>NC_141556.1:173006168-183006168 GCF_036417535.1 Chlamydotis macqueenii | reverse complement strand
GAGTTAACTTAAAAGCATAAGGTTAGGATTACAGAGGTGAATTTAAGTCTACACCAGCCAAGCAGCCATCCAACAGGCACATACTGCAGAGAAACATTTGCTGCACAGATGGCAACACCAAATGCTGCCTCGTCTATCACCATCCTTCTGCTGAAGTCTCTACATGAGAGCTGTTTCCCTGATTCATTCAGACCAACATGAGTCCCTGTGACCTGGTTTAGCTGTCACAGTTATCCCTGCCAATTTGGAGTGATACAGGTCAGAAAAGGTTCACCTGAAGAGCAAAAGACACCACAGCTTTGAGCAGAGGGGTAGAGATGAGTTACAGAATGGCTTGGAGGCAGTAACATCTTCCTGAGGTGGCCTGACACAGCTGAATCCAAAAGAAAATCTGTGTATAGCTATTACAGCCCTATGAACGAAGCACTAAAAACTACGCTGTTGACTTCTGAAGTCAGCTAGTGCAGTGTAGCCCCGTTAACTGTTTAAGCTGATCTAAACACCAGCACCTCTGTGCTCTCCCCTTCTTCACCACAAAATGTTAGTCCCAGTTCTCAGTCTCCTCTTCTAAATCCATAACTTGTGAGGAATTTTTGCTGATCTAATTTGCTGAAAGATTAGCACCCTGAAACCAACTCACTTCAGGTATCAAACAATACAGGGACAGTACAGGGACAGGCACAGGAATGAAAGAGCAGGAAGGCAGCACTAGCTTCAATGACTGTAAAACCGCACCTTAAAAGCATCTCTCCCAGTATGTGCCACTAGTATCCAGAATTCAGAAAAAAATATCAACTGTAAATTGAAAGAAAAAAAATTGAAGCACAAAATGTTTACCAACAGCTGCTAAAAGGCAGTTAATACAAAATGACCTGGGTTGGAAGGTACCTCTGGAGGTCTCTAGTCCAGCCCCCTGCTTGAAACAAGGCCAACTTGTAACTTAGGTCAGGTTACTCAAGGCCTTGTCTAGACAAGCTTTGTGGGATCTCCATTGATGGAGACTTTCAGCCTCTCTGGGCAAACTGCTCTACAATTTAACCACTCTTATTATGTAAAAATACTGAGGTTTATGTCCAGCTACAGTTGTTCTTGCTGCAATTTATGTCTGTGCCTCTTGTTTTTGCCAGGCACTTCTGAAGCCTGGCTCCATCTTTAGGTAGCTATAAAACAGTGACTAGTTTCCCCTACCTTAGTCTGCTCTGCTTTAGGTTCAAATAATCCAGTTCTCCATTTTTGATACACTACAGTGCCTACCTATGACAGTGGACTCTCTCCAGTTTGTTGATACACCTCTGCTACTGAGGGACCCAAACCAGGACCCATTATTCCAGAGGTAGCCTCTTATGTTAGGATTGCTAAAGACCTGAGAGAATTAGGGTCTTCAACAGGATCAGGATGTCTCTTTCCTCCTCCACACACACCACAGGACAGAAGACAGAAAGCCACAGCAAATACCTGCCAGTAGATACTAATTTTTATCAGTAATTCTACTAGTGACAGACTGTTACCCCAGTTCTGGATTTATTTAAACACATCTTCTGAAGAGTAGACAAGAAAACTAGGGTTTACAACACAAAGATAATGAAATTTGTAAAGGTCTGAGTGTCCAGCATGACAGATCATGCGTAGCATAGACTTACAGCTATCACCCATCAGCAATCAGTCAAATATGTCACACAAAACTGTGCTAGAACAGTAACAGCAGGCTGTACAGAAGCACTTACTTGGATTATAGTTTATCTGCTGAAGGCTTAAGACAGAAAACCAACGTTTCTGCACCCACAGTTAGAAGATTAAAGACTTAATGGAAACACTAACTGATAGCTTCCAGCAACTTAAAGCAAACTGGACATCTCTAGAGATTTAGTGTTTGATAAGATGAAGCTCTGATCTTGGGGCTAGCTGACCTGCCTGCCCTTACCCTTTTCAAAGAATACCTAGTCTTCACCACATTTAACCATGGAAATCAGCTCACTTGTCTGAAAAGCATTCTCAGAAATCCTGCATCTTATATCTTTATAAAGAACAGGTACTGAACTGTCACGGCTGTAAAAGGATATTACTGAGCACTGAGACAAAAGCTGTGGGCAAGAAGTGATGCACAGAGAAACTTTCAAGTTTGCGTCTTCTGAGAAGAACTTCTGAAGAGCCAGAGGAAATACCAGAAGGGTCTACAGGTATCTGCTTGCTAACTTGCAAGGCACAGAAGGTGAGCCTTTGAATAAACAGAGACCTTCAGCACATCTAATACCTGGAAGAAACATCACGATGAAACCAAAAATATTGGAGAAAGCTTTTTAACATGTTAAGTAAACTAAATACCCTAGAGCAATTAATTTATTTAAATAGAGGACTCTAGCTTATTTTTCCTATGTTACCGTTGTGTATACATCCACTGTGTCTGACCTTGGAATTGGATCAAATCTTTCGGTGCCCCTTGCTTTTCAGCACCTCTAATAGTTTAGTGGCATCTCTGGACTCCTTCCACCTAAATTAAGGCAGTCAAAATGAACTCCAGCACTGGGAATGAGACCAGATGAATTTACAGAGTTAAGAACAAAATTTTCTGATGTTAAAAAGATTAATTTTGATTTTAAAAGATATGATATGTTCCAGTCAACTTCACCTATTAAATGTTGCCACGTTACAGCATCATATTCTGTACTTACTCCTTACAATAAATATATACCATTTATACTTGTACTTATTTGCAAACTTAAACCAACTTCCAGATTATCAAATATCACTTTCAACTCTATGATCTTTCTTAACCACCAAGAAGGGCTTCTTCCAGGCTGGCAAAAAGCGCTCATGACCCTCAGCAAGCTGTTTTCTGTGAGCCATTGCTTTAGCACACTCACAAAACTTTAGATGAAGTCAGAAAGGCAATTGTTTAAAACCATACTTTAATTGAAGTCAGAGTTCCACAGATGCATGAAATTACAATAAAAATCTGTCTTCCAGGTCCCCATTTATCCAAGTGTGAATTCTTCAGTGTGGTAGAACACTTAACATCGTACAGACTGGTTTTTAAATGGGAAAAATAGACAAGCTTTGAGTTCCCAGGTTAAACTATGGGAGTTAAACATCCAGCCCCCTCATTTGGATTTGAGCACTTCCAGCTTGTTCCACTGCCCTCCGGTTCAGTCAATGTTAGACCAAATTCCTACTCTTTTATGATCCAAGTACATTAAGGAAATGGGTCAAAAAGAAAAGTTTAAAAACAAAGCTTTTGGAGACTATACTTTAGCATTTACTGAATTTACTTATTAAATAAAATACTTTGCTCTCTCACCTTGTGCAGTGCACGAGTCACTACTATATGATGATCTCCAGCTTCTCTGAGTACCTAATTGAATTTTCATGGCATTTTCATTGATCATGAGCAAATATTCCTCATGAAGTATAAGAAAAATAAACACTTTAATACATTTTGTTAGTGTTTAGTTTCTTGGATTCAGTACATTCCACAAGATGGTTGAAAAAGAAAATCCAGAACATCTTAATGTTTTTACATTTCCAAACACTATTACCAGAATATTGGTAAAAATAAATTCTCAGCTTTTTCTTTCTTTTTAGATATACCAGTTCATTGTCTCGTTTGTATTGCGCTGCGTTATTTCTTGGCCACAAACATGTGTTTACTCATGAAAATCTAGTGTCAGTCTTAGTTATGTGTCTTGTGAAATTCCAAATGCTCAAGCCACAAAATAAACAAAACTAAGGAAAAACCAAAACCTCAGCTTATTGTCTCAGCTCATATCATGTTGTGATCCAACCCAAATGATTTTATGCAAATACAGATAAAATGTGTATGGTAAAACTGAGTCAGAGTTTACTCAGCCTCTTAGGCAGACTTTTAAAGAGTTTGTTAAATGTATGATTTCTTAATATCAGTCTATATAGTCAAATCTTGCTAACTCACATTTGGTTAATTCACCAACCAAACAATTCAAATCTTTTGATGCACAGCTTCTACTATTAACCTCTCATTACTTTAACAAAATACACCACAATACTTAAGTGTTGTTATTAAAGTACAAATTGAGATAGTTTAAATTTGTACTGAAAAGTACAAATTGAGATAGCTTAACAGAACTAAATTTTACAGCAATCTTTTCAAAAGAAAGAGGTCAGATCATGTCCCATATGAATAAAACAATCCGCAAGATGGTTGAATGAGCCTTAACTTCTGCAGGACCTACTATATTTTTCCACCTATCTTATTTCACAATAAGAAATCAGTGAACAAATAGGGATTACCATATCTTATTATTGAGAATTACGCACTTCCAATGTATACTTACTATTCTGTCTTTCAGTGATGGCAAAGAAGACATTTTCTCCAGTATAATTTTTGCAGGCAATGACTTCAGTCAACTCTACATCTAGCTACTCGTCTCTTTGAGATGCTTCAGAAGTTCAAGTTTACAAAGGACCCCATCCAACAGCATTACTCCAAATCTACAGAAACAAGAAACTGGCAAGAGAACTAAGCTGCCAAATGCAGAATTACACCCACACTATGTAATTTTTTAAATCAAGGAAGCAGAAGGAAAATAGTCATTATGGTAAGAACACTCTTTTTACCCTTTCTTAGGCATGTGTGAAGCACTGACATGAACCTATCGGAAAGAGTCCTTAATAAGGGGGGAAGGTAAAGAGAATGGAAAAATAGGGTTTTCAAAAAGTATACTCTGATTAGTTGTTTTGATTGCAATGGCTCTCTAGCCTACTAATCAATGTATAGCTGCACAGTTCTATGAGCCATATTTTGACAAAGATGTCTTTTCAAGTTCACGCAGATCTGGAGTGAAAAACATTTATCTGCTACAAGCTGCGGTAGGCATTAATTTATTTCACTGTCAAGCAAACAAGTAGCTTCAAGCTACTTTACAATGAGTCCTAGAAATTAAATGTCACTCTTCTGAAGCATACAGGATATGATTAACTAAGTACTGTATTCCTGCTCCATTTTATTTTCGTAAAAATGGCAGATGCAAAGCCACTGTCAGTAAGAAAGTACGAACTAGTCTGCATAATAAATGATCCGCAGTGTTACTGCATATTTGATAGCCATTCATCTGTTTAAATGGGTATAGACTTGTGCAACAACTTATTTCTGACCGCACTTGGTTAAGAAATGCAGTCTGCTACATCAAGATCGAGCACATCTACCTAGAAAGTAAACCGAAAAACAACTTCAAATGAAAAGTACCGCTGACTTCAAATGAAAAGTACACACAACAGAAGTACCACTTCCACGAAGGCAGTGAGACCTGTGTTAACAGAACTAATTAGCATCCAACAAAAAAAGCCGAGCAGAAAGCTAACATCTAGCCCCAAGAAGCAACCAGGCAGCAGCCCCCCACTTCCTCTGAGAGGGCTCAGCCGTGCGGGGTAAGAGACACAGCAGCGAGTGAATCCAGCCAGCCAGCCGAGCCGTTTCCAAGAAGCGGGCTCCTCTTCTCTCTGAAAGCCTAACCGCCCATCACCTCTTCTCCCCCACAGCAATGCCTCACCGTGCTCCCTTCCGCTGCCTCTTCTGAAGCACCCCTCGTCAGGTTTGCGGCCTGGTGGGCGAGCGGCCGCTCTCCCTCCGGAAAGAGCTCCTGAGCTGCAGCAGGCACCTCCGGCCCATGTCCCCTAACCCACAGGCCCTACTCTGCAATGCTCCTGCGCAGTCCGAAGGACAGACCATCCCAAGTGGTCTTGTGTGGTGGTTTTTTTTCCCTCCCCTTAAAGGCATTTCCCTCACTGGTGAAAGATTTACGGCGGCCAAAGACCTCAGCCACATCAAACCATTCTCCGGTGAATAACTGAAAGCTGATCATTAAAAACCAAAGCCCCTCAAGATTTCAGGTGAAGGATCACTAAGGTGCTTCGTGAGCCGGGAAGCCCTCAAGTCCGACCTCGTGGAGAAGCCCTGTACCGCCATACGCACCCACAGGCACGAGTGCGACCCAGGGCACCTCAGGCTGAGCAGCTCCAGGGAGCAGGGGACAGCGCAGGGTCACCAGAGCCCTCCAGCCCGACCCCCTCTCAAAGCCGGGCCAACTTCAGAGCCAGAAAAAAAAAAAAAAGTTGTTCTCTGCCCCCTTTTTTATTCATCTCCTCAAACCCACCGACCTTTTCCCCCAGTTCCGAAAGGAGCGAGGGTCCGAGGCGGCCGCTCCCTCCAGCGCGGCTGCCAGCGCCCAACGCCCGCCCCGAAGGCGGGAAAGGGCCGCGCCGACCCCGACTCCCCCTCACCCTGCCGCCGCCTCCGGGCTCGCTTACCTGAGCTCGGAAGTAGAGGAAGAGGGCGACGCTGCAGACCACCTGCCCCAGCCCCAGGAGGACGAGGGCGGCGAGGAGGGAGCGGGAGGCGGGCGGCGGGTGCGGGTGGGCCGGCGGCAGCGGCGGCGGTGGCGGCGGCGGCGGGGCGCTTTCGTGGGCGGCGCCGCTGCCCAGCTCCTCCGAGCCGCGCAGGTACTTGGTGTAGTCTCGGCTGGCGCGCCGCATCGCTCCGCTCCTCTCCGCTCGGACGGCTCCACAGGCGGCCAGCGGCTCGGCAGAGCTCTCCTGCTTCGGCAAACAACACCCCGCCACCCCGGCCGGCCACCTCTTATAAACTGGGCGGCCAATCAGCCCCAGGCGGCATGCCTCTGCCCCCCGCACCCCGCCCCAGCACACACCACCACCACCGCCCCCTCCTCGAACAGAGACCGGCCCCCGCCGGGAAAGGAGGGGTCGGCTCGGGGCGGGCCCGCCCCTGCCCCCGGGAGCCCCGGCCCCCAGCGCCGGGCTGGTGGCCCAGCGTTCGCGGTCAGCGCTGCTCCTCCTCGCGGAGCGAAAAGCTCTTCGCTTCCCCTCCGCTGTGAACAAAGCACAGGCAGCCCTGCCTCGGCCGGCTCCCGCCGCCCCCTCCTCACCCTGCCCCTGCTCAGGCCTGTGATGCAGCCGAGTCCCCCCTTAGCCCCTGGTCACGGCTGGAAGGTTCTTTCCCACAAATGCCGGGGTAGCTGGAAGAGTGGGCTCTTTGGGTCAACCCCTGGTCCCTTCGGTGGGTCCAGGTCCCCAGGGCACCAAAGGCTTGTCAGTCTCTCTGTGCCCTAACTCACACCTCAATCCAGGCTAAAATGAGCGCAAACAGCATTGACTTGCGCTGTTCAAAACAGGCAACGTAGTTCAGAGTCCTTCTAAAGGACGGAGTAAAGAGATGGCGGAAAGCTGTGCACTTGGCTGCCATTGAAACCAGATCAGAGCCTCCCCATCTTCCCTCACACAGCCGGTCTGCTACAGAGGTGTTTCCAAACGCTGGGTTAGGAACAGCATCTTCCTGCGCTTCCCACCCGTCAGCCTGCATTCGATACTGAAACCTCTTCCTTGGAAAGTCAAGCTACCGTTTGTTGGCACTTTCTTTCTCACGGTCCTCTGGGAGTCTCGTTTAGGTCAAGTCTCCCCTTCATATACTTGCTCATTTAGAGTTTGTCTGCTTATAGCCTTTCCTGCCTCCATGTAGTCTTTCCTCCCTCTGGACTTCGCTCATCAGTTTATTTACACTTTTGGATATCTATCCAAAAGCGTATCTAGCTGTCTCTTCAGTAGATGCATCTTATGTGCCTGGCTAGTCCACTTCATGGAAAGTGTTCTCCTAAATCCTATGAAAGTTCTTGTTGCAAAGGCAGTGCAGGTATATTAAGTCTGCAGTCCTGTAAAACTCAGTGGGGAAACGCTCCAGACATAAAGGTAAGTGAGGTGAAGTCCAGCTCAGGCTTTGAAGAACAGGGGAGACAGGTCATTTTGAATGTAGAAAAACAGTCTAATTTTTGACTCTTGATACATGACAGAATATCCTGTTTAGGTTTGCCTAAGCTGAGAAACCGAGAAACTTTACCTCCCAAAGAGGTTGACTGAACCAGACACGATTACATGCTCCAACAAATTAAAGGAAACAGTCTGAAAAACACCAAACCACCATGCAACAAATTACTATCAAAATAAGCTGATATCATTTAACACTGGACCCAAGACATGCAATAACAACTACTTCACCAAGAATGAGACACATTTGAGAAATGATGGTGAGAGCACCTGCTTCCCAACATCACCCACCAGGAAGTCATGGAGCAATACCCCAACCCTGACTGGCCACTCCTGTCTCTTCTTTCCAAATGCTTACGTTTATGCCCAGAAATATTGGTGGTGGTGTGGTCTGTAGAGAATTCGAGCAATTGTTTCTCTAAGTGTGTCTCAACTTTTCTGAAAACAAAATGAAGGTAAACTAGCCACTATTCCCTGTAAAATAGCCATGAAAATAAGCTCACATTATACTGAGATGGACACCCCTGAGTGAATTTTTTGTTGGTCTACAATAACAATTTTTTTCAGGAGAGGAATAACAGTGAAAAGTTTTTTTTTAAAGATACCACTATTTTTTTAAAAGAGTCTAAGTAGTTTTAAAAATCAAGTCACCAATTAATTGTTAAACAATTTATAAAGAAGGAGTTAGGATAACATCTGTTATGCTAGCAGATGTTTTTTGATGCTTTCATAGGAGGAAACCCAAGGAGACTTTCACTGAAGAGCTATGAGAATCTACAGACAGCATCGTTAAACACTTTCTTGTACATGAAAGCAGCTTTCTCCACAAAAACACGCTTTCTCCAGGATCACTGATTCATAAACTGTCTTCTTACTGGCACTATCTTTCATATTATCATCACTGTGCCACACCAGGGAAGCATTACGCCTGACCTGCCTGCCTAAGTGATATCGGCCTTCTAACTGGCGTCTTATGTATATCAACCCCATCTATTTCATCTTCCTCCACAGTTATTTCATCCTCACCAAATCACAGATGCAAATACAAGCACCCAGATAGTCATGTCCAAGCACCAGGATCTCAAGCTCTTCAGGAGTCACCTCAAGAAAAAAACTTTAACCTTCCCACCAAACCAGCATGGGTTCCTAGCATACACTAGGATACAGAGATGACATCTGGACTGAAAACTTGGATTCCCTCATTGATTTCTACCACAAATTCAGCAACCAGAATTGTCCATCAAACTATCTCTGGAAAACTTACATCAGCATCAACTTTCTAGACAGCAAGGTCAACATAAAAAATAGCAACCTTCAAACTACCATATGCAGAAAATCCACAGACCATCACACCTCCTTCCACAAACCATCAGCTATCCAAAACACACTAGAAAAACTGATATGCAACCAGCCCACAGACATCACCTCATTTGCTCTGAGGAGAACATTCATGACACGCCCTCACAAAGCTACAGATGATGTTCATCCAACAATGACACTCCTCTAGGGTCACATATTTGAAGAAGCCACCTAAACCTTATATAAACTTACTGCAATACAGAGAGATAATCCCTCATTGAGTATCATGTACCACAATGTGCAAGAAATGTATACTGGAAAATGTTAACAAGTTGCAACTTATGTTGGAAGAAAATCATACTTTGAAAAGATTTTTCCTAGAAACACCCCTCCTTCCCTTCAACAACGCTCGTCATCACTAGCTCCATCATTGAAAGCAAATTTCCAGCAGACCGGAATACGCTGGCTAGAACCAGACAGTTCAAGAAAATCAGATCCAAATCTTGCCACAACCCTCATAATAAATGCCTGCCACACCAGAACCACCAAAATCCACAGATCCTACACATGCGCATCCTGAAATGTCATAGGCATCACATAGTGCATTCACTGCTCTTAGGGAACTCCGTGGGTGAAACCAAACAATCACCATGTGCTAACTAATTAGGGAAGGACAGCGACACCCAGTTACCGGTTGGAAAATTATATTCCCAAAACAACTACTCCATCTCTAACCTTGCAGTCCTGATATGGCAAGATCAAAGATGGGCCAGAAAACCAAAATGTATAACTATCGGATACCAGACACGGTATCAGATGGATTCAAGACTGACCTCTGAGTTTCCCCGCATCTCAAGTCTTGTATATCTTTGATGGGAATTGCTACATCCTCTGATCATTTATCTTCTGTCGCCTCTTACACTCTTAGCAGGGTCAGGATCACACTCTGCTCCCAAAATAGCAAACACGTTTGTCTCAAATATCTGACTGATTAAAACAGTGTCATTTGGAGCAGATAAACTGCAATTACCTTCATATTTTCTCTATGTTTTGGACCCAGACAGTAATTCATCTCCCTGAAAATTAATCTGCTTTTTCTAATATCTGCTTTACCCAACTGTATCTGTTGGCCTAATAAAAGATGTTATCTTCCTAAAAAATGTGGCTTTTTTGGGATTGTGTGGGGACTGATGACCATACCTAACAGTTCCTGTGGACAAAGCCCTGGCTCTATGAGGCGAACTCTTGGCCCCTGAGCAGAACACAGCTCTTTGCTGTTGTCTACAAAATATTTGTGTTGCAGGAGACAATCACGAATATACTACCTGCTGTGATAAGGCTGCATAACTGCTAGGATTTTTTCATCATTTTGCTCTGAAGCAAAACAGGAAACATAGTGTTTATATAAAAGGCTGTGTTGAAAGTAGGTTCTCAGTGAAAAGTCAATTCTCATGGCAAAGTTGAAAGTCTTGAAAACTCTGAAAATGTCAAAAGCAGCAAGACTGTAGCTCCAAGTAAAATATTAGGGGAAAAAAAAAGTAATTTTTTAAGTTTTAGTTTGTTCTTCTTCAAAATAGGAAGAATCACTAAAAGTTCTCCTGCCCTATTCTTCAAATGGGGCAACATTCATTAACTCAAGCAAGATTATGCAGCTGAAATATTCATTTTCAGTAAAGCAGTAAGTGTATCCATCCAGCCGTGTCATTTTTTTAAAAAGTGTTGTTACACAAGTGTTATATTCTTACACTAGTGAGATTTTATTTTGTGAACACATGTTCATAACTAACTTCTCTGCTATTACTGTTGGTTGGAATATTGTTGGCAAAATTATTTCATCAGCAAAAGATCGTTTTGGATATGGCACAAATGTTTAATTGAGATGTGTCAGTTTTGAGCATGTTTTGGGCATCAAGGATTCCAGGGAACAGAACGGACTCTTTAGGGGATGTAAAGAGAACCCTGTACTGAAGCTCTGAGTGTGAACAGGAACATTCTGATGCAAGGAGTGAAAATATGCAGAGAGATGTTTTCCATGCATGTTGGGAGGAAACGAAATTCTACAACCTCCAAAATTGTAATGAAATTGACTTAACCATTTTTTTTCACTTCTTCACATGCTATACAGTGATTAATATAAGTACATGAGTAAGTGCAAGAAGAAGGGTGGCAAAATATGGCCAATAACACAGAATGCCTCACTGAAAACTTATGCTTTTATTTAAAATAGTATTCTAGAAAATGCTGGAAGACAGCAACTGATATACCAGAAAATAATTGCTATATTCAAAAACAGTGGAAAAATGCATTAAAATGTCATTTAAATTTCCCAGTGAATTGCGATTCTGCTTCTTTCTAGTCTAGTGGATATGACTAAGGTCAAAACAATTAAGCTGATTTTGAAATTTCAACAGAAATAATTAGTATATTGAAGTCTTTTATGACTCTGTAAAAAGTCTTAAATTAAGGTAGTAGAAATAGCTTTTTTCCCTGTTCAGGAGACAATTACTTGTAATTGTAGGAATGTTCTTACATTGGTTTAGGACTGAAGTCAACAACAGGGTGTTGGGGAAAATACTGGGCAATAAGTAAGAGAACAGTTCATTTCTGTCTACATTTGGTAAAACCAAAACCCCCACATTGCTTCTCAGCAGTTAGAGTCCTCAGAGCCTGTTAAAAAGCTCAAATAAATTGGTGAATATATTTTTCAGTACTTTAATAGGTTTTGATTCACATTTCTCCAGTCAGGTGGCTCAAAGTCACCTTTTATGAATTGTACATTTTATTTTGCATTGTACAGGCTTCACACATGGAATTACATCACCTCAAGGCCTCTTTTGCAGAAGAGGGACTTGCTGGATATCTCTTTTAAGCCAGATATGCCGAAACATCTCTGAATAGAACAGATTGCTTTAGCGTCTGTTGACTGTCATAGCATATCTCTTTATGGTGCCAAAGTTACAAGTATCCTCAGCTCAACAAGGTCCATGACTGAGTTACAGGTGGCATGCAGAGCTGTGAAACTCTTGTGATGCCCCATGAGATGTAGTCAAAAGACAGATGGGAGTCCATCCCAGTGATTACAATCCATCCCAGGAGAACAGGCAATGAAGCACTCTGGTCAGAAGAGTTTGATATTGGATAAAGTCACTCTGGTCAAACTATAAATTCAAAGTGTTTCAATTTTATTTTCCCAAACAAAACATAACAAAACACCATATAATACAATAAATTTGTTAAATCAAAGCATTGCAGAAATAGTATTTTTCATTAAATGATGTTGTCAGAATTAGTTGAACAGTTTCTATCTAGTTTCACTGAGCAGCCTTTACTTTTCCATGACTTTATGATGAAATACCCGCAGCCTTAAGTTTTCATTAAGACCATCTGCCTAAAATTTAAGATTCCAATTTACAGTGCAATTAGGAGCTGTATAACTTTACCTTCTTGTGGCCACCTTCCAAGCCGCTACTATACATTTGCTGCTTTCAACAGTGCCTAAAAGTGGTGGAATTGCTCTAAAGCCAAGGAAGAGCCTGTTGCTGCTATTACTGATCAGATTTAGTTAAGATACATACAATTGAAAACAAATAATTGATAACATTTGTCCTGAAGGGCAGTTTCCTCACACAAGAGGACAAGAAGAGCAGTACTGAGTCAGACAGAGATCCATCTAGCTCACATTCGCCTGTGTGGGTGGCAGCTGCTGCAGAATAGGAGTAGCCATGTCCAGCTGTGGAAAGCAGTGTGGCTAGCCCAAGCCCTGCTCTTTGGAAACCAGACTGCAATTCCCTAGGGTCCGTCCTTCACGGGGACGGCTTTGTTAATCAAGTGGAGTCTGGAGCTCCAGCCATCACGTTGGAATTTCTGGATCTGAGGCTCTCAAACTGGTTGGAAGAGTGATTCAGGCCAAAAAAACCGCCAAACCCAGGATCACACGCTAGCACCTGCAGCCCACCATCCGCAGTGATAGGGAGTAGAGCAGTTGCATAAGCAACTCAATATCCAGACTCTCTTGCTGCCCAAGAAAGCAATAGCCGCAAAATCAATAACAAGCCATCCCAAGTAAGACAAGAGAATAACGTTCTGATTTCAGAAGTAGCTGTGGCCAATAGTCTATGCCCAAGAAAAAAATAAAAGAACAGGGCAAGCATGTAATTAGACTTCCCAGTACAATCCAGCAACTTGTGGCTCAGAGCTACCCTAAGCCAGCAGTGGTATTTTTTGTGTTTAAGACTGCGCCTGAAGATGCCTGAGGATTCTGATCGTGTGTGTGCATATGATGGAACCTCCATGGAAGCTTAGTCTTGGATGGGGCACAGACAAGTGGATGTGACACAAAAAGAAAAGACACAACACAAGACAAAACACAGCAGCAATTACAACAGAGAACGTGAGTCAGAAGCTGTCAGACATACCCAGCAGTGCTTGTGGCTCACAAGAGGGGACACAGAGTAGCAGATGGTTTAGCAAAGATCCCTGAGAGAGGGCACTGAACAGGGAAGACCTAGAAATATTAAATAGTGGATGTAAACCCATGGGAACAGAGCAAGACTGAAACACTGGAGGTCAACACAATGGAGAAGCTTCTTCTTAAAAAGTAACATCCCTAAATACGACTGCCGTTGTTAGTACAAAGTACAAAGTGATATTTGAATGGAAGTTGATTGAGATAAATTAACTGTCCACTTGATATAGACAAATCTTTATCTTACAAAGATAACATGGCATTCCCAGGGCCTATGGGAGGAGGAAGGAGGATCTCCTTTTGGAAGAGAAAATCTACTCTTCCCATTGAAGTTTTGACAGTGCTCTCATCTAATCCCACCAAATTTCACAAACTGCTTTTTTTTTTCCCCATTCATCTCACTGGCACCAGTCATGTCAGTAGGTACTCTCAGAGCACTGGACTGGGCTTGGCACAGAACAGGCCTTGGGGAGGAGATGCTGGGCTCTCCCACAGGCACACAATTTTATCTACTGGCTCACAGATTAGAGCACTCCACAGGATGTGGGAGACTTCCCTTCACATTCCTCTTTTGCCAGCAGGATTCAAGCCCACACATAGTCCAGGATCCTGAAGAAGAAATCCTAACCACATATCTGTGTGCTGGCTAAGGATGGGCTCTCCCACTTTGCATGGCAGTTTTAAGGATTTGGAAGAGGAAAGCAACAGGGGAAAGGAGAATACGTGTGTGTGTGTGTGTGTGTGTATGTGTATGTTCCCATAAAAAGCACAATCTGTTTTAGACGTAATATCTATCATCTGGAAAGTCTGTCTTCATCTCTCACTTCCTCTTTTCTCCACATACTTCAGTGGTTAAAGCATGGGACAAGAGCATCTGGATTCAATTCTGCCCCCATGAAGGAAGGCACAGCAGCATGTCCCACTTCCCTGGAAAGTGGTACAATCATCTGCTTTTCTGACGTGCGAGCAAAGGCATCTGCGTAAGCCCACCTGTCAGAGCCGTTCCACATTGCTTGGAATAATTAGAAGGAAAGCAAATTGAGGTTTTCTGACTTAGCAGAATGCTCAGTGCAAAAAGGACACAGCATGATTTGGAGAACGATTTAATTTAAATTATGATGTGATGTTGAATATATATCCTGAGAGCAGGGATGCAGGGCTGAGGTGTCTCTATTTGCAGATGCCTGTCCTAATTACCAGCATGTCTCTCTTTTTCTGCTTTTCCCCCACAACACAAGGCAATACACTCGTCCCTGAGAGTTTCACTCCAAGTACCTGCTGTGGTGAACATAGACTGTAGACCCAGCTCAGGACAGTGTCAGCCAGTGCTTTGGCAAGGATGGCATGAAGTTTGATGTCACAGTGCTCGACGTGGCAGCCACAATGCACTGTGGATGATCAAAGCCTGCACGGTAGGAAGAGTAACGTGCAGAAACACACATCCACTATTTTTTTCCTCCTTTATGACCTAATTTGATCCTACAGCCAGTGCTACTTAATAGTTCAAATGAAGACCATGCTAAAAGCTGCCCATGAGCATTACAAAGCAGAGGCAGGGTTTACAGAATCATAGAATAGTTTGGGTTGGAAGGGACCTCTAAAGGCCATCTTGTCCAACCCCCCCTGCAAGGAGCAGGAACATCTCCAACTAGATCAGTTTGCTCAGAGCCTCGTCCAACCTGGCCTTGAATGTTTCCAGGGATGGGGCATCCACCATCTCTCTGGGCAACCTGTTCCAGTGTTCTACCACTCTCACTGTAAAAAAAATTTCTTCCTTATGTTCAGTCTGAATCTACCCTCTTTTAGTTTAAAACCATTACCCCTTGTCCTTTCACTACACTCCTTGATAAAGACTTCCTCCCCATCTTTCCTGTAGGCCCACTTTAAGTATTGAAAGGCTGAAATAAGGCCTCCTCAGAGTGTTCTCTTCTCCAGGCTGAACAACCCCAACTCAGCCTTTCTTCATAGGCTAACACTGTAGCAGAGTCAACAGCAAAGAAAGGCACTTGTTATCTTTTTTTTTGTAATAATCAGTTATCGGTAGGTCAGTAGTGCTAAAACTTGTATAACCTCTTCAAAAAGTGCACCAAGAGTGCACAAAACCAGTCATGGTTTCAGGCACACTGTAAGTAGAAACCACCTCCCTCAGCATCATTTAGCTTAGGGCCTGAAGAAATAGGATCGTTTCTTCACGAATAACTACTTGCAGATCTACACCCTATTCTGCTTCATCATACAAAAGCACAACAAAAGAATGAACGGAAAAAAAGGAACACTGCTGTTTATTCTGACACAATTTGAAGATCTGAATCCAAATTATATATCATAAAATACTTTGATGCCTCACATAGAGGCAAAATGTGAAAATAATATTTTACTAGTTGAGAACTTCCTACCAATTATAGTTTGAAATGTTTGCATTTGCTTTATTTACTTGAAGGCAATTATCACCAAGCTGGTGAAGTTAGGTGAGACTCCAAATACAATGCCTTTGTTCCAGTTCTGTTTCCACAGAGGGCAGTGTTAACTGCCCCAGTGAGATCTCACAACCTGTCCCAGTCTGGTAGCCACATTCAAGAAAGACGATTTCAGACTGGAAGCAGAACAGGAGAGTGCTACCAGAATATCAGAGGAGTGGAGAGCTTTCAATGTCAAGGCTAAAGGGGTGTAGTTGCTAGCCATGAATACATTAGGGATATGAGAGAGGAAAAAGAGTTCATTTAAACTAAAGGTCTATAGACAAACAAATGAATATAAGCTGGCAGGCAATATATTTAAGCAGGAAATCAGAAATCATTATCATAGAATCATTTAGGTGGGAAAAGACCCTTAAGACCATTGAGTCCAACCATTAACCTAATACTACCAAGTCCACCACTAAACCATGTCCCTAAGCACCACATCTACACGTCTTTTAAATACCTCTGGGGATGGTGACTCAACCACTTCCCTGGACAGCCTGTTCCAATGCTTGAAAATGCTTTTGGTGAAGATTTTTTTCCTAATATCCAACCTAAACCTCCCCTGCTGCAACTTGAGGCCTCTTGTCCTATCACTTGTTACTTGGGAAAAGAGACCAACACTCACTTTGTTACAATCTCTTTTCAGGTAGTTGTGGAGAGCAGTAAGATTTCCCCTCAGCTTCCTTACAACCCCACTTCCCTCAGCCTCTCCTCATAAGACTTATTCTATAGACTCTTCACTAGTTCATTGCTCTTCTTTTATCCGTTTAAGGAGTGATGTTCTGGAACAACCCACCAATTACGGTAGAGGGGTCAGGGAACCTCTCTAGAAATCTCACTAGATAGACTTTACTCTATCAGGGAAAGGAATTATTTGTTTTATAAGTCCTGCAATAGCAGGGATCTATCTCAAAGGGTCTTCTCCAGCCCTTCTTCTGTGTTGACTTCAGCTTATGTATGTCAAGCACTTGTAATACTAAGGGCAAGATGCTGCTTTGCTTGTGCAAGGTGCATGTACCTTGAAGCACAGTGGAATTATGTGGTTTCTAGCTTAGGGGAGCAGACTATGTGGATCTATACAATAAGGCTATGTTTCATGAAATTTTAAAAAGTATAATAGGAAAGGGTCTGTATTGGACAAAGGGTCAACATCTAGGCATTGTTATCAACATGAATGGAGAGGTTTAGAGGCTGAAACTGCAATACAGGATTGAAACTTGAGGCTCTATGCAGCTTTCTTCCCTCAGAGAACAATCCCTATTCTGCCTGTAATTGGCACAGAAGAAAGAAAAGGGGAAGTTTCAAACTTTTGCAGTAAAATAGATTAAATAAAATAACCTGGAAAGACCTCCAGGTTAATAACTCTGCAAACTGGGAAATAAGTCTGGAAAGTAGCACAGGGAGAATTCTGCTCCATGCAAATGCTCTGGCGTTGGAGCCAACATGCACTGCAAGTCCCTGGATTGTATATGCAGGTGATGAACTTATTTCCTTCTTTTACAAAGCAATGTCTTTCCTTGGCAAAAAGTCAATATCTTATCCAGCTTAGCACTTTTACTTTTTTTTTTTTTTGCTCTCCAGACATCTTTTAATGAAAAAAAAAAAAAAAGCCTAACCAAAACAAAAAAAAACCACTTGGTCCGAGATTCATTTCTAGTTACAAGACTCACCATTAATAAATGGCAGTTTTTCAATCCCATCACCACACTTATGGACAGCAGAGTTCAAGAAGTTCATGAACTGGTTCCCCACAGTTATCTTGAACATGAACTCACTGTTTAGTCAATGGCTTAGAAAAACAAGGCTGGACAGCTGGTCTCTGTGCTACTTACCACAGTCTCAGGGCAGGGACAGAGGAAATTTAGAGAATATTTCCAAATACAGTCTGCCAGATTATTCAAATCTACATCTGCATAGACGTTTGGTATTATTTGCTCTAGAATTTAACGTACACTGTAATATGCTCCCTGTTTTATGAAGTGTGAAGGCTGACATCTGAAATTAGTTCTATTTCATAGCCCAGTATCCAATTGCTACATCTGGCTGTGTCATGTAGTCTGGGGAAGTGCCCTACCACAAAGACTTGAGCCACAGAGGATGGTGAGACAGATAAAGCTAGATAATCTTTTTTATGTCCATGAGGGTCAGTCTTTCAACACCAAGAAGAACTAAGACAAATAAACAGAAATGGGACACACTGTAATTAATGGCTCCAGAACACGATAAATCTGAAGAGCTGCTTCTTTTCAAACCACGGCTTGCTTCAGACTAATATGAAAGTTTAGAGGGGGAAAAAAAGGTAACCTAGTCATTTCTTTCCTCTTAACTATTGAATTGGATCTTTCTGACAGAACCACTCTCAAATTAAATATGCACATAGACAGAGCAGTCCCCACACCTAAGGTCTCTGTATATATGTATGCATGTCTGTGCCAGTGTGTCATTTGAGAGGCTTCTTCCTCTGCCAGTGTTCCCGCATCCTAAGAAAACATTGGGACCTCACACTATAACTGTGTCAGAGCATTTCAAAGATGTTGCCACGTGGACTTAGATATGAAATAACAATTTGATCTTGCTCAGTTTTTTTTTATATTCTCTGATGATCCAAACCAATTTTCATTTTAAAGTCCTTAAACATCAGCCTTGAGGAAGAGATGGAACAAATGACTGCAGATTATTTTCAGCGCAGAAACCAGATTCACACACATTTCAGCTGCAGCTCTGTAGTATTACAAGATTTGCTTTATGAGAAACTAAAGATTAATTCAATGGATTGATAAACATGATCGATTAGTACTATCCCCAGTCCCCAAACACATGCACACACACACTCACAGAAACATATGAAAATTGTAAGCTGAACTCAGCAATCATTTTCATCTTCCCGATGGTATGATTCTGAGTCTTACTTTATCGCATGCTGATCACTTTTAAGTTTGTTGAGTACAACAGGCCTGACACAAAACACATTGAAATCAATGAAATATTTCCATTTAGAGTCACAGACTGCCTCCTTCTCTTTTACACCCCACCTCTGGCACCCCAAGGCATCATCTCTGCTTCTCCTCTCTGACTTTGACACTGGAGAGAGAAGGGAGGAAAAGTGGAGAAGAGGGAGGAGGAACAAACTGAAATTCCTGGTTACGGTTGTGTTGCTTGTGCAAGCTTCATGTTCTGATGTCTGTTCAGATCAAGCCTGTGATTCTGCATGTTAACTGCCGAATATATACTGCATGATTTGAAGAAAAGCTTCTGATTAAATATCACTTCTTGAGGCTGGCTCTTTGGTAGTGTGCTCTTAACTACTGATTTTGAAGTAGTTTATCTCATTTTATTATGAAAGTTCAGGCAGTACCTCTCTGTGACACACGTTAAATCCCCTCCATCTTATTTTTTTTTCTTTCTTTATTTTGAAGTGCTCCACTCGTGTGGATTGTCAGTGTGCCAGCCCTTGTTGCAAATAGCACACTGTCCTTCTGTGCCCTGGGCCTCCTGGTTGGTCTGGGAAATGCAGTGTGCTAGGAGTTTCTGGCCTCCTTTGGGGTTAGGTATGATGGTCTCCGTTGTGCGTAAGCAAGTGGTTTCAATCCTTAATTGCAATGGGGAAGTGGTCAGACAACATACAGTCCTGGCAGGATAATGGCAAAATGTCTTGGAGGAAAACCAGAAAATAACAAATACATTACATATGAAGTGAATATGTATTTCTAACATAACCTGGAAAATGTGTAACCTATAGGAAAATAAAATATAATTTTCTTTATGGTGCTTATTTGAAACTGGAGCATTATCTCATGCTATTCCCTTATTCCTCTTTATAGAAATTAAAGAAGTGGTTTAAACATGTTCTTCTTACATCACAATGACACAAATCCAAACACTTATTATGAAGAAATAGATGTGGGTTTTGGCTATAATTATGAATTCAAAGTGAGCTGTCAGTCATCAGTAGTGAAGCACCAAGTTACAGGATTTTGCCTTGTTTTATCTAGGAGAGACAATTGCTTCATCACAGCAGAACACTAATACCTTGAACAAGACACCTCACCTCTTCCTAAGAGACGGGAAATCTTTCACAATATAATTTTGGTAACTTACTACGTCCTTCTGAGTTTTAATTTACTCACTTTACAGAGGATTAAACAGAGACGTGGAAAACCTAGCAGCTCTAAGTCTCTCAATAATTCAACATGACAAGTGGGAATTACTTTCAGGAATTGTGTTTCCAGTGCTTTCTTACAATCACTTTAGTGATTCTCTTGAAAACTTGCTGACCAAGATAAAATCCAGCTCACGCTCCCAATCTTGTTTATGAAGCTGATTATCTGAATAAACACAAGTCATCATGCACATCCCTGAACAAAAAAACCAAAAACAAGCAACAAACAAGCAACAACCTCTCATCTGCGATTTTCAAAGTAGGCTACTTGGTCTCACAGCTCTCACCGCTACTTTCAGACAAGGCTGCACATCACTTACATTTGGATACTTCTGTGCCTGAACTGTTTTTATAAAGATGTGGATCCCTCTTGCTGACCTGACTTTAGATCCATGATCTCTTCTCACTACAGCTATTAATGTGCCAGGACATTATGTGTATAATGTAATACAACTAATAACAATATTCAAGGTGATGGTGCCCAATTCTCAGCTGGCACTCTTTGCTCCCCCATGAATCTCCAAGTACGCTTCTAAACACATCAGTATCATTATACTCATCGAACAGACAGGGAAACTGAGGCATGGTCACTTGGGGGTGGTCTGGAGACCAGCTCAACTCTATCAAGAAGCTGGGAAATGAAATGAAAAAAAGGTTTCCATTGCCAAATGCCATAGACATCCCATTTGGCAGTGCTGTCTGCTCTCAGTCCATGTGAATGTTTGAGACCCAAGCCAATGTTACCTCAATACAATGCATCAGGAATATGTATACAAATATTAATACAGCATCAAGACACTCCTTCACCCTCTGAAGTGATACACAGCAGCTTTGTCCTCATCCCACTCCTCTCACACCTGCTTTTCTGCTCTCTATAGAGCGTAACTCATAAACACACATGAAAAATTGTACATCCATGAGCAGCACCTCTGGTTTTAGATCACAGGCTTTCTTGGCAATGTAATAAATCCTCTGGCTTGTTCAGTTGAGCCTATCTCTGATTTTATGTGAGAAATGCACAAATAATAGTAACTCCTACTTGGTCACAGTCCAAAATAAAATATCGTGTGGAGGACAATCATTTAAGACTCTTTTTGATAGTGGAAATTATTCCTTTATTGTCTTAAAACATATGCACAAAAAAAGGCACAAGGGTTGTAGTTTATTTCAACAAGAAATGTATTATCTTACACCACCTGTGAAGTAGTGACAATAATTCTTACAGAGCTGGTTGAGGTCTCATCTTAAGTCATTTCTGTCTTCAGAAATAAGGGAGTTGGCACCTCGTGCCAGTGGGACTGCGGAGGCATCTTGCTCTACCAGAAGTGTGGGTATGCCTCCAGCTTCTCCAGAACGTGTTTTACTCTATATCCACCTTGATTGTAGGGGATATATGTGGATCTTTATAGCCTGAAAAATATTTATAGCACCTTGTGTTGCTACCTGTTGCCTGTTTAACTATGACAACGTAAACAGCACATCCTGATATGCTCCAGCTACTCCAGGAGAAGCCAAAACTTGGAAAGGATTTTTCCTTAGTTAGTCTAGCTCTGGGTAAAAAATTCTTCCACATATCTCACAAGGCAACACCCTTAAGATACTATAAAACCTGACTTACAGAGAAACTGCTACTCCAGGATCTATTTCCCAGTTTCTATATGCACCTAAATTTTATAAATCACCTGAAGTACACCAGCTTGTTTGCAGCCCAGTCACCACCATGTAGGGAGGGAGGAAATATCTATTTAAAAGTCATTAGACTCTTTACCTGCCAGTCTGAATGCCTTTGCCGATACGGAAGAGCTTGTACTCGGAGGCTTCACTCAGCCTGACCAGAGAATGGCAACTGAATGGATTGTAACTGCGGCTACTGTTTTGTCTACATTTTATAAGAAAAAAAAGAGGAGACGAGAGGTAGTATTACTTCAGAGTTATATTTCTTAATTAAAAATACAGCATTATTATGAAAATGAGGATTCTTCTAGAAAAAAAAACCTATTTGTTGTGGTGGGGGCAGGGGGGAACGAGCAGTTCCACTGAGGACACTGTTTCAGTTGTTTATAATCAGAGCCCATTTTTCTCTTCTCACTTAGGATTGAACAAGTACTGCACATAAAAATATCTTGGGGAAATGTCACTGCCATTTTTCAATATATTAGAATGGTTTCAGGTGGCTAGAGAAAACTGCTAAGACATTTTCCACCCAAGATGACATTCAGAGCTCTGAAGCATAAGTGAAAACAGCAAATTGGTTTGTGCAGTTTCCATTTGCTCTTTTCGCTTGCTTGCAATACACCATTTTCAGTATTAAACCTCAATACCTGGGGAGTTAGTTATCACAAAACAAGTGTAGCTCTCCATTCTGGTAAGAGTTTCCCAAAGGTCGAGTGTTGTTCCCTCTAAAACTGTGTTAAAATTTAAGTTTCAGGTAGGTTTTTAGGGGTTGCATTATATGGTGTGTATGGGTGTCATTATTGGTTGAATTTTGGCAGGGGGAAGAGGTGGATTAAGCCTAAAATGAACCTGAAGGTAGTGCTGCAAGGTACAGTCAACATATTAAAAACACAAACAGGAAAGAGTGGGCAATTCCTATTCTGTGATACATTTTTAATCACCAGGGTGCAGATAATTGGTAGTCCCCAGCAGGCATTTTAGAACTCTTCAAGCCAGCCAAGGTTGAAAGCTAAAAAGGAAAATACCTTTGTTGCAGCATTTGCCTTCTGTTATTTGTAATCTCATATGTATAGCTAGTTTATAGTGACAAATGAATGTGTGCTCTCCACACTTTTGTTAGTCTTGAAGATAATACTGGTACAGCTAAAGGTCCAATTCAGTTCCAATTAAAAAAAAAAGCCAGCCCAGAATATGTAAGGTTAGATCCCAAATGTCTACTTTAAAAAAAAAATCTTTATTTTTTCCATGTTAAAAATAGTGGCATTTATCATATAAATAAATTACCCAAATCTTTTTAACTAGTGTGGAATATCCATCTGCCAATATGAGGAAATATTAACCACAAGATGTAACCAAATTCAAAATGCTGAAAGAAAAACCTGAAGAAAACACTCCAAATAAAGACATCAGCTTCACGTTTTATTGGTTTAGGTCTTTGTAACTCAGTTTTCTCTTTGATAATCAATTGCTTAACCTTTTACTAGATGAACGTTATTTTCATCATTAACCTTGTCCAGTAAAAGTGAAAGCAATGTGGCAGATGCAGGTTAGTCTGTTCCCACAGTAACAGGTAATCTACTTGCAGGGTAAATTTGCATAATATCAATGAGCCTACAAGCCAGCGTGTCTGGCAATACGGCTGCAGGAGTCCATTTAAAATAGCTGACAGCAGGGAGGAATCGTGTGGAGGAAAGCTCCCATTTTCCAAGCACAAGGCAGAGGGCAAAAAGGTGGTGGGAAGTCAGCTGATTACCTAAAATGCCCATACATAGCTTTTCTTTTAGATCTCACCTTGAGCTTGCTGGTTTATACAGCAGCAAGGCGAAGTCAGCTTTGCCTATGGTAGCGCATGCAAGCACAAAGATCCAAAGAGTAACACATGAAGTCCAGGCTGCAGTTTTCTGGCTCTCAATGTGAAATCAGTGCCAAGTTAGGGACCTGGAGTAGGGGTCTGTGCATCATTAACACCTTCTTTCTCTTTCTTGAATATGAACGCATAGTTTGGCTTTCTTAGGTAACAGGTAGCCTGAATCAAATCTCATTCTCTTGTGCTCATAGACTATGGTAGTTGCAACACCAAAGTAAGGCAGCTATACCAAGAGATCTGAATATGATCCAGCCTCACCAGCACCAGCTTTGGAATCCAGTTTTAGATATGTTGCAGTGAATATCAAAGAATTCTAGAGAACAGAAGTGGGAAAAGACAGAAAAAATAAACAGGCCCATTGAGATTTTGCATAAAGCAACATTCTGGTGACTTAAGCCTGAATTCAGAAGTATATTTGGGTTTGTTCTCTCACCTAGGTAGATGCCAAAGACGGTTCTGGCTATCTCTAGTCTTGCTCAGCATTTTTTGTTATAGCATTCTGATTTACCTTCAGTAGATCTTCCATTCTCCGTGTTGAAGTTGTTAATCTTGGATACCCCAACTTAAGGGTAACTTTAAAAAAAAGTCCAGTCAAAACCATTTATTTTGGATATGGTTAGTGAGATATTAGCAGCTGGCAGACAAGAAGTCTTTTTGCACTACAGATGCTTTAGTATCTGGTTTTAAAGGGATTTTCCCTGCAATTATGTTAAATTACCCACAAACTCAGTTTCCCCTTTAGTTCAAATGGCAGAAGCCCATGTACTGGACTGAAATGTTCCAGTCCCTCAGATTCATGTTGCACAACGCTGCTGAGCACTGGGACTTCTATCCTCTCAGTTTCCTTTTCTCAAAATCTAGGTAGGAGAAACAAATCTGTTAGGAGCATAAAAAGATTGATAAGGAAGTTAGGAAACATGCAACATGTATATACATTATAGTACTTTCTGTATATATCAGTCATATACAGTTTTTATTATTAGAGTATTTTTAAATTGTTTGTTTTCTGGCAAGCCTTATTTGGAGATATAAAATTTATGGGGAAGGAATTAAAAGATAGAGTGTTGTGCAGAACTGGTCGGACTCTCTCTCTAAAGCCTCAAGCAAGACTGGCTCCCACAATGAAAGTATGTTGTGTGATCTCATGGAAGTGGGCAGAAATGTGCCTCCACACATTTTTTTTAGCCCCAAACCAGTGGGATCCTCTGGGAATCAGCTGTGCACCCAGCCCATTTCATATTGAGGTGAGAGACCCCTGAATATCTCCTGTCTGTGAACTCCTAGTGGTCCTGATCCTGCTGTAGTGCTTATGTGGGTACAGCAGCAGAGGAGTCAAGGACAACCCACTGCCACAGTTTTGCAACACAGCTGCTCACAGTAGAAATTTTCACATTTTCATGCTGTTGTCCTAGGATCTGCTGTGTAGACAGCAAGCTCGTTAGCTTGCAAATGAGCTGGAGGAGCCGTTCATATGGTGCACAGAATCAAGCAAATTGGCCAGTGTGTCTGACTTTGTCTGCTGTACACCAACATCTCCATATGCACAAGAGCCACAAAGTATGAATTGTAAATGGATGATGCTGCGCCCTTGAAACAGGATGACCATCAGTCAACACCAGACCCTACCGGCTTGCTTTTTCCCCATAGGTGGGGATATGGATTACCAGCAGCCAACACAACAGCATGTGCAGATCTCATGGCCTAAAATCCCAGCACAGAACTCATGATCTAGCCCTGCCATGAGTCATCAAAAAGCAAGAGGTAGTGATACAACAGATGGGAATGATTTTGTGTAAAGGACTGTAAGATGGTTTCTCATACTAGCAGCAGAGTCTTAAAGCCAGCACCAGCTCCCATGCCAGGGGCTGAATATACTACCTACCTGCTATACAATTTCCATGAGTAGAAATTTGTTTTTGTAATATGATTTTTTTTTGTGATTTTCAACATTGCTTTTGAAATGTAATTCACTTTTTTCTTCCTCTCTTCTCCTCTCCTCTCCTCTCCTCTGCGAATCTCTCCGAACCTCTCCTCTCTGAACCTCTCCTCTCCGAACCTCTCTGAACCTCTCTGAACCTCTCCTCTCTTAACCTCTCTGAACCTGTCCGAACCTCTCTGAACCTCTCCGAACCGAACCTCTCTGAACCTGTCCGAACCTCTCCAAACCTCTCCTCTCTGAACCTCTCCTCTCCTTTTGCAGTTCAGGATCAAATATCCATTTGTTGGCAGATTCAGGAGGTTGCATGACAAATTTAAGTATTTTTTCATTAACGTATTTGTTTAAATAGCTGCGAGTCTTTCATTCTTTTTATATTTTCTACGTTTTCCTTAAAATCAAATAGAAAGATAGGTTATAGTTGTACCAATTTTCCTAAACTGCAATTTTTGTCTCACTGTATATTGTTCCCAAATGTTATAAGATCCCAGGAAAAGAGAGATTAATGGCAAAGGAGAATATGTATTCCTGTGGCCAGAGGGATAGGAATAAAAGATGGAGTGGAAGAAGGAAGACAAGATTGGAGAATGAGAGAGAGAGTGATGGCATTTGTTTTCTCAGATGAGAAGCTATTGCCCTTTGAGACTACTTAACGTATTTATCTTTTAAGGGAGGAAAAAGAATTCCCACTAGATAGACTGAAAATTTGACAAAGGTCTGAGAAATAGGATCTTCTCAGGCTTTGTCCGTAGGTGGGTAAAGTCATAATAGCTCTGTTTTTCTTGGTTTTCTTTACATGAGAAAAACTGAGTAAGAATGCCTTACTATGCATAATTGTAAGGATATTCATTTCTTTGAGTCTTTTTACTCTGCATCTCAGTCAACTGAAAGGTCAATTTAGTTATTTTTCCCTCCCTCACATCCTATACTGAGGAAGAAAAAAAACACCAAAACATGTAGACAGGTCTTTCAGATTTCAATGAAAATAACAGATGTTACCCATCAAAACAACTTCCACCCAGAGCAAGAACGACATAGCCACAGCGTGACAGAGATTTTCCTTCCAACAGACAGAGATTTATCTCAGGCAGAGCCAGGCAGTACTTTGCTTAGCAGAAACAACTGTCATGATTTCACTGTAGAACATCCTCTGCTTTGGGACTGAAAGGAAACCTTTGATCTAACTGCATCTGCCAAGTTACTGTATAGATGATGGAGCATATTGACTGCAAAAATTACTAGGCTCAGCATCTGCTTGTTCGGCTTGGAGCATGCAGGAACTTTGGTTATATATTGTTTTGGTCAGATGTAGACTGCATTCCCTTCATTTTGCCTGATCAGTGTGCTGGGAGGACTACCAGTCTTTTGGATGGGTTCTGGAACAGACCCTTATTTCACAATTTATTTAAATTCAAGGCCTGAAATCATTGTAACAAAACCACAAAAACCATGGAGTTTACAGACAAACTAAAGCCTCTTCTTCAGTGGCTTAGATGTAGTTGCAGTATAATACCAAGCAAGCAAATATGGTTTAACAGGGCCTTTGTTTCTCCCCTAAACCAGGGAATGGCTAGGAAGGTGTCAATTCATGTGTGCGTAACTGCAGGCCAAGCATGGATGCAGTGTAATAGTGATCTCAAATTCCATGTGTGTTCAAACTGACTGAAATTAAGCTCCTGCTCAAACAACTTCAGAGCACAACACAGAAAATTTGAACTCCCTCTTCCTCTACATGTCCAGGAGTTCGGATAAGCTGGTAACAGTTGTGGACTTCCGTACTGACCTTACTCCATCAGCATATGTCCCGTAGGGCAGATGTGAAAATCATGAAACAATATAAGGCAGAGCAACTGGCTATGGGCTCATCCCTGGCATGGGGCTGTGAGACAAGTGGGACATCTGAGCTCAGGCTGGTCATGCATGGAGCCTGGGGGACTTTTGACAGCTCCTGCTGCCTTACATCAAACCACACATGCTGGAAAATATATTTGATAAGAAATCTTCAACTAGAGGTTGTGAAGGACACATATTGTGTTTCCCAATTGTCTGTAGGTTGGGGGAGAGTAATGAATTCCATAAGAGCTATAAGAGATAGTCAATTTTAATAATTAAATGGAAGTAGAGCTCTATAAAAAAAGTCTAGCTCTAATTGGAGATGCACAACATGCTTGAAATTGGGTTCAAGATTATCACGTCCAAAGTGTTGCTACTTCAAGCAGTTGTGGCAGTAGAAAACCCAAGGTCTATCATAAGAAAGGTCATTTGCCTGTGTTAAAAGGCATTAATTTTTTCTCTAGCTGATGGCTTTCTGACAGCTTTTACTTCAGCCTTCAGCAGGCTCCTTGCGTGGGCAGTGCACCTTTGATCCTGATGGGTTTCGCAGCACTGGTACTTCTGCTCCCAGGCAGGGCATCTCCCAGCAGAACTAACATTTCAGTTCCTGAACAGCTTTTACTAATTGAGCTCTGCACATCAGTGTTGGGGTTTAAGGGATAATGTTGTGGCTTTTTACATTGTCTGCAAGTATGCAGAGCTGCTGTGCATTACCAGTGCTTCTCAAGAGACCTGTTAACTGCTTTTTAATATTTCAACCTCTGACCTGCATGTTAATGTGTTGTTATAATTGGAAGAGTCACTCTCCCTTACTCAGCAGTTTTGCTCCATGTGTGTGTTCCAGCTCTTACTTGCTGGCTTTATTGACACACATAATAAGTTTATTGCTTCTCCTCTTGCTGGATACTGTTATTGCCAAGTCCCAGGCATGCAATCTTCAGTCTTGATGGGAATGCATAAGCTAGAAAACTACAAAGTCTGACATTTTTTTATCCAGGTCTGAGGTTGCAAAGTTGTCAGGTAACAAAATGAGAGCAGGGAAGTGCATCCTTTCCATAGAAAAAAATGTTGATCCAGCCCATCAGTCCTGTCAATATAGGTTGGCAGTGTGCTTGATTTGTCTCTGGCGATGGGGACCATTTGTTCCCCATCAGCACAATATCTGGCCATCCCTTAGTCATTCAAAACTGGATTTGGTTTTCTGTTTTGTTTTTTTTTTCTGTTTTCCAGCTTTGTCCACAAAAGCCTTAACCAGAGTTCATAGAATCACAGAATATCTCTAGTTGGAAGGGATCTATAAGGATCATTGAGTCCAACTCCCTGCTCCTCACAGAACTCCCTAAAGCTCAACCATATGACTAAGAGTGTCATTCGGATGCTCCTCGAAATCTGACAGGCTTGGTGCCATGACCACTTCCCTGGGGAGCCTATTCCAGTGACCGACCACCCTCTCAGTGAAGAGTTATTCCATGTCCTACAATTAGGCCATATTAATTTCTGGTGAAGCATGGCCGAAGGTAGCAAACTGGTTTAGAGCATTTGATTTTAACATTAGATTTAGGATGAGTAGTGTTATCTTGAATAAAATGTCATTAAAAAAAAAAAAATTAAAAAAAAAAAAAACGGAAGAATGACTGAAAAGTTAGGATCAATGGGAAAAGTGGGGATTTCCTACCACGATACACATAACAGTAATTTGAAATGAATGGGTTCAGTAAGAAGAAACTTATTTAGTATAAAAAGTTAGCACATCCCTAGACAAAGAATTTACTACTGTCTCACATGTCCTTGCATTCATTAATTTTTATTTTATTCTTTTTATGCTCCTTTTTAGGATGACCACAGATTTACTTCAATGTCAGATTAAGACTTTCAGCAGAGTAAGGAAAAATCACGTTTTGGGAGTTGTGAGCTGACAGTAAGTCTAAAACTAGGACCAAGTCAGTGTCATGACAGTCTGGTCATCCCAAGGGCAAGGAGCACTGGAACAGAAGGGGCAGAGGTGGGCAAAGCCTTGCATAGCCATGTTTGTGGCTTACGCTACTGCTTAGGAGAAACAAGGCATAAAGTAACAACTTGTAGGGGGTTCAGCACCAGCAGAAGTTGCTGCACAACATGCCTTAGCAGTATGGCTACCTTTCCTTGGTCCCTATCAGAGACAAAAGTAGGGAGAAAAGTTTCTTCTCTGCCTACATCTAAAATCAGGCCCATCCTGCTGTATTGGAAGTAGATGGAATCACAACAGGAATAAAGCAGCCTATCCCAACTGTTCTCATGGAATAAACTCATGGGCAATTGCCTCTCCATCTCATTTTGGGGATTACATTCTGGGATTGACTCCCCACTAGCTTTTCCTGCTGTGTCCCAGGCTGTGATCTCTGTGATCACAGGGTGTGATGGTTCATGAAACGTGTCCAGCTGAGACAAATTAATCTGTTTGTTTGTTTGTCTTTTGACTGTCCAGATTTTAGCTGTATCAGCTTCCTGCACTGACTTGCCACATGTTCACACTCACTAGTACCACCACTGGAAATGGATGGGAATGGACATTCAGGGGCAGGGGAAGGAGAGCTGGACCACGTCATCTTCAACATATGTGAGCTTCAACTATTACAAAACCACAGTGTAAGAGCTGTGGCTAGGGGAGCAGGCTTAGTGCAAGGCACACACACCTGCATCACCATCTCCAAGTACATTATCTGGTGATTAATCTAGCCCGACGAATGTCACATCTGAATAGTGATTATTAGGGCAAGGCATGATTTTTAAGCAATTAATTTCACGCCACGCTTAGCTACAGTGGTTGGAACCACAAATAACTCTCTGGGTTTCATTTCCTCTGTGTGGTCATGGATTTTCCAGACCAGTTCAGCACCTTTGTCTGCAGCCCATTCAAGCAGTTCTGAAATCCCACAGCAGTGATTGACTTGGTGAGCTCCCTCAAATTCAGCTTCCATTTGTACCAACATTGATTTGATGTGTTGTTTGTAAACAGTAAGTGAGTACTCCAGCTCACTTTGTCCATGCAAAAAGGAGCAGCATAATCCCACAATACGAACAGACAAGTACTCTACACTGAGTCATCGTAGCACGGTTTCTGTTGTAAAAACATTCCCAACACAGCCCGTGGGAGACATCCATATTACCTTCTGACTGTACGGTTTTGACAAGGATAAAAGGAAATACCCTGATGTCCTGTGGGAATGTGGATGTCTTGGTCTCGGGTGTGAAGGAGTGAAGTGTTAATCAGTCATTGCATTCCCATAATGAGGAACGGCATTAACTGTGTCATTTGCTATTATGACTCAAAGGGTTGGGGAAAGTGTGTTACACTCATTCAGCTCAGGTCCTGTGCGTAGTAAATTTTCTGTGCAAATGCATACCTTACCGTAAGGCATAAATCTGTTGGAAAAATGCTATGATTGATTATGAGCGGTCCTGTTAACTAGAGGCATTCCCAAATGGCAACATCTGCTTCTACAAACCATGAGAAATGGAAGTACTAGCAAAAACAATAACACCAACCTCAAAGCAGCAGGTGCTGACTTTGGAACAGTTGTCTTTTCATTCATTTTTAGGAGATGTTACCACTTTACCAATGTTCTGTAGGTATGCCAGGTGACTCGATTTTTCTTTTCTTTTTTTTCTTTTTTTTTAGTAAAGTGGAATAGCATTATACTTCTGAATACAGATGACTAGAACAAGAAACACCTATGTTTAACGTGAAGAAAAATTATTTAATAAAATTTAAGAACAAGTTAAAGTTCTGGTAAGTTTTTAAACAGTATATTTTTGTTATAGGAACTCTGTTTATTTTGACTATTTTAGTTAGCACAGAAAAAAAAAAAAAAAGGACAAACAAATATTTTCCTGTTATTCCAGATGCACCATTTGTCCCACTCCAGCATAAAAAAAGGATTATTTTAATCACCCAAAGATGCAAGGTTTTAGATCTCTATCCAGCTCCCAGGGCATCAGATGGGTGCCTGTCTATTCCCCTTTCCAAACTGTTGTGCAGCAGAGAGGAACAGCGCAATTCAGGCCTCTTTCTGCACCTGTAGAAAGCTGGGATTTGCTGCAGAGCCAGGTGACACACAAGTTAAATCATTTGGAGAGATCTGCCGCCAGGACGCTGGCTCAACCTGCACCCCAACTCTGCTCTGGCACTGAGCAGCCGCTGCCACAGTCAGAAGGGGCATTTCACCCCTCAGGGCAGCAGGCTCTGCCTGCAAGGAGGTCTGGCTACCATGTCGCCACTGCGGCTTGCCGCCAGGAGGAAAAGGCTGGAAAAAGCAAGTGGCTCTGGAGAGAGTAGCTCATTGCCAAGTGATGGGCAGCAGTAAAATGGGCAGCCTGTGGCCAGGTGGGGACTGCTGTGAGGAGATGAATGATACTAGGGAAGGGCATTTTCCCACTCCCCAGTACTGTGTTTCCAGTTAAGGGAAGTTATCATTAAGTAGCTAGATGTTTCATGTCTCTGGAAGTATCCTGAGGGTCCCAGGAATACTTTGCCAAGTACTGCATCCAGCTCTGGAGCCCCAAGCATAAGAAGGACATGGACCTGTTGGAGCAAGTCCAGAGGAGGGCCACAAAGATCACCAGAGGGCTGGAGCACCTCTCCTATGAGGACAGGCTGAGAGAGTTGGGGCTGTTCAACCTGGAGAAGGCTCTGGGGAGACCTTATAGCAGCCTTCCAGTACATAAAGGGGGCCTACAGGAAAGATGGGGAGAAACTCTTTAGCAGGGCCTGTTGTGATAGGACGAGGGGTAATGGTTTTAAAATAGACAGAAGCAGATTCAGACTGGACATAAGGAAAACATTTTTTACAATGAGGGTGGTGAAACACTGGAACAGGTTGCCCAGAGAGGTGGTAGATGCCCCATCCCTGGAAACATTCAAGGCCAGGCTGGACGGGGCTCTGAGCAACTTAATCCAGTTAGACATGACCCTGCTTGTTGCAGGGGACTTGGACTAGATGACCTTTAAAGGTCCCTTCCAACCCAAACTATTCTATGATTCTAGAGGGTGAGGATGCCCACACACACCTCGGCACACTCACTCAGGGGATTCAGGTCCCTTACCATATGCTTTCAACACCTTTTTCACCTTCCATCAAGCAGAAATCCCTGAATACCTGTAACCATTAGACATAGCTTTTTTTTTCTCAAAATCATGGTCCAATTCTCTTCAGGAGAGTGTGCTCTGGTCAGCAGCATGGCTTCACACCAACCCTGATGAAGGCATCAGATGTGCCAACTGCCTGAGTAACCTTCTGGATGTCCCTACAAGTAAGGGACTGGCCCATCCTACTGAGTCTGGGGCATACCAGAGGCAGGGGATGGGGTATGGTGAAAGATGTGATTTTGCAGGAAAGTCTGGTTTCAGCCAGGCAGGGGTGAACCCATGTCCTTTCAGTGCAAAAGCAGGCAGACGAGTTGCTGGTTTCCCTGCTCCTTACGATGTCATAACTGGGAAACTGCATTCAAAGCCAAGTGCTGGTCTTCGGGTACTGAGAGCTGGGTGCCTAGGTACCTTGATTGGGTTTCGTTTTCTCACCAGTTAGCTGCATCCGTGAAATGATGCTCTAAGCAAGGAGAATTCGTACTATCTATTTTTAGATACTTGGCATGCTCCGAACTGCTCTCAAGCTAAATAATGAAGGTGTCCTAATAGAGATATTGTGCACTCAGAGGGAAAATTCATTACAAAAAAAAACCAGTCTCTTAAAAAATACCATAATACAATGCTGCACTGCAATGATGCAGGAAATAATTACATTTACTGTATTACCAAACAAGTGGAAAGAGAAGCACAGAGGAGGCTGAACCCATCTATTTCTTGTCTTACATATTGTTTGGAAAAAGAAAAAAAAAAATTGCAGCTTGAATATGTGTAATCTCGGAAGTTCTAAGCCTCAAGCATAGACAAATATATGTATAAATTACAAATTGGGACAAATTCAGGTGTCATTTTCACTTTCTCTTGCTGGTCTGAAGATTAGCTGGCTAAGCAAAACAGTTCTGTATCTCTGGGTAACAAAGCAGAATTTGGCTGTTCTTCAGGGCTGTGGGTGTTCGCTGTGGGTTTTACTGACACATTCTTGTACACTTTAAGGGGAAACTGTCTTAGTGTGGGATGGGTAGAAAGAGTTAACCCCCCCCACCCCCCACCCCGCTGTTTGTGTGATTTTTTTTTCTCTGTTTCATTTTCACTGTGCAGCAAAATAGCTGTTCTGCTGTAGTTCGTTAATGAACTAAGCACTGCCATCTTGTGTGGTTTTTTAGCAAGTGCGATTATTCTTTAAAATCCTTCAAAGGGCAGGAATAAAAGGTATCCATGAAGATCCTGCCGGCGGATTACTTGCCACCTCCCTTATGATGCCTCTGTTTACATCTGTGATGTTTGGGTGCATGAGCCTAAAAATGCAATGAATAAAGCTAAATTTAAAGTATAATATAATTTTAAAAGCTGACCTGTATAGCTTTGATGTCTATTCAGATTTGAACCTTTCTTCCTACATTTTTTTTCAGATGGAGATTTAATGGTATCATGCAAACTTCACAAGCTGGGGCCTTTACATTTCTCTGCACAATTCTGAGACCACTTTCATAGTCCATGAGCATAAAATCTAGTAATTATTTTTCAAGTTTATTGCCTCCTGGGCATGGTGGTGGAACGGTGATTCTGTGAAGATATCCTGGACACAAACCTAACAGCTGTTTCTGAGAGGTATTAAATGAAAGGCTGTGCTCTGAACTCTCTTTTAGGCAACAGCTATGAGACAGCATCATTTGAAACACGCCAAGATGAAGCCTGGAGCACACAATACCTGACTCTCGAGACTGCTTAGTATGGTTCTGGAGCACCAGAACAGGGACAGTACAGGGACAGATGCTGATACAGCCTCCCTTTATGAAAATAATTTCAGTAAAACATAAACTTCAAAACAGAGAAAGAAGAAAAACTGTCTGCTTTGCAGACTCCTGTTGTCTAATGAATTTAGAGAAGCACTTAAGGAGAATTGTCAAAGTAAGAGGATCAAAGCATAGCTACACATCTGTGCTGTTAGAGAAGTCACAGTACATTATAGAGTATCAAGAAAACCAACCATATGCACATATTAGAGTTTCTTTTCTCCAATGCAGATATGTCTACAACGATGTAGGTAAAAGTATGTCAAGAAAGAGTATTGGTAAGAACCCACTTCAGCATATCATAGTTAAAGCAAAGCTGGACAACTCAGTAACATATCACAAAAATGCCCTTTAAACTGGAAAAAAAAATACAGAACAACTAGGAACTTAAGCTGCCCTAAATGGCTTTGGTTTGGCATCATCAGCAGTGCCATCTTTAGCAAAGCTATCAAGGAAAAATTTCTTATCTACCACTTTTTATGTTTTGGCTTTGTGGTATATTAAGGGCCACCATGAGAGTAACGCAGCTGGAATACCATGGAAGGAAGTTTAAGAGCTCCCCCAGCCCACTGCAGTCACTGCTTGAAGCTGCCTGGATGAGCCCTGGGCTAGAACTCGCAAGAAGCAGAGGGCCACCCAGCACCATCCAGCCCCCAGCCACTCCTCTCCAGTGGCTCAAGGGACAGCTTCATCCCCAAATCACTGGAAACCAAGAAGCTGCCATACAGCCCACATTTCCATAGCAGCGAGACATGGGCTGAGAACAATTCGAAATGGGGAGACAGAGACATCTCTGACTACTGCTTCAGGTGATGTCTAGACCATCGCAAGGCATCAAGGCCATTGGCTCAAAAATCTGCTCATTGCCCAGAGCCTGGAATAGCAATGATATTGTCCAAGACAACATTTCTTGCCTCTTGCCAGGAATAAAGTGTGTCACTTGGTCATGAGAGAATTTTCCTCTGACTCAGTGCCTGAGATAAAAGCTTCAGTGACCAAAGTCCCCCACTTACAATCCCTCAGTCCAAGAACAGTGCCCTCACACCTGCCCTCCACCATTTTTAGGGCTGTGCTTAGGCTTGTGGTGAATGCCACAGATCCTGAACCAGCTCTATAGGGCATCTCCAAGGAGAAGACATTCAGCCTTTAGCCAAAACGTAGACCAATGGACGGAGCTCCCCATGTTCACCAAGCAATCCTACTCCCAGTGTCTCTGGAGAAAGAGAAGATACATACGGCTGCATGGAAGAGTTATATGTGTATATTTATAGAGAGAGAGAGAGAGAGAGAGCAAGCAAATCAGCCTTGAAGAAATTGCTACAGATCTTTGCCAGAACCACAGGGCCTATAGGGTATACGTGCAATGCCTGCAGGCTTCTGCTGCAAAGTGAATGGTGCAACTGCCCGCCACGTGGACATACACAAGACTCTCCAGTTTGGGATGTGCTCATTGATCAAGTTCTTAGAAGCAACCTAGAAAAGCACACTGACATAACCGCAGGATGGCTGCTTGTCCTCCTTTGGCCCTCCTGTTCTTCCCACTGCCCCAGAAATCCCCCATGACTGGTGAGAAAAATTTACACAATGCGCATGCTAGCGTATAGGTGTCAGGACATATGGAGGGAGGTGGTATTTAGAATGGCAAAAGATTGGCTATATGACCATGACTAAGTCCTGGTGCTCTTTAAAGTGTTATTTCTGTGTCTGTGAAATGGGCTTAGTGACAATGTGGGATTTTTTTTTCAAAGAACATTGAAAGCCACAGCTTAGAAGTACTGCATGTAACAGCTAAAAACTATTAACAGTCTCTTCATGGCGCTGGTCAACAAAGTGGAAATAAATTGCTTAGCTAGAAAGGATTACGGATAGTTTTATTAATGTTTGCAAAGCACTTTGAGGCCCAAACATGGACAGTGGAAACAAATATTGTATAAACATGCTATTATTAAATGACCACTCCACTCTGGGAAATGGCATGGGAGTGGTTTTTCCATATTTGTAGTGACTCAGTGATTCCAGGTAAAATGCATTCATTTCACAAGTTAAAAAAAGAGCGTACTTCTAACTGTCAGCTCTGTCAACACATCTGAGGAGTCGAAAGCCAAGCCATGTTTTGCCTGGCTTGCTGATGAACGCCAGCAGTGGCGATGTTACAGGCCAAAAGCTCCTCGTCATTGCTTTCCATCCTGTTCCACAGGATTTCACGTGAGGACGAGAGTACCCTGCCTGCAGATGAAGGGCTGAAGTACTGTCAGTCATTTCTTATTAAACAGTGCTATTGATAACCACTGAATCCAAAAGCCTCCAGCTCTCCTTCCCCATTCGGTGCTCTTCTAGCAGAGTTTCTATATGTTAAAACCGTTAAACATTTCTCTTGATTAATAAAGGCAGTAATTACTAAATTCACCTCGAGAACAGGTAGGTTGGGTAAGAAGTGTCGTTATCACATAGTCACTCTAAAGAATGCAATTTGAGGTATTTCATTACACAATTATTATTTGTCAAAGTACCAAAAACTCTTCCTCTTCTCCCTGCTCTAACAACCTGTCAAAATGTCACTTTTTTTTCAGTGTGGTTTCTAACCACCGATATTTAGCACAGATAATTATGCCTTTTCACATGTAAAGCAGATGAGTTTTGTAAGGCATGATGCATGAAGCAGTTGTACCAGCTGTTTTCCCAAGTCTGAATTTCTGAGCTAGACTGATACATTGTGATCCCAATGCATGACTTCTAGTGGTTTCGTGAAAAGCATCGGGAGGGGAAAACATTGTTGTATTGTATTTCTCCTGTGTTTGGATTACGGCCCATGTGGGCTCCAACACCCCCAGAAGCAAGCTGAAGCTGGCCTTGTGGCCATCGACACTGCTCTGAATATGGCTTATGGAAAAGTTCCATTTAGTTTTACACTTGCAATAACATTATGCTTTGTATGTTATTTTTTTTGTTAGCTGAAAAGCATATGTTTTGACTTTTCCCATCAACGTAGGAGCAAGGGCTTGTATTTTCAGTCATGAGACAGAAAAGAAACAACAAAGTCAAGGCTTTCTTTCCAAACTGCACCTACGCAACATTTTTAATGAGCTTTTTTGCTAATCTGCCTAATTGCTTTTTACTATTTTATAATCAATTTTGTTAATTATCATCACTCGATTTTTGCAAAGACTTAACAATTTGTGAGGACATTTTCAAAACACAGAAGCAAATTTTCTCTATCAGAGTATTTAATGCTGCAACTACGGCCAAAAAGTGCTGACATATATAAAATGCATCAAACATATTACCTTCTTCACTGGTCCATAGAAAATCAAATAAAATCAAGTGGCACGGAAAACTTTTTTGCAAGGTGTTCTGACACCAGAAGACTGGATTTCATCATTCATATGGATTGATTACAGCTTGTTGATTACCTATGAATTTATTACAGCTAACTTATGTCAGATTGTACATTAGTGAGCAACAGCCATCACTCTTCAGACCTTGCCAGCTGATGCACAACAAGCAAAAATTTGATTTGATGAGATTGTCTTAGAAGCAAAAACCTACTCAAGCTAGTAAAGGTATAAAGACCTAGTGCTGGGCATAGATGTTATGTTGTTATTTGCTGGACTTCAGATACTGTCCATCTAACAAATATTAAAAATAGCAAAAATGTGTTTTTCTAATACCAACGTTACCGTTTTTGAAAAATGATCATTCTAAAATTGAATAGCTGTCACTTTTACTACCATACACATCAGCGACTCATCTCTCATTACATTGATTTCTATTAGGTTTTTAAAAGCGAGCTCTTCCATGATGCTGAAACACAAATAAATCATGGGAAAATTATAACAAAACCCACAAGATTTATAATGGACCCAATTCTGGAAATATAATTATTTGACAGTCAAGTAAACTCTGCTGATGTGAAGGTAAGGACTTTCAAGCACAAACTGTCTATCATGATTCAGTTTTATCTAGTTCATGAGAACCACAATTTAAAAAAATACCCCCCAAACTAATGCTAATGTACTGATACAGGCTGGGACCCAGCCTACCTTTTTGAAATCCTGTTGGGTGATAATTCAATCTTCTGAATGCCTCCAAAGACATTTTGCTCTCCCTGATGACTGTAGAGTGTTTAAAAACCCTCTTCAGGACACGGTTTAGTAGGCATGATGGTGTTAGGTTGATGGTTGGACTTGATGATCTTGGAGGTCTTTTCCAAACTTAAAGATTCTAGGATTCTAGGATTCTATGAATACTTCATCAAGCACGTCAAACTGAGATGCCTGCTAAGCTAGGCAGGATAGAACCCACTGTAAATACGCAAATCAGGCATTAAAAACCTGTTTACTCATTTAACTTTACTCTCTGTGTGCTGTGCAGAGGAATAAGCATGCCCACCTGAAAGCTGGCCCTGGCAGCCCTCATAGCTTGAGCAAGTTGCTCGGTATTTCTTAGGGAGCAAAGCCCCTGCCAGATGATACCCCTAAGCCAGGGGACTGGCCCCATCTCAAAGCTGGCAGTTTCATGACATCCACTTTCATAGCATGGATTTACGCGTGACGAGAAGATGGTTCCATGTCAGAACGTAACACCGTGTTGGTGAACTTTGCCTTTTCTTTTGTGAGATGGAGAATTCGCCCATACTGGTTATTGCAGGCAGGGCAATAATTAAATTAGCCACAAGGACAATCCAACTCACAGCAGGGACCACAGCTATAGCTGGCCATCTCTGAGAGCATAGAAGCATGGGCACATATAATCATCCATGTCCCTTGGACTGAGCTGACGTCAGCTCAGGCTCACAAGTGGACTTGGTGCCCAATGTGCAGGCAAGTCCATTCAGGGATCATTAATTGCTATTCTCCTGAATACCACTGAAGATATTGAAGGTATTGAAGATGCCGTCACATTCAACAGAACGCACACTGAAATATTGATATTGAAAAAGACAGAGCACTACTTTTACCTAGCAGAAAGAAACTTTTCTTGGAGAAACCATCCATTCACAGAATTATGTATGCTGGTAGTTATACTCCCCAGTTAGTATTTTTTATTTTTGTTCACAGGCTGCATATAGATATCATCTCCATATTAGTGACACACCATACTACATGCAGAAGAGTCAGACACAGCGGTGATTATCTTGTGGACAATCCCTCGTTTCTCTTGGAAACAGTTCAGGGATGAAGTAACAGTAACCACGCTGAAAAAAAAGTCAAACAAACAGTACAGTATTATGGCAACTGATTACATCTTGTCCAAAAAACATTAAGGGTTCTGCTCTGTCTTCTTTTTTTTTTTTTTTTTGTCATTTTTTTAACTTGCCCATATATTTTTCCCCAGTCCCTGCCCCTCCAGTCTTCCTGCCAGGATTCATGTACAAAGCAAAAGAGTTGTATTAACTGCACAACACTGTTCCCAGAGGAGATTCAAACTATAGGATCCAGACTGGTTTCAGGGCTGCTAGTCAAGCAGTGCTTTTGACTGTGAAATTAAATATGGCTCCAGGGATTCCTTTTGTGGTCACATAGAGGAGTAGGGTAAATTTCAATGTACAATACATAGCGTTCACAGCAGGATGATCACAAAGTTGGTACTTTACATAAATTAATGGTCATCCAAGTAAAAAAAAAAAGATTGTCATAATCATACAATGATCACTTATCATTACAGGATTACTCCTGTAACTTCTCAAACTGTTTTTGCTTCCTAATCTTCGTTCATAGTGACAATACACAAGGGGCGAAAAAACAAACCACTTTAGGGAACACCAAAAATTAAATTGCACCAGGAATGAAATCATGCTTGGAATAGCCAAGCAGATATTAAAATTAAGGCTAGCTACCATGTACTACCACATATTATCTGGCCTCAAGTACCCATTTGCTTTCAAACTCCTAGGATTGTACACATACATATAAATAACTGTTTATCCTAAAATTATTTGGAACGGGAAAGAAAAATACTCTATTTTAGAAACATCATGAAAGATGCACTTCTGGAAGCTACATTTCTTCAAAGTCAGGGCAGTCCTGGTTAAATGTTTCCACTGATTGCAGGCAGTACGGCATGAAGCAAGAGTTTTTTTAACCAAGTCAATCAAACCAGAAAGCAAATAGAGCTGAACTGTGTTGGAAACCATCAGCTCTGGGACGACCGTCTGTGAAACACCAGGGTCACACATTGGCACTGAATAACACCACGTATGGACTGTGCTAGCTTAAGTTTCACAGAAGGGTGGAAGCGCAGTTTTATGGCAGGAGTACTGCCTCAGCTCCAGCTGATGTGTGCATAGCTCATGGCATCCCAGTCTAGACTCAGGAGCAGACGCAGCCTCCTACCCACACTGGCTGAAAACACGTCATTTGAACTGCTGCCACACTGGGTGACCAGCCACCACCAGCTTCCACCCATCTGATAGTGCTCGGGCCTTGCCAGATGAAGCCAGAGCTTGTATCCTCACTCCTATCATGAAGAGTAATGAAAGGGAAGGGGAAGGGGAAAAACAAGGGGAAAGGAAAGGGGAAGGGGAAGAGGGAAAAGAGAAAAGGGAAAAGGGGAAAGGGAGAAAGAGGAGAAGAGACAAGATGAGAAAGAAAAGAGAAAAAATAAAAATAGCTGCAGTTTTAGTTAATCACTTTTGAATGTCACCAACTTTTAAAAAATAATAAATAATTTTAATGCTTTTTCTCATTTGTGTTTAAATCAAATTTCACTTAGAGCAGCAGATTTCTGTATTACTAATATTTTGCTACAGGGCTGGCCACTAAACCAAGGGCTGCTTTCCAGTAGACCCCTCACTCTGCCACAAATTGCACAACAACACAAGCAAACATAAATAATGCATCTGGAAATACATGACATATTTAAAACCTGCAATCAAAGACAGCACAACGGGGAGCCAAGAACACTGGTACAGGCTCTATGGCATTTATATAGCATGGACCCTTTGCCCCTGAATAAAATCTGCTTGGTACATGCTGGAAAACCTCACTGGGCTGTCACTTTGTTCCTGATTGTCCTCGGCAGGGATCCAGGTTTAACCATGCTGGCTTCAGCCAGAGGGAATGAGGGAAGATGGATAAATTCATCCATTGGTCTGAAGGCCAAAAACATCTGGTGGAGTCATGGAGTTGTTGGTTGGCTGAGTTCACATAAAGGAAGCCCCGCTGGGAGTCGGTACCCAGCTCTTTCGAGTTTTGAGGGTTGTCCTTGGAGACCGCAGCGTTTTGCTACCTAGGGGCAGCAGAATGTCAAACCAACCAAGAGATCCTTCAGCCTATTAGTGCAGCGTGACACAGCCAAAATGCTCTTTGTAAATATCAAATAGGCATTAAAATCTAGATTGATTTTTTTTTAAGAAATCCTTGAGGCTGCACACAGCCCAAAGGCTGAGCTCACTCCACTAAATTAAAGGTTTCAAACGTGCAAAGATTTGTAGTGCATCCATTTGGGGAGATGTGAATTTGGGTACCAAAGTGATGGGCAGAAGTACAAGTGCTGAAGAGAGATAAAATATAACAGTTTTTATTTTTGAGTAACAGGACCAAAACAGATTGAAAATCAGGGTTAAAAAGGAGGATAGTTCCTGTGTTAGGCAACTGTAAGAGGCAGTTTCTTATCCCTGATGCTTGCTAAGTATTTAATGTGGTGATATTTGGTAACAGTATGATGCCAAAGTCATTTGTGTGATTTGTTTCATCAGCTTTTGGAAACAATGCGTGCCACTGAAATAACCTGCTAATCCACAAAATTCTGAATTAAATAAATCTTAGAAATGTTTTAATTTTCAACTCCTAGACAAGCTTAATCTTAAAAAGTTAAACAAGTAAATTACTAATCCAAAAGCGAAAGACTGTGACCCCGTATCAAACTTTACTACTGAATTTAGCCTCTCTCTCTGATGACTAAGGAGTTGCAATAAGTGTTGTCTTTGTGGTATAAGTACAATTTCCTAGCAGTCTGCTGTATCTGAGTCATCCCAAACACTAGGCAACAGAGGAATAAAAACTCTCTCCCTTCATTTTGTGCTTCTCATATTTAAGCAGGAGGCACAGAACATTCTAGCAGACCGTTTCCTGGTTCAAAGCACATTGAAATCAGTGGCAGTCTTTCTGCTGAATTACTTGGCTTTGGACCAGACCCACTGCTGTTTAGTGCCTTTAACAGTGAAGTTGAAAAGTTGGCTCCTTCCATTACTAGTCTCAAAGTACAGAGATGTTTTCTTATGGTTATCATTGTGATTGGAGGTTGGGAATCCATTAACCTGATCACTATGGGAAATACATATGTAGCTATGAGGTAAGAGCCTGATTCTGTAAAAAAATATTCTCATATTCAACTGAAAGCTGTATCTTTGGCACATATACAGATCTTGCAGTCTTTAAACAAAGGCAGCACTTAATGTACATTTTAGGTGTATATCCTAGAGTGACATCAAAGGCAATTGTACATCAAAGAGTGACACCGAGCTATAGCGTGTCTAATTGACTGAGTTGCATCATCTACTAGTTGGTTCATTAGTTATGGATCACAACTCAGAGAAATGTCAATGCTACTGGAGTTTTTCTGGGGTTTGCATTTGACTAGCTGTGAAGCACTTGGAAATCTTCAACATATCTTGAGATTCAAACTTGAGCCTCTAAATGAAGAAACTGAAATTCAAGAGCTCAGTTATGGACGATCATCAAACACACATTGTCTCTCTGTGCCTGAATTTCCACCTCTGTGTGGAAGAAGTGGAACCACTTCTTAATAAAACAGAAATAAAAGTTTTGGTAAATGTTCTGTGAGATTTTTCAAATGTTTTTACAGAAATTTTTTTATTATAAAAAGATATTACTTTTTCGTATCTTAAAGATTAGACTTGATTAGAAGGTGACTTTTGTTCACAGACGTATTCTCATCAAAACATCACTCCCATGCTAGGACATAGGCAGCTATACTGACTGACTCAGAGTTTTAGAAGAACAGTTATGAGCTGTTATTACACGATTATTTAATGGGGGAGAGAGAAGATAGGAGATATGATCTGTCTTTTGTAAATTTACTGTTTGGTTAACAAATATATGGAGAAATAATCCTACTTTAGTAAACTCCTGGCTAAATATTTAAACAGTGAGATATTAATTCAACAGCAATTTTTAAGTTGCTATCCATCTTATTTCTGTAAAATGTCTCATAAGAATTACAGTGTTGAATCCTGAAATATTTATTGAAGCAACACTATGTTTTGCCTGGGTAAAAACTCAGTAATGACTTCAGCATATAATTCATATTATTTAAGTCATATGCAACATCCATATTTTAAGCAGTAAGTCAGCTCCTTCGAATTGTATCAACATTGTGTTGTATAACTTTGTGGCAGGAATAGAAGCAGCTTTTGTTTGAAGCTACTATTTAAATTTTCACCAGAGAAAGAGAAAGTAGTAATTTATCCATGGAAATAAGACGTTTCTGAATATTACAAAATAACCATTATTTATGGTTAACTGCATCCAGAACCTTTTCTAAACTTGATGTGAACTTGTACAGTTCTTCCAAATGATGTTTTTAGTCAATCTTGTATGACATCCACAGCGATAATCTGGGGAAAGGAGAGTAACTGGATACCAGTATTTAGTACTAGTAGGATGTACTCTGTCTCTTACTATTTATCAACTGTGCTTATAATGCCTAAGTAACCAATGAGTACAATGAAGACACTGATTGCATTCGTGAGAAATGAGCCTTTTAAATTATAACGCTGAACTGCTGAGCTTACAGGCAGACAGATAAAGAATCGAATGAAGATTAAAAAAGAGCGTTATTATATCGCAATGTACAATGTGATGTAAGAATCCCTGTGCGAGTCAAAAACATGAAATAGTTACTATTGACATTGCTTTTTCACATGTTGAAAGAAAATAGACTGCATCTTTGTTCTGTCAAAAACAAAGTAAATATCTTATTTAGTTCAGGATAAGAACACAAATGAACTGATTCTTAGGTCTATGAAGATCTACTCATGACATTCCGCTCTGTTCATGGGAATACACATATTATTTTGACTGTGTCCATATGTGTAATAAAAAATAAAAAAAAAAAAAAACCAAGCAGGAGCTTACATCAGGCTTTCATTTTTAACATGACCATGATTTCATCACTCTGTGGTTGGCTAAACGGATCGCTAAAATTTTTGGTAATTAACACTGTTTTTGTCACTTTGTGAAATTGTTTGCAAATCTATATTTACATAATTGCTTCTCCAAACTGCAACAGAATCTGGCACAGGCATGCGTCATGGAACAAGCTGTTTTTAGACCCACTTGTTGTCTAACCTCTCTGATTGTAGAGACATATGAGGTTTTACCTTCATCATCTTAATTAGCTGGCCTACGTTGTGTTGGGATCTTTTTACAAGCTTGAAAAAAAATTAGCTTCTGATTCCTTGTAACCAATCTTTAACTTTAGAACTGGCACAGACATTGCAAAAGAGATTTCATTCTGAGCTGCAAAAAAAAAATGTTCATCTGGATATTTATCTGTTTTCTACACTTGCTTATAGTAGTAAACCTGTACCTATGTAATGCTGACGGGCCAAGCCAATACTTCCCATCCTGACCCTACTGCAACCTGCCTGTGTGGTATTAAATCAAGGATCAAGCTATTATTGGGGTGTTCAGCTTTACTCTTCCTCAAACATTGACTGCATTTTTATTCAAAGAGATACACTCAGCAGTGAGGCACCACATATTTATGGCACTGAGCTTCAGCCCTCTCATGGCCTGGGGACAAGTGCTCTGAAGTCCTGGACCCCATGGTGAGACCATCGACACAGAAAATACAGCCTTTGAAAGATCAGAGTATTGTCTTGTCTAGGAAATTGCCTGAAGAGTCTCCTATTATGGATGTCAGCTTTTCATGTTTCCATTTTAAAATCTGTTGTGAATTTTGAAATCATGTTCTTCTTTCAGCCCTAATGCTTTCTTTAAAGCATATATAGAAGGGAAATTTGAGTCTGTGCCTACTGCTTTCTGTGTGAACAGAATATTAAACTGTGAGAGAATAGGGACACCAGGAGAAAAAAAAAAGGCATTGTAAGAAAGAAAAAAATAAACACACTTTCAGTCTTTCTATTCATATGGCACCAAACTTAACTCAACCTCGTGAGTTGTCACTGATGGGCCTGTCGTGTTTCTAATCATATCTCAGTCTCTCACAAAGCCCTGGCACTCTTTCCACACCACTAACAGAAGACACGTTAAGCCCTGCATCAGATTGTTAAATTTTGGGTTCTGCTTCTTTTTACAATAGCTTGCCTTAGATGTACCTTTACCTATGATAGTTTTTAAAGCATGGAAAGAAAAGCTCCAACTTTCCAGAGCAAAGCAAGATGTTTATAGGTGTTCCTGTGTCGTAAGATCTCATCATCCCTTCCCTACCACCCTTACACGTCTTTTTCCGGCTCTCCTGGAGTGTTTGAAGTGACCACAGATTATCAGACCCTGTTTGCTCTGCTCCTCCCACCATGTGGAAAATCTTATGGAATGCAACCAGGGCACACAGCAGAGCAGGAAGCATATGGGTAGTTGTCACATTGCCATTAAACATGCTCTCCATCCCCAGCTGCAGGGGCCCCAGATGAAAGGCTGTTGAGGTGGAAAGCTCCACATCTGTTTATTTGTTCAATGTGTTCACTTATGTCAGATGTTCAGAGAGCTTTCTCAAACCGCTTAATCAATGGTCAGCCTGCTTCCCGAAACTAGTCCCATGGCCAGTACTGATGCAGACACATATCAGAAAATCATTTTAAAACAACAAACTGAGTAAATAATTATGGTTCAGTATATATTACAGAGCAACTTCTCTTTGAAGAGTCATCATTTCTCCGCTGTCTTTTTCTCTCTAGAGTCATCTGGGAAGGGAAGGCGTGGGGAAGCAGTAAGACCAAGGAAAGAGACACGAATCAGCCATTCATGAAGCCTTTAATAAATGTGCATCAGGTAAAAAAAAGTTTTAGCTTCCTCTTTGTAGTTGGTCACACTAAATTCCTGACTCTATGGATGGATACATAGCCACCTCACATGTAAAACAGGAAATAAAAACTTAGAAGCCAACATAAGACTAAAAAGAAGAAATACAGTTAGAAGACATCCGTAAATGTGAATTATCACTAAAGGTTCAATTCTGTTGCCCACGCATAGATATTTAGAGGCACTTGAGGTTCCCTGCAGAGTCCTGCCTGGACTCCATCTCCTGGCCCACAGCTCCCCTGTAGGCTTTGTGTCCTACCCCTCAGCCCCCCTTGGACGTCTCAGACACCACAGGGCATCTATGTTTAGGCAGCTGAATCCCTAAGCCACAAGTGTTTGATATTCAGGTCCAGACTGTAGACACCTAAATATACTTTCTAAATGTGAGTGTCTTCATGTGATTCAGGTGTCTGAGCTCCCTTTATAGCTGGTGGAGACTAGTCAATACAGGCAGAGGAGTCTGAAGAGTTATTCTGCTCTCCCTAAAACAGACACCCGCGTCTGGCCAGCTGAGCAGCCCTCCTGACTGCACGGATGGGACTGACTAGCTCTCTTTTACCATACCAGTAGCTTGGCTCATGGCTGGGAGGTCAGCGCTTAGACTCTGGATGTCAGTGTCTATAGCCAAGAACTGAAACCCACACCGAAAACCCAATCAGTTGTTGCGAGTAGCTGTTGATTAGAAGGAAGGTTTCAGGCTGAAACCTTTATTCCACATAGTCTCAAACTTTTCTGATGTTCAGTGACATTGACTTTGATGAGTTGGGCCATTTAAGAGGTCTCTGCAACTATTATCTGACAGCTGTATACTTGGATGGCTTTGCAATATGCCATTGAAATAGAGGCGAAGGGGCTGTGATGGCTTGAGGTGTCCTTACTGAATAAATACCTCCTTACTGAAAGACCCTGAAGTCAAACATTGCAAGGCCAACAGAGAGGAAGTGCCCTGTACAACAGAGTGTACAACAACTCTAGGGTCTTTTCCTCAGCTACCATCAACAGAGGAATACAGACCTGGCAGTGGACATTAAAAGTGTTATTTTAATCCACATAGAGAAAAAAAACTGCTCAAACATGTTTACCACTCAATGAATCCATTTTTCAGGGTTCCTCAAAGGCATTGCTACTTTTTTTGGCACTCCAGAAATCTAGTGCAATGCTTCATTGGGGTTTTTGGGCCCTCAGTACAAGAAGGACATTGAGTTGCTGGAGCATGTCCAGAGAAGGGCAACAAAGCTGGTGAAGGGTCTGGAGAACAAGTCTTATGAGGAGCAGCTGAGGGAACTGGGATTGTTTAGTCTGGAGAAGAGGAGGCTGAGGGGAGACTTTATTGCTTTCTACCACTACCTGAAAGGAGGTTGTAGGGAGGTGGGTGTTGGTCTCTTCTCCCAAGTAACTGGTGATAGGACGAGAGGAAATGGCCTCAGGTTGTGTCAGGGAAAGTTTAGGTTGGATAGTAGGAAACACTTCATTACTGAAAGAGTGGTAAACATTGGAACAGGCTGCCAAGGAAGTGACGGAGTCACCATACCTGGAGGTGTTAAAAAACCACGTAGATGTGGCACTTCAGGGCATGCTTTAATAGGCATGTTGGTGTTGGGCTGATGGTTGGACTTGATGATCTTAGAGGTCTTTTCCAGTCTTAATGATTCTATTCTATTCTATTCTATTCTATTCTATTCTATTCTATTCTATTCTATTCTATTCATTTCTATTCATTTCTAAGAAGTTCCTCTGAAAAGCTGTATTAGCCCTATTAACAGCACCACTAATATCCTTTGGGAAGAGTTAAGGAGTTATGAAAGCAAACTGTTACTGCATGTTTGCATATAACACCCCTTCCACAGGACCACATACGATTTCTCTTCACTAACCTCCTACTGCTCTGCCATGTCTGAGAGGCTATTTTTTTATAAAATCTGAGATACCTTAAAAAGAAGTTGAAGTACTAGCCGATACCACAAAGTGGAAAATGTTTACCTCTAACTGAAAGTAAATTAAAAAACATCAAACTTCAAAAAGCTTCCAAAAATGCTCTGAAATGCCATCACTCCACCAGTCCAAGCAAAAACCATGTCAATATCCAGGAAACAAAACAAAAAAGTGGGGGTGGGCATTTTCTCCATGTATACATATTTTAGAGATTTCTTAGGTACCCATTCTTGTGGGTTTTGCCTTTCTTTACTAAGACAAACTTTTGCCTTGTGAATGTCTTCCTCTTTTCTGGTAAATTTAATATACTTGTCACCTACTTTGACAATATTCCCAACACCTATTTATTTAATCTGGTTTTATTTTATCTTTTTTTTTTTTTTTTAAATTAAGGTAACTTTAAATGGAAAGTTTGCAAGCATTGGTTTATAATGGGGAAATTTGGGGGGATTTCTACTGTATTTTAAAATATCTTAAACTTCACATTTGAAAATAGGACACTTGCAGAAGAACACAGCTAAAAATGAAAGATTTAAGAAGCCAATAGAAAATAGTATGCAGGCTGGACTAGGGCTACTATGGCAGTCTGGTAGGCCCTAAATCTGTTTACAAACAGCTGTTGTGATTAACATTGCTACTATGAAAACTCTTCTCTAATGTACTCAAAAAAAAATGTGGATAAAAATAAGGGAAGAAATATCCCCAAAATCAAATTCAGAACATGATTCAGCCACATTTTTGGGGAGACATTCATTTGATGTGCATTCAACTTTCTTCAAAATTCTGTCTGCATAGAGAGAGTCCCACAGCCACTGGATGCGGTGGCTTTTATTTCCTGTAATAAGTGGTCTCGACACTTAGATTATTTTAACTATGGATTCTTTTAAGGTTTATTTTCAACTGCACCTGTATTAAGATGACCTTTTTGCCATAAGCAGGGTATTGCCAATGGAGGTGACTTGGGCATAGGAGGAGAACTGGCCTATATGATGCCAGTGCAGTACCTCGGAGTGGAGTACCTGGGTACTGGGTGGCATGCAGGTACAGTGGAGGGTAAATTGTTGCAGAAAACCTGCAGGAAATTTTTTTCTATACCCTAGTTTCAAGTAGCACATGTAAAAGCATCAGACTTTAGGAGTACCTATGACAGTGCTTTGACTTTCAGTTTGTCAGGCTGGAATCACAGACAGGACGCCAACTTCTACCACCATTCACTGAGAGAGTGCAAAACTAAGTTCTGAATCGGAACTTAGTTTGCAAATTCCATTTTTCATCTTCTTAGGCTGAATTGTCCAAAGTACAATTCAGGTCTTGCTTAAAGTCCAGGGGAGCAGCTCATGCGCTTTAAGCTGATTCATATTCTGTGTTTGGTCAGTACTGAAGTATCCAGCAGTTTTCAGAACGAAGCCTGCATTGAAAAAAGATATGATATTATATGTCATTGAATACCTGGGCATTTAACAGTTATTTTGATACTGCTTTTCTTTTAGTGTCAGTTTTCCAGAGCTGTCTGTTTCAGTGTTTGTTCTGAATACTACACGCAGCGTTCAGCCAGGCAGACACTGATGCATTAGTATCAAACTGAAGAGATGAATATCCACTCCACGTATTTTGTTTCTTCTGTCTGACGTCCCTCCACATGCTTCCTGAATGTACACTATTGATTTGTAATGTCTTTCCAAATTCCCAAAAGACAGCTAGATGTGGCTATGCCATGGGATACTGGCTTCTTCCCTATCAGTAGAGAGGCTTCTAATTATTCCTAGGAAATACTGGTTACTATCTCAATTAAATATTTTTTTTTAGTCATGCTTAATACTATCAGAGGAACCAGAGGGCGAGCAGAAAAAGCTTTCTAAGGAAACAGGATATGACTGATCTCAGCAAAGTTTTAAATATTTTTTAAAAAGATGTCTTTTTACGCTTAAAAAAAAAATAATAACTCAAAGCACCTCCACTAATAGTTTGCTGCCTGGTTTGAGGCAGTTTAACCTTAAGGTGTGGCAAGCTCTGGAAACTTACTGTGACTCACTGAGTAATAACCAGCTACAACATAAAACATCAGCCTACACACAATTTTCCAACCTCATTCTGTAAATCTTTCACTTGAAAAGAAAAATAAAACAATTATTTAGTCTGTTTCTAATCTTTATGACAAAAAGTAATATACTTAAGGAATATTATTCTTTCTTGAAAATATATTAAGATATTAAAGAAAATTACAAACATGTCTTTGAAAAGCTTATTTGAAAATCTACAATCCATTTCTTCATCTAAAATTTATTTTTAAGTGAAGTATAACATCTGTGATATAACATGCAAGTATCTACAGCACAGAAAAAAAAGAAACTTGCAATATCTATGGCATTATTATTATTGGCAAAAAAAAAAAGCAAGAATGAGACATAGAGATTTCTAAAATTAAAAAAAAAAAAACAAAAAAATATATATTTTCTTTATCCTTCCAGACACGATAAGGGTTATATTAACTTCCCCCTCCCCTACACTCCCCCGTGTTTGTTCACAGAAATATTCCAAATTACTCCAGACACAGGACGAAATGAAAAATACCATGGCTTCACCTCACTAAGTTTCCTTTTCTAAAGAGGAAATCAAAATATCTGAGGAGTGAGAAGGTGGAAAAGACACAGGAAAGGCAGTATTTCACCCCAAAATGGAGTCAGCTTGTGGCTAGACACACACCCGGAGCGGGGAACTGCGAAGTCCTCCTGAAGTCTCTGTTCAAGACTTAGTGTCTACTTACATAGACGCATAAATCCATACATCCTTGAGTGAGTATGGATCCTGAGGCCACCCACAGACACAAGTATTTTTCGTTTACCAGAATACAATCAGGTAGCTGTGCCCTTCAGGATACAACCTCCTCTCCTGCACCTGCTCCAAACCACTTTGCCAAGAAAGATAAGGCTGTTTAAAAGTAAGGGAAGATGGGTCTGGTGGGGAATGTCTCCATAGCTGATGACACAAGCTGCAGAAAGACTAGAGAAATGATGAATGGAGTCTTCAAAATAAGAAGCATCTTGGCAGCACTGAAGCAACTTGTCCTGCTAAGAACTAAACTCATAGGAACGACTGTGAAGCTTCGATTTTGCTTTTGTCTATGACCTTAGCTACGACAAAATATACTTATTTTGAAAATCTTTGGGATATAACCCACTGTAGTATTCTGTATCCCCTTTCCAGATGCCAGAATGAATGCACTGATTTCCAGTTCTCACCATTTTATCTTTCCTCGTCTGTCATCCTATTCAAGGATTTAGATGAATAAGTCTGGGGAGTTGATTTCCTTTCAGGTAGGAGCCTCCTCTCTCTTGGCTCAGCTTTCTTGACTAATAAGCCTTTGACTCGTGTCTTGGATAGCTTCTTCTGACAGATTACACCAAATGAAAGGGATTAATCAGTGGCAGAAAAAAAAAAAATGCAGAGCTCTCCACAAAGCTCTTTAAAAAATAGGAGATTTTCAAGTCCAACATCAACTGCCTAATTTTGGTAGGAAGCATGAGGTTACTCCAAAGAGGAGAGGCAGCAAACCATGTATTTGTGGCGGTCAGATTGGTGATATAATCATGTAACTCCAAAACAGGAATAATCCACACTGCCAAAAGCTACAGAATTATGTGTGATCCAGACAATGGACAGAGGTGCATGAGCAGAGCGGGCTGATTGTTTCTAGTGATCGCTCCGTCAGATGCCAAGTGTATAGGTAAGGCACTATTGGAGCCCAGCACTTTTTAGAAAGAAGTGTAAAGACAAAGTCTGCCAATGCACAGAAGGGTAAGTATTAAATACACTAAATGGTCACACCGATCCTTTTAGAGTTAACATTTTTTCAAAAATCACCAGGGCTTTTCCAGCTGTGTGTTAAAATCTGGAGTGAAATTGCACGGCTAATTGAAGGAAATTGCCTTCACACGTGTGAATCAGGTGACTGCATGTGCAGAACCCCTAAACTAGCCGAGAGGCCACAAAGGCAGTCTGCCTATGCCCATAATCACTTTAACAACACAGACACAGTCTGCACAAGCTGTATTTTGTCCTTCGGTGTTTACTATATGAATGCTAAATGATAAAAGAAATGCAAAAAAAAAGCAGAAAACACAGTAGTTTTCCAAGCCTGTGGAACGATTCACACATAAGGGTTTGGGGGATTGGGCCCCAAATGTAGGAAAAAATGTTCTGTTTTGGTTTTAAATTTAAAATAAAAAAGAAAAAAAAAACCCCACCAACAATTCTAAATGTGTAGATGGCACGAGGTTTTTCACTCTGCAGCATCTCACACAAATTTTGCTTGTGGCCATCTTGAACGCCTCCAGCTCCAGAGACACTGTAATTACCCCAGCCCATGTGATGCAGCATGTGCTTTTCTCTGCCAAATAATAGATGTCTTTTCCATATAGCAGTTTCCTAGCAGTATACTCCACGTGCAAGAAAGCTTATTCTGAATGCAGTAGGAATATAACTGGCCAGTGCAATAGGAAAGCAATTAATCTGGATAATTTGCATGCTTTGAATTTCCTAGACGTATTTAATATGAAGCTTACACAAACACTGTAAGAAGTAAAGCTAAGCCGTTTCTGCACACGCATATAAAATTACTCATTTATGTTTATACTTACGCCACATAAACCACAGGTTCAGTTAGAATAGTATTAAAGTAAATGTATAATTCACTAAAAAGGAATTAAAAAACTAGCCACCCAAGAGTATAGGTAAATGCTTAAGAAAAACAAATCTACATTCTAAATGAAAACTGCTTTGATGAAACACAATAAGCTTCAAAAAGTTAATGGCAATGATCATAAGGAAGGAAAACCCAAAAGTGCCCAGCAATCCCTTTCTCCTGAGCCAAAGAAAATACAGACAAAAGCATCAAACTACAGCTACAACAAGAAATCAAGAAATGTAAAGAAGCCCATGCAAATATTTACTGCTGGGCTTGAAAGAAAGCCACTGGGCATGACTATCAAACACAGAAAAGTCTGCCCCAAAAATCCCAGGAGTCTGAATTCTCTAACTTAGCAAGCAAGACTTCCAGTCTAAAAATGTAAATATTTTGAAGTGTAGTTAAAATACAAATGATAATATGCTTATTTTGATAAATGTCATGTTACTATGGTTTCAAAATTAATAAATGCATGACTAAAAGAAAGTGCCCATCATGCTTAAACTGGGCAGCATGGAGTAAGGTCTGTTGGTATAGAATATCTGGAATTACACATGCAATTGAATGGGGTTGTGTTACCTATGAATGAATTCTATTCAAGTACTTCTGACTATCCTTTGTCCAAACTGTAGCTTAATGAAAAATTAAGACAACCTGAACAAGGCAATGAGTGATTTTATAGGCATGTGTTTGCCTTACTAGAAATGCACAATGGGAGCAAAGTTTTATCATGGATGTTAAATACCTCCATGCAACCTCAGTCACTGAGCAGTGAGGTTATTTCTTGCAAATTGTTTGAAATTTTTGAGACTCAAGCTGTAAAACATTGAGTGAAACCGAACAGTTATAGTAGCAACAACAACAAAAAAGAGTAACTAAGAAGCATTTGCAAAAATGCTAAAAATAACTATATCCCATTCATAATTGCACACACAAATAAGTAAGAGCACAGAAAATGTCCAGTTCAGGCATATTTATATTCTGCTCATACTTGAGAGTCTGCTTTTCTTCAAATATGCAATTGCAGAGGAGTCAAACCTCTTCATCGGTTTAAGCTCCAGCTGAAAAAGTAGTTACCACCGGGAAAAGTGACAAAGAACTAACAGAAACTTTGACCATTTTTTTTTCACCACTTTCAAAACGTTACTTTCTGGTTTTTTTCTTTTTACAAAATGGCATCTTTCTTTCAAAAATACATTGTGGGATTTTTAAGTGACTGAGAAGAGTGTATAGTGTAAACATTAACATTGTAGTGTATAAAAGTTTAAATTGATGCCTAATTAGTCATTTATTCAAATGTTTGAATTTTGACCAGTAAGCAAAAAGAAAGAAAAAAAAATCAGCCATTCTTTGCCCAAGCTTCCATCAGATGCACTTTCGTGTTTTGACTGCTTGTTTTGAAAAGCTGTCCATAAATTCAGTCCAAGTGGCATTGTGGCTCCAGGGTTCCTAGAAGTAAGAGATAACAAAACACTCCTAGATCACCCAGTTCATCTCACTGCTAATGTCAGACAAAATAACAACAAAATAACAGCTCTTACTGCCAGGAAGTTTCTCTTACCAGCTACCAATGGCATTTTCTTTCACCGTTTCACTCCCTTGTGTATGCCGTGTGCACACGCTCAAGTTATTCTCTCCTTCTCTGATATTCCACCCACCCAGCGACAGGCGGCTGTCCCGTAAAGCTACCCTGCACCCAGTGCCCTTTGCTGAAATAACGCTTCTGTTAACCTCAGGTATTCAAGAATCATAGGCAGGACCCCAAAATAACAATAGCCTTAAAAAAAAAAAATCAAATTTCTAAAAGGTTATGCATTTGAGTTCTCCTTGTTCAACCTTTCAGGGTTTGGGGTTCACAGCTTAAAACGTTTTTTTTTTTTCTGCATCTGTAAGGGTTTGGACTTTTTAATGCATTTTTGCTTTTATATCAATTAAAGCTTTGATTTCTTGCATTTACTCAATTAAAGGGTTAGACTTACAAAGGTAAAAAGACATGCATTTTTAAGATTTGCAAAATACGTGCAAGTTATTGTAGTATCTTACCCCTTTCCTCCATTTTTTCTTGCCCTGCCTTTCCGGCAGACAAAAGGACTGAGTTTATGATTGCTGCCATAGACTTGTCACCTGCATTTCCAAGACTCACATTTATTGCAGAACCGATTTCTGGGGAGTTTCTTGCATCCAAGGAGGGAGAGGGGAAGCAGCTGCTGTCGTGTTGTGGGAGGCATGTTCTAGTGCCTTCTCCCTGCAGTTCTGATTTTACTAAACCAGAGGAGTCACTTGAGCCTGCGTCCGCCTCATCCCAAGCTGTCTATCAGCTGCCGGTCTCTAGACCATAACCCACCACCTCCCATTTTTATTGAAGACTTTTATTTTCCTTTGAGTGCAGAATGGAAACAACAATCGAAACCTCAGAAGTTGCCACATAGTGAATTTTTCTGGCAGCTCTGTTCACATGAGAATTTTCAAAGAGCCTTTAATAGTCTTGAATCCAAAAATATTCCCATGAATTTTTGACTTTCATCTTCAACGGTCAATGGTTTCCGTGAATTGCAGCGTAGGGGTAAGTTTGTCCAGAGAAAGATCACTGCCTGCTTTCCTAAAACTTTGAAGGAATAAGTGAAAGAGCTGCCTTGGTTGCTGTCTCCGCTAGTTTCCAACGAGAAGAAATCCTATCCCGCTGTCTCTGGTAGGATGACTCTTCCGCCTTTTCTATGTGCGTTCCCAACAAGGAGGAAAAAAGTCAGCAGAAAACCATGGTTGGATGCTAGCTTGATCCAGAAGTGTCGTCTGGGTGGCAAGATAGAGGAACTGAGAGGGACCAGGGAAATAGCTGGACAAGAGAGAGCGGGTTTTAGGGACGCCGAGATGTGTGAAGTAAGAAAACAGATGGTACAGCGGAAAGCGGCTGGAGCTCTGGCAAGAAGTGAGTGGAAGGATTTGGTAGGGGCAGGACCGAGTAGCCACAGCAGCTGAACACTGACAGTGGAGCAAAAGAGCAATGCAGGAAGAAATGACAGATTTACAATCTTAATTACTAGCTGTGAATAAGATAATCTTTCCTAGAGAGCTGGTGAGATGGTTGGACCTGTGTAGATGTCTTTCCCAAGCAATGCCTAGGCAGGCAGAACGAAGACAGCATGCATCTGTTCATTTTCTTCTAAAATGCTGGATTTTCAGACTAGTTCATAATCTTTGAATATCTGAAGGGGGTAACAGTGTAATGACAAGGCTGGGGATGCCTAAATGACAATTCCAGTTTGTTTAAAATACCTACCCGCCAGCTGCTGTTCAGACAAGCCCTCAAGGGTTCCAGCTGGAAACGCTTGTGAACCGGGAAAGACAGAGGTGCTTGGGAAAAAAAAAGACATTTCCCTTAATGGGGAAAAAATGTGTTTCAAACTTTTAGAACCATGAGCTGGCACTTTGGGCAAAACACTGCAAGATCCTGGGGTCCAGAAAAGATCTGTTAGAAAAGACAAATTGGGGTTATCTGATACAATGAAGGGGTGAGGGTCATATTTTGCTGAATAAAACAACCCCTTCCTTCATAACCAAAAATTGAGTTTTGGTAAAATATTGATGTGTACAGGAAAAATCTACTATATTCCACCTGGGAATTTCCTTAAGTCAAGAGAGTGACCACTGAGACTCATGTAATGACTTTTTACTATTCTCCACCTTCTGTTAGAAGAGATTAACATCAAGAAGGAAATTGCACTTACTGGCATCAGAAAACTTCAGTCACATACCAAGATGTCAGAGCACATCAGAAAACCCTGAATTGCACAAAGCCACAAATGGCCTACTGTGCATTATATTTTTACTACAATGAATTAATGCGCAGTGGTTTTCTCTATTTGTTTCCTGTTCAGCATCATCTTTTAAAAAATACTCACTTGTTTGCTTAAATTACTGGAGAGAATGGTATAAATTTCACCCTCAACAGAATTTGAAGGGTTATAATAGCATAGAGCATGAAGTCAAGCAGCAATATACTTCTCAAGCAGCTCTACTTCTTTCACTTGGCTGTAATTAAAGTAAGGAGGTCCTCAATGTGAGCAAAAGAGCTGGAATTTGCCCCACCATTTCTCCTATATCAAATATCAGCCCTTTGTGGCCTTTGAAACCCTCTGAGGATCCAGTTTAACCTAAGTTGGTACGGGAAGATGACTGGAAATAATACTCTCGGCGAAGGTGGCTAGCTGTGGTTAACTGCTGGTGTGCTCAAAGCTTTTAGAAACAGTGAAATGTGACTCATCAGGAGGTGGTGTGTGACATCTTTCTTAGTATATCAACATTTGTTTTTATATTGCAATTTGATTTACGCTCCTGTATTTCTAACTTCGGGAATTACCAAAGAGTGCAAGGGCATTCAAGGGAAGATGCCATTCATAGCAGTGTGTCCTGTATTAGAACACAGTTACAGTAAGATGGGATGGCAAACTTTTCTGAGAAGAGGATTTCTGCTCCTAAATGTCTGCAAAGATCACTTTGTGCAAGCACACGCTCACCCTTCTCTGTATTACATATAAAACTGCTTGTGAATGAGCGCATATGACATTGAGTCAGAAAGACACTTGTAACAAGAGACTGCACGTTGCTGGTTTTATAGCATCATTTGTCAAAGCTGAAGCACAATTTAAGCACAATGACTTCACATTGATTCGGGAATTCTGATTCCCTTGAAATATTTTTTTTCAGAATAGTTTTTAAAAAATTAGATGTGAGGAGGAAAAGAAGTAAAAGCATCCCTTTGTTATACTACTGTAATCAGGGAATTTTCATCTTCATGTGCCAAAAAATACTTTTAGCACCTTTAGGTAGCCTAAGGTCATCTCCCAGCAACCAAATTCAAATTTATCAGCAAGCCTATAGGCTCTCTGGTCATGGGGGTCACATTTCAGAGAAATGTAGGAGAAGACTGATGAGTCCTAGTTGAGTGGCAGATATCCTGCTTCAGTATCATAAGTGTAGATCTGGACTTGTGAAAGCAGCATTCAGTCCCACAGCTCTTGACTTACCCTCTGATTAACAAGGATGCTTATGGAAACCCCACCCAAAGACTCCATCCCAATCTTCAATTCAGTTCAATAAATTGTTGCCCCTTTAAGTCCTAGAAGTGCAAGGGTCACTTCAAGCCAGTCCTTCATACCTGTAGAAAACCGCAGTGCATCAGACAAAGTTTTAAAAGGGTGGTGGAGCTTTCTGCCAGCCACAGCCAATTGTTTGGACGTGCGTATGTCCTTCAGCTGTATGTCTGCTCTGGTACCACCAGGCTACTCAGCTTCCTGGCAAGTGGATAAGCAGCTGGCAAACTGTTTTGCACATGCAGTCAGCATTCATAATAATACTTTTCCTGCTATTATTTCTATTACGTCTAATCCACTACTATTTGGTTCATCCACTTACTGCATCTTACTTTTAGCAGAGTTTATAGGCTGAGGGCTGCTTTTGCTTCTCACGTGTACGATACACACAGCAAAATGAGGTCCTGTTTTGATAGCAGCTACTGAATGTTACAAATAATAGCAAAAATATAACTGCTGTTCCTATTTGACATGACCTATTTCCAGATAGGAAATGGTCTATCATAGCGTAATTGAGAAGATAACCCATTATTAACTCCTGTCTCCAAAACTTCCAAGAAGACTGATTATATGGTTCACCCTGAAACACTGCAATTTCACTAACATATTTGTTGGAGGCAACTATAATCTATACAGTGCTTCATAGATCTTGGAATACAATAGTTTTAAATGGAGCAAACAGCTTGCGTACCCTGATTTCAACTGAAATGTGACACTATTATATCTTCAGAGGTTACCAACAAATCTCTTTCTCCTGGGTAAACAAACAAAATCATGACAAGGAGAGAAAAAGAAAATATTTTGAAAAGTTGTGAGCCCAGTTGCTCCCTGCCAACAGCTATGCAGACACTGGGGCTGACTTGTTGCCAGAGTCAGCACACTAGCTGAAAGTCTCACATTCTGCAGGCAGCAGCTTAATGATAAAAAAGGAAAAATGTTTCCCTTCTTGCTGCCTTCAGCAGATCATCCCAGCCTACAAGGGAGCCAACCCAAGTGTTTTCAACAGCAATTTGTCAAGTTTTCACTCATTAAAAACTTTGCCAGAGCTTTACTCCATGACCCAAGCTGACTGAATGCGTCTTACCGGACTGAGGAGGGTAAGCCAGAGAGGCAATACGCTCTGTTAGCCTCATGTCTTAAAAGAGCAAAATGAGGATCTTTTTCCACCTCTCAGTCAGACAAGGCTACAACGGAGAACTGCTGATCTGCTCACAGGCACCAGGGGCCACCTGGGGCAGGGCAGGAGGTGCTGTCCCACCGGGACAGCAAGCAGTTCATCCCTTGGACACAGGCAGCGAGGGTCCCGGTATGCTGCATTCCAAGGACAAAGTAATGGCTTAGGGAGCTACAGAGTTGTATTTTCATCCTCTCTACCCTTGACATCTCTTCCCCAACTATCATGAGCCTCACTGTGCTGCAGCGTTGACCAGGAGATCTAGGAGAGCAGCAGTGCAGGCAGGCTTATGGTTTCGACACAGCAAAGAGCAGGTCTGAAAACAAGGCCCATGTCATGACTTCCCAGTCCTACCTCTGGGACCAGGCTGAGAGAAAAGAGCCTGCCCAGCATGCCTGCCAGGAGAGAAGTTGGCCCTTGGGAAAAGATTTAAGGCTCTGGTCCCCAAGCAGGTGGAGCAGTCAATGCAACCAGTTGCTACACACTTGTTGAGATGATCAGGGTTCATAGAACCACAGAATCACAGAATGATTTGGGTCAGAAGGGACCTTTATAGATCATCTAGTCCCAATTCCCCTGCTGTGGGCAGGGATATCTTTCACTAGATCAGGTTGCTCAAAGCCCCATCCAACCTAACCTTGAACACTTGGCTGGAGAGCAGCCCTGCAGAAAGTGATCTGAGGTTGTTGGTTGACAGCAGGCTCAATATGAGTCAGCAGTGTGCCCTGCCAGCCAAGAGGGCCGACCACATCATGGGATGCATCAAACACAGTGTAACCAGCTGGTCAAAAGAGTTGGTTGTCCCTCTGTATTCAGCATTGATGCAGCCTCACCTTGAGTAGCGTGTGCAGTTCTGGGCCCCACAATTTAAGAAGGATGTGAAGTCCTTGAGTGCATCCAGAGGAGAGCAACAAAGCTGGTGGAAGAGCTGGAAGGAAAGTCCTACAAGGAGTGGCTCAGGACTTTGGGCTTGTCTAGTTTGGAGAAAAGGAAGCTGAGAGCTGACCTCATAGCTCTCTGCAGCTTCCTGAGGAGGGGAAGTGGAGAGGGATGTGCTGATCTCTCCTCCCTGGTATCCAGTGACTGGACTTATGGGAATGGTTAAAAGCTGAGCCAGGAGAGGTTTAGACTGGACATTAGGAAGTATTTCTTTACCAAGAGAGTGGTCAGACACTGGAACGGGCTTCCTAGAGTGGTAGTTGATGCCCCAAGCCTGTCAGTGCTTAAGAGGCATTTTGACAATGCCCTTAACAACATGCTTTAATATTTGGTCAGCCCTGAGTTTGTTAGGCAGTTGGACTAAACGACTGTTGTACATCTCTTCCAACCAAACTATTATTCTATTCTATTCTATTCTATTCTATTCTATTCTATTCTATTCTATTCTATTCTATTCTATTCTAATAGTTGCTCTGAGCAACCTGATCTAGTCAGGAATGTCCCTGCTCCTTGCAGGGGGGTTGGACTAGATGACCTTTGAAGGTCCCTTCCAACCCTAACCATTCTATGATTCTATGATTCTATAATCACTTCCAATGATGGGGCATCCACCACCTCTCTGGGCAACCTGTTCCAGGATCTCACCATCCTTATCATAAAACATTTCCTCCTTATGTCCAATACATATCTACCCTCTTTTAGTTTAAAACTGTTGCCTCCTGTCACTACAGGCACTCGGAAGAAGTCTCTCTCCATCTTTCTTATGAGCCCCCTTTATGTACTGAAAGGCTGCAATAAGGTCTACCAGGAGCCTTCTCTTCTCCAGGCTGAACAGCCCCAACTCTCACAGCCTGTCCTCATAGGAGAGGTGCTCCAGCCCTCTCATCATCTTTGTGGCCCTCCTCTGGACTTGCTCCAACAGGTCCATGTCCTTCTTACGCTGGGGGCTCCAGGGCTGGATGCAGTACTCCAGGTGGGGTCTCACAATAGCGGAGTAGAGGGGGAGAATCACCTCCCTTGACCTGCTGGCCACACTTCTTTTGATGCAGCCCAGGATGCGGTTGGCTTTGTGGGCTGCAAGCTGCCTCATGTCCAATTTTTCATCCACCAGTCTTCCCAAGTCCTTCTTTGCAGGGCTACTCTCAATTCCTTCATCACCCAGTCTATACTGATACCAGTGATTTCCCCACCCCAGTGTTCAGTGTAGCTCACTGCCAACCCTGACTGAAGATCTGCTGCCTTAGCCATTCACCCTATCACCTTCTGTCTGTGTTATGGGAAATAACATAGATTTAGAACAAAACAAAATAAAACTACTATAAGCAGAGAGTCTCAGGTACTCCTGCATCCTCAGCCCTTCCTCCTGAGCAGGTGGAAGTGGCTCCCCAACAGCATGTTTGTTCTTGGATCCCAGGCGGAGGCCTGTAACTTCACAATACAGGATGGTCAGGTTGACCACCTCAGGGTCTGGGCACCTCTCCTGAGGATTAAAAACTTGCAGGCATATACATCCTTTTCCACTTCTGGTTGTTAATGTCTTCCCAGTGGGGAGGTCTCCTTTTTCCCAAGGCTTAATCCCCAGATGAGGGGAAGTGAGGGGTTTCTGCTGGTGAACTGTGGATAGGGGAGAGGAGGAACCTAAAGAAGTGATGGCTACTTGCCCCTTGGTGAAATAGGTAAGAAAGGATGAGGTTCTTCTTTCTCCATAGGCTATGATTTTGTAGCCCACTCCTCAAATGTGTCAAGCAGAAGTCAAAGTCATTTGTCATGCCTCTTCCTGCCTGTCTGCAGAAAGGCGAGCCATGTGTGCACCACAGGGCAGAACCTGCTAAGAGGAAACATAAGGAGGATGTGATGTACCACAAAGAGGCCAGGGAGTTTTTGGTGGTTAAGATACACACCTCTGTCATCGGTTCTTTGCAGAAAATGACAGTCAAGAGACCAAAGTACCTATGAGGTAATTTAGAGAAACTAAAAGGTCCTCAAAATAACAGAGGTTTTGTCTCTGTAATAATATTGCACTGAGGAAATCCATTATCTTATTTATGGTTTGTTTTTCAGGGTCAGAGCGGACACCGTACTATATATTGTGAAATACAGGTTGTAATGTTGTAACAGCTTGGGTCACCACTGTGGATTTGTCACACAGTCCTGTATAGCTTTTCACCAAGGTCTACTCACCAAGTATAGGAAATCAGTTGGTACTTTAATGAAAGCCAGGACAAGGTCAGCTGACTTGTAGTGTTTTAATTTTGTAAAACTGTCTAAAGGAGGCTTTGCAAAACTGTTGCAAGAAACAAGAATTCAAATTTAAGAGAGCAGCATCTAAAAATGTTAGGGCACTTAGTGTGTTTCATCTGGCCAGGTGAAGAGCTAATCAATTTTATTGAAAACATCTACACGGAATGGGTAGTATCTACAGGGCTGTTGAAACAAGATTCTCACATCGTATCAACCAGATATTGCCCTTCACAAGCAAAGCGTCATTTTATAAGCACATCATGTCTGCACAACAGAAATAAACCCAAGAAACATGTCAGTGTTTATAACACCACACAAAGTATCCTCTGCCTTCTCGCTTTTAGAAATGGAAATATTGACACTGTCTATACCCTGCATCTCACCCAACTTTAGATGAGCTCCATGTTGTGGTCAGCACTTGAGCTAGCCTCCTATTACAGTCATCCACTCTATTCTTCTGACCTACCTTACATGCCACTGAGATTAATATCTCCACAAAGTGCTTCTTCATTGACCATAAACGGAATCAGTGGTGATGAAGGTGACAGAGATCTGTGCCTATGTGAAACATAGGCAGTGAGATGAAGACTCAATTGTTCAAAAGTTTGATGGCATCAGTTCTTGGCTATCCAACTTTGGGAAAATAAAAACAGAGAAACTCCAGATGTACCAATCCCATGACTTTCCCAATGGCTTTCAATGGCAGCTTATGAGGAGTCATTTGGACATCTGGTCCTAAATGAAGTGATCAGATCTTTTGAAACTGAGTGATTCTTTTCATAAATATATAGTTACAAGAGTAGGCCAGATCATACCACACATCAAAGGACACAGCACTGTATATGCAATAGTACAGGCAAATTGGGAACAGAGCTGGGCATGTAGCAGTATGCTACAGTGGGGATGAAAGATGTGAGGCAGGTTAGAAGAGCCACTGCGAATTCATTAAGCCCTTAGTAGCCCTTCAATGCTTGTCACCAAATAGCCCTTTTTTCCTGTTAAATGTTTGGGGGTTTTATCAGAAGGCCTTTTTCTGTGGTTTTAATCAGAAGGCCTTATTTTGTTGTTGTTATTTGGCACTGCCTTGCTTTAAACATCTGTACTGAGAAAAATCTGACTACAAGAACATGCTGCAAACAAGCAAGAAGAAATAGTATCAAACTGAAATTTCATGTCTTCATGCAAAGTCTTCATGACTATTTAAGAGTGAAGCTAGTTTTAAAGACTATTTTAGGGAAAACATTGATAACTACACTTATTTGCATGTCCAGGGAGAGAGAAAAGGTCAAGATAGGAAACATCCGATGGCTTAAAATTTGGGGGATAAACACTAGTGTAGTCCAACTAAGCTTATGGGAGGCAAGGTTCAGGCTTCTGCTTTTAACTCAGCAGTGATTCCTGGCCAAGCTATACTTCCAGTGGAGCTCCACGTTCACAGTACTCCATGGTGAACCTCAGACTTTCTTAGAGAGGCAATCACCACTTTACGTCATCTGTGACCCAGGTAGAGTGGGCACCCATTGAGAACAGACAGGGAGTGGGATGTGAGAAAAGGTAAGGAGCTCAAACTACAGCTCCTTCACAGGATGGCATTAATTCAAGCAGATGCAGATTAATACTGAACTGCCACTAAAATGGCATTGATTTGTGACCACCTAGCTCACACTGAAAAAAAAAAACAACAAACCACCATGGTCTCATTTGCCTTGCATACATTGACTTAGTTTATTGATTTTTTGGGGCAAAAGTTACCATTTCCCAGCTTGAGATATCTCAGTGGCTGACTGAAGAGGCAGTCAAATAGCACCTGTGGGACACAAACATATTACAATCAAATTTTCATAGACAGTGCTGTGAGTAAATGTAAGCCCTGCTGTTCTGCAGTTAACTCAGGTCAGCATGACCCCCAAGGCTCTGGTATGTCGTCAGTGACAATGCTGGAAAATATTCTTTCTGGCGTGTTATCGAGAAATGATGTACTAGGGCAAAACTCAGATGGCTTTGACACAAACCCACTCAGGCCACATGCATGGCTGAGGGGGGCAAACTCAAGGCAATGGCAAACCATGCTGGCAGATGGGAATCATACTGGCGAAGAAAGTTGCCAAACTTGTGATACCCATCAGGAACGGAGAAAATGCCAGGGCAGTGCAATGTTGCTATTTGGGAGAAGGCAGAAAAAAAACATAAAGGGGATGTTCCCTCTCCATCTTGATTTTCCAGTCCAAAAGTTGAGGAAGCATTGAACTCAGAAGAGTGTGTATTTTCAAGAAAAGCTTTTATCTCTCATCTTGGCTATAAAAGATGTATAGAAACACTACCTTGTCAGATAGGCCTTGCCATCTCCCTGGGCAAATGTCCAAGCCTCTTACTGGTAACCAGCCAGCCAGAACGAGGGTGTGACATAAATAATGCAAGAGAGAGGAGCAAAAAGGTGTGGATAGACCCAACCTACCTCTGTTGTGGAAAAACAAGGAAGGAGATTTGTAGGATGATACTGGTGGAGAACAACCAGTCATGTTCGTCAAGGTTGTGACTTGCTTTGACCACTGGAGTTATCTTCTGAAAGCAGTCCTGCAGAATAATAACAGCAACTATATGGCTACTTATTTCTTAAAATACACATCACACGCACGTCCTATTTTACTCATAAGAAAACTGAGGCAGAGTGAACTTAGCAACTCCCTTACATTTGCCTGGTAAAAGTGTCAAAGCTGGATCTACATGTGTGATCTTCATTAAAAGAGGGCAGAGAGATTGTAAAGGCCCAGGTGCTCAAAAATTAAATTAAACAAACCAAAAAACAACCCATGTTGTGTCCAAACACAGATTTAAGAAGTTATGAGCCCAGTCACAGGATCTGAAGAAAGTGTCCCACTGAGCATCCAGCCCAGAGGGCTCCGACATCACTCTCTGACAACTTGCAAACAAAGAAAAACCTCCTAAATGACTCTTGAAGTATTGCCAGCACTTGTGGTTTAATGGTTGGGCCTAAATATATTTGGTTTGTTTTCTTAAAGCCCCAGTCCCTAGAATCAGGTTATTACCTGAGAATTTTACCTACTTTCATTTGAAAGCCGTTGTAGGGGGGAGCCCTTGCAGGGGGAGCAAAACAGAGGCATCAGAGGAAGGGGAAAGCATGTGAGTATAAAGGAAGAAAATAAAAGTAGCCCAGAAGGAATTATTTTGGAAGCCTTATGATTTTTAAACAAATGTCTTGATTTGCTGGAGGCTGACCCCCCAGGTTTTGAGCACATGGGGCTATTTCTTCTCACTAATAATTCGACTGGTTCTTCCAGTATTGAGGATTTTGTGGCCCTCAGCCTTCTGCCAGGCCTCCAAAGCTGAAGGTTCACCACCCTGAGAAACATGTTCTTCTGTATTAGTCAACTCTTCTTTAAAGTTAATATCCACAGATAATCTAAAAGATTAATTTAATTGATACCAGTTTCAATGCTGGTTACCCAGAACTATTTTTCTGCTGACTCACGGTCTTTTCTTGCACATCGGTGCAAATCACTACAAGCATATCTCATGTACTGAATGAATCAGCATGTCGAGGACGGAAAGTTTCCAGATTTCCTGCCATGAGGCACAACACACCGCTACAGCCTTGGGGTGGTGGGGTACATGGCACTTGCCAAATTTCCACCCACCCCTGCTGCTTGCTTTCAATCTGACTGGTAGTGTGACTAGGCTGGTTTCAAGCAAAGGCAGAGTGGGATGGGGCGGGCGGCTAGGGTAGGAGCTGAGATACCTAGAAATCAAGTGTGAGATGGCTGGCATTCATGCGTGTCAAAAAAAAACCTTGCGCATCCCACATTCTGGATGCAGCATTGCATTCCCCTGAACTGCTGGTGCCTGCCTCTAGCTGTTTTGGCACAGAGGTATCCTGGCACAGGCAGGATGTGTCACAACATGAGAAGAGGGACAGTGTGTTTAATGGTTACCTAAGCAATCTGTTCTTTCATCCATCTGGTTTACCGATAGCTGCCTCTGGGTGCATTGGAAAGTGCTAACTGAAGATACAGAACTATAAATCCACGGTTTGACATTCAAAGCCTCAAGGAAAATAATAACCTAGCACTCTGTCCTGCAGACTTTGTCACTTTATGCTCCAAATGGACATTGATGTCTCAAATGGGCCATTCATCTTGAGAACTATGTTTTATTGGCAACTCTCCCTGATACACAAGGGCTAAGAGTGCATGCCTGGCCTTAAAAATATCTACGTGAAAGGGTTCTGAGAAAAGTTTAAAAGTCTGCCTCGCTGGTGGCTTGGGTTCTTGCTTCACAGTAACTTTGCCTTTGCTGTGTTACTGGAAGTTATATTTATTAGTCAAAAAAAGTGCAATTTCTCTTTGGAAAGTTCCCTTCCCCCGCAGCAACTGCCAGCCTTCCACCTTCACGGGAGCAGACCTCAGCCCAGCTCCACAAGAGCACCGAGCCAGCACTAAATGTTGCATGTCTAGATCAAACCAGTCTGCAAGCACACTCTGCCATGGCAAATAAGCTTCTTTTCAGTTATGTTTGCTAGAGGAATTTTCAGGCTGTTGATGGGAGCAGCCATGGGGCCATGAGAACCAACACCATTGTCAGAGAGGGTGCAAGGAGGCTGAGGTGAGCCTGGCAGGGAGGGCGGCAGTGTGCCAGGAGCAAACACTGACCATGAAACCCCAGCTTTGCAGCTTACCTAGGTTAAACCAGCACATCTCATCTACATGCACCAACTGTGCGAGCCCTTGAGGCTCTCAGCCATCTCTTCACAGGCACGCTGGCTTTGCCAAGGCTTGTGAACCAATTTGGTCCCTACAGAAGACCAAGAATAGGACAAAACAGAGGCCCTCCCCATCCATTTGCTTCTGTCAGGGTTCCCATACTGCATTGCAATAATCTCTGGTGTCCTCACAGCCTGCATGATGTCCATGATGTCTCGATAAAGTAGATTACTGCCTTTCCTCTGAGTCATGAAATTGTCTTTTCTTCCTTCTGTATCTGTTGTCTTTGATGCCAGCTGCCCCCATAGCCACATACAATCAATCTTTTTTGGGGTTGAGAACATCTTTCTATCTTTTTCTCCCTTTCCTTGCCTCAGCCAGCTTTTCACTCTAGCTGCTGCCTGGAAACTTCTCTCACGTGCTCTGGGCAGGGAGTACCTCAATCCCTTCCTCCCACCCCCATTTCTTCTTCTGGTAGTCTCAGCCTTTTTCTGTGACCCACATCCCTTCAGTTCAGCCATCAGGCCGTGCCCAGTGTGCTGACAGTGTCTATAGACAAGCAAACAATCTTTTCTGCATCCCATCCAAGTGCTTTTTAATTCTCTCCTGTGGGACTGAGCACTGGGGAAGATCTTAGTTCTTGTTAAAAAAAACCCAAGCATTTCTATGCATGATTCATTTTGCCTGTGTCAGGTTTACTTCTTTCGTCTTTGCAGATGGGTAAATGTGCATTTGCTTTTCAATCTGGCACTGTAGACCCATCCTTTCTCACAATATTTATCAGCAAGCGAATGGAATGGCTGCCTACAGTGAGGAACCACCAATGTTAGTGGCAGGAAAGAGTGAGGATGAAGGTTTTCAATGAAGAACCAAGTTTAACCGCTGTTACTGAAACATAATGATAAAAGTGAGGCATATAAACATGTAATTCTCCCAGAAGCACATGGATAATCTCCGCTTCTTCTCTAAACACCATCCTTAAAACAGGGTTGTCTAAAATGTTCCTGAGTAATTTTTTCTTACAGGTAAGAGTATTTCCAGCATAGTGGCTGATTAAACCCCTCTCTAAAATGTTCTGAGGAAGGGATGCTCCTTCAAAATCCAAATGTTGTGCAAATGCTGTGATAGGAAACATTTGTTGTCCATGATACTAAAGAAATCTTTCCTCCTGACCATTTCTCTACATTACTGTATCCCCAGGTACATCTCTGCTAGTTCTGTCAGCCCAAAGACAAGAAGCACAGCACAATTCATCTCTGCGCAGATTAACTCCTCCATCCCACAACAGCATAGCTTCTGCCACACTGTCTGTTAGGAACAGTCCCCTGGGCATACCATCCTCCAGTGCCTGGACAGTATGTGCTGTTACAGGTGTTGCTAATATGGAGAGCCTAAGTGATATTTTTAAACTTTTTCTTTCAATTTCTAAATTTCCAATACACTAGTGATGAAAACAAGCTCAAGAACTAGTAGAAAGCTCCACACAAAAGAGGTTAATCTTTCCCTGTGGGTTGGTTTTTTTTTTTAATTTCAGTAACTAACTGCATGTGCAAAGCACAGGTAATATACTTTTAAATATCATTACTATTATGTTCAGTAAAGGTGTGAAACTCAAAACCAAATTTTTTCAGATCCCAAGCATGCACTGAGGAAGCAGGGCAAATGCACTGAGGCCCAGCTAAGTGCATGAACATGGTCATGTGATGCAAAGTTGAAGGTTGGAGCTGAAGTTGAAGCAAGGTCTTCCACTCTTGCTCAGGGAGGCTAAAGCACATCAAAGCTTCCGGATATCACACAGTGTACTCAGCTGCACAAAGGCTCCAGCTATCCATGCCAGCGCAGTGCGGGATGAGACAGGGCAATATATGCTGTGATGTTTGCTTGTATGAAGGAGAGGTTGTGACCCAGATGTTAGGGATCAGACAGCGTGCCTCTTATCATTTTACTTCAGTGATATGATACACATTTATGAATCTTCCCTTGGATTCCCTGAGTGAAGAAAATATTCTATATATTTAAAGGCTTCAATATGATTTTCAGCTGCTGTGTGTGTGCTATATAGGATGCCATTGCAAGGCCTAGAGCTGAACTGCAGACTATAATAAGAACACTGATATTTGGCTACTGTAATTATTAGCAGCAGTCAAAATATATGCAGTATTTTGTGGACCCCATAATATGCTCGGTGACTTTCTATAAAATTAATCTTGAAAGAAGATGAATATTATTAAAACCTAGGAAATTAATGGAAAAGCAAGATAATAAGAAATAAGGGAAAACAGTTTTGCAATGCTGTAGTCCAAGTCTCTCTCCCACATCCAGAGTCAATACAGCAGCTCCACTGCAGGGACAGGAAAGAAGAATCTCTCCCTTCAGCTTCCTACAGAGCAAGCAAAAGCACTGGCCAGCTTGACTGGTAACTGTGTGGAACACTGGGCTTCCTTTAAGGGCAGAAAAGAAAGAAAAAATATCAGCTGCAGTTCTGCAATTCTGTTTTAATTCCTTTCACCTAGTTGAGATCAATGTACCTACCTCTTCCTGTATATACAAAAATCTAAAAATACCTCATACCCATGAAAGCATGGGAATGCATCCGCACCAAGACTTCCATAGCCCGCGGCTTCCATTTAACAAGCTGAGTAACCTCTTCATCATCTCCTCATTTAGTGAGTTTAAAAACCATGCTATATTTACCCCTGGAATTAGCAGATGCCTGGTTACATCAGAGATTTAATTTGTTGGCGTCAAAATGCACTAATACACAACAGACATTCATTCCCCATAGTTCAAGGTAACAGGGTTTGTTTGTATTTACAGAGCATCCTTATATAGCTTAACAGCTTCATGAGCAGAGAGGAGATGAGCTGCCAGCGACTGCCTGTCCTCCTGACAGAGTGCCAGGACCAACTGTGCATCGCGGGGCGGAAAACGTAACAGGAGACACGGGGAGGATGTCCTGTACCGCAGACAGGGCACGGGGTTTTTAGTGGTTAAGATGACAACAAATGCGCACCTCTGTCATCAATCCCTAGTAGAAAGCCATATCCATGGAGAAATTTAGAGAAACCAAAAAGGTCCTCAAAAACAACTGAGGTTTTGTTTTTTTGAATAATGATAATGTACTGAGGAAAGCCATTATCCTATTTATGGTTTGTTGTTCAGACTCCCAGCCAACAGCACACCAGACTCTGTGAATATATACATTCTAATGATATGATGGGGCAGGACACAGATGTTACGGGTTTGTCACACAGTCCTGCATGATCTGGCTTAACCAGCGTGTAATCACCAAGAATAAGAAACATTTGCAACTTTTAATGACTGTCAGGCCAGCGTCTACTAATTGCTGTAACATGATTGCATATGACAAGAAGAAAGAGGGATGAATAAGAAGAAAGAGATGGAGGGAAGGGTTCAGAGGACAGAAAAATTGAATTTGAAACAATTCAAGTTGAAATTGCGTAGCAATTTTGTTCTGTTATGTTAAAACAGAACAACAATTAATGCGATTGACTAAAGGAAGAAAGAAGGGTCTGATCTCAAATGCTGTCAAAGGCCATCCGCTGCTCTTCTCTAGGGACAGCCAGTCAATAGGAAACCTTAAAGATTAGGATTATGTATCACTTTGCCTCTTCCCAACAGAATCGCTGATGTGCAGATGGGTTTCTGAATCACTGTTCTCATCCTCCTTTGCTTGTGTGCTTTTGTAGCCAAAATTTTCCAATATTTTAAAATCTGGGCATTCTAAATACAGGTGCCTTGCCTCTCATGCCCACCTAACATGTGTGACATCCTGAGCAATGCTTTTAAAGATTACAAATATTTGCAATTCCTCTTGGCTGTGATTGCAGTTTCCTTTAAACTCTTGGTCTCTAGTCAGTCCTTGAAATGTTGCAGGCACTGAGGATTAGAGGCCACTATTGTCAGTTGAGTGACATGACAAATTAGACAAATACTCAGATTAATTTGATTAGAAGACAAAAGATGAATTGATGATACAGCACAAGTAGGGATTTGCTTGTATTTGAGGTTAGATTTCTAAAGTGCATAGAGTTTTGCAATATTCCAATGTTAGATTCCCACCTTTTCTGTAAAATCTTGTGTTTCAAGAGATAAATGAAAGAAGACCATTTGCCTGAACTGGGATCTGAAGTCCAGATAGCCTTTGTCCTCACTGTGCAAATCTAAGCCCCCTTTATAGCAGGTTTGCCCCGGAGACAGCCTCTGAGGGATGTCTGAAACAGTGCTGGAGAGCAAGCTAACTCTTCAGCACCACAGAAGATTGAGACTCAAGCTCACTTCCCAGCTCTTTTTTATTTGGCAATGCAGACATACCCTTAGAATCCTTCCACTGTCTGTGGAAATAGACAAGTACAACCAAAAGCCAACTCAAACTTTGGGAAAGTTGCCTTGTCTTCTTTCAGAGATGCCATTGGGTACAGTGGGAGCTGAGGAAATTTGGTGACTAAATCCTCTTCTAAATCTAGTCACTTACAAAAGAAAGGAACAAACTAGGCTCCTGTGGGATTTAAATTTTTTTTTTTCATAAATATTTGAAGAGCCACAGCATATTTATGAGGATCTTAAAAAGTCAATAACATTTCAAGCACTTGAGAACATATTAACTTATCTGAAATTTCAACCAGAAATACATAATTTGTTTTCATTATTATCTGGCTTTAAGTGTTTCTACTTAGGAAAAAAAAAATTATGAATTTGATGACCAAACACATATTATGAGTAGGCAAAATGAGCAGTTTTTCAACAATCTATAAGCAGGAATGTCTTTATGCAAACAGTTTCAATAGTACTTATGAACATAGCTGACCAAAAAGAGGAATTTCTGTCTAGTGTGAAAACTAGGTATATCCAAAATGTCTTCACACTTCCAAACACGGGAATAAAGCATCAACATTTTATTTTAGGGAAATTACAGCTCAGGCAACCATCTAGGCTATTGGATCAGATCATACCTCCGTGATGTGTGACAGCCACATATATCTGTGACGGATCTCAAAGAGAAGACAAATTCTAGTATGTCAGAAGCCTTGAATGGCAACTGGAAAGCTCTACTTTTTGAAAACTATGGGGATCTAGGACTAAAAAAAAAAATGCCTTCAGCATTTCAGAGGACATGGATTAACATTAATACTAAATTAATTTTTTTTTCATTTGGATTCTATCAAGCAACTTACCAAGCATCCTAGGTCCTCCCAATGTGAGGCAACAAATGTTACATGTTGATGGAAACATTTTTAAAAAAAAATTAAACCATTTTTCTGTGGTAAATTTTGATTTTTATGCGAACCACATTTTCCATTTTTGAGATAGAATTTCCAAGCAACTCTTAACTATGGCTAACAAACATCCATAATCATTGGGAATCTTTGGTTAGCAAATGGAAAGAAATCTCAGGTTCAAAACAAACAATGTGGGTTTACAACCTTTTGCGCTTTCATCATAGGTATCAAGATAATTAGCCTTTTTTCCTCCTAACACCCAACAGCATGAATTCATTCACTGTCTCAAAATCTTACAAAGAAGACAAAAATGTGAGCCCTGAAAGCTCAACCACTAGCAAGCAAATAAAAACAACACAAAACACATTCTCTGTGTGTCTCTCAGTTTTGGCTGGTTGGGGTCCTGACTCATAAGTGTCGTAAGTCTGGGGTTGCCAAAACTGCTTTTGTTTGTCACTAATAATCATTCATCCCGAGGAACATGTGGTTTACTATCTCATGCCAGGCCTCCGATGCTAGGGACTGAGGTTCCTTGGTGAGACAGCCTCTCCCAGCTCCAAGACACATTCTTCCGCATTATCGGAATACTTTATTTTTTTTTTAAGCATCGAATTTAAAATAAATAGGTCTTTCCCTTGATAGACATTATGATTTTTTTTTAAGATTAACTTTGTTAGCCACAGAAGTTTTGCAATGTTTCAAGACCACTGATAACTGAGCAGGATGGAAAAGAACACAAGTACATCCAGTCCGCTGTTTGTTTGGTTTTAATTACTTTCTCTGCTATGGCTAGAGACTTCTGGAATTGTCCTCTTGGTGGAAATAAAGTTAAGCAGTTGGGCTTTTCTATCAAAATACTGAGCTGAGTCATAAGGGTTGGGGAAAAAGTAACACAGGATGAGCTGACGGTTGTATTGAGTTGTCCCGTAACCAAAGGCACATTCTTCAGAAGTGCCCAGATAAATTGCATTTTCTAACGTGATTTTATTCTCTACCTTCTCCCTGCTAGAACACTCCCAAGACTAGTCACTTGGTTTTCTATATTGTCTCTTGCAGATTCAGGTCGTCTGTAAGTACCACCTGCCCTAGAGAAGGCAGAGTCCTATAGCAGCCATTGTAGGAAGAAGCTCTCACAAAAAAAAAAAAAAGCCTCCAGTCCATTTTCTGCTTGACAATATCTCTGCAATAACAAGCAGATCCATTTCAAACCCCAACCACAATCAATGTCCATTCCCTCCTTCCAATTTATTCCAGGAATACGGTTGTGTTGGGTTTGTGCAGCAGGGGTGGGCTGCAGTGGCAGCTTCTGCAAGAAGCTGATAGAAGTTTCCCCTTTGTCTGGTGGACCCAGCCAGCTCTATGGCAGACCCACCACTGGCAGTGGTTGAGAAAATTGGCAACAGTGATAATGTCTCTGTGATAACACATTTAAGAAGGGGAAAACAAAAGCAGAAGTGGGGGGTAGAGAGGGGAAGGCACGAGCCTTGTGGGCCTTGTGGCTCTCACCCTCTGGCCTCCTGCTGGGCAGCCGTCTGGGCCCAACTTGGCCTGGCCCAACAGAGAGAAGTGAAGAGAGGAGATGTGAAGAGAAGCGATTGCCTGACGATTGTGAAGAATTTTTTGTGAGAGGAACAGCTGCAGATGCCAAGGTCAGTGAAGAAGGAGGGGGAGGAGTAAAGTTGCTCCTGACAAGATTCCCCTGCAGCCCATGGTGAAGACCATGGTGAAGCAGGCTGTGCCCCTGCAGCCCACGGAGGCCCACACAGGAGCAGAGATCCACCTGCAGCCCATGGAGGACCCCATGTCGGGGCAGGCAGATGCCTGGAGGAGGCTGTGGCCTATGGAGGGCCTGAACTGGGGCAGCCGGTTCCTCAGCGACTGGAAAATGACCCACGCTGGAGCAGTTCATGAAGGACTGTAGCCTGTGGGAGCAACCCCATGCTGGAGCAGGGGAGGAATGTGAGGAGTTCTTCCCCCAAGGAGGGAGGAGAAACAGAAAACAACATATGATGAACTGAACGCAGCCCCCATTCCCTATTCCCCCCTGTGCTGCTCTTGGGGAGGAGGTGGAGATTGTCAGGAATGAAGTTAAGCCCGGGAAGAGGGGAGGGGAGGAGGGAAGTTTAAGTTGGTTTTATTGTTAATAAATCAAATTAGTTTTCCCCAAGTTGAGTCTGTTTTGCCTGTAACAGTAACTTAAATGATCTCTCCCTGTCCGTATCTCGAACCTTGAGCCTTTTGTTATATTATCTCTCCTCCATTCCCTCAGAGGGTGGGGAGAGTGAGTGAGCAGCTGCGTAGCTTGGTCTCAAGCAGGGCTAAACTACAACAATGGTCATGTTAGAACTGGCCCCAAAAATAGTCCTACAAGCAGGTCATATAGACAGAAATTTAGTGCAAGTATCTTATGGGATTGAGCAGTTGAGCCAAAGAGCCAGGTGCCCAGAGCAAGATTGATCTCTACTACCATCAAACAACTACTGTATAATCATCCCTGTATAAGAAAGGCATTTTTTACAGTGAATACAATCATTCACTCAAGCAACCTCCACAGTGACATGGTAGAGCTTCCATCACTGGAGGTTTTCAAAACGCGACTGGACAGGGTGCTAGATAAACTCATTGAGGAAAGGTTTCCCAGGAAAGGTTGGACCAGATGATCTTTCAAGACCCTTTCCAACCTGAGCTATTCTATGATTCTATGATACATATCAGCACATTAGCTAGTAATCTAGACTCCTTACAATTAAAAGAAATAGATCCCAATTCATTTGACTTGTTTTCAAATTTCTATATGAAAATGAGAGGAATCATGCCCTAAAAGGAGACTTTTCTGTTTGTTTTTGTTTTCACTGGCTACTACAGGGAACTTACGGCAACCAATTCCAACATATGCTACAGTTCTCCAGCAGATGAATCACTGCTTACATGCCTACATTTCTCACAAGCAACATTTCAGCTCTGATAGGACTTGCTTTTGAAGTAGGAGTCTTTTATTACACTGCAGGGTTTTTTTATGTTCAAGGTCTCAGCTATACCCCAAATCTCCGCTGCAGTTCCAAACTGGAGAGGGAAGGGCTCCAAAACCCGACTAAATTCACCAGGGAGGCCAGATCCCATCTGGACATGGACTCACAGGGATCCTTTCAGAAGACAACTGAGACGCCCCTCACTTTTCACATACTTGCTTCTTGGTAGGAACATTGTTCCCAGAAAAGATATGCCTACTACTAGGCCTGTCTCTTCTGAGGAGACTTTAAACCACCAAGGTCTTGCAGTCCAAGAGGAGGTCCTCACTGCTAGACTCTATAGCAAAATTCAACTTTACAGTTTTAACCAAGCCTCATCTACTTGCTGCAAAATATCCTATGGATATCATAGAGTGAGCAATAGAAATTAGAAGAGCAATCTGACTGTAACTGCTAAACTGGCATCTTCCCTAAAGACAGAGAATGTCTTGGCTTCTCCTCTCTAGGTCTGCTTATGCAATTTTACACTTCCTGTTTAAGCTGCTTTGGAGAAAATGCATAAACAGTAGTAACAGAGCTGCCAAAAGGCGGTCTCTGGCCCATTTGTGAAAGAAAGACTTAAATGCTTTGGAAAATGTCTTTCCCTGTCCCTCTTTGTAAAAAGATCTTGGCCTGATCCTGGCTGGAGTTTTGCTGTTGTCAGCCATGCCAAAACAAATGAAGGGAAGATGTTAAAAGAAAATAAAATTATCTATCAGCAGAACAGGTGTTTCAGCCTTTCAGAAGTTCACTGCAGAAGTTTTCAGTGGGTATACCTGTCTGAACTGGACTAATGGCAGCTCCTTAGCCTGTCCAAAAATGGTCTCAAGCTGCCTGCATACCTGAGGACAAATGAACTGACAGAGGCAGTCAGTGATGTGCCTTGGGCTGGAATATGTCTGTTTTCCTTTAATGGGTTGATAATGCCATCTTCAGCATGAAGCAGTGCATGCTGCTGTATCATCAAATACTGATATTTATACACAGGCAAAGGACATAGTCCTGCACGTTTCTGGAAAGTAGAAGTGAAGTGCTGTAAAATTAGCCTCTAGCAGAAGGAACAGATTCTGTCTACATAAACACTCTGCCAGTAATTTTTCAGTCTCATAAAATAAATCTGATGACATCTCTGTATGTTTATTTCTGACTCTGAACCTTAAAAAAGCCAATAACCCAGTAAGAAGTCCAAGCTATTTATTTTCTTCTGGATTCTTATCCATTAGTGTGTCAAAGTGGCCATTTTCCTAACAGGCATTCATTTTGACAAATGCATTTTACTGACCCCTTTTACAGAGGGCAGACATTGGAACATATGTAGAAATTTCTGTAGAAAATTACCTCACTGTTAAGTAGTAGGGACACTGGATGTCTCCATCTCAGCCATTCATAAGTCATCTTGATTTGTCAGATGCATTGGCTTTTAAAAAAGCTCAGGATAAGAATAGCCCCCGGAATAACAAACCTTATCAGCTTCATTCTGATGTGTTCCCAGTAACAGTCAAGAATAAAGGTGTCATCTTCCCATAGGATTCTTGTACTTCTAAAAATCTTCCTTTATCTACATAATGCTATCACTCTTAAAAGATTTACCAATCACTAAGAATGATCTTACACTTTAAATAATTGCTAATCAGAAATCAGTACCAAAATATTCAGGATCCAATTCTGGCTTTGAAATGCATAGACTGCAACCATCTGTGATGTTTACACAAATGGATCTCTCCAAGTAACCCAAGAACTCTGTGAAACTGTGAACTTGAGAACTTTGTTTATCTTCCTTCTATCTGTATTTAAAAAATCCTGCCAAAAGCTGGAACTGGTGACACTGCAGACATTCTCTAAAGAGTTAAAAACCATGAACCATCAGGCTTCCAGCTGTAAAGTCTATACCCTAGAGTTAGATATGCAGAACTGATATACGATCTTAAGCTGGGCTTAAGCCTAGGTGTTTGCACAATCATAGCAATTCAGGCATTCAACTAAACATGAGCTAATGGTCACAGTCAATTTGAAGAACAAGCAGACAGGCATAAGGGAGACTGCCAAATTTGATGACATAAATAAGCACGTTTACCTTTGAAAATCCACTACTACTATTGCGGTTTACTAGGCCTGTCGTTTTAACGTAAAACCTCTATCTGGACTTTTATTTCTGTTTCCACAAACTGACATTTTCTTCTTTAGTTGTACACTGGCTGGAGGTGTGCATGAACAAGTTAAAAGATCCATACTGTTCTCCGAAGATTCATCATCAAGCACTCACCTTACAGCAAAGGTGTCTGTTTCGTTTCTGCATTACAACTCTGACGTGTTCTATTGCCTATTGTTTGCTGTCACTTAGATTTCCCCGGCTCCAACACCTCTTCGCTGTTCCAGTAATCTCTGCCTTTTTGCTGACCCATATCCCCGCAATTCGGCAATCGAGCCATATTGGGTGCGCCACTGGTGCTTGTGGGTAACCTCATCCACCTCTCAGCCAACTGCTCTTCTCACTCTTGCAACACTAATCAAACGGGAAAATCCCCTTTGCAGAAACCCACCTCTGTCATCTTTGCAGCTGGGTAAATGTGCATTTTCTTTTAAATCTGGCATTGAAATACAAATCACAACTTTAATCATAACATTTGTAACAATTTCCTATAATCTGGAATTGCTGCTCTTACTGTGGTGAGGAGAAAGGTGACAAGGTTTTAAAACAAAGCAAGGATTTTAAAAGTAAACTCCGTTGTGAGCGAAGTTTTACTGTCATCTCTAGAGCCAAGTGATTATAAGGAGATGCAGAAGGATGTAAAGAACTAAAAAAGGGTCAATATTTAGAGGATATGGTCCCTGAATATTGCTCATGGGACATTGCTGATGCTGACTCTCTGATACTGTTTTGGCACAAAATATTTTCTTTAAGGTCAAGTGGAATGTTTCTAAGACAAGTTGGGAGGCAAGTGGAAGGTGTGGAAGATCACTTACGGCTACTGAAATAAAGATGTGTCTACCTCACAGATACTGTTCATGTGTAAGGATTTGATAGGGAACGTTTGCTTCTTAAGATGTCAAAAAGCACAACTTTACCTTAGGCTTCCAGGCTTCACTCTCAGTGTAAGAAACTTCCTACCTACTAAGAGATTATAACTCCAAAGAAAAAAATATGAGTGCAGACAATGCTTTCTATAGAATTATAAAGTCTTAAATTTGTGTCACTCTTCTCCTTAAAAGGCTTTTGGAATTGTCAGTGATTAGAGCAAAGATTTAAGCCACAGCAGAATAACTGGTATAAAACCATGTACAAGCTAGAGAGGTACCGAAAAATGGAGTAACGTAAAACAAAAATAAGAACTGGACCGGATGTACTCACTCATCACTAGACATGTTACATGATTAATCACTTGTCCTCATTGTAACAACGAAGCCAGGAAATCCACAAAACCTCAGTATGTATGTAATAGTGCATTTCTAGCTAACAAATTACAGCTATCAAGCTACAGAAAGAATCATGCACTACATTTACTATAATTTAACATACTGGCCTTCCCTGAAAACCTGGCAAAGCTTGCTACCATGCAAGCCCATAGCATCAAAACTATATATTTCCGTGAGGGTAAAAATTCTAGCGTTTAGCATTTATGTGAGATTCAGCCAGAAAGACAAAGAACGGCTCAGGGCAATTTGTATAAAGTAATTCATCGTGAAGGTGCTTATGATGGTCCAGCTAGGCCAACACGTCCATCACTAACCATAAAAACAGAGCAAACCTTATAAACAGGTTGTGGTGGCGTTACCTGGAGCCAAAGCACAAGCCTGGCCGCATTTCATGTCAAACCACTGACCAGCCCTACTGCCGTTTGGAAAGTATGGCTGACATCCGATTGCAGGCCGCCCCATGAGGTTCACCAAACCACCAGAAGTAGAGTGGTTATGCTGCTTTCTTCAAAACATTCCTGTGGCTTTCTTGAGAACACAGTATTTGTCAGGTGAGTAGCACAGCCAGGATGGCACGCTCCTTGTGGCCATTAGCTGTGCTTCAAGTACCATTCCAAGGGCCCCCCTTTCTGCTTGGTGATACATGAAGTGTATGAAGAACCATTCTCTGGAGGGGCTGCACACATCAGAAAAAAAAAAAATATCTAAGGATAACAAGGAGCATTTTCAGTTTGAAGTTCCATACACCAAGCAGGAAATAGCACACTGTTATTTATATAACTCTACTTACAGTATTTTTTATTTATTTCACGTATAACTCAAAGAACTTTTTTTTACCTTTTAAGCTGCAATTTTGTGGCAATTCATAACCAATACTTTTTGAACGGGTGAGAACTGCAATCCTGCAATGGTTACTTCAGGTCTTCTCAAGAGGTGGTTAATTAGCTGTTGAATTAGCCATGTGCACCTCAATTAATCCATGACCAGCTCTTAACATGCCTGTTAACATCCATCTGCCACACATCATCCTCTGCTCCTGACCTGTTTCCCTGGAGCTTCATCAATCAAACACAGCTTGGCAACAGACGGCTCCTTCACGTGGAGAAGAGAGGGAGACTGTTCCTGCCAGTTCCCTGTGCAAAGGGCAGTAAGTGTCAGCCAGCTTCACAAAATGAGAAACAAAGAAGCACAGGACAGGAGACTTACCCAAAAGACCTTCCAGGAGCCCCATATCAGAATTGCGTGGGAAATTCCCTTATTCCAGCCAAGCGCAATGTTATAGACACCACAGCACAGTCTTCACTGCTCTGGTTTTTATGCCAACGTCATGCCCTTGCGAAAATGATACAAAGAGGGATAACATCACATGGAACTTCAGATCCTTGCATTTCTCATATTATCTTTGGGAACTCCTAGACTTTGTGGTCACATAGCCATAGTTTTGCTACTATCTTGAAGGTAAGTCATCATACAGAACATGGAGAGAGATATTTCATCCTTACGACTCACCACAAAAAGGTTTCCAAAACAGAGTCATGTACTTGCCTTACAACATGATCGGCTTCCAAATTATGAGGGCTTTTCTACATGCGACCAGTTTGGGACAGTGTCTGAATGATTTCTCGATTTCTCCGAAGAGGCACACAATTTTCAAGCTTTATAAAAGGAAAGAATCTGAAATTGTAAAGTATTTGTTTTATTATATTTGGGAGCATAAGATTCTAAGTATTGTGAGATTTGGCAAATACAAGGAGTGTTCCTAATTTTGAAAGTCCAAAACTCTTTAGAAGAGCCCAGGATCATTGCTCCACTTTATAGAGGGGGACATACAAGGGCCCTTGAAGGGCACAGTTTGCCCCAGGTCAAAACAAGGCATCAGCAGAGCTAGGTACCAAACCCTGGTTTACAGGCAAACTGAAAATAAAACCCTTCAAGTCTCATGTATCTTGTCTGTCTCTCCTCTGACACAGCAAGCTAGACTAATTTTTCTCAGCCATGTGACTGAGTCTTGTTCGGTCACAGTTCACTGCACACATTTCAATAGAGAGGGAGAGATTAAGCAGTGGGGGGTTGCCTGTTTGCCTCCTCCTGGCTGCTACACTCCTGGCCAGACTGACTCTTCCCAAAGGAGATTTCACCTTCTTTGAGGGTATCAGACCATCTTCAGGGTTGGGGAAGTGTCTTGAGTATAGGACCTGAGGTTGGGAGACCCTTTAGGAGCAGACAGCAGCATCAAAGCCAAGTCAGAGGAGCAAAAGGCAGTGAAATTCCAGGTCCCAGAGTACCATGTGGGGTCAGTGCCATCTACAACCCTTGCTGAAAGGGAGGTTGGACTTGGAAGACGGACTGGAGAAAATGTCCCACCCAGCAAGGACACCACAACCAAGAAGAAAGAAAATCTTTGCAGCCTTTTTTCTTTTCAACATCCCAGGACTGTAAAAATGGCAAATACAAAAACAGATGTTGAATTTATGACATGTGTGTTTGAACATGGGACTTGCAAACAGAAGACAGGTGGTATGAAATTCATTTATGTTCAAATTAAGTGAGCTGCCAGGGTCAAGACTGTGTTATAACCACAGTTCATTCTCTTTCCTTTTCTCCTTGTTAACTAGATAAAATTACAGGAGCATTAGCTTTAGTGCACTTCCAGTCTAACTATGAAATATGGGTAACATTTTAAGAAAAAAAAAAACTAAAAATGAATGATGGTAACAAACAACCTTCTCATTGCTGATATGAATTCAGGTTAATGGTTATTTCCCTAATTAATCTAAACCACTCATACAGTGTAATTTGGATGACTGCAGCTAGGATGACTTCTTTGTTTAGTTAAATTTTCTCTTAACATGTTGTGACAAGCTAATACACAGAGAAAAACAAGTCAAATTATAAACACACAAACTACAAGCTGGTCATATACTCTAAGCAGTGGTATTCCAACACTTGAAGGAGAAGAGAAAAAAAAAATCTCACAAAATGATTTAAAACAGAAATTACCATTACTACTTCTCTGAAACTGTATCTCTAGGAGCCTCTCAGAAGCACTTTGATCATACTGATGAGGGCCCTCTAGCCTCCTTGGGGAATTTCCAACACCCACCTCTTTATTTTCTCAGGCAGTCACAGGAAAAGAGGTTTTTGTTGAAGATGCCAGCGTCTATGAGGCTCATCAAGATGTCTCAGGCTTAACCCTTTCATGACTGACCACGCTGAAGATACTATTTTCACGTTGTAGTTTACAGCATGGAATTAGGACATAAGCCAAGTTCCAAACCTCTTAAGCTAACAGGATGAAAAATGTGTATGATCTGTTGCTGCAAAAATATTAGCTAAACATCTCACAGTCCTGCAACAGTTAGCTTGGAACCTCTTATGCCCAGTGCCTTTTCATTCCATTTGGCTGTGAACGCTAACTCTTCCCTGATACATACTGCGTAACACAGCGTAAAGAGTCCTGTTCAAGAGGACAGCTGAGTATTGCCATTTCTCTTGACAGAATTTCTCTAAACAATGGCATTCCGATGAGCTTCTTTCACAGTTTGCTTTCCAGAGTCATATTCTGGTTTCCTATGGGAACATTATGCATCTCCTCTAAATCTACAACTTCCAGCATGAGGAGATGGATCTTTGTTGTATTTCTGTCTGTACTGTGTCAGCATTTTTGTAGCGGCATGAATCGTATGTCTGATTTTGTGTGATTAATCAGTTCAGCTACAACATCTGCTCGGAGCACAGTATTACAGGGCAATAATTACAAAAAGACGTTCTTCTCAGAAATAGAGACACAGACTGTTTGTTATTAAAAGTTACTATCTGTCTAAACTGAGACCTGATGTACGTGGGAGAGAAAACTGTGATTTTGCCAGATTTCAGAAGGAATGAGTTTTGCCCTATCTATATCTGGAAGCTACTGTTATGCAGCACACGGAATATACATCCACATGAATAACATAGTATGTTAAGAGTTAGATTATACTTCAGTATCAGCTTAAAAGTTAGTTTCAGATCAGCATAAAAATCTAAGAGTTTTGTAGGCAATAAGTTGCGTTCCAAACCAAAGCAACCACAGATTACTTTCCTACAGGAGTGAAAAACTCAGCCAAAAGCAAGTTTAGCTCTTCTTCACTGCTTGATGATTTCTGGTAGGCAAGCCTTATTCCATAGCCTCTCAGCTAAGACAACTCCTCTTGCTGGTTTTTAACCACTTCCGTCAGCCAAGAATGAGAAGGCCAGAAGTCACACCAGGACAAGAGTAGGGTCAAGAAAGAAGCAGAAGATGACAGCCGTAGTACAAGACTAGACAAGGGTCAGAAAAAACTAGAAACCAGCAACAGCCACAAGGGAAGTGTAAGAGGAGACTTCGAAGTTATACAGACTGTACAAATTAAGAGACTGGCAGTAAGTAGGCTACAGGGGCAGACAGCAGAAAAAAATAACACATTATCACACCATTTCTTTTCTTGATATTCATCTTATTCCTGAATGAAACACTGGAACTTCAGGAAACCAAGTCAAGTGACTTGTACAAGTGTTTTTTTCCCACCCATTATCAATTAAAAACAAAAAAACCCCAACCAAACAAAAATCCATAAGCATACAGAAAGCTCCTTCACGGTTCTAGAAACAGCAGCAATGTTTGGAGGAATGAAGGCAAGACAGACTATGTATTTTGACTATGTAGAGGCCCCAGTTTCAGTCTTCACAAGTCCTGTGGAAAGGTGTTGTGTGGTCATTGTCTAGATAGCCAATACCTTGACCACAGACCTTGTCTCGTGCTTGTCATGGTTAGATCCCTTGCCCCAAGTAGTCACACGCTTTGCGGTTTGCCTTAACAACAGGGGAAGAGACAGCATTTGATTAATATGGTGCTCAATAACCAGTAAGGTTAGTGCTCTGGGTACATTTCTTCAGCCTTGGCATGACTCACTTTCCGTAGCCACCTTCCAACCAGAGGCTTGGAGCAGTAACCAGCATGGAATTCAGTCACACCAGAAGCTCAGGCTAGGGAGCGAGAGGAAGGTCCAGCAGCAGGAGATGGAGTGGCACACATGCTGGGCGAAGACTACAGAATAGCTGGAGTCTTAACTCTCAATTTAATACACCGAGGTTAAACAAAGTGCATGGATACTGTTCTGTGGTTGAATAAAGCCAGCCAGAACCAGACTGCTGAAAGAAAGAAAAATAAAGTCCAGGCAGGAAGAAAAAAGCTCTGACTACTCTTCTACATGAATATCCTCTTATTTCCCTTCACAAAAATCTTTTTTTTTTGTTCCCAAACTCGCTGCCTGTCTTGTTTTGGCTGTACAATATTTTAAGAGTAAGATAAATGTTTACTTGCTTTAGTTAACATATATTTTCTACATGACTGAATGCCAAGCATTACCCAAACAAACAAAAAAATCTTTAAAATAGATATGGTAATGAAACAAAAGAATGCTCCATTTGGAAGTAATCTCATTAATACTGTAGAAACCTCCTTTAAACAACCATTGCAAAAATAAAGAATCAAGAAGAGTTGTGCATGCTTTCCAGTTTAAAAGTAATATCAGCAAAAAAATCCTAATTGTTGAAATGAATCCCTGCTGAGCATTATTAGATACACAACATATACACCAGAAAACATTAAGATAGCTATTTGCAATAGCACTACTTTTAAATCTTAGAAACTGTATTTCTGCACAACATCTCTACTCAGCATTAGTATTTTGGGGTACTCGACATATGCTTTTGGTAGATTCCACAAGATACCAAAACACTTGAGGATTCTAAATAGGTCTATGAAACTTCACATTTTGTACTTTTTCATTAGCAGTATATTCTTGCATTTGTCCGGAAGACTCTAAAGCTGGCTTTTGTACCGATTCCCTAAATACTGCACAGTGTGCCAAAGACCAGTCTCAGTCCACACAGAAATACCACGCTAACCTCTCAAACCTCGCTTCCAGGCAAGATGAGATTGAGGTAGATTGGTTATTACATCCTACTTGTGTTGAGATATTAGAGTGGATTTCTTGTCCAGTCTCTCCTCACAGAATCCATGCAACGCTTTACTTCATGTAACTGGAACTATGCATTTACCTTCCAACCCAAAGATGGTAAAACAGCGTTCTCACATTCTTCCTGCACACCAATTTAATTATGTAAGAAGTATGCCATCTATTGATGCACTATTTACTATACCGTTCTTCCAGCGCCTTCACACAACCACTGACCAAGACCAATCTTAGCTGTTAGCTGAAAAGAAAAATAATATTCCATGAATTTACAAGAAATGACAGCACTCTCCAAGCCAGTGAAATGTGTTTTATTTTAAGCCACTGCTAAAACAAGGACAAATTTAGTGCAACCTGGAGTTCATAATCTGAAAACTGAATATAGTTAAATTACTAAAATGGCAAAACTCATCACCATTATACAGTACAAGACCTTCATATTCATTGAGTACAGTTGCATAAACATTTATAGTTATTCAAACTGCTTTTGGTATACAATTGCATCACTAACTGGGCTGTGAATTACTGTAACACTGCACAAATAAGCAGCAGTTCCAGCAAATTATAATAAATTTTAGTATTAAATACTATTCAGACATTACAACAGAACAAAGGCCCTCTAAAACTACAGCTCCAGCTATACAACAGGAATGTACAAAGACGGTACAAAATAAAGTGACTACAGTGGCTGGGCTTTGTACTTGGCTCTTCAGAGCTCAAGTACAGTAAATGCTTGACAGTAGTGGGTCTTGCTGTAGAGCCAAAATTCTTCCTCTTAAATCATTCCGGAATTGTGTATTTTCCTTTGCAAATCAACTGTGTAAAGCTAGGGTTTTTTTACGCTGGTGACAGTGTTTACTACTTACTGTGTTCCCGTGTCCAACAATATGTGGTTCCTTATAGAAAAGGTCCCAGACAAAGTTACATTAGAAAATGTAACGTTTAAAATCTGATACCATTTTTGAGAGACCTGATTAGTCTCGGAATGTGGGTTGCTGGGTTTTTGGTTGTTTTTTAGAAAGCTTACACAATCTTTTAAAACTCAAAGAACAAATATACTACACAAATTGCATTCAAGTACAGCATCTTAGCTACTGTTTCACATCCTTATTTTGAGACAGCAAATCCTCTTTCTTTTTAGCATATGAGTTTGAGTTTTGTTTGGTTTTTATTTTAAGGCTTTATGCATACTTCTGTACTATTTACATATCCCGGTCTAAATGTTTAAACTTGTTTTAAATATGGCCACCTTTAATTGTTAATTTATAGAGAGACTATTTTCAAAGTGCTTTTTCTACAGAATCTTACAAAACATCCGAACGCTTCAATTTTTTAGAACACCGAACATATTCATGAAGTGTCTGAGACAGGGTGTCTTCTAGAATAACACCATTGTATATATTTTCCTCAACTTAAAATTAAACTACCAAGTCAGGTTTCCCATACTGAAAAAATGCAAGATGAAACAAACTCTACCTTCCTATGTTTGTTTATAAAAGCAAAGTTGTCTGGTTTAAATGGACCAAAATATGGCTCTTCATGTTTTTACATTTTTCATTTACACTTCTGCATTTGTGGTCAGGAGTTTTAAATAAACTCAGTAATAGCATAATTTAAGACTCGCACTCAGTAATAGCATAATTTAAGACTCGCATTAGCAAAGAACAGCTTTCTCACTAATATGGCAGACAGCACCAATTAGATATAGTCAGAGTAAGGTTTCCCAAAGATTATTAAAATTCTCAAATTATTATAATTTTGCCAGCCTAGTTTAATGCTTTCCCAATTTTGATACCCAAGGAGAAAAGTCAAGTCATCCAGAACAAATTTAAAACAATTTGTGTAGAAAATTGGTTTGGTTTTTTTGTTTAGTAAAAATTAAGTATTTTACAACAATTTTTTCTCATGTAAATTTGGAAACCATACTATTTTCTTCAAAGGCTAATAAATTTCTTCTTTAATATAACACCAATCAATAGTTATGTAATATATTTGAATCCAGTCTGACAACAAGATTCCATTTATAAAAATAAGCAGCTATTGTCTACTTTACTTTTTGAGTAGCTGTAAAGCTTTGGGAATCACACAATCTTCTGCCTTTCTCCAGAAAAGTAATTAAAAAGAAAAAACACTTCACCAACTTTATAAAATACAATATACTGAATAAATCAGTTTAAAAATGGCTGCTCCTCTGGTGGTGTTTTGTTGGGTTTTTTTTCAAATGTATAGCTTTGTACATTTACAATGTCTTCAGTATCTTTCTCAATTTTATTTTGGACATGGACAGAAACACTGTTCTGGTACTACTGTATCCTCATGTCCTGAAATTCCACTTGGTGAGAACACAAGGGTCCAAAACCCAGAGCAAGATTTAGTCTTGATGCACTATTTTTAGTATTTTATTTTTCTGACATTTCAATTTTATAGGTAAATTTGTACAAGTGCATTATTGCTGTGTTAAAGGGAAGCTGTTACAGCCAGAGAATGGTTTCAAATTTTTGTCTGAAACAACACTGAAAATCAGCCTTAAGAAAAAGGAATATGGGGGGGTTGGGGGGGGAGGAAATCCAGAGAACTTTTGTACAACTCTTAAAAAAATATTTGCTACTAGCCTCATCTTCCAAATACAGGAATTAAGATCACTTTCCCCCTCCGCTTTGGCCTCTAGAGAAAAACTATCCCTGACTCTTGGCATTATATTACCTATAACAAGAAAAAAAGATCTTGTATTGGATTTTGGTTGTTTTGTCACATGGCCTACATAGATCTTTCAACCAGTGAAATGATACATGAAGTGAGGTAATAAAGTATAACAATTTTAAGATAGTGATAAAAATTTACATTATACATTTATATTGGTGAGATCTCATACACATATAGATACATATCTGTGTGTGTATGCACATGTGTGAACATGTCCATATAGAAAAACATTACAAATCTTTAACTCTGTGAGAAAGTTGAACTTTGTGAGATCTAAGGCAGAAATCCAGATGACAAATGAGGACTCAAACAAACCAGGTCTCTGTAAAAAGACCACCGGAATGCCTTTGTGAAACAGAGACATTGCAAGGAGAGTGCTCTTAAGTTTACCCGTGGTGACACCTCATAGTGACTTAGGGGGTAGAGGAAATCAGAGTTGTACATATGCCATTAAAATTAATTAACAGATTTAGAGACTTTCTCTCTCCTTGTTTGGGACCAGGAACTTGCGCACCATATCAACAGTATATTTTTCTGTTAAAAAGCTATTAAGATTCTTTTGCTCATCCAAAAATAAGTAAGACTTCATGATTCTCTTGCAAATGATAAGTAGCAACCTTGTAATTACCAGCATGTGCCTTCTTCTTTCAAAGAATGTATAAATAAAAAAAAACTCAAAAAGCATTTTCAAACCACAGAATATCTAAAAGTCCAGATTTCCCTTGAGACAGAAAGGCAAGTCAGCAGCACTGGTGAGAAACCTGATTAGACTGCTAAAAAGAGTTGATTAAAAGTGCCTTTAAAAAAATTCAGTGAAAGTAGTTAAGAAAAATGAAAAATCAATTTGCAAGAAATTTCTCCTTTATGTTTTAATTAGCTTTCTTTGCTAAATGCTTAAGTGCTCACTGAGTAATGAAATTCTTTTTATTACTGAAAATAAAATTCATATATGGAGGCTAAGGAATAATTATACTGCTCAAAAAGATAACCAAAATCCTCAGAACTTTCTGTTACTTTTAACACATCTGTGTGACAGACCAACATACAAATTCTTCGACACAGAATTAACAACACAGAAGTATCTGAATACAAAAAGCTTCAGTAAGAAACTTATCCATTTAAACTTGACTGGCAAGCTTCAGAAAACCTTGCTGAAGAATTACATATGAAATTATGCTCAGCTACCCACTCTGCCCTTCTACCAGAAGTTACCAGCTCTACAGTACTGAACAAAAGGAAAGATGTATTTATACCTCAATATAGAGCAGACTCATATCTTCACATAAAGTTAAACTTGATCAGAGTGGCTATAAAGCCAGATTGTATTAAGGGGCTGCTTGGGCAGGTCACAATTTTCTCCCTGACAATGTTGCCCCTGGGCACGTAACATCTGGACAATGTCGGTAATTTTTCCTCTGCAGCAAGGTATTCCAGAACAGATTTTTGCAAAACATCAGTGCTCTTAGTCCCACTGTGAATACAGCACACGTACAAGTGGGAAAAAAGAGCTATCCTGGCACAGCAGGAATCCCGAATATCATGCCTGAGACTGTCTCTTCTGAACCACTATCATAGAGAAAGGATTTTTTCTTAAATGTTTCAGTGGTCTGAACACAGCAGTAAATACAAGTTATGTGTGGGTGGACAATACCAGTTATGGACTGAATAAACATACCATGTGCACAGTATCACAAAGCACAGCACAGCTATTTTGACTTTCACCTCAAAGTCTTTTAAATGCTGACAATTACTTGAACATCCATTAGTTGAATTTTACTTTACATATCTGTGTTCTTCCTATCTCCTTTCAAAACAGGAATGAAGTGAAGAGTGTTGCATCTTTGGATTTTTTCAGACATTTTCCAGAAGCCAACCAACCAAAGACTTATTGGGAGCTTGCTCGCCATCAGATGACTTCTCTATCATTTCACAATACTTCAGCACTGCTTGCAAGAGATCTCCAACTTTCCAATCTCTTTCTCGCAGTCTTCTGGAAAGCTAAAGGGGAGACAGGGGAACACATAAAAAAAATAATATTTTGACCGGCACATCCTGATTAACAGTTACAGTATTTTTGAAACATTAGCTCATAAGAAATCAGTTTAGTGAGTTAATCATTATTTCCACATCTATAAAAACAAAAACTTCCGCAAGGATCAGGCACTTTTCTTTAGGGCAGTTTTCACAAAATATTCTTCTGGAGGGAGTGACATTTCCAAGTGATGTGGTGCCACAGGTATGAGGGCTGTGGTTCATCAAGACTGCAGAAAACAGGAAATTGTGAACACAAGATTAAGACATTTGCCACCCCTCCCATGTCAATAATGCACATATAAAAAGACAAAACTCAGTCTTAATAAAAGGATGTGGATTTTCCTTTCACAACATATAGTGTGGTTTGAGTGGTACAGATGCTACCCTCAACGAAAACAGTGTCTTCAGAGTTGGGAATTTATAACATCTTGGGGAAGAGGAAAAGGTGAGGGTTAAGTTAAACTACCATTTGGAAGCAGAGATCAGTGCAGCTGAAAACATTTTTTTTTTTTGCCCAGAGTCCAAGCAAAGGAGGGGGGAAAAAAAAAAAAAAAAAAAAAAAATCTTCCTTTGCTTATATGTCAAGCTCAGCTATACAATGAATAAAGTCTACCCTAAGACAAGGATGAATTTGCCAGTTTGCACAGAAGTAGAAAAACTCTTTTCGTAAAAAAAAGAGAAAAAAAAAAAAGAAAAAAGAAATCAACACCCACACAAACAAACCTTATTCTCTGTAACTTTCTGGACATCTGTCAATACTGCATTTAGTAAACACAATTTAGACACTTATCCTACTTATGCTTTGGAACTGTAAAATTTTCTTAACTTTTATAGTCCTTACCATGACATTCTATACATTACATTTAAGATAAAGTCAGAAACAGCATTTACTGATATATCTTCCACAGCTACAAAACTGAAAATTCATAATGCTTCTTGAGACCTATCAGATTGCAATACGAAATTCTATTAAAAAAATAAGATGGAGACTATTTCTCTCTGCATCTTCACCTAAGTGATGTTCCAACTGCAACAAGACAGGTGATGGAACTGACAGAAAGAACGTGGACATAAAAAAAAGTATAAAACAATTAACTTCTTGAGTAAACAATTAACTTGAACAAGCAAAAACGATCATCTGTAATCTCCTGACTGAAGCTTTTGCAGTGAAAAAAATACATCTTTTCTACATAAAAAGAGACTGAAATCTGTAGTTATTTCTGTGAATTTTAAAACAGAACACAGGAAGTAAGAATTTTAAAGTCTACAACAGGCAATTTTGTAAATGGTGTTTGTTGGTTTATAAAAGAATGGTTGTATTTCTTATACCACAGGAAAGTTTGGCTAATGTCCAAAGACCTACTTCAGCAAACACAGTATAAAACATCTGTCCAAAGAAGAAGATACCACTATGGTAAGATGACAGAGCTGGCATCTGGCTTCACTAATCTTTCTATTTTAATTTAGAGTTCAAAGTTCAATCTCACTATTTCTTTAGCTGACTGATCTCTTTCTTACGGTCAGAGAAAAGAAATATTGGAGTTTATTCAAAATAGACACCAGGAAACCTAAAACAACTAGATAAGGTTTGATTAAAAATTTTATATATATATATTTTTTTTTTTTTTTAATCCAGACACTTGCATATCTGCGCTGTCAGGCTTCTCAAAGAATTCAAGAACTATCTATTCTAATTTACTGGTTTTTTTGTTCTAGCTCCTAACAAATACATTTTGTTTCATACAAATGCGTTTAACTTTTCTGCTTTGCTAACCATAACATGTATCATAAAATCATAAAATGGTTAGGGTTGGAAGGGACCTTCCTTAAGTAAGAGTTCATACCCAGTTGCAGCAAGTAATACCTCGCCTGATATGTGCTAGGACTATTTTTGTCTTTTATACAGTCATATCACATCAGTGGCTCATTTCCCTGCTGTGATCAGCTAACAGAAGCCTTTCCTCCCTTCAAGAACTCATTAACTGCTTATAGTGAAAATTACTGTTTTCAATGTGCTCTAAAACCCAGTTTCATTCCCCACATGACTGAGGTAACTTACCAAAGTACCTATGAAATGGTCAAAATGTAGCTGGCGACATATCAGTACATAGAAGTCAGTTTAGTTTTCTGCGGGGCTGCAGTGCCCTCTGGAGGTGCTTGGCTAGCTTTACTAGTGACAGAACTGAGAATGTACTTTCTAATTTAAGACCCTCAGTTTGGGTTAGAGATCATTCCAACTGGGAAATGAGATGGAATTAAAAAAAACAGGTAGTCTTTCCTTGCCTCCAGGAGGGGAAACAGGATTTCAATTCATTTTAACATAACTGCATTTGGAGAACTGAAAATTAATGTATAAAACGAAGTGAATCAATGAACTATTGTAACATTTTCAGGACTGCATGACTACTGAAGGTCTTATGCTCTGTCTTTAGGAGTCAACTCAGTGTCAATTTATGACTGTGTCAAATAGAAAAATATCATTTTTTAGGAGTGCATACATAATAGACACTGGTATTTTCCAGAGTGCTCTTCTCAGCACATTCTCTCATTAAGGCAGCTAGAGTCATGTTCAGATACACAGCCAGCTAATAATATCTTTCCTGTGTGTCTTCAGGCATTGGCTCCAATAGTAACATCACAACTTTTAAATCTACTAAATCAGAGCTGGCATAAGAATAAGAGATTCGAGGGAGGAAAAAAAAAAAAACATCAAAAGAGAGGCACTTGTCATCTACTTCTTGTCTTATATGTTATGTTATGTTGCAGTGTAAGATGCAGGTCTTACACACACACGCACACACAGGAGATTACTATTAACACTTATAAGTCTTACCACTATTCTGCCTGAGTATTTACAACACTGCAATTCACATTCACCAAGCATGAAATAGATAGACAGGTCTTCAAAAGATGGCCAAAACAACTCATGAGGTCATGTACTCACTAAAGCCAACTCATTCACATCAAAAGAACTTCAGACAATGCTGGGCCAGGCATGAGAGAACACAAAAAGTAAAGTATTTTCTTCTTTGTGCTAAGACACTTATAAACCATAACAGGGATGGAACATATGAATATAAGGATTAAATTCAACAGTTTCAAATAAAAACAGAAATGGAGAATAATATTCTTAGACAACCTTACAGTTTATGAAAGCATAAAGTCCACTCTAAGTGTCAGAACTAATGTACAACAAAATATATTTCTGAAATAATTTCAAATCAAACATACTAACCTCCAGAAAAGGAGCATAGGGGATATATTTCAACTTGCCCAAAAACATTTCTCAATTTTCTAGGTTATTTTAATTAAGAATGCAAGACTTCCTACTCTTCAGATTGAATAGATATACCACACAGTTACACAGGCAAAAGAAAAACAAAACTAGCATTCTTTTTTTCTGGGCTTGAAAGGGAGAAGCCACTCTTAGGAAAATTCAGTCCAGGTATCTGGACTGATTTCTATGTACCGTTCACACTCTTAATGCAACTCTCTACAGGAACTAAGCACTATAGGTGCACACATTCATGTAAGTGTGGGAATCTGTTTTGTCATACTGACCTCTACTTCCCAGTCACTCCCCTTTTTCTCCTGAAACAATTATTCGAACTTTGGAAAGCACCAAGTTGAAGAATCAATACTAAATTTTGGAAATAGGAGCAAGCTTTTCATTTCTTAATATAGTGATACGCACATTAAGTTGGTTTTGCCAAGATGTTAATTATTAAAAACATACTAATGGCATCACGTTAACATGTTTTCATGTTACCAGGTTACAAAATAAAAATCTTTGATAATTTATAATTTCTATCAACCTCATCATAAGAGACAATGCCTATATACCTGTTAAGTTAGCCTTTCAGTAGCTAGGTAACATTAAAATAATTCCTCGGTAGAAGATTAAAAACAAACAGGTCAAATGTAATAAATGCCAGATTATCATGTGCAGTTTGGCATGTAGCCACAAAGGAACAATTTTTATGATTTCAGAGGAATAAGAAGTTTCTCTTATATGTTTGTGATGGAAATACCTAGGTTAGCACACATACCAAAATTTTTACTCTTCCCTAAGAGATGCAAATTGCCAAAGCCTAACACTTTAAACTTCCATTTTCTCTTTGGTCATATACTAAATTCGATCTATAAAACCAAAATAAACATACCTAAAAATGAAATAATCTTATTGAGCCTTCTTTCTTAATAGCTTTGGTTGCAGTTGCTTACAGAATAAAGACATAATTAATATTTAATTAGAACTTAAACTTCATTCTGATAAGAAAATGTGCATTTGCTTGCAACAAAATCTGAGGCAGAACATATTAAGTTCGAAATTAATTTGTATGACTAAGTTCTCCAGAAGATTCAATTTATAGACAATTAAGTACTAAGTAAAAAATGCTTGAACAAAATATTTTTTTCACTAACTGAAAATGCTGTAATTGCATCATCTTTGGGGTAAAACAAGGATTACAAGTTGTGAAACAAGTTAACTCAGCTTTGATTAATATTGTTTTATGTATGGTACATGCAAAGGCTAAACAGGCTGTTCCACTTTGACATCTCAGGATTCAAATAACTATTTTCCCCAACAGCAAACACCGCATTATTATTGAGTGGCAAATAAAGTAGTAGCAGCTAGTGTATCACAGTAAATGGAAATCAAGTAAATCCTTCACCTTTCTCCACCATACATCAAACCCAAATACTTACAAAAACAAATTCCCTTGTAGCAGTATCACGAAAGTGAAGATCAGCCACCTCTGTTTCAGAAGCTGCCAGCCACTGGAGTGCTGCTCTGATCTGGAGGTCCACTAGATTTGGTTCCAGATCAATATTCACTACTGCTAAAGTCTTTCGTATTTGCTCCAAACCTAACAATAAAAATAAAATCATCAAATCTGTAGCTTCAAATTGTTTCCAAAAAGTCTCTGTAGTTCACTGTTAACATGATACTATCTTAAAAGCCTCAATTTAGAACACACAGATAATACGAAAGGAAAAAATCATGCTGAAGTGTTTCTGTACTTTCATATATGGAAGTACCATTTATCCTGTTTACAATAGTATGCAAACATAGCTGAGTATTAAAAGATATCTAAACTTCAAAGTATACTCCAAATTACAACGAATTTAACACAGCCTTTCATAAACTGAACAGCAATGGCTCTCACATTGTACATCAGCCATTTCCGTTTCCAAATGCTATTTTTTGCTATGCCTTCATCTACTAATTTAAGTGTGTATTTCAGAATTCTTTCCTGTACAGGCAGACTGACCAGACTCCCTTTGAGTTTGTCTCAAATACAGTGCCTTTTACCAAGGCCTATCCAATTTTTCAACACTTCCTTTACAGCATGAGTTCCAAATTTAACACAGTACTGAACAAGCAGTTGCATTAGTAACACAGAATAACTACAGTATTGTCATCTTCTGTTCCCACGCTGAATTTCTGTATCCAGCTATCACAGTAATCCTTTGTCAGACTCTCAGAACCAACTAAGCACATGCATAGTGCCCTCCAAGTTGTTCTTGAAGTCTCTACTTCCAGACTACTGGAATTAAGTCTCTAGAAACAAGGAATATATTTGCAATAAAAACATGCTGATGTGCAGTTGACATCCGTCTCACTACTCTTCCAATAAAGCTTATGAAAATTGAGGTACATAAGGTGTTCATTCCTAACTGGCAGTTAAGCAAGACTAAATAGATGCCCCCAGGAGGTAAAAGAAAGAAAATTAACTAGTGGAATTGTCAACATGTGTGCTTTTGCTGGATAACAGAATATTTGTCTGGGACTTCAATCAGACTGCAACCAGTGGAGAGGTCTTCTACAAGCCAGAAAGCTGTTAACAAGATTCTGGATAGACCCCATTTTATATTTTGCTAAGAAGAAAGAGACTATAGCAAATGTATCAAAGGCAAATTTCTTCATTGTTTCTCATGACTCTTCTCCCAAGGTTAATACAAGCAGTTTGAATAGCTTCTTCATTACCTCGAACATCGCCATGCAGATGCATTGCTGTGGGTCCTTATCAAATACTTTACAAAGAAGTTATTCTATGCATATAAATTTATGTTTTCAATAAGCTGATCAGAGTTCACTACCTTACGCTATTAAGTACATGTGTGAGCATAAGACACTAGCATCTCCCAAAGGCTGTAAATTTCAGTCCATTAAGAGATGTATGTAGGGTATTAAATCTAAGAATACATTCTGACACTTATGTGCATTATGATGAATAGGGATAATAGGGTTATCACCCTGTTTTGCAGACTACAGAAGCAAAGAATTAACAAAATAATTCATATGGAGTGCAGAGATCAAGAACAGTAGTATATGCTGGAACTGACATTACCTTCTACAGCATCCTTGGAGTCTTCATCTTTATCTTCTGTTCCATCACTGTATTGTAGAATTAAAACAAAAATATTAATAAAATCTAATATATGTATAATAAATGTAGTCAATCCTAAGACTGTAATGAAGGTTAAACGACAGGAAGATCATAAAAGAATTAAGAAGTGATCACGAAAAGAAGCTTTGCTTCTCACACCATTTCATGTTGGAAACATTTATCAGCTTCACAAGATTTGCTCTCAGGGAAAGAATGGAGAAAAGAGAAATAAGAGAAGGGTGTTAAAAAGAAGGATTGTAATATGAAAACATTTTAAAATAAGAGGAAAATTTATTGATTTTAATTAAGGAGAACAGTTTAGTTTTGCTTCATATGTGAAAAGGTTGAGCCATGTTATGTCAGAGTAGGTTATGTCAGAACAGCGATAGGTTACTCAAAGCTGTAAGTCATAAGTGTCTTATAAAAGTCAGTTACCAAGAAATTTTGAAAGTTTCCACAAGCTAAGGGAAAAAACAGAAATCCTGTAGGAAGCAAGCTCTAGTTTGCATGAAAAAGTAAATCTTGTAAAACTGCAAGCAAGAACATGCACAAAAGGGACCTTTCATTTTGCAAGCAGAACACATTCCATCAGTTTAGCACAGCAAAATTTGACCATTCAGTATGGATTAATTAATGAAAAAATCATATTGTGATTACGTGAGAAAAGCGTGAATAATGTATCAGCATAAAAAATACACCATAATTTTATTTTCCAAAATGAGGATTTCATGCATTAATTATGAGGAACCCATCTGGTTTATATTTTTCAACTCAACCAACCTGTCTGATGTTGGAAAGGATAAATTCTCCTCATACATATCCCCTTCTAAACCAAGACTGCTCCAGCTACTGCTGTTACCATTACTGCCAGGAGAAGAAGAGAACACAGCTGAACTAGAAAAAAACAATAGCTCAAACTAAAACCTTAATTTTCCTTCGAGCTGTTTTGTCAAGACATTTCATACAAGAGCACTGAAACTTCCTAAACAGGTTTGCTGGAACAGAGTACAAATACGATTGTCAGAGTGATTCAGAGCAGTAATGTGCACAATAATGCGAAGCTGGTAAATTTCAGTACACAGGTGAAAGTATTATTTTGTACTCATTAATTTTCCAGATCAATGCTAACAGTAACTCTGCCCTTAGGTCTATGCACACTGCTCGTTATTTATACAAGCTCAACAATTTCAGTATGATTACTCATAGGAATATGGAATACAACTATAATACTTGCTTCAGGACTAGCTAAGAGTTCATAAAATTATACATTGTGAAGACAACTGCACAAATAAAATCCTTCCATCTCATTTCAAAAATCTAGTAATGATCTCCAACAGCCTGATAAGAAGGAAGTCTTAGAGCAAATAAAAAAAAAATTAAAATTCTGAATACTATTCTACAAGAGGGGTTTATAGATCAGTGAAAACAACACTAAAGATTACTTCACTCACAGTTCATAAACATACTGCATGTATATCATTATTATATTCAAGCCAATGTAAAAATTGAAGAAATTGAGCACGTCCTTACTCTGGTACATTCTAGGCATTATAATTAGCAGAGTTTATTAAGCCTGTACTCATATGATTAAATCTCTGTTCCCCAACTTCATACCTCCCCAGAGCATGTCTGGAAGCCTTTCAAGAACAGGATTTCAAGACAACCAGCATTCTTTGAGAAAGCTAGATTGTCTGCTATAGGTGACAAGTCATCAAGTAACTCCACAGAACTACTGCTGCAAGATGCTTTCTTCACCTAAATTTTGTGTGACTGTTAAAGCTCTTCTTTTCCATTCATTCCTCTCAAGACAAATAGTAAAATTTAAAACCACAAATGGTGGAAAGAAACATTTCAAGAGACAGACATTAATCTCGTTCAAGAATCTGCTAGTAACAGTATCACCTATGAGTGTCCTTCGCTTTCCAGTATGCCTGCTTGGATGCTAACTTCGAAACAGTAATAGCAGGTTAGCAAGCCTGCAATACAAACATATCCTAACAGGAGGAAAAAAAAAAAATTAAAAGTTGCAGGTGCTTCATTCAGCACATTGTCACTTATGTGTACATGTACAAAGAACAATCAAACAGCTCTCTCATCATGCAAAAAGAAAAAAAGAAAATTAAAGACCAGAAGCTTCCAAAGAAACCAACTGGATTTGCACAGAGAATGCAAACCTGGTCTTAAGAACATTTCTCAAGCTACTATGTGAGACTATCAAAGTATATACAAAGTATTAAATTTGGTTTGAATTACATGTATAGAAGAGATTTAATACAGCCTATTGATAGCAATACTTTGCACTCAGCCTCTTTCACTGAAAGTTACAGATGCGTAATGTAAGTGGAAGTAAAAGCTGCCTCAGTTCTCAAACTAAAGGAAAAAGTATTTGCAATCTAATAGGATGATGTCATGCATACTACTATTCTGATTAGGTAAGAGATTAATATATTTTACAAAGGTCAAACTTGGTCTGAAATAATAATATATATTGAAGCACATGATTACAACATGTAGCAATGTATGAGACTTTTTTGTAATGTCACCTTTATTTTGTTTTAAGATGTCAAATGAATATTTTTTAAAATAAAGTCCTGCAACGACAGAACAAGCAATAAACAGACAAAGGCATTATAATGCTTCCATAATGCTTCATGCAGCTCTTCAACATGAGCCAGCAGAAGAATTACAAGAAAAGCTTTCAGCTTTTATATACATATACACTGTATATATAGGAACTATAATTCAGATCATCTGCTTTGAGTTTCTGCATTATGTACACATAAATAAAGGCAAGAGGCTTCTGCTCTGAATTATAACCTAACCTGGATGCTCTGATCCATGCCCTGGAAAAGCCTATGTCTACGCCTATATGTGTACCTCAACTATAAAGACAGTTTAAGACTATTTTATTCCTAAATTGCTAACATTATGCATGCAAAGCGGAAGATACAAGCACTCCCGTGCATAACTTTACCAAGTCCACTAAAGAACTTTCATTTCTATTTCCATTCAGATGGAACTGCAGAGATCATGCTTTGATAATTCTTTCCAAGGTGTCTTGCTCCCTTGTTTACACATAGTTTGATCCTCTGTGAAGTACTGAAGTACAATTTTTACGTTGATCTGAGATGCAGAGGGCACGTACCTTTTCAAGAGAGCTACTGCAAAAAATGCCTTTTTTTTTTTTTCCTGAAGTAAAGCAAAGCAAGTTAAATTGAACTGAACCACTGCAGATTGTTTTGTTGTCTTGTTTTCTGGGGATGGTGATCCTATGTTCCAAAAAAATTTCAACTATCCTTAACAGAATCTCTAGGTTCATTATTATGATGATAACTTTTAAAACATCAGCTAGAGGATTCTTAAGTACCAGTATCCCCTCAATACTGCAAACAGCTTGGAAAATACTGGGGGAACGGAGAGGTCCTCCTTCACCAAAACTTGCTTAATGTTCACTTAATTATATTGTACAAGCACTACAATTTGGTCTAATGGTATCTTGTACCTCAAAGATGGTTCAAGTAAGACTGCTGACAGCTTCTTAGACACAAGACGAAAAAGTTGCCAGGGAGCAATGCTACCTGATAGTCTATTTAAATGTTTCAAATTGACAGGGTTTATATATAATCTGCACAGTATTTTTTAAACAGATGGTCCTAAGCATGAAAGGAGAAAAAAAAAGCAAACCAAAACCACATACAACAAAAACCCAAACTTTCAAGTGTTTTAACTGCATGATGAATGCCCCGTCTATGACTGAATGGCATTTTCCTGTTCAATAAAACTGTTCATGTTAAAAAGAGGAAACAAAAGCAATAAATCTTCATCACTGCTATGCAATTTTTTATTCCCTTAGAAGATGCTAACACTGTTCCACAAACTGTATTATTACTGAATCTTGTTTTGTTACAGAAGGACTTTGTTACAGAAGTATCTTTTTACTCAGGGCAGTAACCCCAGATTCTGTCAATTGCCCCTGCTAAACCTCAGCAACACACACACGTATCTGCAGTTACCACTTCACAGTTCATTTCGCAAAATTAGCTGTTAATTTGTTCACACTAGTTTCTTCTGCCAACACTTTGCCATCCACATTATGTCTTCCCTTCTCTGAGTAAAATGCTAAATTAGGTTATTCTTCCTCTAATGAGCCACAGATTTTCTTGCAGGTTATAGAAATTATTTTCTTTTCACTTAAATCTGTTTTGATGATGATAAACAAACAATAGCTATAACATGGGCACTACAGGTCCAGCAATTTTTTAATACTTTTCCAGCATCAACTAACCTATATTTTATTCGCTATTTTGTAACTGCCAGTATGCTGAATATTCTTCCTATACTCTAAATTTCATCATGTAAGTCTAACTCATTTTCATTCATTCCACAGGTGATGTTTCATTAAAATAACTTTAAGGCAATGTATTATCTTACAAAACTATTCAGTTGTATGACTGATAAATTATAGTAGTGGTTTGATTAAAATAGTTAGTTAAGCAAAATACGAAAAATAGCGTAGATATTTAAGTGAGCAGTTTCACTTTGGAAGCAAATAAAGAAGCGTCTCTCCCACATCATCTTTAATCTCAGTGATGCTGGAAGTACTAACTAAAAAGAAAGAGCCTCTCCCCCATTTCTGCTATTCTTCAACAGAAACACTGAACTTTCTACAGTAATATAGTTTTTTATGATTGATATACCACCTAAGTTTACTCATTCCTCAGGTCATAATTCTCAAAATTATTTTTCCCTGGCAAGAGGCAGAGACACTGCAGATTTTTAAAATTCCCATTCTAAACTTTGCTAGTTATCAGTCAGCCTGGGGAAGTATAGTGAGAAGCTCTGCAGAAAAAGTTACTACCCTGCACAGGTAAGTTCAAATATTACACATCTGTAAGTTCATGGTTAGTATAGTAGTACATAAATACTCCAGCAATATCAGTTAGAACAGCTTATAAATTCCAGTCCCCAAAAAGTCAAAAATAGCTGTTAAAGCTCCTCATGCAAATTAAGCTCATATTGCTTTTTTTCAAGAACAGTTGAATTTACATAAAACACTCCCAATGATTAAGTTTTAATATTTCAGAGCACAACTTATAAACAGTACTTTCAAGGTGCATTTTACATATGGTGGTTGTTTTTAAAATGCCTGCATCTTCAGCTAATATTTAAGTTACATATGTACAGTTTTACTTGATGTGATGCCCTGACACCAATGACAATGCATACTCCATGTATTTTACACAGTATAGTATGAACATTCATGGGCAGCAACATTTTGTAAGAAAACACAAACATAATATCAGAGCCATTTTTAATTAAAAAAAAAGTCGTTATGCGTTGAAGGCAAAATAACCTCTTCTCTCCCAGCCCCCAGGAGAAAACCACTCGATGGCAAGTTATTTGAAGTCAAGATAACTGTTTAACTATACTAACATGTTTATAGTTACCTGTCACTGAGGTGAAGAAAACTGCTGCTCTCATCAGGATGTTCATCTTCAAAACTCAGATTGGACCAACTCCCAGTGCTATCATCCCCAATACTAAGACTCATCTGCTGGCTAACAACAGATTCAACCGAGTGAAATCCTTCTCTTCCAACAGAGCTAAACAAAAATTTAAGACAAAAACATCACTGCATTTCATGTTGATCTGGGTTAGTTCATTTACAGCCATTTAACACAATTTCAAAGACATTAAATGCCAAGGAAAAAAAAAGGGACTTAGGGTAATTTGTACCCTAGTCTCAAGACAAGAAATGGAGTGACCAAATTAATTTGAAATTTCAACAGGCTTAGGTTAGAGATTGCTATTTGGTATTCTTTTACTAGAAGACAGGGAGTGGCGCAAATAATTCTCTCATATGGAAGATTATTTCTTATAAAGCATAGAAGGCATTATAGTCTTACAGACAGTATATTGAGGTACACTTTTCAAGCAGAAGACTTACCATTTTTGGACTTGTTCACCATAGGACAGTTTAGCTATTTTCACCTGCCTGCTTTCAGGACAACCAGCCAGGTGGTCTGCTGTTGTAGGCAAAATGTTTAAGTACACACTGGTGTTCAAAAATGTTAGGATGCAAGGTCTTACTGCAGATAAAGATTCGTCTTCCTGCTTCAAGAAAGTGTAGCAACGCAGTACTTGTACAGATTTTTTCCCTCGGGAAACAGGTTTACCTTTTTTATCCAAAAAGTAATCACTCAAGTATGCTCAATAAAAGGTAGTCTTTAGAAGACACTCAAAAAGATCCAGTTTGATAACTTTAAAAAAGTTTGAACTATAAAAAAAGTTACGATAAGAGAACATGCAGTTGTGAACTAACTTTCAGGGGTAAACGGTGATTATCTACACACAGATGAAGTAGTAGAAAGTTCAAGAAAAATGATCATGCTACGACCACCATAGCAAGCAGGCACTGTAACATTCACTATTCAAAAAGCCAACCTTAACCACATCACTGGTGACACTCTGCTCCAGTGAGCACGAATTTGTGCAGACAACTATGTAGCTTGAATTGGAATCCATCTGAGTAATACAAAGGTGATTCTTTTTTTCCCCCATTTTTATTTACAGGTATACCAGCAGTAGCAGCATTTCTTTTCACCACACAAGGCAGCTTCTCAAGGAACATATGCATCACATAGCATACATTAGATGACAACGTAAGAAACATTATGAATTTTTTCATAGCAAAACCCTCACATTGCCTCTTTATCACAGATATAATAAACAGTGTATCTTTGAACCTTGCATTTTATTGCTGTCATATTCTAACTAGAGTTTTTAAATAATATTTTTAAGAAATTATTCAGAAACAGTGTTATCTTTAATACTGTAGGTAGAGAAAAACATCACATTATTACTTTTTTTTCATCACACACTAAGTAAGGACTCAACACTGTTTTGCAGAGAGCCACAATATACATCTTACGAGCACTTTTATGTTGCTAGTATGTATTTGTTTCATATCAAACCCTGAAAAAATTTAGTTCAGTTTTACTGTGGCATTTAGCCACTGAACATATAAAAGTCAATTTTATTATTCATCATGATGCCCCTCTAGAAACCAGGAAAAGAAACCTGTAGATAGTGTGAGGAATTCCCACACAAAAGAAGTAGGAAAATAAATATTACTATAAGTTGGAAAAAACAACATGGTAAAGATTTCTCTTGGACCTGAAGAGGAGACTTCAAGTCACTCTGATCACTGCACAGTCTGTTTTAAGAAACAGTTGCTGTTTGCCACAAAGTTACTGTGGCACACACCCTATTTAGGAAACAGTATATTAGACTTCGCTAAATAATCGGGAATTTGAAAGTCAGTTTCTTGTCTACTACAAGCTAAAGTGTGTTTTAGTAAGTTGTTTTTTCTTAAATGAGGAAATTTTTTTTTGCCAATAATAAAGGACACTATCACCACAGCCATAATCAAAATAAAGCCTTCATAACACAAGGCAATGGATAGTTTGGTCAGTACCAGATGTTGGTCCTACTGACAAAAGCAAAAATAAATGACTTCTTTTTTTAGCACAGAAGAAAAAATACAGGTGAGAACAAATCTGGATTCTGCCACAGATCAACAAAACCTGTAAGGTCTACTAATCTCTACTGTAGGTAAAAGTAACAGTATTTCAAGGTGAAATAATAAGTTTCACTTATTAGTCACCTACTGGAACATGTGACTGCTGATATACATAGAAACCTTGGTTTCAAGCTTCCACAGGTGGAAAAAAGTTTTTTTTTTTCCAGTCCTGAATCATTTAAATATCACCAGAAGAACAAAAAGAAAACATTCAGAACATAAAGTATATATTTTAAATAAATAAATAAATAAAAATTCTTTCTGAGCACATAATTGTATTAAGAATCCTTTTTTTTTGGTACAGAATGTAACAAATAAGAGAAAATTAATATTACCTTATATTAACTGCCTGACCAATATTAGTCATAGCTGATGTCATTATTTCAGTAGTAAGGCTTTCAGCAAAACTGACTCCATCTTGTCCAATACCACTGTCAGCTGTCAGACTTGTGTAACTCAGCTCTCCTTCTGCTTTCTCTATGGCCGCAGTAGCCCCCTTGTCAGAAAACACTGTCTTCTGTTCTACATCAACGTGAATTTTAGGAATACCGAGCTGAAACACTCTTGATTTTTGGCAGGCACCACCAGAATGAAGAAAACGTCTCACCGGAATGGAGGATTCTTGGACGGGTAGATGATGAGACACACTTTCTGTACAGTACCGATGTTCCTTCATACTGCAGCATCTACAGACAGTTCCAGAAAAAGGAGACAGTTTCTCAGTATATGAGAGCCTATCCCCATTTTTTCTATTTTCAGCCACACGGAGAACAGCCGACTCTAAACTCATTTCTAGAGTATCATCTGCTACTTTCCTAGCATATTGTTCTATGGCTTGAATTATGCCTTCACTGTAGCCATTTTCACTTAAACTGCCTGTACTATGATACAGTTTATGATCTGGGGAGAAAGGAAGAAATGTCCTAGAAAATCTTGTTTTGATAAGATCCCCTGTGACTTCATCAAATTCAGTCTTTTTATATAGACAGGAATCCGTCAGAGACTTTGGCAAACATGCTCCTGACATTTTCAATTTCTTCCTGACATCACAAGTGATGCTGCGAGCAAGGGATTCTGAAAAGCGTAACAACTCTGTATACTCTGTTCTCTGTGTGCCGATACTCCTTTCGTACGTTTGGTCTCCACAGCAATGAATGCTGCTTTTCACTTGCTGTACTGCATCTTTATTCACTGCTTTGATCAGCTCCAGCTTACTGTTTACCTGTGCATTCTGCCCAGGAAACGTCTTTCTGTTGTATCTCCATTTGGTGTTTCTAGCAGCTTGCTGTAAGCCTGATTTGATAGACCTGTAAGCAAGCCTGCTAGCATACTGATCCATTAACAGCTCAGCATTACCACCTTCTCTTTTCAAAACTCGAATAATATGATCTGCATATTCATCAGTCACACTTTCACAGCTTGGGTATTTGGAAGTCAAACCTGTCGTGCCTGGACCTTGCGGTAAAGGAAGTACAGATGAATCTCTCTCTCCCAGCCACTGGTCCCGCACTGGACCACACCGTTCTTTTGAACTATATTCTTTATTGCCTTTTCTCAGATAAAGGCAATCCACCTGACAGTTAACCCGCTTCAACCTCAACAGTTTACAATGCCTTGATTTCACTATTTTCTTGGCCTCATTGATGACTTTTCCTGCCATATCACCTGCATAATTCCACAAAGAATTGCACGTCTCTTCTGGGATATTTATAAATGCAGTATATCCACATCTTTCGTTTTGCATACCTAACTGAATCTGTCTATCAGCTTCTCTTTCATTTGTTTTACCATCTAAATGGGAAGCAGCCATTTCAGTTGCTATTGAAATTATATGGCTAGCTAAACAATCTGCATACTGAATTGTTTTTTCTGAACGCTTCTCTTTCTCAACAGGCACTTCAGAATGACCTTCATCTTCACTACTTTCCACTTCTTCAGAAAGCGACCGCATGAGTTTCAGCATAAATTCTTCATTTTTCAAAGAGTCGTGTTCAGTTTCAGACAAACCAGTAACAGATGGATTGTACGGTGTAGAAGGTGGTGTTGCAGGTGCAAATTCCTTTGCTAATTCTCCCTTGAGTTTCTTAGATAGTTTTCTTAGGTTTCTTTCAGAACTACCTTGGCATGGAACTAAAGGAGTTGGCGGGGGTGTATCAGGCATTACACAGGTATTTCCATCTTTTAGACTTGATTTATCTTCCATCTGCAAAGCATCGCCACTGCCAAACATCACTGAAGAAAAGCTATTTGCATGCAGAAAGCAATCAGCCTGCCTGTAAGTCAAAGGTCCTGATGATGGTTTCTGAGTATTACGGGTTTTTGACGGCTTGTTTAAGTATGCTATTGAGCAGCTTCCTTTGTCAGTAAGGTCCTCTAGAACATGCCTAGCAAAAGTCACAGTGGAACAAGATGGTGGTGATTTTGAAGAAAACCTGTGTCCTTTTTGTTCCTGCCAACAATCTTTAGATTCTGAAAAACACTGAACAGAATGAGCTGGAGTAAGAAGTTTACATGGATTATTCAAAGGCATCTGTTGTTGTTGTTCCACAATTATAGAAACGTTACTTTGTTTCTCAGCCTCTTGCTTCTTTATCGCACGTTGTTCTTTTCTACAGATATCTGCACAAGTCTGTGAGCTCACATTACATGCTAAATTCTCACCAGTGTTACATAACACAGTTTTACTTGCATCCACAGATTGTTTTACGACATACTTGGCCAAGTGATCTGCAAATATATTCTTAGGGAAATCTTCACCAATGCATTGCACATGAGGTTTTTTATCTGTTATTTTTCTTGTTAATAAATCTGTATACTCTTCTACTGCTTTTGTTACTCTAGATGAGGTTATGGCTTCATAAGCTTCATTTACTATCATATCTACCATAGTTCCAGAGAAGGTATTAAAGTCCTTTGCCCCATTTGTTAATTCTGAATTATTGTTCATTCCAGATCTGTTATTTGTTTGTTTGGTATCATTTTGGTTATGTAAAAGCAACTGAGTACTTTCAGTACTTTGACCTTGACCTGAAGTTAGGTATATATTTCTGAAAGAAGTTACTTCCTCCTCTCTCTTTCTGCTTGTGAAAAATGTATGAGTGGATTCTTTGTGTACTTCCATATTGTCATCAGAATTCGGAGCAGTGGATGCTTTTGCTTTATAAGCATCAGAGGAAACCTGATGTTGACAAATGGCTCTTCCAGCTAAGGGCACAGGTATAGAACTTACAACACCGGAGGTGCAAAATAGAGCTTGCTGTACTGTATATTCCTTCTTGGAATCTTGAGTTGGCTTCAGTACTACCCTATCATTAAAATTCGGAAAAACTGTGGAAGTCCGTGTTGACTCTAACATAGTTTCTGCACTCACATATTTAATGTTGTCCATGGAAACACTAATGGCTGCCTGCGTTGTGAAGGTCACATCAACCTGAGACAGTTCAATAAAAGCCTCCTGAATGACAGATTCAGACAAATCTCTGGCATATGATCTTACTACTTTGTCTTCATAATCAAATGATGAAGGTTGTGCAGCTGTAGGTGTCGATGGATAGGAAAACTGGCATACTTCCATGATTCCTTCAAACACAAGTTCTTCAGCGAGGTCTGCCGCAAACCTTGCGACGGTGTTAGTAAATACTTGTTTCTTTACGTGCCGCAGTTCCTTCAAAGCACCAGTTATAGCTTCACTCACCAAAAAGTTTGCTATTCCATTAATGGCACGCTCCTTCAAGGAGATTGCTCTACGTCTTCCAATTTCGTAAAAAGCCATCTGAAAGACCGAAGAAGTCAACCTAGCAGCCAGATGACAAAGTGCATTGGTGCATGAAGAAACACCTTTTTGCAGGTCTTTAAACGCGCTGCCAAAACTTTTTTCAACTAATTCGGTTGCAAATTTTTGAATGCTATCTCTAATCATTAATGATTTACGTTTAGATTTTGTTTGTTTATCTGGCTCCTTATTAGTTTTCATTTTGAGATCTGCAGCTTGACCTTTTTTCTCTTTCAAAGCAACCCCTTTGTGTTTCAAATCGTTTCCTACGTGTACTTGTTCTGATGAGGACTCAGAATGAAAAACGGAACCCAGTATTTCAAATGAAACACTATCAGCGTATGATGAATAACTATTATAAACTGCATCGTGGTGATTTTGACCTGTCCCGTCTCCACTAAGATTAATTCGACACAAACATTCAGAAGAACCACAGCTCCCTAGTGGACTGAAAGCCGATGATCTAATAGGGCTGAACAAGCCTCCATTCTCTTCCCCTGATGTTTTAACTGGGCGAGGGGAATCTGGGACATCAAAGATGCTGCTGTATGGTGATTCTGGTTTACGAGGAGTTGGTTTCCTTACATTGGCTGGGAGAGTGGGACGATCAAACTTGAATTTCTGAGGATTCATTGTAATGCTTGCAGAAGATAATTGTTCATGTGCAGTCCTCCTTTTCTGGGAGGGATTCCCTAGGATGGGATCTCTAATAATTTTACAAGAGTTTTCCAAGGCTTGTTCCAGCTCATCAAACTGATCGAAACTATCAAAAAATTCACTTACTTCTGAGTCTGAATCCTCTATACCATCTTTCACTACTGGAATTTTTGGCAGCTGAAGTTTTGCCTTCAAGCTTTTTTGGTACCCTTCTTCATCTAAGAAGATGACAGGGCTTGGACTGGAACAATCTGACTCAGAAGATTCAGCTGGAGAGGAAGAAAACCATGTTTTACATAAAAAGTTAACACCTTGATCAGAAGGATTATATGGCTTATAAAAACTCCTTTGTATCCAAGGATCAGAAATTGAGGTTGTAACTGAATTTTTTACTGAGGATAGCTCTTTAAGTCCCAAAATATCAATCAAAGTAGAAGATTTGGCAGATGACTTTCGACGTGCAGAACCCACAGAGATCTTTGAGTCAACAGCTTCTAAACCTTGAGCAGGGATGGTCTGTGAAGCAGCATCTCGAAGGTTTCGAGAAGTAAGGCTGCATACACCTGGGGAAAAAGAAAAAAAGAAAAGAAAAATAAAAGATTGCTTCAAACCCAAGAATTTCCACAGAACTACAAAAAACTTGGGACAGTTTTTGATGGCAACTGTTGGGCTTGTTATTGTTGCAAAATGCTAGCTGATCTTTCATAATTAAAGCAATCTCTCTTGGTTTTGCTTTTTTTTTTCTCTCCAAAATCCTATTATACTAATCACAAATTCATGCATTTTGTAGCACATGAGGTAGAACAAGATTCTATTTGATCTGCATGCAACACCAAGATCAGAATGTTTGGTTTACGCATTGATAAACCGTTACAAAAAGAACGGGAAAAAAAAAAAAAAAAAAAAAAAGACATTTTCAATTGCATAATACCCCTTTACAAAACGTGATCAACGTAAAAAAAATACTATTTATTTACATTTCTTTCTCATGAAATCACAGCAGTCTAAATTTCAAATAAGAATTTCTACAAGACAACAGCATGTAAGAACTTACCAGTACTTTGTGTCTTTGAAGGATCATCTTCATCTAAGTGTTCAAAAGCAGTAACGAAATCATCCTCAATTGAAGAAACTGACTGATTAGTGTCATCATCATCTCCATGGGTTGTCTCTGTTTGTTGTTTCTGTGATGTGTTTATTTCCACTGCATATCTTATGCCTGTGGTATACTTGCTCAGCAAGGTAAATATATGATCAGCTTTGATCCTTGGGAATGAAGGAGATAGTCTCATCACACAAAACACTTCAGGAAGTTGATCCTTGAAAAAGAGAGCAACAGGAAAAGAAGCATAACAATCTTAGGTTTATTTCAACTGTCAGGAGTAGCAAGGGACTTCTTCAATGCATTTTTATAAACAGTAAGCAACTTACAAACATTTTAAAGACAAGAAAGTGAATGGAACAGTTCGCGTAGAGTGATAGTTAAAATCACTTACACATTTTCAAAACTTCTGCATTCTGAATAACTCATTGCACTAAAATAAACAAAAAAAAGGTTGTGTAATACAACCCTGATAATACGTACTCAATAATTTATTAAAGAACGCATGTTAAAAATCTGTAGAGGAAGATAGTATTTCAAAGCATGTTTATGCCGAACAGTACTTCAGTTTATAAGATATTTGTTTCTTCAAGGTATTTTTTTACCTTATCTGCAACATAATTAAATTTAACAAGCATGACTAGTCAGCATGGCTTTAAGAAGTTTGCTTTAACATTTATAACTGTAAATAATATAATTAACATAACAATAATATTGGAAATAATAATACTGGAAATTTTATAATTAAATGGCATTTATAATTTTAAATATTTTTTTTTTAGTAAGAAAAGAGCCCACTGAGTTTTACAAACATGTCACATTCTCATAATTTTTAGCACCTCTGTTTCAAGAAGAAAAGTCTGCTGAGGATGAAGGCTATATCTGAGCAAAGCAGAGATAGGCAAGTTAACAAGTTTCATCTCCTTTCCAAATTGACAGTGAAAGGGACTATAACCTAGCAGAACCATGGGATTAGCACCATAATGAAATATTTGTTAAATATTTTCTGTTCATATTACAAGACTTGAAAGCACCAAGTTTATTCTGAGATTTTGTAACATTCTTTTTAAAGAAACTGCAGACCTATAACAACATTAATAATACTGTGGCTAAGTTGGACCAAGAACAAATGCAAGACAAGTTGTGGTATGACTGAACTCTTAATGAGGCCAAGTACAACGCTTTTGTGATTAAGACATTCAAGAAGACACAAAATTTCTACCTGAAGTTTCATGACATAAGGTCTTGCCACGGTTTTCTTCACATCTTTTAGAAATATAACCTCATTTTCTCTTAGTTTGCACAACTGGAGTGATTTCAGAACATCTGGAAGCTCTACAGAAACAGCTGCCAACTCCTGATTTAAACACACAAACACACTGAGTGAACACAAAGTGAAAAAAATAACATGTAAATGATAATTATTTTGATCTCACATCCCCCCTAAATAGTAACAGCTGCTAATTTCAGTAAAGCTTCTTTTTCTCCCCTATTTCTTGGCCCATTCCCCACTTATTCTCTCAAACTGTGGTGTAAAGCTTGTGTAAACAAGCTTTAATTCAGTCCACATCCATCTCCAGCTCACTCTTCTATCAGAAAAAACGCCACTGTTTCTCATGGGCCAGAAGAGGCTTAAAAGACACAAAGGAAAATCCTGGAAGCACTGAAAAGCAGCTGGACATTCTACAAGGCACACAACTACAAAGAGAACACTGAACTTGGCTAATGGTTCTCAAAAGATCTCTGCATACACTGTGTGTGCTTTACTGGAATGATGTTTCAGCCCCATTAGAAAAACAGGGACAAGGCACTTTTTTAAGCATGATCTTGGATAACTTTTAGATTTACCTAATATAGACGGAGGCCTACGAAAGATACGTGAATTCTTTTAAACAGTCTAAACATTACTGATCCATATGGTAGAAAGCAAGTCTTCATAAACCTATTCATCCCAATTTTCTCTAAATTCCCTCTAACTCCAATCAAATAGTTCTTACCCACACTTAAAAGAATGTCTAGCACTATTATCATTTGATATAATTAGCAACATTGATACAACTTTGAACACAAATTGATTCAGAGTTTCTGTTTTTCATTTTTAAACATCAGAAAACTATTACAGGAATCTCTGCCTACTAAGATCTAGACAAGGTGGAAGTGTGAAAGTGCACTGTAAATACGTATGTTATGGATTATGCTGATGTGTAAACTGCACAGGAAGACTAAAACCTGAGCTTCTTAAAATGGCACAGCACAACTCCACTAGTTTGCTACACTTCCCCTTTTTAAATAGTATTTTCTCATCTAACACTCCAAAATTAAGGCACAACCATAATACTGACTCCTGATCCCTCACCTGCAATTCACAGCTAGCGGTCAATTCAGTAAAGTCTTAGCTGTGTAGATGACAATTGTACCATATTAATAAGCACAATTCTACTAAGGAGAAGGTCACAAACCAAAATACTGATTTTTTTTTTTTTTTTTAATTAAAAAAACCCCACAACCAACCAACCCCCTCCTCCAACACCTCACACACAAAACAAATTCCCCTCAATTTAAGTAAGCTGTTCCACACCATTCTAATACAAAGACAGACCCAGGTAATATTTTAAATACATGTAAAACACTGATGATCATATTAAAATAATTATTTTCAAGCTTTCAACAGTGTTCAAAACCTCATTTTTTAAATGCTCAGGATATTTCATTTTTCAAACGACAAAATTCCTCCATCCAAAAAAACAGGTACTACTTAGAAGAAATCACCAGTGCTGAAGAACATTATTTTCCAATATAGACAGATAAATACTGTACCTGTGAATGAACAGTACCCATCTCTTCAGCAAAACCTATAAACGTAATCTGTAAAGTAAATACATGAACATATTGAAGTACAGAAACAGAACTTTTTCATTTTCTGCAGATATTTAGAATTCAAAAATCAGCAGGCTTTACCATACAGCTTCATTCTACTGCCATGAAAACCTTATCTTAGGGTAGTGTAGCTTGCTCAAACAGTAGCACAGTCTTACATAAACAATAGTAACGCTGCGCTACTTGACTCGTGAAAGGTCAGATCAGACTAGAGACTATATACAACACTTAAAATCCACTACACTGAAATTTTTCTAGTGGCCTCTTGGCTGGTACTCACTGAGTAACACATACAAACCTCATTACATCTGTTAAAATAAACACGATTTTGCAAAGATTGGTGCTCATCTGTCCTTCCTTCAGGCTGGCCACACATAAAACAGTTCCAGTCTGAAATCTGTCCATGCTAACAAACTGATACATCTGGATATACCGAAGAGAGCATAATGCCAACACATTATGCAATTCACCATATAAATTGATTGGCCTAAGGCCAAAACACAACAGATTACTTAAACCACATGTTTGCATGCAATATCAAAGTAGATAAATCCCTGAAGTAAAGGAATTAAAATACTGAACCTCAAAAAAAAAAAATGTCTTGGTCAGGCTGAGGAACCTGGAATACACCAGAAATATCAGCTTTACCTCAGGTTTTTGAGCTTGAGGACAGGGGAGATATTTTACCAGATACTGTGCTTCTCTTCTGTCTGCAGGTGTCTTGTATCACCCAACACAAACAGACCAAAGAGAATTCGTATTTTGTCTTACCTTCATTCTTCAGTGTCAAATAATAATCTATTTTACATTCACTACTCAAACTTTGTTTCAAACATCTGATTTCCTCAGTTCTCATTTAGTATTTGCCTAATGACAAATCAACTGGGTAACTGCATGCTCCAAAAAAAAATCCCAAAGCATTTATTTTCAAAACAAGGTTTTAAGAAAATAAATTTTGTTTCCCTTTTGTAGATATAGAATAAAGCACAAAGATTAAATACTTCCACTGATGTTTGGACTTAAGTTTGATATGACTTGGATTCAATTACTTCAGAGCACTATGCAATAGACTGAATTTTATGTATTCAAGCCATAGCTCATACTAAATTTGTAGCCGCTACTCCCTGTTACTCTAAGGCAGTCTGTTGGTTCTCAAGTTTAGAAACAGCAAACACTTATGTTTAGAATAATTTATTAACTGGTTCAGCTACTTGCTTGTGCATAGACAGAATCTCTGAAAGAGACAGAGCTAGAAAAATAAACAGCTGGAGAATAATTCTGTTTTGAACTGTATTTGAGTTTTGAATATGTTATTTCATATTTGTGTGACCAACAAAGTCCCTTTCTTTTAAAATGAAATCATACTAAAATATGAAAAATTCTGACTTGTTTATTTCAGGAGGTCTTGTGCTGGGAAGCTACTGTGCCCCTAGAAAAGATCTTCCTGTTCATATCCACTTATCCTTATTTCAGTTATGACAACATCATAAATGAAAAATGTTTCGCAGTAGCATTCCAAATAGCTCCAGGCAAATTACAGGTCTCCACCACCACATTCACTGTGTTAACTATGAAAAAATTGTGTTTCAGCAATGTACCCTTCAACTCCTACATCTTTTCTTCAACTCCTCAATCTTTTATCTGCACAGTATCTGCAAGACACCTTTCAACTTCAACATCTTTTTATCTGTATGGTACCTATAATATGAACTTAATTCCTCCACAGAAGAGGCAAAATAGAAGAAAAAAAAAAAAAAAAAAAAAAAAGGACTTGGAAAAAAACTAGTTCTCTGAGGAAATTTTGGGAGGCTTTAGGGTTTGTTGCTGTTGAGTTTTTTGGTAGTTTGTGGGGTTTTTAATGGGTGTTTGCTCTTTTGACTTCTTACACGCCCTTTTCTTTTCCTCAAGATAATGATTCCAATTCTTTCCTTCTCCCATGGGATAACTCACTGTGCAAGATAGGGCAGTATGCAGGAGTCATAGCTTCACACAAATCAATGCCAACCAGTCCATATGCACACTAATGGGCCAGCAGACTCCTGGCAAAGAGACCACACCACTGCCAAGTCTGTTTCTTTTTGCCTCAGTGACAACACTAATTTGGATTTCTTTATTGTGCCCAAACTTAATTACTCACAGAAAAATAATCACCTTCTAATACCTCAAACATGTCTGAAGTTAGTACACCAGCTCAAAAGCTGTTGGGGAGTAGGTCAGGGAAAAAGAAAGGCCAACAGTCGGTTAACATAAGTCTTTTCTTTAAACTAAATATAGCGTATGAGACCCTGTATTTGAAGGTTATCATAACCCACAGGCACAGAGGAAATTAATTAAAATACAGGAAAACCTAAATTCTGGTTTTCATAAGTCTGAGTAATTATCTTTGCAGTCCTAATAATGTTATTTTAATGTTATTCTGCATATAGGTGTCTTTCCCTATACCTTCACAAGAAAAAAAAACACTGTCTCTGTGGCAGGATATTGACCCTTTTACATTTCAACAAGAAGTCTCTTAATTGCTTGAGCTAATAAGGTAACTAAATATAGTCAGCTATCTTTCTCCATAGGAACAGGCATATAAAACATGTTGCCAGCTATTTCTCTGGTATTTGCTACAAGATAAAAAAAAAGTGGACGGGGAAACATTTGAGAGGTTTCATAGATTCTAGAGCATGGTCTGTCTGAACAGAGACAAGGCTTTTCTCACTCCTCCACTGCTTAGCTCTTTCTCCTTACCTCTAATCTGTCACAGTTCTTCATCTTTCAAATTCAGCTCCTTGTCTGCTCCCCAAATATTTCATACAGTCACAGCCTCGCCATCCAGCCAGTCCCAAAAACCCTGGTGTTATCCAGGTAATCCTAACTTATCTCTGCTAGTTACATAATCTGCCCTGCTAAGCACAGGGCAAACAAGAGCAATAACTCAAACTTTTCTGTTCAGACCTGGATCAAAATGTTCTGCTACTTTGTTAGGATACAAACCTCCACCACAGGAGCACTCACAAACGCAGCATATCCAGTTATACAATTCTTACAAAATCTTCTATCTACACATTTTGTTTTTTTAGTTTCACAAATCCTGTGTCAACTTGAAATGTCACAGCTCTTTTCAAGACTACAGTGACTGAATTCAAGAAGGATGATAGGGGGTACAAATTTGACGGCCAGTAACTTGCAGCATTGCTCACATTTACTATTCCGCAACTTCCCATATAGCTTCAAGTTAAATCATTTTATATCATAGCCACAAAATATATATAAATGGTCAAATTATGCCAAACCTCAATAAAATTATTTTGCTCTTCCTGATTTAGACATTCCTCTGCTGATACATTGCATAACTCTTTTCTGCTGTGTAGCAGTGACTTCATAGAGTGCAGTACACCTTCACCAAAACTCTGAAAAACAATGAAAAAAAACATAAGAAAAAAATGCAAGGTCCATCCATCTATCCCCTGCCTCTCAAAGGTTTCCCTGCTCTAAGTACTAGTTCAAATTACTTTTATATAAATCATCAGGTTTGAAGTTTAAATTTACTTCAGGACATGGAACTGAACCAACTAAGTTGTTTTCTTCAAGCAACACTTTTATTCCAAAAGTTGATCATTCTGTATGGAGAAAAAAAAAAAAGTGAGAACATGCAGACTTGGAAAAAGGGATGAATCCAAGAAGAAATCCAAGCCCCATCTATTCCTTGCATCAAAGCCTGTATATGGAACTTTTCCATCAGCTCTTCCTTAAAAAGGATAAAAAGCAAACATAGCCAAGAAAAGTAATGGAGGTATCTTCAAAAGTCAGAGGGGAAGACAACAAAGAAACAAATAAAAATGCCTAAGAAAATCTACATATATTCTCCTTTCCCATTCCTTGAAGTATATGAAACAACTGTAATTTAATTCCATGTAAATATTTCTTGTAACATTTCTTATCTTTACACGTATGGTGACATGCAAGCACCCACAGATGGCTGAAAAGGGCTTAAGAATCTAAGATTTTCTCCCAGTGTAACAAAGTGCAGCAGAACAAAAGAATTGCCATCAATGGTATCTGAAGGCAAGTAAAACAAGATGACGGAACAACAACAAAAACTGGTTCACTCAGCTTATAAAAAAGACAACATCCTCTCACTTGTTTTATGAAGTTAGCAACCTTTTTTTTTAATTTTAAAATTGTCATCTTCTCTAGCAAGTGGTAAGAATAAGAAGAACAATAAGATCATGATATTGCTAGAAATTGTTAATCTGGTTATTTATTCTCTACACGATTGCCCTGTTAAAAATGAAGTGAGAAATCAGAGTGCCCAAGTTATGACAAGTTATTTCAAATTTCATAGAATCATAGAATAGTTTGGGTTGGAAGGGACCTTCAAAGGTCATCTAGTCCAACCCCCTTCAAGGAGTAGGGACAACTAATCCAGATCAGGTTACTCAGAGCCCTGTGCAACCTGGCCTTGAACCTGCTCCATGACCTTGCCAAGCACAGAGCTGAGACTGATCAGCGTGTAGCTCCCCGGGTCTTCCTTGTTCCCCTTTTTCAAAATGCAGGTTATGTTACCCTTTTTTCAGTCAGTGGGAACCTCACCAGACTGCCACAGCTTCTCAAATACGGCAGACAGTGGCCTGGCAACTTCATCCACCAGTTCCCTCAGGACCCGCAGAAAATTTGCATAGCTTCTTAAACAACAGTAGAAGTCCTAGATAGCCAAATTTAGTCAGATAATGTTTTGTGTCTCTGCTACTCCCACAGCAAAAACAATCCCTTTATGGCAAAAAGTGATCTTATATATTACAGTTAAACCTCAAGAAAGATGTGCGTGTCCCCCCCCGCCCCTTGTAGAAAAAATGGTATCAAGTACTACTACATGGGAAGCCAAATTATTATAGCATGGTCAGTGTCACCATGCTTGTGCTCATAGCAATACAAAATCAGGAAAGCATTTCTAGAATGAACAGACAAAAGAAAAATAGAAACTTCACTTCAGAATCCTTGAAATTACCAAAACATATTTCAGAATTAGCAAACAAGGCTCAGACTACCACCCTGACAATCAAGGCCAAATGACATTAAAGCAGTCAAAACAGTAATTTTTATGGAACAGTAACAGCTGAACTATTTTAAAATGCATTTTAGGCAGTTATGGGGCCATGTGAAATTAAGTGTTCATCTAATTTTCACTTCCATCTATTCCTTTGTCTTCACATATTTAGTTGCAATTTACCTCCACACTTCAGTAACATATCTTTGTACTTTCCAAAGTATGCCGACAGCATCTCTCTCTTTGATTCTCTGGATCTTTCAAATTTACAGGAGGCTGCAATACCAATATTGCTAAAAGACTCTTCCCAGTAATTCCTCCATTCATTTCATACAAAAGTCATTTGCGAAGTCAAGCAGGCATGTTGAAATTTTCATTCAATTTTCATTTTCAGCTTCTACAATAATCTAATCAGTCATAGCAGTCAAAATAGTAATTTTAAGTCATATAAAGTGACCTGCTAATATTCTGCAGACCAACAATGATCCAGTTTGAGAAAGACTCACCATTACTATCTTGTAGTCTTCTAAGACTACAAGCCATTACATATACCTTATTTATAAGCAAGTACTTTTCCCTAGTTTAACATCCTGAAAGGATGGATAACTGGAACAGGAGAATAGTATTAGTAACTACTGAAGTGAAAGAAAAGTCAAGATTTTGGACAATACTAAGTTGAAGTGGGAAAAGAAGAAGGAGGATAACTGGAAAACTCTCCCTCAGGTCTGGAAGAACCAGCACACAAGACTATATGTAGGTCTGGTAGCACTACGTAACTGAAGAGATAAAACATCTGTATTTAAAAAGGAGGAGGAAGGAACTGATGCAAGTTTTTAAGATCATATTAATGAATATAAAAAAGTTCAGAACATGGAAAGAATACAGATACAGAAATTAACAGGCACAATACACAGAGAAAAGATCTCGTCTATCTGGACTTCCATAGATTATTTATACTGAAATATATGAAGAGTTAACAAAACCAGAAAAACACAAGCGTTTACTAGAAAAGCTGTTTCTGGAAAAGAAATTGCCCAAATACAGATAGCAAAAGGGTTTGGGTTTTTTTTGAAGATATAGTAGATGCAAGTCAGTAACCCAGTAACAAACTTCCTCAAAATTTATCTTGAGACTAAAGTCAAGCATCACCATCATTAATAAATTTAATGGGGAAAAAAAAGGTAAATATATAGATGAAATCTGATGATAATTCAAGTAAGTAGGTGTCAACAGTTAAGGAAGAATAGCAAATCATGCAGGAAGAACTTGCTCAGCATGAGAGTATTTTAAAATACAACCATAGGAAGCACAAAGGTATGTCCTTAAAAACTAAAAGCAAGCTTCTAAATAGAATTGTGAATTCACAAGCTGGGAAACAAGAGACCCGAGTAAACTTCTTGATCGTGGCATAGCAATGAATGGTCAATACGATACAGCACTGAAAATAGCAAACATGACCCTAGTATGCATGCTTTAGTGAAAGAACTGACATCAGAGTCACCGAGAAGGACATCCTGTGTAATTGCACGTACAGTATCATCCACATGTAAAAAGAAGATTAACTCACAACAAGCACAGAAAGTAGGACTATGAAGGATAATCGCTGGAATGCAGAGGCTTTCATACAAAAGCAGACTAAAACCTTAGTTTACACAGTTTCCAGAAACCGAGGCTAACAGAGGACAGATCACCAATTGTAAATACATCATGAGGGTGAACATCAGCAAAGCAAACAAACAAAAAAACTGTTTAAGCTGATGAACAATGACATCCATGAACAGGTATAAATTTGCTGTGAATAGCTTCAGCCTGAAATTCATAAGATTTTTAGCTGTTACAGCAGCGTGCTTCAAAAGGACTTAAAAACAGCAGTATTTTTTTAAAATCTCCCCTTGTTAATTGTGAGACTATATTTAATAACTTTTCCATATTCTTATCAAAATTGTGCTTGTGACAGCAAAGGACTGGACTCAATTTCAGATAAATCCTCCTATCCAACAGACAATGAAAGCAAGTTCTCTCACAATCCCAGTCTAGGAGACACACAATTACAGTAAAAACTGAAAACCAGCAAGTTCCCAAGACTATCAGCTCAGTTTAGGCAAGGACATGAGGTCACCTTCAAAAAAAGGATGTCATTTGTTTTTGCAAATAGTACAACTACTTCCAATGCACATCCACACACAGGCAAAAAACCCTAAGCAATCTATAAAGCTCTACTTTATGCTAGGCATGTGCACTCCTTCCTCACAGAAATTCTAAAGTCACATGTCTCGCAAGAAATTCTATTTCAATTTTGAGCACAGATTTCAAACTCGCTAAGGGAAAAACACAAATATCCTCAAATGTGCGCAGAGCATGACAGATCTGGAGTAATTCAAAGTTTTGCATTGTCCCCTTTGTGGTCAGCAAATCAAGAAGTCATTACCTACAGGTCCTTCACAGTACACTAGCGAAAATTCTAAATCGGTCTCATGAACTATTTTAAACAACTGCTCTCTAACATTTCAACAACCCACAAACCTGTAAGATGCCATTATCTGCAAAGAAATCAAGTCTGGTGCTGGAGAGCCATGTTTACTCTTAAGTAACAAAACACCTCTTCCTGATTCCAAGGGCTGTAAGATTTAAACGGACTGAGTATTTTGAATTCATTTTGTAAAAATGGAAACTCTAGGCATACCGCAACAGTGCACTGACTTTTAAGAGCTACAACTGCAACAATTCCTGTTAAGTATTACAAAGTATTACAAAAAGGACACGAATCAGACCACAAGCTGTGAATCAAACAGAAGATGAAACCTAGTGTGATTCTGACCACTCTACTGTCTGGCTCTGTGAGAAAGAATTAAAAGTTCTACACGATAATCTATGTAGTCACCCCTCAGGGAATCATCAAGGGGAGGCAGTCACAGATCAAAACATCAGAGTCTAGCTGTACAAAAATGTAGAATTCTGCAAGACACCCAAAAAGGGTCACATTTATGTTCCTAGAACCACACGGTCCAGAATGCTCAATGGCAATTAACGAAGCAATTCACAGATAATATTTTAGGCAACCATTAGAATCAGTGAGGAATCACCGGTCACCGTGATTATTAGGAAGATGTTTCTGCACCCAAAGGTCTAAAAACCTGGAGGAGATTGTTGGTTTGTTTGTTTTGGTTTTTAAATTGAAGAGAAAAAACAAATAAAGCGCAGACTAAAAAAAGTCCTCTAAAATCCATTTTATGTTCAGGTTAAGAATGTAAAATGACTTGACTGTAGTTAAAGAACTCTATTTGAGCTGGAGATGTAAAAGAACTTTAAAATGAAAAGCTTTTATGTCGTGCATCTTAAAGTGAAGGAATATCCCCCATAATTACAAACTGCTTAACATATGGCAGTTAACATTCCCTATCAGGACCTGGAACAACTGATTACCTGTCTGGCAGTCCCATAACACTTACCTTTGCCTTCAAGCAGTTTCTACAGGACCTATACCAGACACACCACTTCCTTAAAACAACAAAAACTACTTATGGAATAAAATAATTACATTTTCCCGTTATAAGATACTTCCTTGCTCAGTTTCTCTTCTTAAGCACTGCACACACTTGCAAGCAAAGAATTTATTAGTAACCAGGAAAGACATAGAAAAATACTCATCTGTATTCAATTACTTTGAGAAATATGATTGGATATAAAAAAAAAAAAAAATGTTCCTTCACGATATACTGCAACTTTCATTTGAGTAATTGTTAATAGAAGTTGCAAGAAAATTAGAGGAAGAGCATTTATGTTATCCAAGCTAAAGTGACTAAATTTTAAATAATAAATTAGAATCATAGAATGGTTTGGGTTGGAGGGGACCTTTAAAGGTCATCTAGTCCAATGCCCCTGCAGTGAGCTGTTAAAAAAAACAAAAACAAATGAATATCTTTCTTAAGTGCTACACATATTTTCTTTTTCACCAAAGCACTGCCTAGAAGTTCATGCAAACAAAAGGATAAGCCAGTCAAGAAACTAAGATCTGAAGATAAAGACACTATAGTAAGCCCTAACATAGACTCCACAGAACAGTTTTCAATGAACACTACATATTTTTATTATATATAAACTTGAAAAATCTGAGCTCAAAATAAAAGTTACACTCCAATAAACAAGGAAAATTTTAGCAAATTATTCCTTATCACCTTAAAACAGGCAAAGACAAAAGGGAAAAGCACGCAACCCTTCCTTAAATTATTCTGTTTCCTAGTTCAACTACGCTAAATATGCCGAAGTATAAAGCAAAGGCAGTTTCTTTGCCTCCTTGAAATGTCAGGCAACCAAAATTAAAACATAAAAAAAAAAAACCAAAAAAAACCACCAAAAACAACCCCAACCAAACCTACCAGTTCACTTGGTTCATTATTAGACTGTTGTAATAAAGATCAAAAAGCTCTGAAACATTTTTTGTTTGTTTTTCAATACAGATAATTACCTTTTTCATGGATATTCTTGGTTTCATTCGATTGTCCTGAGCCCTGGCGCACATATCCATGATTTTACCAATCTTAGTACTCGACGAAAGAAGTCAGCTCAAAAATACCTATGAAAAACATTTATATTTGATTATTTTATGTGTCCCTATTTAGTCTGTATACATTTTGAAAATGCAAGTAGATAAAACAAGAACCAAGAAAAACAACTGAAAAGCATTTTAAAACTGAGAAAGATTAAACAGCACACCATCCATACTGATCGTTGTCTTTGAAAAAGTACTGCCTCAGTGATTTTTAAAACAATTCACAAAACGTAAAGCACACACCTTACAGTTAGTTGTAACGTTTTTCTTTAACTGGATTTCAAGGCTGCATTGAGGTGCGGAGGAACTTTACATTAAATATTGTTTCACTATTGCTGATACTCTGGTGAAGTTTACCAGCAGATTCCTGTACCACACAACACTCTGGACCCTCCCTAACAATCTCGAGAGGAAAACGTACTACTTACCCACTCAACCAACGGGCCTATTTGTTCTGTCAACTATAAGTACTATAGACAAACACATGTGACTCCTGTTTAGGCTAACATGTATCAACAATCTTGTTCTCTGGCACTGCTCTGGGCAGTCCTGTCTCTGCTGGCAAAACACAGGGGACCAAAGACGCATTTACCAGCATTCTTACTTCACCAAAGTAGGTCAGAAGAGTTTCTGCTCCAGTCAGCTACCCTTATTGATCTTAAGTCTAATTCTAACAACAAGAACAAAAAAAATACAGCAATGAAATCAAAACAAGTTCTTGCTCTGTTTACTCAGCAGCAATGAAAAAAAAAAAAACAGAACAATCTAGTTGTTTCGTTCATCTCTACATCCCTCAAAACAGACAATAAATACAGGGTATTAATAAAGACAGAAAGCACCTGTTGGGCTTTTAATACTTCTTTTCCCATGATCACAAATTTAGCTAGGAAAAAGCACTTCTAGACTATCCAAAATAAATCAGGTAAGGAGCAAACACATGTAAAAATGACTGCAAAATAAAAAATAAAAAATTAAACAGTAAGACATCAGGGTATAGGTCTCCTTTGCACAACTGACCAGCTTGGTTTTCTCAAACTCATCTCAAGTACATATTTAACCTTCATATGTGAAAGAAATATTTATATGGGTTTGTTCTTGAGTACATGTAATTTAAATAGGAAAATAAGTAGTGGAATCAAGTAACTGTATTCTTCATCTTCCCCCTCCAGCACCTATAAAAGTAAAACCTCCTCAAGAATACAATAGCAAGAGATCATTAGGTACATCTATTCACACTGCACCTTGATTTCCACTTTCCTTCATAAAGATGAACTTTCTAGAAGCATAAGAAAAAAGTTACACTTACGTAAATAAACTGCAACATTTTAATCTCTGGAGCACAGCATCTCTCTTAACTAGAGTTTGGAAAATTAGGAAAACTACATGAAGCAGTTAGGTACATGTTACATTATATACATTATATATAAATATAATAAATACAAATTAAAAACCCAAATGATAGCAAACTTCTGCAGATGGAAGATTTGAAAACACAACAATACTTATGTTGAGATGTGTGTCAAAAAAAAAAAAAAGGAAAAAAAAAAAGCAGTCATGAAACAATATCAAGCAAAAAAAGAAACCCACCTCACTTGTCCCCACTGCTAAGTGCTAAGCCACTCTGTCAATCTGATCCTATCAGCTCAGCAGAGGTGCATCCCGATGAAAAACAAGTCGGGCAAAAAGGCCAGGAGGCCAGCGTGGATGAGCAAGGAGCTCCTGGACCAACTGAAAGTGAAAAAGGAAGCCTATAGAGGGTGGAAGTGGGGACAGGTAGCCTGGGAGGACTACAAAGAGGCTGCGCAAGTGGCCAGGGATAAGGTAAGGAAGGCCAAAGCCCTGGCAGAACTGAATCTGGCCAGGGATATAAAATGTAACAAGAAGAGCTTTTATAGGTACGTAGGGGACAAAAGAAAGTCCAGGGAAAATGTAGGCCCCCTCCAGAAGGGAACTGGTGTCCTGGTTACCCAGGACATGGAGAAGGCTGAGGTTCTCAATGACTTTTTTGCCTCAGTCTTCACCGACAAGAGTTCCTGTCCCACCGCCCAAGCTGTAGAAGGTGCAAGGAGGGACTGCGAGAATGAAGAACTGCCCATTGTATTTGAAGAGCAGGTTCGGGATCATCTGAGGAACCTGAAGGTGCACAAGTCCATGGGTCCTGATGAGATCCATCCGCGGGTCCTGAGGGAACTGGCGGATGAAGTTGCCAAGCCACTGGCTATCGTATTTGAGAAGTCGTGGCGGTCTGGTGAGGTCCCCGATGACTGGAAGAGAGGGAACATAACCCCCATTTTTAAAAAGGGGAATAAGGAAGACCCAGGTAACTACAGGCCGGTCAGCCTCACCTCTGTGCCTGGCAAGGTCATGGAGCAGATTCTCCTGGAAACCATGCTAAAGCACATGGAGAGCAAGGAGGTGGTTGGTGACAGCCAACATGGCCTCACCAAGGGCAGATCGTGCCTGACCAATTTGGTGGCCTTCTATGACGGGGTGACGGCATCGGTGGACAAGGGACGAGCAACTGACATCATCTACCTGGACTTGTGCAAAGCTTTTGACACTGTTCCGCACGACATCCTTCTCTCTAAACTAGAGAGACATGGGTTTGATGGACGGACCACTCGGTGGATAAGGAGTTGGCTGGATGGCCGCACTCAGAGAGTGGTGGTCAACGGCTCAATGTCCATGTGGAGACCGGTCACGAGTGGCGTCCCTCAGGGGTCCGTGCTGGGCCTGGCCCTGTTCAACATCTTTGTCGGCGATATGGACAGTGGGATAGAGTGCACCCTCAGCAAGTTCGCCGACGACACCAAGTTGTGTGGTACTGTCAACACGCTGGAAGGGAGGGATGCCATCCAGAGGGACCTTGACAGGCTGGAGAGGTGGGCCCATGCCAACCTCATGAAGTTCAACCAGGCCAAGTGCAAGGTCCTGCACCTGGGTCATGGCAATCCCAGGCACAAATACAGGCTGGGCGGGGAATGGATTGAGAACAGCCCTGAGGAGAAAGACTTGGAAGTGCTGGTGGATGAGAAGCTCAACATGAGCCGGCAATGTGCCCTTGTGGCCCAGGCGGCCAACCGCATCCTGGGCTGCATCAAGAGGAGCGTGGCCAGCAGGTCGAGGGAGGTGATTCTCCCCCTCTACTCTGCCCTGGTGGGACCCCACCTGGAGTACTGTGTCCAGTTCTGGAGCCCCCAACACAAGAAGGACACGGACCAGTTGGAGAAGGTCCAGAGGAGGGCCATGAAGATGATAAGAGGGCTGGAGCACCTCTCTTATGAGGACAGGCTGAGAGAGCTGGGGTTGTTCAGCCTGGAGAAGAGGAGGCTCCAGGGAGACCTGATAGCGGTCTTCCAGTACCTAAAGGGGGCCTACAAGAAAGATGGGGAAAGGCTGTTTAGTAGGGCCTGTTGCAATAGGACGAGAGGTAATGGTTTTAAAATAGAGGGGGGTAGATTTAGATTAGAAATTAGGAAAAAATTTTTTACGATGCGAGTTATAGAACACTGGCACAGGTTGCCCAGAAAGGTGGTGGATGCCCCATCTCTGGAAACGTTCAAGGCCAGGCTGGATGAGGCTCTGAGCAACCTGATCTAGTCAGGGATGTCCCTGCTCCTTGCAGGGGGGTTGGACTAGATGACCTTTGAAGGTCCCTTCCAACCCTAACCATTCTATGATTCTATCAGGGAAACATTTAGCCACATCCTTGTCCTAAGAAGAGCCATCTATGGGAAAAGCTGAGCTCTCACATAGGGTCAAGTCAATTACTTCAGCTCCACATTTTTGGACAGATCGCTCCTTGCAGCAAAAGCCCGGGATGGCAAAATCACGGAGACTACTTTATGACCACATGGGTCCTGCAGTATTTGCTCAGGTACAGCACTCTACAGTTACACTGCCTTCAGGCAGTAGGTTATTCTCCTGTAGCATCAGCTAGGAAACTCTGGAGACCCGAGCACCAACACAGAGCCACCTGCAGCATCACCTACCTCATGAAATCAACCACCTTGCCAATCACAGCACAAAGACTCTGAAAGATGCTGGACAGAAACTGTACCGGTTTATCAACGCACAACTATAATCTTTTTGTCTTGCCTGTACCCTGTTCTTCAGCATTTGAATTATACAGGTTATCTCCACCACCTATAGCATCTCAGCTCCCTGTCATCCATTTTCACATAAGTCTGAAAAGTCCCACTTGTCCAACAATGCAAGAAAACCTGAAAGTGTTCTTTTTACTATATAAAACAATTTCTTTTCAAAATAACAGTGGTCCAATCATCTGAGAAGTACCAAAACTTTAAAACTAACTGGAAAGGAAGTGAAAGCACTGACAAACAAAACAGCCTGGAAACAGTTCATTTCTTGTGTAAATAAAACCTACCATTTTAAATTATTTTTTACTTTTGCATATTGTATTTGACTATTAAATTTAATTTCCTTCTACTGTAGACTCAAAAACCGGGGGAATAAATGGCAGAAGTATCAGATGCAAGAGGAAGAGGACTTTCCTGTAACTGAATAACTATCAGTAGACACCAAAAGAAAGAAAAAAAATTGATCATGTGAGTAACTGATAAATACCCACACTAAGTTTAACAAACTACCTTTCTAGCAAGTTGGATCACCTTAAATCCATTTTCCCAGCGATCTGTTGAGGAATACCTTTCTCACCAGACCATGTAATTAGCTTTTAGTTAGCTTTTCTGATCTTGTTTGAATGTATGCAAGGACTAAAATGAAATACCGAAATCAGCTTAAGGGAATCCAACAGGAATTCTGCCATGGGTTTCATCTCTTTGTATAAATTTATCCTATGCCTAAATTTATTAAAAGTCAGTGTGCATTAACAATTATTAGCTGACAGAAAGGAAGAAAATTTATCTTTTGTCTGTAAAGTGCAAATGTGCTTAGGAAATCTCTTAAATAACTATATGGGCATATGTGTACATGCACATAGCACATATGTTAAAGGCATACAAGGACATGAAAAATTTGAACCATATAAGCAATATTTGAACTATATATAATATGTTCTTATTAAATTATATCTCAAATAAAAGAGTCTAGCTGAGGACAATATATCTATGACCATGTTTCAAAGAAGTACTTTTGCTGTAGTACTGTTAAAAAAAAAAAAAAAAAAAAAAAAAAAAGACATCTTTCTTTTCAAGCAAAAGTAGTGTCTTCAACACAATGACCTGAAGCAGCCGAAAGAACTTTGCTGACCATCTGCAAAAGTTAGATTTAATCATATACCAAGCTGTGAAAGATTCATTCCAAATATCAAACTTAAAAATACTGTAAAAACAATATGCACTCTTCTGTAACCTTAGGAAAACAACTGCTATTGAAAACCAAATGAAACAAGCCTACACTGCCAAACAGGCACAATAGTTTAATGGATTCTTTTCTATTTCTCATTTCTAATAACATATCACTTTCACTAATTGGGTTGGCAGACTTGAAAAAGTCCATTTTACAAAATAATAAGTTGCCTTTACCACAGCCACATCCACAATAAGAAAAGAGGGCAGGGGAATACATCTCTGTTGGTCAGCATTAATGACAATATGAAAGCCTGAATTTTCTTTTTTTTGTTTGGTCCTGTTTTACATTGTATTTTTGTTACACACAGGCATGATATGAATACAAAGCTTCACCAATTTCAAATTAATCCTTCATTTTCTCTGCTTTTTCTCTGACAAAAAAAAAAACCAACTGCCTTCAACTTCTACCCAGTCCTGGGTCTGGACTCTCACATATGGCTTGAGAAAGAAGTTACTACTCATTTTACCAGAAATATTCATTAGTCCAGATTTTATGGCTTGTACAATTAAGTTTCTGTACTTTATTTTGCTGCGTATTTCATACACAATACAACTAAACCAATTAAGCATTACTTTCTAAGCAGCAGCATTTCCTCACACAATCTTATTTCTCCTAAGAGAGAACTTCACCAGAGAACACCTTGTTTACGAGGTACTTTTTTTTTTCCCCAGATTATGTCATAGCAAATGTTAAACAGAAAGAGGGAACAATCTGATCTATTTTGTTATTTTTCCATACTAAGACTTTCCACCAATTTCTGTATAATTCTGAAATAATCCTGCAAATACAAAGCACCTTAAGACTTTTCCCAAGTGTAACATAGATAAATTAAGTGTATGATGTTAGCATTGATTTTAGTACCACTGATTTTTCCCAGATACAATAGAACAACTTTTTTTTTTTTTTTTTTTTTTCCCCTCCCCATCTCACTCTGGTGATAACTCAGGGCTTCAATAAGAAGCTCTGGAGCTCTCAACATAAGAAGGATGGGGACCTGTTGGAGCAAGTCCAGAGGAGGGCCACGAAGATAAGAGGGCTGGAGCACCTCTCCTATGAGGACAGGCTGAGAGAGTTGGGGCTGTTCAGCCTGGAGAAGAGAAGGCTCCAGGGAGACCTCATAGTGGTCTTCCAGTACCTAAAGTGGGTCTACAAGAAAGCTGGAGAGGGACTTTTGACAAGGACATACAGTGATAGGATAAGGGGTAACGGCTTTAAACTGGAAGAGGGTAGATTTACATTAGACATAGGGAAGAAATACTTTACTGTCAGGGTGGCGAGGCACTGGAACAGATCGCCCAGAAAGGTCATAGATGCCCCATACCCGGAAGCATTCAAGGTCAGGTCGGATGTGGCTTTGAGTGACCTGGTATAGCGGAAGGTGTCCCTGTCCATAGCAGGGGGTTTGGGACTAGATAATCTTTCAGGTCCCTTCCAACCCAAACCACTCTATGCCATAATTCTGTGATAGGATATGTAATACCGGAGCTACAGTTCATAACTCCCCTCGCTCCCCATTGGATATTGCGGGGAACCAGAGAAAGGTACTTCAATCATAATAAAGAAAGTCCCTCAAAAGAGCCAAAAAGGAAACGAGCAGTACTCGTTGTTACTCCTCCCTTCAGGGAGGAAAAGAATTGGAAGGAGGACGTGGGGAGGGAGGGGGAGGAGACACTTTAAAAAGCGAAATGTTGAGAATGGGGTGAACTTATTTAACCCTTGTGCATCAACCACAAGCCAACCACCGCAGGAGGCAACGCGAACTTCTTCAGCCTCCGTGCATCAACCACAACAACACAAGCACGACTCGCTCTCCAGCCGAGACTGCGGACAGCCCCAGCCGAGGGCAGAGGGGGTTCACCGAGCTTCCCTCCGAGGCGCTTCGCCGGCAGGCCTCCGGCGCAGGCCGCCGCGCCTACCGACGGGCACTGCGGGAAGAAGGGAGGGAGGGATAGATAGAGGGATGCTGCGAGCACTCATCTTCCGCACCTCCGCCCCGCTCCGCTGATCTCGAGGCCAAACCGCCGGGTTACCCCCGCTGCGTCCCCGCTCCGTGCTGCGGTACGAGGTCGTCCCGGGCGGCCCCCTCCCCGCGCCGCCCCCCCCCCCCCAGGTGTGTGCGCGCCGCCGCGGAGGAGACGCAGGGCCCGCGGGGAGTTGCGCTGCCGCCGGCCAACGCAGAAACCGCTGGAGAAGGTCGGCGGAGGATGCTCGGCTCGGCCCCGCCGCCGCTGCTCCCCGGCAGCCGGCCACCTGTGGGTGCAAGCCCCGCCCGGTGAGGGAAGCGGCGGGCCCCTCGCCCCCCAGCCGGGCAGAGGGGGAAGAGCAGGCGCCCCGTACCTGAGTGACTCCTCAGTACCCGGCACCCGCGGCCATTTCACCGCCACAAGCAACGGAGCAACCGCCCGCCGCCTCTGTCCCAGCCCCGCCGCCCCCGTCACCGCCGCGGCCCCTCGCCTGCCCCGCCCACCGGCGCGCGCCTCCGCTCTCGCGACGCTTCCATCACACAGGCTCGCGCGCCGCTCGGAGGCGGGAGGGCGTCACGTGGCGGCTGCCGCCGCGTCCCCATTGGCAGGAATGTGAGGCCGCCCCGGAAAGGGGCCCCGGGAGGGCGGGGCTGAGCGGGTGCGCGCAGCTGGTTGCACCCGTCAGTGCTCGCGCCCGGCGTGGGGGTTGCGCGCACTGTCATCGGCCGTTGCGGCCGTTGCACCCGTTGCACGGTGTCGGCCCGTGTTCCGTGCTCCCCTCAGGCAGCAAAACTCAGCTTGTGCCTGCCTGGCCGTGAGAGGGACGCCCCGCGCGTTCCCTGGCAGCTCTGCCCCGCTGGGTCTCTCCGGGCGCTCCGACAGAGGGGGCTGCGGGCTGGGTCCAGCTCGGTCCAGTCCGGTCCACAGCAGCGGGTGGGTCGCCATGGTCACGATCAGAGTCCGCTCTGCAGCGTGGCACCGCACCTGCCTCTCTCCGCTGTCCCTGGCACGGCCTTTGCAAAGGCTCCCTGAGGCTCTGGCCTCCCGGGCGTGAGGAAAAGTAGACTCGGGCTTTCCTGCCGAGTCAGTCTGGGCTAGAGGCCTGCATTCTGGCTCATGAGAGCTCATGCCAGGCTCGCTTTCCAGCTGGCTGTCTGGCTCAGCAGGGTGCATGGGTTAGGGGCTAGAGTCTGGTTTTAGTCAGAACCAGCACAGAAGACTGTCAACCCTGTCTGAAACTCCTGTGCCCTTTCCTGCCTTCCCGTTCCTTTTTAAACTCAATGCTGCCAGATTCCCCTGTACATCAGGTGTGCTATTTACCCCAACAAATATGCAGTTGATTTTCAAATCCTCGTGAGTTACATTGAAGATGTGTATTTAAGCGTAAGTGCTATTAGGGCCTGGGATTTCTTTCTGGTCGAATGGAAACAATAGTCTCGTGTAGCGTCCCAACATTACTCCATTTCAGCAGCAGCTCCTTCAGACACTAATCTGACAACAAGGAGGACAGAAATGAGGAAGTGTATTGAATGATACATGATGGAGAGTCTAATGCTGTCAGTTAACGACTTTGTTCATCACCAAAAGAGAGATGCCCAGAATCCAGAGAAATCTTTCTGAGACTCAGCGTACAAGAGTGAACCTCAGGAGGAGGAACAACAGAACCAGAGTTCCACTGTGACTACAGATACAAACAAGGTGGCATGCGGTTGCAACAGCTTCCATAAGACAGAAAAAAAAAGAGCCCCCAAAGCTGAATTCTGCGAGAATCCAAAACTTTGTGGACTGGGGAAGGGAATAAGGAAGAAAAAAAAAAGAAAAAAAAAATCATAAAAAGATGGTAGCCTTGTAGCTTACTGGAGGATTTCAAAGTCTAACCTGCCCACTTTGCACAGAGAAACAAACAGCGAGAACTTACCCTGACTTTCTTATAAGTTGCATTTTTCTTCTTGGGACAACCTGAACCCTATTAAAAGGATATGAGAATTTTTGCTGCTGGATCTTCATTACTTTTCTGGGTAATGCCTGCTTCTGCCCAGCTTCTGCTTTTACTTAAGCTGTCGCTTTTATTTCTGTTGAGTCTCTGTTTCTGGCTGTTTCTGGGTTGTGTAATCATTTTAGACACTTTAGGAGTCAGAAGGTGCGTATTCACTTACTCATTTTGCCAACAGGTAGAGAAACTATGGTTTAATTTACCCTACAAATTAATAAGCTGTGCGACAAAGCCCACAAACCATGCACAGACTAGGTAGATAAAAGAAACAAAGGATTACGGGTTCTAAAGTACGTCACAGTGGAACAAATAAAAGGTTTCTCATATTCCCAGGGATTGCAGGTCCCTGTGGGGAGAGGAGAAAGTACATGAATAATAGAATCAAATTTAACTCAAGTTAGTCATCATTTCAGTGCCCACTGAGACGAGCCTGGCTTGGAAATACACTGTCATTTGAGTAAAGAAATTTTAACAGTTCTGCACATCTTCAGTTAATCGTGAAAAATTACCTGGTTTTGACCAACTCCTTCATTCAAACTACTTTTCAGTTTTCATGAAAACTAACATTTCTCTAAGAGGGTTTTGTTTTTCATGTATCAAGAGTTACAGTGAGTAAAAAAAAATTTCCAAAACAAAATAGATTTGGAAGCAATGTAAACATGAGAAATCATACTTTAAAAACAAATTCAAGCCTTTTATTCCCTTTGTTTTATAATTCCCCTTAGACTATTCAGAATAATGAGTTCCTATGGCTCCCTGCCAAAACCTTGAAAAAAAATCAAGATTTACCCTCATCAGGAAGCTATGAAACATAACCCATTGTTTGTCAGAAAAAGAAAATTATACAATAACTTAAAATGGGAATAGCTTTGAAATAGTGATTTTTATATATATATATTTACAATTGATTTAAATGCTGCTTACGTAAAAGCGTAGGAAACTTGGCTGGTCAGCCAACGCTTCTTAAAATGTATATAAATTATGAAGAAATAGCGTATTGGTTTCTGGGCACTGGTGTTTTGTGTCCTGTTCAGTTTTATATTTTCCAGAGCATGGCCTGGCCAGTCGGAGCCTGTCCCGCTACCCCCAGTCAGGGAGCAGGGCGAGCCGGGGACAGCCCCGGCCCAGGGCATTGGGCACCTGTGGGGACAGGGATGGGTCAAGGCAAGACTGGGACGTCAGTCCATGTGTGGCGGTCAAGATCAGGGCTCGATGAGGGGAAACAGCATCAGGCGAAGCTGTCTGGACATGGCCATGCACCTGTGGTGTTTTCTGCCTGCTCGTTTGGTGTGATAAATAAATATCTTTAGAGTTTTTTTACTGTTGTGTCCCTGATACTACCCCTGAGTCACTGTCTGCACCTGTCTTTTAACCTTGGTATTTTCAGGATCACTGGCTTGGAGCAACTTGTTGAAGGATCATCTCAGACTGCCGTGTATGTCAGCTCTCTGAGGTATTGGATGCCAGTTCTATAAAAGGAGATGAAGAACTAGTCTGAGACTCTATGGCCATCTTCCATCCATTTTCTTACTGGTCCCTTACTCAGAGTTTTCTCTTCTGTACATGGAAACTACACATTTGCATGATTGTGTCAGTGGAGTTCTTTTAATGATACTACCTCTGGAAAATGTCCCTCTATAACTAAAGTTTTCTTAAGTTCAAGCAAGACTTGAAATTATATCCTATAAGCTACACCTGTAAGGAATGCCTTCTCAAAGGCAGACGGGTAATTTGTAGGCTTTGTATTCCTTTAACAGGAGGCATAGCATACACTTCTTGTCTCAGAACAAGCAAGCTGTGCCGTGCTTGATACTATTCCCCCCCCCCCAAATCTAAAGCTCATAATGTAATAACTTCGTGAATGACTTCTAGGGGCTTCTCTGTTTATAGCATATCCTTCTGCTCCCCAGCCCAGCTACTTGCTTCTACGTCTGCACTGCTTCTGGACCGTGTCAGAAAGAACATTGGTGAAATCAAGCAGTAAATGAGATTGAACTGAGAAGACTAGAAAACAACCTGCTTTCCTTCCTTTTTGCTGATCCAGTTCACCACCATAATAAACGTGTCAGCGTGGCCCTGGGGATAGCATAGAGACAATTGGGAAAGGAAACAGCTTAAATGGGCTTGTTCTGCCACTGAGTGCATACCCATGGGTTGGCTTGTGTTGCCATTTGGACCCTGCTCAGTGTCTCCATGAAAACACTCTTGATACACCTACCAGCTCCAAAACTGGAACTCTTCGTCTGAGTGCATAATTTTGTTAGTCATCCTGTCGTGAATCTTTGGGCTAGGCTGGACCGTGTTTGTCTCAGACAAGGGTTCGTTTTATGGCATTATGGTATAATGTGATGGCATTTTCTGGTTTCTTTTCACTGAATGTTTCATTAATCCGTTGTTTCCACTGACATGTTTGAGAAGTCATTTTTGTTTGTGTTTTCCTGGACATTTTAACTCCTTTTTTCAACAGTGAAAATCTAATAATCTTTACATATGTGACTATGTTGTGGCTGTTACTGGTTTTTCTTTCTGTGGCGTTTGATCTGTAACCTGTGTAAGTCATCTTCCAAAACAATATGCATGAAGGACGTAATCCACGGACTATATACTGAATTCATCCCTCAGTTGGACAGTTATGTCCTGCTGACAAATGAGATCTCAGAGGCAACTTAATAGGCCTTTTAATGTAAAATGGAAAGCATCACAAACTAGCGTTATCAAAAGACACATTGTACCGCATAGAGGCAGTTTCAGATGCTATGAGATTCTTATCCGAAGCCTTGGAAGGCTCTCTGGATTCACATCCTCTCTGTGCATTGTGTTTACTCAGAGGATGTGATAATGCCGTCACTGTGTTACACAAGAGCATACAATAATAACTGGAGCTGGCTGGGAAGCAAAATTTTAATTCTGCAGGAAATTCCAGCTTGTCAATATTTTGTTTCATCAAGTGCTAGAACAAAATGCGTTGGCTCTGCAGCCTTTCTGGCAAAAATGGAACAATCTATTTCTTTGCCAGCTGACAAGCCTGGGGAGCCAAGAAACCAACTGAGCAGTCGGCGTCTTGCCAGCGAGCTAGATAGCCAGTCAGCTGAGCTACAGTAAGCAGACAGCTTGGTTGGATTTCTGGCCAGCAGCCACAGCCACATCACAGCTTAAGCTTCTGTAGAAAGTTTTGATGGAACCAGGATGATCCAGCATTTCCAATGCCAATCTATTCAATTAGAAAATGGTCAGACACCCTCTCAATGACTGACTAAAGTCAGAAAAGAGTGTAACTGTGCTGCAGTTCAGATTCCTTATGGATTTCTTCAGCTTTTGCCTTGTGATTTAGTGCATATTTATTGCTAGAATGAGCTGATTAAATCAATTACTTTTTCCTGAAGGATCAGTGATGATACCCAAGCAGATGAGGGAGTTCTCAGGGTGTCCTTCATTGCTATCCTTGTGATTATTGTTATTCAAATAATGTTGCATGCCAGCAATACCTAATAGTATCTGCTTGTGTATAGCTGCTAACCAGAAGGTACAGTTGCTGTAGTCAATACACTATTGGATTGAAATAAACTCTACTATCAGATAACACAGTCTCACTGTCTTCGGTCCATATTTGTGGCTAAATTTAAGTTAGGATGAAATTGCCAAAAATGCAATAATGAGGCAACTACGTCTTCTGAACTAGGTAAAAGATACTGATCTTTAATAGGAAATTGGTAATGTTGAGGTCAACACCGATAGCGAGAGACTCCCTCATTGTCAGAACAAGCTGTGTTCAACCTCTAAGTTTGCAGAGTGTGATGTTAAACATTATTGCAGAATTCTGGCAGTGTTCCAGTTATTTTTCTCTTTTGTTGTCTTTTTGGAAAAGGTATTGGACAAGTTTGTTAAAAGAAAAAAAAATCACATCTTTGCCTTCCTGCAGTTTATGGTTATGGTATCATCATAAAAGGTATCAGCTGCTTTTTCAAACATTTAGATAATTTCTGTTGTAGGATATATCTCATCATTTCTTAAATCTGCAGATACTGTACAGTCTGTACATGTCTCTTATTTATTTCCAGCCAGTTACCGTGCATACTTTCTCTTTAAAGCCCAGAAACGTCATACACCATCATTACTTCAACTGTGGTAACTCCAGGGAACAATGAATTCTCTTGTAAATGCTTAGTGGTAATTAAATTTTCTGCAACTTCATCTGTTTAAGTAGTCTTTAATACTCCTGCTGTGAAATCAGGGGAACAACAGATGCTTCACTGAGCTGCATGTCAAATCTTGTTCCTTCCACATGTAAATAAACCCGACTCTCATTTTCTCTCTGAAATTCAAGTTACTGCAGAGGTGCTACAGCAATTTTGGTGAATCCTCTTACCATCTGGATTCCAAATGAATTTTATGGCAGTTGCTTTGCTTTTCATTGACCTTTATATTCTCTATGCCTGGCCCAGTTTGTTGCTGTTTTTACAGAGTTTATTCTAGAACTGGAAATTGCTTGCATTGTGAGTCTTTTTCCACAATGAAAATAATTTAATATACTGTTCATGATGTGCTTTCTTCTTCATTCCTGGTGGATTTGTTACACAGTTTGCTGTGCACTGGTGCAATGTATCTTAAAATGGGCTATTCATCTCAGATGCAATAACTTGAGCATATGTTTAAGGTTTAAGTCAATCAGTATGTCCGTTTAGGTTGCCTGGTTTTATATTCCCCACACAAATAACTGCTGTCATGTGTCATTTAAGTCTCTCTGATTCTTAATTTCCTCAGTGTTGCCACATACTCAGAGATCATTTCATTTCCTCCCTGATTCACTATATAAAATAAATGCTCTTTAAACATGAGCACATTTTAATTAAAGTGTTATTGTCTTTTCCGTCAACATATTGAAGGGAAACTAGCAAATCCTTATACTGCTTGGTGACACCTTTTCAGCAATAATAGGAGTATTAATAGCTTGTCCCAAACTTAATTTTCAGTTCTCTCAAAAAAAAAAAAAAAAGAAAGAAACTAGTAGTGACAAGGAATCAATCACCTAAGACAAACTAGGAGTGCCTCACTCCTCCATCCACATGGTTGCATTAAAGCTCATTGTAATACAAAGAGTCCCCAAAAGTTGTATGTCAGAGAGAGGGAATTATTACCTGGAGGGGCTGCCATTGTCAAAAATAGTGGCCATAACACTCCTTTCATAGAATCATAGAATCTTAAGGTTAGAAGAGACCTCCAAGATCATCAAGTCCAACCGCCAACCTACCACCACCATGCCTCTAAACCATGTCCTGGAGTGCCACGTCTACGTGTTCTTTGAACACCTCCAGGGATGGTGACTCCACCACTTCCCTGGGCAGCCTGTTCCAGTGCCTGATCACTGTTTCAGTAAAGAAGTGTTTCCTAATATCCAGCCTAAACCTCCCCTGCCACAACTTGAGGCCATTTCCTCTCATCCTTTCCAAGGACCTCTTTGCAAACCACTGTTTAAAGACGAAGAATCTTGTCCAGAATTAGACAAAGAATAGAAATGCTTGAAAGAAATACTATGAGTTCTTCCCTACTGCCATAAGATTTCTGAGTAGCTGTTTCTGAGCTACCTTTGCTGAAGACTATTTCATTTTCCCAATGATATTTTTGCAGGAAAATTTCTCCACTTAGAAATGTTGTATTTACATGGCCTATTGAGAACCAAACAAGTTAAGTTTTTCAGCTGTCACTGAAGCAGATCGGAGCAGAAATACAGATTGTAAATAAAGCGTGAAATGTATTTCCAGAATACGTCTAGTTTAGCATTGAGAGTGATGATTACCCCATGTACTCCTGCTGTATGGAGTACAGCATCTGGAGTCTGTTGGATCGGTAGTGGAATGGGCAGGGTAATGATAAACTACGCCTGAGTCTACATAGGAATGATTTTAAAAATTTCTTCATCTGGAGATATGTGTATAATATCTGTAATATTCTGTCATTAAATTGAGGTGCAGCTTGAAAAAAAAGCAAGCATGACACTTTCTGGAAGAAGCAACTCCAGGATTTTGCTTTGACCAGTAAGACAACATATGAGTGGAACAGATCATAGCTTCTAAGAACAAGTCTTCATTTTTCTTTGTTGCAAAAATGTGGCATACAGAAAATGCAGTACCTGTTGCAGAGCAACAAAAATTTATATTCTCCATAGTTATAGCTCACTTGATTGTGACAGTAAATTGAGTTTTTTCCAAGAGTCAAATGTCACTTAAAATTATACATCTTGGTAAGACCATGTATTACTTGGAACATTAGACCATGCACCAATGAGGTATTAGTTATTCTTTTAATTAAGAAAAATAATTTTTAAGTCAGTTGAAAGTCTCTTCTTTGTGATTATTGATGCTTTAAGCCATGGAAATATATACATACACACCTAAAACATTTTTCATTGGTTGAAAGGGGAATAATCCATTGTCTGCTTGCTCAGTTCTAAGAAACTGCTTTAGGAATATTTGGAAACATAACAAAGTATATTAAAATCAAATCGCTTGAACTTTAATAATGTGTCACCATTTACAACTGATAAGACACTGTTCTATCTATAAATGAATGGAAAATGAGAATTAATATTTGCTTTCAGATAATTGCTCAGGTCACATGCTGCATAATAAAGCAGATGTGCTATAGGTAAGTCAGAGTTTAATCCTGAAGATTGTGTTGTAAAAGTACTAATTTAGTTTTTTCCTCATCTGAAAAGTTTCCAGAACTACCAGCAGCTTTTCATTTCGTCAGCTTTGAATACATGGAAATGTCGAGGCCTGTCGCTGCAAGATTATTATCTTGAGAGATTGCAGTCAAAGTGTTTCTTAAAGTGTTTTCCTGCTACTAAAAGTTAGGTAAGGAGTCCCCAAGTGTGATTTGTTGTTCTTTAGGGGCAGTGAAGATGAGGTACAGGAGAGAAATTAGTGTCTGAAGCCTCTATAATTCTCATATTTCTTTACTTTATGCTAAAAAGTCTATGATAGTCATAAGTGTAGAACCATCTGATCCTTTATGAGCTGAAGTTAATAGTATAATAAAGTCACTGAAGGGTAAGTTACAATAATGTACGGATGATGGACTATTTAGCAAGATAGGCTCTAAAACACATCATACCAAAGGAGAAAAATGGAAATGGAATTAATTTCCCCTACAAGCCGAATTTTACCATTTTTATATCAGAAAACAGAGTTATATTAATCTGATTTAGTTTCTTAATCGGTAAAATTGATTTTTCAGGGCATCAAAAGCATTTTTTATGCTTGAAAACTGATAGATATAAATAGTTTGTGTGGGGAAGAACTTCAGGGTTTCAGAGGAATCACTGAGGAGTTTGCATGTGGCTTTTGTTAGGAAATAGTCCAATGCTTTGTCTTCCCATCCTAGTTCTCTCAGCCTCTGGCAAGGCAGATTTGTCTAAAGGCACATTTTCTCCTCCTGCCTCCTTCATCGTCCATGGAGGGGGAACCAGCTGGAGCTTTCTAGTTTTGAATGACTGATTTTCCTTATCACAGAAAATAGAGGGTTTTTATAAGGTACAGCGTTATAACGCACAAGTCCCACTTGTGACAGCTGGTATGCAATGGGGGAAGAGCCTAAACCTGAGAAATGAGAAATGTGCCAGGATCCAGAGTACAGATAGCAGTAGCCTCTTTTTCTCTTTTTTTTTTTTTTTTTTTTTTTGTTTTTAATTAAAGGCATTTGTTTTGTCTGCTTCTATCTCATGTGTCAGGGGAGGATAATTTTCTATGTAAATGCACTTGAAGAGACCACAGAAACCTGATATGTATTGATGGTGTTAAGACTCAGTTTCTAAGTAAATTTAATTTCAGGTTTATAGCTGACAAGTTTTAAGATACTATTAAAAATTGAAATTCATATTTATAATTAGTTTAGATAATAAATTGTGACTTGGCATGGCTAAATGTAATTTCTGAGGGCAATATATATGTGTATGTGAGAGAAAAATACACATTGTGCTAGGGGTGTCTCATTTGCATGAAAACAAAATAATGTGGGCATTTCCCAGTTCTATGCAGGAAAGATAATGATGCACATAGCAATTGAAGGAGACTTGTAAGGGCTAGACCTGTCACTTACGTTGTGAACTGAGGAAGAAAATACCATATAAACAGCCCGTGACGGTCCCTCAGTCTTCAGAAGCATCTGGGAGACGGCAGAAGGTGAATTTAAAGCTACCATGCACTGCACCCTCCTCCCTGCCTGCTCCAAAGCACTTCATAAATTCTCCCTGCACAGTGATCCAGAGGAATGATTACGTGAATTATATTAAAAAAACTCTCTGACATTCATCAGGAGTACAATCATGCACACCTCTGTTTTTATTCAACATCCTTTTACCATGGATGATACAGAATTAATATGAGACGATCCTGAGTCAAAAGTAAAGTTTTGCCAACAAGACAGAGAATGCTTACAGATTTTTTTTTTTGTCTGCCTAGGCATGTGCTATTTTTACCAGTGACAAACTATTCAGTCAGTTCAACGTAACAGGTCTCCTTTGAAATACCTGACAAGACGCTGCACAAAGTGCACATGCAGTGGAATATAGTACAGTCTGCCATATTTCTCTTGAAGAATGCAAAACTTGCTTTAAAATTCAAAGTCTTTCTGTAATTTTCTGAAATTTATGACTGAAAGAAGCTTGTTTAGACCTCTTCTTCTATTGAATTTCCTACCACTGTAGATGTGTCAGCATTTTGATGCCAGATCCAACAATCCAGTCCTCTCTGACAGTATTTCACAAAAGATGTGTACATGAAGGTGCCCATTATCCCATTAAGACCAAATATAGTAAATATTTATTTATAACTTCTGACACTTAATAATTTTCTCAGGTTTTAAAGTCTGAGAGACAGGATTTCTATAAATGTAGATCTGATGCTCTAGCTAGTGTTATATTTCCTCTCTTTTAAAATGAAAGTAAAAGCTCTGCACTTCTTTAAAAGCAGATTAGAATGAGAAATCACTGATTTTTCACTTTAACTGAAAGGCTGACTCCATGCCAAAAAGAAGGAGCATGTTGTCAAATACATTGGCAGCCATGCAGGGCTGAATTTAGGAATGCAATACCATATACAGGGCTGAATAGCTCAGTATTTACTGTTCTTACATCTGCAGAAAAAGCCCAAAACTTACCTCTCACTTGAGCTCACCCAGGATTTATCCAGTTGATCCAATGCTAAAATTTGGACAGGATTGACCATCACCAGAGTTTAGACACACCATGAAAAGTGCCGTAGGTTCTTTAATGACCACAAATAGTTGAGTTTTCTCCTTCTGTCTCACTGGGAGGAGGAGGAAAAGCTCCAGCAAAGTGCTGGGATAAAGTATCTTCCCAGTTCACTGGTTACGTGTCAAATCAGACAGCTACAGAATTAGTGACATCATTCCAAGCTATGCTTTTCAGCTTTCTTTGGAGATGTCACATTCCAGTATGGAAATGATTTAGCTCATGAGTTTTTAATAGCACTTGTAAAGGACTGGGGCTTTTTCTTTCCTCTGGTAGTGATTTGGTGTCATTCTGGAGAAGGAGAAGTTGTCAGTGTTTTTACCCAAATTCTGTTCTTCTCTGGTGAACCTGAGGATGCAGTTTCTGCCAATTTGCTGGTGGTGAAAGGGGAAAGATTGTGCTCTCTTTCCCTTTTATCGTTCCTCTTTTCTCCCAGTACTACCTCCTCCTTGGTCCAGTCCTAGTGCTAGATCCTTCTATCACTTGGTTTCGTTCATTAACCCAGCAGATCCCTACCATGTTGTGGTGGTTATTGCTTCTTCTTGACCACGTTAGGGAGTTATGCTGGTTGACAGAGAGGTCTGACAAAAACCAGTGCTGAAGCTAAGTAAGTACTAGAGAGCAAGACAGGGAACAGGCATGTGAAATCACAACCTAAAAATTCTATTCTCTTGAAGTTGCACTGTAACATAGTATGTCTTGAAAAGTAGGCAAGCAGCTCCATGGTTTAAAGGGAGTGCAAATGAGAGAGCAAACCAAGCTGTTTGCAGTGGGTTTCTCACGGTGATGGAGCTCTGCAGGCACTAGGTGGCCTGCTCTTAAAGGAAATGAGGAATCCTCTTCAGTTCAGTATGCAGCAAAGGATTAAAAAGTACGATTTGCACAAGTTATGCCTCTATTTTATAAATTGTGCTATTCTGTGATGAATGCAGGGAATATCAGGTTTTATTTATTGTGCTGCAGTGAAATCACAGAATATTGTACTCACTTCATAAATACTAGAGGTGATTCATCAAATTGTTTAGAGATAGGATCAAGTTAATAACCAAAAACTATCTGTGTGCAGGCTCTTGCTGTACCTTCTTTCATAGCAATGTAGCTGAATTATTTCATACTTGCTGCGACAGATGCAGTTTCCACAGCTCAGCTGATGTGGAATAGGTGGTACCCTATGACATGAACATGAGTATAATCCAGCAGAGACTGTTTTCAACTCAACAAACAGCAATGGCAGTGGTTAAGGATTAATTCTGTATACCGAAACAGTATCACCTGTGTTTTCAGAAGTGCATTGCCCTATCCCCCTACTCGGTCCAGTAAAAAGACTTCAACACCTCTGTAAAATGACAGTCGTGCTTGAAGGAAGAGACACAATGTTGATGTTGGATGCCCCCAAAGAATGGAAGATGCGGCTGCCCTGCAAAGTGTGGTGTTATCAGCGGGCTTTTTGATCCAATTCCGTATTTGACTATCAAAAGAAGAGGACAAGAGAAAAAGTAAAGACAGGACTCAGAAAGAGAAACTGCATTATGGCTGAGGTATGTGAATGTTTTCTGGGAAGGTCCTGCTAGGAGCTGTGCTTTGTGTATCTCTAAAAGAGAGTGAGTTTCATTCTAGGCCAGTAAAAAGAGTCGATGCAAGCAGAAACACTTCAAGTGCTTTTTGTAAAGGTCTTGAACCACTAAATAATAATTAAAAAAAACCAGTTAATTCTGAAAGCAAACCAGGCTCTGGTGAAATAGTGAGGTACCGTAACAAGAAATGGCAACAGCATCTTATACACACCTTATGCTCAATGATGCTTTAGGCACAAGAATAACCCAGTGCCCACGGCTAGCGTGGCATGGACGCTAACATTCTAATTTTTCTGCTGTCAGGTGGGAACCTGACAACAGCAACAAGTGAATCTGGCAGCTAGAATGGGAACATCAACAGGTTGGTGAAATGTCATGTAACATCTTGCCGGTGGTGGTTTCTGTGCTTCCTCCCAGGCAAACCCCTTCTACCAGCCCAAAGGTGGCCTGATGGTCAGGCTCTCACAAGTCACAAAGCAAGGTCTACTGAGGATAGAAGTGCTCTTGAAATTAAGGGAAAATATTTTTTCTTTCAATTTCCCCAGGGATTAGGCTGGATATCAGATACATTCAAACTACATATTAGATTAACAGATGTAAAAGAATCACAAGGGGTTATGTTCCAGGCTTTTCTCCATTTAATCCAGCAAGGGAAAAAATCTTTAATAAAATCCCAGATTGACTGGCCATCTAAGAAAACATAGGACATTGAATCTTGCTTTCAAGATAGATACATATATTTCAACATACATACATTTTGAGAGGAGCTTTGTGCATAAAAAAAAAAAGTCATGACCTATTCTTGATCCTGTTGGCAAACTATATGGTTTAATAATTTAAATTCAATTTAAAAACTAGCACTTCATCAAACCTTAATTGAGCTTAGTCAGCCATTAGCTATGGTTCTTATTGACTGAGAAATAAATTGAAATAAAAGCTGTATTAATCCTGACACAATTAATCATTATTGTATTTTTCAGGAATTTAAGCTCATTTGCCCAAGCTACTCTTTCCACAATGTTTAGAAGATTTAACTAATATTCCTATCAATATTTTAAATAGACTCAAGAGTCTGGGAATTACAGAGTAATTGTTTTCATGGCTGAGTGGCCACAGGGAAATGAAATTATATAGAAAATTTTAATAATGAAGACATTTGATTTGTAAAGCACTATATACCTTCCTAATACAACTTGGGGAAGGTTTTACACTGAAACTGTAAAGTTTGTGCTGTTTATTTCTCGATGCTGTGGTGCAGCAGTGCTGGCACAAGTATTGTCTACTCCATCTCTGCTGGTTTAGCTGTCTAATTCCTTTATAAACTCTTTAAGGAGCATATTTGATTTTTATTCATCTATAAACTAATTCAACTATTTTCTTCTGATGAGATAAATAAGATAACAAATGACAGATGTGACCTTAACTGCCATCTGGAAAAATAATTTCAGATTTCAATTGGATTTTACGAGGCAATCAGTGTTGTCTAATGTTCTCCCACCTCTTGATCTCAAGTGTCCCAGGTGTACTAACACTTCCTTGGGCTCAAAAAATGGTGGCATGGAAGGTGGAGGGCCCAGAAGAGAGGGAGCGAGAGAGACCGGAATGACAGAGCATAAAGCTCATGTCCTTAGAAAGTCCAAGCTTGAAGAAAACCCCACCTTATAACATAGTGTTTTATTCAAGTGCATGGGTTTTAACTTTAGGAAGTGGTTGCCTACACAAGGCCAGGTAAAGGCACCCTCCTCCAATACAGCACTTTGGTTCAGATGAGGAGTTGACCCCAGAACCCACTTGCTCCTCCCAGTCTCTGTAGAGTCTGCGAAAGGAGAAAGGACGGCCTGAAACCATTACCTACCAAGCTCTTTGTGCAGGTATCCTTAGTGAACCTACTGTGCTTCCCCTACTCCAAACTGTGTTTTGGAAGCAGCTCCACGGCATCTTCAAGCACTCCTGCATTTTCTTCATTTTAGTCATCTGAAAATAGCTCCCTAATGCTTCTGATCGACGGAATTCATGCTTTTAAGCAAAGTTACCTGGAAAAGAAGCAATCAAGTGTAAATCAGAAGCACATACTCTTATGCTGCTTGCCGTGTCCTGTGTGAAAACTTACTGATTTGACCTTCAGAGAACTGATGGCTTCAACAGTGGGTCAGAGAAGCTCTGCCCAGGAAGTCTCAGCAAAGCGGCATTCCCTCAGGATGACATGCCATTCTTTTAATGGTTGTGCCATTAGCAGATTATTATTACCAGGGACAGTGCGTTAGGGATTCAGAGGTATTACATGTATGATTTTTTTAATTAATGAACTGACTTACTCAGAGGATAGCGTGACTGCCAGGAGAATGTATATCTGCTGTTACACTGACGGCGCTAGGCAGCAGACAGGTTTTTTTTCGGAATGAAATTGAAGAAAGGAAATTGCACTTGGCAGTGTGTAATTGGGAAACGACGGTGGGCACCTGAGAAGGGCCGAAGGCTTTGAGATATGCGAAAGGCAAATAACAGCTAAAGGGCAGAGTGGAGGAATGAGTTCAGAGGGGCAAGCGCAGGCACAGCTGTGCGCTGCTGTCAGGGAAAGGAAATGGAAACTAAAGCCCGAGCAGAAACCCTGCTGCCTCAATGAGGCATCTGCCACATCCCAGGATGTCCCATTTCATCATCGTGACATCTATCCATCTCTCCCTCTATAAAAAGAAAGATGCACTTCCGTGCTGATCCCCTCGGTTCTCAGCTGAAAGAGGAGGACTCGGGCCAGCTGCTGCTCTCACTCATCTGTTGTGCGTTTCCCCGGGACAGAAGCTACTGCGCCCGCCTTGCGTTTTGTCATGCTTAGAGTACAGAGTCGATCCGTGACGTCTTCCTGCCATCAGATGGCTGGGGGAAATCAAGGCCATGGTTCCTTTGACATAGGTTGTTTTATTTCCTGAAAGTATGCTTATAAATATGATCAGAACTGCGGTTCTACAATTAGAAAATAGCCTGCAGTCACTCCAGAGGAAATGGTACGAACAACCAGTTAAATACACAACCACCTCAGGCTAACACCATACTCCCCACATCAGCTTCCTGGATAGGGGCAGATTTTAATCTAAACACAAACTTTCAGTGGCCTGAATGGCATAACTGTAAAATAATTTTCTTTTCCACTTTTTGCTGTGCCCACTGTTCTAATATTTTAATATTATAGCATTCTAATATTTGAATATTCTGTTATAGACTCATAGAATCATGGAAAGGTTAGGGTTGGAAGGGACCTTCAAATGTCATCTAGTCCAACCCCCCTGCAAGGAGCAGGGACATCTCCAACCAGATCAGGTTGCTCAGAGCCTCATCCAGCCTGGCCTTGAACGTTTCCAGGGATGGGGCATCTACCACCTCTCTGGGCAACCTGTTCCAGTGTTCTACGACTCTCATTGTAAAAAATTTTTTCCTGATATCTAATCTAAACCTACCTCCCTCTATTTTAAAACCATTACCCCTTGTCCTATTGCAACAGGCCCTACTGATGCGGTTGGCCTTCTGGGCTGCACGGGCGCATTGCCGGCTCATGTTGAGCTTCTTGTCCACCAGCACTCCCAAGTCCTTCTCCTCAGGGCTGCTCTCAATCCATTCTCCGCCCAGCCTGTGTTTGTGCCTGGGATTGCCATGACCCAGGTGCAGGACCTTGCACTTTGCCTGATTGAACTTCATGAGGTTGGCATGGGCCCACCTCTCCAGCCTGTCAAGGTCCCTCTGGATGGCATCCCTCCCTTCCAGCGTGTTGATGGCACTACACAGCTTGGTGTCATCGGTGAACTTGCTGAGGGTGCACTCTATCCCACTGTCCATGTCGCTGACAAAGATGTTGAACAGGGCCAGGCCCAACACGGACCTCTGAGGGACACCACCTGTGACCGGTCTCCACATGGACATCGAGCCGTTGACCATTCTAAACATGAAATGAGGGATCCACTCATACTGCCATTGGTTTCATTTTTGCGCTTGTATATTGTCGCTCCATCCCAATGAAACCTCTCTAAATACTTTGCTAGTAGATTTTGTGTTTTAGACAAGATGTCTATACAGCCCTTTTTAATAAACTGTTTGGGCAAGAACTCTATTAGATTTACTTCTAGAGATTTGCTTCAGGATTTCTAATTTAAACTCTTTCTTGTCTACCGCTTTCTTTTTTTTCAGACTTCAATGAATTTAGTCATGGGAGTTAAAAGCACAGTTTCAAATCAGGTATTCAGTGTCCCTGGCATGAACAGATTGATTATACACCACAAGTACTAAAATACATATAGTGGTATAAAGATCACCTATTTACCAAACTCTTCTTTAAATTATTAAAAGCTTCCCTAAAACCTTCCAAGTTAAGGCTGATAATGCAACCACTATTTTCATATTCTTTGACTTTTTATTCACACAAATCTAACATACAGGCCAGATGAAGTAGGGGAAGCCAACCTTTTGTTAAGTCTTATACTGCTAGAAGCAATTCTAGAGTTCATGGTATCAATATACCATCATATTGAGTCTGCTCATATACTCCCGAGTGCCATCCCCAGTGCTGTCCCTAACTTTACCTCATTTGCTGTTTACACAGTCTCTCATTTATGCCAAAGCTTTGATTATTACAACCAACCATTTCAGGCTTCAATCCTAAGAGATTTGTAAGCACCTGGAGTTCATTGTGTGTTAAAACTGCCAGCTCTGACCTTTAAGCATTCCGGGTAATCCATAAAGATGCCTCTCCCGCATACGATCGCTTCAGGACAATAGGATCCCAACCACAAGATTATTGCCTTTATCAACTGACTTAGGTTCCTATGCACTATATTTTTCCTTCTCTATGAGCCATTGACTGTAGTTACTCTCGCATCACGTCTTGTGTGAAGTACCAGCCTTAGTAGCTCACTGACCTACAATGCGGTAGTTGATGGTTGCGTGACTCCTGGCATGGAGTCAACCCAAATGAGCGTTTGTCTGGGTTGGTGTTAGAGAGGTTCAGTGTAGACTACTCAGGAAAAATGTGTTTGTTTTACTGCCTTGGAAAAAAAACGGGCACTACTGTATATTGTGTTTTAACGACTCTTGTTACTATGGATGCAAATGTAGATCTATTTTTACATTGAATACACTGTACGCCAGCAAGACCTAGCGGAAGATCCCTGCAAATGTAAACACCTACATGCATGGTGACCTACTTACAAGTTACATGTGGGCTTGCACGTAGCCATATAAAGTATGTTTAAAAGCTGTATTCAAAGCCTGTAATTTAAAACAATTTTCAGGCAGTGTGTGGCAGACAAATAGAAATGCTGCTTGATAGTCATTAATCCAAATTTTATTTCATTTTCACATACAGAGTTTTCTTTCAAATTACAAAGGCTTACGCTGTGCCAAGGGCTTGCTATTGTATTGATTTCAATGGGAAATTTTGTTTTGGATTTGATGACATTGGTAGCGGCCCACATTTGGAGTGGATAACATCTCAAATTCAGTCTCACGATGTCCAAGGATTGCCATTGATTTTCAGACACGGAAAAAATTAAAGGACTTAACACACATTGAATGCATTCTGTTTATTTGAGAAGGAAGATCTCATACGAGTGCCCATTATGGAAGGCATCTCTTATCAGGTACAATAAAATCAACCATTGCTTCCAGCAGAATACAAAAATACACATCTCAGTGACTTCCATACAATAATAAATATGTAATCATGCATCCAACAATAAAAAGGCACGGAAAACTGGTCACTTAGTAGTCATAAAAATTACTAACTATATTAACAAAGCCACCCAAATTATCTGTACAAGGAAATGTTACAATATATTCCAAAGGTGAAAACACATAAAACATCTTTAAAATAGTATATGCAATAAATACCTCAATTGTTTTTTATATATTAAAAATAAAACTGTGCCATTGTAAACAGTATGTAAACAAACAAAATTCACTGTTCCTTACCATTATTACAAGTAAATAAAGCCAAAAGTTACACCCCTGCTCTGTTAGATATACTTCATTGGCAAGTTTTGTCAGGCAGTTTAAAGTTTTACTCTTTTCTGCAGCAAACAGAGCCCGCTACGTGTGTAATTGTAAGTACTAGAGCAATCGCTAAGCTTCAAAACTGACTACCCAGAATGTAGCAGGTGATCAAATAGTCAGCACTGAAACTTGGAAAAGCAATTTTTGCAGTGTTACGGCCAAAAGTCATTTATTTAAACTACATATAATAGTGTCAGTAAAACTTAGCTGCTTATATACCGCTGCTTTCCTATAGGTCTAGGGCCGGGGGGGCTGTACAAAGGCGGTAAGCATCCTTAAGCCCACGGGCGGAGAAAGTGAGGCACACAAAAATTAACTGAGTTGTCCCCAGTCTTGCACCAGCTCCACGGCAGGAAACTAAAGGCAGAATCCAGACCTCCAGCCGCTTCCTCCTCATTTCCTCGCACATCCTCTACTCATCCTGGCCTTTCACACAAATAATGGTGAGTCTTGAACTCCAGTCCTGACTATAATTACTGCAAGATAATGAACATGCAAATGGAAAGTTGTCCGCTCACTTGGGCCGTATGCTCCCACTAATAACCACAGAGGTTTGCTAGTGACCACAGCGGGAACACAACAGGAGCTTTTTTTCCCTAAGATTTGTAATTGGATCCACAGTAGCAGACCAGTCGCAAGCCTACTGATTGCCTCAACTGTTTGTTCTTTTGAAGTCTGTTTCTACAGCCAACAAACTCCTGGGAAGTTCAACCAAGGTGCATACTTCCTTCCTTTTTAGCAAGGGGAAGAGTAGAAATCTGAATATTATCCTTTCTCAAACAAAATTATAGGAAAAAGATTCCTGGGAGTGGTGAGCATTTGCACAGATGTCTTCAGAGAGAGCCTCATGGAGGAATGTGGCTGGCTTGCTGTTTCTTCAGCTTTTGGTAACATTGGCTTGACTACCCCAATTTACAAATCCTACGGTATCCCCCGGATGGCTATCTGTGATGAACACAAACTTACCTGTTCCGGACACATATATTTCAAAGTGCACGACAGCTCTAGTCTGAAAAGGATATTTTTAGCCTTAGATGAAGAAATTAAGATGCATCTATTTAGCTGTTTCACAGCCTTATGTCTTTTTACAGGAAGAATATACTTAGAGCATACACAAATAAAAGATACTCTGGAAAGGGATTCAGGAAGCGCTGCATTATGGTATTTTTCCTCCCTGGTGCTATTAAAGAACTGATCCTTCTGTCACTAAACAAATGATTTCTCTAATATCAAGCAGTTGTCTGATTTGCCTTACCACTTAATATTTTCATAATTTTATTCATCCATGAAATATTAAACGAATCATTCTACAGACTGGCTCTGAAGATACCTCTGTGTCTTGATGAGAAGTTTAAAGCCACATACTATAGATTTTTTTTTTCTTTTTCAATAAGGTACTTTTGGATAAGTTACTTCAAGTGTCTCATTTCAGATCTGGAGAGCCAGGTGAGCTCATACAGGTGAGCTGTATGAAATCAGTAGGTATACAAAATAGACCGGACTACTTTTATTCATCAATAAATAATTATTCATTTTCACCTGCCTCGCTGCATGCTCTCTATGTGGAGAGAGGTATGAAAGGTGATCAGATTTTAGAAGATTCTGTATTAAATCTTACAAAAGTTATTTTAGAAGGTATTTCCTTATACATATTCAAGGACCAGACCAATGAAAAATTCTGTACATTCTCTGAGTCATATATTCCCACCTGTGTTGTAGTTTGCAGGTTCTGTAGAAAAATCCAAATAGTGACTGCAGATTTCACATTGGGAAAAAATAAATATATTTCACTCATTTAAAAAAATTATCACAGTAGGAAAATAGCCAGTAAACAATAGATTCGGAGGGGTTTAATCTTGGCCCCAGTGAGATCAATGGGAGTTTTGCCAAGGATTTCAACAAAGCCAAAATTTCACCCAGAATCGTATACAGTTCTTTAACTGACAACAATCATAAATATCCTGCCACTCCATTGTATAAGTTAAATATTAATAAGCATCTGTAAACATCCTGCAATTCATCTCATATAAAAAATATTATAATAAAAACAATGCAGCATCTCAAGCATTGTATAGTTTTAAGTTTTTTTGGCTCTACACACAAGGTGGCGTCATTATATCGGGCAAAACCAGGGTATGTATATACATCTATATGTACAGGTGTGCGCGCACGTACACACTTCAAACTAAACACCACACATACACACACACACGCACACACAAATACTGGCAAGAGAACAACATTCATAGGTATGGCATTTAACAGCCCACCGATGGTCAGTCTGATGATAACTTTTATGTACGGAAGGGTTTCTGCCTACTCAAATCTTCTCTAGGCTTACATGTAAATGCTAAAGCTGAAATACATGAGCAATCTCCAAGAGGGACTAAAGTGCTGTTTAAAGCGAAGCACAAGCCTAAGTCCCAACAGATCTGTATGTTTGCAAAGAAGATGAATTTTCTTATGAAGTGAACAGGGGAAACGAAGGGCAGAAATGACCGAGCACGCAGCAATTTTTACCTAAACCAGTACAAATCATGTTAGATGTTTTCATTTTCTACTGAGTATGTTTTTTACTTGAGTGGAAATTGTGTGTTTCAGCTTTTTGCTACAGAAAACGAGGCAGTGTCACATCTCTGCAGCACTTTCATGTGCACTTTATGCAGCCATTCATGCAAGTAAGTGGATGTTACTACAGAATTAACGAAGAGCTGTACTTGACTGGAATACTAGTCTGAGTGACAGGCCTGGCTAATGAGAGAAATCACCTGTATTGGGCTGGGAACTTCTCAGGACCCTTAAAATGCCTTAAGATGAAACTTGCTTTTTTAAATGCCAGAACATACACTGCCACTGCATTCATGCAGTTCCCTAGTGCTCAGCATTTAAAGATACCTGCTCTGGATGTACAGTTGTGACAGTGAGAATTTTTATTAGTACTGATGTGTTTGCTGTCACTGTGAATTAAAGATATGAAGCTGCTAGTATTAGAGGTCACTAAGTGATCTGTGTGTGATGATGGTGACGAAGAAGGATCAGATCTCTGGTGCACCTCTCAGAAGCTACTCAACGGCTTTTACTCTTATACATACAAATCCCATCCTTCACACATCTCATCTTCTGCTGTGAATATTATCTTGCCCTTTGATGATCCCCTCAACACACAAGCTTCAGGAAACTAAACCACAAGATATACAACTAGCAGCTCTAGGGAGGTCTCATGTTTCAGCTCTTTTAGGATCCAAAGGATATGATGTAAGAGAATGGCTAATGAAACATTATTTCAGGAGAGGTTCACAAGATGTGCTCTTGAAGGGGAAAAATTGAAATTTTTGACACATATGGATGACCACATTGTTCAAAGTGCATGTTTTAAGGAGAGAGAAATCCAGGACAGACACCACAAGTGACAGATACCTGTGGAAAATCTGGCTAAGCAGCACAGTCCAAATGCCTATTTCAACATATAGAGATGGCATCCTGTGAGAGGACAGTGCCACTAGAAACCTTCTCGGTGAGCATCTGCAGGCCTGTGTGCTTGTTGTAAACCTTCACAAACTGTCCCAGTGGAAAATTTTATATTCCTAAAGTTCTCATTAAGAGCCCCCAGGTCCTATTTGTCAGCACAGGTGCTCTCTCTCCTGACAAGCAAGACCAAGCAGCTGTGAACAGCTTTCCTCAACCTCTCCATTCATGTAATAATGGACTGTAATTGCAAAGAGAATTCCTAGTCCCAAACAGAGCTTACCTACACTAACTTGGGGAGAAAAACATAGTCTATTTGTAACTCTTTCCCTGTTAATGTCATTATCAGGTCAATAATTAAACTAAAAAGTTTTCTATCCAATTAATACTTAAATAAAAATAGGACTTAAAGTGCTAACTCCCTTTAAATATTCATAGCAGGGATTTGGAGCACTGTGGGGATTTTATTTTTGGCTTTTCGCATGGTTTTCTGTCATGAAAACAAACTACCCACTTTTACATTTAGTTCATTTCTTCCTGGTTTCATCTCCCAGTTCACATGGTCTAGTATAACACACCTATACCTGGATCACACACAGCTTCCTATTAAAAATTTTTCCAATTAATTTTGGGGGGGAAAAATAAAATTACTTTAAACTTTGTACCATAACGCTTTTACTTTCAGTATCTTTTCAGCACTAACCTTTCAATCATAATACAAATATATTTTCCAATGAGTTTGTTCCATAGAATAAAATATAGATTAGTCACACATACTTGTCCTACTAATATCTACCATGATTTCTAGTATTTTCAAAAGTCTTACACAGTTGGTGGAGTTAGCCAAAACAGCTCTCTTTCAAAGGCCATTCCAGGAGTAGTGTCAACTGTTAGTGGCATGGCAAGCTAAATACAGCTTTCAGTGGGCATTGCAAAGTATAACTTAAGGATTTTAGTCCAGCATGATTATACTAGACTTTGGAGCCCCTGGTCGATCTAGATCTCCTGGAGCATCCTACAACTTCTTCCTAGCCTGCCTGTCCAGCCCTTCTGAGCAGAAATGGGAGGGAGACATGCGAGGGTCTCATCTTGCCATGCAGCTGGGAAGTCATCCAGTCACCTTTTCAGGGAGAGGGAAGCAGTGTGAGAACGTTAGCAGAGACATGACCTATGTTAAACATAAATTATGCACCAGCTTCTTCTGCCCTCACTAATATAAGCAATAGGTGATATGAACCCAAAATCACATCAAAGCACTTATAGAAAAAGTCTTTCTGTCAACCGGGAGACAAAGTCTTCAATTATTTAAAACAGATGTTTGTAATTCTACCATGTAAATATATGCATCTTCCATTGACTGCTTTGAAGGTGGTAGGTCTTTAATCACGGCAGCTGAATTCATTACAATTTGTCGAGGAATACTCTCAGGTCTGTAATTGCTAGCATTCCGCTAGTTTGCCAAAGTGTTAACAGTGCTAATTATTTTATTTTCTACAGTTGATGAGGGGATGATGTTTTAAGTTTAGTTCTACAGGCTGGAAAAAAAAAAAACCTTTCAAATATTTTTTTTTTTTCAGTTAAAATATTGATGGCAATCACTATTAAGCCTACAGGAGTTGCTATGAATTTTGGTATGAGCTCCAACTGGCTACAGAAATAGTCTCCTGGAAGTCTCTAGATGGCTTCCAAATGGAATATAATTTCTGAGAAACAGACTGGGCTTCTGTATGGCAGAAAGGAGCATTTCAAGTACATAAGCTAACCATTAACAGAGCTGTTAAGCCTAATGCAACAGTAGTAGAAAAGAACTAGAAAATTTTTTTTCCTTTTGTAAAAAAGATCAAGTTACACACTATATTCTATATATAAATACAAGAATTTATACAACCAGTAAAGATCTGCTATTGATAATTACCAAATGATGCTTTACCAATCCTGCTGACACTGTCATTTATCTCTGAAGAGGCAGCAGAGATATCTTAAGTCCTGTCCGAACTCCTCAGCTTCCTCACGTCATCAAAAACGCCTTTTTACTTAAGACAGCGACACAGTCATGTACAGTTCCTGCAAACATTAAGTCTTTGCAGTTAGAATAGGCAGCATCAAACCTTGATGATATGAAAATCATACCACAAAATATACAATCTATGAAAACAGAATAAAAAAAAAATGGGAAAGCCCGTGGTATAAATGTAACATTCAGGACGCTGCAGTTAAGCAATACTTATGTTATTAGGGTGAAAAAAAATTGATAATTACTTATATTTTTCTGTCACTTACACAAGTGACAAGACGATTTCCTGGTTGTAAGCTAAATATTTTGCTGCAGCTTGGTTATTCTCAACAATATACATTGCTTGTGACTTTACCTGTCACAAAGACTTTTTGCACCAGAGCTGTCGAACTTCTATGCAAGAACTTAATGCTTAGGGGCACAGAGAGAGCAATGGAGAAATAGCAGTAAATGTTAGTAACGCACTCATTAATAGGAAGCATTGAGCAATATGGAATCGCTGCGGGGGTTTGTGTCTTACATGTCCATTGCAGAATTATCTATGTATAATAGGTAGTTTTAAATCTATTTTTAAAGTAGCACTATGGAATGTCCTCTCATATTTGCTTTATACATTAATTTTCCATTACATGTGAAAAAGGTCTCCTGCCAGTCTTCCAGAAAGGAAGACTAGATGCATTGAAAAACACTGATAATTTTACCCTTGAAATAAGATCTGTTCATTATCAAGGCATTATGAAATTTTCACTAAGTGATTTAGCATTGCAGAGTTCAATTAAAAAGTTAAAATTGGCAGGTTATCTATTGCTCTACAAAAAGCATAGGAAAATATTAAATGTGCCGTTATAAAAAAGAATCAATTCCTCTTATGTGAGTTACAGTTATAGAAGACTGCAGTATGAATTACTTTGGGCAGGGATGGAGAGAGAAAGATGATTTTGATTTATTATTTACAATACGAAGCATGTTTACTCCAGTCTCAAACTAAGAAATACTTATTCAAATAGATTGAAATAGTCTGGGAGGGGTTTTGATCACATGCTGTACATTTTTCTGTTCTTCCAGGTTTAAATTTTTTTTTTTTGAAAGAATTAGATATTCAGGAGAAAAAATAGTGGTAAAGGAGTAATATATAAAAAGTCTCAAAGAAAATTTGCCATTGCCATCATATAAAATATTTCATTTTTGAACAAGTTTTTTTCTTTAAAACATTGTACATAAACCCTACAACCATGAGTTTGCCTGATTTCATAGAGTTTCTAAGAAGAAAGCATTAGGCATTATAAAGGCAATACTTGCATGACCCAAATCACAGGTTGCTAGAGCAATTGAATACAGTAATGTGGAAAATCCTATTTGAAAACGACAAACCAGGAACATGCACTTAGCAATCTGCTGCCATTTTAAAACATGCACTTCTCCTCTTCCTCTATCTAGGGTGTAGGGCGTTTCATCTATATGAATACCAGCCACTTAAAAAAAAAATACTCACTGCTCTGTATTCCTTTCAGATTTCAAAGTATGCTGACTGACCACAGAAATTAAGTCTATTCGACTATGGGGAAAAAAAAAAAACAAAAACCAGTAAACTTTTATAGTGATTTTTTTGTCTTGATTAATCTACCATTGAATCAGGCTCCACAAGATCTGTTGGGATATCTTGTTTTCTAAAAAACTAAGTACTTTTAGGGGATCTGTTTGGCTTATTTTTGTTGAAATACTGGGATGTATGCTTTGAAGCACTTTAAACATTAGGATTAAATTATAAAGAATTCAGTTCATTAAAAATGTAGCTATGTATGCCCTTAGTTCTAGGAGCTGGGATTTTTACAGCACTAAGGAAAAAAACACAATACTTGTAAATTAAAATAATCATGAGATAGTAACACTGTGTTCAGAAGTCTTTCAATAGAAAAGCCACATCACTAAACACAGTTACGATCCATGACCTCGGCAGAGAAACCCTGTAAAATATTTTGAGCCTCCTTGTCAGACGCATTGGATTTGATAGCCAACACAAGTCTAAGGCATAGAGTTGCATAAAATTTGCTCTCCTGGGCATCTAATAAATACAGCATAAATGATGCTTACAATTTTTTTTTCTACTTGCATGTTTAAAAAAACCCTTCTGCTTAGGATAATCAAAGTTAAATTCTTTGGTGGTCATTTAGAAAAACCAAACTATACAAAGACAATTGATCAGTTGTCCTATACTGAGGTAATTTGAGGAGTGCCGTAAGAAAGTTGCATTACAAACAACACTTGCCCATTTTCCCTGCCTAAAAGCAGCTCCCATTTTTTAATATACTCCATGTAGACCTCTACAGCAACCTGAAGAGATCCTGTTCGATAGCCCATCTTAACGCATTGCATATAGCAAGGCTGAAAGTTGTAAAGAGAATGTATCCTACAATCAGGAAAGCTAAGTTGTTCCATATATTATGTCCTTGAATTGACCAGGAAGATTAACTACATAGTCTACCGTAACACCGATATATTAGAATGCTGCCACACATTAAAATGTAGCATAGGTTACAGAGAAACAAAGAGAAAAGGAAATACAACTTGTGAAAACTTGATACCATCTGAACATCATTAAAGGGGTGAATGTCAAGTACATTAAAAAAATATCTAATATTTCCATTGTTTGCTTAACTTCCCATTGTTTGCATATGCTTTTCATACAACAGCATGAAAATCATGCCACTTGGCAACAGGATTTTGGTTTGTTTTTTTACAGAAAACCTAATGGAACATAGCCTTTTACTTTTGTTTGTTTACCAGAATAATCAATTATGTCCACAGAGCTCCCAGATTGGTGCCTGTTGAACCTACAGCGGCAAGAGCACATATTACTATAACTGGATATAAACGAAACCTGGTTTGTTCCTTTTGAATTTTTTTTTTCTTTTGCAATAAAACAAGGGGAATAGATTGTACTGTTCCAAGGGATGACTCCCATCTACTTTCTAAGGGACAACTCCCATCACACTCATGAGAAAGGGAGGGCAAAACCACAATGCAGTACTTGACGTTGGCCCCTTTAAACAGGGAAACAAGCTTTGGAAAAAAACAAATGAAACCTTACTCAGCTGCCTACAAGGAAAAACAGAAATAGATATTAAGATATTCTTTAACCTGTAAGAAATGTCAAAGCTACTCGATTAAGTGTTCCTTGTGCCTCAATGACACGTTAGGAACAGAAAGAAGACGGCGATTCTGTGCAAGTTTTATGGCAGGTGGTGCAATATCATCTCATTTCAAATATTTAAGTAGGTTTTTTTGTAAATATATGCAAATAATTGTTCTACTAGATTAATATTTTTGTGAAAAATTAACCAGGAAATTCAATTATGAAGCTATGTTTCATTTAAGTAAACTGTAAATAACCTTATAAACTCTGGTCTAACGCAATTTCTAAACAAATACGGTTTTCATTTTTTAACCTGTTTACACTCATGGATTACTATCTTGCATGTGATTCATCTTTGCATGCATAGTGTAAAACCTTAGAGTTTGTTTTTTAAATTTTCATGATCTACCGATGTAGGAGTGCTGACAAGAAACAAATTGATGCCTTTATAAAGAAATGCATACCGAGATATTTTTAAATTAATAGTTAATTAGTAATGAGTAAAAGCTTACCCCACAAAAATCAAATCAGCTGCTACATTTTAAAACTCTTTTTATGGATGATAAATAAAACTAATTTTCCTGTAAAAAATTTTCATCACTCTTTCAACCTGCTCTTTGAACAATAGAATAAATAAAACCGTTAGTGCCTAAAACTTCAAATATGCTACAAGATGTTTAAGATAACTGAATAACTACATTAAAACGCACCATGAGAAAATTCCTTATAATTTTCCATGCAGGAAGCCAATTGATATTTTTGTGAGGTACCGGTCTTTCAAAAATACTCATAAGTTAGTTACCTGATATACCTTCTGTACATGGCATATTTAAAAAAATCTAACTGTACAGTGTTTCAATCATATATAATGCATATAATCTGCTGAATATGGCACAAATGCTAAGTTTCCACACCCACACGTCCTTTGCCGTAGAACACATTTTAGGCATAACACAACACTGAAGAATAGAAAAGTGCCTGAAACTGAAGGGAAAAAAAAAAAAAAGACACTCAAGTAGTAATAAATTAAATCTCATTCAAACTGATATAAAAGTTGTTCAAGTGTTCCAAGTATCAGATGTGTCATGCAACAGAACAACAGACGATTCAGGCAGGCACACCATGCATTATAGTTTGCATTCAGGGTATCACAAGGTATCTCTCCCCTCTTCTGCGTGGCCAGGGAGTGCTGGGTACCTTGCGGCACTGCTAGGCTCACGTGTTAAACCTCCAAAACCTCTCGGTCTCCTGCACAGGAGATTTTATGAAGCTATGCCTCGGAAGGATAACCGGACAACCTCATGCTGTACAGTGGTATCTTGCTGCAGCGTAAAGAGAGGCATACTGAGCTGCATGTAAGCAAAGCAATCATTTCTTGATTATGTTTTCCAGTCAGTGCAGTTCACCATAAATCAAACAATTTACCAAAATGTGCTTCTCCAAACTGGCCAACGTCGCGCACCAAGAAAACGTCTTCGCAGAACGTATCACCTTTTCCTTTTTTTTTTTTTTTTGGCACAAATCCTTTTGTACTCTTGCAGCAAGCTCTTCACCATAGAAGAATTCAGAAATACTAGCCTGTACAAACACACCGGTGCTTATTCTTCTGTAGAGTAAACTACAAAGACAGCTAAGTGCCTGCAACAGCTTTGCTTCTCCAGCAACTTTCCCTTCTCTCTCCATGGAGAGCACCAGCATAATTACACTTCAGACAAAGGGGTGTTCTTGCCGAGCTCTTTAATTCCCTGGAGAATTCGCTTCATATGACCCACTTTCGTTATCCCCAGGTCCTACAGAAATTTAAAAATAAAAGAAAAAAAGAGAAAAAGAAAAAGGAGAAAGTTTTTTTACAAAAAGGAAATAAAAAGGCCATTGATTATGATTTAGCCATGCAACAGATGTCTAGAAATGTGCTCACTGCAATCAGCATTAACCGGAAAAGATTCTACGGCATTAGCAAGTGTTGCCTAACAAAAAAATTGCTTAGACCATACAGTGAATCCCTCTCTGTCTTGCAGACAGAAAATTACTTACCTGCAATAATGACAACCCAAGGCACTGCAATATCTGTCAAAAACATCTTTCACTTGACTCCTAAGTACAGAAATCTTTCACAATTCCTGTCCAAAAAAAGAACAATCTCCCTCTCCTCTCTAATACAGCAATCAAATGCTTGGTAAGATGTGATGGATTAGAGCTTCTGTCCAGCAATGTCACTTAATTTGAGGCCCTATGATGCCTATTTTAATCAACAAACACATACATCCCCAGCTTCTCAAGGGAAAGTGGATATTTCAAGGGGTAATGGTTTCAAAATAGAGGGAGGTAGATTCAGATTAGACATTAGGAAAAAAAATTTCACAATGAGGGTGGTGGAACACTGGCACAGGTTGCCCAGAGAGGTGGTAGATGCCCCATCCCTGAAAACATTCAAGGCCAGGTTGGATGGGGCTCTGAGCAACCTGGTCTGGTTGGAGATGTCCCTGCTCCTTGCAGAGGGGTTGGAGTAGATGACCTTTAAAGGTCCCTTCCAATCCAAACTATTCTATTGTTCTATGATTACAGCTACAGGCATGTAGGACAACTTCCCTTTAGAGAGCAATAGGAAAGTAAGCGTTCGTCTTTCATTCTAAAAAGGTTACATCTTCTGACATGGATCTTCTCAAATAGAGAGCTGGAAGAAAAATTCTCAGAAACATGACAGTCACATCCCAAAGGGAAATATAAAAAGCACAAACGAAAATCTCCTTGTAGCCACCATGAAAGCAATCACATCAGCTGAAATGTTTCTAATACTGGTTTCTGGGACCCATCTCCATATGACTGACAACAGACAAGACATTTTTGTAGCAAATCTCTTCCAGCATTAATAACAGCTTCAGCAGCATCTTTTCTTTTCAGTTTTGACTGGTCCAATGGTCAGAGGAGCAGAATGGGATGCCCAGCTGTGCTAATGATCCCCCACTGCACTAATGAATTTTCAGCTCAGTTTGGTGGAAATCTGCTTCCCTTATCTGTAAAACCCAGCTTTGATTTTTCAAATCAAATTTCTCTTTAAAATCCTGGTGTTAGTGATGTCGAGCAAGTGGCAGATTCAAACATTAGTTATTTGTAGAATAAACCTTATGGAAACAGATTGTGATTAAAGGAAAAAACTTAGTAAAGTTTGACTATCTATTATTCTGAAATAGAATTTTAAGAGGAAGATCTTCCATTATGAAGACATTAAAAGGAAGGGAGTGTAATTAAGCAGCCTGAAATTATTCTTCTTATACAGAGTGAAAAATGAACCCAAATATAATATTCTAGACACAAAGTCTGTGTCTAACTTTCTACAGTCACAGAAACCTCAGGAAATCTGCACTTTCTATTACTTAAAAGTGTTAGCATGCAATTCATTTTGCATTTCTCTAAAGCAAGAAAGCAGTGGTATGAAGGGCATGAATTAGTTATTTTATTGTAAAGGCAGCGCAGCACAGATTAAACAGCTGGATTAATTTTCAGAAAGTCAAGACTGAATTCTGATTATGATAGAGACAAAAAAAAATGTGGTTGTTTCTTCAGTAGAAAACTGTCAATACTATAATACATGGCCATCCTTCACAGTACTTTGGCATAAAGCTGTCAGCATTAAAGAGTTCAAGATATGTTCGTTAAAGTCCCCAAATCAAGTGCTGTTCATAAACCTATCTGACAAAAAAACTTCTGATTTTCCACATCACATCAATTTATGAACACTTTATCCACACATTAATAAATGTAGTACTAATTTTCAAGTTAAGAGAACTGACATAGGTAGCAGCTGTTAAACTCATCGCACCATGACAGTAACATTTATCATTTTAGATTCAGATAATATTTTCATGTTTATGCTAAGCTTAATTTTCCAATGAATCAAAAATACAACTATTGAAACTACTGAAATAGCCTAGCTGTTGTATGGAGGAAATTCTACATAGGGAAAAACCCATAAGGCTACTTTCCAAACCATGAGAAGCCACACGTGTTAAAGGTTAAGAACTTGCAGATTCTTCAGAACAAACATTTTTCATGAGTAGAAATTGCTGGATAAGCAACATAGCAAGACGCTGCCAGACTTCAAAGATGAGAGGAAAGAATCATATTATGAAATTCCCAGAAAACTCAGCCACTTTTTCCACCAACCTTTACAAAGTATTGTCAACAATGCCTATGTTTCAGGGCAAGAGATTTTGGTTCTATTTCCGTTCAAGTTGAAGTTGCTGTAATGTAGATCAGAACAGCAAGCCTCAAGAGCCTTACCGCAATTTTGGGGACCCTTTTGATAAATTCTGCCACTCTTCCAGGAAAAAAAAAAAACCCAACAATTGACAAAATAACTTTGGAATTTTCATGCTGTGTAATAGCTTTGTTTGGAGGAAATCAGGATTTATGCATTCCTGACACCAGATGCTATTTAGTATTTTCAGTTTACTAAAATGCAGGAAAGCTTGCAGAAATTCTGTCATCTCAGACTAAAAGTATCTGCTACAGCAGCATAACATGCATCATTCAGAAAAAGCAAGATCCCGTAAGATCTCTGCATTTTTGTGCATGCCTGGGTTTTACCATTTACATAATCTGTCCCTATTTAATTGATATCTGATTAACAAAAAGTCAATTTCACTAAAAGATATTCTTGACAAGACTCTAGCCAGAGTTTGAGGAAGAAAATAGCCCATCTTTTTCCCCAGCTATGGCCTTAGAACTACAGGATCACCTCTCCTTCTGCTCTCCCTAACCACTTTGCCATCTCTGGCCCTTCAGCAGGCAAGGCTCAAAAAATTCTCAAAAAGAAAAATAAGAAGGTTGGGGAAAAAAAAGCTAATGAAAATTCTTGAATAGCTTTCAGGAGTTCTTTGTCTGCATTATATTATGGTGATTCCCTGTCTGCTTAGCCAAGAACCCATCTATTCCAGGTTTGCCCCCCAGATTTTGGCCAAATGTACCACCAGTATAATGCTACGATCAATTTATATAAACACTCCTTAATATTAACACCTTCCAGATGAGAAACCTACCCTACTTACATTCCCAGTGTCAAAAGCCATCTAGCATGCCCAAGTCTAACAAATCTTGTAAAACATTTTCCATGCAAGAACTTTTTCAAAACACACTACTGTGAAACACAGAGATGAAATGCCACAGTTCTCAGCACAGACCTCAGCTTGACTGGCACTGCTCATCAAGCTGACATGAAGCATGGAAACCCTTTCTCCAAGGAAACCAACATTGCTATGGAGCTCTAAGGAGATGTCATCCTCATCCTACCAAATGTGTACTAGTTCTGATTATTGCTAAGTTGTTCCCACTGGAACATGGTTATCAATGCTAAGAATACGAGCATTTATTTCAGAAAAATCAGAGTCTAGTTTTCAATGAGTTTGCTTGTGAAATAAGGTTAAAAAAAAAAAAGTCACAACAAGCTTTCTTTCTACAGTTTCTACAGCATAGTTCGCGATTCACTGCCCAGCCTTTCCTTAAGCAAAAGAAAATCACATAGGTGTAAAGTCTAAGATTCCCCTAAATAAAATCAGGCACAGGAGGCTGGGGAAAGGGTATTACTGCAGGGGCTGGATGGAGAGAGGTATCTGGTGTTCTCCATTTGCCAGTTGCCACACAGCTAACTGAGAATGGGATCCACAAACTACGCAGAAATATAATTAGAGGTGTCCAATTCTTCAGTAAATGTATAGATCTATTTCAGTGATGTGTGCAAAGGAAGAGAGTTTCATCAAATCCTTTTCCATACTGCTTTTTACCTCTACTTTTGACCACAGAAAGAAAGGTGGGCCCAGAGGATTCAATTAAAACAGGCAACGATTTTTCCCATTGTAGACATGAGAGGTAATAGCAGTAAATCTATTGCACATGAATTAAGAGCTTGCGAATCAATGGCGAGCCCATTTAACTTGGCAGGAAGCACAAGCCTTGCACTGGAGGAGAGGCAGGAGACAGATGATAGCTCGCAAGAGATGAAGATTCATCGGCACACCTCAATAGCCAAAGGGAGGAAAGATTAACGGGGCAGCTTGTTACATGTTCCTCATTTCCTAGGTACCACAATACACATCTTGACATCAATTCAGGTCGCTGGTCAGAAAACTGCATGCTCCCTGAGCTACCCAGCAGCGACCGTGCCCCGTATGTAATGGACAGGACGAGTGTTAAACTCCGCTATTTAAATTCAGCGTTGCTACAGAAAGCGCAAGCCATGCTTGGCCAAAAGCCTGGCCTGCCTTATGAACAGCACTGCTCTGGGAGCTCTCAGCTCTGCTAAAGAGCAGATGGGGCGATTCTAGCGCAAGACTCCTGCTAGCACAGGACATACCCTTGGCACCTCGCGTAGAGGAACCCCTCGCCCAGCTATCCTGAGCAATTTAAAACCTGCGTACGTGCTTCCAGGCAGCACTAGACAGAGGGGATATTAATAGTCTGTCTCTCTACAGGCTCTATCTAAGACAAGCTTTTAGATGTTTCAGGGTATAGGCCTTTGTGGTGGCATTTTGTTTATGCTGACTCAGCATGAGTGTTCGCAACAGGGTTAACAGGTTGATGATTATCCTGCTGCAGATATTTACTTGGTTGACGTGCCAGTCTTCTGGGCATGCAGTCAAATGAGGCAAGGCCAGAAGGCATGTCTAGTTTAACACTGATCTTACCCACTATTATTTATTCCAACAAATTTGACATCTTGATTTTTTTTTTAAATTAAGATTTCTTAATGTTTTACCAATCCTATGCATCGTGTGATGCTGAGTTTTCCAGTTAATTTTTAAATTCTTTCAGTGCCCATTCAGAACAGAGACTTGCAACATCCATCACTGGAACATTGTGGTGGATTGCTTGCACAGTTTTCAATTTCTAAATTTTTGCAGGGAGAGACTTTCCTGAATCTGTCCTTCCATGTCAGGAACTATCCTGAAAGAAAATAATTTAACTTCCATGGAAAGTAGCTTAGGTGATCTAATACCAAAGGGTAAAATAATACTCAACAGGTAAACAGGTCATCTCAAACACAACTGTCTTCAACAGCTGCATTCTACTGCAACAGTCACTCATTGTAAGCACTACCTTATAATGTCAGGATTTCATTTCAGAAAAAAATGGCACATTTGTATGAAAGCACTGCCTCTATCTGGAGACTACTGCACTGTGGCTAGAGTGATGACTTGCACTCTAAATGTAAATGTTTGCAATTTATACAATATCCTATTTCCTCTCTTATGTGCTAAAAGCAGTTGCAAAACACATTATCAAGAACTCATTACTACTGAGTTCCCGGAAAAAGTAATGTAATGAATTCCCAAAGATATAGCCTCTATTACATATAATGGATGCACTTAAGTCATCCTTGAAAAAGACCAGCAAGCTCAAATAACAGCCTCAGTCTGATAGGTAACGTTTATCCCTGCAAGACTTACCAATCTGACCTCAGAGGAAGAAAGTTTTACAATTTTGGAGGCAAAATAAAGTGCTCTTTTTAAAATCTGTACAGCTAAAATGAAGGAGAGTTTTGTCAGAGATGAGAAAATCTATTGCAAGGTCTATTTTGACACACAAACACCAACGCCATGTAAGTCCAATGCCTCAATTTATTAAGCTGCTCTCTCACACCCACTATATCCAATATATAGACAACAAATCACCTGAAGGAGGTCAGCTGCTCGTAGCTGCTGACCTTGCAGTAGATAGATTCTAAATTATTACCACCAGCTTCAACTGGTCAATACTGATCCTATTTGATGGAAACAGTGAACTCTTGAAGATAACATTATATTACAGAGATGTCAGTAAGATACCAAACGTGCTTTTTCTGTGCCTTCTGACATAAACTATAATGCTATCATTCTACATGAATTGCAAAAAAAAAGCAAATTTCAGATAACATAGATATTCTCAGTTGTGAGTACAAGTCAGCACTTCAGAAATTCAGGCCAAAGGACAGCACATATTAGTTTATTGCATATTCGCACAGTGTAAGCCAAGCTACAAGCACATAACAAGTGCAGGGAAAGAAGAAAAGTTGGTTGTTGTTTTGTCAAAGAAAATGGTCAATAGCAGAAAAGTAGCACAAAGGAAATACCTTAAGATCTCGCCTTTCCAGATGTAAAAGCTCAGAGCCTCGGATGTCATGGCTGATGAAGATTTCTTTGTACTCTCCCAAACTGAGCAGATCCAGCCAAGCAGCAACTTCATCTGTGCCCCATTTTTGAACTACCAAAGTTAAGAGCAAAACCCCCTTAATTTCTACATGCTCAAATGCATCACAAGCAAAGGTTAGGCCAAAGAGAGTGGAAAACAGAGTAGAATTGCCGTGCTAGCAAAGGGAAAGGTTAGAGGTGTCATTTCCACAGAAACTGACAATTTTCTTTTTACATGCAGGTTACAGGTTAGCAGTTAACATCAGAAAGTATCTAAACAAAGTTGGGGTTCTTTGCTTTGCAGCCATGCTTTCAGCTTTACTCCAGTTTCTTCAGTAAAGCCTTTAAAACCTCATGTCCCAACCAATTCACGTTAAAGCATCTTAGGATCAGTGACGCAAAGTCTAATGTTGCTCTGCTTCATAACATTAATTTATTAGTAGTCATCCAGGGAGAGGAGAAGCCTTCAAAAACTAATTAACATGTAAAATTAAAATATCAACCATTCCTCAAACACAGCAATGGCAGCAAGCAATTCTAGTTTTAATTAACATTTTATAGTATTCTTAATTAATGCAACAAGTATTCTTTAAGCTACTGTGTTACATAGGCCATTAGTAAGCTTTTGGCAAAACATTGTTCTCTAAGGTTAGTTGCCCACATTAGTCCTAATAAGACCACATTCATTGAAAAAAAAAAAGGTTATGCTACTTATTGCTACGATTTTGCAACTTCACTCAATGCTGATCAGTTTTACAGTGAAGTGAAATCTGAAGTCTAATCTGAAATCTAAAGTCTGATCAACCACTGAAAGATTTTGCAGATTATGACCAACTGTCCATTAAAGAGACAAAGATGTAGAAAGAATTTTTGGACCATCTGATCACTGATTAAGTCCTGGACATAATCTTAAGGAAGTAAGTTCATGGATAAGACTGGGAAGAGAGGAGAGTGGAGTTTGTTCAACTTCTTCTAATTAAAAAATCAGTATTGACTACCATGGCTTTTTGTTTGATTTGTCTCACTTGCCGAACATAAAAACCCATCTGAAATTTAAGAATAACTGGTTAATTAAACCAGTGTGATAAAAGCTATGGTGCGCCTTCTAAAACTAACCTGAAACACCTGAATTGAAGCTTCACAGGGAAACAATGTGTTTACCTGCGACTTGTATTGCTATGAGTTAATCAAATGTAACTGCCAGCAAAGACACAGGCCCTGTTGCATGGTAAACTAAATATTTTTGCAGTAGTTCTTTGGTTCACTTGGAAGTCTTGGGGTCCTGCTGAATGCTTTCTAAATGCACTGAAAGAAATCTTCATCCTAATGAAGATGCCACTTAGCTCAGCTGCTTTTCACGTTGACTTTACTCTTAGGTAGAGTGCATCATGTCAGCTCTTACAAAAAAAAAAAACAACCCATAAAATCACATTTTCCCCAAATGCTACTATTTTTCTTGTAATTTCAAAACACATACCAGGCTGAGGGCTGGTCTTATGCTTCTGAACTTTTTCTTTTTTAAACTTTGGCACTATGCGAAACACAGTACTTCTGTTGTTTCTTTTAGCATAATCCAGAGGGGGATCCTGCATGAAAGAAGAGACATGGTTACCTTCAGTTAACAGAAAATAACACTTAAATTACATGTTTGAGATAGCAATTCATAGGTAATCTCAAAAACTAAGACCAAATTTTACTTCCTTAAAGAATTTAACTCTATGCTTGTTTCATTTATTAAATGACCATTCAAAACCTTTACATTCACAGAACGGAACAAAATACAAAAAACGCCGTAACTTTAGAAGCTTGTTCACAGAAGACAGAAAGGATCCAACATCACTACTGAAACTGCCTCTCCAGATCATGAGGGATTCTAACTTACTCTTCCCTATCGAAAGAAAATTAAGATCAATTAGAAAAAGGAAGTATTCAAATCAAACTCACCTCATCATCATTTGGTTGAAAAACATAATAAAGCCAAGGTATCTCAGCAAGCTTTCTCAACTCTATTTCCACGCTGTGCAAAGCATCAGACAACAGCTCTTCATGGGGAGCTTCTAACTGCTGTTTATAAACAGGCCAGAAAAACAGTATTTTTAGTTTTGTTAACATATAACACTGATTTCTAGATAGTCTTACCAAATTAGATTTTGCTTCGGAGATGAGTCAGACCACCTTGACACTACATTTAGTATGGTCCCAACCACAGAGGGATGACTGAGACAGCTGAGTCTTTTGGTGCAGACCAGCTGAACCTAGCTGTCAATCACTGTCACAATTCACCACACTGCTGAGTCTTCATAGACCAAAAGTTATCTGATAACACCAATACTAGAACACACTAGAAATGGAAACTACGAGCACAAGGGAGATAAAACCTGACCAAAAGAACAAGAGCGTGGAAAATCTTTGTATGAAAAGTGGTGTAAAAAAATTGAACAGATGTTAGTAAGCTGAGTTATTATTTGCAAATGTCTTCACATGATAGGTTACTCTCTCATGGTCAAGTAAGAAGAAATGGATCTTACCAAAGATGCTCCATTCCCAAAGGTCTTCCAGTGGTGATGCAATACCTGCACTACCCCTTCTAAACAGGTGAGATATGGAGCACTGCTGATATGGATATACTGCTGCTGGCTGAGTGTGGGAAGAACAGGGACCAGGCATAGAAGAGGGACATGACTGCAGCCCCAGATGGGAAACAAAAAGCCAAAGACATCAGTGAAGGTCAAAGAGGAAAAGAAAGGAGTAGCAGTGTAAAAACCTTGGGACTTGCTGACCTACAGGAATTTGGCTCTGTCAACACTTTGAGAACCCCACGGAGGTACGAGTTTTCCTTAGGATTCTGAAAACTCTTCTGCAACTGTTGTGTGAGTAACAACTGTGAGGAAGAGGTAAGGCAGGCAGCTGATCCCTGGCAAAACTGTTTTGGGCTTATATGGGGTTGCACCATTTCGAGGTTGAATCCTGGAACAAGTCGCTTGGAATCACTAATAAAGCAATCTGAAGATCTATTTCTCTCTTTGAAGTAAAAGTCATTCCACAGCAGTGCAGAATATCCTTTTGAAATGATCTAATTAAGTTATATCCTAGTGAATGCATTTTTAAAATGGAGTTGTAAGAGAATCTTTGATCTCTAGTGCTGGAAAAAGATTTTGATGTTGCTAGGGTTTGGTGATAAATTACAAGCCCCCATTAATTCATCCTACCTAAGAAAAACTTTGCTTCAGTAGTTTGTGTATGTTACCACCTTTCAAAGGGGACACCATCTTTAGTAAGATATTGCTGTTTAGTATACTAATACTGGAAATGTAAGCTCCCTCTTGGCATCGTTTTATTTTCTCTTCTAAAGCTCACAGAATTCAGTGCCCATAGACTGACTCTGATCTTTCTTTTTGATTTCCCTTTTTTTTCCAATTTGAACAGTTTCATTAATTTGGAGCACAGTGGAAGACCCATTTGTCTTTGAAGACGTTACAACTTTTCTTGTGTCATCATTTTTAAAAAAATATTTAAGTCATCTATTTTATATAAATGAATGAAACAGAGAATTTTCTCTTTCTCCACAAGCACTTTGCCTTGTCCTTTCTCAAAGGAAAGTATTTTTTGGGGGGATAAATGGGGACAAAAAAAACCCCTCTCATCTGATGATGAGGAAATGTATGCAATATTGCATTGGCAATATTGCTCCTGAAATAAACCCCAAACAGTAGTGCAATTCTGGTAAAGGAGGAGTCAGCAATTAAGGGTAAGTTCTCCTCCTAGACTATCTAGAAAAATCTTCTAATTTCCAAAGTGAAAATTAACACTATGAATGAAACATTGAAAATTAAAGGTTTTTTTTTCAATTCCTTCCCAAATTAAATTTTAAGTATGAAAATACTTGATTTTAATGAGCTGAGGTCATTTAATTCAATTGAAATGAAACATTCTGTCATACTTCTCCCTTAATACATTGGAAAATTGTGCTTTGTTCCAGACTGGAAATACTTTTAAAAAAGCAAAAACTGAAATAGTACTTTTAAGAAATATCTAGACAAAACATGACATTTAAAATTTTTTTTCCAAAGTGTATTCCAGCCATAACCATCTGGGAGATTCCACAAATCCATTTCATTGTCCCACCTTATCATTTCACTAAAAATGGTATACATAGCTAATTCACTATTTGATGTTAGCTAGCTAATACTGTTGTATGAACTTTTATAATCGTGTCTTACAGGAGGTGACAGGAATCACAGTCTCCTTGTATATGTATTTACATTTCTTTTGTGTCCTTCAGGAGCCATAACAAACTCAAGAGTCAGTAAATGGCAACCAAAGAAAAAGCTTACCAAGTAGAAAGGTGGTGGAGGCCCCATCTCTGGAAGCGTTCAAGGCCAGTCTGGATGAGGCTCTGGGCAACCTGACCTAGTCAGGGATGTCCCTGCTCCTTGCAGGGGGGTTGGACTAGATGACCTTTGAAGGTCCCTTCCAACCCTAACCATTCTATGATTCTATGATTCTATATGCAACGAAGGCATCAATTTACTGCTATCAGAAGCTTTGACCACAAGTGAGACAAATGAGGAAGAATTGAAGAAGGGTAAAAAAAAAAAAGGAGGAAGATATTAAAGAAAGAAGGTTCATCTTTGTCAGAGAAGAAAGGTAATTTGGAGGACTATGTATGATGGCAGTGGCTGATGCATCAAGCAACACATTACATTTCATCTGTCTCTATTTTAATAGAGCAAGGAGCCAACATACATGTAGCTTCTGTATTTATAAAATATATGGCAATAAGGTTAACCAGGGGGCCTTGTTATTGTGACTGTGAGATACTGTTTAAACAAGCACGATGTCAAATCAGTGTAGTGGACATTTCTAGATTGTTATCTCAGTATCTCCCAAACAACCTTTTTATTAAAAAATGGGTTTCACGTAGACTCATGAAGACATTTGCACAGACCAGAATAAGAGACAGAAGTCCAACATGTAAAAGTCAGAAATGGACAAATGAATCAAATTAAGCTTTGGAGCCTGACCAAGGGACCAGTTCAACAACACAAGGAGATCACAACTGGTTGTAGAAAAGGTAATGTTTCAATGGGAAGGTTTCCATAATAACATTATTTCCAGATTGTCTTGATAAGTTACGCTAGTTCTACTATTGCATCGCCAACTGAAACCTTTTCCTCTAATTCCTCTTCCTAAACTAATTCAAAATTTAAAGAATTTTCTCTATTTTGATTCCCCATTCAATCTGAAATATGGGGGATTAGTAATAGCAATTTGAAAAAATCAGCAGATATTTTTCCCTTTTCTGGAACAAAAATATCTAATGAATAACTTTCCCTTCCAAAAACCTCATAAAATAGATCATATGAGCCTAATCTTTGATTATTTCTAGAACTTAGACCTTTGGACCATATTAACTTTTGGTTACTGTAGAACAGACTCGTACCATTTATCACTTGTGTAAAAAGGCATCTGAACCTGTACCAGTAAGTTTCATACCCTAACTCAGCTAAAAGAAAACATTTCTATTGATATCAATTTTTAATTATAACAGTGAAATAAACAGTAAGTTAGCAATAACTCTGCTTTTGAATCCAAAGAAAATGTAACTCTTCCTACTGAGTATCTTCTTACCGTAAAACTGGACCAGTATAGAAAACCTGACATGTTTCTTCTCTTCACAACATCATATATAGACATTTTCTAACTATATATCCAGGTACAACAATTCTTGAGCACCCTTCACTGTCTTAGGCACAGAAACACTAGCCAAAGAAGAAGATGCAGAGTCTTCAAGTACCATCACACGTCTGCTGCACACTTACCAGTTAAAAGTTATAAAATAATTCCTGAAAGGTATTAGAACAAGGGTGAGATTTACTTGTCCAAATTAGATCTGTAGAAGTTGAATGTATGAGTCTAAACAGCTCTCACCCCAGATTCTCTTTAAACTCTGAAGATGGTCACATAACTCCAGAAGTTCTCTTAAATACTAAACCTCCAGAAGATGATTTATCTTTTTCTAAGATACGCCTCCAAGACAGTTGAGTGTGAATCATCCTCAGTAGGGATACTTATTTCTCTACTAGCTATTAAAAAGAAGAGCTCAGGCAATGACCTTTTAGGTATCTGAAGTGAGGTAAGATGGATGCCAAGACAGGACAAGAATTCATAACTCATTCCAATCCAAACCACAAACGCACTGTAATATCCTCCAGTTGGCCTTACAGAGCTTCTTGTAGCTCGTCATAAATCCAGTGCAGATTTTAAAAATCAGCAAAGAACAAATCATAGATAATCTGAATGAGGGAATAAAACCATGTATTTTGTGACCGTACCAAAGGAACTCTTCCTACTAGCAGAGATTCAGTTTCATTATGTAGGGCCTTCACATTGACAGCTATCTCCATAGCAGTGTTTCTGGTAAGGCTCTGCAAAATAAGAACCATAAAAATTATTTGAAGTGATGCAAATCTGATTAAGTACTTTGGGTTTACAGCACAGATTTTAAGTTTTCTCCTACGACAAATACATCAATTTAACTCTACACTGACAATTTCTTCAGCACTGAGAATATAAAACAAAAATGTCTATTTACTGTCTTTCCCCCAAATTTATTTTAAGATGACTTTATACAATCCTGAAGATGGTCAAGTGACCACCACCTGTGAGATGAATCCACCATTTTTATGGATGACAAAGGCCAGCAGAAAAGTTGTGGGCCTCATTTAACAATGACTGTCAATCCAAATTGTTCACTGTAAGTTGCTAGCCATATTTTAAGAAGCAAAGGTTAACTAATATATTTACCATACATAGATTTAGATTAGATATAGACAACCTCTACCTAATTAATCTTTTTTGGGTCCAGTCCTTGGGAACATCCACATTGTCTAGTGTGAAGACAGAAATCAGGAAACTTATTTCCCCTCACCCCCTTTGCATTCTCTGCATAGCATTTGGGTAGCAATTAAGCATGAAAATGTCTATGAATGCATCCACAAGAACTGACCTGTATGTGGTAACAGCATTTGTTCAGCCTTTGTCATGCCTCCACTCTATGTCTGGGGACGTGCCTATACAGCTGTCTGCAAGCAGATGTGAGCTTACTTTGCCTATTGTTTTTGCTGTTTGCTGACCGGTATCTGGTTTATTCACTCTCAGAGCTACTTTAGTGCATCACCTCACTTGATTTAATGAAAGCACTGCTGCATCTCTGCAGGATGTGCACCTCTGGCTGTGGACCTTTGTTGCAGATGGAGCAAATTCTTACCTGCTTCCAAAAGACAACAGACATACTCTTACCGTGCCCCTAATCCAAACTCCCTATCTCCCTTTTGACTGCTCACTCCCCCCTGCAAGAACACCCAGAAGATCCGCATTTTAAGTGTCATTAATGTCCTTTTACAACATCCAGCGTTCACAAAAGAGAATATCAGCTGGGGAGGACACTGATGAATGCACAAATGGCATTTTCTGCCTTCTCAGATATTGTATCGATTTAACATCAGGAGGGGACTCTCCTCTTTAATACTCTTTCATAAAAAGGTAGTTCTCCTAAATACCATTCCTGATATTATTAATAAACTTCAGAATCATTGAGCGTGATCTGTACAAATTCATCAGCTATGGGGTGTTTCCCTACGCACATGAAGGGCTGAGACTCCCTGCTGCTACACAGGGCAGCACCTTCAGGATCAGAAGTAACCTTCCCTTTAATTTCACCTTAGAAAAAATGGCAAAAGAGGGGAGATGATACAGCATCCATTCATCTGTTAAGCAATTTCATTTAAATCTGAGCAGCAGTATATAGATTTAGAAGTCTTGCTTACCAAAAACTTCAAGAATTATCATCCAACTTGTTTTAATTTCGGGACAGGGAGTACAATACCGTTCCTGTGTCACAAGCTTATGCACACAGATATTATAACTTATTTACTTATATGTAAATCTCTGTCCTTCCTTTACCTCAGGAAATCTTGGGTTGGCTTTATTTAATGCATGTGAACATGCATTAACAGCATGAGCAAGCTCCTGCTCCAAGAGGCCATGTATTTTTGCTGCTTCACAGATTCTACAAAAATATAAAAAAAGAGAAAAATATTTCTTACCTTCTTTAAAGAATAATTATTAAGAGTATACAACATTATCAGATGAGAAAATACACAAAGATATGTTTCACAAAGCACTTAAAAAATATAGTCCTTTATAACAAAAGTTGAAATACAAGTATCTCTTCAGGCAATACAGCACCTCATATAAATGATATCCGTAACACAGATGATTTATTCTGCTTTGAAATACTGAGACACATTTACTTGTCTTAGAACATAAATGCTATGCAAAAATTGTACAAAAAAACCCCATAGGGGCTATTAATTCAAATAAACTGTGATATGGATGGAAAACCCTAGCACATTAAGATATCTTACTTGAAGTTACCTTAAAAACCATTACACCTATTTCACAGGGCATATCGTTCAGATATGACATTAAAATTGCCTGCAATCATTTGAGATTATGGGAGGTCCAGCTGTAATTATAAACTCAGGACTATCTCCAGAACAGTAATTTTTTAAGCTGTCTTGGCTAAACTTCACTTTGCATAATTCATAACTTAAATTATTCTTCTATGTCTACTTAAGTCATCAGTACAATATAAAAAAAATACATAGTTCTTCAATTCCTTTATTATATTATCAATGTAACTCAACACATGCTCCAAGAATTTATTTTGATCATTAAGATAGTTTGTTATCATGATGAACTCAATAGCAGCTTTGTAAAATGTTCTGACTTTTAAAAAAATGCTTTTCTTAAAAAAAAAAAATTGAGTTTTTAAATGTGAAAATTGAAATGTCTTCTTTATTAAAATACTTGCATCTCAGGAAGAAAGTAGTTCTTAAAAGTAAGCAAGGCTGTGGGATCAGTTTTAAACCATCAGCTCACTATCATCTCAACCCATATGAATTACTGAAGTATCCAGGGGCACCGAAATGAGGATTTTGAGCATTAGGAGTGAAATACAGAGTGCAATGACAATGTATGAGTGGATGAATGCAAAAAGATAGGAAGATTTTATCTGGCAATTTGGACACCTTGAATGCTGGTGTGTTAACAGTTTACTTGTATAATATTTTAAGAAAACTTTCAGGTGTATTGAAAAGCACTCATTTTTTTTTAAATGTGAGTAACAAGGCTTTAAGGAGAAATAAGGTCAGGAGAAGTTAAGATCAGATGGATACATCCACACTGTTGACTTCTACGGGTTTTTTTTCCAATAAATATATTTTTGCTTTTGTATAAAAGGAGAAGTTTCAATCAAAAGCCTCTCTGCAAGAAGCTTTCCAGTTCTCTGTTTCCACTGCTCCTCCAGAAAGTTGATTTTCACAAGAAAAAAAAATACAGAAACATACAGAAATAAAATTACAGAAGTATCTAAGAAAAACATGCATAAACAAGTTGAGCCTTAAAAATAAAATAACTGAGAGAGTGGCAACTAAACATTAATCAAAATACAGGGAAAATATACACTTCTAAGTCTATGTATGCATTTGCATGAATAATTCAGTCATGGTGTCTCGGTTGCCAGTCCAAACTTATTAATTTTTCTGTACCTTGTAATAAGTTCTTCTGCAGCTTGTGAGCACAGCTGGATCTGTGCAACTTCTTCTTCTGTAGCCAACTCAACAGCCTGCTGAGGGTACAAGGGAGATCGAATGACAGGTTTACAGGAATCATACTTCTGTTTGTCTTCCCAAGACTTCAGGGTGTTTTCAAAGGCCTAATTAAAATGAATTATACATTCAGTTCACAGCACTTGGAGAATTCTTAGTTATTTTAAACTTTACTTGTATATTTTATATAACTTTTAATTTATATAAATTTTAGTTAAAATTACTTTAACAAACAACTTTTAAATTTAATTTTAATTTTATATAAATAATACAGGCTGTATAAATTATAACATGACATTTAATATTTTTAAACTTAGTACAGAGAACAAGTCACATCTACAAGCTCTCTCTGTCTCCTTCTCGTTATCCTCAATAAGTGTGTTCCAAAATAATAACAACATAAAGACAGTGATAATACAAGCACATTTTGTGCCGATAGTAAGATCGAAATCAGAAACTACAGGATTCAAACCTAAAAAATAGTGGGGAAAAGTAACACATTTACTAAAATAGAGTTCAAATGTCATTAACTCCACCCTAAATTCAATATGCAGTTAGTGGACACAGAACTAGGTGGCAATTACGCCTTTCACACAGTCACCCCAGACAAGCCTGACCTCTCCAGAGGCTTTCTGCCTAGATTCTGCTTGTGTCTGAGAGTGGGTCATGGGAGAGAGGTAGGATTAGTAGGACAGAGAGGAGAGAAATCTGCAGAAAGTTATTCTGAAAATTGGACATTATAGAACTTTGCTATTTATGCAATTGTACTAAAACTTCCAGTATGTCATTGTGTATAATACACCTGGAGAAGAAGGAGAAGGAGAAGGAAAAGGAAGAAGGAAAGGAAGAAGGAAAGGAAAAAGGAAAGGAAGAAGGAAAAACAAGGAAAGGAAGGAAGCGAGGAGGGAAGGAGGGAGGAAAGAAAGGGAGAGAAGGGAGAGAGAGAGGAAGGGAGGGAGCGAGGGAGGGAGGAAGGAAGGAAGGAAAAAATATTTTAAATTTTGACCATTCTTCTTCTTACTATATATTAACAAGAATGCAGGAATAGCAGTAATGAAACTGATAAAAGCTAACAAAGAGTTGTGTCACTTACACAGAAGAACAATTCTCCACCCAGCTTATTATAGAAATCATATAACTGTAAGCAATTACATAAGTTACATAAATAGTTATAAAACATTTTTGTAAGCACTGTTTTGTTCAGGTTAAAATGGAATCAAATTATTATAGAAACCGATGTTAGTAACGGTATCTCATAACACACTTTCTGGAACATACTCTGTCTCGTGTTAGCATCTGAGCTCTGTTCTTATGTATAATCTTAATAACTCCCGGGGGCTGGATCCATGCCTCTCCATCAACTTGCACTGGAACCCCTTCATCACCAAGTATGGTGATCTTTACTGATCGACACTGGAAAAGAACAAACACGTTATTTTACAGAGCAATAAATACTAATGAAACTGATGGGCTCTCTGAAATATGTTGATCACTAGGAGCTGTGGCTTCCCTCCAGGACGATCGCAAAGATGAAGCATTTTTATACTTCATTCATCATTGAAGACAATTTGTTACCCGTTAAAATTAAAACAACGTCAGTGCTTTATTAATGTATAGGGTGGCGGTCATCAAGAGTACGGCTACTTGCCAGCATCCCAAACTGCTGCCAACCATGTTGCGTGCTTTGAAGTAAGAAACAAACCTGAGCTATCCTGTGGTGCTGCAGTTTGATGACTCTTGAAACTGCCATCTGCATGCTGCCAAATACCGCAACAACTTCTAAGATTTTATCATCAAACGATGGAGCCCCAAATATCTGAAAGGAAAAGAAAATATTCTGGTTTTGATGGTAAATCTAGTGCTTATATTGCGTGTTCAATGAAATACAGATTAATTTACAGATTTGTTTTCAACATTTAAATGCTCTAACTTATTTACTGTAGAATAACTACACTGTCTCTCAAAAGTCAGGAGTGAGATACTGTAGACAGTAGGCAAATATTACTTAAAAACAGCAATGCTAATAGCATTTCAAATATCTGAACGATGAGACATATCCTTATGTAGGAAGAATGGCATTTTTCAGCATGCAGACTAAGAAATGTTTTTCAAGGCAAGATGACAGGCCAATTCAAATCTCCGCTTGGTTAATGTACTTAATGTCTAACAGGTTCTTGCAGTAAAAAGGAGTAATGGTGTCTTTTTTTTTCTCAGAAGTGCTCATCTTCTTATATTCTGAATTCTTTAGAAACTAACGTCTGAGTCCACACTCAGCTTTGCTAACCACGGCTTTCATACTGAAGAGGATCTTGTTTGCACTGTATACAATTATCCACTGTAAATATGAAAACTGCTTTTGTATGGAACAAGCGTCCTGATGTGCAGCCAAGATCCTGAATTTCCATGAGCTTCCACAAAGTACACCAAGTCTCATGTGTACCATTGCCACCCAGGGTCCTGCAGGGGAATTCTGCAGGAATTCCTGCCAGACCCAGTTGAACTCCAGACCACCTCACAGGAGAAGGTGAGGTGAGAAGCTTGACCTTCGTCCTGATATGCAATAGGGAGCAACAAGGGAGAAGTCAGCAGGAGAGATCACTCCAGTAAGAGTTTAACGGGTAGAGAGATCACTCTTCTGAGTGGTACTCAGAATACCTCAGTTGGCACCGTGGGCAGAGCAAGCTGCATCAGCAACACCTAAGAAAGGATTTCCTGGAGGTGAAGAATAAGAGGGTGTGGATCCAGGACTGTCTCATCCAGATAGTGTAAGCAGCAATGGCTCAGGGAGGCAGGGGATGGGGAAAAGGGTGAGGGACTTTGGTCCCTGCTGCCCACCAAGCCAGCGGTAGCCTCTAGCCCAGGAAAGTAAGCAGTGGCATTGGTCAACAGGCTGAAGAGGGCTTCTCAAGGAAAGGGCCGCACAGCACAGTTGCCATAGTTCAGTGCCACATCCAGGTGGCACTTTTCCTTGCAGTATCCCAGGATTGCACAGATAGTTATTGAGCAGATCAGTGTCAAAGAACAAAAATGCAATTTTACTGGGTCTAGACTGTTTTGAAGCAAAAGGTTTTTCCATCTGAATTTTTCCATTTACCTTGTGAACATCTTGAAAGGAGCAAAGACAAATTCTATTATTCCAAGGTAAAAAGGTATGGAGAGTCCTTGATCTAGCTTTAACAAGTATAACTGACATCTACAGGGCGAGTTCAGCAGGGGTTAAGAAAAAGTAGTTGCAAAATTTAATTTATTTTATGCTCCCATTTTAGTTAAAGGATGGGGAAACCACAACCAGTAAAAATATCTGTAGTGAAAATCAGCCATACCTTTTTTTTTTTTAATAAAACCAAACAAAGCTCTATGGATCAACGTTCAAGAAACAATTCCCTCCTTTCCTGTTGCAGGTCATGTTTCTGGCCTGTCTTCTGAACTCCAAAAAAAAAAGTGTGCCTAAACAAGCCCAGCTCAACACAGTCAGCTTGTGGCTGCCCTGCTCGGCTCACCAATAATGTTTCAGAAATAGTCACAGCTGTCAAGGCAACATCTTTCTTTTGTCCAGATCAGCAGAACCAGCAGCATTTCAGACCAGCACCACCACCTCTGATGATAAGTCATTCAAGACTGCACTAAAGCAGTGAATTATGCTCCTAACTCTGTCCAGAACAAACATGTCACTTTGCTGGCACATCTGATCACCAGAAGACTAAGAATATCAGTAAAACTGCTCCAAGACACACACATTTGCTGTATATCAGGATGACAGCTAGGACAGATCTGTCTCAGTGAGGCAGTCCAGGGAGAAAAATAAACTCCTGAACAACAGCTGAGAAGATGTTAGAGATGCTTTCGAGTTATGAATATGAACATGGAGTATATAAAAACTTTAGATATCCATAGCCAAATATAAACACAACTGTCATCCGACATATACCAAAAAAAAGAACAAGATATTGAAACAGGTTTAAATATTTTTTGTGACTTTCATATATATATATATATATATATATATATATATATATATAAGCAAAATAAACAAAGGACAGTAAGTCACAAGAAACCAAAAGCATTTTGGCAAAAAAAAATAAAGTTCTGGATTGCCTATGTTAAAATCACAAGCTAATTTGCAACTCCAGTTTTAGGTGATTCAGTCCCCACACACACTAAATCAGGACACAAATCAGAATTAGGATAATCTGCTAGTAATTGCAATTGTTGCACTGTGCATGAAGTGGATGGCAGCAGTAAGGTTGCTCCAAGTTGTAAGACATTTGGGTATCCATGTAGTGTAATGTTTCTTAGCATATGTAAGGAAAAGCAGAAAAAAGATACCTTAAAATATTTTAGAAGCACATTGAAAATAAGATTTTGAAAACAGATTACTACTCTCACTAAATTATCAGTCACTAAATGCATCAGTCCTCATCTGCTGAATCACCATCCCTTAGTCCAAAGCTGTCTGAAGAAGAGGAGGAAAATTCAGGTATAAACTGTGAGTGATTATCCTTGTCCATCTTGTTTATTGTTAGAACAGAGCAAAAAGAGGAATCTATGCTCTAAGAAATCTTACTTCCAGGAGTTTGTAAAACAATATAGAGAGAAATTGTTTGAGTCTCTGTTTCTAAAATTAGTTTCTTAAAATACTATCTCATAGAGCCAGGTTTTAAAAAAATCATTGAGCCTTATAATGAACATATTGCTGGAATGGACATGACAGAAAGCAATAGACAGCGAAAACTCTTGGGATATATTTTCAATATAAAATTCAAATACAAGACAATGCAGTTTAAACTCAAAACAGCCTCAATGAATAAGAGTTGCTAACCAAACTATACGCTACTATGATTAAAATTAAATGAGAAGAGCAGTTCATGTTATTTATTGCTGGTTTTGCCCAGGAGGTTACTTCTCTTTAACGTTACTCACATCATCTTCTTTGGTTCCACCCCAGAAATTAGTCCCACCAGCATAACTGGGAATGTTTAGCACAGCTATGCCCTGCAGACTTGGAAGGGGGATGTACTGTCCATCACACTGTAATGGATAAAAGCTCATTCAGTACATAAATAATGTGATAAAAGTAATCAGCTATTTTTAACACATGAAGCTTCAAGAGAGCTGGCAGGGGAGGACAGAGTCATTAATAGGTTTGACATAAGCCTATTCCATCCATGCTGTGAAGCAGCTCTAATACAAAACCTCTTCACCCCAATCTTAACACCAGTTTTTGCAGAGCCAAAAAAACACTAGTATCTACAGCAGAGGTGTTCCATGACTCCTCAAAGAAACATTTTCACAATTTCACATTTAGTTGAGTCTATTAAGCAGGGGAAAAAAAATAAAAAAAATTCAAGAATATTTCTGACATAGCCACAAACATGTTGTTAAATATAAGTGTTGTTAGCACTTGTATACTTGCCTTCCTGTTAAAATAACTTACTCTCCTCCCAGAAGTGCCAAGGCAAATCTAGGACTGACCCCACACTTGTTACCCTAGCTGTAGCTTGGAGTTGTTGACGTTGCAGGTAAGAGGTCGCTCCTATAACCAACGATTTATTCCCTCTTCCTTACCTCTTTATCCTCCAAAACCCATAAGCAACTCGAAGTCCTACTCAATACAATCACGGGATGACATAGGTCAATCTCACTCTACTTATGGCCAAGAGTAAATTTAAAGACGTCAATGAAATCACCCTTGACTGACAGCAGTACAACTGCCTGCAGAGGTGAGCCCAGTGATCTCAAACCATCCGACTGGAAGTCAAAAGTGCAGTTCTGCAGCAGGGCCACCAGCATGGATTTGAGGTAAGTTGGACATATAAGGTCATAAATGCTGGATGCAGGTGCTCCTTTGGGGATCATGAATTTGCCTTTAAAAAAGATGGCCAGATTACTGCAAGTTACCAGTCTCAGAGAAGAATCTTGAAATTATATAAATGAAATAGAAATCCTCAGGAAATAAGGACAAAATCTGTAGCAATTTTATCAGGAGAATAAAGAGATGCAAAATGATTTCCAGAAGGTGCTTAGTGCTCTCTTTTTATGATTTAATCTCAGCAACAAGACAGAATTTAACATTTTAATCAAAATGTGACAGTATCCAAAATATGCTGTGATATTAATAGATGCTGCACAGCCATTTGTATTGTAGTAAAGGTCTGCCTCCAACTCCTGAAATAGATATTTAAATTTCCCAGTGCCATGCACCTCATCACACATTTTAGCATAAGGCTAATACTATGCAAGGCAATATGAAATATGAAATTTCTGCTTGCTGGTTTACTTCCAGAAATATTCAAAAATAATTATGGAAAGGTCAGATTTGAATGCCTTATTGAATCTGATTTGAATCTTACTCAAAAGATACTTAAATTAGAATTCTATCTGCAGTATACATAATGTTCTTTCCTGTCATTATTTTCGCTAACTACTGCATAATTCCTTGATAATTACTCAATCTTTAGATAACAGCAATCTGCCACTACCAGACAAAATCCTCCTAAATCTCAGAGAGAAAAAGTTTCAGTACCTTAAAATTATTCTTCCAATTTAAAAAGTTATCTTCATATAAATATCATGAACTTAGATGTGAAATACTTAGCATGAAGTAAAAAGAGAAATTATGTATGTTCTCTGTCAAAATCTAGCCTAGATATTCTTTGGGTGAAAATAACTGTAAGCATACCATAGTCTTTTTCTGCATTTGGTAATGATTTTTATCTCCTTTAAATTCCCAGTATTGTGAAGAAGACTTAGATTTGACATTAGAACTTAAAAGACAAAAAATAACAATGTTTAGATAATTTACACTGCATTTGTTGTGCTGTGGTAACACCTTGCTTTTTTTGTGAGATTGCCTCAAACACCTATTATAGAGAAAGTCTCTATTGGTGCAGCTGGGTTTCGTATGATGCACATTCAGAATCTCCCTTCTTCTCTCAGGAATTTTTTACTTAAGATCATCTGTGTGCTCTCTTCTACACGTGTAATGAAGCTTTCAGATAGTTTAAAATGAACCTGAGGGATTAAGACTCTCTCCTTCTGTTTAGTGTATGTTCATTTCTGTTATCATCCTTGAAACTTGGTCTCCCCCTTTAATGCAGTGAACATAACAAAACATTATCTATACAAGAAAATTTACCTCAAGTTGAACTTTTTGTTCTAAGTTCTTGTAAGTTCTCTGCAGTAGCTCTTTTGTGCCAAGAACTCCATACCACATCATATTTTTTGTCCGACTTCTGAAAATAGGTAAAACAAGATTTACATATTGAAATACAGATTATTATGTCTTCTATTTGTAGGATAAGGAAAAAATTAAGAATAAATAGATAATAAAAACAAAGTAACAAAAATGTCTTGGCTCTGTCACTGACAATTATATTACCTGCACTTTTCAGGGTGCTCTTCTCGCTTGTTATTAAATTCTAGTGAAATTTTTGCATCTAATCCAATTCCAAAGTAGTTGTTCATGACACATTTTTCTGAATATCCCTCCCTGTTAGAAGAAAAGAGATAATTAGGTGTACATTTGTACAGTACCTGCACACATAGGGCTTTGACCAAGATGGTGACTGGTCTCAGAATAGATACATCAACCGAGAGACATCAAGAGACGTTTCCTCTGAATCTCCTTGAGGAAACCCAACAGCAGTTGAAGAGACAGCAGTTGAAGAGACAGATTGGTTGCTTGCTCCTTTGTAAGTGCAGGTTACTTCCTGCAGGGCAAAGAACAAATTGTACCAAACCCCCATCCAGCACTATTTCCACCATACCCAAAATAACAGTGAGATACGACAACATTGCTGCCCTGGGCATGGCTCTGAGACAGCAGCACCACACTGGACCAAGTACTCAGGCTGCATTTAGGCATGCTGGTGCTAGATGTTTGACTGATGCTGCTGGCACAGCAGTGCTTTGTTTTAGGGCAGCCACAGCCCACAGCCCTGATACTATCTGTAAGTTTCTGCCAATGCTCCATCCAGTTCTGGGCAGCAGAGACAGCTTAGGACACAAAATCTCCACTCACTGCTCCAGTCCTTAGGGGGACACTCTTGTCTTCCTCCTCTACAAGGTGCCCAGAACTGCTTCAACATCTTGCTGGCAGCTGAGTTTGCGTTCAGACCAGAGTTTTGGGCAGGGAAACCCAGCTCAGAAGGACTGCAGTCCTGTTCCTCTGAGAGCCAGTGGGCAAGGGGTAAATGAGCAAATGTCTCGTATTACTTCTGCTGCAGGACAATTCTGCACTACTCAGAACTAAAATGGCACAATACAACCTGTTTTCAGACCTTGAAGTCTACTGCTAACTGACAGCAAAACAGAATTTCATAATGAAAAAAAAAAAGATTACAAAAAAGTAAAAAAAAAAAAAAGCTTAAGAGAAGCAAACAAAATCAAAACACTAAATTTGGAAAAAAAAATTCCTTACAGTGAATCTGGATCCGGGTCAATAAACGGCGTAGCACCAAATGGATCGATGTTTGCTAGCAACATTTTGCTAATTATTGAACTTCCTGCAATAGAAGCAGCTAGACCAGCCCTCAAACCTGGTTAAGAAAAAGGAGGAAAAAAAAAAAACAAAAAAAAAATTTATTTGTTAAACAGAGAAACATATATTGTCACAATATAAGCCACATACTGAGAAACAAAATATTCATGAAATATGTATAGGGAAGTTTGTGTTTCTATCTCAGTTTTTACATATATTGATTATCTTTTCAGGTCTCTGGCTCTCTTGAGCAGAAAGGCAGCTATGCTGCAGTGTAATGGCTGACTCTCCAGGTACCACCATTGAAAAAGAAAAAAAAACAAGAAAATTCAGGATTTCAGGCCAACACTCATTGGCTGGCACAGTAACCAAATGGATGACCTAATATTCAAAAAGACTATTGCAGCTTTTTGTTTAGTTTAATCTTAATCACCAAACTGTCAATTATTTCCCTTTGGTCTTTTCTTCTGGAAATATTCCTAAGGAATAACCTCACCATTTTTACAACTAGAAGAGTCCTAGTTTAACTTAACTTAATTTTTGGAAAGGTCACAGCCTTGCCATGCTTATCTTGACTAATATCAAAGTCACTCTACAAAACACTGTGCAATGCATGTAAAGAAGGAAAAGTACTTTCTAAAAGCTTTCACTTAAATTCACCTAAAGGAAAATGTAAGCTCAGTTCCATTATGTTTTAACTAAACTAATTAAGTTAATTAAAAGTGTTTTACTGCTGCCTCATAGTATTAATTTCACTTCGATAAGAACAGATTTTTTCCAACTGTTCTTACTGCACAGCAGTTTTGTGTAGTTTCAGTTATCCATTTGCTAAGAGGTGTCTACAGACACCTCTTATTCAGAGGGTTGAACCTTAGACAGCTCTGTCCCTCATGCCCTTCATAGCCTCCATTGATTAGCATGAATGAGAGAAGGACTTGGGGATACTGGTGGATGAAAACTGGACACAAGCCAGCAATGTATGCTTACAGCCCAGAAAGCCAACCATATCCTGGGCTGCATAAAAGGAAGTGTGGCCAGCAAGTTGAGGGACATGGTTCTCCGCCTCTACTCTGCTCTTGTTGAGACCCCACCTGGAGTGCTGCGTCCAGCTCTGGGGTCACCAGTACAAGAAAGACACGGACCTGTTGGAGTGGGTCCAGAGGAGGGCCATGAAAAAATCATCAGAGGGTTGGAACACCTCTCCTGTGAAAAAAAGGCTGAGAGAGTTGGGGTTGTTTAGCCTGGAGAAGAGAATGTGCCAGGGAGACCTTATTGTGGCCTTTCAAAATATAGAGGTGGCTTCTAAGAAAAACTGAGAGACTTTTCACCAGGGCCTGTAGTGACAGGACAAGGGGCAAAGGTGTTAAACTGAAAGAGGGTAGGTTTAGTTTGGACATAAGGAAGAAATGTTTTACAATTAGGGTGGTGAGACACCGGCACATGTTGCCTAGAGAAGTTGTGGATGCCCCATCATTGGAAATGTTCAAGGACAGGTTGGACATGGCTTTGAGCAACCTGATCTGGTGACAGATGTCTCTGCCCATGGCAGGGGGATTGGACTGGATCATCAGAGGTTCCTTCCAATCCAAACCACTTGGTGATTCTAAGATCCTGAATTTCATTTTTCATCCTCTGGAATCAAACGGAACACTTCTGCTACATCTGGTGTTGTGCCAAAAGACTGGGAATCTTCCACATTATTTTGTATTTCCTACTATATGATAAAACATAAAGATGTGTGTGTTGGTTCAAAAAAAATTCAGAGCTCCTGGCATGAACTAAAAATCATTATTTGACAGCAAGCAGGGGAACAGAAGGCAATACTAAAGTTGTGTAAGGCACAGCAGATTTCGAAATCATAATTACCTGGGCAGATAATCCTAGTGTTAAGCACTGGAAGGTTTTCCTTGCTTGCAGCCAAAGCTGGAGCAGAGAAAGAGCCTGTCTGAGAATGGATACCTCGGCTTGTACGTCGATCTGGAGATCTTGGTGCAGTTTTAGCTGTGCAGAAGAAGTAAAAGTAGAGAACATTACTTAGTTGTATTATGGCATTACCAAATACATAGTTTTTACAGCCCTGACAATATTTCAATAGCATTAATTTAATCTGTTGCCATTCCATGACAAATGTCCTTCCCTCTCACACCACAGTTTTTCTTCTAAATACAGGGAAGAAAACTCAGAAACAGATCAAGTAACAAGCGCAAATTACAATGAACAAATGTGCCCAGCATTCATGTGACGAATTCCCCACTTATGCTTCAAGATACTAGCAAAAACTGCATTATATGCGCTTTAAAGTATTTAATGCTGCAGTAAGCTTCTTATAAACATATTAATGAAGTAATACAAATTTAAACTTAAATTCAATGTAAATCTACTTATAAACATACCTATATTATATAGTTAATTTTCATTTATAATAATTTTAATACAGATAGCTATACTAACCCATAGGCCCAGGAAATACCTGATCAACAGCCATGCTATTTGCTTCAAGCAACTAAAATGGATCCCCTGCCTGCTTCAGGTTTCTGAAAACCTCAGACAAAACCTCTGACATCTTTATCTACAGCTGACCTGAAAACTGGAAGGGAAGGGAAAGCTATATTCAGACATTCTTGTTTTCTGCAGTTAGAGAGATTGTGGGGAAGATCAGTTTACCATAATCTTTTATTTTTCACAAAAAAACCCTGGCAATTCCTAAAATAATTGAAATTACTTATTTGTTAAAATTTTCCAGAAGATGGATCAATAAAACCTTGTGACAGATAGCAAAGTCTGGTAGCTGATCAAATTGTTGGTGGCAAAGGCTGGTAATGGCTCAGGAAAAAGAAGGGGGAGAAAATCAAGGGAAAAGAAAAGATGTTCACAAAGAGGAACCAGTAGCTCAGTGAGGCTGGTTATCGCTGGGGCTGCCTCTGGAGATGATGAAGCAGGACAAGCTTTTCAGTGGGCTGACCTCAGGTGCTGTAGTTTACTTTTCTGGCAGAACTTGTTTCATGCAGGCTGTGAGAATATGCCAGCACCTGCTTTAGCCTGGGGAAGTTGATCTTTGTGAACTTCAGCCCCATCAGACGTAGCCAGAAACTGATGCCCCAGGAAAGAAAGTTTGGGTATTACCATAGCATTTCCATGTGCATGTAGAAAGCTTTTGCACACCAGATGATCATAGACAGACATTTCTTGGCTACCTCTGCTTCAAATCATCTCACATGTTAAAACTATTTCAGCTTAGCACAACTTCAACCTTGACCATCTGAAGAAGCTCAGAACAAAAAAAAAGGAAATAATTTTAAAGTGATCTGATGTATTCCTCTCGAAACCTGGAAACTAATTCAGCAACAATAGAATGATTAGGACTGGCACCAAGAAAGCAGAAGGAAAACACCACCAGGAATGTGGTGGGAAGGCTAAAATATACCCTTTTTTTTTGTGGCAGGAGGGGGATAGATCATGTCAATCATGATAACTCAGCCTGACAGTAACACGAGTGTACTGTCTGAAGACATTAATGAAAAGAAATTGCAGTGTGGGAAAATCTAGAGACAAAGGTAATAACAAGAACCAGGGATTAGAAATTGTGTTCAGATCAATTCAGACCAAGATTTGAGCATTCACTTTTTTTTAAGTGATGATAATCTAGCACAGAACAGTCAATGAAATGGCAAATTCTTCACCCTCTTGTATCCCAGGAATAGGATTAGACACCTTTCTGGATGACTTGCTTACGTCAAACTGAAATTATGAGACACAGAACAGGAATAAGTGGGTGAAAATTTCTGGACTGTTTTATATGAAAAGTCTGACCAAGTGGCCTAACAGCTCCTTCTGACTTCTGTATATCAGCCTTAACAGTTATTACAAAATGCTATAGTACTGGATGATAACAATACTACACAACGATTTGTATCTGTGCACGACAAAACTCTGTGATATAATGTTAAAAAATAAAAAGAAATATAAACTGCAAGTGATATCAAAAAGAGTTATTAAAAATTTAGGTGAAGGTAATTAACATATGGAAAAATATTATCTTCATCAAATGACCAGGAAGATCCTCAGAGGGCAAAATATAATATTCAGAACAAAATTAACATTCATTTTTCATAATGCTACTGAAAAATTCACAATGCTATTCACACAGTCTGCTGTCTCTGTACTTAGGAAGAACGTAGTTATAGTAAATAGGAAAATCAACAGAGCAGCTGCTCTTTATTTGACAGATGAGACTCATGGGGATAACTGCAATAAAGACAAACTTTTGCTGTTCATGCTTTGATAAAAACAACAGAGCCCTAATGAGTAAAACTGATGGTTTATTGCAGATAATTGAATTTGTGTTTCATGCTTTCTCCCTAAATACCTATCTTCCACTGACAGCATTAATATGCACTGTTTCACACATATCAGATGTATGAAGAATGATATAGCTCTCCAATAAACGCAGAAATTTTATCATCAAGAAACAAAGGGTTTATATATATTTATACACCTGGGTATATATTTTTATATACCTGGGTGAGTATTTTTATTTTTTTATATATTTATGGCAGTAGGACTGGGTCATCTGTAGGGCCAGCATCCTCTATGAGTTACTACTGAAAATGGGCAACTAACAAGCATTGATTCCTATAATCAAGGTAAAAGGGAGAGGGGTCAATGGAGAGACAATCACTGGAGAATGTCTGAAATCCATTCCTGGAGAAAAGGAAATGTGAGATTCTGAATCAACAGAAGACCCAAGAATCTAATGACGTATTTCTAAGATAGGAGCTACTGACAAAGGCAGCAGCTTCAGAGCAGAGCTTCCTGAGAACAACAACTTTTGAAGACCTTGGTGTGGGTTAGGTTAACAGAAACAGAGGCAAATCCCAAACAGCTTTGTTCATTTTGCCACAGGAAGTTGCTTACTAAATATCTAGAGGATGGCTTTTACTGTCCATCATTTACTGCTGTTTCTCCATGACTCACATATTATCTTGAGACCTCACCTGCAGCACATCACAGCCCGCTTTGGTAATATGGCAAAGACTGAAGTTTCACCTATACTAAGAAACAGCTTTCCTAAAATTACTGCACAGCTTGAGACTCTTGAACAACCCTGGCACATGAACTACCAGTCAACACAAAATGCAGTACTGATGTTTGTGATGGGAAATGTCCAAACATGACCTCTGGCTGGATTGGCTTGGTACCAAAACCAAGCAAGGAAAGAGATAAGTGAAGGTCCCTCATAGACAAATTTTACATTTCAATGTGGGAATTAGTACTATGCTATTTTAGGAGATGAGTAGGGAATACTATTCTCTAAATACCATTTTACGCACAGTAATTGAACACTGAAGAGCCAAAAGGAAAGCTTAGCAACAAAAAGGCTATTACTTTACGGAAATGCTTCCTTCCAAGCAAGTTGTTTTAAACTCAGATCACACAATATTCTAATTGCTTTGTACAATTATTGATACGAATAATACAACTGGATTCTTTCTGTTGAATTTTAAATCTCAGCATGGACTACCCACACTGTCTTCCTTTTTTTTGGGGAGTAACCTGCAGAGCCCCACATTGAGGACAGAATGATGCTCCTACAGGAAAGCAGGAGCACTCAGAGAGCAGTAGCTGATAAAGTCCATCCAACCATGGGCAGAGCAGGTAGAGGGCACTACACCCTGGAAAGCAACAGTAGCTTGGTATAGTGGCTTGCCATATGGCTTGCTATACAGCAGACGATAGCTGCAAGGAACTAGCTTCACTAATGACCTGTACTTGGGACAACAGCACAAGAGATTTTTCATGGGAAGGAACTCTAGGATATCAAAGACTTTGGTTCAAATTTCTGCTCTGAACTAGACAAATAGAGAGGGTGACCTTGGTACTGCCACTTCTCAGGAGACTTCCATGCTCCAGTTCCTATCATATTCTTTCCTGTTTTATGCGGTGCAACTTCATATAAAAGACTAAAATTTCATTCTCTCCGTTCCGATAACGGTCTCAAGGTAAGTTCCCAGCTGAGACATCAGCGTTTCGTGGTCCATACAATGAATAAATATGTCTGTTTCACACAATTTGAAATGCCATCAACAGAAGTGACTGACAGAAATTCCTGTAATATGCCCTGAAATGCCTATGATGGAGACGTGCTATTGCCACCGTTACCCAGGCTTTAGTCCCTGCTCAGGTTCATGTAGAAAGGTGACTGTAAAGGCTGGATTAAATGCAGGCACTTCTCTCCCCAACAAATACTTTCTTAGCTTTGTAAATCCGTACCAAAAGACTGCTCAACTCATCTCCCACATTTTTCACTCAACTTTTATTTATCCAAAGCTATTAAAATTTGTGACTAGTTCCAGTGAAACAACATGTTAGTATTCTTAATTATGGAGCCAACTATGCTCATAATGCAACTATAAGGCGACTGCATAATTTTAAATTATTTTATTCCTAATTTACTCACTTGATGGAGACTCAAGTTCCTTTGTATCTTCCTCTTTTTCCTCTTCTTTGGATTCATCTAATTCTTTGCTATATTCTACAGGAGACTGGTTCACTTGTTCTTCACTATGAGCATTCTGCTCATCCACAACTGCTTATTAAAAAAAGACAAAAAGTTTCAAGATCTTTAAAGAAAACCTGCATAAATGGAAAATTAGCTTATTTTTTTTCTGTACCTTTAAGTTTTAAAATATTAACAAAATATCTCTTGTCAATTCAGTGAAAAAGACTCTTGCAATCCTTTGCCTATAGATAAAGATTTGCTGCCAGAAATTTTCATTTTGTGGAGGATAACAGTTAGAAAAGAAACACACTTTTGTATGTGCACACACGTGCATACATACGTATTCATACATGCAGACAGACAGTCATCAACATCCAAACAAGCTGCATTTCTTTCCCTTGCGGCTTGAAATAAGCATATAATTCATCCATGTAAAAATGTAGAAATCAAGCTTTAATAATGAAAATTAATGCTAGTAAAGAAAAAAAGCCACATTATTATTTTATCAGTAAGGATCAAAATGTTACTGATGTGCACCTTTTTCTGCTTGTTCAATGATCTGCCTCACAGCCTTCTTCAAGCTGTTTGCCCGAAGCATTAACTGTTCCCGCGGTTTGAAGAGTTTCTGGGTGGAAGACTTTGAGACGCACTCTGCTAATTGCTCTTTACTTTCAGACAAGGATTCTTCACTTGAAAACTCCTCTGCTTCTTCTTCCACAATGGGAGGAGTGATGCCTGGGAGAATGGGAGCAGCCTGGGCTTCTATGTGAAGTGCCTGGAGCAACAGGTCGAGCTTCTCATTTAACTCGGTGCACTAAGACAAAATGGAAAAGAATACATACACACCAGAAAAACAGTGAACATATGAACATTTTCAGGAAATTAAGCACCAGGGAGGGAGCTAAATTCTCCATGTGGTAGGATTCAAAATTGTCTCTGTCTAAGTGTCTACATCATTGTCTATGTAAATTCCAAACCCAGGTTCAGTATTTTATATCGGATTATGAGTAGGTCTGCATGGGTTTACACAAACTCTGTGACACTCAACCAGATTAGAGCAATTAAAACAAAAAAAAAATCCCTACACTGAGATGAAAATAACACACTGTGCTAAACTCAGCCTGCCACGTAACTAGGGTACACATCAGATCTCACTCTTCTTCAAATGGCCCACAGCAGAGAGAGAACCAGTGCAGATTCACCCATACCATGCATTATAACAAATTATGAGTGCTCAGTACCCCAATTTTGAGAGATAACCTATGGGGACGTGCCTAGCTGTTAGACTGAAAACATATGGTGGTTTGGGGTTTTTTTTTTTTTGGCAACACAGCTGTACATTTAAGGAAGTGAGTTGTCACAGAGCAGAGAGGCTTAAGCCACAACCAAAATTTGTCAAACACCTCTACCCCGAACTGAGCAGTTGCTCTCTAGGTACACTGGAAAAGATATTATTTTCTGTGCTTAAGGGAAAGGAAACCAATGCTGTTTGGTCCTGGAACAGTAAAAAAAAAGATTTTTTTTCTAAAATATGCACTGACTAGAAACATGAACCAGGAATTGGCATTTAGCAAGTACATTTCCCGACTCTGGCATTGTTAGTGATTTTGTTTTCTTCATTTCTTTTCAGCTTATGTAAATTTTGTGCCTCATATCAAATCCTTCTGGTTTTTTTTTTAACGCTTTTGCAACATGAGCTCTACAATTTACAGCTTAAACCATTATTTTTAACACTGTAGTCTCTCTTCCCTTCATTCTCCCAGCATACTCTCTCTTCATTATCCCATTGTTTTCCTCTAGCCAACTTAATCCCTTTCAGAGAAAAGTGTAACTTCTAATGCAGAATATCTCCATTTATCTCTATGTATATTACCATGTACTTTATCCTTTCTGAAGGAAGAAGTGTAAACAGAGTTTATAGAAATCCTACAGTTTAAAGACAATTAGGAAACTGTTCTATGCACTATGAAGAGAAGAATTTTAAAGTCACTGGTTGAAATGAAAGTCAAGCTGAGCATCCTGGAGAGGTTTAAAAATTAAACACCCATGAGCTATACACAAAACCACAACTTTAAACCAGAAAATAGTCATTGTCTTACTTTAATGGCCATGGCATCGGCTTCCTCTGCATTTTCCATTGGTTTTTCATAAGTCTTCCCTATTTTGGCAACAAAGTCCTTTACAGTTTCACATAATATTCTTCAGATAAAAACAGGAGAGGGGAGAAATCAAAAGAAATTAAATGGATACGTGTTGAATATTAAATTTTTATGGCAATTGTGTTATATTCATACTGCTATACACCATTCTTGTTGGAAACTGAACTCTGTGGTCATACTTGCAAAACAGACGATACTCTTTCCCACAGCTTGCCAAATTCAAGCAATAAGATTTAAACCCAAAACTCTTCCTCCTTTTTGATTTAAGCCTTTGCACACATTGTGTCTAAGTCTCTTATTTCTAAGAACTAAAATAAACATGATTAATTTTATTCATTCCCTCGCTTGTACACCTTCCATATCAGAGCTGTTAGCAAACTTGCCTTCACTTTGTTCAGTTCAAACACAGTCGTGCAAATTCCCACGCAAAGATGGAGCTTAGAAACCATTGCACAGCTCACACTTTTGAACCACAGCTGACCCTGAGGTGTATCTATGCAAACTACAGTGGCTGCAATGAATTTTCATTCTGTAAATCAGAGAAAGACTCAGTTCTTATTACCTACACTGCTGACAGACAGTAAACTTACTAATGGAGTGTGGATAATTGCTTAGCACTGTTCATTTGGTTGAAATTTATTTGACAGAAACTAAATAGTTTTAACAAGATACAGACCCAATTTAGAATTTGGAGCTGTAATAATATCCTGCAGTTTAATTTTCAACATGTGCCAGGTATACTTTAAATATGAAATTTTGTTAACTTGCTTTTAGCAGAAAAAAAAATGGGATGTAGTAAAATGTAATAACATTCATATATATTTTTGAGGACATTGTCACTGGTCTTTTGCATATTGCGAAACAGAAGCTTTTTCAGAGAGAAGGTATACACAGAATACTTCTGTCTTCAGATGATACCCATGACTTGCCAAGTAATAATATCTCCTTTTTAAGTGTTTCAGTTTGGGGAAAAAACCCTCTGTTGTCTGAGGCCACTATTTATGAACTGATATAGACAGAGCTATGACAAAGCTAGCTAGCTAAAGTTCTGCTTCACATTGGTGAAGCTGTTTGTCCTCTTAATGATATGGATATTCATAAAACAAAACAGAAAAAAAACGTGAAGTAGATTGCATATTTGCATTAGTCACAATAAACTTCATATTTAAGCTGCATACTGATTTGGAGTGATTTAAAATCACTTTATGTTACTATTGTGTGATTTTTAAAAAAAAAAAGTTGATGTGTTTGGAATTAAGATATCCATTAAAATTGTACCATATTTTTTTTTTTCAGAAAAAAAACATCCTCTGTAAAATACATACATCAGGATATATCAAGCCAGGGCAGCTGGGCCAGCCATATGAAAATCAGGCTTAGACAGAAGGTTATTATGGTTATGATGTTACACAGGGGATTTATACCAGACATCGTATATAAAACCGATCAACTCACTTGGCAGATGATATGACAACTGAGTGCTGATCAGAATTTAGAATTTTTGCAAGATGAGCAGCAACTGAGTCCTCATAAGCAGATATCTGAAAACAGAGAAAAAAAAGACTTCTATTTCCACACATTTCAGCAGTTTAACATCAAGCAGTGATGTTAAAATGCCTCTAGAAATAGCAGGATTTCCATTTCAGATCTAATACAAGGACAAGCATCTGGCAATGCAAATTCTACCTGCATACTGTATTTTATGTACCAGATTTTTAATATTCAAAGTAGCACTTCAGCTGAGAACTTGAGCCACAGCTCTTTTCCTCCTGTAGAGAAAATAGTGAGTTATTTCTAGGCTAAAAATAGTCCATCAGGTAGAAAAAAAAAATCTACCTTCTTTTTAGATTTATAACAACTGAAATTATTTTAATCAATTATCTTTTTTTCCTAAAACAAGAAAAGTTTCCCTCAAATTCAGCTGCTCAACTAATATTAAACCTAAAGTTTGCAGTTATAATCCTAAAGTTTCTTTTTACTGTCAGATGGGCTCTTACTCCCCACGTATCCCTACTGACAAAAGCTGCTAAACTGGTACATTATCAAAACCAGTCCTTAAGGAGCAAACCATTTAGGGCTTAGTCTTTACAAGAATATTTGGGAGAATGAACATATGCATTGCCTGTCTTTTCTTGCAGAGAAGAATTCTAAACCCTGAAATTACTTAGGCAAAGTTTCGGAATGGATCAGATTCACATATTCACACACTATATCCTGTCTTAAAATAGGCATGGATCCAGACTTCAATTTAAAGAGAAAATTCTAACCAAATTCCAAATCTAAAGATAAAAATAAATGCAGTTCTGAAATTTTCTGATGGCTTCTTTTAAGAATGTCTTAAAATCTCTTTGTGTGTTTTTGCCCTTGATATCGAGCAGGTAGATGTACCACTCTTTTTTTTTTCTCCTAAAACCCAACCTTAGTTGTAGAACTCTGACAGTAAATCAGTTTTCATTTCAAGGAACAAAACAAGACCATCTGATCTGTAAGAATGAACTACTGTTGTTCAAACATCAGTATAAAACTTCTGGAACCAAACCAAGTGAAACAAGTCTACCGAAACTCAAGTAAAGGAAAAAAAAAGAAAAAAAGAAGTAGATATGTACTTTTATTTACTTTTTGAACTGCACTTTAATACATTACCTACTGTAAGGTTAACATTCTTTTTCTGAAATATCATAACTCAAGAAACTATGCAAAAACTATTAAAATACAGATTAAATGGGGTACTCAAAAGAAAACAGCTTTCTCCAACTCAGAGTAATGGTCGGTAACTACAGTTTAGAGAATCGATTTTCAAAAAAAAGAGGTTTTGTATGAGCAGTTCCTTCCATTTTCAGGAGAGGCTAAATACAATTTGAAAGCCAGAACTAACTAGAATAAAATGTGTATTTTTTCCTTTACAAGATGAAGATACACTTGAAAATTTTAACAATCTTGTAAAATTAGAGAAGAGAAAGCCTCAGTCTGGCACTGGAAACAGACCTGTGCACAGAGCAACCCTGTTAAAACATCAGCCAGTGGAGCCCCTGCCTTTTTTCCCTGCATCTCTATATCCAGCAAGCTGTCAAAGGTTGTAACTTCCTGGCCAATTAAAACAGCCTGAATTATTAAATTATTCAGGAATCTGATTAATTATTGCTTCTCAAGTATTTTTGAGCTAAAGTTGATATGCATTAACTTTCTAAAGGAATATATTATTTTCTCATTTTTAGTCAGACTTCTCATGCCAATTATTTTGATTAAAGCATCTCGCTCTCCCTCAAACTCAAAACCTCATCAGATAGTACAAGTACAAATCTAATCAGAAAGATAGACAAAGCTTTTCTTTGAGGTCACTTATAATTTTGAGCTCTCTCAAAAAACAAAGATAAAGTTGAGTGGTATCTCCTGATCTAACTCACTTTTACAAGCTGCAAAAAGCTTCTTTCTTTCAGAATGCCACACTTGCCTTTGAAAAAAACTTTTTTTTCAATGCTTATTCCAAACTCAAGATAGTAAACATTTTACTTTTATATTAATAAAAGTAAAATATTTTAATATTTTTATATTTATATTAAAAATATTTTCATATATTTATATATACTATTAGTATACATATATGTATACTAATGTATACTATATATATTATATACATATATATACACTAGTACACATAGCATTATTCTATAACATAATACGATACTATTGTATATAAAATAATAGAAATATATTCTTACATAAAATAATTATATTAAATATACAATACTATTATATAAGAATTAAATACTATATTATATTCTTATATAAAATAATATATATTATGTATAATACGTAGAGTAATATATATGAGAGAGATACATATATAAATACATCTTTCAGGAATAAGTTTTTCTGACTGCTCTGTTGAAGACTCCTTACCTTCATTCATTTTTGGCAAATAATACATAACTGGAAACCCTAATTACTTGAGATACACGCCATGAACAGATATTGACTCAGTTCAGTTAGCAGATCAGAGAATATCTGTTTCTATTTTTTACACAAGTGCTTCAATTACAAATATCACTCCAGAAGCTCAAAGTTAAGCACACGAAACAACAAAACAAAAGTAGAAGTTCACCTGGCATTCCTCCGACTCTTCTGCAGTCACTGGAAGAATAGAAGGCTTTGCTGGTAATTTCAGTTCATAGGACATTATACTCCACCTGAAAGAAACATAACAGCTTCAAGTTTCCAGATTTTTAGTTTTATCTTTTTTCCAACAAAGGAAAACTCATTGTTACACCATGGAATAACTTGTTAAAAAAAAAAAAAAGCACCTTCATTTTCAATTGAAAGCTAATTGTATATGGGTGAAATAATTAATGATAATAATTTGGTTTATTCTTCAGATTATTCATTAGTGATTTGACAGTGATCCTTATTTGTGAACAAATGGAGACAACAAAGATTTTCCAGCAAAACATTCACAACATAGAAGAATTTGTGCAAATGAACTGCAGAATTCAAAGGAAAATAGACATGTTCCTAGAGAAAAAGCTCTAAGATAACATTAGCTTTTCATGAGAACAAAGCAAAAAGTGAAGTATCTTCATTGACATATGTATTTTTTTTTTTCCCCCTGGTAAAGAACAGTACCCTACAGCATAGATAGTATGAAATTGCTAATAGCAACACCCTTCAAAGCCTGCTGCAAAGAACAAGTAATCACTGCAGATGGCCTTGGGAACAAGTGTACTGAAATTAGAACAAAAATGAAACTGAGCTTTGTTTCAGTACAGAAAAAGACAAACGTGATTTAATCTAAGAATCTTTCAGAATGCCTAGGCCAACAATTACTTCTAAGGATCAGTAACAAGCATTTCTCTACATATTTTGCTGTAAAACGATCAAGTAGTCTGCAGAAAAGCTTAAAATAAAAAAGGACTTGTTTCTCTGTTTCATTAAAAAAACCCTAAAATAAAATCCTCTTTGATCACATTCAGGTGTTTATAACTACAGCAAGAACAGGAACACCCATGAGAGAAAGGAATGGAGCAAGAAATACTCCTCTCAAAAACTGTTACACCTTCATTGGAATGACATGACCACCACCTTCTCCGACATTGTTAAAATTGGGATTGCTCCTTTGCTTTATGGATGGAAACCACACAAAATAAGGAGTGGAAAGATCTCTTGGTTTTGACTAAGAAAATGCCTCCAACAGAAATATTATTAGTGGATCAAGACACAGATCCAGTTAGCCCAGCATCTTGTCCACAGCTGATGTCTCAGGAAATTCTATGACGGGTGAAAGCACACGATGAGAGTTCTCCCCACATCCAAGGACAGAGAGCTCAGGTGTTGCCTAAATAAAGATGCTACCTTTAGTGGTATTTAGTAGCGTGCATAGAGTCCATAAAACTGCTTAAAACAGTTTTGAATGTATACTATTTATTAATGCTTACAACTTCATGTAACAGGTAGTTATGCAGCTTCATCAGTTATGAAATACAATTTGAACTTCATGGTAAGTCATCTATATGCACATTTCGGTTTACCTGTCTAACATTTTCGTGCTGGCTCGTTCTAGTTTCTCCAAAATCTGAGGAAGTTGTGTATCATCGTCACAGGATCCTCCCCAACCAAGGACACGAGCAAGGTCATTTCCAGTACCAAGGGGTAACACTCCTAACTGACACTGAAACACAACACAGGAGCACATCTACTATTGAAAACTACAAAGAAAAAGTACAAACTATTACAAATGCTTGTTACTTCAAGCAACAAATGTTAATTACACAGCTGATGTCTAAAGCATGTAAATCAAATTGTGCAATCCCGAAACAACTTGTCCTCTTTACACCAGTGAAAATTTTCATTTAACAGTAACTATTCAGTTTGGCCCATATACAGAGATACGACAAAGAACCAAGTCAAGGAAAAGTAAGCATACAAAATTAAGTCTAATCAATACAGTAAAGGAAATTAAGTATGCACACTTGCCTGTTTGTGCAAGCTGAGCTTATCAATTTCTGACAAAACCCAACCCACGCTTCCATCACCGCCACACACAAGAATCCTGAAGTTGTCAAACTTCTGAAATAACCGCAAACTGCAGAGAAAATGCAGCCAGTTAGAGACAGTTATGTCCATTAGTGAGAGAGCTGTTATATTCATTAGCAACTGTTACAAGAAAATACGGTGCATGGCACTTTTATGGTCCTTCTTTTATTGTTCTGGGGTATGTGAATACAACCATCTCCTTAATAAACCTATCTGCATGCCTTCTATTGCTGTATAATCCACTTATACTGACATTTCTGATAAATAACATGCCAAGTTTTACTTAAAATTCCCTTGATATTGTTTTCAGGATTTTATTCGTATTATTTTATTATTTTTATTAGTTTTTTTTAAAATAAATTCTAAGAGGTGAAATTGCAACTGCTGTATGCTTCCCACTTCAGCCAGAAGCACAAGGCACCACTGGGGATTTTTCATGAGAAGAGGTTAGGACACAATGGTAGGACGTGCTCCACAATACGGGTGGGCTTTTGCCAGCGCGTGACTAACTAAATGCAAGGACTGTTGGAGGCAATTATTACACATAAAATGATCACAACAATATAAGACAAATAATACAAGTGTTTCATATTATATCCGTAAAGCCGTATCCTGCTTTAGCTTCCTACGGCTCTTCCTCCTGTTCTTTCACTTTTAACGCCTCCAGGATACAACACTCAGGCAGTACAGAAAAAGGGAGACAAGAGAGACAGAACAAGCAGAAAGGTGAGACACAGATGAAAGGGGAATGAGATGTAAAAAAACAGCCAAGAGGTAAAAACAATAGGGATTTAAACTTAAAAAAAAAAACAAAAGAGGAATTGGAAAGTATAAACTCTTAAAATAATAAAAATAAAGATGTTTAATTTTAACGCATGTTATTTTCCAGAATATGTATAATCTCTGAACTATTTCTAAAAAGCAACATATTAAGATCACAAATTTTAGATGCATTTATATTTTTTCTGAAGAAAATAATGTCACTTGTATATGATAGGCAGATATCTATTCAGAACAAAAAGATATAGATATTTAAAGAAAAAAATATTGATACCAGAACAATTTCTCCTACCCTGAGAGAAGGGAGAAAACCCCTAAGAAATACTGTCTCAAAGAATGCAATTCTGCTTTTTACATCAACTAGAAAAAAACCAGACATCACCACAATCTGACAAAATAACTGCTAAGGATCTCTCTTTGGAAACTGTTTGGGAAAAATATTTAAAAGCAACCAACCTGACCTATGATTACTGTGCGAAACCAAAGTGAGCCTCCCGAACCATGCTGCTGTTAGGTACAGCTATATGAAGCAAGAGAACTTGCAAACAGACAGACATATTTTTCAGACTGCCCTCTCTCAAAAATTGTCTCTCCAATTAAGATGAACTTTAATCTGTCATTATAATCACACGTACAAAATGTTAGCCAAAAGGGACTTAAATTAAATTCAGATTATCAGAGTTATAATGAAAAGAATATTACAACTTAGAGAGTTAATATAACAAGCCCATAACACAGTACTAATTATAAAAATCCATAGCTGTATTCCATTGTATTTGCATTATTTGCCTACTGTTTGAACTGAATTTTTTGTGCATTTGTTTCATCTACATTTTTATCATTCAAGCATAATTCTGCATCTTTAAGAGTACAAAAATCAGTGTTTCTCATTGCTGTAACAGATACTAATAGGCCATTTAACCACAATGCTATATCTGACTGGAATTAAGTTAGGCAACAGAAAAACATGCATGAATTTAATCTTTACAAATGTCTAAAGATGCTTGGGTTGCGGCCACCACTACGCAAATTTCATCCCTATCTTGCCAACAACAAACTCTTAGATTTTGTAGAATGCGTGATGGTTTTAATTGTGTTCTTGCTGCAAATTTGGTGAGATGCTCATTTTCTTGACCATTGGCCTATGTTGCCTAAATCATATTTCGTATGTAGTTTTCAGATGACAAAAGTTTTAGCGTACTTGTCCATCACTCACTGCAGGCTCCCCCACTGACATTTGTGTTTAGAATTCAAAAAGATACAGAGTACGTGTAGACAATAGTTTTATTCCATAGCTATTCACAACAAAGTCGCAGGACTATCTGTATTACTCATATGAATTGGAAGAAAAGCACCGGGGCAAACTGTGCGTGAAGGTCCTGATTCAGGAGAGCTTCTAAACATTTGTAACGGTCTTGAACCTTACCAGTTAACAGAAGTCCAAGCTAGCCAAAAAGCCACAAAACATTTGGGCTGATCGATTTTGGTTTTCAATTTTCAAGTGAGCTTTTCTAAAACAAAAATATTATCCTACAATCTTTTCACCCACCAGAACTCATCCTGAAATTCTGTTATCTCTTAGATTTTAATTAGGAAGTCACAGTAGATATTGATGACAGAATTACAGCAACGAGGGGACAACACAACACTATACTTGGCACTAAATTCCCTTGCGGAAAGGATCGCTCAAGATTTCCAAGGTCATTACCCTAAGTGAGGTCCTCCATTCATTAAATCGAACACCTGAGCTGGATTTAACGACTGTTTGAATCGACGAAGAAACTTTACTCCCTGATTGTCTCCACTCTTTGAGTTAACAAAAACTAAAAGAGGACTGGCACAGGATGGCGGGCATGTGGCTTTCCAGAAACCTGTGAACATAGTTAGAAAGAATGAAATAAATAAGGCTTTCTAATATGAACAACACAAAAAGAAATCATGGGAAAGAGGAAGAAAGGGATGAAGGACAAAAGGAGTACATTTTATCATGCATAATGTAAATGCTAAACTGAATATTAGCCCTGCAAAGAAAACATAATTGCTCAAGATTTACCAGTTTTTTTTTTTTCTTTCTGGTATTTTCAGTGCCTAGATTTAGTAAAATCCTGAAGACAATAGCTTTATTGTTTCTGCAGAGTGAAAAAGTTTATTAACCTTTTAGAATACTTCTCAAATCTTATCTTCACTGATTAGCACATAATTAAATACATATTTCAGTTACAAGTGTTTGGGTTTCAATTGGATTTTTCTTTAACCTTACTGGGTTGAACTAGACCACCCATATCTGTATCAGCTTTCTAAGAGCACCCACAGATTTTTAAAGTTACGGTACTCAGTTGCTCCCAGGTGAGACTTTGCATGAGAACTGAATATATACTACTAATTATAATAGAATCACTGAACAACAGACCTTCAGCTGTGATCCAAAACTTATAAAAGTCAATGCAGGTCATAACTAATTACAGCAGGCTTTCTGTAAGGCCTTTAGTAATTAGTACTAAAGGACAGTGTTATCACAAACATGACCAGTTCATGGAAGTAGTGGTTTCTCAGCAACACTTCAAAATCAGACATCACAGGTATAGGTTTTGACATGTGTTTCAGGCAATATTAAAATGACTATGTTGGTTTCAATTACTAAGAAAATTGCTAAAGCTGCAAATGAAAAACTGGCATAAAAGGGTGCTAATTTAATTCCACGTTATCATAAAGTATAATTTAAAATAAAGTTTGATTAAATTATTTAAGTGCCAAGAAAAATAATTTCACATATGGAACAATCTTCCTAGCATGAAGAATAAATAGCAGAATGATGCTCTGATCTAAGATACCACATAGCAGGTAAATAGAGTGAATATATACAGCATAAACAATCACTTCTACTATCTTCGTGCAATAATATTAATTAAACTGTGTTAAAATTGTTGGTCTACATTTGCCATCAACACAAACTATAAAATTCAAGCAGAGATTTCATGATACTTTTTATTAAATCCACTCCTTGCCTTCAAGTGCAGTCTGCCACTACTCACGTAGGTCTACCCTGAGCCACCAAAGAGCACCTCAGAGTTCTGAACATTTGCTGGGTTTTTCTCTCTGTGTTACAGGATTCTTACACTGCTTACATTTAAAAGAAATTTAGGGAAGCTATGGAAGCAATTCCTCTCTCTAGCCTGGAAAAGTAGTTGTTGGATCTGAGCCGTTCAGCTAGCTTACCTCTGCATAAAGCAAAGTTATAAAAAAATTTGAGAACTTACAGCATAAGTGATGCATGCCAGGCAGGCATCAGCCCACTTCATGTGAGGATTCTGGTCATTCACTTGAAAAGTTTCCAAGGGTCATAAATAAAACGGGAGAAATTTCTAGTGGGGGAACTTTCAAAAACATTTTTAAAACGTCAGTTAAATCATGTCAGTTAAATAATCCTCTAAAAAGCTACACGGGAAATAATACTGTTCTCTAAATTTGAAGACTGCATTGACCTGTTGAGCAGAAGGTTTTTAGCCTTGTTTAATTACACAGATCTTACTGAGCACTGCAAGTCCAGAGCTACCACTGAACACACTACAATGCTACGTACCATCAGAGTCTATACTGTTTAGTGCTGTTGGAGGTATGATCGATACCTTACATTGGCCAAGCGGACATTTACGAGGATACAGATCTTTACAGGCAGTGTGAACCTAGAAAAGAAACAAAAAATTATTTCCCTACAGTGGAATTTTGAGGTGAAAGTATAACTGGTACAGTACCTATGTAACAAAATTGGACCAATACATAACATTCAGATGCAGAAGGAAGAGGAGTGAGACTGGAAAAAAAAAAGCATGCGAGTGTTCAACCACAAAGGCTTGTTACTTATTGCCCAAAACATGTCTGGAATATCATAGAATTTTTAAGGTTGAAAAAGACCTCCAAGATCATCAAGTCCAACTATCAACTAAACACCACCATGCCTACTAAACCATGTCCTGAATGTCTACACATTCTTTGAACACCTTCAGGGATGGTGACTCCACCACTTCCTTGGGCAGCCTGTTCCAGTGCTTGACCACTCTTTCAGTAAAGAAGCGTTTCCTAATATCCTATCTAAACCTCTCCTGCTGCAACTTGAGGCTATTTCCTCTCGTCCTACTGCTAGTTACTTGGGAGAAGAGCCCGCCTCCCTACAACCTCCTTTCAGGTAGTTGCAGAGAGCAATGAGGTCTCCCCTCAGCCTCCTTTTCTCCAGACTAAACAATCCCAGTTCCCCAAGCCGATCCTCATAAGCCTTGTTCTCCAGACCCTTCACCAGCTTTGTTGCCCTTCTCTGGACGCGCTCCAGCAACTCAATGTCCTTCTTGTACTGAGGGGCCCAAAACTGAACACCATATTCAAGGTGTGGCCTCACCAGTGCTGAGTACAGGGGCATGAAGTACTTGATCTTCAGCTAACCCTATAGCAGGTAGGAATTGTCCTTTCAAGGGAATCGCTTACCTCCATCCACGAGCAAGGGAGGACCAAGTTCCCAGCAGCCAGCATCTGTGCTGAGGGCAGCAGGCACATTGTGCACATGCAAAGCAGTAGCTCTGTACAGGCTTAGTCCACCTGGATGTTCTGGCAGATGTAGCTGCGCTAAAGCCAGCACATCTCCCAAGCCAGACAAAACTGACAAAGGTGGGTCCCACAGAGTATGTGTTGTAGACGTCTCTTTTGTATTCATTAGAAAAACAGGCACACATAGATGGGGTTGCACTTCACCTACATTTCAAATTCCCTCTGGAGATGCCAATCATTTCCCACTGCCTACACACAGAGCCTTGGACATCTAGATGCCAAAAGCCTCAACAATAAAAAACCTTGCTGACTTTCCACTTCTGTAGCCTAGCATATGAAATCCATCTTTTTAGACAAGTTAAAAAAATGAAGAGAAAACTATATGTTGGGAAACAGCGATAACATTTTACAGAATTTCAATCAGCAACCTACAGAGTCTCCTGAAAAAAGAAAACGTCAAGGTTTTGCAGTAATAAAAATACTACTATGATAATATTGATAAACAGTATTAAATATTAATATTACTAATATTACGAAAATGTTATTACAGCAATATCTATTATTAAAGAGACAAGAAAGTAACATATGATTATCAGGCGTACAGAACAGGCATCTGAACTTTCAGTTATCAGTTACGAGAAGGCAGAGAAAACACATTGGGTGACAAAAACTATTAAAGAAAAGCTGCATCTGTGGGCGTATGACAGTCATGAGAAATTATGAACATTAGAGAGACCTGAGTTTGCACAAGACGCCTGCTCCTACTTAATTCAAAAGCACGGTTATGAAATGGCAAATGGCGAGCAATAAATCTGGCAAAATCCCAGATGCTTGGGGGTGGTTCATTGCACCTACCATAGCTTTACACCAAAGGCACTTCCAATCTTGCAGGCGTAAAACACTGCCACAAGTCTTGTCACAGACTGCGCATTTGGCACTGACAGGCAGGTTACCCTCTAACCACTGGTGAGGCATAGCTATCTGTGAAGAAGTAGTCATAAAAGTTAAATACTCAGAAATAGAAATTAGAGGCTTTTGTCTCTCAAATGTAAGTGCATTTAAACTATTTCCCAGAGTTCTACCCTTTCATCAACGAAGCAGGTATGTCACCAAGATAAGTGACACTGATGCTTGCGAGGCAACAGCTATGAAGGTGGAATTTGGTGGTGTTTCGCTTGCTAGGCAGAAAATATGACAGCTGAAGAAGGAAGGCACATCTCATTCAACTATTTATGGTACTATGATAGCAGCTAACCACAAAACAACAGGGCAGTTAAATCTAGAGACCCGATAACACAAGTATGTACCCATTCCCTTACTGTTGACTACATGACACAAACCAATTAAAATAACTACAATTCAGAAGAACAGGGAGGACAGGAGAATATCTCTGTGGCTTTACGTACCCCTCGGTCACCATGACTGGTAAGTCACAGCTCCACAAAGTAGTGTCTAAATGCAATAAAAAGCTTTACTCAGTGCAGTATTTGTCCCGTTAATACCACGTGCCACTCCTAGTACAGATGAAATGACACTCATAGGTCTGCAATTCAGCACCAACCTTCTAGGAAGAAGCTTCAAGCCAGTGGCACAATACATCGTTGTGTTTGTAAAAAAAAACCATCTATCACAATAAACTTCTGAAAAGCTTTTGTCACTTCTCCGGCTACTTTTAAAATTCCTGCTTTCATCAGTAAAAAAAAAACCCTGCACACTGGTGAATTCCAAGCAGGTCTCCTGGAAAATAGCTATCAGTAAATCGGACAGAAAATGAATTGCCAGAACAGCATGGCAACAGCATAAAATGCCACCTCTGCTTAAGAACAGCAGGAACTTCTGGGAGCAAATCTGCAGCTTCAGAGTTTCTCTGCCTGTGGCCTTTAAAGTCTTGTAACATAGCAGCAACCTAGTGCCCACAGATACTGAACTTGTCTGGTGAGAAAGGAATATAACTTTTGTTCTAAATACCATGTTAATCTTTGGAAAGTGTTCAGGAATAAAGCTACCATTAACTTTAATGGGTCGCATGGCAATATTTCTATGCTTAGCCTTTTTTTTTTCCCAATAAAGAAAAAACAGCTTTGGAAAATACTGTAAATATGAATAATACTTACACCATCTTCATCTTCAATGATGTCTTTTCCAATTGAGGCTAACGTAGTCCATTTGCAGTTATTTGTTGCTCGAACAGCGCATCTTTTATGTGCTTTAAACTTACACACTGGAAGGCACACATAAACATATATACTATGTTATTTATTGTATTTCAGTGATATTGATCTTTAAAAAAATTCAACACAGGTATTCCATAAAACAGCCATGTACATGTCACTTAGTGTTGCACACATGATGCAAGCCACCTAAAAGAAAATTCAATTCATAATCACTCCAGCTTTAATTGTCTAAACTGGGTTTAACTGCTCAGATGTAGCCCCTGTTAAATCTGCCCTCAAATCCACATCGGTCCCCATTTTTTCAGGTGCAATGAAAGACACTAAAGTACAAACATATCTTTAACGGTGTTTTTGTCTTTTCTGTTCCTCCAGTGACACAACTCAGAAACCTGGTTTAAATTTGCAGGAGATGAGGGAGTGTTTCACAGAAGTACTTTGCTTGAGCTCTGGTTTTTGGCTTAAAGGATCCCTTTTGGGCATGCTTGTTTTCCCAGAAGCTGAGAAAGTGAAGGGTTAGGTGGTGACATATTTGTTCAGGATACTGGTGGTTACAGTATTTTCCAGGAGGTTACATTAAGTGAGGAAGAGCCTGACTTCTTACTGGATTATTTATTAAAAATCTACTAATTGGAAAACTCAGCACAAGTCTGTAGTTCCAGCAGACATTTTGACAACCTAATAACTATTTGTACTTTGTTCAACTCAATTAACATGGCTAGTTAATGATATCACATTATACCAAACAGAGTGATGCATACAACTGTGGGTATTTTTGTTACTGGAAGTGCATGACATCATTTGATTTAAAGTGCATTATATAAATTATTTTGGCAAAGGCCGTTAAAGGTTTACTAGAACTAGCCAGCAGGCCAGAAGTAGTAGTCTCTCTTCAAACAAATATTTGACAGGAAACTATCAAAAGCTTTGGCCCATTGCTTGTCCACCATTAAAAACATTCAGCCATGGTACAAAAGGTCTTGTGAACCATAAATTTATCATTTTAATTCCACTGACAGGTTGCCAGATCAATTTAAAAAGTGAATTGAGGCTATGTAAGCAACATCTGAGCTTGAGAGCAATCATCCCTGTTCTGGGAGATGTGTGAAAGTATATGCTTAGCTCAAAGACAGGGAAGGAGAAAGAAAAATGCATTTTGTAGCTTTTACAGTAATTCCCCTGGTATTCAAAAAGTAGCATTCATAGACCGAAGTGTGCAAATATCCCATATTACTCAACTAACAGGGTAGGCTTGCATTTTCCGAATAGCTCAGCATCACACTGTGTGTTTGCCAACCTAAGCTGGTTTCAAGTGTCTAAAGAAGTCAGCTCTCACAGAAGCACAGAAATAAAGGCAGCAGTTTCAAAAGTGATGGGCCCTGAGCAGTTTTGCCACTTCAATGTTTTGAAGAAGACATGCCATCTTCATATTCATAAATAATATGAATTTGTCTTTGCTATGCAGATCAAAATACAACAAATCAGGGATGAGGGGCAGTAGGAAATCCCAAATGAAAACAGCACAAAGAAAGGACATTTTCAAATCCTACTGAGCTACAGTTCAACCAGATCTCAGGGCCTTGTGTTCAACCTCTGCTCTCTCAAGAAGGCAAGGAGAAATTCAGACCCAGGATCTGAAGAGTTGCAGCAAGCCACAGCATGGATAGTAAGTGACAGCTAACATTTGCTTTGTGGGCATAGCATAAAACAACCAAATCTCAGGTCAGACTTTCTGTAGGTCACCCCACTTCAACCTCCAAATCATCAAACAACAAGTCATATTACTCTGAGCATTAAATATTATCAAAAACAATGAACTTAAGATAGAGATGCAACTTTTGAACAAAATACATAGCAGTGAAGAAGATATGGGTATAAAAAGGAAAATTTTAAATCAAATCTCAAACTTAGTTACCATTACCCCCTAATTTCTTTTGTCTCAGATGATACTGCAGCCCATTTATGAATCAGTCTAATACCAGAAATCTGCTGGAAACATGTAGACATGCTGCTAGACATCAATTGCCACTACTTCAACAATGAAAGTTAAAAGATGAGTAAAGGAAAAATTTAGTCAAACTAGATCTAAAATATCCATAGAATGTTATTTCAAATTTTAATTTCCTGTGTAAATATTTCTAGCTGGAATATAGAGCAGGTCTCTCAGAAAGCCAACCAAGAGAGCCACTTAATTAGCAAACAGCTGTCACAGTTGTACCAACATCTACTGTGAGACAGAGTGATTAAATCTAGAGCTAGAATTAGCTAGAATGAAGAAAAGTCAACATTACTGAATGTTATCATAGGATCTCCTGCACTGAAAATATACACCTATGTTGTACAACACTTCTGTCTCAAAGGCCTTTCATTCTATCAGTTCCATCAATTAATTCAACTATATTGTCAGGATACTCATTTTGCCTTATTTACCAAAACCTAATGAAATACTGCTTTTTGAACATGAATATTTATTTCTCCCGGGCCTTTTAAAATAATAATAATTATTATTATTAAGATAAGTAATACTACTACTGCTACTACGCTCAATAATACAGTTTTTTAATACTTTAAAACACACTTTTGTTTTCACGGTGTACTGCCAAAATAAGGGTTTGATTTTATATCAATTTTAATAAGGGGGTAAGTGAAGCACAGAGAGATTAAGGGCAACATTATCCACTAAGTTCGGCTGTCAAAAAGACAATGAAGACCTTTTTTTTTTAGTACCGTGTATCTTCAAAGTATCAGTGATTGCAAAACACAGCTTCAATTGATTTTTGCAGTTACAGAAAACTCAACATTTCCATGATGAAGGTCCCACATTATAAACAACATACAACTATTGATTTGATTAAAAAATCCCTGTTTGAGTGATTTCCTTGGGATTACAGAGTGGTACAGTGTGACACAAAGTCAGAGAACACAGAGTTTTATATTACTCCTTAATTCTTTAACTATGAACACCCCTCCTCTTTCTGACTGCTTCATTCAGTATTTACTCTCCAGTCGGTGCAAAAAATGAGGCAAAAATCCTGGAGATGACTACCCAGCCAGTGCAGGTATAATAATACACTGTGCAGTGCATAAGAACAACAGGGTTTTGTTGGAAAAAAAAAAAAAAACTGCAATCATAATGAAAAAAAGACCAAGTGCACAAAGTGCATTTGCAGAGGCAATTTAACCCCACTATTTTCTTGTTGCTTGACTCCACGATACTAAAGTGTTCTTTCAATGCTGTTTGTTTGTGCAATTCATCACAGGAGAAAGCATCTCATTTAAACTGCAATCTCCAGCTTATTAGGTATATTTGGTATTTAACAATCAAGATTCAGTCAGGATAATGACAACACTACGTAGAGAAATACATCTTTGAGAATAATCATAAAGGCAACGTTCCACTGGCAATGACTTGGATAGAAATGCAGTATTAATACATAGTCATTGAGGCTAAAGAGCTCTGAAGAGTTTCTGCAGATAAGTTCTACAGTTCTTTAGGTTTCTTTGCCTAAACATTCCACGTATCCCTTTATTTACCTGACACCCTCTTAGACTCAGGAGCATACAGCAAGCTAAACACTGAATAAGACAAATATTTGAGGAGCGTCAAGAAAAAAAGCCTTACTTGATTCAACTGGTTTGGAACAATTCCAAAGCAAGGCAAAAAAAAAAAAAAAAAAATTACTTCTCTGTCCTAGTAAAGACCGTGACTGAATGTAGGGGAGAGGAATCCTTTAGAGCTAGCTAGAGGAAAATTTTCATTGCTCAAAACAGGACATAGACAACACTTGAAAAGCAGATTATCTTTTGACAAGACACAAAAGGAACTAGTGGGAGGAATAGCATTACATCTCAAAGGCATGTACAATTAAATTTTTTAAAAGTAAATTGTTTTTTGAGCAGTAGAAAGACTGAAACCTGGCTTGGTATGAATTTACATCTTCAGTTTGATACATGTATTGATTCTTTGACTTCTAAAAAGACGCAAGTCCACTAAAATCTTTTCCCTAGTGAAGGCATTAACATACTCTCTTTTCCTACAATGGTTTCCACAAAAGTTACAGGACTATCTTCAAGATGGCCTGCAATGAATTTGGTCAACCTTTGGCAAAGACTACTAGGAGGGAAGGGGCTCTGAAAAAACAAGGCACCAATTTGATGTCCAAAAGAAATGAGGCTTGTTGTGTGGTCAGGCTGAAAACCAGCTGTGTAGCGCTTCTGGAAACCAACAGGTCAAAAAGAATAAAATATTACAGGACTGACCATAGAATCATAGAATAGTTAAGGTTGGAAGGCACCTCCAAAGGTCATCTAGTCCAACCCCCCTGCAACAAGCAGGGACATCTCCAACTAGGTCAGGTTGCTCAGAGCCCCTGTCCAACCTGGCCTTGAATGTTTCCACAGATGGGGCAACAACCACCTCTCTGGGCAACCTGTTCCAGTGTTCCACCACTGTCATTGTAAAAAATTTCTTCTTTATGTCCAGTCTAAATCTATCTCTTTCTATTTTATAACCATTATCCCTTGTCCTATCACAACAGGCCCTGCTAAAAAGTTTCTCCTTGTCTTTCTTATAAGCTCCCTTTAAGCACTCAAAGGCCACAATAAGGTCTCCCCAGAGCCTTCTCTTTTCCAGGCTCTTCTAAAGTATCATAAGCTGCAAAATATCAGCAATGGGATTTATTTTTATTTTACCTACAGTTAATAGTCACAAATCAGACCACAAAGAGTACAAAGACTCTAAGCTACTTTCAAGATAACTTGGTGTGCCAGTAACCCAAACCACTGAGAGGAGGAAGAGCTCCAATATCTCCTGAGAAGCTGCCTCTCATGCTTCTCAATTCAAGAGATAATAGAGCAGCCTGGGATCAATGACCACAGAAATAATTGAATTTAGTATAGATATAAATGGATTCCTAGCATAAAGCAGTGCTGGAGGTTTCAGATGCTAGGCATGAATATTTAAATAGGTTTTTTAAAGACGTAATGAGAAGAAGTAGCACAGAACGTGTCTGGGGAATCTTAAGACTCCATACTTCCTACATCATCTCCTGAAACAGTGTATACTGCTAACATGGGATAAGTCAAAACATAGATGGTGAAATGCACTAGGAGAGCACATGGCAGAAGCAAGTAAATATGAACTCAGTCATATAAGAAGTAGTGTCAAACCAAAATACATGCCTTATATGAAGAAATTAAGGATGGTTAAACACAGGTTTTTACAGATAAACGGAATCAGGGGCAAAGTATGAGTATTCCTGTAACAGAGTCAATCTTGGGCTGATTTAGATTAGATGCTGGTTTAGATTAGGTTCTTCTATTATTTTTAAAGATACTTGGAGAAAAATAAATAAAATAGATATAAACTAGTAGCTAAAAGTAAGAGGAGGTGAACTTACTAATAGATAAAAGAATATCATAGTATCATATACAACCAATCCAGGTTATATATGTTTGTGAAACTGTGAACCAGCGAAAGCAAATCTAATTATCTACCATAAAGAGCCTTTCATAAAAACTGCTGAAAGATCAACTGGCAGCAGAAAGGTGGATAAATGTAGCATTAGTTTGTAATAAGTTATGCAGAAAGTTGGCAAAGCCCAAATCTGGAAATTAAGGAAACTTCCTTAATGCAAAGTTAACGCAAATGCCTTGGAAATTAAAATCATACTCAGAAGCAAAATAAGACACAGTAAAACCATAAAACGAAGAACTACAACCATTAACATTGATAATCTTACAAGAATCATTATTGCTAAACAGTCTTTTAAAATAGCTCTAATATCAACTTACGAAAGGATAAATTCTTTATGAAAAGAAAGTTCTTTCCTTTCCTTTGTCTGAGCAAATGTAACTGTATTTGTACACGGAGGCAATACAACTGCCTTTCAGTTAAGCACGCGATACCTCCGTCTGCCAATATAGACACTGAAAATACCATAACTGCCTTAAAACTCTCCAAGCAACTTAGACACAGTGGAAAACATGCACTAGAGAAGCTGGAAGTAACTACACTACTTCTAATTTCTATGGAGTGAGTTCGTCCCGTTCCTCGGCAACTGCACCATTAGCTACATTAAAAGGAAGGACAATTCAGGACAGTGGGTTCATGTTTCCTTTGTAAGATTTCCTTAATACACATTATTACGCTCAGACCTCAAATGTTATAACAGCACCAATAACAGCAATGCATTTGCAGATGGATAACATGCATTCAAAAAATCAAGTTTTGAATGGTGTAACTAAGTCTTTTCTGCACAGTTAGCTATTGTGGTAATTAAATATCTTTACATTTCATATATATCGTAAGGTCGCATGGATGCTTTATTTTCTGCTGGATTCTAACACAAGAAGACCTGTTACCACTTTTTCACAGAACTTGCAGCAGAAAACAAATAAGCTGTTCCAGGTTTATTATATATATTTGTTTGCGAAATATCATTTCCCCAGATAAGCTTCGTGCTGAAGTCTTAGCCACATCTACTTTTTCTTTGTGCTGGATTTCATCTGTTGAACCATCAAAACGCGAAGGCATTTACATCTCTACCCCCTCACTGCATAAGAGAATTTTTAAAGCAACAAATCTGTCTTCATCAGTCCTGCCTGTACTGCAGGATCAGGCAGCTGCAGCAGAGCAAACAAAAATTGGAGGGGAAGAGATCATAGTGCTGAACAAAGTGTTAAGATTTTTTATAGATGTTGGGCAGAAACCTCCATTATTATTTTTTTCCCTACGGAATGCTGATTCTACAAACCAGTAGGGCTATTTTGTTTCACACTTTTGATGGGCAAATCAAATAAATCCTATCTTTTCTTGCAAACCATCCACCCAGCACATTCCAAACTGGTTGCTGCAGTGGAAGGAACTGTTTTGCTGACAGGAGTTAGAAAAAGGCACCTGGAGTATGAAGAAGGTGAGCCAGATCATTAGCAGTCTGTCTGCCCAAAAGAAAGTCGCTCTTGTGAATAGATTTCTCCCTGCAAGCTTTTTTCTTACTCATTATTTTCAGAATTGTTACTTGTCTTAAATATATAGCATGATAATCAGAGGGAAGAAAGCGTTTATTTTACCTTCACAAGACAGGCCGTGAGAAGTGACTCCAGAGAGGCTCTCTCTACACACGTTACAGAAGGTAGGTCGGGCATGGGAGCAGGCGTACCAGTTATGCATCCCTGAGAAATGTTCCACATTAAACTGTGCGGTCTAGTAAAGGAGAAGTTAAGACAAATTTGCAAGTACAGAACACAGCTACGGTGACTGAAATTACCTACGGTTCCATATTACAGGGGACACAATGCAATGTTCAGCAAAAATATTTTCTGAAGGGTATTTAGCCTGCTGTCCCTCCAAACTTCTAAAGGAAAGGGTGATAATAAGCTCTCATTTCACTAGTGAAGGTCTTAACAATAAGCTTCACGCTGACACTAGACAACCTTTTCACACTAAGGAGGGAGAATACTCCAGTTCTGTGTCCTGTAGCTTGATCTGTTGAGCTAGAACAGGTTGCACCAACGGGGATGTCAACTTACCTCATAGTGTTCTCTGGACTGAACGGACTTCAGAGAGCTTATCCAGTCCTCCATCTCTTTTCTGTTCTCAGCACACAATATTAGCCTCCTAAATGGAGTGATTATCTGAAAAAAGATAACACGTTCTGATTAATCCAGATAGTAAAACTCATGATAGACTATAATATTTAATGCACTCTTTCCTGCAAGATGATGCACAAGGAAGACACGCCCCAGATGACAAGATATTAAACACTTTAAAATATTTTCTTTAATACACTACCAACAATGAAGGAGTTTGCTTTTTGTTTTTCAGTTCCTAAGATTTGAATCAGGCTTCAGTATGGGTCTTTCCAATGTATATCGATCACGCTTCCTTCTCAGCTCTTTGTCTGTGCACTGAGATTTAAATACTCAAATGGCAGGCACTGAAGCTGCTAAAACAACCATTCTGGAAATTACTAATTGACTAAGATTGCAATCCTATTTCACAACAGCATTATAGCATCTCCAAGGTCCATTCAAGTTGCTACAGACGAAACCAAATCAAAATAAAAAACCTAGAAGTCTTAACAACAGCAAAAACTTTCATCATATTTCTCTATCCTGTATATTGATATTAAATTTGCACAAATCTAAACACAAATAAATTTAAAATAGAACTTTCTATATAAAACTCAGTATAGGTATACATACAAAGCTTTATAAAAAGACACAGAGAACAAAAGCAAACAGCTGAAATCATACCCTGCTAGTATGGTTGAAGGAATTCCTGAAACAAGTTGATGCTGGGGAATTTTCAGTGGTCTGGAGTTAGATTCTAGAAATCTGAAAATGCTGTATCTAGGCAGTTCAGAGTATAAGCTGTTTTCCGCTCTCCCTCACCAGTAGAAAAATAATCAAAATAACAGGAAGGCACCAGAAACTATCAGCTAACTCCCACTGAAATTATTTTGAGCACTGCACTAAAATAGATGAAGCAGCTACTTACACAGCAAAGAATTTAAAACAAAATCAGTACATGAAATTAAAGAAAAGTTATTTGTTTTGTCGTAGGAAGTCTGAAGAATAAAATTAAATCCTTTATCAGTCTTATGCATAAATTTTTTGCATAGTATGTATCACCCACACTTGCAAATTACTTAAGTAAAACAAAGGACCACCAAAAAATGAAAGCTGTATTGTTTTAAATGCTACAGGCTGGATATTGTAATAATTGCACAATGTCAGCAAACACTTACTATCAACAGCTGCATTTACTTACCCAATCTCTGCCGCAAATAGTCTCTAGCTTTGATTTGTCCTATCCACTTCTTCACTGAACCGAGCTGCACTTTACCATATCTCAGAGGCAACGTAACTGAAGTGCAGCAAGCTGCAAGTCACATGGAGGGGAGGCAAAACCTCTGTGGGCTTGCTTTTTTTTTTTTCCTTCCTTTTTTTTTTCATGTACTCACTTCACAGGGAATGGAATAGTTTCTCTGTTTTCTATTTCCTTCAATCTTGCTTAAGCTTTTTAATAAGGTTTATTAGTAGCTCTCCACGGCTCTTCCTAAAGAACAGTTAATGCAAAGAGCAATGCTTCTCTCATTAGTCTGGAGCCAAACAGACGCTTTATTACTTCAAAATGTTTTTCTAGGCCAGGTCATCAAATGAAGCCCAGAAAAGCCATTAAATCATAATATAACGCTGGCTCCAACAACAATCAGCATTCTGATGGAATTTCCAGGTTTCAGTGGACTCAGAAATCTTATTTGGGCAAATACACCCACCAGATTATATCCTGTTATATAGCATGACATTATAATATGGATTAAGTAAGGACAAGTCCACCCTAAACTCTGCACTTCACGTCTGTCCTTCCTTCCCCCATACTCACTACTGATGCTAACCTGCAACCAGATGTTGTGAAATGCCATTAAGCAGCAATAGCTGCATTTATTGCTGAAACTCCTGACAATTTTGATCTTTTCAAGTAGTATTTATTTACATCACTCATGTCTTTAATACTACCGATCACAGAAATCCCCTGTGCGTCCCCCCACTCTCCCCTCCCAAAATCAAGGCCTTACTTCAGTTGCTCTCACATAGTTATCTCTTGCAAACAGAGATGTCCTTTGGTATCCAAAGCATTGGTGCGGGGCAGGTAAATATGACAGAGGACCATAACAGCTGGAGCAGCAGCTATAAATAAGCCAGGTGGGACACCAAAATAATCTTGAAAGGTACCACACACCCATGTATTGGCACCAAAATCATGTCACCAAACATTGCTAACTAAAGCATGTAAACGTACCAGAAATTCCTATATCCCAACTTCTTATTAAATTCAGATAATAATGAACTTATATAAGATTCAGAGCATTTCAACAGTCTAAAAGTTAAGTTATATACTGACTATCACAAGAATGTAGGATCAATTATTACCAGTGCTATAAAAATAATGTAGAAAGTTGGAAGACATACATATTTGTAAACACAGCATCTATAACACGATGATTAAAGTACGTATTCCTTCTGATTTAAATATTTTTAACAACAAAATTCAAGAAAGAATATGATAACATTAAAAAAGACAAAATGCATTATATGCAAAAAATAGACAATGCTTGGAATTTTTCTTTTTTTAATTAAAAAAAAAGCTAAGAGAGAGAGAAACTAAGTAGTCCATTTAGGTTCTAATCTATCTCGTCTACAAAATCATGGAGGATATGTACTCTTGTTATTTATTAGATATTTCATGTAACATAAGAACTCAGGGAATCAAGGAAATTATTAGCAAGCAGCAATAAGTGTTTTTCCCTAAATGTAACGCATTATTTATATTTGAAAACGGATGTTGCGGAAACCAGAAGTACAAATATCTAAAAAGGTATTTGACAAATTCATCATGAACAGATGCATCATATACTATAAAACACAATATCTGAAACCTTCAACTTAGCAAGTCCTCAAAATCCAACAACGAGTGAACGTTGGGAAGTTATGCGAGAGGAAGAATTGCTGTACATGTTCTGCCACTTATACTCCTTTCTTGAGTATCTGCTACTGCTATTATACTATTTTCATTCACTTGGTTTTATGAGCTTTACACTAACTCAGTGCTTCTCGTAAACTGTAAATGACTTCTTATACCTTTTTATTTGCATTTACACAGAAGGAATGCTTTCTTATAGAGGCTTACAGAAAGTTATGATTAACTGACTTAGGTGGGATGTTTACAGTGCATTCAGTAAAGACAGTTGAACCTATATGCAGACGTAACCAAAATTAAAATTGATTTAATTGTCCATAAAACTATTTTCCAGCCATGTAAATTTGGATTTTACTAGTAATCTTATCTCATTGCATGTAGTCATATTAAAAGTCCTGTATCTTTTCTTCTACCAACCAAAGTCAGTAACTTTTCTTCTATTGCATATTACTATTTTAAAATTAATGGTCACTGTCCCAAATATTATTATTTATATATCACTCTGAATATGCTAAACTCTAAGCAGATAAGAAGGAATTGTATAATACAATGACAAAGAAAGTGTCCCAGGAACCACTGGAAGACCACTGAGGAAACATAAAAACAAGAAAACTCTTAAAATCTTGGAGGAACTCAAGTGCTAATGGTTCACACGCTGACAAAGCAGGAGACAAATCGAGAAGGATGAAGACGGACAAAAGTCCTTAAAAATAAATAAATCAAGCAGATTTAATTTAGAAGATTAAGCTGCTTTGAAAATTTTCACTGTTGTCAAGTAGCCAAGAAGAAGTCATTGCTGATTTTGAAGAGAGAGTTATCAAAGCCAGATATTGCAATATATTAGAAAGTAATGAAATTGAGGTAGTAGAAATAAAAAAAATGCATTTAATGCAGTAGGTATAGGGAAAGAACAAGCATATGTAGTCTTAAAAGTTGAAAGGCAGACAAAACAAGTCCTAAAACATCACAGGGAATAAAGAATGTCTGGATAGGAAGAAAAATGTCCCTTTACTGCAATAATGTTCCTGTTCTGTTCAGAAAAATAGGGGGCTTTTTGAGTAGGGAATGAAGGAGAGAACAAGAGGACATTGTTCAGCCTGCCACCACATAGGTCTTGCCATAAATTGGGATTTTCACATATGTTGACACTAGGATAATTTGGCTTCTAAAAATATACAAATACTCAGATATATGTACATAAACATCTAGAAATTACTTTGATGAAAGTTACACAGTCAAGTTTTGGGCCACTAGTGCAACTTTCCTTTCAGATAGCACCTATTAGGAACAAGCTTAACATCTTGAACAAAATTGCCATTAAATTCAGTGTAAATTTGAATGCAATGTTTTGCTTTACTGATAACATTCGAAAAGCCTTAAACCCAATGGGTTTAGACTTATGATCTGTAAAACAAAATCACAGAGAGTTCAATTAAAGCCTATTGCCTAATTTTAACATATTTTATAATATCAGCAATATATAAGAAATAACAGTTCCCAAAGCTTGGTGGCTACATTTCTGGTTTTCTTTACCGATAGAAAGAAAAATGCAGACATTGTATTTGGTAATCAAGAAAGTAACGGTCTACATCTCAGCAGCAACACAGCAGCTCTGGTAAAGCATCCTGCTTCCTGCAATATGACATTTGCATCAAGGCACCTTCTGCTGCCCTAAACTATTATGAGGCATTACACTAATAGCACTTTGTATGGCCAATCTTGAATTGACTTCGTAATGTAGAAACATCACTTAGAATCCAAAACAGGCAGGGAAATAGTCTTCCTGTTCTTTGAACAGATATTTTTAAAATATCTTTCTGGAACTAATGAAGAGAGGGTGATATAAAGAGAGAGAGCACCCCCACCTCTTATCTTAAGGACCGCACCCAATGCCTAGGGCATGAACGTAACAGATTTAATGCTTTGCAACTTCTCAGTGCTTCCAGACGTTGGTGAGTGAGTTCTGGCAAATACCAGGGTAACATGTCATGCCTCCCTTGCTTTCTGTCTGCCCCTATGTTTCCCTGTCCTCCAGCAAGTGGGTCCAAGTGAATGCAACAGACGACTGCACCTCCATCACAGTGGTGGGAGCAGACTGCTGGGCTCATTGATGCTCCTGTACCTACCAGAACTTGTCTGCAAAAATCAGAGTGCTAACAGTTGGGCAGCTTTCTACAGTACTTTAATTTATTGGATTCAGCATACTATATAAATTATAACAGTACTGTCACCGTCAAAGATGTAGTTGGTGCTTTATGGGGAATCATCACTATTATTTTTCAAGATGAGTCGAGCCAGGCAAAAGTATAAATTACAAAGGCAGCAGAGGATTTAAAAGCAAGGCAAGTAGTAAATGGCTATTATGTTTGCCTGAATACAATACAGAATTTATAATCAGAACAATTAGCTCTGTCTACTCCACTAAAACGTTGCTTCCCTCTTTTTGCTGGCCTTCTCCTATTTCACTGTTGCCAAGCTCACAAGTAATGAAGTAATGTGTGGTTTTGGCCCCCAAAATAAAAACTCTTAGGAGGGAGAAGGAAAAGGGTTAGTCCCACACAGAATCTCCTGGACCAGTACAACAGGACAAGTGGGTTTAACTAAAAGGCAGAACAGAAGTGGTTACATCACAGAAACAGGTATAATGTCTACTCTGACTTCACTCTGCAGTGGAATCCAGCACGGGTAATTCAGGTGGCCTTCCCTTATACCGCATCTAGCAAAATGAAGGAGCATCCCCCAGAATACATCTGGGCACATGAAGGACAAGAAAGTGATCAGGAGCAGTCAGCATGAATTCATCAAGGGGGAGTCATGCTTGACCAGTCTGACAATCTGTGACCAAATTACTGGTTTGGTGGATAAAGAGATAAAGGTGAATATCGTCCACCTTGCCCTCAGGAAGGCTTTCAGCACTATCCCTTAAGATCTTCATAGAGAAGCTGGTGAAGTATGGGCTGGATAAGCAGACAGTGAGGTAGACTGAAAACTGGCTGAATGGCCTGGCCCAGATGTTGGTGATCAGTGGCACAAAGTCTTGTTGGAGGCCAGTGACTAGCACCGTACCCCACAGGTCAGTACTGGGTCCAGTACTGTTTAACATCTCCATTAATAATCTGGATGATGGGGCAGAATGCACCCTCAGCAATTTTGCTGATGACACAAAACTGGGAGGAGTAGCTACCATTGTACTGCCATCCAGAGGGACCTGACAGGCTGGAGAAACAAGCCAACAGGAACTTCATGAAGTTCAACATGGAGAAATCCAAAGTCCTGTGCCTGGAGAAGAACAACCAGGCACCAGTACACATTGGGGGCCACCCAGCTGGAAAGCAGCATGGCAGAAAAGACACTGGGAGTCCTGTTGAACAACAAATGGAACATGAGCCAGCAATGTGCCCTTGCAGCAAAGAAGGCAAACGGTATCCCAGGCTGCATTAAGACAAAGTATTGCCAGCAGGTGGAAGGAGGTGATCCTTCCCCTCTATTCAGCATTGGTGAGGCCTCAACTGGAGTACTGTGTCCAGGTCTGGGCTCCTCAGTACAAGAGAGATATGGAGAATACTGGACATAGTCCAGGGAAGGGCCACAAGGATGACAAAGGGACTGGAGCACTTCACGTATGAGGAGAGGCTGAGAGAGCTGGGATTGTTTAGTCTGGAGAAGAGAAGGCTCGGGAGACCTTATTTATATATGTAAATAGCTGAAGAGAGGGTGCAAAGAGGTCAGAGACAGCCTCTTTCCAGAGGTGCCCAGTGACAAGCTAAGAGGCAATGGGCAGAAACTGGAACACAGGAGGCTCTGTGTGAACATCAGGAAACACTTCTTTACTGTGAGGATGACTGAACACTGGCACAGGTTGCTCAAGGCCGTTGTGGAGTCTCTGTCCTTGGAGACAATGAAAAGCTGTTTGGACATGGTCCTGGGCAGTCTGCTTTAGATGGCCCTGCTTCAGCAGCAAAGTTGGATCAGATGACCTTCAGAGGTCCCTTCCAATCCCTAAAATCTCTGTGATTCTGTGAAAACAGAATCCAGATAAATCAAGTAATCCAGTTACGACATGTCCAGCTTCAAACTGTAAAAAGATGCAAAAAGTATCCAGCAAAGGTCACTTTATCAGAAATCTACAGTTCTCCAAATTTCACCTCAGGTATCCAACATCAACCAACTCCTAACATAAAAATATTATTCCTGCAGAAGAATAACTTTATAATGAGACAGTTAAAAGAAGCAGGGTAGGAAAGTTTCATTAATTTGGACTGAAGAATTAGAAATTTATCTTAAATCAGTATTTAAATATAGTAAAAACAATAAATAATTCTTCCAAATGTAAACTAGACCTGCTATATATAGTTCAAGGCCTGCACATTTTAAAGTCCTTGCACAAAGATTTGTTAAGCGTATTACTTTGCACTGCCGTGCCCCTAGCTCCAGTTTCACCAGCTCATTACAAGTCTGTCAGATGGGATGGCTCCTCTGCTTAAAGGAAAACATTTAGTTATATATTTAATGGCATCAGATGCAAAGTTACACAAAATAAAACAGCAAGTGACTATTTTTTTCTTCTGTAATAACACATGCCTGTTTAAAAACGACCCAGCTGCCTGAAGCCAGGGATCCTTGTTCAGTAGAAGCAGGAAATTCATTCAAAGTTTACACCAAGGGCTTTGTTTATATAATTATTTGGTATACAGGAACTGCACTGAGGGATACTTTTTAAGGATTCTCCAGGTATTTTAACCACTTTTAAAGCAAGAAGAGAAAGAAATGTCAGAGAATAGGTAAGTGTAAAACCACAGGAAGAACAAACTCTGGCAATCCTCAGTGCTTGTTCTCCAAATACCCCAACTGCTTCACCGGTGCTATACCGTGAGTCCAGACAAGGAAATAAAAGATATTTAACATGCATTTACTTCTATGAAAATCTTCTTATTGTGTTTCACAAATTAAAGAAACTCTTAGAAAACTAAAGGAAGAAAAAGAGACATTTTCTGTCAGCTGTTTTCAAAAAAAAAATTCCTCTTAGGCTCTAGATCTGTGGAAAACAAGCTCCAGGCAAACATAACTAGAACCAAAAATGTACAATACACCCAGAATGGTCACATTTTTAAGCATCCTCTTGTTTTCCTCTTCTGAAAACTGTTCAGCTTTCTTGTAACAGCTCCATCTCAAGCGATTTATCTATGGATTTTAGCCTCACAGTTGAAATGCTTTATTGCTCTTTCATAATGAAACTTAAAGCTTCAACATCTCCAGACACTCTAGGGAAAGGGAGATAGTGCATCAAGTCAGAGATAAGGAGCTTAAAACTTGAAAGTCACACCCGAAGCTACCCAAAGAGCTCTCAGCTTCATTACGCTTTTTTTGTCACTGTCAGAGGGTGGGGAAAATGAGCAAACGCTAAATGGAGGAAAAAAAATCTAAGTGCATCACAAGTGCACACTAATTGCTTTTGTCTAATTTTTTTTCCTCGGTATATTCATCTGCTATTTCAGTTTCTGTTTTGTTTCTAAGCTGCCTGAATATAGAAAAAAAAAAAAAAAGAGTGGAAAATTGAACAAAATGCAATACAAAGCACTTCCCCTCTCTTTTTGTGGTTTGGGTATTGCTTGGGCTGGAAGCATCAAAAACCCTTTGTCATTTAGAGGCTAATCAGCATCTGTATGAAACAGTAGATAGTTCACAACTAGGGAAAAACTAAATCCATCCCAAGAGTTAGCTACCCACGCAAAGCTGAGTCATGCTGGTGAGGTCAGCACAGGTACTTCAGCTCTCTCCAGCCATATTCTACCTCCCGGAGACAACAAGAGGCCCCAAGATCTTCACGGATGTCACTCCAGGACCTCTGTCAGCCCTGCGTTAGACTGCAAACAAGGCACGGGAAACATCTGGATATGCCATTTCCCCATCTTGAAATGGTACCATGCACTGACCCTTCTGATAACATCAAGGGAAAAATTTAAAATACAGTATTTCTCAGAGTGGGACTTGGCTCTCATAGGAAGGCACTCTAAGTAAAGACATCTACAAATGTGTGCGCAATCCCGCCATCATCAATATATCGTTGGACCAGATGACCTTTAAAGGTCCCTTCAAATTCAAACTATTTTGTGATTCTATGACCTTCCATTAGCAATGTTAACACTCAACAAGAACAAAAAGGAAATTTTGAAGTGAAACCAAATTCCGGAAATGAAGACAGGCTAAATTACAGGATAAACCTGATGTAAAGTATGCTGAGAGGAATCTTAAGGATAGCACCATACACAATACATAGCACTTTACTAGTATCTATTTGTTTTCCTTCACACAAATAATTTCATAATACTGCAGTAAGCTCAAAAACCATACCTAGATCACTATTATTATTATTATTATTGATTTCATTTAAATTAGTAAGCAATTGACTGAAGATACACCAATAGCTGAGGTTCACGCAGTCTAAAGAATGTTCACATAAGACTGTGTTCAGTTCAGTAAATTTCAAGGTGTAAACTATTTGAAATTGGTGGTTTATGTAAGTTGATAAGAAACAGAAACATGTTTCCAAACAGAAATCTATTCTTTAGAGACCCTATGGTTTACTAAAGGGAGAAGTCAAGCAAGAGTGTCTCTCTTCAAGGGAACATCAGCAGAGACTATATGTAGAAATTTACTCAAAATACTTTTTTTCACAAAGAAACAAATTTTAGATAGATGTGCTCCAGAGTACTTCTACAGAGCAAAATAAAAAGGTTTAATCGTCCAGGCTAAGAACGAGGCAGTGAAAAAAGTTTGTTTAGCAATAGCTGAAAGCAGGGGAAACCACCCCAAATCTGGAACGAGACAAAGCCTTGAAGGTGGTTGCTGACCCCACGTTCCCAACACCAGAGTAGCAACATGATTTCACCAAACTACAGAAATAAGACAGATGGTGAAAGAGAAGCAGCAGAAAGCCCAGAAAATGTCAGTACCACATTCAGGTGTGTGGCTCTCAGAAAAATGAGACTGAGGTAGAACAGTGTTTGAAAGATGCTTGAGGTTATGAGCAAAGAAACAATCTCCTGGTGTCCACTGAAACTGAACTGCAGCAAACTGGATTTTGTAACAAGCGGCACAGCATCAGAGAAATACCTCCACTGGCATCAATAAGATTTTCTGCACTTAGATAAAGGTCAAGATGCCGAACTTGGGGCAAATCAAGTGCCAGTGATAAAACTGAATTTATATTAGATGATTTAAATAGGAATAAAAACAATACTAGGATAATTATTCCCACTTTCGGGACTAACTCACTTTGGCTCTGACATTTGAAAAGACAGAAGACTGGAGTGCCCAAACCCAAATATGAAAGGTCTTAAACTCCTCTGGGAAAAGGCTCTTCTAATTTCCTCTTGATGTGGCTTCGGGAAGGTTAAGCAGTTCTCACATTCCCAGAAGTTCTTATAGTCACTGAAGAAAAGCCTCGATAACAACTCGAAAAAAAATCTGAGTGGCAAGAAAGGAAGCAAAATATGTCCAAGTCTAAGAAATTCACACTGTCTGTCCAACATACTGCAAAAGTCTGGCAATGCAGTCTGATTTTCAAGCCCATTGTGAATATTAGAAGTTAATTTTCTAAAATCAATTAGAAGCAGCTAACCTCAACAGTAAGCAGAGAGCTGACTGATGTCAGAAGCAGCAGGGCTGAAATGAGCTGCTAAAAAGCAACAGCCATTCAAGTCCAGTTGTGATATTCAGCTCGAAATTCTGACAAATCGCAAGAATTGAGTTTCCAGTACAACTGGGCAACCTCCCATTAAAAACAGCAACTGTACAGGAGGATTCAAAGATGAAAAGAAATGGTTTATGCTTTAAGCGGGTGACACATAAATTATATGTAAACTTTACATCTCCAGCCAGATGAAGGATATGCTATATTCAGAAATATGATAGGAAACAAGGTAATCAGAGTTCCGGAAGAAAACAATATAAACTGGAAGAAAACAATAAAAATTCTAACCACAGTTGAAGCACAGTTGTTCCAATGGAGAATTTGGCCTTGCTAACATATAAAAAAAATACCTAACCATCTCAAAATAACAGGGTGAATGAAAATCAGCAAATAGAAATGTTTAGTTTTTCAAAGTCTGTCCAAATTTACAGAACATCAAGGAAATTGCAGACAATTGGATTAAGATTTATTTTATTTAAAAACATACTAAGCAGAAACTTCTGCTTTTAGGTCAAAATGAATTCATAAATTTGACCAAAAAAAAAGTGGAAATTAGAGAAAAAACACCTTTAAACTTCTGTAACAAAACTACATTCAGGGACTAACTGTGATGTTTGGGTTTTTTCTTGTTATAATATGAAAAATATGCTTTAAAACAAAACTTAATCCCTTTAATTTGAACTAAATTAAGTACATCTTTTGAAAAAAGTTAAAACATCAGGTTGACCCATAATCAATTTCACTTCAGTCACTGAACTGAAAAGATCAATTATCTTTATGTCTCGATGACTAGAAGAGATGAAAAGCAAATTAAGGGACATTAAAAATACAAAAAAGAATAAATAATTGGAATTTTTAAGATAGGAAAAGATTAATAGATAATAAGCACCTTACTATTCTCTCACAAATTTTTGTGGTGCAATTCTTAAACTGAAAGAAAAGTATAGTGATACAGGAACATTTACAGACAGAACAAATTTTTGCTTACTTAATTCCCCTCCTTGATCACCAAGGCACTTCAGAGTGAGCCAAGCAAGGTATTAAACAGACAGCACAGAGACTTGGAAAAGTTCAGTGTTACTAAAAACAAAGAAATGCACACTAGAGAAAAAACACAGAAGCATAGAAATATTTAAGAATTACAGACAGCCCCAAATTAATAGGAAAAGGATCTTGGTGTCACCACAGAGGATAAAAAAATGCATAATGTATTGCTGCTGCAGAAAACAGACAAAATGTGGGATCCGTAAGGAATGTAAATAAGCATTAATACAGAAAACAGTCCCAAATATCCAAGACTTGTGCTCCCTGAGTGCCAAACTAGTCATTTCACTTACAAGATGATGCTGCAGAAAGAGAGTCAGAACAGCAAAAAGGGGTAAGAGTATAGAAAAAATGTTTACAAAGATTATTTACCATGGAAAACAGTTAAGTCAAAAGGAGGCAATAAAAAAATATAAAATAAAGAGCAGGTGGTTTATAGGTTTCTGCTGCCTTTGCCTCATAACACTAGGTGAGAATACTTAATTCAAGCACACTAAGAGCTCTCCACGGAAGTATTTTTCCACAGAATAAATAATTATAGTCTATGGTCTGTAGCATCACTAAAACCAAGAAATCAGCAAAAATTTATATTAGACATTTTTGCAAGCATACTCAGAATCCTAGTACTCAATGTTATTGGTTGGAACAGAAGTCTCATTTCCAGTCAATTTCTAATTATTAAGAATTGCAGTAGGCTTTCCAGGACAGCAGATCTGCCTACTGCAGCTTCCTCCCTCCAAGATGACCACTTTCAGAAGATGCATATTCTACCAAAAGTACTTGATTCAGCACCTGATTCAGAAAGCTGGATGTAGGAGTCTACATTTTAGGTGCCGTGGATGACAAAGCTCTTTATCACAGCTAAGACAGAAATAGTTAATCATCAGTGGAGTCTATACTGAATTGAGCAATTACAGGAATCTTCTTTAAAGAACTATTAATCTTATCCTTCATACCTAAATTTAAGGGTCTATAAACCAATTATTTAATCCCACCTTGAAGTTACAGCAAGTTGAATGCCTATCCTGAGTATCATGTGGTATGTTAATTTTCATATTCCTGGAGGTCATGTTCCAGAACGACACTGAAATTATTACCTCTGTTACTCTCACATGCAACTAGATAACAGCATTAATCTCATCAGGATTTATTTTCACTTTTCTGAATATATACATTGTACGAAACTGAGTGTCCACAGCTTTGTGTAACTAGTTGTGCAACTACACTCCTCAGAACATGCTGAGAAAACACAAACCACCCACGGGGGTGCAAAGTAAAGCACTGTGCAAAAAACATTCAGCAGAGTACCCAACACCATTCCAAGTACTGAGCATCCACCCACGCCAGTGAACCACAGGCACAGGGAGAGCAAAAGCCCCAGTGGGCTCCTGATGTGGCTGACGGAGAGGGTGATACACATCTTTGATGGGATGAATTGACTTCTAGAACCTCTTCTCTCTTTTCCCACGGAATTAGGAGACTGGTACCCAACAAGCAAGCAGGAAGATTCTGGCCTTGAGGGTATCATATAAAGCCTCTGTACTCAAGGGAGATCTTTTCCCCTATCTAATAGCCTCTAGATGAGGATGCTCAGAACACTTACATTCTATAACAAAAAAAAAAAAAAAAAAAAAAAAAAAAAAAAGAGTATTTAAAATCTTGACAGATACACCTCTGTCTCCAAATAGACAAACTAAGAAAGGGCAAAAGAAGGCACATCAGTAGCTTCTACAAGCTCGGGGTGGGAGATTGAGGGGAGAGGGGGAATTTAAGTGAAACGACAAAATAATTTTTTTTTTTTTAATTAATGTCAATGTACAATTTTAAAGGTATTTTTTCCTGGAAAATGGTAATTTGGTGCATATTCCATCTACATAAGTTTGTGTTTAAAATATTCTCTATTAGGACAAAGAAACAAGAGGAATACCTTAACTAGAGAAAGTTAAAGTTAAGGATTTAATTTTTGCTTTTTTTTTTTAACAAAGAGAATGCCAGCAGAGCACTTAGAACATAAAGAAAAAAAAACTAAGTAATTTTATGAAAGGTTGGATTGTCTTTTTTAAGATGGAAGGAAAAAAAAAGTCAAAAAGCAATGTTTCTCTTTATGTATAAGGAGTATTACTGGAAAGCTAACCATCCACCCCAGCCCCTTCGACTCCAAACCAATGCCAGCAAGACCAGAGATGTCTTACTTCCCTGAGCCATGTTGCTGGGAAACTGGGTTAGGCAAACACAAAGAAAGAAGCCAAAAGATTAAGTGAGATGACAACTATTACCATATTTCACAGTCAAATTAGATGACGCTTCAATCCAGGAGAGCTATAAATCCAAGTAATTTTTCAAAATTAATTTGAAGTCTCCTCAGAGAAAACAGTTTGCCCTAAATTACCCAGAACATGAAAATAAACAGTGTTTCCAAAGCTGTTAAAGCTGTAGCCCCTGAGATTTCTTTTTTCACTACCATCTTCCCCAGAAGACTTGATACTAGATATAAAACATCCCTTTGATGAAGAACGAGATACTATGTGAGCCTAAAGGATTATAAAAACTACTAAAACACCAAATATTGCAAGGAAGAAAAAAAAAAGAAAAAAAAAACAGAAAAAAAACCCCCACACAAAAGAAAGCATGCTACTTTTCTTCCTCACACAAAACTACAACAAGATCATAGAATCATAGAATATCTCAAGTTGGAAGGGACCCATAAGGATCATTAAGTCCAACTCCCTGCTCCTTGCAGGACTGCCTAAAACTAAACCATATAACTAAAAGCATCGTCCAGATGCTCCTTGAACTCTGACAGGCTCAGTGCCATGAACACTTCTCTGGGGAGCCTGTTCCAGTGACTGACCATCCTCTCAGTGAAGAACCTTTTCCTAACTTCCAACCTGAACTCTCCCTGGTACAGCTTCATTCCATTCCCTCGCATCCTATTGCTGGCCACCAGAGAGAGGAGATCAGCATCTCTCCCTTCACTGCATTCCTTAAGGAGGTTGCAGCCTGCAATGAAGTCACCTTAGCCTTCTCTCCAAGCTGAACAATCCAAGTGTCCCCAGCAGCTCCTCATAAGTCTTGCTCTCGGGACCTTTCACCATCTTGGTCACCCTCCACTGTACGCACTCTAAGAGTCTTATGTCCTTATATTGAGGCACCCAAAACTGCACACAGCACTAGAGGTGGGGCTGCACCAGTGCAGTGCAGAGTGGGACAATCACCTCTCTTGACCAGCTAGCTATGCTGTACTTGATGCACCCTAGGACACGGTTGGCCCTTTTGACTGCCAGGGCACACTGCTCACTCATACTCAACTTGCCATCAAGCCAAACCCCCAGATCTCTTTCTGTAGGGCTGCTCTCCAGCCTCTCATTGCCCAGTTTGTACGTATAATCAGGATTTCCCCAGCCCAGGTGGAGAATCTGGCACTTGCTCTCATTAAATTTCATACGGTGATTGCCCAGCTCCCTGTTCTAGCCAGATCTCTAGATGAATGTCTTATTTCATGATTCAGTGATCAGTAGTAACCTTACAGCCAGAGTTTTCTTAATATTCTTTTTCCCATAATGGAGCTTACAGTGAAGGAAGTTTGGGTCTTTAGGGGATGCTGAGCCTTATATCCTGTCTTGAATAGTAACTGACAGTCATGACTGCTAGGATCCTCAACTGATCATCTTTGTATGCCTCATTATTCCTCAGCTATCCTGATGCCTGCATGACAGCTTTACTCCTGGCTAGGAGCAAGTCAGAAGCAGAGCTTCTAAGCAACAGAAAGAACCTTCTCAAAAGGCAAGCTGATACATCACAGAGTCACCGCCTCATCTGAGACCTTCCAACAAAGTAGTCTTTTTAATTGCATTCGTAGTCAGTAAAGAAGCTTAGATTGACATAACATGTTCAGGCCAACACAAAAATGTTTTGAAGCACTCTGACTACTTCAGTAAGCTGCCTGGAAGGTACCACAGCAAGGAAGACCTGATGAAACTTTCAGGAGGCTTGCGTTGGAATGCCTTGCAGAAGAATAACCAACACTGGCAACACAGACCACCTGTGAAATTAAAATCCTGAGAAAAATGTAAAATCAGCATTTTAACAGAGAATAATAGGATTAAGAAAAATGATACCATTGCAGTCAGTGGGAGAACTCCAGACCTTTGGAAGGACAACTTTACCCGGAGTCTTGCTCATAGCTAGCTCTTGTTCAAAAATTTACTTTTCCAGACGTTAAGAATCAGAAGAGGAACTGTGCCAGACATTATCACTTAGTTCCAACAAAGCAGTTGAACAATAAATGGCAAGACACTTGTGAACCTACAGAAACAGGGATTTATGAACACTATTTTTTATAGCAGTATCAGAATCAAGGTACAACTGTGAAGATAGCTTTTCCATGTGACTTGGAAACATAGGGATATGATCAGCAATGAAAAAATAAAATACACTTCAATACACAGAAAACCAATTTTTAATTGGCATTTTTAATGCCTTGTATCATCATCTTTTGAAGCAACTGTTATCTAACATTCTAACTTCTGCTAATAAAAAAGAAACAAAATTATCAGTAGCTGATGTGATGTTGTTCCGATACATTACACCATTTCCTAACAAAGGACATTTTATTTCCAAATAGAGGAAAACAAGAAGCAATTCAGAGGACTCTTGATATATTTAGTAACAGTCTATCCACAGCTTTTAAGACCAGTATCATAATGGTTCCATACCGTGAAGCTGTTGTTGACATTTTTTGTGCTTGATTCAGCTACGCTGGCATCCGACAGGTCAACTTCATCAAATATTAGAGACTGTGAATGGAAAAGAACATAAAAATATTAAATATAATCTGAGTCCACTTTCAGGTATGCTTTTAGTCTGTGCTTTCATTCTTTTGTGTCCATTCCAACTGGAAAAAAAAACATCGAAAAAAAGTGGTGAAAAAATAGAAAACACTGATGATGTGATAAAACTTCCTATTTGACCCCTAAACATGGTCCTATTTGCTATCTAAGTGGTATATCAGAGCATTAAAAAGTGGCTTAAAATATATATATTGCCTGAAAATCTCTTTTAAAGAGTTTTTTTTTTTTAAATAGATGCAACTTTGTCATGTCTACTGTGTAGCACAAATACAAATGTGGTGTCAGAGGAAAGAGATTAATTTCTAGTAAAATATAAATCAATTAATCAGTCTTAGGATGGAATTCTAAATTATGAAGGAGAATCTATGATATGGTAACCACACGAGAAAATGGAGGTCAATGGTCTGAAGAGATCCCTTCCACTCCTTTGCTTGATGTTGCAGCAAGAGAAATGTATGTTTTCTTTAAATACTCCAGCCTCTGGCAAAGGATTAATTAGGTTCTGTTAAACTCATTATGGGTTTTGAAGCACAGAAGGGAAGACCAACAAAAATGCCTGCCCCTTTCTTTTAGCCATACCATGTTCTTCCTCTTCCATGCCATGGGAAGGAAAACTGATGTTGAGGGAGTTTCAGCAAATCTGAATTCAATGTTACAGAGCATTTGTACAATTGCCTACTCATTACATCTCCTTTTCTCATCTTTATGACACAGATGACGTCGCCATACTCAGAGCTCTTATCTGCCGTGTTTATTAAGTATTTATATAAACTGCCCATGGTAGCACCATGTGCAGAGAAGTGTGACAACAGAGGTACTTCAGTGCTAGGCTCCCTGGAAAGACAATGTTTTCTTTGATTCATCACAACCACACAACTGTGCACCATGTAATTATAGTTATATAGTCCTAGAAAGAGAGGTCTCCATGCCTTAGTAATAATTTTATTGAGAAGATCAGGCTATAGAAGACGATGGAGACCTGAAGCACCTCACCTACAGCTCCCATGAAGCGCTGCAATGCTGCAGTGTAAAGAAAAGTAATGTCCACCACTATGGAACAGCACAGTCTGAGCCAGCCCGAAAAACCAAAATGCTCTCGGTGCTGGCCCTGAGGGAGAGGAAGGAAATCATCTTTCAGAAAGAAGATAAGTGTTCCTCCCTGTCCACCCCCAGTTTCCCCACCAAAAATTTCAATTTACGAGAAACAGGTTTTTCTCTTCTAAATCAGTTTTGGCAGAACATCGTCCTATCTTGATTTCATGTAACCATTTCCATCTCTTTAATGGCAATACGGGCATCAGACTAGAGGGGTTTTAATGAAATTCAGTTTGAGGGATATCTGAGCATTATTCAATTTTTACTTTTTTTGAAATGTTAGTTTTGACTGCCTGAGAGCCACCTCCCTGAAAAAAAACCCCAGAACTCCTTAAGATGAATTCATTATTTGTCTGAATAGTCCAAAAGGTTAAAATAACTGATAAACTTCATTTTTAAAAAACTGAGAGAAATCACCCATCTTCCTTAAAGTTAATTTAACACACTACATCTTATATACAGCAGTTTTTTAAATGAGATAATAATTTAATTATTTGTTAGTGATTATTATTTCACTTATAAATCTAACCAAAATTGAAGTCACAAGTATATGGTATTAGACGCTAATAGCATAGAATTACCTTTGAATCCTTAGCATAGTAAAGGGTACGACCTCGAAGTTTGAAATAACGCTTTTTCCACCTCTGAAAAGAACTGGTTTGCTTCAGTAGTAATCCTTCTTTTATACTTGTCTGAAAAATATTAAAATATAGAAGATAAGGTAAATACATCTAAATAGCTACACATATAGATGAAAGTTATGCTTTTTAAAACGGATGTTACACCTCATATAACTATGAATTTAAATTTTTATTTGTTCACACTAAATGGAGACCAATTTTCTGGACAACCAGACTTTGCACTGCTAGTTTTTAAACAATGACGAGATGCTAATTTGACATGTAAACTGAAAAGGCAGTCAAGAGGCATATAATTATTGTGAAGATGAACACAAAATAATTAGCTTGTTTAGACAGCTGAAAAGCCACAAATATTAAACTGAGCATCAACCGATGGTGGCACAATTCAGAAAAAAAAAAATGCTAAAAACCATCTACATAAGGTCATTGCCAGTCCCAGAATCTGATTATGTTGAGGAGAAAAACAATCTCCACATAGGCACTAATTCAACAAGGTACTTAAACATGTGTCCGATTCAAGCACATGAATTATGGCTTTAAAGTAGAGGGAATGATCCAGTGTGATGTAAATCATGCATGACTTCAAGTGCGTTGCTGAACTGAAGCCTTCAGCATGAAATTAGCTTACAAATAGGAATAATTATTATATGGAAAGTGTAAGAACAGTAACTGCCAGAGATATTTTTACCAGGCAAATATTTTTAGTCAAAAAACGATGTGCCGATCCAAACCTTTCACTGCAAACTGAACCCTGCCTATATAAAGCCTATTTTTTTAAATGAGTAAGGCAGAAATTAGTATATTTTAAACACTGCTTTCAACAGCATGTGTGGGATTTATCCAACTGATTACAGAAATTTTCCACTTAATCAGATGAAATTACACGACACAGCATACTAATTGCATGAGTCTCAAAATTCATTTTCTTCAGCTTTGAAGCACACAAAGTGTATAAGAAAAAGCAAGTACATTTGGATATTATATTCCAAAATGGTCTCTAATATTTTCAGAATATTTCCAATTTGTAGTGCAGTAACATGATGCAAATCTTATAATACAATTTCTAGACAATGTGATATAAACATCACTTCAAGTTACTCTAGACCTTTTAGAGACTTAACCAAGACCTGACCTAAAGTTCATAAAAACATCTTCTGTTAGCAGACGTTGAATTCTTCCTAACTGTAATGCAAGTAATAAAAATACAGGAAAAGTAGAAAGCACTTTAATGTTCCTACCATTTCCTTGAAATGAGAAACATCGCTGTTCCGTACATAGATTGCACCCTTCATTTAGATACTCCTAACGTCACAAACTAAGAATATGCTCTAACGATCACAAAGCAATTGAATTAATGCTCTTGAAAAAGCAACCCTCTCAGACAAAACATCGCAACTGAAAGTTTGGATTTATCTCACTTTACTTCACTTTTCAACAGCCTGGACCAACACATTTGGTCAGCCCTCCCGCTCTAGCTGAGGGGTAGCAATTCCCACACTGAAAGGGAGCGGAGAGCATCTTTAACACACATCATTTTAAGATTGCTTGCAATTTTCTGACCAGACCCTAAAATAAGCTATTTTTTACACGTTATAAATAGACTTAATCAGTTAGCGATTGAGTCAGTTGAAAGTACAAGCACTTATTCAAAGCTGCTTGTTGTAGCCGTGCAGCACTTATGTATCGTATCGCTCTCTAAGATTTCCAAAGCTCATCACACCGGACGGGAGTGCATAACTTGCGTACTTATCAAGGATCAGAAGATGTAAGACCAGAGAAATTCATTTCCAAGGAAACTACTCCAAATACAACACAGGCACGGACTTACTGGAAAAAAAATCCAAAATGGAAGGGAATTCACATTCCCTAAAATGCACTGCATGTACTAGGAGACTCAGAACATATATTTCACTGCATATTTTCAGGAATTTTAAAATCTGTTCAAAGAACACAAATCTCCCTAAACCTTGAGCTATTACTCACTAAAGAATAAATTAACTCTTTCACGTCATTTTTATGCCTACATAAGCCATTTCTCCCTATTTCTATTCACCCCTTAAAACACCAGTATCCCTAAAATCAAACCAATAATTTCAACATTAAATATATTTTGCAAATCAGTCTCTTAAAACTAACTCCTTAAAGTTGGCAGTAAATAACCATGCACGGTCTACAGAATGTATTTTTGTATCAAAATCTTAGAAAAATACTAGATTGATAAACATTCCTCCAAGAAACGTAAAGCACTTCATGAAGCATACATCCAAAGTCTGCATTTTACCACCAATAGACATGTGGGGCTGAGGTTTCAACATCCTAAAACAGCCAATTCCATGGCTGCAGGCATCAAAATTGAGTGTAAAGCTTTGGCCCAATATCCTTAATTAACTTCATTTAGCCTTTAAAATGTGCAGAAAACTTCCAGCTGCCAAATGAGTCATTAGGTAATCTGCTAATAATGCTTTCCTGAATCTACACACAGGCCACAGCACTTACAGTAATTTAAGACTGAAAAGGGTCTCTTGGGTTATTGAATTTGGGTCCACATGACTGCCTACTACTTGGTCATGTGAAGTTTTTCAAAAGCACTGATCAGGCTACAGCGACACCTTAAGAAAGCGATTGGTACCTTTTCCTCTACCAATGGCAATTAAGACAGTGCTCCAAGATCTCGCTGTTCTGAGAAACCTTCTTCTAAGTAATCTCAGCTGGACATGAAATCTGAAGCATAAGCAATAATTAATGCCAGTTATATTAACTACTATTCTACCGTAACTTTGGAGAAACAAGAAGTGCACATCCCACAATCTCAAGCTACTTTTACAGAATCACCTCTCCTCTGCTTGCCAAAACCTCTGACTTCCCTATACAGCATCTTGTATCATCTAGTAATACGACATCCCTCCTGAAGTATGTGACTAGAATAGAATAGAATAGAATAACAATCTTTACTATTTTAGCCATTAACCATTACGAAAATGATTCACAGTATTACAACCACAACATCTCAGTGCCCTACACTGATATATTTTCCTGAAGAAATGAGATTATAAAAATCATAGCCACATTTTATAAAATTAAGATGTACATATGTGTTCAATTATCCAACAATGCTGAATGCAACTCTACATTGCCATAATCTAAACAACAAAAATAAATGGGATTTGTGGGTATTTTGATCACTAAAAAAAAGAAAAGCGTCTTCTTTTATATCAGCATATTTTAAAATATTCAGCATGTAACACTTGAAAATTCAAAACTAATAGTTTTAATTTCAAAGACCAAATAACCACATTGCCTTACTTCTAACTTACTCAGTTTGTAAGGTCCTACATCTGTGCAAAAGTCAAATTTTTTACTTCTGCTGCTGCTAGAAAGACCCAAAGAAAGGAGAAAATATTCCAAATTTAGAAAAGAAAACACTAAACTGACCACGGATGCATTATTGGCAACTGCAAACTAAAGCATCAAATGATTAAAGATAAAACTCTCCCCTCTACTTCTTTTCAGGTATGTAAGTGAATATGCTGCTCAAAATGCATCAGGAGAGCGAAGAAAAGAACATCAGGAAATTTCTGAGAGTGAGGAAAACAAAAACGAGAACACGAAAGGCCGTAAAACAGAGTAGGTCAAATGTAAACAGGAAATTAAAAGGGTGAAGAAGAATTTTAAGATCCCCCTTGCAAGAGATGATCATGCTGAGACTAAAATGTTCCTTAAATACTTTGAAAGATGAAAGACAGCTGGGGGGTTGGCAGGATCATTTTTCAACAGAGGTATGAAAACACTAGTCAAGGATGAGACGATCACAGCAAAGAAGCTCATCAAATTCTTGGCATCTGGCTTCACCAATGAAGATGATGAGATCATGGCATCTCACACAACGTGTTCTTTGTAACATCAGAACAGCTACATCCACATGAAGCACATATACAGGAAGTACTAGACCAGCAAAATCATTAAGTCATGTGGACCAGATGGCATTGACCCAAGAGCTCTGAAGGTCCTGAAAGGACCACTGATACTACCTTCCAATCCTGGTAAGACAGTAGAGTTCATACAAAATGATAATATTGCTGAGCTCATACACATCCAATCGGAAAAAGACAACAGAGCTTTTGTAAAGGAAAATACTGCCTTGCTACCTGCAGGGAGTTCAGGGGATGGAGAGGAAAGCATGTGGATAAATGAAGATACAGTGGACTCCCATTTTCAGAAAGCCTTTGACAAAGCTTCCCACCAAAGACTATTAAAGAAATTAAGTTAGAATGGAATTGGAAAAAGGAGCTTCTTGTGGACTGAAAGTTGCTCGAAGGATAGGAAGCACAAGTAGGGCTTAACAGTCACTCTTTCTTCTGGATTCCCAACGAACCAGGTTTATTCAAATTCAGTGACCCAAAGAAGGATCACACCATAAAATCTTCAGATTTGCAGAAGATACTAAGCTCTTTTGAGCAGTTAAATTCCATGCCAATGGTAAGGAACTCAAAGGATGTTATAAAACTGAGCAAGAAAGCAAAGAGGCACAGGACAAGCTTCATCTCAGGTCAATAGAAGATGCTCTGCTTCAAGGAAAAAAATCTAAACCTCACTAATATTCTCACATCAACTTTGAGCGGAGAGGAGATCCGGGAGCCACAGTTCACAGCTCTCTGTGTTCAACCACAGCCAGAAAAGCCAAAAAACTTTGTCTGTCACCAAGAAAAGCAACAAAACCAAGTCAGAGGATGTCATTTTGCTGCTATATAAAACACTGGTATACCCGACACTTCTGGTCTCTCCAACTCAAGAAATAGGGTTAAGAGAAGGTACAGAGCAGGGCAACTCAAATGATTCAGAGGATGGAGCAGCTGCCTTACAAAGAGAGACTAAAAAACTTGGACTTCTTCAATTTGAAGAGCATAAGACAGAGGCGGTAATATGATCAAAGTTTATACAAGCATTACAGCAGAGCATGGTGAATGCAGAGCCATTGCTTACCAAATCCCACAATATTATGAGGAATGTGATGAAACTATATTCAGATCAGCTTAACAAAGATAAAAACCAGCACGTCTTTACATAGCAGGTAATGATTTTATGAAGCTTGCTGTCACAAGAGATTGTAGAGGCAGACAGCATCAGCAAGTACAAAAAAAGGATTAGACAAATTTAAGACCACCACCTTGGTAGGTCGTCCCTTTAATCTGCCATGGGGGGAGAAGTACCAGCAGAATGGACTGCAGCCAAACTCACATGCTGCTCCTGAACAGCCTGTCCTACTCCAGTGTTGAAGATGGATTATTGTCTGATCTAGTAAAAAAATTTGCAGGTTGGATTTTTCCCACTATGTTGATAGTATCTCTTTGGTTTAAAGTCTGATGTTTGTGTTTGTAAGTGGACCAAAGCCCTCATTTACCAAAATAATTAATATTTGGATTGTTGACAGATCAGGCCATTGAAAAAAAAAAAAAGAGAGAGAGAGAGAGAAATGCTAGTATTTGATATTGTTTGATGCCCTCCTGTGACACTTCCTAGTCATATGACTTTGCAAAGTTGCGTACTGAAATAAAACTGATGTTCTTCTTTTTAGTATTGTGGAGAGTTTGGTATATTTTCACCATCTGCAGGGGGATGCCTTCAAGCAGACAGTCTTCATTACATTACAAGGTAAAGTCTCACAGCTCATATTAACTTAGAGCCCCTTAAAATCTTCCATGAGTTCAGTAGATCAAAAATTACTTTTATTATTAAAAAAATGTGACAATCAAACTCTTGATTTTTTATCAAAATTATGACCTGGGAATTCCAAGCTTGTGATTTTCTTGACAATCTCTGTACGGCAGCTTCCATTACTGTCACTTACACTGACAGATTTTTCATTAGTTATGTCAAAATAAAAATTGATTTTTATCTACTGAGAATAAAAACTTCATCAGCCGCTCAGTGCAAGGTTACTTTTTTATTGAAGATTCTTGATCATATTGAAGGGAGCCTGACATCTGAAAATTAAAACATTAAAGAAGAACTATGTTATACCTGTGAATTTATACAGCTAAAATTTGTCAAAATAAAATTGAAAATCGGTATCATCATGTTGACTATACAACATTGCTTGAATTTCAAGAAAACCTTAATAAAAAGAAGTACCTTCAAGAACTGATCACTCAGTGGCACACATGGAGCTATGTTGGGGGGGTACCTAAAGCACCGTGCTTGCCTCAGCCGAGATGCCCCAGACTGCTGCTGCTAACACATCCTCCAGGTTGCATTAGTGACAGAGCAATCACAAAAAGTGGCAAGTTGCATATGCTCAGTCTGTCATTGTTGATGACAGATATCCCTGTCCCATTAAATAAAAAAAAAGTCTAGCTAGCTTTGAGAAAACAGCTTTCCAAAATCTCAGAATGAAAGCCAGCCACACTCCCTCCCACTCCCCACCACAACACTAACCTGTGATTAAGCATCATCATTTTCATGTAATAATAAAACAGTATGTTCTTCCAAAGTTATTCTTATACTCCATATTTTGGGGATCCTTTATGTGGATGGACTCTAGCCTAAGTGAAACTGTAATACAAATAAATGCAATTATACAGCTTATGCAGTGCAGTTTTTCCTCAACTTTGCTCTCCCTTCATGTTCCCTTCCAACCTACACTGGGGAAATAGATTTTGCATTACTGTTGTTAAAATAAAAAGGAAAAAAAAAAAAGCTTTCCGCTTCCTCTACTTGGAATATACAGTAATGCAGTAAAACATGAAGTAAATATGAAGTAAATATGAAGTAAATATGAAGTAAATATGAAATTGCAGAGAAATTGCCACAACAAAAATATCTTGGTACCAAGGTGAAGTTCAGTTAGCAGATTGATTTAAAAATAGAGGTTATAGAACATAACAAATATGAATAGAATATTGCCATATTAGGATGAAATATTACACTAGGAATTAAAAAACAAACAAAACCTCCCTATTTTAGATATAAACTTCATGCTAGATTGAGAATCAGAGAAGAAACTTTATCTGCAGTTCAAGTACTTAAACTCTTAACTTCCACCCATGTACAACATGTTAATCTTGCTCTGTTCTCATTAATCAGGGCATGAAACAGTTGTAATACACTGAAAAAGGATAAAACACTTCACAAGACTGTGACTTCGTGTTATTACACAGCTCAGCTAACTTAAAGTAGTATGTTATAGCTACCATTTGGAGCTTCAATTTCAATTTTCCTTTTAAATTACACATGCTCTGTGCAGAGAGATTTAAAACAATTAAGTCTGCCTGGTTTTGAGATAGAAGAAAATAAATGGTACGTATGTCAGGCAGAAAAAAAACCCTGAAAAAATAAAACCCATAATAAACAGACAAAGCACTCAGCTGGCACGACTTTTCTTTACCAGAGTTATTTAGGTCTTGGTCTCAACGAAATAGGAGGAGCACTCAACACACATGCCAGTCTGTAAAATACATGCAGTACAGGTTCAAAATAAACCATTTTGCCATCTCACACAGCAAAATGTGAAGAAAAAAAAAATTACGTTTCTGCAGAAAAAAAAAGCAAACTCTTAGAATCACAGAATCATTAGAGTTGGAAGGGACCTTCAAAGGTCATCTAGTCCAACCCCCCTGCAAGAAGCTGGGACATCTCTGAAGTTGCTCAGAGCCCCGTCCAACCTGGCCTTGAATGTTTCCAGGGATGGGGCATCTACCACCTCTCTGGGCAACCTGTTCCAGTGTTCCACCACCCTCACTGTATTTTTTCCTAATATCTGAATCTACCTCCCTCTATTTTAAAACCATTACTCCTCGTTTTATGCAAATAACAGTTGATCAATTATTTGAGGAAATAACAAAAGCATCATATAGCAAAAGTATATTAAAAACCGCTACAAGCTTTTAAGCAACCATTTCTTGAAAACAAATCATAACTTAAGCTTGTCATAATAAACCTTCTGTGTTTTACTTCTTGCATTTTTAATTTTTCCCTCTCCAAGCAGGTTTAAGTAAATTCCAGTGATGCTATCAGACTTCCTAGGAGCTATGCTGGGTAGAAAGGAGCCTATGCAGAGCCACTTAAGAGTTCGCGACTCTCCAGGGAAAGCTGGGGAACAATTCATTTCCTTTCCACACCTCTATCTGACTTTCGCTGATCAAGTCAGGAAAGAGAAAAAGCTTTTAGCAACAGAATTCACACAAGGCCAGGAAGAATGGTAGAACAGAATAGAATAGTTCAGTTGGAAGGGACTTAGAACCATCATCCAGTCCAAAGCATACACACTGTAAACATACAATTTCAGGACATCTCAGTCTCACGCAGATGTGTTTAAGAAGAGTTACATTCTCAGAATCTTTATATTTATTTATGTCTTTGAAGAGATGAAAAATGTAAAAATACCATTCCATCCACCCACTTCTTAACCTTCTCTAAATCATCAGTTATTGTTAGCAAGTGATCAGTCATTGCAGTTGATATCTTACTCAATACTCAAGTCTATAGAGACAGACACCAGTTTCACAGATGCTGTAGCCCTGTGATCTGCAGATTCCTGATATGCTTAGAATTACAGAGAAGTTTATTAACTGAATACCCAGGCATTCCTAAATTTTTCTAGTGCTTCCAATTGCTGCCGATACCGAGATTACATGCTTTATCTAATTCAGTGGCAGCACTCCATTGCAAGTTTATATTGGCCTCAATTTTGTTTTACTGGACTGCACATAAAATCCTGGATACACATTAATCACATTTTTAATTACACCTTCTAGCATTTTTTCCACTAACAGTCTTAGCTTAATACCCTACTTCTAGAATTAAACCAATAAAAACCTTAATTCCATAATAACTCAAAAGCAAGGATCTCTTGCTTACCTATACAACTTTTCAGGCACGGGGAGACAAATAATAATATATTTCCCACTATTAAGAAATTCAGCTTTAAGCAAGAAGGCTGGGAGTCTAATTTGAGTGAAAATAGCAAAATTATACTACAGAAATATGCAACAAGAAAAAAAAAAGGCAATGTACAGCAACACCACTTAGAAAAGGTAATTTATTGCAGATAGAGAAAAATCCTTTTGATTACCATCAAAATTATTTAAAGAAAGCAGAAATAGAAGACAGATACACCACAGACTGGAAATCTATTCTGAGTTTGACCATAGATTTTATGTGTGACCTGGGGCAAATCAGTTACTGTGCATTTTTTGGTCTCCATAATGCAAAAAAATACCTTCTTTATTCTCCTCCAGAAGAGCTTGGCTGTGATTTCTTGCCATTTTATTGAGCGTCTCACTAGAAGTGGCATTTCATTTTATTCAAATTTGTTAATGAATGACTTTTTGAATGATGGGGGGACTTCACAAGTAATAAAAGTGGAACTAAAAAAATTCACAATTCCTATCCTTTATGATCAGAATGACAGAAAAAAAAAAAAACAGAACTGTAAACAAAGCTGCAGGATAAAAATCTGCATTTTGAGACAAGGAATAACACAGAACTTTTTTAATACTTGTACTCTGTAACTAACACTAGTACTGTAGGTGCAGGTCACATATATTTACAGCTAAGGAGCATAGTTGTTGCAGAATCACAGAACAGTTGAGGTTGGAAGGGATCTTTGAAGACCATCTAGTCCAGCCCTCCTCACAAAGCAGAGGCACCTAGAGCAGATCGCCTGAGACTACATCCAGTCAAGTTTTGAATATCTCCATGGATGGAGACTCCATAACCTCCCCGGGCAACCTGCTCCAGTGTTCAATCACCCTCAAAATGGGGGGGACGAGGGGGGGAAGCTTTTTTCTTGGTTTAAATGGTATTTTCTGTATTTCAATCTGTAATATTTTCAATATTACATATTCATAAGATCCTCCTGAGCCTTCTCTTCTCCAGGCTAAGCAGTCCCAGCCCTCTCAGCCTCTTCTCATATCAAAGATGCTCTAGTCTCTTCATCATCTTCATGGCCCCAGTAACAACCCACGGACTACACCAGTAGTGATTGATGTCTAACTGGACTTTGTGCCACTTATCAGAAGACTTTGAGCCTAGCAGCTCAGTCAATTTTCAGTCCGTCTCACCATCCATTTATCCAGCTTGTACTTCATCGGTTTGTCTATGAGAGAGTTATGGGAGATAGTGTCAAGAGTCTCACTAAACTGAAGATAACATCCACTGCTCTCTCCTCATCCACTGAGCTAGTCATGTGGCTGCAGAACTGCTATCAGACCGATGGCTTCCTCTTCACAAAACCATGCTTACTCCTCCCAATCACCATGTTGTCTTTCATGGATTTTTATTTGTCGCTGGCCTTCACACCCCTTGCTAGATTCAAATAGAGGTGGACTTTGGCTTTCCTAACCCCATCCCGGCATGACTGTTTCTCTAAATTCCTTCTGGGTCACCTGTTGCTGCTTCCACCTTCTGTACACTTCCTTTTTACGTCTGAGTTTTTTCAGAAGTGTCTTGTTCGTCAATGCAGTAGACAGCTCTCAAGATCCTAAGACTATCACAAATAGCTAGATTTTCACTCTCTGTCTTTCACTTTACCTTCTTAGTTCTAGAAGCTAAATTCCTTGTAGAAAAATGACCTTTTTTTCTAAAGTTTGTTTTTCCTACAATTCCTTACAAATACTATTGAGATATCCCTTGCATAATTTCACCCAATCAGGATTTTCTTATATGAAAATATAGCATTTCTAGACAATGTCTGGAGCCCAGATTGGCACCAAAAATCCCAGTTCCAGTTACTGTATTTTAATAATCTTGGAGTTACTAAATGTAATCAGTAAATACTTTATAACTTGGTGTGTTTCGGAGAAAAATTTAAAAAACAGTTTGTGATATAGTACTGCCAAAGAGATCTGAAGTTTACTTTCTAGGCCACTAACAGTCCTCTGTAACCTCTGGTAGGTGGCTTATCCATTGCACCTCAATTCTGAACAGAGAGAAAAGGAATAATACTTCATCACCTCAAAGAGACGTTATGCTGACACGTTCACTTGTTTGTGCAGCTACATAAAAACATTACACGTGTACCTACTGAACCACTACAAATTTAGGAAACGGATTTTTACCACAAGAGTACTGACGAATTCCCCAAAACAGCAAGGCACTTTTAGTAAAGGACAGAGTCTCAGCTGTTTCTAGTGATTTTCATAGTAAAAACCTATTTTCCTTCCCAGTCTTTAACAGCAACCTCAGTGGAAGCAGAATTCTCATGTTACAATGACAGGAGGAAATTCTCTCTTTTGAGACGATCAGACTGGAGAGCAGAAGAATAACATACATCGGACCCTCCCTTCCCCTCTGTTTACTGACAGGAAATAGGAGCCTGTAATTACTTTTGAATTCACATTCCCTTTGTGGCCAGGCTCATTCATGTCCATGCTATTTTCTCTCATTCAGAAAACACAGTAAAGCTGCTTCTTCCAAAACACGTCTCCAACTGGAACAGGGCAGATCAGTTACTCTCAGAGCTTTATACAGGGTGGCTCATGCTTGTCTATGCATCAAGAAACATCTTCTCTGGCTCTACATAGGCTCCAGCCCTTACTCTATGTCCAGACTCTTGAGTTGTAGAATACAACGCAATGCCTTCCTTCAGTCTATGGGAAAATCAGGGAGTAGATCTTCTTGAAACATATTTCACATGAGGGAGGAGGAGGAAACTGGGCGCAGTTAGCATGGACTCACCAAAGGTAAATCATGCCTGAATATCAGGGAACCTTTTCTAAGACCCCTGCATCAGACGATAGCATAGCACCTCCCATTCCACTTGTAGTTCATAGCTCCTATTGCTAAAATATAAAAAATGTAATAGTCACTTTTCTTCTTTTGGCAAAGTGTGACTTTGCCTTTTCAGTTTTAAGCAGCTTGATGGTAGCTTTTTACATTTAAACAATTCAAATTGCTATTAACAAAACAGCCCTAGTATAAAAACAAGCAAAACTAGAAACATGGAAATAAATGTGCTAGAATAAAACTTGACTATAGCTGTCATTAGGATTTTTTTTTCATTGAGGAAAGTACTTTCCACATAAATAAATTCTCAGATTTATAAAATCTGTCACTTTACATATCCACTGTGTAAGAGGATTTGGCACCTTGAAGGTAAGAGCACTTCTGTGTTTTACAGTGTGCTTGCTTTCAGGCTGTGATGCAAAAGCTACCTTCCAGGGGAGCTAAAAAATGCAAATTATATTTCAGCCTCAATAAAACCTCAAAAATACTCTGAAATCTTTAACAATGTATCCACCATATCCACTAACAAAATCAGAGACTCATAAAGGATCTAGAAGAGGCATTAAAAGACCTTTTAGTCCACACTCTTCTCCAAGTAATACTAACTGTATACAGATTTGCAGAAATGGGTTATCTATCATCTTATACAGGAGCCTCATTTTTTCACACAAATTTTTTTTTTTTGGCCCATTTGTTGGCAAAAAGGCCCCTGTCATCCAACATCTGCATCAGCAGACAGAAACACATGAGCAGTAGAGGCGCTGCATCTTGTAAGCCTGCATTCACTGCTTCTGTAGAGCTAATCTTCACATGTCCAACTCCCAGTCACAGAATCCCTAGACAGAATGATGGGGGGGTCTAAAAACTGGCTTTTCACATGACCTGACTGTCATTACAAAAATACACCATCCTTCTTTCCGTTCTATTTAAATGAGGCCTGCATCTGCCTTTGTCAGCTATCCTTAAACTATTCCCTTAAGACATTTGCCTACGATGTTCTTAAACCCCCCAGTTACAGAGATCCTCTACCACTAAAATGTTTTCCTTTGTGTAAACCTCCCTTGTTGCACTTTAAACCCATAAAGTGCTATTGTAGAACCATGATACAGATGCAAAATGTCAATAAATGAACTCAAAACTCAAAGGCCATTCCTAATTCACAGTACTTTGTAAGGAGAAAAACAGGCAGAACAGCAATCACTTCATAAGATGTTTGTTATTGCTCTTGATCTGGCATGCCCCAACTTTCTTTTGTTTAAATCAGACTAATTTTTCATCAGAAGAAAATATTATGAACATGTAGTTATTAAATGAGTCATCAGGTTGTTCTGCTTTTTGACCAAAGTGAAAAAAAATTACATCTAGAGGGATTTTTAAATAGAACAAAGATGCAGAATTGCAAATGTTATTCTACAGAGGATATAGGGTATGAAAGTCTTCTATCCTGCTATATACTATGATGAGGTTTAGCATACAGCGCTTGAGGTAGATATGATTACGCCATGTGAAGCCTCTCAATAAAGCACCATCTTCAAGAGCATTTATGAGCGAGAAGCTCTACTCTCCTCTGGGATGTGGATCGAGTGTCCTACTTATTTCACTGACTTCTCATATAGAAGTGGAAAGCATGGAAAATACATTTTAAGAAAAGATGTGGTTCATCAGATTTCATTTTATGTTTCCTCATCATGTTTCTTTGGTATCTACTCTTTTCTGTTCAAAATACTTTTATTCTCCTAATTCCTTACTTGTATTTAATACAGGCACTATAAACTTTTGAGATTCATCCCATTTCTAAACATTAAGTACTTCTAAAACGTCTGCAGTTGCTCTTTTCCCTGTGACAAGAGCCAGTGGACTTTCCCAGATAAACCCTAGAAAAACTTGCCCACTTTGTTTCCTATGCTGTGATGATCAAAGAAGGGCAGATGCAGCCACTGTGCAATGTTTTGGATTAAGCAGCCAACAACAGTAAGTTTGAGTTGAGATAACTTCATTAGGAGCTTCAATGGCTGAGGCACAAGCACACATGTTTCAGGACCAGTAATCTGGAGCACAAATGCAGGGCAGCTGCTCCTTAGCACTAAACCCACCGAGATTTCTGACCCAGAGCATCCCTTTTTCTTTGCACACTTGTGCTGGAGGCTGAGTTAGGTTAGAACCTTCTCCATGCACAGCAGAAGTAATAGAAAACAAGCTAAAATCATTGAAAATGTATTAATCAGATCTAAGCTGTATGATGAAAATTTTAAATATACAGGATGATTTTCAATCTTCTTTCAAATTAGCTAGGCTTCAAAGAAAAGGCTGGGTAATTATAGCCTTATGCTACCTCAATTAAAAAAAAAGTAGTTCTAGCTATTTCTTATAATGCTTTTCTGGTTAAAAAATGAAAACCTCTTTAGACGGAATATTTTAAGAAAAAAATGATTAGCCCAAAATATCAATTGCACAAAGATATTGTGAGTTTATTAGTTGATTCCAGACAGTAGTTAGAGGTGCTGATCATAAGGACCCGAATGAGAGAAAGGTGACAACAAAGTCAAAGCACTCACATCAAGAGTAATTTCTGAGTCACCTGAACTCATTCCTTTCACTTCTTCCAATCGGATTCCTGATATGTTCTTATACTAGCAAGAAGTCTGGGAATAAATGTGATTAACACTCCTCTTTTTTTTTTCTTCCCTTATTTTTATTACCAAAGAGATGCTTCCCAGCTAAACCATCTGTACACTTCATATCTTGCTGTGCTAGCCCCATTGATTCATTCGGAGAAACAGAAGAAAAACGACAGTTGCCTATTTATATGTACGATACACTGGCTTTATTTATCTAGGCTGAAACTACCATCACTAGCAATTCTAGAGACATGGCAGGTAACACTGAAAAAAAAAAAATGAAGTGTCCTACAATCTAAGACAAGTTTTAAATCTGCAGTGCTGATTTTAAAGCTGCTCCATTGATTTATCCCATCAGCTGCAGAGGCTGTAAGTGTTTTCCTTTAACACCACAGTTCGTAGCTGATTTTCAGGTTGCCAGCTGAAAGGTGATCAATCAGTGAAACTGGTTAACAGCAGCCAGAGATTTCAAGATGGCTTTTGATCAAGCTTCATTGAGCAGCAGCCTCTGAGGGGGCTCATTTGCTCTACAGTTACCCAAACTGACAGAGGATTATTCATCTAATGACGTTGTAGTTGCTGCTTTCAAACTGTTGTTCAAGACGTTGAATAGGCTTTCCACACGCAATATGAGCATACAGCAAAAACTTAAGGTATTTTAATTACAAAAGAGAAAATACTTCTCACCAGATTTTTCTGTCTAAACTACGAATCAGAACTGCGAAACCCTCAGGGACTTTTTCTTACACTTCAAAATGTAGCTCCACACCCTCAGAAGGGGGAGAATCTATCAAGGTCTAGGCATACGTTCCCTTTCATTAACTGGTGTGGTAAATGGCCTGTCAACACAATACCATGGGTGCCATCACCAACAACAGCCTTAAACCTCTTTATTCTCCACTGGAAGTCATGGTTTAATTTATATACCTGTTAGTTAATGAAGGTTTTCAACTCACAAGAGAAGCCCGTAGGGGAAAACACACAGACAGGCGCTGACAAGCTAATAGATAATGAGAACGGCAGGACACCTTGAGGTAGGTTGGTTATTGAAGGCTAATGGGCTCCTCCATCTTCTTTGTGCCCACCCCATCTATCTGGAACACAGCACCGAGCCCCAGAAGCCAATTTAATTAATGGGTCCTGCCAGGCACCGAGACTTTTGCTTTTTTTCTGCTTTAGAAACTGTTTGGGTTATAGTTTGGAACAAGAAGGTAGAAGGTTTCTTTGTGTGTTTTCTAATACTGTTTAAGGCTGATGGAACAACAACAATATTAGTTTTCTATATTTAAAAACATTGGCTGTCCAAGATTCAGACACAGGTTAGGGATGTTGAGTTCTTATGTTTCCAATACAGACCATATTTTTTTATTATTACTTATACTCCTTTATTCATTTTAAGATTCAACCTCAATGGGGTGGGCATTTAATGAAAAGCATAACTAAAAATAAATTTTCTGACACATAAAGCAAAGTAACTGGGGGAGGAGGGGGGCGTTTTCTTTGCAGGTTGGGGTTGGGTTTGTTTTTTTTTTAAAGAAGTTTAACAGTATTTTTACTTTCTACTGCCTTAATCACCAAAGATGATTGCAAATACTGCTGTGCCTTGGAGCATCCTTTTGATGCCATTTATATTTGGACCAAATCAGGTTGAATCTGGTCCAGGGCACAAAACAAGGAGTTACTGCCACAAAGAGCCTGCAGCTTTAAACAATCAAGATATAAAAAAGATGTGCTAAGACACCCTGAGGAAGGAATAAGTCAGTTTTTAACTGAGGAGCAACAAAATTTATATTACTGTTTTAATACCAAAAGGAGACAAAGGCATTTAAATGGAGAGAGAAAAGTGGTGTGATATGCGTGAAATGAGAAAGAAGATCCTTAAAGCAGCACTGGAACCAAAAAAAAAGGACAAGGAAGAAAAAAGACAGGAATAAAAAAGGTGTTGGAAAAGCTAATTCTTATAGCAACTTCCTAAGTAATGCCAACTTTATCACAATATTATGTGAAAAGGAGAACACGTGCTGATTTTTGTTATCTCCCAATACTCTCTCTGTCTAATGTCTTGAACAAATATGAAGATAAAACACAAGCACAGTACCCTTCTAAAAAGGGTGATTTCCTTTTAGATGCAAATAATCCACAAAAGCTTTTATTCCTTTTAATAAAAACTGGATTATAGCTCATGACCACGCGGGGGTAGTAGTGTGATGGCGATGTTCAAGTACAGTGTCTTGTGCTCAGCAGCACACAGTAACACAAGCACGGTGGCTGTGTGAAGTAAGCCTATTTCTGCAGCAGGTTTTTAATTCTTTATAGCACACATACTTGAACTATAGGATGTACACACATGCAGCCAGTTGCAGTATCAAAATTCACATTCAGGAGACTCAGGGAAGAAGTGTTGTAAGGTATCCCTTCCTTTTATGAAGGATTTGCAGTGGAAAAAACAAACAGTCACAAATTAACATTTAGTGAGAAAATACATAACAGAGTTTTGGCAGTCATTTACTGAAAGCTGACATTTTCAGTCCCTAAGTTAAAGAAGAATAAACATTTTTACTAAGGCAAGGTGGTAAGTTATCAATGGTTAGTCACTTCTGGACTTAAATATAGTCTTGAATTTTCTATACATAAAAGACGATGCTCAGCCTTTACTCTTACAAAAAGAAAGGTTAATTCCTATTATCTTTTTAAAATAAAATAAGGTCAGTCTTTTTTTCTCATCGTTACATCAGCCAGTATCATAAATAACTCACAAGAGTTGGTCTTGTGAAAGTCACTTGCCTTTTTTAAGGTAAGTATATAAATATTTATTAGATTTGTACTGCATGCAAACATAACAGAGGAGAAAAAAGGCGAAAGTGGTTACTTGCTATATAAATAGCTATAAGTACATACAAGATCACACAGTGCAGCTAAGCATTAGAACAAATTGGTTGTGCCATATGATTTGTTCTTACTCAGCTACGCTGATTCAGACTTTCAGTCTTTTACTTACATATATTCTATTTTTGACATATAATAATATGTATTACAAATATATATTATTGTTACACATATAAGGGTTCCAAATGCATTTGATAGCATTCTTATACCTGGTCACAGACTGCCAAGAGAACACAAGCAGGAAAAGAAAGAAGTCTTGAAGTTGGTAAGCCAAGCTGAGCTACAGGCCACCGATTCGTTCCTCTCCAATCTTTTTTTCCCCAACGCTTTCTCAAGTAATATCTTGCAAAGTCAGTAAACCCCAACCTTCCTACCATCCATATACAGGCAGCATTTGTACTAAAATCGAAATAAGTATTGTTAGGGGCTTGCCCAGACTTGAAAGTTGATGCAGATTATGGGAGTGTTTGACACTAAAGCATAATAGCTGGTCCATAACCCAATGTGCAGTCACTCTTACCCTCAAGCAAAAGCGTTGCATTCCTGTTTTGCTTAATCCCCAGCTAAAGAACTTCTTCTTTGCTGTCAGGATGATTCATTAAATCAACAGCTACGTCTGAAATAATTCTTCAACAGAGCAAATTCAGCTCTGACAACCCAAGAGAAACACAGGAAGAAAAAAAAAGTCAGAATGGGGCAAGGCATCTCATGGTAAAAACAGATAAAGTCAGGGTGGACAAGCGAGGGAAGCATCATCCTCAGTGGTTACCACTAAACATGACACAACTCAAGAGCATGAAACTTATTCACCACACTAACTCTCTCTGAAGAAGAGGAGGTTGCTTTTAAACAGGAATTTCAAATGTCTGGTTAAATACAGTGTCATCTTACTTTGTCTGAATAATTATACCAATTTTATAATAATATAATAGTAATTAATATATTATCGTTATTACTATTGTAATATCTAAGGGCTTAATTTGTTAGTGAATATCTTTTTTCCCAAGCCACATGAGGCTGTGCAGTTTGCGTTGGCACAACCATGTTGGTAACTAAAATGTTTGTTAAACAGGCTTAAAATGACCATAATCAAAGGGGATCAGAAAAAGCTATTCTTGTTTTTTACTTCATGTGTTCGCTAACTCTTTTACAAAACATGGTAAAGAGTCAATTCTTCCCCTTTCTAAAGCTCTCCACAGTACAGCAGAGAAAGATATTGCCAAACAGTAATAAAACAGGAAAACGCAATTTTAAAAAAACCACACAGAGTATTTTAAGAACATGACAAGTATCGAAAATTTCTTAGAATTATTTAAAGTACTTCTGTGCTTTCATTTGCAACACTGAAAGCTTGCAGGCAGTAAAATAAGGTAAGAGGAACAGTGTATTTTTAGGCTGAGCTGCTGATATGTAGAAAACTTAACTGATTCGTGTAAGATCACAGTGAGTCAGCACCAACAGAACAGTGAATTGAAATCCTAATCCCATTCTGAAAATACTGGATCGACTCATTTCCCACACGCAGTTACTCTGCTTGTATTTTATGCAATACTCTGTTCAAAACTTGAAGTTACTTCTGTAAATGGAATTTTTCATGTTACAACCCACTCTCATAAGTCAATCAAGGAAACATTTCATTACTTTTTAACGTATTTCTGTGATCTCACTTCCCATATCATATTGCATATCCTTTCTTAATGCTAGTTAAACGAGTCAAGTTGGACATTCCAGATGACTGATACGAAATAGTTGTAAGGCATCTTCTTAACAATATGTACAGGAATATTTTTCTACAAAAAAAACCCCTGATCATGAAATAAATAAGCTAAAACCTAGATATCATTATATCTGTAAATCAATGCACAATACTCTTCAGGAATCAGCTGTTCTGGCTTAGAGAAAAAAAATAACATACCATGACAATTTTTTTTTTCATAGAAAATTACTTGACCATTCCAAAATGGCAAAAGGTACTAATAAATGATGCAAAAGAGCCTAAGAAAGTTCACTCTCCCAATCTCATGAAAGGGACCCTGCAGAAAAAAAGCACTTAAGAAGAAGTCTAGAAGAAAACCAGCTTTGCCTGGATGCGATCACTGAAAGCTCCAGCATTATCTGCTGAAAAGAGGGTAGGGTCTTACTCTCACACTGCCTCCAACTGTTAAGGACAACATAGACAAAGAGCCTACCCAAATACTAAGGGCTTCCTTTCTACACATTACCTAAATCTGTAAACCTGCGTGTTTCAAGCTTCATTGAGAGGAGCAGGAGCTGTTTCCCTTGTCAAAGTTACAAGCTTTGAGGGAGTCAAGAAGAGTGTCATAAATGCAGCGAATCCATTCCTGTAGAGCAGAAGTCACAGAGGTCTCAGGGCTGGGTGAAGGCAACTCCGTTTGGCTGGTAGGTACCCAAAGGTCATGCCCAGACAGGTTAAGGAAGAACCCAAAACTTCACTTGGAAGGGCACTAGGGAGTCAGGCAGCCTTTTCTGCCATGACCTCAAATGCCGGCATTTACCAGCCATGCTACAGTTTTAAAATTCTCTTTTTTCTCTTAATTCATGAATGAACCAAAAGGAAGGAATAAAAAACTCAGCTGAATATATTAACTGCTGCATATAAGAAACAGTTGAATTTCTTATTGTTCTGTTGCAATTTCCTCACACCTCCCAAGGCTGCAGCAGCATAGACTACGAGTCACATTATGGGAAGTAGGAAAGATGTGATATTCTGTCTGGAGACAGTCATCACACAAAGATTTCTTAAGCCGTACGTTACATTCCTAGAGCAAAAATCAGATGCATGATACACTTAGTTGTGTAAAGCAGTCTGGAGGCTATGAAATGGTTAGCTTTCTGTTCAAAGAACATTTTCATGAATGTAAGGCCCTTTAAGGTACCTGAAAGACTATAATAATATAATTAGGATATTGTATTTATTTATATTTATATAATATATTTTAAAATATTTAAAGCAACCACAGTATGTAAAAAAATTAAAACATATAAGAACAAAGAAAGGCACAGAACACCAAATTTGGAATAGAGAACAGCAGACACTGGTTACGAGGCCACAGACGCCCTTTCTACACATCACCCCTTCACTCCTCTAAAGCTACCTCAGTGTCAATCTTCACGTTACCAACTGCTCAGGAGCTGGAGAACGGTGCATTAAGTGGTAGCACATGAGCTGTTATGGGTTGCTGCTTGAAAAAGGCTGTGAACACATGGGTACTATAGCAGAAAAGTATAATTTCAAAGCCCAGAAGAAAGAACAGAAATAGAGGGAAAGAAAAAAAATCTACTGACAGCTTCCACCAAGGTTTTTAAGAAAGTAATCTCAAAACTACTCCATTTTAGCTGCATTAAAAATACTTCCTTGGTACAACTGTAATGACACAGATGTCTGTGTGACAACAGACTTTCACAGATGCTGTGGAAGTCAGACAGATCTATTAGGAAATTGCATTTTTGCCAGTATATCAGTTGTCTGAAGAATTATAAACTGCACTAGGGTAGATTTTTTTTTAAATTGTACTAGAAAGCTTTTAGTGGTTTTTTGACACCCTATGTTTAGATTCTTGATGAAAAAATAAAAGTAATCACACTCCAACCCCACACTCACAATGACTCAAGCTTCTCTTGGGTTTCACGCCAACCTCTGTACAGATGTACAAACACTGGCTGAATGGCTCCTGCAAGAGCACTTGTCTAACCCAAACTCAGAAAGAATTAAGCCCAAAAAGTTTTTCTGAACTCTTAAATGTAACAAATTACTGTTAGATCTGCGTTAAAGAGATGATCAGACTGTATACTCCACTCACTTCATAATTTTAAAGCTGGACAGAATGAAGGGTTTCAATTAGTTCAACCTAGTATCCAAATTCAAGACCCTTAGGTTCCATTTCCAGGAGAAAACGCCAATATCAGGTGTACACAAATCTTTAAGAAATGCAATATACTTAATGCAAGAACATGGAAATAACAAACTCCATAAAATGCTAGCCCAGACTGCGCTCTTCTATGTTGTCTTCTGACACACAAACAGAAAATACTTCTGAATTAAAGACTACATTATTTAATACAGTCGTAAGAACATTCGTCTTGCTTAGAAAATACACACCTGTTTTAAAAAATAAAGTGGATCAGAGCAGAAAATACACTAGAGCAGTAAACCATGTAGTGACCTGATTACATTATTCATTGGTTGGGCGGGTGTGATTTTGAAACAAGTCTTAAAAAAAAAAAAAAAAAAAAAACGTATTTCCAGTTATCTACCTTGCAGTAAAGAAATGATGGGGTTTTTTAGAAAACTGAAACTGGGATCCAGCTTTCCAGACTCAAAAACCCTGCCAACTGCTTCACTAAGTAACCCTGGAAAGTCTTTAACATCTCCCAGCACCTGAGTTTCCCATGATACGAAGCCAGGACAACGCCTCTGCCTTCAGAGAAGGTGAGGAAGTAATTATTTAGCCTTTGTACACAGTTTGATTTCCACGTGCTTTACAGTGTGCCAGGATATTTTCAATGCATCCTGCAATGGATATAAACCAAATGATCATAACTCGTAGAGAAAGCACTACTTTTTGCTTAGTAGAAGATCCATCTCTACAGTCATGACGTCCAGAAGCAAAAGTATTCTCCTCATACCTTCTCCTTCTATGTTTTTCTAACACAGAACACTACCATATATTTTAAAAGGAATATTAATATCCACAGTTTACCAAAATATGTGCATTATCCATTACTGGTTCAAAATATTTATTACCAAATGTTCTAAAAATGGAACTGTTCATGCTACAAGACTGGCCTGTTTCACAAAGTCTAATGGAAGATCAGTTTTGCAAGCAGAAAAAAAAATCTGAAAGCATTATGAGAAGTGTGGGTTTGTTTTTTTTAAACTGAAATGTAATAATTTCAGGACGATGCAGAGGTGTGATACAGTCATCACTGCAATTTTAATCTCTCACTTGTGCAAAATCTCCATATTCCAGCACATTTAAAGAAATAGGTTTTTGCACAATATTTCTTGTTTCTCAGTTACGCCAATAAAGTAGATCCCTGCACTAGGTAAGGCTAGTTAAGAAAAGCCTTCAAGCATGTAGAGAACAGGTTTTTTCCACTGATGTAAGTGTCATGTCTCTAACTGTGGAATATACAAATCAGTATATTCTATTTACTGCAATCAGAAATTTGCATCTCCATCTACAAAACAAAATCAGGGGTGCAACAGGTTCTTTGCTAAATCACTTCCTCCAGCTCTGCCTTTCAGAGAATACAGCTAGATCTGCCTTTCATGGCGGAGTTAATATATTCTCAGGTTATCCATTTTCCCTCTCTGCAAGTAAAATGAATGCTGATTGCAAGGGAAAGGCAGAGGACAACTCCAAATACATCCCTTCTTGCTGAGGACTTTGTATGAAGTTTGCTGAAAGTATTTTTCAAAAAGGAAGACAAGAATAAGGAGGAACTAAATTTGAAGTAATATCACCTTCTCAAATTGCTATGTTACTAATAACAATAATTTGAAACAGTAGTTTCGTAACGTTGCTTTTGAAAATTTTATAAAACTATGTGCCTATGGCACTTCAGGAACCTACAGACAGATAGTATAGGTGCCTATAAATTAAAGTCATATTGCAATGCAAAAGATACTCAGTAGTCACACTCACTGAGCCCTCTCCCGTTGCCTTAGAAAACAGAGAAAAAATAGATGCAAGTGATTCCTCTCCTCAAGCAAAAACTAACACAGAACCACTCCCTGCTTTACAAACATTTTTTTTTCTGATTAGTTCAGCCAGAGCACACCCAAACTGCAGCCAGGCTCTCCCCGGCAGCGTGACCTCTCACAACCTTCCTGGTAGGCTTATGCAATCGGGAAACCAAAAGCAGTTCTGTGCAACTTGGCTAATTCCAAGCCACCAGGACATTTAAAATTTAAAACAAATAACCATCTCCAAATTTAGAACTGACAGGAAAAAGTGATTTGGAAAATGAGTATAAAAGCACACCGAAAATTTTAAAGGCTTTGTATATTCTTCCAATTTTTCAATTAAATCCACAAAAAAAAAAAAGTGGTTTACTTCAATTGATTGCTCCTTTCTAGTTGTGAAACAGAATATTAGAAATCAGTAATCTGTTAAAAATTGAAAAGTCTGGATGCTAGGTGTGGATTTCTGTCACCATTTCAAATGAAACTTTCACCTCACACCAGCATTAATCAGATGCTTTATGCCAAATTATTACTTCAATAAACCTTCAGAAACTGCACTTCATTAGTTTTGCTTCAACTTAACAATATCCTTAATCAGAAAACCATTTAAAAAATAATGTTATAATAGCTTCCTAAGGAAATAGAGTCTTTTGGAACATTTACATCCAGACTAAAAGGCTTAAGTAAAATTCTTACATATATATGAGGTGAACATAAAGAATAGTTTCCAGTGTCACTGAACTATGGAAGAAGAAGAGGTGTGTATACAGATAAATGAGTATAAGCTCATGAGCATCAGTGACACATTTAATGATAACAAATATCTTCTACGCTGCAAGAGGATCTACATACAGGGAGGCCACATCTCCAGCTCCTGCACTGTAGGTGATATCGGGCAACCAGATCTTTTCTACCTTCTCTTTGTGGTATGTGTCTTCATCTGGGATCAGCGGGTTCAAACCACCCAACAAAAAAACAGCCATGGGAACTGGGGCAAAAATCATCATCTGTAGACAACTTCATGGGAAGTCTGAGGAACTGCACACCACGTACACGGTACTGCTACAGAAAGCAGGGAAATTAGGTTTTTAGGGAAGGGATGAAGCGAAAAATCAGAGCCAGAACATTCTTCATTATATCACATATATTGATCCCTCTTCCAAAAGGCAGATGAACAAGAGAGGGCAGTGAGTTTTCCACACAGCCTAAGAGAGGTAGTATGAAAAAAAAAAAAAAAAAAAAAAAAAGAAAAGCCATCATCTAATTGATGCTAGCTAAGTGATTTTACCACGGCAAGAGATAAGATCTCTGGCAAACAGCTAAATTTTGCCATATTTTGCTAAAAATAGCAGCTCATCTGAAGCACTGGACAGCTTAAAAAATGAAAATTTACTGTTTCTTTAAGTGAAGGTGACTCCAGATACAAGTAACTTGGCTTCACCCAGTCTGGTTTCCTTTCTGTCTCCACCTGCTGGTAAGTCACATTACCATCTTAGATAATTACATATTTTAAAACTCCATTAAAATGTCTTTAAAATATAATAGGGTGGTGCAGCTTCCATTAGCATCAGCAGAATTACAGCTGAAAGTTTGTGGGGGAAAAAAAGTTCATTGAAAGTTTCACCTCTACAACCACATTCAATATCGCTGCAAATAGAACAATCAACGATGGATGCCTGGAGCTGAAACAAATATGCAGTCTCCAAATGGTTCATTTTTATCACATTTAAGTAATGATTTACTTTAAAAAGAGTAATGAACATTATTTCCTTTAGCCTTTAGAAAAGCTTTCACTTTTGCCATCATTTCCAGTCAACTCTTATTTTCTCACATAGCTAAAAATGATTTAAAGAAAATCCTCAAGTTTATACACTGAATTACCAAATAATAACAAAACTGAAACTTTTATACACACATCCAAAGTAATTGTTTGAAGAGTGGCTATAAAGCACCACTGCTCACCGCTTCACTGTTACGTTACTACTCAAAGACAAATAGAAATTCCTGGCTGGTCCTCAGATTGGTGTGTACTCCCACTCAAGCTTTGCAAGATAAAATCTATGTCAAAAACCTGTTCATAAGCAAATTTCTGATGATGTTAAACTGACCTTAGATTTATTGCATCTGAATTTATCGAGTACCTATTTTTGTCATGACCACATTTGTAATAATACCAGGTTATGGGAGGACAATACAGCTGGGGAAAAAAAAGAAAAAGAAATCAATATACTCAATAGATTCACATTAATATATCCAAGGTAGCCACTGGAAGAGGTGCCAGCTTGCCATAAGCTTTCAGTTGAAGCTGCAAGTCCAAAGTTACCAAAAATAATGTTTTCCTTTGTTAAAATTGATTTTCATTTACAAGCCAGTCATCGTAGTTTTGCATAATCCAATTACTTCACTTCAAATTACTGAAAGACAATATAGGAGGGTAATTATTTGGAAACAGATAGGAAGCCAGGCAATTTGTGTTTAATATAGTGAAATAATTGCAAATTAAAAATGTAATTTATCAAAATTTGCCTTATCTATATTCAGCTTCTTGTCAGGGTGTAGAGTTTGGTTCAATAGTCTTCATGTTAAAAAAGCACTGCAGGGAGAAAAGGGTTTTTAAAAAGCTTAATTCTTTAAATATAAGAAGAAAAAATCTGGCTAAGATGATTTTGCATATTAATTTCTAAACATACTGAGAGACAAAACAAATATTGACTTTGTGATCCTGACAGACCAATAGAGCATCCATTTTTATATTTTAAAATAAAATATCCCATTTCAGTTTCTCTCCAGCTATCTGACCAAAGGCTGGTGAAGCCTTTAGAAAGGCTGAAGACATTTAGTTGTACATGTTCTTCTCAAAGCACAGCCAGGGAGGGAAGGATGTGAAAAACCTGTTTCCTCTGTCATTTAGTGGCATTTTTAAAGAAATTGAGGAAGGAGGCAGTTTTATTTTAAGATATGGATCAACTGATCACTTGGTGAGCTAAGATTTACCAAGATTTGGTAAACGATGAGCTAAGATTTGCCATCCAGATACCACTCAAGCAGTGATGCGCCCTTCTTTGATCACAAGAAAGTATTTATGTTCAGAGAGAAAAATATTTCTTAGCTGCCCCCATCCCCTCCCCAACACCTCTGCAAGGGCATACATCAAGGCAGGGACGCTGTTGGTGGCCACCTCTGACTAACATCCAAGTTTCTGAGGTAAAGAGGCTTCTGAAGACTAAATACCCTCCTTGTAAAACAGAGGTTGGAACCAAAAGCTGGGCAAAATCACTTCTTTCATTAAGCAGAAGCCATTTTACTGAATTTTTGCAATGCAAATTCCTTATTTCCATCCCACATACCCAGGAAAAACACTTGTAAGAGAATTTTGGTTATATCATATTGATACAGCTTTTGGCAGTCAAATCAGACAAGCAGTCAGCAGCCCTCCACCTTCCTGCATGGCGATGGGAAACACTAAACTTGCCTGTTGCTAGTTGTTGCCTAAATTCAGAGGGCTTTGCTCAGAGTTAGCTGTCTGCTGTTAACACAAAAAGTATAATTTTATCAATTCGTACTCAACTAAAATCTGTACCCTTTAGTAGCTCTACATTAAAAATGTGTTATGCCATAACACCTGTGGAAGCTATGTAGGGCCAGTTTTTCAAACCTGACTTACCCTTTTGCAGGTATACCTGAGAGCATACCACATCCGCATTTTTTCATTTATGTTTACAATATTACAGATACAAAGAAAAATATCAGGTTTACTCTTTATGTTCATGCATCAGATTTTTGGTAGCTTGGGGGAAAAATGCAAAAATTTCCGAGTAATTTCTAAAGAGATTCTCACAAGTAATAACCTTTGCAAATAAAGCCTTATTCCTGAGTATGCATAATGACTTGGTAAAATTAATTACTTTCCTTTTTAACCCGTTAATCATCTGGTTTTTATTCTGGAGGAAGCCCAGAGTTTCATTTTCCTTTGTGCTGCAACATTAAACCAAGAAAATTGCCAGTGGCAAAATAAACATCATAATGCTTCATGTAAGGTTTCCAAGATTCTGGTGGGAGCTCTGTAGAGAAGTATTTCTGTACTCTGGGTTACGACATTCTGTTATTTAAATATTAATAAAACAGTGATGTAAACCACATTAGAAAAGAAAACAAATCCTTTCAATTAAGTTTATTTTTAGAACAAGTCCTAGGATTCTGAATACAACAGCGTTTTCTGAACACAGTGTTTTTCCCTTAAGATTTCTCACTGGCAAGACTCCACAATCTACTGGGTTCGGTGGCGGGAGGTGAACTTTTGAAGAGAGAACGGAGGCAGTTTAAAGGGCACCTCAGAACATTTCTAAATGGACAGTCAACACACCCAATAGCTGCTACAAATGTTTAATACAATGAAAATCGCAATGAAAAGTAAAATGCACAATTTTCCATGGCATGAAACACTGAGTTATAAGGAGCTTTTTCAAGAGCATTTAACAAACTAAACTCTGAGGGATACAACAAGAATATTAACTCACTGCACAAGAGAAACAGGGATAAGCAATGCTATAACAAAACTAATTTATTGACCAGACTGATGCAATCTGGCCTCAACCAGATTGTATTATCACATCTCTCAATGGAAAAAAAAACAAATTCCAAAGCTGTTATTTTTAGGGGGAAAAAATAAAATATTCCTTTAACATTTCTGGATGATAGCCAGCAGTACAGGGCTATGTCAAGATGATGGAATAACCCAACCTTACATCTCTGAGCATCATGGCCACAGGAAACAGAGGCCAAGGCTAAAATGTAACCCATTGTGGGAGGATTTTGTTAATCTCAGGCTTTAAGTGGAGCAATTTCTTTCTTAAAAAAAAAAAAATTAAAAAAAAGACAGTGATAGTTAAGTACACAGGTCACACTGTATTTGTTTAGGGACCACAAAATATCCACTCACACTCTCCATGCCACACTTCCATAAGGGGAACAATGTGCATCTCTCTCACGTATGTTCCCTCAACAGATCAGTCAGAACTGAGAGGTAGCTTTGAACTTTGTTACTCAAGAAGGGCAAACATCCCGAAGAAACCACTGCTCCGTTCATGACCGATCAGCAAAGGTTCTACTGTAGATTTCTTAGAAAGAGGATATTTTCATTTCTATGAAAACACCTGCTGCTGATGGACAGCTGGCATTTTAACAGAAGAATCAGTAATGCTTAAAAAAGCTTAATACCAAGGAAAGTGTTTGCTTATATGCATTTACAAATTCATTTAGCATGGGATATGGAGGAGCAGGAACTCTGCTGCACAGTTAGGAGAAACAGCAGAGTCTGCGCGTAGCGTAGGGTTAAAGAGGAAGGCTGGCACGCAGGAATAGAAGGCAGCTGCCAAAATCTCCACTTCTCCACTTTACGAAAACCATTCCTCCACTGCAGCCCCACTGCTCCCAGCGCCCCGTTAGAGAAGGTGCACGCGCGGGCAAGCACGAACAGAACGTGGCTCCGTACACAGAATCATAAATACTGCACTCCCAAAGAATGCACAGCATGTACAAATACTCCAAAATAAAAACAATCTGTCACTAGCAACATAGAGGGGTTTCCTAGAAGACAAAATTCTGACACTGTTAAGGGTCAAGCAGGCAAAATGCCAGAGGTAAAGTGAAGAAAGGAAAAAAAAATTTAAAAATCTACCCCCAAATCCCTAAGCACCTCTTAAGTCTATGTAATGCTCATGATTCACATAATCACACTTCTGGTAACACTGACGTGCTGAGGTTTTCTTTCTCAAGTGATAAACTGGGAAAGTTATTGCTTCTGGTTATTGTGCACTGGGAAATCCAAGCATGAAGAACAGGTACATTGGGACCTATTGGAAGAATTCAGTTTAACATGGACTTTTCTTTTTGTGGGTGTACCAATAAAAGAGGGCTTGAACAAAAAATTTAATTCTTGATATACAAATGAATTCAATAAAGAAATATACAGAAAAAACTCATATTTAACAAAACAGAGTGTAATATTCAGGTACCCCACTGGAGGAGACTTCTTCCAGGAATTCTAGTTTTCTTATACAGACATATCTGGAAACATTACATCAGTAAACAGCCACAGTATTTATCAAGAATCACAACAGTAATAGTAATCCCATTTAGTAAAGGTCAGAGATAGGGATAAAGGTCAAAGCTAGCTTTTCTTCATAGGAACTACATAGCAGCAGGATACAGACCACACACCTTACATGCACACATCTCTCTAAGGGGAAGGAAAATAGCAACAGACATGATACCGGACTTCATCATAGGTCTGGAAGATAAGTGAACAACTAACAAATGTGGGGACATACAAGAAAGAAGGATAATTAATATCCTGCCTTTAGGTGAAAAGTACCCCAGAAGTGAAAGCTCTTCTCCCAAGAAAAGCAAAACCAAACTCAGAGCATGATCCTGACAGCTGACAAATATCCTCCACAGGCATTTAAGCTGATGGCGTAATAAGTAGATTTCTCTAGTTTGGGAGAAAACAATTTCTATGAAGTATTTAAGCTCTAAAACATGATTGCAAAAAAAAAACACCACCTGGTTCTTCAGGCTCCTCAGTTTCCAAATAGCAAAATACTGTATAGCAGGCTAAAGCTCTGTTTCTACAAGTGTCCACATTGAGCCCCACTTTGGCAGGAGTGAGCGGACCCAATGCTCCCTCACATCAAAACATGCTTGGGATTCTCACAATATCCCAGAAGGGTTTGATCTGGCAAGTGCTGTCAACATAAACATGCGCAAAGCCTACACCACACCACCAGGAAAGGGGTTTTCACAGAAGAGCCATCACAACCACTTCTACTGAGGAACATACAAAAGGGCTGATGGTCTGAGTAGGTCACAATCTAAAGTGCTGGCCCATGATGCAAGAAACCTATGACTATACTCCATTCTTCAGCTGGAGGGGGCTCAAATGCATATATCTCTCTTGAAGACAATAACTTTACTAGAAGCTGTTCAGCCACAAAACAATGCCATACTCGTCCTGCTGAAGGTCCACCACTTCACAAAAAAATAATTAGCAATGTTTAAAAGGCTTCCAAAAAATCATGACTCCATGCGCCAACAGACACTTCCCCAGAAAGCATCAGACCTAGGTTCTGACCTCTGCTCCATCAACCATTTATGCACTGCTTATTATACAGTCACTGGATAAACACAGCTATGTATTTTTTTTTTGCATTCAATGCATCATTTTGTGGATTTAATCCCATGATTTTCAGGCCATAACATCATAATTATGTCTTTTGCCACTTAACTCTTGAGGGAAGCGAGCATGATGCCTAAAGCATAACCAGAGTAAACATTTAAAACAAAATCTGCATCTCTGAAGTTATAAGAAAGCCAGTAATTTCTGCCAGCTTTGTCCTTATTTTCCTTCTATTTCTGCAGAAATATGACCTCGCATTGTATTTCCTATCCAGAACTGGCGGAGCAGTGCTGTAGTCCCTCCAGAAATGCTACTCAACCTCTATTGAATCCACAAACTTTGACTGTGTGTTTGGAAAAAAAAAATAAGCATAGTTTTATTTCCAGAATTAAATACTAAAAATCTAGTTTTATAGATGTATTTAGACCACAAAATCTTGTAAATCAGTCTCTCAGTTTTACCTTTCTGAGTTCCATCATTACTGTTCTTAGGCTTTCAACAAGCCAATTACCTTAAAATAACCGTCAGTACCCAAGAATAACTATTTTTGAATGTGCGGTGCTATATTTGACACTTATTTGCCAATTAATATTCCGGTTTTAGCACATCAGTTTACAACTTTTCAAGTCTACTTTAATCTCTACAATTACTTCAGTTGCTGAAATTCTGATTTCTTTAAAATGAGCTAGCACAGATAAAAAAAAAAAACCCTTCTACCAGGTTAATGCTCTAATATCTAGGCTGCAGATAAACTCAGACAGATGCTTTCATGAGCTACTGAGTCATTTAGGACCAAGGCAAGTGAGAGGACTACACTTGTTTAAGACACAACAAAGGCACAAGACATCCCGTGCTATACATCCGGATACTACTGTCATGAACAAGGAAGCAATTCTGAGTACAGCTGCCAAATTTTCCACTGTTTTTTTCCAGCATGAGCTCCCAACAGGGAGCACGGCTTCTTCCTTTTCTGCATTGATACTGCAGTCCCAAAGGCAGATGTGGCAACCTGCTATGCCCGGATCTGATTCAAGGTCCTCTTCAAGTCAACAGTAAAAATTCCTTTGTTTTCAATGGAAGGAGGATTAGGTTCCCGGAAAACTCACAGTTCAGCTTCCCTTGTAAGTACCTTTTCATCCCAGGACCCACATGGCTTTTCACAGCATCCCCTCTCATCTTCCCCCTCCCGACTTTCAGCTCAACTGTATGAACAGAAAAATCTTCATGTGTGTTTCTAATCAAATGGGGTGCATACTCCATTTAGATGCAAATTTGGGAGCACTCCAGAACTTTATGCAAACTCAGACACACATGAAGAATTAACCATCTGCGTTGCTCCATCTGTTGCCTACTGTACTTCACAGCAGCTCAGAATACAGTTTGGCACATCTCATCTTGCCACCTAAAGTCAGAATGACTTTTTGTTACAGAAAACAATGTGAGAGACTAAAATCATACGTTTTTCTATACTTTGGGATAGAGACAGCTGTTTCAGACAATGTTACAGCATGTTTTCTTTGGCAACTTACTGGTTTCCAGATCTTGTTTTTTAAATTCTTTGTAGCCTGAAAGAACTGAATAAAAAGGAAGTTTTCTGCATTACACCAATGAAGAAATGTAAAAATAACTGTATTTCTAAAGACCTCTTTTTTTACTTTTTCTTTAAATAAATGGAGACAATAGACATACCACACTGCATATTAAATAGCAGTTTGCATGTATTAACTCTTTAGTAGTAAAATAATATCTACCTCCTGAAACACATTTTCTCAAACTTCCTTCTAAACAGTAAGCAGCCAAGGTCAAAATGCCAGTCATAAATAATTAGAAAACACAATTACCCATTATGTTGTTATTTCATTAAAATTTCTGTCAGAAAGAAGAAAAAAAAAACAGCACCAAAATACACTGATACCATTTAGGACTGTGGCGTGTTGGCTTTCACTTATATTGCAGATAATAAAATGCTGATGTATTTATGGAAAAGTTATCCTCAACAGAATTAGACCTGATCCAAGAAGCCATAAGAATGTCAAATGTTGTTATTCTATAGCATTCAGTCCTAAAGGACAAAAATTTCAAAACCAGCCTGTGCAATCTCAATTAAGGTCTCAAATTTTCCATCAAAAATGGACTGCAACTGCAAGTAAGGTTTCTATATTTTACATCTATTTTTCTTAGCTTGTATTTATCATAGTATTTCTAAAAATAACATCTCTTACAAATGCTCACATGGGCAACTGCGTTAGAGTCAGTCTAGAGGCTTCAGTGACTCTGCTCATGTCATCTCACAAAAGAGGAACCTGAAAGACAGAGTGGATGGAAAAGCACTTCATACCCTGCCCAATCTTATGTCAAAACTGAAAGTAAATTAACAAATACAGACTTCTTGCAGAATACAGACAGTACTGAAAAAATTACGAAGTTCACAAAACACTATAAGAAGCCGAGGAAAAACAGCGTGGCAAAGGCGTGACTTGTGAATCAGGGATGGGGACTCAATTCCCATCTGCCACAGGCTTCCTGATGATTGCATTATGCAACTTTTCACTTTTTTTTTTAACCTTCTTTTCACAGGTGGAAATAGCAAAAATACTTTCTTATTCATAGAAGAAGGAAAAGATAAATTTAGTTATTTTAATGATTCATTCAGATACAATAGCCATGGGAGTCATTCTAATACCCAGAATAAGCTAGACAGACAGGTGTTACTGGCAGAAGACTCAAATAATCCTTATGCAATACCAAATTATACTGCAGATATCAGAATGGAACCTTCTATTGTTTTAAAGAGCATTCATATAAGATTTCCAGAGAAGTGAAAAGAGTCCATGGCATGACAAATTTAACACTGCATTATAACAGTGTTAAATAGTACATTGTCCTATTAAGTGTTTTTAATATACATTTTCCTTCATTTAAAGAAATGGTTTTATACTTATATTTTCTGGAAGCATCTAAAGCCAATTCAATGCTTGCAGAGATGACAACAGCTTCTTAATTTACTTCACTAGCCTACCAGTGTGGGAGCATTGCTTACCTTTACGCAAAGGAGAGAGTAGAACTCTCATGGGGGACTTTCTAGAGTAGAATACACGGTTCATTTCTAAATATAAAATTTTGCTATGTATGTTTAAAAAACTTTACACAAAGCAGACAATTTTCATCTGAACTGTTTAGATGAGGAGACCGATTCCACCTGCAGGAACCCTAGAGAGAATGTTTTGAGACTGTTCAGATTAATACCTGCAAAGTTGTTTAAGTCTAATCAGAAATTTAAAATTATAATAAGGTCAGATACTCTAACTAGGTAATAGATGGAATGAAGCTCAGATAGACAGAATCTTAGAACAGACTTTCAATCCAGAGCAAAGCATCCAGATCAATTACTTTACTTAGGGATGTTCCCAGCAGTACTTACAGCTTAAATTAAAGGATTATCTACACTTCAAAAGTAAAATAACTGAAGTTAACCTGCCACACAGTCATCTGGATTTACATCTGTTACTATAAAACACCTGACTTTTTAGATATGTCATTATATCAATTTTGAAAGTGTGTGTATTTTGACACTGAAGTACCTTTGCCAACATCAACAAAATAAATGTGTATGTATAATTGTCCTAAAGCAATGGTTGGTTATCTGCCAAGTCCTCCAGTTATTAGTCCTCATGCTTTTCCGGCTATGTGGACAGTCCAGCTTTTTATCTGAATATCATAAAAGCCAGAGAATTTATGCATTGTATTGGGTCACCATGGACCCAACATTAGCTTGCTATTTATGTGTAAGCACAGAGTCAGTGACTATTCATGATGCAGAATTTATATGCAGTATTATGTCTTTTATTATTTGAGTATCAGCATGGCCTCTTGAACACTATGCCATTGGGCAGAAGTGTTTGAAAGTCCATCTATACTCTGTCCTGCTTTGTTGATGAACCTTCAATCACTGTGTAGGACAAAGTACTCAAGTGCAGCTCGATGTCAGTGGTTTTCAACATTTTTTTTTTTTTTTTTTTTTTTTTTTTTTTTTACCTGAAGGCCCCCAAAACAAAGGTACAGACCTCTGAATAGCAGTTTTACACTCTCTGACAATAGGCTTGCCCTTTACAACTTTTTGGAAGCCTGTGTCCCTAGACACAAACTAAAAAATGCTAGTTTTTGAGAACTGCACACAACAAGCTAGAAGATAACATTCCGGTTTCCAATATAGCTCTTGGGGCTGCACTATCTATGAGATTATTTACTGTAAAAACATCTCACTGCTCAACCAGTGCATTTTCTGCAAATTCCCCATCAGTGACAACAACAATAATAACATTCTTGGATCTTATCATCAAGAAAAACAAGAGACATAAATCCATGAAGGCCATGAATCTGAATGCAAATGCTGGAACATACAACACAACATGAACGCATGAGACTGTCAGGCAGACCATTCATAAATTTCACACATCTGGCCAAGCCGACTTCTTATGGGTCACCAGCAGTAGGATCCAGATTCCATTGTTTTAATGAAATCAACTCCAAGTCATGATGTCAGACACTCTCCCACGAGCCAGCATTTCTGTTGTCATAAGACAGATGTGTGCAAGTACAATTTTTTCTTTTCTTTTCCCTATAGCTGCTGACACTTAGAATCATAGAATGGTTGGGGTTGGAAGGGACCTTTAAAGGTCATCTAGTCCAACTCCCCTGCAAGGAGCAGGGACATCTTCGACCAGATCAGGTTGCTCAGAGCCTCATCCAACCTGGCCTTGAATGTTCCCACTTCCTTAATATCAGGTAAATCGACTGTGAAGAATCAAACATGTTCTTAGAATTCTTGGGATGTCCAGGGAAGGAGAGAAACTTTGAAGGGATGGGCTCCCAAAGGAGAGACAAAAGAACAGGTAATTTTCACAGACATGATTGTTGGATATGGAGGAGCTTGGCTAGATGACAATAAGAAGGTCACGTGGTTAATGACTGACACATAGGTTACAGGTACTCTCACAGTCTTCAGTCTTTCAACACTTCTGAGGTACTAGATGTGTCCCTTAATGCTCTCCAAACAAGTCCTCTTCTAGGTATTGTAAAACAGCTGTGGACGATATGAGATTCCCTTTCCCTCCTTAATCCATTCTTGCATTGCCCCGTTGCTTTTACCTTTCACAGAAGGCTTTGCCATCATGGACCTTAACAGGCACTCTACTAATGTATTGACTGTGAACATCTCACATAAAGCATCCCAGCTTTGCACAACACACACAGCAGCATGGGCAGCATTGCCAATAAGGTTTCACACACAAGCAAAGCGATGTATCCTGGCATGTGATCATCAGAAAGAGTCTCTCCAGCTGCTCAAAACATTAATTAAACAGCTTATTATGCTACTCATCTCTCTCAGTACTCACAGGTTTGGAAAAGTCTTATCAAAACAGCACAAAAACCAGAAGGCATCCAGGGAGAAGCAGATATTTTCCCCCTCCTTTGAGCGTGGCCATCAGATATCTCAGTTTGCCTTTCAGTTTCCCAAACGTGCATTCCATTCAAATTCCCTAACAACTCAGAAAATAACTGCAGCACCTTTCTCCCACTCATGTGTCCTCCCAAAAATGCTACAGAAGCAAAATTTTGTCACTACAAAATAAATCTAAACCAAAATAAATCTAAACCCCAAAAAATTTCACCTTGAGATTCCTTTCCAGGAAAAGACACGTCGATGGTGTCAACAGAATTGGAAACCTCAGCCTTAATACCCTACCGGTAAAACTTTCCGTACAGTACTCCAGCTTGTGACCAGGAAAGAAAAGTATCCTTCAATAACAGCACGGACTTCCTCAATATAGTAGCTCTGAATTTCCACCTATCAACATCAACCTGGTCAGCTATTCATCAGAAGCGCATGGGAAGTAAACTTGACATGTCAAGGTGAAAAGCCTTCTCCTCCTTGCCTGCCTCAGAGCACTAACAGATAGCCTGATTCTGTGTTTCCAAGGAAAGTTCAGATTTCTGGGAACGTGTTTCTTCTACCTATGAAAATCTTCTCACATTTTCAGGACTATCCACTTACTGCTAGTAGTCTAAAGTAGGAGGCACCGACGAAGCTGCATGCTTTCTGCCAGTCCTCTGCCGCTCTGGTTCTCACTGCAGAAGTTCAATTACAACTTGCAGTAGCCTGGTTAAAATTAGCACTGAGGAGATTAATGTCTGGCAATTTTTCAGCCCTGATGGTTTTTTACTCGCTCTAGGTTCTTCCTCTACCAGTCAATGTATGTTACATTGATGTCCCCACCATATATTGAAATTTTTAAAGGTGAAGTTTCATTTAAAGTGCACAGTAGTCCCTAATTTGGATGTAGCCAAGGATGCATATTAGTTTAAAACATATCCACTCTGTTCACACCAGTATGTTTCACTAAGATAAAATATACTGAAATGAACCAAATTGAAAATTAAGTAAGCACTGTCACACAGGATTGGTTTAAGTTCAACTACATGGTTTTGAAAAGCTGTTTTGCATTATGTGTACAACATATCTGCAAGTCCAGACATTAGGACTTTAGACTTCAGTGATTTTTCTTTTTTCTTTTTTTTTTAAGCACAAAACTGAAACAAATTGGGGGTCAGATTTGGTTTTATTGAAATTGTATTGAAAGAAATATGGTATATTAAAGTTGATGGTATATTAAATTTGTTGAATGCATGATATTAAGTTTGACTAAAATACTAATATAGTGTTCAAACTGTGCACTTTTCAGAGAATCACCAAATCCAAATTCTGGCCTTTACCAGGGCCTGTAGTGACAGGACAAGGGGCAACAGTTTTAAACTGAAAGAGGGTAGGTGTAGATTGGACATTTTTACAATGAGGGTGGTGAGACACTGGAAGAGGTTTCCCAGAGAAGTTGTGGATGCCCCATCCTTGGAAGTATTCGATGTTGAAGGTCAGGCCAGACACAAAAGGAAAAAAAAAACCACAATCAAGGAGGAAAAAGGTGTCATTTATTCATAAAGTCTAGTCCAGAAGAATATGTGAAATTAACTGATGTCTCTTTGTTTATGTCATTTGTCACAACTTTAACCTGCATGTAGTAAGGCAGCTGTGACAACACGTGTGAGGTTTACATTTTACTACCAACAACCCCCACTTGCTACTCAAGACCAGACAACTGAAAAGGTCTATTGAAAGTCTACACACTGATACAATCAAGAAACTCAGGTTAAAGTGTGGTAATTTCAGTGTTCAGTACTATCAAGGTGAAATCAATTAGAAAACAGACATTCCGTATATACATTATAGGCTTGAAGTAATTTCTTTCAAACTCAATTAAGCTACTGGTATCTCCATTTTCAAGTAGTGGTCTGTCATTACCCTTTATTCATATAATTCTGAGGAAAATCTGTTTTACTTGATATTTATCCTGGCTAAAAATAAGTCAGCACACACTTCTCAGCTGTTTCAACCTCTAATTAAAACCAGTTCTACAGCCAGACACAGATATCATGCTAAGAAGAAACAGCCTCAAGTAACACAATTTTCATTGTTAAAGAAAGTGGTTCATAAGCAATTATATCTTGTCAGCTCTAACAGTTAATCTAACCTCTTCAATGACATCCAGTTATTTTCATACTCAATGTCCTGCTGCGAACCAGTAATTATGGCCAGTAGTTGCTATCTCCACTGACACTGATTTCCAGACTACAGAGACATAGGCAAGTGAGCTTATAACCTATAGATAACCAAAGGACACTGAAGAGGTTATTTTTTGCAACATGACATTTATTCCTGAAATTGATTGACCATTAAACAACAATTATTTCATCATTTAATCTGATTCCGTCCAAGATTGCTTCAAATGGAAAGCTTTTCCACTGTAACATTTTTTCCTATTTGCAGCAAGTCATTAAAACAAAATTAATACATGATGAAAAAAATGCAATGAAAAAAAAATCAAAACCCTGTAGATCTTATTTTGCTCCAGGGAGATCAAGATTTCTCTTGCTAGAGAAGGAGGAGGGGGGAAAATTAAAGCTGCCAAGCAGTAGTTCACACGTACAGACTCCAAACCCCTTCACCCACCTTCCCAAAAACGACATCAGTTCTCAATGTTTGATTGCAGTCTGACAGAATTCATGCCAGAACGCCAACAATAACCTTTGAGAAGTCAGGGAAGTACACCTCAGGAAGACCAAAGAGAAAAACATCATCTTTGTTTTTAAAAAGAGATTAAAGGAAGAGCCAAAGAATAATGGTCAAAGTATTTTTCCTAGGAAAATTTAGAAAAATAAGATAGGGTAACAAACCTGTAGGTACAGCAAAAGCAACAGGTTCGACAATCCCTCATAACATTCTCATCACAAGATACGAAGTTAGTCTTGCATGGTTGTAAAAGTGGCTGGGAAACTTTAGTTGGGGTAAATATAAACGGAAACACGACATTTAAAAAAGCAATATGGGTTATTTGTAAATTTTATGAATTTGAAGGTCATAACTGAGATATGTGCTCTCACAATAGCAAGTATCAGTGGGTATTTGAATATATTTTTCTATTCAATATTGCAAAATACACTGTAGAGTATACCATTCTAGAGATTTGCCTCAGAACACAAGGTATAAGCTATGCCTGCAGAGATTGCAAAGGAATTCAAGGATGTTAAGTAACAAAAGAAGGAATTGAAGAGGTGGCGTTATGATATTCACCTGCTATGTACAGTTGATTGTTAAAAGACAGAGATTTGTTGTATCACATCAACAAAATGTTGTACATCATGTGTGATTTAAACTCTTCTCTTTGATGTCCTCTCCTATTCACAGCTGATAACCCAAGCCACAACACAGCTGATCTTAAAACGAATGATACTTTCAGTAGTTACTCAAATGGAAGATCGTTAGAACCAGTGCTACTTTGCATGTAACATCAGCAATTTTGCCAAAGCAGGACACATCTTTGAAAAGTTTTGCTTTATGTTATTGGCTAAAAGTTTCATGTATGTCATGCATATCAAATTTAACATATGTAACCATTATCAGCAGAAGTCTGAAGTCTGTATACTGGAACAAGTCAAGCACCACAAGAATTTTGTGTTCTTGTAAAGAAATCTTCCAGATCTCTTTGCTCATACAACCAACTAATTTTCTTTCAGAAGAGCTGAGAAATTCAAATAAAGTCCACTCAATAAGTTACAGTTACCTACATTTTCCTGACGCAACCTTCTATACAAGAGGGTCAAGTGTTTAAGCAAAGAAGGAAAATACAGAATATTACTAAAAAAAGGAAGCTCTATGGCATCACCCTAGTCCAAAACATATTTCATTAATACATTTTTCTATTTTCTGTGGCTCAGTGATGTTATCAAAAGTTCGATTCCAAAGGACCAGCTCTCTTGGTTACCAAACCGCAAGATTTAAAACTTTTCTATTCTTTCTATCTTTCATTTTCCTTTCCCACATCTACACTCTGTAGTTTGCCAACTGCCCTTCAGTGCCGAAACTTCCATTGAAAGAAAGTTCTAAGCCAAGAAAACCAAAAGAATCTGGGGGCTGCACAGATGGGAAATTATTACATGAAAAGTGTTAAAGGGAAAGACATTAATTGCTCTCACACTTCCTCTTACAAACAGGAACTCTTCCAATGATCAGTTAAGGTGCTGTAGACAAGGGTCTATTTAAAGAATCAAATTCTATTTGAAATCAGATTAAAATTCATTTATCCTCTCAATATAACATAAAAAATAAAATTAAACAAAAAAATCACAAAGGAAATCAAAAGACATAAAGACGATATTCTCCCGTCCCTGCAAAGTCAGGCTATTGGATCATTCTTATTACATAACAAGTAACCAAATTATGAGAGCTTTATAAATAAATTTAGTCTAATCAAACAATAAACACTGGTTCAGCAGTCAAACAGGTTTGAATATCCATATGCACAGCCTGGAGAACTGCCTCAGAGAACAATTCTTCGCACTGCAGTGTCCCAAACACAGAGATTTCACTGTAAGAACAGAAAGTTCATTAAATCAGAGCATGAATTCAAGTATTTAACATATTTTCCCTTCCATAGCAATTTTATTTTCTTTTCTTTTGTTACGCAAAAGATTTATTTTCTAAGAACAATCTAAATATAGAGAGAAAGAGGATCAATCCTACAATACAGGGTACACTCTGGAAAATCCTAAACTACTGACACCAGTCACATTCTCCAGAAAACTGCGAGTAAGGAGGTCCTGAGTTTATAACTGGAAGCTGCTCATCCCTACTAGCAGCAGACACTGCTTTTTCTGCTGAGTACTCGCCTCAAAACAGGTAATGTCTTCTTCCCAAAATAAACAGGAGATAAAAAGTCTGTTTAAACATTCACCATATTGTACGTAGGATATGAAGCGGCCTATATAAGGAATACTTTGGTAGACGTACTATCCTTCATTCCTAAAGCTCTCTAGGAACATAACAATAAAAAAAAACAGGGGAGTACAAACCCTGAGCTATAAATAGAAATTTTTCCTACTAAAATTATTACTAGAATTTCTTGGTAAACAGCTTTAGCTGAAAGAGGCCTGAGAGAAAGTTTGATACAATCCCTTTGCAACCCACAAAATATCCACTTCTAGCCAGACTTCACAGAAAACCAAATAGAGAAGCTATTGCCTGGAATAAGACAGGCCAGCAGAGACATGTAATTATACTCCATAACACTTTGCTATTTACACAAAACAACAACAAACAAAATAAAAACCACTCCCATTTTTTATAAAGGAAATTAAAAGCCCTAATTATACAATCAACATTACCATCACAAATGTTTCTCTTCAGAGCATAAGAACCATTTTACAACCACAGGGGAAAAAAAAAGAGGAACAAAGAAACAAATATTTATACTGGCTCTATCTTTATTTCAAAAGTATGATCACATTACATTCATTGAACACTTTTTTAAAGTGACAAAGTGAAGCACTCAGAAACTGACTAAAACCATAACAGTTTGGCTGAGCAATCCTAATTTAGCTCTGTAAATCACATATACACTCTTACAGTCCTGTAATTACAAAATGATATGCTCTTTCTTCCCATGGGAGCCTCACTCCAGGCAGGTGAGGCAGTGAGCAGGATATAAGATGTTCAAAGAGCAAGAAAACTTTGTTTTTATTTTTATCCTGATCATTTGGGGATGCCATGACACCCAGCTTTTATATTGGCTTCAGAACTGTTAATTTCCTTTTAATAAGATACTTTTCACCATCACGTCATTCAAATATCAGTGCTTGTTATCTTCTTGTCTGCCCTGTGGAACAAGAAGCTGCTACCTTTCTCCTTTTATAAATAAGGACAGTGAATCACTGATGGAGTTGAGGGCAGAACTTCAGAACTTGTCTCTAGTCACTTTGCAGATTGCTCATTCCTGTAGATCACAGATGGACTTAGCATCTGATGTTCCCACAGACCTCAAGAGAAGTGATAAGAGTCCAATTCTGTCACAAATAGCATCCAAAAAGGGGATCACTTGCAATTTTAGTGGCCATCCATCCTAAAATCACTTTAACAAATCCTTTAAAGAGAAAGCAAGGCTTCATCTAATTCATAAGAGCAGCCTACCTGTCCTTGCAATCTGGCTTCATTCCCTACACATACGGTGATCTACCAGGTGAAACGTGGGACCTATACCCCTGGTGGCTTGTCCTCACCCTTACCGAATTTCTTGAGTGCTGCCCATCTGTTAACCACGTATTATCAAACAAAAAACCTGCCCTTCTTGCAGTGTCTTCTCCCCAGTGTTACCACTCCCGCTCTCCTTCCCAGTAATGCTTCCCTGTGTGCTGCTGACAGCAGTGTGGGACCAGATTTTGATAAGAATATTTGTGCTCAGGCAGTGTTTTGACAAGCTGCCAAAATTCTGCAGACAACAAAAGCAACAAGAGAAAAAGAATATCTGTTTTCAATCTTTTGTAACTGAGCTAAAAAAAACACTCTAGGATTCCAAGCAACAAAGAAAAAGCACCTTTTTTGGCTTTGCGGCTATCTCTGTTGAATTCCAAAGACCTGCAGTAAATAATAGACTTAATAGGATGTCCTTTAAAAAATAATAGAGATACAAAAATCTTTTCTAAGGAAAAGTGTTAGGCAACCTAGCCTAGAATAAAAGGGTATCAACCACAGACTCTTGGTGCCCTTAAAAAATAATTAAGTGTAGTACATCAGACAGTAGCAGTAGCCAAGGGCTAGATAATGTGCAAATCCCAGATTCACCTTAGTGAAATAATACTTCCGCATCCGTGCAACACTGACTTCATTTCTTCCCTCCCCATCCCACATTCTTCCTGGTCTACCAACTATGCGCAATTAAAATAACGTTGCTTGAGGCTGTATCACTTCTTTCATAGGTTGGTTTTCTTTTTTTTTTTTACCCAAGATAAGGCAGAGAAACAAGAGGGAACCAGCTAGAAGCTCAAATTCAGAAGAGAAGATACATACAAACTCTGAATCAGTAGCTACCAAAAGTACAGCCCCCGCCACAGAAAACCATCACAATTTTGATCCTAAGTGTTGAACTACAAAGTAAACTGCATAAAGAAGTCTCCATGGAGGATTCTATAGAAAATATCCTACAATGCAGCCTCAAACAACTGTGGGGAGAAAAAAAAAAAAAAACAGCTAAAGTCCCCAGACTCTGTATAACCTACAACACTGAAATCTCCTTGTTCTTGTGCTCAAAATACTAAATCTGGTGAAAAAGCAGCCCTCCTTCAGCGGAACTACATCAAGGAGTGTTTTCAAAATCTAAAAATGTGGACTATACAGGATTACAACTAATTGTTTCAGAGCTGTGTGAATGACTTGGTTTTCAAATCATCCCCTTGGCAGTCACAAAACACCCACACAGAGGCATCTTTCTTCAAAACTTTCATTATTTAACTGTATTCAACGGGTTTGATTTGGCTACAAATTGTAGGAGATTCATTGCTCTCAAACATCAATATACCATTAGATTATCCTAAAACAGCCAGCACTGTGTGTTGCTAACGGCTCAACAGGGAAATTACATCTGCGTTCCTCTGCACATCTAGTCTTCTCTTGGGACAAGGACAAAATGCACATCCTCAGCCTAGGAACTCCTTGAAATTCAAGCACTGTCCCCCTAATGTCTGATTAGCTACTAGAATTAAATTTATTTTGCTAAGTGTAGACAGAAGGCAGTCTCTGATACAGCTATGACTTGCTCCATTAACATCTTTGAGAACTGGATTGAGTTCTCAGCTGCCCCTAAAAACCAACTGGGGATGTAATAGGAATTGCAGAGCACAGAAGCGACACTGCTGGATGTAGACACAATGTGAATGTGGAGAACTGGGCTGTTGTCCATATGTCCGGTGATCACCAGTCCACATGCTAATGGTGGCAAAAAAAAAGGGGACTAGTATGTCCAACATCCTCCTCGTAAATCTGCCCCAGCAGTGGTATGGGAAAAAAGAAGCTGCCCGACACTACACAAGAGGAAACCACCTCTCATCCTTCAAATCAAGCACAAGAATAATTTAGTCAATAGACTATTCGGTCACAAAAAAAAAAAGGTATAGGCTCTTTCTCTAATCTAATACACTCAAGAAAAAACTACCTGATGTTTAACTGTGCTTTCAGCATAGGCTTGGTAAACACACTGAAGAGTACAGCTGGATCCTCTTTTGGAAGGATGGGACGAACGCTACTAACAAGATGAAGTTGCAAAATGCTATTTCACTCTCTGTCATCACTTCATTAGGTTTCTCCCTATTGTTGGAGGCTATAAGACTCCTTCCCTTAATGAGTTCCATTTTATGAGTCATTAGGCTGCTTCCTTTGTAATTCAGAACCCTACCTGTGATCATACCACAAGCTTCACTTTAAGTGATACAGTAAAAAACCTCTGTGAGCAAAGCATCTTTTTTGATATCCTTTTGTTACCCTTGCAAAAGCTGACGCAAGTAGCAGGCAGTACTGTGGGATCCATCCTAGCCTGCCTGGGCAGAGGAGAAAAGGTTCTTCTACCATTTGATGCACTTTATCCTGAAGCAGGCATCTAAACTAGGCCAGACATCAACCTAAAGGAGCCCATTTCTCTCCACTGATTATAAAGTGGAAGTGACCAGCTCAATATTAGGCAAGATGAATGTTACCTCTGACTGTAATTTTTCCTGGTCTAGACTCATTTTTGCTTTGCTTTGCCCCCACCCCGTTACTGAACAGCATAACCTCATTTCTGTCTGCTCTTCTTTGTCAATTCTCTCTCTGGGTTACAACTCCAATATCTATTTTCCACCACCAGAGATTCATTCTTACCAAATGTCAATTGGATTCTCTGCATGAAAAATACTATATTTAGGTTTTTTTAAAAAAAAAAACCACACACAAAAAAAAAACAAGGAAAAAACCTGCAACAACAACAAAAAAAAAACAAAACACGAACCAACCCTTGCCCCCCTCAAACCAAGTAATGAACACAAAAGTTAATTATAAATGTAATATTTGGATTCAGGTATTTGGTTATAGGTAAACTTTGGGATTTACTTTGATCAAGGCGGATGAAAGCCAATCCTGACAGTGAAAATCCAAGCAGATGACTTGCTTTTGCAGAATCCTGTCTGCATGCAAACTGCCAAAGAGCTTAATGATGCACTTAATGCAGGGATTAGATTCACCGCAAAAGGGTGATAAATAGATAAAGACTTGGGCTTTATCTCTTACTACTCACTGTAGGTTTTCACCATTACTTTTCATACTCCTGCAATTTTTGCATATGTACATTATACATGTATACCACTATGTTCATTCCTCTTCTGCTTCTGTCTTGCCTACCTACTCCTTCCCTTTGGACAGGAATAAGGAATATGCTCCATAGGGAACATCAAGCTCGAACCACTTATTTCTCACATTCTGCTTCTTTAATAAACTACATTAAAATTAGGACTTAAGCAGTTGAAATAGTTTTTGTACGTTTTTTAGCAGTCAGGCCTTAGCAGATTGCTAACAACAAGTGTAAGCTGCTGTTTTCTCTGAGCTGCTGTTTTCTGAGTTCAAGAAAGGAGGGACTATGTCAATTCACACATTTGATGGTTAATAGTAAAGACAGAGAGAACAAGAAAAGATGATCATGGTCACACACAAGAACACAGACACAGAATTAACAGGAGGAAATTAGACTGTTCTGAAGAAAGAAGTATTTTCTGCTGTTCTGTATATGCTTCATTGCTTAAATCAAATACGTCTAAATTGTTAAGGAAAAAATTTATTATCATCTATACAAATCTTAACAATATTTCTGAAGAGCTAGAAATCTCAGATTAACTTGGTCAATGATAAAAAAAAATATTCTCCAATTTCTTCCACTTTTTCTTCATTAGAAACATCGCATGGGCCAAGCAAATGAGCTGATGGATTGACTACTTAAAGCAATGAGATTTCAGACTCTTTTCAAAACATACAGTCATATGTCTCATGAAGACAAAAACGTCAAATACTCCTTCTGTTGGGGACACTTAGCCTTTAATCTCATGCTTCAGATCACTGCAGGCAAGTTTATGAAAGGTGTCAGCCTTCACATACCCTCACAAGCTGGAAATACGGTTTTACGCTCTAAAGAGAAGGTATCTGGACATTCAGCACATGAGAGCAACGAGGAGATGCAGGTAAAGAGTCACAGGCCAGCTCTTCTGGTAAAAGTTGCATCTAGCAGGATGTTTAAAAATGAAGTGTTTGCTCCTTAAAGTAAATCACCAAAACATTAAAGCAGAGTTTTAAAAATAGTTTTTTCTATCATTCAAGAATTTACATTTTTATGTCACTTTGTATCTACAAGCAGCTTCTCTACCCAAACATCAATTTGACATTAAAAAAAACATGCATTTCAAAGGAATGATATGCAAGATAATCACTGAGCATCATTGAGTTGAAATTAATTTTAAAAATAACCCTGTTTGAATAGATTATTCTAACAATTTAAGCGTGTACTTTTTCTTAGAAAAAAAATAACATTAATATTACATGAATGCCTTTCCTCCAGATGCTACCAGTTGTTAGGTAAAAGAATCTGTTGCTGTATGTACACAAATGTAACACAGAAAACATAAAATTAATATAGAAGACAACTGAGAAACAGATCATTTATAAAACTGTTGTACCCAAAGACAGTTCTAAAACTTCATACAGTTGTTCTAATGCAGCCTAGTGACCAGTTGAAAATTCACATGAAGAGATTTATTGCTAACACTTTTCTGTTTAATTCACTTTCTAATTCACTTGTCTAATTTCACTTTTAACAGAGATGTTAAATATCTACAAATCCTATGAATTAAAAATTGAGATAGTGGGTTCCACCACTTCTAGGGAAAATGGGAGATACTAAGAAAATTACTTATTATTGAAAATGTTAACCGGCGCTTTCTTCAAGTAACAAATAACTGAACTGCTTATTAACTCATTTCAGTTGCAAAGATGAAGGATAACTGGCAATCCAGCCCTACATCTAAGAAAATCTCTGAGGCTGGAGAGTGAGCAGGAAGGAGATCAACTTACTTTCACTTTAATTAAAGTGTACTAGCTACTGAAGTGAGGAAATTTAAAGGGTTTTTTTTTTTAATTACTGAAAGTTTCAACTACATTTCAGCAACGTGTTCAATTTAAGTAAGTAAACTACAAACCAAATAATTCCAGACTAGATAATCTCAAATTTTACGGTTATCAAAGGCACGTCTCTTTTTTACCTAAGACAGACATGCCTTAATTGCAGTCTCAGTACATAAAAACTCCCTAGCAAGTTGACCAGAGAACTATAAAACTCCATTAGCTTTTCAGCAGAAATTTAGATTAAATATTGAAATTCAGAGGCAGAGCTGCAAAACCTAGGTGAATCATCTCTGAATAATGCTAAAAGTATATATACTGCCTTACACTTCTTAATACAGCATTATAAAAAGCAAACAAAACCAGGTACAGATAAAATCAAGTTTTTAAAGCTTTTTTTTTCTCTAAAAAAAAAATCAAGGTTGATCATGAGCAAAATAAATACACAAAATCAAGGCAGATTATGAGCAACATTATGCGGTAGATTATAAGCAAAATAAAATTAAATAAGATGATCAAAAATACACGACACAAATTAGCTTCTCACGCCATCCGGAATATATTGTGCAATAAATTTAAGTTTAAATCTGAGCTGGAAATCAGATTAAGGTTTATGTATCTTTTGACCTAGCGCACAACTGGTTTTGGAAAGGATTGTGGCCTGGAGGTAAAGGCATTTTAGATGGAAAGCAGGCACAATGCAAAACTATGAAGAAGAGTAGAGTTTGATCGATTATGGTGGAACATTGCACTATCTGACAAAAATACTACACTAAAGGCTTACAGTTTATAAAATCATTAAAATTATTTGAGAACCCTAATCAAGTAGACAGATGAAAAGGAAACATCCTTTTATCAGCCTGATTACTCTACAGACTCCTTCGCTGAATCTTGTATAAGTATTCATCAGCAGTTTGTTTAAGAAAAGGCACTTGCTCTCAGACCTTCTTTACTGGTTTTAATATTTCCTTACAATGAACTGACAGCATCCCAGTTAATACAGTAAGACCATTTAAAGCCACGATTCTGTTTACTCTTTCCCTACCAGACTGAAAGCAAAAGTTAGCCCTAGGTTCTCATATTAACATACATACCTAGCTAAGCAGCCTCTCCAAAAAGATGGAAAATAGGTTATTACTCAGCAGTATCTAAGCAGATACTTATGCTCAAAATCCATGCATTGACAAGCAAAATTAAGAAACTGAGGGGACAGTTACATGGCTAATAACTCAGTCCTAAACAAACCAAAAAAAAAAAAAGCAAATTAAATTAAATTAAAAGAGAAGATGCTGGCAATGGATAATTAGAAAACAACCGTGATCCAGAAGATCCTGCCAGCTTGCAGCCATAGTGACTGACAGAATATTGACAGAAAACAGCCAACTCTACCCACCAATTACACATCTGTTTAAAAACTGCAATGAAGACATGGCCTTTAAAACCAACATTAATGTCCAAACAATTTTCTCTTCTTTGAGATAAAGCAGGGATGCCACTACATGTTGATTCACCTCAATGGCTTTTAGGGTGAAAAAGGAGAGTGGGGAAAAAATGAAACAAAGCCTAACACATGCTCTTCTGCCAGGAAAACATGACCAAAACCCCTAAAACCTCTAAACCTCCTAAAAATCTCCATGCACGTTTAATATACATAGATAGCGTGCACATATACACACGCACACACAAACACATATGTGTGTATGTTTCTGTGTACAGTCTGTATATGTACCAAAATAGCTAAGTAAAAATATACAAATACATATAAAAACTATGTATATTTGTGTATATATTTCTGTATATGTTAATACGCATATGTGTATATGTATTTACATACGTGCATATGCACACAAAATCACAGGCACGTCTCTTACTCAAAATTTCTTAAAATCTTATTCCCAAGAATAAGATTAAGTTTGGCTGAAGAGAACCAGATAATATATAATATATTATTTATTAATATATAATCTGTATAATTTGGATTGTTACCTGTTTCCACAGCAGAGCGTATTAACTACTTTTATTTCCTCTTTTTCTCATTGCTGCTCTGTACTGACAAGCCCGGAAATGAGAAGAGCTACTACACTGTATTCCTGTCTCCAAAGCCCCAAAAGGCACTAATTCATTCACAGGCCATAGCTTAGAAATTCATGAAAGTGAGTATCTGAAACTTAATTGAAGCAAAGGAAACACTCTTCCTTTTTTGACTTGTAGCAATTATGCACTGGCCCCTCTATATTTCTAAGTTAACTTCTATATTATATTGCTTTATTCAACTGTTAAACTCATTTAAAGCAATCAAACCATACAAGAAAAATGTCAAAATGAAAATGCTTACAAAACAAGGAAAATGAGCTTTAAGTATTACTTAGACCCAAGGAAAATTAAGTGCTCAGATTCTACCCCTACATTACATTGCCCACCTCCTCCTTTAAATTCAGCAATGTATTGAAAACATGAGCTTTTTCCTCCACGTGTCAGGTCCTAACCCCCCACTTTTCATCACCAACAGGCAGCAGATGAAGAAGACAAGCAAAAGAAGAGTGTAAATAAACTATTTTAAAAAATGAAATTAAGCAGTGGATTTGGAGAAAGGGTGGAGTACCAGGTTATCTCCAATTCACAAGACCATTCCATCTGATGCTCTTCAGAAGCATCCCCACCCTGCAGGGAGATGGAAGGGTTAACAGATGCAATCAGTTCACAGATGTGGAGTTTTATTCAGCTGTGTAATGCACTAAAGGGAAGTCGAGCAGAGTCCAGGGGCTTCATCTGAATCCTACCCCATGGTTTCCACTCACTGCACTGGGACTTTATTTACTGAAGTTGAACAAAAAATTCACAACAGAACTGGCAAAACATAACAATGGATTCGTTCTCATCAACTTGGATTCGTTCTCATCAACTTAACATCTGGTTTCTGAATTAACATGGAAGGAGTTATAATTATTAAACCAGAGTAATCACAACAAATAGCAAGAGCTCCCTGCCTCCAGCGTGACTGACTACTTCCTACAAGTTACTGGTTTTTGCTTGCAATCCATTTATCACTTCTTTTTTATTATTATTATTATACAAACACTCTCAATTCCATCTCAAGCAATTCGTGTTTCTTGTTTTTATTGATCAGCACAATCAGCTGGCTGAGTTCTGTGCATCAGAATTTCATAAACTGTAAAATGCCTCAGTACAATATGAATTTTATGTATCGTTACCATATATATGGTCCCATGCATACAAGTGTTCTCCTTCAGGACAAGTAAGCAAACACTCCTTGGTAATCTGGTTAGGATAAGTTTTAAATTTAAAAAAAAAAAAAAAAAAAAAAAAACCCTCACAAGACATAAAATACCCTGGTCCCCAAACATCGTCTGCTCAATGTGTGACAGTCATCTAATCTGCAGTTTTTTCTCAATTAGAGAATAAATTTCCTTTTATGTTTATGTCATGTACAAGCTGAAATTGTTCCCCTGAACAGTAGGTCAATATCCTATTAAAATGGATAAATGAAACCTTCTTCAAAAGTAGTTTTCTGAAAGAAACAGATATTTAAACTGTTGGCAAAAATTCCTCCTTTTTTTCTCCTATCTCTAAAACTGTTTGCATTTATACAAGGAGAACTGAACCTAGTGATAAAGACTGATTACACTATTAAAAACCCCCAAATAAGAAGGTATGCTTCTTAAACTGTGAATTAAATGAACAAAATTCATTGCCAAAATACTACATTATTTCGACCGAAATTTTAACCTCATCCTTGCTCAAGTAGAGCAGGATGGCAGTTAAACCAGGCCTTTGTACAAAAGTCAGCGCTTGGGTGAAATGAAGCAGAAAGATTGGACTTTATTCCCCTTCCCACACAATTCATGCTCTACAAATAATTGGATTTCACTTCCTGGTGCACTGCGGGTCTGTCCCAACTTGCTCGGTTGTAAGAACCAGCACTGCTAGGGCAGATCGTGCCTTTCCCTCTTACTCATTCCATTTAGTCTTCTGCCCTTTCAACAAAATGTATGCAGTTTTTACTAATCTTTTTTTTTTTCCACAATCTCATTTCAAAACAGATTGTTTCTTCTCTATCTGACCTTTTTAATCAGACATAATAATCCAAGAAGATGCTTCTTAGCACGAGTGGGCAGAAAATGCTGTATCTAGATGAAAACATTTGCTTGGACAGAAAAAAAAAAATGGATTTTAAAAAAAGTGTGTGCAAAAAGCATAAAAAATGAATTAAAGTATTTGTTCTGATGGTGCAGTTTTACAGGCATCATGAAATTTCCAGTTTATTTCCCAAATTCCAATCACTCAACTGGAGATACTCTGTTTAAGTTCGCCGCCGGGCTGAGACTGCAGGAAAACGATAGATACACAGGCACAGCCAAGAATCCCTAAGCGAACATCCCAGCTTTTTTCTCACTTGCTTCTGCTTCCCAATTTTTTCCCCTATTATTTCTGAGCCAGATCAAGTTCACTGTGCAGGCTGCACAAACCTCCCTCTTCCGTTCCCCTTTCCCTTCTAGTTTTAAACTAATAGACTGACGTAGCTCCCCTCCTCTTGTAAAAGGCTGTGTTTATCCCCAGTTTAATATATTTTTTTTTTGTAAAATTAATCTCCAGCACGCTCAACGGAAGTTTTCCACATGTTCTACTTGGATGAGCGTGTATTAGTTAGTGGGTCCTATTTTTAGCTGTTTTGCCTTACTTTACAGTTTATTTCCTTAAATAGCAATCTGGACATCTATCGACACTGAGCTACGCAGATGAAAAATAAAACATATTCCCTGTTTCACATACATTTAGGGCCATGGAATTTTATGTTTATAAATAGGAATATCTGAACTGAGGAGGAGTGAAATTTAGCATTGTAACTTTAAACTAAAAATTTGATTACTATGATTTGGCAACTTATACAGATTTTTTTCATGGGAAATCAATCCACTTAATTTTAGATTTTTTTTTTAACAATGGAGCTGCAGCAGCTGCTACAGAATTTACTGGTACTTTGGTAATCTTAATTATACTATAAGCTTTATTCTGAATCCCCTTTGAAGTTCAGGCACCTCAGCTGAGGTGGACAGGATCTCCCTCTGGAGGCCTTCAGAGGCATCTTTCCTCTCTCTCCTGACAAGGTACAAAACTTCACTTAGTTGCACAACAGGTTGGCTCCTGCATGCAAACTCAGCCTGAAGATGCTAATTCTCTCCTTCCCATTCCCCATCACCCATATACTGATCTGTAGTTCAGATGTTCTCCGCTGTCAGTTATGCTGATGCAACCTGGACCAATGAAATGATTGAGGTAAAATTTTTATTTTATTTTGAAAAGTTCTTTTCAGCCCAGATCATGTAAAAAATCTCATTTACAGAGTGAACCATAAAACTACACCAGCGTAACTAAGAGGAGCAAATGGTAACATAAAAAAAAAAAAAAGAAAGCCATAGAAGACGACCACTGTGGGAGGCATAAATTTCTTAATGGAGTTTCATCTCTGAATGTTGATACCAATGGTGAATAGAACCAGTATGGCTTCACCATCCTGGCAGTCTGAGTGTGAAACAGTGCAATAGACACGAAAGAAAAAGAGCTTGCAAAACCTCACTTCAAATCAGAGGAAAGTGTAATTCGTAGTGGTTTTGCAAAGCTCTGCCCAAATCAGGAAAAAAATTGTAAGCTTTCCGATTAAAGTATCCTATTCAGTGGAGCTGTGATGAGGGAAAAATCGGACGGTATTTTCAAACATTTCAGCAAGTCATAGAATCATGGAATAGTTAGGGTTGGAAGGGACCTTTAAAGCTCATCTAGTCCAAGCCCCCTGCAAGGAGCAGGGACATCTTGAACTACACCAGGTTGCTCAGACCCCCATCCAACCTGGCCTTGAATGTTACCAGGGATGGGGCATCAAACACCTCTCTGGGCAACCTGTTCCAGTGTTCTGCCACCCTCATTGTAAAACATTTCTTCCTTATATCCAGCCTGAATCTACCTCCCTCTATTTTAAAACCATTACCCCTTGTCCTATCACAACAAGCCCTGCTAAAGAGTTGCCCCTCATCTTTTCTATAAGCTCCCTTTAGGTACTGGAAGGCCAATATGAGGTCTCCCCGGAGCCTTCTCTTCTCCAGGCTGAACAATCCAAATTCTCTCAGCCTGTTCTTAGAGGAGAGGTGCTCCAGCCCTCTGATCACCTTCGTGGCCCTCCTCTGGACTCACTCCAACAGGTCCACCTCCTTCTTATGTTGAGTGCTCCAGAGCTGGATGCAGTACTGCAGTGGGAAGATCTCAGGAGAGCAGAGGGAAACAACAACACTGGAGTAACTTCTTTTGCAAGGCAGACACATCAAACAGGACCAGGAGAAACTCCATTGTATAATGGAGCTTGCTGGTTTTCATAGCTTTGATACAAGTTTGAATTAACTGAAATCCCATTCTGCAAACAATGCAATGCGTTTACCTGTGCACTTTTTGGATGGGTTTGTTTCAGGTTTTCCCCTTCTCTTCCTTATCCACATTTTCACGCTACACCCTAGGAAGTTAATATTCCATAACCACCTAAGCATCCCAGTGACAGCCCTTGCACTTAATCTACCTTACTCTTTGAGAAATGAGTCATATCATCTATATGATAATACATAACAAGATATGATAATATAAAATAACCCTCTTCTCCTGTGGGGATACTTCTGTGCTGCCAGTAACTTCCAGAACATTCTCCCTGACTCCAAATGAGCTTCTCATTTTTATAGTACTTTTTATAGTACTTAAGCGGGAAATTTAATCAAGAGAGACTGGAATTTTTTTCTTTTACTTAATTTCATGTTTAGTATTTTTACTAGAACTGTTTAATGAAATGGACAATGTAAAGAAGGTATTTTTGATGATGGTGATATCCAGAGCACACTTCTGCTTCATAGCAATGCAACATTGCAATATGGATTAGCACAGAAACCAAATAAACCAAATAAACCAAACCTCTTAAATTGTTTCATACTATACAATGCTAAAAGCTGTCATTTAATAGACACATTTGAACGTAACTTAAGTGAAAGAAGAAAGCAACTGTGTGTTCAACAGGCAACTGTTACCTTGCTTCTTTGTGCTTTGAAAATAAGGCATTTTAAAGTATCAATTTATCCACCAGTACATATTAGTAAGTACTCAGCAACACGGTATAATGCTCTTATTGAGAAGTTCTAAATACCTGTTCCTGTAATGTCAAATACATAGTTATTTGAGTAAAACAAGATTCCCAATACCTGCCTTTTGAGTAAAAAGCTTCAACAGGAAGCTGATGATCTAGCTGTTGCCAAAATGTATTTTTTAAAATTGACATTATAATTAAGAAAATTAGTATGAAGGCAGTCACAAATCACCGAGCGTTTCTCTTGTAATAACTCATTATGCAATGTTTTACATGAAGTGTTCATAACTAACCATTTTCTTCTTCATAGAAATGGGAATCAAAATAAAACAAGGATAATATTTTTGTACCTCCAGCAGCGACACAAAATCATTAAGTTTGATTCCTGCACAGCAATTTTCTGGATCTTTGCTACTGTCAGTGAATACAAAAAGTTTGAGAAGAAAACATTATGAGGAAGAGGGGGAGGTGGTTTCAGGAAAGTGACATTTCTATACCTCAAATTAAAGGAAATTTAAGAAGACAGGTGCTGCACGAAGAACTAGGTAACCACCACTGCATATTATCAAAATAAACCTATTACAGATAGAAGCATATATCACAAAGAGAGAGACGGCTGTATATTAATTTAAAAATGTAATTAAAAATGAAAATGAAACAAAAGATATAGAATAAATAGACACAACACCAGAAAGAGCTGAGAAATACTGAGACCAACATGATTTCCTCTAATATACTGACAGTTATAAAATAAATCTGTTTTAGAAGAAATGATGCTCACTGCACAAGTTTACTGAACCTAAATGCTACTGCTGAAATTAGCTCAGTTAAAATCCATCCTTCTTAGACCCGTCTGCCTTTACATAAAAATCTGGTTTTACAGATATACACTTACAGTTCACAGGCTTAATTTTCTTTTAATACTTACTGCTTCACTGATTCTCTAGAATTAAGTCTTCAACAAAACCAGAAGTCTAGTCTAACTCTTATTTCCCTGGAGTTTCCTCACAAATCTGCTAAATACAGGATTCTGAGTATGTACTGTGGCTATTTTGCCTCTCAAGGTTTTTATATGCTGCTGCCCTCAGTTGGATTTATTACTCCGCACATAATCTAATATAGAAAGAATTCACCCGATTGGCTAAACTGCGCAGCAAAATGTTTCTATATAAAGCAATATTTTGAGCTTCCAGTTTGGGATGTTCCATGACCATGACACTTTGAAAGAAAAGAAAATTTCCATCTACGAGTAAATAGAAAGCTACACTCCGAATATTTTCAGCTATTTGAGATATTTTTAAACATCTGCGTTTCTTATCAGCATCGATGCAGTTCAAACTGGAGAGAAACGTGAGACTGAACCAGTGCGGAGCTCAAAGGAGAGAGCAGCCACTCCTTCTGCTCCTCCTTGCTGCCTACCCAGGGTCAAGTAAGAGATGGGGACTACAAAGAGAAGAAATGAAACAAAAAAGAAGGCACTCCTGCTCATCTCCCAGCACCTTTCATGTTCACACAAAAGCCTTCTTGCAATGGATGACCTCTACATTATGGGTAATTTAAGGACTGAAATATGAAAGGCAGAAGTAATACAGGTGGGAACATAAAATATAGAACCAGGGCTGGAGGCGGGTAGGGTGGGGACAGAAAGGAAAAAGGAGAGTGGATGCAACGGCACAGGTCATTGGCCTGCAAAAGCATTGGAGTGAGGGATGGAGGAGAAAGAGGATGGAAGAAACATAAAGAAGAAGAAATACCAGAACCTTTACTGAATAAAAGCCCTCTGTCTCCCAAGGTCACCTCAACCAGTTGACACCTGACATTTTGACCCATCTACAAATCCTAAAAACTTCTACTAACATCTTTAACTAAAACCTACATTTTTAAAAATCATTTTTATGGTCTAAATAAACAGTTGATTAAACCAGTCTTCTTATGAAGAAAAATCAGCATGGAAGAGCTGGAACCTGCCTTTGTTCTCATTAAATGCGTCTCATCTACACATACTATCTATTTACTTATCTAGAAGGGAAGTGAAATGGCTTAGGTGTTCACTACAGGATGCATTTTCCCCTGTTTTGCGAGCATCTTTTTTTAATGCCTATCATACAGTGTGTGTACTCCTGCAACTCAGCTGAGCCCTTAAGTCTTGTGTAAATTCAATCCACCAATACACTTAGTGAATGAAAATCTCTTTCCCATGCTATTTTGATTCATACTTTCCACAAAGATATTAACAAAATCAATCACGAAACGCTTGACACTTTGGACTTCCACACAGCAGTCTTAAACTGGTAGAACTGCCCTACCAAAAGTCATTCTCATGCAGTGGAAAAGGGCATGGGAAAGATTAGATCTGTGAGACAGGGAGTGAAACCATGAGCATTCAGATTGTTATTTGTGAGTGAATTGTTCTTGCTATCCAAATACACAGCTACCTTGTTCAGGTTCTTATTTAACCTGCTCTTCTAAGGTAATTAATACAGCATTTCACCACGTGATCTCAATGTTGGGTAGGACTTGGTAACTCTCTCCCTACCAAGAACCTCCACAGTCATGTTTTTGGGAACAGAGCAGATCTCCTTCAACTACCTGGAGAAATTATGTATATTGAAGCAGAAGTGAATAAATGTACCCTAGAATGGCTAATGCACACCCAAAAACCAGATGACTGGGAAGAGGGAGGAGAAGGAAAGCAGTAATATCCTACAGGTATCAACAGCAAACGGCTCCATCAGGCTCCATGTTAGCAAGTCCCATTACCGACTGACTATCATGTGAATAAAGTAAAATCTGAACAGATAATAGAAAGTGATTAAAAAAAAAAAAGAAAAGAGATGCCCAAAAGATGAGGGGGAAATGGGACAAATTCCTTTGGAGAGACACCTTTTTCTTTCCACTGGCTATAGAGGGAGTTTGTGTGACAAGATAGATGGCTAACCTTGGTATCAGTGAAATCAAGTGGCATGAGTCCCCCCCTTACCTACTTCTTTCAGAGTTTACAAAAAAAGTTTTTATACTCACAATATGAAAGCTAAATTTCCCTCTATTATCCCGTTAGCTGTGTGCATTGCACAATTTTTATGTAAAATAATTTGGTTCAGCAAAGTATATTTTAAATTAAACTTTTCACATAGCTTTTCTGACAATCTATTTTCACCTCAAAAAGCACTACAGTTTTATATTCAGACTGATGGTTTAAAGCATTGCAGATGACAGATACCATCTATATTTATTTGCATCATACAGCAGTTTCTTGAAGGCAAAGCATGATAAAAGGAGTACGAGGTATTAGTACTTGTATTTATGAAATTTTAAGTATTTAAAAGTAATTATTTGAAGATTGCTTTAGAAATGTTGTGTGGACACAATATGTGGATGATATGAACCTAAGTGGCAGGAAGATCTAGCTAGAGAATTGTACCAGTATAGAAAAACAAATATCCCTTCCCCTCAAAAAACCCCATAGTTTAAACTCTTTTTCCATGTTGTAACAAAACAGATGAAGATCAGTCCATTATCACCAGACACTTTTCCAGATACATCTGCTGTACCTCAACTCTGAAGTTTATTAGTTCATTACTTTATTAGAGAAGCCTAGGAGTAACCAGGTAAATGGAACGTAGTTCATTAGCAGCTCTGAACAGAATACACACTAATTCAGTGTTGCAACATGCAAAGTGAATGTAATTAGAGAAAGCAATTTTAGATAATGAAATTTTACATACTTTATATTCTATTAAGTTGCTTCCAGACTCCATTGGACAAAAGACAGACAGACAGAATCAGCTACAGAGTTAATTATCCCTCTTTTAGATCTTTCTAGTGAAATAGTCTGTTCTACTGATAAACTGATTCACCAAACTAATACTGAGGTTTAAAACGGAGAGGTTCATTGAACTGCAGAATTATGGCCACATACAGTTTTTTTCTGAGAAAACTTATGGTACTGGCTTTGATAAAATTGTTGGACATAATAGCTACAAAATGTAAACAAAAACAAAGGTGGTGTGATCACTAAAAATCTCCATCTTATTTCAAGATCATCCATGAGTTTTTATTGTCATCCAGTCCCCGCAACCATTGACACATTCACTGGGAAAAAATGCTGGGTGCTGCCAAGGTATATTGTTTATTGGCAGAGAGACCAAGCAGTCAAATGAGTAGTTCCATGAGGTATGTATTCAGCATAAACCAAACATCACTCGCAATGAAGTGATGTAACAAATGTAAAGGCAAAAAGAAAAAGAAGCCGTGAAAGCGAAGCAAGCACGGCGCTCCCAGTAACATAGGGATGGGAGGAGATGGGGGCACTAACTCCGGTCACAGCAATACAATACCGATTACGGAGTTCGCTGCTGTTTCTTGAATTGTTATTTTTTTCTGACGTTGTCAAAGGCTGCCTGGCACTCGCTCTCGACAGGTGCAGGAACGCTGTGGCCAGTGCCAGTCCAACCCTGCTGACTCACTGTGGCAGGTGCTGCCCATCAATTCCTCCCCACCGCCAAAAAAGGGAAGGTGACCCCTCCAGTCACGCCACCCATAGTCGAGAAACAGAGAAACCTTAAGTGCCCGGTGGACACCTAGACAACCATGTTGCATTCAAAGGTCATTCTCCACGGTCACCTTCTTCAAAACTCACCGACAGTTTCTGTACATCTTTTTCTTCTGGTTAAACATGTGCAAGAAGAAAAGGTGTCTGTGGATGCAAAACCAGGACTGTAGATATTTCACAAGCCCCACAGTAAAGAGATGTAACAAAAGTGATCTTTTTCCAATTCATTTTCCAATTAATTGGTTTCCAAGGCTTTCCTCATTTCCTGCAAGGATAAAAGGGCCATATTGTCTATCATATCCAAGATTTTGCTCAGAATAAGAACTTCCATTTACTTCATCCATTGAACTTATTGGAAGCTGTTGCCGAGAAAGCTTCGTGGTTTTAATCGCCAGGGCAGATCTACTGAGGTCTTTCACTGGGAGCTCAAAACAAAACAGAAACCATCCTGACATCCTTCCTAGTAAGAAGTGTTTTGATCTTTCTCCCATGGAGCAGTCCAGAAGCTTCACAATGAGGCAAAGAAGACCTCACTTTATTCCATGCCAAAATCCATGTACATTTGGCTACCTCTCCACCTCCCAAGGGCTTCTATCCTGCCTCTAGTTTCTCTCACAAAGTATCAGATAAAAGTCAGACTTGTCCATGCCGTGATGGGAAAACAGACAGTTCTTCCATGTAATGGCTTTCCAACAGCCTCGCCAGATATGCTGTTCTCTCTTTTGGAGAATGGTTTCTCTCTAGAAGGGGATCCAGGCGGTCCTTAAGGACTCCCGACTTTGTCATAGTTGCTTCCTCTTGCCTGGAAATGGAAAAAGCTTTTTATCTTAGCCTAAACAGCCATAAACTGAGGTTCAGTGGCATGACAGAGACATTAGCCAGTTGCCCTCCATCTCTTAGATGGGCATAGCAAAAGCCACCAAACAACTCTGAACCACAGAACCAATACTTTACTATAACATATAATATACCTATAAATAGGGAAAATTCAGAACTGCCAAGTGAAACATTTAAAAGCTTTGCACACAAACCTCACCCTAACTACCTAGAGCCTTAGAGGTCAAGACTCTGCTTTGTTCTTAGCGCTTTCCTCAATCAAACATGTTCTTCAGAAGCCCCTCTGGACTTCTTAGAAGTCTCTCCTTCCGTCACTTCTTTGGCTCCCCTGTTCTCCTGCAAATTCCCAAAAGCTAAAGGTACCAACTCCCTCTCCCTCCTTCCCTTCCCACTCCTTGCCAGAGAGCAAGAGGCAGAAAATGGTAAGCAAGCTGTCTTCTACCCTGTTTCTCACACTCCCGTTCATCTGAAGAAAAAATAGACAACATTTGAACAGGTAACTATGAATAAATCAATTTAAATACTTCTACCATCTGTCATTGTGTTTCTTGTTTCCTAAAGCAACAAATGATCTGAAAACCTGATATGCGGTACAACTGGCTCTTCTTGGAGGTCCAGAAACTACTTGTGAGAACAGAGTGGAAAGTATGCAGAAGAGGTGTTAAGATGGATGTTAAGTCTCCTAAAGCAATTAAGTATTGTACCTTCATTTTCACAGCAATCAAAATCTCAGCTGCTAAGAAATCACTGCTTTTTGGCAGCTTATATATTAGCAGGATACACATATGTGTATGTGCTAATATGTGTATCTCATCACATATGTGTATCTCATCCTTGAATTCAGCTTTCTGTTTAGGAGAAAATAAAGTTACCCAGGCCTTTTGTTTTGTTCTCCAACTTCTGCTCTGTTCATGACAAGAGACTGCTTTAGACACTATCAGATTTTCAAGAGCATTCAGCATCAACAACTCTAATTTCTGCATGTAAATAAGTCACTTGGGATCTGCTGGAGGCTGAGTGCTCTCGAAGAGCTGCCCCTTCCACTGCTACTGTACCACTTCACATACCACTCACTGGATTTAAAGACGACACTGATAGACAGACAGGGCACGACTCAGGAGTAGCTTTGATCGTCAGCCACACAGGGAGAACGGTCCTGTTGTGGTACTAAAATACATTTCATAATGATATATTCTGCCTTACATCTCTGAACTTCAGTGTTTAAATTACATACTTGGTACAGATGTCAACACTGAACAGAAAATGAACTTCCCAAGCACCCTCATTTTTCAAACACTTGCACAACTCATCCTAGGCTGTAGCATCGGATCACGGACCAGACTCGCTCTCCTCTCAGTGCACATGGATACACGTGTTTTAATTTTGCTCGTTTGATAGTTTCTTGATACTAAAACACTTGGGAGAGGCTATTGTTGAATGGCTGAAGGGAATATGCCATTATTAAAATTGCACAGCTTTTGCTTCCAGGCCTTTCATTAGGAAGGTAAGAATTCACATTCTTCTGAAAACTAAAGAGGAGGCATGGACATTCCCACTTGTTGTCATGGATACAGCTGCCGAGAAAAATGTCATTGTACCCCTGCAGACAAATGCATGAGCCAACTGCTTGGAATACATGGTGGCAAAACCACTGCAGATGTTAAACATTCTCACGTGGCCATCAGGTTCCTCTCAAAATGTGCACTAAATTAAAAAAAAAATATATATATATTTAAAAAAAAAATCATTTTTTAACATAAAGGTTATGGTGTGAAGGAAGAAAAGGCTAGTCAGCTTAAAAAAATAATGTTGGCACTTTCATAGTTCATGATGTCATGGAGGAAAAAATATTACGGAACAATAGTATGAGTAAAGGATCAAGTGTCAGCCCAACTTCAAGTTATCTGGATTTTGTCAGTGTGTGTTATAACAGTATTGTTAACTACAATAACTGTATTTCTTAGGTCAACAGACGATTAAAAAACCAAACAAATTTTTTAAAAAGCAACAAACACACTGGAAAATTTTGAACTGGGGAAGCTCTGATCCCGATTAGACCACCTCATAGTGTCAGCATTTTTACTTGGACTGAGGCACTCTGAATCTCCTTCTGCTTCGGCTTTACATTAACTATTTGCTGGGGACACAGGTCACAAAAAATTAAGAGACTGAAAACATGAAACTTGTTGGTCATACCAATTTTCATATCCACTGATCTAGGTTCTTGAACGAAGTAAGGCAACTACCAAGATGCTCCTGGAGTTTTGCTGCGTGCTGGTTAGCAGTATTTAACTGCACCATGCAAGCGGGAAAAAGCAAATAGTGTCCCTACAGAGAGCAGGCAAGGATTTGGGTTCTCCTCTCCTGGAAAGGGGGAAGCACACAACTCCCTCTCCCTCCTCATCTAATCCTTCAGATACCATGCTCCTAAATAAGCACAGAGAGAAGCAAAGGCAGGCTGCTCTAGGGCAATCATGACCTTGAGTGAAGGAAGCACCGAGAGCTAGTTAGGATGTGGAAAGGTGAGTTTGATGGTGAGGCATACGAATACAAACAAGACAAGACTGACTCGTGCGTGCAGAGAGATGTCTTCAGCAAGAAGAAATCATCCCAAACTGAGGAGCTAATTCACCACTGTGCAAAGACCAAAGAAACAAGGAAGCAGAACTGAGCACTCTGTTATAAATCTCTCCTCATAAGTATTTTGGGACAAGTCTAAACAATACGATGTCGTGTTTTGCAGAGATATGTGAGCTATCGCTAAATGAAACACATTGGAACTGGAAGCAAGATAACCACTTCAGCATGATGTAACACCCCAGCTAATTAGCTCCATTAGGAACAAAGCCCTAGAGGGCTGCACTGGATCCAGAAGGCAAGCAAGTTCATTTAGCGCTGGCTAGCAGTACGGCACTACTGTCCCCTCCTCGATGTGTCAGCTGAAGATGTAAAGCATGATACAATAAAAATAACAGTTATTATCATAGAATCATAGAATGGTTTGGGTTGGAAGGGACCTTAAAGATCATCTAGTTCCAATCCTCCTGCTCTGGGAAGGAACACCTTCCACTAGACCAGGTGGAACACTTCCAGGGATGGGACATCCACTACTTGCTGGCAATCTGTTCGAGTGTCTCGCCACCCTCAGAGTCAAGAATTTCTTCCTTATATCCCACCTGAATCTACCCTCTTCCAGTATAAAGCCATTACCCCTTGTCCTGTCACTACACGCCCTTGTCAGAAATCTATCTCCAGCTTTCTTGTAGGCCTCCCTTTAGATATTGGAAGGTTGCTAATCATTATTATCATCATCACCACCACCACACGAAGAGGTACAGTTTCACTGGAAAATTAGTTGTGAAGTACATGCTGTAAAAAAGAAAGGTGAGGACATACAATTACACCCCAAAACACTGGGATTTTACCAAACCTGGAAGGGAACTCCTCTGTTTGACACGCGAGCAGGCAGAGCACAAATCCCTACACTGCTGCTTTCACAACAGGTCATGGTGTTTATCCCAGCCAAGAAAATAGCTGCTGATCGGAGCTCTGCCATATCTGATCATCACTATGGCCCAGCACCCTACCCTGGTTTCCACTGCAACACAAAAGTTCTTTGAAGCTATCCAGTTGTTTTAGAAAAGCCACAAGAGCAGAAAACAACTTTAAACAGCTCACTAACGGGAGCCATCCCCCCTTCCCAAGGCTGTAATCAACGGATCTCACAGGCATTTGACATAACGGCTAAGTGGTATGCAATTCAACTAAAGAAAAAAAATTAAAAGGCATTTTAAACAAGCGTTCAATAGATTCTATAGTACCCATCTCAGCTTAGGGGTTGTAACTTTCTTCTCAGGAATTAAAGTGTTTTCTGAAGGCAATCCAAGCTCATTTGAGAGGGGAAACAAAAAAGGGAAAAAAAGGAAAGAGAACAAAAAAAAAAAAAAAGAATCTAGCCTTTCTAATACAGCTTCATGTCATAAGTACAGATAATTATGGCATGAGACTACACATTTCAGAACACACATGCCTTTCAAAATGCAAATTTCTTAATGCTACAGAAGGGCTTCCAGTACCTGCATCCACATCCCAGTCCTTTGGTCCCACCTACTACGCCTTCCACCTCTGCATAGAAGACAACTAGGGAAATAAATGTTTTTAAATTAAGTTCTTCTCCTCAGAAGATATACAAGGCTTAGAACACCATCATTTCATTCCTGAAAGATGGAAAGGGTTAGCTGGATTTTTAAGACAGGCAGTCATGTCTTACTATTTGGATTCCAGTAGCAGCAATTAAAAATATACTCTTAACTGAAACAACGTCATGAATTCATAGGTAGGGACCCACTTGAGAAGAAATAAGGAAAACAAAAAAAATAGAGTGCCTCAGGAGCCACAGATTGCAGAAAAATAATGAACAGTTTCACAGGCCCTCCAGGCAACATCCTCCCTTTTAAGATCCATCCACAGAATTAAGCACGTCCCATAAGCATCACTAGCTTCCAGGAGAAAAGCTGTTACAAAGCCATTATGACAGGCAATACCTGATATGGTGCTAGAGATGGAACACTCACTGGTCATCTTCCTGACCAAGCCACCACACCGTATTTCTAGGCACAGACGTGCAGCAGCCAGCACGATCTACAGGCACTTAAATCCTTGTTCGCTATAAACCTCCTCAGTGCGATCTGCTTACTACAAACACAGAAGGGTCGGCGTGCACTAAGCATAGTGCACAAAGCACTAAGATCACACACACTCTCTTCCCCTGCTCCAGAGATACTCTCTATTTCTTTACATCTGGTTCTCTGTCCAGATCAGCAGCTTACACAGAAGTGGTTCAAGTACTACGTCCTTCCTTGCCGACACACTGAACAGCCTTTCCTACACAGAGTCTTCATTTAAGTCTCTGTCGGCCGTGCGACACATGACGTTACAACAGTTCTATTTGTTGGCAACATTATGCCCATGTCCAGGCCGAAAAAAAAAAAAAAAAAAAAAAAAACAAAAATTACTTAGAGGTCACTGAAAGAGACAGTCAAGCTAAGCATTCACCAGGATGTGTATTTCCAGGTCTCCAAGACACTGCCCAAAAAGTTGAGCGGTTCCCAAGTTACTTAGTTGTTTGCAAACAATCCTCTACCTCTGCTTTGATCTCGCTTCAGAAGGAAGCTGTTCCAACAGGTTATACTCTATTTAAACTGCCCTGATGAAACATCCTGGCTGCCCTCTCCATCCTTCACTCTCTTCCGCTGAAGATTTTAGGAACCTATCCATCCCCATTGTCCAAATCCCAGGAAGCTGATTTCAAATCATACTCTTCTCCATGCAACTCGTTAAAATAACAAAGAAGACAAAAACCTCCCACCTATGCTCAGGCAGTTGCTTGCCTATATGCAATGAACCCGGCACAGGTTGCCAAGAGACTGCAACGATGAGCGGCATTTATTCTTGAATACTCCCAAGTGGGCTTTCACTATATATTAAGTCTGAGCAATAAAACACCAGGACCACATTCTTGTTTCAGTTTAGAATTAGTTTTTATGGCCGATATATAAAAGGAGATCGTTGTAATAGACATGCTATGATGTTCTTAACTGGAACTATATAAACAATGCTTCTATAATAGGCGCTACTCTGAACTTTGTCAGGGAAGTGTCTGAACTTCAGGCTTCACGCCTGGCACTGCTTTTCCCGAATTTTAAACCTGAAAGAAACATCTGTAAAGATGAGAATGACCAAGCTACACACAATGGTTAAAAAAAAACTAAACTAAAAAAATAATCTGAGAATAATTTTCAGATAGCATGCATAGAAATCCCCCCTGTAAGCTCTCTTCCCTAGGACAAAAATTCAGTGCTAATTCAGACAAATTTAGAAGGCTCTAAAGAACAGAAAAACACAGTCTATTATACCACTTAACAAGATCCTGCAAGTAGTTTTCAATCTTTCCATCTGAAACTAAGGTAATTTTGCAATTAAAGCAAAAGCCACCATTAAACTTTAGGTGTCAGAACATTTTTCCTTATTTCTATCTATCAGATGAATAATAATTTTATACACTGTGTAGCTACCTAGAGAACAAAAATTCTATTACACATATTTCTAAGAGAACAGTACTACAGCCTTGCACATGTTCTTAGCCATTCATCACTCATCAAATTTTTCAAGCAAAATTCCGTGCTACCAACCATTCTTCTCTGCGTAATACTGCATATTATTTTTGTCATACAGCTTAGTAAAAATTTCTTTTTGTGTACATTACATTACATACCTCCCCAATGAAAGAAAAACACAGAAGTGCTTCTCTGTACACTGCAAAATTCTGCACACATCCAGAATCAGAGGTTTAGTACTGCCTAACCCCTTGGGGAGAAGGGTTAGAATCCGTATTTCTCCATTGCCATACGCTGTGGTAAAACTGGTTAGTGGTATTAGCAACAACTGACAAAGCTTAAGTGGTCCAAGATCAAGTAAAAGGGAAGACCAAGCTTGGGCTCAAACAACAGACATACAGTCTTTCAACTGAACTGCATAGTTTGATAAGTTTTATAATCACTTCCATGAGAAATAATATACCAGAGAGAAAGCATTAAAAGTATATCCAGGACACAAAGGGTCAAGAAGCCTAAGTTTTATCAAGTCCCTGGGCCAAGCATTTCCTTGCTGCACTGAGATGGGTCCCGTTCTGTACCATACTCACGACCTCTGAGTCATCTGTCAGCACCTGCAAGAGGTGCAAAATCACCTCCAGGGATGTGAGAAGAACAGTGAAGATGGCGCAGCACTATCCAGACAGCCTGAACAGCATCTTGACCAACTGCGTCTCCATCAAACCCAAGGTCAAAGGAGATGCAGAATGACACCAGAAACAAAAGAAAATGTGGAAATAATTTGAGGTCTTGCAATTTCCTTTTGCAGGAAATTTTAGTTTAGATTAGTTACCAGTTCCCGTGAGTGCCTCTTAAAATTCTAGCTTTCAAATTTTAACTAAAGCAGCATACAAATGGTCTTACAGCAAATAAATCATGGCTCGAGTAGGTAGACTATGCAAAATAGCAATCAGGGGAGGTTTAGTTTCAAGAGAGGAGAAAGACTTTAGACCTTGATAAGACATAACATGATTCCATGCCATTGATCTGCAATCACATTGCTTTATTTGTAATGCAAACAAGAAGTTATTTAGAATACTCCTAATTACATATAATAAGTGTACACTGGCACATTACTGAATCTATAAATAGACAGTAACCACATCATTTCACTGCTGCTCCGTGTTATAAGGCATGGGGGAGGGGAGGGAGAAGAAAGATACTTTCCTTTTTTTAAGACCTTTCTTAAAGTTGCACCACTGAAAAGATGCAATTTTTTGGCTTCTGAAAGTACTTAATCAGGCCTTCAAATACTGACAAATCTTCAGCAGACACAGGTTATCCTTGACACTCGTGTAAAAGGAAGAAAGAGAACACTTCATTCAAAATAAACCACGAACCATATCCTAGCAATCTGTAAGACATTCAGAGAGATACGGCTCTGGGCAACCTGATGTTGGTTTGAAAATGCCCCTCCTCTGAGCGTGGGGGTAGGACCAGATGACCTCCCAAAGTCTCTTCCAACCCGAATTACTATTATGATTCTGTAACAACCCCCATGAATAATTTTTTTCTCTAGAAAAAGTCGCTCTGTATAACCTCTCACACCTACACACGGTAATTTAAACTGTGGATTAGCTATAAATAACCTTGGAGTATATTTCAAAGAAAAGGTATAATCATTCTTAGCACAAAATTCAGCAGAAGCTCATTTGCCTCTTGCCCTGGCTGTGACTTTTTTTTTTTTTTGCCCCCACTCAAACAGAAAAATGAAAGATTTCCCAGTAATTTCCAACTCCTCACTGTGAGACAACCTCCCGGGGACACAGGTTTGTCACGCACTCAAAGGGTAATTTGAAATAGGAGCCCTTTGTAAAACTGTTGGCAGCAGATCCGTGGCTGACCAAGGGTGGGGAAGGAGTAGAACCTGTGTTGTTAACTCCATTAATCTCCTCCTCAGTGGTGCACACAGTGACCAAGTGAAAAACTTTTTATTTTTTTTTTTACCCTAAACAATGTAAGCAAAAAAAAAAAAAAAAAAAAATCAGTATTGGTTCACATGCATACACATGTGCACAGAATTACTTCACGCAAGAATAAGATTATCTGAAGTGTACATATAATCAGAACTATGGAAAAAAGCAGAGCTTAAAGGAACTGGAATAAAGATTACGTTTTTGGTTGTTGTTTTTTTTTTAAAAAAAAAGCTATTCACCATGGTTTCATTTACCTGGCAACACTAGGTAACATGAGATAATACAGAAAAGCACTGATGGGTTTTTAAGTATACAGCTTGACATTGCCAGCACATTTAATAGCTTGCTTTTGACAAGAGCTCGTCAGAAGTTCTGTACTTATTAGGATCTTCTTTTCCTTTGAAATGCTGAAGCGGCAGCAGAACAGAGTTTTGTGATGCAGCATCAGGGGCACAGGTAGAAATGTGACAACCCTCTGAAGCCCAGAGTAGTTTTTTTTTAATGTATTTTATAAAATTGTCAAGTAGGACAAGGGAAAAAGCTTGTCACCTACTAGACAGGAGACAAGCACAGACCCTAACTTGTGTAACTGCCTTTGAATTTTTGAAAGCTTATTTACCAGTGGATTGGGGAATGTTGGAGACCACCGGCCTAAGCAGTAAAGTATCTTAGGTATAAATTTTATCTTGCCTCACATAGTTTTGAGGCATTTTGAGGCAAAACATTCTCCCTACAAAATGTTAACCAGTGGACTCAGTACAGGTAAAAGCCCTCTCTTTGCTTGCTAAAGTTTGCCTGCTTCCAGATGCAGGCAAGAAGCAGCATACAAACATGTATTACCAAAACCCCAAAAATGTAGTCAACTGAGCTACGCAAAGTTTTTTCTTAAATTCTGGTTTCCCTCTACAAAAGTATTATAACGCAGACTTCCAGGTTATATGCAAAGTTTGCCTAGACGACTTTACTCACTCAGGGGAAAGAAAGTAAAGTTTAACAACATCAGCTGTATGGCACTGAAGGCTATTTGTACTTATTTTGTCTGTAATGAGAAGCTGTGTAAATGATTTTTTTTTTATTTCCTTAAAAGCTCTGGTTTGATCAGAAACATTGCCTGTTCATCTCACACCCAAGTAACTCTCTCACACCAGCTCTCCATTGAAGACCTGCATCCTCCCAGCACTCTTGCCAGGCAGAATCCACATATTGCGAATACATGAGGTTAACATACAGTAGAAAGAATTACTGTTTACACCATGAACACCACTGTATTCTTTCAGTGACCGGATCTTTGACTCATAAACCCCCCTTTACCCTTTGTCCTCTCTCTTTTTGCACTTTTATTTGAACAGACCACTTAGACTGAGGCCAATCAATGTTTGTCAATAGAGTAACTCATATGATGCTCCCCAAGATATCGTGCAAAAAATTATAGTAATAGTTGAAAAATCAGCAAAAAGGGTGCATTAGTTTTCAAGTCAATAGCTCCCCAGTGAACCATCTGGTCCCAGGATTGATCAGTAACACTGAAGAAGCAGGCAGTGCGGAATGAAACTATCCAGAGGAGCAACCCCATATATCTGCACCCTCTCTGACTCCATGCCCAACAAACCTTTTGATCTCTGGCAGCTCCTCTCTTTATGGGGATTGTTGGAAGAAACCTTGCAGAGGCACAGGCTGAAAGGAAGAGGGATGTCACCCTTTCTCTGTTCAAATTCCTGAAGGGACCATGACAGCAGCAGGCACGAAAGGAGGGAGAGAACAAGCAGCAAGATGTCTCTATGGGAGCATTAAAACAAACACAGAAGTATGCATGCATCCTCACGATGCACAGGGAGGGAAGAAGTTTCTGCCTGATGGGTGGCCGGGACTGCTGGTTAGCCATCCCGATCCCTTCTGACATCCTTAGCTGAACCAGAGCAAGCCACCCTTCTCACCAAGAGCTGGGAAGACTCCGACCTCCCTCTCACTCTGGAGCATCACAGTGGCAATAAGGACTACCAGCTGTCCAACTGAAACCAGGCAAACTCCGTTGCTAAATTTAAGCAACCACATAACAGGACATAAGTGACCAGAACAGCACGACAGCCCTTTAGACCTACTTAAATCTCCACAGGCATGAAAAACCTCAGCACATCTTCCCAGCACAAAACTACGCCAAAAGCACAAAACAACACCAAGGGCACGGCTGGCTCTCCTCAGCAAGCACATCCTGGCACGGGCTGGACATGCATCCTCTCAGCAACTGCCCACAGAGGGGCTCATGTTGCTTCCCACCTGGCAAATACACAGGGAGACTCACCACCCACAAGCTACTACTCACCTTCCAAACCCTAATAAGGTTGCTAAGTGACGATAACGTAGCGCGATCTTGCACCATTTGCAAACCTCAAATGTTTGAAGGCAAGGAAATGAATGGTTCAGATCATCATAAATCTCACGCCACCCATCTAATAAGCAAATAAATTCTCAAGTGTAAAACCTTGCTCTATTCATTACAATAACGTTAACTCTCCCAGGAGTATAGCTCACGTTTTTGTTATCGTGCATTCAGTATCTAAATGGTGAAATATTCCTGAACAGCAGCATTAGTCAAATGAAAAATGTAGCTGGAGAAAATAAAAAAAAATACTCTTTCTTCATAATCATGCAATATATCAGGATAATTCCTACATGGTAAAAGTTTTATAAGTCAACTACATTCTGACTTCATGTACAAAATTTTCATGGCCCACATCCAACAAGCACTTAAGTGCCGGCTTAATTTTAAGAAGTAATTAATCATATAAAAGTGTACAGGACGACTGAAGTGTTTCAGTATGTGCTTAAATGTTTTACTAGAATAAATCTTATTTCATTTTAAATAGCATCTAATGCAGTGATTGTATTTTTAGCATATCAATAAAATAATATGTATTTCAGGTCAGCATTAAGCTGGTTTGCCGTGATAAATGCAATGTTTACATTAAGAAAGAATGAAGTTACTTTTTATTACCATGTGGAGTATGTTAGTTATGGATGCCTCCAAGCTAGGCTTTTTTGCCATTGCTAGCAAATGGAGAGTTGTGGCTTCAACTTAGTATAACAGAGCTACAGTTACTGCACCGTATTTAGTAACCTGTTCTTAGGTTTTTTAAAAGAGGATTTTGAAGAACGCAACTTACTTTCTGAAGGTAGGAGAGGAAAACAAAAAAATGTCAGGTGGCAGTAAATATAAAGGTGAAAGAAAGTGTTATCTCTCTTCATAAAAGACAAAGCCTAATACCAAAGTACCAAACTGAAAAAAAAATGAACAAAGCTAGCCATGCTGTCAATAACTTTTCTAACATCACATCCATTTCGGTTACAAATAACTATAAAGAACCTCAAAAATGTAATGGCCAACTAAAACAAAATATTGGTCTTGCGGTTCCTCTGCAAGTGAGCTACTGAACTACCTTCACAAGACACCAAACTGTGTCTTAATTATCTCTGTAAGAGGAAAACATTCAAAACATCACAATGACTACGGAAGCATTCTTTTATATCCAAAACTCTGTATTCTGAGCTTCAATGAATCCACACACAAACATGCAACACTTCACATTACCTTCTTGCTGCACTTAGATTTTGAGTTCTCCAGACTATGTGTGTTGTTCTACAGACCCCTTACCAGAAGCACGGTTGGTCAGAGTTCAAAGAAAACGAGAGTAATGCTTATTTTTTTAAAAATAGCCTTTTGGAACATTCCAGAGCAAGAATATCAGTCTAAGATGCCTTTTATCATCTTCAGTAAGTCAAGAGGATTCAATATTTCCATTCAGATAAAGGCTTTGTGATAGCCAGACAGAATGTTCTTGTGACCACTACTTCAATTACAAAATCGCTGTAATTCTACATATTCTGCTACAGATATCCAGACTAACTTGGCTAGTCCAGGCAGTCATACAGCAGTCATACAGCAGTCATACAGCAGTCTTGCATCTTGGATTCTGATGTAACTCCTGGAAACAATTCAAAATGTCCACAGATTATCTATGTAGCCTTACATGGATAAAGACCTAGCTATGGAATAGTCCTTTCTTGAGCTCTGGCATGGCTGTTATGTGTCTTCAGGACTGCGCCTATGAAGTTCACAAGATACGGCATCTCAGAAAGGGATTTCCAGTTGTCATTTATTCTTGAATTAGTCTCTTCTTGTGCTTCTTAAAACCAGAAACTCTCTATAAACTACACAACAAGCTCAATGCTTTTCACCTGATCTTTTTGGCAGAAAAGCATTCCCCAGCTCCTTTGGAACAAAACACAAAACAACCAAAATCTCTTATTATTAAAGATAAGAGTGTGATTATATCGTCTTTTTCCACATTCACAGCTCACCAGTTGGCAAGGGTGGGGGAGGGGGGGAAAGTATAATTCACATTCTCTTTCAATACAAAGTAGCATTAATCCTCTACAGATTATAGAAGGGAAAAAAAGACCAAAATTAACATTTTCTTTGAAGACGTGCTTGCAAATACCTACTAAAAATGTTACAAGCTCCTCCTTTCTGGTATTTAGCTAGCAATTTAATCTTTGCCAATACATGCATCACTAAAATGCCTTAGCAGATTTCATTTCAGTTTTATACAAACAAGTGTCAGAATTTGGAGTGGTAATGACCACTGTGTCTTAAATAGTGTAACTCTTTCCATTCTAAGCCTGCTCGCTTCTACCTAGCGCTCTCAGTCACTTTTAACTTCCCACAACTATCCTGTGTCTTTGGCTGAAATTTGCCATTAATGGACTCTTTTTCGAAAGCTTATATAGAGATCAAGTAAGTACGAGAAACAACAAATACTACACACCATTTCATGCTAAAAACTAGTTTGCTTCTTCCAGGCATACTCTAGAACTGAATTATATATGTATACGAAAACTTAACTGTATCACTCTGTGCATGGGTACACCTGTCTGCATGTATCTGGAGCATACACTGATGAACTGATACTTTCACTTAAAAATTAAGTTAAAGTCCCCAGGTCACAGGGAAGGAATCAAGTTTGCTAGAGCTTTTACAACAGTTGCGAAAAAAAAGTTGGTGAAACATTTCACTAAGGATGGATATACAGTGCATGCACTGAACAACTAAGTTAACTGCAAAGTGAAAATTACGGAAAATACTGCAGACAAATATTTTGCAGCACCCCTCAGTCTTTTCCATAGGCACTGCCAGGTGCCAAGAACTTGAGGATGACTGCTATGCATTTGGTTACTTCAGTTCTGCCCCATGCCATGTAAATGCAACGATGAAGTTCAGTGACACTATATGTATTACTGCAGTTGCAAAATAAATTTCAAATTATAATGCATGTTGAAGTCATGCGGATTCAGACAATTCTAATGCACACACCTGGTGAGATCCCACCTGGAGTACTACGTCCAGTTCTAGAGCCCCCAACACAAGAAGGACATGGACCAGTTGGAGAGGGTCCAGAGGAGGCCACGAAGATGATCAGAGGGCTGGAGCACCTCTCTTATGAGGACAGGCTGAGAGAGTTGGGGCTGTTCAGCCTGGAGGCTCCGGGGAGACCTTATAGCGGTCTTCCAGTACCTCAAGGGGGCCTACAAGAAAGATGGGGAAAGGCTGTTCAGTAGGGCCTGTTGTGATAGGACCTGGGGTAATGGTTTTAAAACAGAGGGAGGTAGACTCAGATTAGATATTAGGAAAACATTTTTTACAATGAGGGTTGTAGAACACTGGCCCAGGTTGCCCAGAGAGGTGGTGGATGCCCCATCCCTGGAAACATTCAAGGCCAGGTTGGATGAGGCTCTGAGCAACCTGATCTATTCGGGGATGTCCCTGCTCCTTGCAGGGGGGTTGGACTAGATGACCTTTGAAGGTCTCTTCCAACCCTAACCACTCTATGATTCTATGATTCTGTGATCCCCATGAGGATTAAATTTGCTACTCTGGCATTTCCTGAGAACTTCTGGTACATAAAAATCATGTTTCCTTAACCAGAGAGGAATCAACCACTACTTAGCTGAGTAAATCAGGACCTAGCAAAAAATAAAAGCTACAAAGAGCAGATTACATTGCAGAAAACGATGTTTGAGAAGCTGGATGTTTGAGGGTTGAACTAGTTAACCTTTAAAGGTCCCTTCCAACCCAGCCTGTTCTATGATTCTATGAAGTCCAACACTGGTATGAACCACAGCACTTTACATTTAGGTAAATTAACAAGCTATAGCAATCAGAGAGAAACATATACCAGAAACAAGCAGGAAGTGACTACTGGGACTTGGCACTGTCAAATGTCACCATATGGAAGAGGTTAGAAACTTTTTGAAGGCTCAATTCCTAAATGGCTGGTGCTATCCACCAAGGCCAATAAAAAAACAGTGGGCAACTTAATTAATTTAGTTTTACTACTCCACAATGATTTAGGATATCTAAAAAATATATTAAGACCCCAGATAAGATAATTCTAGAAAAACTCTTGCCATTTAACTAAACTACATTGTGTTATCTCCTCTAATTGCAACACACCCATATTTCTGAACATCCCTCATAATATAGCAACTTCATTATTAACAAAACCCACTGAGAGGGAAGGAGAGGAAGAAACTATTCTCCTGGATACACTACAAGTGTATTAATCTTGCTCAATACACCCTATTTTCTTGCATTTCCTGATTATATGTCCTGCTCCAGAACGTCTGCTTCATGCAAAAATAAACACAGGCCAGATACCCAATCGCAGATTTGAGAGCAAAACACGTATCCAGCAGAGCTTTCCCATTAACTGCACACGCACCCATTAAAGTAGGAAGCCAGGTCAGCGATGAAAGTGCTGTTCTTTATATCCACTTTTTAGCAGAGAGTACTGAAGACAAGAGTAGGAACTATAACTCTGCCCATCTGACAACTCCACTTCCAAGTATCCAGGGACCATTTCATTTATTAATCTTGTGCTTGCCCCCAGGATGAGCAGAATTTAAAAAGAAAAAGTGTCAGCTCTAATTTGAACCTTCCCTTCTCAGCAGGTCCCAGCTATAACGAACTGAAGCAAGACCATCTTCTTAAGGAATGTACTTTGCACTACAGTGATTAAATTTAAAGAGACTACAAACCAGCTGATGACAGGCAGAGTTTTCAGGCTGCAGCCCCAAAGACCTGAAGTAATCTGTTTCATTTCAGAAAGACATTGATGCTGCCTGTCTTAACCAGCATCTTTAAAATTTAGGAAGACAAATTTAGTGCAGGCACATGAAGAACTTTCCATGACTTAAATCCCCAGTATAACACTGGACGTACAGCATCATATACGCTACTTCAAAACTCTACAGTTTTCCAAAGTCCTCAAAACCAAAATGAATATTTCAAAAATGTTAATTAATAATTCCAGTAATGTCAATAATGGCCCTATTTTGACACAGACATGCCCTTAAAGTACTCTAAAAATGTGAGGAATACGTATGCATAAATTAAAAATACACTCATAATAGAAGTTGGATAAACATCTAGCCCTACCATCCATCCGTTTCTCCTAGCAATTTACTGTAAAAAGTAGTTCCACTGAAATCAAGCGAGCAGTATGCAAAGAAAGTTGCTATTCAACATGGGCACATGGTGGTAAAACTGGACAACAGATTTCTAAGTAGAACTGTAAGCACAGGACTAGCGTATCACAAACAAGCAATGAACTTCAGTGTAATTACATCTGCCAACATCATATTTTTTTTCCATTCTGTTTTTACTCCCTGCCTCTAGCCAAATAATTGTTTTTATTTAGGAAGAAGAGGGCAAAGCTTAAAAACTCCCTTTGAGCACTACAGGTGTTCAAAATCTTTAGGCTTTGTTTGTGGTAGTGAAAGGCGTTTGCTCTCGTGTATACATTCGTTAGATCTTATTATACACACATTAAAAAAAAAATCCACTCCTGAACGATTCTGTCTGCAAAGTATCACCATATGGTAGCTTTCACAAATGATCAACTGTACCAAAACATCTAAAAATAACATCTTCCTTAAGTAAAATAAAAGCAATTACCAGCAGAGACTTTTTGGTACAGTTCTGAGCTAAGGATTCAATACCGCGTTGCTGAAATGTTTCAAGCAAGTATATAAGCAACCTCCTGAGAAAAAATAGCACAGCGTTAAACGGCCTGCAAGCATCAATGATAAATGTAACATACGTGTTTTGGGTTCCTTCGAAAGTCTATTCTTAGCCGTGAGACAAGCCCAATTCATTTAATTAAAACCTTAGCTTACAAACACATTCAGTGAGTAAGTGAAGCTTAACAAACCTAATTTGAATGAAAGGGACTAGCCGGGTAAAAGAGCAGCTCCCTGATGTTCCTTGCTCTAGTGGTTTCACGTAACCACTGATCACCAACTACTACAACAGCAAACATACAACACCCTTTAACTAAATGGGAGTTGTCTGTCTAAATATAGCTACTTTTAAATAATGCATCATGAGTTATAAAATAAAGTGCCACTGAATTATTTAACACAGGTCTCATCTTTAACAAAGATATTTCACTTCTAATTAAATGGAAAAAAAAGATGTTTCTATTCGGGGCTGCGATCAGTAACGCAGCATTTTATGACTCCAATTATGTCAGCAGTCAGTTTTTCCTATATATATAGACACGGTTCACAGGATAGAATGAAGACAGAAACTACGACAAACAAAAGCATCACTTGTAGAGTTGTCTTAGAACTTCAGGCGATCACAGCTTTGCATTCATTTACAGCCCTCAGATACTGACTATCCCACCAACCCGTAACAGTTGGTAAGAATTGGCTGGGCTCTCAGGCTCACAAACCTGTTTCAACAACATTCATAATCCGCATGTTTTCCTTACGCAAGCATCAGCCTCTACGAGAGCAAACCCTCGAGTACACTTAACACCACTACAGCTAACAGAGCATCATATTCTGTCACTTTTAAAACATTTTCGAGACGGCCACACAGAAGTGGTGTTAAAGCTGAAAGTTTGTGTAGGACTTCGTTTTCAACACGATGCAACAGTTGTATATTATTTACTATAGTAACCCTTCAGCCAGGCCTAACATCTGCAAATGCAAAATTAACATTTAGCAATAAAATGGGATGACACATCCGTGTTCAGGAGGTTTCAGGAAAAATTTGCTTTCCAGTTCTTATAATGGGATAACGCTACTGTTTACCAACAAACGCTGCCCTTTGGATGTAGTGCGCGAAGTGAAAGCTCAAGGCAAGAACAGCAAAGATCTGACAGGGCTCCGCAAACAGCTCCTTACTAACTTTAATGGGTGCCCTGTAAAGGAAACAGCAACACATGACCTACTGTGTAGAAATCAAACCCTAAGTGTGATCTGTCTGGGCCTGCACAGAGTCGCTTTGCCCCTCAAACCAGACGCTTACAGCACAAACCCCGATCTTGATGTCACTGTACCCGCAGGCTCTCCCCAACTGGGCTTTGTGCAGATCCCTGGATGGGGATCACACTCTGTGGAAAGTCTGGGGACCTTTCCACACCGAAAGTAAGTCAGGTCACGTTATTTTTACACTTTCAAATGCATGCTTGTTGAAGTTCATTGTACAGGAAAAGACATGATGTAAATACGCCATCCGTCAAAAAGTTAATTCCACCAGGATGACTTTGGGCAGCCCGAGCCAGCCCAAAAACTGCATTAACCCCACATTTTGACAGTTGCTTCACGCACCCCGCGAGGGAAGGGGCACAGCAGCTGACCCCTGTCCTGCGAGCCGCCTTTCGCACCGGACACCGCCTTTCTCTCCTCCGTCCCGCTCCCTGACGGGACACGGCGGGCTCCCCGGGGGTGAAGAGGATGGGGAGCGGTGGGGGGAGCGGGAGGAGAAGAAAATTTGGTGAGGAACGGCTCGCTGCCACAGCCCGCCCGCGGTGCGGGCAGGCAGGGCGGGATCCCCGCGGCCGAGGAAGAGGAGCCGGAGGGAGGCAGCCCGCCGCTTCCCCCACACCCAGGACGCCGGGCAGGGCAGGGCAGGGCGGCTGCCGGGGCAGGCGGCTTCCCCTCCGGCCCCCGCCGAGCCTCGCCGCCCCGGGGGGCTCTTCCTGCCAGCCGGGGACAGATGTGGACGCAACAGCTGGACGGGGAGGAGGGGAGAGGGAAGGAAGGAAGAGGCACGGCTGCCTCACACACACACACCCCACCACCCCCACCAGAGCCGCTCCCGGGGATGCGGGCGGGATGCAGCGGCCGGCCCCGGCTGCGGGCTGGCCCCGCTCTCGCATGGGGATGGAGAAACTCGCCCCGGAGGCACCGGGGTTGGCCGGCGCCTGCCTCCCTTTACCTTGCTGCGGATCTGGCCCGAGGTGGACACTTTCCGGATGAGTTTCTGGGGGCCCTCGTGCTCCCCTTCGCTGTCCGACGACTCGTCCGCCGGCCCCGCCGCCGCTGCCGGGGTTTGGGGTTGGGGCTGCTGCGGGATCCCGGCGCCGCTCATCCCCGCCTCGGCCCCGGCCATCTTCCCGGACTCCTGCCGAGAGAGAGCACACGAGCCCGGCTCAGCCACAGCAGCCGCTGCCGCTCCCCTCCCCGGGGAGGAGGAGGAGGAGGAGGAGGCGCTGGAGGGTGGGGAAAGAGGCGGCGCGGGGGGGAGGAGACGGAGGCGGCGGCGGCGGGGAGGGAGCCGGGCGCTGGCGGAGCGGAGCGAACCGCCCGGCCGCCATCTTCCGCCGCCCCTTCTGACGGGGAAAAGGCCGCGCCCCCGCCCCAGCACGGCCCGGCCACGGCGGCCGCCGCTCCCCGCGGGCGGGGAAGCGGGGTGGGGGGGGGGGGGGCTGGGGCGCTGCCACCCGCCGGCGGGCGGGGCCAGGGCGGACGGGCCCAGCCCCTTGCGCCCCCGCCCACGGTGGAGCCGCCGGGAGCGGCCGCTGGCTGCAGGGGGCGCCCGGCTGGTACCGGTGCCGGTGGCCGAGCCGGCTCGGGGCGGGTGGAGGAGGGGGTCGCGCCGCAGGTAGGCAGCGGGGCGAGTCCGAAGGGCGAAACAGGCGGATGGGGTGGGGGCTTCCGCGGGTGTCCCCGCGTCCCGCCGCGCCCGCGCGAGCAGAGTCCCGCGTGGGGCGGGACGGGGCACAGGTCCCTGCGGAGGGACCGCGCCGCTCGCCCGTGGGAGCACGGGATGTGTTTTGAGGGGGGGACTGGACGGACGGCGTCCAATGCCACGGTTCCTCATCCACGCCTCCACCCGGGCCATCCCGTGGTCTCTTGCAGCGCCAAAGCCTTGGACGATTTTGGCACATGCATGCACCGCTTTCCAGTCGTTCTCTCCTCTTAGTTTAATTTGCTTATTACTCTCCTCATTTTTTTTTTGTCTTTGTAAACGAGAAGCTTTTCCTTTCCGGGAAAGAACGGGTCAGTTTTCCCTTTTAATCTCCGATCTGGCAGCTCACGCCATCTCGAAATGTCACCACATGTTCTGAATTGTGGGGACTTCGGAATCGTTGCGGCTCGTATGTAGTCAGTGTTCAAAATAAGCATTTAAATCACAGCAATGCTAAATAAAACACAGAACTCCTAGCTGCGCGGACCGGATTAAACATAAGAAAGCAATCAATACTTGTGGCTTCTACGTTCCCACAATTCTATTTCTATTTCTAGAAAGGGAACTGACATCTCTTAATACGCTAATATGAGGCCGCAGTAGCTAAATACAAAGCAGTTGATGAGAAACAAAACCAAACCCACACTGTACCACCTATCCCACACTGCAGACGCCTTGCCGCACGCTGAATTGCACACGCCTTGGAGTACCTCATTTCTTTTGTCAGGACTTGGGCGTAGTAGGTGAAATTGAGTATTTCCACGAAGTCCTGCAGGTCTTGTGTCTTTGTTCTGTGTTACTGCATCAGATACTTCAAATGAGGTTCTACTACTCTCCTCCACACAGGACCACTTCTATGTAGTTATACTTTAAAAATTGTCACAAGTTCCATTCAAAAGATGTCAAAACTTCTATTAAGTTCCACTTTAAAGGAATTTTTATCACATTACCTACATTCCCTGTTAGAATAATAATAGGGCCTAAATCCTACTGTTAATACCACATCTCAAAATAGATGAAGCTCTCATCCAGTCCCATTTCCTTACAGGCTAATTGCGAAACTAAGGAATGACTCGGTCTTGTCTCACTCCTCACTCGAGAGAGAGTTGTCCTTTTTCAAAAACATGGGGTCAAGTTTGGGCAAGTGCAAGCATGTACTGCTCTCACTGAATTAATTTAGGGCATGGCTAGGAAGAAAGATAGGTTAAGAGCAAAGTTTATAGACACTTGTTCTTTCCATCCTCCTTTCTTCCTCTGCTCCACCTTAATTTCAGGAATAGCAAATTACACCACTGTGATTCCTTGAGCTTTTTGAAGGTAAATGACGATTGAACATTGCAAGAGGATGACAAGAAGAGTTTGCTAATTAATGCTAACATGTATTACATGTAATTGTGACTGTGATTTGAGGAACACTTAGTGCTAAAAGAACGCCAGCAAGACTAACTCCATTTAATTCAACTGAATTAAACAGCGCTAGCTGAACAACACTAGTTACTGTCAGATTTATTCCCATCCTAAAAAACCATTCCAAATATCAGTGCATGTGACTGCCATGTATTTGTATCACAGGGCTAGGATCCTGGGCAAGGTTACATGCAGAACTGTTTACAAGCAGACATTTTGCCCACGGAGAACACCTTTCCAAATTCAGGTGAAAAGGAGATGCGGCAGCAAGAGGGAAAGGCACACAAAGACAATGTATTACTCAAATGTGTAATGTGGGCTTAGGGTGTTTGAACTTGGCGAGATGATGAAGTTTACTCTATTGGTGACCCTAAATTTATACCTTTGGGGTTTTTTGGGTTTTTGTTTTTGGTTTTAAATAAAACATCACCTGGTTGCTTGTTCCTTAAATATTTAGACCTCGATCCTAAAAACAGTAGGTTGTTCAAGTGTATTTCCAAAAACAACCTTCCACTGAAGTTTCGGAACAACAAACACACAGCACCAGTATCTTCCAGAGCAAGACACGAATCTGGTTTGTTTTCAAACTGCTTTCACAATTGGTTACACTACAAGCTAATTTAGAAACTCATCTCGAATTTTATAAAACATCAGAACCTTTAGCAATGGATGTAAATACATTGTTTCATCATATATTACATGGAAAAATAGAAACTGGTTAATATTTTTTTTTTTTAAATACAACAGCTCCTGTGACATCCGGCCACTGATTGCAATGCCAGCAGAGGAGCTGGCAATCTCCTTAGATATCTCTAACAGACAGCTCAGATTTCCTTCACTAGATTTAATCTCAAATACATAAAAGCTGGTAAAGGACTATCTGTAGGTGAAATGAGGAATAAATACAATTCTTCAACTTCTCTTCACCTTCAGAGCTTAACTATCAGCCCTAGCTTCTGTGCACTTACTGCACTGCGCAGAAGGCATCGTGTGTCCTTGTGTGGGCTACCCCTGTTGTGATCTTTCTCTCTCCTGACTGCCCAAACACAAAAATTGGGCTGCTCTCACTTGCATGAGAGTCTCTTTCATCATATCTTGATAAACTTCAGAGTGCTATGAAAAAAAAATTAAAGTTCTAGGAATGTTATCTCAGGTCACTCCATGTGAAGATTTTAGTAGTAATGACCTAAATCTGCAAATGATAGCAAATGTCTCACAAGTATGGTTTGATGAGAATATGGTGTCTGCAAAGTATTAGTGAAATCTGTAAAATTACAGGCTCTAAAATCCATAGGCAGCTAATGTGTACAGAGTTCTTCAAAATGGTGAAACAAAGCAAATGTTAAGGTTGCTGAAAGTATCATAGAATCATTAGAGTTGGAAAAGGGACCTTTAAAGGCCATCTAGTCCAACCCCCCTGCAAGGAGCAGGGACATCTCCAACTGGATCAGGTTGCTCAGAGCCCTGTCCAACCTGGCCTTGAATGTTTCCAGGGATGAGGCATCAACCACATCTCTGGGCAACCTGTTCCAGTGTTCCACCACCCTCATTGTAAAAAAGTACCCGAGCTATTCATTCATGTTAGCATAGAAAGTTGTTTCTACAAGCACATACATTGTCCATGCACAAAGACAGCATTAAAGATCTCACCGTTTCCACTTGTTCTGCTTTCCAAAGACAATAATGGATTATCAGGGCCCAGTTCCAGCTTTACCCACGTAAAGCTGCCTAAGATAGCCGTGAAACTTTCACACAAAGGGTAGCACTAGACTTCCGTGAGTCAGGCTCTCGAAGAATATGGGGCTACATGCAGCCATTAAAAACACATCCAGTATTTGCATGAGCTGTGCCTTTCATTTAACATACTCAATTTCATGCTTCTTCGTAATTGCCTTAAATTTGCTAACTGAAGCAAGGGAAAACTGGTGAGAAGCATAAAGGTTGGCATTTAAAGGAAGATGCTCAACAGATACAAAATAGCTCTGCTGACATCATTTGTGCTATGGCAATTGATATCAGCTGATGATCTGCCCTTTATATTCAAAGAATCCCAAAGTGCTGGGTACATGTGTGCACTGTGAGAACATTTTAACTCAACCACATCCAGTCCCAATAATAGAATATGTGTCGCTAAAACACATATGCAACATAGAAAAAAATCCAAATACACATGCGCTCTAGCTGCGCTGGAGATTATAGTTTATAATGCAGATTAGTGTATTATTTGATTTCAGGCTCTAACACTGATTCCCTTTGTACCAAGCATATTTACCTATTTTTCTCTAGGTCACTTTGGCATCTATAAAGGGTAACAGTTTTTTTTCCTCCACCTCAAAAAGTTGTTTTGAGGGAATCTGGATGAATAGTGATATATGCGTTGGGTTAACAATACATTATTCATCCTGTTTAAAAGATTTCATTGAATCTTTCCTAATTTGGGTGGTTAGTGATAACTGTCGTTTTTAACCGGGCTCCCCATACTGAGTAAATTAATTTCAGATCTGCCTGTTTGAACTCCTGCAGATCGAGTTAGCGATGTTATTCTTTCTTGGCTTCCTTACTTCCCAAAGGGGAAACCAAAATACAACAAACTGTGTGCATACTGCTGTTAAAGAGAGTAACTACATTGCTCGTGGCTGTTTCGGGAGCAGCCAAAGCAATCCTGTAACCTGTGTGTTACAAAAACATCTTGTACACTTCAGAATGAAAAGGTGTAAACCAGCGGAGGTCATCAAAATAAAGAGTCGCTCTGCAAATGTGTTAGGACCCATCTATACATTTCGAGGGAAAGGTAAAGTCAAGACTCAGGTCTCATATAAAATACAAAAGTCAGGTCTAGAACTTTGTAAGATGTACATTATGTATATTTTGAGTACAAAGCCACCAAATCTCTCTTGGAAGAATGCAGGATGAGCCTTACATTTTCTGTTACTTTTATTTAGCTCCATTACGGAGGGTCTAATGCAACTCTTAACTGGAGTCAGGAAGAGGTTTTCCATCCAAAAATGAGCTGTGAATTAAGGAAAGGATTTTACAGAAATTTGAAACTGCACACAGACAAGTCCAGCTCTGACAGGCAAAGGAGAAGTAGTGGCTCCATTTGATGTCCATCAGTTATTTCACTGAACAGGCACAGGAACAGCACTTCCCAATGTCTTCTGACAATTTGCATACATAATTAACTTGCACAGATTCAAAACCTGCAGTAATTAGTTTTCCCTATCCTGCTGCTCTTTTTCTGTGTTTTGAGAGGGAGGGAGAGGTCCGGGCACTTTTTTCTCCCTTCATCATGCAGAGCTTTACCTGAATCTCCCTTTGTCCCCATTATAATAAAAAGCCTGCTTACAAGCAGATACAAAGAAGAGCGATGTGGCTTTTGCCACAAAGACTATGTACTTTACGAGCAGGTTACCAGGTAAAAGATCAAGTGGTTTAGCTGAAATTAGAGTCTTGTAAAGGAAATCAGTGCAGTGGTTAACCTTAAAACTGCATTCATGGATGTAATCTTTAACAAATGCAGCAATGAAATGATAAACATGACCCAAATCCTGTCCTTTACTGGGGGAGGGGGAGACAGAGGGAAAAAAGGAGATGTTCTCCTTGTTTATCCCTGTGCACAGAAGCAAACGAATGGGTTTGGATGCTTCAGCCAGGGCTCCGCATTTCCAAGCGGAGGGGCTGCAATCCATCTGCCTCCTGAGTTTCGGCTGAGTTTCAGATCACGGCAGACAATTTAAATGTCACTGTTTAATAAGACAATACGTTCGCGGGAATCAGCTTCGCCACCTTCCTCCCACGGTGTCTTCATCTCTCCAGGCAAAAATCTCGGGTTTCCCTTGCCTGATCCTTTCGGTGTCAGCTCCATGTTACCGGAACACGCATACAGCTGTTTTGCCTATCACAGCTGCATCTCCGGCAGCAGCTCCCGGGCTTAAGGACTGCAGAGGGCAGTGAAGGGGGATGTTCAACTTCACAACAAAAATGAGGCTAGTAAAAATGTATTTGGGAGGGCTACAAATCCTAACAGGGAAGGGGGTGAACTTAGTTCACCACGGGTATCTCCAGGGCTGGGTTGCTGCTTTCCTAGGTGTGAGCACACTGAGCCAGGCAAAGTGTGGCTCTTCCCCCCGGCTGCTCTTTTATGAGTAAAACTGGGGGCCCTGGAGCAACACAACGAGTTAGCAAAACATGTCACAGGCGTCTAAAGGGGAGCTTGGCAGTGGCATGGGTCTGCGCTTCACGTCGCCTCACCAAGTTCAGGGCCAGAGACAGCCTAGCCCTGACCTCTCCGACAGCTTGAAATCTCCCAAGCAGCCACCCAAAGACTATTTTTAGCCTGATGTGTGTGTGTGTGTGTGTGTGTTTGCACAATGGAGAAAAACCCAAGAGCGGGACCAGACGGCCCTGAAAAGGGAAATCTGATTTTATCGCCTGCCGAGGATGCCGGTGACATGATTTCCTTCAGCTGGAAGGAGGGTCTCCCAGTCGCCTAAACAAACCGCGAAGCCACCCCACCGCAGAATTCCTCCCAGCCAGTTTGGGCAACCCTCTCCCTTCCTAGCAGCCTAGCACCCACTCTGCCAGCACCCCAGAAAGCAGGGTGACAGTAGGGTACCCCAGCCCCGGCCCACTTTGAGCCATGACAAGAGCGATTCCCAGCCTCGCTACAGAAGGTCGGGGGGAGGGAGGGGGTGGAAAGTGTCTCTTTCTGGAAACTGCCTCCCAGCGCTGGACGCGTCGCTTTTGCTGTGCTAAGAGAAGGCGTTTAATGGCATCAACACCCAACCCCCCCGCCACATCCGACAAAGTTGGAGGCAAGGCTCTCGGTGCTAATCCCAGGCTTTTCCACCCAAGCAGTGAAACTCGGAGAGGGCAATGAACTCCCCATTCCCCCGAGGGACGAGCCCGCCAGCAAACGTCCGGACACGGCGGGGGCGAAAGGCTCCCACCCCCCCACGCCCGGCGGGGAGGGACGAGAGACGAGGATCGGAGGAAGGGAAAGGGGGCGGGGGGGCACCGATATAAGGGTGACAGTCCGACCCCCCCCCCCTCCCCGGCTGAACAATACAGGCAGGAAAAAGGGTAGGAAATGCCTGTGCAACTGCAAGGCACGCGTGTACCTACCAGCTCCTCCCAGGCGGGGCTGCGGGCGCCGTAGGGAGGGTGCCCGTGCTCCTCCATCCCCTCGCTGCAGCTCCCCTGCCTCGGCGAGGACAGCGCCGACCGGCAGCCCAACCGGTGCCGCCGGCCTCCGCCTCCCTCCCGCCGCCGCCGCTCCCCCGGCGGGCAGCGCTTCCCCGCCGCCGCTCTTCCTCCACTCCCCCTCCCTCAACGCCGCTCCTCCCTTTTTCTCCCCCGGCCCCGTCCAGGCCCCCTCCTCCCTCCCCGCCCGGTTCCTTTCGCTCCCACGGCGACCGGGCTCAGCCCCGGCTCCCGGGGGAGCCGGCCTGCAGCTGCCGCGCCGCTCACATCACCGCCGCCGTGTCCCCCGGTGCACGGCGCGAAACTCGCCCCCGCCACCGCCCCGGGGGCTCCCTGGCCGCCATGCACACCTCCCCCCCCCCTCCCCACCCGCCCCGGGGAGCCCAACGGATTAGGGACAAATCGCCTCGGGCATAAGCCGGTTTACAGCCGCTTCGGCTGTCGGCGTCGCGGCGGGGCTGGCGGGCCAGGCAAAGCACCCCTCGGTGCACCGGGAGCCGCCCGTGCCCCGCCGGGGTTGCGGCCTCGTACCTCTGCGCCGTCCCGGTCCGGTTTGGCGGGCGGAGACCGGGGTCTGCGGCCCCACCGGGTGTCCCGGGGGCTCCGGGCCGCGCTGCCCCTTGGCACCTCTCTGGGGTGGGCCTGGTCCTCTCCAGGGCCGGGGTCCGGGCGCTGGGGCAGCCCTTTGACCCCCGTGACGGCTCTGAAAGCGGGGCACTGCTCATTTTAGCACCCTGTGGGCAGCCCCTTTCCCCCGCAGAGGCGGCAGGTGGTCCCGCAGCGCTACCTGAAGGCAAGCGGGAGCTGGGCCATGGCATGGCCACCATGGAAGAAACAGCACGGAGGTGTAGGCCATGCCAGACACCGGCTGCCTTTCGCTCCCAGGGCCACCGCGCCTGCCTTACGGAGTAGCTGGATTTCTCTGCCCTCCGTCACACTTTTTATTAATACACAGCGTGTATACTTCAGCCTTCTCGGTTTTCTAGTTACCCTTGAAGTCCAGCCAATGTGTGGCCACTCTTCGAGTGGACATTGTCGCTCCTACAAACTCAGCACTCATTTGTTTCTCCCCTTTGTTGCAGAATAGTGGGATAAGTGAAAGAGCAGAACTATAGGAAAGAGTGACAAAATAAAGCTGGGTCACCATCCAGAGGAATGGTGTTCCTCGCCCCAGTTTTTCTATATTCTGTTTTCATTCCACCCGGCCTTTTCAATTTGCAGCTATCGTGCTTGATCACAAAAGGCTCATCTATTTGGTAACTGCAAACATCAGAAAAGGAGTTGGATTTCACAAGAAAGAAGATACAAATTTGTATTTGTAACAGTTTTATTAAAATATATATTAGGGTTTTTTTTCATGTTCTAAAGCTTTTTTTTTGTACCAAAAAATGGCACATTGCCATTCAAGCTCTAGCTTTTGCAAAGTACATTGACAATTTACAAAAAGTAAGACTGTTGCTGAAAAAAGGTGAAGTCCTACCTATGGATATAACCAAGCCTATAGAAAAATCCCATTAAGTTAAGATGGTGTACCCCTAAGCCAAGCCCAAAGAAGTGCCACAGTAGTACAGCTCATTTGAGGAACCGAAATTGTTGCATTTCTTCCAGCAGTAGAAAAAGGAACTATTTCTGTTGATAATAAGTTTATCAGCGGTCTGTTGATGAACTGCTTTGATGGTAAGAGTGTAACCTCAGAAAGAAGCAAACAACATGACTTAGAGCCTTTTGCTTTTTGGAAGGCAGCTTTCTAAAGCTCATGGTGAGCCACAGTTGTCCAAGGATGTCTGGTCTCCTTCCCTTTGTCCCCTGAGTGTGAGATACCACTGAGGAATGTCATACTGTAAAGGGCTTTACACTAAGAACGAGTGTCAGAGCAATATTAGTCAGCTCCCCTCCTTTCCTCATGATGCACCGGAGGATCTCACATGACGGTTGTTTATACCTCTCGACATCTGGCCTCTTTAGCCTCGGCCACACTGGGGCTTTGTGGCGAAAGCGGCCTGCCATGAAACGTATGTCATGCTAGCGCCTCGCATTTTCTTGCTTGCCGAACCACAAAACCTGAAAACTCACGTACAGGAACTTTAAGTGACTTGTAGTTACTTCTTCAGCTCAAGCACTATACATACCCTTTGGCCCTGAAATTCAGATTCTTGCTGTGCCTTCAGCCCCATTTTCTGTTTCATGTGCCCTGAATCTTTTACCTGTGACTAGATACGCAATTACATTCACCTCATTTCATCCCCTGGAGTTCAAAGCTCGGTTTCCGTAAGTGGAAAGCTAGTATAGGCCCCAGAAGATTACAACAACCTACTTAGGTTGAAGGTACATTTCAAGGTCTTGTTGGATAAGGAGGACAGACATCAGCTGCTGCACAGATCCTGCTAGGTCTAAATGAAATCCATGCAATGCAACTTCAGCTCAGCCCTGCCCTTTTGGGATCACGAATCCCAGATTTGATTTTTCACTTCTTTCTGTGAAGGAGACAGATTTCGGCCCTTGCTGAGAAGCCCTGCTCCGTGTGATTTCCCTGCATGTGAGCTCTGCTCACCAGGTCAAAGAGTGCAGTTTCTGCTGAGTTTCTGTCTCTATGCTGCTTGTCTGAACTGGCTGAAAATAATGGGCAAAGTGTTTGGATGAAAAACGTAATTCTGTCTAAGCTAACTTGGGATTTGAGGACAGACATCAGAATCACAGGATTATTTTTTTGTGTGTGTTCAGGCGCCTACTGCCACATTTACAAAGGGGCAAGGGAACTGAAGTCAAGTTTAAGACAAGGATAAGCTTCCTTAGTGAGGGGTAGAGGAGCTGCCTGCTGAAACGAGGAGTGATCAACTGTCCCCTGGAGAAGATGGGGACGTTGAGTTGGGAGAAGAGCTCACCAATGGCATGCCTTCACAACTGTCTTGGGAACAGGCAGTGATTCTTCTGGCTAGTCTACCAAACTGCATCAAAACATCTCCAACACAGCCTGGGGGGGTTGGTTTCATTTCATTCTGAGTTTTTGATTTTGTTCCAAGTTGTGTTGTTTGTTTGGGGGTTTTGTTTTTGTTTTTGTTTATTCTTTTCAAGTTTTTCCACTTAGTCTAGACATTTGGGGTTTAATTTCTTGGTAGTCTGCTCTATCTACTGTGTTCAAAGACGCCTCATCTCCCTCTGTCTTTTCTGTTCCTTGCCCTTAATGACTCAGTGAAAACTGGATCAATGAAGTAGATGTTTCATTATTGACAGTTTTTTTTACATGAAGCACATTGAAAATAGTAACACATGCCTGCCTTTTCTAAGCAAAATATTTTGGATATATTTGACACACTGAGACATACAGATTTTTATTCCAAAGCTATGCTTAGACATTCACCAAAAAGTCCCCACCTCTTTAGGTATTTCCATGTCCTGGGTGGGGGGAAGGGGAAGTTTCCAATTTTTTTCCTCATTTGAGATAGAAAGACATTTAAAGAATGAGGTTTTTTACATTTTTCTTTAATTTTTTTTTCCACCAGCAGTGCCTTTAGCATGTATCACGTAAAGAGTAGACACTAATTTTCATCAATTTATGCTAACTTGAAACTTCCTTCTTTTCTTGGCATGTAGTATGCAAGTCTAATTTGAGTAAATTCTTCAAGGAAATGTTGTTCTTCATTCTCTTCATTGTAAACATGCCCGTTGGTTTTTTTTTTCCTGTTAAATAATTTTGCATAACATTTGAAAGTAGGATTTCATCAACATGGTAGTTGGGTAGTTCCTGCCAGACAGAAAGGTAGTAACAACCCACAGTGTGTCATTAAAATGATAAATGTATTAAAAGCAGAGCAAAATGCACATCCTTCTCAATCTGGTAACCCTTTAGATAGAACCAAAGTAACAGAATGGGTTAAGAAAAACATTTGAAAAATAAAGCTATATTTTTTCAATAACATTTACACACAAAATTCTGATAGCTGCCTTGAAACCCACTGTTTTCTGTTTGTGAGAGCACCCAAATTACTGTAGAAATTCTGTGTTTCTCCCATTTTACAATACCTGCTGCCTGGGTCTGTCTCACATGTGGCACCTGAGAAATGTTTTTAGCCTACAGTTTCCTTGCATAGATGTTCTCCACCGTGCGCTTTCTCTCTTCGTTATTATTATTCCTCTCGTTACTCTAATAGCCGCTTCTGCACGTACCTGTAAGAGACAGGAGGCTTTTAAACAATTCCCTGGAGTTTGGGGTTTCAAAAAGGGGGGATTATTTATGCAGCTGGTAGAAATTTGTCTGTTTTCTAAATGAAGAGCTTTAGGAAGGAAGAAATCACAGTCAGAAGAAAGCCTTGGGAAAAAGTGTTTTACTGAAGCAGCAGCAGCAGAGCTGTAGAGGGACAATCGACAAGCCACTTCATTGCCCTCCCACCAGTTTTATTTCCTCTTCTCAATTTTTCTCCCCCCAGTGTCAGCACCTCCTGCTTATTCTGCTGGTGTGGATAACCAACTCAACACCTCTTTCTGAGTGGCAGTATCAGGGGCTAACAGGGATGAAGTGTGTTTTCCCTTACAGACTTCATGCTGAGACATCAGGGTGGGGTGTGTTTGTCATCCCACCCCTTTGGCCACCCTGACTTGCTGCTGAAGTTGCAACAGGTACCCTGAAAGGACTCAGAAAAATGACGTGAAAGCACAGATGGCTGCAGGTAGCCATTTCTTAAACTGCTGCTAACCTTCACTAATGACCTCTGCCAGTGCCCCTGGCTAAGGGCATGTACTAATACATTCACTTAAGGATATGGCTGAACCAGATTTAAGGCATTCTAGCTTGCCATGGATGGTTTCATAAAAATACTTTTGGAAAGAGTCACTCACTCCAATCTCTTGTCTCAAGGCAGCACCAGCTGTATTCAAACCATCCTCAACAGGCATTGCCTGGTTCAAACCCTGACAAGCATCCTTCCTCAAGGGTGTAGTTAGTGAATGACCTAAACCTGCTGTGCTGCAATTTTCGTCTCATCCCCCATGAATACGGAGACGCCTCTTCAGTGATGACTTTTGGGGTGTTTGCAGGCTGTTGTCACACATTTTCTGCCCTAAACCAGCCCAATTTCTTTCTCATCATTGACCTCTCAGCTCACACTTCCAAAGGTGCTGCCTGTGCCTCGTGTGACATGCAGTGCCCATCAGGCACCGTGCTCCAGCTGAGGCCTCATCTTAAATTACATCAGGCTAGGTTTGTCCGGGCGTGATGAACATGCTCCTTGGTTGATCATCCTGACCATTAATGAAGATATTGAAACATCCTTCCAGCTTGTGTGCAAAGCAGGGCTTCCTCCCAGCGGCGTGTCCTTGGTTCTGTGAGCTCCCAGGAGTATTTCAGCTGAAACATAGTTTCCTAGGAAAAATGTCACAACAGTGTCAAAAGCTTTAGTAAATTGATGTAGATAGCATCTACGGCATCCACAGGCCTGAGTTGTTTGACATTATTTGTCCTTGAAAAACCTGTATTTGTTACCCCGCTCCCTGTTATCGTCTAAGTACTTACAAACCGTTTATTGTTATTTTGGGGAGAATTGAAGTTTATGTGATGGCTCAGTAATTCCAGAGTTCCTCCTTTTTCTCCTTTTTTAAAGTTTCAGTTAGTAATACAATAACTGAACCGATGAAACACAGGCTGTATCTTCACCTAATTTTTACATATGAGCCAAATACCTCTGATGGAGTTTTGTGCAATTGTGGTTACAGACTTTGGGAAGCCTGGCACAAACTGAAGTATCTGCTTCTTTGAATTCATTCAGAACTTGCAGATGCAACTTTCTGACAAACATTTATTCTAAAAGAAAGAGAAACAAATAGTAAAGCATAAGGGTTAGTAATGTGATACTTTAAAATTGCATACAAATTAATAAATACATTACTTCTGAAATGCTCAGAACAAAAGTAAACATTTTCTTTAAACAATCTCTAAACCACTAAAGGTGGTGAGGGAAAAGAGCTTTGCCTCCCTCTTGATGCTTAAAAAAGAGAAAACAGGTGGCAAAATTATTTGTATGGAAGATGGAAAGAATTTAGCCCAGCCAACAAGTTGGCACTGAGATGGAGCTGTTCCTTTTATCTTTTTAAGTGTTCTACTAAGCACAATATTTGGGAGCTTTCCAATTACAGCAAATCAATATGTAAAATTCCTATTTTGGTTGGTTTTCTTGTAGTCCATCACAGTATGCATTCAAATAAAAATTAAACCAGATATTTTTTTTCCAAAAATCCCCCCTGTTTAACAGAGGAAAGAGAAAGAGACAGACTTATCCCTGTGGATTTTTTTATTGCTTGCACAAGTGAAAGGAAGAAGTGACAAGAGGTGTGTGAAGTGATGGGGGAGTATAAATGCAGCTGTGTGGTCATCCAGATAAGTAAGATGGACTTGTGGCCATGGTCCTGATCATCTTTGACGATGAGCTAGAGAATACTGAGCCAAATATTGTTGTCGTAGCAGAAAAAAAAAAAAAAAGTAGTTTTCACAAGAGTTGGTGGATGTAGTGCTGAAAACCATAGAATAATTTTTTTTTGGCCAAGCCAGTGAGGTATGTGCTTACTTTTAAGCATGCAGTTTGTCCCATTTGTTTCACTTCCAGCACATGCTGAACGCACATACTCTCAGTGGGGAACTTTGCAAATTGACAGATTTGAGAAGAGAAATATGTGATCTATAGAGAAAGCATGAAAGGAAGGAAGGGAGGTGGCTATGAGAAACAGAGCAGAGAATGAAGGATGTGTCTATTTACTTTTCTAAGATGATACATTTTTCTGGTGGTAGCAAATAAAATAAGTCAGTAACTCCACAAATACCAATATTAAGTAAAACTGATGCTTTTAGTAATTGAGGCAAGTATAACAAGATTAAATTAATTCTTACTATAATTCCTGTGATTTAAATTAAATTATCTCAAGGACAAATTGCTCCACAAAGTTTTTCATAGAGTCTATTAACTTACTTAATGTGGAGTTGAAACCCTGGCATTGCTCCAATAGTGTTCCCACATTAATTTCAAGGAATCTCATCAGATGGTTTGCACAGCTATTTTTACTTTTTAATAGAGAGAGGATGGCACATGCCTTACCAGAAAATAAAATATATTTTTTGCTACTTTAATTTGTTTAAGTTGTATTTCTGAGTTAAAAAAAACAGTCTTAATCCATGAAAGTCTATCCTATAGTGTATGGGAGAGCTCCAAATTAATATTGGGTAGGTGTCGTCAAGCCCAGTTTAGGTAAGTGAAAAAGGAAACAAAAGGGACATTTCTGTGTATTTTAGATCAATAAAGCTGAAATGTACAAGGGTGAATATTATAAATACTTTTATTGAAGACTCAAGTTAAAAATAATATTTTCTGAAGTTGACTGTCATTGTGTCATTTACTATGGAAGTTACATGTGATTTATCTTTGGGTTTAGGCAAAAATATTTTAAAATATTTTATTGTCTTACTGAAGATCTGCACAGTTAAAATTTTGATGTTATTAGTGCTATAACTAGGTGTAATGAACAAGTATGTATTGCTACTAGGTCTTACAGGTGTAAGTAGTTTATTACTAGAATTTACCAATCTGCATTACTACTGTCAAATAAAACCATATTCAGGCATGTATACTTCTTCCTCCTCCTTGGTATTTTAGGACCAACCAAATTCTAGGCAATTTAGTTGGTCCTAAAATCTTACTTCACAGGGAAGTGAAGTAAGATGTGTCAGATTTTTCCTACAGTAATGGAAATCTCTCATCGCTGGATGGAAGAAGCAGTGTGCCTGCTGGTGGGTCCTGCCAGCCCTGTGCAAGGGGGGTGTGGGATGGTGGAGAAGGCATCTTTGGCCTCCCTATTTGCTGGGAGCGCGGTATAGCTGGGCTGCTGCACAGGGTGGGAGATAGGTCTGTTTGCTTGTGTCACTGTGAATGGATCTGCTGGGCTGTCAAATATCTGAGGATATTTTCCCTTGTCAGGAAAAGTGGTGCAAGGCAATGGTGACTAGCAAGTACATTTTGGACCAGATGAATAGAAGGAGCAAAGGGGTAAATTAAGCACAAAGTTTGGAGACGCTTTTTGTTTTATGTTTTTCTGCACTCATACAGCATTGGAACAGGGATATGATTTACAACCAACCTATTTTCCTGCATGAGGTTTATGGAACTTAGAGGGGGTTTCATGTTTGTGACCTGCGGGTGAAGCTATGCCAGAAGGAAATGTTTGTGGTTTGAATGGAAAAGTACCAACCTGGCAAATCTAAAAGAGACTGAGCTGGTCAAACAGATTTATTAGGCACCAGTTTCTAAGATGAAAGCATCTGAATCCCATGGAAACAAGCAGAGAAGGAATCAGAAGCAGGCAGCCTTTAAGTGATAATATTTGCAGATGTCATGAAGACCGAGGGGATGGTAAATAATGAAAAGGGCAAGTCATTGAAATAAATTATTTGGATTGGCTGGTGAGAGGAACATAAGCAAATATATTTCTAAACAGCCAAATGCAAAGCTATGCACTTTAAAAATAAAGTCTGTAGGAAACACTTTTCTTTATGAGGGATTCTTTAGGGGATGCCAGGCTCATAAGAAAGGGAGAAACTTTAGCAGGGCCTGTTGTGATAGAATAAGAGGTAATGATTTTAAACTAAAAGGAGGTAGATTTAGACTAGATAAAAGGAAGAAATTTTCTACAATGAGAGTAGAAACATTGCAACATGTTGCCCAGAGACATGGTGGATGCCCCATCCCTGGAAGTATTCAAGACCAGGCTAGACTGGGCTCTGAGCAACCTCATCTGGTTGGAGATGTCCCTTCTCCTTGCAGGGAGGTTGGACTGGATGACCTTTAAAGGTCTCTTCCAACCCAAACTATTCTATGATTCTATGATTTTGAAAAGGTCTTAGGGATCATGTTGATTAATCATCTGGGTAAGATCAACAGCCAGAATCAAATGGTAAATTTGATTTATAAGTAGAATTGGATCTATGAACAGAAGAATTTCTGGTACTTGTAAGTGAGTGATATTGTCTCTGTGCTTGGTACTGAGGTACACGCAGCTGCCATGTGGCATCTGGTGCCGTTGTCCACAGTCCACGACAGATGACTATTGTTTAGGAAGGACACAAGGAAAGGTCTGCAAAGAACCCGAAAGACCACAAAATGTTCTTTATAGGTAAAGACCCAAAGAGTTTGTTCTGATTAACAAGAGAAGTTGAGAGATGACTTAATCAAAGCTTGGAGGTCCCAAAATAGGAAAGGGGTCAAGGGGGTTCTTCACTGTACGTATGAGCTATGAGAAAATTAGGGCTAAAGAAAAAGACAGATTTTAAAGCAAGGATAATTTAATCATTGGAATAACATACCAAGGTTTGTGGTTCAAAATTTTTAAACATAAGACTGCATGTTGTTTTAAGAGAAGTTCTCATTCAAGCTCAGGTTTATCTTATGACTTGCTCTGTAGAGAACTAAATAAGCAAACACCACTATCCTCCACATATAAAAACTTCTATAGTATATATAGTGTATAATCTCTACTGACTACATAATCACCAGGGAATCTTCTGAGTTTATAATAATGGAAATATGATACATCTTCTGTAGGTTAGAAAAAAATCTATTTTGTTAGAGCAAATAGGGACACACAAATATCCTTATCCTGCCCCAAAAGCAGTATTTTTTTGTCAGTAGAGGAGGTCTGGGTCACTATAAAAACCAGAGCATTAAGAATCCTAGTGCTGAGGCACGTTTTCTGCATCTTCCATCTTAATCTCCCAGTGTGACATCCTAGATGGTAATTATTGAAGCTGTCTATTTATTAAATATGACAGCTTCCACTCATGAGGGTGTTTGTAATTCTAAGCAAAGAGCAGATGCTAAGATGAAATGTCTTTAATTTTCTAACCACAGAGTTGTTGCTTTAGTAGACTACTGAGACAGCAGTTCGGTGATCATTAATACCAGCTCTATGCAGTTGTACATCATGTAGCAGTACAAATTTGATCAAAATCAGGCAAGACTATATGATTCCATTTCGGTTGTATTAGCCGGAGCACACAGCCCAGTGTTTACATTCACTTTATAATTTTATGTTGATTTTATGCTGGCTGCAGGAAGACAGAGAATACTTGCTCTACATTAAATCTGCTAGGACAAAATTCTCTCTTCAGTATATTGTTAGCACATCTGAATCAGTGGAGTGACTTTGTACCAGTATATTGCATTCTTATGATTACAGTGGCTTTGAGATCTGACACAAAGTGCCCCTAAAAGTAGATTCACCGTATTGTCAAACCACAGCTTGAGAGCAAAGCTGAACTGAGAGTTAAAATGGAGGCACTGAAATGTAATCTCATTGTGCCTGCTCTCCAACCACAAGTGGTAGTACTTCCAAGCCCTGGGACACCTTTGAATTCAATGATTCCTGAAAAGAAAAAAGCAAGCAAATAAAAATCTCCAGCCAAAACAGGAACACTTTTGGGAAAATAGCCGGAGGTAAGGATGGTTTACTTTGAACTTCCTGTTTCAAAGTCAAGTTGTGTCTCTTTAGATGTAAACCATTATTTATTATTTCAAAGAGGTTAAACTCCCTCATATTTGACCTACATTGAGTTCTGGGGTTTGGGAGGGTGCTGTCTGAGCTGGGCACGCCAATTAATTTTAAGGATGGTAGTAGTTGTAGTAAACGAATGATCTGCAAGAATTAATAACTTCTTTGTCAACTGGCTGAACAGTTTTAGAAACCATAAAGGTGAGTCGGTTGGAGCTTAGGCCACAATGACTATATTCTTTTTCAAAGCCAGAAGGAGGCACAATGACAAAGATGCACTTTGAAGTTAGCTTTGGAGGGAATATTCCATAAAACCCAGCAATACAGGCAACAGTATGGTCAGCATAAAAATGAATTCTGGTGGACTGAATGCCTTGGACAGTCTGGAATTACAATATCAGAATTTACAGTGTAGGTAGCATGAGAAACAAGGGTTTCAAGAAGTCTGGGTAGATAGTGAGTGCAGTCTCTGTGGTGGAAATCTGGAATGAGACCACTGATCTTCATGGCAGTAGATGAACTTGCCCCTGTGAAAGCCAGATCTGATTCTGTCTTATTGCTCTACATTTTGAAAATGAATTTGTAAAACATGTTTCAGGGCACAGAATAGTCCCAGATAGGGGAGTCTCACCTTCTGATCTGCTGAATTTAACACGGCTCTTATAACGTGAATCCACAAAGGCTCAAGACTTTATGAAGAGGCATTAACTTCCATGTAGCTAGAACAGTTGTGTGCAAGTCCTCAAAGCACAAAATTCACACCGTTACTGGGTAGTCTTTGGAGTATCATTTTGAAGACCCCTGAAAGCATCACTTAATAAAAATACACAATATGTTTGATGGTCTTTTTCTTCATTTACTAGGAAGTCCAAGAGCTCCTGTTCTCATGTAGTTTCAGAATGCAGAGTCTCTCATATAGTCATAGAGCACATAGGATACATCTTGCCTTCTCTTTTTTTTTTTTTTTTTTTGGCTTATTTTCATCCCACATTGAGAAAATACATAGATAAAAATACTTCAGCGTGCATTCCAGGGAATATCACCCATATATCCCTCAAGAGATTCTTATTTAACATTCCTTAACCCACATGGTAGTCCGTGTTTCCAGTGACAGACTGTGCCTCCATAAATAAGCTGCATAAGTTCCTCATATGAGCTGTGTATTGCACACAGTGGGATAATTGCCTTAAAAGAATCTTGAGGCTAGAAAAGGAAGCAGTCGTAGAGGTAAGAAATGCCAGAATTAAGGCAGTTTGTGGAAACTCAATATGGTCCATGTTGCACAAATACCCAGTCTGAGCCAGTCCCTCATTACGGCCTATTTTTTCCTCCTGATTCATTCCAACTACAGGTACTTGCTATTTGCCAGATGGGAAGCTACTTGATATTTCTTTATATTCTTCATTTGTAGTAACCTTTCTTAGTGGGCTGGCACATTACCTTTTACTTCCCATCCGTATGGACTAAAGGCAGATAAGTCAGTCAGCGTGAACACGGCTTAGTTGACAAACCACGTTGACTCTGATCCTCTCTGCATACCTTCCCTCTCTGGTGTGGCAAAACTGCGTTCAGACCTTCATGGGACACGCAAAACAACTCATCTATATTTTAAGGAATTTCCCTGCTGTGTTTCCAAGCATCCTCCTTTTAAACAACAAGGTCCTGATATCCCTAAAAGTGGAAAGCATTATGTAAGCCAAGCCTAGAGATGCTAGCAGCTCTTTTTCCGCCTCCCATACAACACCCTCACAACTGCCACAGGAAGGAAAACTTGATCCATACATCAGCAGTGCCTGTTCATGAGCTATACACCTTTGAACTACTGGGTGGAGTTATTTTCTTGAGGGAAGTACAAAATCAAGCTTCTCAATGCATCAAAGCTCTTCAGTGAGTATCCCTCCTTCCATCATCCTTCTTGGTTTCAGAGAACCTAATCCTATAGCATGGGTCCCATGGAGAAGCTGACTTTCATCCAAACGCCAGGTCTGCATTTTTTTCCATAAGCAGGCACCAGGCTGCAGAAAAAAAAAATCCCACCACCCAAACCCTTTGAACAGGGAAGAAAATACATTCTGTTTGAGAAATCATTGGAAAACCAGATATCTAAAGGTGTGCAAAGCGTTGGTGCTGCTGTTAACAATGCAATGATTAATGATTCCAAGCATTTGCGATACAGTTAATCCCTTTCATCAGCTCATCTAGGTGTATAAATAGAACTTGTAGGATTTATCTTCTTCCTAAAAGCCACACAGATAGCCTATTTTGCATTGGGCTACAACAACAGATTGAGGGACAAACATGACACTGACATGCAGAACTTTGCAGAACCTCCCTTACCATTAAAACAGGGCAACAAAAAAGCCTGCTAGGCTAATGGGGAAAAAATAGCACCATAGCTCCAAGCAGCCCTCAGGCACTGTGCCTCAGTTGTGGATATCTTTCTTTTTGACCTCTGGAAGGGTGAAGGAGCCCTGACGGGGATGAAGAAGATGAGCCCTACCAGGGTTCTCTAAGTCCAGTGCTTTCGAGAGAGGGGAGGCTTCTCAGAGTAGGGAAGAAGAGCTACCAACTTTGCCTTGAACTGGTGTTTTCTATCTAATGTTACAGGGTCTTGAATGGGTCTTCAAACAGGGCTGTGCAGAAGCTGCAAGATTATTATTATTTTTTTCAATTTTCTTAAGCTGGCTGTTTACTGTGAGATCAAACACGTTGTTTGCTTGCATCTTACTATCTCAGGTACAACTCCTTTGAAGTGGACCTGTCTAAAAAGGTTCTCCACATGTGTCTGTAGCCTCCACTTTCTTGGGGAGCCTTAGTAATCTGCAGTTACAGGGATAAGATCAGCTTCCTCTGAGATCACGGGGTAAAAGCATGCAGAGCCTGCCTAGTGCTGATATCAATTTTACACATTGAATCGTTGAAGCTGAGGAAGCTGCAGCTGCCAAAAAAAAAATGGGAACTTTTTTAAATTAAGGCACCACACGGACCAGGAAAATTCTTGTTTAGCAAATGAAATGAGGACAAACAGCAAAAGAGAGGTACTCCATTACTGATTTTATCAGCTAACTTTCCCTCAAGGGTGCATCAAGCTGCTTTTTCCTTTTTTTTTTTTTTTTTTTTTTTTAAATCAACTCCCCTGCTGAGTGTAGAAAGAAGTCTAAGAACTCAGTCATCCATTCAAAGCTGGTTCACACCATGAGTGTGCATGGAAGATCAGTCCTATCACATCAAGAATTACAGAGACTGACCAACCCATGTTTCTCTGTAGGAAGGCAGACATTAGTGCTCTTCACCTTCCGTACCTGAGCAGAGTGGCATCTCCTTTTATATTTCCTCCTGCTTCCATGTAGCCAGTGTTGTTGAATTCCCCAGGGCAAAGTCTGTGCCTGAGCCGGTAAGAGTTATCACAGGGGACTGGGACTACAACATAAAAGTGGCCAAGGCACGCAGTTACTCAGCTATATTTATCCCTTATGGGAAGGGAAGTGGAAGTAATGAGGAGAGGTATGTTGGTGGAACTGAGCAGCAGGAAGGAGATGACATTTCAAAGAAGGGAAAATGCCAATGGGAATCTACTGAAGGCTAGTTATAGGGAAAGGAAGACGAGAGCTGAACAGAGGAGGAGCGTATGTATACAACACCCATTGCGCCATCTGTACATATGTTACAGTTGGTGTTATGTTCTATGTGCCTCTGCACAGCCTTCCCATCAGCAAAGAAGTGAGAAGAGTATATAGGTTTCTTTTTCACATACAGCTTTCTAATTAACTCAAGCATACTAATTACATCTTCCTTTCCACCTCAAGTAAGCAAGTGGATATAAGAAGACAGAAATAAAAGAGATTATAAGAAAGACACACTCTATCACACTCTTAGAATCGTCAGACTAAATGTATCATTTCTGCAGCTCCATGGAAGGCAATGAAGCTGAAATTAGTTCTTCATGCATGGATTACGATATTACATAGTGATTTGTAGGCATCCATAAAATGCAGTATAAATAGTTTATGCTCAGTCCTAAGCGTGAGGTGTTTAATTTGTTTACTTCTGTTAGATCATGGCTATTCTGCAAGCTAAAGGAAGTATCTGATTGAAAATTTCAGTACTAATGAGAGAATTATTCTGAAAAAAGGGTGGAAAAGAGCTACAGAGTGATAAAATGAAAGTCAAAAAGTACCTCCATTTGAAGAAAGCCTGAAAAATACAGGAGAGGTGTGTAAACCCACAAACTACAGGGAAAACAAGCGAAGTTGTTACACCCATTTTTATTTGTTCAAGACAGAAGAAAATTAGAGAGATATGAAAGGCAGCAGATGCAGCATGCCAGACAACTTTCTTATGGATAATGGTCAATCCAAACTTGTTATTTTGTGTTCTTTCTTTGCCCATGTCTAGCATCCGTCCATTCAGTTTTGCTGTACATCACATCCACACCTTGAACACAACCTCAGATGGACTCAATTCTTAGGTTTTCTTCCTGAAGGAATAAAAAGTTCATTGAGGTGGAAGAGAATTGGAAGTTGGTAACCTTTAATACAGAACAGACTCCAAATTCAGGTCGCTGACTCAAAATAAAAACGCGGTGAAAAATCGGATTAGCAGGATAGAAATATAAACATTGAACACAATAATAACTTATTTGAATTAAATGCAAGTACATAAGGAGGCTAAACCTTTCAGTCACAATCTGTTGCGCTAGCGCACAGATACACAGACTAGTGAGTTCTGTTGTTTCTGGTTCTTGAGGAATAAATGTCACTTTGTGTCCCCTGACTGCATCTGAAGTCAATAAATCCATCTGCTGCCTTTCACGCATGCAGAATGCATTTCCATCCCCTCCAAGCCATGTTCATTGGCCAGCTTGATATAATTAAATGGTCTGCATGAATTTAAGCTATTAATTTAAGTATGCCTATCGCAGACTCTCCCAGCTACAGGAGGAAAGGGGAGCACAAATAGCAATAGTCTTAAGGTGCGTCCCTTGCCATTGTAGGTTGTCAAATGTGATGTTAAGGTATTTGACAAATAACAAGTAAGGATAGCAGCTAATTTCAACAAGTTCAGTCTATTTTAATTTGTTTTTGTAAAACCCTCTCAGTGTTCTTGGTAGTACCTGCAGAGGCAGTGCCTCTGTAGACTGTATGGAGAATAACGTGTATCTCCTTCCCTTAAATGAATAGAACACCTTTATTCAATGGCAACATCTTAACTTATCAAAACTCATCATCTCCATGCTACACAATAAAACATTCCTTAATGCAACACAGTACTGTGTTGTTACCTACCTCACGTAGAAGGAAAATTACACATAAGCTATTTTGTACCATCTGTTGCTTTGCCTAAGCAAGTTTTCCCTTTAGAAAATAACCACTGTGAGATGTTAATTAATGTCTTGTTTGGAAAAGGTATGAATAAAGCTCTTGCATCAAACCAGTCTTAACACGCTAAATTATCTTTTGTCCTTCCCTGTCTATATATTCCTTTTGACCAAAAGCATATTTTCTCTCTTTTTTTTTTTTTTTTCAGAGAAGCCTGAATTTCATTCCCATTTTGGGAGAAATGCAAGCCAATCAGCTGTCAATAAAAATTGTCCAATCTTATTAAAGACTAAAACTAAACAGAATTAATGGTCTTCAATATTGCTCCTACAAACACTATGGTTGCTTTTCATCAGTTCATGTGGACATGACTTCTTTTTTTGAATAACACCATTGCTAAGGTACCTACACAACTCCACTCCTGACTTGCTGAATCATAGAATAGTTTGGGTTCGAAGGGACCTTTAAAGGTCATCTAGTTTCAACCCCCCTGCAAGAAGCAGGGACACCTTCCACTAGATGAGGTTGCTCACAGACCCAGCCAACCTGGCCTTGAACACTTCCAGGGATGGAGTGTCCACAACTTCTCTGGGCAACCTGTTGCAGTGTCTCACCATCCTCACAGTAAATAATTTCTTCCTAGTATTTAATCTAAATCTACGCTCTTTCAGTTTTAAAAACGTTACAAATCCGTAACTTATGTTATGTAACCAGGTTGTTTGGCATAGAAGTAGAATGAAAACCCTGTGGAAGCGAGAATGTTTTTAAGAGAAAAAGTGCTTTTCTCAATCAGAAGAATAAAAACAATGTAGATACATTTGTGCTGCATGACTGAAGTTTTGTCTCTTTGTTCATCTTTTTTTTGGCTAAGTCTGACATATCCCTCACAAGAAACTGTGGATCTCAAGGGAAAGAAGAAGGGAAGAGACTGTAACCTATTATTCACCTGGATGTTACAAAAATATCTCTCATGTGTCAAGTGGTATGATGTAGATGGTATAATTTGTATTATTGTGCATTGCTACTCATTTATCATCATACTTTTTAAAACTATATCTCTGTCATTGGGATGGTGCCTACACACCAAGTGATTGCACTTTTTACCTTGCTGCAAAAAATCAGATTTCAAAATCCCACAAGCAGCTCACAATAGGACTATTCCTTATTATAATTTACATACCTATATATAAATATACATATGAAATACGATCTCAAAGTTTTTATTTTATAGAAGTTTATAGAAAGAGCATTTTCTATTTTATAGTTTATTTTCTTAACCAAAAGAATGACTTTACAGATCTTTGCAACAAGGATCTAAAGCAAGCCCATGCAGTAATATGGAACTGAATTCTGAGGTTTAAATTAAATTATTAGCAGAATTGACTATTTTACAATCTACTTGGGAAAGTGGTAGACAAAAAGTCTTCATGGCACTCCACCTTTCCATGACCCATGGAGCAATATGGGCTCTGGTTACTTGGGCAACCGACCAACAACTTCACCTTGGCTGTAAATGCAATGCTGGAAAGAGATTAAGAAAAGGAAGCATGGAAGAGGGAGCTAATTTGTACAGAAAAAGAATAATGCCTAGGATCATGAGCAGAGAAGTAGTTTTAGTTGTTCATAAGTACAACAAAAAGGACCCAATTCTGACAACATGACAGTGTAAAGTTAGGTGGCATTTAAAGAGGTGCTGAGAGAATTTCAGAGCCCTTACCCATTGAGTCTTACTGAAAATGCCAGATTCTAGTTATATAGTGGATGAAGAATGAAGGGAATATTTTGTACAAATACAAAATAAAACACACAGATACTCTCCTCTTCTGGCTGTAGGGAAACCTTGAACCTCAAAAGGTCTAGGTTGCTTATCTGGGGCACACCTTAATATTGTGAAAACAGATCGTATCTATTCTAAAACTACTTGATAGCACTGGACTAAAACCTGTTTTTTTTTTTCCACCTTATAACAGTGACTGTGTGATTCAAAGAAAGTAGATACACGTATGTTACATATTTAATTTGAATATTATCAAAATTACATAAATTAGGGACACAATTCTATTTTCATTTCTCATTCTGTTTTCTCTCCAGTCCACAAAGTCTGGATTTTTTGTGTCTTTAACTATTTGTCAGCAGCAAAATCCACGGGAAAGTGCTTTTTATCTTGCACATTAGAGAGCCTTTCACCAGGAGGGCACAGAGATGTGATCCTAGAAAGCAGAACCAGGTCAGTATGAATCCAAGTCTCCAACACTCTGGGGAGACCACAATAGGACACAAGACAAGGGACAGAAGTAATGTGGGATGCAGTCTTCAAATGAAAAGCTCATAGAATAAATGTGGATACACGTGCATATTCTGTGAGGCATCTGATCTGAGGTCATGGAAGCTAGAGAGCTGAACATATGCTCTCAGCCTGATCCTCTTAGTATGGGTGGACACAATCTTTACTGTATAATAGGAAACTGTACTGTCTCCGACACTGGTGCAACTGCCGCTGTAATAGCGGCCAGCCTTGACACTGGTCTGGACACTGCGAGTATCCAGTAAAGAGTCACAAAAAAAGGATCAAAAGCTTACAAAGCTTACAATACACCCTGAATAAATTGTTCCACCACCTAACTAACTTAGCCTTCATTTCTGATCATTGGATTTTCTTGCACCTTTCTCTGTTGGAAGAAAGACTCCTCTGTAACCAAATCAGGGTTCCATGTTCCATGTAACAGGAATTAGAAATTGTGATCAAGCTAACTCAAACTTTTGCTTAGTCAAGCTAAGAAGACAGAGCCCACTGTTTTATTTTATTGCAATGCTTATTTTTTAATCTCTTGATCAGTCTAGGCTCCTGCTATATGCTCTTAGCTTTTGTGAGAGCTAGACGGGTTGAGGGGCTCTTTTCTAATATTTGTGGTTTGCAAAAGGATCTCCTTGTATCCTGAGCGAGGAGGAAAATGGTGACAAAAAGGTGGGGTCTGATGCTGAAAATACTGCTTATGTGTTTCTTTCCACTCTTACTAATCCAATTAGATTAGTTAGGAAGTTTTTCTTGATGTGGTTTTCTTTGGTTTTGTTTGTTGTGGGGTTTTTTTGTTTGTTTGTTGGTTTTGGTTTTTTTTTTCAAACTAAGCACTGAGGGCAAAATTCAGTCCTTTGAGGAACCCAAAGCATGGAGTTGACTTCTGCTGATCACTTGCTCTGAAGCTGAAGGAACTTCAGTGCATGAACACAAAGCACTGTCAGTTGAGAACTCATCTGCAGGATCCCCTCTCCTTTTTAACACTGCTTAATTCTATCACTGAAATAAGGACAACAGGGTCTATTTTGGGTTTTAAAGGTAGTTTGTCATGTACTTGTTGCTTGGTAAATGAGTTTATGTGGGATACCATAATACAGGATTTCAACCTTACTTTAAAATCTATGTTACAAATCAGTATGATTTTGCTACTGGTTTAAGATTAGTGCTGTCAAATATTAACAAAATACAGGAAATATGTCCTTCTTGTTCAGGAAATGCTTGTATCATTGAGTCAGTAAAACTGCTTCAGCTTAAGAGAATCAGATTTAAATACTACTTACAGACATGCCTAACATAACAGCAATAAATATTACTGGTATATTGAGTGTTTGCTTAAATTCAGAAGCTAACAGATGAACTATGTGTTAGTTTTTCTCTTCCTGTACATTACATGATACAACAACTTGATGAAGCATTTGCTATTTAAAAAGTTCTGAAAATATTTTCAGGAAATGTACTTTCTGTAAGATATACAGATTTTGGATCTTGTGCAATATTGCACAGAATATTTGTATCTTCTTTATATATTACAGCTATGTATTCTTTGATAGCTGAAGGGAGGAAAACAGAAAATTATGCTTCTTTAATGGGGATAAATAACAGAAATTCATTTTCACCAACAGAATTAATATAACCCTATAAATATATATATAATGGGAATGTCACACTTTTAGTTTCCATGGTTAAGCCCACAAGTTATTTACTTTAACTACTTTTCTACTTTGTCCTTCTTGCCGTGGTCTAAAGGATGATTCTGGTTCCACTTCCCACTGCTAGCATTCAGCCCATTTATACCTAGGAAACTATGAGAAAAATAAATAAAGAAGAACGATGCTGGACTTAGGGCAGCCAGGGAGCTTTCTTTACGCTCCAGTCACTCTTTGGTGATTGGTGCAATCACCTTTATTGCCCCAGCAGGCCTTTTCCAGACCTAACATACAACATTTCATGTCCTTCTCTGGCTTTGTAGAACCTCAACAGCAAATTTCCAAACATTATTTCCCACTTGCATCTGTCTGTCGTTTTGCCTCTCTCTCTTCCAGTTTACCTCACATATTCTGACACAATCCAAGAAAACAACAGATGGCAAGTTCATCCAAGTGGGTGTTATCCATGAGGGACTGCAAAACAAGAGCTTGTTTTCCAATAACTTCCTGCCTTTCAGGTTAAAAGTTTCAGAACCTACTGCAACTCTGTAATGTGAGTCTCAAAAGCGAGTTAGCACAGAGTAGTCGGTTTAGACAGGGAAAGATCCTCTGTTAACTTCAGTAAGCTGGGACTGAGACATGCCCTTGAACAAAATTTTGAATCTAACCTCTACTGACTAGATTTGGATATAGGATTCCTAATGTGCAATGCATGAGTAGCAATGATAACACAGTCCACACAAGAAACAGAGGTAGTAAAGAAAAGTAGGAGAACAAGAAGTTGGGTAGTTATGTGGGAAACATCTGTTCAAAAACAGTTGTCAGATTAAAAGGCTTGGGAGAGAAGGGAAAGAGAAAGGGAATAATGAAGGAGAGAAGGAACGAAGGAGGAAAGGCGGATGGGACAAAGGAGTGAAGGAGTAAAGAGAGAAGGAAGAAATGAGAGAAGGATGAGTATAAAGCATAGGAAGACATATTTAGTCACGCAGTGGTTTTGCTGAACTCCTCCTCAGCAAAAGTGCAATTCTTCAACATTTTAGGGCTTTCAGTTGTGCCAAAAAAACCAATGAAAATAAATGCTGTAAAAGAGTTACAAACAAATAATATAGATTTTTATTGGATTTCCCTGGGTAGAAGTGGGACAATATCAGTATCTTGTCCTGACGAGAAAGTGGGGAAACGTTTTCCTTCTGTTCCTCAGCAAAAAAAAAATAAATCCTTTTGATGAACAAAGAAAGAGGGGTGCAAATACTTTGGGATACGTATGGTGATTAGCTATGAAATGGGGAAGTAAGTATATGAAGCATGAGAAAATTTAGCCCAGGTTACAGAAGAAGTTTTGGCTTTTTCTTCTTTTGATAGGCCGACTCAGCCTACAGCTTAATGAGTACAGCAGGCTACAACTAATATAATTAATAGCTGTTACTGAACAAAGTGGTACATATTATTAGAAGTAGTGTCAGAAGACAAAAAAAAATACTGGCAATATAAAAGCAAAGGTAGGGGATAATCTTTAATTCTGGGATAAAGGAGGAACACTGCTGAACTAGAATACAGGACATCTCTACTGACACCACTGAAGAGGTTTCAAAAGTCAAACAAAAAGGAGTAATTTAAATCAGACAAAGAAGTAGTTAATTGGCTTTGTTTCACCTACCTTTGGGTGTTTGAAGTAACCCATTCAGACTTGAGCTAGTGAGGCAAAGTTCCTATTAGAAAGAAAGAGATGCTTCAAGGGAACAATTGTCTGAACACAGATACCTGCCTTAGGTCAAGATGAATTGCCCTTTCATGGTGTCTATTTTTTTTTCCCTGACTATAAGGTGGACCTTCTGTTGACCACTCAAACTTAGATAACTAATTTCTATTTGCTCAGGTTAGAGCAATTCAAGGCAACCCAGGATATAAACTGTTGCCAAATAAAGCATCAAGAACTTTGTTGAGATGAGGAAGACTTTTGTACTGGGTCTGGAAGGACTGTGGTGGGTTGACCCCAGCTGATAGCCAAACACCCACACAGTCGCTCTCTTACCCCTCTCTCGCATGAGACAGGGAATGAGCAGGCCTCTGTGTGGCACTGGCTGTTGGCTGGGGTCAATCTACCACAACTTTATGTGTTAGTCAGTCTTGTACTAAAATCCTTTATTTTGCCTATTCGTCAGGAGGACTTTGTATGTTGGTCAATCTTGTTGAATTAAAAGATTGCTAAATAATTGTTTACAAACCCCTGGAGCTATAAAAGCAATCTGAAATACTGCTATCATTAAACATATTTTGCACTACGCATTCCTTCTGTCAAGAAACAGTAGGAATCTAAACGATGGCTCTTTCATGTGGACTTGTTAATAAAGGGAAATCCTTCTAGTGCCAAGAAATAGGGTTTGTGAAATATAGATGTCATATTTTTAGTGGTATCATTTTGCCTGAGCTAACACACTTAGCAAGAAACTAAAATTAAAATCTAGATTTCCTGACACTGGCGAGGAAGTAAGAGAAGTAAGAATGCTGAGTCAATTACTCATTAAAAAAAAAAGGGGGGGGGATATTACTGTGTTTAATTGTACACACTCTGCCTGTTTCTTCTGCTTCATTTTTTCCAGTGATTTCAGTGCAATGGTTTCTTCAGTTTGTCTCCCTCTAGTGGATGACCCCTTCTGTGTGTCAGCAGAGTCTTTAATCTTGGATTTTTCTTTTTTTTCTGCACTTGTACTGTGTGGTTACAAGGTTATTATTACAATGGAATAATCTATACACAGCAATGCCTCTATTCCATCCCTGATGACTGCATCTTTCAAGCTTATATTTGTTCCTGTTGCCCCAGGTATCAGCTGTCTAGGCTACAATTCATGCAAGGTATTTTCAATCCTCTCCTCACTTTAAAGAAATATAATCATACTGTATTGTTTTTCAGTCATTCTTCTGTCTCCCAGATGAGTCTGGGAACTGGATCAGAATGCAGGTCTGTGTACAGCAGACTTTTCAGTGATCTAAATTAGGACCTGGTGAAACAAAGTAAAGCTAGGCACAGTTAAATCATATCACAAATATGGAATGCCTTTTCTAAGCCTCCAGCAAGTAAAATATTTCAGCAACATAGATATATTCTAGTACTTGATGGATAAAAGATAACATGGCGTACTCCATTTTTTAAAGGATCCCTCTTTAATTTGGGAAAAAAAAATATTTAATTATAAGAAACACAGAATCTGTCTTGGGCTTATTTGCATTACCTGTATTATAATGTTAGAGTTTCTGTAGTGTGTCAGAGTCCTGCTGAGTTTAAAACACTACAAACCACAACAAAAAGGCTATTTCCTGCCCCAAAGACCTTATGCTACAAAAGGCAGGGCAGCCAAAGAAGTGGGCTTGGCAAGGAGAAGGTGGGAATGGAAGGAGGTAATAAGAACTGACAGCAGCTGCTGAATATTATTAGTATTAGTATGGGCTGCCGAATGTCTTTGTGACTGCAGTATTTTATAGGCAGAGGAAAGGTTTCAGGTTTACAGATGTGGATCTGAAGAAGAAAAAACCCACGACCACTGGCACTTCTATGTCCGAAGGGGCACGCCTCTTCCAGAGCACAAGTTTTTTTTCCTGTGACTACATTCACATTATACTGTTGATTTTCTTGCCTTTCCTGCTCGTTCCAGGCGGCACTGCTGTTGAAGTAGGACATTATATAGATTCTGTTGTAATTAAGCAATTAGGTGCACAATTAAATCTGAAGTTAGATAAATGCTGTGAGCTGCACTCTGTAACTGCTTGTGAAGTGACACCCAGGTCGTTTGTTCCCTGGGCTCCCACCTTCTCTTCTTCAAGCTCCTTCTAGAACTAATGGGAATAATAATTCAGAATGATAACAATAAAACTCACTGTTAATGTCCTGCATACCGAGTTACTGAGCCAGCACGCTTCTGCCTGGGTGGGTTGCCTCACATGGCTGTGAGCTGATTCATATTGCAGTGGCTCTGAGAGTGGAGAGAGAGACCGATCCCCACTCCCCTTCATATATCTACCTAGGAAGTGATTTCAGGTGTTGATTTAGCATGACAAATAGTGTAAGAGGGCATTAATAACTTCCCCTCATTACCTACTGTACTACCTGCTTTCATATCACACAATGGAATGGTGGTCAGCCACTCTTTGTGCAATATAAATTGAGGCCAAGCACACTCAAGTCTTACAAAAAAATCCTCCTTCCCATGAACTCATTTATTCTTCTGCAAGGACCAATTCTGCTAACGCCTACCCACTTGAATAACTGTACTCATTCTTTGAAATCGAAGTATGACGGACTAGTTGCATGCAAACTAGGTTAAGCCCTTAAATTCTGAGCTTTTGAAGACAAAACTGCATCTGACGTGCTTTACAGTGCTCTTGAACTACTTCAGCATACTATGAAGTACAAAAATAAAAGTAGAAATGAAGGCAAGGCTTTTAAGATGTCCTTAAATTGACCTTCAGACAAAACCAATGCTGAACACTGAGAAAAGAATTGTGAATGAAGAAGAATAGTGCCCCAAGTGTAAATGAAAGCTCCACAATCCCATTTAAGCATTCTTAGAACATTAATCCATTTAAGATATTAGGACAGCAAAGGACCATTGTTCAGGACAGCAAGTGAAAGTCGAGATGTGCTGGGTTACTCCTTCCAATATGGAGAGGTACCGTATTTCAATTCTGAAAATATATTCAGAGAACTTTGAGATCTTTTGTTATTTAAGAGGCTCCACTGGGGGCTTTAAAAGTGTTTATTTTAAAAAGCAAAAACCCAACAGCCACTCGTAAAGAAAGAAAAAAAAAATCCAGCTCCAAATGTATGAGCTAAACATGTAGCGCATTACTTTAATCTCCTCATAATTATCATTTTCACATTTCTTTCACTTGTCATAAAATTGAATCTTCCCAGACAGACTGTCTGATAAAATTATATAGTTAGCTACAGTACATCAAAGAGAGCAGGTGAAAGTAAGTTCCATATTCATACACGCTGAAATTCTGGTTGACCTAAAAAGAGGTTTTTGTATTTCCTGCCTCTTCTTTTGGAAGCTACCCTCTCTTAGCGTAGTTAATGTTTCTAATTTTCAATTTGAACTGTTTCATCTGAACATAATTGAGAAGCAAAACAAATAGCTGAAACAACAATCAGATGGTATAAAGTTTGTCTTTGTCTAGTTTGTAACAGACAACACTGCGCTACTGAAAGCACTAAGAGAATTCTAATCAAGTCAGAGTTTCCCTGGAGGACCTGTGTTAAATAGTCTTGTCCTGAGAAAGTAAAGAGTGTACTTCGCTTCAGATACGGACTTTATGGGAGATGAATATCAAATATGTTCAAGGTCTTTTCTTTCTAAAAAAAAAAATCCTATCATGGCCTCATGACAGCTGGTTTGGGGCTTTTTCTTTCTTAAAGATTCTTTTTTAGGTCATTCTTTACATACAGATTTAATCAATTTTCAGTTTAAAATTCCTGGAAAAAAAAATCTCATTCATCTTAATTTATATTAAACACAAAAGATTATATCAGTACAACTCTGTGTGGGATTTAAAATCTCAGACCAGGTCATTTAGAGCTGTTTTAAATCTGCACTTCTGTGCATGCGTAGCCTGTGAAGGCTTTCATTTGGTGTTTGTGACGTGCGGGCCATAATGCCTCTTCCCACAGATGACAGCACAGAAGGCACAATTTGGTGGTTTTTATTTACATTGACAAGGTTGAAGGGTCAGGCTGCTGATTATGGACTCTCCTGTTACGACGGACCCAGAACATATGCCAGCAGGGGATTCACTGGCAGCTCCCTTAAGCAAGGATTTAGGATATTAGTGTCTGAACGGAACAGTTGGGTGCTCACCTCAGCCTTCATTACGGGTTAAATCTTTCACCATGTGTCACCCGCAGCTCTACCCTGTGGCCGGCCAGGCAGGTTGATGATTTTTTTTTTTGTGAAAGTAATGCCTACAGAGAGTTCAAAGGTTGTGAAATGAGGCAACGCGTATTTTCATCTTTGGGGATTGTGTAACACCCACAAATGGCCTCAGGACCTACTGAACTAATGTTGCAAGTTCCGCAGCTAAAGTAAAGTTAAGTTTTGTGCGTTACCAGCAAACATGAGCTTGTGAGATTGCCTCACTATTTACTCAAATTTAAATAACTTTTGTGATGCATGGAATTAGCCTGCGCTGAACAGGGATGACACTGAATTATAAGGGGGTAAGATTAATCCTGTCTTCAGGAACTTTGGCATTTTATTGATGTTGTGTCACCAGCACATGCTGTCAGTGACGCTTCAGAGATTATTCTGCACAATATCCTGTAGATACTAAAATGCAATCCATCAAGACATAAATGTTAGGAAAAGCCAAGGTGTTAACAATTTAAGAAAAAAGGAAACCTGCCATTTCAACATGAAAACAGATAATCTAAGATTTCAGCTAATCTTTGTCCAGATACTCCAGATACTCTTAGTGTAGCAGCTCTACTAACATTTTATGGCTGCCTTTGAGCTGTAGACTGGGTCTGGAAAAGCTATGGCATGGGAACATGGGACTGGGATGGAACTACCATGTTTTACCCAGATACTACCCATCCACTCTACTAACCAGCTTTGTGTACAGTTGTAGCCCACCCCAGTTATAAAGTAAAACACTAAATATGAACCAGTGAAGTTTATTTAGCAGAAATTTTACATCAGTGTCGGGGTGGGTGAAGAGCATACAAGAGTTGTTTTAGAAGACCAAGTCAACTATGAAGGATACAGGGAAGGACGCCAGAAATCTTTGCCAATGAGCATGTGTTTGATGCAAGTACAGCTAAACCAAATAAATAAGCAAAAAATGAGCTGATACCCTACACTGGAGATTAAAACACACTGTCCCGAGTTCCTCATATTGAAGTAGTCACTGCCCAGGTGCTGTCCTCTTCAGCAAGAGGGACAGGATCTTGATACGTGGATTTTCTGTTTCTTCTTGGAGGGGTCATTGTTTTTTCTAGTGTCAACGCTATGCTACCTATTCCCTAACTCCATTAGCTCCTACATACACCTTGTTAATGCACACTGGGCTTTATCAGGCTATGAATATCTGTGAAGACAATTAAATCACAATTTCTGATCATCTCACTAATTTTGTATGAAAATTTTCATATCAACAGTTTAATTCAATACGATTAATTTCAATCCCATTTTTGCATTTAATTCCTGAACATTTGACTTCATGCAGTTCTGAAATCACTAAACTGCTATATGAGTTTACTGGAGCATTTTGTAGTTTCCTAGAGTTAAAAGAAATAACAATTAGAGAAATCAAACAGAAATGCCCCTGCTGCCCCAGAGTCCAAACAATGCGTCAGCAGGACATCAGAGATCCCCCTCCCACTCAGCCTAACATCATGAGTGAACCAGGTCAGTGTGTTTTCAGTGGTTTTTGCAACGATTTCTGTCAGCAGTAGAATATGGAGGGCTCCAGCGGTGTCCTAGACTTGCAAAACATAGTAGTCATTGTGCTTTCAGCCCCTGTCAACATTATCGTTCGGGACTTCAGTTCATGCAGCTTTTTACTCTTAGCCTACATCCATCTAGTGGCTTCATCCTCCCTCCCACTTCCCCTTTGGGTTCCTTGTGCTTAATTCATCATTTTCTAACTGTCCCTTCAGGCTTGGCTCCTTGTCCCTCTGCTTCCCCAGCCTGGGGAAAGGAGGAGCACTGAAAGCACATCAGGGAGTGTCTTTGTCTGTAGTGCTCCCTGGCCACGAAGGAGAAATAAGAGGTGGAAGTCTGGCTCAACCGATACAGTCTTCTCCCAGGTCATAATTCATACAAACAGAATATGATGAGTTAACTGTTAAACTATAATACATTTCCCCAGTTTTCAGAAGCTTGTGATTCAGCAAAAAATTGAGGTCAGCAAAATGCATCTTTCTGAAACCAGAATGATTCTCTTAGCAGAATTCTAGCCCTGGTTCTAAAGCTTGGGAATGGTGAAGCTCCTAGTTTAAGAACTGTTTTCATGTGAGTAAAACCAGATGCAGATTTGTCAGGCAGGACGGAGGTTTTAATCTTCTTTAGTCTCCTCTCAGCTCTCCAATAGCACCAAGGAAGATAGTAAGCATTTCCCTCGTGTGATGCAGCTGCTCAGTCGTGTAGCCTTCCTAGTCATGTAAGGGTTATAGCTGCTCCTGAGTAAAACACTTTTTTTCCCCTTTCCTGAAAAGTGGCTAAGCTATTTTTGTTCAAGTTTTCAAAAGAAGTCTTCAGCCTGAGGCAGAAATTCAGCATGAGAAATTTCTGCCCAAATTATTAAAGAATGGTGGAGTTACAGACTACTGAAAACAGATGGAGTTTGGCATAAGGAATTACAGATGCCATCACTTAATGGCCTGTAGATGCTCTGAGCATTTATACTGTAACATATATACGAATATAAAACATGTAGTACCACTCAGAAGAGTACCTGCTTTTCTTACCTTATATGCTCCTTTTAAAAAATAATTGTATAGGTTTTATGGCTGCAGTAATGATCTTCAAGAAATGTACTTCCAATTGGCTAGAGGCTGTTTGGTCAAACTTCTAGTGAGCAATCAGATGACAACAAACTCCTTACCTCAATGTCATTTTTTTCTTACAAAAATCAATGATTTTATCCCTACTTGCTGTTTTAGTTCAGTGTAACAGTGCAAACAGCATAGAATAACATAGAGGGGTCTGAACAGACACTAAGAAAGCTAATGGAGTGGATGTTAATTTCTTGAAAGAAGTTGTCAGACAAACCGAGAACAAAAACCTTTCAACACTTAACTAAAAAGGTGGTAATTATACATTCTTCTGGGGTGGAAAATCTATCATAAACACCATTTGTAGTAAAAAAAACAATCTAGCTTTGACTCTTGCATATTTTATAATAGTGCAGAAGAAAGAGGTGGATATTCTAATAATCATTAGATGCAAAGAAAGAAATTATGAATGAAAGCCAGTTCAGCAAGCACCAGGAGATAAGACAGTTTACATTGGAACCTTGGTATCTTACTGGTGGATCCATTCTTAAAATCTTTTTTAATTTTGGATTAAAATAGGGAACAAATTTAGGGTTCAAGTCAACAAAGGAACAGCTGTGCATTTCCATTTTTATTTGATTTATAGTGTTATCAATCAATTTCATACAAGAGAAGCACCTTCTGGTCTTACAAAGAGTAATTATAGTGAATTAGAATGGCTCCATGGAAATCAGTACGTACATTTGTTCAAAACTGATACACAGCAGAAGAAAACAAGCTAGACTCTCTCTACATCTACTACCTAAAGCAAGCCATCAGTGGTCACAGGTAGTCTGGGAAAACAACTACAAATTTTAACCCAAGGAAACTAATTTTGCCTAACAGGAAAAAAAAGGAAAAAGTAATCTCTTGATCTCAGGAATTAAAATTATTGGTAAGCAATGCCTGCCTGTATGGCTTGATTTTCTCTGTTAGTATCACCAGATGGACTCCACAGCACTAGGGAATTGTATGAATTCTAATAGACTTCCTTTTTTGCCTCTTCACATTTTCTGGACATACTTTCAAAGGAGTTTAATGTTGGACCTACCCTCTAGACAAAGTTTTAACAGTAAATGAAGACTGACTGACTTCTATTTCTGTAGTTCAGCCAGAACATTTGGGTAAAATTCGGGCCTCGCTGCATTCAATGGGAGATTTCCTACGAACTTCAGATGAAGCCAGGATTTCATCTCAGCTGTCTTCTCTGTTCTTGTGTAGGAGACCTGACTACAACTAGGCAGAGATGATGCATTGTTCTTTATAGTCTGCACCTGTGTCTAATTTAGTCTTGCTGCTAGAGCTACACAGCAAAGCAGTTGACAGCTACTAGAGAGAACAGTCTGGAAACTGTCAACTCACAGAGATGCTTTTTGAGTTCTCACTCTTTGGAATAAGTTCTTTTCTGTTTAATCAAAGGAAAAGTATTTTTGTTAAGAAGCTTCACGTTCCAAATAAAAATGCAGTTAAGCCAAGGAATGAAAATATGAAATAGCTGTTTGTTACAAGCGCTGTAAATCATCTGTGAAAGCCTTCACAAACACACCAGATGCAGCCTGCTAAATCCTTCCACTTCATGACAGTGCTGAACCACTGACGGAATCGTGCTTTCCACAGAGAAGAGTGAGCAAGTATCAGATATGTAAAGCATGTATGCATCAGTTAAGATTAGCAAGTGAAGCAGATGCCATATTCAAGCAATAATGTCATATTGTATAGCCAGATAAAATTCACAGGTGGGTATACATATGTATATACAATAAAAAGTAGGTTCTATACATTCACATTATTAAATTATTCTAAATTTTGAGTGGTGTCATGACTAACAGTATAGTATAAAACCAATCCAAGATTCAAGTTGTGCATCTAATTGTTTGTGTATGTGTGTATACATGTATATATTCAACAAAATTTCCTCCCCATAATTATGCAGAGAGTTAACAATGTTTCCATTATAACTTTCCCAGCAATGGTTTGAAAATCAGTAAATATAGTTTTCTTTCACTGCAAATGGAAAGTTGGAGGCTGAACTCACGGCTGAATTTAAAGTTTTTGTAAAAGTTGACTAATTCAGAATTTTAAGACAATGCTTTAAAAAGCAAAGCATTTTATAGATACATGACTCAGAAAGGGCTGAAATTTAAAGAATTTAGCTTGACAGGTACATATATATACGCACATAGAGGCTTTGTACATTCATGGTGTGAAATTACTGTGAATCTGTATGAAATTTTGAAATGTCTTATTATTTCCAACATAACATAAAATCTGTTCAGTATTCAGGTTATGTATTTAATTGCTTGTATATATGTTGAAATTGATTACAATTTATTATTTTTTCTACAGCTATGACAAGAGGCTCAATGTAATCTTCTAACTTAATATCCCAGATTGGTAAGATATATTCATAAACTATTCCATTGTTATTTTGCCTCATTGGCCTTCTACTGTGTTCTGCCAGACCTTCTTGTTACCTAGCCTATCTTTAGCCTCCAGCATTTATGACCTTCAGCTTACAAGAAATTAGGGCAATATCCATAAAAGGATATTTCAATTTAGTTTACCCAGCCTTAGACCCAGAAAGCAGATTCATAGACCTATATTAGGTACTAAGAATAGAATTTATACCCAACCAACACGCTAGCCAACGGGAAACACTGAAGATCATGAAATCTCATCTCTCTGAAATGTTTAAAGCACCTAATACTGAGCTGCAAAAATGCTTCTAGGACTAGATCAGCATTCATAACTCAGAATATCTTTTGAGGGCTTAGAAATCTGACTTGTCCAATGTCTAAACAGATACTTAGCTCACTCTTTAGAGGTTGTTCTCTGGGATAATTGTTCAGTGTTGAAAACATGCAGGAAATGGGAGGTTTCCTGGAGAAAAAAATCTCCCAGCCCCATGGACACTGAGATACCTAAAACCTGAAGTACAGGTGATAAAGACAGTGACTTGACTCAGGCTTCTACCTTCCGCAAAGCTCCCTCACCATATTTTTACTGGTGCTGAGATCCAAGTCTCAACTGGATTCTCCTTGAAACTAGGCTTAGTTTGTTATCATCAAAGCTTCAGCTTCAGCTTCAATCACAAATGATTCCCAAGCTTTCATATAGATCCAAGAGCAGTAACTTAAGTTGAAACAAGCCAGTTTTGAAATCTATTTCAGTAACACCACCTTTCACGAAAATCTCACATCTAAGCCATGCATCTGCAAAACGTCACTCCTGAGTAACTTGGTTCCAATTCTTCTTAAGGGATAACAGAACTTAATCCTGAGAACACAGGTGAGGAGTGGCACTGGGACAGAAGAGCCCAGGAATCCAGCAAGATTTAAGAAATCAAGAGGCAGGAGATAGCTTTGGCGCATGAATTTACCTCAGCCACCGCTGCCCACACCTTGCTTTCCAGGGTGTTTTAAACGTTTCCAGCTATGGAGTTCAGCCTCTTTCGTACAAAGAAGAAAAAAAATAATTAAAAATCAGGTTGTCCTCGGAGCTGACGCCCCAACCCTCCCGACTGAACACACCGGGGCTATCGGCCCCTCGCCGCGGCCCGCGCTGAAGGGGCCCGGGGCTCCCCTTCCCATTGCCTCCCGCTCCAGCCAGTTCCCCCCCCGCCCCCCGTGCACAGCTCGGGGCAAAAGGATCCCACTCTCCCGCCCCCCCTTCCCCAAGGAGCCCAGGCTCAGCCCGCGGCCACCGCCCCCGCGACCCACCCCGGCCCGTACCCGCCCCGGCCGCCGGTCGGCCCGGCGCTTGTTTCCGGTGGGACTCTGTGCCGCGGCGTTTCCCTTCCCCTCCCTGGCTCGGCTCGGCCCGGCCCGGCGGCTGCGGCGGGCTCCCCGCGGCCGATGCAGTCGCGGGTGCTGTGCCTGGGCGGCGGGGCCGGGGCCCCCGCTGCCCGCAGGGTCCGGCTGCTCCTGCGGCAGGTGCTGGGCGGCGGCGCGGCCGCGGCGCGGTCCGGCCGGTTGGAGGTCAGGGCGCTGCACGGCTCAGGTAAAGACCCCCCGGCCCCTCGGGGGGGGCCCGGCCCGAGGCCTTCCTGCAGCCTCCCCCTGGCTCCCCTCGCCCCGGCCAACCCCCAGGCCCTGACACCGGGGCTGAGAATGCGGGCAGCCCCGCTCCCCCCTCAGCCAGGCGGCCCGGGGGAGGCCTGGAGGCAGGTTACCACCTGATGGGCTGCTGTTTTGTGCGGTTTGTGCTACCGGCCCTGTTTCTTCATGTCCTCCTGAGTCTTGTGTGAGAGGAAAGGGCAGAGTTCAGTCACAGGCTTGCAGGGCCGGTAGCGTGGCTTTCCACAGTTTCTCTTTCAGAGCGTTTCACCCGCAGCGAAGCAAGCCTGTGCCTGTGAGAACTGCTGTTCTCCATCAGGTGGCTTGTTACCATCTTGGGATGCTTTCTCTTTCTGTGTTGCGTGGCCTTGTCCTTCCACCAAGCCCAAGCTGTATCCGTGTCAGGGGCTGCCAAGTGTGGTGCCTGTTGGAGCATGCCTGCAGCGGAGTGTGGTAATGCTGAGATAGGGGGTTCACCTTGAGCTTGTGTAGGCTAGGAAGGATGGCCTGAACTGTCCCGGAGTATCCTCTGGTGACCTTTGAGACAGATGACGGGCCAGCGCAGAGCAGAAGTGGCATTTGGAAAGGGTGACATATGGCTGTGGTAACTGGCACTTTTCTGGGTGAGTGCCAAAAGCAACAAAGCTACTAAATACAGAGTGAGTGATGAGCAGCTGTAAATTAGGGAGATAGAATGACAGCAAGTTATTCTGACAGTGGGGTACTTGCTAAAGCTCTTGATTACACCACTTTCATACCATTTGTCTCCATCTTTATTTTTAAAAATCTGTTTATTAGTTGAACGATTCATTTATTTAAATATATGCTTGGTTTCCCAAAGGTTTCTCAAGAAGGAAGCCTTTGAGGAATTGATAACCATAAAATTTCTTCAAGAATTTTTTAATAGGAAATATTTTATTTTTGAAAAGTACTGAAAAATAGGGTTCTTTAACTTAAACCAAGTAGGAATAAAAGGGAACAAGTTAATGGCACCTGAAGAAGGTAGTTCAGGGCTTCTCAGCCCTTTGTTGGAAGGAGTAACCGCAAGAACAAGAAGAAATCAGTGAAATGAAACAGTAGCAAATGCAGTATTACTAAAAATACTTCATAATTTCCATGTGTTATGGAATGTAACTGAGTGTAACTTAGTGATATTCGTGAATACACGAATAGAAGTATTCCCAGTTACAGTCAAAGATGGTAATAGTTTTGGTAGAAAGATTTAAATCTTAAAGCTCTAGACAATCTTGTAGTTTATTAAAAGCAGACTAAGAGATAATATTAGTGATATTTGCCCTCCCAGTACCTGAGCCATCTCATTCATTAAGTGCTTCCTGTGCTCCTGTGGATATGGGACCTTAGGAATAATATTAGGAATATTATTTATTATTCGGGTTTTTAAAATTAATTTTATTTTTAAAATGATTGCACATCCTCTTGCAGGCTGTATCACTCCTTTGAGGTTAGTGCAGTTACAAAGAGATGGTCTGAAATTTTGTCTGCAGTGTGTGTTTCTGCTATTTCTGTGCAGCTGCTGTAATTACAAGTCTTGCTGTAAGCAGTCCTGAGGATGTCTCTTCCCTGCTGATAAAGAAAATATTTCTGGAAGGGCTAGAAGCTGTTAACGGTCAAGTACACAGCAAATTGTTGTTCACCCAGTAATTTGGCTCTGACATCCCTGCCAGATCAGATTTACTCTCTGTGATGGTACCTTTTAAGTGTAAGGGAGAAGCTGTTGTCAGTTTTTGTCCTGTTATATGTGAAGGAGTCGTGCTCAGCTTTTAGCTGTGTCTTTGTGATGCGACTATGGCTTGCTGGTGCACTGGGGGCTGTGGAGGACCTGCTAGAGCTGTCTAGTGGTAAAGCTTAAGATAAATCTCAAAGTGAAACACAGAGGCACGCAGTGACTAAAGTGTTATGGGAGTAGGTAGGAAGGATTTGGATTTGCACAACTTATATAAAGAGAGAAACTTCATTTATAGTAACAAATGGAAGAGGGAATATCAGATTCATTTTTTTTTTACTGCAAGTTTCATGTTTCCTTCCAAAAGACGAAAGAAAAATCAGGTTTTTGTAGACTGCAGAGTTATTTGTGATGATTTATTGTTTTAAACATGATATGAGCTGAAAAAAAGTGAACTTCTATGTAACTTAGTTCACTGATGCTTAATTATTTGCATCTATCTGTATGTAATGTGGAACTTTTGAAAAAAAATCTGACTGATTTCACAGTATCAGAGATGCTTTAAGGGGCTGGTGGGGACAAATGCTGAATTTGGTGAAAGCTGAAAAGCTGAAAAACCAAAAATAATTGCCTGTCAGATAGTACAAGCAAATAAAGGTCTCTTGTGTGTTTTGCTGCTAAATATGCATAAAACAACTTACACTTTGTCACTTGTGTAGACCACAATATATACTAGTTTCGTTCGCTATTTTCTGCAACTCTGCCTGTCCAGTTTCACTTCCTATGCTTTCCAAAACCTGGTCAGGTCCAATTTCTAATCAAACCCGTGTTCAAAGCCTAAGAGATCTCAGTAATACGTACGAGAGTATCTGCTGAGTAAAACATGGTCAGTTGTGGAAACTGTATCAGACTTGGGAATCCTGTAATGTTAATCATCAGTGTACAGGATGTGAGTGATGGTGGTAAGAATTTGTAATCTGAAAGAAGACTGTGAATGAAACCATGTGTTTAGCACAGTTTTTGGGTGGGTTTTTTTTTCGGGTCTGCCACTGTCTAAAGACTAAAGAACTGTGTTTTGATGAATGTAAATGCTTTCCAGCACATTCCCTTTTCCAGCTTTACCTGTGTCATTATTGTCTTGAAGTTCACATGTTGACAACTGAGAGCGTGGTTTTGAGAATATTTTTTTTTTTAGTGGCAAAACCTATTTAAGAGACTTCCTTCTTTCATCTTAACATTCCTGTTACTGTTCATTGCTTCTGTAGTTGTACTTACGGAGCTGCATTGTGGTGACTGAAATGATTCCAGTGATTTGATTTACAGCGAGGCCTTATGAACAGTTGTTGCATCAGCACAACTAAGAAGGCAGCAAATGGAGATAGGAATTTTCAAAGCCAGCTGTCGATGACAGTGTGTGGAGTTATGCCTGAGTTATTTCAGATTATTCTAAAATTTAAGAGAGAAAAGGTTGGTGACAAAAAAAAGTCATGTCTTTTATTAGACACGCTGATACAGCTGTAGGAAAGGCATGAGCTGTCAGGCAGATAAGTTTCTGTACGCTCCTTGGTAGGCTTTCACCATTGTTCCCATGAGTAGATGTCAGTAAATAGCTTCTGAGTTTTAATATTTGGCAGTCATTCCAACTTCAAATTTTCCCTTTTAGCAACTGTTACAGTCCTGATATGAGTTGATATGTTCTGCAAGTCCTGCCCGTTTTAATCCATAAGGCTGAAGTTGAACCTGCTTGGCAAACTCAGGGGCTCAGGGTAGCTGTGTAGGAGATGCCCTGGTGAATTTTAAAGCTGTTTTGTCTATTTTGATATCTTTTCAGTAAATGGGAACTTTAAAAAAAAAAAAAAAACCAAAAAGAACCCATCTGTTGATTTTCAGTTGTAGTTTCTTTTTAGTTTAAATACATTGTTGAAATTATACTAGTGCATCTGATACTTAAGCTCAATTTAGAATGAATTGATATTTTGACTTTTCTGCACTGAGCATACTGTACTTTAGGAATCTTCAGATAGTTTTAAGTAAGCTAATTTTCACATAAGTAGCATTGGCCATGGAAGATTTGATAGGGAGCACTGGGGATGTGGTGAGCATCTGTTACCATATGATTAAGAGGAGGTAGTGGATATCGCTTTCCACAAACAGCTAGCTGAAACCTCCCATTCATGGGTCCTCATGCTCATGGGGGATTTCAACCATCCAGACATCTGCTAGGAGGGCAATCTGGCATTGTGCATGCGCTCTTGGTAGTTTTTAGACTGTGTTGGTAAAAATTTTATAATGCAGAGGCCAGAGAGCCTGATCAGGGGTAACTTCATCTGCACCAACCAGCTGTGGCTGGTTTGATCATAGATGGCAGCCTGGATCACAGTGACTGTAACTGGATTGAGTTGTGAATCTGGAGGAAAGCTGGGGAGGTGAGCAGCAGAGTTAGGATCCTGGACTTAAGGACTGCAGGCTTTCACTTATTCAGGAGATTGGTAGGTAGAATCCCTTGGATAACAACCATGAAGAAGAAAGGTGCCCAGGAGAGCTTGAAGATTTTTAAAGAAAAATTAATGACAACTCAGGAATGAACCATTCCACCATACAAGATTTCATATTTCAGTAGGAGGCCTGGTTGGCCAAGCAGGGAACTTTTCAATGAACTAAAACACAAAAAGGGAGCGTATAAAAGTAGGATTAAGGACAGACAACAGAAGAGGAGTGTAAAAGTGCTATTTGGTATATAGGGACAAATCCCTACTGTCTGACAAACAGCAGATCTTTAGTCCAGAAGGACCTCAGTAAACTTGAGGACTGGGCCAACAGAAACCTCAAACATTTTAAGAAGGAGAAGTATGAAGTTCTTCCACTGTGTTGCTGTGTGTCACTACAGGCTGGGGAGGGACTGGCTAAGTAGCAGCTTTGCTGAAAAGGTTGTGGAGTTGCGGTGGATATTTGGTTGAATATGAGCCAACACCTCATAGCAAATAAGGTGAACCACAGACTGGACAATATTAGGAGGAGTGTGGACAATGGTAAAGGGAGAATTAATCTCTAGAAAGCACTGGTGAGGCTCCGCCTGGAATGCTGTGTCCAGTTTTAAGTTCCCTAGTCTAGAGTGGTACTGAGGGGCTGATGGAGTCCACTTTAGGGGTATAAAAATTGTTAGGGGCCTGGAGCACCCGATAGTAAGGAGAAGCTGAGGGATCTGGGCTTGTTAGGCTTGCAAGGAGAGGCTTAAGAGAGGAGAAATCTATTTGCAGTTTACAATTATAATTATGAAGATCATAAAGTCTAATTCTACTTAATAGTGATGGATAATGTATCAAGAAGAAGTCATCATAAATTGGGTCTCTGGAGACTCAGACTGGACAGTAGGACAAGCTTTTCTACAGTAATAGTGCAGGAAGTGAAGAGGTTGGCTGGAAAAGCTGTGCAATATCCATCCTTGAAGAGTTTTGAGACTTAGTCAGCCAGAGCCAGATCTCGTCAGATCTCATCTTGGTGGTAAGCTGATGTTGAGCAGGAAGTGGGAGATAATGACCTCCAGCGTTCTCTCCAACCAGTATTTCTGAAGTGTTTCGATAATTGATGAAATGGACAGCTTAGCACTTCTTTGATGTGGTAAATATATTACTAAGAAATATTCTGAAACACCTATATTGAGATCATCATGGTATTTAACATATTTAAAACTACCTTTTCACACTGTAACACTTTTGTAGTTGAGCATGGTCAGACTCTGCACCTTTAGGGTATGCTGTTGGCCCAAACAAAAAATAGCTGTCTGCTAAGAAATGATTGTAAGCTTCCTACATGACTGGATGTCAGAGAAGATTCCACATTCATGTTGTTGATCCTCAAATAATGCAGAAAAATGGAGGAAAAGAGTCACTTCTTAGACTAAATATCAAGATTTTGTTTCAGTGACACTTTGGGCTTTAATCAGTAAAGAGAATCATTAGCCTAAAGTACATAATTGAAAAATCAAATGTTAGCTTCAGAACTGAAAAATAAAAAACTAGGCCTAACAGTAATGTTGAGTAGAAATTGGGTGTTACTCAAATCTTATGTTTGAGGTCATTACTTAGGTTTCTTAGAGGGGAAGTCTTTTGCTCAGGAAAAAAAAGGACAAATTAAGTGAAGATACTTTTTTTTTTTTTTTTTTTTCCTTGGGTTGAACATGAGTTTTGTTGTGAAAACATGCAACTATTTCAGTGTTGTCAGTCTGCAGCATATCATCAGCAGCTGAGCTCCAGTTCATCTGTGCGTGAAGGCAGTGGTGGTCAAAGAGCAAACTTAGTTGAGTGTGGGGAATGTGTTTCTGTCCCTCATGCTGGTGTTTGGGAGGCTGCCAGTACCAATATAAGATGCAGAATAGATTGCAGTATTACCCAGTGACTGTGTGTAATGTTTTCAGCCATGAAGATGGCCAGTGAGAGCTTGTATGAAATGAGAGAAATAAGTAAGTTGAGTAGGCAGGGCTACTTTTCTTTCCGAATAATGTATTCAGAAAAGTTGAGAAAAAAGAAAAAAACAAATGCTGGAAAGTGTCATTTCTGTTTCTTTAAAATAAGTTGGCTCTTCAAGGATGAGGACTGCTATTCTTTTCTATGCCCTTATGGAAATGTGCTGGATAAATATAAGTTAAAGCTTTTTTTTTTTTTTTTTTCTTCTTCTTCTCTCTCCTTTCCTTCACGTTATACTGACATTGCAACTTGGAAATATACATTTGAATGTAATATAGATTTTGAACTTTCCTCTAACAGGCATGATCTAATCAAACAGAAATTAATGTTAGCAGAGCTTAGCACCTTCACAGTTTTAATATGCTCTTGCTGTTACTGGCTTTTGAGACCAGATGGATGGTTTGTGTACAAGTGAATGTGAATACTATGATTACTGTTGGAGTGTGTTAATCTCACATAAATTCAGGACTAAAGAGACCAAAAGGCAGTAATTCCAGCCACCTAAAAACTCAGTGTTTCTGAAGCTTCAATGTAGCATCTATAAAAACCCTGCTAATACAATGATTTACACAATATTGGAACTGTTTGTGTTGTGCACTCAAAAAAATAAACACGCATATAGATCTGTGCAGGGTATTTTCTTTCGCTGTAGGATTTCTTTATTTAAAAACAGCCATTTCAAGTTTATTCACTTCCTTCTTTTTTCTTAATGTGTTATTTCACCAGAAAAAAAAATGATGATTAGCGGAAATAAAGCTCTTTTTCTGCTTCTTAAGTTCTTAAATTGTAGCTGAGATGCAATCTTTTTATCTTCAGATGTGACCAGTGTTGCTGTAAATAGTTTAAACAGCAGTGGCATTTTCTTCTCAACATATAGGAATAAATAGTTTAGAGAATTAAAAGATTAGAGAATATTTTCTTGGGCGAGGTGAGGAGAGGGGAAGGGGGATAGTTGATGTTATACTAGCTTTTAAATAGAACACTGGTCAAAGGTGCCAAGTGTTCAGTAAAGTTGCATCTCCAATAAGCCTTCTGACTGAGGGTCAGAAGTTCTGACCCGTAAAAGAGAATCAGAACAAAAGTCTATCAAGTCCAGCTGTTCCATATAGGAGAACGATGAGTAGGAGATGCCGAGGGAGAACAAAAGCACGGGGCGTTCATGCAGGAGTGCTCTGCCAAAGTGCTCTCCAAGCCTCTGGCTGCCTCCTCTGCAGCTCAGGGGCTTGGAGCTGAAGGTGGTGCCTTTCTATTTAGTAGCCCTCAGTAGACTGAGTGGAAGAAACAGGCCTGCTCACCTGAAGAACCCTTGTCAGTAGCGGTAAAAAACCGAGGTAGGTATTGTATGTAATGTAATATTGTGATCTGCCTAAAATGTGGCTCTAAAGGAGGGAGTGCACCGGATTCAGTGTGTTCGCAGTTACTGGCTAGCTATGCATGCATGCATGTGTGAATTGCCGTTTTGCCAGAGCTTCAGTTCACACCTGTCTATTCCAGATGCAGTAGAAAAAGCTTGTTGCGTGTATTCAGGCTGTTTTCCTATCTCCTTGTTTCAGAGTCTCTTCAGGGTCCTGTTACTGGGTCATGATCTTTACGTGCTCCCGATTTCTAGCCCGTATTGCATGGGCTCTTGAACGACCTGCTTTGTCTGTATGTTGACCACCCCCAAATGGGATGTCCCCCTTATCCTTTGAATTCTGGCTTATTTGGCCATTGCTTTGTTTCAGCAGCCATAGCTCTTTGTGTACATTGGGCACGACTTGTATCCCACTGCTTTCCCAAAGACTGTGAGAGGTAAGATTAGTTTTCTGTGTAGCAGGTAAGAAACCAGGGACGTCTTCACTGCTTGCCTAAGGAAGCCTGATCTGGGCTACAAAGTATCAATTTCAAAACCCCTAATGTATAGCTTTTGTCCACAGTACTGGGGTAACAGTTTGTGAGCTGGCTTGGCGTATCTATGGGCTATTCCATAATTTGCATGGAAGACCAATCATTTGGGATACATGTTCTCAAATTATGAATCTTGCTGACTTAACACCACTCTTTCACCAAGCAGGTAAAAGGCTGTTGTCAAGTTCCTTGCCAGCTGGTGAAACATTGGAAAAAGCCTGTCTGGAATGACATGTCAGTTCAAAGAGTTTGAAAATGCCGTGGAAACAGAGTAACCAAACTTAAGTATGGAATAAACAAATTAGACAAGCAAATACAGCCCAGGTGGAAGTGTGTGATAAGATTACTGGGCTAATCCTCCCTGTGCTCATTTAACTAGGAAAATAGACTCTGCTGCCTTGATTTATTGTTGCTTAAAGTTTTATTAAACACTGTTAATATTTTTGCTTTGTGGACAGATGCAAGTTGGAAGCAACATTTGTCTCCGGGCAGCAAGAAACCTGTTAAAAGCTGAATGCCCTGACTGAATGCTAAGGATTCTGTGTATTCAGCTCTCGCCACATCTTGTTCCCTCCCAGCCTAGTTTTCATGAAAATTTGTAGGGTCTGTTGATGACTGGAATATTTGTGGAATTTTTTTTGGACATGACTAGATGTATTGATCAAGGGTTAGCATGTTATGGATTGACATAAATATCACTAGAAGAGATGCATTTTTCATTTTTCACCAAGACCAAACTCAGTTGTGGGTCTTTTTTTTTGGTTTGTAGGTTTTTTTGGTTTGGTTGGTGTGTTTTGGTTTGGGTTTTTTTTTTTTTAGTTTTTTGGTTTTTTTTTTTTTTTTCTTTCTTTCCAGGGAGTACAAGCAATCTACTAAGGCTCTTCAGTACTGTGCTAATAAAATAAGTAATTAAAATTCTCTTCTGTAGATGATACCATCATTCCAATGTCTTGAAAAAGTCTGACACCTTGGTTCGGCATCTTGTCCCTACTGTGTTTTGGAAGGCTGTGTATGCATGAAGGAGTATTTACAACTTGAGTGAGGTGATTTAAGCTAGGAGGTACTTAGTCATATACTCTTGTCTTGTTGCATGTTGGCTGGGAAATGGTGAGAAAATAAACTGGCACTAGTATCCTAAGGATATATCAGGCAACCTGCTCTTTTTAGAATGTTAAAATGCTTTCTAGCTGAGATAATGAGAGGGGTGTCAACTTTTGCAAGAAGCAGCACACTGCTAGGATGTTTTCATCAGCTTGGAGGCATTTTGGTCAGTCCTTTAGCTGTTCCCCAGTGAGAAAGAGTGGTTGGAGCTGCAGCAGCAGAAGGGGAACAGGAGGTGATGCTTAGGCAGTAAAGTAGTTTTTCTTGCTTTAAAACTTAGAGAAGTGGGCAAAACCCTGGGGGTGCCAAAGCCTAGATTTTACTTCCTGCAGTGGTTATGTCTATTCCAGAGACTTTTAAAGATATATAATACTTCCCAGAATGGGGACCAGCACCCTGAACTGTTGCGAGACTTTCTTTTGGAGTGAGTTTGAATACTTCAGGCTGAAGAGGACACAGTATTCTTGGGTGCATTTGAACTGCAAATTCAACAAGGGCCAGGAAATGAGCTAAAAGCCCTGAACTGCTGCCTAGTCATTAGCTGGGCCCCAGCTCTGTTTGGGACCGTTCCACTTCTTGGCTCCTACACAGATCTGCCAGACGAGGATGCTTAGCTCTAGCAGGGAGGGTGGGAACTGCTGCTTGTCTGTAGGACCAGGGATGAACCCTTGACTACCTTTTATTTAGCAGTACTGCTATTGCTAAGTCTCCCGCTTTCTGTCAAGCCATTGAAGCACTGTATTATCAAGTAAAATGCAGGAACAACTGTCAGCTTATTGCCTTCTACTGGTATTAGCAGGAAAAAATGAGGAGCTGATTATTCAGACTTCAGGAGCAACATAAAGATGAACATGCAGGCATGTATGTCAGGCTATGAATCCCAGTCTCAGCATCATTCATTGTTAAGATCTTAAATTTGGGATGAAATCAGCTATAATCCTTTGTTGCTGTAGGTGATTCTCCTCTGACTGCTATGTATCTTGTCCTAAATGTGTAACCTTTCCCACAGATTGTGTGAGTCATGTCAGAACCTGGGGATTTTCAGCCCCGTGAGATCTGCAGTAACATCTGGGTACACTGGAAGAGATCTGCATTCGAGTGCAAAACTAGGGTCACTATTGACTGAAAGGAGAGCTGCTGTATGTGTAAGAGGAGTTTTGGTTCCCTCTGTTAATTTGGACAAGCTTCCTCTTCAGCATCTCCCTTTCTGGTTCCAGCATTGGTCTTCTGAACTCTTTGACTCCTTACATCGTGCTGGAGATAGGCAGCTGTAGACTGGGTCCTCTTCGAGTAGGACAGTGTCAAGCTCTGCAAGAGGATTTTTAGAGTTGGATCTTGGTTGTGGGCTATGTACTTTCTGAGTCTCGTTTCTGAGAAAAACACAAGCACGAAACAGTTCCAAAAGTTGGCCTCGATTCGTGGAAAGGTAGTGTAATCAGAGTGCTGTGGCAAAACTGCACCCCTGTGCAACAGTCTCACTCCAGTAATCCTCTCCATCCTCACGCACATACTACAGTGCCTGTGGGGCAGCAAAGGTGGTATCATCTTCAGCAACAGTGATGGAAAAAACATCATTTTACTAGAGTCATCTTCATTTCATGCTCTTAATACTTGTGAACTCATTTACATGGCCCAGATGGTCTCTTGAAAAAAAACACAACTTCGAGTTTCTTACCAGTCTGCAGCTCATTTGCTTGGCTTCACAGGTTTTGGGTATTGTGCTATTTTTCTGTGTGACCACTGCTGCCTTGATGCTTGCCCATTTCCTGACTGCAAATTAGATTTCACTTCTGATTTCCATGAGGAAGTACACGGGGCATGCCCCGCAATTTAATTCAAGCCCGTCGGTGCAGAAAGACAGATAAGGCAGGCAGGTCCTAGTAAGACACCAGTAAATAAGATGGCAGATTGGTTTAGTTTTGGTGAGGTCCAGAGCAAGAAATGCTTGAGAGCTCTCAAATCTTGGATAGATGTCAGGTTCTGCAGCCGTCCAGCCAGAGTGCAGGAAGGGCCTATTGACGTGAATATGGCAGTTTGTAGCTCCAAGAGATACTGTTTCAGGCTGCTTGAAAACTCAGGAAAATCGTCACCACTGTGAGTGTTTCTCACTGCTATTTCTGCATATAAAGAGGCTAAGAATTTAATTTCAAAAAATCAACAGTGGTAGCTGGAACATGGTTTTATAGCAAGCTTGAATTCCATAGGTCCCAACAAAGTAAGTTATGTTTATAAGAACAGCCACAAAAGAAAAAAGTTGAGGAATATTAGTTAAAAGTAGGGTGTTCTGGTACCTGACCTGAAAAGCAGCAGAGCCTAATTAGTAAACTAGTAGTTCTTAAACACAATAGAGGCTACTTTGTAAACACACAGTCAGCCTTAGCACAACAAGCCTTTAATATAAGGACATTATACACTTTAAAAGTATCTGGGAACTGAAAGACTTCTTTTCTCATTTCTAGGTGATGCTGTCACTATTGGAGATGTGTCTTTTAAACTCAAAACACCGAAGAACCCAGAACTTGTTCCACAGAACTACAGTAAGAATCTGCTTTCATTTTAGTGGGTTTCAAGGCTTTGTTCTAAAGACTTTTGCTCACTCAAGTCACCTCACTGACTTTACTGGAATAGTCTAAGAAATATTGTTTTGAAAAAACATGCAATTTAGTGAAGGTTGCCTTTGCTGAGTCCTTAGCTGTGTCTCTGGTTCAGCTCATTATATAGGAATCTCTTAACTTTGAATGAAGCTTGTTCCGTTGGTCAGTGGGACAGTAAAATGACCATTTGTTTATATTTAAGTATTTTGTTCAAAAGGGATCTCATCCAGCAATTATTTTGAAAAATGATACAGTAATCTCAAATTGTTTGGTCATAAAACTGTGGCAGTTTAAAATTATAATTTGGTTGCAATATTATTGTGTCCTATGAATTTTCTTCTGTATGGCAGATATATGATGTTCTTCTACTGTGATATTTAGTTTTACTGTTGTCAGCAAACATCCAGATCTTTGCTGTCCATCAAGTTAATGGGATTCAATTGCAGTGTTAAAAATGCTATCAAATACTTAGAAAAGTCACCACCAGTTATGCACATTAGCAATGTGCATACATATACTTCAAATTAATTCACATTATGTTTTGATACCTTATTAAAAATGCCACGAATTCGCAGCCATCTGTATTGCCTGCTTGTTTGCTGAGAATGCATGCTTCTTGAGCTTTTCCTTTTGCACCATGGATCATCAAGTAAATAGTTTTTTTTCATTGTGGTGTTTTCTAGGACAGTACAGGCCAACTATTTCCTGAGGATCCAGAATGATCAGTTGCCATTTGTTCAGCACTTTCACATGTAGGCTACTGGATGTCTGAAATTTAAATCTGAAAAAAAAGCCACCAACAACTGATTTTTTCCACCCAGATAAATTTTCAGACCAAAACCAAGCACACACCAAGGGATGTGTAAGTCTTATACTACTCTTACACATGGCCAAGCATTGAGAACTCCCAGTTACTGTCATCGCTGGGCTTGTGAGGTCCTACAGCTGGAATCTGAGTGTAGTCACCCACTTTAAGTGAATTTGCTTTCCAACATGTCTAAATTAATTCCATGACACTTTGAAGCAGACACTATGAAAACCCCTGGGGTGCTGGTGTTTTTTGGTTTTGTTTATTCGTTTAGAAGGATGGCATTGATAATATTAGCAGCAGACTTGCCACTGCAGAGCTGGCAGGATGGCAGATAACTCTTGGGAGAGATACTGAGGACAAGAGGGATGTTACAGGTGTACAGGGAGTGCTGCTGGTACAGCATCAGAAAGGGCAGGAGCTGCTGGGTGAAGGTTTATATTGTTGTGTTCCTAGGCAACAGTACTTCGGTTCATCAGACAGACTTTAGGTGGCCCTGCTGCGAACAGGTGGTTGAACAAGATGGCATCCAGGGGTCCCTTCCAACATCAGCCATTCTGTGATTCTGTGGTTCCTGATTTTGTAGGATCTGTGGGATAGCAGACCTGTGTTACTATCAACATGTTTAGATTACTATTTCTTAACTCCATTCCGACATTCAACATTTGTTCTGAAGTGTTTGTTCTTTGAGAGATGTAGCAGGAATGTACAGAGGGAGTTTTTGTTGGCTTTTCGGTCTTTGATTAGTGTGAAGTCTGCCAGATCGCTGGTCTGCATCTGGATTGTGGGCTGCTTAATTCCCATCCTCCAGCAGGTGTTGCACTGTGATGCTTTCCTGCCAGATGATCCATGGTACAAAAGATGTCCTATGCCATGTGTCAGTCCTTGCTGTTACGGGGCAGCCCATGAGGAGAGGGTCTCTGTTTTAGACTGGAGTAACACTTCCCATACCTCGCGAGTTCCCTGGGAACGTGACCTAACAGTTGAGAAATGCTGCTCTGTATTACTACTTTTTACAGCTGCTTAAATGATAGATTTTTGCTTTTCATAATTTATTTTGTATGCCTATTTTCTCATTTTAATCATGAAGGAAGGACACCAGTTGTCTATGTCACTGACTAATGTGATCTGTTTCACTTATTTACATTTATTGTAGATTGTTTTGCATTCTGGTTTTCTGTGCTGTACCAAATGTGTTAATTTTAATAGTACCTCCCTGTCTTCTACTCCTCCATATCATGCAAGTCGCTGTTATGTTTTGGTCAGTCCACACTTTTCAGCGAGATAAATGTTAGCTCTAAGTTGCTATAACAGCGTATCTTCCAGTTCTTTGGACTGGGAAAGTAAGAGAATTATGAAAACACTTGGTAGAATCAAATACTCAGAGATTTTTTCTAGTTAACGATTATAAGAAGGAAAAAGTGATTAAAAATTTATCTGATAGCAAAAAAAGGTTTTTCAATATGGAACTGTACAGAAAGATGGGATCTTAGCTAAAATTTGATACTACAACTGAAAGTAATGTTTATTAGCACGTATTAGGTGTATTGTTAGTTGTTTCTTTTTCTCTCTCTCTTTTTTTCTTAAATAATCATTACTGAAAGGACCCTATGTTGTGCTTGGGATACTCTTGTTCATCAGTGTTCATGTCCTTCCAGTAGGATTACTTAAGGTACAAAATTTTGTTTGTAAATCTAAATATTAAATTTGTTAAAATTAGGTAAGGTAGAATACTCATGTATTTAATAGCAGAAAATTGATTTCAAGGACTTCAGTACAATTTCTTTGTATATTTAAATTTAGGAATTTTTTATCCATTAGTGCTTAAGGAATGATTATGTTACTATGGAGAACAAAGTTACGTTCCTTTAGTGAAAATAAAGTAGATTATATTGGCTTCATGTCAATTATCGCCTCTCTGTGAGGCATTTAGAGAATATCTGTGTTACTTACACATTTTTTTCTTGTTTTAAGAGTACTTTTTGTTTTACTGTGTGAACGACTGCTGTAGATACAAGATGTTTTAGTGTAAAATAGATCAATGTAATTGCATATTTATATAAATCTATAAACTGAAGTGTTACATATTTGGAAATTTTATTATTATCACTAATATTATGTTTAAATGACCAGTGTACTTACCTGATTTCTTTTAATCTAAGGCTAGAAATAATTTGGTCATCCACTTAAGTGGGAAATATCCCTGAAAAGGTCTCAGACATTATAATATTTGCAGTGGAGTGAGAACTAAGAGGAGGGAATTGAAGCAGTTACAGTTCATTTACTAGTACTGCGTATGATATTGCTTTCTAGCTAATCATTTATGTAGAATAGAATGTTTCTGCTTTTATTATTCTACCAGATAAAAGCAGTGCTAAAATGCACTGATGTTGAAAGTGTGTATTTATAATTTACAGTGAATTTTAGGGATATTATAACTTGTTGTAAAGTCAGCATTATTATTCTCCACTTAAAAGCAGCCTTTAAAATCTAAAAAAAAACCCAAATTGTAACACAAGAAACAGAAACATATTAAGTACCTCCAAAACTTTATATTTGTCGTTTTATCTCATAATTGATACCAAAGTATTTCATTCTTTGTGTTGCGAGATTAAACTGATTTTTAATTCCTTTATTGAACCTTGTCACATTTGCAGAAATTGATAAGATGGGTACTGCTGGTTACCTTACGTTTTCATGTCTTTACTTTTCAGGTTTTGTGCTAGATAGCTAGCAAGTTCTGTATGAAGTACTCCATTTTGTGTGTGTGTGTAAAATATTAATTTGTGTTGCTGTTGTTGGCAAATGGCTTTTTATTGGAACATGGTAATTAAAGGTACATAAAATCTGAGTTGTTCTTATTTTTCTTTTTATAAGTGACAAGTGAAAATGAGTCATACACAAGGGAATTTTGTTAATGGGATTTCTGTCAACTGTATTTGACATGTTCTAGAAAGAGGACACTTATTTTTTTGCACTGCTTGTTCTTTTATCAATTAAAATAAAACCTACATTTTTAAAATCTCACCATGCCTTAAAAGCTGAATTGTTTCTTTAATTATACTTTGGAGAAACATTGTATGGCTGGCCATGATAGTTTAGATCTAAAATTTAATTGTGAGAATGCACATTAATTAATTTATTTTTTTTTAATGTTGAGTTCATGTCAGTGCACTGTTTTTGTTAATGCTTTCTGAAAATTTTACTAAAAGGACAAAGTACCTGATATTTTGTGTATTTATTAATCTTGACAAAACAATTCCTAACATAGCTCTAGCAGGACACTTCGGTCATTGAAGACAAATCCTTGTTGGGGCAGGGAGAGGGACGTTCTCTTGCAACACTATGTCAGCTCCCCTGCTCTCTGAAGGTGCAAGTGCATTTGGGAATTTGGCTGTAGTCATGTTGCATGCAACTGCATTGTATTGTGGAAGGTTAATTTCAATGTGTGGTTTTATGCCTGTTGTCCTGAGTCTGAGCACCCTCCCCAGTGTTGTGATCAAAAGTGACATGTGGGTATGCAAGGGGTTAAGTGATAAATCCTGTTAGTTTTGTCCATTGAGATATGTAGAAGGGTAATTATTGTGAGAAATTTAAACAGAAGGTTTGTGTGTGTAATAATGAAATACAAGAACAAGTACCACTGAACAGCTTTCTGTGCTTGAAACGGAATTGTTTTGATGTTAAGGAAATTTGGGTTATTTCTCTGTAGTAGGCTTAGTGGTGCCAGCAGTTCCTGTTATTTGTTCTTTACCTGAAAGATCAGTATTGCCTTAACAGTAAGATGCCTCTGTGTCCTTCTCCCACAGTGGTACGCACCACGTGCTGAAACAGGGACAAGAGTGTGTGTTCAGCTACTGCTCAAAGTAGATTCCGATTTGCACTGGAGCATGCATTCATCCTTCTTTCTGCTCATTTTAAATCTGGGTATCAGAGTGCAGCACTTTACAGAGACAGGTTGTATTTCTGGATGATTGTAATTTGGCACTAGCAAAGACTTTTGTCATCACGTTTCTTCTTTCCTAGCCTAAGGAAACTTGTCTGTTGTCAGAGACGGTGATAATTTCAGCAGTTTGAGTTTTCATGTAGGCCTGCAGCTGATCTGCTACTTGGCTGTTAACCACCTAATCCAGAATCTAAAATAGTGGGGTCTTTGTCAGTAGAGCTCTGAATGTTTTACACCATTATCCCCATTTTGTCTACAAGGAAAGTGAGGCACAGGAAAACACAAGGATGTGGAAACCTTCAGTGAAGGTCTGGGTGGAGCTCAGGGAGCTGTCTGCACTGCTCCTTGTGTCTCAAAGCAGGGTCAGCTGAATCTGAACTGTTCCCGAGAGATGTTTGTCCTCTTTGTTCTTAAAATGTGCTGGTGACGTAGGTTCTAGAACCTCTCTGCAAACTTTGCTCCCATAATTAATGATTCTTTTGTGAGAAAAAGCTTTTTCTGATGCTTCATTTAGATATTTTTGGACACACTTTTAGTTCCCGGGGGCTTGTTCTATCTAGCATAACCGTGATGTACAGATTACTTTTTTCTTCACTGTTATTCTGTCTTGCATACTGGAAAACAGTTGTTATGATTTTTGGTAGTTTCTTTTCTAGATTGAATTACAATTTCTTTGACTTCTGTATGTCTTCCAGACTTTTCATAATTCTTTTTCCTCTTTTCTAGAATCTCTCAAACTTATCTGTGCTGGACTGAGCTGTTGCGCTCAAAAGCAGACACAGTATGTCCCTCCAGTTGGAATCTGAGCTATAGATAACTGCTCTGGCTGTGTATTTCCCTGCAAGCTGTACATGCAGCTAAGAATAGTTTCATTTGTTCCATGTTTATTTGTCACTAAGAGAAACTTAGTCTTCCGAATCCCATTCTGTGTTCCTTCCAGAAAGCTATTTGGCTTTACACAATTCCTTTATATTCTCTTTTCATTTATACTCACATGGAGAAATGTGATTCACCTATGTGAAGCAATGGACTCAGAAGAATTAATGATAAATGAGCTTATGATCTCAGCCAAGAAATAACTTCCCCCTTTCTAAGCCCCTGCAAAAACTCGCAACTTGTTTCTTTACCACCACAAGAGCAAAAATTGTTGGAATGAAGACTGGTTCTATGAAAAGTTTATGAGGGAAAATAGTATTCCAGTGAAAAATGTCTGTGATGTAACCACATTTTGAGAGTTTGAAAACTCCTTGGGCTCTGTGCATCAGCATAAAATTGGAAGAGCAGCAGTCTTCTACTTGTGAAGTGATAAATGAAAGCAGCTGAAAGCAGGCCACATAGGAGTGCCTCCCTCTTCACCTCGGCCACACTGCTTCCTTCACGGTGTGCTTGGCAGCTTGCTCTCTTCCTTCGTTGTCTAAAAACACAAATACATTTCAAAAAGTTAAAGTGTTCAAAACTCTGAGCTCACTGCGACATATTTCACAGCTCGTTCAGGCTGGGCAACAAAGACCTCCCTCCTTGTCCGTTCCTTCCGTAACCATATTTTACAGCGTCCGCTCCCTGTGCTGGATGTATGGCAAATTGCTGTGGAAAGCTAAAGGACCACCTTGGTAGTCAGAAGAGAGGGAGATCTTTTTGCCCTCGTGAACTTTCACCTCCTCTGATAAAAGAAGCCATTCTAAGACTTTGAACGTGCACTGTAGCAAAGGTTCAGGTTATGCAGAGATCTTTCTTTTTTATTTTGTTGAAAATTATGTATGTTGGTGTCTTCTAAGTGCCTGTTGGATGTTATGAACTAGAGTCATACAAGGACATGAGCTCTAATGTATGTTATACCACGTCTGGAATAGATATTCTTGGGAATTCATTTAACTGTCTGCATCTGAACAGGGGGAAGAGGTAGGTGCCCCCTTCATTTATGGGATTTCTTCTGTAGATGGGACAAAAGGACTTGCCAGCAGATACTGTCTGCTATCTCCAGTGAATCTTGTGGCCTCAGTGAGTGGAGCATGTCCGAAGAACTCAAGTATGAGTGAACTGGAAAATTTATGAGGTTAGCACAGCCATTTCAGTCTTAGTTCTATCAAAAGCTGATCTGTGGATAGAACAAGAGCAGCTGCTGCATTTGCTTCAAAGTCTACCTACAACATTTTCTTATTTTCCTATTTGGGAATTCCTCCATTCAGCTTCAACTGCTCACTTTACAAAATGTTTGCGCAGATTCTGCTAGGTGTTGTCCTACTTATCACATATTACAAAGCAGTAGAATGCTATTTCTTTTGTTGGCCACCCTTGACAGATAGGCATAGCAAATTGTAGCACCAGCTACTCTCCTGCGTGTACCAGATGGTGTCTTTGAGAATACACTGTAGAGGCTTCCTACGCACCATCCTGCAGATGAAGAATATCGGGCCAGCTACTCCACGAGCGCAAATCATCAGAGTGCTACTAAACAGATTGTACAAACCAAGTTTGCATTAGATGCTATCTGACTCATGAGGTAATTAGTAAAAATTACTGTAATGTACATGCTGGTGCTTTTTTTCAGCTAACTTGCCTTGTTTTCTGAACATAAGAAAATTGTTATATGCTGTTTGTAGTAAAGTTAATATACAGTACTTGAACAGAAAGGATTTTTTTCAAGTCGTTTTAGAGAAAACAAAAGCTTTGCAATGCAAATGCCACAGAAAAGTATTCTAAATATATAGAAATAATATTCAAGGTACTGTGTATGTGCATCCGAAGTTGCTTTTGAAAAGCATGCTGTACTTTGTAAACACTTTATGCGGTATAGACTGCGTGTACAAAAAAAAAATATTATTCTGATTTTTAGAAGGACATAACTGAGAAACTGAAGTAGGCGTACTATCTGGAGTGGTGCACAGATATTACATGTTAGAATAGAAGAAACTGACAAGTAGAAGTTGCTGTCATGACACTTCACCTTAGGGAATACTTGCTTTGAATATTTGGCTTTATTTGTAACAGGCTTCCTTTGAGTGAGTTTGCAGATGGTCAGTGTGCTGAATTTGTGATTGAAAACATAGAATCATAGAATGATTTGGGTTGGGAGAGGCCTTAAAGATCATCTAGTTCTACCCCCACTGCCATGGGAAGGGACACCTTCCACCAGACCAAGTCACCCAAAGCCCCGTCCAACTTGGCCTTGAATGTTTGCAGGGATGGGGCACCTACCACGTCTCTGGGTTACCTGTGCCAGTGCCTCACTAGCCTCACAGGAGAGAAGTTCTTCCTTAGATCTAATCTAAACCTACCCTCTTCCAGTTTAAAACCATTGCCCCATGTCCTATAACTACATGCCCTTGTCAAAAATCTCTCCTCAGCTGTCTTATAAGCCCCCTTTAGGTACTGGAAGGCCACTATAAGGCCTCCCTGGAGCCTTCTCTTCTGCAGGCTGGACAACCCCAACTCTCTCAGCCTGTCCTCATAGGAGAGGTGCTCCAGCTGCCTCTGATCATCTTCGTGGCCCTCCTCTGGACTCGCTCCAACAGATCCATGCCCTTCTTATGTTGGGGACTCCAGGAATCACCTCCCTCGACCTGCTGGCCACGCTCCTCTTGATGCAGCCCAAGGTGCAGCTGGCTTTCTGGACTGCAAGTGCACATTGCTCGGTCAAAAAAATGTATTGTAAAGCATGTATTGTAGCTGATCCAGCTGTAATCTGTGTGTGAGGACAATAATGTGAATGGTGAAGCAATGAAACAATTTTCTAGGAAATTTATCAATAAGGAATTTGTATTTCATGTCCTTTTCTCAAAAAGAAAAAAAAGACTTAGTTAGGAAATTCTAGATTTTTAGAAGTTACATTTTATATATTAATATTTCAGAGAAAATTTTGACTGTTTAGACACAATGCTAAGAACGTGAGTGCCTTAAGGTTTGCAGGGGAATCACATTCCTAATGCTTTAGATATATATTTTTTTTTTAATGCTGTACGTTCATGTTCTATTTTACATGACAATTTGTTTTGCAGATGCTGCTGAACATTCTTAAATCCTATTTCTATTTGTGATATTGCTTTTAAGTCTGACCAAAGTTTTTTCTTGAGGCCATCCTAAAAATAAAAAAGATAGCTACACATATCAATGTGAATTACACCAGAGGCATTTGTAGTCATGCTGTGTCAAAGCTGTTTTTTCCATACTTCTAATGCATGACTTTTGTCATGAAAGAATTCAGTGTTTCAGCAAGATTTCCAAGCTTATTTGTCCACTTCAAAGTAGAGTTAACTTTTTTTTTTTGAGAACAGCTATTATAAAAATACACTGGAGGCACATTAGCATGTTCATACAACAGGTAGGAGTAGTAATGAATGTGCCTCTCAGTGAGGTCTGTCTTGCAATTTTAATGATACTTTTAATATAATACTTTTTATTTGTGTGGTGTTTCTCAATTACTGTACCTGTCCAGTGGCAAAGTTTGGACAGAGCAATTCTTCTGGTGTGATCCTTTATTTCCCAAAGAATATGTGTAATAGGAACTTTCTTAATTTTCTTGAAAATTTTGTACAAAGGGACATGTTATTCTTTGTGAGGAATTTATTTGCATTTGGCATGTTGTGTGTGGTACATTGTGATGTGCATTGCTTTTGGAAAACAGTAGTGCGGCAAAGAAGAAGAAGAAAATATTCTTAGGTTCATATGATCTTACCATACCATATATGAAAACTAATACTGGACACGCTAATGACAGTTGTGTAGAAAACAACATGGCAAACTTGGAATGTTTATTTACAATTAATCCAATAACCCTTATGCATAGATTGCTCACCTACATGTATATGTTATTGCTGTTCATATTGGTGGTAAGGATATAGTAGATTTCTCTGGACGTGGAAGATGATTTCAAATGGTTTTCCTGAGTGTCAGACCAAAACATTCAGTTAAAATTTTTTATAAAGTTTTCCTTAGCCACCATTATGCTTGAAAAATCTTCCTTGAATCTCTTGAAGTCATTTAATACCATTTCTATGATCTTACAAACATGAATATTAGTTCTGATATGCAAAGGTTCAACAATGAACTGAAACCCCTTGGAGCTGAGAGGCACTATTGCTTGCTGTCCTTGACTCTGCCCTACATGTACCGCCTCCCCTGTCTCAGCAAAGCTGATGTAGAACTGAGGCTTGGTTTTTAAAATTTTAGGTTCTAATTGTAACCACTTATCACACTGAAAAAAATTATTACTCAGCTATTAATTTTTCCGTTCTTACTGCACCTTAGCATCCCAGACACCACCCTTGAGGATCCAGCTTCAAATCCCATTATCAGTCTTGTCAGATTGTTCTGAAAACAACCATATACGTACACGCATCCATAAATCTGCCTCCTGACTTGCTTATGTTCTCCTTCCCTTCCTGCACTAGTGCTTTTTGCTTGTGTCTGAGAAAGGACCAGGCTTTGCTGGGGGTATGAGAAGGAGTATTCTGGGGATAGAGTGATGTACGACAGCAGGAGTGGTACCTCTTCTTCAGTGTGTTCTTTCTCCATGGTGCTTTCCAGCGCTGCCAACATTTCCGTACGTGTAATAAGGTTTTTATTTAATTATAATCAGATTATTACTTTTTAAAAGAATCAGGGAATTATATTCTTAATAGAAACAAGCGGATCTGCTTTAAGTTGTTTTTTCTTACGATTTTGGAAGTTGCGTAGTATTGATGTAGTGATATTGCAAGGTTTGCATTTCCTTGATAATTTAATTTTGTGTTTTATTGTGTCAAAATGTAAACAGGAATGCAGTTGTCTTTTAAGAAAATAGCAAATTAAAGATATTCCTGAACATTCATTTTAGTCTGAGGCAAGCAAAGTTGGTGTTTTTTGTTTTGTTTTGTTTTTTTAAAAAAACAGGTTTCTATACCTTCACAGAAGGTATAGAATATATACCTTATATCTATATATATAATCTATCTATATAGAGAGTTATCTTTATCTATATCTATCTATATATAGATATAGAATTATCTATATATAGAATATATAAACTTAAGTGTAAATTAAGAAGTCTAATATAAACTATGTATGGAATTCCCTACTTTTCAGCTGTCCAGCTTTAGGACAGCACATCTTTGTGTCTTTGTTTTATTTTTGGAGATAAGAACAAAAAAATGTGTGAATGGCCAAGTATCTAACACTTTTCAAGATTAAATAATTTGTCTTTATCTTTGTGTTTCTTTCAAAGTGACAGATTCTTTGGCCCAGTCTGTAGTCCACCATTTAAGATGGATAATGCAGAAAGATCTTCTTGGCCAAGATGTCTTTCTTATTGGTCCTCCTGGGCCTCTCCGACGATCTATTGCCATGCAGTATCTGGTAAGTATGTTGGTTTAAATTCTTGGAGACATAGTCATTAATGTCACTTAGTTATTCCTCTACTAGACAAATTGTAAAAGGTAGTCCTAGAAAATCTGACAGCAAGCTACTTAGGAGGTAAATAAGTTTTTCCATAAATTTACTTTTCAAAGTTCAGTTTTTGTTTCAGATGAGTAAGGTACAGACATTTTAATACATATTTTTTTACTTAAACTGCAGGCGGAAAAAAAAGTTGTAGAACTATGTTACCATATGCTATCACAAATGGAGAAACAGTTTGTTCTAAGCATTATGTGTGTTAAAAGATTAAGATATCTGCCTACTGTTACAGACAGCAAATCGTTTTTACTTTGTTATATAAAAAAAGAAATGAAGGAAGGAGTTTAGGAGAGGAGTGTTCTAAGTAACATTTAGGAGCAGTTATTGTGAGTGATTAGAAAGAGTAGATGCCTGTGTGATCCTGTCTTGGAATGTGGGAAGGACTTGCCTACGTCCATCTGCATGAACCGTAGCAGCACCATGTGCAAAATGTCACGTTTAAATCGTTGGTGCCCTTAAATGATAAGGAGGAAGGGATTGTCTGCCCTTGATGATTTGGGTAGGACTTTGTTGGTCAGGAGCTCTGTCTAGAATCTGGTTGGGCAGAAGGGTGACAAATGGGTGCATATGTCATAAAAATAAGCCATTTCTTAAAAAAAAAAAATACTGATTCAAATACTAGCTCTCAGAGGTGAAGCATGCAGGAGAAAGTGGCAAGGTTTTGAACTTTGGAAAGAAGAGCAAAGATTTCTTAATTCAGCAAACCAGATACACTATTTGATAGTTTGATGCATTCCTTAAAGTAAATGAGAAAAGTTTGGTGAACCTAAAACGAGGACTTGGGAAACACCTGATACCCAGGCATGGGACATAGAATGTGTCTTGTTATTTATACCAGTGTTTGTATGCACCTGAGCTATATTAGAAAGGTTACAGCTTACTGTTTCAATGCTGTGCCAGACAATTACGTGAAGGTTCGTCTTTGCATGTGAGCTGATACATGCTGTGGTCCCTTTCATGAAGCTATGTTAACCTGGAAAACTTTTATCTGCACTTGCTGAAAGCTACTCCTGTGTGTTCATACATAGGCTAATTGTTGAAAAAAATTATCCTGTATTTCACCTTCTGTTTTTTCTTTTAATTTTAAGAAGGTACAATTGTATCTACCTGCAGCATAAAGGAATTGGTAGCTTTGTAACCAGCAGGCACTGAAAAAAATGGAAAGGAAATAATTTTCGTGGGTTTTTATATATTTTTTTTTTTTTTCATAGAACTGTAGTTAAAAGCTTCCTCTTAAAAGAGATCTGTTAAATATGTCATACCTTTAATTGAGGGGTAAGGGCTAAGAGCATTTCATCATGAACCTGTTTCCTAGCAGGACACGCCATAACGCAGATATGAATAGCAGGAACATCAGGTATAAATACATCAATTTTATTTTTTTTTTTAACTTTAAGGTAGAAAACTCTAAATATATCTCATATTGAATCAAAATAAACAAAACAATAACCCAAGGGTTCTCATTTTTTAAATAGTCTATAATTTTGGAGATGCAGACTGCATCTCATGAAATTAAAGAGAGAGAGAGGATAAGAACAATATAGTTCATCAGTGTACTGGCAAAGCATGTGCAGGTAATGATCATAACTGCGTCACAGTGTAAGTGTTACTTAGCAGTGAGGGTTGAAGCTTCTCAATCTTTCATGGAAGACTTCTCGTTTTTATTCATGATTTGCAGATGCTGATTGTTTTTCAGAGTCCAGAACCAGAAGATTAACTTACAGAATGTTACAGACGTTCAATGGAAAGAATATATAGCTGGTTATTATGTTTTTAGAACAGGTTTGGGGAAAATAAAAGTTTATTGAGCGGAGATTCAAACCATTTTGTTTGAGGCAGAACACACTATAAACATTTTAAAAAGAAGAGATATTAGATTTTGTTCGGAGTTATTTCAGATCACTGTGCTCTGCCTAGAGCTCTTTTGTACTGTTATACCACTAAGCCTGTTTTTAAAGTTCACTGACTGGGGTTATAGTCTTATTTTTGTAATAACTTCAGGCTGTTGTCCACAGGAGCTAACAAAGCGAGAAGTTGAATATATCGCACTGTCGAGGGACACCACTGAAACTGACCTCAAACAGCGACGAGAAATCAGAGATGGTAGTGCTTTTTATCTTGATCAGGCAAGTTGCAATCACACACCACCTAATTATTGTTTACAAGTAATTTGAAGGAGGTAATGGTTTATATGATGAAAAATTAGTGTGTGGATTACAGACTCACTGACGTATTTCTGATGCAGTTAGAAAGTCTCATATAACACTCTTGATCTCATGATTACCGAAAATGTTATCTTTACCCAAATCCAGGATTATTCTGTTTCTTAAGAGTACTACAGGGTTGATTTAGGCAAGCTATTTTTGATATACTACTTTAATGAGGAGTGAGATCCGTTCTGTGCAAGTTAAACAAGCACTTCTCTTGGTGTGTCTCTTCCCTAACACCTGTAGCACATTAGAGGTATTCCTGAAATGAATCTTCTAATATAGTTTCATTGAAAAAGAGTCTAGTTCATCTAATTTAAGATTGCTCTGTGTTGTGAAACCCAGGCACAGTAAATGGAGACAATTGCGAGATTTGATTTGAAAACTCACTGCTCATCTGAACTAAAATAATTATTTAAGCACTCCTGCCATCATTATTGCCCCAACCCATTAGCTGATTTAGTACAACCATAGAGTGACTTAGATTAGGTAAGATTTCTCTTTGAGAGTTACTAATGGCACATCTCCCTTTTGATTATGCAGATAAAATATACTCATTTAGAACGTCTCTTTTCCTAGATACGTAAAACTTGTGTACATGTTAAGTTTCTAATTAAATATGATGGATCAGTTCCTCTCATGTATTGTGAATTTGCATGTGTAATCTAAACCAGTTTTCAGTTGGTTATGCTATAGATGTTAGTGATATCAGCATCATATGAGTGATTTGTGGGTGGAAAGGAAGATGGGAATGGGAGAGGAAAGAGAACCTGAAAGCTTTGTTCTTGGTTTTTTTTTTTTGTTTGTTTGTTGTTTTTTTTTTGTTCACAATGATCTCTTTTTTCATCCTCCAAACTTTAAAGAAACTTTTTAGTAGATTCTATTGAAACTATGTGATAAATGACTTTGAATGATGAAAGATCCTCAGAATGAATGGTAACAACTAATCTAAGTAATTTTTCAAGTTAATTCTAGGACTTCAAAACATCTCATGCTTATCTGGAAATATGAGGTGTTGCGCAATATGAGATAATTTAAAGTACTGTACTGTGAGTTAGGGCTGTAAACGGCTTCTTATTTACCAGGGGATAAGAGCATTTTTGTAGTCTGTGGGGTTAACTCGTTAACTCGTGTTAGCTCCATGCGTAACTGCTGTTATGGACAGCCTTATCCTCATGCTTAGTACAGCATAGTCAAAGTAATTTACCGCTGGTGTAAGAGCATTAATTAACTAACATTTGTAAGAGCCACTGCATCAGGAACTGTAAGAAGCTCACCAAGATGTGAGGTGGTCTGTTAACCCTGTATTTAACTGAAGACTTTGATCCCAATGTCAGTATGAGGCAGCTTGCTTCACTTCGTACAAGCTATTTTGAGTGATCTCGTTCCAGTAAGAACGCTTTGGAAAGATTAGCTTTCTAAGGTAAAGGTGTTTTTCCTCAATCGGTTGGAAATTTTCAGTTAAAAGGCTTTTACCAGAATCCAGCACAGCAGTACTTCAGAGCAAGACTTTCCTTTAGCAAGATGCCAAAGTACTAAAATCAGTCGGAATCATGATGTCTTTCCTCAGCTTGTGTGTTACTCATCACATATGTAACCAATGTCTGTTTAAAGTCCGAAGGGAAAATAAGAAAATAAATCATTGGTACCTAGATGAGCGCTTTTAAAATACTGGAAACATGAAAGATGAATCTCACAGATAGCCATGTTCCAGCTCAAGTTTTCTAACCCTACATTTTAGTTAAAGACATAAAAAATGATACATAGTTATGTTTAGCACCATCACAGATCTAATTATAGCTCAATAATAAAAGGGAATAAAGTTTTACAGGTTACACTAGGGTTTGAATTTTAATTAGTTCATTTAATGATTTTGAGGTTTGCAGATGGCTGTACCAATTTAAAACATTACAGAAGCCAGAAACTACTGTCTTTAAATCCCAGACCATGAACAGTTTCATGACAGAGAAGGCTATCAGTAGGTAGCCTTAACAAAAGGTGAACTCTCATATGAGGGACTGAAGATACAAGCTATGCTTTGCAGATTTGCGTATCATTTCCCCTTCTTGTGGAATCTCATGCTTGCTCTTCGTGACACCGAAGAGAAGACAGCAAAACTCCAAAGTCTGGTTTGCAGAGCATCCACTGTATGAATTCTGTCGGTCAAATAAAACTTAGCTGTTGTTTAAAAGAGATGAGGCTCTTTGCATGCAAGTCATAATAGAGTGATGTAGTTATCTTACACTTTGAATAATAATAATATACTGTAACGAAAGTGGGCATCTTGTTACCAGAAATAACTTTAATATAATGAATCACCCAGTTTGCGGACCCGCAAAGGTTTGCAAAGTTGTCTCTGAGTGATTAAGATACTATGGTTGCTTATAACTTTACAGTTAATAGTGACAGATTGAATACTGTCAATTGATATATTGGAGGTTTCAAAACATCTGATATATTTTAGCATGAAGTTACTGAATATAATTGCAGTTAGTTATTTAAGATAGATTTGGAAGACGGTGATTTTGAAGCAGTGATTGAAATTCCACATTGAAATGTATACTGAAGGGCAAATGTATAAAATATGTGAGAATATTAGCATTTGTTAGTACTAGAGCGAATCAAATGGGAGAAGATTTGTACTTAGGAAGTTAAGAGGTGCCTGACAAAGGGAAACAAGAAAAGGGGAGAAGGGGAGTTATTTTCCCCCTCAGAAATAGGGAACCGTTGAAATAAAGGTAAACATTGAATTATCAAATTAATTCCCAATTTAAGTAATGTCTAGTAAATGACTTATAATGGAGTAATGGTGAATTATTTGTTTTCATTCAAGTACTGACAGCAGAAAATTCTATTTTCTTGTCTTTACCTTGAGCCATTAATTGTGGTTTTCAGCTGTTAATTCACTGTTAAAAGCCTCAGGAATGTCATTATTGCTGTTATTGAGACAATTAAGTAACCTCTTGGTTTTATTCTGTAATTTATTGCATGCGTTAATTATGTTGTGTATCAAGTAATTAGAAAGAATTACTTTGTTGCTGAAGCATTTAAATGGCAGCTTCACATCTTGCTTTTGTTGATAGAATAGCTTGTCTTGCAGAATGGTTTTGTTTCTGTAAGTCTTTGTAGTTGAGCCACCCACTTGACTGAACCTGTATGGAGATTCTAATATCAGCCTATTGTATTTTCAAAAATTAAGAAATTAGATATGGTATTTTTATGTCCTTTGTTTTTGCCATTTCTGGTGCAGTTCTGCTTTTTATTGTGTGTTTACAGCTAGTAAAGCGACACCTCTGTTTTAAAGTCCCACTACTACAACCTCCCACATTTTTAATTATTACATCAAAGGAAATCGTACATTGTTTTAATATAGTGGATGCAATTGGGAGAGCAGCTAAGCCATTTTGTTAGTGCTTGAGAGGTGTATTGCCCCAGGATTGTGCCACAAACCATGTTGCCTGGAATGCCTGATTTTTTTGTTTTTTGTTGTTGTTGTTGTTTTTGTTTGTTTGTTTGTTTGGTTTTGTTTTTTTTTTTCTAACCTTGAATCTTCCAGCTTTTGCATTAAATGAAACAAGCTTCCTAAATGTAGACCACTTTTTAAAAGTACAGTCTTTTCTGTTCAGGACAATCAAACTGAGGCTGGAAAAAGTAGAAAAATATTATATAGTTATGTGGTGAAAAATTACAAATACAGTGTAATGTTTTTGAAGATTTGTTGATCAAGCCATATCCACTGAGTGAATAATTATGTATATCACTGTCATTTCTGTATATACAGAAGTAGAGTCAGTTTTGGTGTATCTCTGAATTCTGTGAACATACTCATTTTAATAGAGTACTTTTGCATCCCTAACCGCACCAGCACCGTAAGTTATATGATGATAAAAATGTAAAATTGATTGTCAAGATACCAGAAAAATTATTTTCTACTATGTCTTGAAAGACTTTGTGTAGTAATCAATTAAACATCCAGAGTGGCAGAAATGACAACTTAAACTATCCTGTCTGTAAAATGAACATGAAATCCTCTGGAGTAGCACTACACAGACTTGAGTTTGGTTTCTTTTAATCAGTAAGATTAGAACGAGAGTTAAGAAATAAGACCTGAGATTAATTGAATGAAATTATAATACTGTTTGAGAGTGTGTGTGTATACGTATGTCTGTATGTTTGCGTATGCGTATAAAAAAATTTATTTCTACACCCTAGCAAAGAGATGGATAAGAATAATTAATCTTTTAAAAAAATTAAACAGTGAGTGCAAATTGTGTAATACTGTGACTTATTAACCTACTACCTTGGAGGCGATGGTGGATTTTTTGTCAGCTGCTAAGTTAGCCACGGCAAAGGCATTGACTGACTGTCACTGCAGTATCTGTCTATCCAGTACAGGGAACTAGATAGCGAAGTCTGTAGAAAGAAGAGGCAAGCAATGCAGTGCTCCAGAAGTATGAATGTTGCTATTAATTTTCTTGTTGTGTCCAACATTGCACAGGAAGAGGGAAATATTAGGTAGAAACCAACAGTATTTGGATGAAGTTACTCTTTATTGAGGTTGACATAGTATATCTTGTATCTAAAAAGAAAATGCGCTAGAAGGACCCCTATATAGTAGCCTCTTAACTCGTAGAAGTTATTTTTGTTTTAGTAATTTGTAATACTTCTTTTATGTTTCTAAAAGTGTCAGCATTTAACTGGATTTGTTAGGTTAGCAGTTCGGAGTCTTGTATCTTGTTTTGATATAGAGGGCATATAGATGTCTGTGATGTAATGTGGGGAATATTAGAACTGTATATTTATAATTCCTTGTAGATGAAAATCAAAGGTGTGGGGTTATTTTTTCTTATGTTTGTGACTGTTACATACATATTCTACTTTCTTTTCAGCTAGTATTTCCTACAATGCAGGAAGGGGCAATACTTTGTAACATGTAGTGTCATAACATTCGTAGGCAACGTGGACTTGATGGATGATGGTGCTTTGAATCCAAATGATTCACAAGTGATAGGTAACTTCATCATTTTTAGGTATCTGTCCAGTCCTTAATTTCCTTTTTGTTCTACTACTCATCCGGAAGAAAAATTTAAACCCATCTCCCTTGTTCTTGTCCAGAAGATGAGAGCTGTATAGAATGAAGATAAAAACTCCTAGGTTTCCTTCTTTGCACTGGTAAAAATCTGTTCAGAAACTGAGATTGCTTGCTCCTGGGCCAAGCTCTGCCCAAGATACAAAGTGTTTTACATACTTGATGTCAATGTACTGTTGTATTAATATACTTGGTGTAAAGTGGCTAAAATGGCCAGAACCTGCCTACATGGGGGACATAATCTCTTATAAATACAGTTTGCAGGCACTGTTGCAAAAACACCTGACTGTCATGTTAGGGGAAGGGGTGATGGAAATAAAACATATCATTTGACATGTGGTAGTTCAAAAAAGGAAAAAAAAAATTGTATGGAGGAAGCCGAAATCAATAACTGGGGAAGCTGTGGTTCTTGTAATGTTAACATATTTATGATCTTATCATATGTTGATTCACTTCCTAGGGTAAACTCTTAGTTTTCTGATTCAAACCTCCAATAAATTAAGGTTGTTTCTTTTTTAGTTACTTTTCTTTCTTTCTATGCCATGGTGCTGCGTCATGAATTAGGTACTCACCATTTCTGGCCATTCTTCCTTGCTGAAATGTTAACTACTGTGGACAGCTGGAGACTCTCTGTGGATACTAACTAGCCTGGCTGCCGGTGCTTTGGTATACTGAAATTTCTGTGTCATCATTTTTTTTTTTTCCTTATTAAAAAGTAGCGGGTAACTGTATTAAATGCAACTTGCCCTGTAATTTTCCCAACTTCACAGAGGAAAATCAGTTATAAAACCTGTCCATAGTTTATTAACTGAATAGGTAGGCTGAATAGTGAAGGTGTACCCCCCGCCTACATTACATTACAGAGGGAGAAGAAGGTTGAATTATTTACTACTTAAGTTACTTTTTAAATTTAACTAATCACATTAGTCACTATTCTATTGATTTGAATAAAACCTGAACATCCCAACAAAGAGGATATCAGGCAAAAACACCAGACGGCCTGCATGGATGAACAAGGAACTCCTGGACCATCTGAAAAACAAAACGGAAGCCTGTAGAGGGTGCAAGCAAGGACAGGTAGCCTGGGAAGATTACAGAGAGATTGTCCGAGCAGCCAGGGATAAGGTAAGGAAGGCTAAAGCCCTGACAAAATTAATTCTGGCCAGGGATATCAAGGACAACAAGAAAAGCTTCTTTAGGTGTGTTGAGGATAAAAGGAAGATCAGGGAGAATGTGGGCCCTCTCCATAAGGAAACAGGAGACCTAGTTACCTGGGACATGGAGAAGGCTGAAGTACTCAATGACTTTTTTGCCTCGATCTTCACTGGTGAGGGCTCTAGCCACATCACCGAAGTCACAGAAGGCACAAGCAGAGACTGGGAGAATGAAGAACTGCCCACTGTAGGAGAAGAGCAGGTTTGAGGACCGTCTAAGGAACCTGAAGGTGCACAAGTCCGTGGGACCTGATGAAGTGCATCTGTGGGTCCTGAGGGAACTGGTGGATGAAGTTGCCAAGCCACTGTCCATCATACTTGAAAAGTCAGCAGTCTGGTGAGGTTCCTGATGACTGGAAAAGAGATAACGTAACCTCCATTTTTGAAAAGGAAGACAAGGAGGACCTGAGGAACTAAAGGCCAGCCAGCCTCACCTCTGTGCCTGACAACATGATGGCGCAGATTCTTCTGGAAACCATGCTAAAGGACCTGGAATACAAGGAGGTGATTGGTAACAGCCAGCACGGCTTCACTAAGGGCAAATCATGCCTGACCAATTTGGTGGCCTTCTATGACAGGGTTACAGCATTGGTGGACAAGGGACAACCAACAGACGTCATCTGCCTGGACTTGTGCAAAGCACTTGACACTGTCCCACATGACATCCTTCTCTCTAAACTGGAGAGACATGGGTTTGACAGATGGACCTCTCAGTGGATAAGAATTGCCAGAGTCAAAGAGTTGTGGTCAATGGCTCAATGACTAATTGGAGACTGGTGATGAGTGGCATTCCTCAGGGATCAGTATTGGGATGGACCCTGTTTAACGTCTTTGCCGGCAACATGGACAGTGGAATAGAGTGCACCCTCAGCAAGTTCATCAATGACACCAAGCTGTGTGGTGCCGTTGACATGCCGGAGGGGAGGGGTGCCATCCAGAGGGACCTTGACAGGCTGGAAAGGTGGGCCCATGCAAGCCTCATGAAGTTCAACCAGGCCAAGTGCAGGGTCCTGCATGTGGGTTGTGGCAATCCCAGGCACAAATGTAGGCTGGGTGGAGAATGGATCAAGACCAGCCCTGAGGAGAAGGACATGGGTGTGCTAGTGGATGAGAAACTCAGCATGAGCCAACAATGCATGCTTGCAGCCCAGAAGGCCAACCACATCCTGGGCTGCATCAAGAGGAGTGTGGCCAGAAGGTCGAAGGAGGTGATTCTGCTCTGCTCTCGTGAGACCCTACCTGTACTGTGTTCAGTTCTGGGGCCCCTAGCATAAGGAGGTGGACCTGTTGGAGCGAGTCCAGAGGAGGGCCACAAAAATGATCAGAGGGCTGGAGCACCTCTCCTGTGAGGACAGGCTGAGAGAGTTGGAGCTGTTCAGCCTGGAGAAGAGAAGGCTCCAGGGAGACCGTATAGTGGTCTTCCAGTACTTAAAAGGGGCTTATAAGAAAGATGGGGAGAAACTCTTTAGCAAGGCCTGTTGTGATAGGATGAGGGGTAATGGCTCTAAAACAGAGGGAGGTAGATTCAGACTGGACATAAGGAAAAAGATTTTTACACTGAGGGTGTTGGAACACTGGCACAGGTTTCCCAGAGAGGTGGTAGATGTCCCATCCTTGGAAACATTCAAGGCCAGGTTGGATGAGGCTCTGAGCAACCTGATCTGGTTGGAGATATCCCTGCTTCTTGCAGGGGGGTTGGACTAGATGACCTTTGAAGGTCCCTTCAAACCCAAACCATTTTATGATCCTACGATCATGTTTGGAGTATATGTAACTCAATGTATTCGTTGCCTAAGTTGTAAAATGCAAAACCATATTTTATCATCATCTACAAAGTGAAAAAATTTGTAACAAAAAAATAGAATACACATTTTAGATGAATAGTAGGTCTGGTTTTTTTAACTCATCTTTGAATGGTTCATACATTCAGAACTTTTTAACTAAATATTTTAAACAACTAACACAAGATTTTACAAATATTTAAGGAAAAAGGTAACAGTAAGTTTTTATTAACAGTTGGCATTGTTGCTTTGAAACTGAGTGAACGTGGCTTTTAATAGCCCTTTATTTTCCTATTTAATTTTTGACAATACTTTGATTTTGGAGGAAATATGTTATCACTTCAGTCCATGAAATAGTCATCCATTTCAGTGTTGCTCAACAATTTTCATGTTTGCTCAACTCATGAGAGAAAACAATAACTAAGAAATTAAGAGGCCTGAAAACTGAACAAATATGTTGAAAGATATTCTTTGGTAGAGTCATACCATTAGACATGCTATTTACCGTACAGATATTTTAAAAATCTAACAAAGTAGATTCCCCAACAGGAGACAGCCTTATATGCTTCACTGCCCTTAACATCTGTTTGTACATCTATCTTTAGACTCTCTCTAAATTTCTAGATAGTTTGCTATTTCCATATAAGATTATAAAAAGCTTGATGATCTTATTAGTTCTGTTCTGTCTTCCTAAAAGAATAACCTGAGACACTTACTTACAGTAAATTACAAGTCTTGGTCAATGTCCTCTTCCAGCCTCAGTAAAATGAAGAGTAAAAGCTCATAGCTTTCTCTGTTCTGCATCTCTGTCATTTCTTTTCCTAGTATTTTGTAGGTGACTGTTAATGATTTAAATTTGAAAAAAAAAAAATTATTAGTTGTACTTAACCTATGGAAAGAAATTTAGAAGATATCAGTTTCCTCTGAGTTTTGTGATGTTTGGTAGCTTGGTAGGTTACAGGAACTCAGATTAATGTCCGCCTCCCATCCCTGGGAGACAGGCTGCACCATGGATTTAATAGTTCAAGTTCTGTTAGTCTGCTGCAGCCAAAACCAGCCAAAGTTTTGTGTTGTCTTTACCAGATGGTTGTCAAGGATCTCTCTTCACCGTAAGAGACATCTGGACATATCATTGTCGGGATGTTTATGAGATACAAGAGTGAATGGAAAGACTTGGGTGATGAGTTTGCGTGGAATATTGTGCGGGTGGTGGGAACAAGATATTATGTTGGAAGGGACATCTGAAATGCAGGCTGCAGATGTAGGGAAACCTTACCTCATTAGTTCTCGTGTTCACTGAGCTACTTGTTCTGTTGTTTTTCCACATTGTAGTTTTGATTGCTGTGCTTGAGTTGTCGTTATATGGATCCAATTTTCAGACCAGAGGCAAGTAATCTTCTAAAAACAAACTTATCTTGAGGTAGCTCCTTAAAAAAGACACTTATTTACTGATTACAGTTGAGCAATTTCTAGCAGCATTTTTTAAAATACGGTTCTGAAACATAGTCTGTACATCATATTCAGAATGATGCTGAGGTCTGAAAAATTAAAGCCCTTTGGAGTTCCCTGAGAACCTTCCTCACGGTTTTCAGTGCAACTGGAGTTCTCTGGTTTACAATACGCATTTTCCTGAGAAAAGAGAACTACCATTCCAGTTCTGGTATTTTAAACTATACTGTTAAAAATTTCTTGTGCCTTTGCAAATTATTTTGGTTAGCTTTATAAAAATGTCCTCCTTTCTCTGGTGTTTGTGCACTGCAGTGAGCTTTTTTTCTGTCCTTCTTCCCTTTCTGACACTGTAACTTCATCCATGTGTTTATACACAGTGATTTATGACAAAATTGGGGTTTACAGCTTCCTGTGGTTGTCATATTTTTGCAGTTCTCAAGTGGAGTAGCTCGCTGTGGTTCAACTATGGGAAAGACAATAAAGTCTGCTTCCGGTTGTTTTGCTTCTAAGGTGTTTTTGCCTTTAAAGATCAAAATATATTTTTGTAGGTGCATTGTGAAACTGGGATAAGCAATCTGCATTTGGTACTTGTGGCATAAAGCTGTTACTACGAGAACAGGACTGTGTGAAGGGTTTCTGCTCCTGACCTGCGGTAGGTGCAGGTGTTCCTTGGAGCAGGTTACCATCCAGGTTACCATCCTCCCTGAGCCCTAGGAGCACGGATGGGAGGCAGCAGCATCAGTGCTCCTCTGATGAGCAAAATAGTCCCTCACTGCAGTTACAATAAATCTGAAAGTAAACATTTAACAAATCCCCCTTGGCCTTTTAACAAGAATTAATACTTTTAATCTCAGGTTTATCATAAAGGTTGCACAATATAAGCTCCCCTTGTCAAACAGTGTTTTATGTTAAACATTTAGAACAAATGAGACTAGTGAGAGAGGGAGGCAGCGGAGCTATTTCTGGGTTTTCATTATAGAATTATGAAGATTTCTTTCTTGGAAGCGTTTTTTAAAAATGATTTTCAGTGACAGATTGCAAACTTACTTTCCTTCCTCTGATTTTTTTTAATGCATTTTAGTTTCCATACCAATCCATCAATACACAGATAAAACTGAAATAATGATTCAGAGGGTGCCTTGTAATATGCCGCCTAGCTTATTGCGAAAACTTATTGCTCATTATTAACCAGAATGCAGAAATATCATAGTTCAGTCAGAGATATGCAGCTCTTTTGGTCTTAGGAGCAGACTTTATGCTGTTTAACACAAGAACTTTGGAGGTAGGTGAATTGTGCGTTTATGTAATTGTATTTTGGAGAACATTTCCAGTATTTCAGATATGCTTTGAAGATATATGAGGGGCATAATTTGGAAGAAAGCCAATCAGGGCAAATTAGCTCTCAGGTAGTGGTGGTGTTACCAATGTTGTGAGGTATCTTTGGTTAAGAAGTGAAAAACCATGATTGTGCATTAAGCCATTCTGGAAGCCGATTATGAAAGGTACATATAGGTAGGCAAAGACCATCCGTAGCATATCTTTTGAAATGTCATTATACAGAGCATTAGAATTTGGAATAAAAATTTCAAATGCTTTCCAAGCTCTGGAAACTGTGTACTTCTAAAATTTTGTAAGCTGATGATCAGCAGGCAACATAGTGTAGCATGCTGCTTCTCAAGATTGCACTGCTAATAAAGAAAATCTTCTTTCTTGAAGTTAATGATTGTTAGAGACTTCCTGATGTTCACTGTCTGCCCCTACAGCAGATTATCTTCATGTACAAGTTCAGGAGAGAGATTCGTGTTGACACCGGAAGCCTTTTATTTCACCAGCCTTCATCCGTAGTGTGTGTGTCTCAACATGAGTCAACAAGATTCTATGGATACTCAAAATATTTTGAAACCATATGAACAGAATGTGTGTTTTCCTCTGGCTAGTAAAACTCAGTCATAAAGTCTTCCTAGACTTATAATATGCAGAATCCAACCAACTTGGCAAATAAACTGTTTGTTAAAGCATATTCTGGCTGTATCTCCAAACTGCATTTAGAAAAAAATAACATTTTGTTCATGCCAGGTATTAGACTGGCCGCTGGAGGCTCAGGTTTTCTATTCAAGCAGGTTGGAGCAGATTTTTTACTTGACCAGTGACCTTCCTAGAGAAGAATGTTAGTACAAAATTTGTCCTTTGTACAAATGTTATGGGATGAAGAGAGAGGAATTTTATATTGCCTATTAGTAGAGTATTATGTACTGAATTAACAACAACAACAAAAAAATCATTTCGTATACTGATAAATTTTGGAAAGAATTGGTGATTTAGTGGAAGAGAAATAATCTGAGGACTATTACTTGTTTAATGGGATTATTCCAGGTTCCTCAGATACTAAATATGAGGCTAGATACTAAAATGTTGTGTAGAATGACATTCAGAGAAGTGAACTCTATATAAAGATGTGTACCAGGATTTGTGAGGGCCTTTTTTTCAGTAATGTTTGCTTGAATCTAGATTAGATACAGGAATTACTTCCATCTTAATAACAATGTAAAAAGCTTACATTATGACTAATTTGCCAGTAGTTATTTATGCTTCTATACCATACATTAGAAGCACCTAAATTAGTCTTATCGTTTAGTGTCATCTTTATCTTCTCAGATGGATCTCTAATTCTGTTGAATGCTTTGTGCCATGTAGCTATTCATTTGTTATACTGAACTTTTCTTTGTTCCTAGTTTATGCTTATGCTTTTGTGCTTTATACTTCTGCTTTCATATATAATTCTTATTTTTGTTCTTGATAATTTTTCTATTCTGGTACCTCTTCATTATTCTTTCTCATATCTTCCTTCTTTCTCTCTGTCTCAGTTTTTAGCATCTATTGTATTCATCAGAGATTTCCATCTAGCATCATATGACAGGTTCTTCAGTTAGACTTTATAGGAGACGTGCTGGGAAGAGATTTCATTTGTTCTCCCTTTGCAACTGTGCTTGTGTCTAAAATAATGTTAAAATGTAATAGGAATGCAAAGGAAGACTCTTTGGTGCCTCTGAATGTTACCTGTGCCTAAACTTACCTCATTATTATCTGATTAAACTTCTGCAAATTGGAAGTAGACGAGAATGCATTGAATTTAAGAGTCTCTTACTGGACGGTAATTCTGAATATTAGCTATGAAGTGTATTTAGTTTACCTGAGTGAGTGTCGTTGACTGCAAGAAAATTGCACAAAATTACCAACACCAGAGTTCAGTTTTACGTTTTGGCTCCTCATTATGCACTTAAATGAACAGCCACATATAAACAACCAATGAAGCGAAGTATAGAAAAGAAATAACTTTCTATCCCAAAAGCTCCAAGGGATTATCAAGTTAATGGCTAAATTTTTATTCTGATTTTGTAAAAGACCATATTCAGTCAGGGAATATAATTCTAAATCTTTTAAATTTTGTCACATTTTAAACATCTGATTATTTATGGCACTGTTTTGTTTTTTATCATCCACATTTGATTTCAAAAGACTTATGGTCTAGTCAGACTAAAGCAATGTAATGAGTATGTTTTACACTGATATATAACCAAAGGAATACCTGACTTTTTTCTAGGTATTTTAATATAATTGTAAACATGTAAAACCACCTTGATTTTATGTTTTCTTTATAGATAACTATCCTAGAATTGTTAGATGGTGTTAAAATACCTGAAAAATACAAAATACTATGCATCATCAAAAAGAAAAGGTGCCACATATTAATATATACTAGGTACACACTAAAATGTCTACAAGGTTTTCCATTTTATTCTATTGGTACAAAATACTGGAGCTTTTTTTTTTTTTTTCCAATCCTTATAATAGTTAGGAGATAAAAGTCCAGCTCATGAATTTGTCCAGCTGTCACTCTTCCTGGTCACTACTGATGTGAATCCTGCTGATTCTTACAGAAATGAATACTGTTTTGGAAAGCACAGAGGTTGCTTTTCATCAGGTCTTCATGAGATATGTAGTGTTTATTTCTATTTATTCCTATCTAATATTTGGTTTTTACTTTTGAAAAGTGTGCAGTTCGTGCAGCTACTGAAGGCAGAATCCTCGTGCTGGAAGGTTTGGAGAAGGCTGAACGGAATGTTCTGCCAGTGTTAAACAATTTGCTGGAGAACAGGGAAATGCAGCTTGAAGATGGTCGTTTTCTCATGTCTGCGGAGCGTTACGACAAACTTCTCCAGGTATGGAAATGTTGTTTGGTTTTTCCTTTTTTGTTGTCCTTGATAGTGCTGAAATACCATTACGAAGGGGAGAGTATGTATGAGCCAAATGGGGGAAATCTCAACAAGGTGTTTTTCTGGGATGTTCTGTGGGATGAAATAGTCACAGTGAAAAACTATGTGAGAAGTCAAACTACTGCTTGCAAGAACAAAGAAATATTTTAATCTGTATCTTGTCTGTCTACGTGAAAAAGAGTCGTCCATCTTAAGCTTGTATGAAGCCTGTATGTTTCTAAAACATGAAAGCTACAATGTGAGAATAAGCAAAATACACTTGTGAAAAGAGATTTACATTGAAATTGTTCCTATGAAGTTCAGATAATGCTTCAAAATTGCAATAACCTTGTTGCTAAGCTTTTAAAATGTTAGGATACCAAAAAAATGAGGTCAAGATGGGCAACACTATATTCATCAGTGCTGTCTTGCCTTTAATTTACAAAAGTGTATGTAAACAGCTTATCTTAAGTTATAGAAAATTATTAGAGAATTTTCTTGTGATAGGAAATGGGATTTTGCTATCTGCTGTCATTGCTACTTCAGCCATTTTCCTTTTTTAGGGGCTTTGAGTCCTACAGCTTAAATCTGAGTGGACACTTTTCAGGCTTTTGAGAACCTCAATAAATTTCATCAGTCCCCAGTAGTGCTCTACATCTTTCTTTCATGTACTGTAGTTTCCGATCACATGCCTGTCAGTCTCCTGTAACAATCTAACCCCTGCTCACTCATGTTTCTGTTTGTCATACCTAACTGTGGTTAGGTATATAATTCAGACCTGTGCGGCACAGGAAGGAAGTTTGTGATAAGCCTTCTGTCATTGATATTGATTTGTATGAAGTTGACAACTGTGCTGAAGTACTGTAGTGGATTTCTGAAAATACATCATTATTTCTTATGCCTATCATCTGTGGTTACAATTCTTCTGATCCATGCCATTTCCAAAAATATTTTAATGATATTTAATTAGTAGATGCAGTTGTTGGAAACATTATTATTCTATTTAAAATTAAGCTTTTAAAATGTAATTATATTTGAAGACTGAAAATGAAAATTCAACCAAAACTCAGACAGAATTTGGTTGCAATCATGCAAGGCATCTTCCTCTTCTTTTTTTCCTTTTGAACACTTATCTGATGATGAAATGTTTCAAAATGAGTGCCTCAGGCACACTGCTAATAGTATATGAATCAAATAAATCTCTTGCTACAATGCTAAATCTAATATTGTTGTTTTGTTGTTTGGGGAATATTGTATTATATAAACTAATGTTCATTTTATCTTCTCCTGTGTGAATAATTACTGTACATCTAGGTCTGCAGGAAATGTACTCATGTATGGTTTCAAGGAAGACTTAACTGTGATGTGCGAAGACTAAAGAGTGTATTTTTTGTATGCAATGAACCTTTTACATGACAACAACTGAAATACATTTAATGTCCCCGTGAAGGAGTCTAGTTCTGCGTTATTGCTTATAATAAAGTGTAATTTGTAAATGAAACTTTTTAAATGAAGATTTTAGTGTCCTTTACAGTTATAAGAGGGGAAAAAGAAAAAAAAAAGTGCTTATGGTAACCCACTTCTAATGTTTTAGAATAAAATAAATTTTATGGTCTGTTTTTTCTTTGTGAAAAAAAATGTTGTAATGATACCTTTTCAGCTTTACCCGTCTGTGGGATCTTCATTCGAATTGGTACAGGCCTGAAAGCTACACCTATTCAAACGTTCTATCTTCATTTATTTTGGAAAATCTTGCTTTTACTAATTCAGTGCTTTCTAGCCCATCTCAATGAAAGATGAGAATGTTAACCACATTTAGACTGAAGGACCAGGGCTGTTAGTCAATCTGCAGCTTAGTCATCATAAGTTTTTAATCATATAAGTTTTTTTTCTTCTTGTTGTTTTATTTTAATAAATTTAGGATCATACAAAATCAGAGTTAGATTCATGGAAGATTGTTCGGGTTAGTGAAGATTTTCGAGTGATAGCATTGGGCCTACCAGTACCTAAATACACTGGTAACCCTTTGGATCCACCCCTTCGCTCTCGATTTCAAGCTAGAGATGTTTATCATCTCCCCTTTAAGGTAAGCATCCTACAAGAAGAGTTGGATTATCTGTACTGAGTAGAGCTGATATTTTAATAAATAAAAAAATAACTTCTATAAAACATACAACCCTAAAAGAAAGATTTTATAATTTTTCTTTTCTTTTTTTTTTTTTTTTAGATAAAATTAATTCTGTATCAAGGAATGAGTAGACTCCTCATGTCTAAATTTTAAAAAAGGGAAAAATAGAGAGAAAAGTAGAAAATGCTTTATACATCATGAGCTATGACCCACAGTATGATCCCAAAATTAATTTAGCCTGTGATTTTATGTTCTATTTTCAGGACCATCTTCAGCTTTTATATTCAATTGGATCAAACATTTCCACAGAGAGGTAATTTTTCATAATTAAAAAAAAAATAGAATGAATGAAGAAAAGCGATGTCCTTTCAGGATTCCTTGCTATTTTGGTGTCTTTTATCACTGCATAGAGACTAGAACTGAGGAAGCTTTTTGATATGTGTGGGTGTATGCTCACACAGCTTTTCGTATGCAGCCTTCATATAATGAATCCTTAATGCTTTATAACTTCAATCACACCTTACTTATTTGCACTCAGAAATAGTTTCAGCATCTTCTACTGTGTTTAATGTTTTAGGCTTTAGTATTTTAAATATAGATAGCGTGTATAAAAATCTGTAATTACTTTTTTCCTATGCAGAATTTCTCAGCTCCTGTCTTTTGCTACAACTCTCTGCTCTCAAGAATCTTCTACACTGGGACTTCCAGATTTTCCTTTAGACAGCTTATCGGCTGCAGTTCAGATTTTGGTATGTACATACACATGTGCTGCGAAACTGTATGGGCTTAAAGTTTCTCAAAATTAGATCTGGATTATTCGTGTTGTGAGAAGATGAACACGAACGTTTGAAAAATAAACCTGAAAAAGTAAGGATGGTTTGAGGAAGAAAAGCCCCAGTTAGATATCTCTTTAGATAATCTAAAAGCCCCAGTTAGATCATACTTTAACCAAGTGTGTATTATAATACTGAAGACAAAATATGGCATGACACAAGATTTGTGATGTGCTGAAATGTATCTTAATGGTCAAAATAGTTATTTTTATTCTGCAAAATCATCTTACTGACTTCAGGGACATGTACAGTTTACCTAATGACACTGAGGTAATCAGTGGAGAGAAATAAAAGTGACAACCTAAAAGTGCTTCTGATTTAATGGTATGCATGTAAATCAGATTAATTGCATTACAAAGACACCTGTTACCCTCCATTGACACCTGAAATGACCCAAACCAACTATTGAAATATGAGTAAGGCGGGGACAATTAAGTTGTATGAGATGAAGCCTACATTAGGTCTTTGGGTTGGCTGGTGGATTTAGAACAAACATAGGCATGGAGGGCTATCTGAAGATGCAGGTCGTACACACTTGAAGATGCAATACTTTCTAACAGCTGCAGTCCAAAGGGAAATGTAACAACTGTACACTGGCTGAGTTTACAGTGGCAGATCAGGCAGGTTAGGACTAAAGCTCTGGCAGTCTTTTGTCACTTGAACTTCATAATTACATGTTAAAAAGTCAAAATAAAAACAGAAGGTGCCTCCTGAAGGAAGTCAGGGAGATGAGATCTCTATAAAGAGAGAGAGAGTAGTTGGTACCCTTTTGCAAGCAAGAAGATATGGTCAACCCAGGACGGTAAAATATGAGGACAGCTTCTCAAACCCTCTCTCCAAGGTGCAGGTGTCTGTAGAGAGGACTCTTAGGATAATTCTCTGTGTCTCTTGTGCAATCATTTTACCTATAGTACTGCTCAGTCACAGATTACTTCTACATATTTTATTGTATTACATACATTAAAGTATACCAGTTACTTGTGTTGCCGTGGTGCTCAGTACCCTCAGTTGTGCTGGATATTTGCAGACGTAATTTTTTTCTGAATTTGTAATGCTACGTCAGATGGTAAGAAGTGATTAAAATTCAAATTCAGATAAATGAAACGGTATTTGAAGGGCTTTAGGAAAGAAATATATGTTGAATTTTAAAATAAATTGCAACTTTTTATTCTTTGAGCCCTGTAGTGAAAAATTATTTTTAAATGAATGCCAGATGGCTTTCAGAGTAATGGAAGGAAAATGAGCCCTAAGCTATTATCTAAACTATGGAATGAAGGAATCATTTTATTTTACATTAGAGAATGTGAAGTGTTATTATTGTACGACAGTGTCTTTTCTAGGTAGACGAGAAGTGTTTCTTTTAGAATTAGTTTTAATCACTTGGTGTTTTAAGCCGACTGTTCTCAGTGATTCTTGCTACATAATTTTACTTTTGTGTGCTGGGTCACTGCCATCCTCTACTGCTACCTTGGTTGATTTAACCATTTAAAAGTGTGGAGGGAATGCACTGTAATGGCCAGCTTCTTCTCTTCTGTCATTGATTCACACAGTCCCAAACTGTATTTCTTAGGCTGAAAACTCCAGCTTGCTGACAGGGAGAATTTTTTTATAGGGTGCTGTTCTGAAAAGGCTAATTTCCTACACGCCATTGTAATTATTATTAATTTGAGATAATGTGGAGAAATTATATGTTACGTCTTTATATATAGACAGAGGGCTTTTAAAATGCAATAAAGGGCTCCCTAATCCTTTAAGCAGTACATTTACTACAGTGCCTTAAATGGTTTATTTTTACTGATCTTTTTTTTTAATATGGAACATTATAAATATTATTACTGGTTACAAGTATGAATTGAATTATGCATTTCATAAAATATGCATCTACTGATTTCATTTCTAAGCAACTGTTCTTTCAGTTGAGTGCCTATGTAAATCCAGGTGTATAAATGAAAATAAGTTGATTTTATTTGAATTATTTTATTTACTTTTTACTTTGATGAAGGCTTAAAAAAGTAGTGCCAGTCCACTTAGTGTTTTCTAGTAGTGTTACACAGAAGCAGTCCTTAAAAATTTGCAAGTCTTTTTTGAAACAAACAATCAAGTGTTACTTTAGGGTTTTTGAAACACTTTTTTCCCACCATGCAAGGCTTTATGCATGTGTTTCTTGAGTATTCATAAATGCACTTCCATTTCTTTCTCAATTCCTGTACCAAAATAACCAAATCTTTGTCTGTTCCAGGCAGCAACTGACAAAAGACTTAGTACTTACAACTAACAAGGAGATAGTAAATAAAAAAAATGTTATTTTCAATTTTATGGAGAAAGTGCAAGCATACTTAATAACTCATTTCAAAACAAAACAATTTTTATCAAACTTCAGAAATTTCTAGGAATTTATTTAAGTAGAATCTGTACAATGTAATAGAATCAAAGTTAAATACTAGAAATTGCTGTGAATTAGATCATTATTATGATATAGATTTCTTGTCATATTGACTCTTTTCTAGTAGTGCTATGTCTGAGTCAGTCACTGTAGCTTCCATTTATGCACAGGAAAAAAAGTTATTTTTAGGACATAATTATTCTAATCTGCTTTGGAAATTTGTATTATAACAGATTGCACCTGAGAAATGCCTGTTTTGACATTTGATTGAATACTGCATGTAGTGGTCATTTGTACATTGCCCTTACAGTTTTATTTTCAGTTGAACGTTGTATAGGTGTCTGCGTAGTCTGGTCCCGATCGGGGCTGAACTACGACAATAGGATTTTCATGTTAATAGCTGATGATAGGATGAGCCAATCATTTTTTCTAATTTGTATTTTTTAATTTAAATTAGAATTCCTTTCCTATGATGTCAGTCCAGCATGTTATTGACCGACTTTACCCCTATAATGTTTTCCTGGGAAAGGAAGGCAGGACTGCAGTCAAAGATGCATTGAAAGTAAGTATTGCACGTACATATTATAATTCCAGGCAGCGGTGGGTTATGACAGTAGTTCTCCTGACTAATGTTACTACACTACTTCTGTAAAAGAAAAAAATCTTAAGTAAACTATAATGGCTACATTATTGCTGATGCTAAAACAGTATTTTTAAAAAACCTTCACAAGCTAATAATTTAATTACAGTGAAAGATGAAACCTCTATGTTCTGTAGAATATTTAGACATCAGTTAAAGACTGTTTAAGTGGTTAATTAACTTGAGAGTTGCTACTTATATGGTTAAAGTAGTCAGATGCTTGAAAGATACCTCTGACATTTGACCTGTAAAAGGAGATGCTAAAATGACAAAAGAGATCACATATATGATTGTAGAATATATTAGTCTCTGGTTTTGGCATGTGTTAGCCTTCCATTGTGTGTTTTTGGTCAGATCTGTTTTCTTGTTTTCTCCATGTTTAATAATAGCTTACAAAACCTATAATTTTGCTGGGTTATTCCATTTATCCTTTTAAAATTTTAGCACAGTGCTGGCTTGCTTTCATTTTTGAGTATAATGTAGTAATGTATGTATGTTGTTGGAAACTGGCATTCACAGCCTTAGAGCATCTTACCCAGCTCTTTCAGTCCTAAAAATTAGATGTTATTTGTACGTGTGTGTTTAGAAATAACCAACTTAGCTAGTGATTTTTTGTTTTTCCTAAAACCAAGCCTATGTGTCAGGAAAATGTTTGTAGCCCATCCCTGCTGACACCTACCATATGCTGCCTTTTTGCATTGAAACTCAGTTCTGTATTCCCTGTTTAACTGGGCTGGTCTCCTACTTGTCTTCCTGAGTTTTGGGGTGGACAGTCCTTGTTTGAAGGAGGTTGTCCTGAATGACCTGCTAACTTTCATGAACTTTCAAAGCTGCCTCCTGTGGAGTCCTACCTGCCACTTCTCTGAATAAGCCAATCTGGCCTGAAATCTAGGATCAGTAGTCTGTTACTTGCCTTCATCACTGCCCCTCAGGATTTTGAACTCCGTTATTTCATGGTTGCTATAGCCAAGGCTGCTGTTGATTGCCACATCCACAACCAATTGCTCCTTGTTTGTGAATAACAGGAGCCATCTGTGCATCACTCCTGCCTAGCCAGTGCAGCGCCTATGTTGAGATGTTATTTCAAGCAGCCACAGAAATCTAGATTGATTGTGTCACACTGTGTTGCCCTTCCATCACATGTCAGGGTGATTGAGGTTGCCCTTAAGAACCACGATCTGGGTGGAAATTGACTCTGTCTGTTAGCAGAGCAGTAACAGTAACTTCTGTTCTTAATATTACTTTATTTTAAATCCTTTATGCCATTTTGTTTCCCCATCAGTTATAGGTAGTGAATGTCTTTATGTTCAGTACCATCCGCTTCCTCCAGTTTCTATTTCTTTTATTTTATTTTGTGTGTTGTGCATGCTTTTACTTCCTGTGTAAGACAGGTTGATTTGACTAGGAAAATCTTTTTTTCTCAATGATTGTCTATGTTTAAATACCTCTTTATCATTTGCATTTTTCTGTGTTAATTTTCCTTTTTTTTTTTTTTATACTCTTCCTCATCAGTACTTATACAAACTTGTCCCATTATGTCAACAAGTACATATAATCTTATTTGGAATTATATTCTATTTGCACATAACAAATCTTATTAAGCAGTGAACTATAAGAAACACAGAAAATAACTGGCTGTACTGAGGAACTTCTATTTATAATGATATTTTAGTAATAGCAGTGCTAGAACTGTATTAAATATGGATAAGAAATGTTTGTTTTTTTTTTCCCATTCCGTAAGAAATATGGGAGAGGAGTCTGGCAGAAGCAAGGTAATTTCTTACTCTACCTTTCTACAGATTTCCAAAGAGTGTCCAGCTAACATTTGCTACTGAATACTTCCCTCTATGTAACAGAATATGGTCAGGAAATCCAAATCTTAACTGGGACACATCGAGAGTTAAAAAAAAAAAAAATACTTAAAGTGTACTGCAATTGATGGGTTAATTTGTGTGAATTGAATAACTTCTTAACAGCAATTAATATTTAAAGGAAATAAAAACATATTTTATATAATAAAATGTAAAGTTTAGTCATCAGACTTGGAGACAGATATGGGGAAGTAGTAATTTAGCTGATAACATATCTTAATTTCAGGATGTCTTCCCTTCCAGTCAGCTGTTGGAGCTGAGAAGAGAGGTAGCCAACTCCAACTGTTCCATACTTATTTCTTCATTGTTCCTTAAGCTTTTATTATTTTACTTCCGATTCATCAGAGGTTTTGGATTTGCATTTTTAATTCTCACATGGTTTTTGCGTGCCTTTTTTTCCCAGTATTGGAAACACTCACTTTTTTTTAACCTTCTAATCAAGAGAATCTTCTCATCAGATTTTAGAAACAACATGTACATCAAATTTGTCTTAATAAATGAGCAAGTCCCTTTTTGCCTACTATCTAAGTGTTTAACTTCACTCTAAGACCCTTCTAGAATTTTTCTTCATTTTTTTCATGCCTTGATTCATTCTGTGTTTACTGTCTTGATCTTATACCAAATAAATCCTTGTTTGTTCCCTTTGACATGTTTTTGTGTTATTTGCACACCCACTTTAATCTTACCTGATCTCCTCCTCAACAACTGGTTCCCTGCCTCACAGCAGGGAATCTACATAGGCACTCTCTTGTAGAGAGTGGCCTAATAGTTCAGAAAACTGGAATCTTCTTTCTTGTCTAGACATTTCTGTTCATTTTGATTTCTATTGCAAATAGGAAAGATTTTTTTCTTTTTTTATTCTCCTCAAAGTAATTCATAATCTTGGGTGGTTTGCATTAATGAATGCTCTTAGTGCCAATACTTACCATATTTTGCTTCTTGTGAAACAGTTCAGTCCTCTTGTTTCTTGAAAAATTGTCATTCCTTCCCATGCAGAGAATCTTCAAGAACAGCTTTTGAATGCCTGTCTTAGATAGCTTAGCTGTCTTGTGGGTTCAGCATAGTACTTATCTGCAAATATGTCTCATTTAAGCTCTCTGTTCCTTTGACTGGCTGGATGACCAGCGTATTCTTTGCGGTTTCCATGCTGAGACACTACTGATCATTAGATACTTCCAAGTGGTCAGAATTCCTCTTCTTCCTTTTTTTCTGGTTTGTACGGTTTGCCTTTTCTCGCATGTTTCTAGGCACACGGAATGTGGCCTGATGATTATGGACTGCAAAACCACTTCCCTTGTTTTTGGTGGCTAATCTCTTCTTTTTTTCTTTCCTCTTGAGTCTGAGGCAATGAGGCTGCCCGCTTCTGACTCTCCAAGTATTTCCCAAACTTTCTGATATTGAATGTGCTCACTAGTTGTCCTTCCAAGCCACAAATATTTTTTCCTTTGCAGCTATCAACTTGGACTTAGAATAGAGGAAGTTGCTTCTGGCTTGGCAGAAATATGTTTAATGTGTTGTACATCCATTTCATGCTGCTCTCTAATTCCATATCTAGCTATCATAATTCTAAATGAAGAGCTGCATCAGAGAGATCTGTCTTACTCTGAAAACCACAAATGGTTTTGTTTGCTGCTCCTGTCCAGGTACAATTGTGCTCACGTGTTTAATTACTATATTATCCAATTCAGCATGTGATGAATTCAAATTGTACAAATTCAGTTAGATGAATTCAAGTTATATAAATTCAGTAAGGATCTGCACAAAGATGATAGTTGTTTTTCACTGTCCTAATTTAGAGTCTAAAAGGCTATCTGCAGAACCGTCAACAACATGTTAAGGAAATAACAAAAAAAAACCTCACCCTAAAAAACCGAAACCAAAAAACATCTTAAAAATTTTTCTAAATAACTCCCAAGACCTTTGTGTACAAGATCTGCTGCTGCTGTCTTCACATCTTCCTTGTTTGATAAAGAGGCTGCTGGTACAGATAGTCTTCTTACTTGCTGTCCTGGTTTTGACTGGGGTGGAGTTAATTATCTTCCCAGTAGCTGCTGTGTTTTGGATATAGTATGGAATTTGGTATGTGAAAAATGTTAATAATATGCTTTTATTAGTTGGTGCTAAGAGATGAAGGTCTTTTTCCAGCTTCCTAGGTTTTGCTAATGTGCAGGTGCAAGAAGCTGGGAGGGGTATAGCCAGTACAGTTCACCCAAACTGGCCAAAGGAAGTATCCATACCGTAGACTTAGTGCTCAGTATATAAGGGGGCTTGGACAGTGGGCAGCTCTCGCTCTCTCAGGATCCTTCAGAGATTGCTGTCTGTTCCATTCCGTGATCGCCACTCCAACAGGCTGTAACAGTTGTTAGGCAGTGAGAAATTGTGCATCGTTAATTTTGTATATTTTATTATCATGGTATTTAATTATTATATATATTATAATATATATATTTACATATATAAATATGTAAAATTTGCTGTCCTAGTAAACTGTCTTTATCTCAACCCATATCTCTTCCTTTCTTTCCAATTCTCTTCCTTATCCTACCTGGGAGTGGAGGAGGGTGAGTGAGCAGCTACATGGTATAGTTGCTGGCTAGAGTGAAACCATGACAGTTGCTCACAGTTATTTTCTTTTGTTGGTATCTAATTAAAGGATTTTAGTGTATAAGCAGTTTGCAATTTTGTGTATGAGCAGCTTTGACCCTATCCAAAATGCCATTAACTTAGTAAGAATATGATAGTTTACTAATGAACATAAGAGTGAGAACATCTGTAGTTCATTTCACAGAATCATAGTTGGAGCATTTCTTAGAATCATAGTTTGAGATACTACTCAGTAGGCATTCCTCTCCTCAGTTGTTGTTTAAACGTTTAATAGTGTAGTTTAGTGGTGAAGGACAGTCAGCTGTTTCAATAAGAATATATAATTTGATGCAGCCCATTACTAAAGCACCCTTATCTGAAATTCATATTTAAACATGAAGTTTTTGTAGGCTCTTATTCCAGAATAAGAATTTAGAGAGTGATGAAGAGCCAAAGTATTTGTACAAAAGCATCTTAATTTTCTTTCTAAACTTTAATAGGCAGTGCTGTGAATCCTAGTAATAATAAAACTGCACACTTTTTAAAAGTTATTTTATGTAAGTGATTTCTGTTTAAAAAATATTTTTTCTAAGAATTCAGAGCGGTTGGATAATACTCCTTTTTCTCTTGCTTTCTCAGCTTTTACTCTGTTGACTGAAATGGCTATATGAGTTCAGTAATTTCAGTTAGTGACTTTTTGTGTATAAACCCCCCTGATATGACTTCCCCTTCCCCAACAAAATAGACTTTAAACATAATTTTTTAGATGGTTTCATGCTTTCTGTGTACAGCATAAAATAGAGAATATAATGCTTAAGAGGAGATTGGGAAGACAAATGTTCTGGTTTTTGTCCTTCATATACCCAGAACATGCTGAAGGCTTAATTTGTACAGGTTGTCCTCAATTTTCATTGTATGATAAGGCTGTGGAGCTAAGTAAACATAATGTTTGATGGTTATTTTTATTGGTAGCCAGATGTTTAAATCTGCAATTGGTTATAATGACCTGCAGAGAGATAGGTGAGCTATTATTACACATGCTAAAGGCTATCATCTGTTTCTCTTATTATTTCAGTCTGTCAGGCTAAGACTTAGCAAAGTCACCATATGACATTTTCACTTTGCATCTGTCACTACAGTCAGACTAAGTAGGTGGTACACAATCTTTTTGCTTTGGTAAAGTAAAATATATAGGCCATTGAGAATGTCAACATAGGTATGTGAAGTAAAAGTTGAAGTAAATGGATTTAGGACTTCACAAGCAATTAATCTTCAATACACTTCTTCTGGCCCTGTTTTTAGAACAAACAATTTTAAAAACTAGAAAGCTGTGTTTATAATAATTTCCCCCCTCATTCTACAGCGTTTTGAGCTTCAGGATTCAGAAAGGCACTTGCTTCCCAGAAGGATTACAAAAATAGAAAGCGTACCTGGAAACAAACCCTTCAAGGCTGATGTAACTGTCCAGATTGGTGAAAAAGAAGTGACGTTCCAGGTATGATTTTATATATTCATCAAACTATGTATGATTTTAGATATCTTTAACTTGTTTTCATCTCATGGAGAATTTGACACACTTGATACAAAAACTCATTTGCATTGAATATTTTTTGGTAGAGTAGCACATGATATTTATTAGAAAAGCATTTAGTTACTGGAATATTAGATTATGAATACACAGGGGTTTATTTCTTTATAAACTCATACTTTCCTACAGGAGATTCATTTAAGTTTTTTGTGTTAAAAGAAATGCTAAAGAATGGATGAAAGAAAAGCCTTTAAATTTCATAATTTTATATTGGATTAGAATAGCAGAGAGTACTTGTGATGCTCATGGTGCTGCTTTCTCTTTTTCTTTTAATAAAAACAGTAGTCTGTCTTTGTCTACACTTCAAATAAAATCTAATGAGTGCTTGGTAATGTTCTGACACAGGATGTTGGCAAAATGGAACAAAAGCAATCACAACAAATAAGATTAGTTTGAGTTTCTTCCAATGAAGTTTATGACCTGCTAGGTGGTGAAATAAGGTCTTAGGATACAAATGCTGATCTGAGAATTGGAAGTTAATGTTGAATTTGGAGAGTCTAGAGTTTGTAAAGAAAGTGAGTTATTTGGAGTCAGAGAGAGATCGTATTAACAATGATGAGGAATATCCTCAGAGAATTTGTACTGTAACAAAGTGAAAAGCGGAACAGCAGCAAATGGGAATTTGGCAGAAAAAGATGAGTCTATAGGGACCTGATTCAGCTCTTTTTGGAAGGGAAGATTTTTTCTTTCATTTGACGTGTAGGTGATACCTTCTGAAAAATACATCTGCAGAATGTCTCTTTGGGAACAGGAGGGCATAAGGAGTTTGGTGATGAAACAGTTCCCAGACTAGAATGGGAAGTGGAAATAGAGCAATGGGGGAAATGTGGGAAATGATCAAAACTTTCCAAAGTTCTGCTCAAAGTAGCTCCTTCAGATTTTCACAGTACAATTTGCTCTTTCTCTTCCATGTTTCTCCAATGAGCAATAAATATTGGTGATCATGAACAGCCTCAAGTTCTTTGCGGACTCCAGGGCTGTAATTGAAGTGGTTCATGCTTTGGTTTTTGGTTTTTTGGTTGGGTTTTTTTTTGTTTTGTTTTGTTTTGTTTTGTTTTTTTCCATGAAGAGTGGGCAATGGAGCTGTGAAGGAGATTAACTATTGAAAATTACATGATTTAAAGTTTTTTAAATGAAAGACTTAGGTTTGATGGATGACAGTCATCGTCAAAGTATTATAGGAGTTTTCAGAAAGCGTAACCCAGTCCCCATAAAGCCTAGAGTTATCACAGTATAGCTCATTTAGCTTTTTTTTTTTTTTTTTTTCTTATAGGTTCCAGCTGGGACTGGCCTGTTAAAAAAGCTTCCTCGATCAGATACTTTCATAAGGACTTCCAGCCATGATCAACTATTGGCAGAAATGATGCAATCCCATATGGTTAAAGATATGTGTTTAATTGGAGGAAAAGTAAGTATTTAAATTTATTTTCTCCCTCCTTCTCTATGTTCCTTAGAATTTAATCTAGTTCTTATTTTTTAACTTCTAGGGCTGTGGCAAAACAGTTATTGCTAAGGAGTTTGCTGATATGCTGGGCTACAGTATAGAACCTATCATGCTGTACCAGGTAAGTAAACTGTCTGCTGATGATCATGCTTTAAATATGATCCAAAATATAATACACAGACATCAATTCTTTGTGTGTATTCTCTCTCTCAGTGATTTTTAAAGCTGCAGCTTTAAAATCACTGATAATCACCGATAAGGGTTAAAAAAAAAAAAGGATAGCAAAGATTTCAAAGATAGCAAAGTTTTCTGATCATTATAGAGCATTTTTTACTCTCTATTAGAATGCTTATCTAAAATCTCCTCTTATTGCAGGTCTAAATACAGGGGATACTGTACAGCAATATAGATAGTTCAGTGTTATTACATATAAACTAGCCCTGCTGCTGCTTTCCTTCAATTTTATTGACTTAATTGTGGATGTGAAAGAGAGATAATCTAAATAAAATGTAGGGAGAAATATTTAACACGGTGATCTTTCTCCTTGCCACAGAGAATTGACAACTGATTCTGTGATTTGGCATGATGGAGAGTCATGAAGAAAACTGTCTTTTGCATCTTCTCCTTTTTGGAATTTTTTTTCCCCTTTTGTTTTTCCTGCTATTAGGTCAGAGTGGTGATCACTTGTAATTCATGCATCTTGAATGCCTCCAGAAGACCTTTTGTTTTTCTTTTTTTTTTGTTTGTCTATATGCTATTTGATCTTACAATGGAATTCTCCATTATCAACGCTATTTGTTTTGTTATTATGGAAACCAGTTTCTTTATCATATTGAGAATACATAATGGGTTTTATGTTTCTGGGGAGTTTTTGTGAAGTTATTTCTCATGTTCCATAGGCTGAATCTTTCTTCTAGGGCTTTTTTGATGTGTTTCTTCTGTCAGAATCACCTAATATCCTCTTACATGTTTATTTTTTTTTATGCTTAACACGTGGATTTTAATCAATATTATAGATTTTGTGCCTTTTCTTTTTTTACGTTTCTATTTAGTTTGATGATTACATCTGTGTTGGGACTGTGTTGCAGTAGAGGTTAGAAGATAAGGTTCCGTGTTAAAAAATGGTGCATCCTAGAAATATAAAATGAGGGCTGGTGTTGAAATGTAATATATACTTATTACAGTCAATAAATATTAGCTTCATTATTCATAGATGCTATAACAAACAGAAATCTTCTTCAGCCCTTAGCCTAATTGTTGCTGATTTATTTATGCTGTGTCTTAATACAGATATGTTTAAAGATAGATTTGGGGAGAAGTGTGCATTAACACTCTGAGACACACAGGCAGTTGACACAGTTGCCTTAGAACGGCAGTCATGAAGGAAGTCAAAATGACAATCGGGAAGAGCTGGAGGAGTCTTAAGGCCATCCATGGGCTTTCAGGATGGTGGCAAGGAGCTTATTGTTGTAGCTGCATTTTCCATGAGTTGGAGGAATAAATTTACAGTAATCGAAAAAGTAAGAACAGAGTGAATGTTTTTACTGAGTAAAATGTAAAGTTTGTATTTAAAAAGATTGACATAGAAGTAGTTGTAATGGTTCCAGGAAGGCTGGATATGCAGAATAACAAGCGAATGAAGGTTTTGGAACTGTCAGTTGTCTCAGAGTGGTAAACATGGCACAGTGAGGCTGCTGTACATTTAGGGTTTTTCCTTTTGATTTTGTCTGGGCAGTGCTTCAGGCTTTCTCACAGCACTAGAGGTTTTTTTGCAAACCCCAAGCTCTGTCATGCTTAACAATGATCTCCCATAGCCAGTGGTCACTCAGTACGTGTTTGGAAAGAATTGTCAGTCTTAGATCTTGATATAATCTAACCTCGTGACATAAACTGAAAAATTACAAGATGAAAAAGTAGAATTAATGTGCTAGCTTTTCACAGTAGAGATCACACATGTAAGGTTTTCTCTGTAACCTTGAGGAATTAAAATGCTCTCAATTAAAATATGAAGTCAAGAGTCTTCTGTGACTCCCATGACAGGATTTACAGTTGTAAGTGATAATTGGCAATGCTGCAGGGGGACATTAGCATCAGATTTAATGCAATATATTGGTCTCTTTCTTCCATCCCTTTGCTTTCTGGCAGCCTGGAGACCTACAAAGGGAGAAATGGCAGTGGCAGCTGATTTGGAAATGTGATAGCATGTGGGGAGAGAGAGACACTGACAGAAATGGGTGATGAGGTTGAAGGGTTGAAACAGACAAAAAGTGAGAGAAAATAGAAAAGAGAAATATTACTGATGATGGGAAAAAAAAAAAAAAGACAGTCCAATTCATGTTTTCCTGCACTGTCAAGAACCTACCCAGATAGGATCCCACTGCTTTTCCTTCCCCCTCTGTGGCTTCAGCTGATAAAGGAGCAGACTCTGAAACTGTCTCTGTATAGATGAGTCAGACAGATGACTTGTGCCCTTTTCTTAAGCTTTAATGTGGCCAGATGTGAGCAGATTTGGGTTCCAAAGCTAGACAGCCTCATAAATGCAGTTACATTCATAGTAATATACCTGCATTCCCAGCAGTGTCTATTACCTTCTGTACAGTGGTACAGTAATATAGATGTCTAGCTTCTCAGCCAGAGCTGAGTGTGTCCAGCTCGCCAACATACTTCTCTCTGCACTTGTCACTATAAACGTACAGCTGAGAGAGTTGGGGCTGTTCAGCCTGGAGAAGAGAAGGCTCCAGGGAGACCTTATAGCGACCTTCCAGTACCTAAAAATGGCCTACAAGAAAGATGGGGAGAGTCTGTTCAGCAGAGCCTTTTGTGATAGGTTTTCAAATAGAGGGAGGTAGATTCAGACTGGACATAAGGAAAAATGTTTTTATACTGAGGGTGGTGGAACACTAGCACAGGTTACCCAGCAAGGTGGTAGATGTCCCATCTGTGGAGACATTCAAGGCCAGGTTGGACGGGGCCCTGAGCAACCTGATCTAGTTGGAGATGACCCTGCTTGTTGCAGGGGGTTGGACTAGATGACCTTTAAAGGTCCCTTCCAACCCTAACCATTCTATGATTCTATGAAATAATTTTTGCAGCTTGACAAACCTGCTTAAGGACAAGCACAGCCTAACCCTTATTTTGTTGCGCACAATACGATATTGAGTACTCACCAGCGAAATTAAACAATTATTTGGTTAAAAACATGGCTGCTACTTTTCAATATTCTACCTTTAGTTAGTATGGCTTTGCTGAATAGGGGCAGAAGGCTTCCATTTTGGAGACACATAAGAAGAACTGACAATGAAATCAGTTACTCAGTAAACATCTTTCTTTCAGAGAGATCTGTCATTCCTACAGAAATAAAATCTAGGTGAAGAGCTTGAACTGTTTCCCACTGAAGTGAACTTGTCCTTTGGTTTCGTTTTATAGAGAGGCTTTTTGGTGATATAATACAGTATAATACAGAACTCATTGTTCACTATAAATTCCTATGTACACAAGTCTACGTAAGATCCATATGTGTATCTATATTCCTATGTACAATGTCTCACATAATCGCAGAAGTTTTTACAGGAAGCAGTGTTTAAAAAAAATGATAGAATGTAGTTGATCTATACATCATCTGATAAATTTTAATGCATTTATTTTTCTTAAAATGTGCATAGCAAAGTAACAGGATAATTTAATGACAGAACAAATGTTAAATATATTAATTCATACAGTAATTCCACAATGAAGGGTATGAGAAGTTTGATAATGCTGTAAATTTAGCAGATTTTTCTACTTTGGTTTAAAAAAGTGTCTCTGTTTTTTTGAGAGATACCATACTGTCCTAAATCCATTTCTAAAATTAAGCAAGCTTTTATTTGTCCTATGGTATATATGTTTTTTCCAATAATTTCTGCAGGCACAAAATAGGTAGTGGAGCACTTAGCCTTGGTCTGAAGCAGTAGCACTGTTTTTCTTCAGGCTCTGTGAAGAAGTGAATTCCTAAATATTTCTTTTTCTGTATATAGTGTTTACTTTTGTTTTTTAATATTTGCTTTATCATTCTTTCCATCTGAAGTTGATTTAAGGGCTTGAATAGTGTGAAAAGGCATAGCTCTTTATATTGATTTCACAGAAAAAAAGCCCTGAAAACTTTTATTTTGTAACATGGGAATCAAATTTACTTCAACCAAGGATTCACAGACTTTTTGAGAACATAGGTAGTCTCTTACACTAACAGTTGGCTCAGAGAACAATTCCTGTCTTGTTTGTGATATCTGACATAGTTATACAGGTTTCTCATTATATGCAATTCCACGTAGGCAAATTGCTGACAAAGGAGACTCATCCTGATTAGGAAAAGTTTGTTTTCAAGTTCTCTCTTAATACAGTTAAGCAACATCAAATGAGAAGCAGCAGTCAGCTAGGTCTTTGTGGGCTGTACTTAGGGAACTTTTGGATTAAATTGTTTAAAATAAACCATTTTCTGTCCACGGAGTTTTGGGATTCGGGGTGGGGGAGCAATATTCAAAGTGATAACAGTTTTCCAGCAACTTGCCCCTTTTCTTCCCCAGCAAAACCAGTCTTTTATGCACTTTATTAGTGTTTGTGTACTGTGATGTTTTTGTTTCTAGGATTTCTTTTTTTCTTTTTTTTTTTGTATGACCTCATAATTTTTCTTTACAAATTCCTTCCAATTTTTTGTTTGAGAAATACTAACAAAATATGACTCCAGATTGGCATGAAGAGCAGGAAACATTTTTTTTTTCACCTCATAATTGCCAAGAACATGATTAGCACTGTGAGCTATGAAAAACGGGTAGTTTGGAGGCTTGTATTGCTATAGCTGCTAAAGGGAGTGAAACAGAAGTTATCGCACTTGTCTTCTCTCCTAAACTTTTTTTCCTGTATATGAGATATTTTAGAAAATAAGCAATGCAATGTAAAACACAAAATTATAATGACTGTTACAAATTAAAATAAGTGTTTTGTTTCACAAGGCAATATAATTTCACCATTGCTTTGCCTAAAATGAGGGGAAAAAAATTTAATTCATATGCTTCTATTACCTCCTCTCCAAAGGGTAAGATTTTTAGTTTTAGGGTATTGTAACACTATATCTCATAAGTTATATTTTTAATATAATATATTAAAATTGGTTTAAAGTAAATAAATAGAAACAATAAGTTATTGGACAGGTACTTAGCCATAAAACAAATCCTTTACAGAAACTGTGCTGGTGTTACAAAATGATACTCCTGTTTAATGCATCACTAAATCGAATCTTGTTCAAGCATTTAAATTACGATCTAAACACTTTATATTTCAGAAAATGTTTTGCAGAAAAATACATTTCTGAGTTTATCTCCAGAAAATTAATGCATGGTTCTCAAGTGATTTTTGGAATGACAGATGGACATTCTATATAGCATACTAGGCTTTTGATCTGTTCATACTGTATCATCATTCTTCTAGAGGTGAATTGTCAGAGGTGTTTTAGTCGAATATTCAGTTGTACAGCACTTACTAGCTACTGAATGCACAGTTCTGGTGCAAGTCCTGAAAGCACTTACAATTTTTCTCTGTCTTTGATAAAAATGTTTTACGTTCTAATTTTAGTCTAATTCATTAATAAAATAGAAAAGAGCAAACACAGCAGTAAAAAACCCCAGAAGTAAAAATATGTTCTGGTTTTTGTGGATTTGAATGTGAGACTTCACATTATACAAATGTGGAAGCACTGAGGGAACCAGACTGCGTCCTGTTATTTTAAGGCTTTTAAGGAAACGTAGAAAGAGGAAATGATTCAGGCCATATGACGTAATGTGTTCTATTTTTACTCTTTAAAGTTCAAAGGGTTTATAGTTGTGAAAAGGACATATGCAAAAGCTACAGCTACCATAGAAAATATTTTTCTCATCTGATTTTAGGTTGAGTTGTTTTCACAGCCTGATGAAGAAATTACATCTTCCATGTCACAAAATGGCTATTATGGCTTTGTTGCTCTAGTACTTACCTGTTAAAATCTGAAATATGTGTGCTGCAGTGTATGCTAGATTTTGCCTTTGGTTTTTTATGTATCCCTTAAGTATTATTTTGTGATACACTATGTACTTTTGATATCTTATGTGTTACTGGCTTCTTCCTTATTCTGTCCTTTCTTCTCTGATGCTTCCACTACATTTTCCTGCTGAGAGGTAGAATGTTGTGCTGGTTTGTGTTTAAGATTAACGATGAAATCTTTGCTCTTTCAGGTGTCTTCTCCTGTATGAAATGAATGACTTTTGTTCCAGGTGTAAATTGCTGCCCTCTTCTGTACAGAAAGCTGTGTATAAGTTGTCACATGCTTGCATTACATCTAAGGAGGGGGGGAAAGGCTTTTGTTCTAGTTTCAAAGCAGTGATATTGGCAAGTCTAGAACTTCCAAAGACTATTTAACGTAGTGTGGTTGTGTAGATTCGTGTGTGTATCTGCATTTCTAATACTCTTTGGAAAAGTAATTGAAGATTTGAAGATTTCCTGCTAATCGTCTTCAAGTATATTCTCAGGGGAAACAGAATACAGTTTTTAAAGGAGAAAACAGGTAAAAGAGTAAAATAGAGCTTATATATATTCTTCTGATGAATTGATACTTACAGGATATGACGGCTAGAGATTTGCTCCAGCAAAGGTATACTCTTCCTAATGGAGACACCGCTTGGAGACCATCGCAACTTGTTACTGCTGCCCTGGAAGGAAAGCTTGTTATTCTTGATGGCATTCATCGAATTAACCCTGGCACTCTAGCTGTACTTCAAAGGTCAGGATGTGAGTGCAGATCAGTTGGGTGCACGTGATCTGTTCATTGAGCGTACGCATACTGAGAAATTAAGTTTCTTCTGGTGAATATCATGTTATAACTTAGAGTACTGTAAAAATCAGGCTGAGCATGGAAGTTTCAGAAAATATGTAATGTTCACTCTTTACCCACTTAAAAGCAGAAGCAATTCTTTAATGTTCTTTATAAATCTATAAAAGTACCTTCAGCTCTTTGTAAATACAGCATGTAAGTCTGAATTGAAGAATGAGCTAGATTTTACTCTAAACTAAAGAAATCTAAGAATTAGTAATATTTGGACAATAATTTGAAAATGCCAGATATCAGAAAATGTTTGAAATACTTTGAATGCACTCTGCTTCTAAATAAAATGTGGCCATCACTTTTATATGTAAAAGCATACTTTATACTGGTTGCAAAGAACTCTTTCTAAACATTATTTCATAATTCAATAAAAAATGAATCAAACTTTCCAGAGTAGAAGTTGTAATAGCAGATACTGTTTTAATTATAATCTATACTGTCAGATCAAATTTTTCTGCTACTTCATGTGCCTGTATTGTATACTGCCTTTTGTAAACTTTAAGGACATAACCAGCTTTAAAAGCAGGTTGTAGCAAAAAATGTTTTGTGCCTTCTTTTGTTATATATATATATTTATGTATTTTTATATGTATATATATGTATATACAGAAAGGCAGAAGAGAATTGTGCTTGCCCGTTTTTTCTCTTTTTAATCAGTTTAGCTTTACCTTCTGATTTTTCTTCTGACATGGGCATGTGTTGTGTCTAATGAACCTCTGCATAAAAAAAAATAAAAACTGAGTCTGTATGTATCTTGATCATTAAAGCCAACTGAATGTTTCTTCAAGAAACTAAACAGAAGTGTATTACTTGGTACAAGTATAACAAAATGACTGTTTCGTGCCATTTATGCACACTCTACCTGTAAGATGGAATTTTTTATTTTTAATTTCCTTATCATATCTGTTCAAACTAAGTTGAGTGACTTTTTGTGCTGAATCTGTTTACTTATGCTAATAATTTTACCTCCACACTTGCATGCATCTTAAATTAGTATAAATTTTTTATTTTTATTATGACCTATGTTGACTGAGGTAGCTTTTAAAAAAGTATTAGTTGAAATAAGTAATCTAAAAACTAATCAAAGGCTAGATAAAGTTTATTCTTTATTTTCAAACAGACTAATACATGACAGAGAACTGACTCTCTATGATGGCACCAGATTGTTAAGGGAAGATAGATATCAAAACTTAAAGGAAGAAATACAGATCTCTGATGAGAAACTACAGGAAAGGTAAAGTGCTGGCTACGACTATAGAATGCAAACAACATTTCATCCTGTACAGAGCTTGATCTTTTTTTTTTTTTTTTAAAAAAAAAAAATCACATAAAATGCTTTCCTCTTAGATTGATACCTTCTAATCACTAAGAGAAACATATTTTAAATGTCACTTTCCTCATGAGCTTTCTTCTTTTTGTGGCATGAGAAAATTATATCCTGTTTAGAGTGTTCAGACTAAAAGGAAAACATTCAATATTCTTTAACAGAAGGGGTTAGACATTGAAGAGAGATTGTAAGTACATAAAACATAGATATAGATATATCTAATATTTAGTTTTGGAACATTTTGTTAAAAGTATTGGAAAGTAAAGCTAAATTGAAGTTAAATACAACTGTTACTTTCTTTTGCCTCATTAGCTAGTGTCGTAGTTCAGCCCCGTCTGCAGCCCCAACTGCATAGTCGGGACCAGACTACGCAGTCTCTCTCACTCCCCCCACCCTCTGAGAGAATAGGGGGAGATAATATAAGGAAAACGGCTCAAAGTTTGAGATAAGGATGGGGAGAAATCCTTAAAGTTACTGTCACAGGCAAAACAGACTCGACTTGGGAAAAACCATTTATTTCTAAAACTAGCAGGAGAATGAGACAGGGAACAAGATAACCTCCCCCCACCCCTCCCTCTTCCCGGGCTTAACATTATCTCTACTACCTTCCCTCCACGCCCGAGTGGCGCAGGAGGGGAGAGGGAATGGTGGTTATGGTCAGTTCATCACGCGTTGTTTTACGCCGCTGCTTCATCGTTGGGGGAAGAACTCCTCGCATTCCTCCCCTGCTCCTTCATGGGCCACTGCTCTCTCTCACGGGCCACAGTCCTTCGTGAAGCTGCTGCGGTGTGGGTCATCTCTTCCACGGGGTGCAGTCCCTCCAGAACAGCTGTCCCAGCAGGCCCTCCATAGGCCATAGCCTCCTTCAAGCCCCCACCTGCTCTGGCGTGGGGTCCTTCACGGGCTGCAGGTGAATCTCTGCCCCTCTGTGGACCTCCATGGGCTGCAGGGGAACAACCTGCTCCGCCATGGTCATCACCACAAGCTGCAGGGGAATCTTGGCCAGGAGCCGCATTACTCCTCCCCCTCCTTCTCCACTGACCTTGGCATCTCACAACAGGCTGGCAGATGCCTCTCAGGATCCTTTTTACATCTTATTCACTTCTCATCTCCTCTCCACTTCTTGCAGCCAGGCCCAGTCAGCTGCCTGGCGAGAAGCCAGAAGGTGAGGGCTGCAAGGCCCATGAGGCCTGCACCTCCCCCTCTCAGCCTCTGCCCCCGCTCAGCTGCTTCACATCTTCTCTTCTCTTCTCTTCTCTTCTTTTTTTGTGTTTTCCCCTTCTTAAATACATTATCGCAGAGGCGTTATCACGGAACATTCTGCTACCAATCGGCTCGGCCTTGGCCAGCAGCGGGTCCGCCCTGGGCCTGGCCGAGTCCACTGAACAAAGGGGAGCGACTTTTAGCAGTTTCCTACAGAAGCTACCACCTTGGGCCCCCTCCTCACCAAACAAAACCAGAACAGCTAGAAAGCTGGTATTTAATTTACAACTAATATGGGGCAGGAAATCCTAAGGATGGGTTGGGACCCATTATGCTTATTCTTTTTGTTTCTTCACTTCCACTTGTCTGCTATAAACATTCCACAGATGGGAATGTTTTCTAGTCCTCTGGTGGCCATACTTGATACATAGTCAAACACTGCTGACCAGTGTTAGTTAATGGGAGAGGTATTGTTGAGTGTATGCCAAAACAAATGCAGTCTAATATTCAGTAATATATAAGGAGCTAAACATACTGTGATTGTTAAATATCTCTAATCTCTGGGAAAACAGTCGTTTATGTCAAATGTCTGTGCTCATACTCACACTGAAGGGTCTGCATGTGCCCAGGCTTTGAAGAGGCCTTATCAGTTATAGTAGGAATACATTCATGATGTGCCACTCACTTGTCTCACTGAATACAATTTTTTTTTCTTTGACCTGCTTCATAGTTTACACTTTAAAAAAAGCTATTTTACTGCCTAGTTGTTTTGTTATTTTTGATTCCCTTTTCATACAAAATACTGTGGTTTTTTTTTTTAATAAAAACGACAACAAAACAAACCAAACTAAACTTAATTTTAAGTCTTCCATAGCATTTATTTTGGGTTTTTTTTTTTTGTAGATAGGTTGTAATCTAAGTCTACTTGGTTTTAAATTGTATCCATAGTGCTCAGGCTGTACACCCAGCCAGATGGTAATTTCCTGCTTTTATGTTATTTGAGTGAAGAACAGTGTTCTGTTTATCAGGATTTTAAGCCCAGACTTTGAAAAGAGAAGTAAAAGAGGTCCAAGGGTCTGTCCTGGATGGTATCCCAACTTTTCACTGGACTTTGTACTTTAAAATAGATATAGTTATTGTGCGAGTCTCCTTATCCCTGCTCCATGTGCATGGTCTTGTCCAAGGTGCTTTCAGGCAGAATGGCAGTGGCTGTGCTGTTTTGCTTATTTCATGGTACCCTTTAGTACATGGTAATATATTCCAAAAACCTAGAGACTTCATCATGCATTCATCTTCAGTACTGCCCCTCTTCATGGATCAAATCTCTCTCACAAGATTAGAGCTTCACATCTGGATTCTATGTCTCCCTGTTTACCTAACTATGGCTGTTTTGGCGGTGAACTCCCTTATAATCTTTATCATCTCTTAGACCATGAGAACTGTCCATGCTGTCTTCTTTAACGACTGTTCTGCAGACTCATTTTCCCATTGTGCCACCTCTGTACAGACTTTCCTTCCCTTTAGTGTCATTGAGTAACCTTTGCGTTCCACTGTTCTGTGCTAATTGTACATTGCTTATGACTACTTTGGAGGCTCTGAAAGTCTTTGACTTTCCTTGGAAGGATGTCCTCTATCCTTCAGATCGCAATGTACTGCTTTTACCTAGCCACCTTAATATTTTGCAACAGAATTTATTGTGAATGGTTAAGGCCTAATTGTTCTACTTGACTGACAGTTAGCTTTTACCCTCTAATTCATAAATGCAGGGTATCTGTTGTCTTAGGTAGGAATACACTTCTGATTAGTACTTGATCTTAACAAACAAACAAACAAACAGAAACCCCACTATACAGGCATTCTTGCATCTGGAAGCTCAGTATGACTGTTTAACACCATCTTGGGTACAGATGAAAATTTTTTGTACTGAATTAGCTGAAATCCATTGTGCTGAGAATCCCACCTTCCCCTGAGTGAAACATTCAATCTGGCCCTTGTTCAGCTTTCTTCTGTACTGACTTATGTAAAAGAAGTCAGGGTAAATTGATGCAAACATGTATCCACTTCTTTGATTTTGGCTGTGGGCTTCTTTGGCATCAGTGAACCATTCCTCTGTAGAGAGGGTGCTGTTCTTGTCAGCCCTTGAGGAACTGAAGGTGTTCCAGGACCTCATCTTGGTGTTGGTAGGAAATCGTTGGATTAGAAGAGGACAGGGCCATCTTCAATATCTCAAAAAAAAAAAGCAATAGCTGGAGACTGGAGGCAGCTGTGATGAAGAACTGATACCTTACTGCCTTATGTAAGAGAAACTGAGAATGTGGAGTACGTACTTCCCCCCTCTCCTCTCCATTTTGGGTTGGCTTTGATGTGTGTGAGTGTTCTTGATGGTACTGACTATACGTAGTATAGTTTGCAGATTCTTCTGTGCTACTTCTAATTATTCATAAATACAAAATAACTCACTGTTGCTCTCTGTTCCCTTAATTTCAGACTCAGTGGTGAGGTGGCCAAATGCTGTTGTTAGTTACATAAGTACAGATATGTCTTTCAAAATGGAAAAGAACAACTGATAATGCTTTTTTTTGTAGACTATGTGGACTGAATACTTTGTGCATGGAATTTAATAACAGAATTCTCATTTAAATCTGTTTTAGAGAAAAAGAATAGTATTCCTAACCAATGAGGCAAAATTTCTGTAACTATTTTAAAGTCTGTGTGTGTAAGAGGATTTGACTCACCTAAAGATTTTTCCTAATTTGAAGAAGAGAAAAAATTGGGATATTAATGGAGAAGTTCTAGGAGATCTCTTATTCAGACAAGCAAGACACGTTTTGTACTGAACTTTCATGCTCCTATGTGAAAATATTTGATAGTGAAAAAAAAAAAAGAATATTCTTTCACAGTTTTAATGCCTTTAATTTTTAGTGCTTGAACGGTAATAATATTCATGTGTAGTGGAATAGAAGGGGCAATACTGCATAATCCATCACTTAATTTCCAACCTTGGTAAGTCATGAGGGTTTTTTTTTAATAAAGGGATAGTATTTCAGAAGACGCTGTGGTCTAAAGAAATCACATGCCTCTGTATATGAATGTAAACAGTATTACAGTAGAGAACGTGAGTGTGCTTAAACCACGGCAATGTTATTAGCAGTGCTGGGAAAGAGGCAAGTATGGTTTGGTTTTCCAATTATTTTCAAGTTTTTCAGGTTAAAACACTATTATTCATAAATTGTATTTTTGGACAACTTCACTTAGAAGGTTTATTTCCTTTAAGAGGTAATAAAATACATTCTTATTCTAAATGAAGTTAATTATTGTCATTGAGTTATATGTTCACTGTTATTTTATTACATTTCTGTATCTGTCATGTCTACTAGCATTTTTCTGAGAAGGGCTCCAGACTGGTGTGTGCAATAGCTCTGTCAGGACTGACAAGTGTTAGCAGCACGTTTCCCTTAGTGAGATTTTGGGATATTCCTCAGCCTGCTGAAAGCCTATGAGCTACTAGGTGACTAGCAGCAGGCACAGAGTACTTTTTTCTCTAGTGTTTATTGTGCCAGTTTGGCTGTGGAGTTAAGTTAGCAAACAGTCACGGTAAGATGACATTCATTCATTTGAGGAAACTAAGTATTTTTTGTGAGTTTGAGGAGAAGGAAAAGAAAAACCTGCCCTTAAGGAAGTGACAGATGGTCCTTAAAGGTCTTTTACGTAGAAGGAAATTATAGCTGCTGATTCTTGATTCATTTGATGATTGTATGATTCATTTTCCTGAACAAGTTCAGAGAGTAAGAGAAAGTGCGTTCAAGTACTGTGTATATCCAAGATTTATACATAGAATTTTTTCTGTAATCTTCCATTACTTCACTGAGATAGACACTATAAAGGTAGCAATTAGCCTTACAAGATGAGCAATAAAGTGTTGGTTTGTCTTACGATGCAGTATTTTAACCTATTTGGGTGGATATCCCCCCACAATACATGTATACACGCTCACAGATGGTAAGTCCTTGGTGTGGTGAGCAGAAAGGCAGCTATTGCAGGAAAATGTAGAAGTAGGTATATAATAGGATTGTTCAAAAGCTAAAATAAGTCACTCATAATGCATGGGTGCTTTTAATGCCCTGCAGACATTGGATTATTTTCCATGCGATTAGGTTGAAAGGGAAGACACACTAGATGAGACAAATATAAAGTGTGTGAGAGAGCAAATTTAGCAAGCAAAAAAAAGTTTTTAATTGCTTACATTTTCTAGCTTTTACTTCATTTTTGGTTGTGGGATTTTTTTTCTTCCAGTTTAGTGAATTTTCAAATAAAGTAATCTGTTAATTTTAGACTGTGGTGAAATTTAGGAAAAACGGCAAGAAAACTACAATAGGTCATTGTGTTCCTAGGGTTATAACAATTCCTATCTTATAAAATTTCATAGAAAATTAGATTTATTAAATCATGTTACAGAGATAACCAAAAATCGTTTAGGTTTGCAAGGTGGCATGAGGAGTACCATCCTGCACTTTTTTTTTTTTTTGAGAAGTATGCTCAAAACCATGTGCCAATAATAAGAAAATCTTTCCCTAAAATCACCCTGAGCAGACTGTGTTTTGATCTTCCTCTCGAGAGCAGTGGCGATAATCCTTGGTTGGAATTAAGCACTGATGTCGAAAGAAGGACACACATGTTATTAGGAGAGTGCTCTGCTATCTGTGTTGTCAGTAAACATTTAATAGAGAGAAGGATAGAGACTCTTTGTATTAATCAACTAACACCAAATCTTCCTACTGTGTTTGAGGCTCATTCATTTAAAAGGTGTCAAGTTTTTAACAAGATACACTTGGCCTTAGTCTGCAAAGAACACGAGATGTCAAGGATTTATTTTTTAATAAAATATAGCTCCATCTAGGAGCTCTATATTATATTTCTTTAGAGACTTGATCTGTAATACAATGGAAGAATTTTGAAGCTCTTCAGTTCCACTGGTGGAAGCTGGGAACTTTCAGAGCATTGCAGGATCGAGTCACTTGTGGCATTTGTTTTAATAATACAATTAGCTTGACATTTTCAACGGTGCAAACGTCAGTCCAAACAATAGGCTTTTGAAGTAGCCAAATAGTTTTATTCATGTTTACAAACTGGAAACCTACAGCAGTGATGTTGCGATACATCCAAGTCTAGAGAGCACGTCAGCAACTTTAACTGGTATCACCAAGTTAGCTTGCCCTGACTTTGCATGTCCTCTCCTCCCCCTTCTCCCTGTGCCCTCCCTGCCTGTGCCCCCATGCCCTTAGAGTTAGGCAGTGGTGTGGAGGTGATACAGGAGAAATGTGTTCCCTTTGCAAGGGAAAGCTGACTGCTTCTTGTGTTCTCTTATGGTATTGCAGAAGGACCACAATTACTCCTTCAAGTCTGGTGGATTTCTGGAGGAGGGTTGTTTTTCTTTTTAGTAATGGGATGGGGGGGCACAGGTGAGTCTGAAGTATATGTATTTATCCTATGTAGGAAACCTTTTCCTCTATAATAAGGTTGCCTAATGTTCTCTGACCTTCTTTTATGCTTAGTGACAGTGACATTCCCATTGGTTCCTCTTTCATGTGATGTTTTCAGACATCTATTTCTATTTTTATCAATCAGAGGGTAGCTTCTAGGCTTGTGACTTTCAGCTGAGAATAACTCATGTCATCCCCTGTGTTTGCTTTGCTACAGGACACTGTTTGCTTTAACCACTCTGTTGTATCACAGGTTTATTGTTGCAATGAATGGGTGAGCCAGCTATGCAGTAGACTTCTTAATGTATGTTTAATGGTCATATTCTGTTTTCAGATTTTCTTGCTTATACCGTTTTCCCCCCCTCAGTTTACCCAGGAAGAATACTCACCACCAAGTGTTCTGATTTCAAATTTAGTAATTTATATGGAAAATGACACGGTAACTGACATGTCTAGTAATAAAAGCTGTCTAATTAAATTTCACTTGTTTTTTTCCAAATTAACATCTCCTATTTTATTAAAAGTACTGTGAAATTAATTGTTGAAAACAAGCCCTCCTTGCACAATTTGACTGGTTCTTGTGTGTTACTTGTTGCTGTCTGTTACTTTTGCTGCTTCTAGAGATCATGCAGTTGTGCTGATTGATAAGTACCAATGAATTCCCAGTCCAAAGAGGTTATAGATAAGGGAGACAAAAGATGTGAAGAAGGCAAAGATACCCAAAACTGAGGCAGTGGTCTTCTACTGCTGTAACAAATGCATCTAGAATGTATATTTTAGTTTGTATTGATCACAGTAAGCTCCTGTTATCTTCAGTGAAATCAAATAAGCAGGTGTCTAAGAGACTGCTAGTCACCAAATCCTGCAGTGTGAACTAAGGGACACTAAAGCTAGCAGGTCAGTTCCATAAAGATTTAAAAAATAATAATAATGAAAGTACCTTTTACAACCATGAACAGTGAATGTGTTCCCACAGGAAGTTGTGGGGCAGGTAGGATGAAGAAGTTCAGAAAATGATTAGAGAAATTTGTGGGTAAACAGACATTAAAGCAGAGATCTACCCTCCAGTTTCCTTGAAGATATGATTGTGAGTGCTGGGAGGGTTTGAGGAGAACAGACTGCTGGTAGTGGCTAGGCTTAGGTGCTTTCCCCAAGGAGTATCTCCAGCTACTGTAATCAGAGACAGAACATGTAGCGAGATGAGTTGATTGAAGGACCCAGTAGGGCATTTCTTAAATTCTTGTTGGAGGGACCTGTCTCCCCATGCTGACTTTAAGATGAAGCAAGGGTGAGGTGACTGGTTTGGTCTTTGAAGTGTAACTTTCAGGAATATTATGAGGTTAGATTTATTAGAATCATAGAATAGTTAGGGTTGGAAGGGACCTTTAAAGGTCATCTAGTCCAACCCCCCTGCAAGGAACAGGGACATCTCCAACCAGATCAGGTTGCTCAGAGCCTCAGTTGCCTGGCCTTCAATGTTTCCAGGGATGGGGCATCTACCGCCTCTCGGAGCAACCTGTTCCAGTGTTTCACCACCCTCATTGTAAAAAAATGTTTCCTTATGTCCTGTCTGAATCTACCTCCCTCTATTTTAAAACCATTACCTCTCATCCAATCACAACAGGCCTTACTAAAGAGTTTCTCCTCATCTTTTCTATAAGCTCTCTTAAGGTACTTGAAAGGCCCCTATAAGGTCTCCCCAGAACCTTCTCTTTGCCAGACCAAATAACTCCACCTCTCTCAGCCTGTCCTCATGGACACAGTACTCCAGGTGGGGTCTCATGAGAGCAGAGTAGAGGGGGAGAATTGCCTCCCTCCAGCTACTGGCCGTGCTTCTTTTGATGCAGCCCAGGATGCAGTTGGCTTCCCCATGCCAAGAGTCTAGGTGATTTTCCAAGGGCCGCAAATGTTCCTAAACTGTTACAAAATCCAACTCTTCGTAGTATCTTGGCTGATCTATACAGTGTCATCCTTTCTGTCAGTCTAATTGAGTAAAAGAAGTTGCTCATTACTACAGCTCTGGTAGATCTTGTTCTCTCCCTGATTTGCCTGAGAGACATCCTGCTTTCGGTAAAGCACTTGTAAAAGTCCATCAGATTAGTGAAATGTGTCCCTTTCAGACATACAGTACAGCAGACTGTAGCCTAGTTGCTGGTATTTGTTTATCTTGTGGCATGCAGGTCCTATCGCAGATGAGAAGAGGAGACTTGGGTATCCTTCTGAGCATTAAAAAATAGTATATTTATGAAATTGCAAGTCGCATTATGGAGTCTTTGTCTTTTTAAAAAAATGTAAAGGTACATTTCAAGTTAACTGAATAGATTGTGAAATTATTCAGTATAATAATTCTCATTTTTTCATTTATTGTAAAAACAAAATCTGATATTAAACCAGGTAATGCATTTTTAAACTCTTTTTTTGCAGGTCTATCTTTCCTATCCATCCTTCTTTCAGAATAGTGGTCTTAGCAGAACCTCCTGTCATTGGAAGTAGTACCCAACAATGGCTGGGTCCAGAGTTTCTGACACTGTTTCTTTTTCATAATGTTCGATCTTTAAGCAAGAGTGAAGAAATTCAAGTTATTAAAGAAATGGTATGTACGTTCAATATTTTAGGCACTTATTGGCTGTTGCTTACTAAACGTGATTATTTACTACATAAGAAATATTTTACTCTTTCAATGTAGCATAAATGAGTCTTCATTTTCAAAGGTTATCAAAGCAGCATATCTGCTTATCTTTTAATGGTATAGATATAAATTAATATTCTTATTGTGATAAATGGTGCTCTAATAGAAAAATACTTTGTCTTTTTGTCTTTTCTTTTTGGTTGACATAAAGCAACTGCAGCAAGTGCATGCGCATTGCATCTGGGTGTAGCTGTATATGGAACTTGCATATCTTGCAGTAAGATTAATACTGTTTTTCTTTCAAGCAGATTCCAAATGTACCCAATGTTGCTGTGGAGCAGTTGTTGTCATTAACACACAAGCTTCGGGAGACAAATGATGCCACGGTGAGCCTGTTTAGTTTTGGGTTTTTTTTCTTTTTTTTTTTTTTAACATTTACTTTCTCCTACTGTTTGTTTTAACAAAGTCTGGATGAAGCGTGCTAAGCTATACTGTTACTTCAAAGGCTGCTTGCAGCCCCAGGAAATTATTGCTGGCAATTACTGTACCACGTACTGTAAAGTTTTTTTGATTTATGATGTACGTTTTTAGAATCTGCATAAGTAAAACTTTTAGGAAATTGCCCAAATCCCAGCGAAGTCAGGCAGAACAGTACATGTTGTCAGCAGGTTTAAATACATGACTGACAATGAAACATGCTTGAGGTGCCTTTTGAATAGGTGTGAATATAGCTGTGTGTGTCCAAATATTTTGTGATTACTTTGCTTTGGACATTAGAACTTTGATAGGCATTAGAACTTTGATAGCTGAAATTATTGGGGCTTTTTTTTGGCAATGAGAACTTCTTAACCGTTATAAAGTGCCAACTGGCAACAGCAAAGACTAAGAAAAGGGAAAGCTCCAGAACTCCTGACTGTGTTACTGCTACAGGCTATTCTATTAAAGCAGTCTTGTCAAGGAAAATAAGTTCTGCTGACATAGTAACCACAAAATTCTTTAAAAAGATAGTCAAATCATGGTGAAAAGAAAGAAATTACTGCCATGGCAACTAAAGCACTGGGTGTTTTTAATGTAAATAAAATGTAAAACACTTTTAGTGGAATCCAGCAGTTTAACTGGTATGCAAATGTAATCTGTTCTCCTTAGTTTTCATGATTTTAACATGAGTAATAGTTTTTTATAGTGTTACTATTTAAGAAGCTGAAAGAAGCGGTTAGGCTCGTCTAAGCTTAAAAAAACTAAGTAAAAAGCTTGATGTTTAGGTACACCTTTGGGACAGTGTTGTTCTTATTCTCTGTTTAGCTTCCTACACCTAATGTATAAATGTATTGGTTTTGACATACCTGAAGACGTACTATGCCTGAACAGAGCATTATAGAAATCCTTTCCAAATATGTGGATGTCTATAGCATTGTGAAATATCTAAATGAAGTATATGAAGTTGGATAAGAAGTGAGTCACAGTACGGATTGAGGGAGGATTCCTACAGATCAGCAGTGACATGAGACATGTTGGGAATAGCATGCCTGTGTGGAGAGCTGAAATGTGTGCCTTGGGTATGTCAGGCTATTTATAGAGTTGCCTAAGTAAGTAAGCCTCTACTGGAGATTATCCTGAAATATTAACCGTTGTTTAAAGTGATTGTTAACAATAGAAGAATACCTGTGGACTCTTTGGCCTGTGGGCATTGTCTGTGTTGTTGTAATTGTTTGCTTGATTTACAAGAGAATCTAGAGACCACGATCAAGATCCTGTTGGATTAGATGCCTTATAGATAATTATTACAAAGATTTTCACTAACGCAATTTTGAGTTTACGGTTGTTCAATAAAAGCAAAAACAAAAAAACCCAAACAAAAAAAACACCAAAGGTGTGATACAGCTTTTCCTTTGTGGGTCCATCCTCTATGCTTATTTATTTCACTGCAGGATTTGATGCTGTGTACAATTTAGACTTTAAAATGCCCATGTCCTGAGAGATTCGATTTATCAAGGTGTTATGCTACCTCAGTTACTGTGCTCAGCTGTCATTCTCCATCAGTGCAGTCCCATAGGTTGTGACTTAGGAGGATTTCTTACCTGCCAAAACTTACCCTACTTGGGAACCTTTCAGCTGTTTAAGATATTTTTGGAAATAGAATATAATCTCCTAAGGCAGTGAGGGTTCTGGCTAGTGAGCAGGGATAACAAGGATACAGTGCTCACCTCTCTCCGTTGCCCATGCTTAACACATGGCTGAGTAGGTCTTGAAATAAAACTTGAAAAGCTGTAATTTATATCACAATGTCCATAATGCTGAGCGGAGACCCCACCTGGAGTACTGTGTCCAGTTCTGGAGTCCCCAACACAAGAAGGACATGGACCAGCTGAAGAAGGTCCAGAGGAGGGCCATGAAGATGATAAGAGGGCTGGAGCACCTCTCTTATGAGGACAGGCTGAGAGAGTTGGGGCTGTTCAGCCTGGAGAAGAGGAGGCTCCGGGGAAACCTGATAGCTGTCTTCCAGTACCTCAAGGGGGCCTACAAGAAAGATGGGGAGAGGCTGTTCAGTAGGGCCTGTTGTGATAGGACGAGGGGTAATGGTTTTAAAATAGAGGGAGGTAGATTCAGATTGGATATTAGGAACAAATTTTTTACAATGTGAGTTATAGAGCACTGGAACAGGTTGCCCAGAGAGGTGGTGGATGCCCCATCCCTGGAAACGTTCAAGGCCAGGCTGGATGAGGCTCTGAGCAACCTGATCTAGTCAGGGATGTCCCTGCTCCTTGCAGGGGGGTTGGACTAGATGACCTTTGAAGGTCCCTTCCAACCCTAACCATTCTATGATTCTATGATTCTATGCTTTGTAATCTTCCATCAGTGAAAGCAGAAGGAGCAGGAGTAGTAATCTTTGCAGTTTATCCCAGTCTAAATCATTCTTGCTCAGAGCTGTGCTAAAAAACATTATCGTTTGCTTTCTCAGCATTCAGGAAGTTTTGTACAATTTCATATAACTGACTTGAAAAAAAAGTTTTTGGAAAAAAAAAAATTAATTCCTGTTTGCAAAACTCCAGCTTTCCATGGGAAAGAATTGGTGTTAAGACATTTCTCATGCTTAAAAATGATTAAGAAAAAAAAAACACCTCTGAAATTTATGAAGTGTTGCTTTTCTCTGTTTTTTTTTTTCCTTCCCCTGAATGGCAAGTTTCAGGGTTTTTTTTCCAATTGAAACAGCAAATATATTAAGATAATTGTAATGCAGTTAGAAATCGTTATATGAACCAAATCAAAATGTTTTGAAATTACTTAATTAAAATACTTCACTTGACCCAGGCAAAGCATGGCGTGACTTATCAGATCACGCTCATTGTTGTGTGTTTCCTGCTAAAATAAGGAACCTATTTGTATTGGATACCTTCATCCGGTAGATGTAATTATAGAATGATTTCTGTCTCAGTCTTTGTATCTCTCTTTAAATATATGGTCACTTGTTTGGGGGTTTTGTTTGTTTGGTTTTTTAAATTTTGCTGTATTTGTTTGAGGTCTGCCTTCCCAGGCATTGAATAATTTTGTAACTCTTTGCTGAATCGTGTCCAGTTTTTAGCATTTATTTTAACATGTGGACAACAGCAAAGGACACAGTGTTCCAGTAACGGCCCGCCCAGAAGGCGTGTGCAGAGGTGATACAATCTCCTGACTGCTGCCCAGTGTTGTCTTGTTTATATGTCCAAGAATCCTGCCGGACCCTTTTGCCAGAGCATTACATGTGGAGCTCATATTCACTTTGTGAAGAGCAGACAAGTTTTTAGGACGTTGATCCTTTTACAGTAGCTAAAGTCCTTGTTATTGTTAATATTGTTTAGTGTTAGGTTTTGTATAGCAAATAAAATTTAGTTATCAGCACATTTTTCTTCCTGTGGCTTATCAAGTGAAATCATAAGACTGATCTTTTGATGATATCATGATTTCCATGGCAATCGATTACTGCAACAAGTACAGAATTACAAGCTTGCAGATTAAAAAGCACAAGCTGCTGTAGGAGGCAGAAAGCACCTATGGATTAGGAGAAAAGTTGAAATAATTAATTTTGGATTATTTTTTTTTCTCCTGACTTGTTCAGTTTAAATCCTTGAGATCCAGTGCCAGGGATCAAATAATTAAACTACTTGGTATTTTTTTGACAGGCACAATCACTGGCTTCATCTTTATCTACTCGACAACTGTTGCGAATTTGTCGTCGACTGTCACAACATCCAGATGAAAGCCTTTACTATGCTGTTAATAAAGCCTGCCTTTCCAGGTAGAAGTGCTAATTTTAGTGGAAGTTCAAGAGCTTCTTGATCAGATGCTATCATGCAAGATAGCTTTTAATGCTTTTAAATAGATAATACAATTGCTGTCTTGCTCCTTAAAGTCTGTAATTTCTTTAGAAGTATTTGTGTAGTATTCTTAAACCTAGGAGGTAAGTCAAAATGAGTTTGTACTCTTTTCTCATCTTTATGAAGATATTTCACTACATTACATAAATTAGGTCACCATTATCAGCATTACTTCACTGTCTCAAAACACTCCAAGTGTTACATTACTGTCTAATATGACTAGATGTTTGGTGGAAGCTTGGTTTCAGTTCTAAAAGCTGAATCTAGAAAAGTTATGAACATCTAGGGGTTTTGTTTTGGTTTGGTTTTTTTTTCCAAAAGAAAGCAAATTTTAATTTTCAAAAGGTTTCAAAAACTGAAGGGGCTTAGCTCTGGATATCTCATAGCTCACTTTTTCTTTTTGAAACCTGAGGTCCAAGTGAACTGAGTCAAGAGAAAAGGTATTTCCGAAAAAACATTGTTTCTATTGTAGCTCTTGCTGGCAGCCGAATGAGGACATTACATACTTCCAGTCCTAATCTAGCCTACATTACAACCTTGTTGCAATATTCAGCAACATTGAAGCCTTTTAAAATGAGCACGCAGCCAAAAATGTAGTTAATTGCCTATGGAAGAAGCTTTATTTATCTCCTTAGGAATAAGTAAAATGTTGAAGACGGAGTGTAAAAGGAATAGATGTTCAGGGTTTGGAGGTCCAAGTAAAGTTTTGTACTGATTTTAGATTACAGAAAGTACTGAAAACGTAAAAAAAAATTGTGTTCTTAAAATACAACCTCTCTCTGATTTTTCTTCATTTAGATTTTTACCAAACCTTGCCAGATCAGCTTTACATAAAAATCTACAGGATTCTGGTATTGATACAAGTCCAGAAGACATGAAGAAACTAGAGGAAAAGGATTACGCATGTAAGCTTCTGCCATCTTTTGTCCTGCTCTTCATGAATGTCACTCAGACTCATACACCTTTATACACTCAACTGTCTGAGCAGGCAGTAGTAGCACTCACTCATTCCCCTCCACACCCCACTCCCCTGTGGGACAGGGAGAATGAGAAAGAAAACTTGTGGGTTGAGGAAATATAGCCTAAAGATATTAGTGAGATTCCAATAATAACATGAGAGTATGAAATTAAACCATGGCAGCAGTCACAACTTCTGTTGTTTCTTATGCTACTTTTCCCTCTAGATCACCTATTCATAATTTATTGTAACGGACTTCTTTGCAATTTTAAAGAGAATTCAAATTCATAATAATGGCACCTCTTGTTAATGGATACTCTTTCAAGCATTCTCTTTCTTTAGTTAAAAATAATTTACTGCAACCCACAGCCTTGTTAAAATTTGTAAATAATCACTTGCAGGTGTTGGGGATTGATTACATGTCTGCTCAGAGGATGCTGTAAGTAATGCATTTTCTTATTTCCTGAAAAATGTCTAGGTGAAATAAATGATGGGATTCTGAAGATAGGATCTGTGACGATGCCAGTTTATAACTCAGCCGAGAAAATGAAAGTGCCTGATGTTTTGTTTTATGAAAATGCACAGGTAAGTACAAATCTCTGTCCTCTAAGGTACAAAAAGTGCGTTAAATGTGTACTAATGTGCATGCTCATATATAGTAAATAATGCACTAAATACATTTTAAGGATTTATCTCTGAGGTAGTTTCTTTAGGCTAAAAGTTTTCCTTACAGGATTTGATGCTCATTTCAGATGTGCCTTGACCATCACTTTGTGAAGAGTTTGTAACAATCCTGTTGAACATTCATAAAATATGAAGTAACAGCAACTGAAACCGAATTTTATTTAAAATTATTTGGTCAGATGTTATATTGAAAGATTTTTTTTTTTTTTCTATTTTTTTTTTTTCCTGCTGCTGTACTGATCCACTCTTAGGGCTGGATTATCAGTTCCATCCAGAGACTTTTTTACAGGCTTATTGCATAAAGTTGTGCCTGCCTTTTGTTAGAATTAACACTGCATGTTTGCAAAGCAAGGCGAAGAGTAGTATTAGTTAATGAGTTATTGTTTATTTTAATTAGTTTAGCTTATGAATTAGTCATTGTTGTCATTAGTGTTAATTAGTTTGTAGTAGTGAAGAATAAGAGTAATTAGTGAACACAAGAAAAGGGAAGGGTTTGGTGACTGTTTTTGTTTTTGTTTCCTCGCAGCAGTTTTGTAGAGGTAGGTGTACTGCAACTTTCTTTTCAGTCAAGTGTTGTAGCCTTGAAACTGTCAGACAAGGGTATCCTTAGCAAGAGAATTACCCTCTGAGTTACCTTTAGAAGATTTTACCACTGAAAAGCAACACTGATAGCATGATATTGTGAAATATTTTTCTTTTAGGGGCCTGGTGTAGGTTTGCTTACTTTTTCTTTCCTATTCTTTGTTCCTCCTTCACTTGCAATTTCTCCACAGAAAGACTATGTTACATGGGTATCACCTACTGAAGGTGATGACAGGCTGTGCAATGGGAACAGATGACAGACTTCTTCATCTTCCCCACTAACATTTCATGTGAGATTTTGTTCTGTGTTGCCATTTTGATAAAATACTTAATTTGGGTCTATTGGAAACAAAATCCTGAGTCTTACTAGGGCTTATACTTGCATTATTTTTTCCACCTTCTTGCTTATAGCTTCAGAAAACTATATCCAACATGTGTTCAGATATTATACATCTGTTTTATTTAGACAACATCTGTTAGAAGAGCTGGAGAGACCAAACTGCTCTCTATCTGTCCTTGGTAGCTATGTACTCTGAATACTGAAGGAAACAACAACCAAATACCAGTCAGGATAGCTGTTCCCATTTCTAAATGAATTCTACTCTTATTTTCTGTGTCACTAGTTTGTAGTTCAGTCATTCAAGTGCTGTAATGATTGTTTAGCAAAACCTGCTGGAGGACAAATTTGATTTGTGAGTCTAGTGCAATACTTCCTCTTCGGTATCTAGAAACTATGGAAATAAACAGAAACAGAGAAAAAAAATACATCCTCAGCCCTTTACAGTGCTGCACAACCTAGTGAAATACATAGTTTTTGCTTCTGCATGTTTGGTCTTGAAACATTTCATGTTCCAGTGGAATTTGGCATTGCTATGGAACATTGCAGTTGGTCCACAACAAATGGCACAGAGATGGAAGTTATTTTTAGGTGATATGCCAAATTTCCAAATGCCACTTTCAGAGCAGGCTTTGAGGAATGTGGATTGATAAAGTTGACATTATATTGCTGTGCCTGCATGTAAATAATTAATCTGAAATATCTTCATGCATCTTAATACAATGCTAATTTAGGTCCTGGTGAAAACAAAGAAAGAAAAAAGAAATATCGATAACAGTATCTTTTGTGGGAAAGCTGTTCTATTGGTGGAGTATAATGCACATGTATTTGTGCAATTTAGGATTAAAAAAAGAACTAATCAGAAGGAAGTATTCGTGCCTTAGCAGTAAAATAAAATAAAAAATGTAATCAGTGTGTGTGGTAAAACTGACTTCCTAGAATTTATGCCATATCTTGTCAAAGTTATTCTCATCAGTTATAAATTTCCAGTGTATACACATGCCAGAAATATAGTCATTGGCCTTTAAGTCCTCTCCTTAAGTCATGTATTGAATATTCAGTAGTCTTTTGACATGCCTGGTTGGGATTTTGTGGTATTAAGCTGTGTTTATAAGAGTTTCTTCCCCCACTGCCAGCCTCTGTTCTGGAGAGATTTGGAAACCTAAAACGTATTTCACAGTTAGAAACCAAGTGTTTCTATGCTGAGACATTATAGGCAAGCTACTGTTTTGTTTGGTTTTTGTTTGTTTGTTTGTTTGTTTTTAAATCAAGTACTAGAGATGATAATGTGAAAAAAATATATATGTTTATCTAAAGACAAGGATTCATTTCTTTAAGTAGATTGTCTGACCTACTTACAGATGACCTATTTTTACTAGATACAGTGGAGAAATATACATGACTATTGCGAGTCAAGTAATCTGCATTGCCACATTATCCTTCAATCCTTTTAAACAAATTATTTGTGAGAAGGAAGATAAGGTTCAATGATGTACAGTCTGTTGTTACCTTTTGTGATATTGAATATAAAATACACCTGAAGTACTTTGTCTTCAGTTAGGCGCTCTAATTTAGAAGTTGTAAGAAGCATAATGAACACTTTTAGACTAGAGCGTGCATTTTCCTCTCCTTATTTTCCTTTAAATAAGTTTAATTAGAATAGGAAAGTGTATTTATCATTAAGCTATACCTGATGTTTAACCTTTAATAAAATAAATGTGTATGATTTACATATTAATGTCAACTGCCTTTTATTCCCCCTGTTTGGTTTCTGGAAAGTTCTACCAGGATACATTTTGCTTCCTCCCAGTACAATGGCTGGAAAGTTGTCATACACATATTAATGAAAGTTCTTACACTCTAGGTGACAAGTATTCAACTAGGCTAAAAGGAAATGCGTTAGGAGTGATTACAGAGAATTAAATGTATTTAGGGAAATCAGACACCCACAATCAGTTGGAGCAGCGGAAATACATAAGGAGGCTTAGTATTTTTGTTTCATTGTTTTAGTCACTGGATAGATTGCCTCTGCTATTATTGGCTGAGAGACTCTTGCTATGAAATAATTTTTGAACTTTATACTTAGAGCTATTTTTGGCCCCAAATCCTGCAAGTAAAGTTCTTGTTGTACTAGTATCATTAGTGAATGCATAAACTTAGAGTATAAAAACTGGGGTGAAAATTGTGGTTTCGTTTCTCTAGCACATGATGGTAATGGAAGATATGCTAAAGGACTTTCTGCTGGGAGAACATCTTCTTTTAGTTGGCAATCAGGTGAGTTAAACATCTCTTAAAATGTATGAAACAAATTAATTTTTTAATAATGAAATTAAATCTCTGTTTTGCCTCATCGAAATTGCATTAATTTGTACTACTGAGGTATTTGACCCATTTTTTTATTCATTATCTACTGGTATCCATGGGTTTTATGCGCTCATATCTGTAGAACATGTAAATGCCTTAAATGTTTTTTTACCTTCCTGTCAGAGTAAAAAGTCAAAACATTAATGGTTATACATAACAACATTACTGTTAAAATCTTCAGTTAATAGTTTTGGTTGTCCTTCATGGCTGTGTATGAAACCTCTCCTTTAAAATCTCCAATGGCACATAAAAAGTGTACATGTAAGTGTTACCTAAATTTTATTTATTGATAACAAAATACTAGTTTTCTCTAAAAGAAGTATGGATTTGCTTTGTTCTTTGGCTAGTATCTTTGTTTATGGAGACTTCGTTGGCGAGATCATGGGGACTGTTGTGTTCTTTTAGTTGGTCTTCACTGTTTTGTGACACCTTATAACAGTTTATAGGCTCCCCAAGATGAGGTATGGGCAGATGTTCTCCAGTTGGGTATGTTTGACAGTCTTTGTTTTTCAGAACTGTCTTAAACTATTACTGAAACTGTTAGGTGACTTGAAGAGAATTATACACTTTGCCAGTTAGCTCTGAAAAAAAAAAAAAAAAAAAGAGAGAGCTTCTGTTATTATATCTGTATGTATGAAATGTTCAGGAAAGTGATACTTCCCAAGCTACCGGATTGGATTTTCCCTCATAAAGTAATCTCCCTTTAGTTTAGCTTTCCCTTAGCAAGGATACGGTAGTTTTCTAGCAGGTGTTTCTCTTCATGTTTTGCAATAGCCTTTGGAAAAAGTCTTAACACAAAACACTAATGATCTAACCTCCGTGGCAAGGAATATGAAATGCTAATTGTTCTTAATATGCATATATTAAAATTACAGTGTACAGTTATATACAGTCTCATCTATTTACAGTCCTTGTTAACAGCCTGAATTTACAAAGATAGTGTACTTGAGACCTCTGTAGACTTTTTTTTCTAGATGATGCCAGCTTTTCCCAAAAGGTTTCATCTATTCATAAACAGAAATGAATCTATTTCGTAAATGAAGTAAGGTCTATTTATTATATTTTATGAACAGTGCTCTCTAGGCCAGCTTCTGAGTTGATATTGAAGATGTTATATCGTACAGATGGCCTGCAGGACCTGCTGTCAGGGAATAGAAAGTGTGGGCTACTCCACAGGGGAGCGGAGGCAGGGCTAGAGTCCTTAATGACAGGGTACGCAGTGCTACAATGTCCAAGCAAGAAGAGCAGGTCTGGGGACAGCAGCCATTGTCAACCAAGTGCTCCTTGGCTGCCAGAAAGGTCCATGGTGATAAGGCAGGTCTGACGTCAAGCTAGGAAGTCAAGTCAGCAGGTCCAGACTGGGATCAGCAAGGTACAGGGCCAGGCACAGCATCACTGCAATGTAGGTTGAGAAGGAACAGAGAAAGGGCCTGAGTATAAATGCAGCTCCCAAGCCATGGGGGGCAAAGAGGACCCCAGAAAGGCAGCAACACCATGTCAAAGCTGACCTTCAACACAGGCAAGTAAAACCCTAGATAGGGGGAAAGAGCTTGCGGAGCCATGTGGTACCCTCAGGGCCCTGACACATGCTTCGTGTGTTCTACCAACTTGGCAAAAATATTTTGAAGACTATGCGAGTACGATTTTTAGGGTATTTTTTTTAGGGTATTTTTTTTAGGGTATTTTTTTCCCAGCAGTGGTATACTCAACTTTAATAATTTAATGTGTGCCACATTTTCTCCAAGCTTACGAAATTCTAATTGAAAGCAGTGTTAAAAGATTTAACTGGGTTGAAGTATTAGAACATACTGCTCTGATTCTAGACGTCAGCTCCACTGTACCATTAAGTTGGAAAAGTGATTGACTGGCTGTGATTTCTCTTTGAAAAATCAGTAATATTTGCAGATTTTGATTTTTATTTACTAACATACTTCTGAATTCTTCCAGGTTTACTCTTTACCATTTTGCTCCACTGTTTTTATGTGTGACTAAGAAAAGGCCAAGTGGCCTTAAAAAAAAAAAAAAAAAAATACTGTTTTTAAGTTTGTGCACTGTATCTGCCATTCTGCAGTCTTTAGGAGCACACCAGTCATCCTTGATTTTTCAGGGATGATTGCTAGCCAGTTAGAAATTGCTTGGCTAATTCCTTACATATATTACTGTAAATTTCTGCAGCACGTGGTGAATCCTGTTGAAGTACTTCAAAAGCAACCATATTACATCAATATGCTTTCATGCCATATGTGCGTATACCTTCTCATTGACGATAATTAGAGTTTTCTTCCTCTTTTTGTAAAGCAAGTGGTTAACAAATAGGATTTTTTGCTGTTCAGTTCCTTTAGCGGTTCAGTCTGTAATAAGAAGGTATGGGTTACAATTGCTTGATACATATATCAGCGTGTACCTGTGTTTCACATTTGGAAGAAATTTGATAATGTTTTTGTGTGGAGATACAAAGTGCTGTTTTAAGTTCCTTTCTGTTGTACTTCTTGTTGCTGAATGAGCAAATCATGGAAATTCAGTGTAAATAACTGGCAGTTCAAATACTCTGAACTTGGGTGTTTCAAAATATATGACTAACATTCCTTTAAAGCTTGTGTAATTTCCTAGATATCTAAATGAGTTGGCATATACCTTAGAACATAATTTGGTCCATCAAAATGATGACTATATGAGTATCTCCATTCAACTGTCATTCGATACACAAGGCTTGACCTGTAGTCTTTCTTTTAGAGACTGGATTTAGTTTTGCTTGGTTGACTGAATGTGGTTTTCCTCTTTCATAACATGTGTACACACACAAAATTACTGTTAGCTTAAGACTTCTGTCTTTATTTCAAAGTCTGTAAATGTAGTCTGTTTTGTGTATTCTGTATAGTTAAGAGCAACTTGGTGAAAGTCTTTCTACCAAGATTATTTTCAAGATACAAACTTTGACAGCTAGTGTTGGAGATTTAGTAAATTAGAATTAAATTACCTTGGTGGATGTTAGGGACTGGCTTTCTTAATGAAACTGAAGAGAATTTGAAGACAAGTGTGAGATACCAACAAATATCTTTAGAAGTGTTCAACTTCTGAAGTAAGCTACTTTATTACTCCATTCGTGTGTAGTCCCTGGAGCTTATATGGCCACGGATTTCACAGCGTAGATGCATTATGTTAAATCTTTGTCTAAATGTTTGTTTACATTGACAGTTGATTTATTTTGGATGCTAACTGGGATGTGCTTCCATTTCATATATAAGCAAGCAGGTTTCTCTGAGTCGTTGGGAAAGGCAGTGGATAGATATGAATTCTCAGCTATGAAATAGCTTGCAATTAAAGGAAATGCTGGTACTTTAAATACGGCTTCTGATATTGTTTCCTGAATGAGCCTGTAGTCAGACTGTGAGTGAGACTGTGGCCATCTATAGTTTCTCAAAGCGGCTATAAAGCAGCTTTTCCTTGGCTGAGAGTAAGCGGCTGTTTATTACTCCCAAAGCAACAGGCAAACAACAACAGCAAAAGATTACTTGTTCCAACTTTGCAGTGACTGTTTATTTCGTCATTACATATAGCTCTGACAGCTGCTCCCAAGTTTTGTGAGACAGACTGGAGTATTTATTCTTACTACTAAGGAAAATGTTTAGGCTGTGTTTTTGTGAAAGTTTTCCTGATGGACATTGTGCAGTTTGTGGGTTGGCCACTACTTGGTACCTTTTACTGTCTCCTTAAATTTCCTGTATTTGGCAAATAGGAGAGAAACTATGCTAATAAATAGAATTTGTTTATGTGGGAAAACTTGAAAAATAGCAGTCACTGAAACACTTTTATCTTTTCTCGCAATTTTCAATTTTACATACAACATTTCCCAAATTGTTGCATTTGGAAATTGTGTAAAGAGAGCTATTGGATGCTTTCACTTCTGTTGGTCATAGGTGGAGTCTTGGCAAACGTCAGCTGGCTTTGAAGATACAAAACGAAATATTCATAGCTTAAGGAATTTGTGGCTTTCTGGAGAGAGAAGGCTCACAGCCTTGTCACTTCTGAATTGTTTTATAGCCCTGACATTCTAAAACACCTAACAACGTGTTACACAAAGTTGAAGTATTTTATTTGGCATTATCCTGTTGCCATAATTTACAGTATAAGCTGCTCAGATAGCTGATCTCATAAATTAAAGACATTCTGTCATAGCAATGAATTCTGAACATTTCTGGTTTGGGGGCATAGTTACCATACAGGAAGTGTTTAATAACAAGTGGTGTTCATTTTGGCTTTAAAAGTTACTGTATTTTTATTCACTGTATGAATATGGCAGAACTATAAATATTATAAATATGAATGTAGTATATAAATATCTTTAAAATGCACTTCTACCAGGATCTATCATGAGCTATCTAAACCAGCACAACTGCAATTCTGTGTAGCAAGACAGACGCAGCCCGTACCAGGTCCAGGAGTTCTGCTGTGCCTTGAGAACGACATGTGATCCCTGGCCATGTCTTCATTAGTGCTTCACTAACCCTTATCCGTTTCATAATGTGTCTTTTAAATAATATATATGTTTTATTTTTATTCAAATTTCAGCCCTGTCAGCTTTGACACACAGTGCTTGGCCTTACACTTAGGTCATCTGTTACAGGCTTTATACCATTTTCAAAGTGTAGAGCATAGCAATGAAAATTGGTTGTGTGGACATCACTGTCCATATGATATAAATGTTACCAAAATTATGAGGAACATTCTCTTTGTTAATCTTCCTGAAGAGTGGACAGAGGAAATGTAGTGTATGTTGGGACAACCTTGTGTTCATCAGGACCATTCTCTATTTGTTGTCTTTTGCTTGTTTTTCCAGAATTCTCCATTTCTCTTTTGTCTTGTGGTTTTCTTCACTGGCAACCTTTATGACTGTTTCTAAGTCCTTGGTACTGACTGAACTACCCTTGAAAATTAACTACTTGTGTTACCAATATCCATCCTGCTTTTATGCTAAATTACTTAATAAGGGAGAGCTACTTAAGAAAAGACAACAAATAATATGTTTCTTCAACAGTTATTATTAAGGCTTAATGGAGGCTGAAGTTCTGAAGTTCCGCATCTTGTTCTGGCTTTCCTGTTGCTTATGTTGTCTTTTGAACGACAAACGCAAGGTTGATAATCAACTAAGAATAATCAGAAATGCCATTCAGTTTCTGATTAAATTACTGCCGAATACAGAAAGCATGTAAATGTTGTTGTTCTTTATTTGATGATGTGGAAATTTGAGTTGTAAAAATTACTCCCCCTCTACTTCCCCATGTACAAGGAAAGCACTTGGCAAGGTGCTAAAACAAGCCTGTTGCTGAATAGCTAGCGGTCTAATTAGACAATGTATAGATAAGGGAAAATAAGGAAAAAAAAAAAAGTAGAGTAAGAATTCTGTAAAGATGCTTAATGTTGTTGTAAATAGTTTGAAAAAAAGATCATGACAAAATCTCTGCCAGCATTTAGTAAAAATGTTGATGTGAGCCCACAGTAAGTAGACTGTTACAAATACATTAATGTAATGGCCTTTTGACGCACTTGGTAATTTATTTTTCTGACAGAAGAATGTAATGTCATCCTTTCTACTGCTTTTCCTTAATTGAGAGATCAGCTTAAATGAACTCTTGGGCTTCCACTCAAATTTATTTTCTTATTGAAGAATTTAGTAGGACAATTGATTGAGTCTCTCTTAAAGATATATTTAAAGGACGTGCTTGAATGGATCTATTTGTTATTATTATGAGCATGAAGAAACTGTGCTGCAAATCAGCTAAATTGGGCCAAATACTGTGATATTTTTTGCCTAAGGAATTCTGTGTGACAGTTGCGGAAAACTTGGAAAATATTTCTGTTTTACTTGCTACAGTCATAACAGTATATACACATACAGGCCAAATGCAAGGTCCTGCACATGGGTCGGGCCAATCCCAAGCCTAAATACAGGCTGGGTGGAGAATGGTTTACGAGCAGCCCTGAGGAGAAGGACTTGGGAGTGCTGGTGGACGAGAAGCTCAACATGAGCCGGCAATGTGCTCTTGCGGCCCAGAAGGCCAACCACATCCTGGGCTGCATCAAAAGAAGCGTGGCCAGCAGGTCAAGGGAGGTGATTCTCCCCCTCTACTCCACTCCTGTGAGACCTCACCTGGAGTACTGCATCCAACTATGGAGCCTCCACATAGGAAGGATGTGGACCGTGTTGGAGTGGGTCCAGGGGAGGGCCACGAAAATGACTAGATGACTGGAGCCTGGAGAGAGTTGGGGCTGGTCAGCCTGGAGAGGAGAAGGCTCTGGGGAGACCTTATAGCAGTCTTCCAGTACCTAACGGGGCCTACAAGAAAACTGAAGAAGGACTTTTAACAAGGGCCTGATGTGATAGGCCAAGGGGCAATGACTTTAAACTGGAAGAGGGTAAGTTTAGATTAGACATAGGGGAGAATTTTTTTTACAGTGAGGGTGGTGGAACACTGAACAGGTTGCCCAGAGAAGGTGGTTAGATGCCCCATCCCTAGAAGCGTTCAAGGTTGGACCAGGCTTTGAGTGACCTGATCTGGTTGGAGATGTCCCTGCTGCATGGCAGGGGGGTTGAAACTAGATGACCTTTAAAGGTCCCTTCCAACCCAAACCATTCTATAATTCTGTGATTCTATATGAGAATAGATGTACTGTTTAAATATGTCTCTGTTTATGTTATCGCTTTCTGCTTTTGCAGGTTGTACTGAGGAACCAGAATTAAAAAAAACCAAACCAAACCAAAACAACGATGAATTGATTTTTCTTTCAGATGTTTCTTCCCACAGATTCTTTCTGTTGTAAATTTTTATATACTCCTCTCCATTAAACCACAATTTTCTTACCTTGCTGGAAATGCGAAGGTTGTATGTAGCTTGACAGGTCTCTGGTGAAGGTTGTTCTTAAATTCAGAAAAAGGCCTAAACTCTACGAGCTTGTCTAGACCTTTAGTCAGAGATGTATCCAAAGTGTTCAATTCATTACGTCTATTAGGGAATTAAGTTTATTTGGTTTTATGGTGAAATTTTATTATATTGCCATCACTGTAATTTTTGCAAGCCCAAGATGCTAAACTCAAAATAAAGTAGTGAGATCCTGAACCACAGAGCATTCACTGCTGTGACCAGTAAATATATAGATTGCAACTGGGGCAAGACTTAGATCACCACTGACTTTGTGCAGCTACTTTCTTTCCTTTGTTAACTAACATCCAAGCGAGGTAGCAATGATAGGGTCTACTGCAGCGGTGCTGTGGTAGCAATGTCTAGTATCTGCTGGTAGCACACTGTCTGCAAGTATTACCCTGCATTATTCACATTCTTTTCAAGCAGGGAGCGATGCACTTAATAACACCTGGAGTGTATAGGTGCTGCTTGTTGCTCTGGTAATAACGGTACATTTTTTTGGTTTGTTTTTGTAAAAATCAGAAATATGTCCTCCTTTGTTGTAAAAATAGCAGCCTCAGTCAAAATGCATGCATTCTTGCAAATGTGTTTGTTGGCAGGAACAGGCAAGCTGTGAGCATGGAAGGTGGTTCAGTGCCAGACCCAGTGTGAGGAGCTATGCGTTAGCAAAAGTGTTTTTGTTTTCTTCATTTTCGTTGTTCAGTCTTACTTTTCTGTGATAATGACACTATCAATGTAACTCTTTCTATGAAGTCACAAACTGAGAGCTCTGGAATGAGGGTTCTGTATACTGACACGTGAAAAGTCAAGATTGCCTTTCATTCCCTAACAATACTATTTTAAAATTAATTATAAAATAAAATTTCCTAAAGTGAAAAAGTGATAAACTGCTTTTTTTCACCGATTTCAGTTTTTATTTCGTTCTTTTGTAATGAAACAGGTGCTCTGCTCTACAGTATGGCTTGTGTGCTGAAATGGGAAAGGTGTGATTGCAGTGTCTCAGCTGAAGAGCACAACATGGCAACCTCTTTAACTGCTTCAGTGTGACCTGTGAATCATTTAAGACAAAATATAAATGAGGCAGCATGGTTTAGATAATTTTTCCCAATAGTGTTTTTTTCTAAGAGGCAAAATATTAATTTAAAAAACTTGGGTCCAGTTCTTTTGGACTATAACTTTATTGACTTTAGTTGGGCTGCACAGGGGAGAAATTTGTCCCACTACTGTAATAGCTCCATCCTGAATTGCAAAATGCCTCCTGGGACCTGTAACAACCTTGTTTATATTTAAAACTGCAGTTACTCCTAGAAGATTAAGTAATTTTATCCTTGGTAACAAGTGTTTACAATGTCAGTTAGGAGAAATTTTAACTACGGGATTATTTTGCCTTCTAATTGCATAATTTCCTTTTTGTTATTCATTAGTGCAGATATTTACTTCCCATTTTTCTATTTCAGTTGTCCCATATGTCTGACGGAATAAAAATTGTCTAATATTTGCTTTCTGAAATATTTTTATTCAGTTCAGCTGAAACACCAACACAGATGTTCTTTTCTCTCTAATTAGCATATGTTTATATTTCTGTTAAATTAAGTAGCTGCGATAGTGCGTGTATAAATAACATACAGCAAGTGTTAGTGGCAAACTGGTTTGTCCTCTGAATGTTACCTTAGGCTGCAATAATTGCAAATTACATTATTACGCTCTGAATCCAGTCCAAGTTCAACTAATTCTTTTAGTATGTTCATATGAAAGGTAGTTCTGATTCTTTCTGCTTAAGCAGTTGACTGCTAGCTATGTGGGTGTCTAGAAGATCCAGCTTGATTCCTGGCACCAGGTATAGACTCAGGGGAAAGGAGGGTGACTTTGTTGCTTTTTTTTTTGTCGTTTCTTGTTTCTGAGGTGCCAGTAACTCATTTCAGAGGGTTTTTTTCCAAAATAGGTTAGCATTTTCCACATTTCTTGTTCACCTGAAGAAGACTACCAGGAATATTTTTTATCTCAAGAATGTCAGGTGAATTTGGAATAAACCTATTTTTCTTAGCCTTACATTAGTTAAAAGTACTTAAGGAAGGAACTCATCCAAACTCTTTTTTGGAGCTTTTTAATGGTGCTAAAGAGCCTTCTGAATAGCTTTGCTCTCTTCCTTCCTTTCTATTATATTGTGCTTTCTCAATGGACTAACTGAGACAAAGAGAAGTGGTAGGTTGTCATGAAGTAGGAATGTGAAGGGATGGAATTAAAGAGCTTTGACTTGAACTTTGCTCCAGCTACTGTTGCCAGCTGAGGATTTTATGTGGTGCACCGCAGCCTCTATGAAGGCACATAATGTACTCACTGAAGCAGTTCAATCTAGAAGCTGGGCAATGCTAACATGTTTATAATAGCTAAAGTCTGGTGGGAATGCCTCTTGGCTTTTGGTTACTGCATGCACCTTTTAAAAAACATATCACATTCTGAAATTGAGGTATACTGAAAATGAAATAAAAGGAGGTGTGCAGGCAGTCTGGCAAGGTGCACAAACACAAACAAAGAAAGGGTGAGATGTGGTTGTGGCACAGCTCCCATTGACTTCCCTGTGTTACTTTGGTAACCGTGCTCTTTCCCTTCCTCCACAATGGTACTCCACCATGCTTGTGTCCTCTGAGCATTCTCTCACAAGTGAGGGGCGCTCCTCTTGATACCTTTGGTGATAAGAGCATGGATAGAAATACACAAACCCACCAATTTGGTCTTCTTCCTACTGGAACAGGAGAGGGAGAAAAAAAATCCAGTGGTGTTATTTTGTAGTTGGGAAATTATTCTTTTCAGGCATAAACTATCACAAACATACAAAACCACACATGCTTTCTGTTATGTACATGAAAGCCAATTTTTTTTTTCATTACAGTAACCATTTTGTTTGATATTAAGTATGTTTTACATTGATTCAATATGTTGATCATTTCTTCATCTTTGTACTTGCCACGGCTGGCTGGAGTCCCACTTGGCAGAGAAAAGGATACGCAGTCCCCTTGGGCTTGGTACAGAAAACTGTGTGCTGACATCTGCCCAGTCATCCTCAGCTGTCTTAGGAAAAATAAAGGAAGCTGCTTTCAGCATGGGTGTTTCGTGCTTCCCATTAGGAGTATTCCTGTTTATTCACCCATTTATGATTTCAAGTATCTGACTGCAAGTCAGTAGGAAATGTAAGGGAATAAAACTACTAGAGGATTCTTACGGTTTCTGTTTACTTTTGATGTTTCTGATGCAATTCCTGAAGTTGCGTATTTCCCCCAAAATGGGTATGTTCTTTGAGTTCCTGGAAGAATCTGTTAGCACAATTTCATTCCTTGTTTCAAAGCAGTGGAGAACTGTGTTTTCAATGACAGTTTTCAGAAATGACTGATGATAGACAATTAGTATGTTGCAGCTTCTTACTACACCTGTGTGTAAACCTGTAGATTCTTCCGAAGAATCAGATGGAAGAAGGTTCATGAGGAGACGTGTGGCAGAGCATGAACTTGAGTTGGTTTTCCTGTGTTGGAGTCAAGTCTGCAGTAGAATATAGGTAGTTTTATTTTTGTCAGCTCTGTGGTATTTTTTCCTCTGCTCTTGTGGTGAGAACTCTCCTTCCATGATTTCAACTATTACACATATGTGTACGATTCTGATGTGTAGTCAGATGAGAAACTGTGGTCCCATTTTGAGAAGCTGAAACAGTTTGCAGTTCTGCAGCTGGCAGTTACCATCTTTCAGCTAGAACTTACAGTCATAAATGTTGTAACTTGCAGCTCTGTATACTCGTGTTCTGTTTCAGCGCCAAGTGAAACAGATTGGTGAGTCTCAAGTTGGTCTAATTAATCTCTTTAATCTTTCTGTGGGTTATATTTATCTGCTTTATGGTGATGTGGACTACTAGATGCATTCATGCAGTCAGAGTGAGTATCCCTGCAGAGGGCGAGTGTCTTGTCAAACAGCTTGTAGCTGGGTTACAACTGAACTTCTCTTTCTACTAATTCTTTTTCTTTTTCCTTTGCAACTCTTGGCAATGTCACTGTCATTCCGAGCTCCCAAGCCTGCAGCCATGTAATTGCAGGAAGGATAAGAATTTCAACGCCTGAACTGTCATCTTAGTCTGCACCTATATTGCATTTTAGACCTGATCAGGAATGTAGTTTTGAAGGGAATCTCCTTACTGCAATTTGATATGTGTCAAGGGATGTATGACCTGGATTCTCTTAGGATGAGACTAAACTGGAGGACATTCTCCAGCAGCACACCTAATTGATTTCTCTGCTAATTCCTTTCATGACGCCGGTCTAGGCCTGTGATGAAGTGCCAGCTCCTGAACCGCATGTACAGGACACACCAGGGTGTTAGCAACACCTGATTCACTCCATAAATCCACTGTCATTGTTCTGCGCTGCTTGCTGTTGCAGACATCCTGCAATAGAAAGTTATAGATTCGTTTGATCTCCAACCCCATTCTGATTCTGCTTGGGCCTTTTTTGCTATCTCCAGTGGGATGAGGGTAGCAGGTATTACCAAGGCAATGCTCTAATTCCAGGTGACAATTACAGGATGTTTCGTATGACCACAGAGAATTGTCTTTTCATATTTGCTGCAAGCCAACTTCCTAGCATTCACAGCCTCGCAATACCTTTGTGAAATAAAAAGGGCTGGAAAAAAATTGTGATTATTTAAAGGGATGCACAGGTATGTGTGGCATAACTCTAGAGGCACAGTCCTATTTCTGGTTGTTCCTAGTAAGACAGATAAGTATTTTGCAAATATATACCTATGTAAAATGAAATATATATCATTAAATTGTATTCAGAATTCTTTGATGTGGATCAAAGGGATATGGAGAGTATTTTAATAGTTTTGGAAAGCTGTCTTTTCTTTGTTTATAGTTTTAAAATATATACATCTATATTATGTCTTAATATTATGTTTATTTACTGCAGGGCGTTGGTAAAAACAAGATTGTTGACAGATTCCTTCACCTTTTAAACAGGCCCAGAGAGTATTTACAGCTGCATAGGTAAGAACATATTACACTTCCATACTTTGTGTTTATAGTTTGATTTCCCATGTTTTAACACTCATGTTTCTAAAGTTTAATTTGTTCTCACTCTTTGAATGAAGATCTTATTATGGTAGGTGGCACACAGACTGCAGAAATTTATCTGTTTTATAGGCAGAGGCAATAAGCTGGCAGGTTGAGGGAGGGTTACAAGAATCTAATGCAATCACATTGCTTAACATAAGAGAAAGTAGAAGTCAGAGTGTAGGGATGTTAAACCATGCTCAAGAAGAGAGTACTGTTTTGCTGTCATTTCTGGAGCGATTTCCCTAAGCATGAGTTACTGTGTGAGGGAGAAAGTTCAAAGGTGCTTGTTTTAGTATGTCACTCATTAGACAAGAAACATTTTGTGGAATAAAGGCTTTTTGTTTTTTTTTCTTTTGGCACTCCTGCTGAGCACATGTATTTCTTTCTCACCCGTAAACATATTTGAATTAGAAACTTATAATTTCTTTCACATGCAAGCTGAAAAATGAACTTCAGGACAACAAACCAATTGAAAACAATTCAAAAGCTGAAACAACATCAAATTATCTGCCTGTTTTTAATGACATGAACTTTAAATCAATAAATTGAAATAAAGACTGGATGTAACTAGAAAAATCAGTTTCAGTAGAACTGTATCCTTGTTTAGCTTCATTCCTATATCTTTACCCCTGTCTTCAACTTCCTAGCTTCATCGCCTTGTCTCTTTCCATAATCATTGTTTTTAAATAGTGCTAATAAAAATGTACATCTTTGATATTTTGCCCTTTAACAGCACAGTGTCTGTAACATTTTCTCTCTTTCTCCCCCAGCTTTTTGTCTTCAGATGTCTTGACCTTCTATTCCTGATACTTGGATAGCTCTTTCTCATCACTTCCCTATTGCTGTTTTCTTTTGTGCTTCCTCTTCTAGACTTCCATCACTTCTTTCCTAAATAATGCTTTTGTGACCTGCTATTTTCAGCTTTGTGTTAACTTTCCTGCCATCTTCTCTGCTTGGAGCAGCCACCCTCTCCTTCTGGATAAAATACACTATCATTTTTGCAAATTCCATTATTTCACTAAATACTACCACTACTGTATTTCAGTCATTCAGAGTGTATGTCTTTTTGAAAAGTTGTTCTCCAGTGAAATGTGGTCAGACAGAACAGTACTTTAATGTAAATTCAGCTAGCTCAGGAGAATGTTTTATACGCGCAATGTGTGGCATGATGGTGGAATTGTAGAATATGCTAGTTACAATGTACTAGTTGATGCATCTCAAGGGAAAAAAAAAGTGCCTTTTTTTCTGTCTGTTCAAGACAAACTTGTAAAGTACTGTTTATGGTGATGGGGTTGTAGAGATAGATTGAACTAGAAAATGATGAGTAGCCCTATGAAGTTTTACAAAAATAATTCCTGAATATAGAAAATTTGGAGATTTCTGTATCCTGGGTGACATTTTGAAATAGCTTGTGAAGAACCCAGTCCATGTAATATGTTGATAAACTTTATAGGGCATTTAAACAAGGATTATCGTGTTAGTGCACACTTCTGGATTGCAAAACAAAATAAGAGTAAGCTTGCAAAAAATCTGCAGACCAGTTCACTACTAAGCTTTTTGTGGGCAGAAATGCAGTCAGTAGCTTATGGTATGGATGCATTTTATTAGAAAATATGCTAGAATGCGCACTCCATCTTCAATAGCCTTGGGTATTTCTGCAGATTTCCTGGATAGCTACCATCAATACCATTACGCGTGCTAATGGGAAGGTGTTTGTAAATATCATACTTTTAATTATGCCCATATACCTGGATTATGAATCTAGAACAATTGAACATTCAAAGCATGCATTTTAGTTGACTGCTTTGTAGGGGAAAGAAATAATTTTACTGCTTTCTTCATGATACATGTGGAGACGATTCAGTGTCAGATGAAGGTGGACATTCTCTGCCCTTTCAGTAATATGTCTGACAAATGGTACGTCATTAGTTCTTGGAATTTGGGTTGCAGACTCTCTAGTTCCGCTTCAACTAGTCTCTCTGGAAATAAGTGTGCTCTTGTCAGCTGCATATCCTGAGGCTCTGAGTTTCTAGTGAGGTAGCAAATCTGTAGGAAAATGGCTGACAATGACAACGTGGCTTTTTGAACTTGCCCATTTCAACTGTTGCTTCATATAATTAGTGATAAAAGAAGTAATATGCATGTATGTATAAAAATGCCAATACTGAATGGGTGTTGCAACTGAATGGTATCCATTTTGGAGTAGAGAGATATATCCTTAGCTATAAAGTGTCTTTGTTGGTGGCTATAATTAAGATGTAGCCAGAGAAGAAACTCCTGGAGTGGAGAAAACTGTAAGAGCTTTAAAACTGATAGAATCAGAATAATTTGGGTTGGAAGAGACCTTTTAAAGGTCATCTAGTCTAACACCCTTGCAAGCAGCAGGGACGTCACCAACTACATCAGATTGCTCAAACCCTCATCCAGCCTGGCCTTGAATATTTCCAGAGATGGGGCATCCACCACCTCTCTGGGCAACCTGTTCCAGTGTTCCACCACCCTCATTATAAAAATTATTTTCCTCATGTCTAATCTGAATCTACCTCCCTCTATTTTGAAACCATTACCCCTCGTCCTGTTGCATGAAGATGTTTATTAAAATGTACTGTTATGTAATAAATAAAAGTAGTGAATAAATAATAGACAAAAATAATTAGACTGAATTTCAGAAGTATTCTGATTTATTAGTCTAGTTGCCATTTTTCAAAAACTGTCTTTTAAATTATATTGAAGTGCCAAAATGATGAAGATATTCCAGAGATGTTTACTTCAACAGCTTGTGCGGTAGATAAGGGGGGAAATACTCTACAATGTAGTGTAGTACATTTTGTTATGCAATGTAATTTATGTAGGTGTCTTTTATAGAATACCTTACCCCTTTTTGCCAACAAACAGGAACATAAAAGAACTAAAAATGCTGTTAAACCTGGTTTGATAATGTTTGTTTGGTTGGAGTGGTGAGGTTTTTGTCGGGTTTTGTTTGGTTGGTTTTGAGTTGGTTTTTTTTTTTTGCTGTGTTAGTGAAGTAGTGTAAGGAGTTCTCCTGATCTAACACTACATATATGCAGTGACATTCAAGCAGGGAATATTTGCCTTACAGACAACGAGCTACTACCAGGAGCCGGATGAGAGGAGGTAGAAGACAGAAAAAAAAGAGAGTGCTTTTCCTTAAACATCTTTTCTGACACCTGTATTTACTTGCTTTACCACTGACTCAAATGGAAGGGTCAGCATGACCTTAAGGTTTGAATTGCTTATAGAGGTTATAAATCCTTATCCTTAACCTTTTTTCCAGCACCTCATTGAGAGGTTTTGTTTTCTGGAAATTGTTAAGGCTTATAAATAATTTTGGGACTATAAAACTGAAAATCTTGACTGGAAGGAAGCTATGATTAGATTTAAGAAGGAAACCATTTAAGAAAAATGTTTGCTTATAAATTATTTAAAAAGTTGGCTACTTCCTCTTACATACTTCCTAATATTAGGAGCTGATCAAGAGCTGACCAACTCTCTCATCACATTAATTGTGGGAGTATAGGACTCTTCCTGAAATGGATCATTTGGGGTAGGCTCTGCACAGGTTCTCTCTAGGACTGCGCTTATGAAGCATGTGGCTCCTTTTCCATGTTGAAGGAAGAACTTAGATCTGCTTGGGTTTCACAGTCGCTCATTTCCTACAAGTTTGAACAGAGAAATCCTAAATTTCATTTACCTCTCAGGAATGGATCTCTCAATTTTATGCACCCAGGACACTGGCTGCACATTACAGAACATGCAATGGTGTTGTCTTGCCTAATATTAATATTACTATTATACTGCCTGTTAATATTATTAGGGTTTTGTTACTTTCACCTTGAAAGCATTCATGATGCTACTAGAAAGGTGAAAATCTATGAGCTCTGTGCAGTCGCAGGCCAATAAGAGATGTGAATTAATTTCTTAATTAAACACGTACCAGAGTCAGGTATTTGTGTTGCTGCTGAATGTGTCAACCCTGCAAAGCCTCATCATTTTATTAACCTTACTACTTTTGCTCTCTCTCATGTGAGTTACATGGAAAGAAATTGCCAGTGGTTCAGTGCAGAAATATGAGGCCAAATTTGGTAGACTAAATTGTATATCTGTAAAACAAATTTCTATGAATCAGGAAAAAGATTTTCGTGGAAACTGATAATATCTTGCTTTAAATTACAAAGTCTGTTGCACCAAGAGGATTCCAGAAAAGGAAGAAAAAAACATATAAAGCTTTAGGGAAGACTCAGGCAAGAACATGTGCCCAGTTAAGACTATAAAATCCTTCTTAGCACTGATAAGAGTAATAGATAAATATAAAAATGTAAGCTCCCAGCTCTCCTGCATAAAAATGTCAGAATGAAGCATCATGGACTTTAGACTGTTGGCTCCTTTGATGCAATCAAAGAAAAAAAGATTAATTTTATCTCTCTTGTAGTCAAATTGGGAACTAATTGCACACAAATAATGATTTTGCTGGAGTAAAATGGCCTTTACCTGTCAGTTAAATATTTAGATTTGCATCTATTTGGAATCAAGTCATACTGTCAATCTGCTTTTTAAAATTTTAATGACAATGATTTCTCTTCCTTGAAGTTACTATTTTTGTGGAGACTATGTTACAGAGCCACAGTATTTATCCTTTTGTTCCCAATGCAAGCTTGATTTATGGCTCCACTTAAAAAAAAATATATATTCTTTTTTGGATTGTGAAGAGACTTCTAAGAGAAAGTTTCCTAAAAGCTTAGGTTCTGACTAGGAAGATGTAAAATTCAGTGACTCACTTTTTATAGTAGTTTAGTTTCTACTAGTATAAATGAGGCACTAAGTTTTACATGCTAGAGGCATTTGGATTAATATGTATATCAAGATTTTGGAGTCATATGGTGTTATCTGATCTCAGCTTTCATTAAATGCATGAGCCTTTTAATACATGAGCTTAAAAAAAAAACAGAAAAAAAAGATTTACGTCTAATTTATTCTCATCTGAAGTCTTAATTTAAGCAACTCAGAAGAACTGGAAAAATAGTGTGGAGAACACACAGTGTGAACTCAAGACCTGTGAAAGCTGCCACCTCTGTTCTGCTAGGGTTGGATTGGCTTTAAATCATGTAACCAAAGAGAGCAACTGGCAACAGGAACCCTCTGAAATTATCCTCTGCCATTCTGAGTTGTTCTCCTAATTGCTCTGACAGCAAGCAAAAGCCTTTCTGTCTTGGTAGTACCTTTAAGAACAATTAATTGTGGAAACAACATCTGTGTTCCAAGCAGCATATCAGCTTGGTTCAGGAAGGCACAATTTTAATTTTTCTATGTCAGTCGTTTTTCTTTAAAGTTTGGTATACATTACAATCCTTGATTTTTGAAACATGCAAAAGCTGTCTGGACATAGTTCTGGACACCTGGCTCTAGATGCCCCTGCCTGAGCAGGGGAGTTGGACCAGATGACCTCCAGAGGCAGCTTCCACCTTCAGCCACTCTGTGATTCTATGATGTAACAACCGTTTCTGCAAGGTGGCAGCTGGGTGACTCCAGCTAGCTCTTATTCTAGGTATGTTACAGTAAGGTGTCTCGCTAAATCAAAATTGTTCAGCAGGAGAAAAAAAAAATTAAAAATTAGTTTATCTTGTCTTCATAAAACTAGATGATCCAGCAGTGATTGTTCCATGTGGGGAGTCCATTTGCGGTGTCCTTAGCTGATGCTCAAATGTGTTGGTGTGGAACAGTAGTTAAAGCCAAGGGTAATTAAGAAACAGCTTCGTAGTCATTGTTTTCAGAACAAGAAAAATAAGAACATTTTGTGTAACGAGATTAAGTTTGATAACTTCTAGAACATTTACTTATTGTTATGATGTGAGTGTAAATAATGAGCAGTTGTTAAGCAGAAATGTTTCTGGAATGTTTCCTGGCTTCATGCTGTCTCAACCATACATCAGCTGTAAGAAATGCAGAAATTGCAGCCCACCATCTTCTCTGCAGTGTGTCTGCCACAGGCGTTCCTCTGCGTGATTCAATACATTCAGGAATGGAAAGTACTGATACTTTCCAATGCAATGGAAATTTGGTTACTCCCAGTTTGTGGGATAAGTGGATCCCCCCTGAGCTACTACATGCGGCCACTGAAGCCGTGATAGGTAAAACTCATCAACCTCAGCTCTATTGTCTTCAGTATATAGATCAGCAATTACTTAGTTGTGTAAGAACATCACCATCACTTACAGAAATAGAAGCCTTTGATGAGCAAACTGCAGTGTAATCTGCATCAATAATGTATTGATGGTTTATGAATGGATTTTCTGCTGCTTGGAGCCTCAGTGAGTTTGCAGAAGACATGAAACAATTAGTTCTGTTCAAGTGTTCCCTTTCTGTGTATCAAGAAAATATTCTTCTGGGAAATTAGACAATTTATTGTCCAAAAAGAGAATACAAGCCTTCATAAAGTCGTGTGACGAAAAGAGGACTTTTTTTGGTGTATGGGTAGTGTTCTCTGTAATGCCTAAAAAGTTGAAGCTGCTTATGAATATGGTTTGATGCCTTTTCATAAAAGTAAAGAATGTAGGAACTTTTCTTTAGCTTTTAAATGAATCTATTAGAAATTGTAGTTCTTGCCTGAGGATTTGTGACTTTAAATGAGCCATATTAAATCATAGTTCTCTGTGTGGTATCTTTTCTTACAAGTTGATAACTTGTTTTCGACTTTTCTATGTATTAACATGCATACTAAAGCAATTAGGCTTTGTTGTAAATTACCACTGTCAGCAGAATACAAACTGCTATGGAAATTCTATTTGTTATCTGGTAACCTTACTGTTATTTTAGAAGACATTGCACTACCTTATTCTGGTTTTCCTAATGTTACATATCCTTTCAAATACTTTAGCTATAGTATTGCATTTTCCTGTCAAAGTTACTGTGTTTCTTCTAGTGACTGATGATTGGAAAGTGTGATACAGGGTTTATTTAAAAAATCTGCTACATTTTGTGTTGTGCCTTTTCTAGTTCTCTTATAAATTACAGTAATCCAATGATCTTTTCTCCCCAAAATTAACTGAGTTTACATACGTTATCCTTTTCAAAATAAATGTAATTTTACTGTGATCTTTAACAATCAAATTAATGGAGAGATTTGGGATAGGAAAATGAGCTTATGGTGTCCCTACAAGCAATACTTACTACAAACTGTCCATTAATCTTCAGATGTTAATTTTCTTTCGCTTTTTTTTTCAGCACAGGTAATCAGTATAAAATCTAATTACCTGTTTCTCCTATTGAGATAATTTAAAACTACCCTTTCAGCTTCATTGACTTCAGATTTTTTTAGATTCCAATTTAAAAAGTTGTTTCAGAAGGAATAACTTCCTTTGCCCAAGATACAGATGAACACCTGATACTGTAGATTTATATTGTACTTGTTCTCAGAATTGCATTTGGTTATCTTCTCTTGAAAGACAATAGGACTATGTAAAACAATTTGAATGCTGATATAGCTGTGCAGGTCTGTTTTTAAAAATGTCAACCCAGAAAAGCTGTCTCTGTAGTGGACTGGTGTTGAAGCAAGTGCTCTTGAGCACTGGTTTATTAGAGAAATCCGTTGAACACAGTGAAGATGGGTGTATGTTTTATATTTGTATGTCAGCATGTTTTATATTTGTATGTCAGCAGAAACAGAAAAGGGCGAGATAATTTTTCCTCATTATTTTGAGTCATGAATGTATATGCCTAGAGCATTTTATTTTAATGTTGTAAACCGTAACCTTATATATTATATTAATAGTGTGAGCTTTATTCTACAGCTTAGGTTTAGAAATAAGTAAGGAGATGACATATTTGTGTTATGAAGGTTTATGTTGTGAAGAATTGAATGTATTGGCTAGCATATAGTAAGTATTTTAATGGTTTTTTACTCTTGTTTTTCCCTCTTTTCTTAAATGCATTTTCAGTCAATACAGAGTTACACTGCAAAGCTTCCGAGAGTTCCTGCAAGCTAATGAATGCTCTCTGTTTCCAATGTTAGCTTTTCATAAGCTGACTGACTCTGCTATTGTCAACTGTAGGTGTTAGAGAGCTAGTTCATTTATCTTTCTGTAGGAACTGAATTCAGCTTGAATATCCTGCGGTGTGGCTGTTATGGAGAAATAGCTTAGGTTAGAAGACCCCATTGTTTCATTTTCCTCTAAAGCCCAAGTAACAGTTTCTCACTGTTTACTCAGTGAAATGTATTTTTATACACCATAAGAGGAGCTGTAGATTGTTGTGTTTCTTCTTTTATGGATTTTACAATTGGTATGAGTGAATTTCTTAAGTTGTTATAACAAGTTATGTGAAAACGTTGCATCTCGTTTTGAAGGATGGATCACATAAGTAATTCTGTAACATGATTTAAGCATGTAAGCTGAATTAAACATATAATTCCCTTTAGCCTTTGTTCTGCTACCCACAGTCATACTGAATAATGGGTACCTTTAAAATCCCCCAAAATATTTGGAGTATAAGCAAATATGTGCTATAACAACCTAGAAGGAAAAGAAAAAAGGGTGTTTAATTATCAGTGCATACAGATAAGTCAAAAAGCCTTTACAGTGTCATTTTAACAGAAAAAAAAATGAAACAGCTGATTGGATTTTCAAATATTTCAGAATTTTCTAAACATAGTGGTCAGATCATAGAAAGGTGTAGCTGTATGATAGGTTGGCTAAAGAAATTAATTTGTAAATGTCAAAATCATGCAAATTCTTTCTTTGTGTTAAGATTGCCTACTCTTCATCAGGATAATCCATGAGTGGATTAGCTAACCAATTAACAGCTTCAGTTTGCCCTTGACCTAATTGTTTTTAGAATACTCTTGAAATTAGGTCACAGCAGATAGGTATATTCATGTCTGATTGAAAAGTAATTGAGAAGATACACATCTGTATGTATTAGGTATTTAGATAGATTGATACCTCACAGAAATTAAGAACAACAATTATTAGAGCATATATTCTGTGTATCGGATTTTTTTTTCTTTCAACTACCATAAAGTTCCATTTGGAGAATAAGAGGAAGGCCAAACCTAAATCTGGTTTATCTAAGCTTGTTACTGTGAGCACCAACCCTTAAAACATGAGGTTACCTTCCATAGATATTCTCTTACCCTTTCAGCCTCAGTGGAAGTATATACAAAAGCCAGGACAGTATTCTTCAGCACTTGTCAAGAAGGAGTAATTCCAGTGAATATAGATGTTTGTAACGTTAACTGAGGTCCTGACACTGTGTCCTGTATTTGGGCATAAGCCTCCTTGGGGACTCAAGTCTTAATATGAAGCATTGGAATACCTTTTCCTTTCCTTAAGTTAGATGACAATGAGTAAATTATAAAATGGATCCAATTCTGGTTTGGTGTTTACATTTCAACATTTTGGGGAGGATAAGTGTCAAATCATACCATTAATATTTACAGATGTGTCATGTAGACAGCATTAACATTTTAAATAAAAAATTTAGTGCATTATTTTCATTTCTTTAAAGAAGCATCTTTCAGCCAGGTTGTCCTCCAGATGAACTAACACAGATTTCAAGAGAAGAGGAACATCATTCTCCTTTCTTCCTTACTTTTCCCTCCTGACTAGTTTCAGCTCCTGTGTCTCACCATAGGATATCCGGAATGCTTGGAGATGTTCATTCTTTCTGACTTTGCCTCCCATCCTACCCTGCTTCAAGGTCTGTTGATAGAGATATTTAGCTTTTCCAAACAACTCCAGATTTTCATTTGAAAAGAGCCTGGGAGAAAGTTTCTGTCTCCAATGAATGGAATAAGAAATGCTGAACTCGCTGTATTTGTGTAGAGGAGAATTCTAAACAATGAAATAGTAATCAGGTGTGGCTCCTCTCTTCTCTTTTTGGAGTAATTTTTTCAATTCAGTTATTTCATACAATTTGGTTAAAACTTGAGAATTGTCAGGGACAGAACAGAGTGGAACAGTCTCTGTAGTTGATGGAAATTTCTCCTGCCGCCTCTTGTAGCTCTTCCCTGGAAAGAAGGGATTGCTGTCAAAGAAATAGTAACTGTCACAGACTAGTATGTTCGAGTTAGTCTATAGACCTCAGAAAATGCTGCCTTTAGGGTAAATAATGCACCAGTAGCAAAAAAAAAAATGAATACAAGGCAGTGATGTGAGCTAATAAACAAAAAAAAACCATCAAAAACATCAAAAGAATTCTCAGAATGTCTACTGTGAATTGAGTGGTACTGTCAGAAGGGTTGCTTAGTTTCAGTAGCAGGTTTTTTTTCTTTTTTTTTTAATAGAGAGCTCATGAGGACAGCATGCTTGATAAAAATAAAAATACATTCTTAGGAAATATATTAGCAAGATTTTTGTATTTTTCTTTTACAATCAGAAGATAAATTAGTTCAGTTGAGTAGGATGACAGTATGTCAGACAGTTTTTCTCACCTACTTCTGCATTCCCACAGTCTTGCTTCTTTGTGTCAGAACTATTTTCATCTTGGTTGCCAATTGTGATGAAATTAGGAGGTTTTGATGTTCATGTCTTTGTTAGAGCCTAGTTAATGGTAAGATGCTAATATTAATAAGTGAATGTGAATTACAGTTTTTAGTTCCTTTCCTGTGGGAGTGAAATTCTACAGTCTAATGTTTTAAGTGCCAGACATATTTTACACTTAGGAAAATCTGCATACTATATTGTTCAGAAATATTTCAGACTTAGCATATTTTTATTATTTTGTCTTTCACTGTCTTTACATTTCCATAATTCCTTACAAAGTGGGAACTTCAGAAGAAGAAATCAAAGGAGACAAATTATTTTTAGACATTCTTTACTCTGCTTAGGTCATGTTAGGCTTCTAAAGAACAGAAATTAATGACATCTAATTGCATAGCTTATTATTTTGAGAGGAAAATAACATTTATCTGTACTAACCCTGGCAAAATCATTCTTTTATACATGGCTAGATTTAATAGCCTAAGCAAGTACAGGAGTTTTGCATTCACTTACGTTATCAAGCCAGTGGAATTAATATTTAGCCATATATTTAGCTTCTACAATACATTGTGAATCCCCTGAAATATTCCTTATAAATACTAAAGCTGAAAAACAAGAAAGGAGAAGAAAGGAGGGAACCACAGATAAAATTTTAAAAAGTTAGAAATTGTATTTAGAATGTCAATTGATTGTTCATTTTTATTCCTTCCACAATTTTTTTCTGATTCCTGCAACTTTCATACTAGTGCTTAAGTAGCTGTAAACTCTTTAGTGTTTATTTCTCCTGAAGATATGATCAATTCTGTCTTCCCTGAAGAATGAGATCATCCCAAGGATTTCTGTGGGCTGCTGGTATTACTAGGCACAAGTTAGTATTTCGTATCAGGGGCTTGTGAGTAATTTCTGCAGAGCCGGAGGATTAACTAGCTCACCAAAAGTAAAATACACTATTTTGTGTTGCGGTAAAATGTTGTTTGACATTTGTGTCTCTTCTTCCACTGCCACCTGTGCCCGTTCACGCCACCACCACAGATCTTCCTTTCCTGCCATGCTCTGTTGACTTTATTTTTTTCGTGTCTTGGCTGCTACATGCAAATTCATGATCTGTAAAGCATTCTGTAATGCTTCATCTTCGTTTACCTTGTTCTTGGCCTATACTTCCCTTAGATTCCCCCACTTTCTCACCTTTCTATTCCCTTAAAGAGGTCACAGTTCAGGTTTGACAAATCCTTCCCCCTTTCTTCTTGGATTAATTCCTTAGAACATTTTTTCATGAGTTATTTCTGACTAATTAGTAACCTGTGACTGTGCCTTCATATATGTTAGAATGTGGTTTACACATTTTAAAATTCTTCTACATCTGTGACTGTATAGGCTTGAACCAGAAATTATAACTGGCAATGGAGGTAGGTTGATACATACAGTCTGAGTATTTAGTCCCTAAATAATCTGTGTTCAAAAAACAAAAGTCATTTGTTTATTGTTATTTTTGGATCCATTATTGATTTCTCTGCCCAGGATAGGAATGGATAGACAAGCAGGATGACAGTAGAAGCTTTGTTTTTATGTCCATGGTAGAATTTCTAAAATAATAGGCAAACAATACTGCTTATTTTAGTGGTTTAAAAATGACATGTTGCAAGTGAATAGAATATGAGTAGAACTGTTTTGAGGAGTGTTGCTGCTTGTGACAGGCCACATTTGATGGGGTTAAATGAAGTGAAGGTGGTCCTAGCTTTCTAACCTTTGTAACTCTCCTTAAAGTTCAGCTGAAATACCTAAACATTAAAAATCCCACTGCCCACCCTATGCTTTATTCCTGTGCATGGGAAATGTTGGCATAAATTTATAATGAGTTTAAAGCTAAACAGGAATTATTATCTATCAGGGAGAGAAATCCTACTGACAGCAGTGTCAAGTGAAGGAAATGTGGATGTTATGCTGTCAGTTTAAAACTGCATTTCAAAGCTGACCATTTAATAGTTTGCTGCAACCAGTGCTGTGTCTGATTTCCTGTACCCGTGGAGCTTATCAGAATATTGTTTTTTTTAAAAGGTGTTACAAAATTAAAAGTAGAACTAAGGTGGATATTTGAAACAGTGAGTCAGCTTAGCTTAAGCAAGCAGTTTTGTTCTATGACATGGCTGTGAAAGGTAAGAGATTTTTGTTGCATCAAATTCCACATGCAGTGCACAGGTTACTGAACTTGCCTATCGACCAGCATGTGGATCCCAAGCAGCGTAAGTGAGGTTCTCCTTCATTCTGTTGAAGCAGACTAATCCAAAAATTTGAAATACGGGAGGAAAGGGATGGCATAGCCTGCTTGCCCTAACATTGAATTGCACATCCCATTGCCCATGCAGCCATGGGAATCATGGGAACCTTCTGTCATTACATACCTCTAGATTATTCCTTAGCTCATTGATCCCTCTGAACTTCAAGGTAAATGGATTTGATTTTATGGATCTTGACAAAGGTTTTGACAAGCATTTCATACAATCAGGAGGGATTTTCCCTAGGTTACAGACATAATTTATATAGCTAAATCCAGTGTGGTGATGTCTGTTGCTGGACCTTTCTGAATTGCAACTGTTTTTTATTTATCTGTACATTTAATGGTGATTGAAATATAATAAAATAGTGAAGATAAAGAAATATTGTCATTACAGATTTTAATTAACACTGTTTTAAACTTGAAGGAAAAAAGTAATTTGAACAATTTAAACTCAAATAGAATTTCAAAAAGAAATACTATGCTGTTAAAGCCTCTGTCTGATCTAAGAGCTTACACTGTCCATTATTTAAATGTAGCAAGTGCTTGTGAAAGTTATTCCATCTGATACGGTTTAGATAGAACTAAAAATAATTGATTTTTAGAATTCCACATGAGTATTTTTAGTCTTGTTTTTTTTTTTTTCTTGGTGATATGTGAAGAAGAGCAACTAAAACATTAATGATTTGACTAAGATATGACAAATTCCTGTTTGGTTCTTCTGGGGAGATTTCTTTATTTGTCCTGTAAACAATAGTTTAAGCATGCTTAACTAAAAATAGTAGTAACAGTAGTAATGTGCCTACATGCAAAAGATACAGATTCATTTTTCAGTGATTTTTTTTCCAGGATTTCTGAGAAATTTAGAACTACCATGTAAGCCCTGCCAGAGACAAGGAATACTCGCCTTTGACCATTAAGATGGCACAGCATTGTACTCAGTTCAAGTTCTTCAAGAATTCTAAAAAAATAAATTTTTATATATATATATGTATTTTTATTTTTTTTTTCCTTCTAGAAAAAGAGAGCCTTCAGTTTTTCATTTATTCATTTTCCATTTTATTGTAACTAAAATTCCTGTGTATTTTTAATTAATACTGTCTTTTTTTTTTTTTCCACATTTCAGGGATACCACTGTACAAAGCCTTACCCTACAGCCTTCTGTTAAAGATGGTCTTATTATATATGAAGATTCACCACTGGTTAGTAGTAACATTGGGATTGTGTATTTGGAAATATTTTTCATATAAAACAAGTACTTAAACATGCTGGCTTTTCAAATAAGAAAATTCTTTGTGATTTGATTGCTTTGATGGCATAGTCAGTGTGGTAACATTCAATTAACTTTTACTTTGGTCACGTTTGCCATGTTTGATGTGCCAAATGCAAATAAGACGATAGTCCTGGGAGTCTGCACACACAAAATGAGTATGGAAAATAATTTAGTATTAACCTAACACATTCTAACTGGTAGAGTGGTATTTTCCTCCTCTTTGGAGCATCTCACACTTACCTGCTAAGTTGGACTCCAGACAGCTGTTGCAGCATTCTTTAGTTCTTTCAGCTTCATGTTGACAGTCTAGATGCAAACTGCTTTTGCACTTCTCTGTCAGCCTTCCAGTTCTCAGTCAGGCTCCTGAGTAGCACAACCCTTTCTATGCCTGTCCTGAAGAAAGAGAAACACTCACCTTTCTTGTCTCACCGGCTTCCTCTTCGCTCTGCTACAGTTTGGTCATAGCTTATCCGTGTTCTGAGTCCCTTTCTTGTCTCAGTGCCAGCAAGATGTCACTGCTACTGACTGAGAAATTAGTAATGCAGTTTCTTGCAGTTATTTTTGGGTGGTTGTGATGTTGATTCTTTTCTCTTCTAGGTAAAAGCAGTGAAGTTGGGACATATTTTGGTAATTGATGAGGCAGACAAAGCACCAACAAATGTTACCTGTATCTTAAAAACGTTAGTAGAAAGTGGGGAAATGGTTTTGTCAGATGGAAGGCGAATTGTTGCCAGTAAGTAGATAGAAATAATTTTGGTCATTACAGTAGAATGTAACAAGCTGCTGGTTGTCAGCAATTACAGGACTAAGTAAAGCCGAAAAAGAGTCCAGATGAAAAAAATACTTGATGCTGAAAGGTTCACCATTAATGAATTTACAGTAATTTTTGTTTTTCTCTAGAGAATTATTTTAAGCATATGAGGTATTAAATTTTTGTTTCAAAAAATTACTTCATAAACTACTTTAGCAATAACCACAAATGTTTTCTCAAACTGTTATTCTTGTGAATGCTGCTGAGGAATTTAAAAAAAAAAACAAACCCTAAACAAACCTGCAAGTTGACCTCTCTACTTCTCATTCACCATAAGAAATAAAGATCTAGTTGACCAAATTGTGGTCTTCATTGCGCCTGTCTGGATAGTTGGGGTATAATTTGATCAGATCCAGAGATTAAGATAAGAGTATATCTGAGGTTGAACTGTTAAGGTTTCATCTAGTCAAATATTGTGTAAGCTTGTATTATTTCAAAATACCCTGCAGGATGAAAGTGGTTTGTAATTTAATGGAATTTAATTTATGAGAATTGCAGAAACTAAAATTTTTTAATTTATTTTTCAAAGAAAGACTGTATTAGAAATGCCCTCTTGATGTTAGTAGACACTGTACTTTCGGTAATGAGTTTCTTTCTAACAATATTGGGAACAGTGTTTAAGTAGGAGTAGAGCAATCGTTCAGCACTCGAATGGCACAACACTTGAGTTTTGCTTGTACAATGGGGCCAGTCTGACTTATTTTGGAGGAACAGAGGCTTCACATGTGTCTCTGGCTTCTCACAGATTTTTATAATAACCAGGAGGAATTTCAGTCCTGCGTTCCCGGATCAGATAATGTCAGACCTATATAAAAATTCATTTTACTCACTGTTGGCTTCAGCATTTTTGTGAAATTAAATATAAACAGGACAGGTAGTCTGCACCCCATGAACAGTGGATGTTTTGGTTTGTTTTTTTTTTTTAATTAAACACTTCTGTTATATTTTCCTGAAGCAAATTATAAAACTTTAAAATGAAACCTAGACCAGTTATGGTTAAATGACATGCTAAGAACCTACTGAGCCTTTTTTGGTAACTGTTCTTCTAATTCTAAGAAAAGTATAATTAGATTAGAAGAATTCTTCTTAGAATTATGGTTCTTCTAATCTAATAATATTCTTTTAATTCATTAATAATCGCAAAGCTTAAATATGCAATTAATAAATTTTATTTCTTTTCCAGATCATGCTCATGTAGAGGGGAGAGAAAATGTAATAGTGATTCATCCTGATTTTAGAATGATAGTTCTAGCAAACAGGCCCGGATTTCCTTTCTTGGGTAATGACTTTTTTGGCACGTTAGGTAAGTGATTCATATTAAGTGGTGATCTTTAAAGGAATTGATTAATAGAATGGCTGTCTTTATTCATTAGATTTCATGGGGAGAGCAGGTCCTTATGCATATTGATACTTTGTTTCACATAGGTCTCACAATGGCTAGCGCTTGTCCTCATGGAGTACTTCAACTTACCAGATGTCTGCTGGAAATATGATATAGTGGAGAAGAAACAGTTTGGGAGGTTCTTGGAGTTTGTGGAATGCTGGACCTATTGTTTGAGAGCAGAGAAGGACTTGTGGGTGATGTGGTGGTTGGAGGCCATCTTGGGCACAGCAATCATGAAATGACAAGAGTTTTCAATTCTTGGAGAAGTAAGGAGAGGGGTTAGCAGAACTGCTACCTTGGAGTTCCAGAAGGCAGACTTTGGCCTGTTTAGGAGCCTGATTGACAGAATCCCTTGGGAGGCAGTCCTGAAGGGCAAAGGAGTCCAGGAAGGCTGGATGTTCTTCAAGAAGGAAATCTTAAAGGCTCAGGAGCAGGCTGTCCTCCTGTGCCAAAAGGCGAGCCAGTGGGGAAGACTAATCTGGCTGAACAGAGAGCTTTGGTTGGAACTTAAGGAAAAACAAGAGACTTTATGACCTTTGTGAGATGGGGCAGGCAACTCAGGAGGACTACAAGGATTTTGTGAGGTTACGCAGGGAGAAAATCAGAAGGGCCAAAGCCCAACTAGAACTTAATTTGGCTACTGCAGTAAAAGGCAGTAAAAAAAGCTTCTGTACATATATTGTGGTGGGTTGACCTCTGCTGGATGCCAGGTACCCACCAAGCTGCTCTATCACTCCCCTCCTCAGCAGGAAAGGGGAGAGAAAATACAATGAAAGGTGAATTGAGATAAGGACAGGGATATCACTCAGCAATTACAGTCACAGGCAAAACAGACTTGACTTGGGGAAATTAATTTAATTTATTGCCAATCAAAATCAGAGTAGTATAATGAGAAATAAAACCAAGTCTTAAAATACCTTCCCCCCACCCTTCCCTTCTTCCCAGGCTCAACTTCACTCCCTATTTTCTCTACCTCGTCCCTCGTGAACATTGCAGGGGGATGGGAAATGGGGGTTGCGGTCAGTTCATCACACATCGTCTCTTCTGCTCCTTCCTCCTTGCACACTTCCTCTGCTCCAGTGGATGGTCCCTCCCACAGGAGACAGTCCACCACACACTTCTCCAATGTGAGTCCTTCCCATGGGCTGCAGTTCTTCACGAACTGCTCCAGCATGGGTCCCTTCCACGCGGTGCAGTCCTTCAGCAACAGACTGTTCCAGCATGGGTCCCCCATGGGGTCACAAGTCCTGTCAGCAAACCTGCTCAAGCGTGGGCTTCTCTCTCCACGGGCTCAGAGGTCCTGCTAGGAAGTCATGCTCCAGCATGGACTTCCCATGGGGTCATAGCCTCCTTCGGGCACATCCACATAGTAGAGCCTTGGTTGAGGTTTTGGAGTTCTGTTAATTTTCTTTTTCAAGCATAGAGGCTTTTCTGCTTTTAACACAAGTCCTTTTTCAGCAGGATCTGATCTTGCTTCTGCGAAGTTTTGTACTAACTGCTAAAGGACCCTTAATGAATAAACTCAGTATTACAGATTATATGATTGCAATCAATATAATGCAAGTATATGGAAATAATATCTTGCCAGATTTCTTACCATACTTCAAGACAGACAGAAAAAAAGATAAATCCAGTGTTTCCTCTAGACCTCTCGGGTTTGTGTCAGAGCATTGCTGAATATCAAGATTTCCCTGCATCCTGTGGTGTTTTGAAGGCATCCTCAAATTGGTCCCATTCAACCTGTTATTCTTTCTTTAAAACTTCTTTTTTTTTTTTTTTTCCCCCCCCATGCATTCATTTGACTTGTGTTTCTTCTTGAAGTTAATTTCTCCCTTGTGATCACCTTAATTAAAATGACAGGAGAGATCTCCGTGTGTCCAGGAACCTCAATGTTCATCGTAGCAGATTTGTCGTTCACATTTTTCAAAGTATTTTTTTTCTTTTGTTTTAACAAGCAGATATTCGACATCCTCTTGAGCCATTGCTTTTCCTTTTAAGGTGGCATATGAAACTCTAAGGGGCTGTTGTGATGCTATCTCTCTATCAATTACTTAACTGTATGCTTTTTTTTTCTTTCAGGGGACATTTTTAGTTGCCACGCTGTTGACAATCCCAAACCACAGTCTGAACTGGCTATGCTTAGACAATATGGTCCTGATGTTCCAGAGCCAATTCTTCAGAAACTGGTAGCTGCTTTTGGAGAACTGAGGAGCTTAGCTGACCAAGGAGTTATTAACTATCCCTATTCAACTAGAGAAGTTGTGAATATTGTGAAACATTTACAGGTATAGTATATCAGATTTCATTGAAAACTTGGGTTCATCACTGCTAATTTTTCAATGCTTGAAGGCTTTAGAAAAAGATGCAATTATTGCTCGTGGATTTTTATATCTTTTTTATTAAAAGTTTTGCATTTTGAAGGAATCATCATATTCAGATGTTCAGATAGTCTGAGGGTAAGGAGCACAGATGTACATAGGCAGATTTTTTTGTGTGTGTTTGTTTAGATATAGAAGATACCTGAGAGCCTGTTTTTCCACTATGAGAGAAAATGTCACATTTATACTCTGAATACAGTATGCAATGTTTATACTAGCCTACATTATAAAAAATCTGTATTCAGCATACAATACTTCCAGAATAATGCAGCTTTATGCTGCTATAGAATTTTTGGTTTTATTAATTTCCTGGGTGAAAACAACCCTGCTGCATAACAGTAATACGTCATAGATGGAATTTTTCTAAGGAAAATATTAGATGGATAACGACTTAGCAAACAGGTACTTAGGAACCATGATTGCTTCCTACACACATTTTAACTGCAAATCTTGACTTCTGAATTAATGATGATTATTTTTGAAAGGTTACAGTAGAGTATGACTTCTGTGTTTTTAAATTGAAGGATACTTTTTGTCTGAAGTATTTGAAATATGAAGTATTTTAGTGCTATTTGAAATAGCAGTGCTCTTATTTTGGTCTGCTTATAATCATAAAGTAGGCAATTTATTAGTTTCTAGACTATTTCTTGAATTATTGAATCCTGGATTTAAAAAGGAGTAATGGAAATATTAATGTAATTATTACAATTAGAATATAGTTTCTCATAAATTCTTTGACCTACTGTGCCTGTGTTTAACACTGCATAGTGTAACAGGATTGCCTGATGGTTTTGTGTTTGTACTCATGAACATATTCACATATGTCCATGCACACAGACATTTAGATCCTACAGCTTAGAATTACAAATTTAAAAAATCTTCAGTTCATCTAGATTTCTGGGGAGGATAGACTTTGCGCTCTGCAGTCTCTAGCATGCAACGAAGTCTTGAGACGCAGTAAATTGGTGATAATATGATATAAATAATATTAAGAAAAAATAATTACAACTTTGTAACTTTATACAAAGAGTTAACAAAATTCAGACCTAAAAGCTGAGGAATCCATCCAAATAAACACGTAAGCAGAGTATTTTATTAGAATCCAATACCAGTTGATAGATATTTGCTTACCAAACTGATAGGAATGTGTACCATGTTCATAATAGGACTGATGTCTTTAAACACAGTTACATTTGAAATTAAAATGGAAAAGTTGCAAACTTGAGGAGCATTTGCTGTACTGTGGAAAAGCTGGTGGCTTAGGGTTATTGTTAAATGAACTCCTCCCCATCTTCCGACTCTGTCTGGTCCTATGTTCCATCCCAACCTCCTTCCATCTTCTATCTCCAAGTAATCTGAAGTTTGCACTGGCTTGTCACCAACTGATGTGGAAACATATGGCTTAATTATTTTTTTCCTTTGAGTGTGAACAGCATCTAATTGAGATTGGAAGAGCTGCATTGCTAGTTGTCTGAAGGGCACTTACTTACTCTCTGCTTCTGTCTCCTTTGCTTAACCAGCTTAGTATGGTCACGTCAACCTGGTCATGGGGCACAGATCAGCAGGGCAGTTTCCCATCTTTCACCTCTTTCAAAGTCAAGTGTAAATATCCAAAAAAATCTTCAATATGCAGCTTTGATTTCTTCTGTAACATCTGTTTTCAAGATCCCAGTCTCTTTGAAAGGATGCAACATTTTGTTTACTGTAACTTGTTTTTCAATCTGAATAATAAAAAGACTGGGAGTAGCCAAATGTAAACAATGAATATAAACATGATGGTTATTCCAAAGTAAGAAGCTTTTAGGTCTTCAGGTAGAGAAAAAAGAGGAAGGAGGGAAATGAGTCAGTAAAATTGCTGGACCTTAGGAAGGAAGGAGGGAAGTTAGTCATGTTGTTAAACAATTTCCCTTACAGCAGTTCCACAGCTCCATTCTCTTTTGTATTATTGTGTTATGTCTTTCACATACTTTTGGAATTTTTTGCTTCTGCAAAAAGACACGGTTGTTTTGGAGAAAAAAATGCTATTGATTACTGCTATCTGAGAGAGCATATGAGCATCAGGGCTAGTCAGTTAAGAGAATATTGTGATTACTGTGACATCAACATATTATTAGGCTAGTCTCTGCACTCTGATTAATTGTGGTCTTCAATCTACAGGATTGTTTCTACAGTGTAGTTACAACAGCATCTTCCAATAAAGATTATGCAAGCAGGGAACCCATAGCAATTTACTCAAAGCTTAGACAGTGCATTCAGAGCTAGGATGCCTCCCAGGCACAGATACAGGCTGGGTGAAGGATGGATTGAGAGCAGCCCTGAGGAGGACTTTGGGATACTGGTGGACAAGAAGCTCCGTGTTAGCTGTCAATGTCTGCTTGCAGCCCAGAAAGCCAACCGCATCCTGGGCTGCATCAAAAGAAGCATGGCGAGCAGGTCGAGGGAGGTGATTCTCCCCCCTCTACTCCGCTCTCATGAGACCCGCACAGGAGTACTGCGTCCAGCTCTGGAGCCTCCACATAAGAAGGACAAGAACCTATTGGAGCAAGTCCAGAGGAGGACCACAAAGATGGTGAGAGGGCTGGAGCACCTCTCCTACGAGGACAGGCTGAGAAAGTTGAGGTTGTTCAGCCTGGAGAAGAGAAGGCTCTGGGAAGACCTTATTGTGGCCTTTGAATACTTAAAGTGGGCTTATAGCAAAGATGGGGACAAACGTTTCAGGAGGGCCTGTTTTGATAGGACCAAAGGGTAATGATTTTAAAGTAGAAAGAGGTAGATTCCTATTGGACATAAGGAAAAAACTTTTACCATGAGGGCGGCGGAACACTGGCACAGGTTTCCCAGAGAGGTGGTAGATGTCCCATCCCTGGAAACATTCCAGGCCAGGCTAGACCACCTCTGAGCAACCTGATCTGGTTGGAGATGTCTCTGTCCATGGCAGGGGGGTTGGACTAGATGACCTTTAAAGGTCCCTTCAAACACAATGAGTCTAAGGCATTTTCTGGTGAAGCTCAAAATACCAAACTGATTTGCAGACCTAAAACTGCAGGCATAAAGAAAGTTGTCTACTTGTGGCTGCCTAACTTGGTTGCTGCTCATATTTCTTCTCACAGATTGTATAGGGAATTTGGGTCTTGCAGCTCTAGATTGCAGGTGACCTGAATATAGCCTTTTGTCTCCCTTGCCTGCAGTTTTCAGACTGTGTCAAATGTCAGAAGTATTGATGCTAATAGTGGCTTATGGGCAACCTGAGGAACTCTGCTCTTGTTCCATTGGATTGGTATATGCCACCCATAACTACCGGCGTGCGCTATTACTGCTTTTCTGCTAATATATAGCAAATGTAATGCCAGTTTTTGAGACCTTTTGTATGTTGTTTTGCAGACTCCAGATTTGCCTGATGTTCCTGATAGATGTTAATCAGGCAAGCCACATTAGTCCAGATAAAATGGAAATAGGCTTTTTTACTAACTCTATTGAGTTTGGGAAAGCTGAGATTTTTCTGGTAGGCCTTCTTTCTTGTTTGCATCTGAGATTGCTTTCTAATAACAGCACTGGTGTGACAGTTTTCAAGCAGTAAATGTCTAAGGTGCCTTGTGGCCCTAAAGTCTACTAATCATTAAGCTTTTAGGCCTGTTCAGTAAGCTTTTGCATGAAGGTAGTACTTTTTTTCTGTTCAGCCTAATCTCAAAAGGAAACCAGGCTTATCAAATCACAGTTTGTATCTCTTTCTCACCTTGCTGCCAAACACTCATCAGTAATAAACTTTTACCTTTTTGGCCAACCACAGTGAACCTCAGTTGCTGGTTTTCAAAGATAATCAGGTTTCTTCTGGTTTAATCAAAATCAGCAGCTGTGTGACAGGGAGGAATAGATTGAAATTAGTGTCCCTGTGAATGAAAAGGCAGGGGGAGAATTCAGCTGTTTTGCCTGGCAGTAGATGATGCCCACTAAAGAAACGAGCACTAGTTAATCAATTAGCATGGCTGTCGCTCAGAATGAGCCGTGGTGCTTCTTGCCCTACTGACAGGACAACTGAGGAGAAACAGACGGAGCTGGCAGTGTTTAGTGAAAAGGCATCAGGGATACAGGGGAAGCCAAGGGCCCGGAGGAGTGAGTAGGCAGGGAGAGATTTGTTGGTGTCGTAGGGGCAGGGTAGGCCTTTGGGATAGTGCTGGCAGGTTGGGAAACGTGCGGGCATCTGGAGGTGCTAGAATATGTAGGGAAGTGGGTGGTGGTGAGAACACTAGGTAGACATCTAAAACAAAAATCTGGACTCATTACGGACTGGATACCAGATAATTTGCCACTTTATTTTTAGGGTAGTGGTAGAAGTACAGTAGACCTCAACATGTGTAGTGTATTTTATTCTTTATTCTATTGTATTTTGTATTTGTACTAGGAAACTGCTATTCTACTGATAGCTTTTAAGCAGATCATAGCAATACTCATGGAAAGTTAGATCCATAAAAATACAGATTTTTCACCAAATCACGTTCTGTCACAACTCTTTATCAAATAAAGCATAATATTTATACATAAAATACAGAATTGTTAAAAGCAAAACCTATGTTACGTACTATTTTAAGGAACAGCCAAGAATCTAAGCTGTGAAAATACTCTAAGGTACACACAGAGGTGTTACTTGTAAGGGGAAGAATCAATGAATGAGAACCGGACAGAGTGATGAGAGATCAATATTTTTTCCAGTAATCTGGTTTTAAAAATCAATAGAAACCAAATTATTTTAAAAAAAAAAAAGTTCAACTCAAACATTCAACATGGCTTTGTGGGTTTTTTGTTTTGTTTTGTTTTTTTCTTCTTCAGTAAGCAGTTGTCCAGGCAGTTATTAAAAAGTGTTTGGATTTGTTTTGATTGAAACAAGAGAGTTGTGATTTATTTTTTTTTTTTAATAACTGAAATAGAGGGCCTTTTTATAAGTGGCTTGTGTTCAGAACAGGTTTTACTGACAGCAGTGATCAGTTGTGCCTGAGGAAATAATTTTTTATGATGTCCTACAGATACAAGAGGCATGGAACTATTGAGGCAATTCATTGAGAAGAAGGGTAGTGATGTCAGAAGTTATGCAGTGATTCAGAAAAACATGGGAAATACTTGTAAACAACTAGTGAAACCCAGATAATTTGAGGCACTTGACAAGTTTTCTGCAGTATCTAGTGCAGGGCAGATAAAAGAGTAGGTCATGAGTGAACAAGATAGCCTGGTGCCAGTTTGTTGGTTGTGCTTCACTGTGAGAAGTGAAGAACTCAGTAAATGCAATATTCATTATAATAAATATTAAAAAATAATTACTTAAGGGAAAGTTTTTGTTGTATAGAGTGTGCATAATTCTGGACACATTTTGTTTTTATCAAAAAGAAGACACACTTGAAAAAGATTGAGATAGGGTCCTGCACACTGAGTACTAAGTAGCTTTACATGTTTTTAAACTTGAGTGTGATATACATTTTTATAAGTCTGTGGGCTTTTTTTTGGTGCTATGATGTTTACTTTGACTGCAAGGTGCAATTTACATTATAGAAGTTAGTACTTTCGCTACTAAACATTGTCACAAACTTTTTGTGTTTATGTTGCATGTGAAATATTTATACAGTTTTTAGTTAGACTGGCTGTTGGGAGAAATTTTATTTTTAGTACCTATTTCATTCGATAAGGATGGACATTCTAACCAGGATGGCACAGGCTGTAGGACAACTTTATATTATCCCACAATAACTTGTATTTTGCTAAGCTGTAATAATGCACAACTTTTAATAGGTTCCTCATGAACAGATTTAAAAGGTAGGATGTATTTTGGCACGCTTTTATACCAACACTAGTACTGAAATATTCTGTGGCATGTACACCACAGATTAAAGAAAGGTTTGTAGAAGACTATTTCTAGCAGTGGTATTCCATTCTACCACTGTAACTGGCTAATTTTAGTATTGCTTGTGTCACAGAGATTTTATTTCAGAGATTAGAAGTTTATTAAGTTGGGAAAATATTAAACTCCTGACTGAAGCTGATGTTTGGTTAAGATTACAGGTCAAAACATTTAAGAAAAAATTCTGGTTTCTTCTATTTTAGTTAGTTTTTATTTCAGGACTCAGATATCTTTATTTTTAATACTTTCATACATTTCTCTGACACTTGTGTTAAGTCTAGTTTTCAAGTTATTTGTACCAGCCTTGCTCACTAATAGGGGGAAAAAAAAAAACAATTAAGAAATATTGAAATACTTCTTCACGTTTATCTTCATCACTGTAAGTGTGCCATACTAAAGTGGGGGCATCTAGATCCTTGTCGCAAAAATCTAGTATTTTAGTGAAAGCTGTATGAAGAAAAGGGGAGAAGTTTAAAATAAAAAGATTCTCACTCCTATCTCTTGCCAAGAAAGATGAAATAAAGCAGTTAGTTGGTAAAGTTCTAGGATATGTAGTAATTTGGTGATTATTTTAAAAATTCTTTTTACTTTATTTACTCCATTTACATCCATTTACAAGAGTAAGATGGCTTTTTTTTTTCCCAGATATTTTATTAAAGAGTATCTGAAAAGGCTCAGTGACTTAGCTGTGTCAACATGTTCAACTTAAACAGTGGTTTTTATCAATGACAAATAAAAACTAAATTTCACATAATACATATTCCATTTAAATTATCTAAATGTTCCTTTAAAAAATGAGCTTATTTAAGCCTGAAATTATGGCTGCATACATAAAGGTCCATGTTTATTGAAATCTACCTTAATTTAAATGAGGACAGGTACATGTTTGCTATGGTAGTTTCAGGGTAAATCAAGAGACAGTAGAAGTCACTAACTTGGAACCAGTTTGCAGAAGAGCTGAGCTAGCTTTTGACACTTCCAGTGTCTTCTGCAGGTACCAAAAATCCCTTTCTTTGTTTCAGCTTATTCGTACCACATGAGTTCAATTGCCTGCTCAGTCAAGGCAAGGTTTAAGTCTTACTGGCTTGTAGTTCTTAGTGGGAAACGAGAGGCAGGAAAATATGTTTTCTTCTCCCAGAACAGCAGTAATTAAAAGGTGTGGGAAGATGTGAGGGGCAGTTCTGACACCTGGAAGAGCACACTGGCCTTAAATCAGCTCAGTTCAATAGCAAAAGTTAGCACTTCCTGTGTTGGAAATACTAATGAAAGTTTGCTAAACTTTTTTTTGTTGTTGTTGTTAATGTACACAGTACATCTCAGACAATATTTTTCACTAAGAAAAAGAAAGTTTGTGCATCTTAAGTGAATTGCTGTTTCTACTAAAATCCATCATAACCAAAGGCAATTTTTATTAAGTAAGCAGTGTACCTTCTGCTTTTCTGTGTTCAACATTAAGAATCAGAATTCTTAAGTGAATTGTATAGTTGAATTATATGAATATACGTACATTTGTGTCAGATCTTCATGGTTAGCAGAAAGCAGTTCCAAATTTGGAAAATACAGGCTATATTTAATTATATGTTCCAATGATTACATCATCTTATTACACGTGTAATGAATGATGAAGACTTGAATGTTGTTGAGTAAGTAGTTGTCTCCTGCTTTTTCATTTAATTCAGATTTAGTGTCAGTAACTTCATTCTGACTTTAAATAATGTGCCTTCTTTCTTCTGGAAACTAATAAAAAAGGTGACTTGAGCACTTGTCTAAGTTCATTTTAGAAGTATTTAATGATATGCTGTAACTTTACAGATATTTAGTAAAATAAATTCGGGGATCTTTGTTTCTTTGCAGAAATTTCCAACTGAAGGACTGGCAAGTGTTGTTCGAAATGTATTTGACTTTGACTCCTACAACAACGAAATGCATGAAATTTTAATCAGCACTTTGCACAAGCATGGGATACCAATTGGAGCAAAACCGACCAATGTACAGCTGGCCAAGGAGTAAGAATAACATAAGATATATATTAAGAAGACAGGTCTCTCATGATCACTTTTTTATAGTGTGTTATCTTGCTGCTAACTGATTTAAAACCAACCTGGAATACTTGAAGTCAATCCTCTGGTTCAAATTTATATTCCTCCAAATAAGTTTCAACAATATAAATTCATTTATAATGGAGTATTTGCTTATTACTAATATTTAATGTCCATGTACATATTGATAGTTTGTATGGTAAAGAGATACACATTAATAAAGGGAAATACTTGTTTCTTCTCTTGTGTTTTTAATTGAATCGCAGCACATTTCTGTCCTGTTCTTTACCATCTAAATCGGTACCAAAAAAAAAAAAGTTATCTTCAGTGGTAATGGGATTTTGTCTCACAAAAGGCTCTACAAAAATACTTCTGCAGAATAGGACAATGCATGTAAGCTCTAAGAACCATTTTTGTATGTGTCTGTCTATCACTATTATTCTTTAATTATGTTAACTATTGACATGTTACAGCATATACTTTTTCAGAGGTTAGACTCAAAATAGCTTTTTTTTTTTAAGACTAAACTAAATTATGAAATAGATTTCACTCATTCTTCTACAGTTCACAGATAACCGGCTTAAGTAGATCATATTGAAAAGCAATTGAAAAACTTACTCTGGCTTGAACTCTAATACATAATTTATTTATGGAGAAACAAATATTTCCCTTTCATGAGGAAAGCTTTATGGATATATGGAAAATGGAGTTTGGCATGATATATATATATATATATATATATATATATATATATATATATTTTCTGTGTTTGCTAAGGATGGACTGATTCTTAGGACGTTATGTCTTGATATTAGGTGTCCATGTGTAGGTTTCTCCTGCTGGAGCACCACTGTCACCATTTCTAACATCCTACATATAACTATTAAAAGAAGATTGGCAGTGCAATGACTGTGCTGTACCTTCTAATTTTGATGACAGAAGAATTACATGCCTAGGGAACCAATACTTGAGCAACTGCAGTGCCTGTCAAAATGACAGTACACACTTGAAACTCTTGCCATAGTTTCTTTGCTAAAAGTCACTTGGTAATTTCTATTTTAAAGAATTATTACTTCTGTCATCGTTTTTGAGAAATTTACACTTTATATAATTTTTAGAAGTATTAGATGTGATTAGATGTGGGTTTACGTGGGTGGATTGGAGACGTTTCTTTAGTAATGAGAAGATCAGAGGTTTAGGAAACATAAGAGAATGACTGCTGTAATTGAGGACTGTTCAGTCTAGAAGTGAGAAGATAGAAGAAAGATCTAATCATAGTGAGTTAGGGATAATCACCTGATCATTATAAATCCATCACTGAGGTTTTATAGGACAGGTTATACCAAGGATAACAGACGTACAAGACCCCCCACAACATGCTCATCAAAAACTTCACTTAACTGGCAGCTATGGATGCATGCTCTGTACACTGAGGGCAAGAGGAGGAGAAACTATTGAAGCAGTTCACATGCAGTTGATAAAAGCACCTTTTGCTTAGATCTTATAATGCAAGATTGGGACTACACTGACTGCCTGACTCTGATGATCCAGCAATCTTGGTCGCAGTATCTCCCTTGCATCCACTACAGCTGGCATTTCAGGTTATTCTACTGCTCCGTTTCAAGACAGCCTTGCTGTTGGTCGTCAGATTTAACCCTAAGGAACTTGTAAGCCACAGGTGGATCAGCTTGAATTACAGACACATCTTTCAGGAATGGTTTAGGCACAGTTGATTCTGCCTTGGGATAAAACAACATCTAGATAGTATCTACAAGTCTGTTCCAGCCCATATTGCAAGCTCTCGTGATGGACACATTGAGGTAATTTGGTATGGTGTTTGCACCGCTGCAGAAAACATACTTCCAGAAGCTGCTACATGTTTAGAACTAGGATACTGACCTCTTTTATGTTGTTTTCCAGGAATCTGAGAGTAGGATAATGGTGCTCATCTAGTCCATCCCACTTCCTTCAGAAAAGATGCACGTTAAGCTAAAAGCTTCTTACCTGATTTTTGTCATGATTCATGCCTGAAAACCTTCAGAGTTGGAGTTCTATAACCTCCCAAAGCAAGTCAGCCTTGTTTCTAAATATCCTTGCCATTAGAAAGTAATCTCTAGACTAAACATATCCTGTTCTCTGAAACTTCCCCCATTTTAAGGACTCTAGTTGTTTTTATTTTTCTGTTATGCTCCCACTCTCCACTGGACAGGGCAGGTTTCTGCTAGAACAGAGTAGAGTAGTATGACAATGTAGAGTAGAGATGCATTTCATGCAGCAGTCCCTTTTAAAAACCCCAGTATGTTTGCATTTCTTGCTATGTTTGACTCATGTCTCGTTTTCTAAACATGACCCTCCAGATCCTTTCTGCAGAACCCTGCATAGCACTTACCCTATCTTCACTTGACATAATCAACTTCCTTCATGCTTACGCTTTTCTTACTGTATTGTATTTTTTTCAGATTAGTCCTCTGACTTCTCAAGATCACTTTCCATTTCAAGCTTGTTTTCCTACCTGCTTGTAGCCTCTCACAAGTTGCAATCGGAAGGTTTGCTAGGTGTGATTTCTACAGTGTCTTAGTGGTAACAGCATACCCCCGCAGAGGTTCACTTCTGTGCTCCAGTCGTAATTTGCAAGACTTTCAAGATTTACTAGCTCACGTAATAAATTGCTCAGTGGTTCTGTTAAGTAACATGAAAACCAGGATAATAGCCTGATTCTATTCTGCCTGAGGATGTTAGTCATACCTGCCACAAAATCATTACTGTTGATAAGAATATAAATCATGTACAATTAGGAAGTTTTGTGATACAGAAGCATTTCCAGGTTCTAGGACAGGAAAATCATTATACTGAAATGCTCACTCCTTTATACAGGTACTCTCTGTCATGTCTTGGATCCAGAAATTTGTGAATCTTTTATTTTAGTAAGGTTTGGAGAAGTCTGTCTGTCACCTGTTACTTAATCTAAAAGAAAACTTGAATAAATAAGAATTATTTAAATTGCTCCTGAAACATAACTGCTGTAAATATAGGAACGAAAACATGAGATACACAAGCAACACACTACAATACAGGATCTGAATAAAAGAAACTTTGAGGTTTGTATCCGGCTGAAATTACAGGGAAAATTTAACAGTCAGTGCCAGTGACCCTTATGGGAATTTTGACTTAGGCTCTGGAATTAATATACCTAATCTTGGAAGGATAGATTAGGTAGTGTCTGATGACTGTTTAGAAAAAGATTCTTGCAGTAGTTATTTTTTCAAGAGAGAAATTAATTTGTAGGTGCTAATTTGTTTATTTCCAAAATCAGTGTAATACGTTAGACCTGTACAGTAATGCATTACTTGGGCTTTTTATTTCCTTGAGGTTGTTTTTTTTTTTTCCCACATAGAATGACCATTCATCAAGACACTGACATGTCCAGTATTGTCACCTTGTAACGTCATGATATTGTTTGTATCTCCTGGTATCACCTGTTCAGCAATTTATAATTTTTATCAGTATTCTGTGTAAAGCAGATGGCTTGTCTGTGATGCTTTGCCAAGACATAGTGGGAAAAATTGATTACTTATTGTACTAACTCATTATCTTTCTTTATGTACAATTACATTTTTTTTTTCCTGTTGACCTCTGTTATGTTACGTTTGTCAGAACTCATGTTAATCTGCCATTTTGTTGGTCAGTTTAGGCCATTTGCAATTCCTAGGTAAAACAGCATTCAACTCTAATTCTGACATTTATCCTTGATGAAATTGCCGTTCCATATTTTTTCCTCATGTCACTATCCACTTTCAGATGCTTGCTATAACTTGAATATTCATTTTATATGAACTGAAATTTTTATATGTAACCTAAATATGTAAATTTTAGTGACTTTAATTTTCTCTTGAGACTGATTTTTTTCCCTGGGTAATCTGTAGTTAGTTATTGGACCTGTCTCATATCATATGTGTCTCTTGTCCACCCTATGCATTGCACGGGAAGCGGAAGGAGGATTCTGCACTTGTCTGTCAGGGAACAGGAGGCCTAACATAAGACAGTTCTGTATTTCTACTGCTTTTATTTTTAATCAAAAAAAGGTGTTTAAATAAAGTACAGAGATCTGGTTGGTAAGGAATTTTCCTGGTTTCAAACTATATCTTACTTAAGTCCAAAAAAGTTAGGTAGCATAGAAATCTCTTCAGCTAGGTAGACCTCAAGCTGTTACTGAAGTCCTTGAATAATATGCTTTGTGCCAGCACTGAGCTGGTTTACCAGGTCCTGTATTAGGCAGCTTTGTTGCCTGTCATAGTTCACGTCTGCAGCTCTACTAGTACAATACCCGACCGTAGAGAGTTTGCATTCAATGGAACTGCACTCTTGCAAGATTTATAGCCATTTTCCGTATGTTCTCAGAAAGCTAAATAAATAACTTCATAAAGCAGGTTCTATTAATTTTTTAACACAGTTGTTTGGTGTTTTGGTTTTTTGGTTTGTTTGTTGTTTTTTTTTTTTTTTTAGTTAGCCTAGAAGGAATGTATTTTCTAAAATAAAAAAAAGATACAAAGGAAAAGAAATTGTGTTCTGTAGGTGTCACTTTGAAAAGTTTTACAGCAGCAGAAGCCACTAGGGAGTTATCCTTTGATAGATTTTTTTTTCCCCTTAGACCGCTGTGCATGAGGAAACTTGAGCTAAATAGTAGCTCAATTTTGTAGAATTTCCCCATCAACTGTAGGTCCTGTGCAAAAACCTTTTCTGAAAAAATACCTGCTTATATAACCATTTGATGGACAGTAGGGGTCTTGTAGAAAACCAGGGTGTAAAATTAAGAGTAAATTAACTTTTCCAAATATTACTAAATTTTCCTTAAGCAACAGACTTTGACAGATCCATAATCAAAGACTTGATCAGGAATAATTCCTTAGAACTTGCTTTTAAGTCTTGGCTTTCTTACAATATTACTGCAAGTCTGTTGTGTAGTTTTTCTGTTCTAGAAACCCTTTCCAGCTTTTGAGGGAAGCAAAAATCACGGATCACTCTATACATTCCAGCTGGAGAGCACAATGGAGTTTCAGTACCATTCTTACCCAGCTACTGCACTTTTTACACCCATCAGATCGCTTTGCTTTGCAGGCTTTTGCTGGTGGTGGCATTTCCATAGTATTTTGTCTGCCTTTTATGTAAATGGTATTTAGCTAATGAATTTGAAATGCGGCAGTGTGGCAGGAGCGCCTCGTGAAGCTTTTTGCTAGTACTGCCGCTTCAAGTTATTTTCAAAACTTGCTTGTTACTTGCAAAATCCTGGGGGAAAGATCATTTCCATCCATCACTGCATATCATATATATTCGCTAGAAGACGACTGTTAAGATGTATGAATGTTTTCAGTGTGAGCATGTTATTCCACTCCTTCTACACCCTCACTCTCTTCTGAGAATCATTCAGGAGGCAGACTGGTTATAAGACCTTTAATGCCACCATCTTCTTCAATACTCTTAGTCATTCTTAGACCAGATTTATATGAGAGAGCAGTGAGATGGAGTAAAAAAGAATAGTCAGGCCCTGAAAGAATGAGATCCCTATTACTCTTGACAAAGATCTCTGTATTATATATTCTGCTTTCTTATTTATTCTTAAATTCTGATCTACCTTTCCTTCCTCTTTGCTGTTCATGGTAACTTAGTCTGCTGCCCCAGAGAAATGAAATCATTCAGAAACAGGGAAGAGAACAAAACGTCAAGAATCTAGGAGAAAGGAGAAATCAGTTTTCCTGAGGGAAGAGAGAAACTGTTAGCAAAGCTGAACCAGAGTGGAAATGTTTTGTTTCTTTGGGAATGCAATCTGTAATTCTGTGGCTATATAAAGCAGGGCATTTGGTTAGAGCTGGTTGTTAACATATGTTTTGTTTTAAAATTTAATAAGTATTCGTGATTATTAGTGAACCCGTTGATTTCTAGGATGTTGTCCATGGGAGTAATGTGTAAGGAATTAAAACTCAAGTCCAAATCCTTGTGGAAGTTGGTGTTCCATTGAGCTAATGGGAAACAATTGTTGCTGATTATAGGCATATCAGAGATTATGCTACTCAGAGCCATCATAGCAGAAAAAAAGCCTCCAGTCTCTTTTAGCACACAAGACAGTTTTGGCTCAAGACATAACGAACATTTTGCCAATAAATCATTTTGAAACCCAAATAGAAGCCTGAAGTAAAATTCCAGTTCATGGATAAACTGATATTCAGTCTAGTGACTGTTTGCCCATTTTCTGACTGCATGGATGCATTTCTTTAAGAATTGTGTATATGTTGAAGTAGTGCATCCTGAATGTTTTGTTCCTAATTGTGTTGAATGTTGTAATCAACAATATATGGTACCTGCTTTTTTTTTGAGTCTGGCTTAATTTCTGTTCTTAATTTGGGAAGAATCTGGCTAGACTGACTAGGTGTGAAGAATGGAAAAATGCAAACTGAAGTCAGGAAGAATGCAAGATAAATCACTCTTCAAACAATGGTATCTATTGATATTTTTAACTAGGCAACAAACAGGCAATGAAGACTCTACTCGTTCTTTGGCTAAGAGAGGGAATTAATGAGATGCCCTTTCCTCATTACATGCCCCAATGGCATGTTGATGGCAGCTGGATATTTTCTATGAGCACCAAAGATCTATAGCATCCAAATGATTTTCTCTTTGCAAAAAGTGTCTTTGGCTATCTAACCACATTGGCAGATGGTCCAATGTAGAATGGGTCAATTGATGTCAGTATACTAATAAGAAATGTTAATGTGACTTCCCTCCATGACTTGCAAAGATTAGAGAATATTAGTGTTCACTCCTGGAATTTTCGTTTAAGTTCTCAGTGGTAAAAAGGTAAAATTAAAATTCCCCAAGATTCATATATAGTTCAACTGAGATTTTTTTCATTTAAGATCTCTTCTTATTTTGAAAATATTATCAAGAAGAAATGAAACAAACCTCTAATATCTAGAGGGGCCAGGTTGGTTGTGGAGAGATGGGAAGTAATTTTAGCAGTAGGAACGAGCATCATCAGACAGGACAAAAGAGACTGTACACAGACTTTTAACAAACAGTCTAAGAGAACTTCCTTAAAATAGAATTTGCAGATATTTATAGAAACTGGGAGAAGGAATGTCTTCTGTTCTCTTGCCCAGTTCTGTAGCTGTACAATAATGTGCAACGATGTGTAACACAGAATGCAGTTTTGATAGGAGGACTTTTTAGGAGCAACTGATCCCAAATAAAAGAAGCCAAAAATCATGAGTTCGTTAGCTTGAAAGTGTTCATGCCAATTAATGAAGTCAAACTGCTTTCAGTGGATGCAAATCACTTCAGAGGAAAGAAATAAAGATTGCATTGTCCCTTTTTTGCTGTTAAGCTACGTTGTCATACACTAGCATTTTCTTTTCCTGTATAAATTAGTTTTGCTGTGACCCATATATTTCTTCCCTAAGTAAAAGGTACATAAATGAAGAAATTAGACCAAAGCACACAAGTGAGGCTTTCAAAGGTGTCCCTGTCCTTTTTGTAGACAGTACTGGCCAGAAGGCAATGGGATAATCTCATGTCTGTATTCCTTTGTCTTTGCTTATGTCAGCGGCAAAACGCATGGCAATAGTTCATTGAACTTGGGTTGCATGGTTGACTTGCCCCAGTGTTTACTGTGCTTGTTCTGCTGGTTTTTTAGATGAGTATGCCACCGACAGTAGTTCCTTCAAGTGGTACTATCACACCCTGCCTGATCTAAATAAAGCAAAGCAAGGGACGGTTTGGATATATGTTATTTCATATCTCAGATAATTCAGACAGGAAAGATTTTCCCATTGAGGCCATATTATGTGAATTGCTGTTTCTTTTATGATGCTGTTTAGGTTGTGACTGCATCAGTATTCCAGAAGGCTAAAATTGTTATGTTTTAAAACATAAAAGAAATGAAATATTTTAGCAAGGAAGCATTTTCTACAAGAGAATCTTCAGATGTGTCTCGTTGGAAAAATGCAGTTGTTTAAATTATTTATTCCATATCAGTTGCTGGTTAATGAATGTAAAAATTCATTTGTTCCTAAATTATTTGACAGACTGCCATTACCAGATCATAAATTTATGGGCTACTGGAAAATCGATCAGACACGGAATGTACGACAGAAACTGCTGTGTCCAACAGAAACTCAAAAAATAGATGTAACGGTTTGTCTTTTTTTTTTTTTTTAAATCAATATTATACTGTTTTTTATGTATCAGGATGTGAAGAATTTAAAATGTGATTAATTTCTTCAGGAAAAAGAGTATTTAGAAAGTGTGGTCCTTTTTACCTGTTCTTGGGTTTTTTATACTGTCTAGAAAAATGAACGGTTTTTGTATACCTGGCCCTCACAATGTGAGATGTGCTTTAAAATCACTAAGTTTGGTCAGAAGCTCTTGAAAAGAGGTTTTTATAAGGATATTGAAGATACTATATTTGAAGGAATTTTGTAACTGTTTTGCATGCTTGGAGGTGGCTGGTTTCAGGCCCCAGATCTCATTTTTTTAATGAGATCAGAGACTGAAAAGAAAGCTGTTTTCTGTTTCTGTTTTGCATGCAGCTGAATTCTTATGGGTCTTTGGCACTGCCAAGTTTGAATCTGAACGTTTGGTACAATTTGACCTGCAACCAAAGCTTCTAAGTCCTTTTCAGCTTTGAGTTCTTGGCTCAGCTTCACTAATTATTACTCCAGTGAATAAGGAGAAACATGAACTGCTAGTGTGATGTAGGGGTGAGATTTAAACTTTATATAATAAGAGATTCCCATTGAACTTCTCTGAAACAAAAATATTCTTATTTTTTCCTTGTGTGCGCTGTGTTTTATCAATACACGATACCTCCATCATGCCACTGAGCAATAAAAATTTCAAGCCAATAAAAGACTAAAGAGGAATGGCATGATGGTTTCTATACTGTGAAGAAAATGACAGTATAGACATTTAGAGAGCTTGTAGAAAAGCATTTCTTTTTTCCTTTTATTTATTTAGTAATTGGTCTGTTTCAATTGTTAATAGTATTAACAGTCTTGAAGACGACTTCCAGATTTCCATAAAGAATGGTGAGTGAAATATTTTAGCAAGCTCTTATTGTTATCATTTGTTTTAGGGCCCTGTGTACTTAAATATTCAAGGATTTCCACTGGAACGACATGAAGCCAGGTCCCTCAGTTTTACAGAAGAACTCGCTTTTTGGACACTGCCTTTGGGTGAAGTTAACTTAATTTGCGATGTCACCGTAACAAAAGGTGCAGTAAGAAAAGCTAGTAACTTTTGTAATGAACCTCAATGTTGTAAATATGTGAAATATCCTAAAGATAAGGAAGAACCGGGCTGTTGACTTCATAAGTGCTCACCGATAACCAGTGGCAAAATATCCAGGAGCGATATCAGGGATTCTAAAGGATAACACTACTTCAATGCATTTACAATAGTGTATATTTCTGGCTATGTTTGCAGTGAAGTATAGGAATAATACTAAGAATTGGAATATGGGAATGGAAGGTATGGATTACAGGAATGGAGTATAGAAGTAATAATTTATCTTTCTGCACTTTTTTTTTTTAAATAACCATAGATGAAATACAAAAGTAATCAGACACTGCAGTGGGAGCATAATTTCACTGAGACATTGTGGTCTTTGTAAGGATATGCATCCTTCTTAAACTAAGAGAAGGATATATAATTAAAGTGGAACACAGCCATAAAATTGCAAGTCTGTCTGTTTTTTATGTTCACCTGTGTACTGCTTCAGAAAAACAGTTCTTTGACTTCTCCTCTCTCTCTAGCTCAACTCACTTTTAACACAAATCTTGTAACTTGCAGAGTGCTATGCTTTTTTTTCCATGTTTATACTATTGAAAATTCTTTCTCACTGGATCAAGCCTGCCTTAGTTACCTATACTACTTATGTCCCAAAGTGGACTGCGTCATTGGGAATATTCATAAATGCTTTTAGGGTTCATCATTAAACTTGTCTAAACTTTACTGTGTATTATAAACAGATTACTAATGATCAGTACTCAAATGCTGCCTTTTCTGCTTGTAGCCATGGTTTCAAATACATTAACAACCTTTTTTTTTATGACAGCAAACCAGAAAATACATAGCTTTGGATTGATTTTAAGAGTTGTCTGAAATCAGTCAGGAAGCTGCTATATATATGAAAAGTTCCATGCAAAGGTTGCATTTATCCCATGTTTAATTATTAAATATATTAATTGAAAGGGAGGATGACATGGAGAAGGAGGGAGAACCAGGTTTATAAACAAACAAAAACATCTGGACAGATTTTGTGTATGCTAGCAACTGGCAGGCACTGCAGTCATATCTACGCAAATGTGCCTTGGAGTACTTGTTTGAAGAGTTAATAGTGTTGTGGCAAGGTTCTACCTGATAACATTTAGCTAGTGTCAAGAGACCATTTCCCTCTTTATCTTCCTATGTCAATGGTGGTAATTTTGCTGTACACTTTGCTATATCATCTGCCAAGTTTATGTCATACATATTTCTGGAAAAGCAATGCATGATGTCAGTAGCCTTTCATTAATTTTATTTTCTAATTTCAGAAGAGGACGCTGAAAATATTCTTTACGTTACTGCGTGCAACCCTGTTTCCTTGTTCTTTATGAACGTTTCTAGCAAGAGTGGATACTTTGTGGATCTTTATGACCTCTTCCCAAGAACAGTTGGAAATGTCTGGCAACCTTTTGTGACTGTGGCACCACTGGGAAATCCACTCAAAGGTCAAGTGGTTCTACATGAAGAGGAGGTAAAAAAACCAAAACAAAACAAAACAGCTAAATGTTTAGTGATGAGCAAAGTAGTATCATAAGGCTAGGCTCGCTGAGGAGTCTACATCTACAGATTGAAGTAGCCTGGACAAACCTAGCCCCTTCTGAATGCTCTCTTTTTCACTGTACTTGAAGCTTGTGAGTTGCCTTCAGCTTTAATTTTATGTGGAGATTTTTTTCCTGCACTTTTTAGCTGAACAGTGTCCTTCTGCATTCTTGAAGCTGAGTTCTACCTGCTTATCTTATTTCTCTGACTGATGAGGGAGACTGCCTTCATGGGAGAAAGGGAGATAGTAAGTTGAGTTCAGGAATTTCAGTCAAGCAACGTATGTTTGCAAAGTGCAAAGGAAGCTGTTTTATGCTATGAACTTAAGTTCTACTCCGATCTTGTCCCCTTTTTACTTTTCAAATTGTATATGAAAGAGGTATTTTCTGAGTCACAAATAACTGTCCTGCTCTTTTTATTTTTAACCAGATCACAGTAGCATTTGGTGTCAGCAATGAAGTTTTTATTGAAGGTTCATCTGTGAAGCTTTAGGTAGTTAAATCTGTGACTGGTTTTGCCTGTCCTCATGGAATATATATTTTTAGTGACAGTGTGAATTAAACTCTGAAATAAAGTTTGTCCTGTGGACAAGCTATGGTAGCTCAGCGCCCTTTTCCCGATTACTTCATTTGAGCTGTAATCTCACGTTTTTCCCTGTCAAAGCTTAAATATTGCCAGTTTCAGTCTTACCTTTCTTAGCAAGTGCTACAGGTGAACAAATCCTGTCTGAAAATAAGCCTGGTTTACACCACTGGAAAATAATACAGAATTACAATTTTCAGGATGATTTGTGTTATCTTAGGAATTTTTACATAGTGTTAAGGTTAAGGTAGACCTTACTCATTAACTGTGAATATATGTTTCATTGAACTATGAACTTGGTTGCAAAAAGTCATTGTATACTTAGGACACCTTTAAAAAGTAATTTTAGACCTCTTCAGGAATTTAAGTAAGCATCTTTCACAGAAAAAAAAAAATGATGAAAAAGGATTCTTGTGTTCATATCCATGGACTACATTTGGGATTGGTTTTTAAATGAGGCACCAAAGCACAGGTCAGACAAATGCAGCTGTTGTAGCCTTCACAGCCTCTGCTATCCTTCCTTATGTTAGGGATTGTGTGTTTAGAGTCTCTGCATTTCTAGTTACCACTAAGTCAAAAGAAGGATTCTCAGGTAGTTTAACTTTTCTACATAGAACTTAGATTTTATTCCCAGCGCTTCCTGCAGTGGATTAATGAAAAAATCTCATGCTTTTACAAGAAATTAAATCTATTGCTATAGATGTTATCAGGTAAGCATGTAGTCTAAGCTAGTCATCCAAGTATGTTCTGTTTCTGTTGGGAGGATAAAAGTGATCTGCAAGAGCAATTTATCCCAGCTAAGCTAGAGAATGGTGAATTGCCTTTTGGGGATGCCTCTGTTTTTCCACTGGCTACAGAAGGAGCCCTGACATATAGTCAAGATGCTTGCCTTCAGATGTACTAAGATCACTGGCAGCCATAACCTCAGAATTTGCAGCATTCACATATTAAGACAAGTAGATGAGTGGCACATCTATATTTTGGGCAAGGCTCCAAGGGTTAGCTACTTGTGCTAAGGGTGCATCAAAACAGATCTTTAAGAAAAACAAGTAATGTAAATGATGTATGTGATGCTTTGGAGGTTCATCTATGTGTACTTGCAAAAAGACCAAGAAGTATTAACAGTATTTATAGAAATAAGTTGCATTTATTAAAAAAAATCTACTTGACAGATGACACTTCATAAATAATATAATCAATTAATTAGACAATATCAAAAGCTAAAGGTTTTTACCAAATTTTTGTTTTAATAAAGATCTTTGGAGATTAATACTTCTGACTAAGTTATAAAAAAGAACAATTTAAACAGATTATAACCTTATTGGAAAAGATGAGATGATGATATTGTGGCTCTTCAAGTAAGCTTGTGTGATTTATTTCACAGATGACATCCATCTGGATTCACTAGAGCCTTCCAGTGAAATAAAATGAAAAATCACCATTTCTTCATTAAAAATTACTAAAACTAAACTCCTCAGGGATTTAACTTAATAGCACAAATCAGAGATTTATCTGCTTTTAAGCCACCTTTACAGAAAGAGTTAGATGATTCTGCTCCTCACAGTGACCATTGGTCTTGGTGAGTGCAGCCTGTTTTGACTCTAGCTTTTTATTCATAGTAAGCTGGAAAGTCTTTGAAAGGACTCTTCAGAAATCTCAAGTCATTTCCTCGTAAGATAGGAATTGCATTCATCTTTTCAAAGCAGCAATGCCTCTGCCCTATCGTCCCCATGAGAACTTCAGGGCGTACCCCTATTTCTTATAAAGCTTCATGCCTACCTATTTCACTTTTTCTTTCTGCACCTATTGCTTTTCCCACTCAGAAGAAGCGCAAATACAGACTGAAAAGAATTTTTATGATTTTATATGGGATTATAGGAAGAAAATGCACATGGAGAATTGATTTGCCTATAAATTAACTTCATGCTTCCATTTTTTTCTTACAAGTGCTTTGCACTGTTGAAAGGCTACAACTGGATCTTATATAAGAATTTCCTTTTCTATAAGCACACCTTCCAGAAAAGGAAATGGGTGCATATGTAGAAAAGTGTGCACTTTCTATAGAAAAGGTGAAAACTTCCCTTTTCTCTAAGCACAAAGCTTATATCTCTGTTCCATGAAAAGTGTGCACTTTCTATAGAAAAGGTGAAAACTTCCCTTTTTCTCTAAGCACAAAGCTTATATCTCTGTTTTCTGCTCTCAGTTCCATGAAATCTTTTGTACAGTCAAGTTACCCAAATAATCTGAAAGATTCCACTCACATTAGTTGGAACACCAGTAGTCTACTTGCATACATTTCCCACCTCTGAAGGTGGGATTTGATTTGAGCCCAAAGCCGTAAATTCTTCCACAGATTTTTTTCACTTGAACCTAGGGAACAATATTGTATGTCTATATCTGTGCCTAATATTTACAGCATCAGGATTGTTACATGTGTATCATTCAAGAGGTCCCTGAGTGGCACTAATAGAAAAGGTGATTGTGGGACAAGAGGCAAGGAGAGATGTGCTTGCAGCCCAGAAAGCTAACCGCATCCTGGGCTGCATCAAAAGAAGTGTGGCCAGCACGTTGAGGGAGGTGATTCTCCCCCTCTGTTCCACTCTGATGAGACCCCACCTGGAGTTCTGTGTCCACTCTGGAGCCCCCAGCATAAGAAGGACATGGACCTGTTGGAGCAAGTCCAGAGGAGGGCCACAAAGATGATCAGAGGGCTGGAACACCTCTCCTATGAGGACAGGCTGAGAAAGCTGAGGTTTTTCAGCCTGGAGAAGAGAAGGCTCTGAGGAGACCTTACATCAGCCTTCCAGTACCTCAAGGGGGCCTACAGGAAAGATGGGGAGAGACTGTTCAGTAGGGCCTGTTGCGATAGGACAAGGGGTAATGGTTCTAAAATAGAGGGAGGTAGATTCAGATTTGATATAAGGAAAAATTTTTTACCATGAGGGTAGTGAAACACTGGCACAGGTTACCCAGAGAGGTGGTCGATGCCCCATCCCTGGAAACATTCAAGGTCAGGTTGCATAGGGCTCTGAGCAACCTGATCTAGTTGGAGATGTCCCTGCTCCTTGCAGGGGTGGGGGTTGGATTAGATGACCTTTGAAGGTCCCTTCCAACCCAAACCATTCTCTGATTCTGTGACCCAGATGGGTTACCCTACCAAGCTAAGGATCAGCCTTCCCTGAAGCTGACAGCTAAGGAGAGTCTGTATTTGCAAGCTTGCTTGCTCAGGACATGAGCATCGAGGGCAGATGAGAGTGAAACTATGAGAGTGAGTATGGGAAGAAGAATACAAGAGGGTTAAACTGAATAATTGTACTGTCCCACTCTGAAGTTGGTGTGTATTCCTTACCCTAACTCTCCTCTCTTTGAGACCATGAGGAGCAACTTCCCTTACCACCAAAGTGAAATTGCAGCCCTGTTTGGTTTAAGGACTTGTAAGAGGAAAATGCTGGTTAAAATAAAAACAGCAGTAAGGAAAGGGAAACTTTGCAGTAACTAAAAATAAAGACACACCACTTCACGAGATTGGTTATTGCATCTGTCCAGAGTTTGGAATTCCAGACATTGGGGTCGGGAGGTCGCCCAAAGGTTACTTTTCTCCCAGTCAAGAACAAACACAGCGGAATTACACACCAACGTCTTTTCCCAGCCCACTTGAAGAGTTGCCAAAGCTCTCTTGGATGTGTTTGCAAGTGACGCAAAAATCTATTCTTAAACACAGACAGAATATATATCAGTCACTTAGCACAGAAGGAAACCATTAACATCAAAAGGGGTGGAGTAGAGAGGCTTTTTATATTCCCAACTGCTCTCATAAATTTAACGCTAAGTGGAAGAATGTAATTGATTCATATGTGTTCCTTATCTCACATGGAAGGCCAATGTGTTGCTTTGGTTCCATGGTGCTTTTGCAGAATTATATAAATAAAATATGGCAGAAAACCAAAATCCAAAGCAAATGCCCTATTTTTTTTCCCCCCAAACCACATTTCTATAATTTTGGTTTGTAATACATAAGCAAACTTCTTTTTTTAGAAATATTGAACTCTTGCTGAAATTCCCAAATGTTCCAAATAACATGGTAATATTTTAAATGCTTTACCATATTTAGTTTCAAATGACTATCATTATTAAATAAAGTTAGTTCTCCCAAATAGTCCTAGTGAAAGTATGAAGCGTACCCAAAAAGAACAAAACTGCTGTGACTCAGATTGTTCGTATTTGTTTTATTTAGAAGAATTTGTGGGAATTTATGTTTTACTCCCTCAACGTCTGTCATGCGTTCTTGCAGATGTTGTACGTAGACAGTTTACTTTTAGTAAGTCCTTGCAGAACCTAATGTCCTTGCAGAACCTAATGTTTCCTTGAATGGCAAACAAAAAATTCAACCCAAGGCTTCATTAACTTGTTCTTTTCTACCTTTTAAATTTCATTTGATGCAATTAAGGTTAGGCCTGAATGATTGTTCTCTTGAATTATTAGTTAAACACATTAGGAGCAGCTACAGTACTTTGTAAAGAGAAAAGTTTAAAATGTCCCTTTCATTTGACATCATGTGTGGACCCTCGGGCATTGAGTAATAAACTGGGAAACCTGAAGTTCAAAATTTAGCATTCGATATTTTCCCCTGTGATATGTGGAGGACCCTTGCACCACTCTGTTCAATATCCTCTCTGCTTCTGGTCTCCATCCCCAAGTCATCCTGTCCTCCGACAGCTGTCCTAACTCTGATACTGTGTGCTATCTGGGTGTGCAGATCACAGAAGGATTATCACACACTGGAATATGTAATAGACTCCATGGTATCGTAAGTATGAACTTGGAGAGAATATACCAAGCCATTTCTTCTCTCACCAGTTTTTCACCTTCAATGTAACTTAATCAGCACGTTAGAGGAAAGCTAAGAAAACATAAAAACTGAAATTAAGTATTTTAGTGACTTGACAGAACAAAGCCGGTATGTCTGTCACCTGTAGCTGACTACAGCTTGGACATGTAAACCATACTATTTTAGTTCCTGGAGCTTAAGCAGAAGTGAATGTGAGATATACAGATAAAACATTATGGATAAACTGGAATACCACTCCAGCTCTTTTTGCGTGAGCTTAACCTCTACAGTTAAATTTCTCCATGAGCTTTGAAATGAACCAAGAAGATTCACCCTACATTTTCCAACAAAATCTAGATGATCTTTTCAAAATGTCTGAAAGACATAACTGATAGAGTTAACAAAAGTGTTTCATATAGATTTGTTGAAGTCTCTTAAATGGGCTTAAGATGTACACAAATCTGCTTTTCATTTACAGAGCAATGTTGTGTTGTTGCTGGATACAAACAATGGTGCCCTTCGCCGACTTCTGCTCTTACCAGATACTCAAGAGTCTCCAAAGAGAACATCTTGGTGGAGCAGCAAAGAAGAGATGGTGAGGAATAGCACCTGCCTCTATTATACTAAGTTGTTTTTCAAATTAAAGCTCAGTATTGGAAAAACTGCCCCAGGATCATTAATCTTTCTGGTTTTATAGCCCAGGCACTAAATTGTTTACTCTTATATATGTTTAAATGCCTTACATAATAAAATAGCATTGTTATGGAATAACGATATGAAAAATATAAATAAGTTGTATTGTCTGAGAATACGTATCTCTAAATTATCCCTCTTTGGACCTAGAACTGGGAATAACTAAACATTTTTTTACAAGGTATTATGTGCAAAATAATGAACTTAATTATGATGCAATTATATGACTTGGGACAAGGCAGGCCATATAGCATTTTGAGAGGCAATTAATGCCATGGATTATTCTAAATAAAGGAAATATGTAGTATACTTTCAGGGAGGTCATGGAAACTCACTGGGTCTAATCTAACAAACACTAATTGCTGTATGGCATATTCTTATACAGAGCAGCTACAAAATGTGCCGAGAGTTTTCACACAAAAACTGGCTGGTGTTCTACAAAGAAGCAGGGTGAGAGTAAATTATATCCTTGTATTATATTGATTTATAACAGATCTCCTCATGTACATCCCTATCTGATTATTCTTTTCTTGGCTTCCAATTTTACAGAAACCGCCTTATTGTACTGGATGTGTTAGAGGGCCAAACTCATACCATCTCACTTCCAATTAATCTGAAATCTGTTTTCCTGGTGGCTGAAGACCGGTGGCTCTTGGTGGAAAATGAAACAAATCAGTTAGTTAAGCCTACTTTTCTTCATGGCATTATTTCTTGTTTGTGTCTGGTTTATGTTCCGAGTTTCACTGGTGGTCTCAGAGTTGTTTTTTCAGTTTGTGAGACTGGCTAGACTTAAACAGTTGGTGTTTAAGATGCAGATTTGGTCTGGTGAAAGCACGGGTAGGTTTTTAGAATAGGAAATGAAGAAGATATGCCTGTCTAAATTCATGCCTGTGAAAATCTAGACTAGCTTTGATGGTATGCATGTTAATACTGTTTTTACTGAGGTGGTATTGATCATTAGAAGTGAGAATGCTGGTGGACCTAGCTTTGGAAATGCAGCCACATCATCCAGAGTTAGTGCCTGCTTGCTTTGCTTTCATGATCACATGAAAGATGTATTACTCTGCTGTCTTATTTTTATAAATGCACAGCAAATAAAAGTGTGTAAATAGTTACCAGAAGACAAATCTGCCACTTACTGGCTTACCCTTTCCTATCTCACAGATGTTTGGTAAATCATACTTTGTTTCAGCAGAAGGCATTGATAACCTTGTTTATATAAATGTAGAATGTTTTCGCTATTTCAGAAGATAAAAATCCTTGTTTAGAATTACAAGCCTAATCAGAAATTATTATAAATGTGTGTCCTTTACAGGAAATTTCTTTTAACTAAGTGTGCTCGTATGGAAGCAGAGGACAGTGAGGTTTGCCAGCTGTACGCATTGACTGAAGAGCCAGCTGACATGGGATTTGGCTTAACAACAGGTATTGAATGCAAGCTTGGCTTGTTCTTTATTTTTTTTTTTTTTTTTTTTTTAATCATTTCTGTGTTTGCAGCTGCACAAACAAGGCTCTTTTACTTTGGAGGTCTGGGTAACCTTCTCTCTGATTCTCTTTTTGTCCTCCCCTTATCGTGTTTGGTTAATAATAACTTTTCACAAGGCATGGCAAATTCCATGCTCAAACTTCAGGTTGTTTGAATAAAACATCTTTGTTTCATTGCAGTGTTTAAGACCCTCAGTCATGGACTTTCAGGAAAGGCACAAGCGTACAGAATGGAAAAGGAAAAAAAACTGACTAGGCAGGAATTAGAACATAGGAAGAGAAGGGACCAAGTATGTTGCTGAGTCCAGTCTGTGTGCTGTTGCATGTCTGTTACACACACTCAAATGAGCTAGAAGACATTTCCCAACACTTAAAAAAGTACAAAAGACCTGCTATTAAAACAGAACAGAAATCACGGTTTCTAAAGTGCTACAGATAGTGTGCAGGAGGTCATTGAGGCCATTACAGCTCTGTTAAAAGATAGGGGGAACTTGTTCAGTAAAATTCCCAGATGGTGCTAAGCATTGAGGCATGTCTTAGCTACCGACGAATGCAGAAATCTTCAGTGGTCATCATTCTGCCTGGTAAGATCTGCCTGTCTTCAGACCTGATGACGCTTTCAACCCTGCACAAAATTTTTAGTCTACCTGGTTTAATAACGTTGAAAGTACATGTGCATCCCACCTAACAGGTTATAGGCTTTGACCTATCTCCAGTGTGTCTCAGAGAGACAGAAGAAAAAAAACCTGAGAAACTATTTTTTATCTGTTAAAGAGGGAAAAAGTTTCATGCTGGTCTTTGTAGCTAGTGTAAGTATGAGGAATGAGATTAGCATAGTGTAAACATGATACAGGCAAATATTATTGACAAATAACAAATACAGGTTATTTTACGCAAACAGCAACAAATTGAATACCAAAGATTCTAATCACAGCTTAAATATCTGGGATCCTTTTTATCTCTTACACAGTTTACTCTATCAACTTATCAAGCTTCATCACAGCACAGTAGTTTCCTTCCTCTTACTACCTTATTTAGAAACCATTATAGAGTGTCATTCCTCAGATGGGTAGAAACATTATTCTAATTTTCAGTCTCAAAATATTGGTGGACAGATTATTGCTGCATGCTTTTTGTGCTGCTTTTAGCCTTTGTTATCTTATTTCTTCTCTTCCAATCTAAAAAGTTACCATACACCCTTTCCACTTTTTTCCGAATCATCCAGCAAACCCCGAGTGTAACATCTTCAGCCTGTTCTCAGTTTTTGAGACAGAACCTGTGGCAGGAAAACTAAGAAAAAGTAGACCAATGTGGCTTTGCCACTGACCCAAACCAGTAGCCCATTCATCCTTTGAGGGAGGACAGATTTTCTCCCGCTGCCAGGTGAACGAGATAGTCTGCCCATTGGGGTGAAAGCAGTGTATGCTGCAGAACTAAAGATGGCAGCTTCTGACTGTGTTGATAATTTGAGGCAAGGTAAAGGGCTGTTTCAATTGCACAGAATAAAATGTAGTTTTCCTTTGCTGAAAGAAAAAGAAAACTAGACTAGTATTTACTAGAAATGTACTACAAATAACATAATTTAAATTGCAAAGACAGCAAGACGACTACCAAGAAATGTCACGTTGACACTTACCTGTGCAAACCTACATTTGCGTTATAACAGTCTTCAATGAGATCACATGCTGTACTATTCTGTAGGCTTCCTGCCTCATTTGCACAGTAGAGGGCAAAATTAAGTGGTAACAGCAACTACAAAGCTGGTATTTCCTGATTTTAAGTACTTAACTTTACAAAAATAAAATTATTTCCTGACTTCTTTTCTAAGTGTTGTAGAACAGTATAATCAATTATTCTGTTTTTTAGTAATTTTATGCTGAAAGTAATAGCAATGATCAGTGCTCAGAAGTCTTACAGTTAATACTGTTTCCTATTGCACATCTGGATATAATGACTTTCATTTTGTTTAATTTCCCTGTTTAGCGTCAGAACTGTGCGTGCCACATGCAGTTTCAAGTGACCAGCTATCTTCAGAAAACCTCAGTGCAGCTGTGGGACAAAAGATCAGCTCCCCCAACAGGATTTTCTCAGATGAACATAATTATGCTACTATTGTTATTGGTTTCCCAGACCTCTTGGTAAATATTCAGCATTATTCTTCAATGAAGTAATATGATCTCATTTATTCTGTAACCAGTTAAGTACCTGTTTACCAAGTGATATGGAAGAAGAAGAGAATGAGAGTAAATGACAAATTTGTGTTGTGTACACTGGTAGTGTAGTCTAATCTAGAGGGTTTTCAGTGGAATTTGAAATAGTAAGAAACTGGACAACTTAATCTCTAGCACAAACAAAATTCATTGTAGGTAACTTCTGAATATTGCTGCCTAGAGGAATATTTTCCAAATCATGTGTTTGCGTAGATTTTTAATTAAATGTAACCACTGAGGAAAAGGATATCGGTAGCATTTTGGACTGTTCAGTGTGAACTTTTTGCTCAGTGTGACACAGCTAACAAGACTCTAGATTTAAGAAAAAGAAAATAGATACAGAAAATGGTAGCAAAACTGTACAGTCCCTTCCCTATTTAGTAATGTATTTAAGTGTAAATATTGCATGTAATTGTGGTTACTCCAGTGACACAATTAGAAAAGGACTAGAAAGGAAAGTGAAACTTAACAGTATACTGACTAAGGCTGTTGTAAAAGTGAAGGTAAACACAGGGAAAATAAAAACAGTATGTTTAGTTCTGTGGATTTATTTGTATTTACTACCTAGTGATACATAAAAAGGGTGGTGCTTATGGAATAAACAATTCTTTGTCATATTTTCTTAGTAAATTGGGGAAAATAAGAAAATGTAACTGTTAACAGGCATGATGGAAGAAAATACTCTAAAATCCAAAATTATTCAATAACATGTTTTTCTAAATAAGACTATCCCTGTCTTTGCAATTAGCTTTTGAATTTTACTTGGTCTGGATTTATATTACAGATTGATTATAGTAGCTTTTCATGTTATTTATGATAGATGTGAGTTAATTGGTGGAAAAAGGAGGTAGTCCAGAGGAGGGAGTACTAAAAATGCTACATGCTTCAATACCAACACTGATGACGAAGCATTTTGCTCTCTCTAGTTTAGACAGAGGTCCTTTCGTTCCTTATGCATGATTTTAAATGTCCATGTGAATGTCAAAGAGGGAGCGCTAAAGGTGAATGTGAGGGTGGTGGGACAAAACTTCAGATGTTGTGTTGATGCTGTAGGTGTTTCGTGTGACCAAGGTTTCTAACCTCTTACTCATAGTAGCAGTGCTCAGCTGACCCTATGTAGGGGCCTTCTTCAAGTGGAGATAATCTATTCTCTAGGCTCTACTGACTGCAGCGGGAGATGAAGCCCCTGGCTCACACATGGATGCCTGCATTTATGTCTCTGAACCTGGAGCCAAATCCCAGCCTTAATGCCTAGCTTTGAATTCATTACTGGAATATCTGTTTGCATTTATCTAAATTAGTGGCAACTTAGATTATGGTAACGGTTTGTTACATAGTTTTCTTCAAGATGATGTTATTCTAACGCTTTCTGTTCCTAGTTCAACATGAAAAAAAAAAAAAGTTGATTCAACTTCAGATCTTCGAAGATCTTAAAACTTGTGTAGGTGGTCTGTTATTTTTCACTCCTATAGGAGTTTTTAATGACAGAATAATCCAGGTCTTTCCCTTGCCATGTGGTGACATGAGAGGTAACCACAGTAGCTACATTTGATTTGAAATTAGATTAGAAGTGGAATTTATCAAGGAAAGTTTGTTCTTAGGCTTAATAATAGTAACATTTTGTTCAGTAGACTCCTTCTCTCTTGCAGTCTCCTAGTGAAGTGTATAGCTGGAAAAGAAACTCCTCTCTGAGTCGCAAACGTGCTTCTCCTTCTGATCCGTTTTATTATGGAGCCCGGAGGAAAACAGGAGCTGCAAAACAAACCAATTGTGCAACTTTATTGGCTTCTAATCAAATAGTCAGAATTTTAGCACCTGGAGATGTGCCTTTGAAAGACATTTACCCAAAAGGTAAGAGGTTCATACACTTGTGCTGCAATAACTACCCTCTTGTTTTTGTTTTGTAAACTGCAGTCACTCATGAATTTTTTCCTAAATGTTTTTAAAGAACCACAAAGCAAGCATTTTGGGAGGAATAAGAGTAGTTTCACTAATTTTTATAATTAATTTGAATCTTATTAACATGCTCCATTATACTTCTGAAGAATTAACAGGCGGTCTACACTGTGAATATCTCAGTAGATGGAATGTCCCTGTATCTGCACGGGGAACCAGGTACAGGAATATGATCATTCCAGTTCAGCAATTGGCCATCAGCAGTACAGTATTTCCAGCCTCTGCTCAATGCCACACTGACACACAGTGATAAGACAAACCTGTTGACCATCTATCTCAGTATTCTGTCTCCAGCAGGGCCTAGAGGAGAGGTTATTTCAGGAATGCATGTGAGCCTGGTCCCTTCTGTGTCTTTCCCTTCATGTTTTCATAACATTTGCAGTTGTTTTGCTGGGGATGTTGCAGGGGCCATCCCTGCCCCAGTCTCCTTTTATGGACCATTGTCCACAAGTTTGCCTGGTTCCTCTTTGCACGTGCGTGTCTCCACAGCAAGCTCGCAAGTTCACCACTCTCTGTGATCAACTGATCTCCTACCAGGTTTATCAAGTGCCCCTTGTTCTAGCATTGCAGGGTTGGGTGAATAACAGCTCAGCGTTTACCTTAGCCATCACCTTCATGACTTTGTAAACTTCAGTCATACCTGCCTTCTCTCCAAACTGAAGAGATCCAGGTTTTTTAGGTCTTCTCTTGTCCAAGAGAATGTTGCATGAGTAACATTCACATACAGCAAAACCATCCTCCAGGTGTACACTAATAATACAGGTATAGACCACAGACCTTCTGACGTTTTTGTTGTGCCGCACCAAGCTTTCTGTTATCATTGTGTCTTTTGCTTCTTCAGCCAATAACTAAAAGTATACCAATTAGTGCTAAATAACAGCATTTGTGAGTTTTGCATTAATTACCTCTGAGAAATTTACAGAGAAGGTCACTATGAAAAGAGAAAACCCCCAAAATATTTATATATAGTAGAATGGCAGGTTTTTTTACTTCATCAGCAGAAAAAGCCATTCCTGTTTTTTCTGTATGTGAACTCTCTGTTCCAGAATAAATGTTTTATTCAAAATTAACTCCCTTTTACAAAATAAATTCTCTAATATGTCTGCCCTCATTTAATGCAGGTTAACTTCCCTGTGTAGAGATATCATTTTATTTATTACTAAAAGCATAAAGCATTTACTTGCCTAAAAAAGCAAAGTCAAGGATATAAACAGGGTAGAAAACTAAAGTTACCTATATTTGTAAATAAAAGGTTAGCTTTTAAAAAGATTAAACTTAATAAAACGTAAGTAGAGTTAGCATTGGAACTAATTATACCACTTCAGGCTGTAATCTTCTCATACATTATAAAATGCTGAAGGGTCAGACTGGGTAATTTTTTTTTAGGCCTTCATGGTAAAAAAAAAAAAATCTGACTGAAGTGGATGGTATAAAAATCCAGAAGGTAAAATTTCTGAACTTTTGTTAAAATTAATTTCTTAATTTGGGAGTGAGGAAGGGATACAGTGCTTCCAAATGATATCTAAAATTGAGATCTTGACAGTTATTTTTAAGTCTTTTAAGTTGCTGTGGTATGTAACACTTTATAATACTAGATTAATAATATTACAAACCAGAGGACATTCTTCATGAATCCTAGATATTAGTGACCTGAAGATATTATCTGAGAATTGGCTTCTGTCTGACTGAGCAATGTAATTTATATCTGTTGTTATAGCTGAACAAGATACTAACTTTTTTTTTTTTCCCCAGCTTTGGTGAATATATTCATGAATAGTTATTGATGGCTTTAAATTTATAGAAAATTTTATGAGGTATAGTTTGTACAGTACTTTATGACCATTTAGGTTGAAAGACTTAATGCTTTCTTGAAGATCATTATAATTGATTTTTCTTTTCTAAATGACCTTTTAATTTATGAATTACCAAAATTGATCTTAACTGAATCATGTTTGATATGACCTTACTGACACCATTAAACTGGACCCAAGCAAGACTCTAGGTTTTCTATTCCATGGCCGTTTTTCAACACTTCGGACATTTCCATTTATCAGTTAATGGTCAGTTTTTCTAGTGAGGAGAAGCTATGAGTGGAGTACTACAGAGACCTGTGCTATGGTAATGAAAAAAAAAAAAAAGGAAAATGAATTAACAGAGAGGTGACAGTGTTTGCTGATGATACTGATTATTACTCGCAGTAGAAAGGATTTGGCATGAAGGGTTACAGATGGACTAATATGCTCACTGCAATAAACATGGCAGGTGAAATTCACTATAGATAAATATAATGTACATGAAAGAAGAAAGAAAGAGTCCTAATTCTGCATCTTAAATTATGATCCATACATCTCAAGAGCATGATTTTCAGTGTTACGATAGATAGTGTCATTGAAATATCAGTTGAAAGATCAGTAGCGGTCAAAAAAGGAAATAAAATGTTAAGAATTACTAGGGAAGAAACAGAGAAAAAACAGAGAACATCTTTGTGCTCCTGTGTAAATCTATGTGTCCTTAATGCTGGAGTTTTGGCCCTCCATCTCAAGGTGGGAGAAGGCTGAACTGGAGTAAGTTCAGAAAAGGGCAACAAGAATGAGTAAGATTGTATTGGCCAAATCTCCTGCATGTGGAGACAAGACCAGGAAAGGGTCATATGGTGGAGTTCTACAAGAGCATGTATGGCATGGAGATGTGGAAAAAGCAACAATTTTTCACTCAGTACCAGTTAGGGGGCAGCTAATGAAGCTAGTAGGAACTTCATCAGAACAAACAAAAAGAGGTGGTTCTTCACAGAGCAGGGAACGAACCTTTGAAATGCCTTCCCAAAGGATATTGTGAATGCTGAAATGTGGGATCCAAAGGAAAACTGGACAAACTCATGGAAAGTTACTAAATATATAGACATAAAAACGTAGACACCACATTCAGCTTAAGAAGTCCCTAGTTCCCTATGTTGGAACTAGTTTGGTGACTTGAAGAAAATACCATGTGTGCTTGTCCGATTCTTACACTTTTCAAGCATCTAACTCCTGTTGGAGACAAGATACTACATTAGAGTGACATAGTATTGCCATCGTTATGGCATGAATCCAAGTTATTTCCAAGTGAAAATGCGAAGACAGAAGAAAAGAGACATGCCTTCATGTACTCCCTTGGAAAGTGAGATTATAAGGTATTAGTCCGTACTGTTCTTGTTTGAGATGCAGTGTATGCAACCCTCTTTGCTAGACTATTGTTTCTTCTGGAGTTTGTCTCTCAGTCTCACTAATTGACAATATTTAATTGAATGAGCATTTAACTGCTGCTGGTAGCTGCTTGACAGTCTTGGTCCCTTGGAGGTTCAGTGTTCCTCATTCCTGATTGTGCTACATAATTCATGGGACCTTTGGACATTTGGCAGTTCATCTGTGCTGTTATTTCTGCACTGGAAACCTGTAGTTACTTACCTGCAAAAGTTGTGTAAGACTTGGTTCGTAAGTCTTTTTATCCTTTCCTGGGAGATGGTGTAGTGAAGCAAAGGCATCCTATTGTGTAAAATCACGTATGTGGCAGTCCCTTGAAGTTCTTGCACTAATTCTTATGTTGCCTTTGAGAAGCTGTTTTATATTCTTGCTTCAGTTTGCGTATCTATCAGGCTTTCTTTCTCATCCTCTTGGACAACTGGTCAGTTCTGGCATACAGCCTTCCATTTCTATTAATAGTTCAAAGTACTCAGCCAACTCTAACGTACTCCGATATGTGTTACCGAAACTGTTCCAGGAACAACAAGCAAAGAAGTAATTTCCTTTATGTTTTATTGGAACTGTAAACCAGGATAATAGTTACGTTTGAAAAGAAACATAGTAATGATTTCCCCAGAGACTGCCAAATAGATGTGTGGCCACAAAATATAAACTCAGACAAGAGATCATGGCAGAATCCAGCAAGTAAGTATTAATGTTTGTTCTAAAAACAAGGCTATAGAAATGAGGGCTACTTGACAGCAAATATTTACTTGGATTCTCAGCACTTTCCATATATGAATATAAAATAACAGTCATTTACTGAGTGTGCATCTCTGTTAGTGTGACAGTAACTGGAACAACATCTAGTATAACACACACAGTTACAGGAATAACCTCAACACATCATCTGGTCCACCTGTTTATATAAGGTCAGGATGACACATGTTTAGATTCTTCTTAGCTGATGTTTTTCAGACAATTGGCCTGTTGCAATGCTTCACACTCCTTGTATAAGAAAAGCTTTTCCTATTATCCAGCTTTTTTTTCTGTAAACAAAACTGAATACTTAATTTCACCTCCACTCAGTCGGGATGATATTGCTCTCTTTATTAGAATCTCTTTGACATTACAGAACATGTGTTTTCTTAAAAAAGTCTATTTTTAGACTAAGAAAAAAGTTAATTCCTTACATTTGTCCTTGTCCTGCTTTTGGCTGGGATGGAGTTAATTTTCTTCCCAGTAGCTGCTGTATTTTGTATTTGGTATGGGATTTCGTATGTGAAAAACATTGATAATACACTGATGATGTTAGTTGTTGCTAAGAGATCAAGGACTTTTCACAGCTTCACAGGTTTTGCTAATGTGCATGTCCAAGAAGCTGGGAGGAGTATAGCCAGTACAGTTGACTCAAACTGGTCAGAGTATTCCATACCATGGACATCATGCTCAGTGTATAAGTGGGGATTCGCCACTGGGCAACTCTCTTGCTTTCTCTCTCTTGGAATCGCTCTGTGATCACTCTTGGTTCTCTTCTCTGGTTGCTGCTCAGGATGGGCTCTATCGGTGGTTGGGTGGTGAGAAGTTGTGCATCTTTTGTTTTGTATATTTTGTTATCCTGGTATTTTACTAATAATAAGATATATATTACTGTTGTTATACTTTCCTTTGCTGTCCTAGTAAACTGTCTTTATCTCAACCCAGGAGTCTTCCTCTCTTTCCGGTTCTCTCCCCCATCCCACCTGGGATGTGGTTACTAACTGGGGTTAAACCATGACAGTTCTTCTAGCCCATCTGTTCTGACCTCTTTGGCCCTCCCAGGAGTATCTCATGTGTCCATGTTTTCCTTAAAGTTGGATGTCTAGAGCTGTGCAGAGCTATTCTTCCCTGGTGGGCTTCAGCAGAAGAGGAACAAACTGCACTTGTTCAGATTTGACGTTCATATTTCATCATAAGATTCTTGACTGCAGTTCCAGGGCCTGCCCAGTTGTTCCTGTGTTGCATTTAAACATTTTATTACCTTTTCTTCAGCTTCCTACTCTGCAATCCTTTGTCTTTTTATAATTTAATTTGGTTAATTTGTGTTCTTTCTCTAATTTATTAACGTAATTTTCAATTCGTATCCTACAGTTATACCTCTTCCAGTTCAGTATCAGCTCTATGCTCTAATTCTTTATCAGGATTTTTAATGTGTCTCTTGTTCTCTTTCATGTGTATCTTATTGCTACCTAAATGGAGAGCACATTTTAAAACAGTAACAAAATGTAGGCAGAACAAAAAGTGCTCTGTGACCCAAAAACCTTCATTTTCCAGACTTTTTTTTTCCTATTTCCAGTGTGTTTGATATTTCCATTTTGATTAAGATGAGTAAAGTTAACAGATGTGCTACTGTAGATATGCATACTATGGATGTGTATGTACAGTAGATATGCATAAAGTGCTGCTGTGAGTTATTCTTTATACTCATTTGAATGTTAGATCCCCTTATACTGCTGACTATACTGGTCTTTTCTGTGTGTGCTGTACACAAGGATCAACACTTCTGCAGGTAACATCAGGCTCTCCTTCATTTCAAGGAGGTGAAAGATATGTTGTTTCAGAGGGAAATCTGGACTTGCTTTCATCTTGTGACAATGGTGTATTGCAGCTATACTATGCAGTGTAATTCAGTCTTCTGGTTTCTTTTCTGAAAGACTTGAGTTGCTCAATTTACTCCAGGCAGATGAAAGCCAGCTCCTAACTGGAAACTACTTCTGAGTGTACTCGTGTTGGCAAAAGCCGATGTAGGCAGACACACACAAAGAATGATTTCTGAGGAAAGGGACCATAGGATTAGCTGTGTTCATTAAACTACCTATAAACAGAACATTAAATGCCTGACAGTCTATGAAGTTACAAAATCTTTGCATTCTGAGAATATAACTGCGCAAAGAGGGGTTCAAATTAAGGCAACAAGATTTAGGTTAATATTACTGAGACATTTTCAAGTGGGAATCATAAGCACAATGTTTTGAAATGTTCCTCAATATGCTTTTAAAGTAAGATACACAGCTGACGTTATCATCAGTGGCAGATAAAAGCAGAGAGTTAGGGATTGCATTAATGCTTGATTAGTGCTTTTGTGAGTAGGGCTGTATTTGTGTGTAATCTTGACATTTGCTATACAAATGCATTGTTCTTTTATAACTGTACCTGTCTGGTTGCTCACTATGATAATAGTAAAACAATTTTGTATTTGCAAGTTATACTCCTGAATTGAATGTGAAAGCTTATCATTTTCTAACAGGTACTGTATAATGAAATGTTTAAATTTAATTTACTAAATGCAAATGCTGTAACCAGTTAATCATGCAGCAGGAAAATAACGTTTGTTTATTTTCAGATGTCACTCCTCCACAAGCAGCTGGATACTTGGAAGTAACAGATCTTAACTCAAAGAAAATCAAATACATTGCTATTCCTAGGTAACTGATTTAATTGATTAGAGCAGCCTCTGCCTTGCAGGAAGAGCAAAGATAATTTAGTATGTATTATTACTTCAGAATAAGCAAATATTTCTTCTCATGTGGAAAGTAAGAATAATTCATACTTAGTGTGTAAAATTCTGCAACTGTTGTAGCATATTTTTGACTACATTTTTTTTCTATTTAGTAGGTGATACCAATGAAAATGTAGCAATTAATTAGTAAATCTGAAAGGTAGCTTTATCTTCTGATTTTCATTCCCTTTGTTTCCCCTTCTTCACTCACTTTATCCTCTACCTTCTTTCATTTTATTTTGCTATCTTTATTTTCTTTTCCTTTATCTCTGTCTTTAGGGTCTAACAAAGGCAGAATGATCCAGGGCTAGGTGTTAGGAAGCCAGGAATCAAATTCTGGTTCAATATAACGTTTGCCTTGAAAATAACCTGAGCCTTGCTATGTTTTGGTTCTTCCTTTGGAAAACATACATTCCCTCAGAACTATCTTGCATGATACACAATTTTCTTGTATGATATATTAAAATAGCCACACTAAGTGGCTTCTGTATGGTTTTAACATCTATCTCTCACCATTGTAGAGCATATTTGCAACTATTTTATGATATAAAAATATATTTTGGGTACAAATTGTCATTTTCCACTACAATAATAATGAAAGTTTCTGTTTTAAATAGCAGTCTCTCAGTTTTGCATGTTTAAATAGCACATGTATGAAACCCACACATCAGAAATTTTATACTTTTTTAAAAATTCTGTCAATTTGATGTTGGTTTTGACAATCTTAATTGATTCTCATTTCAATTAATTCTGCTTCATTAATCATCTGTGGAATTTTTTAATTGATAGAGAATTAATTTTGGACTGTTCACCATTTTATAATTGATCCATTTGCCTACATATTGCACAGTCATTCAAAAATGGAAGGTATTAACATAGAAGTAGTAGAGAATCATGCTTTATTTTACACTAGGATTTTATAAGAAGTTACAAAAATTACTAAGCCAAACTTCAATGTCGTGACCCTTAGCCTAGTATGAGGATTTAAACTATTTATGGCAAATCTGAGCAGAATTCTAGATTTTAAAATGTACTCCATTAAGAACTGATAAATAAAATGACTTCTTATATGTATGAATAGTTCTATGCTAAAATCTAAGAACCTTTCCTCATTCTGGAGTATTTAGCCTGGTCGAATGCTAAGGTAACTCTTCTTCAGTTGAATTAGTACATGGCAATTTCAGTCTTAGGTAGAAACATACGTGTTACTGCTTCTTTTATCTTCAAAGATTATTAATTGTAAGTTTAGTGCAAGTTGCCAAGTCACTATGCATGTCATTAACAGTACTGAAGAAAATGCAAAGAATCTTTCCTACTTTATCTAGATTTTCCTTTATACAATGTAGCTTTAGGCCCTCTGTTTCAGCAGTAATTTTTTTGTCTGCAAGTTGACTGTTTAAAAAAGTGCTAAGATTCTCTGTGCATAAAGCTGTGCCATCTTTAAATGAGTGTTTAAGTCTCGATTTTTTATTAAAGCACTAGAGAAAGGTTTTACTTTAAGTTGATGGAAAGATATTTTCCTCAATGCCCAGGCCATGTTCTCTCCTGTTTCTTTTGTAGTTTTGTATTTTTAAATTCTTCATATTCTTTATAGTTTTTCGTAAGGACTGATTTTCTTCAGGTAGATGAGATATAGTCGTGGGTTAGGCAACACATTCCATTTCAGCCTAGTCTTTTATACTGCTTTTTATACTGACAAGTATCTTTCAATCATACCCACTTTCAGTAGGTGGAATGTTTCAGATAAAATAATGGATCTTTAGGGCTTAGTTATAGTCTCTGATGAAATGAGGATGTAATTTCATTTAATTGCCACCTTAACTACAGAAATACTCATTCTCTTTTTAATTGCAGCTTCAAGAAAAATCACATTAATTCTTGTTTTGCAGATCACAATCTCTCTCTCCTTATACATCTTGGCTGTCTAAGATCTCGGATGCCGATGCCCTGTTGGCACCGCTGGGCAAAGTAGGTTTGGTTACTGTGGATATGGGAGGCGGTGTGCGGCTTTGGGAGACCGGGCTGGACAGCCTCCAGCGGTCACTGCAGGACTGGAGGAACATGATTGGCCAAGAAGATGGTCGTCCTGTGCAGGTAGGAGGTCACAAAGCTGATGATGCAAATGAATTTTCAACTGGGAGAGGAGTCTAGGAAGGGTTGTGTTGAAAAACACTGTGAAGTAGAAATATGCCTGCGAGAAAAGTTGAATAGAGGTCTTCACTGAAAAAAAAAAAACGACCCAGTAGCTTAATTAGAAAGCCTGCTTGTGACCCCTGTAATTATGATTACTGACAGTCTCTTTGTCTTGCGGTGTTTGTATTTTGCCAAATTCCAGTACATTTAAATGCAAATTAATTCTTTATCTCCTAGTGATTTCTATGTATAATAATGCAATTAATTTTTCAGAAAAGCATATATTTTTCCAGAGTTCAAATACTTGGAAAAAATTGTTGTGTTTATACTTTAGAAAAAAAACTTGAAACCTAGGTGGAAGGTGCCTATAGCACCAATAGTGCTTTTAGCTAATCTTGAAAATTCTCCCTGCTGAGCAGAGTTACAAGGGTCTCCACGCAACCATGTTCTCAAGTGTAACATTTAGGTAGATGTTGAAAATAGACGGTATTTACAAGTATGTGCATGTATATACGTATACACAAGTGTTAACACACTGGCTAATATGTATGATCACTATGGCAACATAGAGGGAAAATTCAGGACAGTTCAATTGCATCTTTAATTTCTGTTAGTGATTGGAGAAGGTATCACTTTGCTTGGAAGAACTAGAGTGTGCTTTAGGAGGACTTGCCCACTTTAACTAGGAAGATCCTATCTCTATCGACCATTGCAATTATTTCTATTTCATGAATTTCTTTAACCACTTTCACAGTATATTATAATGGGAAAACAAGAGAAATCTTTTCTAAATTAGATCTCTCTGTATTTTTGTTTACAAGATATCCAGATATCTCAAGTGTGAATGAGATTTATTAGACCAAAACCATAGCTCTTCTTTCACTTTCTTTTCCCATTCTGAGCTCACTTTCTACAAGGTGTTCTGCAGTTACAGAAAATTGTAACGGAACTGACATGTTCTTGTTACTGGACCTCAGCAAATGCCTTTCATAAAAGTAATGAGAAAAGGAAACTATTACCCAGTAGCACGTTTGTATGGTTGCTTATTGCTTTACCAGTGCCATTTTTATTACCAATGCAGTAGCACTAGCACCATCTTATGGACAGATGTATTCAGTTTACAACAGGCCAATTTCATCTACTGATCAAGTTGACTAGTAGAAATTAAAAGAACCAGGAGGAACAGTTAGAGTTTTACTTGTTTTAATAGGTTTTTTTTTCCTTCTTTTAAAATCTTTTTTGATAACTTGTAATTTTATTCAGCAGTATTACTACACTGTCAGTCAACTAAATATTAGAGAATACTGGTTTGGAAAGTACACATCATCAGAAAATTTTAGGTCATTTAACTAATAATGTCAAGTAACCATTTTATAAAAAGAGTAAGTTTTCCCACAGTCACAAAGCATTTTCAAGATCTCTTGTAGAATTTCTCTATCCTGACAGTCTGCCTGTCTAATTAGTGGACATGTTACAGGTTAAAATTTTCTTAAAGTATCTTTCTTCTTTCTGTCTGTCAACACAGGGTATATAGCTCAAGTCAGTGGTTTGTCAGAACTCAATATAGCGTGCTGTTTGATTTGAGCTATCGGGCACAAAGCCCGAAGCTTGCGTGATTATCACTAGCTTACTATTCTTTACTTTAAACACTTTGCTTTAAATGGAAACATAATGAGACCTAAGAGACTTTGTTTACAAAGACGTTATAGAGCAATAAGAAATAAATTAAATATTTTCTTGTATTTTATGTACATCTCCAATAAGATAATAGATATGTAGTTGCTGTGTAAACTCTGTACTTTACTATTTGAAAATAAGGGCATTCACCTTTCCTGCTTAACTCAGTTTTTCAATGGACCTAGACATAGAAGCAGTACTTTATTAAGGCATTCATTTCTGGAATTGAAAAGATCCTGTTAGCTTGAAATTCATATAGATTGCCTTTGTAAGGTAAGCATCACAAGAACTCCAGTGTTTCCTATTCTGGAGACAAATACTTTGCTAAGAAAGCTGCAGCTAAATATTTCCTGCTACTCATTTTTACAGAATTGGAAGTATTTTGCAACCACATGTTAATCTGTTAATTCCAGTGTATGAAAATCACCTTATTTTGTATCATGTTTCATGCTCACACTCATGTTAAGTATTTTCGAGTCTAATGAGGCATCTCTAATTCCTTGACTAAACCCATTGTTCCCAATCATCTTATAGCAGAAGCTTACATAAGAAAATCGTCAGTGTTCTATGTATCACTGGAATTCATTCCTCACCCACCCCCAATTTCTCCTTTTCTAAGAGCTGCCATTGATACATCCCACAAAGCTACTACAGGCTTAGCGAGGTTTGTTAACCTTCATGGTGATATTCTTAGACTGACACAAGACCTGTCTAGGTGGTTGGGAACCAGTGTTCTGCAAAAACACACAGAATCTCTCTGAAGTTTCCTGACTGTTGAGAGAAAAAACAATTAGAAGGCTTTCAATGTAAATACAGATTCAAAGAACTGGAAACAAACCTTCAATGAGGCTTTAGTTGGAACTATTGGTACTGTCTTCTAGGTTTGCATTTGGGCTTTCACAAACACTTTAGATCTTAGAAACAGACTGGAAGTACATAAGTAGTGAAACAGAGGAAAACAAACTGCTGTTCCACTTATTATCAGTAATTAGGCCCCCTTAATATAATGTCGTGACAGTCTTCAAAATAGTCAACATTTGTTTTGTATTGTTGATACACTCAGCAGAGCTCCAACTGCTGGAGTCTTGAGGCTACAAAAATAGTTTCTGGAAATATGGTTTATGTTTACATAAGTTTGCATTTATATAGGCAGGTCAGAAATTTTCATCATTTGTTGATGCTTTAAACTCAAAACATGAGTACAGTATTCTGAAATTACTAAATTGGAGTGCCTACAGTACAATATTTAAACAAAATACTGGATTTTCTAAAGCTATGCACTCTACTTGAAAGCCATCACGTTCAGAGTTCACAGCTTCACAAAACTGAGAAGTGGATTGAATCTAGAAAAATGCATGAATGAGAAAGAAGTCTTTATTTGCCTCTCACTGGTGGTTTGAATAACAAATGCAGTAGTGTGCAGAAATTCCTGCCGTACTGGCCCAGATTCATTCTGTTAGAAGAGGTTCTAGAGGTGGCCAGCTCAGCATGGTTTGGATATATTTTGGGTATGTTTCCAGCCTTGGCACTAAAAGGAGCTATGGATGAAATGTGTGTAAGAATAGAGAAGGCTTTAGATTAAGGTTTTTGGGAGATTTCATTCAAGATCATCTGCCTAGGGAACTGACTGAGAGAATAGTTTTCCGTCAGAAATTAATTATTTTATTTTAAATTGCAATTCCTTTTTCCAGTAGAGCTAGAGGCATGTTCTTTTGGTTTCTGCTGTGAGTAGTTGACATTTTAGTGATACAGTGTTTCCACAAAGCATGAATCGTCCTTACTAGCTAACTGGAGAAGTGAAAAAAATTTACTTCATCCATCCATAACTGTTTCCCACTAGACACTCTAAATATTTAAGTATGTAATAATTGCAACATCCGGAGCCAGTCAGCATTATTGTTGCTTTCCAGAGGAGGGAACTGAGAGAAAAGGAAGGCAGGTCACTTGTTCAGGTGCAGGCTGTAAGTCTACACTGCCGTGTCAGAGGTGGGATAAATGCAGTATACGCTCCTAAGGATATATATAAACATACTTTGTACCTGTGTGCCAAGCTGAGTCGCTTGACTGTCCTTCAATGCTGCAATCAGTATGAACATACCTTAAAAATTGCATCTAAATGCCGGGCAGCCACCTAAGAAAATAAATGTTGAGTCTAGATAGCTCAAGGTTGAAACATGCTTAGCTGAGATGACTACAGACATACTCAGCAAAACTCAAGAAATGCAATAAATAGGTATTTTTCTCAGATTTAAATGGCTGTCTTCATGGTCTTATAGCAGTGCTCCAAAATGATAACAGGACACATAAGTTACTCTATGTCCTCTGAACAGCTAGAAGACATGAACACATGGCTCATGTCAGTAACCTAAAAGAGCAATGTATATGTGTTCATCACCAATAGCTAAAAAAATTAAGGGTGTTTGTTTCATGTGTCTTAACTACTCACATCATCCATGATGCAAGGGCTTTCTGCTGAAAGCAGCATTTTGGTGAGTTCAGCAGGACTCGGTAGTAGTTCCAAACATTCAGACTTTCTTCTGCAATCCATCAGTCAACCTTTAGATCTGATGAGAGCAAAGGCAAACACTAAGTAGCTACTATGGAATGCCAGGTCCATTATTACATTTGAAATTTGTTCCTATCCTTCCTAGACGTCAGGTAAAGCCTGTGTTGAACTGGAGTCAAAGTTGAGTACATTTTTAAGGTAATCGTAACACCAAAAATGTCAGATTTACTGTTGAAGTTAGAAGAAACAGTCATGTTAAACTGGGTGTACATATGTAGCTGTGTGCATATATATATTTTTTCACACATGCATTCTTATGTACGTGCACACGTGGATACACACATTGATAGATACACACATCCCATCCTTCATTTTTTTTTTACCCAGATGTCACACTTGGACATTGTTGCAGAAACTCACAAAAATTAAATTAAATGAGATGATAAACTCAAGCAAGATTTATTTGTAAGAAAGTGATAACAAATTCAACTTAGCTCTACTTTAAGCGAAATTGCTTTAAGACTCTGATATCATTAACAATCTAGAGGTTCAAAATGTCACTCAGGAATTTCAATGATCCAACATGCGCAATCACTCACCAAACAAAGGGAGGCCTCTCAACCTCCACGAGCTTCCTCAAGCAGCATCCCAACCTAAGGAGAGAGTCCTTGACCACAGACCCATTGCTCCAAGGAGGACAGGCTCAAACTCACTCCCTGGCAAGGGCTCCATTTATACCCTGGTTGTGTCTGATCCATGGTCACATATGGTCAGGTCAGTTCTCGTCGGCTGGAGACTCCACTTTACGACAGCCACATGGTTCTAGAAGCTTCCTAGCTTAGGGCAAGTATATCTGCCACAGACATTGACTCTCTTGAATCAGAATTGCCTTAGGAGATCATTATAACTTTGCAGGTACCCAGCCCTTAGGGACTGTATTTCATCATGAACAGGGATTGGAAGTGGATTTTAGAGCAACTTAGGAAAAAGAATCTCGAGGTCCCTGTATTACACATATACTTAGCCATGAGGAATGCAACAATACTTCTCCCTCCTTCTGTCAGGTCCTTGTCTGTAGTCAGCTGGTTAAAAGACCTGTTGGCAGAAGTCCTGCCCCTTGTCTGTCTTTTGCACCCAAAGGGTTACTTTAGCTGGTGTATGCCTGATAGAGAGCTAGAATTAGCTGAGGCACCTACCTGGACTCAGAAAATAAGAAACTTTCTGTGCGTGTATTCGCAGCCTCTTTTTTTCCCAGTTGCATTTTGATCTCTTAGAATGGAGGGCGGTGGACACAGTTGGACTGGCTTTCAGTTGCAACAGCAAGACATGCAGAGTAATCATCATGAAATAGGTGGAGATCATCAGGAATGCAGAGTGCTACAGTATACGAAATATTATCCAGTGAAATATACAGAAGAATTTTTTAAAATGGGAGGGGGGGGGTGGGAAGTCTCATGGTTATTAACAATCTTTGCAATTTGACTTCTCCGTTGTATGGCCAGAAGGGCGAGGGGAAGGTGGCTGATATGTAGTAGTGCTTTTAGTCCTGATTTAATTATGGTTGATTTTTTTGGAAGGACTTTTAGATTTGTTTCTTTTATTCCTTCCTAGTGCTTTGAGTTTTCGTAATATGATGTGTAGGTGCTTTGCTTAGAGGATTTTGGAAATCACCTGTATAGTTGTTGAGGAAATAAAACATTAATAACAAAAAGAACCAGAGAATCTTGCAAATGCTTTCATTTATATGAAATGCATGGCTATGTTTTCCTTTACAGCAGTCATGCTTTGGTTTATTAGTGGCTAAACCCTTTGAAAACATGCTTCAAATTCAAATAACTCATGGGAGTTCATTGATCAAACTGTCTTTTTCAAATCATAGCTTGTTTAGAGAGGCTCTTCTTTTCTTTCTAACAATTTTTCACCGAAACCTATGCTCACTAAACACCACACAGCTTCCGTGAGCCTTGGTGGAGTATCAGGAGACAAACATTTATCTACCAGAGAAGGATGCTCATGGTCAGCTGTAGCCTTTACTCTGCTTCTTTTTGAGACTGAATTAGATTTAAAAAAAAAAAAGAAGCAGGTATGTTGTACTTCATAAGTAAGACTTAGTTTTTACAGGCAAAAGCAGTTCAGTTTTCATTGCTTTAAAAAATGTTTGCATGTCCTTGCACATGAGCAGCTCGGGCAGGTTGCTGTGGCTGTGCTTGGAAATACTGAAGAGTAACAGCAAGGAGGAGTAGGGTCCAGCTCCAGACCTGTAGGCATTTCAGTGTCTACTTCTGAGCTGAGCACCTGAGCTCCCACTGTAACCAAGAAAGCCTGAAGAGCTCACCTTGAAGGAGACGCGGTATGGCACCTCAGACACCTGGCTTACCTGGGAGATCCCTGCCTTTAGCTGCCTGCAGTCTGGATCCAAATCCCGTCCTCAGTGTGCAAGGCATTATTTACAGGTTTAAGGAAATGGATTCTTAGAAATGGAAGAGGGTTTCTTTTTTGTCTCTTTCTGTTATTTGGGCTGAGACCCCCAACATAAGAATGACATGGACCAGTTGGAGAGGGTCCAGAGGAGGGCCACAAAGATGATCAGAGGGCTGGAGCGCCTCTCCTATGAAGAAAGCCTGAGAGAGAGTTGGGGCTGTTCAGCCTGGAGAAGAGGAGGCTCCAGGGAGATCTTATAGCAGCCTTCCAGTACCTCAAGGGGGCCTACAGGAAAGACGGGGAGAGAGTCTTCAGTAGGGCCTGTTGTGACAGGACTAGGGGTAACGGTTTCAAAATAGAGGAAGATAGATTTAGATTAGACATTAGGAAAAAAAATTTTTACAGTCAGGGTGGTAGAACACTGGCACAGGTTGCCCAGAGAGGTGGTGGATGCCCCATCCCTGGAAACATTCAAGGCCAGGCTGGATGAGGCTCTGAGCAACCTGATCTGGTTGGAGATGTCCCAGCTCCTTGCAGGGGGGTTGGACTAGATGACCTTTGAAGGTCCCTTCCAACCCTAACCATTCTATGATTCTATAGTAGTTCTGTAGTATAAAGTCTCTGCTGTCTTTGGGTGATGATCATCTTATTCCCTTCATTGAATAGTCTCATTTATTCTATTTATATTCCACTCAACTAATCACGCACAACTCTATAATGAATTGTTCATCCTTTAAGTGAATTCATATTTTTTGTTTTATTGAATGCATTGTTTTTTTCTTTTGATTTTCTGAAGCTGCAGTTTGCACTCAAAAGTTTAGGGTAATGCAAGTTTGTCTGATGAAATTCGTTTTTTAGGTTGGATGTTTGTCTGAAGCATAATGGATTCAGGAGTTTCAGTGATCCCAACTTGCTTGTGTTTACTGCTCAGGATCCACTTTAATCTATACCAACAATTCTTTTTCCCTTTTTTAAAAGTGACATTTTACTTTAGAACATTTTAACAAAATTCTGGCCTTTTCCTGATGTTGGGACTGAACTCGGCAAAGTTGCAGTTCTTGATTCAAGATAAAAGCAGGACCTTTGGCAAGAATGGCTGGTCCTCCCCACCAGCACCCCTGGCTCTGTATTTTCTACTTTAGACCAAGTGCTTTTTTCTCACCACATGAGGGCATCGATGAGCTAATAACGGTGATTTTGCTCATCCCTTAGATACTGCCGGTACGAACCGCATAAATTATGAAAAATATATGCAGTGGAGAGTTTTTGTAAGTTTGGAATAACCAGACGATGGCATTCTGCAGTCCTGTGCGGGATCCTGAAAATCGTGAAATACTGCAATTACAGAGTTATCCAGTCAATAAGGGGATTACAAGGAATATTTTGATAGCGTTTGCAGTTCTGAGATCCATGAGCCCCAGATACAGAGTTTAGGTCTGTGACCTTTTCCTGGACTGCATGATTAATTCCAGCAAGGTGAGCAGTAGCAGACTTGTACCGCTCCTTGAAACAAGGCATCTGAGTATGGGGAAGCCTAAGATTGGAAAGCCACGAACCCACAGAGCTCAGTAAGTTTGTATCTCTAAAAGCCTTCACTGGGTAAAGCAACTCAGGTAAAGATCATTGATTCTCTGTCAGATGCCTTTTCTCATATAAATGTCCTCAGATGAAATGAGGCCCTTGCTGGAAACACTATACAAATACGTCTAAAATACGTTCCCCTTCCTGAAGATCTTCCAGTCTAATTAGAGCAGACAGACAAAAAGCAGGAGTGGAAGTAACTTTCTGTTAGAGCAGGCTGATCCAGCACAAAGTTCCTCTTTCTTCCTCTGACCTTCCTGTGAAAGCCTACAGTTCTCGTGGGAGAAAATGTAATAACCTCAACACACCGTCTTTCAGGTCTCCAGAAGCCTGCGGCAGGATGCATAGCTGGTATAAAGGCTGGAGCTCCTACCGCCGGTGAAATCCTGCTGTCCCAGCGAGGCAAATGCATACTGATAATTCTACCTTTATGAAAGGTGTTCCCTAATTAGTGAAATGTAGTGAAAATTTAATTCATCTGATCTGTTACAGTAGTGCTAAGTATTGGAGGCTTTCCTTTAGGAAAAAAAACAATGTAGTTGATCCTTAATAACTTCTGTCTCTGCTTCTTAAGGACAGATTTGACAAGGAACTAGCTCTGTAGAAAATAAGGCTTTTCTGCTTCCACGTGTAATTTTTTTCAACTTTCTTTTGACCAAGCAATATTCCTGTGATTTTCTGTCCAGAATATTCCAAATTGTCCTAATGTGTACACTTATCCCCTCTTTCTAGCTGTTGATTATTCAAGGTGCTCCGGAAGAAATGGAATTCAGTGTTTTCCAAGTTTATTGATTTCAGAAGGTGTGTAGTAGTCATGGTAAATAGCCAAGCCAGACACTGTCTGTCCGCTCTGATTATATTTTGCAGAGGATTAGCATACTAAAAAGATGATGATCGCAGATCTTTTGTATTGACTAGGCAAATTTTAATAATGACAGAGGAAAATTGAATTTACACAGGTGTTAACATAATGAAGGATCTGTTAGATGGAAGCAAATGTATGATATTTTCTCATTACTTCATTTAATTTATCCAGCTTTTAATCCACAGAGTACATATTCATGAACAAAAGACTCTAATGCATCTACTGCTGCAGAGTTTCTGAGTTGGTTCTTAGAGTGACAGCACGTAGTTCAAACGAAGACTCACCCACAGCAGAGACAACTGCATTTTATATATTTGGGGTTTTTTAGCTGGTGCATAAAAACTTCGTTTGCAAGCCAGATACCCCTTTGTATGTATTTCACTCCAAATTTCCACCTCTTCCCCCACCCAGATTAACCTACCTGTGATTGCAGTTTTATTTTACAAATCCAAAATTCCATTAGAGTTGTGATGCTTTGAACGATTTTGCTGTTTGAGACTGCAGTTTAATGCCTGTATGAATTTTAAAATCTACTTTTAGAGAGAAATGTTCAGAAGAGTCAGATAGTGGATGAAGCTTCATTAGTTCATTTTGAATTCTTGCAAGGTTTTACAGGCAAGACAGAAAATCAAAAGGAAGCCAAAATGAATGAAGAAAATCTATTAAATGTATTTTATACTGCGGTGCAACTAATATTTTCTCACTGCAGGATACAATTGAAGACAAGAAGTGTATTTCATAAATTATTATTCTCTTGTCTAATACTGAATATTCCTTTCTGTGGAAAAACTATTAGTAAGCTTTTATGCTGTTGATGTGACTAGAAATTGTGCTATTAATTTTTATCACATAGGAAATAGCTGTACATGATAAGGTACAAGTAAATATAATAGAAGCCATTAGAATTTTTTTTTTCCTATTTTTCCCTTTCTCTCACTGGTTCATGTAAGTAGATTATAAAACATTTTCTTTCTGTCTTTGGTAGAATAGTTTTACAATAGAATATAAAACCACCGTGGAACAGGCAGATTAGCCTTTGGTTTGCCTCATGTGGAACTTTTATATACTTGTTGAGAAAATAATGTGTATATTCATTCAGCTGATAAGGAATGTGTTGGAGGAAAGGATGTTTTTGTGACTTATTAGATGCAGCCTAGGGTAACACTGAAGTTTTAAGGTTGTTGGCAGGGGTAGGGGGAAGGATAAAAGAAAACAAAGATTTTGTTTCAGGCAAAATTCAATCTCTTGCATATCTGCTGAAATACATTCTACATTCTGTGGAATACATTTCCTAATCCTTTGTGCCACTGTGGGATGGATTATTTAATGCATTTTTCACCTGGAGAATAGTCATCTTTTAATACAGCCGAAGTCAGTCTTCTTTCACAATGTATGATTTTGAGAAAAGGTTTTTCAGTGATTTTGGTGAAGAAATTAACATCTCCCAAGTCACCTGCAGGACAAAAGTCCAAGATGTTTTCATTTATTTTCCTACAATGATCTTCTGATACGTGCCTAATCATTGTCCACAATACTAGTGAAGAAAGCAAGCTATTTAAGAAAACCTTGAGACTTTAACTTTGTAGTATTTGGAGTGGTTTTGTATTAATGTAATTCATATTTTTCAACAATAATGTATTGCTTTGCATGGAAAGTAACATATATTCTTAATTGACTATAAACTACTGTGTTTAATATATTGTGTATTAATGAAAAGGCAAAATAGCAGAGTAATTCTTTCCCTCTGTGTCCCATATATGCTAGGATAAGAGCGGATATCTTCCAATTTGCATCTTAGCAGGATTCTTTCCTTTATGATGAAAAGAGTGAATGAAGAATGAGATCTTTGCAGTCTGGATCCTGCCTACATCTGCCTACTTTCCAGAACTGTCTAATCATATAACTAATTAATCCTTCTTAATTTACATTAAACTAAGCATCTAAATCATGTGAACTGTATTCAACCTCAAATCTTTCTACTCAACACCCAATAATGCAGTATTACTATGAATACTAGTTATTCTAGTGAAATAGAAATTTGTGAAATTTGGGCTTGTGAAAATAATTCCTGTTTGGAAACTTCAGCTTTTTCTTTTTAAAAAGTCTTTGTACACAAATATTCTTTACAGCTGTAAATACTTCAGCTGTGACTCTTTGCTTGCATTTTGTGAAATTATATTTTACCCACTTATGTGTGTTTATTGAGTTGTGACACATGAAATCATGCCAGTTTCAGTTCTAGAAAATGTGTTGGATATGGAATACTCCAAAGAATGCTTAAAAGGGCTTAGTAGAAAGGTTGGTTACTTGTTTGTCACCACGTATAACAAGGAGGAATTCCTTTTATTCTGTTACAAAGATGTACAATCCTGTGAGAAATGGCCAGCTCTGTTTAAACACACCCAAAAGGATAAGAAAAAGTTGATCTGGGGAGGTTTCAGCTATGGAAATATAGTCAATTTTTTAAAGTACAAATTGCATCCTTTTACACCTGCAGGATGTTAGCCTGGAATTAGAGGGCGGTTTGGGATTTTTTTCCCCCCTCTTTAAGTGGTATCCAGCTTATTAAAATAAACATTGCATTTTGTGTAAGAGCAGTAGATATGAGTTACTCCTGGCAGGGCCAGATGTATGAAAACTAAGAGAGGAAAGGTCTGTTCCCCTGTACATGGGGCAGCTTGCCCCCCTTGGAAACCAGAGTTTCCTTGTGTCCTCGGGCAGAAAGTAGCTTTTGTTGCTATGAGCACCTCAAAGGAGCTTTTCTGGCAAGCACTCCTGAATGGGAGGCACTGACACATCTTGTGCCCTTCAGGAATTTTAATGAAGTTAACCGAATCAGAATACAAAAGTAAGCTGCTGTATTAAAAGGCCATCTACTCTCTAGCCAGCTTGCTGTGTTCAACAGAAGCTTGTCGTGTACAGGGACAGGAATATCTACGACTGAAAAATCAATCTGTATCAGAGACGCATCCCAGACTGCATCAAGGAAAACGTCCTTCACATTTCACTGAAAGCCATCACTCATTTATTACTTTTCTATTCAAAGCTGGAAATACTTTCAACCTCATCTGACTTCTGCTTACAAAGTCTAGAAGATATTTCCTAACCTGTAACCACAAATTCTTTTTCTGCTAGCGGTTAAGTCTGAGTACTTATTTTAGAGAGCTTTTTACAAGATTGCGATGGAGGTTTGGCTGTCTTAAGACAGTGAGAGTCATTGTTTTTTGCATTAAACTCCCAGGAATAAAGATAATTTCAAGTGGGAAAATACAGGAGAAGATGAGGCTCTGAGCAACCTGATCTAGTCAAAGATGTCCCTACTCCTTGCAGGGGGGTTCGACTAGATAACCTTTGAAGGTCCGTTCCAAGCCTAACCATTCTATGATTCTATGAGATTCCCTTTCTCTTTTCCCATCTCCGAAATAAGGATAACTCTTGCTATTTCAGTCTTTTGTTATTGTAACAGACTTCAACAATGAGGAGCTGATGTATGGGCTTAAAATGCATGGGTGAAAAGATGGCAGTGAAGGTTGTGAATACTCTGAAACATGAATGATTGTATAATAGACATCCTGAAATGTTATTTCAGTTGACTTTGCTAAGTGTCTTTTACTCATTAAATTGGATACTATTACAAACTTGTTAATAATAGAGAAATCAATATGTATTCAGTCTAGATGTACTTTGAATAGTTCCATAAAAGCATCACATAAAGGTCAGCCAATTTCATTATTTTATTGCCATCAGATAAATAAATATGGCATGCTGAAGAACAGAAGTTTCTTATGTTATATTTATTTGCTTGGCACAAGCAAATTGGGGGCAATCAGCATTTGTTAAGATACAGAAATGCACAGTTGTGCTACTTGGGACTGCCTTTGAAGCGGTGAAGCTTCTTTTAAAGATATTTTTTTCTTCTCAGTTTCATTGCAATTAAAGTTACTGAGAGCTAAGATATTGCTAAGCTCTCTGGTATGAAATCAGCTGAAGTTAAATTTGCTAATGCTTTTGGTTAGTTTTACTCATAGAGCCTCGGAAATTTGTTTGCAAGGTATTAGAAGAAAATGAATTCTGAGCTCAAAAGGGAAGTAGTGTAATTGTGAAAACACCTCATATATTAGAACGAAATGCTAATTTAAGTGTGGGACATACATAATTTTAATAATAGAGTACAGCAGCCCTCTCCATAATTCACACACTATTGTTAATGCGTTACTACAAGCTCCTTTCTTCCCAAAGTTATGACGGTGTCTTGTAGAGGCAGTGCACATTGTGTCTGGGTCAACTGGGTGATCCTCAATATATTCAGCTCTTGTCTTTTACTGAGGGATGATAAAAGTATCAAAATGGGATGTATGCCAGTGCTCCCTTACTCTCCGGGGGTTAATTTTGTTAAATTACACATCAGAATTCAAAAGAATTCAATCCCACATTCACTTGAGTGGCATCAATGTGTTTCTAGATCCACTTCCGAACATGGTTAAGATTTGCTGAGTACAGAATATAAAGTTCCCTTACCATAGTTTGCCTGACCAGCTGAAGTCTAGACAAAACTACCAGCCTTTGAGTCATCTTCAGAGTAGCCCCTACGACAGACTGGTATGCATTTAATAGCTGTTTGGCATAAATATGACACAGATGGGAAACACCTGGTTTCATTGTGTTGTTGAGTGCATTAAATCATGTAACTGGCTTCTCTGAGCCCCTTCATCATCTTTGCATTACTGTATGAAGGATGATGAGATCACTTAGTTTTGAAACTGAATGTGTTTGTATTCATTTCCCTTATTCTTAGAATCCCAGTGTTGTCAGGGAAAAAAAAAAAATGAAGTGTAGCCATGTAAAATTGTTTTGGCATCCATTCATATATCTCAAGGAACTGATATAGAGCGAGTTGTTCAGATACCACATATCCTTCACTGAATGTAAAACAAGAGTTCAGTTCTGTTCCTGCCTGGCTGCCCTTGCTGTCAGGAGTGAATGGATGTGTAAGAGACAGGACCAGAAAATTAAGTCAAAGCATTATCAAGTCTTGGTATTTGCTGTTGTTTCTTCATTTCCTTTTTCTCTCAAGCGCTTCCTTCATACTATTGCGTCTTAAGAAAAGCACATTCCTTTAGCAACTTTCTGACCTTCAGTCTTCATGTTCTTCTTGCATAAAATTTTTGTTTCTTGGCTTCATTGACTTTGGAAGTCCTACAGTCTCTATCTACCAAGTCTTTTCAAATGGACCTATTACCCATTGGTGTAAGTGTCTGAGAATACAGTCAAAGAAAAGAATAGAACAAAAAGATCATAAACCAGGGACTCAGGTTAGTAATGACTACTGAGAATTTGGACTTTACAGGCAATAAAGTAAGAATCACATGTATCCCAGGATATAATGGCAGTTGTGCTTCTTGTGTGGTGAGAACTTTGAAGAAGAACCTCCCCAAACAGGCAGTGGAAAAGTGCTTTCATGCTCTGATCATGAATCACCAATATATTGTGATGGTTTAGCCCAAATCACCACACAGTTTCTCGCTCACTCTCCCCCTCCCCAGGGGGATGGGGGAGAGAATTGGGAAGGAAGGAGAACTCGTGGGTTGAGATGAAGACAATTTACTAAAATAAAAGGGAAAACTACAATAATAACAGAATATAAGGATATTAAAAATATACAAAGTGAACAATATGTGTTTTCTCACCACCCGATGTCCCAATGACCGATACAGCCCGTCCTGAGCAGCGATCACGGAAACAAACCCGAGCAGCAAGCAAAGGAGCAAAAGGGAGCCAGCAAGGTAGGGGGAACGATGCCAGCAAAAACAAGCAGGAAGGATGGATGCCAGGAAGGCAGATACCCACCCTCGCCTGCCCCCACTTATATACTGAGCATGACGTTTATGGCATGGAATGCTCTCTTTGGCCAGTTTGGATCAATTATGCTGTCTGTCTTTCTCCCAGCTTCCTGCATCTGCAAATTAGCGAGACTTGGAAAGCAGGACGGTGTCCTTGGTCTCATTCACAACAACTGGTATCATCAGGGTGTTTATGAACATTCTTCACACACGAAATCCAAAACATACCAGCTACTGAGAGGAAAAATTAACTCCATCCCTGCCAAAACCAGGACATATATATACACAAGTTTAGATAATGCACAACTGACGTGTGCTGTGTGTTTTGGGAATTGTTGTTATTTTGGAAATCAAAAGGAAGTCTCAGAAGGAAAATTTCACAGTTTTTCCAGCTATTCTATTCTGACCTCACAGCTGAAACTCAAGGCTACTAGACTGAATTCGTCTGTTGTCTCCCAAAGCTGTGATATGCACACCAGGCAATGTGAAATCTTCACAGTGATGCAGTAATGAATAGTGCCTTTCAGTGCATGGATAGCTAGAAAGAGCACAGATTTCTCTGAAAAAGAGCAGCTTAGTCAAAACTCTTGCTGAAAGAAGCAAAGTCTTGCAATAGATTCAAACAGAAAGTATTCAGGAGGGGACAGACCAACTTTTAAGCAAGTTATTTATATGTTTGGAAAATATCCATCACAACAGTAAGACAGATCTCAGTAGGTTTAGAAATTGCAATTGGACAAGCTTGGAAAAGTTACTATAGATTTCTAAGATTTGTTTGAGCTTTTTCTCTACTTTCAGCACTTGTTTTTCCTGTCTTCCTTCTCACTCCAGACAAACTAGATTTTTCCCACTGACTGTCTTACAGTTTGCCAATCTCATAATAAAGCCTGTTTTGGATCCTCCCTCTTAAGTCTACCTTTCCAACAGTTTTAATATCAAGAATTCCTCCAACCCTCAGAGAGGTGACTTATCTATGGCTCCTCTATTTCTTTGTATCTGTCATGCTGAAGAATGTATTTTTGTCCAAATGTTTTTCTCTTCAGGTTTTTTCCTCATCCTGCCTCTGATTTCATGTCCGGACTCAGTGATTTACTGTTTACTTCTTTCCAAAATACATTTTCAATTCTAATCTGGATATTTGCTAGTCTAACTTTTACTTTATAGAGGTGCCTTCAGAGCTGAGAAGTTGTTAGTTGTAAAATCACCTCGAAGCACTTCCATGGAAACCCATATGGGGAGGAGAAAAGCATAAATCACTAATGGAATTATCTAAGAGCTCAAAGGAAAAAAAAAAAGAGCCCTCCAGTGTGCTAATTTAATGCAGTTTCTAAGTGTGTGGTAAATTAAAAAAAAAAATTACCCCAGCAAACAAGTACAAATTAATTGTTAAAGTTATCATATGTAGCAAAATTCTATGATCTTTTTTGTGCATAGGTGTTACTTACAAAACAAGTAAATGAATGAAACTGCTGTAATTCACTGGCATGACATTTACACACTTACTGATGGTGTTCCATTCTAGTATCCATAAATTGTTGATTATTTTACCCAGTAACATATTAACTATATATAAAAAAATAGTAAGGAGGTCACAGTCTTAAGCTATGATATATTGTACCACTTGTCTCTTTTTCTCTCTCTCTCTCATGCCATTTTTTCCAAAGTTTTAATAGAAATCAATTGGATGTTCTACTGTTCTTTTAAGAACAAAAGTCACAAATATTATAAAAGGTCTTCTATTAACCATGTACTGTTTCAAAGTTACAAATACCTGCTTTAGTGAGATCAACACTATTGTAAAATAGGTTTATAGTAGAAACTTATCTAGTGCGTATGTGCTAGAAATATTATTTGTGAACAACTTATTATATGTGAGAAATACATGTGAGCAGCAAAGCTCTTTTGTCTACAGAACTTTGCACTTTAAACAATGCTTATATTTCAAAATATTTAGTGAAATTTTTTAATGGATAAACTGGACAGAAGGATAATATGGTATTTGGATCACTGATTATGGTTATGTTCACCTCAGAGCTTCCTTCTGCAGAATTTTGAGTATTTTTCTATGAAGAACCCAGAAGGATGAAAACATAAAGGGTTTTTCCATCATTTTATTGTTTCTCTTTACAGAATAATATTTTGTTTTGATTCATGAGACTGACACTACAGTTTTGGCGTTATGATTTTATTTTAAACAAAGTTCAGTGATTTTTGTTGACCTGTGTTTCTGTTGACCTGTGTTTTGAAATCTACCAGTTATGCAAAAAAGAACTGTTTATTTTGGAGGAAATCTCATGAACCGAAAATGTATATAACTCTAGGGGAACACACTGTTGTGGTTAAGTGTCTTTCTTCCTATACAAATGTTAAATTAATGTAATTTATCAGATTAGATCTTGATTTTACACTAATGACATGGTTCACAGAGGATGTATTGTACCTCTTTGAATTATTATAAATTTTATAAAGAGAAAGAAAATGATGTTTTGAATAGCTGCCAAGACACTGTTGTTAAAGCACATGTTTTCAGTTTGAAAACATGTATGGAATTCATGTCAGCATAAAGTTGAGTCTGCAAGACAGTGAATTCAAGGATTAAACTGCTCTACAGTCCTAGTGAAAACCTTGATAATGCCAGTGAACTTCTGAGAAGGCAGTAAATTGTAGCTATTGGGGCACATAAATTCATCAGAGAATTAAATGTATTATGTTAGATGAGAAGAAAGTTAATTTGTACAAGTTAAAGACATGAGTTTTACATCTCTGTCATTAAATTTCATTTTAAAAAATGAACTGACATTAAATTATAGATTAGTAACTGAAGGGCAGTTTACACATAAATCATTGATTTACTACATGACTCAGAGCTGGTAATGGGAAGAAGTATTACCTTCAGTCACCCACTTAAATCCAGTTGCAGCCTGAAGTGACTCAGCCCTGGCCGTCTGACAGCTGTTGGGTATTCAGCTGGGCAGTGAATCAATGGGGAAGGTGCAGTCAGTAGACAGGTGTAGAAAACCCTCCGCTGTAAGCTTTTGCGGTCAAGGCAGGGAAGTTAAAGATTACGTGAGTGTGTCAATTGAACTAGCCATTTACTGATGAATCTCAGAGAAGAGCATGTCATCTCTTTAGTCCCTGTTCATGGAAGGAACATCAGTCTGCCCATCAATAACAAATGCGTTGCTGTAGTTGAGTGTGCCTGAAATTCGTAAATGGATGTATGGCCAAGTGTTGCCAGTCCTATGAGAGGCATCCAAACTGCAATGCTCCTGTCTACAGGGGGATTTTTAATTATGTTGGCAATTATCAGTAAGCACTTTTCTAGTGTGGATAAGATCTGAAAGCACTGCATGGTTCGGATGTGGCAGTAGTCTTAGATCTGGTGTGAGTCTAATGTGTCACTCAGGAGCCCTGATTTACTGTGCTTTGTCCTGTTATCCTCATCGGGCAGGATGTTGCATTTATTGAATTAACAAATAACGTAGCTGGTCCCACAGCTCTTCAGACCTAGTATGTTATTATTAGATTGTTAGAGTTGTTTTCTGTGCTATAAAATCAATTTACAGTTCTATTTTTTATTTTACAGATAACCATTCAGAGGGACAGTGGTTTAGATGTTAGTTCCCCCAAACATGGAAAAGTGGATCCAGACAACATGCCACATGTTGGTGGAAATACTTGGGCTGGTGGAACAGGTTTTTCATTCTTTTTTTTTTTTTCAGTGCGTCATTGAAGGATGTCTAAGGGAGATGCTGTGCCAATCCAAATTTGATTTATACAAGGCCACCCTTTGCTTAGAGCTGTTTTACTCAAACAGGATTGCTTTATTGCCGGTGAAAAGAAGTGAAAAAGAATTGCAGTGTCAAACTGTATATAGCAAATCTCTACTTAAGTTATATTTTGTTGTTGTTTCTTTTCATTGGCGATGTAGAGAACCAGAAGCTTGCAGCCATAGAAACTCGGCTGAGTCATTTGCCATTCTCTCAGATTTCTCCGTGTCTGCAGCACTTCAGTGTAGGCAAGAAGCACACAAAATAGGCAAAGTGTCTCCTAATTCTAAAAGGGCATGATAGTGTTTTGGCAACAGTGTAAACTAACAAATTCTAGGGATAAGACAGAGTCTGGATTAATTACTTGAAGGACCAGGAGCTTTAAGGAGATGTGCAAGACTTATATGATTTGTAGTCCCCTTGGTACAAGGTGGATACCATTATGAATGCAGTCTCGAGAGACTACACACACAAGTATTCCCTTGGAGTTCTTCTTAACCATGATAGCTGTTTGGTTTTTAAAATCTTTGGCAACAAATATTTCTACTGGGGATTTTTGGCAATTTTTAAAAATATCTGTAGATATGACAATGGAAGCTTTAAAGAAAATACATTCTTATTTATTATTGAGTGTATATTCTTAATTATTTTTTATCTCAATCATGTTAGGTGGGAGAGACACTGCTGGGTTAGGTGGCAAAGGTGGGCCATATCGGCTGGATGCTGGCCACAAGGTTTACCAAGTATCTCAAGCTGAAAAGGATGCTGTTCCTGAGGAGGTTAAGAGAGCTGCTCGAGAGATGGGTGAAAAGGCCTTTAAACAGAGGTAATGTGGAAGTTTTTATTTTCCCTTCCATTTCCCAGAAGAATTTGAAAAAAAATGGCTAAGACGATTTCTCTTTCTTAACTGCATTTATCAAGTACCTTAATCTGATCATTCTCATTTAACAGAGCTTACCAGCATGTGTTTAACTGTTCTGGACAAGAAGTATAGAATTAAGCCACACTGTTAAAATGACTGTGTGATTTGGTGGAGTAAAACATATCTCGGTGGATAAGGAGACTGATGTGAATATTTATCTTTTTTAAAAAGGGATCTACTGTATGAAAATTTGATTGAATTATGATGAATCCAGATTGTATGTTGTTAGGAATTCATCACCTAACAAATGTCTTTCAAAAGGGACTGTTGCAAGCAAATTTTTTGTTTGAAAGATCTGTAGCCAAATGGTGAGATGATTTGGACAATTAAGCCTCAGCAGACACTTTTACACGAACCACAGATCTTCCCAGCATTAGTGTAATGCATGGTTACTAATCGAATATTTCCCAGACTGTGCAAAGAGATTCAGATTTCTTCCACCGGCTGAACTCTCAAGTCAACCTCTGGTGCTTTGTGCTAAAAAAAGCAAAGTGTATTGGCAGTCATTCCAAATGAGTTTTACATTTCAGCCCAGGATATATTGCAATGTGAGTATCTGTCTGAAAGCAGAGCGTACCAGACACAGATTAAAACATTGGAGCAAATAAATTTAGGATCAATTTAAATGGCCTATGTTTTGTTGCTTTTAACAAAGTGATTCTCAGTGTTGGGCAAGTCTGGGTGCTGTGAAGAGCAGGTGAGATTGCCATTTGCTTCAACTGGTGTATAAATAATTAGACTGTCAAACATAGAGCACACGCTGTACATGAATCACTGTATTTAAAAAGAGCAATTTAGCTATTACGTTCAGGTCAAGTTTCTTTTTTTAATCATAGTTTTGTTACTAAATTACCTGGAGCATTTAACATTGTCATTGGAGCATTAGTGTTTAATAAAGATGGGAAAATATATAGATTGTGTCAGTGCTTGACAGGAAAAAATCCTGAAAGGAAAAATACTCTTTAATAGCGATTTAACTTACACAAGCAATATACAGAAATTTAAATAAAAAATAGTCACTTAAGGTTTTGTTTTCAGGGGGAAGGCAGAGCTTGTTTTGTCTTTTTTCCTGGTACTTTCTGGAGGAGGCCGGGGGGGGTAGGTGGGGAGGACTACATTTAATCCTTTCTACATTCCTGTTCTCCAAAACTGCTTATCAGTTGCTTCATAATAAAAACAAGTGGTATGTATGATCTTGGATACTGTGCATCTATTTGTGCCTATGCACATATACACACACGGCATGCTTTGATGGGTTTCTACCTACCTGTATGGTGCTTTGCAAAGTTCCTGTTAGGAGAAATTCCTGAATACTGCTGAGTGTTATGGAATCAGTGCAACTCTGTCCTGTAAAATCTGAGTATCTGCACAGGAGATATCAATTCATGTCCTGCTAAAACCAGGGAGCTGGCATGAACCAGCTGTAAATGTAGCCTATTCTGAAGCCACATTTGACTTGGATTATTATTTTGTACCTCTTGGATGGTTTTGGGAACTAACTGATAAAAGTTAAGAATAGGGAGGCTGAAGAAAAAAAAAAAGTAAGGAGGACTGCAGATTTCACTGCTTTCTTTATACGTGGTTATCTGGAAGGGAGAATTTTAATATGAAAGCTATGATTGTTTTCCTGGCTAGATAGTACTGCTACTGGAAAACATTTTAAATTGCCCTATTTCAGTAGAATGAAGTTAGCAACTGCTCTGGAATAGATGCAGTATTTTTCATGGTATTTTTCTAAACTAGCTTTCACTGTGGATTGATGTAGAGTCTAACAAAGTAAAACTGCATGTCAGGGCTTTTTTGTTTGAAACAAAATGTTTTCTTCATTAATGTAAAGATACTGACCTCCATTGGCAGGATCCATGAAATAAAGTGTATAGCACTGAAAGTTAACTTTTCCTGCCTCTGATGAATAGTAGTTGGCTATAATGACTGTGTCTATGTATTCAAAATAGAAAAAGACACAGTCATACTAAAGATAACAAATTTTAATGTTTGGTTTTGATATTATCATTAACAGGCTAGTCTAGACAGCAATTTCAATCTGGGCCTCATTGCCTCTCTTTTTTTATTCTCATGTATAGTGTATGTTCTGAGGAAGTAACTTGTATTAAAAAGCTTGTCATTAGAAATACAACTGGCTTTTGCATACTTTACTATCCATTTATAATTCATTTAAAAATTAGTATTTTCAAAGCAGTGTGAGCAAGATTTATGCTGTTATGAAGTGCTTGTGTTTGAAATAAGCTGTGCGCAGATAGGCCGATATGCTTTAGCTCAGGGCTGAACTCAGCCATGTGCTACATGTGGGCAGATACACAATTGCTAACTCACTAAGTGATGCTGGGTTATGGAAAATACCGAATGATGCGCACTCCCAACATATCCACCTGTCCCCTAGCTCATTCTCCACCGTAAGACCTCTGTCATTAAATTTAAACTGTGAGTTTCACCAGTTTAAGAGTATCTGCTTAGCTATGATGTTGAGAAAAATGATACAGAACTTTAAGTGGGCACATCTTAACTTATAGAAAAATCATATATCTATTTTTACAGTGTAGATGTTGCACTCATTGTTAGACCTCTGGACAGAATAGCATTCGGTGACATCACTCATTTTTTTCTGAGGGAGCACATTTTTGTTAATGTTCATTTGAAACTTCTTTGTTTCAAGCTTTCATCATTTTATGAAGCATGAAGATAGGTATTTGAGATAGAGTTATTAGTTGTAGGTCTTCAAGGACAGATTTTTATAGTGTGTCTTTACTTAAGACACACTAAAAGCGTGGCTCATGATATGTTTAAAATACTCCAACGATGAAGTAATGAATAGACGCTCATGATCCTTTTATGGACAGATAGCAACACCTGAGACAATAAAACCTCTAGAATTTGATCACAGTTTTCAGAACACCTTGATTTACTTCCCAAAAATTAAAGCAGATTAGGAGAGAGACAAAGGATTAGTAACTTTAATAAATTTTCATGTGATGCAATCCCTGTAGACATTGGTGATCACCTGCCTTGTCAAAAATTCAGAAAAGCAGCTGTGGTCTGATTTGTCTCTTGTGTGTGGTTATTACAGTCTGAATTTCCCTGTTATCAAGTAAATAAACTTGTAGTTTACGTATGTAAGTGGATGATAAACTTCTTTCCTAAACTGTTCTTAGCTCCCTGTTCTTTGCTTTAGATTGAAAGAGATTCGAATGAGTGAATACGATGCATCAACTTACGAAAGGTTCTCTGGAGCAGTCCGACGTCAAGTTCAGTCACTCCGCATCATCTTAGACAATCTGCAGGTAATCTTAGACTCAGTGATAATGCAACATGGTGAGCTCATAACATTGGGTTCCACACACTATCCTACTAATATCCTGTTGCCATCTGATGATCATACCTTTAAGGGCTAAAACAGATTCAGGTTATAATCATGGTTAGGAAAACCAGTCTCATTACTATTTCAAAGGTGCTTTTAAGTGGATCCCAGTGCTCATCTCTACAAGTTAAAGTATTCCCATACCACAGCTCACAGAGATTATTTACTCAGGAGCACAATTTTGTGAAAGAGAATACTATACATTATTAAAAGAGTATGTGATGGTGTGTAGGGCACAGCCTTTGTCTTTACCTCCTGTCCAAAAGACTTTTTTTAGCTGAGAAGTGCAAATGCTATAGATGTTAAAAGAAACACCCACTCCAGGTGGGTGCTTTACTGCATATGAAGCTGAAAACATGCATTTTTCTCAGATTTGTTTTTAACTCTTGCCAATAAAAATAGGTATAGCCCAAATCTTGTAAGTGGGAGCTGACCAAAACCACCAGTTTGCCTTCTAGTAATTGGTCCATGGTTGTTCCAGATTTTGTTAGTACTAGTGTTCATATATGGGGTATATAAGAGAAAAAGTGCATAGTTTCTAGGAGGAATCTGCTATTCTTCAGTGGAAATTAAAGGAAAAATAATTTTACTCCTTATAAGACATCTCTGATGAAAAATATTTCTGTTGAAGGCTACCAACCACTGGTATGCATATACCTTAGTCTATTAGTTACTCACTGTGCTGTGTCTAATCTGTCTCCCTACTTGAGCAATAAGACTGAAGTACAGAAATAAATTACTTTGTATGATTGACAGACTCCTGGGTCAAAAAGTCCAGTCCCCTAGTATTGCAAGTAAGAAAAGTAACATTTTCTTTGCCTTACTTGTATCTTTAAGACACTGTGACTACAATAATGTGACTATAATCACATATATACACAGAGAACCATTAGCCAGTTTTATTATGGATGTATCAATTCAGAGAGCTCCTCATATAATGAGCATTTAAGATTGCCATGATGAGGTGATTCATGCACCTAATACATGTTTCAGTTCAGGACATAGGCTTTTGGCTTGTAAAGACAAATTTTAACTGAAAAATTTTAGATATAAATCTCAGTTTTTCCTACATCATTTATATCTAGGTGCTTTTTTACCGTGTTTCTAGTAGACGTGCTGTTGGAACCACACTCTAGGTCTGAAGTGAATAAGTGAATCTTCAGTTTAAAGTCTTTGTCTGCCTTGTCTATTTCTGGGAGACAGAATTCTTACATTCAGAGATTATGTTGATCATAGTCGAAATGTAATATTAAAATACTATAAGGAGACATATCCTGTTGCTTTATTAAAAAGGTCATTTTAACATCAAGGTGAAGTCTTAAAAGCCTCAATATTTTATGAGACTTTGCTAACTTCCTGGCAAAATCTGTAACAGCTAACCACAGAGCTAGTAAATGTAAAATGTTTTTTATAAACTTTATAATGAAAAAAACCCAAACTCACTAAATTGGGAAAAACTAGCTAATAGAATAGGAGTGATATTGAAATCAAATTTTTAACTTTATAAATTTTTATACAGATCTTGGTAGTTTTTATTATTAGAAGATGCACTAGGAAAATGAAGATCAGTGATAACAGGAGTTACTTAGTTGCAAAATACTTTTTCTTAATTGGGAAGCTGAATCCAAGCACATTTCATGTTATCTTTTTGAGAAGGAAAAAAATGTATTTGAATTCTTCAGCTTGGTAAGTCATACAGCCCTTATGAAGGACTGTGCCTCTGTTTCCCCCTTTTTTTCTGGATAGTCCTATGTACACCATGGGTTCTCAGCTAAAACTGTTTTCTTTCTGTTATCAGTCAGACATTCCACATTTTCAAATAAGAAGTCAATGGCACAGTCAGTTGCAGTAAACTTGGCAGCTCAGATGTCTGTATGTTTTAAACTTTGTGAAAATCCCAAATTACCTTCTCAGTGGACGACGCTCTTGGCTTTTTAAAAATGTTTGAGCTTGCTTTGTTTCAAACTCAGTCTGTTCACACAATGGAAATATATTGTCCCTGTTTGTTTAACCTGGATTTTCTTTTCAACATATGCTTTTTTATTGTTAGGTTTGTGGATTTCTTAAAAATATGTTCCTTTCATTAAATTTTACGTCCCAAGAACCAAGATGTTGGGATTCAGGTCAAGTTGTGGATGACTCACAAAAGTTAGTAGCAGCAGAAAGAGATGCTTGGAATAGGCTGATCCTTGAAACTGATACAAAAATACAGTCTGAGGATGTCATTTCATTGTTCATTTTACTTTGCATAACTCATTCGTCTCTGTCAGCTCTTTGAACAACTTCATTATGAGTTGTTTATCTTCTGTAGAAGTAGCAAAGCCAGAAGGCCAGGAAATTCACTCAATGATGAGCTTTCTCCTCTCTCCTAATGCTGGCTAAAACCTGAATAAAGCTTGTCTGTCTGAACTCCGGATTCAAAAGCTTATGGTCAGTCAGTCGCTCAGAAAGGCCTTCTTAGATTTTAGATCTGAGAAAACTCTCCCTGTAGCTTCAGAGCATCATTTAGGCACCTATATTTAACTGGGCAAACCTGAGCCTAGGTCACTGAGCCCCTGCTGGGGCTCTGTCTGGTTTAGACCGTGTGGGAACTGTCTGGTTGTAGCAGCAAAAATAAAATAGTGGCAGTCCTATAATAAACATGGCTCAGAGAGCTGACGATGCAAAAAACCCCGTGCCCTGTCAGTAGTAGTTTCCTGATTTCAGCAGCTAAGGGAACATATGCATAATGTTTTCCCAGAAAAAAATGCAGACCACAACTGGCAGCATTTCACACCATCCTATACCGTTAGGAGTTACAGATTTAGATGTGATTGCTTCACATACACAACTTTTTCCGTGATATTTACAGACATCATATTTTGCGGATTTTTTGTAAATACACCTTTAATATCTTTCAGTGAAAATAATTTCTGCAGTGGTGTATTGTGATCAGCTATTGCCATGCTGCTAAGATACCGTATCTAGCACATTTTTTGAACTTCAAAAGCAACACAATGAATATGCAATAGTTTTCATCAATATGGTCACAGTGTATTGCCATAGTAATGGGTTGTATGCCCTTTCTAGTAAAATATCAAAGCAAGGTATATATGTAATAGTTCTAGTTTTCTCTTAAAATTGTAAATGCTTTTAAACTTATGTTGCTTTTAAGCTTATGAAAATTACATATTGAAAATGCTTTGAAGCTTTTCTGTAATATATGTGTGCATTGTATAACACGTGCTCAAGGGGATTTTTTTCTGCTTTTTATAAAGGAAATAAATTCTTAGGAATTCTGCATGGAAGAAGCAGGTGCTAAGTAGTCTAAATAATTTTAACATTTTTTTGGAAAGAGGTTAAGTTGGATTTTGTCAGCATTCTTTCCTGTTCTAGGGGAGAATGCAATTTCTGTGTTACTCAAAAAAAAATTTCAGCTCAAATACCACCTTTTCCTGCATGAGCTTCAAAAGATATTAAATGGTTTTAAACTATATCCATAGTTAAAAGTAATTTTCTCCTCACACTGCTGTTCCTTGAACAGCAAATAGCCACAAAGCTAAAACATTGTCAATGAAAGCAGTAGTGAAACTACTTGAGAATTTGTTCAATGAAGCCTAAACTTTATAATCTTCTGTTGTTTGTCCCTCCTGCCTACTGAAAGGAAGCAAATGACAAAAAAAAAAATTGACAAAACAGCAGCCATAAGGAAGCATTAAGGATGCATCTCTGTTGCAGTACTCACAGTGTCCAAGATGACTAGGAACAAAGTCATCTCACCTGCGTCATCCTGGAAGGCGCATGATTCAGTTTAAACAGACTCTGCTCACTCAGCAGCATGTTGTCTCCAGGAGCACTTTTTAAATTATCAGAATGTTTTTGAGGTTTGCCATGGGTTATCCTACTGTGTTTTTCACAGTGGGGAAACTCCTATAATGTGGGACTTTGGTGGAGCCTGTAGAGGTCACCTGGAATTTGCAGGTATCTTGTGATGTTGCACAGCTCTTCAGGCAACAAAGGAATTGATGATCCTATAGAAGAAGGGACTTCAGATTTCAAACCAAGAGTTGGTTTAATGGTAGTGGAAACTACTAGTTGGTGGTGGTACAAGCAAACTCATGAGTGCTCCACTGCCAAAGTGAGTTAAAGCTAAGTTGACTGTAGCACCACAAAACTGTATCAGAGGGAGCAACTGACTGAATTTGCAACCTAGGAAATAATTTCCACTTTTCCTTTATGTGATTTACTACAAGACTGAGATTTCCATGTGTTGGCGTTGTTTTTGCTTCCCATCAGGAAGCATCTGTAAACCTTTTGACATAACCTAACTAAAAAAAAACCCTGTGTTTGTCACAGCTATGTTAATTCTATACTCTAAAATTATTTAATCAAAACATTTTCCCTCTGGCTTTGCATTCTGTCTGCTGACTTATTTTCTTAAGTAAATAGTCCATTAGTCTTGAGTAACTTCAGGCAATAGACAGTAGACCAGAACTCCTTCTTCCATACACACCAAAAAGAAAAACTCATAAATTTTGACCAAAGCAAAATCAAAGATTTTCTGAGCCTTAAGAAGCCATCATCTGACTACTCAGACTGCACAAAATTGTAAATATTCATCTTCTCAAATCCTAGGCCTGCAGTTTACTGGGGATTTGTAATGTAATGCTTCCTGCTTATCAGAGGATAACTGATTTTCATTCCTGAGAACCAATGTTTAAGGCAGTTTGTGTCCTGCTGGATATTTGATTTGCCTCCAGCTGCTGACCAGCAATTTGCTGAGAGTGCAAAAGCATTGTACATATATAAATTTTAAATCCTCTTTCTTTACTGGACTTACTAGGAACAGCAACTTCAACCTAAAGATTTAAGCAGAAATTAAATAAACCATGAAACCCATATATGCAGACTTTACCGTCTTTAGGTGGATCTTATGTATTATAAACCATGATGAAGTTGTCCTTTGAAAACATTCTTAAATATGTTGCTTATAATATTAAAACACTTGAGTCTTCAATCTTTAGTGCTTGCTTCTATGTACAGAAGGTCCATCGATATTTGAGCTCCTGGATTGTAATGCATGTTAATCAAGTCAGGCTGTAGATAACCAGTGTCCTTTTAAAGAAAACAAAAGAAGCATTTAGTGGACTGTCTCTTGAGTATCACAATTTTCAAGGTTTTTATTTAAAAATGGAAAAATAGTTTGTTATTAATATTATTTTAAAAGAAACCACTTACTGTTTTCAAGGGTGAATACTATTTGGTTTCACCTTTAAGTCACCCGATGTTTTTTTTTCTTGCACTGCTTGGATGAAGAACACGTAACAAATGGCCAGTTATGCATGTCCCTCTGGTACGCGTTTCTGCGCAGGCTTGTTACACAGATTGCCAGCGTATTTGCAAGAAAAAAACATTAACATTTCTGCAGTCCCCAGTTAAATTCCCAAACTCTTTAAAAAGACAAAATTACAGAGGGAACATGTTCTTTGTCAGTGTTAATTTTTTTTTCAGAGAAAAAGAACTGGATAGCTATGAGAATGTGTTTGAATTTCTTTGACTTATGCCAAAGCTATCATAGCATTACAGAGAAAATTCATGTGTATGTCATGGTCAGTAGGTCTTAAATTGTCTAACATATACTCACATCGCTGAGTGAATTAAGATTTCTCTTCTGTTGTAGGCCAAGGGTAAGGAAAGACAGTGGCTGAGACACCAAGCTGTTGGAGAGCTAGATGATGCCAAAATCATTGATGGGCTGACAGGAGAAAAAGCCATATATAAACGACGTGGAGAACTTGAGCCACAAGTAAGTATCCAACAAGTAGCAGAGAACAGTGGAGAAGAGCTTAACTGTTTTGCTGATTTCATAGTGGCTGTACGATATCTGTGTTTGGAGTTTGAATAAGTTATAGGGATAAGAAACTTAGAAGAATCACAGGATGGAAAACTTGCTTGACTTCTTCTTGTAGTCTTCCATATGTATTTCCTGCTGGCCACCCTCAGAGAGAGGATGCTGATCTAGGCAGTGCTTTGTTTTGATCTGATGCAACAGTATTTATGTTCTTGTAGTGTATTTTAATGAGCTGAAGGCAATTAGCAGAAAACGTTCTGTTTGTATGCTTTTCAAAGAAACCGGAAAATACTTTCTCACTAATTTAATTTCGTTTTTGTTAATAAATACCCCAATACCCTAGTAAGTTGTGGTTTTTTTAATGTATTTAACAAATGTCTTCTTATTATTCCATTATATGCAAAGAATTTCAGCTTCTTGGATTTACAAGAACAAAAATTATAATGGGAAAGAAGTGTGAGGAAAAGCCATTAAGATACGATAAAGTTGTCCATCCTATGGCTCAGTTCAGCCATTCCTTAGAAGACATTATGGTTAGGCCTATGTGAGTCAGCAACAGAGAAACCACTTGAATCAGACCAACAGAACCTGGCCAAAACTGGTGGGGTTAGTCCATAATATTTAACTGTAATACTTAATGACAGATTGCAATTTTTAACTGCACTAAGAATTTTTTTTTTTTAAATAGCTGAGTACAACATCTTTTTGCATGTCAGCTACCCACATCTGATGAATCCCTGGTATTATTTTTTACGCTACTTGGTCCTGATGTCTGTTGCTTTGAACAGTTTATGGAACTTGGCACTGCCTGTGTGAAAGATCAGAAGAGAAAAGTGATTTGATCTTCATTTCTGATTTTTTCCAAAATGTATTTACTCAATGTATCAGTTTTAAGGCTTTGTAAAAGTACTCCAGTTAGGGGAAAAAAAAAAAAGACACCTTTAAGTTTTGTACAAAAAAACAAAATAAATGTAGGATTTAAAGGGCCCTTTCTCTCCATTTGTTTTTTTGGGAGGACAGGGCTGCCGCAGTCTATTAAGTGAATAATTAAAAGAATAAAGCACACAAATATTTGCAACCCTTTACAGGTAAAAGAAACATTTTAGTTACTTGTTTTTAATGTGACTGGTTTTTTTTGACAGATCATCTTTGACAGCCTTATACTTGAATCCAGACTCATTTCATTGCACACCTAATAAGACATCTCCCTTGACTGTACTGTACCAAAAATTGTTAAAACAGATAGGGATTGTCTTCAGGAAAAAATAATGATTTCAGCATCAGAATAAAGAAGAAACTAGCAGTTAATCAGAACAAGATTTCAAACATTTTTGGAATGTTATTAACCTCATCAGACAAGTTTTTGCAGTCTTGTATGGGTCCCTGTTAGTACTGTAAGCCAAGGAAAAGCATTTCCATTATGAGCCCTGGCAGAAAAAGCAAATTTGAGAGTCTCTTTACTGAAATAAAATGTTAAGAATCAAAGCTGAGACAGAAAAAGTATTTTCCTGACAAGCATGTGTGGAATTTTTTTGAGGTATTTCGTTGCCAGTCATTGAAGGTGAAGGGAAAGAATGAACTGAGGTATCTGTTAAATAACTGGTTTGAAACAGTTAGAAAAAAAAGATTAAAATGTTTTTGTTCTTTTTTAAAAAAAATAACTGATGTTTGCTGGATAAAAGTTTCTTACTGCACAAAGTGTGTTGGATTCTCTTTCTGAAATGTTTTGTCATTACTGATGTTTAGCTTTCCCATTTATATTGGTTTTTTTTCTGCTACATCTCCCTGTCAGCCTGGGAGCCCCCAGCAGAAACCTAAGCGCTTGCGCCTGGTGGTGGATGTTTCCGGTAGCATGTACCGCTTCAACGGGGTGGATGGACGACTGGAACGCTCCATGGAGGCTGTCTGCATGGTCATGGAAGCTTTTGAGAATTATGAGCACAAATTCAAGGTAATTACAGCTGGGCTAGGAGCTCTGTGATTATTGCACGGGCTGTGTGGAGCAGTGGAAAAAGTGTTTGATCAGTCAGTCTAGCCAAAGAACATTATTCATTCCCACAAGGAAATAAAGACATTAATCTATTTCTAGCAACCTGAAAAATAATACCAGTGAATGGATAAGAAACATTACACACTTCAGCAGGGGAGAATTCAATCTAAGACTATTAAGACTTTGATTTAGTGCAATTTGCTGCCTTTTTCTGTATTTATTTGTTTTATTTGTTTCTTTGAGCAGAAACGCTTAAGTGTAAATATGAGCTTCAGGACATACAAAGATGCCCTGCCTTTCCATCTGCCCAGAATACAGACAGTAGTACTTTGTGTACTTCTTGTGTTCTCTTCCAGTTAACCTGAAAGCAAGAAAATAATTTCTTGCACTGAAAGGTATTAGGTTCCAAATGTTATTTAATGGTCACCTGCAAAGGAAATGTAAAGAAATTTTATAACTTTTTTTGTCTCAGTAAGCCTAAACAAGGTCTAGAGTATGTTTCTTTAACCTTAAAAAAGACAGGAATGGCCAGTCTGAAGTTAATTCCTGACAAAGTCAGTGTTTAATGGAAGAATAAAGATGTCCGGTGCCTTTACCAATGAGCATCTCAAACCTAAGACTTAAAATACATCTGAATAAAATGTAAAATATCCTAAACAAAATTAATAGAAAAGAGTCCAGATCAATTCAGCCAGGTCTGCTTCACATTGTTCCTCTGACAGCATAATCCTACAGGTTTATGTTCTTCAGTAGACTCTCCTGTACAAAAACAGGCTGTACAGATGCTTGTACTTCTAGAATGTCTTCTCAAGTACAATCATGCAGACTTCCATTTGTCAGGGAAAAGGCTGTAAAAAGAGGTGGGCATTATGTTTTTAGCCTGCTTTCCTAAGGAAACAAGGCATATGCTACCATCCTCTTTGGCAGTAATATTTTCTCCCCCTTAATCATGCTTAAATAGAGCATGTTGCACAATTTCAAACAAATTTGAAACCATGGGTTTTTTTCCCAAAGACACTAAATTCCTGCAAATGTCGTGAAAATAGGCCAGGTAGAGAGTGATGCTCTGTAGTCCTGTTGGAGAAAAATGCTGAAACCATGAGCTTAGAGCTTAGCCTAGAGAAGCCATGTGGGAACTCAACTGCAATTAACAAAATCGTGGGAAACGACTCGTTTGTTAGTTCAGCTGCTCATGTATGTCCTGCTCACTGATAATAGAAAATTTAATTACAAATATTAACAGGGCAGTGCAATTATACCACACGATTTGTGTAGCTCAGTAAATCAGGCATATCTGAGCAACACGCATGTTAGTATGGCCAAATGCAGGATCATCCACAAAGGAAGACCAGGTAGAAGTAGTGGACGCAAGGATAAATGTGATATGTTGGGGTATAGTCAACATGGCTTTTATAAAGGGAAGTAATGCATTCTGAAGAGTCTTTATGTATGTGACAAGCAAGATTGGTTGATAGAGTCTGCTTAGCCAAAAACATTTGACAAAGTCCCTCACCAGAAGCTCATGAAGAAATGATACTGCTTTGGGGATAAAAGGGAAAGCCGTCAGATAAATGAACTACTGCTAAAAATATAGAAAATGGGATAAGTAGTCATTTTTTTAGAAGTGAAGGAGTGAAGGAAAGTCACTAGTGGAACTGTGATGGAATTTGCACCAGAGCCCATGTGGTTATGTTGTTCTGTGTATTCATAAGTGATGTGTAAAAGGGGATGGATGGTGAAGTGACAGAAGTTGCTAGTTGTATGAAGTTATTTGGGAAAACAAAAAGGGAAATCCAGCTGCAAGAAGCTGGAGAACGACCTGGCCATAAATAGTGACTGGGAAATAAAATGGCAGATGGTGTTCAGTGCTATTGAATGTAAAGCGCTGCAGATGGAAGAAAACAATTCTGATTGTAAATGCACAGTGAGGAAGTCTCAGCTGTTAGAACTTCACTCTCAGCTATATATTAGTGCTCAACAAAGAAATCTTGTAATTATGTTATATGGTTCTTTGAACACTCAGTGCCCACCAGCTGTCAAAAAAAAGCTAATTGAATGTTAGAAACTATTAGCAAAAAAAACCAGAGAATAAAGCAGAAAGCATCAGAATGTTGCTGTAAACACCCATAGCGCATTCACATCAGGACTAATGTGTGCAACTTTGGTCCCCCATCTCACAAAAGTTTATATAGGGCTGAAGAAGAGGAGAGGTTGACAAAGATTACAAAGGGTATGGAAGTGTCCCCACACAAGAAATGACTAAGTAGGCAAGAACTACTTAGTTTGGAGCGGATAAAAATCAAGGAGCTGATAAAATCTGGAGTAAAATGGAAATGTTGACCAGGCGACAGCTGTTCATGTCATTCTACTACAGCCATTCTGCTTTTGTTATGAACAATGCATTATTTTACTTTTGCACAACAGGACAGTGGCTTAGAAGGTGATGACACTGCAAAAGACATGCTGCAGAGGTAGATAATCAGCTGTCCTTATTTCCAGTGCAGCTCTATAGCTGAGAACCCAGACATGATCCTCAGGTGCCTGATACAGGAATAACGTGTAGAAGTAGAGAGCCAGCCAGCTCACTGTGCAGAATTAGTAAGATCGTTAAGAATTGTCTTTGTTTCTGGAATTTTAAAATCTATGTTCCATTACCTTTCAAATCCCTCTGTGTCTATTACAGATTATTGTATTTTGCTTGACAGTAGTTGCTATTGGCCAGTGTTTTGCCCTGCACATAGATGAAAACCTGTATTTGGTTGAGCAAATAGCTCAAAATGCAGTTAGTTGTAATAGTAAATGTGCCTCTCTAACAACCACCAACCATTTATAAAAACGCTTACACAGAACCCAGTGCAGTTATTAGATGTGAAAACTGCCACTCTTTGATGATGGTAATACAGGAGTGGTGATGTCCTTACAGTCAAGGGAGCTGTAAGGTCATTTTATACTTAAAATAACAGCAGTAATGAAGATGCTGGAAATTTTAGCAACATACCACGGTAAAAAAGTTGTCATCAGCTTCTACATCTGTTCAACTTCAATTGCCTGTAGGGTAATTCTCCTCCGTTTAAGGGCTCCTTCCACGAGACAAAGAACCTTGAGGAGGGCCAGTAACAGCTGACCAGATCTGGAGTGAACTCTGTCCACTTCAGAGCTGCTTTTGATGGAGCAAAGAGAAGTATTTTTCTTCATGTGCCTGTCTCTGTGCTACCTCATTGGGTTTTGATTCGTTCAAAGCATATCTACAAGAGTCAATCAGAGATGGCTAGGACAGCAAATGAGATGTGGCCTTATGTTTCACTGGCCACTGAAGCCATCCCCCAAAATGAGGACAGAGACATCTATTCACTAGTCATGTTTGAACCATATTCTTGACATGATCCAATGATCAGGCTTTAACCTGCATTACACAGTCCTCTCACATGAGAAATCTCCCGTGCATGTGCTGATGAACTCTGGGTTATTCCTTTGATAAAAATAAATAACATTTCTGAAATCTCCAACTGGAAAATACAGATTTTTTTTTGGTGTATAATCTGGTATGGCAGTTGCTAAACCTGCATGAATGCAATCAATAACCAGAGCTCATGCCAGTTCCTCAGTTTCTAACAAGTGTAATTAGATCTTCAGAGAGTAAGAGGGCCAGTGATTGTTTCAAAAGATCACTGACTTCAGCCTGTAAAACCCTGACACTTCACAAGATGCAGCTAATTTTCCTCAGGACAATGCTAAAGTTTTGACAAATCTGCAAAAATAGCTTACATTTCTAATTTCTAAAAGAGACACAGTTTGAAAAAAGACAAAAGAACACACAACTGTGTGGTGTGCAATGAGAAATCTGCGGATTATCAGTTTTTCTTTCTCTTCCTTATCCTCTTCTTGCCTGGTTTTATAAAAATAGACCTTTTTTTGGCCTTCAGATATGCCTGCTGTTATCTGTTCCTGTTGTAGCCACATCTGCAAGGATCACAAAAACATGTGCTGCAAGTTTGAGAGGTATTTTGTACAGTATGTGTTGAACCTGGAGGACCATCAAGCTTGTTGAGCAAAGCATTCAAAGGGGAATTGCACAGTAAAGTTCCCTTCTGCTGTTAAACTGCAGTGCAGACTTTGGAAACCAATTCTTGGCCTTTGCTCAAGATCACTTTTCTGCTGGTGCTTGGTTTAGTTCTCTGCTAAGTCAGGTTGTGAATTAATCAGATGGGCTTTTCCTTGGTTGGTTTATCCTACCAGCTGAGCTTTCCCCATGTGTGGTAACCCTGGGTATCACTGATGATGTTGATTGTCCAGTTGGTCTTTACAGCACTGAATGAAGGTTGAAATACTTTCTCCCTGCCTTCATATACAGAAGAGCTAAGCAGGTAACGAAGTTATCCTTCATAAAATGTCAGATAGGTGCCAGCAAGTATTTGTCAGCTTTTATGCTTGCATAGGACAACCTACCTGCTTCCATTTCCCAGAGTAGCTGGCACTGAATCATTCCCTGTCAAGGGGGAAATGGGAGGCTCATCCCACAGTCAGGAAATCCATTTAAATTAACAGCCATGTTTCAAAGCCCTCCTCCAATGTCATCTCGTCCACGCTTCCTCTGAAGTGCTTTATTAAAGAAAAGAGTGGGAGTGACTGAGATAGCAGAAGCCATATTCTCACTTTTATCCTAATAAGGGAGGTTAAATATGTTCCTACAAATGCCCCTTGACCCCTTTAAATGTGCAGATGCAACACTTCTATGTGATGTTATATATAAGTTTATATATACATATATATGTATATAAGTTATAATAAGTTATTTTGCAGGATTAAAGTTCTTACATCTTTTTTACATCTCATTTTAGATGCCAATTATTTGCAAATGTACAGAACGGCAGTTTGTTCTTTGTTTTCTCTGAGGTAGTATTATGTCTGTCACACAAACCATATGGTTTTATATCATCCCTAATTACCATCATTTGCACACACGATGGCAGATTTAGGAGGCCTGTCCAGTAAATTATCCAACAGCAATTTTACAAAGCCTTTAAAATATTGTAAGTGGCTCAATAAATGGCATGTTATGTAACTGGTAGGAAAAGACAGAATTGTTATTTACAGCTAAATTAAAGGGTTATTGCAGATTTTATATGCCCATTTCAGCATTTGTAACATTTAATATGGAGGCAGCACTGTTAATTCAGGGAAACAAGAAATGTTCCACGTGCTTGGCAGAATAGTCTCTTGTAAATAATAAACAAAAGATTTGAAATAAATTCAGGAAAAAAAAATAAAAAAGAATGTTCAGTGTTGTCCAAAGAAGAGATTAATTTATAAAGATCTAGCCCTCCGGCAGAGGCCTGTCTAATTCTTGCTGCCTTTTGCATTCAGCATGAGTCTTCTTTCAGCTTTTTTAATGCCTTCAGAAATTAAACCTTTTGGCATAGCAGCTGCAGAAGACAAAGTCTTCCATTTTACCCGCTTTAGGAAGCAGCAACCATCCATTCAGTGCAAAATGTGACAGTGAAATAGGGATTGTTTTAACCTGTAAGGAAAGAAAGCAACAAAATGATGCTATTTCAAGAGACGTGTTTACATCTCGTGTACTCGCAGCTCTGAATAGAGCAGTTCTTGTCTCAGCGTACCTGAGGCTATTGGAAGATGAGCCACTGTGTACCACAATAATAAATTAATTCAATTAAGTCTGCACTATAGAAAACATGTATTTTGCTGCTGGATTTGTCCTGAGAGCCTAGGCTTGCAATCTATTTTGTAAAACAAAACAAAAGTCAGTTCCAAGTAAGGTTGTATCGCAGCTCTTCTCTCTTTTGTAACTCCGTCCACATAAATTCTCCTAAGGAATTTATGAGAAAAATGCATCAGATCTTTGCTTCTCAGAGGCCAAAACATGCAAAGTGTGCATGTGCCTGCATGTGTTGGGGTTCCCAGTTGGCCAGGGCTGTGGAGCTGTCTGCACCTTTTCTTTAAAATGAATGCGCCAAGATAACATTGACTAATGACTGATTTGTGTTCATTTTACTAGAACACAAATCAAGAGGAGGTAATAATTCACTGAAATAAAATCTGGGTGAGAGATTTAAATCCTTGTTCTTTACCCTTGCAGAGTGGGCTGCTTCACTCCAGTTTTACTCCTGTCCCAAATTCCATATTCTTAAACTGCGGTACACTCCAGGGTTTGCACTCCCCTGGGCAAACATCTCCCTTCTGTTACCTCTAAAGCTTGGGTGTAAGCCTGCTGCCATCCCTCCCTTCCCAGGGTCTCCCAGACTGCAGTCCTATGTTGACTTAAGTCAATCCAAGTCAGTGCTGCTGCGTTCCCGTCCCCTCCTTCCCTGAGCATCAGTACTCATCCAGCTTCACAGTTTGAGGAGCTAAGCTGCCCAAAAGGACCTCACACTCGTTAGGTTTTGGCTGCGCCTGGTCCTTGACTTGACATCCACAGGGATTAGAGGACCACGGGGATCAGCACGCGAGGGCTGATGGCTGCAGCATGGCAGGATCTCACCCTGTTTTTCAGGAGGCCCTGCTTGTCCTAGAATGGTGCAGCCAGGACGAAGCAAACAACCACTTCTTCCCTGCTGCCTCACCACACTTCTTTAATCACAAATAACGTAGTAAACTGTCAGCAAAGAAACAGATAACATCTGTTAGATACAAGTATACATACTGGGGTGCATGCATGGGCACACATGAAGAATAATAAGCAGCTAGCCAAGGAGGGAGCAGACAGGACGTGATGTTCCCAGGTGAACGCCTTTACGTGCCTGTGATAGTTTCCTCAGATTATTTCAGCCTCGCCTTGCCCGTAGCGGGGTTGTACCTTCTGCAAGAATGTAGAGGGGGCCCAACTGTAGGGTCAACCTCTAGCATTTCATCTAGGAGCTAAAGCAGTTCCCTTTACACAGGCTGTCACACTGAGTTTAAACCCAGCCTTTTTGAGATGAAAAGTTGGTCTGTTATTAGTGTGTGCCAAGAACCAAAATTATATTCCCAAATACCAAATTTTGGCCTGGTCCCATGAACTCAGTATGGCAGAGCTGATACCAGGACACCCGGTAGGAGAGGTCCATGAAGTGCTGCTAAGGAGCTCATTACGAAGGAATCAGCCTTCTTTTTACACAGGAGAAGGACAGCATTTTGCTTTACATAATTAGGTTGTTGATTTAAAACTGATGCAGGGTTTCATAATAGGAGCCTACCCTGAAGATCAGTGGACATTTCTGACATTACATAAGAACCGCATTAGCGCTCTACATTTCCCGCTCCATTAAACCATTGCTTTATTTAGTTCCTCTGATTTGAATAATCTCTAGTTTTTAAAACAATACATGTGTACGCTCTCTTTGTGTGTGGTTCACATTCTGGACTTATTCCTGTATTAATTCAGAAGCATACTGAATGTAACCTCAACATTATTCTCCAAATCTGTGTATTTTCGTTTGCCATGTCTTTTCTCCAGGAAAGGTAACAGCTTGAGGAAGACAGAAGCACCAGCTAAATATACATCAGGAAAGAGAGAGTCTGAAGCATTGTTGATGATAAGAAATAGGTTTTGAAGAGAAAGCATGTGTCAGACTGGAAGCTTTACATGAGGCTGGGTTGCAAATATTAGGAATGGAAGAGCTGAGGAGAATAGGAATGGGAAAAGTCAACAAAGCAAAGAGAAATGGGATTGTGTGGGTACTAGATTATGTAAAAATTTCCTAGGGGAAGGAAGTCTGGGTTATGTGAGGCTGTCATAAAATGGTCTGACCTTGGATGAAATAATCTATAGTATGTGGCACATTTGCTGTTTTGCAGAGGGGGATGTCACCTTTAAAAGTGTTGTTCCACCTGGTATAGCTTTATTTTACTCTTGATATATTTTTAAGCAAATTAGTGATATGGAAACAAATAAAAAGAGCTTTGGCAATGAAGAATGCCATTTCTCCAGTCTCTGGGCCCCAAATTATACCAAATAAAGCGGTCTTCAATAGGAAAGAAAAGACAGAAAAACTTTGAGGAATAGACTTGCCTTTTACCAAATTATTATGTGGGAATTGGGGATGGTGAACCCGGCAGGGACCTGTAGGCAGTACTTGAATAGAAGATAACTGAAAGGCAAAATATTGCACAAGGACTCCCTGTCAACTAAAGACAGGTCTGTGCCAGCCAGTCAGGGGGAAGTACAGGCGTGTTCATGTTGAGGAATTCCCTTCTCAGATCTCTCTGGCTCAGGATCCATGCACTGTGCTCTATTTCTTGGTGTGAACAGCTCTTAGATCCACTTTTGTCCTGCTCATGAATTCTCCCTGGGGTGACCGCCACATCCACAACACAAAGGGCAGGTCAAGACCTTGCTATAACTCAGCTTGTCTTGGTTTTCATGTAACGACAATAAAACTCTCACATAAAACAAAGGCCTTCTCAATATTACATTATTTGTTCAACAAGATATTTGAACTATTACAGCTCTACATGTCATTTTTTCAGTATCTTTCACAGGAGAAACCCTATCTCCTCTGAAAACATATGGAGTCTCTTGGAATTCGCTTCTCTACGTACATTCAGCAATGACTTTGATCTGTTATGCACAAAAATAAGGAGTGCTGGTTTTCAAAAAAGAAGGCTTGTAGCACTTTTTTTTTTTTCTTGGAGCAGAATGAGGTCACAAAAAAGATCCATCAAACATGGGAGCTACTCTCAAACAATGCACTTCTTGTTTGTCAGACTCAAGAGGACGAAAATTGCTACTTTAAAAAAATACGCAGACAATGTGAGAGGGCAAGGTCTTGATCTTATGCATCACTGCTCTGCAGCTTGTGAGATGATGTGAAAAACAGACCATGGAAATAAGTAACTGTTCTTTAATTTCATTGTTCAGCAATTCTTTCCCATGTTTTCCTGTCGGTGAGAAATTGCAAGGAGTTCCCTTAAGCAGCTCATAAACAGAAGCAGCGAACAGTATTTGGGTTTTCACATTGAAAGCAAATTGCCTTTGATCTGTCTCGTGTCATTGTGACCCAAAGGCCATTCGTGACTAACAGATGACTGACAAAGTTTTTTTCTTGCAGTATGATATCGTTGGACATTCAGGAGATGGCTTCAACATTGCCTTGGTTGGGAGTGACAAAGTTCCCAAGAACAATAAGCAAAGATTAGAGATTCTTAAGGTAAATCCTGCTGATAAGGGATGCTGGGTAATTAAGGATTTTATGACTGCAAAGATAAAATTGTAGGTGAGTCACAGAATGCAAAACATAAAAGACAAGAAAGCAGAATCTGCATATTTGTGTAAAATTGAAACAGGACCTTTCAGAGGCATGGCAGAGAACAAATTATTCCAAAGTAGTAGCAGCTAGATATGCCTTTTTCTGGACTGCTGTGTGATTAAATGTGTGCTTTTGACTACCTGTCAAAGGATATAGGAAGTTCCAAGCATTATACAGTGATACAGACAGCTCTACCTAAATCATGTAGTGATATTATTAGTGCACAAGTGATTAATTTAAACTGTAGAGGGATCCTAAGTCAGTGATTTCACCTGATACCTTCAAGAAGTTATGTGTCACAGTAGCAGTGTCAATGCTAGTGTGAAAATACGTTAAATCACAATTGCAAAGTGAGTGTATTCACCAAGATTTTACCATAGGATGAAGAAAAATTGAATATATTTTAGAATTTACCTGGTTGGCAGCTTGATAGGTTAGAACTGTGCATTTGAGTTTCCTTAAATGTATTTTTAAAAGATCAACAGCTGCTTGGGTTAGAAGGACTGGATTTTCTAATGTCTAAAATTCCTTGCCTTCTGCATAGGAAACAGTTTCATCAATGAAAACAGTGTATTTATTTCATAAAAGCTCAAAAAAATGTTTCAACATTTTTAAAGCTTGCTGCCACTGTCAGGAGTCAGGTATTTGAACTGTGACACTACTAGGGTTTGGAAGTCTAGTGCAAATTATAAACAGGCAGGAGTTGGTCACAGTATTAGGAAACTAAGCCCTGTTTTCTTCCTTAAATACGTAGGAATTTAGCTCAAGCCGCAGTTCATCAAAGTATTTTACCTTCCCTAAGGCCCAGTCTAATTACATCCATGCATGGGTTTTGATTCTTTGATCCACTGTGTTTTTAAGAAGTGGTGCCTATCTTAAAATATGATGTGTTGCGTACAAAAAGTCGCATCTTCTGTAGTAGCACTGGAGCACTGTCCACATTTCTGAAGCATCCGCTAATATAGCATAATTGAATATTTACTTTCTTCTGTGCCAGCCGAAGTGCATGTTTATTCCTAAAGTCACCTTACGTATTTCCACTTGGTTATGCTGTGCACACAGATCATGCATGCCCATGCTCAGTTCTGCATGAGTGGAGACCATACCTTGGAAGGGACGGAGCATGCCATTCGTGAAATTGCCAGGGAAGAGGCTGACGAGTATTTTGTCATCGTCTTGAGTGATGCAAATCTCGAGCGGTATGGTATTCAGCCGTCAAGGTTTGCCCAGGTCTTGACCACCAATGCTCAAGTCAACGCTTTTGCCATATTTATAGGATCCTTAGGAGACCAGGCAGATAGGTAAGTATATTCATTTTGTGCCTAATATAACTTTCTTTGTTTCCATTCATCATAAATCTAAACTGTGCTTTTATTGCGGTGAAGTTAGGCATAGTTGCCCGTGATGGTGTTCTGCACTAAGGTTTTGATCATAGTGTCATAAATCATAGAATGGTTTTGGTTGGAAGGGACCTTTAAAGATCACCTAGTCCAACCTCCCTGCCATGGGGAACTGGACTACATGATCCTACCCTCTTTCATTTTAGAACAGTTAGCCCTTGTCCTATCACTACAGGACCTGGGAAGAAGTCTCTCTCTGTCTTTCTTATGAGCCACCTTTAGGTACTGCAAGGCTGCTATAAGGTCTCCCTGGAGCCTTCTCTTCTCCAGGCTGAACAGTCCCAACTCTCTCAGCCTGTCCTCATAGGAGAGGTGCTCCAGCCCTCTGATCATCATCGTGGACCTCCTCTGGACTCACTCCAACAGGTCCGTGTCCTTCTTGTGTTGGGGGCTCCAGAGCTGGACACAGTACTCCAGGTGGGATCTCACCAGTGCGGAGTAGAGGGGCAAAATCACCTCTCTAAACCTGCTGGCCATGCTTCTTTTGATGCAGCCCAGGATACAATTTGTTTTATGGGCTGCAAGCGCACATTGATGGGTCATGTCCAAGTTTTCATATATTATTCTTTTTTTTTTATCTACTAACAAGAAGCAGTAGCTTCTGACTTGTGTCAGGGAGAAGGCTGGTTCGTGGGTCCTTGCAGACATCCCTTACGGCCAGCTAGTTCAGAGCATTCTGTGCATCCAGAGGGAGCACCTGCAGCTGTCCTCCCACTGGAGGATGTGCACTATCCCCGTATGTGATATCACTACGTAACTATGACAGAGGCATGGTGCCTTTGCCATTGCCCAGTATGTGGTTTGAATGTATGTGGGCCTAAGAAAACAGATGAAAGCAAGAGAAGTTGGAGCTTAACAGTCTTCAAAACTGCCAAAAATTTGACTCCCTTTGTGTTAGAGACTTAAACTCTTTGGAAAGTCTGAGCCAATATGCCTATTTTTAGCGCTAGTCATGATTTCACTTGAAGTTGTTTGGGCACAGGGGAAAAGAAGGAAATTCTGTTGCAGGTGTCCCTTGGTTCCTTCTACTTCTGTTCAAGTCTTCAACTAGAGCAGAATGAGTGAAGGCCCAAAGGGAGTTGGCCCTCAGTACATAGTTTTTGTCAGAAAAGGGTTGAAAGATACAGCTGCACGGCCACCGTTAGTCATGTCTGCAGGTCTGTACATCAGAGCTGCTTATGCATGAAAAGAGAATCCATTCTGAAAGATTATAATTACAGAAAGTCCTTTTACATCTGCTAAGAATTAAAAAAAAAAAAGCATTGACCATATCCTGCTGTGTAAGAGGAGATCTTATAATTGCCTAGTTCACTGGGTATGGGAAATGCACACAATGCTGTCACTGAAACGCATTTCTATGTACGTGGAAGTGCAGAATTAGACAAAGCCTTCCTGTAACTGCTGTGGGGGAAGGAGAAGGGAATTCTCTGTTGCAGCTTTTTTAAAAACTCACTTTAAAAGTGCGACTTCACTTGGCATTGGAGAAATGGTATGGAGCATAAACTCCTTTAAAAAGCAGTGAAAAAGTAAATTCCAAGCCTGCGGACTGGGCATGAGGGAGATGAGGTTTGTAACATGCATCTTGTTTAGCTTTTATAAGGGGAGTTAAGCTGTGAATAAAAATGTGTCAGGCTAATGTTGGCAGAAAATTTGCGTCTAACCTGCTGTGATTTCAGAGAGGAAATACAAAGAGCGCATTTAGAATCACTGGAGTTGTTGAGCTGAAAGAGCTGTGGGTTCATTGGTAATGTATTTAGAGTAAGCAAATATCTCAATTTCCAGAGTAAATCTCAGAAAACCAGTTATGGTAATACCTCATGGGGTCACTGGTACCTTGATCGAAAGGGAGTTTTTGCACCTCAGAAAGGGGACGTGAATAGAAATCTCTAGAAACACTCGTAATTGTTTTGCTGAAAGGACCTCTGTGACTTAGCTGCTCTCAGTGTTTCCTCCCACTGCTGCTTTCCCAAGCCTTTAATTGCATAGTGACAGCGACGTGAATGGCATGGATTGGGAAGGTATTCAAAAGGAAAAACATCTGTTCTTAAGGAACCCTGGCTTGTGGTAGGGAAGATAATTTGAAATGGTAATTGTGTCTTGTCCCTCATTCTGCTCCTTAGGCTGCAGAGGACGCTACCAGCAGGTCGGTCGTTTATTGCCATGGATACCAAAGAGATCCCCCAGATTTTGCAGCAGATCTTCACATCTACCATGTTGTCAAGTGCCTAAGCATCACTGATGTCACGGTGTGTGAATTCGAAGAAGAAACTCACTCCTGCTGGAGATATAAACCCTAAACCTGAGGATAAACTCAGTTATTAATAAAATGCATACTGTTCTCTAATCAGCAAAGCAACCCACATCTGCACGACAGCCGGGCTGTAAAATTCACCCAGAATCTCTCAACCAAATTAGCGCATTCAAAGAATTGCAGCGGGGTGGAGGTAAATCACACGATGGCAGCAGAGTGAATGTTTTTCCGGAGGCACAAATAAATAAAGGACAGTTTGTGATCATTCCTCTGCCTGCTACGTTGCCAGCGCTACAGTATCATCTCACCCTGTTTTATTAAGCACAGTTCGCTGGGATTTGGTAATATTATGCAAGGCAAAGCCAGGCAATCTGTTTCAGTGTTTTGTGTGCTTATGTTTGAATGGGTGGTTAACTCCATCTCTGATTTAAACAGGGCTGCTCCTATCAGGCAGGAAACCCTTCCTTCCTCTGCTGTTGCTTTCTTGTCCCGACGGGTACTGGGGCTTCACCGCTGGATGCTGGGAACAATGGAGTGGTTTGGAAACGCTGACCGTCGCGTGTAAACATTCATTATCTGATCAGGCACGGTGCTCAGAGTTGTCAGATCTGGAGAAAGTGGCTGTTAAGAAGGAAAACAAAACAAAAATAGGTTCTTTCAGTTCTTCCTATGAAAAGTAAGGGGAAAGGGTCAAAATGGTCTTAAGAACCCAACAGCCAGCATTTCCAAGGAGGGAACTACTGCTGCATCTCCTTTGCGTGACCGATGGTGCTGTTCCGCTGCACTGTTGCCCAAAATCCCTGGGTTGACCTCAGTACGTGGAGATGCCTTTTTGGTTGGAAGACAAAAAAAAGTTACTAAGACTTTGCTAGAGCTCTTCATGATCTGTTTTGCTTGGGTCTTTTGAAGTTGAAACTAGAGGAGAGATTTAGGCATGAGAAAATAAGTTAATTTTTATAAAGGAAGAGGAAAAAAAATCTATTTTTATTTTAGCAAGATATCTGTATTGGGGTATATTTAATATCCAGGATAGTTATAAAGACTTATTTTATAATTCAGTCAGCTGGGGCTTGGCTTGTTCCATGAGACAATAATTCCTCTATCTAGCAGATATCTCGTAGTGCACCAGGAACACTGGAATACTTGATTAATTGAATGTATGATTTAATAAGCTGGGACAGGGGGTATGCATCATCACTTACACTCTGCTGATATTAATTAGAGGGTAACTGAATAGAAAAAACTAAAGGGAGAATACTTATAAGAATCTGAAGGAGGAATTGCAATACTTCACTTCTAATATTTCTCTTAATCCCACAGTTGCTTATACCACACCGTGAGCAGGATATTTGGAGGGAAGGAGGCAAATTAATTTGATCTTGTTAAATAGAACCATCGGTGTTTTAAAGAGTCTGGTTTCTAGTGGTCATTCTCTACTCCATCAGTCCTGCAGCAAAAATCTTTACCAGAGCATCAGAAATGTCCCCCATTTAGGATGTGTTTTGAAGCCTGGCCAGCTTTGAAACTCTTTATGGCAAGAGAGGACGGAAGACGTTTTTCAAAGGCTTGTTAGTATTGTTATGATAACTATATATGTGAAAACAAAGAAGTTGAAGATGCAATTCCTGTTTGGAGAGAAGGGAATTGTGAGGGGAAGGTTGGGGTTGTTATCCCTGGGTGGGACAGATGCACATATAGACACAGATGCGGCTACTAAGGGGAAGTACACTTCAAAATATAAATATCTTGGTCCTGTAATATATGATGAGATACTAAATGCAACAGACAATTTGCAAACTAGTAAGTCTGTTAGTAAATGTGTTTTTACATGGAAATTCCTTCAGCAACTCTGCTTTTATTGCCAGCAGTCCTTCAAAAAAGAAGCATTTTATTACAGTTAATTAGCAAATGTATTGTAGACTTTCTAGATTACTTCAACAGATAAACTTTCTCACCTCAGATTTACATGCAGTATAATACTGTTATCTTTATCATTAAAAAAAAAAGTGTTATTTAAGGGAAACTCTAAGGTAAATCCAATTTTAAACCTTTTGTTTGATTATCCCTGGAAATTGTATTTCATGTCATGCTATTTAAAGTTACCTTTGTGTAGTGTTGGGTTTTATTCTTTGTTTCAGAAGATGTCTGTTGTGTTTCAGTTTGCATTTCATGAGCCCACAGGATATGGCCATGTTCGGGGCCAGGCCCCACCGGGAGGGCGGCTGGGAGAGGGTGGAAGCAGTTCCCAGAAGGTTCTGAGAGAAATGGAGAAGAAATGAAGGAAACTTTCTTTTTTTCCCCCAGTTCAGAAGGAGCAGGGGGTGGGTTTTGCTTCATTGCAGAGCATAGAATCATAGAATGGTTAGAGTTGGAAGGGACCTTCAAAGGTCATCTAGTCCAACCCCCCTGCAAGGAGCAGGGACATCTCCAACCAGATCAGGTTGCTCAGAGCCTCATCCAGCCTGGCCTTGAACATTTCCAGGGATGGGGCATCCACCACCTCTCTGGGCAACCTGTTCCAGTGTTCTACCACCCTGATTGTAAACATTTTTTTCCTAATATCCAATTTAAATCTACCTCCTTTTATTTTAAAACCATTACGCCTCGTCCTACCACAACAGGCCCTACTGAACAGCCTCTTCCCATCTTTCTTGTAGGCTCCCTTGAGGTACTAGAAGACGGCTCTAAGGTCTCCCTGGAGTCTCCTCTTCTCCAGGTGAACAGCACCAACTCTCTCAGCCTGTCCTCATAGGAGAGGGGCTCCAGCCCTTTTATCATCTTCGTTGCCCTCCTCTGAACCTTCTCCTGCTGGTCCATGTCCTTCTTATGTTGGGGGCTCCAGAACTGGACACAGTACTCCAGGTGGGATCTCACCAGGGCAGAGCAGAGGGGCAGAATCACCTTCCTCGACCTGCTGGTCATGCATATTTGACCCGACAGCATCTCTCTGAATGGTTCAGGGTGAAATTTTCCCCGGGCCCTGCGTCTCTCACCTGTTTTAATGCCCATCGCTACCCCAGGGAAATCAGAGCAGCAGCTGTGCTTTTCCGTGTCTCACAGGGACTGGCAGTGTTATTTCACTGCTCAGAAATTTGGCAAGCTCTCTTCTTTCATGTCCCTGGGACTTGCAGAGCTTCTTAATATGCACTTATTTTTAGTTAGTGAAATACTTAAGAGTAAGGTGGCTTTGTTTAGCTAATGGCGCACCAGTGACGGCACTCGCTGCAATTACTGCACCGGCGTTGTGTGTCACTCTCATTCCATCTGAAAGTGTGTTAAGGTATTTTTCATCTCTTCTCACAGTTTATTAAGGCACTTTTGCACTCATCAGTTTTTATGAAAAGGCACTGTTTCGGCGAATGAATAGAGCTGCCGGTTGGAGCGGGTTCTGACCTGTGGCTAATGCTTTAATAGCATTAGTCACATCAGCAGCAGTGATTTTTAACTACCTCTTACAATGCAGATTTTGGTCTAGTTCTGTTTATATATGTAACATGTTCATACTCACTAGCTGGTTAGTAACAGTACACAGTCGTTTAGGATTATTATTTAACTGAGGTGCAAAAAAATAAATTACAGAAACCCTGGGCAGATGTGATTTCAGTCAGAGCAAAGCACATTCAACATTTAGAGACATAAGCAGCTTCACGTGACTACGTGTGAAAGTGATGGGTTAGCATTTTGTTATATTCCCTATTCTTCCCTATTCTTCTGTTATTTGGACAAAAAAAAATAATTGTTCTTTTCAGAGTCAAAACTCACAAAACCCAACTGGTGACCACGAGAGCATAGTGAGGTGTCTGCTTGCAAATTGTAACTTCTGGGATGTTAATGCTAAATTCTGTCCTTGCATTTGAAGGACCTGGAGATTTTTTTCTTTTATTATTGTAAGAGTTTTCTGACAGGGTTGTGCTAAAAAGATGGAGGAATGCATGAAAATAAATCGGCCATGGACTGTGAGGTCTAAGTCCAGGCAGACCCATATGGACAATGGATTAGTTAACACATTGAGCTTCTTATTTGTCTGTGCCCTTAAGTTCCTCCCGCTTTTCTGCATGCTGGGAACTGGAACTGACCCTCTCAGGTCTGACCCAGAGGGCTGCCATCTTGCTGCCCTTTTGTGCCTGGTGGCCTCTGAATGATGGAAGCCCAGACGTTTGCCATGCCCACTGGGAGAGGAAAGATACCAACTCAAAATCCTCTGATTGTTGTCTTCTTGTTTGTTTTTTTTTTTTAATATGCATGAGGTATACATAGCACAAATTAACAGAAGCCATCAGTCTAAATGAAGAGAGTCATCTTCAGATGGGCGTGCAAGATGGAGCTGCACCTTTCCTAAAGCATTTTGTTACAATTAGGTTGTGCCAAAAAATGGCATGTAGGTGGTATCACATCTGGCTGCACAAGGGTTAATGTGATTGTCTCTTTGCTTTAAACTTTCTCCATAAGCAAATGATCATTGCAAAGCTCTTGGTGTGCTTTACAGTAGTCACCAAGAGATCTAATAAATGGTAATAAAATAAACACCTTTCCAGAAAAATAAGGTTGAACCGCACGACCAGCTGTGTCTTCACAAACACCACAGGATCTGAACTGCAAATAAATAGTGTTCAAATCCCAGCTATGTGTAATGGAACTATTTAATTTTATGCCTATGAGTAAATTTGCTCTGTCTTTGCCTCCCTGAAGAGTTTCCTTCGTTTTAGTGCCTTTCAGAGTTAATCAAGGCTCCATGACCGACGCAAAGATATTGGGAGTTTCAGTTACTAGAAAGGAATATTCAAATACTCAAATATTTGTTTGTATGCAGTAGCCCTTGTTAAATAAAAATAGTCTTAATCACAAGTTTGTTGTAAGAATCTTAATTCCTGTCTTGACCTGATGTAATCCTGTACCACAACACTTTAATGTCCTCTGAGAAAGCCACTGCTCGTTTCATTTTTCCCTTTCCCATACGCGGCATGTCTGCCTCATGGGAGCTTGGGAGTGTGCTGATATATCATCCTCGGTGTGGACAAGGCTGGCTGATTAGCATCCACAAGAAAATTACCCAAATAACAAGGTTAAAAGAAACCAAATTCTCCTCACTTGCTGTGATCCTACTCAAGCAGGAGGTAAGAAATGGGAAGAAAGGGTATATGACATGAGCTATACCCTAAAGCAGTGCAGGACGTCGTCAGTGGCTACATCACCAGTTAGGTATGCGGGTGATTCAGCATGTTAGCTGGGTGGAAAGCTGGTGGCAACGAGCATCAGGCCTGGAGACTGGTCCCTTGCAGTGTGGGTCCAGGTCCACCCAAAACTCTGGCAGTTAATAAAACTTTATAGACCAAGCAAATGACACTGGTTTCAGACAAAGTGTGAAGCTTGACCAATTCAAAGCGGGTTGACTTTTTTTTTTTCTTAAACCCATGAGGTACTGGATTCCTGTTTTGAGGAAAAATGACTAAACTTTGACATTCACTGCCTTGCCAGCCTGAGTTTCCCACATTCACACACATGCTTCTCCTAGAAGAAGTAATCCAGAGAAACAATGTGCCTTTTGTGAAGAGCAGCCGGTTGAGTTAAATAATGCTGCTTTCAGACTCCTCCATGATAATGGAAAAAGCTTTGTGACCTTTCAGTTCGCTGTCTGTCATCATCTCAAGTTGGGCTGGGCTTTGCAGGCTGTGAGGTGACGGACAGGGTGCCCCAGGCCCTCTGAAGAGGTGCGTTTGGTTTCTGGAGCATGCACCGCACAGGTTTCACTCAGAGACGCTGCCTTGCAAAGCCCTGGCCTCAAAGGATGAGGGCGGCCAGGGAAGAGCTGCTGAGTGGGATGAGGAGATGCCAAGTTTAGTGTCTGACACCTACTGAGAGCGGCTCTCCACGGCACTCGAGAGGATTAAATAGAGACAGAAAAGAGCTCTTTTAGGGTCTCTTCTGTCTGTTCTTGACTATTTCCTTTTGTTTGTCTCTAGATCATTTCCCGTCTCTTTCTAGCCAGCCCTCTCGCATGTCTCATATATTTTAGCAAAATGAGTTCTCCTCTCCTGCTTTCCCCCTTCCCTCCTCATTGTTTTTTGTGATGGAGGGAAGGACCTTCTGACTTTTTGTTTTTATAGAGAATAGCTGCTTCCTTTTTTCCCCCTGCAAATCACATTACTGAGGTAACGTACTTTAGATGAGGGTGCACACCAGTGCTGGAGAAGTAGGAAGCTTCAAAAAACCACACACCAACTGCAATTGCTGTAACGGATTTTTGTCACAGGTGTGCTGTGTAGAGCATGCAAATAGCTTCTCAAAAGCCTCATGTGATAGTTTGTTATAAGGGCCGTGCTTCGGCATGAACCTAACAACTTGCAGATGCTTAGTGTACATTGCAGGCTTGCTTTAGCAAATTGCTTGTAAAATGTTTTAGCCAGAGCATCCAGATGATGCTGAGAAAGGAATGGGGGTCACATTTAGGGGACTTGCACATACTGGTGACTCAGATTCAACTTCTGTATAAAGTAACTGTCCATGTGTCTATCAATCCTGAGCCACCTTAGATGGTGTGCTAAAGAGAATGGATGGTTACACAAAAAAAAAAAAAACCACTAACAGGTTTTGACCTGCTTTTGACAAGTAAAAGCACCAGAATCTTTCTACTGCTTCATAAATCATTGAGCTGCATTTGTAGAGATGTTTTGCTTATATTTCCTGATTCTAAGTATTGGATTAATGACATAAGATAGTAGTTCTAAATGATATTTTGGCCTTTGGCACTATATAGCTCTTCTCTAACTGAATAATTTATCTATTAATTTGCACATGGACAAAAATTCACTGTTGATGAATTAAAAAGCAGAAGAGAAAGGAGACCCTATGTTTTCATTGCATTATAAAACTTTATTAAAGACTTTAGAGCTATAATAATACGTGCTAAGAACCTCAATAAAAGAATTTGTACTTCTCGGCACCCAGTGCACAAGCAGCATTAACGCTGGTCCATGTTTGGATACAGATGCTGCGGTTCAGGGCTTGGCTCCTTCGTTTTGTGGTGTGGGTTTTATGCTGTCTTAATCCATATCTTGTGTATTTTTAGATCTTCTGCTTTCAACCTGTCCTGCTGGCAGAAGACCAGACTTTATGGAGGCTCCTTTGTCTGCTGGGACTATTTGCTGCAGGGAGAGGAGTCACTCGGGGGATGACGAGTTTTTTTTCTGAGTTGGCACTAAAGGAGAGGAGAGCTTCAAGTTTTTAAATGCAGCATAAACAAAGAGGGAAATCTGCTGTTTCACGGGCATGGAGACTTTCCTGAATGAAACAGCAGAATCAGGTGACTTAAAAATGGGAGAATGAGGGAGAATATGGTGACTAAAAATTCTCCCAGTGGCATTTGCGGTGACTGTCCCCACTTCACTGACCCCTCAGTCCATGACTGTATAGTGCTCAGCTATGACCTTCACAGCGATTTTATGAAATCACAGTGAATTTGTGTTCCTCCCTGTCACAAGCTGTGTTAGGAAATTATCTCTATCCTTTTCAAATGAGAAGATAACACCAAAGGAGAAGTCGGTGATGCCATGGGAAGCAGCTGTGGTGCTGCAGCCCCATGTGTACCGCATCAGCACGGCCCCAAGCGAGCGTGGACTGCAAAGCCGGGCCTCTGTCAGTTAGTAGCTCTTCCTAATATGATTGCTGCCCTTGGATGTCAGCTTGCAGCTAATTTGGCATGCCTCCCCGCTGCAGGCACGCTTGCCAGTCTTTGGCGGACTGCATGCTCAGCCTTTGTACTATTAACTCTGTGTTTAAACGTAAATATGGTCCTTAAGCCAGGGTCTTAGAGCAAATGTATCGATGAACATAAGGTCTTGGTTTTTCCTCCTGTATCTGGTCTGCTCTCTTGGAACCATGCCACATCCAAAGTGGGTCATGTAAGAAAACTGAGGGAGTGAGGAGGACTACAGCAGCTGTATCTCTTGTATGATGTTGCTCATTTTGGGCACATTATGTGCCTGCTTGATAAAGCGATGCAGTGACATAGTCATAGAACCATAGAATAGCTTGGGTTGGAAGGGACCTTTAAAGGTCATCTAGTCCAACCCTCCTGCAAGGAGCAGGGACAGCAACTCAATCAGGTTGCTCAGGGCCCTATGCAACCTGGCCTTGTACGTTTCCAGGGATGGGGCATCCACCACCTCTCTGGGACACCTGTGCTGGTGTTCTACCACCTTCAGTGTAAAATTTTTTTTCCTAATATCTAATCTACATCTATCTTCCTCTATTTTGAAACCATTACCCCTCATTCTATTGCAAGAGGCCCTGCTGAAGAGTTTCTCCCTATCTTTCCTATAAGTTCCCTTTAGGTATTGAAAGGCTGCTATAAGGTTTCCCTGGAGGCTTCTCTTCTCCAGGCTGAACAGCCCCAACTCTCCCAGCCTGTCCTCATAGGAGAGGTGCTCCAGCCCCCGATCATCAGTCCTTTCCCCTCACTGTGACAGCAGAGGAGTTTCAGTGTTCCCTGTTCACGTTCCGTGTGGTGAGGAACACCAGTCCTTGGCCCTGCACTACCCTTCCCTGCACCCCTCGAGCAGGAGGAGGGGATGAGGCAATGCTACGGTTGTTCCTTTCCTCCCATCAAATATTTTTTGGACTAGGACAGCGTGTGGAGCTCTGTGATAACACAGAGGCATGGTCCTTGCTTCAACATTTATCTGTAAATCATGGCAGGAGAGCATCCCTGTCTCTGCCCAAATGCATTTATTTATTTATTTATTTATAAGTGTCAATTTGGAAACTATAGTAGGTGACATTACAGATGTTGAATCAATCCAAGATGAAATGCAGATGTTGGTACAGATGGTACGGAGCATGATTTAGTCATGATGACAGCAAAAACATCTGAGACACCATTCCTCATATCACTCTCCCATTTAACACATTTTCCTAACCAAGTAATGCTATTTTGGGACTTTTTCTAAACCACCATCTGCACGTAATATTGTCATCTTACTCGGAGAGCCCAGCCAGATAAATTAACACAAAACATTTGTTTAATGATTTGAACTGAAAAAGCTGTTGCTAAGAATGGTGTTTTTATCAAGTGCTGGTATAAAAACTTTTTTTTTTTTTTGTATTTGTGAGATATATTTAGGAAAAAAAAACCTCACAAAATTAGTATTCAGGCAACACATATGTTTTAGTCCAGTCCCCATGCCACTGTTTGTCTGACGATGCTAACAAGTCTCAATTAATCGTGAACATGTGCCTGGGGTAGGGAAGGAGTTCATTTTTCTGCCTGTTACTGATGAGGATGCTTAAGCACAGAGTTGAAGGGCTGAAGCCCATGAGACCATCATGGCTCCAATGTGGCACCAACTTCAGAAGCAGAGATCGGTCTCGGAGCCTATCCACCCTGTGTGAGGATGGTTTTGTGTTGTGGGCCCAGCAGGAGGTCTTGGCTACAATATGCTAGCATCTCACTTCTGCTTTGTGAGCTGAATGTGCCTCCTCTGCTGAGCCTCTCCTGGCTTTGGGATGTGTTTTTTATTGTGAGTAATTTTATTGCTGTGGCCATGTCTGGTAGATCTTCCCAGCCCTGCTCCTTCATCTGCACGTTTCCACCTCCCTCTTGACTATGCTTGCACTGGTGCTAAAGACAACCCAGTTTAGAAGGCCGAGTAGGTTGAAATTGAGGAATTTGTCCTTTTTTCCCCTCCTCCCTGCTCTCTTCCTTTACAGCTGTTTTGAAACTGGGGGAGGTTTGATGCCAGATTACACCCAGCTGTAGGGATCTGCAACATCAGGCATCCAAGGTCAGGGTCTAGTTTCCAGCCCTACCTGGTTTGGCGTAGCTCAGTGTGTCCAAAGCAAACCTTTATGTCATGGCTGGGGAATCTGGGGTCAAAATCAGAGATTTTTTTTTTACATGTGTAACTATTAATATATGTACTGCAATTAGTTTTTATCTTGAACAGGATCTTCTACAGGGGTAGTGTGGAGGATACAAAGTTTTTCCACATGTAACCAACGCCAGATGTTCAGACTAATGATGCTGTGAGTAATGTTAAGGATATCTGTTTAGTTTTTTTAAAGTAGGTTTTCATATGCTTATTTATCCTGTCAAAAGTCGGAGAACAGATAGTCCTGAAAAAGAAGTTATTCAAATTTTATAAAACTGTTTTTATCTTTGAAAAAAAAAACCCATCATCTTCATCCTGAAGAATGTCGAACCTTTCCTTCAAATCTTCCCACACACACTTATTTCCTAGAAGATGTAGTTGACTTTAAAGCATTTTATTAAGTGACAACACTGTTCACGTTGTCACAACAATCTCAGAAGCAAAAGCACTTCTGAGTTAGGCAATTTGTTACCTGTTTATTTTGATGACACCATGAACTCTCATTTTTTGTTAAGCTGTCTGAATATCGAGCAATATAAATAACTTTTAATTCTTGTAATATCGGAGAGTAAGTCAGTTTTTCTCCTTCTTGGGCTTGCTGGTGCAGAATACATACTGTGCATCACACTGCAGCAATGTGCATACTGAGAAATAAACCACTGACAGAGTTCTATTCATGCAGCAATTTTGCAGGACTTTCTAAAATAGCCAGCTCACAAATCAGTGCGCGACTGGTGATAAAGACGGACTTTTTCTGGTTGTAAGGATTAAAATATCTGATGTAAAGCCTGTCTCCTAGAAGATAACATCCTTCAGCTGAATGGTTTGCTTTGCAAGCGTGGTGTTTTTTTTTTTTTTCTAGGGGAATTTGTTTGTTACAAACTGTTGTAAACAATCACACATTCTTGAGTTAGAGATCACCGACATTCCCAACAAAGAGCATGGTCACATCAAACAGCTACACCAAGAATGGTCTTGGAAAAATAGCACAGTCCCATACGGTGTGGGAGGCATTTTAATCCAACCGATATAGGACAGTCTTGACTTCACCGAACTGTTCCAAAATGCTCAAATGCTTTGGGCATCAATATCTGTAATTCACTATAACACCCAGAGCACCAATCCAGGGTTAAAGACTGTAACTTAGCTCATATGGTGTTCAGGGATTGTTGGACACGTATTACGTTGGATAAGATGTCTTCCACATGTAACAGACCACGTAAGATGCTTCCATGTGTTGAGTGCTGTTACTACACAGCATACGCAGAGGCTGAGAGGGAGAAATGCTGACCTTCCTTTTCCAAAAGGTTAATTGCCAGGACAGGAGAGCGTGTTTGCTCCCTCCAGATGCTCACAGAACAAAGAACAAATGGTAAAATGGCAGGGTTTTTTTTTTGTTTGGTTGGTTTTTGTTTTAAAGATGCTGCCAAAATAGATGTCTGCTCCAGAAACAGAATTATTTAGGAGCTGAACAACAACTTCCATTGTATTTACAGTAGATAAACTGAAAAGCTTTACCTGTTTTCACTAAAAGAGTAGCATTTAAAGTACTGACTAAATCCTGAACTACTTCTAATGTAGAGGTTCTGTACAACAATTATATTTTGAAATCAGCTTTCTGGATTCGATACATGGTTAGGAATTGTATTTTTATTTCTCAATAAATATCCTGTACATTCTCATTTTTATAGGAAAGTTATTTATTAATAAACACAACTATGTGCAATAGCCTACACAGCAAAATTGCTTGTTTTTTTAATTAATTGCCCAAATTATTTTAATACTTTTTTGTTATAATTAAAAAAAAAAAAGTTAACTGTATAGATAAAGGAAATCTCTGGTATTCTTGCGTCTCTTACCTGTACTCTCAACTAGGCATCAGGGTTCTTTTTTGGTTTGATTTTGCACATATAATACAGCATCTAACTCTCCTGTTGTGTGCTTGTTTGCTCGAATATTACACCATATTTGATCAGCTATTATGATCTTTAGTCTTAATTTTATCAGGCTAATGGATAAGCTCCAGCATGACATTCGCAATCACGTTTGAAACCTAGTGTTGGTAAAGGAAAGGAGCAGCAAAAAAAAGACTGCTGGAGTTAAAGGCTCCTAACTCTGCTTGCACTTCATGATACCCAAAATACGCCCTGCCTTGAAGGTAGTGTCATCCTTTTCTGGGTGCAGACCACCAGCTATTGCCCCATGGCTGCCAAGCGGGCAGGCAGTCCAGGCAAAATGAGGGAGCTCACCCTTCCCTTCACGGGGGGAGCGCCAGCACAGTGTGGACTTCCCATGCCAGGCACCTCCTCCTGCAAGGAACTGAGTAGGTGCTGGAGCAGGGAAGGCTGGTGGTGCGCATGCAGCAGCCCCTGCGTCCACTTCCGTCAGGCGAGCTGTCCACGTCTGTGTTCCTAGCGTTTCCTAAGCCCCGTGAGTCCAGGAAATCCCAATCACTAACCAATCTCTCATTATCTTTAAACCAAAAATCCTGTTAATGGCTTTACCTCATACTCTGCAGCTCTGGAAACCTGCCCAGCTCCTTCTTGAGTTACTTACTTCAGCTGATGATTTTGGCAGGTTTTTCCCCTCCAATCTTGGTTACCGTTCCTTGGAGAAACTGCGCCTAACCCTCTTGCATTGTGATTGTCTGTCCTCAAGCTTGGCTTCATGAGGCATTTCTTCCTGCACTGTTCAGAATCTAAAAACTGGGCAAGCCATTAAACAGTGCAACGCACAGAGGCTCACAAGCACCTAAAACCAATTAACAACTTCACCATGTGTTCGTTAGTTAAGAAAATGTTTCCGTACGTACTCATGTAATAAAAAAACTGACAGCCCTTAAGCTTGCTTTCCTAGTTTAAAAACTAAGTTTTATTGCAGTGGTTCTCCCACAATGACACTGAAAGGTGCAACCCTTGCTCCCATGAGTCCTTTAATAAATTTTAATAAAGTTCCCATTTACAAGCATCTCTTGTGCTATTATCCAGCATGCGGTACACAAGACAAAGGCCTTCAGAGCCAGCACCTTACCCTTTATTAAAAATGATGTTAGGGTTTAGTTTGGGGCTCTTTTGAAGGTCAGCAGGTTTTAGTGACCATCCTCATTTCCAACACCGAAAGCCAAGCAGTGGCTGCACAAAGTCAGGCCACAGCCATGGACAGCCAAGGGCAGAAAGCAGCTCGAATTTCAAACTGAGACATCATCCATCCGGAAAGCAGACAGGGATGTTGGATGGGGTCTTGATGCCCAGAAGATGTGCATTTGCACCAGGTAAAACATAAGGGGCTTCTACAGTTTTCTTGTGTGTTTGATCTCAGCTCAATTCAACCATCTTTTATTGGGTGGCACCCTCGGGAAGTTGCATGCAGCCGATGTTGCCCATGATTTGCCCTTCTAGGCACTGGGGGATATAACCACAGAGGGGATTCAGCCCAACTCAGCACTAGCCTCATCAGCAGCTGTTGCTTCCAGCTGCATTTAGAGCCAAACAGTTCAAACAAGGCACTAAGATGCTGTTTTCAGGAGGGGTGGACAACTTACAGGTGGGTGCCCTGTTGCATCAGCTGCCACCATCCCTGATGCAAAACCCAGCGGGAATGGTGACAAGGCCTTTGGAGACCAAGACATACCTCCTAAGAGAAAGAACTGAGATTTCTTTATCCCTCCTGAGACAATACAGAAATATAAAATTCTTGAGGGGGCTCAAATAATTTGCCACTTCCAAATTTTACTTGCAGACCTGTTCTTTACCCTACCACGTGTCTCTTTAGAAGGTCATTGCCCTGTTGAGCCAGGTGAGTTGAAGGACTTGGATGTCCCTTGGCCCCGCTCACAGCCCGTCTTTATTTCCTCTTTGTCCTGAGTTAACAACACAAGCAAATCTGGGAGTTGTGCTCCAAGTACGCCAGCTGCTGTATAATGGCGTATGAACAAAGAAAACCCGTGTTCCCAGGGCTGGCATCTCCCAGCAGAACAGCCTCCTCTTTGTGGCTTCAGAGAACCCAGTGCTATTTATGGCACTTCAGTTTCTATTCTTCAGCAATTTCATGTTCATTGAAAAATAACTTTCTAATTCTGTAATACCACAAAAAAGCACAGGCAGAATGGATTTGTCAGCTGCCCCTGCCTGTAAAAAAACAGAAAAAAAAAAACCCCAAATATTTTACCACCAGGTCTTCCATCAGTGGACCTTTCCTCCCAACACAGGTCTCTCTCCCACCAAAGAGCTTTTTCAGGCTCTGCCTTTGCAGGTGGACAAGTACCTCACCTCTGGCAAAGCACTTCTTCAAGGGCAATGGCCGTGTTGGGAAGAAATAAACAGGGCAGGATTCACAGAAGGTCATTTTACATTTCAAGGCTTAGAAAGAGCTGCAAAACCTCATTGACAGCTGGGGTTAAGGTTTTTCAAGACAAGATTGGCAGAGCTGTTGCATTCTTGTGTTGTCCCATCTTGCCACAGCTCTGCTTACCCATACTTCCGTTCATGCTTGTTTTGCTGTGCACAGAGAGGGTGTTTGATTATGCCTGTATGATGTATGGGCTTGTACGACACCATCTCTGAAACTGCTAGTCCTCACGTACACAGTGGTACAATACCAAAGATGGAAAATGGTATGTTTGTGTCCCTTTGTGGCAAACAAAATAATCCATCACAAAACAAATATGTGGCTTGCCCTTATTTGCTGCCCATATCTGGGGGCAGCTCCTGACCTTCTGGGAAGCTTGTGAGGGACATTGGTTTGTATTTATGATGAATGCAAGAAGAGGTTGCATGTGATTTGCAGCATAGAATCATAGAAACATAAAATAGTTTGGGTTGGAAGGGATCTTAAAGATCATCTGGTTCCAAACTCCCTGCTACAGGCAAGGACAACTTCCACTAGACCAGGTCACTCAAAGTCCCATCCAACCTGGCCTTGAACACTTCCAGGGATGGAGCATCCACAACCTCTCTGGGCAACCTGTGCCAGCATTTCAGCACCCTCACAGTAAAGAATTTCTTCCTAATATCTAATCTAAAGCATATGAGGCCGAAACTCGTGTCTCATAACTGGGGAATATTTGAGGGGAAGGAACATGAGAATTGGCTTGCAATGTTGTGAAAGAGCTACAAAAGGGCTACAAAAATAGCTGGAAATACTTGTATGACCATCATTGCTCACCACGGACATACATAGCTGTTATTGCTCATCATAGACCTATATAACTGTCACAAAGTCCACTTGAGAGGCCTAAGGTGAAATCAAAGAGCTTATCTGAAGTCCAGAACAACTTAATGACCAGTTCCTTAAATCTCAAACTAGAAGAAAGCAAGTTGAAAATTTTAATGGCACTTCAGAAAGAAACCTGTCTAGATAGTGAATATCTACATGCCAACAAAGACAGAGGTGCACACAGAGCAGCTGGTGAAGCCATAGCCACCATGCTTAACCCCGACCATAACTGAAGAAACACCTTTTTTTTTTTCCCCTTCTGAGCTCTGGCTGATTTTGGAGCTCTCAGTTTTTACGCAGAGATCATGAAAGTCTGTTTGGAGACCACATTAGGTTAAATTTCCTCTTTCTTTTAAAGTGAAGTTTCCAGCCCTTCTGGTTGCAGGGACAGTTTTCAAAATACGACAAAAGTCAAGCAAAGGATGAAAATGCCATAAGGTAAAGAAAAGAATAATAATTTCTGATGTCTTCTCTGAAATCATGTTTGAGAGAGTTTGGAGTCTCATTGAGGTGTTTTGAATACTTGTCATAGCTTTAGCTTCCTAAAATGTTCTCATCTAAGGAAGGCAGACAAAAACATAGATGACTGTTTGACCTAAGCAAATCAAAGGCACCATCCTGAAAGATAACATGATTTTTTACTTAGTACATATCTCCTCAGTGGTTTGCTATTTGACTTTTCTTATCAAACAGAACTTTAGTGGTAGGATTGGGGTTACCAAAAAAAAAGAAGAGAGAAAAATACTCCTACTATGGCCCCACACTCATCTGACACTGATCTGGTGCACCTGTAATTCTCTGGCAAGTGGGAAGAGATGAGGAGTGGTGTCACTCTTCCTCAGACGTAGCCCCAGCTCTAGCCCTGGGTGACTACCATTTCCCTTGCAAAACCCACATAGAACTTCTGTGGGGCTGCTGGGCATACTGAACAAGTCAACAAACCAAACAGAAACTAACCCCACCACAGCACAGCACATCACAACCCGGGGGTACCATGTGCATAGTTTGTCATCAGCTTCCACCCAAGGGCCAGGAGGGGTCACACTGGGGGTGGAGAGAGGGGGGCCACCCTATGGGTTGCAGCCCACAGTTACATCAGATTTGAGGAGGGGATACGAAACCACTCCATGCTTCCACTGCAACCTTGAGGACCCACCATTCCTTTGGGAAGCTGTTATCTACAGCAGCTATTCCCATGCAAAGTCAATCTGAAGCTAAATCTTACTTTTGTATCATCACAGAGGTTTATCTCCATGGGCACTATCAATGCTGGTAAAAGTGGACTGGAAAGACACCCAGCTGGAAAGACACCATGGTGCACATGTCCAGAGTGAGAAGATATTGATTCCCTGGCTGTAACTTACTACTAAGTCTCCACTTTTTTTTTCAAGGAAAAGAAACAGCTATGAGTAATGATTTTTCTGTCACCATTACTGGCACTTTATGGGAGTGAAATGGTATCTTTTAAGCACTGATTTCCAATATTTTTCATAAGAACTTATGCATTGTAATACTTACTTAACTTTCAAAAGCCCACTGGTCATGGTGCGTCTTTGAGCACCAAGGAGACCCTTGCCTTTGTGCAATAGAAAGGATCCTTGGAGGGCAGCAGTGAGAAAGGGGCTTCTCTGGGGAGCAGAGAGGTGTTTGGGAACAGGGCTGGGTTTAGGTGCTGACCTGGGGCCAACACTTGCCTCCAGCAATGTCCTGGGTCTCACAGCCTAAAACCAGCTCATTGCTCTGCTTTGTAGGCAGCTGCAACTCCTTGTCTCAAGTGTCTTCTCCCCCTGCCTGGTTTCGGCATCCACATCTTGCAGAAAGAGATATTTTTGTCAGCGAGCGCAGCAATGCAGTCAGTAATTTTAAAACCTGGGAAGCCTTTCCACATGCTAAAGAACTTTTATGATCCACTGCTGCCAATATTCGGTCACAGAGACAGGCCCCCACCTCACGTCTTGGCTGCAAACCTATGTCCTCGACCAGTCACAAACTATGGGCTTGGAGCAGGAACACTGGAGGAAGTACTAGGGTGTACGTTAAGCAAATTAAAATCAGAGTAAATGCTCACAACAGTGCCTTTTTAACCTTTGTCTGACACATGTACTAAATCCGGAATGGAGAATTTGGATGTGGCCTATGGAGGACTGAGGAGCAGCTTGGCCCACACACGGTGCACAGGAGCAGAATTTGGCCCGGGATGTTGAAATCTGCTTCTCAAAGTCAGCATGTGTTTTGGAGTGAAAGAAATCCAAAAAGGGCTCCAAAGGGAATCACAGCTGGGGGCTGCACCCAAAAAGTGAGGAGGCACATCTCCAGTGAGTCACATTCTTCTGGAAGAGGGATGCTTGCTTGCAAGGCGTCTTTATTTCAAGTAAAGACAGTCACTCCTGAGTCATACCAAATCAACACTACACAGCTGACCAGGTGGAGAAAAATATTCATGCAGCCTTTCCCAAGCAGGACAAGTGGCAAGCACCGTGCTGGTGTGTGATGACATCAATCTGCAGCCATGGTCCCTTTCAGAGACCCCTTCCTCCTCTCTGAATCCTAAAACCCAAAAGTGGATGGGAAAGAGGTGGAAAGGGAACTGGAGTTCAAGCCAGAGCAGCTCAGCTTCCCAGGAGGGATGCGGTTGCCCCTCACGCCTCCCTGCAGTGAGTCAGGGGTCTGGAGGACACCCAAACTGCACCACCCTGGCTCACGCACAGCTGCTGAGGCCGATCCCTCCAGCCACAGGAGAGCCTGCCAGCCCCAATTCCTGTTAGAAAGAGTAATTCATCAGAGGGGTGCAAGGGAGGGGGGCGAGCATCGGAGGCAGAAGAGGAGAAGACGGATGAGGGGAGAGACTGGAGAGAGGACGTCTCCCAAGAAAGCCAGAAAAGCACCTATGCATACTATGTAAATAAATACTGCTTTTCTCTGCCTAATTTTGACATGTGAAAATAGACCCTTTTGCTGTGCCTGCTGACAGCTCAGGAAGCAATCTCAGTGCCTGCAAGGGTGGGCAGATGCTCCTCAGAGTGCCCCTTCACGTTGGGATGGAGGCAAGGAGAGAGCTGTGAACGTCAACCCACTGCCCCTTCCCACAACCTCTGCAGACCCAACAGCCAAAAAGCCTCAGCTATTGGGCAGCTTTAGCACCCCCAAGGAAAAGGCAGGATTCCTCCACAGGCACACCTCGAAGCTCTCTATTTCCTTTCACTGAAGCATCCTGTAGCCCTCAAGGTTGCAAGCTTACAAAAAAAAAAAAAATAAATAAGCAGGACTGCTTCTGCATGGTTTATAAAGAGAGAATACCTGTGTGCTTGTAGGAGGAGAAACCATCCACTCAAGCTTCCTTGACCGGGAAAAGGACCCATGTGAAGCCTATTATTCCAAACCACCACCATTTCCCTAAAATTGCTAGGGACCTGGGTTGCTTTAGCTTGCAGATGAGGACTGCCAGGAGAGGCTCATATATGGGTGTAGGAGCTCAGGGTCTTTTGAACATCACTACACAACAGCCAGTAACTTCAAGCACGATGCTGGCACTAAGTCACATCAGCTTCTTGTCTGGGTCGCTGAGGTTTCGCAGTACGGAGTCAGCAGCTTTCTCAGCTCTGGTTAAGGCAAGTAGTGAGCTAAACAGGAAAAAATGGTCTGAAGCCAAGCCTTTAAAAGCTGGAATGACTCTGGCTTACACATAATCCACCACTAAAGTAGGTCTTGATTTTTATTGAGCTGGCTCTCCAGTGCACATTCCTGCATTGGCTGTTTCAAATTGCATCGGGCGGGAGCATCACACTACGACTTGTTCACAGCTTGGACTGCGGCTTGGTTTCTGAAGGAGCGAGCTGACAAGCCAGGTAGATTCAATCTTGCCATGCAGCGACAGCCTTGTATCGATATTTGGGTCTTGTTTGGGCAAGTTTCTGTTAAAAGCAGTGTATTTTTCCCAAAGCTTTATCCAGGAACTAAATATGCTAGAAGGGGCAAGACGCACAAGCCCTATCCATTGGTTTCTTCCCTCTGGATGAGCGCCAGTGTTAGTAACACCATAATCCATCTATCCAGCATATCTGAACGTGATTCAGGGCTCATTTCTGCCAGCTCACCTTTGATGGTACCAAATGAGGGTACTCAAGACAGAGGGTATGGGGCTTTTAGTGGGTTTTCACTCTAGCAGTCCTATCATTTCCTGAACCTCCCTTTACCCACTGCTGGGCAGAGGAGGAATGGTTTACTTCAGCTGGTAAAGTTTGGGGTCAAACTTTCTTTAAACACCTAGAAGAGCTGGACACTGTATCCAACAACCTCAGCAAAACTTAGAAGCCATTAGTGATGCTTGCCTGAATCTGCAGGGAGCTTGATACAGCAGTGGATAGCTGTAGGGTCCCAAAACAAAGGCATCTTTGCTCCCTTTGGGGATAAACAAGCATCCTGAGGTCTTTTCTTCACACAGCCCAAAAGAGGATGGGATTGCCCAGGTGGCAGAAGCAAGATCCCATGGGGATTGCAAACAGAAGCAGCAAAGAAACACTGACCCGATGAACATGTATACACAAACATACCATATAAACGTATACTTTTTTTTTCTACTTCTCCTCCGGTTTAATGAAATTAGATGAAGGCATCAAACTGGGCTCTGCAAACAGGCTAGCGAATCACACACCACATGAACTGGGGCTGTCTGGTGATTTTACATCTTTTTTCCATTAGTAACAAGAGACTGTTGTAATTCTGGCCCTGAGATGAGCTGAGGGCATCAGTTTCCATGCAAATCCCTATGATATCAGCCTAGTTATGGGGAAAAATAAAAGTTTGACAACACAGCAGTTGGAGCAAAGCCAAAGAACAGGCAAAATGAGAGGCCAAGCTCTTGTCTGAGCAAAGCTAAGAGAGGTCGGTTTTCCTGCCTTCTCCCTTTAGCAGAGTCAGTTTGCAACCACATATTGCTACCATATAGTAGTGTTCCTTCTTGATAAAAACTCTACATTTGCAAGGCTGACAGGTCTGTCATCTTGCCATTTGGCTCTCATAAAAGCCAGGGAAAGTTAATATTTATCTTGAAAGTATTTATTACAAGAGGGAAAAGATACAATGGAACTGGGTTGGCTTTGGGAAATGGTCTGTAAACTGTAGAGGAAACCATCTGAAATACTATCAGTGATTTAAGACACATGCTGCAAATGCATTTCTACCTGCCGATATAAAGCAGGAATTATGCATTTGGGAGCCCAGTTTCCAGTCTGTTAGCATGGTACTGTCTGCAAAGACCCACCAGTTCGTGTAGCTCTGGCTCTGGAAGCTTTTCACCAAACTCTGTTGTATGGCAGAAGCTGAGAAAGAAAACCACCATAGCCCAGCGCCCTCGAAATCCCACCTGCCCTTCCCCTGCTTCTGCAGCTTCACCTCTGCTACCAAGCTCTCATTTTCAGGCCCATTACTGTCATATTTCAGGTCAAGCTTTTATGTGTGTGTATATATATACAAATATATGTGCATGCCAAACTCCAAAAGGAAAGGCTTTCCTTGAGGAACTGGATCAATTCAGAGTCTGTTTCTCATTTTGGATGTCGTCACTGCCACATCAACTGCTCACCCCGGGTGGAGAGAGAGAAGAAACCTGAGAAATAAGAGCTGCCTGAAAAAAAAATTCATCGAAAGCTAGATGTGTCGTTATTGTGAAACGGTTTGAAATGGAGGCACTCTGAAAGTGAAAATTCTTGCATTAAAAAAATAGCTCAAGGAAAGTCTCCAGAAATGTTTGAGTGTTTTTATTCTCCCTCCCCTCCATTTCATGAGGTGCTAATGATGGTGCCTCACAATATAGCACAGAAGCTCAACTGTCCTATTGTATGTCGAGTATCAGTCAATATTCAGCACCAACTTTAAACACCTTTTTCTAATGTCAGCCTTTCATTACATGGGAGCCAAGAGACATTTTGAAACAAAGATGTTATTCAAAATGCATAGAGAAGTCTGCCTCTTCAGCTTGGCAATGTAAAATTTATCTTCAGTTAAAAATAAGTCAGTTTTTGGAAAGGTCACTGAGAAAGCACAATTGGCAGATGAGGAGGTTAGCTGAATGACTCCTTCTTATGTAGCCACCCAGTCATGAGGACTAGGGAAAAGTGGCAGATGGCCTGCCCATCACTGGGAGAAAAGCTTGTTTTAGTCTTAAACACAAGCCCATAGACTCCGGAAATTAAATATGAGCCATTGAGGGTGCGTCATATTAAAGAAATACTAAAACAGATCTCACATTTTAAATATTTAAATATTTTTCAGTTGAGATTGACCACTATTTTGGTGCATGTTCCCTTCCCCTTCATCCCCATCCCTGATACAGACAAAGCAGCCCATACACTCAGGGTCCATCCGCTGAAGTTTAGCCATTTAATCACAAAGAAAAGAAAAAAAAAAACTCAACAACAGACAACAAATTCCAATAACTTGGTGTCAATACTCTTGATTATAGAAATATGTGTGGGAGAAAATCCCTCCAAAGATTCAGACCAAGCTGCAGATACTGCTGGATAACTGTTTTCTCCTAAGGGTTGAGGAAAATAAGGAGCCCAGTAAGGGCAAAATCTGGTTGTTTTTAGGTGCACATTTAAGGTGACCGTGTCTTACAATGATGGAACAGTTTAATGATCGGCAGAGAAAAGTAGGGTTTTCCCTGCCACTGAGTTCTTTTAGATATTTTTTGTGAATTTCTTTGTGTACCACAGGAGTTTACAAAAACAGTTCCTACACCCCCACAAGCTTGCACTCTGCTCAGGACCATAGAATCATAGAATATCTTGAGTTGGAAGGGAGCCATAAGGATCATCACAGTCTTGTTCCCACTCTGAACTATGGGCAATGCTTTGGTGCTCATCTTCAGGCTGGAGGAATGGCAGCATTTTAGCACAAGCGTTTTGCAAAGATATCGACTCTGAGATCTGAGGGGAAATGCGATTCTATGGCACTCTAGCAAGGCATTTCACCCAAGGATGAAGCAGAACTGAAATGTGCTGCTAAACGCAGATTCTGAACAGAGATGATTTGACACTTTACCCCAGAAAACAAAAAGAAGGTAGTCTTATTGTTGTCAACCACGAGTTTTTCCAGAATTGGCTCTTTTTTTTAATAAGTTACCTGTTCTAGTAAGATGAGGTCAGCTGCATTGCTGTGGAAGTGAAATAACTGAAGGCACTGGAAAATTTAAACAGAATTTTCTGGTTGCAACCTTTTCTAGCAGGTGACCAGCTGAAGCTGAAGATGGTCTTTGCTGGAGCTGAAGAAATGCCTCCGCAGCAGCTAGCTTGCAGGTCAGCTTTGGAACACAACCAAAAAAGAACAAGATGGGCCAGCATTTCTCAAAGACCCATAATTAACATTCATCAAGAAAGGAAAGACTCCTCAAGTCAAAAAAGCCACCCAGGCATCAGCTTGTATGGGACTGTGGGGACTCTGACCTTGTGGACACAGTAACGGTGAAAAACCTCCACGGCAGAATGGCTCGAAGACCTTGGAGCCCCTCAAGGCAGTGCAGCACGTGTCTGCAACCCATATTAGGCAGCATGCTGCGAGGAAGGATGCAAGAACATCCTTGGGAGAGTTTGCAAGCACCAGCAGAGCCCTCAGACTGCAGCTGCTGGGAGGACCAGGAGATACAGAAAAAGCTACAGTAAGTCATGAGTTTGAAAACACCTGTGATTGATGTTTAGACTGACATGCAGCAGGCCAAAAGGGTACCAAAAATTATACCAGCACTGAAAGCAATAAAATGTAACCAGATAGAATTCAGGGTATGTATGGATCAGCTTACACCCATCAGTGTACATTCAAAATAAACATATGGGAGAATATTCATTCATTCATATTTGGATTAAACAAAATGGAGATGGTACTTTCATCTGTGAAAACCAACAGACGTGTGACCAATGGCTCCAGGAAGCTCTGTGAAAAGCCAGAAACACTAGATTAACACGAGGCAAAAATGTTACTTCTCTGAGGAGTAACAAACATGTTTTACGTGTGAGATTAAACTCAGTAAGCAGCGCAAGAAGGTGGCTGAGAGATCAGGACTGTGCCACCACACCCCTCACTGAAAAGAACTCATCACAAGGACTCTTTGTAATCAGTTTTGCTCTTGTTAATTCTGACACAGGCGCTTGGGAAATTAGAAAAACTGCCAAGAAGCTATGTGTGCTCCCCACATGGACATGCTACTTCAGGAAGCAAGTGAGCTTCCAGGAGAGACGCTAGAAACCAGAGATGACTTGGCAGCTCAGCTGCTGGGCAATCCTGGGCAACCGTACCATGGAACAGCCTCTGGATGAAGTGACCATGGTCACCTCATAAAGGAGTCGAAGAGTCATACAGGAGTCATAGAGGAATCATAGAGTCATAGAGGAGTCATAGAGTCATGAGTCATGGAGTCATAGAAGAGTCGGCATAACTACACTCATATTACAAAGCCAGGATTATGCCTTACCAAAAATAGTATTTTTCAGGCCAGCTACCAAATTCTGCTATCCAGAAACCTAAAATCTGGGTTTGGTGAAGCTGATGGGATTCTCAACATCAACATTTAACTTACAGATAGACTTTAAAATTTTAACAAGTTGGAGTGTCCACTGGATGTATCTTTCCATAGCACAAGTTCTGTGATGGCAAAAGCTTACATTTTTATTAAGTGCATCTAACACAAGAGCCAAGTGTAAACCTAAACCTTTTCTTATCAGCCCAAAACAACATTAATTAAAAATCCTGCAGTTAAAACAGGGGCGAAACCAGGGAAACAGAAAACTACATGAGCCAGGAAAAAAAGGTGTGAAATTGGAGAACCCTTACATATAAAGCCCCTTTCTTATTTTATTGCTTTTCGGCTCTCAGCGCTGCTCTAGTGCAGAGGTGCGGGTGGAGGCCAGGAGCAGGGCCACTCCACAGCCCCATTCGGCCACCGAGGAGGGATGTGACGAGTGAGCTGCTGTCCCTTGTTACACAGTGAAGCACCAATACTGATGGGGAAGGTGCAAGTCCAGGAAAAAAGAATCTACAGGCTTGTTACCTATGCATGATATTTTCTCCTACACTTTTCCTATGACTCTACAACTCAGGGGGATGGGGCCAGCTAGGATATTGGAGATTAACAATCGTTGAGAGACAAGTGATGTCTCATTAGCTCGGCTCTGGCTGTGCCTGCTTTCTGCCTCCAAGGCCACAGGAGAGGGGCTCATGCCTCTCACAGCACTTTCTCTCACAAGACCATGTAAACGTTGAGCCATGAAAGGAGGTGAAGGACGAAAAGAAGTCTGCAGCCTCTGGCTGTGCCTCTCTCCTTTCCTCCGGCCTTTCCGCAGGTGGACCAGCTGCTGAGAGGGTTGTGATGCTCGTCTTTTGGCCCAATTTGAGAAGGAAGCACTGGAAGGAGGGTTTGTGCTAGGTACAAAAGAAAGTAGAAGGAAGATAAGAGCTCATGGGAAGCATTTCATGTTAAGAGGTACCTTGCACAGCTGGTGAAGGTGTGAAAAACTTGTTAACAAGCTCAGAAAAAAACCCACCAAGTTTCTTCTCTTAATTTTGTTCAACGAGGGCTCAGGAATGCCAGAGACACTTGCTAGGCCAAGGCATTTCTTACGAGATTATTTAAAGATGCAGAGGTGCTGTGAGCAAGAGGCCCTAATCCTAAACTCTGCATTAATGCAGGCTTTGGACCACTGACACCACCAGCTTCCTTTGGCCAAGCCATTGTGCAAGCGTCAAACTTTCATTTTTTCCCTCTGAGTTAGGGTTACTGCACGCTGGAGAAATCTGCCTTGTGCTTTACAGTGGTATTTAGTAGAGCGTGCCAAAGAGCTTTGATGTGTAGCTGCTAATGTGTGATAACTGCTGTTGTATTAGCAGCACGTTGTACCAGCTGTCAACAAAACAAATTATCTAGGATGCTATTTGGAGACTGGGAGGTGAACTGCTCTGTTTAGCCTCTAAGAAAAAAAAAAACATGCATTTTGTTTCACATCATAAGCTCTATACATAAACAAATATAAAGCTACTGCTTATAAATAGTTTTCCAAGAGCTATACACAAAACTATACACAGCCTTAAGAACCAGTCTATGAAGACAGATTGCCAAGGTCAGAGCTTAATGCTGTGCGAGAGCCTACTGAAGACACAGCTCAAAAGTGCGAAATATTTGTGGATATAAGCTCTTAGCGCAACCCCGCTGCCGAGACCCGCAGAGGAAGAGTAACAAGCCCCATCCACCATCACGAATTACTCTATTTCTCAGAGAGATGGAGAAAAAGCAGGGAACAACACGATCACCCACTCAAGCTTAACCTAGATATGAAGCTAAAGGTCTCCTGAAATGTTTTAAATAATGTCCAGAAAAACCTATTTGCATTGCATTAGAAAACTCACCCTTCTTACAATTTGTAAGACTTTCTGGAGCACTGATGGAGCTGTCAGCCCAGTTACACAGAGATACAGAGTTAAATCCCAGCCCCCTTGCAAATTTTGCCATGGACTTCAGTGGCATCCATTCAGTTCTCAGCCATTAAGCCACTTATTATGGATAATTAACCTAGAAATTATCTTCAGTTGAGATACACATTGGCATTGTCCTGTAATATTTTTTAATTAAAAAAAAAAACCCACCAAAGCCTCCAGACAACCTGCTACACCAGCATGGTTGTCCTGATTTTGAGGACGAGGTGGAGAGGCAAGGCGCAATAGCTGGGCTGCTGACGCGAAGCACCGATGGGGCGTGGCACAAGAGGAGAGCATGCTCTCAGGATGCCTAAAGCCAAAAAACAAATGCCTGGAGGTCAACGCTGAGATACCCAAGCACCAACCTGGGGCTCACCTTTGTAACCCTGCCCGGCACAGTGTAGGGGACAGATGCCCCAAGGAACAGGACTGAAGCAATCTGCCGTGCTTGCACAATGTGATGCAAAGCCCCCAAAACCAGGTCATCCTGGCCAGTTGGGTAGTTTTGCCTCCGCTCTTCCAGCCCCACAAACTATTAAACTCTAAGGCCAGTCGTAGGTAGATTTATTTTGACACACACGTTTCTCTTTGGGCAGTTGATTAAGAAGCCCGAGTGAGAAGTCTGCTTATCTGCAGTCTTTTGCAATATTTGCTGTAGCAAAGGAACATCATCAGGGGATAATTCAGCCTCCCTCTCCTTGTAATGGCTATTGAAGGAGCCAAGGGTAACATCTTAACTTTAGAGTTTTATCTAAGTGCCTAAGTCAGGTGGGATTGGTCCTGAGCTGATTTAATACGTTAGTAGGATTTTTTTTTTTTTAATTTGAAAACTGCATATATACCAAAATACCATGAGTTGTTTTTTGAAACAAAGGCAACATTCTTCATTATAAATACTGATCTGAAATACGTTATAAACAGAGCCAAAGAGTGGTGGTCAGTATTGCAGCCATACGCTATGGACAAGGCAACACTCACTTCCAGCTTGAAGCCCATTTAAGCATCCCCAAGCCTCCCAGAGGAGCCGGTGAGCTCTGCGTGCCTTGGGAGAACGTAACTGCAGGCCTCTAGTCTGGAGTTTTTAAGAGCTGAACTGATTAATATTTCTGTTTCCAAACAGACGTGAAAGAGCAAAAGCAATCAAAGCACGAGCGTCCCTTTTGTATTGGCTGGCATCTTTCAATCCCGCAGGCCAATCTGCAGCATTTAACTGATAGCTTCGAATCTGTAAGAAAGAAAAGGACCTTGAAAAGATCTGGTTTACAACTCTAAGCTGATGAGATACAGCAGCCAGGATCATCTTATATTATCGTGAAGTTATTTAGACAGCTAGAGCTGCTAGCCAGGATGCAATGAAGCCAGTAAAGTAGAAAGTAACATAGAAAACAGGAGTTTTCCCCGTTGAGAATATGGAGATCATGCTGTTAGTATGCAGAGCTGGATTTAGTTCAACAGCTGCTGCCGTCATACTGGCTTTATGACTTTGCTTCCAAACCCCACAATGTTGGAAGTTTCTCTCCAGCAGTCTAGCAAATGTCATGTCTAGCACATTTAGGCACCTTCAGATAAATGAAATCTCATGTAAGATGGGCTCCAGTGTGGCACAAACACCTCTCAGGTGGTCAATAGGGTCCATCTGAGCTGAACATCATCCGAGATGAACTCCATCTGAGGTCCTCTACAGAGACCCAGGCTGGGTGGACCTTTCCCACCGGTGAATTCTTTTCATTTCATGCAGGGTGTGAAGCAGCTGGACAACGATCTGAAAGCAACAATTACTCATACGAACTAAAAAAATCTGTGTTTGCAGACATGAATGTTCCCCAGCAGGCAGAAGCGCTCTGTGTGGGTTTTCTTTTTGCAAGCATCCACCACTGAAACCAAGACTTAAATGAATCTGTGAAGCTGTGAACAGGGTTTGTCATCCCCTCTCTGACCCTGTGTATTAGGCAACCCTGCTGAACGTCAGTTCCATGCCCAGCGTGTACTGCAAAGCAAATACCAGTAACGAAGGAAGGCAGGGAAGGCACCAGGACAACAGGCTGTAGGAACCGGCAGCAGTTGAGTCCTTCCCTATAAGCAAGCTCCATCACTACCAACGCAACTGTTTTCTTCACTCCCAAGAACTCACTTGGCTGTCAGGGCATTGATAGTGGCTACAGACACACATGCAGCCAGGAAAGAAAAAACAAACCCTCATTTGGCTCTTCTATCTCCCTCATTGAGGGCTCAGAAAAATGAGCACATTACCAAGCTTAATGAGTTACCACTTATCTGCCAAGCCTGGGTGACAGCACCAAGGCCACACACAGTCAATAGCAAACCCAAGATAAGACATATTATCTCAAGCTTCAGCGATGGAAGTTTAAACTAATCCGTTTAACCTTGAATTTGCAGTAGGTAAGGAGCATACATGCAAATAATTGTTGCGCCTCACCTGACACACGTTAAGCTGTGGCAATGCATCTGCTTAGTCTAAGCTTATCGTTTCCATTTCTGGATGCATGGTGTCGGCACAATAGGGATGAGACTCTCTTCTGAATCCAAGTTCAGCATCACAGCACAAGAGGAAGGTCAAAACAAGGATTAAAAAGTCAGGCTGGCTCATAAGGACAGTGCAGCTTCCAGCAATATTCACTGGGGACAGAACATCGCAGGAACTTTTCTCAGCAATGCATTTTTCAGTGCCATATGTAATTAGACAATGAACTTGAGTCATAAGCGTACTCCAGTGAAATGACATCTACATTAGTGCCTTCCTGCCTTCCTTCTGACATAGCAAGACATTCAAAATTGAGCATAACAAACTGGAGGGACTTCAGATCAACAGGTCTGCAGAAGAGACTCCGAGATTTTGCAGCCGATGATCTCCAGAACTGCTGTAAGCGTAAGTCTCCACCTGTTCATCCATAAATAAGATTAAAAAACCCAAACAGATGGTGACTTAATCCCCAACTCCATCCCCAACTGACATTACATAACACGAAGAACATGCCTTGCTTTAAACCTTTGCTTATACTGAAAAAATCTTCAAAATCGAGTGTCTGTAAGGACAAAGTATTGCCATTCCAAAGTACTGTACTAATTGGGTGATTTCACTCCATAAGGGGAGACATCCAACTTTAAATACTGATTACAGGCTGTGTTCAATAGGACTGAGCAACCACTGAACGTGCAGAGGGAAAGTGGAAAATGCATGTCCAGTACATCAAAAAATTCAACCTGAGGAGCAGAGGAGCAAACAGCTGTTCATCTCCCTCATCTCATGATGGCTCGAGATGGCCTCCTCGGAAACCCATGGCTTATTTAACACTGGCTTAGTCGGGGTAGTTTGCCTTTGGGATGGTAACACCCGCATTCACCACCACTTCATTGTTCACCCTACCAAAGAGCACTAAAATGTAGAAAACCAGCCAAAACTGCTGCTATTCAAGTAGCTTTTAAAACATGCCTTATGCTAACGATGTTTCTTAAAAGAAAAGCATGAGCTTGTCTCTGCTGTACTTGTTCCCCTGCCCTCAGCTCCTCCTGAAAGGCACAGTGCCTCTCCCTCTCCGTGCAACATCAAGTCCTACACCAGCCAAGGGAATCCCCGTCCCTGGCTTTGCACAGCAACACATCCCCTTGCATCTGGAACCGGGGAGAAAGGCCAGGCTCCCCTCTCAGTTTCACAGAGGCAGCCAAAAGGAGGATTTGCTCCTGTGTGTTTATAGTGTAGTAGCAGTGAATTTTCATGGCGCTCTGGCTTTGCCCAAGCAAGCCTCCCTTGCTGCTCAAAATGGGTGTCCTGCTGTGCAGCAGCCTCTGAGAAGGTCCCAGAGCACACAGAAGCACATCACTGTCTCAAACGTGAACCATTCCACCTTCCTTCACGGATTCTACAGTTTACCTAAAGCAACAGGAAACTTCACCCTTCCAAAAGAGTTCACTCCATTTCTGTTCTGAGGGACAATTTACCACCTGAATCCATGGTAAGAAACATTGAAGGGAGTTTTTCCTTTTCAGAAAAATACTCCACCATCTTATATTGCCCTCCTGCCTTAAAGATGGGAAAAAAAACTATACAACCACCTCAAGGTTGTTTCAGACTGACTAAAATGTACTCAGTTCAGAATTTCATTTTCTCACCAACAAATAAAACTAGAAAAATCATATGGTGTTTAACAAGGTCCAAATATTTTGGTCAATTTTCAGGAAATCCAAAGCAGAGAGATGGATTTGCATCATCCTCTTGATGTTCCCATTAGCAAATACACAGCAGACATTGCACTAGCTGCTGCAGAGACAGGTCCAAATCTACTATTTAAGGTCCCTAAGCAACTGGCTGGTATCTGTGCTACAGGCACACACTCAGCAGAGATAACAGGCCAAGGAGGCACAATACCCAGAGCACTTGTGCAATTGCTTAGGAGCCTGCTTTGGTTAAAAGAAGACCTAAGGTTTAAACAAGCCCAGCTCTCTTGGTCTGAACAGATTAGAGAGCAATCACATGAGCTGCTCAGACAGCAGAGCCAAGTGTAATGCCTGCAGCAGCTGGAGGAGAGCTCACGTAATGACATCTCCAGTGCCTAACACATATGGAAAGAATCAGGTTTCTTGTAAAAAATACAGGTTCACCTTCCACTCTTTCAGCATAACACTGATGGCCAGGAAGTCTTTTTAGAGTGGTAGACTGTTTTGGACCCAAGGGTCTGGTATCAGAAACATCCAGACACTGAACTATTTTCTTGGTGCTACAGGATCTCCATACCTTTAAACCCATGGGCCTAAATCTCTGACCTCCCAGTGAGTCCTTCATGGAGAACGGCATGCAATTTCAAAGCCAGCTTCTACATAGGGTTTGAAAGAGGTGTTACTGTTGAAATCTGTACTAAGCCAGTGTTATTTCATTTGTATTAAAGTAAATCTGAAGTAATAGTTTGACCAATTTTATTTTCCTGATTGTATTAATTTTACACAGTACAAAATCCTCTTATTTAAGCCATTTGAAAAGAAAACTATGAAGTTCCACATGAAGCCAGCATAACACATTCTGCCTAACAGGAAATACACCCTTATCAGATATTTTAAAGCTTGATGTTTTCAATAAGAGCTTAATTTGTACTTATGATTCAGAGTTCACATGTTCACACGAAGCTTTCAGACATCTGGATTCCAGTTCAGGGTTTATTTGCATACAAAAATATATTATAATGGCAAAAAGCATTAAAAGTTCTCAACTATATAAAATTACAAATATATTTTCATAAAAGCAACTTTAAATTAAAATTTGAGCTATATTTTAAAGCAAAATACAGCTGTAACACTTAAGTTGTCTTATTCCATGTGCTGCAAAGTAACAAAACTGATGTTGTCAGTTAAATACTTGTAGGAGTTTACAAAGGTTATGTTCACAAGGTTAATATCTTGGGTAGCAAAGTTATCAGATAAGGGCAGCAGCTCTCAGTGACTGATGTCATATCCTTCAGATGACATTCATAGGCAAGTACAGTGCCAAAGATCCATTTCACATGCCTGAAAATACAAAACAAGAGAGATCACTAAGTTCTATATTAAATAAAATTGCATATTGTTGACATACCAGACACCATCTATACGCCCAGCTTGCTAGGCTGCCTGACAGGCCAAAATTATGCCTCTTTTTAATTAACATGAGAGCCAAAAGGTTAGCATGTAAAAATTTGCCATTACTGTTCTAATGAGTGCATTAGGCTTGAAAAGACATCTGTACAAAGTTCTGCGTAACTTCAAGCATATAAATACAACTCCTTAAAAACATGATTTTAAATATCAGATGGAAGTTGGACCTTTTCCTCAGAATTTCTCTATATGATAAAGATATCACTGTATCACTGTAAGACAAGTGACACTGCATAAATGAGACTCTGATGAAATAACTAGAGATTTGCTTAGTTGGGAGAAGAAAAAAAAACCCAATAAATTCCCCCCCCCCCCAAAACCACCACAGCAGATGGCAATCCCGGGCCTCACCTTAGATGTGCCTTGCAAGGGAACAATGAAATCAATATACTGTAGGCAGGTCCCTTAAGAGTTAGCTGCAACATGGCTGTGCCAGATACAGGAATGTAAATATTTGGTTTGGGGATTTTATTGTTCTACAAATGTAGAACAAACCTTCAAACTCAGAAGTTTTTCAGAAGAGCAATCAGTCGATGAGGTTTCAATAATAAAGATAGAGTTAGTACAAGCATGCAGCTATGACAGAAGTCAGGAAACTAGAAATATATTTTAAGTAAGAGAAGTGAAACCAGGATTGAGGTACAATTAAGACAACAGGGAAGTAGGAAGCTCACAAGGGCAGCTGTCTTACATCCAAAGCAGATGGCCAAGGCTTCAAGAATTACAGGGAAGGGAAAATAATGAACACAAACTCTCAGTTCATAGTTTATTGGAGGGGGGGGGGGGGCGGGGCTGTTCATGCTGCTATTTAGGTCTAGTCCTAAAATTTGTGGGTTTGAGCTCTACAGTCTGGTTCCATAAAAAAAAAAAAACACCACAGTATCACACCTGTAACTGCACAGGAAGAAGCAGAGAGAATAGGCAGAGTACATCATTGGGAATAGAAGGGTGATTTTTTGGTTTTGTTGTTTTTCTTTAAAAATCATAACGAAGAACCTAGTACTGTAACTGGAAAACACAATTTCTAAATAGTGACAGAAAAGTGAACTACATTCCATTCCTGGTAAAGTCAAGAATAAGCAGGATTTTGATATTTAATCTAAGTCAACAAATACAGATATCTAGAATAGAAAAAGTTTCTCCTCCAGTTATTCAGCTTTATAATGAAGAAACAAAACCTAACTTTTAAGCTTAGTTTTGAGTATTTAAGAAAACAATGTTTACTTGATCTATACACTGTCAAGGAGGGGTGAACTGCAGCTGCCTCAGAGGTAGGGACAGAGGTTCATCAGAGTACAGCCTTTGTCACACAAGATGTATGCCTTGAACATTGAGGCAAAGATCAGAATTTAGCCTGTTGTACCTTCTTATCCACATAATGATCTGTAGGACTAGCAAGCTAAAACCAAGCCACATTTTATATAGCTAATACTATTCTTCCCTTCCCATTCCCCCCATACATTGGCTTTCATCACTCTTTGACAGTACCAAGTGAGATGCAGCCTACTAATAAAATCTACTTACTTGCTAGTGTCCTGTCAAGATCAGCAATGAAGTCTTCCAGCTCTTTTGTGTCTCCAAGTTTTGCTGTAAAATAAGAGGCAGTAAGTACTGCTTAGACATGACATACATCTCCAGCCAAAGGAAACGCTGGAACCAGACAATCCCCAAAATAATTTTCAGTGGTATTGAACATGCTCTGGATTATTTTCAGATAGGTTCAATAGGGTTGCTGCAATGTCCAAATGCATTCTTAGAAAACAGTGGAGACCAATTTAAAATTCTAGGTTTTATAGTTTTCCATTTGACAAAAGTAAAGCAATCCTCTGTTAGGTTTCCTTAAAAAGCAGAAGCCGAAATCAAGAAAAAAGCTAAAGGTCAACTAATCCACATCCTTGCTACTGTGGGATTCTTCCTTTTTGCACATATTCAGCTACTGGATTCATAGCCCCAGCCAAATCCTACCCAGTTAGCTTCCAGTCCTGCCCAAACCTAAACCTGTCAGATCATGTCAGTATCAGTGGATTGCTGTGATAGAATCATAGAATGATAGAATGGTTAGGGTTGGAAGGGACCTTCAAAGGTCATCTAGTCCAACCCCCCTGCAAGGAGCAGGGACATCCCTGACTAGATCAGGTTGCTCAGAGCCTCATCCAGCCTGGCCTTGAACGTTTCCAGAGATGGGGCCTCCACCACCTCTCTGGGCAACCTGTGCCAGTGTTCTGTAACTCGCATCGTAAAAAATTTTTTCCTAATTTCTAATCTAAATCTACCCCCCTCTATTTTAAAACCATTACCCCTCGTCCTATCGCAACAGGCCCTACTAAACAGCCTTTCCCCATCTTTCTTGTAGGCCCCCTTTAGGTACTGGAAGACCGCTACCAGGTCTCCCCAGAGCCTCCTCCTCTCCAGGCTGAACAGCCCCAACTCTCTCAGCCTGTCCTCATAAGAGAGGTGCTGCAGCCCTTTTATCATCTTCGTGGCCCTCCTCTGGACCTTCTCCAACTGGTCCATGTCCTTCTTGTGTTGGGGGCTCCAGAACTGGACACAGTACTCCAGGTGGGGTCTCACCAGGGCAGAGTAGAGGCGGAGAATCACCTCCCTCAACCTGCTGGCCACGCTCCTCTTGATGCAGCCCAGGATGCGGTTGGCCTTCTGGGCCACAAGGGCGCATTGCCTGCTCATGTTAAGCTTCTCATCCAGCAGCACTCCCAAGTCCTTCTCCTCAGGGCTGCTCTCAATCCATTCCCCGCCCAGCCTGTATTTGTGCCTGGGATTGCCATGACCCAGGTGCAGGACCTTGCACTTGGCTTGGTTGAACTTCATGATGTCAGATCCTTGGATCTTGGTCTATATTCTGTAAATTTGGATCCAAACATCCACCTAAATTTCCACTCCTGAGAACACCACTGGTTCCATTCAATCAGGTTTTACTGCAGGTGGCTTCCTTATTTCATTGCTATGGTCTAATTCCAACCTGTTCCAACTCTGTCTTCTCATCAGGAAGAGCATCTTGACCTTCAGTGCAATTCTTTGACCAGTATTTCCTGACAGTTTAACTGAACTTTTTTTTTTTTTTTGCTGCTTCTTATTAACTATTACTCATTATTCTCCCTAGTAGCATGCTAATTAGGGGGGGAAGGTATTTTACTTTTTTTTGTGACCGATCAATGTGGAAAAGACATGGAAGTGTGAAAAGCTCTTGAGCATCCATCTGAGAACACTAGTTGTAATGAAAGCACAATGTAGTACGTATGTCTGTTCATTTATTGAAATGTCTGTTCCAGAAATCAAAGTGAACCTGAACGAAACAAGTTCCTGGGGAGGAGTTCGATCAGATGTAAGACAGAAGCCACTTCAGGGGGAAGTAGTTACTAGTACATGCTTGTATCAGCAGTGCAAGGTCTACATGGATCTGACTAATTGTGTTACCTTGAATGGCAGGACATGGCTTCTGAGGAGTCACCTGCTGCACCCCTGCACTCAGGCTAAGTATTTCTGTATGCAGATGGGACACTTAAGCTACTTAGCTGCTTAAATCAGAATTAACTTGTGTTATTTCTAAAGTGAAGTATTCTGTAAGAGCACCACAACTCCTGATCAAAAAAAAAAAACCTCTAATTTTCTTTAGCCTGGTGTTTCAAAACCATAAGAGTTGCTTGGTCACCTAATGCACTGTGCCAGTGCTGTTTATGATCAACACAATAATACTTGCATCTGCAGTGGGCTTAACAATAATCCTTAGTTTTGTTATCATTTGTGTTGGTTATGGCTTAAAAAAAAAAAAAAAAAAAAGAGTCAACACATGCATGTGGCTCACAGAAAGAAGCCTCTATGGTTGAGAATTAGGAAGACATGTCAACAGTTAAAGGTAAATTTACCTTTACATGGAGTTACTGATGGAGATGGCAAACTTGGAATAGATGCAGTTGGAGAGTTAAGCTTTTCATCACTGAGGCTGAAACTATTTCTGTAAAGTGAATCTGCACCTGTAAAAAAGTTACATTATAAATTAAAATTAACATCTTTTCTAATTTGGCAATAGAATTAAAAACAGAAATGCAGCCTTTCCTATATGGGCTTCAAAGTCTGTTGAACTCAAATTTACAGACTTCAAAACCAGACAGATAAATAATTCATCTATTGTGTGAAGGCTGTTGTTCACACACCTACTATTTAAAAAAAGTAGTCCTAGGTCCAATCCTCACTCCCAGTAAGGAAAGTGTCAGATTTCCCTGCAGTCAGCATCACTTGGAAAATATTACAGGAATGGCAGTTATCCTACATCCACTAAATTAGGCCTGGTGTGACCTGCCTGATTCACAATATTCTGGGAAATCCTGGTTACCTGAATTTTTCAAAAGCTATTAGAAAAGCTGAATAAAGAGCTCCAGGACAAGGACAGCCCCCTAGAATGGAGAATTCATTCAGCTTTGTCCTCATCCCTGAAGCAAACACACCCATTTCTCCATACCCTGCATCTTTAGGTCTGGCATCCTAGATAAATTGTCCAGTATTTTTAAATTTTCTTTTATTCTGTAACTCTCTGGAGTTCACAAAGAAGTAAATCTGTACACAAGATATTCTGCAATCTTATTTTACATAGTCTTCCAAAGAAAGCTTTTATATGCTATGGAAAGCAATGGGAAAGGTTCCAATATCATTCAGATGTTCTTGGATTTTAGACAAGGCCTTAAGTTTCAAAAGTATTTAAAAAAATTATCTTGTCACTTTTCACAAAAAGAGTTTCATGAAGCACAGTGCACACAAAGTATTAGTGATGGCTCCACTGGAAGGCAGAATTGTCATTGTGTTAGAGACACTAAAACTGCTGCTTCCTGCAGATTTGAGCCAGTGACCTGAAAACTCTAGTTCTACAAAAAGAAACCATTGTAACATGAACATGGCAACGTCTCCATTTATTTGGCACATTTCCTAAGAAATAAATGCATGTCTCATTATATGGAGTGGTGACGACCACTGCTTGCCATTCTGGCCAGCAATTTTGCCTCCCTGCGGCACACAGAGCATCTGTCCTTGGAGCCCCAGCCTAGGAGGTGGTTACACTGCAGTGTTAAGTCCATCCAAGTCAGAACTGTCACACTTCCTTGGCCACCTGTCCCATTTGCTATGCCAGGAGATGACTGCCTCAGTTAAATTATGGGTGTCTTGCTGAATTAGCAAAAAGAGGAAGGACCACAGCATGCCTTGCCAAGATCTGCACAGCTACACCTTCACTGAACACTGCCACAATGTTTGCAGATATTAAATGTAAAGACCATCCTCCAGTTGACTACTGCTCTACCATAGGTTCTCTGTCTTTGGGAAGAGCATGTCCACACTCCATCTCCTCTAGCCTGCAGTCCTGTCCTGGTTTTGGCAGGGATGGAGTTAATTTTCCTCTCAGTAGCTGGTGTGTTTTGCATTTCATGTGTGAAGAATGTTGATAAACACCCTGATGATATGAGTTGTTGCTAATGAGACCAAGGACACTGTCTGGCTTTCCAGGTCTCGCTAATGTGCGGATGCAGGAAGCTGGGAGCAATACAGCCAGAATAACTGACCCAAACTGGCCAAAGAGAGTATTCCATGCCATAAACATCATGCTGAGTATATAAGTGGGAGGTGGCCAGGGCTGAGGGGCATGACTTCTTGCTCCTTTACTTGCTGCTCAGTTTCACTTCCGTGATCACTGCTCAGGACAGGCTGTACAAGTCATTGGGACATTGACTGGTGAGAAATTATGTATTGTTCATTTTGTATACTTTAGTATCCTTCTATTTTGTTATTATTGTAGTTTTCCTTTGCTATTCTAGTGAACTGTCTTCATCTCAACTCATGATTTTTCCTTTCTTCCCAGTTCTCTCCCCCATCGCACTGGGGAAGGAAAGTGTGAGCAAGAACCTGTGTGGTGACAAGGGCTAAACCACAAGTGCTTACCACCAAAAATCTACCTTCCATAGGAGTATACAGGTACAGTGACAAATCAGACCAGAAGGACAACCGCATCCACTAAGCCTGTCAGATGTTTCCTCAGCCATAAGCTGATTGTTTGTTTCTTCTGTGCTAGCTTCCAAGTCTACCTCTGTTGCAATACACACTGAAGCAGCTTGTGACAGAAACTTCACCTGAGAACATTTTCCTCTTTCACAAGCATCATGACCCACCACAATACCATATCCTTCTGTTTGCTCTGCAAGCATCTGGCATCCTGTTCCAGCAAATGCACATGCTACCTGCAGCACTGTGCAAAGGTGAGCGATAATCATAGAATCATTACGGTTGGAAGATACCTCCAAGATCATCAAAAGTCCAACCATCAACCTAACACCACCATGTCCACTAAACCATGTCCTGAAGTGCCACATCTACACATTTTTTTAACACGCCCAGGGATGGTAACTCCACCACCTCCTTGGGCAGCCTGTTCCAGTGCCTGACCACTCTTTCAGTAAAAAAGTGTTTCCCAATATCCAACCTAACCCCCCGCCCCCGCCTGCCACAACTTGAGGCCATTTCTCCTTGACCTCAGACAAACAATCCTGTAGCCAAGAGGCTGACAGAACAGACCATTGAAGATAAAACACTTCCCATGCAATGTATTTGAAAAGAGCAGAACAAGAGCTTCCAAATGATTTCATATTTTAAAAGGTTTTAGAGCTAGTTGAATTAATTAAAAAATAATCCAGAGAACAACAGCTACAAAACTGAGTGTACTTTTACTGTGGAGTCTATGCTACCAGCATCCAGACACCAAATGTAGCGATGCTGGGAATTTATATTACAAACCAATCCTCCTCATACACCAAATCCAAAGCTCCAGTTGCTCTTACACATAGCTGGAATAAAATGTTCTTTTTGTGAATGCTTGTGAGGGCACCTCAAATTATGAAAGGTTTAGTAAGCCATTTAAACTGGCTGCAAACTATTCACACAATTCTATTTTTTATACCCATGAACACATCTCAGCTAGCAGTCACCTTTGATTTTTTTTGTGGTTTTCTCTCTATATTCCTTCTATAAGCAGTTGAAAGTACTGACTGCTCACCTTGCAGTGTACTGAAACCAGAAAATGTTATTTCATACTGGCTTCCACAAACCTTATGCTGGGAAATAGTTCCAACTGGGCAAACAGAAAATAAGGCAGAACTGTTGCCTTAAATACCTGAATGCTTTTCTTCCAGTTTCAAAAGGTGAAATGTTTCCACAAAACACTGTTATCTTCTGATGGGTTGTAATATTCATAGTTTCAGGAAAATACCAACATTTACCCTTCTCAAAAAGCAAGAACACACTTTAGCTACTGGCTGTGGCTTGCACGTGCCACCAAGCAGCAGAAAGCCTGGCAATGGAAGGAGGACTGTATTGACTCTACCATCAAGGTCATTATAACCACTGAAAACAATGTACTGTTAAAAAAAATACTTGTGATATCCATCACACAAAAACATCCGCTTTGGCAAAGTGCGGCTGTAGGGCAGAAGCCTCTGGGAAAAGGACACTTCAGTCCTTGCTCTCTACAAGCTGCCACAGCCAGTATCTGCTCATTCACCTCCAATAATGGCTGTTGGAAGACTTCCCACAGCCACACAAATACATCATCCCCTGCAAGCCAGTAACCAGAGGCTGATGCCAATGATGTCTCAGTGCTGCTCTCCTGCCTCATCCAGCCCCTTCTCTCCCACTGTGATGCAAGTTTATCCATCATTCATTACTTATTTTCCACTTTGTATTTTGATTGTACTGCCTGTGCACATACATAAACTATGCCCCTTTGGCTGTTGTTTGGTTTTCTTTTTCTAAAAAAAAGAACCAAACAAAAAAACAACACTCAAAGTGGTTTTTTTTTTTTAAAAAGAAAGGCCTTCAAATCTGAAAGTTAAGCTACTGAGTTGATTTACAGGAGCCAAACTAAGCCAAAAGCTGCAAAATTAGGGGGTTGGAATAACTATGGGTGTGCTTTACTTTGGCAAGGTAATCTGTAGTTAGTACCAGCCTTTGCTGCTCCAGTATATAGTTAAGCCACAGAAAACCATGTCAATACCATGCAAATATAGAATGTCCGCATGAAATAAGCAATTGAAAGGTTCTGGGCAGCAATTAACTGAAGGAGGAAATCCTCAAACTTTTCATTTTAAAACAGACAACGGAAGAGTTCAGCTGTCCGATTCTTTAATATTATGCTCTTTCCAGTACCATAGGTCAGGACAGATTTTAAAGAACACTGGAGTCAGTAAAATTTTACTGCAATTTTCAGTAGGGAAAGTTTTAGGGGAAAAAAGTAAATCACATACCTGAAGTTTTCAGAGAGGAGTTTTAAAATTCCATTTAAGAGTCTACCAGCCATGAATTTACTATAGAACAACAGTTCAGCATTTAATGAATAGACTGCACAACTCATTCCTAGTCAGAACATAGCCTACTTGCTTAAAAAAAAAAAAAAAAAAAGAGAGAGAGAGAGAAAAATCGGGAATTTCTAATGCCACCAGTAGAAGTGAGAAATATTCATGATGCAGAGAGCTTGTTTCACAATATGTATGTTGCAGCCCTCAGGGACAGTGTTTGTTTTGATCATAATCACTGTTACACTTGGCTGCACTGTTTATTTTTGGTGGGTTTTTTGCCTAGCTACAAACATCTGTTCCAACACTGACACAAAAATCACACTTTTTCACTATGGACTTGTCCAGGCTTCACAATTTAAAGGATTTCAAATCGCATACTTACAAGGAAGTGATCTAGAAAGCCTGAAATTCAAGTGTGCACATACAAGCGTGCTTTCCCATCATGTACAAAGCTTACCTTTCACTCCACTCCAAGAGGCAAGAACAGGTAAACTTACCTAAAAGCATATTTCTCATTAAATTGAAATATCTGGAGAGAAGTCTGTGTACCCGAAACTTATAGGTTTTCTTCCCCCTGAATGTATCAGTAGTTTAATCATCATTTCTCAGATGATTTAATAAAAGGTTATTTCTCCATGAGAGTCTTGCTTCATTTTTTCATTATAAATGTTGTTTTGCCTTCTTGTTAGAGATAGGACATTACAAGTTCACAGAAACAATTTACCTCCTTAAAACGCTTTCCTTTTCATCATATAGGACTGGGATTTGCTGCTAAGACCAAAGGCTCACCTACTCCATGTTCTGTCTCTCACAGCTGATGCCTACAGGAGAGTTTAAGAGTGGCACAGCCACACACTAATAGCTTCAAGATAAACTCTCCCAAGTCCTAGCCAGGCATAGATCAGTGTATTTCCCAAGACAGCAGCAGCATCTTAACCTACAGCAGCCCCCGATGGCCCCGTCCCTCCCGCCGTGATTTTACCTAGTTATTTTTTGAGAATGTAAACTTTTAACACCCACCATACCTTGAGGCAACATATATTACAGTTTAACAATACACCATGAGAAGAAATAGCTCCTCTTATTTCTTTGAGACATGCTGGTTTAATTTGATTTCCTCATACTGGGTGAGGTAGCAGTCACTTTCCTAAGGTCACTTAGGACTTTCTGGAAGACTAGCTTGTCCCCACCCAAGTCATCTCTCCTTTGGGCTGACAGTCCCAACCTATTTAGTCATTTGGAAACTATTTTACGTCTTCAGTCATTTCTGTTGCCTTTTTCTCTACAATCACATATTGCACAACTGCAAACATAAATAGGCTTCTCAGGATGAGTGCTGCAGTATTAGCAGTGGTTGATGCTTCACCTCTAGATAGTGGTGGCATTAACACAACCACACTGAGACATCCATGGCGTGTAACCATGAATGGCTGCACCACATCAGGGTGCTACCAGATATTGTGCAACCCCTTGGTAAATCTCCACTTGCTTGATTTTGAAATTACAAAATTAAGAGTTCTAGATGAACTCAGGGTGCTTTGTTGTGTTTAAAAGCCAGGAGGTATTTGTCAGAAAGCATTTACACACCTCTAAAAATAACTATGAAGATACACTGCAGGCTGTATGAGTGCAAAAACTGAACCAATACATTTATTTTGCAATGCTTTTAACAGAGAGGCTGGAAGCTGAACCTGTCTCAAGAAAACACATCTGGAGCTGGAAGTGTGAAACATTTCTGAGCACACAACAACAGATTATTGTTTAGCTTCTCAGTGTTGTCATAGCTTTGGCACAAGAAACATTAAAGTGCCTCCCTTCACAACCTCTCATAAAGGCCAACTTCCTAGTCATTATCCTAAGTCTAAACTTGGAAGACAGTCCTGACATTGCCATACACAGAGTGGACATGCTATTTCCACAGGCAAGCCTGCACTTTTCTTTGCAAGCTTATTCCAACACACAAGAAGCACATTATATCTGTAAGAGTCTTGTCAGTACAGCTGCATCTACACTCATGGCTTTTGCCAAGCACAGCACTAACACAAATCCTATTTTATCACAACCAGCACATGCTGTAAACAGCAAAGAGTTAAGGTGTCCCTCAGCTGCCAGGTTTCAGCTCACTGATACCTGAAGTACGAAGCTGTTCTACTTCGATTCGGTTGAATACATCAAGGTGAAACAGAATGGGTACTCACTCACAGTCCAGCAACTCAAGAATGTCTGCTGGACTAACTCAGCAGTTGCATCACGATTCCCAGCACCGGCCCAATCAGCCGTTGTGGTTAATGTAATACTTGTGGGCCAAGTACTAAGATCACAATGAACATCTGCACACGTGAGCCTTTCCATTACTGTAAGGTCTAGAGTCCATTGTGCTATGTACAACACTTAACCACAGCCAAGACAGACCTTGTCCAAAGATCGTTTAGTCAAGTAACAGACAAGATGAGGGAGAGCCAAGTACTATCATGCCCGTTTTCCACAGTAGTGTCTTCAAATTCTTGGTTTTTTTCTTAAGAGCCTGAAATACCTAATGTAAGAATTTCAGTTAGTACTTTTAGAGCTAGATCCCTCAAGGGAGACTTTGAGACTAAAAGCAATATTTGCAAGATTAACTATACTGATAAAAATCTTGTGTAAATACCTCCGCTAAATTAAATGGGTTCATCCTCATGGCAGAAGCTCCAGGAAAGGAAAGGCTTTCCTTACCCTATTACAAAAAGTATTGTTTTAGTACAACCACGTGATACCAGCTTCTCATAGCGTTGAATTTAACATTGATTCAGGGGCCCTGAAACAAACAGTTGCAACAGTTTAAAATGTTACCTCCTGTTACAGTCCCATCCTAGACTCAAAAGATATCACTGCAGGAGTAGCCGAAAGATACATATGCCCAGCCTTCAGCCACACCACATTGGTTCAGAGGATGAGATTAACCGAGGAACAAGAGAAAGCACTAAAATACAACAGTCTGAACTGTTCCGTACATATGTGACAAAGTGTACTCGGAATAGTCTTGGCACTGGATAACCAGATTTCGCAAAGATGTAAAGAGTCTTCACGAACAAGAGGATCATTCAAACTATCTGCGGATAATATCATCAGAATTTATTTTGCATTGCTACAGACTCATGTTGTCCAAACTTGCTTTTTCAGCCCAGTTTCTCCTTGATCCTGCAGCGATGTTTAACCTAAGCATTACCAGGGGAAAAGCAAGGTCATGAATTCAACAGGTGCACTAAATGATAGAGACCAAAGGAAATGTGAACCTAGGGGGGAAAAACTTGAGTTTGAACAGGAAGAGCCTGGGTAAGTACTCAATTCTTAAAATAGATGTAGGGAGTGTAGCTGTATTACATCAGACACTGGAGCCTGTCTTATAAAAGGAGCTCTTTACAGATCTGCAACTCCTCTCCAATCCTACTATAACTTCAAAACAAGTTGTCCACGCTGAATGATGCCTTTAGGAATTAGAGTTTTACTGGGCCTGTTCTGAGAAATGAGGAGAGTCCGCTAATTCTGTTTCCCTTCCCTTAAACGTACCCTCATACACTTGACACTGTTGGATGCCAACAGGTCACTTGTCGTGCACCTCCTGGTCCAATATACTCCAGTTTCCAGAAGACAGTGACTTCAGATTTCTCCAGAGCCACTTTCCATGTGATGCATCACCAAGGGAGCTACCCCAGCACAGGATGGGATTTGAGAGCTTGACAAGTTCCTCATAGAAGATCCTTGCGGACTTTGTACAGAAACACCAAACCCTGTCTAGCCTGCTATCCTGTTAATGTCTTCAGCCTAAATCAGTGCAGACGTCCGACATCCATTTTTACTTCCCAGATCTTCCTGAAGATCTGGTCTGTCAATTTGCATGAACAAAACCAGACCACCTGCCCTGTCAGAAAACACCGTCTTCCTCAAAAGGTCCTTCCTGTCCATCTTAAAACAGCTATTTTAAGCACTGTTCAAGATTTAGGTTTTCTGAACCACAGCAGCAGATATGCTAAGCAACTACAGACATCTTTATCCATGCAAGTTCTTGATACTATTTTGGGTTTTTTCTCTTGTTTTCTCATAAGTACATTATTTCGCTAGATAAAGAATCTTCACTCTGTCAATTTAAGTGTCTCATTTGTGGTAAAAGTATGTGAGAGGTTAATATATTACAATACTGAACAAGAAACAGTAACGCTAGGGTTGTATTACTGCAGTTAATAATAGACTTAGATTTACAACAGGGCTCCCAGATTTCATCAGCTTGACTCAGTAAAGGCAGACCTCACCTTACGTGCCCTCAGCCATCCAAAAGGTGAGCATCCAGCCTAAATCATGCGTGCGTTTCTAAACCTCCCTTAGAGGGAAAGGGGTACTTGCAAGGAGTGGTTCACCCACTACATTATGAAATAACAGAGAAGCATCTGGATCCACATACCTCCAGTGACTACAGAAAAAGAAAAATTAAAGACACTGCTGGGCAAGGTATCCAAGTTCAGGGCAGGGAAAATACTAGCTGTCAATGAAATGAAAAGAATCCTACCCATGATGATGAAATAAAGGGCTCTGATAATATGGAGAAACTATGCTCTCACAGATTAAGCACTAGGAAGATGACATTAATGTTTCAGCACTATGTCAACAAAACTGCGTGGTAAATTGCTGAACCAATAAAAATGCACAACAGAAATTAAAGAGGAATTTTATTTTAAGTAACTGAAAAACAGATAAGCTTCTTATGACTGCCTGTACAGTTTAGGAACTAAAAAAGCCCTGAGTATAGCCTGTTTTTAGCAAAACTTCTGACAAATTAGCCCTTGAGTCTACTGCTCCTGAGGAGAACAGCAGTTTCCAGCCTCACTGTCTGGAAGGGGAAAGATGTTTTCTCTCCCTGACTAGCAAAAAAATAAGGGGGGCAAAACTTTTTTCCAAGTCCACTAGAAAAAAAAAAACTTAGTTCCAATCCTATGTTTTTTTTGCTTAAAGCAGGTCATAAATCAGTACCTGCTTCCCACCCTTCTTGCATTATGTTCAACATTTGTCTGAATTATCACCTGCAAAACAGTGGCAACACTAAACCAGAAACCTGGGGGAGTTCCAATCTCTTCTGGAAAGACAACTTTAGTTCAACCTCTTTCAACTGATACTGCAGCTACTGAGATACTACGGACCGTTCTTGTTAACCTAAGAGACTTTTTAATTTATTTATTTATTTTTTTATTTTATTTTTTTAAGGCACTGGGATGTCTCGCTGTTTCAGCGGCCGGCTGGCACCTTGACCTTTTCCTGCAGCGAGTTTTTTGGCTTTACTTGTTCCGGAGCCCACCTTGCCGTGGTTTCCGTCCAGCGGAACCCTCCCTCCTCTGCTCTTCAACACCCGCAGAATAAAACCAGGGGGAGCAGACTTTGCATCCCCGCCACTTCCAACCCAAAGAGTAAATGAAAAACGAGGGAATTAAAAAAAAAAAAAAAAAGAAAGAAAGAAAAAGGCAGGTTTCTCTTTTGGGGATCCCAGCCTTTCTGAAGGAGGGGGACGCGCTGGTTGAATACCCGCTTTTTCGATCCAGCCCTCCCCCACACACCCCCCCCCCAGGAACGGGTCCCGGGTCCCAGGACGGACCGACGGACACTCACTCTCCGAGTCGCTGAGGCCGCTGCCGTCGCTGGCGCCGGCGCTGCTCCGCCGCTTCATGAGCTCCAGGTGCTGGCCGCAGTGGAAGCGGCGCCGGCCGGCGGGGCAGGAGAGCTCGGCCAGCACCGCGTCGAACTCGCCCAGCGCCTCTGCCAGGCCCCCGCCGTCCTCCCCCAGCCCTGTCAGGGCGGCGGCGGCAGCAGCGTGAGGACCCGCAGGGCGCTGCTCGCCCCCGCCCGGTGAGAGGGGAAGCCCACCGCCCGCCCCCCAACACCGCCCCGAGCCCCCCCACCCCGGCGGAGAAGAGGGGAAGGGTCCCGCCGTCCCGTCCCCCCCCCCCCCCACCTCAGCTTAGCCCGCCTCTCCCACCTTGACCCGCCGGCCGCTGGGCCTGAGGCGACTTCATGGCGGCGGGCGGAGGTGCCCGGCTGTCGCCCCTACCTCCCGCCGCCAGCATGGGCAGCCCGGCCCCTGCCGCCGCCGCCTCTTATAGCCAGTCCGGGCGGGGGGCTGAGGCGGAGGGGGCGGGAAGGGGAGGTGGCACAGCGGAGCGGCCCGGCCCGGCCCTGCCCTGCCCGCGGTGCAGGTGCATCGCGCTGGGGTCCGGGGACAGCCCCACGGCCCGCAAACCGGCACGGGGGCTTGGCCGGAGGCTGGGCTTTCCTGACAACCTGAGTCCCTCTCACAGTTTACCACCACCACGAGTGAGGAATGTCACCCCCGACAGCGTGACGGTGTCTTACTCTGGCTGATTTCACTTTTTTAAATCCCAGTTATTTGGGGTTCGGGAGGGGGTGCCTGCACCGGCTTTATGCCGGGCTGCTGGTGGAGGGGACAAGAAGCATCGGGGCCGGCTGCAAGGAGGGGATCACGAAAACACAGGACTGGATCGTCCTCACCCGGTCGCCGCGGGCGCAGAGCAGAGGAAGAGGCAGCAGCCGGCCTTGCACTTGCAGCGAGCCCGCAGCTTCGCATGCGGCCTGTGCGCTCGCAGCCCAGAAAGCCAACCGCATCCTGGGCTGCATCAAAAGCAGTGCGGCCAGCAGGTCGAGGGAGGTGATTCTCCCCCTCTGCTCCGCTCTCGTGAGACCTCACCTGGAGTACTGCGGACCACCTCTCCTACGAGGACAGGCTGACAGAGTTGGGGCTGTTCAGCCTGGAGAAGAGGAGGCTCTGGGGAGACCTTATAGCGGCCTTCCAGTACCTAAGGAGGGCCTACAGGAAAGACAGGGAGAAACTCTTCAGGAGAGCCTGTTATGATAGGATAAGGGTCTCAAAATAGAGGGAGGTAGATTCAGATTAGATATTAGGCAAATTTTTTTTTCAATGAGAGTGGCAGAAAACAGGAACAGGTTTCCCAGAGAGGTGGTGGATGCCCCATCCCTGGAAACACTCAAAGGCAGGTTGGACGGGACTGAGCAACCTGATCTGGTTGGAGATGTCCCTGCTCCTTGCAGGGGGGTTGGACTAGATGACCTTTAAAGGTCCCTTCCAACGCTAACCATTCTATGATTCTATGATTCAGCCACTGCTGGGACCCCCCTCCCAACCGTCATTGCCGCCTACTTGCCACCCCACATTGTGCTAACACACATCTGTGGTTATTGCTCAGCTCCATCCATTAGCCAGCTGTGAATGCGGCCAGGGGAGCAGCTGGGCCGGTTTGGTACAGGGAGTGACCGGAGGAGATGGCGGGGGTGACGCAGGGAGCTGCTCAGGCACGCAGAGCTGTAGCCCCAGCTGTGTCGGTCAGGGCATTCTCCAGTGGAGAGCCTTCCTTTGTCTTAGGAGAGATGTATTAGCACTTGTCCTGAAGTCAGGTTGATCTGATGTTTATACATTCCATAGCTACCGAATATTGCTCTTGCGCTCTCTCTCACTCATTTTAAATAAAAGCTGTCTGAGCAGCTAAAATACTGGTTCTGTTAAATACCCACTGGGGAAGACTCAGTCCCATTTAGTTACGGCCAGTAACACTGAAAACAGACAGCAGGTGCTATTCCATGGGTCCCCCCCAACGTCAGGGGCTATGGTTGTGTTTGTGTGTTGATGAGAGTATCTAGAACTAAAATAGCAGAGTCGAGGACACAGAGAGGGAAGAAAAAAGTCCCTCCAAAACTTCTCAACGTTTTCAGACATGTTGTCATCGCTCCTGCAAGATACAAAATGAGAAAAACAATATTCTAGACAATAAACCATCTGTGTCTAACTGATTTGTTCACTTCTCCTTACCGGCTGATACGGAGGCATTTATTTATTTTTGCAGTGGATCAAAAGAAGTTCTCATGATGAAGTTCAATCGTTATTTATTCTGCAGCTTCCTCCTTTCTTGTGGTCTTCCTCTGTTTTTCTTTCTGCTAATAAAAGTGGCTACAAACAATCCTTTTTGAAGACCATAGTGACACAGATGGAAAGCGAGGTTAAAAACCAGGGAACAAGGAGATACAAGGACATGATGTTCAGAGCACGAGCAGGACAAAAGACAACAAACACAAAGAAAGGAGGCAGAAAGGACAACGGTCGAGTACATGACTAGGTGGAACTCACAGCCCAAAAAGACAAGGACCTGACCCTGCAGCTGACATACATTCTCTTTTGCCCAAGCACCTACACATATGATCAACCCTACTGTCTGCACACATTCCCACCAAGCACTGGTTATTTGGTCCCGTGCTTGGTTGTACAGCAAGACAGGACTCAGCGGCAAAAGATGTTTTAGATGAGGCTTGATTCTGTCTGTTTTGTGAGGAATACGGACAAAATAACCAACGGCTAAAGGTTCTCCTGTGCCCTTCCTATTATTTCTCCTGAAGATGGTCAAGCAATCTCACAGCTGCCTGAGATGGGGTCTTGGGTCACATTGCAAATAAAGAGCACACATGTAGGGGGGTGACGCTGTACAGTAAGGCTTGAGTTGCTCAAGGGCCTTGCTGCCAAAAAAAGGGGAACGGCCTGCCCTACTTCTTCCTTCTTGTTCTCCTGGCCTAGACCTGCTGCATGTCTTTTGTTGCAGGTTTGTCTCATCTTCTGCTGAGCCAGTTCAACACATTAGAACAGCAGAAAACTAATCGAGCGAGAAAGTGAGCAATTTTCTGTTGGACTGAGTTGAATGGGCTCAGCTTAGGTCGGTGAGCTCCAGAGCTGACAAAAGGAGAGAGCGGATGGGGACATGGGTAGGGGAAGAGGACAACTGCTTCTCTGTAGTGTTACAAGAGTTTATCCCTGGCCTTCTCTTTAAATTATTATTTTACACTCAAATTTACCATTTTCATAATCATTTCTATGCATACTGAGGAAATTATTTCATAAACTTCCCTTCTTTACAGCCATGTGCTTGGGAATCTTCCTTCCTTAACAAACTCTGGGCTTAAAAATCCTTGGTCATGGTTACTGCTCCATAGACAAGTCTCTTAACATTTCTTCCAGTAAATACTCATGTTTTCTACCGCAGCTCCTTCTTTCTCCTAAGCAGCCTGGGCTTCCATTGAAGGCAGCTGAGATTCAGCTGGTGAATTTTAACCTTCTGCATAAGCTTATACATGAGGGAATAAAGACTGACTTTTATGCCTATCGGTTCTATGTTATAGACCATATAGCCATGCATCTCCATAAATATTCTTGAAGGACCCCAACATGGATTCCAGGGAATTAGATGCATTTTTGCCATTGATGCCAACAGGAGCAGCCCACATCTGGCAAAATTAAGAGGTCAATTTTAAGTGCTGTGCCCTGAAACACTGCAGACTGACGCATCTGACTGCTCTTGTTTATCGGTGCAAACATCCAATGCAACTTGTCATGTCAACCTCGGCTACTGAATCCCTCCCTTCTCCTAGGCAGCTGTCCAAGGGGTATTTAAAGTGAATTTCTTCTTCACCATTCGACAGAGTGTCTCCAGATCCTCCTCAGCTGGTGATGTAATGTTTACAATGGTTTCCTACTGCGTTTTTAACCTCACAAACTTGTGGGCCACATAGCTATTTAAACCAACCAATCCTGCCTGTAAATATGCTTCAGGGGAAGACTTACGAAACACTAGCAGGTATTCTGATACAGCCAAGTTACAAGGCTCACAAGGTGCCAGTTTTCTAAGAAGTGAAACATGGAGTAATTTGGGACACAAAACCTTGTGTTGCTACACCAGAGAGAATCCTAGGACTGGTTAAGTAGGTTAAAATTCACGGTACATACGCAGCCCCATATGCACATATGCAGAAACTGGAGCTGCAGAAGAGGGGAATTTGCAAGTCAGAAATGGTTGAAAAGCTCTGGTCTAATCAATCATTTATTGTCACCACTTCAAAGAGGAAGAGTACCCCAAAATATCAATCCTGTTGAGTAAGCACCACGTTCCCACAGGTAAGAGCAGGTGTTATGTGAAATCTCATCCCATCTTCTCACTGGTATTGGTGCTAGACAAAAGCCAGAGTGACAGACCCCTGCCCATGGAAGCAACCTGGAGTTTTGAACATATAATTTCTATGAGTCTTCTGATATTTTTCAGTCTATGAAAATACTAATTCTTCACAAAAGTAACACTACCAAGTGGTTAAAGTAGATACTTTATTTAAAACCTGGGAATGACAAACAGAAGCCCATCTTCTCCAAACTTCCAGCTGAAGCAAAGCAAGAGAACCCAAAATTTAGACAACGGTGGGAGAGAAAAATGAAAACTGCTGGAGGATGAAAAAGTACAGGTGCCAGCCAGGCTGCCACGTGGGGAAACCCAACTCCTTCAGCCACAGAGCAGGAATAGACCAAACATCATTGGTACAACTTGTTTCCCTGCTCAGTTCATCACAGCCCTGCCCTCGGGATGCTCTTCTGAGGTGTGAGACAGTGGTTAACACTCCAGCCCATTTTATCCTTCACGCTGCAAGTGGAATTGCCTATGTGAGTGAACTGCTAAACTTGTTCTGTAATGAGGACAGCTGCCTAATTAAAACTTGGCTGAGATGAGCCATGCGTTTTACATAGGCTACCTAACTACTGTCAGAGGCGTAACAACCCGCATTGGCTGCCAGCCGGGCTAAATACAAGCCTGTGACCTGTAGCTCAATCCATGACACCAGTGGAAAGAGCGAGTGACTTACAGCAATATAATTAATCTTGAAAAACTGCTCAGTAACATGAGCCAGAAGCTCTTGCAGTTTTGAAGGGATATATTTAACTAAGTTATCTACTCTGAAACATGTTGAGCCCCCAACATAAGAAGGACGTGGAGCAGTTGGAGAGGGTCCAGAGGAGAGCCACCAAGATGATCAAAGGGCTGGAGCACCTCTCCTGTGAGGACAGGCTGAGAGAGTTGGGGCTCTGGAGAAGAGGAGGCTCCAGGGAGATCTAATAGCAGCCTTCCAGTATCTCAAGGCGGCCTACAGGAAAGATGGGGAGAAACCCTTCAGTAGGGCCTGTTGTGACAGGACAAGGGGTAATGGTTTCAAAATAGAGGGAGGTAGATTTAGATTGGATATTAGGAAAAAAATTTTTACAGTGAGGATGGTGGAACACTGGCACAGGTTGCCAAGAGAGGCGGTGGATGCCCCATCCCTGGAAACATTCAAAGGCAGGTTGGATGGGACTCTGAGCAACCTGATCTGGTTGGAGATATCCCTGCTCCTTGCAGGGGGGGTTGGACTAGATGACCTTTAAAGGTCCCTTCCAACCCAAACCATTCCATGATTCTATGATTCTAAGTTTATGGCTATTTAGGTGTAATCACTATTGTCGCAGCTGGATTAAAAGTCATTGAAACTGATAGGTGTAATTGTAACCTATATTGACATCTCTGGAAGGGACAGTTTAGTGTGAGCTGCTGTCCACAGCAGAGAGAGATGCAAAACCACTCAAGAATTTGAAAGTTCTGGTTCAAGGGACTTTGGCTGAGCATTGGAGGGGAAAGGGAGAGGAGTTCAGGTATGGAGAGGGATTGTAGGGAGTAAATAAGAGACATGGAAGTTTCAAAATAACTCCATCAGATTCTCTTTGGTGCTTTTTTGAGAGAAGATGAAAGGAACAGTGTCACTTAATGAAAGGTATGGTCATATTATCCATCTGACTTGGGGCAACAGTAATTTTGATACAGATCTGCTGTCGTCTCCAGCTGCCTTCTGGTGGTTTCAGTTTCTAAGCATTTTTCTTGTGCATGAGCTGACTTCTCTTTCAGAGAAAATTTAACTGGAAGACCAGCCCAAATGTACCCCAACATAGGTCCCAACCAAAGGCTTGGACCTGAAAACATGAAGACGGTTTGTGATTGTTTGATTCTTCTGTACTTGGGAAAGTACTCCCTGCATGTTCTTGTACCACCTCCATCTCTTCTTCACACTGGTGTAACTTGACCTAAGTTTTATCTGTTTGGGTCAAAAGAGACAACTGGTGACAACCTAATTCCTGGTCACATTTGCAGAAACATTTCTGATAACAAGCTGCATGACAAGTCCTTTTCTTCTTTTCCTCATCGGTCACCAGGCTTTTCCAATGATGCATATGTTTGTTTTGCTATTCAGTAATACATATTACAGCCAGGTTTTGAGGAACCTTCAATCTTGACTTTGCTAAAAGTCACGGCAAAAGTTCATGTCCATCAGAAAATCTTCAAAATCCAACAGAGCCTGCACTGGCCATAGAGCATATAGGCAGTAGATAATGCTATAGTGCCAGTGGAGAGACGCAAGAAGCTCCTTTTTAGAGTGAGATTACTTCAGATGTAGGAGAAACCAACCAAAACACCTCTTGAAAGCTGTACTAGCGTTTCTGGATCTTAATGCAAGGAAATGGATGTTGCCTGGTAGTTTTTCCCCTGCAACGCAAAGGAGCCACCAGAGAACAAGCAGAGAGAAGTGGTCAAAAAGCCAAGAAGACAGCAAGAGAAATGTAAGCAAAGGGACCATGGCAGTAAGCCAGGCGGGGGAAAGAGCCCAGCGGCTGGAGCGCTGTGTGGCAACTGTCAGTGAAGAAATTGCCTCCTTTTGACTCCGTTTTCAGAACAAGGCTGTGTGCACGTATCCTCTGCATGGGCAGATTGCACACCAGAGTCTGCACAAGACTGAGTGAAGGAAAGAGTTTTTTGCTTCTTCCATTAAGTTCTTCCCCACCAAAAGTCATCCAAGAGTCCAGTCGCAGCAAATATCATTTTAAAAGGGTAATGCGAGGAAAAAAAGGAAAAAAAACCATACATGTGACTGCAATGTAACAACTTTTTTTTTCTGTGTCATTAGGTTGTGGGCCCTCGCTCAGGGCAAACCACTGTTTCCACCTCTACCTGATGCTACTGCCACCATAGCGGGGTTGGTGTCAATTAACGTGCTGGATCATGAACTGGAAAGGCTAAGTTCTTTACTTTTCTGCCAGTTTTGCTTCAAAACCTTTCATGACTACCAGTCCATCAAGAAACTTGTACCATTTTAAATGAAAATGAGAAACAGTTGTTGTTTTCCACTGATTTTGCTCTGAATTGTTGATAAATCGAGAGAGTTAAGATGGCTGGATACTGTGCTACTTCAAAAAAAAATTGTAATTTTGTCCAAAACCCAGTAATTTTGTAAAGAGGAGAAGGAATATTGACTCAACAGTGGGTGGCTACATACCAGAAACAAATGGGAATTTAAGGCTTAGGAGGCTTGTATTTAATGAAAAATATCTGACACACAAACCACAGCGGAAACAAATTTTAAGCATTGTGAAGTGAAACATATAAGGGAGCTCTTATGGATTAAAATAATAAGACATCTCTCCTAATTCATCTCCTCCGTAAGTAAAATAAAAGGCAGTGAAATTTTCAGCCAGGAGTATTTCACATCAATGCTATTTGCTCTGACCAAAAATTACACATTTTGTACTGTTTCCGTTATGATATTTCACGCAGTCACATACGTGTAGCCTGTTTGGCTCAGTCATCTTGTACTTCATTCATATCCAGCACTGTCTGGGGACTGTGTGTTTCCAGAGCCTTAAGCCTGGCCAAGAAATATAGATTCTAAACTGATGTAATTAATAATTACACTGATAATAAAATATACTTGTGGCCAAAAAGATACTAAGTACATCCAAAGAAAGAAAAACGTTCCTTGGCCAAGAAGAACTCTTATTAGATTTTCCAGAGAACACTAAATATTCTCTGGGTTTGGTGGTGGTTTTTTTTTTCCTTTTTAGAAATATACATGGGTTTCCATTTTGTCTGTTTTACTTGCCCTTGTGTGACTAAACCAATCTTTGTTTTTTCCATGGTCCAGAAGCATCTTTCTCTTGTATTGCACCAGTCTCAAGGTAACTCAGACCAGTACAGCCACAAGAACAGGGGAAGTCAGGAATGGCAGGGGGGTGCAGGATGTAATTCCCATCCACCCTACTGAAGCAAGCTACCAAAGCAGGCTGAAAAAAAATCAAGTCTTACTCTCCCTCCCATGCTCTGTTGGCTTTAAGGCAGTAGGAGGCAAAAGGAGAAGCCAAGACCGCTTGTTTGCTGAACGCATGTGGTTGCGTATGTTAGAACAGAAGTGGAGCTCTTCATTTATTTGTCTTGCAGTAGTGCCAATCATGGACCGGGACCCCATTGAGTCAGTCACCATACAAACGTGGAACAAAAGCAGTAATCCCTGAGCTTTGGTTAGCCAGTAAATCACTCTCCTTTAAGGGATGGGGATTTGCATATTTATGGTTGGGAAATAACCACGCTTTAGTCCATTGGAGCCTCTCTTGTTAGGAGTGCACAGGGGGTTGTGTAAATGGGAAGAAAAGAATCAGTGTTACAGTCAGTGACCACGTACGGCATCCAGCTCTTCCCTCTGAGACAACTGCATTTCAATGTAAGACTAATTATTAAAAGCCCTGATTTTTTTTCCATTTTTCTCAGCCTTGAATAATTTTTGTGACAAGCCATAGCAGCATCCTGTCTTCCTCACAAATGAAAGTTAAATAAACCATGCTCTAACTCCCCAAGCCAGAGGGAGGATCTGCAACAGCAACTTCTTCCATATGCTCATTTTCTATTTCCAGCTTTTATTTTGTAAGTAACAGGCTTTCAGAATTGCCCACTCCACACTGCCCAGCACTGATTTACTAGTTGTGTTTCTACAGCAGAGGATTTGCATGCAAAACTACAGTTAGAGAGTTTACACAAGATGTCAGCAGTTAAAAAAATTTTTGCTCATTTTGGGCACATTATGTGCCTTCTTGCTAAAGGGATGCAGTGACATAGTCAGTCATAGAATCATAGAATGGTTAGGGTTGGAAAGGACCTTCAAAGGTCATCTAATCCAACCCCTCTGCAAGGAGCAGGGACATCCCTGACTAGATCAGGTTGCTCAGAGCTTCATCCAACCTGGCCTTGAACGTTTCCAGGGATGGGGCATCCACCACCCTCAGTGTAAAAAAAAAATTTCCTAATATCCAGCCTAAATCTACTGCCGTCTATTTTAAAACCATTGCCCTTTGTCCTGTCACAACAGGCCCTCAGCAAGTAGGAGGAGACAACAGAGTGAAGGAGGTGGTCAGCAGGTAGAAATAGCTTATGTTTTTGAAGAAAAAAAAGGTAGTCACATCTCTGTGGGCAATTTGTGTCATGGAAGGTCATGTACCTGGTCAGGCTAATATGGCCACCAACTACTGTGGTCCTCATTCCTCAGGAAGGCCAGGGCTTCTGTCAAGATGGGCAATGCCGATGAGAGGTTGTCTAACAGTAAACAGCCAAATACAGAGGCAACTTTCTTTTGATCCATTTGTTTTTGTTGTTGCCATTTCCCCCCCCACCGCCTCTTCTGTCCCTCAGAGATGGCCAGTATTGTGAGATTGTCTGTAAAACATGGTTGAAGAACCATACACAGCCATAGCCAGGCTCCATTTGAGCAAACCCAGAAGGAGCACAGTTTTCTCCAGAAAAACATACTTCCTATTCTGGGAAGCAACTGAGAGGAATTTGTATGTTCTATGAACAGAAGGCTACGAACAAAATATTCACAGCCTGGTACAATTATGTGTGGTCTGCTCCTCAAATATTTGATTAGACATCGCTGTCTTTTCACAGTCTACCTACATATAATTGGTAGATAAACCAACCTACATTTGCCGGGGTAGGTTCCTGCTAAGCTGGTGATTTGAATCTGTTCATAGAAGCGAACAGCAAGTGCTGAAGCAGGGAGAGAGGCTGGAGGAGAAGTACAGCAGGGAGAAAACAGGTTTTTTTGTAACAAATTGTCAGATAAGCTCAAGAAATCCTGCAGATCTGCATCTTTCAGCACAACGTGTTACAGTCTAGGTGGCACATCAGAAGCAAAAAGGATATCAGCCTTGCGGATCTCAGTATTGCAGTAACTATTTTTGGATGTTCAGCATCCTGAGGTGCCCGTAGCTTTGAAGTGGATATAGGGATTCCCTGACAGCAGAGTTATCTAGCCTTCTGATTTTTGCAGAATTTCCTGCTTACTGAAAAATAAAGTCTCTAGTGAAGCTGTAGGGCCAAGGAGAAGATTTACACCTACTGATGTCACTACAGACCTGTTTGGTTTTCCTGGCCCCTATGTCCCAGAGAAGCACTTTGCAGATACATCAGCGTTCACAAATCACACAGCTGAGTGCCGGAGTCCCGAAAAGCGCAGTAAGAGTAAGGTACCTGCAGACATTTCTATATCAGTTCACATTTGGATGCTCTGCAATGCCTGAGCTAACCTCCTGAGTACATGTCCTCACCACCTGGGTTAGCACCCTAACCCCCAAACAAATGCATCATGGTCTCTCCTGTGGATCCCAAAATAATAAATTCATCCACAGCAAGTCTAACTGCTTCAGTCCATTAGTTTGAACTTCCCCCGAAAGACATTTAGACATGCAGGGAATGTTATTAATAGAAATAAAAGTTCCTCCAACTTCAGGTACACTCAGAGCTGGTTTCAAAAATCAAGTGCATCGATTAGATAAAATTTGATTAAACATCTCCAGTGACATTTAACAGACTCCTTTGGTGCCTGACACCTTTTGTGGATCCCTGGATATCTTTTGCACTGCTATTTACAGAGCCAGGTCTCAAGCAGGTATTATTTGCTTACATTTGTAGAAAGATTTTATGGCAGTTTATTACTTGTGGTATAAACCCTTGTCTGGAACTAGGACTGCTCTGTGCTAGGCACTCTGCACAGGGAAGAGGAAGACAGCTCCTGCTCTGCTCTTTGCTTCCTGGGTTGTTTTACGTTTGACCATTTAACGTATGAAATTAGTTCCTTCTCCCACCACACTGCATACCTAAAATAGCTCTAGCAACCTCTTAAAACTCAAACCTCCTCTTAAGCTTTAGCAGCAAGTTCTCAAAGACTTTGTCTAGACTTGAAATATGTTTAAGCAGGGAAGTCTGAGCGGTGAACAGACAGCATATTTAATCCATGATAGATTAACCAGAGCAAAAGCTAATCTTCAAGGCCAATACATTCTGCCTCTCTTTAAGTCTGAGAAAAGTAAAGCAGGAACTGGGTTGATCGATGCTTTCCACGTATGACCAAAAGGCCAATCTGACCATCTGTAGGCTCAGATATCCTCTTCCAGTGTCTCTGTTCTTCTCAGGTGCTATGAAATAAGCCCAAGCAACTACACTCTCAACTTCAGAGCCCCAGATCACTGCCTACAGACAGCTGGAAATACGAGTGTAATTCAGCCATTTAAGCACACAGAAAACACTGATAACCTCTCTCCACTGCCTACAAGGAAAAAGAAGATCGGTATTTTCCCATGCTTTTACTACAAAACCAGAAAACACCTGAAAATAAACAAGACTGCAGCCTTTCATTACTATGAAAATATTCCAGATGCAACGCTTCCCTCTAGTGGAAAGTCCATGAACTGACCACTTTCCATTAACACTGGCATTCAGATATGAAAAACAAATGCCAAAAGTACATAGAACCATAGAATAGTTTGGATTGGAAGGGACCTTTAAAGGTCATCCAGTCCAACCCCCCTGCAACAAGCAGGGATATCTCCAACCAGATCAGGTTGCTCAGAGCCTCATCCAACCTGGCCTTGAACGTTTCCAGGGATGGGGCATCCACCATCTCCCTGGGCAACCTGTTCCTGTGTTCCACCACCCTCATTATAAAAATTTTTTTTCAGAATATCTAACCTAAATCTACCTCCCTCTATTTTGAAGCCATTACCCCTCATCTTATTATAATAGGTCCTACTAAAGAGTTTTTCCCCTAATGTTGTTGTTGAAAACATTAAGTGGCAAGTTCATTCACGTGTAAAGACATGATTAGGCTTGATTCTTGATTCACACTTAAAGCTTGGCCTCTTCCTAGCTGAAGGATTCATTATTTGGGAAGTACGGAGATGCTAGAGCTGAAGAGATTTAAGAAACTGCCCCTTCCACCATCACTGCTAAATTCTGGACTAAACTTTTGTTATCTCTACAAATACCAAGTGTAGGATTTTTCAGTAGGCCCTGTGCTTTTTGGAACAAGCTTATTCCCTATGATAAGTTTTGTCAGCCTTAGGATATGCTTGCCTGCCTGCAGGAAAGATAAGAGAGAGGGCAGTAGTGCTGCAGGATCCAGACTATATAAACCATTTTGAAGGTTTTGCAAAGGAAGCCTAACCAACCTATATACACACACACACACACATCATAGTAGAACAATTAATGTAATCACACAGGTGCTACAGGAGTGCAAAAGCTGCAGAACATCTGCTGTGGACAGCAGCAACTGCACCTAACCCAAGTTCAAGTCAGAATTGTGCCTGCGCCTCTTGGTTGTATGCATGCTCTTGTAGAGTTATATACTGGAGAAGCACTGCTGTTACTACCATCGCTTTCAGCTCCTCTTAACACCGTTTCACAGGCCTCAAGGAAGGGCACAGGCACAGCAGATCTGGACTGAGATGGCCAGCCATAGAGGCAGGTTCTTGCACCAAAGAAGGTGTAGCTTTTTTTGATAGCCAGCCAGTCAGCATGGATAAATCAACTGGCACTGAATCCCAAGAAGAGAAAAGACACATATGCTGCCCAGTGATACGCCTGCGTTACAATTGAAGATGAGCTCGCCTGCCTCAGATTGCTCCTTTTCCTGCTGCTTCTCCTGCACTAGTTCTGGCAATTGTCTGATAAATTAATTTTATTAATCACCAGAAATTAGACCAATCAAAAGATGAAATGAAATATTTCAGCTCAGCAAGCTGAATTAGCTCTTCACTAAGCGATGCTCTGAACTATCAGATACTGCCAGGCATGTTGAGGTAAGTGAAGTTCTGCATTCTGCAGGCAGCCTTTTGCTAGATTCGCTGCATCTCAATATTTTCCTTCTGCCCAGACAGCAAATCCCATCTTGGTACCTACCTGCAGGTGGTTAGGAACAAGTTTAAGACTTGGCTACAGCTCTAGTCATAGATAATCACAGCTTCACTTCCTACACCAGTCAGTTTTTCTCAGTAGAATCACTGCTACAATCAAACAAAACTTCACCAGTCCTTACCACAGAGACTGCCTCCATTTGAAACATGCTATAGATCAGTAGCTTTACTGACATGGGTCTGCACGCAGGTGGCCACAGAAGCACCTATAAAGCAACTCACCTAGGGCCTGATGAAGTTGCTGCCTTGCTCTTCATTGAGGGAAAGCAAGAATTACAGAAGGAGATCCATAGCATAAGTTCCTCCTTCACCTCCCTGTGGATCAATGGAACAGGTTCTCTCATTTGAGACAAGATAGCCAGTCTCAGATTTGAGACCTGAGATCAAGTATAGGGTGCAACTGTGCTGGGGCAGAGGAGATGGGAGACTCTTCAAGCTCAGAGTCACTCCCACAAGCTGACTTGATCTGAATTGTCCACAAACTCTTGATGCATCCAAGCAGTTATTCTGATGCCAATGGACTGACAGGAAGAGAAGCTGCTTCCTGGGATGTCACATTTACTAGAAGAGGAAAGAAGTTAAGGGAAGGGAGAGTGGAACAAGAATTACTATAATTGACTGTTAAAGTGGATTAAATTATTTTTGAGATGTCAAATTGCACAGAGGGGAGAAAAAGTGATGAAGAAAACAAAAGTGAAAAAGCCCAAATGAAGGAAAGGAGAGCTAAGCCAGCTGATATATTTTAAAGTTGAAACATTGAGACATGAAGCAGTGATTCCATGACATGTAAACACTGTCAGCATTGATATATTATAGCACACTTCCTCTGAGACAACTTAAAAGGCTTGTTAAGTTTGATGCCTTTTCTAATTCAAGTCACTGAAAAGACACCAAATCTTTTCAGAACAGTTTCAAGAACAAGACCTTTCTGTTCTTCTCCGTTATTTTTGTTATCCTTCCTGTACCACTCACCCTACTCTGTCTTTGCAGTAGTCTACAGGATTGCCAAGCATCTATTATGCCAAGTTGTTCACGTCTGTGATGACAGCCCTGAAGAAAACTCAGCAGCTTATGCCTCCAGTGGTTCTAAGAGAAACACACTGCACACTGGGTGACTGAAGACTCACTTTCTGTATTTTCCGAATTCTCAAGAGTTCCTGCAATTTTTAGTCTAGAAATCAAAACTGCGAATCTACTTTGTCAAGAAATAAACTGCTGAAAAATATATCCCAGGTATTTTTTCAAGTCTGATTTAAAGTGCCAAGCTAAACAGATACCGGAAGACTGGATTAGCACTCTTACCCATAGCGCCACAGCCTTCTTTTGAAGGCCTGAATTAAATCTCCAGCAATGTAAGTGTCATCGCTAGAAAAGACAGAAGACCACTGTACCACTTCATGTCTTCACCTCACACAAGTTGATGAAAGTGCTTCTAGGGTATTGCTGAGCCAAAACAATCCCATTGTGGTCAACTACCTCTCTCCCTGCTTCAGACATCTTTGAGCAAGTTGTTCCACAGCAAATGGCACACGGTGAAAAAAAAGAAAAAACCATCTTGCCATATTTCTCATGGTAGTATGTTACCAAATAGAGAGATACATGCCTCAATGTACTGAAGTGTGATTTTTTTTTTTCTTTAACTACTTACAGAGTTCACATTAAACCAGTGAATGTTGCAACTGAATGGAAAAAAACAATGAATGTGATGGGCTTAAGTTTGATGTCCACAAATATGCACAAATTCCAAACCAAAGGCAAGTGTGTACAAAATAATTTATTACAGCATAACATATATGTTGGCAGTATTTTTACAGTGAGTTTTCCATTCAACAATTTTGAATCTAAACAGATGACACAGAAAGGAGAATTTTAATTAGAACAGTTTATTTGTCTTAGTAAAATCCCCTCTTCATGAACTTATATTTGCCTTTGAGGGGCTAGTTAATATTACTGAAATTATTTACATTGCAGTGAAATAAAAACAAACCAAGACTGAATGATTCCATTACAGTTTCCAGAAAACAGGTTTTCTGTACAAGCCACAGTATAGCTATGTTTTGATAGCAGTTCTTATAGAATGTAAAGCTGTCATATTAGCCATTTTGTCCAGCAATACTATGCTTTTAAATAGGTTTATTAGATTCAGACTTCCATTTTGATGTGCTGTATATTTAATAGTTAATGCATCAGAATACAAAGTAAGAAAAAGGTTCATTGTGATTTGTAGTCAGCCTCTCTGTGCTCCCTTAATCAGGTTTTAACTGTAAAACGTACTCCTCACACACTATTTGCCTTGTAGCACCCAAAGCAATAGTATTTAGGAGTATTTATGGAGTATTGGCCGTACGTGAACAACTAAGACTTTTAATGGAGGCAATACCGTAAACTTACCAGTGAATTTTTATGATGTAGAAAAGAACTGTATTCCCCATTACACCTTCTGCATTTGCTCAAAATTGGAGCAGATTTTTCAGCTTAAGTGTCAATAGGTGAACAGATGGGGAGAAACCAGAAGGAAGAAGATGGAAGAGAGGACAAACAACAGTATCAAATTCTTGTTTTCAAAGGAAATTGCTTCAGGATACTCAAGAATGTTAAACTGACCATAAACTTAAGGAAACAATAGCTATGGAACACAAGATAGATAGAATAGTTCTCACAAAGCCTTTTTTTCCCCCCACAAACCTCATCTTCATATCCATCAACACTGGTTCCATATAAGACACATCTGACAAAAACATGCAAACCGTCAATGCTCTCATTGTCAATGTGCTTCAAAAGAAACCAAACTGACCAAAGATAAAAATTAAATTTAAAAAAAAACACCACCAAAAAAACCAAACCCAGAAAAAACCTAAAGAACAGTAAAAGACAAAGAGGGCAATTCAAGCAGCACTTCAGTCTTAATCTGCTAAAAACACTCAAATGATAATTTATTAACAAGATATGATCTCATTTATCTGTATATGTAATGACACTTATGTGAAAGCAGTCTTTAATATCCATATTTTTTGTGAGAGAGGGCTGATGGATTATTAAAAGACTTAAAACTGTACAAGTATAAACATGAAAAATGCTTATTAAGGATAATGTTTACATAAATATTGGCAGTTTTTGTTGGGAGAAAAAAATAACTAATAGCATACTCCATTTCATTTAACTATCCAAATATTTTGTTTTATACCTTTTAAAGATACTAAAATACAACCTGGAAAAGTAACCCTGATCTGTATCCAGCCAGCATGTAATGAGAATCAGAGTTTTGTATACATGTGTGCATGTAGGTATACACACACACGCGGGCTTGCAGACACTATTTCAGATTTCATTAGACAGCAAATCATGGTTAATGGCTGTATGATTCACAGATGCAATGCTGCTATCGTCCTCATTTGTGGCAGGCATAAAGGCAGACGTAAAAGGAAACAGTTTATGACATGCTGCTTGATATTCTTCACATTGAGTGTGGCAGCTTCCAAAACTGCCATCAAGCAGTGCCTCAAAAACCTTTGTTAATGTCTGAAGAAACAAAAGTAACAGTTAATAAATGTGACTTACAACTGTTTTAGTAATAAAAAAGTACTGTTAAACAACACTAGTGTGAGCAAACCCAGAGTCTGTTGGTATTCAGATATCCCATAAGTACTTAAGGGAAAAAAATGTGAAACTTTGTTCTTTCAAATAATATTATCATGACATATGAAACATGTACATTATCTTGCAGTTAAGTACACATTACTTAAGATCCCACACTTTTTTTTTTGGTTTTAAATACTGTATCTTTTACCTTCACATTTTTGTCTCTCATGTTTTTATCCAATCTAGTAGCAACAGCAATTGCTTTTTCTTGTCTTGATTTGTCCAGGAAATACATCATCTTCGCACCTTATCACAAGAAAGAACACAACATTTAGATTATAGCATTCCTAAATGCAATGCTGTATATACAGACACACAAGACCTAAAAACTTATAAATCAATGTGTATTAGGACTTTTTACAAGTCTGGATAAATGACACTTTCTTCTATTGTTTCTAACTTGAACAAAACAAAAGCTATTTTGAGACATATTAGAAGCATAAGGATTAAGTAATACAAGAGATCTGCCTCTGCAAAAGTGAAATGCCTCACTTCACTGGAGACCTGTCAGTCAAGAAATACACATAAGGAGTCCATTGATGACTAAGGCCTTCAAATCCCGAGGCTAAATGGAACCCCTCCTACCAAGGTAAGAGTGAGCAAAATAAATTTTCTCAGAGATACTCTGAATTCTTTTGAAAAGTACTGGAGGTGAACAATTCAGTTACTGAACAATTGTGGAACACAGAAGACATTCAGACCAGCGTATGTCCATATTGCAGAAAGTAAGGCGAAGCTGGGCTACTAATCTGGAGCTAAGTGAAACAGCTTTGATACAAGGGCAGTGTAATCCACATTCAGTATTTTGCCTAGACTACACTGGTGAGAAGACACTGCATTAATGTAACTATGCAGCTTCTTGGACCACAGTTCAGCAAAACTGGTCTGGGCATCTCTGCAAAATACTGTGTTGCTCTTCAGTATTACAGCTGCTTTAATTTAAAATCTCATCTTAATGAACATGTAAGCATTTCATACACTTTCCTTTTATCAAATACAAAGTCCAGAAACGCTGCACTACGTAACCTACTATGAAGAGCAAGAAGCTTAAGAAACTGTTTTACTGAAAAAGTAAAAAAAAAAAAAAAACAAACAGATTGAGTGTATTGTCTCCTCTTGCTCAACTCATTTCTCCAATTAAGTTTGTTTTCCTAGTTAAAGTTCGCTAGTTCTTACTGCTTTTTGTATCCAGAAGGTTTCAAAAAATTGCTAGACTGAATATACTTGGGCTTGAGTCACCATAGTATAAAAAAAAACCCAAACCAACTTATTAAACTTAACCTACTTACACTTGTTTAAAATCAGGGAGGCTATGGTACAGAAACCAAGAAGCGATTAGGATTCTGCTTATTTTTTTACTAGTAATCATTTTAAGCTAAGAAAACACTGATTTGTACTCTGACTTCAGGTTTAGGTCTTTCAGACCTTTATATTTTCAAACTTGGATTAAAGATGACGGTTTAAGAAGTTTTTTACTGTAGATAAGTCAATTGCTTCAAACCTGTTTTAGCATAAACAGAATACTGACATACAGGTGAAGTCCCAAAGCTACCAAGGACAGGTCTATGGTAAGTTCACTCTTGAAAATCCTTTTCCCACACTTTAAAATCCTGTTCCCACAGTTGTTTCCACTGCCTGTAAATTGATACATTGCTGGATCACAATGATCAATGGACCCAAAGGAGCTTTTACACATTTAAGCCTCTCACCTCCACTGAATGTGAATAGACTCATCCTTCTTCAAAGGGGTCCCTGACATCTTTCTAACATGGGTGCCACCACTGTCAACACGCTAAAGATGTAGACAGTGTGAAGCCAAATTCTAAGTATGACAATTACTATGACAAAGTAACTACTATTTTCTATGTTAATGGAGGACCTGAAAGTAGAACTTGGAAAACACTCAGATGGCTAATAGATGACAAGAGTGAAAGAACCCACCTGTAAGACTCAAGAGCAATCACCTGCTGGGATATCTGTACTTGACTTCCCAAGTCTTGAACTTGCTCAACAGGAAAGAGTTACAAGTATTTGTCCCTGTTTTAGAAGTGCATCTTGGGATTTTTTAATGGACTACCTAATCATCCTTTAAGTGAGGTGAACGATCCTCTACAGCTAACCTTCTCCAGTGATTCTGGACAGATCCTGGGTAACTTATATAAACTAGGTAAAATTAGTATTGTTCTAAGTACTTAAGTGCCTGAACAAATTTATACTTTTTTTTGCTTCCTAACTGCTGGAGAGGTGTTTAGTTTTCCCCTCCACTAGGTTCTCTGGTGACATGAATTTTTGTTCCAAAACCTTCTGTACTCAGTAGACATGACAAATTTCAATTTCAACTCCCTCTGACCTAACTCTAGCAGCTACTCGTATCTCTTCTTCATAAATAGTGAAAGAGTGTCATACTTCATTTTCATTGTTGACCACAGAGCAGAAAAGTAGCAAGTTTTGCATATTTTTATTGATGCTGTTGCTACTTGACAAAGCTATGAGAAGGAACAGAGACATTGCAGTTGGCAAGAAAACAGGGAAAAGCAGTGCTTCCAACATGTAGGATTTTTTTTTATATTTTATCATTATTTCAAAACTAGAAGCTGCAACAGAAGGGATGGCAGTGCTTCCCTGCTTTCATGTCTGTAGTGGTCTGACTGTACTTTTTCAAGGTACGAAGCAGGTTCCTTATGCATCTAAATAAAGTGAATAAGGGCTGTGTTTTTTTTTTTAACATGATAAAAGGAGACAAAAAACCCAAAGTAAACATCTGAATTTCTAGCTCATTGGAATTTATGTATGATTTATGGACGGCATATAAATATTCTGGATTTAAATGACTTCATCTAATTCTCAAGAGCATTAAATAGTTAAACAAACCTGACAGTTGGTGCTGAATGGAGGTAGCATTGTGTTTCAGAAATTCTTCATTAAAACTTTCCAAGTTTTTATTAATGAAGATTTTCTGCATTTCTTGAGTTAGGACCTTGCTCACAATTTCTGGGAGGTTACTATGGTCAGATACTAGAAGGGGGAAGGTAAGAGGGAAAGACACAAAGAAGTAATTTAAACAACTGTAGAAAACAGTATGAAACCATAAACATTAGTGCTAAAACTGCCTTTTTAAAAAATTTGAGCACAGAAACAAATTCCACTTCAAAACAGTACTACAGGTCAACACAAGCTCTGGTATTTGGAAAACAAATCTGTCAGATTATGATTAAGTATGCAAAATTAGTATTTTTCAACATAAATACATACTGCACAGAAAAAAAAAAAACACATGACTAGTCAAAGTGATTTTATTTAAGTCGCCTAATTGTGAATTAAGCCAGCAAGATACACTCAATCAGCTCCTTTTAATGCTGTCTTATATACAGTTTCTGTTATTATATTAAGAAATCTTTGACTTTATCTAAGCTGGTTCACATGACAAAATAAAGCACCAGGTCAGGTAGTGTTTCTTCAGAGCAAACATTATATACATTTAAGTAATTATAAGCTCTAGAGTGCTTGTTCAGTTTCCCCGTATTTTAAATTTATTCTTGATGTCATCTATTACCAGACTTCTAAAAGTCAACTTAGTTGTACTTAAAATGTAGGAAAACAAGCATGTACACAATTTGATCTGCAGCTCTATAAAAGCATTAACAATGCATTTAGAGAAGAAAAAGTGCTCTGTCGTGTAAACCTTCTGCTGTCTGAGACTAAGGTGACAATGCATAGTTGTGCTTCAGTCAGAAGCTCTCATATATACCACTTATTTTCTTAAAAAACTCTAGAATTTCAGGGATCTTGGGAACACCTACTCCTCTGTGAAACTGAGCCGAAATGAGTTACTGTGTCCACCTGGTGGATTAATGGAGAAAGGAGTATAATAGGATACATACACAGTACCTCGCATAGCACAACCTGTCTTAAGTATTACCAAGGAAAACAAACTATTTTTCTTTTTCTTCATATTAGTTTGTGTTTCAAGAGTATTTACACATTACAAAAATACATAGTTACGTCCTTGCACAAATACAACTTCCTGTATCTTTATACATACTTCCTACACACATACCAGCTTTAGAGAATCTAATCAAGCATTCATGTAGCCATGGGTTATTATTGTTGATAGCAAAAGCTCTTTTGACAGACTGTAACATTAAGAGAAACTTTCCTGTGGGAAGAAGAAAAAACAAAAACATACCAAGATTAAGAAAATATAATTTTTTCCTCTTTGTATCAACTGTTTTCTTTAGTAAATCTAATACAAACATTAGAAAGATTTTTCCCATCCAAATTGCTTAATAACATAGAAATGCATGCCCCCCCAGATAATTAAAGAACACATTGCAAATATCTTTCTACAGCATTTACTAATATATACTACAACTAACTTTGCTCTTATTTTTTTTTGTCAAGTAAATACCTATTTTCCAGTCCATTTTAGGCTACATTCAGATACCACAAGTCACAGTGAAGGGCTACAATTTTGTAAAGAAAAAAATTATGTAGTACTTTACCTTTTCTAAAGTATATTTCAAATGCTAATAAATGTGTTTCTATGTCATCTCCAATAAGATTCTTAAGTGGTATAAGGAACTTAATGGCTTCTTCTAATGGATTTTCTACCTGGTTTAAGAAACACAGTGAAATTTAAAGCTTAAAATAAATGTCAAATAAAAAAAACCACTAAGGACAGTTTGCTATTCAGAGCATTTAAATAATCAGAGGCCAAAGGTGAACTGTAGACAACTTTCTGGCTTAAACTGAACTACAAGAACAGCAAGATTTGAAAGTGTTTAATCATGATTTCATGTTGATAAGACAACTCTGGCACTGCTTATGTAACGTAGTCAGTGTTTTAATTTAGCATTTAGGAAACAATCACCTTAGACAAGGAGCTTAAACTTCTGAAGGTACTCCGATAAACAAAGTAATTCCTTGTGCTTGGAGAAATACTGGCTCATGTCTCCAAATTTTGTGAACTGCAATTGCATTTCTGTTAGTTTTTCTCTATTCACTGTATGAAAACGAGTCCTTCAGGCAAGAACTATCTTTTTACTCAGTATCTATTTTAATGAAGCATGGCCTACAGTTCTGAAAACCCCAAATTTAAGGAGAGTAACAATATTATCAATATAGAACTAGGATTTATTAGAGGAAAATATTACTTTAGTGTTAAGTAGAGACGGACTACAAAAAGGTATCTTTGCATGCAGAAGTGATTTTATAAAAATGCTGGATTCTTTTAGGAGAACTTGATAGTAGTCTCATATTGTAGGCTTTTTATGATAATCACAAATTTAACATGAAAATACCATGCTAACCCTTTCCAGTTTTTCAGGAACTAGCTCTTCCCTGGGTCCACTAGTTTCCTCCTCCTCTTCATCTCGCTTTTTCTTTTGATTCTTCTGTTGTCGCTCTCTTTCTGCATGTTTTCTTTCCTCTTCAAGTTTTGCTTTCTTCTGTGCTCTTCTTTGCTTGCTAAGCATTTTCTTCAATTCTTTGGCTGAGAGATTTTCTACAGATTAAGAAAACAAACAGATAAAAGTAAATACTCTGTTAATATAAGTTAAAATCTTGTTTCTCTCAAGAAAATGCTCAGACACACCACTATGCTCTTCACCTATATAAAAAATGGTATACTTCTACAGAGATTTCCATAAATATCAGCACTTGCCAGGCTACCATCACTATGTAAGTCCAACATAACTACTGGATTACTATTTACAGCATAACACAACACTTGATCTTGCATATTTTCTGTCACAGTTGTTACAGAAATCTCAACTATGTTATCTCAACACTCTTAACTAGTGTTAAATAAGTAAGTTGTTGCATCTATGACAAGTTTTACCTTAGGAAATCCTCAATGGTTTTCAAGGGTAATACTAAACTCCCATATTGAGTGTAGCTCAGCTTCCTTCTAATGCTAGAAATATCCAGGCAGATTTACACTCTATCTTAAACCAGCTTGTTATCTTTCATTAAAGTGTCTGAACAATACACAGCCATAATAATTGCACTGATTTTCTGCAAATGCCATGGGATAGCTAAACAAATGCAAGCAAGAACTGGTATTGTTTGGGGTGAGAAGTAAAATACTCTGGTGTGTTTTAGCAGGATCATCATATGAATCTTCAGGCTGCTTGCTGCATTCAGATTTTGAGAGCAGACTAGCTTTTAGATAAACCAAGGAATTTTAACAGTTGCATGAAAAACAGAACACAAAAAACATGGTTTCCTACGGGTTCATACAGAAGTGAAGAGCATTCAGCCTTTCCATTCACCCCACTTACTTCCCTGCTGTCCCACTGACCTGACTAGTTTAGCCAGAATAATATTGTAGTTTCCACTGTCTACTGTGATGTTTCACTAAGAACAGGATCTGTGCTAATAACATCGTGAGGAGACTGATATCTTTTTTGTGGCCAGGGCACCATGACCCCTCTACTGGGGCCAGTTACCATCCTGAGACAGGGAAGCAATGAAAAGCAAGCGTTCTTTTTACTCCATTCATACAGCACCGTCTTCCCCTGTGGATGAGTCTACTTAATCCCAATGCACAGCAGGCAAATGAACTAACATGACTTAGACTCTTCTCCACCTTAATGTCGATAACATTTCTGCTATCAAGATCCTCTGTCACACACCTATCTTACACTGCATAGAGAAACAAATTGAAATTGGAGACTAAAACTATGCAATTTGAACCATGCTGTGAAATCTGCCTTTTTTATATGAAGTTCATTATACATAGTCAGATATGGAAAAACTTATTATTCACCTCTGAATTAAAGGTAAGATTGTATTAGCAATACCGAGTGGCATTTTTGGTTTAGTTTAACATTTCCCTCCACAAATATTCTTTCCTTTGCAAAGAGCTAGACATTAATTTCACCCCTTCAGTCAACAGCCATTGCAGTGCTGACAGTAGCTGTGATTCCACAAGAGGAGAAGCAACTGTTTAACTTATAGAAAAAAAACCTCACAACTCATTTGTCATTGAATCAGATTTCCAAATCACACCCCACTGGTTTCCTAAGAAAGTCTGCTTTCCACTTAACACTGATTTTAAATAGTCTCTTAAATGTATTGATTTTGCTAATACAAACTTACTCATGTATTCTTTGGTCCTGAAGTTATGTGAAAATGATAAAGTGTAATGCAGTGTTAACTAGTATTACTAGGTTATAAATACATAGATCAAAAATAAATTCTTACAATTCAGATGAATTAAGAAACAACAGATTGTTTTCTCCCAAAATCGGTTAATTACATTTATCTTTTGTTTAAATGGATAAATGGTTGAATTGAATTTTATTCTTCCTCTTAATATTCTGGAATGCCACTCATCCGTATGTACTCCAACTATAGCTAGGCTCATTCATGTACTAGTTTTACAATATGATCAGAGGAGAACAGAGGAAGAAAGCTGTAGCATGTTATCTATGATCTCTTTTCAGTTACCAAATCACGACAGAGAAGAGGAAAAACTCATGTATGTTACAACTCATATCTATTCTATAGCACTTAGCTTAATAAGCTTTTTTTACATGTGTCATACATATATGAGCCTCCATAATGGTCTAGATACCTGAATTCACTTCTTGTTCTTTGCTTTCATTGGTAAGAGGATTATCATGGAGCTTCAAGTAGATTTCAATTGCTGATCGAGCAGCCTTGAAGTAGAAGGCATGTTTCCTGAGCACATCTTCTAATCTCAGAAGGTCTACATAGGCACGAAGAGTCATCTTTCTCATGCAGTATGTGTGGAAGTCAAATTGATCATCCGTTATCTCAAAAAAATGCTTAAATTAAAAAAGAAAAAAAGTCTTATACACTTCCCTTGCTTAGCCTATTATTTTAATTTAATTAAAAAAGTAAAGTTAAAACTGATATTATTTACAGGCAATATTTAACAATCATAGCACCATCCTTACAATACTGATTGTTCAAGATAACCAGTCAGGAGGGGGAAAAACCCACCCAGGAACACCTCATTTTGTTAACAAAAATGTGATTGTTCAAAGACTTCAGCACTCTTTAAAAGCCAACTGAAATGTGATTGCTCTAATTAAAACAACAATTGGCAAAAGACAGCATAAAATTAGTGTACTAATGTTAGCGTACAAAAAGTTGTATAGTTAGGAGACATGGTATTTTATATTGAATTCTTTTCTCCTCAAATAATTGTTTTGCCCATGATAGCTAGGAATGGCATCTTAACTACTGCAACAAACCATCAAGTATTAACCTGTTTTTAAAAATCTTTGTAAACAAAGTTTCTAGTACAAAGAAAATCACCCTGATTACATCAGCAAATATCTTCACTAGTGTATGAGAAATGCTGGGAAAGAAATTGATGGTGTTTGTACCTACTTACCCTTTCTACTTCGTGGCACTTTTTCAAGGCATCACCATACTTCCCTAGCCTTTGATAAGCTGCAGCACATTCAGTCTGGAACCACATACACTGCATCTCGTTCAGGTTTTCCATAGCAGAAGTTCCTTCCTGAAATAAGTGCCATTGTCACTTTTTGCTATTACAATTACCAGCAACTGCTCTCAACTATGGCTACTTTCAGGCCATTAGTGGGAAACAATCAATTCTTCAACTACTTGGAATAGAACAGAAAATGCATATAACCACCCAGTAACTGAGAACAATACCTGTGTTATCCTATGCTCCCCAATATAGAAACAAATAGATTTAAATTATTTTTGAAAAATAAACTGAAAAAGATTAGTGTCTCAACAGATTTTTAAGATTAGCTCATGCTTGTATACACAGTCTTACTTCAATGATTTATAACTGGGGGCAGAAAACACTACTTGTAAAACTCTCCAAGTTCAGAAAATAGCTTGTTTGTTTTTTCCCCCTCTGTCAGGTAAATGGCATCTACTAGTCTAAAAATCCACCAATATATTCTGCTTATATGAATAAATAAGTTTCTTAGAACTTGTTAGCCTAAAAGATGAAGTTAGATGTATAATTCATACTTTTAGAAGAAAAAAATTCTAGGACTTATTCTTTACAGTTTCAATGCTTTAAATAAAATAATAATCAAACTGGAAACACGTTCAGAATATAAGAAATGCTATCCACCAAATTTCCGGAACAGTCTTTATACTAGAAAATCCAGTTCAACTCTAACATTTAATTATTTAGGATAAATAGGATAAAGATTTATCCTATCTTACCACAGGTATCTCTCCTAGAGTTCTGTATTTCTTGCTCTAACACTTTTGAGAAGCATATGGGCTGAGTTTTAGTAATCAAGTTTTCAATAGTTCCTAGAAATATCTAGGGAGCTCAGAACAACTTTCAAGTGCTTTCACACTTAAAATTAAGAATAAGAAACCTACTTCATTTATGTGCTCTGGGAAATCCTACCAAGTGGCTGTCTTCATATTTACTTACATTAATATGGAAATCCAGTCTTTATGGATCTAGATTTTGTTGAATGTCAAAACCACAGAATTTGAAGTGTTTACCCCATCCTTAAGGAGAGGACTGTGCTAACAAAGTTTTTGTCTGTGGTACTAGCTTAAAGGAATGAAATATTCAAGTTCAAATTACACTTATGCTGGTGCTAAATCATAATGAATATAATGCACGTTCCTGTGCAGTTAGCTCAGATGGTATTAGTGGAAAAACAGGTTCTGTAAACAAGTTATCCATCAGATGCATTTCAGAGAGGTACTTAGAAGTACAGAAATAAAAAAGATTCCAGACAATTACCTTTGAAAAAACTTTTTTTCCCCCAGAATTCCCCAGAATTTAGTTGGAGTACTACGTCTAGATCTGGGGCTACCAGCATAAGAGACATGGACCCATTAGAGCAGCTCCAGAGGAGGGCCACGAAAAAAGTTAGAGGGTTGGAGCACCTCTCCTGTGAAGTAAGGCTGAGAGAGTTGGAATTGTTCAGCCTGGAGAGGAGAAGGCACCAGGGAGACCTTACTGCAGCCTTTCAGTACTTAAAGGGGGCCTATAAAAAAGACTGGGAGAAACTTTCCACCATGGCCTGTAGTGACAGGACAAGGTGCAATAGACAAACTTAAAGAGGGTAGGTTTAGATTGGACATAAGAACTTTTTTTTGTGATGAGGGCAGTGATATACTGGCACAGGTTGCCCCATCACTGGAAGTGTTCAAGGTCAGGTTGGATGTGGCTTTGAGCAACCTGATCTAGTGGAAAATGTCCCTGCTCTTTTTCCAGGGGGGTTGGAATAGATGACCTTTAAAGGTCCCTTCCAACTCAAACCATTATATGAGCCTATATAGTTATCTACCACTAACTGTGAAAGCATTATCTTAAACATAGACACACAAAAACCAAAATTATTTGTTTTAACTTTGGTGAAAAGTTACATGAGTAAAAAACAAAATGCCAGAGGCAAAAATCTCTCTTCATTAAAGCAATATACCTACCCTCGTGAATTTAGAGCACATCTCCTCTGCATCCTTCACCATATTTGCTCGCAGCATATATTTAGCACACTTAGAATTTATAAATCTGTCTGCAGTATCCAAAGACTGTGCTTCATCCATCCATTTGGCAGCTTCCTTGAGGTTACCTACATGCTGTTAGGAATAAATTAAGTAGTTAACATTCAGTATAGGCCTAATACTGACCAACTCTTGAAATTTATAGTTACTGGTATTTCTCCCTCAGAAATAACAAAAGGCAGTATTATGGTTCACTCTCCTCTGCTCCCAGATTTTTTCAGAATGAAAATTGGCTGTATATTGTGATTTGCTTTGCAAAGCCTAAACAAAACAAAGGGGTTTTCATTTTCTTCTTGACAGAACCATCCACAAAGAAACCCACACGGAAACTAATGCCCACAACCACTACTAACTGAAATACTATCCACACGCTCGCATCAGTTTGATGGGTTGGTTTTTTTTTCTACAAACTATGTACTCTACAGGTCCAAATTCACTTTTTACCTTGTAAATTTTTGCTTTTAAATAGAATAGTTCTATTAATGTTGGAGTGCTTGCAATTGCAGCATTGATGTAATCCAAGGCCAAAGAACACTGGCCAAGTTTGTCAAAGTGCTGTGCCAGGAAATATTGAACCCAAAGCAGTGTTGTCGGGGGCTCTTTCTCTCCATTTTCTGCAACAAAATGGAAAAGTTAAAGTAACCAGTAAGACTGAAGACTGCATTTGAAAAAACCACAAAAACAAAGCTTGGCAAATTAAGGAAATATTTCTTGTAATGCATTCATTTAGTAGCAGCTATTACAACTGTTTTCTTGCAAGAAGTATCAGCACTTCTTGACAACAGCCATAAACAGTGTTAGTAGTTACAGCGTAATTAATATAAGACCATAGAAACTTACCACATGTACTAAAAAGGTCACAAGTTTTCAAAGCAGCTTCATAACCAGTAACAAGTTCTTGGATTGTAGAAACCTGCATATAAAAATACCAACTTAAGTCATGCTTTACCTACCATGCTTACATAAATTAACACACTGAAAAAACACTTAGGCAAAATTAGATAAACTAAAGCAATCACTTAATTTGGAAAAAAGATTGGATGTATCCTGATATAGTTTACTTCACCTTTCACAAGCTACCTTTGATCACTCAATTTAACTGGTGATATGGCAGGGAAACAGGTGTAATCTTCGGCAGCTTACAGCAGAAAGTAATCAAGTATATTTGACTAGTATCCTTTTTAAATTATAGTTTGGATTCTTTATTTATGCCATTAGTTTTTAAGCATCTGAACTAAGTCAAATGAAAAAAGGTGCTTTGGAAAAGACTTTGCAAGAACTTCCCATAACAATGAAGATACAAAAGAGACTTCAGTGGTTTTCTGACAGGCTGAAATGTACCAGTGAAGATTTCATTGTTAAAGAGGTATTGTTGCCCAGAATACAGGCTGCATCTTTTAACACAAAAATCTACTGACAGATTTATTGATTGATTTAAGGCTAATACTTTCTGAAATCAGACCTCATCAACAATACTGTTCATTCCAAGGTTGAAGACTCAAAATTGACACAATTTTGAACTCACACTATACGAGTTTGACATTTACAACACATAATGTTAGTATTCCTACATTTCATGACAATGAACTATTCTGTTGTGGTTTTGTTTAGTAAGAGGGGGCCTAAGGTGGTAGCTTCTGTAGGAAACTGCTAGAAGTCGCTCCCCTTTGTTCAGTGGACTCGGCCGGGCCTAGGGTGGACCCACTGCTGGCTGAGGCTGAGCCAACTGGTAGCAGAATGTTCTGTGATAACGCCTCTGCAATAACAAACTTAAGAAGGAGAAAGGGGGGGAGGGGGGGAAGGGAAGAGAAGAGAAGATGTGAAGAAGCTGAGCGGGGGCAGAGGCACAGAGGGGGAGGTGCAGGCCTCATGGGCCTTGCAGGCCTCACCCTCTGGCCTCCCACCAGGCAGCCGACTGGGCCCAACTTGGCCCGGCCCGGCTGCAAGAAGTGGAGAGGAGATGAGCTGGATGATGTGAAGAGATTGAGAGGCATCTGCCAGCCTGTTGTGAAGAACTTTTCTTGTGAGAGAAATAGCTGCGGATGCCAAGGTCAGTGAAGAAGGGGGAGGAGTAATGCGGCTCCTGGCCAAGATTCCCCTGCAGCCTGTGGTGACGACCATGGTGGAGCAGGTTGTCCCCCTGCAGCCCATGGAGGTCCACAGAGGGGCAGAGATCCACCTGCAGCCCATGAAGGACCCCACACCAGGGGAGGTGGATGCCTGAAGGTGGCTGTGGCCCGTGGAGGGCCTGCTGGGGCAGCCGTTCTGAAAAGACTTGGGGGGGAGAGGTTATCTTGTTCTGTCTCATTATCCTGCTCATTTTAGTAATAAATGCATAGTTTCCCCCAAGTCGAGTCTGTCTTGCCCGTAACTGTAACTTTAAGGATTTTCTCCCTGTCCTTATCTCAAACCTCGAGCTGTTTTTCCTTATATCATCTCCCCCTATTCTCTCGGAGGGTGGAGGGAGTGAGAGAGAGACTGCGTAGTCTGGTCCCAATTGAGACTTAGCTACGACATATTCCAATACTAAGTCCATGGCTTACAAGTGCCACATAGCATTTCTAATCATTTTATGAAAAGCTCAGGTTGAGCTTTTTGTAGCTACATTCTAAATGTGCCTGCCAGAGTCAGCAAGTAACCAGCCTCTAAGGGAAAAAAGAACAATCCAAAAGATGATCTATGTACATATACTCAAAACACAGAAGGGTCTTAAAAAATAAGATCTGTCTCTAAGCATAGCAGGAAAATGTCTAAATTCACCAATTAAACAAAACTTATAGATGGTAAAAACCTAAAACTTCAACAGTTAAAAGTAAGATGATCCTACATTTAAAAAAACTTGGCTGCAAGAGTAAAATAAAAAAATATTGTGGAGAGACAGCAAAATTTTAAAAAGCAGGATTTGACAAAGCACACATTCACTTCAAGATACATTTTGGGAGAGGAGTGGAAGGGAATAAGTCTTGTTCTAGAAAATCAAAGTAAACAAGTTGCAGGATACTACTTTATTTAAACTAATTCAGCACAACATGCAAGAAATGCCAAACATTTCATTTCAAAGGGAGCAGAGAAGGTAACACGCCCAAGTCACATGCAGGCAGTGTAAGTGTCTCAAAAGTATAATAAAATGTATAAACACAAACACACATTCTGAAAAGCTCTAAACAAATCTCATAAGAAATGGTTTCTGGTACCAAAAACACAAATATAAAGTGTTACTAGACTTCAAATAACTACAAAATTATAAAGGAATGTAAAGAAGCCAGAAGTAAACAGACAAAGGTAAGTAAATGGATTAAGCTGTTATCTGGCCTCAGACATCTATTTACTGAAAAAAAACCAAAAACCTTCAACAACCTCATAAAACCTTTGAAGATTCTCTTCTCTAAAACAAGTTTGAATGCAGAAGTAGACATCTGCCTCAGGTAGCAGGCTTGCAGTGTATATGCACAACAGTGTTATTTCCCTGTTGCTTTTCACCGCAACAAAGTATTCCCAAAGTTATCTCATCTCACTGTTAGTAAACCCAAATTCTCTTGAGACTAGCTAGCTTTGCTAGACTGCAAGTGACAAGATTGCATGTGAAGCCAGAAAGACTCTTTACTTATTTAATAAACACACTCCATCACCACCAAACTCTACATATAATTCTTTCCGCCTACTCCACACTTTGGAGTATGGCTTCACAGCAGAACAAAGACCACACTACCACCAAAAAGAATCGTGCCATCACTTCTGAGCCAGGTACATGTGCCTGGTCTCTGCTTTGAGTCAGTGCTAGTTGCTGTACCCAGGATTACAAGTAATTTACTCCATACTTAACCTCAGCATACAGTTCCATCATCAAGGGAACAGACCTGGGGCAGTGAGGCAGCAAGAATGCCTCTCTTCCTAGCAGGAGGGTCTTCAATCAGCTTACAGCAACAATGAAATGAAATCCTCTGACCTTGAGGTGACAGAGAATACCAAACATGTTTTAAAACATGTTAAGTTATTCCAAATTCAGAATTCTGCAGTGGTTTTGGCTTCTACAGTTCCAAGAAACTATACTGGAATTGCCATTCTGAAAACTGCTTTGAACACATTTGGGAACAAGTATTCAGTGAAAGCAACAGCTACAAAAACAATGCAGATCAGGTAGTTAGGTTACTGAAGACATTGTTGATGTAAATGACAGTCTCTTTGGTTCTCATGACTACTCAATCTTTTTCCTCCCTTTTATGCTTATACTTCAGTCTCTTACTAGAAATTTAGGAAAGTAATTTCAGGCTCATGTGCTTCTTCACAGAATAAATGATCTGGAAATATGAACCCTAATTTGTGTCCACATTAACCACAATTTCAGTAGTAAAATGTGTCTCTTGGATTTACTGCCACCTATTATCTGTATTGTAGAGTCGTCGCTGCCATGTTAAAAGCAATAATATTTTACTATTTATGAAGAATGCTGTAGCATTTAGAAAGATCATTTTACAGTTTCTAAAAATCAGGCTGAGGTATTTGCAAATACTACGATAATGACCATGAGTTAATTTCAAACTGTATTATTCTAGGAAAAAAAGTTTCAGTTATTCCCTTGCCATGGATCTGAAAAAACCTTAAGGTACCACAAAAGCATAACTGAAATCATCAACAAATCTCAGGTTTTGTTTTAACAAGAATCAAGCAAATTCCAGAACTGGGGTAACCAGTTGCAGAAGCCTCTTAAAATAACCAAAATTCAAAGCTCAAACCTTCTCACAGGTTACTACCTACAACTTTAATTTCATTATGAAAGAACAATGAGCTAAGAGGCATGAATCCAAGAAGGGGAAAAATGCATTAAAATTGCATGTGCTCACAAACCAGTACAGATTCTTGCCAAGTGTAATGAAAGTTAAGAAAGCATCTTCCATACTCTATAATACTTGAAGTAAAGACTCCACAAAGGCCAGAATGGTCTTTTTTTTTTCATTCTTGTGCAGTTTATTTCAATTGGAAAGGATATTTTCATAAGTAAAATTTGAGTAAATGTCTTCAAATGAGTATTTGAGAAATACAAACCAAGACTGGAATAAATATCATGCACACACATCTTAATTTCTTTTTAAACTGTAAGCAACAGGAACACAACTCACTTCAACTCCAATTCTTAAATTACTTTTTCCTGTGAGCATTACTTTTTACTTATCCGATTGTATCAAGAAATATTGTGTGTCCTCTTTCATAAGGGACAATCTAAAGGAAAGAAACAGCTGATGGCTAGAATTCTATCAGCACTTACAGTTCTTACCATGACACCTATGGGCCAGTCATTAAGTGGAGATCTGTGCTCCATGTTATGCCATATACCAAGTGACTCTTGCCACAGAAATGTTTCAGACAGAGAGCAAAACCAGGACTACTGAAGATAAGAATAATAATACAGGGATCCAAAATGTCACAGCTACAGCAGCCTAAATCCTAGTTTGACTTTTTTCCTATACTCCATGCAGGAGGTTAAGTTTAATAGAATGACAAAGGAATGAAAGTAAAGAGAAAACTAATATGGAAAGGTTTTTAAGGAACATATGTAACAAAGATTAGGTAGAAGACTTAATGGAAGATGAAAGTCAGTCCACTAGCAAGAAGTAGGGATGGAAATTTTTCAAATAAAAGGCTCAAACTCTGGTTCATTACTACGAATGTTAAATTACTAAAATGATTTTGTACATGCCTATTGTTACAGCAGTTGGGTAAAATATTTTATAACATTTCTGTTTCCATGACAACTGTCAAAACACAAATACCATATTTCCCTCTTCAATTACACAACTGCAAGAAAATGAACCAAAATATCAATATCATATAGAAATATTGTAGTGTACCATAAAGTGGTACATTTTACGTGTTAATAGCTTTTTTTAAAAAAAAGATTCAGTTTGTTAATTTATCAGTCACGATCACTACATTTAAGGTGTTTTGTTTACCAGCACTTCCAGTCACAAACAGATTAAAGTCTACTGTAGGCTGTTTCAGAAGTAATCCATATGTTTAGCATTTGGCACAGGTTTGAGCCCCTGCCTTTTGAATTCCTGGGAAAATGTTTAATATCATCTGCACTGTTCTCAAAGGCAAACAACCAAAAGGGAAAGTTTGAATACTGCTGCCGAGATACAAAATTTCAAGGTGCATCTATAAAGCTGCTCAAGCAAGATATACTACTAACCTGTAAATATAGACAAAATGGTCTTAAGAAAATTTAGTTGTGCATTAGTGCAGAAGAATCTTCAGACAAATCCCAGAAATACTTCAGAAAGACGTGCTCTAGTATGTGCTTTTTATAGAAAAATTAAACTGTTACAGAATTCATACTTATTTACACCACTGAGACAAAGGCAAGGGGTACGTTATCTTGCCTTGAACACAATCAGCAATGAATACGATACAAAACAGTGGGGAATGGTAAGAAGACAGACAGAAACAAGATCACACATTACTTGGCACAAATATGCGCAACGTGACATTTAAATCACTAAAATAGCCCATCATGCATCAAATGGATCACTTCTAGGAATGACCACACAGTAGGAAACTGACACTTTAGAAAACCACTGTTTCCTCATGGAATGTCTAATAATCATACGTATTAGAGGCTAAGTATTAGCATGTCTTTTTTTTTTTTAGGAGAACTGAAACTTTTTGAAGACTAGCTATTAACAGCTCCATACTACATCCAGAATAATTTTAATTATTCAGTTATTTCAATGATAGTAACTTTTTCTTCGCCTTCAAGTAGCTGCACAGTCCATGGCAACTCATTCCAAAACAGTAGCTGGTGTCTTAAAGAAGAGGATGCTGCTGTCTCAGAAACAGTCCAACCTTGCCTCAGTGTCAGACCTACAAGCTTCTGATATTTCAGTGTCCCAAATTGTACCTTGTTCTTCAAACAGAATTCAACCAATGCTACAAGTTTGAGACGCCCATGACTGCTGGAGACTTCATGTGGAAACACTCTGGCTAATCCCTTCCATAACCTTCCACAAAGGGCTAGAGGATAAAAATTAGCCAACAGTTCTTCACCTTCCAGTAGGTGACCCAATGAGGCTTCTCAAACTTCTGGGTATTATCTTCTCAGTAATTAGAGCAGACAGGTCTAAAAAAGAAAAATAGATATTTCACAAGAATCTCACCTACTCGGGTTCACTTGTCCCAAAGTCCTTGAATTAAACTGTAAGAGAAAGATGACGCAGAACGATCATTCTCTATCCAAAAACCATCTAGTATTAGTACTCAGACAAGAAAAAAAACAGAGCTGCAAGTGTGGGTGCTTCTTACTCCCCACCTACACAAACACAGGCTTGCACACACACTTCCTTTGAGACACCCAATCCTGAAGCAGTACCTAAAACCTTCAGTTGCAGGAAAAAGATCCGTAATATCTAGGAATCAGAACTGCTTTGGTATTACCAAGCAGGTATCTTCCAAATAGATAGCAACCTGAAAGTCCAAACACTAACTGTATTTCGGCACAAGTATCATGTATCCTGTACAGGCATTCTCCATTTCAGAGGCAGTTGTTACACATGGAGCATTATCTTTCTGAACTTCAGTTTGCAGACAGTTTTAAAGACAATTGTAACCCTTCTCAAGGAAGGGGATGGGTTGCTGCCAAACTTTTCTCCCTCCTTCAAAATATGGGAGTGATTTCACAGAAACATTATCTTATATTGATAAAACACTTCTGTTCTAGCAAAAAAAAGTCTATGCAGAAGGGCCTGAAAAGGAGAGGGAAAACAGCAGGCAGAAGGGGGATACCCTTCATGAACTTGCTCATCTTCCAGAGGATGAAGGTCTTCTGTGCTGGAAATGAAATCGGATGTTTCCCAAGACAGATGTTCTCAATTCTGGAATCTGACGATTTGGCTCAGATGTCAGACAGCTGCATTTTCTTACGATTCAAAGTGTCAACATGAGTGGTCTTCACCACTGGGAAGTCTGATTTTTCAGTTGGTTCTGAAAACCTAAAGTGGGAGAAGGCCAGCAGAAACCAACCTGCAGAGGCAATATTTCTGCATGTTGCCTTTTCACTTAACGTGAAAGGATGCACACATGAAAAAAGAGCACAACCTTTCTTTGAAGGGCAAGAACACATGCTATCTGTCCTTGAAACTCGGAACAGAACAATCTTTCTTCTTAAAGAGAACTATTCATAGTAGTTTATTTCCTGCAGAAAACTTGTTTCTTGCACGTATTGTGCACTGTGCTTAGAATAGTGGCCTTGCAGGTCACAGAAACCAACCCCACAGCACCACATAATTTGCCATCAACAAATCAAACACCTCTGAATAATGTGAGAACTTATTTGAAAAAACAACTCCTAAAGACAAAGAGAACTCACTTCAATAGCAGAAAAGTATGTCTCGGAGGTGAACAAATCAATCTGTTTTCATCTCAAAGTACAATTGAGTTTTGACAGTATTTCCTCTCATCGGTATTGTAAAGTAGTGGTACTTGAACAAAGCTTTCAAGTTCTAAGTGAAAATAGTATTCTTTATTCAGAGAATGGGATGTAGCTGAGTTCGTGACACGACTTTTTCAGCAGAGAAGAGACAGCCGCTAGACTTGGTAAGAATCCTTATGTCCATGGGAGAAACTGAACTAGTTCTGTTTTTCAAAACACCTAGAAACTATTTGCAAATTGTTTTGTACAGAGTACCCCAAGGAAATTGCTACTGTGCAACTTCAAAACAGTCCTCAGTCTAGAAAACATGGGATACCTAAAGACTGAATAACAAACTGAGCTTTTCAACAGCAGCCCTTGCAAAGTATTTTCCTTGGGCCAGAAGAAAACCATGATTGACAGAAAGTCCTCATGGTCAAGTTATTAGGAGTATCTTTCACAAGACAGAAAGTATCTAGTACGTACCCTGAAGTAATACTCTAAATACCTCATGGGAAATGGAGAAGAAACAATAAAAACAGTCCGTAAGAATACTACGCCAATATTTGAAGTCTTCGCTACAATGAGATGTTATCTCAGAGATAAGAAGGTGCTCACAATGTGCAGAAATGGTATCAATGGCCCCGAAAAATATTTATGAATTCAGTATTAAATAAGTTAAGACAGAAAGCAATCCTGGCTCAGAGTTCTGGAGAAGGCCTTTGATGACAACATTTTGAACAGGGCTTGCGGCTGACCTGTGGCACACAGGAACAGCACTAGATAATTCCTCTTTCTTGAGTTGTCTCCATTACCAGTCCACTTCTGAGACAGTGGTAATCATTTGCACACGCACACAAAACCAGCCAACACAGAGCTGAAAGCTGGGGAGCTGAACTCACAAAATAATGGAGAGGAATACTGTAAAGAGTTGGTTTCTTGCTTTTCTTTTGATGCTATGCTCTCCACACCCTTCTAAACAAAACTTTCCCCAGAAATAGCTTGGCATTGAAAAAGCTCCGACACAATAATGGCACAAACAAGAACATATTCTAAAGTAGTATTTCTTGAATAATTCTGTTTCAAAACTCCCTTTGCTCACAGAGGCACCTTCTTTCAGCCTCCCTGAAAAGGGTTACTTCATTACTCATGACAGATGAGACAGACATACAGCTTAGCAAGGAACTCGTACCCCCTCCTCTAGGTTCCTAGAAACACTATAAAGGAGGATCCTGGGTTCAGAGCCAGTTAAGCTCAACCTGAAGTCCCGATCTCTACAAATGCCGACACTCAAATATTTCTCACGTCTGAAAGTTCACACATATGACTGGTAGCAGAGGCACACTTCTGATATTCTATTGCATCTAGCACAGCCCCATCACACGATTAACAGTATTTCAATTCAGGGCACTGTGACCATACCTTTCCAGATAGAAATACTGATGGGAAGGAAGTTTCAAATAAAGAAGCTGTCAATAGACTCAAAGAAAAAGGCTCATAAATTCAATTAACCAGGAAAATCTGTGGGGGGAGGGCAGCTACACATTAGGAAAGGTTTTACTACACCCTAATGAAGACAACAGCATCTTCATCTCTAGCCAAGAGGTGATTGGCATGAATTGAGATGTGCTTTTTATCAAGGCAGCAAAGAACAGAGCATGCCAAACACATGAGCCAGCTGGCACACTTGCACTGCACAAAAAGGTTGAGTTCAAGCTCTTCCAGTGAATCCACACAGGAAGGTGTATACGGGTAGCCATCTAAAGAAGTTCAATTTCCTAGAAGTTACTACAAATTTAAACTAAAAGAATATCTAAGATCACAACATTTATAAGCTTACACTGTTCACAGAACAGTGTAACAAGTGGTTTTCAGCTCACACTGGTTAATTTCAGGGGTTTTTTTAAAGCAATGTTCCTCCATTATTTAAAAACTGTACCACCAGCTACTTTGAAACATGAAGATTTTTACACTCAGATTTATCAGTGCAAAAAGGAAAATGTGTAGGGTATGCAAATGACTGAATATTTCCATTTTCACTCAAGGCAGCTATACAATAATTTATTTGCAACAACTTCCTTAGTCTCACTTGAAAAGTTCCTGCACCACAACTTGTTATATAACCAATACAGATTTTTACCCCACCCAACAAGGAACAAGCCCAGAGATACCATTCAAACAAATTACTCCAATTGTGAAAGGCTATTCAACCTCAGAGAATTTCCATTGCTTACATTTTAATATATGGCTAACATCTGAATGCAATAAAAACTACAATTAAAAGTTATTTTACCACCTCATGCCATGAAAGGAGAAACAGGAAAACATGACAAGCAGCCTTCTAATTAACACAAGTCTCCTTAAGTGTCTTATGTATCTTTGACATATACAGATGCCAAGCTTGTTTCTGTAAGAAGCTTTACTATTTCGTATGACATTCAGTGAAAGTGTTGCTTTGAAACAAATAGCAGTTCAGTTGTGGGTGCATCTGTACTTTTTAATTTAACTCAGTCATCAATACTTATTCCTGCTTCCCTAACAAAAGCACTGTCAAACATATGCATATGCATGTGCATACACAGGGCAACACAAGAATCTACCTCTTGCAGTAAAACACACATCTAAAGGGAAGTTCCACAGCCATTTTAAATTGACCTAAATGAGAGTCAACTGTCAAAAAAAATCAGCGGGTTTTCATTCAGATCTGCTTCCTGGATCTGGTTTGCTAGGCAGCTGCAACAGAATCTTGCACTCCCTTTCCGTGGAAACTTAGGTATTCTAAAATTAACTTCAACTACCTGTAAAAACACCTTTCCAGTCAGCTTGCAACTAGCCATCTTGACCTAGCTAATAGAAAGTTATTATTTATTCTTCTATAAAGCTAATTCTACAGTATCACAGTTAGTCACTTCAGCATTTCTCAGCATGTGGTGGCTAAGCAGACATAATTATCAGGAATTTCACTACAGAGCTACCAGCTTACAAGGACTGGCTAGCCACAAAGACTTAACTCTGCAGTACCATATTTAAAATAGAATAAAAAGCAAAAAACTGACCCACGCCACAACCGTAGAAAGTTATACATTGTCTTTGTTCCCTGACCATCTAAGGAATGAGTTACATCTTTTGTAAGTAGCAGAGAAAGTAGCCTTCTATTACATATGTTTCTTTAGCGCCCACATACACTCTAAGAACGTACACATCTTGATTTATAGTATATTTTACAGAAATAATAAGATACAAGCACTTTATTAGCTTTAAGTTTTTTTTCCCTTATACTTAGTTCCTTACAACTAAACATCTCCATTAATGACTTGTAATCATTTCAAACATGAAATGCAACCAATGCAGTGTCAGATACACTCAGAATTTAAAGTCTGCTGAAAATCAAGCACACCTAGAGCTCCCTTTTGCACTGGATTTGGTTTGGAGGTATGCCTTATGATACACATCACTGCTAGTAAACTGCGTATCTTCCCAAACATTACAGCTGCATTGCAACAAGTTTCTGTGTAATTTGTACAAGCTTGACTACATACACCATCAAATCCTACTCTGACTTAGCATCTCAAGATGATGCTAACTTGCTATGTAAGTGAAGACTGCTGCTGCTGTTCATTACTGCTAGCACTAATAACAGCTACTCTTGAAATAAAACAAGTGATACTTTAATACCACCAATGAATACACCTGCTATTTGAAATACTAAACTCAAGAAAAAGCTTCCTGTAGTTGTCTAAAGCAGTTTAGTTTGTATTTGGTATTCAAAAAGTGACTCGTAAAATTGTATTATGTACACCTACTCTGCTTAAACAGCATTATTTCCTTTTTAGAGTATGCTTGTACAAGCGTAATGAATTGGAAAGTTTATAGTAAAGTAGCACTTGATAAACATTGCAGTTTTGTAATTTTGATTGAACCATGCAACATTTATGACTGCATTAACCAGTTTTTGCCTCAAACATCTGCACTGGAAACATTCTGTCCCATATGTAAAAGGCTTTACACTTCTGAGTAATTCTTAGAGAACTCTCAGCTAGGAGAAAGCTGCTCAGTACACCAGCTTTGCAGAGAGCAGACTACTCAAGCAGAACAGCAAACAAGTCACAAGAAGAACATTCCTCATTAAACAATTTACTGCTGCTTTGGAAAGGTCTAGTACATGTATGTTTACATATTGGAAGTAAAACTGCACAAGCTCCTTCAGAGCTGTGCAACAGCATTAGAAGTAAAAGATCAGTCTCATGTTAAACAAAACAAACTAAGATGACTAAATACAAAAACCAGCCATGAATTTTAAGTGCTTCAAATGCAAAGAGCTGAACATTAAAATGACTCCTCAGAAGTTATTTTAAAAGCAATACTCCTTGAATATATTTATAAACAAACTGCTAGGACATCTATTTGGGATGGAAAAGTGTAGGATTCAGCCAGACTTGGAAACAAGGTCTTAACTTTGAGACTGCTGGGAACTGTCAGAACTGCTCAAGTCCCTTCTATAAAGTGTAGCATCTTTCCACTCAGAAAATAATAAAAGTGTGACTGGAGTAATTAAATAGTTTTTCAAATTCAACTACACATCTAGCTATTTTGTGGCCATAATATAAAGTTTAACCTTCCTTAAAAATTGAAGGAAACTTGGATCAAAATGTATATTGGCTGTAAGTACAGCAAATACACTGCCTATAGTAAAGCTACACAACACTTCAAAGTATGAACATCGGTGTTCAGCTGTATCATAAATACTAATTTGACTATAATGATCATATCAGACTTCTACATAGGTTATCTTTTTTGGAAGTGAAAGCTAACACAGATTGGCAGTTTTGTAAACTGTCAAGGAGAAGCTACACAATTTAGAAAACTTCCGCGCAGGAATCTAGAGTTCAGTAGGACAGCAACACCACAGTCAGAACAGATTCATTGTCCCAGGAACTCCCTCACAGTGGCCAAGCTGTAAAATGTACAACACAAAATTACCATAAAAACCTAGAGACTGCACAGAAGGCTAATAAGGCTTGCTTTTTAAGTTCCTTTTCTGATTTTATACTTCCAAACAATGATCTTCCACTTCATTTTCAAAATAAGCTACAGAAATTTAGCATGGCAGTATACTACTGAAGTCTGCATATCATTTAGAGAAGCCTATTGATTTATCTGCTATTTCCAGTTAAACAAAGAGATCTCTAGAAAAACCACATTGCTTAAATGTATTAGACACCTTTCATCTAGGAATTAGCCCAAAAAGATAAACAAACTATAAATGGGATACTATTCCCCCCCCTCCCCCCGACATACTGTTACAGACATGACAGAGCCTTATGGAACAGACTCTTACAGTCAGTCATAAATCAGAAAGTTGAGCTAGAAGAGCATTTCGTATGAGTGACTGAGGATCTGAAGTTTACCTGTTTTTTTTTAAATTCACACTACACCCCAAATTAACCTACACTTAGCAGTGAACTGCAAATATCAGATCAGTGAAAAACAACTGACATTTGAGGCGAGTGTAGTACAGGAGAAAAACAATACTAAAATTCAGAGATGACTGGCTAGCTCAGACTTATTGCTCTGAGCATTCCACATCAACTGAGGTTAGTGAACATTTCTGAAGATAAACATCCCTGAAACCATAACTCCTGTGCTACATGATCAATGTCTGCATAATTTGGTCTTGACATCTTACTGCCTGTTTTAAGTGTGTGACATGGATAATACTTCCTCTCTTTACTGTGCCAAGACTAGTAACTTTTGAGACTTGATATAAGCTACAGCATATGAGAAAACTGTCAAATAAAAAAATTTGGATTATACCACAACAGGTAGACACATTCAGAAAAATTCTTCTTTTTAGAGCACTTGACTTTCCAGTTGTACTGTTACTCCTCATGATCCAGTCATAAAACTGTTGACAGTGCAGAATAAGTTAACACCACCAATAAAAGGCTGTACTGAAAGTTTTAAGACACTTGTAAAAATACAAACTCAGGGCAAACCAATGCTTTAAGACATCACTGTTGTCACGACACAACTAGTTTCATGAGCAACTGGTTTTCTGGAAACTTTTGGACAAGTCTGGGGACTGTACAAAAGCCAGCCAATAATTTCATATGAGTAGAACATCAGTAGGAGTAACTATGAGCAGAGATGTTGAGAGCATTTCTCATCTTCACATGGGTACTTAGTGCTGTTATTCCCAACGCAGACTACTCAAACTATAAAAGTTCTCTTGATAAAGTAGTTCGTAAGTCAGCTGTCAACTCCTGGCTTACATGTTAACTCAGAGACCCAAATCAACCATCAACATGTTTTACACTACCCACTCTGTAATGAGAATGGAAGCATCCTACCCTGACAGTACCTACACAATTAAGTTTGTCACCCTTCTTTCTTCAGTAATTTTAAAGTTTTCTTACTCCTCCTGAAGATACAGTTATATAGCAGAAATGCTATCTTTTGCTATGAATGTACCAACTGTTAACCAGATCCTGAGCAAGTCTACTTATCAGACTTCCCCTGCTGGAATCTTAACTCGGAGACACTACTTCCCAAAACTGAACTGACAGGGTCAGTATGAGCAAAAGGTTATCCTTGGTTGATCTTAGAGCTCTTTCTTAATAAAATGTAGAGAGATTCAGAGTGGAACTCATGTTTTTCAGTTCCTCAAGTAATTCGCCAGTACTTCACAGAGGGCCTCTAACTACAGAAACAGTTGCAACTTGCTTTAAATTCCTTTAGTTTTCCACATCAAGGAGGAAACTGCATTCTTTCCTGAAAGGGTTAAAACAGATCTTCACTGGAGACAGCCTACCTTCCTGTGTAGACAGCCTTACACCTTTTTTTGATACTGTTTATGATGTTTCTTCCACCAAGACATCTCCTCTCATCCAGTATTTCCTTACAGTCTCCATGTTTTTGGTTACTCATGGGCACATGACCACTAATGTCAAGCTTCCATGGAATCAACCAACACACCTGCAACACAAGCAATGCAAACCTTGCTGCTGACTAATTGAAGGTCTTCACTCTTTGGATTTTTATCTCTTTGATATAGAGACCAGCATGTACAGGGAAACAAAGTATTTCTGAATATTGCTCAAGTACAAAGAGAATTTTTGAAGGTAGGTGGGGGTAGCATTTCAAGATCCCTCTCTTATGAGGAACAATAATAAATAAGGCTGTTAACAGTTATTTCTAATACATCTGGACAGCCACTTACAGAATGTGAAGATCACAATATCCCATGCAACTGGTTATACTGCACATTACTAGCTTCCAGCAGAAACATTCTGCCAAGAGCCACAACTACATTCACCCTGAACAGTAACTTTGCATGAACAGGGGAACTCATAATTACGCAGTGGCACCTCTAAACACAAGTTTTTGCTTCTTGAATACGCCAGAAAGACTACAGCTTTGTCCCAATAGAAGAGGTGTTGTGCCAACTGTGTGAATTGTATTCGAGTACAGAGATATCAACATAAGTGTAGTTTAAATAGCCAAGTATACTTGCTATTTAGAAACTAAAAGCGGCCTGATTTAAAAAAAAATTAATAAGTCTGTGCTACATAGTAGAGTTTTGAAGTTAAAATAGCATTGTTGAATACTCAGAGAATGGCTACTTTGCTGATACTAATTTTTCAAGAATAACAAACTTCAGAAACTAGAGCACTAAGCAAAGAATAAAAACTATAAAATTACTTGTAGACTAAAAGAAGAGCCCAGTAGCTAACAGTAAGTCTCCTATACGAGAGAAAAGGATTAAGATGCTCATATCAAAGTATTTCATGTATACACAGACTGTACTGTGCTGAGACATTTTCCTTGTAAACGCTCCATGTGTCTTACCATGTATATAGAACATATATACATTTGTATTTCAAAATCTCATTCATATAGCAAAGTACTTTAAGTAGCTATTCCAAAAGGCTCCACAAGTCATGGAAATGAAACTTTTCATACTATTTTAGAAGCATCAGCTGTAAGTAAAGAACTCCACTAAAATATTTTTATGCCATATTTTGTTTAGATAACATTTCAGAGTTCTAGAGGAAAGTAGAATACCTTGTTAGTTAAGACACTCAAAACACAAAACCAAGAGTTTCTTTACGTAGGATGAAGCAGCCTTTTTATTACAGCCTTCCATGCTATTCTCCCGTACATCTCACTTGCTTCGTATTAACTCAGTTTAATTAGTCACCTACAGAAGATTCTTACTACTTAGCCCATGGTTAAAAGCAACAAAGACAACAAATTCAGTTTAAAATGCAAGTTACCTCTGCAGCATGCTTATGAATTGATCAGAATCAAGAAAATCAAGTTAAGTCTCCAAAGGTAGTATACTGAGTACATTGTTTAAATAGTGTCCTTAAGTAAAAGAAACAGAATTTATGCTTAGTATACAAGAACTGTACTGTTCTGATTTAACCAAATACTCTGAAAATTATTTGAATGCAGGAATGTACAGAGGCACAACATACCCTTTATAAGCTATGCAAAGATAATTCTATAGGTTTTTTCCTATTCCTGGAAGTGTTAAACCCCAAAAGACTGACTTCAGGATCCTTTATTTAGACACAGCTTACTGATCTCCAATGACATCTCAGATAAGGTTTCAAACAAGAAAACAAGAAATTCAGTCAATTATCAGACACACTTCTAGTCTCCCTAAAACATCTCAGAGTACAGCAAATACGTAAAAATAGCACTAGAGAAGGATTTTGTCAAACAGTTCTCAGAACAAAAATGAGTGTAGTGAAAGAAAAAAGTTAATGTAATGTTTGGCCAATTTGTACATTAAAAAATACTCCAGTGTACTCTTGGTGGATCTGATTAAAACATAAATTGCTCAACAAATTAGTAAACTCCTTAATTGCTTAAGGGAGCTCTCACCAAGTCAATGCTAACTTACTAAACCCTGCTAGCTGATCATCATCAAATACAGCTGTACTTGAACTCCCTACACAGATGAAAAAACCAGAATTTTTCCAACCTTATTTTCTGATGCTACTTCCACAACTTCTACAAGTACAGCAAATCTGGTTTTGATCTTTATCACAACAATGTCTCTACTGGAATACAAAGCATAACTTCAAACCAATAACCTTGGTATCTGGAGTCTTTCTAAGCAGTGTAAGTACTGAAGAGTTTCTAAAACCTCCTTGAGCAGTCTTCGCTTTGATCTAGGCAAGTCCTAGAGCTTTGCAGTTTTGTGTACCTGAAGCAAGATCTCACTCAAAATTTAACTAATGTTAGTAGACTAGAATCTGGTTTTAAATAAAAATACACCAGCATTTTTTATTTAAAACATTCAATATGAAGTACCAACTTACAGCAATTAGATAACAAACAACATTTTGCTGAACACTTGACAAACACTTGCTTTCTATACAACCATCTTGTTTTCCTCCCTTGCCCTCTCCAAGCAGAGGGGAGGCATCAATGTTTTTCCTTGAATCAGCTCCCCTTTACATTAACTTTTATTATCCCCACTCAGGTGTAAAAGTATTCTTAACATCAAAACGTTATGATACATACTGAGAAATTTTATCTTCATCTTCGCTGAGCAAGTAAAGTTACATTTCCACCCCCTCCAGCCCTGCCACTATCCTTCTGCATTGCTGCAGGTATTGAATTCAGTAATTTACATTTTCCTTTCCCACATACAAAATATTGCAGCACATTTTTTTGTCTGAGTTAAGTACATGCAAATAAGAGTTATGTATATTAATAGAATTTTTCTATTTCACCTTTTTCACAAAACCATGATTTATGAAAGATTCTGGACCATCCTGGAGTTCTCGTAAGAGCCTTCTAGGCTTAAATATCAACTCTCAAAATCCTCATATCTACGCCACTTCAAAATCCAACTGCAGTTGACAAGTTGGATGTGTGACACCAAGTCACACTTGTTACCAAAGAAATAAGTGCAGAAGTGTTAAATTCCTCATTTGTAGAGAATTCAGTAATTTCCTAAGTATTTTTTAAATGCATAACATGATCCTGACTACAATTCTATTTTCAAAGTGTACCAGTAATTTATGTGATAATCTAGCATTAAGCACCGAGTTAGACAAATTAGATACCCAAGTACAACATTCTCCTGAAACATGTAGCATACTTCGCCACAATTTTCTGCCTCCTAAACTTCAGCAATTCTACAATTAACTGTCAGAGACTAAAATTAAAGTTTCTCTCCGTTTCCAAAGATCTTCCTGTTACACTACAGTTACACAAAAACCAACCAAGTAAACACAAAAGAAACCCTCTGTTGGGAAGAGAAGGATAAGAAAGAAGAAGAAAAAGCTTTGCAGAGTTAGCAGCACAAATACAAGCATATTTGGAAATGGTGAGGCTCTTGATTTCGATTCTATTTATTTTTTAGGATTAAGCTGGCAGTTCTGAGGAGCACTGATTTGATACAAAGGTAATGAGCAGCGAGGCACCTCTCCAGATAAGGGATAGGTCTGTCCCAAAACACGGCAGTCCATCTTTTTTTTTTTAACCTATCATGTCAAAAACAATTAAGTGCTAAAATATTTTTGCAAGCCAAATGTGTTTGTGTCATAACTTACACAATTTCACAGTTCAAATAGCAAAGGTAAAACTTCCACAACACTGACTGTCCTTCTGCCTAGAGTGTTAGCGTATCATTCAGAAAACTGCAACCCAGTTTCAAAAGTTTATATTGAAAAGTATGCATTAGCATCAGGCACTGTAGAAGACCCTGCACTATACCTCATGCCAGAATTTACTGAAGTTATGTCAACCATGGAGACACAGTACGGTTTACATCCTCCAACCAAAAGTGTGTTAAAAAATTTCATGTTAGGACAACTAGTAAAAAGACTTCAAAGAATTTTAGTCCAATTAAAAGAATATTCACTGCTGGTTTAAAAGCTGCATCATGTATTTAGGGTTTTTTCAGCTACAAAAACTCTTCTTACCTAGTCAGGAATGGATTAGAATACCCAGAGCTTTACTGCTCGTAGCAAGGATAGCAACATTCAAATAAACTGACCTTTATTTTATTTTCTACACATTTTAGTAACATGCTTTACTTGGAAAATTTATTTTTACTGTACCTTACTGACAAGTTTAGAACAAAGAACTACATTTGAAACAATAGTTCTGATATTACACAATTTTGCCAAAACTGAGAGTTCAGAAGTGCAAAAATTAAACACTACGATTTTAGCCAAAGACTGAAATGAGAAACAAGCCTTTGTGGTAAATAACATACTCATGCAATTCAGAAGTGTACATAGAACAACAGCCATCTGTGTTATATTTTAAAATCATGACTTCTGGTGACATCATAAACCATAAGCTGAAAGAATCCCAACCCACTTGCACTCAAAGTACACAAAAGTAAAGTTATTGGTTATCTCTGATTTTTCCAGAATCATAGTGCATTCTACACCAATCTGACTTCAAGCATTTTGACATCAACAGTCTACAGAAGTGAAGTTTCATATTAAGCATCATCCATGACGATTCACAGATGACAGAGTAGCACATTAAGGAGAAAAATTTTCAGCAACAGTTACTGATAAGTTACAGGAGAATCTATATAAAAACAGTTAAATATTCTGTTAGAAGTTCAATACAGAAGGCTTCATTAAAACCAAGTAAATACTAAATTTTACCTTTTCTGGATTGTAATATAAAGATTTCAAAGTGGTAAACAAGGGTGGGCAGCCTTTACTGAAGTTAACCCTCAGGAACTTATCCATTAGTTCTCTAAATTTTTCACCTAGAAACAAAAGTGTATTTGGTTATATGTCAGTGATTGCAAGTGTTGTATAAATATAACCACTAATTGTTGTGCAACTCTGGATAATAGAGTAACTGAGAAACTGCAATTAAGAGTTTTCATCTTTCCTGTTATTTAAGAATAATACGCTCTGGGTAAAAAAAGATCAGAGCAAAATGCTTAAGTTACTAGTGTTTAGGAGACCACTGATAAAAACATGGTAACAGTCCTCAAACCTGTAAAAGCTATTAAAAAAAGTATTAAGCATTGTCTACGGAGGATGTAGCAACAGCTATTTAAACAAACACTGGAAAAAAATATAATGGTAAGAATAACTAAGCACTGGAATGGATTACCTTGGAGATCTTGTAAAAGCTCCATCATTGGAAGTTTTTATGATTAAGTTAGACAAATGTGTATTAGGAATAGTGCAGATATAAGTTATCCTGCTTTGAGGAAGAAGGATGGATGAAATGAACCCTCTACCTCTCTTCTAGTCCTATTTTTTATGAGTAGGACATGACTTCCGATGATAATATGATTGTTTCTGGAATCAGAAACAGAATAGAAGATTGGGTTTCAGAAACATAAGCACCATATCAGAATCATCTTTGTCAAGATATACTGGCAGAAAGCTAAAAACCTGATTTAATTATGTTTTCAGGTAAAAATTACAGTACTTGCAGTATGCCACCTTTCTGATAAATCTTGTTTCCAAAAAAAAGCAGGACTTCAGAGAGAAGATATCCAGTCGGGAAAACATAGCTGGCTTTCATGCTCTTACTCTTATGATGGAAAGTGGTTGTTTTCAGTTGTTTCAATTTTTGGGGGGTTTTGGTGGGGTTTTTTAATATAAATTCGTATTGGTTTGGTTTGTTTTGCATAGGGATGAAGTTGCTACACTTCACTGCCTCCTCTTGTTCACTTCTCAAAGTCTTTACTGTACTTCACATAATGCTAACACACACACAGAAAACTTGAAATAAACTTGAATTCATTAAGAACATATTAACAAACTTGATTAACAGATTGTTTTACAGATATTTAGAACTAAGATACTACTGCTTTGTATGTAACATTCTTCCTTACGTACTTCCACCAGTTCTTAGTTGTCCTACACTTACTGTTATCAGCACTGTTGCCAAGACTAATAAAAGTAACTCATGTTCCCATCTCACTGTACTAAAACAAACTGCTGTATATAGAAACTCCTACTACTTATGGATGGGGATCCATAACTGGACTATAAGGACATGCTTTATTACAGGCAGCCTAATTAAAACCTGTTTTGTCACACTCAAGTAGCTCCCCTGGAAGACAAAAATCCATCTTAGTTTCTCAGTTTCTTCTGTTGAATTATTCTGATTTATATTCTTGATGGAAGAATTGTAATTCATTATTTAGGAAAGCAAGATTCAAGTATCCATTAAGTATGTAATTATTAAAAAAAAAGCAGAATAGCTTTAAAACAAAGTCTGGAAAATGGAAAACATACAGGTAGGCACCTATGACATGAAGTCAAGCTCAAGATTTACTCTCTGAATCACAGAAAAGACCTGACCAAAGGAACAGTGAATCCACTGCAGCATAAACAGATCTAAAACTAGATGGGCAGACACCAACTCTCCCACCCTTGATGAGTCTGAAAAACAATTGTAACAGCCTTTCTCCATAAAGGTGGTTTCCAGTTGGACCAAGGTGTTGATTTGTTTCAAATACAAGCTTAAGTAAGATGCAATGTATGGCAAGTCTGGGAAAGGCTGTCCTTTTAATACAAGCCTGCACTTCAGAGTATTTTAAGCCAATTTGGAATCAACCACTGTTAGTTGCAAGCAACTGGTCAGCAGTCACACTGGAACAGTAATCTCATTCAATCAAAAATTAACACTCTTGAAATCTGCAAATACATTTATGCAAAAAAAAAATGTTTCCCATTCTGACTCAACTTTCATCAACAAGATTTCTTATCTAATGTACTTATAAACAATAAATCATTCAGTAAACAGACAAATTTCTAGAGTATCGGCCTTATACATTCATGACTGATGCAAGCTTAATAGATTAACAGAAAAAACTTAACAAATAAGAATTTTCCTGAATTACAAACACTGCAGAAAAGTAGCCAACTGATAGATTTTTTTCAACTGCTTGAATAATGAATTTTGCTTTTAAGAGTATTACTACAGCAGGAACAACTAATCATTATTACCAAGCACATTTCTATTTAGATGAACATTAGCTGTGAAACTAGACTGTCAGATAAAAGGTAACTTAATTTCATTGTATGTTTTGCACTAAGTAAACAACAAAACACTATTAATAAAGATATGGAAAAGCATTTTGCAGGTTATTTCCCTGTTTGCTATGTATTACCATTATAATTTTATTACATGACAAGAAAAATTACTTGTCACTCAGCTTGCCAAATCTAGCTGAACTGCCTTGGAATTTGCTTTTGTATCTTCAAAGAAACCGAAATATGGAATCATAGAACAGTTAGGGTTGGAAGGGACCTTCGAAAGGTCATCTAGTCCAACCCCCCTGCAAGGAGCAGGGACATCTCCAACCAGATCAGGTTGCTCAAAGCCTCATCAAACCGGCCTTGAACGTTTCCAGGGATAGGGCATCCACCACCTCTCCGGGCAACCCATGCCAGTGTTCCACCACCCTCATTGTACAAAATGTTCTCTTAATATCTAATTTGAATCTACCTCTATCTATTTTAAAATACCTGGGATTAAGTAAAGCACAAGCGTTAACTTCACGGCTAAATCTCTTAGGAAGCAGTTAAAACCTTGTGATTTTACACAGGAAAGGTGTATGCACATTCAGACTCCTGAGTAACAACAGAAAAGTAGACTAGTTATGCTGCGTAGCATTTTAAAGTATAATATATGTGGTGCTCAGTAAAGTAGATAAACCAACAACTAACTACTCTAAATTAAAAGCATGAGCAGATTAGTGAATTTGCAGATGAACTTAATTTCATGACACTTGAGATCTAACTTAGGTACTTTGTATTTCTTTGCAAAAGTTTTCTACTAGAGTTACAGTAGTTAGACAGCTACATACCAAGTGCAAGTTTTATGGAATTTACCATTTCCCTTAGCCTCCTTCCTTCTATTTTTTAAGATCATAGCTTTCTGTTTTAAAAAGTACATTCTCAGTTCTGGAGGAAATGTGTATATCTGTGTGCTGTTTTTCAATACAACTTTTGGAAGGACAGAGTCACTGAGAGAATTTAGCTATAAAATTAAACAAAATAATTTGTCCTACATAACACTGCAGATCCGCTTTTTGTTCCTATTCTTATTAAATTATCAGCACAAAGTTAATGTTGTAGATTTCAGCTCTAAAGGTTCTACAAGAGTGTTGTATACCCAATAAGACATCTGGATTCATAAAAAAGATCCAGTGTTTTCTGGTACATCACCAGTACAAAAACTAGAAATTCATCAGTCCTACGCTATTATGATTGTTACATACATCATTTACACTTGTTGTCTGTGTTTAATAACTTATAATATAAGTTGCTTTTACATATATAAAGATATAAGGGGGGGTGTGTATACACATGTACTGTATCTCCTAACTTAACTTGCACAATGCAGAAAAGTTACGTACAAGAATTCCTACAATCTATATATCATTCCATACTGTAGTTTTATCAATACAAACATTATATAGTTTGTATCCTCATATTAGAGGTCATTAACTTTTTCTATTAACTCCTAAAACATAAGAAATAATTTTGTCTATTCCAAGAGAAACACATACATCTGATCTGTGTACATGTACAAATAGGTATTAAATGCATATTCAATAGCCTGATGAAAACTTAAGAAAAAAACTACTATAGAACAGATATGCAACTTGTTACCTGAAACAAAGTTTAAAGGTAATCTTCTAGGTGAAACTGCTCTGGGATGTCTTTTACTAACTTCTTCATAAATCTGAAGCCTCTCTTGTAAAGTGCCTATTATCAGTAAATATAATAGATATAAGAAACAGAGATAAAAATCTGTTCTTCTAAATGTTTTTCAATGTTGAGAATTAATTTAGCTAGACTTGTTATACAGTTTGGTTTTGGAACAATTTAAACATTTCAAGCTATTTTTTTCCAGTTAATCAGAAACATTAGTGTGAGAAACTGTACTTAAAATACACTGTATGTATAACACACGACTACTAGCATTAATCGCTGTAAGGATAAAATGCGAACAGAACAATCACCTTGCACGTTCAATCATACAGCACTAGTTTGGTTTCTTTCAGTATCATGCTGTGCAGACTCTTCACACTGTTTGACATCCATAGCTTCAATTAACTGTTTCAGACATTTCTCTGAATGCTTTAAGTATATATTCCGTTTTTAAATCATAGGTATACAAATAGCACATTATAAAAGCATGCCTTTATTACAGGTCCTCTGGTGGCAGGAAAACAGGGCACAACACTGCCAGTGTAAGTACTGAGCATCAGAGCTCTTTATTCCTTAATGTTTATTTAACTTTACTTTTGCTAAAGACTTTCTTCCCACTCCTCCCCTTTCCCCCATAATATGCTTTGGAGCTCCAATGTGGTTAGAACTTTAATAAAACTAATCTGTTGCTCTGAAATGTCATTTTCACATAATTAAGATGAATTTTGCTTAAATATTTTTAATTCATCAAGCAATTTAAACAAAACTGAATATACAGATCAAGATTATGACACAATATATTAACAAATACATCTGTTTTCCTTTCACAAGAAAAACAATTTATCTTGTCACTGAGCTCAGATGTTGGGGAAGGGGGGGGAATATGTTACCCAGTGGCTCTAAGAGGTACAGTTCAAAGAATTACACTAAAATGTTTGGAGTGGAACTAAAGCATATAAAAGCCCTAATTGAAGTCACAAGTTGGAGCTCCAGAACTTACCATGGGGGAGGAAATAGTCCTAAGACCACCTAAAAAATAAAGTAGCGTTATTAGTTTTATAAATTAGTACAGTTTTAATCTACTTAAAATTTTAATATGTCAAATAAACTACTGGATTGGTTCTTTCTTAAGAACTACACCTACACATGTTCATCAACATATTTATTGCATCAAACAGAAAAACCAAGTTCTTGGGTAATTTATATTGAGACAATAATCATGATGTTTAACTCAATGGATACACTAGGAAAATCATTCAAAAGGCAACACTGTAAATGTAACAAATGCAATCACAAGCCATACTCCCAGACCTTATGGAACTCAATTGTACAACGTTCTAGAAGGAAGCTGGTTAAGAAATATAATGCAGATCTACCTAAAAATAACATCCTTGAGGGCTTATGATTTATGATGTCATCAGAATAACTCAAAATTCCACTAATTAGTGAACAGTTAAATACAAGGAAACCTTTCCTGTGTAAAGGTAAACACTTGGAAAAGTTAATAGTGCAAAACACTGTAGCATAAATTGTTGCAATATTGTAATTTTTTTTAAAAAGCAATTAGCTATTTCCCTGGAAAGGACAGAACAGCAGTAGTGTGCAGTAGCATTGGAATAACTAAGATTTATCACATTTATCACTCCAAAGTGATCCTCCAAAGAACAGTCAGCCTTTTTTTTTTCCAAATGGCGTATCTTTAAAAGGCCATCCAAAACAGGTACAGTATTTCTCTACATGCCTGTAGAAAGAGGTAACATCTAAACAAGTTTCAGAATAGAAATTTTATGTTGTGATGCATCACAGTGATTTGACAATCAACTACTAGACACAAATTGCAGTTTTGTTTCCAAGTTCACGAATGGCAAGGAAGTGTTCTTTGTGTAAGCACAATAACAAACGCCACCTTTAGCTCCAAGGAGACAAAGACTTGCTGTTGCTATTTTCATGCATACAAGCTTTTCAGTGAACATTTAAAATAGATAAACACAACTACATCATATTCAAGATTAGAAAGTATAGTTTTCTGATGAGTAAAGCTTTTTAATATAAAACAGTAACATGTCAAAGTTTTATGTATATCCTATATCATACGTATTTTCAATGTTTCTGTGTATCTTAACTTACTAGGTTGTAGGGCCTTTTCCAAGCCTTCATAATAATACCAGTTTTCTGCATTGCGCTCAATTAACTCTTTGTATACTTCACCAGCTTCTTTTAGTCTTCCCAACTTCAGTAACATCTCTCCTAAAAACAACATAGTAAAGAACTGTGAATTACAAGAGAAAACACTAATAGTTTGAGAGCAAAGTTTACATATGATGAAGACCAATTTTATGCATATAGTTTCATAGAAACTTAAAAAGAGGCCTTATTTTTCCAAAGGCATTTACTGTCCATCACAAGTGCTACTTGAAGCTACCACACATAGAACTTAACACAATTTGGAGCACTCAGCACCTCTGAAAACAAATATTATTTGGATGTCTGTATTGGAATATTTAAAATAGCTACTGGAATTATCACCGAAACAAGTAACTCTTGCTTCCAGGACTCCCACACATCACTTCTTACCAGGCTGCTTACTTAACTACACCTGTATTTTTCACACTAGGTAACCTTTTTTTTTTTACAGTTAAACTACACTGATTTGCTACTAAGTAAACTGTTCTGCTGGGTTTGGCTTGTGTGCAGTTAATTTTTTTCACAGCAGCCTATATGGTGCTGCGTTTCCAGATTTGCGACTAAACATGGCTAACATACCAATGTTTTTACTACTGCTAAACAGTACTTATAAAGCATTAAGGCTTTTTCTTTTTTACTCTGACTGTCACCCAGCAAGCAGGCCAGGGTAGACAGTAAGTTGGGAGGCAACACAACCTCTTAGACAGCTGACCCAAATTATTTGGGAAAGTTATGTGAGCACAGAATTGTACATCTGGTGTTAGCAGTTTCCCTGTTGTAACTGTTTCAAATCAATTCAAAGTTTCCACTTTTTTTTTCTTTTATTGCTTTATCATATCTGAAAGCCAGTAGCAAAAGTTTAGAACAAAATTGGCTGAAGGAAGAATTACTTACCTTTGATTTCTTCTACTATTAATTTATCACATATTTGCTTTTCATATGTCTCTATATGTTCTAAAGACTCCTGAAATAGATCTGCCTCTCTCATCACTTGATTTTGATATAAAATCAGTTCACTATATTCATAATCTATTTTATTAGGAGGAATCTGGGGGGAAAAAAAGCAATAGGTTAGTTAACATTTACCTGTACCTCAACTGTATGTAATATTACAGAACACAAGATTCAGGCTACAGCATATCAGGTCTATTTATATACCCAAACATTAAAAATTTATAACTCCCATTATACTGAATGAATGTAATTTGACTGTGAATAACTTTCATTAGAGAACAGTTCAAAAGAACTTCTGTATTTCTCTTTTCTCTACCAATGTGGCGAGCTAATTAAAAACAGAATCCTTGCCTTCTCATACAATTCAATACAATTTGCAAAGAACTCTAATCTTTTTTTTCTGAAGGACTTGGGTCAAAGTCGTTGTACATAAGCTCCATAGGAGATTGCTGGGATATCACAATACTCATTTTCAGCATCCAAAAATTCTGGATCAAACTATTTCCAAGAGCAATGAATCACCCAAATACTGGCCATACCTTGACAATTAGAACTTTTCAGACAGGAAACTCACACTATTTCTCTCTGACCAAGTGTTCTCTGTACTACACTTCAATCTCCAGGAAAGCACAGTCCACAAGCATTCAAGGAGTGTTTTCAAGCAACACAATTACTTGAGGTCTGCTGCAAGTTGCATACTTAGGGCTTTGTCTACAGGATATAGTACAACTAGTGGATCACCTAGTGACGCATCAGCCACTGAAAAAGGATAACATTCAAAAGCATTCCTTTCTAGGGATAACTCCAACATGTATTTAGGCAACGAGAGGTCTTGCCAGAGACTTGCCATAATTATTTCATACTAAATGCTCTTCACTAATACAGACAGAAGTACTTCAATTACAAGTAAATTGCAAGAACTCCTGGGACCAAATGCAGAAGACTGCAGACAATGCCCAGCAGATCTATACAACAGTTTACTATGTGAAATATACTGCCTAAATCATAAGAGAGTTACAGTCTACATGATTTTTTTAAACAATAAAAATAGATATGAAGCAGTTGAGCTTGATAAATGTTAATGATTCTTTCCCCTGACATTACATACTTTGTTTCTTCCTAAGCAACACTTTGAAGTCACACTGGTCACCAAATGACTTAATATTACTTTTCTGTTCCCTGAGTAAAGCTTTTCCTCTGTATTCTTTAAAGAACCAAGTAGTTCAATAAACAAGAAAAAAATCCCAAAACATTAAACTGGTTGAAATGAACATTCATATTAAAAGAATCTTGTCCTAAACCACTACTTCCAACCCTTCCCTAGGTACAGATCAATTTTACACAATTCAACATTTCTGTTTATACGTTCTTTGAATTTTTAGAGGCAGGTTTTACAGCACTGTGTATTGTTAGAAGGAAGATTCCTTTTACATAGAAATGTTCTGAAAGACAGCAGAACTAACAGTATTGTTAAGAAGTTTATATTTGACAATGATCATCAGTTTTAAGGATAAAAATAACAGTATTCAAGTATTTTTTAGTATCTGTTAAAGTATTATGGCAAATGATGGCTAATGGAACAAGACTAGAACACATAGTAGAGGCAGGAGGTAGCATGAAATCCTACCCATTTCTTAAAGCTTATTTCCTCTATCTGCAGCTCCATTTTGTTTCCATCTTTGCTCAGTTTTTAATCCATATTAAACACTGGAAGTCACTAATAAAAAACACATTGTTACCTGGAAGACATTTTTAACTGTTTCACAGAATCAACACCTGCAACAAGGGTTAACCATTCAAGCACATCTTCCTGCTTATCCTTACTGCAGCACCACAGAACTGAAACTGCAGAGCACCTATTTAATTCTTTCTCCTTCACTTCACCCATAAAAGTATCCCCCCCTTCAACACAAGACACACATCTACATTTCACAAGTAGCACAGCTTTTTGGTACATCATGAAATGGTTTTAGGCCTTCAAAAAAAAGGTTTCTCCAACAAACCTTAAGAAAATATAAGAGACAAGAAACATATCAATTAACCTTCTCATAGCTCTTCTGGCTTGGCAGAACTAACAAAAGAAATTACAAAAGGCCAAAAAAAAAAAAATAAAATGAGCTCTTACATATAGGGAAGATCCACCAGAAAGACTGTGCTTACTGCCACTCCCAGAGCCATTTTAAAAGTAGTTTTAATAAAAGTTCAGTTTTAGAAAGATTGTGAAGTCTCATCACGTTAATGATGATTTAAACATGCAATTCATCAGAAGGCAAGCAGCTTATGACCTCCGTACTTCATCTGAAAAATCAGATTGTCATATAAAGAAAAAGATAGTCTATAAAAAGTTTTTTCCATGCCACTGTTATTGCTACATAATAAATATTTACTGCTCCCTCCCTCCTGAAGAGTTATGGTTCTTGCACATGAGATGTCCAACTTTCTCTTGAACTCAATTTTGCTGTTTCAGAATAAACGTCTTGCTCTCCTGGACCAATAAAAGAATCAACTTTACAACTGAAGATGCCCTAACATAACTGTCACTGAAAGAATGTGACAAGATGCAGCCAAAACATACCTAAGAGCAGACCCCAAAACTCCAGAGGTTCTCTCTCCATATCTGTAATTGTGGGCCTGATGTAGGAATTAGGAATAAAATAAAAATTAAGAAATTTTTTTTTTTCTGGAAAAGAAGAAAGGAAAAATGGGACACACAGCAGTAAAACAAAACGCATAGTTATTTTGCATGTTGGTTCCCAAAATTTAAATTCTAAAGTGACAAATCATTTGTTTTAACTTGGACAGCGTAGGCTGCCGTCTTTCCTGCAGTGATGTCTGCATTCAACGTTGTAACTTGGTTTGACTGAATATTGTGCATGTGGCTAATTTACAGCTTTCAGATGACAGGCAGCATTGACCTGGATACACTACAAGACAGAAAACTCACGATTTCAAATGATGACTTAGCCATTAGAATAAAACTGTCAGTGATAAAAAGTGATTTATCACTTTAACTTGGTGCTCAACTCCCTGCTAGTACTTGTTCCTTTACTTTCCCAACTAAGCAGTCTTCCTAGCTATCATTCTTCCCCAAACCAGTATATAAACTGCACTAGAAACACCTAAGTTTTTTTTCTGAGAGTAAACAAATAATACCTCTTTTCATTTTCTAACTTTCTAATAACAGGGTCATCAGTAAGTCTTGATCTCTCAGTAATCAGTGCTCTATAGAGAAAAATCGCTGCTGCTTCTCAGAAAGAAGAGTGTTTTTTTACTTTTCACCCATAAGCCTGCCCTGAGGGACAATTTTATAATAAACTAAGTCAATGTAACTGTAGCCTGGATCAACAAAAGCAGTTCCCTCTATTATTCCCCTTCCTCTTTCCCCTCTCACCTCACAGTTGTTCAGTTCAGCCAATCAATCCTTCAAAATAGTGATTATTTTTCTGTCATTTTGGCTTCCTGAACCAGCCCTCCACGAGTCAACCAGTGCTGCACAAGGAAGTAGTGGGAGCACACAGGAAAGTCAGACTTCTGGTTTTGGCAACACCTTGTAGTTAAGATTAGCTCCATTATTTTGTAATACTGCATCTTCAGATACTCACCTACAATCACTAAAATGACAGTTCCTTGATCTCTCTCTTAGTTTTACTGCTCGGTTTTGGCTACGTTAATTCACATCTGAATTGGTCGAGCTGTCCGAACAATCCAAGTAAATGAATATGATCACCCTACATCACTATTATTTACTGACTATTACAACAGCAGCATTTTACATGACATGTTACATTTACTACTTTATTCATTAGCAATAATGGTAAACAGTATCAGGCCTAATACAGACTGCCCTAAAGTTTCTTGAAAACATTAGTTTATTGAAGACTCCCGTTTACTAGTGACTTGGAAATCCTTCAGTGTTTCAATTCTCCTTTTAAACCTTGAACACCACCACCCTTTTATCACAGTCACATGAAGTATTCTATCAAGTCAGCCACAAAAGCTCACCTATTGAGTTGTAGTGAATACAAAGTACAGGGCAAGAGAGGAAATTTGGAAAGTAAAGTAAGCAAGAAGTGTACATCCTCAAATATCAAAGGAGTATCCTGAACTCAAGCATTTTAAGTGCAGGACTGTAAAATATCCAGAGACCACATGAACAGTACATCTGGGGACTGCTGTGAAGGAGTCCAAGGGTGGCAAAAGTGAGCTGTGAGTTTTCTTGGCCTCTCCTGACTGCTCTGGACCCAACACATTGATTCTGTCTTCCAGTGGCTGGGGCTCTAACAAGGGCCTGCACCCCTCAGGGAGCTAGCATAGCAAAGCATAAGACACTACTTCCAAGAGAAATGAAACTAATGTGGTCATCCTTATTTTCAGTGTTTTGAGGGAGAAAACACATTATACCACCTAACTGTCTCTACCAATTTCAAAAAAGAGGAAAAGCCTGACATGACTAATTTCCTATAAACTCATGCTGTCCAACATTTCTAGCGTATTTCTGTCCTTTAATGCTTAACCAGCTTTTCCACCATTTGCCTGTAACATACTATACTTCAGCAACAGTCGAACAGCTTATTGTTCAAGTATAAAACATTTTCCTATTTATGGAAATCTCCCAAATATTTCCAGTTTGACAGAAAACGGCATCAGAGCTCGAGACCTTTTAATGATTTCTTTGTTTTAACGTGAGATTTAAGATCATGGTAACTTGCACTCCACTGATTTAGTATGTTCATCTATGGCAGACAGTATTTAAATCTGGCTTAGTTACCAGAGTGAAGAGTTTATCACCAGGACTGCCCTCAAACAAGCATATTTACACAAAACCTTTTAGAAAAGACAACATTAACAGCATCACTTCCATTCTCTCCAGGGGGTCAATACCACTGTAAAGCCCTCCTAGTCCTTAAAAGAGCCCAAATTAATCTGCAGTTTTTCTGTCTATTATATATTCTCTCTCATTCCAACAGTCATTTAGACACTGAACTCAGATTGGGCTCTGCTGAGTCAGTCAAGAGCCATGACTTTTCGGCTGTCAAACACTCATAAAAGATGACCCCTTTTTTCATTAAAACTTACTGTTTTCAGTTCTTATTCAACACTGAAGTTAGAGCTCTTTTGAAAAAATCAAGCTATATACCCCTGGCTCGCAACATCCTTTGTTTGACCATGATACACGATTAAGACACAAACACTAGTCCCTCCTAGCAATTATTAATTTTCTTTTTTTACAGTTAGCCGCATTCTGGCTGTATAAGAACTCAAATGCAGCTCTCTCAAAAAGGATGTGAGATTTTTCTTTAAAAACCCCACAGTCTATAGGTCAAGCAATATCTTGGTTCCCGCACATGGTATTTCCAGCACACCTCCCAAGGTGAATTCATCTATAAACAGTTTTTCTTTCCATGCTACAGAACAATCAACACATCCGCTCTGTTCTGTTAATTCAGACATTATAGTTCTGAGTTACTCATAACAGAACAAGGGAAAGGTCTCTCAAACAAGGTTATACTCTGATTTTAGCATCCTCCCATTTGATTTACTCCAAACTTCAGTAATACAAAATCTTTTCAAAAAATTTTCAACTATGCTTTCATGTTACTTTGACACCAAACACTGCTTTTAAGTGCATAATATACAGATGCATGAAGTGCAATGAAATAGTGTCTTAACATTCTTTGTAGAGATGTAATGGCATCCAGGCTACAGCAGGAGATAAGGGCAAATGAGTACATCCAACACTAAACAGTATCTTCTGAAGTTTTACCTACTGTAAAGGTATAGGATCATTGCAGGTTTTCTTTAGCTACAAGACTCACAAGCATTAAGTTCTCAGTTATTCCACATCAGTCTACCCTTATATACTCAACCCTAACAGCCTAATGCAAGGGGAAAAAAAATTATTCCTGTACAATTAGCATCGGCTGCTCAACTCCTGGAGGTCTTCCCACTCAAAGTGGAAAGCTCTGCAAATAAATTCTTCACTAGTTCTTAATTAGTTCTTCCTAATTACGAAGAACTAATTCCTCAGATTCTGTCTCTTCTACAGAAAGTGTTCTTTCTAGAACAGGAAGTCTTACCTGTTGCGTTTTCCTAAACTCTTCAAGCAGTTTTAAGGCCATATCATAATCTTTTAGTAAGTGGTATGCAATGGCATATCCAATCCAGGAAGCCCGTTGTGTGGGGCGCAGCTGGAGTAGCTGGTATCTTGTCTCCTTCAATAGAAAAAAGCAATTTAAGAACAGAGATACTAAAAAAATAGTTACTTATCTTTATCAATATTTACCATCACTGTAATTAACATTTTAAAAGCCCTACGTAATTTTTGAAATTCTAACAGCATCGGGAAAAGTAATATGTTTCCCTCACAGAAATCCGAGGGCTACATTCTAAATAGATGAGCCATGGCACAAAGCATAAAATTTTTGCTGGTGCACGAAGGGTGTCACTGTCAAGAGTATCTCTTAAGTGCGTAAATTATTTCCAAAGACAGAGCTTTGAAAACCCAAAGAGAAGTTCCCATTAGAAAGCGTGAGTTCACTGCCACTGAAAGAGCCGTCCTACTTTCTTCATGGCCAGGCACAAACCACTTACACTGCTGCAGTACTTCTGACATCTTCTTCCTGATTCAAACTACATTAAGTCAGTCATTCCCTTCTTTTTCATCAGCAAATTCAACATGGTCCATGAAGGAGACCAACTAGTGCTGAAGCTCACAATCCAGTCTTATTTCACATGAAATAGAAGATGGAAGAAAAGCAGGACTTTCCTTTCACAGCCAAATTGGTTCAGCCATTTCAGGACTAACTCTGTTTTTAGACAAATTTTAAGGTTTTATTTATGATAAAGTCAGTCCTGGGATTAAAGAAATCTGTCATCATGGGATAAGTTTCCCATTTACTCAAAGAAACACAATAGTTTATTTCTCACAAAAACCACCTTCAGTATACACACCCAAAACACTATTTGCAGTATGTCAAAATAGCACAGTAAGTACTCCCACTTAGCAAATCTTATCAGTTTTATTTTCGTTATTTTAGTGAAAAATGAGTTGAGAACTAGTTTTACAAGGTGACCCATAAATCAAATTGTATAGAATAACTGTAATTCTAGTTCTGTTCTCAATATTATATGGAGCTCTGCTGCAGTGTTTTTATGCTTTCCTAAAAAAGTGCTTAAAATACTTTTGAAATGGCAAAGATAAGTAGCAATAGAATTACTACCAATAACAGACTTAATAATGGAAGAGAACAACAAAAGAACGTTAACAACAATAAATGGGAATTCAAACAGAATACTTACTCTATATCCTTCTAAATCCCTCATCTGAATCTGCAATAGAGAGAGATCTCTCAAGATCTGTAGATTATCTTTATCTAGTTTGAGTGCATTCCGGTAACACTTGATGGCTTCATCGTATTTCTTATCAGAACGTTGTAAAAGACCATAGACATGCCAACCTAACACATGTTAAGGAAGATACATTCACAATTTTCACAAAGCAACTGCAGTGCATTTGTGTTACAGACCAAACAACTTGACATTTTCCTTGAAGATCAGCACTCTTATAAATTAAGCTTGATTATTGCAGCCAGACTTTATCGACACATTTTAAAATATTAAATGCTTCCAAATAAGTAACAAAGTGTAATTTAAAAGTCTTCTGTTAAGTCACACTTATAATGCCCCCCCAACATTGTTATACAAACTGAATGAACCGAACTCCACAAGACACAGAAGAGTTATTCTTAGAGACATATTGTTTAAAACATACTACTGTAATTACAGTAGGACTGTCTCATTGTAGCAATACAATTGGTGTACAAGTTTTACTTTTTCTCACTTGCTTATCTGCAACCTCAGTCTCCAGATCTTACAGTAAGGGATAAACACAGAGCTACACTTATATAGTGACAAAAGGAAATCTTAGCATTTCTGTGTGTCAGAAGTCTGTCACATTCTCAGCATCTCAGATTTCCATCAGCAGCGCATCATTTCAACAGGCTTTTACCTCACAAACATCCTTTTTTTTTATCCTGGAAAGATTCAGAATTCAAAGCAGGAAATCAACATGTCATAGCAACACATAACACTGTGTGTTTACATCAGGCTCCAAGAGTCATATTAAAGGAAAAAGATTACTTGACATGATCTACCTTTTGCCACTCCCAATTACTAGTAGCTCATGGAGGCAACATCTTCCACAGTAGTAAATCTGAACTAAATTTGATTTTTCAAATTAGAATTGGCTCAAAAGTACTCTCCCATGAGACCCTGAACGAGCAAAACACAGCAAATCTTGGGAAGAGGTATATGCATCCTTCACCTGCTTTCAATTAAGATGATACAAATAACACATATTGCTAATAGTCAAAATATTTAAGAGTTCTTACACTATTGAATTGAAATAGAAAGAATGTAGAAGGAACCTCTATTAAAAAGCTCAGCCTCAAATCTCAGTTTCTCAAGTGGTAAAATATATATTCTCCTAGCCTTGACTCCCCCTATGTACTGAAGCCCCACCATCAGGAAAGATTCAGATATTTGGGTACTGATATTATGACAGCACATCAGGTGCTCTTAAACTGTGGTAATAATAAAACAGATTTGCTATTTCTTTAGAACTTAGCAAGAAGTGACAATTGAAAGTACTGTGACAAACCTGATGTCCACTGTAGAATTAATTCAGTATCAGTTGGCTCGTGCTTACTAGAGAAGTAATTCTGCAGAGACAGATTATCTCAAGGGGATTCTCTGTAGAGCTGTAACAATACACTTGAATGCAAAAAGTTGGAGCTTCTTGCTTTGTCAGAGCTAGTTCTATGGATGCAGCTTAAAAAAAACCAGACATTTGTGCCTAATAGGATTTAGATGAGTTTACACTTCCTCTCAATTCAGAAGACAAAAATCCTTTAAGTCTTCTTAAGGAAAGGTAAGTTTAACAAGTCAGTAAAACAGTGATAAAATCCACTAAAACTCATAAAAAACCACCTTTTTTCAGTTAAAAACCTCATCCAGGAAGAGGGTCCCTTTCATCACATCATTCCCTAAATTAGATCTGAAAAAGCACAGATCCCTCTAGCATTTGTAAGGAAGTCTTCTAGACAGTCTGAGTCAGCATGAACTGCAGATAATAATTAGGGATGCCGATAAATCCCACTATGGAATTTTGTTCATAAATCAGAATCCCCAAACTCTCCACTAACTTGCCTATATTCTTTTGCTCCCTGATTTAAGGTGCAAGACTTCTTACAGGTACATCAAAGTTGCTCTGGCATTCCTTGGCTGTTCAGTTGTTAAGACCAAAAAGGTACAAAGTATCTTTGATTGTTCTATGGCATACCTCTAGTAACTCTGATAACCTCCATACACTTAGAGGTTTCCCCCAGACACAAGCTCCCTGGATGTTTAGTATAGGGATGATGTAAACAGCCACCTCTTCATCTTAACTAGATGGTCATCAGGAACTGTTTCTTTCAACTGTCATAGTAAAGGAAGATTTTTTTTTTAATGTTAAAAACTTAAATATTGAATAGGAAATTTGCCCCTTAATGTGCAACTCAAATACATACAGAACAAGTAAGGCATTCCGTGCAAGCCTGAAGTAACCTCCTACCTGTGGCTTAAACGGATGACAGCTACTCTCAAAGCTCTTGCGTAGCTGTTAAGTATTTCACAGGCATAAACTTTTGGAAAATAAGCTTAGAACACAGTAGTAGCTGTCAAGTCAGTAGACCCAAATCATTATCTAAAATTTAGTGGCAAAAAGATACTTTCAGAGCACCTCTAGGTTGTATTTCCTAAACCTTTTTAAGAGAGAAAAAAAACTTTAGAAAAGGCCAGATTTTACAAGCTGTACCTATTCTCTGCAGAAAGTAATCATTGTAAATGATCTTTTCCTAAGTGAGAAAAAGTGAAACACATTTTTCTTAAAGATCCTGCAGAACTGTAGAAAACCTTGTTTCAAATATTTGATTACCAAATAATATTCACTGTACATACTTTTAGACTTCAGTTATACAGACCACACTATGTACTTTAAAAGTATGTACTGATGTAGCAACAAAATCATACATGCAGAAGTGATAACTCATAGCAAAAAGATCAGGTTTTGTGTTACAAAGGATACAGACATGACTCTTCACATCATTACGAAGTCCTTTACGAACAAATTCGTATGCTTCTTCCTTCTTCCCTAAGCAGTTCAAGGTCAATCCTTTCATTGCCAGCGTCTCTGTAAGAAATATCATATACTTATGTTTCTGACTTCCCATATGCCAGTTTCACAGCACAGATATCCTTTGAAGTTGTTGAAACAGTGAAGTTCCCCATTAAATGATAAATTTAGATCAGGATAGCAGCCTAGCACAGCTGAAAACTGTTATATGGAAGCATTTCCTTTCTTGGAATTGGTCTTAAAAAGACCACTGTAGAACATCACACAGATGTGACAAACACAGACAACACAAACTTCATAAAAAAAGCCACAAACATTAAACTGGCTTTAGGGGAGTAAACTGAAACAGTTTTAGAGAGCTTCTCAATGTCTGTTAAAACTCCAGCTAGGCAGAACAAGAAAAAAATCCATTAGGTTGTGTCACACCATGAGAACCAGATTTCTGTCACAGTCGGCTACTACTATCAACTGTAAGCAACCTGTAAGAGGAGCATTAGTTCCTACTACAGTATTTTGGAGGTAAAAGACCTTCTCAAAGTAGTAGCATTTTAATCAACATTCTGAGAGGCACAAGATTGCAAATACATTGGTATTACTATTGCTCTGCCACTTCCCCCATTCTGCAAGTAATACCAAGGGAAGCAAGTTGCATGTAATGCACACACTATGCCTGAAACCTGTTCCAGATTCATATTTCTTAGTTCTGTTTGTTTTTTTTTTTATAAATAAGAGACTATCTAGGTTCAGTCTCCCCTTGCCAGAAGATTATTAGTCACATTTTCATCACAGTACTCTGATTTTCCTCCAATTGCAACCTCTTCCCCAGTATTAATGGTAACAGCCCATCTCAAGGTCAACCACAACAGCCATTTGAAGTTTCATTGATGGATCTGTTTAACACCAAGTTCTGTAGGAGTTCACATAAAGGGAATAATGACCCAAGGTTTTTGTTGTTTTTTTTTTTTTCTAAACTGTCCTACATCTACACTGTAAGAACAGAGAAAGCTAGAATGATACACTCCCAATAATATCAGGAAGCTTGAAAAAGATTATCCCCACTGTGGGAAGGAGGGCAAGCTACTCCTACCTTCCCACACCAGGGAGATAACTGTCCAGGCACAGCAATCCATCTGTTTGTCACCTTCTCACTAAATTTTTCAAATTCCTTGTCTCTGAAGCTAAGTGCGACAACAGTGCAGCTTCCCATCAGATCATTTCATTGGCTTAGTTCTGCTTCAGCTGTTCATTCCAGGCTTTGCTCCCAAGCTTCAAAGCCATTAGTGGCTTAGAGCCCAAGTAGTATGTGGACTGTCAAGGCTGCTAGTTGTCCTGGAAAAGGTTTCAGACACAGCAAGAGCAGAAAAGACAGATGCATGCCAAGACGTTATAAAAAACACAAATGCTAGCAGAGACAAATGCATTAGGTCAGAGCTGGACAAGCCATTCTAGCTTTCAAGCAACAAGAAAGCTGGACTTCTATCTCTAGGGAAGTAATGAAGACAAAGAACCAGCAGACTGATGAAAGCATGAAAACGATTAGTAGAACATTTTGCCAAGATTTGACAATGTCAAACAGGAAAATAATTTTACTGACACAGTACATGCACACTCAGTGTGAGGTTTCTTCAACAGTAGACAAACATGAAAAATGTACTGCATCAGAAGGAAAGATTGGCTGGACCATGCAACAGAAACCCTGTCATACAGTAAGACTAGAGTATCTTATTGAGGATTAAGTTTGGACAGATGTAAATAGAAGCAACATTTTGCTGTACCGTTTCCTGCAATATTTATCAGAACAGAATCTCCAGATTCAGTCTTTAGCTTCAATCTTAGCAGCAACAGTATTATACCTAACTTTGCTCCTTATAAGTAGGAGTTTGGTGTGTAGTACAGAAAATTTAACAGTATAAACTTGAAAAAAAATTTTAATTCACTGGCAGAATACCTTCATGTTATACTAAAAACAAAGCTAGCCCTGCTATTAAATAGGAATGTCAGAAAACACCATACTAGCATTCTGATCCAGAAATCCAGAAAGACAACTTACTTAGAAGCTTCACTGAAGTGTACTTCCACCATATATTTTGATCTTTATCAGCCCACCGCACAGGATTATTGGCTGAACTAGGGTGGAAGCTTGGTGTGAACACACAAAGACTGCAAATCCAGAGTAATTATTCAGTCATAAGGACAGAGTCATACTCAGCAACAGGCTCCTTCCTTTCTCAATAGTATGGAATCGACTGATTATACACTTAAGCTAGGAGGAAAAATGAAAAAAAAAAAATCTTTTGAGTCTGCAGTTACCTCCATGTTCAGCAAATTTTGGGTTAGAGAGGATCATCTTGCAGAACTTGAGTCCATTTTTGTACTGTTTTTGTTCGTAACATTTCTGGAAAAAAAAGAGGAGGAATACAGTCACTGAAATGCATTTAAATGGAGTACCTTAACATACTATTACAAATGCAGTAGTTCTTTCAGTAAGGTATGGTAATGAAATCACTAAACAAGCTCTACTTGACTATGATTATTCATATTACACTGTCTTTTTTTTCAGCATTCAGAACAGTATCTGCTTTCATTTACATGCAGCCAACGCTCAATCTCACAGTCTCCTTTTTATAAAAAGTTAGTAACTTCTTTTCAACAGAAATAGGAAAGGCAAGTAGGAATGTCTACTTCAATTCAGAAATTCTTAAAATAGAGATCCCAGTTAGAAATCTCAACTCCACAAAACTTTTGAGTGGAGTTAGCCTTAAAAGAGTCTAGACACTCCTTTAAACATTCCACTTCCCTGGCCTAGTGACATCTCAGATGGAAGACTTTTCTTGTTGCCAATGTAGACTTTTGGGAGGAACAGAGAAACCATGAAGTAAGATAGATCTACTGTAACCTCAAAAATCTATAGATAGATGTCTGGGGAGTGAGAATTTACTTGGATACCTAAAAAAAAAAATTAATTTCTATCTGGAATAGTACAGCTAAGGGCTACTTTTACATTTAGGGTACCATTACCGTAAACTGGCAAACAACGTGGTTCAACTGTGGAAACAGAAGGGAAAAAAATCAAAGTGTGTGATTTGCTCTTCTGGAAGGTATTACCTGATGTTATCAAGTCAGTAAGGTCTTAGCAATTTAAATCCATTACTAGATGACTTGAAAACAAATTTACTTAAGCCAGTTAAAGGCATGCTTATATCAGTAAGCATGAAAATGATTTAACATCATTTAAGCTTCTGAACTTGAAGGAAAAAAACCCACAAACCAGGTTTAACTTGGCATCATTTTCAGTTAACGCGGTATATTGTCCTGCTGTAATTGAGACAGTTATTCTCAGGAGAAATTATGTAATTTCAGTTAGGTGCTTCAGTACTTGAACTGACTCTCATAGATCACTGCCACTCCATCAATCTTCCAGTACAGAGGTAAAATCTATGTTAAATTAATGCAGAGTGTGGTAACTCCTTTGCAGTCATAATACATCATTGCACTGCTTTCCAGAGTACAAGCAATCCAGAAACATACCCATGCTCACTTTTAGGTAATTGCTTGAAGTGTCAAAACAAGAGTCCTCCCCCAGTCTGTGGGAAAGGGCTTAACTGCAGTTTTTAAGTTTTTGCTCCCTGAAACTCAAGACACTTGCAGTTAACCATAATTAAGTGAAGACTGTCGTAGTTCAGCCCCGATCAGGACCAGACTACGCAGTCTGTCTCTCGCTCCCCCCACCCTCCGAGAGAATAGGAGGAGATGATATAAGAAAAAAAACAGCTCAAGGTTTGAGATAAGGACGGGGAGAAATCCTTAAAGTTACCATCACGGGCAAAACAGACTCGACTTGGGGAAAACTATTCATTTATTTCTAAAACTAGCAGGAGAATGAGACAGGGAACAAGATAACCTCCCCCCACCCCTCCCTCTTCCCGGGCTTAACATTATCTCTACTACCTTCCCCTCCCGAGCAGCACGGGGGGGCGGGAAAGGAAATGGGGGTCGCAGTCAGTTCACCACGCGTTGTTTTACGCCGCTGTATCATCGTCAGGGGAAGAACTCCTCGCATTCCTCCTCTGCTCCAGCATGGGGTCCCTCCCATGGGCCACAGTCCTTCCTGAAACTGCTCCGGCGTGGGTCATCTCTTCCACAGGGTGCAGTCCCTCTAGAACAGCTGTCCCAGCGGGCCCTCCATGGGCCACAGCCTCCTTCAGGCCTCCACCTGCCCCAGTGTGGGGTCCTCCACAGGCTGCAGGTGGATCTCTGCCCCTCCGTGGACCTCCATGGGCTGCAGGGGGACAACCTGCTCCACCATGGTCTTCACCACAGGCTGCAGGGGAATCTTGGCCAGGAGCCATATTACTCCTCCCCCTCCTTCTTCACTGACCTTGGCATCTGCAGCCATTCCTCACAACAGGCTGGCAGACGTCTCTCAGGATCCTTTTTACATCTTATTCACTTCTCATCTCCTTTCCACTTCTTGCAGCCGGGCCGGGCCGAGTTGGGCCCAGTCGGCTGCCCAGCGGGAGGCCAGAGGGTGAGGCCTGCAAGGCCCACGAGGCTTGCGCCTCCCCCTCTCTGCCCCCCGCTCAGCTGCTTCACATCTTCTCCTCCTCTTTTTCCTGTTTTCCCCTACTTAAATACGTTATCACAGAGGCATTATCATGGGACATTCTGCTACCAATTGGCTCGGCCTTGGCCAGCAGCGGGTCCGCCCTAGGCCCGGCCGAGTCCACTGAACAAAGGGGAGCGACTTCTAGCAGTTTCCTACAGAAGCTACCACCTTAGGCCCCTCCTCACTAACAAAACCAGAACAAGACTAAGTCATAGAATAATTTAGGCCAGTAGGAACCTTTGGAGGTCACCTAAACCATCCCTCAAAACAAAGGAGAGCTAACCTTGATATTAGATCAGGTTGCTCTGCCTGACTGACTTCTGGCAGGATGGCCAGGGATTTCCCATCAGAGGCAAACAGCTATAGTATGACAATTAACATTAAAACAACAGCAGCAAAAAAAAGCTTTGAGAATTTTAACTTGAGAATCAGTTTCCACATCTTTATCCAAAATAACCCAGCTTGCTGCAAAACTTAGAGTCTCCTCTAGGGGAAGGTCAAATTCTCACATTCATCTATTTATTCCTTTTTTAACATAAAACGCTTAGTATCATTTTTAAAGGATCAAAGAGAATGCCAACAATGCTGTAAGTATGCCTTCTAAATTTATTCAGGTACACCTAAAAAAGTAACAGAATAGTGAACATTAATCCAGGATTCTACAATTCTTGCAATGTTGAGTGAAACTCCAAATACACAGCAATGCTTAACCACAGAACAGAAGCTATTTGAGTCAAGCTTAAAATACATCAACTACATTAGGAAATCATATCTATTCTCCTTGTTCTGACATTTTTATCCTGGAGAGTTCAGTCTCAGGCCTAGAATAAAAACTGAACTTAGATAATTACAGAAAAATTTGAGATTTTTGGAGGACAAACAACATAACACTTTCCAAAAGCCAAGAGATGGATAGAAAAGAAAAAAGTTAACACTCTCCACCGAGAGAGAAGCACAAGTTAAACACTCATAGTTGTTTGGCTTGCTGATAGAGAATCAGCATACTTGTACAAACAGGTTCACTCAAAACCAAACAAACCACAGCATTTCTTACCCAGCTGCTAGATACTACACAAATGAGGGGCTGAGTACAGAAACATAATGAAACAGTATTAAATGCAACTTCATGCAATTCCACTGCCTGTGGGACAAGCCTTGCTTGTTGCTAGTCAAAAGGTTACTTCCCAGCCCTGCTCCCTCCAAATAAATACATACACACATGCATTTGTAAATAAGTTATGTATCTATACCAACACATTGGCTTAAACATATACCAATACAAGAGAAAAGGACTTTGCTCAGCAATACAAATTATTTTACTCTCATCATCAACATGTATAGCTATACTGAAAGGCTTACAGATTCAGTTCCATGGACAAACCTGGGGCTTTAAAGCATCCAAACTTCATGAACAGACTCCTTTTAAACTTCTGTCTGTCCAAAAACTGAATGAGCACATCATGCTCTACCTCTATCTTGTTTACAGGAGACTCAAGTTTGATGCCATATGATATCATCTCATTTTGTAGTACATATAGGAACTTCATAGTTGAGAAACATGGTATCTCCATACGTGTTCTCAAGCTTTATACTAATCAGGGCAAATACAGCTGAAATATGTTCATTAGTAGCTGTACCATTGTATTAAGTCTTTGGTATATTAAAAGCTCAAGCTAATATGCTAGCTTTGGTTGGTTTTGTTTGTTTTTTACTTCTTAAACAGCCTTATCAGTTGTGCTTAATGCAAGGCTCCCCATCACCCTTTCATGGCAATAATCTCCTGCTAAAACTAAAGTCAAATCACAAACGTTTACATGCCCAAAGCCTCAAAGGGAGATTACGGCAAGGCCAAAACATTATCCAGAACTTCTGCTACCAGATGTTCTCAGAAGGATGTTACCTCTCCTGGCAAACATCTCATCCTGGTTTACTCCCTTTTTCAACACTAACTTAAAACATATAATCTACTTGTAGACTTCACCATACAACTGAGCTAGATATTTTCTGCACTTTCAGGTAAGTACCAAGTGCCTCTACAGAGAGGTCAAACAGCACAGCACCTAGGAAAAAAACTGTGACAGTAAGAAATACTATAACAAGGATACAACAATGTAGAGCAGGAGGATACTTTAGTCCTGTATTACAGTGCTTTGCTGCTTCTACTTAAGAAAGTAGAAGCAGCAAAGGATTCACAAGTTCTATATTTTTTTTGTATTGTGCCATCTTTGAGATGAAAACCTTTCCACTCTTTAAACACACAAAACCAACTTCCACTACCAAACATCAACAAAATCAGGGATCTAAATGGCTCACTAACATCACTTCCAAAACAGAAGGACTTCATGTATCACTTAACTGCATATGCTACTTACATGTAAATTACGTTTAACTCCTGGCAACATCAGATTAGCAATGGGAGGTTTTTACAGATTACACCTCCCTAGATGAAGCATTTGCCATTTAAAAATAAGGTCTTGTATAGAGAAAACAGCTACTTTTTTTCCCCATACTGAAGCCAAGAGTTTAATACAGAGATCAACAATTTCACGAAGAACACCTCATTATGACCCTCAGACATTAACACTCACTTATGATAAATCATTCAAGGAAAAAAAAAAAAAAGAAATCTCAACTGGCTACTTCAAGAGACTGCAGTTGCAGCAGCCAATTCCTGTCTTCATGCGATGTCCCTAGTACTTCTGAAAGTACTGAAGTGATGAGATTATTTCATAAACCATTTTCACATGAAAGCCAAATGAAATGTAGTATTACATTCAAAAGAGGACAGGTATCACATCAAACGAAATAGCAGTGTTAAAGATAACAATCAAGCTTCCTTGATCAATTTAAGTGCTTTAATAGTTGTTTAACAGTTGTTAAAGTTGTTTAAAACATTTAAACAACTATTAAGGTAATCTGTGACTGTAACAGTAGCAGCTGATAAGTTAAATCCAAATGAGAGACACTGACCAGTCTCATGGTGAGCATGTGCTATTTTCTTTAACAACAATACTGCAATTTGGAAGTTGGTTTTGCCATGTCTTGGCAAGATCTTGTCAAACACTAAATCCAAACCACTGCTGGCAATTTAACACTATTCTCAGATCCAATCTTTGCAGTCCACATTCTATTAATAGAGGTCTGCACATCAATACACTGCCTCACCAGAAACATGCTGGATGATTAGAACAGCTTCAAGATTAAAAAAAAAATACATTCTTCTAGTAAAAGTTTTAGTCTTCCCTGCTACTGTACTTCCATATACTCCTGCTTGTGGACCTCTCAGCACTTGACAAAGTTTCAACATTCTTCTTGCCAGGTAGTGTCTTCTCTCTTGTTGTAAAGATTTTGGCACAAACATCAGGAGTTTGGTAACACCTAGGATTCATTTAAACAAAGTTTTAACCTTATGTTCTCAATGCTTACTTACATCTTCCATTTTTTTAAACCGTGCGTCTGCTGTGTAACACTGACAGGGGGACTGGGTAAGGAATAATAGCTAAATGTGGAACCTGAGAGCCTAGAGAAAAGGACAAGGCTTACACAGCCCCATGGGAAAGAATGGAAGTCAGTTGTGCTGGCAATCTGTCCAAGCCACAACGATAATCAAGTTCAGTAATAAAAAAATCCCTCAAAGTTATCACTGACTGTTATTCTAAGCAGCAAATATTCCTGGGAGCTCTCTGACAAGTATTTAGGAGCTGTTCAAATTATTAATTCACATTTCTGACCAAAACCAGGCACAATCAATACAGGAACATCAGCATACTGTCAGTATTATTCTTAATTGGCATTTAACGCTTGGACCTTTTAAAAAGCCTTGTTTTGTTGCACATCTATAAAACAATGCCATCTGCACCTAACAGACAATCTATATTTCTCAAAGTAGTTAAGTACCTTGGTCAGATTTTAGACAGAACTCTCAGTATTATACTGTTCCTATGCTAACAAATAATAATTACTGAATTATTCACCTGTTTGATATCATGGTCTGACACAATCTTGTTTGAATTACATACAATTAAGTTCCAAGAGTTCAACATCTATGTTGGAAATGCTCCTCAGATTATGAAATATTTGGATACTTTGCAGTACTGATAAAGGAAAACAAAGCATCATGATAACATTAAATTTCAGAGACAGACTAGGGACCTCTGGATGAGGTTCCCCAAACAGCAACCCTCTTTCCACACCGATTTCAGTTTGCTGATGTTTGAGAGAACAGAAAAAAAGTATCAGCTGAAAGGGGCTTCAGGTCACAGAGGCGGAGGAAAAATTTCATTACCATTTCCCTACTCTCACAGCATGCTAGTTTTCTGGTCTCAGGACAACCCTTTCAGAGCATCAATATGTTCTTCTACCCTTTCCCCCCAAGCCCTACTGGTATTATATATGCATGGATATTCCTGCTCTCTGCTGGTAAGAGTGGTTAACCTCACCAGTTGAAATAAAAAGAGTAGAAAGACAACCTAGCTCCAGCCTTGCTTGCTTCAATTGTCAAAATAGACTGGCCACACAGTTTTTCCCCATACCTGGGGACCTGGTGATGCAGAACAGTGCTGAGTTAAACCACAGATAGTGGTGTACAACAGAACAAGCTACCAGCTCACATGCAGTGGTAACATTATGATGAAAGTACTAATGTCATAGTAACATCTAAGCTTTCACTATCACAATTCTCTGTGCACATCAGCATTTTCCCCCTTAACTAGCTTTTTCCAATTATTCAAGTTCAAATCTACAGAATCAGAATACACAAAACATTCCCACCTGCATTCTGTACAGTAACAGTTGTAATCACTGCTGGTTTGTGTCCTGTATTGTTGGCAGAAGAATGATATTGTATTTATTATAAGAAAGAACATGTGTGATAAGAGAATGTTTCAACATTTGCTGTCAGAGACATCTTTAACAGCCCTTAAACTATGCCTCTTTAAAAGAGGGAAGTTCATTATTAAAAAGCTTGCCTTAAAGATTTAGTCTAATTCCATGCTGTGCATACACTCAATACAACTTCAACCCCTAGAACGTTCTTTGCTTTGAAGGGGCAGAAAACAAGGGAACATGCAGTGGAAAGAGCTCTTGCTTGGAAATACTTAACATCTCTAAGTTCCTCACAATCTGAGTTAGTAGAGCTCTCTACCATTAATGAACACACATATGACTCTGCTAAGGAGAAGCTATAACAGCAACACTAGGAATTAGACAAGTCATAGCCCCATCACACATTTTCAACTAGTTTTTAATCTGCACTTTGTGCAGAAGTACTGAAGAGTCCCATCTGCCACATCTCCTGGGATGAAACAGCAATTTGCCTAGCAGGAACTCAGACTGAGCAGGTGCTCCAACAGCCAGTGGAACTGCATCTGTAAGCAGTTAAGCAAATGAAACTATCAACATCAGCACTGTTCTGCGAGACCTGATACACACACACATGTATAAATCTCAGGCTTTAAAAAAAAGTTAAACTTTTACTGAGATACCTTAAAGCAAGTTCAAGGCAATTACCAATGCAAGCCTTAAACACTAACAATCTCAACATTTCATAAAATATTTCACAGCAATTCAGACAAAAAAAAAAGTCACACAAATTATAACAGAAAAGGCCAGAGAGATCAGACCCACCCGGTACAGGCCACCGGAGGCAAGATAGATACAAGTGTTAGATGCATGGGGAGAGGCTTAGGACTAAGACAAGCAAAATTACAGTTCTCATCAGAATGTTATCAGCCTCTAGTTATTTGTGCCTTATCAATCCTCTGAGCCAAAGGGTGTATCTTCACACACATGCAAAAAGTAAAGGGCTTTCCCCCCAAAAACCCCCTCCCAAAGTGCCTAAAGCTTTTCATAGTTACTACATCTTGCAGCAAAGGGTTCCACAGTACAGCTACCTTTTTTTTTTTTTAAGAACTTTTTGTTTGGAGCTTTTACTCTGCAGGCACCATTACCACCAAAATGCAAACTAAGCATGATAGCTTGAGAACAGGCAAGTCCCTTGTAACTTCTCCAGATTGTTAATAATTTCAGAATCTTCTATTACATTTTCTCCTTCAAGAAGGTCATTTCATACTTGCATCCTTCTTCCAATGAGGTTTGGGAAAACAGCAATGCACACAGCACTGCAAATGTAGACTTGCAGTGTACTTGAACAGTGGCATAACAGCATTTTTCTCTTCCCAAGATTCACCACCTTTCAACTACTGTACCAGGTAGTTGTTTTAACAGAACCTCAAAGATTACTAAAACCCTCAAATCCTAGGGGCAATCCAGCTCACAGTCCATACTAGGTCAACATTAAATTTGGATTTCAAAGTCTAACATTCATCTACAAACAATTTTACTTGCTACCACTCAGCTTACTCCAGAAACATTAAGTACTTCACGCATGTTTTCAGGTGGCCTTCACTCCTTGTGTCCTTGAGTAGTTTATTTCAACTGACCTCTTCTTGTTATTAATCACTTGTTTTGTTTGATCTTATCATTGGCAATAAAGAGTTTAGGCACAAAATACATTGAGACTTAATTCTGAAAAGTTATCATTTATTAATACAGGAACTTTCCTTAAAAAAGCCCAGAGTGAACAAACAACCAGCATCATTCCACAGAAACTTGCTTTATGAACCTTCCATGATATTTACAAACTCCTTTTGAAAAATTAAAACAGGAATATTTATTTGGGATAAAGTCCTCTCCAAATCAAACTCCCTCCAATCACTGGCAAATGTGAAGCATGATTTTCCCTTATGAAATTCTTCCTGACTCTTACCATTAGTCTATTATCTATCCTCTGCAACTCTGTCATGTTAGCAGTCTGCAGCTGGCCAGGCACCCCCACCACCTCTTTTGAAAGTCAGTATCAAGGAAACAACCTCTTCCTATGCTGTTCCTCCTTAGCAGCACAAGTAACAACTGCACTACAAATCAGTCTTACCAGTTACAGCAGAAAATTTTTACTGACAGCTCCACACTCCTGTCTTTAAAAGAAGGTACCTTTAACTACTCCAAAAGTGGATTACAATGGCTACCTCAGCTATATTACTAATCTCATTCAGGGGGCATTAATTAGCATAGCATCATACCTTCCCAATTACTGAGTTTAATAGCTCCGTAACTCCTCCAATATCATTACTAGGAGACTATTTGCAAGCTTATCATCCATTATTATTTCATTAAATAAAGTGAAAAAACCTTTCAGAACTTAATGAATAAGAACTAATTTAATTAAGTCCTAGAAACACTTGTATATTTCTCTTTTACCAAAGGAGAAATATCTTAAGATTATTGTTGAAGTCAGTAATCAAAAAATGACACTACACAGAAGTAGTTGAGCAACTCCTCAGATATAGGGCACTTCAGATAACTTCAGATAATATTTCCTCACCCAAAATAGTGGAAGACACATGCCTGAGTGAACTAAGCAACAAGTCACTGCTACAAAGGGATACACCTGCACACTTTTTGTGTTTAATTACTTGAAGTCAAACATAAGTAAATGGTTAAAGTGGTCTCAGTATGACTAATGCCTTGCATCTGAAGAGCTACTAGGATTTAGCTCCCTCATAACAGGATGAAATATTCACAGGCTAGCCCTTCCTCTAGGGAAATATATTTGCAATTAAAGCAGCAAACCTTATTTTACACAGCAATAAGTGGAATTCACTAAGAAATCAAAGAATTAATTATTTAAAGGCATGATACTATCCACAGTTTTATTAGGCATGAAACAAACAGTAGACAATACCTTACACCGTGATACTGGGCAGACACCAATAGTTATTACAAGACAAAGTATTTCTTAAAAACAAGAAAAACTTGGCAAGTAAGCCATGAAAATATGACAACCACCCCATGACTTTCCACTAATGCACTCATAAGAACTACTACCATGCTCTGTCCAGAAATAGCTGATTTCATTTTATAAAGCCAAAGTTTAAGAATAATTTTAAAGTGAGACATAGTTTATAGTCCAGGTTCTCAGGTGAAGGGAGGGAAAAAAAAAAATCAAAGCTGCTTAAACTGAAACATAGTACTAAGGCAAGCTTACAACTCTACTTTAAATACATAAAATAAAAGATCTGCCTAAGCTTACTAGAAGTAAACACCAAATGCACATTGCCAAATCTCAATGTTAACAAGAAGCATTTTTAAGTTACCTCATGTACATGTTTATTTTAGATTGCTGAAGACCAATTTTAAGTGGCAGAAACACACCAGTATTCTTGTATTCATTCTTTTTTATGGATGCCTTTCTCTTTCCATAAAGGGAGAGCCAGGCAGCTTTCAAACACTTCCTCCATGCCTTCTGTGAGACTGAGAAGTGAAAGAGAAGAGCCTGAAGTTGCTCAGCCCCTCCCTCCCAAACAACATCACACCTATAGGCACCATCAGAGCTTCCAGAGGAAGAGCACAAGTCTGAGGAAAAAGCCCCTGAAGAAAAGTGGAAGTAAGGCTTAAGAAAACAAACAGACCTGCAAGTCAGGACAGTGAGAGAAATGAGCTCTAGCACGACCGTGCAGTAGTAGTGAGAGACTAGAACTATTACCTATTCTGCAATTGCTATTACTTCCCAAATCACACCACAGCTAGTTTGAAGTCAGCTTGTTCAAGCACTGCCAAGCATGCAGGCACACAAATTGATGTGGCTTAAAGACTATTTACTCAGCTTCTTGAGCAGACTTCACAGTTTACACTGAACTCCATGACCCCACGCTAGTTTGGCCAGCTCTGTAAGCTTGGTTTGCTGTTATGTGGGCATCTTGTTCAGACTGTTGGCAACCTGTCTCACACATTACATACACACACCAAGTCACTGACTCTTAAGTAACTCTCATGATCTCCAAATAGGCTTCCCATTTCATAACGGCTAATTTTCCACAGAATGTTTGTCTTAATATGAGTACAGTTTCCTCGCATCTGTTACAAGTGATTAAATCACTACATGCTTGTAAGGTCTTATTATATAGCCTCTCACATAATTCCCCCCTCCCAATTTTTAAAATGCCTGCAGCATCCATAGCAATTTCAAGTATTCTGGCAGTGCCAAAGTAGGCAAAGGCTGCTTCAATTAGAGAACGGTCTTTAGCACTACAAGCTGTGTTACTACACTAAAATACTCTGAAACATGTCAAGCAACCAAAGGGTTCTAATTGTACTATGTAGACATTAGTATTCCAGAAAGAGAGTGTGCTATGAAAAAGTGAAAGCTAGCTAGAAAAAAGACGTTAAGTTTCAAGAAGTATCGATATATGAAGTGACAAGCCAACAAGTTCGATTAACGCTTTATGAACTGTGACTAGCCACTACACAGCACCAGTTAAACCTTCTGAAGGCTTTAGAAAGCAAGTAAATTCCCATATTAGCTTCACTAAGTTTTACACATCTCTCTTTTCCCCCTGCCTAAGCACTTGTTTTGTCCACTGCTTAATACAAAGAAAAAAATTTTCTTAATACAAAGAGAAAAAAAAAAACAGGCTGTCCAAAAGACAATCTCCAAAAAAACTCTTCTATATTTCAGTTGAAAAAACTTCAGAAGTGACTGCTACTGTGAACTTGCTTGCTACTAGTAAGAATAATCACTTAACTGTTCTAATATTAGTCATTTATTTTTAGCAGAGGGAAAGAGGAGTGCTAGAATGACTTACTAAGATGCATACCATAAGCATGCAGTAAGCAACAAATCACCATTAAGAATCATTAAGTCTTAAAATCTGCATATTACCCAAGGAAGGTAAAAAACCAGCTCTGAAGCACCTGCTGAAATGCACCAGCTACATACAGAGCACAAAGGCTTACACATGCTGTTTACATTGAGCTCAGCTTTCTGAAGCCAAAATGCTCACCTCTCAGCTACAAATTTATTGAAACTAGCCTAACAAATTCCAGTACAACTGAAGAAACTTGTGCCTGCCAACAGATAACCACTGTGCTATACAGGCCTCCTCTGCCTGCAGACTAGTAAACGGGCACAAAATGCCTCGGCTTTGTTGAGGCTGGAACTCCATTTACTATCACACTAAAAAGTTCATGAAAAGGGGAGTCTGGTGTTTTGTTGTGGGTTGTGTTTTTTTAATTCAGGGGTGGGGGCTTTTTTCCTTTTCATAGAGTCAGCACTGTAAAATATACAGTGATTGAGCAGAAACTTACAGTTAAAGTGAGCTTTCTTTAAAGTTACCTCACAAATACTGTTCCTTGCAAAGTTAAGCCTCAAAAAGCTGAAGCAGCCCAAGACAGGAATTTTGTCAAAGTAGGCCAGCACATAAAAGTTGAGAGAAGTCTTCTAAAGGATGTACAGAGTCGGGATACTTTAATCCACCAGACACCTTCAGCTACACTTAAGGCTGCTCAGTGAACTAGCTTTAATCTAGTTCCTATACCAAAACTGACCTTCTTACCGAAAATGAAGTACCCTTGGAGACCGACTCAGCAACGCCAAATCCCTGCTACCCTGGCAGCGCACTCTGAGCTCTTTTTCCTCCCTTCCGAGCGCTGTGAAAGAGGAAGGAGGCGGCCGCGACGAGCAGCACACCGACCCCAACCCCAGACCGCCGGAGTGCGGCAGGCGGGGGTGGGATGACAGCTCCCCCCCACACCAGCCGCCGTTTCCAGCCACCCCGGGGCGCGGGTAAGGGCCCGCCTCCGCCGGCTGGGCCGCCGCCCGCTTGCGGCGGGGAGGGACGAGGCGGCGGCGCGGTACCGAGCCCCGCAGCCGGAGCTCGCCCCGGAGTTACCGCCGCCGGAGGGGAGAACGGGGAACGGCAGCCCCCGGGGGGTGGCTGGCTGCCTCCCTCCCGCCGTCCCTCTTTCCCGCCCTCGCCCGGCCGGGGGCGACACCAACCCTTCCCGGCCCCCTCACACGAGCCAGGGGGGCTCGCCCGGCCTCCTCGGCGGGGCCCAGACAAAGGAAGGAAACGAGGGCGAACCGGGACGAGGAGGAGGCGGCAGCCCCAGGCTCCCCGCAGCCGCCGCATCCTTTTTCGCTCAGCCGGAGCCAACTCCGGCAGCGGGCGAAGTCACCGGGGCGGCGGGTCCGAGGGCAACCGAGTAAGGCTGGTGTGCGAAAGGAAAAGAGAAGGGAGAAGCGGCGGCGGAAGGAAGGAAGAGAGAGAGAGGAGCGGGGCCGGTGAGCTCACCAGGATCCGCTTGAAGAGGTTGCTCTCCTTGGGCGGCAGCGGCACGGACGGCATGGTGCGGGCGGCCCCGGGGCAGGCACGGCGGGAAGGAGGGAGGGGGTGGCCCGGGAGAGGCGGCCGGGCAGCTGTCGGTGGGGAAGAGGGGCGGGGGTAGGGGAGAAGGAAGGAAAAGCCCAAAACTCGGCGGGGCGGCGGCACGACTCTTGCCCGAGCGGCGGCGGCGGCGACTCTTTAACTCATTGGCCTGCACCGCCCTCCCCGCCGGCTCCCTCCGACGCTGCGCGCGAGCGCGGCCCCTCTGCGCAGCTGCTGGGGAGGCCAGGCCGCCCGGCTGACGCTGCAAAATGGCAGCCGGGGTCCCCTCCGCGCAAGCGCACCGGCGCTTGGCGACTCCCCCACCCGCCCCCCGCTGCTTCACCCTCACAGACAACCCCCCCCACCTCTGTTTCGGGCAGTGGGGGGGCTCTTCCGTGGCGCCCCCGCTCCGCTTGATCCCAGCCCGAGCGGCGGCTTCGTTGTTTGTGGTTGTCCCCACTCGGCGGCCCTGAGGGGAGTTACCTGCCGTGAGGCTGCCGGCCCTCGAGAGGGGAGCCCTCGGCAACGCCCCGAGGGGAGGAGGGGGAAGAGGGGCTCCCACCCGCCGTGGTGGGTGTGCAACAAATAACAATTCTCGCTCGCCCGAGACCCGAGTGGCGGCTGTTTCCACGGAGAGGGCTGTGGAAACGGGGTGAGGAGGGTTAGGCAGCGTTTGGCCTCTCCGGGCCGTGGCTGGGAGGGCAGAAAGTCTCCTTTGTGTGCCCGCTGCCCTGCCTCTCTGTCCCCTCGTTGTAGTGGCCGCCATCCCAACGCCTCCCTTAAACTGGTATTTTGGAGAGCCAGGCTGCCTGGAAGCCCGGGAGGCATTGTTGGGAGAGAGCGAAGTCTCTGTAAACCGCGGAGCGCGGAGAGGCTGCGTGCTTGCTGTGTGCCCTGGCTGGTATTTAAGGAAACAACAGCAAACTTAGCAGGCAGACTTTGAGCGAGCGGGGATGTCATCTGTTGCATTAATGCATTTTTTTTTTTTTCAGCAGTTGGTTATGTAAAACTTCCCAGCACTGTCGTGCACGCTTAGAACAGTAAGCATTTATTCATGGCTTGGCTCCTTCGCCAGAGGAGGTCTAAGGTCTTTTGGAAGTAAATTTTACTTCTTGTTATTCCCAGAAATTGTTCTTAAATGAATCTTTGCAAAAAAAAAAAATTAAATAAAAAAAAAAAACCCAACCAGAAACACTAAAACCGCATGGCCTGGGGCATTTACTTAGAAGGAAAACTGGTTAACTGTCACAGTTACAACCAATTAAAAAGACCATCTTGCAGGGAAAAAAAAATAGGCAGCATCAATTAGAATCTCTGTTTATGTAATTACTCTTGAAAATATAAATTATATTTTGGTATGTTTTAAAAGGATATTAATTTTGTAATAATACGGTTATCCACCTACCGTCCCAGATGATGATCATGATAGATACCCACAGCAAAGCAAGTGTATGGAAAACAGTATATAACAAAAGCCAATTAGAAAAGCTGTGTACTTAACATATTTTATTTGGTTACACATAAAGTAGGTGACTATGTGACAGTGAGTGAGGATCTCAAGCAGAATGTCTTTGACTTGTCACAAACCTTGGTGAAGCTGATGGACATGATAGCTGCTTTCCTTTCACGCTAGAGGAGGGAACAAGAGAGTGGACAGTATCTTGGAAGAGAGTAACCTGGATGATGGCCTAACTTGGGAACTACTAATTAGAAAAAAAAATGTGATAAGCTTAGGAAGCCTCCTGAGACAAAACCAGCAAGACAAGGAAAATATTAAAGAAGTACAAGTGTACGCTTTCCTAGTTCTTCTTAGCTGAGCATCAGTTTATGGCCACTGTTTTTGTGGATGCTGGTTGTTTTCAGTGTTGTTTTGTTAATCTGTTTAGATGTGTGGTCTGTAATAAGTTTGTAGAAGGATTGTGTTTATTTCTCACTTTTTTTTTTGTTCTGGCATGCTTCTAATGATGCCAGTCACCTGGATTACTGATAGCAGTCTGTGTATTTTCCACATGTTCTTTCTGCTATATGGTGTAGTACTGCTGTATTTGGTATCTGATTTTTTCAAAGCAGGAGTACTGTTGACAAGGATGGCCAACTTGCCTTTGCCCTGCTGCATCATTTTCAGAGCCTGTTTGTACCACTGCATGTATTCAGCACTTTTTATATCTAGCTGAAGCCTTGACTTTATGAACTCTCTTTTTCTGTCTTAGCAAAAGGCATGTTATGTTTCTGGTTGGGTCGAGTGATAAACAGATGCATCTCCAAGATGGTCAGGCAAATACTGTGCTAGGTGGACCTTTGATCTGAGGCAATAAGGTTATTCTTGACAGGTAAAGGTCTCTGTTTCCTGCTAGCCCAAATACTGGAAAGAGTGCTATCTGAAAATAGACAAATTGCAAATACGAGGCATGGGTTCAATTTGCATTTAGACATGTGTCTGTATTAAAAATCTGTGTTAAAAGGAGCAAGAAAAGGAAGGCAAGGAGGCAATAAAAGAAATGTTTGTAGGCGAGGTGAGAGAGAATAAACAAAGAAACAAGCTTTGAGGGGAGGCAGAGCTCTAGTTGAAGTGAGGTTTGGGAGCACAGTCAAGAAAACTCATTTAATCCCACTGTGCTGGGCAAAACAAAGCTCTTTCGGCAGGCTTTGTTAATAAACAGGACTGTATTCAAGATGCGTATGATTCTGTCACCAGTTTTTCCTTCAAACAGAAAGAATTCAGAAGTCTGTTGACAAACTATTTGGGTCAAATGGGGGGAGCAATATTAAAGTGATATATACATTATAACAAGCTTGTGATTTTACTACATTTCTCACTTTAGGCCATGACCTGTCAATGTCAGTCGGTGTCCGGAGAAGTCATGGCATGATGCTTGCAGATCCCTAAACCTGGTTAGAGCCCCCTGAGCAAAAAAGGGCCTCTGTGTGGGTATGGACCTGCCTTCAAGCCAAGCACATTGTAAAGCTTGGAGCCTCTTTTGTCTGATGGCCATTTCTTTGCCTCCACTTTCTAAAGGAACTGGCATCTTAGGATTGCCAGATTTTAAAGTACCATATCGCCGTGTTTGTCCCAAAGCCCTGAAGCCTCGCTGTACTTCTGCTGTCACTCATTACCGCTGCACCCAATGTCCCCGTGGGCTGCTGTGGTGGCTGAGGAAGGTAGTGGCACCCTGCCTGGAGCAGTCTCCATCCCATAACCCCTGGTCCTCACTGGCTCCATAGGCAGCTGCTTCCGCCATGCAGGTTTTAAGGCATCAGAGCAAATCACGAGGGAGATGGAAGCACAGACAGCAATGGGATTTCCCATCCTTCATACTCAGTTCCCGTATTGCATTCTAAAAGCATACAGTAAATATGGAGAAAGAGCGTATCTTACATATTTTGAATATGAGACGCATGGACCAGGTCCTGTGGTTGATGGTGTATCTGGCAACCCTGCTGACAGTAGAGAGTCCAGCCCTTGTCTTCGCCGCGTGGTCTGCTGCCCCGTAGGGGAGCTTGAGAATTTGTTACACTCTCTATTTTCAGACTTAGAGTTAAGTTAAAGAACTCGCCACCAAGGCATGATAAAAACTGAACCATGATTGTTTTTAATCAGAGGATTTAATGTAAAAACCATTACTGGCTGGAGTAGAAGCTGATTTGATTTTCCTTGGCTTACCCTCTTCTTTTAAAATCAGTTTTTGAGTGTGTGGTCTGCTTAGAGTTTTCATGGTCTTACTAGCTTCTCAGTCATCCTCCCATAGAGTACCTTCCCAAGATTTTTAAGTATCAGATTGCATATTTAGAGTCCCAGTGCAAGGATAATTTTATTATTTCCTTTCATTGAGGTCTAAGTCATAGTGGAAGACGAGTGAGGTGTGGTGGGGATGGCGTCTCTCCCCATGCAGCACAGCAGGCTGAGGCCTAGGGAGGTGTCCTAGAGATTTTAGGGTGCTGTTTACGGTGGTCCTTTTGTAGACTGGATCAGCTCTGAGGTGGGTCCTGTTCTCTGGAGGAGCCTTTTACTCTGTCTGCCTTGCCTTCTGTCCCAGGGGATGGAGCAGAGCCAGAATCAGTCCTCAGATCTGAACAAGCGGTTAGTCGTCATTCCTGTGCTGATGAGGTTTGATCCAAATCTTCCCCATCAGACTCATTTTCAGTCTTTTGGAATATTTACCTCACCAAACCCCGCTGATGTGCCATGTAGCAAATGTTTACCTTTTTTTAATGCTGTTGAATGACAGTAGCTGGGAAGGAAGAAACCCAGAACACAGTGGGTTTAAAAGCATTTACAGCAGAGCTGGATTTGCTCAAAGATGTGGGGAAATTTACTGGAATAAATCAAACTTCAGAAGAAAGAATGACTTTTCAGTGCAAGTGGTGCACCTAAGGGAAATGTAAAACAGTTTCAAGCAGCAAAATGTTTCATCTTAGGTCTGAATACATTTCCCTTCTATAGCATACGCAGCAAAAAGTAATTAAATTGGCTTTTGGGGTGATTATAGGTACAAAAACCCGATGTTACTTAAGTCTTTTTAAAATGCAAGTATAATTAGGGAGGTAGTTGTATAATCTGTTTAATATTACCTATTAAAATGTGCATATACATAGTATGGTTTTAAAACATACCTTATTAGGAAGCTGCAGCCTGTTAGTGTAATGATAATCTGAAAAGCGATGTCTATTAATATTTTATAACTGATGTTTGTCTTTAGTAGCATAGTAATAATTAATTTTAAATATAATTGAATAGTGAGCTTTGACAGAAAGCATAACTTAACGTTTTATGCAAGCTTCTCAGAAATTAACCTTTGAATAACCAGATTTGAAACAACATGTATTTTCAGCCCATGTTTTGGAAAAATGTGTGGAAAACTGTATGTAATGTAACAGCTTGGAAGTCGGAAACAGAAGTGAATGTTCCCATTTGTTATTACTCTTGCCGTTCCTCCCCAAGTGTTGCTGAAGTCTGAGTGTGTTCCTGTGCAGCTGCGAGGCAGGCATTGAAAATGAGGACCTATTTTTAAGGTCGTGTTCCCCGTTTTTTATTTCGGGGCTTGCGTTTCACAAAGCAAAGCAAAGTCTGCCTTTGCTGATAGCGTTGCCGAAGCGATGCTCGCAGAGCAGACCTTCGGTGACGGTACCCCCTTGGGCGGCCACGCAGGCCTGAGCTGAAGCATGCCGGGAGTCCGGTTTTTTTTAGCAGGCATGCTGGGACTGGGAGTTTTTCCGCTCTACTTCCCGTCTGCCATGGCCTAGTGTTTTGAGGTGGGATCTGTCCCGCACCGATGTGTTCGGACGGTGAGTGCCAAAGCTCCGGTGGGTGCTGGGGAGCGGAAGCCCCCTCACCCCTCACAGCTGCCCTCTGCCGCCATGCGACCTCCGCCAGCTCTTGCCTTCCCCATCCACCCGTGACCCTTGCGATGAGGGAGGGCTGCCAGGGGGACTTCGTGCAGAGTTTTCGGGGGGCTTGCTCGGGGTAGCTGTGGTGGGAGGCAGTGGTTTATGAAAGGTGACTTCAGAGGCACAGCGTTGAGCTGTTGTTGGTACAGCGTGCATGGAGATGCATGCTCCTTCTCTGTATCTGCATATTCTTACATGTCTGAATTAATTTGCATGCAGTTAATAACACTTTTGATTGTTATAAATTATTTTTAAAAACTCTTACAGTGGTCACGACATTGGTAACTGTTTCTTGTCTGGAAGTGATAATTTTTTTTGTTATATAAGTAAGTTATATTGTAATAAGACAATTACAGTTGTAATTTTGCTTACTGGTTTTGATTTTGCCACATTAAAAAGTTATTAAAATCTGGTTTGGAAAGCAGTTAATAGGTCATCTACTGCTCATAGCTCTGTAAAAGTTTTATGTGTGCTTAATTCTGCACAAATTTAATGTGACAACATCTCTGAAAAGGAGATAACTTTTTTATTTAACCTAGCAAAGTTATTTTAACATTTCTGGCTTCCTTGAAGGTCTGTATCATGCCATTACTTAGTTTCTTTAGGCATTTAAAACAAATAATTTTATTTTTGAGCTCTCAGGCAGAACTACAGTACAAATTGTTATTATTTGAGTGCATTACTTCTTAACTGCACCAGTAAAAAATGTATTAGATGGTTATGATTAATGTATTTAATTAATTAATTACAATAAAATACATCATCAGTGTTTTACAAATGATTTAATAATGGTTAGCACTTGACCGAATGATGATGGGCCATGCGGACCCAGAGCATCTCCAGTACCATCGACAGAATTTGGCCTTTTGGATTTGAGTCTGTGCGTTCTTCCCTCCTTCTGTAGGCAGTAAAACAGACATCCAGGCGCACAAGATGCAATACTTCTGGTTTGACTACGTATTGCTCTTTCTCCATTGTGAACAATGGATGAAAGTAAATAGGTGAGGATAGCAAGTGAGTTGAGTGGTTAGAATGTCATAGTAATTTGTTAATAAAATACTTGAAGATGCACAGAAGGTCTTGTCACTGAGGAGTGAAAAATAATTGTGTCAGAAAACTGAACTGTATGTTTCAAGGAGATCCTGTTGCAAAAGTTTCATGCTCTCATTTTCTCTAAATCAGTAGATGGATGGGCTTGTGTCACTGGCAGAGATAGTAAGGAGTGCTTCTCTATTTGTTAAACCTTTTCCATGTGAGTAGTCCTAGAATACAAATTATTTCAATTTAGTCCTCTTGGTAGAACCTTGCACTCCAATATAAATTTTTAGAGCACAGTAAGAATTAATTGCGTAGTTTGCAATGTTGATGATATAAAATGAAAAGATCTTTCTTATAGCAACAGTGATGCTAAGGGGAGCCTGTGTCCTGCAAAACTGTAGGCCAAGCATCTCAGAGGAATACAGGGATTGTATTGCAGAGTATATGTAAATATATAATGGGAAGGAGTACACGGGACATAAAGCACTGTGTCCGTTTCTTACACAGTACTTATATATGAGTAATTTATTGCAAGTGTACTGTAGTCCCATTGACTAATCTGTTACAAGGTCAGCTTGGTGTTACCGATGCCCTCCAGCCAAATTTAGGTCTTGCTATGGAAGTGGGTATAAATTTGCATATTAATTCTGCACATTTCATACATTCTCTCTGTATAATTCTGCACCTCTAGTATAGATTTGTCTTCTCTGAGCAACATTTTTCTTTTGCTGGGAAGGCATGAAAGGGTTGGATTTTTCCAATGAGACGCGTGGCAAAATGAAGCTGTTGTCTGTAAAGCCACATCTACAGTAGCTTTTCCATAGCTTAAATAAACTGAGAAAGTGAGAGAAGAGATCTTTTCCAACCCACGGTCGGTGGGTGTCTGATGGTGCTGATAAAAGTTTCTGGTTTAAACCAGGACTAAAACAGGAATAGTTTTGTCCATGACAGTTGCATTTGTGTTGGTGTAATCAAGAACAGGATTTGGGCCTAATACAGTTCTTGTGCTTGTTTGGATTTTTTTTTTTTTTTAATAGAATGCTCTCTTTTTCTAGATAATAACAGTGGTCCATGTGCTGTCTACTTTTAATTTCAGGTGGTGGAAAAGTAAGAAACAAAATGAAACCTTTCCAAAGTGTCTGCCTTTTTAGGAGCCTGCTTGCCAATTGCTACCATCATGGTCGACTTCACAGCTGTCTTCTCCCTCCTGTTGCGAAGAAGATAGGTTATGTAGTGAGACTGCACAACTGTGGATTTTGGAGGCCAAAATGTTTATTGGACATGGCTAGATTCACTCTGTCTTTTAACAGTCGGCATAGGAAAAATCATCAGGATTCTCGAGCATTGTGGAGGCATGAGGCTGTGCAGAAGTATCTGGAGACTCTAAGCAAGGAATACCAGCAGATTAGTCATCAGTTAAATGCTGATTCAATAAATGACTTTGAGCAAAGAACGCTAAAGAGAAGATGTGCAGATCTGTCCCCCATTGCAGCTGCATTTCAAGAAATCAAAGAGGCTGAAAGGGAAGGTCAGGAGTTAGAAGCTATGTGCAGAGGTAAGCAGAACACATCTACTTACTTGTTTCCAAACAGTACCTTTGCTTGCGATAAACTACATTGCCCAGCCTTTGGGGAAAGCATTTAAACAAGTTAAGCCATCCCTGGAACACCTCTGGTCCTGCTTGCTCCTGGGAGCTTGCGTGTTGCTAGGGCTTTCTGCATCCAGCCACGTCCTTCCATTTTTTGTCTCACCTCACTTCAGTTTGAGGTCTTAATACAGCCAACTTGGGAGAGTAGGGATGGTCTGGAATCTCAGGGCTATCCATCTAGCAGAAACAGTTTGGAAATGCTTGTTTTAAGATTGGTTTTTGATAGAACTGAGAGCAGTGTGAGCTGAAGGAAAAAAATTAGCGAGCCTAACACATTTGATAGATGCAGACTTCACCCGTGTTATTTAAAATGGGATTACATCTATCCGGTTCATTGATACTGAGCAAATTACATGAACTTTCATTAGGCCCTGAATTGTCACCTTCAATTTAAATGGCAAAAGCTAGTATTTATCTGAAAATAGTGGAGGAGTCTTTCAAGAAATAAAAATTGGTATTGTTGAAGAAGCTGCTTCTTTTCATTACTATGCTACAGTAGAAACTGGGGTAAAAAAGAGTTTAAAATTGTTGCTGTTTTTGATATTATTCAGGAATAAGAAAGTATAGGGAGTATAAGAATTTTAAAAATAAATAACGGTGTGACATTTTGAGAAAAAAACCACATTGTTAGAAGTGTGACGAGGTGCTTACAGTAGAAAAGAAAAAATATCATCCATTCTACTACACCAATAGGTATTAAGCCAAGAGAAGGAAACATTGACCTGGACAGGATGGGGCTTACACTAAAGAAGTGAAGCAAAGGAAAAGCAAAGGACAGGAGAAATGGGTAGCCAGCAGTGTAAATGGAGGAGGATGAAAGTTCATAGTGGTTTTCAGAGAGAGAACCAAGGGGTGTTGACAAAACAGTAAAAGCCATATTGAAATAAAGCTGGTAAAAATATAACTTGCTTGGAAAGGTAGAAAACATTTGTGTTCTTTAGTTTTAGGAATAAATAGATGCTTGTGCTTTTGGAAAGAATGGTGATTATGGAAAATGTTTTAATCTCGAGCCCTCTCAAGTTCTCTTCACTTGATAGAGAGGAAAAGGAATGAAGGTGAGGAGAGGCAAAAATTTAACACCAAAAAGTAAATGTTTTTGGAAGAATTAGAAAGTATTAAGAAAACACTGGAAAATTCATACTTCAACTTAAAAAGGCTATTTTTGGATCAAGTAAATATAATGAAAAATTTTTCTAATTCTGTAAGTTACGATGTGGATGAGTGAAGTGAGTTCTAGCTGAAAGAAGGTAAAAGAAAAGAATGAAAGAAAATTACAGCCAAGAAGTTAATTAAATGGAGCCAAATTATTCTCTCTGTACTGTTTATTATGTGGCCAAATTAAAACACACATCTTCCCTTCATTTGACAGCTCTTTGTTTTCCATTTAGCTCCCTAACTGACCCTCTTCTCTGTAGTACCTGAATTCCTCACAGTTGCTATAGGATTTCATATTCACAATACTCAGTGAAACAGAGAAATATTATTTCCCAGTTTGCCCCTGGTGATGTGAATCGCGGAGTAGATTAACTGAATTCTTAAAGGTCAGGTTTGCAGGGAGGTAGGAATGGGATGCCAATCCTTTGAACCTCAAGCTCCTTGGTGTCACCACCAAGACCATTATTTCATCTCTGCTGACAGTATATGAAAGTTGTTTATCTATCTTGTTTAACTAATCAATAATGACGCTTTTTGGACCACCTAGAAGCCTTTGATTCCGTACGAGCTTTGGGTTGAAGTTGTGACATACTGGTAGGGAAATTTATACAGTTCTTGCCTTATGTACAGGGGATGTCAGGTTCGAGAGCTGATTTGACATCTTTTATTTAAGGAAAAAAAGACTCAGAGCATAAATTAAAAACTATGATATGGAGGAGCTGCTGCTGTCCTTGCCTGGTGTACAAAGCTGGTTCAACATCCCAGCCCACTTAGATCTTAAGACATGCTGCTGAGGCCACCAGTAATTGTGTCTATGTGTTACCTGCTGTGAATGGGAACCAGGCTCCAGATGCCCAGAGATGTGGAGCCCATGGTCCTTACGCCTGCCTTTGAGATACCTGATTCCTGCTGCAGAATCCAGAGCTCAGGCGACTGGTCATGCAGGGCGAGGAGATGCATTCAGTTATTGAGTGTCCAGTTCTATGCCGCATCTGAGGTGAACCTGTGGTTTCCATGCTGGCCAGAAGGTGTAAGACTTTCTCCTCCTCTTTGTTGCTTTCTTCCCTCGCTCTCACTCCCAGCTATTCAAAGCTGTCTTCCCCCACTCCCCTATTTGCGCTGGTAATTGTCTGGATGTAAATTCAATCTAGTTCAACTTGGCATGGTAAAATACATGCATTTATTTAACCAGACTTGTGGTTTTTTTTTCTGTTGGTGAGTTGGTTTATTTTCTGATGAGACGAGTGACAAAGCCACTCCTCAGCTGGTAGAACAGTGGGAAGAAAGATGAAAAGGAGATAGTGCTCCTTATTTTGGCACTGGCAGGTTTTCCACTTGACTCTGACTGTCTTCCAAGTTTCTACATGGTGTGTAACCTAATGATAACTGACCAGCATCTTTAATTATTGAGAACTGGAACCTCCATAGCAGAAAAGGTTTGGAGCTTCTTCTAGCTTTATCTGAGCAAGTTGCCTAGTTTGGTAGTAAGCTCTGAAATGTGGGAAGGGATGATCTAATCACAGAATCATTGAATAATTTCATTTGAAGGGGACCTCTGAAAGTCATTTGGTCTGATGTCATACTCAAAGCAGGGCTAGTGAGAGCAGGTTGCCCAGGGCCTTGTCCAGTTGAGTTTGGAATATATCCAAGGTAGAGGTCCTACAGCCTTTCTGAGCCCCTGTTCCAGTGTCTGACCACACTTAGGGTGAAAATAGTTTTCCTAATATCTAATCAGAATTTCCCGTATTCAAGTTTATGTCTCCTTTGTCGTGATGTACAGTGTCTCTCTCCATCTTTTCAATTTATTTCTGTTAGGTAGTTGTAAACAACAATGAAACCTCCTCTCCCCTTGCTTTTCTTAAGGCTGAACACACACAGTTTTCTCAGCCTCTTCTCATACGTCCTTTGCTCCAGCCCTTGACCATCTTGGTGATTCTCACCTAGGCATATTCCAGTATTTCCATGCTTTTCTTGTACTGAGGAGCTCAAAACTGGACACGGTACTCCGGATTGTGGTCTCATGGGCTGAAGAGAGGGGAAGGGAATCTCCTTGAGAAACAGAAAGAGTGGAAGTGAGGTCTCCCACATCCTGATGACTTGCATCCGTAACTCCCGCATCTCAGTGATCTCTTGAGTAGCAGGAGACAGAAGGTTAGAAACCTCGTTATTATCATCATACCATTATTTGTGGCAGTCACCTTAATTAGTTGCCTAGAAATTGTTGAGTATATGGGTTTTTCGGGGCAAGTCTAGAAACAAAAATTTTTTTCGGGTGAAAAATTATGAGGGAAACTGAGGCACTTCTTGTCTGGTTTTTTTTCAACACTTTTTTGATGTATTTTGTCAAATCTGTTTGTGGATTTACTGCTGGATTGTCAATGTGTGACATAACCATCAGTATAGCTGACAGTGAGTAACTGTCAGATGGGACTGGCATCTATTTGATGCAGACTTTTGAGCCATAAAGTAGAGATTGAGAGGTAAGATATCTGCTACTCCTCCCAGCACACCTGAAAAATACAGTCGTTTAGTTAGCAACATGCATCCTGGCTTGGGTTGCTCTTATTTGATATTTCATGCTGGCAAAATGCAATTGCAAGGTTTTATGCGCTGCAGTGCCTGTCTTTGGTCAGCTGTATTACAATTTGCTCTAAGCTAGGTGAGATTGACTAACATCTATTCCTGTTGTTGGAATTTAGAGCTAGACAGCAGAGATGAGAAACAACTTCTGGAGCTTGCCTTAGAAGAAAAGGAGACCCTGGATAAAAAAATGAACATGTTGTGCAGAAAGGTGAGCCTGAGGTAAAATTATATGGCTTTGTAAATAAAGTTGTCAGAAAAAATGCTCCTTTGTGATCTTACCAGTAGATTCTGACACTTGCATTTAATGAAACAGAAGTCCAGCTTCTCTGTTCTCCCTGAAAAGAAGTGGCAATGTTAATTATTAATAAGCTTCTTACTGACAATTGGGTCTTAGAAGCTTATTATTTTAGTCATTTTTACTTACTTGCTTGTTTGTCTGCAGATGTTGAAGGGGGATTAAAAAAATGGTGAGTCTGTGCTATTGAGACCTGACATGACATCCTAGTAACTGTTTGTGGCAGCGGAGCATGCATTCTTGAAAGATTTCTGATTGGATTTTGCAGTCTTTCATTTTCTCTTCAGCTGACAGCACCCTGTGAGTGGGGAAATTAATTATAAGCAGAGAAGCTGAAACGATTCAGTGGAGAGCTATATGTTTGGGCTAATTTCTATGTTCAGATTGAGATAATACGGAATGGGTCTTTCTGAAAGATAAGATTAATTAAAGATTGGCTGGGTTATAGCTAATAACTTTGTGTTCATAGGTACTTGGGGCTGTAGTGGGTGACCTGGCACTTAACTTTGCGGGATCAAGTATTCAGCTAGTTTTACTGTGGATGCCTCAGTATATCCCATTTCCACTCTGCACTGAGTTGCAACAGCTGTTGGACAATTTTTAGTCCTACTTACTAGTTTGCTGAAAAAAAAATCAGTGGTTGTGTGCACTCAAGCTGTGGCAATTGTAAAGGCTGCCTGTAAATTTGATTAAGAGGAGATACAGAGTCATGAAGGAGATAATGATGTTCTTTTTTTTTTCTTTTTCCTTTTTAGCTTTTCCAGCTTCTAGTGCCAAAGGAAAAATATGATAGAAGTCATGTTATATTAGAAGTGACAGCTGGCAGAACAACTGGAGGTCAGCAAAGTCCCCAGAGTAAAGTTTACTTCTAACCTCCATCCAACTTTCTTAAACCTCTTTTGAGTAATTCTTAATGCCTTTTTATACTTCAGTGGTATAAAGTAATACTTTATAGAGAGCATCAGTCTGTCTAGTGACTATGAGACAGCTAAACCTAAAAACTGGTGGCTGCCATTTTGTGAACTGCTATTTATGTTGTAGTGCCTTTATATTTTTAGGAGACATCTGTCAACAGTTCACTAAAGAAATGTTTGAGATGTACCAGAACTATGCAGACTATAAACGTTGGACTTTTGATGTTGTGAACTATACACCGGCTGAGATAGGTACAGTAGTTCTTCAGACATTCCATCAAGACAATGAAATTAAAGGCTGTGTTGCTCTGCTGTATTTGTCACACATCATTTGTCTCTCTAGGTGGGTTGCATCATGCCGCTGCTCATATTTCGGGAGATGATGTATACAGGCATCTGAAATATGAAGGAGGGACTCATCGAGTTCAGCGAATCCCTGAGACGGGTCTGTCATCAAGAATGCAGCGTATTCACACTGGGACAATGTCAGTTATTGTCCTCCCTCAGCCAGAGGAGGTAAACTAACTGTTAATCAGGGTGGGAAAGAAGTAAGCAGAAAAGTAGGATGTTCACTTCACTCATTTTTCCTTTTCTTAAAAATGTTCTGTCACATTTAAGCGATCCCTGCTCACCTGTTTTGGTGTTGGAGTAGGTGTTATTTAAGACCATGTTATTGTTACTGGTTTGGGTTTTTATTGACACCCAAGTGTTTTGTGCAAATCTCAGCAAGTGAACCACAAGTTCTCTGACTCTGGAAGGTGATAGTGCTTGGCTCTGTTCCTTACGTGTTTAAATGTGTCATCAGAAGCAACTTTGCAGAGATTTGCTCTTGCCTGAAATGGCATGTAAATCAATGATCATTTCAATGAGTACTCCAGCCCCCACACTCACCAAGCTGGCTGCTATGAGTAAGCCCATTTTAAATTATGTCATGTATTAAGACAGGGAATAGATCCAAGAAAGTACTCAGTATTGCATAGTAATGTGATTCTGCAGATCCTTTTGATTTTTTTTTGTTTCGTTTACATTATTGATGTCCTTTGCTGTTAAATCAAGGACAGTCTGCTTTGAATTCGAATGAGTGAGTATGTTGGCTAGTCTTTCTGAGATCTCAGTGATACCAGGAGTTCTCAGTGAAACCAGCAATTTACACACAAAATAAACAAAACCAGATCCTGTAGGCTTTCCCTGCATGTTCCCCTGCTTCCTTGTAATGCTTTCCTTGCAACATTGATCAGATCTGAATGTTCCTTTCCCATCCGCTGAGCTCACACTATGGTCCAGGTCATCATGGACTCGTATTTCCAATGGTACAATCCTTACTTGGATCTGGATACACACAGTTTTTCCTCAGTTAGATGTTTTTGAGCCCTGTTGCAACAATTTCAGGCTTGACTCATGAACAAGATCCTTGCCCTGCTGTTTAGAAGTAGGTCTTGATTATTTGCTTATTTCTTAGTCTCCTTGCCAAAGCTAGTGGTTTTACAAAAAGTTGGTGATTGTGTTTTGTTTCACACACATACACCTTGTTTTGTGAAGGACCTGGAGCAAGAGTTTGAAAAAAAAAGAGTGAAATATTTAAAGCATCATTTGTTTTGCAGATATATTTGACATTGCATTTTTTTAAAGTATAATTGTAGTTGTTGTAAAGAAGCAGTTTTTTGAGAACTGTTTTTTTTTTTCCCCCAAGTATCATTGGAAATATTTTTTTATCATCAAAATATTTCTAGAATGAGCAGAAAGTAGTAATTTTCTTTGATTCTAGGTTGATGTTAAAGTGGATCCCAAAGATTTGCGTATAGATACATTCAGGGCCAAAGGAGCAGGAGGGCAACATGTTAACAAAACTGATAGTGCTGTGAGAATTGTACACGTTCCCACAGGTGAGTCTGGCTGTATTTCGTACTTCTAATCACCCTAAATGTGTTTCTTGAAGAGAAGGCTTGTGACCCTGCAAATTATCTCTTAGAGTGAGTTTGCAGCATCAGGCCTAATACCAAAAAGAGGAGGAAGCCCCTTCTTGTTCTACCCCTCTTCTAGCAAGGCAACGCGTGAGAAAAGGGATATGTGCCAGTGGCACAATGGTTAGTGTGTTGCTATTGCGCCAGTTTTGTCTTCAGAGGGAGCATTTAATGAATACGCTGTCTTTGAAGGATGAAGGAACCAATGGAGGTTGACAGGGATGGGATGGAAGATGTCAATAACCTGTGCTGTGTGCTCTGTAGCTTCAGGAATAACGGCCATTGGCAACCAAGGGTGCGCTTTGCCTAGCTGGAACCTGTGTAGTTACAAGACTGAGAAAAGAGGAGGCTTCAAGATTTTCATTCAGTACTAGATAATGCTATCATGTGTTGAATAGGAATGAAAACATATACAGGTGGGAAGGTAGTGTATACACTGGACCACTCTGTCTTTCTCAGGGATTTGTTTTTATTGAAATTCAGTGGGCTTCTATCTGTGCAGATGCAGAATCTCTTTAGGCACAGGAAATTCTAGTAGTGACCTGAAAACAGCTGTTTCCTATATGCCTTTTTATTTCAGAAATGCAATGAGAAGTAAAAATAGGTACTAAATTTCTTTTGAAGACCTTTATTTTACTTTATTTCATTATTCGTAATTAAATTCAAGACTCTCCAATATTGTTTAGATACCCTTCTCTGCTAGACTAATGAATTTTCCAGTCTCCAGGAGCTTATCTAGACTAAGACTTTAAAAACTTGTGTTACACTGTTTTAAAGATGCTTCTATATACTGTGCAAATTACATTTTTCACATGTGATAGCTAATTGGAGTGAACTCATTTTCTGGGGGCAATGTCAGAAACTCATTTGCTTCATGCAGTTTTAAAATATCCTTGACTTTTCTGTAGCACTGAGCAAAGCCCCCGGTGCAGCTGTGAAGAGTTTAAAAACATACTAGTGGTTCTGGCCAGTGTGTTAAAATGACTTTTTATCCTACAGCTGTAAGGCCCTGTAAACCAGCACTCTAGAAGGTTTCGTTTGCCTAATGTGTAGAATTCATTTAGCTTGTTTGTTCTTTGTTATGAGGTTTTGATGTGAGCTCTCTTGAATCCCTCTGTCAAGGACTGGCAGTTGAGTGCCAGCAGGAGCGGTCACAGCAGATGAACAAGGAAATAGCTCTGCGCACACTGCGAGCTAAGCTGTACCAGCAGGTCATTGAAAAACGGCTAAGTCAAGAGCAGAGTGCCAGAAGACTGCAGGTGAGAGCGTGTGATTGCTGAGGTTTGGAGAGGGTGGTATGTTGTAGATTTGTTTCTCCTCTTTTTGAGTGATAGTGACAAGAGCAAGTCAGTGTGTGTGTCTAACCAGGTGTGCTTGCAAGGAGAATCTTGTATTTTAAAATGCTAAGTCTATTTTTTTTACTTATGCTAGTTCAATGCTAGCGTAGACTTCTCAGGCAATGAAAAAAATAAGTCAACAGTAGCTGGAAAGAAAAGAGTCAAAAGGCTGTAGCTGGAATTATCCAAAAGGCAACACTCTGAGTCCCCCTATTAGGGCCACAGTTACACGGAGCAGCAGTAAAAAGTTATTTTTCCTGAAAACTAGAATCTCAGGTTCTCAAAGTTGTTTTTAACCTGTTTCTAAACCAGAGTATTTGTAAGATCATACAGAACTTTTGGAAGAAACAACCATATAAACAATCCTGCCACTTTGCAGTTAGGTAGCAGTTTATTTGATATGGTTTAGGTAATCTTTTAAGAAAGAAACAGCTTCCATAAGAGTTACCTCAAGTTATGCTGCCAAGTGTGCTTTTCTCTTGAAATGTCCTATCATTATTTTCCCATTCTTTGAGTATTTTCCCCATTTGTGGTGCAAACTTCAACAGTTATCAACTTTAATAACAATACTTAAGAATTACAGAATTATTCAGTACTCCAGAGTTTACAGCTTAGCTATTTAATCACTAATTTCAGGTTGCATTTAATGTACTGTTCCTGCAGATTATTAACTCAGTCATTGTAAGCAGTGAGCTATTTATCTTTTGTTGTTAATGTTTGCTTGAGAGTCTTCAAACTTGCATACAGGACTTAGATGTACATTTATATGAGTACTACAGAAAATCAGGCAAAAGTAAATTACCTTTCCTGATGTTTCAGAATTTATTCAATAAATTCCTTGTTTTGAAATGTATATGTGGGTGCAGATGACATTTTCAAAAAAGCCTATTGAAGCAGACACTCATTTCTCTAAGCAGTTTTTAGCATTTAATTCCTCATTTTAATGAAGCATTTAATCAGACAACAATGCTACCTTTGGATTTCTGTTTTAACTTTTGGAATTGCTTGCACTCTTGTGCTTTACCACTAGAGGACTACTCTTTGTAGTCTCAGTTTACTACTTTCAATGCTAATTTCTGGCAGCCAAACGTTAGTGGAACTGCTTTGCCACACGTTGACTGTGCTGCTTATGTTATTATGGTGCCTACTCTCATTATATTTTATGGGAGCTACAACCCCCTGAAAAAGAAAAACACACTTGTATTTTTGAACTACGGACACATACAGACATCTCACTTGCCTTACAGGACTTTTGAGAGTTATGTAATTCTTCTAGCTACAGAGCTGGGACAGAAGTATACTGGAGGATGTGAAAACTTGGTCTGTGGTACAAAATCACAAATAATACAGTTTAGTAATGCCACAATATTGAAAAAAAACCCATATATGCTAAATTGGTAACCACTAGGTTTGTAGGTGAAACAAGCTGACCCGTTAAAGTTTATTCTAGGTGTGCTGCTTTAGCATAGTATTTGATTTTTTTAAAAAAAACCACACAATATAATAGAATTTGTTTTGTGCTGCTTTGCTACAGTTGGGAACAAGAGCCCAGTCAGAGAGAATTCGTACTTATAACTTCACCCAGGACAGAGTCACTGACCACAGGATCTCATATGATGCACGTAACATCAAGGTAATGGTTGCTTATGAGAGTTTTTAAAGTTACATACTTATGTGTACCATAAGAAGAAAAAACTGAGGCCAGGTTAGATGGGGCTCTCAGCAACCTGATCTGGTTGGAGATGTCCCTGCTCCTTGCAGGGGGGTTGGACTAGATGGCCTTTAAAGGTCCCTTCCAACCCAAGCCATTCTGTGATTCTATGATTCTATAAAAATAAACTTAGTGAAAACAATTTAATATATATGACAAAATCAGATAGCCAGTTGTGCTCTGACAGAATGTCATCGATTTAGAAAGCTTAAACTTTCTTTTCTGCTTTGTTGTAGAGTAGTGTTAAAGATGACTGGCACAGGATATAGCTTGCTGGCCTACTTCTCTGTCTATTTTTCTCCTACTGTATGAATGAAAAATGAGCAAGGATGCAGTCCTCGTTAGTGAACTCCATGAGTCCCTTGGCCAAACTGGACTAGTGAAATTTGAGATTCTTGAGGCGTAATACAGACAAAAGAAAAACATGACAAGGACTTTTTTTTTAGTTAATCCAAGTCCTTTCTCTGCCCTTTAGTGCTGGAGTGAAGAAAGATTTATTTTATTTATGTTTGCTTTGCATACCACAGTTGAAAGAAACTGAATCTGAATGCTTTCATTTTAAGATTACCTGATATTTTATTTCTGAGTGAATCTCTACGTATGGCTTGAATCTTATTTATTTCTTGCTTTTTTACAGGGAAATGGATTTTGTGTGTTACATTTATGGAAAATGTTTTGAATTTTAGGACAAAATATAGAGTGACCCTTTGATATTTTTTCTTAGGTATCCAGTTTACTTTGAGTGCTATTGCATAAGAAGTAATGCTTTTTGAACTGTACCCACAGATGTCCTAGGTAACTTCAGAGAACACAGGACATGTTGAATACGGAGTGGTACATAGGTATTGGAGTGGGGAACTGGTACATAAATACCACAGTGGAGGAGAATGGAAAGAAGCACCATGACTGTATAAAATTACTTTTGTTAATCTTGCTTTTCAGTTACTTAGTGTTGGGAACTTGTTACTTTTCTTAAGTGAAAATGGGACTGTAAACTGCCCAACAAAAGTTAGTTAAGGTTTGCTTGCAAAACAAACTATTTCTTGGCATGAACAGCAGCAGTATTTGCATTAGATCCTTCAGTCCTTGATTGTTCTTACTAGGGGATTTTCATGTAAACGCATGGGTTACATGAAAGCGTGGCAAAAAGGCACCAGTAGCTCCTTTTGTTGCTGCCACAAACAATGTGCTTTTTACAGGCAGCCAGCAGAAGTCCTGCTGCAGTGCACCACGCCGTGTTGCTTTCGCACGGGGAGGCGCAAAGATGAGCGAGTAGATGCGCTAAGATAAGACTACAGGCGAAGTGCATTCCAGGAGGTCCTCTTCCGAGTAGTCAGCGTTTCGGAATGATAGCGATGTACAGTCAGTAATGCTTTTGTCTGTTGTTATTTTTTTCATAGGAAATTCTAAGTGGGAAAGAAGCACTGGATCTGTTAATCAACAGACTACTGGAGTTTGCAGAGATAGAGGCTGTCACCGAATATCTAGAAAGTTTGCAGACTTTAGAAGGAGGAGGCTGAAGACCTTGTGTAGAGTTAAAGCAGAAATGTTATGTTCAGTAGCAAAATAAAATGGATGCATTTGTTAGATGATAGATTGATTAAAATCTATGCCTGTTTTTCAGTGTGTGATACTACTCTTTTTTATATTGTGGTGCAAATGGGTTGAATTTATGACAGCAGCCCTAGCAGAAGGGAACAGGCACATACCTTCTGCCTTGGTAGCATGGCTTTGTTAAGCCGGTCCTTCTCTTGACTATATTGCAGCTGGAAAGATACAGAATTATGGTGATGGAGCGGAAGAAACACCACATCATGCCAGTTTTGTTTTGGGGTGGGAGATGTGCTTCTCCAGGTGGAAGGACCTAAGCTGCCCAAAGATAGCCTAGAATCTGGCCTCACCACTTATTTTTATCCATCAATCGGGTGAGCTTCCTAAATGTAGTCCCTCCCTTAAAAATGACTGTATTATGATGCTTTATTTTTGTAGAGTGAATATACAAAAGCAAAGGGAACGATTTGGGGCAAGGAGCCAGAATCTTGCGAGAGAAACCTGGCAGCTTTCTTCCAGCCCTTCTTGGGTCAGCTTAGGGTGGGTCTGACCACATGCTGTGGTGGAGAGTAGAAGCACATGTTCTTGTTTCAAACTCAGCTGATGAGATTCTGGAAGGAGTTTAGCAGTGATAACAGGCAGCTCTCTGCTTCTTGGCAGAGAAAACGAGTTCACAGTGTAGATGCATTTTAGCAAATCATGTAGCTCTACAGTTTGTTGTCTGCTTTGCTGGCTTTGGGAATGCGTGTCTGTCTCTGAGGGCGATCCAGGTATCTATGGAGCACACTCAGCTTTAATAGGACTTGTGTTCATGTTTTCACCTAAGCGCATGTTGTGCAGTTTGCTGGCAGGCACATGTGCGTAGGCAGGCAGTAGTCGTACACATCGATTCAGGAATGCTCACGTGCCTAATATTACACAAAAATATGCAAGTGCTCTGCTGAACTGGATTCACTTGCTAGATCAGGGCATTCTCTTTTTATCCTGCTCTTCCCAGGTTATGCTATAAAGCTGCTCTGCACAATCTTTGGCATGTGAAGTAGCAATTCATTGTTACGATTTAAATTACAACTTGTGGTTAACTTATATTTACCCATTTGTTTTGTAATAATGAATGTCAGTTATTTTAAGAAAAACAATTATTTCAATACTGAGTTCTTCTAAATGGTGTCATTTTGACTACTGTATGTATAACAAACAACAATTTAAACTTTATTCCATTGTATTAAGGACGACAGAATTTGTACCAGGAAGAAAGCAGGAAAACGATACTCAGTTTCTCAATTCTGGAATTATTTTTTCAGGTCTTTTGTGTGTTTGCACATTCTTATCAACGAGCTTTATCTGACAATTTTTGACTTGCTTCCAACACTTTAATTACAAAAGCCTGTGGGTTTTTTTTTGTTTTTTAAATTTATAGCTCCGTGAGTCAATCAGGAAACATACTACCATGTGACCTAAGAGTCATTTGCACACGTGAACTTTGACTACTTGCAGTAAGCAGTTCAGAAAAAAAAAGACCCTAAGGAAGATTTGCAACTCAGCTTATACTTAGGGAATGCTGACCGACTGGCAATAACTAATATGATCAGGTATGAGAGGAGAGTATCCAGTTAACATGCTTACCATGCTCACTTTCATGATGCAAACTAATTCATTTTATTAGTTATATATCCTGAACAATCCTAGAAATGTCTTACAAAGTACGCCTTTCAAATAATCAGATTGTACTTCTAGGCTTAGTTAATGCCTATGAAGTCCTAGATGTCCCCAATGCAGGCATTGAAATTTAGCAGCTAAATCCCCTTTCCCAGCCCAGTCCAGCACATTCTGAAGGAACTTTGTCTCATTAGGCTTACCCTGCAATTGGTCATACCTGCATATGAACGCCAGATACTCAGTTGTGACTCAGAATCTGATACAGAGCAGACCCCGTTCTACTGGAGGTCATTGCCTGCAGTGCTCTGTTTTACTAAAACCAGATATATTTGCTTCTCCTCATTAACAAAACATTATTTACAGCCGCTTTCTCCTACCTTAGAAAATATTACTTGAAGCCGTGTTTTATTCTAAAAATAAGTTCTTCCACCCATCTTTCTGTGGGATGTAAGAGCTGAGAGGTTGTGATGGGGTTTGGCAATGGGTTGGCCCTTGTCCTCATAGGAGGGATGTGGGGTATAACGATGCCATCTCTCAGGCATTTTCAGGATAGAATACTCTGAACTTCTGCTTTTCTGTTCCTACAAGCAACCATGATTTTGAGCAGGGAAATCGCCGGCAGGAAAAATTACGGTAACAAAGCACAGGGAGGAAAAGGAAAGCGGCTCCTTGGGAGGCAGCAAAGCCCCTCAGGACAGCACAGTGGTTGTGGTCAACAACACAAGTCGTCTGCTCAAGCAGAGCAAGAGCAGGTTCATCTGGTAGGAACATCCTTCTCCTGCAGTTTCCTGTTTCATTGTCAAATGGCGTTACAACACACAGAATAAAAATACCACCCGTCTGCCTGGCTTCCCCTCATGATCATCCATGTGCTTAACTGAGGTCTTTACGCATGGATGGGACGTTGCAGCTGGTGCAAGGCATCAACTTCATCTCTCTTCAGCTCCCGGTGACATGAAACATAGGTCCTGGATCTCTGTCATTTCCCTGCTGAGGTCTCGAGTGGAGCGCCTCACCCAGCAAAGAAGGAAGCGAGACAAAAGCTGAAGTAGCCTTTTTTTTTATGACAGCTTACCCTCTGCATAAGAAGACCCGCCCTGGCACCTTACCTTGATTACTTTCATTTAATCAACAGGATGGACAAGGGAATGTCTCACAAATCCAGGCAGTACAAATGTATTTATTCACTTGAAGTAGCAAGCTGCTTGTTCTCATTTAGCTAAAATGAAGAAATAACCATACGCTGTTAGCAATGAAACATATTTTCTCGTCTGGCAGAACTGTTTGCCCAGATCGTAACTTATTTTTTTTCTAGCTGCTTAGTAGAGCTGCATAGTTTTTTCACTTTCTGTGAAAAAAGTTGCCAAAAGATGATGTTGACAAAAAGGATTTTTTTTCGGTAAAATAAATGTTATGAAATAATTTACATGCTTTCCCCACCTTTTCAAAGTGTGTATCTTCAGCTCTCAGGGCATTGCTCATCATTCTTAAGACCAGCAAATAGGAAGACTACTGAATCGCAATCTTACCATGAGAAGGTTCGTATATTCAACTATATTCTGAATGTTACAAAATAGTAACTACAACAAACCTTACCGGAACCCTGTTAGGCATTTTAAAATTCTTAACAGGTCATTTGTTACTCACAATTGATCCACGGAACAAAACAATTTCCAGTAACTGCTTCATGTGCTACTGGAAGGCACCCAGATGTTATGGTAGTGACCACAAAACAAAAATATTTATTTTAAGAAGCATTCCCATATTTACATACCCATTTTGGTTTATATTTACCCCAGGCCCCATTTTTACCAGAACATGTACCCATAAACCTCTCAGGTTGTCCTAAACCCGTTGAATAGATGAACAACAATAATATTGATTGTTCAAATGAAAGCTTTATTTGGTATTTTCATATAAACTCCAAGAGCTTGCAATATTTTGTAATTGCAGCTTAGAAGCTGTTAAAGATAAACCAGCTTTTTAACTTTGCAGACAATACTTAAAAACTAAACCAAGTGCTTTTCAATCACCTCACTGTTTTTCATTGTATCTTCAGTTAAGCAAGCCATTGAAGTCCACTGTCTTCAGCCCATGGTCTGTATAATGCTGTCTGCTGGTTTTTAACAGAGGCTACTTTTTGGTTTTACAGGTAAAACCCAGTCTGTTTTTAATGACATTCTCTGTGAATCCTCTTGGGCAAATTTAGCCTTTTTCAGGTTATTATGTGCAACACTTTTTGCTTTGTACAGAAACTTTTATTCAAGCTATATCCCAAAACATTTCACAAAGCTAAATTTGTTAATCTCACAAACAGCTAATACGATTTCTAAGTAAGTTAAATAATTTAGCAGGTAGAAGGTAGGAGGACTTAAGAGGTAGATACAAGAGATACTGAAGAGATGTGGCTGACAAAACAGAACCAAAGGGTCACTGCAACCATAGCAGAAGGTACACAGACAACTTTTCTACCAGTAAGCAAAAGGATTTAAGGGCTGCAAACCCTGCAGGAAGAATGGAATGAAATCTGTCTCAGGAAAACAAATTATAATGAAAATCAAAAGAGTACATGTAGTCAGTCTGGAAACAGCTTGCATGTTGTTTGAAAATGGGTGAGGTTGTACTTCTTCAGGGCATGATGCAAACAGGCAGCAGAAGCGCTCGGCATAAGCTGTGATCTGGAGACACGGTGGCCTACAGAGGACAATGCGAAGCTTTCAGAAAATCTCAGCAGGGTCGGGGACAAGGTGAAGGTGGACGCTAGAAAGGTGGCACAGCGGTGGTATGTAGATTTGCATATACAGAAATACTGAAGGAAGACAGCGTGAGGAAGACACCAATAATAAGAAAAGTACTGAAAAGGGGAAGCACAACTCAAAAAGCAAATCAAGGAACAAAGCAGCATGAAATAGTTTATTTACTCCCTTTCTGAAGTGACAAAATATGCACTGAAATAACGTCTTTTTCAAGGAGGGGAAAAGAAAAAAGTTTTAATACATGCACAGGTTTGTGAATTTAACTCAGATCCATGACCAGCCCTCCCAGATTCTAAATGTGAATATTGAGATGGGATGATGCTGCAGCACATATTTTGTCTACAAGGCTCAAACAAAAAGTAAACTTTACCCTATTGGGAATGTCTGGATTTCAATCTACAAATTCCCAGGTGAAGGGTTAAAATACGGCTTAGCCTAAATAGCAACAAGGATTATTCTATAACCTGGGTCAAATTTAGCAGGTATCTGCACAGCTCCTGGCATAACAAATGCTCAAAAAAATAATTTTCTTTTTTAGTATATAAAATATGTTTGCTTCTAAAAACATCACCAGCTTTCGGTAGGCCCTACTGTAAAAACACGTGCGCCACAGATAAGCGTCCTGTACTGCTAAGCTGTTCTTCTAAACAGACAAGACAGGTGAAAGATGAGGCAAGGAAACAAAAATACAGAGCAGTGAACTCATTTGCTCAAAACCACACAAAAGAAATCATCATCAGGAATTGCAATGACTCCTCCTTTCTTTCCAGCTCCTCACACTGCTAACAATATCTATGACAGCCTATAAAACGAAGGATGTAGTCCTCATTCAAAGAGCTTGCAATAAAAGCAGGCAAGCAGATAAAAACATGCTACATGACAGAAAAGGGATTAGTCAGAAAACAAAACACTCTTCTTCTGAAAACACTGTTCTTTGGAAACAGTAAGAGGAACATTCCTTTGTCGAAAGCCAGTGCAGCCCAAGGAAGGATTAGCACATGAGGAGCGTAACTGTGGTAATACCTAGATGATTCCTACGGCAAATTCCAAAGGCAAAAGATTTTGCAAGGAGATAGCACTGAAGGGAGAGAGATCTGTGCAGAACAGATGTCCTGGAAAAGCAGTGTCTGCCGTAAATCTCAGACAACAGAGTATTTTTGTATAGGAGAGAAAATATTTGGTTTAGATGCAAAATAAGGAAATCAAATGACAGCATGGTGCAAAATTAAACAGTGGCCTTGGATAGACCAAATTTGATTCAACCCGCCCTTTTTGTAATTTATACTTAAGGACAAAGAATAAACTGCTGTCTCTTTCAAATGACTTTCAGAGGTAGTGGGGAGCAAAGTGCTGTATTTCTGTGTGAAATTTAGGCTTTAGAAGTCACACCGGCAAAAGCAAGCCTATGGCATTTAAACAAACTTTACTAGCGGTGAACAAAGCAAACATTTACTCTTTTTTTCCTACGGTAAATACTTGTTTTGGTTTGTCTGCTAAATGCAATACTTGACAAAGAGCTTTGCTTCGTATTACAACTAACAGCAGCTCCTCAAGGGAACAAGTTTTGAACACTTTTATTTTCAGAATGTTTTTAAACATCTGCTCAAGCCGTTTAGTTACAGGTATCTTAAATCACTGCCTATGACCAATTCAATGTGACAAAACATTTTTAAGGAAAGATGCACTCACTAAAAGAGGAAAAATGTCCTCAGAAGACATTAAAAGTGGAGCCTACAAAAGAAAACTGTACTAGTAAACAATAAAATAATTTTAGATCATAAATAAATGAATATACTTTAGGCTTGGAGTAACAGAAGCAGGATGAATACAGCATTACAAAACAAATTTGTAAGAAAAAAAGGAAGTGCTTGAAAGGAAAGCATGATCAGCTGTTAACTCAGCAGTTGGCAATGGCAAAGGAGCAGAAAGAGCTAGTTGTACTGGTAAATCACAGGGCAGCCACACGATGCAGTCATGTGAAAGGCAAATGTGGTTTAGGGACGTATCAAGAATTATTTCCAATACGCTAAGGAAGTATTAGTGACATCACACATGGCCTTAATCTTCCTTGAACATAGAGCCCAGGCAAACTCAGGCTGGCATGGATGAAGAGAAGTGCTGGTGGAGCACTGAAGGTCCTGTCACACAAGGAAGCTTTATGTGATTCAGAAGAGAAAAAACACGATGGATTCAAGAGGAAGAAAAGCTACTTAGATGAAGGGCAACACTTGTGTAAATTGGGAGGAAATCAGTGTAAACTGGTCGCAAACACATGGAGGCTTCAAGTTAGAGCAGGCTCCTAGCTTGCTGGAGTAATGTTCAAAGAGGAGTAACAAAATCTGAAAAACCTGACAACTTCTCCTTGGCAGAAAGGACATTTCTGTTCTAGCCTTGCATGTGAGGTCTTTCATGTGGAATACCTGTTGTACCTTCCTGCATCTATGACTGTGAGAGCATCCAGCATCTCTCAATGACAATCCAGGGCTAGATATTACAGGAAGTTTTCAAATTTCTCAAAACAAACATCAGAAGAAATACAACAACCCTGATGAAGCCGAAGAAACACACTGGATTAAATACAGTAATTAACTCTCTTCTACACACAGAGAAAATGTCACAGAATAGAAAAAAGGACTTCCTCTGTAATATATGATAAAACCAGATTCCCTGTCTTGCATTCCTTTCTCTGCAGATCTGACAGATTAACAGTCTTTTTCTCAAAGATGTTCAAGCTCAGCAGTTACTAACTATTTTGCTGTAGCTAGACTCTGACAACTGTCTTCACTGCACCCTCTGTTTTTGACCAAGACGCTCCTGAACAAGACACTGTGAGCTTTAGAAATACAGACATATTTTTTAACAGATTCATGATTTGAACCTTTAAGGTCCACTGTTCGATACCCAGAGAAGCAATGAGCGTAGCTGTATGCTTACACAGCCAATGAATCTTGATGATGCTAAATGCAGCCCAATCCCAAGTGAAGAAATCAAATCTACAATCCTCACGAAAATGTCCAAGACATCTTGGACAGTGCAGCCATCAGCTCTACTCATCCATCTTTTGTTTTCCTCTCCTATGGTACTGAGAACGATGAAGCTTCAATACACTTAGCCCCTCTCAGCTTACCGAACACCTCAACTATTCAATCCACGCTTATCAACAGACAAAACCCATCAGCCTTAAAAAGGGTGCTGTATGCTGCAGCAGGGCCAGGTTTTTGGAATATTTTTTTCAAGAAATAATCAAGCAATTTTTTTTCTTTTTTTTTTTTTTACAGGGAAAGAAACAAAAGGAAAATGACAAAAAAAAAGAAAACTTTATGTGTAAAAAGAAAGAAAAATTCAAGTAGAGACAAAAATAAAGCAAAATACGACAGGGAGACACCACAGAAATATCTACTCCAACAGGGGTGGCTCTGATACTGTTATTAAAAGTTAAGATTCAACAGGTTTACATCTTCTGCAGGGGTTTAATATATTTACCATGTATTTATACAAATAATTTCTTTCAGTACCTCATTTGAAATGAGTGGCATTGATATGACTAACTCCTCTACAAACAGCTTTCAGATGATCTACTTGAAATGTTGGTACTCTCACCACCTACTCTTTGCAAGTGATCAGCCAAAGGTTAGTAAGCACAGTATTTTTACTCATTAGCTGGGAAACTACTCCACAGAAACAATCTTGGGGTATGATTTTACTCTCTAGTACATGCCATTGATCCAGTTTCTCTATAAAAATAAAAGCTCTGCATCACTTGTGCCAGATGAAGGATTACTACATTCTCGCATACTTAGAAAAGGAGTAAAAAACCTTACAGAACGTATTTAAAACAGCATACACACAGCAAATCGAACTTAGATGGCATGGCTAAAATAAAAAATAAATGTATTTACAATATTGCATAAGTAATAGAACACAAACTTCAATTCCAAAATCAATCACATCAAAATAAAATTTTAAAATATTACAACTCACATATGTTTTGATACCTACAAATCCTTAATTCCTATCCTACATTTTCTTTATAAAAGCCTTTTTAAAATATTAAACTTTTGATTCATTCTAGCTTAAACAGAATCTAAAATTATTTTTTAAGTATTACTGATCACTTAGTCTTTGTCTTAAGTTTCTAGATTTTCCATTTTCAAATTTCCTCTTTTTAAATGTTGGCACCCCTTCTGTCAGGTCTCCAAGGGAGGTGACTGTCTTCTCTTTAAATATCACTGGTTCATCTTCTGGAACCTCTAGCACTGGAGGTGGTAGACTGTCACTCTCTGTGCTAGGAAGCTCCAGGTCCACTTTTTCACTGGGAGAAGAGAGGAAAACATAAAAGGGTTAATCTACATGGAGAAAACAACATGGTGTATTGCAGACAATAACATCCACATTTAATTGTCAAAGCAGCTTTGAGCTACATGCAGTCTTCTAGCCAAGATCATCATCATGACAAGGATCAAGAAAGAAAACGTTGTTTCTTCTGTGTGGCCTGGTATGAAAAGTAAAAAACTAAGACCTCAGTCTCTACAGAGCTTATACAATGGCCCAAACACTCATCATTTAAATAGTCCTGTAAAAGACAGCAGGGCTGCATGTGTGTAAAACTAAGAATGTTGAAAGATAGTAGTCAACAAGTAATTAGCAACGGTTCACTGCCAAAATGCTATTGAGTAGTTTTCCGCAGGTGTCCATCCTTGAGGGCCTGCATGACAGAACAGAGAACAGGCTTACAAAATCAGCCAGTGACCCCAAGTTGGGAGGAGCAGCCTGGAGGACAGGATCACAGCTAATACTGATCTGAACAAATCAAAGACATTGTCTAAAGATGACCATCAGTTTTAGGAGGTCAACAGCAAAACATTGTCTTCTACAAGAATAACCTGTGGCACAAAAATACAATGGAGAACAAGCGAGCAATTCGCAGAAAATAATCTAAATCACAACGATCCATCAGGAATCACACCAGCAAAACACTACTGCAAAAAGATACACATTGTGTTCCTTCCCAAGATATACAAGAAATCTTTCAGTACTACTGAGCGTTAGTCTGATGTCAGCTCATGTACTGACCTAGTTTCAGGTCCTACGCTTCAAGGGAGAGACACGGATCAGCTCAAGCACCCAAAAAAGAGCCACCAGTGGCTGCAAGTCAAGAAAATGTGACTATTGCAGTATCCCCAAAACGTAAACTTCCTGAAAGTGGTTGGCACTGTGCCTAGTCTCAATTTAAAGAAAGTAATGAACAACTGCATTTGTCTCGTTTACATGTGTGTACATATCAAGCCTGTGTGTTAATGTAGAGACTGATACATAAGGCTCAGTAGCTGAAGCACTTTTTATTAGGCAGTGCCTTCCAAAAACCTGAAAGAATTTATCAGCTCTGGAGTCAAGGAGCGGTTAGCTGGTCCAATACAGGAGGTGTTAGGTGAAATGATCAAGTGACATTGTAATCTCCAAGGAAGCGTATGAGTGCTTAATTTAGTTCAAACAGTGTCAAAACTGCATCTGCTGAATAGTTTAGAATGAAAATGCTGGAGAATGGGGTGAGTATAAGGGAAAAGACATTTAATTCTCCCAAACCTGATTTTTCCAGACTCCCCGTAACAAGAAACTGGCCATAAAAGACAGCATGCTTCAAAAGAAAATGAGCCATCTCAGGCATTATGCAGTAAAACAAAAACAAAAAAAGCCCTCCTGATCAGATGCATGTCATGAAAACATCTGCAATACATCGACTGGACATGGGAGAGAGAGAGACAGCTTCCAGATTTAGAACTGGCATAACTAGATTACACGTTTTGTCTTTCATCTCCTTATTTGAATCATTACAGAAAGTGTCTCCCACCACATTGTAAGAGCCTCCAGGACTTACCCATAGTGACAGCAGAAAAAGTGGTAGTGGATTTTGGTTTTGCTTAACTTTGTTTTGAAATGAGGGAAATTAGGGAACAAGAAAAATAGTTCAACCACAAGTCTTTTACTGCAATACTGGGTCAAAGTAAGACAAAAAATTTGAAATGTCTTTTAGGCTGCGTCCTTCAAGTGAACAGTTAGTGTCAGTACAACACCACAAAGTGAGAAATAATTCACTGCTTGTGGAAGTAAGTCAGCCAAACCAGGCTTAGGTAGAAACTGCTTGAAGTCTAAAAAAGCATACTCATTATGTCAGCAACTATTGATCCCACAGGGAAGGAATTCAAAGCAACGCTAACCCAATATGAGCAAGATCAGGTTGCTGCTGGCCCTAGAAGATCAAGATAGATCTTGAACTCCAGGCAGAGTTAGCTCACTGAATTACTCATCAGAAAAAAAGAAAATTTAGCTTGGAAGCTAGAGGCCCTGAGAAAGCTGCCTATGTCGTTCCAAGGCTGGAAGCAGTTGAAAAATCAGTCAGAAGAGCTCCTGAGGCAGCTGAACCAGATTACTGAAGGAGACAATGTTAAGGAACATTGTAAGTTCCTTTAAGTAACTATATTTAAATAATTGATTTTCAGCTTCTGAGAAAAATGATGGATGACAATGATCCTTTAAATCACTTTCATTTACTTTCTACTCACGGTGAATTTCTACACTAAAACCAAAACACCACCACTATCCGCAATGAAGAGCTACTACTTAAAATAATCACAGCAGAAATAATTGCATTTGGGCTACGTTTCCAATCACCACTGTGCTAATTCTGCCAGAATTCAGAAGAAAAAGCTTCAGTTCTGAAAACAATTATTCTGTAAACAAATATTACAAAAATAACTACAGGAAAAAGATCCTTACCATGGTTGTTTTTCTTCTTCTTGTTCTTCTTCTTCTTGTTCTTCTTCTTCGTCTCTTTTTTCTGTAATTGCTTTCCATTTTCCGTAAGGTTTGGTCTTGTTAGGTGCATCACTGGAGGTTTCTGACGTACTCCCCTCTCTATCAACAGTTTCTTCTAGCTTAACTTCTCGCCATTTCCCATAAGGACTTAGCTTTTTAGCTTTGGCACGCTTTTTCCCTTCCTCCGATTCTTCACCATTATCTCCTTTCCTCTAAAGAGGAAAAAACCCACCTTAAGCAAAAATGCCTAAATAAAAACACAATGTAGCTTTATTTTACATCTTTTATTTACTATTATCTACTACTCATACTTTTCAACCAAAAGTAACTTGAAACAACAAACTCATACTGTAACCAAATCTTTAAATTTATCTCCTTGAGCTTTCATCACATACAGAGTTGAAAAAATAAAATGTTACAAAAACTTAAAGTTGGAAAATTCCATCTATCAAGGCTGAAGTTACTTAAAAACAAAGCTTAGCATATAAAAAAAAAGGCAGAAGTTCACATACAGCTTTCTGTGCATGCAGATACACACATTTTACAGTTCATACCTAGTAGTAGTTTATAATGATGCACAGTGACACAAAAATACGTATTTTAGAATTAACACCTGTCTATGAATACATTTTACATTTAAACTGTCTCTACCTGTTCTGAACTACCTGTTCAGAAAAACCATCTCACCCAACCAGAGCCACAATCACACCCTTTATCTTAAGTTTTAAATCTGAAGACAAACATATATAATTGATAGAGGTTTTGCACTATGTGCTGCCTAAGTTCTCAATTAATAAGGAAACTACAACCATGTCATTTTCAGTCAAAGGCATTCCCTGAAGGTCTCTTGGCAGTCACATTTACCAATGAAGGACAGAAGTCATACCCTCCCACTGAAATCAACATAATTTTGTGGATTATTTCACAGAGATGACAGTGACCTTTCTCAGAGAATATCATATTTCCTTGCAGAATTCAATCTGCTTCTGGTGGGCTGAAGGAAAGAGCGTGCTTTCTATTCTGGAACAGGGACACTAATGGGCCAAATAATTGAATAAAGATTAATTTCGCTATTCAAACAAGTGTAAACTTCTACTTTCAGTCATATGGTTTAAACTAATTACAATGAGTACAACCAAGAGAGAAAAGATAAATGATTTTATGCTAGAAAATTAATACTGGACATAAAATAAATCTGAAGAGAGAACTTACTTCATTTTCACTATCTTCTGAGTCTGATTCAGACGCTTTGGAATCTGTTTCTGCAAGCCCTTTAGAACGCTTGTCACGTTGACTCTTCTCATTTGAAGATGAAACGAAACCAGCCGGTTTCTCCCATGTGGATACTGCCCAAAATATTTGAACAACCACATGATTTACGTTTCTAATTCTGATCCGTTATTGCTTTGACAACATTACCTTTCAGAAGCAGCGCTGCCTTATGCCAAAGCACAGTGAATAATTTAGGATAAGGCTTTTGCCTTTGTTCAGTGCGTTTGTTTTAATAAACATAATCAGAAAGATAACATTTCACTTCCTAGCAGAGATACAGTCATGACAGCAGAGTTGACTGTAGATAAAGCTTGTTTTAGTCAGCGCTTAAGAAAAATAGCATGTACGGCAAACTGCGGTCCACAAGACTGTGGTCCCTCTCATCCTAACATACGACAGACAAATTGCCCTCCAGGGGTGTCTATTTGATTTGAGTTGTCCATTAATTGCAAAGACAGGATGAGATAAAGAACGCTAACTGCGAGCCTCAGCTCTGTGGGCAGATAAACCCCTTCCCCATGCTACTTGGCTCAGTAACATTAGGTCTCTAATTAAGGAGCTGTCAAGCAAACATTTTTCTGAAAAGACTTGAAAGTATCTACAGGATATGACCTCATTTTCAATGAGAAAGGTAGTATTCCAGCAAATATATTGACAGGAAATATTTAAATAAAAGTTGACTCAATGATCTTAAAACTGCTTTTAGTAACAGTAATACAAAAGCACACCGAATTTCAAGCTATAATTTTATTTAACCTTTCAAATGTAATAAAACTACTGTTTTTCCAATTATATATTTCCAAAGGAATCCCTAACTAAAAGCAGCATTTAATAGGTATGCTTCTAGATGTATCTTGAAGAAGTAAAGGTGTAAGAAAGAGGCAATTAGTGGCTTTGAACAAGCGAAACAGTCCCTTAAGGATACTACTGCCATTTAGCTTTAGACCAATAAGTGAGAAAGTTAATTTTCCTAGGTGTCACATATAGCCAGTGGAGTAAGGTGCACCCTCCCAAAGAACGACTCGTAGCAGGAGCTAAGCCTAGAGATACTGACCTCTTAAGTTACATGCTTCAGATAAGACACTACAATCAGTTCCCTTGGTTAACAATTTGTCTTGCCTTCAGAGGGTAGGATTAGTGTTAACAGAACTGGCAAGTAATTTTTAAGCATTTCCAAGATACTTACAGCTATATAAAGGTAAGCGATTGCTTTAAAATCTCACAAGCCAAAATTTTACCAAATACGATGATTACAAAGACATTCTTCACAAGTGTCATGTGTTCATGAAGAACTTTAAAAAAACCAATACAACCAAAGGCATAAAATGTATCTAACTTAGAAGGCACTGTTTAAAAATAACCAGCATCTCATTGACCTTTCAAAAAAAAAAAAAAATTGCAAGTCATTTGAACAGGGGAGTGGCATGCTGAAAAACTGAAAGGTTTTGAGTTCTTTTTTTCTATTCTTGACATCATCAGGGATGCCACTTCATACCCAACAGCAGAAGGAAAACTCATAGCCAACATAAAATCACTTGCTCTCCAGAGGCATAATTGACCTTAAAATGATTCAAACAGATTTAGAAAACAGATGCCTGCTCTGGGGGAGTTAGCACAAAGTTCCCCATGTAGGGAAAAAAATGAGGGAAAGAAGTAGGAGGTAAGATTCTGGACTCTCTTATCAACGCTATGTCAGCAAGAGGGAAAGTTCAGGAGATTCTTATTCAGTCCTACATACCTGTCAAAACAAAATCCTTCCCCTTTCTGATTTCCAAACTATAACTTCAATATATATGTAGAAAAGAAGAACCTATATTTTAGAGTTAGAAGTCGAATGTCTAAAAAAACCTATGCAGCACAAATGCATCCACACTGACAATACAGCTACAAAGCCAGCATTGACTTCAGCAACAACTATATTTCAACTAAGGTAACAGTTTAAAAACCACAAAACTTAATAATGGCCTTAAATTGCAGTTATTTGCAAAATAAAATGCTGCTCTGAAAGCCCTCGCTTCTGAAACGGAGCTTAACTGGAAAATAAGCTCTTCTTACCTCCTGTTTGTGTGTTATAGTAATAAGTATGACCATCTTCAGTGACACCTTCTACCCACTCTGCTGCCTAAGAAAAAGATACAGAAGCTCATTAAAAAGAGAGTTTTCAGGAACAGACAAAGCATCACTTTGTGATGACTATTCAACCCTTGAGTATTTTTTGCTCCTGATAATTTTATTGTTTTAAAGCTAGAACCCCTGAAGTTGTTAGAAAGTACTCCCTTTGACTCAAATGAGATTGAATTGCTTAACTTAAAGTATCGCAAATACACAGACCATTTTTTCATACAGTGGATAGATAATTAGTACGAGGCAGTATACTGAAGGTTACCATACAGTTAAAATTAATATAAAAGCCATAAAGGCCATTATTTTACATGTTTTCTAATTTTCCAAAGTATTCACATCTAAAGTTGACACTTCCTGATTTTGTCACTGTCTTAAGTAGACACCAAGAAAAAGTTTCTCTGGAAGACTCATGGTTTTGTGAGAACTACAGAAAAACAGTACCAATAGATACTATCACAAGTTAAACATAAGCAAACAAAACTAAAACTTCTAAAATTTATCCCAAAATAGATCTTCACTAAAAATACTGAAGAAGCAAACTTTGCAAGAAAGCATGCCATGAATTTACTTATTTAGTAAAGCATTGATTTCAACAAGGCACTGTTTTTCCTTACTAGCTAATAAATATATATGAAAAGTAGCAGAAGTTGCTGGTATGTCTTTGTGGAAATGTAATTAAATTAAAGATGTTTTGCAGAATCAGCCACAGCTAGATAACCAGGCTTTACATGAGACTTAACATCTTCCCTAAGAACCTGATTTTCATCAGCACTTACACATAAACTGCTTCACTGCGCCCTGGGTACTAATACTGCCCATTCCCCTGTACTGGGAAGAATTTCTATGCAGCTTCACCATACATGATTTTTTCGTTAATAAATGTCTCTATGTGTACACATATACACAGACACCTCTAGATAGGCTTCTGCACACACATACGTATGCATTTGCCTAATTATCTATTAAAACTTTGTTTTTTTTTTTTTAAAAAAAAAAACAAACCACAACAAGACTAGGAGTTGAAGTTCTCACACCTGCTCTGTAGAAAGCTGTGTATGAAATAGAAAAATTGTGTCACTAGGTTCAGAGCAGGCAAAAAGCAAGAAAGCCTTCAGTGAGCAAGCTTTCTTGAGGTTTTGCTCTCACAAGTTTCAGTGTGCTAGTTTCAACAAAAGAAACAAAAGGAAAATTTATTTTAGGTAACTAGAAAGAGGACAAAAGACTTGTCTTAAGTACAACCTATCCTTTCAGTTAGAGTCAGATCCTGAACATTTTAGACCTGGTTCTTAGAGGTTTTCAGCAGGTATTTGACATTAAGCACACCGAGTATCCTACCACATAAACGCTAACATGCATGATGTCAATCTAACTGAAGTTGTAGGCAGTCTTCAACATGCATTTTCATTATCCTGTTCTCTCTACCTCTTACAAAGCGCAGCAAGCTTACATGCTGTAAAACAAGGAGCGCTTGTGAATCTCGCTTGCACTACATATTGCAAGCATGCTCTTTAATTTCTGGGCAGTGAGAGTCCTTGTTAGAGATCTGGAATGTTCCCAGTATCTTTAGCTCAGACTAAATAAGGGAGCAATCAAATGCTTGTTTTTAGTAACAGCAAAAATAACTCCAGACACCACAAAATCACCAAGCAGGGTGAGGGAGAAATGGCAAAATACAGCCATGTGGCACTGGAGAGATATCCGAGGCTGAAGGTGTGTGTTTATGATATAGCTGATGAGCTAACTCCAAATTGTTGCCAAGAAGGGAGCTCCTTCTTGCCTCCATCTGCTCTCCCCACACTGGCGTTTGTCTGATTACCAGAGAGCTGATGCAAGGAAATAAGCCTACAAAGCACTGCCTTAACTTCTTACATCTTCACTCCCTGAGCTAGTTCACTGTCAGGGCAAATACACACCAAGGATCATGCACAATTAGTCACAGGACCACCTCTTCCAGTGGAAGGCTACAGTAAGACTGACTTAGAAATATTGCAAAGTTATGCCCTGACTGAAAAACTTAACAAAGTTAAAGTGCTGGTTAACAAGTTGTGCAAAACTGCAGGATAAAGGAATTGGAAAGCTGGAGTAGCATGTGATGGGCAGCTCTGACACAAAGTGTGCAGTCTCTTGGGAATGAACACTGGATGGAAAAAGCCTGCATTTCTGAGATAAAACACTGCCTTAACAAGAGACAGAATACAGAGAAGACTTCACATACATTTTGTGAATCGATTAAATTGCCTAAAAATATACACTCATATAACCATTTTCTCCTCGGACCCAGTACCAAGCCCAGGCTGCCTTCTGAGATGTGACAATGTAGAGCTAGAGAATATCAAGCACTCCGAGAAAGCCAGGCTTTTTTCATCTCTAACATAAAAATCAACATTAGCAAACAACACTGACTTTAAATTATACTGTACCTATGACATCTACCTTGAAAATGGGGAAATGTAACATCACTTCACAGGAGTTTTGTAAAAATCCTGTTTTTAATGTTGTGAAGCACAAAAATCCTGGAGTGATAAGTATCAGGGGAAAGCCCATTAATAATAAGAATAAATCTTTCTGTCTCTGGACTATTCTGCAAGTTTTCCTGTGCCTTAAATAAGGAAAATAAAGTAATATGCTAAAAGGTTCCTTGCACATAGATGCCATGTCCATAAGATACCCCAGAAAAAGACAAATTATCACATAACTGTATCCTAAAGCAAACACAAAAAATAGGCACTCTTGTCTATTTTTTCTTGATTATTTGACAATGCAATCTCAATATCTCCTAAGATAAAGGAGTCTTAACTATTTCAATTGTGAAAATTAATTTTTTAAATTATATTTCATTCACAACAGGTCGAACAGAATTTATTCAGAATATCCCAAAACGTTTCAATTTTATCAGCTGAAGCATCAAAAAAGCATATTCTGTAAAAACACAGCCACCACTATCACTTCTCTTCCCTTGACAAACAAATTGGCATACAGTAAACAAGTATACTATAAAACATTCTATATATTCAAATTATGTTTTCCTAAGTTTACCAAGGGCAAACAATTTATCTTCTGCAATCCGAAGACTTGCAAATTGCTTAGCTTATTTCTGATAAGTGTTTAGAAGGACAAAGAAAAGTATATGCAACAGTATTTGATTACCGTTTTTGAGTTTTGAGAGTTGCCTTTGAATCCTTTAGGTTTCTCCCACTGTGATTCTTAAAAAAAAAAAAAAAAGACAAAAAAACCACAATATATTTTATCCATCATTCAATCCTGTTCATGTTTCATATTTAGAAATAACAAGATCTAGAGGGTATGACACTGGTGTGTGCACAGATACAAACAAGTAATATAGACACACCTCACTGGAATGTAAATCATCCTTGATCAACCCGTGGTATGAACAACAAACCGAAGTATCCTAATTACAGTTGGCTTTACCCGGACTAACCACCTTCTAGACTTCATTAAACTATGGCCGATACACAGATACTGGAATGTTGGTACAAAAAAGGTTGGTTTTTTTTTTTTAATTAGGGTTGGAAGGGACCTTCAAAGGTCATCTAGTCCAATCCCCCTGCAAGAAGCAGGGACATCTCCAACCAGATCAGGTTGCTCAGAGCCTCATCCAGCCTGGTCTTGAATGTTTCCAGGGACGGGGCATCCACCACCTCTCTGGGCAACCTGTGCCAGTGTTCCACCTCCCTCACTGTAAAATTTTTTTCCCTGAAGTAAGTTAGATACATCCTGTAAATGTGGAAAGAAACAATCAGACAGCAACCCATAATCACTCTCATTTACTTGGGCACAATCAATTTCACATCCCTAGTAAGAAAGCTTCTTTAGGAAGAACACAGGTATCTTCTGTATATTTAACTTCTGAAAGCCTAAACACTTCCAGAAACTGTGGAATTACTGCATTCTCCCATCATTAACAAACAGCAAAACCAGTCTGAAGTTCTGGATGCCTAAGCCTTGAGTATGAAATATCAAAGCTCCATCTAATTGTTCACATTTTAATAATCAGCTTACTACTGAGAGAGCAGAAAGAAATGCAGGTCGTCTTTTCTCATTTATACCCAATAACTATATCTGCATTGGCTCCTCACTAGTTTTTACCTCCTGTTCTTGTGTTGTAGTAATATGTATAGCCTTCGGGAGAATATCCTTGCACCCACTCCTTTGTTTCAGTTTTTGTTGGCACTGAGGTGTCCTGAGATGTCTTTTTTTTCTTTTCTTTCTTTTCCTTCTTTTCTTTCTTCTCTTTCTTTTCTTTAGTTTCCACTGTGTTACTCTGTGTTTTACTCTGTGTTGAACTGGGACCTACATCATCTGAAAGAAAAGAATACTGTCTTTTAAAAAAAGATTAATAATCACAGCTTAAATATTAGTCACTCTTGAGCAGCAGCAAACAGGAAATTTTGTTCTTATGAGTACTTTCACTCATTAGTATTACACTCATAGCAGGTAAACTTAAAAGATTATATTCAAAGAATCTTAGATTGTGGTATTACTATAGTGTCATAAGAAAGTATAAATACCAAAAGATGAGTAACATAAAGAGAAAAACAAGTAAGGATCAATAAGCTCTAACTAAACAACAACAACAAAAAACCTAAGAGTTATGAAAAAGATAGCTTGTAAAGGAGCTTGAAACTACAAACTTTTTTCAAGGATAATGTGTCTTCATATGGACAGAACAAAGGTACTTGCTGAACTGCAAGCCGAGTAAGAGATCAGTGGGAACTCAACCTCTCCTACTCGGGAGGAATTTTTGTCTCCAACTGGCAAAAGTGAAACATAAAATTAACTAAAAGAGGCAGCGCTGCTGATTCAAAGTACCAACTACGGCCTATTTTTTGTTATCACATTGTTTAATTTTTCTACTCCAAACAGGAGCTAAAAACATTCTGTACCGCAACTTCTACTACTGGCAATTTGAAGATGCTTCTTGGAGTTTTTTTGTTTGTTTGTTGTTTTTTTAAAATGAGGAACCTGGAGGTTTCCTCTCATGTTCCTACAATCTAATTTAAGAAAAAAAAAAATATATATTCAATATTCTTTCAATTCTGTTTTTAATCCTTTGGCAGCTATATGAACTACCTGGCTTAATTCCAAGCCTTTTCAAATCCTCTTGATAGGCTTTCATTGCAGCCTCCTCCATTGCTGCAAATTCTTTTGACATGTTTTCCTCTTCTTTTGCTTTTTCCAAGCTTTTCTTTTTAATCTAGAACAAAACAAAAAACCCAAGAGAATAAATTAAACAGGTCTGATAATGAAAGAGATTAAAAATAAGTATTTGTCCAAATAAGATATTTGAGTTACCTCACTAATTCTTTTTGCCACATTTTCTTTATGATTCTTTCCTCTTTCATGAAACTCAATGCTCTTAAAAGTGAGAAAAAAGCCAAGAAAAATAATATTTATTATACAATTTTAATTTAGTTAATTTTAATTAGTTAAAATTTAGTTAGACTAAACTTAGTTGAACAAGCTTAAATGTAAATGTTCTGTCCTGTTCTGAAAACACAACAAACACTAGAGCTATAAAATGGCGAGAAGAATTCAGGAACACTGAGAAACACTCAACAAAGAAATTATGAAAAATCAGTAACACTGCAAAATGGTATAATAAAATTTCATAATCTGTATTTATAAGATTTAAAATGTTTCAAATACTACTGTTCAGCACACAGATTAGAGACAAGTAACAGGGAATCTGGGCTCCCTCTCCATGCTATCCTTACAAGTATCACCCCATTTTTTTTTTTCAAACCCTCTCTGTTTTCATGCAAACTTTTAAAAACCATATGGCTCATTTATAGTTCCGAATATTAGCTAAGGTCCTTAATTAGATTATGCTATGCTCCACAAATGTCCCATGAACTTAAACTAGTCTTCAGGTCCACAAATCGGAGAGGGAGAGGAAAAACCAAGGTGGGAGAGCTGGGTAACTGAGGACAACAGAACAGTCTGCAAGCCAAAAAGCTGCCAGAAAGACTGAAGCCAGTAGGAACTAGAAGGATTTCGGAAGCTCTACAGGTACAACAGTGGAAGTCCTCATGTGGTTCTCACAAAAAATATCTGAGCTCATTTAGGTGTTCAAATGTTAGGCCTAAGCCTGACCTAGTAACCCTAAAATTTCTTTGCATGAACCAATGTGCAGAGGATGCACATCCAGGGGATGATTAATCTCATTTAAAGACAGACTTTACAGGTTACTCAAATCCTCCCCTTTAACATGTATTTCTCTTCACCGACTACAAGAAGAAACCTAACCCAGTTAGCTCATGCTTGTCATTCTGAACTGTAGGTATCTAATTGTAAGCCAGATGAAGCTCAGCTCCAGGAGTAGCCCTGGCATCAAGTCAGGAATGCAAAATTTATTTCTAAGTGAGAATCCAATGAGTCTAGTAGCCTGCAAAAGGCATCTGCAAGTAAGAAACACCTTTCTGTAACCCGGTAACGTTTCTGTGGACTCTGTGAAATGAAAGAAACCTGCTTTAAATGCTTTGAGCGCTGGCTGTACCAGGCCTACCATATATAAACAGCACGTATGCCAGGTTTTGCTTTCTGCTTGCATATGAAGGCCAGGAACAGGCACAGCCAGAGTTTCAAGACAGATCAAGTGTTAAGTTACAGAACCTAAAGAAAAAGCAGGGTCAGATATTTCAGTTCTTATCTGTACTGCCATAACAGCACACAGCATCTTGTATGCAGGTATCTGGCTCTCACGTAATATATTTTAAATATGACAAGTATTACAAAGGCATTTTTAAACAACAAATTTCATGCATCAATAGATTAGTATCAAAAGTGATGTTAATAGCCTGTAATTCAAATTTCTAGTATTTAAAAATCATTGACATAGTATGGTAGACCATCGTACAGGTCTGTTGTCTGCTATCCAGCACTTGCAGTAATCGCAGAATTTTTTTGGCTGAGATTTCCAGTAATCGGCCCTGGGGAGAGAAGAAAAAATAAAAATGTGTGATCTCAAACAATAATCAAAGCCACAGGTTTATATATATATATATATATATATATATATATTTATATAATTTCAGAAACTAAATTTAGTTGTCTTTGCGTGATTAAGTACTAACAGTTAGGTTTTCTTTTTTTTTTTTTTTTTTTTATTTCCCCCCAAACAAAGCATGGGGAGCAAGCAAGAGTAACTATATTGACTACTGTGTCCCATACAGCACAGTTCAGTATTGGGATTGTGCCCATCTGACCCCGGGAGACTGCAAAATTTTTATAACGGAGGTGATGCCGTGAGAACCAGAAATACAAGACAAAGCAAGCCAAAGATAAACAAGCAGCTCTAGATACCCCAATTAAACACGGAACTGTCAGAAAAGTGCTACTTGCACTATTTTGCATAAAAATACATACTATTAATGTTTCTAAGTGTAAAACTTTGGTTTAATGTCAAAGTCTACTTTGGATACCGCACACAGTGAGTTCTGCAACACAAAGGTGCAGTTCTGGACAATGTGAGCTACCGTGGGGAATCCTACAACACATTCTGACCTGTGGGGTCACAGACAGAGGATTGAATTGCGTGGACATTTCAGTGTAAAAAATGTGAGTACTTCTGAACCACGCAAGTTCGATAAGTTGCATATGTGTGAGGAAACTTAGGGAAAACTCTGCAGAGCTCAAAAGTTAGCACAGAAATATTTAACTGTAAAACAAACAACCCCTCCAATGGCTGTTTCTTCATCAAAAACTGCTTTCTAATGCCAGATGAGGCTTGTGCAGAAATAATTCCATTTCTTGTTGGCTTGCAGCAACAGATGCAGTGCTTTGATTCAACAGAACACATTCCAGCAACAGACTGCTATGTTTTTCAGTTAAAATGAAAAAGAATGAGAGGCAAAAGAAAACAAAACCAATTCAAGGTTACAGTGAGAACATGAAAAAAGATCAGTACAAAAAATGAATCTTTGCCTTTCATCTGAAGATCAACGTACAGGGTTCAAGGAAAATAATCCCTGAATTTTTTACTCAATAAAAACAAAACTTCTTCCATGCATGACAATAGCACCCTTAAACCTCAACTCTTCAACTCAACTCTCAAAATTTTAGCAGATATCAAATTACACTCTTCCCCCAGTGCTTATTGTAAAAATAAAATTTCTAAGAGGCTACGATTATTTAAAAGTGTAAATAGGAAGGATATGCAAAAAAAATATAGCAGGCTATAAAGCAATACTGTGTCAGCAATGCACAGCTTTTCAAGTAATTTTCTGGAAGACTTGAAAGAAGCAGCTGGGCTTCCCTTGATTTAAACAGAAATCCGCTCATCCCTACATGGTGTACTTTAAAACTGGGTGATTACTTAGTCACACATTTAATTAAAAGGCTTTTGAGATTTATGTATCAAAATGTACTAGGGCGAAAGCCTAGGAAATCGAACACTCTGGCTGGAAAACCAGCTGAGTGGGAGGGAGAAATTCAGAACTCAGAAATACCTCAAAGCCCTTTTTCCTGTTTGAACTATAGCTCCTGAATGGTCTCCAAATCCTCCAACATCATCTAAGATAAATTTCCAGCTAAAAGCTGGGTTCACCTACCAAAGCCAGTGGACGAATTCTGACAGAAAAACACACAAATTGTAAAAGAGCCTTACTGCACATTTCGGAAGTGCAAGAACTTCGTCTGTTTCGAAGCTTTACCTACCTGGGCTGGCTCTAGTCGAGTCTAGTGCTAGCCTAGTCTAAGTGCTAAAATTAAGACTGTACAGCTGCACCCAACAAAAGTCAAGACCTGAGAGTGTCACGAGCTGTATTTTCACAGCTATATTTTTCACTGATTTCTTTCCTAAACGCTACTGGACATCACATCTGTCGCAAACTACTGTAGCTACACAGAGAGCAATCATGCTGGAGAAGCTGAGGGCACACCTGGGGCTCAAGTATAAATGCAGTTCTTGAGGACAGAAGCCTTTTGCCTTTATCTCCTATTGGTTTTCGTAAAGACTGGAGCTGGTTCTCCGTTGTTACATATAAAATAGATGTAAATGATACTCTGTGCAGAAGACCTGATATCCTGGGAACCTTAAATCCTGCATTTCACAATTAACGGAGTTAATTGGGTAAATTATGGTCCCGGTTCTGTGACTTAGGAGCGTGGGGAGTGTTATACACTGAGTAATTCTCTTAAAGATTTTTCCACTTGAGTTCGTACTGCTCAAAAAACCAGCAAGCTCAGCTGAAATATCCACTGAAAAAAGATCTGCCATTGTAACAACGATGGAGCTTGCAAAGCACCAACGGCGCTGTAACAGGAGCAAACCAAAGAGGACTGTTTGAAAAGGAACAGCAACTGAAGCAAGACTCCACTTCAGTGAGATGCTACACGTGCTTCACAGGCTCCGGTCACAAGCTTGAAAATTAAGCCAGACCAATGACAATGTTTAAGTATGTGGTTATTTTATTAATCTGCCAAATACAGGCTTGAGAGGAGGTACAGAGGTCTTTTATATTTGAATAACTGTGTACAAATCAAGGGAAACGCATCTTTTTTTAAAAGTCATTGCAGTCAAAACAGTACAGCTTTTAAGACTCCCCATCTTCTGCTTGCACTTGCATCAGCAATAAGGTTGATTCTTGTTTTCAGCTTTACAGCTGGGCCAGTCTGCTAAGGACCGGCTAGCCACCACCACCACAACCATCTTTCTTCCTTTCGCTAAAACGAAGACACAGTCCAGAGTGCACAAAGTCTGCCTTGTCCAGGTTTGCAGAGTTGAGGCTTCAGCACTGGACACATTTACCCAGGCGTGTCTATCCAAAGGGGAGCTTGGTGACACCGACCTCGAGAGGTGTGCGAGTTTTACTGCGAAGCCCTACCTCCTGGGAAGGGTTCTGACAAAGTCTGCTCAGAGCCCAATTTTCCAGAGCTGGCTGAGCAAGTCAGCTTGGCACCCTGCTATGGGGAACAGAGCAGTGCTAAGACAGATGAGGACTGGGCAACTTCTGGAGAAACCGTTGTAAACTTTCAGCCAGAGTTGGAATTCCTGTACTAACTTGCAAGAAATTAGTGTCTCCTAAAGAATAGTGATTTTCTTTCAACCTTTACTGGTCAAACCACCTGGGGCAGAATTTACAACAGTTCAGAGGATTAAAGGGGAAGGATGGAGAAAGAGGGAGTGAGCATCAAACTGTTTTCTTGAAACTTTAATGAAACGATGAACTCTTGTTACAAACAGCGGTGGAGTGCAAATAATGTCAATGTTAAAACCATTTTCAGATTTCTGAAATTAATTTAAAACTTCAGAGGGAGCAAGAAGACGAGGGAGAAAAAGGAGCAACTCTGCATTAACTGTGCTTGCCACATTCACCATTTCAAAAGATATGAAAATGCTGAAACTCAGAAAACTCTGAAGCTCAAGTTTTACTTTGCATAATTCACTTATTGAGCCACGAGAATCACACAGCCTACGCTGCAATAACCGGGTTATGCACTCCAGCACACGAGCCACACGTTCGGGAGCACACAACGGGGACAAGTTATGTTGACAACATTCAGAAAGCAACCTGCAGAGTAACTCCAGCAGTACTGGGGTCCAGGGCCCTGAGTTGTCGACAAACGAGCGGCTTCTCCTCACGACTTACAGTATTACTAATGTTTTAACAGGTGGAGAAGTCAACCTTCCTTCTATAGGAAAGCTTAAGAAACCCTTATAAAGAAGCTATCTTCAGCTGAGACAGCTTTGCCAAGCTTAACTTTGAGACTAAGCTGGGAGGTTTGGTCCATACTACATACTGTCTGAAATTAAAAGGCAGGAGCAGGGCAGGGGGAGAGGAAGGGGAGAGAAAAAAAAAAAAAAAAAAAAGAAAGAAACAACTGTTATAGGTGGTTCTGAACACAGGAAAAAATAATTTGTCCATGCAAAAAAAATCTGGAAGCATTTACTTTGAATAGTTCTGTTCTAAAACATCAGACTTGAAATTTGGCAGGGATGCAGGGGGCTTTGTATCAGGAATTTATCTGTCCAAATTATAAGCCTTTAGTCTAAAAAAACCATCCTACACAGGCTCAGCAATCTTCTTTGGTTTGAATAGCTACAATCTCTGAAAACTTCACACAAAGTTAGGATCTTCCAGCTTTCTGTAGGTTTAAGCACTGAATTGTTTGTGTGTGCATCATCTTCTTGAATACAGGCGTGCAAAGTCAGAAATACAGAGATTCAACTTCCCGACTGCAGAAGGAAATGAATTCAGATCAGCTATTGTGGCTGTTCTACAACAGTCACTCAACCAGACAGTATTCAGAAATAACAATAAATTCTATTTGGGAATACTGTGTACTTCTGAAGAAAAATAATAGTTCCATAATGGAAAAAAGTAAAAAGAATGAAAGAAAAAAATCACATATATTTCACAACAGACCCTCCTCCACAGGGAAGCCATTCCAGAACAGCTAATTCTAATTCACATATCCCAGTACTGGTAAGACCCAAGAATGCAATGCTAAAATCAGTGGGGAAGGAGGCCAAAAAGGAAAAGGTTTTCTTGTATCGTGAAGTAGGTCCCAGTGCCACGGCCGTAATGACCCATGCTCCCAAGTCATAGAATGGTTAGGGTTGGAAAGGACCTTCAAAGATCATCTAGTCCAACACCCCTGCAAGGAGCAGGGACATCTCCAACCGGATCAGGTTGCTTAAAGCCTCATCCAACCTGGCCTTAAATGTTTCCAGGGATGGGGCATCCACCACCTCTCTGGGCAAACTGTTCCAGTGTTCTACAACTCTCAGTGTAAAAAGTTTTTTCCTAATATCCAATCTAAATCTACCTCCCTCTATTTTAAAACCATTACCCCTCATCCTATCACAACAGGCCCTACTGAACAGTCTCTCCCCATCTTTCTTGTAGACCCACATAATAATCCACAGCAACTCCATTCATTCATAGTGTACTAATCCTAGCCTAAAAAAACCCTTCTTAGATACGTACCCTCAATTATCATTAAAAAAAAAAAAAAGGTATTTAAAAATAAGGACTCAAGAAAAAAGCATCCCTGACACACCTAGTATATGGGGCTGTCCTTCTACCCAACCTCAGCTTGTTGATCTTCTGATATATCCCAGAAGATACATCTATAATCGGCTCTTATAGAGTCGTACTGGATGGGAGTTTCATCTGTGTTGAACAGGGTAGTTCTGTGAAGGGTTTTGTTCTTCCAGCCTTCAGTTCCATTATATTTTTGTCAGTCCTTCTGTACATTTTAATTTACGACCTGAGTGGCTGCTTCTTGCTATTAATGTACTAGCCCTCTCTGAACAACACACACACACACACACATCGTAATATCCCCCGAGACAATCTGAGCGGAGAGCAGAGTCCGCAGAAGCTGCTCAGTCAGACCTGTACTGGTGCTGAAGATCACTTGCATTGATCATTGCTTTGCCAGATTTCTTTTCTAAATTGTAAATTATGTAACTTGAAAGGTAACATCACAAATATTTTTAACAATATACAAGGATGCACAAGAATATCAGGGCAGGCAGCCTTCTGCATGTACGGAGCTTCAACAGACCTCATCTCCCCTAACTTCAGTTGTCTAAAAAATGAGATATCAAGTTGTCTAAGTTCTTCACGTCAACAGATGGCGGCTGACATCTCCAAGACACCACTCTCTCCATCCTGAATAGACATCTGAGAAGCAAATTGAACTCCATAGGTGCGTGTTTTTTCCTTATACAGGGAACCTAAAGAGAACTGCCTGAGCCAGCCTTCAAAAATTAAATATCTGAAGTTGGGGATATCTACTGAGAGCAGAGGTCTGCTGCTGTAGATGCAGAAGGAGGATATGGGCTACGTCAGGGAGAAGATGATAAGAATTAGGAGAGAGAGAGAGGAAAAAAACAGCAACATAAACTGGGTCAAGAAACTGTTCAGGTATAATTTTAGCTAGAACTAAAATTAAGAAAACTGCTGCATGTAGTATCAGTCTGCAAGACAGGCTCACAGAACCTAACCATCAAATATTTCCCCACAGAAGGGAAACTTTTTATCAGATTAAGATTTTTTTTTCCAGCAGGGAAATTAGGGTATTTTGAAAAGTAACAGAAACAAGCAAATGCCATTCATACGACATTCTCATTTAATAAAGACCAAAGCTTGGGTTTTTACTCCCTGCAAATGTAGCCAGGTATTAACACAAATTTTGGTATTAAACGCTTAAAAGAGGTCGCGATGGCCAGCAAAACCAAGGCACAGAGCCTTTCTCCCACACGCTTCCCCCAGGACCAGAAGCACCAAAGGAAGCCGCGGTTTGGGGAGGGGGCAGGGGGTACGGAGGGCCAGACCCCTTCCCCCGCTGCAGGACGCGAAGTCCCCGGGAGGAGAAGGTTCCCGGCGTGTCTGGGAGAGATAAGGGGCCGAAAACGCAGCAGAAACAAACAACCGAGAACGGGGTGGGGGGAGAGGAACAGAGGGATGAGAGCGAGAGGGAAATAACTCGATCGACGAGGCGGGGGTCGCCGGCCTCCCCACGGCCTGCCGCGTTGGCGGCCCTGCCCGACCCCGACCCCGGCCCCGGCCCCGGCCGGCCGTGGGGGCTGCGCAACCGGCGCTGCCCGCTCCCCACCCCCGGCCCCCACGCACTCACATGGCCGCTTCCCCGGCGGCGGCGGCAACAGCAGCAGCAGCAGCAGCACCGCCTCACCACCCCGCTCCCGTCCGCTGGCCGCCGCGCCGCTGGGGCGGGCGGGAAAGGAGAGCGGCGACGGCAACCGGGAGGGTTCAATCCGCGCTTTCCTCCTCCCCCGCCCTTCCCCACCCTCCTGCCTTTGCCCGCTCCTCCTCCCCCGCCCCCGGGAGAGGCGAGCGCTCTGCGGGGAGCCGCTCGCAGAGGGAGGGAGGGAGGGAGGGAGCTGCCACCGCCGCCGCTCGGTGAGTGCCACAGGTTGCGGCGAGGCGCGCGCTCGGGGGGACCGGGTAGGGGGGAGCCTCCCCGGAGCCGCGGGTTCGAGCCCCGCCGCCGGGAACACCCCGTGCCAGGCTGTTCCTGCTCCGCCGCGGGGAGACGGGAGGTGACTGGGGATTTGGGGGGATGAGGTGTGTACGAAGGGGTTGTGGAGGAGGAGGTGGCGGGTGCCGTGCGGGCGGGTGCTGTCCCGTCGGACGCTCCGGCCAACTTTCTGAGGAGTTCATGCAGCGCGTGTGCGGCGGGGCGGGGCGGGGGGGGGTGCGGGGTGCTGTCCGGCGACTTCGCCTCCTCCTCGCCCTCCCTGTCGCCGCGGGGCAAGCGGCGGCTCCGCGCTGGCGGACGGCTGGCGCGGAGGCCGCGGCGCCTGCGTGCACCCCTGAGGCGGCCGCGGTGGCGGCGGGGCGGGGGGGGGAGGGGGCCGGGGCCAAGGGCCGGCGCCGCCCCGGGGCGGGGGACGAAGGACCGGGAGGGGGATGGCACACGACGCGGTCCTACACGGGCGCCTCCGACACGTCGGTCCCAGAGGGGGGGGGGGGGGGGGGTCGTGTCGTGTCGTGTCGTGTCGTCCCCGTCCCCCCCACGCAGGTGGCCGGGGCTGGTGGAGCCGGAGCCAACCCCTCCTCAGCTGCTTCCCCCCCCTCAATAAAACTCATACCGGGTTTCTGTTCCACCCAGCCCCGGCCCAGCGCCGTGTGACTTATTTCCCGACGGTGCCGCGGGAAAAAGAAAAAAAAAAAAAGGAAAAAGAAAGTTAATTCAGCGGCTACAGCTGGCAGCCTTTTTGCTGTAGTCGCGCACGAGGGTGGAGGAGAAGCCCGTGGGGTGAGTCACGCGTGTGCGAGGCCCGCCGGTTGTTCGTGGCAAAAACGGGGCGGCTCGTTCAACACGTGGGAAATAAGTGGCGTGGGAGTTGCTTAAATTCATCAGAAAAGGCAAAGGCACATATCGCGGTACTCCCCCCCCTCCAGCCCGGCCCCAGCTTGCCATCGAGCAGCCTTAAAAAGGAAGGGAAGGGGGGGGGGGGGGGAAGTAAATGTTGCGTTTTCCTGAAGGAGGACTTGTGGTCAGACTGTCAGAGCTAACCGCAGCAGTTATGCGTTTGTCAGCATTTCCATTGTAAGTGTAGTTTTTTATGTCATTTACAGCTCGGTTATAAAAATATGCACTGGATTGAAATTTGGTCAACGGCCTCTTCTCCAGAAACATCTTCTAAGCAAATTTTGAAATGGTTCTGCTTAGATGCTAAGTGGAAATCCATGGAAAATACTGGCTTTTCATGTTTTTCTGAACTTTAAAACTTAGCTGCTTACGCACATGGATGCATTTACAGCTGTTAGTCCGAAAAAAAATTCCCCCCGCTAAGTTCATTGAGTTTAGGGGAGAGTTTGAAGGCTTGGCCCCCGCATGCGTTGCTCTTTACGCGTTGATTAGTGCAGCAGAGGCTCTGAAGGCTCCTGCGAAGTCCCTGCGGCCTCGCGTTAGGGCACCCGCTTGCAGAAGCGACGTGGGGCACTGCGTGTCCGCACAGCTCGGACTGTCGAGTGCCAGGACAGTTTGAATGCCTCAGCGCTGCGGACAAGAAGCTGGTGTAAAATGAAGGCTGACTATGCTAACTTTTCTCTGTGGAACTTTTTTTTTTTTTTTTTTGTAACTACATCTCTTCAGTTGCTGCTTCTGAGACAGGGAACAAACACAGTTTTTAAGAAGTTTCAAGAGTTTTCGTTTGTGTACCTCTGTACGTACATGTATCTGGATCTTGTGAAACGTGCCTGCCACCCAGTGGACGTAGCTGATCTCTATATACTATATATTCTATACATTTACTACCTCTCCGCCCTGCCCAGTCCTACCTTCTCAGAAAGTTTGCAAGGCAAAGTGCTGAGGAGCTGTAGAAATGCCAGGCTCATCTGGCCACGCTGGACCTGTGCGCGATGATGGTGTCCGTTGTGATGCGATCCACCACTGTCCGGCCCGGCCAGCTCGGATGATGAACCAGAGGTGCATCTGCCAATGTCAGAGGAGGTGACATGAACGAGGCAGACGATTAGATGCAGAGGGAGAAGCAGTTTCATGCCTGAGACGGCTGGGGAATTGGATTTTGCAGCCCCTGCCCTTCCCTTAGGATTTCCATGTAAACATAAAGGGTTTTGTATGAGGGCTGTTGGTTTTTCTGGGTGCCTGGCCTGAGTCCATGGGATCTGCTGTGTAGTTATACTGAAGTCGTCCATCTGGAACAAAAGTCAACGGCTGTTCGCTTTCAACGTACAGAACGTGTTTTTTAGGTCTAAGTGTGTTAGAAATACAAGTCTTGAGTGTCAGAATTGCTTGCTTAGTGTCCATAGTTTTTTGCTTTAGCCTCTTAATATCTTAGTTTCCCATCTTTAAAAAAATGTGGATAATAGTATCCTTTATCTTATAGGCAACTGCAGTGATGAGAAACATAAAAGAACCTGGGAGAAAAGAAATAATTCCCTCTGTGGTTTGATAGTGTGTAGTGATGCTCTAGACAACAAGGGCAAAACGAGGAATTTCTGTGTTAATTATAGCAAAGCTTCTATGGGAAAAAAAAAAAGCGACCAGGTCAGTCACAATTAGAGATTGACCTCCGTGCATATAAGCACTAGGAGACAATATTAATTCCCGTAGGCCACTTGGATCTAATAATTTCTAAATTCTGCAGCAGTAATCACATTTTTAATACTGCTTTTTGTGTGTAATTTCCTAGATTTTCTTTCCCTTAGGAAAAGAGCCGAAAAACAGATGGACAGCCTAGGGTAGCATACTCATGTCATCATCCTTCATTGGCTGGATTCCTAATGTAACTCCTGGGACTCTGCTGTTCAAGCTCTCTGTTGAGGATAACTGGTCGTGGTGGGTCGTGACTGCGGTCTGGGTTGCTGCGAAGACCCGTAGGATGAGGCAGGGAAAGGGCATGGAGAAGCAGGAATCCTGTTCGTCTCCCAGGTACCTGATGCCCTCGTGGCCTCTACCAGCCCCTCCGTGGAAAGCCTGGAGCCTCCTGCCATTCCCTGGTTCGGAGCATGGTTACTTGAACTGCACAGGCGCTGGGGGAGAAGTCGCTTATTGCTGTGGGGCTGGCCTGTGTCATCTGGTCAGCATGAGGAGTTGAGAAGAACGTGGACGCGGCCTAGCAAGTACCTAGTGAAAATGCACGAAGTGCAATTAGTCATTGGACATTTGACCAAATGCGGGTGGATTTCATGGCTGCAGCAAAAGGGACACCTTCAATATAGCCGCTCCAGCCCTCATGTCAGATTTCAAATCTGTCACCAAGAGCTGGAAGGGTGCTATAGGCTTCTAAGTTTGCCAGCGAGTTCTGTTAACAATGAAAGGCAGCATTTTCCCTGGTCTTGTTCTGAAAACAGCTGAAGTATTTTGGCCGAGTTCTAATCGCAGTCTGCCTCTTTCTGCACCCCTCACTCAGAGGCAACCTCTAGAACACATGGAACAAAATTTAGCCTGAGGCAGACATTCAACTTGGAAAATTTGAACCCAAACAGTCAAAGTCTGGCCAAGTTACAAGCAGCTGGGAGCAGCATCTTGCATTGGAAGTGTTCAGCAGCTGCCTAATAGGCAGTGCTACAAGCTTCATCAATACTGTGTGTATGTTCATGTACAGGGAAATACACTGCTGACTTATACTATTAATTAATAGGGTACCCAGTTGACTAACTGGCAGCCAGTTGATTCTGATTTTTTTTTTTTTTTTAATAGAGAATCAAACCTGAAACTCTTTGGTTAAATGTATGAATGCTTTTCCTTACTCCCATTATTCATTGTTTTCCTGGCTGAAAAATTGAAAACTCTAAAATGGAGCCTCTGAAATAAATGACAAGCCAGGGCTTACTTGTTCTGAATCTTTCAGAATGACTTAACAATTGTTAAAGACCAATTTACAGTAGAACCAGAGCAAATTGCTTCCCAGAGTTTTGAATTGTAAAAAAACGCATCTCCCACATTCCTGAGCTATTCATCAACTGTTCTGTTGTGGCAGACTCACCCTATATTGTGTCCCTGATAGATCTCTTAACTCTGCAGTGAAGTGTGAGTTTAAAACAATTGTACCATGGAGTCACTGTGGAATAAATACCACAAACATTGGCAAAGTTGCTTCATAAATCTTTCTTAGTTTAGAGAGGAACTTAGGCGTGCCTTTCTTCTACGGGAGTGCAGCTGTTTCTTGTGGGGTCCCCTGGGGCTGGATCTTGGTGCAAGGCTGTTAGATATCATTATATTCATGGGTTTTGTGATGCTATCTCCTTGTTACCAATAGATTACATGCAGGTTTGTGCGCGTGTGGAACAAGTTACTAGTACGGCGTACTCAAAATATTTTTTTTTTCAAATGGTCAGCATCCCGCAGAAGGCATTTTTCAGACAGTCGCATACAAAGGAACCAGGAATGCAGTTACACCAGCAGGATAGGAGACTCTTCGAACTGGTAATTTGACAGAAGGCTTAAGAATTTCTGTGTGGAGAATCATCTCAACAGGAGTTTTCATTGTAATGCTGTGAGTAAAGTGTGGTCTTTGGCTGCATAGCAATATAAATATTGCACAGAAATAGGAAAATACGTGGCATTAGTAAGATCATGGGAATTCTGTGTCTGGTTTTGCTGCTTACACGTGAGGAAGGATGTGGAGTATTAGTAAGAACACAGTGACAAAAGTGATCCAGGGTTTGGAAACGAAGCTTCACAATGCAGGGTATACAGAGTTTATTCAACTCAGAAGAGACTGAGAGGGGAAATGATGCCTGTGTATAGTGTTCGTATATGTGAGGAAAATACATGATATTTACTTGATCCTGCTGAGTCCAGTGTTCAGGAGATTAAGTTAGGAATATTGTACCTTGAAATAGTAAGTGGCAACCAGGGCAATAAAGCATTGTAATTGTAATGGATTTGCTCTTGCTGGGAGTATGTAAAGTGAGATGGGATTTCCTTCTCAAAGACGTGCTTTGGCTTGGTTCGGTGGAGGACATTTCCAGTGCCTGTAGAAGGGGGAAGGACTGTGCTCTGTTCACCTACATTCTTCCCTGGATTGAGAAAACAAGATTATTTGCAGTGCTTTCCGTGTATTGTAGCACATGTTGCTACCTTGGATAAGATTATAATAAAATGTCATGCTTCAGAACTTGGCTGCTTTTCTCTTGGGTCAGGAGGACCATTTTTTTCTTGGTGTCTAATTTGCCTTCTGGGATTATGATTAATTATTGTGTACTTTCCTCCAGAGCATCAACATCTGGTGGCAGCTGGAGACAGGATATCAGGTACTCACGTTCCTCACTTACTGCTCTCTGTCAGTACAGAGTCCCCTCATATTCCAAGGTTGGTGTACCGTCTTTCTTTGCTCAGGATACTGACAGCTGCACTCAGGCACGAAGAAATTTCCCCAGCTGTAGGACAAGGACATAGGATAGGCAAGGACGTTCCTCACTGTTCAGAAGTCAGCTGCTGAGGGCCTGCAGTACCTGCAAGCCCCCTCTGCCCTTACCACCTCTCTGCCTCCTTTGGGCATCATCTCCTGCCTCCAGATCTCCTGCTGCAGGCAGACAGCAGAGACGGGACAGGGGCAGATGTGTGTATGGCTTGGCAGCCTTAACGCCCGTGGCAGTCACTAAAACAACAGAAGTTATGGCGGTAAAATAATGTTGTAACCTGACACAAATGACTGACTGCTCGAATCAAGTTGAAGCATTACCTGCAGTGCTCCTTTTCAGGCAGCTTCGCAATAAAGCTGAAGGTTTCATTTGGTCTGGGAATTGCACTTGAGCCTAGATAGTTATGAGACAATGTTTTATACTTCCATAGTTCATTCTTTTTAATATAATAAATAGGCACATTTTTTTCCTCTGGCATCTGAACTAGAATAAATATACTTTAAGTGTTAAAGTATTTATTTCTGTAGGAAATTTATTTTATTGTACCTACTGTAGCATACATGGCATGCAAAAAGAATGCCAGGGTTTGATGTTTAATATTTTACGCAGTGGTTTTGATTTGGGCTTTTTCATTCACACTTTAAAATATCCTATGAATGTTTTATGCTAACAAATTGCATTTTCTATACAGGATGACATTACTGGAAGTTTTCCTGTTGAGAAGAACTGAAACTTAAGGAGCCCAAGTTCTTGTAAATCAGTATCTCTAGACTTCTGGAAAACATATATAGAAGTATTTCTGCTTACTTTGAAATACTTAAGTGCTAAAGTACTCCTCTCAGACATGATTTCTAAAACCACTTTTCTCAGCTGCCCTATTGAGATGTGCATGTTTGAGAAATTAATGACAGTACAGCCTTCTGGGGTTTGGCCCATATGCCTATCGCTGCGTTCACTGGAGTTAATAATAATGCACTATTGATTTCTAGGAGATACAGGATCCAAGTCACTAATAAAGTACAAATCAGATTGGATGTTTTCAGGTTGTAAGAGCGCATTAAGAGTTAGGTTATTTAATAAATTTATTCTCAGAAAATGGCAAAAATCAAAGCATCAACAATAAATTTTGAATCCTATTTTAATGTTCCAGTAGTTGGATAGGACTTGGGTTGATATGGAGGTGATAATGAGTATCGCCACATGATGTCTGCTTTGAAGGTGTTGTCATGAGTTGCAGTTTGCCACCTCGTGACGTCTTACTGCGTTCGTAATATTTAGTGAGGTTTATTCCCTTGCTGGCTGTGAAGTGAAACAGTGTTTTAAACTGAGATTAAAATTTACAGAACTGTTAGGTGATCTGTGTCCATCTCGAGGGGCGTATCAGATTTGAACATAATACTGTTCAATAGCTGAGCTGTATAACTGACTGTTTGTACGCCTAACAGCACAAATTGTCTGTGTGTAGGATAATTACACACGCAGACAGCCGGATTAACAAAGGCTAGAAATATTAGTAGGAGTATGTTCTCTGTCGCGTCTGGTTTCCCCCTTCACCAGCGCCAAATGTAACTATAATCGGGATAGTCAAGAGTTAGGTGTTTTTATTGAGTGTATTATTCTGTACCTGCTGTATGTGTGCAAACTTCCCACGTAGTCCCTCATTCAGCACATCTGTGGCCAGTGAAGATGTAATTTTGCCTGCTCACAAGAATTAGTTTAACTTCCTTCCTTTATTTATGCATGTATACAGAAATATATATATATTTTTTTTTTTTTTTTGTTAAAACCTGCTATTTCAGATTCACCTGCATACTCTAGGCAGTGTGATAGTCTGTTCTTTTTTCCTCCATTAATACAATAGTGACATTAAGCAGTTACAGCATCTGAAGTACCTGGTCATGCAGGCATGAAGGAAATTTAATGAGGTGTTTTCAGCTTGCTTGACTTTGTTCTGTGACTCATTATGTGTCATGTATTCAGGTAGGGAACTGAGCACGCTCCAAGTCCTGGCAGAAGGTTGCTCACACGGTATCTGCTGCTGCTTGGAGAGACACTGCTGCTGTGTCATTTCCAGCAGCTCACATATTAAGCGTGTGTCAGATGCTTTTGGGGTGTGCTTGGGCTTTTCGGGCGAGACACGAGCTGGTGGTTGAGAAGTGGAACCACTGCTGGGAAAGTTGTAGGATTCTGCAACTTGCTGCAGACCTTCCTTGATGTTTTTCAGGCAAGGGAGGATTGAGCAGCATCCTGGCATCTGTTACCTACTCCTTAATTTTGTTAAGAGGAGAAGTTCAATGAGAAATTGGAAAGCCTCTTGTTGATCAAGATGTGACATTGATCAAGAGAGTTACAGCAGATACGTTGGTTTTGAGGGAAACTGAAAGAGCACACTTTGTCACCAGTTTAAACTAGGGAAGAGGTGAGGAGGTTATGCTACCTTGTGGTGTAGGACTTTTTTTTTTAAGATAAATGACAGTGGAAGTGGTATTGTGGGTAAAAGGACAGCAAGGCTAGTCAGAGAAAGGATGGTGACAGTATTTAGTGTAGAAACATGGACTGATCCAACACGTCGTGGTAATAATGTGGTACCTGAGGAACAATAAGTCTCTAGGAAGAAAGCATAGTCCAATGCAGTTTCAGAAACTTGAATATTTTGGAGGAGATCAACTGATTTAAATGTCAAAAATGTGCAAACTGAATAAGTACAGATGACTGAATTAATTCACACATTACAATCTTTCCCCTCGAGCCTAAGGAAGACCATTTCTTGTCTTCGCACAGCTGTTTGTGCTGAGTGAAATGGCAGTGGGAGACAGAGGGCTCCAGCATCCTCTCAGCCCGGACCCTGGGCCTCCTCCCTCCCATTCTGCTTCCTGGGATGCAGATGAATGTGACAGAATTGAAGCTGCTACCAAGCTCCAGAGGGAAGTCCAGTGCTTGGACTCTTCAGTAGGGCCTGTTGTGACAGGACAAGGGATAATAGTTTTAAAATAGAGGAAGGTAGATTTAGATTAGATATTAGGAAAAATTTTTTTACAGTGAGGGTGGTGGAATACTGGAACAGGTTGCCCAGGGAGGTGGTTGATGCCCCATCCCTGGAAACATTCAAGGCCAGGTTGGATGGGGCTCTGAGCAACCTGTTCTGGTTGGAGCTGTCCCTGCTTCTTGCAGGGGGGTTGGACTAGATGACCTTTAAAGGTCCCTTCCAACCCAAACCATTCCATGATTCTGTGATATTTCTAGCAGTCATTTCTCCAAACATATAGGCCTCCAGGCAGCTCTCGTACGGTGCTTTTTCTTGCTCTCCCTGCACGTCCCCCATCGCACGTGCCAGACAGCACCATCTCATGAAATGGCTGACATTTAATTAATATGGATCCCAACTGCAGACAGGCATCTTCTAAGTAAAATGTTGGACCTGAGGGACAGCTGTGCAGGAATAGGCACTGGCTTTTTCACACTGTCATTGGAGGTGTCAGTTTGCACAGGTGTCCCGAGGAGGAACAGGGCCGTGGTGTGTGTAAGAAGTACAGGCCACTTGGTCTCCATGCCCGTGACTGCCACCGCTGTGATGGCTACCTCTCTTCTCCATTGGTTGCCCCGATTTGCTGATTGTCACTCATCTACTGCCCTCCCAACCTGCCAGCTGAACATGGATACCTTTCTGTTTCTGCCACAATGATTTTGCTTAACTTATGCAGTTTAAACAGTAGAATTATTTCAGTCAAAATGGACTGGGGAGCTTAGATGGCAAAGCTGAGGCAGGTTCTGGTAACTGTACTGAGAAGCTGCTGAGGGGTTAGTGGAGATAATGGAAATGAGATGTGTCCGCAGTCTATTGAACTGTAAACCTTTCTCCAGCCTTGTGCCAGCAGACTTGTGCCAGCATTTTACTTCTATGTTTCCTTCTGGGAGAGGGGAACTGTACCCACCTGTACTTACCTGCAGAGAACAGGTCCCCCAGCACCTGCTGGCTTCCACTGAAGCAATGCTCAGCTTTTTTCTTACATATTTGGGTATCTGTGTGTTCTGTGCCACTGGCTTTCACTGGATGCCTTTTCAAGTGAAACCTTAATCTTCAGCCATCCAAAACAAACCTTTAGGGGTTTTGTAGGTTTTCCTAGTTGAACAAATTTTATGGGTTAACAGATTTAGTCTTTAAGGTTTGTAAAAGTTTTACTAAGGCTTTTTCAAATTTGGTTTTCAAATGTTAATATTACAGTGTAGTAAAACTTTTCAACCATTACAGGTGTAATATTAATGAATAAATGAACTGGCTTCTGATCATAAATATACTGCAGCCAAGACGGTGAGAGCCAAAAATATAATATACTTTTATATGCTTGGCAAATGACCATTTGTGAAAATTTTCCAGGACACATCTATTGATCTTAAACAGTCTTTATGTCCTTGTGATCAAATTTACTGGTATACTTTTATCATTATTGTCTTTTCAATACTTGATGGAAGGCTTATAAGAAGGATGGGGAGAAACTTTTTAGCAGAGCCTGTTGTGATAGGATGTGGGGTAATGGTTTTAAAACAGAATGGGGTAGATTCAGACTAGATATAAGGAAAACATTTTTTACAGTAAGGGTGGTGAAACACTGGCACAGGTTCCCCAGAGAGGTGGTAGATGCCACATTCCTGGAAACATTCAAGGCCAGGTTGGATGAGACTCTGAGCAACCTATCTGGTTGGAGATGTCCCTGCTCCTTGCAGGGGGGTTGGACTAGATGACCCTTAAAGATCCCTTCCAACCCTAACTATTCTATGATTCTATGATTTTTTTTTTTAGTGAACTGAAGACAAGTAGAAATAAAAATCCTAAAGGTCTTTTTTTTTTCAGCATTCTGGGGAAAGTCCTTTCTTGAGATTACTTGTTTTATCTGCCAGAAAAAGAACCTGCTTACCACTTCCAGATATGCAGGTGAGGAGATGACTCCCATACCTGGATTCTGGCTGGAACAGGGTCAGAGTCACAGCATGGGTGGCTTAAGACCAGATGTCTCTATGCTTCTGCTCTGTGGAACCACTGCAATCAAATTCTTCTATCTTTATTCCAAAATGTACCTTGCATATTCATTCATGTGCCTGAAGAATAGGGAACAGAGCTGTGAATGAAAGAAAATTAGGTAAAACAAATTAGAAAGGGAAGAAATAGAAGAAGGTAGATCCAAGTAGTTTTCTCCTTCTGTCAGGATATGAGCCAGAGAAATGAGATGCAGAAGAAACAGTGAATAGTGCTGCCGATAAAACTGAGATGATTTAAACTATTATAGAATAACTGGGAGCTAGATCAGCGTGTACAGAATAATGTTGGGTTGAATTCATTACCCATAGTGAGAAATTTGAACTAGGAAGGAGAAGGCCATGTATTTACACCTTATGTTATACCTCCACTCCCCATTTTGAGGAATATAGAAGTGTGGAAGAAAACAATCCTTAAGCCAACACAACTACTCAATAATTATATGTTGTTTTCTCCCTTTTTCTGTTTTGTTTTGTCTATGTAGATTAAAAAGGCTTTGCTGTATTAACTTTGGCTTGTGGATCTTCAACCTGCTTTTTTTTTGGCTACAAACATGAATTGTTCCATGGGCATTATAAGTAAAGAGCCAGGTTTCCTGTGGATTTGTATCGAAAGTGTGGTGCTCCCTCCTCCCCATTTCCCTCCCTGTATGGTGTCCAGCTGCCATTTCACCTCAAAAATGCAAATGTCCATCTCCTGATGATGCAGCTGGTATCTTTCCGTTTGCAGCCTGGTGTTGCTAGTTGGTGTTTCATGGTAGAAGTGAATTTTCCAACGTGCTATATAATTTTGTTGCATAATTCCTACACCTCCAGAGCTGACTTCTGCCGGAATGGTGTACAAATGACATACTTGTCTAGCTTTGAAAGCATTCACTGGATAATGTAATTTTCTTGAGTAGAATGAAGGGAAATTAGCATATTTTCAGAAAGTAAGTAGAAATAACGTACCTAACCCTGTTAGAATCACCTGGAACCACAACCTTTGGATAGGTTATTTGGGATCTTCTGGGGAATCAGCAGCCTGCTGCATGCAATTGAGGATTAGCTATAAAGGAATTAAAGGGTGCTTGTTTAGGGTAGGGGAGTTAGTTTGTTTCATGGAGCAGAGAGTAGCAGGGAGTAAGCAGCTCCTAGCTTGTACAAAGCAGCAAGGGCTCATATCCTAAAACCAACAGGACTGAGGATGTGGGCAATTAATGAGAAAAAAAAAAAAAAGTAATTTTCTTTACTTTTTCTCCTTCCTGAGTGAAATCATTGCCCACTGTCTTAAGAAAAGCTGTTCTAATTATTCTTATTCTGAATGTTAAATTAGTTTGATGTTATTCTTCAGTAGTGGTTGAAATAAAGGAAGACTTCTGTGACTACAGTCGAAAGTAGTACATTTTTGTCTGATAGGCAAAGCTGGAAAATATTTCTAATGTGTCTTGCTAAAAAGGGGGAGTGTTAAAAGTAAAAGTTCAAGAAATAAAACTGGTTAAAGAGAAGCAGTGGATGAAACACTCTGAATTTAGTCTGCTCTCCTAGAATGTGAACACTTTACCCTCCGATTTAGGTCTCTGTCCCTTGATGATAGAGGGAGTTGAAATCATTCCACTCTGGCGAGTGGGATGTTTTCCGGAGCACACATTATCTTTAAAGCTGATGGGCCCTCAGTAAGTGCAGGATAAAATGGGTTATAAGGTTAAACATATATAGTGAAATGCTAAATTGACAATATTAGACTAAAATAATAAACATAAATGTGTATATAGTAGTTTAGAGCATGGAGAATACTGTGTCTTTATGACAGCATACTTCAGGAGAACATTGAGCTCCTTCCATTAAATGAATGGCCTCTGTTAGTGAAAAGCAGGAGAAAAAATGCATCTGGGAAACGCGGCCTGCCATAATGTCCTCTTGTTTTTGTAGCCTCTGGTTCCCAATTTTGTTTTCAGAGCTCCTTAAGCCACAGAGTCAAGAAAGATAATTCCTGGAAGGCTTTTGGAAGACACATTGTAGTAGCGGCAATTCCCTCTGGAACTGAATCTCTATGCGTGTGTTTGGAATGGTATCTTCTAGGATATGTCCAGCTGCCGTACCTCATTTTTATGGGCAAGTGACAATAGTAGTGGTGACGGCTTGGTTTCTTGGAGTGATCCACTGGATTGAAATCTTACAGGACTTGCTGGTAGGACTGCTCATGTGGCAGTAGAGATGCAAGGCGGCTGTTTGTGCAACTTGAAATGTAGCTGAGAGATCAAAATGTCATCCTTCCAGCAACCAGTTCACATTCTCTGCAGCGTCAAGCTCCCTGACATCCCTCCTTTTTTAAGTCCTGCAGTCTTCATTTTTTTCTCTCTTTGTGTATTCACCACTTGGTTAATGTAGCATGTATTTGGATAGGTAAGCCTGCTACTAAAAGTATTGATTGTTTCCTGAACAGGCAGGTAATCTGGTCATGTTTCTAGCTAACTGTTCTTTAATAGCCAGTTCTCGATCTAATGAGTTGTGATGGAAAATGGATTCATTTAAATGAGCTTACTTTTTTGCACAATTTTTTTTTTTTCCTCCTGCCTCTCCAAGTTAGCACTTTTATCTTTTTCCATTAATTAGAGCAGCTGGAAGAGCAGTAATAAACACAGTTTACTTTCCTTTGTGTTCACATCCTGAGCAGTGCAGAAATACCCTGCTGCATTCTCGTAAGCATCTAAAATATTTGTGGAACTCTAGCTCAACATTTTTCTGAAAATTATGTTTATCTGGATTTCCTTTAATTCCAGAAATTTGGCCTGCATCCGTACAGGGAGTTGGCACAAATGTGCGAGGTAGCCAGTATGGCCTGTGTAGGGTGGCGGGATTGAAAGGCCAACAAAAATTGCAGTAGAAGCAAAGAGTTTTTCATCTGACTGGAGCAGTGGAAAACCTTGCGGCAACCACCCTGACGTGTGCATACACTAGATGCTCTTTGTTATTGCCTAAAGCACAAACGTGAATAAATAATTCCCTGGTACTTCTTCAAGATATCAACAATGATTTCCTGTAGCATGGCTGACTTTCTGTAGCTGTGCAGTCTCTGCAACCTAACTCCCTAGGTTAAAAAAGGTTTTTTTAAAAAAAAGGCAGCTGCGTAAGTACAACTTTGGGTCCAGAATTGTCTAGCTAAGGGCGGTGCCTGGCTGTTCTCCCTCAGGAGAGGGTTTGATGGGGAACATTATGATCCCTCCCCATATCCTCTCGCTCTGTATAAAGGCCAAACAATAATAGTAATGCTAACATTGCCGTGCTGTAACTTCTGTGCATATCTCTGTGCTTGTCTCTGGCTGTACCAAATACTTTGTCTGTGATTTAATAGCATTCCTTGCATAGAAACTTCTACAAATCTCAGCTTCATTCTTGATTTGATTTTTATACTGATAAATGTAGACATTAAAAAATCCAGTGTGAACAGTGAGTATTTTTATTTTTTTTTCTTTTTCCCAGTATGTGTTTATTATTCATGAATGTGTTGCAACATCCAAAAATGTAATGAGTGACTCACAGAATGAGAAGAGGAAAAATATAGCTTTTTAATGAGGATTCCTCAGCCAACTACAGAGTGTCCCAGTTAAGAAACCACTGTTTGACTATGTAAAACCCACCCTTTTTTGCTTTTATGTTCCTTCTGTGTGTATTTGCAACATAGTTTCACTTGGTATATATTTCTATTCATTCATTTGCCCAATATTTTTTGTCTTATATCAGGGATTACAACATTCTGACATCAAAAGCAAAACAAAACCCACAGAACAACATGTTTACAAATAGTTCTGGATTTAATTTTGTGTGTGTGTGCGCAAGAAAGGAAAAGAGCAAAGGCTTAATTTACCACTACTGGCGTAGTAACATCTCTAATAGTTTCAGATTGAGCTTGTATTCTTAAAAATTATTCTTGCAAGGCCTCGAGCAAATATAACCATCCCGTTACAGCAACACAGCTCTGAAGGAGTATAAAAGGGGGGATCTGCAGCTTACCTTCTGGGATGATGTTCTGTGTTGATCTACTTCAAGAATCAACACTGACTTTCTTTCTGGAAATACTGTTTCTTATTATTGGAAAATCTAACCTTTTCTTTCATATATATTTTTGAATTTTAGCGGTATTTAGCAATTTCACTTCATGCTTAGTATCCCCTCACCTTTGTGTCTTTCCTGCACAATAGCAGGAAACCCATATTGGCTCAAAAGCTGTGTTTTGAGTGCAAATCCACAGAAATACGTAGGCGACCTAATACTTGTCTTTCAAAACAACTGTACATCCAGGTGATCATTTCGTTTGTAAAGCTAAGGACCTAGCGTACTCTTACTGCAGCCAGGAGTGTATAGCCTTGTACGATATTAAAGTATATTTTTGAAGAATTTTCAGAGCTGGTACACATACTGTGTGAGAATTTGGGATAAAAACATCGTATTGCTATGCCCTTGCTGGTTCTCTTGGGATATCCAGTAATTATTACCATACAAAAATGAGGTCATTTTGGCTTTGTTGCAAATATGTTGTAGTTAGATGTTCTGTACATAAATAGCGTTACCTTTACAGTGCATAGCACTAATTAGAACTACACTATCTTCTGCCTTGTTTCAGAAACTGTTTCTGTTTTTTCAAGCAGTAAGGTCTTTTGGAAAAGAAAATAATCAAGATAGAATTACCTGTTTGTTAGTATAAACTACATTTCTCTGCCTGTTTACTTCCGATTAGTTGCCTTATTTGTTGTAGGGCCTGTGCTGTAACAGGGTCTAGAGACAGTATTTAAAGATGTAAGGGATATTGGCCTTTTTGGATCAGTTTTGTGACTCTGAATGAAGAAGTAGTGAGTTGGGTTTCAGGATGCAAGAGCCTTAACTGTCTATCTGAATGTGGTTAAGTGGTAACATTGGGTGAGGCATGATGATTTCTCCTGTCCATCACCTGAGAAAACCAGGTGAAGTTGCATGTATTTTACAAACATTTGCAGATCGTGGTTTAATTCTTTCTGTTTTGTGATTTTTGAGGGGGTCTAAAGCTCATTGAGAGCAGTAGTATGAGGTAAAAATTGGGTCTTGTCTATTTTGATTTCTTTGTGTGACTGCCTCAGAGCTGCAGGTTTACAAGTGTGACTTCTGTCACATCTCCTGGCAGGTGTATTTATAGGATGTTAAATGACTTCCAGTGCACTTTCCAAAACAAATGGGTAAGTAGCGTGCCGAGGGAGGGTGGAACAGAGCTAGCTCAGGTCTGAGAGCCATGGATTAGGCGGCACCTCTGTCCCTTCTCTCTGCCTGTAGCATTCCCCAAGTAACAGTACCTTGAGCTTTTTTTTTCTTTTTTTTTTTTTTAGCTGTTGTGCAATCATGAGTGTCTTACAGTGAAAATTTACCTTAGTGCTGGCCCGCTCTAGCAGTTCATTACCACCCACAGAGGGAGGTCCTGTGTCCTTTGCTGGCAGTGCTCGTCACAGTCTTTCCGAGCTGATTCAGGAGCAGCCAGTGCTCCCCACCCAGCCCAGTCAGCTTTCTGACGCAGTAGTGTGTTTAGTGGAAGGTTTAACAGGTACCGCATGGACCAGAACTGGTGCAAGGAGAGGATGGGGAGAGAAGAGTGTTGGTGGAGAAGTGTCAGAGAGAAGCTGGATTCTGCAGCTTCTGGCTGAGAGAGGATCAGACGTTATCCTGTGTTGGAGCTGTATTTACTACCTGGATTTTTGCAATTCTTTCCCTCTGAAGCCTGTCAGTAGAAAGTAGGTTATAACCACATTTTAAACCATTTTCAGAAATACTGAGAACCATTACTTCTCAGCAGAGGCAAATCCGTAACAAAAGGAGGAAGGAAGGAACTTAAAAGAACGAGGAAAAGTGACTATATAAGTAGATTTTCCTAGAGGCTTTTGTCGTCTCTGGGATGTGACCTAGGAATACCTTAGAGATGATCCAAGAAGAGTTTGTGCAAGGCTGTACAAGGTCAGGGGTTTGTAGCTGTGTGGGATGTTGGTGTGCTGCTGGCAAAGGCAGCCACCTTGCCAAATCTCCCTTCACTGGGAAACACTGGAGGCAAACTTGGAAGCGTAAAATGGATGAGGTTAAAGCTGCCTTGTGCTCAGGTGTTAATCCATTTCATTTCAAACACCTCTCTCGCTGCTTCTGCTCCCAAGACATAATTTCTGGAGGCTTGGGAGTTTCCTGACCACAGACTTGTGAAAGGCTCTCTTGTCCATTTTGAAATAAGATGACATTTATCATAATCTGAAGGATTCTGATTAAACGCAGGATGGCCGGGATACCTTCTGTCCCAGCCTTTGAAAAGAACAGCAGCCTGTTCATGTGTGCTTTGTTTACTAAAAAAGTAAACTACCACCTTTCTTTTTCCTACAATTCAACTAAAGTTCAGAAGCATTACGGTGATTAAGTAGGCTATTTTGTCTCAAATTAATTGTGCTGTACATTTAGCCTATACTCAGCGTGCACTAAAACTGAAACCATACCTTTAAATTGCATAGTAAGAACTGATAGCTGTGTGGACTGCACTCCAGGTATCTGAAACCCTGGGTTCCATGTTTCTCCTTTGAGATGCTTTTTTACTGAAGTCTTTGAAAATGCAAGAGGTTTGTAGATTGCAAACAATTATCTTAAAAATATCAGAAGTATATAATCTGAATTTGTGATTAAGTTGCTGAATAACACAGCAATGAGAACTTTTCTAGATCTAATGTCCTGTAGCAGAGACTTCCTTTGGGGACAGGAGTAAAAGTTAACCTATAATCTCCTGATGCAGTTTCTCCAATGCGTAAATATTGACAGCATTAGGCATTTGGCAGTGTTAGAAACCCACAATAGTTTCAGTCTGTGTTTGATGTGGTATCTACTACAGAGGGAGGTGCCAGTCCACAAATCCAAAGTATCAGGACAGTAACACCGTGTTAGAGATATTAAAATGTGGCAGCAGTACTCCTGCTGTTTCTTCGTGTTGTATACAAGAAGAAAGGAAGGTGCAGGAGTCCCAAGTGTGAACTGAAGATTTGGGTGAAGGCTGGTCCTCCTGTACACATAGTGTGATCTTGGGCACATCCATTGCTTAGGTGTTCTTCCTTGCCAAGCTTGTGAATGAGATTATTAGAATTTCCTTCCTACAGGAACGCCTGAGATTAAATATACTGCAAAGCTTGAGATGCTAGGATCCTACAAAACCAAATATGAAACAGAAGTTCCTTAGATCAGATTTTTGTCTAGTATTGAGCCAGAGTTTGATGAGGCCCCAAGACTGTGCGAGTTGGTGGCATGAGCCCGAGCTGAGGGCAGGGTGATGGAATCTCCTCTTACAATAGGGTAGAGGAGTTACAGCATCATGAGCTGCTTCAGGAATGTCACCATGAGGTCCCATGTAAATAGGGGTTTGCTAGGCGTCTCATGTGATGACCTTGTGTATAATATAGCAGGAAAATACAAAACAAACAGTTTTTAAATCTAAAGTTTCTGCTCCCTTCATCAAAATAATATTTTCTTCTCCCCAACCCCCATCCAAGAATGAAAGCTGAAAACAGTCACAAACCTCCCTTTAGGCCCATTTTTATGAGACTAAAATGTATCTGTCTTTCACGTGGGGCAGTATACCTCCGGAGCACATCCCTCTGGCCTGTCCTCGCATGGCTTCAGAGCCTCATGCTGTCCCTTGTGCAGGCAGGCTGCTGTGGTCCCCTCCTGGGGACGCATTCCACCCCACCCCATCCAATCCCATCCCACTTTTGCAGACCTGTATCTTTCAAAACCAGTTGAGAAAGAGGGGACAGCGATTACCAAGCGAGGGCGCAAAAAGAGAAGTGGCTTCCTCGGGATCACGCGTGAGGCCAGCAGAAGTGGGAGCCATATCCAGATCTCTGCCACCCTAGCTGGTGTGCAGCCTGCTCGGCCGCGCCGCTCGCCTCGGGGTGCTGCTTGGCACGCATTTCTCTGGGAGCTGAGGCCAATGGCAACGTGAAAATTGTATTATGCATTATTTATTTATTTATGCAGCCTTAACTTTTCCACTGGTGGGTTCCACCCACTGCTGCACTGTGCGGCTACACAAATATTTGCACTGAGAAAAAGTGAGGGGAGTAACTTGGTGTGAGAAATATTGCAGCCAGGATGGAGCGGAGGGCTAAAGCTGTTTAAATTGGCTTAAGCCATGCTGTTGGTCAGTGTCTAGCTATGTCTTTTGGGCAAGCGATGATCTGAGTTTCATAGATACTCATCCCAGCAATGGGCAAGGTCACTTCTTCAAGCCGAAATTATAATTAGCAAGAAACCTGATACAGCTCCAAGGATGAACATCCACCTGCATTCTCTCTCGCTAAATACGTTTACATTGTATGTATGCTTTTAAAAAAATACAGCTTCCAGATTTAGCTTAGAAACGGAAAAATGTTTGCATAGCTTGTGCTCATACATCACTACAAAATGATTTTTCAATTTAGTTGATTGCCTGGATAAGACTGTGGTGTTTTTTTCTCCTATAAAACATAATTGTTAGACTTTCTTTAATAATTAAAATGGCACTCTCCCTGTGCAAATGTTAGAGTTTCCTTGTAACTGCTGTGCACCTGGGTCAGATTTCTCCCCTCAGCGTCCCATGATTTCCAAGGGTTTTGCAGCACAAGAAACAAATACTTTTAGATGTACGATTGGATTAGAATTAAGTTGCTGGAGAGAGGGAAAATACATCTGTGAGAGATGGAAAATATATAGTGACTAAAATAATATCGTGGTTTCCTCTGTGTGATCTTTTTTCAGCCGAGACATACAAATGAAGACATATTTTGATAAAGAGCTGTAGCGAAGCTACTTTAGTAGTGACTTAATGGATACCTTTACTTAGTAAATCATGAAAAATGTGCTGCTGCTTCTTTTTTTTCAGATCTTCCACTAAAGCAGGCTGTAAAATAACATGATAAAATACATTTAATAACGTTGTACCTGGATAACTGCTGTTTAAAAAATAAACTGGGACCCAGTTTTGCCTTTGAGTGCCATGCAGGTATCATAGGGACTGAATTACTTAGAAGTAAAAAAAAAAACATTATTCTTGGTTATTAAATGTAACCAGTACTTGGAGATATCAGTATCCATAACACAATGAGTTGTGCTCAGCAAACCACTTGTGGGACTACTGTTTTAATTATTACAGGGAGGGTAACGACAGTTGCACTTAATCATATTTGGAATTATTTCAATGTGTTTGCTAGAAGGAGCTTCAGGTTTTTACTCCCGTCTTCCCTTCTCATTGCAAGGTCATCTCTGCTGCTCGCTTTCCTGCCGCCCCTCCTTGCCCTCTCGTTTTCTGCACGGGCTTGGGCCTTTGCGCTGTGCCTTCCCTCAGGGCCAGCGTCCTGCTTTGGACTCCGTCCTTCCGGAAAATGGTGGAAAACGAATGCACGTGCCAGCCTGCAAACAGAGCGTGTGCTCACCCTTCCTGCTAAAACAAGGTGGAAATCTGTTCTCGCCCTCTGTGCTGTGTTTTTAAGGCTAAATTTCTGTCAGGCCGTGTGGTGCGCCTGGTGAGCTCGTAGAGCTCCCCCAAAGCGCTTGCATTGCCTTCGTCTGTGTGCTGGGCAGCTTTCAGCGTATTGTGTATTGGGCACAGAAGTTTGTTTGAAGAACATAAGGAGCAGATCGGACATGTATTGGGGGTGGTTGAGAACCCTGGCTTTGGAGTTTGATGTGTGTCAGTGCTTCATGGGACACTGCACGTAGACGCCATTTCCCTGAGCGATTCGGGCCCTCCTGAGTTTTGCTTTTTTTCTGGGGTTAACCAGTTTGGCGTGAGCAAGATGGTGTTGGTAGATAATACCAGATATTCTGCAGAAACATGTTTGTTTATTTACTACTCGTGAAGAGGAGCGGGTGGGGTGTTAGGTGGGGGCTCCTAGGCGCGGGCACTCAGACGCAGGCCGCCACAGCGCCCAGGCCAGTGGAGACAGGAGCGGCTGCCATGAGCCCGCCACTGGTGTGAACTGGGAGAGGAAGCCACGCTCGCTCAGGCTCCTCACACGAGGGGAGGCAAAGCGGGGCGCGAAGCCTGCCAGCCCCTCTCCGGCCGCCGAGCTGCCCCGCTTCCCCTCCGTACCCGGCACCCCGTGTCCGCACAGCCCGGGGAGCCCAGCCGAGCGGAGCGGGGCCGCCGCCACCTGCGGGCCGGACCCGGCGGAGCGCTGGCCGCCGCCCGGGGCGTGTCGTGTCGAGGCGAGGCGAGCCGCCCGGCCCCGCGGTGACTCACCGGCCGGGGCCCGGGCACCACTTCCCCCCCCTCAGTAGGAGCCATTTTAGCTGCACGGAGCTGCGGGGCGGCCGGGGCGGCGCCGCGGGCCCCGCGGCGAGGCGGTACGTGCTCCCCGGGGAGGGAGTTGGGGGCGGGGGGGGGGGGGGACACGCGGCTGCCCCGGGCTGCGGGCCTCCGGCTGCTTCGACCCGCGCTTGGACCCGCTCTCCTCGGCCGGCTGGGGAGGACCGAGGAGGGGGAAGAGAACTTCGGGTAAAGTGCAGCAGCAGGGCACGCTTGGGAAAAAGAAAAAAATAAATTGAGCCGCGAGTAAAAGCGACGTTTTGGGGCAGCCGCGCCGTCAGCTCCCTGTAGCTGAGCGTGTGGCTCCGGGTGAAGGGTGCTGTGGCCACCGCTGTGCTTCTCTGAACGGCACCCTTCCTAAGTGTTAGCCCTGACTTGTACTTTTGCTCTGTTTTACGATTTTGTCCCCTTTGAGGTGTGTGGAGGTCGCAGGCAGGCTGCTGATCTGACCCCACTCAGCTGACTGGTAGAATAAACGAATTTTACTTATTCTGTGTTTGCCTGGACCCGCTTAGCATGTAGCAGAGCATGGTCCAAAGCCATTCAGTCAAAGTATTGGTGATCAGTCCTGCGGCTTTGAGCACCTTTGCCCGGTGTGGTCCTGGGCGACTTTAAAATGGCAGGCTTGTCGTTTCGAAGCGGGATTGCTCTCTACACCTGCGACCTTAAATTGAGATTCTGTTTCTGCTGAAATAATCTTGTTCAGTGGTGACCGCCACGGTGTCATTTTGAAGTAGAGGGAGTTAAATTGTTTTGTGTGGAAGAAATGAGTAGGCACTCACCTTTTCCTGAAAACGATTAAGAAAGAATAGTAATAGGGATGGTGTACATGGCAGAGGGACAAACCAATTATAAAATGGGCTTAGTGGTAGTTGTAATGGGAGAAAAAAATCCTGGAGGTAATTGCGGTGTGTCAGATTGCTTTTTAAAGTTTCAGTGCATGAAAACCACCTTGATTCTCATAATTATGTACTTCTGAAGCCTAGCACAGTATGTTGAAAAAAAAAAAAAAGAGTGTTTCCATCTTGTTTCTAGTTGAACAGAAATGCAGGCTAATATCTTTACAAGTTTTCTCTGAGTATATAACTTTGGGCCCTATGTTTCAGTATTTTAGTCGAGAAATAATGTTGAATGTCTTATTTTTGAAAATGAAATGACAGGGAGCTCAAACTATTGCACAGAAGGGAATACTTTCCAGTTTCATATGCCGTACGAGCCTATATCTGAGAAGTATAATGGAGTCTTGCTTAATACTGGGACCGGTTGCAGAGGAGGGACAGAGGGAGGCAACCATTAAGTAAATGGTCGTGTTTTGGGTGAGGCTGTCTCTTGTCTCCAGCCTTTCCAGTGTTCACTCATATCTTCCTTTTGCGTCTTATGGTATGGTATGTTTTGACCATCTTTTGATTTTATGTTTTGCCTTTTTTTTTCTTTCTAAAAGTAACAGTTTTTGTAAGGGTTTGGAGCAGTTATTTGCTGCCTTGTTTCATGTTGAAAAATCCACAGAGAATATAAAATTACAGAGGAAGCACTTGGAAAAAAATGTTTTGAGATACTTGAAATAATTCTTCAGTAAAAAACTTTTATCACAATTAGGATCTTCCTTTTTTTTTTTCACCATGAGTTTTAGCTTCAGATCTTAGGGCTGAGGCAACAACTGCCTGCCATGCTTGCCGGCAGAGCACAAGCACAAGCCTCCCTTTCCTCATCTCTTTCCTCCCCTTCTTTCTGACCCTGTTGAGACATCTAGCCTTAAAAACTTGAGTTATCCTAAGTCAGCTCCCAAGCTGCAGCTGCTTATCTTGGGCAGAATACTTTTTGTGTGCTAAAGGGTAAGTAGTTGCTTCTGCTTTCTCTTGAGCAGTGCTTTGCAGAGGAGCAGTTCCTCTTTGAAGGCAAAGCTGCCATGTTCCTCTTGCTGCTGCGCAAGGACTACGCCAGTACTACAGCAGCATCTGGGGTGCAGTGGTGGAGCTAGGAAAAAGCGATTTGAAAGTCCTGCGAGTCTTACAGATGACAGCTTGGACAGATCTTCTAGAAGGCAGAGAAGTGGATTAGAAGGGACAGAGAAATAGCATTAGTTTTTGTTGATTTTTATAGCTGAAGCCTGTGTTTGTCTCAAAAAAAAATTTATGTTTTTGCTCCCACCCTGAGGCAGGAATCTTTTGGTTTGGATTGAGTTTGTGGTTGTTCAGAGATGAGCCATGGGAGTAGTATCATTAGATGCCACTTAACTCAAACGTTATTTCCAGACCCATGCTTTTACAGAGGGGCTTGTTTTCTAATGTGCTTTTTTTTTTTTCAGCTGTTGAATACTAGAATTGCCAAGTCCACGATCTTGGCACTCAAATGAGGGGAAAAAAAGAAAGAAAGAAAGATTTGAAGAATGTTGTTGGCCAGGTATAGCCTGATGTTTCAGTATTGCTGCAAACTCATACTTCGGTAGTGTGCGTTACTCTTTGGATACTTCTCTGCATTAAAAAAAAAAGGTGTGTAAGTGCACCCTTTTCTCAGCACAGCTGAGTTCTCTCTTCAAGGGAAAGAACTGCAGTAGGACTGTGTTAGGTGAGCTGATAGAAAAGGCTTTGTAAGAAAAACTCAGGATTTCCCTCTGTTTTGGAGGAGAAGCTTTGATCTCCAAAACAGCTTTCACTTCTTGCAAGCATTAGCTGAAGTTTCTCAGCTTTCGCTGACAGATTTTGTTGTTTTCGCTGACAGTTTTGGTAACTTGCTGGAGTTCTGTTGGGTTTGCAAGGAGCAGCAAGGACTTTCCCCCACTGGCGCGATTCAGCACGGGAGTGGCAGGAGGTGGAGTTCACGTTTCCAGCCTTGGTTAGATCTGCCCGGTAAGTGCTGAAACTTTGCTACCATACGCCAGTGGTTTACTGTGCTTATCCTTTTAATGCCACTTATGTGCTTTAGAGATGATTTATTCTCTTAAATCTTACTTAAATGTTGCTTTCTTAAGTCTTACTTAAATGTTCCTTCATAGATAAAAATAGTTGGCAGAGACTGTGCATACTGAAATTTGAAGTCTGTGGCTTATCAAAAGTCCACAGCAGCCATGTGAAAGGCTCTAGACATTCCCACTCTCCTGACCTGAGACGGCTAATCTGTGTAGAGGTAAAAACGATTTATTCTTCAATATGGGCCTGTCTTGCAGCAGAGCTTCCCGCTGTGTCAGCCTTTGTGCTGAGAGGATCCCATTAGATAGGGACTGAAGTTTACGCGTTCTTATCTTGATGTGCTTTAACTGCCTACCATCTATCTTTAGTGATGAATCGGGTGGCTAGAGCTTAGGTCATTTACTTGTCCTTAAAGAGATCAGTCATCTTGGGTGACATGCGACTTTGTAGTAGGTTCAAGTTTGAATGTGAAAATGAGAGCCGTTTTGTTAGCCTGGAAAGAACCTCCAATTCTCAAACTTGCATGCAAAAATTATTTCCTTCTTTACTGGGGAAAAAAATGTTACGGTTAGGATAATTTGCTAGGAGTAGGAATAGTAAATATGTATGTTGGAAACGTTGTTTTTAGATGGATTGAATGTCACTGTCTGCTTCTATAATTAGCCATTTTAGGACACCCTGTATTTAACTCATCATCAACATTTCTGTGCGAATATACCAAATATATTTTTTATTTTGAGGGGAATGTTTTGCACTTCTTGAATGGCTACCGTTAGTGTACTAACGGTCTTGTCACTTCATTTGTGAGCTCCTTCCGCGTTTGCTTCACTAACCTTGAGTGCTGGTGGTTTGACTTCTTAAGTGGGCTCGATATAAATGTCATCCCACAAGAGACTGGGTTTCAGAATTGGAATGAAGATCTGAGCTTGGTTGGTACAAATTTTTGTCTGCTGTTGAAAGAAGACAAACATGTTAATATATATTGTGACTGCATATGCTGTTTTGCCATGCTGTATGTTCCTTTAGAGTTACTTGTGTTTTTCATGGGATCTTTTTGGCAGAGTTAATAAAGCTGACAGGTTAGGTGAAAGCTACCTTGCTTTTATTAGCTTTGTATCAAGTAGCTTCTGCTGTTCTCCAGTTCCTGGCTATCTCAGTGTTTATTCAGTTGTGTATTGCAGCTAGGGAAAGAAGCAGCAAAATGTGATTGTGAAACTAAGGTTGCAACTTGTGATATCCAGGGCTGACCGCTGTCAGAAAATTAATATTTAACTTGCTTTTCCAACCATACTCAATTTCAAGTTAAAAGCAAATCGATAAGGATACTGTTAAGTTTTCTCCCCTTTCTGCATGCTACATGTGCTACACTACATAATTTTGGAGGCTAACAAGAATGGTTTCCCAAGGACGTCATGGCATGGTTTGTTTATAGTGGAGGCTGTCTTTCCAACCAGAAGATGATCCTCTTAGGATGAGCTTTCATGAGAACTGTATCTTGAAGGCACCAGGACTTGCATTTTGGCTGAAGGCAGAGTTTGGCCTGACGTTGTCCTTGGAGGTGGTGGTTATGTTATCCACTCCTGTTCTCTGGGTATGTTTGCTGCTTTGTGCTGTTATTACCCTCCTTCCCCCCTCCGCCCCCCCAAGCCTCTGTAAACTGTTTACTCTACCTATTCAAGCTTTGTCGTGGTGCCTGTAAATTAAGCATGTGAATGAGGGTATTAGCTATCAAAATAATTATGAAGCTTACATGCCATGGAGTGCAAAGGGTGGCAAACCTGCACAAACTGCCAGAATTTACTTCTTCGGCTCCTGCTGCCTCTTAGCTGTCTCGTTGGGAGCTCAGTGAGCCCGGGAAGGTGCTCCAGATGCCTTTAGTGGTGTGCTACTAAGAGCTGCCGTCCTGGTTGTTTTTTTTTGTTTTTTTTTTTGTTTTTTTTTTTTTTTTTTGAAAAAACAACCAACTTCTGTTTATTTCAAAAGGAGAAAAGAAGGAACTGTAAAGAGGAAGTGTCTATTTGGGGGCTTTTTTTTCTTTACAAAGGTGATTTAGACATATGAATGAAAATGAAACATTCTGTGTTGAGAAACAGTCTCAAGTTTGACTGCAAGGGATGGCTTGTGGCATTTAAAAAAATACTGACCCTTTTCTATTAAAAAAAAAATAGTATCAGCTAAAAGCAACAATGAAATAAGTTGCTTTTGAAGTAATTAAGTGAAATACAATTTTAATTTGTCTGATGGGGCCATAATATAGAAAGCCATTAATTTAGACTACTTAAAAATGCATTGTGGAGGGATTTCCTGAGAAGAAAACCAAGAAGAAAGTTACTGTTGGTAGAATATTTTCCTAAATGTGCACTTCTGAAAGATGTATGTCTAATTATAAGTGCTTGATGTAATACAATATTCTACCATTTGGCTTTATAAAAAGCTAATTGTCTTTTAATACAGTCCTTCAAATGAGCTGTATTAAATGTTGTTTCAGTAGTAACAGACTAGAAATCATTCTCAGCAGTAAGAAATGTCGGAAAACTTTTGCCAAACTGCAAGATGAGGGCTTGGTCTGGCAAATGTTTTGTTTAAAAATAATAGGGATATTTGCAGAAATATTTTGAAGCTGTGTAGTTAGAAAGCCTGCATTTTTGTTCTAGATTCTGATGTTCATAATCTTTAAAGCTTCTCTTAAGGGTGCTCTGCGTGCAGGTGGACTTAGGAAGATTTTGTTGACTTGTGCTGTCAGACTTCATAAACAAAAGAGCTGTGATGATATTTTATTAATATACTACGATTTAAGATGTGTGCATTTGAGAGGAGAGACAGTAGCAGTTATTGGTTGTAAATAGCTAGCTGGATAAAATAGCTGCTGCCCTAAGAGACCCAGAACCGCTGATCCATCTGGAGCTGGGGGGATGGGAAATCAATGGGAAGTTTTGTGGGTTCATTTTTGCTGCCTTACATGAAGATCTCTAGATAGGGCAAAATCAGGAAAAAAGATGATGATGTGGAGAAAGCAGCTTGCTTTCTGACAGAGGCTGCCTTGGAAGAACCTGTTGTTATGCTGTCTGTGGTGAACAAGTCTGATACTTACTACCTGGATGGCAGAATGATGCTAGTGGCTAGATGCTGTCTCTGGTATCTCCAAAAAACGTGTCCTTACCCAGCTTATGTGCACACTGAAGATGCTTCAGCCTCACCGTAGCCCCTCATTTTCACTCGTAAGCGAAGGTTGGGTGCGTAACCACCCCGGTCGCTTGGCAGCACATCCCGTTAAACCCACGCGGCAAGGGTTTATGTGGGTATGCCCTGAAGCACAGAAGGGAGGTTTGGATCAAATTGAGCAAGTTTTGATAATGAACCTCGATAATGAACTGTCCTGGAGGTGATCGGTTGTAAATCCTTAAATAGCTCGTTTAGCTCATTTAGCATCTACCCAGGCCCTTAGCTTGCCCTTAGGTTCTTGACTCAACAGTAAGCTGCAGCAGTTGAGCTCAAGTTGCGATTTAAACTCTAGACATATTTTTTTTTGTGAACGTATGAACTTGCACCAGTCTAATTTAGTTTAAAATGTACCCCTAGTGAAACAGTTAGAGGTGAGCATGATCGTTCCTAGATGCTTCCATGGCAGGAGCACTGATCAGTTGGCCTAAGTGCTACTTGAGGGGTGCCACCCTCATTTTTCCTCGCTGATAGCATGGGTTTTTTTCCTAGTCTTTTATTGCCCTCACCTCCCATCCGCAGTCCGAACTGTTCAGGTAAGCAGCTCCTTATCTGGTTCAGCCAAGATGAGCCAAGTTTGCAAGTCAAGTGTCCGTACCATGGGAAGCTGCTGGGCTGGTTGACTGAACCAGGTCAGGGATTGATTTCGGAGTGGTAGGGCTGGGGAGTTTGTAAGAGCTGGAGTTGAGAAATAGCCAGGAGGATGATGTTGAACAGCTGTCCTTGGGAGAGAACCTTTGTCCATGGCCAAAGCTTCAATTAGGTGATAATTAGGACAGTTAACTCTCTTAAAAACTTGTTTTCAGAATGAATTATCTGAACACCACGGCTAGATCCCTGTGACTGAGAGGAAGAGCGTGTTAACTGATAAATTAGATTTTACCCCAAATTATATAGAGCTGTAAGTCTCTCTAATATAAAATGGGAGGAAAATATGTTTGCTTGTTGGTTGAGGAATGTGGGCAAATAAAAGCTTTTGGTGGAGGGAGAAGCTTGGGCTTTTTTGTTCTTTTTCCTTCTGGGAGAAGAGGGGAAGGAAGCACAGGGATGAGATCTGCACCACTATGGCTTTCTGAAAGAGTGCTGTTAACTTCTTGCTTTGTTAAAAATATTCTAGTTACTCCTGTCTGTTAAATCAGGTTGTGGCAATGAAATTATGACCTTTGCTCTGAGCCTGAAACAATACGGGAGGAAAGCGCATATTTGGGGAAGATTAAACCTCTTACCAAAGTTAGAAAATGTTCAGATAGAGCTGAAGCTCTAAAGATGCCATATTCTTGCTGAGACTAAAAATGTAAGAATGAGGAAGATTTTTAAAAGTTGATTGTGGTCAGTTGCCAAGAGCAATGCCGTGATAAATTATTAACTCATTGCACTGTACTGCCTCATAGTGCAAACAGAATAGCTGGTTATTGTGCTCTGCTTGGTAAGTCAACACTGTAAAAAATTCCTTGGTTATCTGGAAAATGTCTTCTTTGGGGTGTTTATTAAAGGGACACTGTAGGATTAAAAGTCATGTTCCCCTCTGTTGAAGCCGGTTAAAACAAATAGAAATCCTTGAAGGCAGTTTCTTTCTTGCTGTCCAGGAAGCCTGGTCAGTGGATGTCGATCGGCTCAGTTTCACTTTTGCTCCTTTCTCTATATGGCATTTCAGTGAGGTGTGTTCCCTCCTACCTCCCCAAAAAAATAGACCAATAGCAAAGCAGTTAGACTACTGATTGCAGAGGCAAGTTGACTCATACATGTTCTGCAGGAAAAGCAGTTCTGTGGAGACCACTTCTCCAGTGTTAGCTGTAACAAAGTCGGAGGGAGAAATGCAGAGGGCGGGCTGTTGGAGCACGCGGGTGCCTTGCCGATGCCATGCAGCAGCAGCTTCAAGGAATAAATTTTCAGTTTTTTAAGAAATGAGGTGTCCTGATATTTGTTTTGTTTCTATAAATACCTGTCGGCCAAGGTGAATTGAGTCAGTTTGCAGAGGTGAAGGCCATCCAGTTGGCTTTGGACATCGCTGAACGGGAAAAATGGCCAAAACTCTATCTCTACCACCTTAGGCCCCCCCTCACTAACAAAACCACGACAATACCACAACATTTAGCATTCCATTTTTGCCTAAAATATACAGAGCTTGAAAACTTGCTTGGTCTCAAGGAGCTTTAAAAATGGTTTCTAAAATAACCCCCCCACCTTTATTCTAGCCCTTTACTTGTGTTATGTTGATTTTTTTTTTTCTAATTTAATAGTGTATAATCAATATACTAGAGATTATTATGCTTGTAAATATAACTTTTTGGTGTTATGCTCAGAGCTAGTACAATGGTAGTTATGCACCATGAAAATAAATATGTATGAGAATTTTGGAATGTTTGCTGTAATAAAATCTGTAGTTCATTAGCGAGACACAGATGAACTTTCAGGGTTAAAAAGAATATCCAGCTTGAGAGTAAACCATTTCTGGATCAGTGTCAGCATCTGCCACCCCAGTTTTCTTAGGAAAACACTGAATCCTGCCAGTACATGTTGCAAGATATGACCAACGTGACTTACAAACTAAGAAGCGAATCTACAAAATGCTGTTGGCTACATAGTGTTGTTGGAATCTGAGATGGAAAATACTTTTTTTTTCAGTTCTTTTCTAAATCCTTTTGCCAATCCAGCAAAATTTACTAAGGTTCAGATCATGCTGCAAGGCGTTTTTGTTCAGAAAGGCTTTTGAGCAAGCATTACTTTGTATCTTTTTAAAATTTGATGGCTGCTTGGGGTTACTTGAGTATTTGTCAAGGGTGAGACTTGTGTCTTATGTGGACATCAGAAATGCTACAGAAGCAAGCTTCTGCTACAGGTTCTTCCACTGGCTTTCTATTAGTGTCCGGTGGGTCCTGATTTAGGGCTTTTGTTCTGACTTTCAAGGCCTGAGGAGGTCAAGTGCCCAGTGACTTGTAGGGACATAGACTTGTCTTTTGAAGCACTGGATGGCTGTGGTTCTCTGGGTTAACCCAGATGGTCACAGAGCTGAGATGGGAGCGCGTGAAAGCTGAGGACAAAGTGTGCTCTGTCGGAAGAACCTAGTTACAGAGTAGGTTTCTAGTTAGAAATGAGGAGATTTTGGAATCTGGTCATTTTTGGGAAATTGCAGACTACTCACTTTGAGATGTCTGTTCTACTGACAGTGCCAGTCAGCATGGGAAGACATTTTTATTCCCTACTGTTCTGGAATGGGGACGGACAGCACATTAGGAAGGAGAGCCTCCGTTCCAGAACGGGTAAACTCCATGAAAACGGGTAAACTCCAGAAACTCCATGAAATCAAATTTCCTTTTTTACTGCTTTTAAGTTTACTCAGAAAAAGCTGCTAAACTATAGCAGCAAATGATAGTGTTACACCTACTACATATCTACTGGTTGATAATATTTCCCAACTTAATTACACGACTGATGTGTCTTCCATTGCTTTAGTTGTCAGTTCTGCAGATACTGCTCAAAATTGTTTTTCTTCAGTTTTATATCACCAGTTGGCCATTGGTGGAGGAAGGATATGAGGCCATCTTACTAAGGAGATGTTTCCTGAAGAGTGACATTATGGGGTAATCTGAGACTGAGCAGGAGACGACTTAAAGAGGGGCTGAGTATAGCACATTGCTTCATATATAGATACTGTAGAAATTGCAGTTCTGCTGGAATTTCTGCTTTTCACTGAAATTTTGCTTTGTCTAGCAGTTGATTCTGTGCTTGCTTAAGCTATATTAAGTCTCATGCTTATCCTGTTGGTACTAAATGCTTCTTCAGCATTTCAATTTTGTGGTAGACTGACAGGTGTTACTCTAGGTATTAGTGTCAGAAAAACCCTGTAGATCAGCTGACCTGTCCCCTTTCCTAGGACAGCGTGGTCCCATTAGGTTGATGTGTGGTGCCGTATTTGGCATTGTGGCTTCTGACACTGGTTGTGGTTCGTTTCTGAAGGTTTCTGCTTATTTGCTTGTTCATCTGTTAAGTCGAATAACTTGGTTTCTTGGTGGCGTACAAGCCCATTTGCGGAAGGCCAGACTCTAAAACCTCCGGAGTTGGCTTGCATGTTGTCCTGGGCCATGCCAGATAAGAACATGCCACCTTGCTTTGGTGGCCTTCTGGGGCCATTTCTCAATACACTTGACCTGATTACTATTTATCCACCCACCTGGCTGGCTTTCTGTGTGTGGACTTCACTTATTTCGTTGTTTTCTTTTTTTGAGAAGGTGTCACAGAGTTTCTCCCCTTCATGGGAGGCTGTGGCCTGTGCAGGGGGACAGGCGCGCTCGGTGACAAGTGCGCAGGGGGGGAAGATGTGGCTGTGCAGGCAGGAAACACTCGTCACTGGTTCCTGGTATCTTTGCCTCTGCTTCCTGTCAGTTAAACCACGAGCAGCAGAGCAGATGCACCCAGAGATGACGACTCTGCTGTCTGCCCCAGGCAGCCATTGTGTAACAAACTGTCTTCTCAAGAGCATACTTGTGGCCCTATGCATTTGACTCTGTTATCCATCCAAGACCCTTATTTAGATACCTGAGAGTAAAGATCAGAATTTAATTAGTTCAACAGAAAGCAGTGCTTGAGCTCTTGAATCGTGAACTGTAAAAGAGTAACCGTAGGAGTGACTGTAATGCAGTGAGGGCTGAGGTCAGTGTTTCTTTTTGCACTGCTGCCAGTGTAGGAGTTTTTAAATGGATATGAGAAAAGGACAGATTGGGTGTGAAGTCATGCAATTTCATTAATATCTTTCTGGGCAGATAATTGCTACGTTAATTGACCTGGTGAGTTTTTATTGTAAGGTCCTGTGACCTTTGGAGTGATTTTTTTTTAATTAGTGTTTTTCATTTTAATCCCCTTGTGTATCTGTGTGTTTCTGAGGCAACTCTGGCTTTCAGTTAAACAGTTTGTTATAAGTGCCCAGAAAAAGCAAGTAAAACCTTCTGTTCTAAAAGATGTAATTTTTTTTTAAAGTAAGTCTCATGATATCTGAAGATACGCATGTTGTTACAACATAGTTAATTTATTGAAGCTAGAACTCTAATAATATCTTCCCTAGCATCAGATTTTAGAGAACTGAGTACTGTGCACATCAAAATTAGTTTAGAACTGAAACTGCGTGTATTCATTTCAGCCTTTTTGCCTGACTTGATGCTCTCTTCTTCCTCATATGACAGCATAACTCACAGTATATTGTTTTTTTCCCTTAAACTGTTTATTCGTTGGCTAGCCAGCATTGAGTAGAGATGTTTTTGCAGTGTGATAAAATGTTTCTGTATTACATGCTCTTTAAAACAGAGGCGCTCAGCCTGAGAGGCATATCCTCTGGGTGGGGAAGAGTAGAAGGTTGCAGTGGGGATTGGATGGGTGAGGGGTTTTTGGGGAGGGTGATGGAGGGAGAGTTGTTTGTGTGTAGTTTGGTTTGGTGGTTTGGGTTTTTTTGGGGTTTTTTTTTTGTTTTTTTTTGTTTTTTTGTTTTTTTTTTCCTTCTCCTGCCTTCTCTTGGGTTATGAAGCCCTGTGCATCGCACCATGCACGTGGGGTGGGGAGGAGATGGTTCTGCACTCAGCAGAAGAGCTGCTCTCGCAGAGGCAGGCACTGCTTATAGCTTGGCCCCTGTTGCCTTGACCCTGAGGAAGCAGCTCCTGATTTCCCCCAGTGTCTGCAGGGCCAGGAGCCAGCACTACAAGGGCAAAACTCTGTGTTTTGCCTCTGTGAAAGGAATCAGCTCTCGTGTTTATAACATAGTGTCGTAGTTCAGCCCGGATCGGGACCAGACTATGCAGTCTCTCTCTTACCCCCCCCACTCTCCGAGAGAACAGGGGGAGATGATATAAGAAAAACGGCTCGAGGTTTGAGATAAGGACGTGGAGAAATCCTTAAAGTTACCATTACAGGCAATACAGACTCGACTTGGGGAAAACTATTCATTTATTACTACAAACAGCAGGAGAATGAGACAAAGAACAAGATAACCTCCCCCCACCCCTCCCTCTTCCCGGGCTTAACATTATCTCTACTACCTTCCTCCCACCGAGCGGCACAGGGGGAAGAGGGAATGGGGGTTGCGGTCAGTTCATCACGCGTTGTTTTACATCGCTGCTTCATGATCGGGGGAAGAACTCCTCGCATTCCTCCCCTGCTCCTTTGTGGGGTCCCTCCCACGGGCCACAGTCCTTCCTGAAACTGCTCCGGCATGGGTCATCTCTTCCATAGGGTGGAGTCTCTCCAGAACAGCTGCCCCAGCAGGCCCTCCATGGGCCACAGCCTCCTTCAGGCCTCCACCTGCCCCAGTGTGGGGTCCTTCACGGGCTGCAGGTGTATCTCTGCCCCTCTGTGGACCTCCATGGGCTGCAGGGGGACAACCTGCTCCACCATGGTCTTCACCACAGGCTGCAGGGGAGTCTTGGCCAGGAGCCGCATTACTCCTCCCCCTCATTCTTCACTGACCTTGGCATCTGCAGCCGTTCCCCACAACAGGCTGGCAGACGCCTCTCAGGATCCTTTTTACATCTCATTCACATCTCATCTCCTCTCCACTTCTTGCAACTGGGCCGGGCCAAGTTGGGCCCAGTCGGCTGCCTGGTGGGAGGCCAGAGGGTGAGGCCTGCAAGGCCCACAAGGCTCACACCTCCCCCTCTCTGCCCCCACTCAGCTGCTTCACATCTTCTTCTCCTTTTTTTTTTCCTGTTTTCCCCTTCTTAAATACGTTATCACAGAGGTGTTATCACGGGACATTCTGCTACCAATTGGCTCAGCCTCAGCCAGCAGCAGGTCTGCCCTATGCCCAGCTGTGTCCACTGAACAAAGGGGAGCGACTTCTAGCAGTTTCCTACAGAAGCTACCACCTTAGGCCCCCCCCCGGCTAAATGAAACCAGAACACATAGGTGTGCTGGAAGCCTTTCACAGCAACAGCATGCTTCTGTTGACCTTTTTTCCTTTCAGTTGTCTTAGAAAACTCTTAGAGACTTTTTATGAGGCCCTGTAGTGATAGGACAAGGGGCAACGATTTTAAACTTAAAGAAGGTAGATTTAGATTTGACATAAGGAATACATTTTTTACAATGAAGGTGGTGAAACACTGGCACAGGTTGCCCAGAGAAGTTGTGGATGCCCCATCATTGAAAGTGTTTAAGGTCAGGTTGGATGGGTGTGTGAGCAACCTGATCTAGTGACAGATGGCCCTAAAGGGATGTCCCTTCCGACCCCAAATATTCTCTGATTCTGTGAAAACAGCGCAACTGTTCAGTGGGTATCTGACTTTGCAAACACCTGGAGAGCCTGGACATAGATTATTACATTTTGAAAAGCTGGCTGAAATGAGACAAAAGTATCCAAGAGGGAAATAAGAGAAACATACAAATGTTTGCCTCTCAAACCAATATTCTTCAAGTATATCAAGTGAGTTAATGCTGAAGATGCTAATACAAGAAAGAAGGAAAGATGATTACAAAGTTTGGAGGTGAAAAAACCCAAACCTATGGTCTGTCTGCAGGGATGAAGAAGTAGAGATGAGACAGTTCTGTTCCTTCTGGGTACAGTGGAGCTGTATTCAGTGTGTCTATGTTAGACGAGATTATTGGAATAATCAGCACACAGAGCTCTTTGTGCTGTCCGCTCCACGCCCATAAGTAGTTGGCTGTCTGGTAACAAGGTGGTTTGTGTACCAAACAAGTTATAGCGAGAGCCTAAGGTTTGGTGGTGGTTTGTTTTGCTTTGTTTTGTTTTGTTGGTTTTTTTTTTTTTGTAGTCCCTCTGGCTATGTAATACTCACTTTTCTAACCATGTCCTTCCTTTTTTCTGCGTGTGTGTTGGTGCTTTCCTAAATTTGTTTCCAGTCTCAAGTTCAGTTTTAAACTAATGTTTTGAGAGTATTCCTTGAGTTCAGAGCAAACTGGTTGGCTAGTGACTGTGTTCCCTCTCCTGCATGCTGTGGGAGAGCTTACTAATCTTGCTTACTTGAGCCTGTCTGGAATATTTTGCTGCTTCTTGCCTTTCTCCATGGTGAGTTGTGGCCAAGAACGCCGGTATGAATTAGCCATGCAGAAAGCACATACCAGCTCAGAGCTATGACTTCTTGTGCTGAGGGAAAACATACAGTTACAGCCTTATACCTCAAATAAGCCTTAGCCCTTCTACCTGTGAGTTTAAAGGTTTAGCTCCCTCATTTTATAATTTTCAGTAAATTTAAATATTCGAGTTTTTTAGGCCTGTAGATGATACATGAGTTGCAGCTACGGTGGTCTGGAAGATACGAGGCGCTAGAAATCAGGTGGAAGAATTCTCCTCAGAAAGGAGTAACAAATCCCATGCCTTGCTCTGGGAAACTGTCTTGAAGATGTGTATTTTGTTTTGGTGTCCCATTTAAGAGAACAAGACAATCGTGGCCTATATGAATTCTTCTTACATGAACACTGTCTGAGCTACAGTAAAGAACCTAATTAAGCCAAAAATAACGTTGAATACACTAATGCTAAAAAAAACCCAGTTGCATTAGGGAAGACAAACAGTGAAAAAAAAAACCCAAAACTCAGACTTTCCAGTCCTGGAGGTTAGTGGGAGGGTGTTCGTGGAGTCTGACTGACATCTCTGAACTCCCTGTCTGCAACTGTTCTGTATCAATCTGCGCAACTGTAGGTACGGTTTGGGACTTTGCACCTCTTCTTATATTACCTTTCATTCCTGTTTCTACAGGCTTTTTGGAATCAAGTATTTCTGCTTGTGAAATGCTAGGAGGTATTGTCACTCACTCTTGACTTGGGCTTTTTTGTTGCTTTTTGGTTTGGTTTTTTTTTTTTTTTGGAATCTGTCTGAAAGCTCAGTGCAAACATCAGCTTTGTGATTTTGACAAAGTAGGAGATTTGTCTTAATTTTTCTGAGAGATTTGCTGACAGAGATGTGTGTCTCCTGTCCCAACCTCATAAATAACACACTGGCTGTGTTAATAATAGTATTGGACTCTCCAAGCCCTTAAAACCAGAAGATTCGCGGTACTACTTGTCTTAGTTCACTCATCAAACTATTTCAGAAGGAACTTACAAGAAGTAATCTCGGTGGTCGTGGCTGAGCAGGTGACAAAATGGGCCCTTGGGGATGTATAAGGAAGGTGTGTGCTGGGGCACCATACGGGCTCGGTGTTGTGTCTGATTAGAGACTGGAGAAAATGGGTCGCCTCTTTCTTCGTGTGAAAAACCTCACTGATGAATTCCTGTGGTATAACCATTGGAAATGCATGACCGAGTACTTCATTTCCTATATTTATGGGTAAAGTTAAATGAAGATCTTTGTGACAAATAGATTAAAAAGCTTCAGGCACAGTTTACAAAAATGTGTTTTAACTGATAAACTTTATAAATAAGGAAGACTGAAAATCTGATGTTTCTATCTGTATTTTACCCACACATCATTGTTAACCACAATGCTAAGTTAGATATAAATGTAAGAGCTCTTCTAAACCCAGAGCTAGAATCTCTCAAAGACCAAAACACTTGTTTAACGCTGTGTTAAGAAAGTGGCTTTATAGATAAGTGTTAGTTAGAGTGCTCTGTGATATGATCTGTACTGTTTCTCAGCACAAGCACTCTTAGCAGCTTAATTTTGCTTTGCTTGGATCTGTAATTCTTGTCTGAAGGGTTAAAAAGTTACTTATGTAAAGATTTAGGTTAAAGCAGCATGCAAATAAAACTCTTCTTATGTATTTCATCCATGCTCTCTGAGGTAGCTTGCTTGCGTCGGTGTAATGGTGCGAGTATTACCTTATATTCCCAGCTTTAGCAAAAGGGACCACTTGTCCCCAGAAAAAGGCTGCCTGAACAGCCCTGGGTGAGTTGTAAGAATATACCTATTTATTTCTTAAAACTCTGTTTAGTTCCAAAGTGTACGATGTGCTTGTAGGAAAGCTAAGGTACCGGTCATACAAGAACACAGAATACCTAGTGTAGTCCTCTGAAGCATCACCATCACAGCTGATGTTCGCAGGGATGACCACGCATCTTACGTAAAGAGAGAGATCACTGCTACTTCTTTTTTTCAGCATTGTATCGTTTGACTGGCCACGCTGTCTAGACTGCAGACCCTAGACTGTGGAAATAAGATTAGCAGCACACCCTCCAGAAAGGGAATGTGGGCTAAAAGCTGTCAGGGAGAAAGTGGAAGAGCCAAGCCTAGGGCAGCACCATGTCCTGGCCAGGCAGAGGGAAGCTGGCTGTGCTGGGAGAGCCGTGGGCTGGAAACGCCATCCGTTTTTGGAAACACTGTGCATTCTGAAAGCACTATCCGTTTGTGCTGCTTCGGTCACGTGCTGAAAACGCGCCTGCTTGCCTCCTGCTGTAGCAGCAGGGTCTGAAGGGAGGCAAGAAATTAGTGTCAGTGGATGATCTTGAACCCAGAACGAGCTGTTTGGGGTTTCTGAGACCTGCTAAAATAAGCAGCACATGCTTCCAGGCCATGGTTCTCATTGGAGGTAGGAGGAGTCTCTCTGTTGCCAGGTCTCTGGGTTTGTTCTTGTGGGCATCTCAGAGCCGTTGTTCTCCGCGTAGCCTGTGTCCTTCAGTTCGTAAAATGAAATCTCAGGCCATCCTGTAGCTGTCAAGGAAAAACTACTCCTCTGCTGCAAACTTTTTTTAGGTGATACATTTTAGAATAAAAGTTTTTTTTCCCATTGGTAGCAAGGGTTAAAGATCGAGGGCAACAGGTATGGGCAGACTTAGGCATGTGATATGTTTGACTGTTTTGCAAGGTGCTATAAATGTTGGCTCCCTGTAATCTGATACCAGGGTAGGACAGGCTAACTTAATGAAGGAAAATAGACAGCAATGTAAAAGAACTGGAAATTCAAGTCTAGCTGACTAATACTAGCCTGCTCCAGAGGCTTTTGCCTGTTCATATTGCTGACAGCTGACAGCAAATGAGAGGCAAACAACAGTAACATTGCCTAATCTGCTCTATATTCATACAGATTATTTAAAGACACTGCAAAGGTAAGACCCTTTACGTTTCTCAGGCTGGCAGAGTTGCTGAACTTAGCCTTGAACGTCTGTGTCACCGACAGGAGTGAAGCGCCAAAAGGAGGCTTGAAGTCTATCTCTGTGTGTGTTTGGGAAAGGGAAGGCTTCTGCAAATTGTCTGTGGATTAGTTTGTGCCCCTTTCAAGTTGGTGCACATCAATTAAATCAAATTCAAATTTCTGAAGCTGCTCAAATACTCAAACATAGAAATGCAAATCACATAGTATTTCCGTGGCTACAACAGAGAGTAATTTTGAACGTAGTTAAATGTTTTGTTCGTTGTGCTTGACAGTCTAGTGGAAAATAAATTAATTGCGAAAGGAAAGCCGCAGAATGCTAGAAATCTGTGTTGCAGAAGTTGTAATGGGGATTTTTACTGAGCTTGGTCCTGTAGCATCTTCTGTAGAATGCTGAAAAAGTCCTATGGGAGTTTAACTCCCTGATCTAGCATTACAAACACTTGGCTGGAAAAGGTCACCTGGAATAAGAAACTTTTTACTTGAACCTGATCTCTGCTAGCCTTTTTTTTTTTTTTTTTTTTTTTTTCAGTTTCCCCCTTTAATTTAGATATTTTGTGTGCATTTATATTCCCATTTTAAAGAAAAAAAAATTAAAAAGTCTACGTCTTTGGCTAGCAGATTTTTCTTTGGTAAATTTAACTTTTACCTGCAAGTTATTTAAAAATAATGACTGAGTTACTAATTCGTGGGCACGGTAATTTGTAGAGAACAGTTGACAGTTTTATATCAGTATTGGGTACAGACTGGCAGACTGTACAAACTGGTAATTTGTGAAGTCTGGCACCTAGCCAAAGCAATTATATTTAGTTTCCCCTGATCCTTCTTCCTCCCGCTGCCACTTCTTCATTCTCTTGTGTGTATGCATTAATCAAAAGAGCAAAACCTCTCGGGGTCAAGCAGTTCTTCCCCCCTCCACCCTCTTTTACAAGTTTCCTCGTACCCTGTTCTAGCTGTCTTGGAGCTCAGCCCTTCAGCTCTCTCTGTACCGAGACTCTTTCCCTTTGAAATCAGTGAGATTTGACTTATCTGCTGCTCTCTTGTTACAGTTGCTTATAGGATCGTGGTCTTAATGCTCCTTAAAAGGTGCTATTAGAGGCCAGGAACTGCTTGAGGGTGCCTTTTAAAACATTTATTTTGTGTCACTGGAATAATTCATGTGGTTTACAGAAATTTCTGAACAAGACTTGGGATTTTATCAATTTACAATTTTCTTGGTATCTTTTTTAACCATCTTTTTGAGATTTTGTAAAAAACGGTAAGATAACTTTGATACTAATGTTATTTATTAATGTTGGTAATTTAGTTATCTTATGACAGCACATAAAAACGATCCTATCTCTGCAAATTTACTATTGGATAAAATAGCATAAACTGAGTTAAAGGAGAGGAAGCAATGAGAGACCTTTTGTTTTCCTTTCCATACTTAGTATCACTTACCTCTTGATGAGCTAGACCTTGCGGATGCTTGCAGAGTCATATCAAACTTGTAGTCCATCTATTCTGGTTTTGGAGTGTTTAATATATTATTATTTTTCTAGTGGAGAATACCCGAGTCCAGAAGTGAGAAGTTACAAAGAAAAAAAATGACAGCAAAATCCTGCCTGTAGAGATGGGTGGTTGCAGTCTGCATTACTGGAGGTTTGCCTTGTGTTATGACAGGTCTTTTCCATTCTGTTTAAAATAAATCCTTTTGTAATAAGGCTGATTTGTCTAATTATATTAAGATGTTTTTAAAACATTTTGTAATTTTCCTAAGCTTTTGATTTCTGTCACATCTGTAGCAAAGACATTGAGCAAGTATATCTAGGCTGATGCATTTTTTAATTGCTTTCTTTTCATCCTTTCAAAACTACTTGCTTCTCAACTTAATTGAACCTCTTCTTGTTCTCATTTTATCAACTGGGAAATACGAGCACCTGATTTTTTCCTTCCCTTTACCAGTAGTGATGAATTAACTACAAAGGCAAAATCAAAGGACAGACCAAGTTAGTGATTCCCAAGAATTTTGGGCCAGCAAACCACACTCCTCAGCCTCTGCATTTACTGGAGATTAGCATGTACGCGTACCGTTATGCAGCAGCAAGAAGAGAAGCAGGTCTTTGCTATCAATGTTACTGTTTTAAGCTGATCATTTGATCTATATTATATTGCTAAACACTGTCACGCTTTTGGAAATGTTATTCGTAACAAAACCTAATGGGTAGGATAAGAGACCTTCAGATAGCCTGTCAGTGAGAAGTTCTTAGAAAGACTGGCAGTCACGCCGTGGGTCGCCCGGAAGCTTGGTGTGGCAGTGTGCTTGTGGGGAATATTTTTCAGGTGATAAAGGCCTGCCTTGCACATAGGCTTCCCCAATTTTGACAGTAACTACACCCAGATGTTATCTTTACGAGACCGAGATGTTAGCGCTGCTGTGTTCTGCAGGCTGGTAGATCGACTGTGAGATCCTGATGCACTGCTTGGGGGAGTACACTGGCCTTTTTAGTGGAGGTCGAGTTGATCTTGTTTGTTTGGTCTTTGGTGGATGAGGGGAAGATCAAGCTAAGTATTCTCCCAGCAGTAGTGATATGGTGATGAGAAGCAGCGAGTGGAAGTGACTGAACTGGAAGCAGAGAAAGAGCACTTCTGCGTATCCCCTTGTTGTATAGGCCTGTGGAAGGCTGTGTGGTTTTTGCTTCTTTGGTAGCCAAAACAACTACACCAAAAGTAAAAAGTCAAGTCAGTAAAAAGGCATGCATTTCATATATTTATTTTGCTGTATACATAGAAGTGTGTATGTGCACATACACACACAAAAATGGGGATAAAGTGTGTTTATGTAACTGCAACTGATACATGTATGTGTGCATCCACACAGGTGTGTAGGCTAGGTGCTATGTGGTGAAGCAGTATTACATGGCTTTTATCTAACTGTAGCTGAAGCAATGTATAGTATCTGTGAGCTGAGGCTTTAATAACCCAAATTCAATCTGAAAAATTTCATAGAATATTTTCAAAGCCCTAGGTCACATAGGATGCTAGGTTACATAACCAGTTCTGAAAATTTACCCTCATCTTCTCTTCTTTGTTTCTAATGTGCCAAGGAGTGCAATTTGGGCAGCTGCAAAATGATGTCTGAATCTCCATGTCTCTCGGAAGGTGGGGGGAGTGAGAGAGAGACTGCGTAGTCTGATCCTGATCGGGGCTGAACTACGACACTCCACTAAGCAGTTTTGATCAGGGGAAGGAGAGGGGGAAGGGAAGGAGGTCCAGTCTCTGACACGATTTGAGGAAGAAGGGAGGGCTGGCGTTATGATGTCCCATCTCCGTACCTATAGAAATTCAAGATTCAATTATTTTCTTCTCAGGGGAATGGGGAAGCAGGGAAGAGGATTTGAACCCTTTTTTTTCCCCCTGGAATGCCCTTGCTCCCTTGCTTTAGGGCAAATTACAGCTAGCTTTCCCTGTTGAGTTGGCTCTGCTTTGCAAGAGCAAAGGCTTTGCGGAGAGGTAGCAAAAACCCAGTGTGGCCTTTCTGTTGCCTGATCAGATTAGGGAGGCTTGCTCTTTATCTTAGCAGATGTTCAAATACTTCATTCAGAGCTCAAGAGCTTCAGTAGTAGAGTTGAGGAGGGCCTTCCTTGCCTCAGTATCTTTTAACTTGCTGTTTAGAAATGGCCTTTTGCTGGTAGTCTGATTTTTTTTGTTGTTTTTGTTGCTGCAGCGTAAATAAATTATTTACAGTCCTCTATACCTACTTACCTACATTCATTTGGGGCTGCCTTTACACATCGAGCATGCTGACAAGAGAGGATACAGAGGAAAAAAAGCCTCAACCACAATGTAGTTTTCTTCAGATTTCCAAGCAGCGCTCTGACAGTTACTGAGTTTGTGTACAACAGCTGTGTTACATAAATGTGCTAAACAAAAGGGACTTTAAAAGTATCAGGGAACATGGGAGATAGGAAGAGGAAAGTTTTCAGGGGTGGAGGAGTCTGTAAACAGTGTTGGAGTTGTTACTGTTAATAGTCCAGAAAGGAATCTTGCTTCATATTAGATGTTCAGACTAAAAGAGGTAGTTGACCAAAAAAAAATAAATATATATATTCATTGACAATGTGATTTTTCTGTTGATGGCAAAGAAGGGCTTGTTGCTTGCATTTGTGCTTTCTGCTCTCTTTGAAGTAATAATGTGCTTTTATATGAGATTTAGGGAAGAGGGGGTTCATTTAATTTCTTTTGTATTGACTGAACTGTGTGACTATTACATTTTTAATGCTTGTTTATACTTAACAGATGAACCCTCTTACTCTCTGTCCTCCTTGCTATATATTTGCTGAGAGCCCGTGGTGACATAGGCTGGTTTCCAGCTTGGCTGCAAAACAGGGATTTATTGATACCGCTGATTTCTTTGTCCTTAACGAAAGCTCAGCAAAGGTCACTCCGTTTACTTTTATTATGTTAGCTGCTTTTTGCAGTTTCCCCTGGGCAGCGTGGATGCTTTCAGAAGTTTTCAGCCTGTTCCTTACATTGTTTCTTTCCTTCCTTGGTGATACCCCTCCTACCATGTTGTTCTCCTATCTACTTTAATTTGTGTGAGCATTGTGTGAAGGCATACTGTGCCTTCAGAAACTTCTCATGCCAAGTAACATATATTAACTTGTTCTATTTACTTTTTGTTTTGCTGACTGCAGGTCCCCTGGGTCTAAGGACGTGGCTCAAAGCTCTTGTTCTGTGCAGTTTCTTAGTATTATGAATAGGAATAATCAATCTGTGAAGGATGCCACAGTAGACTATATTGTTAGCGTTTATGCTCTATGTGGACCACACGTAAGGAAGATCATAATGGATCTGAGATTTCTGCATTATGAGAATTGCAATATTATTCAGCTTTTCCCTCCTTTTTAAGAAAACCAGACTCTACGATGTATTACTTGCACAGTATTTTAAAAAGATGCAACTCTGCAGAGGATGGATTGGCTCTGGTCTGATCCATCCGTAACCTCCACTGGTAGAAAGGAGTTACAAACTTGAGTGAAATGGTGCAGTTACCATCCACGTGTTTGTCTGACCTCACTCAGGATGCTTTTCAGTCCAAAATTTCCAGGTGATGTCTTTATTCTTCCCTTTCCTCTCGTTCACTCCTCTCTTCCTCTCACATCCAAGATGGTGTTGAGGAAGGAGGTTCAGCTTTGCATTTCTGTTAAGCCACGACTTTCACACTTCTAGGCTAGAGCTAATGCTGCAGACCATCTTAGAAAATCATTGGGAATTTTCAGTCGCAAGTCATTTGTCCCCATGCTGAATGAGTCGAGCTGTTTCAACAGTAACTTGGGATCCAGAACTGCATTTGAATCTTAAAGCAGCTAAGCTGGTTCTTAATTCTATGTGTATGAATAATCTTACTAATTTCACAAAAAAAAAAAAAACGCAGTGCAGGATGATTACAGTCATCTTTCGTAAGCCTAAATGGGACTGGATCCAGTAGCTTGCTGGAGGCATCTTTCGGTGCAGCTGGGGTGCTCTCAGTACCAAGACTTGAGCCTTCCAGGTTTATAGCTGAACTTCTTCAGCGGATTTTTGGGTTTGTGCCTGGCACTTTGATGCCTCCTACACCTGCTCCAGAGTGGTGCCGCTGTGTTATTTCAGTATTCTGCATTACAGTGCTTGAATGCTAAGGCAGTATGCACTTAACCGGCTCATACTGTCAGGAGTCGAAGGAGAAATTGTAGGTTTGTTACTTCCAAGTTGGAGCCTGGTTGTGGTATTGCAGCTTCACCATTGGGATGAAAAATGTTGGTTCTGGAGGTATTTCTTACGAGCTTTGTTGAACTGGCTAAATAGGACTAGGATTAAGTGCAGGGTATGTATGGTGAAGAGTGGTGGGGATAAAAGTCGTGGTGTCTAACTGGAAGGAGTCACACAATGGTATCTTCTGGGATCCCAGAGTAGCAGCGTACTAAGAGTTAAGTTGGCTGAATGTGCTTGCTGACAAACTGATTGAGGAGGTTGTTTCTAGATGTTGAAATCAATAGAGGAGGGGAATTTCCAGAGGGACTGAAATAATTTACTTGTATGTTCAGTTTAAAGGATTAAGCAAAATTAAGATGTTTATTTGTATTGTTGTGCCTTAATATTGCTTTTTGTAGTATGTTTCTACAACAATGAGTAAAAGTGAAAGCAAAACCTAATTTATTCTGAAAAATTGATGTAAATTTTATGGTAATATACACTTGGTTCCCTTTCTCCCTACTGTTTGTATGTAGTCAAGCTTATTGTACATGTGAATACAATTTACACATTTTATGCTGTTTGCAAATAACTTATTTCCACTCACAGATGTATGTAAAATCAGGCAGGGAGATAAGTGGCATTTTATAGCAGAAACAATAGTGATGTTTGTGTTAGCCTGTGGACAGCAGGATCCTGTGGTACTTGGAATAATGAAAGCACTTTATAGAACTAGATGTGGAGGAAAATATAGCTGGTTTAGAATTGTGCTGGCTTCTGTGAAAAGCTGCTCTTGTCTTCCATATGCCAGAGAAAGCAGTATGGGTTAAAGGAAAGTACTTTTGCATTATTTTGCCATGCTGTTATTGCCCGATAGATAATTTGCTATTACTGTGTACTGCTAAAGAAGTAATGAAAGGTTTCCTGTAAATATTAATAGTTTGAGTGCCTAACCTTTATAAGGTTAGATGTAAAAGCTCACTAAAGCCTGTTCACTCACTCGTCTTTGACTTTAGTCATAATATTGTGGTTAGTTGTTTCTTTTCTTGCAACAAAGTATCATTTGAATTTATTTATAGATCCCTTGGTGGTTTTGGGGAAGGGGTAGTCTGCTATATAGTCTTACGTCACTGCATCACCGTGGTGTAAAATTCGTAAACCAGCTTTTGAATGTCTGTTCCTGCAACCGTATCAGATGGTTAGCAACTTTGTATTACCATAAAGTGTGGCTGTTCTAAGTAGTGTGTGGATCCCTTTGGGATCAAATGCGTTGAACTGCTGCAGTCTCTTAGATTGTATTAAATTATGATGATTAGTTCTGCATTGAGCATTTTGTTGAGATTTTTAAAGATAAAAAGTAAAAAGATTTCTTTTTATGGGTTTTAGTAAGTTTGCTGCCACAGCTTTTGGATCTTCTGCATTTAGTGTGGATCTTGGTATTGTAGTATCTCTGCTGTAAAATATTAGCATTTGCAGAATAATGAATGACCTCGCACTAATAGAAGAATATGCCAGTTCCTAATGCATGCAGGTAACTTTAAAAATCTGTCTTAAAGTGAGCTGTACTTTTGGTTTTCCTTATACTTCATCAGCTTACTAGGTAGCCTGCATCTCCAGCACTTCATTTACTCTGATTTTGCACTGACACTGTTGTTACTGACCTTAGAAAGTTACTGGACCTTACAGACTTGTACTCTGTTCATACGCGTGGCTTCAGTTAGTGTAATGGAGATGATTATAAGCCCTTGCTGTATTCCAGCTCTAGTTCTGCGTGGACAATTAGCTTAACCCTTGTTTTAAAATAAGTCTCCGTTTGGAAGCTGAGAGGTTCTCATATTTCCTGGTGATCCTTTGAATTGGAGTTACTCTTCAATGATTAGAGGGAGTGACTTAAAATATTGTTTCATTTTATTGGAGAGTTACAATTTATTTCTAGGCAGTAACCAAAATAGAAGTTGTACTTAAATAAGTTTCCATACCTGTCCTCTCTTCTGAAAGAGCTGGTATGTCCCTATTGACATAGATTGACCTGCTTCAATCACTGTGTGGAAAATGTTAAACTATATATTATATGGCTATATACGTTATTTTCCGGCTGGGATACAGGATGCTAGGAATCTGGGATGGGACAAGTTGATCTTAGTCCCACTGTGCTGTTGTGTGTGTGTAACTTCTTAATGGCGTTCTTATCTTCTAAAAGGTGAGGCCCTAATTACATCCTGGGAAGTTACCCAGGATTATATGGATGCATGTCATGCTTTCGGTGTCATAGCCTCGCTGAAGTACAGAAAAAGCCTTGTTAACTATTCAAGTCATCCTGCAAAATGGCAAGGGCTGAGGCTGAACAGTTATGGTTCCCAAAGCACATCACATGAATGAACAACATTCTCTGTTCATGCATGTGGCTCTCATTAATGCAAATATTCTCTAGTTAGAGTTGTGGCTACTTTTATGAACCTTTAACAGCTAATTAAAGCACACTTTGGAAGTTGGGGAGGTTCTTCTGTTTGCATAATTTTGGGTTTCCTGATTTCTTAGAAGGATCTAGTGACTTAAATGCTTGAATACTCTGCCATCACTGCTTAGGAATTTGGGAATACTACAATCTATATGGGAAAAACAGCTGCTACATTTCCTAGAGTGAGGGAGTATGAGCCTGTGACATGATCCTCCCTAATTAAATTGCTTGGCACTGGGGAGAGGAAGATGCCCTTCATTTTTTTTGAGTTTCAGCCTACTGCAAAAACAAGGCAAAGTTAAACCTCCTGTACAAAGGCAGATGTTAATCCTCACCAATGGCCCAGAGGCTTTCCCGGGGGTCTCAGTCTGGATGGGTACGTGTTAGACCTGTACCCCTTTTTTTTTTCTGTCACAAAAGCCCTTAATGGAAGGCAGTTTAAAGAATTTTGATCAAAACACTAGGCACCACACATTTAGCTTCCTTAAAAACATGGATTTAAATTCCTGGGCACCAGCATACTCCCGTAGTTTCCTAATTTTAGATACCTGTTTCTGTTATTCATTTGAAATTAGAATTTTTTTTTTTATTAATGTATTGGTCACCTTAGCTGTATAAAAAGATTGTTTTGTGCTCACCTTTTTCCCCAGAAGTGACACAGCACATTTCTTCATAACCTCATGTTAACCATATTTACCTTTGGCACTGATGAATAAATGAAGATGCGGGAGCACGCATCCCTCCAGTGAAGCTGTTTACATTCCGTAGCTTGGGATTTTTTTTCTTTTCTTTGCTATTGTACTGTGCAGTTTTTTTGCCTGTTCTAATTTGCCGTGACGTGGTCAGTGCTGTTTCCTTCCGGCTGCTTGCGAGCCTGTGATAGAGATAAGGATACGTTTACAGTGCATTTTTAACAAGAAGCTGAAGATCTGCTTCGTGTAGGAACTCGAGGACTCTCTGGATTATACAAAGAATTTATTTTCGGGTTTCATCTGTTTGACACTGTGGGAACCAAGATCCTAGAGCATTTTACTTGCAAAATAACAACTTTGCTAAATTTGAACTGTGTGTGAAGAAGAAAGGTGGTGTACTTGAGACATCCTGCAGCTGAGTAGGTCAGTCTGGGTTTTGTATTTTGTTTTGAATATACCTTAAAGATGAGAGTTACTAATGAATGTGAAAACTGCGTAGATGAATCAGATGAAAAGATGGATTTTCTTTTTGTTAAGTTTCGTAACTTTTTTTTAGTCTCATGCTTTTAATATGAAACACTTTGAAACTGATGTCTGACTTCCTGAAACAGTTTTATTTTTAAGGGAATGAAAATTTGCATGTATTAATCAGTAAAAGTAATACCTGTGAGGATACAAAGGTGTCTGACCTCCTTGGAATTAGAACAGTTACAGTTCAGAGCAGGCTTTGTTGCAACTGCTACTATTTCGCACAGCTAAAGCAATCATTTCTTGATTGTAATGCCTTTGTTTTTTCCTTCCACAGTGACAAAGGCTATCGAGGTGGGAAGAACAACTCAGGAAAGGATTTCCCTTGGTTTGTTTCCCTTTGAGAAGAGAAGAACCTGGGAACGCTGGTGATCTAAGAAATACAAACGCTGATACTTGATTCATTTTGTGATCCTGCCTTTCTGCCCAGCTGGACCTCAGTGACGCTCTCCTTTTTCACATTCGAGAACATCTTTCTTCATATGTGGAGCTGAGACCTGGGAATGCGTTATTATGGCAGCAGTTGTACAGCAGAATGAGCTTGTGTTTGAATTTGCCAGCAACGTCATGGAGGATGAGCAGCAGGTATGGGCCGGTGTAAGGAACCGTATTAGTACGAGTTGGTGTTAGGAATGTTAGGAAAAAAGGAGGAAAAAATGTAGTGTAAAACACAAAAAAGCAAACATTGAGGTCATTATTGTTGCAGCAGATCTTTGTGCTGTTTCAAAAGCTTCCTGTTGCTTCCTGGAACTTGCATGCACAGGAACAGAAATTGGTTGAAATGTTACGACTTCTGCAGTATTGCAGACATCCTCCTCTGAAAATGTTTTTCCTGTGTCGCTGATTTGTGCCACCAGAATCCATCCCTTTGTGCTGCAGCATTCCCCAAATTCTTCTATTTGACAGTAGTTTTAACTTTCCTAGTGTGCTAGGATAAAATTCTGAATAGAAGTAAGTCACATTACGGATGGCTAGAAGGAGCAGTAAGTACCTGCTCACTGCTTTTTACAGATTGGTTTCTAAATTGTGTTACTGTACGCCAGCTATTCAGAAATAAGCTTCAAAGTAATTTAAATTGTTTTCTTTCACACTGCAGGGAAAATATGTGTTTCTGTCTGAGAAGATTCTCAGGTATTGATTGTCTAAACCACATCCTGTGAGTCTGAGGCTTCAGTGAAGGATTCCTATTGTGAAAATCAGGCAGCTCCTCTGTAGGTGGGGGTTAATAGTAGGGGTTTACATTTATTAACAAAAAGTTAGGTGTCTGAGTACTGTGGAGAAACCATTCTTAAGAGTGAGAAGTGCCATGACAAACCATTCCTCTTTTTGCGAATGTGAAAAGCATTTATCCTCTTCTCTTCTAAAAATACTTCTGACTTCATAATCTTGTCTCTGGGTTTTCTGTATGGCCTAATATCTGGCTGTGTCACTCGCCCATTTCTGCTGTCACAGTCACGATCATTTCAATGAACTAAGTGTTGTCTGTCTGAAGTGCTAACTCAGTTTTGGGTGGAACTGGTAATGTAACTTCCTTCCCTGTATTTTTCCAGAGCTTGTGGTAGCCTGGGGATTTAGATATGGGAATTGCACAAACAGTGGAAAACAAACCTTATTTATTACCTCTGTTGTTCATTGCTAGTTTTACTTTGCAAGGCAATGGGAGAGGGGAGAGTTGCGATGGGGAGGCCTACTTCAGTGTGGTTTCTGGAAAAGGTAATGTAAGCAAATGTGGTTTTGTTCAGTTTAGCTATGAGTTCTGCCTCTTGCAATTTCTTCAGATACTCACCTGAAAAACTTCAAAAATATGAAAGAGTACTTAACAGCGCGGTAAAACTTCCCTAAACAGAGCTTTCATTAGGCCCAGAGCAAACTCAGCCTTGGCATTTATCTCATAATCCCAATAAATTCTACTCCAGATTAAGCCTAAAGAACGAAGGCGTCCTGTAGCATACCCTAAAGGTGATTAAATCATAGGTGCAAAAGGCCGAAGACAGAGAGTGCACAGCAAAAGATCTGTCTCTGCAAACAGTCTCTGGGGTGCAAGCTTCTCTTAAGGTAGCTCTGGGCTACCTCAGTTCAGGTATCAAAAATATACAGGTAGCCAGCTGGCTGGCCGCACAAAGGTAGATCTTAAATACTCAGTTGTAGAAAAGGAGTCCTGCGTAGGGAAGGATCTCGAAAGCTGGAGCAAGATTTAGCTTAGACAAGGATTTTTACTATAACATTAACCCAGAAAAATTGATTATGTGTGTACCTGGTTGATCTGCTGCTTATAACATAGGAGCTATTGCTGCTGCTACTCCTGAAGTTTTTCAGTTCCGAACAGATAAATTGTATTTAGGGATAGATAACATTATTTGTGTGCTCTGCAAAAATGTTAGCTCTAGAAGGGCTCTGTGTTGGTCAAAAGCATTTTTTGAGCTTCGTCAGTATTCAAAAGGTTATGTCTTTATACACGGGTGTCAGTTGACTGGTCTTTAGATAATTATTTTTGTGATGCCCCCAAATCTGCCATTTGAAGAACTTTGGTACTTCTCTTGTCAAAGTTTTGCCTTGGGTCCCTGTTTTGCGAAGAGCTGTCAGGACGTGAACAGCTGTGGGGAGAGGTTCAGGGTCTAGATGGCAGCTATGCTCAGTGTTTCAGGGAAGTCATAATTCATGGCTATTTATTCATTTATTTATTTAATTCATTTTTTTAAGTCTTGGTTAAACAAGCATAAATTATGAACAGTCTATTTGCAAATTTAAGTATTTGGCCAGTGACAGATGCCAGTGGGAGGGCCTCGGTCACGTGGTCCCATGTGAACGGGAAAGGCTCTCTCTTATCAGCTCTATCCATTTCAGTTTAGAAAATAATGATTTTTTTTTTTTTTTTGTCTTGGACAGTTCATTGATCACATTGTGCATGTATGGTGAGGAAGAAACGGGATGAAAATATCCTTGTAATCTTGAGAATGGAACAAGTGGCTTGCACTAATGCTACTGATAACCTGACTGGCTGCTGCGATGTGTCAGACATCCTAGTTAAATTGGCTGTTTGCTTCCCCCCCCCCCCCTTCTCTTTTTTTTTTTTTGTTTTATTTTGTTTTTTGGTTTTTTTTTTTTTTGAGAGAAAGGCTGCACACATAAAACTGGGCAGGAGCTCCTCCAGGCTTTGGCTGAGTCAGTGCCGCTACCTAAAACTGCTTTTTTTTCATCTCTGCAACTTCTCTTCTCAATGTCTTTTCATTTAGCCCTTCATTAACTTACAGTTAACGTGATATTTGATCAAGACAGCCGTGATTTTAAAAGCCGGATAAAAGCAGCCACAGAGACTGGATCCGTACAAGGAAGTTTTGAATGGTGCGGGAACATGCTGAATCATCACAGCCATTAAATTGCTAGCAGAGTTCCCGTCATGACTGCTCTGTGCCAACAGGTCCTCAAGTGGCTCTGACGCATGCAGTAATCTGGGCCTGAAGACAACTCCTGTGTCTCTGAGGGATGTTTCTCTCTTTCCATCTGAGAAAGAGGGATCCAAATCTTTAGGCTGGGATATGAATTCTGCACCATCTTCTCATGCCTTGGTTTGCTCTTCCACATTCCCTGGTGTTGCCATGGGCCTTCTGAAACATTGAGTCACCTGGTCAAGGCCAAGGTCTACATTTTTTGTTCATTTCCAGTTCCAGCAGAAAGTCCCTCTTATCCACTTTCAGTTTTATGAAGACTTTCAGGAAATGATTGTGAGATCCATAATGAGGTTGTCTCCCCAGGAAGGTGAGCAGCATTTATCTGCTTCCAGTATCCCTCTGTAAAACTTCGTAATTTCTCAGATGCTGGCTGTGGGAACACCTTCAAAGCCAAGAGGCTGCCTCTGCTGCTGGCACAGGAACTTCAGCGAGAGAAAACCGAAGCCTATTTTCTAGGCACCAAAGTCACTATTCCCAGTTTTGTTTAGTTTTTTGTTGTTTTTTTTTTTTTTTTTTAAATAAATGGCCAAGTGTATTTCAAGTCTGAATTCCATTGCTCTGTTAAAAAGCCAGGTTTTTTCACACAGGTTTCTTTCCCTTTTTTTTTTTTAATTTTTTTATTTTTCCCATGTAACTTTTCCCTGCTCCTGTCTGTCGGATGCCTTTCTTCCCACCCATCACTCATTTGCACAAAATTTATTCCTCACCAGTTACAAGCTAGTCACCGTGTTCATGGGACAAGTTTTCTCCTTTAGAGGACTAGTAGTATGAGAAGACAGTACCTCCAGAGCATAAGTAGTCCCCTTCCTTGTTTTCCGTTTACACAGCCAGGAAGGTGTTTTGATCTTCTGTCAGCTGATGACAGCTGTTGAGAAAATTCTCAGAGGAAAAAAGAAACACCTTGTCAGCATGTCAAACACCCAAGAAGAATTTGAGAGCAGGAAGGAAGATTGTTGCCTTTGGCCCCCGGAGGAGAGCAGGGTTCTGTTTTCAGGGGGGCGTGGAGCATGACTGATGCTTTCAGAGACCTGCTCGTGGCTTCTCCCATGGACTTCAGCATCTGTCTGAAGCTTTGCAGTCCTCTGAATTGTTAAAGGTCGGTCTACAGGAGTAGTTTGTAGATAAACTACAGTGAGGAATTTGGTGTCTAAGACTTGGGGAGATTTCAGCAGTAGCTCAGCTGCTTTATGTGTCCAGCAGACATGGAAAATGCGTTGAAGCCAAGACAAAGCTTTGGCAGAGCTAGGATGTAATAACTGCAACTGTATTCTGCTTGTTCATCTTCATCATGCAAAAGTAGACAAAAGGAAAAAAAATACACAAAATTATTTTTCTATGGATTTATGTATTTATTTCTTAAAAACTGTTTCTGACACTTTAATTTGGGATTTTTTTAAATTTTGGGATACTTTGCACTCTTCCTTTTTTGTTACTACATGTAGAACCACCTTTGTGTTAGAAATAAATTATTTTGTGATCTTGTTGTTAGGTAATTTAATTTCTCTTAATAGAATCACTGCCTTCTGGTCTTTAATTTAGTGTTTTCCCTCTGTGTAATTCTCATTACGCAGTAGCATTAAAGGGAGCCATAGTAAACGTGGGCTTTTCTGCAGCTCTAAATGTGTACTAAGTTATTCCTATGTAGCAGAGCTACAGGAAGTTTTAGCTTGGCTCTCCATAGGAATTCAGGTGCTTTCAATGAAATAAAGAACGTTATAGAAGTACTGAGGTGAGATTTTAGCTCTCAACAGTCATATATACATCAGCATACATTAGTAGTAGCTTTTAAAACTGAATGAAATGCTTGTTAATGAAATAATAACCCATTGCAAATACTGTACAGAAAAGTGATTATGGTTCCTGCAAAAATACATTTCAAGTTAGATTTGTTTGCAGTTACGTGAATGCTTTTCTCTCTGAAACCATCTGTGTATTTGTTCCAGCCTTCCCTTTTCACAGCCTTGGCAGGGAAGAAAATCCATACTTTCTATCTCCGTAAGGTATGAGTTGGAAGCAGGTGTAACAGTGGTTTTAAAATAAAAAGCCACAAGAAGTGATACTTACTCTGACTCTTTCAGTTCAAAACTGTTATTAATTTAAAGAAAACCACATTTAAAATGTCTTAGCATGAGTGAACGCTTTTCTGTTCATCTCTTGTCTTTTGGAAGCATAGTGTGTCAGCAAGCTCCTCGAATGGTCCAGCGCCAAGTTGGATGAGGTATTCCCCTGTCTGTGGACAGACACAGTGGCCATGTCGAAGTATCTGAATGATGATTGTTTCTAGACATGATCAAAATACGGTTTAACCTTGCAGAGCAGAGCACATCTGATCATATGGATCAAACCAGCCGAAATGCATGACAGCAGCACTATTCAGTAGCATGGGGAAACATTTTGGTCAGCAGTGAAGCATGTTTCAGTAACGAAAGGATGCTTGGGCTTTTGTAATTAGGTTTCACGGCAGTGACAAGTAGACTGTAATATAAATAGAGCTTCAAGAAACTGAGTTGAAAACATGACAATGGGTTGGTTTTATCTGTGTTTTGTTTATTATTCTGAAACAGTTTTTTATGGCTTATCCCCACTAAAAAATAACAGCAGTGCTGGAGGTGGTTTTGCCTCTCAGTGGCCAAGTCAGTGACATGAATGTCAGTCATGAGAGAAGGATGGTGCTGAGCCAGAGTAATTTTTTTATCCAGAAGGAGCTAATGTGTGAGGCTTATCCTAAGCAAGGCAACTCAACATGTTGCTGTAGATGCTGCAGCTGTTGAGCTGATGCGACAGCACAAGTGAGGAGGAAAGAGTGCCTCACTTTGAAGATGTGGTGGGGAGGCATCTGGCTGTTTGCTGGAGACTATGTAGGAGACAGATGCCTACAGCAGAAATAGACACCCCAACGCCTCCACCCTTTTATAGTCAACAGAGAGGAATAGGCGTTTTTAGGGCACAATTCATCCTGTTGTAGCACAGGAGCCTAACACTGGGCAGGGAAATTGTGCCCTGGAAATACCCTTTTCTCTCTTTTGGCTCTGAAGGAAACCTGGGGTTACTAGCTTAAGTCCAAGAGTTTGCAGCACAGCTGTCTGAAGTTGTGTGAGATGTACTTCACCCCTGGTGTCTATGAGCTAGAGCACAATGAGAAGACTGAAATTGTCTTACTTGCATCTTCCCTACCTAAAATCCATAGTTTTTACGTGCTCGAGAAAATAGTGAGCAGGTGCTTGCAAAGCTTGCAGGTGACAGGAGCCTGAGTGGAGTGTCATATGTGATCCTTTTAAGTTTTTTTTTTTAATATAGTTACATACAGGTGCATACAATATATGTAACTTCATCCTGAAAGTTATATACAGTGGCACAGTACTAAGATTGGGGAGCTTAAACTGTTTCTGTAGCATGAATTTTATCTTGGTGATGAGGTTGCAACAGACCATTTTCCTTCTAGTTTCTGGAACATATTGTTGAGAATAAAACCTGTTTTAATGTACACAGTGCTTTATTTTTCAGCTCTCTTTATAGTGCTTTACCTTTTTTACTGAGTTGACTTTTATTTAATCAAATCTATCTGTTTACTTTTGCCTGGAAGCAAATACGATCTGGGATGTTAGAGTCAGTAAACAAACAGGATGCACGCTGTGAACACATTGCTTTCTGGGGACCTCTTGACCATCAGTGGTTCCAAGTTTCTCAGCCCAAGCAAGGTGCCACCTCGGAGAGAGGTGGCCACAAAGGTGTGGGATAGAAGCTGTCCCATTGCTTGACTTGATATGCGCCTGTCATCTGGCAAAGTGATTGCATGAGATGGCTTTAACTGGTCTGGCCTTTGTTCATGTTATTCCAGTTTGAAGCTTATGTTTGGTAGAGTAGGTAGGTTATTTGTGGCTTTTTGCTTTTGGTTTTGTTGGTTTTTTGTTGTTGTTGTTTAGCAGACTGTCCATGATAGAAGCCCTTAGAAATACTAGTTCTTTTTCTTAGTTCTTCCTTTTCCCCTGGCTGCTCTTTACCCCAGTTGTTGCTGAGACATGTTTTACAAAACACAGAGCAATTTAAAGTGGTAATTACTGCCTTTTAAAAATTCTAATTGCACTTTCTAGTTTCAATACTTAGGTTTCTTCCCTAGGAGAGACTTACTTGCATAGCTATTGTCTTTATTGAGCCAATAGCTCTGATGCCATTTTCTGTTGGTGGCGGTCTGCATAGTGGCAAGATTGGGAGACACGAGCAATCCCTAAGAAAGCTCATAATCATATGGTTGGGTTTTTTTTCTTGTGTGGTTAAGTAAAAAAACTGTTTAATCCATGCATATCTGTGCCCTTCTGTGGAGGGTGACACCAAATGTACGTATACTGATGTTCTCTGAAGCATGTTTTAGCAACTTTTTGGTTTGTTTTCTTGTTTTTAATCTTCCCACATTCATAACATGATGTATTTTTGTAGTGAGAGAGCCTTAGAGTAGCACTAGACTTTCTTTGAGGCTGCTTTGACTTTCTTCCTGCAAATGACATTTTAAAAGACTTGCTTTGGAAAATACTGCGTCTGTAGTAAATTGTATTTTCTGAAAACCTCTTCCTGTTGCCTTTTCAGAGCGTGTCTGTCTTATTATTATTACTGGTCAGCTTGATTTCTGTTTTCCCAGCTGCCTCTTTTCTTCTGTACCTCTTGCAAAATAACTATTGAGACAGAAGGATGATGTCTGAAAGCAAACTTAGGAAGGAAAGCAGAGGGGAAGTAATGTCAAGTGACTAAAGCCATAAGAACTAGAGAGGGAAAGTATTACAGCCCCTATGTCAAGCACTCGCTGTTACACTCCTTGCTCTTCTAGCAAGTGTCCCCTAAAATAGTGATCTGAAACTACTGTCTCATGGGAAACTTGGTGCCTGTGAATGCTTTGTCCAGTCCTGAGAGCCACAGGACTCCTCCACTCCTGTTTTGATGGGAAGAACAAAAGATTAAGGTGCTTGCAGCAAGTTGCTTGCCCAGTATTATTGCTGGCCAAGTTTAGCATTTATTGTGCTGTGCCAGTCCTCTGTATTGTCAGCTTTTGTGCTGCAAAATACTGTAGTGGGAGTCTGCTGTTAACCTACTGGAGTAAAGTTGATATATTAGATACTACAGTGGTAGTTAGCCTCTGGCCCATAGTGGGACACTGCTGCTACTTGGTTTTATGTGCTAAAAATAATCTCATTCTTTGGTACTCCCTCCTGATGGTCTAAGATTCGAGTGATGTGGTATAGGTCTCTTGAAGTATTAATCAGTAAGTGATTAGATTGGATGCAGCCTAACTACCATTATTTCAATTTTCTTTTTTCCATCCTCCAGCTTGGTGATCCATCTATTTTCCCTGCTGTCATCGTGGAGCATGTTCCTAGCGCAGACATCCTACACAGCTACTCTGGCTTAACCTGTGTGGATGAACCTAGTGACATGATCACTGAGAGCTCTCTGGACGTTGCAGAAGAGCAAATCATAGAAGATGATGATATCACCCTCACAGGTTGGCAATAAAAACATTTCTGTGACAATAAATGTTTTTGCACTAAGATGACATGGCTAATGGTGGAAAAAGCTTAATGACAAAAACTAACAGAAAACAATTATAGTAGTATTGAATGCCGTTAATTCTGTACAAGACAGAGAAAATTGAGTTAATCCCATTAGCAGGTGGCTTGCAATCCCAGCTGCACAGCTGATAATAGCGAAGAGTTTTATCCGTCAACAGAGATTAAGACAGAGTCCTGCTCAGAGTACCAACAAGATTTTTCTTTCTCTTCATAGCATTTATTTGCTCTTATTTAATGGTCGGTACGTACCTAAGTAAATGTGCATACCAAAAAGCAGGAATATGCAGCTTGAGTAGAAGTACTACTTTTAGCTTCCTAACAGTATACAATTAGCCACAAAATGTGCATGTTAGCCTGACTTACTGGTGTAGGTAATGCTCAGCATAGTTGTCCTTGTTTCGGCAGGGATGGAGTTAATTTTCCTCTCAGTAGCCGGCTAAACCACCACAATAGTATTCCTTTTTGACCTCTAATAATGAGTAATACCTAAAGTACAGATGTTCTGTGTAAATTCTGTTAGAAAAGGTAGCCCCAAAGGGAAAACAATTCTCAAGAGGAAAGCGCAAAGATATGTCTCATTTTTTTAAGAAACAACCCCTCACTGAATGCATGCATTTGAAGCATTTTTGCAGAATAAGTCTGAAAGGTGAGGTAGATACTTCACAGAGTGAGGATCTGTTTCTGTGTCTTCTTTCAGGCATTAGGCTCCACGCCTGGACTATCTCTAGGCCTGAGGACAGCTTGCTGGTTTCAGTCATGCTTTTGACATTATTTCCAAAGGCATACCCTGATACAATCTTTTACTACCAAAAGCAAAACAAAAACCCAACAAAACTTGCCATGAGGAACAGTTCTCAGAGGAAATTGATAGGAGCTGTTCTCAGTAAATGGTTTTATCTGATGAATATGGCTCCTTTTTTTTTTTTTTCTTTTCTTCTTAGTAGTGAATTATCTGTGAACAGACTGTGACGGTACAAGTTAGTTAGATGATTATTCAAGAAGATTTTACATACTTAAATACTATTTCAAGTTGAGACCTCTTGCCAACTATTCACTTGCTATTCATATTAATTCTTCACACTGCAACTGGCATTTCCTCAGTGTGTTACTTAAGCACCACTTAATGTGGCTGTGGAATTTTTCATGGCGTATCGCTTTTGTGAATCCATATTCACTGCAATATATTGTGTGTGAATTTTTACTTGCATGAGTAATTGTGAAAGTCCATGTTTGCAAATGCTCTTGTTAGCACTTTTTTGTTGCTGGTCACATGAGAAGGGTTTGCAAATTGCTGCCAGAGACTGAAAAATATGTAATCCTTGTAACCGATGGTGTCCAAGGGTTTCTGGGATACTTTGGAGGCAGACAAGTACAGTATTGTTCCCATCATCCATTGTAGTTCAAGCAATCTGGTTTTCTTTAAAGGCAAAGTCCTTAGAAAACTGGAGCTGCCACTTTGCAGAGATTATTGTTGTGAAGGAGACATTAACTAATTATGTGTTTCACACTCTCCATCCTGCTAGCTACTGTGCATGCTGTGGGTTCCCTTAGAAAGGAAAGTGCCTGGTTCCGCAGTGCTGGATGAGCCCAGGCCGGGCAGGGACCAGGGTGGCTGCTGAAAGCTCCTGCTCAGGACGCAAGGTGGGCAGCACCGGAAGCTCAGGCCCTGGTTCTAGCAGGGAGCCATCCCACCTGACTCAAGTGGGGCAGAATTTGGGGACCCAGGGGTGCAAAGGCATCCCACAGGAGGTGAGGAGAGGACACTGGGGAAGGAGGGCCCCCATAACCTCGCTGCCTGCTACAGGCAAGCATCAACTGTGGCCACAGCTGCCCACTTGAGCTGCAAGGCTGCCGTGGAAAAGACCCAGTTCAAGCATGGCTTAGTCATAGGCTGCCTCTGAAATGGAACTAATCGTAACTGAAATTTCCCATCTACTGTATTTTTTCATCTGCTTTTTTTTCCCCCTCCCTTCTTTGAAGCTCCCTTCTTGATTTTTTTTTTTGTTTTTTTCATGGGGTGTGTTTGGTCTCAACAGTGAAACGCATTGTTTTATTCTTTGAAGTTTGTACCAGTCTTTTCAGTCACTTCCATGTTACACCTTTGAGAAAAGCTAAGACGTTATAAAGACTGTACTAATTCCACGTTAAAATATTAATAAAACTGAAGTTCACAGCAAAATGAAACTGAAACCGCCATCATTTGCGATTAAACGTTGCAGAGAAATGGCTACTTAATATGCAGGATTTTTTTTTTAAGTTGGCAGTTTTTCAGTACTGTTTTGTGACTCTTTCATATCTTAAGCTTCTCTTTTCTCCTACACTAACAGCAATTAGCAGTAAGTCTCCTGAAACTGAAGCAATTTAGTTTTTAGGGATCTAAGTGATCAAAATGATAGATGCTGGTATGTTGTTCCATCTATAGGATGTAGCTTCTGCCCTTCAAAACCACAGCTATCACACATGGGTTACGACTTACCTGCAGTATAAATTATAACCTGCAGGAAACTAGAAAAACAGCATCTGTTTCACATTAAACCCTGCTGAAAGATTGCTAACAACCAGCTTTTTAATTGCATTAATGTTCACACTTTAATTTTTTTATAACGAACAGGCAGACTTGTTATACTGCTCTCCTCTTTAAAAGCACTATTCCCTGGAAAAACTGTGATGGCAATTCATATGGTCAGTTTGTTGTCAGTATTATGGGACTTTACATGATTAACTGTCATGTAGTAAAGGGTGATTAAGAAAATAAATTGGAGCATTTGGCTTTGAACGAAGTTTTATCTCTAAAGGGAATATTTAATTTTTTTTTCTCTGAAAAATACAGAGGATAATGTTTTGTGCAGAATAAATTCTAGGCCAGTGTGTCAGATTGTACAATTTGCTACACTTTACCTTCTTAATGTAACCAATTACAATTATAAGATGCATAGGAAGGAGGAACTAATTGTATTATGTCATTTCCTGGAAACATTTTTTAATTCTTTTGTTTTGTTTTGTTTTTTTGACTTTGCCGTGTCTGGCCAGTTTAATTTAGAAAAATAACAGTTAATGAAACTCTGCCATTTTGCGGTTCACCTGTTCTGGTGTTGTTTTGAGAGGATTGGGGAAGTGGCTGCACTTGAGATAGTTTGGAGGGGTGAGGGACAGAAAATTTGCACTTAGATGCCCCCTGCCCTAGTCTGACTCAGGAGTGGAAAACATGGAAGCGTGCATCTTCACAGATTGATAATGGTGCTTAATAATCTGTTCAGAAGTTGTTTTAGAGCTTTGCAAAGCTTAGTAGCATTTGGCTTGTGCATTTGGTGAAGCTCTAGCATTTGTGGCATAAGCCAAGCTGATCAGGTAGGAGAATGAAGGCAAAGAGATGTTAAGTTGTGCAGTCCCGCACAAACCCAGCGTCTTCGGTGATCATTTATAATGCTACAAAAAAACCCAAAGGAGTAGTTAGGTGGAAGCAGAACCTCATAGTGTTAATCTGTGAGGATTTTTAGTTGACGAGATGCCAATTGTAAAAAAACGGGTACGGTTTCAGTTACTTCGTGAAGAAATTATTCACTGTCACATGTAGCGCCTGGTTAAAAACGTTGAGGGTTTTCTGTATAGCTTCCCAATGAGATAATTTTCCTTAAAAATTTTAAAGCCTTATTTAAATAAGAAAACAAAGGGTGACGTGTAGATCTCCTGAAATACCTGTGTTTTTAAAAGCTGTCTTCCAGTGTCAGTTAACAGTCAGCTCAGAGTTGATATTAAAAAGCAATCACTTAAATTTAACAGCTGGCTATTCTGCAGAAGGGGGCTCCATCTGCATTTAATGGATCTGTTTCTACTTTTAGCAACTTTGGATTTCTTCTGGTCATACTTTGAGGCTCTACGGTCCCTGTTTTCTGTCTGTAGTAAAACCAGCAGTGAATTTAAACACAGCTGTGACTAGCACAGCCCTTATCTTGGCCTGGACAGGGACTCGCGTTGTCTGCTCTCTGGAGCTGCCGGCCACCGGGGAAGCAACAGGAGCAAGATGGGACTGCCAAAAGCAGTGTAAAGCTTTCACAAAAGGCACTAGGCAGGAATAGGGAAAGCAGGACTTTGGACTGAGGTGTGGAGTTTCCAGCATGAGGCACAGCTTCTTTCTCCACCAGGTGAGAAGAGCAGAAGGCTGTGTTGGGGCAAGCCTCGTGCAAACAGCAAGCGCTGATTCATAGCGAATCTGGATTCACAGTAACTGGGCTGTAATTGACGTGCAGATACAGAGGCTTACATTTGTGGCTTGCTCAGATAAACAAGAACTTGTAGAGTACCCTGGGAAAAAATCAAGTTACTTTTGGGTGTGGTTAGGTCCCCCTTCTTTTTTTCCTTTTCATCCCTCCCTTTTTTTCCCTTTTTCCTCTCCCCTCCTTTTTCCTTTTTATTTTTTTCCTCTTTCTTCCTCTTTCTTTTTTCTTTTCTTTCTTTCTTCTCTCTTTTTTCCTTTTCCCCTTCTTTTTTCCCTTTTAAATTTTTTTTTTAAGTTTCTGCCTGTTCAAGATAACATTTGAAATTTGATGCTTCTTAGAAATTACCTCGACCACCACCATTCTTCCAACTGTGACTTTGCTAAAGTGTAACCACTAAGCTATTTCATCCCAGTTCTTCTTAAATTTGTGACTGTATCATAACTGCCAGTGGTTGGAATATATATCTGCAACATTAAGAGGAAAACTAAAATAACAGACATCACCTTACATTTTGTAGTTGATTTGTTTATCTCCAAGCATTGTCTCGTGTTCAGTGATGTGAATTAGCATCTTGCTGCTAGTAGGGCAGAGAGGTGGTGCTTGATCTTCTCTGTGCTGTACTCCACACCTTGTTTGTGTTAGCTCTTAAGTTCTTACAGTTCAGCTTGCTAACTCAGCAAAATACCAAAAACTTCGTTTTAGCCATTTTATAAAACTAAATTGCCTTGCTGCATGATGAAAAAAGTGTGAAGCCTGGCTTGTGTTAAGTGAGAGGAGTTTGTAGGTTAAACCAGGCGCAGAGATGGGAGGAAGAACCACAGCCCTTGTTTTTTCAGCAACAGGGAAATACTAATTTGGTTCAAACCACCTTATGAAGTCATCTTCTAAGAAGAGGCTTGAAGGGTGTTAGCAAGGGCATTAATGTGGTTAAGAAACTTACTTTTGCCATTCTGTGTCTGTGGATAGACAGATAGTTGGTGCTCCTTACATTTTTTGTGAGCATCAAGTTATGTTAGCATTAAGTTATACTGATGAGCGACTCAGCATGAGCCGGCAATGTGTACTTGCAGCCCAGAAAGCCAACTATGTCTTGGGCTGCATCAAGAGGAGTGTGGCCAGCAGGTCGAGGATGGTGATTCTCCCCCTCTAGTCTTGTGAGACCCCACGGGACCACTGCATCCAGCTCTGGAGCCCCCAACGTAAGAAGGACGTGGACCTGTTGGAGCGAGTCCAGAGGAGGGCCATGGGGCTGGAGCACCTCTCCTCTGAGGACAGGCTGAGAGAGTTGGGGCTGTTCAGCCTGGAGAAGAGAAGGCTCTGGAGAGACCTTGTAGCAACCCCCTTCCAGGGGCCTACACGAAAGCTGGAGAGGAACTTTTTACAAGGGCATGTAGTGATAGGACAAGGGATAATGGCTTTAAGCTTGGAAGAAGGTAGATTTAGATTAGATATAAGGAAAAAAGTCTTCACTATGAGGGTGATGAGGCACTGGAACAGGTTGCCCGGAGAGGTGGTAGATGCCCCATCCCTGGAAGTGTTCACAGCCAGGTTGGATGGGGCTTTGAGTGACCTGGTCTTGTGGAAGGTGTCCCTGCCCAGGGCAGAGGGCTTGGAGCTAGATGATCTTCAAGATCCCTTCTGACCCAAACCATTCTATGATTAATTTCTATGTTTACATCATTTAAATGACATTTATAAGTTCTTTTCGTTAGTCTTGGGTATGGATGTAGGCTTCTAGCCACACAATGTAACAGCAGTATAAAGCTGGTGACCTCTCCCTCACTGGCTGTTACTCTGAAGAATTTGCTCTATCACCTCAGCACCTAAAAGCAAGCGGGCAAGTTTCCTTCTCGTACAGCTCTCACCAGGGAAAGAGCAAACAGTGGCTGCTCCCTCCTCTCTGCCCGCAGCACTGAGAACCAGGAGGTACCACTGCTGGCTTTTAAATTATAGAATCATAGAATAGTTAGGCAGCGTAAACCAGCCCTGCTCAATGGTTTCGGCTGAGCTGGAATGTGGTGAGATACCTTCCCGTCCATTCAGACAATGTCAGAACTGCTGACAGCTGCATTGGCAGTATTGTGTGCCTATATTTAGGGTGATGTCCTTTTTGTGGTCTTTATTATTCTGGTAGATGATATGGAAAGTTCCTATCCAGATAAAACTTAGAACCAAAAGTGATCAAGTCAGCACTGGTGGGCCAAGCATGGGCACGTCTACAGACTGCATGGGCTGGGCTTGGTTCAGTCACCTCCTCAGCTAACCAGGCCTTCCCTAGGGATGCTGTTTGGCTTTTGGGGCTGAGATGCTCTGTGGCTGAGCTCCTGAGCCTGCAAGCTGCACGACAAAATTGTCAGCGGTTTGCTGCCCCATCTTGCCATATGGCTTCCCAAGTCAGGACTGTAGTCCATGTTCGCTACCTCCACTTACCTCTTTTCACACTGTTCACCTCCCCAGCTCTATGTTTCTCATTTCGGAAGCCTGTTTGGAGGCATCAGCCAGGAGGTGCAGGTCCTGAACTGTCTGAATGACTGTGCAAGGTGTGGGGTGGAGGGAGTCCTGTGGACAGCAGAGCGAGTTGCTGTGTGGGTTAGGGGTTCCCAACACCCATCTCTACTTCATTCTGTCTTGGTATGAGCCTCTGATGGTTGCAGCCTGGTAGGACTAAAGAAGAAAAAATTCCAGGAGGCTTCTTCTGCGCTTCCTGTGCTGTCTGTAAATCACAGCTGTGTGGAGGAGGTGGGGCAGATACATGCGTGTCTGCGTTCATCTTTGCCCTCTGCTAATGATATGATTGCTGAAGCTATAAACATTTGAAGTGAAACTGGGATTTTTTTTTTTTTTTTGTTTGGTTGTTTCTTGTAATTATGTGATTGTTCAGTGCTAGTGGGCTGGGTGCTTTGTTGTTACTGTGATTTTTATAAAGCATAGAAGTTCAGCTTTCTGGCATAAAACCTCTTGCTTTTATGTAAAGAAGAAATGTTCCAAGGTCATTGTGTTTTATGGTGCGTTTTTGCTTGCTCTGTCAGTCAGTCTGTCTGTCTCCTTTCTTTTTTTTTTTTTTTTCCCCTTTTATGACTGCTCCACCCAAAATTCCTCAAAGCTAAACAGGGAGAGAGGGCGTGAAGCTGACTCATTACCAGACTGAGAAAGTAACTGAGGTTCATTGGTGTCCTAGGGAGGGGAATACTAATGCAGCCCCTTGTACCACTTTGATAGATGCAGGCAAATTCCTCAACATTCCTGTCAAAGTATAAGGAAGCCCATCCCATGCCTTTCCATCTAACAAAAAGTAATTTCTGAAAGAACGTGTTAAACAGTTCTAAGGGTTTATGGTACCAGGTACTAGAATTAACATCTAACTTATTTGTCATGCTGTAATTATTTTGAAGAAAAGCCTCTGGCAAGGCCAGACCAATGTTATCCTCTTGGACAGCTGTTAATTTACGAAATACTATTTTATTGGATTTTTTGTTGTGTGGCTTCAGATGACCTTAATTATAAATTAATGCTCAAGAGTTTTGGATTTGTCTAATGACCACCCTCATGAGATTAGTGACGGATTGTATAATGCCAAAATTTTTGAAAAGTTTGCCAGCCCTCGGTATTGCTTTTCATGTTTTATGTTTACTTTCCAACGTGTTCCTGGAGCCTGCACTGTTAGCCCTACCTGTAATCTCCATGGATTTGAATGGTTTAGGATTCAGTTACGCCTTTAGATCATATACTCTTTAATAGAAGCTGCAGAATATTTTCTTGTCTGTCCTCCTGGGTAAATTACAGGATATTTTTGGTGAGCATCTCATAATTAAGAAATTCACTTCCTTTGGACCACCATAAGAAGAAATTAGCAGTATTTTTTTTTTTTTTTAAAGGATACTGTCTGGAGTATTGTTTGTGATAGTAATATTTCCTATGGTTCATGGCTGTTGTGTTTTACTGCATGTGCTTGATCAGCAATGAGAGGGGTTAGGAAGACAAGGCAGAAACAAAGAATTTGTGTTGTTTTGGTTTTTTTTCTAAATATATACAATCTGAAAAATGTATTGTATTAAATAAATGAAATGATTGCAGTGTGCATTTTCTTCCCAGCTAACCTGTTACTACTCATCTAGTATAAGACTGTGTTTACCACTTTATTTTTTTCCTAGAAATGAAATAGGAATAAATACCATGTTAAGCTTTAAGTCCAGTTTGTAGCTTGTTAAGAATTAATTTTCTTCTCTTACTTTTAGTTGAAGCATCTTGTCATAATGGAGATGAAACAATGGAAACAATTGAGGCTGCTGAAGCACTTCTCAATATGGACTCCCCTGGTCCTATGTTGGATGAAAAAAGAATAAGTAGGTTTTTTATGAAAACAAATCCTATCTGTGTTTGCCTTGTTTATTTGTGAAAGAAGGAGAGATTCAGTACAGCATGTTGCATGGAATTGGTAAGATTATTTTGCTTCCAGGTAGACTTTACTTACATAGTTTGGATATCAGAAATCCAGTGTTGTATGCAATGAAGGATTTCATTGCTGTGAAAGGGTTGAATAGGTAAGGAAAGAATAAGGTATGGTGTGAATAAAGTTGAGAGGTTTAGATTGCAGTGTTTTGTTTGGTTGATAGAGGATTAGTCTGTTTATGTTGCCAAGATAAAAGAATGTACACTTATATCTGCAGATTGGCTTAAATATGAATAAAAATGTGTGATCACCAAAAAATTGTGCTTTTGAGGGGAGTGCATTATATCATTAAATTGTTCCATTTTAATAGTGCTTCTGCTTGCAGAAAATGTTGTGGGTGGATATATTCCATTATGAACCAGTCTTCTCTCCCATGAAGGCCTTAAGTGTCATAGTTTTATTTTATGCTGTGTTTACATTTTTACAGTTAAAAAATAGCTTTTAAAAGTCCTTGTGGCTGTGTGAAAATATTCCTATTGTCCCTTTCCCTTAAGCAACTATGTTTGGCGCAACTGAAGATGACGATATGGTGCCTCCTATTACACACGTGTCAGTCACACTTGATGGGATCCCTGAGGTGGTGGAAGTTCACCAAGCCCCAGATCCTTACGCTGAATCACCAGAGACTCCAGAATTTGAACAACCAAAGAAAAAAAAAGGTAAGATGCTACTGGAGAACAGCAGCGTGGAGTAGGAGAGCAGTGGGTGGCATGCTCGCCTCCCCTGTGGGTGTCTGGAACCATTCTGGGTGTCAGGTCAAAATAACTGAGTGGGCTCAGCTAGACATACAGAGAAAGTGTTTACTCACTGGGTAGTGTGAGCACAGATACTGGTGCTTAGACACTAACAGTGTTGGGGAGGTAGCAAAGATGGCTCATCCTACAGGAAACATGCATCTCTGCTTGTTCCTCATTTACAGTTCGTCAGAGAATTGCAGTACAAGCTATAGAGATTTTGTTACTGTGAATCCTGAAGTACTTAATTAGCTCTTATTTAGCTTCAACTAAAGACTCTTGATCTGTTCAGAATATGGGATGAGAATGAGGAGGTTTTTTTAGCTTCTCTTGAATATGAATGGTTTAATTTTTATTTTTTTTTAAATAGCTGCATGCTATAGTAAGCACTGAGTAGTGTTGCATTGGAGTTGGTGCTGTGTCAGAGAGTATTGAAGTGGTGGTAGTCAGACCTTCTGCTCCAGTTTTCCCACCCTACTTCAGTGTGGACCTCATCAGAAGTCCTGACGCTGATGTCTGCAGGGGAAGAGAGTCATACAGTGCAGGCAGATGTAAGGTGCTGTTGCAACAAATTTAAAAAAAAAAAAGAAAAATAAACCAAGATATTCTGGGACTAATCCTAGGGCTGAATCAGAGCACGAGGACCTTGACAGGTTCCCTGTGAAATAAAAGCCTTGAAATAAAAGCCTTCCAGAGAAGGGTTCCTGCTCCCCAGCCATACTCCTGCTGAATGAGAGTGCATTTTGCTGCTACTGCCAAATGTTGGGACTTGTTATCTGTGAGAGAGGAAGAATATCAGCCTGTGGAGGTCTTGGGGAAGCCTCCTGAGCCCTGCGTGTGTCACAAGGTCTGGTAGGGATGGGTGTGGGTTGGGAAGTCTCAAATTCGCGTAAGAAAGCTGAACTGAAACTGCTGTCGGGGGGAGCTTTACCAGCAGCTGCCTCAACAGTGCTGCTGGGGAAACTACCGTGTTGTGTGCACTACTGTGAGATAACCACCCGTAAGAGGATTTTAAACTTGTTGGGTTTGGTTTTGTTCTTTTCTTTTCTTCTTCTTTTTAATGTTGGCTGCTATGTGGGTCAAAACAAGGAGCTGCTGTCTGCCAGACATTTAACCTCTCTGGCGTGATGCTTTCATACCCTCTTTTGTGTTGTGCTTCTGCTTACTCCCACTCTTTCCTCCTCCCTAGCTGTAGGTTAGAAAACCAGTTGCTTCACAGTAAGTATGTGTGTTTGTTTTGACAGTTACATTGGATAGAAAAAATACTAGAAAAGATACATCAGCTTAGTGTTTCATTAACTACTGGTTTTCAATACAGTTTAGACTTCAAGGTGGATGGTATGGTTTGAGTGATGTTGAGGTGTTACTTCAAAATGTCCAGGGATTTATAAGACATTGGTCTACAAGAATTACTGCAAAATGTTAGTAATTTTGTAGCGCAGTTTAGGAGGACATGCAGTGTGTGGGTGAGGTTCTTTTGGTTTTGTTTGGATGTGTTGGGTTTTTTTTTTTTTAAAGTGCAGTCCGTTTCCATTCCTTCAGTTAGTTTTGTGGCATGACAAGGGACCGTGGTCATGGTGCCTTGTCCATACCCCTTATAATGTTATAGACTTCCAGCATATATAACCTATCAGCTAAACTTACAGGGTTGCATTGTGCAGAGCATTGCCAGCTAACTAAGCCAGAATGGCACTGCCAAGTAGAGCTCTTCCAAGAAAATGTTCTCCAGAAGTGACGGAGTGATTTCACTTGCTTTCCTTGTGGGCCTTACTGCTGCAGCAGGAGAACTGTATCCACCCATCTGCTCAACTCCAAACCCGTCTTCAGCAGGATGTTTGTACTCATGAATGTCTGAGCACTGAGCTGCTGAACTACAGGTCGGATAGACAGGAAAAACAAAGTGATGTTGGAGAAAGAAATTTGGAAATTTGCTATACTAATACCTTCAGTCTCGTTTTTGCTGTGGGAGGTATCTGGCAGTAGGTGGTCACATAAGTTATATACACATTGTATTTTGAATATATACTGTTTATTACATTTTTACATACATTATATTTTTAAACAAAACCCACTGAAAACAGTGCAAGAAAATGTATTGAACTTTTTCTGGTGTGGTATAAAATATTAAATCAGGATGAGCATCTCACTTTCTAAATATCATGTTAATTTGTAGCATGAATTTCTAACCTGAAGTGTTTTTGCAACCATGGAAACAGGAAAGTGTAAATACCAATTATAAGTTCAATTAACCATACAAAATTACAGTAGCTCCACATAAGGCTCTTGCACATTCTTCATCCTTCCTCTTTGTAAAATTCTCTCCTAAAAAGGAATTTAGTGATGTACTCTGAAAGGTAACAAATTCATGCTCTATTGAACCAAAGGAGGAAGCGTTCTAGTGCTTAATGTGCTTTCAGAAAATATCTTCTTTTAAACAAAGGAAATGTGTCTTGTGTGTCTCTGTTAACTGTATTTTTGATGGTATCAGTCAGCGCCTAGAGATTATAGCTCACAGTGTAGTCTAAAACTATCATCTTAACTATCTCAACCCCAGACATAGAGCAGTAACATCAATACTTTTCTGTAAACGAGTTTCACATTCCTCACTGATTTCTGATTTTTTTTTTTTAATGTATTTGTGGTAGAGCATTGTCCAAATAGGATGTCCTGAAGTAGTCTAGGCTGAGGTAAGTGAGCCTAGAATTGCTGTAGTAGCAGCATTCATGTTTAGTAGCCCAGGTTATCCCTAATTTCCTTACTGGAAATCAAATCACTTAAGTTATACGTGATTGGTATTTACGTTTCTTGAAGCTGACCAGCAGTACTTCAGTCATGACCTAACTGAGCCCTCATCCACTTCATTTTCTTTTAAGACCTCATTGCATTTAGAATGAGAATAGCTTGGGTTGAAAGGGACCTTTAAAGGTCATCTAGTCCAACCTTCCTGCAAGGAGCAGGGACATCTCCAACCAGATCAGGTTGCTCAGAGCCCCATCCAACCTGGTCTTGAATGTTTCCAGGGATGATGGGGCATCCACCACCTCTCTGGGCAACCTGTGCCAGTGTTCCACCACCCGCACTGGAAACAATTTTTTTTTGCTTTTATCTAGTCTGAATCTGCCTCCCTCTGTTTTAAAACCATTACCCCTTGTCCTATCACAACAGGCCCTGCTAAAGAGTTTCTCCTCATCTTTCCTATACGCCCCCTTTGAGTACAGGAAGGCCGCTATAAGATCTCCCCAGAGCCTTCTCTTGTCCATGCTGAACAGCCCTAACTCTCTCAGCCTGTCCTCATAGGAGAGGTGCTCCAGCCCTTCTATCGTCTTCCCACTCCTCACTCCTTTATGGCATGCACTTCCACCTGTACAAGAGGGGAACTCAGATAAGCACCCAACAGAGTCTTCCCATGACACAGCTTTAAGGGGACTTAAGGGCACTTAGACAACGTTACCCTAAAGAACTTCTTGCGCAATAGAAACTTATCTATATAAGAGTGACTTCATCTAGACATTTTAGGAAAAATAGACATGTCTGCAACCAGTGATGGTGAGTGGAGCTAAAAATGTGCTCCAGTACTTCTTTATCCTTTGATATGATGATATATGAAAAAAAAACAATATTGTAGGATTTGCTCCCTCCCATCTTTATTCACATTGAGGAAGACATAACTTTCTAAGATGATGGCTGAACTTTGTGTCCCATCCTCAGACATGAATCCTGTCTGAATGGAAGCAAGAAAATTGGAGGACTCCAGGTATTACTAGAGTTTCCTCACTGTAGCTCTCTCAACTAGCTGTCCCTCCTCCCCCATGCCCTGTCAAAAAAGAGAGAGAGAAAGAAAAAGGTGCAAAGGTAGACTTAGAAAGGCTGCTAATGTCAAAAGGTGAGTGCTTAAGCCAGTGTTTCTTATGACTTCTGTACAGATACCTGGAAGTCTAGAACAAAGCAGACAGTGCAGGCTGGCACTGAGCATTTTTTTCCACTTTTACTCTGCAGCAGAGCCATTTGCAGCCGCTAAAAACAAAACCAAAAGTGGAACATCATAGTGTACAGGATTGCACAGGCCTATTCGTCTTGCCTCTGTAGAACATAAACTCTTTGGAAATGCATAAATAGAGAAAAAGAAAAATATTTTTCTTTACATCTTTAATTTAATAATAGGTTATTTGGACTAGAAATATGTTTTTCTGAGTACTGTGTCTGCTTGGTCTGTTCTGCCTCTCAAAATGGCAAAGGTAGTACATGAATAATTTAGTGTACTAAGGGTTCACTGCAAAACTTGGTACAAGAAATTTTTATTTCATAAGAAAGTTCTGAAGTTTCTGATTAATTACATTACCTGTAAAAGCTGCTATTGCAGGGAATGAGAGCTAATGAAGGAATAGGTTCAGGGTTTTATATTGAAATATACTTGAGTGTTACTTAAATTTTTTCCTCCACTTACGTTTAGGTAGTTGATTTCTCAGCATGTTCAAATGAATGCTCTTCATTTCTGCTTTTCAGTCTTCCTCACCAGATAGATTCACCATGCTTATGACTTTAAAAACTGGTGGTTTTTTCAGAGCCTGTTACTGGTTCTGCTGATCTTAACAAAAAAACAAGTGACTTTCCTTCTCCTGTAGCCACTGTTGAGAAAGGTGTAAAAGGCAATAGCACTGCAGCTGTCAGTGGAGACTCCCAATGTATTAAGCAGATAACCTTGTTTTATCCCTAAATTCCATTTTAGTGGTGAGAGAACAAGATAGTGCTTTGTATTTTATCTGGGTTTTCCTGTTTAAACTCTTGCCCACAGTTAATAACTTACTCTTCTCATCTCTTCTGTTTTGAGTACTCTCAGGAGTACCTAAAAAGCCACAGAAATTTCCAAGATACATGGACTTTGGAAAAGTCAGTGCAGTCTTTACTAGAAGTACACTAAGAGCATAGGGGGTTCATTCTTGCTGTAGAACTGATCTCCTAACTTACTGGAAATCAAATCCTCTCAGAACTGGGGAAACAAATGTCTTCCTTTTTTAGGTCTTTGTTCTTTTTTATTTCCGTTTTTTTTTTTTTTTTTAAGCTGCAGTTTGACTTACCAGTGGTTTATTTCAGGGAAGAAGCCAAAACCGTCTCGTCCTGAATCCCCTACGACAACTCCAAACATATCTGTGAAAAAGAAAAACAAAGATGGAAAGGGTAAGGCAAAGAACATGTTTTTTTTCTGAGTGACCTGTAAAAAGAAAACATTTGTGATGTAAAAAGAAAATGTTTTGTGATGTAAAACCAGGTCTTATGCTTAACGGTAGTTAACATCTCAGCTTAAGGAAAGTAAAAAATGAGTGCATGAAATTTCTTGGTGAAATACCCAGTTCCTAGGGAGAATAACGTATTTGTCACTTCAGTAGCAAGGGTTCTTGGAAACTCTTCAAGCTCCCGCAGAGGCTGCTGTGTTTTGAGCGAAGTCTTGGGGGACGCTTTGCATTGTATTAGAGTTTCTTGGGCTGTGGTTATTTTGACAGATGATCTTTGAAAAACATTTTCCATCTGTGTGTGTCTAATTCGGCATGAGGAGCTAATCAAGGCTGCCAGTTGGCAGGAGGAAGTACCAAGCCCTAAATTTTGAGGAAAGTTATAATGCAGTTTGAAGACTTGGGCAGAAAGCTTGCGTTTTTGATACTTCTTTCATTCCTTCTGTGTTTGAAAGGAAGAAAGAAAATAAATACCACATAACTGATACAATAAATCATTTCCTCCAGACCAAACTGTTCAGTAGTGCCTGTCAGTTTTGTCAACAGCTCAGTTGCTTTGCTGTTGGGTCCAGTGCCTGCACCCATGCTCGGGCTGGCGTTTGAATGGCAGCCTGATGCTCAGGCCCCCACCGACTTCTGCTGCACTCAGCAGGAGCTGGAAATGAGCCTCCGCTGTCTCACTACAAGTGCCTGCACACACAACTAGGGACTGATGTGCTTGCATGTGTGCAGTACTTGCCAGGACAGAAGCCCAGACAAACCTGGAAGGTGGTGACATAAGAATGTCAAACTCTCTTGAAATCAGAAAATTGCTACACTGAAAAATGAGTATGGGTTTTTTTTGTTTGGTGGTTTTTTTCTCTTTTGAAGAGGGATTTTCTGCAATAACAGGAAATAGAGATCTGTTTGCAAACAATAAATATTTAAGAGGTTAACGCCAGCAATTTTGAGTTGCTGCATTGTTGCGGTTTTTTTAAAAATTAAAGTAGATTTTTAAGTAAAAATGAAAGAAAATTATCAGAGGAACCTCCAAGTAGTGCTCATATGAAATAATAGAAAATATTAAAGCAGCTAGCTGCAATATTAAAAGGCAGAAGAGTCTAATGTTTCTGATGATGATAGCAAAAATACACCATATTTCACATTTGTTTATTGCTACAAAATTGCTAATTCAAAAGGAATTAAAAAGAAGTGTGTTGCCTGAAACCACTGCCTGTTACGAAAACAGCTACCACAAAAGCATTTGTAGCATTTTGAGGAACATAGAATTGAAATAAAAGGGATATTAACATAACCGGCCGTGGAGGGGAGGCAGCTAGAAAATCTTGAAAGTTGCCTGGCTCTCCGTATGCACAATGTTCCCCTAAGGAAAACAAGTATGCTAAAATACCGGGCCCTCCATATAATTGTTTGGTGTGATTTATGGAGAGGACCGTTTTCTACCTATTTCTTCTTCTGCTGTGACTCACAGAAGTTAAAAATTCTGCCTGTGAGTAAAGCAGATGTGCAGACAGCCCTCTTCACAGTGATTTTCAGTGGCTAAGCAGTGACAAATTTTCAGACTGCCTTGATGCAGCTGAGCATTTTTAGTCTGGCAATAAAAGCACCCTGGATTAGATGGTAAGTGGCTGGGAATGCTCTCACTCCTGGCTGATGTTGTGTCTTGCCTAGGCAGTCTTAACCTTTGCCTTTGGATACCCCGAAAGCAGTCAGGCTGACTGTTTTATGTAAGCTGGGAGACATTTGTTGCAAAGGCGGTGTCTTTTCTCTAGGGATGCTCACTTTTCAAATTTCCACCTGCTGAAGGAGCTGTTAACATTTTGTACTGCCAGTGCTGATGACTTTGCTGAATATTTGCAAAATATAGATTATAATACAGTAGTATGGGAGTTTTAATTGTTAAGACACCTCTTGTTGAAAAAACTTCACAGTGGCGATTATTAAAGTTGAAAAAAACTGACAGGTTAAATGGAAGCTGACAGAAGAGATCTGTCACCTTCTGATGCACTGGGCATCGTTTTTTGTGAAACTTAAGAAATCTGCACATGCTTCTTGCTGTGTTTTTGCACAGCTTCTTGTGGGAGGTGATATTTTCATACAAGAAGTTTTTTCTTCCTTTCGCAGACTTAACAACATATCACTAAGAAGCTTATGTGCAGCTTCAGGTGTTCAAAAGAACATCAGACACCAAAAACCTTAAAAAAAGCAGGAAAAGGGTCTCATTAGAGTGTAGACTCCTTAAATGTGCTTTCAGAAAAAAAGTATGCAAATTTTGTAGTAGTTTTAAGTATACATGATCTATGATTTTAATACTGTTTCTTTATACATGGTAAACACTGAACAGATGTGATGGATTTCCATATGTAAGTGTTTGTACCTGCTTGTAAAATAACATTTGAACGTTGCCTACTAGCGAGTGCAAGCAGTTACTGGATTAAAAACCAGTAATTCCTAGACTTTATTCTTGAAGGTTTGCATACCTCAGCATATGCCACTAATTGCCCCATATAAATCTAATTGTTAAATATAAGGATTTTGTTTGGCCTTTTAAAGGATTATAACACTTACCCCAGTTCAGCAAAGTATTTAAGCAAGGGCTTAATTTCCAGCATTTTCGGAGGATGGACCTGAACATGTTCCTATTCGAGGTAAAGCAATAGTGACTGCTTCTGTAACTGGATCAGGCAGGAGGGAGGTGTGACTAATGCTGTCTAGCATCGGTGGTTGGAACGGGGTGACTGTAGGTTGACTGGTACCTGACTCTCTAGGTTACAGATGGTTGCTAGGGCGTTCAGGTACCCCAATTATAATAACTAAGAAGAATCCCTTTCTATGCCTTTCCATCACTATTTCCTCATCTTGATGATATGTTACACTGTATTCGTAAAGATACAAGCTTCTTAATTCTTAGATTATTTACATCTTTAATAAAATATGGTCAACTAATTTTTTTTGTGTGGTTTTTTTTTGTGTGTGTGTGTCCTGAAATACTTTTATTTTAGGAAATACAATTTATCTCTGGGAGTTCTTACTAGCGCTGCTCCAGGACAAAGCTACGTGTCCTAAATATATCAAATGGACTCAAAGAGAGAAGGGCATTTTCAAACTGGTAGATTCCAAGGCTGTGTCCAGGTTGTGGGGAAAACACAAAAACAAACCTGACATGAATTATGAAACAATGGGTAGAGCTCTCAGGTATGTGCATTTTTAATAATAGACTGGTTTTGTTGCCTTAGTGTTTGCATGCATTAAATGCCTAATCTAATTTGTGTAACAACAGTAAAGAATTAATACTCTTACCAGTTTGGGAAATGAAGATGTTATTTCAGCAAAATAAATAAGCTAAGTAAAAGTAACCCTTGCTAACCTCAACCTCACATCAATAGCTGAGACACATTCAGTGCTGCTGCAAAAACTGATCTTTGCAGTCAGCCACAGACAAAGTAAGAGACTGACGATTCCAAGTGGGGCAGGCCTTTTACTGAAAATTGTATTCTCCTTTCTCAAAAAAAAAAAATATTCCTAAATTCAGGTGTATTAATGAAATTATTTCTACTTGTTGCAAATGATCCCATTTCCAGTGGAAGATACCGTTTTAGAGTGCACTTCTGTGAACTTGTCTGTACAGACACTTCTAAAACATCTTGACATGTGCCTCTGCCTGTCAGGCTGGGATTTTTCTCCTGCATAAAAGCCTGTGCAAAATAAGCAGACATCCACGAAGCTTCAGTCTTACCTGCTGATTCATAATTATCTGACTGAGCAGCTATACATTTCTTTTAATTTCCCTTCAGCCCTCAACTCTGTGTGTGTAATTTCAAGTTGTTATAGTAATTTGTAAATATAACAGAAGTAGTCCTCTCCTGTCCTGTTCCCTTTGCTTTGTTGTAGCTAAAATGTTTGCCTGTGCTTACTGGTGAATAAGCATGAATTCGGGTAACTGAAAAAACTGGATGAGTCAAGAGAAGCATTACACGTTTCGGGCAATTTTCAAAGACTATGAGTTGATCATAGAGCTGCCAAGTCACAGAGTTCTCTTTCTCCTCAGAGTTATCTGAGGTTGAAATTAAAAGGTGACAAGAAGTACCATTAGAAGAAAGTTGTTTGAGGAAAAAATATGTTATTAAATTGGCCACTCCTTTATAATGACGAAACTAGGCACTTAAAATATTAAACTTTAAGCTTCTGCTTGTTACTGCTGGTCTGATTTTCTGTGAGTTTTGTTGCCTTTTTTTTTTTTTTTTTTTTTGGCAAAAAACCACTGTCTAACTTGATGTGTGTACATTTTCAACAGATACTATTACCAAAGAGGAATACTGGCTAAAGTAGAAGGTCAGCGCCTAGTGTATCAATTTAAAGACATGCCAAAAGATCTCGTCTACATAGATGATGAAGATGCAAGCCCTAGCACTGAATCATCAGATTCAACTCTGCTCTCAGCTCCTGTGGCCAATAGAAACCAGTCGAGCAGATCTAGAGCGTCTGCAAACGCGGGAACAAAGGGAGGATCAACCACAGTGCTAAAAACAGGAAACTCGAAGCCTGCTAAGCTGAAGGAGCACGTAGAAGTTGTACAGCAGCAGACACCTGGCTTGACTTCAGAAGTTTTGAGGACAATGCAATCTCCACAGCCAGTACATCCCACTCAGCTTTTTCGGACAGTTCACGTAATGCAGCCATTGCAGTCCCTCACAGAAGGACATGCAGCTGTAACCAGTAATGTTCCGGATGAAACATTAAATCCCTCGGTTCAGAATATAAGGTAAGAAAATGTACAGAAAATAACTGTATGAGTAATAATAAATTCGCTGGAGGATGGCTAGATAAAACAGATTCTGTGCTGTACTTCAGAAAAATTGCTTGTCTCCCAGCTCAGTTAAAGTGAAACGATGTGTTTGTGGCTGATCCTAGGAACTGGGCGTTACTACAGCATACTGCGACCTGTACACTCATAAATGCTCTGCCTTTGGTGGAGGAAAGCACATCTTTCCTGTTGTATTAGGCCTGGTGCAAGTCCTTTAGAGTGGAAAAGTAACACAATTTTTCTTTAAAATTGGTCTCATCAGTTCTGTCCCACAGCAGAGGCAGTATTTTCATGGTTCAGCTTTTTCACTGACTGTTTGGTGTCTTTGCTTTTGAATTATACATGGTGTGTCTGCATGATCCCTTCAAAAAGATTTTCCTCCTTGCTTCTTAATTTTTCCTCTTAATTTTTTGTCATCTCTTTCATCTTTTGTATTGTCTCCGGTTAGAACAGGGGAAAGCTCTGTGTTACCTACTGTAGCATTTTGCTGCTTTTACAGGAGCGTGTTCTTTTGATTTTTGAAAACAATTAACAGAATAATTTCATGGGATTTGTATATCTGCAGACTATTTTGGGAGACAGAAATGCTTCCAGGCTTAGTTTGTAAGTCAGCTGGCTAACACTAGCAACGTTTAAGCATCATGACTCCTTTGCTGTCTACCTGTTAGTAGCAGCATCCTAATTGAAGAGGCTTTAAAAACAATCACTTAAGCCTGGTTTTACCCTAGCCTGAGGCATCCCCTGATGGAGCTTGTTCATCTCCACTGACCACAAAAGACCTAAAAAAAATAAATGTTTTTGTAATCTAGGCCTTTCACAGGAACGTCAGAGTTGTATATGTTGATTCTGGACCTTAAAGCTGTTTCAGGGAATCTTCAGAATGTAATTCAGGAGCCACTCATTCTTAATGAGTTATGAATATCACTTTTTTTGGGGCGTATTTGCTGTGTTAACATCACTGCTATAATGGTTATAATTTTGTGCTCCAAAATGGCAATACAGCTATTTCATGTTCCCTTCCATCCTCTCTTCTTTCCTTTGAAAATTACATCCAGAGCCACCTATAGATTTGGAGTGGTACTGTCTGGGGTTAACACTAATGAGACCAAATAATTTCTTTGTTTCCAAATAATCTCTGCCACTAGAGAGATGTTGTAAAAGCTAGTCAGGTATTAAAACTCCACTTATATAAAAGGAAAATCCAGAATAGCAGTAACAGGTAGGTTTTTCAGAAGAACTGAAAGAAGAACTGAAACTGTTTAAATCAGGCTCCAGTGACTGATACAATAGAATCAAGAAATGCTATAGGAGGTAAGCAAGTAGTTGAGGAAGCTGAAGATTTATATATAGGAAATTGCAAACCAAGACTGCAGTTTCTTTCCTTGGGGTAAAAAAAGAAATCTTTAAAATTATCCCTGGACTTCGTAGTTTGAATCCTTTTTTTCTAAATTTCCTTTAAAAATATGAAATGTTTTCATTCACATTGCAACATGAAAAATTCACCTGGAAAAGAGAAATTCACTGGTTAGTAAAGGTTGCAAGAGAATGAATACATTGAGCCATGAAAGCAAAACCCCTTATCATAGTTGCTGGTAGGCACTGTAAAAAAAACCTGGAGAGTTATGAATTTTAAGTAGGCAATATCTGTTTTTGTTTGTATTTTAATACTAAAATGCATTATTTGAAAACAGATTTCTTTTTACTTATTGTTCTAACCAACTAGAATTGGTTCAGGATGTACATAGGGAGGGAATATTATATTTGATCAGAAGTTTATGTGAAAGCTGTTGCCTAATTATGACTAATTTGACGAAAAAAAAAAAGAAAAAAAGAACCAGTTTTGGAATTTATTTAGAAAATCAATAAAAAAATCTGCATCAGGGTGATATGTCTTCTGGGTTTTTAAAGCTTAGGAATGAAGTTACTTGGTATAGTACAATCCTATGATTTCGGGGTTGATGAAGGATTTAATTACTTGTAAGTTGTAAAAAGCGACTACGGCAATATAGTGAAAGAAAACGAGTACAGACATACTTGAAGCTATACAGTGCCATTTAAGTCAGTGTCGTAGTTGAGCCCCAATGGGAACCAGACTACGCAGTCTCTCTCTCGCTCCCCCCACCCTCCGAGAGAATAGGAGGAGATGATATAAGGAAAAACGGCTCGAGGTTTGAGATAAGGACAGGGAGAAATCCTTAAAGTTACCGTTATGGGCAAAACAGACTCGACTTGGGGAAAACTATTCATTTATTTCTAAAATTAGCAGGAGAATGAGACAGCAGTAGAATAATGCTATTAAACATTAACGAGGGAGAGCTCAGCAATTTACAGAGTTAAATAGCTCTAGGTTAGACCTACACTAGATTAGGTGTCAAAACCAATATCGATAGTATAAAAAATGGTAACAACAAACAGAAGTATCTGTAAGACCCAATAAGGCAGCAGGCAAGAAGTCCTGCCTAATATTTGGAAAGCTACTCAGTGACATTATGACATCCAATGATTGCCTTGCAGTATTTCATAATCGGACCTTTGGCAATAAGCTAAGGGGAAAAAAGTGCTAGAGATATGATACCTGTGTGGTGTTCGAATGAAGTAAAAGCCCCTAAAGCCATGGAGTTCTGTATTGCATCGGTTCTAATCCTGTGTTTCTAACTTGAAACATTATTCCATGGAGTCTTTGATTGCAAGATGTCTTTTCTTAGGCAAGATGACAGAGTGTCTCAGATGAAGGAAAAAAAACCAACCAAGATCCATCAGATCTTTTCAGTACAGTATGGAATTACTGAATAGCATAGAGGTATTTCTAATTACAAAAGAATGTACTAAGGTGTCTGAGCAGTTAGAGTGAAAATGAAAACCACAACCCAGATTTTTTTTGGTATGCTTTCAACTAGGATGGTCCAAGCTGCAAGCCAAGGTGTTGCTGAGTCCTGTGCAGTAGTCACTGCCCATTCCAGGCTCTAAAAATACTCAGTTTCAAAATGCAGACTTGAAATAGTTTGGTGAGGTAGGACACAATGAACATTTTTCAGAGCATATATTTTAGGTCTTGTTTTATAATAAGGCTAAAACAAAGGAACTGGATTTGGGGTTTGTTTGTTCAAGCAGCCGTAAATGTCTAGCAGTTGGAGGTGTTTGTGTACACTTTCTGAATTGCTGCAATGGAGCTTCCAGGAGGGATGGAATGAATGGTTTATGTGATCTGAAAATGTACAGCAGGGATGATTGCCATTATAGAATAAGGGCTGACAAGCCTTCTAATTGTATACAGGCACTCTGTAGGTTGTGGTTGGAGTCACTTTATGCTGGTTTTATAAGGAAGCATGACATATAGCAACGTTGGTTGCCAGCTGCTGTTCAGAGGTTGGTAGATAGTCAAGGTCACTTGGGAGAAAGGGCAAAAAGGGTTTGGTAATGATCCTCAGAAGTTTGTGTGGTTTTTTTTTTTTTTTTTTTTTACGTGTGCTGGTTAGTGGTTGGGCTCTACCTTGAAGCGTGAACATCTTGGATGCATATAATTTGTCTTACGCAATGTAGTTTCTAAAGTTTTATTCATATAAATGTTTTTCTCCCTTCTTCATTGAAATAAATGTCCTTCCCTCTGTAGGAATTTGCTTCTGTTGTGTTGTGAGAAGAAAAAACATTATCTGATTAACCGCATACTATATAGAAAATATTGAGGATTTTTGAGGTCAGAACAATTGGCTGCTTAACACTGAACCATATCCTTCAGAGAAGTCTGAACATGCATCTTTTCTGCTGAGGAACTTGGTAAAAGAGTCACATTTGAAGAATGTTGGTGAAGGGCTTGCGTCACCATCTCTCCTCTGCACTAGGCGGCATTGCCTGGTAAAGTTTGCTTCCAGAGCATCGCTGGGAGAGCGTGGCAGCCGTTCCCCAGGGCCTTTTTGTGTTTCTCAAAGAAACGGACAGTGAAAATCAGGGGTTGGTTCTTCGCAGGAGACAGGCAGTGGCTTCATTTATAGCTGCACAAAGATCGTGTAGAGTTTTGTGTACTTTGAGAGGAGGGTAGTGCCCTACTCCAGAATGGAAAGGTCTTGTCTTTTGGATGGCTTTTGAGGGGCTTTTTATACAAGTTTTGATGCTGCTGTATGCAGGAGGCAAGAAGTAGCCAGGGAAATATGGCTCTTCTTCAGCACTAGTGCTTAAACAAAACGGCTGTGGTGTGGTGCTAACCCAAGCTTGGGAAATAGGGCAGAGGCAGTGTCAGGTCGTGCAAACTGAGTTTTGGTGACCAGGGAAGACATCTAGTATCCCCAGTGGGAGTGTTTGGAATTGCAAACTCACTGCTATTCTGCAGGTCTAACCACTCTGGCTCGGGGGACGCAAGCACACTTGTTGCAGTCTCCAGTAGTGTAACTGGGAGCTGAATTTGGCACCGCATGTTTCCAGTGATAAGACAAAAATAAAAATGCCTCTCTGGATGAGCATTTTATTTCTAACTTTTTCCAATGAATCAGCTTTTTTAAGGAAGGGGAAAAAAAGTCTCAGTGCTTGTAAAATTGCTCTGTTTAAACTAGATTAACTGACACAAGTTAATGAGAATATCTGGTTTACTGGAGTCGTCGTGTTTTAGCGTGGAATTTGGAGGCGCTGAAGTAGCCCTGGGATTCAGCTCCATGTTCATTGGGTCATTCTTGAGCATAAAGGGCATCCCTTCTGTTGATCCAGAATGTGTACATCTCCTGTAAGGCTAGCGACTTGCCTTGCCATGGGTAGTCTAGGACATCATACAGAGCTCTACAGTGTCTGTGTTTGGGCAACTAAATTGTTCCCTTAAATGACCAGGGCTACAGATAGAGAGATGCATTTACCTTTTATCTAGAGTACTAGTGATTTAAGATTGAGTGTCTTCTGGATGAAGTTAAAATAGGTTCTCATGTTACTAACAGTTCAGAGAAGATCATATTGTGAGTAATTTAAAATTATATGTCTCTATTTCTTACTAACTGTATGGAACGTAGCTGAATCTTCTAGCTGGCAGCCCTGTATACCAAGAAACTTGCAATTAGCTGACTGCTGACAGATCCTGTGCCATGCTTTAGCAGACTTCAGGTTTTAAAGACAATGTTTCTATCAAAATTCACTTCATTGTTTCTTTTCTGTATTTTCAAGTTGTCATTATGATAGCTTGGACAGAGCATGTTAGAAGACCAGTATCCCGACTGTGTTGTGTAGCTGAAGGAAAAGCTAATACAGACCACAGAAGACCAGTGGGGATATGATCTCGGGATACGCTCTGTGTGTTCACTTCTGAACTGGAGAACTGCTACATGATGAATCAGCCACAGCTTCCATCTTGACCTTTTTTTTTGCAACCTTCAGGGTAGAAAACATTGCAGTAATTAATCCTGAAGGTGACGCAAATGTGGCCCTACAGTGGCAAGATCCTCATTCAAGAAGAAAAGGAAGTAGCTGAAGGTGAATTGTGTTTTTTTTCTGGGCATGAGCATTCTGCATAAGAACAGTGATGAAGCCAACACTATGCCAACAGAGTGGATTGTGCCGATAAGCAGAGGGAATTCTTTGGAAGTCATGTCTACTCCAAGCAAACACATATGCTTTCTGCTGTTGTTCCATAATCTGTTTCTGTGTCCAGGCTATGATGTGTTGGTGGTCTGACTGCAGCTATGCTGATGCTGAAAGACAGACAGATTTGCCTAGCATGAGTATATCAACTCTGAAAATGTGCTTACAGCTGCTATTTCAAATGAAGTGTCTTAATCTTGTGCCATGTATAGATGTTCTCTTGTGTAGGTTGTGCAGTGTATGTCACTGTTACGTTCTGTAATCATACTTCTACACCCTGTCAATATTGGTTTTGCTTGAGCTTGCGTAACCACACAGACACAGGGAGGCAGTCTGGCACTGTCCTACTGAAATTTTGCACTGACCATCTGCTTTCAGTCCTTTCTGTGTGAATAAGAACAAGAGTCAAATGTGCACGATGTCAGCTAATGTTGTAGCCCATCACCCCTTTGCCGTTCTATAGGTACACGAAATAAAAATCATCACAGGTGTCAGATCTCTGTAAAGAGCTCACTAGGGCTCCCTGGGACTTGATGGGGACCGTGAGTGAAGGCATACAATGCCAGCTGAGGACTTGTACATAATTGGAAACAACTCCTGGATAATATTTGGAAGGTCTTACTTTGATCAGCCAGCATCAGTGTATGTGCTTTGGCTCTGTTTGCAGTTAGACAGTAGTCTTTTGTCAGTGCAGCAAGATGGGTCTTCATGCCTGCACTAGAAGAAGCTCTCCAACACACCAACTAGCACTGCTGTAGCCTTCCCCAAAAGGAGGGAATCAGGTGACTGTTGCAAAGAGTTGATCTCTGTTATCTCTTAAGTGAAGGCTTGACAGCATCTCAGGTTTGAGGATGGTGAGGAAAACGCCCCTCCTGAAGGTGTTGATTAGAAATAGGCTGCTGTGATCTCAGTGGGCTTCTACAAGAAGCTTACAACAGGGTGTCTTTCTCAGAACACATTTACAATAGGGACAACTTCTGTCACAGCAAAGACTTTGGTTATAACCAAACTTTTAAATTAGATTTTCCTGCAGCTGAGAAGACCTTTTCTTAAGCCCATTTCTGATTTAATTTCTGTGGTAGGTAGGAAGAATGCTGCTTACAGCAGAAGGGACTTCACAGTCATCTAGACAGATTAATTTTGTTTCTGCACAATGAGAAGCTATCCAGAGGAGCTCTCTTTACATGGCTCTCTTGGCACTGTCGAGGGAGGTGGGGTTTCTGCAGGTCTCTATTAGTAGCAAAGTTTCTGAGTTTTAATTCAGGTGAGTGTGCAGTTTTGAAAAATTCTGTAAGGAAGACTGTAAGACTGTGTGGGTCTGTAAAAAGGACACCAGACTTGAGACCTGAGTCCTCTGTCCTCATGTTGCAAGAGATTATCTTGTCCAGGCAAAGAGCTAGGCAAGAACAGGCAAGTTCTGTCCTCGCTTCAGAAGAGGCTGTGTTCAGACTGGCTATGTAGGCATCAAGTGCCTTTCTGCCTCTCATGGACATCTTCCCCTAGACTGCTTATCAGCTCCTGTCTGCGTGGCTTGGGCTGTAAAGGGCCAGTGGCTATGGCAGCGATACACTGTGGTGCAGTATTGACAAGATTGTTGACGACTCTGAAGGTCATGTGCACAAGTGCAGCTGTGGAACAGTTTGGAGTGGCAGTAGAGCTTCTGAGTTGCATTTGGCTGGTGCTTTCTATAGTTGCTCAAGAGATTGCCTCTCGACTGAGGCATCTGGAGTGGTTCTAACAAGCACATCCCACTCCTGTGCCTCCCTCGCTCTTCCTAGCTTGACTGAGTTGTTTGCAAGCGGTTAGTTGAACAAATGGGGAAAGTCCCTGGAAATCTGCCTGTTTATCTCAAGGCCATCGTTTCCCCTATAGCTGTAGGTTGAACAATATATATGTTGGAGAGGGAATTCTCCTCTGTTACCTCTCTGTATGTATTTCTTAATATTGCCTTGTTTCATTTTCTTACTGTGCTGTGAAGTACTTTACCTTGGCTTGTAGCTTCAATTTTTTTTTTTATCTTCTCCCTCTCTGTTTCATAAATTTCACATAAATTACCATGAACAAACTTGTTTTTCCTGCCTGTCACTTAGTGTTTACTTTATCACTAGTTACCTCTTTGATGAGCTAATACGATATTGCACAATTCTAGAGAAATGGATGATAATTTTCTGCTAGGCTGAAATGACTTCAGAATTTTTGTCATTCTTTTCTCAGTTGTAACCAGACTGTTTTATGGCAGCATTTCCTTTTCATTACTGTTGCTTAATGTTCTTGTTCTTTTTGTAACCTCAGCAGGAGCTTTTAGAGTAATTACCCAATAGATTTGTACTTTAGAGTAGGAAGAGTGTTAGCAAATTGATAGTGAAATTCAGAAGCCTAGCAAAATACACAGTTCAAAGCACCTAAAACAGTGTAGCCCACTGTTAACAGATCATCTTAAGTAGCATGTACTTTTTTTTTAACAGGCAAAATGATTAATAAAACCTGTAATTTTTAAAATTATATTTAAGGCAAATAGTTTGAGCAGCTAGATTTTTAGTTTGTAAACAGACACAGTTGTTTAGTCTTACCAATTAAGGCAAATGTCTTGCTGGGCCTCCATTAGCCTAATTAACGATGTGTATTTATGGTGCTGTGTGCTATTTCATCTTACGCTTGTACAGACATCTGCTGCATGCTTTCCCTCTAGCAAGTTTACACTCTGTGTGTGTGTATACATATATGTGTATATACATGTTTATACATGTGTGTATCATATGTATGTATTTCAACTGCTGGAGAAGATAGAGGATCTGGAGTAAGCTATTAGTTCACAGTATGATGTGCAGGTATGGGAATTGCTTTCAGGAGAAATAAAATGGCTTAACATCAGTATGCAAATAATAATTGCAGTGTGCCAAGACAAATGCTCTGGTTCAGTCATCTCAGAGCTGCTGCTCCTGGTGCTTTGCAGAATGCTCTCTGCACCGACTAGATCCAGTTCACACTTTTTGAGGTTGTCCTTTACAGCCATTTAAAGCTAGAAGCTTTTGTTTTTACTGTTTTGTTTTAAAACAAAACAGCTAAGGAACAAGAAAGTAGCTTCAAAGTCATACTTCGATGGCCTTACTAGCACAGGCTAGCAGCTTCAGCTGCTGCTTTCAAAACTGCAGCTGTTAAGTTGATCTTAATCCTTTAGGCTCAAGTAAGTTTTTTCATGGATTAAAGAGCTGGCTTTGGTATCTACTCCCATATTTTTAATGCTTTTCTGATGGCAAGTGTCAGTTGTCTTTCCTTCTTAGCTGTTCCACTTGCACTGCTGGTCTCTGTAGACGTTCCTGGGCTGAGGTGTATCTATGTGACATTTGATTTTACTGCAAGTTTGTTTAACTCTAGGTAGTTTAATTAAAAAAAAAAAAAAAAAGGCAAGCCAGTGGATGTCCTCATCCTGTTACTACTTCTGACACAGACATTTTTCTATCAATGACCAAGGGGAATTGTTGGGGAAGAGTTAGCACTGACAACCCTTAGCAGGCTTGGTGTGAGCCTTAGCGCTGTCGTGCTGTCATTCCGAGCCTTGCACTTTTAGCTCAGTTGCTGATATTTGCTGTGCAGCACCAAGTTCTCCAGAAAGTTTAAAGAAAGAAGCGATCACTCCTGCCTATGCTTCATCTCCAGCCAGTCCCTATTTCCATGAGCTTCTTCCTTGAGCTGTCTCCAGTTGAGTGAAACAGGACCTCAAGATTGACTCTGGTGTTAGTCGCATCAAATTTTGTGTCCCGTTTATGGCTTCTGTGGGGAGACCTGCGCAGGAGCCTCATGGGCAATAATTTGGATTTGTTTTGCTGTAGCAGCATTCCTGGGTGCAACCTTCCTCTTTTTTTTTTGTGAGGAAAAGAAAGATAGAGATGCAAATTTTGTTCCTTGTATTACCAAGCCATGTTGGAAGGAGGGGAAAAATAGCCTGCAGCAGGGACTGGCAGCTGGAGGATGCTCAGGGAGGAGGTGCTGACATGCTCTGAGCCTGATACCAGATGGGTTACTGGAGCTGCTCTTGCTGGAGCAATCTGTGGAGCACAGCTAGAGAGGCCTTTCCCAGAGGACTGAGCTGAGAGGAACCTGGGAAATCCTCTACAAATGTTCCTGCACTTGTCTCTGCTGCTGCACTAAGGAGCTAGGAGTGGTTGGACTACTGCCAGCAGCAGCATCTGCATCCACATTGCCCCATAGCTTCAGCATCACTTAAGTCCTGCTTTGGTAAGCTTTTTGTTGTAACTGTGAGAGCCAGAAATTGGAGTTTTGAATATGCTGAGTTTGGTCTGACTGGTCAATGGCTAAATACTGGCAACTAGGATTTCACAGAGCTGTAAAAAATGGGTACTACATGGGTAGAACGACTATAGAAAGGAGTACATTCCACAGTAGACGTATAGTAGACAACCCTTACAGCATAGCTGAGGACCAGTCTTCAGGAAGAAGAGCAGGCAGTATTGGGCATGGACTTGAAAGTACAAATGTTGACAGTAAATTGCTTTCCCTCTAAAGTGATTTCAGCAGAGGTAGAAATAAGCTAGGAGGAGGAGACAACAGTTATTTTTGGTTTTGGTTAGTGTCACATATGTTCAAGAAAACACAAGGGAGAGCTTACGACTAAAAAAGGGAAGGAGGGCGGGCAGGAGAAAACGGTGAAGAGAAGCAGGAAGGTTGGAGAGAACTTCGCAAGATGGGCAAGAAGGGAAGAAAAGATTGTTGGAGACAGTGCGGCATGGTGGGCTGGAGCAAGCTGTGGGAGGGCATCGATGCATTTAGCTTTCCCTTCCAGTTGCCTTCCCCTGGAAATTATTTGCTTCACCAGGAATATGTTGTGTTTTGGTTTTTTTTTTGTTTGTTTTGTTCTGTGTTTGTGTTTTTGTTTTTTTTTTTTTAACTTAAGTATGTTGCATGACTGGAGCGTATGTGTTTCAGCCACATCGCTAAATCACCATTGTCCATTTTAGTAGTTGTGTACTTCAGCAATATGGCTGTTAGTCCTCTAACATTGCCCTCTCAGCCATACATATGTAGAAGGTAGTGTGGTACCTAAGTCTGTGATCCTGCAGCTGATGGAATCATTCCCAATTTAAACTGATGTTTTGGGAGCAAATTCTGTTCATTTGCTTTACCAGAAGAAGCCTGGCAGACAGAGACCTCTGTGTCCTGGGAGTCTGAGAAGGTCCTGAGCAGACTCACTGTTACAGTGCAGATACTTTTGCATATAGGTAAATGTATAAACAGATGTCAGGAAGATTGATGCCCAACCTAAGAATTACTTAGGCTGGGTACCTCATGAAATTGATGGAGGAGGTATAGTGATGCTCGTGATGTTGGTTGATGCTTGAGAAGGAGATCTTAGGTGCGCTTCCCGGGTTTTCTGATGAACTACTGACTGCATCAAAGGCAGGCTGTTCATTTTGGTGATGGTAGTGCTGTTCATGCAGCGTACCTTTACTTTGGGAACTGTGTTGCTGCATTCAGGGGTGAGGTCTGGTTCTTCTTTCATTAGGAGGGCAACTGCTACCTCTTTCGGATCCCTTAGGTAAATGAAATGTTTATGATGCCAAGTGATTTTTTTTCAGTAGTAAATCTATAATTACTTCAAATCTCAGCGTGGAAGTGTTCTGACCCTGTAATCTTTTCTAATCTTAATAGGACTTTACAGACTCCAACCCAAGTTCCAGTGGTTGTTTCTCCTGGAAACCAGCAGCTGCATACTGTAACACTCCAGACGGTGCCTCTTACTACAGTGATAGCCAGCACAGATCCAGCCTCAACAGCAACGCCCCAAAAATTCATTTTACAAGCCATTCCTACTTCACAACCCATGACGGTTCTTAAAGAAAACGTCATGCTACAGTCTCAGAAGCCAGTCTCGCCTCCTTCCTCAATTGTGCTGAGCCCAGCACAAGTTCAGCAGGTGCTCACCAGCAGCGTGCAGACAATTTGCAATGGAACAGTCGACATGGCTTCATCTCCATCCTTCAGTGCCACTACCCCTGTGGTAACATTTTCGCCTAGCAGCTCCCAGGTGGTTGCTCATCCATCGGGCACGGTGATCACTTCGGTTATTAAAGCACCAGAAACAAAACAGGTTGGCATACAAGGAGTGGTAAAAGAAGAAGATAGTGACAAATTAGAGGATACTGAGCAGTCGGAGCAGAGATTCCAGCAGCAACCATTTGTGATGGTTGTGTCCAGTTCAAATGGTTTCCCATCTAACGTGCAAGTGAAGCAAGAAAATGAGCCATTGGAACCCAATTCATATTAATAAATGTTTTTTTTTTAAAAGACCCTGTGGATGATTATTTTCTTAAATGTGATGGGACCTTTTCAGTTATGTATATATGATTTGATTCTGAAGCAAGATGTTGCAAAGCTACTTAATTTCTGCAGTTAATTATTAGAATTCATGCTTTAGAATGGATTTTGATTTTCTGTTAATTGCTAAATGTTACCATATAAATAAAATTATATATTACTCATGTTTCAAAATACAGGCATGAAGGAACAGGCTTTTTACGCTATGAAGAGTTTCTCCTGAGGTTGTTGGCCAAAGTTTCAAACTTCCTTCTTTTACTGTATCTTTTCAGTCTGCTGCCGATTTACATTGCAGTAATGTTATTATAACCTTTTCTGTTTAATCCGTATGTGTATCACTTAACTTTTGAAGCAACAGTTACTTTTAGTGGGACATTTTCATTCCATGTGTATGAATTTTCATGATCAAGTATGTGTTTCGTACTGGTGAATTACACCAGTTTTAGACTTTGATAACCAAGTATCCTCTTGCATTTTTTTTTTGCAGCACAAGCTCTTGTGTGTGCAAAATGGAATTTACACTCCTATTGAGAGTACACAAAACATTTATTCCAGTAATGGACAATGCCATGTCTGTATTTTATATGAAAACATCGGATATATTTAATTCCAGAAGCTAACAGCATCACTACAGGTGCAAACGTTTCATGCTATTTTGCGACTATAAAGCTTAACAATCTTGCTTTCTACTTCAGATTATTTTGTAAGGGAGCAGGGAAATGAAATATATACAATTTATACAGACGTTTGGAGATTAATACTGCTAAGAGCTTTTTTTTTTTGATTGTAAATAATGTACATTCAATGTCACGAGGAAGTTTTTTCAGCTAATTTGTTTCCATACAAATTTTTGATAGATGCAAATAAGATCATTATGTTTAGAGGTCTAATGTTATATGTATTCATATTACAGAGTGAATTTGTATTTAAAGACAAATTTTTAAATGATGGAGCCCTCTGAACCTTGGGTCCTTGTCTTTTGTATTTTTAATTGGTTTATTATGAAAATAAATCAAGCAGAAAACCATTTTTTCTGTATTTACTCTTAAATGTCCTCATAGCCAAAATACACTGAGAAATGGGACAACATGGTTAATCACTGTGGGTCTGTGGTGGGACATGAGCAATTCACGAATCCCTTCTGAACAGACTGGAACGTACCCAGCACGCTGTGAGTATCCTTTGAAACAGCAGTACTGTAAGTTTCTGTAGCTCAAACGAAAGTTGAGAACAGGACTTAAACTCCTCCTTTTCCATCAGTTCCCAATATGTTACAGAAAAACAACTCAATACTTTCAGCATAATTCTTGGGGTGCCATTCGTTGCCAAGGTCTTTGTAGCCTTTATAACGCAAACCACAAGGGCTTCAAACCCTCGCAAATTGCAATGTTTCAACAGAAGGTGGATTAAAAGTAAGTACGATGCCTGGTAAGATTAGTGGAACGTCAAATTAAAGGAAATACTACTTTCTGTGATTGAATTCATGCAGGAGTTTTATTGATTGGTTCATAAGGTTAAATTTAACTTTAAGCAGATGAGTACTAGAAAAATCTAATGGCAGCAGAACTGTGGCACAGATGGCTTGGTCTAGTTGAACAGAAGTAACTTTACAAACTGCACTGAACGAGCAGTTCTCTGCCACAGCTGCTCTCTTTCTTGGCAGTTGAAACTGCCCTGTTTAATTCACTGTTTCTTCCCTCTGACTCTTGTGCCGTCAGGCTTCCACCTGCAAATCCAATGCGCCTCACCCCATTTTCAGGAAGGCTGGCCATACCCAAACTGAAGCAACAGCAGTCGCTGCCAGCTGACCGGTGGTTGTTTGTCTGGCAGTGCTCCCTGCAGCTGGGGACTGCTGGCAGTATCGCTAGGAACGCGAGTAAGCGTTGTACAAGCGTATCTGATACAGTTCGCGTCCTGCGGTCGATTTCAGATTGAAGAAAGCACTGGAGAGGGAGGCTAGGTTTTTTTTAATCAGACTATAAAATAGGGACTTTTTCCTGAAGTACAAGTATTTCATAATACTAGGAAACCTGAAGAGATAACGCCTGACTGACATTAGTGTTTTTAAAAGTGGTTAAGTTGTTTTGCTGATTTACTGGGACCATGAAAAAAAAGAAATCACACCTTAAGATTACAACTTTGTCAACAAAACCTCTTGCCACAGATGCAACTATCACAAAGGGAAAATGATTTGTCAGCTTAGTTTATGGCACTTGGAGAAGTGGAGAACAGCTCCAGCATAAAGTAACGTGTCTCCAACAGCACACTGTTGTGTAACCAAGAGCAAGTGAAAATCGCTCCCTTCCAGTGTCCCTTTGGTTCCAGTCTACCAGCTGGGTGTATCCGTACTTCCAGCTCTCCTTGGTACGACGGAGGAAGGGAGAAGCTGGAGTAAATAATAAAACCAACTCCTCCCTTCTCACAGCCGCCTTTCTGCCTGTGGCAGCGGCCAAACGAAACACACGGTCTCAAATCCCAGCCGCTGCCGACTCAGAAAAAAAAAATTGAGTTCTTTTCTACACCTGTGTCAGGCTGCGGAAAAGAAAAAGGCACTTCCTTTTTTTTTTTTTTTTTTTTGAGGCGTTTCACGGAGGGGAGCCCAGGGAGGAGGAGGGAAGGAGGGAAGCCTCAGGCTGCCCGCACTGCCTCAGCGTCGGGCTGGGCCCAGCCGGACGGCCAGGAGGGAGCTGCCAGGCGGCCGGAGGTACCGGCTGAGGCTCGGTGGCAGCGGCAGGAGCGGGCACCCTTCAGGCTGGGGCGAGAGGAGGCGTCGGAGCTCCAGGCAAGCCCCGTGCTCCCCGGCCGGCCCCGCCGTGCCCTCGGCCACGGACGCCTCAGCCTTCGCCCCGTTCCCCTCCGGCTCGCACGCCAAATGGCGGCTGCGTGGCTTCGCCAGCTGCCTGCTTTTTCCCGTGTCTGCGCGGAAGCGCTGCCCGCGATCAGGGGGCAAACTTCGGCAGGGAAACAGCTACCGCAGCTCCGCCATTTCCGCCCCCTCCGCCGCCGAGGGAGGAAGGGCTGACGAGCCCCTCTGCTCCTGCCGGTCCTCCCGCTCTATGGCAGGGGGAGGAGGTGCGCTGGCCTCGGTAGCCGCGGCCGCCCCGCCCCCGCCTGGCGAGGCGCGGGAGGAGCTTGCGGGCGCGCTTAGCCCCTCCGCATCCCGTCAGGCCTTGCGCGCCTGCGGCCTTGGTGTTGGTTGCGCGGGCGCCTCGGCGTCTCCAGAAGTTTCCCGGGGGCGGCGGGCGGCATGGCGGCGGCGGCGGCTCCTCCGCGGTGAGTACCCCCCACCTCCTCACTCTGCCGCCCCCGCTTCCCCTCCCTGTCCCACGTCCCTTCCGGCCGCCCTTGCCTCCCCCTCTCACGCCGTTGCGTTTCCTCGGCAGGTTCTCGGACGGGGACATCGACCGGGACCCAGAGGCAGCGGCGCAGGTGAGGGTTGGGCCGGGCCGGGGGCTGGGAAGCGGCGAGAGGCCTCGCCCCTCGGGTGTCCGAGGTTTACCGGCCGGCCGAGCCGTGGGTGCTGGGGCTGCCGAGCCCCTCTTAGGGCCGAGGGGAGCGATTGCTTGCCCTGCCTGTGAGCGGGGTAGGGTGGGGGGCTTGCAGAGCTTCCCCGGGAAACCTCTCTGGTGCGGGGTCTGGCTGCGGGGGAGTTCCGCGTTCTGTCAAAGTACTTGGGCTACTTGTCTTGCAAAGGTGGGGGGGGGGGGGGGGGGGAACCCAACAAACAAACAAACAAACAAACCAACTTTTTCTGCCGTGTAGGTAGATGGTAGTTCATATAACTAGATCAGTTGTAATTTGCAGTTAAAAAAAAAAAACAAACGAGCTTACTGGAGAAACGTATTTCATCTTCACTAGTTTTTATTCTGCACAGATCTATTTTTAATTCTTTCTAGATTTTGTAGGGACTAGAGCTGACTTTCATTTAATCTCGACATAAAAAAAAAAATAAGTTTTTTACAGTGAGAACGATCATTCAGTGGAACAACCTCCCCATGGATGTGTTAGAGTCCTCATCACAGGAGGTTTGCAAGATGTGACTGGACAGGGTGCTAGATAACCTCATCTGGGCTCCCTTTCCCCCAAAAGGCTGGATGAGATGACCTTTTGAGGTCAATTCCAACCTGGCCTGTTCTATGATTTTACCTGTTAACATCTATTAATGTGCTTTCCAAAGTTATTTTTACTTAAAACAGAGAGTTAATGAGAAGACAGAACTGGAGGGTGGATAAGTATTTCTGTTAAACATACTTGGAAGGGGAGAGGATGTAATGGTTAGTTCTGCTTGAGTAGAGTAGATGGCAGAAGTGTAAGATGATATTGAATCATCTTTCCATAAGGAAAATGATGAGGCTGAATCTTACAGTTCTTTGGGGTTTAGGCTGTAGCTTTTAAATTAGTTTTACTATAGATTTGATTATTTCATATTGCTTTTTAGATGTAATTTATCTTCCGAAAAACCTTTAAAATCTACTAAGAAAGCTAATTTAAGATACTATCAGAATATGCATTTGTTTTTCTTTTCTGTATTAATGTAGTTGCTTTGCTCTTCTAGTTTATATTTCAGTTCTTTGTACGTTCAGCACTTGAAAACAACATAACACATTCTATAGGCATTATTTAATATCTCATACAGTAATACAGGTGTTACTTTTGTAGCCTTTTTAAAAAGTACTGAATTGAGTAGGCAGGTGGTGCTTGATAATCTCTGAACTGGTAAGTCCCATAGTTCACTGTAGCGTTTTGCTGACTTAGAAGCTTGGATCTACAGGTAGCATACCACATTTGCATGATCTTAGGTGTGATCTTTTAGCTCACATACTTAGTATTTCTAATCTGGGACATGATACTATATAAATGGTGCTGTGTAATGCTTCCCCACCTGACTAGACTTGTGTCCAGTTGGCATGGCGGTTCTGCACTGTGTCCTCAGGACTTTTGATTCCTTTAACTCCCGGAGAGCATGCTTTGGCTTACGACACCTGGATCTGATACAACTGAAAGGTCATCATCCACTTCTAAATAGTGTCTGAATTATAAAACTGTGACTCTTTAATGACTTTTTTGGTCATTTTAAGTTGAAAACATATGTTACTATGTGGAGACTGAAAGCACTTTCAGTTCGTATAAACTCTTAGCATTAGCATGGAGGGACCTGAAAGTTCCCACTGTATTTAGAAATAGATTTGCGACTTGGTGACATGGCAAGGGCCTTTAGAGTCAAAATATGTAGCAAATACATACTTGAGTGTTTGTGAGGACAAAGTCTAAGCTTGTTCTAAGTAATTGTTGCTGATGTCCATAATGTGGAGTTCCTCGTGCTAGTCGAGTATTACTTGTCTGTCTTCTCAAATAGCTGTGTTATAGGAATAACTTATTTTGGGTGTGTGGCTGAATGAGACGTGATGACTTACTGATAAAAAGCCAACAGAGATGCATTTCACACTGTTGAAAATGCTTGGGTTTGGTTTTCTTTGCTTTCCTGGGGTGAGGGTTTAGTTCTGTGGGAGAATCCGTTCATATGTTGTCGTCTGGTTCTAATCAGCGCCTCTGTCATCAGCATAAATCACAGCGAATAATGTTTGGAGTGAGAGGTGATCTGTTGCAGAAGTGACTCTGCTTGTGAAATGCCTGTAATGTTCAGTGTCGGAGTCGGACCCCACTTGGTGTTGAGGGTCAAAAGCTGTGCTTCATCTCTCAGCATAATATAAACCAATTTTAATATGTGGGTTACCTCATGTCCTTCCCGTGTGGAATACCTATAGCCATGAGTATTTCCATGGTGATGACTAGTTTTGAATGACTTCACATCTTAGAAAGGCATTGGTACAATTAGATCAAGTTACAATTGTCTACTGCATGCCACTTTCTTCAGAGACCCCCAAGGTTTTAGATTTATGTGCTATATCAATATATAGATTTGTATATCTTACATTGGTAAGAACTCATGCTACTGCTAAAAGAAGCTGTTGTGGCCACTTAATTCCTAGTTGGTGTAAATGTTTGATGTGACATCTTTGAAACGGAACAATGCACTGGTCTGAATTAAAACTATGGCAAGTCCTTCTGGCCTTCCTTTTTTCTGGCTTTGTGGGACAGAGTTTTGGCAGCTGCGCTGTACTAATATTTATGCAGGTTTAAAGCCTGTTTCTTGGCTGCATTCATGCTTGATAGATTCTGAGCTGAAGTCAACTTAGCAAACAGAGTTCCTGTACTGTAGTGATATATTGTAGTGGCTTTGGAGCACTTACTGTCTTCTAGCAAAGAGAATAACTTCTCTCACTAATAAGGAGAGAATTGCAGATGCTCTTTCCAGGTGTGTTCATTGAGTCATTGTGATTTTATTCTGTTGTACAAAAGTCATAAACTTTTCTCAGAGAGAGCAAAATATAATTATTTTCAATCTGTATACTCAGTGATTCCTCTAACAAGGGACTAATTTATGCTTATTTCCATTGTGTAGCAATATTTCCTGCGAGCCCTGTGCTCCCTAAGTCTTTTATTCTCCTACTTTTGTGCTCAGCCTAAATCAGAACAATCTCTGATGATACATTACACAGTATGATGATACATTACACAGTATTATCGAGCATATGTTACAGTGCTCGAGCAGGTTATCCCCACACAAGTGTTTTGACATACTGCATGTTGACTTCCAAATTTCTAATACTGCAGTGCTTCCTCAAATCCAGCAGACCTGCGTACAGATATGCTGAGGATTGTAGGAAGGTCTTTGGAATACAGAGGATCATCAGTGCATTGGACTTCAAGTTTAGGGCATTTGAAAGTCCTGTTTCCTTCTCAATAAGAGAAATAAGAAACAGGCTCCTTGAATTTGATAAAATTGGCAGGTTCCTTGTATGTCAAGCTCTGATGTTTAAGCTTTGTGGATGAGAGCTGAGCAACAGGTAAACAGTCATGCCAGTTAGGATGTTTTATTCTGAAATGTCTGTAGTTGACAGGGTTTGATACTGTGTTTTTATGGGGACTTCCAACATGCTGTTTTATGTTTTTTTTATGTGTCTTTACAGGAACTGACAACAGCTTTGGAAAAGAATCCAGATGATGCCGAATGTTATTGTCAACGAGCTTATGCTCATATTCTTCTACAGAAATATGCTGGTAACGTTTTCAGACAACACTGAAAATCCTCTTACAAGTGTATTGTAACACGTTCTTTACAGAAGATGTCTTCAATCTGAAGCCAAATATAGTAATAAGAGAAAGTGTTATCTGTAACTCAGTATGCTGCTTTCACAGTGCAAAATTTTATAGTTTTCTTTGTCTTTGATTGTTTTTTTTTTTTTTCTGCAAAACTTCCACTGAATTGGGTAGTCACCAGTCCCAGCTGTTCCATTTGATTTTAGCCTACTATTATCTTGGCAGCTGTTTTTTAAGTAGACTTTTTAGACTTCTTACAACTTCTTGTTGTAAGCATATTCCATCCTTATGTTTTTGATAGAGACTGGTTCCTGTCTTGGTAGGAATATGATAACTGGATAATGCCTGGGAAAAAGATTAACTGAATAACTTAAGATTTGGTCTATTTTTTCTTTCCAGTAAAAAACAAACAAACAGATTCACACTTCAGATCTAAGTAGAGGATTTGCCTAAATGAGCATCACGCTACATCGTACATAGAGCTCTGCAGCTGAATGAAGGGTTCGTCCGTAGCAGTTGTGGCTAGGTTTAGTTCAAATGGTGTGATTTTTATGCAAGCGAAGGTGGCTAACACAGTACACCTTAAAAAGTTTTCACTGCTAAAAGACTCACAGTTCACTACTTTAAAAAAGTTATTGTGATGTTCCTCACTTTTAAACTGACTTCCAACAGATGCGGTCGCAGATGCAAAGAAGTCCCTAGACCTCAACCCCAGTAATGCCATAGCGCTCCTTAGAAAAGGGTATGTATCGTATGTTGTGCTTTGGGAATATTGTGATAATCTGAAGGGTGATACTGGTGTTTGGATTATGGCTCTGTACAAGCTTTTTGCAACACCATGAATGAATAAATTTAATGCCATACTGCTTGTAAACCATCAATAATAAAGCTATGGTTTTAAGAAGCAGTTTAGTTTGGAGTGATTATCTTAACATCCTAGCCATTTGAGAAACACATCTTGAGTTATTTAAATTCTTACATGCATAATTTTAACCATTATAGTGTGTGAACTAAGGATGTTGTGATCTTCAGAATGTGGATTAGACTGAAAATTAATTACTGTTTCTTTCTGTTTTTCTTTGTTCACGTCAGGTTAGGTGAATATCATAGCAAAAACTATGCATCTGCTTTAGAGTCTTTCAGAGAGGGACAGAGGTTGGACAGTAAGTATTAAAATTTCTTCTGCACACAGTACTCCTTTGCTAAGGAGAAAAAACTTTTTAATGTGTTAGTTTAAGTCAAGACCAAGGATTTCTTTCTTTTTGTTTGTTTTTTTTTTTGTTTTGTTTTTAAGGCTAATGAATTAGATGCCTGACTTCAGATGTCTGGCTTTTGGGAAGGTTTGTGCAATCACTGCATAAAAGTGTAAAACTGCTAAAAATGTGTATCAGACTTCTTAGCAAGTAGTATATGGTTTGGTGTTTGGTGGGTTTTGTTGGGGTTTTTTTGGTTTTTTTTGTTTGTTTGTTTGGGTTTTTTTTTTAATATAAAATGTGAACTGTTTTCCTGCAGGTCTTAACAAATAAATGGTGGCAGTGGTGTGGTGTTAAGTGTCATAGAAAAGTTTCTGAACAGAACAAGCTCCTTATACATAGCTGGAATTTCTTACTTCTTAAACCATTTGATAGATCAGTCTTTAGAAAGAACATACAATTTGATGAGTATTCAAATGGACAAAATGGATTTTTACCTCACATTACATGCCACTTAATTGCAGAAGTGTATTTATTGTATTTCTTTTTTTCTTAAAGTGTTGGCTTCCCGACTAAAATTGGACACTTTTTAGTTTGGGGAGAATTACAGGTTTTTTTTAAATCTGACTTTATTCTAGAAGCAGGAACAGAGTAGTTTAATACAGAAAGCTTGGGTAGAAGACATGGAGAAGCATACAATAAAGCAATTGCAAGATTGTCGTGATTCCTTTCTTGTCCTTTCTATCCCCCATTTTAAATGAAACCCTCTCCTAATTCCATTGCCTCCTTTTCCAAGAGCAGAAGGAAATGGTAAAAAAAAAAAAGCACCTTGAAGGGTTACACAGAGCGAAGTGCACTAATCTGATGACCATTCTCATGATTTCAGATCTTTCTAGTATGTTCTCTTATCTGTAACAGTGGCTGGGACCTGAAGGTTTAGCAAAAATTTAATTACTTTGCCTCTCCCAAATAAGCAGTCTGACCTTCTGATCTAAAACGGGAGTTTTGTGAGAGTGTAAGCTTATACGTGCTTGCTACAAACTGATCATGCTCCCTCCTACTCTTGTGCTTGCTCTTCTTTCAATGCATTATAACTGCAGAAAGCTGCTACTTGTAAAATATTTCCCCCTTGGATCATAGAATCAGAGAATGGTTTGTGTTAGAACAGACCTCAAAGATCATCTGGTTCTAACCCCCTGCCATGTCCACAAACACCTTGCATTAGACCACGTTGCTCACAGACTCATCAAACCTGGCCGTGAACGCTTCCAGGGATGGGACGTCCACAGCTTCCCTTATCAACTTGTTCCAGTGCCTCAGTACTCTCCCAGTAAAAAATTTCTTCCTTGTATCTGATCTGAATCTACCTCTTCCAGTTTAAAGCCATTACCCCTTGTTTATCACTACATGCCCTTGTCATAAGTCCCTCTCCAGCTTTCTTGTTGGCCCCCTTTAGGTACTGGAAGGCTACTATAAGGTCTCCTCGGAGCCTTCTCTTCTCCAGGCTGAACACCTCCAACTTTCTCAGCCTGTCTTCACAGGAGAGGTGCTCCAGCTCTCTTATCTCTATGGCCCTCCTCTGGACCCACTCAAACAGGTCCACATCCTTCTTACATTGGGGGCTCCAGAGCTGGACACGGTACTCCAGGTTGGATCTCATCAGAGCAGAGTGGAGGGGCAGAATCACCTCCTTCAACCTGCTGGCCATGCTTCTTTTTATGCAGCCCAGGATACAATTGCTTTTCTGGGCTGCAAGTGCACATTGCTGTCTCATGTTTAGCTTCTAATCAACCAGCACTCCCAAGTCCTTCTCCTCAGGGCTGCTCTCAATCCATTCTACACCCAGCCTGTATTTGTGCTTGGGATTGTCCCGACCCATGTGCAGCACCTTGCATTTGGCCTGGTTGAACTTTTGAGGTTTGCATGGGCCTGCATTTAAAGCCTGTCAAGGTCTTTCTGGATGACATCCCTTCCAGTGTTGACTGCACCACACAGCTTGGTGTCATGGGCAAACTTGCTGAGGGTGCACTCAATCCCACTGTCCATGTCACTGAGATAGACATTAAACAGGGCCGATCCCAATACCGACTCCTGAGGAACATCACTTTGCACTGGTCATCACTTGCACATTGAGCTGTTGACAACAACATTTTGAGTGCGAACATCCAGCCAATTCCTTATCCACTGAGTAGTCCATCTGTCAAATCCATGTGTCTCCAGTTTAGAGTGCTGAAGTGCTCTCTCCAATCTGAGTGCTGAAGCCAGCAGAAATGAAGTGGCAGAGCAGTGTTGGGGCGATGGTGATGGTGGTGGAAGGGGGATGTAGAGGAATTCAGCAACTGATAGTTGTCAGCTTAGACTACTCTGGAATAGGAATTAAAATACAAGAAATTTCCTAGAGTTCTGTCAATTTTGGTAGTTTGGATAACTAGGTAGCCTTCACTAGTGTGTACACTAGAAAGACAAGTATTTCTTTGCAGTCTAGCCAAGTTCTCTATTTAGTATCTTCCTGTGAAAAGAAGTATTTCCAGTGACTTCTGTAGCTTTCCTTACTTGATGGGTAACTTTTCATATATCTCCAAACTCATAATTTCTGAATTTAATTGAATTATTAATCTATTTTTTTTTCCTTCATATTCTTGCCCCACTCCAAGCAACCACTATCAGTTTGAGGCTTTTCATGTGCCTGGATTTTGTCACCTTTCTAGTTTGTCAGTTGGAGTTGTTCAAAATACAGATTATACACAAAGTCTCCTCAGGTCAGAGCATCACTTTTTTTTTTTTTTGTTCTGTTTAACCTCACATCATACTTATGTTGTAGGGTGCAACAGCACACAGAGCTGCAGATATCTTTTTTAGATAAGTCAGTGAATACCATCTTTCTCTCAACTAATTCAGAATCCCTGAAATACAGCACAGCCTTTTCCTGTGTTGAATTTCTTGACTTCTACCCATTTGAATTTAATTTGCCATTGTTTTGCTGCATACCCAGTGCTGAAGTGTTTCTGAAGCTTCTCAGTCCTTCCTGATTACTCTCTCATCTGAAGATAGCTTCCTCAGTGCTTCCCATATCTTGTTACAAAATTCTGTGACCCGCTGTGAGATCAGAGGTCTCCTGAAGGCCTTTTTAAAAATACAGATTTTTAGTTGATTCTCTTCCATATATTACCTAATTTGCTGGCAAGTTTATGTCGATAACAGAATTTGACTTTGCAGTTCTGTGGAATGTTTGATGGATCCCAGGCGAAAACAGTTGTGAGCATAAGTGAGCATAAGCATTTTGGCAAAACAATTAACTTCCAGTTAAATGCAGCTAGTGCGAAATGAACAAAGCGCAGAGGGGAAATTTGCCACATACTGCTAAGCAGATGATAAAGAGAGAAGACTTTAACTGTTGCTGCCTCGGAGAGAGTTACTGTGGTGGGGAATTCTTTGCTGGCAGAGCTGTTTTAAATCTTAATCTGGAATGCTGACAACGATGGGCTTCCTGCTTGTGCGCGTTACTGGTAGGACTGACAGACCCAGAGTACCACAGCAAGCTTCCCATTACCAACATACAGGGATGTCTACATAGGACTTGATGTGATGGATTGTTGAATGTGCAATGTTTCTTTATTCTATGAAATAACATTAGGAAGCAAGATTCCTTTCACTGAACCATGAGACTAGACGTATGGGGATTTTTAGATTTCATTAATTTGCCCTTAGTTTGAGTAAGCAGTGTGATCTGTTACTCTTCAGTATATTATGTGGATTTAAGACAGTTATACTCAGATTTTCTTGGTTTTTTGCTGTGACCACTTTTCTTGTATTCTAAGGGTTAGTAGATTTTTCAGTAAGTGAAGACCCAGTTAGGTTTTCTGAACTAGAGAGTTAGTAACAGCAGTTGTTGGCGAGTTTTTTGGGAGGTTAATGCAATTACAGAGCACACATCGAAAAAATCTTTTGCCTGAAATTATAAAATGTGCTGCGATGAAGGGAAAGAAGCAGTGGTTAGCCAGAGAGATCTTCGAGGAAAACAGAAGAAGGTAACACTGGACCTTTCTTTGAAAGTTTGTGTTGCAAGGCAGTCTTGTATTTCTGACATCCCGGAAACTTTAGATGTTTGTAAAGTTTTTGTGAAACCACCAGGAGAAAATACTTTTTGAAAACTTGTGCAACTCTAGGTTGTCCTCAGAACAAACAGTCTCTTCTGATCTTCCTCTAGAGAGGAAGTGTGTGACTGTTTGAAAAAATAGTTTTAAGAGTAATGGGAAAATGTGTAAAACTATATTTACTGCTTTCTGAACAGTTGCATGGGGATTGAGCAGACTGGAAAGCCATAGTGTATTTGGGTCAGTTCAGAAAAAAATCTAGTGTCCTACAAATTAATTTGAAGTTAATTAAATATAACAGAGTTAAATAATGAAGTTCTATAAAAATACTTAACGCTTAACTGGAATGACAGAGGTTACAAGAAGGTAATAGGAAATAATACCTTTTTTAATAAATTGATGCATTTTGGATAGATTTCTTCCAGTTGGCAATTGTGAGGAATTGTTTTTTTTATGCAATATGTGTAGTACTTGAAGAGTTTTAATGTTACTGTGTTTGATCTCTTCTAGGTGTAGATGATACCTTTACTATTTGGATTAAAAGATGTGAAGAAACACTAAATGGTAAGCAAAAACACCTTAACTCAATAAGGGATTTGATATGCCCTGTGTTTTGAAGCTCCGACATGTTTTTCAAACATTTACAGCTTACCTCTTACTTAGGAAAAAGTGATTTAAAAAAAGAAAAAAAAATTCTTTTGTTGTATCTCTTGTTTCTCCCAAAGTATACATCCTGAACACATCTATACCTCAGTTTTAGAGGCACATTAGGTTTTTAATGTAGTAATTAGTTGTGACAGGGGAGTACCTATGTAAAGTTCAGACAATCATAATTCATTTTACATATTTGATAAGAACTTTGTGCTATTCCTGTGGGTGGATGATAAATGTAGTACAGACTCACCGAAAGTGATTTTTACAACTTTTGTTTGCCATGATGTTGCTTTCATTAAAAAAGCTCTGTATAGGTTTCTGATAGGCAAGGGAAAAAAATGGAAAGTTTGTTCCATCTGTTAATCAGAACATGCTTTATATTACAGTTCGTTTGCACAAGTTGCTGATTGAAGTCTGATTAAAAAGTAAAGTGTCATAAAAACAAAATACTAGAGATAGAACTGGCATGTTTTTAACTCTTCTACTGTTAAGGCTGGAATAAATGCAGAATGTGTGGAGTAACTGAAGAAAGCTAGAATAAGTATATGCCTTGTAAGTTCAGTGTCTTTTTTTTGAAAATGCAATTTTTTTTCTTTCTGCAGCATCACAGACAGAAGTGGTAAGATGTTTTCCTTAATATGTTTACTGTTTCAATGTCTTTGTGAAACTAGAGCGTACTTTGTGGCTTCAGTGGCTTCTTAGAACTTTCAGGCCTTTAAAATAATAATTTCTGTTGCATGCAATTCTGAAGGATTTAACTTTTCTTCTAAACTTGTTTTTTTTTATTTGAGGCCAAGGTTGCAAAATTTGAACCCTGAAAACTCTTAGGAATGGCATACAAATCTGGCAATTATTGTGCACTCATTAAAGTGAATTTTAACTTTCTAGCTTGCAGTCTGTAGCCTAGTTTACAAATTAACCAGCTCATCTTGTCAATGCTAACTTGCTGCTAGAAAGTAACATTTTTTTCCAGTAACTTGCAAGTGGTTTGTGTGGACTTTTTTCTGCTGTAACTTGTTCAGCTTTCAGTTTCCTTTTTTACTGGAAGTCTTCAGAAGAAATTGAAATTGACAGCCCCCTCCCGTTTTGTTTTCTTGAGACAAAAAAATGGGAATTTGCATTGGATGTTATGCTCAGTCTTTCATAGTTACTTCCATTTTTTACATTTTAAGAATAGAGGAAGAAAATGTACAGAAAACATTGTGAGTGTATGTGAAGACAAATCTATTTCAGATTTTCTTCATGACTTTTAGATTAGCAACATGGCCACTGTATGTCATTCAGGTATACTTCTTATCTGGGAAGAAAATGAGCTAAAGCTGAACTTACTGCTATTTATAAAATGTCTGATCAATATTTTCCAAGTTACAGACTTACACACTTAATGTAAAGTGAAATTTTAAATTCTTAATCTGGCATAAATGTTTAGGAGAACAGTTAAGAGCTTCACCTGTAAGTTAATGCTCATGCATAAATCTAGAGAAGTGGAGCAATCAGAATGAAAATGATTTGTGTCTTTGAAAAGTACTTCATGGTACATTTTCACTTACACTGACATAACTTTCTTTCCAATGGAATATGCTTCAACTAGAATACCCAGCAACAACCTCTGCCACCAAAGATCAAGTAAGTTGACTTTAGCTTTACTGTGAGAATTAAAATAATTGACATATAACTGTTCTTTGACTTGGGGATTGGAGAAGCAACGTAATGACTGTAAAAATTATTCTTGGGTAACTTTAAAAACGTGGCAGTCGTAATTGAGGTGTTTCTCAGCGTCATGGCTTTTGTTCAGGGTGAATTGTACTTTCAGGAGATTATGCCTCACTGGGAGAGTGGGGAATGGAGGTAAGCATTCTGGTTCTGTTTCTAATTCTCATGCTGAGCTTAACTGAAAGACTGCCCCATTATGCCTAGTGTAGGTAATGTTTTCGAGATACTTCTAAGATCCTGAAGTAAAAAAGCAAACAATATTATGAATTGGTTAAGAAAGTGACCTAATTTTCTTATACTACTTGACTAAAAAAGATTCTTTGTTCTTTAACGACTGATTTTGTCAATTCTGCCACTGCTCTTTTAGATGAAGGGGAAGAAATCTAGCTTTTACGTCTTCTCCACCATTAAACTACACAATGTACTGTTCGAGCTTTTGATATTCTTCTGTATATCTCTTTCAGTCAGTTTTTAATCTCATGTGTTTTTTCCCCCTTTTTTTTTTTCTTTCCAGATATGACTGGTACCAAACAGAGTCTCAAGTAATTGTGACTATAATGATCAAGAATGTGCAGAAGGATGATGTCAGTGTGCAGTTCTCAGAGAAAGAGGTGATTTGTGTTGGTTATTGATACGGATCTCTGGATTCCCTAAGATGTTTTGATTAAAACAGTGAACATTATCTGCTGCAATAGCATGAAAAAATGCTACAGATAGATAGTCTTCTGTCTGAGCTTTTCTTATGTACAGTTATGCTGTATATGTGTTATGCCCCATCAAGTGAACCGAGATCTACTGCCACAGCAGTGTCCATGGGATTTACACACAAGCGGTAGTGTGGTGTGCGTGCTGCAAAGGGAAAATCGGGTTTTCAGCTGCCTGGGTGTTTAGAGGAGTGGGGGAAGAAGTGATCTGGACTTAAAATGTTTGAGTATGCATGCATCTGGACTAGGAATGCGCAGAGACAAGGTATTCTAAAAATAGATATGAATGACTAATATCTTGCTTTAGGACAATTATGGAAAAGAATGAATCTTGGTGGGTGGGTTTTTCTTGCTTTTGGCATCACTAAAATTGTTAATGGCAGCAAAGTATGTGTTTCAAGGAAGCACAGTAATCTCTTCATTGTAATACCATATGCAGTACCAATGACATTCATGTTTAATATTGAAGAGTTAGGTTCCTACTCTCAACTAAGTTGATACTTCCTGAACTACTGGAAGTACTTGATTGTTACTGTCTGCTTTAGATTGTTAAAACTGTGTGAGCACTTGCCACATAGTTTGTATGTATTAGGAGGAAAGTTGCAAATTGTTTTCATGTGCCATTATTAATGTGTTGATATTTCACTTGCCATATGATTCTTTCCCCAAAGAATGCAGATCAAGCTGGCAAGATAATAGGCTTTTTGAGTACTTGCTGGCTAAGAATTGAAATCTCCTGTTCATTTTCTAGTGTACTTTAGAAACACCTTGTTCAATAATGCAGTAATACAGCGGCGTTGTCTGAAAGTCTGATGCCTGATGCTTTAAGTGCCCTAGTGAAGGGTCATTAATTTAAACACTTAATGTTGGTGCCAAATGACAGTCCTTTACTTGGAAATGGAAAACTGCTCTCAAAGATGACCAGAGATGTGTTTTCAACTGTTAACAGATGAATGCATCAGTGAGACTTCCATCAGGTGAAGACTACAACTTAAAGCTTGTTCTTCTTCATTCTGTAGTGCCAGAGCAAAGTACATTTAAAGTGCTTTCAACAAAGGTAGGCTTCTTAAAGTGTAAATTATTTCTTGGACTGTTCCTGATGTTGAAAACATTTCTGTTCTATTGTCTTGTCTCTCTGCAACAGTCATAATATCTTGATTTTCATATAGAAATGCTTTTTCTTTCTGTAAGGTGCTTTTGAGACAGTAGGAGGCTTTGTAAACTTGTACAAGTATCAGAAATAGTAACATGATGGTGCTTACTGAAGTGTAAATGACAGCTGTGTTGAGGATGCTTTTACTTGTTGCTGTAGAAAAAAGGCTGTAGTCTTCACCTCTAAAATTCAGGTATTAGGACAGTATGAGCACCTTTCTACTAAACTTTTAGAAGCTGGTATTGCCTTATGAAGCATTATATATTTGTGTGACCAGGAGATAAAAGCCAGACTTTGAAGATTGCAGTGTTGAAATACTTTTAAACCCTTTCATGACCTTTTTTTTTGCTGGTAAGGATTAGTCATACAGTTAACTGTTCTTGACTTTTCAAGAGAGTGTATTCCATGCTGTTCCAGGAAGTAGCACGTGGCTTGGAGACACTTGAAAATTGCATAGTGTGAGAGAGAATGCTTCTGTCTCAGCGTTTTGTTTCTTCTATGTTACAGATATAGAAAAATAAGAAACGGACAGTGGTCTGGCATAGCATATATTGTTAGTATAACACATAGACAGACATATGCTTTGTCCATAGAGCCAAAACTGAATCTCCAAAGCAGGAATGTGTTGTTGATTCTTTCTTTGTGTTTCAGCAGTGGTTCTGCAGAGCTTTTGAAAATTCCTTCATGTTCTCATGTTCCATTTTTACCTGTTCCCTTCTCAGAAAGTTACCTGTAATAGTTCTTGCATCATTTCAGGGAAGAGTTGACATGAGAGGATTGCCATAGAACGTTGGTCTTGTTTTTTCACTCCTGGCACTAAGGAAGCTGGACGGGTTATGTGATTGAGTCCCGTGTGCTCTTAGGCTGTAGGAGATAAGCAAGAGTGCTCAAAGTATGTAGAAAATCTGCCCGTCTGTTGGTATTTATATATATTTGAGTGGAACGGGCATGGACCTTGTCAAGAGGAGTAACTCTGAGCTCCTGTTTGCTTTATGTTCCGATCTAGCTCATGGTATGCTTTTCATTTGTCTTGAAGTTTGCTGTAGCTTTTATGAAGCATCTGCATGCTACTGAGCACCGTTGAAAAGAACTTGACTTTGTCTTTCTACACTACCATCTCTAGCCTGGGCTAATCTCTGGAAAAAATCTCTAGTAGTTTAGACCCTGGTTTAGCCTGAGGTTCCTAAAGTGGTGTGAAGGTTTAGTTATGTTCAGGCAGTGTCTGAATGGTAAATATTTGTGCATTTGTTTCCAAATGTTACTGCTCCTCTGTAATTGTGAGAGAATAGTTTTGAGACAAAATGGAATAATAGAGAACACGACAGGTGGTCTAACAGCAGAAGTCAGTGCTTCAAGATGCTCTTCCTCTTGCAGAAAAGAATAGTGAAGGACACCTGTGAAGGTATAGTGGAGGAATACAATTTAAATGATGCCCCAGCTAATTCCAGTTCTGACCAGCAGATGGAGTCTGGCTGAAGAAAACACATTTAAAAACAGGTTTATGTTAAGCATGCAAAGACTTCTTTAAAGGCTTAGAATATTTTACTTTGAAAAATATTAAGCACTTTAAGGGAATGGTGCGACCTTAGTGTTTGAATACTAGAAATTCAGATTTATTTTGAACAGTTTAGTATATATGCTTTGTTCTTATGAGCAGTATGGAGAATATGCATTTATTATTTTAAGTAAACTATCTTATTACTTAGGACTTCTAAAACCTTTTACAAATTATTTTGTACCATTTACAGGAAGCCCTTTTGTAAGGACTTGGAAAGAAAGATGCAATCTCATTATCTTCCCAATTTTATGAACTTTTTACTACACACTCTTAAAGAAATGGTGTTTTCATGGGATAGGAACAAATCTTTTCCCATGGATTCGTAATTTCAGATAAGAATAACTGCATGTGTTCACTCTGCTTTATTTTGTATTCACATTGCTTTATTTTGTATTGCTGTTTAGTATGTGTGGGCCACGTTGCCAGTAGCATTGTGTAGTCTTCACCGGGCAATGAAGACTCTGGTCTTTATTTTCCAATTACATGAGGAAGTATAGGAGGAAACAGTGGAATGTATGGGCAGGCTATGTGGTAGATAGTTTGTGTTTCCCATGAACTTCATAAAACTAATAAATATAATGGATAAAGCTTGAAACAAAAGAACTGGCAGATAATAGAACAGTCCTCTATATTTTGGTAACTAAGAAAGGCTGGAGAAGGATTTCTCAGTACTGCTTGAAATTCAGCATCACTTGACAAATGCAAAAGAATAATCATAAAGATGCAAATTCAGGAGGAGAAAATAGCCTTAATTGTATTTGCAGAATTACAAATTCTAAAATAACTGCAAAGAGCAGAAAGAATTTACAGACTCTGGGATTGGTTCTTTCAGGGAATGTTAACAGTGGTGAAAAATGGAATTGAAGAACAATAAAGAATTGCTTATTTCCTAGCAAGGAAATAGAAATTATACCTTTCAATAAATCCATGCTGTGTCTAGGCCTGAAATATAGAGTCTCTGCTTGGAAAAGAACAGAGCTAGCAAATGATACACAGGTAGCATAGATGTTTGGAGGTGTTTGAATGGTTTCTGTATGAGCAGAAGTAAATTAGTGTTCATAATCTGCAGACTTTTGACTTCAAGCTGTGAACTAGAAGAGGTAAAACACTTGACGCTGACTCGAAAGCATAATGCATAGGTAAAGTCCAGTTTTGAGATAAAATCTTAGTCACTTTCATTATGCATCCTAGTATTGTGTACTCTCTAATTGTCAGCCTCTGTCAGATGATACAGACTGCCTTTAATAGTGGCTGTGTGTGTTACTGCCATGCTTGAAGCCATTTTTTTTACCTAATTCAAAGTTTTATTTGCTATTTAATAGATACCACTACTTGCAAATTCAGCTTTGAGTTAATTATGGTTCCTGTTCACATTTAGTCATGAGTTCCTCAGAATTACCCAGTGTTGTCCAGCATATAACTCTGATGATCTAAGGCCTCAACTTAGTGCTAATATGAGAAAATGCTAAATACAACTGTATTGAGTCCTTCCCTTGAGGGAATTACTGTATGTGCATAGCCATTCTGCAGAAGAGAGTGTGTCTGTAGTATCTGTTGTCAATCATTTTTTCTTGTACATGAATAGCATAGCTGATAGATCATAACTAGTGTAAATAGATCAATTGACGTTATGGGTTATACTCCCCATCTGTCAAAGATCTCTGACACCTTAGAGGAACGTTACCATAGTAATCTGATCAAGCAAAAAGTAACAGCAGTTCCAAAAGGTCTGTATAAATTTGAGATTTGTGTCTTACAAATGGAAGCTGATCTGATCTTTATATGTAGCATGACTTTGTACCCACTAGGTAGGGTTTTGTGGATTTTGGTGGTTATCCTCAATTGTGTTCAGGTGTCAGGTGAAGTGGGGGAAAAGTGTGCCACACTGACAACTGCAAATTTTATTCACCATTTAACAGGAGCCAGGTAGCCAGTAGTGGTGCTACTTGGGTTTTTTTCCACTTATTTCCAGAAGAGGGAGCCAAAATGTAGAGACTGGAGCAAGTTTGCTCTTTGGAAGTTGTTTGTGTGCAGTTACCCTGTGCCTCACTGTGCATAATGTTATCGTGCTCCTTCCTAAAAGGAAAAAAAAAAGCATAAAAACTTTGGATGAGTGACTAAATATGTTTAAGACAAAACTAACTGGTCTGGCCCTGTCCAGAAAACATGTCAGGAAAGTAGAAATGCATAAATAGTATAAGGATTTCTAATGATCTGAAACAGTTCTTTGTGCACAATCAGCCTCACTTTCTTTTCCCTCTTCTGTTCAGTCTGTCAGTCGGTGTATTTGGGATTCCAGGGGAATATTCTACCATGTTCTGCTGGAACTGTGTAACGTGAGCGGTTTTTCTAGGTCTTCTGTTGTGTTCCAGGTGATGCTCAGGGTTTTCTTTTCCTTAAACCTAGAAGAGGAGAGTGAAGATGAGTATGTGCTTTTAGCACGTGTGCTTATGAACTTGAAGGAGACTTGAGCCAGTGCTTTCTCTTTTTCTTCCCCTCTGCTCTTGCATCAACAAATAGTCTGGGGACAATTACATTTTAGTGATTTGGCCTTTTTGCAGGCAATGACTTGCAGCAATTTCGAGCCGTTTGAAGAAGTGGTAAAAAGTAATTTCTTTACCCCAGTACTGCCCTTTAATTAGAGATTGAAGTTGTACTGCGAACAGGGGAGGTGTTAGAAATCCTCAACCTCTTTTACAGTTGACATTTGTTACTTAGTAGAGATCTCTGAGGTAGAAGCACACTCTCAGCAGCTGCTAAGAATACATCAGTGTGCATCAGTGGAATGTTTCTTTTCCTCAAACCAACATTTTGCCTTCCAAACTCTGAAATACTCTGTGCAGCTTACTGGAAAAGCACACCAGTGCCTGTTGCTAAATGTAAAGGAAAAGAGTGAAACTGTTTCACACACTCTTGGACTGTTGTCAGAGTCTCTATTCAGAGGCAAATGTGCACAAATAGGTAAAAAGAGGAACACATTTATTTTAACTGAAGCTGGCTCTTACAATTGCCGTCTGATCCTTAAAAGATACTTTTTCATTCTGGATATTTTCATTAAGTTGCTTACAGACACTTGAATTAAGACTTTCTTGCTCTCATGTACTTGTTTTCTCTGTAAGGCTTTTGTGCAGATTTGTATCTCCCAGATATATATTCTTGAACATTTTTGGTAAATTATAAACTGATATTCAAGATATGAGTTGGATGCTTTTCTGAAATTTCTTGCATCTCTTAGGCAGGGCTAGTTGGAGCAATTTCCTGGCTAGACTGTAAAGAAATCTTCCCAGTGATTGGCATGATATTTATTTGGCTCAAAATAGGTTGGTTTTTTTTTTGTCTTTATTGATGCAGATGGATGTGGCGCAGATTTAAACTTGTTAATACTCTGAGAACTATATTTTAAACAAGCATATAAGTCAGTGTTTATCCTTTATGTAAATATATAAAGGAAAACTATGCATAAGGGTTTTTCTCTGTCTTAAGAGAAGGTGGATTTAAGAACTATTGAAATAGCGATGGTTTACATTGAGGATACGATAACAAATAGCTTTAGGATTCCTGGATCATCTGTATTACTAGCTCCTTCTCTAAAATTCAAAGTGGTAACAAGTGGTTGCTATGTCATATCAGTGAGGTGGAAACTTTGACCTTTTTGCACTCAGTTCTCCATAGTACATAGCTGGCAAAGAACCTGAAAGTTGCATGCTAAATCCCTTCTGTTGCATATATTCTCTACAGAATAAATTTCTTAATTATCAATTACTTGTGATAACACTGTAGAGTTATTTTCATCTCAGTATATTTTGTTTAAAGATCTTGGAATTCAGAGTATAAGCAATGTATAAAAGGTATTTCAACAACTAGGATACCAAAACTGTGTGTGCATGTGATCTTAGAATTAAATTTGAATAGGCCATACCTTTTTAGAAGATAGTGCTATTTTGTCCTGCTCTTAAATTTAGGTGACAAAATACATGAGATGATTGCAGAATGACAACTGTAAACACTTAAAATTTAGAACTCGGACAAGGCAGTCAGTAATTCAGTAGATAACTAAGTAGTTGATTGTGATAGTGAAATTTAGTTCGTCAGAGGTTTGAGCTTTTTAATAGTAAGCTTCTACCTAGACAATAAATGTTGGCTAATTAGCATTGTGTTTATCTGTAGCTAAGGGGAGAAATTCTTTCTTAAAACTATATTAAATGCTCTTTTGTGCCAGTCATCTCAAAATAAGTTTTTTTTTTTGTGTCATTATACTACCAATGAAATAGTTTAGAACAGCTTCTGAGAGTAACTCTGTGGCCTCTTTTCTGATAGCTAGCACTTGGATTAAGCTGCAAATAAACTTGTCTAAATCTCTGGCTTGTCCTTAACTGGCATGCAGAGTGTTCAATTTGCAATGAAATTTTCCTGTCTTCTATTCCAAATTTGGCACGAGGCACACAGGCATATGTTTTATGAAATATAAATGTTAAATCAAAGTAGTTGGTGAAAGTGTTGATGTATTTCTCTTGCCTGCGTACTGGTTTTTTTTTTTTGTCGTTGTTGTTTCAAAAGAGAGGAAAACGCTAACAGTACTTGTGTGTTAGATATGACAAAAATGTCCATACTGCTGTGTTACTTGTCTGTGTGATAGCTATCAGTATCCACTTTAAAATGTTAATGAAAATGCATTTGTTGCCATTTGTGCACATAATTGGGACTCGCAAAGTTCTTTCTCCTTAGATCAAATAAAGCTCTCAAGTTGAAGAAATATGCGCCTTCACAAGCAGAATTTTATAGCTTTATATTTTTTGAAAATGTGGTTGTATAATGGTATCCAGCTAATGATGTCCCCAGTTTTGCTCCTGCCTACCACTTTGCCTAATGAGTAACTTCAATTGAAGTGGATGGAGTACATGGGGTAGAGGTTTAATCATGTCATAAATGCATTCTGTCTCAGTTTTTCAGCTGTCTATACTTCTCGCTTGGCAGAGTTGAAATGGTTTAAATTTAAGAAATCTGTAACTTACACTGCAAATTAGTTTCTAGCGTTTCCTTATCCTTAGGGGTGTTTGTCATGTAGTACCGGTTTAAGGACAGTTCCAGAGAGTAAAGTGTAAGAGCTATCAGATTAAAAAAGGAGAGGGGGATTACTGGAGAAGCAAAAGTAAAGATCTTGCCTTTTTTCTTTGTTTTATGCGTGGGCAGAGTACTCTGATGGATAGCCAAAGGTCTTTATAAGGATTCTTTGAGGACAATTGTATTCTGAGCAGAAAAAAACTCCTATGTTTAGTAACTCACATCAATCATTATATTGCCTTAGAGGTCATTCGTAGTATGGAGGAAATAGTCTGTATTTGAGATACTGGAAGATACTGATGTCAGCCTGAAGCATGAGGGTAAGAGGAGATAGTGAAGGAAGAAACAAACAGAAGAGAAATTGAAGAGGTGAAGGGGTGAGAAGTCTCAGTATTAAGTATTTATTTATTTTTTTTAAGAGAATATATGAGGGAATGCATTAATAAGCAGAGTATAAAATCTTAAAAATAAGGCCTCCTCTACTTAAATGTGCAACTGGATTGATAATAGTTACCTCAGGTTGAGGAGAGTTATATAGGAAGCAGAGGAGACACAGGTTGTTTCAAATTAATACTAATGTTTCACTTGAAACTAATTAGTGCCTTTGTAGGTGACTAATTAACTTAAATGTTTGACTCATGAGATCCAAATCCATTGGAAAAAAAACCAAACATGCTAGTTCTGGCACTGGTGGAACCACTTTTTTGTCTTATAAGTATAGATACAAGTATTTTAGCTTCCTTAAGCTAATTGCAGACCATTAGATTTATGAGTGTAGGTGTTCAAAAATGAACTTCAAGGCTGTAGTTTCCAGAGTTTTATTAGAAGAGTCCAGTGAAGGAACTTTACTCACTTCTTTAGCTTTACTAGAGGCTAATTATTGGCACAGTTTGAATGCTGCTTCTGCATAGTTTCAACAGAAATCTCTCCGTCCTTACGGATTGCAATATTAAACTCTGGAATACAGACATTCTTCAGGGCAGGTTTAGCAACTAGAGTAATAAGAGATTTTATTTTTATTTGGTTATTTTAGGTTCTGTGACTTTTTGTGATTTGTAAAGTTGGATGGAAATCCAACAGACATGGGGAATGGGAAGTCAAATACGTGTGGGTGTTGGACTTAGAAACTTACTGAAACTCTCCCCTGCCTTGAAGGGCATTCCATGCTTCATGTGTTAAAACTTTTTGTTATTCTTAGTACAATTAGGGGTGGAAAATAAGCTGGTCTGGGGAAATGGTAGCTTCCCCAGGTGGGGGGGGGGGAAGAAGCAGTCATAATTGAATATTCTGATTCTTAAAATGCAACATGATTACAAACATAGAAGCTTTGAAACTTAAATGAGCTCATTTCTTTATTTTTGTAAGGTATCTCAGTCTGTTGCTTACCAGTGACTGATTTGAAGAATGGATTAAATAAAGTTCATATTTCAGAATAACGTGATGCTCTGCAAGGAGCTTGCTGTTAGGATCTCTAGGGTTAGCTTTGACAGAGGTGCCTTTGTTCCTGGGTCTGCAGGGATCCCCAGGTTACAGTGGCTTTAGGTAGAACTAACAACTCACTTCTGCTGAGCTGTTCACAAATAAGGAACTGCTGAAGTTTAGCAAGCCCTGATTTCAGTTAATTAATAGCGTCGTATGAACTTTGACATTTTCTTAACTGAATTTGTCATTTGGAGTCATATTAGACAGTCCTTGTTTTGCAGACATTGTTTTATAACTTTGTAACCCTATAACCAAAGGAGAGGGTTAATTACAAAAGAAAAAATTCAATATGGTTGTCTAAAGGGATTATGTGGAGTTCTGAATAGGGCATGACATACTTCACTTAATTTTGTTTCTCCTGTGATAATTGCAACCATTTTCAGTTGCCAGTATTTTTGAATACTAGACAGTTTTCTCTATAGCAATGTCTGTTAATTGAACCAAATGAATACAGCTGCTGAATTTTTCCAGTGGGAAGATCTGCATAGTCCCAGAGTGTTTCTCTGTTTTGTGTACTGTGTATCAAATATGAAATTTTTGGTGGGTGAAATGTCAACCTAGGTAAAGTTAGATTTTGCAGTCTTTCAAAAGTGCTATTTAATTATTAGAGCTGACTGGCAAGAAAGGGATGCTCGAAAGATAATACCTTGGTGCCTGACAGTGTAGAGACATTGGGACTGATCGTTACTTTTGGGATACTATAATTTGCAAAAAGAATCAAGTGAATAGTAAGAAAAAGAAAGAAAATGGTACTAAACAAAAGGATACAAGTCTAATACAAGAGCTATGCAGCCACATAAGAGCTTAGTTGACATGTGACTTGAAGTCGTGTCCCTTCATCTGGTAAGGTATGTAAATTTTGTTAAAGTGAAGCTTCATATTAGAGACTGTTTCTAAAACCAGATTTATTTTCTTAGTGCTACAGGATCTGACGAATTCAAGCCTATTTGGCTGAAGTGTTTGCCATCTGGATTAATTTGTTCTTTGTCTTGTGTTTTGTAGGTTGAGATAAAGATGAAGAAGCCAGAGGCTGTAAGATGGGAGACGCTGGAGGAGCAGGGAGATTCTCCTAAGTTAAAGCAATTTACACCAGGTCTGTTTTCTGAACTCTTAAGTCTGAAATGTTGTATTTATGTTAAGTTACTTGCAATTATTAATAATATTTTTTTCTGTTAAATATTGTAAATATGAAGCTCTGATTTTATTAACAATGAAAAGCCTAATAGTCTTGTTTTTACTGCCAAGAATTGCCAGAAAAAGTCTGCAGGGCATTACTAAAATTTACATATTAACTTTAGTCATAATCTCCATTAATCTGATGGATTGGTAAACATATATGCTTGTTGTTAATTCCTCTGGGCTTATCTGTTTGCCTATCTGTTTTGGTCACTATTTTGCAGTTCTGTGTATTATTATGCCTCTATTGTTGCTTAAATAATTAAACATTATTTATATAAGTATTCCAACTCCCTTGGAAGGTAATACTTCTGCAGTTTTTCAAGACAGGTTAACAATCTGTCTTTGAGATAATTTGAATATCCTGATTTGTTGATTTCAGATATACTTTGAAATTCAGCTCAGATTTTCCCTATGGCTCTAGGCTGCTGTTGTTTTGGTTTTTTTAAGTTTTTTTTTCCTTGCTGTCAGCTAATGTCTCCTGCCTTGTTTTGACTTTATTTGTGTTGCAATTTTCCAGCATTTTGTTGGTAGGTAACTAAGTTATGTAACTGTATTTACTTAAACTTTTGTAGCTACTGAATGTAGTCTCTAGCATTTCTTACTTTATTTTTGTTACTGCAATGCTTGTATCAGTACGGAAGAATCCATTTGCATTTTCAGATTCATGTCCCATTATCATCTCTGATTCATCAGTTACATATATGTCTATATGTTCTCTGCTGCTCTAAAAGTCGTGAGAAAATCCTTAGTTAACTAACACTTCTGTTTTCAGACACCCAGCACTTATATCCATCATCGTCTCACTATACAAGGAACTGGGACAAACTGGTAGTTGAAATCAAAGAAGAGGAGAAGAATGAGAAGTTAGAAGGAGATGCTGCTTTAAATAAACTCTTCCAGCAAATTTATTCAGATGGTACAGATGAAGTGAAACGTGCCATGAACAAATCATTTGTGAGTGTTCACTCTTTTCTCTGAAGAAATGTGTAACTTTTGCATGCTGACACAATTTACTAAGCTTTGCATGAACTGGGAAGCCTCTAGCCACCAAAACCTTGGGCCTATAATGAATAGCAGTCATTCTGTCGGTGATATTGGTATAACAAGTCTCACTGAAAGCTATGGTGTTGTACACTAATTAATTTGACTCTTTAAGTCCAAATTTGTGCTTCAGTGAAGCTTGTGCTTTGTCACCAATCTGTTTGTTTCAGTCAGTGTTATGAAAGGAAGTACAGTTTTTGGCTCATCTAGAGCTTGATGAGTTGGTCTGAGTGACACGATCAAATTCCTTTCAATTGTTTCTTTCTGGTTCCTTTTATTTGTAGCCCTCATATGCAAGAACCCGACCGACTTTTTAAAAGCTTCTTGTTAATGAAGTAACATCTCATTGAGTCCAGTACTGATAAAAGTATTGTTGGACTGCAGATTATGGAATTATGACTTTGTCAAATTTTATTCTATATGTGCACAGAATTCCTGTGTAACTTGCTTCTACACAAAGCTAAATTATTCTTCTTTCTTCAGAATTTGTTAATCTGCTGTAAGAAATGTGACTTTTGTATTACTAGAATTCCTCTAGCAAAGTAAACAAACTTTCTCTCGTCTTGCAGATGGAGTCTGGAGGTACAGTTCTGAGCACCAACTGGTCTGATGTTGGCAAAAGGAAGGTAGAAGTCAATCCTCCTGATGACATGGAATGGAAAAAATTCTAATCCTGTTTTTAATTTTTTACCATCTATGTGTTGCCATAGTCATGTACTGACCACTGTGTATGGACATAGCATTCTTGGATTCGAAGCACTGAATGTTCCCTTGGAAACAGGAATTGTCTTTGCATTTTGCGTGCTTTAGAAATTCCTTCATCCACAGATGTTAAAGATGTATTCAAGAGTGGAACCCTTATTTTCATCACCTCTGTCTAATTTTTGGAAATTCAGTCAATCAGTCTAAATTTTCTACCGCCTTTATCAGCTCTGCTCTTTGGGGATAGGGTGATCTCTAATGGGCTGGTCAGGATTATTGCCTTACGCCCGGTATTTCTGTTCAATAACTTATTAGATCTTGGCAACTTTGGGTAAAAACACTTTTCAACAACAGTGTTAAAATTGTTTGCTCTTTAACTCTGCTAAATAAAACTGTAAATATAACTTTTTCTATACGGAAGCTGCTTCATTCCATTTTTAATAATCTTGGTTTTTGATGCGGTGAATCACTTAAAACATGGATAGGGATGTGAATACGATGCTTAAAAAAAAAAAAGCTGATATCTATAGGAGCAAAATCTGCATTCAGTGAAGAGGATGAGATTACTATTCTTATGCAGACATGAAATTTCCGCTTGTGGGGTCCTTCCACCTGGATGACAGGTTGAACTGCAATCGTATGTAACGGAAGGGAAAAAGTCAGTTGTGACTGGGAATTTCTACAGAAAAGTGGGTCCTCTGTCTGCCTTTTGATCCTTCAAAAAGAAGGATCTGCTGCAATTGCCTGAAATTGAAGATAGCAAAGCATTTGCTTTAAGTTACGTTATTTCAGAATATTGGAAACTGTTTATATTTTAGAGAAAAGCCCATGCATCCTTACTGTTGTGGTTTTGTTTAGTGAGGGGGGCCTAAGGTGGTAGCTTCTGTAGGAAACTGCTAGAAGTCGCTCCCCTTTGTTCAGTGGACTCGGCCGGGCCTAGGGCGGACCTGCTGCTGGCCGAGGCCAAGCCGATTGGTAGCAGAATGTCCCGTGATAACGCCTCTGCGATAACTTATTTAAGAAGGGGAAAATAGAAAAAAAAAAAGAGAAGATGTGAAGCAGCTGAGCGGGGGCAGAGGCGCAGAGGGGGAGGCACAGGCCTCATGGGCCTTGCAGGCCTTACCCTCTGGCCTATTGCCAGGCGGCCAACTGGGCTTGACTCAGCCTGGCCTGGCTGCAAGAAGTGGAGAGGAGATGAGCTGGATGATGTGAAGAGATTCTGAGAGGCGTCTGCCAGCCTGTTGTGAAGAACTTTTCTTGTGAGAGGAACAGCTGCAGACGCCAAGAAGGAGGGGAGGAGTAATGTGGCTCCTGGCCAAGATTCCCCTGCAGCCTGTGGTGATGACCGTGGTCGAGCAGGTTGTCCCCCTGCAGCCCATGGAGGTCCATGGAAGAGCAGAGGTCCACCTGGAGCCTGTGAAGGACCCCACACTGGGGCAGGTGAAGGCCTGAAGGAGGCTGTGGCCCATGGAGAGCCTGCTGGGACAGGTGTTCTGGAGGGACTGCACCTTGTGGAAGAGATGACCCACGCTGGAGCAGTTTCACGAAGGACTGTGGCGTATGGGTGGGACCCCACAATGGAGCAGGGGAGAAATGTGAAGAGTTCTTCCCCCGATCATGAAGCAGCGGAGTAAAACAACACATGATGAACTGACTGCAACCCCCATTCCCTCTTCCCCCCTGTGCCGCTCAGCAGGGGAAGGTAGTAGAGATAATGCTAAGCTCGGGAAGAGGGAGGGGTGGGGGGAGGTTATCTTGTTCTCTGTCTCATCATCTTGCTAGTTTTAGTAATAAATGAATAGTTTTCCCCAGGTCGAGTCTGTTTTGCCCGTAACGGTAACTTTAAGGATTTTCTTCCTATCCTTATCTCAAACCTTGAGCCATTCTTATATCATCTACCCCTATTCTCTCAGAGGGTGGGGGGAGTGAGAGAGAGAGACTGCGTAGTCTGGTCCCGATTGGGGCTGAACTATGACACTTACTTGTTTCCATCAGTTCAGCTTTTCCATCATGATAAAATTTCAAATAACGGTATTTACGTAAAAAGAACTGAGAAATGTAAGAAATGCTGTTTGTGCTCATACCTCTTGCATACAAGTCAGCAAGGGCCTATAGATGATAAAAAGCTGTCTGGACGTGGTCCTGGGCACCTGCTCTAGGTGGTCCTGCTTGAGCAGGGGGATTGGACAAGATGACTTCCAGAGGTCCTTTCCAGCCTTAACAACTCTGTGTTTCTGCAAAGGGGTTATGAACTTAGAAAGTTGTGCCTAGTCCATGTGCCCCTATCTCTTGGGAATTCAGATACACCTGGATATTCTAAGATTCTAGAAAACCCCATGAACTGCAAGTATTGGCAGCTGCCTGAAAGCCACTTCGTTCCTCGCTAACCATCGGATGCTACTTTGTTTGCTACTTTTCCTTGCATTCCTAACTATGTAGGCTTTCCCAGGTTGTTTGTTATTCTGCCTGTATTTGATATGTTATTTTACTCCAGTGAGACATGGATGAGCTCATTCTAATGGAGGCTATTAGAACAGGTGTTTTAATAGGACAGGTGAAGTCTGCAGCTGTTACAGTAATAAATGAATGTAAAAGATGATTGAAAACTAAGGAGGAGGAAGAAAGGATGTATTCTGTTCCTTCTGAGAGCTAAGAATCTAGGTTTTGCAGTGATGCTGTGGAAGTACAGTCTTTTTGTGGGGTGGTGTGTTTTGATTTTTTTTTTTTTCCCCCTAGTACGATTACTTCGCCTGTGCAGTAGGTGCTGAGATTTTAAAATTTCACAAATCTTAAAAAAGAGAGCTTGGTTTTGGATGTATGCCATAGCTTTGAACTTCAGATTGTCATGCTTGGCAGCTGTAGGCTATGACTACAATCTTGACATAACTGCAGTTTCTTGATGCACTCTGAGCACAATTATCCTATAGTGCAAGCTGGGCAGTGCTTTCTTTTTTAATCACTTTTGGCTTCAGAATTGATTCATGTATTTGATCACCCACAGAACTGAATGTTACCCTGGTCTTATAATACAATGGAGAGAGATGGATTGAATTTAGGAATGTTTGTGTGTGTGTGCCTTACCTCTTGACTCTTACTGAGCAATGTTTGCTTCTTGCAAGAGTTTCTCAAAGGGTAGACTTTTGGCATATTTCAGTGAAGATTCGTTAGCTTCAGTGGGGAATTTCTTGCCCTTCAGAGAGTTCTGAGTAGCTAGTTGCTCAATGTCTAGAGAATTTGCCATCCATATGGGATGCTAACATTAAAGTTGACTTGATTTGGAACAGGGACTTGAACTCAATTCTCCTAGATAAGTGCTTTGCTGCTTTTTATTTATGCTCTAAAAGGCATTTCTTCCTTTCTGAAGTAGAAGGAAGACAAATGTCTGAGCACTTCACTTTGTCACAAAATTGTATTCTTGTCTCCTGGCCAGCCTTGCTTTATAAATGTCATTCAGAGCACTTAACAGTGCTTAGCAAAGACTTGCTATGGGAAAAGCCTAGATAAAAAATCTCTTAAATAGAAATGAAAAAGTAATTTGAGGATGTTTTGTGCCAATCAAGTTCTTACTTACTGAAGAGAACACGGTAGGTGTTCCTCTGTCTACTTTCACTTACAGAAAGTCCATGGGAATATTTCGTCAGATAAGCACAATATATTCTTGTGTTAAGTGGGTACTGTTTCAGTGCTTTGGGACTCAATTCACTTAGCTTAAGGCAAAAAGTAAAATAAAATACATTGCTACTTATGTACTCTTGAGGCATATGTAATGCAAAAATAATGCTTTAGCTTCAGGCTAAAACTTGTAGCGATCAAGTGTTAGACCTCCTTGTCCATCTTAATCCCGGGAGCAAAGCTTGCAGGTCTGAACGTAAATCCAGCATATTTCTGAGCACAGGCAGATAATCTGTGTGTGTATATTCTACCCTAAAATTTAAGTGAACCAATAATGGCAGCTCTTGTTGCCTTAAGGTGAGTATTGGTGTTTTTGGGAGGAGGAAGGGAATTGGATTAAAGCGATAGGTAGAACTTCCTTGTAAAGTTTGGGAAAGGTGCTTGATGAATTTGTGAACAGTGTGTGTTTTGCTCTTGGCAAAACAGACAAAGAAAACGGTTCCAGAAGCCCTAGGTCAAGGGAAAGATGGCAAGGAGCTTGGAGGTTGAATGGAGGCTGTGAAGGGTATCAGTGACGAAGGGAATTTCCTTCGGGACCAGAGAGGATGAGAAGCATTTGTTGCAGCACTGGCAATGAGTCGACTTGAGACAGAGAACTGCTTGCAAGAACAGAGTGGATGATATTTTAATTGTGTTCAAACTTCTCTTGAGCTTTTTCCCAAGCCTTTTGATCATCTGTGGATAGCACCGTCTGGAAGACTCAGGCAGTTTCACCTGAGTGCTCCGATTGGTAGTCCTGCTGCAAATACAGGAACAGGACAGCAAGAGGTGACAGTAGCTTTCCCATTTAATACCACAGATGGGATTACTCTCTGCTCCTGTTCTGAGGGTCATAGAAAATGCCTGTCTGTAGTAGCTTAGGGCTGCCTCTCTCATCTCTGGTATACGTGCATTGCTTGTAAAAGATCAGTTTAGCCTCTGAGAAGCAGAAGATGGTGGTGCTACTGGTCCAGTCTAACTCTTGCCCTTTCTGAGCAGAGATTCTGTCCGCCCCAATGCGCCAGTCAACAGTGTTCTTTGCCAACTGTATTTTTATGTCTGCCTGAGTGTGGTGTGGGTTGATTTTGGGGGTTTTTTGGGGTTTGTTTTTTTTTTTTTTTGCACTACACGGAACAAGTGATTAGTCTGTTCTTCACTGAAACTTTCTTGGAATTTATTCATGCTGTAGCAGGGGTGAAGTGTTACGTGGAAAGCCAACGACAGATCTCTCCCTTCCATGCCCCCCAGCTGCTTCTTACTTTCTCAGTGTAGATAGAAGTGGAGGGTGATTTCATATCAAGGACAAAGGGAAAGACTCATTCTTTGTAAGTGAGGAGAAAGGGGGCTGTAGATGCAGAAAAGAGACTCCTGCCTTCCCATCACAGGCTTTCGGGTTTTTTAACCCTGTGGCTTTATTGCCTGTTTTCCTTCTCTTTTCTGTGATGCTGAATTTATCCCCTTTTTCTGCTCTGATCTGCTCTGCCATCCCACTCCTCCTAGTATACAATCACATGGATAATTAAGTTTTAAGGACAGTAGAATTACAGTGCTCTGACTATTGTCCACCCACCTGTGGTGGAAAACACTGTTGGTGACAAGCTCATCCCTCTTTCTTTCCCCCACCCCTAAACTTTGCACAAAGGAAGGTTTTGAACTAGTTTCTGCTATTGCAGGGTCAGATTCAAGGAACATCCCCTGCAAAATGCAGGCATTTTGTAATGTCTTTAGTGTGCAAGGTGTTACATTTGTGGTGGCAATGGAAAACTTGTCTTCTGCATTGGTAGTAAATGCTGTGCAATAGTGAATAGGACTGTTGCAGGTGGTTAGAGCTGTAGTCTGAGCCATGACTGCAGGGAATACTGCTACATCTTTTCGTACCATTGGATCATTGGTTTTATTGTCATTCCTGTGTTGCCTCAGAACGTTTCCTTTAAAATTAGATGTTGCATTTAAATAAGATTTTTCAACCTTGCTGTAGCAGAAGATCTTTTTTTTTTTTTTTTCTGGGGAAAGGCATTTTGTTGCATATCTTTTGGAAATGGATAAATTGTGCCCTCTGTCTTGTACTTAGGCAATACTATAGTTCCGGCAATTGCGCTACTCACAGACCGTGTAAGTGGTGTATCTGCTTCTCTTATGACCACCGGGGCTTTCTTGGTGTGGTGCATACAGAAGCATTCTCAAGGCGTACATGTTGTGGGTGACAGTGAACACATCCATGAGAAGCATGCTTTTTTACATCTTCACATGTTTTGTGACTGCCTTTAGAAAACAGGTGATACAAGCTTCTGTTTATGAAGAGTTAAATTTTGTTAAGAACGTGTAGACAATGAAATCACCTACAAGATTGTTTTTAGTGTCTTCTGAAGAAGATTTTTTTTTTCTTTTACTGAGGGGACACAGGAAGAAGCAGATCATGGGTTGCCTCAAGATGGCCTTAGATGCAAAAGACAGCAACAGTCATATATACAGGCATATTTCCTTCTCTTTGTCTTCAGCATTTCACTTGCTGATCCCCTTGTTTTCCTCTCCAGACAGTTTTTGAACATGTACATAAAGGTACTGTTACACTTTCTACATTGAAAAAAAAGCACAGAAAGCAATTGCCATTTTTAATGTATTTGTTTAATCTGCAGTAAAAAAAAAAAAAAAGGAAAACCGACTTTTCTAAGCATATGAATGACGTACTTCTAAAACAACATAATGATCAAGGTCATATTAATTTTAAAAAGCAGAAACTCAAATTTAACAGGCATTGAAATCCCACTTTAAGAAGTTTTTAATTTAAATATTTCAAAGTGAGCCTGTTCTTCAGATTAAAGGAAGGTGAAGTTTATATTTTAAAAAGCTACAATAGAACAAAATACTGAATTCTATTCTCATTTAACACTTTGCTTTTTAGATATGCAGTTTAGCATTTCACATGAGGTTGTCTTTATTTTCTTTAAGCCACGATTATGTCAAATTAATTCCTCTTTTCTGTGTGTCACGCAGCGTTAATAACATTACTAGGCTTGCAGCATCTTAAGAGCTGTTTAGTCACAAAAAAGAATGCTCCAGAAAGTGAACTTTAAGAAAAATTGTACTACTCGGTTTATAAAGCCTATGTAGATGGCTCCATAAACGCAAGGGCCGGGTTCAAAGTGTTATTGTATGGACGAAGGCAGTGTAATACCTCCATCTTTGTTTTCGAAGGCTAGAAATACTAGCATCTTTGTGAGTGTTTCAGCTTAGTACTTTCCCTAGAGATTTAATACGTAATAGGATCAATCCCGATAATTGCAGAGTTTGCTTAAGCAACAAGGGTGAGGTCAGACCCCCCTCCCCCTTTTTTTTTTTTCTTTTCTTCTCTCCTTATTGGTAAACAGTTTCCCTTGCGGGAAATGGACGTTAGCTTCAGTGAAGCTAAAGGAGCTAGCGTGAATGGCTGCTATCCATATGGAATAAAGAGGGGTTGTAATCTTGTGTCAGAAGTGTCCAGTTCAAGGATTTATAAATACAGTGGCTGTTGTGGATTCTGAAGGTTCTTGAGACTCTTTGGTCTGCAACTGCATGTAAATACTTTTGCCGTAGTAGCTGGATAGCAGATACTTGTTAGACACTACAGTGGTATCATGGATACAAGATTCTTGGTGTTGGGGCCTCTTTGATGTTGGGATGTGCGAAGGGTTTTGATTCTGCAGCCACGCACGTTCCCTTCTGCAGCCCCTTTTCCTGCCGTTTGTTTCCGATTTAGCACAATGTGCGCTTTCCCGTGTCCCCTGGAGCAGCTTTGTGGGAAAGGTATGCTGTAATTGGTTTATAACCATTCATAATGACCTGGCAACTCGGTATGAATAGCAACGGGGAGCAACTTAACTTGTGATTTATTTGAGTAAACTACATGGCTGAAACGTACTCCCAAGCGTGCAAGTTGAGCCTAGTTGCCTAATTGGATGTAAATTTTCACGTCTCGCTCCGACAGAGGGTTTTGTTATGAAAGGCTGAATTTGGATTTATGAGCAAGCTTCTGGACTGCTAAACCAGTTAGTGAGCAAAGTTTAACATTGCCTTTTTTTGAGATGTCTTAGTTTTCGAATTCAGTAAGTGCTAGTATACCCTTGTCATTTATAAAGCTAAGGGAATATTAACTTAAAATGTTTATTTACAGTTAGAATATCTGACCTTGCTTTTGGTGCAGTAACACAGACTTTGATTTAAAAGCCAAGACTGGTACTGCTGCTTTGGTTGTAGTCTTTTACCAGTTTGCCATCATTGCGTTCCTGCTTATTTTGTCAAGGCTCTGCTTGCTTTTTCTCACACAACACCCATGATACGAGCGACCCACCAGCTGCAGGGCATGATGATTCGGCAGGCGGTGCGGCAGCCTTGGTAGTTGTAAGGCCATGGGTAGTAGCCCATGAGAGGCTCGCAAATTCTCTGGCACTGTGTGTAACTTCGTCTGCATTCAATGCAGCACACGCCTAGGTGATCCAGCATGGGGTCAAAAGCCATCCCTTCACCTTCCAGTTGCTGAAATGTAAAATATTAAATGTCATCCTGGTGCCCTCATTCTCAGAGAATGTAGGAGATACCGATGCTCGTGTTAACCCTACAAACGGTAAAAACTGAAATCTTGGTCCTGTTGAAGTTAACTGAACTGCCACCAGCTGACCCGTGCATCTCACTTTTTTATTCCCTTTTGTCTTGCTCTGTTTGTTAGAAGTGTAGAATTGGTGCGATCACCCGTGTAAAATGGAAAGAAACAACAGGGGGCTCTAACTTTATTATTTTTCTTCTACAGTCCTTGCAAAAGGTCCAGCAGCAGTAAACTACCAAATTTTAAATATTAGTGACTGATAGAAAAGATTTCAAGGCATTTATCTGGGTCTTTTATGTAGATGATAACGTCTGACGTGTAGGCTGTGTTTTTTAATGTTTTGTTTTCATTTTTATATTTTAATGCTTTTTACAGCATTCCTAGGAAACTATTCAGTAAGCTATTACCCTGCAGTTTTCTGAATATTTCTCCCTTGTCTTTCAGTCTGCCTCTTTTTTTTCCCCTCTGCCACACATAGCTGCATTGTGGACAGTGAGAATTCTGGCTGTTCTTTATCTGCCAGTAAGGAGTTACATGGAGCAAGGCATGCATAAAATATGTAAAAGCAGGCTCTTGCTGCTGCCTTCACCGTTCAAAATTCCTTTCCTCCTTTCGGGGAAAAAAAAAGTAACCTGAATATTCTGCTTTTTGATACTCATTTGTTCTTCTCCCATTAGTGCTATTTCAAGAAAAGCAGCAGCAAAGAGTAAATGCTGGAGTAGCACTTAGCTTTTACCTGAGCATTTTTCATTCAGAAAACTAGCAGCGCACCAAAAAAGGTGAGGCACAGGAAAGTGCCATCTCTCGTCTGGGCTTGTACAGGACACTAGTGACAGCTCAGTGTCGTTTGGGCCCCCAGTGACCCTTTCCCGGCCCTGGGAGCAGAGAGGATGTTGTTTCCTTGGGCAGGATTCATCATCCTTGAATTCAGGTACCTGCAGTGTGACCTTCTACTCCTGAGCTCATCATCCAGATTCCACTCATAGTGGGTGAAGAGAAATAGTTCTAGGGAGGATTAATTTCATCCTACAGGAAAGACCTACAGTATAATTAGTGGTCCTTTGGAATGAACGAATCTGCCTCTAATGAAAGCTTGGGTGTAGGCGTCTACACAGTAGAGGTAGTTGGTGAAGGTGAACCTCACCCTGCAGACTGAGGGAAGCCTGGTGACCATATCCCACAGGACATTCTCCATTTGGCCCAGGGTCCCTCTGACTGGAAGAAGGGACCTGCGGCACTTGTTCTGCCACCACCCTCCAGAGACAGGGCAGCTTGGACTCCATGGATGTGGTCATGTTAGTAGCCGCGAGGAGAAGTTACATTCCAGTGCTACGGCTGTTTTACTGACCTCGTGAGAGAGTCGATTTAGATCCACTTTATTTGGAGTGATTAATTTAGGTTTAATTAAGGGATGTCAACTCGGCAGAATGCTGTCACAGTATAATGATCTCCTGCTGTTGCATAAATGTCAAGTCAAAGCTGGGACTTATTTCCAAAGCGGGAGGCATTTATCTTGTGACAGTGTTGTATTAAAATGACTTACTCCTGCTGCACCAAATGGTGGGTGTAAATTGTCTGGCGCTGGTGCAGTAGACTGGAAGATGCCTACTGTACAGTCAGCTTTCCTGCAGAGCGGCAAAGGCGTTGGGACACAGCGGGACAACACCTGTGCTTTTTCTGTGGGCTGCTTTGTCTTGAAGAGCGAGGACAAATTTTGTGATTCTCATCCTCTGCCCATTGTTGCTATCTCTAAACAGGTTCTCCTCTGGGAATTGCTTGCTAGACTAGGGCCATTTACCCTGATAAAGAAGTGGCTGAGAAGAGAGATTTATTTGGCCTAACCCTAATCTCATTGCAACCAGAAGCTACTACTTCTTTCTTCTGTAGTGGTCACTTCTGATGCTAATTTCTGTTTGGGGACAAAGTACGTTTTGAGCTACTGGACTCTTTATATTGTCAGTAAATGATGGGGTTCAGCTGTCTGATCAAGAGGAGCTTTGGTTGGTTTTCAGAAGGTGCTATCCCTGTTGGATCTCTCTAGTGATGCTCCTATATGGCGTCAATAAATGTACAACCTCAAGCACTTGTGCTTGTTTCAGATTGAAGTCTAACGAAAACTGGGCATGAGGGAGGGACAAGAGGATTGGGGGAAGAATTTTTTGAACTTGAAAGGTGTTTTACAAGTCTCTGCTTTTGGAGAAAAGCTGAACAGGCAAAGACTGTGCAGATTAAAAAAAAAAAGACAAAAAAGTATCACCAGTATTACCTGTCTACAGCAGTCTTGGGCTCTGAAAGAAGATAATAGTGCAAGTACTTACATTATATGGGTTTTCTGGATTAAGTGTTTGATCGGTTTCTTGTGCCATTGGCCTGGTTTCATTAGATTGGTGATCAAGCTCTTGAGTCAGCTGTGTGGTGGGTGACCTGGTGTTTACTTCTTCAGCAGCAGCTTCTTCTGTATCAAAGTTTGATTCTGACTGGCGTTTGTTTCTCTTCATTTCTCTCCTTTGGTTATCTGAAGAAATAATGACAAGATTATTTGTCCTTGTATTTATCCACACATTAGCTAAGGTTTCAGTGATTTCTTAAAGAAGAGAGGTGGGGCAGAGGGAAAAATGAGACCATGTGGTGGCAAACTTGATGAGCATCCACATGGGAGCTGCTTGCCTCTCTGTGTTACATGTGCAGCCAATGTCAGTCTAAAGGGATGTGAGATTGCCTTTATTTCCTCCTCTTCCTCCCCTCAAGGCAAAACAGGTGTGAGGAGTTTGAGGGTTTGTGGGGGTTTTTTTGACCCACTGCATGGTCACTGATGTTAACTCAGCAGCAATTGTCAGCATTAGCAAGACCGGTCATACTCACCTCAGTTTTTAATGTGCTTTTGTAACAGACTGGTGCCCTGCTCCTGAGGGCAGCTGGTGAACCTAGTGGAAACAGATTCTGGACAGCTTTGATACTGCTCTTTTGTTGCCCAGTGGGATATGAAAGCTTATGAGAAAAGTGGAAAAATTTGGCAGTTTGGATCCACAGGTGCTCTAAAATGTCCTTTTTTTTTTCTTTCTTTCTTTTTTTTGAGTGTTCTAATATTAACTAGACCAAAGAGAAGTAAATCTTTTCAAGCCTTCTCCTTTCCTCTGAGGGCTGGAAGTTCCTAGGACAAGTTGCCATCTCCTTGATGACTCATGAACATCTTTGCTAAGCTTGGCTGTGGGTGATAGGAGTACTTCAGTCCTGAGACTGCTTCCGGGACTTCATAAACTTCATCTGCCAGTTGCCTAGCTGAAATATCTTGTCGCTCCATGCCAGTGAAATCCTCTGGAGAAGCAAGGTGGGAAATAAGACAGGCTATGGTCCCACATCGGGAGCTTGCAGGTTCCCTAACTCTTGGCCAGGTATGCTGTTCCTCCTACCCGGTGTCAGCTGCCTGCACATTTTGGGGCTCGTTTATGTTATTGTCTTGTCCTTCTGTAGAAGGAGGCTGGCAATGCTTCATCTCACAGTAAGTCACCCACATGGGCTATATAAATTGTCTGAGGAAATGCAGGTATGGAAGATCGAATATGTAGGTGTGGTTTCCCAGGTGTGCAAGTCTCAGTAGCAGACCTGATTTGGGGAAGATGTTTAGAGAAAAGGAGGGATAGATAATATACTTTTCAAATACAAGAAGTGTTACCTTTAGGATATGTTGGTCGCAGCCAGAAAATTGGAAGATCCCCGCAAAGCTCTAAAATTTTGGGGCTTAGGAAACTGTTATGCTTGACAGGCTCGTCTGCAGCCACCCAGATAAGAGAGTTTTCGTCAAATCTCACAGGCATGATTTCATCTTCCTGCAAATAGAAGAGCATAAATCCTTTGCTAGCTCAGTGAACAGTCATGTGCCCGCCTGCTGTTAATTCCTGAGCATCAAACTGTATAATCGTCTGCTGCAGCTAATACTGAGCAGCCTCGTATTTAATGAATGTGAACCGACCATACTGAGCCAAAGCCTGAGTAAAGGTTGCCACCACTGAAATGAATGGCAAAACTACAGCCAGCTTTACTGGGGCTAAGATTTCACCTGTCTCTCTCTTGGAAGGCTCCTGCCCCATGTACAAGGACTAGATGTCAGAGATCTTTCAGCATGAAGCGTCAGATTTTCAGGTGGCAGAACCTGTGAAGGTTACCACCTTCAGCAGAGCAGCAATGAAATACGCCAGCTAAAAAAAAAAAAGACCCTAATCTTTTATCATGCCATGTTCTCGTTTGATGTACTCTCAAGAGATAACTGTATTTACAATGGGGGTGAGGAGGGGTGTACATATTGTTCAAAAGTTTCGGAGAGGGTTGCAGCTTGAGAACTACTCCAGCTTCCAGTTTTAAGTCAACGTGATAGGTCTGATTAAAGGTCTCGTTTGGTAAAAGAAATTCAATTGACCAAAAGCTTGAAGTGCGAGTTAAAGGAGCCTGCCTTTTTGAAGTGTACCCTGCAGGTTTTTGGTTCATATCTTCAAAGTAATGTAGGAAAATGCCAGTGATTGATTCTTTAAAGTTGTTAGTTCAAAGTATTATTTTACATAAAATGTGTAAGTATTTCATAGCAACAGTGAAATATTAAAAGAAAACCAACTTGTGAATCATGAAAACCAGTATGATTTCAAAGTTAAAATTCTAAATTGCTTCCATAAAAGTCATCAAAACTTGTTATATAACTGACTAGATCAATTTATTCCGTCGAGTTACTGTTCCTTTAATGTGTTTATTGATTTCTTTTGTAGGTCTCAAGTCATTTAAGTTCGCTCTCCAATCTGTCTAGTGAGAAGTGCTCTTTATTTATATTCTCCCACTTAAGCTTTTATCAGCATTAGAAATATCTGAATCTAGTTTTCAGAAATAAAAATTTCCTTTGTTTCTGTTTGAGATGATCCTGACTTGGATCAAAGTTTGGGTATCAATAAAAGCTTATTTTAATCAACCATTTTTATAGACAGTGTTGGTTTTGCTACATGTTGTAAGAAAATGGCGTACGCCTCCTTTCTCCTAAATACATGTGTATCAGAGAGGGGGCTTGCGCTAGAAAAATAACTACTACTTTGCCATTCCCGTTGTACATCTGACCTGGAAAGTTAAGCAACAGGGAAAGGTTAACATCCCAATGGTCGCACTAAATCGGCTGCTTGTTTTGGCCTCAGTGCATACGATTTATTGCTGTGGTTGTGCTGGTGATGCATCTTTGGAGAAGATGCATAGAGAACAGGAGAAGGGAAGAGGTTTACTGTAGCCGGGTAGAAGATTAGAAATAACTTTTTGACTATTTTAGGATAATGTCTTCAGGAGAGTGACTTTATTCTTTCAAAAAGACAAAAAAAATTGAAGCCTTGGCTTTAGGCAGTACTGCTAATGGAGTCAAGAAGCCAAGCTTGCCTTAAAAATAGGGCAAGGCAGGAAAGATCTAGGTCTCTGCCTGGAATTTGGGCAAGATCTCTTCCCCATCATGGGGAAAATCCGACCAGCTTCAGGGGACTTTGTAACATTGTTGGTGCCTTACTGGTTTGATTTAAAGAGACCTTTTTTCTCTTCATTTTAAAGTAGATGTTCAATAATGACAGCACCATTGCAGGTAGGTGCAGCCTTAACAGTGCCTCTCTCCTGGCTAGTTGTATCTGCTTTTTTTTTCTTGGGAGCGGAGTGAACTCAGGGAAAGGGGTTGTGGATCTCCTGTGCCGTCCTGCTGCTGGCTGAGCCCCTGCCAGCGTCCACGCTTGGCTGTACCAGAGCCAAGTCACCAGCCAAGTCACCAGAGCCAAGTCACCAGAGCCACTCCTGTGTGAGTGATGGGTTTGAGGGTCTGAGATCTGGGAAACTCGGGCTTTGCACAACTAAAGCAATAGGCTTTTTTACAAGAGTGAGGTAAGGAGAGGTTTTGGAGGTATCTGGGTGAGAACTGCAGCTTTTGTGGTAGTTGCAATGCAAATGCCGTGAAATTTAGTTAACACAATGTCCTAAAATGAAGTCTGATGCCGACTAAGAAGGCAAATTCTTTTTTTTTTTTTTTTAACTATTATTTCATCTGAGTTAGCTGAATTTTTGCAGTAACGTTTTCCACAATTCCCCTTTATTGACTGTTTCAGAGGACTTGAATGATGGAGCCCCTGCTTCTGCTCAAAAGCATTGATAGAAATCTGCTGGGCTCTACCACTATCCCTCTTTACATTTGCTGCTTCCTCCATCCTCTCCCTTTCAGCCTTGTGCATGGCCTGATCTCAAGCAGATGCTCTTGTCACTGAGGTCTCCTATGGATCTGCTAGACATTGGTCTAAAGCTTCCCCCACTCACCCGTCTGCAGCCTCTCACGATGCCCCTGGACACAGCGACACGTCTGACACCAATGTTGCTTTTCTTACCTTTCAGGGGCCCCTTGTAATCAGTCAATGAACCCTCAACTGTCCTGCCCTACCCTACCCTACCCTCAACCACCCTACCACTATCCACAGTGGTTTTCAAATGTCATTTTTATTTGTATTTAAGACCCTCTCTATACAAAGATTTGTTTCTAAAAAAAATAAATAAATTACTCCTTACCAGCTCAGATGAGAGGCTCGCTTTAGTCATAGCATCAACTTCGGGGACGTGAGCTTTTGGCTGAGCTTTGATGTAACACTTCTCTCCTTCAGCAAAACGGATTCCAGTTATGCCCTGCGAAAGCAGAAGGCAGGGGGTTGTAAGCAGCCCTCCAGCTCCCCCCACCCCCAAGAAAGTGCTTGAGTTCTGCTAAAATTGCCACTGAATTTTTTAGTCGGAAGGTTGAATCTTATTTAAAACTGAATGTAATTAAATGCTTTTTCCCCTCATCATTTTAGCTTTATGATTTTGGTCAAATGGGTCTAGAAGTTTGTGCTTGGTTTCTGAAAGATGGGGGTGTTTTATGTAAGTGTCTCCACCCAGCTGTAGGCTCCTTGGCGTAGCTCTGTTAAGGAATTAGTTGACACGATTTGAACTGTAGCTTGGCACCTAACGTAGGCAGCCTTGAAACAGTGTTAGCTGGTGGTGCGGTACCCTTCTGACACAGATTTACGAAAACGTGGGGGCAGCTTGGTCCAATTTATACGTGTAACTGGCTGTGACAGCAAGGGGAAGCTTGTGACAGAGAATTTGGTGCAGAAATCTGCACGTAGGACTTCCTTCATCTGCCCTACGAGGGTGAATTGCAGTTGCCCAAACCGTGGATGTTGTAAGCAAGAGAAGGGTGTCCCAGCAGCTCCGGAGGGCTGCAGGTCTCCTGCAAGTCCAGAGCGTATCTGCCAGCTATGAGCCAGCACTGTGGGCACCAATATTTGGGCAGGGGAACTTTGCCTGTATTTTCTATGTTTCTCCTGGAGGTTTTTGAGTACCCAAAAGAGAGGTCTTCTTTACATTACGGATTTAGATACCTCGTTGTAGACTGAAAACAATGTAAATTTTGCATAGGGTTGTGTGAGCTCCATCCGACCACCTAAATCTAAAGACCTAGTGCCTTTTGAGAGATGCTGGTTTTCTGCCTAGCCTTTAGATGCCTGGCCATGGGTGTCCTCATGACGCCTCTTGCAGGCATCATGGATACCATAGGCAGCTAGCGCGGCTTGAGATGAACGGTATTGAAGCATCTGAGTCCCATCCTCTGTGCCCGCCTGCAAGTCCTGTGCAGTTGGGACAGAAACCCATCAAAAAAAAATAACTAATCCTGAAGCAGTGAGAGAGGGGATGGCTCTGCAGGCATGAGTGCACAAGGGAATGAGACTTGGTGGTGCACCAGGCGTGCTAGGAGCAGCCTAATATTGCCAAATCCAAGTCTTCACTGACCGTGTAATCGTTCGAGCAGTGCCAGTCAATCCAAAGCTGCTAATGTAAATACTTGGCCAGTGGAAGCACCTCTCTTCAATTTCTTTCTCCTTTATATGAGTTCCTGGCTCAAAACCCAACTGGCAGCATCCCTTTGCTCTTGCTGAGCCTGTCCCCAGCCCCCTGTCATTAGAAGCGGGCACTGTCTCTGGGAGGTCACTTTAGCTGGTTGGTGTTGGGAGCTGATTTCTAACCCAGTTGCGACAGATGGTACCAGCAGCGTGCATGGAGGCAATGTGAATTCAGCATTTCTCAGGTGGATTGGTGCTTTTGTGCAGATGTGAAATGGTGAAGGCAAATGAGAAGAGATCATTGTGGGTGCTCTTACTCAGCTGCTAATAATGTTGCTATGGTGATGTTAACAAGAGTTTCATAAAGGCTGAACCGCAGCTGTTGGGAAAGTCGGGGTCCTGGGTCTCCTGGCATGGATTTGTTTGTACTAGCTGAGAAGCCAAGCAGCTGAATTTCCTCGCCTTTCTAGATTCAGCAAGGGGACGGTGGCTGCTCCAGAAGGCCTGGGCAAGTCTTCCTGGCAGCATTACCTTTATTTTAGGTGCTGCTTTGATTTTCAGAGGACTTAGCTCTGAAGTTAAGTAGACTTTTTTGGACCTGAGAATGTTAATTGCAAGATCTGTAATTGCAAACCTGTAAATAGGTTTCTACAACATCACGTAGATGTGCCTTTAGTAGCTGAGAGGTGGTGCAGCTCAGTGAACCCCTCTATCCAAGCTGTTGAGCTCTGGAGAGATTTGGCATCTGTTAATCCAGGCTCTGTGCTGAGCAGCCACAGCCAAGTTGCTGGGGTACCCAAACGTGTTTGCTGTCAGCCCAAGTGGCCCAGCACTGTGCGTTCGGTGCACGGATGCGTAAGCTATGCTGAATGCCTCCACCCTCCCCCCTGGGGGTGAACCCAGGCCAAGCCGTGGAGAGCTGCTCCCATCCTTGATCTTGGGGCAGAGCAGGCTGCCCAGGTCCAGCGCTGCACAGTGGTCTCTCCTTGGTGTCTGCTTGGCTTATTGTTGACCCTGTGCTCCTAAAACAGTGACGACTGGGGAGGGGAGGCGGCTTTTCTAGTTCAAATCATATGAAATGGTGTCACAGCCCGCTGTATCACAGCCCGCCAGAAGGTTTTTCTAGCAAGACCCCAAGGGCACATGTTGTAGCTCTATTCAATGGTTCGACAATGCCGTGTGTAACGTGGGGCCAAACCTGCTGCAGCCTGATCCATACTGCTTCCTGGAGTGAGACCTGGCATGGCCTGTCCCCAGAAGGCACTTAGACTTTGTTTTGGAAGAAACTACCTGGGTCGCTGTGAAAGCAAGACGGGATAGCGTGGATGCTTGTATGGATAGTTGGGGGCTAGAACCTGAGACCCATGGGGGCAGAGAGGCTGGGACAGGGGAGGGTATCCTTAGCATGTTACGTGAAAGACAAGGGTGGAGGTACTTACAATCTGAAAATCATGAACTTCGACAGCCTCTTCACGCCCGCTTCCTGTTTTGAATGTCTCTAAGTTGTTTCCAGCATCTATTTCCATCGATCCGTCTTGCACTTTTCCATTAATGCTCATAGTGTAGTGAACATTGTACACCTGGAATTGATAAAAGAGTGGTAGCGCACATCAGTAATTGCTTACTGACTTCCTCCTACACCAGGTGCTGGGTCAGTCTGACTGTCATATACTTATTCAGCTCCTAACTTTCATTTCTGTAGGTGTTTGATAACCTCCATCAACCAGGACCACCCCACTACAACGCTTCACCATTGGGGCCGGCAGTGGAGCAGGTTGCTCAGGGAGGTTGTGCAGGCTCCATCCTTGGAGGTTTTTCGAGGCCCAACTAGAAAAAGCCCTGAGCAACCTGCTCTGACCCCACAGCTCGCCCTGCTCTGAGCAGCAGGTGGGACTAGAAACCTCCTGAGGTCCCTCCTCTGGAGAATTCGGGGGCACACATGGATCTATTAGTACTCACAGTTTTACTTCAAAAGCAATGTGGGATGAGTCCACATCCAGGCTCATTCCAACTTAAAACTCTTCTTTTAGGTGGTATTTTAGGAATCGATTCTTATGCTGATACGCTTCCCAAAGGAGAGCAGGAGTGAGCATCCAACTCTGAAGGAGGCCAACCTCTATTTATCTCTTGGGACGTTCTGTTGAGGTGCAAGAAAATGGGTTTCTCCTGAACATGAACATGCTTCCTAGCTTGTAATGGATGTGAACTTTGTTTAAATTGGATGGGAAGTTGTATAGACTCGCATTTTCCTTGTCAGCGTATTTGCTCTTATCCGGTTTTCAATGAGGAAAGCTGCAGCGTGGTTTGTATTTGCTGGAGGACCACAATCTGTGGAGGGATTTTGCGATTCTCTTGTGCAGCTCTGCTAAAAGTGCTGCACAAGCAGTTTATTTTGGGACTTAAAAAAAGCCTTACAGCATTTTAATGGAAAATTTACACTGACAGCTAAAGAAATATTTCTTCTTCTCTCACCTTCGCTCAGGAAAGTCTAAGGTGCTAAAGATTTATGGCTCCTCAGTTATACGGATTCAGTCACATATTCTCCGCTGTCTAGGACTCCTGCTGAATGTGGTCCATAAAACCAGACCGAGGTACACGGTCTCCCCTCTTTTGCTTTTCAAAAGCCTAGAGGAGCAGACGGCTCCTACAGCACATCCTGGAGGTCAGCAATGTGTCCTGTAGTTTTGGTGTAAAACCTTGGACTTTCCTTCTGATTATCTGAATTATTCCTATGTGCACGGGTGTATCTGACTGGGACACCTCTGCTCTGGCTGCTGGGATTCACACAAGGCTCTCCTTGACGGGGACGGGTGCGTGGCTGGAGTTGGTACAAAACTTCTTCCAAAGTAAATTCAAAGATACTAATTGCCCTCACGGAGCAAGTTCTGTTCACATGTCCACCATCGTGTTTCAAATACGTTTTAAACCAACATCTTATGTAAACAGAAATAGAAGTTAATACATAAATATGTCCTAATGCTCTGAAGTTTGGTTCATAAACTGGTCAGTTTTGTTCTTTGCACACAGGGTTTTTCATGTACCCAAGAAACTGTAAATAATAAAATTATGACCTTAAAAATTGTTCTGCAGCTGCTAACCATAAATGCTGATGTGTACACACAGTCATACAAACCAGCGGAGTGAAATAACGGTGCCTGTTAATGGGTTAAATATAGCATTACATATTTGAGGGTCCAGGTAGAATCTGGACCAAGAATGCAGGCGACGTGAAAAAGGAATTTACACGTTTCAATGCTTTTTTTGTCCTGGGAGCTGGAGTTTGCCCAGGATGCGAATCCCTGGGGACTTGTTGGGGTTTGCGTTCGCTGAGGATTTGTGAGCAGAAATCAATGTAGGGTCTGTGCTCTCAAAGCTATGCTTCACCTTCCTTAATACATCTGCTTCCAGGAGGCTCCATCCCAACAGCCAGGGAAGATAATGATTATAAGTTGGGTTTTTAGGTGGGTTTTTTTTTTTGAAAGCATGGAAAAAAAAATTAAAAATCTGCTTAAAGCCATCTCTATTGACCTCGCAAGAAGAGTTTCCAGCCTGTACCCCCCACCTCGCAGCCGGAGACCACCCCCCCCCACTCCGTGCTCACCTGCCGCTCGGTCCCTTTCCAGAAGTAGAAGGCGCCGATGGCCCCGGCCAGCAGCAGGAGGGCCCCGGCGATCAGCACCGCCGCCCCCGCCTTCAGCAGCCGCCCCGGCCCGGGGGCTACCGCCGCGTAGGCCTGCGGAGAGCGCGGGGATGGGTGCGGGGCAGGGAACCCCCCCCTCCGCCCTGGAACCCCCCACTTCGGGACGGGGGTCGGCCCCCGTTCTGCCGCGTTCCGGTCCTGACCCGACCCGTTGGGTCTCGATCCGACCGGTCCCATCTCGACCCGAAGCGACCCGCTCGGTCCCGTCCCGTCCCGTCCCGACCCATTTGTCCTGACTCACCCCATCCCACCCGTCCCATTCGGTCCCGTCCCGACCCGTTTGTCCTGATTCATCCCATCCCACCCGTCCCACTCGGTCCCGTCCCGTCCCCACTCACGGGGGGCAGGCACTGCTCCACATCGTCGGGCCCCACTCGGGCGATGGGCACCTTCTCGGAGACCTCTGCCATGGCTGCTGCGGGACGGAGAGCTGCCCCGGCCTCCGCTCCCGGCCCCGCTCCCAGCCCCGGCCCCAGCCCCGAGGGGGGTCAGCACCGCCCCGACCCGCCCCGGCCCCGACGGGGAGGGGGGAGAGGACGAGGACCGCCCCCCTCCCTGGGCACAATGAGGTCCTTGAGCTGCCGAGCAGCGGTCGGAACTCCCCGGGGCTGTGACCCCCCGCTACCCCAGCCCAGTCTCGTCCCCCATATCGCCCCCGCGGCTTGTCTCCAGCTTTGGAGATGGGGGAGTCAGGGGAGGTGGAGGGGATATTCCCCCCCTAACCCCCATGCCATTGTGGAGAGGTGCCCCAGCAGACAGACAGCTGTCGTAAAAAGCAGCTTTGAAAACACAACAGCATTTTAACTGTTTTTTTTTTTACACTTGCCACAGGAATTCGCAGGCGCCAGAGCGGACAAAGTTGCTGTTTGGTGATGGCTTCTGCAAAACACCTTGCACCAGTGAAGAGCTGGGAAGACCCAGCAGCAAGCCCAGGCTTGGCCCAGGGGTAATTTAATATTTTCATTTAAAAAGGGCATGGATACCTTGCCACAGTATCCAAAGTGGACGTATCCCTGGGAATTCTTCTGGTTCCTGTCACTCTTGATGCTCAGTTTTTTTTTTGAGCACCTAAAGTGCCATAGGATCATAGGAAGCTTGGGTTGGAAGGAATGTTCGTCTGCATCTGTTTGCTCGTTCTAATGTTGTATGTGGGCTCTGCCTGCCTGTCCATGTGTCTGTCCGTGTCTGTATTTCCTTCATGCACCATATGGACATCCTGCCTGTACATACATGCACATACATGTGCTGGTGTGTGCACTCTTTGATGCTGGAAAATAAACAGCGCCGGACCCCTTTGGTGCTGACGTTGTCAAACACGGCATCCTTTGTAAGGTTGGAAGCAGAGGAAAAGAAAAACAATCAACTGCAAAAAGAGCATGAAGGAGGGACCTCTGGGTTGTGCCCTGCCCTCCTTGCTCAGCGGCCCAGCTCCAGTTACCCAGACAGGACACAGCATTGGAGTGGGGGGGCTGTTAAACCAGGGAGACCTTGCTACGTGGGACCACACGTTGCTCTGGAGTGGTGCCCACACTAACCAGTTCTGCCGTAGCAATTTTATTTTTCAAAGTATGCATCTCTGTTTGTATTTCTCTTCCACTCTCTTCTCCATTTTGCTTGTCATAGAATCATAGAATGGTTAGGGTTGGAAGGGACCTTCAAAGGTCATCTAGTCCAACCCCCCTGCAAGGAGCAGGGACATCCCTGACTAGATCAGGTTGCTCAGAGCCTCATCCAGCCTGGCCTTGAACGTTTCCAGGGATGGGGCCTCCACCACCTTTCTGGGCAACCTGTGCCAGTGTTCTATAACTCGCATCGTAAAAAATTTTTTCCTAATTTCTAATCTAAATCTACCCCCCTCTATTTTAAAACCATTACCTCTCGTCCTATCGCAACAGGCCCTACACAGCCTTTCCCCATCTTTCTTGTAGGCCCCCTTGAGGTACTGGAAGACCGCTATCAGGTCTCCCCGGAGCCTCCTCTTCTCCAGGCTGAACAGCCCCAACTCTCTCAGCCTGTCCTCATAGGAGAGGTGCTCCAGCCCTTTTATCATCTTCGTGGCCCTCCTCTGGACCTTCTCCAACTGGTCCATGTCCTTCTTGTGTTGGGGGCTCCAGAACTGGACACAGTACTCCAGGTGGGGTCTCACCAGGGCAGAGTAGAGGTGGAGAATCACCTCCCTCGACCTGCTGGCCACGCTCCTCTTGATGCAGCCCAGGATGCGGTTGGCCTTCTGGGCCGCAAGGGCGCATTGCCTGCTCATGTTAAGCTTCTCATCCACCAGCACTCCCAAGTCCTTCTCCTCAGGGCTGCTCTCAATCCATTCCCCGCCCAGCCTGTATTTGTGCCTGGGATTGCCATGACCCAGGTGCAGGACCTTGCACTTGGCCTGGTTGAACTTCATGAGGTTGGCACGGGCCCACCTCTCCAGCCTGTCAAGGTCCCTCTGGATGGCATCCCTCCCTTCCAGCGTGTCGACGGCACCACACAGCTTGGTGTCATCGGTGAACTTGCTGAGGGTGCACTCTATCCCGCTGTCCATATCGCCGACAAAGATGTTGAACAGGGTCGGGCCCAGCACGGACCCCTGAGGGACGCCACTCATGACCGGTCTCCACATGGACATTGAGCCGTTGACCACCACTCTCTGAGTGCGGCCATCCAGCCAACCCTTATCCACCGAGTGGTCCGTCCATCAAGCCCATGTCTCTCTAGTTTAGAGAGAAGGATGTCGTGCGGGACAGTGTCAAAAGATTTGCACAAGTCCAGGTAGATGATGTCAGTTGCTCGTCCCTTGTCCACCGATGCCGTCACCCTGTCATAGAAGGCCACCAAATTGGTCAGGCACGATCTGCCCTTAGTGAAGCCATGTTGGCTGTCACCAACCACCTCCTTGCTCTCCATGTGCCTTAGCATGGTTTCCAGGAGAATCTGCTCCATGACCTTGCCAGGCACAGAGGTGAGGCTGACCGTCCTGTAGTTACCTGGGTCTTCCTTATTCCCCTTTTTAAAAATTGGGGTTATGTTCCCTCTCTTCCAGTCATCGGGGACCTCACCAGACTGCCACGACTTCTCAAATACGATAGCCAGTGGCTTGGCAACTTCATCCGCCAGTTCCCTCAGGACCCGCGGATGGATCTCATCAGGTCCCATGGACTTGTGCACCTTCAGGTTCCTCAGATAAGGAATTATTGTCCAGCAGGCCTACGTCTCCTCGTTCAGTTGTTGGCCACCACTGACATGTCCCCCCGTCTTAAACCTTCTGGGGCCTTGACAGCAGGGGCCAGCCGAGGACCCTGTCCCACTGTGGCTCATCCCAGCTCTGCGTGCCCTCAAGAGGCGGTTTTGGCCCCGCCGTTGATTTCCTACACTTGCCTCTCCTCTACGCCTCACTCTATAACCGCAAAAATCTTTCTCATTTTTCATGTCTAAATCCCCTCACTGACATGACCGGTAGCTTAAAAACCATCATCAAGTAATGCAAAAGCGGAGAAAACTTAGGCCCCGCTGATCGCCTTCCGTCCACGTGCTTGTGAACCCAGTCCCGGAGACACAATCTCCATTTTCTTTCCCTTCAAGGCAAATTCGTCCTTCCCATCAATTACTGTTGTTAGCGATCAGACCTTAAACAAAAATTTAATGGGTGTAGTTGCCACCGAAAATAAACACAATCACAGCTCATTAAATCAAAAGCGAAGCCTACTGTGCAGCTTCCTAAACTGGGACATATTCTAGCCCGCTCTTGAACGACACACTGTTGTAGGTTGGGGCTAATAATAAGATGATGATCCTCTTCATTAGCAAGTATTTTGTTACACCAAAAATCTCGTGAATGGATGTGTCTATCTTGGCAAAATGTGAGAATCCCAGCCTTTGATCTCAAACCTCCATTTAGCATCGCTGCTTTAAAAAGACAGATTTATTTTAAGGCCCCTGCGCTCGCCTCCTGTGGGAAAACGTGCCAGGGAGGGAGCGCTTGCCCAGGAAGAGCCGCTGCTCGCTGGAGTTCAACTCGTGTGAGCTGCTTCCCTGTGACTGAGGTGGGGGAGCAGCTGTCCCCCCAGCCTGGCACCCATCTGAGTGCCCAATGGCTCCTTCCCTGGGGTGCGAATGGAAGGACAGCGGGAGGCTGCGACATTTCGGCTAGGAAAAGGGCAACTGAGGGCACGGTGTTGAGGAGGAGCAAAGACACTACCAGTGCAAGGACAAAGAGGTGTAATTAATACATCCATGCTGGATATTCACAGAGGCACCTTCATTCTGGATGTGGTGTGGTGAAGTGCAATATCAGCCCCCCCAAACACAGAGGATGGGCTTGGAGGGCTCGCCCCCCGCCCCTACATATGGAGCAGCTGTGCCCCTGACAGATTTTGGCTTGGCAGACTCCTGTGACCCCAAGCAATGGTGCCAGCCACGAGCTGATAAGCAGGGATGGGTGCTCTGCTGCTGGTCCTTGGTGGGCTGGGGTGGGAGATGGGTCCTGCTCACGTGTGGAGATGTGGATGGGAGAAGTTGTCCTTTGGGAGGGAGCCATTCTGCCCAAACCCTGGGAGAAAAGCTATGTAACATTTCCTCCTCAAGTTAAGGTGCAAAACTCCCAAGCAATGCTCCAAACATATTTTTCTCATGCAGGGAACTATCCCAGATACTTTTTTCCCCCAACTCAGAGCATCGCTGCCTCTTCTTTTGTTCCACAGGCAGAGGAAGAGCAGTATAAAATTTCAAGCAGACAGAAGAAGGAAAAAAATGTTCCTGTTACACGGTTCGCAGCTTACCCCCCTCTCGTTAACTACTGTGTTCATGCTTTGCCTTTTGTGTGGGCTTGTCTCTGTTTTCCTCGGGGAGCGCATCTTTTGCTGTTTGATTGATTAGGTGACAAGGCAAAAAAACGGGATTTTTTTTTTTTTTTTTAGACAGATGCAAATCCTTACAAACAGCCCTGCATTCAGCAGCTCCAGACACTTGCTGTGGAGTGCAAAGACAAGTGTCACAGCCAGTGTTTGCAGGGCTTAGGACAAAAAAAAAACGTGACCTGCCTTTCACTGGCTGAATTCTTCGTTTGCAATAAAGATGACGATGATACTAGTGTCTGAGCTCAGTCTCCTCTCTAAATAACATGTGTGTGCTCAGCTGGATTAAGCCAGCTTCTGAGACTGGAAATCATAATAACAGCCTTTAACAGGACAGCCCTTCTGGTCGTCTAATACTATTATCCTCTGGGCTGAAAAGCATTCCAGAGTACTTGGAGTGCTACGGTGAATGTGAGGTTGCTTAGCTGATAGCACCGGCTTGTCTCAAGGAAGCACATTTTCTCATTATTTTTTAGTCTAAAGAAAAAGTTTAGAAGGAGAAATGGAAATATTAAAAATGAGAAGGATTTGGTGATGCTGTGCGCCCTTCCATAAGTCCGTTGCGGTGCCTTATGCATTTTATCTTCAGTTTCTAAGTGTCCCAAATAGTTACTTGAATGCTGCGATGGCCTGAACAGAAATTTGTGAGAGCTACTGAGACTGGGCTCTGCTTTTCCATGGGTCTATGTCACCGTAACTTGGTGCTGATTCAGGTCCCTCTTAACTGATGTATCTTCAAAACAACCAAGGTCCTTTGGGGAAAAAGTCCTACAGAAAAAGAAAATCTTTGCTTTAGTATTTAACCCGTGACAGCCTAAGGATTTTGAGAAACTCTAAGGATTATTGCTGGCAGTGAGACCAAAGGGTGAAAAACACATTTGTCTGTCATCATCACAGCTCTTGTCTCTGCAGTGGCCCTGGACGTTGCGGTGCCCCTGGGATGCTCGCTTTTCCTCCTCTGCCCCCCTGCCTCATGCATGGCATGTGGTGATGCCATCCTCCCTTCTTCGACCAGCAACAGATGAAATGCCAAACACCAGACCCACTCTTTGTTCTTGATAGGCTGTGAAATTCTCCCTGGAAAGCCCTGCTATGTCCTTTGGTTTGATGCTGCTCTCTGGAGAAGACAAGCATCCCCATTTTCTCTCCTTGGGGTGCATCCCCAGCAGGACGGCACCGTGCAGCTGGGCTGGCCCCGCTTGAAAGGATGGCCCAAAACGCGCTCGGTGCAGGACCTCGCTCAGCCCAAATACTTCCTCTTCTCTCCTGTGGTCGAGTGAGGACATATGGCCCATCGCCATTTGCTCTTCCTCACCCCAGGACACTAAAGGCTGACTTGCTTTTCCCCAGGGCTGAATCCCATCTATCCATATGTCTTCATCGTATTCTTCTTAATTTAGCTAGTGGCTGTGCCTTCTGTTTTCCCTGAATTATAGAAATATAATAAAATAAGTAGCCGTCGTTGCATGCTTTCATTCCTACCTCTAACAATGCGGTCTTTTTTGTAGCTAGGCTGTTTAAATTGCTCATAGGCTACTTCCTTTCTCAACCTCCAACCATGGCTTTGTGCTTCGGAGGTAGTTATTACCTTAAACAACTTGGTAGCATCAGTCTGTTTCTTTCACAGAGGCTTCTTTACAGTTTGTTGAGAAATCTGCTAAGTTTCTTCTTGCTTTGTAGCGAAGGCTGAGCCTGGCTTTTTTTTTTTCCTTCACCTCGTCCAAGAGCACCCATGAATCAACTTATTTCTCTTTTTCAATCTATGCACTGCTCTTCTAATAATTTAATGACTCAGCTTTAGAGAATATTTCCAATGAGATTGTCCCTGAGGTGCCTGCAGAGCCAGAATGTTTTTCACAAATATGATCTCTTGAAATGTGTATTTTCCTCACCCTTCTGACAACACTTTAAATACTATTTTTTTTTCTTTCACTACCTTTGTGAGACATTTGTGCGGGTTGATTCCAGCTAGTTTAATCCTTATTCACCTATGCTCTGTTCTTTCATTTAGCCTCTTACATCAGGCATTTTTTGGATACAATCTATAACACTTATTCCCCTGGATTCAAATCCCTACTTAAAAAAAATAAAAAAAAAAAGAAGAAAAGTTTCTTCCAAAAAGCCCTCCTTCACGGCAGATTTAAGAAACTAAATCTGGGATGGTGAAAGAACCAATAAACCAGCTGGTCCATCCATGTTTTCTGCTAAATTTTAGTGCTCTGTTGACTTTTTTGGGTCACTTTACATTCCTTCTCTTGATCCTCAGAAATGACCATGGAGAGTATATGTCCATCGAGGTGGTCCAGGGCCTCTCCGTTCCCCACTGAAGACTGTGAGAGGTGCATTCCCCCTCATGACCGCTGTGCTTAGGGTGGGACGTGGTGGAGAAAATGGGTAAGTTCTCACAGGAAAATTCAGCAGACAGTGCCATGGCTCACCCGCAGGTGGGAACAATGGACCACTTGGACAAGTATTTGCCTGAGAGATAAAAGACAGGGTATGGCGACACCAAGAGCAGCCATCATTTCTGGGGACCCATACATGCATTTCCCTATGACACCAAGTTCTATCAGCAACAAGGATAATAATTTTGGCTTGGCTAGCAATGACTCTCCTTTCCTGAAGACGTGATTTGATAAGCCAGGATCAGCGGGGTCTTCGTGCGTGTGGTGTGGCCTGCTGAGAGGAAGAAATGCTGGGGAAATAACATGAAAAGAGCTGGGGACCTTCCACCAGGGGACAGCCTGGAAGAGCAAGGGATGGAGGGAAGAACAGCAGCCTGCAAACCTGGAGGCTGGGTGAGATGGGAGAAAGAGTGGTGAGCTCCCAGGAAGAGCTGGCTGCCATGGGGCCCACAGCTGCAGCTGCCGCCGGGACCCCTGGCACAGCCTTATTTCCCAGGACTTTCCTCACGACACCACAAGCAACCATTTCTATGGCATTTCCTAATCCCAAAAGGGGGAACTGTCAAATAATTTAAGTTCCACATGTTATAGCCTGTCTGCTCTGGGCTGTGCACGGCATGGGGGAGAGCTGAGGAGCTGGAAAATGTGACTGCATGAAACCAGTCTAATTGGAGAGGGGGTGGCGGTGGCCTCTGTCCACCAGTTTGTCCTCCACAAGGAGGACTCTGCAAGTGCAGAGATGGGGGAATGTCGGGGAGGGCTGAGGGTTGGCCTTTCCCTGCTCCTTGCTGGCAAGTCTTTCTCCTTGCAGATAGACCTTGCAATGTTGCTGCCTCAAGCTGCTCATCTGTCCTTGCACGGTCTGGCAGAGACAGTAAGGACTTGTCTTCAGGCAGTTTTTGGGGAAGAAGAAGAGTTTGCTTGCAGAGAGCTAGATAAATGATCTGCGGCATTACGCTAGGTGGAGAGAACCACCTTACGGCTGCTCTGCCTTCCTCTCTTTGAAGGTCGCCACCACATATGTCCTCAGTGGCCCAGAGGAGATGCTCAAGGTAGCTGATTTCCTTGCCTCTGCCCATGGAAAGCCAAACTTGTCTGCGGTTGTGACCACATGTGACTCCTCCCTCCTGCGAGGAGGTGGCTGCAGCTGCCGCAGAGCATCTCATTGCCGTAAGGGAAGACCACCCTTCCCGGCCAAGACCAGCAAGCAGCTCTGTGGGAGCGATGTCCTCCCTGCAAGCTTGGCCTGATGAAAAGAGCTTTGTTCCCCCACTGCCTCTGCTTGTTGGCGCTGAAGAAACTTGGCCCCTCGCTGTGGCAATACTGGTTTTAAAGACAAAGGTGACTGGTGTAGCCTTCGCTCCGTGGTTGAGATGCAGCTGGGTGGTCCCTTGTGTGATGAATTAGCTCATGTATGAAGAGGTTGGAGAAAAGCGTAAAGCACTGGGCATTTCTCTTGCCCATTGAGGATAATGCGTTTTGAAGATCACCTTGGGTTTTCCTGCAATGTGATTTGTTTAATTATTTAAAGCCTGTTAACATATTTTCCTCAAGGGATGGAAAATCCTCAGCAAAAGGATCCTTACACCAGAACAGAGATCTACATTGTATGCTGAAGGTCTGGGCTCACACCCAGCTGATCCCAGCATGTTGTACGGTGGAAACACTGTGCAAATACCCACCTTCCCAACTTCAGAAGATGCCTCATGCCAGCCTCTTCTCCACACCTACAAGTCACCAGTCACTAAAGGGCATTTTGTAGGGCAGCTGGGGTTACAAATGGTAGGCACCTGGTATGGAGAAGGCTTTATAAGACAGTTCTCAATCTCAGCCCTTTCCAAGCCTGTGCTTCATTAGGTATATCTGCATGGTGCAAGGCAGGATAATAAGATATCCAGAAAAGTACACCTAGGACTCTTGCTGATGCCCAAGGAAGAGCTTTCTGGTGCAGGAGTCTCATCTCCACATGGCTGCGCAGTGGAGGGCTGTATGAGGAGGTACAGAGGTGTGGGAGCAGATGGCCCTGCCACAGGACAGGATTAACTGGATCCCAGGTACTCTTACTCTGCCTGAAAACCATTTCTTGCTCCATTTTGCTAAGCCTACTGTGACAAATAGCATGTGCAAGGCTGACCTCACACGCTGAAATCCCAAGGGATGCTGCCTCTCCCTTCTTCACTGTCCCATCATAAAGTGCCAGCTTGGCAGCTCGAGCTCCTCTATGCCACCTCCGAGTCTGACCCACAACCTCCCATTTAAAAGGGAAAAACTCAAAGTTCTCAACTTTGAGAGAAACCACCACGTTTCATGTCAGTAGACACGTGTGTGGGTTGGGCAGGGTCAGGCGGCTGAGGCAGGACTTCTCTTCAGCATCCCCATCATACCTACAATGCATTACACAGCAAACAAGCTGTACCAGACATGAGCTCCTCCTCTCATCTTTCATCTGTTGAGGAACAAGTGCTGGAAGAGATGCCAGCAGCTGCTGCTGTTAAGCTGGAACCTGAGTTGCTAGTGGGGAGCACTCATAGTTCCCTGAGCAGAGATGTTCTTTGGCACTCGCAGCTGACCTGCTGTGGGACAGGTTGGAAATGTTCTGGACTTGCTGTGAGAGAGCGCTAGGGCTTTCCTGTCCTTGACATGGCTCAGGCTGGTGTTTCCATGAGGAGCCTTCCTGGAGAAAGGATGGGCTTCCGGCTGTCTCATAGGTCAGGGATTTAGAGAGTAAAGGGGACCCCGCTCTCCTCGGCTATGGGACCAGTCCCTGCCTGGATGCCACCCAAGTTTTCCCAGCTTTACTCGGTGCTGCAGGTGTCAATGTATCTGGGTACCGGTGCTGGCACCACATTGCCTTGTCTGTGCTGATCTCTGCAGCACCTTTTCATTTCACCGCAGCACAAATCACAGGGACACTCTTAGATTTGCTCTGACATTATAATGGGAGACCCTGGAGACTGACGCTGTTTACACCAGCAAGGCCTGATGTCCTCGTGGCATTTGAGCTGGGTCACCGCAGATTCAAATTGTTGTTGGTTTTTATTTTGTATTTACCCAGGAAACTCGGACTCAAGGCTCAACTGGGGCATGGTGGCTGGTTTCCACGAGGTCCACCCTTCAGCCAATTTTACAGCCGAGTTGGCCGAGGTGTAAAGAGGTCGAGAGCCCGCGAGTGAAACACGCTGAATGGGCGGCTCATTAAGGGCTGAACTCCAGACCTGTGTTCCCAGCCCTCTGCTCTAATCACCAGGCGAGACGTGGGAGAACCTCATGGGGCTGATACTGATGAAAGAAGAGTCAACAGCTTTATTTTGCAGCTTTATTAGCAAAACGAAGGAAAGCCAACGTGCCTGGCTCTATTATTGAACCAGTAATCTCTGCATGCTTACATCCAGAGCTTCCCAGACGTTTAACTAGGAGGCTGAACAATAAAATATGTTAGGTCCAAAATGGCTAAAAGCAGAGGCAAAGTAGGAGGTAAGCCGTCTAATTGGAGAAGTTGCAGCGGGAATCTCACCCCAGGGGTCTGTCCCTTGGGATTAACGGTTTGCTGACATCTGGGTTGCGTGGCACTGCTGCCTTGCCCTGGGTCCCACCAGGGCTGATGGCAGGGAGCCAGGGAAGAAAAAAAGAAAAGTCCTCAAACTCATACAACAGGGAAGATGAAGATTTTTTTTTCTGCTGTCAACGCACAGGCCTTTGGGAGAAAGAAACTGGCAGCTTCTACCCAGAGATGTACAGTTGTGACTTCTCTTGGCTTGCAGAATCACGGAAGGAAAAAGCAGGGACGGGGAAATACAGTCTCTTCTCCTGATGCTAGAGGCTGTCTCTACAAAGATACCCTCCCACTGTCTTGTCCCATCCAATTTTAAAGGTCTGGGGGTCTCACGCCAACTGCTCAGGACGGCTCCTTTGTGGCAAACGCACGAGCACCTGCTGCACATCGCATCCCCTCCTGTTTCGGCAAAGTGGTCCCAGGTCTGTCTCTGCCCAGGCTTGTGCCTACGTTTGCAGCTTGGTAGGGTCTTGCTTGGGAGGGATCCTGCTTCTGCCTGCGTCCTCTCTCAGCTTTAGGCAACACTGAGCTCTTGGCCACTACTGGGGACAGATGATAGATTCATTTTCACGAAAGTAGTGCCTGAACTGGTTAAGAGAAAGAGGCAGAAGCTAGAATTTGGCAGAATCGCCCACTGGAGACATCTATTTCTTTCCTGCTTCCTATGAGCGAGATACTGCTGGTTACTAGTTCAGATGTAGACCTTGGGGGCGTCACCAAACAGGTGAGATGCATCCCACTACCAGACAGTTGTCACAGATTTGCACTTGCCTCTGCCTCTGGTAGTCCATCAAGACAACACCAAGTCACCACCCCCACTCCTGTCCCCCTGCTTCCTCTTCTCCCTGTGATCCTGCGGGAGCCGTTTACTGATGCAGATGAAAAGCTGAACATGGAGGAGTAAAAAGAAAAAGGCATCCAAATGTGTGAGAGCCAAGGGACCGAACTGGACACATAGGTTGACGACACCCTGGGAGGGACACCAACCCAGGTCGGCTGCTCCACAGCAACGTGCAGCGTCTCACACAGGCTCAGAGCCTGCTATAGATCCAGCTCAAGTACTCAGCCTGTTTTGAAATCCACCCACAGCCTTACTTTTTACAAACTCGGAAAGAAAATGGCAAATTAATCCTTTTTTTCTTTTTTTTTTAAAAAGATGAGTCGGTTCCTTGTCATTCTCCACGCAGCTCAGGGTGTGATAGTTCCTGCTGCATAAACACAGATTGTTTCTTTTCACAACTTCCCTTCCATGAGACTGCTAGGAAGGCCCGGAGGTTGTTAAAAAATGTGAAGGGAACTTGCTTCCCAATTAAGGTCAATCTCTTTTATCAGAATCTTTGCATATAAACCTCACTTTCAAGAGGATTTCTGTAAACCCCATCCCCAGCTCTGACAAATTGGGAGATGCCCAAATCTCCAAAGGAGCCGGAGAAGCGACTGACTTCTTTCTCGGCTTGCAGCGCAAAGCAGGGATCTGATCTGTCATGATGACTGAGAACATGTCACAACAATCTGTTTGCGTTCTTCAGGAAAGAAAAACATCTTTCTCTCCCCAAGCTGTAAGCTAATTTGGAGACTTTGCAAGCTGACATGCAACCTGATTAAAATGACCTCAGGCCAACAATTCTTCTTAGGCAACTCCACAATTAAAGTCTAGACCTATCTGTAGCCCACGTTTTCTTTTTTTCTTTTTCCTTCAGATCCCTTTTAGGGAGGAAAGACTTCTGTGTTTTTATTTTTAAATCTACATATTTGGAATTTTTCTTTTACACTTTGCTCCTACTGTAGCAGAATGTGCTAAGGGGATCTATATTTTTTCACATTTTGAGCAGATGAAACTCGTACACAGAAGCCCCAGTTTCTTGCCTGCTGGAAAAATATACTGAATATCCAACCGAGGAAATAATACATGAATAAACTCGGGGACTCTAAGAAATACCCAAGGCACCTTGTGGCCTACATAAAGCTGCCCTCCGAGGCAAAAATATTGTGCCCTCAATTTTCCAGAGTCAGTGGATATTTTTGTAATGACCATCATGCTACTCAAGTCACTTTTTTGGGGGCTTTTTGCAAATAGTTAAGCAGGAGGAGTTTATTAATCCACTGAGTTTTTGAGAATGTAGCGACATGTCAAGCAGCAAGCAACGCAAAACAAATGGACGCCTTCTGGCAGGACATTTGTCAGACCGTGAGCAACCTCTGAATTTAATTCAGTGGCTTGGGGAGACTTGGTAATTTGTCCAGGAATGTTTTAATGCTCGTTTCTTTAAAAAAATCACTGTTGCGGTCATTCGTCCTAGATAAATCCAGGAGAGATTTCTCTTCTCCTTTGCTTATTAGGCTCAACTTGGACGATCGGCTGGTTTCTAACTTGTTGACTGGCTAAAATGTTTGACAACTTGTGTTTTGTTAATGCTCTTCACAGTGTAATGAGATCCTTTAAAGGGCTTTACATTTTTAATGCAAATTATATACTCTCGAATTACCTACTCAACCGGAATGACTTGCAGACTAACTTTTCAGCATGACCAAAATGTTCTGTGCAGCTATGGTTATTTGACATTAGTTCCAGACCACCCAGCCAGGGTGGGATCTTTCCTGGATGCAAGGGTGGGATGGTGGCGCAGGATGCTGGTGGCTTTATGCCAGGGAGCCACAGTGGGTCCTTGCTGCCTGTCCCCAGCCCACATAGCTCACTGCTTCAATGTTTTTCTAGCTGCTCGGGTGTTTTTTTCACACATGGGCTTTTTTTTTCACCTGATTGCATGACCTCGCCTTGGCTTTACTGCTTGCAAAGACTTCCTCTTGGATCACTTCAAGAGGAATTTGCCTCCTGGCCCATTTCTTTCCACAGACACCACTCCAGCTCAAAGGTGGAAATTTCCCCTGAGGAGGTGCAAGAGATGTCTCCCACCTGCACAAACGAAGGAAAAGTTGGATGGAGGCAGGCTCCCAGCTCCTAGCCAGGCTGAGCACCCTTTCCTGCCCTCCCCATGCCTCTGGGAAACCCTGGCCTACCCTGCCATGCCTTGCTGTTCTCACCTCTCCTGGGATCTCACATCCCAGTGCTGCTCCTGGGTGGGAGCTGATGCAGCCCACTCAACAGGCACTTCTTTGGGGAATAACGGTTGCCTTCGACGAGTTTATGCCAAGGGGGAAAGGACACTCTCCCCTACTTTCACCCCAGCTTGCCCTTAGAGCCATGGCCATGCAAGAGCCAGGCTTTTTTGGCTTTTTAGAAATTAGCAACTGAACCCTCCCATCATGGATATAAAAGCAGCTGCAGATTTCATGACTGAGTCTCCTATCCCACCGGGGATGGAAACCCCTGTACAAAAATAAGGAGCCACATCAGCTGGAGAGCTCCTGCATCTTGCAAGACATCATGATTTCAGCATGATTTTGTTCAGCCTGGAGAAGAGAAGGCTCTGGGGAGACCTTATAGCAGCCTTCCAGTACCTAAAGGGGGCTTATAAGAAAGATGGGGAGAAACATTTCATCAGGGCCTGCTGTGACAGGACGAGGGGTAATGGTTTTAAAATAGAGGGAGGTAGATTCAGATTGGACATAAGGAAAAAAAATTTTACAGTGAGGGTGGTGAAACACTGGCACAGTTTGCCCAGAGAGGTGGTGGATGCCCCATTCCTGGAAACATTCAAGGCCAGGCTGGCTGCGGCTCTGAGCAACCTGATCTGGTTGGAGATGGGGCTCCTTGTAGGGGGATTGGACTAGATGACCTTTGAAGGTCCCTTCCAACCCAAACCATTCCATGATTCTATGACCACCTCCCACTCTGCTTTCACTGTGGAGGATGCTGCAGGCTCCTGGATCTGCTGCCTCCACTTACGACTGATGTTTCCCAGTCCCTCCTGCCCCTTCAGCCCCAGCCCCATTTTGTGGTGCAGCCTTGGCCACTGCAGGCAGGGCTGGACCCTCACCCCCATCTAGCGGTGGCCTTGGCTGGAGCTGATGACATGGCTGGAGGTCCCTGAGGCCTTTGCCCCCTGTCGGGAACCACATCGATCCCCCTTCCCCAGACGGGAAATGTCAGAGGGTTGGTTTAAAAGAAAGCAAACTCCCACTGCAAGAGGCCCGTTCAGCAAGACCCCCCTCACCCTGAGTACGCTGGAGGGTGGTGGATGGGGTTGGGATAAATGCTCCCGGGGACCAAATGCGCTTTGGATTAGTTGATGCGCTTTGACTAATTTGTGTACGAGCTCCTAATGACAACGAGGCCTGCCGGGGTGCAGCTTCACCACAGAGCTGGCACCAGCTGCGGGCCCCGGTGCAGCTGCTGAAGGAGGCAGATTCCTCTGCTATCTCATTTATCATCGTTGCTTCCAGTCCAATTTTGTTCACGCCTTACATTTTTGATTGTCTTGGATTAAACATTACCAGAGGAAATAATACTAATAGCCTTTCACAGCGAAAAAATCAACTTCTAAGGCATTTGTTATGGAAAGGATTATAATAAATTAAATGCTTAAACTAGCACTGTGCAAGCATTTTTGTCTTGGATCAAAATGTTTGCACTGGCTGTTTAAACATTTAATTTATTATAATGAGAAATATCATTGTAAAAATAAGCATGTTAATTAAACTTGAGTTTTGCAAATGCGAGTCATCCCATGTGGACACAGTATAATGAATATAGACAGGTAGAGTCTGCATGCCCTTTTTTTTCTCATTAAGAAAACGAACATTTACATCTTTAAACCCTGCAGCTATTAGTTATTTTTAATGAACTGTGTTGCCATTTCAAAGTTAAGCTCTTATATGATGCAATCAGATATTGCTAGGTCAGGGAAGAACTTTGCTAATTAAGTTGCAGAGAAGTTCTTTGCCACAGATAATTGATTAAAGTTGTTACATGGATAATCAGTTTATGCAGTTAAATAAATAAAAATAAATAACTGCTAAGAAAACCCAGGTCACATCAGGGTGGTAAAAGGAAGCAGAACCCTAGCCATCCCGGGGCCCAAAGCAGCCACGAATTTGGAAGCGGCAGACCGAACCTCTTTGTTATCACCTGGCAGGGGAGCCAGGGACCGCAGGGACCTTTATAAAGGTGATTTGGACAGTGATGGTTTGCTGCTGGTGTGGGTGAGGACGGACAGAGGCAGGATGCTCCTTTCCTTTCAAGTGAAGTGATTGGAAGCAATTTTTCTGCCTTCCCATGCCACCAGTCTCTGGTTCATCCAGCTGGGCTTGTCCTGGAAGTCATCCTATATGCCAGGTTGTACGCTGATACGAAAACAAAAAGCACTTGGATTTACTCCCAGCTCCCTCACAGATGTGTTATGTGGCCTTGAACATGTTCCTTTACCTCCTGGACCTTCATAAAGTGCTCTGAGCTACGGCCCTGCGAACGGGAGCAGTAGTGCTACTCTGTTTTAATTAACATCCTGCCAAGCGCTGTGTTCTGAGGCATCTCAGATCTCTCATTATCATGCATTACTCAAACAGGCAAAGGTCACAGCAGACTGCCAGCCCTGGCTGAAACCCATTTCTGAAGTGGTCTAGCCCCCGAGGGAGGGAGGAGGAACATCTTCGGCATAGCAGTGAAATTGAACTCTGAGGAGGGAGGAGATCTCAGTGAATTATTATCCGTGAGCTGCAGTTAAGAGCTGAGGATGGGATGCCCCTGCTCAGGGGTCACACGTCAAATGCACCATTGTCCCACACGCAGAGTTTCAGGCAGTAGCAAAATTGTAGGCAAAAGTAATTTTAAGACCTCGGTCTGCGGCAGTGCCTCCTTGTGCTATTCTCTAGCTGGCTGTTCACTGAACCTGCTCTCAGAGTCTGCTGTAGGATTTTTGGAAGGTCAAGATTCTTCAATTTCTTGCAAATCCAGTGGACATGTTTTGAATGAAGAGAGGATGAATTTATCCTCTCCTTATAAATGAAATTGGTTATTTTACTGGGGATTGTCCTCCAAAATAATTGTGTGTTTGCAGCCTCAGACATCTTAGTCCCATGTCACGTGCATCCCTCTCTCCTGTCCCCACAAATTCCATGCTTTTTTTTTGCCTTCCTGAGTGGGAGGGAGAAGAATTTTTGAGGTGAAGGGAGGAAGCTGTTGCCCTTTCTTCTTCTCTTTGTGCCTCTCTGTCCCTCTGATGCAGTTTTACAGAGCTGTCAACCATCTTGGCCTCTGCTGACCTCCTGCAAAACTTTGCAGGAGCAAATTCAAGTTATCCCTGAGCCATTTGGCTTTAGCCATAAGGAGCATGAGCCTTTGGGGAAAGGGAGGTCTTGTCTGCAGGACCCTTTGGGCTAGTCATTCTTTGGTGAGCTGCCCCATCCCAAGGGGACAGAGCACATGGCTGGGGTTACAGTGACCATCCGCAGAGCAGCCAGTGCAGGTAGGGCTAGGGCTCATCATAAAACCTTGTTGCTGAGGCCCAGTACCTTGACTTAAGAAGCATCTGTAAACTATGAGTCAACTGTTTCATGGTTGGAAGTAGCTGGAAAGTGGATGTTGTGTTGGGATACAAAGCAGTCGCCTGGGAAGGGAGAATAGGTAGGAGGCAGCCTCTGCCTCTGACCTCCAGCACATTAACCCCGCATAGGTTAAGGTAACTGGGCTTGGAACAGAGACCTACTTTCACATCTGAAAAAAGGAACTGCCAAAAATCTTCTGCATCCTTAAAGAGCATTTGTCTACAACCCCACACAGGGTTGCTTCCCTACTTGCTTATGGGGCTGGTTGGTCCTCCTTACTCAACAGGTAAGGGCAGGACACAGCAGCTGGCTGCCCACTGTGGCAGGAGCTGATGTGCAAGCGGGATTTGCCTGCTGCAGGCTAAAATGAGTGCTCATGCCTGTGACCCCCCACGATGGTAATGCCCACTCAAAAATAACGAATAATTACCAACTGAATGAACTCACCTGCTTCTCACAGCCAGGCTAAGTCACTGCTTTTCTCAGCTTGGTGGCCACCTGCTCCCTTTCCAACTCGAGTTCCCAGATTTTAACCCTCCCCAGGCACCACGGCGTGGAGGAAACCCACTGAAGCCAGTCCTCCTCCTGATACCTGCATCCCTCCCCGCCTGCAGCAGGGTCCCTGGCTCCCTGTGAACACTCCCAATATGATTAATGTTGGATGGGCAGCGTGCCTCAGGAGCCCTGAGAGTAGTGGAGATCCCACTGCCATGGGCTTCATGGGCATGAGTGCGAAACCAGCTTTTTGCATCCATGAGGAAGGACAGGCAAGCAGAGGGATCCTTATCACTGCTTCACAAGGGGGAAACTCAGCTCCAGGGAGCTTCTCCAGAGCATCCTCTTAAATCAAGAAGGCTTGAAGACCTTGGCATATATAGTGGGAAATAACACTTCTCTCCAGTTATTAGTCCACATTCTTCAGCCTAAATTTGGGCTTAGGTGATATTTGGGGAGTAAGCTGGCATTGTCAGTAGTGATGCCAAGCCTTCAAAGCATCCAAAAGGCATCAGGTTCCTCCTTGGGCAACCTTTAATTTGCCTAGAAACCTCAGAAGTTTTACATTACATACAGGCTGATCTTCATGTTTGTCTGCTACCCAAAAGCACAGTCCTGCTTTCTTCCGAGGCTGTGTTTGCCTTATCCCTGGTTGAGCTAAACCTGCAGAATTCTACCCACTTTCAGCACTTTTGTACACCTACCCATGGACAGATTACTTTCTTGGGTGCTGATGGCAAAGGACTCATGGGAAAACAAAGCTGGAGGTGGAGAGAAGGATCCAGGCAGCGTTTTCTGAACATATCTTACACATGTAGAGATCACAGGAATAAATCCCCATCTCAGAGATCATAGCCATATCCACTTAACCAGGATGAGTGCTGCCACACCACTGTACTAGGAGTCCTGCGTCTAGAGCATGCACTACAGAAACCAGAACCAGGCACCTCACGGTGATATTTGACTCCATCACACATCGATAAACATAAAACGTCCTTGAAGACATTCAAGAGGCAGAGGAGAGAAGAGCAGGTCAGTGGGAATTTGGCTTTTTTTTCTTTTTTTTTTTTTTTTTGCTGAAGTGCCACAGAAGGTATCTCTGGGATCTTGTTTCCTTGGTGCGTGTGCTGGGTTGACCCTGGCCAGCAGCCAGCTGCTCACTCATTCCCTCTCCTCTACAGGACAGGGGAAGAAAATCAGATGAAAAAGCTCGTGGGTCAAGCTTACCAATTACTGTCACAGGCAAACCAAACTCGACTTTGGGAAAATGAATTGAATTTAATAATGATCAAACCAGATCTGGGTATCTGCCCAAGGTCTGCAGGGTGGCTGTCGCAAGCCCACAGTCCTTTGGTGCCAAAGAAATGGGACATTGGTACCTGGTTGTAGGTATGCTGGCCTCCAATGGCCTGGCTTGGTGCGACTAGCTATCTTCACCTTCATCTAATCAACTTTGGTTGCAGGTCCCTCATTTTGCTATGCTGTTGGTGTGCTCAGGTCAGGTGGTCTCATGGCCATTGCTAACAGCAAACTGCCTGGCAGTGTTTGAAAGCAAGTGGAGTGAAATTTGTTTCACTAGGTGTTGGGTGTCCACAGCGCAAACGTCTACAACCATTACCGGCTGCATGTAGGGAGGGATGGGGAACTTCTGAGCACAGTACGCTAGACCTATTTTAGCTGTTTTGTTTAGGAGGAGATTATTCATGTCCTGAAAGTGCCTATTTTTCTCCACGGACTGTGAAAGGAGCTGAGGGTGCTTTGTTCCACGGTAGGTGACTACCAGAGGTGACAACCAGACTTCTACAGGAGCAGGCTCAAGCTCAGTGTTAGGGCTTCGTTGATATCCAGCTGCTGTAGCCAGTTTGGGCTGTGGAATTAATGCCGGCTCAGTGAAAGAACACTGCCTCCAGTTCCATCTCCCTGCTCCCCCACCTCACCTCTGCCCCCTGGGCCAGGGAAAGGCAGGAGAGGGCAGCTGTCCGCCATGGAGAGGTTGCGTAGCCCCACAGTCTCATCCGCTGCACATGACACAGGGCTGATGCCACACCATGCTTGGCAAACAAATTTAATTCAATTGATAGGCCTGCATTAATTTCTAAACTATGTTAGCAAAAATCTCAGTTATGTTAATCAAAAAATAAAAGAAAAAAAACTAGGACATACACAGAGAAATAGCATCGATGAGGTAAACACTTGCTTTAAGGGGCCCTGCCCAGGAGCTAAGCCTTGGGCTCCCCTCTCCACTGATCTGCACTTTGGATGATGTGTGCTCTTATCTGCTGAAGCTTGGGGATTTCCCTCACCTAATTTTAGGCATCTAAAAGTTAAAGGAATCTGGGCTGCTGCCCTTAGAGGCAACCGGGAGATCTGGAGCTTCAGTGATTCACCTGGGCTGTCCCCGTGGCCTGTCTCCAAGCCAAGGTGAGAAGCTCCAGAAGAGGTCCATATCTTTCCACTAACAAGAGAGTCCCTGCAAAGCAACGGGCTCAGATTTAAATGCTGAGTGGATGAATCCCACATTTTACAGGCAGCACATAGGACCCCAGACCTGACAGATCCCAGACCTCAGCGAGACTGTAGCTGCTCGCTGCAGTTGCTTTGGGAAGGGAACAGGTGGCTTTATTTCCCCCTCCTTTTTCAAGACTACCTCACTTTGGGGTGGCCTGAACTCCTGGTTAGGCAGTGAGGAGCATTGACCCACTAATGGAAGTGCACTGTGCTGGCAAAACTGCGAATTCGGTGCCTCAACCCAATGCTATGAGCCACCCTTCAGCTGCGATTAGCCCCCCCAGCCTCCCCCAGAAGAGCCTAGGGACTGGCTGTGGAGGTCTTGCAGTATGTATAGCAGGCATTCCAGCTAGATGAGGAAGAACCAGCTTATCAGACTGCCCTCCTTTTTTGACAGAGAGCCTTTCCCTCTCCGCATTCGGAGTTACGACTAATGACTTCACAGGCGGGCTTGCTGCTCTGCATCACTGATGATTAGCTGGCAGGGAGGCTCACAGTCTTCCTTCTCAGCACCTACCCTTCAGCCCCAACTTCAGCTCTAAATTTAACCAAGATGACCCTCGTAGTTCATGAGATGCACTGTGATTTTTACTACCAAGTTTAGATGAATCACCGGAGATGCTCACCTATTTTCCTGACCATAAAAGCTGTACCACAAGATGTTGCTTCCCAGTTGAGCCTTGCATCAGCTTGATTTCAATTCCCTTCAAGTACAGCCTCTGAAGCTTTCTGCCCACCACAAATCTTCACGCAGCAGCTTTTATGAAGCCTTTGTTAAAACTCAGACCATGTGTGCATGAGAACCTGGTCAGGCTCTATCATTCTTACTACGCGGGCTTGAGAAAGCTGAAAAATGGGAGAGGCAATTTCTGTTAGCTAAGGGGCGTGCAGGTGGAATACTGTTTTCTACTTACATTTTGAGACATGACGTCTAACAGGGCCTTGTTTATGTCTAAGAAGGCTTTATATTTCCTTTGTGAGTAATCTTATGTACATACGTACCACACTAACTAGACATACAATTGAAGAATTCACAGTAAAAACCAAAAGCATTGTCATGAGCAAATTTCTGGATTCTCGATTTGTACAAAATGCAAAATTACATACTCCAAGTGAGTAGCAGTTCTTCCTTCTGGAAAAGTTCAATCCAATATTAGACCTCCAATATAAGTGTTATCTTGGTTAGAGACTTTTTTTTTTTTTAACTCAGGAAGAAATGCTCATGCTTAGTTTGTTTCATTCAATGCTATTCTATACCCGATTTCAGCAGGATTTGAGACCTTCTTTCAGCTTGAAACATTGAGGTGAGGGAATTTTAAAGCTCTATATGATTTTTTTTCCCCCCCAAGACTGTCATTTCTGGGAGGAGACAAAATATGTATCGCAAACAATCTCAGCATAATCAGCATCTATTCTTTCTGCTTTATGCACAAATGTAAGCCTGCCCTTTCTCTTTATGTATAAATACGCGCACAGAAATGCAAGGTACTGCCCTTCAGTAAGGCTGCCTTGACAGGGGAAAAACATATAAGCACATACCTGTGCAGCTGGGCTCAAATCTATGTCTCAGCCAGATCAGAAAGCAAAGCGCTGGAGTGGCCGCTGCTGCAAAGATACTTGCACAGCATGAGCACTTCAGTTGACCGGCGCAGTTTCATTCGCTTCACTAAAACTACACCGCTTTCCAGCAGTGAAGGATGGGGCTGGAAGAGCTCAGAGCAGGCAGTGAAAAGCAAAGGCCAGCTCTGCCACACAGCCCTCCCTCCCGCCCCGCAACCCATCATTAAAATCTCTAGAGCCGAACCTCCAGCGAGGTATCGCCAGAGATGAAGGATGGGCGAGACTTGAAGTACCATCATCCGTGCTCCTCCCCACTGCATTTCTCTGCACAAAATACTTTTGTTGACCTGTAAAGACCTCTACGCTCTGAAGCATGAAGTCTGTGAACAGATCCCTCCGACACATCACAAAACCTTTATTAGTGTTCATCAGTGATACAGATTACAGGAACCAAAGGCAATTAAATAACATTTAAGTTGACCACAGACTCAAGAAATACAAGTTACATTTGGCAAGGCAAACTTCTTAGTACACTGGGTTGCTTGGGTTATTTTTACACCGTGAAAGAGGAATTTCCCTTACAAGGTTCTACATATTCAGGATATCATTATTAATTATTGTGTCTTTCAGACAGCTCCTTTGGCAAGAATTCCCATTTTTTAAGCTTTTATTATACAAAAATAGAACCAATTTTCATTATGTACAAACATTACATTACACAATGTACAGGTTAAAAACACTACAAAAAATGGCAGGCCATGGGTGAACCAAAAGCCAAAACCAAAAAACCCCGATGTAGAAAACATGAAAAAAAAAATTAAATACTGCACATTTCATAAAAATTACATTAACTACAAACAATTTTTTTTTTTTTGTTTGGAAATATCAAACAGTACCGACATGATTGGAAATCTTTCCCAACGACTTCATTTTTTAAGGCACATCTTGCGTATTTACATGTACGACACCGGATCTGGTCAATAACTTAAAGGCTCTCGGGAGTGACCTAGTCGTGTGCGCGCGGGGAACGTGTGTACTGGGGCGGGGAGCGCGTTGGGCTACACTTTCTCAGCCGTGTCAGTCTGGGGGCCCAGGTATCTAGTCGAGGGGGCTGGGTAGAGGGGCACCCCGATCTCCTGAAGGTCAGGGAGCCGTGCGGGGCGCGGCGGGGAGAGGAGTGTGATTGTCCGGTCAAAGTCCCTATGCAGCACTTTCTCATAGACGCTCTGAAGCCCCACCGTTTTGGGCAGCTGAGCTTGATAAAAGTTGTCCCTGCGAAGGGGATCCCTGGGCAAGGACGTGCTCTTGCAGAAGGTGGAGAGGGGTGCCGAAGGGTGGGGAGAGGAGTGCGGGTTGGCTCGGCCGCAGGAAGGGCTCCAGCAGCGGTCTGAGTGGCCGAGGATCTTGCACTCAGCCGTGCATGCCCACAGACCTAAATAGAGAGAGAGGGGAGGAGAAACCTGTTGTTACTGCAGGAATAAATCCACATAATTCATAATCCTCAGAGTTATCAGTCACGGGATGATTCAGTGCACTGACAGGGGGAGTGGGGAAGCAATGCTCTACAGCACAATGAAAAAACGTGCTTGGGAAGGTTTTGTCTTTTTTGCTAGGGACACTCTTCACAATTCAAACTTTAAGGAAGCTTTTCAGGGAGGAAAAAAACACCCCAAATCCTACAGTACTTCCAGCATCTGCTAATTTGTGCTGGGTGCTCTGTGCAGAGAGGAACTAGCGTCTAGCAGCCTGCTGCGGAGAGACGGGCAGTCTGAGTCACATAGCATCGGGCTTCCCCCTCCAGCTGCCCTGCCGAATGACTGTGCCCCGGGGATGGGTCCCTCCGTCCACCTCCCCGTCCACCCATCCATCTGTCCAGAGGGGCCAGCTGGGAGCAGGGTCTGAGCTCTTACCATTCTGCATGTGTGTGATGAGATCTTTCTTCAGGGCATCTCCGCTGATATCCGAGTCACTGTCGTTAAAATCGCTGTCGCCTTTGCCGCTGTCTTTGCCACTGAACTTCTCTGCCTCTCGGCCGGAGATGGTGTTGAATGAGTGCCCCTTCCAAATGGCCACGGCGGGAGCAGGCTCCTTGCTGTAGCTTGGAGCAGCAGTGAAACCCTGCTGGGGTGGGGGGGGGATCAAAGGAGACGTGAGAGAGGGAAGTGGTGAAGGGTTTGAATTTTTTTTTGAATTTTGAAATTTGGAATCAACATCAGAACTGCACCTCTGTGATTCACATCCTGCAAGATGCACCCCCCACCCCACTTCTGCCCCCCTTCCCCACAGTGGGACCTTACCTCCCCACTTGGTCCTCTCAGTCTCTTCTGACCCTCATAGAGGCAAGTGCTGTCGCTGCTGCTCTCAGTGGTGGAGATCTCTTCGGCAGCTGGAGAAGGGTCCGGGCTGGTAAAAGAGGTTTTGCTGGGAAAGGTTCGTCCCTCAAACACGTTCCCTCTCGGGCTGCCCTCCTCCTGCCGGCCCTTCTCCAGGTGGGAGATGTCTATCTGCTCCTTCAAGGAAGCGTTGGCTTTGATCTCGTTCCCCTTTTTGCGCCTACTGCAGGTGGTGGCGATAGTGATTATAGCCACCAGAAGGAGGGTGCAGCTGCCTGCCAGAACGATGATCACGATCAGAGGGATGTCCCACTGCAAAGCTTTTCCTTCCCAGGAGCTGGGCTTGGCTATCTCCTGGATACTGGAAGGAGCAGTGGCAGTCACCAGGAAGTTGACCGTGGCAGTGGTGGCCAGGGGGGGTCTGCCATTGTCTGTCACAGTGAGGATGACCTTGAACAGCTGTCCCAGCTCTTCAGAGAGGTCGCCCCTCAGCACAATGTCCCCGGTACTTGGGTTGATGGAGAAAAGGTCCTGCTGGGGTTCTTCCAAGAAGGCAAAGGTGAGCTCGGCATTGGCCCCATCATCTGCATCTCGAGCTTTGATCTGGGCCACCAGGGAGTCACGGGAGGTCTTGCTAGACACGCCAATTTCCACAGTCCCATTGGTGAGCACCGGGTGGATGATGACGGGAGGGTTGTCATTCTGGTCCACCATCCTCACTTTGACAAGGGTGCTGCTGGAGAGCTGCGGGGAGCCACCATCAGTGGCCTGGATCCTCAGGTCCAGCTGCTTGAGGATCTCATAGTTGAACGTCCTGAGAGCATAGATGGCCCCAGTGGCGGGGTCCACCGAGACATAAGTGGTGATGGGGGCCCCCATGACCTGTGTCTCCAGTAGCCGGTAGGTGACTTTACCATTGTGGCCCAGATCGGGGTCGCGGGCCACCACAGTGGTGATGTAGGCGCCTGGGGGGTTGTTCTCTGGCACAGCCACCTCGTAGAGGGGCTTGGCAAAGAGTGGTGCATTGTCATTCTCATCGCTCACCCGCACTGTGTACTGGCGGACAGTCTTGAAGGGCGGTGAGCCCAGGTCCTCGGCCACCACGGTGAGGTTGTACTCGGGGATGCGCTCACGGTCCAGCGCCGCCGTAGTGACGATCATGTAGCTGTCCTCGTAGGCACGCTGGAGGGCGAAGTGGTCATGGCCGCGGAGGCTGCAGCGCACCTGCCCGTTGGCGCCAGAGTCACGGTCTGAGGCACTGACGAGGGCCACAAAGCTCTCAGTGGCCGCCGCCTCGCTGACATAGGCCACGCCGGCAGCGCTGGCAGCACCACGGAGGGCACTGATGCTGATGCGCGGCGCATTGTCGTTGACGTCGGTGAGGCGCACAACTACGGTGCAGGTGGCAGCACGTGGGCTGGCACCACGGTCCTGGGCACGCACGTCCAGCTCGTAGGTGCGGGTGCGCTCGTAGTCCACGGCGGCCTCCAGTGTGAGGCGGCCCGAGCGTGGGTCGAGGCGGAAGAGCCGCCGTGCCTCGGGGGGCACTTGGCTGCCGAAGGCGTAGACCACCTCGCCGTTGGGGCCCTCGTCGGGGTCGTCGGCATCCAGGTCAAGCAGCAGGGAGCCAGGTGGTGCGTCCTCAGGCAGCTCCACCGTGACCGAGCTCTGGGCGAAGGCAGGGCTGTTGTCGTTGGCGTCGAGGACACGGACGTGCACGGTGGCCGTGCCGGAGCGCGCTGGGCTGCCGCCGTCCTTGGCCACCAGCTCCAGCGTGTAGGAGGGCTGGCGCTCACGGTCCAGCTCCTGGAGCAGCACCAGGTCGGCGCAGCGTGCCCCATCAGCCCGCGTCTGTGCTTCCACACCGAAGTGGCTGTTGAGGGAGACCTGGAAGCTCTGGATGGAGTTGGAGCCCACGTCCTCGTCCACGGCCACCTCTAGCGGGAGGCGGGTGCCGGGCGCGGCGCTCTCCGACACCTCCAGCGTCATCTGGGCACGGGGGAAGTGTGGGGCATTGTCGTTGATGTCGCGCACCTCCAGCTCCACGTGCACCAGGCGGTAGCGCTCCCGCCAGCAGCTCACCACGTCAAAGGCCAGGACGCACTGGGGGGCCTGCCCGCACAACCGCTCCCGGTCCAGCCCCGCGTCGCCGATGCTCAGCTGCCCGTCCTCCTCCCGCACCCGCACCAGCGAGCTGTTGCTGAACTGCCGCATCAGGCGGAAGCTCATCTCCCCCGGCGCCTTCACCGGCATCTCGTCGGCCAGCGTACCGATCACCGTGCCCGGCGCCCCTTCCTCGTCGGTGCGGTACCTCACTGTCTTGCCGCGGGACAGGGTCAGCAGGCAGCCGACGGCCAGCAGCCGCAGGGGGCTCATGGCCCTTTGCGCGGGGCTCAAGCCCGACGGGGCGGTGCGGAGTGAGGAGGCGCGGTGCCCGAGGTGGGATGGGGGAGGGAAACGCGTTTCGGGTGATACGCGGTACCCTGGACACCGCTTCCCACACCGGCCACCGCCGCTTGTGCCCCTCCGTGCCCGCTCCCCGCCTTTCATAGACGGCGGTATGCAAATGAGCGGCCGGCGGAGCCAATGGGAGGCGGCGGGGCGCGGGAGCCCCCCCCTCCCGCCCCGCTCCGGCGGTCCCCGAACCGGGGCGGCTCCGGCAGCCGGCGGGAGTGGGGGCGCGGGGCGCTCGCCTTTGTTTTTTTTTTTTTTAACTCTCCGGGGTTTGGTGTTTTCCCGGTTTTTTTTCCGGCTCTGTTCATTTTCCCCTTTATTTATTTCTTTTTATCTTTTTTTTCTTCCCCCTCCCTGCCCTTTCTCTCGCTCTCCGGAGGCGCGACAGCGGAGCTGGCGCAGGGGAGCGCGGAGTAAAACGCGCGGCGGGGTTTGTTAATTGTGCGGCAGGTCGGGCAGGTGCCGTGGCGTGTCGTGGCGTGTCGCGGCGTGCCGCGTGGGCGCGGGTGGGTGCGCGGGCGCGGAGCGGCGGCGGGCGCGGATTAAGGGGGGTGCGTGGCGGGGGAGTGGGGGGGAGGGGGCGTGTGGGGGATTTGGCGGCATTCAGCTGGTCGCCCGGAGTGGTGTGTTCCTCGCGTGAGAGCCTGTGATCAGCGCCGTAAGTCGCCCTTTCAGGAGGTGTCCCCGCATGCTTTAGTATGCATGTCACCGCCCGGGCTTCTTAAGCCTGGGGCACTAGCAGGCGAGGGGAAGAAAAAAAAAAAAGAGTTCCAAATAGGATTTAGCATAAGCTTGAGGAGATTTGGAAAGGTTTCAAAGATCAGGCTGTATCAAAGGCTTATGAAGCCCTCGTTAGCTGTAGAAATATAATAGCATGGCAGGCTATCCCATTGGAGGAACCAATGTCTGTATTATTTCCCTATGACAGGCTAAAGGGAGAGAAAGTTGAACAGTTTCCACAGAAGAGTTGGACTAAGTTGAATATAATGAGCAAACGCCACATGTATCCATTATGTCCCTCTATTCATTCCCAATCGCTGCCATAACTCTTTGACTAAACGATGATGAGCGCTGAATTACACACAATGCCCTGCTCATATTAAAATACATTTAAGACCTATCCCTCCTGGTGCCCTGTTACGCCTATTCACGGGATTTTCTTTTTTTTGTCCTAATAGGGCCTCTCTGGGAAGCAATACCAGTCTCGTTCCAGAAGAACAAAATAACAGCATGAGGCTGAAACCTGGCACGAACCGGGGGGAACGAAACCATCTGCCCCGCAAGGCACCGAGGGAGGGAGGCCCCGCACGGAGCCCCGAGCCGCCTCCCGGCCCCGCCGCGCCTGGGCGGCCATTTGGGGGGGCGGCCATTTGGGGGGCGGCCATTTAGGGGGCGGCCATTTGGGCGAGCGGCCATTTGAGGGGGCGGCCATTTGGGGGGCGGCCGCTAGCCCCGGCCCGCAGCGGGGGGACCCGGCGGGGAGGGAGGCAGGGGGTCCTGACCGGCGCCCGGCTCTCCGGGGAACTGCGTGCCCATCCTTCCCTCCCCTCTTCCTTCCCACTTTTCCTTCCTCCTTTTCTTCCTTCCTTCTTTGCTTCCTTCTTCCTTCCCTCCTTCCCTCTCGCTTTTCCTTCCTCCTTTCCCTTTCCCTTTCCCTTTCCCTCTTCCCTTCCCTTTCCTTCCTCCTTCCCTATTCCTTCCTTCCTTCCTCTTTCATCTTTCCCTCTTTCCTTTCATCTTTCTTTTCCTCCTTCATCTCCCTCTTTTATTTTCCTTTTTCCTCTTGCTTTCTTTTCCTCCTCCCTCTCCCTCTTTTCTTTTCCTTTTCCTCCTTCCTCTCCCTCTTTCCTCTTTCCTCCTTTCGTCTCTTTCCTTCTTTCCTCTCGCTTTCCTTTGCTTCCTTTCCCTCTTTCCTTGCCTCCTTTCCTTGTTCTTCGCTTCCTTCCTCTCCTTTCCTCCTTTCCTCTCTCCATGTGTAAGGAAACCGAAGAGATGCGTTTTAAAAGAAGAGGGGGCACAAACTGAGTAGAGTGTGTGTCCCGCCCCCGCCCCGATTTCCCTTGGCATCCAGGGATAAACGCGCTCCGCTCCGCTGGGTGCACGAAGCGGTGCAGCATCCCGGGGGGCTCCGTCCCCGGCTCCGTGCGGGGCCGCCCCGCAGCGGAAGGGTGGTACCTCGGCACTGCGCGGGTCGCTGCGCGGGTGGCTGCGCGGGGCGGCACGCGAGCGGGGGTCGGCGGGCAGCCCGCAGCCCCGGCTTATGGAAATAGGATTTAAATCGCGGGGGGACGCGGCGGGGCGGGGGGGAGGGGGCACGGTCCCCAAACGCTTGGTTTCCACACCAAAGAAAACCCTCCGCGCAGGCTTTTTCCTTCCGCCCGCGGGAGCTCCGCAGGCGACTGCGGGGAGTGACCCGGGCCGGGGTCCAGAGTCCGGGTTCGGGGGTCCGGGCTGCGCTCCTGGGAATGGGGCCGCCGGCCGGGAGCGGGCAGCAGGCAGCGTGGCGGCCCCTCCTGTGTAACAGGATTATCTTTGCCATTTCAAGTTCCATACAGCATGTAATTTATTTTTAATTAGGATTAGATCGAGCAGGGAAGGAGACCAGACCTTTTTCTCCCAGCCTCCCCCCCACCCGCCCCACCTCCCCCTCCCGCCCCACCTCCCCCTCCCTGCAAAGGCACGGCTATTCCACGAGGAGCTCTTTATAGAAAAAAAAAAAAAAATCAATCAATCGATAAACCAGGACTTGTGTTCACCTCCCACGCACTTTGCAGGAGAAAAGGATGCAAGGGGCTGTCTTTGCAATGTGTGCTCAAGTATCTGCATCAGGGGAGGCTTGGAAATCCTTCCCCATTCCCATCCGCCTGGTCCCCATCTCACATGCTTTCGATCCAAACCTATTCTTAAGAGGGTCCCAGTGGGGTCTTGCTCCTCTTGCCTTTTTTTTTTTATTTGAGGGAAAATGCACTTTCTGTCTGCCTGGGTTATTCTTTTCCCACAGTCGTGACTTTGATTTAAAAAAAAAAATAAAAAATATGCATCATTTGCTCTGCCGGAGTAAAGCCTTCTCCCTTCATAGTTTGGATAGAGTTCATTACAGAAATGTTCTGAAAGGCTAGTGAAGAATCCTGTTTTACAGCTCAAAAATAAACATACGGATCAGCTGCGTTAAAAGCACTTCTTTGAAATATTGTAGTTAAACAGCCCAGATTGGTTGATTGCTCCATGCGGGGACATATGTTCTTGCAAACTGCGCGTATTGTTACTAATGGGGATTCTCACAGCCTTGCCTTTGAATCTGAGGCACTGGTGGTTTCTCTGGAGCTGTTGCAAGGTTGTTTTAATAATTTACCAGCTCTCTTGCACTTAATCTTGTTGCGGAGACTCCGAGCTTGCTAAGAAGGAGGCGTTTTGCGGTGTCCAGAGGTCTGATCTCTGCTGCCAAGCTCCTTCCCGTACCTCTCAGACACAGAAGTCAAAGCTGCTCTGAGAGGTGGGTGGTAAGCAAAGGAAAAAGCGAGAATCCCCCACCCACCCCTGTGAACTCGAGTCCCTGGGCAATGTGTTGCTCCCAAGGAGTGAAGGCACTCCGAGACCACCAGCCTGACGCCAACAGCAACCGAGTCGGAGGGATGCCCACCAAATCACTGCAGGTACCTTTTTTTTTTTTTAGCTTTAAGTTTACTTGTTCCCCTGATTCTGCTCCAGCTCTTAGAAATAAAGTTTGTGGGTGTTCTTCCCCTCTCCCAGGGCAGTTGTTGCCTTACTGAGGGTGACAAAAAAACCCTCTCATCCTCTTCCCTTCACTCCTCCAGCTAGGCACAGGCACTTAGGGCTCTGGCCCTTTTCACCATCACAATGAGTTTGCGTATGTCCCAAGGTGTCAGTGTCTCCAGTACAAGACTTTCCTCCTCTCAGCAGGTGTCTGGGATTCTCTCCAGGGATCTCTGTCGATGGAGATAAGCTGGGAGGTGTTACATTTTGGGGCTGCGAGAGAAGGTAAGACTCCCACAGAGATCCAGCCCAGTACCTCAGGACCACATAGACCTCGATGGAGGATGTGTGGCTTAATGCACGCATGAGGCAGTGGAAGCAAGTCAGGCTCTGGGAAGAGGTGGCTGTTATGTGTGCTTCCCCTTTCCCAGGAGATCTTAGGGGCACCAAGCCCTGGCTACCGAAAGTTCCTCTCTCCCTTTGACCCCTGTTCCTCTCAGCATGGTGACTGCACACTCTTGGGGCGGTGAGGTGGGATCCCTAGGATGACACAACTTTGCCAGGGCTTTGCTGAGCCTGGCAGGGAGAAGCCAGGCTATCTGGGCATGGTCTCCAGCTGTTCCTCCTCACCCACATACCCAGAGGGTCCGGCCGACTTCTCTCCAGTCATGAAGTTGGGATGCAATGTATCCCCCCACCCCTCATCTCTGAGCCTGCAGAGGGGTGACACGACCTCCCTCCCTGGAAACCCGTCTCCGTGCTCAGCCCTTGCCTTTTTCTTCTTGGGCATCCTGGTGGGCTTGGCTGCTTGGAGTGATCTACAAAAACAAAGGCATTCCTTCTGCTTCACGGCCTAAACAATCCCCCCTGTTTAATCATTTCTTCCGCAACCAAGGAAGTGTGGGTTAACCTGTCAAGCTCCACAGGCCCAGGCTGACCAAAAAAACCCTGGAAAACAAAAGAGTGGAACGAAGCAGCGAAGGGTTTTGTTGCTCTATGACTGTTTGTGTTGGAGGGTAGTACGTGGCATTGTGCTTCTGTCTCCGGCCATGCAGGCTACAGACGACAGAGGCTGCGATCTTTCCCGTGAGCTGCCGGTTGGTACCAGGGTTATAAATCATCCCGATCATTTGTTTGTTACATTCACTCCAAAAGCTTTCCTGCCTGTATCTCTGCTCCGTGAAACGTGGGTTAGAAGAAAGAGTTTGTTTTGCAGAAGAAATAAATCGCATGCCCATACCCCCCACCCGGCAAGTGGTTTTGATTCCACAGGGAATTTATTTTTTAATTGGATTAATTTCTAGCCTCTCCCAGAGTAGCAGCTGGGGTCTTTGATTCAAGAGGTTAAAACAAAGAGGCGTGAAACAAAAGACCATTTCTTCGCATTCCCCACACAGCATGGGCCTCGTGCGTGCTGCCCAGAGGTATCCCTGGAGCAACGCATTCCTAAAGGTCTCCCCACGTGGCCCTCAGCCGGGGGTCTACTGCAGGCTTTTAGGGGCGCTCCCTAGCTTGTCTTGCCTGCGAGGAGGCTAGATGTGAGATTTTCCCCTCCTAACCCACAACCCAGCTTGCAGTCCCACATAACCTTACCCCTTGGTGTGAAGAAATGGAGCTGGCACTCCTTTTGTCCCTCTCCTCTTCTCCTCCCCTCTTTTCCAGGTCTGTTTATCCTTTACCTTTTTCGCACCGGAAGAGGTAGATGAGGCTTTTCAGCTGTTAGACCACAAGGCAGGTGCCCAGGTTCAGTCCTCAGCTCTGTGATCTGGAGCAAGCTAATGAGACTCAGCCCCACCAAGGTGTAGGGTATTTAGGTACTCAGCTGCCATTGAATGCGATGGGAGTTGGACATCCTTTAGCCTGGGTGAGGGCTTCAGGCCCTCTCAGACTCTTCAGGCCCCTCAGGTCCACAGAGCACTTCTGTGCCTCACAGCGGTGTTGTGAAGACAAATGCACTGCGGATTTCTGTTTGCCCACCAGCAGGACTGGTAGGAGACAACAGATGTCCTTAGAAGGAACAACCTTTATAATACAGGTCCTTTCTGGCTATTTTGCCTCGGTGCCTTTGGTTTTAGGGGGTGCAGGTAACAAAGTTATTCACACCAGGCTGTGATGTAGACCTTTAGAAGAAAAGCCTACACTTAGCATAGTGTAGCCAAGTAGACCCCCCCATAGCTTGGGGTCTGGTCAGATCTCTTGGATGCTGAAGAGGGGAGATGCACGGCTTCATTCCCTGGCTGTTGAGAATTGGTGCTCCCCCTCTGCATCTGCTTCTGTACGCCTGGCTGGGATGTCTTTCATACCGCTTTGAAGGTGTCCGGGCTGGTATAGCTGGCTTTCCTCCAGCAGCTCCTTGTTTCCTCCTGGGCCTCGTTCACACTCTCCTCCTTGAAGGACTGTTTGGGATTGTAGACTCCTACAAATGATGAATGGGCAGAAGACATCCACCTCTCGGCTACTGGGAAGATGTACAGTCCTCCGTGAATACCTGCGTGGTGGTTGTGATGTGCTCCACTAATTTTCCTGGGAGGGGCAGCTCCCACGCTATTTGGCTTGCAAGGTCCCTTTCCCAATGTCCTTCCGCCGCTCATGGGCACCCAGCACCACCCACCCAGTGCCGCACTAAACAAGCACAGCCGTGTCGCTACTTGGGGTCCTTCTGTTTAAGTCCTTCCCAGTAAGACCATACCCATACATAAGCACGAGGATCTCCACATACGTGCCAATATATTGTTACTATGCCAATAAAAATGTCCTCCCCATTTCTCTGCTGTCTCTACATTTTCAGTGTGAACCCCACGTGCTATTTCTTGCCCCCCCCCCCTCCCATTACATCCACAGGACAGGAGAGGACACTGGGAAACGATCCTTGTTGAGGTTCTGGAAATGGAGAAGTTGCATTAGCATGATGCTTGAGCTGTGTTAGTTGCGTTAGCTGATGGGTTAACTTGAGCTAATGAGCCCCGTGTCACAGGGGGGTTAATGAGCCTGGGCACAGCACCACAGCTTCTGATTCCCAGGCTGGGGGGGCTTTGCAGGTTCGTGCCCCCCAACTGCTCCTGGTTGTTTCCCAGAGGATTATGGTGAAGGGTGGCACGGGGGAAAAATGCAGCGGAGAGGCAGGGACTCAGCCTTGTGCCGTAAGTCTCTTCCTCCATCTCACTTCTCCTTCTCCCCCCTCTTCCCCCTTCTTTGTCCTCCATCTTAATCACCCCTCAGCTTGCAAAGTCAGAGCCCCCCAGCTGTGAAGGACTAAGTCTTTTCTTCTCCCAACCTCCCGAGTGGTGGCGGCAGGCTGCGCGAGCAAGAGCGTGCCTGGTGTCACTTCTGTTGAAGAGGCTGTGAGAGCAGGGGAAGAGCCCAGGCACAGGCGGCTGCCGCGCTTGGCCGCCTGCCAGGGCAGGAACAGCTATTCACTCCCCAGGGAATGGGCGAGCATCCTCCCTCAGCCGGCCAAGGTTTTATTGTGGCGTGCCAAGAGGAGTTCCCCCCCGCCTGGGACTGAAGGCGGTGGGGAGGAGCGATGGTGAGTTGGATCAGGCCTCTCTCCTTCATCCTGAGTTTGGGATCATCTTCCTTTCCAATCTGCAGGTAGGGCTCAGAATTAAACCTCCCTCGCTGTCTCCACGTGCTGGGTTTCTTATAACGCGTGATTTTAGCTTCAATAACTGCCAGCAAGTTGCTGCCTGACATGCAGCTGGCTCTGGCCAGAGCGAGGCAGGGAAATGGCACACAACAGTAAAGAGGAGGATGGAGAGCAAACACATCCCGTTACAAGGAATTTGTAAAGGCATTAGATATTCATATTGAGTCCACGAGAAGGAAACTTTGCACTAGCCTAGAGGACTAGTGGAAATCCTGTTCCTAAATAATTTAGGTGCTCTTGAGTATTTCACCCAGGATTTTTGCTTTAAGGCTTTAAGGTTTTCTACTACTGCATTTTTGCTGCATTTCATGAGTTTGGGGTGTTGCTCAGGATTAGATCAGACTGCTTTAAGAGGCCCCAGGAAGAGTTTTCCCTCCTTTTTTTTTTTTTTTTTTTTTGTTCGAATCTCCTGTTCTTTGACCTCCACAGGACTTTGACCTCGAGAGCTACAAAATGTTCCTGTACTCACTGCCTGACTTTCATGCACAACGTTTGCTCATTCTCCACGTACGCTTGGCTGAAGGGGTCTAGCTGAGGAGGCACAATGCTGACTTTGTCTGATGTGACCTGGGACCGGAGCTGGTGGCAGACTGGAGAGGAGCAGAGCTGCTTCCCGTGGCTGAGGAACGCATCTGCACCAAAGCCCAGAGCATCGTGTCTGCCTCTCTTTAGGAGATAGCCAGTCAGTCCCCAAATGTCACCTGCCCCTCCTGCACCTGTAAATGTGCACCACAGCAGGAGGAGGGGGTGATCTGGAAACCATTGTCATCTCTATGGCTACAGCTGTAATGCTGCATAAAATGGTCCATACTCTGGCTCTGCTCAGTTTACTTCTCTGGATGTAGCCTATGATGATATGGCCTTTTTCCAATTTGGGAGGAATTACCTGTTTGTCTTTTCAAGCGTAACTGTCTGGTGAATTCACTGATTTAATTCACTTTAAAAGGAGGTGCACAATTTCACATGCCACCCAGTGTCTGCAGTTTTTGCATCTGGAAATACAGACACCAGCACGTATTTCATATGTGATCGCCAGGAAGAAAAAACAGCTGGCCCCAAAGTCTGCAGAATTCTGTCCTGAAAAGTTAAATAAATTGTTGTCTCTTTTAATGTGCTGTAATAAATGTGTGGAATCATCTCACAAAAAAGCTCGAGGCTTAGAGAATAGGTGCTAAAGAAATGCATCAAATGAGACCAAAGAGAAGGCATAAAATCTATGTTATCCCCAAAAATGAGGGCTAACGGCTCATGCAACTTTTCTGTTTGCTGCTGTATTAAACATCAGATTCGGTTTCTGCCTAAAAGAATTTGCATCTCTGCAGTGAGCAGATTTGGAGGCTTTGTTTTGCGGGAGAGGTGTGCGGTGGTGGGTGAGAGGTAGAAAATGATGCAATCGGGCATGGTTTGTAAGCGAAGGGTCACAGATGGGTGAGGCCTCGCGGAAGTTAAAACTGACAAACAAGCATTGGGAGATGCTCCTGGAGCTTCCTAAACACTTAGAACTGGAGAGATCTGAGTTTGCCTTAGCAGTGTTATGTATGTGTTACATATTATAATGAGTACGATAATTATAGGGGATAATTTATAATGTATGTGTATTATGTACGAGTGCATCCTCAGTAGGCTAAAACAATGGCATGAGAGTCTAAAGAAATGTGAAATCTAATTACTGTAGCTGTGTAAGTGAAGTAATGAGAAGCTTGAGAGTGTGACTGATAAGCTATTAGATACTAGACTAATGAGCAAGCTGCCTACAGTCCATCAAAAGAGTGAGGGAGGCTTGTGCAAGACACCCCTGGCGTTGCAAAGAGGAAGATATACCATATTTAAAGGCAGCTTTCCAAGATATATAACACGACATGAACACAGGATGCTCGCTAATGACTGAAGATTGTGTGCTCAGCTCAGGTATAAAGTCATTAACCAGTTAGAAAAAAAAAAAAGTGTGGCAAATCCACAGGAGATAAGGACATTGAAAAGTACAAAATATAAGGAACTGCAAGTATGTATAGGAGAGCTGCAGCTTGGATTGACAGCACTGGATTAGTGACTCCCCAGTACTGGGTTTGCTGCGCTATCTTACCCTGGAGAAAGCAGCTGGGGTGAGAAATCGGTGTCGGGCTGGGTGATGTGAGTCTGGTCCCCCAGAGCTGGGTTGGGAAGGGGCAGCAGAGAGCCAGGCAAGGGGAGCAGGGGCAGAGGTAGAGGATGCGCTGGGGAACCACACTGGGGGCTCTCGGTGTCCTGTAGGGAGTCCTGTAATAACAGCACTTACATTGTATAGGAGACTGTCTCCAGAGGCTTATTCTTCAGCAAGTATGAGTTGTTTAAGCTGAAATTTTCCATGCTGGGTGTCTGCTTCAGGCTGTTGGTTCTTTCTAAGAGAAAGTTTCAGCTGAAGCAGTTCAGCTGTCTCCAGAAAGGATGCTCGGATAAATTTATCCTAGGCTTTTTTAATGGTTGTTTTGCCTGTGGGATAAATATCCAGGCTCTTCTTTTTCTCTTTTCTGGTTTATTTGTTGCTGTTTTTAAACCATGGAGTTTTCACGGTTTCATTTGAGGACTTGAAATTTTGCAAGAAGATGCCCTGGTAAAGCAAGCGAGTGACTTGTGCCATTTTTGTGAGCATTTAGCCCAACTGGGCCATACATTTGAAATGCTGTAGCCTGCAGGTGTTGAGTAGACATGGAGCAGGTAAATCCCCCCCAGGTTCTACCTGCAGTGAGTACACCATGACCTGTGCTGGGACTGGCTTCAGTTTTAAGTACACACTGGGCAGATCCAGAGGCCTGAAAGCAGTCTGCATCTCTCCATGGTCTCAGGCAGGTGAAGAAGGAAATGTCTGGGTTTGAATGAAGCAGGGATGAAGATCTGGGGAGAGAAAAGTGGGAAGAATCTGTTCCAATCGTAGTACTTTTTTTTTCCAGTTCTGTCACAAACTTGGATTGCTATTCTGGATAATTGTGAGGTAGAGCCAACTATACTTTGGCTATTTGGAAACAGCTGTCAAAGCCAACTAGCAAAATATCCCTTACCCTCTTGGTTTCAAGAAAGGTTAGCCATGATAGACCAACGCTGGTCTGGGCTCTGTGCCTTCTCAAAAGGGTCACGGTCCATGTGATGGATCCAAGGACGACTGCTGGAGAGCTGGTGGTGAAGTTATGTTTTTCCAGTATACTGTGCCTTAAAGTCGAGGGAGACGTGCATAGAGCATCATGGAGTTTGCAATGTCAGGCTCTCCAAAGCCAGGAGAAAGTAGGCCTTGAGTGTTTTAGCTTAGGTGTGCAAAATTAGTGGATATTAATCTACTAACCTGCATCATTTGTGCCTCTGCTCACCAGCTGTAATGTGGAGTTAATGATAAACTCTCCTTCCACAGGTTCATTATGGAAATAAGATAATTAACATCTGTGAATCACTCTAATTTAAGAGTGGGGAAGGCCAAAGAAAAGTCTATGAGAAAATTATTGCTTCCATCCCAAGCAGGACTTGAGTGGTGTGAGGAAACTGTAGCATGAAGCAAGGACCCAGAAGATGCCACGGAAGGGAACAAGGGCTCTCGGGTCTATGGAGCAGAGCAGGAGGCTGGTGGAGAAATAACACTTCACTGTGGAAATAAGGATTGTATCACAGCATGACTGGAGCTGCAAAGACCACCTTAGGCCCCATATTTCCTAGTTTAAGTGCCTGACTTTGCAGTCTTGCTAATGTACTTCCAGCGCGGTTCTCTGGGGTGTCATAGGTGTTGAAATATACAGGTCTGTGGAGGGAAAACCCTGTCCTGTATGTCCTGTAATCATGCAAGCTGCCTGTGGTGTGATGGGGGTTTAGAACAGTGATTGCTCATTAAGCAACAAACTTTGGCTGCCCAGCTGGTGACTTCTTTGTCCACTGTACTCCAGGTACACAGTGACCTTCTTGGCTTCCTTTTGCCTGCAGCCACAAACCTTCTCTGCTCTTTCCTTAGTGAGGAAGGAACCTCTGCTCAGGGCTTTCTTGTGCCGCTGATTCAGGAATGTGGCATTTGAGAATAAATAGCATCAAAGTCTTCTGCATGATAGGGGAGACTGCAGCTTTTTGAGGGGAAAAGCAGGCTTCTAAGGTGCTCAAAGGCTGAAGACCCAGGTAAGGCTTGAAGCAAAGCTGTGGGGGACCCATTTTGGGCAGCCAAAAATGATGCTCAGGCACAGTTTGGTTAAGGTATGCCTCGTGAGTTGGATGATCTAGGTTATACTGCCGTGCCATGGCCTCTCTGTGTGTTCCTGGGCAAACCATCTCCTTGTCTTACTGTTCAAATAATTCTCCACAGAGGGCACTCTATGGTTAGGTCCCTTAGAAGTGCTGCAAAAAAAAAAAAAAAAATTAAAGTTACTGATTTTATGTTTCTAAAACCTTTCCAGACACCTGAAGTCTTAGTGGAATTGCTGTTGATGGCAATTTCATCCAGAATGACTCTTTCAGAGAGGACACAGGTAGGGAAAGGGGCTGTGGCGTAAGCTGAAGGTCTGCCCCTGTGGGACGTCAGGTCTGTCAGTGGCATGGCAGACATGAGTGGCAGGGATGGAGGCAAGTAGAGAGGACAGATGGTGGGGTGGGAAAATATGGGGTGAGCAAGCAAAGGTGGGAGAGGGCAGACAGGATGGAGGGACTGGGTGATAAATTGAGTTGGTGGGAGGATTTGAAAGGAAAAAGATCAGAGGGGAATGACGGTAGACACTGGAGGGAGGAAAGGGGGCTGTGAGATGGAAAGTCTGGGGTGCAGGGTTGGGAGGATTAGGGGGTCTGAGGAAGCCAGGGGAGATGAGGGCTTGGGTAGGGGTAGGCAGTGGGAGAGATGTACTGGGAGTGTTGGTGTTCCAGAGGCTTTGGGGCCAGCAGCTGGAATGGGGAAGGTTGGGAGCTGTGATCTGGGACTACCTGGGGAATTTGAGCTCTGAGATGGTTTAAGAGGTCTAGGGCAGCAGAGGTTGGGTAGGGGCTCTCTGTAGGAAGCTGAGGGATCGCAGCGGGAAGAGCTGAAGGAAAGGGGGCTTTGCTTTTGGGAGACAGCAAGGGCATGTGTAGGGCTGAATTTCTGGAAGAGACGGGATTTTGGGATGGCCACCAATAGGCATTGTAGTGTTCTGGGGTGCAGGCAAAGGCGTGAGCTGGGGACCGCTCCCAGAAGGCTGTCACATGCCTTCTTGCTGTCATAAATATGGTGATCCTAAGCATGCCGGGAGCTTCATCTGTGCATACATCACACATCTGGACTCTCGCATTTGCTCTATCACCTGCACAAATCAATTACCCTTAAGTGGGGAACAGATCTGTCTGGATGTGTCTGTGCCTTGCACGAGTCATCAGGTGATCCTATTAATGTAATAAATTCTCATCTTCTCTCTCTGCTCATCCTTCTGTGGCTTATCCCACTTTCTTTCCACCTCCAGCTGAGATGGTACACTCCTGTCTTCCCAGTTGCTCCACAGTGTGTGTACGTTGCTCTCAGAGAGTAATCCTGCGGAAAGGAGTAGACGCTCTTACAAGCCAAAATATACGGCAGTACAAAGCATTTAATGGAGAGCTCTCTTAAGCTGCACAGTGTGTTGTTTAGGGGCACGGTGTCAGGACACTGGGAATAGTTGTAGGACGGCTTTGGTTGCAGGACGGCTCTCAAAAGCATTTAGAGCTGCACATAGGCGAGCTCAAACCATGCATAGCACGTTGGCCGCTGTCCTGTGTTGAAGCACCGTGCCTGACCTAATGATGTTGCTAATGTAAGTTGTCCTCCTAGCCTGTCCCTTTCAATTTACAGTATTTCACCTGAAATCCCTCTTTAATCATAAGCAGATAGGAAATTACTCATTACAGAGTGCCACAGTTGTATGCGGTGCTTTACGAACATATGAGGAGACAGATTACTGCCCTGAAGAGCTTACAATTGGATTTAGACAAATACAATAAGAAAGAAAAAAACTACCGGGGTTGAAACTTTGAGCAGACAAATAAATGCCTATATACAATTGCATCGGTCACAGTACATGGAAATATTCTCTTTTTTTTTGATTCGAGTGTTCAACTGTGTCACATCTACTGCTGAAGCTGACAGACTGTTAGTTCCTTAGGTAGAAAATGCTTATATTTTAATGCTTGTTATGTCATGAATTATTAAACTGATTTAAATGTAAAAATCAACTGAAAGGACAAACTTATGTTTAAGGATGACCTGCAGCATCTCAAACAGAGACACTGACCAAACTAGTGGAAGCAAGGTCAGATTTTGTTTAGTTCAGATAATTTATGCCCAAGTTGTAATGCTGATGTAATTTATGTTGCATTTAGTGCTTTATTTCCTATTAAATTTGACTGTGCAACAGTGTGATATGAGTAATATTTTAAGACAGGATTTTTATAGATGATGCTTGTAGCTAATATACACAGAGCTTTTACTGGTCTTTCTTGTGGAAGGAAGAAAAAGAGGAAAAAAGGAGGAAAGGAAGGAAGGGAGGAATGAATGAGGGAAGGAAGGCAAAAGCATGAGGCAAAAGGATTGCATCCTTTGTACCAGTCATAGCATTTTGCTCACTTTTTTTTTTTTTTTCTGTGTGTATTTTCTCTGAATAAATTAAGCAAATATATTTTGGAAATTGTGGACTGACTAATGTAGCCTTAATACCCAGAGCAGTCCTGTGGTAGCCCTCCTGTCCTCTGCTCTATGCCTTTTTTTTCATGCTTTTCATTTATCCATCAGTGAAGAAGTCCAGCCCTTGTGCTAGAAATCGACTGGAAAAGATCCTGCTTGTGTGCTGTGAAAAAGTGCTGCTGAAGTAAGCCCTGTACAGCAAAGGAAATGATCCTTAAAGGCAGCACATAGATTTATAAAGTGTCACAGCAGAAATAAGATGTGTTCGCTATCTTTTATGGGCGGTCATTAAAAAAAAAAAGCCCTTATTTCTCAAATCTGAGACAATGGTCATATAATGGGTTTCTCGGATTCAAGGTGAATCAAAGGAAAATTGTGTTCAGGAGGACAGAGATGCTCAGCCAGTACCGCTACGGCGTGGCCACATGACATACCCAGCGGCAGGCACGGGGCTGCGAGTACAGCTGCCCGTGGACTCTGCCAAGGAGCCAGATGATGCTGGAAGAATATTTTTCACGGCTCTGGATCTGGCTATTCTTGGCTCGTTCTCTGGCTGCAGGAGCTGGAGCTCATTGCTGGGCAGATAAACAGAGAGACTAATAAAGGAGATGAGGAGCTGCTGATGGTTTGAGCAAATCGGAGATGAGCTGTTAAGCAGAGGAGCGTGGCGATCCCGATGAAAAATCACCTGGTGGCTGACACTTGATCCAGGATGAAAGTGTGTGTATAACTCTTGGAATAAAACTCTCCTCTCCCCCCAGGCAGTCCCTCTCCCCAAATGATTAAATCCTGTGCATAATCACAAAAGTGTAAAAAACCCTACCTCTTTCTGCCACTGATTTTTTTTTTCTAATACCCATAATTGGCAAGCGGGTGTACATGGGGGAAAAAAGGGGAGAAAGCTTTGATTTTTTTTTTGAAGCTGAAAACGTGCAAGCCCTGTGTGGGTTAGGTCCTTTAGATATTTAAAAAGATTGAAACAACTTCAAAGGAGATGCTCTGTTCTATCAGGTTCAGTATATTTTAATATTAGTGAGGTTTTATTTTTTTTAAGAAAAGAGATCCGTTCTCTTGAGGAAATAAAACATTCTGCAAGATTTTATCCAGAATGGTTTTTCATTGTTTTTAAAGAGACACCACCATATTTCAAGCATGCTGAAGCTGGTAAATGTCCTAATTTCTGCTTATCAGTGTTAGCTGCTCTGTGTTATTAGTTTGATAGTTGCTGGTTATGTAAATAAAATTTTTCTATCAACAGACTGCTGAGGTTTTTTTTGAAACAAGAAAGCAGAAGCATTTGGCAATAATGTTTTTATTTACCTGCTATGAATGCCAGCGTGTTGTGGATGAACGGGGTGCGGAGTGCCAGCCGTTCAGCTCAGAAACATGAGGGACTTCTCCTAAGGAGGATTTGCTGAATTCCCTGCATGCGGCCCAGAATATGATGGATTAGCAGAAGGCAGAGCTCTTTCTCCCATGCAGGTGTCTATTTAAACTGCATCTCCTGCCCTGCCTGCTGGACTAAGTGCATTTCTCATGAGAAGTGCACTTTAAATACAGATTAGAAATGTGCGCTGGACAAAACAGAAGGAGGATGAAAAGTCTTTGGAGGAGGGTCACCATGACAGCTTGAAGCAGCAATGTGGGGAGTGGGAAGTTGTGAGATGTGAATGGGGATGGGGGCAGGCAAGGTGCTGCAATGGTTCAGGGCAATGGCAATGCAAGGTATGGGCCTCATGGCCCCACAGTTTGTGGTTCTCACGGGACTGCCCCTCCAGATCCACTGGCAAGAGCTGGTGCACGTGATGAAGATCTTCTCCAAACCCTGAGGGACATAGTACCAAGGGGGACCTGGGACTCTACAGAGTGGTATCCCAGGCAGCATTTGCTCTGGGGAATTTGGGCTGTGCTGCAGACCTTTTGGTCTGTTTTGGCAAGAAGGGGAAAGGTAGAGGCCATATCTCCACCTCCTGTTATCAGCCCTGGCTTTGGCAGTAAAGCCTCTGAGTGGGGTTCATAGCCAGCCAGTTTAACATCTGGGCAAGAAATCTGCAGGGAAGCATCTGCCTCTGTCCTCTTATTCTCTTTTCATTGTAATCCAGATAATGAAAGCAGTGAGAGGCTGATCTGTCCCTTGTGAGCCCCAAGGAGATCCAGTCGCCAGCTTCTGCATATTCTAGTTATTTTAGATTAACCTCCTGGCCTGCATGCCTTTTGGGTTCTCTAGACCAGAAATGAGGCAGTGAGACTGTGCGATACTTGAGCAGGGTTATTTTTTTCCCTTGTAGTGCATTCACCTACCCACCGTCTTCACCTGGTTCAGACTCCACATATTCTAGCTGGGATGCTTTAGTCTGGGAGAAAGTCCAGAAAAAGGGTCCTTGGCAGGTCCTCCCATCCCAGGGACCCAGGAACCAGGACTGTGGGGCAGAGGGCTGCTCCACAGGGCTTCCTCTGTCCCTTCCATCACAGCTGGAAGGATGGGGAGGTGGCTGCGTACTTGGTGGAGGTGCTTCAGAGTACATCTCTCCAGGGCACGTGGGGTGGTGGAAGGGGTGATTGGATGTCCTCCCTCGGACCGTGGGAGGGCAAGGTGGCTCAGGGCGCTTACCTGCCAGGGTCAACACAACCAGAGGACAGAGCATGCTGTCTTGTTAGACCCTGTCATTACTTATGGTGGTTAAAACATGTGTTTTTGTGTATAATGTAGTACGTCTGTCCTCAGCTATCCAGACTCCTGTAGCTGAAATAAGGTCATGTCCCTGAGGTCTATTAATCACTCTGAAAATTCCCTCTGTTTTTGATGACCCCTTGTCCTTCAGATTATTGGGGCAGAGAAATTCTGTTTTTTACCACTGTGGTGATTTTAGACTAGAGTTGTGCTGAATGAAGTCTCGATGAGGCAAAGTAAAGAAGAAAAAAAATAGCAATCTCCTAGCTTCTGCAATACTCATGTGCATCTTACAATCTCTGCATGAAACATGTTAACGGTGCACAGCAATGAGCAGAGTACATATGCTTGACAAAACAGATGCTAGACATGTTTCCTTGAACAGATCTTTTGCTAATTCAGCTCAGCATTGCCTCTGCTTGGTTGGGGTGTCCAGTCTGTAATTCCCTTGCTAAAGAACTTACTGGGAATGCTACAACTTGACCCAGAACTGTGACCAGGGACTTCAGCTTCCATCATAAACAGCCAAGAAGGAAGGTCCCCCAAAAGTGCACTATCTCTAAGTGACTACAGATAGCCTCAAGCCATGGTTTTCTCTTAAGGGGATTTGAACGGCTTCATTCACGCACTGGATCAATGTGGCAACTGAAAGTTCACATTTCACATGGCAAAACTGTCTATTTTTGATGCTTGCTTCTTAGCAGAGACATCCAGGTGGTACCACATTTCCCTGTTCTTTGCTGGATATCAGGTTGTCCCACAGGAAGGTGCATTGGCAATTCTGGTGATGCAGGCACTGAATTAGCTGCACAAAAATTTATGGCTCATTCTGTTATGGAAGTGGTCAGATGTATAAAATATGTAAAATGATTTTAAAAGTCAGATAAATAACAGGCTGCGTGCTCTCATTATTCATCCTCATGTTTAATTTAACAACATCCTTCATTTTGTAATGACTGTGACACTGCTACAGAGTTTCCAGCCCAGGGCACTGCAGTGCACCAAAACCAGAGGCAAGATCTGGAAGAAGTTCTCAAATCCACGTGCTTTGCTGCCCATCTTTCACTTCCCCAGACAGAGCCCTCAAATGCGGCTATGGGCTTGGCTTCTCAGAGGGATATCTGTGGCGCGGAGGGCTGACCGGACCCGTGAGGTAGGAATGGGTGGCGGAGGACTGCACGGTGTCTGAAGTCCTCCCAACCTGCAGCCCTGAGGTGTTCACTTCCTGGCTGCAGGTGAAGAGCATCTCTTGCCTTCCAGTAGGACATTTCCAAACATGAATTTACATTTTTCTTAAAGGATGGAACAAGGCTCATTGTTTTGCTGCAAGAGACATCTGGACTGTGATGAAGAGTCTATCTCTTCCATGGTGGCCTTCTAGTTCGGGCAGTTATCCAAGCAGTTAAAGACCCAGGTTTATTCTCCGCTCTGTTGGAGGGGGTTTGAATCTGCAGGTCAAAAAAGAAACAACAATCAGATGACGGGCTTAAGAGGTAGTGAGGGACACAGTGCAGGAAAAAAATGCCTTATACATGACTCCAGGGAGAAGGGACGGAAGAGGAAACAGGAAAGTAAGAGGCAAGATAATTTTGTGAACCTCTATAAAAGCCTCTTCAGGCTGCTGTATAGAAGAAGAGTACCCTCAGCATCTTGTTTTCCAGATTCTTTTTAAAAGTAAGAGGCCTCAGGGTGCATTTTGTGAGGACTTGAACCGCATCAGTGTTAGATGTGTTCTGAGAATACATCTTGCAGAGGGCTGCGCAGGCAACCTAGTTTTTTGTATATTTTGTTTCTGCATCCTGACAGTCTATAAGGCTGAGCTCCCTACGTGGCACAGAGCAAGGCTTGCCAGGAAGCAGAACTGTAGTTTTCAGAATGTTTTCTAATGTTTTCAACTGGAAAGAGAATGCCTATTGAATTTAGGTATTTCCAGGGCTAAATAACTTTTGAATGGGATGATTTGGATTTAAGCACCACAGTTTCACTAAATCCCATTTTAGATACTCAAAGCCCTGAGAAAATGACCACTGCACTGATGGACTTCTCTGGTCCTTGTGTTAATATTGCCAACAAAAGCAAAGAGACTCCATAAACATAATTCTCGTGCAATGTAACGTGAGCTGTAACACTGAACTTGAAGAGGTTCAAGCTGTCTAATGCGGATTCTATCAATCCCCATTCCTGGTATCTCTCTTTAAAAAGTACAGCTGAGGGTAAGAAAGCTTGTTGCATAAATAGAAACAAGAAACAATCTAAAAGAATAAAATTGTGGGCAGTTGAGGCCAGCACCTTGAATCCTCCATTGTCTCACCAAACTGGTACATGCTGAAGTATAAATGGATGAGGACACCAAGAGACTAAACAAGTAAAGTGCTTGTAGTGGGAAGTGAGCTGCCCCAACAACCAAATAGCAGCGTGGTGACCCGTCCAGCTGTACCAGCTTCTTACCAATATGTAAATATTATTTTTCATCTTGAGTAGCAGGGCTGGAAATAGTTGTTTTCTGATGTGGCTGTATTCAGTTAAGGTTTTCTGTTGACATAGCTATGGGCCATATGCCTCCTAGAGCATCACTGAAGCATCACTGTGAGCATCCCCCGAGTTATGGGGCAGCCTTTGTAGCACGAGGTGAGAGACAGTCGGCTCAGAGTAGTGCTGGAACATAATTGGTTTGCGATGGTTTTGTCTTGCTAAGATGTAAGACTGGTAAGCAAGCAGTTAAGGAGATGGTATACTGGAAAATAATTTCCAATTCTGAGTGTGAGAATTTTAGGGGTGACACAAATACCTCAAGATTTTCTTTTACAGTTACAGTGAAAGACTTCAGGAAATGGAAAGTGGTGTTTTCGGGTTGTGGGGTTTTTTTGTGTTGTTTTTTTTGTGGTTTTTTTTTTTTTTTTTTGTCTCTTTTGGGCAATGAGAAGGTAATTTTGGGGCTGTTTGGAGAGAAATGAACTCCTGTTTTCAAATGACCTGCTAAGGATTTAGTGTGCCTGCTGGCCATTGCCAGTAAAATAGAAAGAAAGATTTCCAGAGGAAGAGAACAAGATCTTAATAGCGGGTAATGGAGCTGGAAGTCCTGATAGCAGGCTGTTCAGATGCATTAACCCCATTTATTATAGGACGATTCATCAGGAGAGAAGCCTAAATGGGCAAACCTGGGAAAATGTATTAAAATAAATCATTGAAAAGATAACTTTTGACTTACTGTGTCCACAGACTTAATGTTTCAAGGAACAGGATAAAAATATGATTTTCCAAAAATTGTGCTCACAAAGCAGGGCTATGTGTGTATGTGTTATGATTCCAACTTTTTTTTCCCCAGCCTTTGAATTAATTAGCTACCATGTTGAATTCTAAGTGCAATAATTAAGCAAATTAATGCTGCAGTGAAGTTATTAATGAGGCAAAATATGCTAATATGGTTTCGATAAAGAACTCTCTTTTTCTGTCTTACCAGGAAACTGGAAAAGCTCTTTTATTTCAGGCCAGACACCTTATCTGGAGTTCTTAGAGAGTTCTCAGTCGTATGCTGGTGAGTGAATGTTTAAAGCAGGGGTTAATATCTGCATTTTAGACACATGCAAAACCTTGCAGAAGTGTTGCGGTGACAATGAAGTTATTAACCTGGTTTCTAGCAGCGTCAATAATGAGGAAAGGAAGGTGTTCTGTGACCTGTGCTTCCATTATGGGAGAGGATAATAGCTACTAAAAGATTGCTATTTTTATGATGATATTTTAAATATTCAATTTTTATAAAGCAGTGAAGATGATTATTAGCATGACATAATAAAAAAATACATTTCTCTATTCACTGTATCTGGTGCCATTATGTTTTCAGATTGTAGAGGAATATTCTACATTGAAACATGATGGCAATTATTTAGTGGCTTGGAAATATGTGCATGTAACAATAATAACAACTAATTTTCTATAAATTTTGCCCAAGCATTTGGAGTTGGGCATGTAATCTGTAAAGCTATTTAAAACATACTGGAAAAATGACAATAAAAGACTGTTCCTTGAAATGCTGAATATCCATCTATGAAGGAAATCAGCCATGTGATAACTTAGAGGTGCCTTGTACAGCTCCTGCTGTCTCTGGCTCTGCCTAACCACCACTTCTTTTAATCCCTGACAATCCAGCAGACATTGCACTTTTCCAAACTGTCTTCTTGTTTATAAGCGGGTTCTATGACTTTTAGGTATTGCTGCTCTGAAATCCTTTCAGTCTCTTCTCATTCACTTCTTACCTATCGCTTGCTGTATTTTATGCGTCTTGCTATATGCATCAGTTTGGTCAGATTTCTAAATGCTAAAGGGTTTCTAACTGGTTCAAAGAGGCCCTTGAGCTACGCCAGGCAGCTATGTTCATTAGTTTCTTGCTTTTGCTTTACATGCTTTTCTTATAATTTTATTTTTATGTTCAGCAATATACATGCCTTGGAGATTTTCTTATCAATTCCATGAATAAGTGTATTCTTGCTACCTCTCAGGATTTCATTTCCTTCCTTTAAACCTTCAGGACATTTTCCTGCTCGTTTGCTGACATGTCCTTTGTTTTTCAAATGTAGTGTTAGCCTGTCCCTTTTGGTACCCAACTAACCCCTTGGACATATTTTAGTTGTTTTGCAGTCAGTACAAGTGATTCAGGTAACCTTCTCTACAGTTTTTTAACTCTATGCCAAGAATAATCTCTCCTCTTTACATAGTTATTTCCTGGAAATGCTAATTTTAGAGCATTAAAGTGATGAGAAATCATTTATCTATTTTTTTTTTCTCTGCAGGCAGTTTGACTGGTTTACTGGGCAGTAGTTGAGGTTCTCTGTTAAAAATAAAATGTTAGGAGTTTTGTGCTGTTTGATCTGTAACTGTGGCATCTACTTCTTCTCTTTTTCTTGATCCAAGGCTGACAGTTCATCCATATATTTATATCCTTAAGGGCTGGGATCTGCATCAGATGGTTTACGCTATTTGGATCTCATCACTCAACATTTTTGTGTCGCTGGGGGTGCTGGATTCCTTTAATTACAGCACTACGCACCCATGTCTTTAGTCTCACTTGCCTTTCTGGTGCATGCTGACTCAGGCATTGTGGATCTCCATTCTCGCTTCTTGCCATTTCTGTAGTGCCCTCTTCTGCAGATCCTCATCCAAGACAAAGCATCTTGCCTGTTTGCTGCTTTTGGATTGCTCTCATTCATGTTTTGGCATTTCTGGGGTTCATCCCTGACAAAGAGCTAGCTCCAGTGAAGGATCTGTGTGTTTACACGTTAGGAGGCATGTTGCTGTTTGCCTCCCAACAGCACAGCCAAGAGGTCTCCATGCTAACTGGAGAGACTCCTTCTGCAGGCCGGAGTCTTGAACTGAATAGCACATTGGGTTCTCAAGAAAGTGTCGGCCTTGAGGGCTGAAATGCAGTCACAGGGAATGAAGATAGATTGAACCCTAGTTTATACAGCCCTATATTTGGGCGTCTAAACATCTCATATGGATCTACATGTCTCATTACATTCAAAGCGAGTTGGTCAATACAGTCAATGGAACATGGATCCTGCCCTATGAACTCATTTCAGCTGCCAATGTGCCCGTGTCCACCATTATTGTCCTGATGTCTCTTTTGTTTCAAGGCCACCCTGGCGTAGTGCTCTGTCAGGCTGCAGGACCAGTGTGGGGAGCACACTGGGTCCCTTAGCACCCTGCTAAGGTGGACATGTAATTTCTGGAGGAGGAAAGAGGATGAGGCATGACTTAGAGATGTACAGTGGGAAGCAGGGTGTGCTGGCTACAGACTTCCTGCAAGAAGGGTTTTATGTTCAACAGCCACCTCATAAATACAGAAGTTGTCCTGGAAAGCAGAATAGTTAGGAAGCTCTTTAACAGTGGTCCCTGATACTGGCACCATACATACCAGACACATGCAGAGCAGGGATGATGGATACATCTTGAAAAAGAGGACAGTAATAATTTTAGAGATAATTCTAGTAAATTATCTTTCAGTGGGGTTTTTAGATTATGACAAGGTTGTTGGAACCTGAGTTAGAGGGCATGGGAGGATGTAAAAAAGCAGGGAGAATCTCTGGTGATGTGTGGTAAATAAATTGAACAGAGCCAGGACACTTTTTCCTGATTGTCTGAGTCTGAAAATACTATTTGTGCCTTTGTGAGGCCTTGTGCGTGTGGCTTGTGGGAGAAGACAGCTGGAACAGGGCCTGGTGGAGGTTTTCAAAGCAGACAGCTTCTACAGTTGCAGGGGAGGATGTAGTTCCTAAAACCATGTAGAAAGAGGTCGCTTTCCAAAAAGAGTCACTTCAAGAAGAGCAACCAGCTACAGCATTTAATGTTAGTTTCAGTATGGTCTTACCCCAGTTAAATTTGGACTACTCCTATTTGTTCGTGTTCCTCAGTGCCTAGGAGCCTTTGGCTTGAATTTGGACCTTGCTGTGCTCACACTGCACAGTTGCAGAATGAAAAGGTCACCTCTATATTAAAGAGTTTACCCTGTATGGAGCTGAAGTTCACACATATCACCCTCTTCCCTCTGAAGACTATTCTCTTGGTTAAACATGAGGGCTCTGATATCAAAGACTGAAGGTCTTTTAATTCAAAGGCCAGAAGGTTTTGCTATAAAGTAAATAGTGCCAGTGCCCAAAGAAGGTCTAAATGACTTAGGAGGAAATATGCCAAGAATGACTGCAGCCCTTTGTATATTAGTTTGGTTTTCTGTATGATTTCCTTTGATCCAAAATGTGTTGCTGTTTCATTTATTGTGGAGGTTCTCACATGATTTTCTTAGTCAACAGCAGAACTCCATCAGGAATTCATTAGGCAGTGTTTGTACAGATGTAAAGCTCTGCCTAAGTGACTCTATTATTATTTATATTGGGCCTGATTCTGCAAACCCTTAGTCACATAAATATTTCCCAAGGAGGTAGTCAACTAACGTGACAGAGAGCACTGCAGCTGTGAATTTAAATTTGCAGTGCCAAGGCAGCAGTCGTAATTTTACATGTAAAAATTTTCCTTGGTACATGTGAGTTTCGTTATCCATCCTAAGTTTTGGTTTTCCCTCTTGTTTTATTTATTATAATGGACTAAAAAGAAAGACATGGACCAGTTGGAAAGGGTCCAGAGGAGGACCAAGAAGATGATCAGGGGGCTGGAGCACCTCTCCTATCAGGACAGCCTGAGATAGTTGGGACTGTTCAGCCTGGACAAGAGAAGGTTCCAGGGAGACCTTATAGTGGCCTTCTAGTACATAAAGGGGGCCTATAAGAAAGATGAGGATAGACTTTTTAACAGGGCCTGTTGTGATAGGACAAGAGGTAATGGTTTTAAACTAAAAGAAGGTAGATTTAGACTAGACATAAGGAAGAAAAAAATTTACAATGAGGGTGGTGAAACACTGGCACAGGTTGCCCAGAGAGGTGGTGGATGCCCCATCCCTGGAAACATTCAAGGTCAGGTTGTATGGGGCTCTGAGCAACCTGATTTAGTTGGAGATGTCCCTGCTCGCTGCAAGGGAATGGACTAGATGACCCAAATCATTCTATGATTCTATGCAGTACACAGCTATACTATGCACTATGCAAGCTCCTTTAAAAATACTGTAAAATAAGTAAGAACACCTTATTTTTGGTGTTCTAGGAACCGACTGTTTTAAACTTTCATCTCTACCTCATCTTCTGTCATCTGTAGTAATTCCTTTCTGTAGCCTCAAAAAATACAGTATCGTGGTGAGTGATGATCCACCACAGATGTCAACCTTATGTGATGCTATGCAATATCAGGTCGTTACTGTAGAACATAGCACTTTTGAGGTCACAGTTCCCAACTGTTTGGCTAACAATGCAAAGAGAGTTAAGATATGTTCTACAAATAGGGTAAGAAAAGAAGAAAAACTTATTTTTTTTGTCTTCTGAGAGCATAGCTGCAGACATTTGGAGGTGGTGGAGTCAGAACATATCCTCTCAGCTGCAACGGAGTTAGTGACTCTGTCTCAATCTCAGGTGAAACAGGTTAGTTGCAGTGAAGGTTGAAGCTGGTGATCATTTCCAGTAATAAGCTTTGAGCTGTTGGTTGGATGAGGTAACTACAGAGGTCCTTTCCAGCCTAAGCCTCTCTCTGATTCTGGGGGTATTTATTGATAAATCAGGGTTGGAAATGAGATCAGGTGTTTCTCTGACTTAAAAAAATATTGCCACTGTGTGTGTGTGTAAAAATGGGAATACTATTCCTACCGCAACTAGTGAATGTTTTGGCACCGTGTACATGAGGTACCATGACACTTGGAATGGATGAAACTTGCTCCAGGATATGTACCAAATCTGTGCTGGATGCAAAAGCTTTCCAGTGAGGAGGATAAGGTATGACCAACAAAGACTATTTCTGTTCTTCAGAACACATAGTTCATCTTCTTACAATATTCAGTTTGAGGCAGGTGGCATAACAGATTCACAATGCTACCGTCTCACTGCAGTGTTGAGCTGAAAGCTTTGTCAAGCACTGGAGAATTACCACTTTGGAGGAGGAAAGCTAATGTGCAATAGTTATGATAGAAGAAGTCTCACTAGGACTATAGAGGGACCTGGCTTCCATATGTCTTCATAAAACCACTTGAAAACGGTCCTCTCGATTCTAAGTTCCAGTAAACCCATATTCCTCACATGAACGTAATGAAAAAAAAATAATCTGTCAACTTGCAGACACTGAGTAGCACAGAGAAGAAGTGAAGCATTAGGTCTTAGAAATACACATCTTGCTGAGGAGCCCCTGGGAAGCTTGGTCTGTATATCAATGCTGAGTACAGTTGGCATACAAGGCCATACCAGTGATTTCCCATCCCAAATGCCACACATCTTTTGCCCATCTGGAGCACAGTATGGTTAAACTTACGGTGACGGAAGGACTTGTGAATGAATCTCAGTACATGGACCGAAGGTTCCTCCTTAGATAGGTATTTGCCTCCCACTGTCAGGATCCTTCCCACCAGTGATGGATGTCATGGTGGCAGTGACAAACTGTTGCACTGATGAAGCTTCACAGCATATGTGGATTGTGGCTGGCTGTGCCTTCTTTAATCTGATTATTTTATGCGACACGAGTGCTTGCAGGCTGATGCTTTTACTTTAGCGCAGACTGGTCTGCACTGGGCCTACTGCATTTGTCTTGTTGCCTGTCTCCAGCACAGTTCAGGGCACCTTAGGAGGAATATCTGTTTGTGTTCCAACTGGCTGAGACACAGACTTCAATTTTGTGTGCTCCTTTGCATCTAGGCAATAAATCTTGTAATAGCTTAACTTTTTATATGAATGCTGCCTCAGGCAAGGACTGTGTGGCCTAGAAAGCAGGAGGTTTAATATTTTATAAATTTTCCAAATGCTGTTTTGCTGCTACCTCTCCTTGAACGAATGGAAGACACAGATGTTTGATAGACCTCCAGACTCTGAGCTGCATCAGGGAACAGAAATAATCATGGACCGTTGTCTCAGTTGTCTGACATTACACACAAGTCAAAGACTGGGGAAAGATGGTTTGAGTGGAAGCATTTAAGGAAATCACAATCCATTTGGGGAATAAGCAAAATTAAAAAAAGAAAAAAAAAAGACTATGATGCTCTGCAGATAAGTCGTTGGAGGGAAACTGATCACTTGTCTCTAATAGTAGCAGGGCTGAAGTGTGTTTTGAGCTAGGCAAACAGTTCATGTGAAGGTAGACATGAAGCAAAACTGTGAAGTCAACAGCCTGGCTCTGTACTTCAGTGGCATTAGAACTTTGAGTTTTTCTCCATTTTCCAGGAAATGCTGGAGGGACATTCCTGCGGCCACTTTATTTTGGTTTATTAGGCACTACCTTGCAGCAAGCCACTGGGGGGCAGCTGGCTTTATTATGCTGGAGTAGTACCTTGCATCTCCCCAAATAGGATTAATTCCTTCATTGTGTGTGGGTTAGGACTGAGCTGTGTAATAGTGGGACTTGTGGGACTCATCTATGAGATTCATTGATATTAACTACGGACTGCTTTTGGGCTTTGATGCAGTTGGAGCCCATTTGTCTTCCTCCACAGTCTCTCTGGTCTCAGGATAGAGCTTTGATTAAGCCAAAACTGAACCATGCAGAATGAAAAGAAGCCAAGAGGGTCTACGAAGAAGCTTGAGACCTTAGCAATTTGCATCTTTCCAGCATGATATACACCTTTCTGGAGGTGAAAAGGGCTTGCAACTGCTGCTCAGTCTACTCCCAGCAGTGCCCCATGATGAAGTCACAGAATCAAAGAATGGTTTGGGTTGGAAGGTACATTAAAGATCACCTAGTTCCAATCCCCCTGTGGCTCATACTGCCATTTGCAAACCCTGCTTGAGATGTCTCGTTTTAGGCATAAGCTGTGGTCAGGGCAGAATTTGGTGGTACAGAACCTGAATGCATTTCATCCCTAGCGTTTTTTTTTGTTGAAACAATTGCTGTTCTCACTACATTTGTGATGTAGTGAGACTAAATGTCCGCCATGTGATGGCGGACTAAAGTGAATAGAACAGCTTGGACTTTCGCATCTCTGAGTGGGATTACTTATCAGTTGAGAAAGATAGGAGATGTGACAATTTGTATAGATTTTTCTCACAAATTTGCCAGCTGGAGAATGATAACTTTTGAACATGCTTTACTTATTCATCCATAAGAACTGAATGGGCTAAAACGTGGAAATGTGCCAGGGCGGGATGAGGAAGTGGGACTAAGGTCTTTGTCCTGGTTTTGGCTGGGATGGAGTTAAACCACGACAGGCTTTTATGAAGACTGGGGCAGGGCACCTTTGGAAAGACACTTTGCCCTTCACCTGGGTGCCAGGTGAGGAGTGACCACGAGGGTGAGCAGGCAGCTCAGAGTTACTTCCGTTCTTCCTTCCAACCTGCTGTTCCCAGTTTGTGTTTTCATACCAGTGCAGCTGCTCAGCTTAGTTCAGCATTGCCTCTGCTTTCTGCACATCTCTCCCGCCCTTCATTCCTGCACAGATCCCCCACCCCAGCTGTTTCTCGTCCCTCGGATGTTCACCTCTTGCAATGGAGACCTGGGGATACCAATCCTACAGGACATCCTCCACAGAGTTTTCTGCCTGTGTGCAGACAGTAGTGGCAGGGGGTTGCAAATGGTGCTGAAGAAAAATCCCGGACTATTAACAATGCAAGAAGTAGTCAACCTGGACTCTGCCTAGTCTCTCTCTCTTCCTTGCCCCCTCCTTCTCCCTCCCTGCTTCTTTCTTCGGGACTTTGTCTTCTTTCTGGAGCTGTGCTTGGCATGTTGATGCAGGTCCGGTGTGTGAAAACACAGGCTGGGTCTGGGTCTGCATTTAAGGGGGATTTCTTTAGAGCCATCTGCCATCTCGAAAATTAAAGCAGGGAAAGGTCATTGGGATAAACTGATTTGCTAAACAAAATGGTTAACAACTCATGAATAAAACTTAAAAATAAAAAAATGCTGAGGGGAGGGGCAAACTTTACAACAAGAAAGAAACCCACCCCAACAAACCCACCGCCTGCTCGTGCTGAGCTTCAACCAGTTCACTTCCAGCCTTTTGGGGAAGGGACTGCTCCCCCTCCTTCTTTCCTGAGCCCCGCTTCCTTCCCCTCCTGAGCCCCCCATATCCTTGCATATGCCTTGGAAGAGGAGGACTTGCAGTCTGTGCAGGGGATGCGGCCACGAGCTTCCCAATGACTTTCTGGTGGCAATGTCCAGGGGGCTTTGTGCCTCCTCTTCGCAACTCCTGCAGCAGCCGACTCACTTTTGTCCCTTGCTTGCCTCAGCGACGCTGCCTCCTCCTCCTCCCTCTTTTTGCTGGGTTTCTTGCAGGTCACACACAAGGAGCAGTGAGCCGGGGCCCCTGTGCAGACAAGAGAGAAAACACAACCCTGCACAGGCACAAAAAGCGCCAAAATCCACCTCCTTCCCCTCCCCCATTTCAGCTCTAAAGAATAATTAGGATTACAGGGGAAGCTGGCTCTTGAAATATAGCACACCGGCCACGCTGGCCACAGCCACCGCGCTGCTTATCTGGGCTAACCCTGGCAAGGGAGTGAGATACCGGAGATGGAGAAGAGGAGGCAAGGGAAGCTTGTCACCCACCCATTGCCTGCTTTTGCTCCTCTACCCAACAATAAGTTCTCTTTATGCCCCAGCTAGACTTTAGCAGGAAAACAAGCAGTAGATGGTTTTGGTGTTTACTTACTCCTCTGCAGGGCCTGCCCTGAGCACCAGTTCTCAGGAGACCCTTAATGGAAGAAACACCCAAAAAGGTTGCAGTCTGCATGGCCCGCTGGAGGCTACGGGGCTCCTCTTGGAGATAACTGAAGAGACCCCCTGAAGACCTGAATAAAGCTCTTGCGGAGAGCACCGTGAGAGTGCTTGAAGGGAAGTGCCGTGGTCTTTGAGAGTGAGTGCCACATTGCCCATCTATCTGCGTAGCCTTGTTCTGGCTCCTCGTCCTTGTCTTGCCCTCTGAACCATCAGGGCTGTGATACATGGGCCCACACCATCTTCCCCTTGAGACTGCAGGAATGATGGGAGCTGCCTCTAACCTTAAAAAGAGGGAGCTTAAAACATCCCCCACCTCAGGGGTGCAAGCCTGCATTTTTACAGTGAGGGTGCAAAGGGGCTAGGTTTGGTTTTCTTCCATCGTGGTGTTCTTCCCACTCAAAAGTTTCTGATGTGGGAAAATATCCCCCATGCTCTGGTGCTTGACAGGGAAACTCTGACACCGTTTCAACTGGTCAGTGGGGTTTGGTCCAAGTGTGGACAAAAATGCTGTAAAGGTTTTGGAGTAGGGGCTCTGGAGTCAACTCCTTGCTTAGACACAACAGGTCATACTGACAGCTCCTAGGAAGCATCTAGGCTTCTTTGTCCCCCAGATCTTGTGGGGACAAAACTATGCGCCTACCAAGGCTGTGGGAAGAAGGTCTGAGAACCCTCGGGTGTGGAAACGAGAAGCTAAGGTGTCAGGAGATGAAGGTGATGGGGTTAGGGTGTGTAATCAGGCCCAGATCCCATCCAAATCACATGGTTGCATCACGGGTAAAAACCTCTGGCCCCGCTCCCATGGTCCAGCTGTGTGCTGGTGGCTCGCCAAACAGCAGTTTGAGGTGGAGAGTGCTGCCTTGCCTGAGCTGCTGGAGGAAATCCACGTGGGCCTATTACATAAGATCTTTCAAAAGCTACTTTTTGTTGGTATGTTGGGAAAAAAGTAAGAGCACGTTAATGTAATTTCCTGTTTATTTATCTGAAGTCCACTGACATCAATTGAAAGACATCCATTCAGCCAGTTCTTTTATAATGGCTTTTACTGTGTGCACTTTTCTCTTTCTTTTCTCCATTTTATTTAGTTTTGGAATGGTTAAAAAGAACAATATTAGAGGAAAATTGAAGTCCTCGACTGAAAAGAATTAATTAATATTGTTATAGCTATTGCTATAGCAGAGTTCAACTATTCTGTTGGTCTTGCAAGTGAAAGCAACAAACTGCCAGAGCAACCGAGAAAGCTCCCCCTGATCATGCAGCTGGCTTTATCATCAAACTCAAGTGGGCAGACAGGCATTTTCCATGCTTGTGTTTAATTTCCTGGTGTAAGTGAAGTTGGCCTACATTGCTGATACGCACCTATATCAAACTTGTACTTGACTTTATGAATTGTTTATAGAATTCACACTATGAATTTTGCATAAAATAGTTGCAGACGAATTGTGCTTGGACTACATTTGCTTTTCCACGAGTGAATGGAAAGGTGGTGAGTACTTAATGTTTAATTGATTAACAAGCAAGACTGTCCAATATATTTCCTTTCTAAAATGTACAGTGTAAAAACAAGAATCTGTAACAATAATGGTCAAAACGCCATCAGGAGAAAAATCTCAGGAAGCTTGAGCTGTAGGAATATGTAAAAGGAGAAAACTTCAAAACAGGTGATAGAATTAAAAATGTTATATCTAGATAAATTATTACTCTTATTATGTCTCATTTTCCTTTAAAAGAGCATATAGCTGCTGACAGCTGTTTACATGTCCAGGTGATTTTTCATTTGCTTGCTTGCTTCGATCATTGACGGTCATTAATACAATTTTAATTTTTGGACCTCCTTGCTTATATTTAGAGTATTAACCCTGAAACATCATTCTTCTTCGAGGAGATGATTGTTCCTGGCTTGATCTATTTAGAGTTAGAAAGAGTCAAAGAGCCCTACAGGGTTGTGGCAAAGCACTTGAGATAAGTGTTTCCCCCCCATGTATTACTTATTTATTAAAGCTGGTGGAGCATAACTAAATGGGAGAAAAAAGACCAAAGAAATACAGAATACAATGGCCTTCAGATTTTAATGGGAGATATGGCTGGAAGCAATTTCTAAATTATTAAATAAATCGATTTTATTCTTGCAGTCACCCTCCAAGGTGTTTTTGCCAGCCTTATTATATTCATCTTCAGTGCTATTCAAAAGCACTTACAGAGAAACATGTTTTTCCCGGCCGCAATTCTTCAGCTCTCCTAATTAAACATGAGATTTACATTATAGGTTCAATATTCTTTCATTTTCTTTCTTTTTTTCAGTCTTCAGTTTTTTTTTTTCTCAAGTCAATTCTCCCCATGTTGGGTTTGTAGGCCCAAAGACAAGAGGCATCAGGCTGACAAACCTGGAGGTTGCCCTGTTTCCATTTAAAATGCAAGACCTGTTGGCTACAAAAGAGTTTTAAGATGATGTGTGCAGCGCAGTCCTACTTTTTCTGCTCACAGACGATGACAGGGCACAAGGCGTTAAACAGCGTATTTGTGACAGGAGGGTTGTAGATAAAAGGTTATTGCACAGAGAAAAATACTTAAAAAAAAAAAAGGATTTGATTTATCATTTAAGTGATTCCATGCTCTCTCACTCTCTCTCTGTGCAGACGTGCACTACACAAAATCCATTTGCTCAGCTTTTCCCATGAGTAATCCAACCGCAGTGGTTTGGAGCAAAAATCTGAAGAAGGAATTGAAAAAATTCCGGTATTGAAAGTTATTATTAAATGCCCATCGATAAACCAAATGCACTGGCATGCTGAGAGTGGGAGAGGAAAGTAGTAAAGTATTTATTTCCTAAAGAACAACTTTACTGGCTCCAGCAATTAAAAATGGATAAAGGCAGTGCATTCCTTCCCCCTCCCATAATTGTCAATAGTGCCTGTGCCTGTGCTCAGCACAGTGAAGCGTGGAAGGAAATTGGGAGCAATTATTGAGGAGGGCAAAGATGCTCTGCTGAGGATGGACACTTCAGAGTGGTGGCACGGGCTGTAGTTTTTGTGGCCATTCCCTCCAGCGGCATCTCTGCTTAGGTACAGATTGGGAGAGGTCTGCGAAGAGAGAGGTGTATGGGGCTGAGAGGTGCGGTGCTCCACAGCACGTGGGTACAGGGTTTCTTTGTACACGCAAAACCACCGCTAGCATTCTGCTGCTTTCTGTGTGGATTTACCACGGTGAAACGGCGCACAATGGTACTTAAATTAGATGACTACTTCTCTAGAAAAATATACGCCCGCTGTGTAGTGCTCTTCCAGCTGACTTTCTGCTCATTGTTTTCGCCAAGATATGTAATTTTTATTATTACACATTGTACCCACAAATAATACGCAACTTGAGAGAGAATGAAAACATTCCTCAGCTCAATTAAAAAGCAGGTTATCTCAAGGCTAAAGCCGTTGCCAAGTACATAATGGCTGTTTCACTTTACTGCCACAATCACTTTATTGCCAGAGCCAGGCTCATTACTTTGGGCTAGCGTGCATCTCAAGGCTTTGCTTTGAGCGGTGCAGAAGCCAGGTAGCTGCCTCATCTCAGGAACTGCTCTGGGAGACGCTGTGCCTCTCGCACACCTCCCCGCTTCATCTTTGCTACAGGGGACAGTAATTTTCTGTTAATCTACGGGCAGCCAATGATGGTGTGCCTTACTGCGCTAAGCAAGGTGTCTGGGAGCAAGGCCCGTTCTCCACTCCTCTTTATTCTCTTCCTGCTTCTTCCCCCTCCCTGCAGCCCCCTGCTCTGCAAGCTGACAGATGGGCCTGTGCCCACTGGTTTTTATCCCATCAGATGTGCAGTATCATGAGCCTGGGCAGGACACAACCTGGGAGTTCCTCTGCTCTTCTAGGGTCCCTCAGCTTAAGTCCCAGTTGAAACCTCTGTCGTGGGGGCACTGGCTGGGGTGGCCACAGCAACAGGCCCACGCCAATGTACCATTTAAAAATTACTAACTTAGCAAGGTGGGTTAGTGGGTGGATGGTGATTTTTCATTCCATTCTAGCACGCACAGATGCATGAAATGTGAATCAGAGCCCCAGCCCCACTCCAGTCTAGACCAGCATCCTGGACCCTGGGGGTGGGTGCTCGCTCTGGCAGAGGGACATGTTGGGTCCTTGGTGGCAGCTTGGCCCCTACACGGGGTGGTTCCACCTTGGGCAGTAGCTGCTCCACCATGTCAGCTGTCCTCCTACGTATGTGCTTCTGCCTCCAGGAGACTGCTGTTTTAACTATTTATTACTTTCTAAATTAGACTGTTGGCATAAGCTGCCAATGACTTTGCTAATTACATTGCCCCAGGCCAATCTCTTTGACTTACTCCTTACTAAGGCCAATTAGCAGTTGCCAGAGTGGTTTCTGTCACCCGCTGGCCTGCCGCCCCAAATGCGAGTTCAGTTACATAACAAAGTTTGCCTAATGCTTTATTTTCTGGCTCATACTGAATTAATGCAGTCGGTTAGAGTCAGGCAGACGCAGTCAAGGTCTCATCTGGTGCTTTTGGGTAAGCTACAGCCTACCTGATGGCCCATGGTCTTTTTAATGGAGATGTCACCCATGGTATTGAAAGAGATGTCCAGAACCCAACCTGGTTCACTTCTATCTCAGCCTTCCCGTGACTTCTTTTGAAGAATGCTTCAAATCTAACTTCCCATGACTTCTTTTGAAGAATGCTTCAAATCTAACTTAAAAGCGGGTGCAAGACAAGCTCCATCTGCCCTGTGCATGACTGCATGGAGATGTAACCACCTGTCCATGGCACATGAGGTCGTGCCACGCACACTGCTGTTAGTGATTGTAACAGAGAAGCTGCTGGTTCTCCTCCATGTAAGTCTGTGCAGGGGTAGGGAGATACATGAAGATAAGGCACTGACATGGAGAAGGAGAAAGAAAATGTGTATTTTCACCCTCTTTGTTGCAGAGACAAGCAAGCCTTGTGTAACTCAGACTCAGTGAGGAGACTCTGTAGCTTGGTTGGTAGGCTGCATGGTGCTGTTTTTTTAACCTTGTTCTGTTTTTAAGCTTGTTTAAATTATGCCAATGCAAAGGCCTTTGTGGGCAAATTAGTGAAACATTGCTGTTGATTTTAATCATGGAAATCATACAAGGCCGAAGCTTTTCTCTTGGTTTTTCTCATCTGCACTCCACTGCGGAGTGTGATTGCACTGCTTGTGTTTATGTGCCAGAGCTAGATATAAGTTAGCCCATCTGAGGACTGCTATCAGGGTAGCAATAGCTGCAAAATCTTTGCCCAGGGTTTGCATGACCCTCACTGTCACACTACAGACCTGGGATTTGCTTCCACTCTTATTTACCAGCCAGCTGGGGTGAGAAAGGAGGCGTGGTGGAGACTGGTGAAGGAGGCAGCTGGCAAGGATGCCCCTTTTGCCCAGAGTACAGAGAACAAGGATAAAGGTAGGACTAAGGAAGAGAGTTGATCTAAAGCAACATGGCACCCTGAGAGGGTGGCAAAGGAGATGGTTTATTGAGATTTTCAGGTCGTTGGGAATGAGGCACGATTTCAGCAACAGCTTTGACAGAACCTGCCCAAAACCCCGTGGTGTTTGTGCCTCTGCACTGCAATCTTTGCATATTAGCAGACTATTAACTCTGAGGATTTACAGCTTAGTCTCACCAGACCTTTCCCAATTGGAGCAACAAAGCGACTACTTGGGATATATAATACTTTCCATTCTTTCAGGACTGCAGTGCTGGTAACTGGTCCCCAGAGGTTCATTTCACCTATTACTTCATGCAGTTGTTTGTGTAGGCACCATTAAAGTCTTTGCACATGTCTTCGAAAGTAATTTACAGGGAGCACTATAGTGTCTGCTAAATATTCCTGGTGCTAAAATCTTTACAGGGAATCATTTGAACATGATGATATCCTTATCCATTTTCAAAGGTGAATTTGGAGAGTTTTTAATGATAGCCACTGTCTAAGCATTTTATGCATTTTGGCTGAGATTTTCAAAGCATGTAGGTAATGAGGACATCCAATTCCCATTAATTTTAGAGGCACCTTAAAAGGCTTTATAAATCTCAGCCTTTATGGTCTGGCCAAGAAGAAGGAAAGATTGATTTCCATACTGAGAAAAAATTTAGCAAAGTACTGATAACGTACTATAATAATTTCCAGGATAGCTCACAGAAAAATTAACCTCATTATCTGCACCATGTATGAATTTCTCTTCTTAGTGGCTTACCTTGCATATCAAGGTAGTTGAAGGTTATGATTGATGACATGGTCAATGTTACATTAAGACTGAGACTGCTAAGTACTTATCTTTCCTTCTGCTATTCTCTTGGTCTCATGAAGTTGCTTAGATTGCTTAGCAATGCCACTTTGGTTGGACTACAATTTGTCTAGGAAAGAGCTTCTTATTCCTAGGGCTTTCAGACATCTTTTGTAGGAACTGGAGGTTTTTGGCAAGATTTTTTTTCACTTCAGATCAGTTCAGCTTTGATTAGTTTTGACCATTCTTTTTTACAGTATTTTCTTCTTCCCCTCCATTTTTCTTCACTGTCCTTTTGATTAGTGGGATTTGTGCTTTCTTTTGTAATCTGTGATCTTTAAGCTGACTGGAGACTTTATAAATAATGTCTGTGAACTATAAGCTTATATATAAGCTAATATATCTCAGACCTTGGATTGCTCACATGCTGTTTTCCAACATGTTTTACTTTATGTTCATAATTTTGAATTTGAGCTGCTTTGGTTGTACATAAGGGGTAAAATGATGTCTTTGCTAAAGCCAGTGATTTGAGAGAGGGAGACAGTGCTCTTAGTTCACATGCATGTGTTTGTGTGAAATGTGCAAATTTGTTCTTAGTTCAGAAATTGCATGCTGTAAATTGCAATTGATACACATATCTATATCTGCAGAAACATGTGGATATGGATATCTGTCAATGCAACTCTCACCTTTCAGTCTCCCAGTACCTGTGGCTTCATCCCACAGTACTTCTGGTGCTTCTTATCTTGCATCCCCAGTCTCATGTGGGCAAACCGAGGCCCATATGGCGACACCTGGAGGGAGTGACACTTTTTGCATGCACCATATAATTTGATAGGTGAGGAGTTTAAACACACATCTCTCTTGACATACAATGGCTATGCCTAAGTGAGTGGGACCTGATAGTTCCTCCCAGCTTCTGTGTCTTGTTGCGCAGCATGGCCGTGTCCTGCCCGCTGATGTGGGCTGGAGAGTTGATGTGGGGTTGTTTCATGGTTGATTGGCTGACTTTTTAATGCAGACTGTGTTGTGACACCAGAGGATCCATGTGGGAGAGAAGCCTTATCTTTGGTACAGTTTCTCAAGCATCCGCCACAGTGGAAACCCCAGTGTGAATTTGTGATTTGAACTTTCCTACACCTACAAGTCCCTTTTAGATTCTCTGGAGTCCAATAAGAGCTGATCTCACTCAGCATCCTTTCCTTCTGTGTCCTGATTTCTTTGTAATTGTAGCTCCTCTCTGCTTCCTGCACCTACCACTTCACTGACCAGAAGCCTTCTGAATCGGCCTTGATATAGAAAGAGCTACCACAGATAATATGTATCATAGGATCATCGAATGGTTTGGGTTGAAAGAGACCTTAAAGATCATCTAGTTCCAACTTCCCTTGCCATGGGCAAGGACATCTTTCACTACCTCAGGCTGCTCAAGGACATCTTCCGCTAGATCAGGTTGCTCAAAGCCTCGTCCAACCCCTCTACCACTCAGCTGGGTGGGATTCAGCTGACCCATCTTTAGTGTCACGTGTGTGCTGAGTTTCTGAGCTCCTGTTATTGGCAGATGAAGGCCAAATAGCTTGCCAGGCTCCACTGACCAGGTTGAGACAGGGGATAATATCAAATGGTAAGGGAAACCACAGCCCATAGCCATGGCACATGCGCTTAGCTGATACCTATATCATAGATACCTCATGGCAGGGAAAACTAAATGCATCCGTAGAGACTATATTGTGCTCATTGCTGTGTAAATGTATTGAATGACTATGCTTACAGTTCAGGAGAGAAGCTGTATAAACTCAGTAGCTTTATACGGGGAGAGTTTACTTGAATATGTGGTTGTGTACTGCGAGCAAACATGCACCCAAAGCAGAGCCATGCATCCAGTTCCTTCTGTGGATGTCTGCGTGGGAATGAAAATGTGAATTATGTGGCTTGGGTCAGTCCCTTATTATGTGGCTTGCTGAAAAATGTATTGGTTTCTTACAGGCAAAGCTATTCCCATGAATGCACAACACTAAATTTATCCATGTTATATGCCCAGTGAGTCAGTGAGTTACACTTGGGCTGAGTTTGGTCCAGAATTTTTATAGGTATCAGAATTATATAAAGCCATAATTATTAAATGCTTCCTTTTTTTAGAGCTGCAATATGTAATTGTCGTGTAGGTTGCTGTGGTTTATGCCTTTAGTTACATTGCCAAGGTACTTAATGTTTAATAAAATCCTTTCATAACCCTTTGTCATTAATATGTAACTTGAAAAGAGCTGGGACAACAGTCGTGGAATCTAAATGAAGCAGTCAGCTAGGCACTTGTAGTCTCCCTCATTAGCTATCTTTCAAAGCAGACTAGAGCGAAAACAAACAGACTTCTTGGAAAGTATTATTAAGACACATAGGACTAGTGCTATTGGAAGGAGCCCTGAGAAACAATTGCATTTGGGGTAATTTTGTTGATATTGTTTATTTTTCTGAGAAAAACTGAAAACAGTTTCTTGATAGAACAAAATGTTCCTTGAAGTGGTTTTTTTTCTCTTTTTTTTTTTTTATAAAGCTACTCCATATGCTTAATAAAGTTCCTTTATTAAGCAATTATGGCATTTTGTTCATTATGCATTGCACCTTGTCACATTCGATGAAGGAAACAGCAAACTCTTTCTCTGCCCTTGAAAACCAAAAATGTAAATAGTTGCATTATTCCCGAGAGAAGAGCTGTGTTAATTGTGGAGCGCTGCGCTCGAAATCCTGGATATTGTATGTCCTCATTGTTTAGTTAGTGCAGGGTGGTTACTGTGGGATTTAAACCATATGTCGCTTGAATTCCAAAATTGGTCCTTTCAGTCAGCTGTGCTCTATCATTCCGTATTGATCACAGATAATATGCTTTGCAAATTAGGGGTGGTTACAGTGCCTTTGTCCATAATAGAGGTTGTCATTCATGTAGAATAGCCTGAAAGTGAAGTACATTTTAAACGGGGTTAAAGCTTCTATAGTCATCATTAATGAATTTTCTAACGCTGTCTGGATTCCATAATCATGTGAAGATCAATAGCTATTACAGTATAATGTAAACAAACAGAGAATCCATTAGGAATGGAGGGGCTGAGTTGAAGAATTTTACTCCTTGCCTACAGTGGCACATTAGTTATTATCAGGGCAAAACTGAATAATCAAGTGTATAAAATATAGTCTGAATGAGTCGGTGATTAGCGAAAGTGAGGTTATTGCTGAAAGAAGACAGTTTTAGTACCTTTTGTAAGTGAAATGAATTGGAACAAATTTAACTGCAATAACAGGATCCCATTTAGGTATTGCTGCAGTACACAGGAATACTTATGAGCTGAGTGTTTGAAAACAGTGAAATAACAAGATGGTTTTGTTGTCTCACACCAACACTTATGCTATGAGAGCGCGGAGATGCTCCACTGAGGTGGGACCTGCATCGCCACAGGCACAGGAGAAACACAGAGGAAATGGCAGGTCTTGTCCCTGAAGGGCACAGTCTGCAATGTAAAGCATAAGAATAAGAAACAAACAAGGAGGTGAAGGGATGACAGGAGGAGGGGCTGCTGTTGAGCTTCTCTCAGCATGTTTTAGCATAGTCTGACTAGCTGTGAGTCTCTCACCCAGCTGGCGATAAGCCGCCCCCTCCCCGCCCCCCCCCACGTCCATCACTGAGTTGTGGCATTGTAAGCATTCGCTGTTGCAGAATGACTGAATATTGAACCCAGATGCCAATACAACAAAATCTGCTACAACTGGCCCTGATAAAGTGCATTTTTCTTCGTACAGTCTGTGATACCGGGTCATATGTGCAATTTCTTCAGTGCTTCATTAGCTTGATTGCAATGACAAACTCAGATGTATCTTTTGTCCTTATTTGTAAGGCACCGCGTGTTTCTTACGACTGTTGCATGCCATTTAGCACAGCTCTCAGCAGAGAAGAGGAGAGCTCAGACCTGGAAACTTCACAGTGCTTTGCAGGACTGAGCCTGCAGAGGCCTGTTGGTGTTCCTGTGCAGCACTTGTAGGAAGCTGTGACAGCGTATTTGCAGGGACGGAGTATAACTGCCTAAGACTGAAATGTGTTTCGCACTGTACCTGCCAGCCTTCAGCAGGGAACGTCACCTGGAAGATCTGCCATGCTGCAGAAACTGTTCCATCCCAGTTCTTTACCAGCACTCACCATTCAATATCACTGTTCAAAGAACCCACTTCACCTGAGAAAAGAGTAATTTTATCTCACCTAGTGATAGATCATATGTTTTTCTGTTTCCCTGGTGCAATGGGCAAATTGCATTTTCCTGTCTGCTTTACCTATGTTACAAGAGAAATGAGAGTTTCTTGATCAGCAAGAGTAACACAGTCCAGTTATTCTTTCATGGTTGGTTGACTTTTTAATGCGGACTGTGTTATGACACCAGAGGATCCACGCGGGAGAGAAGCCTTGTCTGTGGTACAGTTTCTCAAGCATCTGCTGCAGTGCAAACCCCAGTGTGAATTTGTGATTTGGACTTTCCTACACCTACAAGTCCCTTTTAGATTCTCTGGAATCCAATAAGAGCTGACCTCACTCAGCAGCCTTTCCTTCTTCCAGGCCACCTATTTTCATAAAATTTCCAGGAACTTTGAGACTGCTGTTCCTCTGTGACATTGGAAACAGCTTGGAGAGAAGTCATATGGGATTAACAAAGAGAGTGATTGCATTTCTGTAAGAACCTGGGAAAGAGAAAAGGAACATGAGACTTCCATCTCAAAGACGTTTCCACTCCATAACACATCACAAGTGAAATACAACAGTGCATGCCACTCACATGAATACAAGTGTGCATTACCCAGAAAAACAAGGGCTACTTACTTCTGGCTTCATTTTCTCTTAAATTTCTCCCTAGTGGTGTTTCTTGTGGTGGTCCAGCAAGGAGGACTGCTCAGCCCAGATAGGCAGCTGACACGATGGCCACCAGGACCACCTCTGTGCAGATTTGGACAGGGTGGTGAGGCACAAAGCATGCAAGCCCATAGCTCTCACTCTTGCTCCTGGCAGTGGACCTGTGTTGTAGACAGCAAAAGCAACGGGAATTAAATCAAGGAAAGCACTGGCATGGGCAAGGTGATGGGGATTGCAGGAGACCTTTCCAAGGCACATAAAGCAGCTGGGAAATGAGGGTGAGATTAAAATAAAAGTATTTAGACACCTTAGTAAAGCTTAAGTGGATTTGAAGCAGGTAAGCCCTTAAAAACAACATCAAAACCACTGTGCGTATCTGAATAATTTAGGGTCTAAGAAGCCACAGGACGTGTGGATTTTACCCAGGAAGTTTTCATGGTTACTTGAACTTGTGCTGTCCCACACAATCAGGACGTGTTGTCACCTTGGCTGTACTGAGCCTTCATCCAGCCAGGTGCTTCTCATTTACCAGCACCCGTATGCCCAGAGGACCCCCGTCAGTTAGGACCGGTTCCTGGGGAGCCTTCTCTGTCCTGCCTGTGAAGTTGAGATCCCCTATGCTGTGCTAGTCATGCCCCTGCTTCCATTTCTGCGGCAAGGCACACAAGAGCATTTGGCTTAATCGTTCCTGAGCTGACAGTTTGCTATTTGCGGCATTTTCTCGGATTACATACTTGGTGTAGCTGACAGCAGCTTGTGATTTTCAGCAAGTGGAATGCAAGGGAATGACACGCATCCCTGGCAGTCTGGTAACACATCCACAGCAGGCTATTCCCAGAGCCCCGAAACATCAAGCCTGTGTGAGCAAATGGCCTGGAGAGGCTGCCTCCATGGGTGCCACCAGCCAGGCACAATTGTCCCTGGGTTCGCTATCCAGCTTCTCAAAATATTACTCCATTTTTGTCCGAGTGCAGATTTGCAGGACTGAACCCAAAGAGCTGATCTTATTTCAGGCCTGAATTTTCTTTTCCTGTGCATCAGAAATAGTTTTGCTGAAATTACCCTGGTCTAAAACTCATCAGAGAGGGAAAAAAGGGCTGATGCATTGTGCTATTTTCTGTTACATTTTATTCCTGAGATCTTTCTGGAGCCTTCAAATTTTGTGCAACTATCGTGTCTCTTGGAAAATTTTCCTGTCAGTCTAAATTGTCTCGCATTTGCTGTAAGCTCTTGAGGCTAATTTGCTGCATAGTGGTACCCTTAGTCCTCCAGTCCTCTGCTATCCATATCTCCGGGCTGTGGGGTGGTCACATGTGGGTGCAAATCCACCACGGCTGACTCTGAACGTAACCAGTTTGTCCTGGTTGGGCTTATTCTTTCAGACACAGCATGTTTCCTGGCCCAGCAGGGCTAGGGAAGCATTTTAGCCTTTTTTTTTTTTTTTGCACAGCCCATGCTCTGACTGTACCCTGCAGGCGAGTCCATGCCCTGGGAATGCCAGGAGCATGTGTTTGGCTCTGCATGGAGCTAAGCCCCATACAAAATGGGTCAGCCCAGCCCTACTGTTAAAGAAGAATCCAGAGACTGAGTGCTGGCTCTGAGGCTGAGTGGCACAGCCTGGCTTGCGTCCACGGACCTCTTCTCTTGGAAACAAAGCAGCCTCGTGCAAACTGCCTATTTAGAAAAAAAAAAAAAAAACAGATCTGTGCTAATCTCTTAAGGGTGCCTAGGCATTGTGTGGGAGACAGTAAGTTGTTATGGGCCAAAACCTTACCAGGGAGCGTGCTAAGAATTAACCAGTATGGACAATTGCGGATCAAGGCTCAAGCCCTCACCCTGGCCTTGGTTTATTTTCCCGTACAGTCTGCAGGAACCGAGGTGGTTCCTGCAAAGCCCCTGGATTTGTTTGCACTGCGCAAATGTGAGCTCATGCTTGGCAGGGCTTTGCCATGAGGTGGGCTTGCTCTGCCTGCATTTTGAGCGGATGTGGCCTCATTCTGCCTCTGCTGAGAGCTGAAAGCAAACCTTGTGATCATGTTAGCATGCTGCTTTGACTGAATAAACTCTCCTGAGTTCCACAGTTTATTACTTTTGGCTCAGGGCTGGGCAAAGGTGTTATCAAAGCTTCATTTTGGCCATAAGTAAACTTAGTGCTACATCCAATACCTGGGGTCAAGCACCTCAGGAGGTGTATACCATGTCTCCCAGTGCACCAGTTTGCTGGGATGCTGAAGCCCACCTGAGTTAACAAACTGTCCAGAAATCCCTCACCTTGGGGAAGCATGTAGGGAGATACCCCAGGAACTCAGCATGAGTCAGGCAGGAAGCAATGGGGCTCTGGGTCTGTGCCAGATCCTGGTTTCCTAGGGAATCACATGGAGTGTCTCCATGCCTTCTTCCCCAGTATCTATCTTTTCCAGGCTTTCTCCATGGCCTTTGGTATTTAAAATTCCGGTTATTCTGAAAACAGAGAATGAAGGAGGTATGTTTATCTGGTGGTATGTAACAGTCACGTAGTTCTCATTCAGGATCTGAAATTCCTCAGTATCCTGCATACATGTGAACAGGACTGCACCCTTCAAGAGAGAAGTTTCTGAGGGAGTACAATTGGATACATTTATTTTCAGTAGCTTTTATATTGAACGTGCTTCAGGCTGATGTCAGATGACCTTGGGACTCCAAAATACTATATGTTACTGTACAACTTGACTTTACATTTTATGCCTATTTTCTATAATTTTTTTTTTCAAATGATATTTTACATGGCTTTTAGTTGTGGTCTTCAAAAACTAAAGAGTGAAGTCTGAGAAGGGAAAGTGGCAAGCATCAAATTGTATCCATAGTGTGGGTTCAGATTTACCCAGAATGGCAGCACGTGGAACCAGGACTACATGAATATCTACTGAAGTGTAAACATGCACGCTGTTCACATGCTACTCTGAACTCAGATTTGCTGGGGAATGCAAATCTCTTTTGTTTAAAACAGAACATTCTGCATTTAGGAAAACATCTAACTGAAACAAGTTTCTGCATCATAACTGATCTACAGTAAACAAAGACAAAATTACTCAAAAGAGATTTTGAAAAAAAAAAGGAAAGAAAAGAGTATCCCTTAATTTCTGGGATGTGAAGATACAACTTCTTTCAGAAATGAGAGAGTGAATGAGGGAAGTTGTAGTTACTGTGCTGCTGGGTGTAATTAGTTTCCAGATTATATCACTTTTGATAATTAGATCTACAAGAAACCTCCAGTTGAAGACTTCACAAGCATTTCTCGTGTGTCAGCCTGGATATGTAGTAGTGGGAGTGATAGATCTACGGGATAGATCTAGGCTAGTAGATGCTTTGAGAAACACCTTCATCTTTCTTTTAAGCTGGCAGATGGTTTAAGTCCAGGCTGGACCGCCTGCTGTTGTTTTCAATGAAGGAGTGTTACCTTTTTGGATTCATGAAAGGCTCTCAATCAAAGCTAAAATGGCAGGCCAGCGCGGTGAATCAATAAAATCTCTACTTTCAGCTGGAGTGTCGGATAGTAATTCTTCTCGTGTCACTGCCTGGTTAAACAGTCATACTCCCGCTAAAAGCCCTATAAGACATAATAGATTCATGTGGCGTTAGTCCATTGTACTGCATTTACCCAGAAAAAGGGAGAGAGGTTACTGTTTCAGTAAAACAAACCAGACACTGATGCATTGTGTATCAAAATGTATTCACCCATTTCTCTCTGCCTCATTAGAGCAGGGGGAGCTTGTTTTCTATACCGCTTGTGGAGCGGTGTTAAGACATCTGACATATTCATTGCAAATCCTAGTTTAATGATGACTTAGGCATCAAATCCCAAATGATTTTACATGCTGGCTTTCTGTTTTCCCATTATAGCACATATCCATGTGCTTTCTGTTTATTAAACTACAATAAAGATGTACGAACTGGATGTATTAGAACATTTTCCAAGAGGCTTTAGAATAAATCAGTTAACCCTGCAGAGCAATTATCCAACTGTATCATTTATAATTGCAGGAAATTAACTTGGTGCTTCTGATTTGATGTATTAAATTTCCTTGTATGTCATGTTTTAGTAGAAAATGTCTATGGGACAAAGAGGTTTCATTCAAAATGGATCTGAAGGTCCTCAGATGTGAAACATCAAAGCTCGGAGGATGCAAGAAGGAATGAGTGCTTTGTGCCCTGCAGCTGGAAGCTGGTGGCCCTAAAACAGCCTTATTCACATGCAGACGAGTTCCCCAGCCCTTGGAGACTCCCCAGTTGCATGTATCAGCTGTGGATACCCTTTCCCTATTCACTCCTTGAGACTGATCTTGTATCAGAGAACTGGATTGGTGAAATGCATGTAAGAGTTCTGAGTTAAAACTCTGTTTGGAGTCCTCTCATGAACTACATCAGACTCTTCTGGGCCAGACAGATCTAAAGTTAGACCCAAAGAGCCAAATGAAAAACAGTCGGTGTCCTAGAGGGGGAAGGTTCATGTTCCAAACTGTATTTATCTTCCTTGTGGACGAGATCTGTTCAAGCAGTGGAAGTTTGGCTGCTTAGTACTCGCATGGTGCTCACACATTTGCTGTATCTATTACCTGCCTATCTACTTACTACCTACCTATCTACCACCTACTTATCTTCATACATATTACTCATGGGAACGATCGATTATTCTGAAGAAAATCCTTAAATGAGTCTTTTTGTTCCTCATTTTGGAGAGAGTCAGATTACCCTTGCTGGTATACTTAGCAATGCAGCTTGCTAACATTGTAATTCAGAGGTGACGTGCAGGATTTTTATATTTAATGAGACCCACATACCACATTATCTCACCATCTGGGTAGATCCGGGAATGGTTGTAGAAAGTTCCCATTAGTCATATTAACATCCATCATGCCTTCAGCTCGCTGTGAGGATGCAACCATGGAAATGTTTCTTTCGCGGTGGAGCTTATTTTCCTTCGAACATCCACTGAACTTTGCATCTTGAACAAACTTAAATATCCCTCTCTGCTACTAGGCCAGGTATGACCCTGGCTACTAAACAAGGGCAGACTGCAACATATCAAGGGGCCCCTCCTCCACTTCTCTGCAGCAAACTTCAGCAGATGTAGACAAGATTTTAATAGCTACAAAAAGAGAAATGCATGACAACCTCATTAAGGGAACTATAATAGCCTGTCAGAATATCTCCAAGAGGACAATATATCAATGTCTAGTTTGTTGCAGCATTGCTAACTATGGTAGTTTGCCCCTCTCATAATCTTTCATTCATCTTCTATTGGTCTGATTTCCAATAATACTTTACCACCACATGCATCCACTCTCCCTTTCAGCTGCCTTACAATTGCTGACATAACTCTTTAAGTACAGAAGAATTGGGGCTGGTAAGTGACAGTAATAAAAAAGCAGTTAGTGGTCCACCCCACTGCTAGCCCTGATACGGTACATTAGAAGGGTTTTCATTTTCTTCCCCTTTCTACCATCCTGAGGACCATTTTGTCCCATCCCAACATCTGCAGGAGGTCAAGGTCCAAAGAGCCCAGGGATTTTACACCATCTGCCACCAAAAAAAAAAAAAAAAAGAGGGAAAAGAAGGCCCTAAACATTGCTCTAAAGAGCTATTTGAAGTTATTTATCACTGTAATGGCAAACCAATCATTATTAATTGTACCCGCCCATTGTCTTTCATGTACACCACAAGGCCATGAGACATTATTAAAATAGATTTAAACCACTGCAGTTGGAGTTCTCCCCTACTCCCCTTTCACCTTCCCCGACCCTTTGGGAAGATGAAATAGAGTCAAGTGATTTTTGTTCCTTTTCTTTCACGGTGAAGCCGGCTCCCCTCTTCTACTGGGGATCTAGCATTCCTCCAAACTAGGAGCGGTCTGTAAGGGTCATGAGCCATCTCGCACAAGGCTGCGGCAGCTACTGAAACTGCTTCTGAAGCTGGGCTGGGAACACAAGCAGAAACTCACACCAGAGACCCCATAAGATTGCTTCCTGCATATTTAAAGATTTTCTTTCCCCACCTGCCCAGGAAACATTGGTCCCAGCCGAAAGGCAAGAAAACAACAGTGGACTTCCAGGCTTTTCTGTTCACACGTCAGTAAACAGCACTTTTGCTGAACTCAATTTTGCACATCTTAGGCAGTGGCGGTTGCAATAATATGTCTTGAATGAAATGTGCCAATTGGAGGAAATTGTCAACTCGTTATTGTGGCTAACAACTGAGATAGGAATGTTTCAGTCAGAGCAGGAGGCAATTTTGTAAACAAGGAGCATTCCTAGGGGGATTTTTATAGTTAAAATCAGTATGAAATAGACCTGAAATAATTGTAGTGACAAAGGGTACAGCTCTGCTCCAGCTGGAGTTGATGACAACCCTCCGTCTGATTTCCATAGGGTCAGGATTGTGCCCTTTGGGGAAACACACCTAGCACCAATCTATGCTTTGCAGTGTTACTCACACTCCAGGTAAAACCTGGAGTTCAGGTCAACCAATTTAAACAAGCCGATTAGATGGTCTGACGCCCACATGGATGCTGCATTCCCTCAGCTGGTCCAAACACACTTCCAACAACAACCCTCAACTGCTCCCTCTCTGTGACAGCTCTGGGCACAGATCTGAACTCTGCTGCCCAGTAATCCCAGTGACCAGACGCTGCCTGACCTACTTTCAAACTCTCCAGTGTTGTTTTAGACATGCTTCTTCTCTTGGCTTTGCTGATATTTGTGAGCACATACGCATGGCTTCCTGGAAAGATACTCTAACACTCAGGTCTTTGTGGAGGCAGAGGAGACTGGGCTGTGTTTGGCTGGGAGGGTGAGGAGGAGGATGGAAGGAATGGGACCATGAAAGCTTTGAGACACTGTGAGACTGAAGATACCCCTCGGGACATGGCAGATCGTAGAAGCCAAGAAAAGCCAGGCAGGAGGAAGGAGTGATGAGACTCAAGAGAACAGAGAAGTCCAACAGAGAGTTCAGCGCTGTCTGCATGCAAAACGTGACACAATTAAAGGGACATTCATCTTTATCTTTCTGAAAGTTTATATTCTCCTTGGTGCATCATAGAGCTGAAGAACATTGGTCCAGAATGGGGACAAATGGTGTCATGGAATTAGTCAGAGGCACAGTGTCTTACGCAGGGACTCCACAGTCACCCTGGAGAGTGACAGATGCTTGGAAGAAGGACTTTTTGAAGCACAAACCAGCAAGGAGCTTGTTGAAGCTAGAGACAGAGGGAACAAAAACAAACTGAGGCTCAGCAGCTCTTTGCAGTTCAACTGGAACAAAAAAAAATGCTAAGAAAAAAATATCCAATCTATTCCCTCAGAGCCCTTCTCCCTCTGGCCTTTTCTTAAGATGGTGGCTGTATATGTAATGATGAGATAAGGAGGTTGAAAGATACCTGTTTTATGATGAAATAATGTACTTTCTGTCATTAAATGAAACCAAAAAGAGTGGAATGAGCAACCGTAAGTCACTACAAAGAACAAGCTTTCAAGTAGGGCAGGTACAAAATGCATTTCTAGTTGCAAATCTCCATGAATAACAATCAAGAAGTGCCTTACACTAAGACTGATGCTTCAGCATTCATCCATAGCCTATCAAAAATTGAAAATAATCTTGGCCAGCAACCCAGTAACTGGTCATTTGTATTCCATGAGTTGTGGAACAACCCAAAAAGTAAACAGGTAAACGTTGGATGCTTTGTTTTTTTCTCATCCAAGCCCAAAATAGATTATTTGCATGCTGCAAAGTCTGCAGCTGGTGCTTTTCACAAAACGAGTCATGTTTCAGTGTTTGAGCACACAGGTTTCTCCACTCAGATGTGTGGCTCCAACCTATGCTGCTGCTCGAGGAATGCACTCAGTGCTGATGGCTTTGAGGCACCCCTGCTTTGTGGTCTTTTTTCCACTGCATCGCAATTGGCTGGAGCAGGAGATGCTGAAGCTCCCCAAAGGCAGGAGAACTGTCCTTTTCACCAGGGACACCCCACTGACATGTGTGTCAACCAAGCCTCCACTGAGAGAGCGAGCTGGCAGAGGCATTGAATCCTGGCAGATGCACAAGCAGATTCTGGGATGTACCTGGGTGGAGGGATAGTGATTGTGGTGGGGAAGAGGAGGACCTGGGGAAAGTTGTCCCTGTGGTCTCACAGTTCCCGGAGAGCAAGAGTGGTCTCCCACAAAGTAGATGTTACTGTCTCATAAAGCAGAAAACATGCCAGGGAGTGACTTGACAGAGATCAATGCATCCTTTTCTGGCAGAACTCAAACTGACGTCACAAGCTCCGATAAAGACCACATGTGCCTTTTCTAGGGAAATGGCAATTTCAACCAGTCTGCATCAGCAGAAGTACTTCTGCCCTCTGAGGTAGGAGTGAAAGCACAGTATTTCCAGTGGTACGCCTAAGGGAAGACAAGTTTGGGATTATAGCCATCCTATTAACAAAAAAAATTGGCACCCTTCCCTGCACTGCTCTTCTCCTTCCCTGTATGGATGACTTTGTCTTTTCCCTCACCTTTCTGCACCCAGCCTCCCATTTTAGTGATCCACTTGCCTCAGAAAGTCCTGCTGATGCTATGGGTTGTCTCCAGGGTGTTTACAAAGAAACTAAGGCTGTGGTGTCATGTAGGATGCAATATGCTCATGGAACAACTTGCTGTTGCCAAACGGTGAGGTTTCTTTTGCTCCTCTTCTCTCTTGCCTGGTTCCCTTGTGCCTGCTCCTGTTTGTCAGACCCTTCCTGCAGCCAGTTTAAATCACTGAAATTATCAACATCTCTGCATTTCTTTTGGATTTGTTTTCTGCTGTTTTCATGAGTTAGTTTAGCTTCTTTAATTGACAAGCCAGATGAGTGAAGAGAGACCTTTTATACAGGGCTGGCCTAGCCTTCTAGAAATTATTTTGAAACAAAATGACTGCAAAAACTCATTTGCCAAGATGCTGAGCAGCAGCCCTTATTTGCAGAAGCCACTTCTGTTCTGGTGCTGGTGCTACGGGAGATGCTTACCGCAGTGAGTTCCCAGGCCTTGGCACTGAGGGCAGCCAGTTGTACTTACACCGTTTACAGGAATCACAAAACGAAAAGCATCAGATGCTTCAAAAGGAACGGAGATGATTGTTCCTTTTATAGAACTATACACACACCTGGACACATGATGGCTTGGTGAATGGCTGATAAAAGATATTAGGAAATAAAATGGAGATGAGTGTTTTCAGCTCAGGCACCTGGCAGGAATAATGTGACATGGGTAATAAGCAGCAGCCCCTCAAATCATGTATGGTAGAGGTGGCTGTGAGCTCATCACTTGTTTTCATGCACAAAAGCACCAACAGTTACATCTGAGCAGAGTAAAATGGGATGAAAAGCTTCACATCTAGTCAGTCAAGAAATCTGATCTAACTATTCAGGAAAGGATCCATCTCTATAATGTGCATGTACGCAGACAAATACAGCGGTTCTTTTTCTGCAGTACGAACAAGAAAAGATCTTAGATGTTCAAAGGGCTGTTTGCTTCCTAACAGTTTTTCCCAACCTTAATTACAATCTACCTTATTCCCCTTTGAGCAGTTCAGTATCCCCGATTCCTTCGCATGCACTTCTAGTTCAAACAAAGGTACACAATAATGTTTTTGAGGTCATGAGCAGGGACGTCTATCTAGGACGAGGTTGCACTTCAGTGCTTCCCAGAGGGTCCAAGCAGGTGGTACCTTATGGGGCTACTCTGATCGAGGGAGGACTCTCTGCATCATGCTGTGGGTCTCTCTGAGGAACAAGAGCTTCAGAAAGCCACAAATATGGTTTGTAGCCCTGTCCTGCCCCATGTTGTTTTCCTCAGCACAAACCCTTATTTTTAGATGTATTAAAATGTTGTATTGTAAAAAACAATTTCATTCTATTTGATCTGTTATTTTAAGGATGAAACTGAGTTTTTCCAGTTCAGGAACATTTTGTTCTGTTTTTAACCTCAACATTTTACTAAAATTGTTTGAGAAGTCACAGCAAAGAGAGGTCTGCAGACCTTGAGAGGAGAATCTTTGTGTGAAAATATTGATTTTACCTGACACACCTGCAGTAAGTGAACAAAATTGTTCTGGTTATATACAAGTAATCTCTATTGAAATCAGTCTTCTGGCCTGAACTGAAAAACAACTAATCTAAAATAGAATAACTTCCATTTCTTTTGGTGGTTTTGCTGGTCAACTGCATTACTTTATTTTGTTTTTTTTGCAACTATAACACTCCTATAGATAAAATCAGGCCTCCCTCTTTTGACATGGCATGAAGGGTGTTAAATATTTTCAACTTAAAGACTGTCAGCATTTATGGTTAATATGAGTATTTATTGCTCTTCGCTAAAGACATAGTGTAATAAAGAAACCTATTTTCTTCAGATACTAATTAGACAGGTACATAATTAAACATCTTAAATAATGAAATAGATGCTTTGTAAAAGGCTAAAAATATCTGGCCATAAATTAGTCATTCAGCCTATATTAATAAATAAGTTCTGGATGTCGGCTTGCAAAGATTTCCTTTCTGTAATTTGACCAATGGTATGCGCATTGCAAACACATCAGACTCGCCATCTAGACACTGCTCAGTTGCATTTCTTTGTGCTCCTGGATCACTGCACCTTGCAGAGCTGGAGGGTTTTGTGTACATATTGAGTCTGGTCTGATTCTTGTATGGACATCTTAGAATTATGGAATAGTTTGGGTTGAAAGGGACCTTTAAAGGTCATCTAGTCCAACCCCCCTGCAAGGAGCAGGGACATCTCCAACCAGATCATGTTGCTCAGAGCCTCATCCAACGTGGCCTTGAATGTTTCTAGGGGTGAGGCAGCTGCCACCTCGCTGGGCAACCTGTTCCAGTGCTCCACCACCTTCATTGTAAAAATTTTTTTCCTAATGTCTAATCTGAATCTACCTCCTCCTATTTTAAAACCATTACCCCTAGTCCTATCATAACAGACCCCACTGAAGAGTCTCTCCCCATCTTTCCTGTAGGCCCCCTTGAGCTACTGGAAGACCGCTATAAGGTCTCCCCGGAGCCTCCTCTTCTCCAGGCTGAACAGCCCCGACTCTCTGAGCCTGTCCTCACAGGAGAGGTGCTCCAGCCCTCTGATCATCTTTGTGGCCCTCTTCTGGACCCTTTCCAGCTGGTCCATGTCCTTCCTATGTTGGGGGCTCCAGGACTGGACACAGTACTCCACGTGGCGTCTCGTGAGAGCAGAGTAGAGGGGCAGAATCACCTCTCTCAACCTTCTGGCCATGCTTCTTCTGATGCAGCCCAGGATGCGGTTGGCTTTCTGGGCTACAAGCGCACATTGCTGTCTCATATTGACCTCCTCATCCACCAGTACTCCCAAGTCCTTCTTCTCAGGGATGCTCTTGATCCATTCTCCACCCAGCCTGTATTTGCGCTTGGGAGTGCCCCAACCTGTATGCAGGACCCTGACCCACGAGCAGGACCCAAGTGCAGGATTAATCCTATGAGTCCTGTATAAACTGGCACATAAGTAGAGGAAAGGCGATCAGGTTAGTACTGCCACCAAAGGAAAACCTGCAATGAGAGCACAGCCAAATAGCAGGCAATAGAGAATCCACCTAAGAAACAGACCACAGCCACTGGAAAAGCTGTGAACAAAACTCACAGTTTACAAAACAAAGAAAATGAAAACTGTGTAAGCACCCTTGCACGAGAAGGTACTTGTTTAATTTACTTAACTTAAATGATAGGAAAAGGGCAAATTGGTTTTGGAAGAAAAAAAATGCCTCATTTCTCCACTGGCCTTTTGCCCTTTTCTAAAGCCTTGCTCAAACTAAATCTTTGTGAAGGTTCTGAAATATTTAGTTACTGCCTTTCCTTTTCTTCGCATTTTTTTTTCTTGCGTATTTCTGGACTGTGGCCAGAATGGGAAACAGATTGCTGAATACAGCAAAAAAAAAAGCTGTTCTCAAGGTACTTCCATGCCGTCAGAAAGCTAGAAATGCTGTAAATCTTGAGCTAACCTGCTCTTGTAACCTTGAAACTTGCTGACGGTGCACTTCCCTAGTCTGTGCTACCAGGTATAACCGCTGACTGTTCTTCTATTAGCAGGTCTCACCTTACCAGGGCTGGCCTGCAGGTACCAAGGTAATACTGCTGTTCTGTGTGATACCAGACAACTGTGACAGCCGCTACTTTGCAGTGTGTAATCCTGAAGTGTTCATTGCCGCTACTTTGTGGTGTGTAATCCTAACACTGGCCAGGCTCCCTGCCGCGTAGCCTATGCTCTGCCATTGCCTCCATCCATTTTATCCCTTGGAGTCTTTCCTAGACCTGAAGTGGCCCTTGCCTGCACGCTCTCACAAATTCAGCTTTGGAGAGAGGAGATGGACTTTGCCTCCTGCTTCTCTGCATCTCATCTCAGAGCAAAGAAGTGCAGCAGGGAAGAGCTGCCTGTGTTAGGAGCATGCTTGGAAGAGGGTTTTATAATCCCATAGAGAGGCCTGGAAGCTCTTCCATTTCTACTCGGTGTTGCAAACTCTATCACCATGTCCCAGGGACAGGTCTTTCCTTCCGCTGGGCAGCAGGACCAGGTGAGCTGAGGTAGAAAGGATTGTTCAGCTCATAATGCTTGTCCCCTCAAACTCTTCTAATCTTGCCAGTTCTAGTAATGTGTCATGGTTTTATTAAATTACATTACTTGGTGATATCTTATTGCTTTTTTATCAGTGTTATGAAACTTCCAAATAGTACTGCCCAAAGAGTTCTGTTCACTTATTCCTTCTGGTTGTTTGGCACATCCTTGTCTCACTTTGATTTAAATGTTCAAGATACAGGCTGTGCCTTTGCTGGGTTATTACGATCCTCAGAATAACATATCCCCGATGACTGGCAGGATCTCAAGGAACCACTGTAACAGATAATGAATAATGTTTTTATTAAAACTCCTGCAGAATTTCTAGCCAACTTTCAAGATCATGTCAATAAAAGTATTTTAGATAAGTCTCAGAAAGTCACAGGTTCCTCATACCCCAAATGGACACATTTCCCATGATTAACATAAATTTGATTGATTGATTTCTCTTTTTCAGAGAGTACAACCAAATCTAACAGAGAAAGAATGAGTGTTTTTGCATTCATTTAATGAAAAATAATTAATTATTACAGAGTGCAAATTGATTCTAACCATGTTGGCTGTGAAAAATTCTAGTCCTTTTGTTCTGGGTTTTATTCTTCTGGACAGTCAGCCTCATAAAGATAGGCTGTGTAGTCTTTACCCACACAGATAAACTTGTATTCACACGAGAGCTCCATTGGTTTCTTGGACAACAGCCTAAGGAAGTAAGTCCTGCTGCTTCTGCTGAGCACTTAGCAGATGTGTAAATGACAACAAGCATAAATAAGGTATGTATCACTCAGGTCTGTACATGTATTCATTTGGAGTGCCACTTGTTGATGTGAGTGTGTCAACTCATCTCAGAGCAGTGTGTGCACAAGAACAACTGCTCAGCAACAGGAGAATGGCTCTGGAAGGAAGGGTAAAAAATGATACAGAAAATTATAAACAGACATTTCCCCTCTTTGATTGTGGAGAAGGCACAAACCATTTATTACATGTGGTAGCTGGCAGAGGGAGAGAAAGAGAGAGAAGAAAGGACTGTTCAGACACCTTGAGAAAGCCACTCAGGAAAAGCTGGGGTTTTGTTATTCCATCTTAGTTTGATCAATATGTGTACCTTTACTGAGCCCAGTGTACCTTCTTTACGACCACAGCTCCTTCACAGGCTGAGAAACATTTGATATTCTAGTATTTGATTAATTCTGTAACTATGATTCTAAAGATTGATGCCGTATTGATGAGGTACCCTGCAGACGGACACTCCCTGCCCCAAGTAACTATCCTTTTAGAGAAGGAGACAAAGGACAGGATGGGGTCACTTTATTTACCCCACTGTAGACATGAATAATTGGTCGTAAGAGAGATTAATTTGCTTTCCAAAGGTTACCAAGGAAGCCTGTGCAGAGCCAGGAACTGGTTTTGTGTTGCCTGATTCCCAAGCTACAGCTTTAACTACCTCTTCCTCTCAAGTAAATGAAAATATTTATGAATCAGTGATGCCAGTGAGGTCACAAAGTGATGGGACATCAGCTAGTGAGTGAATGGGGTTTTATAGGTAGGACATCAACCTAAACTATACATATAACTATATAATCTCTGACCATAAATCAAAATTTCTTTCTTTCTGCCATGGAAAGAGGTATGACTGCTTTTTTCTTTATGGTATTTTAGTCAATTTGGCTTGAAAGTTTACTTCTCATGTCTAAAGGATATATGTTAATATCTACAATCCAAACCTGTATCCCTTTGGGTGGAAATAATACTGCGTAAATTATGTGAATTCAGGTGAATGCTCAAGCTCATGACAGTAAAATTTGCTGATCACTTGCCTGTCCCTGGATTTTCAGAGGAGAAACGTTCCAGAGGACGGAGAAGACAATGGAGATGTTCTCATCACATAATTTTCAGAGGCTGGACTGAAAAAAAAAAAAAAAAGAAGAGAAAGAGGGCACTTGTGCCAAACATACTGCAAATTTTCACATTATTTCTGTAAATGAGTTGCATTAGAAGACTCAGCCATTTAAGTTATGCAAAATCAATATGCTGTCATCCATGGATGTGAGCACGTCTCAAGGACAGTTTCATTTCCACAGAGTGGGGTGATGGTAGTTGGGAAATGCATGTTGAGGGTTGGAATTAACCCAGAAGAACCTATTGTACATATGAATAGAACAGAAACTCAGTAGATGAGAGATATTTCATGGCAAATATGATTTCCAAGTGTTATACTGTATATACAGAGTTGGAATACATGGCGCTTGCTCACCATTTGCATTTCCAGCTAGTGGAACAGCACCTTTTTGACTCTCAAAATAAAAACAAAAATCTGCATTTTAGTATTGTAATGGTTTAGCCCGAATTAACCCACAGTTTCTCACTCACCCTCCCCAGTGGGGTGGGGGAGAGAATTAGGAAGGGTTGAGATGAAGACAATTTACTAAAATAACAAGGGAAAACTACAATAATAACAGAATATAAGGATATTAAAAATATACAAAGTGAACAATATGTGTTTTCTCACCACCCGATGTCCCAATGACTGATACAGCCCGTCCCGAGCAGCGACCACAGAAACAAAACCGAGCGGCAAGTAAAAGAGCAAAAGGGAGCCAGCAAGGTAGAGGGAACGATGCCAGCAAAACGAGGGAGAAAGATGGATGCCAGGAAGACAGATAGCTACACTGGCAAGCCCCCACTTATATACTGAGCATGATGTTTATGGCATGGAATACTCTCTTTGGCCAGTTTGGGTCAATTATTCTGTCTGTCTTTCTCCCAGCTTCCTGCATCTGCAAATTAACGAGACTTGGAAAGCAGGACAGTGTCCTTGGTCTCATTCACAACAACTGGTATCATCGGGGTGTTTATCAACAGTCTTCACACACGAAATCCAAAACACACCAGCTACTGAGAGGAAAATTAACTCCATCCCTGCCAATACCAGGACAAGTATACCAGTCTCCTTTCATTTGTACAAAGTCTTTTTTTTCTTTCTCCTGAAGAAAAAACCCACTCCAACAACCCTTACTTGAAAATACTTAAATAACATTGGATTTACTTACTGGAGTGTTATGTGGGAGCATTGAGATTTATTTTCATTTGATTCCTGTCATTTCTTGGAAGAAAATAAAGGAAACAGAAAACATGACATTGGAGAGTTTGAGGTTCTGGCAGCTTGGCGTCTCTTTCATACTGCCATGGAAAGCATCTAAGATGCCAAATATTTTCTGCTTTATCTGAGCCACACTCTTACAAAGCAGAGGCAAAAAAAGATATTGGATGGAGATGATAAGGTCAGTTTAAGATGAAAAGGAATTTGGTACATTTGTAAGTTTGACTGTGTTTGAATAAAGGTACCTGGAGTTTGTATGTCAGGAATTTGGTAGGAAGCAGCAAAGAAAATAGCAATGTTCTTGATCATTTTGCCTCATCTGGTCCACTAAGAGTGTTTTTCAAGGAAAATGAGGACCCAACACATGCTACTAAATCTTTGATCTCAGTGAATAATTGCCAGCTTTGTGAAAATGGGGGTGATGGCATTTTTGTACAGTGATGATGCTGTTGCTCTGCATTAATGCACAATTTATATTTCCCTATATCCTTTACTGTCATATATTTTTATATGGTGTCATTTCTTATTAATTTCCTCCCTGAATTAAACTTCCCTCCTATTTGTTACTTGTTTTATACAGCTTTTTCTCCACTTTAAGCAGTCTTACTGATATAGCAAAGCACGACAACTTTGTACAAGATTCCTGTGAGACCTCATCTGGAGTACCTCATGTAATTTCTGTTTGGGAACTGACAAACTCTTGTGCAGATGACTGGGGAAAGGAAAGGGAATATTACCACATGAGAGAAAAATAGAAGATCTTGGCTTGTTTAGCTCCATAAACTGAAGGTTGAGAGGGGATAAAACTGCTCTCTGTGCATCAGGGGGTTAAATATCAACAAGGAAAAAAGAAGTTTTTATGCAAAGGCTGATGTTGACATAAGAACCACTTGGGTACAGGCTCGCTACAGATGTATTAAGCCTTGGAGTTATGAGAATGTCCCTAATGGTTACAGCAATGAGGTTCTGCAACGGTTTTCCCATCTGAGTGGGGAAGGACTGACTACTTCCAGGATGGAACTTCACAGTTTTATGGAGGAAGAAAGCATGACATGGTGCCTGAGGTAGTAAAGCAGGAAAGTCAGAGAGTTTAGAGGTGAATTCCAGTTTTTCTGTCTGGGGGTCCCAAGTCCAGACTGTAAGTTTAAATTTCTAGAAGAGACTTAAGTGTTTTGTCTCCCATTGTATCCCACAGAGAACGGAGCCAAAAGTAGATACCAGCATTTAATTAGTCTCTACTAACTGTAAAGAATAGACAATTTAGATGTTAGCACTGTAATCTCATTGTACTCTGAGTTAATTAATTGCACGGGCCACAGGGACTTGACTCAGCTGGCTAAGGAAAAGTAAGAAAGAAATCTGTAGGGGCAGGCAGATATGGCATAGGACCTGCAGAAGACTTACTCTTTTCTGAAGGAGTAGCTGTGGGCTCAGCAGAAGTGACGGCATCTTCGAAAGTACAAGGTGCCTATATTTAGGCAACCGAATTGGACCCCAGACAGGGGGTAATGATGAATCAGTAGTCACAACCTTGACAGCATTCGTTTCTCCTCTCTTCTTGTCTACTTTCTTCTTTTTCTGATTTTCTGTTGTATTTGTCTTACTTGGCTACAGCAGTTACATACTTCAGAACACTCCCGAATCTTGAAAAGCAAACAGAATTATGCATATTAAAACTAAAAAGAAATTAACTAAGAGGATAACTTCCCTTCCCAAGGAAAGACTTCAATGTGCACTGGGCACATGAATTCCCTCTGTGCAGCTATGATCCTTCTGCTGATTTTCCACTAATATTCTCAGTGCAGTAAACTGAGCATTTTAAGATTTGCTACCAGGCTTCTCAATGACACCAGTTAGTTTCTTCTTAGCCAGCAGAAGTCTTTTCATAATGTAGGGCAAGAACAAACTTTAAGGAAGGGCAAACAGCACCAAAAGGTAAAGTGCTGGTTCGCCGCAGGATCCCAGTTGCCAACGATTATTAATATGCTCATTTCTGGATTTGTCTTTGGGGCTTTCCTTGCACAGTGATGTTAAAAGTCTTGGCAGATGTTAAATGTAAACACATTCTGCAGTGTTTGTCGCCTCTCTGTAGGGAAGGAAGGTGTGACTGATCACCGCCTCGCAACCCCTTGATAAAAACAATCAGTGTTACCGAGGCACGCGGAAGGGAAGAAACCCAAGCCCGACTGCAGCAAGGGCTTCTCGAAGGAGTAAGAAGGGAAGGACAATAAGACAGAAGATTTAAGAAGAGACAAGAGATTATGCAAATATGAGCTGTGAATAACATCCTGGCAGTACAACCCCTCCAGAGATAACTTGCCACCTGCATTTCTCTAACAGGCACCTCCAAGTCAGTGAGAAAAATGGAGCAGCTTTTGAACAAAAAGGGAAGGAGAAGAAAAAAAAATCAGACTAAGCACTCTTTAATTCTAGCCACGTTAAAGTCTAAATGCTGCCAAAAAGCCAGTAATAAAATTTAATTCTTTCTGAGGACATGATGATCAGTCATCCAACCAAGAATCAAAGTCTCCTGGGAGTGTTTCTTCCATTGTGGGGCTTGAGTAGACTTGACCCTCTCAGCATTTCGTATTTCATAATTGAACTCAATGTCCCTCACACTTTTAACATCTTCCTAGATTAAAAAAGAGCATTAATCACTCTTGCCTTGGAGCAGCGCTGAAGAGGGAAGTAGGACACCAGGCACAGTTTCAGAGAGGCCTGGGGGATTAAGGTGATCAGTGTCTCGGTGCGTGTGTTAGTACATGTTTGTGTCTGTGTCACAAGCAAACAAAAAACTCCCCGCAGGCACGTTACAGACTCCCAAATATTGCTCCAATATATATGATCTACCGCCATTTTGATAGTTTCACTCCAGAGACAGTGGCATACAGTTGAGCACCACGCTTCTGCAGCTTATCTCTGGGAAAGTAAAAAAAAAAAAAAAGCCTTTTTTAACTGTGTGCTTTGTTATGATTTATACATTTCTTTCTTGAATAGCTGGAGTTTATCTTCTTCAGCTGCAGGAACTTAGAGCAAATGAGAAACGAAAACATCAACTCAGAGCCTGCACTAATGCCTGACACAAACATGTCACTCGATACTTAAGTATTTATTTATTCATTTATGTTTTTGTAGTCTCTTCTTAGGCACAGAACCTTTGTATTTATTATAATAATGGTGACAAAATGTGGGAACGGGGTGGGTGGGAAGAATGAACATAAATGCAAGCCAAAAAAAAAGAGTGCCACCAGAGATGGAGGAACGGTCGGCCGCTCCTTCTCTTTTTTTTTTTATTTTAACTGAGGAAAACCAAGTTAGGGAGCGGGCTGTCCCCCAAATCTGAGACTAGCAAGGGCTGCAGGGCATTTTGGGGCCTGATCAGGAGAAGAAGCTGAAGTAGAGCAGGGCCAGGAGCCTGAGGGGCCCTGGGGCAGCCAGAGTTGTCTGAGGGGAGCGGGGTCATGTCCCACAGACCACGGTGAGACCAAGGCCCAGGCAGGACCTGGCTGGCCCAGGGAGGTCGCCCCAGGCCGACGGCGGGGTGGTCCTGCCACCAGCACTGCTACAAATTGCCATGGCTGCTGGCCCAGTGGAAAGCAAGGAGGTGTTGGTAGGGGGGTCCCCTTCCGCTTGGTCGATCCGCAGGGAGAGTGTGGGGCCTGGGGGAGCGGTGAAGCGAGAAGGGGACAAAAGCAGCGGCTGGGGCTGGCTGCTGGAGTGGGGTGCCCGGCTGAAATCCTTCACAGCGTCGGGACACAAAACCTCCTAAATCTTCATTGGAAAGTCATTAGAAATCTGTCGGAGGAACAGTGCGCAGATTGCCAGAGGAGGGGACTGAAAAGCCCCTCGGGTCTCCACAATACCTGAAATGAACTGGAAGGGATGGGGTGGGGCTGGGAAGCAGATTTCCTGCCATAGCTAAAGCCCCCTTTCAGCCTGTTTTGCAACAGTTTTACGATGTGTTAGAATTTACATTCACGTGTTGTTAACCATTCTTTGGCGCAATGAAACGTTTTATCTGTCTGACCTCAACCTTTGCCATATGCTGGTGCAAACTGTTCAACTTAAGCCCCAGCGAGTTTAAGAAAAGAAGGCAGAAAAAAAAAGGAGGGGAGAAAAAGGAGGGTCCGAAAAGCACATTACTGGGTAGGCTCTGTTGTTGCTCTTGATAGCTGCCTTCCTCTCTGTTTTCCATGGAAACGTTTTGAAAGCCAATTCCAAAAAAAGAAAAAAAAATAGGAAAGAGAAAAAGATCCATGCTGATAAATGAATAGTGGCTCATAGCATGCCAGCTCTTCACTAATTGTCCACTTTACATATGCTCCTTCATGTTTGGCGATGCCTTTTATATTGTGGAGAGACAGTAATGAAACTTCATTGTACTGCATTAAGGAGAGGTGTACGGAATGCATTTGAAATTAGTTGGAATGAGTTTTATAAGGTTTTTATTTATTTTATCCTAATTTTCTGATTGCTTTCTCAGTCCAGTTCATTTGAAAGAATAAGAGATGAGGATTACTGAAGGAGAGTGATAATTTTGTGAGATAGGCTGGTAATTCATGCTGAAAGACCCTGTTTTGTGGTTTTGAAGATGTGCCTAGTCAACTTGCAGATGCCACCCTATTTCTCTTAGAGACCCAAATGGCAGCATTGCTCCAGTCTTGCTATTCGATTCCTCTGAAACTACGGTTATGAACCTGTCTCTACATTTTGCCTCTGGTCTCTGGATGTGGTTAGGTGTTTCTCACCTTGTGTTTTGGGTGGACCAAGCAACGCAGATTGCTTTCTAATATCTCATGTGATGGATTTTCATGGAATTGTGGTTATTTCTGTACTGAGAAATGCTAGTTTCCCTTCATCCCACAGATGCCTCTGGATTCTAGTGAGAATGGTGGGACTGAGGAAACCTGGCTTCAACTCAGCCTCCTGAATGGTCCTGGACTAGTCCCTACAGAGGACATCCACAAAGGTGCTGTAATGTTGTCATGTTCAGCAGTAGTGGGGCTTTGGGATCAACAAAGCTTGAGTGGCTCTGTGCAGCTGCGAAGCCCATACCTGAAGAAGATACTTCAGCACATGCACGGAGTTGTCATAAACAACAAACTTTGAATGCTTAAGGATATTAGATTATTTAGGGGTTAGACAAGTCCTTGGTGAATCAACTAGTAGCACCTAGGCTCCTGCAATCTCACTGTTGGTTTGTGAGCCTCCTTCTGTAAAGCCATGGTGGCCTTGGAAGGCATTCGGGTAAGAGAACTCTCATGGCTAGGTAAGGCTCATATACTCACTGTAATAACGAATCCCCAAATGAAGAACCTAATTATGTATGTCAGGGTTGTGAGCTGATATAGCCCATCAGTAATCCCTATGTTAGACCAATCATTGCTGCAGCCTCTTGCAGCATATATTGCTGCACTTCACGGTATGTGGCATGTCTCTTGGGGAAATAAAAATCATTGTTGCTTTCTGTGAAACCTTGCCAACCCATCTTGCATTTTTAAAAGTAATTTCCATTCTGCTATGGTCTATTACACATGATGTTTTGCAAGAGTGGGAAAGAGTTAAGCAAAATGAAGACCATTATCAATATTTTATTTGTCACAGCTGAAAAAATACATTTATAGGTCAGTTCATTCCAATCCATTCATTGATTTCAGTACTCAAAGCCCTTCAGGGAGTGTCTAAAATCCACTGATGTTTCAGAGTGCTAAGTTTTGTGTTCGGATTTCTGATAAAACTGAAGGATGTGTCAGAACCATGTAACAGACTCCGGGTCTGATTTACCACTGCATGCTTCCTGTCTCTGCTGGCGTTAACTCCAGTGATTTCATCGGAGTGGAGCTACATGGTATTGATTTAATTCTTATGTCGATGTGAACCTCCAGAGACATACTTCCCTGCTCTTATTCCCACTGACTTCAGTTCAGGAACATAATCAGGATCATAATTAGGAATGATGACCTGATTCAGTCAGGCATAGAAATACAAGTCAGTATTGCAGTTTCTCAGTAATGCTACTGACTGTAGCTGGGCTACTTTCTTCCTTAAATTCAGGTATGTGCTTACATCCCTTGCAGATGGTAACCTATGTATTTAGGCTCGCTGCTGATTTCTGTGAAAGTGGGTCTGTTGACTGACTGCAGCAAGCTTTGAATCAGGTCCATAATGAGAAGAAACTTGGTAAGATATTTAAGGAGGCTCAGGAGATAAACTGTGCTTGCTCCTCAATCACCATCTATACCATTCCATTTGCTTCAATTTACTTTTTATATTTGTCACTAGAATGAATGGAATTTGATCAAAGTTCCTTTCTAAGTATGCTCATAGTATTGTCTACAAACTTATTACTTTCAGAAAACAAAGTAGGATAATGCACTTCTTTCTGCATATTGTGTTGTCTTTTCTAGCTGCCATTTAAATATCTAGTACCTCAAAAAGTGTACCCAGTAGGGTTCAAATGTTTTTGTTTATGTGTATCTTTCAGGCAAAAATTTGCCAAATACTGGTATTGATTGTGGGCTTCTGGGAAGAGAACTTGGCTTGGAACTAAATGGACTGGATCCAAGAATGAGTAAAATCTGTGGCTGAGATGCAAACACCTAATTACAACTATTATTCAAAAATTCAATGTAAAAATAATAAGGGAAAAATTACTCATCACATTTAAAGGTGAATTTTTCTAATGGCATTAAGAGATTTTGAAATTAGCCAAAATATCAAAAGATGAATAATAAAAGTACCCATGATCAATATTTATATTCAGGTCAAAGTGAAGAGAAGTGAGACAATAAAATGTAGAAATGCACATATTGTAATTTGATTTGAACAGTCAACATTGATAAAAAGCCTAACTGTTTACTGTAAGATTACTTTCTGATTCAGCATTACCACATAGAGCTACATCTGTTACTCTTCATTTGAATACAAAAGTTACCTCTGATCTAATTAAAAACAGAATAAAAGCAGGAACTTGATGTCTTTTGGAAGTCCTCAAACTTATTAAAACTGAAAGTAATTCAACACATTTAAAGAATTAATGGAATTAATCAGGGGCTAGATTCTGGCTAGTGAGCTCCAGCTGCTGAGATAACTATGAGGAATAAGAGTTCTTATTGCTTGGTGGCATTTAATAAGTACTTGTGATATGCCTAAGTTACCTTCAAAACAGCTAATTTGACCTAGGCTGCCTTTGAAATGGCTAATTTGAGTTGGGCTAGCTGATAGCTGCAGCAGCACTGGGCTAAGCGTGGATTGATTCATCGTTCGTATACTGCAGGGGATGAACTTCTGCAGTTAGACTGCTAGCACTTCAGATTAGCTTAGATCTACAGATACTCTCTCTAAGGAGTAGGGGGGTAGGTGGCAGGAAGAGAATGAAAATTCAGGTAGGCTGATTTGTGTCTTGCCTGGTCCCATCTTCCTTCCCTTGCAGATTTTTTAAACTGTGACCTGAAAAGGGCTTGCATCAGAATTTCCCCTCCAACATAGTAAAAGCATTATTTCTCTTAAGTACAGTCTCTAAAAATTAATCCAGTATTCTAGCAATAACCTGTTCTTTTTTTTTTTATTTTTTTTAGGGGGTGTATGAATCCTTTTGGAAAAGCCTCGACTCCGCAAAAGCAGTCCTGAAATATTTTTGTTCCCGAAAGCCTATGACAACAAACACAGGCATAAGCTAGGGAACAGAGTGAGAATTTTTGAGTGTTACATCTTATGATAAGTGACTAACTAAAATAGGCAGAAAATTACTAGTCTGAAGTATTTATGTAACATTTTATGTTCTTATTAAAGGTCTCCACTTTCTATAACTAAGAGAGGACATTGGTTTGTCTTTTTGATGTGGAGATGAGTGAACACAGAATAATAAATATCATATTTGTTTCTGGTCTTGTAGTAAAGCCTGCTGAATTGCTTTTCAAATCTCAAGTGAGATTCATCTCACCCGTCTTTAGCTGTTCAAAAAAAACCCAAAAAATGCAAGTAGCATAAGGTAGCCATCTAGGCTTCACTTTTAGTCAATGAAGAACAATAGGCTTCTCCAATTTGTGGTGTATTCTCTCCTGATGGAAGCATGTAAGAGAAATAGGGTCAGTAGCCTTTGATGAGCACCAAGAAATGTCTCTCTTCAGTGACTGAAGAGGGACAAAGCCCAGGGAGCAACTGGCTTACACCAGATGCCTCGTTCTTTGGCAGCTAGAATTAGCTGAGGTAAAGCTCTCCCATTATGGTGCTGTTGTGTATATGTGAAAGGGAAAGGCACTCTGTTTAGTGGTTTTAGGAGGTCAGATGTAGATTTGATAAAGTGAATGCTGCTTGCAGTTTCTAACCTCTATTTCTTAAAATCCTTGTAGGTTATGCTTGTAGTGCATTACAGCAATTTGTCGTTCAGCAGTCACGTGTCATGTCTGGATGCCATATCAGAACTGGAGTCAGTGAGTGGTTGGCTGCCAAACAGAGCTTTGAGCCTGTAACTGTAGTCTTGGATGTGCCTAAGGCACCCTACTGTCACAAGCAAGGAAATCGTAGAATCATAGAATCATAGAACGGTTAGGGTTGAAAGGGACCTTCAAAGGTCATCTACTCCAACCCCCCTGCAAGGAACAAGGACATCTCCAACCAGATCAGGTTGCTCAGAGCCCCGTCCAACCTGGCCTTGAATGTTTCCAGGGATGGGGCATCTACCACCTCTCTGGGCAACCTGTTCCAGTGTTCTACAACCCTCAGTGTAAAAAAATTTTTCCTAATATCTAATCTACCTCTCTCTATTTTGAAACCGTTACCCCTAGTCATGTCACAGTAGGCCCCACTGAAGAGTCTTTCCCCATCTTTCCTGTAGGCCCCCTTGAGGTACTGGAAGACTGCTATAAGGTCTCCCTGGAGCCTCCTCTTCTCCAGGTTGAACAGCCCCGACTCTCTCAGCCTGTCCTCATAAAATGAAATGTGGTATGCCATCCTGCTTGCCAAAGGTAGATGCTTGCAGGGTCTCTGAGAGAAGCCATTTGGGTAGAAGTGAGGTGGGACACACCATAGATGTGACTGCTTTGCAAACCTCTTCCACTTCAAAAACGTTGAGCACCTTGACCTATTTACCCAGATAAATTATTTATAATTACTATTAGATTGTCCTTTTGGAAAGAGTCAAAGTAGACAGGTTTGACATTACAGGGGCAGCTTTCAAAGAATTCAGGTCCAAATGTTTAAATGTATGGGATAGGATTCACCTTACCTGCCTCAAGAAGTCTGTGGTTTAAATGATGCCTATTCACCTTTGGCTCCTCTAATAGTCAGCAGAAAGAAGCTAGCACTGCCAACGGGCATGTCTTAGACACCTGCTGTATGAGAGACGACTCACCCAACCGAAAGTGCTTAACTCTTCCCAGTGACTAGGCTAGCCTGGAGCAATGAGCTCAGACTAGACACCTCAGTTTTAGACATGAATCCTGTTCTTAGCATGTAGGTACTGCTATTTAAAAATTACAGATAATATTAATAGAAAAGTTGCTGCTGATTTACGTGAGAAATGTGATCCTCATGACACCACTCACATGAGTAAAAACCATGTGAATGTTTCGCTGCTCACAGGATCTAAGTCACACTCACTGCTGTTAAATTAAAAATAAAAGTCTCTGTTGATTTTAACTGGTATCATGTTAGGATCCCACTATAGATCCTTCTTCAGCATAATCCCTTCTGTACCAGGATGAATTTTCTAGTTTGACATTGCTCCTTTCCATGTCAGAGCAAGTGCAGGAAGATCTGGAAGTCTATGTTGCAGCCATGGACCACAGCTTTAGACAGAAGGTAGCTTCTGGAACAGGTTGCCCAGAGAGGTGGTAGATGCCCCATCCCTAGAAACATTCAAGGCCAGGTTGGATGGGGCTCTGAGCAACCTGATCTAGTTGGAGATGTCCCTGGTCCTTGCAGGGGGGTTGGACTAGGTGACCTTTAAAGATCCCTTCCAATCCAAACTATTCTATGATTCTATTTACAGTAGCTGTATGGTGTCTGTGGCAGGTACTCTGTGTGCAGTTGGGGGACTACACGGCTGCGGGCTTTTGTGGTTGAAATGCGAGATCTACTTCAGTCTACAGGATGTGGTTCCTCACCTGTGCTTCTTGCAGGGTGTGGCTGCTGGCTCCTGTCTCCTCTCCAGCAGCCTCTCTGGCTCCTGCTGCTGTGCAGCCAGCAGGCTGAGCTACCAGAGGTGGCTTCTGTTGCTGAGGGCTGTGATGTGTGTACGAAGAAGAAATGGTGAGAACTGTCTCTCCCAAACAGCCTCTCCTTTGTCCCTGACACTCCTCCTTGGGCTCCTGTTGCTTCTGCTGCTGCCTGAGGTTGAACTGCTGTTGATGGTTACTCTAGCTAGAGGAACATACAAAGAAGCTGGGGAGCAAAGAATACAGAAAGATGGCAGCAGCAGAAGCCTATAAGGCTTGTTACCCACCCTCCCCAGCACGTCTCACTAACACATCTAGTGTAAGTATCTATCTATCTCTTGCTGTCCTTGCTCTGCCACTGAGTGCAGAAGTATGTTTGCACCAGTGGTCATCCTGTTCTCGTAGTCTCTTTCATGAGGAGTGTCAGAATACAATACAGAAAGGAAATTGTTTTGCCATTTTGGGATTTCAGGTCATATATCTCCCTTCTTTCACCTGATAGTGTCCTTCAGGGAGTGTAGGAAAATTAACCCCGTTCACAATGTGACTGCTTGTAATTAGAATTCTCATTCACCCTTAATAGCCACTGGTATCCATCAAAGGCTTGATTTCCAGGTCTATTGTATAGCGCAGTGGAGAGGAAAAGAGCTGAAGGTGCTAAGCATGTTGGTAGAACGCAAGTGGAATAGGGGGAGTTGCTGTGCTGCCTCTGAGGGCGGGCTTGAGAAGTTCCAGCTATGCCTGGCGTGCCCCAGGGTGGTGTGTGGTCTTGAAAAAATGGTCAGAGGAGTAAGAGAGTGGGGGTTTTAAGAACATTTTATTGGGCACTAGAGGCAGGCCAGGAATGGGTTTATAATCTGCTGTCGTGTTCAGCTGACAAATGGTAACTAGTGAGCAGTGGTATCTTGAATGCTTCACATGATCGAATGCTGTGCTACCCTGATGAAAGTGCCCCTGTGCAGAGATGTGCTAGCTAAAGGCTGAATCAATTTGAAAACCAATTTTAATTATAGTAGTGCAAATTTTGTGAGCAAGCAGACAATCTCCTTGGTGGTAAGGAGAGATACCATTAGTAGAGTGTAAAACCAGTCCATGCTCTCTGAACTAGGTTAGCAGATAGTGAACAGAGTATCAGAGACAAGGTGATTGCTGTAATACAAAGGTAAAAAATCATTTTGTATTATGATGGTACGTGTTAATCTGTCCCTTGTTCACAGGATCTGAGTGATGATCAAGCTGTAATTCAGACCTCAAAACAGGGAAAAACCCACACAATAGTTCTCTATAAGGTGCAGGAACAGTGGATTAACAGGCTACAAAGAAGCCTGACAGATTTGCGTGGTATCCTAAGCTCCACCATCCCGTTTGGCAACCTTCTCTTTACAGGGCAACAAGTGTCACTGTCAGGAGCTGGCCGCACGCTGACACATCGGATTTGTGACCTCATGTTTTAGCCCTGCACTGGCGTAGTGGCTGAACTGACCCCTGCAGCCAGGGATCAGATGGAAAGACGTTAGGGGTGATTCCTCACCAGCACAATGTCCAGACTCATGTCACTGCTGTTTCCAGTCATCCTGGGAGCAATCATCCATGAACCGATTTTATGGCAGTGCTAACACTTGCCTTCATTCTTTCGGAGCCGGAGAGAATTGCTCTTAACCATGCCCCCTGCTGCCTCGGGATATAATCTCAGGAGCATTGTTTAGGGGCACAACCAGCTTCAAGAAGCATTACTTTGCTTCAGTGCATTTTTATGTGTTTTCTTTTCCCTGCAGGCTTTTTTTTTTTCTGTTGAGGGGGATATTTGGACCAGCGAATGCACTTTTTTTTTCCCCTTCTTCTTAGTAAAGCAACAGTCAAAATGTCTATGTCTGTGTGCTGTTGTCAAACATGTAAATGTTTGCCCAGTTTGCTACTGGGTAGCATCTTGGGTTTATGTCTTAGCTTCCAGCTTGGTGATAATATCCTCCCTTAACAAAGGATTTTACAAACAAACACACATATCAAAATCAGTTCATCAATACAACTGCCGTTTGAAGCCTGCATTTGCCAAATCCGCAATCTTGGGAATACATTTTAAGGATAAAGCTTCAGTGAGATTATTTATGCAAAGAAAAAGAGGTTTTTTAGCATCAGTACAAAAATAAGATCTTTTTCATAGGTCAGAAATCCTTTGAAGTATTTTCATTTTTTTTCCCCTGTGATTCTCATTAGCTTAATTAATTGTTGCTCTCTTTTGAAATTAAGGCGAACAAATTGTTCTCCTGGTACTGATGGGCACAGGAAAATAATTGCAAACAGTCTGTTTGTACCTGAGTTTTTATTATATTTCTCTTGAATGGAAACTCAGGAAAAAGAAAGGCAAATTGTTCACAGAAGAAAAAAAAACCCACTATGTTAAAGCCAGAAATATATTTGTGTGGTGATTTGTTGTGGATGCATATAGCATTGCAAAGTTCTGATAATGGAAACAATTTATTTTAGAATCTCAGTATAAAGGTTGCTAATTTTCAAATAATGGAAAACGGTCTGCTTGACAGGTTTCTTCTTTTGGGTATTTATACTCCTTGTGTAGCAGGAAAATAGGAGTGGAGGGATAGCGGGGCAGGCAGGGCAGGCAGGGTGGGCTCTCCCACAGCTGCCGCGACCCCTGCTGTAGCGCTGCTAAAGCCGGTGCAGCCATTCAGCAACAGGGACATGGGCTTTTGGGGATCCCCTTACATGACTAGCCCTCTCCCTTGGGGCTGGAAAGGGAGAGGAATTAATGTTTTCTTTTTTTAGAAAAAAATGAAAGCAACATCTACATGGGCTAAAGTGGTTGCGTTTTCCATGTTTGTCTATTCCATGAACAAGTATCTCTGAAAATCAATGACAATTTGGAAAGGTAACCTGGCTGGGGAGCTTGCAGAGCTACATTTATGCCAAACAGTTTTTCATTTTCCTGTTATATTTCGTGCATCTGAAACATGAGTAGGGAGCTTGTGCTTACTTTTTGCTTTTGTATAAGGCAAACGGGATTGGAGCTTTGTGGATTGGTAGGATGTCAGGTGGCTTCCTGCCTTCTATTGGTGGGAGATAAAGGTGCCTTCTCACCTCACAAGTGTTTTTGAAACAGTCCATCAAGTTAGGCATTAGGAAAAAGAGTTGGTGAAGTGGATGGAGAGGAGAGAGTTTCTGGAGCAGAGTACATATATTATACTTACTGACTATTGATCTTATGAGCATATAGGTTACATTGCTCTGGCAATATTTGGGATGAAGAGCTATGATGGACTATTTAGGCAGCTGGAGCTGATTTTTTTTTTGGGAAGAGTGGTTAGCTTGGACCCTATTTAGCTGAAGAATGACCTGGAATTGGGATGGGAAAGCATGAAGACAGCCATCCATGCATAGCCTCTTTACAAGATATGAAGGTTGAAGAAAGGCTGTTATATCTGCTGCCTTTGCCAGCTCATTTCTTCCCTTGTCTACATGAGAAAACAGTTAGGAGGCAAAGAAGGACAGTTTCCCCATTGATACATAGTAAGAATGTGTGATGCTTGATAAATAGTAAGGATATGTGATGGCAGTGTAAGTCACAGAAAAACTTCACAGATTTTAATAGAAGATGAACCATCCTATGATACTCTGTAGAGATAAGGTCATGTTTTCAGTCTTTTGAGTTTTATACTGAATTCCTTAGCAGTGACATATTTTTCTAAAAACTTTTAGGAAAGTTAGCACAATTCCTTAAGAATCCTATATACTTCTAGGCTGATAACAACAGAAGATCTTCAAACTTACTATCTTTTGAGAATTATACCCACCAAATCCTAGAAGGCTTTACAGGTGGCCAAAACTGCAAATATATATAGAGAGTAAAGAGTTGGACTCGCAAGCCCAAAGAATGTGGGTAGCAGCAACTTGCAACACTTTCCTTGGTGGGCTAGTTGAGTATCATCTGCTCAAGGAAGGCTAGACAGCTACATGACCAAGGAAGGCTTAAAAGGATTGAAGAACAATCAGAAAAAGGTTAAACGAGAGTTAGAAATGCCCATGAGACAAGAAGGAGAACTGAGACTCTCATGAAATGTTGCACAGCTTCCTTTCTTGTTTGGCTTCTGCATCATGTCACATGTGGCATTTTAGGCTCTGTAGAGCAAGGGCCAGACATCCTACATACTGTTCACAAGAAACAATACACTGCCTTGTACATGAAATACACATAACAAATCTTATTATCATTCCCGATATGATTATTTTGATCATTCAGTGTATCGTGGATGAGAATGAGTAATTAAAATAATATTTAAATGTAGATTTTTATTTGCACAGATACTGAAAAAAATCTCTCTTTAGCAAACTCTTTTGCTATTGCTTTTTGCACCTTGGGGAGACTTCTGATGCCTGATCTTTTCCCTTGGCCTCCCAGCTCTGGGGAAATCATATCTTTTTTTCTTGCTCCCTTGGCTTCCAAGGCAATGCAAAGAGCTGGCTCAACGTGGGACCTAAATGACAATTCATTGCCAAGAGGGAAGTAATTTTCAGGCCTCCTCCCCTTCTTCTTGCCATGAATATAATAATACACTTTGGAAACATTACTGGGGTAATCTGAAAACAGCAACACTGTCAGAAATCAGAAAATGCCTGATAGAACTGATTGTTCACATAGCTTAGCTGTGATGTTTAGAATCACCGTACATCATATTTCACTCTTTGCTGACATCTTGCTGCAATTTTCACCAGTGAGAAGTCATCTTTGCATTAAATCACCATAGGAGAACCATAGGTTGGACTTTGTTGCTATTTTTCTTCTCCTTACCCCCCCATGTTTTGTTGGATTTTTTTTTTTTTTTTTTTTTTTTTTTTTTTCCCGAAAGCTACTTCATGTTGCAAAGATCATCAGATGAAATGAATGCAGCCCAGCTGGGATTTGCTGGAAATGTGTTCAAGCTTGGCAACACCTCTCACAGAGTGGCTGGGTCCCTAAAAGCTTTGTTTAAAATGATGAAATGAAAACAAAGGAGACATAATTAGCTGGTGTGTAATAATAGACAAGGCTTCTATCCAGCTACTGTAAAAGTCATTTAATGAAGGGTAATTTGGACATAAGCCTGCACAGTATAGCTGTAAAATATTTAAGCTTTTTAATGAGAGGGAAAATGGAGAGAAGGGTTTGCTAACGTGATTAGGAAAAATGCCTTTCATATCCGTTTTTACAGGGCCTTGCAATTCCTAAACAGGTTTGTAGCTTTCTTGAAGCCAAAGCAGCAATAAAACTTTTATACCACACCAACACTTAAAAGCTACATACATCATATTGGTTTTATACATCTGAGTGGGAACATCAGTGTACTGCTTTTTATGTCTGCAAAGGGTTACATTGGCTATTGAGTACCTTCTCCATTTTTTTCCACTTACCTCAGGTTGCAGAGTGCTTGTGGATGAGCAATCATTAATCTTAAACTGCAGTTAAAACTGCTTTCAGTAATGTTCTTGCTCATCTGCCCTTCCTTGTTCTGTTTTTCCTCTTTGTGTTTCCTCTCCTCTCTTTCTTTCTTCTTCCTGGAGAACTCCCTTTTCTTATGCTCCCTGTACCTGCCGCTACTGGAACCAAAACAGATGCTGCTTGATCTGAGGTAGACTGGCCGCTCCGATGTGATGAATACGTACCATTTTTTTTTAATCCATCCACAGGTTACTAATATAGCAGATATTAGCTGGGGATTTTCTGTGATCATAAATGATGTCATAACACTTTATTGTACCTCTCTGAAACATTGTCGTAGTTCAGCCCCGACCAGGACCAGACTACGCAGTCTCTCTCTCACTCCCCCCACCCTCCGAGAGAATAGGGAGAGAAAATATAAGGAAAAACGGCTCGAGGTTTGAGATAAGGACAGGGAGAAATCCTTAAAGTTACTGTCACGGGCAAAACAGACTCGACTTGGGGAAAACTATTCATTTATTACTACAAACAGCAGGATAATTAGACAGAGAACAAGATAACCTCCCCCACCCCTCCCTCTTCCCGGGCTTAACATTATCTCTACTACCTTCCCCTCCTGAGTGGCTCAGGGGGGAAGAGGGAATGGGGGTTGCAGTCAGTTCATCATACGTTGTTTCATGCTGCTGCTTCATGGTCGGGGGAAGAACTCCTCACATTCCTCCCCTGCTCCGTTGTGGGGTCCCACCCCTGTGCCACAGTCCTTCGTGGAACTGCTCCACTGTGGGTCATCTCTTCCATGGAGTGCAGTCCCTCCAGAACGGCTGTCCCAGCGGGCTCTCCACGGGCCACAGCTACCTTCAGGCATCCACCTCCCCCGGTACGGGGTCCTTCACGGGCTCCAAGTGGATCTCTGCTCCTCCGTGGACTTCCATGGACTGCAGGGGGACAACCTGCTCCACCATGGTCGTCACCACAGGCTGCAGGGGAATCTTGGCCAGGAGCCACTTTACTTCTCCCCCTCCTTCTGAACTGACCTTGGCATCTGCAGCTGTTCCTCACAACAGGCTGGCAGATGTCTCTCAGGATCTTTTTTACATCTTATTCACTTCTCATCTCCTCTCCACTTCTTGCAGCCAGGCCGGGCCAAGTCGGGCCCAGTTGGCCACCTGGCGAGAGGCCAGAGGGTGAGGCCTGCAAGGCCCATGAGGCCTGTGCTTCCCCCTCTGCGCCTCTGCCCCCACTCAGCTTCTTCACATCTTCTCTTCTCTCTTTTTTTTTTTCCTGTTTTCCCCTTCTTAAATACGTTATCACAGAGGCGTTATCACAGAACACTCTCCTACCAATCGGCTCGGCCTTGGCCAGCAGTGGGTCCACCCTAGGCCCGGCTGAGTCCACTGAACAAAGGGGAGCGACTTCTAGCAGTTTCCTACAGAAGCTACCACCTTAGGCCCCCCCTCACTAAACAAAACCACGACAAACATTTAGAGGTGAGAGCCAGTATGACTACGGTTTTTACCTAACCTGAGTGCAGGTGTGGCTAAGTTTTTCTTACCTACACCTGGGAGGGAGGGATAATCCTATCTTTCTGCAGGACACACCTTCTCTCTAATCAATGGAGAAAGGTGAACATCTGAGAAAGGTGGACACCTCTGAAGATCTCCTGGGTTACAGATGTTCCTCTCTTCATTCAAGAAAATGAATGGAGTCTCACAGTGGCACACCAGGTTTCTCAATCTTTTTTAAGATACAGGAATGGCTGGCAAGGGCCTCATGATGCTGAGACAGTGTGGGTGGTTATGCATGGCTATCTGAGACCTCGGGAGATGTATGATGGAGACAGGCTGGTTTCCATCCTAAATGTCTCTCTGGGAAAGCCCAGTGCCTGTGGATAGCAGAGCACTGGTAGAGCCTTTCCTGGAATCTCCTGGGCCAGTGACTGTGGGGAAGGAGGGCTTGGTGATGGGGAGGATGAGCTGCTGGGCAGTGGTTGGGAGTTTTGCCAGTGAAAGTTTTCAGGGTGAAAAAAAGTAAGTCCTGGGAGTTCATGTGTCCCCGTAGTGCCAAAACATTGCCCAGGCAATGCTTGCCCGGCTGGCTCATGTGCGCTGCCATTGTTCAGCCAGCTTCAGCTGCGCTCCTCCCCTTGTTTCCTAGCTGCCTGTTCTCAAGGGCTCTGTGGATTGCTCTCATTGTCAGTACAGCCAATTAGCGTAATTGTTGCCATTATTTTAGTGATATCTCAGAGAAATAACATGCTCACAGATACAGCTTTCTCGCCTCTTCAAAGTCATGACTGCACCATCAGAATTTTAGCTCAAAGGTTTTGCTAAAGCATATAAACAATATTTGTAGTTCTGTCCCTCACATTCTTGCAAATTCTTCATTTAAGCTTCCATGTAGGAATGGAGATAATAAATATTCATGTATTTCTTCCTACCTTGATATGCTAATTCTGATGTGGATGGTAATCAAGAAGCAGCTCAAAAAGATGATTCGGTTCTGGTATTATTTATAAATCCTGCACTGAAGTATTGGACTGGAGGTGTGTGACAACACCAGTTAAGGGTGATTTAATGTGAATTGCTCTCTGGAGATATTTTATTTGCTTTAGTCATTGTATAAAATAGTTTAAGATTACTAAATTCCCTATTTATTACCTCTCAAATTAGGTGAAATTGGTTCTTTCTTTCCCACCTCTTTCCTAGCCTTCTAAATAAGGTGCTGAACTCAAGTGCTTCAGGTTGTGCACCTAATAATCTGATTGACTTCAGTGAGTTAGTTAAAAAAAGCCTAAGTGTTCGTAAGAGTGGTGGATCTTTTACAGTTACCAGCTTTATGGTATAAACTGAAGAGTTTATTCCTGAACAAGCTGGATGGATATTCAAGTTGACTCATATAGTGTTTCAAGCAGAGTCACAAAAATACTTTCAGAATATTCGAGAATTAAAGATATGCCTAAAATTAATTGCAGATACTAAGATCACCAGGCTTTGTTTTGGAAAGCTTTATATTTGAAGAAACTGGGACAGAAACCTGGACTTTGTCACTCATCTTGAGCGGAGATCCAAGCAGATGCACTATACTTGATATTGGTGAAATGGGTGGAAGTTTGGATTTAAATTTCACATTGGGATTCTGACAGGTGGGTTCATCTCTGCATAGACTATTAGTGGAAAAATATAGTGAGTTGCAACTGTTTTTTGGCCAGTTATTTGTGCAGACTGAAGATCTCAAGACTCTGCTACTGACTTCAGTGGCAGCAGGGACCTGCTCTCATCAGCACCAGAACATAACCAAGTTAGAAATCTAGCAGTGGCTCAAACCAAACCAGTCACACCAAACAAGCCATGATAAATGCTTGAAGGAAAGACAAGAGGTAGCTTGAACTACTTGTAAATCGGTAACTCTCATCAGCGTGTGTAAACTCTGTCATGTACCATACCATGTTTGCTAGGAGAGATGTTGTACAAATGGTCAGAATTAATTATTTCCTTTTTTTTTAGCATTTCAGTGAAATTGTAGGTAACAGGAAGGATCAGAAAAAACATATACCTCTGCTGTAGCAAATTTCCCATGTCACAAGCTGGTGTCCATTTTTAATAAGTATGAAATTATGTTTGTCATATCAACAAATCTTGACTCTGCTGAAAGATCAAATAACCTTTGAATGTAAGGGGTTAAAAAGACCAGATGCTCAGAATGGAGTTCATTGTAGATTCAAAGTGCTTAAAGCTAAAAGCTGAAAGACTGAGCGTTGTCTTTTCTCATTTGATGTTGCAGGTCACTGAGGTTACATGGTCTAACTATGTGAAGGCCCTATGAATATGAAGAATTCCTTTTCATCTAGCTACTTGATAGCAGAATAACCCACTATAGTTATAAATTACCTTTTTTTTTTTTTTTTCAAATGACTGGGAAGACAAGAAGGGCTAAATTTAAAACCCTGATTCAAATATGCCCAGTTTCAAGCTCTTTAACATGGGAACTCTGGGAGTTGTATTTAACTGATGGTAGATGGCACTCAATTAAATAATATCAATGTGGCTCATGAGCTGCAGCATCATCAGATATACCCATCTGCAAACATCCTCTTTATTCTGTTTACCCATCATCTCTGGATAGATTAAGAAAGAATATTTGCCTTTATAAGCGGTCCAGTTCATAAAATGAGAAAAGTTAGTAAAAATGTTGTAAAACATATAATATAATTAAATATGACTTTTCTATGCTCTTCCTAATAGACTTACTGTAAATACGTCACTACAGTTTTCAAATAGTGTTTTCTGTTTGTGAGATCAGCTGCTTATCTGATTGATTTTATCATGGGGAGGGGATGTTTTGCCAAATTTGACACACGATATTTGTTCTGGGCCTAGATTAGCTGGACCCAAGTCATGAGTATGATGGAGGCTGCAGGATGCTAACCTATTTTTTGTGCTTGCTTTTGAGCAGTCCTGAGGAAAACTATATTGACTGCATCAGAGATTTATTCAGTGTCATTATTGCTATTTCACCCTGCTACAAGGAGGGCCTGAGTGGGGAGGACTCTGAGAATGCGAGAGTTTAATATTTCTCGTTAAGGATGTGCAGAAAATAGAAGGAAGAGTGGGACCTTTGCCAGGGGTGTCAGGGAGATAAAGCAGGTCATTGATGCCTTCTATCAAAATGACAACTCCCAGTAGGAGTTCCTCATCAGGGACTGCTTGGGAGCTGTGGAAAGGTAGTCAATTTTGTTGGTGACCAGGGTGATGAGGAGCTGGCATTGTATCCATCACACCCCCCCCCAACTGTACTGCTGTATGACCTGCTGGTGGGAAAAGCACTGTACAAAGACAGAGGCACCACTGACGTGGTAGGAGCCCTGCAGAAGTTTAGAGATGTCAGGAAAGCGCTGACAGCCTATGTTTTTCAGACTGGGTAGTCAGCTGATGCATTGTTACATCAACAGCTTGTTGAGCTGTGCTACGAGGGTAGCAGGCCTCTACATGCTGTTTTGTGGTGGTGAAGCTGGTTAAATGTATGCTGCTCATATGCTGGTTTGCCTCACTACTGCTGAAGTCTGCACCTGTTTTTATTACTCTTCTTGTTTCAGGAAGCAGATTGTAAGAATTACTTCTGTTTCAGTAAAACATACTTGTCTTAAACTTAAAGATGCTGTTTTTCCTCTGTCTGCTTGTCAGATCCAGGTGAAAATCACATATGTTCCTGGTTGGCTACCCTTTGGGGATCTTGCTCTGTTCTTGCGGACTAAGTCTGAAGGGCTTACCACAGCAGGACCAAGTGAGGAACTCTGCAGATGAGGTAGCAAGGAGCTAAGTTACCTCCACATAGCCAGCCTCATTTAATCCTTCAGCACATCTTTTAGACCTTGATGTTTAGGGCTGTTCCCTGCTGTAGGCTATTCCTTGCATTGGTCCTGCCTAAATGTAACTGTCTAAAAGTTGTGTCTAGCCTAAGCTAGTTAAACAACTTGCCTCTAGACTCTGCTGCCAGTGGGGAGAAAGAGAGAGGTGATCCATCTAGCCCGTTTTATATAAATAGACTTGACCCTTTCTTCACTGTCACATGCTTCTGTTCTTTATGAAAGAATTTGGTGGCTGCATCATTTATAGTTACCAGAGTCTGAACCTCAGCTTTGCCATCTGTGTTGACCAGATTAAAAAGATGTACTGTCCAACATTGAAACACTCTACAAAGATTCAAATGTCACTGCTGAAGATGGACTCAGAGATGGTTTTCTGCCATTCGCATGTGAGGGAGTGGCGGCAAAGATGGAATTTAATCTATAAACTTTTTTTTTTTAAATGTAATCCAGGCGTGCACATTTAAAGTGCTTTCCAGATTCTGTCCTCATTGCTGACTTCATAGGAAATTTTTACACTGCAACTGTTTTCTCCCTAGACACAAAAGGAATGGACTCTCTGTAACGTGTGATGACACATTTTGCTAGAGGGACTGAAAAAAGACCCTGTTAAACAACATCCATCTTCTTCTTTGCAAAATAGGCAGTTATTATTAAGTTATTTCTGTGAGTGCTTCTGCAATAATGTATTTTCTTTTGCATTTAAACTTGATCAGTAGCTCTTCATTAGTGTTGTTACATCCTTAGGAAGAGCAATCCGTTGTACTAACTGGCTGGGCCGTCAAATACAGAAGCTGGCACAGAATGAAACTCAGATGGTCACTATCTGCTTACTACGCAGCCTGCCAGGAGTGAGATTCACCAGAAATATATGAATTGTTTAACACATCTTTAAAAAGGAGCACATCTTTGTTCCCCTGTGTTTGAGTGAACACTTGCTTTTCACTTTGTGAAGAGTGTGACTACTCCTTTTGCAAAAGTTTGTTGACCCTTTTAAAATCGCTGCTCAGATACCTTACTCTTGGTCATGAGGGGTCATGTATTTTTATATAAAGTCATGGATCTTTGGGTGCTGGACATGCCTAGATTTCAGCATCTACAAATGCTGGAATTTTTAGGTGCTTCAATTCAAAAGCAATATGGAAACACAACTTTGATGTAGGTACCAAGAAAAGGATGTATTTCACCATAGTCAGATGTCCAGTTGAAGCTAGTTGTCTTTCTTCCTCTCTAATTAACAAAAGAGAGTCATATGCAGAATTCCTTCAAGATGCTTACCTTAGTGTCACGTAAGTCACTCTTTGGAATTACCTTTCTCTCTGCTGATTTTGGAGATGAATCCCATTCCTTCTTCCCATCATTTTCCCCTTGATGTCACTGGGAAGTTGGGTGTTGACATAGAAATTAAGCATCTAAATATCTTTATGGATATAGGTCTAAGTTGGAAAACTTTGTTTGATGATGTTTCTGTCTGCTTCTAAGTTCACAAGTATCAACTTACCTTTTATTTTCACAGGGCAGAGAGGAAAAATCTCTGCATAAATCCTTTCCTCAGAAAAGTACAACAATCAGTTAAACCCTAGTAATTGTGTTCTAAATCTTTATAGCCTCAGTTCTAGTGTTTAAAGTATATTTAGAATAGCATATTTAGCTGTATTTCTTCTCTTGCCTTTAGAATGCCAGGCATACCAATAGAACTATATGAATAATAAATTATAATACTGTTTATCATCTAAATTGTTATCGTTTAGAATTTTTCTCTCAAGTATTTTTTCTAGAAATCCATTCAACCCTCCCTGATGGCACATTTGGATGAACATTTTTCAAAAGTGAATGCCTAAAGTTAGCCGTCTAGATCTATATTTAGGCACAAAAATGAATGACCTGATTTTCAGAGTTGCTGATTACTTATTTTGATGCATTAATATGAATGTAACAGCTTAGTTGTAGGTGCCAAAGTCTTAAGAATGTTGGTTTTTTTTTCCTGTGCACAAGTTGTCTATCAAACTGCAGAACACATGCAGAATTAAATTACTAATGAATTATGACAATATGCCATATAAAAACAATGTTACATTGATTCATTTATTTGTTTACATGGTTGGGCAGGCTAATTTTATGCACAAAGTCCATGATGAAGGCTGATTTATAGTGATTTGAGCAGAAAAGCATGTATTTCTCCCATTCCATATCAAGACAATGGTGAATTCTCTGTGAAGAAAGCACATCCTTTAGTTGTTCTTTGTCATATGCCAAGGAGAAATATAATCTGAAGACATTTTGCTCATTCTGTCAGAAAAGCAAACTTAGTTTTTCCTAATGACTTTCATTATGTTAAAAATTGAGAAAAACTGGGTACTGCACAAAAAACCCCGATGCATATTGTAAAATAAAAGCCTTTCAGAAAACGTTAAGAGCCGTATGTTCATTTTAGAGATATATGGTGCCACTTTGAAATATGGCTTCCTCGTTGTTTAAAGACTCAATTCATCAAAACACTTGGCTATTTACATCGACGAGTCAGAAGCATTCGCTTAAGGGCATTGCTGAACAGGGGCCTAATAGCCTGATTTGTAATACCTTGTCTAGCTAAGTTTGAGAAGGCCTCTAAACTACTTTGAGGACACGTAGGATTGCTTACAGAATAAGGACTGTTGAACTGTAGCATGAGTGGCGGCATCTGGACTTTAAAGATAAGGGTAATAAATATCCTTTGTTCAGTGTGCTGTCCTATTCTCTGTTTTTCCATTTAATTATTCTTGCTACACACGAGGGCTTTTTGCAAACAAAGAGATGAAATGAGGATCCGCTGCTAGATTTCCTGGCCGTTAAGGGTTGGTCTCTGGGCCCTGATCCAGTGGTGTGGAGAACCCTACAAACCACAGGGGTGGTGGTTGCAGCATCCCACCTACTGCACTTAATTTGCTCACAAAAACCTTATGGAGAACAGCTTGAATACAAGTAAGCTGAGCGAGAACTGCACCGCTCTACCTGACATTATATTGACAGCAGGTGGTAAATGTGGATGGAAGTGCCTGACTGTCACTGAATAAAGCACACAGCCCCTTCAGCGTCGGCAGCTGTGTGATCGCTGGGGAGCTGTTTGGTTACATGTGTTTTTTTCACATCTGTCATTTTAACTAAATTGGTGGTCTAAATGAATAGTGTCATGCACAGGAGCATTACATGGATTTATGACAGCTGAAATGTATAGCACCTAGAGGATTTGGGGTCCATGAGGCAATGAATGGATTTCAGAAAGGCATGATTTTCTTCTGTGGTAGATATAAGCTTGATCCATTATTCATCACACTATGCAAAAGAGAATTACACATTGGGTTCACGGGGCAGTCTTCTGGCTTCTTAGAAAGAAGAAAAAGGAATTTAAAAGAAAGATTTATATGTTTATATAGCCTCTGTTTATGGTGTGAGCAAAAGAAGTCCACTTTCCTCCTAATTAGATTATAATAGGTGCGAGCAAATCCAACAGAAGGGAAGCTGTTTGTATAATATCTGTACAGCATTTGGTGTAAGCATAGCAGGGAAATGGGAAGTGTCTCTCAGCCATGTGCTCTGACAGCGGTCATTAGTGTAATGGGCTCAGCAAGGTGGCTTCACCCTGGCTCAGGTAGCGCAGTTGAGTTCGGCTGGACCAGCTGGGGAAGCGAGTCCCCTTTTAAGACTCATTTCATGCTGCGCCTTGTTCTTCTGAGAGCTGTGTTGCTTTGGGTGCTCCCATTCCCTCTCTTGCACACCCTGTTTCATGCAGGCTAGGATCCATTGCTGTCACCCATATGGGAGGCACTGCAGTCCTTGCTGCTTCTCCATTGCTGGTCCTGCCTCATCTTCTGCTTTACATCCCCCAGCCAAAGGGGCAGCAAGCAAAAGGTGGCACATCCTGCATACAGACGTTACCTCCTCCAGCTGTTCTGGCTGGCACGCTGAGAGGTGAGCAGAGAAGGCTTGGGGAATGCCACACTTTCTGCTGTTTTCCGCTGAAAGTGTGGTGCCAAGAACTGATAGAACTTGCCTGTCAGAGATTTCATATTGTCTTGGTATCTACAGATGATGAGGGCTATTCTCCTTTCTCCTCAGATTTGCACTGGTGAAGCTCTATTGGCATCCCCCTGATATGCTTCTGATAATGAGAACGGAGTCCAGGTGGGCAGGTACTGAAGAAAGGATGAATGAAAACGGAAGAAGATGGATGTTTCACCCTGTTTTTAAACAATGCAGGGAACAATGTTACTTCACTTAAAATAAAAACTAGTGAGTTGAGAAATTTTCATTGCATTTTAAAGGGGGGGGGGGCAGAATTTCTACTTTCATTTTGAGTTTATAACCTAATACCTAAGAAAAGTAAAAATATACTTGTTAATTAAACGACTGAAGAGATCACAACTGAGATCCTGTTTGACCGGGATGTTAATACTGTTCTTTAAAAACTGCCACTGAAACAGAAAATCTAGAGGATTAATTTATGATTATTACAGAGAAATGCACAGAATCGTTCATGATGGTGGACTTAATTTTCTTGTAGGCAAAATGAAGTGTTCTCATGTCATATAGTGTATTTGTGAGGAAACAAGGTCTATTTCTGTGTAAATATATTTTACCATTGCTTCAGACTCCTAGTGAGACCATAATGATAAAGTAGCACAAATACTGTCACAAACTGGCAGAAACCAGCCTGGCAGGAAATTCCAAACCCAATGGCAAACCTCCACAGGCTATTGGAAATTAGCTGCTGTTCCACTAAAACTGTGATTGGGGGTATGTCTTATGGGAAGAGGACTGGGTTTTTAATATGTAGATGTGCAGATGAGTCCTTGTCAAGTTTACGATGTGACACTCATTTACCTTCAGGGAGAAGCTGAAATCCAAACTGTAAACTAAAAAAACAGGTTCCATAGGCAGGATCTGTGAAAAAGCATTTTTCTTTTTTTTTTTTTTTTTTGCAGATATTGCTCTTGACTATTCAGAAAAGCATGTAAAGAAGTGCATTTACAGCAATTAATGGCTAGATAAGTGAACATTATAATTCTGGGTTTTTTTACAACATGGATTTTCTCTCTGCTTCTTTTTCCTTTTTACCATAATATCCTCCGGTGCTACATTTTTACCTGTTTTTGGCATGTGTTTTGAGAAATTGCTCCAGACTTGTCTACACAGAGATCTATTAATAGCTAGCTATTCATTCTCTAGGCAGGTGCTCTAATTCCATCGATAGAGTGTCTTTTTTTGAATTAGCTTACCTCAAGTCAGAGTGTACCTAAACTAATTCAGACTAAGTGTCTCCTATTTTGAAATAAGAGAGCCTATCCAAAAACTGATTGAGGAAAGACTTATTTCCTTCAAAGCTGACACTATCTCAGTCTAAATACACTTTGTAATGTAAACAAGCCCTTGCGAGCAGGCCGTGTTCTCGGAATGACACTCGCAAGCTTTTGTGAGTGTTCCAACTCAGTTTGCGTGCAATACAACGTACAGCAGTTTAAGATGTTATCACTTCCCCACCTTCTCTGCTCTTTATCGCAGTCGGTCTGTCAGAAGTTCCTGCTGGAACTGGAGCACCGGCTCATTTGAGTCTCAGAGCTCCAGTTCAAAGGGTACTGTCTTAGCACAAACCTGATGTCACTCATGAGTTAAACTAGAGTGTGAACTGGAATGTGGATGAAGGCACATGTTCTTGGACAAATTGGTTCAGGAGCAACAAGGAATATTTTTCAGCCCCTGCACTAGTTTCATTTGAATGTCAGGTTCCTCTGAAAGCCGATGAGGCTGTTCAGAATTCTGCTGAAAAACAGCATTTGGGAGAACTGTCTGTTCTCCTTTAACCTTGCTCTCAAAGCAACAGCAACAAAAAATTGTTCTGGTCCTCCTGAGTCTTAAAAAAACCATTAAGGCAAGCACTGAGCTCAGACATCTGAAATTTGGTTGTATTACAAAAGACTGAAAATGAGGCATTTGCCCTGGTAAATGCCTTAATAGAGGGGTCATTACCTGTGCTCTCTCTAGGACTGCGCTAAGCCCACTGCAGCTGAGGATGGATTGGACTAATAAACTCTGGAGCCTGTCGAAAGCCTGCGGTAGTTAACAGCAGGGAAAGCAATCAGCATGCATATTACAGGGTGAGCATCATTGTAGGACAGCTTTCCTTGCTCAAGGGTCCTCAGGGCAGGGGGACCGTGGGCTGCTTGGGTCACTCTATTTTCTTCAGACTCTCTTGCTTGAGTTGTCTCAAAAGTTGAAAGCAGGTATGGTAATTTGTTCTGAGAAGCAGGCTGAGTTGCATAATAGCAACTGCAGGTGACGCAGAGCCTATCCCATCCTGAGACTTGCAGAAATCTGGCTTGCCACTATATTTACAGATCAGGTCAATCAGCTGCAGAGAACATCTCTGAGCATGGCTCTCCTTCGTGCTGCCCAATGTGCACATTCTCCTGTGGTCCATCTGTTTATTTCTAGGAGAGCAGGGCTGCTTTGGCACTGCTTGCAATTACCATTATGCAAAGCGTGTATCTGGTCAGAATGGATTATTGTGCCCATTGCAAAGCCCAAAGCACACATGTCCATGTCTACAGGTACAGCAAAACAGAACATCTGAATAGTCTGTAAAACCAAATGACGGCTTTCTTTTTCAGGGCCAAGCATTATCCGGGTGTGAGCTTTATTTTCACTAATCCCTGAGTGATGAATGTAGCTGAAAAGAAGGGACTACTCATGTGAATAGAGCTCATCTAGTCTGTTTAATCATAGTCACGTCCCTCTATATCCTACCTCACGTATGATGAATGCAGCATGTCTATGCCTCACAGTGTTGAGCTGTTTGAAGATACAATGGCCACACCTTGATCCCGGATCTATTAATGCTCTCGTGATGCATTGCTCCAAGGAGGCTGAGTAGGATTGGTTCAGCTCTGTGTGCATGCCACAGGAAAAGTGTGAGAATATTCTCCTTGCCTGGGAGCAATGAGGCCTTTGGAATACATGTTACAGGCCTCCTTGGGGGAAACCTAATAATGTGAACATATTCACAACACTAATGGCTAAATAGAGCTGCAGCTGTATCCAGCTGATCATCTTTAGGTTTCCTGATCTCTTATTCCAGCTCAGATATTTTTCTGTATCATCTTCATTGTGATATCTGGCTGAAGATGGAGACTTGAAGGAGGGCCTTTTTGATACCATGCCATGCCCAGAAGATTTTTGTCTTTTGATGAGCAAGTGGTCATTAATGGTTTTGGTGTGATTGAACATATTGCACTTTACACTGCTTGGCCCGTATAGAGGGAAGAGAACCTCTTTGTATCTGTGAGAAGGAAAGTACTAGCAGAACTGCCACAAAAACCCATTTCTCTCATCACCTCCTTAGGATGATCAAGGCAACCCTGGGCTGAGATTCAAAACAGGTAGAAAGAATAAGCAGAAGGCTACATCATTCAGACGTGGGTTTATTGTGGGGGAGCAGATATTTTTTCTTTCCTATCCCTTAACTCTGCACAATGTGGTGTGTGTGCACATTTAGTCAAGTGGTCACTAAATGCTTGCTGCCTCCTGGCTGGGCTAGCTCCATTTCTCGTTTATGCAGCAGCTGGGGCTGTCGATGCATGAGCCTGGTGCTGCTCTGCGAGTTGACAGAAGCAGCAGTTTGCCTGGAACGTGCAGAGCCATAAAAGCAGCTGGGAGCCTTTTCCTTCTGGCCAAGTGGCTGTATTTATATTCACCAACCAGAGGCATGTGCAGGCGTTACAGAAATGGCTTTTGTGTTTTTAATAAAGGTCTTATTGTTGTTGGGACCCATGATATGGTGGTATGTGCAGCAGATGTTTCAAGGACTTTTCTGCACTAAGTCTTTATTATATAGGTGCCTGTAAGTGCAGGGATTGGTGTTAATGACTCAGATCGTGTCTAGACTGTGTTCTTCTGTTTTCTGGAACTAGGGACATACGTATGAAGGACAAAACTTTCTGAAGGAGTAGGTATTCTCATAATTGGATGCAAGTTTATGGGAAGGGACAAGAACTAAATGCAAGACACTGAGAGTTCCAACTGCAGTGTGCAGCAGTGCTAAACAATACCTTCTCAGATGAGAAGACAATCCCTACTAGGTTGAGGTCTTTCCTAATTGTGTGTCAAGTTTTACTTTTGCAAAATGATTTATCTGCAACATAATACCAAAGTAAATAATTCCTTTCAGCGTCTTGCTGGTTCTATTTCCAAGATACCCTTTGAAGGAGCAGTTATCTGTTGTCAGTAATAACATGCCCCCTGCCTTGTCATCGCCCCAGGTTATTGTTCAGCAATTATTCTTTCTTCTTTAAAAGCATTTGCATGTAGGTTTCTCCTGCCTTTTTATTTATGGTTAGCCATCCATTCAAATCTATCATAATCCCAATGCACTGGTACACCACTTTCCTAGCCCAGCTGTCCTATGACCTTCCTTCTCCCAGATGTTTTTTTTTTCTACCTTTCTTTGCCATGCTGTATGAATATACTCTCTGTTTTGGTTCTTGTTTCTTTTAATGAAGTAGTTATTGCTTTTCCTTAAGTATCCTTGCAATGGGATTTCATTTGTACTCACCACCCCAGCATATTTTGATGTTGCTCTCCATGTTTTGTGTATACACACTTATACCTCCTCTAGATTTTGCTTTCTGTGCATGTTGATGTTTTCTAACAAAGTGTGCCAGTTTTCATCTATAGTCTCTCCTTTTTGCCATCGTCTCTCTCTTCTCCCTGTTGTCTTCCCATTCTGACAGACCAAGACTATACTTCCTTGATTTCTTTTGGCTTTGAACTCACAGGCAGATTATGACTAGACAATTAATTTATCCAGAGTCTCTAGGTTGCTTTGTTTCAAGGTAGCAAGCTCTTCAGCCAAGCCACAGAATCTGTAGCTAATCATTTCTCATCCTTCTGTCTGGCAAGCACCTCACCTGCTGTCTTCTTCCTCTTATGTCTTTCTTACTGAAGGTCTTTCTTTTTTTTGACATTATGGATAATTCTTTTTCTTTCAGTTTTGGCAGCTCAGTCAGCTCAGTTTGTGCCAATGGCGTTTTTAAAGCTGTAAAAGAAATTTTGCCCTCTTTGCAAATAGTACTCGGTTTCTCATTCTAGTGCAGAAAGACACTACTTTTCTACAGTCTCGGAAAACTGAGACTCACCCTTACTAACACCATTTTTTAAACTAGGTGTTAGCATTTCTTATATGCTTTCTTATTTCAGACATAGCCCAGAGGGATGGTTTTTAAAACACTAACCTGACATTCTACTGATAAAGGGATTAAATGAAAGTATTTGCATAATGTCTTCCAAAAAGATGGGCTTTATGATAGATGACACCAAAATATATTGCATAAGAATGTGAATAATTTGGAGGGGGAAAAAGTGCAAGTAATTTGTAAAGAGATTAGCAGAGTAGAACAGGGCTATGTTGGACATTGATATTGTGAAATACTAGGATTTCATTGTGTCAGTTGTCACACAGCATCTTACCGAAGAGACCTGCCAACTCTAACTTCCTTGTTTCGCTGCAGGATGATCCCATAACCAAAGAAGCCCAGACTGGTTAGCTTCAGAAAGAACTATTTTGCAGCCATCTTCAGAAAAAAAAAAAAGAATATTAGCTGTTCTTGTGTCACAGGATGAATTTGAATTAATATTTCCTCCATCTTTTTGGCTTTACTTCAGAAATACAGAGTTTGGTGGGAGGGAGGATTTAACAAGCTTTAGGCAAGCTTTGCTAAATCCACAGTATACAGGGTACTGGACGACATGCCCTGGAATGCTGATTCCGTGAGGCTCGGAGTCTTATCGCGTCTGCAGGCAAAAAGAGAAATTCTTTTGCATTAGACTTGCAAAATGTAATGTGCAGTGCAGTACTTTCTGCCTGAACCATTCTGTCAAGTTAGCATGATTAGGTACTACACTCCATTTTGAATCTTTTTTTTTTTGGTTGTTTTTGTTTTAAGAGAGTGTAAGTCATACACGCCTGTCCTCAGAATGCCCTGAACAGTTCAGAGAGAATTTGAAATTGCCACATCAGCTAGAATAAATATATTAGTTGACCATTACTTCAGAAATAGAAGAAAGATGTATAACCTACATTCAATTCTTCATCCTGCTGTTGACCTGCTGAGCTGAGACAAGTTATATCCTTCCTTTTGCCTTTATTTTTGCATGTTTAATATGATTTCTGTTCCTGTAATGGTTGAGTGCCTCTTATTCTTGTTAATGCATCTAATCTCAAAACATGACTCTGAGCCAGGCAAATACTCTCTTTTCCAAATGTAGATGGCAAACTGAGACCTAGAGGTTTGTGTTCATACCACCAAGCGTGATCAAATAATATTTGACTCCAATGACTTTGGATACAGCCAGCAGCTTTAGAGAGCAGATGATCTGAATCACCTATCATTCTGTTGAATAATAATCACAATAATCTCTGCTGTAATAAATGCAACGGTTGAGTTAGGCTGGGTTTGAGAAGGGCTCTGCTGAACAGAGCTCTGTGAGACAAAGGGGTTTTTTTGCAAAGACATTTTGATGTATAACTCCTGCTGAAATCAAAGAGAAGGTCTGCGCCCCAGGGACTTTGCCCTGGATTGCCCACTAGGTCTGTTGCACAACAAGGAAGTACTGACAGGTGCAGCTTTACAAAGAGAAATTCCTTGCATTTTGCTGTTTTCCTAAGTGGAAATTCCTAAATAATGCAACCTCTCTGTATGACATATAAGTCAAGTTTCTCTCCTCTAAAATGCAAACAACAAATCTATTTTATTTTTCAGATGAAAAGCTCTACATAAATCTAAAGCAGATATTCTTATTTAGTAATAATTATGCTTTGACTAGGTATAAAAATGTAGGTCTCCATTGTCTCTGTGAGGTCAGGTGCAAACAGAAGTACAGTAGAAATTGCCAAAACAACTGATTAACTATCATTACTTAGCTAATATTTGCTTTCTCTCTTGAAACTGCCTTTTAAGCAGAAAAGAAAAATCTGGTGTGAAACTACTGTGCTTTGTGGATGATTTGCAGTACAAGCCTCTGGAAGGAACAGAGACTCACTGTTATGCTCAGAAAACAGGTTTTTCTCCTGATTAGAGATCTAGGCTCCAGACTCACAGGCTGTCTATGCTGGCTGCACAAAGCTGCCTTCAAAGCTGCATTTGCTTGCTACGCACTGGAGCCTGCGAGTGTCGGCACATGTGCAGCGAGGTTGCCCTCTCCGTAGCTGGCAGGACTCCATGTGCCTTAGCAAGGCCAGTGGGCTTGTACATGCCATAGCCCGCTGCCTTCAGGTAGTTTACAGGCTGCCAAGGCATTACTGCATGGATGGGATGTGTAGCATGCTGCTCATCTGGGGTCTGCATTGATATACAGGTGCACCTGTACTGTCAGGTTGGTTTCCCTGTTTCTCTGTGTGAGGCTTTCTCTTGAGGCTGCATCTGTCCTGCTGAATGCGTCCACCCCTGGGAACGATGCCTGGTCCACAGGAAAAATGGCCTGTTTGCACCCTGCTCAGAGCTGGCTCCTTTACAGCAGCCTGGTGGTTTCCCGTGTATTCACATGATGAGGCAACTTGTCGTTTTGGGCTCTTCTGGGCCCTTTGGGTCAAAGATGTGATAATTTTTTTTTTTGTGTGGGCTTTTTTTTTTGGTTTTGGGTTTTTTTTTTTTCATTTTGTTTGGAGCATCAGAAACAACCTGAGACATACCCACCAGAGTGGTATTTCCATAACAAGGGATGTACCAGGAGAGCTTATGGCACAGATTCGTCAGTGTAAGACCTGGTGAGATATTGTCGGAGGGCTGGTTAGGACCAGGTAGGGTTGATAAGGAACAAACTCACATCAATGCCACCTTTTGGGAGTGATCTGTTTCCAGGACTTCCCTCAGTTTTTTATGGAGAAGATCAGCTGGTTCACTTCAAAAAGGGGCTGGGAAGGAAGTGGCAACTGGGCAGTATCAGGGTACCACAACCTGAGAGTAAACTAGGAGTGAACTTGCTGGGCAGCATGGGCTTACCAGTTGTCTGCAACACGTATGTGATGGTTTGCACCTGAACTCTGCTCTGGAGTGGCCAAAGTGTTTTTCTTACAGGTCAGAGAATAGTTGATAGCCTATAGCTGCTCTGATGCAGACCAGCCTGCTCCTCTTGGACTGAAGCTCAGGGCTTGAACCCTTACAAAAACACTGTAATTACAGCTTCAGATTCTCTGTTCCTTTGAAAGTTCTGTGATTGACCCCAGGAAGGGAGACCACTGTAACATGGGAGGAAGAGGCCTGGATTCATTCTCTCGCTCTACTACCACGACTCTGATTCTTTTTGCTTAGACATTATCACATGCCTTCCAGGTCATTATTAGCCATGAAATCCTCCAGTGGAGATGTAGCTTCTGCCAAGAAAAAGTGGTTTTGCAAGAATATATTATATCTATTCCCTACAAAATGAGCTACTCCTCAAAAAACACGCTGCTGCCAGCCTTTTGAATCTGTCAGGAGGCTTATGCTTATGCAAAGCTGTGGTAAAAACATGTTACCCCGACGGACTTGACTGCTCTGAAGAGTTTTCTGGTATGGATCTGCCCTAAGCCTCAGCTTTCCCGTTTGCAACCTGGAGCTGATAGTGCTATGGTAACACAAGAAAGCCTTCTGAGTTCCTCAGCTGGGAGATGGGTTTTGTAAGAGGCAGTACTGCTGCTCAGAAGTACCTCTGCTCCTGCCCTTACCACTACCCTTCAACATTGGAAGGGAATTAGGGTCTCCTAACCACTTTCTCCACGTACACACAGCTGCAGCCATTTGCTGCTGACCTAGCAGAAGAACTAAGTCTAACAAAACGAAGACGGAAAGAGCATATGCTGCATTGAGGATACAGGCACAGGAGAGGACAAGAGATGACATGTTTTGGTCTAGGGACTTCTTAACTCTTTTTATAAGTGCACAGACGTGGCCATCCCCTTAAGTCCTGACTGGAATCTTCCTCCCAAACACCAAGCTCATTTTCCCAGTGATCCACAGAAGTCTGAAGAGAGACTTTAATTTCTGTTGCACCAGGTGGATGCTTGCAGCTGACACCGCCAAGGTGTTAGCTTGTTGGAAGTGGGGAGCTCCAGTGGTTGGCTGAATGCCTTGGGAACTTCAGACATACCATTGTGTGGTTCAGCTTGGGAATGTGGGGCCCACACTAGATCTTGCCTGCAGACTTTTTAAAATCTCTTTCTAGATCAGTGCTCTAGAGACAGGACAGTGAATCATTGTGGTCAGGTGGCATGCAGCTCTGTGAAAAGAGAACAAGTGAGTAAGCATTGATGGGTACACAGTGTTAATGCACAAATAAGCACTAATGGGTACATAGCATTGATGTATGAGACGTAAGCCTACTGGGAAGGAAATAGGAGGAGATAGTCTGTTTGTGTCCCACCTGTGCTATGTGAGAGTTGAGGGAACTGAAAAGCTGTAGAGACCCCTGTGCAATTTATTTATTGTCAAAGGTCTGTTGGTCTTTGAAATAAGGGGAGGATGTTTCTGGTTTGTGAAAAGTCTAACCTTACCTGCTCTTCTCTGTCCCTATAAGAAGTAATAAATACACTCAGACCTGTATTGTCTGCATAACTTTGAAGGAATCTATAAGAATTTTTGTGATTGAGTCACAGTAATAGGAAATGTTTATCTACCTGTCCTAGCAAACAAGCACCTGGTGTTCTGCATAACGAAGATTAAGATTAGATACTGCACCATATGGGAAAGTTTTCCTGTTAGGAAATTGTATGTAGTTAATTTCTGATGGTGAGTAACTCCTATGTTCTTTGTACGTTAGTATTTGGCACCTATTATTATATGACTTCATGACATCACTTCTCCAAAAACTTAGAAAATATCATGCAAGTTCCTTAAGGTTTGGCTGGGGAAATCCCCAGACTCTACTATAAAAGACCTCCTTTGTGCCTTTGTTGTCACATCTGCTGGCTGAGAAGATGAAGCACACACAGGTGGCTGTGCTGCTCCTCATGCGAAGCATGATTGCTCTGGCTGGAACAACGGCAGCACCAGATGTGGTAAGATGAGGGTCTCATAACCTGAGCTTTGGTGCCTTCTTGCCTTCTAATGTAAGTGAGATTGCTGAAAAAATCTTTCAAGGTTACTGGAAAATTATTAGGCAAACGTTGAGATGTCTGCATGGAGAAAGTTTAAAGTATTCCTCCATCCTCCTTGCAACTAATGTACAGGGACTGGATAATAAATGTAAAAGTGAGACATAGGTTTAAAGTTAGAGTCAAATTCTGCCTTTGGTTAGATGAGTGCAACTCCCAGTGAGGATCTGAGTGGATATTAAATGCGCTGTGTAGCTTCTAATTAATTAGCAAGGGCTTAGTAGGAAAGGATCTGTATCTTTGATGTGGATGGAGTTAGGAGGTGGGGGCTTTTCCAGCTGCATACTCTGTGACTGGGCATATGAAAGCTATGCTGAGTGGTTTTGTAGGGTGGTCTCCCTCTTCCCCATAAAACTGTATCTGTTTGAACAAGAGAGAAGTCCAAATCAAACCTACTAATCAGAAAAACCAAACCAAACCAAAAACCGCCAACAAATCTAGGGAGGAACGGAGAAGAGAAACTTCGCAAAAAAAAAAGTAAAAAGTAAAAATTATGTTAGTGAGAGATTTATTTTGATTTTATACTGCCTCATTGTTTTAAAATTTAAATCTGAGCTTAAATTGTCAGAAGAAAAACTTTGCAAATAGCTTAAAAGCTCTTCCAAATGAAACAAAATATTTTGATTTTGTTTGACCCAAAGTGACTGCCTTTTGGTATTTTTGTCTAATTTACACAATTTGTGATGCTCTCTGCCCTACCACTGTTAATTGCTACTAGCTGCCCCCTCCTCCCCTCCATCTTCAGTGTAATCATATGAGCATACCAATGCTTGTTCAAATGGGTTTATTTGACAAAGTGCCCCCAAAAGCTTGTTTACACTGTGCCCTGTAATAGACCTGCCCTTTGCTGGCCATTTGGATTTCCTGACCATTCCTTGTCTCAGGAATGGGGGTCTGGTTGGAATTTGGGAAATGCAGAAAGACCCAGGGTAGGTATCCCATTGCGGGGGAAGCCCATTTGATGCTCAGTCTGTCACACCATTTGACATTGTCTTGCTGCAGTTCCCAGTTTGCCACAGATTTTGGTGAGGCCCCGCTACAGGTGACAGTGTGCTGCATCATGGAGATGCACTGCACTCTGCACGCTGTGCGGGGACATGGTAGGCTTTTAGGGACGCACAGTACAGTGCCAGGGTGACAGTTGCTCTCCTTCCTGCGACAGGAAAGCAGGCGCCAGCCAGAGATGAAAGTTAAAGGGAATGTATTTACTCTTACCATGTAAAAGACTCCCAAGGTGGACACAGCTGTATCCTTGGCAGTGTGTCACCTCCCCCGGCACTCCCTCCCCATGGTGGGATGCTGGTCCCTCCGTGGTGTGGGAGCAGAGCGGGATGCGTGTCACAGCTCGCAGCCTGACAGCTTGGTGTGAAAGGGGCAGCGAGTCCCACACCGAGAGGTGCAGTGAGGAGCCGACATCCCTGCCAGGAGGACAGTAGTCTCTGGATTTAGGGCAGGGGGGCACAGTACTGTCAGTTTAGACTGCCACACAATCTGCCAAGGCTGCCTGTCAGAGCCCCAGCTCACACCTCCCGGGCAGGCTGAGCATCCCCTGCCTTCGACTGGTCACACAGAGCCTCTCTTCAAGAAGAGGTGTCTATGAAGTGACACTGTGCCTGGGGAAACGTTAGTCACCTCAGTAGCAGATCAGAAAAGCCAGTTCATTTTACAGTTGCTGGGGATGGCTCCCATAATAAAATCAAAGTGTTTTGGAGCTGCAGGGTGGGGGCTAGCTGGTGGGGAAGGGATGGTGCCATATGCAGGAATTCACACTGAACGAGGCTTTCCTTTGCTTTTTAGCCCACTCATCTCAATACAATGCTTTCATATCTGACTCAGCCTGGAAACATGACTGGTGACCTGCGCACTACCCCAAAGGTATGATCATTACTGTTCTTCAATAAAGTCTAGAAAAGAGCAAAATTAGGAAGTTGTGTATCATTTTTTAAATGCTATGCAGTCACTCAGAGGTTTAACTCTGATAGGGGTACACCAGTTAGGCTGCCCAGGAAAAGGTGTTTAGGTTTTAGGCAGCAGTGATTTCCCAAAATCATCAGTTCTGCATCTGTGTCATCCAATGCTTTAAGTCACATCCAAAGCTCCAACATTGCCTTTGTGACTATTGAACTGGACTCCAGACATGAAAGAGCTAGGGCTGTGGGGGTTTGATGGCGATGTACCAAACAGTTTAGTGATTACAGCCTCCTTGGAGGAAGGAGAAAACTTATTTTCAATTCTGTCTCCTCATATAAACCAGAACAGGGCCTTGAAACTATCTTCTGAGAAGTGCCCACTTGTGGTTGCTTGGAGTGAGAAAAACTGGATTCTCCCTGTTCTACTTAGCTCAAATTTTATTCAACTATTTGCTGGTAGAAGGACTTGACTTGAATTTTATTTCCATACCTTCCGGTACAGTGCTCAAGTCCATAATTTGTGCATTTCAGGGTTTTGTTTCCTTCCCTTTCTCTGTCAGTGACTGCTTAATAACACGTTTGCTTTGGAGCAGATTCAATGGGACACTTTTGCTCTGAATGGTCCTGCAACCTAATATCAAGAGCAAGGTTAGTCCAAAGCACCGCTCCAGATCAGGTCAGAGATGGCAGACAATTTGACGGCAGGTCTTCATTGTCCAGGCTAGGCCAGTGTGGCAGCTGGGATAGAATCATAGAATCATAGAATGGTTAGGGTTGGAAGGGACCTTTAAAGGTCATCTAGTCCAACCCCCCTGCAAGGAGCAGGGACATCTACAACCAGATCTGGTTGCTCAGAGCCCCGTCCAACCTGGCCTTGAATGTTTCCAGGGATGTGTGGAGGGACATCTGAGAGAGAGTTAAGTCTCTGGTTCCAGTAGAGGGTTTAGAAAGTTTTATGGAGTTTGGAGTTTCTCTCTGAACCTCAGTAGCAGGACCCAAGCCTCATCCATCTCCTTGCCTAGCTGAGGTAGCCTCTGTCCCTGCCCTGTGGTTTCTGTGGATCCCACTCTTTGTCTTAGGAAGAGCAAGTAGCTAACTGAGAGCTCTGAATGCCACTGAGCTACAGTGTAGCTGGAAGTTAAGCACTAAGATGGCTAGGCTTTTTTGAGGATATAACTCTAAGTCCACATTTGGGCAGTTGAATAAATTTCCCAGTTTTCAGAAAATCAAGTACCTGCCAGCTTCTACTTCCTTTCTTAAATTGAAGAGATATGTAAGAGGAACATTACCCATAGCTTTAAATATGTATACGTAACAGCTTAATTTTACAGAGTGAAATGTTGCTGTCAAGTCCTTGCTGTAGGCTAGGACAGTTTACTCTCTTTTAAGCATTCACTGTAAATTATTAAACTTTAAACAACATACAACTCCATCAAAAGTACAGCCTATCTTGTGCATTTTTCAATAGGATGAGGGAAGACATTTTTTTTTATATGGTTATAGTTTGACTGGTGTTATATTTTGATTGAAGCACTTACTGACCCAAGGGGCTTTCAACTAAACAGTGCTTCTTGGTCTTGTGATCATGATCTCAGTGTTTGTAATGTCAATGGAAGAGTAGAAGCAGTTCTGTCTGCCCAGGCTGTCTGCTCCTTTGGGGAAACTGTCTCTTGGCTTAAATATAAGCTGTGCTTAATGCTCTGCTTTCAATTCGAGGCTTTCTCATAACACAAATTTTAAAATATAATGATCATTTTTCATATGGAGTTTAAATGCACAAGTTGGATTTTTTTTTTTTTGGGAAATCATCTGAATACATTTATGAATGGCTTATTTAGCACATGGAGTGAGCATGGTACCTCTCGATAAACTGATGGCTATATATAGTCAGGACTGCAGTTTATAGCAGAGTACACGATGTGTAGTTTGCACTATACTATATAAGGAAACATACGTATGTGTAGTACACATTATGCTATACTATGTATAGTAGACTCTCTCTCAGTATACATATACACATATATATTATATTTGTGTTATACATAGAAGGGATAGAATACAGTACCTTCTACAAAAAAATTAGCGTGCCAGTGCACAATAGTCTTATGGAAAGACTTTTTTTTTATTACCCCCATCTATTTCTTTCATTATGGCTGAGCAACTTTCCATCCCAGTCATGCCCACATGCAGAGGACTCAGAGGTGCAGAAGCACCTAAGTGAGTTAGGAACCTATGTTTTATAGTAGTTAAGGTACTGACAGCCATATCTTCAAAAGAACTTGGAAACTTAGAAATAGTTTATGTTCTCAGTGGGATATTTAGAAGTGCTTTGGTAGCCTACCTGACAGGGCGATCAATGGAAGTCATGTGCTGGGATATTCTGGAACGCCATGAGATACTTCTCTGCTTCCTTTCATGTTAAATGTCTTCATCAGTCTGGCTATGAGTGAAGTTTTAAGGCCCATGGTGCTTGAATAGCACAGATAAAATGTCTTTTCATCCTTCCTTTAAAAATGAGATGCATGCTGTTTGTTATGGCTGCGGTAAAGAGTTTACCAGAGGTGTGAACTGGGATCATTCCTGCTCTTTGCTGTTCTCTTCTTGGGCTCACAAATCAAGACAGCTTTGCTGCTGGCCATCACTTCACGTACTGGGCTGGTTTGGCAGTGAAGAAGTTAGTTGAAATCACTGTGAAAAAGCAAGGGAAGAAGTGCTGAAATGTCAGCTTTCAGTAGACAGTTTTGTTGTTTATTTGTTTATTTTTAAGAGGGAGAGAGAAAGAGAGAACACATGAATAACTGGGATTTCTGCAAGGCAGTAGGAGAGATTATAGAAAGAAGTGTATCTAAAGAGCAAGTCTGTAGTTTTAAAACATGCAACTGCATTGAAGTGTGTGCCAGAATATTTTAAAGTAGCATCAAATATCTTTATTAATAAATTTGTGATAGGTTTATGAACTGGGAATCGTTTTGTGTACAAACAAAGAAGAACTGCTTCAAACACACTCAGTATTCAGCCCAGTGTTTATAGGAAATGATGTGCTTTGGCTGTAAATTATGGCAAGATCATGAATTGCCAGCCCTGACCTTTCCATACACCATACACATTTCTCCAATGGTGATGCTCTGAGTGTGCAGACAGCCAGGACAAGACAATTCATGCTAATGGCACGGGCAATAGCTTTGGAAACTATCCACCAATGTGGATGAGCAGGCTGTGATGCGTGGGTGTTATGTGCAATATTTTTTGTAGCAAAATAAGTCTCTCTACCTTAGGCTGAGCCTGCATATTTAATTTGTCACCTTTTAGCAATGTATAATTAAATGCATATGTCTGTTTGCTGAGGCCGGCTGAGAAATTTCAAATGAAGCATTTTTCTTTTCAAAATTTTCCCTGTTACTACTTCTGTTTTGATGCTTTCATCTCTATGGATGGAAATGGCTAGATGATCTGATAAATTCAATTCAGATTAACAGAACAACAACTATAAGACCTAACTTACTAAGTTATTGTTTTCCTACTGTTGTGTGCTTTCCCATCTGCTGGAAAAGTTATTTCATTATCTTAGGAACATTGTCGACAAGATTGGGAAAGTAAGAACTATTATGTCTCTGTTTTTCAAATGGTAAAGTCTTTGCAGCAATATTTAGCTATTTTCAGAAAGACTTGTAAGGCTGAGTCATAAAAACTGCTAGGTACTTTGAGTTCCTTGGAAGAAAAAGGTGAAAGATGCCTAGTGATGAAGTTGTTGATCTCATGATTGTCTCAGCTTGTATTATTGTTAGGCATTAGCTACCGATTCCAGAGAAGAATATTAACAATTTTTCCTTACTGATTTGTTATTGCAGCTCTTTGCCAACGTCTCCGGCTCCGTGGATGACGAGGGAACTTGTCAGTGCTCTGTGTACTTGCCAGATACCACCTTTCCAGTGCAGAAGGTTGAACAATTGGAAATTATAGCCACAATGCTCTCGGAGAAATTTGAACTAGAGCTTTCTAAAGTAAGGTGTTCTTTTCTCATAAATATAACAATTGTATCTTTGCTGAAAAATGGTTGCCTGTGAAAAACTACAGCAGTTGGTGGTTTTCTGTGACCTGTCTTTCAAACAGTGGGAAAGAGGGCTGTGCAAGAACAAGGAGAAGAGTGATTAAATCTCAAATCCTTGACTTTGTAGCATGTCATACATTTGAATATCCTTAGGTCTCTTTTCTAGGCCTTTGCAGCTAGAGGCATATGGTATTTTTGGAAGAATTATTACATTTTTTTTCTCTTCTGGCTCAGTTTTATTGGTTTATGATTGCTACATAGAGCTATAGGAAGCCAAGCCTCCTGCTCTTTCATGTGTTATTATTTGCATCAAGCCAGCCAGATTGTAAGAGGGAAATGAAGGGAAAGAGGAGAGAGGTCACCCTGGCCCAGAGTGAAGAAGTAGGTGAATATTCATCCCTTCACCACTTCTGCTCTCAGAGATTAAAAAACAATGTTAAAAAAAATCAAATATCTTCCTTGTCAACATCTGAACCTGTGGCAGTGAGACTGCTGAATTATGCATTGCTGTTGAAGGCAAACACACCTTACACTACTTTGGCTGCTAGTTGCATGAATTCAGATCCATTTTGTGAGGAACTGGGGCAAACCTACACATGCTGCAGTGCACTGGGTGAAGCTGCCTGTGAAGACAGAAATCTTAATGTGGATAAATATTCAGGATTCAGATTAGGTGTCCAGCAGAAAGTGTTTTCTTGAGGAACCAAGCATCTTAAGAAATGAAATGTCCTTGAATTAATCAGCAGAAAAGACACAGCATTAAATTATAAATTCTAACCATAAATATTCATAACCCTCCTCTGGTATAATCAAGAACAGATAAGAAGTTGTGCATAAAAAACCACAACAACTGGCAGAGGATCCTACGGTAAGATCTTTCAATTCAAATCACTTGTTTTGAAAGAAGTGGAGCTAACAATGAAACTCATTCAGCTGTCAGCAGGGGTATGAAGGGCAAGCTGACAGAAGTCCCATTGCCTCCAAGCACAGGAGTTACCTGATCCATTGCAAGGTGGAGGTGTGGCTCAGAGTTAATGATCCCTGAAAGTCACTGAGATTTCAGGTCCTCATCCTGTTCCCACTGTGGTCAGTGCCAGCATTTTAAGCTAATTGCAGTGGGACAGGAGCAGTGGTATGATTCCCAGCCAGAAAGTTGACATGATTCTTCAAGGTGTTTCTGTACCACCTTTCCCATTCATTTCCCCTGGTGTAACCAGTCTCTTACCAGTACTTTCCTCAGAACTCTGCATCTTTCTTTCAGGATGTGTGATATATCTGCTAGTCCCATGCAGATCTGCAGAGTATCTCAAGTGCTGCTTGACTTCTCTGTGGGGACAACCTTAGATCTCCATTGACTATAATAAGAGTTCAAGCATCTTGCTCATATAAAGACATGGGTTACTCTAGATACCTAAAATTAAATGTCCAGATTTGTATCTGAAACTCACCTCTAAAGTCATGGAAAGATGTGGACTTTAGGTTGCCAGATGGTGTCAACTGGTGTAACTATTGTCATCCTCAGGTGCCCAGCAGTGTACCGCAGTGGAGACACTGACCTTGGCTTTCATTTCTTGCTGTAGACAGTGAAAATTCTTGACCTAACTCAGGCTTCACTGAATTTCATCCTGTCAAGGCTAATCAGCCAAGCAGTGCTACAGCGCATCTAGTGAGATAAAGTGTGACATGTACTTTGGTGTGATATAGGCAGAGACACAATTTGGGTCAGAAATGAAAATGAACAGATTGCATTTTGGTATAACTCTATGTGTGTAAGTTTTCTCAATTATGATGGTGTTTTTCTGTAAAAAGACAAAAGCTGTCAAGCATTGCTCTATTGATATCTGAGCTTAAGTAATCTGAGATCTTGTGATGTATGAGTCTCAATGTTTAAAAATTCTTCACCTTTCCAGTTGTGGAAAAAAATCCTCTTTATACAATCCAGTATATTAGTTCAGTCATGACAAGTAGTGATAGTCACTTTAGTCACAGAAAGAAGGAAACAATGAAATGGAGGAAAGTCAAGCTTTTGTTATTTATTGTTATTAGGAATGATCCTGAGCAAATTCCTAAGGAATCATGCTCAAATATCATGTAATCTCATCACAGGTGTGGGAATTTCAACTGAGTGCTTCTTTTTTTTTTTGACTGAGAATCTGTCGCTTTTTTAAAACACCCTTTGAAGATCATGGGAGTTTTTCCTGGGTAAGAGCTGCAGGATTGGACCCTCTTAAGGATGCTTTCCATGTGCGAGAAGTCCCAGATAAACAACCTGATTGAATCATTAACCTTTTGCCTGATTGTAGGCTAATTCAAAAAGCAAGGGGGTCCTTTTACAGAATCAGCAGGCAAGGAAGCTCACAGATAAAGAGATGCTCTCATGTGCCAAATGAGTACAAACCTTAGGCTGAAAATACCAGACTAATTTTTCCTCTGTCACATCAACCTTTGCCAGCATAATTATGATTACAGAAGAAAATTAACCTTTCAAAGCAAAGTGGGAATTGGCTGCTCCTCTCAATAAGAAAGGGAAGAGGACACCTCCACAACAGGTATAGATTGGCACGTGATCCCAAGGAGAGAAAGTGCCTTTCAGAACTTGGCTCACAACAGCCACGACATCCTCACATAACAAAAACAGGAGGAAAAAAGCATGCCTGCCCTCTGCCAGGAACAGCTGTTTTCAAAATACGTTAATCTGCAGTGGAATTCTCCATGTCAGCTTGCAAACTGCTTGCCAACCTTGCTCCTTCCAGGTCTGCAGAGGTCAGGCCTGCCTGAAGCCAGTGTCCTGGGCCCAGTGACTTTACAGAGTTGCTGTTTTTGTCACTTCCTTCTCATCTTCCCTCAGTCCTCCCACTTTTTTTTTCTTTTACATCTTCCTCTTGTACCTTTGTTCCCTCTTCTGTACTCTCCAAATGCATGCTGGAGAAGTGTCTGTTTGCATGCTGCAAAGCCTGTTTTGATAAATACCAATTGCAGGTAAATGACACAGTAAATAAGCATTGCAGATTTTTCCTGCCCTTTTCATTCCACAAGGGTGACAGTGCTTGGAAAGGAGGAAAAACTGAAACTGAGGAATTTTTTTTCCTACATATGCCTCACAAGGCTCCATCCTCTTCCTATAAAGGGCTAATACAGGCCCTATGCACTCATCATACCCTACTTTAGGCTTTTATGACAAAATGGGGCAGCAATCAGTACTAGTTATTGGTCTGTAGCCCTAAATATGGGATATGCACAGAATTTCTGTGCCAGTATGTCTAGAGACAACAGCCAGTCCCTAGCAGGTAGATGCAGCAGAAGAGCAGGGATTACAAGCTGCTTAAATCTATCTGCCAAGCAACAGAGCAACATCATGTTCTCTTCAACTGATATTTCTGAACTACAGAAACTCCTAAGCCAGATCTGAGCAGGCAGGAATGTCCACACAGGGCATTGCAATGCTTGACATATGTGCTGGATTTGTCTACAAAAGCAATATAGACCTGTTAGAGCAGCACTGCTGAGAAAATTATATTTGTCCAATAATTTGCCAGGGAAGCTATTAGCTTAAGTTCATTACGATGCTGGTGAGGTTGTGTAGAGCACTGCAGAGTTCTGGGGCTAGTTTAGGCTTGACTTGTATGGATATCTCTCAGCTGGATTCCACTGGATGGTGTTGACATGTCCTTAAACGACCTGGAGAGTTGACTGAGTGAAAACCCTTTGATGTGAGAGGAGAACTTCAGGTCTGTGTCCTGCAGCACTCTGCAATCAAGGCTGAAATAACTATGTGCCTTGTTCCAGCCCTCAGCATTTTGTCAAGGCTTTTGGGGCCCTGGAGAAAACTACAGATTAACAAATTTCTCACTAATGAGTAGCCATCACTAATTCCAGCAGTCTGCTTATTTCAGTGGTTTGTAGATTTGGTCTATATTGCATTATTAGTATTACTATTAGTATTACTGAAGAAAGGTTATTAATACCTAGATAGGTGTCCAGGTATCTCTGTGATGTACATAGCTTCACATAGCAGTACAATTTTGTTTGGACATGGGCTTGCTTTATGTTATTCAGGCTGTAATTGTGCATGCTTTCTTTTTTTTTGTTGTGCAAACTGTAGGCACACAGTTTAAACACTGACCTTTGAAGATTTTTTGCAGAAGATTTTTTTGAGGATATCTTCCAACTCCAAACTGATTTAGGTGATCAGTGAAAGCAAGGTCCAACTACATCTGGCTTTTCCAATAATATTGTCCAGTTCTTCCTGCTATTCCCTCCTGAACAGATGATAATGACAGCTAGAACAAGGGATCCCAGCTATTTCTCTTGCCAACTAGTTACAACAAACTAGATCTAAGTCTTTATATGCCATTATTTTTTTTTATTATTCTTAACTGTAATAAAGGAAATCTAGAGCATCCAGTGTCATGAGTCAGGGTCCTTCTACAGCAGCTTATGGATACATTCCAGTTTGTATCAGAGCAGCTTGAAGTCTGACTGGACACATTCAGAACAGAAGATCTGTTTCAAACTCTGATTTAAATGCCTGGGATTGAGCAACCTGTTTTTGGTGTATGTTATGTATGTGCATACAGAGGTTTGGTAGTGTTTTGTTTTGTTTTGTTTTTTTTTTTTTCAGATTCATAGTGTAGTTCTACCATTATTGAAAATTATACTTTTGAAAAGAGGGTCTTCTCACTTACGGTTCTCCTTCTTAAACTGCATCACTGAATACCTTATGATCTTAAAGGACCCTTTCTGCCCTTCATGAATTTCTGTGCAATGTGCTTCTATGCCTCCTCTTTGGCACATGAGGGATACGATCAAAATTGAAAGGCATTATCTGATAAGTGTGTTTTTTTGTGGTCTTTGTCCCAGAGGCTGCTGCCAGAGCCAGAAAGTGGAGGGCCCATGTTCTTCACACCATGACAGGATTTTAGATGCCATTCCAGAGCCAATGGGGAAAAATACTGACCTTCATTTTATGTTAAGATAATGCAAGAATGCTTGAGAGGATGTGGGCTAAGAATCTTTCGACTGAAGAAGTAATAGTTATGGAAATCATAGTGATATAGAGAGAGTGATTTATACTACAAATACTATCTGAGATTATAAATAGGGAGTTACTGGTGCAACAAACTAATTCTATTTCTTCCTACTTCTTATCTTTTGTGATGTAATTATATTGATTTAAGAGAAAAGAGACATGACTTTCAGGAAGCATATGAGAGAGAAATTATGCATATTTCCCAGAGTGTTGAATTTCAAGGGACTAACTTTTTCCAAGGAATGTCCCAAATCCATACAATATTCTTAACATTCTACCTCATCATGCTTGTGCTGCGACCTTTACCTGAGCAGATACGTGGGTGAAAATATATTTATCTGGACAACAGTTTAATAGTTCAAAGACTAAAAAGGCTGCTATGTAAATTACTGTAGCTAAAGCTTGCAACAGGATTTGATTTTTAACACTGTGTTTAAATATTCCCCCTTGCCCAAAGACAAACCCCAAATCAGTTCTGCCAACTTTTGACATAATTCAGATGTACACAGAGTAAAATTGTATTTGGATTCAGAGTTAATAGGAAATGAAGTTGAAAAACTTGGGAATCCTTTATTGCATTTTTCAGCCTCCTTGGGTTACTTTTGTGAGATAATACACTGCAGATTTTCCTAATACAATTTTCACCAATGTAAGTTCTTGGCATACTGAGGATAAAATTAGCTCAAAGAGACAATATTGGCAAAGAATTAAAAAAAGGAAGACTGCAAGTAAAATTCTGCCTTCAGTTATCCCCAGGCATTCCTGAGGGGACTTTGTGGAACTGCCAACAATGAGTGAGGGTTAAACTTCACATTTTTTATGTATGCGATGAGAATTTCATCTATGTAGTTTATGTGAAGAATATATATGTCAAGTATGTGGAAGTAATGCATGGGGTACTCAGAAATACGACGAAGATGTCAATCAGCCTTTTTTAATTTGCTAACCTGGTCTTGAATATGTACCTTTTCTTTTTTTGTCTTTAAGGTTAGAGAATACTCAAAAAGGATTGAACTGTATCAGCAGCGAATCTTAAATCTAACCATCAGAGTGGAGCATATGGAGATGAGCAGTATATCTTACACAGAACTGGACTTCCAGTTACTGAAAGTGGAAATCAGTGACCTGGAGAAACTGGTCATTCAGCTGAAATCCAGCCTTGTTGGAAGCAATGTCATCGTTGAGCAAATATTTTTGGAGGTATTGCCAGACTCTTAAGTAGCCACAGAGGGTTCAAATATACAGATAGTCTATTCTGTTCTTAGTGTTTACATCGAGGAAATGTAGCCTGTCTCTATTGCAACCAGTGGTATTATTTTAGCATTTCATCAGCATAAATTAAAAGAAAGTTTGACCTTAAACGTGTTAACATCTTTTTTCTTGATATAAAGCAAAGAAAAGCAAAGAAACCTCAAAACAAATGGGGACCACTTTATTTTTGCCAACTGTCTGCCTGAAAGTTAACAGCTTTGCATAATGTTAAGCACATGAGCTGATTAAATTATTGTAATAAATATTAATTTATAGACCCCCCATGCTTGAAAGCCTCTGTGCTTTAACTTAGATAATTAAAAAATTAGCTTCTGGTTGCTAGGGCAGTGGCTCAATCAATATGAAATCAAGAAGTGGGAAAGACTATCACCTTCCCAGCAGACTATAAATCACATTTTCAAAATGGTAATTAATCACTCACCTAGAGAGAATAATTACTTCAGATGGAAAGCTAAGTATCATTTTCTCCATTGTCCTTTAGATCATCAAGTAGGTGATTGAGAACATTATTTATCTTTGCAAATAAAATTTCCAGATACCTTTGTAAGGCTGGAATAAACCCTTTATATGTAGTAGCTAGTGCTTGCCTAAGACTTAATGGTTATTTTAATACTATGTAAAAAAATAACACTATATTTTTGCATTATGGTATACAACCAAGTGTTAAAGCATTTCCTTGTGGTCACATACCTCGGCTGGAAATGCAAAGTTGAGACTAGAGGATAAGATCTATTCTTAGGGGTATTTCTTAAAACCTGTTCTGCAGCATCTTCTATGGTATGATCAACTCTGCCTGCAAATATCTGTAAAATAAAGTTGACAGAGGTTTAAATTTGCTGTCTTTTTTTTTTTTTTTTTTCTCTAGATCACAAACCTGACTATACTGGTAAATGAACTAGAATCACTGGACAAAAACAATATCCTTGCAATTCGTCGACAAATTGTGTCTCTGCAGAATCGATTGAAAGAGTGTGAAGAGAACACAAACAAAACTACAGTACCCCCATATTTCCCGCCAGGTAGGCATTTCACTTGTATATCAGATAAGAAACAACATAATACATGAGTTAGAACAGTAAATGCACAGATTTCTCTTTGTTAATATTAAATACAATTGTAATGATACTACTTAGCTCTTGAAAAATTGAGCAGACAGCTTTTAATGTTTCATCAACAGGTTCAAAAGGAAAATGAGGGCAGAAAACAAACGCTTCCAGACATAGTAGCTGTTTTCAACTAGGAAAAGTTATAATCTTCCTCTCACCTGCAATGCGAAGAGGGAATCTCTAGCCCCTTTCTCTTTTTCAAAACAACTACCTTTTTTTTTTTTTTTTTGTGGGAAACTGTCCTTTTTTTTTCCTGACCAGCTTTCATTTTTAATAGTTCCTGTGAAAGTAAGTGACCTGTGTCATGGTAATTTTGCTCTAATGCTGCTTAGGAAATGTATGAGCAACAGTTGAGGTACTAAAGCTGTTGGTATGCAGGCTCCGGAAGGTAGCTTTGCATGAAGGTTACTTTTGTTTCACAGGCAAAAGATTCTTCTAAATCAGTAGGTCAGGAACCTTGGGGGGAAATTCTGGTCTCAGGGAAATAAGTGGGAGCTCTATTACTGATTTTAGTGGAACTAGGATCTTACCCTTTTCTTAAGGAGGAAAGGTTATGTTCTGGGCTTACATCAGTGATTCCCAGAGCACAGTTCATATAAAAATATCAACAGTCACAGGGTACATGGTAATTAGTTTACAACCAGAGTAATTTTTGTCTTGGTGATGTGTTCAGTTTGAAAAATCACATTGCGAGTGAATTGTAGTCTGAGAAATTTTAAGAGTCAGATATTATACACTGGAGTGAACCGTTTAGGAAACACTAGTTTAAGTACGCCAGGTCAAGCATCCCACTTGCTAACAGACAGGAGGATTTATCAAACTGAGTTGATCCCCTGAGTGTTTTATACACAAAGGGTTCCTTTCAACAGAGTATTGTAAGAGAGAAAGTGCTCTGCTGTAAACAATACCCAGGGGAAGGATCCTGCTTTTTCACATAACCTGGTTAGCAATCAGATAGAGGAGACCATAAAAAAAGAGTAGGGGTGTCCTGCTTGGGGGGAGCACAGACTTGCGCCTACCAGCATTTACCTCTCATCAACATGGGGTCAGCTAGTTCAAATGCCTTGTTGGAAAGGTGAGAGGCAGAAATACAAGCTTCCCTTAGGGTCAGCAGCCATTCCTATTGCAATTTCCTTAGGGCTTCACGGTGGCGCGGGCAGCTGCTGCATTTCTCTGACAGGATGCATGAGTAACACCTTGTTTGGGAATCAGGCAGGAGAGAAAGCTAAAACAAAAACCTGTACTGCAAAATCTCAAGGCCCTTCTCTGCTCCTTAAGGAAGGTCTTAAAATGTTTCAATTGAAAAAAAAAAAAGCAAAGTTTTAAAAGTATTTGAAGGGCATCTTATTGATTTATTGAGGGTGACGGTGTGTGGAAAGAAACAGCCTCTTTCTCTTCAAGCCTACAGCAAGCCTTTGTTTCAGTGAGAAAGTACTGGGCTCTGGAACAAGAATACTGTGTCCTTCCATGAGTGCTGGAGGAAGGGGCTACTTTTACGCCTGGATGGTCGGAGTGAGCGTCTGTGGGATGTAGGAGTTTTCACAGAGCGGGAAAAAGAAGTCTATGCTCCACAGTGCAGCTCCATGCAGGGACAGGCAAGTCATGCCTAGAGCAAGATGGTAGCTCTGGGATGGGTAAATGTAACTGCATGGGATTGGGATTGTAATAGAATTATTTAGCATTGCTTCTTAGGGGATGATAAGGAGATGGATAGAGTTTATCTGGGACTAAAATAGTATTGCTTTAGCATTACCTTATTCCTTATAGCTCAGGCACCTTTGCATGTCACTGTGTTGTGTGGGAACCACAGAGCAGAAAATAATCTAGAAGGCCAAAACCTCAGGTGGTATGAACAACGATAGCTCCATTGGCTTCCAGAGGACTACAACCACTGATATCAGCTGAGGACATCCTCTGGTGTTTTCTGTGAGTTTATCTCCTGCCCACAGCAACAGGAATGCCAAAGGGGTTGGAAGATGTGTGTGGGTGTATTGTCATGGCCACCTTTAGGGTGAGGGTGGTCTCTGAGGTTGGCACAAATGAATGGCAGAGCAACTGTAGAGGACTGGCAAGTGTCCTGCCTGTTGGGAGATGCCAGCTATATAGATAACCCAGGTGTTATGTAGGCTCAGATCCCTGCTAATTCAAGCAGGACTGGCGTATCCTGACTTTGTGTGCCTGGCGGGGAGCAAATATTTTCTTGGCAGAGAGCTTTGTAGAGCAATTACATGTCCTCCAGACTGCATCAGAAAACAAGTAGTAGGAGGAAGATGTTATTGCTTGGGGAGATGAAGGAAGTATGTGAGAGTTGCATTTTCTAGATGGTCATTTTGGAGGATTTGCATGGATGCTCACACCCAGGCCTGTGAAGCTCTCTAGCACTCATTTATGCATTTGAACAAAATTTCCATACGTTTTCTCTGCAAGCCTGAATGCCTTGAATTCCTGCCAAACCATTTGGCCTTGCCCTGCTTTTAATTCATATTATATTTATAAAGTTTGTATTAAACTGACTCTTTGTCCTGTTTTCAGATTGCATTTTCTTTCCCCCTTCATCCTCTCTCCTGCATATTTTGGGTAGGCAACATGAACCAGAGAGAGCTTGGCTAGTCCCCAGGCTGTTTAAGACCACGAGTCTAAAGGCAAGTTTAATTAAAGCTTCTTGCTTCTCAGTGCTGTAGTACACGGCCCCTCTGACTCTATTCCCCAAGGCTTTTGCTGCTGTATTTCTCAGAGTGAGCAGGCCTGTTCTCAAACAACGTAGCAGAAAGAAATCACTGGTCTCCATTTACCTTTCTCTCCCACTGGAGAGGTGGGTGTCTGACTGTCTGAGATGGGACACAGTAAGTATATAGTTAATCATCCTCATCATCATCACCTGCAGCGGTTCCTAGCATCTCTCTCCTCACCACTCCAGTGGAAAGAAATATTTATCCACTGATCTCTCCTGGCTGCATCAGAGCAGGTGTAGAGAGAAAAGACCCCAGGATGGTTCTTTGAGGACTCTGCAGCAGATTCTTTTTCACATGTCACTGAAATGATCTGAGAGAGGCAGCAGGGAGAAGTGAGTCAGATGAAACTCTTGCAGGCAAAAAAAAAAAGTAAGTAAGGAAAAAAGAACAAAGCTGGGTTTTTTTCTTGCTTTTATACATTTAGAAATTAAGGATTTCAAGTTACTGGTGAATAGGTCTCTGCAGGAGGAAGACCTGCTGTAGCCTAATACTGGAGCTCAGGCAATCCTATTCGAGTGTTATAGTGATTTCACTTTTACCTTGTTTTTTACCTCCTATGTACCTAAGATGTGTTTTTTAAGTGTTTTGAGTTGTGTTTTGAAATGATCATGTTCATACACAAAGAGAGAGACAGGCCTACAGGCACCTGAAAAGTGCTGGCCAGTGCCTCCTCTCCAGGACTGCCTGAACTGCCTCTGGAGACACAGGCATTTCTCCATTGGCAATGGAGGGAGCTTAGCTGAGGCACCTGAATTTTTAGTTGCCTGAAGGTAGGTCAGATGAACTCCAGCCCTCCACCTCATCCCTTGTTAGATGCTGACAACATAAGTCTTCTCCAACGCAGCTGTCAGCCTGTGGCTGTGCACTGTTATATTGGTGAAGACTGAGGTGTCTGTGTGGGTCTTCCTATGTCAGTGAGATGGTAGGAGCCAAGATGAGCCTTTCCCTGAGCAGCTCTGTCGCCTGTATCTCATGCCATCGTCAGGCTCACGTGTCTGAATGCAGCGGTTCATCTGATGGGAGAGGAGGGTACTCATCTACTGCCTGGGCACACGTGTGAGAGCGTAGCACCATCCTGCTCCTGGTCTCTGTGCCCCTCAGGGGAGTTCCCTCAAGTGTGGGTCCCACCTTGTGTTGTGATCTTTGCCTGCAGAGGGGAACTGTGATCCCTTCTCTTCTGCAATCAGATGCAGCTGCTTGGTGAGGGGGCGCTGCTGGAGCTTTTTGGCATCTGTGTTGTTGGACTGAGAAGCTGATGGGCTCTGCGAGTGCTTCAGAGTGAAGTGGGTGAAGTGAGACCCAACGGGATGCGTCTCACGCTCAATTCTGCAGCCTGTCAACCAAGCAAGTCAGGCTCCCTCCAGTCATGACAATTAAGTGCCAGGACCTTTTCTGATGAATCAGAAGGATTAGGAAACGACTGAGCTGAGATACTGGTTCTTTATCTAGGGAGAAGGAGAAGTAGGTGTGCATGTACCGATGTTAGTCCTCCTCTTGCTTATTTGCTACCTAAGTAGGAAACAAAGGAAGGCAAAAATACCAGGATGCCATTTATCAGTGGCCCAAAACAGTGGAGAAAGCAGTAAAAAAACTTGAAAGTTTGAATAATGCATATGGATTTATTTCAAGTACCTTCTAATATTTACAAAATTACATGACATTTTGTTTCCTTTGTGCATTTTTTTTTCCCACAAGATCCAGACAGGAAGGCAAGTTTAGATTAAATAAACAGCAATGAATTCTTCTGAACCTGTGCAGAAGACAGATCACCCCCTGACTACCACAGAGTTTTTTGGTAAAAAAAAATAATAATTCTGGGAGAGTTTTCAAGGAAATCAAAATCAAGCACATACTCTATAGAAATCTCAGACAATTTTTGATGTCATTAAAATAGAACATACTTCTAACTTTATTTTAATAATTCATCGTTTCATAAATAAAAACCAAACAAGTGTTCAGCAGAGAGATCTCTTTAAGGAAAGAAATAATAATTTATTATTTCTTTTGTAAAAAAGGGTCTCTCTGCTGAACACACGTTTGTTTTTTATTTATGAAACAATGTATGAATTATTAAAATAAATCTGGAATTGTGTTCTGCTTAATGACATGAAAAATTGTTTGAGGTCGCATATAGATGAGCTTAGCAGTGCTTCACTACCTGCAAGCTTCAGTGCTATATTTTTCTAAACAAATCAAGAGTTTTAGAGCATTTAATAACCATTTAATTCTGAGATAAGTTTATTGTGATTTAAGCACAGTAATATATTCAATATGTCACCAGCTTGAAAGAAGCCCTTGTGCCGGAGGTAACAATACATAATGGAGATGTAAGACAAAAAACAGTTCAAATTGATTTATGGAGTTGGCAGGCAGCAAGCCACTTTGCACTGTCTGCCTTAGCTTTCCTCCTTTGCATGAGCTGAGGTATAAGCACCTCCAAACGTTGGTATCTGTGCCAAGTGCTGAGGCCATGTTACTAGCCATGCTATGTGCCATTTCCAGAGATGCAGCCTGGCTAGCCGTACAGCGGTGCCTTCCTTGTGTGCTAAATTTGGAAATGAGGTTTCTGCTCCAGGGCCTCATCCTTTGTAAAGCACTTAAGTGCATGCTTAAATGCTCGTCTGCTCCGAGCCAAGAATGCTGATTCGCTGTGATTCTTGGTGGCATGGAGGGAGCAGCGTTCAACCAGGGTCATCCCATGTTTCAGCCCCGAGAATCCCAGGACACAAAAGGGGCTGGGGGAGGAGACAGGGTTGTTCACAACTCGTGTCACCCTCTCTGCCATGATCTGGGTACTCAGTGATGCATAGCTGCTCTCATGGGCAATACTGACCCCAAAGTAATTGCCAAGGTGGCCTGGGGACACAGAGATTTAGTTCAGCATAGTGATTTCTATTTAATATAAAGCTGCTCTCCATTTTCCTCATAGATGTTGAGAGGAGGTTGCAGGTGAATCACATGTCCATCAAGCCAATAGCGCAAGAGAACAAAAGACTGTGAGGGACAAAGGTATTATGTAGTAGAAGGAGAGAAATATTACATTTTGAGAAAGGAGGAGACGTGGAGAGCTTCCCTGCCCAAATTGACTTTACACATTGGCACAAACGTCGACCTTTTTCTTGGCCATTTCTAACATTCAGGCTACAGGTTACCTTGTCACAGAGGTAAAGCACCTTCCCTCTGGGCAAAGTGGACCAGAAAAATATTTTTTTTGCCTTTGCAACAGTCCTTTTTTCACCAAATATCTTGTTTCCTGATCTTTTCCCAAGTACAGTACTTCAGATTGGTCTGTCTCCACATTGCCCTCTATCTGTGGAGACTAGGATGCCTTTGAGAACAGGATACCTTCTAGGCTTTTTCTGTCAGTGGCTTTAGGAGTTTTCAGTTCAGTTCTGTAAGTGTTGTCTGGCCTTGCTTAGGGATGGTCAGCTTTGAGAGCAAAAGGTAAATTCTCTCTCTGTTATTTCTCTTTCTTCTTTGTGGTAAAACATATGTTATTTATATGCTAGACATTTCCCCGTGTGATGGAGCTTATGAACAGCCATTCTCTTCATACAGGCAGTCAGCAATTATGACACGGTAGCCATGCAAAGCATTAAAACCTCAAAAGATAAGTTAGACTTTCATCATTGATGCCATAGCTGGTGGTGCATGGAATTGCTATGCTAAGGGAGGTATTATTAACATCAAACAGTTGTAGACATTAATTTATCCATTAATTGACATGTGAGACTCATATTATACTCCGTCTTTAATAAAGAAGGATGTTTAGTGGCTAAAGCACCCCGGTGAATTGGGAAACATTGGAGTACCACTAAACTTGTGAGCTGGTGCTGGTCGCTTGACAACTCTGCCTCCGTTACTTTAGGTGAACACAGCCTTACAATGAAAAATCTGGGACACTTTTGTGGCAGTAACACACAAAGCTGATGGTTAAACTTGGGAAAAAAGCGTGCTGTTTTCTGCCAGTGGCAGCTTCAGACTCATCAGAGGCCCACGGACATTTATGAGCGGAGGCCTTTTTCCACCAGTGACTTAAAATGTTGAGAATTGATAGGAAACAGGAATGTCACTGCCATTCACCATGACTAAAGGGAAAATATTTATTTTATCTACATTCTTTTGGATTTTTTTGTTCCAAAGAGTCATTGTCATAACTGAATGTTCATTTCACTTCATTGTTTTTTCCTAGTAAGTGTGGGAAAACCCCTACTTATCCCAGCAGCACATCTTGAAAAATGTTCTGTAGGTGCAAAAAGCCAAGGATCTTGGGTAGCAAAATTCAAAAAAGAAAAAAGAAGATTTTTCCATGATCCTGAAAAACAGCTTTGTAGATGATATATGCAAAACAAAGCTGTTCTGGTTCAGCTTGAAGTCATATTCTCTTTAGAGCTGCCTCACATGAAAACTTGGAGTAATATCTGTCTACATTTCCTAGGCTGTGATTGTTACTGTCTGCAGATTTCTTTGAGGGCCTGAGGTGGAAGGCACCATGCGGCTGTGATGCACTGTTGTAAAGCTGTGATTCTGACAGCAGAACACTAATCTGAAATGTGACTCTGGCATTACTGCTGCTGCTGCTCCTTCCTTCCCCTCCTCAGTGAAATACACAGAAATCAGATGCTCCGCTTTCTTTTTTACCCATCGCCCATGCTCTCAGTTCCACTGAGGTAGAAAATAACCTAAAATGCTTCTGAAATTGTATTTTCCAAGGGATTTCCTAGTGCATCAGACTGGCATGCATCAAATGGGTAGGAACAGAAATCTGTCCCTTGTCTGGAACAGTGCAGTAAGCTGTTTCGCATTTTCTGTGAATTAATCCTGACCGAGGATGGGTATCTCTGTCTTTTCTCCACCCCCAGCCCCTCAATAGCTATAATAATATGTACTCTTTTTTTTTTCTTTTTCACTAACTTTTTGAGTCAACTTGGAACACTTAGTGACATTCAGCTGCTGACCTTGGCCCAAATTGAACCTTTTACGTGTGAAGCTAACATACATGTCTGTACTTTGCCACAAAGCTAATCCCTAGTAAACACACTCCAGAGGCTATAGTATCATAGTAGATCCATATATCCATGTATATACATACAGTATCATATGCAAAACCTCTCTCCTAATGATGACATTTGAAAAACCTGTTTATTTTTCTATTTATTTGCAGGTAGCTGCATTCACCGTGGACTGCTGAATGTTAGCCAGCCCTATATTGTAAAGCTCAACTGGAGAGGATTTTCCTACAAATACGGTTCCTGGGGTAGAGATTACTCTCCCTCTGACCCAGAGAAGGAAGTCTATTGGGTTGCACCATTGAACACAGATGGGAGATACTTGGAATACTACAGAATTTATAGTTCCTTCGATAATTTGCTGCTGTTTAAACCTATGTATGAAAGTAGAATAACATATGGGGAAGGAAGTGGTGCTGCCCTTTACAACGGTTTTCTGTACTATCATTCTTATGGTTCAAGATATATAGTGAAGCATGATTTAAGAACAAACACCATGGTTTTGAGGAAGCAGCTTCCAGATGCTGTTATAGGTAACCGTTTCTCTTATGCAGGTGTAGCATGGCAAGATATAGATTTTGCAGTGGATGAAAGTGGGTTATGGGTAATATATTCAACAGAAAATAGCATGGGCAACATTGTGATTAGCAGACTCAATGAGACCACACTTGATGTGCTAAGTACTTGGCAGACAAGACAGTACAAGTCATCTGTTTCCAATGCTTTCATGTTATGTGGTGCTCTGTATGCCACAAGGACAATGAACACTAGGAAAGAGGAAATCTTCTACATGTATGACACCAGTACCGGCCAAGAAAGTAGAGTTAGCATCGTTATGGACAAAAAGTTAGATACAATCCAGAGTATCGATTATAACCCCACAGATCAGAGATTGTATGTTTACAATGATGGTTACCTTCTAAGATATGATATGACCTTTCAGCCTTAGTCTCTCAGTGATGTAAGCATGCAATAAAACTGGCAGCAACTAAAATGAGAGATCTGATATGCCTTCAGACAATTCTACTGCCAGTTTAGGGTTCATCTGGTCTGTAACTGCAGGTGTTGTATGTACTACTTATACTCTTTAAAGGAATCTCCCTGTGCTGGTCAGCAGTATTGCTGGCAGCAGCATTTGGCAGTACTGGGTTCTTGAAGTTTTGATTAGTGTTTATTAGTGTTCAGTGCTTTACAATTGTCCTGCCTCTAAGGGCAGATTTACTGCATAGATTTAGTGTATTTTATTCACAGAAATTGATGGGCACAGCCTACCTACTGACTGAGAAGCTAATTACTGATGTGCATTTGTCAGTGTAACACAGGTGAGTCCCCCAGAAACTGAAAGTGAACTTCCACTGATCTCTGTCAGAGTGGATTGAGACCTCAGAAAAATTAATCAAAGGATTAAAATAGTTTAGGAGGTAGACTTGGTCAGAGGACAGCAACCCATTTGTTAGGTGGCAGTAGCAGTATCTGGCTCAAGGCTTCAGGTGAGAGGGTAGAAATGCACTTTGCTGTTTGAAGTCCTACTGCAGGGAGGGAAGAGAAGGCATCGAGGCAGGGACAGAGCTCTCTGCCCTCGCCATCGCTGACGCAGTGGGACAGCCACCCCTGGAGCCTCACCTGTAGCTGCCTTGCTTCAGCTCAGCCATCTCCCAAGCTGCCACAGCATCAGGCTGGCTTCCTGGAGCAGCTGTGGTGGAAAAGCTGGCAGCAAGGCTTTCACCACCTTTCTTTCTGTCCCACCTTGCTGCCCTTAGCAACTTCCTGTGCCTGGACCTGGCCTTACGAATGGTCTTACTGCAATCTAGCCATGTTTTATGGTCATCATGGCTGCATTTTCCTGGCAGGAGCAAGAAATACTGTTTTCTTTTCCTTTATGCTCTTGTAAGCTGATGCAAATCCTCCTGTTGACTTTATTGGCCATGAGTGGCTCTTAGGTATGTATCATCCATTGCCGTAGAATGACAGTCAGGTTATTTAATGTGCCTCTATTCGGCATTTTTGCCATTCTGTAATTAGCTTCCTGAGAGTCTTGTTAGTGTAGGGTCGAATTTGTTCCCTGGGTAATTCTGTCTTACAGCAAGGTAAGAGGTCTTGTGGAAAACAGAAGTCTGGTCAAACTAGTGGGATATACAATGTGGTCTTTTTTTTTCATGGGTATTGTGTAATATTTTCTGAGTGTGTGCACTGTCTTACCTTCATCATGTCAGAAAGCAGGCTGAAATACTGAAATTCAGAGCTCTAGAATGACAAAGAAAGCAGTTAACGTGGTTCGTTTTCTTCTGTTACCTTTGCAATCAAGTCTGTGTTCTCTGATACTCAAAATCAATATGTATGCAAATGATTGCCTTTGTTTCAATTAAAAAAAAAAAGTTTCAAATAATCTCAGCTGTGCTACAGAGCCATGTAAAGCTGCTTGTGACAAATAAGTAACTTCTGGGATGTAATGGGAAGCCAGAGCACCAAATGTTTGAAACAGGTTCATTGCACTCGCTTGGGCTCTGTGTACTTAAACAGCTCTGGGAACAACGCAAAGTTGTGAATCTGTATGTCAACAAATACATAAGAGGAACTTTACTTCCCCATGCAGAAATATGTTAGCTGGTTAGCGTAACATTTCTCCACCAAGCTGAGATGTTACTCGAGACGTCAGAGGCTGATGAACTGATGACACGTTTTGAAGCCAGGTGCTGCCACTTATCAGGTATCAGCATCTGTTTCTTGGAAACCTGTGAAATGAATTTGAAAGCCATGGAGGCATTGGTGCAGTAATCTGATTAGTCAGCACAGGCATGGCTGCTGTGTGAATAATCTTTAACAACCCAAGTAAGGATTTGGCTGAGAAAGTTAGAAGAAAATACAGCAAAAAATAATTTTCCCTCTACATCTGTGTGCATGTCACCGAAGGTGAGCAGCTCTCCACTTATCAAGAAATGCCATCAGCGTGAGCCTTGAGGCTCCTCATCTGACCACCATTTAGGGAGGGAGCTGATGTTAGCATGTATGTGACCGATTCTGGTGAATTGACTGTGATTCTCAAGGTGTTCTTGGGGACAGGTACTTTTGATCTAGCTTTCTCCGCTTTGGAAACAGCAGTTGGCTTGGACTGGAGGCTTCCATGGTGGTAGTGGAGGTGGGATGCCACGGCTGCCAACCACACTCAGTTACAGTGTGGTCCAAACCTTGTGTGACCTGCTACTGGGCTCCAGCTGTGGATCTCACTGAGGTGGCCCAGAGGTGGGAAGATAGCGGGAGCAGCTGTCTTTTGTGTGTACCAGACAATGTAGCTGCAGAGAAGATAAAACACAATCAAGTTAGACCTCAGCAGCTCAGTACAGAAGGAAAGAAGAAACATCTCTGCACTTATAGAACTTTAAAATATCTTGTGTGGACAGGGTTGGGGTCAGGATGTTTCGGTCCTGGCAAGGCTGAGCTTGTCCTTTGATTTATGTTCTGTGCTAATATTTCTTAGGCAGCTGATGTCAGGGTGCAGCAGGGGCTCCCATGAAGTCTGACAGGGGCAAGGGCCTGGCAGCCTGTCCTGTCCCACCGCCTCAGCCATGATCAGGGCAACTGGGGGACACCAGGGCAGCCCCAGCTCTAGGTATTGGGCACCTCCCTGGGGATGGGGACAGGCCAAGACTAGGCTGGGACATGGGCTTACGGGTGGACTGGGCTTGACGGGGCCTATGGCTGGGCAGGGCAGGGCTGTGGGGAGCTGGAGACCAGCCCTGCTGTGGCCTTGGTGGGGCAGGGGCTGATGGCCCTGGGGGGCTGACATTGGGGTACTGGGCAGGATTGAGGAGAGCCCCAGAGGGGTGGGCAGGGTGGGCAGTGAGGCATTAAGTGCCCCTGGGGCCCTGGCAGCTGGTAGTGCTTCTGTTCATGTTACAAGAGGCTTTGCAGGGTTGTAGAAAGACCGTTGTCATTTTAAAAACAGAAAAATAAAGGCACAAAATTACTATAATTCAGCTCTTGACCTATCGATTTGGCATCTCCCCGTGGAGGTTTTGGGGTATATAAACAATATTGAACATAAATAGTACCTGCCACAGAGCCTGGAGGAGAAGACATCCGTCTGCACGGTGACACAGGGAACTGCAGTACAGGGACTTCGATGCAATTTTGTTGATGAGTAGTTTTCACACCACCTGACTGGAGGCTCCTGAGGCGGGAGACTTGGCTCTGATTCATGCAATGATTGCACACAGGGAGAGAGGGACCTTCTGCAAAGGAGCACTTCGAGAAGAGGGAGTAATACATCTTTTCACTTCTTCCCTTAAACTTGTCCTTTCAGGCCTTGGATGAAGGTGGTTCAGTAGAGCTGGTTGTTAAAATTAAAGCGTACTCCTGATCTGTCCATTGTGCACAACCTTGGGCAGGCTTCACTCTCTGTCCCTGTTACCCCTTCTCCGATAGTTGGTGCTACCTCAACTTTGCTTGGTTAGATGTTTCCTCCTCTCCTTCCTCCTTGGACATGGAGAAGACCTCACCCCCATGCTTCCCAGCATGGGCTGTTACTGTTTTGGTGGCTCCACATCATTTCTTGCCACAGCTTGTTCCTGAAGTGACGTGTTTCACTCAGACCCTTTTCAGTCACACTTTCCTGGCACCTACTGACCTCATTCCCCCTGCTCTGTTCAAAGCGCAATGACAAATTCATCCTCTTCTGCCTTTTGCAGTCCTTCCTGGTCCCATCCTCTCTTTACCAAGTTAGATACAAGCTCTTTACTCTTTGGTCCCAGACTTTCATATCCTTCCCTCTCAGTAACCGTGTTACCGAGCCTCTCTGCTTTGCTGTCTAAGTGATGCCAGCCTCTTTCGTTCTCCTGTTCCCTTGTCACACACCCTGTCCTTTATCCCATACCAACACTTTTCCCTATGATGTCCTCTCCAACCAGATCTAGTAACTACCTTGGGCTCCTCCAAATTTCTCACAAAATTTCTCTGTGAAGCTCTTGATAGATTGCCAAATGAGTACAACTAACTTGCTGCCTTCAGTAGGAGACTGGTATTTATTTGCATCATGTATTCAATTATCTGGCACATGAGAGGACAAAGCTGGCACATACAAACTCTCTTATTATTCATCCCCGTATGTCACTCCCTCACTCTGTTACATTAACTGGTTGTATCTTGTCTTAAATGAAGATTTTATGTTCCTTGTGGGAAATACCTGTCTTTTATTTTGGGGTCGTACAGTGCCTAGCACGACAGACTGCTACCTTCCTCCTCTCTCCTAGGTACTTCTGAGCAACAGACAATAAAGAGCAACAAGAGCTGGCCAGGGATTGTTGCATGCATCTGTGTTTTTGTCTGAATTTTCATGCATGTTGCTACGTGTGCTGCATATAAATTGGCTTTCAAAAGTAGGCAAACAATATGCTTCCAGACAACTGTGTAAACATTCTGTTGGAAACTGTTTCAGTAGCTATGTGCACATAATGTAGCTACAAAGCATCCCTAAATTTGTACCATGTGGGGTAGGATCACTTCTCCTCCTGTAAATATTTGATTTCTTGCCTTTCTTTCTTTGCATTTTTTGGGACTGTGTGACAGTTGCTCCCTGAAAGCCAGAGACCAATGACACAAGTGTGCACCATGCACGGAGCCTGCAGCCGTGATCTTTCTCATACTGCCAAACAACCTGCGGTTTTGCGGGACTAGGAGTTCTCCTTCTAACAAGACAAAATGCTTGCTTTGTAGCTGAGCTGGGTTTGGAGAGATGAGAATTAAGGAAATGCAACATTGTGGTTTGTAAAAGTGAGCATGCGTGAGGGCGAATGTGCGTGTCCAGCAGGAATCCCGTCTTCCCCTCTGCTCGCTGGGTGTCTGCCAGTTTGCAAGCTGTTAGCCACATTTGGGGAAGCAAATGAAGTGAGGGAAGCTGCATGGGCAACTGTTCTTTCAAGTCTTCAGGGAATGGCTCCTGCCACTGGCCTACATTCTCCAGGCCAGTTTGGCTGTGCTTGGCCTTGGGCCATGAATGAGGGCAAATCTGGCTTTAAACCACTGCTCTTCCTGCACGAAGAGGCTGCAAAGTGGTGGCCCAGTCCCCAGCTCAGCAGCTCCCAAATTTCTTTATCTTCTGCCTGCTATGTGTGATTCCTAGGGAGAAGCGAGACACAGCCATATCCCACATACATCTCTCTGACTTTGGTACATGTATTGTGCTGGAGAGGGAAAGAGATGAGACAGACAATATTGCTACACAGCTGGTGGATCCACCAGTGGCAGAAGGTGCCACTGGAAGAAGACAGCTGAGTGCACTGCTTTTGGCTAGGGCTGTGCAGAAGAGGGACAGAATCCTAGATAGAGATCCCAGGAGGTCTCATTGTCCACCCCTCTGCGTGCAGGCAGGATCATGTATGTCTGAGCTGCCCTTGACAGCTGTTTGTGTAATCTGTTCTTTAAAACCTCTAATGATGGAGATTTCACAGTCTCCCTAGGTGGCCTTTTTGGACACTTAACTACCCTCAAAACTAGAAATTTCTTCATTAATATTCTCTACTGCAAATTAACCAGATTTAGGAAGATAAGCATTACTATGTTGCTGAGACCAAAGGCTCAGCTGCCCCAATGCCCTCTACATAACAGTGGCCAATAGCAGCAGGTTCAGAGAAATGCATAGGAGCAGGACAAGGATGCAGTGATAATTCTGCCACTGGCCTTCCTTAGCCTGAAATTTGGGAATATTTTCTTGGTCTTTCTGCACCAGAGTTGAAGCACAGTTAAGTCTCACCTGTGCAAGAACAATTTTTTTTCCTTATAGACATATCTATGATGTCTTCTCTTTTCTAGATAAAAAAAGCCCAGGTTCCCATCCCTTTCTCCTAGGCCACGTTTTCTAAACCTTGTAAAATTTGTGTTGATCACTCCTTTCAGTTGACCTACAACCCTTTTCATCATCTTTGAGGAGAATGGACTGGTTACCTGTAAATCTCATGTATAACACTTTGAACTAGCACCATCTTTTCTATTGCTGATAGGTTTGGCTCCATCTGGTTTGAAAGGAAAGCACTAAGGAGCCAGGAAGAGAAGAAACAAGAAGGAAGCTAACACCCAAGTCCAAGCAACCTCCCTGAACATAGAGTCCCACGATCTGCCTCATGCACCTAATGTTCATGAATGGTGTGCATGAGATATACATATGATAAAGGGGCCAGCCCTGCGTTTTCTTCTTCATCAGACAGGCACAGAAGAACTGGGCTGTCATTATCCTTCAGGCTCCAGGGATATTGCATTCCTGCCTGCATAGAAAAACAGTTTTCAGGGGAGGGATGGAGAATTTGCAACCAGCCCCACACCTCAGCCCCTGTATTATTCCCTGCTGGTGCTGTAATGAGAATTGAGGGCTATATGGATTTGGGTGGGGTTTGGCTCTGATTCCTAGTGTTGCAATGGCAGCTAACTAGGAGATTTCAGTCTTTGGCATTTCCTTCTGGCTGACTCAGTGTGTCAGTTGTTCTGCATTTTCCTCTTAGCAGCTCAGGTCTCTCACCGGCTTGCACAGGGAACTGCGGATACGTCTGTGCCCTGTGGTGCAATTCCTTGCAGTGGCATTTGAGAGCTGGCCCTAAGCCAAGATGGTGTAAAGCTGCCAGTGCCTCCTGGACCAAGGACAGAAATCTTTTTGCCATCTTTCATTTGGCAGTATAGTCAGCTTTTTAAAACTGAAAAACAGGATAGCTGTTTTAGCATGATGCTAATATGAGCACTTGGCTAGCAGGCCATGCTAACTTGACTAACTTGCTTCCAGAGTGCAAGCACCGTGCCACAGAAATGGCCCAGCTTGTTGAGAAATACCTGACAAACCCCACTGTGCAGTGTGGTGTGGGTACATCCACAGGCACTTTCCTCAGTGCTGGGCACTCTGCAACTGGACGTGGGAATGTCTTTTTGGAGCTCTACCTAGTGAGCCAGAGCTTTCTTTACCTACTGAGTTCTTGGCTAATTTTACATACATCTGCGTGACTCGATTAATTAGCTCTTGATCTGTAATGAGGGTCAGCCAAAGAAGGCAAGGCTGAGGTGATAGAGGATTGCTGCCATTGCCCATGCGATGGAAGATCAGTGTTTGAAGGATTGGCATAAAAGAACTTGGATTCTTGATGTTTATGTGGGAAGCACATACACAAGCTGCACAAATCATTACCACCTGTATTATGAACAGACCCCAGAGCATTAACCTGCTCTATTAGTTGCTTATGCTGGAAATACTGTTTATGTTAGCAAAGCTGAAGTACAAATCTTTCTTATGCATAATGCAGGATATTTTATATGTTTGACAGGAAAGCAGTTTGAAACATTTTGAATGGAAACATTCTCTGCTGAATGGTTTTATTGTGATGAAAAATACCCCCAAGAAACAGTGACATTAAAGATTCTGGGTCTTTGGAACTCAGGAAAGTTTGGAGTGATCAAATACACCTTGATTTAAAATTTTCTGCATTTCCCTTTTTTGGTATGTTTTAAAGGGCAAAGAGATTCATTTTGCTTTTGAAATGGGAATAATAATGGTTAGCTCTTTGTATATTGTCTTTTATCTGTGGGCCACAGAATCTTTCACTAACAGTAATTTAGCATGGAAACCTCAATGTGAAGAAGGGGAAGATATAATAATACTCCTCATATTCATGCTAAATCCCATGCCTTTATAAATGGATAAGGGGAAAAAGTCAGCTGGAAGTTGTGAAAGATCTCTTTATCTGCAAAGTACTCCTTTTATAGCTTCCCTTCCCTTGAGGAATGTGTAGCTTTGCAGGATGGGGGGCAGTCATGTTTCTGTAGGTCAGGTGAAGTGCATACATCTGGGCTTTCACCTCTGTGCTGATGACTGGGGTCTTTTCCCTTCAAGCAACCTGACACCCTCAGAAACTTTGGGGTGCAGTCTGTGCAGCTTCACACTATGCCCTGCCATGCAGGACAGGAACTGGGATGGGGATTGGTACTGCTTCCGGCATTGTCAGCTCCTGCAGGGATTTCTTAGTGCAAATCTTTGGGAACCAGATTATGTTTTGGAAATGATTCTTTGATGTCTTCTTATTGAGGGCCTGGGGGCTATAACTGTATGTCTGTTCTCTGTGGAAGATGGGAAGCATTTTCTCTTTTCCCTAGCTCAGACTAATTTCTGCTTCTCCCTTTGTATCAGCAGTAAGAGAAGTGGCCCAGAGAGATTGAGAGGTGTGTCTGCAGGCACAGAATCAGGCTGAGGGAGGACAGCAATTATTTTTCTTATTCTGATCTTCTGGAGTGGTGTCCAGAATCTGGGGTGATGGCCACAGCATAAGAATCTCAAGACCTCAAGATCTTCTGTTGATTTTTGGTTTTATCTGATGTTAACTCTTCACGTTTCCATATGGAGAAATATGATCAAGGGAGTTCTTTCTGTTGCAAATCAGCTTTCCTAAAAGCATTTAAATATAGTTAGATTCAGCCAAATAGAAGGCTTTTTAAGTGCAGCTATTCACCTCCTGGAAATGGAATTGTGGATTCATAAGCAGATCACAAAAATGCATCTTTGCAACCCTCAGAAAATTAACTGGCACTGTCTATATTGTAAGGGAAATAGGTCTGAGTCCAAGAGGCAGAGACTAACTCTAGTCCATCCACACTGGTGAGAATTCCCAGTTCTTCTACAGCGGGGTCTTGAAGAAATCTAGTTAGAGAGGTTCAGAGCAGAGCCAGTGAGTGAGGAAACACCATGTGGATGATCAGTAGTTTAGCATGGTTCCTCATCCTCCATTATTTAGCAGTATAGATCTTCTCTTAGTGCATAAATCCACCTTCCAGCATGGGGATTTCTATGACTCACAGGCAGGTCATGGATAGACTTCTCTGCAGCTTGAGAAACTGAGTTTCATATTAAATATATGTGGGGTAACGTTAGAAGGGATGCACGTACACTGGAGGGGCAGTCCATGGCGACTCATGCACTGGATGCGGATGAATCCATCAGTGCAGGGGTTAGGTGTGTCCATGTACGTGGTGGGCACGGATAAGTCCAGGAGTGCAGGGGGCAGGTGCGTCCACATACGTGGTAGGCACGGATAAGTCCATGAGTGTAGGGGTAGGTGCGTGGCGGGCATGGATGGGTCCATGGGTGCAGGGGGGGCGGGTGCGTTCACGTGCGTAGCGGGTGTCCGGGTATTTAACCCTGTGTTGCGCAGCATTAAATTGAAGGCTTGGCTTGATGGTATCCGTGTGATTCCCTGCTTTCCCCGGAGTGGGGCTCCGGTACGTGCGGGGTAGGTTAGCTGGCAAGAGAAGCCTGCAATATATCTGGAAAACATGAACTGGAAGTTTTTCCTGTGCCAGCCTATGGAGGGATTTTGGATAGGATGTTGTAAAGTAGTGTATCCAAGGTAGTCTGAAGATGATACTAACAGGATAAAAGTGAAAGCTGTAAATACAGGGATGTTGCCAAAAGAGAAAGAAGGGTTTGGGATGGCTTGACTTTGAAAGGATTTTTAGGTGAACAAATAAGGATAGACTACAAGGTTTTTACACTCATACTCTTCAAGAGAAATAGTACTTGACTAAAATTTCCTGGCACTTAAATACTTTATTAAATAAGATTTTAATACATTTTCCTTTAAATAAAGTGTGTGTTTACAGCTTGTTAAATATGTTCACAATGTACATTTGTCCAAGAATTACTTTATACTTATAAATCACACAAGTTTGTTTCATACAGTGAGAAATGATGTTAATTGAACAATGCACTGAACAGGGTTCAGTGGTAGCATCTGTGGAGCATTCCCAGGAATTAATCCTTCATGTATCTTTGTGAGGAATTATTAGTAGTCTGCAACATGGTGAAAACCATCCTGCATTAGCCCACATTGTAAAAAAACTTCTACTTTAGGGAACAAAAGACAAGATAGCTGGGTGTTACCATAGTGGCTGTATTCACAAGGTCTCAGTTTTAGCGCTGAAATAGGGTGCTCCAATGAGCACTGCTCAGTTTTAGACATTGCAGACCCGATCAGCAGAAAAGTGGTTAATGTACTGAGAGCTGAAATAGAGATGATGGTTAAATGGAGCAAAAATTGCCATTTGGTACCTGACTCTTCACAACCCTGCCTTCGTTTGCAGCTGTATTGTGTCATCAAACCATGTGCAATCCATGGGGTTTCAGCTGCATGACTCCCATTAACTTTAATCAGAGTCAGGAGAATAAACTGCTGAGCAAAGCACTCTGAAAATGTACCCCTGCATTCTTAACAATTATATTACTCTGCTTTGTGCGGTGGGGAATCTTTAGGAGGCAGAGCTGAATGCTCCATCATTTCAATACCTGCTCTTTGTACCTAATGAAATCAGCACTGTTTGCAGCCGACTCCCTACTACGGTCGACGACTGATTTAACTACACATATGACCAAACGATTAACTGCAGCATTTCTCTACATGAAACAGATAAAAATCTTTCAGGGAGATACCAGCCGTGTTCTGTGCCTGTGAGTGAGGTTATGCAGGGTGGAAAGGCTGTTTAGGAAAATTCAGCATTGCCGCCCTTTAACAAAAATTGTTGCCAGGATACTGTCAAGTCATACAGGATAACTGAGGCTGTGGCAGTTCTAGTGTTAAAGAGATGAACAAATAACCACAGTCAGAACCATGTATTTTAAGGCTAGAGCAGTGGTCCAGGTGCAAGGTGAAATCTGGCCACTGCTGTATTTCCGTGAATGGCAAGCATGCAAGCCCCAGGATGGTTCGTCCAAACAGCCCTGCAGCAGTCAGAGCCTGTGAGATGCTGAAAATCCTCCTCCCTCATTAGTGTCACTGGCTGAGAGATACGGCTGCTCAGAAATCCAGATAGGCAGCGAGCACGTAGAGCTGGCATCTAGCCCTCTCACTGTATATGTGCTTCCTGGCTTTTATGCCCAGGCTCAATTGTTCTGAGTAAATAATCGCTCTCATTTACAAATCTGCATTCTGAATAATTTCTTCAGGATTCAAACACGCCCCAACCTTTTACATGACCCTCAAAGTGCAGATAAAACCACTGAGATTTCCTGTGGGAACTTTAAAAAAACAATAAACGCAAAATCCTCTGAAGGACAGATAAAAATGTGGTGAAGGTTTCATTAGCAACAAACTCCAGCCCTTTTAGTTGCACTGGCAGCCATATTTTTGTTCAGCGGGACAGTTTTTGCACAGATGTCAAGTTTTGCTACTTGAGGAATGTGAAAATGAGAACAGAGTTTTCAATGCATTCGGATCAGTAGGCATAATCAGGTCTCAAGTCTACCCTTCCTTATCCAGATCAACAGTAATTCTTTACAATGATTTCTGAAGTGTACCATGTTCCCATTTACTTAGACACGCAGTGCTTATAGTGGGAACCATTGAAAAGCGTTGTCCTGCATTATCTGGGGGATTTTGAAGGAAATAAGGCAAATCTGCTTTACAATACATTGTTCCTGCGAGGAAGGATCTCACAGAATCTAATCTTTTTTTTTCATTCATTTTTTAGTGTAGCCTGCACAACAGAGGCAGCTCTTCAGCATCATTTGTATGAGAATAGCATTATTTTGTCCCAAATATTGTGCACATCTCAAGGACCTCCATAGTCACATCAAGGGGATTGTTCAGTCCAGACAAGGGGGAGGCAATTGTGGGGGGAACACGTCCAAACACAGTGAAGTGAATTTCAAATATTACCGTTAAATCGTTACATTACCTTTTTCGACTGCCACCAAAAAGCCTTTTCAGCAAGAGGGACGTTTGGCTTCCCATGGAATTTCTGCTAGACCAGAATAAACTGAGATTTTCCGAGAGACTCAGTCTCCTGAATGTCACCTGTCTGTCTAATCCTAGATTGCAATGGAGCTTTAGGCAGTCAGCAAACCCCTAGCCTCAAAACAGAGGTCCTTTTCAGTGTGCATGGGTAATTAAAGATAAAGTGCTGGGAATGTTGAGGTGGAGTAGCCAGTCATTCAGAACTTAAGGTAGTTTAGTTCTAGAGCTGTCTGAGGTGCTGTGCCAGGCACCCACAGCCATTCCAGAGTGGTCTATGCTTCCTATCTGATAGCCATGATACCCCAGGGTATCTTGCATAGAAAGGACTGTCCTTGCACTATAAATGGATCGTCCTGTTCAAAGCTTTCTTATTGATCCAGTTCAAATTGCATATATATCTTTTGTTCAGCTGGAAAGCTAAACATGATAAAAGCACATAGAATCATAGAATCACAGAATGGTTAGAGTTGGAAGGGACCTTCAAAGGTCATCTAGTCCAACCCCCCCCCCCGCAAGGAGCAGGGACATCCCTGATTTTTTACAATGTGAGTTGTAGAACACTGGCACAGGTTGCCCAGAGAGGTGGTGGATGCCCCATCCCTGGGAACATTCAAGGCCAGGCTGGACGGGACTCTGAGCAACCTGATCTGGTTGGAGATGTCCCTGCTTCTTGCAGAGGGGCTGGACTAGATGACCTTTAAAGGTCCCTTCCAACCCAAGCCATTCTATGATTCCATGATTCTATGTGCTTTTATCATGTTTAGCTTTCCAGCTGAACAAAAGATATATGTGCAATTTGAACTGGATCAATAAGAAAGCTTTGAACAGGACGATCCATTTATAGCGCAAGGACAGTCCAGAAGAAAGCATGAGGTACACACCATAGGCCACAATACATCCCTCAGACTGGCTCAAATAAGTCACCCAAAAGGTCTTCCTCCAGCTCTAATCCTAGCCAGCGCTCAAGTAAGAACAGCCTGAAAGACATCCTCTGCCTTAGATGTTCAAAGGGCCATGAAGAAAAATTGATTTTCTTGGTGCAATATCCAAACAGCAGCATGGCCCTAAATACCCATGTGAGAGCAACCAAAATAAATTTATTAATAATTTTAAGCATCTATAGGGCTGGGAGATCTTTAAAGTCTGCAGAATAGATTGCTCTTTGAGATTTATATTGCATTTAGAGAGTCTGGTTCCTTTTGTTCTTTCTCTGTGGATTATTCAGGGAGCCCAGGGAAATTGGCCTCCTAATTTAGACATTTCATTGGGATGCCTAAAGCTGGCAATGTGAATCCCCCAAGTGCCAGTTAGAACACTGCCTGGCCTTCCACAAGTGAAACTAAGTGCTGTCTATGACACTATAATGAATAGTTTTATTTTAACAAAGCAAATGATTTGGCATGGATGCTTTAATTATAGAACTGAACCCAGTTTTTCTCTTTGCAAATGTTACTGAATAGCTCATGAAGTACTTGTGACTGGCTGTGCTTCATTCATGGTCCTCTCAGTGTGATGAGTTTGCTTTGAATATTTGAAGTTCACACTTGCTGTTATACTACAAAGCCACGTGAATCAGATGGAACAGAATTTAGTTTATGCATCTTTATCAATCTACAAGATGTATTTACTCTAAGCTAGTTGTATAGGCACTGTCAACAGGAGGATTTGGGCACTGCCTGGCTATGAATCACCTACTGCTTAAGGAAAAACATGAAATAATAAAAATAGGTAGGCTAGATAACACTCTGTAGTGTTGTCACATGTTAAGTGGATTAAATATTCTTAGACCCGTCTGAAGTGCCTTAGGGTATACCGCCTTGCCTCTATCTGATCTAGTGAGGCACAATTCCTGAAGCCCATGTGTCATAGGTACCTCTTCTACGGCATCTGAAATGACCCTAGGTTCTCACAGTGTGTTGCAACTGAGTCCCTGAATGTGTGTCCCTTAGTTGTCATGGTCAATGAAACTAGAGATTTCTTTTTCTGATCGGATGTATGTGTTTACTCTAGATTAAGCTCAGTAGCTTTCTAGACTCTGTTGGCTGTATTCATTTTGCCTCTTGGAAGCCCACCTCACCTGCATCCTGGACATCTATATGTAAGTATCTGAATTCCACTGTTGCATTTAGGAGGAATTAAGTAGGATGAGATGAATGTAACCCAAGGGTTTTGTTTCTAATGAGAAGATAACAAGTAATAGAGTTTGCAATTTGAGGGTTGAGACAAAAAATTTTGCAAAAAAACCCCTGGCTCAACTCACATCAAACTGAAGCATCTCTCCTTTTTTAGGGGGGAGATGCAGGAACCCAAAAATAATATTATTTGCTCCATATGGGCATAACTAAAATGTGTACTCATCTAAAACCATATGTTCCATATACTGTTGAATCCCCTTATTTTTAAATGAGGTCAATTTTGGTACGAAAAAGCCATTTCAAAATAAAAAATGTAAAATATTCCTTTTGAAAATGTTGAAATGAAATGTTGTGCCATTTTGAAAGTTTCATTCCTGGTTTTTTTTTTTTCAAATGAAATGTCAAATAAATGCAAATCAAATTTACATAGTTTCTATCATGTGAAAAAAATATATTTTATAAAATCTATTATTCACCTATATTTCCAGGATAGCTCTGTGTCTGATGTGTGAGCAGACAACTTATAAAACTAGCACAGTGAATTCAGTTGTAAGGAGAAGATGGCAATTTATTCTCTGTGCCTCTCAACATTGTAAAAGAACGACTGCAAATTCAGCTCCCACAATATCCGTGTTAAAAAAAATTGCTATATAATGATTTTTACTGAATAGACTATGAATGGAAACTAATTTTGACTTCTAAAGAAATGGTTTTTGACTATGTTTTCACTTGAATTGAAAACAAAAGAAAACCAAACTTGGCATACATAGAAGATAGGGTCTAGTTCTCCTGCTTTATGTATTTAACTTTAGCTTAAATTTTAAGCTGCTTGTTAAAAGATCCTTCTATAGTAATTACCTAAGTTTTTACAGGGAAGCCCTCTGTGTAGACATTTGGGAATGATAAGTGTTTCTGAAAAAACTCTAAAAAGTTATGTAGTCCATCTGTATTTGGTCACTTGAGTTGGACACATAATCTCCCTACCAAAGCTTTCACTTTTCCGTATTTGCTGTGTAGAGACTGAAACAATTAATTTAGGAGGACAGCCTCATCACAACCTTAACATTTAAAGCTTAAATTAGGGGCCAACATCAACAAGCTGGATTCTATTCTAATAACCTAATGACATTGTTTCAAGTCAACTGGTGAGAGCTGGGGATAGAAAGGCTATAGAATCATAGAATCATAGAATGCTTAGGGTTGGAAGGGACCTTCAGAGGTTATCTAGTCCAACCCCTCTGCAAGGAGCAGGGACATCTCCAACTAGATCAGGTTGCTCAGAGCCCCTGTCCAACCTGGCCTTGAATGTTTCCAGGGATGGGGCATCTATCACCTCTCTGGGCAACCTGTTCCAGTGTTCTACAACCCTCAGTGTAAATTTTTTTTTTCCTAATATCTAATCTAAATCTACCTCCCTCTATTTTGAAGCCATTACCCCTAGTCCTGTCACAACAGGCCCTACTGAACAGTCTCTCCCTGTCTATAGACACCAATGGGATGAAAAGAAACTGAAATTAAAACTTTCTGTTGATATGCACGCTGCATTCTTAACTGTGACCTAAGACTTCTGTGGGCAGAGACCTGTGCAGGAATTAGGTTCTCATTTTTGGCAATGCTGTCCTAAATTATAAGGCACTGCCTTATAATTATAAGGCTCAGGTTCTGGGCCTTTCCTTCAAAAGCAGCCCTGCAGCCAAATAGGCCAGGCTTTCCAGGCACTGTCTCTGCAAGTCTGGAGACTCAAATGGAGTGAATCTGCATCTCCTGCTCAGGGAGCTGGTGTCACTGCATGTACAGCGAGTGTCTCTGCCGCACATGCTCACAGTACCCACAGCCTCCAGCATCCTTAAGACACCACTGATTTCTGGAGTGAGTTTCCTATATGACTTTGGACAAGTCACGCTTTAGTTTCCTCATCTGTAGGCTAGGGATTATATTGCTGGAATGAATGGAGGCTAAAATCACTGATGTTTGTAATTTGTGTTGATATTCTCTGAGGGAAGGCAGGCACAATAGAAGTGCAAATAAATTGTTGTGACTGTTTAGTATTTCAGTAAATGGAAAAGCTCTTCAAAGTGGAGTTCAGAGCAAGTACAATAGAGTGGAAAATTACATGTGCAGAGCTAAGAAAGAAGAAGGAAAGACGTGAGGAAGCAATTTCATTGCAGTCATTCTAGTAATCAATGAGATGTGTACATTTATTTGCCAGTGTGGATTATAATATTAGGGAATGAGTCTCTCAAGAAGAACAACACTGGATTTGGGCAGACAAGGCAAATTGGAAACATCAGAAAAACGCAGGTCCAATCTTGGTCACAGAAGTACAAACTTGTTTCCCCTCTCCCCTTTATGCACATTGTTTAGAGACAGAAAGTGGAGCTACACATTTCTCTGGGGAGGGACAGACCCACGCTTTCCTCATTAGTCGGTCTACAGTGGGAACAGGCATACGACAGCTCAGAGCAACAGGGGATGGTTGGAGTTTGGTGCTGGCTGAGCACAGGATGGACATGTTGAGCTGAGACCACCTCTGTGAGTGTTGGTGGAGGGCATGTGGATCATGGAGCTTGTCATCACTGTCTACGATCTGCCCACCTCAGGGGGGTAAGCATGGGCTTTGTAGACACTGGAGGGGTAAGGATAGCTCTGCTGAGAGGGAAGGGAGAGGCAGCTCTTGCTTGGGTTGTGACATTGGAAGTCACTGCCACTTGGTGAGGAGGAGTAGTCTGGTGACAATGCAGGAGGTGGATCCTGAGAGTGAATTATGAGAACCAATTCCTTGTGGGCAGGCTATTAGCATTTGTTGTCATTGTTATTCCACTCCTTAAAACAGAGACAGTATATATAATTTCCTAACAAGGATGAGCAGTGTGTTTGTAAGTACGTTGTGAATATGAAGGCCTCCATGGACATGCCATGTGCTATGACTGTGGAAATGGTCATTTGGCAGCTGATGGGAAATGATTTATTTTTTAGGTTGGCTCTTAGAGGAACAGTTATCCCCACATCAGCATTGTCACCATAATGCTCTGCACTCTTGGTCATATCAGCAAACATGTCAGGGAAGAATCAATGTGTATCATTCCTATGGGCACTTTTCCTCAAACTCAGCACTGACACGTACCATGAACAGAAGTTCTTGTCATGTTCCTACGTGTGCTATGTCATCTCTGTCCCTGAGAAAGTCTCCTAAACTCAGAGATTGTCATTCTCACACTTCTGACAAGCAGTTAGTCCCCTTACAGAGAGAGATGGTATTGAACCAGACCCCAGACATAGACTATCCTCCATTCTGGGAGGTGGATAGGAGGGTAAGGAAACATTATTGTAGAGCTTGCAGCTGGGTCTGTATAACCAGCAAGCTCCCCTTCCTTGGTTCAAAAGCTCCTGAACTTTGATCTGCTAGGGCTATTTGGTTAGAGGCAATAACTGAAAGTTTAAGAAGTCTCTCCTACATAAAATGCATCCATATAGGGCAATATTCTGAATTAGGGTAGGTTACATCCATTCTAGTGCAGTGGGAAGATGATGGTACACAGCAGGTCACGGTACACACTAATTTTTAATACCTAGGTATCACACAAATAATAGGAGAGAGAGAAACGCTGGGAGGAGAAAATGTGAAGAGGCAAAGAATGGAAAGGACAAAGTGAATCCTAAAACCCTAAAAGGCTCGTACCTGGAAGCTATATGAAATGGGAGACGAGGTTAGCTGTGCTGAAGAGGAAAGAAATAATCTGAGCTGTGATAATGCAATACTACTTTATTTAAATAATCTGTTTAATTCTTTTTACTTTGTGGGACATTTTTCTTGGAAACTGGAGTCCTTTTGACACTGAAGGAGTGTTAGCCCTCCTTAAAAAGCTGACCCTGCTACAAAAGGGACTGCTAAGAAAAATTGAAAACAGTCCCTTAACAATGGATGCTTCAGTTATACTGCGCAAGTGTTGGAAAAGCATGTCTCAGGACTTCCAGAGGGCTGCTGCATAGAGCTGAAAAGCGATTAAGGCTGGCAAATCACTGTATAGTTTTGCACTGCCAGTCTTGAGATCGCCTCGGTAATGGTGTGACTTACTCAATTCAATATAGCCTTGAAAAGGGACCTCTTGAGCTCAGAAATGCTGTTGTGTAGACCACTCATTTGTCTCGAGGGGATTGTCACAACATTTCCATGGCAATTGCTCTTGTAAGCTGAGAAACGTTCAGGAGGCTGCCATAATATAGACCCTCGATCGTACATACTGACTTGTGTGTGTATATGCATGTGAGAGAGAAAGGCTGTCTAATGGAAGATCTATCTGACCCACCGATGCAGCTGAACTAGCTGAGGTGTTTCTCTCGGTGCTGTAAAGATCTGTTTTTAGACCAATTGCTGATCTTCAAGTGGATACATTTGCAGAAATCAGGATTGTTTTGTGAATTATTTGTCAGCAGAAAAAGAGGTCTAAATGCATGATATAATGTATTCATAATGAATAATTTGACTATTTTAGAAGCAATTACGCTTTTGAAACCATCAGCATAAGCTTAATGCAGACAAAATGGAGCTTTTAGTACCCCCCCGGCCCCGAAGCCCTCTTCCTTTCCTCTGCTGCTGGGCATCATATAACATTTTTTTCTCACCTGAATCCTTTCTCCAAACCCCAAATATACAGGTCATGTTAAAATCTTTCTGTTTCTTCCTATATCATATCAATAACTGTGGTCTTTTCCCCTTCCCCTCACCCCCAGTTATTCCCCATCTAGGTCTTATCATCTCTCATTTCACAAACCATCATTACTGTTTATCCACCCCAGGAAGTTTTCTGAAAATTTAGGGTAGAACAGGTACTAGGTTGGAATGTGAGGCCAAATTTTGAGAAAAAACCTTAGCCACAGTTCAAGTGTGCAACTGTGCAGGTCATAGCAGCATCACTGGAATGTTGTAGGATTTGGCTTCTGCCCACCAACTGACCTTAACTGGAACCACCAACAGCTTTTGGCTGCAGAGAGGTGAGGGACTGTGGACATTGCTATGTCCTGAATATACCACCAAGGTCCTTAGGGTGGGCTCTTGCAGCAGTACAAATGGAGCCTGGCCTAGTTTGTGGCTGTGGCTTGGTGGGCTCTTGCAGCAGTACAAATGGAGCCTGGCCTAGTTTGTGGCTGTGACTTAGCTAAAAAGGCAGGGGAAAGAGTGAAGTCTTATCTGGTGGTGCTATCTGTTTCTGTGGTGCTCTGTGTGTATGTTATACTTGTCACTTTAATGATGCTGCTGCCATGTGCAAAGGCTGTTGTCACCCAGCTATGGTTTGTGGTATATTACCTGCCTTCTCTTTTGCTTTGATGACCTGTTGTATATTTGTCAAGGAGCAAATAGCAGGGGTGTTTGGCTATCTTTGAGAAACTTCTCTGCCATTATTTTCTTAACTCCATACTTGGCACTTCTTTCCACTTCACCATGCAAAAGTATTACTTACCATGGCTGACCTGGCCAAATTCAGCATGCCTTAACTGTGAAAGTGGGTGAAAAATCTCCAATTCTATCAATGTTTTTCCCTTTCTGGTGATGGATGGTGCTGACAAGAGAATGTTGAGGGGAGAAATAAATAGGCAAAGAGCTGTGTCAGCTGGGAAAGGAATGAGTTGTTTTACACGTCTGCAGGCCACAGGATAAGAAGTGATAGGCTTAAGTAACAGCAAGAGACCAGTATGACCAAGATTTGGAAGATTTTCTAACTTGAAGGACAGTCAAGCATGGAAGAAACTGACTGGGATGTTAAAGGGTCTTGAAGGTTTTTAAGGCTGGACAAATATCTGTGAAGAGTAACATGAATTTGGTTGTTCACGCTATGGTGCTGGGACTAGTCTGAGCAGCCTTGTGTGATGCCAGAGGTCCTATTCAGGTCTTGCTTGTGGGTCCATCTTCTGCCTGGGAGATCAGCAGCAAGTTTTTCTTATTCTGACTTACAGCCATGACTTTAAATTCTGGAATTAGACTTGCTACTGATGTCCAGCTTCACTCCTGAATTTTGCTTGTGGCCACTAACTCTCTTGTTATCTATGTTCAGGAGGCATCTTGCTCTGTCTTTTCATCAGTTTATACCTCTTGAGGATCTAAACAGTAGCAGCCTGACTAGTTAGGGTGCTTTTTACAGTGACCTACCTTGGTTTTCTGTATTTCTAACCTTGAGTTTGTCCCAATTAGCTTTACATACGGTTTCCCAAGGCTTTGGAGAATATTTCAGAATTGACCTAAGCAATCAGATGCGTGAAGGAGAGCTCAGGTTGTTAGCAGCACATTGACAGTTGAAAGGTACTTCATCTCTTCTTGATGACTGCAAAGAAAATTCTTCAGAAGAGGAGTCCTGAAGTATTTGTGAAACTCTTTAGGAAAGCAGTGTGTTCCTGTTATTTAACCAATCGCTGGCAGATGACCTGTTATCCCAGATCAGACAGCAGGACAGAATTTCTGCTTCCTCCGCTGACATTTGCAGAAGCTTGTCAAAGGTAGTTGATTTTCACATCTGCTTTCTTTGCTGTGATCAGAAGAAAACCTTCTCATACCTAATCTCTCAGTCCAATCAGTCTGGATTTACACGGTGTTTCGGGGTGTATTGACTCTTTGCTGTGACAACCAAACCACCTTCTGAGTCAACAGCTGGTTTATTTTCTTTTAGTGGCTCAGATAGAGTTCTCCTGGTTGAACCCTGAACCTCACTGTAACACACAGATTATTTTCAGTTAAATCGCCTTTTCATCTTTCTAATTGAATGATGCAGTCTGACATTCCTGACGTTTTTCACCAGTTTTCCTGAGATCTGTTATCTTGTTCTTTTTATAATCTTTGTGGGGACTACAGTCACTGTGACCACTGAAAGAACAATTTCATATGCTTTCTGTATTCCTTTACAGCTTTGAAAAGTGTGCACATTTTTGTACATGTGTGTGCCTGTGTATGAATGCATATGTATATTTATTTCCGACAGGAATCAAGAGACTATAAGAAGTTAAAATCTTATATGACAAGCCCTCAATTGCCAGTAATGAACACGGAATACAAAATCAAATTAAAAACCCATATGCTAGAAGATAGCATTAGGAACAATTTGACATTTATTGAACAACAGATGGTGATTAAAAGCATAAAACCTTGATTGTCTTGCTAAAAGCCAAACTTCATAGTTCTGTCTAAGGAATGTCTAGCATTTCAAATAAAGTATTCAAGGCATCAGTGAAATCATAGGAAGATCAATCTCAAAGGGGTTTATATATATCTTCTTATCAGAAGTGCAGTTAAAATCTCCCCTTTAAAAGTATCACATTTTTAGTTTGAGAGTTTTCTGGAAATGAATCTTCTTCTCCAGGAGAGCATCACAGATAGTAAATACTTAACAGAGAGAGCATGCGCATTAAACTAATTTTGTTAAATGAGAAGGGGACTGAATACTATCTTTCCCTTCTACCTTGTTTTTTCAACATAGCCCAGCTTTCAGTGAATTGTATAAGGATGCAATGTACAGTTGAGTCCTTCAGAGCATGAACCCCACGGCAGGGAGGAGGTGCCCTTGTCGATCACACTGGAGCAAATGTGGGGGGCAAAGAGAGACTCCAAAATTAATCAGTAGTCTGCCCTGTCCTGTCCTCTTTTTCTTGCACCATGCAATTAGATGCTGCTCTCCACAGAGTGCCTGTGAGCCATCTAATCATAGAATCATAGAATGGTTATAGTTGGAAGGGACTTTCAAAGGTCATCTGGTCCAGCCCCCTCTACAAGGAGCAGGGACGTTTCCTACTAGATCAGGTTGCTCAGAGCCCCTGTCCAACCTGGCCTTGAATGTTTCCAGGGATGGGGCATCAACCACCATTCTGGGCAACTTGTTCCAGTGTTCTACCACCCTCATTGTAAAAAAAAAAAATTCCTACTATCTAAGCTAAATCTATCTTCCTCTATTTTGAAACCATTACCCCTAGTCCTGTCACAACAGGCCCTACTGAAGAGTTTCTCCCTGTCTTTCCTGTAGGCTCTCTAAAGAAGTTCCTTCATAAAGATATTCCCTTTAATCAGAAGCTTTATGTCACAAAAAAAGTCTGTATCCTGCATGTAAAGGAATTTATGAAAAATGAGTAAGAGAAGCAGTCTTAGATTCATACTTACTTTCTTGTGGAAAGAGGGTGGATGCACATCATACTGGGCAAGTGGTCCCGTTTTTACCTCCAACCAGTGCACCTTGCCTGGCTGAGTGCACTCAGAGATTGTCTACTCTGAATGTCCCTTCTGGCTGAGTCTGTTGGTGGACACAGATCGAGATATGCTGAATTTATATTTATAGGATCAGTTACGAACAGTTTTGCTTAATCTCTTTCCCTTTGTGTGAAACATTTTACCACATCTTTGTGTGAAATCACAGTGGTGCCCTTAGGAGTGACATACTGATAATTAGCAATAATTGATAGACATATTCAGCTTAGTTGTTCTGACTACTCGTCCTTCTCTCTATGCGTAGTTGTCATGTCATGCATTGATAGATGAGTTTTGTTTTATTCTCTGCTTGTAAAGCCACTCTGCGCACCTCAGACTTGTTTGCTATGATGCAGACCATGCTTCTCTGCATCTGCCACTCTTCTTTTTCTCCTTCAGCATTTTCACCTTTCTTTTCTCTCCTGTCCTGGCCTTGCTTCTGTCTTCTCTATGTTTCACTGACTACGCAAAATGAATTTTTAGTCTTCATTCACACATTTGTTCTGCCAAGCCTGTTTCACAGATTGCATTTGCTGTGTCTAGGAACAATAGCCAACAGCACGGTCCTAGATACTTGATGATACAAGATTTTTCCTGTCAGAAATTTCCTCTAAAGATCTTTGGAAGTCAATGACTATAAATACAGAGGCAGGCAGTAAGGTCTTAAAGAGGATAGAGATTCCCTTGTCTGGAGACAGAGAGAAGTATTTGCAGTAGGTAATTCATCCTATCTTGGGACAGGCATCGTTGTAAGACAGCTGAATGTCTCTCTGAGGCAATTATACCTTTCTACGAATTATCAAAGTTGACTAAATGTCTTAAAATAGACGTTTAGGTAATGGGAAGTAAAGTATGATCATGAACTGGAGCATCAGACTTTTGAGTCTCTGAGTTTCATTAAAATATTTACTTTTTTGGTTGACATTATTCAGAGTTTGAGTTTTTGGCCAGAAGGTTTTTTTTTGGGTTTTTTGTTTGTTTGTTTGTTTCTGTTTGGGTTTGTTGTTGTTTTTTTTTTTCCCCCATAGAATTCCAGGCATTTTAAGTCAGGATCTAATTGCAAATTAGAATGGAACTTTGAGATTAAGAAAGGTCAATATAAATACGTGGCAGTTTAACATCAGAAGAGAACTCTAATGAAAAATCTGAATGAGACATTACAAAGCTCAAGTACAGGCAATCCAACCTTGATCTAAATGGTTTGAAAGATGCTAGAAAACCATTACTTCTAGTTGAGGAAATTGCAATTAGTATCTACTTATTAGTGATACAGAAAGCAAGAGACAAACAGTGACATTTGGAAGGGGAATACCGAGTACTATGATGAGAGAAAAGAAAGCTCGAAGTGTTTGTGAGAGGAACATCTGAAGACACTGAGTACAAGAGCTCTAGGTCTGCTTCAGAAGGTGCAGGATGGCTAGTAATGTCATCCAAGTAAGACACAGAATACATGGAGAAAGATGGAGAAGATGATATTCTTACAATTCTCCATAGAACCTTGAGGACTCTCTGTCTTTGGAGGTGCTCAAATCTCTAGTAGATAAAGCTCTGAGCAACCTGAGCTAAGATGATTCTGCTTTTAGTAGGATCTCATATGACATGATTCCAGAGGTCTCTTCCAACCTCAGCTATTCTGTCATCTTGTGCCTCTTCCAAACTTCAATTATAGAAATATGGTATTTTTCTTTAGTTTGTACATCAACAAATGGCATAATTTCTTTTCATTGCACAAAGTGCACTATTAAGTGCACAAAGGCCTTCTGCTGTTGTCCTGTAAAATTCCACATTGAAGACATGGACTAAGGAAATCCTCTTCTTTACCAAAGGGTTAACATTATTGCATTGATAGAAAGCAGTAAAAGGAAGAATATAGTAAAAAAAAAAAAGAAAATATTTTATTTTGCTGATGCTTGAAATAGGTAATGACAATATCAGCAGTAAGAACCTATTAAGCTATTTCAAATTAGTATCTGATCTGCTTTAAAAGACACTCATTATCAGTTAATTCATTAAGGGTATTTGTTGAGGTTTAAGACATATGAAACAAAAATACCTCATTTGCAAGTAATTAATACAGAATTACTTAAGGAATACAGTTTCACAAATGAAATACTTATATTTGAATTCCTTTTAATCCACTTGAAAGAGGTACTTAGATCTTTAATCATCAGATAAATTAGATATGTTTTGTTAATTATCTATCAATCAATATTCCAGTCCAGCATCTACATTACTCAAGAGAAGGGCACACAGTTGAGACCAGAGTTTTTTTTCATTAAACATTCTTCTTTATTTATTTTCTTTGTGCAGCTGGCATTGAGGGTATTAACCAATTCAATTGTTCAATAATCCAAGGGAGAATTACTGTGTTTATTTATTTATTTTTTGCTGTCTTGTAAGTAAGGCTCCAAGGAGATTTGGTCATGTATTCCTATTAAGTTAAAGAGGTTGGGGTTTTTTTTGGGTCAAGACTTCAACAATAAATGTAGTTTTATTTAAAAATATTATCACAAAGATACCATTCTATTCAATCTCTGGTTTCAAGCCTGAATTGACTGGACTGTTGTGGCAGTTGGGTGGATTATTTTTCAAAATTGGTTTTGTAGAGCCAGCTGTGTTGAAGGAAGGCACACTCATGTTTGAATGGCTCACTCGGTCCTCAGGTTGTGCAAGCACTCAGCACTTCCAGAAGCCAGATTTTATCATTCATTAGTCTTCTGGCATATTTTGGAGGAGGACTAGGAAGAAGAGGTTCTGCAAGAAGATAAATTGCCTGGGCTGTTGTTTAAGCTTCATCGCTCAGCAGAAATCCTGCTATGTTTCCCTGTTCAGAAGCAAAAATGGATCTTCAGAAAAAAACCAGGCCAGATTGCTTCTTTAAAAATTAATCCAAATTATTCAAACCTAAGTTTAAAATATCTACCAGTCTAAAGCCATGGCTGAAAATTGTGTTAACGTTCAATTTGAAAAACACTGAAAAACCAGTGTTAATAATGAAATGCTGACACAACTGTATCTATAGCCCTTCTAGCAGAGCAGTTATAATATGAAAAAGTAAGGTTCAATAAAACGCAAGGCAGAAATAGAAAATTATATTAGATGTGACATATTAGCCATAAGGTCTTTTCTAAACTACACTGAAAAAATTAGGACAAGGGTATGGTAGTATATTTCTCCCCACAGCGTGAGAAAGGCCTAGTGCCCAGAGCATTCCCTCCAAACTTGTATTCTATTTCTAGCATGTGTTTTATTAACTTTTATTTTTGTTTTGCAAGCTAGACACACAGCACCAACCTTAATGTCAAATTAGATAATGAAAAGCAATAGTCATCTTAAGAAAAATCATTCAAATAACTGTCATGTTGCATTATAGTTTTTGCTGCTAGCAAAAGCCTTAATTAAGTCTGCAGAATGTTTTTTCTCATCTTCTGATTTCAGATGCTCTGAACTTCCTAAGCAATTTTTCTGTTAGAGCTGCATCTTTATGTCCTTACAGAAATCATCCTATGTGTAGAACAGAGCAACATCTAAAAAAAAAAAAAAGTATGAGAGAGTTTCACATAGAGTTGTGTCATTTACCAAGTTGTAGGAAAAAAGTGAAAGCTAGAACTTTGAGTGTTGTCAGATTTTGTCTGGGATGATGAACACAAGCCTAATGACTGCTGCTAATGTATACATACTGATTAAAAAATCATAACAGCATGCAATTGATATATTAATATTATAACCTGGAATTACTCTATGGAATGGACCCTGTCCTCCTCATGCTGCAATGAGGTTACCCAAACTAGGAGCAATCTCTAGATGGTGCAGAACCAAGCTTACTCCAAAATAAATTTTCCTAAAGGAAAGAGCATTAGTGGATCACTGCTGCTTTGAGCAGTCTCTGACTGAAGCAGTAATTCCCCACAGGGAATCTAATTGTGCCAGGGGCTGAAATGATAAATGCAGGGGTGAGAAAGTGCAAGGAAAACTGAGCTGCACTTGGGTGTTGAATCAAGGAGAGTACAGCCAGATATGGAGGAATGGGCGTGATGAACGCATACACAATAAATTGCAATTAATACCACCTAAGGAGTCATGGGTGTGATAGGCATTACCTACTCTAAGTGCATTATTAGAGATAGTAAGTTGAATGTGTTTTCACTGCTTATGAACCTTCAACAATTCTCCTTAACCTTTAGAGCAGACTCTTGCCCACTTGCTGGCCTTTGATTTGTATCATGAAGTAGTCTCAGCATTCATGAACCAGAGTCTTTTGGATTTAAACTAAAGTGGAAGCGATGGTTGAGATCACCCACTGCGTTCGAGCTGCAGATGGGCAGTCATTCCATAGAACCAGGTTAGAAATATTACAAAGTTAAATATTCAGAAATCTGTTTATTGGGATGCCAGAACCTCTGCACTAACTCCTGAAGTCTATAGATCCACTTCTGGTCCAAACTTCTTGTTAAAGCAGCTTGGAGAGATTCTCAGGCCTTAAACACAAACTTTAGCCATGAGGGAACCAGGCGTCCTCTGTTTGGCACTTAAATAATGTGAGTGTGAAGTGTTTCCAGATCAGAATATTCCACTGTCATATGTTCCTGTTTACACAATGTCCTGTAGAAATGAAAGTGATTACATGAGGTAGCAAGTTGTGGTGAGCCAAGCTCCCGTTTTTTCACTGAGTCCCCAGACTGAGTTTTCCCTGACTTTGTTAACTCCCCAAATCAGTTGCGTTGACTGCTCGTTGCAGCAGTGAAACAAACAGAAGTATTGGTGTCTGTTAGGGCTTGATTGTGAAACCAAGTATCACACATATCTCCAGGCTATTTCACAAGTATGATATTCTAAGATGGCTTTTAATATTGCCCTAAATTCCCCTTCTGCAAAACTGAAACAGTAAAGCTACATATTCCCTGTACTTTGCCCTCTGTACCTCAGTGGTAAGTGCTCTGTAACATAAGAACATAAAATTATTGGGCCCGTCCATCCTTTCAGGACCATCTGCACCAGGGAAATAATGTCTTCCTGAGAATACATCCAGAGTTTGACAGGATGCCTGACTACCTTAGTACATCAAGAGGAAAAGCAGCTTGAAAGGAAACACAGAAAATTTCCACAGGAAATGAAAAGGTAGTCAAATGAAGAAGGAAAGAAGAAAAGCAAAACAAGCAAACAAAATACTTTCAAGAATTCTTAATGATATCTTTTGAACTTGAGTGTTATCAAACTTTGCCTACATTTTGTCCAGCTCTACAGAGTCACAGTAGAGCTGGCAGGAGGAAGAGAGGGTCAGGACATGCCAAGCTGTAACAGAAGTCTAAGTTCTCTAAATGTACTCATGCTTGCTGCATCCAGTAAATGTTTTGTTCATAAAGACCTGCGGTTAATGTTGTCTAGTTCTTCTTCAGATTTATGACCTCATTGCATGGCAAGAATAAGCCAGATTTAAACCCTTTTGAGACACACAGGCATGTTTGCAATTTCCTCCCTTCTTTCCTTCCTTCCTTCCCCTGCTAAATTAAACCCAAAATGATTCCCTTTACATGGATACGTTATAGCTTTCTCTGCCAACCTAAACAGCAATAAAAGACTCGGTCACTTATCACTACATACATGTAATAAGTGACTAGGCCACCTCCATATTTCACAGTGCTGTTTAAAAACATTTGTTTCTGGAATGTAGGCACTCATTTCTAACCTGGAAATGAAAGTAAGTAAAAGCGTATAAGGAAGATCTACACAGTGAATTGAAATAAAAACTTTACTAAGCAGAGTTTTGGAGTTGTTTTGTTTTGTTTTGATTTTTAGTTTAGTTTGTTTTTAGGTCCTGGAAAATCCATCAGATTAAAATACATCAGAAAATCCCCAGGAACCAGGCTGAAAGTGAACAAGAATTTAATCTTTCTTCATCACTGTCAACTGAAATTCTTTCCTCCTGATAAATACAAGTAGACACTGTTTCTGCTTCTTTATGGGTGCTGGTGATCTCAATCCAATAGTGCAGAAGAAAGTGGAAGATTAAGATGTATTGTCAAGCAGGATTGCAAGATTATTGCAATAAAATGGAAAAACTGTCAGTCACATATTGCCTTAAGACAGAATTTTACAATGCTTTTGTGGTTAGGAAAGGTTAAAACTCCTCCAAGAACATCTTTCTTACTGATAGACTTTCCCTGGAGAAGACCTTGTAGTCATTTAAGTCCTTAGTGACCTAACTATAAATCTGATAATACAAAAAGCACAAAAATAAACTGACTTGCTTAAGGATCTTCAACTGTTGAAATTATGCTCGCTGTGCATTGCATAAAAGAGGAAATTAGAATCCAGCTAAAAAACAGAGTCCATGGTGTTTTCTGGGCTAAAACTAGCATTTCAATAATATTAATTATCTAGATGATAAGAGTTACAGAAGAACAGGATCCATCTGTTAACCACTGAAGCCATCTGGGGCTGAGACGAACAGTAACTTAAGCCAGTATCCCAGGGAGAAGCCACTTAAATGTGATCAAGGTTATTTGGACTAATCATAATTGCTCCTGAGATTTTAGCAAGGCCCAAAAAGTGTCTGGGAACCTGTTCCTTGGAAATTTCAGTTTTAAAATGGTAAAGGTAAAACCAGCACACAAAGAGCCTGGGGTTATGCTAGCACTCAGATTGTCACCTGAAGAGAGAGTGGGGTGTGATTGTTGTAGCAGAGGATTTTATGCAGGGGAAATCTGTGCTATCTGGTGATGGTGTGAAGTTGCCTTTACAGAGGCACAGGGTCTGGAAATGGGCTGTGTGCAGAGGGAAATCTTATCCCCACCGGAGAATTTAAGCAGAGCCCTTTCCCAGCATAGAATGCTAACGCTAAAGCCTTACAATAACATCAGGCATGTGCACGTTTTTTTTCACACACCCTCTGCTTGGATAATTTGTATTGTGAAAAGAACCGGACAGAGTATCACTCCCATTCCAGCATCCTTTAACACTGAGTTGAAAATGTTTAAGCCTGCAGAGAGATTGGCGAATGACCCTTTTGAATATGTTTTCATCCAAATCATTAGGCACATGGATAGTGAGGGGAAGAAGTCCTGACAACATTGCAAGGCATATGTCTTAACATTTCTTAACTACAGAGAAAGAAGTGACCAAAGAAAAAGTTGGTCTAAAGGCCCAGTATGTCAAAGCATTTCCAAAATGCTTACACTCCCTATTTACACCCCTCTATTTGCATGTGAAAGGCCTGTATTTGCAGATGTCAAGATTTCACTAAGGGTCAGACTGAGCTGAAACCCTGAGATTCAAAAATTTCAGAAGGCCTGAGAAGGCTTGTTTTCACGGCTCTGGTTTATGTCACTGTTGGAGATAAGAAAGTGAGATGATTCAGTGCAGAAATAAATCCCTCCAGGGTTGGTGTGTGCTTTGGTTTTGGCCACTTCTGTCAGATGGCGTTGTCTGGTTGTCTTACTTGGCTGGTAAATCTTCATACTTAGACATCTTGCTCTCGTTTGAAATGAGGCTTAGTCTATTCCTGATCAAGAGACTTCAGTTTGCTAGGGAACTGTTCTACAGATCTGCTCTGGGGCACTTTTCAGCATGATCAGCCATGTCCAAGAATGGGATGTCAGCCAAAAAATCATGCCAGGAAAGCAAGGGAAAGCATGAGAAGGATGTTCTTGGTGTCACAGTGGCTACTGTGCTTCTGAACTTGGCTTATACTGGCTCACCCAAGGCCTGGCAAATTGCTCCACTTGGTATAGTCCTTCCTGAGCAACTGGGGATGCTGTGACTCGTGGACTTCCATGTCCCCATCAGTAGGCAGCCATGATCCCACTGTCTGCATGGCCATCCCTACTATCAACCATCCACCGTGCCAGCTCCTTTGCATCCTCAGCAACTGGCTGTGGCAGGGCGGAGTGTCAAAGCTACTGCAAAACTGCATTTCCTTATCCAGTAGTGAGACTTCAAGAATTTGTCCTCATTCCTGGAACAGTAAAATTTGATTTTGTCTATGCTGCTCTGAATCCTTGATCTTCCCCTGAGGACTGTTCTTACAGAGCTCAGAATGAGACTATTATTACATTATCATTCAGAGCAGGCTTGCCTGTAATTATTTCCTATTAGAAGTGCCTGCATCATTGCAATTTCAGAGTACTGAATTTGCATTACACAAAACTATAGGTCAAGATATTAGCTGAGGTAACCCTCATAACTGTACTGAAAACATTTGTAGTAGGTCTGGATCTGGCTATGTGTACTTATATATCAGTAAACGTAGATCCAACACAGAAATGTTACAGAATACGTGACATTGGTAGGAAAAATCCTGCTTTATATTCAGTTTGATGCTTTGATGATAGAGATTACACATGGAGAACAAGTTTGATTTTTCAGTTAAAGAATGGAAATTGGTCAGTTTTGCCTTTTAGTAGGATTAAACCTTGAATTATCTACAATAAGTCTTCTAACAAAACAGTACAGTTACCTATCTATTCACTTTTCTGTTGAGAGACTTTTTGTCAGGGAGTATGTACACAGAATGGGAAGGAATATAATGATCAGATTTAAAGAAAACTAAAAGGCATTTTCTCAGCTGCAGGTTAGAAAAAAGTGATCCCATAAATAGAGAACTTTGTGAGAAGTCCTTAATGATATCTGGAATAACATAAGATACAGCATAATATCTGAAATGAGAAGATGAAAAACAGAAAATGAAAAGAGAAATGTGAAAAGAATGAAAAAAGAAAATGAAAAAAACCACAAACAAACAACTCCTGCTTTAAACTTAGTTGATCCAATGCATGTACATTTTTCATTTTGGTATTGTTTCTGTTCTGCACAAACTATATTTTAAAGATGACTTAGATGTTTAACTGCATTGAGATGATGCATTATATGTTTTGTCCTTTACAAAAGAGAGCATACCTGCCAGGAGCACATAATTTAATAAAGAAAATATCATTATAACTAGATTTTGCTGACATTATAATCAGGGAACACAGGCAAGGGGTCAGCCAGCTAGATTGTTTCCACTGGGTGTTTGAGAACTGTGGGCTGCTGCTATTTTCAGCTACACTGTAATTTTATTTTATTGTGGAGAATAAATCAAAGTTTTAAAGGAAGGCTCTATTTTTTTTTCATATCTAAAAGCTGCAGATGTTGACATGAGAATTGCTTGTTGCCAAAACTAGTTGTAAGCATATTTAGTCCAAGAGAAAACGATCAGGTTGATAGCTCAGAGGTCGAAGAAACACCCTTATGGCAGTTATGCTCCTTTTAGCATCAGCATAGGTTCTTCTATGCTGTCCTGTCCTCGGTCCTTCATTCTCCTTTAAGTTATTTTCTTGTTATTGTGTCCTTTAGGGAATGGGCTTTATGGGCTGTTCAGCCTCTGAATGGGCTCAATCCTTTGCTTCCGTGGAGACTGCTGAGATGGGTGTCACTTGTGAAGGCAGTTTTGTAAGGAGACAACTCACTAACAAGACCCGTACTCAGACAACCAGCCTGCTCTGTGCAGGCCTCTGAGCAGCTATCAGAAGCTAATTGTAATGCTTATTAAAGACAGCTTAGCAGGGATGTGAAAATGGCAGGCAGAATTTGCTATTATCTACACCAGCTCTCAACTCTCTTACTCAGCAGCTCTGCTCTCTAGGTCTATTCAGGGACAGAGATGCTGCTTTTCTAAAAGGGGACAAAAAAAAAAAAAAAGATTCCAAACCAACATAACTTGACAGTTCTGAAAAACCATCCCAGCTTGGGAAGGCTGACGGAGGCTCTTTAGATTGCATTTGCATCATGTGCCAGTTTTTTGATGGAAAGGACCACTAAGCAGATTGTACCTTCTTCACAGTCAGCGGGTGAGCATGACATAGGTGTTTCTGAGGAAAACTGAGGTGCACAGATGTGCCTACGATGCTTTATTGGTGGTGATAACAAAGTAAATAGAGACTCAGAAAAGTACAGCTAGACTTAAATATCCCAGTTTAAGCTTTTCAACGTTATCTCTTATCATTTGCAATGTCTTCTTCCCACCTCCTCCCACCTCCTTCAGTTTTTCCCGTGAAAACGAAGCAAGTATGATATGGAAATCAGGGACACAACGAATGTCAAACTCAACATGCCATATCCTTAAACTCGCTATCAGAGTAAAAATACAATTTGAGGCTTTGCATCCTGTTATTCCTCATGCAAACTGCCACTGCAGACAAGTACTTTGCCTGTGGTAAATGCTCTTGTTCAGAGCAGATGTTTCCCTCAATTAGCATTTTTTCAACTATTTAGCAAGTACATTCTATTAAAATATTTTAATTTATGCAGAAATTATGTTATTAAATTTACAAATTCTTTTTATAAGACACATCCTGTAGTTTCAAGCTAATAATTTTCTGTCAGTAACAGTTATCATGGGCCAGAGAGTATTCCTCTATAAAGAAATATTTGCGTTATTTTTTCCAACAGTGAAGCATTTGCTTCTTTCATCTATTCCTCATAGCAAGATGATTGCATTTTTTATATCCTCCACATAAAGATACTTAATTTTTAAGACATTTGACAGGTTTTTGAAAACATGGGGATACAGATTTTAGTTCTTAAAGTTCTGCACATATGTAATAGCTCTTTTGTTCTTGTTCTATTAACTTTCCTCCTTCCAAAACCACAGACAGACAAGACAGTCTTTTTCTCCTTATCGTTCCATCTGTTCAGATCATTTTCACACACTCTGCCAATGTAATTCTGCCCTAATGTTACTTTTCCCCTGAATATTGACTTAAATGGACAGCATAGCTTAAGAAGTCCATATATAGGTCAGCATTATTTCTGAAAACATGTTCATCTATCAATTAAAATTAGCTATAGCGAAGCCTAATACAGTTTTCTCCTGGGAGGCTGAATCGCTCACGCAGTTGATAATGAAATGCAGAGACTTTTTTTTGCATGTAGGTTGTCGGCAGGCATCCAGCTCAGGTTACCAAGTGACCGACAGTTGCTACCATCTACTGGCTGCTTGTAATCCTCTGTGAAGGAACAGGGCACCTCGATTCCTTCACATTGTGAAAAAGTGGGTTCTGTCTCGTTGGCAATCTGACCAAAAACTTATTGGGGTTGGCAGCTAACAAGAAGGGTAGCACTTTCACAAGTGCTTTTAGCAGGTCTTTGGCTCCAGTATAATTTAATTTTTTTTTTTTCTCCTGCTATATAACATCATGCTAGTTGTCTGCTTCACATGACGCTGTGATTTGTCTGCCTTGGATAGTAACCTGTTAATAGTTAACCTGTGTTTACCTGTATATTTGTAAATGGCCTTTCTCAGTGCTGGCAAACTCACAAGGCTTAAGGACCTATTGGATAAAAAATTAGCATCTTTTATCAAGGTTAGACCTGAAGGACACTGTTAACTCTGAAGACCCTGAAGTGCCTAGGCAGTAAGGTACATAATCTTCTCTTTTCATTTGCAAAGCATAACAGATTGTAGATCTACCCATCACTGAAAGGGAAGGCACAGAGGCAGCAATGACAGAATGACAGCAGAGTTTCCAGGAAGTCAATGTTCCACATAGCAGTGAAACATTTAACATTCCCAAAAGCAGTGAACTCCAGCAAGACAGAAAGTAACCTCAGACTTCTTGTAAAGTTAGGTCACAAACAAGAACAACACAAAACTTATAAATAATTGGAGTACTACTGTTAACTTGATGTTATGAATGTTGATATTCCCTTGTGTCTACCTGGCCATGGGCAGTTACGTTAATAATGTAGGAACTCCAGTGCAGCTGTAGTGCTCTCCTACCCAAGACACTGGTAATATTCACTGCCATAATGGAAGAAGTAATCTTTTATTGACAGAAAGTATTAGATGTAATTCTCTGACTTCTCCTCTGCAAGAGGTCAGACTAACTATTTGACATATTTTCATTTGACCTGAATCTCCATGGAATCTATGGAAACTAAGGAGACCTAATATCCTCTCTGATTAGTCTGTTCCATCTCTCCAAGCTCAAATGAACACATACAGGTCACGGTGGAAACTGTTGTACAGTTGAGGTATTTGTTACCCACATACTGACTTCCAATTTATGCAGTTTAATAGTAAAATAAGATGAGGAAGGGAAACTATGTTATCCTGATACTTGGGTCATAAATAGAAATTTTTTTTAAAGAGTTAAAAATGAAAAAAACTACGACAGCCAGTGATGTTTACTGAGCATTGGGATGATTTGCTTTATTAGTTACTCTTAATGGTGTGGTCAGCTGAGGTAAGTGGTGTGGTCACTACATAAGTGGTCGGCACTGTGTAATTGCTAGGATGATCTTTATGACTAGTTCTGTATAGAGCTATTTAAGTGAGTGGGACTTCAGTGTCTGTGTCCATACCACTCTGACAGAGCTGGCCCTGGAAGCATCTCATCCCGTTTTGCCCTTTACAAGGACACCTTACAGCCTCGCTGTCCAAGTGCACTGAGCGGTGTAGTAACCCAGAATTTCTCCTGCCATTCTGAACTAAGGCTTGCAGGCTCGCTGTTAAATTGTGGACAGATTTGACCCTGTGCCTGCTCTGACTGCATCTATCTGATCAGTAAGATGAGATTCAGCTCCAAAATGCCTAAATGTATGTGTCTAAAAGAAGATATCAGCTATAATCTTATTAAAGCCCTATTGCAGATTTTCAGCATTATCTCAGTCACTTTCTAGGCACCACTGCATGTATTGACTGGCAGCTGAATTCAGATGCCCACACATGGGCTCAGTGATGTTTTAGATTCCCTGAAATGTCCTCCTAGGTTTTTACTTGCCACTAGGGAAAGTTCTTGCTCTGCTGTAGGTCATCTGTCCTGTCTGTCATCTCCACATGAGTGTCTTCCACACCACAGGGCATCTTAAATGCAACTCCACATGTTATGTGTGTGCAACTGAATTGGGTCAGTATCTCTACTGACTTTAATGGCAGCTTATATGTACAGGTCGCATGTAAACGTCTGAGGTAGCTAAATGTTAGAACTTGCTGCCATTAGAGATACAGTAGGATGCTCCACCTGACTGTCATGGATAGTGTAGGCTGCCTGAAATGGCACTGTGTTTTTGTTTAGTCAACTGAATCCTTCTCCTAAATTTAGATGTCTTAGTCTTAGATTGGGTCTTACCCCAAGGGAGTTATACAGATGCCTTAAATACAGGTTTTCTTCACATTAGCTACCCAGTGGTAGACCTAACGTCTGCAGAGGTACAGCAGATACGCTACAGGATTTGTAGACCTGAGTGGCAGAGCCAGGGTGGCTGGAAGCCCATGAAATTCTGCTGATGCAGACTACGTTGGTGTGCATGTACATGTGTACAGGTGTTTTATCTGGGTCACCTTCTTCACTTCAAAGGTATATTCTGCTGTTTAGACTCTGGGAGGTCAGGTGTGTTTCATTCCCTTCAGAGACAAAGCTGGTCCACCAGTTTAGGCAGTGAACAACCACAGGTTCAGGGTGCTAATGGAAGTGCTGCTTTGTTTTTTATTTCTTTGATGAATTTAATTTTTCCTGAGCCTGGCTGACTGGGACAAGCAAATTAGGTAAGATAGAAATGGTTATGGAAGTATCAGGAGAGCTGGATAATGATGGTGCCTGAGTCATCTGTTGAAGGCATTGTCTTCCTATTTACTATATGGTCATCAGTTAAAAGCCATACTTGACCTGTCACTCTGTGTCCATTTCCAGAAAAAAAATGATAGCTCATTGTGTCTTCTGAAATCTATTTGGACAGGAGACTGAAACATTATTCTTCTTCGGTGAGGGGCTTGTCACACTTACTCATGTCTTTGTCGTTGCAAGCAAGATTTCTGCAACATGTTCTGCTTTAAAGGGATTTATAAATATCTGCTAGAAAGGGAAGTGAGCAGCATATCTCCTTTTTGGGGTGGTCACTAAATACCACTCCAACATTGCTCTCCCTGCATTTCACTCTCCTTTCCAGTTTGCTGCCAGTTGAAACTCAGAGAGTTAGTTATGACCTTGCAAGCCCCATGGATACAACAGCTTGAGAAAGAAGTCTTTTTCTTGTGAAAAATTCTCGTCGTAGAGAAAGTTGTAATTGAGAACTTATTTATTTGTGAGGAGGAAAATGAAAGGTTTCGGGTTTGTTTACCTGATGAAAACTGTGATTTTGGTTGGGGGAGTGTGTGTAAGAAAGGGATATTTTCCCATATAAATAGTTTTTGTGACAATAGAGGCATCCTACCTGTGTACAAATGCTAGGTCAGCTTGACAGTGGGAATTTGCTATGCATACAAATGTTCAGATACAAAATAGTTTTCGGGGACATGGTTTTGTTCTCTGACGTGCTTTGCTTCCACTATTAGAATAAAATCCATAGCCGGTGATAGGGAAAATTCTTACACCTAGTGTAAGAATAACAACAGAGCTATATATGATTCTATGATTCTATATCAAACTTGAATGACTGTCAGTAAAGGCAGAGCGTCACTGATTAAAGTAATTTTTGAATTCTAAACTTCAAGGACAAGTAACCAGGTGATGGATTACTTGGTAGAAAGTGGTTTTCACCTGGCAAAATTTAGGGGTAAATTTCCCAACAAAGTTGAAGTCAGAAGGATTGAGAGACAAAAAGAGAGCTTGCGAAGGGATAGGGGAAGTGGGGAGACATGCTTCCTAGCAAAGGTGTCAAGGAAGAAGTTTGGCTGTGGGAGTGGAGGTGTAATTCTGAGAAACTCTACCTGTGAGAGAGAAAAGGGCAATTCTGAGCAGATGTGAAGCTGAACAGTCAAAAATCAGGACTGTTGACGTAGAAAGAGAGAGATGGGTTTTCTTTTGTCTATAACTATCTGACACACCCTTTTCCTTCAGAAAATCGTGCTGATGGGAAATTTTCAACAAGCTCTGCCTGGTTTATTTAAGAGAGAGGAACATTGGCACCTTCTGTGCTTGTTATTATGCCCAGTCTTCTACAACTTTAGGTGATGACGCCAGAGATGTCTGCTCAGAAATATGTTAATTGCTTTCCTCCATACATCTTGACTATGAATGATGCATTTTGAATGACTTTTACTGGAATATCTCTGGCAGAAATTACTCTCCCTATGACACATATATCATCTGCCCCGTCCAGGGTACTATGAAAAAGGTGTTTGTATATAGTATTCGTTCTTTAAAGTACTGCTCTGGCAGTTGTCACTCTCCATAAACTATTTTGTATGTTCCTCTGTTGCAGCAATATTTTGTTCTGATAGTATGGTGCCGATCATCAACTTAAAACATACAAATAAGCAAATTAATTATCCTTGGCTATTATAAAATTCTGCCTTTAGTTCTCCAGCAGGGGAAAAAAAAGTTTCACAGAGTTCTTTACAGAGTAAAAAAAGGCCATTTCTTTCATGAGAAAACGTTTTCTGCTTTGAAAACATTAAAAATAAACACATTAAACCTGACTTAAGGTTTATAACACATGACAGTCTTTAAAAGAGGAATATATCTGTAGGTTTTCCTGACTTCATAAAAATACCTAAGTTACATATGCTGAAAGTGCTGCACATAAGATACTCTTGTCTTGGAATGTAATTGCCTTAAAGGTATAAAGGAGGCTGAGTCTAATAATTCCCCCAGCATGTCTATTCTCCATTTCTGGCCCACAGAGGAAGCTGGAAGGATGTGGTATCATCAAAGAAGCATGTGTTGGGAGAGGGGAGAGCTAATCCTTAAACAGTTGTGCCCTGCATCTCAACTAAGGAACGAAAACCTTGCAAAAGGATTTCCTGAAGTCTTACATACACTACATCCCTTAACCTATTAAATGCTGTAATTGTTGCACTAAGATAAGAGATGCTTCCAAAGTAATCCATGCTGGGTGGCCCTAGGTAACAAATTATTTATTAATATCCCAGAGTTGTGCCAAGCAGTGATAGTGACGGAAATTTGGCAAACCACCTCTACTTCTGTCAGATGAGTGAAACAGCCACTTCACTCAAGATGGAATGACAGAGATGTAGAGATCATCGTACCAGGGAAATCTGAAGGGATGGCTTATGATAAGGGTGGTGACCGAGAGAGATGACAAGAAAAAGAGAAGAGGGTAGCAAGCACTTTCTCATCCAGACAGTTTTACAGACGTCAGTAAGTCTGAAACCTCTTTATCTTGCAATCCGTATTGCCAATATGGATTGGCTGCAGCATATTGTTAATTTAGATTATTAACATTTGGCACTGGTTTTGAGTTTGTGCAAATCATTTGGAGCGGTGGACTAATTTCAAAGTCTATCTGCAGTCTGTTTTACATGGGCTGGTATGATTTTTCATACTGTATACATGGGAAAAGTGTGAGATAGAACTGAAACAACTTGCTTAAGTGGAATGAGTGGAAAAGCCAGGTGATAACTAGCATTTACTTTTTGTGACTGGTTAAATTATTTGGAAAATATGATCTTAGTTGTCCTAAAACTAGTCATAAATTTTGGTTAACAGTGAAAATCTGGCAGAATAACATGGGAGGCTGAATAATGTGGGAGGTTTTATTCAGGAAACAACTTTCACTCAGCAGTATAGAGGAGTTCAGCATTTGCGCAGGTTCTGGGTGATTTGGGACTGACTACTTCAGCTGTACTGAAGCAATTTTCATTTCTCCTGATCCACCCAGGGAAGATCCCTCCTGTTAAGCTACCCAGGGCTAGGCAATTCTCATCTGTTGTGGATTATGTCTCATTTTTATATCATCACCCGAGCATTCAAGTGCTGCAACTGTTAGGACAGAAGATGATTCCTCTTGCAGCTTGGAGGTAAACCATGCAGAAGACTCTGACACTTGGTGATTGGATTGTTCAGTGAAGATATAGAGTTTTGGATCATTTGCCTGTGATAAATCAGTCAGAAGGTGGCCTTGAGCTTAGATGCCTTGCTGATTAGATAGACCTGAGCAGCAGGGTTTTGGAGAGGCATGTGCTGTTCAGTATCCTTCCTAGAGCTGTTCCACTTTATGAAGGAGATGTTAAGATGATGTCCTGCTAGCAACACATGGAGCATTCTTTCAAGGGGTGTTCTCAACCCCAGCCTGGTCCAGGCTGTAGGTCTGGGAGATGTGGGTTCAAAGACCACTAAGGAGAGCAGACTTTAAAATCCAGGACTGCAAAATCCTGGGCTCTATTCTGCTAACAGGTAAAAGAGGAAACAATGTCGTGAGTAAGTTTTATGAATTTGACTCTCTCACTTCAGGGAGGAGGGGTTGTTTGCTCATTTTTGGTGTCCAAAACACTCTTATTCTCTGCTGAGTGAAATATTTTAACAGTAGGATATAACAGCGTGCACTGGAAAAATAATTTTCATGTATTTTTTACTTCTTCTTTAGATGAAGAGCTTTCTTCTGTTTTCTTTGTTGGCTGACCTGAGAAATCAATTACTCACACTGCCTGCTTGTGGGGGCTGCCCGAGCTCTGAGCAGTGCAGGGACATAGACGAGAAGTCCCAGTGAGGAAAAGCCAGTGTCATCCTAGTATATATCAGCTGCTGTGAAAATTCCACCATGCTTGAGTGGCATCACTGCACTTTGTTCGTGAAGCATTTCTTCACACGCTTTCAGCACACTCTTGCCGCTTGGACCCATGCTGAGTTGTTCTAAGAGAAAATAGATCAGAGGATCTAAATATTACAGACAGTAACACGCAGGAGCAAAAAGGCTTTATAAACGTCTTAGTGTCAGGGCACAGGCAGGGCTGCTCAGCAGGAGAAGAGAGCGGAGGGGGTGGCGAGGCAGGCAGGGGCAGTGTCTTCCCCTTCAAGGGCTCCATACCATGGTGCCACAGCGAGGCCAGTAGAGCAGGGACAGGGACCAGGGCTTGTCAAAGAGCCCAGTGGCCACCAGGCATGTCCTCAGTGACAAGGCAGGTCTGAGCTCAAGCCGGTCTGCTCAGAGCAGTTCAGGGCCACTGCTGCACTCAGAGCCCTGAGACTTGCAGCAGCTCCATACCATGGTAGACTTTGTTCTTGTGAACAAAACATATGACCGTCAATATATTGAGCCGAGTCTCAAAGATGGTCAGTTTACCCAAAATAAAAATAACCGTGAATGAAGTTAGCAAGAGAAAGCATTTAAATGTAAAGATGTATATGAGAATTGTGATTTTTTAATGACTGCTTCTGTAGATGTTCCCTTTCACCACCCTAAAATCAAGAAGTTCTGCCAGACAGAAAAAGAAGATACAAATATGTTTTAGATATTATCAAAATGAATGAGAAATAGAGAAGTGTATTTATACATATATAAATTAACAAAGGAAACATTCAGATGATTGACAAATTAAGTTAAGGGTGTTTGTGAAAGATCTAGATGTACAACAGCAAAGAAATAAAACCAGTAACATTACTAGTCATGATTCAATAAAGTAGATGCATATGACCATAATTCTTTTTCATACTCAGACAGTCTGGATGATGTGTTAGTATCAGGTGGTGAAAGACTAACTTAAACAGGAGAAGCCAGGTGTTATTTGATATGAAGTGTTTGGCCCTCATTTTGTACTCCACAATCCCCAAGCGGACACGTAAGCTCCCTTCTCTGTGTGTGAGGGAAGCAAAATGCCTCAGGCTGGAATCCAAAGCCACCCATGGACTGGCTGAGTGGAGGAACAGTGAGCAAAGAGAGATGAATGAACTCCCGCCCTTCCCCATACTCATGCAGCAGAGCAGCAGATTTCAGGGGATTACCCTGTGCTCACTTTGCTGTGAACTGAGCTGGAATCCCTGCAGCTGTAAAAACCTTATTCTTGTGTTGGGAGGAAAAAAAACCCCACAGTCCAAAGATGTACTATCTCTGCCTGTTTTCTACATAATAAAGTACTGGTTAGACCACTCACTTCAAAGAAAGGGATTTTTTTCAGAGCTCTTCTAAGGACCCATCATTCTGGAGAGGGTAACCCAAGCTCTCAATTACAATGAGATGCCTCCACTAATGTTTGTGAATTCACAATCAGTGAATAAACACTATTTAAACTCACCCCGTGTGTAAATGAAGAAGGAGATATCCCTGTGAGTGGGTTACAGTTCAGAGCTCCCTCTGAATGCAGGCGGGCTGCCTACCAGCTGGGTTACTGAGTTCATGTCTCATTTTCTTCCCTTTTCCTCTTCTCCACCTTCCATAAAGGTTTCATTTCTTTCTGAACTCTACGGGATAAGTAGAGTGTAGGTAGACACCTACCCAGCATTCCAACAAGTCTGTATTCTGGAGCTAGGACATTTTGAGGATGGCAGGAGATGTAGCCTTGACGTTAATGGATAAAGCTAGGGTGAATTCTTTGCCTGTATGAAATCCCGAGGGGGTTGTTTCCCAGCTCTTTGGAAGCAATGCCCACTCAGGGATTTAGGATTGCACCAGAGCACAGTGGAGAAGGCAACTGGAACATGCTCCAGAAGTCAACCCTCTCCTTGCTCTCCATCCCAGTAATCCCTATCCATCTTGCTAGGGATACAAGGAGGGTGGTGTGAGCAGGCAACCAGCTTCTGAGAAGGAGGGGAGACAAATATTCACTCGCAGTTGCCTTTGTTGTGACTGCCCACATAGCAAGGTCTTTGCCTTTCCCCTCTTTCCCCACAGACTTGTCTGTTCCTCAGTGCTGGTGAGCGCAGGCCTGCCTGCTTCCTGGTGATGACAGCAGGGCTGGAGGAGGTGGTGAGGACCTCTGGGGCTCTGCAGGGAGCAGTTGTGGCTGCTCGTGATAAAAAGAGGCTATGGAAAGAATGATGGTCCCCACGAGCTGGATGCAGTTGTTACCTAACGCCAGGTACTTGGTAAATGTAAATGGCCAATTTTGGTTATTTTTCTGATTGCAGTTTTCATGTAGATACTCCACATGAGTAAATAATTTTACCCAGTGGCCATATTCACCTGCTCCAAGCTCAGTGTTTCCTGCAGACACTGGGAGGACTCTGGCACAGCACTGGAAGGGCAACGCAGGTCCTTTTATTTAGGCCATGGGGCAACTAGGAAGCAAAGTACTGTCTACTTTTGGTGAAGCAGCGCACGGTGGATTCCACAGCATACATTCAAAGAGTCAGACATGACTCATCTTCCTCTACAAATAGTTACTTAGTTATACATTGCGCCATGTATTCTCCTAAGGATCTTCTCGCACGCCTCTATCGTGTAATTGGCTCAATGCTTTAGTCCTGTGCTCAGCGTGCACTCAAACGCCAGCCATTACCAGCTCCATGTGTTCAGTTCAAATGACATATCTTTGAGTGCTATTTTTGGTTATTTTCTTGTCCCTATGCACAATTTATACAATACCACATACGTTTTGTGGAACCCTCTGATGAAATGAAGACATACTACTTCTTAGGCTATTGTCTAGCTGCTGATCAGTAGCAATTCTCAGATGCCCTTTGGTGGCAGAATGACAATAATTGGGCTTCCTGGTTTTCAGGTCTGTATAGTCTATGGCTTTACCCTTCAATGATGCTGGCCCTGGGCCTGCTGAGGGACTCGGCCTATCAATGAAAAATAAGAGTGAGGCTGCAATAGATTGTTTAATAATTGTAATCTTCAATAAGGGTTTTATGAATTGACTAATGCTTCATGAGCACATGGTGACTGTTCTAATGAATCGAAACCAAATATTTACAAGAGACAAGTAATTAGACGCGAGCAAACGAAAGAGCCTATTAAACCATCTGGACAGTTCAAAGGATTCGTAATTGTCAGATAAAACACTGAAGAGTTAAGGACACTTGTTAAAATCTGACCCTTGTTAATGGTGATTAGGTATTACAATCACCTGATTGCTACCTGGGAGATTGAGGTGAAATAAGTCAGAGATTGCTTTTGTGTTTGTGGCTAATTTTGGAGAAGACATTTTCAGATTCTTGTAATCTTTCCAATAGGTCCCCAGTAGAAAGATGAAATTTTAGATTATTTTTGTCTCCGTCAGTGTTCATTTGAATTTAAATTGGGATGTGTTAGATGTGGGAAAGCTTGTGTTTCTATGAAAAATCCTATGTGTGTTCTAATGATTAAAAGAGAAGTTGAGATTTAAAAATGGATTATTTTAAGGGAAAGTGGAAATATCCCATGAAAAACTGTCTGAAATTCACAAGAATATTTGCTATGGTGCATAGATAGACATAAAGGTTAAAAAAAGAACAGACCAGTAACTGAAACCTGCTTACAAGAAATATTCGGCAGCAGAAGAAAATGACTTGAAATATTTGAACTCTCAGAAATTAAGAAACAAAGCCCTCAAATGAGTAAGAAACCATGAAAGAGGTGGGCATGACTCAATCAAGTTTCATCTGAATTAGAAACAAATTAAATTAAAGTGGGTGGAGGTTGACTCTCACTTTGCAAAAAACCTGATGTTTATCACTGTCATACCTGAGAAGAAATTTCAAAGTCAAAGAGAGTTGCATTCAACTACAGCCAGTATAATAATCTTATAATATATTTTCCACCTAAAAGCTGCTTATGTGACCTAGTACTATGCTTAGTAGGAAGTTAGCTTAATTAAGAGTCTCTAAATGTTTCTGAGTGCTGTTATTCTCCCCTCCTTTTGAAACGGCTACTGATTCAGCAGGGTTGTGATTAAGCAAAGGAGGAAGGTAGCACTGGGATCCTGGAGCCTACTTTAGTTCCTTGCCTTATGAAAAGAGCAGTGGGTTTCAGCTTCCAGCTTCTGTCCACACATTAAACACTTGTTTGTTAAATACATCACGGAGAAAGAGATGAGTGCTGAGCTGTTTGGAGCAGAGCGTTTATGCCATATGCAGCAGTGTAACACCATGTACACTGAATACTGGGAAAGGTAGGGCTAAAGAAGTATTGGCCTATTTTAGGTTCTTTATGGACTAGGATGTGCTTAGATCCTTCACTGGGACTGACCTTGGATCTGGTTTTGGCTTACAGCCTTATATGCTGTGTACCGGCAGAAGGCACAAAGAGAATTGGATGCCCAAGAAGATTCTGAAGAAGCTGGAAAGTTTGGTGAGGAACTGCCTGAGCAAGTCACGAGGAGTCACCTCCAGCTGGAGAAAAGCCAGCTTTTCACATAGCGGTAAGCCACCTCCTGCAGTTAAGTGCCTTACCCACAGTAGCCTTGCGTTGGAAATGCAAGCAGCAGTCTGATACGTGATAGTTAAACATCTGAAGATCTGGGGCCAGTTTCTGTCTGATTGGGAAGGTCTTTGACCCAAGTTTCCCACCTCTCTGATGAGTGCTTTAACCAGGACTCAGCAGGTACCAGCAGGGTAGTGTTTCCTCCAGAAGTTGTTCTGTTTGATACAGGCTATTTAAGTATTCATTGGAGCAGAGGCTGCATCGGAACAGGTCTCCCAGGTGAGTCTTCCAACCACCAAACTACAACATTTCTCTCCCTCTCTCTCTGGCCTAATGAAAATTTAAGACATGATAGTGATGACAGCCACAGAAAAGCCCATGAGAAAATTGATTTTGTCTTCATAGCAGGGCTTGAATAGTGCACAGTAAATAAAGCATTGGGGCCACACACTAAATGTGGAGGATGAAAGAAAATGTTGAATAGCTTACTCATTAAGTGAGCACCATCCAGCATAAGTACAGAACGACGCAAGAACTGTGTGGAAAAAAATAGTATGTCATCAAGTAATTAAAGACTGTGGCACAATGCATATGTATAAGGGACTGAATTAATGTTTTCAGGAAATCTTAATTTTGGCATTTACTAGTACTGGAGTGCTTGACTTTGCAATCTGAGCAATATTCTTTTAGTGCATCTCTTTGTGTCGATAAGCTTGACATAAAAAGGAACTGAGGGAGCCTCACAAAGCCTTAAAAAGCCTGTTCCTTTTTCCTCTACCACAATCACCTCTGAATAAGAAATTATGGTAGCTGGCTTAGAATCATAATCAAACAGAGAAAACTTAGTGTAGTTGATAATTATTAGCATTGCATTTCCTCTGTAGGAATTATTTTCCTCATTTTCATTCCAAGCATTTGCTACTTCATAACTTTGCAGACTAACGTGTAATGAATGGTACCAACAGGAGGTTTTTACAAAAAACCTCTACCGCTATAGCTGAAGTTAAAGAGGGGGCATTTAAAGGGTGAGGTTTCAAAGAGACAGTTAGAATAGATGGCTAAATAATAAAAAGTAATGAAGATGGCAAATTTTGCCTGCTGTTCTGCTGATGAATTTGCTCATGAGCAGACTGGAATATTTTAAAAACATATTCGTTATTCAAAATCATTTGTCAAGGGTCAAATTCTTTCCTGGTTACTCATACTGAATTAAAAACCTTCCTGTGGAACAAGCTGCTGCTGTGTGTGTGTAGACGTGAGGAAATCTGTTCCTAATTAATTTATGGAAATAATTCTCAATTTCATAAGCAACTCTTTGTGTGTGTTTGTTATTCAGAATGTGAATGGTTTTGACTGATCTTATAAGTAATGTGGCATGTTACAATGTGTCAAAACACATTGGACTGGGTTTCTAGTACAAATATTTGGCTGTATTCTGCTATAATTTAGTTTCTGTGATTGTTTTCTGATATTCATAGATAGTTGCCCTTCTCAACAGTTCTCCTGCTTCCCCTAGAAACATTTTCCTTAAAATAATCAGAGAAAGTAAACACAGTAAGAGCTGAAGTGAATTTGTTTTACCATCTACAAGAATATGTGTGATTTTTATTTAGGGGAGGAGGAGCAGCATTTGTCTAGTACTAGCGATTAGTGACTGAAGAAATGATTACATTTAGTAAAACACATGAGAATAGTCAGACAAGAAAACACACACATGATATTGCTAAATTCTCTAATGGTTTTATAGTGAAAAGACAATGGACACATAGAAACTGTGTCGTGTGATACCTAAAGCCAATATTACGCTGTATAAAACATTTTGTATATTGATTTGTTGGAATCCTTTTATATTTTGGTAGCTTACCAAAGACTCATTGTAGCACAATATTTCTCTTAGTCTCTAACATACATTTGTTTCCACTTTAGCAAAAGTACTTTTAAATGTGACATTTGGGTGAATCGAGACACCCAACAAAATATCGTTAAGAATTTTTGCTGTCCTGCAGGGGTTCTGAGAGCCTTCAGAGCCTTTTCAAAGTGGAAGAACAACAGAGGCTTGCTTGATCTCTCTTACACTGAAGTGACTATCTCTGGAAGAGTGGAGATGTGTTCACAGCCTGTCCAAAGCACAGGGCCTACAAAGAACTCGTAGACATATTTTGTTTATTAGCTGAATTGAGTACCAGGTTTTTCCTAGTTTCTTTCTAGATTGACTTTGTAAAGGGGATTGTCACTCAGCCATGACTAGAAGGGAGTTGGTGAGACCCACTTGGTGTATTTACAGGTTGGTTTGGGTTTAGCAGTTGCGTTGGCTACATGAGAACATTTTCCTTGTTGAAGAGTAGAATAGGTTTTTAGTAATTTTTGAATTTCAGGACAAATTAAACTACATGCTAGGGTTTTCAACTAGCAGGGTAAAAGACAGTGAAGCCCTTTGCTGCCAGACCTGTCAGGGCAGGCTGGGAGGCATGGGCTTTGGATGCTTTTGACCTGTACATCAGGATGCTTTTGACCTGTACATCCTGCTGACTGCATCTACAGGTGGTTACTGTAGGCTCTTCAGGCTGGGGTGCCCTGCACTTAGGAACCAATACATATTTCTAAAACCCAATGTGTCCACATTTAGCTTCTGAAAAGACATATCCTAAGCATCTTTCCGGGATTTATTTGCCATAATTATGTCTTTGTAATGGAAAGCTATTTATATATATATATATATATTAGCTGACATATTAAGCTTGGCACAGATGAAGTGGAAGCCTGGGCATCTGAAACTGCCTTTTTTGTTCTCTTTTGGACTCAGCTGGTTTAATTTAGAGTGTCTTTTGAGTCAAGCTGATGGCTGTTGTGTTTTAACTGGGAATAAAGATGCTGGTTTTTCATCTAAGAAGAGAGCCATTTATGACTGCGTCCACATTGACACCTTGCTATAGAAAGACAGCCAGAGGTCAATCCATTGTCCAAGATTTACACGGCACGAAGTGGCCCCTGTTCACATGGGGTGAGGGCTAGCCCCTTTCTAGCTGGTTTGTCAAGCTGTATTGAAAAGCCAGGATCCTCCACTTACTCTTGCCTCCTGATCCTCTGGTGCTAGTGGTATGGATGTGCCTGTTTAAGGACCTAAAGAGTAAAAGACCATAGTCACTGTACATTAACACCAATGGATTCTGCTTGCAAAGGCTGAGTCAGGCAGCAGGTTTTGAGTGTTGCCTCTCATCTTCTTTGCATCCCTGCTTTGCACAAACAGGGTTCAAGAAATGGGCCTGTTGCTTTTGTGTTTATGAGGAGTATAGATTAGCACTTCAGTATCAAGTCACAAATATGCTGAATAAATTAATGAACTGCAGTGTGAAATGAATATTCTTCTTTATTGTAATGGCTGGTTCCAGAAGACACTGAAACTTCTCTTTATTCAGGGACTAGGTGGAGTACAAGCAAAGGAAATTCATTTTCTCCTACAATAATGTCAGCCCTAAAAAAGGGAGAATACCTTTTACATGAAAAGAAAAGATATCACAGAATCACAGAGTGGCTGAGGTTGGAAGGGACTTCTAGAGGTCATTGGGTCTAACTCCCCTGCTCAAGCAGGACCACTTAGAGCCAGTTGCCCAGGAATATGTTCAGATGTCTTTTGAGTACCTCCATGGAGAGAGATTCCACAACCTCCCTAGGCACCCTGTGCCTGTGCTCAGTCACCCTCATAGTGAAAAAGTGTTTCCTAATATTTAGAAGGAACCTCCCATGTTTCAGTTTGTGCCTCTTGCTTCTTTTTTTTTGTCACTGGGCACCAATGAGAAGAACCTGGCTCCATCCCCTTTGCACCCTCCCTTCAGGTTTTTATATTACCTGACAAGATCCCCTTTGAGTCTTCTCTTCTCCAGGCTAAACAGTCCCAGCTCTCTTAACCTTTCCTCATACGTGAGGTGCTCCAGTCCCTTAATCCTTGTGAGCCTTTGCTGGACTCTCCTCACCACTATGTCCATGTGTCTCTTGTACTGAGGAGCCCAGAGCTGGACGCGATACTCCAGGTGAGGCCTCACCAGTGCTGAGTAGAGGGGAAGGATCACCTCCCTCCACCTGATGGCAATACTTTGTCTTAATGCAGCCCAGGATACTATTCACCTTCTTTGCACCAAAGGCACATTGCTGGCTCATGTTCAACTTAGTATCCGCCAGGACCACCAGGACATTTTATGCAAATCTGGCTTCCAGCTGAATGGCCCCCAGGATGTACTCATGCCTGGGGTTGCTCCTCCCCACATGCAGAACTTTGCATGTCTTGATGAACTTCATGAAGTTCCTGTCAGCCCATTTCTCTAGCCTGTTGAGGTCCCTCTGGATGGCAGCACAACCCTCTGGCATATTAGCCACTCCTGGTTTTGTGTCATCAGGAAGCTTGCTGAGAGTATGCCCTGCCCCGTCATTCCAATCATTGATGAAGATGTTGAACAGGATTGAAGCCAGTACTCACTCCTGGGGTACACACCTAGTTAACAGCTAGACTGACTAGACTTTGTGCTACTGACTACCACCCCCAGGCCCAGCCGTTCAGACAGTTTTCAACCCACCTCACTGTCTACTTATTCAGCTCATACTTCATCAGGTTCTCTATGAGGACCTTGCGGGAGATGCTGTTGGAAGTCTTACTTAAGCCCAGGTAGACAATATTGACTGCTCTCCCCTCGTCTACTAGGCCAGTCATAACCATAGAAGGTTATCAGGTTGGTCAAACATGATTTCCCCCTGGAGAATCCATGCTGACTACTCCTGATGATTTTCTTATCCAGGATTAGCTGCTCCATCACCTTCCCACGGATCAAGGTGACTGGCCTGTAGTTCCCCGAGTCCTCCCTCTTGCCCTTCTTGAAGACAGGAGTGATGTTTGCCTTCCTTCATTGCTCAGGTACCTCTCATAATTGCCATGAGAGTTCAAAGGTAATTGAGAGTGGCCTTGTAACGACATCGGCCAGCTCTCTCAGCACTTGTAGGTGCATCCCATCAGGGTCCGTGGACCTACGCTTGTCCAGTTTGCTTAGGTGTTTTCTAACCTGATCCTCTTGAACCAAGGGTGTCTCTTCCTTGTTCCAGCTTTTCTCCCTGGTCCCTGGGATCTGGGATTCCTGACGACTGGTTTTGCTAGTAAAGACTGAAGCAAAGAAGGTATTCAGTACCTCGTCCTTTTCCACATTCTGTGTCAGTAGGGCCCATGCTCCATTCATCAGTGGGCCCACATTTTTTCCTGGTCTTTTTGCTACTTATGTATTTATAGAAGCCCTTCTTGTTGCCTTTGACATCCCTGGACAGATTTAATTATGGTTTGGCTTTTGCTGTCCTAACTGCATCTCTGCATGCTCAGAGAGTGTCTCTGTATTCCTCCTGGGTTACCTGTTCATGCTTCCACCTTATGTATACTTAATTTTTGTGTTTGAGTTTTACCAGGAGTTCCCTGGTCATCCATGCAGGACTTGTTGGGATGGACTGCTCTTGATATTGGAGGAAGCAGTCCTTGAATATCAATCAGGCTTCTTAGATCCCATTTCCTTCCAGGGCCTTATCCCATGTGAGCCTTTTAAGCAAATCCCTGAATATTCTTTGCTAGCATCCATGCAGGGACTACCCTTTCTTCTAAATCATGTCAATTATACCAAATAAGAGGATTTTCAAACATACAAACCTGCCTGTCATGGGACAAAAGTGGAATATTTTGTGCTGGTTGCTGAATAGCCATTCACCAGTGTTTCTCAGCTTCCCTTACTCTAAAAACTGATGTCACAGAATCATAGAATGGTTAGGGTTAGAAGGGACCTTCAAAGGTTATGTAATCCAACCCCCCTGCAAGGAACAGGGACATCTCCAACTAGATCAGGTTGCTCAGAGCCTCATCCAACCTGGCCTTGAACGTTTCCAGGAATGGGGCTTCTACCACCTCTCTGGGCAGCCTCTTCCAGTGTTCCACCACCCTCATGGTAAAAATATTTTTCCTAATGTCTAATCTGAATCTACCTCCCTCTATTTAAAACCCATTACCCCTCTTCCTGTCACAATAGACCCTACTGAAGAATTTTTCCCCATCTTTCCTGTAGGCCCCCTTGAGGTACTGGAAAACTGCTGTAAGGTCTCCCTGGAGCCTCCTCTTCTCCAGGCTGAACAGCCTTACCTTTCTCAGCCCGTCTTCACAGGAGAGGTGCTCCAGCCCTCTGATCATCTTTGTGGCCCTGCTCTGGACCCTCTCCAACTGGTCCATGTCCTTCTTATGTTGGGGGCTGTAAAGCTGGAGCCAGAAGTAAACATTTCTCTAACATAGACTAATTTGCTACATCTGCACTTGTAAATGGAACAGAGAGGTGATCATCCTTTGGCCCTGCAAATGTAATGGTTCACACCCATGCAGCTAAAATTATCCCTAAAACCAGGCTGGCTGTGCCCAGCTATCTGTTGTGAATGGCCTCAGAATGGTGCTAATTTCTTAACAGTGCTGTGAATGGAAAGCTCCTCTGAGCCAGAAGTGTGCCAGAGAAACTGCTTACAATTTAATATGCTTGGGCCCATGCCCCGATCCTCTTTCTTTTACTGGTATTGATGTATCCATGTAGTCTGAGCAGTTGCTTTCCCCAGGGAAGAGTTTCACATAATTTGCTGCTACATGAATTTGTCTTTTTGCCTCTGGCTTTATAAAAGCACCTACAACTTACAGCAAGTTCATAGCAGTTAGCCAGCCCAGACAGCCATTGCTTGAAACCTTGGTGTCTCTCTGCCCCCAAGTCTGTAAAATCTGGAAACTGGCCTGGGAACAGAGATTGATGATATTTTTTAATAGATCAAGAACAACTATACTTAATTTTTAGTTTATAAAAGAATTGACTGTTTGCTCAAGAAGAGATTTGAAGCCTTTTGTGCAGGTGTTTTTTTTTTTTAATTTTTAAATTTTATTTTAGATAAAGGCAAGCCAAGCTGTTGTTCTTAAGCAAAGTAGTTTTACAAGCAAGCTCTCACAGGAATGAAGTTACTCCCCAATGCCTAAGCATTATTCTGTATAATTATGGATATTTTTTCCTTCCAAAAATATTTTTTTTTTTTGAGACGCTGACATTTCAAAGGCTTTCAATTCTGTGTGTCACTATCAAATAATCTTTTTTGTACTTGGCTGTTTATTATTGGATTGCAACAACGATAAAGCTCTAGGGGTTTTGTCTCCTTTGGTATGTTAATTAGCTATTTTCCCTTTGATCTTTTTCTTACTGAAAAGAGTGAAAAGCTATCTCGGTAGGGAATCTTACTGATGTACATTCATCCCCTCATCTCCATAATCTGAGGATCAGAGGGAGACAACAAATTTCACTGCTGAGTGAGGTTGCTATAGGCCTTAGTTATAATGTACTTGGTTTCCAAATAATCCCACCACCATTTATATTTGGAATATTGAAGAGGAACCTCTGAGAAAAAGGAATGCAAAAATAATTAATTTAAAACTGTAAACTACCTTCATTAATTTAACTTTTTCTTGAAGTTTTAAGCTCATGCATATGCCACAAGCTCTTTCTCTCTTGCATGCCTCTACACATTTTTCCTTTTTTTTTTCTCCTTCTCTTTTACTGTTGGCATTTAATACATTCTTAGATCTCACAGAAACAAAATATAGGCTAGATACAGAATAACTATCAAGTGAACATTTACATTTTAAAATGTTAGAATAGCTTTCCCATGGAAATGATGGATGTTCTGTAACTTGGGACAGTTGAAAGTGATGGGGCAGGACGGTGGAGTGGTGGGGAACATACACAAAAAATCTTACACATATACACATACAAATTATATATGTGTATTTCTGTCTCTCAAATTCCTTTGTCAAGAGTTGTCATCCTCACACTGCACTTCTTGAAAAATCTGAAATAAAAGCACTTCAGTGAGAGGCAGAGACAGATAGATCTGCTTCATGGGGGAGTCAAGCAGGGGCAGAACTTTAGGCAAGATTAGCTACTAGAGACTTTCCAAACAATTTATTTGAGCCAGTTTATCCAATTCCACAGGACAATACTCTAAGCAACCTTGCTGTTGAGATGCTTAACTTGTGTCTTGCAGCCTGGGATGTGACCAGATCTTGATGTTCACAGTGGAGACATCTACATTTGAACTGGTGATGTAAGACTGCCTTGGCAGTCAGTGAAGGGAAGGTGGCACTTACAGAGTGTCATAGTTCAGCCCCAATCGGGACCAGACTACGCAGTCTCTCTCTCACTCCTCCCACCCTCCTACAGAATAGGGAGAGATAATATAAGGAAAAATGGCTCGAGGTTTGAGATAAGGACAGGGAGAAAATCCTTAAAGTTACCGTTACGGCAAAACAGACTTGACTTGGGGAAAACTATTCATTTATTACTACAAACAGCAGAATAATGAGACAGAGAACCTCCCTCCACCCCTCCCTCTTCCCAAGCTTAACATTATTTCTACTACCTTCCCCCTCCCCAAGCAGCACAGGGGGGAAGAGGGAATGGGGGTTGCGGTCAGTTCATCACGCGTTGTTTTACGCCGCTGCTTCGTGGTCAGGGGAAGAACTCCTCACATTCCTCCCCTGCTCCCTTGTGGGGTCCCACCCATACGCCACAGTCCTTCCTGAAACTGCTCCGGCGTGGGTCATCTCTTCCACAGGGTACAGTCTCTCCAGAACGGCTGCTCCAGCGGGCCCTCCATGGGCCACAGCAACCTTCAGGCATCCACCTCCCCCAGTGTGGGGTCCTTCACAGGCTCCAAGTGGATTTCTGCTCCTCCGTGGACCTCCATGGGCTGCAGGGGGACAACCTGCTCCACCATGGTCATCACCACAGGCTGCAGGAGAATCTTGGCCAGACCCGCATTACTCCTCCCCCTCCTTCTGAACTGACCTTGGCATCTGCAGCCATTCCTCTCACAAGAAAAGTTCTTCATAACAGGCTGGCAGACGCCTCTCAGAATCTCTTTGCATCATCCAGCTCATTTCCTCTCCACTTCTTGCAGCCAGGCCGGGACGAGTTGGGTCCAGTTGGCTGCCTGGCAAGAGGCCAGAGGGTGAGGCCTGCAAAGCCCATGAGGCCTGCGCCTCCCCCTCTGCACCTCTGCCCCCGCTCAGCTGCTTCACATCTTCTCTTCTCTCTTTTTTTTTTTCTGTTTTCCCCTTCTTAAATACGTTATCACAGAGGCATTATCAGGGAACATTCTGCTACCAATCGGCTCGGCCTTGGCCAGCAGCAGATCCGCCCAGTCTACTGAACAAAGGGGAACGACTTCTAGCAGTTTCCTACAGAAGCTACCACCTTAGCACCCCCCCCCCCCACTAAACAAAACCACAACACAAAGCAAGAATGATGCCATTTTAAAGAAAATATTTAATACCGTTCGGATGAAGTGTGCCCTACAGATATCCGTTTCTCTCCAATGTTTAGTTCATATCTGTATCAAACTTATACTAGTGTCTTCTGAAATTCCTCAAACTCATCCTGTCCCATGTTACCTTGCGTGTGGAAGGGTGAAGATGGTCTAGTGCAGAGGACCTAAGGTACTCTTGCCAGTGTAGAGCCATTGCTGCTGTTGCAGCTCACCATAATGGCTCACCGATGTGCACCCACAGAAGGAGGTGCCAGACTGTTCACACAGCATAGATGCGTCACTTGCTGAGGGGTGTAAGAAGAGTATTGGCATTCTCAGGGATGAGTAACTCACAACAAACCCAACTCTGTTGTTAAAATAGTGGTGGCTAGTGCAATCTGAAGTGCCCGAAGAAATCTCAGACCGCCATATGGGGCTGACTGGATACATAACTTACTAAAGGTACATGTTCTTCTGGAGCAGCTGGAGGCCCTACAGCATCTTTTATGGCATGTAGGCAGCTGAATTTCACTTTAAGAGTGGAATTTAATACCACATTCAGATACTGAAATTTTTGTCTGCATTCAATCAAGGTGTTTAGACTTCCATTACAGTTGATGAAGATCTAGTCAATGCAGTACAGTCGAGAGAGTTAATAGTCTTGTTCTGGAAGAAACATCTGCATGTGACCAGCTGATTTCAGATGCCTAATATGCTTGTAAGCTCTGGACCCGAATTTCATCCCTGCTACGTAAAAGTCAAATTCACGTGTCTACATTAATGTGGTACCTACTGCAGTTTGAGATGCTCTTGGTCTCCCATTTGGCTACTAGCTCTTGTTACAGGAGGGCATAGGTCCTTTGCTATATCTGACAGCTTCATGTAGATACTACTGGTACCCTAGAACACCTGAAACAGCACTAGATGCCTGTATGTGTGCAACTGACTTGAGCATTATATGTCTCCTTTTTTTTTGTAAGATTAAGAGTTCCCCTGAAAATATCTCTTTATCTTCACTGGCTAGAAACAAAGCCCAGTTCAGATGTTGACATGTTGGTGGTAGTTCTCTGGATGTGGTCAAGTGAATCTCATTTCTGGTTTCCTGGGCACAGACATGTCAAAGACTCTTGGGAATCCTGTTGTTCCCAAGATGGCAGTACATTGTTACCCTAGAGCTCCTACATGCTGTAGCATGTGCACTGGTGCTTCTGGCACAATAAAAAATGAGTGAAAATCGTGTTGGAGCGTCTCTGGAGTGATTTTAACACTTATGCTTTCCTACATGCATTGCAACCACAGGACTCAACTTATCACGGATGCAGGTTGGTGCTATGATATGAAGAGCCAGAGATATTTTTTTGGACATAGTAAGATCTGTGGTGTTAATTTTCTAAATGTGCTGCTTGCACGACAACATCTCACTTCAAGCTTTTCCCCACTGTCTCTAGGACTTAATCTTTTAAAACAGTGTCTGTCAACCAAAGGCAATGAGAAAAAGCAGCCAGGAGGATTTAGATCTTGTTACAGTCTTATGCAATAAAAATCTTGTTCCCACAAGGATCAGCTGTTCTGAGCAAGATTTAGGTGGGATCCCCAATGGTCTGAGTAATTACAGGAGGAAGGATTACTGCTTCCTGCCCTGAGTTAGGCAACTAAGTCTGAGCTAAACACATGACCTTCCCTTCACTGAAACTGAAGAGAGAAATTGAAGTCTCCAGAGGAGATTCAGCATTTAAGACTACTCTAATAAATCACTCTCTGAATGTGCTCTTTTCTGACTACTGACTGTAAAAGGAGTCTCAAATGATGAGCTCACCCAAACTTAGACATTTATTAAGTCAATGAAATAAAAATAGCTTATATGGACCTGGGATGAGTGCAGTATTTGCTCTTCAAGATGAAATGTTCTATCAGCCTCTACATGAATACAAGGCCCTTATTTTTATGTTTATAAACCTTTTACTGTTACACTACTTTTTGAATATTCAAATGACCTTCAAATGAAAGTCACCAGTGTTTTCAGGTAAATTTAAGAAATTTTGCTTGGCAATCACATCTATCCTTAAGCCATGGTGACAGTCAAATATGCACTGAGTTAATACTAACTGAATCAGGTATGGTACAAAACCCCCTGGACATGGTGGTTGGGTTTCTGTTTGTCCTGGCTGACTCTCTCTTCAAGCGCACATTCTGCTTCTTTACTTCTGACCTCTTCTCTTCTCTCTTAGGTTTGGCTGTTGTCCCCTCTCTGCTTTTTCCTTTTCCTGTCTTGCTCTTTCCCTGTTTTTCTTCTTTGCCTATCATTTGATTGTCAGTTACTTCCTCAGTTCTCCAAGGTGGGGATCATCTACAGGAGATGTTCAGAGTTCTTTGACCCATGTGGGTTCTTTGTACCACCACATCCACACTGAGGTTTTTCAATGCTGTGTCCTGAGACCTAACCTGTATAATGTCTTTATCAATGACCTAGTGGAGGTGATGGACTCATCAAGTCTGCAGATGACACGAGGCTAGGGGCCACCAGTCAATACACTCAAGGGCAGAGCTGCCAGACAGATAGACCTAGACAGGATAGAGGAATACACTGACAGGAACCTTATGAAAGGAGGACATGGTAGACAGCAAGCTGTGCACAAGCCCTGTAGCACAGAAGAGCAAAAGCCTCCTAGGCTGTATGACCAGGAACACAGCCAGTAAATTGAGGGAAGTGACCATCTCCCTCTACTTGGCACTTGTTAGAGCACATCTAGATACAGCAACCAGTTTTGGGACCCCAGCACAAGAAAGTCTGACGAACTGGAGCAAGTTCAGCAGGGCCACCATGATGGTCAGGTGCTGAAGCATTTGCGCTGTGAGGAGAGGTTGAGGGAGCAGGGCTTGTTCAGTCTGGAGATGAGATGGATGTGGGGGGACCTCACAGAAGCACCCAGCACCTATGAGAAGACAGAGCCAGGCTCTTCACAGCTGTGTGTAGGAGCAGGATGAGAGACAACAACTTATGGTGAAACAAGACAGGTTCAGACTGGATATAAAGAGAAACTTTTTTTTTTCTCCATGAGGACAGTCCAGCAGTGAAAGAGGTTTTCTGGTTTTCTGTTTTCCTGTTTTTCTGGTTTTCAATCTCTTGAGATCCCTCCCAACTGAATCGTGATCCTATGATATTAGCTCAGTCCTTGCCCTGTAGCCTTGCTTAAGCTAAACTCTAGTCCCTCTGTTTTGCTGATCCTGACCTTGCTTTGCTGACTTGACTTCTTGGCTTGACCGTGTCTTCGACAATATGGGATTGATGTGCAATCACCAAATCTGTGGTGGAAACGGATACTGCTGCCAACTCAGCTCTGCTGGACAATCCCAGCTGCTAAACATCTCACTCTTTCCTAGTATGTAAGGACTTGCTATCATCATAAAAAGTTACTAAACTTCAGATGTCACTTTAAGGCTCTAAAAATCTCCATGAAGAGATTAGGGCCCAGATCCTAAAATCTGATTGGTCTATCTCAGTCTCTTTTAAGGCCTGGCTTTGCAGGGGATGGAGGGAGGTGTTTTTCTTCCTGACGAGAAGATGTTCCACACACTCCATTTTCTCCTATCTCCATTTCACTACTTCTCCTTGTCCTTTCATCTTCTTGGGAATAGTGGCTTGATCAGCCTGTCATCATAGTGGGCTGAAGCACAGGCAGGAGCCGGTGGCATAATGGTTGCTGTAGAAGCATCTATTTTTATTAATAACATCCTTGAAAGGATAGGGAAATTGCAGCACCTCTTCTGGATATAGTAAAGCCATCATTATGTCTTTATGTGCTTTGAGGAGAAATAATTAGTCTACCTTGAGGCACTGTTGAAGAATTATGGGGAAAGAGACATTCCTGAGGAATCACACAGTGGGAAGAGAGAGTAAGAAGCTAGAGGGCATAGAGGATTTGCAAGGAAGGCATAGCTAGAAGTGGTAGGATAGTTGTGGGGAAGTAGCTTGGCTTTTGAGATAAGAAGGAAAAAAAAGGTCTGGTTTATTTACTCCTGTGGTTTATATAAGCAATGATGCACAGTTATTAAATTTGAAATCCATTGTACACCTTGAAAACATGTTGCAGGATTATCCAGCTTCTTATGTTACTTTGGAGACAAGAGGCACATAGTCTCAGTGTTCTTACCACCTTAGCCAGTAAGTGTCTGTCTGTGTAAATACTAAAATATTCTAATATGAAATTTTCTTTGCTGTTCAAGGTCAACATTCTAGCAAGGGTGCTCATCCTTGCGTACGTCATGCTGAATGAGACCAAGCATATCTCCAGTCTGTTGATTGCAGTTGCTTCTGCACCCCTCTAGAATCAGGAGTTGCAAGTTCTGTGGTGGTGGTGGGAAGATATTTATGAGGGAGAGGGAGGCTTTCTATGTGACAAAATATTTTGGTATGGCTGTGCTGGATTTGTTCCACATGGTATTTGGGATGCTGCTGTAAAATTATCTGGTGAAAGTTAACAGAGGATTTTGTAATAAGAAAATCAGTTCCAAACACTCATGCGTGCAATGCTCAGTGACTAGATGACCAGCTGCAACTAGTCTTCTGATTAACCCTCCAGGTCTCAGAGCATAACGGAGAAGCTATCCCCATATGTTATTCTTCAGGGTCCTGACAGCACAGACTTCTCACAAGTTGCATTGCTGCAAGCATATCTTGTTTCCTACTTGCTACCTTCTACTGTCTGCTTCTCCCTGTTAAACAGAGCTATCCGTTCTACTTCCCTGTAGAGCCATAGCCTCTGAGTTTTACGTGGGCTTGAAAGGAAAGTGGGCTACCGTTGTTTTTTCTGACATCCCCTGAGGGTTTGGAGACATTCATTAGGAATTTCTCCTCCTCACATTGACGTTGCATAGGAGATAGATGCTTTATTTTAGTGGTGACTTTGAATTGGGTTGGATTATCTTCTCAGATGTGCTCTGGAACGAGGGGTGGGTGGTATTACAGCTGAAACTTCAAGCTAAATTCATCAGGATCAGGTAAACAGACAAAGCTCACAGATAGGAAGATGACAAAATGATAGACATGTTTGGTTGGAAAGGTCCTCAAAAGATTGCTTATTGCCACTCCCTGCAGTAAGACAGGGTCAGGTATACCTAAACCTTTGGTGACAGAGCGTTGTCTACTCAGCTGTTACAAATCCTCAATTCCTCAGCCATGATAAACCCCAGATTTCACAACCGCCCCACGCAACAACCTCTGATGTGCAACTACTCTTTCATTTGCAATGCCTTCTTAAACTCGAAATTAACTCATCTTTGCTACAAATTAGAAGTCTCTTGGTTTTTTCTCTCTTTGGTGAATGAGGAGAATAGTTGATCACTATAATGAGCAGCAGAAAGATTGGACCATTGAAACAGGGCAGTCTGTCTCCAGAGGTTTTGATTGCATGGGGTTTACTGGTACCTTTCTCACTTGCCTGGAGAAAACACTGTGTAGATCCCAGATCTCTGTTGCCCATCTACCATGGCTGACAGAAAGTATTAGCAGAAGAGTTTCCCTAGGATTACAGTGAGCTCAAACCAGTCTTTTTTGAGGGTCAGAAATAGCAAACTTGTAAAATCAAATGTCTGGTGTTGCAGAAAACGTCCAGAGCATGATAATGTGAAAGACTGGATACCGCAGAGAGGAGCTGGTTATGGCTGTCGTATTCACACAGATGCCCTCTATCTGGTCCAGTGTCATCATGTAAACGGAGCTGGTGGGGTGGAGAAAGGCAGCTTTGAGGCTTTGTGTGAAGGTGGTAATGCAGACACCTCCCCCAGCTGCTCCCCATCTGCTCCACTTGCACCAAATGCCCTTCCGTTTGCTCAGAAACAAACAGGCAGGAGGAAGCCAAATGCTGCATAAGCTTCACGAGGCTGCTAATTATGATGGCTGCCTGAAGTCGATATGGTAAATAGAAATACCGCAGCTAAGTCCAAATGGACACACTGCTGTTTGTTTTTACCTTGCAGAAGCAAACTGAACATGAGGGTTTGACATCATCTGACCCAAGCCCTTGGACTATACCCCAGCATATGGTACCCTGAGTGATGAGGTGCATGTCTGATGGACCATTTGGATAAAGAAAGTGACCCAAACTCTCCCACAGACCACATCTAGGAGTTTTAGATCTATACATAGATAAGTAACACAATAACACCGGTAAACAATTTTCTGTGTATCACGCAGATGCCTTGTGTTTCCAATACCTTGTATTTCCAATTTATGCCAAAAGATACTTATCCTGGAAAAGTGGTAAGTACCTTTGTGTAAATATAGAATGCGATCTTGCTTATATTTTACACGTGCATTTAAAGAACAATAAGATTCCAAGGTCAATACTTAGGAATAACCATAGTTGTTATTAAGCTTATTCATGTAATATCACTTTGCCCCTGTGCGTATATCTGGTATTTATAGCTATATTTACACCTAGTTATAGTCTTCATTCACATCTGAGACACATCTAGCATTTTCTGTTGCAAGGGAAGACTGTATCCTGAGAGTGCTAGAAGGTCATAGGAGGAATTTTAGAGCTGGCATTCTCTAAATTTACAGTCATTTCTTCTTATACAAGCTTATTTTCTGCTCATTTGTTTGTGTGTTCCTGTGAGATATATATGCAGTTTATTCTGTGTATATTCATGTCCACATCCTCTTATTTTTTATTTCTTTCCATTATAAAAAACATAATAAGGACTATATTTCATTTTTAGTATATCCATGCTAGAGTGCAGGAAAATCAATTAGCTTTAGCCATCTCAGTTCCTTTTCTGTAAAACTGGGATTTACAATTCAGGTCTTTGCAGTCCTCCTATGGAAAAAAATATGTGTTGACTAGCATCTGGATGTTCTTGTTACGGCTACGTACTCTCCCTTATCTGTTGAAGGTGTTAACAGTTTTGTTGCCCAGACGATTTTGAGCTGGGACCATGCAAGCCAGCTTAGGTACAGAGGTTTATTGCCCCACGTGCAGCACTGGGGATGTGTAACCATGCTTCACACAGGGCTCACGTGGGCTCTGGTGAGCTCTCGTGGGAAACAGAAACACTGGAGAGACTTAAGCAGGGCACTGGCACCTGATACACCACACGGCACTATGAGGCGCAGTATCACTTTTGGGAGGGTGGTTAGCTGAGATGAGGACTTTAGGCATGGGTACAGAGCTCCAACCCTTCGTACAGTGTGGCAGTATCCAGCTAATACTGCCCAGGGGTGTCTGTGCTGTGGCAGGTTCGTATCGCTGCCCTAAAATGGTGAACAGCAAAGCTGTAGCATGTGTTTTGCGCTGCTTTGTTGATAAAACGGAGCTGTCAGCATGCTGAGTGGTGTCATTTGAGCCTGCTTGTTTTGCGGTCAGTGCGTGGAAACCATTTAATGTAGGTCACAATATGCTGCAATGCAAATAAAGCAAAATGTGGAGTGACTGCACTCTCACATAGGCATTTTTAGATGCTGTCTTAAGTCACGGCTCGGAGACTGTTTATTCACAAAAATAATTTCCTCTCTGAGCACTTGCAAGGGAGATGGCTTCTGTGCTAGTTCAGTGCTGTAGGATGGCACTCAAATGACAACTTCTCTTCCCTATCTGACTTCACAACCTCCATTTTTATCGGAAACCCTACTATGAAGTACATCCTACCTTCAAAAAAAAAAAACAAACCCCTCCAGTATTCCCTTTCTGACTACCAAAGAAAACCTTTTTGTGAGTGCCTCACAGAAGTCTACGTGCGGTCTCTTTCCTTTCTCTTTTTCTTTTTTTTTTTTTTTGTTGGTGCCTGATGATGAGTGTTTCGAAAAGAAACATGGAATCTGAATGCATGAGCAAATCTTTTTGGGCACCTGCTTCTTGAAAGAGATGAAGACAGAGAAGAGGATAAATGGCAGAGGCACTATGTGATTGCTGCAAACAGCTCTATTCATATCCTTGTTTTTTTCAGAGCAATCTCTTATTTTCTAGTGGTAACAGTTTTTTTTTTCCTTTTTTTTTTTCACTGCTGCTTTTCCAAAATTTGCTTTTGCAAATGGTAGTTAGTCAAAACTTGTGGCGCTTTTGAGAGATAAGTAATATGGTATGGTCCAGTTTGGGCATGTAGATTTGTTTTGTACAGAGCTATAAACTTGCCCACCAGCAAAACCTTTAAGGTTAGGTTCTGTGCCAGAAAAAGGGATGTAGAGAAGTGTCTGGGGTCCATACAGGAGACTGATGATATAAGTTGCATGAGCTCAAACCAGTTCCCGAGCAGAGAGCCTTTCCATCTGATGGAACTTGCATCTGATGAGGTATCTTGTGGCATTTCTACCTTTCTTCGTTTCTGTAGGTTTTTTTTTCCCCTATCTGTATTTGAGTGGCAATGAAAGGCACAGGAGATAAGGAAGCTACAGAGGAAGATAAATCCACCTGTGAGATGACTCCAGCCCCTGGCAGATCTCCTGGGAGCCTGTTGGGTCTGTGATGGTGGAGAACTGATCATGCTGGTTCTTTGGGGATGGGGAGGAGAGCTCTAATGTGTTCCCCCAAGGAAGAATTTAAAGGAAATATCTTGTCTGTCCTCTCCCACCTGTTCCATCTTATTAGTTTTCCTGTGGGAACGGTTAAGCTTATTCATAACTATATGCTACCATGGCAGTAGTGGAACATGGCTGCTACTTCACAATGCCCATTATAACCTGATCTAGGCTGAGTCTTGGAGTCCAGGTAGAGCTGATATAATCCTAACCTTACTGCTGACTTGATATTCAGTTCTAACTCTGCACTCTTATGGCAGCAGAGCTCCACTCCCTAACAAAGGAGTGAAACTACCTGCTTCCCTAGGCAATATATTTAGATTTTTCTGACACACAGCCCTACCTAAATTCAAAGTGTTATTATAAAATCTTAGCACCAGCAATAAAGAAAAGCACTGCACTCAACTGAAACAGTAAAGAGAATGTAGAGAGTGTTGCTATTATCTCATTTGTAAATTGAGCAGGACGCGTCTGGTTGCAAATTTTATGCAAAGTGTTATAGGGTTTTTTTAAATGACCATAAGTAGCGAGGGCATTTGCTCTGAGTGTATCGTGCAAGATGGAATAAATGGCGGAATGATTTGGGCTTTTAAAACTAGGCTGACTAAAATGCTGCGAGATATCCTGCATGGGTGGGCTCACTCTGACAGGCAGATGCATTCAGGAACATAACATGTCTTGTATGGCTCTGATTTATATGACTCTGTGAAGGTGCCTAAGGGCTGGTTTACACACAAGCTTGCACTGTTTTAATTAAACCTGTTTTCAGTCTAGGATTTTCAGTTTGGAAGAAAAATTACTGTCATCAAGACAGCTAAAAAATGTCAAGCTCTGCTTTATGCAGCCCACTGTAGCTGTCTAAGCGAAGCGGCACAGCTCTGCAGCTATTGTACATAAGGAAAATAGAGAGGTAGGCACTTCCAGGGCAAACATCCTGAATTCCCTTGGGAGGGGGTTTAATTCTCTCCACTAACTCAAGGGCATGAGGAGATGAAGTCCATAGCTTAGAAAACTGGAAAAAGAGACCCAGAGCAGATGATGTAGTATCTTCTCTCATGTGTGCAATTTTCTTTTTTCCTGTCTCTGATTGTCCTTTTGATGTTTATACCCAACTGCTACTGTTGGGTGCAAATCAGAACCACAAATGCAAATATCCTGGAAAAGACATCAAGAATAGCCTGGATAAGAAATAAGGAATAATAATAGCTTACTAAAATGTCTGTAGAGAAATTCAAGAAAAAGTGAGGGAAAAGGAGAAAATAAAAGAACAATGAAAAAGTGCAGATGATGACTTCAAGAAGATGTGGCCGGAGGTCCTGTGAATGGAACACAGAAGGGTTTTTGATGTTGACTGAGCCTTGAATTTTCAGAGAAGTTAAAGGGAGTGCAACAGACAGATTAATGTGATTTTGATACATAATTTTCTTTCAGAAAATCTCGCCTTAGATACCCAAGTGAGAAAGTCTATTCTATTCATGTACGTATATATTAACATATATATGCACATAACCCACATGTACATATGCATGCACATATATACTTATACGTATATATACAGCACATGCACATACATCTAAAATGTATATTCAATAGGTTTATGTCCATAGTAACTGGGTTCACATACGCCTGTATACCTCTCTCCCCTTTAAATAAGTAGAATCTTAAATTGACTAGAGTTAATTGGAAAAAGAAATAAATGGCAGTTAGACACCAAAAATGCCACTTGCACTATTAACACTGAACTCTTAACAGAGGGATTCAACAGTCCCCAAATCTCCTCTGAGTTTGTTTAGCTCTCTGAGAAATTATGAGCTCCCTTGTTTTCTTCAGCAGTTTAAATTCTGCTCGTGCAGATGCCCGAAGGCTCTGTGTGCCCATCTCCTGCCTCAGTCTATCTAGGATTTGTAAATGAAGTTACACCCCTGTGTCTGGTCTGGCAGACATGATCTGAGTCACCCAGCTGGCAGGATGGGCTTTACAAAAAACACAGGGCTTAGAGAGGTAGAAATAACCTTGAGATTGGAATACTAATCTCAGAATCATTAGCCTTGGATTCAATCTTCTCTTTCAGAGATTCACATCTTTGTTGCCTCATAGAAAAAAGCAGTAGCCAGGACTCCCGGAGGGCTCTTTCTGCTCCTGAACTGAGGCCACAGCAGTGTCCGCATACAGGAGTGCTTGTGGTCAAAGCCAATGTCAATCTCCTGCAGTCATATTGCAAAGAGCAAAGGCCCTCTGTGCTGGCCTTCAGGCTCTTCTGGACTCATTGTAGCCCCAGTATTTGAAGCATCTGAAACAAAGAGCTGGAGATAGCTGGAGCTATCTAAAACAGCTCTGGAGGACTAAACTTGATGCAGTTTCACCCATGCCACTGCTGTGGTCTTAACCAGAAGGATTAAGAGTAGGAGAAAACAACTTTAGCAGAAAATAAGTTGTTTCACTGCAAAGGAGGATCCAAGGCAAAACTACAAGTAGACAGTTAGGGCGTTGGAGAGAAATGAAGAGGTAGATCCTTTGGCATTTATAGCATTTGTGTCTAAGAGCTCTGGGACTAGAAGGAGAGCAGAAAAGAGAGCCTGAGTTTGCAGCCTAATCGGTGAGGCTCTTGATTGTAAGGATTCAGTTACAGACCATTTACAGTTCTCCTTCCTCATCAATAATGTTTATCAGCACCCCTGGACAGAAAAAAAAAGTAGAAAATATTCACAGGGGCGGTCAACGGTAGCCAAAAGTCTGGCCCAGCTGCCTTGTAGAATGAGGTACTGCAGTCTAGGGATGGACTGACTGGGCAAAAGGGTATAGGAAAAAAATGGATGCTGTAGAAAAAGTGAATAGACATTAATTAGTTAGTGTAACACCCAGTGAAGTTGTCTGGGAAACTTACAACAAACAAATTAAGTATTTTCACATCATTAAATCATGGAACTAAATGTCACAGGATACTGGGAGAGCCCAGATTTAAACAGGATCAGGGACGGGGACAGATTCATGGGGGAAATAGCTCTTACAGCCTACTCAAGCTGTAATAGAATGTCTATTAAACACAAGGGTCTGATATAACCTGTGGCTGAGGAAGACCCTAAGCTGCTGACAGAGGGAAGCAGGGAAAGTGTGCTATTGATGTGCTTTTAATTTCTTTCCTAATATCTTCCTCAAAGCCTCTCCTATTGGTTGTTACCAAAAACAAGAACTAGGTTAAATATGCCTTTTGTCTAACTCAGTGATGCTCTTCTTATGTTCTTGTACAAGAAATGATACATAATCCTGAGAACTGTTACTTTTAATGCTGGAAAGGGAATATTTCACATATTTTTCCTGTTGCCTGGATAGCACAGCATACTGCCACGCATGAAGTGTGCCAATAATCCCATTTAACTCTCCTTATTCCACAGAGGATTCAAACTCAAGAAAACAGCTCCAGGCACTTAAAATACCATGTAGGAAGCCCAAACAAAAGGCAGTGATCAGAGAAAACCCTGTCTAAGCTGCTTGGGCTTGATTGAAATGTTCCTGCTTATGTCCCAGAATGTCACTGATATTTTGGAGCAAACTCACCTGGTGCCTACCTTGTACGATGGAGGTTCAGCTTTTGTAATTGCTGGTTTCCAGCAAATGATGGGCCAGAGGCAGTTTCAGCCAGTCTGAGTGCCAAAAAGGAAGCCTGTCCCTGCTTTTTCCCCTCCAATCATGGGCGCACGGACCCATGACTTCCCTGTGGAAGCACAAGCATTTCTGTGGCTGTACAGTCAGCCCAATCAGCAAGATGATAACCATACAGCTACCTGAGTGCTAATGAGCAGAAATGTGGGGCACAGGCTAAAATGATTATTTTTGAGAGCAATGAGGCCTTATATTGGCTTAGACCACTTATGAAAGCATGTATCACATCTCCCATAAGATCTAACTACTAAGCATGCTTGGTCCAAGACAAAGTTGTTTGGATGACACTGATTTCAGCTAAGAACTTGTGGAGTTAATAATCATTTATACAGTACATACTGTGTGGTCAGGAAATGGAAGACCAAGGATTTACATTAATGTTCACATTATTCAGATTAAGCCAGAGGATTGTATGACTGAGAAGGATATCCTTGCTGTAAGTCAAAGCCATATTCTTAAGAAGATCCTCTACATCCTTCCTGTTTAAAGCAGGGGTGAAGAATCTACAGGGTCAGAAGAGGTGAGACAGAGTATATGTCCAGCTTTGACATTAGGGGCCTCAACAGGGGATGGAAAAGCCTCTTTCTTTTCTCTGGATGATTTATTTTTTCCCTCCAGTGCTGATCTAGGATAGGATATGCACAAAGTACCTCATAACCACAGCTGGATACACAGTTGTTCCTATTCCCAGGAACAGAATCAGGCACCTTTTTCCTTTAGGTGCCATGAATTCTGCATGCCTGGCTGCACAAAAATTCAGCTTGAACAGAGGTGGAGGCATCTTTCTACCCAGGTGAGCCTGCAGATGGCAGCTCACACACCCTCCAGTCCTTCTGGGAGGTATAAATTCAAACTCTGTTAGTCTGAGGAAGACATTGAGCTTAACTTTACCATTTTCTGAATAAGATGTTGTGCAAAAAAGAGCTGTTGCTGGGGCCTTCTCCTCAAGGGAAATCTGAAAGATTAAACCAGGATCAGATTTCAGGCTCTGAACTGCGCACTGACAGCCGTGTCTGAGATAAGTGCTCTAGTCTAAGCAATGGGCAATGTTTCACATGCATCCTTCCCTTTGGCTTTATCCATCACAGCAGGCTGCAGTGTAGGAACCAAATCACCTCTTGTTTTATTCAGAGGGAACCTGAGCACCTGATGCATCCAGCTGGAGTGAGGTGCCCAGCCACCCCACTGCTGAGCTTTGTGCTACGCAACTGTCCGGGCCAAATGCACACGAGTGTGGTCTGCCAACACAGGCCTCTTGCTCACACAGGAGGAGTGGAAAAAAATTAATGAATGAGATTCCAGTAACTGTAACACCCAAATCCAGGTTTTAATTGGGTCTTGAGTGCTGAAGGCTACAGTTTGGTCAGGAAAGCCCTGTGACTGTCACTCACATAGAAGAAGAACTTGGCTATATTCGTACACGCGGCAAGTCTTCCCAGTAACTGAGTGGGTCATTGAGTAAGCTTCCAAAGAAATTTAATTACATGTAAGGTTACCTATTTACACAGAAAATGAACATAAAGGCAACAAAATTTAAAAGGAGCTATGTATTTTCATGTTAGGAATAAAGCCAAGTTCAGCAGTGTAGTGAAGATATTCCTGTAACTCACTTAGAGGAATTTAAAAATAAAGGGATATCTATTTGCTGAATATTTATATATTTTTAAATAATGGTAATTAAAACAGTAAGAAAAGAGGTGGTGGGAGGACATCATATACCTCCTCCTATTCCTTGGATGAAAATCACAAGCTTCAAATACTATCATCGAAGATAAAAGGCTTGTTGTGCTGGCAACTTTACAGTTGCTTTTCAAGCCTGTCAAATAGTCACGCTGTGGCATCAGCCATTGTTCTTCTGGAGGCCTCCTTCTTCTCTGACTTGATAGGAAAGAATCTGTCATCTTCTAAATGATATTCCTTTCCCAAATTAAAAGGAGGGCAAGGATTGGCAGATCCCTCTTTAGGTGAGAGGAGCCATCTATTATTTATATACCTCTTTTAACCCTGCTGCTGTTACACCTGATTGCAGAAAAAACCAACAAGCTGCCACCCACCATAAAAAAATAAATAATATTGAAAACACTGCTTTGTATTGAATTAAAATATTGGAAATGCAAAGCTCTACCTTGATGTTGGGATCAAGGGAGATGCATTTGTGTTGCTACAGTCATAAGACAGAACCCATTCTTTTCAAAGTAATTGGCTGCCTGCTGTCAGAAGTCCTGAGGAAAGTTTGGCATGTTTGTGCTGAGCTGCATTGTCTCACTGTATTTATTTAGAATAGGATGCTGCCTGTAGCTGGACCTCTTCAATGAGGAGTAAATGTCTACCCACAGACCAGCTACTGAGTTGTGAGTATGTGCATATGTCTTGCTTATACCATGCAATGTATTTTTTTCCCTGGTTTTGTGCCTTTAAACTGTTTTGGTTGGGAAGACAACTAAAAAACTCCTCTGTGAACATGGAGCACACTGAATTCTAAAATATTTCCACTTCAAAATTCACAACAGAGACTTCTGAAATCCTTTTTTTTTTAGAAGAGTTTGGGAGAAGAGATGTGGCCTCAAAGCAGCTCAAATGCCTGATCTCAGTCTAGAAGCTCAGAGATAAATCTCACGAACCATCTGGCAGGGAAAAGTAGCAGACTTAGACTGTGGAGAGGAAACGAGCCATTGACCAAATGTTTCCCACTTAAGTATCATTCAATGGATATTTGCCCCCTTCTCACCCTGAGAGCTCAGATTACCCAGTGAACCTCTGCCACAGTACAGCAATGTGTACGTATTCAAGATGCAAGCTTTCAAGCAAACCTATTGATAGTTTAAAAAAAAAAAAACAAACCAAAAAAACACAGCAAAACAGTTGGCTAGTTCCAGTAAAGCTTCATATGATGAACAATACAGACTAGAGTTTAAGTTTTGCATGAAATCACAAAGCAATTTTAATCAAAATGAGCTTGAAGAGATATGATCTGAAATCCTGGCATTCCCTTGGGATAAAACAGTCCCACAGGGCTCTTCCTAACTCATGAGTCTGTACTGAACTGAAGGAGGAAAATAGGACATATCAGCTGATAAAACAGATAAAGAAGTAATAAATTCTTAGTATTATGGACCAACCCACATCCTGCTGTAAATGTGTTTCTCATATTGAAGGGGCATATTCTGCCCTCATCTCTGCCCTGAATCATTTGATTTTTGAAACGTAACCTCAAAGTAAAATGAAAACCAAAGGCTATATCTGATATTATTAACATCCTACTAGCATCCAGATTTATTTTTCATGGTGAGACAAAGAATATCTGTATTATTGGTTTTGGTACATACAAAGTTGGGTTTTTTATTATTATGAAAAGAGTTTCTGAATTTTGAGAGCTAGAAATTCAGGAAAAATGTATTTATCCAACTTCTGTGTATGATAAAATTTCCCACATCAACCAGGTACTTTGTACCTTTCTGTAATTTCATAGATCTAAAAATAAATAGTCTATGTCTGGGCTAGCAATCTAGATACTTTCTCTATTTAATGGAGAGAAATAAGCATCTCCAGAATATGACTCATCTCAGATTGTGCTGACATGGCTAGGTGAGTCATTCCCTCTCATGCCCATCCCAGTACAGATACTTTCTAGGAACTGGATGGAGACCACTACGCACTGAAGGCTGCACAGCAGACATAATAATTTTTGTTCCAAATTCAGGTCACTGCTATGAACCTGGTCTAGATCCAATTAGTGACCTGCTATAGAGGTGAAAGCCTGAATAGCCCATTGGTAATTCCCTGAGTTATTTGGTCTCCCAAAGCAATTTTATTTAGCTTGAAGCCTGTTCTTCCAAACTACTGATTTATATTTTAGCTGAGTGCAAGCAGGATTTTAATCATTAAATGTAATAACAGCATTTGTTCTTATAGGGTAAAATCAGCTCAATCCATATCCAGTAAAGAAGCCTGAGTAATTGAAATAGAAGCACACTACTCCATCACTTCAGGCATGTAACAATAACAACTAATAGTAAAAGATGATATATCTCATCCCCTTAGAGACACTTCAGTAATTTGTAGGCCGACAAAAAGATCATTTATAGCAGCTATTCAAAGTGGGCAAGATGGTTTCTGTCTATTTGTGTCTCTTGATTTACACTTTGGATTGTATTGCTAATCTCTGCTGGGGGTAGCTTTGCACAGGAACTAGAAAAATTATGGATACACGCTCACACACTCTCACTTGTGCCCACACTCACACACATGCTTTTCCTCTCATAAAGATCAAGTGTAAAATCAGTTTGAACCGTATAGAACAGAACACGTCAGAGCAAGGATGTTTATTTAAATACCTGAATTCCAAGATGTCGCATCACTTTTGCAATGGTAAATGTATGAAAGCAAATGTACTTGTGCCCAAAAAGAACAACAAAAAAAAATCTGATAACTGCTGCTGGCACAATCTAACTGCTGCTTCTGTGGTGAAAATAATGAAACCAATGTATTAAGTGAAATAAATCACTAGCTACCTAGATGGTAACAGCCCCCTCTAAATAAGAATAAGCTTTGTGGGACACAGCTGAAAGGAAGGACTCAGTTGCCTGATTCAGGCACTGATTGACACAGAATTTCTAGGTGATTATTTCGGTCATGCCGCAGTATGTTTCTAAAGAGTCCTGTGTACTGCAGAGGCAGAGGCAGATGACTCTGAAGGTTTCAGGGGCAGCACAACTCCAGCAAACCAAGTTGCCTCTTCCTGGTAAAGCAGGTTTCTCCCACAAGAAGCCTTAATTGGCACCTCCCTCTCTCCAGGGAACATAGAAACTTCTCATAGAAAACTGCTTCACCTGGCAATTTAAATGTCGCAGTGAGGCATCCAAGTTTTAGATCACTTTCTATTACAAAATCAAAATAGTCAAGTGGGTTCTTGACTTGCTGCAGACACCTGGTATTCTGTGGATCCATACAAGCAAAAGCGTTTCCTTTTGCCCAATTAAATTGTGGAAGGATTTGGAAGATTACTTTTTTTTAAATTCAGAGACATGCTCATCGTTACCCATATTCTTATCTAATAGCCTAATTAGTTTTCTAAAAGGCTACGTAAACAGCTTGTTTCCACAGTACCTTGCTATGCCAGCATGCGAAGGGAAGTCTGCTCAGGCTGCATGTGGACAGAGAGAAAAAAAACAAAACAAAACACTCTGAGAGTGCAGATGTATAGTCAAGAAAAAGATGAAATGGAATAAAGGGGAAAAATAAAAAAAGCGTGTAGTCAATTAATTTAGATGTCTGATTTAGGTATGAATGAATGCAAATAAATGGGTAGTTTTGAAAATACTTGAAAATACAAAGATTGAATGCTTTTTTGGGCTCCATGTGAAAAAAAACAAGACTATGGCACGGAGACAGAGCAGTCTATCTGTGTGAGTTTCATGTCACCTAATTCTAGGGGTTGGGTACAGCTCCAGATTAAGGCACTTAAGGTTAGGTGTGCAACTATGCCTTCCACATGCAGGTGAGGTTGCCTGAGATTCATTACAGGTGATGAAGACCTCTTCTTCTATTCAATTGCCCCCATGAAGGTGTCTACTACCACTTGAAAAGCCCTAAGGTATTGTGCTGGATCTCCAGCTCCTCTCCAACAGGCAATGGGTTCTCCACAGGCTCTGTGTCTCATTTGCTGTCCCCATGTGAGAATGTCAGGTATCTCAGGGCATCCTGAATTGACACTGATAACAGCTTAATATAGATGACTGAATCCTACTCAAAATGTATTTCACACTGGTGGAACCAAGCGTACTGAAGAAATAGGCAGGACAGTCTACATGAAGTAGTCCATCTACCACCCTATGAGAGAAAGATGGAGTTGTATAAGGAGCAATGAAATAACTAAGACAGAGAAAATTCTGACAAAACTTTCTGAAGAGGGAATGCTATTAGGATTGTGGAACAGTCTTGCTAGGGAAATTACATCAAAACCTAGCACTTTAAAATTTTGATAGCATAAAGCAACAGCAAAAGTGATTTTCAACTCATTTGCATTGCAAATGCTCACTTTACAGAAAGGTCTTCTGCTCCCCCCTCTGATAACTGTATTTGTCCAAATTATTCATTGCAAATGAAATACGAGATGAATTCAACTATTTTCCCTGTTTATAAATCATTTTCAAGCTCATCTTAATTTATATGGAAGTATTCATTGCACATAAGTATTTGCCAACTAGTTTATGAGGACAAATTACAGACGACAACTTGTTTGTGAACACTTACTTCAACTCTTTATTACTCCTGAGTTGTGATTAGTCATCCATATCACATGGTATTGAACTAACTGTTACTTTTTAATCAAGAAAACAATGATTAATGATGGCAATTAACTGATAATGAGAAACAAGAATAATGTGAAGTTCAGGACTCACAAACGTTTTTAAATAAACCAGCAAGCATTTGAAGACACACAGGAAACTAATACTAGTTTCCTAGGAGTATGAGCATGACTAGCTTAGTATGTTCATTGATGGAAGATGCATCTCCTCCAGGTATTACTCTTAAAAATTCATACTGCCGTTGCTACATCCAAAAATAGTTTTGGGATAGCACTTAAGGAGTGTGTTGTTCCATGTTGTGTTTGCTCACTTTCCAGGTGAAGGACTTCATTAATTGTATTTCCCTCTGTGGCCTGCAGTACTCTTTGGTATAATCTTTTGGGGTCTTTCTGAAGTTTGGTCCTGCACAATATGTGTTAATCCCCAGTTTTGATCCTGTCTGGAACTATGTCAGAAAATAAAAAACCAAACCAAAACAGAACCAAACAACAACAAAAAAAGACAAGAAGCAGCTGTGCGGGTTTCAGACAAATACTTGTTATTTTGAATTTGCTTGGTCGAAATAGCCACTGGGAACCCTAGAAAAGCCTTGTTCTAGGCTAGAAGGAGCAGAAAGCGTCACTGCTCAAAGAGTGACTGATGCTTCATGATTGTGACAGAAGCAGCCCCAAGCACTGTCATTTGAGTACCATGGCACTAGCAAATATGTGGCAGAAATAAACTTGCCTTGGCAGCAAAACGGATGAGAGTACCTTGTGTATCTTTTAACAGCTCTTCTTCCTCTGTTTTCAGAAAGAAACAACACATAAACCACTTAAATCCATGAGATTTCTGTTAACTATGTCTCTCTTGATGAAGATAACTTTGACCTTTTTTTTTCAAATTACTGTGTGTGGGGTGAAAGTAAAGCGGAATCTCTATTTACTAACAATCCATACAATCTCTATTCACAAACAAAGAATCTTTTTTGATCAGCCAAACTATGAAAGAAAAATCCTGATTACACTTGCTAGATGACAAAAATAGAGAAGGATATGGAGCCTCCAGAGAAGCAGCAAGGTAATTGGCACTGGAGGAAGCAGAACAAAGTCCTTCTTCTCTCTCACTCCCTTCACATCCAGTATACTGAGACCAAAAGCCTGTGAGCATGGACAGATGAGCTGACCAGATCATGACTGCTTTGCAGCTGGTGGAGTCAGATTGATCACACCAACTGAAGTCTGGCTTAGCAAACTGCAAAGGCAAACTTCTGATTGTTGTCTGGCAGGTTCTAAGAGTGATGGGCAATTTAGGTAACTTCATGAGCAGCAGAGCAAATGAAGCCTTTTTTCCTAAGGATTTGTTCCATGAAGTTGGATTCTCTGGGGTCTAATAAGGAGTAAGCACTAACTGAAGTTCCTCCAACAGCTAAGGCATTTGTAATGGCTCTCTCCCAGGTTGATTCTCTGGTGTGTAGTAATATATGTGCCCATGCTGCAGCCTTTCCTCTGCTTTCAAGCTATCCTTCCAGTCCTTATTTACTGTGAGACTGTAATGTTTTGGGACTTCTACTTGAATGTCAAATGTAGTTGTAACTGGTGAATGGATTTGGAAGGGACTGGGAAGGGGCAGAAGAGCTCGCACACACACCAAAAATATAGACAAAATAAATGTAGAAAGACAGGCTAAAAATCATGATCAGTTTACATGTATTTTCACAGGCAGGTAATATTGTGGGATCATAATTATAAGAAGATTTGGTTTAATTAGGTACAAAAAGAGATACATACACTTTCTTTCTGAAGATAAACTAGCATTTCAGTTTGATTGTGCAATTGCCATCATTTCAGACAGACAGAACAGTGTTAAACCCCAGAAAACCCTGCCACCCCACTGCAAACCTATCTGGTAGTCACTGGGCTCTCAGATGGCCCTTGGTCACCAGACTTGCTCTGTTTGGGTATCAAGGGACTGTCTTCCTTGCCAGCGAGGATGCTGCCCCTGCCTGCCTTGCTGCCACCCTCCGCTCCCAACTCCCCTCCCACTGTGGAGCAGCCCTGGCTGTGCTCTGGCAGCATCCCCCTTGCCCTGTTTTGGACCTATTGTGTGCCAGATCCCCTGGATGCTCTTCATTTGTCCTCTTGGAAAGGAGAGTGATAGGCCAATTCCTCTTCATTTTCACAGGATTTTGCAGACCTAATCTCTCTTTGTACCTCAGTTTCTCCATATATAAATTAGGAATAAAGTCCTTACATTCCTCTGTAAAATCGTTTATGATCTGAAGATGAGAAGTGTTAAGCAGAATCTTCCTAGGCTTAGACCTCAAGGCATCTCCCACTGGAAGCAGTGGGAGGTAGACACCTATGCACCTGTGTGGAACTGGCTCCTACTATCTTATTGTGATAGGGAGTTCATTTTCCCTAGCTTCGGTAGCCTAAATAATAGGTATTTAATGTAAATTAGTCAACTGACGTACATGAGTAGTTTCAGCTCACCTTATAATCCCCACGGTGTCCACAAAGAAAACCTAAATTAATTACTTAGATGGCCAGACCTAACTGGTTGTTTTATGCTAGGTGTCAGAAAGTTAATGGCTAATTTACTTGTGTCCAGACTGATGGATCCAGTGTTAGTCTCTGCTAATGAGTATTTGGTTATAAATCATTAGAATAACAAATATTGTCCTGCTGCAGCCTTATATTGCTGCCAGTTTAGCCTGTATGTGAAAAGATGCTTTGGGTAAAAAAAAGGCTTAAAAGATTAGAGATAAGATGAAGGTGATATAATTCAAGAAATCTTTTGCTGCATCTAGTCCAGATATCAATTAATTCTGATTCTTCCTTAATTTCCACCAGGTTAAAGAAAAGATGGCTTTGAATTGATAAGGATGATTTGTTCCTACTCCGCTGTGCTTTAGTAATCTCAAATATATTTTAACCTGCCATGAGGGTGCTGAATATATGGCATATTTAGCTCTGTGTGATCCTGAACTCTTCATGGAATATACTTTAATAAAGAGTTGAGTATTTTTATGGATATCTTTATTTTTAGCAGACTGAACCCTCTGGTCCTCTGGTCCTAATCACAAAAGAATGTGATATCAAAGATTTTAATGAGAATATGAGATAACATGACATTGAGACATACCTAATTTATATGCTTTTCGTTTAGATGATTAACTCTGTTTCTGTTTTGAGGAATGATGATAAAATTAAAACAAAATCCCACAAACTCTACCCTTCAGATTTATGTCTCAAATACATCAGCTCCTTCTTAATGGTTTCTGTTCCTGGTGTTTAAATCTTGAAGCTATTGTACATGATAACATACTGCCATAAAATCTACAAAATGTGCAGACAGTTGAGAAATGCAAATTGTTTTCAGGTTTTACAGGAATCTGCACCAGTGATAAAATGGAACAGAAATCGTTTACCTCATAGGGAAAATGAAGGAGTAAAAGAGCAGAAGTTTTCAAGGTCTTGTGGAAGTTTATGCTCCCATTAAAACCAGCCTTCTCCCCACGGAGTGCGTTACATTCGGGGAATTTGAAGCAGCCTCCCTGATGTTTCATTTCTTCGCGAAACATGCTCACGATGGTTTCATGATTAGAGCTGGTGAACATGAAACGTGTCGAATGAGATTTTTTTTTGCAGTGAGGGTGGTGGAACACTGGCACAGGTTGCCCAGAGAGGTGGTGGATGCCCCATCGCTGGAAACGTTCAAGGCCGGGTTGGATAAGGCTCTGCGCAACCTGATGTAGCTGGAGATGTCCCTGCTCCTTGCAGGGGGGTTGGACTAGATGACCTTTAAAAGTCCCCTCCAACCTAAACTATTCTATGATTCTAAGACTCGAGGAGGCAACTAAACCAAACCTGCAGTGCTTTACCCCGCTTACTCACGAGTCCGCCCCCCTCCCCAACGCCGCAGCCACCACCACCACCGCCGCCGCCCCCCTGCTCCCTCCAAAGCAGAGCCCCGGGCTCCCTCTGGAGTTCACGCAGGGAATTTTAGACACCTGCGGGAGCCCAGACTTCCTGAAAAAGGGAGGGCGAGCCGTCTGTGTGCGTGTGACTGCGTGTTGCAAGCGGGGCAACAGCCTGGCTGGGGATGGGAGGGGGTTTTGGGGGCTCCTCGGACCAGCCGAGGTGGAGGGGCAGCCGGTCTTTCTTCAGGACTCAGATGTGGAGATCCACCTGGGAGACCAAAGCGGGCCTGGCGAGCTGTGGAGTGTGTGACCCACATCAGGGCGGTACCTGATCCCTGGGTGCAGGGGACACATCTGCAGTGGCTGCTGCAGCCTGCCTATCTCTTCACGGGCATAACTTTGATCTTGCCTCGAAAAATTTCTTTCTGTCAACTCCCGATGTGGACGGTCGTCCTGTTATTTTCTTGCACATGTTGCTTTGTTTGGAGACAGCCGCCCACAGCACGCGTGAGAAAATAATGGGGTGGCCGAGCAAGTACGATCCCCGAAGGAATCAAATAAAGGCCCAGAAGAGCTAAGAGAAAACATCGCTACCTGAGGCTTGATTATGAAAAAGTAAGACCAAGAGATAAGTCACGCACTGTTGGCCCCTAATTGCTAACACATCATTGTCAAAAGCGTATCTTGAGATGCTATGGTAGTTGTCAGCCCTAGTGGGCTAAAAGAACCCTCCTGCCTCTATTGAGTAAAAAAGACATATTGGAAAATCAAATCGTTCACAGATGGGAGATTTTATGTATAGGGCTTGCAGGATAAAGAAATATTCATGATTCCTATAAAAAGGATTTGTTCAAAGATAATTTTGCCACTGTTGCTAGGACCAGAGACCGACAAGTGGAGCAGAGCAACTGCTTCCCAGTAAGTGCGCTAGTGCATAAAATCCGGCTGGCTCAGAATCAGCCTGACGAATACAGAGGGGCTGCACGACTCCTTTTGGCATCACTTCATAAAACTAAGTTTCTGCCAACTTTCTAGCTGTGATCAATCTCTTCAGTCCCATTGGTCATCGGCCATTTGTATTTCAGTACAAGTAGGAAAGTTCTGTCTGAAATCAGAGTAGGCTAAAACTTCTCTGCAGTTTTTGTGCTCTTTTCATGGACTTTAATTTTTGCCACTTTCTAAAGAGAAGGTTAAGCAGGGTGAATTTGGTGGTGACCTCAGAAATGAGCTACTGGTGCGTGCTGTTTGAATGAGTGAGAGTGCCCCTAGCTTTTAAAACCAGCCTTATATTTCTCCTTTTCTGGGATTTTAAATAAACACTCTTTCCGTGACATTGCATGCTCTGAGCAAGTTAAAGAAAGGGATTAATAACATAGCCTCCTCCTCCTTGATACCTCTATGAATCCCTCTACAAATATCTTCCAGCTGTATCCTTAGCTGGCAGTATGGTCCCTAAATGACATATTTTAACCCTGCAAGGTTTACTCAAGAGATTCTTGCAGATCAGTCAAGCTGAAGGGGAAGAGAAGGACTGGTCACTTGTGGTCTCTTTGCTTTAAACACCCTACTGGCACCATCTGCCCTGGGTATGCCAGAAGTAGCTAAGAGTCGCTCACAAGGGGTGGCTCCTGCCTGATTGACACTGGGCCGTGCTTCCCTCTCCCTTGCCCTGTCGCTTTCTGGAGCAGCCCTCAACAGCCCCTTCTGCGTGGAGTTGTGGACCTGCACAGCGCCAACCAGGTGCTGCTCCAGGAGCCGAACCACAAGTGCCAGACCACCTACATGCTGGAGCTGATGGTCAAGGATGGCGGCACGGCCACTGTGCACATCCCTGTTCTCGACACTAGTGGCAACAGCCATGCCTTCCCCCAGAGCTTGGTCATGGTGGAGCTGCCTGAGGATGTGCTGCCCAAGGATGTGCTGCCCAACTCCCAGTTGCTTAACCTAGACTCTGCTGACTCAAAGGAGGACCTGAACAAGGAAGCTGCTAAGTATTATGCAGATATTTGTGCCATGTTTACATTTATTATCAAACTTTTATTCAGTTCTTGTACTTCAGCGTTTTTTTTAATCTGAAACTCTTGTTTGTGCCGCACTGATATTTAAATCTATGCAAAAGAATAAGCAAAGATATTTTTCCCCTGTAGGAGAGTTGTTTTCTTGTTTCATCCTTCATCTCTTCATCTGGAGGAAAAGCCTGCTTCTAATTTAAAGCAAATATATCTATTTCTCCAAATTAACCATTGGAAATATTGTCCTTCATATTCTTGTGGTGCCTGGAAAAGAAAGTTTAATGGTTTCCTTTTGTTTTTAGTGCCTGTTCAGCTCCAGATCAATTGAGTGTGAAGGACAGTGGGAGAGGAGACAGTGAATTTAATGACAGTCATTCCTATATCAGTGGAGAAAGGCTAAAGAAGCCACCTTCAGAGATGATAGAAAACCAGGTTGGAAAGTATAAAACTTAACATCTCAGTTTTGGAGTGCAAGACATAAATGGAGGCAATCAACTGAAACCAACCTTATCATTTGCCTTTCTAAAGCCCCTGGATGAAAAAAGGCGGGAATAGTCACCGGTGTCACCAGTGTCCCTGACTCACCAGTGAAGTATCTCAGTGATGTTATACAGGCATGAAAACATGAAGCAGGCTCGATCACATGTTGGACACTGTCAGACTCCAAGGTGACTGGCTTCTGAGTGCTTCTTTTTTGAATGCTCGCTTTGACATGCTGGTGTGAAAGTGAGCAAGTGCTGAGCATTGCTTTGCTAAGGTTTCTTAAAGCTGAGCAGCAGAAAATGCAGACATCAAAATCATCGGGTGCTCCTGAAATGTCTAGTCTATGTCTGTCCATGTGTGTTGTGAAGTCCATATCATATGTGTGCACATTGTAGAAAAAGAAATGAGATACATGAACCATTGAACTGCTGAATGTGGAGTCACATGTATTACATAGGTTGCTAAAAATCAACTGTTGCTATGCGAATATGTTATTTGTAATTTAGTAAAACGTATCAGGTTGATGCATTCTAGAAAAACACCTCATATTAATTGAAGGACTTCAAAATATTGCTTCCCTTCCAGGTACCATGTCTTCTGCAGAAGAAAAGATGTACAAGGATGCAGACAGCTACCATGGTTCTTATGCTGGGCAGCTGAAAGCAAGGAGAACACTTCCCCTGCATTACGAAAATGATTACACGACTGCATACTCTTCAATGCCAATTTATCAGCACACACCTCAGTTTGGAAAGTCTAATTTTCATTGCCAGTAGCCAAAGCTGAAAGAATGTGATTATCAGGTGAATATTCTTAAAACTGAAGGACTGCGGAGAATATCTGAGTACTGCATCCAGTTCTGGAGCCCCCAACATAAGAAGGACATGGACCAGTTGGAGAGAGTTGAGAGCAGGGCCACAAAGATGATCAGAGGGCTGGAGCACCTCTCCTATGAGGACAGGCTGAGAGAGTTGGGGCTGTTCAGCCTGGAGAAGAGAAAGCTCCAGGGAGACCTTATAGCGGTCTTCCAATACCTAAAGGAAAGGTACTACAGGAAAGAAGGGAGAGACTGTTCAGTAGGGCTTCTTGTCACAGGACTAGGGGTAATGATTTTAAAATAGAAGGAGGTAGATTTAAATTGGACATCTGGAAAAAACTTTTTGCAATGAGGGTGGTAGAACACTGGAACAGGTTGCCCAGAGAGATGGTGGATGCCCCATCCCTGGAAACATTCAAGGCCGAGTTCTGAGCTTCGAGGCTCTGAGCAACCTCATCTGGTTGAATATGTCCCTGCTTCTTGCAGGGGGGTTGGACTAGGTGACCTTTGAAGGTCCCTTCCAACCCTAACCATTCTATGATTCTATGATTTCTAAATCACAGGCAGACCAGCCCAGGAACTGGCCTGTCAAGACAGCCCAGAGGATTAAATCACCCTTCCCAGAACACTTTATCCCTAAGCGCCTCTGAAAGAAGAACATAATTCTGAAAGAGCAATGAGAAGATATCACAGAGTATCATAAAAATGTACTGAGTACTTTTGTCTGTGTTTATGAGAAAGTGTTGCCAACAGAGATGTGTAAATAAAACCTCAGCAAGATCAAATGTTACTTTAAATTCTGGCAAAAACAATCAGTGTCTAGACAAATAATCTTTTAAAAATCACCCCCTGTACTTTGTCAAAGAATCAAAGAGAAAACCATGCGAAGGCATGTAATTAATGCTGCTAGGAATTAAAAAGTAAATAAGCCCAAGCCATGTCTTTATACTGAAATGCTTATATATGTCCATAAAAAGATCTAAGTCCACATCTACAGTCAAACATGTCCTGAAGTACTTATTGTCTGATATATCAGATGGCCTATCTATATTTTTTTTTCTTTTTAAAAATAGCATAAAATTGGCCTCAGGTCTGCGTCTGAAACAGTGCAGGTAGACTTTTATGCCCACATGCCTGGGTGAGTTCTGTGCTACTGTGTGAGTAAAGGCTCCTTCATTAGGATTTTAAGAAAATCATTAAAATAACTGTGCTGGATGGATGAGGAATGTAGGGTATTTAGGAAACTATGGTACACAAACGTATTTATATACATGTCTCTCTGTATATATATAGATAAAACTTTTCAGTATTTCTTTTATTGATTGTACAATGTCTGCCTTGGATGGAGATAACATTCTTCACAGAAGTCCTTATGGTGCTGTGTCCTGGATTTGTGAATAAAACAGTGTTGATAGTGCAGCAATGGTTTGTCTATTACTGATCAGTGCTTGCATAGCCTCAGAGATTTTTCTTTTTCTGTCACTCTGCCCCCAAAGTGATTAACATCAGTCCTACCTCAAAACATTTGCTCTCAGAAAATGCTGAAGGGCTAATTTACCACCTATTTGTGGTCATTTCAGATAAGGTTAACTCAATTTCCAATGAAAAGCAAAATTTGAGAGCTGTTTAATAGAGGTTTTAGTTAAAGAAGATTAATTAAAATTGGATACTGGGCAAGAAGCTGCTGTTATTAGGCCAGCTGACCCAGGTGAAGATGATTTGAGGACAGGCTTGGGGATCTCTATAGTCGAGCTATATAGTCGAGCTATATAATGAAGGAATAGAGCAAAGGTTTTCTGTTTAAAAATGCACACTTTCTCCTGGTAGTTTCCTCGGTCATTTTATAAGGAATTGCTTTTCACAGCAGACAGACATAATTCAAGCACTTCACAACACCAAACAAAGAGAAAAATATCCTGAGTATAATATAAATGATCAATAATCTGGGATGAGTAAGTTATTTTAGTGGATGAGTAACTATGCTTTACATGCAATACTTAGTTAGTTTAAAGCATTCCAGGAGGTAGCTACGTTTTGGCTGCATATTCTTCTGAATGATTTTCTTTTTTACCTTTTGGTTACATTATGTGTACTTCTTTAGAACAGAAACTTTATATTTGCTTTTTTGAAAACTGAGATCATTCTTGAATTAAAACCATGGCGTAAAACACTGGCTCTTAACTTCGGATGTGCTTAGCAGGGGGATAAACAGTTTTAGAAATTCTGAGATTCAGCCCCTAATGAAAACTTCCCCAAACAAACACCAAGGCAGTCTGAACTCTGCTTCTCAGGGAAAATATATACATACCTGAATCTTAGTCTATAGTCAGAAGTTTGGTCCATGTCCCCCGCTAAATTTTCTAAGTCACTGTGAAAATTAGATTTCTGTTGAATGGGCTATTTTTTCTAGTGTTTTCAGTCTTCTTCCAACTGTACGTATATGAACCCCTTTTGATAGGTTATGTGAATGTTAGCAACCTGTATGGTACAACAGAGACCAGGGCAAGGATAATGTGGCTTGGTTGATACGTGTGTTCTACCACAATATCAATATTAAATAAGCTCAGATTGTCACAGGTGTCAGCCTAGTTTATTAAGGGAAGCCAGTTTACCTGAACAAGCCTGTGAAGTATGACAGTTTAGTTGCTGCCTCATTTGCAGTTACAATGTCCCAGCTGAGACATTCGTACGTTGAGAGAAGGGTGGGATGCATAACTAGGATTAAGAGCCACTGGAGTAATCCCCGGGGAAGCAGCTGTCACTCTGGAACAGAACCCTTGGCTTGTTTGAAGTACATACAAAACATTTACTTTAGGCTGCTGTGGTGATTTATCTTAGCTACAATTTAGAGACCAAAGGTAATAAGTAAGGCTGGCAATTTCTATGTACAGCCAATGACAAGTAGGATCCTCCAAGGGGCAATTCAGAGCATGCAAGTTAGATACTAAAGTAGCTGAAAATGGATGACGTGTTTACCTCCTTCTGTACCTCATTTTCTTCATCCATTAAGGAGAAGTAATAGTATTTCTTTAGTTTTCTTTTTTCTTCCTCCCCCACTCTTGCCTTACAAAGAGGTTTTTCAGGTACAGCTTCGTCCTGCGGCACAAAGGCAATTTAAAATCCTGCCTGTCCCATATGTACTCTGTGTTCTAGAAGCCAACACATCCTGTGAGCAATGTACCCTGGAAAGGAATACTACTCTAGTACACATGTCTTTGTGTATCTTAGTATCCCTAACAGGGAACAGAAGATAGTTTCCAACTGCCTATTGTATTGATACATTAGCTGTCCCGTTTGACCTTTGATGGTTGAACTGAATTGAGCTGATCTCTCTTGAGCAAGAGTTAATACAAGTCATAAAGACCTGAAAGGAGACTGTGGTTCAAATCCACTCTGTAAAGCCTGTATCATTGGGCTCAGCATAAAGGGGAAGGAATCCATTCTTAACCAACATAACCAGCACATGCAGGCTCAGGGTTGGTGTGCTAGGTACTATGGCAACAAAATAATAAAAACAGGAAATCAACTGCTGCCTAGTCTGTCAGCTGGTTTGAATAAAAGACTCTAATTGCTAAGTGTCTGTGCCTTCACCAGATGCTCAAGAGCTCATTAACCTCAATAGAATAGCAGACTTATTAGGAGGCTTGTCTATGGATTAACCATTCAAGGCTGATTGAGACCTGCATTCACCCAGGGTAGGATAAATTAACTCCATACCTTCACATTAGTTTTATAGAAGCCAAAGGATGTTTGGAAATACATTTCTGTAATTTTTGTCTATCACAGCTCAACTGAGTTTTAGAAGGCTAGGAAGGGGTTTTATTGTGGCTTAATTAGTGTGTCATCACAGAGATTAACATCAAAGGGAATTTTTCTCTAAAAAAAAAAAATCAGAGATGCAAGTTGTGGTTTGGTAGTTTTGCTCTTTTGTCCACCTGCCTTAAATATTGGTGGAAAATCCAATGGCAGTCTGGAAATGTGTCCGAGATGATTGGTCTTCTGCCATTTCTCTGCTCTGGAGTCAAGTTCTGGCAATTACTCTAGAGCCAACCCTGAGGAATCCTTGTCTTTGAGACACTTACAAAAGAAGCTAAAAATGGAGCCAAGGTTGAAAAGAAACTCAAACCATTTAGCTTAAAATCATGGTAAAAACTCTACTTCACCATTAATTTGACCTCTCCACCTGTCTTTCTTGATTCTTTTCCTCCCTAAGGATGCCAAGAGGAACCAAGAGTATCTTTCCTGGAGGTAAGAATAACTCTGTGCTGTATGGGCTGAGAAAGAAAACACTGGTTTATTTGCAGATGTAGGCCTGAGGATGAAGCCTCCTTTAAATCGTTGAACTTGATGCAAACCTGAGAAATGAGCAATGGTTAGTTCATTACCTAAAGATAGCTTGTTTGTTTAATTAGAAAATAAACTCACGGGTTCTTATTACTTGTTGCAAGTGACCATTAAAATAAAGATTAAAATAAAACTTGTATAAATAAATATTTTTTTTTCTCTTTGCTATTTAGAAAGGACTCGTTGACTTGATGTGATTTTTATTTTCTTTGTGCTTGCTTTGCACAGATCTACGTGGTGAAGAGTTAAGCTTGACAACCAGTACAGGTGTAAATTCAGTGTCTCTTTTGGGCAGAATGGAATCTCTGCCTGAGCTACTGAATTCACACATACACTTTGATTGCTTCAAAAATCAGTTATCCTAAGTTCTTTAACTCATGGAAAAAGGCAGTTGTCTTTTGGAGGCTTTAAAGAAAGATTTTTGCCTGCTTAATTCTAGGCATCTCAGTCAGCCATGCAGGCTCTGTGTTTGGAGGCCTTCAAAGGTATCTACCAGTCCCTGCTGACTATGCAGGAAAATTAGACACATGCTTTAGGAGCACTCCTTCACTAAGTACCTGGAGCTGAGGTGTGAATAAGATGTTTAAGTTGGTGAGCTTGGCTCTCATCAGATATCCTCTGCCTGCAGTCATCTCTTGGGACACCAGGATAGCACTGGCAGTAATTATTGAAGACTGAAGATGGGTTACAATTTACAACTAAATGTATGTGTTCTGAGGTAGCATATTCCACTGCACTCTTTCACTCTGTGTTAATCACATCAATAAATCCAGTGTAATTAATGCATGCAGAACCCTGCCAAGGGTGTGACAGTAAATGATATCTGCTGCAGAAAGCTGACCTCAGAGGTTTAAGGTGGATGCCTTAAGGCTGAAGGGGAGCTATTAAGGAAAAAAACCCTGAAATCTGTGCTGGGTTGGAGGAGGAAAACGTTTGCTACATCTGCACTAGTGAGTTGGGTGGTGTCAGAGTGTTTTCCTGGGCTTGGCGCTCCACTATCTGTATTGTCAGAGTGGTCCCCAGCACAGTTTTAGCCCAGGTCTGGTAGCAGCCTCTCACATAATTCCTGGGCACTGTTTGGGATTTAACGTAGGCCAGGGGTATTTCCAAGAGGTATGTTGTGTGTGACCAGCCTGTTTTGGAGAGGAAGGGAGCTGAACCCTGTGTTTGCACCAGCTGGCCTCAGTGCCCGAAATCTGTCCCAGACATTTTTAGTTTATGGAGGTGGACACAGGCTCTCAGTGACTGCAAGTTTAAATCCTGAACTGTACAGCTATCCCTGAAATAATGCTCTGCTTCAGTGCAAAGGACTGCATTCCAAAGTGACCCACAGTCTCTTGCTACCAATTTCAGAGCCTTCATCTTTAACACTTGGTAGATGTGTACACCTCTGCTCCTGCACTAGTACACCAGCAGAGCACCAGCTGGAAAGGCCCTAGTCCTGTCTTCTGATTTGAGTGGACATTTTCAGTAAAGAAATCACAAGCTAACTAAAGGCTCAGATAGGCGTTTGGAAAGGGACAAGTAGTAGTTTTTCCAACTTTGATGTTACTTAGAAGCAAACTCATCACTTCTGAGTAGCAGCAAGTCAGCTCTCTTCTTACGTGTTCTGGATGACAGCTGACAAAGTTTTTCTTTTGAAAAAGGCAGTTATATATTTCTTACAGTAGGATATTTGTTTTCTGGTAGCAAAGATAACAAGGAGTTTCTTTCTCATTCTTGTACACAAGTAAATTTTTGTAGCCACGACTGAATGAATGATACCACCCACCTTCATTCCCTGCAGAAAAGACAGGGAGAAACTCTTCATCAGTGCCTGTTGTCAAAGAACAAGGGGCAATGTTTTTAAAATAGAAGGAGGTAGATTTAAATTGGACATCTGGAAAAAACTTTTTACAATGAGGGTGGTGGAACACTGGAACAGGTTGCCCAGAGAGGTGGTGGATGCCCCATCCCTGGAAACATTCAAGGCCAGGTTGGACAGGGCTCTGAGCAACCTGATCTAGTTGGAGATGTACCTGTTCCTTGCAGGGGGGGTTGGACTAGATGACCTTTAAAGGTGCCTAACAACCCTAACCATTCTATGATTCACTAAGGCAGGAGCAACTTCATGTCTTAGGAAATGGCTCCGAAGTATTCTTAAAAGTGTAAACAATGACTGTGCTCTACCCATCTAAAGAGATGGCTTCTGTCAAGCTATTGATTTTTCTCAGTCCTTTGAATTATGGTTTGAGAGTTTTTGCTGTGTTGTAATTAGCCAGGGAAGGAGCAAATCACTTTTAAAGTTAGCCCATACACATATTTGCTATTTGTGATATGCATGAAAATTAATTACAGTTTGAATTTACTCAACACAAAGAGAAGCTAGTGAATCACAATTTGCAGTTCATTGAATAAATGTCAGTTATTGATTTCTGTGGTTGAGTACTAGTGAGGTAATGCCATGTTTGCTACTCATTAGAGGTGGCACAGCACAATATATCATAAAATGTAATTAGGGGAACATCAATCATTTAAAATATGCAGCTAAGATTAAATATATTGCTATGCATGGAGAAATGAAAGGGCTCATTAACAACATAGTGTAATGTGACAGCAAGAGAGAGCTTGATTTTCAAAAAAGGAATCTTCCACTGTGTTGAAGATCATGACAAGCCCCTTCTTCATATTTTAATTAAGGTTTTAATCTGATTTTGCTTCTGCTGCTAGAACAGATGAACTTTCATGCATGCCATTTTGTCAAAAATATTTATGATAATGTTCTTTAACTGTTGATTAGTAGAACTTCTCATTAAGGCTCTTTTAAGACTGGGCAAATGTCTTTTTGAATGGGATATGCAGTTAATCTTTGCCAAGATCTGAAATGCAGTTGTTTGATCACAACTTACCCCAACAAGTCTTCGTGATTTTTTTGATATCTCACTTGCGTGGAGAGGCAGTGAGTTAGGACAATGAGAAGCAGGGAGGGAGGGACAAATCAAAGCTTTACCTTCCTGTGAGGGAACTTCTTCGAGGTGCCAGTGCAGTAAAAACGCAGAGGAAAAGCTGGCATCCTAACACTCTTCTACTTCTTTCTTCAGCAATGCAAGTAAAATTCCAGTAAGGGTGGTTCTTGCAGCTCTGTAAAGCACGATTCTAGTCTGTGAACTGCTAGAAATGCTTGAAAAGTCAGAGGCCTGTAAAGAAGGCTAATTTTAGCTCCTTATGCAGTAGAGGGATCCAGCTCTTGTGAATGGTGTGAAGATGATCTTTTTACCCCTGCCCGCAGAGTCCCTCATCAGTTCTGTCCAAGGCTGTTCTTTCATCTGGGCTGAAGGAACAGCTGAGAAGTCTCTTAGGAGGAGAAACACTACCAAATAGCTTTGTTAATTCTGCCACTTGAAAAGCTTTAAAATTTTCCTCACCTGAGGGAGCAAAGGATTTTATAAGTAATCTGGTTTTAGGAAGTGTGGCCCTGAGAGCAAGGGCCTCATGCCATGTGCTGAATAGGAGGCAAAGGTCTTGTCTAGCAGAGACTTTCTTTGTTTTTACTGATTCTTAGGCATTCAGACTCTGATTGTTATCTTAATATAAAACAAACTATACTAACATTTCCATTCACAGGGGAAGTTGTTAGCTTTCAGATATCCTTACTTGTCTGCTGCCTTTCTGATTTTACTAAAAAAGAGAAGTCTAGCCACAACAGAACAGCTAAAACAATAATTTTAGTGCAAATATATTCCTTCTCCTTTCCTCTGTTTCTCTTCCCTTCTCTAAGGGCTACATCTGTGTTGGCAGCTTAACTCATTACTAAACTCCAAAAAGTTCCTTAAAAAGGCTTAGTCAATGCCCCTGTGCCCCGATCCCTACCCCCAGGGTCCTTTGGTCCGTTAAAATCTAAAGCCAGAGCTCAGACTCATGGCACCAGGCCTGTCAGAGTTCAAGGAGCATCTTTGAACGATGCTTTTAGTCACATGGTTTAGTTTTAGGTAGTCCGGTGAGGAGCAGGGAGTTGGACTTGATGATCCTTATGGGTCCCTTATGGGTGAGATATGCTATGATTCTGGCCCTCTGGGAACACTTGGTTTGCTGTCAAGTGTGGAATCCAGGCCCCTGACAGAGTTATTCTGGGAATGCAAAAGCATCCAGGACTTCAGTCCTAAAACAGGTCATCTGTAGATCATGTTTTATTCACATGAAATTCAATCCCGGTAGTCATGTCTGTGCAAAAATGCTGTTCTACCAACCCACCGTGCCCTTTCTTCACTCCTTTGAATGAGCTGTCTTCCCACCTTTTCTATACCAGGTTTTCCAGAACTCTGCTTGTTCTTGTTAAGTCCATATTCCTGTTGATATGCTCCACCTAGAAGGAAGACTCATGGGCTGATTCACTTGCTTGCACATGCGTGTGTGATGCTACTTTAGATAGTTTAGGTACCCTACCTGCTTTCCAGCTGCCATTTCAGCAGAGCATGAGTCTCTTGTACCTACTGCATCATGTCTACCAGTTCTGTGTAGGTACCTGTGATACCCTAGGGCCTCTAAACTGGCTTCAGATGTTGATGTGTGAAGAACTGAGTCAAGTTCCTAGAGAAGGGTGAGCTGAACCCTACCCAGCTCTCTGCTGTGTCGATGTATTTTGAGCTAGTCACCGCAGACTCCCTTTCTAGACACAGAAGAAGGTTGTCTGACCAGTTTTAGATGCCTACTTGAGATGAGACGTACTTTGGAAATGATAAGTCACAGTCTAGCAGTGTCTGTTTTCAACAACTGATCATTTAGGGAGCACAAATGATTGGCTTTAATGCACAGGGCTTACATAGCACACAGCTACATTCAGTCAGGGGAATCCCAAGCCAAGTGCTCACAAAGTTATTGCCTTCTTTTATCTTTTTTTTTTTTTTTTTTGTGTGGGTGGTGTTTTGTTGTTTTTTTTTTTCTGTTTGTTTTTGTTTGTTTTTGGTTTTAATTTTTTTTTTTTAATTCTTTTACATAGCCACCTTTAGAGACCAGGGCAAACAAAGAGACAAAGTACTCACATCACTCACAATCTGCTCTGTTTCTCTCAAAAAGAGTGAAAGGGTTTGCAAAAAGTTGTGGCAAGTGAATCCAGGGCCCACAATGGTGCTGCAGGTTCTTCTTCCATGTTCCCTCTCTTCCTCAGAGCTTACCTTATATGCATTTGGATCCTTTTATTTTAAAGAAGAGCAGAAGGAGAGCTGAAGTAAATTGCAGTTTCTTGATATTTGGACAGTCTTATCTTGTGACAGGACGTAAATTAGGGATGCTTGATCCTACACCAAGAAAGAGCTCATCTTCGATATCTCAGAAGCGTGTCCAGTTAGGCACAGCTTTCATGTGGATGAGGACATGTGCACTTAGCTCTCATTTTTAGGTGTTGCCACAGAATCTCAAAAACTATTTCTGTAACACTGGTAAATTTCACCCTGCGTTTGACAGGTAAATAATACAAAGCAAAGAAACTTTTTGAGTCTTGGAAAACTTGTTGTCTGTGTCCTCACCACACACTACCCAGAATAGTCTGAAACAAAACAAAATGTCCTTTATCTGCAATTCATTCTCTGCACTGTAGCTCATGCTCCTCCTGATGTCTGTGGTCTTTCACCTTCCAGATGTTTTCTTGAACAAATACAGAAATGCTAAAGATCAGTAGATACATAAAGGCCCAGACAGACATTGTGGATTTCTGAGTTCAGGCCAAACATGGAGCTAGACCTCAATTCAAAGGTGACCTTGGCACCTACAGCAAGATGTTGGTTGAGTCAAGGAGTCTCACTTCAGAACTGCAGTTTTTAAAATGAGTTCTCAGGTGCTTTCTGAGTTAGTGGAGCCTAAGCTACAAAGGCATCTCAGTGTTGGACATCAGCAAGTGAAGAGGAAGTATTGCAGTCTTGATAGGGCTGATGAGTTTTTTTTTGTATCCCTTCCTTTTCCTTCTGGCCAGAAGTTAATCCTGTGGTGTTCCTAGGTTGTTTAACAGACAGATCTTAACTGAAAGCATAGAATGAGCATTGTGAGTGAGTGGCTTCTCTAGTAGGAAGTAATGAAATCCAAATATCCCACCACCTCGTAAGATGCTTCTTAGTCAAATGACAAAAATAAGCATTTAGGCATTTAATAGCATTAAAAAATAAGCACTTATGACTTAGTAGAAGGGTATAAGGGAGACATGGTCTAGCCTCAGATATACGGGTCTTGAGAGTAGGTTGATGAGATTTTTGTTTGGATGGAAAGACACGTGTGAGACATGGCTTGTGAGTAGGGTCACTTTGAGGGACAACACGTGCCAGCATGTTCATGCAGCACAAAACAGGAGTAAGAAATGCCACTGTGTCTGATCAGAGGGCAGAGAGCTGGGTTTTGTAACGCATTGAGAAGAACTGGCTGTTATTGAGGTCTCTATGTACTTTTGACATAGCATTGAGATTACGCACATTTAAAAGGCAATGGCTTGAAGAAGAAAGCTAGAGAAATCTGCATATCATGGATATAAACTAAGATTGAAATAGCATCTTAGTAACTCCTGTTAGAAGACTAAATCTGTCCTGGGAAAACAAAAAAACCCATTTTTCCTTATTTTTATTCTGAGCCTAGTTTTTGGAGGTTGTTTTGTCAGATTTTCTGGAATATTTGATGCTAAGACAGTATAGAAAATTTTAAACAAAAATTTTCAAGGTGAATAAAGTAAATTTTAATGTTAGAAAGTGTTGTACAAGAAGAATAGGAATTGCTACATACTCTGTCTTTACTGTATTTAGAGTAGAATTTTATATGCATATGTAATGTGTATCTGTGGTATATTGGTCAATAATGGTGCAGAAAGAACTAAGTAAATTGATTGCCTGTATAAATTCAGACCCAAGACAGTAATTGCATAATTAATGTGTATTACACAGCTTTAGATGAAAACTTTCAAAACTCGTCTACTTAGCAATATACATTTAAATAATGTTTCAGAATTCCAGAGAGACACTACAGTGTATGAATAAAATAGTATTAATCCATGCCTAGCTGAGTTGAAAGCACAGCCAGAATATATGAATTTATTTAAAGCAACCCCTGAATGTGCCTCAGTGCTTTCTTACAAAGTTAGCCATGTAGAGAACCTTTGTTACTTTCCATTTTATCTTTATTTTCAAATGAAATGAACAATTAAAGAAAGCATTCAGCTAAATAAAGCAGAAAAGGCAAGGTAAAAAAAAAAAAAAAAAAAGATTGTGAGTCAGCCAGTCTTTCTGTATCATTCAACAGGCAGCAGGCAGAAATTGGCAGGAGGCCATCTTTCTCCATAGGTGAAGGCAACAGTCTGAGCTCCACTGAACAATAACTTTTCCTACTGCATCAAAATTACAGTGACAACTGTACTAAATAACTTTCTCTTGGAAGTGTGTGGAAGCTTCGGATGTGTTATTACCTCTCACAATTGCTCATTTGGTGAGGTGTTCTACTGGTTGCATATCGAGCTGCAGTACAGTGAACGTGAATGCAGTTGGTCATGGACTTGAGAGTTTTAAATACATGGTCTGAATTTGGAAGGTTTAGTAATTCTTAATGTCTGCTCTCTGTATTGACATGTAGACGAATTTTAAAGTGTTCGTTCCACTGATAGACATAGAACCAGAAAGGGAGAGGTGTTAAAGACACAGGATTTTCTGAAGTGTGATGTTGACTTTGGTCTTAGGCCAAGAGCTCAGAATTTGTCAATGCCATAAAAGCACGGGATAATTCAGCTTGGGAGGGACCTTAGGATATCTCTACTTCAACATACTGTGGTTGTTTGGTGGGGCTGGACTGCACTCCTCATTGTACTCAATTAAAACCTTAATACTTAAAAATCACCTTTTCATTCTCTAGTCACTTTAACTGTTGCTACAGACTGCAGAGTTTTGGACCTCCTAAACATTTCAGGCTTTCCAAAGGCTGAGAAAAATGTTTCTATGCACAAAAGCACCCTAACAAACATCCTCATCGTAAATGTGACTTCAGAAAGAGATGAAGACCTTTTGAAGGTAGGATCCACCTTCTACATCAGAGTGAGGTGCCAGTTTTCTGGGGTCCACTGGATACTGAGTACTTTCCATTGCCTCTAATGGAAGCTTAGACAGTTAACTCACATTTAGGTGCCTACATTTAAGTGTGGTGATCTTGAATGAAATCCAGCTCTTGATGATCTATTCAGTTGCTGAAATATGGGTGTCTAGTGCCATTTCATGTTATTGCATATCCTGTGTGTCATCTACCTTCCTATATTGATGGCAGAGGGTCTCCTGTAAGACCTGTGTCATACCTGCCAGCTCCATCTGGATGCTGTGGATATGCTAAGGCATCTCAGATGATGCCAGTTTCTGTGTTCAGGCAACTAAATCAAGACCTTGATGCCTACATACAAACTGGCTGGCTAGCAATCTGTGTGTGTGTGGTTTGAGTAGAGAACACTACCAGACTGATTTTTCCAGCTGCATGGCAAGTACCAGGAAACATGCTGAAGAAGTATGAGCTTTGGTTTGGGACTTATTTTATGCTTTATCAATAGTAAGAGGTGTGCCATGCTCATCAGTTGTCACTTACACTACAGCTCCAACCAGCATGTGTCACTAAGACTGACTGAGAACAGAGGCTATCCTCGCTGTAACTGCCATGGATAAGGTGATTAAAGGATGTGAATGAAAGATCGTGCATACCTGTAGCTAGAGACTTGTGATGAAGTCCAGGTTATCTAATCTCTTATTTACTAGTGATGTATAACCAACCGCATAACCTTGACTTGCTTTAGAAATATGCAGTGCTGCACTATGTTTAAAGGGAGAAACTGGATATAAGATAATTTGATAGTGTCTTAAGTACAGAGGGATTAATCTTAGGTAACATTAGCTACCTTCTGATTAGCTTACTTTTAGCTAGTCATTCATGTTCCCTCTCGAGGAAGCAGAGATACTTCAAGAGAACAGTACATAAATATTGAAGACAGATTAGATTAATCTTCCAGATCCCCAACTGATGAAACACAGGTAGCTCTCTGAGACTAACTGCCTAACTTTTAGGTAGCCAAAGTCAGGAGAAGTGAGTCCCGTGTGTTATTTCAACCTTCAGTACCACAAGTGAATGGGTTCTTTCTGTGTAGCCTATTTGGCTGGAAAGGAATCAGATTAAGTAACAAATAAAAAAGAATTATTGACACTAAGGTTGATGGTGTTTGATTATTTAGGGTCTGATAACTAAACAACTTTTTCTTGTTCATGGTACGAAAGCTTTTTGGAGGCTACTGTTCTACTGGGTGTTAGTTTGAAATTTACATTCACATGATTACCAGGTTTTGACCCACAGTATTCAGATTTAATTGCCATTATTCTCAGGCAGGAGCAGGGCAAAGAGTAGCCAGGCAGCTTAGTTTCAAGAGGACAGAATTCAGAGCTGAATGAAAAAATATTATTTTCCTTGTTGTCAGATTTTAGAATAGCAAGAGGAGATGAGAGACAAATCAATAAGTCTCACAATTGCAGTCTACGGTCTCCTTCTTATTCTGTTCCTTAGAATGGATTTGACACCAGACATACAAGCCTGAAGTGTGCTAAAAAAAGGCTGTGGTGGCTGGAAATGGTAATCTGTTTACTTTCTTCATTTTTACAGCACCAGTGCAAGGGAATATTTCATCTGAGCTGGAACTGTAGAGATAAGCTTACAAGCTTACATGATCATGTGTCAAATTTGCTGAGTCGCATGCTGAGATGTGGACAGCTTTCTCTGTTGTATGATGGAACACAGAGGGTCAGGAGCAGAGAGAGTTTAGGCCTTTCTCATCGATATTTTGCAATCTGAGCTCAATCACAGCCAAGCAATATTTTGTATAGCTTCCTTCTCAGCATGTGGATTTTTTTTGTTTGCCTTTAGTTTTATTTTTCCTTCCTGTTTCTCAGCAATTGCCAGTAACATATTGCTTTATTTATACTGAATGAGAGTTTGTTATTAGAGATATCAGTATCAAAAAATTAAGAATAATTTGCAAGTCAGACTTCAAATCCCATAATAATTAATTGAAAGTCTTCTGTTATATGCTTATTGTGTTTTGTTGCATTCCATTATATTTTTTTAATTGACTTTTCATTATTATTTTTTTTTTTTATTCTCAGAGAAAGAATGACATCCAGTCTTCTAAATTCTGGACAAAAGTGATTATCCAGCTTCAAATCTGAGTTTGCTTACTCACTCACATTCACTTCTCCCGGTCACGCTGTTTCTGTCCTCACATCCTCTGCTCCACACCCTGACTGGGAATCATATGCCCAGGTACCCACTTTGTTCTACTGCCTCCTTCTCACCCTGCCAGTGAATTCATTGCACTCCCAGGATTGTACTTCTATTTCAAGCTCTGCGGTTGACCCTGGCTATTCTGATCACCCAGTTTGGTATTTGTCTAACCAAGTATAGTCTCTGCAGTGTGCATATTGGTACTGGAGCTAGTCAGTTCTATGGCATTTAAAAAATTGGAGAGAAATACAAACTGCATCTCATCTTAAAGCTGATAGCAAAAAAAAAATGGGTCAGATGAATCTTTTCCTGTAAACAAAGTTTTCTTGTAATTGTCTGCTACGAAAGCCCAGAGTGACAGGCTCAGATGAACAGGTCTGTACTGCGAAAGTCTAAGGGCAGGCAATATGGACCCCACCTTTGTAACTTGCAGGGCTTCTTCATCATGGTTTCTCTCTTTTGATGTTGGATGTAGAGGGAAGATGCCAGGAATGATCAGAATAATTAATTATTATTTTTTTTTTTTAATGAGGGAGGTGAGAGAAAGAATCAATAAAGATTTTGTGATGATACTTCTGAGGAAAAGTGTAAGAATTGGTTAAAAAGGGTGCTGAATTGATATGGGAATAAAGTATTGGCTCCCTTGAAACCATAAAGACAGGTAGAAAACACACATAGGAGTCCGGAGGTTGGGCTTGCTGAGAGCAGAGAGCTCCATGACTTGTCTCAAAGTGCTGCATCTCAAAGAATTGATAGAATCAGCCTGAAGTAAATAAGAAATGTCCTTGTCTTGGAGTGTGATAGATCAAGAGAAGACAAGGAGAAACACTTCAGTAGGGCCTGTTGTGATAGGACTAGGGGTAATGGTTTCAAAATAGAGGGAGGTAGATTTAGATTAGATATTAGGAAAAAAAATTTACACTGAGCGTGGTAGAACACTGGCACAGGTTGCCCAGAGAGGTGGTGGATGCCCCATCCCTGGAAACATTCAAGGCCAGGTTGGACGGGGCTCTGAGCAACCTGATCTGGTTGGAGATGTCCCTGTTCCTTGCAGGGGGGGTTGGACTAGATGACCTTTAAAGGTCCCTTCCAACCCAAATCATTCTATGATTCTATGTCATACTGGGTGATTGGTCCCTGGTGAGAACTGGTCCATGGACATCAAAGGTCTGCAGATGAGAAGCAGACTACCACTCTTCCGGCTCGAGTGGATTGCTTACTGATCTACCTCAAAGACACAAAGTAATGAATTTTGGGTTTTAAGATGTATTCATGTGAGATTTTAAAGCATCACAGTGTTCATTCTGTGTTGATTAGAGACCACAGATGGCTCTTGGTCTGTTCAGCCTGTCTTGTCGGAGCCTGAGACAAACCAACACAGAAAACAGTGAAGTGACATAGTCTCACTTACCAAAAATTAGTTCTGAGGGCTGCAGGAGAAAGGTAGACACTTTGTTTTCTTTCTTATTAGGCACCTAAATGTAGGGGAATTTTATGATTTTATTATTTTATGATCCTACATGTGCCCTTCATCCAGACATCCACAAACATACATACACCAGTGGGCAAGCCATTATACTCTTGTACTACACGTGGCATAACAGGTCATGAAGACGTCCAGTGATTAGCTGTATACATCTTGGGAAACTCAAGAATAGAAGCTCTGGACTCTTACGTCACTTTGCTCATAGCAGCTGTTTGTTAGATAAACAGATGTGCCTATACTTGAGAGGCATCATACAAATATTTAAAAGAATTAAAAGAATTTATTGGACAGGCAAAGATAAGAATGTGCAACAGAAGTATCTCAACCTTGCTGAAAATGCCAGAGCAGTCAAATGTCCTGGAAAGCCTGTATCAGCTGCTCTTTGAGGCCTGTCTCGCATGCATGCATTTATGTTTTTGTTTAAAATGGCTGGGAAACTTGCAAACATGGCTCCTGACATCAACTGGGCAGCTACTCTCAACAGCTGGGAGTGGGAATGTAAAACAGCATATCCCCAAATCCCTAAATCATGTGAAATTCAAGTGCTGAGGAGAAAATCAAGAGCCTGATGATTAAACTTGGAGAGCTGTCATTGCTGCATTATATTAAAATAACTTGCCTCTAGCAAACCACACACTATTTCTTCCTTTAAATCTGTCACTTTTCGGAAGCCTGTTACTCCAGCTGGCTGCATCGGTAGCTTTGGAGCTGTGTAAGTTTTACAGTGAAGAGGGCACTTGCAGAAAGACTTTTAGTGAGCAGTGGGGGACCCATTAACTGCTGAATAGCCACTGTGATGTGCAAGTTACATTTTCCTGTGACTTAATGGGACTCAGCACCATTAGAAACTTAAAGCAGAATCGGTCCTTAGATGCGTTTTTAAGCCACAGCAAGGCTCCAGGCAAAATGGAACTTATTTGTTTATGGATTGCTGTCATTAATAAACAGATCAGAGACTTATTACTGCCTCAAGCCACGGCATTTTTAATGATGTCCAAAGCAGATAGCTATCAAAACTTTGAACAGCAGCACAATGGAGTTGGCCTGAATGAGCAGGAGAAGGAAGAGGAATAGCGCATCGATGGCAAACTCTGTGACACTCGGGGAATGAGCAGAGGTTTCTCATTGTAAAGACTGCTCTTTTTTTATACCCTTTGTCTCTCTGAAGCAGACTCCAGTGTCCTCTAATAGATCTCCATTAAGTTTGTGGGTTTTTTCTTGAAGCTAGAGGCATGTTCTCTTCTATTTGACCTCTGGGATTTTTCTTTACTCCACAAAGAGCAGCTTTAATACATCTTTGTAAGAAGTGATGTTCCTATCCCATGAGGTTTTGAACAGAACTCTCTTTTCTTTCCACAATGATTTTTTTTTCTGTGTGTGTTTTTCACATCCCATCTGTGTGACTGGACAATGAGGCTGTTAGATAATTTGGAGATAAATATCTGCACCTTTTTTTTCTGTATAGGTGTGTGACATATGCATTTATCTTTCTTGTTTCCCCAGTGAAAGTGGTCCTAAAAATTGTAAAAATATTTAGCTTTTTTTTTTCAGTAGATCAGAGAAGCTGATTCAGTTGCCAGGTTAATTTAGGGATCAAGGAGATTCGAGTTCAAGACTCTCATCCATTGAATATTCAGTCTCTGTTATGTGGTATGGAGAGCAAGACAAACGCCCGCTGTGCAGACTCTCTCATTTTCCAGAGATTTCTTGCATCTCCCCAGACAGCCTGTCCCCAGACATTAGTGTCCTACCTCTATCCTCTGCTCGTGTTTCCCGTTGAATTGGTGGGCATAGAAGGAGCACATCCCTCCTTCCAAGCGTGAAGATTTCCTTACAGCCTGGAGCTGGCTGAATGGCTGTGAAAACTGTGCAGGTAAAATTTAGTCAATGTAGAAAATATTTGCATGCATTTTGAGGGCGTTTACATGCTTGATGTGTATTTGTGCTTGTGTGAATGTTTGTCGCATGGGTAGGCACATCATATTCATTTAAATAGCTCTTCTTTTGGAGGCAGCTGTGAAATTAAGTGCCCTTAGAGTTCACCAGTCTGGCTAGGGATGGGCTAGAAAAGGTACGTACAGGAAAAAAGAACCTGAAATGGGAAGAAGGGGAAAAGTAAAAGAATAAAAGTGTCTCTAAAACGTTTAGGGTTGTATGGTAATGAGTAAAGCTTGTGCAACTTTATGAGGCGTAAAGGAGCGAGAGAGCCAAGGGGCAGGGTGAGAGAATCTGTGAATTTATTTTACCTTAATGAAAATGAGCTGAAGGCCCAAATGAAGAAGCAGCTACACTTCCTCTTCATGGCCTCCCCTGGTGAAAGAGTGCGCAGATAGGACATGGAGCCACAGGAAGATCTGAAACAGAGGCCAGCAACTCTTTTCTCTGGAAACCCTTATGACTGTGCTCTCCCCTAATGGGAAAACATGGCCAATGAGTCTGAAAATGGTGAAGTGGGAAATGTGATTACTGAGAGTGTGGTGAAAAGGGGCAGGTTCTCCTGCGGATAGTTGTTTTTTTTTTTGTCTTCAGCAAGAGTCCCTGCTCCTTCCAAACAGTCCCTGTTTCTTCCATTGCCAGGAGGGTGCCATTGCTGGTCTCTTCTTCCTTCATACTGACATCAGGTGACTTTGCTTTAGGACTTTTCAGAAACTTGTGAAGGACTATGAGTTTTCTCATAGAAAAAATGAAGCAAGGGTCAGAAGAAGAGGTGTGAGGTACCAACACCTGTGAGGTGTTCGTAAAAATATTTATGTCAATGAAATTCCTTCTAAAATATTGCCATTATGTTAAAATTAAGATGATTTTTTAAAACAGAGTGGTGACTGTTTTTTAATTAAAAAATTAATATACTACGTATGTGAGAGCTTGAGATGCTTCCTGCATATCTTAAAGAACCTTCAAACATGTAGGTAGAAATAGAGGTATCAAAAATGCATCTTCTTGATAGTGTGTTTCTCTTGGAAAGTGTAAGTATTCTCAGCTATACACAGTGCCTGAGTAGGAGACTGTGCCTGAATCCTGGATAAATAGCCATCAACTGAGGAGTTATGGATAGGTGCAAAATGAGAATGAGTTAACAAGCTCTGCCACTGTTGATGAATGAAAGGAAGCGGGGAAAGGAGGGGAGAAAAGTAAACATGCTAAAGGATGGATATGGTACCACTTGTCTTTAAATGGAGAGTATACGTGAAATATATATGCGGTACTTCTCCTAAATCTTGAAAAATAATAACAGCTTGTGACTTTTCTTGTTACATTTGATCTTATTGACTGATTGACAGTGTTGCAGTTGTCTACTGCAAACAAACCAAAATTATATCATTATACAGTACATGCCTTAGCCCGTGTCACATAGCTTGTTAGGAAATGGTAGTGGCAGTTTGTAACTAATTAATGTGTCTGTGTTGTATTTTCTATAAAATCATATCCATCTGTATAGATGATTTCAGTGAGTTTTAACAGGGTCTCTATAAGATGTTATTACTTCTGTCATGCAGAGACAACTATATAACGATTTGCATAATTATAGATGGAGGAAAATGTTAGCCTGCATATTTAAAACTGCTATATACATTTCCACCTCATTAAAGAAAATCACTGGAGCTAGGTAGCATACTCAGGTTGGAGACCAGGTGGCAAAGTATATAGATTACACAATCTAATTTTCTAGTGCTAAGGAGTTCCAGCTGAACAAACCAATAGAACTGACCTTGCTTGCTGAAAAAGTTACAAAAGAAAACTCATTTGAAGAGCGCTTCTGTGAAAACACACACGTCCCTCTCTGTCATTGTATCTCTAACCTTGGGGATCAGTCACTTTGGAAGTGCTAAAGAGATGCTTTCATGAATAAGTGATGATAGGCTTTAATATAATTAGGGATCTTAATAGGCAGAGAGGGAAGAAGGTTACAGTACTTGCAATGTGAAAGCATAGGAACAGGTTCACAGAGGAGATGCAAGCACTGTAATCTACAATTTAGATCTTTTCTTCCTCTGCCTAAATCTGGTATTGTGTAAATTTTTGCTGGTGAGAATCTTTAGGGTTGCTCAAGCCTTGACAGCTCTGTAAGTCTCAGCACATATTACATGCCATGATCCCGGTGGGACCTGCAAGGAGGCAGATTCTGCCAATCACACACTTGGGGTCTAGCCCTGATTTTGTGAGTGCCTCAAAACACTTCTGAAGATGATCCTACATGTGAAAAAACACATGTACTTCTGGTGTGCTTTTTCAGATTGAACGAGTGGGAGTACAAGTTGGCCCCAAAATTAATTTGGGTAAGATGCTTGTCCTTTCTCCATGTTTGCTTGATAAACACACAAGAACAACTTTTTTTTTGGGGGGGGTGTCTAAATTGGTATATAAAGAGTGCCTGAGAACAAATTAAGGCGATTATCCACATTTATTAGCTGACTCCCTAGTTCTGTCTTGGATTGCTCCAGCTGGTTCTCTGTAGGACTGATTTCCTGTAAGAGGCTAATCCAAAGCAGTGTGGACTTCATCCTTCACCTTGGTCTCAGGAGTGCTGCCTGATCCTTTTTAGTTTGATATTACAGACATAATTTAGAGTTCTTAGCAAATTCTGTGAAAGCAAGGATTCCTACAGGCACTGGGAGAAATGGCCTATTCATCCCTGTAAAGTGATGCACAGGGGTTCCCTGTCAAGGAGCAGAGTCTGAGCTGTGTGAAGTCCTATAGGACATCCCTAGCACTGTCCTGATTTAGATAGAGTTGTCCAGATTCTGCAGGGGGGCTTTTCCAATTCTCTCCCCAATTTTAGCCCTGGATCAGGAAGATGCGAAAGATGCTCAAAAGTAGAGATCTCCAAGGTAACGTCAAATGGCCTGGTGTACCTGAAGGCTGGCAATCAGTGCTGGAGAGAGGTACACACTCAAGACTCAGAACCAAAGATCACTCTGAGGGTGACAATCTGTCTGGGCTTTCAATTGCATACACCATAAAAACTAGCAGAAGTCCATCAGTGGCAGCTGAAGGCACTCCCTTTCTGTTTGAGGCCTCCATCTGCTCCTTGGACCACACTTGGACTAAAGAGGTGCGAGAAGGTGATTGTAGTTCCCTATGTCTTCTGAAGATGGCAGAGAAGCTGGCTGAAGTTGTTTCATAAAAGCATGTCCAAGACCATCATCTCAACTTCTGGTACAACAGAGATGCTTCAGTGGTTTCACTATTAAATTTAAAAATGTCAGGAATTCTATATATATATATTTTTTTTTGTTTGTGAACTGTATATTATAATACAAATTTAATGGAAACACACTTTGACTATGCTATAATTTAACTAAGAATGTAAAATACACTATTTTAGTTGAGAAATGTTTGAAAAAGACTTTCAGGTCTTTTGGCAGGGAAAGCAGAAGAAATAAATTTCATACTTTTATCTTGGTGAATGTTGTGGTTTGGTTTAGTGATGGGGGCCTAAACCCCCACAAAACCACAACAGTGAAGAAGGTGACTGGAATTAAAAAAATTGAAGTAGGTTCAGCTGCATGTCTTCATGCCTTCACCTACTGTAAGATTTGGCAAAATTAGAATTCAACACACCTTAAACTATTATTTTGTGATCTCTAGTTTTCATAAATATTTCTATTAGGCTGCCATGGTCTTCATACAGTCCTACTTAGAGCAGATGCATTTGATAAAAAATGAGTGTGACAAAAAATATTTTTGAAATTTGCAGGTTTTGTTGCAGGGGTGGAACTGGTATTCAAATAAGCCATGCTATGCAAATGGATATTATATAAGCTTGATGAATCATGGAAAGTGATGAATTGTAAACCACCTAACTCATTACACTGCGGGGGAAAAAATAAGTTAAAGATATTTGACATCCCAAATTTCTTTCAAAACACTCAGTTGCATTTACTATCCATTTAGTATGTTCTGTACCTGCGTCATTCAAGTTTTCCCTTATGCGCTAATACATTTTTCAGGTAAGAAAGCTGGAAAAGGAGGGTTTCCTAGTAACTATTGACATAGGCGAAGTGGCAACAGTGTAACATGTTGACATGGGAATACAAAAGATTGGATCACACTGAATTAGTTATAGTCCCTTTTGTTTGCCAGTGCTACTTTCCCTGGTGATTTTAGCAGAGGCATGTGAAAAAATCCCACGTCACTGCAAGACAGTGGTAATTTTGTCACTGATTCAGTACCATCACATTTTCTCCACAATATTTATCATTAGTTAAAAGCACTGAGTAGTGGCAAACTGATTGATCCAGGTCACTGTAGAAGTATTTTTTGAAATGCGGGTAGCAATGTCCTAAAATGGCAAGCAAGTTCTAGTTCTGTCATTTAGATGCATGAGCAAAGCTTCAATAAACAGAAGGAACAGCGAACATTTATAAAACTCCTGCCCTGGGTCTGCTGGTGGTAGCCTCATTTGTCAATACGGGGCCCTGAAAACCCAATGCTAAGATGCTTCCGAATGAATTTTGATTCAGCAAGGAGCTACTCACTGCAGGAATTATTTGTCTTTATCCTGACTCACTTGGCTTTGTAATGCTTTACCTTTTTATTTTGTAAGCTGGCCCCAAGCAAAATTGTGTGGAGTCCACTGCTGATCCTCCCCATTTCATGCAATATTACTTTGAAGATAAGAACATCATTTTTTGAAAGAAGACTATCTACATCTTTGGTTATGTGCCAACCTTTTCATTTCAGAGTATTCAACAGATATGGATGAACTTGATGTTTCCATAATGTCCAGCATGACAATTTTGTATCTACTGATTCATCAAATGCTTCCCTCCTGGGTGCTCTGCTCCAGGACTTGGATTCACACATACTGCCTGCAATACAAGCACAGAGCAGGAAAACAGCCCTCCCCCAAACACTTTTCTATCTAAAAAGGAGAAAAGAGGTGGATAAAGTCAAGTGGGAAGTACAAAAGGGCAATGAGATAAGCTTTAGTGGATCTTGAAGATGAACTGCAAAGAGGCCTTGCTAAAGTTTACAGGGATCATTTCACAGTCGTGGGGGAGGCAGAGGTGAAGATCTGACTTGAAAATGCAGCAAAACTGTGGTGGAAGCTTTCAGACTGAGCTTCAGACAGGATGGTGCTGGTAACTGGTAAGAAAGGAAGTACTGAGGGATAAAAACCTCTGTTTTACTCAGGTTATGCCCCCTCAGATGAGACTCAAGCTCTTCATTGCTTGTTCTCCTTCTGGTCAGAAGACTTGCATTCTTACCCATCCAGTGGTGCAACTTCAACAACAATTAGGGAAGCTAATCCTTTGTGCTCAGCTCTCACTGCTGGGCAGTCCACCATACCTAGGATGCCTTACAAGGATGTAGGGTTTAAGATCCCCAAGACTGAGGCTGTTTTCCTTCCAAAACTGTGCAGAGACCTGCTTCCATTGGGGTGTTGGTTTTAAAAAAGTGCCAGTCCTAAAGGCTAGCTGAAGAGAGGCTGGGAGCTAGCTAGGCAATGGCCTTGGCTACCTGAAAGGGTCTATCAGAAGGGTGTATTGTTGTGCTGTTCACAGCAGCAGGCAAGCATTTCAGAAGGGCTGGAGCTCCGGTCAGACCTCCCTTATATGCCAGGGCTGAACACCTGATGTTGGACGTAGCCATAACTCACTCAGGTGTCTAACTTAGTGGCATGCGTTCTGGACCACAACTTTCTTATGGAACATTGTATGAGCATTTGAGGCATGCAGACCATGAATATTTTTTTCTTTACATTTTTGGTATTACTTGCTATTATATGTACAAACATCCCTCCTCCTCAAACTATGAACTGCTGACGCAGTTCACTTCTATTTCTTGACCAGTACACTCCACCATTACATTCTGAATAGTTTTGCCCATGGGCTGTGCCTTTGTGAGACCACATCTTAAACGGCTCTGACACTATTGCACCGGTGTCAACAAATGCATGACAAATTTCAAGTGAGTGTCTATTGCTTAGAGTGAAAGTACTTCCTAGGATGGGGCTGGTGAGATGGATGAAAAGAGTCCTCACCCCCCGATACTGCAGCCTGCCTGGTGTAAGCTCAGTGCAGGACTGTTTCCTACTAAGGTAATGTTTGGAAGGTTTCCTTTGCTGCCTTGAAGCAGAGCAAACAATTCCTTTGCACACACAGCTTGGATTCTGCAAATGCTGTCGGGCTTTCCATGGCAGTGAAGGCAGCAGGCCACATGATCTCTTGCCCCTCATTATCCCCCTCCATGATACCGAGGCACTGCACTTGTTTAAATGACAGATTTGTCAGGCCCTGTGAGTTTGTAATGTCTTTCTTTTTGATGATGGAATTAAAGGTGCACTTTTGCTTTATGTTGCATGAAAGTTATTTTTAATGGTAAGATATTTTTTTTTTTAATAGGACTCTCACTTTCCCAATGAGCTCCAACGGAGATTCAACACATTCGGTGATACCTGTTGAGGGGCCTGTCAGGTTTTATACCTTCTCTATCCAGATAAACTGATTCCCAAAATAAAGACTCCAAATTTTCTACCTAGCATCTAACTGGAGTGTTTGTTTCAAAGGAATCCTTCCTGGGAACACCAGTCCCCCATGTACAACACTGAAAGGTTTTGGAAAGCAGTGGAACTATCCCAGACTAGTGCTGAAAACTTGTTAAGAGCAAAATTAATTTTGTTTTTTTTTTTTTTTCCTGATAGCAATCAGGTCTATGGCAAACTCTATCCAGAATCAGTTTCACCTGATCTCTTGTGACTGTCTAGAGATGTTAACTTCTAAGCTACTGCCTCTACATCTTCTTTTACTTGATGTAAGGTAGTAAGCATCTTTGTAGTTAAATTCATTTCACCTTGAAGGAGATGATATCTAAATTCTAAAAGAAAAATGCCTCAAAACCACCTGTTTATTTTCTTAACTGTTAGAAAAACCCTCAGGTGTTCAGATCAGATGTGGGCATCTGGCTCTTTGTAAAACTAAAGCTAAGGAAGATGAACCCCGAGAAGACAGATCCTCTGTTGTCTCTGATGTAAAATGGAGCTCACACCATCCTTTTGTGAGCAGTGAGCCTCTCTTTCTGCTCAGAGGCACGCTATGGAGTAATGTAAATTCTTCATATGCCTCTAAATCAACACATGAACAGAAGGCTGTCTTCAAATTTGATTCCACAAGGACACGTTACCAAAGCACATTTAAAAGACCTGTGTCATCAGACCTGAATCTGAATTTGTTTGCCCTTAAGCAAGACGGCCTAAATGTTAAAAGCAATTTTGAAGGTGAGTATCTGAAAATCCCAGTGATTGACTAGCTGATTCTTCAGGTACTTAGGCATCGAGTCCCAGAGGCAGTCCTTATCTGCAGCAATGCCTCTTTTCCCTGTTTCCAACAATGCATCTGAAAGCAAGAGACTTCTGTGTAAATAAAAATTATTCTCTTCATGTTTACTGAGCTCGACAGGATGAATTTGTGATGTGGAAGCAATACTCATCAAACGGTGGAGGAAATAGGAAATTGAGCAAAACTGTAAATACTTTTCATGTCTTTTGTTTGTTATCGTGGCATACTACAAAGCATGGATCATTTGACTTCACAAATTGTATTTGCTTTTGTGAAAAAGAGCTAGATCTCCCTTCTTTTAAAGCAAGCTTAAAACATCAATTTTTTTTAGCTTTTCAAAATCCCTGAAAGTTCAGATGATCCAATAAAGGACAGATAAATGTAGAAACCCACCAAAAGTATAAAATAAGCAAGAATGAAGGGTGTGTTTAACCTGAAAAGCAATTTGCACGGTGTCTTTTTTTTTCTGTTGCTGTTAAAATAAACTACAAATGAATGTACAGGTTTATATGTCACCTCAGAGGATAGCTGCAAAGATTTTTATGGAGTTGCAGGACACTAAGCTTGTTGAATCTGTTCCAAAATGGATAAGTAGCTTGTTGTGCAGCCAGCAGCAATAGATATTCTGATAAATATTTGACTTTTTTTTTTTTTTCTGAGTACTCTTGGAAATAGCCACTAGATGGCACTGGTTTTGCATATCTGGAAAGTAAGCAAGCTTTTTTTCCAGAGAGAAGTCGAAATGCCTGGTTCCGTTAAACTCTTTCTTATATCAGTAGGTGGCAGATTTGGACTATTTATGGAGAAAACAAAGGCTTTAATGTTTCGTGTTGCTTCTTGCAAAACTATTTTCATTTATTTTTTCTTAAGCCTTCTATAATGTAAAATATAATACAAAAATAAAAATTATTAGATAAATAAAAAAGGACTTTTATTTAAAATATTTGCTTCATCCTTTCAAATTACAAGCAGAAATATGCTAGAATGTAAAAGCCTATTAAAACCATTAATAAATAGGGAATCAAAACATAAATGCGTAAGAACACAGTTCTAAATACAATTTTCAGTCAGAGTTTCAGTGTTAATAAAGAGGTATTTAACACATAAGAATACTTTAAAGGCAAAAATATAGAAATGTCTCGATTTAAAAAATATATGACAGGGATACTTTTTACTTCTGCGGTGCTTTCAGTCTAAGATAGCAAAACAGTCAATTTTTTTTGTCTCTGTGAGCCCTTTTAAATACATTTACAGAGGTGAATAAAAAGGGGTGCAGAGAAAATGATCACCTTGTAACATTGATTTCATTTTTGGATACTTGTGCTCTCTCTAGTGCAAGAAATCAGGAAAGTAGACTTGATTCCCCTGGAATCAATGAAAAATGTTTTTCATGGAGCCACAGTTTTCAGCCTAGCTATCTTGAAGATCCTAAGAATCACACCCAAATTTTATTTGCCAGGAAAGAGTATGTCTACATGGTGCAGCTCTAGTTCCAGCTGGAGCGACCTGGGCTAGCTCCAAAGAAACATCAGAGTGGCCACAGTTCATGCAATGCTTTGTCTGGGTAAATTAGCTTTCAAAGGGATGGGTGGTTATGTTGCTCCCAGGACCTGAGCTATTATCTCTGCAAGTAGTGCACTGTGAACCTGCCAACAGAGACAATCTGAGGACAGGAATCAATCTTCTCCCCTTTAATACACTACTATGGCATCAGGCGCCTCCATCCACCTGGAACCCAGAACTTGGTATTTTACTCACAGAGTGCTTTTACCTTTCTCTCCCAAAGTGGTATACAGGTGTCACTCTTCTTTTTTTTTTCTTTTTTTTTTTTTTTAATTTACTTTTTAAAATCCAGATATACTGCTGAATCTGTGTCACTTTCTTATGTAACAGGCTGGTGCAGTCACCCAAGAAGTGACAGCCCATGCTCAGCTCCCACCTTTCCTGGGGGAGACTGCCATCCATGTCTCGCAGTGCCTGGGAGGTGCTGCAAACACCTGACTGCGGGGTGCTGGAGTGTGGGAGCTCTCTTTTTTGCTTGTTCTGTGGATGATGCACAGGAAAGACATCCATGGGATCAGAGCAGAAAGACAAGTCCATCCCCTGGGGGATGTGGGTTCTGGTGCTCTTCTAAGTGGGTGCATGCTGGGCTGCTTCTTGCTGTCTCTTTCTTTCTGCTCTCAGCAGGTACAAGGTTAACTATTTCCCAGGCAGTGGAAAACCTTCAGTAAAAGGCTGAGGACTATAAGCAGCCTGAGTACAACCTGAGTACAAAAACCTATATTTTCAGAGCCTCCTTTGGGAGGCCATTGTAGTCTTGAATCCCCTCAGGCAATGGCAGGGATGGAATGCAGGCCCCCTCTGTGATCCAGGCCTGCTGCAAGTGCTGCGCAAAGGCAGGGACAGAAACCTCCTCTTCTGGCTGCCTTTTCAAAGCAAGCTGTGAAAGCCGCAGTGTTTCATAAAGGTCCTGATTGTGTAGGTGTGTTAGGTGAAAAAACATGAAACTGAAGGGGAGTTCGAGTGGGTTTCTGAATGCTAATTGGGCCTGGGCGTGAGATGGAGCTCATTGGTGCTGTCAGAACTGAAAGTTTATCTGTGGGCATCCAGAAGATCTTTAGGCACTGAGGGAAGTTTGATGTAAAAAACTATGTGGGTACTTTTGGGACCAGGACAATCTGAGCAAAGATTTATCCTTTGCACCCTACAGCCCACGTTTTGCTTCTCGCAGACACCCAACAGCTCTCTTTTGGATTGGTCCTAAGTCGTCAGCAGAAGGAATTGATTTATATGCTTAAACAGAACTGAGCAGGCATAATTCTCTCCCTCCTATACCTCTGGAAGCTCACGAAGCTACAGGAGACTCCAGTGGGGCCCGAGTCGCATAGTCTGGCAGAAGGATAGCAGAGATTAGACCAGCATATTACACCCAGAGCAGACAAATTCCCTAAGGGATGTGTGTGTAGGATGGATTGGGGAAACCTGGATGAGAAACATACAGTGCACGACAGCTCCAGGCACATTACACTGGTGCCTGCTGCTTGGGCAGGATAAACCCAATTAGTTATACCTGCTGTGCTAATCCGGCAAATCCCATCCCAGCCGATTCACTGAAATTGCATTCTCTACCTCTGCCTTCGCTTGTCGTGTAGACGTTCCTGTGCCTAATTCTGGGAGCTTAACCAGGGCATTGCTCTGCACAGAGTTGCTGGAGGGGATCATAGCAGGAGTCATGCCCTCACATGTGCTCTTTAAACTTCTAGCAAACACCATCCCCATCTCAGAGTGGCTCTGAGCTCCTGTAACTCCTGTCAAAACTGGTTCAGTACCCTGATTAAATGCAAGTATGAGATTAGCCAGCATCTCCCTCAAATTTAGAATAAGGCTTATTTATTTCAGCTTTAGCTGTGTAAAAGCTACATGGTCAAGCTATTCATCTGAGCATCCTCTCTCTAGACAAGAGATATTGTCACCTCCAAAGTGAATGTCTATCCATTCCCTCATTTCTGACCCTGTCCCTGTCTGACAAGATGAATTTCCCATTCTTCCCCCTAACTATGGAGGGGCTCTCAGAGCTGGCTGAGAATGGAAGTCTAAGTCTGAGGATCTCACTGCTAGTTGAGGTGAATCCCATGTCATCCCTGTGAAGGAATCTGAAAAAAAAGTCCCCTCACTGATAGCTCTGCTCCAGGGCTGTTAGCACTTCTGTGGTGCTGCCTTCTGCTTCCTAAATCACCACGAGAGCAAATCCTTCTGGAATTTGGTGCGTAGGTTATAAAATAATTCAGATTAGGATGGACCTTAGAAGGTCTCTAGTCTAACATACTGCTCAAAGCAGGTCCAGCTGTGGGGTCAGACTAGGATCCACAGGGCTTTATCCAACTGGGTCCTGAAAACGTGCAGTGGGTAACCTGCTTCACTATTTAATTTGCCTGAGAGTGAAAAATGCTTTCCTCATACCCAGTCAGAAAAGTCTTGCTTCCCTGCCATGCACTGCTGTGAACAGCCTGTCTCCATCTTCTCGCTGACCTCCTTAAAGGTGCTGGGGTCTACTGTATGGTGCCCCTGGTGCTCTTTCTGCTCCAGGCTGAACAAGCCCCACTCCCTTAGCCTCTCCTCACAGGGCAAGTGCTCCAGCCCCAACCATGGTGGTGGCCTTTGCTGAAATTGCTGAACTTGCTGCAAGACATCACTCACAAACCCCAATAGGAGCTACTTCAAGCTTGGACTCCCACACTCAGGCTGCTGTAAGGACCACAGATCTCCTCCTTGATTCCATGCAGGAGCCGTGCAAGAACAGTCAGCTGACAGACTAATTATTAAGGCAAGTATCCCCACGTCTGCAAGACTTCTGTTTTTCTTTTCCCCTAGTTTCAGGCATGGAAAACAGCCAGGTGCTTTCTCTGCACCAAGTGCCCCCAGTTGTGAGGAACCACAACTTTGGCCTTGAGCAAGATCAAGCTTTGGGAGTCTTCTACTGTCAGGTTTCTAAAGCAGTTAAGAAACTAAAAAAGAAGCTAGAAATGTACCTTGTGAGCTTTTCAAGGGATATCCATGCCCACTGTAACTCAGCTGACTGCTAGCTCCATTTTTCACCAAACTGTACACCCGTACACAAGCTGCCATATTCTTTTGTTAACTCTGCACAGCCTCGAGTACTCAGAAACTGTTATTTCTAACAGGGTTCAACATGCATGGCATTTCTTCTGTGTTTCAGCAAAGCTGCTGTTTCTTCCAGCAACTGGTCTCATTACAGTGAACGGGAGTATTTTTTATCTCCTTTTGTATTCAATACAAAGCAGAGTGGTTCTGACATGACTGTGTTCAAAATGAAGCAAGCTCCAGCATCTGCATTTATGAAAGAAGCTGCAGTTTGTTCCTGCCACTAGATCTATACACAGCCTGAAGAGCTGACTGTAGCCAGACTGCAAACGAGATGACTGTGCTGGTATTGTTTCAATTTAGGGGCTACCTCGATTTTTCTGGGGATGGTAAAGACAGCTCAGGTGTCACACCTGTGTCTGCAGCCTCTCTGGACAAAGTCACTAGGAGAAGGTCAGAGTCACACTGTCCCCCTTTCTGTTCTGGTCTATCTTCTATCTCCACCTTTTGTGACAAATTTGCAGTTTGCTTTAAGCTATATGGGAGGTATTTCTGTCTCCTGTGCACGTCTGTGTATGTCCCATCCTAGCCAGGGCAAAAAGACAACAAGAAATCCAGCTCCCCTGCTTGTCTCCACAAGCCCCTTATCAGCAGAGGAAAAAATTCTTCCCCTCCTCTCCTTCATTTGCTGTTAAAGCCATTCCAGCCTAGGATGTTAACAAGGACTGGATTTCGTCTCAGTTTGCTTCCTTGACAAATGTGTGATTCCACTACTGCCTTGGCATTAAGCACTTTTTAAAATGTAAATTTCTCAGCTGCAAGGAATCACATTAAAAAAAAATATTCAAAAAGCAACTGTCTAAATCAAAGACTAATTGGCTGCCAAATTATGGGTTTATGCAACTCCCTCATTGCAGCTTGTTTTGCTTTTTTTTACCAGAGGTAAGTAAAAAAGCATCAGAAAACACACACACACACAAATTTTTGTTTTCCTTTCATAAGAAAACGTGATGTCAACCCATTTACTTTGAAAACTCTTGCTACCTACAGTGAAAATCCTGCCCATGTGAGATTGCCTGTCCAGCCTAAGGATCCTTACACAGGGAAATGGAAACCACTCCTGTGATCAAATCCTGACTAAGGGGGAACTGGGGCAAGGAGCATGATCACCAGAAAACTTTTGGGTGAGTCAGCAATGGAAGCAGGTTCCTCAAAGACCTGGCCATCCTGCCTTCCCAAAGACGGTTCAAAGAAGCAGCACTGAGATAATCTTCCTCTAACTGCTGTGGCAAGAGGCATGAAGATCCACAGTCTTCTGGGATATTTTTGGTGAATGCCCTCTGGGAGTGCGGACATCTGGGCACCGAATATGCAACTGAAAACATTTAAAATCAAAGTGGAGCAACTTCATTGCCACAACATGGTGGCCCCAGTCTCACACCTAAGGAACTTAATGGGAGGAAGAAATTGCTTCCTTGAGAGATGTTCGCAATCACACAGGGGTGAAATGCTCTGAACTACGACCCATGAGGCACTGGGGCTAATGGTAGACCTGAGGTACATTATTCTGGGTCAGTGTCTTTTGTGGTTGACCCAGCCCAGTGTGGAATTTGGAGACAATCTCCCCAGGATATAACAGGAGTCAGATCACATTTTCCTTTCTTTCTTTCTCTCTGTGACAGTTCCTCATCCTGCCTCAAGCTCTGTTCTTGCCAGCCTCTCAAAAACATCATATGCAGCAGACTACCTGGATGCAGTGATCTCCTTCTCTATATGACCTTGCAAAGATGTTATTCTTCCCTGACTCTGTGCCAGGAGTTTTATCTTAATCTTTTGTTACAATCTCAGTATGTGAATTCACAATTGGAATGAAGAACAAGGATTTCAGGCAAATTACACTGAAGCAATGGGAGTTTCTAGTAAAGCATTTGCCTTATTTCTTCAGCTTTAATGCTTACCTTTTCCTCTAAGTTTTCCCAGTGATTCATGTTTAACGGGGTAACAAATCCTTGGCCACTGGGGAACTGCACACCCGACACTATGCTGCAAACCGATTACTCAGGAATTCCCATAAAGAGTGGGACAAGAAATCTGTTTCTGCTGCTTCAGCTACACAGTACTTCAGTAGAGGAGTGGGGAACAGAGTGTCCCTATTTTAATAATACATGGCCCTTGAGAAACAATGAGGATTTTATCTAATAAAAGGCTTGACGTGTGTATGTTCATCCCCTAACCAGGGGGATCCCCTAACCTTCACCTTTGGAGTATGGTCTCTGGTAAGCAACAACTTAGAAAGCCAAGGGTACAAATACCATTCCAAGAGCTTCTCCAACCATACTGCATCTTTGCTATGTCAAAAATAAACTGCAAAATGAAAAGATGAAGAATGAGCCTACCATTTTGCATCCTTAACTCTTAAAATAAAAGAGTAGTTTTAAAATGCATAAAAATGTTCTGCCATGATGAATTACACATTTATAACCCTATTTAGTGAAGTATTTTACCTATGTAATTTTAAAACTGTCATTTTGACAAAAAATATAGATGAGTGAGTTGGCCTTTCACATTTAATGTTTTCGTTCTTATTTGCAATTCACCAGGTTCAGCTTTGATTAAAGAAGTGGTATAAATGGAATGCGTAATGGTCAGGATTTGAAGAACATATTACTCTGACACTACAGGATAAGAATTTTTTCTTTGTATAAGCAGATTTGGTTTCTTCACCTGAGAAAGTTCTTGAGCCTAGGCCTGCTGGCTTTATTACATCTGAAATGCATCTTGCCTTCGAATCCAAATTTGCATAGAAAAAGATGCTTGATTTAAAGAGCCAGAGACAAAAGTCTGTGGTTAGACATATTTATAACCCCATATTTTCTTTTTAACAGACTTTCAGTGAATGAATCATCTTGTGCAATTTGACTTTAAGCCTGAGATGAGGTGTGGCTGCTGCAAGAGATCTTGTGGCCAATGCTAACTGGTAATTAGAAAAGGTTCTGCTCTGGACATGACACCATAACATAACACCTCCTGTTAATAGGGGGTTTTCTCCACAGCAGCTGCTGTGGGTGCTGAACATAATGAGACCCTGAATTAGCTCAGACGAAATATTTCCTTCTGTACTACTTGTCAGAGACATGTTTTTGTATCTTCAACTCATTTCTCTGGGAGCCTCAGTTAGTCCAAGTTAAAATAAAAATTGTGAAAGAAACCCCAAACCAACCAACAAATCACTAGAAAATCTTTCTTTTAAAATAGTTACTCAAATACATTTATATCTATTTTTTTCTTTGTTAAAGACATGTTAAATACAAATTCTCTCCCCTTGACTTGCTCTAATTATTATGCATCGCATTCCAGCTTCACACTCAAAATATTTTGTTCATTTCCTAATGGAACCACTCTATAGCAGTATTACCGACTGAGGACAGTAAATCCAGTTCATCCTTCTGGAAAGACCTGAACTATGTAAATCAATTAGTGACCATTAAGGCAGGTACCTCAGGAGTGAAGTAGGCAGCCTTTTAATGGCTAATAACAATGTCACACAATTATCTATGGGCCCCTTACTACTTTGGCAAACTACTGATCTTACTCCAGATTTGTACTTTTTGTTTAATTCTGTTTGATCAAATGGGCACCCCTCTCAAGGGTCAGTGACAGCAGAGTTTGCTTTAGAATCCAAGCTTACCAGAATATAAATAAATAACGAAGGAAGAAGACAGATGTGAGAAACAAAGGAGATAACAGAATTCAATTATGCTATTTGGACATGGTCCTGACAGAAGGCGTGAAACATCTACATATCTAGGAAGGCCAATTTTAGGAATGAGGGTAGTGGTACACTGAAGCATTCACTTTTTCAATTTCCTTCTTTGGATGTCGGTTTGCAGCAGACCACTCGGCAGCATCTTTGAGCCAGCAAAATATCTGACACCTGGCCTCCAGCCCCCATTCCAGGGAATTTCATAAGCAGTTTATGTGAAGCTGAAGACTATCAAGAAGAGATATTGAGCCCATAATTTTAGATAATTTACCCTGTGCTGTTTAGGAACCTTTCTTTAGAGGTAGAAGCTGGGGGTTTGAGTCCATTTTAGGAACTACACATTTTCTATATCTGAGTTGGTAAGTGAAGGAAAGATGTAGCTTGCTCAGGTATTTTTTTTTAGGCCAATCCAAGTCTGAGAAAACTGTCCTGGCTGTAACTACTTGTCAAATTAATGTTGAATTCATAAATTGTTTTGGAATGGATGAAATTGCTTTTTGGGGATATGAATAGTTCATTCACAGGAAGAAAAATGTGCCCAGCTCCAGCAGATTATATTGGCAGAGATGCACTCAAATGTTGCTAGAAATGACTTCCAGGCTGAGGAAGGGTGACGAATCCCACACTTAACCTTAAACATGCACTTAAAAGCTTTCCTGAATGCAAAGCATACTGTCGTTACTGGAAGTGCTGGGCCGAATTCTGCACTGCTTTATGTGCTCATGTATGTCTGGGCAGGCTAGGTGCCAGAAAAATGCAATATGCAACATGTTTGCAGAAGTGTTTGCCACATCCCCATCTTTTTCCATAACTGTTTATGCTTATGCACGTTTCTTTGACAGCAGAGAGGCAGATGCAGTTTTCTAAAAGACCACACTTTTTTTCTATCACTCTGTCTCATTCATTTTGCCTTGCAGAGATTGTTAAACAGAAATTCTCCAGTGAAGTAAATGAAATCTTTTGCTAACTGTCCCTTTTCACATCAGGGCAGTGAAGGTATTTAAGTCAAATATGACTCTTCCAGGCTGAGTATGACACATCTGCTGTACCTTTTCTTCCTTCATTGCCACTTATCCCACTTAACGGTGGCTTGATTAGCTGGCTAAGTGGAAATGCTGAACTGTAGCTGAAATTCTCTCCTTTCCTATCAGTTCTTGAAAGGCCAAAATGATAAATGGGATTCAAATTTCAGAGCCTCACTTGCATCACAAAATGTCAAACTAACCACTTTGTCTGGGTTCAGTGTTTTTTTTAAAATCTACTCTCTGTCTGCTGTGTCTGTCTTCCTATGCATCTGCGTACGTGCCTATGACAGCGCATGTGCGTGCATTTAAGGGTCTGCCCCTGGTTGTCTTGAGTTGTAGGCACAGGGAACGCAGCAGATTTTAATACACATCTTCAGCCTCTCCTGCTTCTCAATATTCAGCAATACAAAGATCTGATGCATGAAGTTAACAAAATGAAACAAGGGAAAACGAAAGCAAAATATTTAGAAACTGCAGAACTGTCTATACGAGAGATATGTAGAAGGGTCAACAGGACGTCAGCTCCACTTGAATCTCCTGTTAACTGTAGTCAAAAAACCATTTCCATAACAAAATACCCACCCCATCCATTTCCATAGCAAACTGTTAACCTAAAATAAAAGACAAAAAGATCGTAAATGGTATAATATGTCTCTGGAGAAACTAAGAGAGCTCATGGTCAAACGTCTGAAGGTCATTTTTGATCCCAGAAAGCAAAACTTTTATCATCATAGTGAGAAAAGCAAGGAGCCTTAAATAGCTCCACTCTATCAGATTTGAATGGAAGTGCCTATCTGCCCCTGAATAGGTGATTGTTTTCAGCCTTAATATGCGAGCAAGACACAGTTGTGCGGCAGCTAAGAGAAATTAGTATTACAAGGAGCAGTAGTGTGTCCTGCTCTCTGTCTGTAGCTGCAAAATCTACTGTCCTGAACATTACAATGCCATTGTGCCTTACAATTACGATTTTATAACCTTGTGTGTTGTGCACCTGTGACTTTTTCAGGCTTCTAATTGTACAAAGCTCATTCTGGTGAAAGGATCATGAGCATTTTCAAGCAGTTTATAATGAGGATGTCATTGCTTTTCATAGTGTTAAGAAGATTACCATCATGTGTTCATGAATACTTAAGCACATTCAATAAAAAAGATGGGATGTGAAGAGGATGAGCTATTGCAGCCCTGAGATTGTTAATCAAGGTTGTAAATTATCCATATCCTTTAAATTCATGGTGGGACAGCAACATCAAAGCCCTGTTCCTCCCACTGGCTGCAATCAGAAAATAAACCTATTTTTTTTAGGGTCATCACCATATTCTGCAAGATTTCAAGGTAGAAAATTAGCTCAGAGTCCCAAAGTACATGTGATCATGAGCTATTTCTGGATTTGCTTGCTTCTGTCAACTGATTACTCAGTGATCAGAGCTAGAAGGAATATTTTATTCATTGTATTGGATATAGGGGAGGATGTGGTACAGGTCTGATGCTTTACAATGCAGGCCATCAATGCTTTTTTTCCAGGCAGCTCTATTTATTTACTTACTGATTTTTTTGTATTGAACCTCCTTCTGCCACCTAGTTCATTCTTGTTAGTTCTGTGTAGTCTGCTCGTTCACACTCCCACACTCATCTGGAAAGTTCCCATTGCTGCACTGCTCCAGCAACACAGGACTCTACTCTCACAGTCACTGATGGGTACTTCCTGGGTACATCACCAGGAACAAAAGAGGGACTGACTTCTGGCCCAGAAGTCAAGTGTCATTGACCAGTTCCTGTCAATGCTACTTAGGACAAACCCCCTTAGCAGAAAATTCCTCTTGGAGTTAGTTGTCGGGGTGCAATGCTGAGGAGTGACTAACAGCTAAGTAGTGTGGACAATGAGGTGGACGCTCAAGCTCAGTCCTCTTTTTCTTAGCAGAGTGGACAAAGCCTTCAAGTAAGAGGCTGGCTGCCTGCTTGGGTGCCTAACATAGAAGCAGATTGTGAAATTTTTTTTTAGACTACAATAGCGTCTAGTGAACTGTTCAATTCTGAGGACTACCAAACTGCCAAAATCTTCACTTGTTCCTTATCTTTTCTGTTCATAAAAATAACTTCAAAAGATCTTCTGTTACCCTTAAAACTAAAATGCATTGCTGTGTAATGAATTATTGTTCCTATGATATCATGATAGTTGCCAGAGGCCCAGTTATTAACTGGGGTGCTGGAATCTTGCTAGCACTCAAATGCCTTCTTAGGTGTTTTGGGTATGGAGGCGGTGTCTTGAGTTCTGGGCTTTGCTAAAAATCCAGTATTTTATGTAATATGGCACATTAGAGGAAGTGGAGAGAAGGATTTCCTGTCGAGAACACGGCATGTCTCTAGCCTCTATTCTAGAATTTCACTCTCATTTTATGTTTTACTCCATTTAGGTTTCTGGAATCTTCTTAGGTGTGTCATTGTGGGCAAGGGGAAAGGCAAGTTGTCCCAGACCTTCTCAGCCTGCTGAGTTACTCAGTGGTTAGGATACTCTTGTAGAAGGTAGAAGAAGGAGGTGAATCAGAATCTCCTTTGGCTGAGCAGGAAATTAAAACCAGGCTTCTGCGTGACTGCTAAAATGACCAGAATATTGAATAAAAGGTTGCCACAGAGCTGGTGTTGTTTGTTCAATACTGTCAGAGAGTGTTAGGCATGTTCTATCTAAATACGCTTAATTTGCTATTGAGCAGGGTGTTGGAAGGAAGGTTGACCTTGTTGTGCCCTGATGTACTGTCTTGAATTTAAACCTGTGCAAGACTCGATTAATATAAGCTAATTTGTAACCATCTGAGAGACGAGTCTTTTATATGACACTCTGCTTGATGCAGGGCAATATCGTCTCTAAACTACTTACCTGCTCTCTCAGTCAGGTTGGTGTCAATGTCAAGTGACCAAATGAGAAAGACATGTCTCCTGGGCTTCTGAATTTGGTCCCTAAACTGATGCCTCCAATGTTTTGACCAACACTTAACGATAATAAAAACATTGTACACTAGCAAGCTCCCGTTTAGGCTAGCTACCACTGAGTTCTGATGGCCAGCTGTTGGTCTAAAGAAAACAACTTGTCACACCTAGTGGTACTAAAGGAGCTGGATTCTCCCTGTTTGCCTTTCAAGAGTAGAGTGAAACAATAGAGGAGGCAATCTTTGCAATTAATGTGATTGAGTTATACAATGTAAACCTTTGACAAATTAAAACAGACTCTGTTACACACAGGCTTTGTACATAATTTCTCTTAAAGTTGACATGAAAATACACTTCTAATCAGAAAGCTAGAGAACAAAATTCTTTCATGTTATTATTGCACTATGTATTTTTTATATTTTTTTATCCTCCTTTTTTTTTTTTTTTTTTCACCGTGCTGAGCCTCTAGTATCATAATTGAACTGAACAGATATTTTTCATTAAACACCATGCATCTTTTCTGTGTCCCTACTCAGACATCTTTGAAATTCCCAGAAGCAGCAATCTGATTTGCTTCATATTCAAAGCTTCCTTCTTGAGAGGACAGTGAAAATATGTATGATTGCTTTAAACCTTAGTTGAGGTAAATGCAATGTTCAATAACTTCATCAAATAAAGCTTGAATTTTATGGTGCAAATGCCAGTCTTCATGGTTCAGTGAACTTTTTCAAATAGTACACAGCCTGCCTATATCAAATTTGTAGAAAGGGATTGATTTTGTTGTTGTTGTTGGAATAAGGCCATTTCAGCCTCATTGCATGCTTTCCTGAAATAATAATGCTATATTAAAAGATAAATGATAAACAGATTACTGTTTTTAAGGATTATTCAGAATGTTAACAACAAATATAACAGACTTTCTGCTGTAAACTTAAATGGCAAGTCTCAGCCTGATTATTAAAGTTCTGTTTTCCACAGTCATGTGGGATTATAGGGCAAGCATTTTTGTCTGCTAGACAGAAGCATTATGCTTTCAACTATAGCTGTAGACTGTTGTGATTGTTTTTTTCCCCATCTATTTCCTTAGTTTTGCGGTGGTATTGATAAGACAGCTATAAGAGACTGCAAAATGCTTCCTGTGCATAGATAGAGTTACCAACTGTGATAGAGGGAGAATATGCAATGAAAGCAGACACATTTAGAACATTATCCATTTCCAGACAAATAGTCAGCGACAGGACAAGTGGTAGCTGTTTAATGAATTATTTTGAAACCTGGGTAGTGCAATGAATTCCCCTCGGATTCTTCTATCCATGTTTTCTAAGGCCATTTGTATGTAGCTATTTTTTTCCTGTATTTGTTTGCTTTTATCTGTAGTCGGATGATGAAAGGACTGCCTTTAGCATACACAGGCAGCAGTACGTTTAAAAGCATCTAAAATGCAAATATACCTAAAATTTGGGTTAGGAAGTATGTACCAGCAGCTCCTTAACTGATGTCGATGAACATAACTCCATAAAAGCCACTGGCATAGTGCTAATGCATCCAAGCTGAGCCCATATCTGTTCTTAGGTCCCTATCAAAGAAGTACATGATCAAAGCTTTCTTTGTTCCTTCTCCCAAATAATCTGCAGTCTTAACATTCAGTTCTAATTGGTTTATCCTAATTTCCTCTTTGTCAGTGCTTTTTTTTTTGTGGCACCGGCAATTTTGAATGACATGCATCCTGGGATTTCACAGGCAAAACTTACGTCAATAATAATTAGATCTCACTGAGGCCTAGGACCTAAAGAGGAATAGGTTCACCTAGTGAAGATAACAGCAGTATTAGCTGAACTTCTCAGTATTTTCTGAACCCCAACAACATGGTATCAGGTAGTCTTTGGTGTGCAGGTATCCAAGCAGCATGGGGCAAATGAAAGCTTATTTGCATTAGCACAGAAAGGTTCAAAACCAGACAAGCCAAAGTTAGCTCTGTAAGACAACAGAAACAGAAGTTACATGATGGTGGTAATTCACTCATTTTATGTTTGGAAAAAATATCTTTAATTTGGGAAAGTTTATACACAAGAGCTTTTACTACCTTTTACTCGGAGGAAGTAACTTTTGGCTAAAACTAACAGGTACAGTGGGGAATGGGTATATACTTTGCAGAGAAATATATAGTAGGCATTTTTTCTCCTCCTTGTTCTTAATTTGTCTTGAAGACCCCAGAACACATAGCATTGTTAGGCAAATAATTTGAAATAATTGTTTATAGTGATGATCAGCTCTCACGTATTTTCCTTGCCCTTTTGCAGTGCTTTGAATGCAGCTGCTACCTGCAATGTCGTCTTTGGGACAGCGGTTCCTTTTTCTGTTTCGCCCCCAAGAACTATAAGTGTGAGGCCCTGGTCCTCATGAATTTTCACTTTGATGGTACAAGAAATCAGTAAAGTAGGTTCAAATGAGAAAGATGAATGCACAACAACCAGTAGAGAAATTCAGGTTGCTGAACTCATGCTTGAAGATTGGGATAGGTTTTTAAACAGATTAATCCAGTCAATCCTGCTGTATACCTATATGATATAAGAACCTAATGTCCTTAGACTACTATGAAAAGTCTGGTTGTAGGGTATGCTTAGTGTAGTAAGAATGTGTTTTGTTCAGTTAAGGTATCCATTAAGTCCTTGTAACCTCGTTATCCTTGTCCTGTGTGCTGACCTGCTCAGAAAGTAACCTCAGTCAGTAGTAGATATGAGATGTCAAGAACTATGTAGATAAATATTAGGGAGTTAGAAAAAGCACTTCATTAAAAACACAATATTCAGGCAAGGTTAGAAGTAAATTATAGATTCAACCTGCCTCTAGGTTTGTTAGGAGCAAGGGACTATGTGCTGAAATCTCTTGGGTAAGGTTGTCATCAACTATAAAATAAAATGTACGACCAAGGGCTTACGTGAATAATTTTTTTAGCTGAACGTGAAGGGTAGGAAAAAAATATGAGATGGGAAAGCTTAAAAAAAATAACAGAATAGGGCAAGAAAAACTGGTAAATACTAGTTAAAACAGTAGGAAACTGAACTTTGACCTATGGTGGAAGGTTGACGAGGTTAAGCTGGCATTGCACATTAGAGTGTTTAACATATTGTTCTGTGCATCAACATTTAGATTTCATATTCATTTGATAAATAATGCAGTGAGAACAGGAAAAGGTACATATGAACCTTCTCTGACATTGCTTGTAACAGTGGAAGGGAATAGACTTGCAATGCCTGGAATGTCATTTGCCACACATACTAACGATTATACAGAAAAAACACTCAGACAGCAAAATGCAAAATTATCCTCTTACATGTTACTCTCTTGCTGTACTGGAAAGACTTAAATAAACTTGCATTCCATTTGCATATGCTACAAAGTGAGAACTGTATCTCTGGTCTGTTTACTTTGTGTGGCATTGGAATTGTGCATTTTCAAACCTAAAGTGAATGAAGGATGACCCTGAAACTGAGTCAGAATTTGGGTTCCTTAAGTGTACAGACACATACACACACAAATACACATGAATATATACATATATATATTTATACACACACATATAGAGCAAATAGCAGCTGAATATTTGTAGTTCATCCAAGTCCCTGGAGGGAATTTCATTGGAGACCTGCAGTCTCATCTACAAGAACAAACTGAGAGCATCTTCCCTGACCCTAGGTGACACTCCTCTTTCCCAATGCCTTTACTCCTTCCTTTTGGGTGTGCTTTGCAGCTTGTTTTCTGGGTGAAAGCAGCTAGTACTGTGAGATTCCAAAGAATTACACACACAGTCAATATAGTGATGAAGCCGTCTTTAAAGTATGAAAGCCCCCCATCCTTAGGACTAAGAAAGGAATAAGGTTAAGGTTAGGTCCAGTTTAATCAAAAGTAGATTTACCATGTTGTTTTCATAATATATGTTGATAATGAGAGTTAGAAAAAGTTAATGGTGTTTCCTCTTTTGTGAAGTAATGAGGCTGATTGTTACTTTTGGCTTTTATTGTGACTGGCAAGCAATCTGATGCAATGAGCAATCACATATAGTATGTGTAATTTTATCATTTATTGCTTTGTTCACTATTCATGTTACAATTTGGCTTTAAATAGCTATAATTTCAAATTATTTGGTTCAGTGCTGCAATTAGACATTCGATAGTCAGTCCTAAGTAATGTTTTCTTCTGGCGTAGGGTGATACTAGAAGAATTATTCCATTCTCCCCATCAAGACAAAGCTGTCGAGAATTGTGCATTCAATTTTCTCCTACTCGAGGTTGGCTATTTGAGTTACTGCAGCTCCTGAACTTATGCAGTTTCAGCTGCTTACTTACCTGCAATAAAACTGTAAGAACTAAGGAGGCTCTGAAAGCTCCTCTGATTAACAGGCTCGATGCCTTGTGGAGTGCATCACCGCTATGGCGAGAACTATATGGGAATAAGTTAGCCTAATACCCTTGATGCCCCAGAAATACGAAGGAGATTGAAAAAAAAAAAAAAGTTAGTTAGTTGGGTTTGTTTGTGCTTGAATGGCATCTAGGACAACAAGTTGCTTTTTTTTTCCTGTGTGTTGGGTCTATGAGGTAGCCCTGCCACGGAACAAAGAGTAAGTTCTGCTGGATAACTAAAGATTCAGATTGTTTAAAGGCTTTTACATAAGATAGAATTATTATAAAACAAAAACCTGATATTCAGATGATGTTAGCTGGCTGTCTGTTTCCATTTTTGCTACAGTCTTTGTCCCAAATTCAGAAAAAAAAATGTTGTCAGATTCTGTTTTTGTTACAATTTTTTTCCCTCAATAATGAAATATCAACATTTTCATCGTTTGTACACTACACGAAATATAATATTTTGCTGGAATCCCTTGACCTTTTCAAAAACCTGTATTTTGATTGTCTGGCAATTCTGCCGTTTCCCTGCAGGTTAGAGAGGAAAACTGTGTTTTGTGGAGGAGTTGAATTTACAATGGCATTGCACCGAGATCTGCGTCAGGTATTCAGAAGCAGACTGGATAGTCTATTGGATATAGGGGTGGTGGTGATTTGTAATGATTAGTCCTGCAAAACGCAGTGACCTGGACAGAATTTTTTTTTCCTGAGTGTCACTGTAATAGGATCTGCTCTGATGAAAAGAAAAAAAAACCTCTTCAGAAAATGTCCAATTACCCAACATGAAACTCAAGCCAGGTCTCCAGGAATGATACCCAATTCTATCTTGCACCTGAAGCCATCTTCTTTTTTTTTCTGGACAGTACTGATAAACACCACTTTTCTTTCCAGCACAGAGACTCCAGGCTGACAGAAATTCCCTGAATACTGTTTTGTGAAAAAAATTCAGGCTTTTGAAAACTGTTTTCTTTTTTTTTATCAGAATGAAAACCTGACTTTTCAAAATATTCTATGACAAAGAAAAATACTCTATCGTGGTAGGAAATAAACAAGTAAAAGATAAATATGCAAGGCAGAGAGAAGTAGTGGTAAACCTGGGCCATGTTTTTTCTTGGATCAAGTGAGGGTGCTGAGCAGGAACTTAATGCTTCTGGTAGGGTCCCATTTGACCAGGAATCCACTTGGAGGTTAGGAGATGGTTTTGACAGGCTGATACAATAACCAGAAAGGTAAAGATGCCTCACTTTAAAAAATTTCTCCACCATCCTACCCACAGCTGGAGCTGTTCTTGGAGCACTTCAAAGCACTGCTATCTCTTTTTGTTCCCAAAGCCCTGTAGCTCCTGCTCTGGTCTGCAGCAGTCTCTTGTCATGGTGGACAGTCCAATATTTTCATCTTCCGTTGCAGCTTCTTGTTCCCCTCCACTTCAGTTCAGCCTAATGACACAACATAGTTAGTTTTTCCTATCAGGTGTTACAGGTCCCTTATGCACCTAGCTGAGGTCTTTTCATCAGTTTCCCTTGCACCTTTTCCCTTTTCATCCTTCCTCATTCCAATTTCTTTTTTGTCTTTCTCTAATCTGAAGCATTCTCTCTTCACATAGCCAGTGTGCTCTTCCAAATTTCTCCACAAAAGTAACTTATTTCCCTTTCCAGGTTTGTGCATATCACTCACTCATGTGCTGCCAAAGCTCCTGCCTCAAGTCTGTGGACGATCTTCCTTTGTGTGTGAGCCTTTTACTGAGGTCCCCATGGGCTTTATTGGCCTTCAGGTAGAGTGTGATGCAAACAACAGCAGAAACTATATAATCACAGTGTTCTAGAAGTACAAATAATAGGGTTGTTTTTCAAATGTCTCCTTTTTGTAAGTCACAGGAGACAGAAAAACACTCGTATCACCTTTATATGTCTCAGCTCCAGATGTAACACAGCTTTTAGACCTTTAATGTTAGTGGTGGCATCCTGGACACAAACTACTGAGGATGAATTTCTTCTTAACTACAGTATGTGATTTAATCTGCTATCACACAATATTTGAATAATAATTTTCCTGCCTAGCTATTTTCACATTTGACATTAACTTAAACCTTTCTTGTATTGTAAAGACAATAGCTTTGATTTAGGCAGTTATAGTGTAATTTAACATTTGTGTCTTCATTATTTGGGCATTTCAGTTGTATAACATGTCTTGCTTATCTGCCTGATCCCTCCTTCCCATCCATCAGATCACAGTAAAGTTATTGGTATGAGTGAAAGTTTCATTTATTATTCTGGTTATGGGAAGACAGAAGATTTTTAGGATAACATGCTGTCTTACAAAAAATCTCTTTTGATAACAGTATTCGATATAAGAAAGTGACTGATCTTGAAGACTTTCATAACAAAAATTTCCTCGGTTACATCAGATCTTTTGTAAGATTTGATAATATCATATTATTGCAGGGAAAAGAGACAATATTTTGCATAGATTTTTTTTTTAGAAATGAGTCTATGTCTGTGAAGTTCAGTTATAGACTCACCTGACTTTATCTAAGGTAAAATCCAGTACTCTGGCTTGTATCTGTGAGGAGATACTTACTTAAATTATAATTTCTTAAACAAAATATGTAAGATTTGAGTATACACATTGCAAAAATACAGCTTGCATCTTGTACAGAGGTAGGATTACACTGACCCAGACCTTCGCAGAACAAGGGCATGTGTTATGATAGATACCTACTAAGATTTCGTTATACATTGTTTTTACACGAACTGTTATGAACCTCTTCTTGTATAAAAATGCATTATTGAATGTTGATGATGTAATGAACATTCTCAGTTTTCTTTCAGGGATTACTTGTCAGGTCAGATTACTTGGGGGTCTGAAACGAGGATTGTTTCACTTTCAGCCTCTGGGAGAAAAAGACAATGCAGAATTCTCTTGCTAAGCTGTGCTACATAAGAACCCAGTACTCACACAAAATATATTCCTGTAAGCTCTGCTGTTACTGCTTGCCCTCTTTCTAACATTTGTGAAAGTGCTGTAAAAGGATGAAATGCATTAGGTGTACTCAATAAAAGAGAAATAATGTCGGCCATGAGAAATTGCGTAGCAAACTCGTACTTCCAGAACTTGGACTTAGATGCTGCTGCATGGAGGATGGTTAACAAGCTCCATTGCTCTAGTAGCTTTCTAAAACTCATCTGTACAAACCTGTACACTGTAGACTAGTTTTAAAAGGAACAGAATAAAATCTTCCTTTTTTAACTTCACTGAAGTCTTTTGCAATTACCAGATAAGTAATTGATCCAATGTCTGCAAGACTTTTTTTTTTAAAAAAGATAATTTTCTGTACACAATTATATTAATTTTAAGTTCTAATTATCCATTAGAGTGGATACATATGCAAGTTTTAGCCTTGATTCTGTTACGTCTTTTCTGCAGACGTATAAGGATTTTTTTACAAGATTAGATTTTTTGAACACATACCTTGGCACAAATGAGTATTTGATTTACTGAATATTTCACAGATTTACTTTTCTTATTTTCCTGGAGACAAATTTTCAGGTCTTTAGACTCTTAAAACTCCTGTTACCCTTAATAGAGATTTTCCCAGTGCCACAACTGACCTCAACTTTAAGATTATACCCACAGTGTGTTTCATTGTTAGAGTCAAATTGCTGCAAGACTTGAAATGGAGATGTAGTTAAATGTCTCCCTCCCCATTTTATTTTTTATTTGTAAACCTTATTTTCTGAGAAACACTTGGGCAGTGCAGGTCTGATCACATATGAGGGACAGCTGAGGCTGGAGGGGTGAGATAATAGAGAACAGCAACAACAGAAAATTCCCCTCCAGAACCTACTCTGCCTGTTCAATTTCTCTTCTGTCCAGAGGAGCTGTAAAACCGGAGAAAGGTGAGTAATAGACTTGAGAGTCATCAGAAATATAAATTACAGCTAGACATTTCCTATCAGCATCCCATGCAGTTAATGATAAACAGTCAATGAGATGTATGCACTTCTGGCATTTTTATAATGAATCTATTGCTTCTATGACAGCTTACTGTCAAACATTATGCTTTGGAATTTATAACTTTTGATACCATTTTAATAGATCGTCTAGATATGCTGAAATCTGTTCTTTTTCTTTTTAGGAGCATGACACTTTCACCTAATGAACCTAATGAAAGTACCTAATGAAGTCCAAATGGCTTTGCAAATACATGCACGTACAAACATGAGGAGGATTTTCTTCCTTATTTCTCTGTCTTTCTCTCTCTCTTTCTCCCTCTCTCTCTCTCCTTTCTTCCTTCTTTTCTTCCTTTTAAATGACTGCCAATCAAAAGAGAACAAACAATATTCTTAGAGACTAACAGTTCAGTGGCTCAGAGGAAATGAAAAAAACACAAACAAATGGGATTATTTAAAATCTGTAATTGCATAAAAAAGGATCACTTCTGTACTTACCGCCTGATTTATTATTGATCTTCCTACTAGCTCTTTGTGTGTTTATGGTATTATATACTAGATGTCCTCAAAAGCATTGAAGTGATGCCTGCTCTACAAGCCTTGTTCCTCTTTGCATCATTCCAGCATTGTTTGCCCAGGAATGAGTGATCAGATCAGATTCAAGAGGTAGAAGAATTCAGTCTTGGATCCCTTTTTTTACCAGGAAAGCAAATTTCGCCTTTGGAATTATGCTTGAACACCAAACTTGTCACTCATCGGTATTTGATTCTGATTATTTGTACAGGAAATATTTGCATTAAAACTCCCCTGCCCTTTGCACTCAGCCTAGCCCTAGATTCTAGACAACAAGAAATGTATCAGCTTTCATCAGGTTGAATACAGTTTTATTTCTGCTACAAAGGTCTGGTTCTCCCAATGCTACTTTTATGTCAGTTTAACTCTACTGATTTTATTAGCTGCCAAGGTAGGTGAGCCGTTCATGAAACATGTTCCTTTCCCCGCCTGCCAGGCAGTCGCGGGCTCCTTGCCCTCAGACTTCTTTGCAGTCATGGCTTTCAAAGGTAGGTCAGGCTGCTTTTCCTGGCTTTATTGCTGGCTTGTTTCTTCCTCACAAGCTCTTCTTCTTTTTTTGTTACCATGGGAGGGATGAAGCCTCCCTTGTAGGAAAGCAGTTTTGGAAAGAATAGGTGACATATTCAAGTCATGTCTGGAGGTAAGTTGCTTATTGCATCGCAAATTACAAAATCAAAATGTGTGAAAATGGCAGGCTATGCCTTTTTTTAATTTTCATAATTTGAATATGAATCCCTTCATTTAGAACAGTGTCACATGCTCACTCATTTTTATAAATACAGGGAGGATATTTTTACATACTGTCTTATAACAGAAGTCTATGGATTTGATAATAAGCCTGGTGTTTTTTTAACTAAATCCATGCTAAAGTTGAATAACTCCAACTTTCTTTTGTCTTCTAATAGAAGAGCCATCAATTTGGCAGCATCTTGTAATATGTGCAGGCTTCATGTACATTCATTACCTAGAGAACAGGAACTGTTGCCTAATTGCATAATCAGACTAGCAGTTATAGAGGAACTAGTAGCTAATATAGCTAATATCTAGCCCTTCAGCTACGTATGGTGGTTGCATATAAATGCAACAGTGGTACGTGCAGCTATCCTTAAAAAAGTTGGGACGGGAACAAATGAAAACATGAAGGGAGAACTCCACAGAAATGGGTATCGAGTAGTATTATGGACAGACAAGATGGCAGAGGTGGTGATCTATCAGCTTAAAGGCAGGAGAGAGAATTTGTAATGAGTGCTATGGAATCTATAATCAGATTTTCAAATGTTATAGGGCACTTGGACTGGGGCTGTGAACAATGAATAAGGGCCGTGAGCAAGTTAGGATGGAGAGTCCAGTGGGTAAGGGAAGCTGACTTCTATGAGGACAGGCTGAGAGAGTCGGGGCTGTTCAGCCTGGAGAAGAGGAGGCTCCAGGGAGACCTTATAGTGGCCTTCCGGTACCTCAAGGGGGCCTACAGGAAAGATGGGGAGAAACTCTTCAGTAAGGCCTGTTGTGACAGGATGAGGGGTAATGGTTTTAAAATAGAAGGAGGTAGATTCAGACTTGATACAAGGAAGACATTTTTTACAATGAAGTTGACGGAAGATTGGAACAGATTGCCCAGAATGGTGGTTGATGCCCCAACCCTGGAAATGTTCAAGGCCAGGTTGGATGAGGCTCTGAGCAACCTGATCTGGTTGGAGATGTCCCTGTTCCTTGCAGGGAGGTTGGACTAGGTGACCTTTAAAGGTCCCTTCCAACCCAAACTATTCTGTGATTCTAAGTTGTGAGACAGGCTAATTTTCCAGGAGACAAAGCTGTTGCTAGTGATCTTAGAGACTAGTATAGGTAAGAGGTTGTGAATGGATACACTGAAGAGGAAGCTGATAATGAAGCCACAAGTATGGATAAGAGAGAGCATAAAAGAAAGGGAAGATAAAATTGAGAAGACTATGTTAGGTGTTCTGGAGAAGTATGGGGAAGTGAATGTAAGACAAGAGGATGTGGTACATAACCTCATATTACAGGAAGAGAATGGATCTCAGTACAGTTCGTGTAAAGGTTTTTTTTTTTTTCTCTAATTCACTCACAGAGACAACTACAGGCTGAATTGTGTAATTTTATCTTTTGCTATATTCTCTTGAAGAGAATTATTTTAAAGTCTTCTTTCTGGTGAGTATCTGAACAGCTCATAACAAATCTTCCCTTCCAGGAGATCATTCATTATTAGACATATTGATGGCATGTTTGAATCTCTAAAGTGGTAATTTATGCTATTAGCTGAGTTGTCTTGATGACCTTCACTACACTAGTATTTTACTCATTCTTTCATATTCTTGTACCTCATACATACCAGAGAATAATTCATATCCTTGGTAACCTTTGCAAATGATTTCCCCAGAGGTTTTTCTTCATCAATATCAGAGAAAACTAACCCATTGTCATCATCCTCTAAAAAGTAATTAGCCATGAATAATTACTCCTTCCTGACATCTTTCTAACTTTGCACTGAATTGATTTTTTTTTTTTTAAGTAGCTCTATTAATTGTGGAAGCATTAGGCTGCCTTCACACTTTCATTCTCCCATTCCTTATTCTATGCTTTTGTTACAAGTGCTCTGGATTACATTTTGCTTGTCTTGTTTAATTTTGCTAGCACAGTTCCCCAGCTTTATGAATACTTTGAATTCCAGATTGGTAGAATAGATTTTTCTATGCAGTGTTATTAGATTCGATTTTGGAATACTTTTACTCAGTGAGTTATTTTGTGGAAGTCTTATGGCACTTTCACAGGACATTTTTTTCTCTTATTAGCCCAGCAGAATTCCCAGTTTGTCTCTGCCAAGCAAGATGCAGGCAAGAAGATTTTGTTAGAGCTGTACTCCCCTATCTTTCTGTAACTGAGCCTCGCTTGATGTATCTGGCATGGTTTGTGCTTCATGGGGTCTTCTGGAGTTAGCTGAGCTACTATCCAGGGCTTGGGGACATGGCCTAGCTGTGATACACTTATGTCACATCCTGAAAACCTGAAAAAAGATGTCTTAAAAATAAAAGTAGAAGAAGAGAAACATGTATTCTCAAGGTATTCTTCTGAAGGGAGAACCTCTTTTCATCATTTATGACTAAGTTTCTCCAATTTCCATGGAGGTCTTTTTATAAAGACAGGTTATACTGGAAATGTTTCTTCAATGGACTGTGAGGGAAAAATGTGTTTTCCTTTGACATAAGGGAACCCTTCAACCATACGGCTACACAGGGAGAAAAACTCTGTTGTTTTAAACTGTTGCAGCTCCATTGACTTTAATAGAGCCATGCTTTTTTTAATAACAGATGGTGACGCAGGCATGTGTAGTGTTTTGTGTTCCACATGTCTACTCCTGTGTTTCTGCATTTGAGTAGAAAAATCACCATATTTTTCCCAGCTGGCCTGTCTGAAACCTTCCTGATATTCTCTGAGATCTGCTGCACCTCCACCTGTCTTTCATATAATGCAGTGGTGCTCAAAGTATGCTTCAGAAAGCTTTTAATCCATTTTAATAATTAAAATAGCTTTTTATTTTATTTTCTAAAGAAATATCTTGGACATTTCTACACATTTATTGTTTGGCCTTCTGTATTTGTGGGCCTCTCTCTCTGCAGTGTATCTTTCCTCTCACCCAATGTATTTGTAAAGGTCTTTTTTTTTATTTTGCTGACCGATTCTGCTATTTTACTTCTCTGGTTTTCTTGTTCTACACAACTATCTGACTAAATGACAATATTTTTGCTGTTTTGCATTCCCATCTCTTATATAATAGATTTTTTTTTAACCTCCTGTAATTCTTTGGTCCACCTGACAGTTTATTCTCCGCACTCCTTCTTTTTTTCATGTGAGTCTAGAGGACCTTAGTCACAGTGGAGTTGGAAAATGTGGTGGATTTTAATGTTCTCTTCTGTTTTTTCCTAGTACCTTCTTATTTTTTTTTGAACTGAACTCTTGTTTACTTAAATCCTCCAAGTGTGCCTTTCCAGAACTGAAAACCTTTACACTGCTTTGTTACATGAACTCATTCTTTACTCTGTTGGATACAAGCATCCAGTAGTCACTATTTTCAGGTTTCTCTCTTTTTCTTTTTCTTTTCTTTTCTTTCTGTAAACATTACTGTAGACTGAGGACATCTTAGCGTCCGACTTTGGTAGTTGCTGCGTGAATCCTAAAGTTAACTTCAAAAGGATTTAGATATTTGTTTCTGTACATGTATCAGTGGAAATTCCCCCAGAAATACAGCAACCTAGCATGTTAGCCCAGGAGTACCTTATACTTTTTACTTTTGCATGTTTTGAGTATGCTTTCCTTTTCTGTCTTTGAATCTCAACTTGTGCCTTCACTGTAGAACTGTAGCTTGTTGGGATAATGAATATTTTCCTGGACCACAGCACCACATGGCCTATCCTTATTTTTGTCTCTCAGCCTTGGAACGAAGGGCTTAGATTGAAATGATGACTGCTTAGAAAGGAGATTAAACTGCCAGGGAGATACCCAGGGACAGGGAATCTGTGTTCTTACATAGAGAAATTCTGGCTATAGTTACAGATTCTGGTTATGTAGTTGCCATCCTAACAGGATTTCTTCATATTGACTAGTGAAAACTGACCGTGTTTATTTACATATCTATGTCTGAGTAGGACCAGCTGAAAATGGAGAACATTCAGATTATATAAACTGTATGTATGTGCACAGTAGGGGATGGAACTTGTCTCAAAGAATTTAAAACACTAAATAGGTTTCTCACTTTTTAAAAACTTATTCTTATAAAAATATACTGGACTGTATTAATAAAGGATTAAAATGCTACAGCAGCATCTTTGTGGATTTATATCTCTCTGACATAGATCAATCTACAAGGTGTCAACAAACAGAATGTAAATTTTCTCTCAAATGCACGATCCTTTCATTCCACCACAGACTCTGAGAAACTCCTTATTATTACTTTTGATCTCTATAGGTCTCAATGTTATGAAATCCTATGAAATTCAGCTGCATGCACATTTCTTCTGTATAGGAAACACTTAGGTTGCTTTACATTTTTTTCCCCGTTCAAAAATTCTTTGTTCCTTTCCATGTGAAATTAAATTTCTCAGGGGAAGAGGGACTGAAGCCTCAGTAGGATAGGAAATTGTGAGGAAAATCCCCCATTGACTGCTGGATGTCAAAAAGATTCGTAGGCATCTCACTGGGAGTGTTATTTAACCTCCAATGCTTCTGTTCTGCTTTATATATAGTATGATATTTTTCATTTGGAATCCAAGTACATCTAATTATTTTTACAGAAATATAAAATAAATGTGCATATAAATTATAGATTAGGAAAGAGGATACTCTGGTAAGTAATTCCATATAGTTCAGCTATGTTTTTTTTTCTATTACATTATTAGTTTAAGTTTGAAGTTATGTAATCCTTTTTTAAACAACTTCTAGAATTGCTTGCATTATTCCTTATTTGCTCCTTCTGAAGCCTCCATATATGAAAGGTTATTTATTGTGGCACTAACACTTGCTAAAGCTTAATAGGAAAAATTCTGGTAAGCGTCACCATGGTATCTGTCACAGTTGCAAGTAATAATTTTGTTTCCAAAATCTGTTGGCTCCTTCTTTTTTTTTTTTTCAGAAAAGATGCCCTGCTGATATGAAAATTGCCTGTGCTCCACTCAAATGGACAGAGAAAAAACACCCAGAGCCAAACTTATTCATAGAGGAGCCTGGTGAAATTCCTTATCCAGGTGAATTTTCACCTTCTTCAGGTGAAATTACTTATGTCAGCAATTAATTTGGTCCCAGAGTGTTCTAGAAGGCATTGTAAAAGTCAACAATGTGAGTCTCACCGTACCTAGAAATAGTGCTGACTCTTCCATGTCACTTCTGGGTCACAGTGTTGTCAGCTCCTGCTTTTAATGGAGTCTCATGATATTTGTTGCTTTTTTTCTTGAAGTCCCTCATTCTGGGGGCATATCTCATATTTCATTTTTAAAAGCACAGGTTTATAGTTCTCATGGTACCTCAGAAACCCTTGATAACTTGACCTGAGTGCACCCTACAGTCTCAGAAACTCAGAGTTAAATAAAAAGAAACAAGCATTCTAAAGAAATTAAGGTTTTTGTTTTTGGACAATGTTATTCTTTGGAAACCGTAGTAGAGATAATTTGTGACTTTTGAATTCATGCAGTTAGCAGTGCAGAGTCTTTAACAGGAAAGAATAATTTGCAGTAAGGTGTGCCTCTGACTGGTCTGTGCTCAAAGCTCGGCAAAGCCTCAGTTACACGTTCTGAGCAGCAGCTTTTTGACAGAGAGGGTATTTTGGCCATCTGAGCATGGGCAAACGATGGACTGAGGTTCAAACCACAGATATCCTCCAGGTTGTCTTGGTAACTACGGGCAACCCGTGTATGACTTCATCCCTGCCACAACAAAATGGAGCTGGTATTACTTTGCCCTTTGCAAGCCTTGACTCATTAATTAGAGTCGCAGAACAAAATATTGTTACTTTACTCTGGTAAAACTGTGGATAAGATTATCCTTTTTTTGATACTTCCAGCTACACAGGAATATATTTATATAATATAAATATTTTACCCATTTCTATATACCTATATATATTTATAAAAAATTTATTTGTAGTTAGCTGAATCTCTCATCCCTCTTCCTGTGAGGCATGCCCTACACATTGTATTGAGAGTTGACACAAACTCTGTTCATGCCCTGAGGTGACCAAAATCTGGTGGCCGGAGGAGTGTGCTGCAGCGTGCCAGCAATGAGGACCTGTTGGAGGTGCCTCGGGAGGCCTGCATCCCACCTGCAGCTCCAGCACAGCTCCCACGATGCTGCGTAGGTGCGTGGTGGACAGCGGAGCCGTAGCTGGGGTAAGAATTGATGGCTAACCCAGTCCCTGGCTGCCAGAGTAGGTAAGTCAGAGAAGACAGAGGGTAACGTAAAGGAAAGAGGATTTAAAAAAAATAAAGGCCAGCTTGCATGTCTGTCTTACTTGGATTACTGCCAAATGCTGACAGAGCTACTAAATAGGCTTTCTGTTCATTGTCAGCCCTAATGGCTGCGGTTAGGGCTATAACCTCTGTCTGTCTGTCTGTCTCCCTTACCTGCCTGTGAAATGCCTACCCCCCTTCTGCAGAAAGAGTTGTATTTTATCGCAGAAATCTTTTGTCGTCTCCCCTTCCTGCATTTGTAAAACCCCCCATGTGTTTGTCAAGTGGTGTCTTGTCCGAGGTTGCCTCTTGGCTTTCCTCTTGGTTTCCCAGTTTCCGTGTTGATTTTACACAACAGCTTTTTTCCAGTAAGCCATAGACTAACTGGGTCAAAACTTGGTGTTTGGGAATTAACCTGGAGCTGCCTTACTTCTGCCACAGCCTATTTCAGAGTTACAAACAGTCTTTGTATTCTTGGCGAATAATGACTCAATTTTTATGACATCTGGTGAATAAAGAGCCACTTTAAAAATCAAGGCATTATTTTATAGTAAGCAAAACAATGTTTTACAAAACAAAGGCAAGGTTGCTAAAAGTTTTGAAACAGAACTTTTGCACGTCTCCAGAATGCGTGATTTCTTTTCTTATACCATGAAATATTGGGACAAGGGGTTTTACCGTAGCAATTCCCACTCGGTAATTTTGTGAGGCTGTGATACTGCAGGAATCAGAAGCAGGTATGACAGGGGAAATCCTAGTCTGGTTAGAGTGTTGCCATGGCCTTAAATTAAGCCAGGGCTTTGCCTGAAGTTTCTGCACAGCAGAAAGCTTGCTATAGGCTGAGAGAAGAGGATTCTGATGTAGTCTCCTTTCAACCAGTGCTGGAAGTCAGCTCATCTAACTTAAGCTGCCTGGAAGTCCAGGGTCTAGTCTAAACCAGTTTTCCAGGCTGCCCTTATAATTAACGGGAGAAGATAAGCTCCAGAGGGCAACTTGTGCTGCTTGTCTCAGACATCTGCTTTAGCACTAGATCAATCAGTCTCTTCAGTGTTTTTCTTTCTCGGCTGACTACAGGTGGATGCCAGACAACTAGCTCAGACGAGGCGTTGCCAGTTTGGGAGGTGAATAGGATGCTGGGTACCTGCTTGGTGTTGTGCCTGTGGAGTGTGAGTACAAACTCCTGGAGGATCCCTGCTCCCTTGCTTCTTGTGATTAAAAAGGGAATCAATGCCTGGAAGTGAATTTGCCCCTCACGCTTTGCAAAATACTGCCATTAGCTGTGAAGAAGTAATGGCAGGCTGGATGTGGAGTACGACACAAATTAAAGCAGACTGCAGACATAAACCACAGATGCAACAGCTTGCAATCAGCCGTGCCTCTTGCGGTGGTTACCGCACTCCTCTCAGGCACTGTGACTGAGGACATTGTGACTATTAAAACACTGATGTCCAGCCTGCAGATCAGACTGCCGACTGCCAACACCTTCCAATCAAGAAGGAGACGTAAACATACCCTCCATATCAAGGGTGATCTATACATTGCCTGGGTGAAGCCAGGGGTGTGCAGCAGTGACATGCCCATTGGATGCACAGACACACGGTAATGATGAGAAGGACTGGCTCTTTTTTTTTTCTGAAAACTGTGCAGTCCTCATGCATTACCGCGTTGTGTTACAGCGGCATGTGTGGGCATTCATTGCTCCACGCCTTCCTATTTATAGCAGAAGAGCTGAAGGTGAAGAAGACTCACAATAGCTGTCTAAACCCTTGTAAATGTCAAGAGGGCAGAGGCAGGGGCTACAAACGGCAGACGGAGAGGCAGTTCTTGAGTTTGACAGGCTAAAGCAAAGTGAAAAAACAACCAAGCCTCTAAGTAGTGTTTGTCTAACTATTTTCAAAGACAGCATTTTGAGCTTTATGTTGCTTTAGTCAGTGATGTGTTTTAGCAGAGAAACAACAGGAATCGCACTGAACTCATCTCAAACACACATAAAATATTTTAGTATCTTTTCTTTTATCTCCCCTTTCAGATACAGCTCAGGAGAAATATGTTCCAAGTGACAGCATCTTTGACAACCTGTACTTTTTGTTCTACCTTTTGTTCTTCTTCCTGTGAAAAGCCATGTGATGAAGATTGCTGGAGAACACTGATATTGTCCGTACTTATGTAAAAAAAAAGAAAAAAAAAAAAAGAAGAAACCGTATACTTCCCAGAGGGTCAGATTGAACCTTTAACAGTAACATCAAGTGAAGGGCTCTGTGACTTTGAAGCAGCCTGGAGTGGGATGTATCCTTGCCAGTATGTATCAAAACCAAGCAGGAAGGCATGGAACATAATTCCTCACTTCGGCGTTAATAAAATTCCTCACAATGAGGTAATAAGCCTACACAGCACCATGGAAATGCCATAGACTGAGTTTTCTGAATGTGCTTTCTCCCTTTGTCCCAGAAAATGTTGCTGTGATGCAGAGAGAGAGGCAGATTCTGAAAATGCGGGCAATGTTTCTTAACCTCAAAGTTATTGATTTTTTGAATTGGAACATCACCTTCTCATTTTAAGAATTTCAAACTTCTCATTTTTTTTCTTAATTGCACCTGTCTTGACCTAGGTCCAGAGCCAGCAACCACTTATGAATGTATTTAACTTTACTCGTGTGACCAATGATAAGCCCAAATGCAACTAGTTTTTGAGAAGCTTTTCCACTACTCTTATCTCTGGTAGTAGAGGCTCTCACAAGAATAATGAATTTTCTTCACAGAATCCCAGTGAGATAAAGCAATATTATTATCCCATTGTACAGCTGTGAGAAATTATGACATAGAAATTAAGTGCTTTTCTTAAAGTCCCATTTTCAGTTAAAAAAAGAGGTTACAACTCTAAAAATTTTCATTATATTACTTTGAGTTAATTGATCTTGCTGTCCCAAAGAGTTTTTCTGTGTATCCACACACAAAGTAAGTGGTGCTCTTCAGTGCTAGTGATCACTTATAATGACAGAGCTCTGCTAGAAAATGGATAGAAACTCTCTTATAATGTGAGTCTTTGTGTCTGTATGAGCATGTGTGCCTGTCTGAGTGTACATTTTGGAGTTCAGAGATACTAAATTAAAGTTTAGATCCTCTAGGTCTCCCAGCAGGGCAGAAGTTTCCAAGAACGCAGAACACAGTAGGCAAATCAGCAGAGATCATTGAAAGGCAGCGAAGAAACACACACTGCACATTTTCAGAACAAGATCATTGTTCATTAATGTTGCTACAGAGAGCTTAGCTACACACTGAGTTCTTCACAATCTTTACTTCTCAAACTGCTTGATGCTTCCAATCATTGCCTGCTTGTAGGTCAGCATGACCAGTCATGCACTTACAGAGGTGGGAGATCTGGCTGAGGCTGCGAGGACCTGCCCTCAGCTTGATGTTGCTTTTCTTTTTGGAAGTAACATGACAGCCTTTGAGAGTTGTGGCCCTGACTGCAAAAGTTCAGGAAGAAGCTGTCTGGAGCAGCTGGAGCAGAATTCAACTGACAACTGGAAAATGGGATAAAGGGCACACCATCCGCCTGGCATCTGCTATGTAAATCCACCAACTATTATCACACTTGAAGTTCTCTCCAGATTAGGAAGCAATTCTGTGGAGAAGCATCTTCTTACATAAAGAAAGATCAATCCCAACCAAATTTCAGAACCGTCATATCCTCATGGACAGGAAAGGGATAATGAAAGATGGAGAGCTAGGTGGAAATTAGAGGCACATGAACCCCATGTGAAATGCAGAAGACACAATGATCTCTGATGTACTGAAAGAAGAGGAACAAAGAGATCCACACAGGTACTGGAACTGGGAAAGACAGGGAAGACGAATGAGGACATGGGAGGAAAATGGGGAATCTTGGTGTGGAAGAGTGGATGTGGAAGCATAAAGAAACCATAACTCACTAGAAGGAAAGAATTACAGATCCTTAGTATGCCGGGAAGGAGGACTGCAACAAGTCTTTAAAGCAAAGGAAAATAGCACACAAAAGCTTTCTGGAGAGGTGAAGGACTCTAAGGCTGTTAGTGCCTGAGGCAAATCTAGGCTGCAGAAGCAATGAAGCATTTAGCAGTTTATGAAGCAGCCTATTCTTGGATGTGCCTGCCTTCTGGAGGATGGGGCAAGGACCTCCTCAGTGGAGCCTCCTCTCTTAGATGGCTGTGAATCATGGTCTGAATCTTGATGCCTTCACTGGGAGGAGCCAGTTTTAGGTGTTCGGAGCAGCTCTTACAGACAGGCAATCATAGTATTTCTATTTCAGTGCCCAGGAATGATCACGGTATAATACCACAGTTAAATGGTGAAGGGAGCGTGACAGTTAAAACTTAATGGACAGTAAAAATTGAAGACTTAAAACTTTCTTTTGATGAAAAACTATAGCATCAAGTACTATATTATCAACGTTGCCATATATTTGATTATTCACTATCAAAAGATGCCTTGATAGAATTGCAGAAGTCTGCTCTACCTCTTCAGTTAAATTTAATACCTGAGGTTCCCCATCTATAGGGATTTCATTTCACCACCATCTCCTGGATGCAAAACATCTGCAGAACAGATTACAGCCCCTGACAGGTCATGAGTTGCAAGAACTGTTTAGATATTTTTTTTTTCGCTTGAGATGAAACCTCATATATGGAAACTCTGTGAAGGTGAGAAAGCAGATAAAGGCAGTGTGGACAACTCAGGAAGGCCAATAAGGATGTTTTTTTTTCTCAGTGTTTTGAACCTAATTTAAAATATCATTCCCAGCTACAAGAGGAAAAGAAAAAGATACAGACCATTAAGCTGTAATGGAGATACATCTACAGATCTCTTTGAAGTACAAGAGAAGATGTGTGTAAAAGCAATAGTTAAGAGTGTTTTAGTGCTTTGTATCAGAGATTGTCAAAGAGCTTTGAAGAAATAGACTTCCCAGACTCCCTGCAATGTGTATGTGAGCTGTTGTTTCCATTTTACAGAAGATTAAAATGAGTCCTGGAAGATTCATAGAACTGAGGTAAAATAAATGGGACGCTCATGACACATTTTAGGATACCACCCCATTGCCAGGCCTATGCTTCAGCTGCATGGCAGCCTTTGTGTTTACTTGTAGCAAAGCAGGTTTAAAATAGTAGAGAAGTCACTATATATGTATTAAAAATAATTTCAAAACACATTTAATTGTATGTTAATGAGAAAATTATACTTTGAATGCTTTCATCTAGTTCATAAATATAGACAAAAAGAGGATGATATTTATAGGCATAATCTTGACAGACAACATTGTGTAGCAGGAAAGTTTGTTTTATGTGTGTTACAGTTGCTGTATTCTTCAAAACAGCCACTACAGTAGTCTGCTGTGGTAGCCCTAAAATTCTCATTTCTCTCCATCTTTCTTGCTGCTATTGCACAGTTCATGGCTCCTATGACTTGACTAGCTTTTAATAAAACTAGATGGCATGTGGATTAGGGTACTCTGGGCAAAAGGAGTTTCATGTGCTTACAGCTGGACTCATTTTTGACCCAGACAACACTTTGATCACTTTTCACCAGAAGAAATAACCAGAAGGACATGCAGATGCTGCTTATGGGCCAGGGGAAATTAAAATGTTTCCCATAAGGCACCAAATGAACAAAATACATATACGGCTTGATTAGAATTTGCATTGTAACACCATTAATTACTAAAAAGCCACAGGTGGGAATGACATGAGGCATGAAAATATGATTATGAAGGGGGAAATGATGATTCTGTGTCAATAGCACAGTCCTTAAAAAGGGACATCAAAATGGTAAATGGCTAAGACTGTCAGAGCAATATCTTGGCAGATGAAATATTTCATAAGAAGTAAGTACAAAACAATAGAATGTTTGTAATGCTTAATGTTTCTCAGTTCTTCACAAATATAATCTAATTCCTTTTTTTTTTTTTTCAACAGGAAAGTCTGTGAACACTTAGCAAGATACTGGCCTTCTGTAGACAATAACTAATCCTGGCAGATTATAATTTTACAGTTAGGGAAATGAAGGAGAGAGATGCTCAGGGTAAGACAATGTGTTCATACCAGAACTGAGATTAGAAAACCCTGCATTTGATTGACATCACAGGGATGTTCTGGGCTCTCTTTGATTGTGACTTGTCTCATGCCACCCTACTCTGCTTCTGATAATTCTGTATAGATGCTTCTGCCTGGAAGCTTTACTCTAGGACTCCATCACTGACATATTCCAGGCTTTTAAAAGTTGTTGCAAAATTTACAGAAGCATCTGCAGCTTTCACATTTCTTTTTTTTAAATTGAACTAGTAAATTGAAGTAATAAGAAAGAACCCCAGGAATGGATCCAACTCATTATGTTTACAATTATTTTACTGCACAAAATTTTAAACCAATTTTACTGGACATGAGGCTACATAGGTAAAACTAGTTTAGGTAACTATTATAAATGTTGGAGAAGCTGCCACCCAGTAACTAATCTGTTCTTTTGTGCTAATCTTTTCTTGCTGCAAATTACAAAAGTAATGGAACAATACTTTGTAAGATTTTTCTAGGCTTCTGAACACAAAGATCTGTCCCCTTCCAAAGAATTCAATAGTGGAATTGATAAATGAATTAAATCTTCCTTTAAATGCTGAGAACAGGTATTGATGCCTGTGTTGCCAGCAAAATTAGTAATATGCAGGAAAAGAAGCCTTGCCCACCTTGAAGATATTTTGAAAGTCTCCTCAAAGCATAAATTTGACAGAGAAAATAATTTTAGATGGGTGATAGAGAGCACAACAAAAATTCTGAAGAGTAGGTTGCAGCTGCCAGGCCAGAGGACCGTGGTTATACAATTTCCTCTAACTCCTGTCTCTCATCTGCTTGCGGCATATGAGGGGCAAAACCAGGAATTCGTGGATAGGGCTATTTGGGTAGCTGACTTCAGCGAACACACTGCTGTGCTTTCTATTCCTGCTGGATATTATATTAACTTTCTGATGGAAAGCAACTTTGTCTGGAACAGCTATAGCTATATCTATGCAATTGATTTGGAACACAAATTCTTATATGGAGTGAATCAAGAGTGGGAACAGAAGGCGAAATGAGACTCATCAGCAATAGCGTATGACTGTGCAGGAGTACAAGTCCTAACATGTAAACAGCAGCATGGACGAGAAAGCAGCCTCTGAAGGCTGAATAAACAGGCAGTATGAGCCTCAGCCTATCTGCAGTGCAGTGAAGTTTTCTCCCTCCTTTTCCTCTGAAGTAGAGTACTGTGCTCAAAAACAAAACAGTAAAAAGTAAAACAAACAATCTGAAAGAAAACCGAACAACTTTTGTTGTTGTATGATTGTTTTCTAACTCGAGTAAAGCAATAAAAATATTGATTGGTGGAGGAAAGCCTAAAAATCAAAATGATTGGTCTCAGTAGTAGTCTGTAGAAGAAAAATGAGCTCCTCAGCTGTTGTAAATCAGCCGACTTCTATGGACTTAGATTTTAGTGCAATCGTCGCATGTATCTGAAACGTCACAAGAGCTATGAAGTGTTCAGTATTAGACAGTAAAAATAAATAGAAACTAACAAGGTTTGCCTTGCTACTGAAGCCCTTCAGTTGTTCTCTGCCTTGGTTGTTCTAACCTAAATAAAACCAAAGGACTTCACTTTATTCCTGCTACCACAACTCAGAAATTGCTTATAGCCATGGAACGATTTTGTCCATGAAGCTCTCCTCCTTCACTCCCTGAATTTGGGTCAATCAATCCTGCACAGCACAAGCCTTGCCATGTTGTTTGCAGCAGCAGTCAATTTTCTCTGCCCGCTGTGAGCCTGTGCCTTAGAAAGGGGTATTATCCCCAGATTCCTGATAAGCGAGGCCAGAGGATGTTCTGGAAGCCCTATCAGTGACGTGTGCTGCATGCAAATTGCCATCCTCTCTGAAGAAAATGTGGATGCACAGAGGTTCATTCTGCTGGGGGATTCGAGGAACCATGGCAGTGCTGCCACACGTACTCTTTGGGGACTCAGGTCAGCAGAAGCCAGCTGGGAGTCCTGAGTAGGATCCTGCTGTAGAAATAACTTCATGGTACTGCAGAAGTGCAGCTCTGCATTTGAATTCTTCAAGTAAACTTGTCCTTCCTGGACTTTCTGTCTCTTAACATTTTTCACTTGCAACGTTTTCCCTTCTGCCTTCATATATATCCTCCAGTTATTTTTTTGTGATCTTTCTGTGTTGTGAGTCCTCTGTTTTCCACTGTTGCTGCTTTAGCATTCTGAATCCAAACTCAGTAAGCTTTGCCTGTGGTCTAATCATCGCGCCAACTATGTCTTGCTATTAGAATTTGCCCTCTGTCTTCTCATCTGTTTCAGTAATTGACCTCTTTATTTGTTAGTTTAACATTTTCATTCCTTGCTCTAGTTATTGTCATTATTCTACTTATATAGACTCACTAATGTTTAACTCCATAATCATTATATGGAGAGAAAAGCTGCAAGCAATTTGGAACAGTAAGTCCCTCTAAAAAGAGAAAAATGCTTTAGAACAATTTTTCCCCCTCTCCAAAGAACTGTTTTTCAAAGCTAATCAACTAATACACCAGAATAAACCTCTCCGTCTAGAGAGTCAACACATGGCCCTCTGTCCAGTAAACAGGGATGAAACAGAAACCTATAAATGCCTCAAGGAAAATAAGGTTTTCTGCATCTTCCACATTCAGAAGAGAGACAGTGGCCAAAATATTTGCTGTTGATAGTCATTAAAATGCCCCTTGAAGGAAGCACTAGAGAAGTTATTTTAACGCAGTCCAAATCTCCAAGTGTGTTTCCTATTCATGCTACTCCCGCAGTTTTAATTAGAGAAGTTAGGCTTTTCTCCTTTGCAGTATGGTTTTAAAATAAATATGTCATATTTCACTTCAGAGGCAGCAGCTTGGCTCATAAATCTAGGCTGAAATGACCTAGACAGGTCATTTCAGCCATCCTCAGCCTCAAGGCAGAATCAACTATGAGTAAACATTCTCTCTTTCACATATACCTTTTAAAAAGCCTGGTGGTGAGACTCCCCCATATACCTCATCTAGTCCTTAATGCTAGGAAGGTTTTCCTAATGTCTGGTCTAAATCTTCCTTGAAACAGTTTAAACATATAACCTCTTGTCCTACCTATAATGAACATAGAGACCAATTCATCCCTTTCCTTTTTGCAGCAAACTTTTACGTGTTTGAAAACAGTGGCCCCTTAGTCTCTGAGTAAATAGACCCAATTCTTTCCACCTTTCCTGCTGGGCTGTGTTTTTTAGACCTCTGGCCATTTTTATTTTCGTCTGAAGTTTTTCACATTAGCCAACTGTTGTCTCAGACTATGAATGTACAATAATTGACTCGGCATGACAAAGTTGGGGCTGTCTTTACCAGGTGCTAACCAGAGCATGAGGTTTACCTCATATGCTTTACATATAACGCAGTTATTCATAGGTTCCAGTCTGATACTTGCTTTCTTTTAAAAATTGATTGGACAGAATTGTCCCTTTACAGCAGCCCTAGCAAAAATGTGGGTCATTAGCTCAGATACAGAAGAAGCTGCAAAATACTAGAAAAAGCACATTTTAATGCTTGTTCTTCACTCCCCTTCCACACCCCCCTTACAAGTGCTGCAAACTCTCTGAATAGTAAAAGACTTTAAGATCTCATAAGCTGTTTAATACAAGTGAGTTTTTGAAAAATAATTTCCTGTTTGAGAAGCAAGTAGCAGTGCCGATTCCCCTAAAACTTGCTCATTCTGCTTTCCATGTACAAGATTACTGCTTCCCTTCCTCTGCCTCTTAGAGAGGACTGGGTTGATGCGTCCTTACCAATCCTAAACACTTTTTGTGTAGATGTGGCTACTCTTGGAAGATGGTGAAGACTTATGTAATACTCAAGCTTCATTAAAAAATTGCATTATCTCCAAAGCTTGTGAGCTAATACAGTGTAAAGAAGAACAGTGCAGGGGGATATAGATCAATGGTATTTTCCTTTGCATACGTCTTTCTTATCCTCAAGCCTCTTACTGAGTTATCTTGACCCAAATCTTTCTGGCTTTCTGTGTGTTGAGTTTTAGCTGAAGTTAACAGGAGAGCTGCATGCAGACTTCCAGGTTCAAGCCCTCTCTCACAGGCAATTTCTCCTACACTTGCAGATTCTGTGATACCATGAAAGCTTTACCGTGCAGGTGCTTTCCTCTTGTAAACAGGATCAAAGACAACATGTCATTTTTTTTTAATTTTATTTTATTTTGGTCTGCTGTCTGGTTGCTGTCATCTCTTTCTATTCTGGCTCATCTTGTATTGCACCTTGAACATTATATTTCACAGCACTTCACAGTTTGGTTCCACCCTTTCTGTGTGGTACATGACACATTTGAATACTTTTTCCTATCAGTAAGGCATTTTGTATGGTATATGGTACTCTGCTTAGCTAATTGCGGTAAGTCATACTGCTAAATCCCGTACAAATGCCCCTTTTTTGAGGTTTCTCTTATGCTTACATATCTTTCACTTTTGAAGCATGCAAGTTCTGTTTTCCTAATTGATCTATTTGTATGACAATTAGATAATGTAAACTCTGTTGCCGTTTTCCTAGGACAAAAAAAAATATAGGCTTTTCTGGATGATACCTCAGAATATTCTTGAATATCTATCGCATGGATGACGTAAAGTGCCTAGTTTGTAAGTGCCCTAAATGTCTCAGCATTGCAACTGTGAGCATTCAGTTTGTTTTTTTTTTCCTTAGCCCTTATTTGTAACCCTTTGGCAACACTAAGCAGCTGAAGAGAAAGCAAATTCTTCTGAGCTGAGGAACCTCTCTTAAATCCCAAATTACACTAAGCAAGGTCATTCCTGCAGTTCTCAGCGACTCCAGGAAAGTAATTGCAATCTTTCAGTCAAAAAGGAATCCTCAAAGCCGTTTTCCTTGCTTCTTTCACGTCTGGATTTAGGCTCCTGCCTTTCAGAAAGCAGGCAAAACCTGTGAGATGAAACATTGGCTCCTGAAAAATAAATTACATTGGAGGTACATGAGGCTAAGCTGTCAGAGGTGGGTGTAAGGGGTTACTCTGAATAATTACGATGCTATGGGGAAAATACTGTGCAATGCTATGGGGGGAAAAAAGGTGAATTTGTGTAGGTAAAAAGGGATGAACGAGCAGAACTAGTGTAGTGATCTTTCCTCTGTACACAGCATTGTTAGGGGTACTATCAAAAGACGTCCTCAGCTCAAAGAATGTGGAAAATCAAACAGGGAGAACAGCAGAACTTACCCTCTTCTATTTACTGAAAAAGTGGCTGAGAGGCAATCACTAGTTGTATTTACTTTTCACTGGATTTAGTTACTTATCTACAGAAAGGGGTTCTAATAGCTGGGTGGGAGTGACAGAGAAGGGCTCAGTCTTGTTGACCCACATCAAATGAAGCATTGAGTCTGAATGCCAAAGTTAGAAGAGCTCATCCGTAAATAACTGTCCTGGTTTTGGCAGGGGTGGAGTTAATTTTTCTCTCAGCAGCTGATGTGATTTCGATTTTGGATGTGAAGAATGCTGATAAACACCCTGATGTTATGAGTTGTTGCTAAAGAGACCAAGGACACTGTCCAGCTTACCATCTCTCGCTAATGTGCAGGGGAGGGTTATAGCCAGAATAACTGACCCAAACTGGACAAAGAGAGTATTCCATGACGTAAACGTCATGCTCAGTATATAAGTGGGGGTTAGCTGAGAGAGGGCATGGCTCCCTTTTGCTCCTTCTCTTGCTGCTCAGTTTCGTTTCCGTGATTGCTGCTGGGGATTGGCTGTATTGATCATTGGGAAGTCGGGTGGTGAGAAATTGTACATCATTCATTTTGTAGATTTTATTATTATAGTAATTTTTCTTTGCTATTCTAGCAAACTGTCTTCACCTCAACCCATGAATTTTCCTTTCTTCCCTATTCTCTTTCCCATCCTGCTGTGGAGGGAGAGGGAGAGTGAGAACCTGTGGTGACTAGGGCTATACCACAACAATAACAAAATGTAACTTTATAGCAACGAGTTTTAAATAAAATTAGGGCAATTTCTAACTACACACAGGGAATCAAGACTACTGGACTAGTTCCACAGGTTGCGGAGAACATCAAGCTAGACAAATACTACAAAGCATGGACAAATTCCCAATAATTCTGTCTCTCCTGAGGTCACAGGGAGAAGAAGCTGGGGGTTCCCACTAACAGTTACAGCCCTGTGTTGACAGAAGTGACAAGCAAACAGATTTTTGTCTTCAAGGTCAGGAAACCTTTCCCCCAAGGCAGAACTGGACACTGCTCCTATGTGGTACACACAGGTCTTGTGGTTTGGTCCTTGCCCACTATGGCAGATTCACACACTCAGAGGCAACGGTGGCTTCTTCCTAATTCAGAGCATCAGAGACTCTGCATTTTTACTGCTATACAAGAGTACAACACCTCTTTGCTACAGAATCACAGAGTCATTTATGTTGGAAAAGACCTTTAAGATCACCAAGTGCGTATCTAGCATTGCAAAGGCTTTGTGCGTTTGTGGGATCTCTGTTTCAGTGTCTGGAGCACTTAACAGTCAGGCCCAAGGGGGCTGAAATGTTTTAATTTGAGTAAAGTTACTGGATTTACTTACAGTGGAGAAATGGAATGGCCTGTGGTACAAAAGAGATGACCTTCAGCTCTGATTTTAAATCCTGTTATTAATTCCTATGCATAGATATTGCTGAGGGAAGGTTTTGGCACAATATGCATTTAATTTAAGAGTCTTGTTTATTCCAGTTGTGCAGAGGTGTTCTAGCATGTACGAAGAGTTAAATCCAGAGAAAGTAATTTTAACCAAAGATCAAGATGAAAAGCCAAGTTACATTATAATGATACTTAAGCAAATGTACCATATTTAATCTACTCTCATCTTAAAGCAACTTCCAATTTTCACTTTCACTTACATTTCTAGTGCAGTGGTATTTATTACCTATTGCCTACCTTACCAAATAAGCAACAATCTCCTGAGATATCTTTTCTCTGATTAGAAAAACCTCACTGCAAAATAATAGATTTATGAAATATACATGAAGAAACTTTTATTAAAATTACATTAATAGCCAAATTCTGCACACAATTACACTTGTCCATTGTGAAATCAACGAATTGCACCAGGATAATAGAGAACAGAATTTGCCCCGACCGAATAATTTTAGCTGATTAGAAACAATGACATAAGATATTAATATTGACACTCCCTGTTTGAAATACCCTTGTTCTGTGGACCCAGGATTGATGATTTAGGGCTCTGCATAGAAGAACAAAGCCACTCTGCCAGCCAGCCCTGACAGCAAGACCATATATACTCAGACAAATGGCCTAATATATAACTCCACTTCTGGGAGGTAAAAAGGAGGAGAATCTTATTCTTTCCTGCTTTGCATCAGGTTACAATTAATATTTCCCCACAGTAGCTGGTAATACATACCTAAGAAAGCTTTAAACTCGCTAGCTCAGGGGTTGGGGGCAACGGAGCTAGAGCAGCATGGAGTTCAGTAGAGGCTAAGCATCCAAATATTTATGGAGTTGGTTCTGTCACCAGCGAGCTGTGGTACCTCTCTTAGGTTAGGTACAATATGAGACTGGCTGCAGTCCGGCCAGTGGGTTTATTACCTCCAGCGCAGGGCTGGGTTTATTAGCCTGGGTAAAGCACTGTGCTGATGCCATATATATGATACTGTATAGACAGGGAAGTAAAGTGGCTTTAATTCTTCTGGTCTGCAAGGTAGCTCATGGCTCTGCATTGTGTTTTATGCTCTGAGGGAATTATATTCCTCATCTGAGGGAACGTCTGGCCTGGGGGGAAAAAAATATCTGGGGCTAATGACTGTGCTGCACTGTTTGTATATTTAGTTAGGGCTTTGTTGACAGTGTTCAGACTTTCAGGCAGAGGAGCAACACGGTGCCCATGAGAGATGCAAACTTAGACAAGGACTCAGAAAGCAAGGGCTGTTTGGGAATACATTGCTACTAAATGAGCAGTAGTTACTGACAAGTGCTGTGCCCCCTCCCTGTGCCAAGTGGAGCAAAGTTGGCTCAAACCTTTGTTCCTTTTCTGTTTTGAACTGAGGGTTATGCTGCAGGAGGATTTCTGAACTGTGAGAGCGGTTCTTATCTCTTGCAGCTGTGAGTTCCTGATGTCTTTTAAAGATGCCTGAAGGTTTTGTACAGCTGCTTCGCATGGACAACCTACCAACCCAAACAGCCAGACTTCGGCAGGCTCTGCTCTGCTTGGCTTGTACTGCAGCATCCCTTTATCTTCCTGTACCAGCGCTGGTGACCAGGTGCAGGACAGAAACCACTACCATTAAAAGGAGATGTAAATGTTACATGACATAAATGTTGAAAATTAAATATCAATATGAGGTGATTCTTGCTAACTGTAGAACTGTAGTCACATAGGTTAAATTTTATATGAAATCTATTTGTCCTTAGAGGGAATGGGAATCTTAGAGCTATTACAATATCTCGTTTGTTAGAAGTCAACCTAGCATGTTTGGGGTAATTAAGAAGAGTGGCAGAACAATGGTAGGTCCCAAACACCGCCTATAGAAAATAGGCCCTGAGCCATCACTTTGGAGCCAGAAAAATCAAGGACAATGCGACCTTGTTCTCAAGACCATATATGGAGATTTTAAGGAGGGGTTCGACCAGCGAATTTGAGGAGGGGGCACTCTGATGACCCCCAAGACCACCAGAAGACCCTTGACTCAAAAGACTGAGCATGTGCAAGTGGATGGAGGAATATTATAATGACTTCAGGGAAAGTTAATGTTTATGTATAATATTTCTTGGAAATCTAATGAATATGTGTAACAGGTGTGTATTTAACCTGCGCTGTTGGATCAAACAGGTGCGCACGCTAGGTGGAGTGATCCGCAGTGCGCCCGGCGCTGCAATAAAGGAGTGCCTGCTTCTTAACTTCTCATTGCTGTTAAGGAGTTTTATTCTGGATTTCGGTAACATAAAGACAATGTTTAAAAAGTTGTGTTGCATACAGCCTTAAAAGTGTTAAATGTCTGTTTCCAAAGTAGAGTGAGCTGTCCTGCTGATGAATAAGTACAATAAAGAAGGGCTAAAACCTGAAAACTACCAAGAAAAAGGAAAGCGTTTGGGTACACTGAAACGCTGGGAAGACCCACATGGAAAGAAATTAATTACACTTCAAACAATGCAGGCTGTTCTTCCTGACTGAGGTATTAAGGACCTGGAGAGAGGAAGGAACTGTAATGAGATATGCTCTTACTCTCTTTCCCTTCTGTTTTATGCCCTCCTCCCAGGCACTTTGTTGGGGACGGAGGAAAAAGCTGTCTTTACTGGAGAAATCTGATTTTTCAGCCACTTAATTTGGCTCCAGTCACTGGCCCCAGGTAAGAACATTTGTACAGTTAAAATGGGACTTGGGGGCTGCAATGCCCAGAGCCTGGCTTCAGAGCAGATGAGCTGAGGAGTTCAGTGCCTCTGAGCAAGACCCCCACCAGGGGTACCACTGCAGATACCCACAGACTGACCATTTGCCTCCGTGGTAGGCTGGCAGAGAGGTATGTTCGCCAGAGACCACTCCAGGCGTGGGACAAGGAGTGGCAGGAAGGGGCTGGGGAACAGGAACCCTGCATCCCTCTCATTGTGTATGCTGAAAGGAGCAGCTGGATTAAGATACCTCCTTCCCTCTGCAACTCTTCTTATCCGCACTGAAATCACCAAGGCAATAATACACTGGATGTCTGAGGACTTCAGAATGGATGCCCTATTATTTCTTTCTTTTGTTTTCTTATAATACGTGTGACCTTCAACTGCTTTCACACACTTTTCACTCTGTAGAGAAAATACCGTGCTGAATGGCTTAACTGTGATTTCAATACAAAAACGACCAACAAAAAGAGCGTTTGGGACAAAAGCAACAATGCGGGCAACGACATTCAGAAGTGCTAGAAGTAAATCTAACTGCACACAAAGCAGAGTTCAGCTACGTGTCACTGCCAAAAACCATCTTCTGTTCTCTATGAAATGAAGTTGGAAAAGAGCTAAATTGCGTACCGAAACTCACTGTGTGTGTATGCACTGGGTGCATTAAAAAACACTGGGAGAAAGGGGATGTACCTGCTCTGGAGGACTGCAGGCACTTGTTTTGCATCTATGCGTATTTGACAGATGGGATGGAGAAGCACCAGTCTTTCACTCGGTGTAAAAGCATACAGGATTTGCATGTGTGGAGGATCTGCTGCATGGCCTGTGCTTGATTCTCCCAGGCAACACTCTAGGAAGTAGTCAGATAGTCCTCCATATCTGATTTCTGGAGGCAAATGCTATAATTCCTCCTTTTTGAAACACATATTGATAAAATGACCATCTATTTTCATTTGCTTCCTTATCTTCACCTGCTCTTCTGTCTCAATTTTATTGTAATTTGGGTTAGGTTCAGTCTTACGCATCGGGGAAGGAAAATGTTGCCTAGCTGTGCTGAAGCAGTGGGGGAAGACTCCTGTTTTTCTGAACGACATTATGCTGCGACACACAAGTTACTTTCAGATGCAAGGGGTAGTGCATAAGCTGATGCTTCATTTGCATGCTAAGGAAGGTCTGAAAGCCTGCTCATTCTTCGCTTGGATCACAGTAATATGCATGAGTGAAAAAAGAGGATAATAACCAGTAGAAGGAGTTGCTTTTATTAACATGTAAAAATGCTTTTCTATGTTTTTTTTCTAGATTAAAAATTTGAAGGCAAATATTTGCTTCGTTTGCTTATGTGTAAGAAAAAAAAAGCTTTTTGTCTGTGTTTCAAATATTAAAAATAGGAAGAACAAGGTTTCAATTTTGATTTTTTTAATTAGATAAAAACCAAAAATGTCCACATGGGTCTGATAAGAGCCATAAAATGCTCCCACAGAAAATATAGTTTTCTTGCCAGCTGCAGTGAACAGAGATCTTGATATTTACCTCAAATTGATGCAGTGGCTCATGCTTAGAGCTTAGCCTTATGTCTGGTTGAATGGCCTCTACACAGGCTTGCTTCTGAGTACATTAACCACATTGACCTCTGCTGTGTACGCTATCGAGCATCGGTCTTGCAGCATCGTGTGTGACACTCCAGGTGAGATGTTTGGCAGCCAGCCAGTCACACCACCCTGCCCACCTTGCACAAATAAACACTTAAAGGAAATGGTCCTTGTCTGAGGAGGGGTTTTGTTTGTTTGCTTGTTTCTCGGCTTTTATAAACTATGGGAATTCAGGAAGGATTTGAGGCTGGCAGGGAGAGGAAGTGTTAAAATGTCCCATTCTCAACAGCCTTCATATATAGGACACAGGAGAACAGTGGTCACTGTTCCAGTCAGCTTCACCATTGCATATTTTTCTTCCCCAAATCCAGGAAACATGCGATGAAGGAGATACTTTGCTTTATACAGAAAACATGGGATCAAGGAGCAACAGAAGGGAGAAATAGCAAACATTCCAAAAATAAGTGCTCAAGAATCAGAAGGAATTAGAATACCTTGTTCATCTACAGTTTGCAGTAGGGAATGAATATTTATGTCTCCAATGTTATGTTAAAACATTCTTTCTTAATATGTATTTATATACAACCTTGCACAAAAAATCTGCCTTCAAAAGCAGCAGGCGCTGACATCTTGTCTTGCCAAAAACACAACATCTCATCAGATGCTCAGAAAGAATTTATATGAGACTTTGTGAAGTGCCTAACAAATAGCAGGCATTCGACTGAAGAAAGCATCGGCATTTCAAGATGAAGAAGTAAATCTGTTCAGTGCTTTAGGAGCTTGAAGTGACTTTAGGAGTTTAAAGTGACTTCTTTAAAAAATGTAGACTCTCAGTCTAATGTTTCCGCTGGACCCCTCTGGCTAACAAATGACTTGTTTATAACATTTCTAAATATAGGTTCAGGTAACTCAGATTAAATCTCATTCGAAACCCACCTCATCTCTAAGCAAAAATAATAAAGGTCTTATTGTTCTTTTTTACAGTTCTTTGTATGTAAAGAAAGCCTCTGAAAAAAATTCTTATTAAAGTGAATGTACTCATCATTTTCATGTAATCTGAATCTATAATCATTTTTCCAAATCATAAACAGAATTTTTTTTAATACTTTAACTTTTTCTGCATTATTATTAACAGGCCTATCTTATTCATTTAGGAAAAAAACAGCACCTCCGGCAAGATTCCTTACATTTGGATTTTTTATTACCTACAACTGTAACATCTCTTGCTTTTTACTTGTTTCTTTCTTTGTTTCCTTAATCAGTTTCCCAAACTTTCTAGCTTCTAAATTTATATCCATTTCTGTCATATTGTCCTTTTTTTTTTTATTATCTGCCCCTCCCACTGGCGTGCACACAGACATCACAAATATATTTTAGCTTTTGTAGGTGCTTTTGTTCGCTCTGCTAAAGTCAAGCTGTTTTATAACTAACGTCACCTAGTTTTTCATCTGTGGGATGGTAGCTTTTTGGCCATCAAATAAAATATTTAATCAGTTCTCCCAAATTATTCATACCTTTCTCCAGTTCTATCAGCCTACAGTTGTTTTCAGCTTTATGAACCTGTCTCTTTTAAAACACCAACCATATTTATTACTGATTCAAGCTTTTTTTCCTGTCTGCACATAATGAATGTAATTAAGTCATGATAACTCCTCCTAAAAAATCTTTGGTTTTAGTTCTTAGATCAGTGCCCTTTTATCTGCCAAGATGAAATCAAATTTATCTTTCCATGACATTATTTTTTGAGTTAGGAAATTGTCAGTATTTTTTTTTTAAATTCCAAGGTAGTTTTTGTACTGAGAGATCTCTGATATATATCACTCTCATGTTGAGATGTCAACTTCTCAATGTTTTTTCAGTTATATAGGACAGGCAGGGCTTTAAGGAGCTGTTGATGCTGTTCTGAAGTGTGATATGATGGTGGGAGATACCAGTGGCTTGTGCCCCACCTTGCACTATATTGGCTAGAAAATTGATCCATAAAACTTCAAAATCACTTGCACAGGGCTTTGTCAGTGGCTTAGACGTGAGTATACTGTGGAATTTGAGCAGATATATAAAATGGTACCCTTGTCCCTTGTGCTACAGACCCTGATCTGTCACAGTTTGTTCTTTAGTAATGGGTTCCTGCTACCTTGAATCTGCAACAGCGATGTTTTCCAGATGTGTTTTTTCCAAATATCCCTCCTGTATGTTATATAAAGTCATTGTCTTTCTTCCCATTCTTCCTTCATCTGTCTGGTTCCAAAGCAGGCCAGGCAAATGATTTATATATAAATTCTTGCTGCAGAGTCTCATTCCCTCAGTAATCTGGGAAGGATTAGCTACTTGATGATTTCAAGCACTGATTCTGATCAAAGACCTGCTTGTCACGGCCAGATGGGTCTCACAGCAGCACCGATAAGTCAATCAGTAGACCTGATAGGAGATCGAGAGACTGTCTCCACTGCCTTCCCAATGGACCGTACTTGAATAGATAATGCACACACGCACATGCCTGCAAACGCTCTCTCAACTCACCTCCTGCAACTGTACTACCTCTGAGCACAGGGTCTGCAGCTAACCCTTCAGAAACTCCCATGTTAGCTGTTCTGTTTGCCGGGCTCAGCTGCTTCACTGAGCTTTTTGATTCTGAGTAAAGTTATTTCAACGGCTAAACAGAAGGAGCGATGCGTGCAGTGCCCTTCTGGATTATCCCAAGTTATGAACTGTGAGTGATGGCGCAAACAGTAATATACATGTATCATGCCAAAGTGAAAGATGGTCCCACTGATCACAATAGAGAGGCAGAGGATAAACAATCGCCAGAAGTAACCTCCCTGGCTGAAAGAAACATCTGATTTCTACTAAAGCCAAAAGTACAAAAGAACGTTTTCAAGTTTCCTGAAAGACAGATGGAAATGTCTTAGGGAACTTGACGCAAAGCAATTATGGATGCTCAAACACAACAAAGATTTTGAACATGAAAAGAGAATACTAAAAGGATTTTTATACTTGACAGTTCATTTCATTGTATTCTCTTTTTATATTAAATTATTAAAGAGATATATATCAATGTGTGTATTTTCAGTCCCTTTTTGCCAGTTTAGCTTATTGGAAAAGTTTAACATTTCCCAACAAAATATCTTCATAATATTTCACAAATGTTACAATTTACCAAGTTTTTCCCTCAGTAAATTATTACTGGTTGTAGCCTCTGACGGGCTACTCTTCCTCTCTCAAATGAAACTTCCTTCTTAATTTAACAGAGTACTGACAGTGGGATACAGATAAGAGAAATAGTAAATTGTCTTTGAAATATCTTTGAACCTTCATCTGTATTATACCACTGAATTAAACAGTACCGTGATTTTCAGAAGGGTTATGCCTCCAAGAGCTTTAATTGCATATCAGAATAAAATAGAAGTCTAATTCCAGTATGGATGATTCTTTCCTGTTGCTGAAAGTAGTTAGAAACATGCTGGAGGTTTGGGGGTTACAAATAAATATTTACACTGCTTAATGGTTAGCACCTTTTCAAGTTCTTATGGATCACTTTATGTAATATAATATTTAGATCACAGGCATCTGTTCTGAGCTATTCCAATGGGCCACTGCTACAATGTGTTGTCAGGGACGCCTTAAGAGAAAGCAAGTCATCCCACCTCAAGATAAGTGTCTAAGTTAAGAACACTAACATTTACCTGGAAATACCCATTTCTCTCCATTGCATGTAGAAACAGCTTGGAGACTAGCTCAGCCAAGAGCTAAACATTTGGATTGCTAAAATTAGGTGAGATAAATCCCACTGCACGAGCTTAGGCTGGCTGCACAGTTGATGAAGAGGTAGGAGACAAGAGCCTGAGTTAGGAGCTGGTGTCTCTCCGTCAGCTGTGTGGAGACTTCACAATTCTTACTTAAGCACCACATGAGCTGGTGTAATTTAAATGCCCAGAGTGGGACACCTGTGTGATCAAAGAACTTATGTGCCTCTACAAAGAGGCTTACAATGGCACACTGTGCTGAAGTTGTCCAGTTCTCCAGGAATTTGGGTCTGCAAAGTGCTTACAAGACAGGTTTGCTATATATGTGTACAGAGCAGCAACAGAGTTAAAATCAGCTCAAGTTGTCATGTGATACTATTGGGGGAACTATTATCTGCTCTTCCTCACTATATGAGTTATTATCTTCTGCCTAAGTGCAGATTATGTGCAGGAAGCAGAACTTTTATTTGACTCAGAGGTGCCGTGTACTTTCCTGGCATTATGATAATATGCAAGGACTTGCATGCAGCCAAAATACGTTGATAGTGCTAACCGATATTGTAAATTCTCTATAGGAAGTCTGCACGTAGCTTTTTCTCACAGGCACTTCCATCTCTGTCACATGGATCTTCACTGTTAACATGGCTCTAAGCAAGAACTAAAAAAGACCTTGTTTTAAATTTATGTGTTCTTCTTCTAGCATCCTGGCCAGCTGCAGCTTCTGTTTACTGCTTGACAAACCCTTGGAGTACTGGAGGAGCTGCTGAGCTATCAGTAAGAGCTGGAAAAGCTGGACATTACCGTAACTCACAATTTGATGTGTGCTCCCTGTGGGCAGCTGCTCACCAAAGAAATTTTGGGTAGGATGTGTACTATTTGCAGAAATCACATCATCAGGGAAAAAGGAAGTTTACAAGATGAGAGTTAAAATCTCCCTGACTGCCTTTCCAAAAGTGTTTTGCCAGCTTCACTGGGAATTAATTGCATGACTAAAGTAAGAAGCATCTGGTAATTTTTTCTTAACTAAACCATTTTCAAATGACTACCAGTTATGGGTGCTACCTTTGCAGTGAAGAGAAATACTGAAACAACGTAGCTGAACTCATCTCACCTACAGATGAACTTTTTTCAGTGTTGAATTAGGGTGCTGGAGGGGCAACATGTGACGTATGCTATTGATGATCTTGGATTCTGCCACCGTTCTTTGCCGAGAATAATATGAAGCACTGATGAGAATATGAAGGCGCAAGGGAATAGAGGGAGAGTTAGTAAATGACTACTCTTGGAGAGTAAGGTGCAGGTGGAACTACACCTTCTGTGGTTGTCACTTTGGTAATCTTCTGCAAAGCATTATACTTTACTAAAATTAAATGCATGCATTCTTATACAGTATGATAGCTAACTCCAAAGGGTAGCCTATTCTCACTTGTACCCTTTCTTCTTCTGAGGATGGAGAATCTACAACCTCTCTGGGCATCCTATGCCAGTATTTGAATATCCACACAACAAAAACGTGTTTTCTTGGGTTCAGATGGACTTTCCTGTATTTCAGTTTGTGTTCATTGCCTCTTGTCCTGTCACTGGGCACCACTGAGAAAAGCCTGGCTCTGTCTTCTTTACACTTTCAGGTATTTATATACATTGATAAGATCCCCCCAGAGGCGCCTCTTCTCCAGACTGAATAGTTGCAGCTCTCTCAGTCTCTCCTTGTATCAGAGATAGTCTAAGCCCTTAGTCATCTCTGTGACCTTTTCCTAGACTTTCTCCAATATGTCCATATATGTCTTGTACTGAGGAGCCCAGGATTGGATCTGGCATTGCAAATGTGTCTCATCAATGCTGAGTAGAAGGGAAGGATCACCCCCCTTGATCTGATGGCAGTTCGGGTTGACTCTGTCCTTCTTTGTTGCAAGGGCACATTGCTGGCTTATGATCTACTTGTACACCTGCATCATTCTCTGCAGAGCTGCTTTCCAAAGAGTCATGCCCTAGTGTGTACTGATGCATGGGGTTATTTCATTCCAGGTGCAGGATCTGGCAATTGTCTTTGCTGAGCTTCATGAGGTTCTTGCTGGCCCATTTCTCCAGATTGTTGAAGTTTCTCTGAATGGGAGCACAACCATCTGGTGCATCAACCATTCCTCCAAGTTTTGTATCCTTTGCAATCTTGCTGAGGGGGTGCTCTGTCCCACTGTCCAGGTCATTATTGAAGATGTTACACAGTTTTGGAATCAGTATTGACCCCGGGAGACTGTTGTTGATTGGCTTCCAAATGGGCTTTGTGCCAGTCTTCACAGCACTTTGAAACAGGTAGTTCAGCCAGTTTTCAGTCTATCTCACTGTCCATTTGTCTAGCCTGTACTTCATCAGTTTGTCAATGATGAGATTATGAAAGACGGTGTTGAATGCCTTTCTAAAGTCAACATGAACAGTGACGTCTGCTCTTGCCTTATCCATCAAATTAGTAATTTCTTTGTAGAAGGTTATCAGGTTGGTCAGACATGAATTACCCTTCATAAATCCATGCTGATTACTCTAAATCACCTTAATTTTTTTTGAAATGGTTTCTGGGATTACTTGTTCTATCACCTTCCCAAGAGCTGAGGTAAGGCTGATTGGCCTGTAGCTCCCTGGATCCTGCTTGTGCCCTTCTTGAAGTGACATCTGCTTTCTTCCAGGCCTCAGGAACCTCCCTCAGTCATGATGCCCTTTCAAAGATAATTCAGAGTGGCCTTACAGTGAGATATCCAGGCCAGTTCCTTCAGCACTTGTAGGTGCATCTCATTAGGTCACATGAACTTGTGTATGTCCACTTTGTTTAAATACTCCCTAACTTGATCCTCCTACACCAAGGGTAAGTCTACCTTGCTCCAGACTTTCCCACTGGTCACAGGGGCCTTGGATTGCAGAGGGTGAATCTTACCAGTAAAGGCTGAGCCAAAAAAGACAATGAATACCTTAGCTTTTCCTACGATTTTTTCTGTCACCAAATCACCTGCCCCATTCAGCAGCAGGCTCACATTTTCTTCACTCTTCGTTTTTGCTGCTGATATGCCTGCAGAAACCTTTCTTGCTGCCCTTCTCAGCCCTTGCCAGATTAAAATCCAGGTGGGCTTTGACTTTCATTGCCTCATCTTTGCATGATCGGCCAGTGTCTCTAAATTCCTCCTGAGTCACCTGCCCCTGCTTCCACCTCTTGTGTGTTTCCTCTAGATGTCTGAATTTTGTCAGGGGCTCCTTGTTTATTCACGCAGGCCTCCTACTGCTTTTCCTTAATTTAATACTCGTCAGTATTGACCATTCTTGTGCTTAGAGGAAGAGATACTTGAAAATCAGAAAGCTCTCCTGGATGCCTCTTCTTTCCAGGATAGTCTCCCATGGGATTCATCCACTTAGATTTCTGAACTCTCTGAAGAGAGTTCTGAAGAGGCCAAAGTGTTCTCTCCTGAATTCCAGGATTATGATACTGCTATTTGCCTTGCTCCGTCCTCTCAGGAACCTCATCTCACGGTTACTGCAGATAAAGCTGCTTCTGACCTTTACATCAGCAATCAGTCCTTGCTTGTTTGTAGTATCAAGTCCAACAGAGCTTCTGCCCCTTTTGGCCCTCTCCTCCCCTCCCCTTCCTTCCCCTCCCTTCCCCTGCCCTGCCCTGATGCACACCTGCTGTATTTAATCCAATGTAGAACACTATTTTTTTTTTTTGTTTGTATTATTCATTTTTGCAAATTAAAGGAACAATGGAGCTATTTGGTCCGAGGAATTTTCCAAGTCAGTCTTTCCTAAGCAGACTTGAGTACCAGAGGCTATGAGCACACAGTTTTTACATACCAATTGGTGTACTAATCCATATTTACTATCATTATTTTATGAATTTTGAAATCCATAGATGTATCTCATTCAGATAAATGTTTAACTGAAGTGAATGGAAGTTTAGCCTGTGTAACAAATGGGTAATAAATGAATAAGGCCTTCAGGATCTGGCATGCTAATGATATAATTTAACACTATCATAGCTGTTTCCATCTTCAAAGTGCTTCACGAACATTAACCATTCTAATTATTTTCATTTAGAGATGTTTCTACTGTATCTTTTCCTCTGCTGAACACTGTAGTACACTTACTGCTGTATTGTAATTCAAAGGTCGTTATGGTAAAGATTTTGACAAGAACAGAGAATCCCTTGTGAAAATTTGCAGTTATGCTAATTACATCAGAGATCAGGTGTCAAGATTATCCTTGAAAAGAATCCTAGTACATACCATACGTGTACCAAGTCTCTCAGTAGAAGAGCTAGGTTTGGCCAATCCATGGCTTCTCTGGTGTGCACCTGCTGTAGGGGTAAAAAGATTTAATAACTTGCAAAATTGATTGAAACTCATATTAATGTTCAATCTCAGGCTGAGAAACTGCAGATGAGGAAACAAATAACCCATGTAACTATCCTACCACTACCAGTCAACTTGTCAAAGGCAGATAAAGTAGGACAGAAGAATGACATATGATTGTAAGATAGTGAGGCATCTGTGTTTTATAATTTTCCTATCCTGAGATGCATTATTCAAAGTGCTATCTTGTTAGTCTATCATACTGGGAGTTACAAAAGACAGTTTAATAGATGCATATCAGTCATTTGACAGATTGGTCCAACTTTCTCACCGTGGGGAACTGGCTGTCAGTTTTGGGATATCTCCTTGCAGACCTCTTGCATGTGATTGGGGTAGACTGTGAGTGTAATTGCTGGGCCACCCAGGGGTACAATAGATGCCCTTCTGCTGAGCCTTGCTGGCTATCTAAACAGCTTTTCCTCTTGCTCTTTTCTCAGGTGAAGCTGTAAGGAATCACCTCTTGGAAGCTGGGCAGCCAGCACGCTGACAGTGTTAAGTGCTTGCACTAGGACACTGTGGGAGCATCCATGGGGAGGTACCCATCAGCTTTGGAGTAACTCTGAGAGCATCTTGAGTGTGGAAAATGTCATCTGAGTGTCTAACTGGAGTATCTAGAGAGATGAATACAATTTTGCAGTTACAGCTAGTGAAAGCGAGCTCAAAAGACACTGGTTTTTGTAGGTATTGTTAAGGATATGACAAGAAGGTAAACATCCCCAGCCTATGTGAGATATCTAGAAAATTCACCAAGAAGACTTTGGGGCTATGGCAACATTACTTGTTGAAGGAAGGCCAGATCCCCAAGGTCAACTGACATTTACTGCTTCCCAGTCACACTGCTTAGTATTAACCCCCTTCATAGGCTCCTCGGAAAGTCTTGGTTGGAGGGCTTCAAAATGGAGCAAAGGGACAAGCTAGCAACTGGGAGATGATCAGAAAGTTTCCATCCCATCTCTCTCACCTCTAACAATTTCAGCTGAACCCTACTGAATAACCCCATCTGCTTCTAGCAAGCCCAAGCTCAAATATTTTCCTGAAAATTGAGAGCAATGTTGCAAGCTAGAGGATGACTTCAACATTTGAGAGAAATTCATCCTCTATGGAAATCACAGCTTTGGTCTACACAGATTTATTTCAATACAGACATCTGTTTCTATGGTAGTGGCATATATCTGGAACAACTAAATGCAGAATTGTCTGATTTAGTATTTTTCTATGTAGCAGTGGATATCTGATGTTTAGTAGCGTACAGCTGAAGTTCACAGGGGGTCCTACAACAGCCTTTCTGATTTCTCTTTGTAAGATGAGGGGAGAATCATCCAGCTGTTCTTGTAGGAAAAGAATCAAAATGATTAAAAAAACAATCATCCAGTGGCATTTAACAGAAGATTATGTTCCTCAAATGGCCGATCCAAAATAAGGAATAATTCATTTAATTATTGATTATCATTGTTAAATGATAGATATTTCCAGAACAGCTCCTATAGAATCTTATTACACTTCTAGAGAATCCTATTATTTTAATTGCTGTTCCTTTCCTTCCTTTTCCTGTCGCTATTAAACTCCTCAACAAATGGTGACCACTGCGGTGAAAGATCTTAGGGTCCTGCATTTGGGACCTTGAATAATACTTTGTTTGTTCACGATGTAACACCACAGTGGATTTCTCCTTTTTCATTTATTGATACTTATCAGTTTGCAGAATATGACTAAATCCCGGTTGCTGATGTTGTATAAATTTCTTAACATATGTACCCTTTCTCCTGAGTTCCTGGAGGCTTGTGAAGTGTGTTTTTATAGATGTATGGTTTTAACCAGCAGTATGTAGCCCTTCTGCACTGCTAGACACATTTTTGTAAAGAGCCCTGTCACAGTTAAAGACCAAATGACAGTATAGAGACTGATTTTTAATCACAGATATATGCATTTTTATGAACTGCATGACTTTGCTGCTTCATGGGAGCAATGAAGTGGGCTGGGACAAATGCCAGTTGGGCCAGTCAATGGTTCCAGCTGTGTGGTGCATGGTACTGGGGCTGGGCCATAGTGTCCCCAGGGTTCCTCAGAAGTCTCTCAGGTTCTTCTTTTTCCTGGGTTCCCTCTGGAGTCTGTGCTTCTGGATTCTCTCTGTAAATTCTTAATTTTCCTTAGTTACAGCACTGGATTGAAAATACCTCCATGGTGACTCACCCCTACAAATCCTGCTGTCTTTTTCTGACTTGCTGTGGACACTGTTGGTGCTCACAGTCAAGCTTATGTTGTCGGTACTATTCAGGATAATTCTGGGCAAGTTGGAACCTTCTTGATTTCTTGATTTTCAGTAGGTTGTTTGCACAGTTTGCTTTGTATTTTCCTTGAGCTCACAAAAACCACTCAAAGTTCTTTTTTGTGGTGTTTTTTTTTTTTTTTGAAACAAGGCGGTTTTTTACTTCTGAAACAGAAAGTCAGTTAAAGTTCATGGGCTTATGCTAACAGCTCTGCTAGCTAGCCCAAACTCATGCTAACTGCTGTAAAACTTGCTGTTAGCCAAGAACAAGACTTGCTGTTGCCAACAAGTTGCTGACAAGTTGCATGGCTTGCCTGATGCCGCAGGTTGAAAAGGTGATAGAAAACTGGAACTCAGTTGACATTCTGCAGTTGGGAAAGTACAGTACAAATAGAGAAAAAGGTTAAAAATGCTAAAATTTACCTGCGTGTTCTGGGGATCCTGAAATACTGGGGGAACTGGGGCAGTGATACGAAATAGAGAGATCAGATTCCATACTGTTGTGTAGAGTGACTTTAAAGCAATGAATTTGATGTATGTTAGTGTTTTCCACACCTCACTCAATTTGCTTGCACCAAGAATTTATTCTCAACTCCTTAAGGGTTGTTCTCAAGGCCCACAGATCATCTTGAGTGAAGGAAGCACCATCCCCAGAGATCAATCAGTTCAGCTTTACTAGCACAAAGTACACTCCCCACCATTGCCCCTTCTGGATCCCAAGATGATTGGCATTTTAATATTTCACCCTGATTCCTCTGAAGCTATGCTTTATCGTGTAGAAAACATAGTACAAAGTGATGTTAAAACTGTAATAAAAGCTGTTTATTGTATTTAATTGTCATAAGTCATCCTATTAAACTCTTGAGGATATGATAATATCACCATATAAAATTCATATACATTTTTTATCACTTGTAAAATGTGTTATAATTATTTAATAGCTTTGCAACCGGTTGTGTTTGATAATTAACTGCTGTGGATAAGAACCTGTGCTGTTATCTCTACTATCTGGAAAAGGCAGAATAGCCTCAGTTTAACCTGACAATTACCCATGAAAATGATCAGGCGGCAAAAAAATCTTCTTATTTTTTTTTCCCCAGAGAAGCAAACACAAGGCAAAGGTAGCCTAGATGTTCCAAATATGCTTGTTTATTTTGTCTCAACAAAGACACGGATTAGATTACTGAAATACTTCCTATTGAGCAAATGCATCTAAAAAAGCCCCTCAAAACCAGTAGAAACAAGCTTTATAATCCTTACTACCTTCCAGTTAATTGCAAGTTTTGTGTAGAAGAGAAGAAATGAGTGAAATAGTATTGGTCATGATCTATGAATCACATTTTCTGAAGTATTTAGGCAGGTGCTAAATCCCACCATGGACAGTGAAGCTCCCTGCTTTTACACCCTGCAAATCAAAAAGACATCAGTACCTCCAAGCAGAACTAGGAAGAATTCAGACATCAAAATGTGTAACCTGAAAATCCTTGCTGAGCTCTCATCCAAACCTTGAAAACCCTCACATCTGCCTCCAGAGGTCCCTCAGTTTTTAACCTTTAAACTCCCTGAGAAGCTCACATTCTACCTCTGTGCCTGTCCAGAAGTGCTCAGGTTGGAGAGGATGGATGAAAAGTGCTTAGTTCTCCTCTAAGTCCACACAGACAGTTCTTCCTGCCACGGCGCTCTTACAAACTGTTTATAGCATGCCTAAGAGATATCTATGATGAGAGTACAGCTGTGACTACTGCTTTCTTTGAAAATGTGCACAGAATGGCCTCACGTCTGAGCATGAATCCAGCCACAGGAGACATAGATTTAACTCACTTCCCCAGCTGAAGCAGCTCAAACCCACCCTCTTCCCCAAACCCTTGAAGGAATCACAGAAGTTCTTGGTATCATCTTACCTCCAGCACTCGGAAGTGATCAAAAGCCTATTTAAGATACCAAATTCTCATTCTGAGTGCAGGGTTGAAAGTTCAAATCAATGATAAATAAAGGTAGAGAGACTTTTGATAATCACACGGGCTGTTTACTTACATTTTGGTGCCTAATTAATTTTGACAATCTATTTAAAACAGTTGAAGAACTGCCTGCATGGAAGAACATTCCTCTTGCAGTGCCATCTTATTGCAGGTGCTTTTGATCTCAAGTTCTCTCTGCCAAGCTAAAGGAGACTTTCTGGAGTGGATATTTCAGTCATGGGCTTGTGGCTCCATCAGTACACATTGGAAAACTGACATTCAGAACAAACTCCCCACTTTGGGGTGGACAAGTATGGGCATGCATTTTGAGGAGGAAAGAGTTATTTATGGATGATAGCACCTCTTCTTTGAAGACAGGCTGAGACAGTTGGAGCTATTCAGTCTGGAGACAAGAAGGCTTCAGGGAGACCTTACAGTGGCCTTCCAGTACCTAAAGGGGGCTTGTAAGACAGATGAGGAGAAACTCTTTAGCAGTAACTGTTATGAGGGTTAATGGTTTTAAAACAGAAAGAGGTAGATTCAGACTAAACATCAGAAAAAAAGTTTTTACAATGAGGGTGGTGAACCACTGGAACAGGTTGCCCAGAGAGGTGGTAGATGCCCCATCCCTAGAAACATTCAAGGCCAGGTTGGATGAGGCTCTGAGCAACCTGATCTGGTTGGAGATGTCCCTGCTTCTTGCAGGGAAGTTGGACTAGATGAGCTTTAAAGGTCCCTTCCAACCCAAACTATTCTATGATTCTACAATTCTACTTCCTTTTCCCATGAGAACTAGTGCATAATGGTTGGACAAGATGGAAGCTGTGTTTCCCCTTCTCTGTGTGCGTGATTTGTGTTTTTTGAGTCATTGTGAAGGTCACCTAGTATGCAACAGAATCTATTTTAGCTTGCCGTTTGGTATCAGGTAATCAAATAAAATAAGCAATGCCAGATTATTGAATAAAAAGCTGACAGTAAACAGACTAAAATCCTACTCTACTCTTTACATCTAGCCTTGCCACCAGCTACACCTTACAGTGGATCAAGTCTGTAGAGTTATGAGCTGTTCATTCTTGCTTCCAGGGCTTTTTCTGCAAGGACTAAATTTTGCCTTGTGCTTGCTACCTGACCAAAGCCAGCGAAGATCCTTGGGACAGAATTTGACCAAAGAAATAAGAGATGAATCAAGGAAATACAGGTGGCTAAAATCGTCCTTCAGCCACCACCATCAGGGATATCCCTTTGCATGACACTTTTCTGGGTGACCATTTCTGACGGTCTGATCAGAGTAGCTGATCCTAGCACTCTGCCAGGCTGTGATTCAGCCCTGTAAACCAAAACTGAGACTTTAAAGCAGCTGACAGAGCCTTCTGTAACAGGAGAGGGAGCTCTCACAACACCAATGGGAAATTTTTGAGGGCACTGTTCATCCAAGGCACGCAGAGGACAGAAACTTGTCTTTGTTTTTATTAAGGAGGAAGGACGTGCATGCACATGTCCCTATATTAGCTCATGGGAGGCGCTCATACTTTAGGGTGCCTACACCACGAAAAAGACTAGGGATTTGAACATATTTAGGAATTATATGTATCCACAAAAACAAAACCTGAAAATTGGTTGGCATCCATCTGTGTTGTAAATCATGGAAAAATGTCCATATATGTGAAAGGAGAAATCTCATGACATTCCTCCTGGGGTTAGCCAAGCTGCTTCGGTGCTGTGGGTCACCACAGCACAGTGTGATACCCAGCACGTGAGTGTCCCTGGTGATGTCCAAGAGTGAAACACAAATGAACCCCTTAGCTCACTAGCCTTCTTTTGGGAAAACTTACTGAGGGGATACTAGCAGAACTGTGACTTGCTTTCCCTTGTCCCCTCATTACCTTCAAAGCCCCCACCAAAAGGCTCATTTTACCTTTCCAGAATTATGTCCTTTGTGCTTGCATAGTTGAAGAGTTAACCTGAATATATTTCAATATTTCAATATTTCAAAAAATCAATATTTCAAAAAAATCAATATATTAAAATCTCCCCTTTTTAAAAGAAAAATGGAGAAAGAAGTTCTTTTATTTAGTAAAAAGGTCTTAGGAGAACTTCTGTTATCTTCTCATACATTTTATTTCTAGAAATTTCCAAGAAAACAACAGACTTGGAACCATTGATCTGCAATTATTGCAGTACTTTATGAAGGAAGAGTATTTTTTTACTGTTTAATATTTTTGAGAGTATATACTATTTGGAATTAACATCTAGCTCTTCTTAGAAACTGTCAATCTTTCTGTCAAATCTTTATTTATCTGCTGGAGATGTACGTTAAAGCTCCCAGGTTCCTTGGTAACCTGCAAGAAAACAGATGTACACCTCTTCCCCGTTCTTTGCCTACATCCCTTCTACAGAAATTTTCTAGCACAATATAGATATTATTTCTTTTTGCTTTTTATTTATGTGCTCAAATGAAAAATACAATAGTGACAGTACAGCTACAGGGAAATGAAAACAATGTGTAAGAACTGATCCTGCTCTTACTTGTGATGATGCAAATACTGAGCTTCCCTGTTTGCTACAGTGAGCAGACTGCTGACATAAGCCATAAGCTTGCACAAAAATCAAGGCAAGTTGAAGACTGTACCAAAGGACATCACTACTAGTGTCAGTGGGGATTTCCCTGGATACCAAGCCTTTTTCATGGAGAATCTCAGTATAATTTCCAGAGGCCAAGGAATATGTCACTAGAAAAAGAATGAAGCTGAAAGACTCCAAATGCTAATTTGAAACTAACCCTTTTCACTTGTCTTCCTAGATGACAGGAAGATCAGTGAGTCATAATCTGTCAAAAATCTGAGGAATGTCAAATGAAGTCAGAGGGATTCTTCAAATGCAAATCAAGAGCAGAAATGTTTTGTAGATTTACAAAGTACACAGAAAAGTGATGAAAATAGTGTATGACATGATGAGACACAGAACCATATTTAAACAAGAATCTAAAGCAAAAGAACATCACTGTTGTGAGTTATAGTAGTCTCAGGTAGTTTTGACTAGATGACCACTTTTCTAGCAGACAGAAAATTCACTAAGGGATGTGTCTCTCATTGTTCTAATGACATAGCCAACTTGTTAAAATGTTTTGGCTTAAGAAAGTGTTGCAAAATTACAGAAGAGTTATTCTCATTTACCAATAGTTCAAGAGTTGGAGCAGGTGGTTGAAATGTGGAAGACAGTGTTATCAGTTCCTTCTTCTACCAAAAGGTTTGAGTTCTTATTAGAAATTCCTAAATGCTGCTCCACTAGGGATTTCCTGATGTTGTTTTGTCCTGTAAAAATAGTTAAATACAGGCTGGAGAAGAGATTGGAATGTCTCCTGTGCTGGTGAGCTGCTCTCTGGCTGGAGATCCAGACTCACTGCTTTGCCATTTCTCTCAGTAATTGTTTGTATGAGGTATATGAAGTAGAAGAGCACCAGTAAGGGTGAAAGAGGAAACATCATTTCAATGAATGCTGCATCCTAACAGCTGAAGACTTTCTTATGGAAAAGTCTGATTCAGATCTTCTCTGTTCAGGAAGAGGTTCTGAGTCAAGGAGAGATCTTCATTGCTGGACACTGAAGACATAACTCAATCCTCTATAAAATACATCACCAGTTATTTGGTATAGCTGTCTAGCCAGGAGAAGACGACACTCACCTGAGGGAAGTGGGCTACAGTCCCTGCTCCAGTGTATCCTTACTTGGGTCTGCAATGACTAGGCAGCCCAATATTTGTCCAGCCTCATGGATGGTAGATTACAGTTTTTCTAGTCCTCTCAGAAGGGAGCTGAGTCATGCACACTCTTGACCTACCATGAAAGAACTGTTGTTTGGGGTAAAAAAGAGATTCTTTCTGACTGCTTTCTAAATATAGGTCATCATCACCTTCGCTTCTTACAAGCTCTGGGAATGAGCTGTTTGGTGTCAATGAAATTACAGTTTGGCAAGAAAAATAAAAACATTTCAAGTCTGTTTCTTCTGGAATATTATTTCCAATTCTTCTGTTTGCCAGTCAAATATAAAAATCAGTGATTTCTATGGTTTTAGTTTTGATTAGGTGTTACAATTCCTCCATACACACTCTTAAAAAAAAAAGAGTTTAGCTTTGTTGTAAAATTTATATCTGATCTTAAAGTAGACAACAGAGCAACAAAACTGATTGAGGAACTGAGAAAGCAAAATGTAGGGCAGGTGAAAGATTGGAATTTATGTAGGCCTAAACCTGATTGTTAAGAGGGAATTTATTAGACCTTATAAAATCCTCAATTGCATGTATAATGTCCCTGTAGTTTACTGTTTCCTTTAATATAAACTATAGAATTATAAATATGGAACAGATGGCAAGAAACATGTTTCCCATACCAAGAATCGTAAGTTCATCTTCCTGCAGAAAGGTTTTTGGAACAGTTTCTAGAGGGAGTAAAAAGTTCTAACCTGTATTTTATCCATGAGGAAAAAAAAGGTGGGAAATTTTGACCACTGAAGTTTGTATTAATTTCTGAACTGCAAAAGCCACCTCTGCCTACTAGGTCACTTGGTGAGATAGAGATGTTCAGTTCTGGAAGAAATAAGTAATTGTTCTAGAATTACTGCATAGCTGGACCGTGGTAAATGCTGAGGCATGCCTGGTGCCTGTGAAGCTAGGAAAAAGGGAAATGGTGGCTAGCAGAATCCAATGTGCAATGTTTTGAAAGACAGGCTTTCTGTGTTTTTTTTTCCTTTGTGTATTTGTTTTTACCTTTATAATTTCTAGTGTGTTTGAAATTCCTTTCTAGCTATCCCCTAGGATCCATGCATGTGCAGATCCTATTAGTGTTCCTGAGATGGCATTTTCTACCCACAGAATGCTGTCTCTAAACTGCTTATCTACACCTCTCATTCAAAAAACCACATTCTTTAGACCTGTTTCTTGGAAGATTCACTGAAGAATTCTACTGACTGATGAGATCTATTACGTGGTCATAAGGTATGAAAAGAGGAAGAACTTTTATGGAAGAACCTAAAGGTCTGCAAGATGGAAATGAAGTTACTGTCAAACAACTGCGTAGTCTGTGAAGGTGGGTAAATACCTCTTCAGTTTGAATCAGTCCACTTAGGAGTTAAAATGTTCTCTGGAGGTATCTTTCTTTCTCCCTTCACCAAGTATGTACATGTATGGCACAAAAACTTGTCAAAAAGCTTAATCCTCATTTACAAATAAATTATTTCACATTCATGTTATTGTAACTAAAAAAAAATGAAATTATGATAATAAATACAGTATTTCCAAATGAAATTACAATCTAGTTCTGCTTATTGTTATGTCAGGGTAAATCAGGAGGGTTTTGATAGTGTTTTTGGTGGCATTACTGTGGATTCCTAATGGTTTTCTTGTGACTAATTTGAGCCTGTATCTCAGGAACTTGTGTTGTATGTATTTTAAAGAAAGAAAGATGAGGAAGTGTATCTCAAAGTCATATCCATGTTGGAGATTGAATGACGGTGTAATTAGACTTAGCTATGACATTCCCTTTACTTAAACCATAATTTACTGACTAATTTATTCTTTATTTTTACTAGTATTGGATTATTTCCCAGAAATTTTCTTTATACACCAGTGTGCCCAGTGCTAGACACTCAAGCACAGAACAGATCTGCTGCTGTGAAAAATACACGGCTTAAGATAAAAAAATTGTACAATCTATATGTCTGTAGATGTTAGTCATAGGGGGACATGAATATCTCTTTTCATCCTTTGAACTGATTTAATGTAATACTGTCTCAGTCCAGAAATACATAACAATGCTAAAATGGCACTGTGCCTGCGGGTGTATTGATGGAGCATAGTTCTTTGGACACAGTGTTGTCCTAGCATGCTTATATCTCTTATGGCATCCTGCCCCTTTGGAGCATGGACAAAAGACACTGTGTCTATGTACTCATTAATAAGAGGCACGCACAATGAGGCAGAGGCACTCAGCATGGAAGCCAAGAGATGCTTTCCACCTCTGTGAGATTATGGGACAAAAGGATCGTACTGGCAGAGAAGGAAGACTGAGTGGTGTCATTGTGGACTGTCTCAGACAGAATGATCCATAAAGCAACATCAAAAAAGCAAAATTCCTTATTTTTATCTGCTTCCATCTACAGCAATTCCCTGCTATTCTCCCTTAATGCAAGTGCCATTTGTTTATATGATATATTCCTCTTTTAAGTCCCACTCCCTGTATTTATTAACCAGATAATCCATCTTTACCATACAGCCAATGCCATGATTGCAAATCCTACAGGTTCTTAAAATGGCTGTAAAGTAGAACTCTTTTAAGAGCCTCAGGATGGTGACTGGTTGCATAAAGCAGATTATTCCTGTCTGGGGTTTCCAGGAAATTGTTGTATTCCACTTATTACCTGTCTTTGAAATGAAAACATCAAGATAGTTTATCTCTGAAATGCTGCACTCCACAGCATACAAGACCAAAAACTTAATAGCATCATGAATTTCATATAAAATAACAATACATTTTTCCAAGATAGCTTTCTCCCTATTCCACATCATGAAATCACAGTCAATAAACTTATACACCATTGCACCATATAAATGTATTAAAATCCTTGATTGACTGAACTAATCTTTTTTTCAAAATGAGCTGTAAATAAACAAGCAAGGTGCAGGATACAAACCGTGGCTATATGCCTCTCATGAAGAGACAAGTCCAGTCAAGCTCTGATATTTAAGAACGGTGTAAGTGAAATTTTAATGAGCAGAGAGCATTCTTGAAGAGTCCCACAAAGAGCAAGTAATCCAAGCAGTCCTTAATGGTCTTCCTATCTGTTGACTATCTTTTACTGTCACTTAGGTCTCAGCAATTACTTGGTCTGCAGCAGAGCTACTGGGAGGTGTAGATTTAAATTATGCATAGGCATAGAGGTATGGATTCATTCTACTCAGTTTAGGTACCTTGCTAAGATGCTGGACTTAAGAATCTGGTCACTCTAAACTCCATAGTCAATGGAGAAAGATAGAAACCTCCAGAGGGTGATTCGTCTCTTAAGTGGAAGTCTTTGTCTCTCTATACTTACTGCAGAGAGCCCTGGGCAATGCTGCTCCTCACTTAGGAGCCTCAGTTAGGCTGGATTAATCCAGAAACAGCATTTTTCTCATGTAGTGAAATAAGTCAGTTCACTGAAGTCATTAAGTTTGCACTGAGTTAAAATACATATCAATGAGAGAAAACCAGCTCCATCTGTTTTAGGAAGCTGTTCATTTTAGCTACTGGGAACTGGACAGAGGGAAAACCAGGATATTCAGTGGACGGGTATTCTACTAATTAACTGCCAGCTACTTCTTCATGCTCATCTTTGTATCCTTCCAAAAGTTCATTTCTGCCAAAACTTTATGCCTGGGACCCAGTTGCCTTCGTGTTACATCTCGTTTCGCTGACCTTTAACTGATCTGATGCTGCAATGGCACCTGGTGATAGACTTAAGGCCCCTGTCTCTGCCCCCAAATCAGCAGGAAGAGAGCTCCTTGTGATGCAAAACTAAGCAGCAAACTCCTGAGCCTGTGGGCTCAACAGCAAAATTCGCATGCCCTCCCCTGAGCCCAGAGTTCTGCTCAGTGACCCTGCAACAAACAAAATCACTGCTGTCATTTTGTCTCTCTCCCACACTTGTTTGTCTGTAATACTGTTTGTAATTTTCATGTTTTAGATTTTAAACATTTCATGTAGGGACCCTGCCTGAATATGTCTGTAAATCACCTATCACACAGCTGGTGCAGTAATACAATAATAATAATTAATTAATAATGGGCCTGTTCCTTAGAAGTGTCAAGAACTGGCAACTAACACTGATGTCACCCTCTCTCAGAGGAATCAAGTCATTAATAATAAATAATAGCAGGAAAATAATAATATCACATTCTGTTTTTTCTCACTGCTGTGATGATCAAATCTTTCTTTCCATTTGCTAACTATGTGCATATAGATCAAGTTACATATAGGACATATACCTGCAGTCATACTATCTAACCTCCGTACACAAGATCGGGGCTCTCTTCAGATATTTAGCAACTCAGTTAAATTTGCAAAGTCTCCACAGCCTGAAAGCAATATATCTGAGGGACAAGACCTCCAAGTGTCCTGCAAAATAATGATGTGAGGGTTAATTAAGCACATAGCTATTCAGGGTCATTTTAAACTTGCTTCATTTAAACTCCAAGTAAGCTAATATCCCTACCACCACTATCTTCTCTCCCTTGTTAAAATTTTACTGCTTTCACATGCCGTTGAGCTTCCTCCTGAAAACCCATGCATCCAGCTTGCCTACAGATAACCTTGCAATCTAATCTAAGCCACGAGTGACGCTGGGAGAGTATTTGTTGCGGGGCTGGCCGCAATGAACTTTCTCTGCTGCTACACAGAGGACTTAATTTGAGGCTGTCAATCAATCATCTTTCAAGCACAAAAATCACTTTTGTAACGAAGGGGTTATTATCCACATAATTCTCTGCTTTTCTTAACTGCTGTTTTTCGGAGTCCCTCATGTTAAATTATTACATCAAAGTTGATTGAAAGCAGTTAAACGGTAATCACTTGATTTTTAACGTTGCTGGAATCTCAAAGGGCTGTGTTACTTGTAATTACAGCATTTTTCTTTACTTCACTTTGAATCTTAGGAGACAATATTTTCACCAGTATTCCTGGCTAATCTGCCTTTAGAATAGCTTTGTTTCTTCAGCTCATCAACTTTTGTAATGCTAGCCAATAAAACACAAAACAGGGAAACTGCACAATTGTTCCTCTGCTAGGTAGCTACATATATATCTATCTATATATATAGCGCCAACACTGACTACAATCTTAGGGGATTTCTGCATCTTTGTTTACAAACACATGTATGAATGAAGTCTTCCTTGCCTGAATTTTTAGAATTGACATTCTTACACCATGAACAAGCACAATTATGAGGAAAAAAAAGAAATGGAGAACAAAAGAATGCCATATGTATTAGAAAGAACAGATTACATTTATGGATATTGCATTAAATTTTGGTTTATAGTGTGTTTTACACTGCCTTTGTTGCACTGTAATGTGTTGCAAGACAACTGAATTAATAACTCGGCTTCCAGAGGAGAAGCAAGGCAGAAACAGCAGCACCAAGTCACACAGAGAAGGGAGAGTATGAGTATGGGAGAATATGGGAGCCATGTCTATTCTTGGTAGCAATGCAGAATTCAATCCAAATTCGGAATTGGATTGCTGCATCTTTGAAAGAGAAAGGAAAAAAAAGTTAGCATTTTTAGGCAGCGTGTTTTTCCTTCGGTGGCAAGGCATGAAGGCTGGATTCAAATGTCTAAACAGAGACACCCAGTGCCACTTTAGATGCTTCTTGGCCACGTGCTGCTCTCCTCATGAGTGTGGACCTCTGGTAAGTCCTATGTTACCTCTTTTCACTCATTTTCACCTTTTTGGTTACAGCAGGCAAGCATTTCAAGAGGCATGGCAGCTGATGTCTAGGCACCCACATCCTCTCTAGGGTGCCATTTTATCTGGAACAGAATCTTAAGATTTTTAGGTGTCATTTCAATCAAGAAACTATTCACTTTCACAATAAATTTTCACATCTCAAAACAGGGGTATGGCTTGTTATTTTTGGGATGTGCATCGGTCCTAGATAGAGGAGTGACTCTATCAGTGCTATTATGGTTTTTAGGAAGGCTAATGTGTTTTGCTGCCATTGTTAATACTGGGAAATTATATTCTTATGTTTGCAGATGTAAAATGTGCTACGCTGAAAACTCCATTGCAGAATTGGATCTGAGTGTACACATACAGAGATGTCATTTAAAACAGAGATTATATTTTTGGATTTTGATGTTCCTTAGCATGAGGATACTGAAACATCAAGTAATTGTGTTAGTACCTGAAAGGATAATTTCCTTGCAGCACAAAAATGTTGGTTTAAAGCTTTTAATTGTTTTCTAAAGGCTTGAAAGCCCACAGTTATTAACAGTAATTGTAGGCTAAAATTGCTTTATTTAAGCTGTATATGAAAAAAAATTGTGAACCTTATGTAGGTCTTACACTAACACTCACAATTTTGAACTAGGTAGAAAAATTAAATTCTCACAAAAATTTAAGACTCTGCCAGCTCAATCTTTCCTAATTACAGTTTACTTACATTTGTTTCCCACTTCATCAAGGTGCTATTGGAGAGTTTAAAAAATGTGCCTGACTATTGCGGTTCTCAGACCATGTTTTCACACAGCACACTTTGAATTTGTGCATTTTATATTAAACAGATATTTGACAGGAGGCATAGGCATCTCTTGGAGTGGGAACCAGAACTCCATCTAGCCATCCTCCAGATAAGGCCCTTTATGAAGTGATGCAGTGGTGGCACTCAGTTTCTAGTCTAGTGAAGCTTGGATCTTTCCTTAGGTCACCTACTCTTTATAGAACTTAGATGGATAGACTGTACTTCTGAACAAGAGTTTTTAAGTCTTGCCTGTGGATTACTGCTTATTATAACTGAGAAAAAAAAAATTGTACTTTGAATTTCTTCAAGAGAATTTCAGTATTGCAGAATATATTAAAAATATATGTTCCCACACCTTAAGTTACACTAGTAAACAGGATTTGTTTTGAAATTATATCTTTATAGTTCTTTTCATTACACTTTAGTAGATTTTTAAGGGGCTATGGTACTCATTATGGGCGAAGAGCTGTTTTTTACCCTCTGGTAGATACTTTCAGTAGACATTAGATGAAAATGCGTAATCAATGTCACTGTAGTGTCCCTGACATTAACACTTCTGGGGATGTCTATCCAGACATGATTTGTCAGTACAGGGCTATTTTAGGGTGCTAGTGAATGATGTATCTTTGAATCCCACAAACAGACCCATTCTCAAAAGTCAGCTATTTATATACACTATTGGTTGTGCAGATTTTTAGGGTAGGGAGAAGGTTGAAATTACAGAATAGAAAAATGGGAGAAAATATAAATATATTTCCCATTTTTTTTCAGTGAATCTTTTGTAACAATTTGGGTATTATGATCTCATATGTTGTAATTTTTCTTAGCTGTAAATCTGTTTCCCTGAATGAGATTGCACCTGACTCACTTGTACCAACAGGGACAGAAAAAAGCTTCATGCCTCTCAGTCAGATGAACCCAGCTAACCAAGTGTAAGTAATGACAGCAGTTGTGTCAGTCAGCGCAATGAAGAAGAGCAAACAGGTATATGGTGTTCGCTGCACCTGCAGAAAGAGTCACTGGTGTACTACAGCCAACATCACTGTCACTGGTGTTAAGCCAGGATTTGAGTACCTTGATGGCATACCAAAGATGACCTGTGAAACTGAATTGTCTTCCTGATTATACTGGATACAGTATATAAGTGCAGAGCAGTTGTAGTAAGAATCAACGACATTTTTTCAGAAAACTTTCTTTAGAATACATCCCTTCCCTTGGCAAAAAATCGCCCCCTAAACCCCTGGCTCTTAAACAGAATATGAAGTTTTTGCCCACGAAATATTGCTGAGCTGTATTTTTGGGTTTCTGAACTGTTTTATTCTCCCCCTTAAATGCAGTTCTCCTTGAAAAAAAAAGGAGCTCTGATTGTGGGGTGCTGTATTCTCTTGTGCTTCATACATTTATACACGTAATGCTATTTACTTTTTCTTATCCAATACTTCAGGGAGACTTCTGGACAACTTGCATGGGTAAGAGCTCTTAGGATCAAAGTTTTTACAATATGCTGCTCTTGTTAAGTCGCTGATGGCAGTAAGTGAGTACCACAAAAAAAAAATGACACAAAGAACTCCTTATGAGCAAGTGTCATTTGAAAGCAGGTGCAGTTGTAGTCACCCAGCAGAAGACTCGGTTCACAAGTTGTCCGTAGACTACAGAAGAAAGAAGGTTTAATACAAAAGGATTGTCTCATTGACCCAGCTTGATCTGTGTTTCAAAGGGAAAGCTGGAAGTGTACTACAATGAGCTTCACATATTGATCAGTACAAGGAAAGAATGACATAGCTCAGCCCATGACATTGTCCTTTTTTTATCTTTTATCTCCTGCCCCTACTTCTATTCAAGGTAAAAAAAGAGTTGCAATTAGTTCATCTTAAAGAGATTAGACTTCTTACTCAAAATCTGGAAAAGATGCTGGGAAATCACAGCTATCCCAGAGGGGTTTATTTTTGCTATATGCATTTTTTGACTTCACACAACAAATAAACATTTCTAAACTAAGAGGAGGCAAGAAAGAGAGGGGGAAATATTTTTTTTCTTTCCTTTTCTCTCCCTCTCTCTCTCACACACACACATGTGCATGCATGCATGCACACACACACACACAGACATACACTAGTTTAGCAAAATTAAATTAATATGGACATCACTGAGAATAATCTCTCAAGTCCTCATTTTCCATTTTTGTGAGGATAATGAAATCAATTTTAAAAGACTAACAACAGACTGTTTTCCCATGAGTCAAAACTAATTTTCTGATATGAATGAAGGAGTTCTATACAGCAAATAGTGTAGAGTATTGGAAAAATTATAATGACCTAGATTTGGGTGGTTGTGTCACTCATAAGTGGCAATGTATGAATTATATAGGTCAGCCTCAGCAAAACCAGATGTCTCAGCTACCAAAAGTCCCAATAACAGCAACCAGAAAGAGGAATTATAGTTCATAATTGGTTTGTAAAAATCTCTGATGGAGCTGTTGCCTTGTTATTAAAATCATAGAATCATAGAAGCATAGAATAGTTAGAGTTGGAAGGGACCTTCAAAGGTCATCTAGTCCAACCCCCCTGCAAGGAGCAGGGACATCCCCAACTAGATCAGGTTGCTCAGAGCCTCATCCAGCCTGACCTTGAACGTTTCCAGGGATGGGGCTTCCACCACCTTTCTGAGCAACCTGTTCCAGTGTTCTATAACTCGCATCTTAAAAAATGTTTTCCTAATTTCCAATCTAAATCTACCCCCCTCTATTTTAAAACCATTACCCCTCGTCCTATCGCAACAGGCCCTACTAAACAGCCTCTCCCCATCTTTCTTGTAGGCCCCCCTGAGGTACTGGAAGACCGCTATCAGGTCTCCCCGGAGCCTCCTCTTCTCCAGGCTGAGCAGCCCCAACTCTCTCAGCCTGTCCTCATAAGAGAGGTGCTCCCTCTGATCATCTTCGTGGCCCTCCTCTGGACCTTCTCCAACTGGTCCATGTCCTTCTTGTGTTGGGGGCTCCAGAACTGGACACAGTACTGCAGGTGGGATCTCACCAGGGCAGAGTAGAGGGGGAGGATCACCTCCCTCGACCTGCTGGCCATGCTCCTCTTGATGCAGCCCAGGATGCGGTTGGCCTTCTGGGCTGCAAGGGTGCATTGCCTGCTCATGTTAAGCTTCTCATCCACCAGCACTCCCAAGTCCTTCTCCTCAGAGCTGCTCTCAATCCATTCTCCGCCCAAAATGGTTGAATGTTGACTCAACTAACCTGTACATATTCATCCACGCAGTGGAATTTGCATTACCCACATTAGGTCCCTTAGACAATGCAGAGGAACAATCATCAATTAAGCAAGGGTTGCACCAAAGCCAACATGCTGACTGTTTACTCTCAAACATAGTCACTAGAAAGCTCAGATAGTTAGAACAGTTATATTGGCTACATCTGAACAAAAAAAAAAAAAAAAAAAAAAGATGTTGTAAGCCTTGTTTGCATTTAACAAGCTGCTCTGGGCCTCACAGATCTGCTTTCTGCTGTGGAGGAAGCCCAGGTCTTTATCCTCCTTGTGAGTTTGACAGAATATCTTTGAAGGACTAAGAGTAGTACAGACCTTTACGATTGCAGTGCAGGAGAAGAAAGAGAGGCCTTCACAATTTTATGTTCCCAAAGCCTAGTATGAAGTCACCATCCTAATCAATTTTGGAATAGGTTCAGATTTTCTTAGACAGAGGTAGAAATTTAATTAAAATCTCCTAAGTCTGAAGGAGTGATCCTGGTAGAGCTGGTAGATCCTTACACAGCTGGGGTGGGAGGTAGGCTGTAAACTCTTCAGCATGAACAAGGCCAAGTTGTGTTGGGCATGCTCAAAAGCAGAACTTCAGGTGCCAAAGGAACTTTGTGTGTGAAGCCTAAGGACTATGTGTACATCCCTTTCTAGGTAGCAACTAAGTGGAAGGCTGGAGGACTTGAATTTGGAGACGTGCCAGTGTCTATGAGATGTTTATACCTTTTCTAAATGTCTTTGTGGAGCTATTGCCTGGTCAAAAGTGACCCCAAGACTTTACAGAAAGATGTCTCCTTATGTGAAAATACCACTCTTTCCATCTGTGTTTTCATGTGAGATAAAAAGCTCTTTTCCATACATAAAAAAATGATTTTTTTTTTTGTAACTCAGGACTTAAATTAAATGCTTTTTCATTTGGGAGCTTGGGATCTCCCTTTTTTTCCAGTGCCCTATAGCTTGGTTTCTGAGCCTGCAGGTCCAGCAGTCTTTGGACACGAAAACTTATATTTCCATTCATAATAATTTTATTTGGCTTATTGTTTGTAAGAAAAACAAAGCTAAGCATTTCAGTCATTATAAAAGGCCATTATTAATTTATTCCTGTTGTGCTAGAACTTGATAGTCTGTCTGTGTGCTTAAAATGCTTTTGTATCTTGTTCTTTGTTATCTCCTAGGCATGTAATTTAATTAACACATGTACACTGCTTTGAAGATGTAAAACGATATATGAAAGCTTAAAGTGCCAAATTAAGGCTTTCACAGATGAAACCGTGGGGCAGCAGGCAAAAAGTACAACATAAAGGCAGCAGTGCTTGAAGGTAATTACTCCTGCAAAGGGCAGGAGCAAATATAATGCCCCAGAACTGCTGCGGGGAGCAAAAAAAACCAGTGCCAGCAATTGAAAAAGCACCTGGCTTTTGCTACCATCCAGTGATGAAGAATCAGGTGCCTGCTGTTATTCAGTTCTCTAGTTCTCCTTTAAATATGATGGATTATTTTTCATGGTGACTTCACCATGTGATCCTGGGTTGAGGAAGAAAGGTACCACAGGGGAGCGTAAGACCTAGCGGTTTAGGTGTGTATTCTGCCAACTGTTAAAACAGGAAGAAAATGGATTCATTAAGTTCATGTGAATAAAATTAAACAGATTCATGCCTGTCAGTTATGGATAGTACTGAGCAATGGATAGGCTCAGTATCATTATATCATCTTGCTTAGTCAGGGGTACATCTCGTCAGAGCTATTTTACAATGAAAGGTCATACATAGCAAAACTACTTTAGGACTTCAGCTGGGTCAGTAGCATTAGTCCCATGATACTACAGTAAAAGAACGCAGGGTCTTACATATGAGTATGCAAAAAACTCAGATGGGAGGAATGAACTGGCTGTTAAATTTGTGGGCTTGGGACCCAGTAGCTTTCTGATGGTTTACGGTTGCTAGGAGCCAGTTTTAGGCAGCAAGTATGGAGCCAGTTGCCTAAACAGAGTCATCTAGTGCCATTTGAAATACTGTATCTAAGCCTGGGCTAGCAGATACGGTGTGAGCCCTATGGGGGACACATGCCTTCCAGAGCAGCAGCTGAAGCTCAGGAGAGCATCGGTTCGCCAATCCTGCCTGCCAGCCCTGCATGGACATTAGAGGATGTTAGGATGTTTCAGATGGCATTGGCTGCCTATGTTTATGCAACCAAATCTCATCCATGCAGTCAAGTGCCACTGTTTGGCACCAGAAAGAGTGACAGCGTCATGGCTTCTATTGGATTTCCATGCCACTAATCTTGCTTCTTCTGGAACCTTTGCATGCTGCACACATCAACCCAGTACCACAACTGTTAGTTACAGACTACATTTAAAAAGTTAGATTTTAACTAAGAAAATAAATTTGCTCCAGTACACTTTTTAGGTGGACTTCCCTACCAATGACTAGGTTCATCCTATTTAGGTTTCGTCAAGCACTTCGCAGTTGTCATGACTTCTTACAGCACCTCGCCCCAAAGACCAGCCAAACAACTCACATTGTAGATTAATACAGGAGAAGCATTTATTTTGTCTCAGCTGGAAATTGTTCTTTGTGTGTTTTATTGTGATCCTAAAATTTGTTACCTGGTGTGGGAACATTTTCATTTTTTTTAATATGTGCTTTATCTTGTTTTGTGTGGAGGTGGGGAGGAATCAGCAAATCAGTATGTTTATCACTGACTGACGTGTTCACTTCTGATGGGTTTTATCTTGCACATGTTTATTATATTATTCACAACAGGATCCCTATTATGAAGTGGATGAATGTTGCTATTCATTCAAAACAGATGCACATTAAGTGACAGTCACTGAGTCATTGCCTTTTATATGTCAAGGAAATCAGTACAAAGTTGGCTGTTGCTTGACACAGATACATCAGTCAATTTGCAAAGGATAGCTATCCTTTAGTACCAACAATGCCATCTTAATTTCTACTGTATAGCCTGCTGTTGCCATGCGGTCCTGCATTAGTTGTATTGTTCCTGTTTTTTTTTTTTTTCTACAGAAGCCACCAGATATTGTGAAGCAAAACTCATTATCAGCTTTCTCGGGTTGCAGTGCTGTATCTCTCTCTATTTCCTTTTCTGATAAACAGTGAACAGGCAAAAGGGTTCATCTTTTATACAAATATGTAAAGATCTGTTGCCACTAGTCTTCCAGTTTTGACTTTCATTCTAATTGCCCTGGGAAAACAATTTACAGATTTTAGCTTTTTTTTTTTTTCCCTCTAGAGATGTGTAAATGTTCATATTCAATCATCATAATGATGAACACGTGTTGTAGAAACATACTGAAAGCAGCATATACCTGTCAGGGAATTTTTTTTTCAGTATATCCAAGTAAAATCTATCCTAATCACTGTATCCATTTTTCAAAGGCAACAGAACAACAAGACATTTCTAGAATTGCAGTTAATGATGACAGCTGAAAGATATAATAATGTGTGAAAAAGCCTATATGCAGAGCCACATTTATCTTTTTATTGCGAGTTCCATGTATCTTGTATATTTGCTTGATGAGCCTGTGTAGTCTTAGTTTCTCTAGAGGCTTGAACGAAATTAAGGTGATGCTGTCATGTTATCAGCAAGAAGTTTAGATTTTTCTAGAAAGAAGTCCCCTCGTGTCAACATACCAGCCTTTACAAAGCTCTGCTTTGCTGTTCTCTACACAACCGAAATTTGACTCTTGCAGTTCATAAAAATTTAGTTTCTTTTTTGCTTCTGTAGAAGTAAAAAGAACAGATGCATGTACATGATCTGAAAGAAATCCATCTATATTGCCTGCTGCCTGAATGGGTTGACTAATGATAACTGGTGATTATCTGCTTGGAAAATAATGGGCAAATTTCCCTTGCTGTAACTTCACTGACTTCAGGCTGCACTGTGTTTTAATTATAGCATGTTCAAACCAGACTCAACAAAGATCTAGTGGATGCGCTAAAGGGAAAAATCCTCCTTTGGTTGGGTGTCAGACTATTACTATTATTTATTTAAGTGCTTTTAACGCGGCAGTCTTGACCTACTTGGTCTTTTCTTCTGCTAATGGCTGTGAAATTGAAACAATTCACTTGGCATTTTAGACTGTTATTAAAAAAAAATGCCCAAGAATGCCAGAATGGAGACATTTCTTGCCCACTACAAGCTACTTAAAAGAGTTACTTTGCTGCAGTATTCATAGTGAAGAGGACATAAAACCCTCTTGTGACAAATTATTTTACTGGGAGTACAAAACCAAGGTAAATTCATTTCAGCCGCTGCATGGTTAGTCATTTTTTAAAGTATCAGACAAAGATATTTTCAAATATCAGTGGAAGGCTTAATATCAGTGGAAGGCTGCTTCTTCAGTGGGTTTATACTTGAACTCATAGTGCCCCCCATCACATTTCTTTAAAAAATGATGAATTGCCAGTTCCTGCAGTGAGAAACTCAGCCGAAGCAATATGAACATTGAATCGTGCTGGGGTGTCTTGTTGTTGTGAAAGTGTACTTGGGGAGCTGTACAGAGCAGTAGAAAAAGGAGCTGCAAGTCCCGGCTCTGACATGGATTTCATTTGGGATCTTTTGTAGGTAATTTCTCCTGCTTATCTTATTCCTTTTTCTTTAAAAAAAAAAAATTACACTTCTAAATTTTCTCTTTTCAGTGAAAGTGATGCTATATTGGGGTTTAGTCAAGTATTTTTCAAGTGCTTTATTGATGAAAGACACAACATAAACGTTGTCCAAATCGTATGCAGATCCATAGAAGTAAACATTTAACAAGCAAACAGTCTTCAAGGATACTGAGGTAAGACAGGGACAGGGGCATAGGTGCTAAAATTGCTCTGAAGTGCAAGGAGCCATACAGGAGGCATCTGTACATAGCAAGAAAGCAAGAGATCCCTTATGCAGATACTTCCAGTTCCCTCTTTGCTCTCAGCATCTCATCAGACCTCCCCATCTTTCTCCCATTCCTTTCCACCCACCTCATCCTCTCTGTTCACCAGGGTCTCACTAACCGGTACCACTGCAGTCTTTCTCAAACTGCAGGCTTGCAGCCGCCTTGGCTCCTCCATAGCTCCCAGCATCCTTTCCCAGCCTGTCTGGAAAAGTAGTCTGAAAAAGATTTATGCTCCTGCCAAAAGAACATAGGGAACAGGGAGAAAGGTGCTACGCTGCTGGAAAATGGACAAGAGACCTCTTCTCAGTGTCAGCCCTTCCTCTCTAGTCCCTCCAGCAGCAGTGGCATCTTACCCTCCCTCCCTCTGCATGCAGATCCCAATTTCTTGCTCCCCAGATCTCCAGCAGCACCCTCACTTTCTGTTACAGCCATGAGCAGGTGGAGGAGGATGAGCCCAGCCTGATGCTCACGCAGTTGCTCCCCGTTTGCTCCCTGGGTCTGTGGGTTATCAGATGGACAACGACGGTTGTTCACATTGTCACGTATTCACATGTCCAGAAGGGTTGAAGAATTTAGCACAAGGTGCAGAGGACTGAGTATTATTCTTTTTAACAACTTGGTATAATTTTTCAATTTGTTCAAGCTGTCCTCTCTGCCAGTAAACTGAACAATTAAAGGGCATTCACTTATTTTTCATGCACTGAAAGTATGAATTTTTCATTATGTTCCAATTCACATTTTTTTCCCCAGCTTCATTAACTGTCTAGTGTGAACTTTATTGTCTACACATTCATACGCTTTAACTGGCTGGTGTGTTTGGGGGAATATTTTGCAGACTCTGTCTTCTCTTTCTCTCTGCACAACTCTTGTTATTCTCTGAAAGGGAAAAGAGAAAGAAAGGGAAGAATAAATAATAATCAAAAAGCATGTTTCTTTTCAGGCGGCAGCACTCAGCACTCACTGCAAACCACGCTGTGTAGGATCTTGTAAAGCTTGATTGGAAACATATTATCATATTAAAAATGTGTATCTCTTCCTTCCCCTTTTTCTTCCTCCCCCTTAGAGTTAAGCAAAAGATGGGTTTCAAGGGGATTTTGCTCTGGCAAACAGCTATGTTGTCTGCTAAGGTTACTCTTTCCATAAAGCCTCAAAGACATGGGTTTTTAAGACATTATTAAAGACAAAGTTGGAGGAAATGGACTGGCAGTGTTATGGTCATTTCAAGTGAAAAAGACAGGACTTTTTGGAGACTCTTCCAAGGGTGCGTAAGGAAAATTATTTGGGAGATATCCCCATCGTGAATGCCCAGCTGCCTAACCCACATCTATTGCAGCAACTCAGGGATGAAAAAGAGAGCGGCCTGACCTGATTAAACCTTGACAGCACCCCGCGACCAACGATACGCGCGCCCTAAGTCCTGCCCCCATTCACGGGCATGTGCACATGCTGTTAAAGTCGCAGGCTATGTTTATGAAGTCATTGAAGTCAGCGTGGTGTTGGACAGTGGCAGGAACAGCCTATTCCAATCCAGTGCACAAAAAGGCTGTCACACAGGAGGAGAAAGATTTAGTCGCAGTGTAGCTACTATTAACTTCTAATACAGTCCTATTTTTTTTGGCTTTTTTTTTTTTTTTTTCTTCTGAAGAGCTACAGAGACACGGCATTAAACCTGTGGCTGCTGGAGGAAGCAAGAGCAAGCAGAGGCAGATTGGTGAGGTCTCAGGTCACAGCATCGTGTCGCAAGTGCAACCCTCCCTCCGGAGCTGGTGACTGCCGTCCTCCGTCTTTCTCCATCTTTTAATGCTAATGCTACAGGGGCTCATCTCACCCAGAAACATATGTACCCCATTGGAAGCCTAGACCTGTGTGCAGACAAGTGGGGAGAGAGAAAAAAAGAAGGCTTCTGAAATAAACCTAGGTGCCAATTCTGAGATTTTGGCATCAAATGTTTTCTTTTTGGCTCTTCAGGATGATGGCATCTGGCTAATTAGGCAGCATCAGTGCTACAAGGACTTAGACTCTATAAATTTAGCATGCTTAGCCTGGGGCTGCTTGAATCTTGATCTGGGGCTGCTTGCCCTCCTAATACATGCCTGTCACTGACTGCATTTTAATGTTTGTGACTTTGTATTTTACTTAGATAAAAACTTCTGAAGTTTGACAAAAACCCGAATAATTGAAAGGATTTGTTCCTCGAATGGTCCCTTTTACATTTCTTAGATATTTCGTAGTACTGACTCAAGCTTTAATGTCTCTCAGGAGGGAGATGGAAGGAGCATTTAATAACCAAACTAAAGCCATCCTAAAAACACTGGATTTGTTTCAGACCACCTAATTCCAACAAGCTCAAACTTCATCGGACTTTAAGCACCTGCCTCTGGTGGCACTTCAGAACAGTAACCTTCAACCACGTGCCAAAGCTCAGCTCATTTGGGACATGCATTTCAAAATAAAAAGTTTCCTAGCATCTGAAACAGATAATCTGAATAAAATTGTTCTAAATGCTACTTAAAAAGAGTAGAAAAGTTTGAAGAAAGAAATAATTGTGATTCATTATCCTGTCATAGCAATGTTGTAATAAGTCTCTGACCCAAGACCTCTTCCTAATCTAAGGTCCACCAAGTAAGAGGTAGGATAAGGTGATGGTGCTGTAGCAAAGCTGCTGGCTTTTCAGATATTTATACTGGTATTAGCTTTTATTTCTTGCTTAAATATGACTTACTCTTTTATATGAGGTCTCTGGAATTTAAAGGTGTCTCATTTGCCAGAATCATATTTTATGAGGATCATGGTTCCAATGGAGAGAAATTGTACATTTTGGAGTAGTTCAATGAAGCTTTGGAGATAGGTCTGTAAGAAAGTGTTCACTTCTTACCTTTAATATTTACATTACTCCCTAGAGACAACAGCTGAGATGAAGATTTACAGTGACTACTCTTCTACTTATCTGTTGGAACAGACAAGTTTTAAACATTTTTGATGAAAATTAAATGTTATTGTTGACATTTTATAGCAAAATGCTAAGCCCGTAGAACTAGGCACTGAATCCAGACTTTGAGAGTGGTACTTTGCAGAAATGTTATTTCTGGTCAGATGTATAAACAGACACTTTCCACTTGATGTGTAAATTCCCTGAGAACCTTAAGTAGGCTGGTATTTCAAAGTCCTGACTCCGTGCTTCAGAGTGAATGTGCAATAAAAAGGGGGAGAGAACAAGAAGAAAACATGTCATACTAACCAGAAGAGTTTACCTCTGACATTTGTGGAACCTGCCTCTGACTCAAACACTGTCATGAATGAGTGAATGTTTACAATTTCAGCAAAGGTTGGGAAGCCTGTTTGTATCACAGCGTACGGTGAAACGAGCAGTTTCCTACTTGCGCTCATGATGGGACAAGCAGAGGTGTGTGAGAGCTTCATTCCATCCAATGCCACTCAGCCAAGGCCCCTGCCTACTGCAGGGCTGAGCACTCGCTGTCCCCTGGGATTGATCCCTGAAGCCATCACAGGGCAATATTTTCGTTTGTTTGTTTGTTTTCAGTTGGATTGCTTAGGCATAACTAAGGGCAAAATTTGGGCTGCAGTATATTTATTACTGGAAATGATGTGTGTTGTGGAAAGAAGACAATTTTTTTTTTTTTCCTAGCTCAGGTTAAATCTGTAGGCTGGCGGTTGGAACAAAAACATCTTTGTGTTAGTAAAATTAGTGAATTTCCCTTGGATACCTCTGGGGGAAAATAAACACGGAGCCCCCTGAATACTGAAGCTGCTTTTACAAAGTCAGTTTTAGAGCAGAAGCACACTTTAACCCCAAACTGGTGTAAAAGACTACGCCAAATTACACATACACTATCTGAATAGGAAAGTTGTACTCTAATTGTTGGATATAAGCTTGACTGCCTTTGAATTAACAGTTAAAGCTGTATTCATTAATCTGAACAGGGAAGAGCGGGCAGACTGTCACAACATACCTCAGTTCAGTAGTCATGAAGAGCAGGTGAAAGAATGCTAGCCATTTACAAAGCGAAGCAGCTGATCTCCATCAGCCCCATCACTTAATGATGAAGAGAAAAAGGCAACCAACTGCAGTATCCAGAGAAAGATTTATGATATATCTGAAAGTCCAGAGTCCCAACAGGCAGTGTACAACCTACAATTACCCAGGATGATTAGACTTAATGTTTTTAAATACTTCACCAATTCAAGAACTACCAAGGACACAATTCATAAATGTATTATGGTCCGTTTGTTGTACATACAGCTTCTAGGGAAAAAAAATATTCCTTTGGGAAATAAGCACAAAATTCACTACTCTTGACGAAAGCATTGGGAATGAGAATGCCAATTCATAAAGAAAAGGGCCTGACCCCAAAGTAGAGGTGAGGTAAAGTGAGATGCAAATTGTCTCCAAACAGGAGCTGATTAAAGGAACAACTTGGGTTTATAAAACTGAGTTGAACCCAGTTTCAGTGTCTACTTAAATTTTCACTTCCTCTTTATATTTTTTTTCTTGTTTAAGAGACAGGTTAAGGGTTAACAGATTTGCCACTGAGAAATCTGAATATTTAACTTCTAGATGGCATTGTTGAATGGAAACTGCTGTTGTGTATGAGCTGTAACATAAAAACTCTGGCAAGTCTTGCTGGGATAACTTAAAATATTACTGTCCTCTGTTGTCTCTCCTACCTCTCTGCCAGTGGATGTCACTGCCCTTATTCAAGTTGGTATCAAGGAATTGCCAGTGCTCCACCTGTTTTGTTTTACATTCTGGCGTTTTGGTTAAATCCACCTTCATCAGCAGTGTGAGCTAAAACCAGTCAAGTTAAGATATCAAAGCTATGCCTTCTTTTTTTTTTTCAGAGTTGATTACTGAGGTGATATCTGCCAGCAGAGAGGAAGGAGTTGGAATTATTTGAATCAACAACATTCTAAACACAGCCAGACTTATAAAAGCTAGCATATAAAAACCCCAAGCTTTTTTTTTGTTTTGTTTTTGTTTTTGTCTCAGTCTTGCCTACTGACAATATTATGTAGTGGGACACAGCAGAGGTAGCAATTCCATAGATAATCATTATGAGAAGGAGCATTCATCTGAAAGAAATTAAATTGTTTCTGCAAGTGTATCTCAACTGGAAGCGTAGTCACAATTTGAAACAGCTTGGAAATTACTGATCATAACATCTTGTAAACATTACTTTTGAGAGGTCTGTGCTGATGTGAGTTGCTTGTCCAAATCACCTGGGATAGGTCTTCAAGTGACCATTTCATTGTGTTACCAGCGATTCTCTGAGCTGAAGCAACACCTTTCAAGAGTAATGCATACAGCTAGCCCTAACAAAACACATAATTGTTTGCAGGTTTCCTACCTGGATGTTCCTCTTGCCTAATCAGGGACTCTGAGAAGTACCAGCTGCACCATGCCTCTCATATTTTTGTGTGAAGCTCACCTGGGAAGCATCCAGAATATTGTTGGAAATTACATGTGCTAAAAGACAGCTTTTGGCTATGAGATAAGGAATGAAAGATCTCACACAGTGCAAAGTCAGTGGGATCAGCCATGTGGAATCATCATTTCTTCAGTGCAAATTAAATATTTTCTGTCTTCATTTTCCTTTACAAGAGAAGCTTTGTAAAATTTGCTCTCACTGACAGAATTTGGTTTATAGTTTCCCACTGTAGCTAGATCTGGATAGCCTGGAGATAGACATTATATGAAGGAAAGGAGGTTTTCCAATCTATCTGAATAAAGCACTGGTGAAACTTTTATGAGAAAACCTATGCTCTTTCATAAGAAATTTGGATATATCTCAGAAAGACTGCCTGCGTCTGAATGTGGAAATGACACAAATAATATACTGTATTATTTTCCGTTTTGAGATTAATAACCCATAGTCAACATGTAGCCTAAGATCTATTTTCATGCACAGAAAAAGACACCCTCTTGCATGAAGCATGAGGCATGAATAATCTTGCTTCTTCTCGATATTTTTTTTTTCCTAGTGGCACAGAATTCCCTTCTTTAGCTGTAAAAAAAAATGTTGAGATGTGAAGCAGAATTGTTATTGAAGCTGTACCATAGTTAGTCTGGAATACCAAGCCTCCAATATCTGATTTTGTGGACATTGGGTCCACCTAATTACAGACATGTCAGTATTTTCTCTATGACTTTCCATAAATTTATATTAAAACCGGACTTACTTGCACTTGTCACGGAAAGCAATTCTGTGGTGTGCAGAAGACTATACCGCCTGAGCCACATTTCACTAGGGCAGCTCCCCAACTCCTTACATACAGCTGCCAAAAGTCATTGCTTATTCTGATACTCAGCCAAGATGAGCGTTGTACACCTTGAGATGCCTGTGACAAAGGTAAGTTCATCTTTTAAATATACATTAGGTAATCCAGGATCTCAGTACTTAGGCAATGTAAACTCCTTGAATTAAAATTAGTAATTTAACTTGTAAATGTTCATACTGGAATCAAAATCAAGTGGAAGATGAACAAAATGTTTTCTACCTGTTAAATTTGTAAATGTTGTTTATATAGTTATATAGTTTTCATACTTGTTTATTTTTGTTTGTTCCAGAGCCAACCTGGGATTTATAAGCCTTTGTGCATTTTCTGACTTTTTCTCAACCAGTGACAACCATTTTTGCTTCAAGCCTATAAGGTGCCATTATGTCTGAATAGTGCTGACTGAACAATGTTCACACCATAAAGATGAGAATGCTGAGCATGTCAGGATCTCAAGGAAAATAGACAGATGCATTTTCTTTTGTGAAACACACCTGTTTCTGTGTATATGTGCCTTGGTCTCCATTACACTTCTGCTCTAAGGGTACTCATATAGCTCATTTGTGAATTGACAACATGAAGGAAAAAAGAGAAAGCAGCATACATACGTGCTTATTCATTTTGAGAGTAAAAAAGATGAGTTAATTTCTTAAGTGAAAGCCTAGGTGCTCATCATATATTATCTTCATTAATCTCCTGTTACAGAAAAGGAGTAGAGTGATGAAGCATACCTATTCAAACCTCAGATACACTTCCTGAGCGTAATGAATGAACATGGCATTTAGTGCTTCCATTTGTATTCCTTCCTGCTAGTTGGAAAGTAGGAAAAAGGGCTGGGCATGCTTACATGAAGGCAGATGTGTAAGCATCTGCATTGGGCATTGTGCGATTTAGAAAAATGACAAATGATACCAGTGGTATTAGTCAAGTCTTTATGTGTATTCCCATGTAATTTTTAGAGATCTAGAAGCAACATGTTGGTATAGATTTTGATTTGCAAACTGAATGGCAAGTGGGTGATGGATTCCGTGCTGTGCTTGGATACAGTTCCCAGCTCCCTCCTACTCTGTGAGAAATGACTGCAATCATAAACCCACCACATAATGAAGACTTCAGTAGGAGCAGGAAACACTACCACACCAGGAATTTGCAGGACATCTGGTAAATCAACAACATTATGACAAACATCACGGCCAATAGTCTGAGCTGTAGCAACAGTATATTCATTTTCCAAATGTTCCAACTGAGAAAGCTGCTCGGACCATTCCCAGTATACACCAGATGGCTGATTGGTAAGCCAATATTTTCTCTATACACAGAATCTTACTCTTCCATCATTAGGAAACATTTTGCAAAGGGACCAGATATTTTATTAGAGACAGGATTTTCTCCGGCCCATGTTCTGTTGAAGAAGTATATATACAGTACAACATAGACACCACAATATGAGCAACTGCAAGATACTGGAGGAAGTGTCTCATTCATTTGTTTTGCTGCAATTCACATCATAGGAGAAATTTCTGTGACAAACTGCCTCCCTTTAATTTTGAACGATGATAAACATATTTGAAGTGAACTACAGTGCACTGCATTGTATTACATGACATAATACCAAATTCATATGAAAATGAATCGATCTGTAACTTAGCATTGTTGGAGAGCCACAAAACTAGTTTAGTGATAGAGTAGCTCAGGCTAGTGCTTAGTGGTGTGATAACTTAGACTCCAAATAATTAGCATAGCACAATTTCTAGTGCCTTAGTCAAGCAAAACTATCTACAAGATCAGTGGAAGTTTTGCCGTATTGAATATGTATTTCAGATAAAACTTGAGAATAGAAGGCTGAATTGACTTTCTGTGTTGACTTTGTGAAGTGATCTCCAAATTGTAACAGCGACTTTGCCTGCAGACAGAGAGAAAAGTCCTTGTATTACTAAAACTTCCAGTCTTGCTATTCGTCTGATAATAAAGGTTTTGATGTAAATGTTTGTCTGTCATCTGTTCATCTGTGTTATAGCTGTAGTTGTAAATCACTGGATGGGCTCCTAGGTCCATTAATCCAAGCTTTGTGAAATGTCCTATAAAAGGCAGGAATTTACTTAAAGGTATTCTAGTCTGTTTTTTGGTTCTTCTATGAAATCAGAGAGAAATAGAATATTTATATATGAGGCGAGTGGTATGGCCTATAACCATGATTGCCTGGTATACATTTTAAAACACTTGGTTATTTTTGCCTTGCAACTTCACCAAACTCTTACTGCTTGACCCCCATATTTCCATGACTAATGTGTGTGTCAGGCTGATGTTTTAGTGGAAATATCATCAGAGATGGTAAAGTTTCTGCAAAAGGCTAGGAAAACCTGCTGCCCTGCTATTTTCAAATTCTCCTAGAGTTAATCAAGGGAATCTTAGTACTGTATTTGAGTAAAGATTTGAAATTTTGCAGTGAGATCAGCCTAGATGGTGGGAAAGTGCCATCTGCTTAGTTCTAGATCCATAAGAAAACTCAAGAGAGACTTGGTAGAGACTGAAAGATACATTCTCTGAAGTAGCCACGCCTTATGAGCATTATTGACCAAGATATACAGAGGATGAGTTGGATTTTTCCTGAAACTTCTCTTCCTACTGGTTAGAAGTGACAGGTTGATCACTGGAGCTGGATAATATAGTGATATATTTCAGTCAGCACTCACACATTTGTAAATAATAAAATAAATATATTATATATATATAATAAAATATCTGAATGGATACCCATGTACTTATACATTTTATTCAGAACATATACTTCCTTTCATCTTCTCAAATTTTTTAGCTTCTCCACTTCATCTATTTGAACCCTGATTGCACAAAGCCATATTCATATGCTTAACTTAAGAACAGTAATACCACTGAAGCCAACAGAACTCATGTATGTAAAATTTTAAGTATATTTGCAGGATTTAGTATTAAACTTTAAGTCTGAGATCTCTGAATTTGGAAGTCTAAGAGCTTCATGACCTTTCAAGCAGGGATTATCCTTATTTTCTACAGAAATCGTTCTGAACATACCGCTTGTGCCTAGGAATAACAGAAGCTCTCTGGGGGAGTGCCAGCCTCCTTTGGATGGAAGTGTGGTATTACATTGGTTGCAAAAGATGAATAACAGAGACAGCAGAGAACACTCTCCAGGCTGGATCAGTCCAGACAAAGTAGTTCAAATCCTGGTCTCAATAAAGTAAATGGCAGCTATGCCCTGTGACTTTTGCTGTCAGTGAAGAGAAACGACTGTGTAATTGCTAAAATCTGATACTGAGCTGGTAGCAAAGGGACTGCATTTCACGGTTACAGAAATGTTTTGTTGTTTTTTTAAAAACCAACCAGCCAAAACAAAAGAAAAGGCATGCTAATGCATTAAACCAAGTTTTAACAGAAAGAGTTAATTTTGTTCAGTTTGCTTAAAAAAAAAAAAAAAAAGATTTAATATACTTTTCAATCATGTCAACTGAAATGCAGCTTACCCCAATGATAGACTTGCCTACATCTATCACAAGGTAAACAATCTGTGCTAAAAGCATAAAGACTTATTTTTCCTTTATTCTTATCTCAGTGAAACAGTCCACTGACAGAAATGCCTTTTGTCTGGAAGAGATTTGGTCGTGTTTCACCCTAAACTAATGCAGAAATAGAGGCATATTAGTGAAGTTTTGACTGCCGGTGGCAATGGAATTCATTGGCCATTATTTTGCTCTCTAACAAATAAACACAACTTGCCATTGCCAAATAGCTACATGCAGATTTGCAGTTCCTTAAAAGTAACTTAGTTATCAGCTTTGTCGAGAGTTAAAAAGTCATTAATGACAGGCGCTGGCAGAAAGAAAAGGAAAAATGATAAAAAGGCATTAACCTAGGAGATTTCATTTTTGCAAAACTGAGTGATAGGAAGCAGTATTCCTGGAGGGATGATCAGCCAGCTGTTGAAACTCTAAGACAAGAAGTATGTGGGAGTTGTTAAGGTGTAACATCACTCTGAAATTAACGACGTGGTATTTTAAGTTGAGAGGTGAGGTTGTTTTGTTTTGCCTTATTCTCTTGCAGAATTGAGTCTTTTCATACCAGACTTCCAAGAGTCCGGGCGGGCAGGTGATGAGTAAACAACATCCAAAGCAAAGCTGTCACATTTTGATGTGTGACAGTTGGAATCTATCTCCGGTGACTAAAGTCTGGAGGAATCAAAATGGATCTAAACAATGGAGTTCCTCTTGCAACTCCTTACATGAGTGTGAATTGCTCATAATACCACATCTAGGGGCATCCTTAACTTAAAAAACAAATTGTTTTGGCTTATGTTAGTCATCTGCAGAACGAAATACCTTTACATTATTCTTCAGGTCTTTTCCATCCTCTTAAAAAATATAGCTTCTCTGTCTTTTGGAGTCTAATTTCAGTACAAATGGCATGAGTCCCTTCTCTTTTTCGCATTGTACAGTAACTTTCAATTGTACAAGGTCACTTAGTGAAGTAAAAAGAGTAAAAATTCCAGTTTCTAGTTTTTATACTCCATTTTATCAGTTATTAAATGATCAATCAACTGTAGGCATGTAAGCTATAGCACCACAATGATAGAAATTTTTAAAAGATTGGAGTATTAACATATCATATGCATGGCAGATTTGGCTAAATCATCTGAATATATTTATGTAAATATTATGTGATCTGTATTGGAAAGAGCAAAATAAATTTAATGGAGCCACTTCTTCATAAATTTGAAAAGCAAATTTGTGTCGGTAATATAGTAATAAAAAAATCCGATTGCCTTCTCCCTATAACCAGAATATAATGAAATCAGGTTGCATGCCTACCTTTGTCCTTAGCTTAATTACAGCCTTTGACACCTTCTTAAAACACTCCTTATTTCTAGCCTTTCCCCTTCTCCATGCAATATCTTAATTACTCTTTCAAAAAGAAGATTAAGTATGACTGCTTGACCTCCCTCTTTTCTCCCTATTCCTCACACTCTTCTTAAAGCTTCATTACATTTCTGATCACATTTTCCTTTTCAGTATTCTCTCCTTTTGTAAGGTGTTTTGATTGTTCACTGCTGGTTTTCCAGTTACATCTTTGGCTGCTTTTCTACTACCTTGGTGAAAAAAAACGCACCCTTCTCCTTTCCTTTGTTAGACGCAGCATTTTGTTAGGGACTAATATCTCTTTATGAGATCAACTGGAGAGAAAATTTAATTTACTCTTTTTACGCTAGTCACTCTCATATTAACATTTTTGTTAATATTGTCATATTGCCCTCTCTCCCTTCACCAAACTTGCCTGCCTTGTCTCCTTTAAGAATTTCTGTATACTCTGCCTTTCTTGAAGTGTAGTGGAAATAAAATCAAACTCCTTACCCTACTGAAACCCTGCCAGCTGCCAACTCCCTGCCAGGGCCACTAACAAAACTTGTCGATATCTTTTGTCACTGTGGAGGTCATTTTAGACCTTCCTTCTCTCTTGCTTTGCACATGAGAAAGCATCTCTCTGTGTGTATTGATATCACTGTTATTGCTGCTTCTATAAAATGTCTAAGATCCTTCTCTTGCTGAACAGTCATTGAAAACACTCCTCCATTCACACAATTTAAACAATTTTGGCTCTTGTTATCTCTTCTTTGCTGGATTTCTCAGGAAGCATATTTTTTTTTTTCTGCAATAAATGCAATCACAACATTTTCCTTAACAACTATTTTCTGTTTGGGTCCTATTGACTCATATCATTGGTTCTCTGCTTCTCTGTCTACTTCAGACTGTTGTTCTCCTAATCCTTCCTGAATCTAATCTCCTCGCGACTTTCAAGTTACTGTTGGAGGATGAGCAAGCATGTTGTTTGGATATAGGTATACCAGGTTTGTACATGTAGCTGAGATCCTAGCACTCAGGTCTCACAGTTTAAGGGCAGGTGGTGTAAGCATCTCATGAAAGCAAGAAAGCCCTGAGAGAATAAGGTAGACTTCGAATATTATTTTTGCAGATGCGATATTTTTCAATTCAGATAGCTAACTAAAGGAGCAAATCTAATGTAAAGAACAGTTTGGTAGCTGTTGTAATTCCCAACTGGATACGTAAATTTCCCACATTTTATGTATTCGATACTTGGGCATCTAATTTGGCTTTATGTGTTACACTACCAGAACATGATGTCTAAGCCATTCTGCTTAAATATTTAAGTTAATCATGCTAGATGTGCATTCTTAACCTTAAGATCTTTAGAAATAAACATTTGAACACTTAAAGCCCTTTCTTGAAAACCAGCCTAACAGCCTAGCTTTTGGAGTTGTGCTACCAGACTTACTTAATTCTCCCTCTCTCATCTTTTGAGAACCATTTCTTTTCCCAGGTCTCTTCCCATTTCAGCTACTTTTAATTGTCTGAAAGTGGGCTTCTAGACAATGTCCAAAGGTGGGCATAGACATCCAGAGATGCTTTCCAGACTGGAAAGGGGTAGTTAAATTAGTAAGGAAGAATCAATAGAGAGACAAAGTAAACTCGACAATTAGTTTAGACTAGACCTCTATCTTCCAGACAGCTGAAGTCAGATGAGTTAGATGAACATCACTCTAAGGCATTATAATTATTTCAACAGAGTATTATCTAAAGGAATTAATCCAAGATCAAGAAGAAATATAACTCCATTACTATGGTAATAGTACTATGGCAATGGTTCCAACTCCACTAAAGTATTTTGTTTCTACATGGGACTAATGAGCTTAGGGGTAACTCCACTATGCCATACATATACTAACTTTCTGGCTATGACTCTGCCAGCAGACTAGACTGGACCAGTGCACATAACACAGCCATTGGTAGATGATTCTCTATACTGTTTAACAGGTAGCATTTTGGCTTGGGCCAGTTACCACTTTCTAGACAACACCCAAGGAAGGTCTGTTCCTAACAGCAATGCTGTAACTTGTCTTCGGGACCAGGGAATGGCACTGGATCTGATTTTTTTTAATGATATATCTTGGACTCTGCTGCTAGCCTACCTAGCCTTTCACAGCACAATATTTGATAGACATACTGTTAACAACCCTGTAAAATTTTGCTACTAGGCACTCCTGAACATGTTGTCTTTGGCAATAGACAAATCCCTTTACCATGGGGTGCCGCAGCCAAAACAAGATCTTAGTATTTCCACACTGGTCTCAAAATTCACACATCATAACATTACTGATAAGAATTAAGTGTTGATTGTTTAACAACTGCAACCACACTAGTAGCTCATAGGTTTAAGATGGAGATCTTGGAAATGGTATGAGTAATTTCTGTGACACTCTGAGGTTCCTATTGCAAATTTTAATGGTAACTGGGTTTGACATAATCTTCACAGGCCAAGATGTAATCCTGTGATGGCTACCTAAGAAACTACATGCAGCAGTGTGACCAAATCACCATAGTGTGGTCTTCTCACATATCAGCTCTTGCTGATCATTAGAAGATAGGGAATTTTGTATGTAATTGTCACCTTTTCTTTTTTTTTTTTTTTTGTGAGGGAATGTATTTGAGGAAGATGATTTTGTTATAAGAACTGCACAGCAGAGGAGGGAGGAGTGATAAAAAGAAATTATATTCCTTGGAAACCAAGGGAGAACTATAGTTTCTCTTATTTAGGACTGAGGCAAAAAGGCAAAATTGATCCCCGATCTCTCTCTAAGTGTCGCAGTCTAACCTGATAAGGAGTTTTAGGAAGTCTCATTAACTCAGTACTCCTCCAACTAATAACTTTTCTTGCAAATAGCTTAGCTTGTTTTGCTAAACCAAATGTGAATAACCTCCAATAGAGTTGTTTGGAAGGTAATTCTAACTGTCTTTATATTTGTATAGATTGGCTTCATGGCAGGATCTCTTACAATAAAATGCAGCATAATAACTATCTACTAATGATACTTTGACTTGAAATATTGCCAGGAAGTTTAAATTGGTATCCACCTATTTTTAGCAGAAATAGCTGCAAACAGTTCGCAAAATAAGCCCCAGCTGTAATAACAAGAAAAATTGACATAAACCAAATGCTCACCACGGGTGAGTTTCCACCTACTCTTCACAAATAGAATGAGATCATAAACAGTGGGAGGCTGGCCTGTCTCTAATTTTAATTGTTTTATTTTTCAGTTCACAGCCTGATTAGATTGAGAATGGTAAGCAGGTATAATTTAATTTTAGCACTGACCCCCTACAGGATGGATTGCAAAAGTGATGAGCCCTAGTAAGAATAGACTGTTTAGTAGTTCATGTGCATGCAAAGAACTTGTTACACAATTTATCTTCTCCAGCTTCTTTTTGCAGAGAAACTTCAGTTTGAAGTGAAGTTTACCAAATACCATAACATAAACCAACCACCGATATCAGCATACAGATGTCCTTCATGGATTTCACAAAGTGATCCAATGAAGATTTTCCTTACATACTGCATGATATATTTATATAATTGGCACCATCTTATGAGCAGATTGTTGACGTGTTTTATGGATTGGTAGGGGAAATAAAATATGGAGAACAATAGTAATCCTATAGTTGAAATTGAAATGTGGCTTCCATTGTAAATCTGATTCAGAGCTTCCATTCCGTTTTGTAAACAAAGGTCTACCGGTCTGAAAACAAAGCTCACTTGGAGTTTTTCTACTAAATTTCAAAATTATTTACTTATATATTCCTAAAGCTGATACAATAAAAACAGTTGCTTGACTTAACTTAAAAGAAGTAAAGCAAGCTGCTTCTGGTTGAGATGCAGTGGTTGCTACAGTTACAATAGTCTTCTGATAGTTCTTTTATTTGACAATTCAACAGTGACATGTCAATGCTTTTACAAGATTCTCATAAATGATGGTACAATATTAGCTGTTCTATTCCACCATGTGCTTATCTCAATACCTCTACAATCTGATACCGTCCAAAGGACACATCTTTCTTCTGAACCTTAGTAAATCTATTGAAGGGCAAGGGACAAGTGAAGAACATTAACTCTATGGAGATAATAGAAAAAGAAAGTGTAGAATCTCATTAGACCAGCAGCACTTTGCAGGTCCTTAACAGTTCAAGCTCCTGCTATGTGTATAAATGATTTTTGCATTGAAAACAGGACAAAACTGTACTGAGCATAATAATTAATGTGACATTTTTGATTTCCCTCCACTTTTGACCTGCTAAGATCTGGACTTGAGCACATGAATTATCTCACATCTGCTATCCATACAGAATCTGTCTGCAGAGAATGACTTAAATATTGCTTAGAAATGCTTTAGAATTAGAATTATTTGAATTAGAATTAATTACAAATTCCCAAGACACCTTAGCAAGCTGCAAAAAGGTAACAGGACGTATTCTTTTTCATAACAGGACAACTTATGTGGGTGTGCTCAAGAGTGGTAATTGAAGGAAGTGAAGACTCCAGAATATGCCCAGTACTCTCTGTGTACATGCAGAACAGTATGAGATATTGTGTGTGTGAACTGGAAATAATTTCAGATGGTGCCAGGGATCTGCAGAACTAAAGCACTCTACAGTTTGACTAATCTGCCAATGTCTCGAATAAAAGCTTCAGCAGAGCTGTTGCCACAATGCACAAATACACAGAAATAGTGTTCTGGAATAAGCATAAGCCATTTTGTTTTCTATGTATACAAGTCACTAAAAAGTGTTTATTTTCCTTTAGATCACAACTTTTATTAACTTGCTTACCTACTGCCATGCAACTTCTACCAGCGCTCAGGTTTGAATTTTATTCCATCATTGTTTTCTCTCGTACTCCTTGGTTTTGCATTTTTACAGTAAACAACCCTGTTCTCACCTCACAGATTACTTGGCAGAGAGAAATGAGAGTGATTTTATGCGGTAGCAAAGTGAACTTCTGTAAAAATTTGGTTTCGTCTGAGATATTTCCATATCCTGGTAACACAGCTATCAGAGCTATATTAAAGGCTGAATATATTGCACAAGAGCTGAAACATAAAGATGAGGTTGACAGCATGCTTGAACTCATATCTTTGGGGAAACAAAGTCCAATATCATAAATTGAAGGTAGATTCAGGCTACATTTTGAATCATCTTGCAGACATGCCTTCAGCAAAGAAATGGAGGAAGGCTTGCATGAAAGCCTTGGAAGGGACAGGGCAACTGACATAATGTACCTGGACTTGTGCAAAGCATTTGACACTGTCCCATACGACACCGTGGTCTCTAAAGTGGAGAGACATGGATTTGATGGACGAACTACTAGATGTATAAGGAATTGGCTGGATGGCTGCACTCAGAGAGTTGCGGTCAATGGCTCCATGTGCAAGTGGAGACTAGTAATGAATGGCCTTACTTAGGGGTTGTGATTGGGACCAACGCTGTTCAACACTTTTGTCAGCAACATAGACAGTGGGATAGAGTGCATCCTCAGCAAGTTCGCCAGTGGCACTATGTTGTGTGGTGCAGTTGACACGCTGGAGGGAAGGGATGCCATCTAGAGGGACCTTAACAGGCTGGAAAGGTGAGTCAATGTACACCTCATGAAGTTCAACCAGACCAAGTGCAAGGTCCTGCAGATGGGTTGGGGCATTCCTGAGCACAAGTACAGGCTGGGTGGAGAATGGGTTGCGAGCAGCCCTGAGGAGAAGGACTTAGGGATGTTGGTTGATGAGAAGCACAACATGAGCTGGCAATGTCCTTTTGCAGCCCAGAAAGTCAACCACATCCTGGGCTGCATCAAATGAAGCATGGCCAGTAGGTCAAAGGAGTCCCGTTACTCTGCTCTGGTGAGACCCCACGTAGAGTACTATGTCCAGCTCTGGAACTCCTAACATTGAAAGACATGGATCTGTTGGAGAGAGTCCAGAGGAGGCCACGAAGATGATCAGAGGGCTGGAGCACCTCTCTTATGAGGATAGACTGAGAGAATTGGGAGGGGAAGGATGGACATGGTAGTGTGGCTGTGAACTCTGTGGGACCCTTTACCTGCAGCCTGGGCTCAGGTGCTACCCAGTCCTGACTGCTGGGATGTGCTTTTTGGACACAATAGGAACACAGCCTGTGAGAGGAGAACAGCAGCAACAGATACAGCAATTTCAGCAGAAAAATAAAATAATTTAGCTGAGAGTCTCAGAAGCTGTGCGAGCTCTGGAGAAGCTGCCCTGCTGTATTGTTCGAATGCTGCTGGAAGATGGTTGTGCTCAGACATGGCATTGGTTATATACAGTACTACTGTGGCAACTCCAAGCTGGGGTTTTCTGGAGTGAGTCTTACAAACGAATCTAGCCAGGACTGGTCCTGGGATTCAAAGAGGAGTTGGTGAGCTACCTAGGCAGGCAGCAAGGCTTTCTGGGGCTCAATTGACCTATGAAAGGAGCTGGCAGACTAGCATCAGTAGTACCAGTGTTCAGATTGGCTTACATCTTGCTGCAAAAATATTCTTTCCCCTTCAGGAATGATGTCTACTACCACAGGACACTGTATCAGCCTCTGCTCCAGGCATCAGCCTTCATCAGCTTTTGTTTTTGAGAGTGCTATAAACACACAAAAAATAACCGTTGGACTTGAGGAAACAGGAGTGGTAGCATCCTGACTTTTTTTGTGGGGCAAAATTTTAATCAAAATGATTGATTATCTCAGATAGGGAAGAACACTTTGTGCTCTTATTGCCTGAATGCAAGATCTTAACTCCTTGCCTGCCCTAGTGCTGTTAAGGATATATCCTTTAGGATTTTATTAATCCTCTTCTTGAGGGGGTATTTTTCTACTGACTATTGCAAAAGTAGATTTTACAAAATTATTTGAAAACACAAATTTCCTCTTATTTAGGGACTACTACCAGAAATCCTGTTTCCTTGCTGTAACAAAGCTGCCAGTGAATCCACCGGATCGTTCCCTTGCATTCTGAAAACTTGCTTTGTTCAACCTGAGTTTCATGACTGACAATCTCAGCACATCTGTGCTCTTTTAAATGCTGTGATACGCTGTTAAAAAGAGACATTCTTTCTGCTGCCACAGCCACATTTAATAAGGCCATAAGAGACGTTCGGAAATAGGCAGCAGTGTTGATACCTAGGGTTTTTTTGAGGAGGAAGCAGAGCGCACCTGAAGAATTGCTGATTAATTCCAACAGATGCCATTTTCCATGGAGGTACCCTACATCCAGCGGGCATCCTAATAATAGCAGCAAGAGGTTAAGCCAAAGAATGAGGCATATATTCAATCCATACAGCTGTTTTCACATTTGGTTTTACATGTCTCCTTTGAAATTGTTCAGAAATAAAACTTTGCAGAGTATGGCAGCACACGCTCTATGTGTTGCATTATACCAGCTTTTTGACTGTAAGGAGTCTACACTCGTTTCATCTCAGAAGAAAAGCATTAGATTTTCAAAAGAGGAGTTGATTTTAAGTGTGTTCATTCTGCTGGGGGAACTTTTTATAAAGCGAGGCTGAACAACTTGCAAATGAACTAAGTTTCCTGTCTTTGGAACTCAGCAGGCCAAGTCTGAATCGTATTTTTCTGCAAGTGATAGCTTTGAAAGAAAAGTACCTGGGCTTTCTGTTTTCCTTCCGCTTTGTCCCATGGCTAAAGAGGTCTCCTTCAACCTCTGCGAGGCAACAGTACGAGGGAAGTGACGTACAGTGGTGTCGGCATGAGCCAGGGGACCTTGAACTCCAGCTTTTTAATCCTGCCTCTGAGAGAAATCAAACCAAATTAAAAACATCTCCAGGCGAGATAGTTCATAACGTCACTGCTTTGGCTTAGAAGCAGTGCTGAGGTGTGCAGCCCAGCAGGAGTTCCTGGAGGCAACGTGCTGTCATTCAAACCGGCGCAGATGCTGCTTAACTCCAGCGAGCAGCCTGACATGGGGCTCTGAGGACGATACATGACCTCCCACGTCTGGTAGCAAAGCTGCAGCTGCTTCCTTCGCACCTTCGGAGGGGAACAGCGTGCATTTGCCCCAAAACATTGCATTACGCGCAGTCCTTTCAGTACTTTTTCTGTTCCCTTTCCCTTTTCTCATCCTCTGCCTTTGTCTCTCACTGACTCACAGTTGCTTACACCCACACACAGGCTCACAACATTGCCCTGGACCTTCAGCTTCTGCCTCAGAGCTTCTGCTATGGTCAAAAAACACAAAGTGCATTTGAGGATTTGGACTGAGAAGCAGGAATGGAGCTAGTCTCGCACTCCCTTGATCTGTGGTTGGTTGAGTGCCTGGCTGGTACCCTTGGGTGTATGAGTGTGGTCTGCAGGCAAATAGCCTTAACTTACTTGCAGCAGATGCCAACGGCAGCCAGAGCAGCTGGACATTGCCAGTGCGTGAGGAGACTTTGGATGTCGCCCAACAAGAACTTCTCTCCCGGTTGTATAACACTGGAGGATCCCCATCAGCCTGGGTGATTATTCTGCATGATGGCTGCAGCACAGCCAGGATCTGAAGTGATGTGTTAGCTCTGCTTTTTGTGATTATGATGCATTAGACTGAGCAGCTCTAGGACAGAACTCTAAGATGCAAGAATATTATGCTTAGGTGCTATGTTTAATTCATGTATGACCTTGCAAACGTGACAGGCAGGTTTCATTGTCAAAAGGACAACGACATTGTGCTCTGGGTTCTAATTGTAGAGCAATAACCTGAAATGATCATATCTGTTGCATATCTACTTGCAAATTTCAAAGGCTGTGAGTGCTTACTTCTACTTACAAAGGTTTAATTGGCCACTACTTAAATGGAATTCAGGGTACGTAAACAGATATTTGCAAGAGTAGATTCAGCTCTGTACTCATCTAAGTTGACTTACCGTGCAGGGTAAATAAATCTAATCACTTCTAAATATAGAAAGAGTGATGTGGTAGAGTGCAGGAAGGAATAGAAAATATTTAGGAATCTATTTCCCAGATCAGCTTACAGAGGAATGGACGTATGTTGCAGCTTGAGACTCTCAACATTTTTTTTTTTAAAAAAAAAACCTGTTATGGATTAACAGGTTTAGGGATAAAATTTAAACAACTGCATTTTCATATATGCTGTTTCTGTCTGTAAGAAAAATTAGAAGGATCAAAGAACACAGAACCATAGAATAGTTTAGGATGGAAGGGACCTTTAAAGGTCATCTAGTCCAATCCCCCTGCAAGGAGCAGGGACACCCCCAACTAGATCAGGTTGCTCAGAGCCCTGTCCAACCTGGCCTTGAATGTTTCCAGGGATGTGGCATCCACCACCTCTCTGGGCAACCTGTTCCAGTGTTCCACAACCCTCATTGTAAAAAATTTATTCCTTATATCTAGTCTAAACCTACCTCCTTCTATTTTAAAATCATTACCCCTGTTTTGCTACCCTTATTTTCCTTGCATTTGAGTGCAAGTTTTGATTGGACTAATTGCTGAGTATTGCTAGTAGTGAGCAAAATTATCAGAATTTGGCCTATTGAAACTACTTCTAATCTGAGTGCGGTCAGAAGATCTTAATGATATGTCAAAAAAAATTGCGAAACTTAAGAGATCTGATTCCTTCACAAGATAGAGAGGAGCCTCTGGCACTGAGTGTTTGATTGAAACTCTGAAAATTGTCTGTTAATCAGTGATGTTGATACAGTATAAGTGGGTGGGAAAGTGTTTGTTCATATGCCTTTTTCTTTACTTCTGTATTTTCCGCATGCACTTATTTAGATTAACCTGTTTTAGGAAGCAGTTGTATTTTCTTGGCTCCTACTTTCCCTGAAAGCTCACACTGGCTTTGTATATGTATCCTTTACATTTAGAGCCTGATGTGTAAGTAGAAATTGCCTTAAAAACAATGTGACAGAGTGGAGGTTAACCAAAGTGATTTAAAAAAACAAATGGGTACAACTTAAAAATCTACAGCCCTGGGCCATTTTGTCTCAGCAGCTCTTTCATTATTCCAAGGCTTGTCCTTGGAGGCTTTCCCTATCAGGTGCCGTGACTGAAGCTGGATGCTGAACAGCGACAACTCTCTGAGAAATTTCTCATACAGGTGGGTGTAAAACAGCTTCTCTTTCACCTGCTCGACACAGCCACCACCTCAAGTGGAAAGAAATTAGGAGCTTGTTTTCTGCTGCTATATATCTATACCCAGAGAGACAAAATTTTCACGTTTCGGTGCTCAGAGAATTCTGTTTAAAACTCGGGTGTTTCTAATGAATCAGTCTAATGCCTCTGAGGTCAGAACTAATTTAATATCAGTTAGTTCTACTGGAGTAGGGGAGAAACTTGTGCTTGAAACAAAGGGGCATGAGGCACAGTTTCTGTGCTTACTAGAACAATTCCCTTTATGTGAAGGGAATCTTTGTCCCTTTCCTCTGCTTCATTTTTATGAAGATTTTAAGTAATTAACTTATGGACTCAAGCTCCTTCAATTCCTACTGCAGATCTAAGAAATACTGTTTTCCCAAGCAGAGTCTGTGTAAGAAAACATACATTTCATCATGCATCTCTGACTCTATTTTGAAAGCAGATTTTCAGAGACAGGTTGGTATTTCAAAACCTGCTGTGTTAAAAAGACTTGCTAATAAGGCGAGGGTATGTTCTGCCTGACTGAAAAGCAAGGCTCTTCATTTTTAGTAATGGACGAACTGCAGTGTAAGTCCATGAAGACAGATTTAACAATTAGAATAACAATATAGAAGCTTTAGAAGCAAATAGCTTTGTAAAAATTCAAACGTAGTAAAAAATTTTTGGTTATTTATATTTGAATGAAGGCTCCCACTTTAGGAAGTTAATTTAGTATGTCTTCTAATAATTTACTATGTCTTCTGTGGCACAACCCAGACATTTAGAATGAGGGCAGTACTTCAGGAGCTTGCTGAGTCAGGGTAAGAAATAGAAAGTGGGTTGCCACGTGTTGCACCACTGAGAATGCTTCCTAATAAGACTGAACCCCCTTCTGCCCCTCATTCACCCATTAAAAACAGAGGAAATGTTATTACACTGCAGTCTAATTTTCCAATGCACTTCACAAAGTGTTTATGTGATGTGTTTCTTACCATTTTAACCTTTCTGAGCACAATGGGTACGACAGTTTCTCTCCTTTAAACAAAGTCTTGCTAGCATTAAACACACAAAAGAAGACAAATTTGTGTCCCTTCTCAAGAAATAAACATGTGAGTCTAGTAAAATATGTTAATACACTCTCAATTAGCAGAACCATTAAGAAGTGTTTTGAGCAAACTAATGAACTTTTTGCTTCTTGCACAAGATAAAATTTATAATGGAAAATTAGTAAGTAGAGACGGTGTATGTCACTGAATTATAGAGCTATGTGAATGGCTCTAATAAAAACCATTTTCCCCCTGCTCAGAAATGATGGATTTTATTCTGCTGAACTTGAATAACAGCATTCGTTGTAATGCACTCCTTAGCCCTCTAAGTGACTAGTAAAAATTAATTTTCAACAGCAATGAGCAGTAGTGGGGTGATTCTTCTGCTTTAAGATTGAATTACTCAGACTTCAAGTCCTTATAAAAGGGAATGGAACATGCTACATCCTGTTTGCCAGGTGTTTCAGGAGCAATCAGCATGAAGGTACAGAAATTTAGTCATCAAAAAAGATGAAGGCATGCTGTGTAAAAAAAAAAAAGGGTCTTTTAATTCATAGCATTAATGTATGAAGGAGTTTTTAAAAATTATTATATTTTTGTTTATTTTAATAATAGAATAAAATTGAATTTGAAGAAATCACTCTCTGGCATTTCTCTACTACAGTTTCTAATATAGTCTAACATATGGGGGACTTTCACATCTTCTCTTAAAGAAATTGAGGGTGGCCTTAATCGCTTGGACCTGTACTGTAATGATAGTTCAGAAGTGCTATTTCTTCTCAGTACATGGAGCTTAGGACATCTCTGCTCCTCTTCTAGGTACCTTTATTGAGGTTAGGTAGGATAAATCTGACTTCATGCACTGAGGACAGGAGAAATCAAGCATGATTTTGGGTAACATGCGCACACTAAAATAATGGTGACTGAACACTATATAGTGTGAGATCAATTTTTCCTGGAGCTAATGGGATAATGAAATTTGCATGAGCTTCTTACTGTTAAGATCAAGGCCATCTTACACAGTATTCACATATGAGAAAGAAAAAGGGACCAGCTATGTGAGTTTTTCTTTAATTTAAAACACTGTCTTCAGAGTTGGACGTCTAGATTCATAACCTGGTTGCCCCATAGTTGTTTGTACAGAGAGGGAGGTAGGTTTATTTGTAAAATAGAGGGAAGTAGATTCAGATTAGATATTAGGAAAAAACTTTTTATAATGAGGGTGGTGGAACACTGGAACAGGTTGCCCAGAGAGGTGGTGGATGCCACATCCCTGGAAACATTCAAGGCCAGGCTGGACAGGGCTCTGAGCAACCTGATCTAGTTGAAGTTGTCCCTACTCCTTGCAGGAAGGTTGGACTAGATGACCTTTAAAGCTCCCTTCCAACTCGAACTATTCTATGATGCTATGGTTCTATTTCCTGGCTCACACTACACCACTGAATCTGAGTAAGCAAACCTTAGCTGATCAGTGCGGGAAGGCAAAAAGGAAGGGAGTAAGTCAGGGAAATGAGGAAAAAGGCTGCAGTGAAATTATGTAACTGATAACATGGGGTTTTTTAACAGCTGCTTGTATAGGAGGGTACAGGACATAAGTAGCCGTTAGTTGAATAAGTCCCTCTGAGAATGTGTATATGAGAGAAAGAGAGAATTCAGCTAGGCATTATCACTACTGCTTTCAGCTGGTTTATTTTTTCAGCTCCCTTCTGCTTAAATAACAATTTCCTTTACAATGCCAAGCTAGAAGAAAGGAGAGACAGGGATTTCTGATTGATACAATGGCTTTTAAGAACAAAGAAAATGAACCAGATGTAAAAGTACATAGAATGAGACACATGCACCAAAATATCCTGCCTCAGTAGCTACATTGTGACCAGAGCTGTGCTCCGTATCTCACTTAGAGAGAAAAATACTGATTTACCAGTCTGATGTCTCATTAGTAGTATCTGACTCAGAATTTTCGGTTATTCTATTTCCAACAATCATTTTTTTCAGTTCTATAAAACCTTTCTCCTTCTCACTTCTTTTGGAAAAAAAAAATGGGGAGGAGAGAGAAAGTCTGTTTGTATGAATTTTCTCAATTTCACTTAAAAAGGCTGTCTCTTCTGCTATCACTGATACGGTTATTGTGAAATGTTCTGTAGTTATAATGGACTTGTTCCAGAAGTTTCACTGAGCTAGTCCAATCCCTAATCCTTGCTCTAAATTGTTTTTTTTTTTTGGTGCCACATCACAAATTTAATCTTTCCATTTGCTTTGCACTGAATCATTTAACAGTGTATGAATCCATATAAAGAGCCATGAGGCAAAGCTTTTGATAAAAGTTAGCTAGAACTAAACCAGCCTGCATATCTTATTTGGGAATAAGAAAATAAAAGTTTCAGGAATAACAGATTTGGCTGCAACTTTTAGTTGTTCTTCCTTACTGCCAGAATATACAGTCCATTTAACAGTCTCCTTTGATTTTCTTATATTTTCTGTGTAATCAAGTGGCTATGAGAGATGATTGAGCACTGGTCATTCTGGGCACCTGTTTATTCCAGTGATTTGAAATAACGTTATGGTAGCAATGCCACACATGCAGAAAAGCAATGCTAGTAGCTAGTAGCAATATTTCTACTAGGATGGTTTTAAATGACATGTTGTGTCAGTGTTTATAAAAGTACTCTGGATATAGGACTGGTCTTTGGGAAGATTTATACTATAAGAAAGAACATCTTACTAGCTCTTTGAGTCAACTCCCACTGTAGTGGTAGTAGTAATGACAAAATCTGTTTCTTTCATATAGCCACTCAAAGGACTATATGAAATGAGTAGAAATGTTCTTTATTGAATTCTTGCTCTGTGGGAGCCTATCTTAGAATCATTGCTGCAGTCAGACAGAGGTACTGAAAGCCCCATCAGTGTTGTCAGGAGGAGAAGCTGAGGAGGTGCTGGGTGTGCAGCTTCTATTCTGGGAAAGTTAGACTAAAGAAGATGGGCTAGTCTGCAATTTGAATAAGATGCAGTAAAAAGTCTTAAGTGCTGTAAAGTTTCTGACCAGATTGTCCCAGCAGTTGCTTCATGTTAATTAGATTTGTATTAGGTAGCTTGGCTTTAAATTAAGAAAAGAAGGAGAAAATAAAAGAAGGAGAAAATAAATTGTACTTAATATTTGAAATGGGAATAATCTTGTCTAACTTTCAGGGAGTGATTCCCTCCAGAGTGGGACATCTAAACTCAGTTGCCCATTTTGCATCTGTTTTTGTATGTGAGATGTTTAAACTCCCACTCCAGCCAGCATGGGACGTAAACCACTAGCAGAACTTCATAGCTTTTCCCAAGACCAAAAACTCTCCTCACTCTCTTGCTTAGGTCTGACCCCAGTCTTTCTTATTCTCCCTAGACATTATAGATGTAAAACATTGTTGATTCTAGATCCAGAGCATATCAAAGCTTTTGAAAAGTTGAATTCTCTTTGCCTCTGGCAAAGTGCAAATGCAAGTTTATTGCAATCAAGATTTTTTTTTTTCCTCAGCTGGCCCAGTTCAGGAAGATTTTAACTCTCTGTGGAAGAAATGACAATGCAATGTGTAGAATGAAATATTTATTGAAAATATCTTAAAAATATGTTGGTGTTGGCAAAATTGAGTGTTCCTGGGACAAACCCAAAGCAAATATTTTATAGTTTGTAGAATCCTAACCACAGTGTCAACACTTGCCTGCTTGCAATTGAACCATGCTGAGTGTAATCATATAGACATGGAATGAATTCACACTTAAGCTAACACTCTTGGTTACCTGCAGCCAGTTATCTTCATGGTTGGGTTATTACAAGGCTGGACCCCAGCATGTGAGTTTGCAAGCCTCTCACTGCACTAAAAGGAACTAGAAACTCATCATAAAATGCAATTGTCCTCCTACGACAGAATAACTCAGGATGAATTTTATCATCATTGCAGTCAGATGGGTGCACATGTTCTAACACCAGGAATATAGTTAAACATCTGCTTTATATAAAGTAACAGAGTTAATTCCATTGGCTGCATCTATTCATTTCTTCAGGAGCCATCTCAGGAGCATGGGAATACAGTGTGGATCTGACCTTTACTTCTCTTTTTCCTTTTCTCCTCCATTAGGTCTTTATGAACCTGCAGAATCTCACAGAATTTTTGTTGTTGTTTTTCTTTCTTTTTTTTCTTTTTTCTTCTTTCTTTTTTTTTTTTTTCTCCAGTGTGCTGCACAATATAGTTACCTAATTTGGTGCTAACAATATATGAAGTAAGCAGAAATCCTGAAACAACCTGAACCAGCTGTCCTCCTGGGGCTACTCTTATAAGTTCAGTTTCTGGAAGAGATAGAAATCTGGTCTTAAGAACACAACTTGGGGGAGGGTTAGGGTGGAGAGTGCTTATGAAAATGCATATGAGTTGTTTTTAATTGCTTGATTTTATAACATTGTTGGCTTGTATTTCTAGATGGTTCTTTATAAATAGAGTAGCAATATATTTAAAAATTCTTAAATTCTCCTATTCAATTCCAGAATCTGTGACCACTAAATCTTATGATGAAACCTAATGTTACGAGACTAACTAGAATTTGAAGCAATACTGCAACACTGAGATTGGGAAGACTTGGAGTAAGTTTTAGGACTTTATATGAATGTCTTGACTAACGTCAAAACTTTTTTGATGTGATTTAGTATTAAGCATCCTTCACTAGTAGAAATCTTAAGCCAGTGGGGGAAATTTCAGCCCTATAGATGGTCTGTGTGGAAAAGAAGGTATTAATTCTTAGATCCTTTTTAGCTCTTTCCCTTATGGATGCTAAAGCACCTGTGAGAGATTGTCTGGAAAGTGCTATATTACATTATTTTCTATTTAGAAATGAATTTATGTAGTTAAAACCTTGTCTGTTGAGCTGAAAACAAACTCCTTGGGGCATACATCTGAAGCCAGCAGGAATGAGTAATTTAGAACTTGAAGCCTGTACTTCCTCCCCAGAGGATGAGGGAGAAATATAAAAGTATTTTAAAAATTATCCTTCACATTTGCATCTAGAGGAAAATACAGCAGCTCCAATTTATTTGATTTGTTCATTAATTGCTCAGCTAATGCTTGTAAAAGAACACCACAGGGACAAAATATAACCAGGCAACTCACCAGGCAATATTGAAAAATTTTGAGCTACCTGGAGAGTGGATGAAACACAGAAAATGTATTGCATATTAATCCAGAAAGAAACAAGAAAGAAAAATCAATTCATATTTAGGTCTGTAATCTTTAGCAGCATTACCCCATAGCATATAGGAAGGAGCATGAAAAAGCGTGCATGTGTGGAAGCGGAAGGGAATTTTATAAATGTATCTCTGTCCTGGTTCTGGCTAAGATAGAGTTAATTTTCATCTAAGCTGGAAGAGGAATTGGAGCTGGTGGCCCCTATGGCTGGGGCACAGAGCTGGGATAGTTTACTAATTAGCCAATAGCTGGGATAGTTTACCCAAATTAGCCAAAGGGCTATTCCCTCCCATGTGACCTCATGCTCAGTATAAAAAGTGGAGACTGTGGAAAAGGGGGCTCCTGTTACTTGGGAAGGAATTGGGCATTGGGATCTACAGTGAGCTATTGTACTGTAAATTATGTGCTTAAGTATTTTCTGTTATTGTTTTCCATTTTTTTTTTCTTTTTCTCTGCTGTCCTCTTAAACTGTTTTTATCTCAATCCACAAGTTTTGTTTTCTTTTTTTTCCTGATTCTCCTCCCCATCTCAGTGTGGGGAGTGAGTGACTGTGTGGTGTTTTAGCTGCTGAGTGGGGCTAAAGCATGACAATCTTCTATGTCATAAAATGCATTTGATCCATCAGTATCTTACAGATAACAAATTTCAGACAAATTTTCTATATGGTCTTGCTACTGAGATCCAGGTGTGAGTTCAAATGTGTGGCAACGCTATCTAGACATGCAGGGTGGAATTACTAGCTGGAAATCATTAGATAATCTATTTCATTTAAAATAGCGCTTCCAAAGTTTTCAGTCAGAAACACCATATCTAAATTTTCAAGCCCTACTCTCAGTTGCTTGCCTTCTTTCTGCAATAGCTTTCTGTTTAGCTTGTGACTGCATGTATGAGTGTAACAGCCTAATTTCAGATCACAACTAGCTGGTTCAAAGACCCTTTGCACAAAGGCTATGTCACATAAATTTGTGAGTTGTTACCTAAACAACAAATAAAAAAAACCCAAATATTTTCTGATTGTCTTTTTTTTTTTTTTTTTTTTTCTCCTGTTGAAGAAGAGATCTCACATCGCTTATATTGTCATAAGCCATGGTCATCCCTGGGTCCGCTGGCACTGGTTTGCATTAACATGGATCCACCTACCTCTGTGTTAGTAGACAGGGATATCTTCACCTCTAAACAACATAGAAAATAGTAAGAATAGCACGTATAAAAATTCTCAGGCAGAAAACCTCTACACACTGGTAGATGTGTCAAAGTAAGTTGTGTCTCCATGCACTTGTCATATGCAACAGCCTGACCACGTCTCAACTTTCTCAGCATTGGGCATGGCACCTAGGCTTATAACTGACTACCTACCAGCAGCTCTCTATATTTTTATAGATCGGACCAGACTACGCAGTCTCTCTCTCACTCCCCCCACACTCCGAGAGAATAGGGAGAGAAAATATAAGGAAAAACGGCTCAAGGTTTGATATAAGGACAGGGAGAAATCCTTAAAGTTACCGTCACGGGCAAAACAGACTCGACTTGGGGAAAACTATTCATTTATTACTACAAACAGCAGGATAATGAGACAGAGAACAAGATAACCTCCCCCCACCCCTCCCTCTTCCCGAGCTTAACATTATCTCTACTACCTTCCCCTCCCCAGCGGCATAGGGGGGAAGAGGAAATGGGGGTTGCAGTCAGTTCATCATACGTTGTTTTACGCCGCTGCTTCATGGTTGGGGGAAGAACTCCTCGCATTCCTCCCCTGCTCCGTTGTGGGGTCCCACCCTTACGCCACAGTCCTTCGTGGAACTGCTCCGGCGTGGGTCATCTCTTCCACGGGTGCAGTCCTTCCAGAACAGCTGTCCCAGCGGGCCCTCCACGGGCCACAGCTGCCTTCAGGCATCCACCTCCCCCGGTACGGGGTCCTTCACGGGCTCCAAGTGGATCTCTGCTCCTCCGTGGACCTCCATGGGCTGCAGGGGGACAACCTGCTCCACCATGGTTGTCACCACAGGCTGCAGGGGAATCTTGGCCAGGAGCCACGTTACTCCTCCCCCTCCTTCTTCACTGACCTTGGCGTCTGCAGCCGTTCCTCACAACAGGCTGGTAGATGTCTCTCAGGATCTTTTTTTTTACATCTTATTCACTTCTCATCTCCTTTCCACTTCTTGCAGCCGGGCTGGACTGAGTCGGGCCCAGTCGGCTGCCTGGCGAGAGGCCAGAGGGTGAGGCCTGCAAGGCCCATGAGGCCTGCGCCTCCCCCTCTGCGCCTCTGCCCCCGCTCAGCTTCCTCACATCTTCTCTTCTCTCTTTTTTTCTGTTTTCCCATTCTTAAATACGTTATCACAGAGGCGTTATCACAAGACATTCTGCTACCAATCAGCTCGGCCTTGGCCAGCAGTGGGTCTGCCCTAGGCCTGGCCAAGTCCCCTGAACAAAGGGGAGCGACTTCTAGCAGTTTCCTACAGAAGCTACCACCTTAGGCCCCCCCTCACTAACAAAACCACGACAATCTTTAAGGTGTTTTTGCTTTATTACAGTTAGGATCCCAGTCTGCACTGTCTTCGGCCTGGAAAAGTAACTCATTTATACAATTTTTTTTTTTTTTTTTTTTTATAATTAAAGGCTCTTTGTTATTGGCTGCAGGCTCAATTTTTTTTTTTTATTTTTTGATGCAAGTGTCTTTTAGTTTAGAGAATTATCCACAATATGTACAGCCACCGAAATCTCTGTCAGAGAGACAAGGGAGAGGCTGAAAATAAAGAAAAGCTAGCATCCTCATGCAAGTGGAGCTGTATGGACATGTAGAGTAAAAATTAATTTCAATACTAGAAATATGTTGTACCTTATTTGTATGGTAGCAGAATAACCCAAATATATCAGGGATTTGACTGTCTGCCTGCCTGCAACAGTCAGGAAGATTTTATCTTCTTGTGACGAATAACTTTTCTCTCACTCTCTTTCTCAGGAACACAAGAAATTGGACATTTCTACAGACAGATGGTGATCATCCCTATTTTAACTAAGAAGGAGGCATCTTTCAGGCCCTAATTGCTTACTGCCTAGTTTAAAAGTTTTGATCACCAGTTTCAGATAAAATATTTTGCCACATTTGAAGATCAAGAAGAAAATTTATGCTAATTCCAGGCAGAGCTTAGGAGGTTTTTGCTGTCCTCTATAGGGTGGACTGTGGTCCACCTCCAGCATCATCTAAATATTCTCACCTATCACATTCTCTGTTACAGTAAGGGCCTGTGACATTAGTGGCACATAAAATATTCATTCTTTCTCCCTATAGCATACTCTAGATTTAAGGCTTTTGATACCTTGTACTAAAAGTCCCTAGCTGTGGTGCTATGGGGTGTTTTGTTGATTGTGTTATGAAAACAGACTGAAGCTGTGATATTTGCCATCCTATGTCTCCACCTTCTGAAAAGTCAGAAGAGCTTGATATGTTAGATTGAGGGTGAGAGCTGCCTGACTAAGTGACTGTATCTACAGCAACGACATCTAGAAGAGAAACCCTGAACTACTTTTACAGCCAGTGAAGAAAACTAGCAACTCATAGTTGCTCACTGTATGGAACAGCTCATCTCATTCTACACTAGACATCCAAAACTTCTCAGGTGAATTATCTTCTATGAGTGCCTCGTAACTGTAAAGGAAACATAGGATGACTAGCTGAGATATAGACATACACAGTGGGATTCAGTTGCTCATATGTAAGCTCCTAGTACCACTGACAGTTTTTATTACCTGGAACATCCACATAGGCTGTAAATTTGTCATAGATGACAGATCCATATCTTTTTGACAGAAGCACAAGGACAGACAGCATACTTTTTGGAACTTAAAGCAACACAAAATGGCTCTGTTTAGATGATGAAATTGTACACTTAGTGTTCTCCCTCTGAGTTTTACTTTTACTCTCTCCTTTCCCTTTGACTCCAGCTGCCTGGCCAAAAAAAAAAAAGCTGTTGTGTCTGTTCTTCTGGAGTGTTTCTATTTTCTAGGTAATAACTTCTTTTGTTACACAGAATCCAACTTTTTGTTTCACTTACGTTATTGATATGTTAGAAATCACAGAAGCTCCTGAGAATGGTCACATAGGAATTAGGATTTCTTCACCCAGAAAGGTGGTGGGATCGATAGCCCAACTGAAGTGCATCTACACCAATGCGTGCAGCATGGGCAACAAACAGGAGGAGCTGGAAGCCATTGTGCAGTGAGGAAACTGTGATATGGTTGCCATCATGGAAACACGGTGGCATGACTCACACAACTGGAGTGCTGCAATAGATGCCTATAAACTCTTCAGAAGGGATAGGCAAGGAAGGAGAGGTGGTGACGTAGCCCTGTATGTTAGGGAGTGTTTCAACTGTCTAGAGCTTAATGATGGTGATGATAGTGTTGAGTGTTTATGGGTAAGAATCAGAGGAAATGCCAACAAGGCAGATATTGTGGTGGAAGTCTGTTACAGATGACCCAACCAGGATGAAGAGGCAGGTGAAATATTCTATGAGCAGCTGAGAGAAGTCTCACAACCACTAGCCCTTTTTCTTGTGGGGGACTTCAACTTGCCAGATGTCTGCTGGGAATAGAATATGATGTAGAGCAAATAGTCTAGGAGGTTCCTGGAGTATGTGGAAGACAGCTTTCTGACACAGTTGGTGGGTGAGCCAACTAGGGAAGGTGCCCCTCTGGACCTGTTGGTTGTGAACAGGGAAGGACTTGTGGGTGATATGATGGTTGTAGGCCATCCTGGGCATAGTGATCAATGACGGACTTAAATTCTCTGAGAGGTACAGAAAGGGGTTAGCACAACTGTTACTCCAGAGAGCAGACTTTGGTCTGTTTAGGAGCCTGGTTGACAGAGTCCATTGGGAGGCAGTCCTGAAGGGCAAAGTAGTCCAGGAAGGCTGCACATTCTTCAAGAAGGAAATCTTAAAGGCTCAGGAGCAGGCTATCCTCAGGTGCCAGAAGACAAGCCAGCGGGGAAGATCACCAGACTAGCTGAACAGAGAGCTTTGGCTGGAACTCAGGAAAAATGAGAGAGTTTATGGGAGTTTTGTAAGGTGGGGCAGGGAACTCAGGGGAACTACAAAGATGTCATGAGGTTACACAGGGAGAAAATCAGAAGGGCCAAAGCCCAACTAGAATTTAATCTGGTTACTGCAGTAAAAGACAATTTAAAAATGTTTCTATAAATACATTAACAACAAAAGGAGGGCTAAGGAGAATCTCCATCCTTTATTGAATGCAGGGGGAAACTAGTGACAAAAGATGAGGAAAAAGCTGAGGTACTTAATGTCTTCTTTGCTTCAGTCTTTTGCTATAAGACCAGTAATTGTCTGGGTACCCAGCCCCCTGAGCTGGAAGACGGGGACAGGGAGCAGAAAGAAGTCCCCATAATCCAAGAGGAAATAGTTAGTGACCTTCTACATCACAAATCCTTCGGACTAGATGGAATCCACCCAAGGGTACTGAGGGAGCTGGCGGAAGTGCTCACCCAGACACTTTCCATCATCTATTGGCAGTCCTGGATAACCAGGGTTGTCCCAGTGGACTGAGAGTTAGCAGGCGTTGCCACTCTACGAGAAGGACCAGGAGGAAGATCCAGGGAACTATAGGCCTGTCAGTCTGACCCCGATGTTGGGGAAGGTTATGGAACAGATCATATTGAACGCCATCACATAGCATGTACAGGACAACCAGGTGATCAGGCTGAGTCAGCATGGATTCACAAAAGGCAGGTCCTACTTGACTAACCCAATCTCCTTCTATGACAAGATGACCTGCCTAGTGCGTGAGGGGGAAGCTGTGAATGTTGTCTGCCTAAACTTTAGTAAAGCCTTTGACACTGCTTCCCACAGAATTCTTCTGGAGAAACTGGCTACTCATAGCGTGGATGGGCTTACACTTTGGTAAAAACTGTCTGGATGACTAGGCCCAAAGAGTTGTGGTGAATGGAGTTAAATCCAGTTGCACAGATGATCTTTACTACATGTACCAAAAAAAAAGGACCGGAAGAAATACATTAAGCATGTTCCATAATATTCCGTACAGTCCAATTGGAATTCATGTCATGATATGTTTCTATAATAAAAATATAGATACTCAAAAGATAATAATACAATGTACATTTTGCTTGAAGTGGAAAGTCTTCACAGCCCTGTATCCTGAATAAAGCATTATTCAAAAACAAATCCTTGTTAAAATTACTGAAAAAATATGTTCATTGTATCAGAGTTTACATGCCTATGAAACCTTTAAGAGTAGGTGCTTGGCATCAAAACAAAGGAGATCAGTATTATTTATGTCTGACAAGAACTGTGTAATATTAGGATCGGCACCCCAGCAAAGGAGTATGAACTTTTTTTTTCATTAAAAAGGAATTAAATCTTCATTCATGAGTTATAGCTTGTCATGATGCATCTAATGTATCTTAACTTGTGCTCAGTGAGCAACTGGAAAAGATTTCTAACAGCTTTGGATTAGGTCAGTAGAGCCTCCATTTTTAAATGACAAACTGGTGCTGTCTCTGCTGTCTTCCCAGCTCCCACCAGGGTTTCAAGACGGTGATGCTGGCTTTCTTTTTTCTTTCTTTCTTTCTTTCCTTCTTACTTTCCCTCTTTTCTTCCTTTTAGAGGCTGGAGGAGGGGAATCTGCCACAATAAACTAGAAAAATCCATTCTGTCAAATTGCATGCCCTGCTGCTTCATCACCATTATTATACTGAGGTTTTACATTAAAGTACCCTGGATTTTAAATTGAAAGTCAAATATAATTTGCCACTAGAAGCATGAAGTGAGTGACTAGAAAAGCTGATAGCTAGGCACAGCATGACAAATTGGTATCTATCTAATAATGAGCCTTACAAGGTCATGGATCACTACGAACCTCTCAGTTTTATGTAAGTAGAACTGGACTACATTGTGTCAATTGTTGTTTCGAGGGAAAGGGCAATATATTTTAGATTGACCCATACATTTTCAGAGCTAAAGCTAGACAGGTACAATAAGTCCCTTTTTGATAGGAAAAACACAGAAAGGGAGGGGGGGAAATTTTGTAGTTCCACACACTCGCTTTCAGGATAAATTACAGACAAACACACTGTTCCAGTGTGTAGGTTTAAGCTCTAAAGAGAAAAAGCCCACAGACATATATATATATTTTTTAAATTTTTAAGCAAGTGGTCACTTAATGGGATTTTTAGGGTAAATCAAGAAATTTATTTTGTGTTTTTGTCTGTATCAACAAAAAGAGGAGAGGAACAGCCGTGTTTATACACCAGATGTAACGTTATTAATAGAAGATTATTACAACCTTTGAAACATTCAAACCACTTCTCAGCAAGTATAAATCATTAGGGTCCTAGTGGACTTGATAGAGGTATGACTATTTATACCATGAGGTAGATGGTCTGATAACATCATCCCTTAATGACACATTCACAGAATTTGTGCAGCTGGCAAATATTGTCATTTGAGACTTACACTCAGTTGAGATCATTTACTAAAAGTTGCTCTTCTGGGACACAAAGACCTTTATCAGTTTGTCTTATGACATTATTTTTATGTGCCTTTATGAGACACTGTGTAGGATTCATGTACCATAACTTTGGCATCTAAAATGTAGCTCATCGTTCTAAGTTCCTTTGCGTAACTGTAGTGATTTGATGGATATAATCTTGGAGATGCTGAACTCTAGATATAGTTATGTCTTTGCAAAATAGGCCTCTGGGACAGGTCAGATTGTCTGTTAGAATCTAGAAGGGCTTCTGGCAATAAGGAGATCCTGCAGCGCAAATCTGGGCTTCATCACCTATCCTTTATTTGGAGTTAGATAAGATTGTTCCCAGAATATCTGCCTCTCTTCTCATCTGCCTCTTCTAACAGGAAAATTGAAAAATAGTGAGAACTGGAAACTCACTGGAGAAAAAAATCTGTATATGTGAAGGGCAATGGCCAGAAGGTATGCAGTGAGGGCAGAAGTGTGACACTGGGGAGAAAAAAGTTTTAGGAAATTGTGAAACTGACGAGTAGCTGGACGGCCCCATTGGGCGACTGCTGTTCTGACCCAAGGCAGAGGATGAAATTTAGCAGAACTAACTCAAACTACCCACATGCCTTATTCAGCCAGACCAGTGACCATACTACTTTTTTACACAGGAACTTCACTTTTCGTGGGAGATTAGTTGTGATTTGCTGTTCCTCTATTGTCTTAGAATTAGGAGAGTAGTAACATTGCCAAAGTAATAGACAGTGAAGACGTCTCCCTTGTAAAGATGCTCTCTATTGAAAATCAAAATGTAGAAACTGTGCTCATGTTAACAGTTCTAGCTATGAAGTTTGGCTTTATAAAGTATCTTGTTTAATCTATTTCCATGTTGGAGGTCTCTTGTTTAATCTCTGCTATGTCAGGTAAAAGGGAGGCATTGCAATAGCAGTGGCCACGAACAACCTGCAGCATATGCAACGATTGCAATTTTATTTCCTGTGCAATGAACCTTTTAAAGAGCTGGGAGTCTGTTAGCTGGAAATGGCTGGTGATTTTCCATAATTCACAAAAGGGACACATTGTGCTTTGCCTCTTGATTCTTCTAGTTTTCCTGGTTTTCTTTAACTCACAATAAAAAGCAGTGTGATACACAATACATGGGAGAAATAGCCCTCCCTTTGATACAACGATTTAAGCTAAATGAATAACTGAAATGAATAGAAAAGACTCTTACTGATTAGTGCTGAGACAGATCCCTAACCTAGTACTGGGCCCCAAGAATAAAATACTGCTCCATGAGTTTTCTTTTTTGGGGGCAAGCAGTCAAATCGGTCAATATGTGGAAGAACTGTCCCTTACAGGCACAGCATAGCCCCCAGAGGATAAGAGAACCGTAGATAATAAGCAGCATGATTTATGAGAATAAATCTTATCAGACAAATTTGATTGCTTCTTCTGGTAGCATTACCAAATAAGCAAATGAAAGGAAAATGGCAGACCTAATATAGTTTGACTTCAGTAAAGCATTTGATATAGCATCCATCAAAACTCATACAATTAATTCAAATTGACAAATATGCAGACTGTCGCATGGATTGAAGATTAGCTCAAAGGCCATAAACAAAGAATATTGATGGATCAAGTTGAAGAGAGTTACATAGTCATTTGCTGCAATGCTTGTACTAAATCAAGACTTGTTTAACATCTTCATTCCTGATTTGGAAAGGAGAATGAGTCAGCTCATTAACAAAACTTACCCATGACATAAATTGGGAGGAGCTTTGAATGCCCTTACAGAGAAAGAACAATACAATGTGTCAGAGATTGATGTGATAAAGTAATAAATAAATTATAAAAGTGGAAGGCACCACCACTGGTATAATTTGAAGCAAATATTGAACGAGTATTTAACAATCTGGAAAAGATGACAGAGTAAAATGTAATTATGGGAGATATTGGACACAACTTGAAAGGGCAACAAAAAGGGCAAGTGAAGTTACAGGTACATATGTATTATTGCCTCATGGAATAAGGTGACACAGTAATATCTCAGAAGAGTAGTTTAATCTTGAGCACAAAAAAGGACCTAGTCTATACAGCTCTGGCACACAAAGCATAAAATTAGGTTTTTTGAATGATTAACAAAAGGAACTATAAGAAATTGAAATGATAGCCAAATAGTTAGATGCAGTGAAGAAAGACTAAAATGGATAAACTATAATGGGCTAGATGAAAAACACTGAATTTGTACATGTATTGAAATACCTTTCTGCCATGAATTTAGTAATCAATATGAAGAAGCTTAGACTACCTGATGATATAACTCTCCGTGTACGCTTAACTAGCAGACAGAAGGGAAGGGCACCTGGTTGTCTCCAAACATCAAAGGAATACAAATCTCAAGGAGGCAGAGGAGTTTTGTGTGATGCACAAAAGTCTAAACAAGAACAATGGGAGGAAGTTGAGAAAAATACTATTAAGGTGATTTCAAACAACATTTGCTTGCCATATTAGAAGTGTCTTGTGGGGGAGAAATACTGCATGAGTAGATAGACACTATAACTATTTCTTTACCTTTCACCTTCATGGCAGCATACCTCACGTGTAATGAATTTTGCTTCTTTTAGTGAAAGTTTCCTTTAGTGGGAAGAGTAGTAGAGAGATAAAATATTTGGTACCATACCATCTCCCATATGCAGAGTCTTTACCACCCCAGATGGCACACCAACTGCCAAGTCCTAGAAATACTGCTGAATTATTACCTTCCAAACACGAAGCAGACTAAACTAGAACAGCATATAATAGATCCTCCTGCAAATGCTTCCAAAATTAAGACTAGGTGCCTCTTTTTATATACAAAGCCCAGATGGTGTATACAAACCAACTGTAAACTACATTGTTGGTGTGATGTTTAAAGCTTGCAAAAATATATGCTGGTATAACAAATGGCCTCTTTTTACAAGTGGAAGACTGAATAAATGAAAGAGATGTAAAGTTTTGCAGCTTGCATTGAAGATGTTTGGCTACCTGAAGATTGAAGATAGACTTTGACTATCAGTCTATAAGGCCATTCCTATATTAAAATTAGTTGTAGAACAAGTTTTGCCCAAGTAGGAATATTTAAAATGAAAATATAGAATCTAATGTCTAAGCTTGTGGAAGTCTAACTGAAATTCTTGCAGCGAGAACCCAACAGTGGAATAACCACCCAATACACTTGAGATTAATGTCTCTGTTGACTAAGTAGAGGAAAAAAGAGTAGAAGCAAGGAAATTATTTTCAGTCTAACATTTGAAGAAAAGGAGAGCTTTGTGTTTGCACTGGTTTGTCAGACTCTCTTCCCTTCAGTATCTGTTAAGACATTAGCTAGTTTCAAACAAGAGGTGAGAAGATCTAAAGACTAATGCTAAATTAAAAAGAAACCATGGTCTCACCACAAGTGGCATCAGCTGGTTTTACGGTAACAGCGGATTGAGCAAAGGAGGAAACTCGTAACACTACTTTTACAGACAGAAAGACTACATCATGGAAGTCATTATAGCCATCCCGCACCAAGAATGCAGGAAAGCAAATGGAATAAAAAGTTTTGTGAACTAACAAGAAGTTTAGCTGCATACCAGCATACCTTAGACATGTTTTTCTTATGCAGATTCTTCGAGCCATCAATGTGCAAACTGAAAGTGAAGCTTTTCCTACGACATTCATAAGTTTTTTTTTCTCAACCTCTCTTTTTCTCTCTACTTTTCCTTATCTTTCATTTCCCATGTCCCAGCTGTTCTTGTGGATATTCTGATGCGTATTAGTAAGTGAGGTGAGGCTACATCCATAATACTATTAATTTAAGAAGTCAGTTAGGGATAAGGCAGCAATTCAAAGACAGTACAACAGTCAGAAGGCTGAATTGGGTAGTTCTCTTCTAGCCTTAGGAGAAAGCCATGAAGACAAGAAGATGTAAAAAGTCACCACCACATGAATGCTCTGTCTCTGAGATTAGATATGGGAATACCTCAAAATTAGGACAGCCTCTAGGAGAATGAGTGGTGGATTAGTAGCATTTACTCTTTGGTAGCAACCTGATAAAAACAAAGACATACATATTGCTGATATTGTATCAATAAAACATGACAAGTTCAGATGATCAACTTAGGTTTTTTTTTTTTACTAACTTAGGCGTATTTTCAGAAGAAGAAAGTTGTAACAACATGCTATGGTCATCAGGCTGTCACTATATGGGAGGCTGCTAAGGGTAACTATAGAAAAGAAGACTAGATTTGTCTTCTGAGCCAACATTTTGTGAGTTATATATATGCAGACATGTGACAGTGTATTATTGACTTGTACTTCTGCAACAAGTCTAAATAGGTAGGAAAGGTACCCCATACGTGATATACATTTAGTTTGCACTTTTCTGTACTGTTAAGTATATCCGCTTAAAAAACTTCAACCTATCTGAACAAATCTGAACCACGCATCATAACATCTGATGTTACTAGAGCACTGTCTGCTTACCTAATTGCTGAACGTTTTGCGCCCTTTGAGCAAAGGTCGTACCTTCATGCAGTGACTTCAGTGGAGGTACACCAATTGAAAAAATGGTCTTAAAGATTTTTGTGGCCAGGATTTCTTGTAATAAAAGACTTTGCAATTCTGAAAGTCATTATTTTAATGACACTGCAGACAGCTATTGTTAAATATGAGGCACAGTTTTAGGGTAATTATGGTATTACGATATTACTTTGTATTTCAACTTTTCTCAGCCTAAATTACCATCATTGAAATGTAAGTGTTTGCCTTGGTCCCATCTAGTCAAGTATCCTGCCAGAGAGTGCAGAATAGGAAAAGAAGTTCTGCTAGTCCAGACAAGCAAAGTTAGTATTGTTTATTTTTAAAAGTCTCACTTAGGAATAAGGCAGTGGACAATTCTCTGAGTATTTCTGGTGACAGGATTTTGCACCATTCTGCACCTTGTTGCCCTAGGCAATATCTGGCTTTGCCCATTTGTAAAACCACCCACTGGCTGTAGCTGAGGTTTAAATTCATAGATAGAGTGACAGAAAACTTGGAAAACTGGGATCCCTAAATTAATTTCTGGTACCTATTCTAAGAGGAGTTCAAAATGGAGGCTGCAGGGAGTGATGCAGCATATACGTTGAACTCTTAAGACTCATGTTTTGAACATGAGTTATGTGTCAGCTGGCATGATGCCTCTTTGGCTTGTAGACTGCATTGTACGAGACACGTTCACCCAGCTGACTCAAGGTGCCTAGCACTGGGGTCCAAGCATGCCTCTCCCCATCTATGGGTTCAGGCTACATCTCCTCTCCTGACAGGTAACCCAGTTAAGGGAGAGGACATTTCAGGACACGATCCACCGAAGCAAGTCTAGGGTATAGAACAGCAAAAAACTTTGAAGGATCTGTGGTTTTCAGAGGCATATGTACAGCAGAGCAGGGCTCCTCTCTGGTCTCTGTAATACTTGTGTGCGAAGCAGAAGAGTAAAATCACCGCTGGTCATGTAATCCCTTGTGATGGGACTGGCTAAAATTGCATCTGTCTTTTTGTCACCAGTTTAGGTGTAATGTTTAAGGATTATTTGAAACAGCAACTGAAGTCATAACCACCACTATGAAAAAAAAGGCTTAGAAGGAGCAATACATTACTTGGAAAATGTGAGAATGTGAGATTTTGAGTTTTACAGAAAAGCTTTCAGATTGGGTTTATCTGAACTTATGGGCTCAAAATGGGTCAGCTTTTTTTTTTTAGCTTAGCTTCTGCAGCTTTATGGAAAGATTTATTTGTCTCAGTACAGCTCTACAAGAATAAACTGAATTGTTGCTTGTTCATGCATCCTGATTAAGGGTCTTACCGTCCGTTCTGTTTCTCTCTGCTGAGGCTTGAAGTGTTGGTATTGAGTACTTGCTATATCATCATGGTACTGTTTGTCTGAAATTGAGCTTGGAAAATGCAGAAGAAACTGACAGGCATTCTGGCAAGTCCTGAATTGCTTTTCAATTCAGCTCTGTTCACCGCCAAAGGGAGTAGTCCTTGGGGGGAGATACGATTAGCAGCAAAATATCCTGGCTTGTCTTTAACATAGGAAGAAGGGCTGTAGGTCCATGATAATGTAGGATTCAGGTGCCTCATTGTGCTAAAGGGACACATGTTAAACATACTAAAATGACACATGTTGAACCTGCACTGAACATTTGGCCAGTATTCCTGTTTGCAGGAAGAAATAAACCAATAAACTTACAAAACTAAACCCACCTGCTTATGAATGCTGATATCTGCTACTTGGCCCAGCTATTCTCTCACTCTGTTTATGGATGCTTAGAGCTTCAGGCAAATAGTGAGGGAAACTGCCGTGAAACTGAGATGGCCAATCACACCCTTTGAATAACAAATAATGCATGCTAAATAGTCAAGGACATAATTAAATGAAAAGTTTGCAACAGGCAAGATGATTGAAAAATGTTTATACAATGCACTTCAACAATTTAAAGAAAATGAACACATTTATGGGGGTCATGGTATTTTTACTAATAATCTACCAACCAAAAAAAAAGGCTCTAATTTATTAGCTAAAATGTTTCCCAAGAATAGTTTGCCCAGGTCTAGCGTGAAATGACATATTGCATTCAATTCCTTGCTGAATCACTCCTTTGAAAGAAAATGGTTTGCAGCTAGTAAAATATCCCTGGATAATCACAGAGGTCAGAAGCTGTGACCTTGTTGTGTTACATGCCTATTTACAGTTTGCTCCCACCGCAGGTTGTCAGGGCTTCAAGCACCTGCTTCACTTGAAGTACAAAAAAAAGAAGCCTCCATATTTGACACTGTGGAAAAACTTCAACCATCTCCTTTTCCTCCTCATTTAGTCAAATTGTCTTCTTAACACATGAAAAGATCCTAGCCCATTCAATGATTCATGCACCTCCTACAGTGCTGGACTCTTAACAAGACCGAACTGTGTCCCTTGCCACATTGTTTCACCAAATTTTTCTCATTTTCTGTGCATTTGTTCCTATTTCCTGAATTTGTCAAAGTTCCAGTACAGAAGTACTGAATCTAAGTGTATAAAAATGCTTAAGTTACTTTGGGAGAATGCATTCTGGTCATTTCTCTCTTCTAGTCCTTGCAAATCTCCCCAAGGTTGGTAACTCTTCTCTTTTTTTTTTTATTGAATGTGCTTTTCTTTCCTGCTCCTCCATTTAATTTGAGAAAATTTGATAGCCATGGGCATTTTGTTTTATTTTTACCATCTGTTTTCCATTTTTATTAAATAGTTATAGTTTATTGTTAATTGAAATTGCAAATTGGCCATATTATGTTTGTGCTATAATAATAGCATCTGGATTTAAAACTGTGGGAAAGATTGCTTCCCAACTGTTCTCACTATGTATGGGCCTAGAGCCTTAAAATTACACCTGTCCTATGGGGGATTTCCTGCCCTTCGGGCTGATCTCTTAAATATCTGAGGTTTTTCTTGAAAAATAAAAGCTCTCCCTTTCTGTTTGAGAAGAGAAAGTTTAAGGTTTCAGGACAGTAGCCTCAAACATTTTGAAATAATGAAAGTCTCTTGCAGTTAAGTTGAGATATTTCAGGACTTGGTCCAAAAAAATCCTTGTTTCTGGAAAAAGCCAGCTACATAGGAAACATATGCTGAATTGCAAATATCTTCCACCAGGCTTGAGAGAGTTTTTATTCTATTCTCTTTGGTAGTCCAGCATACTATTTCTGGAGACATTAGAGAGGTATTAGTATGTCTTTGGGGGCTATTGAACACTGTAAACTTCCCCTATGTATCACAATTACAGGAACACCTGTTTTAAGTAACATTTTGCTGAGCCACCATGAGAATTTGGTGCTCAATAACCCTCAAAATTTCTCATTTCTTTCCTGTGGTGAGGTGCTTTAGAGACTTCTCTCTGGACTATAATAGAAAACTCTTAAGGTCAATGCTTCAACACCTCTTAAAGGACACCCCACTCTCCCTCCCATTTCTCACTAACAGTGCCTGCTTGACACACTTGTGATGTTTTGCTTACTAGTGTCTATGTCTTCATCTTTTTATTTTTGTTGTGCAGAGCTGATGAAGAAAGGAAATAAGTAGCCAATTAATTACTGGTATTGTCTACAGTACACGGGTACCATAAGGAAGGAGAATTCATAAGAGAGAATAAAGGTACAAAGATAACTGTGAAAAAAGAAGCAGCACTATGAAATAGGAGCTCAGTCCTGAAAAACTTGGAGCACCTCTCCTATGAGGACAGGCTGAGAGAGTTGGCTGTTCAGTCTGGAGAAGAAAAGGCTCTGGGGAGACCTTATAGCAGCCTTCCAGTACCTGAAGGGGGCCTAAAAGAAAGACCGGGAGAAACTCTGTAGCAGGGCCTGTTGTGATAGGACAAGGGATAATGGTTTTAAAATAGAGGAAGGTAGATTTAGATTAGTTATTAGGAAAAATTTTTTTACAGTCAGGGTGGTGGAACACTGGAACAGGTTGCCCAGAGAGGTGGTGGATGCCCCATCCCTAGAAACATTCAAGGCCAGGCTGGATGAGGCTCTGAGCAACCTATCTGGTTGGAGATGTCCCTGGTCCTTGCAGGGGACTTGGACTAGATGACCTTTAAAGGTCCCTTCCAACCCTAACAATTCTATGACTCTGGAAACTTGGAGAATTTCCATGATGTGCGTAGAGCCCTGATTCTTATGGAGTTGGTAGGAGACACAAATTCTCTGCACAGTAACGGCTAAGATTAAACCCTAGATTCTAGTTATATTCTGTGGCACTCTATGTTTCCTTCAGGTCTCAAACCAAAGGGAAAGATTTTAGAGAGCAGGATGCTAATTGCTGAGTGATATTGAAAATGTCACTCCATCTCTCATATTTTTCAAATTCAACTTCTGCACTTAAGTGCTATGGCTCATGTCTACAGTATTATATTAAGGGTTGTTTTTGCCCTTTTTTGATATGGAGTAAAAAGAGAAAACTGCTAACAAGTACATTAATCAAAGGCACTAGGAAAAAAGTCACCACAAAACTGTCTCTAAAGAGTATATGGGACGACTGATCTCTATTCTCATGTTATCTTGGACAAGACTCTCTGCTTTTTTTTCTTCGCATCCTTTGTCTTGAGGTTGTCTGTTAGTGCTAAATGATTCAGGGATAAAGACTATTCCTGTGTGTTTGTACACTATTACACATAAATCTTACATGGTCTCATGATGCACTTTTGCAGTTAGTATCTTATATTAGTAGATGAAAGGCATGAGTATGGCTAATGGGAGAAAAATGAACCAAACATCAAAAGAGGCATTAAAAGCAATAAACAGGCAGCCTTGGTGGGAACAAGCACCTGCTGCTTCTCCAGTGCATGACAAAAATAACTTACTCTGCCAGCTGTAACCCTAAACATAAAGTAAATGGGCCCCAAACCGGAGCTGGATGAGGTAAAAATAGAAGTTTATCCAACAGATATCACCATTTTTTTAAATCTTCCTGGATCATCTGTGGACAGGTTTGTATCTGAGTTAAAGTATTCAACACTTCTAATTGTGTGAGGAAAGTTTTTTTTTGTGTGTGACATCGTCTGAACCTACTAGGGTATAAAAGGTTGGGTAAATCACCTTGCCTTGTTCTTTTAAGGAGGAGGAAGCGCATCAGGTGAGAATACTGATGTGTAAATATCTACTAAGTTCAGGTTCAAAAGGAAAATAGATATTTTCTTGGACATTCCTGTCCATAAAGGATCAAGGGTGAAGACTATGAACATATATCCCTCCTAGACTGCAGCAGGGATAAAGCCAAGAAGTGTGAAGCCTGAATTCATTGTCTTGGTAACTATGATCCCCAAAACATAATAAGTAAAGAACATGATATGAAAATAAGATTATTTTCTCCAAGTTCCTATGAAAAGCTACCAGACAGATTTACTCTGGTTTTATAAAGTAATTTGTCATTTGTAATGTTAATGAAAATATTTCCCTTTGTGACTATGAGGGAAACAATAGGTATTACTAAGTTACTGTGCTTTTTTTTCAGTGCTTCAGTTATGCAATGTGCCACTCGAGTCATCTTCAGTTACAAAACCGTAGTGATTAAAGTGTAGCATGCTTAAGACTACTATCTCCTGGAATCTGCTGATCTGTGCAATTGCTGTAACACTGGAGAAGACAATCTTTGTCTTGACATTAGTTTCTTGTCCTTCCATATTGTGTATGACATACTATCTTTCCCTTTGCATTTTACTTGCAGGATCATGGCATTTTAAAGAAACAGAAAAAAATCTTGCTGGGCTGTCAGTCATTGACCAGTCTTGGAAGACTTTTTCTCCTCAGGAAATCATAACAGCCACCATTTCAGGAATATTGGCTTTTCAAGCACTTCAGTGCAAGTATATGAAGTTCCTTTTCACTTCTCAACATGGAGCAATATGGGAATGCAATGGAAGTCCTGCATGCGTAACTTCTCACAGGGAGCAGCTGAGCTAGTAGTTAAGACTTCAGTTAGAGTTTTAATTCCTGGGTTAGACTTTCACCTTGTACATGCATTTTCTGTGATTCTATCATCTCCTGCCTTTCAATATTTCTGGGAGAGATTAAAAATCCTATAATTCACACTGGAAAAAATTAGTCTCACAACTCCTCTCTCTAAAGGGTAGAGTGGTTATCTGATGAGTATTAGTCTTTATGGGGATGAATAAGGGATCCATGAGGAAGCAGCTCTGCTTTCCTAGCCTCTGTAACCTGGGAACAATAGTTTCCTATGTTAGAAAACACTATGACGATAAAAGCTGGGGTCTTTATAGAGCCTATGTTGCATTCCTTGTTAGTTTCCAAACTCTCTTAGGATTCTGTAAAAATCCCGGCCAAATTCATTAGTGTTCAGGTCTGCTCAGAAACAGTAGTGGTGGGAAGTAATATGGTTATAATTCAGCACATCTGGGGTGGGGTAGGGAATGCTTTTAATTTCCCTTTACTGCTGGTGATGGATTTTTGCAGCTTCACCTTCCCGTGCTACCAATCCCAGCAGTCCCAGGCTCTAAACAACAAACAGCTTGACTTGCAGAAACTTTCCACTCCCTCTGGGAAGGACCACAAACTTACAGTATATTTTAAGCTGCTGTTCAATTTTCTAAGGGGAGAGAATTGTCTCTAGGCACAAATTAGTGCTACCAGTGGAAGATGGAGTTCAGCTGTTTATATACTAATATGCAGCAATTATGATAAAACAAAACTCATTCTGAAATTCTGCTGTAACTATGGTAACCTACATTCAACGTATTCCATTAAAAATATAAAAAAGGTTCCCTAGCAGGAGACAGTAAATATTATCTATTATTGATTGATGAAGGTTCCAGACTGTGAAAAGTGGTTAATATATTTTTTTTGCAATGAAAAACATTTGTTAAACCTTCCTTTTTAGTGATGGTTATTGTCTGTTTAAATAGCATCAGATAGTTATCATTAATTTTTACATCTATTTTGAATCATTTGCTTCCTTCATTAGAAGGTCTCCATTTTACAAAGGGTCTCTGAGAAATTCCTTTATTAACTTTCTTTTATCTGATTTCTAGTCTGGGAAATTTCCATTAGTGTTTGACTGAAACTTGACAAAGAGTTGAAAACCCAAAATACAGTTGGTTTACTTGGATAATTTTAGCTTTAATAATAATAAATCCTCAAGGATTCGGTTGTTTAATGAGGAACAAACAAGTTATGCAGATATTCTATTTCTTTACTCGCTAGTTGTTATGGCTTCCCAATTATTTAAGTTAAATGTTGCAAATTATCCACAAAACAAAAACTTTTGAAATTCAGATAGCGACAGCAATGTCAAAGCATAATGAGATGTGTGTGGCTGGGAACGAGACAGAAAACATTGGTAGCGCTGGGTAGGTACATTAGCAAAATGCTTCCTGTGCCTGGAGAGGCTGCCTTGCTCCTTGCAGCTCTCTGCAGAGATCCATGGTGGAGTGGCTCGGGGGTGGGAAGCACGACGGGGCAGCCTCCCAGGCTGACAAGACCCAGTACTTGAGCTTGATCTTTTCCTACCAAAACTGTTTCCTATGCAGAGCTAGTTCAGCTGCCTCTACGGGGCTCTTCTTCACTAGTTTAGAGAAAGTAAGAAGGATTTGCTTGGAGATTTGAACCACTAAATGTGAGCTTTGTGTCTCAGCTTATGTTACAATCAATAGAAATTTAATCCATACAGTTAATGGAGCTTAGAAAATGGTTCAGCTGACCGTCAATGCAGGTTGCAATTTAGCTGCTTGAACTTGGCCAGTTAGAGCTCTTTGAGAGTGCCTTGCCCTCCAGTTGCTGGTCCAGCAAACCATTTCTCTCCTATGTATGTTCTGACCTATTTGCCAAGTCTTTGAAGCTATCACAGGTACCCTAAACCATTTCAAAAAGAATTGGGTTCCTGTATGAACTGTGACACTGACTGGAGGCCTTGATCTGTGCTCAGCATAATAGGAGCTTAAAGACGACAGATGACACCCAGCTAAAGTACACCTTAATTTCAAGCCAAATCCCACCCATGCTATATATTCCATACCTTTGTCAGCATGGCATAAGACAACAAGGGAGATAGGCTCTACACCTTTGCAATTTCCTGATAGTGACAATATTCTGGCTTCACGTGTCTGCATTTAACCCAGACTTTTTCTTCATCTGAAGCGTCTGCAGGAACCCAGCCTAGTCAAGGTGTATCAGTATCAGAACATTATACCAGTGATAACGTGTTACTGCTTTAGCTGATATGTCCTGTAGGAAAGGAGATCAAAGGCAATATTGAAAAAGTGTCATGTCTGACACTAGATATTCCATTTTCTTATTTTGAGACTGAAATAACTGGTAGAATTCTGTAAAAAAACATATATTGATATTACTTCTCCTATAGCAAAAATTTAGGTCTTCAGCAATGTATCCCACAACTATTCACTGGCGATGGAATGGAGTTTTCTCTGAGCTATGCCTGCAGTTGTACAACATGGTGATTCTTACTCACATCCACTTAGCTTTATATCATTTTGCTTTCTCAAAAGGAGAGAAAAAATGGAAAATAATAGTGATAGAATATGAAAAAAAAAAAGATATTTTTATTTTATTTGCAGCCCAAACTGTCTATCTGCTTGTTTGGTTTTGTTGTATGAACTCTCTCTGAAGTGGTGATACGGATTACCAGGCTGTTATCCTGAATAAAAAGTGCTGTCGTTAATTCTCTTTTGCTGCAGCTATGGGCCATTATTTCCAATAGCTGTAGCTGTCACTTCCAGTACTGTGACCCATCAGGAAATCTCTCAGGCAACTGAAAGAGTTTACACAATGGCCTGGCAAGAATATAATTTACAAGTCAGCAGAAGGCGCAACTACCTACTGGTCTCAGATTTATTCCTCATTCCTATTGCAGAACTTAAATAAGTACAGGGAAGTGTTCTTTCCCTGCTGTTGAGCTGTCCTCCTACTGCTCCGCGGTGAGCTCGAGCACCCTGAGACGGTATATCCTCCGTCCATTAACTGCCTGACAGTGTTAGAGCTCGTGTCAGGATTGCAGACTTCTGCGGGGCACTGGCAGAAACGTCCATCGCTCCAGAGGATCCAGGAATGAAAATAAAGCTAGAAAGCCTAAAGATAAAGGAGGAATTTGCATCTGGTTAGTAGCAGGTATGAAGAGGAAGGAGAAAAGAAGCAGCCTGCGGTGGTGAATGTCTGACACTAGATATTCTGTCAATTGACTTAATTTTTTATTAATTTTATTTTTCTTTGTGTACTTTCATTTAAAACAAAATCTTTTCAGTCTCTGGGATTTTTTTTTTTTTTGTATCCACAATAATAATTTCAAAAGAGACACACATCTTGGAGAGCTATTAATTTGTTTACACCATAGGGAAGTATTTAGCTACTATGAAAGTACTTGTGCTGCTTATACTCAGGTAACACAAGCTGATGGAAAGAGTACTACTTATATCTGTCCTTCAGATGTCGGGAAACGATCTTCTGAAGCTGAAAGCCAAGCTTATTACTACTGGGATTCCTGGAGCTGGACAAACAACCTGTGATTAGTATTTTTCTTGGGAAGCTTTGGCTTTCTTTCTGTTCAAAAATAATCTTTAAAAAGAATATAGCTTTTTTTTTTTTGTCTTTCTTCTTCCCTCCTCAATGTTTAGTCACCATTCTGTCATTTTTTTGAGTATTTAGTGACTTATGAAGAGTTCATTGTGAATATCTGGTAATCAAAATAGCATGTCTCAACTGATCCATGCATCACCATATATGTTTTTGTTCCTTAAATCCAAATGCAGCTCTTAGAGTCAGATTTCCAGTGCAAACTAAAAATATGCTTTCCATAGATACTTCACAAATAATTCCTCTGAATACTCCTTTGTATTTTCTACCTGTGCATTAGCTACTAGCTGAAGGTATGCAGAAAACAATTGCAAAAGGAGGAGTATTTAAGAACAAAATTCATTTACTGTATAACACTATTTGCAGCCTAAATTTTTTGAAACTATTTTTGATATTTGTATATATATTAGGGCTGTCATGTTATGGCTGGGTCTATATTGGTGATTTCTAGTATCCTCATGGATTTAGTTGAAAGAATGGAACCTAAAATTGCCAGCTTCTTTATTTTTTTTTTTAGAACTTCATTGATTTGTGTAACAACTCCCTGTAGGTCCTCAAATATAAGTAATAGCTCCTAGTGTCTAGGCCTATGTCTGTGTTTACCCTTACCTCCTTCAAAACATATTGGATTTCTTTACTAGAAGAAAAGAAATCAAAATGTATTGCTGCCGGAATTAACTACTACTTACTAGTCTAATTCTACCAACCTCATTTGTTTCCTCTTTTCTACATTATCCAGTACATTTTACTCTGTCTCTACAGTGCTTCTGCTACAGATGAAGAACAGTCAGCAGCTATGCTATGTTATTGTACTATTTCTTATTACACAAAATTAATAAATTAAGAATCAAGAATTATTAAGAGACACTACAACATATTAAGAAAACAAAGAAGAAGAAAAAGAATTAAAATGATAATGAAACTTTACAGTAAATTTCCACGGCTCTTGTAGTAAAAACAAGATACTGGTCTTGGTAGACTACAGAATAGATAATTAATGAGACAGTACCCAGGGAAAATAATTATTAATGTAACTGTTACAATATTTTCAATAGATTGTCAGTTCTTTGAATCAGGTGCTGTCTTTATTCTTTCCATATAATGCGTGACACCTCATGATACTTACAACTTCTTAAAAATAGTGTATAGGATCAGAGAATGAAAACAAGCTACAATATGACCAAAATTATATATATAAAAAATGATTATTCCTTTTCACTTATAAAAAGCACAAACTGGTAGAAAGTTGAGTATTTATACCCATCTAAACACCTACAAGAACTGCAGAGGATACGAAATTAACATTTTTTAGGATAAGTCAGAATTTTAATTTTTTAAAGTCACATATAATACAACTTCAAATGTGTTTTGCTTTGCAGTCCAGTTTAATTTTGAAGTTTTGCATAGCATCTAAAATTAACATTGTATGAGAGCCACTTTTGAAACAGAAATAAGTATTATGTTTAAAATGGTGAAGAATTTCCATTTTGCTCTTATTTGAAGGCTTTCTATCTTCTAATTTATAAGGAAAGGCAACCATGATTTTTGTGTTTTCACAAACCATTTTGTCTTTTTCCAAGACACTTTTTCTAATGAAAAACAGTTAAACCAGTAGATTGTCAGAAATTGTTTCCTGCAGCCTTCACTCATGTAGAGGTTTAAGGAGCACAAATCCCCAGATAAAGTTTTGTCTTATTCCTACTGACTTTAAATTAAGATGGTATTAGCTATTGTATTTCTATTCCTTCAAATATAAAAGTAAAATTTCACCTGTTTCAGGCCATGTTTCTCAACCAAACAAAATTTAACACGGAGAAACAACACTGTTAGTGTGGAATATCATGGGAATGATCAAAATTTCAGGAAGGAAAGCCAAACTACAAGAGGATCCTTATATTTTTTTAGCACTGTATAGTTTTCCAGATACATCTTGCCACTCAAAAATATTACCCCTGAAGCACTGTTGTTATGTTTTTGTCATGAAAGTGAATAAGGCATAACTCAGAGGGCCTCAAGCAACAGTGAATTACCAAGGACTTTCCTATAAGTGAATGAAATATAATTACACTTTTCAACAGGTGACACAAAATATATTTTGGGTAAAGAAAGGAAGGTAAAACAGTATATGAAACAAATTGGCTGTGCTGTATATTTATTATTAGTAAGGAAAGTAAATGAATGCATATGAACATAGAAATCCAGACAAGCTTTTACTGTATAGCCGAGGACAAGCCTAGTCTGACATTTGGGGAAAAAAAAAAAAAAAAAAAAAAGAGAAAAAAAGAAAAAGAATAGCTTAACTTCTGCTGGTGTTGTTATCTTAGTTACTACTAAATCATCGAGCAGATTGCTGATGAGAGACAGTCTGACCACGCAGGGATGTGGGTGAGCTCACATGTATGCACACACACATATACCCCTGAAGATGCAGCCTCCAACCTAATTTTTATATGCAGGATCCATTCCCTAAGGCTGAGATATAAGCCAGCTATTCAGGTGAACATGTTTCACCTAAGGCACAGTACCTGACTCTTTTCTTACTTTTTGTTTGTCACTGGCTGGGCTAAAGCACAGAAAAATGAGCTTCTTTCACTAGAGTGTCCATTTACTTCCCACGGTTTAGCTCACCGTGATATTCCATGGTAATTTAACCATGTCTGTGCTACCTTACCAAGGCTTTTGGTGCTGAAACATTTTCATCCTGGAATTTAGATTAATATCTTCCTCTTGTCTAAACTAGCACTGAAGTCAGTGGAGCTTTCATACCTTACTGTTTAGTCCATGCAATCTCATTTCTCTGCATCCAGACACAGCATGGAAAGTAACTCCCATAGACATTAACTGAGGATACTGGGATGAAGATGAATGTATTTGAATATCCTGCATTAGGAAAAATAATTCACAGGTTAGTAACATGAGGGCATTGCATTCCACTGTGGACATGATTACTTTTGATGGTTTTGTCCTTGCAATGATAAACATGATAGAGCCATTAATGTAATTACAATAGGGTTAAGCACAATTATGACAGAAAAACAATAGAAAATCTGTTTAAGGGTGACTGCATTTCAAAGAGTTATCATTTTAAAGTACGATTTACATCAGAAAGTATTATGTGAATACTAAATCTTAAAATAAAAATTTAAAAAATTCCTTAAAACCACTTAGGAAAATAAATACAATTTAAGAATTGGAATTTAATGAGCACGTATTTTTCTTAAATGCTTTTTCAATGCCAATAAAAACAGTGAAGGCTTCCTACTGAATGTAATTTAAATCCTAGAACCCCAGCTGAGGGGAGGAAAATCTTCTTTCTGACACATAGACAGTGTAATTACAGAGATCACATTCTTCAAACTTATTTTTTCTCCTCGATCTCCTCCCCAAATAACGATAAAAGGAGTAAAATCTGTGAATGTGTGCATATGCTCTGCTCCTGAGCATTTTTTTCTTCACTCATGTATGGCAACTGTTGATAAACTATTTGTTCAAAGAGGTACAGCCAAAACCAAAATCTTTCAAGACATTATAGTTATTGCTTGTATCAGTAGGGAAAAAATAGGTCAGTGGGTCATCTGATCCAACCCCTCTGCTCTAGCAGGACCACCTAAAGCCAGTTGCCCAGGACCATGTCCAGGTAGCTTTGAGTGTCTCCAAGGACAGAAACTCCACAACTTCCCTGGGAAACCTGTGCCAGTGCTCAGTCACCCTTACAGTGGACAAAAAAAAAAAAAAAAAGTGTTTCTTGATGTTCAGAAGGAAAGTCCTGTGTTTCACTTTGTGTCCATTGCCTCTGGTCCTGTCACTGGACACCACTGAGAAGAGCCTGACTCTGCCGTCTTTGTTCCCTCCCATCAAGTATTTGTACACATAGATAAGATTCCCCTCTGAACCTTCTCATCTCCAGGCTAAACAGTCCCAGCACTCTCAGCCTTTCCTCATATGAGAGGTGCTTTAGTCTCTTAATCATCTTTGTGGCCCTTTGTTGGACTCTCCTCACTGCTATATCTATGTGTTTCCTGCACTGAGGAGCCCAGAGCTGGACACAGTACTCCAGGTGTGGCCTTATCAGTGCTGAGTAGAGGCGAAGGATGACCTTCCTCCACCTGATGGCAATACTTTGTCTTAATGCAGCCCAGGACACCATTTGCCTTCTTTATGACAAGGGCACATTGCTGGCTCATGTTCAACCTCATGTTCACCAGGACTCTCAGGTTCTTTTCTGCTATGCTCTGGGTGGCCCCCAGCAGGTACTGGTGCCTGGGGTTGGTTCTCCCCAGGTGCAGGACTTGGTACATCTCCTTGTTGAACTTCATGAGGCTCCTGTCAGCCTATTTCTCCAGCCTGTTGAGGTGCCTCTGTATGGCAGCACAACTCTGAGGTATTAGCCAATCCTCACAGTTTGTACTCTTGCTGAAGGTGCACTCTGTCCCATCTTCCAGAACCTTAATGAAGATGTTGAACAAGTTTGGACCCCACTGACCTCTGGAGTACACTGCTAGTTGCTGGCCTCCAACAAAATTTTGTGTCACTGATCATCACCCTCTGGGCCTGGTCATTCAGTTAGTTTTCAACCCACCTCGTTGTCTGCTTGTCCAGCCCATACTTCACCAGCTTCTTTATGAGGATCTTCCAGGAGACAGTGTCAAAGGTCTGGTAGACAGTGGAGACACTGAACTAGTGAAGTCCAGGCAGACAATATCCACTGCTCTCCCCTCACCTACCAGGCCAGTCATTTCATCATAGAAGGTTATGAGGCTTGTCAAGCATGATTTCCCTTTGATGAATCCATGCTGACTACTCCTGATTATTTTCTTGTCCTTCATGTGTTTTGAAATAGTTTCCAGTATTAGTTGTTCCATCATCTTCCCAGGGATCCAGGTGAGGCTGACTGTCCTGTAGTTCCCTGAGTTGTCCTTCTTGCCCTTCCTGAAGATGAAGGCAACATTTGATTTCCTCCAGTCTTTGGGTACTAGTCCCAGTCTCCATGATCAATCAAAGATTATAAAGAGTGGCCTTGCAATGACATTAGCCAGCTCCCTCAGCACTTGTGGGTGCATTCCATCAGGGCCCATGGACTTGTATGTGTTCAGTTGGCTTACGTATTCCCTGACCTGATCCTGTTCAACTAAGAGTACCTCTTCCTTCTTCCAGCCTTTCCCCTTGGTCTCTGGGATACCTGACACTGGTCTTGCTAGTAAACATTGAGACAAAGGTGCCATTCAGTACCTTGGCTTTTCCCAAGTCCTATATAACCAGGTCCCCCATCTTGTTGAAAAAAAGGGCCCACACTTTCCCTAGTCTTCCTTTGGTTACATATGTGCTTAAATAAGCCCTTCTTCTTGCCTTTGACATCCCTGGCCATATTCAGTTCTACTTCGACTTTAGCTTTCTTGACTTTGTCCCTGGATGCTCAGACAATGTTTCTGTATTCCTCTCAGGTTACTCATCCTTGCTTCCACCCTCTCTATGATGCTTCCTTTTTGCTTATGAAGAAGCCAAAGTCTGCTGTCCTGAAGTCCAGAGTTGTGAGATTGTTTTTCACCCTCCTCCCTGCTCTCACAACCCTGAACTCCACTATCTCACGGTCACTGCATTCAATGCTGCCTTTGACCTTCACGTTGTCAATGAGCCCCTCATTGTTTTTGAGCATGAGGTCCAGCAGAACACCTCTTGTCATTGACTTGTCTATCTCTTGGAGTAGGAAATTATCCTCAATGTACTCCAAAAAATCTCCTGAACATCCAGCTGTGTTGTCCCTCCAGCAGATATTGGGGTGGTTGAGGCCCTGAGGACCAGGGCCTGTGAACGTGAAGCTGTCCCTATCTGTCCATAGAGGACCTGATAAAGTAAAACTGATTGAGTCCTCTGAGTAGTCAACAGAACAGCTCAGTGCTCCCTGTTAATGATACATGAGTTTGGAGAAAGGGCACAGTGACAGAAAGTTGCTGACCAGGAGTGAAAGAGGAAATGTTCTCTGAAAAATACTGTGCTCTATAATACAATTTGGTAATTTCATTTTGTAAGCTTCAATATCATTAAGACACATGCTATACTCATACTACAAATAAGTTTCACACTTTGACGAAGAAAACATTACTTTTGTGACTTAAAACCCCCTTAAACCCCATATCGTTCATGTAATTTATTCATTCTGGCAAGGCGAATAAGAAAACAGTCTTTAAACTTTGGTGTAATAAGAGTGGAATCCAGTGTAAAAATAAATTGGAGACAGAATTTAATTATTGCTTTTCTCTGCATGATTTGCTCCCCAGCCTCTTTCAAAACTTTCTAACACTTACTTAAAATTCTTCTTTTATCCTTCATCTGTTGACATTATTTACATACAGAACTCTGATGTGTTTACCATACAATTAGAATAGATCTTCATTTTAATTAAATATCAATTCAGGATCACAGCTTCAAGCTATTTGTCAACACTGATAGTGATCAATAGAAGGAGATGCTGAACAAAGAAGACAAACAGATTTTCTGAGTAGTCAAATATTTTTAATTTTTTCACGTACCCCATTTTTTAATAAACGATGAAGGGATTAAATTTCCTGCATCCTTTTAGTTATTCTGTGGCGTATATTTTAGAAAGTTGAAATCAGAAGCTAATTGCCACATCATTATGCTTAATTGACATGCTACCTTTTTCTCTGTAACTCACCATGACAGCTTTGTTTAACTGCTGTGTGGTGACTGCCTGTCCCAGGAGTAAAAATTTCGGTAGCTGTGGGTAAATTCCTAAAAATAAAACTCAGTTAAGAACTTAGCATTCATACCTGACCCCTTGAGGCCACGCATCCACTGCCTTGCTATTGCAAACTCCACATCACAGAACCTTCTAATTTACGGCTTAAGTGTATACCATACTCAGTTTACACTTGGGTTTTTTATGCTAACATAATTTTTGAGCTTTTCCGGTTCTTTCACCCACTGTCATCTGTCCTTTCATGATACATTTATGGTCATATTCCCTCTCAGTCTTCTTTTACTATACTGAAAGAACAAAGCTCTTTTGTTCTTCCCTCTTGAAATAGTGTCTGTTTTCTGCTCAGCATCCTAGTAGTTCTCTGCACCTCTTAAATTTACTTGCATTGAACATGGGTGAGCAAGGTTCAACGGAGGTGAGCCCATTCAACCACATTTCCTCATCAACAGTGACTGTATTTTAACTGATACATGTATACATCACAGTTACCTTTTCACATTTGCGTTGAATTGGAGAAATATTGTATATTGTGTGATTGAATATTATATCCCTTGCTTTCTTTAGGTAATTTCTAAATATTTGCTTTCATTATACTATAGAAATTCTCACTGTTGGTCCCAAAATATACAATCTTCCTTTTGTATTGTTAGATTTTATCCATCTCTTAGTCATCCCTCCTATCCTCTCTTCCTTCTCCATTCCCTCCCATCTTCCCCAGCTTCCCCTTCTCTCCCTCTCTCCTGCTATCCCTTCCTTCCTTCCTTCCTTCCTTCCTTCCTTCCTTCCTTCCTTCCTTCCTTCCTCCCTCCCTCCCTCCCTTCCTTCCTTCCTTCCTTTCTTCCTTCTTCCCCTTTGTTAGGCCTTCATTTGCCTGTCCATATCTAACATCAACATCCATATGAAAAATAGCAGTAAAAAACTTAGCTTGCAATGGAAATTTTGTGCAAAGGGAATTAAAGGGAGGAGAATCTTAGTGCTGAACAGCTGATTCATGGATTTTTGCATTCAAAGTATTTTAAATAGTGATTACAGACATTTGTATGCGTGAAAGATATTTCTTTCACGTTTCGTGGGACATTATTCCTCAGCAATTAAATTAAACATGATATAAGTACTAAATTTTAAGTCTTAATACTTCTTCAGTTTGAAATCTTAAATTTCAAGACAGGAAATTTAAATAATGATTTCAAGTTTAAAATGCCTTTATTTTGCAAGAGAAATGGACTGAGGAACAGAAGAAAGGGAAATACAGAGGTATTTTTAATAGCACTCTATTGGCTTGTCACACTGGGGTAACAGACTGAAGGAGACTAAAATTTTGTAGATAAGTTGGAAGATCAAACAAAAATGAAATTCACTAATAGGTCTCTTTTCCTTGTAGTAAATTCAAACCTGTATTAAATTTCTAGACTGAGACATTTTAATACAGTTCTCATCTTTAACAGGCCCAAATTTTAACAGAATATTTCTAATAACTTAACTATATTTTACTTCGTCTACTGAGTATCAGTTTCTGCTTCACGTATGCTATTCTAGTTGTGACACCTATATAAAGCTCCTACATACGAACGCATGTATAATTTGTGTGTGTATAAGTGCATGCATATACATGGATATGCTAAGCAACAGTTATTTAGAAAGTTCCTTATTTTTATTATCAAGGGTTTCAGGTAGTGAAAAATGAAATGGATGTGAAAGAGGAATTGAAAAGACAAGTGAATGAAGGGGTAGAAATGGAGTGTCAGTTAGTAAATAACTAGCCAAATTTTCATTTAGGAAAGCTCTAAATGAGGAGCTCTGGATCTTGTCCTGCTATGCCAAAGAGTATTTGTTCCTTAAAAAGCTATATTTGATGTAGCATATGAAGTGATTTTGCGATTGAGACTCAGTAATATGTGAATGGTTCACTCTAGCTGCAGAGTCTGATTGAAATTCTTTTATGGCTCATTAAATAGCTTCTATGAACCAGCTCTTTTATCTGTGTCAAATGGTATTCCCCTTCACATATAAATACCATATTCTTATGTGAATATTTGCATGTCCATGTTTATCATTCACATTTCCATGAGTATCCATGCATGTGAACTAATAATTTTCCAGTATAGTTTCTTACAGAAAGCAGATGTCATAATTGGAAAGTCTGAAAGAATCCAGGTAAGTGAGCAAGACCATAAAAAGATAATTTTTAATTTTACAATACTTGGCCAGCTTCAGAAACAATAACACTTAATCACATCCCACTTTGATTCCTACGAAGTAATTATTTCTTAAGATATCCTAAATGGACCTTTTAAAAATAACATTGAATCAAACTCCATTTTTTCATTAAAAAAGCTTACTGCAAAGTCACACCTCATCGTAAAGGTCAAAGATGTTGTGTTGTTACTGAGTACTGTTTTTTTTTAGGCATGACATGATCACATGAGTGATCAGAAATGTTCAATGTTTAGAAATTTTGAATGAAAATCCAAATAATAATCAAGTTGTCTTTATAGATACATATGATTTAATTCAATCAGAATTTTATCTAGTCGTAAATACTCTGGAGACTTAATTGCTAATTAAATGTTCACAATGTAATTCTGTTTTATGTTAACTTTGTAATTTTGAAATGTGCTGGACCAATAGCAATGTCCGTATAGATTTTAAAATAGATAAACTTATTTAAATAAACAAAATCATATTCCCGTTGCTAGCCAACTGAAAAATACCAGCAAGTAAACACAAAGCGTGATTCAAACACTGTAGAAGTACTTCAACAAAGGCATTTACTTTAGATTTTGTAGTTTTGAAAATCCTTTAGCTTCCACCTCGGCAATTTTTTTTTTCTTTCTATCTATCTCCGCCCCCCCCCCCCTTCCCTTATTTTAATATGTTTTGGCAATTTCAAACCCATTTTGAGAAGGATTTTCACGGCTGCTTAATTTGAGGCTCATCAGTATCTCTTCCTCTCCCCTCACATCCCTTAGCTTTCCTACCTTTGACTTATTGCCTGTGATTCAAGTAACATATCACAAATAGCACTATAAACATGAATTGAAAAATCACTTGTTGATTATCTAATATCCTTCAAGGACATGGGCGGTGGTCCAACAAAGTATTTTGACTCCTTACTGTTATTTAGGCTTCAAATGTTCTGAAATCTCTTTCTCACTGATGTTTATTACCTCACAATTGGGGTGGACTAAAAGCATGCCCACAGGCAATTAAGGAAATTCAGCTAATGGCTGATAATTTATTAGGCCACTGTAATTCAATTCCATCCCATTATGTGCCTTAGCTCTTAGCAAGCTCTTTCAAATGAAGTTAATTCAAAGGCTTTACTTAGTATGTTTATGGTGGCATAGACAGGCCTTATCAAATTTCTCAAGGATATGTTATTACATAATGTTTTTACAAAATTACAGCCTTCCTGCCTATTCATGCAGACCAGAAGTATTACCTAAAGCTATTAAAAGAAATTAAAAAAAAAATAGTTTCTCTATTGTAAGGGCAAACCCTTATAAGGAGGATGACGCTTAAAATGCAATCTTCCCCATGAATGGAGATTACAAGTGTGCTAACTAGGCATTCCAAATGTTTTCCAGAGTTTCTTGTGTGCTATTGTATGTACACCACTGGGTGAGCTGGTCTGTAGTAACTCCCAGGTAGTGATGTACTTTGGGCCCAGCCTTGTAAACTCTTCTTCCTTATGTATGTGACCATTCCCATGGCTGCTCAGTGTTCCTGCACACAAAAACCGTACAGATTGGTCCTGACCAGCTTTTGCTTTGGGTAACAGCTAAAGTAGAAAATCTGTTTCCAAGTAGCTTTCTCTTAAAAAAGATGAACTTGCCAGAACATTTAAAATGCGAAATTCAGCAAGAACAAAGATATCTCTGTGGGTGAGTGTGACTCAAGTCGTAAATTACTCACAGTGAAACAGGTTGGCAGTGTCATTTACAGAAAAGCAGGTGTAGTGTTACAATTAAAATACTTCACTTCCAGTCCCACCCACTGTATCTCTGTGAGAAACCCACCACCTCCCAGCTCCTGGTAGGGCTGATGCTTATAAAATTAAAAAAAAAAAAATGGTTAGGGAAACCAGCAGCCGAGTTTATAGCAGACTTACTCTTCAGGAAAGACAGGAAAAGACGGAGACAGGGAAGCACTCTAGGTGGTTGGTATAACAGTGGTACTTTCTGGAGTCATCCAAAGGATGGGACTATGATGTGCCCATTAAAGAGCTGTTGGGCAGGTGGTGGATGAGACTGAATTTTTTTTCAGAGTAATGAAAAGGAAAATGTCTGCTAGCACTCAGAGTTGGAAACAGTTTCAAAGTACAGAAAAAAATCAATAACAGGGACAGTCAAAGCATCCATATGTATCAGAAATAAACTAGCACAGTAAATTTTCTGCAGTTTACCCTCCCTTCTTATTTGTTTGAAAAGACATTCTGCTGTAAAGATTTTTTTTTTTTTTTCTGTGAAAGCCAGGAAATACAGCCTATATCATGAAAAAAACCACACCCTGAACGGAGGTCTGAATATGCTGTGTGCACTTTCCTCACAGGGAATAATGACATTAAATAATGATTGGAGTGAGGGATAAGGTAGACGAGTGAAGAGGGCTAGCTATGTACCAGTGATGGAGATTGCATTTCAGCAATTGTAAGCCAGATCAAACAGATCTCCTTAAGTTAAGTTGTAGCTGAGAACTGTATAGCTATACAAAGGCCACACTGAAAACTGTATTTCCATTGTCCGCGTGGCTGTGTTTTAGAGTAGATATTTTTTTGTGCTGAGCTGTTACATGTGCCTACTTCTGTGTGAGAGAAAGAAAGATTTAAATGGGCAAAAAAAAAGAAGGAATGACAAAGCGAATCAGTTATCTAATATTTGCAAACAGAGTTTTTTCAACAATTTGCTTCCATGAGCAAACAATACGTTATTCCAAATATTTTTCCATTATTTGTTCAGTTCAAACTGAGAGCCAAATGATATATTGATATCTTGAAAGAGCTCAAGATTTGAAAGATAAATAAGACTGTGGTGGCACAAAGGACTATAAAAACATGCCCATTGTACAGTGAGGGATATAAAGGGATGATGAAATTAACACTGAAAGTGTTTTAGAATGGAAAAACAGTTTTTCAAGGAAACCGCCCCCTCTAAAGTGTTTGAAAAGGAGATGGACCCTTGAAAAAACAGCTTTTAATGATTTCAGTAATTTGTCACCTTAGGTAGGCAGCTGAAGTACCTCAGGAAGCTAAAGTTACCTGGGCTACAACTTAACCTTTACATTAAGACATCTCTGTGAAGATACCTACATGTTGAGGAAGCTTGAGACAAGTGCCTAAACATAAGCGTCTCTTACTGTGCCGTGTCCTCCACGTGTCAGTCCAGATGCATGGGATTGTCCCAGGTTTTGTGTTACTTCTGGAAACCCTATTTAGATATCTCAGATACCACAGAGGATCTCAAATGCAGATGTGTATTTCTTTAAGTGCTGCTTACTCTGTGTGACTCAAGCTTTGTCAGAGATATGAGAAATTCAATCAAATATGTGTGGAGCCTGGAGATTTGACTGATCAAATGTCCTTCTTTTAAAATGTACAGATGCCACTAACCCTGTCAACTAAGATCAATTTCCTGAATGCAGGTGTCTTGAGGCACCTTCAGATGCCATAAAATATCCAGAGTATCCGCATACAACACAGCACCTTACAGGAAATGGGAGGGGAGCTGGAGGTTGGAATTGATTGACACAAGTGCTTCAAATACCAACAGATGTTTATACTAAAGTGACCTAATAGATACCTGGAGCTTTTCTGATTAAAATAGGAACTTAAAAACCTAGCAGATGTGTGGATACCTACATGTAGATGTCTACTGTCAGAGCTGAATCCTGCCCTTGTCTGTGGGTCAGGATTTTTTTCGCTCTCCTTCCAAAACAGACCATATCTTCCATGATTTATTTCCCTTGTTGATGTGAAATGAAAAGAAAGCATTTTAAAAGATGGAGGATTTGGGCCTGAGTTCACAAAAGATACCTCTGACACAGCAGTTTGCACAAGGATGCTATTTACACAGCACTCAAGAATATTGTTTATTTGAGTATTGAGTATTGATTTTTCTGCTCATAGCTAGCTTTTAATTAGTTGACTTCTTGCAATGTTAAGATAACAGCAACGTGAACAGCCAGAATTGAAACCTGGTCATAGTACACGGGTTATGCTTTTCACTATACTACTCAATACTGTTCAGATATTTCTCTATATTAAGTATCAGCCTGTCCTGAAATAACAATCACATTGTCTGGCTTAAAGTTTACTGGAAAATAAGGAGAGAATGAAACCAAAGGCTTCATCTTAGTTAGGAAAAGAGACAGGTTTCCAGAAGATCTGTGAAATGACAAAAAAAAAAAAAAAATCTTTCTTTGGCCTTTCTCAACAGGATTCCCAAGGAACCTCTGGGAAAAATAAAAAATATCTATGTCTACTGGAGACCCTGAGGCAAGATATTTGGTCTTTCCATGGTGCCTTCTGCCAGAATTAATCTTCTCAGGAGGATTAGATGGTGCAGAGAGATATAAATTATATATAACTGCACCACTTTGTGGAAATTTGGTCTCTGCTGTCAACTCAGACCACTCTGGAAATTTCCTACTCATTTTTATTACTTACTAAACTGCTTTACTCTAAGGCTGGAAGCAATAAGTTTTTGATGTCAGAACTCATGGGATAATACCTTCTTGAATGGCTCACAGCTGTGTGAATGATGATATTGTCTGCTACTAAGGAAAAACCAGAGATATGGTCAGTGTTTGTTATCATGTCATTTTACACATCATTTTATCACTTGCACTATCTCCAGTACCTAGAATTGTCTCCTCAAAGCTTTTACCCCTTTACTGTAAGTTGCTGAGTTATTGCTAGCAAAAATTGCATTTCCTCTTGAAAATGCTTGGTGATGTAGTTAATCAAAGTAAACAGTAAAGAGATGCTGAACTCCACCTAAGCTAGGGGTCTGATTCTGCTGTCTGTACTACTGTTGAAGTACAGCTCCTACTAAAGTGGCTCCTACTGAAACGAGTACCTTCACAGAGGATAATTGAACTATTCAGATGAAAAAATGTTACCCACTGTGCACAGGCATTGGAGAGTTCGATTCTATATGCTAGATGCTGGGAAAGAACTCACAAAGAACTATGAATTACAGTAAACAGAAGTGATATGTGAGATCGTTTTTAATTTCAAAGAATGGCACTAAAAGTTTTCATCTTTTAGTTTTTTTAAACTTCTTATATCTGTCGTGTAGTGGTTGTCAGGCAGCAACTGTACTTGCCTGGCAACACTGAACTGTCAGTCCAGCTCATTTCTTTAATAGTAATGAGGTACTTTTTTTTTAATAGACAGTAGTAGCTGCTACTGAACTTTGCCTGTCCTGTAGAGCAGGTGGAGAGATGATTTTATGAGAGGCACTGACACCTCTGAGTCTGTTTTTGTGATAGCTTCTTCTAGTCAGTACTGACATGTGACTTTGCTGCCTGCATATATTTGCTAGGTAAATCAGATTTGCAGCCCATATAAGTATACATTTCAATATCTGAAATCTAGCAGATAAGGTCACTTGATCGTTAGAAGAAAATCTGGATTTCAGGCAGCATATGCCATAGCTTCCAGAAACCAGCTCTTAAATTAACGAGTCACCGAGTTCTCCAAAACTTTTTCAAGTGCTGATTAACAAGGCAATGCAAAGCCTTTACAACTTTTTGCCCTTTCCCTTTATTAAATGCCTGACATTTAGCAAAATTAGTTGATGGAATATGATGAGTCTTACTACGTGTGCTGTGTGATGGAACACGATGCAAAACCTAACACAAAATCTGAACTGAAATATTGCGGTTAGTTTGGACACCCACTGTTTAATATGTTTTTTTTTTTTTCAGAAGAAAATTACTCACAGAAGAAACGTGTTCCAAGAGGATGTGGTATTGCAGGAGGGTGGCACAGCCCTGCATTAATCTTTTTCCAATTAGAACTTGGGAACAGTTCTGGTGCCTGTAGTGCCTGTAGGGCTCCAAGATTTCCTCAAATGTTACCTCTCCATTAGCAGCTTCAAGGTATTTACTCATCAAAAAAAAAAAAAAAAAATTTTCAAAGGAGTGAAAGTGGAAACAAGAAACAAATTTAAATGTTTGAACTATAATGCAAAAAGCCAAGGCAATAAAACACAGCAGACGGAATTACTGGTGTACTGGGTAGATAATAAGCAATAACAGTTCTTAGAAATACAGTACAATAATTATCCTCACTAAAATGAATGTATGTGTTTTAGGGGAAAAAAAAAAGGAACAGAGGTAAGGAGGGAAGTCATATAACAATATTGTGTACTGATGATGTGTAAAGACAGGAAAGTGAAAAAAATTGCAAAAAATAGAAACTGTTAAGGTATCAAAATGTGACCTGGAAGAATTTCAAAACAAGTTTTACCAAGGCAGTGTTAGAAATAAAATATGGATGGCTATGCTCAGATTAGACAAGTAGACAAATAAACTAGAATGCATACAATGATATAAGTTTGAGTTTTAATCATAAACACATTTGGAGAGTTAGCTACAGAAAACAAATTTGGATTTAGAGCAGACTTAGTTCACATCAAATGGACAGAAAACAAAATTGGACTGTTTCTGTTCCAAAGAACCAACTTCAGCAAAATGAGTAAAATGTTTAGTGAAGTCAGCTAGACTGAAACACACTTGACCTTAGAAAAAGCTTGACTTTTTTTTTTAAATACCAATGGTTCAAAAAATGATTTGAAATTGTAATGACTCTTCATATATTCTTTTAATATAGATTTTGGACACGATTTTCAGACATAAATAGATAAAGAAGCACTACAGACAGGGCTTTGGTGATTAGCTAAGAGTTAAGAAAGAACAGAAAAAGGATATAATCAGTAGAGAAAGTTACAGCTTAGAAATCCTAAAACGTAAGGTTTTCCAAAATTCGAGTTTATTTAGCACTTGTGAAGGAAATTAAAAAATAAAATTAACTAGCTTTTAAAAAGTGGAAGGAAGGGGCAAGAATTGTGTTATTTATACTGGGTAGACACTGTATAGCTAATATTCAAACCACTTGTGACCTTATTTGCCTGAGTATTAACACAAATGACAAAACATCTTAGGGTCAACCCAGGATGGCCTGTGAGAATGCGGTATGAAAATAGAAATGGCAATATTTAATTCAAGTAAATTGATGTAATCAATTGGATGATCTTAGTAACAGATTAATGGTGAAAACTAGCACATGAAATTAGATAATGAAGATTCAGATAATGAGTCTATTCAGTGAGGAATGCTACTCTTCTCCACAGTATGCCAAAACAAGTTGTGAAGGATAAGAAAAATTGAGGAAATGAGTATGTCAAGCAAACCTAAATCACTGTTTGATAAGGTAGTATATGTTCCCAGTAGGCAAAAAAACCCCAAAAGAATGTCTATGATCTCATAAAAGAAAGATATATACCACATAGGGAACTATTAATTCATATGCAGAAGATGGCTGTAAGTATGTGAAAATTTAAAAAATTGGCCAAAAGTTAAACAACATGAGATTGTGCTAGGAAGTTAAACTCCTGACCTGAAAGGAACTTGTCAATAGAGATCCTCGAAGGGATTTGAGAACTGATGTAAACGTTATTTTTTTTTTCTTAAAAAATAGGAGGAGGAATGTGAAGATGCAAAGCTGGGAGCCGTTGTGATTCAACAGGCTGATCTATTAACACAGGACAGGATGAACTAGATGTCTTTGAGGACACAATTATAAAGTGGGATAAAATGTAATTGTATATCATGCAAGGTCACCCACATAGGTACTATCACTTGCAAAATCACCACCTGGAAATGGTAACTTAGTGGATTTATTACTATAAAGATGCCTCAGAGCCATGAATGAGATGTCCTTATGAAAAGGATAAATATGATAGTAGAACGTTAAAGATTATGGAGAAAGCAGAGAAATACTAATGATACAATATCATATTTAAAAACATGTTTCCAAATTGTAGGAAGACTATTCTGAACAAAATAATCCGGAAAGAAGGCTAACAAAATAATGAAGATGACTTTATGAGTTAACTTTTTGCATGTAGCTTGCAGAAGGAGAAGGCAGATGACTTGCCAAACAGAATCAACTAACACTGTGTAGCCAGCCACCACTCAATTATTTCAAAAGTATAAAGATAGTGGGATACAAAAGTGTGTCCAGTTCACACTACCTCTCTGAAAGACCTAAGTTTCACATCTGATCTGATAGTCTTACAGATCTAGCAGGAGCAGTTAAGAAAATTTTACAGATTTCTGTTTCTTTACTGGCAGAGAGATTTCATTGTCTCTGAGATCCACACCCAACTGAGATGTTGACCCAGAGGTGTATACACTGAGATTATGTTTCAACTATGAAGCAAGGGCTCATGTAATTGAAAACTCAGTGGTTACAATAGCTGTCAGAAGGAACCTGTGCTCAATTATTCTATTTCTTAAAAATTTCTTCTAGAATGATCCATATTAGTTAAATTAGACAGCTACAGGCTTCCTCACATGTAGGGGTACCGTAGCATTAGGTATGACTACAGCCAGAGTTGGAGCTTTCATGAATTCAGAGACATCACAGATTTTACAGGATCTGCAATGTCTTTAACACTAGGAGTCCTGCTAATACTGATCAGTAAAAGCACAGCAATCGTTTTGGTCAAAGTAAGCATTTGTGTATAATATGAGTGCTTGTGCTCAGTCCTGGGAATAACATTAATCCTTTTAAACTCCTTCCAGCAACTCGTTCTTTGGCAAAACCAAGAAAGCATTAGTGTGCTGGAGAGCTCTTCTCTCTGGCACCAAGAGAGGTCTTTAAGATTAAAAGACTCTTAATCTCTTCTGACTTCCTGCTAAATCTGGTCTGCAAGACATGAATCATTTTGTTCAAACAAAAGCACACAGAATCCTTTCTCGATATCATGATTGAATATGATCTCTTTGACCTAGGACCTGTCAGATGAACTAAGGCCAAGTCACTAAGGTAGGTGTTGAACCAGCATTTGTCCATGTCCTCAAAGTATCAGAATACACTTGCAGTGCAAACACTTCTTTGTTTTCAAACCTTGAAAAGAAGATCTCTGTACAGAATATCTTTGTGATGTGCTGTTCTCCCAGATATGCTGAAACACAGAATCCTTTGTTACATTCAACCAAGGTTTTTTGTCTCTTATCTAGACGGTAGGGACATCACCTATTGTGAACTGCTGTGCCCAGATTGGTTACATTGTCTGAGAAAAGTGGAGAGTCAACCATAAATTGTAAAGCTTGTAGGATTTCATGGCTGAATTGTTTGCTTGATTTGCTTTTATTGAAGATCAAGAATTTTAACAGTAACATAAACAGGACTGGAATATTAGACAATTCGCTGATGACATTTTCCCAATTAAATTATGTACAAGAGGTATGACTGATTTAATCTACTTTTAGTTGTTGTCAATGTGTTCGTCTATCTTAGTTCTGTTTATGTTAGGCTTTCCCTATAGACAGTAGAAAAATGCAGTCACTTTTAAGGGTGTAATTGAACTGGAAGGTCTGAGAAGAAACATACACCAATTTTCAGTTTTGAGTTTCAGTTCTAGACTTATTATTCTGTGTATTTTCATTTAATTTGCTTGATATTCTACTCTGTATTCAGCAGAACAGCTATTTGCTTGAGATGAATTTCAATTACCTTTTCATCAGTTGTTTCTTAAATATTATATTTCCTCGTCTTCTTCAGGAGATTTCTCATACATTATAGAATTCCAATCAACATTCCTCAGAGCATTCAGCTTTCTTTCACTGTCTTCTTTCTCAAAGTCAAACCACTTTCGGTACACAGCATTCTCTCATGAGTATTTCAAACTCAATGATAAGCTGATAAGTAGATCCAGGATGCTCCGTATCTTAAATGTGATTTCTTATATTTAGCTCATTTCTTAGGATCAGGCATGGAATAGCCTTGTACTATAAAATCTGTTCAAGGAATTACTGGAAACAAAACAAGGCTACACTAAGAATATGTAACTTTCAAGAATGTGTTCTTCTTTATAATTACATTCCTGTTATCCTAATCAATATCAGAGTAATTAAAATGCCTCATGATCAATGTTTCTGCCTTCTTCAGGAGGTGTCTCTTATCGCTAAAAGGTTGTCATGATCTACTTTTTCTAACCTCACTAAAGGTTTCTTGCCAAAAGTCATTCAACTCCCTGTTCGGCTATAAATTACACTTAAAATGCCTCTATTGTCAAATAAAATGGTACAGTTTTTCCTTTCATGCTACATATAATTGCTATGTAACTTCATTTTTCTACAAACTGCATAGTATTTTCACTGCAAGAAGATTTTGACTTTCTATCAGGTACTTCTATTACCCTGAGTATTCTCCCTCCAACCTCAAGGAGACTATCATTTTTTGCATGTGTTTTTAACCACCCTCTCCATACTTACTGTCCCTACTATCAAGCATTTGGCTTGTTGCATATTGCAAGTTCTGCCAGGAGAAAAAGCACAACCTTTTAGCCACTATAAAAACTAATAATCCTGATTTGGTTTCTTTACCAAATTTGGGTAAGATACCTTGATTTGGGTGTCTTTACCAAGTTGTATACTTAGGCAAAAGCCCTGCATGGAGCTCATCTGACTTAACTTGGGAATCTAAAAGACACAAAAAGGTGAGTGTGCTTCGTGAAGCTCCCTTTCTAGTCAATACAGGGAGATACCCACTTCCAGGGAGATACTAACCTTATGCTCATAGCAGGATGTGGGAAAGTCAGATGATTCATCCTCCAGAAATGCCTGACTGACAGCACTCAGCTATGTGAGATGGATCCCACCCATGGAGACTCTGCACTGTCACAGAATCAGCTGGATGACATGCTGTCAAACTAATGTATTTGAGGTCTTGGTCTTACTCCTTCCATCTACTTGCTCATTTAAATCCCTCTCTGCATCCTGGCAACTACAATGAATAACAAATGACATCTGGAGTCCAGCCACCAAATCGTTTCTGTGCTGTGACCACGATTGCAACCGTTATGGTATCCTTTGGTGACATCCCATCAACTAAAAGATACACGAGTATTTTTATTCCTAAGAAACCTTTTAAATCTCTTTTGATTGTGGTATCTTTGTTCCTTATATTACCAGCAGAACATGAAGAATAGATCTAGCAGGTGATTCCCATTTTTCTAACCTATTGTAAATTTTTTCATAATATCTTCAGCTTTTGTACACTGACTCTTCTCCTTTATCTCAGCTCATCTGACAGAAATTACTATCTGTAAAGTACTCCATTGACCTTTCTATTATCAATATGTCTCTATTTTTATGTTCAATAGCTTTTTCACAAGTTAAGTCACCCCCGCCGTGGCCTGTCTCAGGCTTACTGATATTCACTGCCTCAGTTCTCAGAGACTATCATTCCACTCTCCTCTTCTGAGCACTCCGCTCATCCTTGCTTCCTTTCCAGGCTTTAACTTGTTCATTGCCTTTTCTGCTGCTTTATGTTTTTCGCTCCATGCCTTAGAAGTAATCTTTTTGCTGTGCATTCACAGCTTGTATGATTTTCCTGATATCATCGCTCCCTTTGCACTTGATACTAACCACACGTCATCTATTATTCTGTCATATTTGTCAATCTTCACAAGAAAATTAACCAGTTGCTCTAATTTGGCTGTCTGATCTTCCAGTACCACAGCTAACTGACAACACTCATGCACAAAAAGTTTTTTTTAATGTCCTCAGCTTAATAGCCAGGAACATTTCACAGTCAATGTGTTCCATTATATATATCCTGAACTTCACAGACACTTCCAAATGAAATAATTCACAAACAATCTTGGCTTAACCTCTGAAAGGATAAAATAAAGGCAACCAAATGGTAAGGATTAGGATACTTCCCAGGCAGATTTCAACCCTTTAATGTAAATGTAACACCTTCAATTTTGAAGAAAACATAAAAGAGCATTCTTTAAACTTTGAAATGACTGAGCATAAACTGTTTACCAGTCTCTTGTTCTCAAAGAACAGTGAAGAACCTGGTTCTGTGCATTCACAATCTGCAGATTATCTTATTAAAAAAAAAGTAGGTAGCAGAGGTATTTATCTGCTGCATCGAGTGAGCTTAAGCTGGGTGCCCAGGCATCGAAAACTGTGCAAACATGCCGACACATTGCTAGACCCAAACTAAAATCTCTGCCTCAGTGTTACTGTGACTACTGCTTCTACTTGCAGGACTACATCATTCTGCTCTCTCCATATTGTGCTACACCTGTTTTGACAGGCCCTTCAATATTTACTCAAGCCTTTCAGTTTTTGTCAGACAGGTTTAGAATAGGATAACAGCCCCCTCCTTCTGCATAAACTGGGGATAATAGATTAATTCTAAAGAGTAGAACTAGGTAAAACAAATAATTGATGCTGAAGTCATTGTACATTGGAATTATTGATGCTTGAGTGCCTTGCCTTTCTATTCCTCATCTTAATAAAACAGTCTGTGTTTTATAGCTTCATAAGTGTATTGGTATAACTTTTAAAACCTTTTAAAAGAATTTCCAAAATTCATTTTGCCATTTTTTACACTGCAAAAAGACAAATTTATAACTTAGGAAATACACATTGGATAATAATAAAAAGACCTAGCCAACAATTTTGCCTTATTTTCTCACTTGGTTCATCTACTTCTATAAGAAAACCTAAATAAAATTTATAATCTAAAAGAAGAACTTTTCTATTTATAAAATTAAAACATATATAACATACCTAATTTAAAATCCTTACAAGATATGTAGAACAAAGTTATTAATCAACAATTTTTCAATTCTCAAAAATTAGATTTTTTTTTCTGATAAGTTTAAGGGAAAAGCAATTAGAAATATTATAAAGATGATAAAGTTTGAGGGGAGATGACTGATAAAGTTGAGAAATAAGAAGTGTGTGGAGATTGTCTAAGTAAAATAAATTATTATTATTATGATAATATCTGGAGATGTACCTTAGCAAATAGAGCTTCTGGGAATGAACTCCTTTAGCCACAAACTACTTGTTTCAGGTAGCATGCGATACCTCAGGTGTGATAAGGTCCCTGGTGACCTTGCCAGGACCAGAAAGCGTAGAAACTTTGCAGTCAATACAAAAAGCAGACAAAATATTTAGTTTTAGAGGCATTCTGTAAGTACATTTTATCATGTATATGTTGTATTTATCAGATAACTTATCACATTTATTTTTTTTTCCTAAAGTATTTCCTCTGTTGTAATAATCACTGCCTCTCAGTTAGTGAAGTTTTCTCCAAAGAAAAGTAAGGAAGATTCAAGTCAGGTGTTAAGAATAACTTACAAATTCTAATTCTGGAAAAGATTGCCTGTGGAAGGTCCATTGCTAGAAGTCTAAAGAGAGATTAGATAAACGTCTGCTTGATATCGACTTAATTGATCCAGCCTTGGGTAGCAGAGATGAACTGGATGGCCTCCTGAGATCCAGATTCAGCCTTAATTTTCTGTGATTCTATGCTAAGAAGCATTTCAGAAGGGGGCTAGAAATGTAATCTTTGAAACTTGCAAAACATCTGAAAACATTGTGAAGTAGATTCACACCTGACTGTTTTTAGAGATACTGGATCCACCTGAGTGCTTTTTTGAGGCTGCTTGGTTCTACACACCTCCTTTGTTTTATGTAGTATTCAAATATAACCAACACTTAAATAGAGAAGCTGAAGTTTTTTGATATTAAGGTTTTCAATTGTTGAACTTTATTTGTGAGTTTATTTTATGCAATGATGTACATTGGCAAAAATATTCTTCCTGACCTATATGGCAATCAGCCTACACTCTGAAGCATGACATTTGATTACCTTCTCTTAGCGTGCAGAACTGCAAATGTTATTAATGGTCATAAAATTATCCAACCCTTTTAAAAATCAGACACAGTATTTGACTTTATGACCTTCTGCAGTCATGAAACTCACATTCTGATTGAAATAGTATCAGTCTGAAGGATCTGATAGAGCTCTGGTGCAAGTGTCACAGTTCTGCCACTGAGGTGGAAAAGAATCTTAATGAGCTGTTATGTAGGCAGTGTAAGTATCTTTGAGTTTCACTCTTTTCTGATTCATTTACACAATATAGACTGTAAAATTTAAGTTTGGGATACCTTGCATTTTCACTGGTAGCAAACAGGTACTGAGTTCACTAGCTTGCTTGCCCTTTAGCAGCACATTGCATCCACTGGAGCAGATGCCACATGAAAACCGGTGTGATGAGCAGTACAGATCTAGCAACAGATGTAGCAAGGGGAAGCATATTTATGCACGTCTTATAGTCATGGTCATCTGGGACATGAAGTGTTTCTTTGCTTATTTTTTCATGTGTGAAGAGCAGAAGGGCACATCCTTTTTTATTAGATGTTCCAAAATGGGAGTTGCTGGAGTGGCTAGTATTGCTTAGGTAGGAAAAAGGACTCCTCTTAATTTGGAAACCTGATGGCAACATGTCAACATTATGAATTATTTAATTGCCAGTTATCTGAAACATCTGCTTATCCCTCAGATGTAAACATTTTTTTTTTGTGTGTGTCACGAACCCCAAGTCTTGCCCCCATGCTAGCAAAACTAAAAACTATGCTTAACGAAATAAATTTATTTGCTTGTAGCATCAGAGTTGGCAGCAATGTATCAACTTAAGCATTTGTCATGGAAAATGGTTTCCAGTATGGTTATTGTGCAGAGAGCTGGTCAGGGTCTTTAGGCTGAAACGGTCACACAATTCGCTCATGTCATGAATGCTGAAGTTTTTGCATAGCTGGAGAAAGCAACCATGTTCAGGGGAGGTTCAGCTTTATGAATCCAGTGAACACAGGATGTTGGATGAAACCTGATAATTAATGTTTTCTGCTGGTTGTCTCCAGGTTAGTCCGGCACTTGGCACTGGGGAGTAATTATTCTGCAGAGACAACACGAGGTCAGTGAGGAGTGATAAACCTCCATTACCTATGCTGGAGCACAGAAGCATACATTAAATCCAAAAAATTGCTCAATTCTGTAGCATGTTACCATTTCCCAGGGGTCCAGCACCGACTATGGAGGGGCTCTATGCCCAGGACTGCTGATCTGTGTCTTCAGTGCCAGACCCTGAACACTAGGATCTCCACGTATTGAGACTGAGATGTTTCTGCCCTTACTGCCAGCTGGCAGGGAGATTTTATGCTGGATGTGTGGAGAGTTTGGTCTGATGCAAAACCTGAGTCCATGGAGTGGCAACTATTGTACAGATTTTGCACACATACAGCAACTGTGTCCAAGACATTCACATGCCTGTGGGAACTTTTCTGGGCATTGGGACCTTCTTTTAAACTTTAGTGTGACTTGAATTAGGCAATTGAGGCAGGCTGTCAGCATAAGGCCTCAGATAAACAACAGCAAGAGTGTTACAGTATTTTTACTTCTCATTTCTGTTTTCCAACTTATTTAAAATAGTTGCAACTTGCCCTCCTCCAAGTCAAGCGCTTTCTGCAGAACTTGAATCCAGCTTAAGGGAGAGTTCCCAAAAAGCATGGTCTGCACGTGCTTGCCCTTCCTTGCATCCTGCTTCCTTCTTCTCACAAAGCCTGAGAAATTCTGGTCTAGCTACTACTTTCTTTCTCTAGGTAACTTCAGCTCAAAGGAAGGAGTGGATACTTCAGGTCAATCTGACACTTGAATCTCAGTGGTTTGCTTTTTGTATTGAATCACTACGGAAGATCAAATATAAATTGCAAGAGGGCTATTCCTACCAGGCTACTGCTCATTGTAGTGTGTAATGGTAAACAGTTCTAGATTGGGAATTTGAGAAATGAATAAATGATACGGAGAACTGAAGCTGAAGAAGAAGGATTATGTTTTTATCAAATACAGCTGTTAGGTCCTTGCCTCAGAGAAAAAAAATCTAACTCAACAACAACTACGTATGGCAGCCCTGGGTACACAAATTCCTCTCTGCAGGCGAGCCTGTTGGTGACTCTTTGATTAAGTGTTATGTATGAAATGGCCCCATATACTCAATCTTTTGATACTCATATCTGCTAAAAATTCCTAATTTGGCAAGGATTAAGTGTTGTGGGCTCTTTCATTGTGAACTGAATCTCTCAGACACCAATTAACATTTCATTGCTAAGACTAGTCGATTTGTTATTTGTAGCTGTGGCCAAATTTCTGCATTTGAACTTTAAAAGCTTTGTTTGTATGGTCTGTAGCACAGCAGAAAATGACAAAAACAGCTAAATCCTCTATAAATAATATAAGCTAGAAAGGGCCAACCTGTTGCTGAACTAATATGATCCCCTTACTCTATTATTGCAAGCTTTACTAATTTCCTGTTGTTTATAAATATCTGCACAGCACAGTCCTGCTGAAAGCCACTTAGATATAGTGGAAAAGCCTGGAGACATTAATGGGCTTGATTCGCTTGTCAACAAATAAGTGTCGAGTACTGTTTGAGATGCCTAGTTGTCCCAAAGGGCACTTGGAGGCTGCTCCAGGAGGGCACAAATCTCCCTCAAGTCGCGTGTTGTATCAGCCAGTACTGTGTCTCTGGTATCCTAAGACATCCCAAATGGCACATACTGGCATGCGTATGCAGCTGAATTCAATTCCTTCAGATAGGATTCATGTTGAGATTTTGAGTACCTAAATTTAGAGGTCCAGCTGTGGGACGGAGGTGCAGAATGGGATTTTATAGCTTAAAGTAGATACTTAGGGCCATGGTATATGTGCAAGAGTATCTGACACGCCAGGTTGGGGCAGTAAGATGTGGCACAGGACTTACAGGAGAATCATGTGCTTCTGAAGAGGCAGATGGAAGTGCGATACCCTAGGATGGCACTAGGCATCTCAGTTTAGGCAGCTGTATAAAGTCCAAGCTATCTAATGGCAAGTTTATTCAAGAAACAGTGGAATAGCTAAACTGCTGAATATGTTGCGGATTAAAATTTTGGTAGTGGAAAAAAAATCTATAGTTCTATTTCTGTTTTGTCTATAAATTTGTTCATCTCTGCTTCTTAATTGTTTATTTTACCTGTGCTTATATCCTTTCCCTCTAAAATATAAATGAGATTATGCTTTTTATTTGAAACATATATTCTCTTTAAGCAAGAAGTTTCTTAAGGTGTATTGCTATATTTGTGCCACATCAAATGTTGATATGACGCAGGAGAAAATTCGTTGCAACTGCTTATTTATTTGTGGATCAGTACAGCACGCTGAGGCACACCAAAATATTCTAGTCACATTTGTATCAGTGAAAAGCACTTGTGATCCTTGGAAATGGGAAAAATAACATGTAGATGACCATGCTGGATGGCAAAAGGGGCTGCTGGAGAGGTCCTCATGCAAGAAAGGAATAATCAGCTTTTTGATGCACTATTTCAAAATGCCTGAGTAGCTGTATTCCAGGAGGGTTTGTTCTTTGTTCCCTGTGGTGATCCTCTTAGCGGGCAATAAACCAATATTCACAAAAGCATTATATCAAATATGTCCTGAGTCCCCTTCTTCACACATCTGATGTTGTGCATCTTTGTGGAAAAGTTTTTTGTTGTTGTTTGTATAACTGCTGAACACCTATGAATAACTTGGCAGCTGTATGTCAGCCATGTAGTGTCCTCTTCATAGTTCGTCAGTCAGCCAAGAAAGCCTTGCCATCATCATCAAAAAAAAAGGAGGATTTTTTACAGTGGAAGGTGTCTGTACTCCCTTTGAACTAATGTATAATATATCAGCTTGCTCCTAGATATGGACAGCTGTTTCATGCTGTGGATACTTTAACAAGAATTTAAAAAGTATTAAAAAAATTAGAATACATGGGAAGTAAAAAAAAAAAAAAAAAGAAAGAAAAAAAAACCCCCAAACATCTATATTAAAATATGTTGTTAATGTTTCACAAAGTACTTCTCAGTAGTTTTAGGGGAAATCAAATACATAAATCTCATGGGATTCCTAGACAATACCTTGACAATAGGTCATTCACAGGCAGTGTTGCTAGTTTGAATGCTTCCTGTGGTATATTACAAGTGTGATAGTTTGAGCCCAGAACATATCTAGCCTATGGTACAGTGTCCTCACAGTTTCCAGGGACGAAGTCTTTGAATAGATCCTCTCCAGAAAATGAACATTTAATCAAAAAAACTCTCATTTTTTACTTGGTTATGCTAAAACAATCTAGAAGTGTGGCAACAGCAGCCAAAAACTGTACTACATGACTCAGATATTTAAATCTGTGCATATAAAGTCCCACATCAGTGACTGTCAGTCACAACATATGCCCACAAAGACCACAATGCTAAATGTATTCTACTATCATAAGCATAATTTCTTTCTGAAATTTATGGTTGACAGGAACAGACAAAGGGAAGAGGAACAGAAGATTGATTTTCCATGTGTTAATGTAGTCCGTCTCTCTTCAGAAACATTTAGACACAGCAGGTGTTTTTAAAACACTGTGACCAAGGGCTGTAAACACCTTTTAACATGTCCATGACATACTTTAATAAAAAAAAAAGCAATGTGTTTTGCCTTCAGGGTGATGGACTTTCATGCTGTCAGCCTCCCAGTTCTCTTGGTTCATTGTCTGTTCTCTTTTAAACTAGGACACCTATTGTATAGCTGGATATAAAGAGGAGGATATGTTTCATCTTTTATAAGGAAGTCCAAGAGGTAGAGTCAAAGACAAGAATAACTAAAAGTTTTTTTTTGTCTTATGAAGAATAAGAATTAGATCCCAGTATCACACTGTCAAGCTGCACCACAACTATCCCTTTATTTAGGTTTTGTTCTGTAGCACAAGGACTTCAAATCCTATTCATCCTTAACTTCAAGGGTAAATGCTTTCTTTATCAGCAGAAAGAACGAACTCAAACCAAATGTCACATGCATTTGGAAATTCACAACAAATTTCATAATGAGTATTAACCCCCAAGAGGGAGATATCTGAACTCATAGTGAGAAAAGAAAGAGGCAACTTATGTACGATATTCAGGTGGAAATGTCTTCCCCTTTTCCCCTCATCTGTCCTTTACTTGCATTGTCCAAAATATAAGCAAACTGTATGACAGAAAATTTGCAAGTACAGTTTCTGAATGCATTGTGTGGGTTAATTCCCTGGAGCAGTCAGTATTTTTTAGTGAGGAAAGCTGTTGAAAAGGCTATTTTTTGCTTCAATGCATGCGTAGGATGAAAACATTCAAAGGTTCAACTTTTATAGCATTGTAAACCTATTTTTGTGCTGAAACTGAAATGAAACAAGACAATATTGTATGTTTTACACTTGCAGTAATATGCTAGTGCAAGGTTAAGTTGTGCTCATGCACTGGAACTTGGAATTTCACACAAATGTGAGTCGTTAAGTACCTGGATATTTTTTTGTTAGTGTGCTTTTTCTTACAGAAAGGCATATATGCTGTAGTTCAGTACAGAACAACACTAGCTGTAAAGAAAGTAGAACACTTTAATTACTGTGGAAGAGTGGGTGTCACATAAAGTTACAGTTTACTAACAAAATTTAACGATAACTCAAAGTTGGGAGGCATTTTCAGTACAGCAGAGAACTGGGATATTATTATGTAAGGAAAAATTACAATGTCTAGAGAACAGGAATAATAGAAACGAGATTAAATTTAATAAAACAAAGGGTGAATGTCTGATTTTACGGAATAATAATAATGTGGAGGGCATCATAAGTTAGAAGTAGAAGCAGATGAGAAAAATCTTTGTGTATTAGCTGAACAGCGTAAATATGAGCTGCTGGTCTGTTTTATATGTTAAAAAAAAGTTAAATCAATTCTGGGATAGGTAAGAGAAACAGAGACCAGAAAGACCTAATGCCATCATGCTGTGCTCTTATGGGACCTTCTTTGGAAAGTAATGTTCCGTTCTGGCCACTTGCCTCCAGGAAAGGTGCATTTAGAGTGGCATGGGGACAGAGACGACCTAGAAATATATTAAAACAAGTGGAAGTTTTGTTTTAAGGAAGGAGATGAATAGAGCTAGGTTTGCCTAGCCTACTGACTGCACTGAACTGAAAATGAAGAAAGGACATGTTGCTGCCTGTAAATATATCACAAGGTAAAACTCCTGACTATAAGTATTACTAACTCAGGAGGTGGTGTCTGCAGAAGAACAGATGGGTGTAAACTAATCATGAATACATTTAGCCTGAACATAAAGTTAAAGAAAATTAACACATGCAGTTCAAAACCAGATTTTCAACAGCAGTTATAGGAACAAAACAGAGAAAAGCAGGTGCTGTCAGGCACTGGAACAGGCTGCCCAAGGAAGTGGTGGAGTCACCATCCCTGGAGTCACCATCCCTGGAAGTGTTCAAAGAACACGCAGATGTGGCACTTCAGGACATGATTTAGTAGGCATGGTGGTGTTAGATTGACGGTTGGACTTGATGATCTTGGAGGTCTCTTCCAACCTTAAAGATTCTATGATTCTATGATGAAAACAGCAGTATTTTAATTTAAAATTTGACAATATTATAAACATATGATGTAATGTCTTGTTTTTAATAGTAGAAAACTGGACATACAGACCCAGCATGTCCCTCTCAGTCCTATGTGTGTGCAAGGTAGTGCCTGTCTATGCCCAAGATCAGAAGACATATAAACACGCTGCTCTACAGCATTTTACTGCAGAGGAGAAGGGGAGGCAGATGAAATCTTATAGAGAAACATGAAGAAAGGCAATATACTGATTTTTTTTTTTTTTTTGTGAGAGAGACATACTCTTGAAAATAATCAACTGGGTTCTCTGTAATTCAACACGAATGCACGAATTGTACATCACAAATGAACGGTTGATGGTAATAATAAAAGGATGCATAGTCTGTAATCTGAGGTGGTTCTGATGACTATTCCATTAGTGATCCACAAACTACCTGCATTTCTTGTGCATGGTGATGTAATTCTGTTATAGAAATATGTCAGCTGGGAGGATTAAAGGAATATAAATACACCCACACCCATGTTGGAGAATCAAGTTCACTTGATGATAGCAAGAGCATTCTGCCATGCAAAACCTCCAATTTTACACATGCTAGAGAACTGAAAGATTATAAATTTACTTCCTGTTAATCCAACTGACATGTATTTCCTTTCTTTAGGTCAGTTCCTCCTCATGCAACTCTTGTTTTCAGCCAACCAAAATGTAAAGATCACTAAAAGAATCACTGGAATCACTGGAAGTAAGAAAATCAAGACTTAAATACTTGTAATAAATTATACAATGAATAAATAAGAAATTCAATTAGGCAAACTTGTAATTAATTAGGTATTTGAGACAGATCCACTTCACTACAGATGAAGGTCTTAACCACTGTACCACTGGCTGTGCTGGAAATGTTGGGTTGCTATACAGCTGCATGTCAGCCTTCCCATCTCCTGTCTCCTTCTCTCTCCATCCTTCCTCTTCGTGACCTTTGCTGAGTTTCCATAGCGATGAAATCTATATGAAAAAAAATCCAGAGAGAAAACAGTATGTGTTCTAACTTACGTCCAGTTTGAATGATGGTGGGCCAACAACTGAAAAAAAATTGACCATTTAATTGTAGATGCAGCCTTTCTCCCCTCCCCGGGAATTATATCGGTACATCTAGGCTACACGTGCAGTAGCAGAAGAACAAGGATTTAAATTTAGCTATTTTGTGATCTGGAGTTTCACTGGTTTTGTATCTTAAACACAGTCCACCTCCAGCAGCTTCCTTTTCATACAAGAGGTAAATACACTTTCAGCCGTTGCTCAACAGATGTTCCAAAGTCAGTTGACTACAATCCTAGTCTCATGCACAGCAACTGCTTTCAGCAATAGTCTCATATGCCTTCAGTAGAGCCTGCCTTTTTCCTTGCCAGATAAAAAGATCCTTGCCAAGTTTACCAAGCAGTTCGGAAATTATTTGCTTCAGTGATCTTTCCCTTTATTATTTATTAGTTCCTCAGCATTTTTCATGTGCACAATTGATCAGTTTTGATTTGATTTTTTGCTTGGTTGTTGTAAAAAAAATATTAGCTAGCATGGAATCTGGAACTTAACCTTGAAAAAATATTGAATAAAATACACATACTCTTAATGGTTCCCAGTTTAAAATTACATTTGAGACTTGTCTATTAGCTAATTTTTAATTAATTTAATGTTGGCATCCTGATTTTGTGTTGTGTAATTTCTTAATCCCAATGGTACATAGAACCAAATCAAATTTTCTACTGAAATCTAGCAATTTATGACTAACTTCGTACCACTGTTATAAAAAATGGATATCTTGTTAATTTGACAAATTCTTTTGTCCATAAACCATGTTAGATGACATTAAATATGCTACCTTCTATTCTTTATTAATCAATTTCCCTATCTGATGTTCCATTATTTTTCCCAAGATTGATGTCAGGTGAACAGGCTTGTGTTTATCTAGATTATCCCACTCACTTTGAAAGCAAAGTACTGACGTAACTCTTACTTCCATCCAGTGCTCAGGATCTACCTCAGCAATCCAAGATTTATTACAAATAATAATAACTGACCTAATAAAGCTTATTAGTTTTTTTTTTCTTATAACATTCCTAGGTGCAATTTTTAATAAAAGACACTTAGCCTTAATAGCTGCTATTTGGCATATACTGTTTTTTGTTGTTTTAAGAGTAACATTCAATGAGCGTCTTCATACGGTATGCCTACACTTGGCTTTTTCCTAGTTCTAGAGCTGAAATATTTATTCAACATTTCAATCTCTTCTGCATCATTTTTGCCAACTGCATCCTTTCCATTTAACAATGGACAAACACTATTGTAAGGTTGCTTTTGCTCCAAATATATTTAATATTTTTTCAGTGTACTAAACTCAGATAGCCATAAAATTCCTACTATATCTTTCTGTCTTCAGTAGCAATTTTCTGTTATTTCCATTTGTATCCTAAAATAAAGTAATTCAATCTATTCAGTTTTTCCCTACTCCATCTGTTTATATCTGAAGTTTTAAATTGCCTTTATTTCTGTTTTAAGCTAGACTGGTCTAGAATAGAGTTTTTCTTTATTGTAATTTTTAGATTATCTCCTAAAATACTTCTAAATATCTTTATTATTGTTTACATTTTCCCCCTTTTAAATTCTTCCTTTTATTGATTAGGCACAAACTTGTATTTATCTGTTTGAAAGAGGCCATTTTAAAGCAGTGGGTGTAAGAATTACTAGTTGTGTTTCATTCTATTTGCATGTAACAAAGGTAATCAAGTTCTCATTTTCACTTAGGGAAGCACTAACTTTTAGTCCTGGAATCAATTTTGATTTAGCTGTCAGGATGACATGTAGTATTCTCCAAGGAGAGACAAAAACTTTCTGATTTAGGAAATTTTTATCAATCATTGTTCAGAATTTCAAAGGTATTTCAAAACTGGAAATGTCAAACCTGTAGAGCTATGCCTTTCAACGTGATATTCACCAGTGAAAAACCTTTTTTAAAAGATTTTACAGTACAGAAACTCTTTTCTCTTCTTCCTCTCCATAGACAGTGAGTAGGGATTGAAGGGACTGGTCATGCTGCTCCATAGTGCCGTTTGACAGTACGTAGCTGGCTGCAACTAATTGCCCTTGTCACAGTCTCTGTGCTGGGAGATTGATTTGTAAACTCTGAAAGCATTTACTACATAGTTGTCAGTGGGCTGAAGTAGGTTATTGCCACAGACTGCCTCTTCTCCTCTTCTCTTACCACTGTGTTTTTCCTAAATTGCTTATAGTCAGCGACTTTAACATTCCTATCACAGAAATCTTTCTTCAATTTCCAGTAATATCAAGCAGGTCAAATCCTTTCTCATAGTATGAGCAGTTCCTATTCTTCCCGTTTACTGCACAAACTCCTGCCATTCATGAATTGGCAATTAAAGAATTTATTTTCTTTGTGTCATTCAGTGTCTTGATTAATTTTGTTCTTGACAACTTGGCTGTGCTAAATGAGTGTTTATTTGCTGTCCCTTTTTAATCTCCCCTTTTGTTGTAAGTTTAATGCCATTATGACTAGTCTAGTCAGCTCGTCCCCTGTAAAACTGATTTCCCCTTTAATGAGCTGGAGGCAGTGCAAACCACAAAACTTCTCAGTTAGAAAACGGCTCTACAGTTCACCAAACTGAAATCTCCTCTCCTTCTTACACCTCTCTAACTGGCAATTTATTCTTAAAAACTCTTGATTCGTATGTTCATTTCTGGGACAGTTGCAATCTCCAAAAACCTCATTTGGGTATTTTCATACTTCGTCAGCTTTCTGAACTTTCTGAAATAATTTGTAACCTGTGAGGAGACACATGGAGCATCACTGGTACCAGTACATACCACTACTAAATTAAATCTCCTCCAATCAGTTGGGTAAGGTTTTTTTTTTCCTTCATAGAAGAAGAGTTGAGACTCTGTAAGAAGGAATATCCTAAAAGCCTTATCTATAGGGAAAACTGGTAGTTTTGACTGTAATTAGCCAGTCCAATACTTTCTATTATATAAGGCTATTGAAAAATTCTTTGAGAAGTTTCCCTTGCTTGCAACAAACTTTTGATATTTTGCAGGAGGAATGCTTTAGGGCAACAGAAATATCTTTTATGTATTGCAAGAAATACCTTTCAGCTTTTGCTTCTTGCAGGTACCCTTTGGTCCAAGCACATGAACTTAGAAGAGTACTCCTATTGCTGACTGAAGGACACTGCACACTGTTCCCATAATAGCCAGGCTCTCTAGATTTGTGGAATACAAACTGAGAGACAAAGAGCTGGACTGACTCTTCCCCATGACTACTCATTTCATTCAGTGAGTGGACCATCTCTCCAACACCCCTTTGGGATAACACAATTCTGTAGCTGCATCTAGTAAGTTAACATAAGAATGGTCTGTGCTGCTGTGCGGCAGGTCCAGAGGCAAAACCATGCTGTGTATATATATGTGGGTGGTTGAAGTTGTATATTATCGAGTTTACCCTCTCCATTTTTCTTTAAAGAACACCAGAAAAGCATTGATTGGGTAATATTTTAATGTAGATTTTGCATAAGATTCTAATACAATGTTAAATACTTGAAAGTTAGAAAATAGTCTTAGGTTGCCCATGTGAGTACACTCAAGTACTCTTGCTACAAATCGCTAGCAAAGGGATTTGTACTACATATGTAAATGCTGTATCCTAATTACAACACAGAAAGGAGTCACATTAAAGCTCCATGAGAGCACCATTTCCTGACTTTTACATAATATCATCTCAGTTACCTTATTTGTCATAGTTTTTGTATGACATTGGTATATCTTTGAATGTAGATAAACCTATGCTGTCCCTGGAAGTAAAACTACTTATTGTTAAAGCTATGCATTCTGTTGACACTAGATGTTTCCTCTGTTAGACTACGGCAAAGGATGTGAAGTTATTGCAGAGGATAAAGGGGAGAGATGATACCCAGAAAATTTGAAGTCTGTACTAAGAAACTCTGCGTTACCTCATGCAAGTCTATAGATTTTAACACTGCAACTTCCCTTCAATGGACACAGCCTAAAAGCCCTAACCAACCCATAAATGGCCTTTTGGACAAATCGCAAGTTTGCTGCTGCCAGCAAGTGCCCGGGCTGCCCAGCTTGGCAGTGATGCTGGAGCACCCTGAAGGTGACACTTGCACCATTTTGTATCCTTTCCCTTTATGAATTTTTGGGATGTCTGTCTCTCTAGATTGTAATCAGCAAAGTACATAGCTGCTAAAGCAAAAAAAAAAAAAATCTGTAGGGAAATCTCCTATTTTTTACTCACCTGAGAAAAGAGAAAATGGACAAGTGACAATTTGACCCTTAGTAAGCAATTTACCCACTATGATTGTGTGTGATTTTGTGCACTTTAGCACTGAAAAGTTTGTTTCAAAACATTATTCCAGTTTCACTATGCCTCAGTTTCCTTATGTCTAAACCAGAGACGACTCCCACTTCAACAGAATATTGTCAGTAATGTTTGTGAAGTTGCGAAGTGTTCTGTAATCTTCACTTGCCAGCTGCTCTACCATCATTACAGTTTATTTGTTATGAATTGCCTTGTTTTGTTTTCCATAAGCTAGGAGGCTTAGAAGTTATTGTAAAAAAAGATGCCAGTGAGGTTTCAAGTTATACTTATTTGTTTGAAAATAGAATTGTGGTTAAACATCATCAAATCCCCTCTATTGCCTTTCCTGCTATTGCTGATTAGTTAAGAAGCAGAAGGGAACATTGCACTATAAATCATCAATTTATCTGCCAGTGTCAGGTTCTCCTGACATGATGTGCTAATGCAAAGCACATTAAGCACTAGCAGCAGGTGCTCCAGACCTAGCAGTTCCTAGACAGGCATTAAGAGACCCCAAATGACTCAGTGTCACTCTATGGTTTAACCTAATACCAACCCCTTAGGGCACTCCTACCAAATGTAAGAGAAATGAAAGGTTTTAAGGGCTATTAATCCCAGTGAGTCTACATTAGGAGAGCAAAAAGTTATTTGTCACAGGTCTTACTTTTCATCATGATATTGTGGTAAAATTTGAAATATTCAGTATTCCTGAAATTCTTTCTTCCACATACTTAAGCATGGAGGTATTTTGATCATACACTTATAATGTTGAGCTGTGGTACCTACCAGCTCCTGGCTGTTACTGGCACTGTCTGAACTCCCTTTTTTTTTTTTTCCTGAGTGAGTTTTTCTCGTATCTAGAATGCATGAGAAGTAGCAAAAATATCTTTAGAAAACAAGCTTTGAACTGAAAGGTATCTTAAATAAACAAGCAAGCGAACTCTGCCCCCAGACAGACACCATTACAACACACCTAAGAGGCATTAAATCAGAGCTGAATCTGATGCAAGGTGTTAGCTTCTTTTGCTATACTTGTTATCTGGAGCGGCTTTATTTCTAATGTGATAGATGTTTTGTTCAGTGTTTTCTTACCTTGAAGTTGCTGAGACTCAAAATAATCCTGTTGTTTTAGAAATCTCTGATCCAGTGTTTGCACGGAAATGTGTCTCAGATAGCTGGTTGTCTGGCAGCAGCTGCTTCAAAGGATCTGGCAGCCAAATGTGAGCAGCTCAGGTTTTACTGGAAGTGGTGACAGTTACACGACTTCAAACTCTCACCAGAGTCTGAATTTGTACATTTCAAATTTGCTTCACGCACATTCGGTTGACAAAAACTGTCCAACCATCAGATTGCCACACTGGCTTCAAGCCCTACCTCTGATAAAAGCCCAGTCCCTTTAGCTAAACACTCGTGCTTTGGTGTTTGTAAAAAGTTTCATGGGATACTTAAACTAGTAAAGTGTTTTTGAAGCCTATTGGTGGAAAGTCTATGCAAGTATTTGGGTTTCTTTATTAGCTGACCTGCATAATAGCAGACACATGGTTTAGAGGGTGTTAGTTCATGCATACACATGTATATGTGTGTGTCTGTGTAAGGAAAGGACGTATAATTGCTTGGCTCCAAGGAGTTAGTCAACAGTTTAAGCTTTGTCAGGATGCTCTGAAATAAATTGTAAACATCAGTCTTCAATGTTTGTACAAATGCAATCCTATTTATCTGAAAAGAATCTAGGGAAAATCCTGTACCTCTGAGAACAGTAGGAAAAACCTGTCAGAGCACAAGAACGTAGTGATGGTTGTTTCAAGCCAGACCAGAGATCCATCTGCCACAGTCTCTGATGGTGGCCAAAACCAGAGGCCTGTGAAAGAGATTAAGAACAGAACAAGCATATTTGATGCTTTGCTGTGTACTCGCCTTCTGACCAGCAGTTTGTGGCTCAGAGCCAAGATTTACTTTAGAGATTTGTCTTCTGTGAAGTCGCCCAGCTGCTCCCTGAACCCGTCTACAGTGAGGGCTGTGGACCAAGGGTTTTGGCAGTTTAAAACCACAGTGTATGTAGAATCAGTTTGTTTCATTTGAAGTTACCAACTGCTGGTTTCATTTGACGACCTGTAGATTCAGTACTAGAAGAGCTGTACCCATCCTATGCATCCTCCTGTACCACTAGTGGTTTTACAGATTTACATCACATCATACTGTCTTTTCCAGCCCCATACAGAAGCTGTTCCATACCTTTGAATGTGCTTTTCATGCTGCTACGCCTTTCTAATAATTCCTAAATTTCCTTGTTTTAATTCCTTCTAACTGCTAAGGAACACTAAGGTGAGTTTTTGTCCTGGGTCTGTAAGATCAGAATCTCATACGTCCACAATTATTAGTCAGCTCAAAGCTCATTCTTCAGTACATAAATTCAGGACCTTTCCCTCCTCCCATTATCCTCCCTTTAAATTTGCGTATATTGAATTTCACTATTTCCTTGCCTAGTCACTTAGTCCTTCTGGATTTATCCTAGTAAACGAATAAGGGCCACAAAATGCTTTCAAGCACTGTGACACTGGGATTAGCATCTATCCTAGAAAATGTAATATATCAAATATGATTGCTTGTTCCTAAAGGCAAGTGTCATTGCTTATGAAAATAGGACTAAGCTCTTTTTCTAAAAAAAAAAAAGACCCCAAAACCAAAACAAAGACAATGGCCTTCTCCTTACTCTCTTCAGAGCACATGTTTACTGGTTTATACTAGAAAGCATCCCTGGTCTATTGCTTTCTCTCCCAAACTTTACCCAGGCATTGTCTGGGAGAGTCTCATGAGGATCTGTCTGGGAGCATCACGCTGACAAATGACAAAATCAGCAATCATGTGCCAGAGCCTGAGACCATGAGAACCCTGGGTTTAGCCATTGATTAATGGTTAGCATGTCTTCTGATATGCTTTTGGTCCCTGTCAACTAGTACAACTAGTACTCTTCAAACCAATGAACAATCATGGTTTGGAGACAGACAAAACCTGTTTGTATTTTTTAGAGTAGTAACTACATGAAGATCAGATGAGATCCAGTGCAAAGTATTTATAATGTGGATATTACCAGCCTGTACCACTTAGGTCAGGGCTCAAAAATAGTGCTTGATTCTGTTTTATTTAGTAATATGAATATACTCATATGGCCCTTCTACTATTCTTCACAGCCTATCTAGTATACCTAACATTGTGGGTGATTTTGGTTGTTTCATCCCTTGTTCCACATTGCTTATGAATATTTTAAGCACTCCAAGCACCTGTGAAAATTCCTGAGGGACACAAGTCGTGGCTTTTCCTTACTAGGAAAGCTGACTATTTACTCCCACACCTTCCTACATTTTTATCAGTTGTTTATAGACACGAGGACCTTTAATGTTATGTTATGACAGCCTGGGCTCCTTAACAGTCTTTGGCAAAGGACCCTGTTACTTGTCTTTTGGGAATCACAGCAGACTGTTTTCTAGTTGCTTTAGGACTCCCCTCAGAGAATTCCTGTAGCTTTTATGGTCATGACAAGTGCTTTCTCTTAATAAAAGAGACTCAGCTAGTTTTCAGCATGTGATGTTTACCCATAACCCATCTTTATCATAGTTACTCATTCACTCAGTGCATCTGTAGTTTCCAGTTTTACCTTCTTTAACTTCTTAAGAATGATGCCACATTAGCCATCTTCCAAGACTTCTGATAACAAGGCAGCTTTAAATGGGAATTACCTACACTAGTGAGTTATTCAGCTATTTCAACCTTAAATTCCTTTACAACTGATGACTCTTCAATTGATCCATTTGCTTAGTAACCTATTTTTCTAATACAATCAGAAATTTGTTCAATGTGAGACAGATCTTCTGATAAACAAGGAGTATGAAATGAGAACTTCCTTGGATTCCTTCTCATTGCAATGTAGATACAGAAAATTCCTTAACTATTTTCTGCTTTGGACTTTTCTTTGTAGTGCACTCCTTGATTATATTGATGCTCCAGCCTCTACCATCTTTTGTTAAGTAAAGGAAGGTTAAGGGTGAATCCTTGTTCCAAGGCCAAGCTGGCTTACAACCACTGTGCTTAAGGCCCTAGGGCGAACTGGTCCCAGAGTCTGGAGTTTGGGGCAAACCAAAACAGAGTCAAAGAATGAGTCAGGAATTAAACAGTACTGACTACAGCAGTCCAGTGTTTGAGCTTGTTCTCCTCTCTCTCTCATTTGTCAAATGAGATACAGGCAAAGACTCTCCAGCAATCTTCCTGTTCTCATGTGTTAGAAAATGGATTTATCAGAAGACTTGCTTCCCTTTTTTCAAGTTCAACCTCCAATTTTTTTTCAAGATGATGGGAGATGGGGTCTTTTGCCCACACATTTCATGGCCAGTCCTGTCTTACCATGAGTTCATCTTCTGCCTTCTTTCATGCCTGTGCTTCGAGATGTTTCTCTCAGTGTCTCCTGACATTCTAGTCCTGGCTCTGCTGCCCAAAGCTTGAGGGAAGCAACCGGCCAGCCTTTGGATTTACAGTCAAAGGAAAAAGGAAGCCATCTGTTTTTCCCTGAGTTAGTTTGCTCCCAGGTTTCTGTCTGGCCCTGGATGGCCACTTCTACTGTTTCAGCACTTTTAGTACATGAAGGAGTTCAGTGGTTTCTTCCACTTACCCTAAATGGCTAGTACTCTCAGCAGCTTTAATTATGTCTATAAGTGTCTGCAGTTCAAAGACAGGCTTGTTAGCAGCCATTAACACCTTGCTGAGCCAAGAAGGATAGTTCAGTGATAATTACAAAAACCTTGGAAATAGAAAGTGCTACAGAAACAGTTGTACTTATTTGTCACCTGTACCTGTTTACCCTTCTTTCTGCTGGCATGGTGAGCTTTCTTCTCTGTTACTACCAGGCCTGGTGGCTTGGAACGTGTTTATGTGTGTTCTGGTTTCAGGTTCATACAGATTTAAAATGATTTTATTACAAAATTAGTTATAAAGTATTTTAGAGAGAGAAATCTTATTATTTTCAGTTCTCAAATTTCCTAAGATTTCTTCCCAGTAATAAGGTTGTCACGAGGGTGTCCATGATATCCAGGACTAGGAAGCATGAGCTTGTCACCCTTATCATGAAGCAGACAGCAGTGTAGGACCTTTTGTATTTGCATATGTCAGTATAAAGTGAGATTCAAGAGGCAGCTAATTGACAGCCATCACAATTCTACACAGGGCTTCAGGGCACAAAAATTTAATATAGAAATGATCATTACTTACATCGTTGGTCACAACATCTACTTTCAACTTCATCTTAATCTACATTAAATATGTAGGGGGACAAAGCACACATTTGTTTTACACGCAAACTAAGCATCTCCATAAAAACATCTCCTCTATCAAAGTCCTCACTAGCTGCATCTTATATTGAACTTAATGGAGACAGCTGAGACCATAGGGGTGCTTAGGTATATTTTTAACTGACTAACTTTTGGCACCTACAGTGGAACATAACTTATATACAGTGTAAGGCCTTGAATTACAAAGACCACCCTACTACTAAAAATATTCATAAGTCACAGATGTTGGGTTTTGATTTTTTTGTAGACAACTAATTCAAAGCCCACCAAAATCAATAGGAAGAAGTTTTCCCACTGACCTCATTGAGTGGGCCATAGGACAGTGGTGTGCCTACATCACCTTTAGACACCCTTAAATCCCTTTTCATATTGAGTTGAGAAATACATGGTAAGCATTTCACTCCTGATTGAAAAATTTCAAGTAAGAAAGTTATCGTAGCATGTCCCATGAAAATGTTATAAAACACAAATGAAGCAAAAATGTTAACAGTTCCCTAATGTGTACCTAGGTAGGTGTGTACGCATTTAGAAGTATTTATGTTGTTAACATATTGCATGCATAGGAATAGAGAAAGAGGCAAGATAAGAATTAACTAAATAACAAAATTAAATCTTAGAGAAGAATCCACATGAGAATTAAACATTTTCTTTAAGAGGAAGAGTTAACTCACAAATGTTTTCCTGAATGGTGAAGTATTTTTACATAATTATCTTGCTAAGGAAAGAAAAGTCAACTATAGTAATGTGCTCAAAGAACTTTTTCACTGAATGCTACATATAAACATGCAGATTTCCATTAAACAACCAGTTAACAATGGCATGAATGTGCTTTTGGTGACTAAAACAAAATAAATGATAACTGAACATCAAGCAGTGAAACAAACGTCCACCTATCCCAGCTGAAACTATTTAAGTGAAAACTTCCCTTACTACATTAAACGCATGAAATTAATTAGCATCCTTTACTTGAATGGATACAGGAGAAGGAAATGCTTCCCTCAGGATTCTGCCGTTAAGTCTGCTTTTTCCCTTCTGTATATATTACTGACATCATGTTTTCTAGCCTTGCCTAGTCACGGCTGACTTCTTCTTCGTGCCAGATCCTGCCACTAACTCACACTGAGTCTTACATATTCTCAGGCAAATGTTTGTTTCATTAACCCGTGGAGTCAATGAACTACTCCTCTGCTTCTTGGGAGTAAGGGAGATAGACTAGGATTTCATACAAATTAGTTTGTCACATGAAGCTGCAGCAAACAATAAGAGAATGTGCATCTGACACCTCATTATCATGAATGTTGTATCAAATTTTTGTGATCTTGCCATTAAAAGGCTATGCAGATGGATAGTAAAACTGAGTGAAGTAGAATGCAGAGTGCACTGTGGCAGAGTATAGCTACCCATACGAGAAAACATGGTAAAGCATAGAATTATTTGCAGCTTTATTCACAGGAAGTTGGTAAGAAATATACTCAGAATAGCTATCAAAGGTAAATGAAATCACACAAGGATTGTTTTGCGAGCCCTGTCTTTCACTTATAGAGCCAGAGACCGCTCCTTTCCCACTTTGAATCTTGGAACTTCCTGTTGCAAGTTCAGCTTGCGTGTAATTGTTTTACAAGTCAAAAAGCAATTTTAGGAAAACGTGCTTTTTCTTGAGTGCTAGGTGGTTTGTTTATTTTTTGCTGTCTGTTAAAGTACTTCAGTGACTGGGAAAATAAGACAGAAGGTACAAAACCACGTGGCCAATTGTACACAGAGTGCAGTTTGAGAACCTCTGGTATTGTAAATGCCAGGCTGCTGCACCTATTGTCCTATCCTTTATTAGAAAAATCAAGGGTAAGCTCTTTAGGGTAGGGACTGTGTCACCTGGGAACAAAATCAGCAAGATGAATTATGTTTGTTTGTTAACTTTCTTTTAGCTTTAGGTCGCTGTTGGATGCAGGTTATTTGACTAGATGGAGTATTGACAGTTAGTCCACTAAGAAATGCTCTAAGAAAATTGTCAACAAGCTGCCGATTTCTGTCCTGTGAGATGACGCCAGAATACATTTGAGAGGCACATATTTCCAAAGTGGCATTTACTTTAGACTGCCAAAGATAAAAGGTTTCAGACAACAGAAGACTTTAGCAGTGTCAAGAATAATTCATTACCCAGCACTATGACATTCTCTAATGAATATGAGGAATTTAGCATTGCATCTTGCTGACATCTCTGTTGCAGACATTGTTTTGGACTTTCAAAAACATTGTTCACATGCATAAAGCAATTACTGAGTCACACCATTGATTGTGTATCTGTCTCTATTTTTATGAGCCTTCCAGTATAACTCTGTGATGCCTATTAGGCTAAATTTACTGAACAGTGCCATTCTTTCCTTGTTTTGTTCTGTTGATTTGCTTAGTTTTTTTTCTCGGATAATCAGCTCTTCGTCTGGGTGGTGGAGGCTGTGTTGATGTCTGTATGGAACAAATCATCTCCAGCTTGCTCTAGTTATACATTTGATTCAACAAGCAAGCAAGAAAAAGTATAAGCCTGTAGCCCTGTGGTGTATCCCACAGCCCACGGGTTCAGCTCTTTGTGCTTCAGGGCTTGGGTTTGTGAAGCACAGCTGTGTGACCTTGGCTCAGCTTTACTGAGAAAGACTGTTGTTTAGCTGTGGAAAAAGTATATAAGCTAAAGCCACTCAAGATAGGAAAAATAAAAACAGAGAGAAGTGAAATTGTTGTGGTGGTAATTGTAACTCAAGGACTCAACAGAAGAATACTGACATGAAAAGTTCTGAAACCCTGAGAAGAAATGTAAAGACGTGGAAGATGACAGCAGCAGGGCTGAGGATCTTTCTGTTCTGCAGGGAAATAGAGGCTGATGCTTCCCCATGCTACTGGCTGGTTTGCAGAGACTCAGCTTGTACACGTGGGAGGGGTGGTTAATATATTACTAATCGGTCCTGGCCAGATCCTATTAGCCAATAATTGTTCTACACTCATTAAACTGTGTATGTTTCTGCTTCCAAGCCTGTACTCGTGGTAAAAGATGCCCAAAGAAAAGCAATGCAGCGAAGAGAAGATCACAGTGAACAGTCTGTTGAGGTAGAGAAAGGGCATGCTGAGGCATGACAAGGTGAAATAAGGTATGATGAGGACAGATAAGTTGTGATAAGGCATTCGTAGGCATCTACGACAACGGACATTCCTGGTTTTACCTAAAGATTGTTGAATGTAAAATATTTGTTGAGTCTAAGAAGCCAAGCTTTGAATTATATTACTTCCCCTTTCTCTTCAACCATGTGTTTTTATGGAAATTGCTATAATGCTCTCTGCTAAGCTAAATATGTATGCAGTGCTGGTATGGAAACTATGAGATGCAATCACTTTGTGTAGGGAATTCTACCTGGAGTATGACAAAGAAGAGAAATAAGAGCTATATTCAGTCAGAAGCATAACGTTCAGGTATCCTGACTCTTTGTCCACTGTCTGTGTCAGGATCCAAGGTCTGGCAGCCATGGATGGCAGGCAGTCTGAATCACTCACTGCTTGTTTGAACTTTGATGCCAGAGCAGCCTCCTAAACAATTTTTAAACCTATCTGTGTCATTCAGATAAACTCACTCCTGTTCCAGTGGAATAAAAGAAACATAGAAGCTTTCCAAGAAAAAAATCACAGTTCAATAGTATCTTTAAAGCACACTTATTTTTCATTTTGTTGAGGACTTCCCACTTGGAAAAGGTATTATGAAGCCTATCTTTTTCTAAATATGGATATACTGTGTGGAGGAGGAAAGAATCAATTTGCTCTGTTTCTTTTCCAAAATGATTCCTGACATATGTTATGGAGACTGTTTGTAAAATAAAGAGATTTCCTTAAATCAATAAATGTAAATGATTTGTTAAGAAAATACATGATTCTCATTGACAGCAGAAAGTTGTGGCTTTCCATTGGAGAATAGGTCTGGTTTATGTTTGAGTTAACTCAGCTAATAAGTATATGGAGAAAAGGCTTTCAAAAGGAAGGAATGATCTTCAGAGAGGCTTTTTTTTTTCTGGGATACTTACTAGTACAGCAGAAGCCTCTGAAATGGCATTTGTGTCAGCTAAGAGGAAGAAATGCAGCACGTTTGTGATAATTTAAAGCGTGTATCACTAACAAAGATAAAGAGAGCAAAGTATTTAAAGCTTAATGATACAGCAATAGCAATTGCCCTGAGATAATGAACAGTGTAGATTATCAAGCAAAGCTTAATGAATGCCTTGCTTACAATAAGCTTTTTATAAACAAATACTAGTTGAGTCCTCTTTCAGAATTAGTACTGACATGAAAGTGAAATGATTTAATTAAAATATGCAAGCTAAATAAGGGCTTGGGCAAGGATGCTGCATAGAATTTTCTGGCAAGTGTTTGCTGACAATAGGCATTCCAAAATCACTAGGAAGAGTACAGTATGTTTCTGGTTTGACCCACAAAATAATGTTGGCACTCTGAAGACAGACTGTGGCTCTGTCTACAGCTCAGCCCATGCCCTAAGTAGGAGGAGATGCTTTTATTTTCTTCAGCTGGATTCCCACAGTTTGGCAGTACACACCTCCAACGAAAAGCATCAACTGTTTCCCCCTCGGTTGCCAAGGTGGGAGGTGGGAAATCAGAGCAGATACTAGCAACCAACGTGAGGTCTGATGTAGCCAAGGTAGTGCTGGGCAGAGTGAGTTGATATGATTGTCTTCAGTCTCTGAACTTCGGGCTAGCAGGGAAGAGAGGAAATCTCAGTGTAAGGGTTGTCAGTTATTCACAGGGAATCCTTGGGCTACTCCTCAGCTTAGGAACTGACCAGGTCAAGACTGGTATCTGAACCTAAAATGTAGCCCTGGAGTTTCTTTTATTAATGCCTTAACACCATGTTATCAAAAGCACTTGCAGGTTTCACAAAGCCATGTGGAATGTTAATAAAATGTGCACAAAGAACACCAACTTTTCTGTAATGGCTCTTTTCTTTAATAACCAGCGTTACTGAATCATAGAATCACACAAAAGGTGAGGCTAGCAGATACCTCTGGGGATTGTCTAGTCCAATCCTCCAGCTCAAACAGCATGAGCGTGAGCTACAGCATGTTGCTCAGGACTGGTCAGGTCTCCACTGTCTCCACAGCTGGAGAATCCACAACCACCCTGGGCAGTCTGTTCCAGTGCTTGTTCATGCTCACAGTAAAAAAGAGTTTCCTAATGTTCAGATGGAGCCTACTGTGCTTCAGTTTGTCCCCATAGCCTCTTGTCCTGTCTCTGAGCACCAATGAGAAGAGCCTGGCTTTGTCATCTTTGGTTCCCCCTTAGGTATCAATATACATTGACAAGATCCATCAGAGCCTTCTCTTTTCTAGGCTGAACAATCGCAGCTCTCTCAGCCTCTCATTTTATCAGAGGTGTATGAGTGACATTGGCTTGTCTACGAGGATGCTATGAGAGACAGCATCAAAAGCCTTACTGAAATAAAGATAAATAACTTTCGTTGTTCTTCTCTAACCCACCAAGGTAGTCACCTCATTCTAGAAGGCTATCAGGTCGGATTTATTAATAAATTCATGCTGACTGCTCCTGATCATCTTCTTGTCCTTCACATGTCTGGAAATGGCTTTCAGAATTAGTGGCTGCATCAACTGTTCATGTATTAATATGCATTGACATCTGCTGCGATGTTCAGACTTTGGTCAGAGCTGCAAGCAGAACTTTGTTTTGAAGGCTGATGTCAGCTGGGTGAATATAAGATAATTAATTTAGTGATTAATTACAACTCAAATTACTTTATGCAGAGCTAATAGTTAGTTGGGAACATCAGAGCAAGGCTACAGAGAAGATTCCATAAGACGCCACTTTGCATGTGTGAGAAATACGGTTCAAAACATTTATTGATATCCCATAATCTAAAAATATTTAAGATATTTTTCTTTTTTTTTTTTCCTGAGAACGTGTGTGGCTTCATTAATGCAAAAAACACTAATTAAAAACAGTTCAGCACTTGGAATTTATGATCAGATATAAAAATCAGTTCTACACATCTCTGGGCTTATTAGGTGGACACAAAATAAAGTCATAGGCTTTGAGAAAAATAAAATCTTGTCTTCAGTGACAAGTTCTGTTCACCTTTATGTTAAAATTGAGGCCAGATTGTGATACATTTAGGTCAGAGCCCAGTGTATCTAATAAGACTGTTCAGAATGTAGAGCCTGTGGACTGTGCCCATGGTGAAATCATAGAATCGTTTAGGTTGGAAAGGATCTTTAAGATCATTGAGTCCAATGGTTAGCCTAGCACTGCCAAGTCAACCACTAAACCATGTCCCTAAGCATCACATCTGCATGTCTTTTTGATACCTCCAGAGATGCTGAATCCACCACTTCCCTGAGCAGCCTGTTCCAATGCTTGACAATCCTTTCAGTGAAGACATTTTTCCTAATATCCAATCTAAACCTCCCCTGGTGCATCTTGAGGCCTTTTCCTCTTGTCCTGTTGCTTGTTATTTGGGATAAAAGACCAACACCCACCTCACTACAACCTCCATTCAGGTAGTTGTATAGAGCCATAAGGTCTTCCTTGACTCCTTTTTTCCAAACAATCCAGGTTCCCTCAGCCACTCCTCATCAGACTTGTGCTCTAGTCCCTTCACCAGCTTCATTGCCCTTCTTTGGACACACTCCAGCACCTCAATGTAATTTTTGTATTGAGAGGCCCAAAACTGAATACAGTATTCGAGGTGTGGCCTTACTAGTGCCAAGTACAGGAGGGATAATCACTTCCTTAGTCCTGCTGGCCACACTATTTCTCATACAAACCAGGATGTTACTGGCCTTCTTGGCCACCTGGCCACACTGCTGGCTCATATTCAGCCAGCTATCAACCAACAACCTCAGGTCCTTTTCCTCCAGGTGGCTTTCCAGCCACTTTTCCCCAAGCCTGTAGTATTGCATGGGGTGATTGTGACTCAAGTGCAGGGCACTTGGAAGCACAAGTGCAAGCACTGGAACAGACTGCCCAGGGTGGTTGTGGAGTCCCCAACTGTAGAGACAGTGGAGACCTGACCAGTCACTTGCACTTGCACAGACCAAGGCACTTGGCCTTGTTGAACCTCATACAATTGGCCTCAGCCCATTGATCCAGCCTGTCCAGATCCCTCTGTAGAGCATATGTCTTTTTCTGTCTCTGTCATTATGAAAAGAGACTCGAAATGTCATATTAGTCCCACAGTATTTTGTGGGAGGCGGTGTTAGTTAGCAGGTGATTTAATGAAATAGAAAGGACTGGAGCACTGGAGGAAAACACAGTTAAAATACAGTAGGAGTGAAACATCAGTTCAGCCTCCTGTTTGCTCCCTTCCGTGTAGTCCTAGAGGGCTGGTTGCGGGGGGCGGGGGGGTTGTGTGTTTTCTATTGTTTAAGTCATAAAACAATTTAATTTCTTTTGACATCTGTCTTTCTTAAACAAAGGATCATTAGCATTCAGCTGATCTCAGGATGACCTGAGAGAGATCTAGGTCTCGCCTGGCTGCTTGGCACCAGCAACTTCTAGCATGAGAACACACATGAAAAAATGAGCTTCAGTGAAAAAATGCACAAAAGTGAAAGAGAGTCTTTTAGGAAGGAAAGACTTCCAAACTGTAGGGACAGTGACTCCAGGAAGAGGGAGAAAAGGTTTACTTCTATCTCAAAAGTCTTTGCTTAGCTCTCTAGTACTCTGGGGGACATGTGCACACATGTAGGGAGTCCAGGGTATATAGAAGTGAGAAGAAAAGAGAAAAGCTTTTTAAAAATAAACCCAAACATACTCACACACACACATATATATATGCCAAATAATAAAATGTTTACTGAGCTATGAGCTTGTTGGGTCAGGTCTACCAGTTATCCCACATATGCAATGATATCTTAGGAGATCTATGAGGGGAAAAAAAAGCCAACAGCATTTTGTAGCTGCAGGAGTACTGTTCTTCTAACACATTACAAGAGCCGTTACTGCTAGCGGTACGTGGATAAGAGAAGCTTGGTTTTTTTCCCTCTGAAAGTAGGCCTTTTGTGAAGATGTGGCAGCTCCTTGCAGTAACTCCCTCCCCTCCCACTGGGCACCGTGCTGGGATCTTCAAGGCCAAAGAAGGTGGTTAGTTTTTTCTATTTCTGAAATTGATTCCTACTCAATAAAGTTATGCTCCTTCCACTCTGGAAGCCCTCTGACAACCATTTCAGTATTGTTGGAAGAGAGTTTGCACAGAGTAAATACCCTCAGAAACCATGTGGAGTTTGTTTGTTTTTTGTCATTGTTGTTTTTTGTTTCAGTGAGTTTTTTTAGGTCTGACTCTTTTCTGACCGAGTATCTCTTACTTCTTTACACAGGACCGGGTCAGTCTTCTAAAATAATTTCTCAATAATACAGAAGGCAATAGTAGGCTCAGCCATCACTGTTCTGCAAGTGACATTTGTCGTGCATGAATTCTCTCTAGTAATGCCCACCCTAAAACTGGGGTTAGATTTAAGCTATTCTTGGTGCCAGAAAAGGAATTGCTGTGCTGGAAAGGCAAGGCAGATATGGGTAACAGTGACAGTTTCTAAGAGGCTGCACTTGCTTTATGCTGTTTTGAAAGCCACGGAGAATGTTCAGAATTATAATTGGAGTCAAGCAAATACCTACTGTGCATATTTGCCATTTCTTAAAAAAAGGTATTTTGTGCTGCTCTTTTTTTTTTTTTTTATTTCTTATAAAGGTACACTGCAGAGCTCCTAGCATAACCATGAGAAAATAATTTTGATACTAGTGGAAGTAGGAAGCTTTTTGTAGGGAAAGAATTAAGGCTGAGAGAGTTTAAGGATATATAGAAAAAATATTACAAAAGTGAATTTTCACATCTATCAGTCCCAGAATTTGCACCCAATCCCATGTACCCAGTCTTAAAGTTAACATAAGAAACAAGCAGGAATGGAACATTTGAACAGTCCACTTGTCAAACAGCTCAAATTTGGCAAAATAGTGAGTGTCAGTGACTTGTTTACAATTCAGTTGTTGGCCAAACATTTTCCTGAATGTCTTCAGTTAAATTCAAGTGATGGCTGAATTCAAAATAACTTCCTGAAGAGTCAATGAAAAGGAATGGAAAAAAAAATGAAATGCGAAAAATAAATTGCTTGTTACAAGTTTCTTGTTTAGCTCCAATTACAATCAACACAAAGGAAAAATGAGGCCTTCCATGTGTGCATAACCTCAAGGCTGGCAATGACAAGACAAGTTAACAAATAAGAATCTGCCCAGTGGGGTTAACAACTGTTGACAGTGTGGTGAGTACTAAGGCAAGTGATACTCATCAGATATGGCAACAGCAGAAAGTATTGAGAACTTAAGTTCACTCCTTATTTCTCACTTTGTGACAGTTTCCAGTATCAGAGTGCAAAAACAGAGCAATGGAATCTCCCTTCTCTTTTAGGCAAAGCCAGGCACGTAGTTCAAAGCAAAATCATGGCAGTGAGCTTTTGAAAAGTTAAGTAGCTATTTCTGGGTTGCTATTTTATGGCAAAAGGTGGACTTACAATACAAGGAACCAAATTACCCCCAGAGATTTTATGTGGTGGGATCCATTACATTCTCCCTGAATGTTTTGGCATACACAAGGCACTGTGGCTTGCTGGCTTAATGCAGTGGAGTTCCAGTCTTAAGATCTGGATTTCAGCTTCCCTAGGGTACCACAGTATCGGTTATATAGATTTCAGTTGAAACTTCCCAACATCTCCAAAGTCACCTCCAAGTAACCACCTTCTCACTGGTGATCAGTCCCTTCTAGGCAAAGAAAATTGGACTGCTCTGACACTACAAAGCTCACCACTGAGTGCTTTAGATGATATAAAATTAAAAAAAAGGTTTTAGACTGTAAAAGGATGAAGATAGCAGATGCTGATTTTTTTTCCCAGAGTTTTAATTTATGGAAGCCATGCCTATATTCTTTTTTTTTTTTTTTTTTTTTTGTCTTCCACTGGAAATGACTCAAACAGAAGAGTCCCTCCTGCTTCACATGTGTGCAGTAGATTCTTGTTGGTTAAGAGCTCCTTGTATCATTATCATACAAACAATTAAATAGACAAAAACTGGTGACATGAGAAAAATTAGTATAGTCTTGTTGAGTTGCAGAGCAAAAGATAATTTGATTCACAGTTAGCTTGCATCACAGTATTCACCATTTTTTCTCTTTTGCATGAGTGTCTGTAGTTTGTGTTAAGTATATAAGTGGTTTTTTGGGTATTACACACAGACTTTTTGATGTTTTATCTTAATTCAATACTACAAATGACAAAAGAGGACTGAAGAAATAATGAAAAAAGAAAGCTAATCCATTTAGAATTCACAGGAAAAACAGATTACAACTGAAAAATCTGGGAACAATATTCTCAAATCCGTCAGAGTGGGAATACACCCCAAAGGAAAAAAAAATGTTGAGGTATCTTAAGTACTTCCTCCCTAAGAATAACCACCAGTGAGTATACTAGACCTTGCAAAACTGCTGTTTCATGTACTCACAGCTTAAGAAACTTCTGAGGGGGAAAATGTCTAATTAAATGAGTGATCTGTCTTTCCTATGGGGAAAATAATCATTTTGCAGTGAGATTGCTCTAAAGGTTACACATGCATTGACAATATTGATGCAGAAAGTACAGAGCGTTTATCCCTTTAAAGATGTGTTTGAAGAGTTGGGCTGTACAAAAGACATCAAATTAAAGTTCCTCAGCTTGTGAAGTGCTCACCTCTCAGAGCACCATTAGTATTAAGGGAGCAGATTAAACACAATTTAGATCACATTGAAAGACTAAAGTCAATTTAGCAGGTATATAACCATGCATGATAATGGTCTCTAAATCTACAGCAACAAGGTGAGGATATGCTTGGATATGCAGGATAAAGATGTGAAACTAAAATAATTTCCTTTGAGGACTATAAAAGAAGCAATGACAAGGAGGCAAATTTTAGATGCTAGTTTGTTTAAGTATGTAAATTCAATGGACTGATCTGGAAGGGAAATAAGTCTGATAGCAGTTTTATATATGCTCCACAGGGTTTTGAGAACTTGACCTTTGTTGGAGTAAATGGATTCTTAGCTGCATGGCATAGTATTTCATTATTATTTGCATGCTGATAGCAGTGTGGATATGCAATTTGGGGGAGACATGAAAATCTCTTCCAAAAACCCATATGATCTTCTAGCCTCTTCTCCACTCAAAATTTTAGATCCTGGTGCTAGATTTTTACCTGTTGCCCATTATATGCAAGAGTATATAGGAGGCTTATAGGGGACAGGAAGCTTTTAACCGCAGCAAAATCACATTGTAGATGAGAAGGTGTATTTATCTTGTCAACATGCGGTTCCAAAGAACATGGAAAATATGAGGAATCACATTCATGACAACTTTAAATTTGTATAGTGCTGAGATAGCAGGTGGACTTAGAAAAATAAACAAGCAGTGCAGTTGTCTACAGAAATCTTATTTGACTAAGTTGAAAAGTAACCAAATTCATCTGTGTGGCAGAGCTTGATAGCTTGCTTTTACAGGCAAAGTAAAATCTGTGATTAGGCACTTAATATTCAGTCTGATCTGCTTGATGGGGACACTTAATTTTTGCCTGAACTTTAGGTAGGGAGTCAGGGCAGAACCCTAAGAAAAGAATAGAGAAGAAGAGAGGTTCAGAGAGGAGAGGTTCAGAGAGGAGAGGTTCAGGGAGGAGAAGAGGACACATTAAAGGAAAAATGAATACACAACTGCCCAGCTTTCCTTTGCCAGGGATCTAATATACTTATAGATAAAGAGATGTAAAGATGCTGCAAGTAAGCTGTCTTTGCATGCAGTTATTTACAGTACTGGCCTTACAATACAGCTTTTGCCTGTGGTTTGACTTCATTGTCCTGCTTGTTGGGACCTCCTGTCATGAAGTGACTGGGGCTCTACTACAACACCTTCTAAAGGCCTTGTATCATCCCTAATGGCTCAACCATCAGTGAGTATTTCCCAAGCCAGATACACAGTCAAACTGCTTGCTTTTGCCTTGGTCCATGCTGCTGCCTGCCTGGTCCCACCTCCATGTGAAGTCTGGACCAGCAAGTCCTTAGGCTCTGCCCTGACTCCTAATGTCATGTCTTGTGACCCTGTTGCACTTTCCTCAGCAAGTGTCTTGTGTTTATCAGGACTTAGAGTAACCAGCTCTAGGCAGTGCAAGAGCCTCCCAAGTGTTGACTTTCTGAGCTCACAAAAATGCATGGAGAGTCACAGACTCTGTTAGAGACTCCTCACTGACAGAATAAGATGGATCAACAGTACCTGCTAATGAAGGGTTATTGGAAGTCTTTTTTTTTTTGTTCATTTCTGAAAGACTATACTTTGAAAACAGCAACATAAAAACTGAAGAGTTATCTTTTATAAGCTAAAAAACAAACAAAAAAAAAGTGATCAGAAAAACTAATTATGGTCCTCTTTTGGGAGGGCCTATAAAATCACAGGCTTAGGCTAATACTCCCCTGGCATAACCCTCCTGCTGCTAGCTTCACAGAAACAATTAAAAAACTTCAAGTCCATGCAAGCATTCCAGTGTAGTTATACTGCCCTAGTTCTTATGCTGTGCCTGTATCCATGCTTTAATACATGTTTTGACCTCCTATGCTGTTGATATCATTCTTAACTCTTTTACAAAGAGGATGTGAAAAGCTCCAATATTGTGAATTAACATCCTGATTCAGTTAGGTAGTAAACTGTGTGCTTAATTGGAAGCAGTACTTATGTTGTAGCAAATGAGATTTCTTGCAAGCACTAAATTAGGAATGTACTTAAATACCTTGCTGAATTACAGCCTGAGTTTGCATATTGCGCTCTTCCCAATAAACAGCATTGTACTGTATGTCAGGGTGTCTCGTGCCATAAGTAACCCAGCGTTACATGGAGTAAACTGAGCAGAATTGCAAATGAGGAAAAACCCCACCTCTCTGTACAGAAGGCAGGGGGTTAATTAAGGGCCCCATCAGGTTTTTTATTTTGATCAGAACACAAAATTAAATATAGGTTGCATGGTACATTAGTGTGTCTGTCAAAGACTGTGGCTTTGGCCAGGCAATTAAAAGGAGCAAAATATACTAAATGAATTTTTAAATAGCTTCTTCCAGTCATTAAGCACAGTTATCACATCCATATTTTGTATATGTAAAACACTGAAGTTCTCAAAAGTCTGCTCTCTGCAGTAGTTTTTATTGATGATCCATCTGAGCTTAATTTCCTAACTGAAAACCCTTGTCGGTCAATTTATTCCAACATAACACTATTTGGTCGGGTAGTTATTAATCCTGTAATTGTTCATGGCATGCCAGGAATAATTCAGCTAATTATTACAATATGTCTTACTTTGCCATGCTTCTGTATGTCAAAACGACTTCTGCACATATTGTAAAAAATCAGTTTCCTAATTTAACTGAAGATATACAAATTGATTATTAATTCACCAAAAAATGGAAAATTACATTTTTTTTTTCTCTGCTCCACACATAATTCCTACTGGTCTGGATACATTTTTGACAAATATTCTGCTGCTAACTTTAATTGATCCATGAATAGCACTATGCAGTAAAACCTAGGAGTGCTACCCTCACTGAACATTAGTTTCAATTATAGGACAACTGTAACAGAGCATGCTGGATCATAATAGAAAAGAACCTGATTTCTTCCAGTTCGTACTACTGAAAATGTGTGTGTGATTAAGAGGTCAGTTATCCTGGCAAAAAAGAAAAAGTGATCTACACATACGTACTCTATTAATCACAGTATACTTACTCTAATGTAGTTTAAATGCATATTTATACAAAAAAAAAGCACCATATTTAATTCTGTGCTGGTGAATTCCCATCAACAAATTGCAGTTTGTTGATGTTTGTATTTTTCATATTTGACAGTATGTCTGTTTTCACTCAAGCTAATCTCTAATCTCTTTTTGGCCTAATAAGAGTAAAATCAGGCTCTTATGGACTGAAATACCTTTTTAGTCCACAATAGACACAAGAAAACTGAAAGCACAGTGAGTATCAGAGTATTTGGTGTTTTATAGTTCTCATTAGCACATTTCCATAGTACAAAACAATGTTCTTAAATTGTATTCTGCTGGGGCAAAGAAGATCCCTAGCTCCTAATTAATGAACGACTGTGTGTACACTGACTAAAACAATATTTTACACAGTGGAGTTCCATGCTGTGACATATCAAAGCAAGACAAGATATTCAAAAGTGATAGCCACATAAAAAGTCAGTAGCTTTTATTCTTGTGAGAGTTGTCCCAGAACATTGTTCTCACTGTGAATTTCCTCCAGAGAAAATGGCTTACTCAAGGCTTCATATGTTGTTTATGTTCCACCCAGGGACTTATCCAGAGATGTACAAAATAGTTTTGAGAAGCTTCTAAATGGAGATGGATTTTTTTTTTTTAAAGATATAACCCTGCAACTAAAGGAAAAGGCGAAGTTAAAATGGCCTGAAAGAACAAATCAGCTCAAAATTAGTGATTGGAACCAGTGGAAATAATCCTGTTACTGTGACAGCTGCTACCTTGATTGATAATGAAGATCTAATTGGGGAACTCCAGAACTACGGTGATAAATCTAAACAAGCCAGACTCAGTAAAAGTGATTGCAGCAAACTACTCTGCTCTAAGGAAGATGTGTGACCTGCAGCAGTCGGTTGGTTTCAGTGCCTAGACATAGTTAACACTTTTTTTTTTTCAGAAATCTGTCAAGTCACCAAACCATTTGAACCTTTTGCTTGAGTAAGTTTTTGAAAAAGCTTTGCAATTCACATTTATTTTTGACACACACAATCAGAGACTTGAGATGTCTGTGTGGTCTATCTGAATTGTGCAGATCCTCTGATGGAGGAGGATGGGAATGGGCTTTCTTCTAGGATTTTGCTACATTTTTAATTGACGGCTTCAAGTGGTGTCTCACAGTGAACCACTATCATGATATTTTGGGATTTATTGATGTGAACAGTAACAAATAAAGCAAAAAGGCATCAAATCTCAAACAAAACAGAAAATCCAAATCCTAGAAAATACAAAAATGATTAAGAGTAAAGCTCAAGAAATAGAGAGACACAAGGGTGGTCTGCCTCTAACTGAGCATAATTCTGAATTAGACATTTTAAATGCTGTGGCGTCTAGATGCTGTGAATGTTGTGGCTAAATTACTTGTGTCTACCTTCTCTTTCCTACTCGTAATGGGACTACCATTCAATGCTTACTTTTCCATTTATATAATTATATTTTTATATATATATATTTTTTTTTCTAACTGAGGATATTGTGTACTGGCCTAATGTTCAGGGATGAGGAGATGCAGATCTGCAAATGCATATCATCCTCAGTGTCATGTAGCACAGATGCTCTTACTCTGTTGAAGTTGTAAGTGAGAAAGCACTCTTAGGAGCACTTCTAAAGGGATGTGGCTAGAAAACAGTAGTAGAAAGCAATTCCATTCTTCTAGGCATTTTGATACTTTCATCTAGTCTTCAGCTCTAAACTAAAAATAAAAAGCTTAAATTAATAAATTTCTCATAAAATTGTGACAAAAGCAAGTATTCTTCTGAATTTTTGAACATTAAATCATTGTATGTTGGATATGAAAATATGTAGCTTAAAATAATATTAGAAAGTAATAATAGTAGTAATCAAAGAGTAACATAATACAGTAGACAACATAGTGTAGAATCATATAATAATAAAACTTATGACTTGCCATAGCAACAGTTTAATACTCAATATTTCAAATAATATTATAAAAAATGAAATAAATGCAAAGTTAATGTCTAAATAAAATGGTAAGTGAAGCTATCCATTGTTTAGATACAGTAGAAATGAACTGAAAAAGTCAGAAAAAGTTCTGTAAATTTTCCTATTCATTTATTTGTAAACTGTATTCCCATGAAAGAATTCAGTTTAAACAAACCCACATTTTCCTCTGGAAAAGTACTGCTAAAAATGTTTCAATTTCTTTCTTCTGGAGAGCTTGTGATGTTTGCAAGTTCAAAGAAAACTGCAGTCAGGTCAAATAAGATGCTTGTTAGAAGTACCTAATCTTATCTCTCCTTCAAATTGATCATGTTTCTTCCATGAAAAATGCTCTATTATGAAAGCAAATTGAAAATGAGGAGACAGCCCATCTCACACTTACCCTATTTCACTGGGATTCAGCATCCTTTGCCTTAATTGTGCTAAACCAAGGTCTTAAGGCTGTGGCGGAGAGGACATTGGAATTGTTCACAGCTGTAATTTCCATTGCCAGCTTCATGCTGCTACCTACTGCAGCCAGTTCAAATCATTGCTTATGCGGTTACAGAAAAGTAAGTGTACATCTATTTGCATATAGATTGTATATCTGCCAAAGTGAAAAACTTAAAAAAATAAGACTAGCAATTTCTACTGTGCATATTGTGGGAGAGCCTTTCATTTAAAATACAGGCCTAAAAATTAGGAGGAGCACTGGTCTATTCTTTGTTTTGCCTTAAACTTTCTCTGTGACCTTGAATAAACAATCTAGGACTCTTTTTTTTTTTTCACACAGAAATTGTGTGTAATCATAAATGTGCTGCTGCTCTGATTGTGCAGAGTTTGAAACATAAGGAACTTCCTTTTCTATTCTTCATATGTAAAATAAGGTTAACACGACTCCACCTAATTTGCTTTGTAATAACTAGGATGGCGTTGTGTTGATTCATTAGTTTATCTTTTTGAGCAGTGCTTTGAAAACCGCATAGTTTTTTGACAGTTATATATAATTATCATCAAAGGCACATAATTTTTCTTCCTTGATCTATTCTGCTACATATTTATGCCATTGTTTTTATCATGATATCAGGAAAGTAAATGGAATTTTTTTTGTGTGTGTGTATGGAGTTGATAAGGAACTTTTGGGGCGTTCAGGGAGAGGGAGCACTACTCTGCTCCTAGATCAGGGTGCACATTGTGGCCTCGTTACATGTTATTAACAAGCCCTGACTAGGCACTGTCTTCTGTCTTCTCCCTACCAGGTTTCTGTCCTATCCTATGAAGAAATATGATCCTATGGCACGAAGTAAGGCATGGCAAACTCCAGCAGATATATTTATTTCAAGAATTAGGGAGTCAACACTGTGAAACACATCATGGACTGTACCAGCTCCATGGTTTAGGTAGAGTTCCTGGATAAAATACTCATACCTACTTGTAGAGGACCCTAGTGGACAGTGGTGGACTGAGGCTTTGGAGACCTGGATTCTGGCTGGCTGAAATAATCCAAGTAACTCCTTTGTTATCCCTGGGTTTTGACATCTGAAATATCGACAACTACCAGCAAATTCGGAGAGCTGAGTAATGAAAACCACTAACAATTATTACCAATGTTACTGTTATTGTTACTAGTTGAATTCTGGGTGAAGATCTAGAAATTGTCAGAGCTAGTGGAACTACTGGAATGCTTATGCAGATCTTGGAGACATTAAATGAGTGTCTGTACTGCAAAGTTAAGTAAAATGCATCAAAAACATAGCCTGCCCCAAAACACTGGGTGGTGTGGGATACATTCCCCTATTCTTATTCAAACTTCTAAGATTACATTGGAGACAGTCTACCTGGACTTGTGCAAAGCATTTGACACTGTCCCCATGACATCCTGGTCTCTAAACTGGAGAAACACGGATTTGATGTATGGAGACTGGTGATAAGTGGCATTCCTCAGGTGTCAGTATTGGGACTGGCCCTATTTAACATCTTCATTGGCGACATGGACAGTGGGATAGAGTGCACCCTCAACAAGTTTGCCAATGGCACCATGTTGTGTGGTGCAGTTGACACGCTGAAGGGAAGGGATGCCATCCAGAGGGACCTTGACAGGCTGGAGAGGTGGGCCTGTGTCAACCTCATGAAGTTCAACCAGGCCAAGTGCAAGGTCCTGCACATAGGTCGGGGCAACCCCGGCACAAATACAGACTGGGTGGAGAATGGATCAAGAGCAGCCCTGAGGAGAAGGACTAGGGAGTGCTGGTGGATAAGAACCTCAACATGAGCTGACAATGTGCACTTGGAGCCCACAAAGCCAACTATATCCTTGGCTGCATCGAATGAAGCATGGTCAGAGGGTTGAAGGAGGTGATTCTGCCCCTCTGCTCTGGTGAGACCCCATCTGGAGTACTGCATCCAGCTCTAGAGCCCCCAACATAAAAAGGATGTGGACCTTTTGGAGCGAGTCTAGAGGAGGCCATGAAGATGATCAGATCGCTGGAGCCTTTCCTACGAGGACAGGCTGAGACAGTTGGGGCTGCTCAGCCTGGAGAAGCGGAGGCTTCGGGGAGACCTTATAGGGGTTTTCCAGAAAGAAGAGGAGAAACTCATTAGCATGGCCTGCTGTGACAGCATGAGGCATAATGGGTTTAAAATAGAGGGACGCAGATTCATACTAGATACAAGGAAAAAATTTTTTACAGTGAGGGTGATGAATAGGTTGCCCAGAGAGCTGGTTGACACCCCATCCCTGGAAACATTCAAAGCCAGGTTGGATGAGGCTCTGAGCAACTTGATCTAGTTGGAGATGGCCCTGCTACTTGCAGGGGGGTTGGACTAGATGACCTTTAAAGGTCCTTTCCAACCCAAACTATTCTGTGATTCTACGATTCTATACTGCTCAAACAGGAAGTCCAGTGTTAATATGAATAAGCGTGAAAGATTCTGGCCTTTCGTTGTTAGTGCAGTTATTAAACCACATTTTTCTAACACGAAAGAAAAATGCAGGTTCTCTGTTAGTGTGCTAGAAATGCATAAACTGCAGTTATCTGTAGCACTTGTACTGACTTTATCTCTCTAACCTACATTATAAACATTGCCATAATTTCAGTCCCTGAAAAGCTTCAGGCATCAACTGTGTTTGTGACCTAAGTGCAATCTCAAACTTGCTTTCAATTATTTCTAGCCCAAGAGGCCTGGACTATACAAATCTAGTTTGAAAACCTGAAAAAAACCCTCATATTTTTATTTTTCCTGCTTGATACAAGCTATACATAAGAGCCATTTCAAGGCAAAATATTTGTCTCTAATATCTGGCAGTCTAGTATTTCAGTTTTTATGTACTAGCCCAGAAGCTTTGTTGAACTTGGAGATTATTGTTGTAATTATTATTTATAGCTTGTATTGAAACAGTACCTTGGACAGTCAAGATCCATTTCTGCTAGGTAGGTACAAGAAAAGCACAAAACAGCACACCAATGAAGATCTGAAACCCTAGTGTGGTGTGGCCACCTCAGGATACCCTAGTATCTTAATTTTGTTTTTTATTCTACATTGTTACACAAACATTGAGGATCCTTTGGAACAGGGAGAAGATGCACAGAGATGGGAGACTGCAAGCTTTTAAATAGGAGTAAATTGGTATTTTTGTCTGTACAGTGTCTGTCTGTGAAACTTCACATTATTTTAATTTGATTGGCCTCTTTTTTTTCAAATGAAATGCTGAGGTTTTCTGCGATATCTTTACTGATGGATGTATAAAATAAGATATATTGTATTTCATAACAGGTTTTTATGCTTGCCAAAATAGATTGTACAAAACCTCACGGCAAATAGAGATAGTTTAGTTCTGTCTTGAAGATAGAGTACTAAGAAATTTGGTCCATCACTGTCATTTTTTCTCAGAGATTCTTCTCATCTGTCACAACACAGTAGTTATGAAAAATGAAACCATAAATTCAATTTAGAGGGCAATTTGCAGCTAATCTTTGGAGTAATTCCAGTGTGAATAATGCAGCAATTTGGATGCATGGTCAGTCAATTCTGTCTCTGATTTATTAGGATTTAAGAATTTTTTTTTCCTTTCATTAATGATAATTACCCAAGAAGAGAAAATAATTTCTCAAAAAATTATCTATCTTCACATCTGTGGTCTCAGTTTTGAGAAAGGCTGCAATGTTTTTGAAACTTATTATTATAGGAGGGGGGAAAAGCTTTTTACAAAAGATATATGAGGTATTTAAATTCTGAACTGTATCTCTTTACAGCACATGTGTGAACTGATCAGCACTGGTTTATGGCTGCTTTTATATGACTCCCATTAGAGCTAACATTTTGAATATCTCAGCATAAGGACACTGGGATTTGCTATTGATTTTCCACACTTCTTACACCTTGAAGATTGCATTAAAATCCAGCTCAAGCAAGAGTGACATTTTTTGTTCCTGTTTAAAAGTCAAATTTATTATCTGAGACTTTTTCTACTTATTAAATCCCCGGTTTGTCTGATACATTATTTATGTATATTTTTTTCTATACCTTTCCTTCAGTTCTCAAGGTCTTCTCTTGATTTTAACAGACAGCATCTACAACAGATACATGCAATAGATATTATCCATATGTTTGCGTCTGTGTGTTGCTAATGGTGGTGGGAAGGCCAGAGGGAAAACCAGCTCATTTAACATTGACTTTGAGCTTTAGTCAAAATTTTAAACATCTAGAGAAGTACTCTCATGAAGTGCCTTTGAAAACCTCTAGAGGAAGATCCCAAGCTAGACGCCTTAACTAACTGTGCCTTCAAAGCCTCCCACCTCTCTCCAGTGCTGATGAAAGAATGAGCTACTTTAGGGGCGCTGGCTTTCAAGGCATCTAGAGTAGCTGCTAGGCAAGGAGACTGAAGCCTATCCTTGCTCCTCACGCCTGACACATGGCCTTCTCCACTAGCTTTATGTCTGATATCTCTACTATCACACCATTGCTCCTTGTAGGGAAAGTATTTAATGTTTAGGACCAAGGAGTGTGAAGAGGGACTGACATCACCCTCCAAACAGACCAGAACACTGCAGCCCACGGAAAAAGCTTTTAATTATATATCCTTGTTCCTTCCAACCATGGATTCCTATTTCTAACAAAGTAATACTCTTTTATTTTTTTTGGTTTTTTTTTTTTTTTTTTTATGTTTGCTAAAGTGTTAATTTGTCTACTTCAAAGTTCAGAGCAGCAGGCTCTGACCTACAACACCAGTCAAAGCCTGAGGTACAATCCACGAATTCACAGATCCTGGTTTTCCAAAGTTAAGGGTGATGCTTCTGTGCCAAACAATGAAGAAACACTTTCTTCCCAGACAGTATTACAGTTAGGTGTCTAAACAAGTGATCAGGTATGCTTGGCAAGTTTCTTTTCTTGAAGCATTATGCTGCATATGAATTGGCAGAATCTGCCAACTGAAACAAACTGTCATTTTCTCCATGTCATTAAGTATTTTGAGTATTTAAAATGTGTTATTAAATTTCCTGCAGCTTTGCTTTTATTTACAATTGTATTTAGCTAATTTTTAGTTGAATTTTACACTTGTCAGAATAGATTTCATATAAATATGGAAAAAAGAAAAAAAAAAGACAATTATCTATTTTCACACATTTCCTTACACTAGACTGTAAGGCTTTTAAAACAGGTGTAAAACTGTGAACCTGGAAATGGTTTTTGATTGCTGAAGAAAGGGTGTATTTGCCTTTTCTGAGCACATTATCTTTTTATACCTGTGAGAAGAGTTTAAAATGGCTTCACACTAAACATACGTACCAATAACAATTCTCAAATCATCATACCACAAGACTAGTGTTATTTAAAAAATAAAATATTTATGTTACATTTTGTTTGAATAAATTGCATGATTTAGTTTTTATTCGCTGAATAGTTTTCCAGGAGTGTTCTTTTCTTAGATTTTTTTTTTTAGTATGCTTCATGCATGCCTTTCAGTCTTATAATCTACTGATCTTTTTCACTTTCTCTCAGGTCAGTCCTATTGACAATTCTCTATGAGAAGATGTTAGAGAAAAGTATTTTGCTCAAGTGGCACAACACTATAGGTTTAAACCTTCACAAATGAAAGATTCTATGTAGACTTCTTAACGTTGGAATTATATTTGATAATAACTTCAGACTGCATCACAACTTCCACTATAATTACAAAAAAACATCTTGGTGAAGCAGTATTTAATTTATTGTTAGTCTATCTAAATAGTTGCTAATTAAGATATATATATACATGTAAATCATATTTATTTAGTTACAGTTCTCTGAACATTTCAAATCTTTTCCCAGCTGCTGTGAATTTGACCATCGGTTTGCGAAGCGACCTCACCTGTTAACTTCCAGAATCTGAGAGTTGGTTTTTGTGCCTCTAGCTTCCACGTCAAGGACTTCTGATGACTTTTTTTTTTTCCGCAATGCAATTCCACGCAGCTTGACAAACATGTTGTGACTGCAAGGCAATGCAGTCTTGCAGTGTGACTGCAAGTGTACATATAATAAATGAAATACAGCCTGCTTGTAGGTCCTACAGACTTCCCGGGCCTCTGCAGTGAACATTCATCTAACAACTTAGTGGACTTCCTTATAAGGTCCAAAGCTTACCAGCAAGAGTGAAATTATGCAAATTATATGGGGGGGTGGGGGGGGGAACAATGGCAGGTGTGATGCTTCTGTAAGAACCTGGTCCTACCCAGCGTGTCTTTGACTGATTTGCTGGGCAAATCACTCCAATCTATGCAGATTGACAGGAAGTTCCCTTCCTAAACTCCAGCCAAGCACAGACTGGGAGCTGGAAGCAGAGTAACCCTTGTATCAGATTCTCAAGGCAGGCAATATATTATATAGCCAGTCTACTGAAGATCTGGGCCTTGTGTTAACACTGTAAGAGAAAAAAATGGGAGGGACAGTCAGGTGCCGCACAATGTTTTTCAGTTTAATTTCTCTCCATAATATGTCACCTGCTACGTTAATTTTTTTTTCTAGTTGAAAATATTTTTTTAAAAAATCCAGCAGGCTCTATGGCAAACTACCTCATAAGAAATCACTGAAGCAGGAGATGAACTGGTTCTTTCAGTTCCCTGACAGTTCTGTAAGGTCTGAACCAAGTGCAGCATGCAAACTTGGATTTACTGTGACTTTGTACATTGTGCTGATTACTGAATAGCCTCAAATTGCTTTAGGCAAATGCTTCTGGGAACATTACTCCCTTACTCACTTATTGAGGGGTTTAAAGTCTTCATTAATCAAGGGATAAACACATCTATAGAATTAATATATCAAATTAATACTTGTGCTGTTGGACGGCATTCTTTCAATTGGCTATCTTAACAATGACTTGAGGTGTGTAGCCTAAGTGAGATTTGTTTACAGAAATACAAGATTTGTGTAGACACACAGTAGGCTTGAGATGGATTCACAGTGTGCATGAAATTACATGCAAAACTAAATTATGGATGGTAACGTGTGCGTGGCATTCTCAGCTGAGTGTCCTTAAGTGTAAAATATAAAATTACATGGGCTATTTTATTCCAAAACACAAAGTTTGTGTTTTGTACCTACACTTTATCAACTTCTTGATTTTAAGGAACTGGAACAAGTATTTCTATCACTCTCCGGTAAAAGCGATGCAAATACTTTTACGTTAGCTGAAAATAGTTGTTAAAAATTGAGCATTTCGACTTCACATGAGATGTTGAAATTTTCAATTTTCCCTGAGTCTGATTTTTTTAAAAATCAAAGTTTTCCCCAAAGCAATTTCTAAAGCAAATCATAATATTTGAAAAAAAAAAATCAGTTTAAAATTAAAATTATCTTCAGAAGTATGCTTTTTTTTTTTTGGTATATTTTATTATTTCACAACACACACAGAGAAATGCACATTATCCTATAGTATACAAGATGGAATTAGGGAGAGGTCAATTTCTCCTGCACTTGAGTTGCAGATATCCAGATCAGAGCAAATCATTTAGAATTCCTTTGGGACTGGTAGTGGAGATTGGCACTTCTAGTGTGCAACACCTCTCAACTGAAGATAGACAACTTGAGGAAGTCATATGAACCACAAAACACCTACCTCATTCTATTAACTCTAAAAGGTAAGTACTGTGATTTTTGTAGGTGCTAAAGTGAGGTGAGTCAAATTGCCTCTTACATGTCCTATTATTACATCATATGATGACCAAAAAATTTAAGTATAAATGTGAAGTGTAGTTGCTACTTTATATATATAGTGGTGCTTGATATATATGGTATGTATCAAGCATAATTTCTTATTTAAAGTATCCTCTTCAGAGACTTGGAGGATGAAAATAATGGAAGCAATCAGGTTTATGTTAATCTCATCTAACTTAAAGCATCTAACCAGTTTAACTTAATTATTAAGTTAAAAGCTTAATTGCCTCTGTAATCAATGGTGACAGGCATCTCCAGAGTCACATCTTAAGTTGGCTGAATAATCCTCTGGAGATACCTCTTTTTCTAGTGACTTTAAAGTGGCACAGAATAACAAGGAACGTCAGCTGAAATCCCTGCATACTGGGACCTCGATTCCTGAAACTCTTTTAAGTCCCAGGCATCAATTTAGCTGTCCAAATTTTCAGAACTGTCTAAGCTTAAGGCCATCTAAATTTATTACTTAGCTCTGTACTTAGCTTGAACCGTGGGCATCTTTAGGGACCTATGCATGTTCATACTTTGGAGTTAAGCACTTATTTCCCACCAAAGCTCTTCTTCAAGTCATACTCAGGCATCTAATCTCTATTTACATCACAGGACTAACTTGATAGAGAAATCTGGAGTGTTAGACGTGGTTACCACCAAGTTTTCCCTAACTGCTCAGCAGTTAGGCCATTAGCCATGGAAATAAGACCATTGGAAAGTAGGATCTCCTTAGCTAGGAAACTGAATCCACATCATCCGTACTGTAGGAAGGTGTATAACCATCTAGGAAGTAGCCTTCACAAATGTATAAATGCACATCCTTTGACATAGAGTCTGTGAGCTCTCAGTACAGCAAGAGTCAAAGAAAGTGAGCGGAAGGAGGGACTCTTGCTCTGATCTACTAGTGCACTAAGGTGAAAGAAAAGAGATATAGGCAGATTGGGCCAGAGAACACTATTAATTAATTAGTATTTTCTAGTGCTTCCTAGCAGTCATAGTAAAGTTGTTGACAGCTTTTCTAAGCTGATCTGCTAGAGACTCTAGTTTTGTAGGAAGAAAGACCCGTTGTAATTAAGTGATCTTTCTCTGCAGGTCTTAAGAGGTATCTATTGTTTTTCTGTTGTCTTCATAGAGAATATAGCTTTGAAGAATGCTATTTCCCCCCTGCAATCCTTCCTGCCTATCACCCTAGCCAGCCAAAAGGTCTGTGAAAGAATTTACAAATTAAATTTCCCACAGATCCCAGCTTAGGACTTTCAGTTTGGTGCCTAAGGTGGAGCAGGATGAATCTGGGCTGAAGTACTCATCGATACAGAGAGTCTTTCCAAGATTTTAGTGCTGGCCAAGAACCATTTTTCTATAAAAAGCTATTATAGAATATATCAAAAGCTATTATAACTATAACTTATGTAGTGATTGTAAACATTATAGCTTTTATAACTTTCTAGATCAAAAGTATGAATAGTTTGATTACAATACAGATTGATCTAGAAAAATAAGATGTTTTCAGCAGCACTGGGTAATATCAGTTCATAATAACATCTCTAAAATTAGAACATTTTAATTATTATATTGTTCATGTTAAGACACACTAGCAGCAATGTAAATTGCTATGTAATCACTAATATTGCTGGAAATATGTTCTATATTTCATGTTGCTGTTTGTATCATGAAATATATGAATAAATTAAAAAACTGAATTGCTATAAAATTATATTTTATTTCAAAATAAACTTAGAAAAATATTTTAAAGAAATATCTCTAGAAAAGTTCACTAGATGTCAAATCTGCACTTCTGTTTGGATACTAGATTATGGAACTCATCTCATCAAAGACAAAAGTTTACATATGACCTAAGGTGACTAGTTCAGATCAGGATGTCTACAGCAGAGCTATCTAGGATGCAATTCAGCTGTCTGAATATAAATTTCTAGTGTCATATGACATTCTGTAGGGTATCTGTGATAACAGCTGCAGTGGGTTGACTTTGGCTGGACAACAAGTGCCCACCAAAGCTGCTCTGTGACTCCCTCCTCCTCAGCAGGACAGGGGAGAGAAAATACGATGAAAGGTTCATAGGTCGAGATAAGGACAGGGGAGATAACTCAGCAATTACCATCACTGGCAAAACAGACTCCACTTGGGAAATTAATTTAATTTATTCTCAATCAAATCAGAGTAGAATAATGAGAAATGAAACAACATTTTAAAACACCTTCCCCTCACCCCTCCTTTCTTTCTGGGCTCAACTTTACTTCCAATTTTCTCTACCTCTCCCCCCGAGCTGTGTATGAGAGACAGAGAATGGAGGTTCCAGTCAGTCCATCACACGTTGTCCCTGCTGCTTCTTCCTCCTCAGACTCTTCCCCTGCTCCAGTGTGGGGTCCCTCCCACAGGACACAGTCCTCCGTGAACTTCTCCAACTTGAGTCCTTCCCACAGGCTTCAGTTCTTCACAAACTACTCCAGCATGTGTCCCTTCCACGGGGTGCAGTCCCTCAGGAACAGACTGGTCCAGCGTGGATCCTCCACGAGGTCACAAGTCCTCCTAGCAAACCTGCTGCAACTTGCACTCCTCTCTTAATGGGTCCACAGATCCTGCCAGGAGCCTGCTCCAACACAGGCTTCCCATGGGATTACAGCTTCCTTTGGGTATCCACCTGCTCCCCCCAGCATGGAGTCCTCCACGGGCTGCAGGTGGATCTCTGCTCCTCCATGGGCCTCCACAGGCTGCAGGGGGACAGCCGGCCTCACCATGGGCTGCACCACAGGCTGCAGGGGAATCTCTGCTCCAGTGCCTGGAACACTTCCTCCCCCTCCTTCTTTGCTGACTTAGGTGTCTGTAGAGTTGTTCCTCTCACATATTCTCACTTCCTTCAGGCTGCTACCATGCAGCAATTTTTCCCCTTCTTAACTATGTCATCACAGGGGCACAACCCCCATCACTGATGGGCTTGGCCTTGGCCAGCGGCAGGTCTGTCTTGGAGCCGGCTGGAACTGACTCTGTTGGACATAGGAGAAGCTTCTGGCGTCTTCTCACAGAAGCCACTCCTGTAGCCCCACTGCTACCAAAACCTTGCCACACAAACCCAATACAACAGTAAAGCAATGGCATATACAGCACAGAAATCAATTATGGGAGACTCTGATGACATTTGCATGTAAGTCCACAATGGCATCTATACTGAGGCTGCTAAATTCCACTCCTAAAATAAAATGAAAGGAATGGTACCAAATACAGCTTCCCATCTCTAAAAAACCCCAATATTTTTATTATAGAAAATTGCAAGCCTAGAAATGCAGATTTTTAAGGCATCTGTCATGTCTGAATTCTTACTGCATGAACCAATAAAGGAAGCATACTCCCTGTAGGAGTTGAAAATCAAGCTTCTGCTGTGCCATTAATATAATTGCAGCAGATGGAAGGCTTTAGAACACGTTTTGCATTAAACAACCATTTTTTTTAAATGACGATAAATAGAAAGTAGAATAGGCTTGGAGAAGGGCTACTAAGATGACCAAGGAGACAAAGCACCTGTCTCCTGTAAGAAGAAGTTTAAAAATTTAGCTTGTTTAGCTCAGACAAATGCATCAGAGAGGAGTAAGCAGCAGGGGAAAAAGAAGAGCTACTTAACCTAAGGGACAATTTTGGCATGAGTACAAGTGTACGTAAGTTGGACACAAATAACAGAGCTCTAAACTAGATGGGTGTATTTCGATCAAATGATTTTCACAACATCCTTCCGAGTGGCTGCCAAGTGGACTAGTGACATCAAAACTCCCTCTTCTCCCCTGTCCTTGTCCAAAGGTTTAAAAACAGAAGATGATGAATGTATGAATCAGATTATCTATTGTGATTGGCTGTGGTAGCAGGTGGTGAAATCCCCTAGCTGCCTTCTGATGCTAAATAAAAGAGGATCTGAGCTAGATTGGCATCGCCTGCCTCATCCCCTCATTGGCGAAGTTCAGTCTCCTCTAAGTAGACTGTCCACATGGCATAGCACTTGGTTTTGGTTTCCTCTGTAGCCCATGTGGTGCCCTTGGAAAATAAAAGATATGTTGTGTGAGTTTGGTTGTTTTGTTTTGTTTTGTTTTCATTTCAAAGTAACTCAAATAATCTGATGGCTGTGCTGTAACCCATCAGAGTCATGTTCTGTAGCATGAAATATATTTGTGCTGCACACTGACGGGTTCACTATGCAGCACACTGTACCTGAGGGTGCAAAGCCTGTCAAACTTTTTTGGTTAGTCTTGCTTTTTGGATAGTTATGCTTAATTTACAGACCACATTTCAAGACTCAGTACATCAGTGGCCATCAGATCAGTGATAGAAAACTGAGAACCTCCACGTTTTTGCTGATGACTGTCCATACAGGACCTCCGCCAGAACTGTGGGGAGTGTGTCACTTCCAGGGGAACGTGGATGGAGGAAATCAAGCTTACCACAATCTCATCTGTGCTGTCTCCTGGGATCTGACTCTGGTGTGAGGGGTGCCCCAAGTCTTCCCTTGTCTTGGAGACAGCTAGTTGGAACAGCGCAAAGCAGAGCAGGTGAGGAAGCTAACAGCAAAGTAATGTGGGTGAGTACAGGTGTAGCGCTTGATCTTGTTCCCCAGTTCTCTTCTGTACAGCTGTATTAGAATAATCTCTTGGGTGACATTCTTTGTCCTCAATAGAGGTGTGCTTGAGAAATCAAATAAAAGGTTTAAAAGATACAGGTAACATGGTAACCATGGTAAGTCTAAGGTGGTATAGAAAGTATTCCTAAAAACAAAATACTGTAAGTAGAAAAATTTGTCTTCTTGAACTGAAAGTTTTTGTCCTTATTTAGCCACTACCAGCCCTGCTGGTAGACGATGAGCAGTCTAAGGAGTTTTACGGACATATTAGCAAGATATATTGAGAGTACTCCTTCTGAAACATATGAACTTCTTAACCATAGGTGTTTATTTTCATTGGATTTCAACACTGTTTTTAACAACAGAAGTGGCTATGAACTCTGCTTTGAAGGTAAATTGACTTTGTTGTTTACTTGGGGGTTGTTCCCTCTGTGCAGGAGAACAGCACTTTGCTCCTTTTGCTCAGACAGCCTAATGCTGTGGGCATGATGCATGCTGGCTAGTGGCCTGAACTGGAATCTGCTGGAACTGGGACCTCTGTGGGCTGGACCTGACTTTCTATCATGACTGGTTCTGTTCACACAGCTGGCATGTAACTCACCATAAAAAACAAGGAAAAGTACTAAACCCCGTTAACAGGGTTTTCTTTTAATTTCTTTTTTCAACATGTATCAATTATATAAATATACAAGTCATATTTGTAGAAATAATACATATCATACATATATCAGTTGGGAAAAATCAGAGAATTAAAAGAATTACTTACACCCGCAACAACTGATGTCCTATACGTGGGTATGAAGGGCAGTAGAAGTTGGAAGAATGACTTCAATTCTGACAAGGGAGATAATGGTTGTGTGCAGTGTTGTGCATCAAGAAACAGATGCAAAACCAGTATCTGAACTGAGTTTTTAAGTCTATTGCACTTTCTGCTGGAAGAAAGATCTCCAATGTTTTTCAGGGGAGGGAAGTGGTGAGAAGAGGAGGAAAGGAAAGAAAAAGTCTAATTTCAGTGTGAATGGAGTTGATGAATGCATAAGAGTGAAAAAGAGAAGAACCTTACACTTTTGTGATGAGTACAAAATTATTGCAATAAAAAGTACAAAATTATTGCATTAATAACAGTGGCTCACAGACCTGAATGAATGGCTGAAATGATTTGTGCAGTTGCCTGGATTACATATACTGCCACATACAGACTCAACGTACTGAGATGTATTAAAACTATTGGTAATGTTGATGGTGAAACATAAACCTTCCCTTAAAACTCAGATATTTATCAAAAGGTTTGCTAAGGTTCATGGGCCTTGTGAATGAACTTGAACAGAATTATGGCTTTGCAATGACATAATGAAAAATTTGTGGTGCAATATGAAACACAGTAAAAGTCCTCACTTACAGGAGCAATTTTCAGTCAGGCAACACCTAATACCTCCTGCATGTTAGTGACACTTAAGCATATCACAGCCCTTTTGCCTTTGAAAATCTCTCTTCTTCAAACAAAATAAATGTTGCAATATAGATCTTCTTTGCATCTCACGTTTAAATGGCAGATTGTAATTAGTGTTTGGAGCACATGAAATGTAACTTGGGGAATCTGATGGATATGGCTTACAAATTCTGATTAATTTTAGAAAAAACGGTTTCATTTGGTGCCTCCATATGTGATGAGTCACCTAGAGTTGGCGAAATTCCTGACACATATTGCCTGTCCTGCTTGAAAGATATCACAGAGCTTCCACAGGAAGGCTTTTAGCATTAGGGACTAAGAAGTGTTAAAACAATGCACATGCTAAGGAAAAGAATTAGAAAAAACTAGTTTCACAATGCTATCTATCTGAGAGAATGAGAGTGGAGAAATATATGTTGAATCTCTAAACCAGAACAAAGACCAAAGGTATAGTAGGTTTAAAGGATAAAAGCACAAGTTTTTTATTAGACTGAGGATTTAATAATTTGCTGCGAAGTCCTTTCCCATCCACCTATCCTTGTTTCCTGAGCCTAGAAACATCCATGAGACAAGCTATTCCAGGAAAGGTCTATTAGAAGGAATTCTCACCCTTTTGTTGCTCCTATTCTTAGCCTCACTGCTCCCACCCACACTTTCATTCCTCCTCTTGGTTTCAATTGGGTTAGAAATAGGAACCTATGGCAGAAGCAGTAGCTGTTGCTTCATGGCCCTGCCAAAATGGCTCAGCTCTGTGCTGGGACTACAAGACTCAACCTTTGTAGTAGTGGTATGCTTTTAATGCCTTCTCACTTGGTATATGTTCCTGTTGTGATCATCCATAACAATCTTTCTGTAGGGTAAAAAAAAAAGGTAACCTACTTCTGGGACATCATGTAAGAATGGAAGGAAAAAAGCACAGGATTTTTGGTAGCCCACTTCAAACTCAATGCACAGAGACTTACAGATACCTTGCAGAGATGTCCTACAACACATATGATGCACCTCATTACTATATGATTTATTCAAGAGAAGAAAAACCCTGGATCATATAAATAATTTCGACTAAAATAAAAACTGAGGTTTTTTTTTTTTTTTTCCTAGCAGTTACATCCAAACTTTCCTTCACACCTGGAGATAGATCTGATCATATAGAGACAAAGTCAGATTCAACGTAATGAGAAGCTAACTAGGGTTGGAAATGTGTGTGAACCAATTAGTACTCCAGATAAGTTATGAGAAGAAAGATTCAGGAAAGGGGAGTTTTGAACTTGAAAATGTATGGATGCAAATCTGAAATTTACTCAGGATTTGTCAGGAAGCTGATGTACGGAATGAGGAATAAGAATTTTACTGCTTTGTCTGTAAGTAAAAGTATATCATCTAAGATTTAAAGTGATTAGTTTTACAGAGTTTGGCAAAGTTTGTGTGGTATGTGTTCATCTGCTTGATCTGCTGGAGAATATAATCAACCCTATACATCTACAGGGAACACAGGATCTCCTGTTAAGTGTAAATATAGATTAAGAATTACATTGCCATATTTTAAAATATGAAAGAACAGCCTAGGAACAAGTATTTAATTTAAAACAGAATGATCTTTTTTTTTTATGTATGTGGGGAAAAAAATAAAACCTCTAGACATTCTTTCCATGGCAGAGGCATTTCGTATGTTCTCAAGGAAAAAAAAAAACAACAAAAAAGTGCCTGTGTTATAACAATAATCTTTTCCTGCTCATGTGTTTTTCTTTCATTTGCATTAGCAAAGTGATTCCTCACTCCAGGACTTAGATTGCTCCATCTGACTGAGTAGTCTTCAAAGTATTCTCAAGTAAATTCTCTCTTTTCTTGAAATATTTTTCCTTTCCTTATCTTGACATTAAATATCTTTGCATCACGCAGTCTACAGGGGTTACTAATAGCTCTCTCCAGAAAACAGCATCCTGTATGTTTATTTCCATATTCTGTTCTTTATATGATATCAGATAAAACTTGCTTGGTGTGCCATGGCTGCCTTTAAAAGAACTGAATCTTGTTTAAAGTTCTCAGTGTGGATCTTCCCCAAATAAACAGATGGCAAATGTGAGGACCTTGTCGTGAAAAATCTGTTGGGAAGATAGAAGTAATGAAGGCTGAGAATTAAAAGTAATTTGGACTCTGTTGAAACCCATAAAAGGCTTGTTTATCCTCAAAATGGAGTGGCAGTAGCAATGACAGAATGAAGAAATGACCTGTGTCCTTATTTAAAACACCCTTATGACAACTATTATTAGGACGCAAGTAACCCTTATATTAAACTGAGATACTTCTCTTTGTACTGAACGGTCTGATTCTGACCACTGGATCCTAAATCTCAAAACTAAGGCACACCCCTAAGCCTGGTATAAAGTATTGGCTCCTAGGAGATTAACACTGCTGGGAGCAACCTAAACCGTGTAAACCAAGGTTTTCTATTTCTTTTTTTACCTGGACTGGTTGTATTCTTTATGAGAAGTTATGATTTTGCATAAAGCAAGACAGGAAATTACTGTAGAACAGTGACAGAATCTTGGAATTTCAGGTCTGTTTTAGCACCTCAAAAATCAGTTCCTAAAGCTGCTCACCGAACCTGCGCTAGCTTGCAATGGATGCAGCAGCTGCCATGTTGTCCTCCAGAAGAAACTTCTCCTGAACAAAAAAAAATGCTAAGTGGTGCAGGGAGGGTTTTGGTTTCTATCCTGCACTCAGTAGAAGAGCTGAATGGAAGTTTCCCTATGTGATGGATTCTAAAATTTTAAAATTTGGCTACATTCTCTATGAGAATTGAAGCAAAATAGCTTTAATTTCTCTGAAGGAAATTTTCTTTGAAGTTGTATCAGGCTATTAGAAACATTTTGTTTCAGGAAAACTGAGGCATTTCATTTTGATATTGGCATTTTTTTCACTACGAAACATAGTCATACAAAAATAAATATGCAAATTATGCATTAGATTTTTAGAAAGTAAATTTAAAAATTAAAAAACTTTGATATGCATACACTGTCAAAGGAAAGTCAACCTTCTTGAAAATTTCCTTCCTTTTTTTTTGCTTCCAAAATTAAATTTCAGGAAAAGTGACCTGATTTTACAAGGGCTTTGATGGTAGCATATTCTGATGGAAAATGAATCTTTGGGAGTGTCCCTGAGCCGCTCTGGTAATGAGTTTATCCATGAAACGTTTGCTGAACAGGTAATGTCTACTGAATTGAATTACTGTGCTTCCTTTATAACACACTGATCTTTAGATTCATGATTTCATTTGTTTACTTTCATGTTTTATAGCTAAAGTGAAACTAATCAAGGAGTAAAAAAACAGGACAGAGCACTATATTGGCACACAGTTTATGTTTTCTTATTTGCAGATCTGTAAGCTTTTCAAAACTAAGGCAATAGAAAATTAACTGTTCTATTGAAGGATGCTGGGAATTGCTCTCACTCCCACCAGGGAAAAGTTTCGTCTTTTGAAACATGGCTTGACTTCAGTTTTTATTATAATTAACTCAGTTAATAGAAGGAGGAAAAAAATAATACCTGTCAAGAAATTAGCTGTAAGACCAGTCAGTTCATTAAAAATAAATAAATATACAAATAAAAATCACCCATTGTGTCTCTGCAATATATCACAAAGGGGATATATTTATATATTATAAAGAGGAAAAATAAAGTGATTACTTTGATTCATTAGAAGTTGGTGTAGTAAATTTTAGAAATGCTGTACTTCAAGTTATTCTAACAAAATAAGAGCCACAAGTTGTTCCTTCACCTAGGCCTATTCTGAATCTTTCAAATTTATCTTTTTAGGAAACGTATCACTTTTATGTGTAACTTTTTATCTTTTTCATTGCCTTGAAAAAGTAGCGCACTGAACTTGTAGGGATCGGTGTATCAAAAATAATTAAAGAAGTAATCCACACTTTGGCATAAATGTCCTTGTGATGCTACTATAGGATACTGTCAGTTGCTATCAGAGAATTATTTTCGTCACTGCTTAACTGTGATTTTTTTTTTTTGGCCTTGTCTCCAAAGGTACTGTCCTCTCAAACTACCCACTGTTGTTTGCACTGCTACAGCTGCAGGCAGGTAATTGTGTGCTGCGTGTGGCACGAGCACAGTGCAAGTACAGCCTCTGCCCCTGAGACCTTTCAGTCAGACAGGGAACACGAGGACAAGACTTCACCTTGTTATTAGCAGCAGGGTTGGCTTATGTGTAACCTAGTCATGATCTGTTTTTTTTTTCTGCCAAGAAAAGGAGAATTTCAAAGAAGAGCTTACAGTAGATTATGGTTTTGGTATTTCTGAACCAAATAGAAATGTGTCTCACAGCTCCTGTGTAACCTGCAGAGTGGTTGTGTCCTGGGAATCTTACGCAAAAAAGACTCAGTGAGATTAAGGTGTGTTCTGCATAGAAGATCATGGAAAGATATCTTAACTTAAATTATACAAAGCTGCTATAAAAAGGAAAGGAATAACCCAGTATCCATGTCCAGGATTGCACTTTGCTAGTTACAGAGGGGATTTCTACAAGAGGAAAGACTCTTTCTCTTTACGCTTAGGGTACAGAAACACTGGGACTGAGTGTCTAGGGCAGCTTTGGATTTCTTATCACGGGAATTAAAAAAAAAAAGGCCAAATACCTGTTGGAAAAAACCAGATGTAGTATAGAAATGAAACTAAAGACTGCAAAGATGATCTCCCAGGCCCTTTTCAAACCCATCTTCTATAACTCTGGGACAGCAATTATGAGCTTGTGGATGGAAGAAGAGAGAGGTCAGTTCTTCCAATCAAACTGCAGCTGCTCATCACTGACCAGGGCTGCTGTTACTCCACAGGTCCACTTGAAGGAACCATGCACCTGAGTCACCTATGCTATGTAACATTTATTTCTGTGTCTTCTCTGTGCTCTGCATGGTGTCCCTCTAAGAGCACTAGGACACAGTCCCTAAGCATTCTTTGCCAGTGCTGATGTACTCGTGCGATTTATCTGACATTAAGAATTATCTGGAAGGGCCAGACTTTCAGCTAGCTTCAGAAAGCCTCAGGTATAACTTATCACTAAGCATGTGAAAGATATCAAGTTCAATACCCACCTGTCAGCTGAGCTTTGTAAAACCACTGCGTCACACTGAAAGGCACATTGCCTCTGACCAGTGCAGACTCCTGGAAGAGCAGAGTCACTGCTTCCTCCAGGGACCTCCCAATTTCATTTCTCTTAATGATACTCCCGCACCACACAGAGATAAGAAATGTTGAATGAGGCCACCATGGGGTTAGTTACGCAGAGCTCCCACTGCAGCCCATTCTCCTTTTCTGCTCCTTCCCTCCCAAGTGTGATAAAATATTAGCATTGCCATTTTCTGAACAACTTTAATGAAGCCATGGGCTGTAACAGAGTCAACTGGGCCTCCTTATCTGTATAGACCTTTAGCAGCAACTTTAGAAATTTGGAATTATATGAGTCTCCTGAGACATATGTTAAATATTTTCCCTTGGGGTATTTCAGAGCTCTGTTATGCATATAGATTTTGCTAGGGTGAGGGTAGGATAGCTTGTCTTCCTGTGTGATACTCCAACCTGCCTGTTGGATTTCCATGTGGTGTAAATACCGTCACTCTGTTGACTTCAAGTTCGTCTCCTACTGAGACAGCTGCATCTCCTGCCTGTGTATGGCAAAAAATAACATTTGAATGAGAGGTATACAAGGGAAATTCAGCCTCTGTAGGAAGCAATATCAGTGGGCCAGGGCAAACAACTTGCAAGAACAGAGTGCAAGGGGATATTTAGCCTCCCAAACCACACATTTTTTTGTCAGCAAATTTACTGAAGTTAACAAGTTGAAGGCCTTGTTGGATCCTGACTGCTTATTTCTGGAATCAGCTTCTTGGACTGCATATGTCTTAACAGTAAGGACTGAGGCCTAGAACTTTATTTCTCGCTCTTCTCTTAGGCTAGGAAGCTGCAGTCTATTCTCTATACACTTACAGTTCTTCTTTTGCCTTTTCCATTTCCATTTCTCAGTTCACGAGGTGAACTCAGTTTAGGGCTAACAGTGAGACCAGTTAGGAACATGAGCATCATTTAGCTTTTCCTAATGAAGATTGTTTCATGAAAACTCCAGATTGTGCACTGTCTTTGAGTTTAGTTATGGGAGAAGTTCATGGTGCTAGTTTTTTCTGTATGACACTTTTAATCACTTAGACTAAAGGTATCCTACAGGTCACCTTTTTTTACATTTCCTTGACTTGGCAGTTCGAGAATAAGTGATCTGCTTGAGTTTATAATTCCCACACATGTATTCCTGTAAAAAACTCCTTTATGTCTAGAAGCATTCCTTTTTTATTTGTCAACATTTGTTGACCTTTGGAACGGACCTGTATGTATTACTGATTTTTTTTTTTTTTTTTTTTTTTTTTTTTTGGTTCAGTGGTTCAAACAACAAAAAAGTCATTTTGGGTCAACCTGAAATAAATTTTTTTTTGGTTACTTCTTTCCCAGCTCCTGAGAATCAAAACTGAAAATCATTTTAAGTTGAAGGAAGCACCTTCTTTGACCCCAACTAACATATCAGATACATTTTATGCCACTTTAGTAATGCAGAAGAAATATGGGAGCAAAGTACTGAATTCACAAGGGAAATTCATTAAATAAAAAAAAAGAATTTATCATGCTACATTCTTCTGTTTACCTCCTTTTTTCTTGGCCTTTGAATCCCACCATTCACAGTAGCTTTTGGGGAAGTGTGAAACACAGGTTCAAATCCCCACTCTGGTTTTAAATATAGGTTTTCTACATCTGTGGCATGCCTATTGGTGCATTTCAGTCTCACTTGCTGAAGCTGTTCCACTTTTTGTAAATCATTGAGTATTCATTTTGACAGACAGAGAAATAAATGTGAAAGCCTGGTTTTTTAGCTTGCTGGTTACGATATTTTAGCTTAGAGGTACGAAAGTCAGTTGAAGTCCATGCTTCAGCTATAGTTTAACCACTTCTACTGGCTACAGAAGCTTTGAAAAGAGAGCTCATTCCTAGAAATATTGGCATGCCTAATGGCAAGAGTACTTTTTGCTAATAAGAGAGACTCCGAGTTCACGTACTGATGTACACAGGGTAGAAGAGAAGTGGAAAACAGCCTCCTCCCCTCCAGCCACAAGTGCCTTCATGGGGGGCAGTACCACTCTGCACTACATAGTTCTCATGGGGCTGCTGTAGTGTTTTTGTAAAGTTTATGAAATGTTATGTTGCTTTCTCTGACCAACAGTGTTTGTCTAAGCTGAACTGGATGCACAGATAGTTTCAGCTGCTGCAAAAATCATCTTTTGGTGAAAAGAGACATAAAAACAATGTCTATCAGTACTGATTCAGAGTTCTTCTTAGATCTAACTCAATAGGATTTTTTTTTTTTCTGAGGTGGGGTGAAGGAGAGGCTATATAAGGAAATTATCACTGTGTGCAGCTTGTTGAGGCTTTCTGTATAAGCGAATAACCGTGTGTGATTTAAAAATATTCCAGTTTCAGTCTTGTTAGACTTTGAGACAGTTGTATTTTATAAATAGAAATAATAAATGTGATCAGAAAATGCTTATAAGCACTTTGAAGATGTAAAGTGCCAAAAACCAAAGAAAAAATAGAAGAAGTTCAAAGTTTGTGTCAAAGGAAAAGTCTTGAAAATTTTGACAGTTTGACAGGCATTTGCCTTTTTGGGTGCTCCTGCAAGTGATATCTCAGACGTTCTTTTAACAGAATCATAGAATCATAGAATAGTTTGGATTGGAAGGGACCTTTAAAGGTCATCTAGTCCAACCCCGCTGTAAGAATTGCTCAGATTGCTCAGAGCCCGTCCAACCTGGCCTTGAATGTTTCCAGCAATGGGGCACCTACCACCTCTCTGGGAAACCTCTTCCAGTGTTTCACCACTCTCATTGTAAAAATTGTCTTCCTTTTATGTAGTCTAAATCTATCCTCTTTTAATTTAAAAGCATGACCCTTTGTCCTATCGCAACAAGCCCAGCTAAGAAGTTTGTCCCCATCTCTCTTATAGGCCCCCTTTAAGCATTGAAAGGCTGCAATAAGGTCTACCCAGAGCCCGCTCTTCTCAAAGCTGAACAACCCCAACTCTCATATCCTTTCTTCATAGGAAAGGTGTTCCATCCCTCTGATAATTTTTGTGGCCCTCCTCTGGACCCTCTCCAGCAGACCTATGTAGTTCCTATACTGAAGGCTCTATAGTTGGCCACAGCAAAGGCAGTATAGGCACACCAAGCAAATGCTGAGTATGTATCGAATCATAGAAGCATTTGGGTTGGAAGGGACCTTAAAGATCAGCTAGTTCAAACCCCCTTGCCAGGGGCAGGGACAGCAATGAGCTAGTATATCACTGAGTTTATCTAAAATAAGGAAAGGATTTTAAAGATGACAGATATGACCGCCTGAACAATTATTTTGCAATAAAAAACTGAATACAAAATATTTTCAGGAGGACACAAGTTCAACACACAGAGGACTGAAAAAGACTGTTTGGATCACTGTGTGCACTCACTAGTAGACATATAAAATAATGAAGTTATGCTATTGAGGACAGGTCCAGACAACACCTACTTTACACATTGTTATACCTGTTATGAAAAAATGCCTCCCAAGACTCTCATATTAATTAAAGACTCAGATTATAGGTATAACATTCCTCACTCCTTTACTAGTGTTTTGCTTTTTAGGTACATCAGGATGTATCATGGCATTATGACCCTTGCTTCAGAGGAAGGCAGACATATCAGTGGTCTCTATTAGTTCAAAATGAGGAGAAAAAGTCATCTGAAATTTGGTGGTTACTTTATGCCTGAGAATGTGAACAGGACTACAGATCTAGAAAGCACTACAAACCACTTACCTACCTGAACCTGGTCTTTTCACACCTTATTTTAGACATCTACCAGTTGAAGCCTACATTTGAGCTATTCATAGAGACTACCTTAACAGAAAATGTACAAAGATAAAAATTTCTGTAAGACTTCTGGTGTTTTAATATATAACATCAGTCGTACACTGGAAGAGACTGTAAAGGAAACATTTGCTCTCAGCTCAGATGTAGGCATCAGTACCGCAGGTGTCCAGATTTGAACTGAGGTACCGCACCCATTTTAATTATGCTTAGTTTATTATATAAGAATAGCAGGATGTCCACCTAAGAGGTTTCCCTGGCACAACTGAGCCATCGTTCTTAAAGTCTTTTTGTATCATAAGTGTCCTGTCTTCATTGATTTTTTCTCCTTTATTTTTACCAGGTCAGGTCATAGCAGGCTAGCAAGGTAATGGAAGAGTTTGTTTTACATGGCGTTGATTCTGAGAAACTCTAAGGTAATGTAAAAGGAAAAAAAAAGTAAGATGAAGACAGGAAAATAGGAAGAGCAATAAACAGTCAGCTGTGTAAAACATCCTATTATGTGATTTAAGATTATAGAGCAATAATAATCTTGAAGCACAAAATGTACCATTTTACTTTATTGCTGAGAAACCCCAAATTTGTCTGCTGTAGAGTTTAAAAAGTCAATTATTTAATGACTTGTTTCTGTAGAGTTATATGCCAAGCTATTTTATTAAACTGAGAATGTAATACAACACTACTTAAAAATTTGGAACCTTACTTTATTAAAGCTAATATTCAGAGGTTGTTGGGAGAACGAGAAGGCAATTGTTTCAATTCCATTAAAGCAGCTGTAATGTTCATGCAAACTTCCTTTTTAATTCTTGCCTTACCAGAACCCTATGCCAATCAAGAAAAACTCATTAATCCAGTTAACAAGCAGAACAACAGTTTTTCTTGTGGAATCAAGTAGGCAGAACTCTGCTGCACATTGTCCATTAACCCAATGTATTCTGCATTTTCTTGTGCAGAGCTTATAGCTCTGCTTGGTACAACATTTTATTGAATTAATTTCATAAGTATTTTCCCAGGATCTGATCCTGTCTTCTTGTACAAGAGTGAAGAAAAGGGTCTTTGGAATATTTCACATGGTTTCTCTGCATTCTGTGGGCACAGATAGTATTCCTTCTATACGTCTTTCAAGAATAGAAAAAAAACAACAAAACATGTCAAAATAGCAAAGGATGAAGAGAGGAGAAGCAATTACTGTCTCCTCAAATATCAGCCAACTATTCTGACCAGGAGGATACGGCTGAAAACAGTGTATTTGTTGGAGGCGTGACATTTTTTGCACACCTTACAGGTATGTGGGAGATGAGCCTCCACTACTGTGGGTTCGTCATCCAAGTAAGGAGTTCTACCTTGAAACCACAATCAAAAAATAAGAATGAATATTTTGAAGTACCTAAAGACAGCACTTCAAGTCCCATTAGCTTTCAGTCAGGTATAGGTTGCTTTATGAAGAGGTCATCTCTTAAAATTTTTCCTATGTGCTCATTTCTGGCAAAACTGTATCCAGTCTTTCCAATTTATGCAGAAAATTTTCACAGATATGCTATCCATCCTCTGCAAAATTTCTTTTATTGTGACAAGCAAGGACTTCTCAGACACACACAAAAAAATAGTTGTTATCTAACATCCACCATGACATGAAAAGACTCTGTATTTTAACTAGAGAGATCAGAAAATATGGCTGCAGAGGTTCATAATAGTGATTTCCTCCTTCAACAACATAATAGTTGCTTAAAATTGAGTGCAAACTGTAAGTAAATTGTTGAAAATATTGGCTCAGCATTTGCTTTTCCTTTAGTGGGTTTTTCTCCCAAAGACATTTGAATAATTGAGTTCTACTGGCAGAAAAACAAATTCTGAAGTTGCAAAAGCAATATTGAAATTCACATACAGATGTACTCATGCCCAGGGTATATAAACACTCACCAAACTGGGAAAATTAAATGAAGTCACATGTTTTACCAGACCAATTACAATGTGCCAACGCAGATGATGCAGCAAGCCCTGTATATCAAAGGCTTACAGGGAACTGTTCAGGCTCAATCCATAGTTAAAAATACTAACCAAAAGTGGTCAGATTATTTTGATTAACAAATAAACTAGAAAGTAGATTTGCTAGCAGATATTCAGCAAGCAGAAAATGAGGTTACATTTAGCAGATGAATTATTCATGGTGAATTATTTGCTCAGTTCTAATAATTACAGCAGGGAAAAATTAATTAATGTTACAGCAAATACTTTAATTTTTATAATAAAAAAATTGATCATTGAAATGAGTCTCCAAAAGAGATCTCTAAATGGAAGAAAGAATGAGACATGATCAAGATAATATGAAGCTTCAACCTGAATAAAATTTACACCTGTGAGTAATTTGACACAGAAATAATTCCATACAGATACAGTTTCAGTAAAGCACTTGGACAGTTAAATCGTTTCTTACTTACTTTCCTTTACATTATGTTTATGAAAGATGTCCTTTTCTTAACCACAGTTTACAGATGTATTCATAGGTTAATATCCCAATTGTATCTAGTGTAGTTTTAGTTCTGCTTATTTTACTGATAACTTTATTCCCATTTCTTCACTTCTTGTAGTCAAAATTCTAGAAGTTTTCCTGAATGGAAGGGTTCTTAGCAATGAAGCAACCATGAAATTAGGGTGGATCCTAATGGGGACAATCAAGAGCGTGGTGACAGGAAACATTTGCACTGGCGTGGAAGGAACACACTTATTCAATTTTAAAGGGAAATAATGGAAAACAAAGACTGAAAAAGTTGCTTTAGCTCAACCATCCTCTTTACTGTTAAATCTTTTAGAAAAAAAAAATACATGGCACTAGAGAAAGGAATGTCCATGTGGGAACAGTTTGTAATAAGAGAAAAAATATTTAAGGGAAAGACGTTTTGATTATTTTATCAAGAGCCTTACAGTTGTAGAGATTAATTTATCAGAAAACTAAGGTGTTGAGGCAATCACAACATTTATTAAACCAAAAACTGCCTTTCTATCAAAGTGAAAATTTCCAGAGAAATCTTGGCAATGAAATTTTTCATGTTTTCATGAATTTTTTTTTTCAATTTTGGCACCAGAAGGACTTAAAAGCATATGTTTTAGAAGAAGAACGGAAATAATAATGAAATCTATTTAGTTTGGTTTTACTGACTTTTTTAATCAAGTGCGTATCTTTTCCTGATCAAGTCTAACAGAATTCCTGGATAATTTCTGTAGGTTGTTTAAAACTTCAATGTAAAATGCTTTTTGCTAGTGTAGGGCTCATTGAAAGGGATACATTTAATTCCTCTACTGTGTTGTTTAACTAACAGAAGTTCTGTGGCATAGTACGTTATTAAACTCATAATTTAAGTCTGTGCTCCAAAAACGCTTTGTGAAAACATGGGTTACCATCAGCATCCAGCTGCTTCAGAGCTGATTACCGTTTTGTGGTTATGACTCAACAAGGTGAAAGGCAAGAGCAGCACCTGTCAACGTGTATGCTGAAAGCTGTCCCAACAATACAGGGGTGACAGTGGGATGAGAGATCCACTGTGCTGAGAAGCCTAGCAATATGTAGCAGGGATGTCCCTGCCCCAGAGATATTTCCAGTATGATATAATCTGAAACCACAGCATCATGACAAAATGGAGAGGTTCTGCAATGGAAGGCAGGGATAATAAGACCTTATGGATGTAACCACACAAAATACTTACACATCTAGTTTCACAGGCTTATGTTTAAAAAGTGAAAAATGCATAAGAAACAAGGGACATTAAATATGTTAGCATCCCTATTGGCCACCTGCTAAATGTTAGTCAAAGTGCTTATTAATGCAGCCCGAATTCAAAGAGAGGCAAAAAGCTGCTTGAAATCAGAGTTCAAACAAATGCAAGGCAAAAGGGCTTTCTGCAGACTCCTTTTCCTTCTTCCGAGGGAAGCTCTGGCCCTTAGGTCTGTCCAAATTTAGAATATGAGACAGTAATAAAATTCTTTTTTTTTCTTCTTCTTCTTTTTTTTTTCCTCTCTCTTTTTTTTTTTTTTTTTTTTAAATACATGTGTATTTCTTGGTTTCTGTCCCTTGTGGAGCAATTAGCCTCATCTGAGCCCTGGTACAGTTTCCCATGGCAGATCTCTACAGCAATCTCTGCTGTAGGTCAGACATTCGCTGAAGTCGCTGGCTTCCACGGTTTTCGTTTAACCCTTTTCCTTGCTACACGAGGCAGTCATACAGCAGGGCACCAAGGGGAATCAGAAGGACGGGTGTTAATTCCATCCATCACAGTTCTTTGCAGAGCCTCGGATGCGATGTTTTAGTCCTCTGAGCCTCATTTACTGGGTATGCAACGTGGCAATTCATGTTTTCAGTTTGAAGGTAGTGTTTGGGCTCAGCAGCTCTTTTAGCCCTTTGCTTTTCCCCCTCTGCCAGCAGCATGTGCCCTGCTGGATCCCCTCTGTGCTCTTGCAAAGCATGTTGAAACGATCTCTGCCGGTCTGCTACATTTTTCCTTTTCACTTTTTTTTTTTTTTTTTTTTTTTGTGTGTGTGCAATTTTGCCTAGCTAGTGGCAGCTGCTAGATCTCTAATTGGCAGTGGAATACCTCTCAGATTACAAGATCGTACCACATATAAAATATCAGTATTTCTATAATACTGTGGCATGGCGACCAATATATTAACCTGGGAGGTTTTATGACATTAGGTGCCACAATTCATCCTTTTAATTTTCCCTAAAAAATACGGCTTGAGAGGGCAGAGTTTTCAATCACAAAGCCACACATTTCATTAGTATTCTCATTACAGTTCATGCTACTTATTTATGGAGTGCTCAGATGTGTGATAGATGCTATATGGCTCTGCAGACCTCAGGAGCAAGTTTTAGATACGGCAAGGCAAGCGAGACCCGAACAATAGGTGAATCACTCATTTTCTTTTTGTATTAATTGGATCTGGGAGGAAAACTGAAGGGGAGGGGGAAAACCCTCTGCTATTCAAATATCTCTAAAACTTCCACTGACTTTAACGGCATTGGTATTGAGGCCTTAACTACAACCTCATTCTCTTTGAGGAGCGATGACAATAATTTCTCACTAAGTCTGTAAAACCGCCTGCTTATTTTTCCTTTCTACACCTTTGCCAGTAAGATTTCTGTGTCAGCTTCCAAAGCGCGCCCAGTGGGCAAAGCCTGATTTTTCACTTTCGGTGGATTGCTGATGCCTAACTAACAATAATAAAAGCGGTTTGTGTCCATGAACCCTCCCAGGAACATTGCAGCCTGAATGGTGCGTTATGCATTGCAGCTCGGCCTTTCGAAAGCGCCTATGGAAACAGAGCACACCGACTTGTCAGCCGCTGCTCAATTCTTCAATTAAAATGTGAGCTGTCTCTTTTATAGTTCTGTGTTTTGTCTCCATTTCTTATTGCAGCACTTCTACTTGATGCGGGTTATTTTAACACTTGCTTTCTGGCAGTCAGTTATATATTGAGGATTTTTTTTGTCCTCTGGGAGGTGTGCTCTGTTGTTTTGATTGATTTTCACTCTTTTTATTACCTGCAAAATACTGGATTCTGAAAGTAATAGCAACCACTGTTAAGTAGTATAGGAAATAAAAGATACTTCAGTTGTCTTAAGGCTGTTTCAATCTCCTTTTCCCTTTCAACAGAGGCACGTAAGTTTGTCTACGGCTTAGCAAAAAAGAGCTTTTTTTTTAATGTACAGATTTTTCTGTCCTTTAAAGGCAAGCTTGAAAGGCTATACATTATTTGACGAGAATAAGAAAAATAAGTTAATCTCTAAGACTCTGCTTTATTCTGCCCACTACATTTATTCCTGCTGTTAGCAGGATTAAAATTTGCTACTAGAGAGAGGCATAAATAAAGACACGTTCTTGGAAAATATATGCAAATGCGAACACACCTTTCAAAACCTCATTTGGCAATTCAGATGCCTAAGTGCCTGAGCTAGAAGCTACTGTAAAATTGAGTGCAGGGTGGAGAAAATGCATATAAAGTAAGTCAGAGGCAGAACAAAGCTGCAATCCAGGTCTACGGAGTACCAGCCCAGGGAAGCATCCTCTGGGCTACGTTGCCATAGATTTGCCTCAGTTATGTTTGTGAGAAGGCATTTATCTTTTCAGGGTGGTAAAAATTTGCTGGCTGGGGAGCTGGACCTGGATTTTAGGACATAGTCCCCCTCTTAGGATTTGCTCCCTGCCGTCCTTCCAGCAGTGGTAAATAACCTTGCAGGACGTGCTAGGGACAACTCAGATTGCTGCTGGGAGAGGAGGGAGACAAAGGGCTAAAGCTGCTTCTGGGAGGGGTGGGCAGCAGGTTGACAGCATCATTTTCCATGTTTGGTCCCAGGGGAGGAGGCTAACAGAGGGCGGGCTGTAGAGTTTGAGTCTGGAGTCCTCCAGAATCAATAATGTACGTCTGTACTCAGCACCAGGTTTTTCAAGGCAGGTAATTTAATATGGCTCTGAAATCTTTCTTTACAAATACCCCAGCTGTGATCATTTGAAAATTGCCTGACCTGTCAGGCCTTGGCACACAGCATTGTTGGGAGCAGATTCTCTGGTGATGGCTTCAAATCACGCCCGGATAATTAGCCCCCAGAGGGCTGGGTATGCCTGTATTACACGGAAATGGTAGGGGCACTCCACACTGCTCCTGAGTCCTGCTGCTGGCCTGGCTGGTAAACAGAGAGACGACGGAGGGAATGGTGCAGTGGCTGATGCGCGCAGTTACACGGGTGCTTCATCTCTTTTTTCTGGGCACCTTGTGATATTAAAGGCTGCTGTAATTTGAAACAGCCTGTGGACTGCTCAAACACAGGCCAAGGGAATACCTCTCACAGAGCAACAGACCTTTCGCACAACAGCCTCAACCTGTGCAATTTGATTGCACCTGAGGAACCGACCCTTTGAATGACAAGGGCAATGACCTGAACCTGGCTTAAAATAGACTGAAAGCTGGTTTTAGTCTTCCCATTATTTCCTCCCAGAATGATTTCTAATCAGAGGGGCCAACCTGTGAAAAGTATAGCTAGTTAGCATACACTTCATTCTTCCTTATGTATTTGTTTGCATTGTTTTCCAGACATGTGAAAGAATGATGTGAATAATGTGGTCTGAATGCTTCAGTGACTGAGTCTTCTAAATAAAACCAAGAGGGGATTGATCAGTGTCACGAAAGAGCCAAAGAATCCCTTAAGCAGCAGCTCACATAACTGTGGATTGCATAATTCAAAGCTGTCCTGGGGCACCTTTAAATGATGCATAGATTGTTTTCTTACTTTACATTTTTGAGAGGAGAAAGTTAGATGAAAGTTTCACATTGGCCACAGTGTCACTGAAAGATGTGAAGTGTTTTCCTTGAAAGAAAAGATGCTTTGCTTGCCTGCTTGCTTAGAGTGAGGGGGGAAATTAGCTCAGCTATGTTCAATAAGAGACGCTGTCTAAGCTACACTTTCTCCCTGGTTAATTAAGATACGCGCTGAAAAGGAAATACAGGGAGACAAGTTCAAGCCTTTTAAAGTTGCTATTAGATACTGTTAGTGAGGATTGTGTGAGCAGTCCTGCTTTGCTGGAGAGGGGATTTGCAAACCAAAGGGTGGTCTGGTGCAGGAGGGCTGCCAGAGTCTCACTGAACTCACTGAATGCTACTCCGTGCAGAAAAACCCGCAGTGCTGGGCATCAGATGCTGCGAGGAAGAAGGTATGGTGAAGAAATCCAAGATAATGATTTTATTTGTTCAGGACACTTAAGTTTTTTAAATTGGCAAATTAAAACAATGTAATTAGTTAACAACAAACTGTATTTGCTTAGCCCAGGAGTGTGAAGAACTGGCATCATTAAAATAACACCTGTGCGTTATGTTTAATTACCGCATTTTTGAGGCTGAGATATACATTTTAATTTTCTGCCTTTTAAAGCCGAAGTCAAAGTTTAACAGGTTGATATTTATGAGAGTGGAGATTTTAACGGATTGCAGGGAGCCCTTCCCGGTGAGCAGCAGCGGTTTTGTGGAGCCACTGGGTGGCACAGCCCGCTCACAATTCGCTTCTGAGCAGGGCTGGGGCTGGGGCTGGGGCTGCTGCAGTCACAGCTGAGAGACATGTAAAAACAAGCAGGAGAAACGGCCAGCATGAAAAATTATAATGGAGGCAAGAAGACCCTTTAGGCATGGAGCCACGTTCTTGACTCCCACTGGCAAATGGAGGTGGAGGCCTTGATATAGATGAGAAATAAATGGTTCTTGTAAGTGGTGGTGTTTGGTGAAGGGATGGAGGGAGAAGATGTCTCTGTGATCTTGCACCACTGTCCTCAGATATCGTATCTTACGTGTGTGCGTGTGACTGGCAATGCAGTACTCAGCCACTGGCTTGCTTTCAATCCTCAGCTCCCTTTACAGTTGGCTTAGAGATATTGTAGGGAATGATAAATCTCTGAGTAAGAAAGATGGGGCAAAAACCCCCAAGCTATTGTGCATAAGACGCATATTTTTTTTTGCATGCTACAGGATTGCAGCAGTGATACTGGTCATATAGTGGTCAGTTCTTGAATGCTCTTTCTGTAATCACTTTGGGGCAGAGATTGGCTTTGTTTACATTCAGGGCAGTGGTAAGTGTGCTGGCAGTGCTTAAACAGCACGTGGCATTTCATAGCAGAGCCTAATTTTAAGTACACTTCAGTGATACACTGCCAATAGATTAACATAGGGGATCTCACAAAATTATACCCTGTAGCTTGTAATAAAATCCATTTTCCAAAGCAACACACATTTGAAGAGAGGAGGAAATGGCAAATACACTTGTTTGTTTACCCATTTAAACAAAAAAAAAATCCTTTCAAAGTATGGAAAGGAACTTGGCAAGTGAGCTGATGGGAAAGGCCAGATCCCCTGACGTGTAAGGGGATTGCTACCCTGTGAGCGGGGCCACGGGTCCCCTGTGTAAGCAATCTCCTGTATCTCCTTGGATAAAGGGGACATTTAGGCACCTCTGCATCTTGGTGCTGCCCCGTGACAGTACAGAGGGCAGTCTGGGAGAAGGGAAGGATCAAGGCAAACCTGTGGTCTCTTGTGACAGTTGCGGTGTCCCTGGTGGGGACAGAGCTTGCAACAGAAGCAGCATGAAGGGGCTGTCAGGCAGCAGCTCTGAGAGAGTTTCTGCACAGTAAATTGGGAGGGTGATTGAGGCACTGATAAGCTGGTTGTCTTCCTGGGGGTTTGAGGCTTACCAACAGATTGAACAGCCTGGGGTGTGCTTTCCCTGTCTTTCCCAAAACAAGTAATAGTTTACTACACTCGCATTGCTGCTTAGTTCTTGTCAATATAGGATTTCATCTTGTACTTTCTGATCCTGAAGGCTGTATTGCAGCTGGGTTAGGTCATTCGGTACAGACAGCAAGACAGGATCCTGAAACCACACCTTTTCCTCTTCTTCCTCAGAGTATCAGGGAAAAGATAAGTTCAGAGCCTGTGTGCATCTAAAGTGCAGCTGCTGGCACAATCCCAACATCCCCACAGCTACCAAATACTGGGGGGACTGGAGCACAAGGACTGAGCCTGGCACAAGTGCGTCTATGCCCTACACAAGCCTCCCATTTCCAGGGTATGAACTCACTCTGAAGTGAGTTCAGTCTGCACTCTTGAAGCCGTGTTACTGGACAGCCAAAGATGACCAGATCCCATGGGCCAGCAAACATGAAAAAGATGACTGTGGTATGGCCCAGGGGTTGTGGTATGACACATGGGAGAGGGGATTTTTTTTTGTATTGTAGACCTTCTTCAGGTCTTTGGTGGCTTTCTTTTTTTAATGCAGTGGCTGTTTCATATAGAGTATGTGTTAAATTTTTCATACTGTATCATGCACACTTATGGTAACACACTAGGAGCTCATCAGGCCACCCCTGGCAGGAATAGCACAGCAATGTTCAGATGGGGAATGAATGACATCAGAAGCTGAAAACCACCCCTAAGCTTCCATCTGTGTGGGAGCAGGACTGTAGCCCAGAGCTGCTGGCAGAGGAAAGACCCCTAATCATAAAATACCATTTGTAGCCTATTGTACTTGGTTTATACTCTCTCCCAAATGCTGAAACTTTAAACAGTAAGACCTGCTAAATCAAAATGCATACAGTCGTAACCTGGGTTTTAAACAACTTTTGGAATTTGCACAGTAAAATCAAAATCACATAAAAAATTTTTAACAGGAAGACTGGGGGTTAAAAATAACTGAGACAAAACAGAAAGAAAACCAAACATCAGGCTGTATCATAATCAATCATTTCAGTATAATTGAACTCAGAAAATATACATTCTCTCACTTGTACATTGGAATTTTATTTATAAGGATATCACATTTACTAAGAAGTAGTTGCATTTAATCTGAACACCTCCACGCTTTCACAGCACAACTCTCACTGCACCGCAATTAAGGTGGACTTTTTCCCTTCTCTTTTTAACAGCCACACTAATATTTTGTTCCTGTGAGTATAGGATTTCAGCCTGTATTTCTTGATCCTGAAGACAAACCATCCTGGGCAATGTGAAGGGGTTAGGCATAGATCAATCAGGAATTAACAGGTTAGTTAATTTCAAGTGATTGAGCTTTAAACAGCATTTGGATTATCCCAAGCAAAAGCATCTCAAGCTGTAAATTACAGTGGTAAAACACAGTGATTCCTGAGGGTATATCAATTGCAAGGCTTCCCTAATGATTTTAAAATCTCCCAAATGAATTGGTATATTGACACAACTCTGTCCACAGTAGGGAATATTTGTAGTTCAACAGCTATAAATTCTGGAACAGTTGAATAATCTTATACTAAAACCAAATGTTATACACATCCACTGTATATTCTCCAACCATATTAGCTCATTTAATAGCTCTAACAGAGAAACACTATCTATTACTGCTGTCTTCACTGGCAGGTTCACAACAAGAGGACGTGCATCTTGGGAAGCTGCAGCCATCCCACTCCATTCACATACCGGGTACCGATCAGTTGTGTAGGCACCTGGCTGTGCATACTGGATGAAGGTGCTGGGAGGTTCCTGTTCCAGCTCTGAAGGGAAGAGCAGGCATCAGTTTTATATAAACATATTGTTGATCTCCTACCTCCTGCCAACTCATCTTTTCTGACTGTCTGAGCTCTTCCGTTTTTAACCCAGAGCCCTAAACACAACTTTGGAGGAAAATAAAATAAATCCACTGTATATTGGAGCTGTTAATTTATACTATCTATAACAACGTGAGTGCAAATAGGTGCATCAGAAGTATTGCTGGTATGAAAAAGTCCTGACTTTGATGGAAAGAGGGCTGATTTATGCTGGAGGTTGAGCTTCTCATGGTGTAGTATTCAGCTATAGTAGTGACAAGTGTTGATAGATTTAAAAGTGGCAGCTTTCATACTGTGAGTAAATGTAACATGCTGCATATGGCTGTAAGAGAACATTTCTTCTAATGAAATTGCATACATAATTAATGCTATGGACCTCATTATTCATGAACAGTGGAATAGTTCTGAACTATTTGAGACATCTGTCTAAACAAATCAATGAAAAGTCTTGATAATCTTTACTAAAGAAACCTCTTACGATCCAAATGTAAGTTTTTCCTTTTAGAAACGACGATCTTGTTGCTGCTTTTAACTTTAACTTTTACAGAGAGTGAATTAATGCAGTAATGGCATCATCAAACTTCCCTGCATTTTAATTACAAAGATCTGGTAGGGGTATATCCTTTCTCTAAACAATGTCACATCATTTTATACCGATCTCTGATCTCGCTTTCAATATATCTAGGATTACTGTACTGAACAGTACATAAAGCAAACATTCCCTGCAATCAATACTATAAAGGCCTATCTGAGTCAGCTGCAAGTGCACTTTAGAAACTGCCTCTTCTTAAATCATGGCATGGCACTGGAGATCAAACAAAGCACTGAAGAGGCTAGTCCCTTGTCATAGTTTAGCCCCACTCAGGACCAAGTGCAGCTTCTCACTCACTCCCCCCACTCTCCAAGGGAATAGGGACAGATAATATAACAAAAAAAAGGGTCAAGGTTTGAGATAAGGACAGGGAGAGATCCTTGAAGTTACCACTATGGGCAAAACAGACTCAACTTGGGGAAAAAACTATTTATTTTCTTACTGCTAGTAAAACCAAAGCAGGATAATTTGAAAGAGAACAAAGTAACTTCCCCCTGACTCCTCCCTCTTTCCTGAGTTTAACTTTATTTTCACTTATCTCTACCTCCTTCCATCCCCAAACGGCACAGGGGGAAGAGGGAATGGGGGCTATGGTCAGTTCATCACATGTCGCTTTATGCTGCTCCTATCTCCTCAGGAGAAAGAACTCCTCACATTCCTCCCCTGCTCCAGTGTGGGGTCCCTCCCATGGGCTACAGTCCTTCATGAACTGTTCTGGTGTGGGTCATTTTTCCATGGGGTGCAGTCCCTCAGGAACTAGCTGCCCCAGTGTGGGCCCTCCACAGGCCACAACCTCCTTCAGGCATCTGCCTGCCCCGGCGTGGGGTCCTCCACGGGCTGCAGGTGGATCTCTGCTCCTCTGTGGGCCTCCATGGGCTGCAGGGGGACAACCTGCTTCACTATAGGCGGCATCACGGGCTGCAGGGGAATCCCTGGCAGGAGCTACATTAGTCCTCGCTTTCCTTCTTCACTGACCTTGGCGCCTGCAGCCGTTCCTCTCACAAGAAATTCTTCACAACAGGCAGGCAGACGCCTCTCAGATTCTCTTCACTTCTCATCTCCTCTCCACTTCTTACAGCTAGGCCGGGCCGGGTCGGGTCCAGACGGCCGCCCAGCGGGAGGCCAGAGGGTGAGGCCTGCAAGGCCCAGAAGGCCTGGGTCTCCCCTTCTCTGTCCCCACTTCTGCTTCTTCACATCTTCACTCCTATTTTTAATTATTTTTCCCCTTCTTAAATACGTTATCAGAGAGATGTTATCAGGGAACATTCTGCCACCAACTGGCTCAGCTCTGGCCACCAGCAAGTCTGCCCTAGGCCCGGCCAAGTCGACTGGACAAAGGGGAAACTTCTAGCAGCTTCTTCCAGAAGGTGCGACCGTAGCTGCCCCCCCACCCCGACTAAACAAAACCAACACATCCCAGAATTTACATCTCAGGGTTTCACAAAAGAGCATTTACAGTGGAAGACTCAGCAAAAACTCACTGGCTCTGCGCTGTAACAGAAATGACAAAGTCTCTTTATTCGCCCTTGTGCTCAAATGGCCTGACTCAAATCTCACTGAAGTTAATGAAGAGACTCTGACTCGGATTACAATGGGTTTTGGATAAGACACTTATTCAAATAAATATAAATATTTCTGTTTCACTAGTGTAAAATTTCTCTCTAAGCAATTACACCTACCAAGTCCTCAAGAGGTTGACATTTAAGGGTATAATTGAAGTTTATGGATCGTTTCATGTTCTGAATATGTAGTGGCATTTTTCTTTTGGCTATCTGTGATTTTTTACCACCTGTCTGTGGTCCATGTTAATAAAAGCCATATACACAGACACAGACATTCTCTACTATTTGCACATTACCATTAATAAATACAGAAGATTTCTTGCTCTTTCCTCTCCTTCTCTGGATTCATTCTTCAGCATCTTTCTTTACTACACAGGTAATAGCAAGAAATAAAATAAAATCTGATTATTGTTTTCTGGAATTAAAAGACATAGAACTCAAAAATATTGCTAAACACAAAGTAAAAACTGGGTAAATGTATATTAAAAACATGTGAACAATCTCAAATTAAGTGTGCATATCTTCACTAAGGACATAGGTCCTATTACAGGAGATGGTTGCTGATACTAACACATAGAGGTGTGCATAAATTTGTCATATTATCTAGCCTTGGTCAAAACAAGGAGCTTTAATCTCACAGGAAACTTTCATTTCAAACTGTGCATTGCAAAGTTGAAAACTCAACATTATTGATGGCAGTACCAGAAAACATTTGGTAGAGTACCACGAGCTAGTCTCCCTGGACTTCCCCTTGAGAAGGGTTAATTTGCATGCCTAATATTCAGAGTGTAATTCCCTCCCCTGGGCTAGACTTCCCAGTACACTGACAGGCCTCTGGCTATTGCTTTGTGTGGTGTCTTCTACATTCCCTCTGCTCCTGGGAGGATAAAGCTTAGTGAAGATCCCAGACAATAAGAGATGCAGGACATTGACACTAAAACTCTCATGAGGGACATCAGAAGCCCAGACAAATGCAGCTTTGTATGTATCACTCAGAGAGAAATACCTCATTTAGGTGTGATAAGTTGAAATATTTTTGCCTTCTTTCTCAAGAAAACACATCTGTCGTGACTGTGCTTATTGTCTGTCTACCCATTCATCTTTCCGTCATTTCCCCCAGAACTTTTTTTGGCAATGTTGATCTTAATACAAAAAAAAAAAAAAAAAAGTCCCTACATGTTTCTTGAACAGAGGCAACTATGTAGAGAAAGGAGGCCTACATAGCATGCTGTTGCAAGACGAACAGTTGTCTGTTCTGTTTCACCATGATGAAGCCAATCACCAAACTCACCAGTCAGAGCACACCATAAATAGGGACAAAACTCAGCAGAAAGTTAAAGGTACTGTAAGCAGAAAGTGAGTAAAACTCAAAGAGAAAGGTAGGGTTATTATAGGAATACACTGAGTGGTATGCGATGCAGTTAAGGATTTTAAAAGAACACATGGCTATGATATGAAGGTGACTGGGAATGTAAGAAATGTACTCTGTTCACTCACTTCTCATTGAATATTGTGCTTGTTTGTCATATCCAAAGAAGTGTATTTAAATCTGAATCTAGGTATGTATGTATTTGTTGTTTTGGATTGGATTAACCCAAAACATGTTTTTATTGACCCAAACTGAAACATATCACTATAGATGAGCTTCATCTGACCAAGTATAAACACCTTCTGTGCAGAATTCGCTATCAGCCTCAGCCCTCTGCACTCCCTTTTTAATCAGTGGAAGCTGTAGACCCTTCTGAGGAGTGATTCATGTCTCAGACATTCATTTTCCTAATGGAAAATTGGAAAGCTTCAGCACTCCTGAAACTCTCTGTCAGGCATTTAGAAAGCTCTCAATAAACTCTAGTTATTTCTGTGTCCAAGGTAGTGGTTCTCTATATACTTCATTCTGGACACGCGGTTTGTTAGAAAATGCTGAATTTCTAATGGCAACCATTTTATGTTCTGAGTGACATCCTTTAAAGTTCAGAGGAGAAAGATCTCCATTTTACATAACAAAGGACTATTCATAATTGATTGGTGTCAGCTGAAACAGGTAGACAGGCAGCACAAATGTGGAAAATAACTGAATAATAGGAACAACATGCAGAATTCCAGGAGAGACAATATCTCATAAAAAATGATGTAAGATGTATGAGGAGATGCACTTACCGAGCTCAGACATGAATCTACACAGACACTGTTGCTGTGTACCACTTTTACAAGTGCTGCAGTATGTTATCACTTCTGACCTATACCTGAAGAAGAAATAACATGTACCCCATAAATGATAGTTCCATATGAGAAGAACATAAGTTATCCTGGCATTTATTTCTACGTTTGTTGCTGGACCAGCTCAATTTGTTACCAGTTACAAATCCAGACAGCTTGGATTTTAGTATCCGTCTAGGCACTGCAAAAGCACCAGTCCCTCCCTAAACAGCCTTGCAGAAATCCTCTTTCCAGAGCAAATGTGTTTATATAAGCCAATACAAAAGTAAAACAGAAGAAAGGTGGCATACTCAATTACAATTTTCTTATTAATTCCCTTCTTATGAGTTTTCCTTAAGAGAGTACAGAGACTAAAAGAGATGTTTACTTGAAATATGCATAAGTTGTCATTAATAACAAGACAATCTCCAATTACATACTTGTTTTTCTCTATTTCTTTTTTTTTTAGCTGAAAGTAATTGAACACTAAGAAAAGTGGGAAATACAGTAGCTGAAATAAGAGTGAAAGTTTCCTTTTTCTTTAAAAGAGAAATTATTTTCCATGGATTTAAAATATTATTGTGTTAGGAAAAAGTATCCTTTGAATTCCCTGAATTCCTTCAGCCATTATAGTAAATTTTATTAATGTATTATGAACTGCTTTTCTGATTTGATTCAACTTAATTGCACCAATTCGGTAGAATTTTCAGATTTCAGTCTCTAATTTCTCACTTAAATGGTTAAGATTTCCATGCCTTGCTGCTCATTGTCTTTGGTTTTCTTATGTGAGAGTCACCTCTTGACTATCTGCAGAGAAATACTCCCATGCTCTGTAAGCATAGATAGTGTGGCTAGTATGTGCTTTTGTGCATCAGATGAAACAAATCTCCCCATGTGGCTAACTGAAGATGTCAGCCACATTTTCATTGCCATGATAACTAATGCCGGCACCAAAGTCTTTCATTGTCACCAACCAGAGGGGAAAGTCTTAATAAATAACAGAGCCAAAGGTCTCAGTTACGTGCTCTGGATCGATCTGTATGCATACTCAGTCTTCATTTCTGTTTGCAGGGTCTCAGTGCACGTAAGAACTACACTCAGTCTAAGACACCTGCTATTGTCGGACAACATGGAGAAAAACACTTCCCACACATGCTTCACTAGTATTTCTAGAGACCTGATACCCATTTAGTCTTCCTGCTGCTCCGTGCTGTAACCATCTCAGAGAAAGGACACTGCACTGTGGAGGACTTAAGCTTTACACAGATGTTTTATCTACCCTTCACTCTGACTTTAAACTGCCGCTCAATCTGGATAGGTTAGGTCTGCAAAACCAAAAAACATTCTGAAGGTTTACAGGTTTGTGTGGACTTAGAAATTAGGATTGCAAAAGATATTGAGACTTTGTCATGTCTCCCATTCAGAACATGTCGATGGTTTCCAGCATTACTGTGATTTCACTGCTGGTCTAGAGATGGAAGAAGCCCAGAGTCCAGATTTCATGTCAATCATCCATTGCTTCTGTTGATGATACACTGACAGTGCAGAAATATCCTGAGTCCAAACATATGAGGTAGCTACCAGCTCCAAATGTGTCAATATTGTCATAAAGTCCATGATACCAGATTTATTCCCTGCTTTACTCCATCCTATGAGTACCAGACCAACCCTGCTCTGTGCCACTTCACCATGTATTTGTCCCCTTGTCCCAGTACCTTTTGTCACCACTCTAAAGAAGGAGATAGATTAGAGCTGGACACAGCTCTTCCCTCACCTCCTGATTCACATTCCAGTGAAATGCTGGAGCAGACCTGCTGTGTATTAGGTTGTTTGGTCCCAGGAGGAGAACATGTGGGGAAGGGAAGAATCTGGGTGAGAGTAGGAGAAAAACATGGACTGGGAGGTAGCCCTTGTGCTGTAACTTTCACACTAGCATATATTTCCTTCAGAAAAGGTCTTGACAGCCATAAAGATTTATTGTGGGGCAGTAGACCCTCATCCCATTCAGAGCCTTTCAACACCATACAGACCTCTTTGCCTAAAGGTTTACTGTGATCCTGACATTGTAAAAAATCTTTCCAGGTATCATTATCTGGAAAGACTTGAGTGATATTGCCCGTCACTTACAATTCCTTCATAATTATCAGACTGTACATTTGGTATTACCTTGGCCCCCTGACTACTGTGCTTATTATGCCAAATGGCTCCTTTCTGAAAAGTTCACTGTGGCATTCAGCTGCACTGTCTATTGTGGTTTGAAAAAAAATCTGGACTATGTTACTTGTCATCAGAAATGTATCCAGGATTTTCTAGGATTTGAGAGAGTTCGAATTTGAGAATCAGGTTTTGCCTGTTACAGTGATCCCTAGGTGCCAAAGGGAAAGTCTGAGTTTAGAGCTGCTGCTCTTCAAAGTTTGGCAGTATTTAAAGTGGATGTTTCAGGCCTAACTCTGCTTGTTATATTTCCCAAAGCTTTCCTGCCATTGTACATTCTGTGCTATAATAACCAATGCTCTAGCACTCGACTGTACTACTTATAATGCTCCCAGTGCTACTTGACTCTGCTACTAAAAATGCACCTGATGATAATGCCACTTGCCCACTACTTCGTAATGCACCACCGGTTGGCTCATTATTGGATGCCTGGAGGCAAAGTGAACTGTCCCAGTCTTTCCCTCCACGTTGGCAAAGATAAGGGTAGCATAATAAATACCACTCAGGCATTCGATTTCCCAGTTCCACTGAGTTCACGCGTTTGGAATAGGTTGTAAATTCTCTTGAACACAATCACCCATAGATTATCACTGATGCACATACACTGAACTTTGTGCTCTTTATTTCAAAACAAGCACTGTCTTCAGCAAAGCAGCTCAGCTCAGCTGCTTTCCAGTCTTCATGTGCAATAGATTGTATCTTTAACAAATTATTAATGTTCCTATTACAAACTGATTTGATTTATATTTTTGCTGCTAGCAATGGTCTAATTATTTTCGTATTACTGTGTGGTCATAATGATAATTGTCTTCAATTTACACACTGACTAAGCATTTACTTTCACAGATTTGGAGATTGTGAGATTACTGATGAGAAAAAGCAGAGAATGTAGAAGTTTAATATAATTAGTTGTAAGAGGAGTCTCTAATAAGGAACCATAAAAACTCAATTTTCATTGAAAGGATCATTTTACATTCTATGCTTCTTGTGCTGACTTGTGGTGGGTTTTTCCTTTTTTTTTTTTTTTTCCCCCCCCCAGGAGCAGAACAAGCTGATCTTACTGTCACAGATATTTTATTTGATCAGTCTATTTATATGTCCTTTGCAGGTTTTTGGTTTTTAACTTCTTATGGAGGACTATGACATGAGAGATAATATGTAGAGGATAATGCATTATATTAAGCAGTGGGGCTCAAGTGCTCTGTACATTTTATGATATTTAAGAGAGGACAGGAAATCCTGGCTCTGCCTTCTTCAACAGAGACAGGATATTGCCTTTGGATTGGCAAGATACACATATGTGTATAAAGCATCCACCAGGGAGAAAGAAGGGGATAAGATAACAACAAAATAAACAAATTATCACACAAGAAGTTTGAACTTGCTAACAGCTTGTCCATTGTCTGTAAGCCCTGTGGGTTTAACAGGGCAGACACATTGTAAATAGTGATTTGACAGTAATTACGTGGATTTGTGAAGGAACGTTTACCATGCATATTGAAGGTGGCAAGTTAAAGCCTGAGCTCTTCACCCTAAGGTCTTTTTATAGTTAATAGAGACACACAAGCTTCTGCAAAGAGGAATTAATCTGGTCTTTGCTAGATTTCTGTCTGAGGTTGAGTACTAGCCAGGAGGTGGTCTACTGCTGTCCATTAACTCTAAGAGATGTGCAGGAGAGTTAGACTAAATGTGTACAAATGTGTGTGTATAGACAACAAAATTTTAGAGGCTTAATTTAGGCAAGATCAATCCCACCCATGGAGAGATTATATTACCCACTTTCCTCATAAAATAGGGTAAAAAACAATGAAAGGAAGTGCTTTTTTGAATAGTTTCCAAGCAAAATGAAATCATACTACTGGAGCTTTGAAAGTTTCAGCTCACTGTTCTGTCCCCATAAGATGGAATTACAAAGGAAAAAAATGCTTTTACAGAAATTATTATTCATTCTATACAAGAAGAGTGCTATTTCTACTACATTATACCTACAGAAGAACCTGAAATCATGCACGGTTATGAATATTGTGCACAAAAATATTCAAAATATTTATGTAGTAAACCTAGCATTTTGTGCTTGTTCTAACAGGGTTTTAACATTTTTAATGAATTGTCTTATGTCACCTGTGAATTCATAATAGTAGATTTTCAAAACTGCAGATTTTCATCATATGACATCTGAACCATAATATTTAAGAAAACAGTGCAGTCTATGAAGAAGCAAGTACTTGTCGTAACACAAATAACTCCATTAATTAGAAACCTAGTTTGACAAGTTATAACCCCTCTTCCTAATTTTAATTCTACCTGGTGGATCTGTAGGAATGAGTTATTAATGCTTATATTCTGATATGCCACTTAGGTCTTGTGTAATCAAAGAACTGTATTCTCTCAGAACACAAAGGAACCCCTAGTGTGAATTTGTAATTAACATGCTGAAGGGGATGTTTCCACCCATGTACTGAACACAGTCGTTGGGGCTAATAAACAACCACAATGGATGCATCCTTTCAACATGATCAAAGAATACATAAAGATACAGGCACACATAATTTTGGGAAGTGTGGAGACATTGCTTAGCATAAGCTTATATCAGAAGAAGGATGTTAGATCTGTGTTTTTGGATATGAATAATTTCCAGAAAAGACACAAAGACATCTTCCCTAGACTATCAGTAAGATGCACTGTGTAGCATTAGACAAAAGATAAGGCAGCACCTTTGGTACGAGTAAAACTCGGCACCACTCTGTAGCTGTGCCTGTATTGGAAAGATTGGGAAGACTCCTGAACAGGACTATTTATAGCTAACACAAAGCTTTTAGGAAGAGAGAATATCTTTTATCAGACCAACAAAACAGACAGCTTTCCAGGCTCAATAATCTTTCTTCAGGTCACTTCAGGCTCGTGAGTCTATCTGTTGTTTGGTGGTTTGTTTTTTTAAAGTGTATCAGTTGGTAATAAAAGATATCCCCTCCATACAAAAATTACTTTGCTTGTGCCCTATATGCCACCTTAGTGGCTTCCTTAAACAAACCCACCAAAGGCATAACTTGCCATGTTTTAGTTATGTTCCTGTAAAATTTAAGTCAAGCACAAAAATCACTGAAGTTTTTATCAGGAGGTGAACCATGGCCAGGGGGTGGCCTCATTTAGCTACCTCGCAGTAAGTATACTGTAAAGATACAAGAGACTCATCTTGCTTGTTAGATGTGAGAGTAAGGTGGCTACTCTAGTTAGCAGATATCCTGCTGGCAGAAATACCCACCACTTTTCAATGAAGACAGAATCTTCAACACCTATTCATAATAACCAGCCTATTGCATTGCTATCATCTCTACAGGAGGAAAAAGTCTTGTATTTACAGTATATTTACCATAGGATAGATTACTTCTTAATAATCAGTGTTTAAGATTCAGTCTAGGAACAAAATCATATTAGGGCATATTTAGACATGTACGAATAACCATACCATTGAACTTTCTTGTTATTTTAAATTTTTCTCCTATGAATACTTGGGTATTGCCAACATTTGTAGAAAAAGAATTTCCAGACTAAAAAAAAAAATGCAGTTTCTCCCCTTACAATAGCAACCTAAAAATATTCCAAAAATCATACCCAGTCTTGACCCTTGTGCCAGGGTCTAAGGATATGACCTCTCTTTAAAATATCTACTAGTTATCAAAATAAGAAATTTATAACATAACACATACTGGAAATAGCGAAGGCTGATAAATTCTGTTCTTAGCTGAACAGTCAGCAAAGGCTGAAAAGTAAAAAAGTATTTGAAATCCTAAATAAACAGAAGGCTTATCTATCTGTCTATCTATCTAACTCCCAGCAAGCTAGCTAGATAGTGTCTTAAGTTTTTTTTTCAACGTGGAGCCTATTATCACAGAATCTAAACACCTAACACTCTAAACAACATGCAAACTGAAAAAGCTGACAAAATACTTGCCTGGAACATTGCAAATCTTCCTATTTTGTGCTATGTTTGCACAGCTCATGCATGAATGCTCTCCCCATATTACTGAGATTTTGTTTGTTAAGATAGTGAGGATAAATGAGGAAATATATATTTTGTGACTTGAGCTGAAAGTGTAGAAATATTTCCAGTGTTGCACACTGCAATTTATTTTTTTTTAACATAAAGGTTTATGCTAATGAAGAGGAGTTCATGGACATTGCTTTCTCTGTTTTCCAAATCTTATTTTATTTATTAATAATTTTAAAATGTCACGAAGCCTCAATTTGCTACATGTGATGTTACTTCTTCTGAGAAGAAAATCATGTAGATTGTTAAATTATCAATTCAATTGGTTTATCTTTGAAACGAAAGAGACCAGAAAGCAAAGGAGAGCCTTGGGGAATTAATAGTAAATCTAATCAGATACAAAAGCATTTGTAAATCTCTGTGCATCTTCATGTTTGTTTGTTTTGTTTTTGTTTTGTTTTGGATTTTTTTTTGTGGTAACCGTATTTTCTGGAAAATGGTTGTGGTACACTGTTGCAAAACTAAGAACAGTCATTCCTTATTTTCTAATAGGGAATACTACATATGCGTGTATTCTCTCTCTACATATACTGTTCTTACTTTCTGAATGATATTCATTGCTTCTTTTGGAGGATCTTGTAATGGCCTTTCTTAAGCAGCACTCACTCTAGAGGTCATATTCAACTCCAGAAATTAAATGCAAAAGATGGAGCACAATACTATAAAGGCCATTACTCTAACTTGGAAGACCTCCAGATTCCATATGTTTTCAGTTTGAGAGTCTATACTTACTGCATAAACTCTCACTGGTGGGTGCTGCATGCTGCCAGAAGTGCCGTGATGCTGGGATGCTTGGCTCCTCCACGCTCAGGCTGTGAGGCTCAAACACCCACCACCTCTTTTTTGTTTGTTTGTTTGGGTTTTTTTACTGCTCTCTGGCCCTTTCTCAGACTTCAGCAGTTAGGTACATCAGAGTCAACTTCACACCAGTGGAGAAGAGGAATCTTCTTCAAACAGTTTTGCCATCTGTGAGATCCATTTATAAGTCATTTGCCTCTGCTGTTCTAAACCCATCAGCAGTTACGCACATGGATAATTTTATGGACTGGGCCAGATCCTTGAATGGGTAGAGACGCACTCTGACAGTTAGACTATGAAAGTGCCAAAATGTTTGCAGCAAGACAGCTTTAGCCTTTAAGAGTTTCTAGCAGGGACTGCATATTATGGATCATAGAATCATAGAATCATAGAATGGTTAGGGTTGGAAGGGACCTTCAAAGGTCATCTAGTCCAACCCCCCTGCAAGAAGCAGGGACATCCCTGACTAGATCAGGTTGCTCAGAGCCTCATCCAGCCTGGCCTTGAACGTTTCCAGGGATGGGGCCTCCACCACCTTTCTGGGCAACCTGTTCCAGTGTTTTATAACTCTCATCGTAAAAAAATTTGTCTTAATTTCTAAATTACATCTACCCCTCTCTATTTTAAAACCATTACTCCTCGTCCTATTGCAACAGGCCCTACTAAACAGCCTTTCCCCATCTTTCTTGTAGGCCCCCTTGAGGTACTGGAAGACCGCTATCAGGTCTCCCCGGAGCCTCCTCTTCTCCAGGCTGAACAGCCCCGACTCTCTCAGCCTGTCCTCATAAGAGAGGTGCTCCAGCCCTTTTATCATCTTTGTGGCCCTCCTCTGGACCTTCTCCAACTGGTTCTTTGCAGTACATGTCCTCCATATTATAGAACACCCTTCTTGCCTCAGTTCGTATATGCTCACCTGGCACAGGGATGGATATGCCTCACTCAGGAGCCAAGTGAGTTTGGCACCAGGAGTGTTTGGATTATGGACCACCTAATGAGGAGAGGTGCAATTAGAACCAATTCAGAAATTGTGGGTGAACACATAGAAAGTGAACGAGTTAGAGAATTCTTGTTTGGCCCTGTTGTTATTCATGGGCAGAGAGTAAAAATCTGTGTCTCTGACAATTGCATTGTTGTTTATCAGCAAGGCAAGTGTTTTTAAGATGAAGATTAAAAAATGGCATTGCCTGTTCATAATGTTATATCAATTCTATCTAGTTTTTTTATGGTATATGTAAATTATGTTTTGGATTTGATGTAATCTACAAAAATATGATTAAAATGTGTTTTTCTGTTTATTACATTCCATCATTCATGATCAGGTGACATCCTTGAATTGAAAAGCCATATTCATTAATAAATAGTCCCATATTTTCAATAACTGCTTTGGAAAAGATGGGTTTTATCCAAACAGCGCAGTAAAAGCTTCAGCAGAGTTTCATTTCTCTGCAAAAGGGAAAAAATTCTTGGAGTTTGCAGTTACCACTCAGTGCACACTATTTCTACACAGCTGTGTTACCTCCTACAGAGCTTCACTCTCAGGACCAGCCTTTCATCAGTCTTTCTCTGCTCCACATTTATCTTCCCTGTCTGTATTGATAGCACAGGGCTAGATCACCTCCTCCAGAGGCAAACCCCACATCTATAGGATGAATTTCTAGCTGGGATCACCCTACACAGTGCTCCCAGCATCTCTTCAGGCAGCACGGTGTACGCAAGGGTATACATTATTGTGGCTGCCTCTTTGTGCCTGCCTGGAGGACTGGAGGTAGAGCAGGCTCCAGGGAAAAGATAATGCATCTTCAGTTTGCTGTTTCCTAGGAGTTTCAGTTGAGAGCAATAAGGGTGGCTTAGCCTGTTTGAAAATCCTTGTCCCTCGCTGAAGCAGCAAGACCTGCTCACACACAGCTCACCCTTTTAAACCCCAGCACTTCTGGGGCTGCTTTTGTGGGAAACCTTGCTGCTCAGCGTGGCCTGCTGAGACAACTGAGCTTGGACCAGAGACCTACTCAGAAAAGAAGATGGCACACAAAGTCTGGAAGAATCTGGAAGCCGTAACTGTAGCTTTTGGTAGAACTACAACGCACTGCTAGAGCAGTACTTGGTGTGTCTAAGAAAGAGATTAGAAATGGCCCAATAAAACCCAGTAATCTTACAGTAGCTGTAAATGAAGCTTAAGTACAACTTTTGAATGATATTTAAATATATGGAGATGAATGAAAAAAGGGGGTACAACGGCCCGTGAATTAGCAAGTGGATTGTGTTTGAGTGAACTTTGGTAACTGAGCTTGTCTGAAGAGATTAATTTAGCACTTAATCTACTTGGATTCAATGCACATGAAAAATTATTACCTATTTGGAATAAAAGGTGGATTAGCACAAGATCACAGTGTGGGAAGTACAAAAATTTGTGCTAAAATAAAAATCAATTGTTAGCTGTAATTCCTCAAGAATCTGTATTAGGCCCAATGCTATGGAAAATATCAGCAGTATCTTGAGTACAAAAAATAGGAATGTGTTAATACATTTTTTCAAGAAATACAAATGTAACAGACATTAACAATATGGAAGATGATCAGAATATCACATGGGAAGAAATGGATAGGCTTGAGAACCGGGACAACGTATGTGATTTAATTAGTTTCAAATGCGAGGTAATGAACACAGGGAGCGATGAGAATTTCTTCAATCAGAACTTCTGCAATCATCCTAAGGCCCACTGGTTGAAACAGGAAGACTTAGGGGTATTAGTCAGTAAAAGAATTATTATGCACCACCTAGGTGCATGTAGCAGTAAAAAATGGAAATACAATTCTCAGATGTATCCAGTGAGGCTTTTATAAAATGAAAGCATTAAGTATTAATTATAAGTTGCGCTGGTGAGACATTATCTGGCATAGAGTTTAGAATTCCAGTCATAAAAACTCAACAAGTTAAACTCCTGATAGAGCAGGTGGAGAGAGGAGAAGAGTTAATACTACTGCTGTAGGAACAGAAAGCCTGTTTTGTGGCCAAAGCTTATCAATTTGTTTAACTTAACAAAATAAAAACCAAGAGTACTTTTGGTCTATTTGTATAAAGATATGATAAAATAGATGGAAAAGAAAAAGAAGTCCCGTTAAAGCTAAGGGACAATTTTGACATAAGTAGGACATAATAAATGCAGCACAGAAATTGGAAAAAAGATGTTCTGGAAAAATCTTATAATAGAAGTAGAGGTGGCAAGAAACTGAATTGGTTTCAATGCATAACATCTTCAGTGAAAGGGATTTGATAATGTGATTATGATGAAGGAGAGCTGGAGTCAGTGAAGCAGAAGTGTCCCAAAGCAAGGGACCTCACACTGGAGCTGGGAAAATGAAGCCAAAAAAGACGAAGACTCCCATTTTAAAAAGACCTACATTGTCCTTATGCATATAGAACTAATCTGTTGAAATCAAAGTAACATTTAACTGAGCAAACTAGCAAATAATCTGCAGCAATGAAACTGAACCTATCAAAAGACTAAGCAGTAGAAAGGAAAAAAAATATGCTAAAGAAATTATTCAATGGAAAGTAGCCAATCTAGCTTGCTATGTGCTTAACAGTGTTATGTATGAATGTATACCTATATATAGATATCTGTCCATACTGATCTACCTACCTACTTTAACTGTCAGAGCCTCATGGGCATCATTCTCTGTCTGGGGGACTGGCTGTGTGAGCTGAGGGCCAGCTTGCAGTATGACTGTCTGTCCATGTCCCTGGTTTGCTGGCCTGGCTGGGGCACTGCAGAAGTGCACCCTTGCTGGGGAGGACACTGCGCCTGCCTGCCTCACCACCACCCAACCACCTGGATCCCCTTCACCTGCGGAGCCCTGACTTTAGCAACCCCGACACTAAACTACTTGCATGACCTGGTATTACTTCTTTTAGAGGAAAGATTTTTTTTCTGCTCTGAGGACCTGGGAAGAGTTTGCACTTGTTCCTTTCTAACCCATATGTCCAGGTTTGCTCAGTGTTGAGGAGCAGCAGGAGGCTAGTTGAGCAAGGAGTCTGGATCTGGGTGGGATGTGCAGAGAAGCCTGACAGCTGGGAAGCACTCTGGAGCTCTCTCTTTGGCAACTGTCTGCAAGACCAATACTTGATTTCTTCTGTCAATACCAACCTGGAAAATATCTAAGCAAATGAAATCCAGATGGTTTCTTGTGAGCATGCAGCTGAACCAGTTGTGAACACTGAAGACATAAGTGCTTCACAACACAATATGCTAAAGTTCTCCCTGACATCCAGAAGTGCTGAAAACCTATTCCTAGTGCTGATGAAGTGCTGGAGGAAATAGCAGGGTTAGCAGAGAACACTGCAATTCCTCTACAGTCCTGGGAGCTGCAATGGCATGTGTCCTGAGTGTTTTAAATTTTGGTTTTGGATATTCCACATAGGTCTATTTGGTACAGAGTCCCCTGCAGTAGCACTCTCATTTCAGCAAAAGCAGTATAGAAATGACTCTCATTCCTAGGTAATTTCCCTCTGCGCTGCTGCATACAGGAAGGAAAAGGAGTTCATTTTCCTTTGCAGTTACCAGCACTTGAGATCAACAAACTTAAAACAAAGATTTTTTTTTTCCTGTTCTCTTTCTGTCTTTTCCCTCCTGGAGTGTAAAAAAGAAATTGTATTTGTGAAAGTAAACAGCATGTTGCTATAACACTTCCCCAGTCCCAAGCATTTTCTCAGACTGGTTTTTTTTTTTTTATCCCCTGAGGATCTACAGCACTGTTCTGGTGTATTAGAGACACCCCAGAATTCCTGTATGTAGACTACATTAATGAGTTCCATGTAGACCACAGAATATTCTAAGTATGCAGGAAATATTTTAATGCATTTTCAAGAAACGAAGTTTATTCTAAATAGAAAGTGACTTGAGTTCTCAGCAAAGAAACTTCTACAGCTCAACATATTTCATTTTTTTTTTCTGAATTCACAGTTGTTAGCATCTGTGTGTATTTTGCTGTTTTTACTTGAATGCACTGATCATATGTTAGTATTTGATTTATGTTAATGAAGATGGTAATTGGATGATAATGAAACAGGGAAAAAGGAACCAACGTAAAAAGAAAAATACTGCAGGGGGGAGCAAAAGACCAAGAGGGTTGGGTCTGTTTCCTGTTAAGGTCTTCAGGAGTGTTTCCACTGCTTTCACTGAGCTTTAGCTCTTGTCCTTAGTGAAAAAAAAGAGAGTGAGGTTCATTAACCATTGTTATTAAATAAAAATTGTTACAAAAAAAAAAAAAAGTACAACTCACACCTTCCCGAGAGAGCTATGTGGAAAGAGAAAACAGGAATTACTTGAAGGTTGTTTGTATATGCAAATACTTTGAAACCGAAGCTGGTTTTTTTCCTCAAAATTACAGAAATGCCTATGTTGGAAAGGGTTTCTCAGTTTCTTTACCTGAGTCAGAATAAGAGAGGACTCCATGAAGTGAGGGAAGGACACAAAGTCCTTTCTTTCCCTTGTGCACTTAATTTTATCATTAGCATGTTCCCTGATATCTGCTTGGTTGAGAACATGGGCCCAGGTATGATCTGGACCTGAATGCGCAGCACAGTTGAAGCATTGTGTTTGAGAAAGCGAGGTCAGCTGCCGGGATGCTTGCTTTGTGTTGCCACTTCCCCTTACAGCCAGAGAACAGACTGGCTCATTTTATACACTAGTATAGACATGTCCCGTGACTCCTAAAAACTAAATGCTTTACCCATTTGATGACTTTTCTGCATTCTTACTACCAAAACTCCTGTCTGTTTTTAAATCGGCGTAACACTAATGATGTCAACACAGCAAATATTTTGCCAGGACCTCTCAGAGTAGTCTCCCCTGACATAGCACTGATTATTTATTTTGAAACATTTTCAACATCGCTTCTTCTGTCTTCAGTTATGTCAGCACCTAGAGAGTGTCATTTTTCTAATAAATTAATTTGTTATTTTGAATTCACAGAAGTAAGATACGAATGGAGTAAGCTAAAGAAGACAAACAAACAAACAAAGAAAGATGAAAAATGTAGAAAACTGGGAATACATACTGAAGTAAATGCATTTTTAAATATCCTCTTGCTCATAGTGTCACTTGAAAAGCAGTGACAACCCTAGCCTATCAACAAATGCAGTGCAATTAATGCTATAAAATAAATGCAGACTTCTGATATCTTCTCAGTCTGTGGGTGGAGAGGGGCATCTGCACAATGTGGACTTTCAGGAGTGTGGAGAGAGGGACTCTGACCTGAGACCCCTCTCATATTAACTGATGATACATCCCAATGTAGAGAGGGTAACTACTTGGCCTTTGATTTAAGACTTACAACATGAAGACCTCAGAGCTGAGAATTCTCTCTAGCTTTACAGTCATTTTCCCTCTGTCTTGCTATACAGCATCCACACACACATCTTTGATTAAGTGAGAAATGGACATCAAGTGCAGGGCAGAAAAAAGCATACGTTATCACACAGTTTTGGGAGTTAAGTTGAAAAGCACCATGCAAGAGCCTCTCCAACTCTACTCCAGCAGCTGTTCTACTTTCAGCATGTGAGTACACACTGATCCAATGTTGGTTGTTACCCTTAATTTAGATTGCAGATGTAAAGACAATATATTTGTAGGTGGAGCAAGAATGTAAGAAAAAAAAATGTGGGTGTGTTACCAGATAGGTAACACTTGATCTATTTATTAAATACAGAAATAATGAATACTGTTGTTTCTATGTTAAGATTGTTGCAGAAGTCTAGATTTTTCAAGGTTCTGCAGAGGTAATTGGACTAGTTCCAGTGTCCCATTGCTCTGTTGTACACTCTGTATTTTAGAATTAAGCTGTAAGAATTGGGTACCTTAATATCATAGCCAGCTGGGTAGCAAATTTGGTAGGACTTCAGAAGGATGCTCACTAAGTCCACGTTTCATCAGTCCACTCCCATTCAACAGAGCTATTAAGAAGGTGAAAGGTGCCAAGCACCTACTTTAGTCTCATTGACTTTATCCCTATTCCTCAAAGCCTTGGCCTTTGGTAGCTATGTATGCTCCGCAGTTTCGTAACGCAATGATCCAGTGCACTGCTGGATGACCTTGGCTCCCACTGGAATTAAGAGTCCTATGCATACAGCAAGGCACTAAAGCTCACGAATAGTCTGATTAGAGAGAAGTACAGCACTACAGGTTTAGCCAGATCAAGCCCCTTGGCTCCACAGGGGTAGAGTACCAGGTCCCTTGGAGGACTCAGCCCTGAAGGCTTTGAGCTGTTGATATTCATGCTGACTTACACTGGCCTTACTGAGGAAGGAAGGAAGGCTAAGGGATTCAGCATATCATGGTGCTGGAAGAAAGAACTATCTATTGTTTATTCCCAGTAAAGGGAATAACGTTGCAGAAAGGTTATAAAGGTGCCCTCCTTTTGCAGAAGTGACAGCCGTTCAATCCAGCTCAGCCAAGTGTTCTCAGGTTTCATTTCAAGGGAAGCAGACAATGATAAATTGAACAAAGCAGGTGGGCTGGTGAGAGAGAACAATGGAAGAAACAACACGCAACGGGGCAGAGCAGTTCTGCAGCTGTCTCTGCTTTGTCTCCTTTTTCCAGCAGTCCCACTTGAGGAAGGACATGACTTAGCACTCAGGAGGGGTGGTAAAGGCTGAGCATTATTTTGCAGAAATGTTTTTAAATTCCGTTCTCTCTCTTTTTTTTTTCTTTTTTATTGACCCGAGCCTCAAATTCTCAATGATCCTTTAATATATGAGGAAAATTAGCAAAGCATTTGTACTCGTGTCAATCTAAATGAAAGTAATTTCTTTGGAATTTTTTTTCAGCTTTTTGCAAGTATTATTTTATTGTTTCGTTTCTCTTTTAATCCCTCTTTGTTTCATTTGGCAGCCGCAACAATAGTTTCTAGCCTCTGGCAAGAAAAACAGATGAGCAAATATTCTCTGTCTTGGAAGTTAAATGCATTGCCCCAGCGACAGGCCTCTGCAGCTTTCCAGCTACCATGAATCCTGAGCCTACTCTTAAATTGGTAAGTCAGCAGCCATGCCAGCACAACGCATTGCCAGAATTGTTCAATCAGGCCAGTCTATATTGATTTATTTTTAAATGTATTCAGCATCAGTTCCTCTGTTTTCTGTCAGTTAGCTATACTGTCACAGGCTTTGATTCACCACCTCTTCTACTGCAAATCCTATGAGCACATTATCAAGCAGCCAGTGCACCTCGGATTTGAAGCTGACAATACAGGATCAATGTCCCAGGGGTTCAACCCTGAATTTCAATAATTCAATTACATTCTTTGAATACTGGATTCATCCAGAACGTTGATTCCACATTGCTTGCACGTTCACGTACGAGGCATCCTCCATAGAGAATCTGCGTATACTACACTTGTTGGTGTACAAGGAAAGGAAAAAGAGAAGATATTGAACTAGGAGGAAAGATATTCAAGTGTTGAACCTGCTGAGCCTATTATATGAAAAACTATTCAGGAGGATGCTGCAGCAACTGAAGCCACTAGAGGATATTGTATGTAAAATTGGGGTTCTATTAAAAATGTATAAACATATCCAGGATTAGGTTTTAAAGCCATTGCTACAGGTATGAAATGAGCCTGAGAACTCCTGGGTTCCCTCTAGACTCATTAACAACTAACCAAGGGAAAAAATAAACTCTTTTATTGCTTGAATAATTCTATGCTACCTATAACAGTAGTTAATAGTTAATAAGGATTTATGCCTCTCATAACTGTAAGGTGTATCTAGTTTTGGCAAGTGGGAAGGCTTATATTACACATACTAGTAATTCATCGCCCATTACTTTGTTCGCAAACAATATAGGCAGAAAGAAGGAGAAAGAAAGAATCTAGGCAAGCAAGTGTATGTGAAACCACAGTTTATTACCATCTAAAAAGATTTTTTAAAGAATGCCCCAACTTCCAGGCCCAACCCCTTATGTCTCTAGAGCTGTTTCTTTGGAAGCAGAAGTCTACAACTGCACAGTGCCCTCAGTGAATAGCTATTCACGCCAGGTGTAAATGTAACAATCTCCCTCCCATCCAACAGCAGCTGCAAATCTATAACTGCAGGATGTGTTGAGTAGTGATAGACACTCCTCTTTAGTCTGCAGCTGGAAGCTCCTTAGGACCCTCATTACCTCTTTGTGGATATTTGCACAATGCCCAGAATAAGAAGTTATGGTTTTGTTTTAAGAAATAGCCTCAGCCCTTGTTGTAATGGAAGAAGGTAAAATAGCAGTAATTGACAGAAATAACAATTGTGAAGTCAGCCTCCTAGACAACAGAAAGATTGTCATAGCTAGAGGGCCTATACGTTTGGAAGAGGACATTTGTCCTTATGGTCTAATTCACATGTAATTTTTCATTGACCACTAAGGGACAAGCAATTCCCCTTTTAACAACTTTACTAGGACTTCAATTAAGAAAAATTCCAATTCTTTCTAATTAAGCATTGTGATTATTGAATATTTAAGCAAAACATCAAATAAGGTTCTTTGGCAAATGGTCCATATGGGACAGCATAATAATACCCTGGAAAGTAAACATTTATAGGCCTTTCAATATCAATACTTGCCCTAGTATAGCCAGCAACAGTGAAGCAAGAAAGAACGATAATTTTAACAGGCGACAACATTTTTTTTTAATAAACTACAGCAATCTCAATTCCATAGGTTAGATTCTTGTATGACTGTTACGGTTCTTACTCATTTATTTGTTATAGTAGCAGCCAGAGACCCATTCTGAATTGAGAAATTGTACGAAACTCAGAAAAACACAAAAACTATTTTTGCAAAACATGAATGGGGATCAATGAAAGTTGAAAAGTATAGAGATTGGAGTAAATACCATTTGAGACAGGTAAACCATTTACATACACAACAAATGAACAAATTGGATAAGAACTGACTGGGCAATAGTCTCAATTTAAAATGTTGTTATTAACATGGTGAAGGAGAGGAGAATAAATAGATGGCTATTGTGTTATTTTCAAAAGAAAAACAGTTTTAAATTTATTTTTTAAAAATAAATCTCATTCAAAAATAAATTTTAAAAAAATTCCTGCCTTGGAAAAGTAGTCAGTTCTTTTTAAAAAGCTTTATTCCTTTTGTTGACATCTTCTCAAACCACAGTGAAATTTTCATTGACAATATCTCCAGGGACACGATTTTAATATATTTTGACAGTGACGAACTGCCCTCAGACTGACTGGGTCATTGACGGCAAGTCTCCCTTCTGTACCATCATTCACCATACAGGTCTTTTTTTTATTTCAAACATTAGTTCACTGGTGCGGGGACTTTTTAAAATTTGTGTAGGTAAAGTTAGAATCTCTTTCTTACTTTGTCTACCACAAACTGAATTTTAATGTTAACGCTACTAATAATGCTTGCTTTAATAAGATTTCAGGATCAGTCCCCTAGTATACAAATGCAGTGATGGTTCATTATACAAATATGCTTGTGACACACACTGTTCTCCTTTGTGGCTGAAGCAGAGCTAATCCAATTAATTTGTTCATGAAAGACAAGCTGGTTTTAAAACAGGGTCTAGAACAAAGAGGAAAGGACAGTTTTTTTATTAACTTTCTCCCTTGTCTTAAGACATATTTATTGCTTTCTGCTCAAGCAGAAATAATAAAACCCTAAGAGTACGACCACTTGCATGAAAAATCAGTTCTTGTGCATGTAAATAGATTGGACTTCTGATTGAAAATGCTCTATGCCTTTCTTAAGGCTGAAACTTTTAAGGTCTTATAAAATGCCTAATTTGGAAAGATAACAGTATGTGCAAAAGAGTGAGTTTCATAATACATGGCAGCAACATTATTAATTAAAGAGAAGGACACTGCAAGGATATGTCAAAGCAAAACAACCTTCAGCTAGCAGAAACAGACTGGGCTACAGGTCAATTTCATTGCATTATGGAGGCAGACACTGTTTTTCACATTGTGTTACCAGAGATACTAGCAAAATGCTCAAGATAGGTTTTTACTAAAAAGAGAGACCACATAGAAAGCCCAGGTAGTGATATATAGAAATAATGTGATGGAACAGGGATATTTTATCTTTCTCCATCTATAAAGACTATAAAGGAGTAACTTGAGCATTTGAAGGGGTTAATGTGCATTTACTCAGGCACCAAGGGACAACCACCTATTGGCAATGGCTTTGCTGGGAGACCTTCAAGTTGGGTTGCAGGCTCACAGTCACGGAAGTCACCCTCTTTCTGGGTGCTGAGCATGTACTCCTAGTGGACTGAAAACCTCCAGGAGGATGCTGTTAATGTAAGAAACTTTTATTGGTCCTGAAAATAAAGATGGATTTATCTGAGTGTCTGGCAGAAAGTTCTTGCTCTCCAGATTATGACACTAATAGTCATTAGCAGATTTAAAAAGCTTTACATACGATAGCAAGGTACATATCGAGACAGAAGCTGGGGCAGTATTCTCAAACTTATTATTGCATTGAGACATGGGATCATGCTCAGAGAGTTTTATTGTCTGTCTAAAACACCTGCCTTGAGAAGTATTTGTCCAGTTATGAGCAAACTAGCTTCTCTAAGACTCATGGTCCACCTTGACCTTTATATATTGCAGCTATAAACAGGACAGATCTTCACCTGGCTTTATTTGTCATGGGTACACTGACGTTCAAATACTTCGAAAATTTTCACCAGGCAGCATCTGCACTGCTATTTAGAACACATTTATTTCGCACAAACAGGCTGTACTCAATTGTACTGCACTACCAACTAATAATGCAGTTCAGTCTGGAATAGTGCTAATTAGCAGCTGCTGAAAACATTGATTGGTCAATACATGGCTTTCAGGGAAAGTTTATGCAAACCCATAATGCAGCCAGAAGTGTGCAATGTTCTGCTGCCTAGAATATGCTTTGGAGTCAAGACACTTTCTCATTATGAGTGTTTGACCTGTATTGGGTACGTTAAGTAAATATCATCAAAGATAATTCATACTGAAATAATCTTGTAGACTATTATGTGGAATTCCACATTTTCAGCTGAGACTAGTAAGCTTTCAGAAAATGGCCTTCTTGACTTGGAGGTAATGGAAAAATAAAACACTAGGTCTCATTAGATTGCCTATATCTGGGCATGATACTCTGATTTAAAAAACACAAGGAAACAAAATAACGCTCTCAGAACAACATAATGATTTAATCTGTCTTTGGCATACAAAAGTATTTACATGTTTTCACAAGCTGGAATCAGAAACACAGCAACAATACGTAAGTTGAGAAAAACATCAGATACACAAGCCTCTCACTTGCCTCTTTGTGATGGTGCCGTATTTCCTTCATGACTGCCCACTGGTTGAGAAGATCCAATTATCAGAAGCAGCTGCTCTTTTACAGATGGGCATTTCTACACATGTTGTGTAGATGTGATCAGCACCCATGCACATGCCCTCTTGCTTGGCTGAGGTCAGTGTGTTTTGGATAAAGTGTGTGAAAGAGTAAATGCTTTACTTACTGTGCAAAATGTTTATCCAATGGCACCATGGTGTGCTGTGCAGAATCAATCCTGCACGTGATACATTTCCCTTGTGCTCTGATCTGTGCCACTGTTGATTTTCACTTGCACTGCTGGCTGAGGGTCATCAGCAACTGATAATTGTTGGACATTCATTTTCTCTGTGCCTTCCATAGCAGCAAAGCTTGTCCAAAGCTTTAAAGCAATGCATTTTCCAGCAAATATGTCCCCTTCTCTCCTTTTGTGGCCAGGATGCACTTAAAAACAATCCCTCTGCTGTTAGCTTTGCTTAGCACTGCAGAGATGAATGCTAAGGTTTAACCAGTTTAGAGATGTTTAAATGGTTGTCCTGGAGGTATCTCATCAGTGTTAGCATGGTAATCTTTCTTTATCTTATTTCAGGAAAGGTGCTTTCCTTTTTACCTTCTTGCTTGCTTTCTTGGTTCCTTTTATGAATCTTTTTTCTCTTTCTTTTTTTTTTTTCATCTATAACAACATCTTAGATCCTTCATGTATAGATATTAGTGAGCATCTATTCCGACATCCTTCGTGATATGTAACAAAGAATGTAAATATTCATTCCTGCATCTACAAGCTTTAGTGGATTGAAGAAAACTTTTTACAAAATGTAGGGCCTTCAAGTAGCAGAGGCTCGACCATGTTGCTAAATAAATTCTTCTACTGATTGCTTTTCTTGCTAAAAATAACTTATTTACTAGTCTAAATTTGTTTAGTTTCATTTTCCTAGCCAGTGGAAGATGCTTTGTCATTATTTGCTAGTCAGAAATCTTTCCCTGACATACACAATGATCAAACTAGTTCATAACCTGTCCCATGGGCATTATCAAGGCTGAGCACTAGGGTTCTAGAAAAAGTTAGATTTCCCAGGTCTCAGGTAGCTCTTTTGGGTCTTTGTTGAACATTTCCAATTTGTAAACATCCTCTTTTGCAGGCCACAGACTTTTGTTACTACTTTATTAACATTATTAATGCGTATATATAGTGAAATAAAGAGTTTGTTCTTACTCTCAGTATGCTTTTTTTTTAAATTTCTGCTTGTTTTTTTTTTTTTATGTATTCCATCATACTGCAAGCTCATGTTTGGTGCATCATCTATTTGACAGCACTTTTTCAAATATGATTCCCCCTTCCTGCAACTCTGACCTAAGTTACATTTTCATAGATGCTTCTCCTTAAATTTAGTTGTTTTAAAACACATGATGCTCAGATGGTCTCATCTTGCTAGTGAATTTGATTACTTCGTAGAACTGACCTGTCCTTACCCTAATTTACCACCTCACTGATTTTGTGTAATCTACAGACTTTACCAGCAACGATATTTTCTTCCAGATCATTGATAACTATTGACTAGTGTGGAGCCAAGAATAGATCATGGCGGGATCTGACTAAAAATATTCCTATTAGGTGATGGTTACCACTTAAAAATTAGCTTTGCTATCACCCAATTTAAATCCATTGAATATATATATGATATTGTTTTTTTTTTTTAAATAGAGCCAATTTATTAAACAGAATGTGATGAACTACTAGGTCAAAGTATGTACTCACAGATAACTTTGTCAGCCATATTTGTAATCTCCAAAAGACATAGTTCCTATTGATGAGATCTGTTTCCCATTAAGCCCTACTGATTAGCGTTAATGTTGTTGTGATGTCTTTTTCTCATTCTGCATGTGCAATGAACCTGAAACTCCGCTCGTCTATTAATATTCCCAAGTACTCCTTGGTGCAGGATACTGTCTCTACTCCAAGAAGCTGATTCTAGGTTGAGATCACATGTGCCCGTGGGTAAGTTTGCAGTGATTGCATTGTAACATGGAATAAAACTTCAAGGGGAAATAGAGAATGAGAGGAAGTAGGAAATGAGGAAAAGAGTTACATGGTAGTGTAGCCAACATTCCGTCTTGTGGTTTTATGTTCATTTTACTCCTTGGTGAGTTTGGTTTTGGTTTGGTTTGTTGGTTTTTTTTTGTTTTTTTTTTTTTTTGTGGGTTTGGTTGGGTTTTTTTTTCCCCTGTTAAATGCTTTGTGGTTCTCAATGTTCTAAAACTGGGACATCCATGACTTTTCAGAACTTTTTTCTTTGCTTTTTTTTCTAATTCTTAATAGCCCATCAGAGTAGGTACACGTGAATAGTAACTAACTTCTACAGGATTATCTTTTTCTTGCTTTTTTTTGAGCTACTGTCAGCTATATCATAGAGGTTTCATAGCTACTGTGCAGAGTTTAGTGAAAGCATTCAATGCTTCTGCATTGTTTTAACACCCCCCCTACCCCTCCACCTTCAATTAGCATTGGATATTACAGACTCCAATAGCTTTTTTGAGTAAACGGTCTACAAGAAAACTGAACTACTGTAGTATCTTAGAAATTTAGTATAGATGCTTTACAATGGGCTCAATACAAACATTCAAATTTAAAGGCTTTTGGCTTCCCCCACACTCTTAATAATCTGGCCCCAAATACCACCTCCAAATGACATTTCTGGCTCAGGAAATTTGAGACCCACAGATTGCTGGAGGCTGAGAAAGCATCATTGTATGCCTTACCTATTTTACTCTTTTCTGTTGGCATCTGTTGTTGGCCATTGTTGGAGATGAACTGTTGAGTATTTGATTTAACCCAGTTTGTCATTCTTGTCGTTTCCATTTCTCCAATAATTCAGATATATTCTTTAGGGATACCAGCATATTACCTTTTTTTCAGATTTGCTGCTTAAGTTTTCAAACCCTGATCATTCAGGCTAAACACAGCAGCTATATCACTATGGTAAATGGTCGCATGATGCATATTTTCCCTTTTTCTGGTGCTACAAATGCAGTGTTCATTAAATAGAGGAATATTTTGTTTATATTTTATGTTTGGGAAATCAATCTAGCCTCAAATATACTGAAATTCTCTTAATGTTTCTTCCACAGAGAATAGCTATCATTTGCTCCATACATATATTTCCAGTGAACAGTAAAGAGTTTGGGAAAAAAGAACAACATAAAATCTAGAAGGAAGCAGTAGATTATACCGATTTATATTAATGGAGGGCATTGTTAGCCATCAGGCTTGCTAGAGTGCAACCTGGATAAAACACATACTATGGAGTTAAAAAGCAGTAGTACTTATTATATTGCTTTTATTGTCCTTCAAAGTCTATGATTTCATCTAGCCTGAATTACTTGCTGATGGATGCATATATGAGTGTAGTGATACCTCTAGACACAGGGCTTGAGGGTACTTCTACATGTTGCCTGTTGAGATAATTTTCATGAAATTCAAGTCACCAAATGACAGACTTTGATTCAGATTAAGAAAAGCTTCAATTTTCTTTTATTTTTTTTTCAGTAGTAGTAGACCCGATATAAACACATTTTGCAGTATAAACCATAAAATCAAAAGAGAGCACGTTAAAGTAGCACTGCCACTATCTCATGAGTCCTGTGCAGTCCATACTACTGCAATCATACCTTCAGTACTCAGATATACTGAGGTAAGGGTGCAAAATTAGGTGGATCTATAGTTACCCAGGTGGAGATTGTAATGAAAAGAGATACCCTAAGACAGCAACAGAAGCCAGAGTCAATAACTGGAATTAATTTGTTAGGAATTTTGGTTGTTCTGCTTAGAGAAAGGAATATGTTATACCTATTCTTCCCACATTTTCTCAAAATATTTGTCAGCATGCTGCTTAAGAGTCAAAACTTTTCCACTTTCTACACTTTACATTCAAAAGCCAGAGTGGAGAACAAAACTGGACATTCAAACCTGACTCTGAAGGCAGAGTGCTTTCTCCACAATTTAAGGATGTGATTTATATCTCTGCTCTACTCCCTTGCACCAGTGCCCAGGCTGTGCCATGCTATGCTCTCATGCAAACTGTAATCTATATAAAAGTCTCTGTTCTCATATTGTTAACTGATCTGCCAGTCTAGTTCTAGCTTGGATGGAGGCAAATTAAACAACAGAAGAAGCTTATGAATGCGAAAGATTGCACATGGATTTATTTTCCTTCCTAGAAGCCTCATACAGAGTTAAAAGTGTAGCAGCCTGGCAGGAGGACAAGAATTTTTAGCGCTGCTTAATGAAATTAAAGCAGGTCAGACATAAACATAAGGTGACTGTCCTACAAATTGTTATGCACATCACTAATTGCATACTTATATATCAATATATGTCTCTGTGTGTATCAAACATAGAAGCTGCTTCACTGAAGCCAATGTGGATCTACTTGTGTGGCTGAGGTTTGGCTCTGCAGGTCCAGGGAGAAAGAATTATGCTGTATCTTTTGTTGATGGGAACTTAGAGACATCTTTGTAATCTCAAAACAGCCTTTGGAAGAAAAGCAGGATGAATCACTAGCCAACACCAGATTTCTTTTTTACTTTCTTATTTTTTTCTTCCTAGCTCTCCCTCATCTCCAAAGCAGTAGGAGTAATCTTAATTTGGTACACTATAAGAAAGAATGTTTATAACCTGGACATAGAGGTCCTGTGGTAAAATAGGTGCTGTAAGGAGTTCCTATTCATGGTTACGAAAAGAATATTTTTATCAACAAAGTTAGTTCTAAGTCCAATAAAAAAAAAAGACTCCTTCCTTGAGTAGTAGTAGGACAGTTTGTGCTGCTCCCAAAAGTATGGTTTCTTTTATGCTGAGCAATAATTTGTTCAAAATACTACAATAAATCAAAAGGTTAAAAATTAATCATCCTCCGACTTAACCACTCTGGCTATAAGTCTCAAGTCACAGTCTTTCTTAACATCTCTCTTTATTTTTTTGCCTTTGGAGCATTGCTTCCTTGCTTTCATAGTGTGTTTGGTTTCTGTAGCTGGGGGGGGGTGCTACAGTGGCAGCTTCTGCGAGAAGCTGCTAGAAGTTTCCCCTTTGTTTGGTGGACCCAGCAGGCTCCAGGGCGGACCTGCCACTGGCCGGGGCTGAGCCAATCAGCAATGGTGCTAATGCCTCTGTGATAATGTATTTAAGAAAAAGAAAATAAAACAGAAGTGTGGGCAGAAAGGAGGAGGCACAAGCCTTGTGGACCTTGGCCTTTGGCCTCCTGACGACTGTCTGTCTGGACCTGGCCTCGCCTGGCCTGGCTGAGAAAAGAGAAGAGAGGAGAGAATTAAAAAGAGAAGAGACAATACGTAAGAGAATAAGAGGGATCTGCCTGGGTCTAATTGGGAAGAGTTGCTTGTGAGAGAAGCAGCTGTGGATGCCAAGATCAGTGAAGAATGAGGGAGAGAAGTAAAGTTGCTCTAGGCAAGATTCCCCCGCAGCCTGTGGTGCAGCCCATGGTGAGGCCGGGTGTCCCCCTGCAGCCCATGGAGGAGGCCCATGGAGGAGCAGAGATCCACCTGCAGCCCATGCAGGACCCCATGCCAGGGCAGGTGGATGCCAGAAGGAGGTTGTGGCCCATGGAGGGCCTGTGCTGGGCAGTCTGTTCCTGAGGGACTGTATCCCGTGGAAAAGGACGCCACATTGCAGCAGGGGAAGAATGAGAGGAGTTCTTCCTCCATGGAGGAAGGAGAGGGAGGAACAAAATGTAATGAACTGACTACAACCCCCATTCCTTATTTCCCCTGTGCTGCTTGGGGAGGGGGGAGATGGAGATGGTCGGGAATTAAGTTAGGCCAGGGAAGAGGGGAGAGGTGGGGGGGAAGGTGTTCTTAAGATCTGATTTTATCTCTCATTATCCTACTTTGGTTTTGTTGTTAATAAATGGAATTTGTTTTCCCCAAGTCGAGTGTGTTTCACCCATGATGGTAACTTGAATAATTTCTCCCTATTCTTATCTCGAACCTCAAGCCTTTTGTTATACTATCTCTCCGCCGTTCCCTCAGAGGGTGGGAAGAGTGAGTGAGTGACTGCGTAGCTTGGTCCGGAGTGGAGCTAGACTATGACACATAGTAGCTCAGCTAGAAGCTAGTTATTTATGCAAAATACCCTATAGCCTTGGACATATATGCCATGTAGGGTTTCAGCACTCTCGGATCAAAATCTTGAATAAACCTGTCTCACTTTTACAGCATGTTTTGTAGTGAAAACACTGCTTTCCTGTGGAGGTGCCTGGGTGGTTTTACTTTCCTTTTGTTTCTCAATGTTTACTTCCTTGTCAAAAATACAATGATGTTACATTTGTTTTGCAACCAGCTATAAAAGTTTATTATTACTGAGTAGAAAGAACAATTCCTGAAATGAGAATTTTTAACTGTAAGTGGTAATGTTTACTTTGAATTACAGTAATTAACTCATGGAAAAAATTAGCATCTGAGCTATATGCCAAATTCTGACATTCCCATTTCATAAACTAAATGCTTACAAGAAACAGCTGTAAAACCACATAAAAGCCAGAATAAGAATTATAATTTTTATAAATTATAATTCTTTGTTTACTAATCCAAAGTTTGTTTTACTGGTTAATGTGTATCTAATACTCATTTAGGGGGCTGGTCACTGACCATGTAACACTAAAGTATGTTTTCCCTTTAATAATCAGGATTGCAATCAAAGCCACCGATTTAGCTTATGTTTCAAATAAGAACCAAAGTTTCTTAACAGTCTAATGCATAATTTTGATTTTTTTCAGTTAAAAGACTTCTTGCTGAAAGAATTCAATTAATATATGACCAGAATAAAGGCTAGACAGATATTGCTCTCAGGTTTTCAGACAAAGACTGACAATTATAGAAGAAAATTGAGAACCTATATTGCAAATGCTTAACTGAGAAATCCAAATAAACATACAAAACATCTGGGCTTGGGTCGTTTCCAGAGATAATTCTAGGACTTCAATAGTTTCATGTGTTCACTTTGTTATTCTCTTACTCTTGAAGAGTGATATCACTAGTAAATGGTACCACTTTTTACACAAAAGGCTTTGTGGGGAATCAGGATTTGTCTTTTTCCCAGTAAGTCTTTGAAAAAGGTAATAATACTAAAATTTTCAGTGTTTCTATAGAGCTGCAGTCACCACTGAGCTTAATTGAAACAAAGAAACAAAGCACCTCTGAAAATGTGGTCTTACAATCTGAAATTGGAAGCGAACCCTGAGGTATCCAAATTTCTTGGACATTTCTGACAGTTTTAGCCCATTATTTGAGCCCTGATAATATAATATATAATAAACATGAGTTTTGTGGTTGGTTTGGTTTTGTTGTTTGTTTGTTTGTTTGTTTTTTAATCTCCATTTATGAGCTATACTGAAAGATTTAGAAACAAGGAAGCAAAAAAGTAAAGTGCCTGAAGATAGACACCAAAGTAATTTCCATTAACTTCAATGGGATTTGGTGGAGTTCAGCACTTCTGAAAGTCAGACTGTTTCCTTAGTATGATACCATGGTTTTATAAACCTAACTTTAGGCTTGTATTTATGAAAATATTGTCCCAGATATTAAGTTTGCATTTTAAGGTATTTCTGTAAGGTGAGAAAAAAATATTAAGAAAATTAGCCAGCATTGCTCTCTCATCAGGCAGCTAGGTTAAGCAATCTTTTAAGGTAACGATACTCTCAGATGTGATGTTTTGCATATGGAAAGAATGTTATTTTTCCTTAACAAAGGGTCAAATATGATAATTTAGCAAACTGAAGATTTACCAACAATTTTAGACCTTTTTATCTTTCCATCTTCTTACTGCAGTACATTTTAGTTGAAAGGAGAATTAGGAGGCAGTCATGTTGCAAGCTTGAGATGCAGTCTAATTGCCACCATATGGTGCTTTTGTTTTTATCACCATCTTTGGAACAAAGGGTAGAACTTCCTAACCTGTTTGTTTTTATGCTAATTTTGCTTTTTTTTTTTTCAGAAGATCTAAATGGTTGACTTAAATCTCATAAGTTTCATTACCTTTTTCCCCGTTTCTTCCTTTTTTTTTTTTTTTGAGTAGTTTTCACATACTCAACATTGCATAAAATACCCATTTATAATTATGTTTAACCTTTGTAAAGCCACTGGGTAAAGTCTACTCATTAATCTTTAACCTGACAAGCCTTGAGGGTGGTGGAATTGGCACAGCCATGTATTAGAGGCTCAGAGACCACAGATTAGAGGTACAAAAGGGGCAATTAAGAGGTAGTATGAAAGGAAACAGAACAAAGCTAAAGGGATAGGATCATATTACGGTACATGTCAGACAGTAGTAAGGACAATGGAATGCAAATTCCTATAGACATGAAATCAAAAAATAAATGAAGCAGTGCATTTTTCAAAACAAAACCAATTTAATTATCTCCTTTCTTAGTCAAGCACAGATAACCTTCACTAAATTAGACCTCAAACATTGTAATAATCACACAGCACAGACACGTTTAGCTTTCAATAGTGTACCTCTATTTGTCTTTTGTTTATTTTTAACACACATGCTGCCTCTCAATAACTGTAAAAGACACAAGTTGGTATATTTCATTATGTCTCAGCAGAACACAACATCACCTGGACAAGTGTCACCCTGCAACTAAGGGACAAATCCTGCCCCTGGCCACCAGGCTCTGAGGAACGCCTGGCTGTTGGGCAGCTGCTCTGCGCTGATCCCAGCTCTCTGTGGGCTGACAGCGCAGATGATCATTAAGGTGATTTGGAAGGTCTAAGATGTGTGGCATGTGGGTGAAAGGAGTCAGGGCCAGGAATTAAAACACTGGCTCTGATGAGGCTTTATGGCTTTCCAACATCTTGGTAGGGAGTACTCTGAAATCGCAGAAGCTACTCTTTTTGCTATTCCTAAAGGACAAGGTCCTGTCATCTTTTTGACTGCACACTGAGACAGGTGTCTAATTTTAAGTTCATTAATTATTCCATTGACCACAGTTAGACTCTTCATTTGATTAGACACTTGCCTCAGCACCTTTCTCAGTCTGATCTCTTCTGACCAGTCTCTAAAGTGGTGGCATTAAGTGATGATTTTCCCCCAGTCCTCTGCAAAAATCCTTATCATTTGGTTGTGATATTTAGACTTGGCTCCAGGGGCTGGGTTTCCTTTAAAGAAAATTTCATCTTATGCTTCTGTAAGCCTTCAGTGTATTTCAGAATAAAACAAGAAAGACACATTTGTAAGCTGATAGCGTTATAACCTGTAAGTTCCACACTGGGAAGGTTGGGGTAGGATACAAAATCCAGCATTACCAAGTTTGGGGTTTTTATAGTCACTTTTGCAACAAGTGATGATTACTTTCCTGATAGATAAAGCTGCTTTTGTCAAGAGGTTACATGAGAACCTTAGTTTTCATCCGAAATAAAAATAAATTACAAACAATACTATCTCTGATCTTTCTGTTTTCATAGAAGTGCAACATCTGTTCAGAAGATGCAGCATGATCTTCCGTACCTCTGACCCTGTGCATTGAAGGAAAAGTCCCTACAATCTCCAGCATACTGGAGTTGCAGTTTTGACAGTCCTTACCTGAGGAAGGTTCTCACCTATGCTCAGTGAGGTAGAGGTCTATTAGAAACCAATCCCATTTCTGAATATGTATCTAAGTGACTTATGAACATTTCAAAGTGAGTGTATTACAAGAATTACAAGGAAGATAAAATACTTGTACTCTAAAGAAGAAAAAGTCTCAAAGGGAGTATGACCATGCTGTACATCTCAATGTGTTTATCTAGCTAATCATGTGGGTATCGGAAAGCAGAAAAGGCTTTGGGAAAAAAAAAAAAAGGGAAAAAAAAAAAGAAATAATCATAACGGTGGAAAGAATGCATCTTAATTTGTCTTTCTCAAGGGCAAATACTAGACTTGTAAATATAATTAAAGCTCCTTTTAAAAAATGGAACAGAAACATGAATAAGCTGTCAGAAGGAGACTTCACCAGATTTGGAAGAGGTGGCATGCCAGACAATGTGGAAGTGGTCAACTTTGCACATAGAGTGCATGGAAAATCTAAAAAATCAGACACTGCAGTCTGAGAATGGTAACAAAAATTAAAGTTTTAATGTTTTGGATTAATTTCTTTCTGCTTTACTGCTTGCAAGAAGTATGGCTAACTATAGTGAATAGACGGAGGGCCAAATACTGCCTTTTTTGTTAATGATTGAAATAATATCTCTGTTCCTTAAATTAAGGTATAGGCTTTTTTAAGGTCAGATCTTAAAATTTTAAAGATCCAGATCTGAAATGCACATTAGTGAGGCTCTCTAATTATGGTCAATTAATGTGGAAAAATGGAATTACAGAAAAACAGTGAGGAGTTCCCATACAGTCATTATTTTAAATTTAATTAAGAGTAAACCTCATATACTGAGAAGTATCCAGTTCTCTTGGTTTGCATGAACTCCCATGTTTGTTGAGTTTAGTTACATTTAAAGAGTTAAACCAGAACTAAACCAATTTAACAACATAGAGAATCATGCCCTGGTTTTTGAAAGATCAATGTAAATAGGAATAACCTTTCTTCTCCTTTCTTCACTTAACCCAGCACTTTTCATTCCTTAATGAGACAGAAAACATGTGTAGGTCCTACTTCTAGGATTTTCTTATCTTTCTCAGTGCTTCAGGGCTCCCAAGAGGAACTAAATCAAATCTAATCAAACAAATTCTTACTAAATTTAACAAATAACTAGGAGATACTGAAGCCAGAATAATGGATGCAACCAATACATGAACTCAGGGTATAACTGTAAGACAATTATGGGAAAGAAAAATAGGTCAGAAAAAATAAGGCAGAAAATACTGTGTTTTTAATGCTGTATTTATTAGCTGTCTGGGTCAGCTACTTTATCTCTTTCTAATCATCTGTGTAAATAAGACTAGCAATGTCATATTCTTTCATTTGTGCACTATACTGACAATTTTCATTGCTTAATGAGATCGAATGTTTCTAGGTTCTACATATGTATACTCATTCTCTTCAACCCTTCAGGGCATCTTCCTTCCCATGATGAAAAAAAAAGTCCTCAAAGAATAATAAACAGTTTGTAGTGAATTCAGCAAATAAGTAGGATATGCATGCAATGCTTTAAATTTTCAGTTATAATAAAATTACACTCAAAAACCACAACATAAATCTCTGCTTGAGGTGCAGTACGGCATGAATCAGTGCACTGGTTATTTCCTCTGGAGTCTACAGTATTGGCTATTGTTGGATACAGAATACTGGATTTAATAAACATATCTTGTTTAACACAGTGATAAATACTGTGTTACTTTAAACAGGAATAGTCTTTTTAGACAATCCCATTGTTTATATTTATAAATGCTTATAGTGATGACTTTTTAAATGGGTAATATCACACAAAATGTATCAGCACTCTTTCTCCTCTGGCCTTTTTTCACATTCATGCAAAGTAGTTTAAATATAACTTCCTTATGTTTGATTCTTTTGCCCATCTAGTCTAAGATGTCCCTGCTCCTTGCAGGGGGGTTGGATTAGATGACCTTTAAAGGCCCCTTCCAACCCTAACCATTCTATGAATCTATGATTCTGTCTCAAAATAGTGTCCTCACAGATAGAGCAGCTCCTCTGAATCTCAATCCAAAGAACTGGTGAAAACATAAAATGCCATCCTAAACTAAGAATGTTTTCAAGACTCTAAGATAATGTCCCCTGAATAATCTTAGTGTTAAGCCAACACATTATTTGTTTGAGGTGGAAGCAAAATAGAAGGGGGAAAATTAAGACCTAAAGGCAGACTAAAATAACATGGAAACCAGTCAAAAAACCAGGAGCAGTGAGACTGGGACCGTTCCTTCATGGATAGGCATAAACCTTAAGAGAAAGGAGGTTTGAGCGAATTCTCAAAGAACCCACTGAATATCAGTATCATGGGGATGCTGATATGGGGAGTGGAGGGAGAAGTGAATGCTGCCTATGTTGGTCTTAGTCTAGCAGAGTAAACGAAATTTCTTACGAATCACAGAAAATATGAATAATGGAGTCACCTTTTCACTTCTAAGTATTAATTCCTGGAAAGTCTCTGTAGCACTGTTAAATTCGTGTAGGAGATTTTTTGCTAGGAACAAATACTTCCTACTTTTGTGTCACCCATTGTGAACTCCACACTGTTATATTTTTTCGGGTTTCTTAACTACTGTCATCAAAGGCTGACTGGGTAATTTGAAGTCTATCTAGAACATGAATGCCTTTTTGCTGTCCTTAGTCTACCTTTTAAATTTTTCTTTTCAATCATTTTTTATTCACATGGATCAGTTAAATACATGAAAAGGGAATGATTTATCTCTGATGATCCTGATTAAGTTAATGTATATTTCATTATCACATTTATACATACCTTTTAAAGTGGTTTTACCCACTCACATGCTTAATGACTGTGACTCCTAGATCTCGACCCAACTCCTTACTCTGGTTTTGCCTCTCTTTGCTTAGTTTAGCAAGATGACATGGAGTTCTGACATCTCTTCATTAGACTGCTGCCAATTTCAGCTTTACATGGCCATGTGTGATCTACTGTCCTGCCCTGTCCCTGCTTTCTTTCTTCCTCTTTTTCTCCTGTTGCTGTAAACTCCATCATCGAACTCCTAATCACTCAGGTCCATAAGTAACCCATTCATTCCCTTTAACCATTCCCTCTCTGTGGGTTTGTACAGGCACACTACTTCCAAGTTCTCTATCTTCCTCATTCATAGCATTTCCAGAATGTAAACTCCATTATTTCTACCTTTGAGTTGGGCATCTACACCTGGCCTAGTCACTCTAATATCTTTTTGTAATCACTGAGAGAAAAAGGCATAAGCAGAAATCGGTTCACTTCATGTATCTTAAACATCTATTTTAGATTGAGATTAATTAACCCCAGATAGTATCTATTCCTCTCGATATACTTACAGGGAGTGTTAGGTGATCTATCAGATTTGGAAACCTAAAATGTCTAGATTTAGAACATATGACTCCTAATCCTGCTGACCTTATTGCTCAGTAAATTGCTGGCCAACTTTGTCTTCTACTGTGCTAAGTGAGGTGGCCAAGGCTGTGGACTGAAAAATGGCTGAATTACCTGGTTCAAAGATCACTGGCATGAAGACCACCTGGAGGCCAGTCACCAGCATTGCATCCTAGGGGTCAATACTGATTCTGATACTGTTTAACATCTTTGTTAATGACCTGGATGATGGAACCAAGTATACCACCAGCAAGTTTGCAGAAGGCACAAGGATGTGAGGAGTGGTTGATAGACAATATGATTGTGCTGCTATTCAGAGGGACCTCTACAGGCTGGAGAAATGAGCAAATGAGAAACTTATGGAGTTCAACAAAGGAAAGTAGAAAGTCCTACATCTAGGAAGAAAAATTCCGTGCACCAATATATGTGGTGGGCCCACGGACTGGATAGCAGCTTTGCAGAAAAGAGCTTGGGGGTCCTGACGGACAAGTTGTCCATGAGCTAGCGATGTGCCCTTGCAGCAAAAGCAGCCAACAGCCAGAAGGGTAACAGCCGCATTAGGAGGAGTGTTGCCAGCAGATCAAAGGCAGTGAGTCTTCCCCTCTACTCAGACCTGGTGAGACACATCTGGAGTGATGAGTCCAATTTGGGGCTCACCAGTACAAGAGAGATAAGGACATACTGTGGAGAATCTAAGGAAGGGCTACTGAGATGATTAAGGGACTGGAGCGTCTGCTATATGAGGAGAGGAAATGAGAAGCCTTGAGATGAGAAGGCTCAGGATGGTCTTATCCATGTGTATAAATACCTGACGGGAGGGAATGAAGAAGTCAGAGACAGACTTTTTTTTCTCTGTGGTACACAGTGACAGGACAAGAGGCAATGAGCGTAAATCAAAACACATGAAACTTCTTCTGAGCACAATAAAATACTTTTTTTTTTTTTACTATAGAGAGTGCTCAAGCACTGACACATGTTGCCCAGAGAGGTTATATAGTCTCCATCTTTGGAGATGTTCAAAACCTTAGATATGGTCCTGGGCAACCTGCTCCAATTGACAGTTCTTTGAATGTGGTGGGGGTTGGACTAGATTATTTGCAGAGGTCCCTGCTAACCTCAGCCATCCTGTCATTCTGAAAAAAAATCACAATAAGATTTATTAACATGAAGTATAATAAGTGTAATATCTTGGTTGCCATGGGGTAATAGGCCATAAAGTTATTATATACCAGTGCTATTTGGACATTTGATTTTTTTTTGTCACAATTTAGATAATTACAAAGTGCCTGAAGTAGTGGTGTTAGAGCAAGTGTCACAGATAACAGGATGGTTTGTGCAATACTACTTAGAATACTTTCATTATTTTAGTTCTTTGATACTTAAGATATTAACAGTATTATTGATCCATATACTATTCTGACTATCTTGTCTGCTGGATATGGGCATATGGGATTTATAGCTTTCATTAATGGTGTGGAAATAGATTGCTTGTTATTTATAAGATTGGAACATAAAAGCTGGCATTGTAGAGTATGCAAGTGCATGACTGGTACTGTTAACAAAGACCTGGCTCAGCTGTGGCACAGGAGTTTTTTACTGGCATGCTAATGGATGTGTAAACTTCTAGGACCTTACCTAAGAATTGGGTTTTGATCATACTTTTGAATTTATTATTCCCACTCCCCTTTTTATTTATAATACAGATACAGCTACAACAATGAAGCAAGAATTGTCCTTTCTGGACTAATCCACAAAAGCTGTTGCAAAATCATTCAAATCCCTCATGACAGGCTTGATGTTTATGATTAATCATGATCAAAGGAAATATATACTTAAGCACAAGGTTACTTTGAAATCGGATCTATACATACTACTAGCCTGTGACTTAATGCTCCTGTCCCTATGACCCTCACCTTCCCTCTCTTTGCTCTCTAACTACTTGCATCATTTCAAGTTCAGCCTGGAGAAGAGAAGGCTCCGGGGAGACCTGATAGCAGTCTTCCAGTACCTCAAGGGGGCCTACAAGAAAGATGGGGAGAGGCTGTTCAGTAGGGCCTGTTGCGATAGGACAAGTGGGGAGTAGATTTAAAATAGTCGGGAGTAGATTTAGATTGGAAAGTAGGAAAAAATTTTTTACGATGAGAGTTATAGAACACTGGAACAGGTTGCCCAGAAAGGTGGTGGAAGCCCCATCCCTGGAAACGTTCAAGGCCAGGCTGGATGAGGCTCTGAGCAACCTGATCTAGTTGGAGATGTCCCTGCTCCTTGCAGGGGGGTTGGACTAGATGACCTTTGAAGGTCCCTTCCAACCCTAACCATTCTATGATTCTATGATTCTAGACCTGACTCTTTTACTGACTCTTTCCTTATCCCTGGACAATGTCACTCTTTGGTGCTACTGAGTACGAGTCTTCTGCAAATGAACAGAAATGAGAATACCAGATATATATGGTCTATGACATGCAGCTGAAGAGTTCAGATTCTGTCTGGGAGAGGGTTTGTGAGCTTTCTCATTCTTTATGGTCTTTTGACTGGGTCTATAAATCTTTATTCATGTTTGAAGTGGCGTTACCTGTGCAAGAACAGAGTTGTAGCACATAAAGTTAAGAGTCAAGTGATTTAAGAGCATCTGTTGCTAATCAACTGTTTATGTTATTTAAATGTGAAACGCAATTAAACTGAAGATGTACCTTTGAATCTTCAGTTCTCATTTTTTTTTTCTGATGGTGGGTGGTGAGACCTAGTAGGATTTCTCCTTCTCATCCATCAGATTGACCTCTTTGCTAATTAATGAGAGTGTGAGAATCAACAGAGCTTGTGACTAATGAGGATGTTTCATTCATTGGTGTATGTGAAAGCATTCATAGCATTAAAGCGTCATTCCAGGTGAACTTAGGTGAATATTTGGCAGAAAAATTCCTCCTAAATGAACAGACCAGAACAGTACCATTAAATCACATTTGCACTTCAACACTTATCTGCAGCCTCGTACCTCATTGCATTTTAAAAACTTCATGTTACTGCGCTCTTGGACTTGACTGAGGATAGTACATAGGTCAGATTCATCCTATGTACTTCAGATACATAACCAAGGCAACTAAGTTAGAAGAGTGTTATCTTATGTTCTGTCTGTGGACAACAGAGAGATGTAGGCACTTCTAGAAGTCAGTCTAGAACTTACATGTACTAAATCATCCTCTGGCATGGTCTGTTCTCTTTATATAATAGAAATCAAGGTTAGGGGGATGATGAAGGGCTTGCTTCAACTTTATGTGGATGCCACAAGAGCAGTATAGCTAATAGACCAGTGGAGAAGAAGGAAGGGAGGAAGGGAGGAAGGGAGGGAGAGAGGGAGGGAGGAAGGAAGGAAGGAAAGAAACAGAAAAAAAAGAAAGAGAGAGAGAAAGAAAATACATTTAAAGGAATATTAGTGTAGATTATTCAAATGTTATGTATGTGAGGGGACATAGATGCCCTATATTTCAATCATATGAAACACTGATATTTTTGTGAGTTAAAATTAACTTAATGAAAAACTATCCCATAAACTACTGGAAAGTTTTTGGCACTTACTTCTGAAACAGCTGCTGCTAGAGACTGTTAGAGATGATCTACTGGTTTAAATAAACCATCCGTCTGATCTTTTATTGAAGTGTTTAAAAACCATTCCTTAAGAACAGATATTTTATTTAGTTTTCAACTGTGGTGACAAAAATGACAAATAAATTAAAACAAGTCTGTAGTTGCCAAAGAAACTTTTAACATTGCTAGCTTTCTCCTTGCCAGTCAAATGTGAGTGGGAAAAGCCTCCATCAGCTAGCAGGTGCTCACAGAAGGATGTGGGTGCACAAAACACTGTGTGGTGCTTATACTCTTTTCAGTTAATTGGAGGGAATGAAACTGTTGAAGTTTCATAACAAGCTGCATCAACTTGGCATTTTTCCCCTCTTTCAATCATGGCTGAGTAGGGAAAAAAAGTTGGGGAAAAAAAAAAAGGAAGTAAACCATACTAAATGATGAGATTTAGTAAGATGGGGCAGACAGGTATTTACGATGCTGCCGCCACATAGCCACATAATTTTTAAAGGACAGCATAATTTTTTTTTTTTAATTGGAGCTACACACAAATCATCTATTTCTTGTGCACACTTAAGTGGTAGTCGGTGTTTTAATTTTGTCTGCATGCAGTTAGTAGCGTGGCCAGGATTTTTGTCTGGACAAAAACGTTTAGCTTACATATTCCTATAATTACAAAGTGTGGACTTCCTTGAAGAAAGAGAAGTGAATGCTTCAAGGAAGAAAGAGAAAAGTTTAAAATAACAGATCAAACCAGTTTAAAATAACAGCAAATGCTTCTGCCAAAAAAAGTACCGCTACACTAGAGACAGGCATCAGATGTTTCTTGTCTCATATGTCAGTCTGAGTGGCTCAGCACTTAAGTCTGCCCCACAACCTTTACAACTCTCATTATCTTTAAAGGAGTGCAGGAAGTAGATTAAAAAACTAGCACACACTGCCATGGATCTTGACCCACTAAATGCTGAAAAGTTAGGGTGTACTTCAGGAGTGGCCCAAAAAAGTCCTAAACTTTCTTGACTTCTGACTTCCCCTGGCCTTAAGAATTAGGTGATTAAATGCATAGCTATATTCAAGTAGACTTTAGGTTATATCACCTACAGTCCATGTAGACTGGTCTAAACTGATAAAATAATCCCAGATGTGAAGCTTGGATTTATTACAGTTATTTGTAAATGACTGAGTGATTTGAATGTCGTCCATTGTCACTGGAAATGTGTTTTTCATTAAAATTTACATCCAAAATGGAAATACATAAAATCTAGGTTGATCCTAACTATCCACATGCTTTATTTTCAGGGCCTTCTTTATTATACTGACAATATATTACTAAGGCATATAACTAAAGAGTATAAACTAAAATTTGGTAAAAAAGATTGAAAACTCTAAAAAGACAGGTAAAAACCCATTGCAGTATTTCCTTAAAAATTCTATATTGCTTGCTAATAATAGGAATAATTTATCTTTTGAATTATTTAAATAAATAATAAAATTCTCCCTCTTATGTTCAACTAAGTTACTGTTGAGGAGTTGTTAACTGAGTAGCATATAAAAGCTTACACCAAAAGAAAATCAAAACTACATGTAATTATTCCCAAATAGTCCTATTCATTAAAGTACACCTGTGAAGTCTGCAGACAGAGCTGTAAGTTTTTTTGTTGTTTTCAGTGGTCATGATGAATTTGAATTTTGGTTTGAATTTTTATCTCATAAAGCTCCCAAAAAGTAGGAAGGCATTGCTGGAATTTGGTAGTACACAAGACTGGAATATGTAGGCCAATCAGGAACAAGCACCTGCCTCAGCAATATTTCAGGTGCCTTGTAGTCATATTGTATGCTCCCATTCAGCAAGAACAATTGAAATCTAGTGGCAGGTCATGGCTAAATAACTTGTGGACATGCTTGTCAACATGGTCCTTCTCAGAAAATAAATGACGTAAGATTGATGTTAAGAGAGAGAGACTCTTTAGACCACGTACTCCCAACTGGAACTTTAGTTTTCGACCATTGGTTTGTTTTCACTAATGACATCAATTTTTCAAATCATCCTTAGTGTTGGGTGATAAAATGAGTATGGGAAGACATATCAGCCAAGTTTTTTTGTTAGTCCTCAGTCCATATACTTTGCATATTTAAGAACGTGATTCCAAGATTGCTGATAACCCACAAATTTACAACTAATTATCATGTCAAGGGACTCAACAGAAAAATACACTGAGGAAGAGATAGGAAAGATGGATTATGAAGAAAGAGTGAAAAATAAGAGTATGTACCACTGGCCAGACAATGGCTACTAGAGGATGCAATATCTGTCTACAAGTATTCGAATTGTGTAAACACCTAGGAGGCATAGGATTTGTTTAGAGAGGTACAAGGGAGCATAACTAGGAATAACTAAATTAAAATGAGCACAGAAAAATGCAAAGTTTACATCAGAAAAACTTCCTGTGAGGTCTATTAGTCTGTAGTAACCTCCCCACGGAAGTATTGGAAGCCCATCACTTGAATAATTTAATACTAGACTGGATAAAGCACACAAGAATAGACTGTAGGGAACGAGCCTGTACTGAGTTATTACAGCTTATAGATGGATAAACTACATACCTACATTGCACAGAGTTCTCGTACAACAGGACTGCAGTCAAGAAGGCTACACCAACTTTTCATCCTGCAACAAAGGACTCTCTGGGTCTCAACATGCATCCACTTGCTGTTTTTCCCTTCAGTATAGTCCACAGTAGCAGGAATGTTATCCTTTTTTGAATAAATTTGCTTCTTTTTTTTTTTTTTTTTTTCTCCCTTGATGCCTACAATGTCAGATGGGTGAAATGTGGTGTGGTGTCACGCTTTTCGTATGTTGACATGTTAACTGTTCTGTGTCAGTTATAAATTAAAGATCCTCCAGAGCTTAGTAAGATCTAGCAAAAGCTGTATTGAAAGATTTCTATAAAACTTTGATAAAGCCCCAAGCTGTGTCCTGGATCTGCCAGGGCAAAATTAACTATTTCTAATATTGCCAACTCCCTGTGCTCACTGTGAAAATTTCCATTTTGCATGTTGTTATTATGTGGTATTTATTTTTATCATTGTACTAAAAAGATGTAGAATACATTTAGTTCTCAGTCATTGTTTTCTACAGGCAGTACACATCTATAAAATTCTTTTCATTTTACTGTTCATTAGCAATGATGTTTGGCCCTCGATGGTCTAACTTAAACTGTAAGCACACTTATAAAATCTTAGTTCTAGTCTAGCTTTTAGTCAAATTCAGAGTTGGCAAGGTCATGGAGCAGATTCTCCTGGAAACCGTGCTAAGGCACATGGAGAGCAAGGAGGTGGTTGGTGACAGCCAACATGGCTTCACCAAGGGCAGATCGTGCCTGACCAATTTGGTGGCCTTCTATGATGGGGTGACGGCATCGGTGGACAAGGGACGAGCAACTGACATCATCTACCTGGACTTGTGCAAAGCTTTTGACACTGTCCTGCACGACATTCTTCTCTCTAAACTAGAGAGACATGGGTTTAATGGACGGACCACTCGGTGGATAAGGAGTTGGCTGGATGGCCACACTCAGAGAGTGGTGGTCAACGGCTCGATGTCCATGTGGAGACCGGTCACGAGTGGCGTCCCTCAGGGGTCCGTGCTGGGCCCGGCCCTGTTCAACATCTTTGTCGGCGACGTGGACAATGGGATAGAGTGCACCCTCAGCAAGTTCGCTGACGACACCAAGTTGTGTGGTGCTGTCGACACGCTGGAAGGGAGGGATGCCATCCAGAGGGACCTTGACAGGCTGGAGAGGTGGGCCCGTGCCAACCTCATGAAGTTCAACCAGGCCAAGTGCAAGGTCCTGCACCTGGGTTGTGGCAATCCCAGGCACAAATACAGGCTGGGCGGAGAATGGATTGAGAGCAGCCCTGAGGAGAAGGGCTTGGGAGTGCTGGTGGATGAGAAGCTTAACATGAGCAGGCAATGCGCCCTTGCGGCCCGGAAGGCCAACCGCATCCTGGGCTGCATCAAGAGGAGCATGGCCAGCAGGTCGAGGGAGGTGATTCTGCCCCTCTACTCTGCCCTGGTGAGACCCCACCTGGAGTACTGTGTCCAGTTCTGGAGCCCCCAACACAAGAAGGACATGGACCAGTTGGAGAAGGTCCAGAGGAGGGCCACGAAGATGATCAGAGGGCTGGAGCACCTCTCTTATGAGGACAGGCTGAGAGAGTTGGGGCTGTTCAGCCTGGAGAAGAGGAGGCTCCGGGGAGATCTGATAGCGGTCTTCCAGTACCTCAAGGGGGCCTACAAGAAAGATGGGGAAAGGCTGTTTAGTAGGGCCTGTTGCGATAGGATGAGAGGTAATGGTTTTAAAATAGAGGGGGGTAGATTTAGATTAGAAATTAGGAAAAAATTTTTTACGATGCGAGTTATAGAACACTGGAACAGGTTGCCCAGAAAGGTGGTGGAGGCCCCATCTCTGGAAACGTTCAAGGCCAGGCTGGATGAGGCTCTGAGCAACCTGACCTAGTCAGGGATGTCCCTGCTCCTTGCAGGGGGGTTGGACTAGATGACCTTTGAAGGTCCCTTCCAACCCTAACCATTCTATGATTCTATGATTCTATATTTGACTTTGGAATGTACAGTTTCAATAAAGTAATATTGCAGCGTTAGTGAGTAACAGGATTAAAATTCATATTCTCATCCTCTTTTTTGGCCTATCACTGCATCCTGCATTTTATAGACTAACATGACCACTGGGGATCACATCAAGGATGTGCTTAGTGTCTTCCACTCCAGCAGTCCCAGGCTGGTGGAAGGGCCATGAAAGGATGATACAGCTGATATGACTTTATGTAGGCTCAGGGAACTGTAACTGCTGTGATGGGGGGAGGTCAGGCCTTGGAGGACTTGTCAAGAGGGCAAACAAAACAAGCAAACTGAAGCACTACCAAAGCATATTTTCAATTCTAGTTTTGAAATACTTTTGGGAAGCAGATTAATGACAGTAAGAGGTATGTCTTCCAGTCTGAAAAAAGAAACTACTAAGTATTGATTGCAGAGGGTACATCTAGAACCCTAGATGCAATTTGGCTATTGGGTATGGTACTATCTGTGAGGACACTGACCTATATCCTTCTCAGTTCTCAAGGAAAATTAGTTCATTGTTTTTGTGTGGGCTGTTTTGTCTGGATATACTTTGCAAATGAAAGTAGCAGAGATTACAGGAAGAATGGACAAATGGTTGCTTTCCAGCCTATGGCAAGAGAGATCTTCTGTTCCTTACAAGGTGTTGTAGTTCAGCCCCAATCGGAACCAGATTACGCAGTCTCTCTCTCACTCCCCCCACCCTCCGAGGGAATAGGGAGAGATAATATAAGGAAAAATGGCTCGAGGTTTGAGATAAGGACAGGGAGAAAATCCTTAAAGTTACCGTTATGGGCAAAACAGACTCGACTTCGGGAAAACTATTCATTTATTTCTAAAACTAGCAGGAGAATGAGAAAGGGAACAAGATAACCTCCCCCGACCCCTCCCTCTTCCCAGGCTTAACATTATCTCTACTACCTTCTCCCCCCCGAGCGGCACAGGGGGTAAGAGGGAATGGGGGTTGCGGTCAGTTCATCACGCATTTTTTTACGTCGCTGCTTCATGGTCGGGGGAAGAACTCCTCACATTCCTCCCCTGCTCCATTGCGGGGTCCCACCCATATGCCACAGTCCTTCCTGAAACTGCTCCGGCGTGGGTCATCTCTTCCACGGACTGCAGTCCCTCCAGAACAGCTGTCCCAGAGGGCCCTCCATGGGCCACAGCCTCCTTCAGGCATCCACCTGCTCTGGCATGGGGTCCTCCACAGGCTGCAGGTGGATCTCTGCCCCTCTGTGGACCTCCATGGGCTGCAGGGGGACAACCTGCTCCACCATGGTCATCACCACAGGCTGCAGGGGAATCTTGGCCAGGAGCTGCATTACTCCTCCCCCTCCTTCTTCACTGACCTTGGCGTCTGCAGCTGTTCCTCTCACAAGAAAAGATCTTCACAACAGGCTGGCAGACGCCTCTCAGAATCTCTTCACATCATCCAGCTCATCTCCTCTCCACTTCTTGCAGTCAGGCTGGGCCGAGTCGGGCCCAGTCGGCCGCCTGGTGAGAGGCCAGAGGCTGAGGCCTGCAAGGCCCATGAGGCTCGCGCCTCCCCCTCTGCACCTCTGCCCCCACTCAGCTTCTTCACATCTGCTCTTTTTTTTTTTTTCTGTTTTCCCCTTCTTAAATACGTTATCACAGGGGCGTTATCACGGAACATTCTGCTACCAACTGGCCCGGCCTTGGCCAGCAGTGGTCCGCCCTAGGCCTCGCCGAGTCCACTGAACAAAGGGGAGCAACTTCTAGCAGTTTCCTACAGAAGCTACCACCTTAGGGCCCTCCTCACTAAAGAAAACCACAACAGCTTGCTTGGTGACGTTCAACAGGTCTACTTGCTCTGTTTGCTCTAGTTCCCCATCTATTAAATAAAGTTGATAAATCACAGAGTTGTGTTGTGGTTTAACCCTGGTGTGCATCTCAGCCCCACACAGTCACTTGCTCACTCCCCATGAGTGGGATAGGGGAGACAATCAGAAGGGCAAAAGTATGAAAATTTCTTGGTTGAGATAAAGATATTTTAATGGGTAAAGCAAAGCTGTGATGCAAGCAAAACAAAATGAGGAATTCATTCAATACTTCTCATTGGCAGATGGGTGTTTAACCATCTCATGGGAAGCAGGGCTCCATCATATGTAACGATTACTTGGGAAGATAATTGCCATCTGTGAAGGTTTAGCCCGAATTAACACACAGTTTCTCACTCACCCTCACCCTCCCCAGTGGGATGGGGGAGAGAATTGGGAAGGAAGGAGAACTCACGGGTTGAGATGAAGACAATTTACTGAAATAACAAGGGAAAACTACAATAATAACAGAATATAAGGATATTAAAATATACAAAGTGAACAATATATGTTTTCTCACCACCCAATGTCCCAATGACCAATACAGGCCGTCCCGAGCAACAATCACAGAAACGAAACTGAGCAGCAAGCAAAGGAGCAAAAGAGAGCCAGCAAGGTAGGGGGAACAATGCCAGTAAAACGAGGGAGAAAGATGGATGCCAGGAAGGCAGATACCCTCCCTGGCCAGCCCCCACTTATATACTGAGCATGACGTTTACAGCATGGAATACTCTCTTTGGCCAGTTTGGGTCAATTATTCTGTCTGTCTTTCTCCCAGCTTCCTGCATCTGCAAACTAGCGAGACTTGGAAAGCAGGACAGTGTCCTTGGTCTCATTCACAACAACTGGTATCATCAGGGTGTTTATCAACATTCTTCACACACGAAATCCAAAACACACCAGCTACTGAAAGGAAAATTAACTCCATCCCTGCCAAAACCAGGACACCATCACTCTGAATGTCCCCCCCTTCCTCCTTCTTCCCTTCAGCTTTTATTGCTAAGCATGACGCCATATGATATAGGATATCCTCTTGGACAGTTAGGGTCAGCTGTGTGCCCTCCCAGCGTCTTGCGCACCCCTAGCCTACTTGCTGTCAGGGAAGACTGAGAAATCAAAAAAGGCCTTGATGCTATGTAAGCACTGCTTATCAATAGTTAAAACATCCTTGTGTTATATCAACACTGTTTTTAACACAAATGCAAAAAAAAAATAGCATGATATAGGCTTCTATGAAGATAATTAACTCTATTCCAGCTAAAATAAATGTATTAGTTTAAATACATTGACAGTTGTGAAGTACTTGGGCATTACAGTAATGACGAAGTCTTTCTCACAGTCTATGAGAATTAGAGGAGCTAATCCTTCCATAAAGTACTCTATAAGGATTATGATTCATTTTCTTAACTGTCATCTTGTCCTACAAACCTGTGGTATCTTTGATTAGATTTTATCATTACCTTCAGGTGAGTTTGTAGCATATTCAAAATATTCAATAAACCATGAAAAAATTGCCCCAAGCAGGGTGATTTCTTTGTTTTTATCAGAGCTTTGCAAAACTAGTAAATTTCAATAAGCTGTACATTTCTCCAACTGCTGACAAATTTGGAAGTTCAATGATGTTTTCACTCAGGTTGTTTAATTTTCTATTATACAGGAAAACAGAGCACGAAGTTTAATGAAAGGAACAAAACTGAAACTGCCTATGCTTTAAAAAACTTTCTCTTTTTTACGGAAACAATTCTTGGATTTATTTTCTTGGTAGATTAAAAAAGTTTTAGAAACTGAAATGATAGGCATTTTTTTCCCCTAGTTTCTTAAATGTTTTCTAATGGTTACAGATCTAGTTGTAAACTTCTTCCTCATATGGCAAGAAAAGTCTGTTTCTGTGAGCAAGAGTTTGCAGGGTCAAGGCTTATAGTTGTATTAGAATATTCAGGCAGAACTAAATAACAAAGAATAAAGTGAAAAACACCAGTAAATTAAAATAGAGCTGGAATACACTCAATTAGCTAAATTACTATTGATATCTGTCATTATAAAGTACCCAGGGCTGTATAATTTTGTTCTAATCCCCTAAATGCGCAACTAAGCAAGTGAGAGAACATATATTCCTACAACCCCCAGTGGAGATATTGAGATTATGCATGCTCTCACTAATTTAAAGAGGGACTTTCACACTGGGATACATTTTAAAAAGAGAACATTTAAATAAAAAGCAATTTGGTCTGCCTGTAATTGTATTCCCCTTGCTGTTATTGCTAATTACTGAAGATATTTGTGCTTGAATGGGTGAAATCCTTTTTTTTTTTCTTTTTAATTTTAAACAGCTCAGTTCAACTTCCACTCAATCCTGCTGAAATCACAAGGTCAGGGTCTTTTCTTCATATTCCTGTTTACCAGTGTCAGTCAAGAGGCAAAGTCAGCATGCTCAAATGGAGGAAGTTGTACAAATGCTTGGCTAAAATCTGACACTAGTCTAGATCCAGCCATATTCAAACTAGAAATAAGATTAAAAAAATCAAAAGTTTGAACAGTAAGGGTGATGAACTCCCGGAACAAATTACTCGGAGAATTAGCAGATGCTTCCTCTCTCTCTATATATGCCCCCACATAAAGACTGGATACTTTTTCAATCTTGATTTCTTAAATCCAGCTACATATCATCCACATAAATGCTATTGGGCTCAAAAGAGAGGTTATATAATTATATTTCATGTATAGGAAGCTAATTGTCTATTGGGTCTTTCTAGCGTAAGAACAGTCTAGTATAAACTTTGACCTTATTGTAGTGAAACTGAGACATGATGAGAAATGCAGTAAAGACTATTATATATTCATCTTTATTTCATTCTATTATTAGTTTCTATCTATCCCTTATTTCCATACAGAGCAGAATAGCAGAAGGAAGGCCCTATGATGAGTGTAGCCCTATGGTAAGAGTGTGAGTTTGTTAACACTCTCATTGAAACCACAGACAAGCTTTTTATAGTCATTTTATATAATGTGGAAGTGTGAATTTTGAGCGTGATGGGCAACGGGTTACTCCTCAGCAGATCGAGCAAAATTCCTATGCTGGGAGTACATCACATAACTATCAACAGAGAGATCTTGGCTCAATGCTTCTGAGTGAATTGAAGTCCCAGATGTGGGAGAGTGTGGGATACTCAGAGCTGATCAGGCCAAAGTTACTAGGCTACCCCATGTCCCCTGACATGTTCTGGTCCAGTGATGGAAGACTTTATAATTCTTTCACGGTGAATTACTCACAGAGTTCCCTTGTTATTATTCTGAAATGTGGTATGGATCTTACATTTTTCTAGCCAAGAGGGTTTTCAAATGTGGTTAACAGGATCAGAGAGCCTGGCTGTCCTCCAAATTAATGTATCTGAAGGCTGAATTTCAGAAAGTATATTTTGAATAAAATGTCCCAAATATTTCATAACCAAATTATCTGATGTAGCAATGTGCTAGCATGCTTTTAAAGACATTGCCTGCTTTGCAGGCAATTACAATGTCCTTTAATAAATCTCTTTGTTTATCCTGATACGTTAGATATACTTATATGCTACACATCTGAACACTTTCTCAATACATTTCTGCTAACAGTAACAATTTAGTAAGTCACTTTGTTTAAGTAAAGACACCTCATCTGGGTTTAGTTTTCTGCTACATTAGCCTCAGATCTATCCATTAGATTATTTCTTAATACTGCAGTTATTTTACACTTCTGGTTATGTGGCTTAGCAATTACATGAACAAGGTAAATAAAAAAGAATCAGAGAATGTGAAATGAAAAACTTACGTGGTGGTAGATTTGAAACAGCTTGAAAAAGTTACTTTCAGTACAAGTTGAGAGTAAACTGTAGAATTCCTTGCTATCTTAGGATGATCAGAGTAGGTATACTAGATGCAGATATCCTTAGACCATCATTTTCTAGCACTGAGGCTGACTGGCAAGGAACAGCTAATATTTGCACTAAACTCTTGTAGCCTCCAAGACAGAGTAACTGCATCCAAACTACCTATTGGGAATGGTCTTACCTTGTGCCTAAATCCCAAATTGTTCCTGGAAATTGTTTGAAAGGGCTCTAATTGTTACAAGACAAAACTGTGCTAGGGACTGTTATAACAGCTTAACAGATGATCTAGTTCCAGTTTTGGAAATATTTCCTGGCTCTGTTTAATTTCATACCACTGACATAGCCTACAGATGCTAAAAACATAACTGGTCCAAAAAATGATTCAACAAATAGTAAAAAAAAAATCTATTAAATACAAAGATACATACCAAGTAAGGACTAGATATTGCCTACAAAACCAGAAAGGAAGTCTCTTTAAGCCACAAACAGCTGAAGACTGGAAGAGTATCACTAAATACATACTTTAGTCTTACATTTGTCACTGGGGATCTATTCTTGGCAATGCTGAGAACAGAATATTAGGGAAGGAGGAAGGAAGGGTAGATCTTTGGGTTTATGTGCAGGAGTGGATGCAAAAGTGGTTGGACTGAAGGTGGTTCCATGAAAGGGGACTTTCCCAATATCAGGGCATATGTTTAGGTAAGAGGACAGCATGGAGTTTATCTTTGAGAAAAGCAATCTATCCTAGACTCCTGGGAAGAAATTCTGATGGTTGCTGATTGATTGCGTCCAGCACATAAGATTGTGGAGCCAGGCAGATGTTGCAATGCTGTGCAAATGAATTGCACTTATGCCATAGAAACAGAGCAGAAGACAAGATGTAGTAGATGGCATATGAGACAGGATTAAAGGTTCATGCCAAATTGACGCCTGGAGCTCTAGAAAAGCAATTATAGAGGTGAGCTGATCACTTCCCATTGCAGATGAACTTCTATAGCACATAACCCTGCCACTCTAATACTTTAAGAAACAGCTGTGTGGAAAATATGAGATAATAAGAATATCAGGTGACTAAAGATATACAACTGTGATGGTTTAGCCCAAATCACCACACAGTTTCTCGCTCACTCTCCCCCTCCCCAGGGGGATGGGGGAGAGAATTGGGAAGGAAGGAGAACTCGTGGGTTGAGATGAAGACAATTTACTAAAATAACAAGGGAAAACTACAATAATAACAGAATATAAGGATATTAAAAAATATACAAAGTGAACAATATGTGTTTTCTCACCACCCGATGTCCCAATGACCGATACAGCCCGTCCCGAGCAGCGATCACGGAAACAAACCCGAGCAGCAAGCAAAGGAGCAAAAGGGAGCCAGCAAGGTAGGGGGAACGATGCCAGCCAAAACAAGCAGGAAGGATGGATGCCAGGAAGGCAGATACCCACCCTCGCCTGCCCCCACTTATATACTGAGCATGACGTTTATGGCATGGAATACTCTCTTTGGCTAGTTTGGATCAATTATGCTGTCTGTCTTTCTCCCAGCTTCCTGCATCTGCACATTAGCGAGACTCGGAAAGCAGGACGGTGTCCTTGGTCTCATTCACAACAACTGGTATCATCAGGGTGTTTATGAACATTCTTCACACACAAAATCCAAAACATACCAGCTACTGAGAGGAAAAATTAACTCCATCCCTGCCAAAACCAGGACAACAACAAATACCTAGACTTTCAAAATACTGACATTTACCACTCAGTCCTTTGAAAATGTAACAACTTTGGAAAGTGCACTCTCCCTCTGTCTGTACACACACACACACACAGGTGTATATGTGTGTGTATAGATGTATGTATATATATATGTATGTAGCTACCTATCTGTCTCTCTATATGTAAAGCGTGCAGTCAAAAGTGAAAAAGCCAATTGAACTCATATAATGTTGTATGATGGAAGGATGGGATATTTTGCATCCTTCAGAATTGCAAAGACAACTCCAGATAGCATTCTTAAACAGAACATTTATATTTTCGGTATATATTTTCGGTAAATATGACATTTCTTCACATTAGATATTAATTTGATTTCAGATAGAGTAACTGTTTATTTTCATATTGATATTCTCTTCTTTGTTTAGCCATTTACTTTTCTGATTATGTGCCACGAGCACATGTGTGTTTTCATGTCAAAAAGACGTCTTAGTGAGCAATTGAAACTGCAGAGCAGTTCATGCCACAGGCCTGATTCCCCTCTGTCACTGGTGTAACAGTTTCAAACTCATTATAGCTGCAGTAACATAAAATCTGTGCACTTGTGATCAGAACTAGTTGCTCGAATAAAAAGTATATCACTTTATGAATTATTGTAATTTCAAAGGTATCTTTATTAGCTTCCTTGGTAAACAGTCAATGTATTTACTGGTGATACAATGGAGAGGAGCAGTAGCAATCAGCAGAAGCAGACTTAGCAAGTGCAGATGTTTTGCAAATGTCACAATTATATCCTGTGAAATATTCTGTATATCCATTTGTATCCTAACAAAAGAACAGAAGCTTAACAGAAGCTTAACATGAGCAGGCAATGCGCCCTTGCAGCCCAGAAGGCCAACCGCATCCTGGGCTGCATCAAGAGGAGCATGGCCAGCAGGTCGAGGGAGGTGATTCTGCCCCTCTGCTCTGCCCAGGTGAGATCCCACCTGGAGTACTGTGTCCAGTTCTGGAGCCCTCAACATAAGAAGGACATGGACCAGTTGGAGAAGGTCCAGAGGAGGGCCACGAAGATGATCAGAGGGCTGGAGCACCTTTCCTATGAGGACAGGCTGAGAGAGTTGGGGCTGTTCAGCCTGGAGAAGAGGAGGCTCCGGGGAGACCTGATAGCGGTCTTCCAGTACCTCAAGGGGGCCTACAAGAAAGATGGGGAAAGGCTGTTCAGTAGGGCCTGTTGTGATAGGATGAGGGGTAATGGTTTTAAAATAGAGGGAGGTAGATTTAGATTAGAAATTAGGAAAAAAATTTTTACAATGAGAGTTATAAAACACTGGAACAGGTTGCCCAGAAAGGTGGTGGATGCCCCATCCCTGGAAATGTTCAAGGCCAGGCTGGATGAGGCTCTGAGCAACCTGATCTAGTCAGGGATGTCCCTGCTCCTTGCAGGGGGGTTGGACTAGATGACCTTTGAAGGTCCCTTCCAACCCTAACCATTCTATGATTCTATGATTCTATGATTCTATGTTCCATGCCACGTGGAATTTAAGTTTACTGTTTCAGTTGCATCTCTCTTTTCAACAATGACTGAAAATTATGCCTGTATTTACTTTTTAAGCTGACAGATATTATCAGATAATATGTTATTACTCAGAGACTGACAAGTGTGACTAATCAACTAGAAGAAAAAAAAATGCATTGCTTTTTGACTGATCAATATTATTCTTTGTCACAACTGTGTGATCTTGGATGTTGCAAGAATGCATCTGTAACTGCTTTCAAAGGGGACACTGCACATTTATTAAATCTGAGACAGCACCATCACAATCAACTCAAACTCGAGATCTGCTGAACACTTGCAACTATAATTTCTAAATATCTTTCTTTTCTTTAATTGAGGTTTGTTCTGCTGACTGACAAATGCACCCTCAGCTGAATTTGAATAGAACTACTGCAATAATCAGTGGCTCTACTTGAATGAAAAAAACATGTAGCCTGGCTTTCTGCATGGTTATGTCTAGGAATGTCTCTCAGAGAACCCTGACTCCTACTTTTCCTAATTAAAAGTGGTAATAACTGTTTTATTGGATCTAAATTACACTTTTATTTGACAAACTTAATTTAAAGTGTGACCTATCAACTTAATGACATTTTGAGGCTGGGCACAACTATACATAAATTAGAAGAGAGTGAGATGCTTTGCAATAAAGAGGTAAAGTGAAGAGAGGGGAAAAAAACCCAAAATACAAATGAAGGATAAAAACACATCAAAACATTGTAGCTAACAAGGTTTGCAGTCTGGAATAGAATCAGAGCTAACACTGCAGAATATTGCTTACCAGTCTAATGGCTAAAATAAAATATATGGAACTTTGGAGTTTCTGACTGGTGTGATTTGATTTCTGTAATATAAATGCAGGAAGATTTAGAATTGAATTTGCAAATAACGAATGAAAAGCTTGCCTTAGTTGTTTGAATTCTAGCAAGAAGGTTATCTCCCTTTTTCATCTGCTTTTCATTCATAATTCTTTAAGCACTTTGAAGAGACTATTGAGCACCCTCATCCACATTGTCCAGATGAGGGAGCTACTGAGATTGTACTACAAACTGGATGAATATTTGAAGTGACACCTAAGAACCTGAATTACATCCCGTGAAGGATAGAAATACTTTTTAGGGTGTGATATCCGTCATAGGTTCTCAGAAGCAGAGGACAAGGCCATCATCTGTCCTTAAGACTTAAATCTGTGATAGGGATTCTGCTTACCAAAGTCAAAATACTCCTGATGGCACAGAGCCCCTCCACAGATGAAATAAAGAACATGAGATGGTAAGAAATATTTGGAGAAACTATTTGGAAAATTTATGTTGTGGCTATGTCAAAGTCCTAGGCTGAGTTTTCTTCAGGAACTGCAGAGCCATTGGAACTAGTCATGGAAACATTTCAATACATTCTCTATTTCAAAGCAACTTGGGGAAAAAAAAAATGTTGAAAATGATCCTACTATGACATTGCAATGTATTTTTTAAGATTGAAGGAAAGTTGTTTTTTTTTTTTTTTTTTTTTTTCCTGCAAAATACATCCTCATGCAAGATTAAAAAATACAGGAAATTAGAAATTATCTAAAATTTTTCAAGTACTTCAGCTGGAATTTTGGGTGTGGTTGGATTATATTTGTTAAAACTTTTTAGATTTTAATTTACTACTTTGAAATAGGAAGAGAAAAATTCTTACCTTTCTAAATCACTGAAATGCCACAGCCAATGTCAAACTGTAAGGCTCAGTTGAAATAATAGCAAGCAATTGAATTGCTGTGTTTCAGCAAGTAAACTTTTGTTGGAAGATCTATGGTCTTTGACTGTGCCTGTAGTGTTACTCTTTTTACTTGAAGTTGTTCAAACAAGCATGTTGTGCATTGCCTTTGCCATAATCAGTAGGACTTTCATTGTCCAAAATGTACCTTTGGAAGCATAGAGACACATCCTGAGTAGCATTGGAAGAGAGCATCATATATTCAGTTCTCCAGAATAAGTACTTTTTCCAGCTAAACATTGATACAGTGACACGGTTAGTGAATCTCTGTAGATTTTCACAGACTCACAGAAGAGCTGAGGTTGGAAGGCACCTCTGGAAATCATCTAGTCCAATCCTCCAGTCTCCAAGGAGACTACACAACCTCTCTGCGCCAGTGCTAAGTCGCGCCCACAGTAAAATGTTTTCCTGTCTTCAGATGGAATTTAATGTGTTTCAGTTTGTGCTCATTGCATCTTGCCCTGAAGCAATGGCCTTCTAGTGGCCTTTTAACAGTGCATTGATAACAGAGTGGTGCAATACATCAGTCCCTGGGAAGAATGAACTTTCTATAGTTTCTGTCAATGGCTATGTTTACCATATTTTTCTGCTAGGTTGAAACTGTACAGTCACCAATAGTGGCTGAGGGAAAATATTCTGGAAAATATTTATCAACAGACAAGTGAAAAGTATCATATCACCTTAAATTGTTATCTTAAACTTAGAGCCTGTGTGGGAAGGATTTGTAAATTCAGAGAAGGAAAAGATTTCTACTTCTGCTGTGATCTAGGAGTAGTAATTAAGTTATTTAGAAAACAAAAAAGGCAACTCGTCACTAAAAGTGAAACATGGAACTTTGCAAAAGTTGTCACCTCTTGCAGAGCTTGAGGACTTTTTTTTCTCCTTTAGTCAGGACGTGTTCTCAGTCAATTGTATTAAAATAGTACACACATATACACACACACACAAAGAGAAAATACACCATGCATTTATGGTATATTTATGGTGTGCACTGTATGACTTCTCTAATCAAAAACATCTTTTTCGGAAACTTGGAAAATATTCTTGTGGTACTCTCTAGCCTGGGATGCACACAAGTACACACATTCCCATTCAGTGACTAAACAAGGGATAATCTCGCAGAAGAAGACATACTTATATTTATTTCCTCTTAATATTACCACACATTGAACTCCTGATGACCACCTGAGCTTCTCTGGAGGGTACAGCTATAAACTTTGGGATTAGTGATTACTTAGATGACCAAAACCCTAAAACCTGCAATGAATCATGACTACGAAAGCCTCACAGCTCAATCCACACACGTTGCCTGAAATATCATAGAATCATAGAATCATAGGGCTCTAGATTAGAGTTCATAGAATCAATAAACCCTAATCATAGGTTAGGGTTGGAAGGGACCTTCAAAGGTCATCTAGTCCAACCCCCCTGCAACAAGCAGGGACATCCCCGACTAGATCAGGTTGCTCAGAGCCTCATCCAGCCTGGCCTTGAACATTTCCAGGGATGGGGCATCCACCACCTCTCTGGGCAACCGGTTCCAGTGTTCTACAATCCTCAGTGCAAAAAATTTTTTCCTAATATCCAATCTAAATCTAACCTCCCCTTATTTAAAAAATATTACCCCTCATCCTATCACAACAGGCCCTACTGAACAGCCTCTCCCCATCTTTCTTGTAGGCCCCCTTGAGGTACTGGAAGACCGCTATCAGATCTCCCCGGAGCCTCCTCTTCTCCAGGCTGAACAGCCCCAACCCTCTCAGCCTGTCCTCATAAGAGAGGTGCTCCAGCCCTCTGATCATCTTCGTGGCCCTCCTCTGGACCTTCTCCAACTGGTCCATGTCCTTCTTATGTTGAGGGCTCCAGAACTGGACACAATACTCTAGGTGGGGTCTCACCAGGGCAGAGTAGAGGGGGAGAATCACCTCCCTCGACCTGCTGGCCATGCTTCTCTTGATGCAGCCCTCTTGATGCAGCCCAGGCCTTCTGAGCTGCAAGGGTGCATTGCCGGCTCATGTTGAGCTTCTCGTCCACCAGCACTCCCAAGTCCTTCTCCTCAGGGCTGCTCTCAATCCATTCTCTGCCCAGCCTATATTTGTGTCTGGGATTGCCATGTCCCAGGTGCAGGACCTTGCACTTGGCCTGATTGAACTTCATGAGGTTGGCATGGGCCCACCTCTCCAGCCTGTCAAGGTCCCTCTGGATGGCATCCCTCCCTTCCAGTGTGTCGACGGCACCACACAACTTGGTGTCATTGGCGGACTTGCTGAGGGTGCACTCTATCCCACTGTCCATGTCGCTGACAAAGATATTGAACAGGGCCAGGCCCAACATGGACCCCTGAGGGACTCCCCTCGTGACCAGTCTCCACTTGGACATTGAGCCGTTGACCTCCACTCTGTGAGTGCGGCCATTCAGCCAACTCCTTACCCACCGAGTGGTCCGTCCATCAAACCCATGTCTCTCTAGTTTAGAGAGAAGGATGTCGTGCAGGACAGTGTCAAAAGCTTTGCACAAGTCCAGGGAGATGATATCCGTTGCTCATCCCTTGTCCACTGATGCTGTCACCCCATCATAGAAGGCCACCAAATTGGTCAGGCATGATCTGCCCTTGGTGAAGCCATGTTGGCTGTCACCAGCCACCTCCTTCCTCTCCATGTACCTTAGCATGGTTTCCAGGAGAATCTGCTCCATGACCTTGCCAGGCACAGAGGTGAGGCTGACTGGCCTGTAGTTGCCCAGGTCTTCCTTGTTCCCCTTTTTAAAAATGGGGGTTATGTTCCCTCTCTTCCAGTCATCGGGGACCTCACCAGACCGCCACGACTTCTCAAGTACAATGGCCAGCGGCTTGGCAACTTCATCCACCAGTTCCCTGAGGACCTGCGGATGGATCTCATCAGGTCCCATGGACTTGTGCACTTTCAGGTTCCTCAGATGGTCCCGAACCTGCTCTTTGAGTACAGTGGGCAGTTCTTCATCCTTGCAGTCCCTGCTTATGCCTTCCACAGCTTGGGTGGCAAGACAAGAGCCCTTAGCAGTGAAGACTGATGCAAACAAGTCATTGAGTACCTCAGCCTTCTCCATGTCCTGGGTAACCAGGACACCAGTTCCCTTCCAGAGGGGGCCTATATTCTCCTTAGAATTTCCTTTGTCCCCTACATACCTATTCATACCCTTTCTTGTTGCTTTTTATATCCCTGGCCAGATTCAATTCTGCCAGGGCTTTAGCCTTCCTCACCTGATCCCTAGCCACTCGCACAGCCTCTTTGTAGTCCTCCCAGGCTACCTCTCTACCCTCTATAGGCTTCATTCTTTACTTTCAGTTGGTCCAGGAGCTCCTTACTCATCCATGTGGGCCTCCTGGCCTTTTTGTCCGACTTGTTCGTGCATCTCTGCTGAGCTTGGAGGAGGTGCTCCTTGAGTATGGACCATCTTTCCTGGGCCCCTCTTCCCTCCAGGGCCGCCTCCCATGGCACTTTGCCCATCAGGTCCCTGAAGAGGCCAAAGTCCACCTTCCTGAAGTCTAGGGCAGAGAGATTGCTGTGTAGCTTCCTTGCTACCCCGTGGATCTTGAACTTCACCATGTTGTGGTTGCTGCGGCCAAGGCTGTCCTTCAGTTTAACATCCCCCACCAGTCCCTTCCTGTTGCTGGGACCCATGAGCTCTGTTTTTGCCTATCTTGAGCAGCTTCCTCATGGAAACATCATCCAGTTCAAGTTCTCTAGGCTTGTTTCCAAAGCTCTGCCATCTTAAACCCCTTTTAATAACAAGAGTGTGTACCAGTCATCTTGGGTTGATTTAGGGGGAAACATAGTGAGAGTTTTAAGAAGTTATTATTATTACTATTGCTATTACTCAAATTCAACATGAGAAGAAAGTCATTAGAAGCATTCAAAGGGCATCTGAGTGGTTGGAAGTAAAAGAACAGTGACTTCACAAGAGAAGCAGAACAGGTAAGATGAGGAGAGGGACTATAATGGATTAAATTTGTAGCTAGTGTGTTCTATACTTCCTAATTTAGCTCCCTTAATGCAAGGTCTAGTTGTCTCCCAGTCTTCAATCTGTATCTTCAAGATTCCACCATGAAGAAAATAAATATAGACTCATAGAATCATGGAATAGTTAGGGTTGGAAGGGACCTTCAAAGGTCATCTAGTCCAACTCCCCTGCAAGGAGCAGGGACATCTTCAACTAGATCAGGTTGCTCAGAGCCTCATCCCACAGGGCCTTGAATGTTTCCAGGGATGGAGCAACCTGTTCCAGTGTTCTGCCACCCTTATTATAAAAAAAATTTTCCTAATATCTAATCTGAATCTACCTCCCTCTATTTTTAAAACCATTACCCCTCACTTTATATTATAATGGACAACTAAAGCACAGAAGTTTTGTGTATATATATATATAGTATATAGTGTGTGTATATATATATACACACTGTTGACATGAACAAAACCTAAGCTGGGCTTGAAGATAAATGTGCTGGTTTCTGGGGTTCTCTGCAGGAAATTCTATGTTCAGTAGGCTGCTTACCATTATGGGGGAAAAAAAACCCCAAGTGTTTTCTAGTTCAAAGCACATCCTCTTTACCTGTATTCCTGGGTTTCTTTCCAAGAAATGCAGAATGCTAAGTACTTCTGAAAAGCAACTAAAAAGCTAAAACTACAAAGAAAAGCCTAGATTTCATGATTTAGGACTTCAAAACTAGGAGGGCAGTGCCTACAGGACTAATATGGATTGATTTAAAAGTCTTCCAAATCAATGAAAAGAAATGACTTTTAAAGGTCCCTTCCAACCCAAATCATTCTATGATCTGTCCTGCAGAGCCTTGCAGTAATTCATTCCTTCTTTCACCATAGCAGCAATATGAACATTTCTACCATGATGCAATATTTGCTCTGAAGATGGAAGCAGAGTTTTGTTGCCATAGACAGATTTGGTCAGTAGTCATTTCTTCACACTTGTCCATTGTTAAGTATGGCCTTGCCATTGCCATTCTTCTGCAATGTGGGATGGATGCTCAGGTGTTTCTTCTCAGCTGCTTCTAGTTTAAGAGCAATGATCCACGCTTTTAGTTCTGAAGTATGCGACCTTCTCTTTGGTAAAACTTTGTTAAAAGATTTTTGTGATTCAAGGATTAAAGTCTTGACATCTCCCCAAATCAACACAGAAAATGCTTATATATCAAGAAATTCCTTCAACACATTTGTTGAGGGGCTTTTCTTAACCTTCTTACACTTCTTTGCTCATTTCTCCTGCAAATTGAAGCTGTCTTGGTGTGATGCATCCTTTTATAGATATACACCTCAAGGAAAGAAAAATGACAACTACCATATTTTAATCATATAAAATTTGCAAGCTATCTATGCAAAAAAACAGGGGAAAAAAACCCCCCACTTTAGCAAACTGATGATTCAGCAGCGGGGTAGCCCATGCTGCTACAGGTGATACAAACAGAAGCATCTTGCAGAGCTCACTTTGTCTCACAGTCTTTCACAGAATCACAGAATGATTGAGGTTGGAAGAGACCTCTGGAGCTAATTTGGTCCAACCTCCCTGCTTTAGCTGGGACACCAAGAGCTAGGTGCCCAGGACTCTGTCCAAACAGCTTTTGAATCTCCAAGGAGGAAGACTCCACAACCTCTCTGAGCAACGTGTGCCACTGCTTAGTCACGCTCATAAGAAAAAATATTTCCTAATGTTCAGACAGAGTGTCCTGTGTTTCAGTTTGTACCCACTGACTCTGGTCTTGTCCCTGGACAACGCTGAAAAGAGCCTGGCTCCAGCTTCTTTCATCCCTTCAGGTGTTTATGTACATTGATAAAAACCCCACTGAGCCTTCTCTTCTCCAGGCTGAATAGTCTTAGCTCTCTCAGCTTTTCCTCATAGGTGGGATGCTCCAGTCTCTTCATCATCTTCATGGCCCTTTGCATTGGACTTTCTCCAACACACCCATGTCTCTTTTGTACTGAGGAGTCCACAACTAGACACAGTACTCCAGGTTTGATCTCATCAGGGCTGAGTAGAGGGGAAGGATTATCTCCCTCCACTTGAATTTATTGATTATCAAGAAATAGTTTTTACAGTGAGATGGGGACATAAGTCCATGAAAGTACCATCTCCTTTCCTATGTTTTCTTGTAAATAGTGCTACTGTGAGTGGAGAAGTAAGGAAAATACAGTTTTTAACATTTTTTTTTTAAGTTGTTGCTGAGTCTTGTACAGGGGATAAAGTTGTCAGGGTCATGAAAGTGAAAGCAACTGATTGTACAGAGACATATAAATAATTCCAATGACAGATTAAAAAAGATCCTAATGCCTGTCTAAAATAGACTTACGTAAGGTATTGACAACTGCAGAATTTCTTATTAGTAGGGAGGTGTTCACAAGACCTTGCTTAGGGCTGTATACATACCTAATGCATGGCTGTCAGTCATAAAAGGGTCACAACTTTTCCATGTAGTATTATTTCAGGACTTGGAGGGAATCACACCTGAGGAGTCACACCAGAAAGATCAGCTGGAAATGTGCCTTTTCCTTGGGCTAAATATTTTTGCCAGATTTCAGAGGAAAGTTTTTTTTTTTTTTAAATAAGCATTTTTTTTCATATACAGAAAAGCTTGTAAGACTAAGTAGGATTTATAATTTATAGAATCATAGAATTACAGTGTAAGTTAGAAAGGACCTCCAGAGTTTGTATAGACTCACCCCTGGTTTAAAGGAGGTTCAACGAGACTTAGTTGGTCAGAGCCTTTTTTAACAAGTTTTGTGTTTGTCTGAGGAAAGAGCTCCTACTATCAGCCATTCTGGGCAGCTTGTTACAGTGTGTGACCACCCTTACAGTGATTTTTTTTTTTTTTTCTCACTTATATCTTGAGTTTCAAATGATCAAAATGTATAGATTGGTGTGTGTGTTTGTGTGGTGCACGTGTGTCTGTACACAAGGGAGTGGTAAATTACAAAAAATCTTTAATTCTTCTTCTATCTGCTGTTAAACAGCAGCTTAATGATAGCCACCAAAGAAAAACAGTAAAATTGTATACTTCCCTTGCATAAGGTAATTGATTCTATAAAATGCAAGCTGAAATTCCATTAAAAAAGCTGTTTCTACATGTCCTGGTTTTGGTAGGCATGGAGTTAATTTTCCCCTCAGGAGCCAATGTGTTTTGGATTTCATATGTGAATAATGTTGATAAATACACTTATATTATGAGTGGTTGCTAATGAGACTGAGGACATTGTCCAGCTTTCCAGGTTTCATTAATGTGCAGGTGCTGGAAGCTGGGAGGGATATAGCCAGAATAATTGACCCAAACTGGCCAAAGAGCGTATTCCATGTCATAAACATCATGCTCAGTATATAAGTGGGGTTTGCCCGGAGTGGGGACATCTCTCTCGCTCTCACCCTCTCGTTCCTTTGCTTACTGCTCAGTTTCATTTCCCTGATTGCTGCTCACGACAGGCCGTATTGGTCATTGGGACATCGGGTGGTGAGAAATCGTGCATTGTTCATTTTGTATATTTTAGTATGCATATATTCTGTTATTATTGTAATTTTCATTTGCTATTCTAGTAAATTGTCTTCATGTTAACCCACAAGTTTTCCTTTATTCCCAATTCTCTCTCCTCAGTCCTCCTGGGGAGGAGGAGGGTGAACAAGAAACTGTGTGGTGACTAAACCCTGACATTACATTAAGACTGGATGTCAATATTCAGATGGTGCATTTGACCTTCATTGAGAGAAACTATGTGTGTGCATTTTAAAGGTTTCCTTCATGAATCGAAAGTTATTTTACCCTGAAGTTGTGTTCATTTAGAATTGATGGAAATGATGTGTAACTTCACACAAATTGAGATCAATGTGAGTGTTCATGTTGTCTTCTCTTGTGGTGTCCTTCTTTTTAAAAAGCTGACACATACAGACTGACTGCAGCTAAAGATTAAAGTTATACAACAATATTAAAAACATCTTTAAATATTCTCTATAAACAAGTAAATACCCACTGAAAGCTGAAGGCAGCTTTTAAGGTACTCTTCAATCCCCTACTGTAAAAAAAAAAACAAACAAAAAAAAAAGCATATATGAATGTAAGTTGTTGTAACATGATAGAGAAAGTGTCTTGTAATTTCACTGTGGCATTTGAAATACTCTATGATAAGTATGCAGTGAAACTAAGTTGACAGGCTTGCTGCATGGGTCACAGATACATTTTTCAGGTTAAATTATTTGACTGTTGTATTATAATAGAGGCAGCATAACTATATATGTTCCTGTGTTTTTTGTGTTTTACTTCAGAAGTCCCTTCCAACCCAAACCATTCTATGATTCTACGAACCCCAAACCTGCCCATATAAATTTATGTAAACCACTATTCTTTAAAATAGGTTTTCAGAAGTCCTAAGAAGACTTTTACAACATGATGAAATTACCTCGTGCGTATAGTGGCTCTAAACATCTTGCTCACTCCCTCCTGAGTCTCTACCTCAGTTAGAAGTGCTTGCCAGGCCCTTTTGAGATTCATGTGAGTTTATTAAATCTTTCTACGAGTTACTTCTAGTGAAAATGTCAGTGGTTAGTATATAACTATGTTAGGATAACTTATAGCAAGTTGGAAGCAATTTATGGCTTCTGTGTGAGAGGGTGATATAGAATCTTATTACGCAAATTTGTTAAACCATATTTCACTTGGAAGTTTTTCTTCCTCCCATGACCAGCAGACTGAGCTAGAGAAAGCAGTACGCCCCTTCCTAACACGTGAACGTGACAATCATGTTGAATATGCTCTCTTAATTTCCATAAAGAAGTGAAGTGTTAAATCCAGGAAGTGTAATATATGGAGAAAAAACCCCCAACATTTGAATGGGCAAGGCACAAAAAAAAAAGACCTCTAGCATATCTCATTTTCTTGATTCTTTTTCTTTTTTTCCCCCTACGCTTGATTATTTAAGAGCTTTATGCTTGCCATAACTCATCTGTAATATTTAATTGATTCTTCCAGTTTTCTCTTACTGCTGTGGGCATTCTAATCAATTAAGGATCTTCATTGAACTGTGGCCTCCTATTTTCCCTCCTCCACCTTTCTTCCATTAAGTCTCTTGAGCGTGACCGCATGCCTACTTGTGTTTACATATGGATGTGCTTGTTTGTTCTTTGAACTTAAATCAGGTTATTTCATTTTCTTTATCTTAACATTGCTTATCTCTGCTTGAATTTCCTCAAAATCCTGTACTCTGTGGGGCTTGCTTTAAATTCCAGCTAACCAAAAAGCTGCTTGCACAGCATCCAACAGCATAAACAATATTTCTACAGTGTTTATCAAGCAATCTTGTGATATTATTGCATCGATATATCTATAATGATTCAGTGTCATAACCAATGTTATCGTCAGGCAGCAAGCACCTAAATAATCCTCTAAGATCCCATAAAGCCTTTCAGTCTATTTAATTCTTTCTACATCTGTAAAATTCAACTGGATAGCTAAACTTCACAGATTTTCTTCCTTCCTTGCAGACTGTTGTTTCTTTTCCTCATCTCACATATTTGAGAAACTATCTGTTGATTTAATCTCTGTATACTCCAGAGCTGTAAAATTCTAATTGTTAATGGCTTTACTGTGGTGTTACTGTTGTTCTTGGCATGTGGTGTGCTGAATATTTAAAGTTGAGGAGTCAAATTCCCAGATATGCCAGACATCTGGCCTCCACTTTTGATAAATTCTGCACTTCAATAATTATGAATCAGAATATGTTGCTTTATTGGTCTTTTTATAAGCAAGGAAGAGAAACAGTTTTTGAAGATTAAGCAAATTGATCTTCTGCTGAGAAGTAATGTAGTTTTTTGTCTACGTGTTCATTTTGTATAGTTTGTTTGTTTGTTTACACTGGCAGCTTCTGTAAGAACCTGCTAGAAGTTTCCCCTTTGTCCAGCAGACTCAACCAGGCCTAGGGCAGACTTGCTGCTGGCCAGGGCCGAGCCAATTGGTGACAGAATGTTCCCTCATAACGCCTCTGCGATGACATATTTAAGAAGGGGAAAAATAAAAAATAATAATAAAAAAGACATGAAAAAGCAGAAGCAGAGGCACAGAGGGGGAGGGCCTTGCAACCCTCACCCTCTGGCCTCTCACCAGGTGGCCGTCTGGGCCCCACTCAGCCCAGCCCAGCTGCAAGAAGTGAAGAGATGTGAAGAGATCCTGAGAGGTGTCTGCCTGAGCCTGATTGTGAAGAATTTCTTGTGAGAGGAATGGCTACAGATGCCAAGGTCAGTGAAGAAGGAGGGGGAGGAATAATGCTGCTCCTGACCATAATTCCCCTGCAGCCCCTGGTGCAGCCCCATGGTGAAGCAGGCTGTCCCCCTGCAGCCCATGGAGGTCCACGGAGGAGCAGAGATCCATTTGCTGCCTGTGGAGGACCCCACACTGGGGCAGGTGGATGCCTGAAGGAGGCTGTGGCCTGTCAAGGGCCCGTGCTGGGGCAGCCGTTCAGGAGGGACTGCACTCTGTGGAAAAATGACCCATGCTGGAGCAGTTCATGAAGGACTGTAGCCTGTGGGAGGGACCCCATGCTGGAGCAGAGGAGGAATGTGAGGAGTTCTTCCCCCAAGGAGGAAGGAGTGGCATAAAGCGATGTGTGATGGACTGACTATAAACCTCATTCCCTATTCCTGCCCTGTGCTGCTCACTCAGGGAGGGCAAAGAGGTGGAGATAATTTGAAATGAAGTTAAGCCTGGGAAGAGGGAGGGGTGAGGGGAAGTTGTTTTGTTCTCTTTGTCATTATCATGCTTTGGTTTTAATAAAAATAAATAAATAGTTTTCCCCAAGTCAAGTCTGTTTTGCCCGTAATGATGACTTCAATGATCTCTCCCTGTTCTTATCTTGAACCTTGAGCTTTTTTTTTATATCATTTCTCCCTCATTCCCTTAGCAGGTGGGGAGAGTGAGTAAGAGACTGCATAGCTTGGTCCTGAGTGGGGCTAAAATATGACCATCTACCATAAAAATCACTCCAGCAAAAACCTTAGCATTTTTTCCTTGCACAAGGGAAATCTATGAAGCATAATTTTTCCTCAGTATTTTCATAATATACGGATCATGTGTTAAGGGGCAATTTGCATACAGCTATGTCTCCTTTGGCCCTAAAAGTTATATACATTTTTTCGAAAGCAGCACACAGCACTGGCCAGCACATACCAGAAAGTATGTTGCGCTGTCCTGAAAAAAAAAAAAAGTCTCATACTGTTTCCTTCCTTCTTTAACACCTGGAGCAGAGGAGAGCCTCATCTTCTGGAAAGCCCCTTCTTCAGGGGCTTCCTAAAGCTCCTGATTAGGCAACATTTTTCTGTGTCATGTATCATTCTACGTTTTAGTCTTGCATACCCAGAGTCAGGAAGTTTCCAGGCTGAAAGTATCATAAGGGTTTTAACTAGTTAACTGGGACTGGAATTTGCATTGGATCAAAGTCTACCCATTCCTCACCACCACCATCATTACATCCGTTTTCTCTTCTTTAGCATTGCTAGAAAAACCTTAAAAAGTATTGTAATACCAACCTACTGGCTTAGGCTTTTTTTGTTCTTGGAGGAATGGCATTAAAATCCTTTCTCCAGGGATTTTTGCAACTGTTATCACTAAGAAAATTTATCTGATACTCTCTTTTTTTCTTCCTTTGCTTTGTAATGGCTAAGCTGGTAAGCAATGATTCTTTTATTCTTTTCCCCTGAGTTATTTTTTCCCTCTGTTCTTTCTTTTGATAAAGTTACAGACAACACACAGGAGACAAAAAAAAGACCTAAAAAACTTAAATTATTTTACTGGAAAATGTGCTGCCTTTTTATTACTTCAGTGTCTCAAGGAAAAAAGTGTTAATTTTACTTTTATGGAAGATAGCATGACACTTCCTGGATTAGGACATTTTTCAGTTAAGTACACTTGTGTCATTAATTGAATGAATATCAAATTTATTTGAGAATAGTAGATAAAAAGCTCATTTAAAATTTAGGATTTTTTACAATAGTTGTTTCCTTCAAATTTAACAAACTGTGGAATCCAAGCTCTCTGTACATACACAGTAACTGGGAGCAGACTTTGGCTACATGTGGCTTCAGTGGACAGTTATTGTGATTGTAAGCACCTTGCTTATGGACAGTTTCAGAACTTCTCTGTTTCTATTTCGTAGAGACTGGGGATTTTTTGTTGTTGTTGTTTATCAAATAATTTTGGGGAGGCAGAGAGTGAAATACCTTAATTGCTTTTAAACTGAAACAAAAAATGTTTGGTTTGGATATTAAAAAGCCCCCCAGAACAAGCGTTGAAGTGCTACCCTCAGACAAAACAGGAAATGAAATCTAGGGCTTAAACACCCCAAATAGGTATTTGGACTGTTGTCCTCACAGGGCAGAAGAGTGAGAGACTCGTTCTCATTCTTCTCCTTCTCCTTCTCTGGGCCATAATTCCCTTTATTTCAATGCCATTTTTGTCACTTATGTTTGTTAGATTTCTTTCAGCTGGTGACAAACTTCTGGTCCCCTAGATTACATCTCTCTTTTACTAAAAATAAGAAATTTCCAAAAGGGTGTTTTCCACAGGAGACTCGATTGCAGTATTTTGATACACAAACTGTTCTGAACTTCTTAGATTGGTGTATAATTTTGTGTTGTAGGTATGGAGAGCAAATGGTTGGTGAGATCAAGGCAGTATGCTACTGGTTTTATAAGATGGAAACATCAACAACCATTACAATTTACTATTTGATAGATAACTTTTTTTTTTTATTGTTATATAGGAGTGTGCCACAGTTCCCTTTATGATTTGCCAGACTACAAACAGTTGGCTTTCTCCCTTTATATAAATACATCGGTTAGCTTACAAGTCTAGTTAGTTATTTGGAGTTACTGTGCGAGGAATTGATGCTGCCACAGAAAAAAAAAAAAAGAGCTTCAGCTGTAAATATGTAAGATTAGAAATAACATTGCTACAACTTGCAGAAATCAACAAACCTGGAGTTTTTGTTTAAGCCCAGGAATACTGGAAATCTAGGACATTTATACAGAAAGGAAATTCCTTTGATATATTAAAAAAAAATCTGAACTCTTTAATTAACAACTTATTAAAAATATATACCTGAGACTCAACTGGGTAATAAGATGCCACTTTTGTTCTATAAAAACAGTTTGCTACTAGGAAAATGATTTTAAAAAGAGTAGTCGGCATCTGAACCAAACTATCTGCTGAAGACTTTCACTCCTCATCTTCTAATGTTAACAGCAGGGAAGGGCAAAACATACCCACCTTACATCCATCAAAAATGTAATGGGTTTTAGTTGTTATTGATTCTTAAGGCAGAGCGAAGTGCTGCCTCTGGAGTGTGCTTGCTGACGTGGCAGATGGTCTTTATTACTCCTAAAGGTCTGTTTGGTTAATGGCACTTTAATTCTTTAGTATCTCCATCTATCTACCCTTCCCTTCCAATTGAACATTAGTGACACATTTTTATGGCCTCTAAAGCAGCACGAATTAGCATCAACTATGGACACAATAGGGTAATCCACTAATTGCAATCTTATTACTAACTTGAAGATACATAGAAGACATACTGAAGTGTTGTAATTGTAGAGCTCTTGTGGAAGTTATTCCAATGTGAAGAACATTTTAAGTCTAAACATTTTATATATTTTAAATCCTTCCATATAGGTAGTTAAAAGAAATACTGGAACACTTATTTAACTTATACATGTTGTTCAAATTTTACCAGAAGTCTGTATGTTGGTATTCATACTGTAGAGGCCCATTATAAACAGGTTTGTGCAGAAAAACTCTCTTCATATGCTACAGAAGCTACAATACACTTCATGGGCATCCAAGCAGGGCCTAACCCTAAGTATATTTAAGTTATTGCAGGAATCCACTGCTTTCAGAGGTGTTAGGTCATAGCTGTAATAGTTGTTTTCATTCAGTCACTACACAGAGTCCCATCAAAGTTTCACATCCATACATTTCTCATCAGAACAGGGTACATTTTTGTTAAATTAACTAAGTTAACTGAAACTGTAATGAACTATAGCCATTTTATGATATTGATAGCTCTTTAGCTGTATTTAAATGTCACATTTTCACAAGGTTTAATTACAGCTTTCTACTTCCTAGGAAAAAAACAAAACAAAACAAACAAAAAAAAAACCAAAACACAACACTGAATTTAAGACTGTTATCCCCTTTTCTTCAGGTGAGAAAATTGTGAGGAAGTGGATTTTTTCTTTTTTTTTAAAGTTGACTAATGTGGAGTTCTTCTATTCTTGGCAGCCTTTGAAGTGAGCATTTAAAATCAGAGGGCATTTTCAAAAGACTCAAGCAAAAATGTACTGGATGCTAAGCCAAATCTAGGACTAACTGGCACTATTGTCTCTCCCGTGCCTCATCCATCAGATGATGCTTTTAATGCTACCTGAGGATGATGCTATCTCTGTCTCACAGCATTACTGAGATTATAGATCAGAGAGATCATGTGTACTTGTCCTAAATGTTTGCCCTGTTTTATGCTTTTGCCTAAGCTTTCAAGATTGCCTATTATTGAGGACAGGATACTTGTCTAGCAAGAATTTTGATCTGACTGAGGACATTATGTTCTCAGCTGTGCCGCTCACAGTGAAGTTAACTGACATGTGGAAGATGACTTTCTTGTTCTCTTTTTACATATTTGTTTGGTCTTTGGTCACAAATTTATTGTGACAATTAATTTTCCTTCTGGATTATCTAGAAAACACTTATGCAAACAAATAACAATAAAAATACATCAATAGGTGAATAATTCTGTCACTGACATTGTTCTACTCAATAGTTTTAAGCTCTATCAGATAAATTAATAAGGATGGTTCTTTGCTTTTGCTTTTAAATAAATTATCCTCTGATGTTCTAAATGAGGACATATCCTGTATTCATGCATTGCAGGGATGGTAGCATAACTCTAGCTATAAACCACATGTTTTTCTCGACAAGGAAAATAAGCTACCTGTTAACACAGAAGCACAGAATCACAGAATGCTTTGAGTAGGAAGGGACCTTTAAAGATCATCTAGTTCTAACCCCCCTGCTATGGGCAGGGACACCTTCCACTAAACCAGGTCACTCAAAGTCCCATCTAACCTGGCCTTGAACACTTCCAGGGATGGGGCATCCACAACTTCTCTGGACAACTTGTGCCAGTGCACCACTGCCCTCAGAGTAAAGAATTTCTTCCTTACACCTAATCTAAATCTAACCTCCTCCAGTTTAAAGCCAATAACCCTTGTCCTGTCACTACTTGCCCCTGTCAAAAGTCCCTCTCCAGCTGTCTTGTAGCCCCTCTTTAGCTACTGGAAGGCCACTATAAGTTCTCCCCAGAGCCTTCTCTTCTCCAGGCTGAACAGCCCCAACTCTCTCAGCCTGTCCTCACAGGAGACGTGCTCCAGCCCTCTGATCATCTTTGTGACCCTCCTCTGCACTTGCTTCAACAGGTCCATGTCCTGGTCACCCCACAGCAGAATGCAGTACTTGAGTAGTAACCTTTGAAGGAATCTCTAAATTCTTGAGAAAAAAAAAAAAGACACAATTTTTTACTAACATAAAAAAAAATAATAATTTCAAAGCCTTACATCAATTCTTATTTGTGCATATGCATCAATTGCTTATATTCATAAAGGAAAGGTTATTGTTTTACTGTTCATTATTTTCATTGCTTTGTACTGCTCAAGTTTTCTTAGCCTAGTTTCATGTGTCACTTTAAAAAAGGATATCTTTTTGCTTACAACTGTGACAATTTTGCTCTTCTTAAGTTTTTGAATAAAATAGTCATAGTCCCATCCTTGCCAGCAACAGCAGAAAGAATTATAAGTTTCTTATGATTTTCTGATTATTTCTTCAGATATTGTGTATTAAAATTCACCACGGTTAGAATTTATAGGGTAAAAAAATTGGCCTGTCTGGATGGTATATGTGCTAGCTGTGAATGTCACTTATTATAATAGCTTTTCCAACAAATGACAGGTCAAAGTCTTGGGTTTCAAAGTATTTATTCAGAGTGTCAATCATTTACTCATTGCCAGTTCAAATGCATAGTCTCCTAGGCATACCTGTAAGGGAAGGGATGCCCCTGACTTTTCATCAAAAATTCCTTCTTTCCCTATCTCGTCTAGTGGGTCTTAATGATTTGAACTCAAAAAGAGGGAAACAATGACGTATTTGAAAGGAAGACATGAACAGCTATTCTGTTTTTGTTACTACTACTCACCACTTCCTAAATTTATAATGCAATTTGACTCTTTTCCCCTCCCTACTTTTTAAATAAACAAAATTTCCTTGATTTTTCAACAGAGTCACCTTGGTGTTTTAAGTTCAAAATAAAGAACATGATTAAAGAACTAACAGAAGCTGCAGCATAAGGGAGGGTCATGGGAAGACATTAATTTAATAGCATCCTACAGAAGACATGTAATCGCAGGAAGGATGAAACTAACTTTATGGGGAGTATTTGAGATGGTATTTAGAAAGTAACTTGGAATGAAAAATCAGTTTCTTATGTTGTTTCAGCAGTATCTATGACTAGTTCAAATAGTCAAATGACGTTTATCTTTTCAAGTATCTTTTTTCCTGATGACATTCTCATGTCTCTTTGATGTGTGAAATATATAATGAAGAATCCAGTAAAACATGCAATGTATGTTTCATTGCAGAAACTTATCACTGTTTCCTGAATAACTGTGTCTTTGAAAGAGTTTTTTTCCAGGAAAATGTTATTCCTTCACTTGTAAGTAGCCCAAAAAGCAAAGAAACATGCTTATTTTTCATTCATTACCACATTCAAATGAGTATTTACAGTACATCTTGTGATTGGTGAACCATCTGTATTAGTTAAGGACTGAACACCAAGGTTTGCAGAAGTCTGCCTTTAGTAAAAAAATAATTCAGATTCTTCACCACATTACATAAGCTTCTGATGAACTTACACCTTTTTTGTATGTTTTCTCATGATGCCCGCAACTTCTTTACGTCGATATCTTTTGTTCATCTTTGGCAGGTGAGATCCACCAGCAAAAAAGCTGACATAGTAATTCTGGGTAGTGGTTTTCTACAGTATTTAGTGTTTACACTTCTTTACTTCCACTGAAAGCTCCGGAATGTACAGAATCATTAAATTTCTGGAACTATCATTGTATGCTCTAGAAAATCCTTTGATGATGAACGTTCTGATTACTTAAGGTTTTCTTGCACTTTAAAGAAGTTTCCATTATAATTTCAGTTGACATTGGACTGAGCAAAAATAGTATTTCAAGACTAAACAGAGATGGCAGAGGTCTCAAAAAAAAAAAAAAGTATTTTTCCATTAGTTCTATATGTCTTAAATTACTTGTATTAGAGTCTGCATGATTCACATTTTATTACATGTCTCCATCATGCCTTTATGCATTTACCCCTGTGAAAGTCTTATTTCTGGCCGAGAATGTAGAATTAACTTTCATATTAAGTGTCATAAACAGTAGCTAGAATTTAATATTACAAACCAACATTATTGTATACCATTAAATATTAATTTAAATCTTCCTGGAGAGAGGCAAGTATCTTCTTTTAGATTCACACACTTCATTTAGTGACCTTATGGAAATCAGAATATTCCTAGAATCATTCTAGAACAGTGTTCTGGTTTTGTTAGTGAGGGGGGGCCTAAGGTGGTAGCTTCTGTAGGAAACTGCTAGAAGTCGCTCCCCTTTGTTCAGTGGACTTGGCCGGGCCTAGGGCGGACCTGCTGCTGGCCAAGGCTGAGCCAATTGGTAGCAGAATGTCCCATGATAACGCCTCTGCGATAACGTATTTAAGTAGGGGAAAACAGGAAAAAGAGGAGGAGAAGATGTGAAGCAGCTGAGCGGGGGGCAGAGAGGGGGAGGCGCGAGCCTCATGGGCCTTGCAGGCCTCACCCTCTGGCCTCCCGCCGGGCAGCCGACTGGGCCCAACTCGGCCCGGCCCGGCTGCAAGAAGTGGAGAGGAGATGAGAAGTGAATAAGATGTAAAAAGGATCCTGAGAGGCGTCTGCCAGCCTGTTGTGAGGAACGGCTGCAGATGCGAAGGTCAGTGAAGAAGGAGGGGGAGGAGTAATATGGCTCCTGGCCAAGATTCCTCTGCAACTCGTGGTGAAGACCATGGTGGAGTGGGTTGTCCCCCTGCAGCCCATGGAGGTCCACGGAGGGGCAGAGATCCACCTGCAGCCCGTGGAGGACCCCACGCCGGAGCAGGTGGAGGCCTGAAGGAGGCTGTGGCCTGTGGAGGGCCCGCTGGGACAGCTGTTCTAGAGGGACTGCACCCCGTGGAAGAGATGACCCACGCCGGAGCAGTTTCACGAAGGACTGTGGCCCGTGGGAGGGACCCCATGCTGGAGCAGGGGAGGAATGCGAGGAGTTCTTCCCCTGACGATGATACAGCGGCGTAAAACAACGCGTGATGAACTGACCGCGACCCCCATTCCCTTTTCCCGCCCCGTGCCGCTCGGGAGGGGAAGGTAGTAGAGATAATGTTAAGCCCGGGAAGAGGCAGGGGTGGAGGGAGGTAATCTTGTTCCCTGTCTCATTCTCCTGCTAGTTTTAGAAATAAATGAATAGTTTTCCCCAAGTCGAGTCTGTTTTGCCCGTGACGGTAACTTTAAGGATTTCTCCCCATCCTTATCTCAAACCTTGAGCTGTTTTTCCTTATATCATCTCCTCCTATTCTCTCGGAGGGTGGGGGGAGCGAAAGAGAGACTGCGTAGTCTGGTCCTGATCAGGGCTGAACTACTACAAACAGTGATCTTATTGCACAGATACTGATGCTCAAAATGGATGGTATTTACCTGAGTATTTCTGCCAAAGTCTGTGGGACAACTGCCAGTGCTGTAAAGTTGCTTACAAAGAGGAAGGTGGAATTGGGTCTACAAGACTTTAATGATTACTAAGCACCCTAACTTAAAAAGCAGGTAACTTAATTATGTAAATCAACAGGAGATTGACCCTGCAGTGAATTTTTAATAATACACTAATTGTCTGATAGAGAAATCAAATTAGACATTAGTGGCAAATCTTCATCCCAGCAGGCAGAAAGTTCCATCCCCAAATCTTGTTACTAATAGAAGAACTGCACATAATTCTTGAAGCAGTGCAAGAATATTTCAGATTGGATTTTTTCCCTCTTTTTTCCCTCTATTAAAATAATTAATATTGAGCTTAAGTCTGTCTCAGCTCTTCTATAATGATCTTGAGAGTGACTCACATTTGCCCTTAAATATTATCTATTGTAGTCTCCTACAGCTTGTAAATTGGTTGTGGAATAAAGTAGTCAAGATCTTTTTCACAAGATAGTTTTCCAGTGGAAGAAAAAGCTGTTTTCACAAAGGAGAAATTCTGTGAAACTAATGGAGAAAATTAATCTTGAGAATAAGTAACTATTCTAAAATTCTGTAAAAATTTTCCTGAAAGTTTCAAAATTACATTGTACATTCTCATTTTACAATTTGTCTTTGGTTATAACAGACATCTAAAATACTTCTGCTACTACTGTGTCACAATAATGAAATGTACTATTTGTATAATCATTTTTTTTGCAGCTACTGCTGATAGAAGCATCATCTGGAGATCAAAGTGTCTTTTGTTCTTTTCTGAAAAAAAGCTTCAAACTGCTGCTTGAAAATTTTAAAAAATAACTTTTTGAAGATATTTGCTTTCATATGCAATCTCAAAAGTATATGGCTTTTTATCTGAAACGCTGAAATTTTTAATGGCATAGATATTCTGTTTTTCAGCCTGCTAGTTGCTAATATCAGCAGTTGTTAATTTATGATTGAAATAATAATATTATCAAACATAATATTCTTAAAATCATGAATCAGATGCAAAAAGATCTTAAGATATGTTTACCATCACAAAGTGTTTAAAGAATGATTTTGGAAATCAATTGTCCTACAGACCTTTAGGGCTTTTTTTTTTGAGTTTTCAGTGTCTTCTTCTCAAAGACAAAGATTAGAAATGTCTTTTCTTATAATCTGAAAGCTGAATTTTTATGTGACTCCAGGAGGTGGAGTTTTAATAAATTAAAAAAAAAAAAAAGAAATACCATGAGAACTATACTAAGATTATTAATAGTAGTTACACTGAAGCTGGGAAAAATAAGTTACTCTAAGTTAGTTTTTATTCACCTGCTACCTCTGTTTAGTACTACTCTACCAGCTGGGCATCAACTACTATTGATTTCAATGATACTACCTATTAGAAGAGAACTCCAAGAGGAGACAGTGATAACAAATTGGTTTTAACATACTTGTAGCACTTGAATTATACACCATGATAAACACCTCCCTGGTCCTCTGTATGGGGATTAATAAATAAGGTTAGCAGACACTCATCACACTGTTTTTAAATTTGGACTAAAATGTAGTATTTGATATAATAAGCTTCTCCATTTTTGTTCTAGTTTGGTTTGTTTCTACAAAAAAAAAAAATCTTTTTTTAAAATTTACTGGTACACTCAATTGTCAAAAGAAACACGCAATTACTATGCAGAAGAAACATGAGTTATAAATGTCATTTTCTTATAGAAAGATTAAATTACACCTTCTTTCTACAAGATATTAAAATATTTTGTTTACAACTATTATCCTGAAGTAGCTTTATGATTTAAACAATTAATTTGTAAATTTTCTCCATGCCACAGAATTTGATTAATCAAGTCAGATTTTGAATGAAATGGTAGATGCAATTTTAGCTGTATTGGTGTTTTTTCTTTTTTTATTTTTGTTTTGCTTTTTGTTACTGTTATTTTTATTCAGGACTTTTGAAAGATTATTTTCTTGCAGTAGAACTGAAATATCCTGTGGTTCAGCTTTGTATTGGAATATGAATGACAGCATGCAGTGTTCTACATCACTATTCATTTTGTTCACTTTTTTTTGACATATTTTCTTCTCAGTTAAACTCCTTTGTTAGTGTATTCAGCATTACTTTATTGCTGTAATATACACATTGTTTGCTCCTCTGTAGTTTTTTCCTGTTCTTTGCATAACAATGGTTCTTATTTAAAGACAATAGGTTTTATTTATTTATTTAAATTGAGATTGGCTCCTTGCTGCTCAAAATCATAGAACAAATTATATTATCTTGTATAGTAAGGAAAACTTCTACATTTCTCCCACACCTTATTTAGTTAGAGCCAAGATTCTTTCCTGCTTCTTTTCTGTTTGAAATGAATATATTGAAAACATCATAATGAAAGCACGGGCTAGTCACTGAGGAAAACTTCGCAGATCTGCAGTGGGCCTGCCACTGCAGGCTGCTAAAAAAAATTCCAAAAGCTTTCAAGGCACTTCCTCATGATATAGATTTACTCCTGGGTTCATATCTTAGAATTCTTAGGAACTCTGCTAGTACACCTAAATGTGAAGTGTTTGTTCTTGGCTAAACTTGATTTAACCTAATCTGACTTGGAGTTGGTCTTATTTTCAGCAGAAACCTGGTGCTTTTGCTGATACCCTCCAGAGATCCCTTCAAGCTCTAAATTATTCTGTGATTCTATGACTGGTGCTCAAGCATGTAGGTAACTAGGGTAACACACAAGGATAACATTTTCAGTATTTCCCCTCTGACATTTGCCTTGGCATTTTACTCTTACTGTAAATGAAAACTGGAATTTTCATGGTATTTGTTGCATTCAAAAGACTGGCTTCTAAAAGGGAAAGGAGAGGCTTTTAAAGAGAAAAAATGCCAGAAATTTTCCCAGAAATCACAAGGTGACCACTCAGCAATAAATGGAATGTAACTTGATGTCATATATTTACATTTCAAGGTAGTGGTTTGCATTTGTTTGAGTCTTAGGAAAGAACTTCATCTGATGGCATACATACTGTGGAACGTATATCTTTTCCTAACTTGTAGGAGCTAGACCAGAGGATCTGTTAAGCTGCAACAAGTATGAAGTTTCCTTACGAGTTTTGTTTAGAGATACTGTGCTGCCTCCACCAGATTTGGTAGGGTTTTGTTTGTTTGTTTGTTTATTTTAATAGGGAAAACTTATTTTCTAATATGCATATTATGTACCAAAAATAAGGAGGTCAAAGCTGGCAGGGAATATCTATCCCCTCATAAATCAAAGGGATAAAACTGAAGATATAAATATATACACATATGTATGCATGCCTGTATGTATATACACGCATGTAGGTGTGCATGCACAAATATATAGACATACCAGCGTATCCATATCTATATACAGGCCATATATAAGGCTTAAGCTTAAAAGAAACAGATGAATGATTATCTTAATTTTTCTCTTAGCTATGGATTTGTGTTTTACCAGAGTAACAGAACAGATTAATAGAACATATTCTAACAAAAAAATCATAGACTATAGATATTTGAAGCAATTCTGAAAATGGCTGAAGTTGCATTCCATTTTTATTATATTTAATTTCATATACCTGAACTTGGCATAGTTCTGCAAAATTTGCAATTCTTACATTTTGAAAGTATCACATTCCTACTGTACGATAACCAAACCCATGATTTCTGATTGCATTTCTCTAACACATATCCACAATCATGATGAGTCATAAGAAACAAGACAGAATGAACTCTTTAGTGTTTTCTCTGTAGCTTGCAGAAAGAACAAGTATCTCAAAAAGCCTGAACTACTAAATAACCTGAAGCTTCAAAATTACAAAACGAGACACCTAATAGAATATATGGGCAATACTTGCAAATGCTCTGGTACTTGTTTATGTTAGCACATTTTCAGAGAGTGCTGACTCACCAAACAACTCATCTGACAAAACACTAATTTTACATTCTACCCATTATACAGCCAAGTTATTTCTGGACAGATATGTATCAGACAACAAAAATTAACATCCTCTCCATTGCCTTCAACAGCATCACTAGCAAAAATGTAGAACATATGTGTTACTTGTAGCACTTGAAGATACATTGAGTATTTCAGAATTAATTAGTGTTGCTTTGCAGTACAAATATTGGATATGCACAGAAAAGACGAGCACTAACAACCTGTGTCTTGCTACTGTTCACAAGTATTCATTTTGCAGCTTTGCCATATGCATATATTATGTGTAATGGTTCTGAAAATTCCCTTTCACAGATCTTAATGATATTTTGTGCCTCATGTAAACTGAAGTGAAAGAGGAAAGAAAAAGACAAAATTAATCAGATAAGCTTCTTTGTTATTCTTCTTGAATTCCCCCTTTAAATCTCCCTTTTTTTTTTTGCTGTGATGCTTACAAAACAGCAGCTGCAGTACTGAAATTCCATCTATCATTCTGCCAAATGTACTCCTTGTATTCCTTCTATGTCTCTCTATCTGTATACCAAATACATATTATCTGATTGTAAACCATATAAAATGAGGATGATGATGGAGTTCTGTGCCTGAACCCTGTCTACTTTTAGGGTCTTGATCCACAATTAAGGATTATAGTAAAACAAATAGCTACTAGTAAAAAATGTGATGTAATAGCAAACTGGATTTTATGAAGCGCATAAGACATTTACAGATATATAAGAACATTATTTCTTTAACATCACCATATAAAGCAAGGATAGTTTGGGTGAAAGAAGCTATACAGCTGATCTAATACATGGAAATATGCCTTCTCATGGACTCCTACTTAGAGAAGTCATTGGCTTTTGGTCAAAATTCTTGTTAAATTAGTATTTACTGCCTGAACTGGCAAAATGTTTTATATCTATTGTCAAGGATATAATGAGCATTTCCTTCAATGTATTTTCTATTCAAAATACTACAGATGAGCGTGGACAATATTGTCTCAGTGCAGAAAGTTTGGTCCTATGTTGTTTATATCACTGAGTAGCAGTTAACTTGCCTCTAGTGTGATATAGAAAATTTATCACTCAGGCATCATGTTAAGAACATGGGCTTTTGAACTGTTTTGGTACGGAGCCAGAAGTCTCAGCACTTCACAGTATCTGACAAAGAAACAAAGATGTTTCCTTTCCCACACTTAATGACTGAACATTTTTAACTACTGCATAACATACATTATTTGTATCCAGATGCATATTTTTGTATGTATAGTTGTTGCTAGTTATAGGAGAAGCTAATTATCTAAACCTCTTCAAAAAATAACATATAAAATGAATTAAGGTGTCCAAACTGAATGACTAACTATAAGAGGCATATTTATTTTCTTCACTATCATTTCTCTCCAACACTTTTCTACCTTATTTTCCAAACTATTTTTTTCCATATGTTGCTACTCTGTATAGTATACATAGTAGTTTGTTATTGTTTTTAAAAGACCTTCAGAATTTTTTACTTCTTTTCAATGATTCTTTCTCCTTTGTTCTCATGTTTGCTAAAAGCTCCAAACTGTTACAAATTGATGAGGCCAGCATTTGGTTTGCTTTAAATATTTTTACTAGACTCCTTAGATATGACATCTGCCTGTATGTCTGTTTCAGCAGTCTCTCTATACATCATTGGCCTTCACTGTTGTATCCTATAGGGCTTTATTCAACCTTTAACTCAGTTCTTGCAGATTTCCATTTGATAACATCTCTTTTTCCATGTTATCTTTTTCCTCTATAGAACATTCTAGTTCACAAATCTAGGACGTGCTTCTTTGTCTTTTACTCAAGTTTATACTTACTATAAACACAACTGGGAATATTATTTGCACAAACAACTCCAATAAAAAAATCTGATTAAGAGACCGGGGGCGGGGGGGGAGGGGGGAAGACTTCTGCTGTGCTGCGTACAGGACTGCACTGAACACAAGGGATATCAGTATCTGCTAATGATAAACCACATGATCTCCTTGTCCATAGCCTCCCAGATAACGCACTGAAATAATTGCCATAAAAGCAAGATTTATTTTTGCAGTAATTTTTGTATTGATCATGGCTACTAGTAACTGATCCACATGTGGAGAAATTATTAGAAACCCTGTAAACTCAAAAGAGATGTTCTGTATTTTTTAGTGCTAGTAGGATTGCATTAGAGAAACCTTTGGCTATTCCTCCATCTTGCCTATTTCAAAATCAATACCTTTTCTGATTATAAAGTAAATGTCTTTTTTTTTTTTTAATGTAATACTTCAGACAGTTGAATAACAACCTTCTCTTAAAAAATATTTATCTCAAGGACATTTATAGATCCTCAGCCTGAATTACTGTACCAGCACAAAGATTTGTTTAAGAAGAAATGACTTGCATTCACACATTTAAAACATAGAACTTTACGGAAAAACTTCACAGAATTTACTCTGTGTTTCCCCAGAAACCTTCCGTATACTGCTTGCATGCATATTTGACATGAGATTCTGGCCAGCACACAGGTTTCCTGTGTGACAGCAGTGGCGAACACAGAGCACAAAGCTGGACATGCATAGACTGTGGACTGCAGGCTTGATCTTAGCCAGGAAACACTGAACATCTCAATGATACCAATGACCCAGGCAGCAGCAGGCAAATTATATACAAACTCTCCAGATTACGGACAGTGAATCTAAAGCAGCCCATGGCAGCGGCCAGCTACAAATCCTACTGTTCAGGACTTGGAACCCCAAGTGTGGCATCTGGGCCCTGCAATTGCCAGCTCTAGTCTCTGATAGCCTCAAAGGTTGACTCATCTGCAAAAATAGACAGAGGAAAATGAAGGCCAAGGGGTTCATGTACAGCCTGCTCCTGCCAGCTACACAAGGAGGGAGTGCCAAATACATTTTTGGAGTGTTTTAGTTGCAATCATGCTGATGAGGTCCAAAGATTTAAAAGCACATTAGTGTCAGATCAAACCTGGGTTGCATGTATTTGTTTCATTAAAACTTTGTCAGGGATTACATTGTCAAAACATTGTATGTTTGAAATAATTTTCAAGGCTACCTTTTCTATCCATCCTTGGCCAATTTTGTGATCAATCATTTCACTGCTTAGAATAGATGTCAAGAAAGTCAGGAGAGATTCATGTCGAAAGATCAATAAAGGACTGAAGACAGAGTCAAAGCAGTTGTGAATATAAGAAGGAAATTCACATAAATTCTGATCCCAGTTCCACTATCCTTTTCAAAAACATATAAATTATGTTGACATGAAAGATTCAAAAAACAGAAAAAAAAAACCCAAAAACAATCTACTTGCTCCACCCAAACCATCCAAGAAAATAATCAAAGGCAGGATTCTAGAGCGATGACCCTTGAATTATGTTACATTACATAGGATCTTCTCTCTACCCAAGTGTTAGCTCATGCAGCAGAAAACATACCTGCTCGCTTTATATGGGACTGCATGAGCTGGGGTGACTGACTTCCATCCTTTTGCAATGTCTCAGCAACTTGGGGCATTTTATAGAAGAGAACCTGAGAGGGAGAAGTTGGAAAAGTCTTGTATTCTTGACCAAAATCTTATAGTACTGTTGCTTTTGTACACATTAGTAAAATAAAAATACATGAGAAAACAAGAAAGACTTTCTGTGGCATGCTGAAACAGAGAATCCCAAGTCTACTTCAAACAAGTGCAGACATAGTCTCTTCTAATAAGGAAGTTAGTCAATGATTAAAGAGTGGATCAGGATTCAAAGTATTTGGGTCAAATTCCTCCATTTGACCTGGAGAAAAGCAGTTAATATTTTGTTTCTGCCTCTTTCTAAAAACAGAGTCAGAATTCTCTCCTTCTTGACATTACACATTAATAATTACCTTTAGGTCAATTATTCCCTTAAAATGGACATGTCTATTGTCCAGAAAATAAAGCCATGACGTTATTTGTTCCTTTAGCTGACACTGATATTTAGATACCTAACTAAGAATAAATTACGTGGATAGACACTTAAAATTTTAGTTAAATAAAGTGGGAATGCTCTTATTCAGACTTGAAATTTAGGCTAGTCATCTAATCAGTGCAGAGATTGGCTCCTCAGTAGGAAACTTGACTGTTTTATACAGATGTCTCAGAACAGAATAAAACACTTTTTCGGGGTATTTTTGCATGGAATATGTAAGCTTAGACTATTGGTTTAGTCTAAAGGTCTTTCTTCCAGAGACCCAACAAGAGTTGAGATTCATTTTGGTCCTATAATCTCACAATTTACAAGGATCGTCAGGAAAGTACTGCAATACTTACAAATTTCCATCTAGAAATAGTAACAGCAGAACAACAGCCTCTACCCAAAAGCGTATCTGAATTCAGAGTTCTGTGCTGAGTTTTGCATCTCATATTCTCAGTAGTATTCATTCAATCAATGTGAAAAATCTGAGCTTTTTCCAGAAGGAAATAATTGACAAAACAGAGCTGTTACCTCTAGCTATGAATCAATCTCTCTGTACAGTATGTAGTCACCAAACATTTGCCCTAAAAATTTCACTTTGCTAGCTGCTGATGAACTACCTAACTTAACATTAAATATTAAGTAAAGCTGGTCAACAAAATTATTAGAAATTCTGATGAAAAATGACCCTTTTGTAAAACAACATTTCCCTGGAAATTTCTGCCAGTTGAAAAAGAATCTAGTCCTCAACCCTTCTTCTTACTATTGTCTTTGGTTTATTTGCCACATTTTGTCAATGTCCAGTACAGGAGGGACTGGCGAAGAAGAGGAACACAAAGCATTAATATTGTGTGCTCCATTTAAAAATGTAAAAATTAAAACCACAAATACTTCTAAATGCTCATGAACACAGTTATAAATTGCTGCAAAAGTAAATTGCTGTAGCAAAGCCTATGGCAAGTGTAGATGGAAATCAAGCCTAAATAGGACTTCTGTGCTGTTCTGGTATGAGATCACAGCTCATGACAGAGAAAGATGTAAATCTAGTATCAGGGAGACCTCAGACTCCTTAAGATGTCACTAAAACCTTTCTAGACACTATGACAAATCCAGGCTATTATTTGGGTTCACTTTTTTTGTTGTTTTTGGTTGTTTTATGCACAAATAACATGTGCCCCAAATACCAGTAACTGTACTGTCAGTTGATAAGATTTTGGCATTGTGATATTCTGATCTTTCTGAGTACCTGAGTGAAATTAGTAGATCTATTATCCAAGTAATTTTCTGCTCAGTATAAATAGCAGTGCTGATCCCCAGTGATTTTCGGATCATGTCTCTGGCCTTAGAAACTTTTCTACCTACCCCTTTTGTACACCACCACCACACAATTAATTAAGTACATACTGTGATCAAAGGTTTTGTCATCTCCTGAAGTATTAAGCATCAGATGCTCTGCGTACAGGAAGCATATAGAATTGATGTTCTGATCTGAGTTGCCAGTATCTGAACTCCTGGCTGCAAAGTTACATCAGCATTCAGCCTTAAATTCTGTGTTTACTAGCAAGCACTTAAGATTTTCATTGAAAAACTGCATTTTTCATGCACCAACACTGCAAATCATTCTTACTTTGAATATGACTGTTCTTTGAAAGTGATGTCAAAGGAAGGAAATACAGTTAGAGAAATAGAAACACAAGGAAAAATCCAGCAAAGCTCAGTGTATTCCAAAGGGACTTTATAGTGATGAACAGTCACCTACTATTAAAAAGTCAATAATTTTTGTTTTGAAAGTGTTTTTTTTTCCTTAGGTAATGATGATGCCTAGAATGATGATATCCCCTTTGACTGAGTCCACTTTCTAAATCATCACTTTCAGGTAATGTCTAATTTTCAGATTTTTTTTTACAGACTGTATCTAAGACGTGGCTTTTGCTATCTATCTGCACAGCTGAAATATCTCACATCTCCACTACTGCAACATCCTTTTTTCTCTGACTTTGACAAATGCAATCTTGCTCAGCTGCTGTGAAGATCATTTTCCTGGCCTGTCATTTTGACCATTTCACCTCTCTCCCCTCCACTAGCAACTGCTTTTCTTCCATTTCAAACACAAGCTGCTTGGCTTCACCTTCAAAGCCCTTTCACAACCCATCCCCACCCCACAAATGATCTTTACATTCAGTAAAGAGCAGTTGACATCTGCTACCTCTTGGCACACAAAACTAGTGTCTTAACAGATTTTTAATTAAGCACCTTTCTGATTTCTACTGCTGTCTTTAAGATTGGGATGCACTTCCTGAAAACATTTCCTCATTTCTCTGTTTTCAATCCTATAATTAAAATTTATCTTACCATAATGTCCAGAGAGAGCTAAGGAGAGAGAAATGTCAGAAGTGCAGTCTTTTATTCCCCAATATAACACTATTATCTCCTCATTTCTGTCTGTCTGAGTGCATGTTCTTTGCGAAAGAGATTGTGTGAGGTTTGTATGCTTCTCCTACAATGACATCCTAGTCAATTATTGAGATGCTTATATTTGAAAGCATAAATAAAAAAAATGAGAGATCTCTCCCGAAAGCTTCTTAAATGCTTTTCTACACTTTTTACATTCAAATTTGAACAATACTTCTACATTTTCTGGACCTTCTAATCCTTGGATATCGTTATTGTTAGCTTCAGTCTTCATCTTCCAGACTAAATATTCATCAGATTCATTTGGGCCATCCTAAGACTTCAGTGTCATCTCTGTGTAATGATAACTGCCAGACCTGAGACTATCATCAACGTTTACACATAATAGCTGGATGCTTCTTAAATGTAGAACCTCAGGGATAATGATGGTACCTGAAAAAGAGATTTCCTTAGAAGTGATACCATATGCAGTTTAACTGGCCAGCTACTTCTGTCTTCCATCATTGCTCATATAAAAATGAACTAGTTCAGGCATTTTATGGGAAGGACATAATGCCTATAAAATTTATTTCTGTCTTCACATGGTGAGAAAACACTCCAGGATATACCAGAGAATAAACTTTCCCGCATAATAAGGAACACAGCACTTTGGATGCAGGCCATTAAATTAGTGCTTTCTAAGCTATCTGGTCTGACACAGCAGGCAGCTTTGAGTGTTGCAAGTATTACGTATTAACACGTTTCTCCTTCTTTCCCCCTTCCTCTTACTTGTCCTTTTAAATCATAACTTTAAAGCAATTTCTAAGCAGAGGTGCTGTCTCACATTGATGGACTCTTTTCTATAAGTACAGCATTGAGTAGCATACTGCAGAAAAAAAAAAAAGAGTGCAGTGGTTGACTTGGATGTCATTCAGGATATTCAGATTCATAATTTTGTAATTATTGTATTTTAAGGACAAGTTCTAAGGAAAAAAAAAAATCTTTCTTTAGTTAATATGAAATATAAGATTGAACTGAAAAAAAACCCACCAAGAACCAAAAAAACACCAAATAAAAAAAAAAAACCACCCTATCCAAACTGCCGAAACCTACATTTTTCATGTAATGATCTGAAGGCACTAGATGGATACATATGTACCAACATTGATGTAATCCTGGATATGATTCTAACTCACATTATGGTTTTATGTGAATCATTGATAGTGGTATTTGAAAACTAGTATGTACTGGTGACTATCCATATTCATAGACTTCTGTCACTGGCTTGATTTTTTTTTTTTTTTTTTCCTCAGAGCTACTGAGGTGAATAAGAAGATGAATGTTGACCTTTCAGCACACTTAAATGAAAAGTTAGGGTTGGATATGAAGTTCATTATAAGGAATGGAAATTTTTCAAACTGCGTTAATACCTTTTGATGCCTCATGCAGCACATCTTGATGTTCTGGGCTTCTGATCTTACAGACAAATGATCTCTCATTTCGTGCTCCAGAGTGTGTCTTTCAGTGGGAAAAGGAGCATGGCACAGAAAGGATGTTATTTGTACATCTTTATATCTATACAAAGTCAAGGCATAGCCTAGAAAGAGACTAGACTCAGGAACTAGGAAACCCTTCTGACATCTTTAATGTATAGGTAACTTAGGTAACTTAGCCTGGAGAAGAGGAGGCTCCAGGGAGACCTTATAGCGGTCTTCCAGTACCTCAAGGGGGCCTACAAGAAAGATGGGGAAAAACTCTTCAGTAGGGCCTGTTGTGACAGGACTAGGGGTAACGGTTTCAAAATAGAGGGAGGTAGATTTAGATTAGATATTCAGAAAAAATTTTTTACGCTGAGGGTTGTAGAACACTGGAACAGGTTGCCCAGAGAGGTGGTGGATACCCCATCCCTGGAAGCGTTCAAGGCCAGATTGGATGAGGCTCTGAGCAACCTGATCTGGTTGGAGATGTCCTTGCTCCTTGCAGGGGGGTTGGACTAAATGACCTTTGAAGGTCCCTTCCAACCCTCACCATTTTATGATTCTATAGAACTTCAGCTCAGTAATGATCTCTGGCCCATTCACCTAGAGTATATTGATGCAGAAGGTGAGACAAGCATTAGTCATTGTAAACTTTTTAAAAGTCTGTGTCATATTGCAGTTTTCTGATTGTGGAAACAACATAACTTTTTCTTAAAAAAAAAAAAAAGCTTACTATGTATTTTAAAGCTACTGCTTTCTCTTTACTGCATTAGAAAAATGATCTCTTTTTTTTTTTAAATAAATAGTTTTTGGTAGTATTGTAAAGTCAAGACAACTGTGAGAAAGTGAGTTCAATTATGTTTTTGTCTGTGCATCTGTTATATTCAGTCAACACTATGTCCAGAATCTTTTGTCCTGTTGGGATTGCACACTCACAGTATGGACCAACTTTCACATCTTGAGTAAATTATGTCTGAAAGTAATTTTAAATATAAATTTATTGACATTAAGTCACTGAAAGATAGGAAAGATGAGTCAGGATGAATATATCAATATTATCTAGAGAGCATTTACAAGGGAAAAAAGAAGAACTGAGAATGAGATGTTCAGTTGCTCTAAGTACATTTAAAGCTGCACACATCTTCAGTCAACTCCTGTTTCATAAGGGCAGTAAAATTACTTTTTAACACACAAAATTATAAGTAAATACAGGAGATAGATAGAAGGTAGAATTCCCATCTAAGATTAAGAGTTTAGGACTGAACTATGATTGAATTGCTTGGAGAATCAAAGACACATGGAAAGTTCTAAGAAATGTGTGACTTCACTATGTATGGTATGAAACATTCCTCTTTGTATAAAAATATCTCATGAGATATAAACAAAAGAGAGGTAGAAAAGGGATGCTTTTTCATCATCCGAGTGAGATAATGTTCTCTAACACAAGTATATCATCCTTCAGCTACTTCTGTTATCTACTCTGTGTTTGAAGTTATCACAGCCACTAGCATAATAAGGAGTGTATCAGTGAGTGAGTGAAATTGACATTATCCAGCTAAAGCCTAAGTAAAAGACTGTGTGAAAAGGTCATCTTTCTGCTAGAAATGCGACTGGAGTTCTGATGAGGTGAAAACCAGCCTCTGATTCAGATCCAAAGTCTGGTCTGGAGCTCAGCTTGCTCCTTCTCTACAGTCTGAACTACAGTGTGTGCCAGTGCTTGGCACAACTAGTAATGACCAGAGATGACCAGATTGATTCTTGTGTATGTATGACTTTAAGAATGTTACTGTATTTTATTATTTGCTCCTCACTGATCAATTACAAACAGATTTTTTTTTTTTTTTCCTATGGTAAATGTGTTTTAGTGTGTGTGTGAAATACTTGGGAAAGAAGTCAGCAAACTTTTCACTTGAACTGCCCATTGTTTGTTCTTGGTAGCCGGCTTCCTATACAAAACATTTCTGCCTTTGATCCTTGGTCTGGAGACTGAAGCCTCAGCATGGAGACATTGATTCAGACAAAAATGAAAGCAGCTACATGCACATTTATGCTGCAAACACGGTAGAATTTCTGTTCAAGACAAACAAATAGCTGTTTGTTGGCTTTTCCGTGTGTTCCTAGCTGTAGTAATTATCTACACATACTTTGGTAGAAATCTTTTTCACCTTTAGAATATAAACAGTTTTCCTGATTTGTTTTTTTTTTTTTTCCATGAGAGAAAAATTTCTCTCTATATAAGGTGTACAAATTAGTATGTTAGAGATGGGAATGTGCCTGAAGTCCTAGAAAAGAAAGGAGAATACTTTGACATTCAGAGACAGAACAAAGTGATCTTTTGACCAGCTATTTAAGCATATTCACTTATTTTTTTTTCAATTTTGCTTCCTGTGCAATTTGTGAATTTGACTTTACAGCTGGCCAAGGTGGATGGCATGACACAGCTTGTCAATCTGTAACAGTAAGCATATTTCTCAGTCACTGCATGGCACAAAAATGTGGACTGCCGTAGAGGCAGCAACAGTATTTGTAAAAAATATTGGCATAAGTCTCCTTTTAAATACAATATGTGCAGGTCAAATATAATAACAGCTATAGAATAACTAAAACCTCATATTCAGGTTTGTACCAGGATCAAAAGTATTACATTTTTCTATCTTAGCAAAACATACATACAGGTCATGAGGAGTATCCTGCACTCATTTCTTCAACATACCAAACTATATTTCTGGGATAGTCTGATTGGATGCTAAAAGTATTGACAAATGTTGACATACTCAAGGTGATTTTTCTTTTTTTTTTCAATAAACTGTTATACAGAAAGAAAAAAAAATTGCAGTTACACTCAGATTTAAAATCATCAATATCTGCAGCATGAAACCCAGAATTTATTAAACTTAATTATTTAAATTTGAGATTGTTTTTATTTGACTAAAAGACTCTGCACACACAAATGTATTATCTAGAGATGGTGTAGTTTTCTTGTACGAATGTAAAACCCAGGGCATACAATAGTTGTTGAGGGACAAAGTTACAACAAAGATTGGTTGAAGTATTTTAATGGAAATTTTGGAGGGCATTTTTTTCAACCCTTTCTGGTTTCTATCTATGATTGGAAAAATAAAAAAAATAATATCTAAAATACAAATAATGTGATTTGGGGAAATGTCACTGCAGTATTTCACATGAGCTATAATAAATATGTCTCAATTTCCTTCCCATTCTCTATGACAGACCTCACGATTGGCAGAAATCTGACATGGTTCAGAGTAGCTTCTGTACCTTTGTGATTCTCTATATTGACATAAAATTGTAGGAATCTAACAGACCCTTACTTAAAATGAGTACATCAAAGATATGTTAAAAGTCACTCTAGTGGTGTTCCTGAATTAGGAAATCTCTTTGCTGCTTAAAAAGTGTATTCTTTTTTTTTTTTTTTCCATGGGTGCAACGTACAACGTATCCAAATAGCCCTTGTCCTATTCATTCCTGTAGTCATGCCCATTGATGTTGTAGCATTATCCTATTTTTAAAATGTTTTCTCTATAAAAAAGGAATCTAAATGAGATTTAAAGGGAAAAAAACATGGACAAAAGCATGAACTTGACTTCAGTCCATATGCATGGGTATTTTTGAGTCTGCATCAAAGACCAGTAGTATAAGAATCTTATTGTAGAAATGAAGACTATTGTGCATTAACACTGTGTACATCTCAAAGGATTTAGTTCACTAAACATTTATGCTGCTATTTTTTTGTCAGGGATGAAGAGAATGGGAAGGATGGGGTTGGGTTTCTTTTGAGCACATTGTAGCAATTATCATTCCTTTACTAACCAGAGTTCCAATTCAATTGTAAAAAACTAGTTTAACAACACTCATTTTCTAAAAATCTGTTAGCTGGTGTTAACTATGCCTTCTATTAATTATGACCTAAGTCATGCAACAACTGTTTCACTACTTCACCCACAAACTAGTATGCCTATTGTTAATTGTGTTGTCCTGTTTAGTCTTTTACAATATCATAATGTTAACTTTGTTCAGTTAATGAACATTATAAAAGCTCATGTCTCTTCAAACTGCTTTTCAAAATCTTGTACAAGTAAGGCTTTTGTGGTTGTGAAGGAGGAAGCTATATGGCCAATGAACACTACATTTGTTACTCTTAGAGTATTCTTTTGGTGAATTTTCTTTGTTAATATATATCTTTGTTCTGGTTTTGTTAGTGAGGGGGGGCCTAAGGTGGTAGCTTCTGTAGGAAACTGCTAGAATTTGCTCCCCTTTGTTTAGTGGACTCGGCCAGGCCTAGGGCGGACCCACTGCTGGCCAAGGCCGAGCCAATTGGTAGCAGAATGTTCCGTGATAACGCCTCTGCGATAACATATTTAAGAAGGGGAAAACAGAAGAAAAAAAAAGGAGAAGATGTGAAGCAGCTGAGCTGGGGGCAGAGAGGGGGAGGCGCGAGCCTTGTGGGTCTTGCAGGCCTCACCCTCTGGCCTCCCGCCGGGCAGCCGACTGGGCCCAACTCGGCCCAGCCTGGCTGCAAGAAGTGGAGAGGAGATGAGAAGTGAATAAGATGTAAAAAGGATCCTGAGAGGCGTCTGCCAGCCTGTTGTGAGGAACGGCTGCAGACGCCAAGGTCAGTGAAGAAGGAGGGGGAGGAGTAATATGGCTCCTGGCCAAGATTCCCCTGCAGCCTGTGGTGATGACCATGGTGGAGCAGGTTGTCCCCCTGCAGCCCATGGAGGTCCACAGAGGGGCAGAGATCCACCTGGAGCCTGTGGAGGACCCCACGCCAGAGCAGGTGGAGGCCTGAAGGAGGCTGTGGCCCATGGAGGGCCCGCTGGGACAGCTGTTCTAGAGGGACTGCACCCATGGAAGAGACGACCCATGCCGGAGAAGTTTCACAAAGGACTGTGGCCCGTGGGAGGGACCCCACAACGGAGCAGGGGAGGAATGTGAGGAGTTCTTCCCCCAACCATGAAGCAGCGGTGTGAAACAACGTATGATGAACTGACTGCAACCCCCATTCCCTCTTCCCCCCCCCTGTGCCACTCGGGAGGGGAAGGTAGTAGAGATAATGTTAAGCCTGGGAAGAGGGAGGGGTGGGGGGAGGTTATCTTGTTCCCTGTCTCATTATCCTGCTGTTTGTAGTAATAAATGAATAGTTTTCCCCAAGTCGAGTCTGTTTTGCCCGTGACGGTAACTTTAAGGATTTCTCCCTGTCCTTATCTCAAACCTTGAGCCGTTTTTCCTTATATTTTCTCTCCCTGTTCTCTCGGAGGGTGGGAGGAGCGAGAGAGAGACTGCGTAGTCTGGTCCCGATCGGGGCTGAACTACGACAATCTTACACTTTATAAATGGAAAAGTTTTGGAGTGGATTCTGATGAGTTCTTAAGTATTAAAACTAATCTGGTGATGAAAAATGCTATTCTATATTCCTTTTGTACCCACTGACTTGAAGAGGAACTGACTTAATTCAAGGTGCATGTGCAAAACATGGCTGAGTCCTCAGAAGTAATTTGCTAAACTGAAAATAAGTTGCTAGTGAAACACTGGAGAAAAGTACTAAGTGCAGAGAAACTCTACATTTGAAAGTGCTTGGAATGGATACAAATTATCTTTACACTCTGTTTTTCAAGCTTGATTATCTAGAGGCAAATATCACTGCTTTAGCATTCTTCCCAAATTCATCTCCAGGGTTAACCATCCATGTTTAATCATTGCCGATAATGAGATTTGTAAACTTTCAAAAATCCCTTAACTAGAAGTCTATGAATAGGTTTGTGCATAAAGCAGGCTAGGAGGAATTTTGTGGTGGTTTGGTTTTTTTTTTTTTTTTTTAATCTAAAGAGCTAGAAAGAGTTGACTAACTCTTTTTTAAACACGTACTTCTGAAAATTTCAGTATGCAAAGAGCAAGCTTGATATGCCACAGTGAAAGCAATAGAAAAGAAATGCAAAGAAGCTACTCGGTTTCCTTCAGTATCTGAATATTCTTTATATAACACTGATTTCTGCTGTGCAGGCAGTAAGAGCACACATCTATCCAAGGGCTTCTCAGATTGGGGGTCCATGTAACATGTGAAGTAAATTAAATCCCCAAATACTACAAACTGGCATTTCCAGATACTCCCTGGATTTCTTGCCAAGGAGATCCCCACAGATTATATTTCTAGGATTTCTCCTGTTACACTAATTCCTAAATTGCCTTAAAAGAGGACTCCAAAGCAAGTTAACTGAAACAATCATCAACGGAATCCAAAACAGGATTTAAAAAGTAACTGGCAAGAAAAATTAGAGTACTAAAAGGAAGGAGTTACAAGAGTAGCTGGAGCTGCATAGGAAAAGTTTGAAATGGATGTGGAAAATGAACTAAAGCACTGCGAACACCAGAATGAAGAAATGTCAAGAAAATGAGCAGCTGGAAAGGGATATGAATTAATGGAGCCATAAATTAATAGCATTGCTTTCCTGGTGCTTTAAGAAAGATGCAATCAAAATTAATATCCTGTATCTTGGCTCATATACTTATTTGAGGTTGTACGTACATGACTCCCAGAAGAAAGAAACAAAGAATATCCTATCCCAAACAGTCCCCAAAACCCAACCACAAACTGTGAAATATTACTTGGGGTAACAAAGTGAACAACACTTGAATTCTAACGAAAAAACAATGCTTGGAGACTCTTCAGTTTTTCTCTGCTATTTTATATATTCAACTAAACTCAATTATCTTGAGGAATTTAATAATTTCTTTCAATTGCACTAGATCTAGATTAAATAACACTGGTCACCAGAAATGGCCCTACACTTCTGATCTTCTGTAGCAAGTTATTTTATGGTCATGTACATGAAATAAAACCATGTGTAGAAGAATACAGCCAAATGACTCGAACATGCTCCATTTCAATTGTCATTTCTCTTCTTCCTTCTGAGTTTTCAAACTATAGGCAAAAAAATTAAAAACTTTTGAGTTTGAATTCACCTGGACCATGTCAACTCAAAATGTAATGGTACGTGGAAGGAGAGTGTCTGCTCTTTTAAAAGTGTCTGGACAAAGGAGCCATAAACAAGAACAGAGACAAATCTGACTGACACATGGTAGGGGAGGTTGTGATAAGAACAAACTTGGTCATTCACATTAATTAGTACGAATACCTGGAGTGTGAGGTTGTTTATTTTTTGGGGAGGATAGGGAAAGGAAAGAGAGGAAGACAAATACACAGAGACAGAAAATCTGACCCACTAGCATTAACAAAGACAGTAGTCAGAAACAAACCTGGTCAGTCAAGGTAACTGATGGGCTATTGAGAAGGTGCAGGAAAACTAGGACTTTGGAACTAATAAAGATGCAAACCTGAGGTTCCAAGGTGTTGGAGGGGATTGGTGGGACTATACTGAGTGCTGAGGCAATGTGCAGAGGAGGGGGGAGCAGCAAGTAATAAAGAGGGGTAGACAGAGATATAAAAGGGGCCAGTCACGTGTAAAATGGGGCTGGTCAGTATGCTTGTCCGGCCAAGCCTTGTACCTCATCAACTCAGTCTTCTTATGCCTGTCTTCTTACGCCTTCTTGAATGTTTTCTCAAATATCTCTCTGCATGATCTCACTCTCTGTGCCATGTATATATGTGCTGCAAGGACTAACTGACAGCTACTGGTGAGACTTGTATGTGTGTGAGTGAAATTTTGTGCCAACTACTGGTGTAAGACCGGGGGGAGTGTGTGGATAAGCACCTGTATCTTCCCAAAACTGCATGTGCATGTAGGGGGTGTGCCTGTGTGTGTGTCTCTGGGATATATGCTCAGCTCCACTATTAGTTGAACCTGCAAGCAGGAAAGTGGGAACCTGGGCAGGAAGGAGTCCTGGGCTGGAGCAAACGGAGAAGGCAGACACTTTTAGCATCCCTTAACACTCAGCTGTACCTGTATATATGTATAAAATATTATAGGCACACATCCAATCTTGTGATATATAAGCAGTTGATTGATTGAAAGTATGGAGGCACATAGTTAATTCTGTGCTTTCTGAAGAATAAAAATATAATTGTTAATCTGAATGCATTGCTCAGCTGGGGACCCTGAAAGCACAGTCTAGCTCAAACACTACTTACCTAAAGGAAATACTGACATCAAGTTAATGGAATTTTGAATCAACTGTTAAACAATTAATTTTGTATACCTTTATTAATCATTTATTGTGAAGAGAGAGTGACACAATGCATACCTTTCACAAGGATGATCACAGAAAGAAACAAATGTATAAATTCTTCTGAGAAATCAAAATAGCCAATGTAGCAAGTACACACACCCATTTGTCTCATTATTCAGAAAGTCTGTTCTGACAAAGAAATTAGCTTTATTTTGTCACCTCATTTATCACTTTTTTTTTTTAAAAAAAAAAAAACCAGAGAAATACCGTACCTTGCCCTAAGCCTTTTTCAACTAACTTCAAATTGTCATTAGAGTTCTACTTTGGTGTTGCTCAGTTTAGTGATCTGTTTCTTCTTTGCAGTTTCTAAACTTAATTACTACAGCTATATCTAAGACACAGAATTCTGCCAGAACAAAACTCTTCCCTGGTGCGTTTGTTGGCTAGCATCACACTGCCTGTGCAGTAAAATGCTGGGTGATAGCAGCTTGTGACATGTGTGTTTTCTGAAGTAAAATTCTCTTCTTTCCTTGAGCTAAAGTTTTAGAATATAAAGGACATTATTGCAAAATTTCTAGGTTCTATTCTTAAGCTCTTTGAGCACAGTTCTTTTTGTCAAAATAGTTGCAAAACTCTATTACCAGTGTCTCATGCTTTAGCCTGAGTTGTTAGATCTGATGCCAGTTTTATAATGTGACAAGACAGGCAAGGCTACCTTTTCTTTTACTTTGTAAAAGACCTTGGTTTTCCCCTAACTTCCCATGACAATTGTCATTGCAAGCTGCAGCCATGTTCTCCCACTTACATCCTCATCAATGACAAAAAGAATATCTCTGACTCTAAGGAGATCTTACACTCTCCTGCCAAGGCACCCCATTATCTCTCTCCTCGCGAAGGTCCCAGGCGAGGCGGTCAGCCCTCTTGTCATGGCAGATGCTGCTCACGCGCCGTGGCGGGCCCAGTGCTTGCAGCTACATGTCACTGACATGTTTTAAAGCAAATTGGTTTCTGTTTTCCAGGAAGGATACACAATCACAATGCATTCCAGGGGATGTATATGAGGTGAGGGCTATATTTAATCCTTTCAGGTTGGTATTTATTCCCTCAGGGAAGACAAAGAGTCCCTCTGTGTGCAGCGGTGCTGGCTCTGCCCCTGCAACTTCCCCTGGCCTCCAGGTGGTGGCACAGGCAATGCCTGAGAGGCCTGAGGCCCCGACCAATCCTGTGTTGCGGTTCCTGCTCCCAACCAATCCCCTGCTGCCAGATGTCCCTGCAGGGAGGGGCCCTGCCGGGCCTTGCGCTGCAGTGGAGCCAGGCTCATGGCTGAGCAGTGTGGGTCCTGCTCTGCTCTGAGAGGCTGCAAAGCTGTCAGCAGGCAGAGCTAAAATAGCTGCTTCTTCTCTTTTTTTTTTTGATTTTTTTTTCTGATTTGAGCGGTTCTATTTTCTTGTTTGTCCCCCTTCATATGCACCCAGTGCCTGTCCTGCCACTTCTGTCAGCAGTCGGTCAGGAGAGGAGGCGTCGCTGCACAGGCTGGGCAGAGGACACGTAAATATCAGCAGCTCTGTCTTCTCACGTCTTGGGACGCTCCTCAGAGCCCTGGCCTATTTCTCTATGCTCTCCTTACAAGGTGTTTTACCTCCTCCCACTCTGTAATCCATCATTCTACGTGCATAGCCTGTGGCTGATTCATTTAAAATGTCACTGGATAGCACTGTGGCTTGTATAACAATGTGGGTGATAAATGGGAAGTTTTTCCCTAGAGCCTTTTCTTCTAGAGTGGTAGATATTTTACATCTAGAAGGCAGGAGTCTACTCCCACCCCTCCCTGGTGCTTCTTCCTCCACCTTCCTTCCCAGGACTTGTGGCTCTGGGAACAGCAGACAGTGGAGGGCAGGTGGGAGGGAAGGGCCTGCGTGGTGGAGGTGGCTGCTGCCACCATAGAAGCAGGTGTAATTGGCTGTCTTCTCTTCAGCTCTCAGACTTAGAGAGGGACAGGGCCTTCCACTGTGGAGAGGATGACTGGCCCATTCTGGTTGAGTGATGATGAACAAGGAAGCTTGGATAGTCTCAGGTCTATCCATGGCAAGATGTAGGGAATGGCACGCAGCAGGGGTGGGAAGGCGATGAGGAGCAGGGAGGAGGTCCACTGTCATAACAGTCTAGTTGTTGCCCCAAATGCTGTTTTTGTAATGAAGGCCTGCACACCTAGATAATCCAAGGATTATCTGAACTCATTTGCAGAGAGAACAGTGCTTTTACAGGTGCTATTTAAGGGCTAGACTATACCTATGAAAATACAGTTGCTGGGTCTGCTTTAATGCAACTCGTCCTTTGAAGAATGGTTCCAAAGTGATTTCTGCTTGCAATCTAACCTCTTGAGTTAATCAAACTCATTTAATCATTTACTGTTGCCTTTTTGGTCTGTTCTTGTTATCTCCACTGATTATTCATATCTCTCTGTGCTTCTATAAAGCTTTACCCAATCCCAAATTGGATCTTAACTATACTTTTCTTCTAACTCATCAAGTTACTTTTTCTCTTAATCACGTCCTTCTATTACTTATTTTGTTTCCTTCCATCTCTTTCATCCTTTTACCTTTCCTCTCTTTCTGCTACTAACTCTAATTTCTCTTGCTTCTCTCTCCTATGTGCTTTTCTGATGTGTAGAAACCTTCCTCTGCTTTTCCTGCTGTTGATGATACTTATTTGTCTTGATCTGCTCTTGTTCCTTCCTAAACTTTTCTCACCCAGTTACTATCCTCAGTTTCAGAATTAAGTAACCCTTGCAACTTCTTCCTGCTCTCTTTTGCCTCAGGAGTGTCTGCTCACTCTCAAAATGTCATAAACTTATGACATCTAGCTTGGTGTCTTCCTCTCTTTCTTTTTTTTTTTTTGCAGCCTCTGCTTTCTGCAGATCCTGCTCTTCCCCTACTCCACTTGTCCTGGACTCTCCCATATGTCTTTATTTTCAAATAGTAGCTGCTGAAAACTTGTATGGTTACTTTTTCCCCTCACATATAATTAACTAGGAGAATGTCATATTTTCTACTTGCCATGCAATTGCATTCAGAATCAGTAGATAGAGCAGAATTGCTTAGAATTAACACCTCTAGAGATTCCTAACAGAAATGTACTGTACTGGCTTTCTAATTCAGGTTTAGTTGTTACTTTATAAGGCCTCGAATAGAATGAGTCCAGGCTTCCTTTCCTTTACAGTTGTTTGTCTTCCTAGTAACTAAGACTACCTACGATAAAATTGCATCAACTTTTATACTTATATACAGGGTGATACTGGAGGGCAAAGGTAATGTTTTTCTTACTCTGCTAGAGGTAGACACCCTATGCAGGGTAGAAGGCCCATCTGTTTATCCAGAGCTTTGTTTTAGTAAGGATTCAGGCAGAGTATTTTGGGTTTTTGGTTTTTGGTTTGTTTTTTTTTTTTAAGTTTTGGAGCTAGGACTGACTTTTTAAAACATTGTGACATATACCAGTGTAAAATTATGTAAATTATGTCCCCCTGTATCCACATCACAGTATAAGGTAGGTTTTTTTAAGAAGTTGAGGGTGGGGAAGGGAATTAATGACATGACAATTGGTTTCGATATTGTATTTTATTCCTCATGGATGACATGAAATAAATTTAAATTTATTTATAAATTATGTGCGTAAACACTTTAATGCTAGCAACTTGCTTTATTAAAATATATGCATTGAAACATGAGCTTCTAACTATGTTTATGTTTTGTAATATAATTTTGTATGTGATTTTTTTGTTTTGTTTTTGTGTACATATTTGTGCACATGCATATAAATAGGTTAGGTTTAATTATATGGGTATATGTATGTAATGTACATATGTATCTTTTTATATTTTTGGGTTGAATTTCTCTCATGGAGAGGACAGAAGATGAATCCTGTGCTCCTTATTTATCTTCTTTGATATTAGTAGAATTTTGTCTTTCATTTGTTCCCTCCATTCTCTCCTAGAAAATTATGAAATCCATTGATCATCCTATGGGTGAATTCAAAGTTCCATTTCTGTACTTTCTAGAATAAACGGCTTTTGTTTTGCAGTTAACTCTTTTAATATATTAATTTTATAAGGATGACATATTAGTATTTTCAACGATTCTGCATTTTTTCAGGTGGCCTTCATAAATATATGACCAAATCTGATTCCTGACCTATATTTCCAGAATCTCTGTAAGAGAAAAATCTTCTGTAACACTGAGTAAGTTGATTTAAGAATCACCATCCTGAGAGTAGTCCAACAAGTCATTGGTAGTCTTTTTGCCAAAGCTCATTAGGTGGACATTATCTTAACCCTCATTATTGGAGTATTAGTCAAAGAGTCATAACAACGTAGAAGTATTTTGAAAAAAAAAAAAAAGTAAATTAACTACAGATTTCAGAGAAGTCTTGGAGAAAAGAATATGCTTTATAGACTAAAAGCTATTACGTTTGTCAAAGAGCAGTTTAAAGAGTGGTTTTATTACCTTGTGCATTGGAAGGAGATTTATGATTACAGATTGTTCTTCATTCTGTGCAAAAGACATACTGAGATCCAAAAGTTAGATGAGTGAGCTAACAAAATGCAGACTAGAAAGAGACGACATCTTTTTTAAAAAAAGTATTCTATGTTAATTATTCATTGGACGAATTCATGTACATGTAGGTTAACTTTTCTGTCAACTATTGTTTAAATCAAAAATAGTGTGTCACCTCTGAAGGTTCATCTCTCAGGTTCATCTCTCTCTGTAATGACTGAAGAGACAGGAAGGATTGTAAGTGTCTCTAAGTGTCCTAAGTTAGGTAAAATAAATCACAAAGTATGAATACCCACTTAAAGAATAAAATATTATTGAAGTGTTGTACTCAAGACCAAATTTAGTTCCTTATATGCATCATCCACTAGATATAAAACAGAAAGTACTTTATGATCTGGAATTTAGAGGTCTTTCTTGTGTTGAAGAACACCTATAAAAATTCTCAAACATAATTCCATGGGTTTGTTCTAGTGGTTAGTGCTTTGCCAATATGACTAAGTGCTTTGTGGTCTACCCTAAAGTTATTTTAAACATCTTAAACTCCACTCTTTACCTTTTCAGTGTAAACTATAAGTAATTTTTCTTGCTGCCCCATGGTGCTCTTTTTAACCAAGATGATAATTCAAATTCTCATTGGCTAAATAGATAGCAATCTGAAGAAGGGCTTAGCAATTTTGTCTAAATTCTGAAGTGTTGTATGGAGGATTTGCAGAGGCTCTAGAGAGAGCCTCTTATCTTTCTCCACTATTGTTAAACTTCAAATTTGCATGATAAAAAATATAGGCAAAGAAAAAATAAAAGCCCTTTTGGTCTCAATGTAAAAACAACACTGATGGAAGAACAAGTCAGAAAAAAAAAAACCCAAATTCACTCAAAAAAAAAAAAAGAAAAGAGAAGGAAAAAAAGTACTAAGGAAAAAGATTACACATACATGAATGCATAAACCTGAGAAGCTAATGGAATATGCCAACAAATGAAAACTGTCTTACAATGGCACCATATCCCACAAAGGAAATAAATCATTATCTGTTTTCATTTGGTGTTCAATGAGGAAAGAATACACTTGTGAAACTATTTCTAATCAGATAGCCTCTAACAAAACATTTCCTCTTCTTTCACCTATTTGGTGTTCAAAGATTGACCTGTTCTGCATTCTGAAACTGATACCAGACAGAAATTATTTTCAGCACTGCCTGGCAATGGGCCATGTTGAAAATTATTTGGGAGCAAACACTGACTAACGAAAGGAAAATTATTTAGAAGTAATCATAACAATCTGTAAGTGACTCAAAAAAAACCTGGAAACAAGTTATAAAACAGAAACAAAGGAAAAATAGGACAAGTGATGGGGGCAATAGCTAGTCTGTGTCATAAGTTAGTGTGCTGCACTCCTTGCTTGCCTCTTTGTTTTTTTCCTTTTCAAGTTTCAGCATATCAAAATGCTAAGGTTAGAATTACAAATAATTTTATATCAGTTAAAATTTTTGGATGCTATAATAAGAAGTTGGGTAGACATATTTCTTGTTTCCCTCCCACCCCTGTGTCCTCTAGTCTCTTCCATGTATAGTAATAGAAGTTAATTCAAGCAACAGAAAACAAGTCTCTCAAAATCTTTACTGTCTGTTCTTTTTTTTTACTCGGTGCTAATATGTAAAACACAGGGACAGACAGGTAATTATTTCTGGATGGAATTTCATCCAAGAGGGCCTCTGGCCCTTTGCCCCTAAAGTTTTAAGACATAGTTATACACTTGGCACAATGTAAGTGGAAAGAACAAGGAGCGAAAGATCTGGAAACATCAATATAGAAAGCTGAGAGTTCTCAGTTGTCCTTCTTCAGACATACAAATGTAGCATGTCTTTGAAGTTCATTGACATTACTATTTGGACTGCTTATCTGGGTCAAATACAAAGGAGGGATAGAAGGAGAATGAGTCAAGGGAGGTTTTAGTATCTGAGACACAGATCTGTATTTAACACTGAACTGGGATGCAGCAGAAGTACATAACCAAATTCAGGAAACTGGAAGCTCTATTGTGTTGTATACCTAGCTGTAGATAATGCTATCTGAGGGAAGTACAGCAGAAGTGAATCCTGTAAAAGTGATGAGGAAATAAACACAGGTGGTTTTACAGAGTAATAATTCCTAGCAGGTTGTGTCAAGGAAAAGAGCCAAGTAACCAACAAAAGCCAAGGCTGCTGCCAAAGGCAGAATGCACGTGGAGCAGAAGTGGTAGGAAAGAGATGTTGAAAGACAAGAGCAAATGAAGAGGAATTACATAAGTAATTTTATTTCTTGTCCTTGTTGTCTTTGTTGTTTCTGCTGAGAAGGATGAAACCTAAACCACCTAAATCTGGATTTAGACTTCTCTTCACATGACTCCTAAGCATGTTAGACATCATCAGAATATGCTTAATCCATGCCAAAAACATTTGATCTTGATCACTTTAATTCACAAATATATTTGAAGATAGTGGTACCCATTTTTGCATGATACCTTAGTGTATACGAGTCACTTGGGAACTGATTTGAGTGTCGTCTTAGGGGACGGTGGGTCAAATTTGTGACATTCACCTCATGCTTGGCATCCTCTACAAGTAGATAAGAGCAGACAGGTCAAAAACCCTGAGGCTAAGAAGGGTCTAGAGTTGGGGCTGGCTCTTTTTTTGATAAGCGGTCTAACTACTGTGGAATTGTGTAAATGAAATGGATTTTGTTGTACTCAAGACAAAACAGAAAACCAAGATCCTCCCACTGGAATATAATTCCTATTTAAATTTTCATGCTAATTTCAGTAAGGCTTGCATTGTATTGTTAAACAACAACTGTATCCTGCTGAAGGGACGGCTGCAGTTCAGTAATGCATGAAGGCGGTCCTGGGTATTGTATGCTGTTTGAATGATCCATACAGCATACTAAGAAAGTGTATTGAAATGCATTTCCATGACAAAAGAATAACCTCTGTAATGCAATTAGAGTTTCTTCCAGATTAAATGTGCTGTATGAAAGTAAACCCTGATTTTCATGCTTTTATTCAGATTATTAGTGCTTGGTGTAGTACTTAATGATGCTTCTGATTGAATAGCGAAGATATTCATGCATAGTTTTACTGAAAGGTAAATTTGATATCTCTCAAATTGCTTTATGAAACAGTGAGGAAGGAAAAATTATGACTTTTTAACAGTATTTATGTCTAAAAACGTTACATTCAGATGTGAAGGTTCCCTGTAGCAAATAATTTAAATGCTACACATCCAATTTTTAGGATAGGCCCCTAACATTTCAGTGCCATCTCAAATAAAACTATGACAGGTGGTCATGTAATTCCAAAAAACAGTGGTGGTTCTGAGCCCTGATATTACAGAGTTCACTTCGTTTTTCCTCTCAGATTTTCCCTTTATGCAGATGGTGTAATTTTACCCCTCAAAGTTTTACCTCTGGAAGCTATTTTTATTTATTTTCTACAAGTGCAGCTTCAGGCAACAACAGCAGGAGGGCAAATCCTTTATTTTACGCTGTCAAAACTGATACACTGTGAGTTATTCGCATCACTTTCTGAAGTGCCAGTCAATGACTTCATGTTTGTAGCAGTGTGAACCACTAACAGACTCAGAAAAAGCAATCTCTGAACTGGTAGCACCAGGGTGGGCATCAGTATAGAAAGAAAAGGAAAAAAAAAAAGGAAACAAAAAGGATTTTTTTTTTTTTTGTTGCTGCTGTTGAAAGTTTTCTAATGAAAAGAGATGAATCAGGAACTTTGTAATAACATGTGCCTGGCCACTTAGCTGTAGCAGCAGATCTGGAATGAAGCTTACTCAGCACAGGCTTTGGACCTTTCAGACCTTATGTATCGTTTCTCATCTATTGAGCTTCCCACATTTGTACAAAATAAAAGTGGGACTAAAAAATCAATTTTTTTTAACAATTTCTGTCCAAAAAGAATACACATATTCACCCATTAGACTTTTAGAAAAAAAGTAGGCACATAGTCTGACTTTGTGCCCACAAAGTGTTTGTCTTCAGAGCCATCAATTTTAAACACTGGTACTCCTTCGTCCTGCTTTTTTTTTTTTAACGGAGTTCAGCTCAAAGCAGCAAATGAGAAAGTGAAAGAGCAAATATTAAATAATGTGCCTGGAAAGGGAATATCGGCCAAATTCTTCCACTGCATGCTAGAAGGTTGCTGAAACTTGAAACTACCATTACACTTCATGCAGAGAAGCAACTCTTCAGGTCTTCTAATAATGCAGACGCCTCAAGACAACATTTCTGGAACTGCTACAGCAAAGTCTTGTAACTATAATAAATGTGTTCAATTTTTATTTTTCTTTAAGGGCTGAAAAAAAACTTGGTTTACTGGAAGGGAGTACTGAGAGGTGCTGAAAAATCTCTTCTAACTGCATGTTTGCTGAGGAATGCAACCTTCCTAAATCCTACCTTCAGGTTGAAGCTGACAGGAAAATCTGTGAAAAATTTACCATTTTTATCTACGGAGCTGCAGCAGTTCAGTGGAATATAATAGTTTTCTATATGAAAACCAGCACACCAGACACCAGAGATAGATGACTTGGTAGAAGTCCAGCAAGCTTGATTATTCAGAGTGTTTGAGGTATGAGAGGACAACAAGCAAGACAAGCACAGATGTTGTTCTTTAAGTGACTTACATTGACATGGTTTGTTTTCTTACTTTGCGTGTTGAATCAGGGAAACAACTTCCAAGTCCCAGCTGTAAGAGTTTTAGAAGGTGGATTAACGGAGAAGTTCACGTCTCACAGTTACAGACTATTAGCCTGAAGTTGAGATTTTCTTTGGTAAAACCAACAATAAATGGTTATCTATTGCAAAAACAGGAGAAAAAAACAAATACATGAGACAAAAAGTACTTTTTTTTTTTTTTTTCTTCTATCCTGTGTTACAGAAATTGGTGTGGCCACTGTGATACTATCTGGATAAAGTATTTGGGATGAGGCAAAGTGCTGATCCTCTAAAAGTATTCTTTGCAGTTTAACCCATGTTATAGCTGAGATCTCCTTGGCCTAGTTATAAGCTGTAAAAGCTTGCTTTTATAAAACAATCTGCAGGTCTTTCCTCTGCTATTGGGATAGTCAAAACAATTCAGATTTAATATTTTTCAGCCAAATCTTGGCACCTATGATACATAAGAATGATGGATTTCTTTTTTTAAGTAATAACACAAGGAAGATTAAGAGGAACTACGGAAATAAAACAGGCTACTTTTGTACGGAATAGCAGAAGCTTTACTGCATAGACATTAAACTGCTTTTATTTAAGTTTCTAAACTGCTATACACTTGGTAAAAAAGAAATCTTCTCTGGTCATAATTTTTTTTGAGGAAGGAATTGATGGAATGCTCTATGTTGAAACCTTGTTTGGTAGTGATATCAGAAGTTATATTTTCATAATGTTTTATAAATGAGTGATCAAAACAGTCATTCCAGACTTCCATCAGATTACCCTTCTCTTCTAGTTCATTTGTTATTGAATAACATTAAAATATATTTTGCCCTTAAATGTTTGTACTAACAGAAATAGAAATTTATGTGATGTACAGAGGTGTAAAAGAGACATCTTTTATGAAAACATTCCAAATCCCCAAATGACTTCAATTTGGCTTGCTCAGAAAATTCCAGGTTAATTATTTTGTTTCTAGGAAAGAATTCATATTGCAGAAAAGAAATCAGCTCTTCGTAGACAGTATTCTTGCTTGTCAAATGTCCTGCTGAAATTAGGTTATACCACATTCAGGAAATGTGATAACAGTGTACACATTGCTGTGACTTTAATAAAAATCAGACACACTGGCACCAACTGAATCAATAATCATTATTCAGGAAAATACTTAGCCAATACATTTCAAACCTATTGGAGACAGTGTTGCTTAAGCGCATGGTTGTCTTATTTCCTACTAGAGATCTGTGTCACGTCCTCATTTATTCTTTTATTACAATTTTATCGTAGCCTCAGGAAAAAAATAGTAGTTAAAAATAAGCTTTCTTCTTAATGTGAGTATAGCTCTTACTCAGTATATGTTATTGTTTTATCAGTAATTATAAAGGATAAGGATGAATCAGATTAGAATAATAGAATCATAGAATAGTTTGGGTTGGAAAGCACCTTTAAAGGTCATCTAGTCCAACCCCCCTGCAAGAGGCAGGGACATCTTCAAATAGATCATGTTGATCAGAGCCCTGTCCAACCTGGCATCTGCCACCTCTCTGAGCAACCTGTACCAGTGTTCCACCATCCTCAGTGTAAAAAATATTTTCCTTATATCAAATCAGAATCTACCTCCCTCTATTTTAAAACCATTATCCCTCGTCCTATCACAACAGGGCCTGCTAAATAGTTTCGCCCCATCTTTACTGTAAGCCCCCTTGAGGTACTGGAAGGCTGCTATAAAGTCGCCTACTCTTCTCCAGGCTGAACAATCCCAACTCTCTCAGCCTTTCTTCATAGGAGAGGTGCTCCAGCCCTCTGGTTATCTTTGTGGTCCTCCTCTGAACTTGCTCTAACAGATCCACGTCCTTCTTATGTTGGGGGCTCCAGAACTGGATGCAGTACTGCAGGTGGGGTCTCACCCCAAGTGAAATCTCACTCTCGCCATCATGTTTCTTAGACGGTCTCAAACCTCATCTTCTCCTACAGTGGGTAGTTCTTCATTCTCCTAGTACCTACTTTTGCTTTCTGCAGCTTGGGCGATGTGGCTAGGGTCCTTGCTCTCAGAGAAGACTGAGGCAAAAAGGTCATTGAGTATCTTAGCCTTTTCCATATCCCGGGTAACCAGGTGTCCCATTTCCTTCCAGAGAGAGCCTACTTTCTCCCTGGTCTTCCTGTTGTCCCTGACATGCCTATAGAAGCTCTTCTTGTTGACCTTCATGTCCCTGGCCAGATTTAATTTTGAAGAAGCTTAAATTCTGGAGGTTTAAGAAATGGGATTCCAGAAGATGAGAGTACCAGATTAGAGAGGAATCATTTGAAGTTATCATACTTGAAGGTTCTGTTATAATGGTAATAAGAAGGAAGACTTGTTTGGATAAAAATTCTGCTATCATCTGTAAATGGTGATGCCTCCACATTTGGTACTTTTATAATTGGCCTGGAGAGGAAATGTGAATATCAGAAGCAAATCTACATTGTCTGTAGGTTGAAGTTCTTATTTTGCTTCCGATTTTTATTTAGCTTCTCAGAGTTAAGAAGAATTCTTCAATAAGTCCTCAAGGAATGTCAATAAACAACTTCACATTAACTAAGGGAGATGAGGAATAGTTTACTACATGCATTTTATGGTTGCAAAACTGAAGAACTAAGGTCAATTCACTTATTTTTTTTGTGTTGAAGTGAGTGACATTCTTAATTTCCAATATTTCTGAAGTGGTTTTTTTTTGGTTCAGGAAACTACAAAACGTTTGCTAGCTTCAAAATTAAAAAGTCTGTGGACTTGCTTTTGCAGTGATTAATTACAGGGTAAATACAAGTCTATACATTGCCTACAGAGAGAATGTTTGTTTCTAAATATCTAAAAATGCTAAAATCCATACAGTTTCGATAAGGTCATATGTCATGCGGTGATTCAATGCTGAAGTGTCCCATCCTTTATTTGAACAGTTGATTGCATTGTTCTTCCTAAATTAGAGTCCTTGATTATAATAATTGATTGTGGTAATACAGATACCAAGTGAATCAACCCCAGTCACTGTTCTATTTAACCATCTTGTTTGAATGCCAGGTGTGCAAGGTAAGTCATCTAGTTAAGCGGAAGTTTGATAACCTAATGTAACATCGTTGACATCAGAGATCAGATGAAATATTTTATGTGTCATTGGCTCACAAGAGTCTGCCTGGGCAGATGGTGTTGGTTTTATAAGACAGACATACTTTGCCTGGAGAGTTTCAGAGAAATATGGGCATTATTTTCAAACTCCAGTAAAAGAAAAAGGTGTCATTTCACTGACAGCCCCAGAGAATATTTCCCTGTTACTGCATGCTTGACAGATGCCAGGAACAGATTGATGTGTAGAGAAAGGCAAGGTACAAGGAAACCGTACATTAAAACTCATTAACTTTAGATAGGAAAACTCTGTTGAGAGCAACGCTAGAGCATTTTTTTTTGGTGTACAGTGAATGTTTAACATTCTAAATATATGTGCTTTTTAATGTGTTGGGACTGCATTTACATATTTGGTGTAAATCTAAATGAAAATGAAAACAGTGACAAGATAAACATAGGAGAAAATGCAGCAGTAAAATTAATAATTAAGAATATGAAGGGAATTACAAGAGATATTTTTCATCCTCCTAATTCTTGACCCACCAGTAGCTATAGGTGTGGTATTTGGAGTAGATCACTTGAATTGCCAGTATTAATTTTCTCAGAAGGAAACACTCACTCTTGTTTATAATGTAACTCTTGTTTATAAAATTTAGATCTTCTCAGTCCAGCCAAAATCTTATGCATAGCCTTAACTTTTACCACTGAACAAAAAGAGATGGAACCTTATTATCTGACTTACCACAGAAACTTGTTGTCTGGACAACCAGTCCATACAGGTTGCCTCTCATCCCATTGACTCCTTCTCACAGATACAGCAAATTCCAATATTAAAAACTTATAATTTACATTTTTTTTTTTAAATTAGAGGTAAGACGAGTACTATAAGACAAATAGAGCACTGGATGATGAACACAGAAGCATTGCATTTTTAATATGGAATTAAAATTGCAATATTAGCTATACATAACTACAATTACTTCATTATAACAAGAACTATTCCTGACCATTGGATGGGGCATGGATTTGAGAAGGTGTTTTTAGAGGATCTTGTGTTTAGAAACAGCACAGATTCACAAGGGAAGGAAGATATATGTGCATGTGAATTACATAGACATCCTTAATTTTGGTAGTTTTTCATTTGAGCACTTGACTTTTCAACCTTAATATTCTTTTAAGGTAGATCTTGTTAGGAATTTAATTTGTATAATTCCTGTTTTGATATAAACAAATTTGATGGTAATCTTGTAGATGAAAACAAATTTTAAAAACTAAACATTTTAGCTAAAAGGAATTTTTGTAAGAAATTCTGTTTCCAATGCAAATGGTACAGTGTTTAGTGAACTGAAAGTGGAAAATGCAAATAAACAATGACATGCTTTTAGTGTCTGAATCTCTACTTACTCTACATCTTCATGTTAAGTTTGAAAAGACTTCTTTCAGACAGGTAGAACTTAATTGTTTTATTAGAGATGTGTAGGTAGTAAATAATTGAAAGAGTCATGTATAATTCAAATAATTGCTTCCAGTAGATACCTAGTCTGATAAATATCTGACGGAAATGCAGATTGAATACTTTGCCCTGATATGAGGATTTTTTTAATTTTAAATTCAAGGAATGTTGTATTAATTTGCATAATGGCATAACTGTCACAGCAGGTTACAGGTAATCCCTTGGACTCTGATGCTACCTGATGCAAAATGACCCATCTCTTACTTTAGCTTGCAGGCTGCAGCTAATGGAATTCAAACCTATAAATATTGTGCAATTATAAAGATAAAAATAACTTATCTTGAAATGTAGTAGCCAATTAATACTCATTTTTCATTGGAAGAAATGCAAATGCCTGAATTAGATACTGTGAAGGTCTGTGCTACAGAAGCTTACCAAGAGCTACTTTCTGTTTCCAAATAAGATCATGCATGGCCATCAACACATCATATGCTTTAAAAAACATCGGCAATGTCTGTTACATGTGGTTTGTTTTTCCTCTCTCTCTCTCTCATCCTCTCCCCAGGAGAAGGAACTGAACAGGCAGGATAAAAATGCATTCAGCAAAGTATACTGTTCTATCTTAAACACATTCAAGATCTTGCATTTGAAACAATATATTACTGGGTTAAAGGAGGCTCCAGGTCCTGTGGAAGTTCATAATCTCAGAATGCTACCATTATCTCAGAGAGATCATTTTCCCATGTGGTAAATTTTCACCCTATGGTGAAAGTTTTCCGTGGCTGGGGTTTAGAAATGGACCACAGTCTTTCAGCTACAGGACAGACAGCATTAGAGCATCTCGGATAAGAAGATTTCACGTTGTTTATGCCTGGCAAATGCTTAAAAAGAAACACCTCTATCTTCCAATGGTTCAGCTTCTCTATCACCTAATGCTGTATCTTCTCCAGTTTCATTAGTCTGCAAAGCTCTCTTTTCCATTCACATACCTTAAAACACCATCCCTGCCATCTTGGTCACCTTGGTTTTTAATGTCTTAGATTAAGAGATACATTTTTGTTTTTCCTAACATACAGAGACACAGCTAGAAAAATAAGATTAATTGTTTCTGAAGTCTCTTATTTTTAATTTTGAATTAGAAGAGGGAGGCAGAGGAGAGAAAGAAGAGGAAGGTGAGGAAAGGGTAGAAAACAGGGATTTTTTTTTCAGAACTGAAAGACCTAATAGAATTTTGTGAAATTGCCTGTGGGATTACTTTAAGATAGAGAGAAGAAATGACTAGTGAGATAAATAGAGGGCTAGGCATCCAGTAGAAGAGTTTAGGAAATAGAAGGCTTTGCATTTCCTTGGTGCATTATTGATAAGGACATCTATTTATTGTGTATGTGAGCATGAGTAGAAAAAAAAACCACAAATCCTGAAAGTTCACAGGCCATGTGAAAATTCTACCATGTCTTTGCAGATCTAAGTATTCTAGATGATAGAATCATAGAATCATAGAATCATAGAATCATAGAATGGTTAGGGTTGGAAGGGACTTTCAAAGGTCATCTAGTCCAGCCTCCCTGCAAGAAGCAGGGACATCTTCGACTAGATCAGGCTGCTCAGAGCCTCATCCAACCTGGCCTTGAATGTTTCCAGGGATGGGGCATCCACCACCTCTCTGGGCAACGTGTTCCAGTGTTCTACAACCCTGCGTGTAAAAAAAAATTTTCCTAATATCCAATCTAAATCTACCTCCCTCTATTTTGAAACTGTTACCCCTAGTCCTGTCACAACAGGCCCTACTGAAGAGTTTTTCACCATCTTTCCTGTAGGCCCCCTTGAGGTACTGGAAGACCGCTATAAGGTCTCCCTGGAGCCTCCTCTTCTTCAGGCTGAACAGCCCCAACTCTCTCAGCCTGTCCTCATAGGAAAGGAGCTCCAGCCCACTGATCATCTTCATGGCCCTCCTCTGGACTCTCTCCAACTGGTCCATGTCCTTCTTGTGCTGGGGGCTCCAGAGCTGGATACAGTACTCCAGGTGGGGTCTCACCAGGGCAGAATAGAGGGGCAGAATCACCTTCCTTGACCTGCTGGGCACGCTCCTCTTGATGCAGCCTAGGATGCGGTTGGCCTTCTGGCCCACCAGAGCGCATTGCTGGCTCATGTTAAGCTTCTCATCCACCAGCACTCCCAAGTCCCTCTCCTCAGGGCTGGTCTCAATCTGTTCTCTACCCAGCCTGTATTTGTGCCTGGGATTGCCACAACCTATGTGCAGGACCTTGCATTTGGCCTGGTTGAAATTCATGAGGTTTGCACAGGCTCACCTCTCCAGCCTGTCAAGGTCCCTCTGGATGGCATGCTTTCCGTCCAGCATGTCGACAGCACCGCACAGCTTGGTGTTGTCAATGAACTTGCTGAGGGTGCACTCTATCCCACTGTCCACGTCGCCGACTGGACCATAGAACTAGAATAATTAGTTAAATTTGGATTGCTTAAATGATTGAGGCAAGATTTCAGTGACTTTTGAAACCTGTTCATCCCTACATTTTTGAAACTGAAGAAGTAAACATAAACTATAAGTATTGAAGCAATTTCTTCTATACTCTGTTCAGTTTACACTTCATTATACACATGTCTTGCCTAGGCATGTAGATATTATTGTTTTCCAGGGAATCTTGAAAGCTATATTAGGTTTTGGATGCTGTTCTTGTCAGGAAGCTCAGAGAAGATAACTAATTTGTAGCAACCCAGTTTCTTGTAATATTGCTGGACAGAGTGGGAAGTAGCTGTGTAGCAAATGAAATTCAGCAGGTTCTTAAGGTGTCTGTTCAAAGTATTTATTTTTTAAACATAATTACAGTTGTATTTAATGAAGTAACAGAAGTGTAAAGCTGTCAGGAAATGATGTGGCAACAACATTTCTTGAAGGAGCATATTAAATAGTAATGATGTCAAACATCTGAAAGAGTGAGCAGACCTTGCATGCATAGTTTTCTACTCGTAGGAAATTAAAAAGGGATTGGAATGTTGCCAGTTGACTGACTATAGGGAAAAAAAAAGATCCATAATAAGCAACAGTTGTAGTTACAATATTTGCTGAAACAAACACACATTAAATAATAATGAAAGCAACCATTTAAAAATGCTGGCAGAATATATGGAACAGCTGAGCTGAAGAATCTGCAAAAAAAGGACAAAAAAAAAAGGAATTTGTGTATAGCCAATGTGCTGCCAAAGAATAAGAAGCTCCATGGTGAGATCCATTTCAGACAAGTATTTATAAAACAAAAAAGTGTGAAAGAAAAAGAGTTAATTCTTAGGTTGTGTAAATGATAAAATCTTCACAGGTAAAGTGATATCTTCGAAGAAGAAATAATTTAAGTAGAGTTCTAAAAAGTTTTTTTTTCTTGCAATTTTTTGATTAGGAAAATATATGGGGAAGAAAGACAGTTGTTAACACATTGAAATATAGCATGGTGATGGTTTTGTACAAGAATCTTACATGAAATTATTTTTTAAATTTATGGAAGACTTTAAATTTCCTTCTAGCCAAGAGAACCTTATTATCTTTACACACAAGAACATAAATTTAATTACAAATAACACTGGGATCTTGTACTTGCTTGTAAGAATTAAAAGGGAAATTCAGGAAACAGAATTATCTGAGGATTTTTTAAAAGCTTCCATATGAGTATTAGCAGTGGAGGTGTTGAATAGGGACTATGTTTTGGTTTTTTTTTTTTCTTTTTATCCTATAAGTACTCTAGCAAACTATTAGACTATCATAACCATTGGGAGGTGAAAAAGTCTTATTTTTAGTGTTATAAAAAAAAAGGCCAGATAAATCTATTAAAGTCATAGAATCATAGAATCTTTAAGGTTGTAAAAGACGTCCAAGATCATCAAGTCCAACCCTCAACCCTACACCACCATGCCTACTAAACCTTGTCCTGAAGTGCCATGTCTACACGTTCTTTGAACACCTCCAGGCATGGTGACACCACCACTTCCTTGGGCAGCCTATTTCAATGCTTGACCACTCTTTCAGTAAAGAAGTGTTTCCTAATATCCAATCTAAACCTCCCTTGCTGCAACTTGAGGCCATTTCCTCTCATCCTATCACTAGTTACTTGGGAGAAAAGAACAACATCCACCTCCCTACAAAGTCCTTTCAGGCAGTCGTAGGGTCTCCCCTCAGCCTCCTCTTCTCCAGACTAAACAATCCCAGTTCCCTCAGCTGCTCCTCATAAGACTTATTCTCCAGACCCTTCACCAGTTTTGTTGCCCTTCTCTGGACGTGCTCCAGCAACTCGATATCCTTCTTGTACTGAGGGGCCCAAAACTGCACACAGTATTTGAGGTGCGGCTTTCTAGCCAGTCTTCCCCAAGCCTGAAACATTGAAAGGGGTTGTTGTGACTGAAGTGCAGGACCCAGCTGCACAGCTGTGCTGTGACCCAGCACTTGGCCTTGTTAAAACTCATACAATTTACCTTGGCCCATTGATCCAGCCTGTCAAGGTCCCTCTGCAGAGCCTTTCTACCCTCAGACAGATTCACATCCCCACCTAGTTTGGTTTCATCTGCAAACTTACTGAGGGAGCACTCAATCCCCTCATCCAGAACATCAATGAAGATATTAAACAAGACTGGCCCCAAAACTGAACCCTGGGGAACACCGCTTGTGACTGGCCACCAGCTGAATTTAGCTCTGTTCACTGCAACTCTCTGGGCTCGGCCATCCAGCCAGTTTTTTACTCAGTGAAGAGTACACCTGTCTCTGGAGTTTGATGGATAACAATACGACATTGATCATTATTAGGCCTTATGATTACATGCAGAATATACACTTCTGATAAAGAAAATATATGTTCACTGTTAAACTGGAAATGAGAATTTGACCTGGACATTGAAGTGCAAAATACGGATCCTCTCAGTCCCTATTCTGCTCTTGTATATTAATGGAAGTGCTTAAGTTTAGACAGTGCTTTGAAAGCAATATCAACTGTTCCCCAGAAGCTTCATGTTCTGTTCTGAACACATCTCCATCTTGGTACGCTCCTCAGTCTCACTATTTCACCCATTGGCACTTGCACCCTCAGATTTCTTCAACAGAAGTTGCCTGTGGAGTCCAATGCACTAAGGGTTCATAGAGAGCTGAGGAATGTTTCTGACCCCGAGAGAGATCTGGCTTTTGCTAAGATGTCTGTCAACACTTGTATGTCCCTACTTGCAGATAATATTTAAATATGTTTGGACTAGAGAAAGCACGAAACAAAAGGGGCAGCTCACCTCAGCTATTAAGATATTTAGTTTCCAAGCTCAGGTCTGGCAAAAATCTAAGTCAAAATGTTTTCTGGATATGTGCAGGAACTTGTTTCTCATCTTGTGCCCCTGTACTTTGAGCAGTTCGGTCTTCTTCACCTCTAATTTAGGTATTGTAGAATGATACTTAGGATTTGGGGTACTCTTTGCAATCTGGTCTTTGCTATTACTATTTACATCTATATTGCTTGATCTGAGGGTACTATAAAACTTAGGTCTCTCTATCCTGCCTATATACTAATTATATGTATACATGTAAACAAATGCACATATAGACTATACTCTCCTATGATCTGAATTCCTTAGGAAGGACTCAAGAGGGAATAATACATAAAATCTTAATAGGTAGGGGACCTGATTTGAGGCACTCTGCATTACATGGCCTAGAAGATCAGCCTGAGGTCACTGAACAAGACTAATGGGAGGTCCTCTGTATTTCTTGAATGATCTAGCCTCTCTGTCTTTGCAGGCTGTCAAACCTGATATCCTTTAAATGCTTATCTTTTATGAAAAGTTGTTCTATACACCTTTTTTCCCCCATTTATAAGGTTAAAGGTTTATATATGTGTAAAGCAAAGAACATCAGAAGATTTCCATGTTTGAATCCTCTGTTAGAAGTCAAACTGCCTCTAAAAACCTTAAAATTACTTGCAGAGCCTTCTGAAGGTTATGACAGACCTCCCGCTTCTTTTTTCTTCTTGGTGGTAGTAAAAGCTGGACCCATGCCCAGCGCGGGGAACATAGTGTAAATAGCATTGCTGCAGATTGCTATTGGATTGTTCAAAACATCAGATGGCTAGAATATGTTATTATCAACAAGCTGTTTACTGGCCAATCAATTACAAACTCTGATGGAGCAGTAGGCATTTTATTGTAGGCTAGCCAAATGGATGGAGAAAACATATGCCACTCTCCCTGAAACTTTAAGGGGCAAATTCTGCTCTTCTGCTTCAGTATGTTGCAAAACCTCCCACAACAGAACCACACTGATGTTGGTATGGAAGGGCAGGATCTATGTCAGTACTGTGGGAATCACTAGGACAATGCAGTTCTCAGATATATGGGCAACTGTATGTCAGCATATATTTGCATAATAGGAGTACAGCTGAGGCATCTGTGAGTAGTCTTCCCCTCAAATGAGGTTTTGAATGCACTGAGTTTCTCAGTCTGTGTGCAATATAGAAACAGTCAGGAATTGTTGATTGGTTTTTAGATTTGTGTTAGTACTTACATGAAGTGAAATTTTTAGTCTTTTGTTCTCTTTCCTCTTATGTTTATTTTCCCCAGGTCTATAAAATTAAATAAGTCCATTATTTGCATTCCCAAACTGGAAAATACTATCCTGAATCAGATTCTTCAAGAGGAGATTTTTCAGTTTAGATAGGGAGAAATATATCTGTTTGTTCACAGTACCTTAATCAATAATCTGTCACTGGAAGGTTATTTTTTTTCACAGTTGCTACTTGGAAATTTCTTCTATTTTCTTCCCTGGAAAGAGTTTGGTTGCCATGGGGAATGGCATTTAGAGAAGTAGAACAGAGTAATCATGATAATATGAAGAAAAAAAAGACAACTTCCTTTGGAAAAAATCTATGGTTGTATTGGTAGCAAGCAGCTATATATACCCTGTCCAAGGGACTCTTGAACAATTACTAGAAGGAACAGGTCTGTGTATCTTTCAATATGACTGCTTATGCCACAGTATGTCTGTGACTTGCAGGTAGTGCTGGCAGTCACTGGAGTTTCACACTTGTGAAAAATCAGCCAGAGGTGATCCAAACTGATGTTCTGAGTTGGAAAGGAGAAGAGAAAACTCTTGACGTGCGGAAAACAGACTCCACAATCTGTAAGATTGTAAAGTAGATATGTTTATTCAGTGCTGGGCAGCACAGGGGATCACTCCTCCAAACGTGCACAACGTGTTAAGCAACAGGTACGATATTTATGCATCATCCCGTGAACTTGGTTATATATTAATGAGGTTTCCGAGAAATCATTATCATAAGTTTCCTCCCAGGACAGGTTATTCCCTGGTCTCTGCATCCATCTCATGTCTGTGCTCAGGAGTCACAGTCTCTCTGGTGGTTGTTCTCTCCTCCTTATCACTATGTCCAACTGCATGGATTCAGACCTTTGTCCTGCTTTGTTCTTGCTGCCAGGGTGGTTTCTTGATGACTTATCTTTGCTGGTTCCCAATTTCCTTGGTTATTCCACCCTATCAGTTGGTTCTAAACTTCGTAATTCCCCTTATCTTGGTCTCAGCCAGTGTGTCTGCACCCCCTCAGGGTGTTTCCGTCTAACTTATCTTAGCTCTTGCTAGAGCATCCTGAAAGTATCTCGTTATGTTAAGTTTATGACTCTACTGTTCTTTCTCTCAAGGTTAGTAAATAATTGATCACTATTTATCAGCTTGATTCCTTAGTATTAATCCCTTCTTTCACTCTGCCTTTGAAATCCTATTAAATATTACATAAGTTCTCTTAGGATAAAAAAAAAAACCAAGTATTTGAAAGTGTTCATTCTTCAGAAATATACACTGAAAAAAGATACATTAAATGAAGGCCTAAGCAAGTGAAGAGATCTTTCTTTCTGTCTCCTCTTGGCTCCCAAACCAGTAATGTGCTAATACTGAAAAAAAAAGAGTATAAAAGGGAAAGAATAAAAATAATTGAGAGGTGTATGATATCTATATTCCAAAACTATCTGATATAAAGTGCTAGAAAAGTTTGATAACTTCTTACTAATTGTTCCCTTTGGATAGTTTTTGCCATCATCTGCGAAGGTGAGCAGTAAGTCGCTGTGCAAGTTGTTCCTGAGAATACCAGCAAGAGGCAGAAGAATCTGGTCTGCAATGAATACATCACCAGAAGAAACTGAGGATCAAGGATTGTCTGTATTCAAAGAAAGAAAGGCTACCTCCTGTGCAGATGATGAGCTCTGGAAGTAAAAATTAAAAAAAAAAAAAAGCATACTGCTTTACGCTGAAAAATGTTCATAGATGTGTCCTACAATAAAAAATTAAAATCCTTGAACAAAACTCACTACTTAGATTTTTTTTTTTAATTTGAGCAAAAAGTAGTTCAGATTTCCCCTTTTATTTTTTTTTAATTCAAAGTGGCATGAAATGATGCTCCAGATCTCTAGTTTTCATAAATCAGCACAGTTCTGTTGCCTCTAGTACACCAGTGTCAGCAAGACCAGAAGGGCTGAGCTCAAGCAATAGAAAAATCACTGCCACTTAAACTATGCATCAGCAATGCATAATTTAAAAATATGCACTTAGTCTCAATGAAATATTTTTCTTCAGAACAAAGCTGATGGAATTTACTGAAATATATCTTGAGGTAGGAGGATATGAAAATTGTTGAGCTTCAAAATATCTATTTCTCAAAAAGTAGAAGCAGAAATAAATTTTAGATACAATTGTTTTAAACAAATAAAATAAAATATATAATTCAAGAAGTTCTAGTTATGCTTATAAACAAATGCCTATTAACATAAACAAGCCATACTCTGTGATCTGTCAAAGATGTGTTCCTTTCAAAGCATTTTTCCCCCCAGGATTTATTATAGGCCTGAATGTATGCTGGGTTTCAGAAATACACATGATTTAAACACATGCAATAATATATAAGATAGGAAAGATGGAGAAGCAGGATTGGGTTTGGGAGGCCATTTTTACTGAACCATTTAATATCTTGAAAGATCTCAACGAGTTTATCTATGAGATTGAATGCCTGATGCAAATTTTTTAGTGTGATTACTCAGGCTGCCTCTTTCTGAATGGTTACATTTTCACTGGTGTCAACATCTTCTTCAGATGAATTGGAACCCATAAAATCATTCAAGGGTGAAGGATGGAAAAGCAGAGAGATGGTGAAGGTTAGTGGAGCAGGTTATTAAACAAAGGGTAACAGGACTCTGAAATGATGGGAAGAGGGGCAGTGGATGGTGACAGGTTCTCTGCTGACAGTCCCAGAGCCACAGAGGTGTTTAGGAGTGGGAGGAGGGCAGTTACTTGTGCAGCTGATGGAAGCTGAGGAAGTGGTATTAGCATTCCTAGCTTATCAGCCACTTCAGAAATATGCACAGAGCAGTCCTGTTGCTTGATGTAAGTGTCTCTGAAGTAGTCAGCGTTTGATCTTTCGTATTCTGTGAAACTTATCAAACGGAAGATGGACTTGACTAGCATCTCTTCTCCTCCCTCTGCTTCAAAAGTTTAAATGATAATTGATAACTACTAGAAGACATGCAAGATTTTAAGGTGAGATATGTGTTCTAAATTTCCTTTTATCTCTGTCTTTATTTTGACTCAGACAGAGTTTGAGGTACTGTGCAAAAGAGATGCCAACAGGACCATAAGCAGAGGACATCACACACCTAGCAGCAACTTCTGCAATCTAATAAAAGTGTAGATCCAGGAGCAAAACTTCAGCTAATAACACTACGCAGCTGTGATTTTCCTTCTTCAATCCTTAGATGTTAATTAATGCTATCGAGAGGCTTTCAAATTGAAATCAATGGGAATTTCATTATTCACTTCAATAGGAGTGGGATGAAGTACTAAATAGTAAATGGAGCAATGACAATTTAAGAAAACAAGAGGCATGCTAATGTGTGTTTTGTTTAAGAATTTTCAGTTTCATTGTCTCTGTTTAGCAAGCAACTGAAGGCAACGTGCTTGGGGGGTTGTGAAAGTATGTGTGTCTTATGGGAACAGAAGACTATACACCTTTCCACTAATCTTGGATAGAGACAAAACTAGAGGCAAATAATTTAACCTGCATGAAGAAGGTGTTGGAACAAGTGTCTTCTAAACTAAAAATAAAAATAAAAGAAAAGAAAATAAAAAAATAAATGTGCATTAAGTGTTCTGTGTGTTTTACCAGCTTGGGTTTTTTGAAACCATTAAATACAAATAGAATGAATAATTTAACATTTTACACAGTGTGTGCCTCTTGCACCACTGAGTTTTTGGAACAATTTCACATACAGAAAATGTAGCGGGTGCTTGCCTTGCTGTTCTGTAATTTTACTTTGTCCTTATTTCAATTACATTTCAAAGCAAATACTCTCCCTAGTTCTGAGGTGAATTTCATTCTGGTGAGCTAGGGATTTTTTGGTTCTCTGTTTTAGAAATTCAAAATATGGGATGTGGAGAACAGAACTAATATTTCTAATAATCCTAAGCTAAATGAAGCCCTTTTCTCTGTTTATTCTTCCATCCAGATTCATTGGTGCCCAGACTCTCTTTTACTTCATTCTGACACAGTGGAAAACACTTAGCACTGAAGATGTGTTTACAGATGCTTTGTCTGGCAATAGCCACCCCAGATCTCTCATTTCTTACATACTGCAGATTTTTTCTGCTCCTCCTCTTCATATTTGCCCAATATCCACCTTCACAGTCTCTTGCCCCCTTCCTTTTGTCCTTGCTGTATTGTTCTGCAACAGTCAAGAGTTTTGCAGACAAAAGCTTAAGATCCATAGTCACTTTTTGTTATTTTCATAAATGTCTGTCAGGAACCAAATAAAATATTGTAACAGAACTTAATAAAAAATTGTTTCTTCACGAAGATGTGAAGTCAATCTGCTCCTGATAGTAGTTGTTCTAATTCCCAAATTTTCATTCTACGTCAAAGCAGACTGGGATGTACACCAATACCCTCTGAATCTTGATTATTAGGGGAAGTATACCTTCTGTATCTTGATTATTAGGGGAAGAAAACCCAGTATTATGGGCTGTAAGACAGCTACAGAATACTCTAATCAGGATCTGAGGGCAGGCTTCAAACCTCGATAGAGCAGTGGGAGAGATTTGCCTTTCCCAAAGGGGCCACTGACTCATTAGAGTGGATTAGAAACTTCTCAGCAAACTGTTTGTGGCAGGCAAAACCAAAGGCATATTAGCTTGCAGGACTAATGAATCAGTGATCAGTTCAACTAGCTTTCAATCTTAGTGAAAATCTAAAATACTGCAAAAAACCCAGTGTAGTAACTGTTGCATTTAAGTTTTTTGAACCAGAAATAAAAATGTTTCTTTTAAAAAAAAAAACATAGTACATTAAGAAAAAATTACTTAAGTAGCACTGGAACTTGTAGAAGTTATTAAAAATGGAATGTTTAGATTTTCCCAAACCAATGTTCTTCTGTCTATTTTTATTTTTACAGAAGTTTCTGAATGATGATTCTTTCATCATAATGTCAGATCAAAAGTTCGCTCCGTATCTTAAAAGTCTCTGTGGACAGGAATGACTATTTTTGTCTCAATTCTGCCATCAGTCCTCTAAAAGCTTTTATTTTACACGTATAGAAGCATGCCTTCCAGTGGTAAGGTTAAGTCTATTAACTTATTTTTGAGATTATTTGAGACAAGGACAAAACAGGAAACTCTGCAGTGGATATTACTCTTTTAAAGGACTCTAAACTGTTTCTATCTCAATGCATATCTGCTTATCTGCACATGTTTTTGAGAATAAATCACTCTGCTTAAAAAAATGTCTATTTGGGTAATCTTTGTATATTTGTTGAATCTTTGCATTGAATAAAAGTTTAAATTGAATCTTATGGTGAAGCTGGGAGAAATACTTTCACTCAGAGAAAATGGTGACATTAATACTGCTCTCACAGGTGTTCCAGGACCTCTGAGTACTACTGTTTTAATTATTGAGACTTCTAAATGAGTACTATGACTGACATCAGGAAAAAAATCTCCTAAACTTTTTCTGTCCAATTTGGCATTGAAATTTTTGTCTACTCAGCAACAGTGGTTTTCCCCAGAGTGCTTTTCCACACCTCTAAGGGATCAGTGTAAACTCTACTAGCTGTAAGCACTGAGGTAGAGTGGTACTGCATGTCAGCCCTCCAGATGTCAAAAACAGAGCAATGAAGCTTATGTTTACATGTTGTATTAAGTGCAGGCTTTTTGCCTGGCCAAGCCTCTTACGTGCTGCTGGACGTTGCGGTCAGGCATTTTTCTCTCAACTGGAAGTTAGTAACTACGTGTTGTCCAATTAAGATTAAGGCATAATATTTTACCTTTTATTTACATGAGGCAGAGTCTAGACTCAGCAGATCAGCAGTGCTATAAACTGCTGTTCATCTGATGTCAACAACTCATGCTAGTGGCAAACTGAACAGACAACATTCGTGGTAGCTCTTGTCTCCCAGCTGGGGCTTGTACTTCACTACAGCTTGAATCAGTAACCTTGCCAAGTGAAAGGCGAGAAATAAGGTAGGCTTAATGAATGATTAATGAGTAGTCAGGGGCTGATCCAGACTGACTTTTGAAATATCTTGATCCAGTGTCTCAGAGTAGAGAGGAACGAAAGCACCCAGTGATGAAAATGGACTATTGTTAATACATGTTTGGAGAAAGCCATTGGGCAGGAAAGTCCAGTCCAGAGACTGAACGCATGTGTCATTGCACTGGCAAAGGTGACAGAGGCCCAGCACGTGGCTGCTGCTCTTCTGAACCCATTCAGTACTCTGAGGCCCTGTTGTAATTGCTGCTGGTACAAAGGAGAGGGGGGCTGCAGCAGCAGAAGCAGATGACCTCAAACACATGTGGTGGGATGTGTATTAACCATGCTGTTTTCACTGAAGGCAGTAGAGCAGTTTACTTTTCAACTATCAGTCCAGCTGGTTACAGTGACAAGTGCCAATCCATTGTTAACAGAGGGAACAAGATGAATTACTTTTGGACTCAAAGTATCTGGAATAATAAAAGCCGTAAATAGTCTGACACTCAGTGTCCTGCTACTTAATACAAACTCTATCTTCTAAAGTGAGTTTAGCATTTATTGTTCAGTAGGTTATGATAAGGGTCTGGATGGGATGTTTTGTAAGAATTCAATTAGTCTGTGTTGTGAGTTAATGCCATTTGCATGGTAATGAAACATTCTTTCAACAAAATGTTGAAGGAAAACACACTAATTAGTTTTTTGAACAGCACCTGACATTCATAGGGCCCAATGGTGATGTTGGCTAAATGCCTGCATGACTGATGCCCCTTTTTTAAAGCTGGCCAACACTTTTCTATCTATGAGTTTATGAGAAAAACAAGCAAACAAAAATCTCCCCAATCCCACAACAGCTTCTTAAAATGATACAAACCAATTTAATTAAATTTGCCTGTCGTCCCTGTCCTTCCTCTCTCTGGATCTCTTCTGCTGCCCCCTCCTTCTTTGATATAGCGAATGTTGTTTCTTTTCACGGTTACAGATCTACATTACTTTTCTTCCTCTATTATTTCTTGTTGTGTACAAAAAATATGACTCCTACCTTCTAGTATCCCCCTATGATCCTCCATGCACTATTCACCTGTACTGGTAGGAATCACCATGGCAGCAGAACAGCTGCCAATAAGCTGCTCTCTCCTTTTTCCATGCAAGTGGCCTCCAAATTGCTGACCAGTGGGAGAAAATAAGTTATAACAAAAAACAGACTGGCACAGGTTACTTCCCTGCTGAGGTTCCTGAGAGCAGCACAATTGTATTCAGCCCTTCCTCAGGGGAGATGGGCAGGTGCCAAACTGCTCCACAATGAATAGCACAGCAGAATAAATAAAGCCAAAATATTATTTCAGCCACCATCACTTACTTGATGTCCTGGTTTTGGCTGGGATGGAGTTTATTTTCTTCCCAGTAGCTGCAGTGTTTTGTATTTAGCATAGGATTTGGTATCTGAAGAATGTTTTTAATATAGTACTGTTATTAGTTGTTGCTAAGAGATCAAGGACTTTTCCAGGTTCACAGGTTTTGCTAATGTGCAGGTTCAAGAAGCTAGGAAGGGTATAGCCTATACACTTGACCGAAACTGTCCAAAGGAAGTATTCCATACCATAGATATCATGCTCAGTATATAAGTGGGAAATGACCAGTGGGCAACTCTCTCTTTTTCTTTTTCTCATGGGATCATTCCGAAATCACTCTTGGTTCTGTTTCATGATCACTGCTTGGGATGGGCTGTAGCAGTCGTTGGGTCATTGAGTGGTGAGAAATTGTGCATTGTTCCTTTAGTATATTCCATTATTTTTATTATCATTGTGTATATATATATATAATTATAATTATTGTCTTTTCATTTACTGTCCTAGTAAACTGTTTTTATGTTAACCCACGAGTTTTAATTCCTTTCTAATTCTCTCCCCCATCCCCACAGGGAGGGGGAGGGGGAGCAAGTGGCTGTGTGGTACTTAGTTGCCGACTGGAGCTAGACTGCAACACTTGAATGAAAAAAAAAAAAAAGAGATTTCATATTCTGATCAAATTTTACTCAGATTTTATCCCACAGTGTTTCAAACAGATTTGTCCATTCTTTTCTTCCTTCCCTCCCCATGTGTTTGTTCAAAAGTTTTTTTTCACAACAGCTCTCACAAACTCAGATACATTTATTCTGAGGGAAATTATTATGTGGAATTAACTTCTCTGTCATCTTTTACTATCTTTCCTCTGTAAAGGTTTCTATCTTACAATTAAGAAATAGCTGTTGACAAGGTAACTAATGAAGAAATTGCAATAGCTTTATTAAGTTATGTATAGTGGAAGGGTTATGGCCTCATCTGAACAGACATGAGGACTTACGAGGAGCAGCAGAGGGAACTGGGATTGTTTAGTCTGGAGAAGAGGAGGCTGAGGGGAGACCTTATTACTCTCTACAGCTGCCTGAAAGGAGGTTGTAGGGAGGTGGGTGTTGGCCTTTTCTCCCAAGTACCTAGTGATAGGACAAGAGGAAATGGCCTCAAGTTGTGACAGGGGAGGTTTAGATTAGATATTAGGAAACATTTCTTTACTGAAAGAGTGGTCAGGCAATGGAACAGGCTGCCCAAGGAAGCGGTGGAGTTGCCATCCCTGAAGGTGTTCAAAGAATGTGTAGATGTGGCACTTCAGGACACGGGTTAGTAGGCATGGTGGTGTTAGGTTGATTGTTGGACTTGATGATCTTGGAGGTCTTTTCCAACCTGTGATTGGAATTCTGTGGTTCTATGACATCTTTTGGACATATAACAATTGTATTACCTCACGATGACTCACTGCTTCACAGATGGCGTCCTAGATGGAAGAAAGGCACTAAAAGGCACCATGAAAAGACATAGTTGTCCACTGACAGACTTGACCTAAGGCAGACCTGCAGCCACCACCTGACTCCACGTAACCAAGGATGCAGCCACTTTGGAGGCTTTCCAGAAGATTTTTCCAATTACTACAGAGATAACTTGAATACAGTGATGCATGGAACAACTGTAAAGGAAAAGGAAATTTGCTATAATTATGCATTATTTCTAAGATATACAGTGAGTTGATTTAAATGTAGGCTTGGGTTACCAGCTCTTAATTGAACAACTGGGTGCCTTCACAAAGCACTGCCCACAGTCAGTTCAGCTACTGCTGTTTAGCTGATGGCAAGTAACGGTTTGTCTTTATGTCCTATGCTTATCCTTCACCCATATAACAACTATCTATACTAGCTGTCTTGACTGGGAGAAAGGGAATAAATCCTTCATTCATTTGGTAGACTAAGATAAAGTAAGAATTTATTCCTACTGAGTAGGGAACATTGTTTTTTTTTTATTGTTTCCATAATACACTGATGTTATAATAGCACTTCTAAACTAGTTACCATTTTAACCTACATTAAGAATGCTGTAAGCAGCTCTTCAGTATAAAGAGAATGGCTCTAGTGTGGCTGAATTAAACAACAGGAGAAGAGTCTGTCCTTATGGCAGTACTTCTTCCTGCAAACATAGTGAGAAGTGCTTCAAAGCCTGGTCGTGGCCAGGAAGGTAGGCACAGACATCTGTGGGTGAGTTATTCCAGCAAGCCTGCAGCAGCTCAGCCAGCTGCCAAACAAGCCACCCACAAGTTTTTTGACTTTGGATGGTGTTATTAGAAGGTTGATTGGAGAAAGAGAGCTCGTAGCACAATGAAGAAGGTTACTTTCTTATTATTGTTCTCACTCTCTGTTATTATTGCACTTATTTTATCTAATCTTTTAGTGTGTACGTTGCCTGTTACATAATTGCTGTAATAGCAGCAACACAATAATACTTGGTGCATTTTCTGAGATGGAAATCCCCTCAGTCCTTAAAAACACCTAAGTCAGTATATTTTGCATGAGAGTTTGTGGGTAAATAAGCAGCTGTAAGGCATAGTGTATCCTTTCACATCTGTTGTGTCCAGACAAGGTCTAGGACAGCTGTGCTATTCTGGAAAAGCAGGCAAAGCCTCTCCTGATTCTTTCTTTTGGTGAGCCCTACCATCAAATCCTACATCTTCTAGTTATTTTTCAGAGTTAACATGTCTTTGTGATACTTCTAATTAAAATGGAGTAGGGGAGCAGGGTGGTTTGTACTAAGAGAATTTTCAACCTTTTAAATTCATTACTAAATAACTGATACTGTAATTTCCAAGTATTCAAAAAATGTTTTTTTTCTTAATACTTCATCCATAAAACTTGAATTTTAAAAAATTATTTTCATGTAGTTTAAAGCTCTAATCCTGCACACATATATGTATAAATATACATATTTACACACACATACATGTATAAATATATCACTGATAAAGGACTGAGAATTTTATAACTGCTCACAACTTCTCTATTTCATTTGAATTTTCTCAAAATAATCAGCAGAAAAGTCTCATTGTCCTGACAAGCTCATTCTGGCACAGGTTTCTGGCTGTAATTTGCCATTATTAATTTGAGCATTCTGTTCTCACACAGGAAAGGGCTGAAGCAGAACTTAAATACTTTCTGCATCATGAAATAAGTCAGGTGAAAAAACACATGTAACATATATGTTCTGTTTATTTAGCAAGCTGGTGACTCAGTCTATGCTAATGAAAACTAAAAAGGACTGTGAATAATGGAAAAAAATTGTGTTTATCTGTCCAAAGCATCACGTGTTATTTTATTCAGGATTTATAAAATCACCAAGACTACAGCTAGAAAATAAAAGAAAAATCAGAGCCTCAAATAATTTTTACTTTTAAAAGAATAAGAAATTATAGAGCTTTTCTGACTGCACTTAGAAGATGGCACGTTTCACAGCAGGGAATTTGATGAATTCTGTAGATTTAAATTTTGTTCTGAAAGCCAAGCTAATAAAAGTGGATGTATTATCCTTGCAGGTAGGTTTATTATGTTGCTGTTTAAAATCCCATAGTAGAAAATTTTGGGACGGTGAGCAGAAGCCTCTTAAATGTTTTATATGGTGGCTTAAGGAGTAGAACTACTGCAAGAATACAAAGGAACAGCTTAACCTGGGCTGGGACCAGAGTAGAACTAGCCGGAAGGACGTTTTGGCTATCTGCATTTGATTTACCTTTTGTGTACCACAGGCACTCATAAAAACAAGGAACATGGAACCGTATTACAAAAATCTTTGTAATGAACTGACTTGCACTCTACCTTAATTGGAAGATTTATGTGATTTCTCATGAGCTATCAATGTACCATGAGCAACATGAGCTGCTGAGATGCCAGATATTTAAATGCTGCTTCAGAATCCTTAGTATCATTTTCAAAAGGCATTTGTGGTGTGCCTGTGTTTCTGTGTACTGTGATTCTTGACACAGGCACATGCAGATGGAGGACATCTCTTATGAGGACACTCTCTGCATTCTGAAGTGCATTTAGAAACCTTCATGAAGTATGTTGCAATTACATATGCACATAAACACAGCAGCAGGATCCCAGATCTGCTGATTCTGAAGACAGAAAGGACATTAGTTAAGTATGTTCCTGCTTGTTACGGCCAAGGAGATTACATCATACAGCAGTACGCGTAACTGATCTGTCTCTATAATCTATAATCTATAAGATCAAAATTGAACAATTTAAAAACAAACAAACAAACGCACAAACCATGACAGATATTTAGAGATACTGAGTACTGTCTTTACTAATTTTAGCTTGGATGTCTTTTTAGCTAAGACTGACCATTTTATGTGAAGCATAAGCAGTTTTTCTATTTACAGAAATCTCACATTTAGTGCTTTAGAATCAAAACTCAGTGCAAGAAATTCACAAAATTTAGCCTATAAAATTTGATATTTAATCCATATTTGAATGATCATGTACATTTTGATACAAAGTAGCGTTTTTGTCTGGGGAATTATTGGTACTAGAAAACCTCTCATGGTGCCTGATCACTGAACAAAGTTGCATTGTAGTATTGAGGTGACTTTTTTTGTAAGGCATTCAAAGATTCAAGGATGGAAAGCTATGTGAAAGAGTTATACATGATCTTCATTAGTTTACAGTATGAACATAGTTCTAAAAAATTTTCCTTTGCTTACTAAGAGTTCAAGCTGCTTTTAATTGCCAGGGCAATAACTTTCTTTCAGACTGAGATGGGCGCTCCTGTCTTTTAAAAATCTATTTCAGGATTGAAAAAAGACAACTTAGTTAAAAATGAATGAATACAGAGGACAGCGTAAAGGTGAAACGGATAAGAAAGTTAATATAAAGTGACAGTGTGACTTAGGCATAAAATATTTTTTTTTTCAAACAGCATTTTTTATCAAAACATAGTGCTAGCAAGTATAATCAGATTATTTTAGGTGAAATAATATTAGGTCATTGAAAATGGAAAATTGAAACACTTTTGGGAAATTCTGCCCATAGAAGTATCTACACAGCTTATAAGCGCAGAGTTCAGGAGACTTCCCTGTAAGTCAGAAAGGGAAATCAATGTGTCTAAGTTCAGGAATGAGTTACAACAGTGGCGAAGAATCTTTCTAACCTTGTGGTAGAATAAAAACAATGTGTTATCTGGGAGTCCTTTCTGGAGGAGGTTTCATGCAGAATGGAAACAATATTAAATCGTATTTCATTGCAGGCTTTCTCCCTCAAGTGTTATCTACACTGGGATCTGTTTGGTAACCTGATGCAATTTGTCTGAAACGGCACTTTCTAAAATCTTTGTCATGATATGAACCTTTGTGAAATAGAACAAACACAGTTTAATGGCACAGCTGGATGTCTTGTCCTGATACACACTGAGTTTACTTGAGATGAAAGGTCCTACCTGAACATTTCTCACTTGACTCTCTGGATCAATGGTCTCCACATAATGATGTCTCTCCTTAGGCAAAGGCTTCACAGCAGCAGCTGAGGAAGGGAGAGGACAACAGTAGCTGAGAGACAGAGATTCCCCTCAGCATCCTTGCACCAGGCTCTGCCTTGCCCTGTTTCCTCCTTGCACCTCTACCTGAGTGCTCCAGCTTTCCGCTTCTGCCTCCAGGTTGCAGTAGTGCTGTGACAGGTCTGGGAGGCTGAGTGTGGCTGGGAGGACCACAGTAGGTGGAAGAAGAGGAAAAAGATTACTTCAGAAATTACTGGAAGCTAATACTCTAATTTTTCTCCTCTCTCAGAAACGTTCTGATATATTCAGGTTCTGTGCTTCAACTGGTCTCTTCAGGGCCATCCATTGTGAGGAAGAAGAAGGTGTCAGCAAAAAAACAACTAACCTACTGTGTCAGATTTCTTTTCAGGAAAATATCCAGGATTCATAGTGTAGAATAGTATAAATACCACAAATTATTTCAGATCCTGGCTGCAGTGAAATCGGAGGTCCTGGTGCCATGGAGCTGTAAAGTATCCATGTATCTTGAAGACAAAAACTGTACCACATAGATTCCTTTTGGAATAGATACTGTACACTTGATCATTAATCATGTTTATCTGTCATACAGAACTGTGTATGTCATAATAGTTAAAAAGCTTTATAACTCACACCAAAATAAATTAAAAAAAAAAAGAAAAATGTGCTGTAAAGTTGGGTTAAAGTTCTGAGAAAAAAACCAGGAAATAAAATAAAACTTTAAAAAGGAACTAAGTATGTAGAAAAATACTTTTTTTTTTCAAGTGATATCTACAGAGAAGAAAACTTTCCCGACAACTACAGTTACAAATGCACATAAAATATTGTCTGAATTCAGCCAAAGCTTCCTCACTTATTTTGCTTCGTAATGGAAGCACAGTGCAATATCAAATGTGTTCTGTCATGCACGTTCCCTTTGGATTACAGGGTGAAAAGTAATTTTATCATATTTCATTTTATATGGCAGCTCTAGCCTTAAATTCACTTTTAAGTAGTTAAAACAGAGCTTGGTTTTGAGAAATCAAATAAGACATTGCTTGAGTACACATTTGTTCCATTGACTTTACTGAAACTTCAGCACAATCTTGAAAGCTTGACAAGAATTTGAGTGCTATTTTGAATAGGGAACCTTAAATCGTTGATTTTAAACCTAGAAGAGCAGGGATATTTGTCATTTGCTAGAGCCAGTGTTTAACAGTTATGAATATCGATTTGTTGACCACATCTGGATACTTGAGTTCATGCAGAAAACTGTGGATAGTCTCATGTTTGTTAGTTTGTGTACGTGTGTTTTGGAGGAAAAATACTAAGCAAAAGAAAACTGAAAGAGCTAAATAGACAAACAAATTGCCCACTCTAGCATTTTAAGTTTGCTGATAAGACTTTGAAGTTCACAACTTATTTAGATTAATGCTGTTCTGGGAAACTGTCAGAGCACACATGATGAGATGAATGAGATGGGGACACATGGGTTTACACATTTGTTGATTCTACTTGGTTGGTGACATTTGTTCTCCAAAGCTGGATTGATAGCACAAAAATGTCTTTGAGGAAAAAAAATATTAAATAAGACCCTGTTCTCAGGCCTTCTTCTTTCACACCTCTTTGACAGTGTGAAGAGGTGTGAGAATCAGTGAAAAATAACAGAAAATTCAGGCTTGTTAATTACTACTGAGAATATTACTTGCTCTCGTGAGTAATTCCACTGGAATCAGGGTATAAATCACTATGCTTGGCTGTAAATGTTTTCAAAACTGAGAAATCTTCTGAGTCTTCTGGGATATTTCACTCTGTGTGTGTGCCAATTACACTTCTACAACTCATCTCTCTTGTGCGCGTTTTCCCCAGCAGCAGCTCCCTTTCCTACTAAGTTATGCTGGCCCAGTAGGCCACAGGATGTGCCTATTAAGCAAGATGCCATTGGATAATGCTCAGAAAGGTCTTTCTGACAAAACCAGTGTAAGTGTTTTTGGAAGCAGTGGGGGGTTGTTTGTGCAACAAAACCTCAGTTCTCCAACTCTGTCATAAGAAGTTCATTGAATGACCTTGCTCCTTTTGCGTATGTGGAAACCTCTTTGAAGCAAATGCATGTGAAATATGAACCAAATGCATGTGAGATAACGCAATGCCAGTTCATTACAGCTGTATGCAAAGGCAAAGCTATAGGTTTAGGAGCAAGGTGCTGGGAATACCTGACACTGTCTCTTTTGTTTCTGGTTGTATGTGACGGTAAAATGCTTTCAATTTGCTCATATTGTTTAACATAAAGATGGAAAGTGATCTCTTCTTTAGGGAAGAGAGTGCTCCAAAATCCACTGTGAATCTGGGGTCATAAATAAAATTTTAAGTTTTGAGAAAAGAATATTACACAATTTAGGAAAAGTGTGTCTGGGTCTATAAACCTAAATTTTAAAATATCCTTTTGGTGTGTGTTTTGAAATATACAAACAGAGAAAATACATATGAGTATACAAAATTTTGCTATCACTGTACCTCATCAATGATGTCTTCTAGCTGACTGGACCCAAGTACCTTTTCACTGAATAAATGTATTCTTGTATGATGCTGATTTTTTCTCTTGTAACCCACCTCCTTTGTTAGCCTATTCGTAGGACACATGCATTGCACTGTTAAGAGAGAGATATAACATTACCTATTGGCAGATGCTACTTAGAAGTTTACTTCTGTTTCAGATGCACTTAAAATAAGTTCTTTAGACCAAAATTAAACTGTTGCTCCCTCTCTAGAGGAAAAAAAAAGGAAATTGTCACAGCTACATCTGGCACTCAACAATCTCATCAGAGGACTGCAAAAAATCTATTCATTATTAGAAAAATTGTCTTTTGTTAATAGAGTAAGCAATGGATTCCTGTTCTCATCTCAATTGGGAATGAATTGGCTTGCCTGTTTGAACAGAGGTGACAAAAAGCATTTCTTGATTGAATTCGCAGAACATCTGCTTGCACAATCAATCCAGAATATCCTAATGTATAATACTAACTTGCTCAGGATTGCATGCTTTTTCTGCATCCAGTGTCAGAGGAACTTATCATCTATACACTGACAGCCTATCACTTCGTATAATGTGAATTTGGGAAATATTTTTGCCTCCCTGAGTATCTTCACAGAGGACAGAAAGGACAGGCCTTTTAACTTGTTTTTAACCATCTTTCTCTGTTTTTCAACTGAAACAAGATTCAAAAGCCAGAGTTTCCATTTTTATTGAATTGATATCCTTCTGATTTAACTACAAAACCAAATTCACATTCAAGAGGAAAAAAAATAGTTTCTCAGTCATTCTTTTTTCATCCTTTTCTCCTTTTCTTTTTAAAAATATTTATTTTTATTTTTTTTTCTTTATTAGAAAACCTGCAAGAGATTGCAAAGTTTACAATCAGAAGAAATATGAATTTAAAAGGTTTCATGAGCAGTCTAGCATTTTGTTGCCACAGACTTTGATCTTCAATGTCCTGTTTATTATATCAAAGCCTCCGTAAATTTCACAGTGAAATTTAACAAGTAATTTACATCACTTGTATACAAGCTAGATACTTAAAAAAATTCAAATGTACTGGACCAGACCTTCACATGATATCAACTAGCAATTTTCTACTGACATTGGAAAGATACAGATTAAACAGAGGAAGGTATTATTGTATGATCTTAACTGCAACACAAAAATAGCTGGTGACTGTAAGAGACAGAAGCCCCTCTGCACTAGCTACAGTGCAAATGGATGGTACTTCAAATTTTTACCTCTTAATTAAAGAAAGTAGAACCCAAAAGAAGGAGAGCTGTCACAGACAGGTGAAGAATTGAAACAGGCTGCCCAGGGAACTGGTGGAGTCACCATCCCTGGAGGTATTAAAAAAATGTGTATATGTGACACTTTGGGACATGATTTAGTAGGCACAGTGGCGTTGGGTTGATGGTTGAACTTGATGATCTTGGAGGTCTTTTCCAACTATAATGATTCTATGATTCTGTGATTCTATGCAAGTACATGTCTAGAGTTATATAGAAGATCAAGGCCTTGAATAAAACCTGTATTTCCTGAGTTTCTGCCTAATACTAACTCCACTTTCTGATATTGCCTGCAAGATAATGAAATGTGGGTAGACTTGCACCCCCACAGCTTTTCTTTCATATACTTCACTATGTGACATGAAGGTTGTAACATTCTCAGTGGAGTTCTCAGCTGTGCATGGTCTAATATTTAGGAACGCCTGTACATTCATACGGACAGCAGAGTGATTGATTTGCAATGAGATATCAGAGCACATAAATAGCTAGTGAGATGCAAGGCACTGTCAGTGCCTGTAAATACCAGGGAAGCATACAATCGAGGTGACTACATGAGTGGCATAGATGCAGTGTTTTGCAGGTGCAGTTTTGCAAAGCCAGGTGAGGGAAAAAGTCACAACACATGAATCATTTTAGCTCATGAGTATAACTTTCTGTTGTCAATTCCAGTTCTGTTTGCCATCAGACAAAGACACTCAAGACAGTAAACCATTACAGCTCTGCATTCTTCCATCCCCAAGGGGGCCTTTTTAAAGAGGCAAATTGATTTTTGCCACCAGACAGTGAGTCATGCATACAAAGAAGGAGAGTACTTATGAATCCCTATATTCGTTTCCCCATGGTGCTTGGTAAGGTGAGTTGTTTGCCTGATTTGTTTAAGAATAGATTTGGGGAAATAAACAAAACAAAGCAAAACACAAAACTCTAATGTTTTTAACCCCTGCCTCAAGAACACAATATATTTATCAGCATTCAAACAAATGTTTTTCACTCCCTATGGAGGGCTTAAATTTCTGGTTTACACAGAGTTTATATGATCAAATGGTTTGCCACGTGGCGTGTATAGAACTTTTAAAACAAATCTTTACTTGGCTATTTTCAGGAAGAAAAGGGAGAAGAAAGGAACAAAACTCAAGTAAGAGGGATTGATTCTGTTGCCTATACAGAGGCATCTAATGCCTTTTGAGACACCCTAAGGTCCAGGGTGCTCACTGGAGCTGTGTAAGACCTGTATCCTTTTAGTGGAACAGTTGGAACTCAGATGGGACACTCTAATTCCTGCAGAACCATGTGGATGAGGGGAGATTTTGACCCAGCCAAATAAACTGAAAGCAGACTAGTTAAACAAAGCATATCTCCAGTCAAATACTGAAACTGAATTTGCCCTACTCTTCAAATTGAGAAATACTGGATTTTAATACTTAGCATTCTCTCAAAAATAGTTTTCTTGCTTCAAGGGCCTTTGATTTTGTTTGTTTTATAATTTAGGATTATTTTGAGTCATTTAATATAAATGTTACTGTGATAGCTTTAGCTTTCAAGTTAGGTGTGTAAGCTTTCAGTGCTGCAAAAAGAGTGAATAAAAAAAACCCCATCACCTAGACTAACAGACCTGCAGCATACACTGAAAGTTGCACCTGTTGATTCAGATGGAGCAAAAGTGGGCTTGTAAGAGAAAGCAGCAGGAGGCTGGAGAGAATTAAGCTTAGTTTCTGAAGGATGCAACTGATTTTGCTTTAGTAGTTCAGGCCACAAATTCTGCATGTCCTTCTTGTCTTTCTCCTTTCTTTTTTTTTTTTTTCCATCAATAATCACTGAATGCAGGTAATGCTGATATACATAAATAATGTATTTTAAGTTTTTTCATTTCCTTGTGGAAATTTCATCCCGGTGCTGCATAAAGGTTTTAGCCAATGACTCTTTGATAAAGATGTATAAATTTTACCTAGATCTCCCCAGCCTCTCATGTAGAAGGTATTATTCATCCAACACAAGCCTAATGCACGTCTCTATCCACCATTGTGCCCCAACTTCCTCCTGATATGAGTGCTCTAACTTGCTTCTTGAAACCTGCCTTTACTCAATACACTCACTGGAGTTTGCCAAACAGCTAAACTTACGTGACAATACCCACCCATGTTTGGTCTGAGCTCTCTGCACTACTCACCTCTGTTGACTAAATCTTCACGTTTTAGTGCGTGCTTGGACTCTGTAGCTCACACTTACAAACCCATCTTTAGATGTCAGTCATAAGTAGCTGGATCCTGTCCAAGGTGTATACAGTGTGAAGATGACTCTCAGTCTTAATGTCTAAACTCAGTGGAATAAGCAATGAAGTCAATTAAAAAGTCGATATGAAAATAGGACTAATTTTTTTTTAGTTTGGTACCTAAATATATGTTATTACAGTTCAACATGTAGTACCACAATGAAAAACCTGATTATGATTATCACAACTTCTGGTTTATGTCTTGAAAAAATGCATTATCTTATTCCTGATTGCACGTCTCCAAATTCTGAAGTCATTAATATAAGAGGAAAGGTGTTAAATAAAGTTAACTTTAATGTGTGGCTGAAATGCACTTCTTAAATAAAACTAATGAAGTTTCTAATCTGTTATACAAACATTTCAATGTGCCTTCTTCATATGCTATATAATAGGTTTCTATACATGTATATAGACCTAGATAAGAATTAAAAATAGTTCTTATTTAGACTGGACATAGAAGGGCAGGTTTTGGCCCGCCTGGTATAGCTGGTAGAATGTATTGGTCACCTGTGGAGAAAGCAAACTGCCTGGAGAAGATCTACTCAGCCAGTGTAAAATATAGCTCTCTTGTCTTCAGTTGAGCCCTAATGATTCATAGGCATTGAGGATCTGGTCTTGGATAAATAGCTAAATCCAATTGGTTGGTCACCAGCTGGCAAACACAATGCCCTCAGAGTGACATAGGAATCATATTTCAAATGCGCTACTATTTTTTCATTTACTTTAATGGGAGATGTACTTCACAACACAGCAATTTTGACACTGAACAAAGTAATAAGAAGTGGGAAATGCATATCTAAAATCACACAGAGTTCTCTGGAAATATAAGACTCCAGTGCCTATTTTTCTTAAACTTTTTCTGCATAACCTAGAATCCAGGCCTTCTATTTTTTTTTTTCTTCTAGATGTTTCATATTTATTCTCTTTCCTGAATTCACAATGGTCTTAAATATTTTGAAATATTCTCAGATCCTAAATCTCAACTAAATGCAAACCAAAAAACAGAAGTCAAAGGCAGCTTTGTAACATGAAGAAAGCAGAGAGAGTTTTATATTCGCTGGTATAATATTGGCCCCTGAGTTTAAGCAAACATAGGAATACTTTAAAGGATGACTGACTGATGGAAAATACTGAAATGAAAAAGAGAGAAAGGAAAATAAATCTACAGACATCTATCAGTGAATTATTTAAAAATACAGAGGAGCAAATAGGATGAAGAAGATATAATGACCTGAAATTGGAATAGAAAGGATGAAAGAAAAAGCTGCTACTGAGACATAGAAAGGAGTCAGAGGATGAAAAGATACAAAGCAGTCAAGAAATTAGAAAATAATTAACGAAGAGGGAAAATATAGAGGCTGCACACTTCATTCTTATTAGAAAGGTGCAGCAATGATGTGATCAGGACAAAATAGAAACCAAATCAAATCTTCAGGCCAATTTATGCCATACCTTTGAGAGTAGGTTCTATTTTTTATGTTTGCAGGAGAAGGATGCATTGTACGTTTTTGATTAGGATTGGAATACGAAGCAGAGTAGTAACTATACTCCAAGGAAGGCTCTTTTTTTTTTTTTTTTTCCCTCTCCTCTCCTGATATTTCTGATAGAGGAAGGAAGTATGAGAAAGGAAATTAGTTATGGGGTTGGAAGTAGATAATGGAAGACTAAGTTGTTGCAAAAAAAATATAATACTTTGTACAAAATACATTTTTTTCTTAGTTGAGTTTCTAGTAGGAAATTGTCCATATTAAAGCCGTGAGTAGCACATAGATCAAGAACCATATGAAGAATTTGTCCCCCATGAGATTACCTCCCAGGTTTATTAGCCACTCCACGCCAGCCTGGGGACAGCTGGAAGAGGTTGCTTTGCTGACACATGTGCAGTACAGGCTCTAAATTTTCATTGTATTTCAACCTGTAGTCTGTACAAAAGCAACACAGTTTCTAGTATAGTGGTCCAGTGAAACTTATCTCTAGGATATCTCTCATTAGGTCAAGAAAAATTACCTATTAGGAAAATGTTCAGCTTATTATGCACCAGAACCCTGGGGCTTTTTCTGCAAACATGCTTTCCAACTCCAGCCTGTGCTAGTGCATGTGTTTAGTCCTCTCCAAGTGCAAAACATGGTGTTTCCTGTTGTTGAACTCAAAGAGTTTCCTCTCTGCCTACTTCTCTGGCTTGTCAAGGGCACAAGCACCTGTTGCATTGATGTAGTGGATTTGCCTTCCTCACATCCAAGCACCCACCCAGCCACTTGCTCACTGCCCCTTCTCCCTCTAGCAGAGGGAGAAAATACAATCATAGAATCAGAGAGTTTCTCAAGTTGGAAGATACCTACAAGGATCATCAAGTCCAAATCCCTGCACCTCACAAGACTGCCTAAAACTATATCATGTGACTAAGAGTGTTGTCCAGATGCTCTTTGAACTCTGACCGACAAATAGGAAGAATGAGAGCAAGAAAGTTAATGGGACAGCTAGATCACTTGCCAGTTACTGATGTGGGCAATAGATACTTGACTTTAGGGAATTTGACTTATTTTCTTTCCATTTAATACAGGTATTTGAGTACTGATTAGGATATTGGGAAACAAAAACAAAAAAAAAAGAAATAAGCTCACACTTAGGGAAAACACCTCTCCTCCTCCTTTCCCAGACTTTACTGCAGACTCTTCTCCTCTTACCTTGTTATTGATGCATTTTATACTCAATCTCTTCAGTGAGACAACTGGCATTGTAAGAGGTGGTAGTGGTTTCTCTCTGCTGCTCTGTTCTGTTTTTTTTTTCCCTCTTACTGTTTTCCTGTGCTCTGGTGTGGGTCCTTTACAAGCTGTAATCCTTTTGAGGGTATAATTGCTCTGGAATAGGATCATCCATGTGCCATTTTTTCCTTTCGAGAAAATTTTCTTCTGTATGGGGCCTCCACAAGCTGCAGTCTCTGCTAGGGAGTGCCAGCTCTGCCACAGAGCACCTCCTCCTCCTCTGACCTTGGTGTTCCCCTCTAGTTCCCTCCTCCTCCTCTCTCTCTCCAATGTTTCTTGCTACTACTTAAATGTTTCTACAAAGTCATCATCAACTTTGCTGGTGGACTTTGTTGTACCCCGTGGCGGGTCCATTGTGGAGCTGTCTGAAACTGGCTGGAACTGTTGGGGTCCAGCACAGGGCAGCACCTGGTCTATTCTCATAGAGAATACTGCTGTAGCCCTCCCACTACTGAGCCTTTGCAGGCTACGGTTAGCTCTATCACTCCTCCCAATTTTGTATCATCTACAGATTTGCTGAGGGTGCTCTCTGTCCTTTCATCCAGGTCATTAATGAAGATGTTACACACTGTTTGCCCCAATATTGCCTCCTCTCCAAGTAGGGACGTTACTAGTGACTGACCACCAGTTGGACATTGTGCCACGTATTTCAACTTTTTGAGCCTGGCAGGTCAGCTAGTCCACCTTGCTGTCCATTTCTATAACCTGTAGTTTCTTTTTGTCAGTAATGAAGTCACAGGAGACAATGCTGAAAGACGTATGCAGGTGTATCATAAGAAAAAAAAACACATTCTTTTCAAATCTAAATTGAAAATAAAGGGGAAAAAAGAGGAATATATTATGTCTATATCATGGCTCAGAATAGATAAATGATTTTTCCCGAAGTCTCTGAGGCAGGCTATGACAGAGGAAGTCATTAAGCCCATGTCCCCTGAACCAGTTCTCACGTTACAGAGGATTTTTTTTCATTTTGTAATAATTTTTCTATTTATTACCTACTCTGCCTTGAAGCTGTTCTCATTCAACAGTATTCTGAAACTATCCTTATAACTGGTCACTCATATCTTGGTTTTTTCACAGTCCTGGAAGAGCCTGGGTATCATTCTTGCTGCTCTTTTCCCTATCTCACACACAGAGTGAACTGCAGTAGTTGTAAAGTACTGCTGAACTGACAGGCTGGAGTTGCTGCTGACACTGTAGAAAAAGACTTCCCAAAAGGTTAAAACCTACATTTTTATCAAAGAAAAAAGCAATGAATTATTTGAACTGTTCTGTCTTGAACTACAGGTCTTTGAGATAACATATGGAATCACTTAATCCTTTTAAACCCATCTTATTTTAACTTCTATGTAATCATCTGCTCATGCAAGTCTGCATCACACTTCATGAACTGTTAGGGCTGGTAGTTAAGACTGATGGGCTGAGTGTGAGCACAGGCTAGGAAGATTCAAAGCAAAAGCAGAAGCCTTAAGTGCAGGAATAATATCTACTTAATATCTACTTAGGTTTTCATACTTTTTGACGGACCCAAAACATATATTTCCAGGTTATTTGTAATATGCATAAGTCAACTGGTGAAAAAAAAATGTAATCAACCCAGTGAAAACTTTTTTTTAAAAAAGTAGTAAACATACTGACTGAGCCCATCTTAGGGAAAGTGCTATAATGGTAGTTGTGCCACATAACTTTGAAATCAATTAGACTTGACTACTTTTCTCATGTGACACATTTAGTGGAGCAGATTGATCTGTTTTGTGTAAGGTAAGTACTTACAATTAAGTTTTGATTTTGTTATGTTACCAGCAGTGAAATAAAGGGGAAAGAGATGAGAAGTAACATCCTACTTTAAAGTATCAAAATCTTGTGAAAAGAGTAAGACTCGTCATTTTATAAATATAAATAAGAACTTCAGTCATCATCCAAGAAAATCCTAGAAAAAATGTTCTTTTTATTGGTGCATATGGTTAAAAAAATGCTGAGTCAATCTGCTGTAGGTAGCTAAAGGGATGCCAGTCAAAAGGGCATGGAATATATAGAAAGCAGCACAGTCAAATAAACTGTAATCTGATAGTCACAAAATACATTTCTTTCTTCCTAGCCTAAGGATCTATCTGAACTTAATCAGATTTGCAGCCAGTTAGTGACATGACTTCTCTACAAAGCGCTGAAGGACTGCTACACAGTTAGCCAAGGGTAGGGCTGTCTTGCATCATGTATGAGAAGGGGTGGGAAAAAAAAAAGAAAAAGAAAAGGTGCTGCATGGACAGAACTATATGCAAAACAGAGGTTGGCTTAGAGAGCCGTTGGTATATACAACGGTGTACTTCTTGCTTGAGGCACATTCTATTAATTGGCAAATGGTAAGTCTCTTTCCATCCCCTAAAATATTTTTTTTTGTTGTATACATTTAGGAGCTTTTCAGAAAAGGAAAATCTTATGTTTTCCCAACTCAGATGTTGAATAAAAGTGACTTGATTCTGCTACGTAAACTACATGGAAGAGGTTGCTTTTCTGTATATCCCAGGCTTTGAAACATATTCTATGGGCTTTATGTTTTGTTTTAACAAGGGTAAAATGGAACCATCAATGGACATCCCCTTGAAAAGGTGCTTCAGGTGTCTTTTTGTTGCATTAAACAATTCTAGTTACACCAGCTTTGTAGAATGTGGATCATTGCATGCACCTCATATTGAATATTGAATCTTACTGTATGAAAAAGCATTGCTTCCCAAACACAGTATATACCTTTCTCTGCACTTCAGTACAACACATCATTAGGAATCTATGAAGCAGGAAAAGCAAAATTGACAGAAAAGATTCATTTAAAAGTACAACAGGACACCATGTTCTTTCACTTGAAACAGAATGAAACAACAATAATTGCAATGTGAGCTGAACCTGCAGAACAGAGTCCTAATTTAATGTTGGCTTTCCATTATAAAAAAGGGTGGATTTGGCATTTACCACTTCTTTTAACTGAATCAGCACATGAAATTGCCTTCCTCTGAATCAGTTACCAAGCACTTTTGTTATAAAAGACAAACTGTCAAGAATTCATGCTCTACAAAGGTTTATTTTGAAGACAAACTGTTTAAGTACAGATCTGATCTCCAAGAATTTTCTTCTTTCATATTTATATATGTATTTACATATACAGTGCTTAAATTGATTACTGACAATACATGATAATCCTGTATTGGAATAAATAAGAAAGGAAAACATTTTTTTTCTAAAAGTTTTTGTCAAAATCAAGCAAGCTATTGCTAAAGAACTGAGCGCTTTTATTTCACGGACCAGAGTCACACATAGAAGGATCCACTTCTGCATCCTGTACGTGCAAACACAGATGAGAAAATAAAGAAGATTCTTTCACAGATTTCATTGAAATTTGGATTGGTTCCTGAGTCACAGACTTATCTAGAATTACACAAAAAACCCACTGCATAGAAGATAAGTTTGCATCCAGATCACATGACAATGGCCTTGCATTGGATGGATACAGGTTTTAAACTTCCCTAAATATAATTCAGCAATAGAACAGATCTGTTATGTGAAAAAAGCTCAACTGCATACCCACAAAGTAGCACAGAGAGACAACAGCAGCTTGGGGAGGCCAAATATGTGTTCTCTGTGTGTGTGTGCTCACTGGAAATATATCTCCTCTCTTACCATTGGTTGGCCCTGGGGGCATGGAACTGGAGCAGCCTCCCCTCTCGCTGTTGGATCTGATATTGTATGTTTTTCTCTAACAAAATGCAACAAAAATGGCAGTTTAATAATGATGAAAGAGAGAAGTCCATTATTTTGCCAAAGATCATCTCAACATTATCCAATAAAGGGCTATTTTTCTATTTTGAACCATTAAAAGATAGCTTATACTTTTTCCACATTCCAGCAGAAGCATTTGTGAAGAGTAACTTTACTCAGTTCTGGATTCTGGACATGCAATTCCAGCAAAGGAAATGTTGACTTTTTAACTTGAAATCATGTTTGTTTTCTTTCGTTTTTTTTTTTTTTTTTTGTCTAGTACTAATAGATTAAATTACATTTATTATGACTAGGGTAGGAAAAATGTAAATATACCTGTTTCTACCTGGAGGCAGAGGGATGAAATACATTACTTCTTGTGTCCATTCCACCTCATACTTTCTAATAATGACCTGTAATTTTCATCTTCCATTCAGATATTCATTGCTGTTCATCATTGTGGCTAATAAATAAATAAATAAATAACCTGGAAGAAAACACAACTGGAGATCTTGGAAATGAAATCAAGGTGATACAAATAAATCTATATGGTCTCTGAGAAGAGCTTCAGAATGAGATCGAGATTGTCCTGAAGTTAATGGGATCTATTCTACTGATTTAAATGGGAACTGGCCTGAATCCCAAGTAAGTTCTCCAGTTTGTAACGTGCTGAATGTTTAGAGCAGAACATAAGTTCAGATTTGTTGTCTAGCAATGTCATTTGTCAAGGTAAAGTAGAAACGGTTACAAATGGCTGCCAATTAAAGCCAGCTTTCAAGTTAAACCAAAATGGAACAAAGTAAAACTTTGAAGTTAATATTTTTAGGCAGAACTTACTTAGCTTATGTCTTGTTCTTAACAGTATGGTAAAAACAAACAAACAAACATTGTGATACTCACTTTTGTGCTCTACTGTAGTCCTTCAATGGTGGTATAGTTAGTGTTTAGTTAAACTTAAATGCCAGTTATAAGTGCAATTTTGTGGATAGCATATTGATGATAATAGTTGGAAAAAAACCCATATTGCCAAATAAGACAACAAAAAAGAAATATTACAGTCCAAGTTGCACATTACTACATTTTTTTTTCTCTCTGTGCAATCAGGAATTGAATACTGTATAGTTATTTTCATCTCTTTATTTACTGTAAAATGAGGACAATAACTCTATATGATTCATAGGAGATGCTGGTGACACAAAACTACATACCTGTGGAGAGTAAGATGTTATAATCCCACTGTGATTAAGAAGGTGTATGCTAACTGCTCTGCAATGAGGATGGATTGTTTACTTTTTCTATTAGGCCTGTAATTAATCACCCAGCCTGGATCTGTGTGATACCAAATGGATTAAGCATCCCACATTGCTTAAGTAGCATGTTGGTTTGTACAGTACTTATTGCGTTGTCTTAAGAGATGCCTCCGCAGAGCACGCTATATTTTTTTTTTTCTTACACAACCTCTATTTATATGGACAGAAAATGGCACTGCTGTGAATAGAGAGAGATAACCAGAAAAAAATATGCCTGGGGAAAAAATAAAATCCACAAACTTTTGAGTTACCATTCCTGTATTGAATAAATCATTTTCTTTTACATAATGCCTTTGTGTACTGTATTTTAAAGTACTTTAAATAAGAAGTAAACAAGGCCCAAAAGAACAAAAAAGTTAAATTTTACTTTCTGTTGCAACACTGCTTTGGTGGAAAAAAAAAAAAAGAAATATCTGGGTCAAGTTATCTACACCTTCATGTACTATATCTCCATTTTTGAATAGTACATCTCTGCCAGAGAAGTGAACAAAACTCATATCCAACTGGGCCTAAAGTAAGGCCATGACTGGCTGTCAGAGACCAATATTCTCTGACCAGATTCTTTCAGATATTCTGTACATGGAGGGTGCAATGTTTAATATCAAATTTACTTACTTGAAGATGGTTAATGCTACATAGGATTTCTGATTTAGCAGAGTAATACAAAATATATTGAAATCACAGGATACATGGCAAATGTAAGTTACACCCAGCAAAATATAGTAATTGCAATGCATAGTTCAATCACACTACTAATGTGATTTGCATTACTGATCTCTGTAATATTCTCACTGTCATAACACTGGGTGTCCCCAGTTGCCAGGAAGGAATATGTGGGTTGAAGTCAGCTCAAGCCCATTGTTCTTTTCAAAATTCTTTTTTTTTTTCTAGTGGACTAGTTTTCATACTTTATGTCACTCAACTGTTGATAGCTAAAACAAAAGCCATCCTCTAGTCCCCTTTGTGTCGAGATAAAAGTCAACTTTGCAACAGCTGTAGACAGTCACACTCTGCATTATACCCTGAGCTTCATGGGCATATTGCCTTTGCTCATCTCCACTCAGCCTTCTTTCATTTTAGGGATTCATTGGTCAATCACATTGATGTATTCTGACCATTTACCTGTCTAACATAGGGATCTCCACTGTGTTGATGAACTACTTTTGAGAAGCTATCAAGACAGCAATTGAGAACCATTGACTGTGGTTGTATCTTGACTACTGGCCTAGATCATGAAATGGATCAACAGCTTTCCATTAATTATGAAGGGGTTAGGAACTTCTGGGGCTTGGCAAATCTTTAAAGATGCTGTCTTTAATATATGGTATTTCTGTGTAGTTTAGATCATCATCGCTAGATTATTTAGCACATGCAAGAAGATTAGGCAAGGAAGGAAGCGGGAAGCACTCAACGTTCCTTTACTTTTGTTAACCCACTTTGCACGATACTGTGTTTGCTAGACGTATCCAAAGAACTAGAAGCCTGACTGGAACGTGAGTTGGATGCTGTGTACCTAACTATACTATTTCACCTTCAAAATGATGAGATCAGTCTTAGAAAAACCGTGCTTTGAGATTTGCTATTTTTCAAATAATTACAACAAGGTAGAACACTTTTTTTTTTTTTTAAGGAAAAATGTAAAAGTAAGTTATTTACTGAGCCTTTCTTCCTTGTCTGTTTGCTGCCTTTCTGAAGGCATTAAATGCGAAGTCAGGGCATTAGTCAAATGAAACTATGGTTCATCAGCACTACAGCCAAGTAAGACTGTGTTTACCATCCCAGTTGATTAGTCCAGGCTCTTAACTTGCACATGCCTCCCATACATAAATTTGACACACCGGTCTTCACTAGCTCTTTTTCCTCCCATGTCTTACTTTACATGCAAACGGAGTCTGTGCATTCCTCTCTAACAGAAATGTGTTCTTGGCAGGGTTAGATCAGGGGAAGCAGAACCTGGGCTCTCTGTGGAGTTCAGGAGATGTTAGTAAATGTACAGGGTAGGGGGCTGGAGAGAAAAAGTCACTGACTCCTAAGTCTCAGTGTTTGAATTCAGGGATCTGTGTCCAAACTAAAGATTGCCTGAGTGTGAGGGTATGTCCTAAAAGGATATGTCTCAATGAATTGTTATTTCTGATGCTTAATTATAATTTCATCAGCAGCTTAAATGACTTTTCAATTTTCTATGTTAGAAAGGAGAGGAATGATCACTGATCTTCATATACTCCTGTGAGATATGTTTGAGCTTTTTTCCAGAAGTGAAGGGTCTTGGGGTTATCACTGATGCATATATTTTTTCCTTAGTTGAAAATGTGGCAATCATCAGAACTAGATATGGGCATAAACCATGGAAACATGACAGATTAAATGATGTGTACATAGAATTCCATACTGAATAACTAAATTATGTATTTTGAATAGCAACTCATTTCTGGCAACTTGTGGGCCAAATTAAGTTTGCAAGCACACAAAGAAAGAGACATTGTCACTTTAGACTAATCTGTCTAATGTGATTTTGTGTAGTGTCGAAACATTTGAAATAGAACCCCTGAGTTGCTCACAAAGTGAAGGCTGTGATATTGATGTTTGCAAGTATAGAACAAGAACCTTGTACTGGCAGTGTTTTTTAATCGTCCACTGATAATGAAAAAAACATTAAATGTTTGGCTGACTGAAATGAGAATTTCAAGTAGACTTTCAAACATGGAGTTTCAGGGGAAGAGGGAGATTTTGCTGATCGTAGAAAAATGAAGACAGCATTAAAGTTAAAATACACTATTCTTAGGAAAATGCTGAAGTTACTGCCAAACAACACCTTCAGAGTCAGACATGATGTTAAGAAACCTGCTACATTTTTCAGAAGGATGTAAATTTGAAGAACTGGTAACACAGTTACACTTGCCTAGATTGTTACATCCACTATCCAAGAGAAATCTAAGGTATATTTTAAGTTTGTATTTTAGGAAACGCATGTTTATAAAGCCACAGACAGGTTTTAAAACTGTGTTGTCAAAAGAAACACGAGTGGGAAGAGTTCATAACTTACAGTTTTCTGAATCCTGTATGGAGGACTAGGGTATTTTTGTCATCCTGTTCATTGTCGTGTTCTCTTTCCTTGTACTTTCTTCATTTCCTTGGCCATTCAGGAAAGACTGGGAAATTCTTTTCTTTCCTACTGAGTCCAGAGAGATGCCTAATTCTTATATCATTGCAATTTAGATGCTGGTAGACTTGCTGACAGGTGTCTCAGAAATTCCTTGTGTGAATCATGATACGGTTGGCATACAGCCACCTTTCAGGACAGCTGAGCTGTTGCTGCTGCATGGAAATGTTAACAAGCCTTCAGTCTGAATAAGCAAGGATTCTCCCTGACATTTTTGATGCTGCAAGGTCCCTTCATACTTGTCCCTGTCCTGGCCATTGCTTTGACTAGAGAAGACAGCCCAGGGCTGTATCATACTTTTGCTATGTCTCTCTGCCCTATTAAAGAGATTAAAGAGATGTATCAGATCAACTTTGAGCTGCTAGAAAGAGAGCTGCTGAGTCTCAACATAGAGGGGTGAGGAAAGAGCTCATTTGTGAATGTGTACAGCCCACTTATCACTACTGTCAACAGAGCTGCAGTTGAAACCGAGTGGAAATTTCCCAAGCAAAAATGAATTTCATTGTTTGATTGGTTTTTCAAACCATTCATAATGAAAGCCCTTATTTGGCCACCTATTTTAGAGTTCTCTCTTTTTCTACAGCTTTGGGATAGGGAAAGAGACTGTAGAAAGGATGGGAGAAGATTGAGGACTGTGCATGCCAAAGCAATCACTGTCTCACAAACAACAGCAAGGCACATTTCAAGAGGTGGTTCTGATGAGTATGTGCATATGTGCAACTTTGTGTTTGTGTCGCAGGAGGGTGAAGGGGTTGAATGGACAAGGGACTCTTCTGAAGCCCCTCGGTAAATACATATATATTTCCTAAGTGTAATCACTGCAGGGAAATAGAATCAGAATTAGACTCTAAATTGGATTCTCTGAAGTGTACCCTAGAGATTTATTTTCTTCTACTTTGACTGAGAAGCCCAAACTTCCAATTTCAGTGCTTAAAATTAGGCTATCTAAATCTCAACTTCGGATGCCAAAATCTCCATTTTTAGAAGCACAATCTTTTGCAAAATATTAGACTTGAAATACTAACTACACTCAGGATATGAAACAAATGAAACGGACTCATCTCTACAAATCCCTGGGAGCTAGTGGAGCCAGGAATAAACAGATTTTTCCCATTAAAAATCCTTTTTTTTTCTTTTTTTTTTTTTTACACCTACCTTTAATGGGTGGCTTTGTTCATGTTTGTTCACAAGAACTCCCTCACATACTGAATGCTTGTGTAGAATTTCATAGCTAAAAATACTTCTTCCACAGAGTTATGTATATTTGAAAATGTATCTCTATCACAAATGTGAACTTTTATTCTATGCACTGCCCTGATGATCAGCAATCACTGCAGTGCAGTGGAAATAGTATTTTCCCCCTGCAATACTACCAACTAGAAATAATTTAACATGGAAAGTAACTGAAGTATCACAGATACTTGGAGATGTTTTGCAGGAATCACTTCAATTCTATAGCAATTGTGATGTCATTTCCAGAAGCAACTTTCCCTACAAGCACAAGGACTGCAAGTAGAGACACAGACCAATTAAGATCAGCAGCTAATAGATGCTTAGAAACATATATACATGTCCACTGTCGAATCCAGAGGTATCCAATGAAGACTCCAAACTGATTCATTATTGATATTACACTTCTAGCACTGAACATCAGCTTCTCATCTGTTTTCTTAGAAGCAAAGTTGTTACAGAACCAAAAGGCTCATTAGGTCAAGGAGTCCATCTTCCTGCCAACACAGGAGTGTTCTCCAGAGTATTCTCTATGAGATATTTTCTCGTGTTTGACCTGTGTAGATTTTGAACTTCTGACAGAAATGACATGGCAACTTTATTCTGGGAAACTGTCAGCTACGTAATAGATCTCACTACCCAAAACTCATATATGATTAATATTTTATTTAAATGTTTATATACATATGTAAATTTATTTGTGTATAGGCATAAATGTAGCAGTGGAGATATCAGTACTTTCCAAATTGCAATAAATAGGAAATATTTTAAATATTTTTAGTATGTTTAAGTAGGAGATATTTTAGAACTTCTTAATATCTTTAAGATTTTTGTGAATGTATTGTTGTCTACCTCTGTGGTTATGAATCCTTCATTCATTTGAAATGCTTTTTTACAGCCAACAAAATCCACTACATCTACTAATAGATATCTGATCCCATATTTACAGACACATATTTAGATATTTACAGAACAGAGGGGGAAAAAGAAGGAAATGAAATTTTTCTCTTAAATTTTAAATCTGAGTTACAATAAGAATTCTTAAAAAAAAGAGTTAATATTTGCTTCTTTATATGAGATCATTCTGCTGGATATCTGCCACTGTTTTGTGTTATCTGAAGTTTTCTCAGGTTTCGGTGCATGACACTGAACAACATTCTGTTGGCGTTGACAATTTTTAACTCCACTTTTTGCACTGTCCTTGTTATGTTCCTTCTATTTCAGAGGAGCCTTTGCTGAATTAGGACATATGACTGGATTTCTCTATCTTTTTCTGTAATTATATTAATAATTTCATAACTTTGCATCAAAATAAAGCAAAGTAAGTGCAGTAACTTCACTTAGTACTAAAGCTAAGGCAAAGTTGAATTAAGAAGAGTTTCAGAAGTGGAATTTGGTGGGTTAGTGTTGTAATTAAACTGAGAGGAAGTGGTGTCAAACAACACGTGATGAACTGACCATAACCCCCATTCCCTATTTCCCCCCTCTGCTGCTCGGGGAGGGGAAGGTGGTAGAGATAATTGAAATGAAGTTAAGTCTGGGAAGAGGGAGGGGCGAGGGGAAGTTGTTTTGTTCTCTTTCTCATTATCCTGCTTTTATTTTATTAATAATAATAAATAAATAGTTTTCCCCAAGTTGAGTCTGTTTTGCCCGTAACAGTAACTTTAATGATGTCTCCCTGTCCTTATCTCAAACCTCGAGCCTTTTTGTTATATTATCGCTCCCCTATTCCCTTGGAGGCTGCGGGGAGTGAGAGAGAGACCGCATAGTCTGGTCCCAATCGGACCAGACTCACTTCAGTGGGAGACTGTGTAGGTTGTTCCTGAGTGGGGCTAAACTATGACAGTCCTTAATCCTCCTTGCCTAATACCTCTGCCTAAATTGCTACTTTTCCGCCCTTGTGTTTATGAGAATAGAAGTGCCACTGACTATGTAAGCCATCATCTTCCTGATTGTAAGAGTGACATTTATTTAAATGGATGGAAGAAATTGTAACAAGAGGCCAAACTTAATTTGATTGAAATAGCTTACATTTTAAATGTGGCATATCTAAAGTTGATACAATCCAAAGAAGAAACACGGTCAAACAAGTCACAGTTATTTCAGAAACAGTCCATCAAAAAAAGCACAATAAAAAGGGAGAGTTCACAAATGTTGCCTGCCGAATTGTCTGCCTCTTGGTTTTGCATGGAGGTACTTCATAAGGCCCCCAATATCTGCAAGACTTATCTAGCTCATGATTTATAGTTTTCAATGCTGCCTTTGGTACAGACTATTGATTCAGTAAGACAATCAAAAGTTATGGCATGTGCATAAAGAAAGGTCAGTTTTATACTAATTTTACTATCGCTCACTGTCATTCTGGAAACCATTCAGAGTGGAGGCCTTCAGGTGCTAATAGAAGAGAGAAGAGGCAATTTTAGTATCTTGTGGGTCACCTCCTTTATGGTGATCTTTACTCGAACTCATAGATTTTCAAGTTCAAAATAAATAGCTTTTTTTTTTTAATAGAAAGCTGCACAGACATGCAGAAAAGTCAGCAGTTTTGCTGTGGCTTTTCCTATCCATTTCAGTTCCACACATTTTGAGGAAGTAAACCCATTGAATTGCTTGTGGAAATAAATATTTGCAGAAATAAAGCTCTAATTGCGCTATCCTGTTGCTGATGCCAGGACCGTGGGGCCACTGATGGGCCTCACTGTTCCTCTCCACCCCGTGAGGGCTCCCCAGATCCTGTCATGGCCCAGGACTCCATGTCAGCCCCTGAGGGCCATCAGCCTCTGCCTCAGAAAGGCCGCAGCAGGGTCGGTCTCCAGCTCCCCACAGCCCTGCCCTGCCCGGTCATGGGTACCACTGGGCCAGGCCCATTCAATGGGCCCACATACTGGCCTAAACCTTTTGTGTCCCTCTTCCCAGGGAGGTGTCTGGTGCCTGGGGCTGCAGCTGCCCTGGTGTCCTCCAGGCTGCCTCACTTCTGGCTGGGGCAATGGGACAGGACCTGGCTGCCAGGCCCTGGCCCAAAGTGGGGCCCCATAGCACCTGGCCCCAGGGAGTCCTTGACCTGTACTGCACCCTGTTTCCATCACCACACCTAGCCACTACTAAGAAATAAGCCTGCAGGATACAAATAAACCACTCTGGGGCTGTTTATTTGTTCTGGGGGCAAGTGCTGCAGTCCTGCTGAGGTCTGTACAATTCAGCTGCCTCACCTCCTGAAATGCGGTACCCAAATTGACTATTTAGGAATATTCTTCCTTGTTTCTGGAGAGCAGCAGCTAGCCCAGACCAAAGCTGCATGAGGAAACCTGCTGCACAACAACAATAGAGTTAAACACATTTTTTAAGGCATTAATATCAATGTTATTGTCTAGTTCTTGCTGGATATTAGAGCTGCATGCTTCTGAAGAAGGCAATTAAAACAACAAAAAAAAGCCCACTAGCAATGAATGCCTAATGCAGCGAAGTAACTTTCAGCTTCAGAGGAAATCAACTAGTGAGTTCCCTAGTAATGGTGTTCAAAGGGAATTATGAGCTGAAGCTTGTAACTATCTCTTAAGTGCAGTAAAACTAACACACAACCGAGCAGAAGAGAAGCTTGTATCTCTCAGGCAAACTTCACCAGTCTATTCATGCAATCAGGTACTGGTTTCCCAGAATGCTGTATTCAGACATATATTTCAATGGGCTAACTAGTCTTTAGCTAAAGGCTTTTCTTCTCTTCCAGTCTTTCCTATCTCTAACATTACTCCTTCCAAGCTTTCCTATATCTAACATCACTCCTGTCATGATCTTCTTAGAGAATGAAAGACTACAGAAGGAACCAGAAAAAGGGTGACTGACAGAGGGAGACACATGTCTGGACAGAGCTATAGGTAACACTTCTATGTCTCTGTGTTAGAAGTTCTACTGCTTCAATTTCTGTAAGAAATCTATCCTACATGCTGAAAGGAAAACATCAGAGAAATATTAGGTAGGGAATCTTGCTTTCCAGAGACTTAAAAAAAATAATTTTAAAACATCCTAACCTTTCTGAAGCCAACTTTTCTCTTAAGAATATTAGGAATATGTCCTCCTTTTCCTTTTGCCTAAAAAGGATCCTTCCTAAAAGCCACTTGTAACTCCAGCCCCCTCTTCCATGTGATAACCCAGGAAAGTCTATTGAGTAGATTCTTGACAATTCTGTGCTTGAAATGCAATTAGTGTTTGGGAATCAGAGAAAGAGTCTGTCAGCTGATATGTCGACTTCCATTTGTAAGCAAGCATTTTGATGCTTAACTTGCTGGTTATCTTACCTGACATTTTTACTCCACAGGTAAAGATTAAAGACAGACTTCTCTTCAGGCAGGCAGAATATTGCTGTTAAAATATTTTAAAGAGGTTTAAAACTCCATTGTGGGTCTTCATGGTTTAGTTTAGATTGTGTACAATCTGTTCTCAAGGAACCAGGATAGATGATTCTTTCAGTTTTTAAAAAAAGAGAAAAGCTGCAAGTTTATTTTCAGTATAACATATGAAATTAGCAAGCAGCCTCACAAGCCTATATGATATCAATATGCAATATCTGTTTTGATTCTTGGCAATTTGTCAATGTTCAAAAGACTAAGTACAGAAGAAGCATTAGGCATCACATGGACGTATCTGAAAATAACTACAGTTCTTGTGGGAGGGAAGTGTTCTTGCTCTTTTAATGCAAAATCACAGGGTTCAAAGATGATATCTCAAAGCCTACTTAAGTCAGGCATTTGACAAGTGAGATATTCTGCCAATATGCCTGAGCCTAAAAATTGTAGCTAATTTGATTATGATCCATACAGCTTTTCTGGAGCCTTGTAGATATTTTCATGTTTTCACATAAGCTTCTGATCATATACAGTTAGGTTGATTACTAAGTTATGCTAAGTGTTCACCGAAGCACTATGAAAACTAAAAAGCCAAAGAAAGTTAGCTCTGGAGTGTTGTAGGCGTTCAGACACTTTCTGCTTGACTTTTAAATCTCACCTCTTTTCACTTTTTAATATAATAGGAAGGAGGAAAATGGAAGCTGTCATTAACGGGAACATGCTTAGTGTGAGGAAATGGTTTTTTAATATAAATGCATGAAAGGGATAGCTTACAGCTGGAAATGTAATGAGCCACCTCTGGGTGGAGATTCTCTTATCCTGAGCTTGCTTGACCTGTTCAGCTGGCTGGACTATATATTACCACCCTTTACACTGTGTGAGGTTTGAAAACTTATTTTCCAAAGCAGTCTACTGCTGATACAGCTGATATTTTATGCCACAATTTTATAGCTTTCTGCCACGGAAAATTCAACAGCTTAAGTGATAAGTCATCTTCAGGTACTATCTTCTGGTTTTGCATCCTTGCAACTGCAAAAAAAAAAAAAAAAAAGAAAGTCATTAATTCATCTGGATGAAAAAAAAATCTATTTTCTGTTGTAGGAGACATGAAAAAGTCTACTTGAGCTGGAAAGTAAGAAAAGCAAATGAGGTTGCTTCTCCCAAGGCTGTATTCAAGAAGTTAGTAAAATAACCACAAACCATTACCTTACCTACCATTTGACTACAGAGATGCACAGCTTTTGAAATGCCTGGAAATTTCTTTCCCTGAGCACAACCTGTTCACCTGACTTTAAGCACTGCAGTGATTCCAAAACAACCTTTTCACACTGTGGTAACATTTTAGGATTATGATTATTATTTTGTTATACACAAAGCCAGTACAAGAATGGATGACTGTTATAACTTTAAAATTTTCACAGCTATCTAATACTTTGTCTTTGTGAGGCTTCCAGTGTAAATTGTAAAAACTACTGTAACCATGGAGCTATGATCATTTATATTAGCCAAGGGCTACTGCTTGGATAAAACTTAAAAAGAGGGAAAAAGAAAACACCTCCAGTAAATTACTTTAATATTCCTGTGGCAGATGGGCAAACCATTTACTAAGGGATGAAATAACACATATGTAACAGAGCTCTGAATTCTACAAAGATTCATGTTTCCACTTTTTTACACATTTGATTAATTTCTTAAAATCAGGAAAGTATTCCTATAATCAATGTTAATTGTCTATGTGTAAATCACTCTAGCTTTGAATCTAGTCATACTGGTAGTTATTTGGGTGTGGCTTTCAACCTTTAATTCTCTCCTGAATTGACATTTATGGTATATGTTTGACAATGCCATTGTAGACTTCAGAATGAAATTAATAAAGACAGTGAAGTTTTGATCTGAATTTCTTTTCAATGTGAAATCCTCTGCAATATTAAGGAAACTGATCTTAGCTCTCAGGAGCTGGACTACAAAAGTAAAATTTCTAATAGTAACAATTTCTTTGTACTGAAAAGATGAGTGACTGTGTGATTAGAATTCCTCATGGGGCAAATTGGGGGCTAATGCTGTTTAACATCTTCATCAGTTAGATGGCCAATGGGATGGAGCGCACCATCATCAAGTTTACACATGACACAACATTAGTGTGAGTAGTCAGTACACTGCAAGGCAAGGCTGTCATTCTGAGGGACTCTGAGAAGCTGGAGGAATGGGCTGACAGAACCATCATGAAAGTCAGCAAAGACAAATATATATATATAAAATATTAGTTCACATACGATTATGGCTTAATTTTAGTCTGATATACATTTCCCCATTTTGTTAATTGGAAATTCAAAGGATATATATACAAATCCCACCTGTCTCAGACATTTATAAGGACAAACTAGAAGCTGTGTAAGAGCTTGATTCTTCCATTTCTAAAACTTTAATTTTTTTTTTTTAAATCTACAAATGTGAACTTTTTCCTCTTTTTTTTTTTTTTTTTTTTCCCCCAGTTATCTTTCCCATGGGATTCATTAGCAACTTTTAGGCAAACATAGTCACTCTTGTGCCTAAAATGATAACTCCAAGCATTTCTTTATAATTAGAAGTGTACAAATAAATGTTTAGCTAGGATAGATCATGACTTCTCTGTTCACATGAACAGAGTTGCAGTTAATTTTACCCTGTACATATTTGAAGGTCAGGAATTTGGACTTTTTAGGTCCAGAAACTTTAAGGTTGCATACCACTACACCTATAGTTATCCTATTATTTGAACCTGCTTCAAAAGTTTCTCTGGTATATCGCTCCAGTTCTTTAAATCAGAGAGTGCCTACTTTCTTAATTTGGGATGCAATTCACAAGAACAGCTCTCCTCGGGAGACTTATACCATTTTGACTCTTGGCAATAGCTGCCCTGTTAGTCTAATTAACTTTTCTAAAAGATAACCATGAGCAATATGCAGCTTGATTTGTAAAGAATAGATCTTACCAGGCTCATTTTATTTGCTTTGTATTGCACAGAATTTTTAACTTTGTGAGTGAAGGGAAATGGCAGATGCACTGTAGTTTGATTTTAGTAAAGCTTTCAAATCTCTTGCAAAATCTCACCCTCAGATTAATTTGTACAGGGTTGGGTATGAATACTGATACATGGATTGAAAAGCGGACGAAGAACGTTAAGTGGAGATTTTTTTATAAGCAGCAAATAATAGGGCACAAAGGTGGATTCTAAGAGGCCACCTAGAAGACCTCCTGGGTCTGTATATCTTCAGTAATTCAGAGGTGGAAATCAGCTGCAGACAGTGCAATGCCCAGATGACATTTACCCAAGACAAGCTGTGAAAGGTAAGGAGTTATATTCTTTTGGCAGCCTGAGGACTGAAAAATGTAAGTTGATAACACAATTGAGCAGCAAATAAATAAATCAGGTTAAATTAATTTCAAGATGTATGTTCATTTTGCAGCTTAGGAAGGTAAGAAGAGTCTGTGTATAGATGGTCTAATGCTATTCATGTAGAACATTGCCTAGAGGTCTGGACATTGCATTAACAAACACGTTCACAAGTTGAAGGACATTCAAAGAGAGACAACAACAATTAGGACAAGGTGACAGGAATTGATTTATAATGAAACATTAATGGAGTTAAATATTTTAGTTTTCATCAGTATCAACCACAGAAGAATACTAATAAATTACAAATATTTGAACTGGAGCCATAAACCTGAAATAAGAACTTATTTAAAAATATATAATTTTATAGCTAATTTCTTGTCTGAAGTTGGTGACTTATCCTGTCTCCAGTCCAGAGGAGGAATACAGGATTGAGAATTATTATTTACGGGGGATTTCTTTTCTCTTATTTTTTTTTTGCAAACTCTTTTAAATTTATATTTACAAACACAGAACTGCATGGATACAAACAAAAAAAATACTAATATGATGTGAATTAGAGGGAAGTACAAATTGAATTATATGGATTCAAAAAATGTAATCTTTGTTAGTTACAGTTGTGAGCACAAACAAATTACTTAGAAATGTAGCAGGTGAAATCTTATTTTTAATTTACATAAGCAAACACTTCAGAAGATTGCCTCCACCAGATGTGTGAAGTTTAGTCTTCCCTAAGATTAAATAAAATGCAAATATAGCCAGCTTTCATCACATTCTGTAAACATTAAAATTAAGATAGCAGGAGCAGAAAAAATAGAATATTTATGTTTTTGAGCACCTTAATTTTCAACCCGAGCCTAGGATGAGTGGTATCATAACATCATGTGTCCTGCTTAAAGGGCTTTTAAATATAAAGGAGTATGGTAACTCTCAAGTTTAACTGAAATACATTCTCTCTTGAGGATTCAGTCACCAGTTGATTTACTGTTGCCTATTTAATAATATTATAAACTACTTCAACAAGATGCTTGTGTAATTGCCTTCTTAGCAGAAAAAGATAAAAGGCATACCTTGCAATTTTGGTTACATTAAACAGGATATTACAGTCCTATGAACACCAAAAGGTTTGTCAGCATTTCCATTATCAATCTCTATGTTCAAGAATTAAAATAATGTCCATAAAAGTATTCTACTGGCTTCCCATATAAAGTTTCATCCTGAGAACAAGCTTCCTCTCCTCATCCTTTCCCTCCTCAGTTATTTCTTTAGATTTATAATGCAGTATTTTTTTTGTGGGCCAAATCCAGATTTTCCTGTTTATCCCTATATGCTATTTGTTGCACAGCAGCTAAGAAACATAAAATTTTGCCTTTGTGGATATTGCTAAGTGTATGTGTGTAGCCTGATACTTTTCATTTTTCCTGTAAAGATGAAAAGTTCAAGAGCATTTAGAAAAATGTAAAATAACTGTGAGTAGAAATGAATTGATTTAGAGTGTTGTTCAATAAGTTTAGCTTCCTTAACCAGTAAGGACAAAACAAGTTATTCCTATTTGAAAAAGGAAAATAATGGAAGGTAAAAATCTCATATAATTCCTTTTTTTGTTGCTTTATTTGTCTTGAATTCTCTTTTGCCTGGTAGCACAGCATAATGAATGCCTGCTCTTGCTTGTTTTAGGTATGTGAAAGGGTTAAGATGATGACTACCGAAACATTTTTTTTTAATTAAAACACAATGTTTTGTGTTGCTGTATTTATTTATTTAATTTCATTTGTCACTTATTTCAATTGTGTTCTTTTGGGGAACTAGGAGGTGGAGTGAGGTACCATTGAAATGAAGAGAGGAAGAAAGGCAGAGAAGGCAACAATATCTCTTCAAAGACCCTGAAGAGAGCCTTCCTTGAAGGATGCTTTGATGCATTTCCAAGCCTGGAAGGAAGGAATCCATGAATCAGTTGCTGGGGAAGATCTGGTTTTCGTCAGCAAAATAAGGGTGGGAACCTATATCTCTTTTATTTGGGCTCAGAGGCAAATCTTGTCAGAGTTTCTTTTCATCAGATCTACATTGTTATTAAAATAGTAGTTCTCCCTTACCCCACCTTCTGGAAAGACTACAGAAGAAGTACAATATTCCTGGAATAGCATCTACGTGTCATTGATATGAGGATCATATAACTCGATTGGATCTCACTGCATTTTCCTTTCCAGCAAATATATCTGACAAAGCTGTACTGTCTTTTGTCCTAAATACTTCTAAAAATGTATCTGATTGCTTCTTTACTTCCTCTAAGATCTTCCTGCATATATCTATATTTCCCAGGCTATGGCTGGCTATGACAATATGTTAAAAGAGTCTGCAAGCTAAGTTACCCTTGAAATCAATTGTATACAAAGGTGTGGAAAAAGAAGGCAGCAAAACCTCTTGGTTCTGCTTGTTTACCTCCTCATAGTGCCTATCAGGTGCATACAACTCTTGAACCATATCTCATTCTGTAAGTATCATAGAATCATTGAACCATATAATGATTTGGGTAGTAAGGGACCTTAAAGATCATCAAGATGCCCTTGCCATGTGCAGGGACGCCTTCCACTAGACTAAGTCACTCAAAGACGCACCCAATCTGGCCTTGAACATTACCAGGGATGGGAAATTTACAGCTTCTCTGGGCAACACGTTCCAGTGCCAGTAAGTAATTTCTTCCTTATGTCTAATCTAAACCTACCATCTTTCAGTTTAAAATTATTACCCTTGTCCTATCACCACATGCCCTTGTCAAAAGGCTCTCTCTAGCTTTCTTGTAGGCCCTCTTTAGGTACTGGAAGGCTGCAATAAGGTCTTCCTGGAGTCTTCTCAAGGCTGAATAGCCCCACCTCTCTCAGCCTGTCCTTATAGGAGAGGTGCTCCAGGCCTCTGATCATCTTCGTGGCCCTCCTCTGGACTCTCTCCAATGGGTCCATGTCCTTCTTATGCTGGGGGCTCCAGAGCTGGATGCAGTACTCTGGGTGGGGTCTCATGAGAGCAGAGTAGAGGGGCAGAAGCACCTCCTTCAACATGCTGACTTCTTTTGATGCAACCCAGAATGCAGTTGATTCTGGACTGCAAGCGCGCATTGCTGGCTCATGTGAGCTTCTCATCAACCAACATTCCTAAGTTCTTTTCCTCAGGGAAAGAGGAAAAGAACTCAATCCATTCTCCTCCCAGCCTGTATTTGTCCTGGGATTGCCCCGACCCATGTGCAGGACCCTGTCCAGCATGTCAACTGCACCACTCAACTTGATGTTGGCAAACTTGCTGGGACAAATTCTACTATTTTTGTCGTTGATAAAAATATTAAACAGTACTGGTCCCAGTATGGACCCCTGAGGGACACGTTTGTCACTGATCTCTATCTGGACATTGAGCCATTGACTACTCCCCTCTGGATGTGACCATCCAATCAATTCCTCAGCTGCCTTTAACTGGCTCTGTACGTTTGTATAAATTAACCTAAGTTGTGATTCTGCACAGACCTAGCACTGAGTCAGTCTTTTGGTATGGTGCCTTACCTCTAATGAAAATTGAGTGTATACAGATATTAATAGATTATCTTATTGGCTTAAAAATACATTTTATTTACTTTCCATTGGAAATATTTTTTTTTTCTTGAATGAGACACTTCTCTAAAATTTTATTTTATGTGAGAGCAGTTATGTAGAAAACTGAAATTTATAGGGTTACAGTCTTCATAGATCTTTGCATTCAGGCTTCAGGATCTGATGTTCTGTATTTTCAGATGTCAAGTAGCACTGGCTGGCGTTCACACGGATAACATTGTCTTTGATGGTAGAATATCATGGATAGTTGTATGAGGACAAGGGGTAGTGGTTTTAACTAAAAGAGAGTAGATTTAAACTAGACATAAGGAAGACATTTTTTACAATGAGAGTGGTGAAACACTGGAACAGGTTGCCCAGAGAGGTGGTGGATGCCCCATGTCTGGAAACACTCAAGGTCAAGTTAGAGGGGGCTCTAAGTAATCTGATCTACTTAGAGATGTCCCTGCTTATTGCAGGGGAGATTGGACTAGATGACCTTTAAAGGTGCTTCCAACCCAAACTCTTCTATGATTCTATGATTCTATGATTCTATGATTCTATGATTCTATGATTCTATGATTCAATGACTATGCTGTTTTTTTCTCCTTATGATTCTTGGAGATGCAGATGGGAGCAATGTATCTTTTCAGCTTGCTGACCTTCTTTCTCTTTGTTTCATGCATATTCCTTCTTACTTTTCGGTGCCAGTCTGTGTAGTCAGTAAGAAGATTCCTTCATGCAGAAACAGGAACATCCATCCATTGACTATCCATTCAAAGGTGCACCATAGTTCCCTTTGAACCATATTTGTGCCCTCGCCAATCTGAGAATTAGATATATTGTTTGGAAGTTTCCAAAACTGTGCCTCATCAAAATACTGGTCTAAATCATTGCAGCTCTATATAGTCTACATCAATTAAAAAAAAAAAAACCACAAAAAATCAACCCAAAACAATACACACATAGTGCTGAAAGAAAGAGAAAAAAAAAAAAGGAAAATCCAATGAATTGTTTTCTGTTCTTAAGTGATATGAGGCCATGGTAGGAATTTTTTTTTTGTTACACTGTCTTTTATTTCCAGAACAAAGATAGGGTAGGATGGCTTAGACAATTTTTCAACATTTGCTTCTAGATGGCAATCATAAATATGAAGACAACTTTGTGAGCGAGGACTTCTTCTCAACAGATATGTCTGATGAAATACATTTTGTCAAACTGTTTAGTACTTCATAGTACTCAATGGTCCACCAGAGAGAGAGGAAACAACAATGCCTTTCTCAGCATTATTGTCATATTTAGTAAGAGTCACATGGTATGTGATTTTAAAAAAAAGAAAAAAAATGGCTTGAACTTTAGTCCTGAAGTATCATTTATAGAAATAACCTGGTCCCTCTCTCCAGTTTGCACCTGCAGATATGACAGTGCTCAAAGCTTTACGAAACAACACTGATGACGCTATTACTTTAATGAGGCTATGATGATGTCATTATACATTCCTATGTACTATTGCACAATATTTTAGACACAGTACCTCTGATGTGTAGTCTATCTACTTGGACACTATCACATTCTTAGCACTGTGACTTCTAATGTCATAGTTGCATTGTTTCAGCCTCACATGCTGCTATAAGGACAGAAAATTGTGAGGTAAGGGGATTAAAAATGTTATGTTAATTGAAGACATGACATAAGATGAGACAAAAATGTAGATTAGCTGGGGACTTTACTCAGGTTTCCTGAATCCAAAATCAGTGTCCTTCCTTGAAAGATGGAGCTGTTCAAACAATTTTTGCGATAAGTTGCATCATGAAACTAACCTCTGCAGCCTGCAAGCCAATAGAACATATGGCCTATTGAATTTAATGTGTGTCTTGCAGCTGAAAAACCTACACAGAGCTTTGAAAATTTACTGCTGCGTGTCTGACTTCTATTCACAAAAGGAAAGGTTAGAATTAAAGTTATTTCTCTAGTATACATATGTCGATAAGAATCCTCAGTAACGTGTAGTTTACAAGTTAAAGATTTGTAAGTCCAAAGTCTGCAAGCCAGTAAAGAAAACAACTGCCTACAAACCTCATGTCAGAAATCTGCAAAGTAGCTAAAACCACCTGCTTTATATGCTGTGTGCTCTCTTTGCTTGGGACATAAACCCAGTCCCACACTGAAGAGCTATACACTCCAAAAATAAAACAAAATGGTTGTAGTATGAGGAAGTCTATGAAAAGTCAAAATATACACATATTGCCCTGGAAAAGCCATTTCTGGCAATGGAAAAAATAATTGAGAAAAGTTAGATTGGCTAAGTAACTGTTGCAAGAAATCCATAGTTCAGGATGGCAAAATGTAAATTCTGCAGTGGGTGATTAAGCAGGCAGAGGCCATCTACAAACACCATAAGGACTGTGACCTTCCGCTCAGGCTCTGAAGGGTTCAGAAAAACTGTGTTTCTACACACCAAGCCCTTTCTCTGTCACCTTTCCCAACGGAAAGGATGCCCTGCATTTAATCCTACAGGTTTCAAAAGTCTTACCACAGGCATCACAGCTGTAAGGTAGTGAATTAATAAAGATGGAGTTTAAATACCCATGTCTTGGGGCATGTAGGGCATGGGTAAAGTACTTGTTTTATCAGAGAATTACACAGAACTATTCATGGAATTAATAGTAATTTTTCCATTTCAGTATTTTTTTTCTTTTTTTTTTTTTTTTCCCCTTCTTTTCCCCTGGAAGAAGCCCCTTTCAGTCCTCAATTGAAAAGAAACAGAAAACAAAATAAATGGTCTAATGAAATTTATTAACTCCTTTTTCAGAAGTCAGCATATTTAAACTGATGGAAAAGCTGTGTCAGTAACTGCATTTAAGGATGAGCAGAATAAAATTCAATTCATTAGCCGAGGCAAGTGCTTTCGTTTTCTCTCTGTTCACTTAAAGTTTCATTTATTTCACTTTTAAAATTACAAAATGCCTAGGTTTACTTTTCTATCATCTCTGCTGGATGACATCATGTGTAGAGACAGTGGGAAGAATGAGTGTGTTCTGGAATCTGTGGGAGTTTAGTAGTCAAAGTTACTGTTTTTATTAGCATTAATGTGTGTCGTGGATATAAATTTCTGCATATTGAGATAATATGAGCCTGATGAGAGTGAAAATAGGATGTTCTCTGAGCTCTCCACATATTCTCCCACAAAGTACCCACCTCAAAGGATTTTTCTTCCATTTTACAAGCAATTCTTTTCAAATTAAAGTAAATATTTTAAAATAGTTCATATTTGAAATGCTAACTCTCTTTCTTCTTGTTTGCCTGATGCTTAGGCACTTGAAATTTAATTTCCAAATACTAGATTTTCTCTCAAGGTGCCAAATCTTTCCTATCCTCCCCATCTTAACCTCTTCAGAAAAGATTGTTAGGTTAGAAAGCCTTCTTTCCTCCATGAAGCCAAAAAAAAAAAAAAATCAAGCATTTTTGAACAAAGTATATTAGAAATTAATTCTCATTCCTGTGAGTGCTATAAAAGGTATTTCAATTGTGGCTACTTTAATGTCTAATTATGCTGCTTGACAACAAAAAAAAAAATCAGAATTTACACAAATGTGCATTTTTTTCTCCTGAAATAGATTTTTTTTTTTTCCAGGTATGTAAAAATTGAGTACACTATCAATACATTATTTTCAGAATTCTTCCTAAACATAATTGGAAAGGGAAAGAAATAGTCCACTAATTTATTTTTAAAGTGGAAAATTAAAAATTGTAAGCTCTTTAGAGCAGGAAGCAAATCTTTGCATTTGTAACACCTTCTTTATTAGGGCCTTTGGGTATTATAGCAAAATAAATACAAAAAGATAATGCAAGGGATGACAGCATTTTGCTGGAGGCAACTACATGTTATTGCTTTGGAAGGAAGGCTTATCAGAAATGTGAATGCATGTATACATTCTGTATTTTAAAATAAAGTTTCTGTAGTGAATTTTAAAGTGCGTATTCATTAAAACCTAGGAAGTGCTGAAGATAAGTGTATAGATTTTGAAAAGAGAGAAGAAATTAATTGATTTTTTCCTTTTTTCATGTTCCCCCTTTCTCTTTGCCTGTTGTCTGCTGGAAAAAAAAAATTAGTCACAAGTTTGTAAATACAAAGCAAAAAATAAAATGTTGCCTCTACAGCTCTCATCAAAGACTAGCTCACACCAGATATTCTAATGAGAGGTAAATGAAGAATGAATTAAAACATGACAACAAATATGTGATGAACTAAGTACAGCATAAATCGATAATTGCACTCAAGCTCTGTAGAAATTATACTGTCCTACATTCTAGTGGGAGACAATTTGCTGCAGTATTTTGTGAACAGAGCTATCCTGTGGGATCAGGCTGCAGAGGACATTTCAGTGGGAGGAAGAGAGCAGTAGGAAGAGCAGTATGATTCATGTTCAGCATCTCAAGTGGAGGATAGAGCACAAGGATTGAATAATGAAACAAAGACAAGATATTCAGCATGCCAGGAAGGTTTCTGTTAGAAAGCTGTTAGAATTATTTAAAAAGGTTAGTCTATGAATAAACATCCTTCATCAAGGTCTCTTACACATGCAAAGGGAGATGCTAATGAATAATAAAAGAGTAATGGGGACTGGCGAAGAAATTAATGTTAATCTTATCCAAAGCAGATACAAATTAATATTGGAGAAACATTTTTGTAATCACTTCTCAAGGCAAAAATTCAATTAATGTGACTGAATCAATATTTCAAATCTCAGTCCCTTGGAAGTATACTTGTCTCTCTTCATATCAGCATGCTCTTCTGTTTGATCAGCCTGTGCTATTCGAGTCAATACTCGGGGAGACTTCTTAATGGTTTATTTTTGAGAAATTTGGTCCAGTTCTATGAACTACAATGCTGTATTTCCAACTTGCCTCAAGGTATCTGTCTGTTAGAAGAGCTCAGTTTACATAGGGAAATTACTGTATAGAAAATAGATATTTGAGACAAGGATAATTTTGCCTTGAGCTTCAGGTTTTTTATTTTTCTTTTTTTTTTTTCTCCCAAAGATTAGTTAGTACCCTCTCTTCACACAGGACTACATGTCAGTATATATTACATTACACATCAGACTTTTTTTTTTTGTAACAGCTAAAGAGATCCAGGAAAGAAATGAGAAAAACAAAACCCTGAATAAAAAAAAAAGAAAACTCTCAACTTCACCAAAAATAAAAATTGTCTCTTCAGAAGAAACAAATGTATTTACCTCAACTTTATTGCAGTATGGGTCACTTTAAACATTTTTGATAGGCAACCTCCCACCTTATGTATAAATGAACTTAGATAGCAAAGATATCTTTGCAAAGATCACAGGAATTCCAACCTTACTGATGCACTTCAAAAAAATAATACAAAATATCACAAAGTAGTTCCTGGTTTCCATTACTTTATCTTTTCTCTCCCTATTGGTAAAGCCACTAGATAAGGTTTTTTGCACACAGTAAGTGATCTTTCTTGTATACTATACAACATAAATGCCTGTCATATTTTGTTTAAGATGTCAAGGAACTGGGAAAAGTTTATGAAACTAAATGGACTCCTCGAATAATAGTTTTGCAGCTCTGGTAGATTGTGCTGTTTATGTTGTAATGCCTTGACAGGTTTATACAATCAGAGGTTCTAAAGCCACCATCCTGTGATAGATTGGAATTGTTTGAAGCATGGTGTGCTTGAAAAATACCCTTGTGTGCTCTTGTTTTCAAAACCAAATGGCGACCCACTCAGAATCATCCTATTAAAATAACTGCCTGGACAATCTCACTTCTGTACTTTTAATAGCTAGAATATCATCCCCATAATGAAAGAAACATGAAATGGTTTCCATGCTGAATGAGCTCCCTAGAGATTCTGGGTTTTGTCTCATTATATAAAGCTTTTCCATCACCATTGCAATGCCTCTTCTCATCTTTGCTTCTCATCTGAGTGGAGAAAATTCTGTCAACAGCTTTAGTCTGACTAAACCGGCATAACAGTGAAAGGGGGATATGTAGTAGATAAGATTACTTTTTCTTTTTCCATTTATGTAGAAAATTATACACAGTGTCCCTGCTTTAAAAAGGATTACTGTATGATGTGGACAGCATTCTACTCTCTCATTAGAAGAGACAGACTACAATTTTATTTCTCTAAATATGTCTGGGTTAGGCAAGGAGATCAGTAATTTCAATGCTGCTGCATTCACAAAGGAAAAGAAATCATCACTTCTGTATTCTTATCAGAAGCCTTAGGTAACTTCAGCATTTAGTACTGATCAGAATAACTCTTTGCATTCTGCAACTTACCACACACCTCAATAATTTTATATGCAGGAAGGAATAGTAAAATAATGAAGAAAATGTTATTAAAATAATACTACTGAGAAGAAAATGTAAAAAAAAACCCACAAAAAAAAAAAACCCTAGAGAATTTGGGAACATAACTTCCCCAAATATGTCACGAACTTTCCTCTTTCTTCCTCCCTTTCTGACACAGTTTTTAAACTGTACAGGCAGATATAATGAAGATTTTATTCCAGCATATTCCAGAGACTAGGATCTGATGTTGGAAACAGCTCCTGGAGATATGTAGCCAACTGTAGATGAGCCAAGGGAGATCCCCAGGCTCAGAAACAAACCATGAACCGTGAACTAACTTGGAAAAGGTCCAAAAGGACAGCTACCACATACATCTCCTGCACTTTCTAGATTTCTGTACCTCTGTGAAACTAAATAAAGGCAAGTATAAGATTATAGGTTTGTGTCTACGACAGTTTATAGCAGTAGAGTTGTGTATTTTCACTGCATAGAAGCAGCCAAAAATATGTTGGCAGACTCATTTTCTACAGACTGCAACTAAAATCAGTTGCTAAATCACAAAACTTAGAAAAGCTTTAGTTTTCTGTCAGATCTAGCACTTAAGTCCCTGATTTGTGGATTGAAACTTAAACTCTGGGTAATTTTCCTTGCTCTGTAGTGAATGGAATGGAATGGTTCCTTCCTATCTCTGGGAACAGTATCAGTGAGTTGGATTTTCCTAGCATCAAAGACCCTTTAAAGTGATGTAACCACGTTTCTGATGCCACTTCCTGCTCAGGGAGAATGTCATACTGTGTCACTGCAGAGCAATAACAAAGGAACTATAAAGGTGGAAGTGGATTTGGAAAAGGAAAAATAATAAATCATAATTCAATTTTTTTTTTTAATCTAAACCAGATGTAACCATTGGCCTTTAACAATTGCTGTTAAATTTAAAGGGAGTTCAGATTCTAATATATCAGAATCCAATATAGCCAAAATTTAGTGCGGTAATAATGTATGCTACTCAGAAACCCATTCTGAATTTTAATATATTGTCTTCTTTTTCTTTGCTGAGAATACTGCTATATCTTTCACACCACAGTACTATTCTTCAGCCATTGTTATGTATCATGCCATTGCATACTAAATTTCCATTTGGCTACTAAGGACAGTTTGCCCTAAGACATTTCCACAGCAATTATTATCAAGTCACAGGAACCATGAGAACTAGCAGAGTTTTCACAGAAACATAGCAATTAATTCTATTTGGAACAATGACAAAATCATTTGGAAATGTCTGAAAGAGGATAATAGCTTATTTGCAATAATATCACATTTTAGAGGCCTCTCTGCTATACTGTGTAACCAGTTTGCTCTGATAATTTCACAGAAACAAAACTATTGAGTATTACTTAGTGAGTCTACGCCCTGACTGCAGTTAACCAGATTAAGCAATATGATGCCATAGAGATGTAAGCTTTTTCCTAGTACTTTGAATTTGTTACTCAAAAAAACCCCCCAAGAAAACCCCAACCAAATAAATAAAAACCAAACCAACATGTCAACCCAATCCCCAAACGAAATCTCCAAATAAAGAAACAAAACAAAACCAAAAAAAAAGAGAACAGAAAAATGACTTTTCATTAAAAATATTATAATGTCACTTAAAACATGAATTTGAGTTATGTTGAGCCTATTTATATCACCAAAAAGGATAATTTGACTGGCTTACTTAGCTACATTAAATGTTAGGAGATATCTGCCTAGAAGAAGAAAATAGGGACCAATCTAAAGTAGCATTTTTATTTTGAGAATTTGTCTTGATTTACCCGTGTCCATCTGCCCTTCCGGGCCGGCTGTACAATTTTGATAATCCTGAGCAAGAGAGAGAGAGATGACTGGCTTTGCATGTTTTCAGAAATTGCAACCAATTTTCATCCTGCTATCCTGGATGAACTAGACAATGGCAAGGTATTTATAATACTTGTCACATGCTTTTCACCCTTTTGCAAGGCCCCAAGATACTGCAATTCATAGACTGAAAAACAATAACTTAAGGTACCCTCATTCCTTATATAGTCAATGGAAGTACCTTCAGAAGCTTGCAAAGGGTGATATAGTTCACTGGAAAGGGGAGCTGGAGACTCACTTCATCTCTTTTGGGCCAATGGTGCAGAATCCATCATTCATGGACTGAAACAGACATTTCCATCATGTGTCAATTCATGTGTCTGAACTAGAAGAACTTAATTACACTTGAAAGGATACATTTCTCTTAATAATTGTAGAGGGAATCTAGACAGCTAGCCCAGCAGGCATCTTTTTGTAAGCATTTGAAGTTAGTCTAGACCACTAACATGTGATAGGTTTTGCTGCAAAATATGAGCAATGTGGATCACTAAATGCAGGCCACCAGAAGAAACTTCTTAATTTTATTAACTATTTAGCTAACTTAACCATCTTTGTAAGATTGGTTTAAGCTTTCACAGCTCTATGCTTCAACTGTTAATATGTTTGCACCTTGAATTAGATGTCTATATTAATCCGTTTGTTCACAAATTGCAGAAAGATCAAATAAATTTAAAGGACAATTTTACAAAATAGCAATGGACAACATTTTTAATCTTATTTGTCAAAGTTATATAAAGATTCTGATCTGAGTTTTCAAATATGGCAAATTAGATGGCTAACTGCATTAGATTTAGTGGGAATTAGATATTAAGGGACTATGGAGAAATCTCACTTGGCAGATTGTAATGATAAATACATAATTACAATGCTAGAAAAATACTAATAGAAATGTATAAAAAAATGTGAATTCTATAATAAGGAATTTAAATAGTTAAAACCAAAACATAACAGTCATATTTTGATTCAGACCAAAGATCTTTCTTAGTCCATTATCTTGTCTCCTACTATAGCAATAGCACAGGTAAGCTTCTTAAATATATTCCCCCAGCTCCCATCAATTACTAGTGAAGGATTTTTTGAGCAAGAGAAGGTATCTTAATATTTGATAGCTCTTGATGTTGAGTTTCCTCCCCTCCCTCCCCCTCTCCCCAATCATGGATTTGTCTACTGTCTTATTGAACTCCTGTGAATGTTTAGCATACACATTGTCTGGTGGAATACAGTTCCAAAGTTTAATTGGCCATGCTATGAAAAATTCCTTTGCTCTAGCCTCCTGGGCTAGTTTTGTTTGAGATTCTTCAGATCTTGTATTGGAAGAGACAATGAAAAATCATTCAGAGTTTAACTTCTTCATGCTGTGCATGATTTTGCAGACGTTTGTTGTATTTTCCTACAGTCATCTATTTTCCAGCCTGAAGAATCCCACATTTTGATCATTCTTGTTCCTTTTGTCCATTTGCTGGTTCTGTTATGTTCTTTTTAAGATGGGAGACTCAGACAGTACACAATATTCAAGATAAAAGCACACAATGGATTTATAAAGTTTTTAAAGTCTCTTTTATTCTGTATTCTGTATTTTATTCTGTATTTCTTTCTCAATAATTCCTACCATTTGAATTGCTTTTTTTTGGACTGCTACTGAGCATTAACTTAATATTTTCATAGAACCATCTATACAACTCAACATGTACTTCCTGAGCAGTAGTAGCTATCTCAGAGCCCATCATTCTTTATATAACATTAGGATTGTTTTCTCATGTGCATCACTTCACATTTATCTACATAGAATTTATTAGATTAGATTACACTGATTAGAAATGTGGAGCGAATGTTCAACAACAGATGAAAAAGGATGAAAAAATAGCTTAGCTGAATCATAGTGGGTTGTATGGATATTGAAAACTGTGAGAGCCAGATGAGGACTTAGGCAATCTGACATGTGTTTTACATTACACTCTTCCTTCACTTATAAATAGGTGCTTGAAAGTATTTACTAGAATAGACCGTAATTAGAAGCAATTACAAATTAAGACAAAATAATATCCTATGTATTAGCACAAGGTTGTGTATCTTTACAGATGTTTGTGTACGTAAAACTCCCGTAAGTGTTAGAGCATTAGGCTATTGATTGACTTCTTAAGTTAGCTCTGCAACCCTTTAAACATGATTGAAAGTGATTTTGGTGAGTTTACTGTTTGTGAAAAGAGCAAGCCAATATGAATTAAGAAAGAACAACTGAGTCAAAAGGAAGTTCTGGATTTATCATTCTCTCGGCCATTTCGCACTGGACTGGAAACAAGAAGGCAATAGAAATGGGTTATAATAAATAATTTTTACTGGCTTGGGATAAACTGGATGACTTAATTGACATTTTCTGTGTCTAATGGTGGAATTCAAGATCCTTAGAGCAGCAAGGACGGTGCACAGCAAGCTCACTACTTGACTTCAGGAGAGCAGATTTTGGCCTCTTCAGGGATCTGCTTGATAGAGTATCATGTGATAAAACCCTGGAGGGAAGAGAGGTCCAGGAAAGCTTGTTAATATTCAAGGATCATTTCCTCCAAGCTCAGGAGCAATGTTTCCCAGCAAAGAGGAACTGAGAACATTTGAGATGTCATGGCAGTCCAGTGAGGTTCCTACTGACTGGAAAAGGGGTAAAATAACTCCCATTTTTAAAAAGGGAAACAAGGAAAATCTGAGGAACCACAGGTCAGTCAGTCTCACCTCTGTGCCTGGCAACATCATAGATCCTCCTGGAAACTATGATAAGGCATATGGAATATACGGAGGTGACTGCTAACAGTTAACATGGCTTCACTAAGGGCAAATAATGCCTGACCAATTTGGTGGTGTTCTATGACAGGGTTACAGGATTGGTGGACAAGGGACGACCAACTGATGCCATCTACTTGGACTTGGGCAAAGATTTGACACTGTACCGCATTACATCCTTGCCTCTAAACTGGAGAGACATGGATTAGATGGATGGACCACTCAGTGGATAAGGAATTGGCTGGATACCCACACTCAAAGAGTTGCAGTCAATGGCTCAATGTTCAATTTGAAACTGATGATCAGTAGCATTCCTCAGGGGTCAGTATTAGGAAAGGCACTGTTCAACATCTTTGTCAGCTACATAGACAATAGGATAGAGTGCACCCTCAGTAAGTTTTCTGACACCAAGCTGTGTGGTGTGGTTGACATGCTGGAGGAAAGGAACACCATCCAGAGGGTGCTTGACAGATTTGAGAGGTGGACCCGTGCAAACATCGTGAAGTTCAACAAGGCCACACATATCGAGGCAATCTCAAGCACAAATACAGGCTGGGTGGAGAATGAATTAAGAACAGCCCTGAGGAGAAGGACTTGGAAGTACTGATGGATGAGAAGCTCCATATGAGTCAGCAATGCATGCTTGCAGCCTAGAAAGCCAACCACATCTTGGGCTGCATCAAAAAAAGCGTGCCCGGCACATTGAGGGAGGTGATTCTGCCCCTTCTGTCCACTCTTATGAGACCACACCTGGAGTACTGCATCCAGCTCTGGAGCCTCCAACATAAGAAGGACATGGACCTGTCGGAGGGGATCCAGAGGAGGGCCCAAAGATGATCAGAGGGCTGGAGCACCTCTCGTATGAGGGCAGGCTGAGAGAGTTGGGGCTATTCAGCCTGGAGAAGAGAAGGCTCCAGGGATACCTTATTGCAGCCTTCCAGTACCTAAATAGGGCCTACAAGAAAGCTAGAAAGGGCATTTTGACAAGGGCGTGTAGTGATACCACAAGGGGTAATGATTTTAAAATGAAAGATGGTAGGTTTAGATTAGATATAAGGAAGAAATTATTTGCTGTGAAAGTGCTGAGACACTGGAACAGGTTGCCCAGAGAAGTTGTGGGTGCCTCATCCCTGGTAGTGTTCTAGGCTGGGTTGGGTGGGGCTTTGAGCAACCTGATCTAGTGGAAGGTGTCCCTGCCCATGGCAGGGGGTTGGAACTAGATGATCTTTAGGTTTCCTTCCTACCAAAAACCATTCTGTGATTCTATGATTGTAACTTATGCTTTTCTATGAGTCATCAGACAGGTATATCCAAGAGGGTAGATCCTTGCAGCGCTTCTGAAAAAAAGCTGTATTTATTAAGATTCCATGCGAAGATCGGCATAATATCTGTCATTTTAGCAGCAGATCAAGCAAAATTTGCATTTTTGGCTTTAGAAGAGATGAAGTGTATCTTACAATACAGCTATAAATTGAGTTTATAGAATGCTGCCCACACAAAGTATCTCAATGCACTTTATATTAAAAATACTTCAAATAAAAACTTAGAATGGTACTCAACTTGAAGTTGAGAAATTAGTCTTAAAATTAAATTGAAAAGTTCTTGATTTTTATTCCCAAAAAGCTGTGCTGACTTTACAGTTCTGATGTCTGATGGAAGTGAATCCCACAATCAAGGCATGTAAAAAGCAAAAGACAAAATCAACATTGAAAGGATTTAGGCTAAACTAGAGGTCAGTTGTCAACCCCTGAACAGAAAACCTCAATACAATGCAGAGGAGAATACAGATTGCTAAAATTGAAAATGGATGAGAAACCAAGGCCATGACTTGCTTTAAAAAGTAATAGGGTAGTCTGATAAATTGGAGAGGGCAAAAATCACATGGGAAGGGATCAAGGAAAAAAGTTTACCTATAATGAACTCAAACTGGGAGAAGTCAACAGTAGTCTTAAGGAGTTTTTATCTTGAATGGAACAGAACAGCAAAATATTATTTATTCTTTCCACCCCTCTCCTTCCATCTTCAGGATAGAATAATTGAGAGTAAGGTAATTTACTAATTTCTTCTTACAACAACCTCCCAGTTGGAACCACAAACAGACAATTGTTTCCTAGTTAGATGGGTCACATCAAAGTATGAACATTAGCTAATAACAAAAGGGGACTAAAAGGGAAAAAAAAAAGAGATAGAGATGGATGAGAAAGCATAACTATTTAATATCCTAAGGAAAGCTTTCATTTGGTAAGTAAAATAATTTGACTTCTACAGTTATAACTCTTTTAAAATTACTTGAATATTTCTCCCCATCAGTTGATAATGGCAAGACAGCAGCATCTATGAAAACTGATGTATTTTGACTATCTGTATCACTGCAATGATCTATTAAGAAAATAGTGCAGAGAAGAGTATATGTATGCTCATCATCTGTTGTGTTTCCACGTTCTGTCTAAAGCTTGTGAGCAAAAAGATATAATAGTGAGTTCAGAAACACTTGTGTTATTTTTCATAACTTAGCCAGAGCCAGGCAGTTTATTTTTAAGGCAAGAATTGACTTTGTGTCAACAGACGTCTAGATTTATATTCTAAATCTGACTTTTTCAGGATGTGGCTTTGCACCACACTCTGTATGTGTAGTCAGCTATGGACCTGAAATAAACTTGCCAATGCATTTCTGAATGAAACATGAGGAACATACATTAGGGGCAACAATCTGAGCACTTCCACTGGTGGACAGGGTTTGAAGTTAAAGAAATTGGGGAGAAAAAGAGAGAGATAATTTTTAAGTTAAATGTTCCAAAAGTTGTGAAAGTATCTGTAAAATCCTGTCAAACTGCTGACGCTTAGCATCACTGAAAATCAGATTTTTTTTTTTATGTAATTGTCTAAATGTGAATTTAGTTAACGATTTGGCCTTTTTTTTTTTTTTTTTTTTGCACACTCCAGGTACATAGTGTGATTAAGTAGCTGAAGGCTTATATATAATGTATACACACATAAATAGTTTTCTATGAAAAATCCATCTGGAGAACAGTATAAGCCATACATAATGGACAGGATGGGTAGGAGGTGTTCAGTTTAACCCACGTCTGCAAACTGTAGTGAACTGAGCATGTTAATTATCAGTCTGCTTCTCTACACTGTCATGAAAGAATTGGGAAAGCAAATGTACTTTAGTGACAGGTCAGTCTTTACTTTGGTTCTTTATATATGACCCTATCTTCAACTTGTGTGATTTGTACATTTGCCCCTCTGAAAATAGCAGTGTGGATTTCTATTTCTTTTAAAACTATCCTCTGTAGGGAAGATAAGAAACAACATTTTGCCAGGTAAAATTAAAAGAAATAGTAATTCTATAAAAAAAAGAAATGAAGGTTTGAGTCTTTCTAGACTCAAACTCTCAGATGTCACTAGAATGGGACCCAAGTACCCAGCTGGTTAACCAATGAGACATAAGGCTAGATGCTTGCCTCACTTCTAGAAAACCGTGATAACAAAGCTGTAGGCGGCCAGGGGCACTTTTTTTTTTTTTTTTTGAGGGGGAAATATCACTAAAAACTCCAAGAAAAAATCCTTTTTTATTCATGAGTTCTCTAACAAGCAGCGTAGACATCACTGAATTGTCTCTGGGAGTGGAAGCACACCAGCTTCCACACAGTAGCTCTGCGCACTTCTGCACTGTGTTGTTTGCTCACCCTCATTCCTGTGCAACCAGCTCGTGTATCTAACATGGCTCTGAGAGCAAATTAGACATACAAATTTTGTCTATTCAACTGAAATATTTTTTTCCTCTGAACAGGATGGCCTCATCTGCTCTACACATTGGGAACATTCTTGTATCATGCCATACCTTAAAATGTGCCCAGATGTTTTCTGGGAGGGCTTTAGCTGACATATGCCAAAATTTTGGCAGGAAATTGGATTGCAGTTAAACAGTGAGGATAATCATGTTCCAGGTTCAACTCTGAATTAATGAACTGTACAAGTTGGACCTACTGTAGTAGACATAGTAACAGTGTGCACATGCCTGTAGGGCACAGAAGCAGTTTTAATGCTCTCTCTGACTTAGCCATCTGTGTGCCATCTGTATAGCACTATAAGTGCCCATAGAAGTCTTCAAATTATCATCTTAAATACCTTCACCTTAAGCTAAACGCTATCCAGAGAATGAATATTATCATGATGTGGTCTGGCTCCCTACTCTAAAAATAACAGGGAATTTTAAAGGGATTTGAGAAAAGCAGGAAGAAAATTGGGGATGAGTTGGGTACTATCTCTGGCCAAGTATAGCACAAAGATGTCCTACAAGCTGAGAACTATAGGCAACTGTAATAACATATGAAAGACCACATATGTTCATGAACAGCTACTTCACATTTTAGAAGAGCAAATTCGGCTGTGCTATCACACAGCTGTGAAATGGGAGCTGAGAGGTAGGAGCTGGCTAGTGTATCTCTGGTTAGATAAAATACACAGTACTGGAACCTTGCAGAATTAGGAGATATTAATGTATTATTCCTCCACACAATATACATTTTAAATACATATAACAGCTTTAGGTTCTGGTTATACCATCAGTTTATTACTCAAAATCTGTACCAATCCTTTTTATTGCAATTTTCTGGATAACGTAGATATGTCCTCCATATTTTCTTTAAATGGGGCATTACTTCATAGGATCTTGCAGTGTTGTTCAGGAAAAAAATGCATTAAACATTTAAACTAACGAAACAGATTTCCTTGATCTATCTGTTCAGATATATTGAGCTTATCTAAGATGGTAAAAGGCACAGATCAGAGAATCTAAAAATATGTTAAAGTCACATTTAGTGACACTTCCATAATTAAAAGAAAAACAATTGAAACTGTGGCACAAACAATAAAAACAATACAGTACTGTGATTTAAAATACCACAAACCAGACACTTCCCTTCAGCTAATGAAGGAAAAAACTATTTTGTGTTAAATAAAAGAATGCAAGCTAGCAGCTTGCATTGAAATTTTACACTGGTATGTAAATAAGGCATACAGTGCTGATAATGGCCACAGCCTGTTACAGTATACTCTGAAACTGGCAAAGTGTTCAATCATAAGGTCAATATGAGCAAAAGGAAGGCTGGAAAGATAGCAGTTTTCTGCTGAGACTGGTAATTGACTGGATGCTGGGGTTTGGTGAAGCTACTTCGCTTTCTGTAAATGGGAAAAGTAACTTCAGGTTCAATGATTTACTCACTAAGATGAAAGTCAGCCCTGTTAGCGTTATGTTTGTTAAGTCTTGAGGCATGACAGCCACTCAGGTCTCAGTGCAGCTATTGCCTGACACGATGTAGGTGCATTTTGACTGCATCTTCTTTTTCCATTGATGAAAAATGCACCTGGCTGTACAAGTGAAGCACATTCCCACCTCTCCACTAAACATTACCTCCAATCAGCTTGTGCTCAAGCAGGACATGACTGGGTTATTACCTGACAATGACAGCAGTGTAGCTCAAAGGAACTAAGTATTTTTAGGGGGTGAATATATAAGATGAAATCTTCTCAAGAGGAGGTTAGTAAATCTCCAATAGGAGAACTAATGTTTCTCTTACTATAAAGAATTGTTCCACAGAGTTCTTCAAGAAACATCATTCTGGAACAACAAACCAGCTCCTGAAAGATGCTGCCGAGCTAGCATGCTATAAGTGACCTAACTCCAGAGTGACAGGGTACATGAGTGATTAGCTGAATGTCTCAGGCAGTGAGTAATAAAAATTTATGTGAAAGTATGGCAAATATGCAATTGGGGAAAAATGATACATGCTTGAAAGACTTTTTATCATATTTTTGATATAAGAAACCTCTCTCACTTCTGCTTTGTGAATTTAAGAAAAGTGCTCACTTTGAACTGCCTTTTCTCTTCCTCGATTGTGGGAGTGACATAATTATCATATCCAGAGAACAAGAGTAGAGCTGAAAGTCTGCTGAAAACACTATTTTATCCAGGGTAGTAAGAATGAAAGAAAACTATGAAGAGCTGAAGAACATATGACACTGCGAGACTGTTCAATAAAATAGTAGGTGCAGAGATGGACAACAAGGTGTGGAAGAGACATTTAGAATAGATATGTTTAGACTAAGCATGTTTAAAATAGACATGTCTCATAGTTTAGCTCCACTCAGGAACAAGCTACTCAGTCTCTCACTCACTCCACCCACCCTCCTAGGGAATAGCGAGAAATAGTATAACAAAAAAGGCTCGAAGTTCGAGATAAGGACAGGGGGAGATCGTTAAAGTTACTGTTACAGGCAAAACAGACTCGACTTGGGGAAAAGTATTTGTTTATTATTAATATCAAAGAAGGAGAATGTGGAAGAGAACAAACAACCTCCCCCCTACCCCTCCCTATTCCCAGGCTTAACTTAATTTCAATTATCTCTACCTCCTTCCTCTCCCTGAGCAGCAGAGGGAGGGAATAGGGAATGGGGGCTATGGTCAGTTCATCACATGTCGCTTTATGACACTTCTTCCTCCTCAGGGGAAGAACTTCTTACATTCCTCCCCTGCTCCAGTATGGGGTCCCTCTAACAGGCTACAATCCTTGATGAACTGCTCCGGCATGGGTTGTTTTTCCATGGGGTGCAGTCCCTCAGGAACTTGTTGCCTCAGTGTGGGCCCTCCACAGGCCACAGTCTCCTTCAGGCTTCTGCCTGCCCCAGCATGGGATCCTTCACAGGCTGCAGGTGGATGTCTGCTCCTCTGTGGACCTCCATGGGCCAGGAAAAAAATTTTCATTATAAGGATGGTGAAGCACTGGAACAGGTTGCCCAGAGAGGTGGTGGATGCCTCATCCCTGGAGATATTCAAGGTCAGACTGGACAGGGCTCTGAGCAACCTGATCTAGTTGAAGGTGTCCCTGATTACTGCAGGGGAGTTGGACTCGATTACCTTAAAGGTCCCTTCCAACCCAAACCATTTTATGATCTATGATTTTATGAATAGTAACTGCAAGAGGCAGGCATAAATAGTCTGGGACTCTTCAGCATGAAAACAAGATCAGTTAGAGACATGAAAAGCACAGAGAAAACTGGTAGACCTTAACTACTCTTTGTCTCTTCCAACATAAAAGGCAGAGGTCATAAGTGCATCTATGAGGATTAAGTTTCAAATATAAAAAAGGCAAAAAAAAAAAAAACCCAAAGGAAGCAATTTTTCAATCAATGAAGATAAAAAAATATTGTAGATACAAGAAATTTACCCAGGTTCCAAGGGAAATTGAGCAAGTACTTGGAAGAGAGATTCATTGGTCTAAGGTAAAAGAACATCACAAGGAAACACACACACATACTCAGCCTTACCTAGGCATACATCCATCATCTTCGTGGAGATGGGGGACTGGGCTAAGTAAACACTTGGGCTAAGCTAGTCTAACCATTCTTCTGAATATCATTCTGCCTGTTCATCTCAGAGTGATATTATGAAAAAGTACCTATTCAATCACACTCAACACAAATTATTTCCATGTCTTTATTCTCCCTGCTTCCCCAGATTCAGAGTGGCAGAACATAACTGAAGCAAAGCAGGATTAGAAACTGAAGCCATCCATCCACCTGTGATATTCATCTTTGGGCCCTTTTCTGACCTTTTCTATTTAATTACTTGTCTGTGTTCATCTGGTTTCACAGTAGGGATCTTTCTCTTTTTCTCTTTTTTTTTTTTTTTTTTTTTTGGAGGAGGAGGAGGTGGGAGGTGAGGAGGCTCGTAGTCTTTTTTTTTTCCTCTGAAGGTTTCATTTTTGTGAGGAAAATCTCAACTAGTTCTAATCTTCTTTCCTTAATATGCTCATTATCTCTATTGATTTCCCTTTGCTTATGTTTTACTAAATCTTCTTATGACCAGAATCCTATTCCATTTATTCTGCATCATCCCAGGGAAATCTCTTGGGGAATAAGCAGAATGGCTCCACAAAACATCACTGGAGCTATTTGGTGAATAATGTATGTGTTTTGTTTAGTGGAGGGGGCTACAGGGGACTAGCTTGGTCCCGAGTAGGGCTAAATTATGACAGTATTGTTCTTAGTTCTGGATGTCAATTCAGCAATATCACATCTTATCTGAGAACTTCTTGCCCACTCAAATTTTTATTCACCTAGTCACTCTGTGTTCTGGTGACTGAAGTGAGACAAAATATTTTTACATAGAAAGCAAATCTGAGATTTCTCTTTGCTTGCTGCTCGGTTTTTGTTTCCATGATCGCTGCTTGGGATGGGCTGCATCGGTCATTTGGATATCAGGTAGTGAGAAATGGTGCACTGTTCATTTCTGTATATATTAATATTCTTATATTTTGTTTTTATTGTAGTTTCCTTTGCTATTCTAGTAAACTGTCTTTATTTCAACCCATGAGTTTTGAGTTTTCCTTTCTTCCCAATTTGTCTCCCCTATCCCACTGGGTAGTGGATGGTGAGTGAGAAACTGTGTTGACTCGGGCTAAACCACCACATCAGAGAATCATGGGATCATTCTGCTCTGATAGCCACCAAGAAGTTGTATAAGCTCAGTAGCCCTGTGTTGAGCCTCATTTAATATCTTACAACAAGGCTTATTATGAGGAAATTTCATTCCATCTTGGACTTCAATACTTCTGATTGGCTTGAAGTGAGGCAGAGTTTGATGTATCTGACCATAAAAGACTGTAGACAGACAATTACAGCTGGAATAGCAAGGTATAAGATTGTTGTATGGACCCCAATAAACCTGCTGTCTTTAGTCTATACAGCCTACCCTGGTACATGGGAGGATTTGTTCAGCTTCAAAGGGTGAGGAGGGATTGAGTCACGATGGAAGAAAATACTTTCCCACAAATAAACATCTCTATTTGGAAGATTTTTTTTAGATATATTCTCTTCCAAATCTCTTTTTAAACATTGATGCAAATGTCTGAGCTTATATTCAGAGAAGAAAAGGAGCTTAGATCTAAAAGCATATCATCTTGCATTCAGAGCAGTTAAGAATATTGGTAATTATTTTTATGCATATTCTAATTAGATATGTATGTATCACTTTAAATTCAAATAGCATTTCACAGAGATTTAAAAAAGACAGACATCCCCACCCCAGAGTTTACATCAGACAATATATGAGGAGCAGAGATGAAAGAATGTGCAATGCAAGATGCATAAGTGCTACCACAAAGATAATAAGAGTCTCATTCCATTGTAAATGAAACATGGCAATGCTGATCATTTAATTTAAGAACATGTAGGGCATGAGGGAGAAAAGCGGGTAATGACGGAAAGCTGAAGAGGAGAGATTTGAAAGAAAAAGGGAGAGCATGCACCCTTCTGCAAATTATATGTAATATCAAGTCAACTCCTTTGAAGTTGCTCAAGTCTTTAAACCATGGCTAAGCTTGGCCTGCAAGGCCTAAAATATAGCTGTAACACAAAGCCATGGCCCAAGGCAAGGTTCTGTGCGTAAGTAGGTACAACTGGCAGGAAATTCCAGGATGCATTGGCTATGCCTGTATTGTCTTCTGGGAGCCTGAAAGTGCAGGGTAATCATGGCCAGAGGGTGCAGAAGGCTGAGCGCTTGAGAACGCCAGATAGTTTCGAGACAGACAGACAGATGGACAGTAGATGGTGGGGAGAGAGCAGCATGCACTGTGCTAATTGCTATTCTGATGCTCATTCTTTCAGAGTCTGATCGACCTCTCTTAATGAGAACGATGGTTGCACAAGTGAAAAGGGAGGATTGTTTATGAATGTCACTTGGACAAAAGGCAGTAGAGGCTGTTCTGCTTTTTAATACACACGGAGTACTGCAGCTCATTGCTGTGGGGCTGGGAGCCCTATGCCTTGTTGAAATTCTTGTTTTCTCTTGGGAGTTTTATACTTTTTTGATTGCAAAAGATCTTTCTGAGAGATTGAGATTCACTTTCCATCCGCAGCTCATAAAGGAACTCTGTAAGATTCTCTGTGGTTTCTAATCCTCCTCTTGCTCACGTAATTGACCCTAAAATAGAGAAAACTGTATAGCAGAGATTGTTGAACAATACTACCTTTACAGAGGATTTTAGGAAACATTTTATTTCTCATCTTTATTTTGTGAGAGAGATAGGCAGACACAAAAGTGTTCAGTCAATTATTTAAAAGAAAATAGTTTTCCTTGAGAAAAGTAAACCTTTTTTTTTCCTTATTAGCTATGGAGTGCACTGATACATATTTCTGTTTCTTTGAAGTGTGCAGCCAGTATCATAATTCTAATAAAGCATGTTTTCTTTAATATTCCATTCCTTTGTATTTATTGACCTGATATGATGTAACACAGTATTTAATGTGCTGTGTTTTGTTTTGACACACTGCATGAGCAGCTCCACAATTCAGTTACATGAGTGGGCAATTTCTTACAAATGGTGGTTGTATTTGTGAGGTCTTTATGACCCCAACTTTCTATACTTGTAACAGGTAAAAAACAGGACTTGGAGACAGTGCACATACATGAGAACGCACACAAACACAGAAAATGTTTCAAATATGCATTTCCCTCTCTGCCTGTGTTCTCTTCTAGCCTGGAGGCACTTGGAAGGATATCACTATGGCTAACAAACAGTGTTCAACTCAGCTGAAAGTACTCAAATTCTTGCTCAGTTGAAGTTCAGCTCAATTTCATGAGCTATTAGTCATGCATGAACCAGATCTAAGTATTTAGGCTCCTAAAGCCAGTGAAATACCTATTTCCACTTGATTTATGTAAAAGTTGTGTTCCTAAAGCACAACTTAGATGAAATTTAAGCATCAGGAAAACCTATCAACACTATACAAGTTCTTGAAAAGACAAAACAGATGTAGTTTCTGGCCAAATTTTTCATATTAGTGTTTCATACTTAGTGATGACACTACTTTTATTGAACAGATAGTCTAATCATCTACATCTGCATTTAAGTGCTATAAGGCTCCGTGTTGCAACACCTAAAATGGAGTTTCCAGTGACTGCTGACTTGAGATCTTAAATTCAAGCATCTTAACAAATGATGTACCAACCTTATCTGGGCTTAAAACGTCTCTTAAAATGGCATGTAGGAACCTCAGTGGAACTGTAATTTAAAAATTGCATTCTGTTATTAGACATTTTTTTCTTACAATTATGACAATAGTACCTGACGCATATAATAGCACAGAGAACTCAATGAAGAAATGTGAGTCCTTAAAGTTAGCCTAACTAGATCTCTAAAGGAGATCTAAACCTCTAAATCTCATATTTTTATCTGTCACAAAGCTGTGGAGGATTGAAGATGATGGCTATACCACCTGTTGAAGCTGAGTCTTTAAGAAGGCAGAATTTCTGACTCAAAGGAGAATAAATAAGTTAGATCCTTCTTCTGTTCTTACTGTTCAGCTACCTGCCTAGAAGGTGCTCAGCAAAAGAAAAATTATTTGAGTTTTGCTCCTGGACCTGTTTATGTATTTTACATGAGACAAATACTGAATTTTAATCCTTCAATTAAAAGTATTTTTTTTTTAATTGGAGAATAACTTAGTTTTTTCATCACATCTTTCATAGGTACATGTAGCCAGCATCTTGCAGATTACGGTGAAGAAGACAGACAAGAAAAGTCGGAACTCCTTTATGCTTGTTAACTTCTGGGACCATTATAGAGCATGTCCCGAATCTTGGTGCCACCATCTTCTACATCACTGGCAAATGCTGATAGCATCTGGGATATGTACACAGGTTATTTGATTTTGAGATCAAGGTACAAAAGGCTGGTATATATTCAGGTCTCTCCCCATTATGAAGTCACACTGCAGTGTGGAAATATTCTTGGATGCAGCATGCTTGGCTTCTTTACTAGAAACTTAAGATATATATTTTTTTGTTGTTCACCAGTTCCACTAACTGTTCAGAAATATCAATTGACTGTGAGGTTTGAGGTATTTTGGCCATCTTTATCTTGCTCACCTCCTAGGGGTCCTGCTAAAGTACTGTGTTTCAGGATTGAGCTTGTTTCATGCCTTAACACAGGGAAAGACCTATTATTTCATCCCACTGCTGGTCAGTATTTCTATCACATTCATGTAAGAAATACATATTAAATACATATTTTTCATTATTAAATTTAAACTCTGCATCTCTTTCTAAAATAAGCAAGAGATTAGAGAAGAACTCATATTCTATACTGATCTATGTCACAGTATATTTGGGCTTAATTTCAACCAAAACAGAAATGCAAAGGATACATTCTTAACCTTAATTTTATACATTTCAACAAATATACACCAAAAGAATAAGAAAAAGAAGAAGAAGAAGAAAAAAAAACCAAAACAACAAAAGCCAACACCCAGCAAACATCTCTGGATTAGGGAACAAACCAACATACAATTTAAGAGTGAAAATGTACATGCAGGTCTTCATTATTCATTTGTCTATGGAAGAAAAGACAGTGTCATGGTGTCTTTAAGATGCTACTAAAATTCTAAGACTTTACCACAGAAAAATCCAGACACTGAAATATTTTCATCAACTGATTATATTTATAAAATCCATATGAAAAGTGCAAACAGTCAGGGGAAATCATTTGGGATGCCTTGGGGTGTAGGAAAAATTAATTAAGAACTCTGTCTTAACTGTTGATTTAAGATTTGATAGAATAATTGTATCTTCTGTTATGTATTTTTTGCTCCTGGGACCAACCTGTCAACTTTGTGTCAATTTCTAAATGTATTAAATACAAATATTAATGTGGCTGAGAGTTTTAATTGAGTAATGCTGGAAAATACTAAGAAAGCTAAGAACTGGTGTGTACTGGCAGGCCAGACCTGCAGTAAGAACTCAGGGAGATGTAGTGCCCTGTGGGGAAACTGAGCCAGGGAGCTGCACCTCATTCCAGTTTTGTCCCTTACTCTAGGAACATTAGATATTCTCCTTAGATGCTCCAGTGCACTTAATCAATGACATAGTAGTGCTCTCATTTTACTAGGCTGCAGGCTTGACCTTTCCATACCTGTCTACATAAAGCAAACACAGAAATACCTGGTCCTTATTAAATGCTCACAGAGTTTTCAAGTAATACTTTCAAAAAAATTAAGCATTAAAAGAGAAGCTTTTGAGTACACAGGACATATTGAAATGGGAGTTAATAATTTTTATGGAAAATTCTTTAATATCTAGGAGGTGCATGGATATTTTAATAATGAACATTATTAAAACAATTGCATATATAGATAAAGAAACTCTGAAAGTACTTAAGAAAACTAGACAACTAGACAACCCAATGGCTGAAGACTATTGTAGATAAGTGGAAGGTATGGTGCCTTAGAAAGAAAAGTGCAAGCCATCCCTACGTATTGAAGGATTTGTAATTAGGTGCAGCCGTTTAGGAAACAAACTTGGATGTCACTGGAGCAGTTAAATGAAAACCTCCACTCAGTGCTATATAACCACCAGAGATACCTGAAAGACATACGTTTGTTTGAAGAGTAAGATATAGAATGGAACAATACTGATGACACATATTTCAAAAATTCAGTATTCATTGTTGCAGTGTTCATTTTGATGTGAAAAGATATAGCAGAAGAGAAACAGTCCAAAGAAGGGAAATGAGAATTCTTAGAGGTTTAGAAAACTTTTTGTTGGAGAAGAGATCAAAAAGATTAAATCAATTTAGTTTACAGAAGTAATGAATAAAAGATGGCAGGCTAGGGTTACATATAATAATAATAATAGTATAGTGAATGACATCCCATTTGGTTATACACCTGTGTCCCTTTCACATAACTTAGGATCAAGAAAATACCTAATAAAATTAACACCACTAGAACAATTTTACTGCAGCTTTTGAAATATTCTTAGTGCATGCTAGACTATTCATTTCACATATTTTTCTTGTAGATTGTGATATTTTTCCTGACAAGGTCTTTTCAATTTTAGGGAAAATCTATCTCAATGCAAATTAACATTTTTATGACCAATAAGCATCAGCAATGAAAGTTTAAACTTTGCATTTTGCAAATAACAAATATTCAAAGCTTTTACTTGTGAAGGAAAACAAAAGTTAATGTCATCATAATCCTAAATAGATGAAGCAGTGGCGAAGAAAACTGCAAAGCAAATATGAAATTTAATAATGGCCCTCCAACAGCTTGCTCTCAGATTGTTAGGAATTCATTAAACAATGGTTGAGCAGAACAGACAATTAAATTATTCTCATATGAAGTATCTATCCATATTATGAATATTGCATACAACAGTACACATTTCTGAAGGGGAGTAGTCAACAAATTTCATTTCAGAGAATCAGCAAGAGGCTTGATTTCAGCCTCCAGATATACTCTTCTTTGTTTCCCAGACAAAATAACAATAACAACAACAATAATTGGGATGCTGATGTATAAACAGAGTTAATATGCAGAATCTTAAGAACATAATGTAACCTTTCAATGACTGTAGACAGAAGCTTATGCCAGTCACTTGACAGATATTTCAGATACACATTTTCTATACACTTACCAAAAAAAAATGTACAGGAGGGATTGGTAAAATGTTCATGGCAGCATTAGAAAAAGTCAAGGAGATTAAAAGTCAGCCAAAACAAAGACAAACACAAGTAGAATTTACAGTGCTGTATATCATGATGTGGAATGAACACCAAACAGTGTGAGAAATTTATCTTGTACTAGCATTAAATCTTATTGTCATGTTTTGCTAATTTTAAACTTGACTTATGACTGATGAGCAGTAATCGAAAAAGAATCTGAGAAAATAAAATTTCTGCTTTACTGACCACCTGAAAATATAGACCATGTATTTATTAGAAATCAACTAAGTCACTCAAAATCACTGGAAAATATTGAACAGCATGCCTGAAATAAGTTTTAAGAGAATTTTTGATTCCTTTAAGATAAGGAACTAGAATACCAAAGACACTTTATATAATGTTTAAAGCTTAAACTACAACCCATTACATCAGTTGGTGATGAGAATTTTCTAATAATTGGATTAATGATCTACAGCTAAGATCAAGATATCTAAAAGTGATATAAATAACTTAATAAGTAATAAATTCAAAACAGCTATGAGATAATATATTCCTAAATCAATGTTTTTGGAGGAAAATTTTGCAAAATACAAAAACGTCTATTGTGCAGACTTGTTCCTATTGTGTCCAGAGACAGTGAGTTAATGAACACCGGGACCAGACTATTATCTAAACTCTGAAGTCTGGCTTTTCAGGTTATAATTCAAAACAAAAGGTGTGACCATCTGGTAACTTGATGGGATATTATTCGTAAAAATGTATTAATCTCTTAAGAGGCCAGAGATTAGACCCAGCCTATGAAGTATCTTAGTCCATGCCATCAACTTTATTTCAGATGAAGCAAGAGAAATAAAGACCCATGCTTAAATGTTTCCTACTCTGGTACACGCTTCAAGACCTGCCTCAGCAGCTTTTCTTGATGCCTCCTTCTGCTCCTCCACTACTCTTCTATGCTCTTATCACTGCTACCATTCTGGATATTCAGCTGTGTGTAGCCACAGCAAGAAGTCTCAGTATGTTCTCCCAGCAGCCCTTATGGCCTGACAGTCTCACTGAAGTGCTAAATAGTGACAGGTTGGCCAGTTCCAATTTAGATGTTGAAATCCAGACTAGGTTCAAAACTCAGAAGGCTTTCCCATTTCTTTAATAAATCTAAAACCTATTAGTCTGTCTCTAGTTTCAAAACAAATAACATTATTTTCCCTACCCTGAACAAATGCAATATTGCCCCACTTACATTGATTTATAATGATTATTTTCCTAGCTTGTCACTTGATCGTGCCATGACCCTAACGTGCATTTGCTGGTGCCTTCCTGCCCTGCTGAGTTAAATTACTTCCCTGTGCTGCCCTTATTTCATTATTATATTTTGCATTTCTCTACTCTATGTATTGCCTTTTATTCAATATCAGACGTTAAGACTTGGTCTATCAATTGGCACATTCTGTCCACCTCCATTATGTGCTTATTATATTTTCAGAAAAGCACCTTAGCATGTGCTTTTGCCTTCAGCATGCAAGAGTATGCCAGTGTATGACTAAAAGTACACCAGTAACACTAGAGAGCCTTTTACTTTTCTAGACAGTGTGCTTTAAAAAGTTCCACTGTTCTAAAATGTTTTTATCTGGGCTGACTTTGTTTTAAGCAGGATGATGATGTTGTTGTTCTGCTAATTGAGGTAAGTTGGCATCAGGTACAGAAACATGCTTGCCAACAGCGCAAATGTTGTCTGTACTGGTGGTACATTCTTGTTACAGTAAAAAAAAAAAAAAAAGCATCTGTGCTCATCAGAGCTAGAATGCAGAGTAGATGCAAGGCAGGTTGATGCTTTTAACCTGGTTCAAGCAACGAAGAAACTCTCTCAGCGCTGTGTCTGGGTTCAGGCCAAATAATGGAGATAAGGTATGCCTTGAGCTCTCATGTCCTCACTTTGCAGAGTGGCAGAGAGGAAGGAATGTGATTCTGTGTTCTGTTCAGGCACGGATTTGCTTGGGATGGGGGATGAGAGGGAGTGAGGAAGCATCTTTAGCCTACGGATTCATACTGCTTGGTGTGAAGCTCATGCTCCCCCACTGTGTGAGACAGTTGTCAACATGTTGCCTACCCCTCCAGTTGGACTTAGAAGAAACTGTCATTCTTTTCAGTTACAGCAGCTGGTCTTAAATCTTGTGTTATAGATTCTTTGTTTATCTATCAGAAGGGGAAGAAAACAGAGAGTGAAATGTCTTCTTTAGGACAATGAACCAGGAGGCAAGGTGCACAATTTATTCCTGACAGAAGTCAAAGGAAAAAACATGTTAAATCTTAGAGCTGTTGGACAAAGAACAGACCTTCACAACCAGCCCATACACTCAATTTGGACTCCCATCATGGATTCTCATCAGAGGTCAAGGCAGTCTGGATAACTAAGGAAACTGGTCTTGCCAGTATAGGAAGGCCAAAAAGTAATCATTACATCTGCACACAATTCTGAAAGTACTGGAGCAGGTCCTTGGGAAGTATCTCAGGGAAAAAAATCTGAGGGCTTTTGACACAAAGGATTTTCTCAAAAACAATTTAGAGAGACATGCCTTTAGTTAAAAAAAATAGAGCAATAAAACACTGAAGGTAGTTCTAATAATCAAATCTTGAGCAAAGTTATTAGTGTTTTACCACCAAAATAGAAGGACTGAGTGGGGTTGTCATTTGTATAATGATATTGTAAAAAAATATTATGTATTCTACTGTAAGTTGTGAATAAAAGTATAGCCTGCAAGACATGTGAAGTAATCCTTCTGCCTTACTCAGGAAAGTATCTGCTGGAGTATTATATCCACTTTTGGGCTCTGCTCCTCAAAATTGAGTTATTTTCCCTGGTCTCCTTCAACATGAATATTCAGAGCTCTAGAAATCAGCTCCTGTATAAAGGACTTGATATGTGAGCTCGTTTATCTTAGAGATGCAGAAGCTTAAAGCTGACAGAGGTAGGACATGATAGAAACATTAATTTATGTTCAGTTAGAAGAGGAGAAGATGGAAGGAAGGAAATTATCAGGTGAACGCAGAACTGTTACCCTCCAAATCCTGCATACTAGAACTAGGATGCTCAGTGGAAGTAACAAGAGACTAGTTAAAAACATAAAAGAGGGAACATTTTTGCACGAAGGGCAGTGTATTCCTGGAACTTTCTCCTATAGGAGCTTTTGATGGCAGGCAGAATCAGCAAGTCGAAGAAAGGATTGAACAAACTCCTGGATAGCATATCCATAAAGAGATCCTAAAAGGACTAGGGAGGAATTTTCCCTCTAGCATGCTTAATACAATATTTGTAGATATAGAAGTACAACAGGAATGGGCTGCAGAAAATGAGCAGAATTGTATACTTTAAATAACCTTTCTCATTGCTATTGTTTGAGACAGAATATTGGACTAGATGTACTACTATTAGTCTGATGTCATAGAAAATTTCTTGCATTTTTAAGATAGATCTATATTTTATCCATAGGAGGACAAAAAGAAAATTAAACCTTCCTCTCTCTCCCCTGAATACATAATATTTGCATGATGACATGATACCTTTGAACACTTTGGAACATTCAGATACTCCTTCTGGATATATAAGCAAAGACAATTATATTTGTATTTCAAACTTAATTTGTTTAGACAGTTATATTTTGAGGGGTTTTAGTTTTGTGAGTTAGGGCAAATCAGATCAGGGAAACCTGCTGTTCTTATTCTTTCAATGTTATTTAAGGCTAGGCAGGCCTTGGAGGGCATTAATCTTCTGTGAGTCCCAGAGGGACGAGAACACATTTTCCAGGCTACTGGTAGGATCCATCTATCTCTGCAGAGGAGATTTTTCATTGCCTACTCACTGAATAGCCTAAAAAGGAATGGAGTGGGCTGCAAAGCTATCAGTGGATTCTGGAAGTGTGCCTTGCCTAGAAATCACATTTGAGCATCTTACGATCCTCCTGCACCAGAAAAAAAAAAAAAAAAGAAAGAAAAAAAAAGAAAACCTACACTAGAGATTTTGATCAAAAGCAAAGTGGTTTTAGACAAGGATATATAGATCTGCAAACTGATCCGTCCCTCCTTTTTGGTGTTCATACTGGAATACCTGCCACAGCTGACGTATCTAAGTAACTTTTCCCACTACTGCAGCCATTGAGATAGAAAGTCTGTAGAGATTTTTTCAACATTTTAATGTTAATAAAAATGCAGTCAACTAATGTAATAGAATTGTGAAAGAAAAGGCATGTACTGCCATTGTTCATGAAAAAGACCACTGGTTTCCTACTTGAATACACAGAAAGTATTTATTTAACCTCTTTCTGACTGCAGTTTCTGGAATTGCTCTTGCCATTCTTAATTTTATACTATGCTGTCTTCTGCTATGCTTGTGCTTGGATTCAGGCTGGAACTAGTAAAGCCAAGAGACTTTAATTATCATGCATACTTCTTGGAATGGGCAACTGTGAGCAAATGCCTCTCCTGTGCTTAAGTTTTGTCTTCCTAGAAAGTAATTTGGCTTATTCTAGACTGGAACTGTGTGTAAGCAAATACATGTAGCATGTATGCTCAAGGAGTTTGGGTAGACAGCAAGCCAAAGCTCAGATATAATTTGATAATAGCATTGTCCATCTCTGCTTGCAATTAATTAAGCCCCTTTCCCCTCTTCAAATTGTCCTCATACAAATGCAGATATGGCATATTTCAATCAGAAAAGTCAACATTCTGGAAGAAATCTTGAGTTTTCCCTCCAGCTAAGTAATATCCACTGAGTATTAGCTGTCTCTTAGTGCTGTTTATCACCCCTGATACTAGGGCTACAGAAACTAAAATAGAGTCCATGGAAGCAAAGGTACAAACACCAAGCAGGTATTCACAGTCTGACAGCTAACTTCTACTAAAGGCAAGGTGGTTGACCTTGGACTCTATATGTTTTGGAGCCTGTGTGTTTTGACAGAGGTGACTTGTGCTGAAGAGGCCCCACTGGATAATAAATTACCAGGAAATGAGAAGCAATATTCCCTGTTTACAGATGGGGGAAAAATATCAAAGGTGGAAAGCTGCTATGTGGAGTCATACAGGACAAATCGCAGAAACTGTTCAAGGAAAAGGTGAATCAAGTTAGTTTGCAGAAATGAAAGCTAGCTTTATATACTGGTGGATGAGAAAAATAGCCAGTACTTTGTCTCTATACTGACTCATGGATGGTGGCAAATGTTCTATGGGGGTGGCTGCAGCAATGGAAGCAGATCAACTAGTAGCACAGAGGCAAACCCACCTGGGCTGCTGCACTGTGGCAAGATATCGATGCCCAGGTAGAGAATCTGGTTGTAAAAGTAGGTCACGTAGATATTCACATACCTAAGAGTTGCATCACTGAAGAACATCAGAACAACAAGCAGGTGTTCCAGGCTGCTAGAATTGAAGTGGCTTAGGTTGATCTTGATTGGAAACATAAGCATGAGCTACTTATAGATTAATGGGTCCATGACACATCAGAACTTCTAGTAAGAGATGCAACATACAAATCAGCTCATGATCAAAGGGTGGACTTGACTATTGACACCATTGCACAGGTTATCCATTAATGGAAAATGTGTTATAATCAAATAAACCAAGCAGCTAAAGCCACTTTGGTATAAAGGACGATGGCTGAAATATCAATATGGGGAAGCCTGACTGAGTATATCACACTACCACAAATCTGCCATAGCAAGCACCACATGCATACAATGGTGGAAGTGACTAGTTGTTGGTTGAAAACATATGCTGTGATCCATGCCAGTGCCTGAAATACTGTTCTGGGCTTTGAAAAGCAAGTTTTATGGTGGCGTGGCACTGCAGAAAGAATTGAATCAGACAACAGGACTCATTTCCAAAACACTCTCATAGATATCTGAATCGAGGAGCATTTGGTTGAATCACATAGCCTATCAGACACCAGCCTCTGGGAAAATTGAATGATAAAATGGACTGTAAAAACTAGACTGAGAGCAATGGGTGCTGGAACATTAAAGCAGAATACATTTATCAGAAGCCATTTGGCTAGTTAACACTAGATGATCTGCAGGTTGAACTAGCCCTGCCCAGTCAAAACCCCTACGTACTACAAAAGAATATAAAGTCCCCACAGTATGCATAAGGAACTAACTGGGAAAGTCAGTCTGGGTTATTCTTTCCTTGAGAAAATACAAACCCATATGTGGGATTGCTTTTGCTCTAGAACCTTTGTGTACCTGGTGGGTAAGGTGGAAGGATGGGGAAGTCCAATGTATACCTCAAGGAGATTTAATCTTGAATGAAAATAACCCATTATTTCAGTTGTATGATGCTGTTGCAGTATAATGCCAGTGTTATATGATGTTGTATGTCGCCACTGCTGCGGTTGCCATATCTTAAAGGTATTATAGCAGGAACCTCTTGCCGCTAACCAAGCTAGAAGCAAGGGGAGGAATTAATTGCAATGTTAAACCTTACAGCCTGGTCCAAAGAGTCCAGGGGCAGATATTGCAATGGATATATCTTTGAATTGTTGTAATCCGTGATTTAAATTGCGTGTGTACTATAGCAGGAACCACCTGGACCATGGAGGATGAGCCTCAGAAGAAGCTGTGAAAGAGGAGCAGTGATCTGACCTGAGCTGGCTGGTGCCCAGTGGTGCTACATAACACGCCACCTCTCCCAACTGGAGTGACCACCATAACAGGTGGAATCCAAAGTCATGGACTAAACAAACTCAATGGACAATCTGTGAATATTATATTTTATGGTTATTTTATAGATCTTTTTCCAGGGATGGACCATAGACTAAGGGAATGATACCCATGTATATATCAAACGATGGGATAGGAGGTGGTAGTCAATAGGGATCTATTGTAGAGTATGGGACATGAACATGATGTAAATGGTATGATATAAGAGGTGAAGATTGTACTGGTTTTGGCTACGATAGAGTTAATTTTCTTCGTGGTAACTTGTATGTGACTAGGTTTTGGATTTGTGATGAAAACAGTGTTGGTAACACAAAGATGATTTACTTACTGCTGAACAGTTCTTGGTGTCAAGGCTTTTTCTGCTTCTCACACCGCTCCACCAGGGAATAGGATGGGGGCGAACAACAAGTTAGGAGGGGACACAGCTGGGACAGCTGACCTCAACTGACCAAAGGATATTCCAGAACATATGACATCATACTCAGCAATAAAACTGAGGTGCAGAGAGAGGTTGACCATGGCTGACATTGCTCAGGGACTGGCTAGGCATCGGTCAGCCAGTGGTGAGTAGCCGGGTTGTTTTGCATCACTTGTTTTTCTTGGTTTTGCTTCTTTTCTTCTTTGTTTTATTTATTTTTTTTTAATTAATAAACTTTCTTTATTTCAACCCATGACTTTTCTCACTTTTACCCTTCCGATTATCTCCTCCATCACACTAGGGGAGAGTGAGTGAGCAGCCGTGTAGTGCTTAATTACCTACTGTGGTTAAACCATGACAACAGAACATGGAGAATCTAGGTCACTTAGAGACTTGACTGACCTGAACACTGTAGATTATGAAACCTTTACTATCTCAGACTATATTGCTTTCCCACAGAGATGGCTGTCATTTACATTAAAATTCCTTACATTGCCAAAGCAACCTAGAGTACATGTTAATACGTGCTACACAGCTCCCAAGGAGGGTGATCAAAGCAGTCTTACTGTAAGGAAGAATTAACCTCATATGAGTTTCATTGCCAGGGAAATCGCAAGTCCCATCAAACGCATAGAACTACACACTTTATTCCTTATGAATTTTTTTTAACTAAAACCTGCAAACTCATGTAGGTCTACAAACTTCATGTGGGTTCCAGCGACGCAGCTGGCAGCAGCCTGAGAAACATCAAAAGGGATTTCAGGGCCCTGGGTACAACAGTCAAAGGCTCTGGGGCGCAGGTAGTATTCTCATCAATCCTCCCGGTCGAAGGGCAGGGACCTGAAAGGGGCCAGATGTATCTGGCAGGTCTACTTGTGGCTCAGGGAGTGGTACTACAGCCAGGGCTTTGGGTATCTAGACCATGGGGCGTGCTTTGAGAAACCCGGGCTGCTGGGGGCGGATGTCGTGCACCTAACCGAGAAGGGGAAGAGTGTGCTTGGACGAAGACTTGCTAGACTCATCTGGAGGGCTTTAAACTAGTGTTGCTGGGGGAGGGGGAGCACAGTTCAGCCCACTGCTGTCAGCATGGCGCCAGTGCCAGCACCAAGGGTCCAGAAGCTGAGGAAGGATCTCAGGTATGTGCAAATGTACTTGAACTGCAGACCAGAAGAACTCCTGTTGCTCCAGCCAGCAAGTCGGCTTTGTCGGGGGCCCAGCTGAAGTGTCTCTATACCAATGCACGCAGCATGGGAAATAAACAGGAAGAGCTGGAGATGCGTGCATACAAGCAGGGCTACGACCTTGTTGGCATCACGGAAACGTGGTGGAACAACTCATGACTGGAGCATCAACATGGAGGGGTATAGGCTTTTTAGAAAGGACAGGCAGGGGAGACGAGGACGGGGTGTTGCTCTCTACATCAGCAACCAGCTGGAGTGCGTGGAGCTTCGCCTGGGCATGGAGGAGGAGCTGACAGAAAGCTTATGGGTCAAGATTAGAGGACGGGGACGGACAGGGGACGTTACGGTGGGGGTCTGTTACAGGCCACCTGGCCAGGAGGACAGAGTGGATGAGGTGTTCTGTAGCCAGATAGGAGCAGCCTCATGGTCACAAGCCCTGGTCCTCATGGGGGACTTCAACCACCCTGACATCTGTTGAAGAGACAACACGGCAGGGCACAGGCAGTCCAGGAGGTTCCTGGAATGTGTGAATGATAACTTCCTCCTGCAGGCGATAAAGGAGCCGACAAGGAGGGGTGCCATGCTCGACCTTGTGCTCACCAACAGGGAGGGACTGGTGAGGGATGTGAAACTGAAGGACAGCCTTGGCTGCAGTGACCACGACACGGTGGAGTTCAAGATCCACAGGGCAGTGAGGAAACTACATGGCAAGCTCTCAGCCCTAGACTTCAGGAAGGTGGACTTTGGCCTCTTCAGGGACCTGATGGGCAAAGTGCCATGGGAGGCAGGCCTGGAGGGAAGAGGGGTGCAGGAAAGTTGGTCCATATTCAAGGAGCACCTCCTCCAAGCTCAGCAGAGGTGCATCTCGATGAAGAATAAGTTGGGCAAAAAGGCCAGGAGGCCGGCGTGGATGAACAAGGAGCTCCTGGACCAACTGAAAGTGAAGAGGAAAGCCTATAGGGGGTGGAAGTGGAGATAGGTAGCCTGAGAGGACTACAAAGAGGCTGTGCGAGAGGCCAGGGATCGGATGAGGAAGGCTAAAGCCCTGATAGAATTGAATCTGGCCAGGGATATAAAAAGCAACAAGAAGAGCTTCTATAGGTATGTAGGGGACAAAAGAAAGTCCAAGGAGAATGTAGGCCCCCTCCGGAAGGAAACCGGTGTCCTGGTTACCTGGGACATGGAGAAGGCTGAGATACTCAATGACTGTTTGCCTCAGTCTTCACTGCTAAGGGCTCTTGTCTCACCACCCAAGCTGTGGAAGGTACAAACAGGGACTGCGAGGATGAAGAACCGCCCACTGTACTCGAAGAGCAGGTTTGGGATCATCTGAGGAACTTAAAGGTGCACAGGTCCATGGGACCTGATGAGATCCATCCGCAGGTCCTGAGGGAAATGGCAGATGAAGTTGCCAAGCCACTGGCCATCATATTTGAGAAACTGTGGCGGTCTGGTGAGGTCCCCAATGACTGGAAGAGAGGGAACATAACCCCTATTTTTAAAAAGGGGAATAAGGAGGACCCAGGCAACTACAGGCCAGTCAGCCTCACCTCTGTGCCTGGCAAGGTCATGGAGCAGATTCTCCTGGAAACCATGCTAAGGCACATGGAGAGCAAGGAGGTGGTTGGTGACAGCCAACATGGCTTCACCAAGGGCAGATCGTGCCTGACCAATTTGGTGGCCTTCTATGATGGGGTGACAGCATCAGTGGACAAGGGATGAGCAACGGATATAATCTCCCTGGACTTGTGCAAAACTTTTGACACTGTCCCGCACAACATCCTTCTCTCTAAACTAGAGAGACATGGGTTTGATGGACGGGCCACTCGGTGGATAAGGAGTTGGCTGGATGGCCGCACTCAGAGAGTGGTGGTCAACGGCTCAATGTCCAAGTGGAGACCAGTCACGAGTGGCGTCCCTCAGGGGTCCGTGCTGGGCCCGGCCCTGTTCAACATCTTTGTCGGCGACATGGACAGTGGGATAGAGTGCACCCTCAGCAAGTTCGCCAATGACACCAAGCTGTGTGGTGCCATTGACACGGTGGAAGGGAGAGATGCCATCCAGAGGAATCTTGACAGGTTGGAGAGGTGGGCCCGTGCCAACCTCATGAAGTTCAACCAGGCCAAGTGCAAGGTCCTGCACCTGGGTCATGGCAATCCCAGGCACAAATACAGGCTGAGCGGAGAATGCATTGAGAGCAGCCCTGAGGAGAAGGACTTGGGAGTGCTGGTGGACGAGAAGCTCAACATGAGCAGGCAATGTGCCCTTGCATCCCAAAAGGCCAACCACATCCTGGGCTGCATCAAGAGGAGCGTGGCCAGCAGGTCGAGGGAGGTGATTCTGCCCCTCTACTCTGCCCTGGTGAGACCCCACCTGGAGTACTGTGTCCAGTTCTGGAGCCCCCAATGTAAGATGGACATGAACCAGTTGGAGAAGGTCCAGAGGAGGGCCGCGAAGATGATCAGAGGGCTGGAGCACCTCCCCTATGAGGAAAGGCTGAGAGAGTTGGGGCTGTTCCAGCTGGAGAAGAGAAGGCTTCAGGGAGACCTTATAGTGGTCTTCCAGTACCTCAAGGGGGCCTACAAGAAAGGTGGGGATAGGCTGTTTAGTAGGGCCTGTTGTGATAGGACAAGGGGTAATGGTTTTAAAATAGAAGGAGGTAGATTTAGATTGTATATTAGGAAAAATTTTTTTACAATGCGAGTTCTAGAACACTGGAACAGGTTGCCCAGAGAGGTGGTGGATGCCTCATCCCTGGAAACGTTCAAGGCCAGGTTGGATGAGGCTCTGAGCGACCTGATGTAGTCGGGGATGTCCCTGCTCCTTGCAGGGGGGTTGGACTAGATGACCGTTGAAGGTCCCTTCCAACTCTAACCATTCTATGATTCTATGAACTCCCCCTCCCTGAGACTAACAGTAAATGTAGACCTGACTGCCAAGGAAAAACTGTTTCCAGGGAAATGTTTATGAATTTAAAAGATCTAGGTTTTCAGTTGTCTTTGTTTTCTTTTGTAAAGATAAAAATATTATTTTATATTGATATATTTGCAAATAAAGAAATAGGTGGTGCCATTCCCACCTGGTAAATTCATGAATACAAAATCATTAATTTCTTTGGAATAGCTGTTCTTGCATACTGCTAGGTGCAGCTGTAACTTGGAAACAGGTATTACAAGTGCATAGAAGAATGTTTGTATTCTCTTGAGGATATTCATCATGGCTTATCAGAAAACACTATGACAAAATGTCACTTTATTGGAAACATATTTCTTAAATAAAATGTTCATGGCATGAGAGCAAAATCTAAATATTTCAAAGAACTGATATGGAACATTTACAGAGAAGGAAAACTTTCACAAGAAAAGAACAAAATCTTCTGAGATTGAGCAGTCCTGAGCACAGTTTATTTTTTCAGAACCTGCACTCAAGCAAACAGCAATATTATGTAGGATTAATATCTTCTGACTTTAACTTCTACAGCATATGTGCTTACATTTAAGCCTATCACCCACAGCTCTTTTCTTCTAGTCAATGTAAAGTAAAACAGTTTTAGAGGACACTTTATTTCATCCTAAACCAGAAATATCATATGACATGACTATTTGTCACCAAATATCAGGCTTTATCAGTATGTACTTCTTAGGGTGTTAGCCATAGGGAGTCTTGTCCAGCAGGTAGTGTTCCACTGGGGTAGCCTGCCTAATAGACCTCTACCACAACTCAGCCCTTGAGCAAGCTATCTGATGAGTCTGATATGTGACAGGATTTTACTTTTCTACTCCTTCTGCAAGGGTACTTCCCTTGTGGAAGACCTAAATGTAGCCCCATAGTCTGGGTTCTGAGATTTAAAGCCTACAGACCATGGAAAACTAAACCTGATACTTTCTAATACTAGAGCTGAAATGTCACTCTAAGACTGGCCTTATTAAATAAAGTGAAATTGCTGGAAGTGCGCTCAAAGAAAAGTGAAATTTCTACTTTCTACATTGCAAAACCATGAAAACAGAACTCTTAGCATTGTATCTAATTGGCTTAAAGGGAGGGAAGGGAGCTAAGAGTCTACATTTGCAGGTGATACTTTAAAGTGCATGCAAAAAAGTATAAACTATATAAAAAAATTTAAAAAATAACTGTTTTTAAAAGACATAGCAATAAGAGGTTTTGGAATGGCTCCAAAGAGGTCTTAAACTATTCAGATTTTGGCCATCAGTGGTTATCACCTGGACTAGTAGAAGTTTATCTGAAAGCAAATTATGATTGCGAGCTATTTTTTTTTTTGTATCTACCATCAAATTCAGCTCTGCAGATGGGAATGGTGCTTCACCCTAAGAATTACTGCTTTGGTAATATGGGTCCGAGGGTGGTCCAGCAGTGGTGGTAGTTGGGGAAGCGCTCTGCCCTGGTGGCCAGTGGGATGGTGCCCTGTGTTGTCATTTATTGCTCTGTCTTAGTGTGGTGTGAATGATATCTACTGGCCAGAGCAGCAGGCAATGGCCGCCTCGCCTCTCCTTATCTCACCTTGATGCTTGGGCTGCATCACGCCACTGGTAGCCGAGGAGTCAGAGTTCATCCAGGAAATCCAGCTGCTAAAATTAGGCACCTACAACCACAGAGTTAGAAAGTGCTGATAAGATTATCAAGGCAGGCATTTTGTCCCTCTTTCTTCGAGAAGTGCAATGTAAAAGCTATTGTTCCTAGCAGAGAAGAGAGAACTCCTACTGGCAGTGACTACAGTATGGCTTTGGCCCCTTCTCAACACATGTGAATACCCTCAGAGCACTGCAAGTTTACAGAGATATACAGTGTGCCTTTGCCACGCAGTAAGACTTAAGAAGGAGCCCGTGGAAATGCACTCATTCCCACAACCTGAGCTGCAACATCCCTCGCTGTTCCTTGCTAGCAAGACAAGTTTGCAGGCTCTCCCTTGGGCAGAGTCACCAAGCTAATCGCGTCTGCACTGCTTCCTGGGTTGAGACCCTCTTTCTGCAAAACACTGTGCTGAGCTGCCTGGTTTGAGCAGGTTGCACTGAGCCATCCTCGGCTGCTTTGCTCTCTGGTGGGCAGTGCACCTTTGTGCATCATGGAAATATCTCCTGGGCTCAGAGAAGCGTTCGAAGTTTTGAGAGATGCACAGCAGAGTCTGCTACACACCTGGGCTTCTTGCTTTTCTCCACTTTCTTGGAGTCTTTCAGTTGTCCACCCTGGAGAGCTCTTTTTCAGTCATTCTGATTTTCTTGTCTGACTGGCCTTCACTCCTCTCTTCACAGGGCAGTTTTCATTCTGTTTCTTTGGGTTTGGTCTTGCTGCTAAAAAGTCTGCAAACTTTCCCTTTCAATAATACCATGAAATAGGTGAAAGTATGATAAACTTAAATCAATTCCTCTTGTAATCAAAGCTAACTCATTTAACCTTTTTTCCCTGGCCAAGATCTTCCTTGCTGAGGGCATCTGAGGAAGCCTACCATGCTTCCTGGAGTGACTGTGGGCAAAGCTGGAGGCACCTATAATGGACATGTAGAAGTGAACAGGTTGCAGTGACCTACCTGGAGGAGGAACCTTCTGTTTGCCAAATGGCTACTTTGGCACTTAGAAGCAGATTGCTTGGATTGGTTTGCATTGTCCACACTTTGCACAGGCCCCCACTCCAAAATAGACTTGATGAAGCTCTGATGAAGGAGGATCTCAGCTCAACTTTTCTGGAGGTGACAGCTACTAACAGGATAGCTCAGCTGAGCAAATGTTAACGGGATCATCACACAAAATGCGAAGGCCACCTTACATTAGCCTTTCTCTCAACTTTTGCGGAGCTGCAGGCTGATGGATGACCTTGCTTTCCCTTTCTCAGGGTCTGAGTCCACAGCAAGAAGGAAGTCCTTTCTTGAAAGACACAAACACATATGATCTCTGCTCCTGGTGAGAAGATCCTGTGTATTTCAGCCTCAACTTTACATCAGGAGCCATAGTCTCATTCATGAGGCATGTTGCCACATCGTTTGTGGACCTGACACACCCTTGCTTTTTCTGCTTCAACTACTGGTGCTGGTGAATTCTTGTCTGGTGTGCTGTAAAGTCCATATGTCTCCTCTCCAAAGAGTTCCTTGCTGTTTTCAGTGAAGAACAGCACCAGGCCTGTCACCTGCACACATCAAACCATTGAGTTCAACCGAGGTGATTGAAAACAGATTAGCCTTTCCCATTCCTGACTCTCACTTTTGCGCAGAAAGCTGTGGCTGTGGGGCTGCTCTTCATGGCAGCTCCCCCATGAGCGTTTGTTCAAGAGAGGAGGCAGCCAGGTACCTCTAAACAGCAAAGCTTGAGTGGGCCCAGAAGGCTGTAGACGGCTGGCTAATACAGTGCACTTTCCCAGTCACTGCATCAGTGCTTCCAGGGGGAGCGTGTACTTCTCAGGAGAGCTGAGTAGGTTTGGCCTCGAACAGATGGCCAGGCTGCTGGCAATCATCCTGCTTATCTCAACATTTTTCCTGATGTTGTAGAGCAGAGAGAGCAAGTACTTCAGAAGGAGAAGGTTAGCATGGGTCAACTTGTTGGCCGTCCTGAGAGAACAGGAACACAATATTAATAAAGTCGATGTTGTCAACACTTGTTGCCCAGGCCAATCAAATTCAAGCTCAAGCAAGGGAAGGCTCCCTGGCCACGTTGTGTCTGTAACAGAGGGACTGCCTTCGCTGAGATACTGCCACCTCCATCTCTGCCCTGTTGGCAAGAGTCACTTGGTGGAGCAACCTCCAATGCCTTTAGAAAATGCTCCAAGAAGATAAATATTTTCTGTGCTACTTTCCACAAAATCCAGCCCCATAGGAGCAAGAGCTGGCTGGCAGGAAACAGCTTTTTCAAGGAGGCTGGCACTTTGTCTCCTCAAGCATCCAGTCTCTGTCAGTCCCTGCAGAACAGGCAGGCTGCTCACTGCACTTACTGCCTCAGTCCTGCCAGCTTCTCCTGCCTGCTGGTCTTCTGCAGGGTGCTCATCCACTCCTTGTAGAGCTCTACATTGAGGAGTTTGAATGGGATCTTTCAGAGGAAGTCCAGCAATGCTAAGGGCTCCAGGTGAGGCTTTCAACAGTCCTGCCAGGAGCACAAGGAGCATCCCCAGCACTTTGGATGACGAGCAGGCAGTTGGGTTTCAGCCATCAGCATTCAGAGAGTCAGGAGCTGCCAGGCTCCAAGTCATCCTCCACCTTCAGGATGATATCCAGGAGGTGCGCAGGCTGGCTTTGCACATGGACCTCTGCTACATTGTCAAGGGCCTTCCTTGACTCCCAGGAGGTGCATTTGCAAGTCTCAAGCAGGAATATCCACTCTGTGGATGGTCTTTGCTCTCCCATGGGCCAGCAGGTCCTGCAGGGGACATAGGAGGGAAGTTGCTTGGCTGAAGATGGGCCCTGGGGCAGGTGAACTTGCCTCAGAGACAGGAGCAAGTGTGGACAGCTCTGCTTTCACTGGGGCAGGATGGAGGGGTGGCTGTGGGTAGCTGACAAGGGGAGGAGCTGGCTTTGTCCCCAAGCCCCATATGGGGTTCCTCTGCTGAGGATAGCAGTCCTCAGGAGGGATGGGGACCCTGTGGCCAGGTTTGCTTACCGGGATGGGCTGGGGCAGTGTGTAGAGAACTGCCAAGGGCTAGCCAAACAGAGCCCCTTTGCTGCCAGAGCCCAATTGCCCAAATGCCTCTGCAGCAGTCAAGGTGCCTTGCTGTGCTAAGGGACAGGACAGCTCCCATTTCCTCCTCCAGGTCCCACCTGCTTCCAAGAAAACCAGAGGAAAAACCCCTGGATGAAAACCACCAGGCAAATGCTCTCTGACCCTCTCAGTGCTGTCCACTCACTGCTGAGCACAAAGGAGAGATGCCAATGGGAACCAGGGGCCTCCAGGGGCTCAACACTCTCCTACCACAGAGCAATGGGACATATTTTCTCCAGCCAAAGCAGTGGTCCAAGTGGAAAGGCGCTCTCTTGCCATGGGAAACGGCAAAAGAGCATGAACCTGTAACAGAGTCCTGAGACAGAGTTTGTACAAAACTTCATCTTTATCTTTTCTTTTTTTTTTTTTTTTTTCTGAACTCCAACTTTTTAACACAAACTTTGTTCTTCTTCTCTTAATACTCAGGTAGAAGGTGAAAAACTAGAGAGGAGTTTTCCTTTGCTGGCTGCAAAAAAACACAGCAGTTGCATAGCTGCCTTCTTGAGTGAGCAGCTGTCTGCAAAACCTTAGTGTCTAAAACATGGGAGGAGACTCCCAGAAGAAGAGCAAACTCGAATAGTGCACCCAGGGGGCTGCCCACAGGTCCTGCTCACTTCCTACTATTCCTGAGATGCTTTACATTGTCAGCAGAGAGAACAAAGCAGTCTTTCTGCCTGCTCAAGCCAGCCTGGCTGTCTCTTTGACTTCAAATGCCTGAAGCAGAGTAGAAGAAGCCAAAAGCTGACAACCAAGCTATTGTACAAATTTTCATCTTGTTGAAGGAAAAAGAAAGGAAGGAAAGAAGGAAGGTCAGGAAAGGAAAAAAGAAAGGAATAAAAATGAAATAAATAAAGAAAACAAGATGTGGGAAATATTCTTTACATTTTAGCCAGGCCCTGCCTGAAACATTTGTCAGAAAGCACCTCAAGAGGCTCAAGGTTGACTCCAAAACCCTATTTGGAAACAGGGAAGTAGAGGATCTGAGGCCCACTACAGAAAAATAAATATTAGCAGCATATGAAGGACTTTGAGCCACTTCAGAAGCAGTTGGTACTGAAGCACAGCTCCTCTTGGCATCTTGATTGCCCTTGCTAGGTTGCAAAAATTGTAGAATATTGCTGAGAGATTATCTGAATATGCACATAGGTATCTTGGTATGTTGTACAACAGTATGAACTCTTCACTCCATATACAAAGAAAGATTAGATTCAGCAGGAATATATGCATGAGTTTAGGTTATTTTTTATTTTCTGTGGATGTGAGATGGTGTAAACTTCAAAAATTCAGGCTAGACAAATTTTTAGCATTCACAGAACAGAAATAGGTGAAAAACTGAGAGTTTTAAGTATTTAATACAAGTACTGTAGAGAAGAAAAAAGGGGGATGATTCAGTTTTAATTTGGATTCAACAAATTTAGATGACTCTGCATTGATCTCTAAATGGGAGATAAGTTTCTAAAATTTCATTAGACCCAATGGAATGGGATTCAGTGGCATTGTGGTGTGTTCTAGTTAGTCTCTGGATGCCACTCTGCGACATGGAGAGCTTCTGTAGGTCCTGTATCATATCTGTCAGCTCTCTGCAGATGTTTTGAATACCGTAAGACATTTCATATGGCACCGGGTGCCTTTGTTTGGATAACTGGATCTCAGTTAGGGAGCTACTAAAAATATTCAGTCTGGTGTTCTGCCATAAGGCTTATTTTAGTGGCCTAAACATAGGTTTCTACTGCAATTTCAGAAGCCCTAGAGTATCCAAGACATCTGTACAAGGCTGACAGATATGACACAGGACCTATGGGAGATTCATGCCCTTCTGAAGTACCCATCAGAGGCTAGACAGGATATGACTGGTGTTTGAAATGGCATAGAGATCTGTATTTAGGCAATAGAATCACCCCCTAAATGTAGATATCTTAATCTCAGATTGAATTCCACTCAAATAGCCTATGTTTAGAAATTTAATTAAGTAAACTGATTTGCAAAAGTTACTGAGAAACCAACATCTCCTACTGAAGTCAGATTTGTATTCAGGGGTGGGGCGGGGAAAGGATTTGATTTGTGAACAGACGTATGACGAAAATAAAAGATGTCTATCCAGCTTTTTTCTGCCCCTTCCTCTAAAAATAAATAAATAAAAATTAAAAAGATCTTGAAATGCAATAAACATTTTTTGGGAAATTGTAATTACAGGGGAAGAGTACTCAGATTGCATGAATATTCACATTTGTAGATGATTCTGCTTTACCCATGTTTGCATCTCTTAACTAACTTGAATATCTTCAGGCAATCAAATTTAGCAGGCAGGATTCCACACACAAGCAAATTTCAAAGTCACAAGTATTTTTACAAACTGATTGGCACACAGAGGGATTTCTTACAGAATTGCTTCTATGCTCATCCAAACATGAACAATGATGTGCAATTTTATCTGACCTATGCTAGGGAATGAATTCTAACTATGAATACTGATCCATGCAGTAAAAGAATCTATCTAAAAATAACAATCATAACAACAGAAATCAAACTCCATTTAAATATTGCCAGTCTGCTTACAAATGTTACATGCAGAAAGCAGGCTAAACTGATTTCATGGGTTTGTTTCCAAATAGTCAGTATTCTGTGTTAGCAATATGCAGAGCTAATGACTACTATGCAATGAAGGCAATTCAAACCCATTTTGGTGTACAGGAAGGGTCAGCTGGTAGAGTGGAGGTATAAGGAGCTTGTGCTTCCAAAAGATACATTCGTTAGTGCAGAGTAGCAGCATATGCTGCAAGCTGCACAGCAGCAGGACCTGCCCTGCACTGTACAGACACTCCTGCCACGCCTTGGGAGATCCATATGGCTTCATTTAGCTCTGGATGCTGAGGTCACTCGTATCACCGTGCCTTGCTTCTCTCACTGGTGTTGCATTGTGGCTCAAGGTTATGGTCAGCCATGCTGCATCATTTTCCTCTTTCATGCTAGGAGTTCCCACCTCTGTGTGGTGTTTTGGTGGCTTTATCACCTGGATCTGTACTGAGAATAACTGGCAGGGCTGAGAGGTGGGAGTGGTGTGGGTGGAAAATGCTGGTTCTGCAGCCAGGCAAAGTAGCCCATGGAGCTCCAGCTCATATGCGTTTACACAAAAGCAACAGCTGCTAGGGGCAAGAGACATGGGTGAGATGCTCTTGGGGGAGATATGTGGGGACAGGTGCTCAGGGAGATATGGAGGAAAGCTCTTGGAGGAGTCTTAAAGGGAGAGGCTCTTGGGAAGATGTGTAAGAGAAAGGTTCTTGGAAGAGACACAAGTGAGAAGATTTTGGGGCAACATGTTGGGAGAGGCTTTTGGGACAGACACATGTGGGAGATGCTCCTGGGAGTACACTTGGGGAAAGGCTTTTGGGAAGGCACACAGAGTGGGTGCTCTGAAATATGTCCTTGGAGACATGCAGATGGCAAGACTTCACAGTTAGATGAGAGAGATCGCATGGGTATATGAGAGACACTAGGAATACTTGAGAGAGAATCCTGAGGGAGATCCAAAGAGACTGGAAGAGAGAGCTCCAAAGTGACTTCCAGGGGACCTCATGGCCTGGGCCCAGGACTGTGCACTGCACAGCTGGAACTGCTGAGCTGACCCACCCAGCCTTCCTCCCAGACCTTGCCATCTCCCCAGCTGCAAGATAGGGAAGTTGTGTAATACTTAAAATGGTGCACATATCTGTGATTGGACTGTTTTCATATCCAAGTCCATTTAATTTCTATGTCAGCAATTTGGTCTTAAACCATGATGGGATATCCCACAATCTCTTTGTTAGCTTAGAACCAAAATGCCCTTCATTTTTTTTCTGTATTTCAATAACTTACTTTTTTTTTTTCCCAAAGAGAGGATAGTAGAGGAACTCAAACGTCTTTACACACTTTAAAGTCTGTTGCTTTGACAAGCTTAGCTCACTGTACTCTTCTGATTCTGTACACAATTTATAGGTATCCTTTTCTTGACAGCAGTACTTACCATCATCTGTGTAACATCTCTTCAGCAGAAAACACCACCAGGTGCCCTGGCAGATCACATTACTCACCACGGAAGCAATCATTCTCAGCAAGTCTTAGATGTTGGACTTTCTTATGTTTGTCTATCATCCCCAAACTGCATGAGTGTTGAAAAATGTTTCCTTCAGAAACACAAACTCCTTATGCCTCGTTTGCCAGTTTGCTCTTCATATACACCAAAACTGTTTTGAACTGCATTCACTGCACAGTAGTTATTAGTCTAGCTTTAGTTCGTTATAGCCTATGAATAGGTGGAAGACAGCTGGACAAATTCACAGTACAAATATCTAGTAAATTGCAATTCTTTTACTCAGGAGTGAAATGGTCAGTGATAAATGACTGTAAACTATACTGGGGTAGTAGAGATAAAAAGTGCAACCAGTATTGTGAATGCTGAGCTGCCTAGCATATATCAAAACAATATGAAGGAAGACATTACTAACATAATATATTACTTTGCTTCTCAATGTATTTGGTTTCAATATCACAAAAGAAAGTGAACATTTTATCCTTCATCACTTTTGTATTCTAATTCACATACTGCAAATGGGTGCACCAATTTTTTTTCTATTTTACTACCAAGCTAAGCTCACTATCTCTGCTGTACAGTCCACTAATAACACTACAAGACTTTAAACTCACATAAGGTTCCATCAGTGTTCACCAATAACTATGGAACTTGCATAATTATTTCTTTTGTTTATTTTAAAAACATGACCTGGCAGTTATTATTATAGATCTGCTTTCCTAAATAAAATATTTAGATGCTTTTAAACTATAGTTTTTATTTTCTTACTAAGATTTTATTATTACATACTACATATTGCAGGATCTGTCACACATAACCTTGTTCAATTACACCTTATGGTTACACTGTTAAAAGGGTAGATTAATGGGTATTTTCAGTTGTATGTGATCTTTCAAGTAAAAAACCATCAGAGATGGTCTCAGGTTTTCAGATGGCCTTTATCACATTGTTGTACCCCTTCACTTCTCATCATTAGTGCTTCTTGTCTTTAACCTTCAGATTGTAATCGACTTTGATTCCATCATCATAAATCTACTTCCCCTACCACCACATGGTACTTCTGCCACTGACCTCATCCTTCTTTTAACTAATCGTTATTCTTTTTCAGCATCCCAAACAAATAAGAAAACCTTTACTCTCTTTGTATTTATAAACATTTTTTTTTCTCGGGGTAATTTGGAAGATGATTTCTTCACCACAGAAGAACTAGATAACTGTTGAACTTTCAACATCATTTACAAACCTGTTTCAAACATAGCAAATGAGCTTTTCACCTTGTCATTAGGTTATGTTAGTGGAATTGAATGTCACTTCTATTTTTTCATTTTCCTGCTATTGATTTGTCAAGTGTAAGCTAACTATTTTACATAGCAGCATTTGATTTTCTCTATTTGTTAGGTTCATTGGCAGAAATAAGAATAGTGGAAAGATGTGGATTTTAGCTGGGTTGCTTTTTGATTCTACATTTGCAGAAAGTTTTGCAAAGAATCCAGCTAGAAAGTTCAGCAACAATATGTGCCATTTCTATAACTGTATTGTGAGACATCATCTGAAGAATGCTGTTTGAGATACAGTGCCTGGGACACTAATTTAATGCTATATCTATATATTTTTTTAGCCATCTTATTCTATGGATCCACCTAAAGCAAATATATTTTTGCTTATGTATATTTCTGAAGACCTTCGGGTGGCTATCAGGTCCATCAAACTTAGGTGATATAAGGAACAAGGAGCAATGCTGGGAGTATATATCCACCTGGGTTCCAGTCTGTGATGACATCAAATCAAACAGGATCAATTCTTAAAAAAGAAAGAAGATGGCATTTCAGGTCTCACAGTTTGAAGAATACCCTAGTGGTTAAAGCTTTTGCCCCATAAATAGGAGGACATGGTTCTAGATGTGATTCAGACTGAGGGTCCTGGAACTCACGTCTCCTATATAGGAAATTTCAGAGTGAGTACTCTTGTCTTTTTCTGTTTAAATATTATGCAATGAGGAGGATAGCAACGGCATGGTGCCACCTGGAGTGCACAGGTCATGGAGACTGCACAAGAGAAAGAAGAAGAAGACTTTTGCCTTATCGAATGATCAAGATTTTAACTAGTTGATCTTCTCTAGAGTAGGCCTATAAAATCTATTTGCTCATTAGGATAAGGTACACCTTTGTCCAGTGGAGTTTCAGTAAGGATGAAGGATCATTAAGGTTGAACACAGGTGTTGAATGTGGTGTGAAAGAAAGAAAAGACAATAGAGAAACAGGTAAGCAATATTTTTTAAATAAAGCATATTTCCTGACATAGTGACAAAGAGGTAATTGCCACTATTATGCACAATGCATAAGTTATGCACAGATACCTCAAATCATTACATCTTCTATCACTGGGTTAATTAAGAGTTTAGAGATATGTCTTAATTCTCAATTTGGAGCTTTAATTATAAGGCTGCAGTGACACTAAAATCAGTCATTGACCACCATGGTAATTTCATGTCCATTAGGACATGACTTTGCCTTTGGTGAAATAATGATCATTCAGTATATTTCCATCCATCACTGTTTGATTAATGAGAAAATGCTAGTTTTCTTTTAACTAGTAATGTCAATCTGTCTTAGAGTGGTTTAGATTATGAAAAGCAAAACCAGCCCTTATCAAGTACCAGAATATAATAAAATCATACCATGTTACTAAAAAAAAAAAAAAGCAGCTCACAAGGAAAGGTGCTGAACAGATTCAGCCTAGGAATACTTATGAAGAACACCATATATTTCTAATTAGAGTGACACATATTTTAATTTAAGAGAACTGAACTGAGGTTTATATGTATAATTAAGTATGGGTTCTGACAAAACTGTTATTCCTATCACAAATTTACTAGCTAATAGCTTCAGGATGAAGTCATTGACAGTTAATGATATCTATGACATATTTTCATAACTTCAGTAACTGCTGCTCCAGAGGAGCTTGTTACTGTTATAAATCTTAAAAGCAAGTCTTACTTTTCAGCTCTGTTTCCCCTTTACTGCTAAGCGTTATGCAAAGGAGTGGACACAGCTCAGCAGGGCCATTTAGTTTTATAGAGCTGCTTGGAGAGAAGGAGTACTTTTATCCGTTAAGGTATGATATATTGTTTTGCTGTTCCACTGTGGTGGGTTGACCCTGGCTGGATGCCAGGTGTCCACCAAGCTGCTCTATCACTCCCCTCCTCAGCAGGACAGGAGAGAGAAAATATAGCAAAAGGTTCATGAGTCGAGATAAGGACAGAGAGAGATCACTCACCAATTACTTTCATGGGCGAAATAGCCTTGGCTTGGGGAAATTAAATTAGTTTATTACCAATCAAATCAGAGCAGACTAATGAGAAATAAAACCAAATCTTAAAAACACTTTCCTCCCACCCCTTTTCCTGGGTTTAAGTTTACTCCCAAATTCTCTACCTCCTCCCCCTGAATGGTGCAGGGGGACAGGGAATGGGGGTTGCAGTCAGTCCATCACAAGTTGTCTCTGCTGATCCTTCCTCCACACACTCTTCCCCTGCTCCAATGTGGGATCCCTCCCACGGGAGACAGTAGTCCACTCCACGTGAGTCCTTCCCATGGGCTGCAGTTCTTCAAAACTGCTCCAGCGTGGTTTCTTTCCATGGGGTGCAGTCCTGCAGCAACAGACTGCTCCAGTGTGAGTTCCCCATGAGGTCACAAGTCCTGCCATCAAACCTGCTCCAGCATGGGCTCCTCTTTCTACGGGGCCACAGATCCTGCCAGGAGCCTACTCCAGTGTGGGCTTCCCATGGGGCCACAGCCTCCTTCAGGCACATCCACCTGTTCCAATGTGGGGTCCTCCATGGGCTGCAGGTGGATCTCTGCTCCATCATGGGCCTCCATGGGCTGCAGGGGGGCAGGGCCTGGAGCACCTCCTCTCTCTCCTTCTTCACTGACCTGTGTGTCTGCAGAGTTGTTCCTCTCATATTCTCACTTCTCTCCTCTGACTCCTACTGTGCAGCAGTTGTTTGTTTTTTTTTTTTCCCTTCCTTAAATACGTTATCACAGAGGTGCTACCACCATCAGTGATTGGCTTGGCCTTGTCAAGCAGGGAGTCCATGGGGGAAGTTTCTGGCGTCTTCTCACAGAAGCCACCCCTGTAGTCCCCCACACCAGCAAAACCTTACCATGCAAAAATAATACATCTATGTACTAAAGTAAAAATGGCATAAAAACACAACTAAAGCAGGGATAGGATATGCAATAGAACTGGGGAATCCAGATCAATCCAAAAGATTGTGTCTTTCTGAGTATCTGGAACTCCAGCCCTCTGTTTATGCTTGTGCACTCTTGATTTCATGAAGTCTTCGAGTGTCTCTGAAGACCTTTAAAAAAACTAGGACATAATTGTTTGTGTTTCCTATTTCTCATGAATTGCTTAGAAACAGTTGTCTAAGACATATAACTTACAGCAATTTACGTGTTTTTCATGGTTTGTTCTGTAGACATTCACATGCAGGTAAAAGAAGTAAAATAAACATGAAAGTACATGTTGGAGACAAGGTTTAACCAGTGACAGAGATATAACATCTAATCAGCTGTTTCCCTGGGAAACGGCTGTTTCTTCAGCAATCTTCCTGAAGCAAGGCCACTCACTTCTGGTAATACAGTCAGTCACAGCAAACAGCTGCAGAATACTTTTAAAGGTAACACTCTACTTGGTTACTTAAGTAATAAACTATCAAAAGTAATTAAGTTACCTTTTAGCTGCAGGTATAAAATAATGTTTTAATAATTTGTCATCTATCATTCTCTTCTGGGTGATGAGCAATGATGATTTAATAACATATAGTTTAATCATTCTCATTCTGTAAATCATATGAACAATGTAAAAGTAATTTGCTACTGAGTACAGTAACTTATCAAAACAACCTTAAAAAACATAGGACCATAAATTGTCTAATGATGGTCAAACCATCTTCACAGAATCACAGAATCATACAATGGTTGATGCTGGAAAAGACCTCTAGAGATTATGTAGTCCTCCTCCCTCCATTTCAATAAAATACGCAGTATTTTCAATAAAATGCAATAGCTTTCAGTAAAATATGTAGCAGACTAAATTCTCAAAGCAAACTCAAACCCGTTAAGTCTCATTTCTTTGATTTCACCTTCTCAACCTGTAAGTAGGCTATTAATTTTCATTCAAATGCATCTTTTCACCTCCTAATTTTTTTCTGGGATCAAAAGCTGGGCTGTTAAAAGGCTACAGAAAAAGTCAGAAATATTGCAGAACATTTTCAGATTAATCTTCAAGGTTGAATCTGAGATGATACAATGGAACTAAGATACAATATGTACAATGGAACTATTTAACTTCCCTTGATTGTTACTTTCTGATATTCATTAACAAACATTTTGGTTTTGACCTGGCAGACCAGGTGATTAAGTGGGGAATTCACATTGTTTCATCTTTCCTGCCAGATTGTTATTTATTATGAGTTTTGGACTGCTTTGGCTTATTTTGGATTTGTTCTTTTTTTTTTTTATCGCGTACTTTTTGAAAGACAATTACATTAGCACTCTATCTGTCTCATTCACACACCTAGCTAACCCAGTAGAACAACTCCTACTGATTTCAGCAACACAGGGTCAGGACTATAGAGCCAAAGTTCACCCCACGTAAATTTAGTTCCTGAAACATATATGCATTAGAAATGCCAATCTAGATGTTTAAGTGGTCATTCCTAAAGCCCAAACTAGTCCAAATCAACTCCCCTTCTAGTTAATGGAGGGGAAAAGGCATTCCCAGAGGGTGATTCACTTCATCCCAGGACACTTGTCTGATACTGATGACAAAAAAAAAAAATCACTCTCCCACTTGATCTGATGTTGGGTAGGGTGGAGTTCATGGAGTGCCTGGAGACTCTCCAAAGGACAGATCAGCTCTATGATTCGCTGCATCATGTTCTAGGCATTTTTATTTTTTTTTCTCTTTCTGTCTTTATTGACTACAGAGGGAGCCTCAAACACCTATGCCCCTAGCATAGGCACTTCAATTAGAAGTCTGCTGTGAAACAGAATTACTTTGGACTGGCAGCCTTCCACTCAGATGTTTTGTGAATTTCCATTTTGCGCCTTCTATCAAGTTGTTGTTTACGTACAATTGTCTGCATCTTTCCATGTGGTTCCTTTTACTTTTTCTTCTTCCTTTTTTTCCTTTTTATTTCTCTGACTGACTTCTTCTACCATTTCTGGCTTGTGGGTTGAATCAACACCTTTTTTTTTCTCACAGTGAGCTCAGCATAGACTGTGTTTGTCTCAGCTAATTTTATGAAAATACTTACATGTTAATTAAACAAACAAACAAACAAAACCAAACACTGAGAAAACTAAGGCAAAATTTTCACAGATGTCTAGTTATTTAGGTCTAACTTAGACATTAGAAGCTTGACCTACACTTTCTTAAAGAGTACTGAAAGTTATGCTGGTTTTCCCTACTGTCCCACCCAAACACATTCAGCTGCTAAGATCCTACACTGCCTGGCAGCAGTGTTACACTGGCTTTCCCACTCTCATTCCCTCTTCAGCATTCTCTCGCAGCCCTGAGTATCTCTTGTGTCCAGAAATGAGCACAATCTAGTTCACTTAAAGCTGTCCTGCATCTTGGTTGTGATTGTGTTATCGGGCTAATATCATTATAGCCCTTGCGCTTATCTTTAAAGATGTCTCATTTTACGCCCCTTTTCAGTGTTACAGCACAAAGGGCTGCATTCATTGTCCGAAAAGGAATGAAAATTGTTTGTTGTTTGGGTTTTTTATTTTGCTACTGGTCAAAGTGCAACTTCTTCCACAGAACTTAGTGCATTTGTAATAATCTTTCTGTCTTGCTTCTCCTCCCATCGTTCATTTCTTCCCGTCTTTTTTGTTTGTTTGTTTGTTTGTCTCATATCTCTATGCATTTGTTTACATAAAATACTCTTCCTCTTTTTCACCCAAGGGCACTGTAGTATCCTTGTGTGTCTCAAGATGTCAACTAAGTGTGCTAATATTTTTTGACATTCCATGACCCCCGAGGAAAAATGTGGAAGTGTATTCTGGTTTTACATTAACTAAGACTCAGTTTATGCAAAACTGACAGACAAATGGAGTGGAAGTGATACATAAGACAAATATAACTAGACACGCTACTTAATAAACTGACATTTAATTTGCCATCTCTATGGAAGAGGGTGGTTCCAACAGGAGGAGCCTTGAAGTATGAAATTATTTTTTTTTTTCTAGATAGAAGGAAGGTTTTAGTTTCAAGAGAATGCTTTGCAAACAAGGACATAAATTTATATAACACAAATACCCAATCTTTTTCTAGTCATGACAGGACTGAATTGATGTATTGAGTCTGAAATGGACTAACAGATCCTTGTGTTTCTTATCTACCACACTGTACCTTGTGTAAATATTTGTACTTTGGAAGAAAAAGTATAAAATACTACCATTGAGAAAGGCACAGATGATTCACTCACTTTATCATAAAATAAGAAGTATCCTATGTAACATTTCTGGAGGAATACGTCTGTCTGCGTTGGCTGTGGAAGGAAGTTAAATGACTCGTGTAGACTAGGCTGCAGCTTTCAGATGGCTAACTTAGTTAAGAAGATTACCAACCATAAAGTCTACCTAGAATGAGATTTAAGTCAAAGTTAGGTGAAGCAAATCCACCCTTAGGCCTTTAAGTCTCTTAGTTGCTTTTGAAAATCTTAGAATTAATCAGATTCTTTTCAAAAAGTTAAAAGGGATCCAACTTTTGTCAGAACTCAGCATCTTTTATCTATAACCCCAAAGTTGTTTATGTGCCCACAAAGCATAAAATGTGATTCCTTTACAGCATTTCTTATCACATTCCCAATTTTCATCTCAGGTGGGTGGATGTTTAAATATTTTTTGAAATTTATTTTATTATATGAGTTTTTTCTTCTTTGTACCTCATGCTATGCCTTGATCACAAGTTAGTTTGGTAGCCTCTATTCACTTGCAATTTTGTATTTGCCTGCCTCCATTATCTCTTTGCTTGTGTAAAGAAGCTTTTTGAACTTTCAGTCACTCTTCCCATTAAAAACTGTGATATGACACATTCCCTAAAATGAAACTTTGTATATAAACATTTCAGAATCTTGAAAAATGACTCAAGATTTGAGTAACTGAATATACTGTGTAACAGCACTAATCTGTCTCTCCCCTTAATGCTAGCTGCAGCTCCACAGGACAACTTCTTCAGCCTGGAAAATTATGTTCTGAAGGAACCAGACATTTCAGTGAGTCTAAATTTAAAGTTAGAAGATTATCAGTAAAACCGATCTATTGGAATTACTTATCTGAGCCAAAGTAATTCAGGTGCAGTGAAACACTTCTAATTTTAAATTTAGGAGCACTGAACAGTGAGTGGGATTCTTTGGCATAGCACTTAGTTGATACCACTCTCTCCCTCTCATTCTTTCTGCTTTCTAACTTAATCCTTTTAAAGCCCATGTTTCCAAAACCCAAGTGCTGATGGTCTTAGATAAAAATTGTATCATTAATAATAACGAAAGCAAAGATATGTACCATTAAATATTATACAGCTATTAAAAATTGATAAAGTATATATTGTGTATATAGACTTTAAATATATATTTATATATTATATATATACTGAGCAACCTGATCTAGCTGAAGTTGACTCTGCAGGAGAGTTGGACTAGACGACTTCTAAACGTCCCTTCCAAGTGAAACTATTCTATGATTCAATTCTTATTTCTGGAATGCTGTAAAGAGTAATCATGGAACACTACATGTGATGCAAAGATTATTCTTGGGAAAACAATACAGAAGGGTGATAAACCCAGAAAATGGCTGGTAAAGTGAGAATTGTAGGGGTTTTCATTAAAGGTGCATTTGAAAAGATTCAAATAAATAGACTCTGTTGGAGTATTCAGACATAATAGGGGCAGAAGAAATGTAGGTCGATGATTATTTTAATATGGGCACACTGAGAGGTCATGTAATTCTTTTTCTTTCTCAGATGCATTGAAAGAAGACAGAAGTCATTAATGATGTTCTAATAGTGTTTGATAATGAAAATATTCACAGGCTTACAAAAATCAATGTTCTCAGTAAGACGCACATGAAAATGTTCTTTGTGAGGTATTAGTAATTTTGTAGTTAAGAACATAAAGACCCTTCATTAATATATTATTTAAAATTCTAAGACTAAGGTAATACAATGTAAGGTATAAGCAATTTTTGAGTCACAGTTCTGTATTCCTTATTAAATGCTACAGAATGGGGGGATAGCATTTTTTTTTATTGTGTTGTATCTTCTCCAGCAATGAAATTCCTAAAGGACAGAAATTGAAAGCTAAAGGGTGTTTTCTTTCATTAAAAAAAAAAAAAAAGAAAAGCAGAGAAACACAATTCTACTGCCAGAGCCTGGAAATTCTGATTTTCAGCTCTTGCAATAACTGAAGATAGCCAAGCAAAGTTAGGGGTGTGACCATTAGGATCAGCCAGTGTGTTCTTGCAACGTGCGATGTGATGTACGGATGCACCTCATGGAACCCCAGTTCAGACTGGGATTGCATCCTCTCCTTGAGATTACTGCATACAGCCAAGTTGTCTCAGCAACATAAATGAAAGTTTGATTAGGAAAAAAAAGATTTGATGGTGCAAGTTACTGAAATGGTTGCAGAGCCACAGTGTGCACGGATCAGACATAGTGATTCTTTAAATGAATGTATAGGTTTTTTTTTACTTTGAGAAGGCTGTATGCTGTCATACTGGGCAGATTGACCAAAAAGAGAATTTCAGGATCCTTTTTACTTTTGGAAATTGAATATTGATAAATACAAATCTTTATTCTTCTTATAGAAGTAGATCGAAGGTTAATAAATACATACATGCTTTTCTTTTTTAACCAAAAATCCAAACCAAAACCATTCTGAGATGTTTTAAACTAATTCATCCTATCAAACTTTATGTAGTTAACTGAAATGCTTGACTATGGAGCAGACTTGCTTTAAGGACACTCTACAGTCAGTGGATTGAAATAGCCACCTCCAAACCGATTCCTTCGGATATAAATTCCTTCTAGAGTTACTTGCTTTCCTTTGAGCAATTAAGTAATCTTAGACAATACCACTTTTAATACAGACAATTTAGTTACAAAACTAGGCAGGGTGCACTTGTGGCTTTCCATTTTTCTGAAAAGAATAACTTTATTCTGAATTTCCACATACAAATGTGTTCCAGTCTTAACCTCAGTGCTGGACTTAAAAGTTAAAACAGTTTCAGGCAGCAGGAAACTACATTTCTAAAGGTAAATTAATAATACTGATAAATTTACTACAGCTTTACTGAAGGGACAGAATGTTACAAAGGGTAATTGAAAATAATATTCTATGTACTGGGTGTTATTTTATGCTACCATTCTTGTTGTAGAGGACATGCCTAACCTGTTTCAACATTCATTCTCTCAGACTTTGTTTCATAATTAATAAATAAAGTTAGTAAGCACCTCTCAAGCTGCTTTTTAAAATGAAATATGACACAGATTTGTAATGAGGGTTGACATTATATGATTCATTTAAATCTTTTCTAAAATGGGAACAGATCCACATGACATACGGGTAAATATGTTTGAAGATGCCTTGAATTGCAAAAGTAGTCAAGACCATCGAGGTATTTGACAATTAATGTAGAATCTACCATTTTTTTTCATGAATAAAAAAAGTGAATAGCTACATTAAGTACATGTAACCTGTCACAAAATGACTTATGCCTTTCCCCCCAGGTAACTCCTGCTTATGTGCTCTGCTCATTCAATTCTATAATAAGTTTTAAATAATAAATAACAAATTCAATAATAGATTTGGATGTCAGGTGCTGAACTTAAGAACTTGTCTTTTTAATTTCTCAATATTAGTATCTTTTACATCTAGCAGGTAAAATCAGAGACAGAACAGACATGGGATGAGTAATATAAGAAATATAGAGAAAGAAATTAAAAAAAAAATAAAACACAGAAGCAAATTAAGAGAAAGACTGAGATAAAAATGTTTTACTCTGGTAAATTTTCCAAGACTATTGAACAAAGGAAATAAATTAACAAAAACCCAAAGAAATAGAAAAAAAAAAAAAGAAAGAGAGAAAATGTGGCCTATTAGCTAGAATCTTCTAAAAGCACTTCAGCACACAAAATTGAGACCTAGTAGCTAATAGGTAAACTCAGAAAGAAAGTAATAAGGTTTTAAAAATTATCAAATGGATAGTGGTATATATTATTCTTTAACATAAATGGAAATTACTTGTCCAAGTCTTTTCAACAATTCTGAAAATATAAGCTGGCAAATCTTGTAAAAATTCCTTTTGGCACACAAATTATCAAAAACCACAGAAAAGAGTATTGGAGCTGCTGTGGAACAAGAATGTGATCAGGACTAAAGTTAATGACTCAGAACATGCTTCATCTTGATTTTCAGTAAAGCTGATGAAGTTAAGAATGTTAAATATCCTGTCTATCTAACAGGATATCTAACAGGTTGGAGGGTACAGGGAACAGAACTGTAACAATCAAGGTGGAATTCAAACTTAAAGACCTTTCTGTTCAAACTGGATGTCATCTCAACATCCTGATGGAATACATGGGATTGCAAATTTAGTAACAAACATCTCAAAATAGAGGGGGCACTCTGTAACAGGAAAATAAATGTGTACTATGTCTGTTCTAAAATGCCATCTGTAAGAAGTTATCTGGACAGCTAATGACTGTTAGACTGACATTGATTTGGACAGAATTTTGAGGAAAAGTATAAATATGCAGAAGCAGACAAGCTAGGATAAAGGATCATTTATTTATCTATTACAGATTACACAGAACTGATTTGATATTTTTTAAATCTAAATTATTTTCTGGACCAGCAGCTCCCTTAAATTAGTTAAATATGGGAAGAACTGACTTAACCTGGAGTTTATAGGTCTGGAGAAAAATTGTTTGGTGGATTGGCAACTTTAAATGGAAATGGTAAGGACTTATCGTGAAAAAATGAACTACTAGGATGGAGGGAGAATGTTAGTTGATTCCTTATGTTCTGTCTCACAACTGAAAGAGTTTAAATTTTTTTAATAACCCTGGCTCTACCTGTAATATTGCTACAAGTTAAAAATACACAGTTGGAAGGTAGTGTCAGTGCAGGTATGTTATAGGGAGAATTAGGCTACTCTGAGACCTCAGCAGCAATAAAACAATGACATGCAATAGTACAAAGTTTAAGGTCATGAGCTTAGAAGAAGACTGCTTTGATAATTACGGAAAAGGAAAGCTTGTCATGTTCTAGAAAAGAACTGGAAAAGTCATCTAGTCATCTAGCAAAACAGAAATGTTCACAAATACATCTAGGAGAAGGACAAACAGAGGAGGAAGAAAAACTATGGAAGCTCAGGTACTACACTGGCACAGTGACACATAAACATATCCAGGTCTTAGCTGCATTTAACCTGGACATTATCATTCCTATATTTCCAACAGATATTGTGTTGAAAGACATTCTAGCTAGTTTAATATACACCTTCGTCCAGTAATGCATTTAATGATGTGGTTTGGTGGTTTACAGTGTCAAAAATCTTCAGCCAGTGACTTGAATAGCCCTCGTCCTTCTCTGACAGAATCACACTTGAAGTTTGTCCTTGGGTCTTTTTTCGCAAAACCAATCTCCTCTCTCATTCTAGCTTCAAAAGACTAGCCCAGGGCCAGTGTACTGAAACACTTAGAATTTTAAAGAAAGTTAAATCCTCTTATCTTTTTTTTTCTGTTTCACCTTATTCTTAAATAACATGTGTGAACCTTCAGATTCTCTTACATCCTACTTCTTATTTCAAGTAGTGTCATTACTGTATTGCCATCTACCTATGCATTGGGCACTTTATGGCTCTTTTCAAAAGAAAGATGAAAACTGAACTGTAATGAGTCAAAAGGTATGAGGTGGAGCCTTAGTCTGAGGTTTATTTTCCATGGTATGTTCTACGAACTTCCTTACTTGTGAATGGTCCAAAAATTGAGGGACTTTAAAAGCTAAAGATGACACCAGGGTAGCTCATTGTTTTCCTAGAGAAAAAAAAAAAAAGGGAGATATTCAACTTTGTTGAGGCAATCAAGTCATAACTTGAATTGTTGGTTGACATCCACTGGCCTAAATACACATACAGTCAATGTAAATAATCATAATGATCTCCTGTGGCAAAAAAAAAATCCTACCCCATAAATATAGGAAAAAAAAAATCCTCTAACTGGGATTTTCAGTTGATTTCCCTTCCAGGAATTACAGTGCTTCTATTAATGATTTAGTAACACTTTCACTTTCATGTCAAAACGGAATGCTAACAATGAAAATAGACATAATACAGAAAAAAAAAAAGAAGTATTCCTTTACTAAAAGGAAAAAGAGAAAAATGATAGAATGAAAAAGATAATAAAATATGTAGCAAATTTCAGTTCCTCAATTGACTAGCAACTGCAATAACCTGTGTATGTTGCCATGTACTTTTACTTACAAAGACAGAAATAATAAGTCTTCAGTCAAGCAACATGGGATTCACTGGAAGAGGGGTGAGGGTCTCAGTTTCAGTCTTCTTTGAAGTAAGTGATTTACATAAAATTTGAACTGCCAAATTTCATTTCAGAAAACATTTGGACTGGCATCAATAAGATTCTCTTTTAATTGAGTACCTGTCACTTAATACAAAAAAAAAAGGTTTGTCATCACTGAGCTCACAGAGTCACATTCATCAGTTCTTATTTTTCTCTGTATTAAACATAATTTACTGGCATGCCTCTTACGTAGAACAACCTAAAAAGAGAAATATGTAATTTACTTCTTCTCATCCCTGAATACTTCACAGTAAGGCAACTGGGAGAGTCTTCTGGAACATGAAAGCTGTGTGGTCGATTCCTCTTGGGCAAACATGGGTTGGGTAGCTGTTGTTCCAACACCCAGGATGACAGAGTGCTTTAGCTGCCAGGATATTGCACAGAAGAACGAGGGCAGCACCTCATTCTACCACCATTTTGAAATAAAGCTTTCATTTTCTTTCTAAGGAACGGACTAAGGAGTCAAATCTCAGAGGGAGGAAGTTCTTGGGAATCTCAATCTCACGAGAAAAAGGGCTTTTTTTTCATATAGTACCAGACTAAAATATTTATAATCTAGAGGAGGATGGAATCATATCTATGTTTTTGTCCTTGGTGTTTTTATTAATTTACTTAGATTTCCCTGTCAGTATGTTAGCTGCAGTGAATTGCATTCTAAGGTCTTACTTCTCTCTGTCCGTTGCATTTTCCGGCATCCTACCAGGCCATTATGAAGCCCACTGGGTAGATACTTCTCTAAAATGCACATAGATACTGCAGCGGTCAGTACTATGAGGCAAAAAGTCTCATCTATACATCTATTCTTACACATCTTTGTTCAATCCTTCCAACCAAGTGCTCATGTCAGTAGATGGATCTTGCAGACATTTGCACTATTCTATTTGCTGAACAGTCACCACCAGTGCTTAGTCCTTTATTTTGTGATAACCTGGACTATGATTTATATTTAAAATGTTATAAAATTCTCTCTTCTGTTATCAGAAGACCTACATAGAAAATGATAAGGGTAAAGTCATTACAGAATTCTAAGTGGATTTGAGAGGTCTTGGTAGAAATGATCTACAAAGAAGTATCAAATTGAATCGATAATGACACATTTTCTTAGGTTATTAGAGCCTTTCTGTAGTTTTCTACAGAGAAAATATTCTGTGCTAAATCATATAAAGTTCTGCAAATGTTTCACTGGACGGAGAGATAATATGATTTAGTAAATGGAACAGAAGGGGAAAGAAAAATTCCACTTAAGTTTTACTATCACAACAGTGATTTTTCACTATAGCAAATGAATTATAGAATAAAAGAAAAATCATATCTATTTTTCTCTTGAGGGGCTTTTTTTTTTATCTTTGGAAAATGTTTTTGACTTTGCGACTGTTCTGGTTTTGTTAGTGAGGGGGGGCCTAAGGTGGTAGCTTCTGTAGGAAACTGCTAGAAGTCGCTCCCCTTTGTTCAGTGGACTCGGCCGGGCCTAGGGCGGACCCGCTGCTGGCCAAGGCCGAGCCAATTGGTAGCAGAATGTCCCGTGATAACGCCTCTGCGATAACGTATTTAAGTAGGGGAAAACAGGAAAAAGAGGGGGAGAAGATGTGAAGCAGCTGAGCGGGAGGCAGAGAGGGGGAGGCGCGAGCCTCATGGGCCTTGCAGGCCTCACCCTCTGGCCTCCCGCCGGGCAGCCGACTGGGCCCAACTCGGCCCGGCCCGGCTGCAAGAAGTGGAGAGGAGATGAGAAGTGAATAAGATGTAAAAAGGATCCTGAGAGGCGTCTGCCAGCCTGTTGTGAGGAACGGCTGCAGATGCCAAGGTCAGTGAAGAAGGAGGGGGAGGAGTAATATGGCTCCTGGCCAAGATTCCTCTGCAACTCGTGGTGAAGACCATGGTGGAGCGGGTTGTCCCCCTGCAGCCCATGGAGGTCCACGGAGGGGCAGAGATCCACCTGCAGCCCGTGGAGGACCCCACGCCAGAGCAGGTGGAGGCCTGAAGGAGGCTGTGGCCCGTGGAGGGCCCGCTGGGACAGCTGTTCTAGAGGGACTGCACCCCGTGGAAGAGATGACCCACGCCGGAGCAGTTTCACGAAGGACTGTGGCCCGTGGGAGGGACCCCACGCTGGAGCAGAGGAGGAATGCGAGGAGTTCTTCCCCCGACGATGATACAGCGGCGTAAAACAACGCGTGATGAACTGACCGCGACCCCCATTCCCTTTTCCCCCCCCGTGCCGCTCGGGAGGGGAAGGTAGTAGAGATAATGTTAAGCCCGGGAAGAGGGAGGGGTGGGGGGAGGTTATCTTGTTCCCTGTCTCATTCTCCTGCTAATTTTAGAAATAAATGAATAGTTTTCCCCAAGTCGAGTCTGTTTTGCCCGTGACGGTAACTTTAAGGATTTCTCCCCGTCCTTATCTCAAACCTTGAGCTGTTTTTTCTTATATCATCTCCTCCTATTCTCTCGGAGGGTGGGGGGAGAGAGAGACAGACTGCGTAGTCTGGTCCTGATCAGGGCTGAACTACGACAGCGACCTTGAAGCGACCTCTCACCCACAAATTTCACACATTTTCACTGCAGACATGGTTTATTTATATATATGTATATGAAAACAGCTTACTATGTTTGTTCAAAAATTATTTCCTAACTTTCTGAAATAAATTCATATGTCTATCAAGTGTGTTTCTATACTTAGATGGTGTCTACTATTGTGTCCTGAGTAATATTCTATTGAGATTTGGTGAGTTTCATACACTTGTGAAGATGCCGAAGTTGAAGCATCAGGGGAAGCTTTAGAAAGCATGCAGAATTTGTCAGGTCATCATGATAGGAAGGATTCAACATTTTGTTACATTTGTTCATACCCTCCGGAATTAATAAAAACCCAACTTGTTATGCTTGTGATCACTATACAGTGGGAAGAAAATATATACAAGTATTTTATAAATTAGAAAGGTTTTTATCACAGTTGCTAGGCTATTAGAAGCATACAAAAGAATTATCTGAGCCACTCTGTGTTTGAAATTCACATTTAACTTATTCAACCATTAGATTGCTGAGATAAATGACTAAGGAATCACAAGAAAAGATGCAGAAACAATTTCATTTTTAATTGAGAGAAAATCAGAGCTCAAAACTGATTGAAACTAACCATATGAGCAATTTCCATTTAGCAAATGGAAATGAAAAAAACAAACACACACACAAAAAATGTAAATCGTATTCTATTCTATTTAGGAAATTTACCTGTATCTGTCTTGTGTTTGAACTTGCTAACTATCAAAGTGTATTACCTTTACTTGAGATGCATAATCTGCAATGAACAAAATAATAGAAATAAAAAATGAGCCTTAATTTTTGCAAATATAGACAGTTCTATGAAATATAAACATATCATAATGACCTAGAATGAAGTAATTTTATGTGTAAGGAATTATGCTACTCAGACTCTGATTAACAAAACAGACACCTCATTGGTCTTCCCAGCAACCTTATGCATTGATCCTCTCAGCTGAGAATACAGCTAGAACAAGCTGAGGACTCTGTTCTAAAATTCTGATGAAAAATATTCAGGTGGTGAAGAACAGTTAATCTCTTGTGTTATGACTGTCACATGCTGTTTTCCTTTTAATAAAGATGATGTCAGGTATTAGAAGATTTCTCTTCCTTTTCTCTTGTTTGGGAAACAAATAGAGTGCCTGTACCTGGAATAATTTTATGTGCCATTTATAGCAATTATGAAGTTGTGAGACTCAGATTTATTCCGTGAGTTGTTAAATTGGGAACATTAGTTTAAGATACACACTTTAGAAAGTAGGTGAAAACATTTTTATTGAGTAATGAGTATGAGAAATATCTGAATATATGCCAATTATCTTAATGTATGATTTATTACATTATCAAAGAACACTTGAAATAATAACGTCTGTAAAAGAAGATACTGAAAAACATGCATTGTAATACCATCTCAAAAGTCTCAAATTCATTGGATGTTAGAAGAGTAACTTACCAAAATACAGAAATTTTAAAACATGGAGTACAGTAGCTGCAGGCGTATGTCTAAAAAATTGTGTCCTGATGAAATCTTAGCAAACTACTGCAATCCTAAATTAAGCTTACTGCTAACTACAAAGCTGTGCAGTGAAGATGGTAATGGGGCATGACACAATGTCCAATAGCACGGAGAATGAGATCTTTGCCAATGAAGTTTTTGCATCCTCAGAAACTTGATCATGTTTGAATTTACTGCCCATAAAGAGAGATTTATTAGGATAGCTCATGCTTTCCATAGCAACCCAAACATGTAGAATCATAAAGCGATATACAAGGTAATGCTGCTTGAAGACTGATGGCAAAACAATTCAAATGTTTCAGTGTGACAGGACAGCCTTTCATATCTGCTAAACAAGTACGTAGCAGAAGCAATGCATGTTGGCTATTTGGAAGGCAGCTGGGGACCACAGGAAAATCTGTTACCACAGGCAAAACTGTTATGGCAAAGCTGGGAAGACACTGTGCTGTTTCGATTTTATTCTCTACATGATAATAATGCCTTGATACTCAAATCCTACAAAAATGGCTTGTATTAGTTACTGCCATTTCATCAGAAATGTGAAGCTTTTCTTGAAAAAAAAAAAATTTACCAAAAAAAAAAAAAAAAACCAAAGAGAGAAAGAAAGGAAAAAAAAAGAAATAAAATTTCCAGACATGTTTAAAAAAATCCTGTGTAATTCAGATAATGGGAATACTCTTGATCTTTTTTTTTTTAGACTCTGAGAACACACTTCACTAATCAGGCTCAGAAAATAACTACTGGGAATACAATTATGCTTCCCTGTTGGGACTTGTCTGAAGACATGAACAGTTGGGAGGGCTCTCTCTAGGAGACATAAACAGTTGGTGCGTGGTTTGTTTAAAATTACCTTCATAAAGGTGGTGTCATGAAAGAGCTGATATCTTGGCTTAAAAGAGGAAAAATTAAGATAACAATGATAAAATCTCCTATCACTATTAGAAGTCAGTAATAGTATCTTAATGAAGCCAGTGAGTTGTCCAAACAGACAATACTTTTTCTTTTTGTTAAGCACGCTTTATGACAGATTTAGACACTGATGAGATCTCAGAGGCGCAGCATAGCCTAAAGACAATCAGATTTGCTATCTGTCTTCATCTATCTAATGAAGGCTTATAGCCCTTTAATACCTGTACAAAAGTAAGTGAATCTTTACATCTCTTCTTGTATCAAGTCTCTCCAAATGAATAAAGCTGTGACAAGGATTGCTGAAAGCATAAACGTCTGATATTTTGTATGACTGTCATTATCAAAGTAGATGAACCTTCAACTTTTCTTTAGGGCAGCAGCTTGCTTTCTGCTTTCCTTGACTTTCTCTCATGTGAGATGAGCAGGATTTATTCACATCTGTGGAAATTCAGCATACGAATGGGAGATATTTCTTGATGATGGTTAAATCTGCTGAAGAAAATGGAAAAATCAATGGGAAATGCACATCAGGTTTGCGTAGGGAAGGCTGCTATGTTGCGCCCATGGTATAGAAAATAAATAGCTCTTTAGCCTGGAGATGTTGATCTTGAAATTTTTGAGCAATTTCTCCCTCAGCATGTATTCATTCCCAATCCCACTCGAGGGCTGGCACCTGGAGTTGTTGCTAAGTGGTGTATCTGCCACATGGTGAAAACATAATATTGACTTTTAGGAAAATCAATTCCCAGTTTTACAAGATCAAAACCAGAAGACAGCAAAAGAGAGACTGGACTTTATTTTATAATGATAATCATTATACTATACAGATTCTTGAAAGAGATGCATGGCTAAGAGACATCATATTGATTTACTAGTAATAAACTGTGTCTGTTATGGTTCTAACTGAGCTCCTTGAATCTCTAGATATAACACTATTGATCACAAGTAGTGAGTATCTTCTTATCTGTAAATAAAGAATACCATTCTATTTTTCAGGCCTTTCAAATCGGTGAAAATGTGGAAAAGCACAAAAGGATGGTAGATGTCACTGCAACTATTTCTAGCAGAAAAATAAAATGACTTTGAGTTTTCTCCAAACTAAGAGTGTCAAACCTGGAAATTGATCCTTTGAGCAACATTATTAAAAGTGCTATCCTGACTATTTCTGGTGAATCCCAATCTTTAATCAGAAAATATATTATTAATTTATTATCTTTTTTTACCTGGTGAATGCAGCTAATCTCACTGATTTAATAATGACTTAAAGAGTGGGTGAAGTAAGAAAAGGTTCTTACATTGAAAAGAACATACTATTCAGTAAAAACAACCTAAATGGGAAATAAGAAGTATGTATATGTCAATTCAACTTTATTCTATGTACTGGAATACACTTGTGATAATAGTTTTAGCAAAATATTTATTATACTATTGAAAATATTGTTTGCCACATGATTAGTTCATATGAGAAAAGTTGCAACTAGAGTAGCAATACAAGCTTAAAAACAATTGAGTCAAGTCAGTCAGACCCTCCTCTGCAAAAACATTTAACCAAGTTTACATAGTAGTCTAATATTTTATTACCATAGTCTAACACAATTTTGAGACTTATAGAAACAAGTCAAACTATTTAGGCAAGCAATAGACATGCTTATGTATACCTATCTAAATGCAGTAAACCAAAATAATTTGTTTCTAAATGTTTGGACTCTGAAATAAATTATCTATTCTAATTCAGATCTCTCTGTTAAGATCCTAATTCAAAGCTCACTGAATTATTTGAACTATTCTTATAGACTTTAACAGCTTATGCATGAGTTCCAGATCAGTGAATGTTTGTAGTGTATTTTGAGCTTCCTGGATGAAAGGAGCCATCTAATCACAACATACAATAATTCTATTAAATTATAGAATTATTCTTACCACCCCTCACCTTACTGTGAAAGTATTATACTGTGAAAATATCACTGCCAGCTTTTTTTTTTTTCAGACCTAGATCAACAAAAATAACTTAAAGGGAAAAGGAAGTATACAAAGTAATTCGCCTTGTTAGCGTTTGTGCCTTTGGTACAATATGGAGAGTGATAGCAGCAATATTTTAAAAGTGCTGTTTTGTTTTTTTTTTAATCCAAATAATATGATACCTGACACTAATTTAGAGGCAGGGAATTCTAAATAGCAGTTTAGAACATACTGAGACTGAATAAAAGTTCTTATCTTTACTCAAATACTGGACAGTAAATAATACCCAGATTACTAGTATATTTTATTTTTGCTACTGGATTCCAATATGCCTATCCCCAAGTTGATTTCATTTTTTCCTTTGAGGAACTTGTAGCTATCCCTGGAAGAATGATTGTATGAGTCAGAGGAATTTGTATGTTCTGTAAAAAACTTCCCTGGTCTTGTGTCAGATCCATCATGTATTGCTAAATAACTTTTAGCAATATTCAGTCTTACATATATTACTCACAAGTTTGACAGCTGTTTTATAAAGACACAGATAAAATTCACATAGGCACATTGGCTAACACATTTCAAATTGGTTTACTAGTTTAGCTTCTGGTAACTAGGCATCACCACAAGGCATATAAAACAGGTTGTTTTATAAAGACACAGATAAAATTCACAAAGGCACATTGGCTAACACATTTCAAATTGGTTTACTAGTTTAGCTTCTGGTAACTAGGCATCACCACAAGGCATACTGAAACTGTTGTAATCCAAACAGAATTATCTTGCCATGCCTAGTCCTGAAGTGTTAAAAAATTTAAATTATTTTTCCCCCTTTAGTTGATATGCAGGGAATAAAGAGGCTTATGCCATGGTGAGTCAGTGTCCACTGTCCAAATAATATGCAATCTTATGTTTAGCAATGACCAGAGCAGGTGATTATGACTGGCTGGTTGCATTAATGTTGGGCATATCTATTTTACTTTATGATTTTTGGTTTGTTTCTGCCAGAAAGAGGTCTCAAACTCAAAGTGCATATGAAGTACTCAAATACATTTCAGTCCTGTTGATACCAACAGGTTCTACACAACAGATAAATGAATGAGACTGTAGGTCTTCATTTTCTACTGAATTCACCTTGATAACTTAAAAATAATAGTAATAATGTATCACACAATGGTATGGAAGACATTTAACAGATGTTAGCAGCTTGTGTCCTTACCAATAACTTTTATCTTTAATAACTTCAGAAATACTATTTTTCCACTGTATCTTTGCTGGCTGTTGCAGAGAGTTTGTGTTTTCTGTTATAAGAATTCAGAATAAATTAACTAGCTTATTTGAGACAGATTCTTTAATATAGGATGGTTTTTTGGTGGTGGGTTGGTTTTTTTTTTTTTTAAATAGGGAAGAACAGAGTCCAAATTTGGTAGAGCTAAAAAGAATGATATGGGAGGTATGTAACAAACATAGAATCATCTAATGATAGAATCGTTAGAGTTGAACCTTCTTAGGCCCATATCCCAAAGGATAGATCACCTGTTTGGCAAGGTAGAAGAAAACTGAGCATGTCCCCATTTATTTTTGGGTGAGAATGACAAAGATCTGATCCAACAGAAAACAAGACTTACATCAAATAATGTAAAACGTATTGAGTTACATGTTGGCCTTCGAACAAACCAGACATTTTCTTTTTCTACCAAGCCCTCCTTTCTGGTCAATGCAAAGCAGGAGCTATTTGGCCAAGTGTCTACTTCCTTGTGATTGCATTTAAGCATGCTGAAGTGCTCCCAAGGGCCATCTATACCAGTGTGTGGTAAAAGCAAAATTTGGACTCCCACAGGGGCTGCAAACTAAGGTCATTTTATTAAAGAAACCATGCAGCGGGGAGAGAAGCTGTTGTATTTTTGGATCTTACTTCCCACACAGGATTTTGGGGAGTGGCTACAGGTTATGCTCAGGTTCAGAAGCCACAAAGCAGTTCAAATTTCACAGTATGGATATTGCTTCTACGAGAATTTGCCTAAAAATTCCAGAAACACATGGAAGGAAACAGCCTTACACTGAAGGTGAATTGACAGCGGCTACAGTTTGTGCTCCATGCAGAGGTACAGGAGCTCACTATGCAGCTGTCAGTGGGAAACTGCATAGATCTTACTGCAGTGGGTTTCACCTGAAGCAGAGAAAAGAAAGTAGATTGCAAAAGTCTTTAGTGCTGCTTAATTTCCATAGTTTCAGATTGCCCAGCACAGCTAGGACTATGACATCCAACCGCACCATTAGAATACAAATATATATTACTGTTGTTGTGTATGTATGCCTTTGAAACAGTCCATGACAAACTATTGAGCAACTGAACAAACATGTAAATGCTGCAGAAAGTTTTCAATATCTCTGAGACTCTATGAGGCATATCTTCGGACAAATCGTCATTGTCCTATGGCATCAGCAGAAATACGACAAATCTTTTAATTTCCATTCAACTCTTGCAGAGGGCTCTGTGACACATTCCTGCCCTAAGTCCTTTGAAAATGGTTCCTGTAGTCATTATTTCAAAGTCACAGAGTTAATCGACTTTCTGTCTCAAAAGGATCTTAGCTGCTTAGTTTTACTTGTGCAGGAAGAAAAAGTAACTAATGGCACAGACTTCATGTTTTGGGCTCTTGTAGTAAAAATTTTTTGTGTGCATTTACAAGTGTCTCTCTAGGGCGCTGTTCCTGGAGGTAAACAATTAATGATTCCCAGGCAAGAAGGGCTTAGCATAGCTCCTAGTGAACCTGAGAGATAGATGCTTTCCTTTGGCTCAGAGAACAGAGTTTTTCTTCACAGACTATTAACTAAATCCATTCTTGGCATAGGGAGATGCAACTCCATCAAGTGGTACTCAATTTAGCTGGCAGCAAAGATACTTTTCTATAAGATACCCTATTACAATTGTATCTGCAGTATCAGGCCTTTCCTTGATAAGCCGTGTAAATGGCTTACATATTAGGTTATTAATTAAGAATGGCATGACTGCCCCAAATGAAATGCAGCAGTAGCATATTTTTAACTGACATGTGAAGAATAAGGAATGTTTGGTAATTACAGCAACTTGAGGGCTTGATCCAACCATAGATGTAAGTACTCAAAGGTAAAGGACTTGAAAGCTGTGGTTTAGGTGCCTGATCCTCCAAGAGTGCATATGTAGTGGTGAAGTAAAAACCACCTGGGAATTTTCCTGAGTGTTGGAAGCTCAGCATCTACATTGCTAAATCATTACAACTGTCCCTGGCACAGTCATTGTCTGTGCCAAATATCATCCTTCCAAACCACTTCTAAGAACAGTTGATAACTTAATGTGGAGGTAGGACTATTCCCTATTCACAGCATATTCACTGTGATCTGGAGAAAATACCATGGCTGCAGGCTGTCCATTGCCAGCTGGCCTCAGGGTCAGAGAGGATCTCTTGGGCATGTTTAATCCTGGAGTATAGATGTAGCTGCAGTGGACTCCAGAAAGAGATGCCCAAGTACTGGGAGAAAACAGGACCCAAGCCAGCCATGGACCAGCTAGCTGAGGTGGAAAGCTGGGAGAGGTCCAAAATTCCTCCCCTCCATAGTTTTGACCCTGTATGTGTCAGTATGCGTTTTGGTGCCAGAGCCAAAAAACACTGACTGAATATCTGAACCAAAATTTCTGTTTGAACATTTCCAGTTTTTCTTTCAAGGAACTGAAGAAGGTGTACACTTTTCTTTTAAAACAACCACCACAGGAGAAATAACAAAAGTACGCTGGAAGGAAATCTATTTTCTACATACTGAACAAAAACTTCCCCTTGCCCATGTCTCTCTCAGCATAAGACCTATGCTGGGTTATGGTAAGAGGGACTGCTGCACAGGGCTGCTGGAGAGCTGAGCATGCAGAAGTGAAAATAAAGATTACAAAAGGATGTGTGACTATATGATAAATGTAAAACCGATACTAGGAATGTGGCTTAGAGCTTCAGCTACTCTTTTTTTTTTTTCCCTAGTTATTACCACGCAATAAGGTTAAAGTGATCTTACTTACTTAATAAACCATAAAAGAAAAAGCACAAGTATAATGGTTAGGGTTTTTTTGGGGGCTGACACAAATATCTTCCTCATTAATTTGTAATGTCTCAGTGTATTCTTAAATCCTTCTTTCTAACTCACGCCCTCTTGTTTGCTTATACCTTGCTTACACGCTTCTTGGGTTTGTACAGTGCCTAGCACAAAGCTATCCTGAAACACAAAATAGAGCTATTAAATGCTGGATGATGATGATAATGCTAATAATAAAAGTATCATTTGATTAATTATATCATTCTTTATTTGCATGAAACAGTCTTACATTTCCTTCTGCATTTTAATAATACAGTAATGGTTATTGTAATGAACTCATTAAATCTGAAAGTCAATAGTAATGGACTATGAGAAAGATTTTTATGAACTTCATTGGCAGGCTACAAATAGTGGATTAATATAAACTACAGAATGAGTCAATTGGTTGTATAGTTATGAGTGATCAATTTATATTACAAAAAGTGCCTTAAGTTAGAAGCAAACATTTTAAAATACTGGGCTGGATCCTTGTTAGATGTAAATCAATAAAGGGAGGTCAATCTAAACCAGCTGCAGTTTTGGAGCAGCATTTTAGCAAAGGAAATGTTGTTTGTATTGACAAAAACATTGTCAATACTAAATCATCAGGCAGCCCTTAGAATATAATGATATTGTGCTGATATAATGTAATTTTAATGGATATCTGTATATTTTAATTGGTATAATTGTGTATCTATATAATAATTTCATGCAATTTTAATTACTCTCGTTTCTGTCTATGTTTCCGCATATAGTTTAAAATTTTTTTAAATTCAGGTGCCATTTTCAAACTTTTCTCCAGGCTGCAAGAGTTACTTTATTATTTCAGATTACAATTGAGTTAATTTTGTTGTTGTGCAATTGCTTGTATTTAATAGCTATTGCAACACAAATTATAAGAGCTCTATTAAAATTGGAAAAGCTGACGACGTGGCAGTAATTCAATTACGAAAATCCAAACAAAAAAAAAAGAACTGCTTATGCCCATGGATATGTTATCCTTCAAAAGAAAGGTTTTAACAAAAAGAGGGTCATAAGTTGCCATAAAGTGGTTTTGACCCTTGTTGTTATGCCCTTAGCTGACACATCCAGGTACTGCACAGTGAAACTCCCTCTATAGCAGAGATGGCCAACAGGGAGCTGAATTTGAACGTTCTTAGTGTTGCTAAAGTTTCCTATTTCCTGGTTTATGCCTTTGTTAACACTGAGATTTTTGCAACATTGTTGTGCCCAGAGGAGTGGCAAGGCACACAGGAGGCTGGTATGATGACCAGATCCTAATACATGAGACAGTGAGCCATATAAGTTGGGGACCAGTTTCTCTGTTGCTCCTTGGTTTGCTGGTACCTACTAACATGTGGTCTTCACCTGATGCTTTATCAACAAAGGGGGCCTTGTCGGTGAGTTTTTTGTATCTGAAGTCTTTCACATCTGGCAAGTACTGTACTTATCTCAGGACCTGTGCCTTAGACTCCTTTTTCCAGCTGCCTGTTTTCATACAAACTGTAGGATCTTAACAACCACCCCTGAGACTTGAATGCCTCTGTTGAATTTGGCTGAATGTTAGCTGACAAGTTAAAAGGTGGAGAGACAGACACAAGCTCCCATACCCAAATAAGAGAAAATAAATCTTGTTTCTTTATTAAGTGAGGAAAAAAGACAAAAGCAAGTAGTATGCAAAAGGAGGTTTAGCTAGCTAATCCTTTCTCTTTTCTTCAGTTTTCATTATTGTGTGCTGTTATGCAATATATTTTCTTTAAAAGCTCTGGAAAATATTTCTTTTTTTTTACTTTTCTCAACCTGGTTTGAATTAGAGTAACTTTTCTCCCCGCTCCTTGACCTTAAAGTCTATAAGGACTTCATGTAAGAGTTCCTGATCGGCAGTATGAGCTAGAGGTCAAAGTGTTTGAATACAGAATTTTGATGTGAGCAAGAAAAAAAAAAACAAACTGAAATTATTTTGGGATATGCCATAATGAGAGAATCACTTTGGATTTCATTATTCTCTCTTCCTGTATCCTTGTCTTACTCAGCAGGTTTCACCTTGTTGAATGTATTTTTTACAGGCAAGTATTGGTTCAAAACACACACACACACACACACACACACACAGTAGCAGCTACAGCAAGTTCCTGCTTAGTGGCAAGAAACAAGCAAACAAAAAGAACGGATGCTTCAACCCACTCACACATATCTGCCTCTGGAGCATTGCATGTTTTTGTAATTTAGCTCAAATAGAGCGAGAGAGAGAGGAGAAAATAAAGAAAAATAACCCAATCCCAATCCAGGGACCGTACCTCACCAGACTGCCACAACTTCTCGAATACGATGGACTGTGGCTTGGCAACTTCATCCACCTGTTCCCTCAGGACTTGTGGATGCATCTCATCAGGTGCCATGGATATGTGCAGGTACGGTCTTTTATCTTGGCAGTGTTCTGCCCTTTCACTTTTCTCCTGGACATTTGACCAAATGACCAAGCCTATAAATCTCATTATTAAGACCCATTCTTGTCTCATGGGCAGAAGAAACTTTGTTAGTTGATTTTTCACATGTTTTTTCACAGTCATTCCAATATCTATAAAAATCTATAAAAATACTAACTTGTTGTTTGATTTTGGGGTTTGGGTTTTGTTTGTTTGTTTGTTTGTTTTCCTACTTGTTAAGACTTGACAAGGCACAGAATTTACTTGTTTGGAAAGATTTTGAAGTATATGTCTTTACTGTCTACCAGCCACTGTGAAAAACTATACTGAAGTCAGCTAGTAAGGTTACTTCTGTATACTGGGAATAAAGGGCTTTTTTCATCATATATTAGAGTTGCATGGGCCCAGTAAGTTGATAAATTCTCCAAAGATACACTTGCAGCAGGCAAAAGTTGAAGATTCAAGTTGAAGGAACCATAGCATCACATGCCAGTAGTGGTCATGGCCAAGAGTAACTCTTGTGTATCCAAAGACAGTCTCTAGTTTCTAATTCAGCACAAGCTGTGCTAAGCTTAAAAAAAAAAAAAGAAAATTATTAATTATAATATGGATACTATAAGTGAAACGTGGCAGAGCTGGGCTCTAGGACAAACAATGCCTGAAGCTGGGGATGGAAGCGATTTCTTCTGGACTCAGGATGCAACTCTGGGGTGATTTGTGTATGTCCTCGCTCAAGCTGGAAAGCTGGATTCCCAGGGCTTACATATTCGGGTATGTTGCAATAGGTCCATGTAGGAGTGCTCATTTTTAATAAGAAATACAGCACTGTGAGGGGGCTGGCACATGCCTAGACCTTAACATGACATGCCATTGAAATTCTGCTGAATTGTGCACACAGATTTAGATGACCACGTGCGATGGACCTATCCTCCACAGCTGTAAAACTTAACACCTTGATCAGCTGATTTCCACTTTCAAATAAACTTCTGTCTAGTGCAGCTTAATGTGGTGCTGTCACATTCTGTGCCCATGCAGTAGCTCTTACTGCTCCATTGTAATATCAACTTTGTTTCTAGTTACTCTGTCTTCCCTCAGAGCTGGTTTGTGGACTGGTGTGGACATGGTAGGATATGCAAAGCCCATGGCACTGACAACTGTGATTCAGAACCTCTGTAAAAGGATAAAGAAATTTCCTAAAGTGCCGTGAGCACTCCTGAGCACTGCCTTACGGGCATTGTCAGGGCCTGGAGTGCATTTCCCTTCTAGGAGATTAGTTGGCTGAGTCAAGGAGTTTAGCTGGTTGAGTCTAAGGTCAGCTTCACTGCCAGTAAGAGCTGTCACGAAGGAGCTAAAAGCGAGGTCCTGCACCATCTTTCCTGTGGGAGCTACTTTTAAGCTGTGGCCATACTGACAGCCCTTACCTGGGCTAGATCACACCTGTGTTGCAGCTACATCTGTATTTGGGCTTGTGCCTCCTCAGTCTAGACGCTGTGCTGGATGATCACTGGGCTCTTTCTGACCCTGGCTGCTGTCTCTGGCCCTGATCCTGACCTGTACTTGTCACTTACGGTCAGGTCACTATTTCTGCCCGCTTTGTTATCCCCTCCTGATCCCAGCTCTCTTTCTTGGAGGATCAGCTGGCCTTTGCTGCTCCCTGAAAGCTAAGCTCTGAAGCTGACTGGAGAGAGAGAAGGCCAAGCATTTTGATTAACTGTACAAGAACTTTGCTTTCAGCCTGGCTGCAAAGGTCCACAGAAGCCTCCAGCTCCCCTGGATCATGCTCAGCCCCAAGTTGGGTGTCCAGTTCTCAACAGCCAATGTGACAGCTCTGTAGAGAACACATTAATATGATTTAAATATTGAATGAGCAGCTTTCATCTGGCTAATCAAGTTGGTGAGTATACAAGCAAAACACATCCTACGATGTGTCACAAAGTCACAACTATTTTAATGTTATATTCCATTATTCTCTAACAGTGCATGGCTACATTATTTATTCTCTGGTGTAGAAAAAGCTATTATAAATAAGGAAACAACATGAGTTTGACTTACCCTAGATTTCTGGCTTTTTCCCCAAATCTTCTTTTTCTGATTTTGTTTTCCTTTTTATTCGATCTTTCAAGCTATCTTGGTACTACAGCTAATCCCTCATTCATATTTACAATTCCTCCTCTCAATGCATATGGGGCAGCAGACAATAGAGTTTCACTATCTTAAATGAGGTGAGGAGCTAGTCTCAGTTGCTGGTACTGTGGTTTGTCTTTAGAATTTTTTCCTTTCTCATTCCGATCTTCGGAATATGGGTACACATGTAAAAGATCATTGATATATTTTGCTGAAAAATGATCAAACCTTTTCAGAGATAATTATAGATGGTTATGTGACATATTCTTTTCTAGTCTAAACTAAGGCTGCTTGTTTTACTTAGTGTGCAATGAAAAAGGAATCTGATATATGATAACCAAAGAAATTAAACAATCCTTCTCCCCCTTCACGACTCTTTGACTACCGCCTTCATGTTTCTGTTTTCTTTGCTGCATATCTTCCCAGAGCTCTGGTGGTGAATGTTAATGATGAAATGTTTGGTTCTACTCTATCCAATCATTGTCAGAAAATTAAGCCCCACACAGTGTATACTTTAAGCATGATGATATATTCCTCAAATGAATAATGATGATTTACAAAGGAGCTCACATTCTGATTAGTGAAGATTCCACCAACTGGTCAGGAAAGAAGAGCAATTAATAGAAAAAGGATTGTGGAAAGGACAATGTTTCATTTTTTTTTTAAAGGTATTTATTGTTGCTAAGAAAAACAGGTTAGAAAAATTTGAGCAGGGTCTATGACAGAAAAAAAAATAACAACTGCATGACACTGCCATTTTAAAATGATGTTTTCCTAAGCAGTTCAGTACGAAGAAATGATAGCAGGTGATATTCCTGTTTAGTCAGAAGTGACACAGACATTTGATTTCATGAGCAGTAAACAGGACATACAACCTTAGTAAAAATAACAGCAACCAACTGGCAGATTCATCAATAAAACTAGATTAACATAAAGGGGAAAGAACATTGGAACACTGTGTGGAGATTTTGACTTCAGTTACTCTGAAGTACATCAGAGAATCAGTTGATAAAAGTGAAAAAAACCATACTTCAATGCATATGAAAAAATAATTTTGTGTCAAAGTTTTAATTACTGTGATCAAAAGAGTAGATTATTTTAATATTATGTCTCAGTTTAAAATGACAAATTACATGCAAATTTTAGAAATTATTTGCTGCCCCACATAGGTTGGACATATCATCAGCTCGTATAGTGTTGCTATTGCCAGACTCTAAATTTTGCTGGCTTTATCATCTGGTCCCTCTAGGACCACAAAGACTGCTCATGTTCACTGTTGACACAGCTACTCAGGGGGCATGAACATAATCCAGTGTATTAACTATAGGACTCATGTAGTCTATAGGCTATAGAATCATCACTGAGAGATGAAAGCAGTGAGGAAAATATTTGCTCTGTCACCTCAGTAAAAAGAAAGGACCATCAAGGCCTGTATTTTGCATTATTAAATCAATGTAAAATGCAAGGTATAAATAATTACGGGAGCTCTTCCTAAGAGCTTCCATAGCTCCACTCCGGATCAGACCAAAGGACAAAAGAAGCGTAGCAAACTGCAGAAGGAATGCAAGAAAGGGGTAGAACAGATGGAGCAAGATTACTTTGGTGGAGTATAATAGAGTTGTCATAGATTAAATTTAAAGAGAGATCAGAATGTAATTCTGATTTTGCACAGTTTTATTGATATTGATATCTTATGTAGGACCTGAGACAGTAACAGAGGGCTTATTGAACTCATCCTTCCTGTCCCACATGAAGACAATAAGAGAATTTGATCCATTATTCCTGGAAATCCGTCATCTTTAACAGGAAACAATTACTAAAAATTATGAATTTTTTCCTGGTGACCTAAGATCTCAATGGATGGTATCAGTATACACTGTAAAATTTGAAATGTAAACAAACTAGAAGCTGGTAACTTTAAAGCCCCATTTTTGCTGTTTACTGCAGAAACTAAAATCCAAAATTAACCTCGAATTTGGAGTGGAAGAAAAAAAAAAAGATTTAAAAAAGGGAGGTTTACAGATCCTTGTGGTTCACTGTGTGATAGGCAGTATACATGGAAGTCTCTTGCCTTAGGGTACATCACGACCTCCTTTTAATGAAACTGTCTCCCATTAAACACGAGTTACAAAAGGGAAATACTGAACTCCTCTCCCCATCTTCTTTCAATTCAAGCCCTAAACAAAAATAAGTATATTTGAATCACTTTAGGCAAGATTACATAGAAGTTTTCTGCACACTTGTGAAATGAGGAATTGTTCCTTTGTGTGGAGAAAGAACAATCCTTCATCGCACAAGATGAACTGCCTTTTCATCCTGGAGGTTTATGATTCTATCATACAATTTTCTAAGTGCACACTGTATTCTTAGGAACAAAACCAAGACTGCTGACCAACAGAAACTGATAAATGAAAAGCTCTGTTGGAAAAATTTCAGTACTGATAGGTGGCCAGCAACTCAACTTTCCTGTGCTCATCTGTGTACCAGTGGGTGAATATCCAGACAAGGTCTAATGAATGAATGAACAATTTAGAGCAAAAGTTATGATTCTAAAAGCCTTTATGGTTTCCTTTGCAATTAAATTTTTTACATAGTTTTGGCTATGCTTTCACAGTGCAGTATCTTTGCTATTCTATTTCACTATTCATCAAGAAATTAACTCTCATATTCTGAGCATTTGTAGGTTGCATGGTGCAGCCCCACTTCCTTAGCTTAATCTTTAGATAAGGCATCTGGACTGAAAAGCAATGACAGAATATTTTATCATTGTTACTAGAGTATAAAAGAAGAGAGCAGTCTTGAGAAAATAGCAATGGGTAGAAAGCAGATCGTACTGGGCAAGGAGAAGACAGGAGTCACAGATGGAGTGATACATTTAACTAGTAAGAGAAAACTAACAATAAACTTTATTGACATAAATATCAATTTATATCAATTCATCTGCAGGGACAGAGAGCAGAATGAAACCCCCACAATCCAAGAGGAAGCAGCTATTGACCTGCTATGCCACCTGGACATGCACAAGTCTATGGAGCCAGATGGGATCCACCCGAGAGTACTGAGGGAGCTGGCAGAGGAGCTTGTGAAGCCACTCTCCATCATCTATCAGCTATCCTGTTTAACAGGATAGGACCCAGACGTCTGGAAGCTTGCCAATGTGACGCCCATCTACAAGAAAGGCCAGAAGGAGGATCTGGGGAACTACAGGCCTGTCAGCCTGACTTCAGTGCCAGGGAAGATTATAGAGCAGTTTATCCTGAGTGTGCTCGGCTAGCACGTGCAGGTTAACCAGGGGATCAGGCCCAGCCAGCATGGGTTCATGAAGCGCAGGTCCTGCTTGACCAACCTGATCTTCTTCTATGACCAGGTGACCCACCTAGTGGATGACGGGAAGGCTGTGGATGTTATCTACCTGGACTTCAGCAAAGCCTTTGATGCCTTTGATGCTGTATCCCCCAGCATTCTCCTAGACAGACTGTTGCCTCATAGCTTGGGCAAGTGTACCTTGCAATGGGTTAAAAACTGGCTAGATGGCTGAGCTCAGAGAGTTGTGCTGAATGGAGTCAAATCCAGTTGGCAAGCCAGTCACAGGTGGTGTTCCCCAGGGGTCAGTGCTGGGTCCAGTTCTGTTTAATATCTTTTCAATGACCTGGCTGATGGGATTGAGTGTTCCATCAGTAAGTTTGCAGATGACACCAAATTGGGTGGGAGTGTCCATCTGCTCGAGGGTAAGAAGGCTCTGCAGAGGAATCTGGACTGATGCACCAAGGTGAACTGTACAAGGTTCAACAATGCCAAGAGCCAGGTCCTGCACTTTAGTCACAACAACCCCTTTCAACGGTACAGGCTTGGGTAAGAGTGGCTGAAAAGCTGCCCAGCAGAAAGGGACTTGAGGGTGCTGGTAGACAGCCATCTGAATATGATCCAGCAGTGTACCCAGGGGGCAAAGAAGGCCAGCACCATGCTGGCTTGTATCAAGAACAGTATGGCCAGCAGGAGTAGGGAAGTGATTGTGCCCCTCTACTTGGCACTGGTGAGGCCGCACCTTGAATACTGTTGCAGTTTTGGGCCCCTCAGTACAGGAAGGACATTGAGTTGCTGGAGCATGTCCAGAGAAGGGCAACTAAGCTGTCTGGAGAACAAGTCGTATGAGGAGTGGCTGAGGGAACTGGGATTGTTTAGTCTGGAGAAGAGGAGGCTGAGGGGAGACCTCATTGCTCTCTACAACTACCTGAAAGGAGGTTGTAGGGAGGTGGGTGTTGGTCTTTTCTCCCAAGTACCTAGTGATAGGACAAGAGGAAATGGCCTCAAGTTCCGGCACGGGAGGTTTAGATTGGATGTTAGGAAACATTTCTTTACTGAAAGAGTGATCAGGTACTGGAACAGGCTGCCCAAGGAAGTGGTGGAGTCAGAATCCCTGGACGTGTTCAAGAAACATGTAGACGTGGGACTTAGGGACATGGTTTAGTGAGCACGGTGGTATAGGGTTGATGGTTGGAATTGATGATCTTGGCGGTCTTTTCCAACCTTAAATATTCTATGATTCTGTGATTCTATGATATAAAACAGTGAATTAACAAAGTTTAATGATAAATGCCACAGTGGATTAACAAGATTCGATGGCAAGGATAAGGTCAGACAAAACTGTCAGGGAGACCCTCCTGTTGAGTCTTGTAGTTCAGAAGGGACCCTCTTGCTTTCTAAACTTCTTCTCAGAGAGGAGTCTAGCTGCGGCTGAATCAAGTCCTAGTCCCAGTCTTAGTCAATGGTTTATGTCCAAATGATTTTATGTTCACAATTAATCCTTTATATCATTTATCTAAGATTTCAAAGTTTAGCATACTGTTAGTCACTTACCGAGGATCTGATGTGGCAAGGAATCTCTTAACCTCAAGGAGTGACCTTGAGAGGCATCCCTACTCAAGGGGAGATCCCGATGTGCAGCTCACTGCCATGCACAAGAACCCAATGTGCCCTGTGCTGCGCCCTATTTATGGAGTAAGATGATTGACTTATAGTCATATTTACATATCAGCAAGATGTCTAGGCTACTTTTCCAGACAGCCTTTGGCTACTGTGTTGCCAGCGGTCCTCCAAAGTCCAGCTTCAGCTGAATGCAGCCATCACAACCCCCACTGGTGCTTATGGCTTAAGCAGGGGGACAGGGCAGGGGGAACACACCGCCACAACAGGAAGGGTACAGATGATACGGTGATTTAAATGTAAGCCTCAGCAATTTTCAAAAAGAGCTCTTTCTCTGAGGAGTAAGTGATATTAACAACTGCCATGGGAGACCCCCCAGCTCACAAAGTGTTCTGGAATCTCTTATCATGAACTCTCAGAATGATTAAAAAAAATAAATAATGCTTTCTTATCTGCTCTGAGACCATGATAACACTTCACCAAGGCCACTATACAGTCAAAACACCAGTTGGTCACTGATAGCCTGAAATGGACCTGAACCAGTGAACTAAATTAACATTTTCGAAAGCATGTAAATGACCTCACTTCTTAGCAAGATGTGTCTGAGAAAGGCAAGGTACTTAAATATGCAGATACCTGGCTATATTTATCCACCCTCAGAAATGTCAGTGAACTTAACATTTATTGATTTAAATGACATTAATTTCAATGAGAGTGGACTAGCAAGACACTTTCAGAAAATCCTACCAAGCATCTACATGACACCTAAAGCCCTAAATACCTTTGTAAATCTGACCCTTTTGTACTTATAAATACTTAGAATCACAGTGAAGGGCAGTGGGATTTGGACTCTGAATTACCTGTGACTTAGACAAGTAAGTGCTTTTGGAAATCCTCAAACATGGGAATGGATTTGTTTCTTCATACTCTCCAGTGATATTTTTTTTTCCTTCAGTTCATTGACATGAACAAATAAAATATGCAGGCATGTGCTTTACAGTAGGATAGCAATGAAGTAGCACCTTACACACTGCGGCAGAATAGTAAGTAAGAAACAAATGAAGGTTGTGGTTGATATTCATCCTGGCTAAATCTGAATAGGACAATAGAGGCGAAGGTACTTGAGAAGAGATATAAAAATTTAATTAGGAACAAAGACTAAAAATTTTTTTTTAATCTAATACATTTTTTTTTCTGAGACCCTTATACAATATGAAATCCCCAGTAGTGCTGAGAAATGTCTGGCTGTTGTTCCTTTTGGGTACTAAGGAGCTAACACCATGAGATCCTTAAAAGAAAAAATGGTAAAAAATGTGCTTTTCCAACTGCCGCAATTCCTTGAAACAACTCAGGACTGATTTCATGAGTCTCAAACCTCCTAATACGCAGAACAACTTTAGGAAGAGTAGGAACTCCACCCACTCAACACCGTCTCAACAAAGCAACAAGAGATCACAGTCTTCAAGGTCCACAAGGGTCCAAGAAAACAAAGACTCTGCTGCCATTCATCTATATATGTATGAGCTTATTTTTATAGTTTCCAGGGAGTAGATGAAATAATTCTATTCTGTCTCCTGACCAGTTCTGATTCATGACTTTACAGATTGAGAATTTCCTTCCATGAAGTCCAATGCAAAGAAACATTTGTCTTATACAGAAAATATTATTATTGCTGCAGTGTCTCTTACAGAGACTGTTTTCTCATAGCCATTTCTTACTGTTTTGCCACTTGAATGGCAAATTTATTTTGTTGTCAAAATAAGACTGAAATGGAGATATAACATACAAACCTCTTACTGTTAGTTTTACTGGGATTGCCAAGGACATTTTGTCTTTGTCATATTGAGAATAACTTTCACATTCAAATGAATATTTCTGCAAAAGATCAATTTTTTAATATTATACCTAAAACCCCAAAATATATTTTGGTGATTCAAAACTGTTGTTGCAAATACCTCATTAATAGTTTTATTCATCTCTCCACAATCAGTCACTATCCGTCCATCCTCCACAAAATCAAATAAAATTGCAGTAAATATGTGAACATTTCGTGTTCATCTTAAAGTATTTCCTGTAAGTAAACTTAGGTTTACTGTGGAGTGATCACAATCTACCTGTATCTTTGGGCTTGTATGACTTCAGTGCAGGTATTTTGGCATCAATACTGTCAGCTGTATCATAGAATCATAGAATCATAGAATCATAGAATCACATGGTTGGATGGGACCTATAAGATCATCTAGTCCAACCGTCTTCCCACTACCATTGCTGCCACAGCTACTAAACCATATCCTGTAGCTTCTCATCAAGCCGCCTCTTGAACACTGCCAGGGACGGAGACTCCACCACCTCCCTGGGCAGGCTGTTCCAGTGCCTTACCACTCTTTGAGAGAAAAAGTTTTTCCTCAAGTCCAGTCTAAACCTCCTCTGGTACAACTTGTGGCCATTTCCTCGGGTCCTGCTTGTTGCCTGGAAGAAGAGGCCAAACCCCTGTTCATCACAACCTGCCTTCAGGAAGCTATAGAGTGCAATGAGGTCTCCCCTGAGCCTCCTCTTCTTCAGACTAAACAATCCCAACTCTCTCAGCCGCTCCTCATAAGACTTGTGCTCCAGACCCCTCACCAGCTTTGTTGCCCTTCTCTGGACACGTTCCAGGGCTTCAATGTCTTTCTTGTAGTGAGGGGCCCAAAACTGAACACAGTACTCAAGGTGCGGCCTCACCAGTGCCGAATACAGGGGGATGATTACCTCCCTGCTCCTGCTGGCCACACTATTTCTAATGCAGGCCAGGATGCCGTTGGCCCTCTTGGCCACCTGGGCACACTGTCGGCTCATGTTCAGCTGAGCATCAACCAACACCCCCAGGTCCCTTTCCTCTTCACAGTCCTCCAGCCACTCAGCTCCGAGCCTATAGCGCTGCATGGGGTTATTGTGGCCAAAGTGCAGGACCCGACACTTGGCCTTGTTGAACCTCATGCCATTCAGCTCAGCCCAGTGATCCAGCCTATCCAGATCCCTCTGAAGGGCCTCCCTACCCTCAGGCAGATCAACACCGCCACCCAACTTGGTGTCATCTGCAAACTTACTGAGGGTACACTCAATCCCCTCGTCTAGGTCATCAATAAAGATGTTGAACAAGATGGGCCCAAGTACCGACCCCTGGGGGACACCACTTGTAACAGGCTGCCAGCTGGACTTGACTCCATTAACCACCACCCGCTGGGCACGGCCCCCTAGCCAATTCTTTATCCAAAGAAGGGTATACCTACCCAGTCCACAGGCAGCCAGTTTCCCTAGGAGAATACTGTAGACCATCAGGCCTTCATCTGTTACTTTTAGACTACTATATATGTTTGTAAATCCCACATTCTCTGGTTGGATCAATGTCCTTTCAAGAAGGACACCATAGACCTGCAACAAGATTTCTAGGGTGGATGAGATGGACCGCGGCAGCAGCACTACTAACAGTCAAACCAAACAGTTGACCTTGTAGTGTAGCTAGGTCTGTGCCGGAGTCCAGACTATGGCTGTGTCATCTCAAGTACCCTCCGTCCATATGTAAATGCCCTAAAACTTTCTTTACATCTGAACTTCACCATGAGTTGGCCTCTGTGCAGTTCAGATAGACAGTGCCTTTGGATGTTGTCCAAACTCGATCTGATCTAATTGACCTGAATCTACGTAGGATAAAGAGGATAAATGCATCCTTACAGGACCAGAATTTCCTTGTTTGCATTTGTTTACAGCTTATTCAGCAAGCAATCTACAGGACTTAATGGGGCAGCTCTTACAGTATGGATGCTAAACTTGCTCTCTTTTCTACTAATAGCTAGACTGTGCAGTATTTCTTATAAGCAGGACATAGTTCTAGGAATTATCAGTAGAAACACTCATGAAAGGAAATGATTGCATGGATGAGTGGCAACTGCACAAATCTGCCTCTGAACCAGCAGTGAACTCTAACTCCAGTGCTTTAATATTGTCTCTTTCCAGTGTCTCAGTGGAGATCATTTTCTCCACAGCAAAACTCCATAAGGTAGATTTGACCCATCTGAGTCCAAATTAAACTAAGAAAGGTAGATTTGACACATCTGAGTTTAAATTAAATGCTATTTCAAATAAAATTATAAGTTTGGATACATGTACAGGTGTTATAGAACAAAAAGTCAATGGCATGACGGTAAGATCAAGGGTTTGTTTTTTTTTTTTATTCAGAATAATAGCCTGAAAACTTAAACTTTGGCATTTATCAAAACAAAGTACAAGTTGCTTGCAAATCACAGTGTATGGAAACTTTTGTTAAACTTGCATATATTTAGCTTTAGAGTTTTAATAGCTCTGTGGCTGTTAAAGCTTTACGTTAGCTTTGTTGTTTACTGTTGACCCTAGCTAAGACTTTCCTTCAGATCTGATTTCCAGTTCTGTACTGTTTCCTTAGGTTTTGTTTCAGCAAATATGATTTATAATATTTTCAAATGCATCTGAGAAGAATTTACAAATTTAAGAATGTAGAGTGGGAATCAGCTGATTTGATACACAGACAGAATCCCTGGTGGGTGTGAGGGGGAAATACACAAAAATATCTGCCTTAGAAAACCTTATGCGTAATGCAGAGAATGATCACATCTGCTTCCTTGTAGCTGTACACAACTCTGTAGGTTTCTGTGATGATACAACTCACTACAGAGCTGGTATCTCCTTTTTTTTTTTGCTTAACTGTGTCAGTCAAGACAAATTGAGAATGACCCGTCTCCCATCTACAGTTCTTTGACATACACATTTGGATGGAGAATCACCTGCACTTTCCCAAAGTCTACCACAGAATCTAGAAAATTTACATTTGATTAGGACTAGAAACTCTTTCAGCTCCAGTGATCCATTACAGGTCATGTGTGTTTCTTGCCTAACCATGTGACAGCTATGCTACAGCATTGTGCCCACAGAATAGTTATATACTTTATTTTAGAGAAAATGTAAAATGTTCTCTAGAAACAGGGACTCAAACCAGTTAAGTCTGCTTTCTACAGATCTTCCACTATTATTGAACTCTAACACTGAATGTAAAGTATTAGATGGGGTGAGTCCTAAGCGGACTAATACTAATGACATCCTACTGGTTCCTTGTGTTTTCAGTTGAGAAGTAAACAGACAATTTATGTAAGCAGAATTTCCCCTCTTCAGGCCCTTAGGAGTACTTACAGCTCTCCACAGACTGTACACAAAATTGGTGGTTTCACTTGCCTGAATGTCAACAGAGATGATGGCAGAAGTGTCAGAGAAGGAGGCACAGGCTAGCTCAGATCCCAGGGTATTGGCTTAGGGCAATATGTAGGTCTGTGATGTCATGAGTACTACCAATATTGGTATTGCTCATCTCATTTAATGCTTATGGTGCTAGAGCTGCTATGCCAAGTAAGTGGAGACAATTAACATTTTGACTGTTACACTACAGAAAAGTTTTTTAATATATTTGATTAAGAAGAAAAATTGCTTAATTTTTATAAGTGAATTCTGATATGAATGTGGAAAGCAATCTGTGATTTTCTTTTTTTCTTTCTGAATAATAATGGTTTCTTCTAGTGCCTTAGGCCTTTGCCATTACAGCTTTATGTTTATTTTTTTTTAATGCCAAGGATCTCTAAATTATTCTAGTTAAATAAATGCTAGCCAAAATATGTCCATTTTTTTTTCTATACTTACCTATCTGTGATGCTGATGTGTTCTTTTTAAAAGGTAGAATTCTTCTATATGATTTATTACTTGATTATTGGATTTGTGTTTTGAAGTTAGAGCAGTCTTTTTTTCTTTTTTTTTTTTGTTTTTTTTTGTTTGTTTGGGTTTTTTTTAGAACTAAATAAAAATAAGATCAGGACAAGTAATCCAATAATCCAAGGGTTTACCTTATCAAGTCAGAGTGCCTTCCTCCAAACAGTAAGAACCTTCCCAAGTGTAAACTGCAACATTTCCCATTCTAGTAATTTTTTTTTGGTGCAATAACGGTACAAATAATGATGTATTCAATCTAATGGATGGGTTTGAGCAAGTACCACCGTGACATTTATACTAAACCTCACTCAACTTTCCCAGCCATCTTACTCTCAAATGTCTTTAACAATATGTGGAACACAGGACTCTCAGTCATGGTGCATGTTGTACCTTCACCATGGTCTGCCTCTGCCTAAAACTTCTGGCAATGTGCACTGAAGTTTGTCTCATACAGACAACCCATAATGAAGTTACACCATAGCTATAAATTCCACAGGCAGCTACAGGAAAGAACTATGCTCATAATTTTTTTTTTTGTCCAGTTACTTTAGTGAGTGAGGAGCAAGGGGGTAGCAATTTACTGTTGGCAGACATAAGCAGCAGCTTTTTACCACTTACACCTCCTCCCCTGCCACCCAGAGAGCTGGAGCTCCACCCACTAGCCAGCATCAGTAAAGAAATAAACAGGCATATGGTATATATTTTTTCTTGTTTATTTGCAAGATACAGATAAAAATATAGGATACACTTACTCCCTGAAGTTCAAGATACTTTATATCTAAGAAAAAGCCATGGCATGTAACAAAATAAGAAATAGACAAGTATTCACTTTTGTTCTTGCTTACAACAGTGCTACTTCATTGGAGCTGTGGTTTCTTATTTTGTAAGTATCATTCTTCAGGAGAACCAATAATTGTGACATCCGAAATGATAAAAGGAGGTTAGGAGAAAAAATTGGAGGACAGTAACGGGTACATAGAACAGAACGTAAAAGTGTAGTCTATTGACTGCAAAAACTTCCTGCATTTTATTCATATTTATTGAAATGTTCCCCTTTCGTTTCACAGACACAGTAAAGGGAGAGTCATTAATATATATGTCTATACAGTTATAAGGAGGCTGTAAGAGATGTTATATTGTTATGCAGATGGCGCTTGGTCTAGGAGGCTTGAATAAAGTACCATAGTGCTTCTAATTAACATGACTATTCCAATTGTTTTACTATGTTTGAAACCTTCTATTCACATATGTTATGATGAGTTGTTTATTCACAAAAAAAATACTTGGATGTTTTGTTAGCCCCAAAGCAACACTCAGAAAAGTACCGGAGTTGGCAGAATTATCTTACACCCACTTGTAAGGCTAGCAGAATGCATTAACAAACTTCAGGAAGTGTTCCCTTAGACCATCATTGATTGAAGGGTAAAGTCTATGACTGTAGCCTGTAAATATTTCCTGGCAGTAATTCAATATAGCTGGAGCTCACTGTTCTGTAATGAACTGCAATTCTAACTTCCTGTTAAACTAAGCTAGCGCCCAAGTTCGTTACAGAAGTCTTTAAGGAATGAGGCTACCATGATCCTTACTCAACTCTTTAAAAGATTAGTAGTAAATTAAATGCTGGCACACAAAGTAAATTAGAACATCAAACGATACCGGAATAATAAACTTTAAACAGTGTACCAAATTATGTTCAGCTTGCAAAAGGCAAGATATGCAAATTAAGCCTAGAGCACCAGGCAACCACTGTGCATATAACTGTGTGAAATGTAATGGGAGGTGCATGTATTTATAGTCGTTTTGAAGTTATTTGACTGATTCCTGCGTAGGTAGCCTCCAGGAGTACATTAAGGCAAGTGTTGACATATGGTTTAGTCCTGCATTTGCAAACATATACTGCACAACCACATTAAAACAACAACAACAGCTCACCTATGTTTATTTACTGATCAGGTGTTTGGGAGAAAACAGTTTGTTTCTTGGATGTTACTTCACCTAGTTTAAAGGATGCTCAGATGTATGCATGGATAACTATGTTTTCTCCAGGGCTTCCCTCAGCTTCTTGTGCTGGAAAAAAAAAAGTGATTTTCAGAAAGGAAAAGATCTTATTTATAAATTATATGCTAGTAGAGAAAGGGAGAAGGGAGGGGAATCTTCTCTTATTTGCATGATAGAAAAATCATCCCCCATTCCTTCCCCAGGTAACTGTGCACAGCAGTGCTAGGAGGTGTATATGAAGTATGGGTTTGAGTTTTAGTCTAAACAGATCGCATAGGCGTAGTGGGGGTTGAGAGAAGAGTTATGTTTTACAGGCAGGGAGTACAGAAGCACAGCTATTCAGAAATATATAAAGCAATATCCAAAACTGGCATCTTGGCACAGTGATGCTTAAGAAGAGTCGTTGGATTGCCAGCAGAGCAGTCCAAGCTGTCAGAGGGCATGCCTGCAAATGAGGTTTGACCTGAGGTCCTCTGTCCAGTCAGATTAGCAACTGCTTTGTATGAGTCTATCGGTATTGCTCCTTACATGTTCTGTTCTGAACATGCCATGCTGTTTATGTATCTGAAACAGGATTTATATTCATTTTCAAATGGACTTATTAAAAAGAGGAGGAAAGTACACACAGTTCTTTCCTACCCCATTCCAGGTGAATGCTTTCACCTTTGGGCAGCAGAGCAGTGCTACTGTTTCCTCTGGCCTCATAATGTACATTCCTGCCAAAACAGCATCTTATTTTCAAAAGGAAAGACTTGCAGCTCAGGGATCTTAATGAGGTGTGGTTCAAACCCTTCAAGGCTAAGGATATTTTAAACTCTGAATTTCTTGGCTGAATTCTTTTACCACTAAGCTAACACAAGCAGTACTATTCTCTGTGTATGTTTTTTAATAAATTCAGTGGTACTGATATGTGTTAGACAAAGCCTTGAGGATGCCAATATGATTTGCTGCTGACAATTAGGCAGCATGCTCCTAAACCCATTGTGCTGACTTTGCGTTAGACAGGGAGAAGGGGGAGCTACAGTGGTGGTTTATGGGAGAAGCTGCTAGAAGTTTCTCATTTGTCCAGTGAAACCAGCTGGGTCCAGGGCAGACCTGCCACTGGCCAGGGCTGAGCCAATTTGCAATGGTGATAATGCCTCTGTGATAACGTATTTAAGAAGCAGGGCAGGCAGAGAGGGGGAGGTGTGAGCCTCGCTGTTCAGCTTCTCACTGGGCGGCTGTTTGGGCTTGGCCCAGCCTGGCCCAATGGAGCAGAAAGAAGAAGAGGGAGGGAAAGGGAAAGTGAACAGGAGAACACAGGGAACAAACAAGAAGAGTTAGAGATGAGATGTGTGTGTGCCTGCAGGGCTACAACCTTGTTGGCATCACAAAGACGTGGTGGGATGGCTCCTATGACTGGGGATTTAAAATGGAGGGATATAGGCTCTTTAGGAAGGACAGGCAGGGGAGACGAGGAGGGATTGTTGTCCTCTACATCAACAACCAGCTAGAGTGCATGGAGCTCCATCTGGGAATGGATAAGGAGCTGACAGAGAGCTTATGGGTCAGGATTAAAGGGAGAGCAGGGAAAGGGGACATTAAAGGGGGGGGGTCTATTACAGGCACCTGACCGGGGGGACCGAGTGGATGAGGCCCTCTGTAGACAGATAGGAGCAGCCTCATGGTCACAAACTCTGGTCCTCATGGAGGACTTCCATCACCCCGATATCTGTTGGAAGGAAAACCATAGCAGGGCAAAAGCAATCCAGGAGGTTCCTGGAATGCATGGATAATAACTTCCTAAAGTATCATAGAATAGTTTGAGTTGGAGGAAACATTTAAAGGTCATCTAGTCCAACTCCCCTGCAAGGAACAGGGACATCTCCAACTAGATCAGGTTGCTCAGAGCCCCATCCAACTTGGCCTTGGATGTTTCCAGGGATGGGGCATCTATCACCTCTCTAAGCAACCTGTTCCAGTGTTTCACCATCCTTGTTGTAAAAAAAAAATTTCCTATGTCCATTCTGAATCTACCTCCCTCTATTTTAAAACTATTACCCCTCGTCCTATTGCAACAGGCCCTGCTAAAGAGTTTCTCCCTGTCTTTCTTGTAGGCCCCCTTTAGTTACTGGAAGACTGCTACAAGGTCTCCTTGGAGCCTCCTCTCCCCCAGACTAAACAGGCCCAGCCTGTCCTCACAGGAAAGGTGCTCCAGCCCTCTGATCATCTTCATGACCCTCCTCTGGACTTGCTCCAACAGGTCTATATCCTTCTTATACTGGGGTCTCCAGAGCTGGACACAGTACTCCAGGTGGGGTCTCACCAGAGCAGAGTAGAGGGGCAGAATCACCTCCCTCGACATGCTGGCCACGCTTCTTCTGATGCAGCCCAGGATGTGGTTGGCTTTCTGGGCTGCAAGCACCCATTGAGGGTTTGTGTTCAGCTTCTTGTTGAGCTTCGTCCTGCAAGAGATAGAAGTGTCAACAAGGAGAGGTGGTATGCTGGACCTTGTTCTCACCAAAAGGAGGGGCTAGTGCGGAATGTGGAGCTCAAGGGCAGCTGTGGCTGCAGTGACCTTGAGATGCTGGAGTTCAAGATCCTTAGGGCAGTGAGGAGGGTGTGCAGCAAGCTCTCTACCCTGGACTTCAGGAGAGCAGAGTTCAGGGATCCGCTGGGAAAAGTACCAGAGGATAAAGCTGTAGAAGGAAGAGAGGCCCGAGAAAGTTGGTTAATATTCAAGAAGTACCTCCTCCAAGCTCAGGAGTGATGCATCCCAACAAAGAGGATATCAGGCAAAAACACCAGGAGGCCTGCATAGATGAACAAGGAGCTCCTAGACCAACTTAAAAACAAGAAGGAAGCCTACAGAGTGTGGAAACAAGGACAGGTAGCCTGGGAGGAATACAGAGAAATTGTCTGAGCAGCAAAGAATCAGGTAAAGAAGGCTAAAGCCTTGATAGAATTAATCTGGCCAGGGACGTCAAGGGCAACAACAACAACAAAAAAGCTTATTTAGGTACCTCAGGGATAAAAGGAAGACCAGGAAGAATGTGGGTCCTCCTCAGGAGGAAATGGGAGACCTGGTTACCAGGACATGGAGAAGGCTGAGGTACTCAATGACTTTTTTGCCTCAGTCTTCACTGGCAAGGGCTCTAGCCACATCACCCAAGTCACAGAAGGCAAAAGCAGGGACTGGGAGAATGAAAAACTGCCCAAGAATTGCCCACTGTAGAAGAAGAGTAGGTTCAAGACCACCTGAGGGACCTGAAGGTGCACAGGTCCATGAGACCTGGTGGGAACTGGCAGATGAAGATTCTAAGCCACTGTCCATCATATTTTAGAAGTTGTGGCAGTCCAATCAGGTTCCCACTGACTGGAAAAGGGGGAAACATAATCCCCATTTTTAAAAAGGGAAACAAGGAAGACCTGGGGAACTCCAAGCCAGTCAGTCTCACCTCTGTGCCTGGCAACATCATGGAGCAGATCCTCCTTGAAACTATGCTAAAGGCATATGGAAAATAAGGAGGTGATTGGTGATAGCCAATTTGCCCCATCCCTGGAAACATTCAAGACCAGGTTGGATGAGGCTCTGAGCAATCTGGTCTAATTGAAGATGTTCCTGTCCTTGCATTGGAGTTGGACCAGATGACCTCTAAAGATCCCTTCCAACCCAAACTATTCTATGATTCTATGATTCTATGATTCTATTCTAAGAGAAGATGAGAGAGGAGTGAGAATAGGTGAGAGGAACAGCTGCAGACACCAAAGTCAGAAGAAGGTGAGGTAGGAGTCAAGTGGCTGATAGCAAGATTCCCCTGCAGCCCACAGTGCAGACCATGGTGAGGCAGGCTTTCCCCCTGCAGCCCATGGAGGTGCAGAGATCCACCTGCAGCCCGTGGAGGACTCCATGTCAGAGCAGATGAATGCCCAAAGGAGGCTGTGGCCCTTGGAGGACCCATACTAGGGCAATCTGTTCCTGAGGGACTGCACCCTGTGGAAAAAGACCTGTGCTGGAGCAGTTTGTGAAGGACTATAGCCCGTGGGAGGAACCCCATGCTGGAGCAGGGGAGTAATGTGAGGAGTTCTTCCCCCCTGGAGGAAGGAGCAGCAGAAATATGTGATGAACTGACCACACCTCCATTCCTTATTCCTCCTGGGTTGCTTGTGGAAGAGGAGGTGGACATACTCCAGAATGAAGTTAAGCCTAGGAAGAGGGGAGGGGTGGGGGTAAGTTATTGAGATCTGGTTCTGTTTCTCATAATCCTGCTCTGGTTTGATTGTTAATAAATCATATTAGTTTTCCCCAAGTCAAGTCTGGTTTGCCTGGGATGGTAACTTCTGAATGATCTCTCCCTGTCCTTATCTTAAACCTTGAGCCTTTTGTTATATTATCTCTCCGCCATTCCCTTGGTGGGTGGGGAAGGTAAGCAAGCAGCTGCATAGTGCTTAGTCCTGAGTGGGGCTAAACTAAGACAGCTGTTCAAAACTAAAGTGCTACTGAACATTAATATTAAAGAGTTTTTTTAAAGTCCTGAAGAATATTCATTTGCAAATTGAGATGTCCATAGAGGGCTTATGTGCAGAGGCTTAGGATCCCTAAAGCCTACTTTATGCACCTATGACCTTGTTCATATCTAATCATACTTATCTCTGTTTCTGTCTTAGTTCTGAACACTATGCTGAGTATAACAGAGAATTTTCGGAAGAGAGATTCACTAGCTAGTTTTCTTCTTTTTTATTGGAAAAAAGTAGAATTTGGAAAATGTGTCACACTGAATAGCAAAAACATACTGTCTATAAAACATCGGAAGGCCATTCTCAGTTTAGAAATATTCAAGAACAAATTCACATTATGAAAGCAAACAAAACAGGAAGTATGAAATTTGAACTTTCTTACTTGAGATGGTTTAGCTGCCTCTGAATTTGTATTCAAGTTTATGTATTATAAGCAATATCATTAGATTTTTTTACTCAAATTGCCTGCAGAGAATAAGGTAGCCATTACTATTAAAAAAAAAAAAAAGAGAAAAAAAATTAGAAGCATCTTAAATCCCTGTTTGTTAGTAATGTTTTATTACACTGCATATATTATTTATATAAAGGATTAAAAAATGTATTAAAACTGAAATGCCTTCTTAATAGCTATTGCTTTGTGAGCGCTGCCCTGCATTAGTACAATCGATTTTCACATTATTTTCATGCTCCTGCAGTATGTCTATCCTAGTTTAAATGCATGGATTTGCTGTAAGGATAGGATATTTTCACCATCCATAAGACAGCAGCTAGATTTATGAGAACTCTGAAGTCACTTTAAAAACTCCTCAAGTCTCTTCCCAGTGTGATCACTTTCCTCCTGGGTCCAAGATCTCTTTAACTGTTCTAGGGCTTTGTTGAGTTTGGAAGAGAAGTTCACCATGATCTTGCCAAGCAGTAACTCATCCATCACTCATGGTATGTTCTGTGAGTACTGATTGCACAACATAATTTTCTACATGTATTGAGGATGCTTTATTTGTCAGAGGCCTTTGAAAGTAGTCAGCTTTCATCAATGGATCTTGACAACATGGAAAGAATGAGTCACCTGAAGGAAGCGTAGAGCATAGCATTTCAGAAGTGATACCTGAAAACTGATTATTCTTTGTCCTTGACACCTTGCCAAGGGCTAGATAGACTGAACATTTGGGAAGTAATGGAGCCTACAAATCACTGGTTGCCTACAATCCCACTCAGGCAACAAGAGGATAGCATGCGTTACTTCAGTTTTTATTACATGTTGTAAACTTTTGACTGTTCTGGTGTTCGTTGTCATTCATGTTGTCAAGATTGGGCTCTGACAGGATGTCCGACCTTATTGAGATCAACAGTGGTCTGTTAGAGCTGAAGGAAAAAAAAAGTAAAATAACAACACCGTTGTGGGACTTCCCTTAATCAAACACAGTAAGTAGCTGTGCCATATGGAAACAAACACGGAGGTCGTATTAGCATGCAGCAATGCTCCTAGGTGATCTGAGTAGGTGTAGGAATGTATTATCAAAGTGTCCTGTGAAGTATGAGCCACACTCTGTGACGTTCCCGTTCTTGTTAGAGAAGCCTTCATCCAAATATGCTTCCTGCTACTTGCTGCTTCAACATTGCTGTGAATTTTTTTAGACTCAAAGAGAAATCACTAAAAGGCTTGGCTGAGTATCAAGTATGTTCGCTTGGTACTGTTTTAAAAACTTTTATAGGGGAATCAGTATGCTATCATTTAGGACTAATTTTCTCTTACATTATAAATGCTGGTGGTAAGTTTGTTCTGTTAAGTGAGAATCTGGTGGCAAGGAACTTTTTTTTTGTCTTTCCCTCCACTTTAAAAAACCATTTTGTCCTGTAAAAGCTAGAGAAGGAAACAATAACAGTGTTTTCACAGCCATTTGTAATTTTAAACAGAGAAGAGGACCAATGGGGCCATGTTGCCCCAAAGCATACTTCCGATTTTAATTACAGATATTTATGTACAGGATGCCCACTCATAGATGAGACCACTCATAAAAGTTACACCATACCCTTTGAAGAACATCTGCAAACAATACTGTTCCCTAGTTGTGTGTCAAAGTTCTGCCAAGTCAGAAGAAACATTACAATGCAGCTAACATTTGAACCAAATGAGCACATCTAGAAGATGCCTGTGCATGGAGAGTCACAGAGACATTTTAATGTAGACAGCTGAATCTGCAGGATATAAAACAGCATGAAGAACTAATTTTCCTCTGAATATTTAAGTCAAAGTATATATTTTCTGGAACCACCAAAGTATTCCAAAAGTTATGGTATTTTTATTTATTTATTTATTTATTTTTAGATAGCACTGACGTAAAATACTTTGAAAAGGTTCTATAATCTCTGCACTATCACTACCATTAACCTATGTTGTCGTTTAGAAGCAAACCTTCAGATATTATTTATTTTACTGGGAATCTATAAATCTTTGCAACTGCTTAACAATTGAACCAGTATTTATAGCTCTGTTGTTGAATACAGACAAATAGCTCATTCTAATACTTAGGAAGGAAAGCAATAATTCACAGATTAAATAAAACCCTTTAAAGTTGCAGATGCTCTTGATCCTGAGATAACATAATGCCCTCTGAAACAATAGAAGTGTCATGTTAACAAGTTATTTATATTTCTATAGACTGCAGACGTCATAAAGTGTTGAGATGGAATTTGTTTCCTAACACTGTCTCTATCTTTTGATAAACAAGGTGTAATGAAGTCAAATATAGCACAGTAGCTTTATAGGCATAGTTTTTCAGTGATGACAAAAGTTTCTAGTAGTGGACACTTTACAGTTTGACAAAAATTACTTGATCTAGTCTAGACACCTTCCAAAACCTTATTTTATTTTTTTTTTATATGGTGTAATACCCAGCATAGTCTGAAATCACCAAAGTGAATGAGCTTCCCCATAATTCTTTGGTCAGCATAATCTAAAAAAAAAAAAAAAAAATCAAACATTTGAGAACTTTTATCTAATATTTAGCCTACATTTTCTTTAGTTTAATGTCCCTAGTTCTTCATTTTTGTCCTTTACAATAACTTAACTCCACCTGCTTTGTTAATTACACCCCTTCAGTACATGTACATAGGCAATGTAACATATCTTTGACAGATAATTAAGGACAATAGATCAAATTCAAATAAAAAAAATATGAAACAATAAAAAAATACATTGATAAGGAAAAGGAACCCGCTATAATTTTGCAATTGATTTGCCATGGCCTCCTAATTTCTTCAAGTAATTTGAAAGTCAAAATATAAAAAAAGTTCCAGGACTAGAACCAAAGTAACAATAAATCAGCACGTAAGCTTTCCTCCAAATTAGGTAACAACAATAAAATCAAACAGATATCTAAGTAATACAAAATAAATATTAGTAAACAAAAACTTGGCAAACTGTGAAAAGATATAGAATGTTTTGCTTCAGAGGGAGTAGAACAGTGCACAGTGTGAGGTGAAATGTAACATAACCCACTCAATTTGTACTGTAGCATTTTAATTTTTTCACAGTTGCAGAATCACAGGATGGTTGAGGTTGAGCTAAAGCAGGTTGCTCAGGGCCATGTCCAGGCAAGCTTTGAATATCTTTGAGGATGGAGACTCCACAACCTCTCTGGGCCACCTGATACAGTGCTTGGCCATCCTCACAGTAAAAAAAAAAGTGTTTCCTTAAGTTTAAGTTTATTTTCCATGTGTATGTTCGTTCTCGTCCTGTCAGTGTGCACCACTGAGAGTAGTCTGGCTCTGACTTCTTTACTCCCACCAATCAAATGTTTATGCACATGGATAAGATCCCTCCTGAGCCTTCTTTTCCCCAAAATGAACAATTTCAACTGTCTCAGCTCCTTTTCATATGCCAGATACTCCAAACTCTTAATCATCTCTGCTGCCATTTGCTACCCTTGTTCCAATAGATCCATGTCTCTCTTTTACTGGAGAGCCCAGAACTGAACCTAGGACTGCAGATGTGTCTCACAAGAGCTGAGTAGAGGTGAGGGAGCACCTCCTTTGACCTGCTAGCAAGGCACAATATTAAACTTCATGAGATTCCTTTCTGCCTATTTCTCCAGCTCATGAAGGTTCCTCTGAATGGGGTCACAACTACTTCGTGTATCAACCAATCCTCCCAGCTTTGTATCTTCTGCAAATTTGCTGTAGGTGCAGTTGGCCCCATCATCCATTTCATTAATGAAGAGGTGTTGACCTTTTCTCAAACAATATTGACCCCTGGGTTATAACGCTATTGACTGAATTTGATTTTGTGCTGCTGATCAAGCCTGGAAGTTCAGCCTGTTTTCAGTCTATCTCATTGTCCAGTTATCTAGTCCATTCAGCAGTTTGGCAGTAAGATTTATATGAGAGACAATGTCAAAGGTTTTACTAAAGTAAAGATAAACAATATCAGCTGTTCTTATATTATCTGTTGAGCTAGCCACTTTTTCATAGACAGCTGGTCAACACCAGGGATGATTTCCCTTTCATAAATACATGTTGACTATTTCCAAGTACCTTCTTGTCTTGAATATGTTTTGAAATGCTTTCCAGGAGTATTTGCTTTATCACCTTCCCAGGCATTAAGGTGAGCCTGACCAGCCGGTAGTTTCCCAGGTCCTCCTTGTTCTGCTCCTTTAAGACTGGAGTAACTTTTTTTTTTTTTTTTTTAACTCTAGCCCTCAAGGAACCTTTCCCAGTCACCACAGCCTTTAAAATATTATTCTGAATGGTTCTGCAATGACAGCAGCCAGCTCCCTCAGCACTTGTGGGTACATCCCATCGGGGCCTGATGAATTGTGTGTTTGCTTTTATATTCCCTAATATAATACTCCTCCAGCCAAGGCAAGTCTTCCTTACGGACTTTGCCATTGGTCACAGGGACCTGGAATGACTGAGGGCAAATCTTACTAGTAAAAACTCAGGTGAAGAAGGCATTGAGTACCTCCCCTATTGTTTGTCACTGGGTCATCTGTCCACTTCAGCAGCAGGCCCAAATATTCCCCAGTCTTTCTTGTACTGTTGATATATCTGTAGAATCCTTTCCTGTTGCTGTTCAAAGCACTCATCAGATTTAGCACCAAGTGGACTTTGGCTTTCCTAATCACATTCCTGCAATCTCACATAGTGTATCTCACACAGTCACCTCTTCCTGCTTCCATTTCTAGTACACGGAGCTTCTTGTTAATCTGTGGGGTTCTCCTACTACCTTTACTTTAATTACAAGCTCCCAGCTCCTCACTTTCTATCAGGGCATTGACCTTATTCTGTCTTCAGCTTGTGATTAAATGTAGTTCCCAAATCCTTTTTCCATAAAAATGTTATGTTGTTCATTCTGTATTAGCCTTGACTTTGTATTTGCCCTTATTCAGCTTTTTCCCGCTGTTTTTCCCACTTGTCAAGGTAATTCTGAATCCTTGAATCCTTCTTTTCAACATCATTCCAGATCCTTCCAGCTTTGAGCTGTCATCCATTAAGTTAGTGGTTAAATATTTGAGTGGAACTGGGCACAGGATGAAATACCAACTTCCTTCCATTTTGACAGGGAAATACTGATAACTAAAAAACTCTGTAGTTTTCAATAGTTTTATATATCTTGGGGGAACTTGTTTGCAAAAAATGCATCAATGTGGAACAGGGTAAAACAGTGTAAAAACTGAGGCTAAAGCCTCACGTTTAAATGTAAATACCTAGTGGCAATGACAGGAGGAATTTATGTGAAAACAATAGATTTACTGAGTAGTGGCTTTTAAATTTACTGATTCTAATTATAATTTAAAAGGTTTTATACTATTTACCATATTGTATGTGTATCTGAGATGTTAGATTTAAACGAAATGATAGAACTGGGTTTTATTAACACATTGTAATCTACTGGTAAAAATAAACAGTATTTACTCCTACAAAATCCTAATGTCTAAGTCTGTATACTGTTTTGTAAAAGGCTAGAAAATATAATTCTACTTTGGTTTTTGTAATGGTCTTAAGGTGAAATGCCACAGAAAGTGAAATGTAATAGAGTTTCAGGTCAGGTTGTCTCTGTATCCTTCTCCTCATTATACAAAGAAGATAATGACAGAGTAGAATTTAATGGAAAATTAGAGTTTTCCTGTGTGAGGACACAGCCGAAAAGACAACTCATACAATGTGATGTAATGGTAGCTTTTTCTTTTTAAAGAGTGTTCTAATTTACTTTATTCCTTAGCTTGTAACTTGGGAAAAGATTAAATTGAAATGACAGATGCGGGAGGTTTAAAGTTAGGATTCATCTCATCTAACTTTAGCCATCTAGAAGTCAGTTGTCTACTCAGAGTGAATTATTTAGGTGCTCTCTGTTGTTAATGGACAGAGATAAAGGTATATTTACTCCTTCCCAAAATAAGAAGGATTAATCTAAATTTATTAGGATTTCTTATCTCTTTCAATTGAGTAGTGAGAGAATCTGTATGCTCTATTTGAGATGGTTAAGTGGACTAAATCTTAGCTTATGCAAAGGGAGGGTATATTTTAAGAATTAGAATGACCCATTCTCACCTTCCAAAACAAGAATCAACCATGAGTAATATAGGAAAAGTCAAAGTTTTAATATTAATTTCTAGGGATGTCTATGAATTTGATACACTTACCAATGTGAAAAGAAAAGGCGCTTCTTTTAACAGCTCTTTTTTTTCCCATTTATTCATGAAATGAAACTTCAGGATGTGTAGTCAGCACTGTATCTTTCACTGGGATACCACAAAGGCCATATTTATCCATAAAGATGTTACCATCTCACCTATAATGAAACAATAAAATATTCCTACTCCTACCCTTAAATCACTAACATACAGCTAAAATCCAAGAGAGGTAGAGGACTATGTTACCTTGATGCATATGCATTCTGTTACTGTTACATTGGCTCTTCAGGGCTTTTCTTTCTGCATTAATTATGTTTTTTTTAAAAAAAAAGAAAAATAATCATGTCACTTGCAAAACAATCCTTATATAGACCAGGCTTAAGCTAACAGGAAGGAAAAAAAAAAGAGAGAGAGGAAAATGTATAAGAACACCTAAATTCATACCTCCTTCTTGATAAATACCAATACGCTTGCAGAACTCAGCCATTGTGTAGTATGGCATATGAAATATAATTAGGTAATAGTCCTTGTAATGTCCTTGAAATCATCCCTGGTTCTTTCTTGAAAGCTGGAAGGCAGCTTGACATTTACTTCAAGTATTTACTTGTGGCACCTTGGAAAGTCTTGAGGAAAAATTATACTTAATAGGTAGCTCATGGTAAAAGTGATTGAATTGCAGTACATTGCTGTTGATAATATGGATCTATTTACTCAGTACTTGGTTAAAAGGAGTAAGGAGGAGCAGGAGGGGCGTCTGGGAGGATTCTCTTCCTAAAACAAAGCTGCTGAGAGGGAGAGAATTCAAAAGGTCAGTGAGGCATCAGGGGAAGTATTTGTAAGAGAGAAAAATAAAACAAGCAAGCAAAAAAAAAAAAGCTATTGCAAGTGAGCCCAGGACTGTCAGACATTTACTTAAAAACAAGCACAAAGAAATATGTCCAAGAGAAATATTTCTAGCTAGAGAAAGGAGAGAAAAAATCTTGGCTGTTTAACACTAAGACTGCAACACACTGCACACATCTAATAACGTGGGCTGTGGGACTCTCCGCATATTTCTTTTTATTAAACTGAAAGATTATTAAGAAAATTTTGTATAAGACTTGTGGTGACTAGTAACTGTGCAAGGTTGTTACACTGCATGTGGATCTACCATGAGCATAGAATGAGATATGAATTTTACCGAAAAATTGAATTATACAGCTGTTTCACAGATAGCACTGTTAAGATAAAAAAATAAGGGACATAATTCCAGACTGAAGTAAAGAATTTGTCCTACTGATTTTAGACTCTCCAGACCTTATTCCTTCAGTCTCCTTTCTGCTCAAATTCCTAATTTACACTGCTATAAACCAAAATATTTCTCTTCCTCAGCTTTTAATTGAGCTTCAGCACTTTCTTTTGCCCTTGTCCCTTATTTCTGTCACAGCCTCCCCCCCAGATACATTCTTTTTTCCTCCTTGTTGCGAGCCCCAGCAAGCCTTACTTTATTTTATCTCCATGTCCCACTCTCTCCTTTCAGTGAGCTCTGTTCCTGGATCCTGCTCCTCTGTTCCCCGATCCTACTCTGACCACCTATCCCTGCTCTCCTCACACCTTCTCCACTTCCTCTGCCTCCACCTGATTTCTTCTCCCCTGCCACAGGATTTCTTTCTTGCTAGACTCCAAAAGAGGGAGCAGTGAGACCACAGAGACAGTTTCGCTGCTCACAGCTTCTACCTGGGCTGTGGAGTAGCAGGGGAACACCAAACCCCGGGTGCAGAGGGATCACACTCTGGTGCTGCAGGGATGAAACATCTGCAGCTCAATCAGGTGCAGCAGCGGAAGGAGGGCACAGCTCTTGTCGAGCGGGCAGAAAGCTGCCAGTCAGACCTCTGCTGTGCACAGCTAAACTGCATAAGCATTCAAAGCTTACAGCTTGGCCACATTAAGGGGCAAGATGTAGAAATAATTTGAAATTAAGTTAAGCCTGGGAGGAAGCAGGCGTGGGAGGAAGCTGTTTTTTACTCTGTAATTTATTACTATGTAATAGTAACTTGAATCTCCCTGTCCTTGTCTCAAACCTCGAGCTTTTTGTTATACTATCTCTCTGCCATTCTCTCAGAGGGCAGAGAGAGTGAATGAGAGACTGCCTAGCTTGGTCCTGAGTGGGGCTAAACTACAACACCTAAGTATGTTAATATTTTCCCCATAAATACAATCCTGCATGCATGTGTGTGCTTGTGTCATTTGCTAGCAAACTTTAAGCTGACTAGCTGGTGGATGGAGGAGACCTGCACCAGGAAAGACTCAAGATCGGAGCCAGAGGCTGGGAAAGGGGCCCAGAATGCAAGCATGGAGGCCAAGTTAGAGGCCATCCTAATACTTGAGAAATCTGTGATTGTGTGTGTATGAGAATGCAGCTAGCAGAGGCAGCCGCAGTTCTGCAGCAGTCTCTGGGTTCTGCTTTGGGAGCTTCTGGACCTTCTGGGCGCAAGCTCCAAGATCACTGCAAAAATCCTGAGAACATGCTGAGAAACTTGAGGGTGCCTGCTTTTGTCAGGCAAGGATGAGGTAAGGGGAGCACAAGGGTATGGGCCCAAGGAAGTTCTAGTAGCTTCTGTCAAACAGAATGAGCTGCCTTTGACCTAGGGTGCCCAGATCCTTTGTCGCAGCTACCACCTGCTTATGGAAGGTTGAGCACGCTTCAGCCGGTGCTCAGGAGAAGCCTGTGTAAGAGCTGCGCCCAGAACATAACTTTCAGAGGCAAAGGGTGTGAAGAAGGGGTTCTCAGTTGAAATTGGGCCACTGTAACAGAATCAGACATGGTGGTAATGTGCCATAGAGCAGTTTCTCCAGCAGACGTTGGAGCAGCTGTCCTGGCTAGGGCAAAGGCTTCCATGCAGACCGAGTTTTAGGTGGCAGATGCAGACCTCCAAGTCTTGGGCTGGAGGGAGTGCCTGGGGTCTGTCTCTGAAGCCAAGAGAAAAGCACCTCTGTCCTGCAGAAGGTGAGCTGTCTTGAAGGAGCTGTGCTGCTGAGCGGAGGAGTTACGGGTGGCAGTGAGCAGCCAGCGCAGCATCAGAGAAGATGAAAGAGGGATAGACAGGATCTCATCTGAGACTCAACAGTTTGAAGAGGCTAAGCTGCCATCTGCAACAGAGAAGTAGGCAGTTTGTAACACCCCTATTAAGGTATGCAAAACCTCTAGAGAAGGGGAAGGATGGACTCTTGTGACTTCTGGCACCAAGCATAAGACTGCTCCACCACCAGAGAGCTTACAGCTGTGAAACGGGTTCACCACCCTCAAAATTGAAGGGGAGTCAGATGTATTTACAGGCAAAGAATCTAACTCACCTAACTCCAAACCATGCAAAACTATGGAGGGGAGAAATGGTGAGCCATTGTAATGGGTGACTCCCTGCTGGGGTGGACAGAGGCACCCATCTGCCTATCTGACCAGTAATCTCCAGAGTTTGCTGTCTGATGGGGGCCAGGATCTGGGATGTTGTGGGGGGCTATTTATGTGAGTTTTGGCAGACTGATACATGGATTCTGCTAAGGGCAGCACTTGTCTGTGTCAGTCTGTGTACCTGGTCATAGTACCCTCTGTGTGTGGGGTGCACATGTGTGTGTATCTGGAGTACATGCTCAGCTTTGGTGCGGGCTGAACCTGCAAACAAGAACAACAGCATCCACCTGCATGAGAGTGGGATGGAGAAATCCTCAGGGTCCCACAGTGCACCCAGATGAGCTTCAGCATCGAGGAAGGAGGAATCTAGAAGTGTGTCACATCTGACTGGTCCAGTAACATCCTTACCAAAAGATTTTTTAAAATAACCCCACTCCATCTGTGTGGCTTTTATTTCTTTATAGTAAGGGAAAAAAAAAGTCTAATAATATTTGGTCTTTGCTAAAAACCTAGTTGAAATTAAACAAAGTTATAAGGAGTGAAAAGGAGACAGTATGAGATAGATGTTTTGTTTTTTTTTTCCTGCTTATAATGTCATTCATTGTCTCAGAATGCAAAATGTATTATTTGTCCTTCTGATTCAGCACAAACTATGTACACCCTGTTAGACCTGTTATGGTAACACAGCATTAAGACACAAAGTGAATGACGGTTTGAAGATTTCAGACACTCACATGGGGTCACAGTTAAAAAGGACCTCAGATAACTTTGCCTTCATTAAGCAATTCCCAGTACTTGAGAAGCAACTGAACTATCATGAAGGTGTTTTGGGTTGGTTTTTTTTTTTTTTTTTTTTATGAAGCCTGTTACTGTAGATTTCCAGAACACGAAATTAATACTTCTACTAAAGTTTAGGGAGCTCTAATTACTGTCTGTTATGTTGACAAGGCAAATTATTTCTGAGAGGAAAAAAAAGCTAGATTATTTCTATTTCTGGAGACAATAATGAATTGATATGTGGTGGCTTCTGTCTGATGTTTATTGTCTTTTTTTTATCGAGTGGGTGGCAAGTGGATTGATAATTTGATCCCAGAAAGAAGCAGAAAAAACAAGCAACATCACCTCATCCGGTGAATGAAGCAAGTAGGTAAGGAGAAGAGGCAGGTGAGAGAGGAAGAAAGAACATGCTTTACGGATTACGGCTGTAAGAATTTTAAAACATTTTTATACAAAAAGCTTAAGGCTGACTTTCAAGTCATGGAGAAGCACCATGTGTACTGTGCTATGAAGCACATATCTTCCAGACAGCTTTTATTACTGGCACTATTTTTATGTTAAGCAAATACCTCCCTCTCACCATAAATTTTTGAGGATGCATTGCACTTATCAGATTTGATTAACTTCTTCCAAACAAGAGGTGTTATCTTATAATCTTCTCTGCTAGCAGAGAAATACTAGGAAATCTGACCCTCTTTTGGATTCCTTGCTTTGCTTACCTGCTGGGCCCTACTGTTGACAAGCTTGCTTAAATTACATTTTCTTTGGTTAGGAAAGTAACGTGTTGCTTATATCAGGTCTGTGACTGAAGCCCAGCACATCAGAGAAGCACAGCAGCACTGTGAAGCAATCATAGATAAAAACAGGACATATTTGTAAACAGGTTGTGTGAGCCTCTTGGTTTTCATTCACCTGTGGAGAGAGAATGAATGCCTTACAAATAAAGCCATAGGGGAAGATGCTAAACATCCTGTACCACTTGCTTCATAAATATATGCATCCAAAAACGAATTTACTTGCATTTTTGGGGTTTGGCTATATACTGTTACATCAAAATCACTTTCTGCTGTAGCCTGCAAGGTAAGTGAAGGGATATCACAGAAAAAAAAAAAAGAGGGCAGCCTCCAAAGCAAAATATATTTTTTCAGCAATAAGATCCATGGTGAGTTTTCAGCATATGTATATCTGTGCCAGAGAAATGTTGTTGATTTGTTTCAAGTGAAATGGAAAGGCATTATGTCCCCCTACCCATATCTCCCATTCTTAGTTTGCACATCTTAGACCCACAGGAAAACAAGGCTGTCGCAGCTGAGAGAGTTATTCCTAAACTGCTTTCTGCCCCTTACTGCATAGTATATAAGGATCCTACTCCAAAATACACAGCAGGAAATCTGAAATTCAGTTCTGAGTATGTTCCCCGCATGGTTTATGAACTGATATGATATGGTAAATACAGACCAGATTGTTCTGTCCTGCAGTGCAGCTTTTTGTGTATTTTATATTTGGCAAGAAAAAAAAAAAAACAACAAGAAGATGTAGGTGAAATGTCTGTAAAGTTCTTTCATTTGCTTAGAACTTGTCACATTCCGCTTAGACATACCTTGATCTGAGACCACAGAGATTTCCAGGGTCACTTGTGCCCTCCGCTGCCCCACCAACCTCTTCCTTGACAGTATGGGTGGGATCATTCTCCTCTCCTATTTCCATCTCACAGCCAGGTGTTCTATTTAGTCAGTTAGGCTCCCACTAACAGGCACCAGTACAGAGTACTTAATTTGAGTTATTTAAGTCATTTGCCTCAGAAGGAGATGAACTGCCACAGGAGGTATGTATCAAAGAAGCCTAGGTGACTAACTAAAATGAAACACTGAGCTTTCAGATGGTTGCAATTAGGGGAGATGACTCCCACCAGAGGTGAGGTGATTCTGCAGAGTCCTGCCTTGCCTCAGGAGCCAGTTGAAGAAGAAAGCCAATGGAGAAGGAGAATGGCAAAAAAAAGCAAACAAAGGCACTTTTTCAGTAGGTTGCCAAAAGCCAAAACTATAACAAGATTAATGCTTTTTGTCATTACTCTGCTATTGCTGCTCTGTTAGGTTCTTCCTCTGTCCTGTCCCTCCCCTCCCACACACCTCCTGCATCTTTCCTGGGATTTTCTCTGCTGCATAATTCTTTTTGCAGGGCTGTTGCTTCTTCTAATTTGGGGATGAAAAGGGGATGATCTCACCTTAGTGTTCATTTGCACTGAATTTTATACTGGCTTTGTTAGGAGCTAATGACACTGGGTGCAGCAGCTCCATTTTCCAGTATCTTCCTCTTGATCAGTTTTGGGAGGGTTTCTGTCTGGTCAGATCAATAAGTCTTGGTCCTCCCTTATGCACATGTGCTTCACACTGTTTTCTGATATGTGAAGTTCTTGCTGCTGTCATCTAGTGATAAGGAAGGAACACAAAGGTTGCCCTAAAATAATTTTGAAAGTATCTCTGTAATAAACTTCACATAATCATTTTGAGTCGTAAGGAAGATTGGTTTTGGCTATTCCTTTTAGTGATGTATAAAAATGTGATTGTAGCCAAGGGTTCATCATCTCTTCACAAAATAAATGATTCTAATGGCCTCTTAATAAATGCATATTGCATTGCATTACAGCAGAACCTCTTGTGAGATAACATGTTATGGGGATATGAAAAAAAAAAAAAACTATTGTGATTTTAGTTTTAGAGATTTAAATGTCAGCCTTTAGGAGAAATGTTTTTTAAAAGCTGAAAAAAGGCAACAGACTCTTAAGTGAAGTGACCTCAAATGAAGTTCTTCCTAAAAAGGAAAAAAAAAATATTTTAAATATTAGAATAGAAGAAAGAGAATTGATTGTATTTTGAAAGCTGGGGGGTTTAAAGTTATCAAATAAAGTTATATGTTATTTTCTACTATACAGGCTTATAGCTTGTTTGTAATTTTAAGTTATATTTGCATACTGATGGAGTGGAAAGCAAATATTTCTCTCCTAAAATTATTAGTTTGATACAAGTAGATTTCCAGTACAGTGAAAATGGTTAGTGAGGATTATAAGACATTGGCTATAGTCAGATATTCCACAATAGATCAAACCTAAACATTTACAGTGCCACCTGATCCAGAGGTAAAAATTAACTGTGTTGAAAATACAGTGCTCCTGGGTTAATGCTTACCTCACAGTCCCTGGAGGGTAGTAAATGGGCCTATTTTCAAGTTAAAAAATAGAGCTGGAATTGAGATTGAGTTTGCCTCTCAGGAGGCATGCTTCCTTTCAGCGGTGAATAGACAAGCAACAACCACTTGGTCACTGGTTATTTAAATCTGTAAGGCCAGCTTTGCCAGACTTGTCCCTTCCAATTTGTGTGTGACATAGGAGAGAAAGGTATTTTAGTAAACAAATGGGCAAGTCCAGCTGCATGCAACACCGCTCTTCATAGAACTTGTGAGTGTTAAGCATCCCTTAGAACTATGTGTTTTAAAATGAGCTAGAAGCTTCACAAATGGAAATCTCTCAACACTTATACACACATTTGCTACGGTAACTAGACAGGAGGCTGAGATGTCTTTTCCAGTGTTCCTGTCTGCCTGACAGTCAGTCTGTTACAGCATATGAACCATTGAAAGCAGAAAGCTGAGGGGATGCTATGTGCATTCCCTGTCACTAGAAATCAGGAGCTTCACTACAGGAGAGTGAGTAAACTCAGAGCAAGTGAAAGCGACATCGGGATGGTTAAGGCACTAATTCATGAAAGAGGAAACTAATATTCAAGATTCTTCTTTAGCACAAGTGTTCTGCAGTGATTACAGCAATTTGTGTTTTTGCAATTTGCTTTCATAGGACAACTTCTCTTTTCTTCAAAATCATGCAGAAATTTTTGAAGTCTCAGTAATTTTCAAAGTAGACCAGTTCCTAGTCCAGTTTTGTGTAGGGTATTGTGTTGTAAAATGCAACATGTGCATTTATTTGAATATTTTAGAGCTACTGCTTCTTCATTGCAGATCTTAAGACAGGCTGTTGGCTCCCAATGTATGTGAACATACAACACGAAGCATAATTGCTGTCTCGATGCCTTTCAGTCACAGAGGATGCTCCTTCCTGAAGATGCAGGTATATGCATCTCCTCTCTCACTCCCACAACTAGAAAAAGATACATGATATTTCAGATCCAATTTTGTAACTCTATTCTATTTCCTTGGTTAATGTCATTGATGTAATGACTGAAGATGTAAAATGAGCAAGATCAATGAAGATATTAGTAGATGTTGAAAGGAATTGTGCATGATGCATCTTTTCTCTCTTGGGAGATCTGGGGTAAATAGCAAAGCTGACACCTCAGGCCCTCTCAGAATAATATGTCTGTTTCTGTAGTATTATTAACAGTAGATAGAAGTCCTGGGACCTAATGACTGCCAGTTTTAAATGTGGATGGTGCAGGCAAGCGGTTTTGTGAAAACTTCCTCAACAGTCAATGGAGACTAAAACCATCCCAATAAAGTATTCAACTGACCTATTGTATACAACTGTTTCAGGGTGTGATGAATCCCCATACATCTGTGCTCAACTCTTCATTGCTATTTGTGGGAGCTTAGGTAACTTGCTTAGACAAGAAGTTTAACATTTTAATGCTTGCAGTTAGGTGACTTGAATCTCATCCAGAATGAGTACTGTAGTCCTACTGAATTCAAGGAGAATGCTCACATCAGCATTTGCCTGCTAATTCTTCTACCAGATGCAGAATCAGGCCTTGCTTTACGATACAGCATGTCGTAGCAAGTTTGAGAGTACTTAAAATTAGACGCCCCATATGAAGCCAACAAAGCCTTTGCTTTGACAATATGTCTCTATCTGCATTTTATGGCAGTTTGTCATAATTTTGCCTGCCTATAACAGTTTACGGTCATAATAAGATATTGACACATTTAACAGCAGCTGTTTAAAATTTCATAAATACCATAAATGCCAACCATTCCATTAAAAGAAAAATAGAAACAAAAAGCATAAAAGGCATTTGATGAAAGGCAGATTGCTAATGTTTTAAAAAATAAAAACATTGTTTTAACCATTGTATTGTGGTTGGCAGGGCCAGCAGCATATTGCTGTGGCAATATACTGCAGATATAATAGCTAAATATGAAAAAAATCCATGTAGAAAAATATTCCAAGTGAAATAAAAAGCATCCACAAATTATAAAATTACAAAATATATGAAAACTTCTAAGATAAAAGTTTTGCAGAATTAAAAAGAAATTGTCCAAGTCTTATTTTTTCTATAGAACTTTTGAGTCCCAGTCAGTAATTAAAAAGCACTAGAATTGTCAAAATATTTTTCCCATTGAAAAATAATCAATCATAGGACTGAAATATACCAACTGTGTGCAATGACTACTGTTTAGTAAGACTAAGATAGAATCTTATGATTATGTACAGAAACAGCTTGTTAAGATAATCTCTGTATATACATAATCTGAGCTATTAAAAGAGTGGATTAAAAAATTACAGGGAGGGGGTTTTTTTTGTTTTTTTTTGGTTTTTTTTTTTTCCTCTTAGAAATCTAGATGGATGATGGCTTCCTCTGTGAAATAATTTTATCCTGCACTCCAGGATAAGGTCTATCTTTCTCCATCACATAACCTAGAAGATGAAGTGATCTGCAACAGAATTTGTAACTATACTATTGATGTATCCATGCAGAGGCTGATCTTAATGACAGCAGGGTTCCTTCAAGAACATGTATGGATCATTTACTTTTACAGTTCTTTCACTTATTAGAAGCTTACAGTCATCATTACAGATATGCTTGTTAGCAGATGCTTCCCTAGTTAACACATTAGGTCCCATGGAAGTACTGACTGTTCAGTGCAAATGCATTTAGGTTGTTATCCAAACTCAGAGAAGAGTCCCACTGACTTAAAAAGGATCAAATGTCTGCTAGCTTTTAAATCCATTTTTATAGAGAACAGATCTCCAAAAAGATTGGTTACAGAAACAATTAATTATTTTAAAAGTAGTAAGGTTTAGAAGCCTATTTCTTAACTGTTTGGAACTTAACTGTTTGGAACTGTTTGTTTTTTAATCTTGTTTAAAAGGCATATTGTATATAGAGAAGATCATCACTGATCTTCTAATAGACAAAATTAGGCAATGCATTGTCACGCTTCATGTCTGTCATGCAGTAACTCCTATGTGGCTTAGCACTTACTGAGGAAATGGTTTCAGTCTATTTAACCACAGCTGACTGAAGCCCTCTACACTCGTAGTCCAGGTAAACATCTCAAGCACCAGATTATTGATTTAGCCAACAGTGTTGCCCTATCTACCCATTTCTTTGTCACTCTGTATAAGGATGCAGAGGCTGGGGATCAGAAAGAGAGAGAGAGAAAAGGCACAGCTTATTCACGTATAAATACAGTTGGAAATATGACTTCTTAAAAAAATGTAGATGTCTGATTCTATCTTCCCAACTCCAGTTGAGTAGCAAGAGCATTCACTGTAGGCATGTAAAATGATGTATTGGATGTAGTCTTGTGGTGTCTCATGTTACAGAGCCAGGGGCAATAAATTACAATAGGAAATTCTCAATGTACTAATCTGGGAACAAAATGAACTTATCAAAATAAAGAAATAAATTAAATGGAGGCTTCAACTCTTTTAATCTTTTAATCAAAGGCTTAGTGGCATAATGTTATAATGAAGGCCCCACATTATCAATTCTTCATTACTTGCACACTAAATTCATTAGTGTTACTACGAAGTTTCATAAATTATTTAAACTAGCCTTGTCAAAATAAATGAACAAAGTACATTCTGAGATACTCTAGCACTATTTTTTTCCTTTTTCCTTTTTTTTTTTTTTCCTTCTTCACATTATGCTTGCTTGCATTCTTGATAGTTCACGCAATTGGTTGATTCACTGTGGGGGCCTGCTTCAATGCCTATTAATTTTAGTGGGAGTCTTACAGCTAAGCTTGGTGGGAGTCTGAGTGGACCCTGAGTGTCCCAGTATCAATGAAAATAAGTCATGTTCTATTGTTATCGCTAATTAGCCTGCAAGCATTACAGAGCAGGGCCCGTCTTTGACTTGGTGATTGTACAGCACTTAACACAATGGGGCCTCCATTCTGGTTGGAATATCTCCATTAATATAATAGTTCTCTTGTGAATGCAGCTATTTAAAATCTCTGCCACGTGCTAAGGGTATTTTTTATTAATTACCTGCTTTTCAAAAGTTGTAATCTGTGCAAGACAGTGGATAAATAAAACATGTACTGTAAAATCTATCAAATAGCTTTTATCAAGAACTGTGGCAACATTTTAAAAGTATTTTTAATAATAGTCAAATACTGAGAACAGGAAAATTATAACGTTTGAGAGCAAATTTTCTATATTTGTTTAATGCATACACACATACACAAATAAATATATAAATATATACATAGAGATAAGTATTTCTATTTATGCATACTTCCATAGAAACTTTGGTCCAGATTTTAAACTGCTACTTCAACAGATGACCACTTGGCTGTGAGCTCCATAAGAAGTGTTATTTTTTTTTTTCTTTATGAAGCTGACACAGCAGACACCCCAAAAGGAGCAAGGAGGAGATGGGAAAATATTGCATGGATGAACGGGTGTAGCAGTGAACATCTTATACTAATTAAAAAAAGAGAGTTCCTATTATAGCTTTTCTTTCAAGGTAGTGTAGTTCTACTCTTCTCAACATAGGGTTCTGCCCAGTAGTCACACTGAGTGGAAACAGTATAAGAATGTTATTACATGAGGCATAAATAGAAAAGCTCAACTCTGATCATTCCTGCACAACACTTGATACTGTAGACCCTCCAATTTCTATGGTGTTGTCATGTAAGGTAAGGAGAAAACCTAGTATTTGAACTTGATCTGCAAGAAGACTGCAAATCAGCCTTTATTCCTAAATACTAAAAAGAAAAAAATAAAGAAAAATAAAGATAATATATCTTTCTAAATAAAAATATTTTTTGAAAATATATTAGTGAAGAAAATTAAATGTTCCAGGTCTATGTGCATCATCTGCATTTCAGTGATGTACGGTACTCTTTTACTGAATTTATTCAGCTTTGGAATTCCACTGGATAGTCATGCACTGAGTGTGAGTACTGGGGAAAGGGTGTTATCCTTAAATTATAATGGCTCTGCTTTGTTTGGTTGAATAAATTCCTATTAGTGTGTGCGTGCGTGCGTGTGTAGGAGAGAAGCTGCTGATACTTTTCTCACTTCTTCAGTAATCTCAGTTTCAAAGGCTCTGAAAACCCTAGTTACTTTTTTTTGTCATTAGTGATACAGTAAATACTGCTGGCCAAAAATATCGCTGTTCTTCATAGTCAACATCCTATTGATGTGAAAGGAAAATGTTCCCCCTTCTTTAGACTTAAATGCTGAACCATCTCACTTGTGCTCTGACACCTCCATACTGCATACATATAACCTCTAACCTGACTGTGCACTTTAGCAGCAGATTAAATCACTCAAAGTCCCGTTTCACGGGGGCAGTAGGACTCTGCAGTCACAGGGTGGTAGATCCAAAAGCAATTTTCTCTTTACTGCAAAACGAATTTGTGGGGAGTCCCTTCATGTGTTCAAGCGCTTGGAAAATAGAATTGCAGCAATACGTTTCATGCTTTTTATTTGTGTGGCACGGTGAAGGGACAGTTGCTTCCCAAAAGCACTGTTTCAGTCTGTTTATTTGGAGACTCAGCCCTGCATTGCTACCTACCTGGAACACTCTCATCCTGAACAGTAAGAATACAAGATTTCTTTCTCATGGAAGTTTGTATTCTGCAAAAAAAATTGATAAGTATACCAGAGAAGACTGGCATGGTGTAATGCCACATTCTGGCTCAGTTTGAACCCTTATAGCAGATAAATATGAAATGTCATACCAGATGTCTGCTTAAAATGCAAGGGCTCTGCTTGTGAATCTTATGTAAGGTTCAGCATCGCTTGTTCTCACAGTTGACTGTGAAGTGGGTCTGGCTCCCAGCCCAGGTCTCTCACATAATGATTAACCTGAGACTACATGGCACCATCTGGTACTGTCTCAGGTAGGAAACATATATAAATGACTGAACAGTTACGCTTTTCCCTCTGTAAGCAGAGTAATATTTGAGGAATGGTACCTTTTTTTTTTCCCCAGAAGAACTGCTTTGAAATATTTCATGTACAGATAGAACTTACACTCAGTACTAAAGCCCCTCCCCAAAACCTGTCTGGAATTCTTTGCTTCCTGCCTTCTTTTATACTCTTTCTTTCTTTCTCCCTCTGCCTCTCTTCGTTCCTCTCACCCTTCCTTCCTCTCACCCTCCTTCCTTCCTTCCTTCGTTCCTTCCTTCCTCTCTCTCACCTTCCTTCCTTCCTTCCCTCCTTCCCTCCTTCCTTCCTTCCTTCCTTCCTTCCTTCTTTCCTTCTTTTCCTTCTTTTCCTTCTTTTCCTTTCTTTCTTTATTTTGCTCTCTCTTGCCGTTTTGCTCAGTCTTTCCTGAACATTGATCTTGAGTCTGGGGGCTTGATTAAACTGAAAACGTAGATTTGCCACATTTTCTGTTTTTAGCTGGAGAAGTACTTCTGTAGGATCTTTTGGCAAGTCAGCAGCTGAAGTAAATAACCAGCTTGGAAAGAGTGATGACTCTCAGAGCTGACATGATGGCACTACCTCCATTTCCATCATCTAAGCAGAAAATCCTAGACATGGGTCTTTGGAAATGCCTCATGGACAATTTAAATGAATGTTCACTCAAGGAAGCAATGTTAAAGGGGGAAAAATGCAAACAGAAAGGATCTCGGGCTGCCATCTTTTCCTTATTTCTCCTTCTTCTTTGGATGGTCATATGTTTCTGTGGCTTAAGAAGAGTAAGGCAGGATCCTTCTATGTTTTAAAACACAAAAGCTCACCCTCTCACCCTTCTCTGTGTTTCTAATGAATCTATTCCAAGATGCCCCTTGAAAATGATAAAGTGTGAAATATGAAGGTCGTAAAATGTGAAATAGCCAAGGAGATTTCCAGGATTCAGTATTTCACAGGCTCAGGTTTCTATAATGCCTGCTCTGGGGCCAGCAATATCAAACCTGTTAGAACAGCGGCTTAAGTGGTGGTGTGGCAGCCACTTCTCCAGCCAGCAGGACCTACGAGGGATCTCCCTACAGAGGTGGAGCTGAGTCAGTCTCTAAAATGGCTCTCATGACTTTTGTTGCCCTGTGCCTGTGGATTTCATAAGCAGGAAATCTGAAATAAGAGCAAACATACAGGGTTCATAGACCTTGTGGCTACAGTTTTAACCCTTCACGAGACCCAAAATTCATGGAAATTAAAATAAAATAGTGAGGACACAGGATACTATAATGAAGCAGTTGTAGCAGAAAGTAATATCCCCAGAATATGTCTAAGGCCATAAAACTGGCTCAGTAGTCTGGGCATTTGATGCTATTAAGTATTTGGGAATGATTGATCTTTTCTTTCTCTGCAAATTTTGCCAAATGTACCATCTTTTTCATAAATATTACATACTTTCTCTTTTTTAAAATAACAAAATATTTTAAAAACACATGCATTGTTAAACAGTTCTGTGTAGGGTTATTCTGGGTGTTGGAACTTATTAACATTTAGGCAGGTATGGTTAGGACTCTGCTCTTCATCATGTTCTGCTCCAATAGCCAGACTTGACTGGTAAGCTACTTTATACTTTGACTTCTGCTCCGAGAAATTCCTAAACACAGGATGAAAATTTCAGAGATCTGCTGAACCATTAAGGTAGCCAAAGATAGCTAAGCCAACAAGGAAACACATGAAGATGGGTTGTGGTGCTGGAACTTGAAAAGTCATCCATGACAGACAGGGAGGAGTCTCACACTGCAGCAAGATAGATGGAAAAGTTCCCAACCTCTTAACCAAACAGATGGTGTATCTGTTCTTATCTAGGAAACTCTTAAATTTTTAAAAGTTATTTTATTAGAATTTTAAATTTCTCTGAAAGAAAGAGTAGTAACACTGGATAAGGTTTGACATTAGAGATCACAAAGCAAGCATTGTACTTGTCCCTGGATGCTCACATCAAGAAAAAGAGGAAATATTTACAGAGGTGTAAGGGTTATAACTATGATTAATGGAATGGAATTAAGAACAGACAGATGTAGGTTGAAAATCATCAAAAACATCCTCACACAGGCATATCTGATACTATAGAAGACACTACACTACACTACAAAGGAAGTTGTAAAAGAAGCATCAATGCTAAAAAAAAATGCACTAATAATGATCAATTCTTCATTGGCCGTGACATGAACTAGACAGCCCAACAGGGCTTTTCTATCCTTGGCTTCCATTATTCTATGGTAAAATTAGAAGGCAAATAAGCAGAACTGTTCATGACAGCCTTATCTTTTATTACCGATAGGAGAATGCTCACTGTTACCCAAGCTAATCATGCTGCAATATAACTTCAACATTTTATATTGGATATTATTATAGGTACATATCACTATAACTTAGTGCTTTCATTTTGAGCCCATCATGGTGCTGTAACAGTTTTCTAGCAAAACACGTTAAATTTAAAGGGGAAAAATGAGTGGGAAGTATAGTACTCAATTATATCTACTGTGGCTTCTGTTTTAGGGTTTTTATCGTTAGACTTAGTTTTCATTATTAGTTCACAATAGCAGCTGGGATTTACTTTGTGTGCGTGTCATTTTAATTTGAGGGACTCCAGGGCTTCTAAAGGCATTCAGTCTTTCCTGTACTGTGGTATTTATTTTACTTGCCTGCTTTTCTGTAGTTTTTTAATTTCATTGAAATTAATTGTTGTTTAGATCAATGATTTGCAAATGTCAGTATACTGATGGGATGCAGGGGAAGAAAAAAGTTTTCATTGAGCTTTCATGGGGACACTTAATACCTACAAACTGTGTCATTACTAAAACTCAAGCAACTCCTTCATTTGAGGTAGTCAAAAGAAACATTTTAACCTCTGCATGTGGTACTAGAAATTAGGTCCAGATGCACAGAAGGAATAATGCTCCTCAAATTGTTCATGATGTTCCTGGGAGCAAATGGATGCCTTTATGGAGTCAAAGATATCCTGTTTTCTTGACTGCTGCTTATTTTGGGAAAGAAATTTATTTGAAATGCCAGAAGTTATTATGTAAAATGGAAACTCTTGTTCATTAAGGAATTAATCCACTACTCTGAATACAGATCCAACTAGCAACTAGACATGTGTCTCTGTAGGGATTTAAAATCATTTAGAGCTTAGCTATCCTCCCTAAATATATATATGTATATATAAATACATACATAAGGTTGTCCAAAATCCAAGGTTGGCAGATTGAGGGGCAGAGCACAGGTGCTCAAAAATATATGCTCAGAACTGTAGCTATAACTCTTCTTCTAGATGTGCACACATATATTCCCATGTCAGATTTGTCTACTTTACAAAAGAAAAGCTTGTGTATTTCTTTAGAACTCAGAGGATACGATTTCTATCTGAGAAGAGTTGGTTTAGTCCCTTAGTGTTTCATTAAGGAAGTTTACCACAAAAGAACAGTAGAATCAATTTTCTTGTCCTAAAGGATGCAGTAGTATAAGCATAGATAAAATAAGGTAAGATCTAATTTTTAATTTTTTTTCTTCTGGTAAATTTTTATCTTCTTCAAAATTTTAGTCAAAATGTGCATGACAACTGGACTTGCTAATCCAAAACAAAAGCACTAATCTGAAATTCAACTGTAATATAGTGCCAAAAATTCTTAATTTAATTTAGTTAAATAGCAGGTTAAAGAGAGGTCCAGAAGGTGAATCTGTTTCTGTTACATCCTTGTTCATTTAGCAATCACCGATGGATAATGCAAAGGTGACTGGAGGAAGATTCATCTGCCTGTAAACAAGACAAGATCTCTATTTACCAATTCTTAGATTATAACCCAAGGACTTTGACTTTCCTCCAGTACCTGAGGAAAGCTCTTTTGACGGGTAACTTCAATGGCTAGTACATCTGGTCCTTTGAGGCAGTATATGGATACACTGCTACTTGTACTAGTATAAAATGAGAATTTATACCAATAGTCCGAATTACATTAAAAAAAAAAGTATGCACAGCTTCTATCGCTATGGCTAGTATCTTGTAATTTTAATATATAAAAATTCAACTGAAAAGTTTATAATGATGCTTTAATGTTCTAGTGTAAATGTTTTAGCTTGTCCAACACAGAAGAGGACACAAATTTGTATTAGGGGTCTGATTTAGATGAGAAAGATAGAGCTGAGTGTTAATTTGGTTTCCATTTATTTCTGCTGATGTACATCATGTGAAGATTATGTACTAGTGACAGTCAATGCTATGTGAATTCTGTCTTTGGTGGTGGTGGTGTTACCAAGGAAAGAACAATGCTATCAGAAATTGTTGAGGTAAATAATTAAACTGTGCTAATTTATTGGTATGATGATCAGTAATGTGTCAGCATTTGAGAGTTTTGATTGCCATTGTAATACCTCCTCTTCGCAAAGTTCTGTTCCCTGTGAGCACCTGCAGATGTCTGAGCCTTTGTTGGAGCAAGGGAGGAGTGTGCATGTGTGATGACAAGGAGAGGCATCAAAGCCTGGCTTCATCTTCTCCTTACCCAAATATCTTCCTAAATAGGCCTCAGGAATATGAAGGAGAGGTATGGAGGTGGAGGGGATGAAAAGGCCATTATAGAGGTGTAACAGAGCTGGCTACTAGTGCTGGGCACAAAACTATTCTGGGCAGAACTGCAGTTCCATGTTTTTTGACATATAATTACTATTACTATTAATATTAATAACTTTAGTATTAGTTGGTCTTGAAAATTGTAATATTACCAAAGGTAAAAGCATATACATATATATACATACAGCTACATATATATATGTACACACACATCTTTGCGGTTATAGTTGAATATGTGTGGATATACTCATCGTATATATATCGCATAGAAACACATATTCCTTTATGTGGAAAAAATAGGCCTGACATCTACATCAAACAGGAGTATTTCTCAATATGCACAACCTTAGCGAGTACTTTTGATAAGATGTTAACTCCAACGGGATGGGAACAGAAGAGAAGGGCTATGTAGATGTGATCCATTGCCCTGTATCGTCTCTGTAGTGACAGAGTAGCAGCATATCACAGCTTGTAAAAAAACTTAAAATGCGCACAGAGTATTTGAAGAAAACATCAGCTAAGTCTTTCTTTTCAAATGTTACTACTTACAGAAAGTCACCAGTATGATAAGAATTTAAAATCCTATTAGGCAATTGAGATTTTTTTTTTTTCTGTAATTTGACATGAAAGTCTTTTTGTTAGTGACTTTCATATTGTATTAGCTATAAAGAGGGAGTGAAGAAGTAGGCTCTGGCTGCTAGCCAAGTCTGAGACACAGTCCTACCACAATAAATTCCAGGGTGAATGGCAGAAGCATGCAAATGAGCTAAGAACTCCAATGAGCAGAAGTGGCACAGATACGCTGATAGCAAAGTGCAACCTCCCGTTTCTGCTATGACAAAATTGCTTGGAATTTGGAGGGCAGAGCACTGACTCAGAGCTGGATTTTATCCTTTAGCCTTATATGTGGACACAAATTCTTCTTTAGAAGGTTGGATGGTGTCTGTTCCACCTTATTAGGGATCATTCTTACATAAATCCTCTTCCCAATTCATGGATATAATTTCATCTTTCCATTGTAATTTGTTTCAGGCGGCTTACTGTCTAATATTTCTATTTTCTTAGAAACTTCAAATATTTAGCAGAATAGTGTATCTCAACACCTCACAATCCCTCCTTGTGTGTACAGAGAGAGAAAATAAAATTTGTACGTTGTCTAAATCAGGCTTCAGAATGAGGTATTTTCTGTTTATGGAGTAAATGGAAGGAAAGAATCAAAAGATTATGATTCTAGTTAGTACATCTATCTAGAGAAAGACCTAACTAGAAAAGGAAATCCATATCTAATTAAATTGAAAATTGCAGGGCAAATTATAAGTGAAGAAAAAAAAGAAATGATGAATGTGTATATTTACACGTCTAATGCTTAATGAAAACATCTGGCTTTGGGTGGGTGTGTCTGTTTTCCTGGGGTTTTCTTGGTGTGTGCACTGCACCATTTATAAAGCTCTTCCTCCTACAGCCTACAATAGAAATTAAAAGTTTAAATGGCATAATGAACAGATTTATGCAATTCAGTTGTGGTGACACTAAACCTTAGCATAAAATTATACTGCTGAATGTGAAAAGAGCTGAGAGGAGAGAGCAGCCAGCATTTATTCAGTAATCAAGGTACTGTACTGATAGTGCTGTGAATGCATGATATAGGCCAAGTATTGCAAAACCATTTCCTCTTCCTTGTCTGTTTTCAAAAATAACAGATTTGAAATAGCACTATATTGTGAAGAAATAAATGTGCACACATACAATCAAATTTTCTAAATTCTGTTTTTTAATGGGTTTCAAGTTATTTTCTAGTTTACTATGAAATGGACTTGCGATATAAAGTTAGCATCCTATCTAAATAAAATTTTAGCGCTATATTTGAGTATTTATTGCCAATGACTGAAAGTACTGACCTGGACAAAGTTTACTTGCACTCTGTTCATGGCAGTAATTAACCTGGTGACCTGCAAACTGTCTTCAAGAGCCACAGTTTCCCCATTTCTAAAATGAGGATAATGATTCTCATGAAGATATATGACTGAAAAGCACAATTGAAAACATAGATATAGTAATATGCACTTTGATTGAAAGAGACTACTAGAAATGAGAAAGAAGAAAAAAATCTTTGTAATTATGTTATCAGGAGATCACTAGTAGATTTGGGTTAAATTCTGGTTAGTCATTGGGCTTTCTGATTTACCATCTGCAAGACGAGGACTTTTATCTTAAATAATGTTAATTGACAGCTACTTGATCTAAACTGCTGATTATAGTATGTTTTAACATAAAAATACATATATATTTATAAATATGTATATGCTAGGGGGTAGCAAAAATTAGCTATAAAAGATAACGCTAAATAGAGGTGTAGGGGAGGAGGGAAAATAAATGCAAGAGAGAGCTCTTGCCTCAAAGTAAAACTGAACTTTTTTTCAAAGCACTTTTTTATATATATTATTTTCCAGGATACAGAACTTCAAAGCCTTTGGTAAAAATGTAGATAAATAGATTATTTTTATGCTGCTGAAGTGACTCATCATTTCAACACTTGCGATGTTTTTATGGATTTCCACCTCAAATTACTTGAGTTCTGTCTTATAAAAGATATGTTCCTTTTATCTACATTATTTTTATCTTCTCACTGAACAGCAAAAAAAACCACCTTACTTTATAATCACCTACAGTACATTGTTTGATGTCATCACTAGACCACTCAACAAATGTAGAAAGGTATGATTACTACAGTATATGAAAGACTGATGATAGTCACTACAATGATTTTTACTTATTTGAAAGAAAAGAAAACATAGAAAGTAGAATAACTTATTTTAAAAAGAATTTATTACAATCTTGGAACAAAATCAGAGGCTCTAGATATTGTTAGTTGGTTTGTTATTGCTACATGGCAGCTATACCAACTGATTTTACAGCCTTTTCTGTTTGGAAGCCACCTGGCAAACACTCGCTTTTTCTCTGCCCCAGAACTCACCGTTTCATGCTGTGAGTAGCACATGATGCTTACTGCATCTTGAGATGCACTTTGTGTTAGCTAGAAAAGTTAACTGGCAGTTAATGTAACAGGTAATACGGATCCGAGGCTTGTACCTGACAGGCTCACAGATTCAAGTGGAAAATAGGCACCTGGCTCCTCTTGGTGTCAGTGGGATATGGGTACCTGAATACCTTTGAGGACTTAGCTTTGGCATTTTAGGGGACTACTTCCTTGTTTAGGACATATCATCCCACATGCCATTAGGTTTTAGTAAGCAATAAAGTGGGAGAACAATCACAGCTTTATTTTTCTGTATTGCTTTGAATATTTTCATCTGTCTGTTTAGATGGTGTTGCCATATATTGCATGGTATGATTTCTTCCATAAACACTGTTTTAATAACCCAGAATGCTTTTGATAAAAGTATTTAAAAGATATCTCTAGATAGATCGTATCTTTCCAATACAGTATAATCCTTCCAGGAGATAGCAAGCATGAGTGCTAGCAGAAGCTTTCAAACACACTATAAAAGATCCAAGTAATGACAGTTCTTTCAAAACATAGTTTTTCATTAAAATCCTCTGTATAGTTTGTGGAGAATATTACATTCAGAACCATACTCCCCACCTCAAAAAACAGGCATCATCATGCCACAGGAGAGTATAACAAAAAGGATATTTCCATAAAAATCAAAACAAACAAATAATCCCCCTCCAACACACCAATGAAAAAAAATCTTCCTTTACTTCCCAAACCTTTATCAAGGGAAGATATTCACATGGTTATTATCATTTCCTTCTAGAAATATGGATAAAATATTTTCTTAAATTTTGTTCACATTTCTATTCTTCCATTGTATTCACATTGCTATTCTTCCAAGCACAATAGGGGAAAAAAACCTTCAATTACTTACTATTCACAACATTAGCAAAATTGATATTTATAGCAAATGCATGGGCACAATCTAGATCTGAGTATGACATCCTGTCACAGTATACCACTTGCATCAAAAAGACTTTTATTGATAGTTTCGCTTGCTTTCTGTATTCATCTTTTTTTTTCTTCATAATCTTGGAAAAAACCCCGCTGAAAAAAAGAACAGTATAAAACCCTCTGAAAAATTAGTAAAATGCTCTTAGATGATCCACGTGCTTTAAAGCTGAAGATATACTAACGTTTATATAATCAGCTTTCCGAGGGAAAACTTCAAAGCTTCCAAGCTACAGCACAAAACAGTGAGGTGAGGAGAAGGGGAGAGGATTGACAGGAATGACAGATGGTAGGTGGGAAAAGGAATTACAGGCTTTTACTACCTCATGGTTAAACTTAGTGGTATTTACTATTTAAAAAAAAAATAAAGAGAAAGAAATTGATACTGCTGGGTTTTTTTTTTTAAATCACTGGTCATAACTATTTAATAAGGATTATGTGCTCTGAGCTGTTTATGGATCTTGGTGAAAAGGGTACAAGAAAATGTCTTCCACCACCCACTCAACTTGTAGTCATCGTTTCAGTGCAGCTGGAGTCCCCTTCCTCTACATAAAGGAAGAGTTTTATCCCAGAGAGTACTCTCTCTTATTCCCTCAGAGGAAAGATCATAATTTATCTCCCTTCCTTATAGCATCTGCTGCATCTTGGTGTAACGACTGTATTGTCCTGGCAGGTGGAGAAGGAAAGGAAGCATTGCTCATTGGGGAGGAGAGGCACCAACCCCCCAGAGCTCCCTAGGAGGAAGGATGCTCTGTTTCGCATCTGGCTGGGGCTTCTGCCTTAGGCATACATTTTCCTTCTGTGAGTGAGCTGAGTTGGTGGTGAGGCAGACTGTGTTTTAGAGATTTACCACTAAAAACACAATTATCAAATTAAAGCACAGCTTTGAACAACATGCACAAAAGCATCTTTTTATATTGCATGCTTTTGCAGCTGGTGCTTACACAAAGAAACACGCAAATAATAATAGGAATACTCTTTGGTGACTTGTGTACTGGGCTATCTATTCCTGAGGTGGGGCTTCACAGAGCACCGCTCATTAACACAGCCCAAGTAGTTTAAAAAAATGGCAATATTCTCACTTTTTTTATTTATACTAGTTTTGATCTAGACATAAAGTCAATGGTGCTAAGCCAATTTGCACCAGCTGTGAAGCCAGGCCTCCATGTATTTATATTCATAGGAATGAATGCCTGGTACAGTTTTGATTGGTGACTGAATACTGCCATGTTCTAAAACACTGGGTTCTCATTAATCAGAGCAGAGATGATCATTATTCTAGGCCTGATTCAGGCTCTCTTAAATAATATATAAATTGTCATTTGATTGATCTAGACACTTAGGGGTATGTCTGTATAGGTAAGTGCAGCCAAATACACACATTTTGCCCAGCACGCTGAACTGACTGGAAATGTTCAGCTATGGTCTCATGTACTGTGTTCTGTATCATGTTTGGGCAGCATGGTGCTCTACCTTGCAATGAAGTTGCGTAAACTTATACTGTAGCTTCTGAACCACATCTACTTCATGCAGGTGAAGCACGTAGTGAGGACAGAATAAAGAAGCATCAATTTGCATTTTTCCCTAAGTATTTCAGACAAGGTTTCAAGAAGCCCATATACAAACATCTCCCAGTCAATGGATGCATCTAAAACTCTTAACAGTGTTGGTGATGAATCGTAGGTACCTATCTTATGCTTCAGATCTCTTCTGCTTTAGGGCATATAATCTCTCCCCAGGGGGGCTCCATCAACAGGACGCTCCCACACAATGCTTAGGTCCCTCAGGAAATACCAAGCTCCCCAAAAAGCTCCCTAAGTTGTATTCCTTAGAAGATGCAAAGCATTCTCAGGAGCTTGCTGGTTTGGGCATTCCTGTAGTATACTGGTGACCCTTGACTTTTGGTGCCCCTGTCTGCCCATCAGGCCTTGCAGCTGTTCTGCTAATGAGGTTACAAACAAGACTGGTATGAGCATGTGCTCAGTCCTTCTGATTTAAACTGGGTTCATAGACAACCAGGAGTGCAAGACGTAGTGGTAGGCAGAGATGAAGTAAAAGACGGACTGTTTGATTTGATTTTCATTTGTTGTTGTTAATGCAGATATCATCGCAATCATGAGATCAACCTTGAATCAATGTGCAACAGTCCGTTCAACAAAATTGAACGCAACATCCTTGGGTCACAGAGAAGTCTGCTTCTTGCCTCAGCAGCCTCCTTCTTTATCTTTTTTTAATGACACTAAGAACTTTTACAATATTTGGTTTATAAGCCTCTTCAGTCTGGAATGAAGCAGAGCATGCTATTTTATGCTCCATGGGCTACCTCATGTTGGTCATGCTATCTTCAGTCTGTGAATTTAACAAAATTATTGAGGTACTGGATATTAAAAACTTTGTGCTTATCTGCATAATGTTCAACAACCCTCACTGTTTTCCACTACTAACCTGTAGTAATGTCTAGTAGTTGCATGTTAAGCTGGGTGGGGGCATAGGGGGAAGATATTTAAGCACTGGATAAAGAGCTCTGAAGTTGTACTTTGTGCTTCTGAGAAAGGAGACATGCACTTCTCTGTGAGAAAATTTGTTTCATCCCTGCAGTTTAAAACACAAGGAAAGAGAAAGAGGGATGTAGGCTTTAAAGATTCTGCAGAGGTTTTTTTTTGGCTTCTAAGAAGAATGCAGAAAAGAAATATAAGGATTAAGGGAAAATATAAATGAGAATGAATATATAAAACCAGCTTTGAGACTGCAAGGCTGTACAAGAGTTATCAGGTACGCTTGCAAAGGAAGTATTAGCATATGCATTGCAAAGCAGTGGAAGCGTAATTGTGATGACAGTTATGAGCCCATAAGAAATATACAAAGAAAGATAGGACTTCAGGGGGAAATTCAATTTTAGCACAGAACAGCCTGGTTCCATCTCTAATACTGAGTATTTTTTTAGCTAGTGCATTTGGATTATGGCTTTCCAGATTCTTCAGTCTGCTTCCAGCCTCTGCAAAAATTATGATGGCTGTGGGGCTGATACAGCTTGCACCAGCTGGCAATGGGCTGCTAAAGAATCTGTCAGGGTAAGCACAGCCAGGGCGCATTGTGTCCGGACCGCTCCTGCCCTGTCTCTGACATGCTTCTGAGATGCCTTCAAGGCAGGCAGGCAGGTAGGGAAAAGAGTTGCTGGGAAAGCGATGTGATGTGCTGCTGCCGCCATGCCTCATGCAGGGGGAGATGACCTGAGTAGGAATATGTACATTCCTGCTTACACCTGTTAAAGGCAGTAGAACCAGAGCGCTGGAGGGGTTTGGTCACCAACATTGCAAAACCTGAAAGCAAACGTGAATACATTTCATGCAGAAAGGCAGGCGCTTCTGCGAGAACAGCAGAAAGCTAAACCCAGGACATAGTGATGGAGAAGAAAGGCAAGGACGCAGCAAAGAAAGGGCTAGTATTCACTGTAATCTCCTGATATACCTAGGTTTAGCCCCATGGGGCTGAATAATGTGTTTTACTTCCCTACTCAAGCTATTTTAGCACTAGGCTCCTGTCCTGCTTGGACATTATCTCAGGAGTACCCCAAGAGTGGAGGCCCCAGGCAGAAAGGCAGAATATAGTGCCAGCTAATAGCCCTGGAGAGCAGGTAGGTAGGAAGATGTTCATCTTCACCACGGTGGAAAACAGAAGAGCAAAACTTGAGGTGCCTCTTGCCTCTAAACCACCCCAAAAAAACTCAGCGGTATGTTTTGTGGATCATTTGGTCAGCTATGTACTATCAGTCAGTTGTTAGAGTTCAAAGCCTAATTCTCTTTATATCTCTAGACGAGATATTATTTTAGGATATGGGTTGTGAAAAACTGGCAGCAAGGTGGAAGGATGAAATGAAATCTTTATCTCCTTGTATTTCTTCTGTATTTGCATTTTTACCTAGCGGTTGTTCTTGTTCCCTCCATGGTCCTTCCCCCCACCCCCGGATGCACTTTTCCTTACCCCAGTCGCTCTGCTCCATATGCACAACTTGGCTGGAAGCAAAACTAATAAGATTTTCAATCTACAAAGCACAGATGGCAGTTTCCGTGCTTCAGAGACTGTCAATCTTGTTCGTCTCACTTCCTGGTCATTAGCAGAGGGAAGGGAGGAACCAGGAGGTGCAGCAAGTCTCCTGCAAGGCTAGGAGAGGAAAATGCCCCCTATCAGCATTGCTGGGGAGTGAAGATAGATAAGGAAGAGGGAGAATAGAGAAGCAAGGCTCAGTGCACAGTGCAGGAGTCTGGTCCAGTAGCGATGTAGAAAAGAAAATACAAAACGGTATTAAAACAAAACGTGCTAAAAAAGAGAATAAAGTATATTTTAAGGAAATAAATAGGATAAACACAGAGGATTTTAATAATGTTTGCAGAAGCAAGAGCCATGTGTTGGGAGATGGAAGAGATTCAGAGCCTTATGGCAAGAACTGGTGTAACAGTATGGCAAGCTGGTGTAACAAGAATGAAGACATGGACAAAAAAAACCCCTAATTTTATATTGAAAGTGGCCTATACTATTGATCAGGAAGGAAACTTATTGTGCCTTTTCCTCTAGCCCAGTTGTTTTTGTTTTTTTTTTTTCTTTAATGTTGTTCTTTGCCTCTGTAAAGTGTGTATATTACTGTCTGATTTTCCTAATAACTTTGAGTCTCTTAACCAATTGCAAATAACTTTTAAAGATGGGTAAAAGCCTCAAATAATATTTTTTCTAGAAATCTGAAAAAAAAATAGACAGAAATAGGAGTAGCCTTATATACTGGGCTTAAGTGAACCCCGGCTTAGGGTTGCAATTTAGATAAGAGCTACCTCTATCCCTTCTTCCAGTCAGCAGAGCTGACCTGTTGCAAAGGTGCTCAGGGACCACACTGGAGAAGGAAATGCCTGAGGTCCCACCAGCACTACTAAGAAAAAATTGCTGAACCAAGCATTGAACCCTCCTCTGACTCTCCTCACACAACTCTTCTCAACTCACCATGCAAAAAGTCCAGAAAACCATCTTAAAAACACATCCAAGGCATCTCTTTCTTTGTTTCTTGTGCCTTGTGATTTGTGTTTGGTTATTTGCATCAAATATAAAAGCAACTCTTGTGAAACAGAAAAAGTTATGTATTTACATATATTATAATTTTAAAGACATTTATGTAGGAAATTAGGCTGTGGTGGGTTGACCTTGGCTGGCTGCCCGGTGCCCATTAAGCCACGCTCTCATTCCCCCTCCTCAGCAGGACAGAGGGAGAAAATAAAATGAAAAGCTTGTGGGTTGAGATAAAGGCAGTGTAATGAGATAAAGCATAGGGCACATGCGGAAGAAAAGAGAAAAAAAACCCCAGAAGATGTATTCTCTACATCCCATCAGGAGGTGATGTCCAAACACTTCTGGGGAAGCAGAGCCTCAGTATGTGCAGAGCTTGCTTTGGAAGACAAATGCCTTAATAATGAATGCCCCACCCTTGTCCTTTCTCTTACCTTTAACTGCTGAACATGACTTCCTATGGTATGGAATATCTCTTTGGTCAGATTGAGTCAATTGTCCCAACTATGTCTCCTCCCAAACACTGGCCCACGCTCAGTCTACTGACCTTTAATGTGATGGTTGGAGAGAAAGCCTCAATGCTGCGCAGGCACTGCTCAGCGATAACCAACCCCTTGGTGTGTTATCAACACCTTTCTAGCTACAAAGTCAAAGCACAGCATTGTATGGGTTGCTATGAGGAAAGTTAGCTCCACTCCAGCCAGACCCAATAGATAGGCCGAACTCAATAATGATCAGAAAGCCCTAGAAACGATAGGTTAAGAGTAATCTCTTCCAGTCTCCCACACAAAGCAAGACATAGATGAGGTGAGCTGTGGCTTTGTCTAATCAAGTCTTGAAACTTTCTGAGGTGGGAAGTTCTACAACCCTTCTGGACAGCCCAGTCCAGTGCTGTGCTATTTTCCTAGTTTTTTTTTTCCTAGTGTCTGATCCGAACCTCTTAAGCCACAGTTTGTGGTCAATGCCCTTTGTTATACTATCTGTCATCACTAAGAAAAGTTTGGCTTGTACCCTTGTCTCAAAATGTCATTTGCCTTAATAAATGAATACACAGATTCTGAGTCCATGATGCTCAGCTCCCACTTCATTAGTGCTTTATAACTACTGATAGAGAATAGCTTCACGATGAGTTGGAGACAGAGCCCTGTGTATTTTCAACTCCCCCTTATTTATGATGATAGACTTCTTATCTAGCTTTAGCCTTCTACAAACTAGCTGTCAGACCTAAGATCTTGTCTTTTTTTTTTTGTAATTACTGAAGAGAAAAGTCTACCCACAATGTGATTTACTACACCTATCTTAATTGGCACCTAAACTTAGGTGGTGCATCACTTATTCTTAGGGTTAGCTGCATGCATAGAATGTGCTACTTCATCTGAATAAAAACAGGTGTTGGTTGCTAAAGGTGAAATTGGTATATTTTTTCAAAACTAATTAGGGCTAGACACAAAGGCACACATGTAAAATTACTACCTTATTACTTTAGAAAACTGAACTAAAGGAAAATGCTCAATAGCTGCTCTTTCTGCTCAGTACTGAATGCCTTATACCACTTGGCTTATGCAGGGTTAAATTCTGAAGACATCTGGGGTACAAGAATATTGTTCTGTAAGCTAAGTACATAAAATATGACTGTACTTCTTTCTTGCTCTCTAGCTTCCATTGACAGTGATGTCCTGTATAGGAAACATGCTACAGTTTGTGTGCATGTCTCTGCTCTGTCTATTCACATTAAAAAGCATTACATTCCTCCACTTCTGTGGGTAATTTATACTAAATCTGTACATTTGAAAGTTTTAAAAGAAATATAAGTTATTACTTAATTCAGTGTGCCTTTAGAAAGTACAATTAAACATTTACTTGTTTCCTTCTGCATTAAATCAGCCCATCATCATTTCTCACTCCTCATTGTAATTCAAGATGTAATCACTGAGAAATATCTTAATCTCTTCCTGGAAAAAACACCTGCTTGAAACAGACAACATCCTTTAGTCTACAGATTTTGTCATTATTATTTTGCTCATTTTTAGTGTTACACATAAATATTGAGTTTTGCTTTGCTAAAATCTTCAAAGAAGTATTTGATATTCCCCCCCCCCAAAAAAAACCCAAAACAAACACATAATACAAAAGAAATTTCAGTATTGAGATTTGAAAAGAACTGTCTGTAAAATGAAATGAATCTTTATGCAATTGTATTTGTGTAAGATGAAATAGACGCAAGAAATCTAAGAACTTTGTTGGAACCAGTAGATTGCAAAATTTTCTCAAGGATAAGAAAAATAAGATATTTATGTGGTTCAGCAAAGTTTTCTTAAGTCTATGATAGAATATCTTAGACATGAGAGGTTCCCCATTTTAGAGCAGTTAATAACTCATTGTTCAGGCTGAATATTGGAAATAATTCAGAGCAGCAATATGAACATGAATTATTCCATCCCAATTCTCTCAGCTACCTATGAGTCTCTTCTGGTCTAATAATTATTTAATTACAAAAAGTTGATTAGCTCCCAAAGGGAAGACAGGAATTGCCAGATTTATCTCACCTAATGTTGGGTGACTATAATGGAGAGTATTATACTTAAGCTATGCTGCAATCTCCAGTCAGTGAATAAAAACAGATACTAAGAGGTCATGGCCTTTTACATTTCATCTACCATAGACAGAGAGGGAGATTTTGATTTTATTCTAACACAGAATGACAGCAAATATTGAATACTCAAAAAAAGTTTTGTAACTTTTTTTTTGTATCTTTTTTTTTGTATCTTTTTTTTCCCCAAGCAAATCAGAACTTTAAATCAACTATATTAACCAAAGAAATAAAGTAAAGCATGTTGAATGGATATCCAGAATTAAATACATGTAAGAAGACAAAACATGTGTTTGTTTTGAATACAAGTTGTCCATTTAACAATTTTCCATCACACTTTTAACAGCTCTTTTCAGTGGTGTGGTCTTTCTTTTGGTTACATGGCATCCTACTTCATGCTTGGAGATAAAGTTTTGACACTTATGTAGTGATCTTCTGCATTCTATTTGCTAGAACTAACATTCAAATGGATCTTTTTATTTGTTTCCCTATTTCATGTTGTGCCATGTTCCTGTTGCTCTAGGCAAGTGACCCATTTGGAGCATCTTTAGAATTTTTCATCCTTGGTAGTATCCCAGTGTAGATAGATCCAGCAGATGGAAAATGTTGTTGATGTGGCCTGGTGTGTGTATCCACTCCCTCCCAATATGTCCTTCCTCATTACATCTCTGGAAATCTCTTCCTTTTCATTCTCCTGCTGACAGGCAAGGATCAACAAGAGTTGCAAGGTATCTTTAAGCAAAGGAGAGAGACTTTCTCTTCACCTGTTTAAATGTTATATTTTCCTTTTCCAAAATGGATGGGAGTGGCAAGTAGATTCTGGGCAGCAGAGGATAATCTAATTAATAAAACTGGCTGGGAATTTTTCCGCTAACTGTTCTCATTTGAAAAATGCTGCTTTACTGATGTGAAACAGACTACTTGGTTCACTAATCTCCTTTCAAATTCATTTTGGAAAAATACTTTAGAAATGCTCAAAGTATCCCACCCCCACAAATGAGCAAAACTGTATTTGGTTTTGATAACTTTTTTTAAAGTAAAATAGAATAAAATGTTGATAACAGTCAAAAGTTTGTTTTTTTTTTAGAAATAAAGAAGGAAATATGCGCACACATACTTATAATGCACATGTGTATGTATTTGATCCATATTTCCAAAAGTAAATAAAAATAAAATTTCACTTCTTAATTCAAAATTTCTTATCTTAGATATTTTTATAAACTAGGAAAAAAAGAATTACTGCACAAACTCAAGCTTTAAATCTGCTGCTTATTTCTTTCATTTAGATCATATATGCAATTTTTTTAAACACATAATTAAAGAAAATTCACACAGTCTGTTAAGCCTAATGCTTAGTTTACAAGGTGAAATCTTCAGATCACCTGCTTTTGGAGAAGGGAAAAATGCTTGTTTAAAATTGTTCTGTGTTATTGAATAGACTTGCTTTACAGTGCAGATATTTTCTTCAAGGACAGATTGAATTTTAAGCCTCTATAATTATTTATAGAGCTAGATTCTCTGCTGGTTTTTGCTTTGATTGTCATTTACATTGATGCAGAGTCATTGCTACATGGGTGTAAAATGCTGTCATTCTGATCTGGTTGATATTTATCCTACTTTACACATATATATATATATTTCACTAGACACAGAGCAACTACAGAATTAGGCCAGCAGTTCTGCAGATATTGTTATAGAAACACTAAGGTTATTTTTTAACCATGTTTTCATACTGATAAAATGCATGTTACCTTTTATAAAAGAAATAACATTTTTTTTCACTGTGTGAAAAAAAAAAAATCTCAAGCCCCTAAGACCCCAGTGACAGAAACCCAAACAGTATTCAATTACTGTCTTTTAAATTCTTACAAACACAATTTACAGACATCACACTATACATTTTTTCGTATCCTTCGGTAGCATCTCCATTCTGTAGGTGTTAGGCATTCCCCCACTTCATCAGTGCAGCGTGGGAGGGAATAAACCCAAATGAAAGAAGAAAACATAAGCTTTGATCATAGCCTTTTTCACATTTTTGCTAGTTTCAGCCTTTAAAGCTCAAGTCAGTTACCTAAAGACAGGAATCTATTAGTGTTTGAAAGCGATAAACTGTATGAGATACCCATGCAAGGCTGTCAGATAAAATACAAAACTGTACCTTACTTGAAGAGCAGGTGAAGGACAGGTGGGACAGCTTAGGTCATCTCAAATGCACCTATGTTCTGATGTTTATGCAGCTCAAAACCACCCTAAGAGTTTCAGAAAGACACACACAAAAAAAAGTAGTACTATATGTTGTCATTTAAAGGTAAAGTTGTCTTAGAATAATCCTGTCTCTCTGAAGCCACATCAAAGACTTCCTTCGCTAGAGATCTGATCTCAGTCTGTCAGGAGAGGTAAAAACATTAACTTAAAGCACCTTTGTGTATTTTATTTTATAACTGGAGCAGACTTTAAGGATGCACAGAGTCAGTTAGTACAACTCAGCTGACAACCAGTCTTGATAACTCACTGAGGTGACCAAATCTTTCTGGTAAAACTCTAGTGTCCCATTTTGAAGCTTGCAGAACACGAAGCACATCGGGATTTCAGCAGCTGTGCTGAATAACAGCTCATATAAAGTCACCATAGATCAGTTTTTCCACCAGGGAATGAAGGATTAATGGAAAAGTCTCAGGGTAGGATATGACTAGATACAAATATTTTTTTTTTTGTCCTGCAGCTGGTACTGTAGCTTGCAATCAAGAGAGATCCCTCTACCTGGTATACTCAATGAATTTCTCCAGATTATCAGTTATTCCTAAATAAATCTGAGCTGAGGCAGGCTCTGAATCTGCACTGTAAATCCTGCTCTAGTTCCTGTTCTTCAGGCTTAAGACTGTACTATTTGGGAAGGGAGTGGTTGGAGAGCAGCCCTGCAGAAGGGGATCTGGGGTTGCGGGTTGACAGCAGGCTCAGTATGAGTCAGCAGTGTGCCCTGGAAGCCCGGAGGTCAAACCACATCCTGGGGTGCATCAAGCACAGCGTAACCAGCCGGCCAGAAGAGGTGGTTGTCCCTCTGTATTCAGCGTTGGTGCTGCCTCACCGTGAGTACTGTGTGTGGTTCTGGGCCCCACAATTTAAGAAGGATGTGAAGGTCCTTGAATGTGTCCAGAGGAAGGCAACAAAGCTGGTGAAAGGGCTGGAAGGAATGTCCTATGAGGAACAGGTAAGGACTTTGGGCTTGTTTGGTTCAAAGAAAAGGAGGCTTAGGGGCGACCTCATTGCTTTCTGCAGCTTCCTGAGGAGGGGAAGGGGAGAGGGAGATGCTGATCTCTCCTCCCTGGTATCCAGTGATAGGATATGTGGGAGTGGTTCAAAGCCAGGAGAAGTTTAGACTGGACATTAGGAAGCATTTCTTTACCAAGAGGGTGATCAGGCACTGGAACAGACTTCCTAAAGCTGTGGTCAATGCCCCAAGTCTGTCAGTGTTTAAGAGTCATTTGGACAACACCCTTCACAACATGCTTTAACTTTTGGTCAGCCCTGAACTGGTCAGATGTTGGACTAGATGATTGTTGTACATAGGTCCCTTACATATTCTCCCTGAAATATAATATTCTATTCTATTCTATTCTATTCTATTCTATTCTATTCTATTCTATTCTATTCTATTCTATTCTATTCTATTCTACCTCTCCCCTCCCCTCTCCTTTCTCTTCTTCCCCTTCTTCCCCTCTCCTTTCTCTTCTTCCCTTTTTCTCCCCTCCTCTCCTCTCCCCTCTCCTTTCTCTTCTTCCCCTTTTGTCCCTTCCCGCACCTTCCCACACCTTCTTATAGGCTTCTTGTTTATACTACACTGCTTATTCTACACTGCTTATAGGATTTGAGGAGAGGATCTGACAACTCATATGGGTCCCAAATCGTGTCAAGTGACTATAGGACATGATTATCAATTTAGGGGAGAAAGTGGGTTGTTTTGTTTTTTTTTTTTGTTTCCAGTTCCAGGTGCTCAAAATAGTGTGAAGGCTGTGCTGCAGTCACCAGACTGATACTTTTACAGCATGACACCAAGGCTACATGTTGTATCCTCATGGAGGTACATGCGTGTGTTCAAAGACATGATCCTACAACCTGCGTGGACAGCTATATAATAGGACACAGAGAGACAAACATGGTGTGGGGTTGTTCATACTGCCTGTAGGGAGTGAAGCATCCTCAGAAACACATCTGGCTTTTGCGTGAGCTATTCACTTCAGAGAGAACTTGTAGTCAGGCAGAGGACTTTGGGATAAGCGGTGAGACAGACCTGGACTGAGAGTGGGAGCAACTCTCGGCTGGCAGGCGTTCAAGCATCATTGCTTCTCTCCTACTGCTTTGAAGGAGTGGCTACACCTCCGATTCCCTGCTAATCAGTAGTCTACCTTTTCTCCAATGACAGAATTTTTTATAGCTCTTCGATTAAATTAAAGAAATAACACATCTGCCAGGGTAAATAAACAAAGTCTAGAGAAATAAAGAACTCTTTCCTGTTGGCTTCCGTGTCCTCTTCTCCTTTGCTGTACTCCAATTTGTCACTGGAAAGTATAGATTTTGCTAAAATTACTTGGTTTTTCCATGGGGAAAAATTGAAATTAAATATTTTGTGCTAGCTTGACTCCCTGGGAGTCTCTTGGGAGATGTAGCTTGTGCACTTTACACCCCCTTCTTACCTGTGCAATGGGCTTCCCATCTGAATTACATCTTCTGCAAAGAAAAGCCCAACACCTTTCCTTTTGAATAGTGTGTGCTTCTGTATCTTCCCATCTTGTTCTGTTTCTTTCTAGAGAGATCTCATTTCTACTTTTCCCCAGAATTTCTTTTTTTTTTTTTTCATTAGGAGAACAGATATTTTTTTTTTCTGTTTCCTTCTAATGTCTCTCAGCTTCACTGTTGTCAAGTCCACAAGAGATTTACCTTCCACCAAATGTATTCTTCTGGAGGATACTTTGTTCTGGGCTGGTAATGAGGACAGGGATTACTCAATAGATCCCTTTATATGGCAAATATATCTTTTGCATTGCCACAAAATTGTTCGGTGTATCAAAGACAGTTTGAAAGGAGTTTGCATCACTCTTTGTACTGCACTTATCTTGAGATACAGAACGTCTGCTGTAGTCTGGGGGAAAAAAAATCTCATCTTTCGATAATTTTGGGTTTTATCTCTATGAGGTTTTTTTGTTTGTTTGCCTTTTAAAATTTTTTACTGAAGTCATATAGATTGGTCACATCTAAGACTGATATCTCTGGTGGCAGTACTTCTACAAACACACAAGGATGTGTAAACCAGTTGCCAGATGTGGTATCAAGACAATATTTTTCCCAGATTAGACTCACAGGGATGGCCCTTTCCCTTCTTCTGCAAGGTAAGGCATGGTTTGCTTTCTAGCTACATCTGTGAGCTTCCTTTATGAATAAATGGATATTCATAGCCTGTTATAAGGTCTGAAAAATTGGGAATGCTCTTGTCCTTCTCTGTTTTCTCTTTTTCTACCCCCCTCCCCACGCTCTAATACCTCCTTTAGTACCTTGCACTGAATTAAGTCCTTCCTTTACCATCTCCTGCAATTCCATTTCTGTCTCCAGAAATGCCTTCTCATTATTTCCTAGTGCAAAGAGCTATACTGGGACTAGTGCAAGTTGCATGGTTTTCCAAAGTACCTCATTAAATTCTATACATTTTGGATAAGGATGAACTTAAGGGTTGTTTTTTTTTTTTTTTGTTTAGATATATTTAAGTTATTCTAGTTTTCTGCTATGCAATCTTTACTGGTTTTTGTCAGATGAAATTAGCTTTAAAGGTTTGGAGGTTTTGGAGTTTGTTTTTTTTTTTGTAGAGGGAGGGGGAAAGTATCTGATTGGTTGGTTTGTTTTTGCTTTTAGAGGTAGTGGTTTTTTTTTTTCTGAACTGAATCTGGTGACCACAGTAAATGTTAGTCATTTCTTGGGAAACCTTTTTAGAAGGAAGTCTATTCTCTGATCTCAATGGCACAGGAATAGCAGTGAAGTGGCTCTCTGAGCCTTGGTTCAAAGCTAACAACAATGAAATCTATGTGTTGTATATGAGCATTATTTGCCTGGGTATGTCAGTAAATACACTAGGATTTGGTTCTTAATAACGTAGCATAATTGTAGATAAAGAATGTGTTGCACTAAAAAAAAGCAATTTGCTTGCAATAAGGCTACAAACCTAAAGTTTATAAAACATTTTTGTGGCAGTTAGAGTAATAATTATATGTATTTGGGACAGGCTTTTTTTTTTTGTTATCTGCTACCTTGACAAACAATCTTCTTTTAGCCTCTGGCTCACAATATTGACAACAAGAAACATGTCTTCATCAACACAAAACATTTCACATCTCTTGATTAACTACAGTACATTCCTTAACACAAATATGTCCTTGTTCAGCTGAACTGGTTGATTTGAACAATTTTAGAGCATACCTCAGAAGTTCAAAAATTTATTATAAAATGTTGTTTATGGACCAAAAAAAAAAGAGTTAGTATTCTGTTGTTTCTTTAGTGAGGGAACAAAATTGCTTTTCTGAAACAAATACATTTCTACACTGAGGATAATATTTATTCTCAGCCTCTAAGTATGTGACATGTACCTGGATGTTTTTGGAGTTGAAGAGAATTAGACTGCAGTGAGTGCTTATCTTAATGTTGAGGAGATCCAATGTGATCTCACAAATCACAGATTCGACATGAGGTCATCAGCTTTAACCTAATGACATTTAAGGATAAATAAATAAGTGTGCAGGAGTTTTGTGTGTGTGTGTCTGTGTGTGTGTGTGTGTGTGTGAAGGTAGCACACATTTTTCATCTTATGTACTTTTTTTTTCTTCTGTGCAGGAGGGTTAGAAACTTCTGGAAATAAGGGGGGGAGGGACAAAAATAATTTGTCTGTAACCACATGACTTTAAGCCCTTTAATAACAGCAAAAAAACATCAGACTGCAATAATAATTTTAAGAAGAGCATGATTTTTTCAGTGCTATCCTTTATTCTACAGTAGTGTGGTATGATTACACATAGCATTGTGTGATACTTAAAAGCTATGTTTATTCAGAGAGATATTTCATCCTGTAAATCAACAGGATTTTTATAGAAACCTCCTAGAAAATATTCAGGTGGAATTTCAGTATTTTTTTATACTACGTCCAACTTAGAACGTACACAAACAAGAAGTCCTTCAGGTATTGGGCTCAGAGTCATTAACTCTAGTCAAGGAAGAAGAAAAAGAGGTAGCAGCACAGAAGACAGAAATACACAAACTTCGTAATTCATCGGATACTCTTGCTGATAAAAAAGGCTTATTTTTATTTTTTCCATGATGTCCCTATGTTTATGCATATGTGAACACACAACTGTGTTGTGAGTTAAAAATTTACTGAAGTGATAATAATATAAGCAGGTTGCCTCTATCAGTGGACTAGAGTATGTGAGGAAAGCAGGCTATATGGGGCTATTGCTTTCATCCCTGCACAAGGGATAAGAGAACAGAAAAAAAGGCAAAGAGAGTAAAACAACAAAGCTCAGAGGATGTCAGCATACAAAAGGAATTAATATACACTGGAGAATACTGAGAATAGTTGTTTGAAAATATATTTTTATCAGCAACAGGCAAAAATAATCAATCCCTAGCTATCGTTCAAGGCTGAGTGAGTACAGACAAAAAAATAGCACTTCAGGAGAAATAAATCAGTACATGCTAGTTATTCATCCACCAATAAAATTACACTTTTTTGTTCAAACGAAATAGTAGAGGCAATAATAATAAAGATTGTGACATAATGGAAAAGAGAGATGTCTGAAAAAGTAAAGAGAATGTGTTAATGCCATGCTCTAAAAGTGTGAGGACAAAGAACAATATCCAAGGAAAGCCAGAAAATATCCATGTTGTCTGACAGAAGCTTATGAAGAAGTCTCAACTAAGTTTACCACAGAAAAATGTTAAATGTAGTTTGGAAAGGAGTGCTGGGTAAATCCAAGTTAAAAGTCACTATTTTGATGTTATTCATTTCAGTGAATACACTTTAGTGGAAGTTCTACTCCCAGGATATTTCTGAGATTAATTGGGTAGATCTAAGAGAGCTAGAAAGTTTTCAGAGTTTATAATGAATGATGTTTTAATTTGGCTTAGAGAGTTTAAATTATGCAATGAGAGATTTGGGCAAGGTTTTCAGAGAGGAAGAAGAAAGAAGTACACCAAAGACTTAGATTAATCTCACAAATGTTCTATGCATTAGACAGAGAGGGGCTAATCCTTCACTGTTTTGTGCCCTCAGTGTAACTTTGTGTAAATGCAAGGAGAACTCTGCTTTAATAACAACCATGTTATATAGTTCCAAATAACTATATCAAATATGAGACAGCAGAAAACTATGTTGAGTGTGGATCACTACCCACAAATCCAGGCGAATCTGAACTCTGACCTTCTCTCTCACTATAATCTCTTTGCAATGCCTTGCTAGTACAAAGGACATTACAGGTATTTTAAGTATAATGTATGTTTTAGAATAATAAAATAAAGTCCTTTATATGTCACCTTTTTGGGAGGAAAAATCTATCTTTTTCTCTTGAAATACATTTTATTTGTGTGGCAAGTTGGAATGGAAAAGTTTGGAATTTATCATTAAAATCCATTTAAAACTGCATGCATTCTAGACAGCGAACTTACAAAATGGTCTTTCCACAATGAGTTACAAAGAAATTATTTAAATAACTGCATGAGATGAGAGTTCTATCTGTTTAAAAAAAAAACAATTTCTTTTAAGTAAAGTATCAGAACAAATCTGATATTGCCATTTCAGCACCAAACTGCTTCTCTCCAGCTATTTACAGTGTAATTGCCATTCCATTTTCAGTGAAGTTCTGAAATATTTTTATTTCATGCTATTTCAAAGAGTTGTAAGGGTTTTACGAAACTTCAGCTATAGCTGCAATTGAGGGAGTAGGAGGTAGGAGGAAAAGCAACCAACACCATTGCCCAAAGCCATAGGCCATAGCAGGCTATGTTGGATAGAAGCACAATCAGTCCACCCTTGGATGGAAGGAGTACTATTGTGTCTTCCCACGTCTCACTGAGTTGCCTCTGTCCCCAAATCTCCCTTGGCTCTAGAAATCTAGGAAGAAATGTATAATAAAGACCTTAGAATTGCTTACAAAGGCAGTCTCCCTACTTTCTTATGTTACAAATTATAATTTAAATAAGCAATAAGTTAAATAATTGGTATGTATGGAAAACAAATAGTTATCCACAATTCTGTAGCATAAATATTTCCAATTAACATTTTAGCATGAAGCATATGGTTACGAACTTAGGTTCAATTCAAGCAGAACACCATTTGGGATTTAACTGATAGGTATTCAGTAAAACTCTACAGCGTGTTTAGCAAACAGCAGCAAAAAATGTGTGACCAATTTAATCAGCGTGTGCATTGGGAGTGGCTATAAATATGTTTCTAATGAATACCCAACTACCCTTGTGAAATCAACATTTATGTGCTGCTCTGGGCTTTTTATTTCCCCCGCTTCACCTGCTTTCTGAACGTTGCCATCTGTGGGTGCTCACTGGCAAAAACAAACCCAAAGAAACAAAAGCAAAACCTACATGTAAGGGCAAGAGAGGAGCTCTTGCGGGTGAGCAGTCTGACAGAAAGGAAGGCAGGTTACCCCTTTGTTACCTCCAGCTGGATTAATGTACACACACAGATGCATGCAAACATTTAAATTTGTAAATAGGTGTGTGCTGAGTAGCAGCAAAGCTTCTCTTGCCACTGGAGTTTTGCAAAGCTTCATTCTATCCTGCAGATTAGACTTGTGATGGAACAGGCATCAGGGCAGTGGTCCACGGGCTTTGTTCCTCCGAGACAGAGTCAGGATACAGCTGTGATCCTATCAGGAGTCAGGAAGGGATTTATGTCACCACTCTTTGCTAGATCTTTTCAGAAGAGAACAGCTGTCTGTAGACTGATTTCCTGCACTGAGTACTGTGAATGATTTGTCCTGGATCTATTGCCAAAATGCCAACAGCCTTCTCATGTGCTGCACTGTGTTTCTACAGTGATGTTAACAGAGTAGGTATTCCATTTCCTTTGAATAGCAGAGCACTGTTTTGAAGGTCTTTTGTCTTAGCCATGCCATAGCAAAATCTAGTGGTGCTGGAGTGGTTTCTGGTACTCAGAAAAAACAGCATAGCAGTCGCTGTGTATCTGCATGCTGGAGTAGGGAAAGGAGAGGACTAAGTAGCTGTTGGGCAATAAGACTGTGCTTTTCATATTCACTGACATGAAGCGAAATGTTCTTGCTTGGAAGAAGAACTTAATCAATCAAGAAATGATTTTAAGTACCTTTAAAATCGCTTGTTGTCTCAATTCTATATGCTAATGCAATGATTCATGTGGCTTCAGTACTGCAGGTTGCAATCAGTCTTTCCAGTAACTAAACACAATCCTTTTAACTAGCATCCTGTAAAATCCACATTAAGAGGCTGCAAGCCTACTTCATTAATCTCTTCATTAATCTACCATTCACGCATCAGACAAGAGGGGTAGTAGGCATCTGTGGGCCATTTTATGCAGATTTTTACCCCTTAAATTTCTAGAACACTTCATAGTAATAGCTTGGTGTGCATTGTTGCAAACATGTCTGACAGCATTTCTGGCTTCATCTGATCAAAAAAAAAAAAAACATATAAGCCAACAAAAGCTCTATTCTGGGGATTGGTTCACATCTGAAAATTTTCTGAAGTATTTAAACCATTTTCTTTTAGGAAAAAATGTGAGATATGGGTTGACAGCTTGTGTGACAAGTTTTAACCCAATGGGATTTTAAAAAGCTGATAAATTAATCCTGAAAATCCAGGTTTATAACAGAAAGCCTTATAGGCTCTTACCTGTATTGCTAGTGAGAGCTGTTAGAATACTAACACATTTTTTAAAAATACTTTCAAAATGTTTTATTTTCAAAATTCAAACTTTAAAACAGTTCAGTTGTAATCCACTGCTAAAGCTCCACATTGGGAAGGAGAAAATTCCCTCTATTGGATTTTTTTTTGGTAAAGTTCATTTAATTCATCAGAAACATTTTCAAACCACATTTTAAATAAAATGCTGCATTAAAAAAAATGATTCTTTCACTTTTGTGCAGAATGCAAACTAAAGATCTTGGGAGTCTTTGAAAACATTCATGAACTTAGGCTCTCAAGGATTATGTAGAACATGTAATTGCTCTCATTTTACAAATGGATAAACTGAGTTACACAGTGAAAGTGGCTTAGGTATTGTAGTTCTCCTTCTTCTGCATTCAACTTCCACTATGCATTTCAGTAATTACTTATTCATTGCCCCAGAATTCACATGAAAATGATTTATATTCCTGTTCATGTAGGCGATTAATTTGCCTACTATATTTATCTGGAAGATTTGGTCTCTATTCCCTGTTTCAGGAGAGAGACAGAAATGTACCATCCATAATAGTCCCTAGAGAGTATTAAGTTTCTCGACTAAACTGAGATTTCAGCCAACAAACATTCAAAGGCTGAGGTTAATTCCACCTCGCTTGTGAGCTGTCCAGACTGGGAGCTTAACTGCCCTGCACTTCTATAGGTAGCAGAGGAAGATGATGATGCAAGTTACAATTGAAGAGGATCTTCAGCCAGAGAGTGAATGTTTAAAAGGAAAATAGTTTCTCTCCCCCCCAACCACCACCCTGTTGCTTATCTTAGGTAGCACCTCAGTGTGCCAAAGTGCAGTGGCTTTCAGTTTAGCACGTTATTTTTGTGGATAGAATACTAGGATGATTTTTCTCCCTATAAACTTATACAAAGAAGCCCAAGCATCTCACTGAAGGCTTTAGGGTCTTTCCATAGCTCTGGTATTTCTCAGTGGTATGATACCTTTGTTCAGAGCTCAAGCTACAATCATACACAGAGAAGTGGCAACATGAAGGATAGGATGGGATGGGATAGGATAGGCTAGGATAGGAAGGATATTTTATATTATTTATTCCTAGTTTTTTCTTGCTTCTGGAAGACATGAAATGGCTTTAAGTGTGGTAGCTGTCATTCTGAATGTCACATTTACTTCCTACTCTTATTTGTGATATAGTGTAAGGTTCTACTGTCTACTCTCCATTTCAGCCCTTTCTGTGCATTCATCATCCCGAAAGAGTCTCCAGGACTCTATCTTTACTACTAAATCAAAGTTAAATGACTGACTCAAGCTTTCTTCCCTCACTCAAAAGACTTTATCCTTCTTAAGTAGCTGCAAAGACTTGAACTTTCCTGAGTAACTGTAATCAAACAGAAAAAAAAAAGAGAAATCTGATCTCCCTACACACCTCTATGGGTACAAATATAGTTAACAGAATAAACCTGGGGCATTTTCACTGTCCAAAAAGGCAGCACTGCTAGATTAATTCTGTCTATACACTGTAGAGCTGTGCCCATGTTAAGTGGGTATTTGATTGTATTCAGCAATTGCTGCCTGATCATCAATGTCTGTGAATCCATTTGTGGTACCACATAAAATTCTCCCTCACTACCAGCATTTCCAGCTATTGTAATTTCCCCAAAGAGATAGGAGATTTATTTTACCCAGCTACAGTACTTGGGAGATTTATCAGTGCTGGACATAGTACAACTGCTAAATGACCCTCCTAGAATACATGACAAACCAAATATTTTGTTTCTTTCTCCCTCCCTCTCTTCATTTTCTCTCTTTCTTTCTTTTATTTCTTCCTTCTTTCTCCCCTTCCTCTCTTTTTCTGTCTTTCTCTTTCTGTCTTCCTTTCTTCCTTCCTTCCTTCCTTCCATTTGTTCTTCCTTTTTCTTTCTTTTTATTTTCTTTCTTTCTTTTTCTTTCCTCCTTCCTTGTTCTTTGCTCTCTCTTTCTCCCTCCCTTTTTCTCTCTTTCTCATTTTCTGTTTTTAGTTTTTCCTTTTTTTTTGTTGAGAATGACTTAAGGAAAATGGAAATGTATAAGAGTCTAAATAAATGTTCAAAGCATCACACTTGGCCATTATGTTCCTTCAGTGCTCCGTAGTGTTGACATTCAGGGGCATACTGTCATTTACAATGCACTCAGGCATTCAGTGGATCATATGATGATCTGCATCTCATGACTTACAGTTCATGCGTCAGTTGCTCCAGTCGACAGGGATTTTTTTTAAGCAGAATGTCAACCAGTGAGGGATGTCAAAGTGTTAGAAAGACTATGTCATTGTTCCAGCCGCATTAAACAAAAATGTTTTCAGAGTTCCTGTGGCTCCTCTGCTGTCACCAGTCAGCATCTACCTGTCGAGTGGCTGAGAACTTGAGGAAAGGCAAGATGAAAGCACAAAAAAAAAAAGGCATTTCTAAAGATTGTGGGACTAGTCTATTTTCTAATGGCTGTTTAAAGGGGGCAATTTTTAATTCTCAGATCATGTTTTACTATTGTGTAAGAGTATCTCCTTTCCTAAAACATTAGAGAGAAACAAAATATGTTCAGGAATCTAAATATATGCATTGAGTGTTCATTTTCAAAACCACCTGGAAAAAGGGTCTATATCAGCAGTTTCCCATTAATGCACCTCTAAATATTGAGAAACTTATATTTGCGACTTTTTCACAAGAAATACCATTGTTTACTCAGCACCCCTTCCACAGTTGTAAAATACCACTCTTGCATCCCCTTTTTTCCAATGATTGTTTCATGCTGTCCAGAAAGCGTTCAAGCTGGTTTAAATTGATTTGTAAATGCAATTGATTGCTCACACTAGCTCTTTATGCTATATGTTATGCTCAAACTCTTGTTTATGGACAAAGATGAAGCATACTCTATAAGTATATATACCAAGTCAATAATTTATTGTTAGTATAACTGATATTTTAGCAGTGTAATTCAAAAATCATTTTTAGTCTACATCTAATTTTGCAGAAAAAGAAAGAAGGAATGATAATGCAGCTGTAATACTTGTATGGAGAAAAAAAGTTCTCAATAATATTAACAGTACAATTAAAATTTTAATACATACTCCTTAATTAATGTTATGCCTATACTTCCACTGATTTTCTGGATCTTAAACTACTGACTACTTAAAGTAGCTACTTAAAATAGCTTTGGACTGCTAGAGAGGGTAACACCACAAGTTGTCAGCTTGTCGTCTTTGCTCTGTCAGGAATATATTGTTGATGTTGGTAGCTTCTTCCTCATTTTATGATACACTTGGTGTCATTTTTATGTTTACTATCACACTTTAACACCTTTACTCTGTCTTCATTGGTCAGCAGCCCCATGTTATATCCAAGTTTACTCTATATAGTGGCTTTTATTTATTTGATACTATTTTTGATCTCTTTGTTGCCTTTAAATCAGTTTTGCCCAGACCCAGATCTTGCTGTAACTGACCATGGGTGAGTTGTTCGTAGCTATGAGATGTTTATAGCTGTGGGGTTGTTAGTGCCAGCCTTAGCCACATCCCTTATCACACACCAGTGCACCTCTGCAATGGTCCTCCAAGGCCTTTGCTATTATACCAGGACTGTATTTCTCTACATCATTACGTTAGAGTAAAAAATGTCTCCTTCTGCATAGAGTAACTCCTCATTACTGCTATCTATGTACACCTAAAGATGTATCACACAAAGATAGAGAAAAGTAAAACAAATTAGCTGTGCGCACCTGGCCAGTTAGAGACGTTGTGATCACAGTTAACCAAGAGAATCAATGCTGCAGGCAGGTCAAGAAAAGGTCAAGTAGAGAAGGTCTGGCAAGTCTCAGTCCTGCAAACCATGCAAATTCAGTGCAAAGCATATGGTCTGTTACTAGCAATGACTATACTACAGGGTATATATATTACATGTGACATATATCACAGGGTAGCAAGAGGAAGTCAGGCATTGTTTCAGGCAGACAAATTTAGATGTGCAGCAACATGAAGTGTTGGGTTAATTTTCCACCTGTTTCAGTCTCCCCAGTGTGATATTGCTGAGGAGACTGATGGGGAATTTGCAGATGATTCTAGTTAGCACAAGGATCAAAATTCCAAGAGAAAACCCTTTACAATTTTGCATTTGCTTAAAATCTTCCTACAAAACTGTGTAATGAAATCTTTTAGTGAAACTGACTCAGAGGCATTGATGTAAGTGGTTCTAAATTATTTTTATTTATTTTCTGAATGAAAAGCACAACTTCAAAATCATTGTACCAGGACTATGTTCTGATTGAAGAAGCCTCAGTTCTGGTCATTTTATATAGCATAATGATACCATTATTTCAGAGCAACAGGGACCATCTGGTGGCATTTCAACTTTGGAGGAGCTGTCTTTTCTAAAGAAAAATAAAAAGACTTCTTTTTTCCATTAATTATGAGAATGATGTGGGCTCTTTCTATCTTTTTTCTTTCTTTCTCTTTCTGTCATTCTCTTTTCTTTCCTGAGTGCAGCAACCAATGTAATAAATAATAAAATAACCTGTGGATTGGAAGATGGTCCTGTGCATCCATGGTTCCTGATGAAATATTTGTGACATTTCTTATTTCTGCTTAACGTATGAATTCATCCTGATCCCTGATGAGATTTTACAAAGCATCTTAAGCAAAGTTTTAATGGAAACACCTCATATCTCGTATCTCATTGTTGTTAGGTTTTATCAGTTATGACTGAGCTTGCTAAGGATGTAAGCATATGACTTGAACTAATTTAATGCACTAAAAATGAATATTCCTTACTTATATACCCTCTCCATCCTGAATAAACCTGCTATTACTGGTATAGGTGACATGCATTGAGATTACCTCTTTCTCAACATTATACGAAACCTGCTATGTAACATTTAAATGCTTTTTTTCATAGCCCCTTTCTGTGTTGGTTTTATTTGTGTTTTTTTTTTTATTTTCATACTAGTTAAAATTGCAAAATAGTAGGAAACAGCAAGAAGAGTATTATTCTTAAGTCTGGCAGAGGTGAATCAGCCAAATCTGAGGCTGAAATGACAAGCACATCAGTCACTGACACAAACCAGCTGCCAGACCTCTTTATATGCAAGTCATTCAGTGACATATCAAAACGTGGAAAGTATAATGCTCCTACCAACATTTCTTGTTGAATTAATGCCCAGGTGAGTTCTTCTGAAATGCTGCAGTTGTATCTTGGCAAAAACAAGAAGCAGTAAAGCATCATACTTATTAGGACCCAATTTGCCACAGCAGCAGTCAAGTGCTTCAGCCTCTCCCAGTGGCAATGGGGAGGGAGGACTGGGGATAGGGAAACTTAGATTAAATTCATAGTGCAGTGCACACTTAGAATTTAATATTGACAGCTCCAATTACACACACCTTTCCATCACAAGTTCATTAACTAAGAGGAAAATGCTAGAAACAGCACTATCAACTTCTTGAGGAAATAAATAAATAAGTGCAGAACCAAGCACTCCAGAGTTTCTGACCTTTCCCCTTTCTTTTTTGGCAAAGCCCTACATATTATTCCTTGCACTTTTGTTTATTTTTCAGATTGGAAGAAAAGAAAAACTGGGCTGGATATTAATCTTTCATTCAAAATATAACCGTAAAATGTTACAGTCAGTATGTAGAGTATGATGTACTTTTAGGGTATTTACCTTCCAGCAACTTTTTAAAAACAAGGAATCAGCTACTCTTCAGGCTTAAAATAGATGAAGACAAATAAGCACCCTGAGAAGGCAGATATTTTAGAAAAGGCTGAACTGTTCCATAGAAATAATTCATTCTCTCTATCAGCAAACGACAGAGCTTGGGTGGTCAAATGCTGTTTGAGGTGAATCCTGCTCCTTTGGAAGATACCACCAAGAACACAAGAATTCCATTACTCAGCACAAGATTAGAGGAAGACCTACCTGTAGGATATTAGCCATACTTACAGCCTCTGTGCGACTACATGTGTCAGCCATAGTCCAAATGCAGCACGTTACTGCATTGGAACAGGACGCTACAGTCAGTTAATTTTAAATATGATTTCCACCATCATAGAAGCTGAAAGAAATAATTAATCAGCATATCTCAAGTCAAGTAAGTGAGACAACTTACTCAGTGTAACTACAATTCACAAATTAAAGATGGTGAGGGGTAGGGTTTTGTTGTATAAGATACTGTTCCATCATATTCAACATAAATTCTCAATAAGACCAGCTTATGGACTGTACCAACAAACACAGTTTTTATAAGTGATTAAATGTGGATAATTCTAAACATCACTAATGTATGCACAACCGCCTGCTTTTCCTCTCTGAATCTAATTCTGTATATTTAGTTTGATAAAATTTATTGTATTTTGAACTCTTAAGAAAGAATAGATATCTCTTTTCTTTGAGCATCATGTCTTCAGAGGTATTAAAGCTGTATTTTGAGTTAGGCTATGAACTAACTACTGCAAAATCATGTTTAGTTCTAGCATCAATTTGAGGGTGTGCAATTCACTGGAACTATAAGGTCATAGCCAGTTCTAATATAATAAATTACCTGTGATATGGAAATGTGCCAGAAAGTTGGAGGAAAGAGTCACAGGTGTGTTCTTCTCATGATTATGTGAGACCATTGGTGGGGAGCTGAAATAGGACTGAAGCATGCTTAGCTCAGGGCAAGTTAGGGCAACCACAGTAAGTTTGATTTTTCCACTTAATAACCATTAATTCAAGATCCCATAAAATACTGGGGTATTTTAAAACTGCCATGACTGAACTCTCCAGTCATTTAAATTTTAAATAAACAAACTTACATATGTTCTTGGAAACCACAATCCATTTTTCATGTTCGTTTTACAATATTACTTCTCTAGTGCATGAGTCAGTTTGAAAGATTTGTTTAGTAACACTAGTTACATGAATAATGTTTTAAAAGGAGAAATATGAATCAATCCTTATTGAGGTGCAAATCAGTATTTTATCTACTGATACAGCATGAAATGCATATGACATTTTTCTCTTTATACAAACAGCAGACTGTAGAACTTTGCATGCTAGCAGAAGTTTCTACCTTCAGAAATGTCCAAGATTTTGCTATATATTAAGAAAAAAAAATAATCCTTTTAGAGGCATTATGAATATTTGTAATATGTATATGATTCAGCTCCTCATAGCTAGTTGCAGGATTCAGCCGTTACTATGCAGAATGCTGTGAAGATTATTACAGACTTCGCTGTATCTCCTACTGACAATTTCTTTTTTTGTCCTCATTCCAGACATTATTCATTACAAAGCACATTTTCTCAATAGGTGCATTAATGTTCTGACATGCCAAAGACTATTCTGTTAAGACAGTCTGATACTTGGAGAAAGGATGCTATTTTTTTTTATTAAAAAGATTGAGCATCACCCATCTAGCAAGATTCCATATTTTGTTTATCTGCCAGTTTTTCTGTTATCTAACAGACACAAAATGCTTGACAAGGAGCATTCAAACAATTTTCATCAATTAATCGATAACTTTTCAAGTTAGATTGTCTGGAATTGCATTTCTGCTGCTTTTTTTTTTTTTTTTTGGTAGTTAAGGTAACCATGAGTTAATGTCTGGCATTAAGAAGCTCTGGTGTTCTGGCCATTTACAAATGCTGGGGAAATGCTGCACTCTTTCTAGGAGCAGGTAGTTAACAGAATCATGTCCTCAGTCTTCTATGTAAGTGCATATATGGCTAGTCTACAGTGTTGCTTGTTTCCAGAAAAAAAAAAAAAAAAGATCTTTAATCAATAAATTATCCATAGCACTGAAGTACCAGTTAGTATTTTTCAGATGAAAGCACTAGACATCATTTTCTTCTTTGAAGTAAGTAAGTACAGGACATCTGAAAAGACATCTGATTTCTCTAGCTCATGTGTAATAATAAAAGTCCCTAAATGTTATACAGACAACCTGACCGGGTTCCTCATTCCATATCATGGGAGGAATGTCAGTACTTACCAGTTCTGGTTTAAGTGAACGTGTTGGCTGCATGATATGGAGCTGTTCTCTGATGGCGATATTTCTCTCTCTCTAAAATAAAAAATACGGTCATAGTTCAGAATTTCTTTTAAGGAAGTGTTGTTTGAAATGTCTGCTTTTGAGTGAATGAGAAAAAAAGTATCCATTTACTAGAACGAAAAATGCAAAATAGAACTTTTATTCAAAGAAATTTTTTCCTAATATTTAAATTTTTGTTTATTTATACATAATTTGCCTTTTAAAGAAGTTAGTTTAAATGTGGACATGTCCCAGATTCAAAGCTGCAGCAGCTTTATATTTATGCCCAGGTTAGATTTTGTTTCAGCAAATCTTCGTGTGGTTTGAATATGCTCTTATAAATACACTAGTAGTGTTTCTAAAAGCCATTTCACCTTTTAAATATGCAAAATTTATCAATGATTAGTAAACATCTGTTACCAGGTCTGTTGTAGAATATTGTCTCTTCATCAAGCTAGGAGGATTGCATTTAATCTGTTCCAATAGCTTAAAAGATTAAATGTATAAGAACTTTAAGAAAATATTTTTAGTTTTCTTGTTTACAAGTTTTTTCAGCATGTAAAATAGTTCCTCCGTAGATCAAATCTTCAAATGTTTAAATTGATATATTATTATGTTGACAAATGCTAGCTGACAATTTCTCTAATCTTTCAGTAACAGTGGACTGATGCTTTTACTCTCTGTACAAGAAGTGAGGTGAGCAACAGAAAGAGTGTTATTGATCCTGTATTAGGAATACCCAATGGAGTGTGTTTTCCATGTCACAGGATGCCCCTACCACCATGATGGCACTACCCCTATTGTCAGCATTTTGTCAGAATTGTGTGTCTGGGGTAAATGCACAGACAGGTCTAAAAAGTGTGTTTTCAAAAGCTCTCTGTGAAGAAGTAGAAGACCTCAAGAAGAATGCAAGACTGGATAAATCAGTTCACACTGGTTGCTCTAGTGATACAGCCCAGCAGTAAACGCTGTTCAAACAAATGACTGAAATAGATTTATAGTTGTTTAACTGTGAACCTATTCCCCACAATCACAGGATTTCAAGTTTTAAAGTGAACAATATGCTGATAAATGCTCAGATACTAAGACTCTGCAGTGTAACAAACACACCAGCTGTATCTGGTTTCATTTTGCTCCATTGAGGAACTTATGTGTCTCAATTTAGCAAAGCATTTAAACATGGTCTTACATCTTCTTTAACCATTTTGTTACATTTAAGTGGTGAATTCAAAAAAATGAAATTCTCACCTGCCATGTGTGCTGCCCTGGAGGCCCTAATGAAGTTAGATGACTGTTGTTGGGTTGCAGATTTCACAGGAGTGGACTGTAACACCCCCCCACCTCAATCTTTCTGAAAGATCTGTTGTTACAAACCCTTATAGACATGCGATGTCCCACTGCTACATGCCAGACTTATCTAGCATGCCTAGGACATGTTTGACCCTCGCGTGGAAGCCAATGTCACTCTATTTGGATGAAGGTGATTGATTGCTCCTAAATATTCCTGTAAAATATGAGTGTTTTGAGTTCAATGTCTATGAGCTATGAATGTGAGCATTTTTTTTTAATTCCTTCAAATTCTGTGAGTTTACTTCCTTCAACTTCATATATAGTTCCCTTACAGTTTAAGAGTATGTCCACAAATATAACTCAGTTATCTATACTTTCCTTATCTTTCAATTTGAAGTAAAATTTCTTTCAGTTACTCCAATAGCACCCCTCATTTTCCTAGCGGCTAAATACGTATAATTATGTGTATTTCTATGGTATACATTTGCCCTCATTAATCTCTTTAATGTCATGTGAAGTAGAAATATCTTTTCTTTTCTTTCCCTAGGTGCGCCAATGATGAACAGAGGCTGATTCACTTTGACTTCATCCACAATATCTTTCTAATGCATGCCAGAGAGCTAACATGATCTCTGTGCTAAGAAGATTGACTGAATCATGTCTTAATATTTTTCTGGCTACAGGCCTTTAGAGGTCTTCCAATTTTACTTTCCAAGAGAGGTAAGTATCCACTTGTGCTTGAAAATCCAGAAATAATATCCAATGTGGAGGACGAATGAACTAGGACTCTAGATAAAAAAGGGCAACTGTATATTTGTCAGTGAAGTTGTACCTTTGAGCACTTGAGAAGCCTGATTCCACAATTTGTGTGTTATTTGCTGTCTAAGTAGCTTAGGATGTAAGCTGAGTGTGTTTGGGTTGCACGTCTCTCTGTCTACCCTCTTTGGAGTGTAGCTCCCAGAGCATATTCAGTAGAAAAAGCATCTGGAATATAAAAAAGTACATGTATTCATTTCTGAGCTATGTAAAAGACATGGAAATCATTTGGCATTTGGAGAACCCAAATCAAATCTCATTTCCATTTGATACATAATTATTTAAGCAAAACAGAGTAAGTTTAGCATAAAACATATTAAGACCCACTTATCTCCAAGTATACAATTAATTGAGATCTAAAGAGACTAAAATTTTAGGTTTTGATCCACATACGGTATTTTACAGATCTATTTTTTTAAGTCTGCTAGATTCAAATTTTCAGATCATTTGTTTAGTCAGTAAAGTGGGATATACTAGAGGAGGAAAGGACATCCATATCATCTATCTTGTCTTTCAGGAGAAAGTGGTTTTGTGTCTTATCTACCTAATTTAAGTGTAGGGTTTACATCTGAGAAGGATGAGCAGAGATAAGTGGTTCTCTCCAGCCTCAACTTAAGAGACTATGTATCTTCAAAGACCAGAATGTAAGACCTAGACCTTGACCATTCTGGGCTGTATAACTTGATGCCTACTTGTTCATCATCAAAACTTTTACATGTTTCATATTCAGATTCCAAATTTGTACTTGAAAGCTGGATATTGAAACACCTCTGTCTTTTGGCATTTAGCCAAGCAAGCCTGTTAATAAAGACCGTTGTAATGGAAATAACTAAACTAAAATCTTCTGTTTGAGGCCACTGTCTTAACCATTTGGTAGATTTTTCCTACTCTGTATGCTGTGTGATAGAATTAGCAAATGCACCTATGCTAGCTACGATTTCAAGAGTTTATTTCTGTTCTGGTATCTTTGCTCTAAGTGTTCTTCAAAGAAAATAATAGATTTTTGACTTTCTTATGTTTGTGCATGCACAAAGCACATGAACAGTAACAAAGACTTTGTGGTCTGTTTGGATTATAAAAGTGAAGTTTATTTCTCTGGTTTGTAAAAAAGCAGTCATACGTCACATTTTTGACAGGGATCTTATTCCTGCTAATTAAATTTAATTTCTAAATCATCAACTTAATGTAACAGTTACAGACAAGAATTACATCCTTATTCAATTTTAATTGTTTGAAGTCTAGAAATAGTCTGTTTCATTCACCTTTACTAAAAATTCCAACTTTAGAGATTTATACAGCTAAAAAAATAAAGAGTATTTCCTTTGTGTCCACATATAAATATAAAAATTTATAACACATATACTATGCTCATGCAAATACAGGTTTAGATGACTTGGTTTCAGCCCCACTTGCTTTGTTCTTCTTTCTGAAAATGTCATAACCTTCTCTTATTAGCACACCACAGCCCTTTTCCTCTGGTATATGTTCTTTTCTTGAGGTCATGACAGGTCATACATTTCCCTCGAAAGATATGGCTATCAAAGCACCAGTCATCTATCAGAGATATGTTGTAACCATGGAACAACTCAAGTGTGTCACTGTCATAATCCATTGATGAAGGTCACTAGCACCATGATTTGCCTTGTATCAAGATCAGAGTCCCCGAGTACTCAATTAGCAGTCATGTGGTTTGGCTTTCATAGTTCCTGGCAGTGCACCTAATAGCAATAATTAGCTACCTTGTCAGAAAGTCCCTTTCCATGCTTTTACTTTGAATGTTCAGGTTGAGTAGTACCAATATTTTTTCTGTTGATATTTAACAGTGAAGATACTTTGTCTGAAAAAAAGCAATATAAGATTTTTCAGCTTCTCACTAAAGGTCATTTTGACCAATTACATTACAAAAAAAAAAAGGGGAAAAAAAAAGGAATTAAATAACACTTATTGTAAATCCTAATTGTGGTTCATCATAAAGTAGGTTGCATGTGTGAATGTCATTTTGCTTACCATCTTTACTTATCAGAAGAGTTTTATATGTTGAATCGTGCTATTTCTCTGTAACATATCCAGGTGCAAATAGAAATAAAGGTAGCTAATTAGATGTAAATGCATTTTCATTGAGGCAATTAAGTATCAGTAAGGTTATTTTTTCCCCCCTTCTTTCCTTCTTTTAGTAATTATAGATTTCAACTTGTGTTCTTCCTGAGCTTTATCAAAGGATTTCAGCATGAATTCTTAAAAAACCCTGAGATGTTAGTAGAAAATAGCCTTCCAACAAACGTTGTCTTTGTTCAAAATAAGTTCTTTACCATGTCCATGCAATCTGGATTGGTCAGATTTTGGATGAGAAAGCTAGAAGAAAAAACAGATTGAATAATAAATTTTATGCACAATCAATTGTGTGATTTAGAGTAGAGAAAATATTTTGGTAGAAACAAATTATTCTAAATCAGATCTGAAAATAATGTTTTGTAAACTTTTTATCCTCTAAGGAGTTCATGACAGTTTTCCAAATAGTTTAAAAGCTATTCTTGCTACCTTTGCATATTTCAGTGAAAGCACATTTTCACATACTAGAGTCTGTCTGCTTTACTGTTTAGATTTTTTTTTTTTTAATTTTCTGCTGGGTAATTATATTCCTCTTCAGAAGGGGAAAGATATAACACTATGTAACAGGAGGAGCACTCCTGTTGGTGCGTTGGTGTTGAACAGCTGCTACAGTCCATACCAGAGGTGTTTGCATTTGAAAGCTGAGTGGAATTAACAATATAACAAAATACAGTCACTTTAATATGTGCATATATGTGTGTCTGTGTGTGGTTAGTGAAAAATGGTGAGAGCTTATTGCAGTTCCTAGGGAATTTTACTTGATTTTTAAGCAGGGAACATATTTGAAAACTGAGGAAAGTCAGCAGTGCAGGATGGTATGAAGAGTGGAGGAGGGGGAGGTGGAGATAATTTTTAGGTAGAACACTGATGTGTAGTCCACTGGTGGTGAAGATGGAGACTCTGACCATCCCAGGTGCTCATCTGAAAATTAAAACTGTTTCTGGGCTTTTTTGTTATGCAGAAACTTGTATTTCTTGTAGATATGTTAATAGGATGAAAAAGGGAAAAGTGCATATCTTCAGTATGCCTTAGGAGAATAGCTTTCAGAAATAAAGTGTTCTAGGTAATAAATATGTCAATCACTTTTAGCCTACAAATGGATTTTGCTCATATTTTACTATTCTTACCTTCTGCTTTACTGAGCTCTGAGTTCTAAATCACTGTGAACAGTATGTTGTGTTTGCGTTGGGAATAAGTTCGTATACTCCACAGTGAGCATAGCCCCTTACTCTGATTATTTATATAGCATACAGGATCTGGGATTCAATCTGTAGTATTTTACAGTGTAATACTCCTATATGGCAGCTTGGCCAAGTTAGTGTCATTTAATTGTACTGTATTCCAACAGAAACATTCAGAAATTTTGACTCCAACCTGAGGTAATCACAACTTTTAGGATAGCTTTTTGACTGATTGGAATTGATAATTTCAGTCTTTAGGCTTTCCTTCAACTGTGAAGGCTGTGAATTTGCTTAATGAGAAATTAAAATTTAGCATCTGCTATGATCACTTGATTCCAGGGGCTGAGGTTATAAGAAAAAAAAAAAAAAGCCCAAAATGCACACTCACATCCCCTCACACCATTCCTTAAACAACCTGTGAAAAAAAAAAAGGTAACGTGGCATCATAGGATATTCTGATTTTTGTGAATGCCAGTCACAGAGTTTCATGTTTTTTATGTTTTTCTCTTCAGCACCCCTCAAAACATTACACTATAAACCCATCCTTACAGCCATAAGGGAACTTAAGAATTGTCTGTTTCTTATATGCTTATCCCTAAAATGAAGAATGAGAAAGAAAACATGTTTCTGACAAAAAGGCTTGATGATGACAAGGCTTGATGCCTTCTGTCATTTTTAGGTCTTTTTATATGTTAATACTAATGCATTATTGAACCATAAAACATTAACATAAAATAAACAAAATTCCTGTACAGGAAAAGAAAAGCTGAAAAACATTTGGAATGAAAATGGAGAGCAAGACAATGCTGTATCTTTTTCTTTCATGAGGAAACATTAGATTGGCCTCATTTTATAGAAAAGATCTATGAAGATCTCTCTAATTTTCAGAATGGCTAGAGTAAGAAGATTGTTTCCCTTTTTCATGCTGAACAAATAAATCAGTACTCACTGTTCATTTTAAAATAACTTACTTCAGTAAAGTGATGTTTATACAAGAGGAACCTAAGAGCAAATCTCAGTTCCTATATCTCTGTGCCTGTGCTGGGCATATCCTAAATCCGCAGTAGGGTGGTGCATCCATATGAATCACTGCTCTGTGCCATGGTTTCAACACAAAGGAAAAGTATGCACAGGGATTAGGCTGGGACAGAGATGTACAGTGGCCATGTCTATATTACTGATTAAAAGAGGATTAGAAACCACACCATGTGGCTGAGGATTATTTGGTATCCACACTACTTAAACCTACCCCCTTTTGTTAGCAGATGTGTCTTGGAGAGACATTCAAAACAATGAGCAATCTGACAATTCAGTGGTGTGCGTGAGCCAAAAGGATCTATGTCTCAGGTTCACTCCCTGGCCTGTTTTTATTTAACAATGCCAGTGATGGTTGGTGAACCTGAGATGGGTGACAGCAGGCATCAGCAAACATAGCCATAGCTGAAGATGTGGCCATACAGAAGAAGGAATGGCAGTTTGGTTGAGTGTAAACAACAGAAATATAATTGGTTTGGACTTCAGCATGTGCAGAGAGAATACAGAGTATTCTTTATTTTTTACTGCATTCACATCTGAAAGTCCTGGCTTAGAGTTAGCCTGAATGAGGAGCCACTGGCCTACACCCCTGAATGTTGTGGGTAGGGGCAGTGTGACGGGCATGCTCCACAAAATTCAACTGAAAATGTTCTCCTCCTGTGGATAGCTACATGGCTTGTTGAATTCATTTTTTAATAGTTTCAATGAGTCTGAATATCAGATTTACAAACCTGATCTATCAAATCTTTCTATCTGACCTGGTTCTATGTAATCAAGGGCGTAGATAGGTGGATGTTTTGGGAAATTGCAGCTCTGCAGGCAGATTCCTGTCAGAATTTTTCCAACATGCCTCAGAGTTTTGCCTAGCTCTTGTCTCACTTGTCTCTATGCTTGTTATACTACTTAGTACCAAAAAAAAAAAAAAGTTAAGGCAAGCTCTCTTGAAGCAGAAACCAAGTCATCCATTCCTGGGCAAGTAATGATGTACGATGTAAAGATGGCACCAGTGTACTCCCTGCCATTGCTCCTTTGCCCTGAGCAAAATCTTGTGAATGTAGGGAAACATTGCTTCAAATTATGTGTTAAATTATGCTCTAAATTACATACGTTTATTAGATGTTGCTGAAGGCCTGTTCTCCCTTTTCTTCCAAGATATGATCCGAGCACAGGTCAGTCAGATCTAAAGTCTGTTCCCGTAAATTGAGCTCATCTAAGTATAATCCCTTGAGTACTGAGTCAGCTAAATAGTTATTTTCTTTACAATGCCAATGCTCTTCTGGTTTTTTTTGGGTTTTTTTTTGTTTTTTGTTTTTTTGTGGGTTGCTTGTTTGTTTGTTTTTGTTTTTAAATAAAGATAGCTATGGTTTAAGATCATGGGCATTTTCCTTTCTTGGTTCATTCAATTTTATTTTGAGCAACAGAGCAGCAGTATGGAATCTGAACTCATTATAAATTGACATAGGTGATTTTACGAGACACTTAAAAGAAGTAGTTACATTGCATGTAATCTCTATGCATATGTGTCAGATGTGATTTTCAGTGCTTTCTGGGCTTAAATTTAGTCATTACTTCCTGTAATAAAGTATTTTGAGTTTGCAGATGAGGTAAAGTCTGAATTTTTAGAACATAGGTTATACAACAGTAATGATTTACTTAAAAGCCTCTCCCTTAGCAATCAGTGGGATTTCTCCAGGCTAGGATGTCTGTTATCAACTTTAGTCATCACTGCAGTGGGTCGCTGCAGCGGTTCAGTGAGTAGTTCTGGACTCTCTAATGAAGCTGATGCTATCTTTGTGCTTACTACCTGCAAAACAAGGATTATTTGTTCACAAGTAGTTAGAAAGTTAAAAGGCACAGAAACATCTTACATGTCAGTATCATAACAAATAAGAGCTTTTTCTTACACTAGAATTCTGAAAGCCAACATACTGTTCTTAACTATCTACAAAGATCACTAGACATTATTTGAACATTTTTTTTTTTGCTGAGCTTTCAAATTAAAATGTTTTCTCTTAAAGACAAATATAATCTCCTTTGTAATTTAAAGTCCTAGATGATATCATTAGGCCGAATAACAGCTGTGATTTCTTCAGGGAGAGTTTAATCAGTTTGTGGTGACATGGTACCAGGAACTCAATTGTGATTGATCACTACTGCTCAAGAACTGGCCAGAAGGGAGTCTGAGCAAATCATTTCAACACTGCCTCAGACCTGCAGAACCTCAGACAATGAGAGGCCTCTTAAAGCTGGCAGAAATATTAGCAGGCTGCAGGAATGGAAGGGTTTCCAGCGACTCTGTAAATATTGCCTTCGGCATGGCCAGGATAACTTCTGTTATCCCACTACTCATTGCATTGGTTCTCATGATTGGAAAAAGGGTAAAACTGATCACTCTCTGAGGCTGCCTTACTACAGGTAGTAAAGTGTCAGTCAATTTTAAGCAAATTTTGAAAACATTCTTTCTATGAAAAATAACTTTTTGGTGGTTCTGCTGGTCTGTATCAGGTTTTCTTTTTCCTTTTCATAGACTCAGATAACCACAGAGACCCTTATACTCATCCATGTGTAACTAACATATATCCTGGCCATAAAATTTTATCGATGATGCTTATATTAAATCAATATGTCACGGCTGATCTAGAGAACACCCTTTAAAACAACATTGAATCCAACGCATCAAGTTATCGAGTAAATCAATAGTCCACCAAATCCCAATGTAAATTATTTTAGTGGTTATTTTTCTTTTTATTGTTACATAATGGCTTCCACTTTCAGTCACTAGATCTTGTTATACTTCTTGCCTTCTACATCATGCCTTTACCATAAGAAATCTTTGTAACTACTCATAACAGCCAAGATCCCTGAACGCTTTTTCTCTGCTTGCTAGCACATACTAATATCTATGCCATCATACCTTAAGCAGTATTGTTACCACTGCTGTAAAATGATTTTCTGCAGGCTGCTTCTTTTGAGATGACCCAAAATCATTATAGTGTAAAATATCCTAGTATGGAGAGAATCCTAACTTCAACACTTGTCCCATGCCCCTCAGAACCTCTGCGTTCTAACAGGTTGTCAGCACATACTACAGTTGTGTCACCATTTTGCTGTCAGTGATCAGATTTCTGTTTTTCAGGTAATTTAATTGAACTAAACTCCTTTAATAACTGATTGGAAACATGTTTTCCTGATCTCAAATATTTTTTTTTCTATACCCTAATTTTAACTTTCTACTTCTTTTTCTTTTTCTTAATGTGCACACTAGAATCACATATAATATTCTAGTAATAGCTTTTCTAGTGCTGTAGAACAGTTTTCTACTTCTATTCAGTATTCTTTTCTTATGCATCCAAGGAGCACAGCTGCTTATCCAGATGTCATATTAAAGTAAGAGCTCATCACCATGAGCTATTTAGTTTCCCAGTTACCCATTTCCCAAGTCATTTATTTCCAAAATATTGTCCTTTATGCTGTATATTCTTTGTTTTGAAATGTTAAAATGGAAGGACAGGAATAGATAAAGGGTGAGTAAAAAATCAGTGAAAAGAATAAATACTGAAGAATTTTAAAGGTCATTTTAAACAAAAAAAAATAGAGTGGAGGGAAAAAAAAAAAGCACTTTCATATGTAAGAGATAAAACTACTTAGGTGGTCACCCTTCCAAAGATGGAGGCAAGAAGCTATATGCTTGCACTTCTTCCCCAAATGATTTAGTATAAGTGTTTGGAAGGCTAAAAAGCTTTAGGAGTAGGATGCTTACAGTCTTCTATTCCATTTTCTGTGGGGAAAAAAAAAATGTAGCTCCGTCTACCAATTAAATCTTCTCCTACGTTGTTAATTTTACATAATACAATCTGAGTTTTATATTTTTAAAATAGATAGTTTTGTATATGTTAAAAAAAAAACAAACACTTACACATCTTGGCAAACATTATAACTGATCTGAAATGAAATGCTCTCAATTACTCCAGCCAGGTCTAGTTGGAAAAGAGCAACTTTCTAGCTCCCCACTGGAAGCACTTATACAAACAGATAACAGAAGACAAGAGGAAGCTGTAAGTTAGAATTGCTGGCAGCAGATAGAATCACGGAATCATAGAATCTTAAGGTTGGAAGAGACCTCCAAGATCATCAAGTTCAACTGTCAACCTAACACCACCATGCCTACTAAACCATGTCCTGGAGTGCCACATCTACACGTTCTTTGAACACCTCCAGGGGTGGTGACTCTGCCACTTCTTTGGGCAGCCTGTTCCAGTGCCTGATCACTCTTTCAGTAAAGAAGTGTTTCCTAATATCCAACCTAAATCTCCCCTGCTGGAACTTGAGGCCATTTCCTTTTGTCCTATCACAAGTCATCTGGGAGAAACGACCAATACCCACCTCCCTACAACCTCTTTTCAGGTAGTTGTAGGGATCAATAAAGTCTCCCCTCAGTCTCCTCTTTTCCAGACTAAACAATCCCAGTTCCCTCAGCTGCTCTTCATAAGACTTAAGATGTAGAAATAAGACGTAGAACTGAAAAGAGGGTCAGGATGAAAGAAAATTCTAGTAACTCATCAGCACTTCTGTTGATGTACATTTAGCTTTGAGATGACTGTTCATAATCATATTAAAAAAAAAAACAAGCAAGCATCAATGAGAGCATGCCGGAGACATGTACAATATGGTATTACTAGAATAGCAATATGGCACAATGAATTGCGAAACTATGTTAACAAATGCTCCAGACAACCTTACAGAGATACAGAGAAAAAGAGGAAGAAGCAGAAAAGAAAAAGATATTAGCCAAACTTTTCAGAATAGTTAAATTGAGATAAGGGGAAAAATACAGAAAAAAATTAATTGGGCCAGGAGAAGGACTGAAAAATATCAGTATCACAGACATCTATTTTTCATTAGATTAATCCAATCCTTTTATTTCTCCTGTTAAAATTTGATGCTACTCTATTCACATTACTTTGGTAGCTTTCTACCCATTTATTTCCATGATATTCAAAATTAAATTTCTTGGAAGCTATTGATTAGATGACTCTTTATATTTCCTGACTGAATGAAGTAACTTTTGGCGTGAGTTTGCTTAATGAAGAAAAGTGGAATTTGCTTTTTTGTAGTTTAACAGGAAAATATCTCTTTTGACAATGCTTATTTGAAAGTACCCTACTGTTCCTAAAAAAGTGAGCTCAACATTTGATATAACTTTTTCCAGGTTGTGAAATGGCGATTGTGAAGATGGAGAAAAACAACAGAGACGGGTACATAGGTGGGTTTATGAGACAATGCACATGTGTTTGGCAGCTAACAAAAATACTGGCAACAGCAGTCTGTATCACAGCCTATACCAGAATTCAAATGAGTACCTAAGAAAATGCTTTCTGTTATGGACAAGATCCAAAGCCCACTGCAGCTGATTTAGTGGTTTTCTTGTGATTTCACGGAGCCAAAGAAGCACCTTATATGCTCAGTTTATTAAAAACCAAAGATCATAAATTTCTTATGAAACTGGATATAATATGACACACGTGGTTTCAACACAATTTGTATCTCCTTCAGATGAAAGGAGATAAGTAAATTATCTTAAATGCTGTCATCACTGCTATCTTACTTGAATGGAGATTGGCAGCTTCTCAACAATTTGATTCTTAAGATATGCTTTTTCTATAGAAAACATAATAGATGGGCAAGTGGCTGGCATGGAAGAGACATATGGTAGAATATGTAATAAATAAATTCTTATAAGGAACAAAAGAAAATGCATTAGAGAAAAAGACATAATTTTCTTTACTCTTACTCTAAGTTATTTGAACCACATGGGCAAAAAGGACGAAAGTTCCAAAGGAACACATTAAAAAAAATACTATTGCTAATAGAAGGGGCAGATTAGAAAGTGATGACCTTCTAATAGATAGAGAGAAAGAGAGAGAGAGAGGAGGAAAAAGTTATCATGTTTCTGAGGGAATTCATATGTGTTTGGCAACTAACATAAATATTGGCAATAGTAAATAGAACTCTGAAGCTAATGCTGGTGAAGAGGAAGCAAAAAAAAATCAACTTTTGGCAGAGAAGAGAAAAGGAAACTGAGCCTGTCATCTGAGAATGGACTAGCAGAGAAAGACAAATCCATTATGTCAATGAATCAGGCTTGATGCCTGAAGGAACAGGTATGAGTTTGAAAGGATGAAAGACATGTATAGATGTACCTGATTAGAAGGCTATGACTCCTACAACAGGATATGGAGATTAGAGTAGAATAAGAAAGTTTCTAATTTTAAAGTACCTAGGTAGGAAGTTGTTTGATGTGGAGCAGAAAGAGACTATAACTCTTTAGATAGGAAAATAGAACTGTATAGGTAGAAGCATATAAAATCTGGTGAGAAGTAACTAATGACAGAAGTCTAAAGACTGGCAAGCAGGAGAGGAGAAACCTGAAAACCAAAAACCAGAAAAAGAAATGAAAGCTAGCCTGAAACATTGAAGAACATTCAAATTTTGTCACCTGGTGGAGGGCAACAGAATAGTTTGATTGCTCAAAAAAATAGAAAGAAAACTCAGGTTAAAAAGCTGTAAGATACAGACTTTTAAACAGTTTGCTTAAAAAAAAAGGCATGTCAGCTTAGACAAGGATGGGAATTCTAACGATATTGTCATTGCTAAAAAAAAGGAGAAAAATAGGAAATACCACAGTGAAACACTCAATATATCTTCACCAATCAGTTTTGTAATCTACTATAGAAATTGCAAAATGCCAGTCACGTGATTTCAAGAAGACTAAGATTATGGAGCAGATCCTCCTGGAAACTATGCTAAGGCACATGGAAAATAAGGAGGTGACAGGTGAAAGCCAACATGGTTTCACTAAGGGCAAATCTTGCCTGACAAATTTGATGACCTTCTATAATGAGGTTAGTGTTAGTGGATAAGGGAAAAGCAACTGACATAATCTACCTTTATTTATGCAAAACATTTGATACTATCCCATATAACATCCTTCTCTCTAAACTGGAGAGACATGGATTTGATGGTTTGACCACTCAGTGGGTAAGGAACTGGCTGGATGGTTGCACTCAAGAAGTTGCGGTCAACAGCTCAATGTCTAAGTGGAGACCAGAGATGACCCCTCAGGGGTCAGTTTTGAGACCAGCACTGTTTAACATCTTTGTCAGAGACATGGACAGTGGGATTGAGTGCATCCTTAACAAGTTTGCCAATGTCACCAAGCTGTGTAGTGCAGTTAACATGCTGGAGGGAAGGGAGGCTATCCAGAGACACCTTGAGAGGCTGGAGAGGTGGACCCATGCAAACGTCATGAAGTTCAACCAGGCCAAGTGCAAGGTCCTGCACATGAGTCAGGGCAATCCGAGGCACAAATACAGGCTGAGCGGAGAATGGATCAAGAGCAGCCCTTGGGAAAAGCACTTTGAGGGTGCCAGTGGACAAGAAGCTGAACATGAGCCAACAATGCATGGACTTGCAGCCCAGAAAGCAAATTGTATCCTAGGCTGCATCAAAAGAAGCGTGACCAGCAGGTTGAGGGATGTGATTCTCCCCCTCTACTCCACTCTCATGAGACCCCACTTGGAGTACTGCATTCAGGTTTGGAGCCCCCAGCATAAAAAAAAAGGATGTGGACATGTTGGAAAGAGTCCAGAGGAGGGCCTCAAAAATGATCAGTGGGCTGGAGCACCTCTCCTATGAGGACAGGCTGAGAGAGTTGGGGCTGTTCAGCCTGGAGAAGAGAAGGCTCCAGGGAGGCCTTATAGCAGTCTTCCAGTACCTCAAGGGGGCCTACAAGAAAACTGAAGAATGACTTTTGACAAGGGCATGTAATGGTAGGACAAGGAGTAATGACTTTAAACTGGAAGAGGGTAGATTTAGATTAGATGTAAGGAAGAAATTCTTTACTGTGAGGGTGGCGATGCACTGGAACAGGTTACGCAGAGAGGTGGTTTATGCCCCATCTCTGGAAGTGTTCAAGGCCAGGTTAGATGGGGCTCTGAGTGACCTGATCTAGTCGGAGGTGTCCCTGCATCTTGCATGGGTGTTGGACCACCTTTGAAGGTCTGTTCCAACTCAAACTCTTCTATGATTCTATGATTCTAAGACTCATGTCTCATATGCTTTTGAGCTCATCCAACTCTGTTTTGCATTACCTAGTCTCTGTAAGAAAGTAACCCTTTACTACCCAAAGGTTAAATTTTTATATCTCCCATGAGCACTGGAAAAAAAAATGGTCTTACATCTGCATATTATGACTTGGTATATATTCAAAGTTAGCTGGACTGAAGACATGAAAGTACCAGCATGATTTATCATTCTTACAGCGAATCTGAGCTTTTGCGTATGTTATTCTTGCACAAAGCATTACAGCATTTTCCCACTGCATAATGAAATGTACCTTTGCATTCAGGATGAAGTGATTTCTAAGGAGCTTAGCTCTTAAGTGCTGCCTTTTCAGACTTGAGAAGATACTTGGAATTTTGAAGTGACTTAAACAAACATTTCTTAAATAAATCAGTTTAATGACAATTGTTGTCTCTCTCCTGCTGTGTGATCATTTAGACACTTTCATCTATGTCAGGAGGGATACAGTATACATAACATATGTACCTAACCAACTATCAGGATCCACTGGAGACATATGTTCTCCTAGAGCAGATATTCGAGGCTGCACATTTGAAATAGTACCAGAGATCTTTATCCGGACAGATGAACTGAATTGCCTTTCAATAACCAGTGATGTCTGGAGAGGTGAAGATCTGACCAAATCTAAGTGCCTATGTTGGGATAGGCTGAGTAGCTCAGCAGTCTTTATTAGCAGTAATCACTAGATCTCCACTATCTATAGCAGAAGTTTAAATGCTATAGCTCACAAGTAGATATCTATATTGAGACACCTAAAGTGTCTAAAATCTGCAGATGAATCTGGAGAGTTACTGACCACAGCACCTAATGCCTTTTCAGATATCCTAGTATATCCCAGCTGTGCTTCAGCTGCTGTTTCAGAAAGTGCCCTATGAGCATCTCTCAGAGGCCCCATTTCTGTTCATTTTATGGTGAAGTCTTAGACTGTATCAGTAAAGTACCTTTGGAATGTGACTCCTGGTTGTGCCCAACACTTGCTATGTTTGGGTTTGTATTGTGAAGCTGTCCTAGAGTACATGAACCTGTTTCATTTTGGATTAAATTTAACTAGAATATGCCTTCAGTAAGTGTATTTAATACTTTCTAGCAACAAATGTGAATTTTGTCACCAGACCAGATTATAAAACTCTGAAATGTGTGCTCATCACCCACTGTTTCACTCTACAGACTTGCCCCTGTAAGTTTGGACTACATGCTGGGGTGCATCAAAAGAAGCCTGTTCAGCAGGTTGAGGGAGGAGATTTTGCCCGTCTACTCCATTCTAGTAAGACCCCACCCTGAGTACAGCATCTAGCTCTGGGTTCCCAGCACAAGAAAGACATGGAACTGCTGGAGCAAGTCCAGAGGAGGGCCACAAAACTGCCTAAAACATTGGCACAGGGATGGCAGACATGACAGAAACCTATCAAGGATATATGCTTCTTTCTGGAGGAGCAATTAGAAGATGTAAGAGTTACTCTAGGAAATCTGAAGTAGCACTAGACACTTTTTAGGTGAGAGAGTTTAGGCTGCCTCTGATATCTTCATCGCTTACCCTACTTTTAGAGTCTATATATGTCACTCAGATAACTATAAGCATGGCAGTACCTCCGTATATAACTTTGTGAAAGATTCCACTGAATGCAACTAATATCTGGATAATGGTTAACGAACAGGATTAGGCATTATCTGTACAGATAATAGAATCATAGAATGGTTAGGGTTGGAAGGAACCTTCAAAGGTCATCTAGTGCAAACCCTCTGCAAGGAACAGGGACATCCCCAACTAGATCAGGTTGCTCAGAGCCTCATCCAACCTGGTCTTGAACGTTTCCAGGGATGGGGCATCCACCAGCTCTCTGGGCAACCTGTTCCAGTGTTCTACAACTCACATTGTAAATCTTTTTTTTCCTAATATACAATCTAAATCTACCTCCCTCTATTTTAAAACCATTACCCCTCGGCCTATCACAACAGGTCCTACTGAAGAGCCTCTCCCCATCTTTCTTGTAGGCCCCCTTTAGGTACTGGAAGACCGCTATCAGATCTGCCCGGAGCCTCCTCTTCTCCAGCCGGAACAGCCCCAACTCTCTCAGCCTGTCCTCATAGGAGAGGTGCTCCAGCCCTCTTATAATCTCCGTGGCTCTCCTTTGGACCTTCTCCAACTGGTTCATGTCCTTCTTGTGTTGGGGGCTCCAGAACTGGACACAGTACTCCAGGTGGGGTCTCACCAGGGCAGAATAGAGGGGCAGAATTACCTCCCTCGACCTGCTGGCCACGCTCCTCTTGATGCAGCCCAGGATGTGGTTTGCCTTCTGGGCCGCAAGAGCGCATTGCCAGCTCATGTTGAGCTTCTTGTCCACCAGCACTCCCAAGTCCTTCTCCTCAGGGCTGCTCTTGATCCATTCTCCGCCCAGCCTGTATTTGTGCCTGGGATTGCCACAACCCAGGTGCAGGACCTTGCACTTGGCCTGGTTGAACTTCATGAGGTTGGCACGGGCCCACCTCTCCAGCCTGTCAAGGTCCCTCTGGATGGCATTCCTCCCTTCCAGCGTGTCAATGGCACCACACAGCTTGGTGTCATTGGCGAGCTTGCTGAGGGTGCACTCTATCCCACTGTCCATGTCGCCGACAAAGATGTTGAACAGGGCCGGGCCCAACACGGACCCCTAAGGGACGCCACTTGTGACCGGTTTCCACTTGGATATCGAGCCGTTGACCACAACTCTCTGAGTGCGGCCATCCAGCCAACTCCTTATCCACCGAGTGGTCCATCCATCAAAACCATGTCTCTCCAGTTTAGAGAGAAGGATGTCATGCGGGACAGTGTCAAAAGCTTTGCACAAATCCAGGGAGATGATATCCGTTGCTCGTCCCTTGTCCACCGATGCTGTCACACTGTCGTAGAAGGCCACCAAATTGGTCAGGCATGATCTGCCCTTGATGAAGCCATGTTGGCTGTCACCAACCACCTCCTTGCTCTCCATGTGCCTTAGTATGGTTTCCAGGAGAATCTGCTCCATGACCCTTACAGGCACAGAGGTGAGGCTGACTGGCCTGTAGTTGCCCGGGTCCTCCTTGTTCCCCTTTTTAAAAATAGGGGTTATGTTCCTTCTCTTCCAGTCATTGGGGACCTCACCAGACCGCCACAACTTCTCAAATACAATGGCCAGCGGCTTGCTAACTTCATCTGCCAGTTCCCTCAGGACCTGCAGATGGATTTCATCAGGTCCCATGGACTTGTGCAGCTTCAAGTTCCTCAGATGTTCCCAAACCTGCTCTTCGAGTACAGTGGGCAGTTCTTCATCCTTGTAGTCCCTGCTTGCGCCTTCTACAGCTTAGGTGGTGTGACTAGAGCCCTTAGCAGTGAAGACTGAGGCAAACAAGTCATTGAGTACCTCAGCCTTCTCTATGTCCCAGGTAACCAGGACACCAGTTTCCTTCCGGAGGGGGCCTACATTCTCCTTGGACTTTCTTTTGTCCCCTACATACCTATAGAAGCTCTTCTTGTTGCTTTTTATATTCCTGGCCAGATTCAATTCCGTCAGGGCTTTAGCCTTCCTCATCCGATCCCTGGCCACTCACACAGCCTCTTTGTAGTCCTCCCAGGCTACCTGTCTCCTCTTCCACCCTCTATAGGCTTTCCTCTTCACTTTCAGTCGGTCCAGGAGCTCCTTGCTCATCCACGCAGGCCTCCTGGCCTTTTTGCCCAACTTGTTCTTCATCGAGATGCACCTCTGCTGAGCTTGGAAGAGGTGCTCCTTGAGTATGGACCATCTTTCCTGGGCCCCTCTTCCCTCCAGGGCTGCCTCCCATGGCACTTGGCCCATCAGGTCCCTGAAGAGGCTGAAGTCCACCTTCTTGAAGTCCAGGGCAGAGAGCTTGCCATGTAGTTTCCTCGCTGCCCCGTGGATCTTGAACTCCACCATGTCATGGTTGCTGCAGCCAAAGCTGTCCTTCAGTTTCACATCCTCCGCCAGTCCCTCCCTGTTGCTAAGCACAAGGTTGAGGCTGGCAGATCTCTTTGTTTTTTCTTTCCCTCCTTTGTTTCCTCTGTAGTCATTTGCAATTACTTAATTATCCATTTCTTCTCCTCAGTTCATCGCACCATGTTTATGGAGTCATCCAAGCAATAATGAGTATTTCTATATATTTGCCTCTACTGCTTCTTGTTATTCCTCCAATTGGAATACTGCAGCAACAAACATTACAAAATAAATATATAATTTTCAGTGTAAGGAGACCTTCAGCAAAGGCCTATGCTTATCATTTTTTTAACAAAATTGCTTGTGTTACTATAATTAAAACTTAAAGTTCAATTTTCCCTCACTTATCAAGCACACATTGTCTCTGCTGGAGGTGATTCCTGTTGCCTGCTATTTCCTCTCAGTATCTTGATTTACTGAGCAGTGGGAACCTGCTACTAGAGAAAAGCAAAAGGAGTTTTCATATTGTAGCTTTTCTTTCCTCTAAGTTTCCTACTTTTGAAAAATAGTGTGCTAGTATCCCTGCTGAGAAGGGTATTAGCAAGTAAAAGCCAAACATATCCTAGCACTCATACAATGCACATCATATGTACCACCTGAGGGTTTTTGCTCTTCATAAACTCACTGTGTCTTCAGGCATTTAGTTCCTGATCCAGCAAAATAAGTACAGCATATAATTAAGTGTTTCGACCTTACCAAAACTAATGCATAGTGAGGGAAATGTGTACTGCTCAGGCCTCTTGATTCAACAGGCTAGTCATATGTGTTGCCATATGCTTGTACAACCTTAAACAATTTAAACTAAAACTGCTTGTAAAGCAAATGTAAAGATTTTAATGACTTAACAGCTCTTCTTCAGTTTAAGAAACAGGAATTGTTTCACTACTGCTGAAAATAACATGGTAGTATTCTCCTTTTTTTTTTTTTTTAACTTACATTAATCTTGTACAAAAATATAGTGGTGGCAGATGGGCACCTAAGTTGCAGGCTGTCTTTCACTTGACTTTTTTCTACTTCACGTCTCTCTGGACACCAGTTACATTAAAAGATTATGGAAAATACTGTGATACTTTCTTCAACCTACCAGGAGAAAGTCAGATTCATAGTGCCAATGCCTAGATATTACTCAGAAATGCAGTTGGGTTATGGCTAGGCACTCACCATGAATGACAAATTTAGAAATGCAGCCAAGTCTTATATCACAGACTTTGTGAGTCCACTCAAAAGTGTGAGTGATAATCGTTTCCAACCCTAAAGGAGCATTGTGAGGACAAATATATTAAAACTATTCATATATGCTAGCATAGATGAAGGGATATAAATGTCTAAGAAAAATATGTATTTGAGTGCTAATATAAATGTAAACTTAAATGCTAGTGTAAAGTGACTGTAAATTTGTCAAATAAGAAGATAGTGTCTTACACTGTTTAGAACTGCAGAAGATATAAAGCAATCGAGATATGAGGTCCATAGGACCATGATGCTACAGAATTTTTATGCCACTGATTTACATAGGCAGAATAGCAGAGGAAACGAAAATGTCATTCAGTATCTAGAGAAAAAAAAAAAAACTGGGTTTTTTGTCTTTTTTTTTTTAATATCGTTATGTCTCATTGAATGTTTGCTTTGGAAGCAAAAGGATGATTCATCACAGAATACCTTAGTTTTTTTCTGCTAGTATAGCTTGTTGGTAACACTAGGCAAAGGCAAAGACTTTGATCTCTACTTTTGAAAATCTTGCCTGTATACTAAATATTAGTGTGAAGTTAAGCATTTCATTGATTAAAATGTTGTAGGTTTACTTTTGGGGTTGTATTCCTAAGGTGGGGGAAAAGCTACTGAAAGAAGAAATAGCGATAACTTGGTTTGTAGACTGTGCTGATGTATATTATCAGTGGAGAAGTATGCTGGTCACTCTGGTTCTTTCCTCAGCTAGGGCTTTTGGCTGCCCTTGAGCAGTTTTTGCTTCTGTAAAACAAAGGAAATGTGTCCTATGTTGCTGTGGAAAGCATTTTACAGTGGGCTGAAAAAACAAATCTGTAAAAAACTAGGCATTATGAGGTAAATATATTTTGAGGGTTTTCTAGTATACCTACTTTCCCTTACCCTTATCCACATGATGATCATGGATTTAGAAAACTTTTCAATGAGCAGCTATGTAGTCAGAATTGTACTTTGCTTATTAACATGCATGTCTCTGCCAAACTTCTTCGCTCATTTGCATTGTATAAACTCTTTCTCACAGCTTATTTCTCCTTATTCAAATAAACAATGACCTTTGTAACAATGAAATGTATTAGCAGAGGGAAAGGTATTTTATGTCAGAAAGGACCAATTTTTTAACAAGTGTATGACCAAGGTTTTTCCTCCTCTAATTCCTCACAAATAAGTTATGCTTTTTTTTTTTATTCTCTTAGCAATATTTCCTGCTCCTGCAAAAAAAAAAAAAAAAAAAAAAAAGACAAAATTAGGTCTTTGCCAATGTGTTGCAGACTTTTCAGGATATATAGTAACATAGGAAACACTGGATTTTGTATAGATGGCCTTAGCAATATTTCCATACCGATTTGGACTTCGAGAAAGAAATGCATTTGTTTGTGTCTTTCTCAAACCATTTGTTTTGGGAACAACAGTTCATGATTAATTTACAGGGGGAGTATTGCTCCTTTGGCAACCAGATAAACAAATGCAAAGTGAGTGTAAAAAAAATCCTTTCTCGTTTCCTTTCATAGACATGGTGAGGAATCAGAAAATCCACCCCAAGTCTATTCAAAAATATTTTTTTAAATTTGTGATTTTTTACCTTTGATGGTTTTTATTTTTTTATAGACATGATCTGATGTTTAACTGATGAAACTGGTGGATTTTCCTCAATGTTATTGCAGTATAGCTTTGCCCATTTGCTAGAAGAAATGAATTCAAGTTCTCTATTAAAAGAAACAAACACTTTCCCAGTAAAGAAGTAGCTGAACACTCATCCACTGATAAAACATGTTGTTATTGGTATATTCTGTACGTACAGCTTCTGTTTTCTAGGCTTCTTCATAAGGAGAAAACCTATGCCTGAAAAAAATAAAACAAAACCAACCAACCAACCTCAATTTAAGTATGACATTTTAGTGTGAAGACCTGAAGAGCTTGCAGCTTTCCAGGAAATGCAGAGCTAAATTATCCCCTCTGAGGTTAATATTTTGATTACAGCAACTGCATTAAAATATACACATTAACTCAATTATATGGCTGTTTTTATGGACTAAGTGTGTGACTGACATTATTGGTTGATGTTTATCATACTGTGGTGCATCATATAGATCCACACTCACAAATCACCTGTCACTGATGACCTGAATTCTTTCTAAAGGATGCTGTGAGTAAGGTGAAATCTATTTGTCATAAGCTGTGAATTTTGCTCTAGCTAAGCTTTCCTGAGAGTAAATGCAAAAGAGAGTCATTTGGAATAAGCCCATGGATAATTTGTTAGGCAGCAATTTTAAAGCATTCACAACTTTAATATAAATTTTAAATGAATTTTGGTAAACATATTGAGAGTATGTGAAAAATAATTCATTTTTAGCAGATAATTCTGCCTTCCTGAACTTGTCAGAAAGTGGATGAAAAACTGGTTTTGCACTTTTCTCCTAATATTTCTTGAGTACTATATAGTGTAAAAAAATTATAATAATGTGTCCTGGTTTTGGCAGGGATGGAGTTAAATTTCCTGTGTGTTTTGGATTTCGTGTGTGAAGAATGTTGATAAACACCCTTATGATATGAGTTGTTGTGAATAAGACCAAGGACACTGTCCTGCTTTCCAAGTCTCGTTAATTTGCAGATGCAGGAAGCTGGGAGAAAGACAGACAGAATAATTGACCCAAACTGGCCGAAGAGATTATTCCATGCCATAAACATCATGCTCAGTATATAAGTGGGGGCTGGCCAGGGTGGCTATCTGCCTTCCTGGCATCCATCTTTTCTGCTCGTTTTGCTGGCATCGTTCCCTCTACCTTGCTGGTTCCCTTTTGCTCTTTTACTTGCTGCTCGGTTTTGTTTCTGTGGTCGCTGCTCGGGACGGGCTGTATCGGTCATTGGGACATCGGGTGGTGAGAAAACACATATTGTTCACTTTGTATATTTTAATATCCTCATATTCTGTTATTATTGTAGTTTTCCCTTGTTATTTTAGTAAATTATCTTCATCTCAGCCCACGAGTTCCCAATTCTCTCCCCCACCCCATTGGGGAGGGGGAGTGTGAGCGAGAAACTGTGTGTTAATTCGGGCTAAACCATCACATAATGTAATCTGAAATAAAATGACATGGGATGTTTTGAGTAGACCAGATTATACTTGTTCACTCAAATGGAGGAAAATAAAAAAGAAAACTCGAGAAAATATTTCCAAGTACCTCAGTAGTTCTTCTCTTGAAAATTTGTTATTTGCAAATTTCTAATTTTCCCAGACTAAGCACCAGTGAAAATCAGTATAAATGCATGCTTGTTAAATGGTCAAAGGAAGTTTGGCAGCTCCAAATCATCAAACAGTGTAATAACATATTACCACCTAAATCTAAATTGGATCTAAATTGGAGATTGGCCCTATTTTGAACTGAGGTTTGGACACTTTGACATCCAGAGTTCTCTTCTAACCTGAATTATTCTACTGGAAAAAAAACCCCAATCCGAAAGTATAGCACCTTGAAAAGATTTTTTTTCTTTTTTTTTTTTTTTAATGTGCACTAATGGTTATTTAGCTATGGTACCTAAATGAGGCTTGGAAACTAGTAAGACAATTGTTCCTTTAGTAGAAGCAAGAGGCAGAATAGATTTCTTCAGTGCTATATCCATTTAAGAAAATAGGTCTCTTTTAAGCTGGGTTTTCACAAGCGACAGGTCTTTTTTTTTTCTCGCCACTGTGTAAAATCCTGTAGGAAAAAAAGCCCTATATATTTTCTAAGTTGGATGTAGCTATTGTTCTAGCTTTCACACTCTATCTAGGGTCATTCTATGGAGGTAAGTCATATGCGTTCTAGCCTGGTATTTGCAGGCTGATCTCTTGCAAACTGTGGAAAATTAGCATATTTTCTAATTGGAGTGAATTAACTGATGGGTCTGACATAAAAAATGCCCTAAAAGGGGTTACATCTATTTAGCTGAATCTGCTTCTAAACCACTTCAAGCTGTGTGATTTAACTGGCATGATTTTTTTTTTTAAATTAAACTAGCGTATCTCCCATTGTAGACATTCTCATAGACATTTTTTGAGAATATATTAAACTGATATGTAATCAGCTCAGGTTACACTGAAATGAACCTGGCTTCAGTGAAAATTGTTCACCTTCCTGTTATTCGTATTTTTTTTTTTTAAAGTGGGGAAAACATCATGAACTATAAAATGTACTTTACAGTTCATAAAGGAATAGAAAGAGAATTAAAAATTTCCTGGTGGTTACCTCTAATAGAGCAGATTTGTGCAAAAGGTATGTTAAAAATACAATGTAAAGAAAGGCAACTATACTTTTTTTTTTCAGTGTTGCAAAGCTATAATAATGTTAAAATAATCCTAGGACACCACATTCAACCGAGAACATGTGAACACTATACACATGTGGGCTTCTGTACTTTAGAAATTAATTATTAGATGCAAAGAATTCAGATTCATGGCATGACTTCAAAAATAAAAGTAATGACTACAAAGTCCTAGAAGAATGGCTTGCCCCATCCTTTTCCTCATTCGCCTAATAAATCAAATATTGTTCTGAAGAATGGGAGATGCTCTGCCACCCTGTGGGCTGAGGAACATAGACACAAGACCAAATGTCCATCCTATGCAAGAGCTGTAGCCATGAAGCTATCATTGGAGGTGGATGTTTGTTTTTCCTCTGTTCTTCTGTATGAAAGCTGACTGCAGCTTCCATGTGTAGCACAGACCTTAATACATGCTCCTTGGATGCTATAAATACAAAGGTCTCATTATTTAATAACTTAATGAAGTTAGAATAAACTTGAGCCAAGCGACACCTTGGGACAAGCATAGTAGCAGAATTTTACTGGAAAGAAGTTTATTTCAGTAAAAATATTCAGCATCAAAGCCATCTAACAAGGTCTGGGGCAACCCAAAAATTATGTGACTACTTACATAAAGAATAATCAGTTGAAATAGTGTTCCAGAAAGATCTCAAAAAGACACTAACCCTAAAGACCTAAAATCTTGTATAAGTACAGCCTCAAGATTATTTTCCTCAAAATATTACTCTTCCCCTTACCTTACCTCAACATGATCTACAGTAGAATCTAAGGCACAATTTGTAAATGAAAAGTTCCAGTCCCCTATTCTAATTCCAAATTGACAGTAATGAATTTTAAAAATATTTCTTTTTTTTTTTTTTTCTGATTGCCAGTTTCTTGTTTATCCAGTGGTCATCAGTTTTCTCAAGATTATTTACTGGATTAGCTTTGTTCCTCTAATCTCTATGAAGTTTCAAACATCTTACAAGTGCATGTGATTATTAAATCATGGGGAGGAGGTAGGGTGTTTTAGTTGGGTTTGTTTTTTTTTTTTTGACAAAGTTGATGAAAGCAATGAAATGTTCTAGTGATTCCACTTGATTTTCATTAGTATTTCTGCTGCATTTGAGTATGAAGCAATCATCCTGATTCATATGTACAATCCGCATTTTTAATTAGCCTAAAGATTTGATACTTTTGATCAGAGTTTAATACACATCCTTCTTATCTGAAAATACTGTTAAAAACATTATTTGGATTATAAGCAAAGCTTTAATTTGTATAGCCCATGGCTGTCTGTGTCATAAATATGCACATATCTCTGCCTAAGCAAGACTTTTCTAAGTACATTTCATGGTACTTTTCATATGCACTGGATTTGATTTGTTTTAGGGCATAATAAAAATTCTTGCTGTGATACAGGATAAAAAGAAATCCTTTTAAAAAACTGCCTTAGTTATGAGGCTGCACTCACCCTACAGAGGCCTAAGTTTTATTAGCTGCCCAAATAACGTGTTATCATTGTTTATGCACTGAGCCCTCATTTGGTTTTGAGTATTGTATCTACCTTTTCTTGAAATATCTTCAAGTCTATGCATTTGCCCTCAGTTACTAGTGTGAATTCCTTCAGCACATAATGATAGCGTTTCACATTCTGAGCCATGAGCCTACGCTACATGCCACAGAATACAAATGTGTGCAAGGTGGTAGTTTCATTATCTTAGGGTCAGTAGAATTTCAAGAGCTCTGAAATTACCTCTATCAGTGATGCAAGTGTCAACTTAGTTTTAATAAATCTTTGGAAACAGCCATGAGTTACTTCTAGGACATCTTCCCATTTCTGGAAATACATCATTCAGCTGCCAAACCCGCTATCAGTTTGTAGCAAATAGAATTTCATCCATTAAATGCAAAGTCTCTCTTCAGCTTCTCCATGCCATCACTCTATGATAGCTAAAAGTGTGATTAACCTGAAGTTTAGCTGATATCAAGCCAAATGTATGCTATTCCACTTAAACTGGAACAAGGTCTTGAAAAATTGTATTTTCTGCAGCATATGCATAAGGAATGTTACATTTACCACACTTCTGATTCTTCCACAGTACCAGCTCTGGATACCATTAACATAGTGTAAAATGATTTTGACGTTTTCTCAGTTTTCACTAATTGTTGGGGGTTTTTTTTGGCTTTTAGAAAGCTGCACAAAACAAACAAATCAAAATCCAGCCTCCCATTAATAGGAGAATCAAAATAGAGCAGAACATTTTGTTTTATGATAATAAACTAATATTGTATTATATATTCAGGCAAAAATTGAACTGAAGTTAATGGGACAGCTATGGTATTTTACTCAATGCTGACTTAAAATAACAAAGTCTTCTTAGTCCTGGTAGCTACACTAATTAATCCTGACAATAGCTTGAATGAAAAAATATTACTGTACTTCTTTTGTAAATGTGAAAACTGATATATATGGATATTAAATGGGTTTCCTAAAATGGTAGAGACAAACTGAAAAAAAAATATTCAGGATGGACAACAACAAAACGAAAAAAGAACCTGACCCTGAGTATGACATGCCAACCACCAGAGTATTTTACAAGGCTGATATGTCAAGTTGACATAAATCAGCAGATATTTCTATTAACTTGAATGATATTTTTTTATGTGAAGTTTCTTTATTTTGAAAAAGATTGTCTTTTGGCCCGTTTATAAGTTCCTGAAAAGTAGAGACAAGCCTTAAGTAGTACTGTTTTCTAAACATATCAGGTCTGAAATCTACTTATAAATGAAAGAAGTTTCTAAAGTTTCTTATGGTAAATTAAGTACTGTTCATGTTTGGTTTTCTATTTTGCAAAGATTTCAGTGACTATTGTCTTATTATATGTTGCATGTATTGCCCAAACATTTATCTTACCTCTGCTGGGTAATTAATGACAATGAATATAGGGATCTCTGGAAGTCATGCAGTCCCACCTCCCTTTAAGTGAGAATATTGCTGGCAATAGATCGCATTAACTGTGACTTTGTTCAGCCAAATCTTGAAAACCCCTTAGGATGGAAATTCTACAGCCTCTTCAGGTAATAACTCACAAGAAGTCATGTTAAACTAAGACAATAAATTTCTTTCTTGAGAAAAAAACTTCACAAGTTACATTATTTTCAATGATCTGTTGCAAAGTGTTTTGTAATTACAGAGACAGTGAAAAAAATCAGAATTTGTTAACTTTGTTGATTTTTTTCCAGTGGAATATTATAGAAATTCAGTGGATATGTTTTAACCTTGATTCATGATAGTAAATACCGTTACAACTATCAGAGATATAAATAAACATTCATATTTAAAATAATGCGGTTTCTTATTTTATTTACTATATACTTACTAATTACTATTTTTAAGTTTCTGTGATATGTGCTAGCTCTACATTTACCTTACCATAAATATTATATGTGAGGATTTTTTTCAGGGAAAAATCTCAGTTTGAAATGGACAGAAGGGCAAACATTTAAGTTGTCAGACAGGTATTCCATGTTACCTTGTGTGCAGGTTTTTGCTCGGGTAGCGTTAATTTTCATTACAGTAGGTGCTACGGGGCTATGTTTTGGATTTGTGCTGAAAATACTATTCATAATACAGGGATGCTTTTGTTACTGCTGAGCAGTGCTTAAACAGAGTCAAGGTCCTTTCTGCCTCTCACACCACTCTACTAGTGAGTAGGCTGGGGGTTCACAAGAAGTTGGGAGGGAACACAGCTGAGACAACTGACCCCAACTGACCAAAGGGATATTTCATACCATATGATATCATGCTCAGCATATAAGGCTAGGGGAAGAAGAAGGAATGGGGGAACATTCGCAGTGATGGTGTTTATCTTCCCAAGTAACTGTTACGCATGATGGAGCCCTGCTTTCCTGGAGATGGCTGAATGCCTAGCTGCTGATGGGAAGTGGTGAATTAATTCCTTGTTTTGCTTTGCTTGCACACTCGGCTTTTGCTTTATCTATTAAACTGCCTTTATTACAACACATGAGCTTTCTCACTTTTACTCTTCTGATTCTCTCCCCCAAGGGAGTAAGCGAGCAGCTGTGTGGTGCTTAGTTGCTGGTTGGGATTAAACCGTTACACCTTGTAAAACGCTCAGTGTCTTTGTCTTACCTTATTCATCCTTATCATGCCGCTATTCCAGATCATACAGATTTGTGTGTACAGATTGTGTCAGGTTTTATTTTCCTTCCCCCTCTCTCTACAAAGATTTCAATGAGTTTAACAGCTCTAAACAATCATCACTATCCTGGTTCAAAATAGCACTTAAGCCAACATTCAGTTTCAAGAATTAGGCTAAACTGTCTCCAGTATTTCTATGTTTTCTTATATAAAGTGGCCTTTGTTTCATAATGAATAGCCTTTATAAACTTTTTACTGTATTTCTCTAGCATAATTTAATTACTTAGCAGTAATATCACTATTTTTATTGCTACTAGACTGTCTAATGTCACAAAGGGCAGACTGCGACTGCATGTGGTCTATGAAAAATTTTAAGTAACTTACAAAGAGCTCAGTTGTGGTCCCTTCTGGCCAGAACTAGTTGATTGTTAATTTTGCAATAATTAGAAGACTCTTTCCAGCTCAGCTGCAATGGGCAGCTGTTCAGGTCCAAAAGCTGCAGGAGCTGCCAATCACTGTGGGTCTGGGACTGTCTCTTGTCGAGGGATTTGTCAGCTGGTGAAAGACCCCACTTCACACTCCACAACATGGTCTTCTGCCCTTCCAGTTCAACCTATACAGCGACCAGAAGCTCCTGAAATTACTATTTCAGCAGTGCCAAATTGCTGGAGTGATAGATGAATACATTTTGGACTCTAGGGACATCAAGGCAAATGTACTCAGAGTATTAAGAATATGGAGAATTGCAATTTTGAGGTATTCAAAGTCTAAACAGCTATGCTGTGAAAAAGAAAAAGAAAAAAATATGGATTACTGAGACTTAAGTACATGAACTACTCAGATATTGTGAAGCCAGTTGTGTACGCATATTTTGGTGACATTTGATATTAGTTTATGCTAGTGAAATACAAAAAGAAAAGGAAAAAATAAAGTTCTGTATGTTTGAAGTTATTGGTTTGGGGTTATACTTTAGTGGTTTATTTTTATTATTTTTAAGGCAACTTACCAGTTGTCTCAAGACATAATAAAATAATTTAAAATATCACCTAGCTAAAGGTAAAGATATTGCCAAATTCTGTTGAATACTTCTTCCCTATATTTTTTAACTGATGGGAAAATTATACTCCATGTAATAAATTAGCTCTGATTTAATTAGAACTTGAATGTATGTGAGTACCTGACATGAACTACTATAACATATACAGTTTTATATTTCTGACCTTTACATTGAATTTCTGACTATTATGAACTGCAATAATGAAATATAGTATCTTTCTGTTTCATTAACTGTAAAAATATAGGAGATCTATGCTGAAAGTAAAATAATGTATATATAAATTAAAAAAAAAAGGCAACTGAAGAGTAGGAGGACTTCTGTACGAATGTCAGTATCATAGCTGAAAGACAGTGGATTGTTCAAATCCTGTTAAGGTTGTGGTTATTAAAATTTCTGTGTCTCCATCAAGGCAATTGCAGATTAATCCTTTCTACTTCTGTAGAAAAAAGAAATACCAGATTAGAACATTTTGTATGGAAAGAAGCTAAGTAAGAATATGATGTCTGAGACCATTTTAGTAAGTTATATCTGTACTATGTTAAAAAAAAAAAAAAAAGGACTGGCTGTTTAACCAATATAGCCAGCCTGAAATTTCAGGATAGCTTCCTTTATGAACTTCCCAAGAAACTGGAGAAACTGATTCCTCCATAATCTATATGGAACTGAAGAAGCATTACTCTGTTACATGTTCCAGACTGAGTTATAGTCACGTGGTAGATTATGCATTGTGAAGTCTGGAGCTAATATAAGAGTTATACCATACAGTATGAGATAATTCTAGCAGACTGCAGAGCATCTATATCTTTACCTTTGTGGCAGGTTGACTTTAGCTAGCTACCAAGTACCCACCAAGACACTCTATCACTCCTCCTCAGCAGGACATGGGAAGAAAAAAAACATGATGAAATCTCATGGGTTGAGAGAAGTACAAGGAGATCACTCAGTAATTATTGTCGTGGGCAAAATAGACTTGACTCAGGGAAATGAATTTAATTCATAGCCAATCTAAATCAGAGTAGGATAATGAGAAATAAAAACAAATCTTAAAACACCTTCCCCCTACCCTTCCCTTCTTCCCACGCTCAACTTCACTCCTAATTTCTCTCCTTTCCTTCCCTGAGCGGCACAGGGGGCTGGAGAAAGGGGATAGTAATCAGTTAATCACACATTGTCTCTGTCACTCCTTCCTCCTCACTCTCTTCCTCTGCTCTATCATGGGGTCCCACCTGCAGGAGACAGTCTTTCACAAATTTCTGCATATATGGTCACATCAGTTTTCATTGGCTGAAGACTCCTCTTTACAACAGCCACATGGCTCTAGAAGCTTCCCAGCTTAGGGCAGGTGTACCTGCCACACCTTTCCACAGAGTGCAGTCCTTCAGGAACAGACTACTGCAGCCTGAGTTCCCCATGGGGTAACAAGTCATGCCAGAAAACCTGCTCCAGTGTGGGCTCCTCTCCACAGGGTCACAGGTCCTGCCAGGAGAGAGCTCCAGCATGGGCTCTCCACGGGGTCACAGCTTCCTTCAGCGTACATCCACCTGCTCCAGCATGAGGTCCTCCATGGGCTGCAGGTGGATCTCTGCTCCTCCATGGACCTCCATGTGCTGAAGGGGGACAGGCTGCCTCACCATGGCCTTCAACACAGGCTGCAGGGGAATCTCTGCTCTGGCACCTGGAGCACCTCCTCCACCTCCTTCTTCACTGACCTTGGTGTCTGCCTAATTGTTTCTGTCACAGATTTTAACTCCTCTCTCCCAGCTGATGTTGCACTGCAGTTTTTACCCCTTCTTGAATATGTTATTGCAGAGGCACTAGCACTGTCACTGATTGGCTCAGTCTTGGCCAGCGGTGGATGTGTCTTGGAGCCGACTGGCACTGACTCTATCGGACATGGGGGAAGCTTCTGGCATCTTCTCACAGAACCCACCCCTGCAGCCCCCCCTCCCCGCCACTAGCAAAATCTTGCCATGTGAACCAAATACAAGCTTGAAGAGTGACTAGTGCTTTTGATAGCTGCAGATAAGATAGGATACTCTTCTATATGATCTGATATGAGACACTATGCTCATTAAGACTGTGGAAGGAAGGAGGGGGACAAGAAACCTGGTTAATATTCAAGGACCTCCAACCTCGACAGTGGTCCATCCCAAAGAGCAGGAAGTCAGGCAAAAATGTCAGGAGGCCTAGATGAATGAACAAAGAACTTACCACACTCAAACACAAAAGGAAGTATAAATAAGGTGGAAGTATGAACAAGTAACGTGGGAGGAATACAAAGATACTACCTGACCATGTAGAAATCTAGTTAGGAATACCAAAGCCCAACTGGAGTTGAATCTGGCTAGCATTGTCAAAGATAACAGTGAACGGCTTTTTTAAGTACATAGGAGACAAAAAGGAGTTTAGCGAAAATGTGGACCCGTTAGTCAACAAGGTGGGGGACCTGGTTACACAGGACATGGAAAAGGCTGTGGTACTGAATGCCTTCTTTGCCTCAGTCTGTTATAGCAAGACCAGCCTTCAGGAATCCCAGGCCTCAGAGACCAGGGGGAAAGGCTGGGACAAGGAAGACTTATTCTTAGCGGAAGAGGATCAGGTTAGAGAATACTGAAGCAAACCGGACGTACATAATTCCATGAGGCCTGATGACTAGTCATGTCAAATGGGAGAAGTGCTTGAGTACTGGAGGAGAGCAAATGACACTTGTGTCTTCAAAAAGAAGAAAGAGGATGCAGAGAACTACAGGTGACTCAAGCTCACCTCAATCCTTGAGAAGGTAATGGAGCAGCAAACCCTGGAAACCACTTCCAGGCATATTAAGAAAAAGAAAATCATCAGCTGTAGACAGCATTGGTTTCACCAAGGGGAAGTCATGCTTGATCAACTTAACAACAACCTAGGAGTAAATGTCAGGCTTGATAGCTGAAGGAAGAGCAGTGGCTATGTAGACTTCAGTAAGGCTTTCAACACTGTCTCCCATAAGATCCTCATAGAGGAGCCAAGGAAATATGGCCTGGATGAGTAGACAGTGAGGTGGATTGAAAACTATCTGAATGGCTGGTCCCAAAGGTAGGGATCAGGGGAACAAAGTCTAGTTGGAGGCAAAAAACTAGTGGTGTACCCACAAGTCAATACTGGCTCCAGTCCTGTTTAACATCTTAATTAATGAGCTGGATGATAGGACAGAGTGTACCCTAAGTAGTTTGTTCAGAATTTCCCTAGTTCTGCTGTAGGACACTGTTGATTTTGTTTAGTGGTGGTGGGGGACTACGGTGGCAGCTTCTGTAAGAAACTGCTAGAAGTGGTTTCCCCTTTGTCCGGTGGACTTGGCCAGGCCTAGGGCGGACCTGCTGCTGGCCAGAACTGAGGCAATTGGTAGCAGAATATTCCCTGATAATGCCTCTGCGATAACTTATTTAAGAAGGGGGAAAATTAAAAAAAAAAAAAAAGAAAGAACATGTGAAGATGCTGGAACAGTGGCAGAGAGGGGGAGGCGCAAGCCTTGTGGGCCTTGTAGCCCTCACCCTCTGCCCTCCCGCCGGGCGGCCGTCTGGGCCCAACTCGGCCCAGCTTGGCTGCAAGAAGTGAAGAGATGAGATGTGAAGAGAACCTGAGAGGAGTCTGTCTGAGCCAATTGTGAAGAATTTATTGTGAGAGGAATGGCTGCAGACACCAAGGTCAGTGAAGAAGGAGGGGGAGGAGTAATGTGGCTTCTGCCAGAGATTCCCCTGCAGCCCGTGGTGATGACCATGATGAAGCAGGCTGTCTCCCTGCCGCCCATGGAGGACCCGCCACCGGGGCAGGCGAATGCCCAAAGAAGGCTGTGGCCCGTGGAGGGCCCACTGGGGCAGCTGTTCTGGAGGGACTGCACCCTGTGGAAAAATGACCCACACTCGAGCAGTTCATGAACGACTGTACCCTGTGCGAGGGACCTCATGATGGAGCAGGAGAAGAATGTGAGGAGTTCTTCCCCTGAGGAGGAAGAAGCGGCATAAAGCGACATGTAATGAACTGACTATAACCGCCATTCCCTCTTCCCCCCTGTGCCGCTCGGGAGTGGAAGGACATAGAGACAAAGTTAAGCCCAGGAAAAGGGAGGGGTGAGAGGGAAGTTACTTTGTTCTCTTCCACATTATCCTGCTTTGGTTTTCGTAGAATCATAGAATCATAGAATGGTTAGGGTTGGAAGGGACCTTCAAAGGTCATCTAGTCCAACCCCCCTGCAAGGAGCAGGGACATCCCTGACTAGGTCAGGTTGCTCAGAGCCTCATCCAGCCTGGTCTGGCCTTTTAATAATAACCAAATAGTTTTCCCCAAGTCGAGTCTGTTTTGCCCATAATGGTAACTTTAAGTATCTCTCCCTGTCCTTATCTCAACCCTTGAGCCTTTTTTCTTATATTATCTCTCCCTATTCCCTTGGAGGGTGGGTGGAGTGAGAGAGAGACTGCGTAGTCTGGTCCCGAGCGGGGCTAGACTACAACAGATACAAACAGAGACAAGTGATGGATACACCAGAGATTTGTGCTGCAATCCTGAGGGCCCTTGACAGGCTAGGGGAATTGACCGACGAGAACCTGATGAAGTTCAACAAGCTGAGTGGTGTGCTCGACATTCCTGAGGGACAAGGTGCCATCCAGAGGGACCTGGACAAGATCGAGAAGTGTGCCCCTGTGAACCTCATGAGGTTTAATAGGAGCAAGTGCAAGGTCCTGCATCCGGCTTGGGGCAACCCCCAGTATCAACACAGGCTGGGGGATGAAGGGATTGTGTGCAGCCCTGCTAAGAAAGACTTGGGGTTACTGGTGGCTGAAAAACTGGATATGAGCTTACAATGTGCACTCACAGCCCAGAAGACCAATCATATCCTGGGCTACATCAAAAGCAGTGTAGCCAGCAGGTCGAGGGAGGTGATTCTGCCCCTCTACTCTGCTCTGGTGAAACAGCATGTGGTGTACTGCATCCAGTTCTGGAGCCCTCAGCACAGGAAAGACACAGACCGGTTGGAGAGGGTCCAGAGGAGGACCATGAAAACAATCAGAGGGCTGGAGCACCTCTCCTATGAAGAAAGGCTGAGAGAGTTGGAGCTGTTCAGCCTGGAGAAGAGAAGGCTCCGGAGACACCTTATTGCAGTCTTTCAATCTTTAAAGGAGGCCTATAAGAAAGATAGGGACAAACTTTTTAGTAGGACCTGTAGCAATAGGACAAGGAGTATTGGTTTTAAACTAAAAGAGGGTATGTTTAGATTGAACATAAGGAGTACTTTTTTTTTTTTATTATGAGAGTGGTGAAGCACTAGAACAGGTTGCCCAAAGTGGTGGTAGATGCCCCATCCCTGGAGACGTTCAAGGTCAGGCTGGACAGGGCTGCGAGCAACCTGATCTAGTTGAAGGTGTTCCTGCTTACTGCAGGGAAACTGGACTAGAAGACTTTTAAAGGTCCCTTCCAACCCAAACCATTCTATGATTCTCTGTAGTGATAGGACAAGGGATAATGGTTTTAAACTGAAAAAGAGTCAGTTTAGGTTTGTCCTGGTTCTGGCCAGGATAGAGTTAATATTTACCTGAGCTGGGTGGAGAACTGAAGCTGGTAGCCCCTATGGCTGGGATAGTTAACTAATTAGCTAACAGCTGGGGTTAATTTACCCAAATTAGCCAAAGGGCTATTCCATCCCATCTGACATCATGCTCAGTATATAAGTGAGGAGGGTGCTGAAGGGAGGCTCTGCTAGTTGGAAGAGACTGGATGTAGAGATCTGTTGTGAGCTATTATACTGTATTTGTGTTCCATCACTCTATTGTTTTCTTGTCATTACTGTTAAATTTACTTTTTGTTTAATCTCAACCCGCGTGTTTGTTTTTTTTTGTTTGTCAAATCTCCTCCTATTCTCTCGGAGAGTGGGGGGAGTGAGAGAGAGACTGCGTAGTCTGGTCCCCGTTGGGGCTGAACTACGACAGTTATTTTGGCGCCCAACGTGGGGCACGAAGGGTTGAGATAATAACAGATCTGACTTTCTTTATTGCTTGAAACAAATTTGTTTATACGTGCTTGTTGTATTGGTCATGATGTTGCAGTGGTTGGTTATGTTGTTGTATTGTCTATGCTCCTATATGTACTATGTGTTCCCAGTGGTGGTGTTTATCACCTCAGGGAAAATGATGAGAATTATCCTTCTGTTATACTATGCCATATACATCTATGACATGGTGACATCAATGGCCTTAGAGATAAATTGGTATTCCTATGTGGACAGCTTCCCGAATTCTTTCCCTTCCAGGGTAGTTCAGCCACTTTTTGAGAACTTTAAAGATCTGGGGGATATTCAAGCCACTATGATGTTGTTGTTATGTATTTTGAATGTGTGCCAAGTCTTGTCTAGAGCTGCAAACCCACTTTTTGGGAATCTCCTCCCGAGATTTACCCTAAGGCAAGATACTAATACGTGGCATGGTGTGAGGGAGAACAAACTGACCTGCAATGTAGGTACTCAAACCCCAGCAACAGGCATTGCAGCTGAATCAGAGGGTGAACCTGTGCTAGTTTCAGTTGCCCCTGTATCCAAGAAGACTTGGAAGCGGAAGTCAGCTCGTTTAGTGAGGGAAGAAGAAGCCCCTTTTAGGACGGAGCAGGAGGAAGAAGAGGAAGGTTTATTTGCTACATGCCTAGGAAGAACTCGGCAGGCAGGCTCTTCCTCAGGGGAAGAACTCCTAAAGGAGACAGTGAGCACCAGATTTCTATCCCTGAGCGAGCTGCGAGACATGCGAAAAGATTTTAGCCGTCATCCTGGGGAGCACATTATCAGCTGGCTGCTGCGGTGCTGGGATAATGGGGCCAATAGCTTGGAATTAGAAGGCAGAGAAGCTAGGCAACTGGGATCCATTTCTAGAGAAGCAAGCATTGACAAAGCAGTTGGAAAAGGGACACAAGCCCTCAGCCTCTGGAGGCGACTCCTGTCAGGTGTGAAGGAGAGGTATCCTTTCAAGGAGGATATAATGTGTCATCCAGGCAAGTGGGCTACCATGGAGAAGGGTACCCAGTACCTGAGGGAATTAGCTGTGCTGGAGATTATTTATGATGACCTGGACAATGATCAGTTACCTAAGGATCCAGATGAAGTCAGGTGCACACGACAAATGTGGCGGAAGTTTGTTCGAAGTGCACCATCATCATATGCCAACTCATTGGCAGTTATGACCTGGAAAGATGGAGAGGAAGAAACAGTGGATGAACTGGCTGGCCGACTCCGGCAGTACGAGGAAAGCCTGTCTTCCTCCCTAAGGGCCTGTGTCTCGGCTGTGGAGAAACTATCCCAGGAGTTCCAGCAATTCAAAGCAGATATGTCCCATTCCCCACTGGTACGGGCCAATATTTCAGCTATTAGGAGTAAACGTTTCCCTGCTCAAGAGAGATGGTTTACGCGGCGAGGTACCCTGTGGTTTACCTTGCGTGACCAAGGAGAGGACATGAGGGAGTGGGATGGGAAGCCTACCTCTGCCCTAGAGGCGCGGGTACGTGAGTTGCGTGGAAAAACCATTGCAAATAGAAGTTCTCCCCGGAAAATTGTTGCACCAGTCTCCAATAGGGAGCGTAGAAGGAATAGCTTTAGTTCTGACCCTCTTGAAGGGACCTCTCATGCATAATTAAAAGAAATGAATAATGAATATTGTGGCCAGGATTAGAGAGGCCCTGCCTCCAGCCAGGTGGAGGAGAGGGATAACAGAGTTTATTGGACTGTGTGGATCCGATGGCCTGGCACGTCAGACCCACAAGAGTACAAAGCTCTAGTGGATACTGGTGCACAATGTACCTTGATGCCATCAAGATATAATGGGGCAGAACCCATTTGTATTTCTGGAGTGACAGGAGGATCCCAACAGCTGTCTGTATTGGAGGCTGAAGTGAGCCTGACAGGGAATGAGTGGCAAAAGCACCCCATAGTGACTGGCCCAGATGCTCCATGCATTCTTGGTATAGATTACCTCAGAAGGGGATATTTCAAGGACCCAAAAGGGTATCGGTGGGCTTTTGGTGTAGGTGCTTTAGAGATGGAGGAAATTATACAGTTGTCCACCTTGCCTGGTCTGTCAGAGGATCCTTCTGTTGTGGGGTTGCTGAAGGTTGAAGAACAACAGGTGCCAATTGCTACCACAACTGTGCACCGGCGGCAGTATCGCACCAACCGAGACTCCCTGATCCCCATCCATAAGCTGATTCATCAGCTGGAGAGCCAGGGAGTGATCAGCAAGTCCCACTCACCTTTTAACAGTCCCATATGGCCAGTGAGAAAATCAAGTGGAGAGTGGAGGTTAACAGTGGACTATCGTGGCCTGAATGAGGTAACACCACCACTCAGTGCTGCTGTGCCAGACATGTTAGAACTTCAGTATGAACTGGAATCCAAGGCAGCCAAGTGGTATGCCACCATTGATATTGCCAACGCGTTCTTTTCAATCCCATTGGCACCAGAATGCAGGCCGCAGTTTGCTTTCACTTGGAGGGGCGTCCAGTACACTTGGAATCGACTGCCCCAGGGGTGGAAACACAGCCCCACCATCTGCCATGGGCTGATCCAGACTGCACTGGAAAAGGGTGGCGCTCCAGAGCACCTGCAGTACATTGATGACATCATCGTATGGGGCAACACAGCAGCAGAAGCTTTTCAAAAAGGGGAGAAAATAATTAAAATCCTCCTGAAAGCTGGGCTTGCCATAAAACGATGTAAGGTGAAAGGACCTGCAAGAGAGATACAGTTTTTGGGGATAAAATGGCAAGATGGGCGTCGTCAGATTCCAATAGATATAGTCAACAAAATAACAGCTATGGCTGCACCGACTGACAAAAAGGAAACGCAAGCTTTCCTGGGCGTTGTGGGTTTCTGGAGGATGCATATTCCAAATTATAGTATGATTGTAAGCCCTCTGTATAAAGTCACCCGAAAGAAGAATGATTTTAAATGGGGCCCTGAACAACAGCAGGCTTTTGAACAAATTAAACAAGAAATTGTTCACGCGGTGGCTCTCGGGCCAGTCCGGACAGGGCAAGAGGTAAGAAATGTGCTCTACTCCGCAGCTGGGGAGAATGGCCCTACCTGGAGTCTCTGGCAGAAAGCACCAGGGGAAACTCGTGGTCGACCCCTTGGGTTTTGGAGCCGGGGATATAAAGGATCTGAGGCCTGCTATACTCCAACCGAAAAAGAAATCCTGTCGGCATACGAAGGAGTTCGAGCTGCTTCAGAAGTGATTGGTACTGAAGCACAGCTCATCCTGGCACCCCGACTGCCAGTGCTGGGCTGGATGTTCAAAGGAAGGGTCCCCTCTGCGCATCATGCAACGGATGCTACATGGAGCAAGTGGGTTGCACTACTTACACAGCGGGCCCGAATAGGAAACCCCAATCGCCCAGGCATATTAGAAGTAATTACAGACTGGCCAGAAGGCAAAGATTTTGGAAAGCCACCAGAGGAAGAGGTAACGCGTGCTGAAGAGGCCCCACCATATAACAACCTCCCAGAAAATGAGAAGCGGTATGCCCTATTTACTGATGGGTCCTGTCGTATTGTAGGAAAACATCGAAAGTGGAAAGCTGCTGTGTGGAGTCCTACACGACGAGTTGCAGAAGCTGCTGAAGGCCAAGGTGAATCGAGTCAGTTTGCGGAGGTGAAGGCCATCCAGCTGGCTTTAAACATTGCTGAACGGGAAAAATGGCCTGTGCTCTATCTCTACACTGACTCATGGATGGTGGCAAACGCTCTGTGGGGATGGTTAAAGCAATGGAAGCAGAGCAACTGGCAGCGTCGGGGCAAACCTATCTGGGCTGCCACTCTGTGGCAAGATATTGCTGCCCGGTTAGAGCATCTGGTTGTAAAAGTACGTCACGTAGATGCCCACGTACCCAAGAGTCGGGCCACTGAAGAACATCAAAACAACCAGCAAGTGGATCAAGCTGCTAAAATTGAAGTGGCTCAGGTGGATCTAGACTGGCAGCATAAGGGTGAACTATTTTTAGCTCGGTGGGCCCATGATACCTCAGGCCATCAGGGGAGAGATGCAACATACAAATGGGCTCGTGATCGAGGGGTGGATTTAACCATGGACACTATTGCACAGGTTATCCTTGAATGTGAAATATGTGCTGCAATCAAACAAGCCAAGCGGTTAAAGCCTCTGTGGTATGGAGGACGATGGCTGAAGTATAAATATGGAGAGGCCTGGCAAATTGATTACATTACACTCCCACAAACTCGCCAAGGCAAGCGCTATGTACTTACAATGGTGGAAGCAACCACTGGATGGCTGGAAACATATCCTGTACCCCATGCCACTGCCCGAAACACCATCCTGGGCCTTGAGAAACAAGTCTTATGGCGACATGGCACTCCAGAAAGAATTGAATCAGACAATGGTACCCACTTCCGAAACAATCTCATAGATACCTGGGCCAGAGAGCATGGCATCGAGTGGGTATACCACATCCCCTATCACGCACCAGCCTCTGGAAAAATTGAAAGGTATAATGGGCTGCTGAAAACAACTCTGAAAGCAATGGGTGGTGGAACCTTCAAAAATTGGGATAAACATTTAGCAAAAGCCACTTGGCTAGTCAACACTCGGGGGTCCACCAATCGAGCTGGCCCTGCCCAATCTGAACTTCTACATACTGTAGAAGGGGATAAAGTCCCTGTGGTGCATGTAAGGAATATACTGGGGAAGACAGTCTGGGTCATTTCTCCCTTGGGCAAAGGCAAACCCATGCATGGGATTGCTTTTGCTCAAGGACCTGGGTGTACTTGGTGGGTAATGCAGGAGGATGGGAAAGTCCGATGTGTACCTCAAGGAGATCTAATTTTAGGTGAAAAGAGCCAATAATTTGAAGTGCTTGATGTCGGTTACTATACAGTACTGTATGTCATTATCTAGCTATTATGTGTCCCTCCTTGCTTCTTCCTGCTCCACGCCCTGAGATACTTAAGTTGTGTCAAAAGTATTATAGTAAAATCGTTTATACCAACAAAGAATGAACTTTAATAAAATAGGAAAAATTGCAGCAGTGATGCAACCAGAACTGGCTCTTGCTACTAGCACCTGCCAACAGATCTTCAGTCTCCGGACTATGAACTTGCTAAGTCACTTGCACCAGACAGACTACCTGAGGAAACACTGTGTCATCTGTCCTATGCTGAGAGCCTGTTATGACAGATGGAGCCCAAAGTTATGGACTGGATAAACTCAACAGACCTTTTGAAAGGATGGACCATGGACTAAGAGAGTTACATCTGTGTGTCTGCATACAAGTAGATAAAAGGAAGAAAAATTTGATGATTAATTGGAAAGTGTAGAATCTGGGCATGATGTAGATGGTATGGAATAAGGGGTGGATAATGTCCTGGTTCTGGCCAGGATAGAGTTAATATTTACCTGAGCTGGGTGGAGAACTGAAGCTGGTAGCCCCTATGGCTGGGATAGTTAACTAATTAGCTAACAGCTGGGGTTAATTTACCCAAATTAGCCAAAGGGCTATTCCATCCCATCTGACATCATGCTCAGTATATAAGTGAGGAGGGTGCTGAAGGGAGGCCCTCCTAGTTGGAAGAGACTGGATGTAGAGATCTGTTGTGAGCTATTATACTGTATTTGTGTTCCATCACTCTATTGTTTTCTTGTCATTACTGTTAAATTTACTTTTTGTTTAATCTCAACCCGCGTGTTTGTTTTTTTTTGTTTGTCAAATCTCCTCCTATTCTCTCGGAGAGTGGGGGGAGTGAGAGAGAGACTGCGTAGTCTGGTCCCCGTTGGGGCTGAACTACGACAAGGTTAGATGTAAGGAAGAAATTCTTTACTGTGAGGGTGGTGAGGCACTGGAACAGGTTTCCCAGAGAAGTTGTGGATGACACATCCCTGTAAGTGTTCAAGGCCAGGTTGGATGGGGTTTTGAGTGACCTGGTCTAGTGGAAGGTGTCCCTGTCCATGGCGGGGGAGGTGAATCAGATGATCTTTAAGGTTCCTCAAACCGTTCTAGGGTTCTATGTTTCTATGACAACGTACCCATGATGCAAAGGCCAATGATATCTTGGGCTGCATTAGGAGGAGTGTTGCCAGCAGGTGGAGGCAGGTGATCTTCCCCTCTACTCAGCACTGGTGAGCCTGCACCTGGAGTACTGTGTCCAATTCTGGGCTTCCCAGTACAAGAGAGACATGGACATACTGGAGAGAGACCAACAAAGGGCCATGATGGAGGGATATAGGAGTACCTTTCCTGTGCAGAAAGGCTGAGACTGTTCAGCCTAGAACAGAGGAGGCTGAGGGGGATTTTATCATCGTATATAAATACCTGAAGAGAGGGTTGAAAGAACATGCAGCTAGGCTCTTTTTAGTGGTGCCCAGTGACAGGACCGGAGGCAATGAGCTCAAACTCAAACACAAGAGGTTGCCCCTGAACATCAGAAAAAAATTTCTCCAGAGGTCTTTTCAAACCTTAACAATTCTTTGGTTCTGTGATTTTATGATTTATCTTTTATCCTAAATAAACAAGCCTAAGCATCCTGAACAGGTTAGGAGGCTATGTGACCAGGATATACAGTCTGCTTAATCTAATATACCTCACTTTCTAATTAATCATTTTGTAATCTTTATAGTCAACTGAAATGATACTCAGTTATGATTGCATTATATGAATAGGGTTGAGATAATTAGCTCAGATTCTCTGTCTTTTTGGTTTTTATTTATTTTAATTAAGAGCACTTGCATATTTGACATGCTTTCTACGTGAAAGAAGGAAATACGATAACATTACTGAATTTGTTATTTGTTATTAATTTTGTCTGCTTAATAGTTCAAGTTTTTTGTATCAGAATAAATGATAGTCTTGTACTTCCATTTCAATTGGAAGAGAATGGAGTTGGGGATAATGGAGTTATCTTTGCCTTTGGGATAGGTAACACGCAGCCATTGCAGCATAGACTTCAATGCACAGTGTATTTTGAAGCCTTGGTTTAAGCTAGTGGCAAGACAGTTTCATCGTTGAGGGTCCCTGAACTAGTTAAAGTAAAGGTAACAAAGTGTCGTAGTTTAGCCCTGCTCAGGAACAGACTATGCAGTCTCTCTCTCTCTCACTCATTCCACCATCTGACAAAATAGGGAGAGATAATATAAGAAAAAGGCTCGAGATTTGAGATAGGGACAGGGAAAAAAAAACCTTAAAGTTACTGTTACAGGCAAAACAGACTCGACTTGGGGAAAACTATTCCTTTATTATTAAAATCAAAGCAGGATAATGAGAAAGAGTACAAGATAACTTCCCCCCCACCCCTCCCTCTTCCTAGGCTTAACATTATTTCTACCTCCTTCCCCTCCCTGAGCGGCACAGGGCGGAAAGAGGGAATGGGGGTTGTGGTCAGTTCATCACATGTTGCTTTACGGCACTCCTTCCTCCTCACAGTCCTCTACTGCTCCATCATGGGGTCCCTACCATGGGCTACAGTCATAGAATCATAGAATCATAGAATGGTTAGAGTTGGAAGGGACCTTCAAAGGTCATCTAGTCCAACCAGTTCACAGTCCTTTGTGAACTGCTCCAGTGTGGGTCATTTTTCCACGGGGTGCACACCCTCTGGAATGGCTGCCCCAGCGTGGGCCCTCCATGGGCCACAGCCTCCTTTGGGCATCCACCTGCTCTGGTGTAGGGTCCTCCATGGGCTGCAGGTGGATCTCTGCTCCTGTGTGGGCCTCCATGGGCTCCACGGGGACAGCCTGCTTCATCATGGTCATCACCACAGGCTGCGGGGGAATCTCTGGCAGGAGCAACTTTACTCCTCCTCCTCCTTCTTCACTGACCTTGGCGTCTGCAGCCATTCCTCTCACAATAAATTATTCACAATCGGCAGGCAGATGCCTCTCAGGTTCTCTTCACATCTCTCTTCACTTCTTGCAGCTGGGCTGGGCCAAGTCGGGCCCAGACAGCTGCCCGGCAGGAGGGCAGAGGGTGAGGGCTACAAGGCCCACAAGGCTTGCGCCTCCCCCTCTCTGCCCCTGCTTCAGCTTCTTCACATTTTCTCTCTCTCTTTTTTTTTTTAATTTTTCCCGTCTTAAATACATTATTGCAGAGGCGTTACCACTGTCAGCAATTGGCTTGGCCCTGGCCAGCAGCGAGTCCACCCTAGGCCCAGTTGAGTTCACTGGACAAAGGGGAAAAAACTCCTAGCAGTTTCTCACAGAAGCTGCCACCATAACTCCCCCTCACTAAATAAAATCAGGACGCTAAGGTATGTTTGACCCTATTTCATACGTCTTTGACTGCTATGTAGATGTGCCCATAAAGAATTATGGACCCAGTCTATAGCATCCTTACCATCTACAATCATTTACAAATGCAGCCAAGCAAACGACTCTATGTATTTTCAAACATTTATTCTTTTCTGCTCATTGTCTCTGTATCTCTATTCCTTGATGTGCTGGAAATCCATCTCAGAATTTGACAGTTCAGTTTCATTGAACGTACATGAAAAAAAAAAAAGGCTACTTTGTTGTCAACTAAAATGAAAAAATCAAAATTTAAATTTTTCATAGCATGGTCATCTGCTTATTTTATATATTTTATTCTTTATTTTAAAGAAGCTAAGGAACAATGCCTATTGCAGATATTCAAATGCTTTTTAAACATGAAGAATTTGTTCCTGATAGAAGCTAATGAATGCGAATAGATTATCTGCTTTAGGGTTGTTTAAATCCTATAAAATACATTTGACAAATAGTTCTCAAATGAAGTACAAAGCAAGAGAACTACTGCAGTAGCAGAACAGCATTCTTTGGAGTTCGTAATGTCTGCAAGTTCTAGCAGATCCTATCTGCCAGACACACGCAATAAATATATTTGTTATATCTGACAAGCATAAATCTTCAAGTAAAGCACACCTTTAATTTGCTGCTGAGCAACAACAGAAAGTTGCTCCAGGAAATTTCACGATAGCTTGAATTTCAAATTAATATTAAGGTTGGAAAGATTTTAGGGTCTCAAAGATATTACTTTAGGGTGAATTTCTGTTCTGGAATGCAGACACTTTACCGTATGAATTAACGTTGATTGTCTAACCTTGTGATGTGACTGACAGAGCAGGGTAGGAGTGCTGTAATTCTCATGCACTACAGAAGGCATAGTGTTATCCAAATCCCAATGGTACTCCACTGAATTGATGAAATGACCAGGAAGGCCTAATTAAAGCTGTTCAGCTCAAATGTATTGATGTATTACATCTATTACGGTTTGGTTCAATAGGTCTACCCTACGAATGCTGCCATGCCTGTAAAGCAAACTAAACAGACTGCATAAATAATGCTGGAAGGAAAAGAGATGCCCATGAAATAAAAGCTGAATCATGCAAAATGCAACAGGCTGCCCTGTGAGATTATTTTCATGGAATCTTATATAAATAAGATTATTGCTTATATTTTATCAAATGAAAAAAAAAAAAAGAGACAAGCCCTAAGACTGAAAACTGCTATGTATTTAGCAAGCATTTTTTTTATTCTGTTATTGAAAATGTAACTCCTGAAAATGAAAAGGATTCTCTCCCCCATCCCAACAGGGGGAAGTGAGCAAGCAGCTGTGTGGTGCTCAGTTGCCAGCTGGGGTTAAATCACAACAGCCTGGAAATGAGGTAAAACCCCCAAAATTTCATTTCAGATAGACCAGACCAGCTGTGACACTTTCAGTTTTAATTTTTGTATTTACTATTTTTAAAAGCTTTTATATTAAAATTTTGCTTCAACCTAAATTAGGCTGTTTTTTGGTTTTTTGTTTTTTTTCTCCCTGGCCTTTGGAACTGAAAAATTAATTGTTTCCCTAACTCTTCCATACAGTGTATTGTAGAATTGTAAGTATGTATATCTATATCTAATTTGGGTGAATTTTTAAGACTGTTTTAGAAACAAGATGCATAAATGTACCTGAGAGGAAATTAAAGAAATAGGATTAATAAAATATACAATTTTAAATATTTTTTTTGGCAGTTTAAGATGAGATTATAGATAATAGAACATCACAAGTTTGGGTCTATAAAAAAAAACCTAAAGACTTAGCAATACGGTTAGGTTGTATGGTTTTTAGGAACCCAAAGTAGTATGATATCATTTTCTTGACCTCAAATGTAAAATATGGCCTCTTTTTAACACAGTGGTGTTCTCCCTCTTTCTTCCTGAGAAGTTAATATCTCTGATAAGCTATGTTCCCTCTCATTTAATGATAATAGTCTCAGCAATTATCTCTTTTGGTCTCTCACTTGATAAATTCCTGTGACTCATGGAAGGTGGGTTTTCAAAGATCAATGAACTGAATCAGTGAACCACGGGATTGCTGAAGTTGGAAGGTACCTCAAGAAATCATCTAGTCCAACCTCCCTGCTCAAAGCTAAGTCAACTAAAGCAGGTTGTTCTGGGCCATGTCCAGTCAGAATTTGAATATCTCCAAGCATGGAGACTCCACAACTTCTCTAGGCAAGTCAGACTCTCTCATAGAGTCCTTGAGTTAGACATCTATCTCATTAGTTAATTTCAGTAATAAAGGAGTGCATGGAGCATGAGTTTGTTTCTGGTTGGAGAGTCTGCTGTCAAGATGAAAAGGGATTGGGATGAATCATCAAAGAATATTCAGATTAATTCACAGCTTGCAATATGACAAATGTATTATTATTGACCAAATGATGACTTTGAGGCATAACACAGCTGTGGCAGAAGTTCACTGCTGATGTGCTCAGGGAGTAAATAAGCTATTTTTCTTGTATTTTTTCTATACGGCAAGCTGGCCCTGTAATCCCTCTGCCATGAGTTTTATGGTGGGACTGGTGTCTTTGTTGGTACTTAAATGAACTAGAAATAGAATGGAGAAATATTCCTGCAACATTATCTTTATACATTCCTGTGTAGCACTCACTGCCTGGACCTTAGATTTCAGACCTTTCTAAGTACATCTGTTGACAGGTCAAACTAGATTCAGGATAGGTGTCCCATTAACTTACAGAGAAAAGCTTACGTCCTTGGTCAAATAACAGAAACAAATATCTTTTCAAACCTGAGTGGACAGCAGGCTTTAAGAAATGTATAAAGATGATCATACAGAAACAGATGCTAACACAAGTGCTGTGAAGAAACTTGCTAACACAGACAAAGCATTGCAGAAGGGGTAGATCCTGAAGCACCAGGACAGTGATTCCAGAAATGCTACAGGTCTTGTCTACAAGTTTCCTAAATGAAATGAGAATGGTAATTCTGACTGAACTGGCTAAAAATTAAGGTCAAAGAACTTTCAGAAACAAAAATGCTTTCAAAAAAATCCCTTCGATCCCAGCCTTTCATTTGTTTTTCTGTTTTTTTTCTGTACTGATAGATTATTCATCCAGTTTGTTTTATTATCATAGACCTCATATGGAAATATCTATATCATATCACAAAAGTTTGCTATTTTGCTTATTTTTTTTTATTCTATTGTACGGCAAGAGTACATGATACTGATACAAGTACCTTTTTTAGTATATACACACGTATCAGGAGACAGAGAATCATAGAATCATAGAATCATAGAATCATAGAATCATAGAATGCTTAGGGTTGGAAGGGACCTTCAAAGGTCGTCTAGTCCAAACCCTCTGCAAACACCAGGGACATCCCCAACTAAACCAGGTTGCTCAGAGACTCATCCAACCTGGCCTTGAAAATTTCCAGGGATGGGGCATCCACCACCTTTCTGGGCAACCTGTTCCAGTGTTCTACAACCCTCAGTGTAAAAAAATTTTCCTAATATCTAATCTAAATCTCCTTCCCTCTATTTTAATACCATTACCCATTGTCCTATCACAACAGGTCCTACTGAACAGTCTTTCCCCATCTTTCCTGTAGGCCTCCTTGAGGTACTGGAAGGCCACTATAAGGTCTCCCCAGAGCTTCCTCTTCTCCAGGCTGAACAGCCCCAACTCTCTCAGCCTGTCCTCATAGGAAAGGTGCTCCAGCCCTCTGATTGTTTTCGTGGCCCTCCTCTGGACCTTCTCCAACTGGTCTGTGTCTTTCCTGTGCTGAGGGCTCCAGAACTGGACACAGTACTCCAGGTGGGGTCTCACCAGAGCAGAGTAGAGGGGCAGAATCACCTCCCTCGACCTGCTGGCCACACTCTTCTTGATGCAGCCCAGGATGCGGTTAGCCTTCTGGGCCACAAGAGCACATTGCTGGCTCTTGTTGAGCTTCTAGTCCACCAGCACTCCCAAGTCCTTCTCCTCAGGGCTCGTCTTGATCCATTCCCCACCCAGCCTCTATTTGTGCCTGGGATTGCCACAACCCAGGTGCAGGACCTTGCACTTGGCCTGGCTGAACTTCATGAGGTTGGCATGGGCCCACCTCTCCAGCCTGTCAAGGTCCCTCTGGATGGCATCCCTCCCTTTCAGGGTGTCGACAGCACCACACAGCTTCGTATCGTCGGCAAACTTACTGAGGGTGCACTCTATCCTACTGTCCATGTTGCCGACAAAGATATTGAACAATGTGCCGGGCCCAACACAGACCCCTGAGGGACGCCACTCATGACCGGTCTCCACTTGGACATTGAGCCATTGACCACCACTCTCTGAGTTTGGCCATCCAGCCAACTCCTTATCCACCGAGTGGTCCATGCCTCTCTAGTTTAGAGAGAAGGATGTCGTGTGGGACATAATTTTACTATGATTTAACAAAATTATTTTTGCTTTTGTGTGCAGATTTAGAACTTGTAGAGTTTCTCTAAGATTGAAGAAAGCCTCTGGCACATACAATCTAACTGTGTTGTGTTTTCTGTAAATAAAATGACTACTTGGAAACCCATATGGAATTAATTTTCGTTGCCTGTAATAGGCCAATTGCAGTAGTTCTGGCTTTGTGGAGAGGAAAAAGAGCAGGTTATTTCTAAGTAAAACAATCAAATGAGATGATACTAAGAAATAGTAAATTAATTATTATCTGGACTAAACCAAACAAAACCGAAAAACAACACAGACCTGGAGTAAGAAACATCAGTTTATTTAAAACCCCAAGTCAATCCAGACAATATTGATTGCTTTATATTAGGAATATTATATCAAATTTTATTATTATGTGAATGAATACAATTCAATAAATCTAACACACACGTCTCCTTTAAATCAGTTTCACGGTCTTATCTGAAATTTTATGTCTGCTTTGGATAGGTGCACTAGACTGAATACAGGAAATTCATAACAACACAGTGATGACAAACTTCAGTGGGGTAATATTTAGTGTTCTAAGTGTTACCTTTGGATTTCTTCACCAAATGTATTAATTGTCTAGAAGAAGCTGTAAATAGGGGTTTATGATATGATGAAACACAGAAATGATACTAAAATGGATTACAGTGATAAACATCATGGAGGTCAGATAAGAAAGAGACAAATTTATTGTTGGACACAAAACAGCTAAACAGGGTTTCAGAAAGTACAGGCTAAGGAGAAACTAATTTAAAACTTGTCTATAGAATACATAAGGAAAATTTTTAATGACTATATTGAAAGAGACCTTGGAATGACAATGGATATCTATGCCCATTTGCAGATATTGCAACGGACTCTCAGTATTTGTTTAAGCTGTATATTTTTCTAAGATAGGACACCTCTTACATACGTCTTTAGTTTTAAGCAGAAGAGTTGATCTGAGCCTACATGTAGAAATACATCGTCACTCAAGTGGAAGGTAATTCTTTCTTTGTATGATTCCAGATCCACCACTTTAAAAGCGAGCAGGAGTCTAAATTTTTTTTTTTTTTTAATTATTGACTCAGTTTTATATTTCTTGTATGTAAGTTTGATTTCTAGTGGGCTCTGGTAATTGGTAAGCATTTCAGTACTGAAGCCTGTCTTTATAGTCATGACAAAGACTTTCAAAAGGGGCTAGCAATTTTAAGTGCCTCAGCATTTGAATATCCAAGCAAACATATTTAAAGGAACTGATTTTCAGATGAGATGACTTGGAATGTTTCTGGATAAATGGTTCCTTAAAATCACCTCAAACTGGGACCAAGTTCATACACAACTTGTCTTTTAAGGAGCTTACATTTTCAGTTCGCTCCCTCCCTCCTCCCCTCTCTCCTCTCCTCCTCCTTCTTCTCCCTTTACCATGGCAGTGGTGGTGACAAAGATTATTCCACTATTGCAGTATTCAGTGGAAGTTTCTATCTTTGAGTCCTGCCTATGTTATAAATGGAAATAATACCTCACTTTGTTTCAACAATCTTCTAAAAAACATCTAGTCTTTGACACAACTTGATGGATCTGTTCTTCATTCAGATGTTGATGTGGAAATGTACTTACAGCACATTTTGTTTTGCAAAGTTTTCTAAATGGCTTAGTAGGGGTCAGGACTCTTAGAATTATACACATAATTATTAATAAAACTGATTACTAATTTTTCAGTTGTTAGCTGGATGTTATAATTGTATTTGTATCAGTATTCAAGCTGTGCCTGTTCTGAACAATCCTACCTCCGGCTGAGATCACAGAAAATTATACACAACCTCGAGTGAACATATTCTTCATCTCCATATCAAGTACAATGATATTACAGTATCACACACGCTAATGTAAAATTACACAATAACATTTTCAAAGGTACCATCTGCCTTTTCTTTAAACCTTTCAAGATGTACTGGTGCAGAAGGGTGGCAGGGAAGGAAGAGGGGAGAGAAGGCAGAACCAGAAATTTATTTCATTTAAAAGGGTTTTTTAAAAAAATTTCAGCCAGAGGGCTTTCGTGCGTCTAGCCTTGTCTAAAAAGGCATTCACCACGTGACCCAAATTTAATTCAAGCTATTAATTTAAGCTCTAATCAATATGTCACTTGGAGGTGTTATGCTGTGATGTTGTTTATATATTTAATTTGAACTGTTTTTCACTTCTGTGTAATAATGCTTGGAAAATAGGGTTGTTTATGAACATCATAGTTGTCACCTGTCATGGACAAATAGCTTCCAAAGTGTGGCCAATTAGATTAATATTTATGTTTATTCACACTTATTAGGGTCTCATAAAACTAAAGAGAAAGTTGTTTCCTCATGTTTCTCCTTCACAAAACATGAGTCAGGAAGTCACTCTCATTGCCCAGCTGCTCAGCTTATTCCCTAAGGACTCTCTTCAAAAAGGAGAAATAAAATACCACTCTATCATGAGGAATACACCAGCAGTGCACCATGCAGAAGTCTGATAAGAATGTCTTTCAAATAACCAGTTACACAGAGACCATCCATTTTATATTGACAGTGATTTGTTAATGATCACAGAACAAGGATTAACCTTGCTTTGACAATGGATTTTTCATATTTACATTACAGGTCAGCAACTGAATGATACCTGTCAAACTGTATACAATCATATCTGAGTAAATAATGATTTCTACATGGCAGGCTTTGCTTAACAGTATTTGTGTCTGAGAACTGCCAGAAGCAAAAAGCCCATTAACTACTTCCACCAACTGTTCTTAGATAATTATCTGTACCTTTGCTTTCTGGGGTGATGGGAAGCAGCAGGGACACAAGCCATTTGTTTTGGTTTTGTTACAGGCTTCATATTGCTGTGGGTTATAGACTGCTGGCTCACATCACATGGCACAATGCAACCTAAGACATTAGAACATGGCATGGATTCATCTTGCTTAAGAAATGTAAGGTGACATCATGATAATTTTTTATTTATTAAAATAGACAGACAGTTCTGCATGATGAAAAACTGAACTACAAAAGTAAATTAGAAAACAAAATCAACACCTCTGAGTTTGCAACAGCTGTGCTATGCCTTTTTCTTATATTATAAAGATGCTCAGTGCTAGAATAACGATGAGAAATTACTGGCTGCCTAGTCATGGATGCTTCTATAAGTCTCACTTTCATTAACAAGCAATGTGTGCCTCCGGCTTATAGTAAATCCATGTGGGGAACAATTACATCCCTGTCACATTGGTACCCAAAAGAATTTAGAGAATATATGTGAATTGCCAACAATCTCTCAAGAGATTCAGGTAACTTAGTGAAATACTTAACATAAGCTTTACAATGCATATTTATTTCTTCCTTTAAAATCTCATTCCCTGCAGCAAATACATTTAGGCATATTAGTGAGTGGCCAAAACCAGAACTGTTTATTCTACCAAAAAATCCTATGGATTTTACTGCAGTGGGACTTATCCGTGTACCATCCACGATTAACATTTGGCTCTGCAAAATAAAAACCCCAGTTGCCAAAGCTAATCAAAGAAAAATGTATCGCAGTTTTTTCTTCAGTCCCAAGTCATCAAAAGTAAATGTTAAAATAGATAAAATGATTACAACTGTCTTAGAATAAGGTAAGTGGGCCTGCATTGCATGTAATTTTATATAAACAAAGTTGTGGTCCATTTAATTTATCTTCACAAAACTTCTCATTACATTGAACAAAGCTTGAATCCAAAGTCAATGTCACTGAAACCAGTGGCATGGATTGCTGTTTGGACTTTGATCTTTTTCAGATACAAACTCATTTGATAATTATTTATAAATCGTTTCATGCAAAACTGGATTTTGTGAATCAGATGCTTTCTACTCACTGAAATGAATGAGTACAAATGGCATTATGGACTCCAGAGACTTATTTGGTTGTCCAAATACAAAGATACCTACTGCCTTTTGAAAGGCCCTTAGCTATCCCTCCTGGTCTCCAGTTTCTGCTCAAAAAAAAAAATTGGGAATATCCATCCCAGCCTTGTATAAGTCTCTCATACCTATATACAGGTATTCTACATATCCTGTGTCATAATCACCAGTTCTGTGTATTTCTCAGACACCTTAGGACACCTCAGATAGCTCACAATGCCTGTGTTTTAGCAGATCACTCAAGCCATAGATCTCCAGTGCTTATGTTGGGAATTTGCATACACAGCCCACATGTTGATACATAAAATGTGCATGGATGTCTGAATTTGGCACTAAACCTCCATTTTACTCTGTAAAGACTACCCTTGTAAAGGCTATTGTAAAGAGGTTTAAGGCTGGCTGAGGAATGAAATATGCCTTAACTCCCTCACAGGAACTGTGGTATTGAGGTAGTGTAAGGTAGCCTTACTACTACTAAGAATAACCGTTGAGAATGCTGGCAACTTTTCAATTGCACTTTTCAGTGAATAACCTAGATGTAATTCTGGTAAATGCTTGCAAGGATCAAAGCATGGAAGAAAAAGATAATATACATGCTAGCCTTCTGTTCTGTCAGTAACTCAAAAAAAAAAAAAATTTGTGAATTCACACCAAAACTCATTGAAGCTTTTGTAGTTTGATTTGGATGTGTTACACAGCACTAATTCTTGCTTCTTTCCAAAATTGTCTGGGGCTTGATTTAGCAGAACACATAATCTCTAGCTTTGTATTTTACATATGATTCAGTTCATTGCCCTATTTAGGACTTTTATATCAGATTAATCTCACCTAACTGGCTACAGATTTGGATATTTAAAGACAGGTATTCATGGTGTACAAGGCTATGTAATATACACAGTTTGGTGTCTAAACCCCCTTTACAAAATCACAGAATCATTTAGATTGAAAGAAACCTTTAAGATCATTAAGTCCAACTGTAAACCTAGCACTACCAAGTCCACCACTGAACCATGTCCCTAAGTGTCACATCTACACATAAGTACATATGGCTCCTTATAGTCAAGAAGAGTGTAAAAATTGATTTAATTACCTAAACATCGGTATTTCGGTTTTCCAAAGTTATCCTGCTGGGCTATCAACTGCCTCCTGAGAAGGTCAGAAGTCTTCTGTATTTTCTGTGTCTTGTGAGCAGGTATTTTATGGATATCTCAGCTATATTTGGGTATTTCGAATGGCAGTAGATACTTCCGTATGGCAACAGAATAAGCAATCAATTGAAAGAAGAAGAAATCTGCAGAGGGTAACTAAGCCCTCCTGGTTTACAATGGGGTTAATCATCCTTTGGAAACATCTCTCTTTTGCTCTGGATGTGTGAGGAACATGGACAGCTAACTTATTCTTAGATGGGAAAAGTTAGGTGACCTGAATCTCTCCCTTAGATAGTAAAACAACAAATCATTTGCCTTTGTACTAGTGTGGTTTTTTCTTTTTTTTTTTTCTTTTTCAGTGGAAAGGACTTTTGTTTTAAGGGACCAAATTGCTATAGCAATTCATGAATAAGCATTAGTGCCATCTGACAAGTTTTCAAGATGACTTGTTTTACTACACAATGTTTGCACTGGTTTTGGTACAGTGACCTGCATAGTGTTATTTTTGACCCAGCTTAAATGAGCATAAACAGTACCAAAAATTACATTACTCATTTACCTGAGAAAGCATTTTTATAAGGTGAGACGAGATAATAACATTATATCATGATCTGAGCTTTGGTGCATTAGAAATAATAATAAAAAATGTTATCTGACTCTAATTTAAACTCTTACATGGTATGAATTCCTTCATTTAACTGCAAAGGTGACTTATAGCATAAAATTTCAAAACTGTACTTGAGTAGATAAGGGATTTTCTGTAAATATCAGTGCACTAAGTTTCAAATCAGCATTTTTTGCTGTGATAAATCATATCGTAGAAGGATGGAACTGGACCCTGATATGATGACCTTAAGTAATTTCTTTTCTTAAGAAAAAAAAAAAAACAACAAAACTATTTTGGCAATACAGTATATACTAAAGAGCATGTGATTCATCAGGTGTTAAACTCACAGCGCTTTGAAAAGTTTGAACAAGATTCAGGAGTATAAGAGAGAAGTAACATTTTATCACTGCCTTGAGAAAGGTCTCATGCATGGCTGGATTGGTACAACTGAACAGAAGAAAGATCTCTGGAGTCTTTAGATCCATCCTCCAGACTCTCATAGAACGACTGACCTGTGATTCATCTTACTTACTATAGTGTTAATGTGCCTATTCCACTTCAGGGATGAGATACTACAGAAAGTTCCACTGTGTTCAATAGGAGATTTTAGTACAGCTACAAACAAATACTACATGAGAGTAAACCTTAATGTATACCCTTTGCAACAAATCTAAGTTAATTGCCCTCACTTATTTTTAGATAAAAAGCAAGGAGTATAAGTACTTCAGTTGGTGTCGTAGAAAGCCACCATGGTAAGGATACAGAGATTTTCTGTAGAGTGCATTACTAATAAAATGACCAGTCTGGATCAACTAAGGCCCTCAGCTATGCTTCATGCTTAATTACGCTCAAAATGATTCAAAGCTATTTGCTAGCTGTGTCTACTCTAATTTCTAAACTGATGTTCACAGGGCTGATGGAATGCTAAAAAACAGTTCACGCTGCTGAGCGGGATGACCAGCAGCAGCACCAGAAACCAGAGGAGTTTGCTTTCTTGTGTTTTGCTTTCACTGATGGTAGTTAGCTGGTGTATGGCTTAGCTGTCAAACAGCGTAAGTCTTTTTGGCCCACTGGCAGCAGAATGGGCGTGATGTCACTTGGAAGAAATCAGCTGACATAAGGTGGAATTGTCTGTGAATAGGAAGAGGTCATTATTGGCTAATTTTATTTGATATCTCAGGAAGAGAAAGAAAAGTCAGTCTCTGCATGAATCCTTATGGCTTTCTGGGATGGGTATCCATTGACAATGACAAGGTGTCATCTGTTAAGAAACTATTCTGGAAGAAAACTGGAGCTGCTGGAGGATTTCGCTGTGCTGCAGTCGTTAAGTGGTGTGTTTGTCATATCAGGGGCCTGTGGATGTCTGCAGGCAAGCATGCCCTTATACACACCAGCTTTCTGACTCAACTAGATAACAAGGGTGGTTAATCTATTATAATTATTTCAGGAATTCTGACAGTTATTCTAAATATAAATAGCCGTGTTAAATTAGTGATCTCCACTTCTAATATCTTCCAGGGATAACACATTATTCCAGATGGGAGTATTACAAAAAAACATAGGCTTCTCTGTTCGAGGTGGTTGATTTACTACTTATTGCATGTGGAAAAAAAAAACCAACCTCACACTATTCAGCCAATCAATGTCTTATGTATTCCTTTTGGATGCATTTCTGTCAAATTTTCTTATAAATATAGCAAAGTTTCAATATTAAATCCTCAGCAAATATATTTTATGTATCTGAAACTTGAAAAATGTCAGATAAACGAAATATGCTTGCCTAAACAATTTGATGGTTTGCAGATATATCTGCATATTGCTTATTTTATCTTACAAAACAACCAGTTATGCTTTGTGTCTTTGATTATTTAAGCTTAAGGAAAATAAAATTCAATCAAATTTCAATTCTGCCACTCCTTTTATTATAAATATGAATTAAAGAAAGTTGTATTTTCTACAGGAAAAAAAAACATATATAGAGTATGCTAATGAGCTTCTTATTAGGGCAGATTTTGCATTTAAAGTATTCTGTAGACAGCAAGAATAATGATACTACTGTAATGTAGACCATGATGCAATGAATATGACTGCGATTAGATGCTGTCTGCAAGTGATGTTTTAAAGTCCTCTCAAGTCTGAATTGCACAGTACTAATACATAATAATATTGCTAATAATTTACAATTATGTATTACTCCAGACAGACTGGAATCATTCTAATCTGGAATTGTCTTTGTACTTTAGCAGGTCTTTGTAAACTTTCTGCTGTTTCCTTTGAGGATACCATTTGCATGTCTGAGTTTACTGGTTTCTTTAGATATCACAGATTCAAGAAACCAAACAATTACATTACCAAATCTCAGATCTGTTAGTATCAGCCAAGGCTGTTAATAGTGATTTTAGCAGACTGCAGTAAATCATGGTCTACACTGTATTTTTCTCTCTATTGAGTTAAGAGCCTTAGTTAGGCTCAGATCTGCTCCATATTGAACTCAAATGAAACATTGTCCATAGACACAGTGGAACCAGGACTGGACCCTCAGGCAACAGTTGGAGGGGAGATCCCCGTGAGCAGAGTGACAGAAATTCTCAGAGGTCAGCTGGACAATGTGAAAATTATTCATTGTATATGTGTCGTAGTTCAGCCCTGATCAGGACCAGACTACACAGTCTCTCTCCTGCTCCCCCCACCCTCCGAGAGAACAGGGGGAGATGATATAAGAAAAACGGCTCAAGGTTTGAGATAAGGATGGGGAGAAATCCTTAAAGTTACCGTCACGGGCAAAACAGACTCGACTTGGGGAAAACTATTCATTTATTTTCTAAAATTAGCAGGAGAATGAGACAGGGAACAAGATAACCTCCCCCCACCCCTCCCTCTTCCCGGGCTTAACATTATCTCTACTACCTTCCCCTCCCGAGCGGCACAGGGGGGGAAAAGGGAATGGGGGTCGCGGTCAGTTCATCACGCGTTGTTTTACGCCGCTGTATCATCGTCAGGGGAAGAACTCCTCGCATTCCTCCTCTGCTCCAGCGTGGGGTCCCTCCCACGGGCCACAGTCCTCCGTGAAACTGCTCCGGCGTGGGTCATCTCTTCCACGGGGTGCAGTCCCTCTAGAACAGCTGTCCCAGCGGGCCCTCCACGGGCCACAGCCTCCTTCAGGCCTCCACCTGCTCTGGCATGGGGTCCTCCACGGGCTGCAGGTGGATCTCTGCCCCTCCGTGGACCTCCATGGGCTGCAGGGGGACAACCCGCTCCACCATGGTCTTCACCACGAGTTGCAGAGGAATCTTGGCCAGGAGCCATATTACTCCTCCCCCTCCTTCTGAACTGACCTTGGCGTCTGCAGCCGTTCCTCACAACAGGCTGGCAGACGCCTCTCAGGATCCTTTTTACATCTTATTCACTTCTCATCTCCTCTCCACTTCTTGCAACCGGGCCGGGCCGAGTCGGGCCCAGTCGGCTGCCCGGCGTGGGGCCAGAGGGTGAGGCCTGCAAGGCCCATGAGGCTCGCGCCTCCCCCTCTCTGCCCCCCGCTCAGCTGCTTCACATCTTCCCTCCTCTTTTTCCTGTTTTCCCCTACTTAAATACGTTATCGCAGAGGCGTTATCACGGGACATTCTGCTACCAATTGGCTCAGCCTTGGCCAGCAGCAGGTCCGCCCTAGGCCCGGCCGAGTCCACTGAACAAAGGGGAGCGACTTCTAGCAGTTTCCTACAGAAGCTACCACCTTAGGCCCCCCCTCACTAACAAAACCAGAACAATATGGAGATAACTAGACTGACTTCTCAACTTGATTCTACTAGTACAGCTCCAGTCTCACATAGAGCTATACTGATTTTCCAAAACTGAGGCTATGGCTACAGGGTTATATGGAACTATGCTGTACATCAACGTGACTTGATGTTTTCTTTCATTTTATTCCTTTTGTAAACCTGGAAGACTCATTCCACTGGCTAACGGCTTTTTGCTTTCCTGTTGACTCTGTTGAATGATCTGGGCACAGTTTACCAGCATCCTATCCCAGGGTCTAATGAGCTTTGCTCTTGAGTGCAATTTTTACATAGCTGGCAAACGTGGCTGATCATATGCCATTTTGTTCACTTGCTGTCAACTACTTAATTTGTGTCAGGAAAAAAAAATCCTGTCAATATTTTGCATGCTTCTGGTTTGTGAAGAGCTTAGGAAGATACAAAAAATATATCTACAAAAATATGTTATGTACCTATTCTAAATTTAATATCTTTCTAAATGTAACTATTTTAATATTGAACTTATCCTCCACAAAAGTTACAGAGCACTATCTCTACTTCTTTCCTAAATCTTGAGGATGATTACTTAGATATTCTTTATTTCTTTTTTTTTTTTTAATAATAATGGTAATAACAACAACAACAACAAAATAAACAGACAAAACCCCCTCATTTACTATTATCCCTTGAGGAGTGTATAATTCTCTTTTGGAAACAGTCAGATGGAGATGACAGAAAAGGGAACAGATGGGGAAGGAGAAAGGAAGGGAGGATAAGAAGAAGGAATATAGAGATGAAGGGAGAGTGGAAGATAACAGGGTCAAAGTCCACATACAGAGATGAAATCAATAAAGCTATACCATTTTATATGACAACTAAGATGGCATCTTCTGTGCACAAGCTGTGGATTTTTAGAATGAAACAGAAACATAAAAAAAAAAAAGCCTGAAAAAGAGATCTGTGGGTTGCTACTTAGCATACATTTGAAAGTATTTGCCTGATATATTGCATGGCTTAAAAATAAGTCTTCACAAAGTTTTTGAGAAAAGTCATCCTTATTGAATATAATTTAGAATGGTGGCTTCAGCACAACCAAATTCAGGTATTAATGGTATAGATAGTTGCAAGTAAGCAAGGTAGCTCAATTACTTTGCCCACATAAACATGTCTAGCACCATTTGATTGTATCCAGCCTGGCCTTCAGTTGCCATTCCAGGGCAGTGCACCTTTCCAAGAGGTTTTAGGCAACATATAACTGCCATTTCCATGTACATTTCATGGGTACTGCGTGATGCCTCTCGAATGACACCAAGTGTTTAAGTGTAGGCGGCTGAGCAGAGTTTTAGATCCTCCTTGACTAAAATGTGGTTTAAGGAATCCATCCAGCATGTATACAGGTACATTGCAATAACCTATATGAAGTAAGGTAAGTCTGTAACATTCAAAGAGATACTTCAATTCCAACACAGTTAAGGAATACCTTTAGTCCACTTTTGCCTTTAAAGCCAATGAGAAGTTAAAAAAAAAATTAAATAAATGATATGAGAAAACTGGGAGTAAAGAAAAGGAAAAAAAAGGAAAAAAGTTGAATTTAAGAAGCATGGATTAAAACCAAACACAACAGAAGAGACTGGGAAAGAAAAATAAGATTTTTACCTTACATATTTTTAATTGTAATAGCCCAACATTCACTTCTAGAAGTAGACAAATTAAGCTGTGATTTACCTGAAGATATGCTCCAGTTTCAATGAGACTTTTGCTGAATCTTATACCATAACACCTTTGTCACTTTAGCGAAGGAAGTTCATTTGCTATTGACTAATTGATAGTCTAAAACTGTGTGTTGAAGCACAAGAACTGGAACAAAGCCGTGACTTTCATGGTAAAGCTACAAATGAAGATTCTGCTCAGCAACAGAACAGAAAGGTCTTTGCACATCTTCAGCATAGCAGTTTTCAAGGAGTTCTGAAAAAAAAACATTTTAATCCCAAAGGTCACTTAACATGTATGTTATACCTCAGGCATCATGTTTTTCACAACCATTTTAAGTGTGACACTGAGAAGTCCAACAATACTTAAATTGGTAAGTACTCAGCTGTAGAACTTGTTAGATACTACTGGTGATCTCTCAAGTATGGTAATTGTCCTACTGAGCTGCTACCTAACTATTTTTACCTTATTCATATTTTCATTAAACTAGTAGACTGTCTTTTCTGTAGTGTGTTCCATGTCTTTTCTCTTTCTGGAACTAGGATTTTATTAAATTTCTGTACTTTACCTCATCCAAAATGTTTTACAGTTGCACTCTAATCACTTTAAGATGTTTCATTTTTTGCATAACCTTTTAATGGTACTGACATATTCTGTATTATGTTGCATACATACATTAAACACATACCTTTGGGAGAAGCTATTTTGGGCCTGGTTCTGTTGCACATGCTGATTCAGTGGGACTAATCTTATAACAGAATTTTCTTCAGGTGAATGACATCAGATCTTCTAGTTGACATCCTGAATTTCATAGAATGGGTAAACAGTTGATCAAGTTTTGCTGTCTATGGAACAAACTGAGGAATCTCAATATATGCAGGATTCCAAATAAATGTGCTTTACAACATATCAATAGATAAATCTAACTGCAGCTGTATGTTTCTGATGATTTCAGAGCTTGTTAGTTTCCGAAAGCATAGTTAGATAGCCCCTACCCTAGCATTTCCAAATTATTTATAAGGAAACATCTATTTCCACTACACTAATTCAGCAATGAAATGTCCTTCCTTAGAGTCCCTACTCTATACAGGTCCAATCTTAGGTACAGAACCCTTGTTACTGGAGATATTATTTAGCTGAATTATGCACTGAGGGTGAGGCATTTATGCTAGAGTGAAGAAATTTTAAGGTTTCAGGTAGTCCTTTTCTACAAGAAACATTGCTGAAGTGGATATTAGAAACAGAACAAGGCATATATGGACTCTTATCTTTGTCAGTTTTTCCAGCTGCCCAATGAATGTTCACTGACCATTCATAGAATTACAAGATCAGAGAATGGTTGAGGTCATTCAGTTCAAATTCCCTGCTCAAGCACAGCCACCAAGAACCAATTGCCCAGGACTGTGTCCGGAAGACTTACGAATATCTCCAAGGACGGAGACTCCACAATCTCTCTGGAAAACTTGTAGCAGTGCTTGATCATCCTTACAGTAAAAAAAAAAAAAAGTGTTTCCTGAAGTTCAGGAAGAACTTCCTGTTTTTTCAGTTTGTGTTAATTGTTTTTTGTCCTTTCAATTGCTTCTTGTCTTGTGATTGAGCACCACTGACAACAATCTGGCTCTGTCTTCTTAGATCCTTTCTTCAGGTATTTATATACAATGATAAAATCCTCGAGTCTTCTCTTCTCTAGGCTAAACAGTCCCAGCTCTCTCAGTCTTTCCTCATAGGAGAGATGTTCCAGTCCTTTCATAATCTTTGTGGCCCTTTTTTTGAACCTTTTCCAGTATGTCCATGTCTCTCTTTACTGAAGGAGCCTGGACTGGACACAGTACTCCAGATGTGGCCTCAAAAGTGCTGAGTAGAGGGGAAGGATCATCATCATCTCCCTCAAACTGCTGGCAACACTCCTCCTAATGCAGCCCAGAATACCATTTGCCTTCTTTATATCAAGGGCTTTGCTAATTCATGTTCAATTTGTTGTCTTCCAGGACCGCCAGAGCCTTTTCTGACTACTTTCCAGATGGGTGGCCTAACCATATATTGGTGCATGACATTGTTCCTCCCCAGGTGCAGTACTTTACATTTCCTTTTGTAGAACTCTATAAGACTCCTGTCAGCCTATTTCTCCAGCCTGTTCAGATCTTTCCGGATGGCAGCATGACCTTCTGGCATATTAAGCCACTCCACCCAGGTTTGTGTCACTGGCAAACTTGCTGAGAGTACCCTCTGTCCCATCATCTAGGTCATTAATGGAGGTGTTGAACAGGACTAGATCCAGTACTGACCTCCAGCGTATAGCACTAGTTGCTGGCTTCCAACTGGACTTCATGCCACAAATACAGCCTCTGGGCCCAATTCCTCCCAAGACATATTCATCCCTTTATGTACTCATCTACAGAGATATGCTACGTATTTGATTTATCCTTGTAAAGATCTTGACAACTGGAGTACATTCCCCTAATGTCCTTTGAGTTTCTGTTATAAACAGAAACAATGTCAATAAACGTATTTCTGTCCTCACAGGTACTCTATATTATTTTAGGACATGATTTGAAGCTTACTATAGATATAGACTTAGACAATATAATTAACAATACAGAACTAGATATACAATACTTCTCCAAACAGATAGATGCTAAACTTCTATTAAAGATGCTTTAATAAAGCACTTTGTATTAGATCCATGTAGTGATTACATACAGTACAGCAAATGTGGCAACAAATTTAGTTAATGTGAAGACATAGAAAACTATGGGATTATTTTTTTTTTATTAAGAGTATAAAAGATTTTATCATATAGTCTGTACTTCAACAGAACATAAATATTGCTAAAAACTTTGAAACAAAAACAAAGAGCGCTTGCTCTGATTTTAGCTTGTGTCAATCATTTTAATCTTGTAAGAGCAAAAGATGTTGCTAACTGGGGTACAGAAGGTGGTATTAATGAAAGAGAGATGAAGTAATTAATTCAATTGTACAAAAAACGGACAGGTAATTGTCACAAATGGAGCACAGGGAAAGAGTGTGGAAAATTATGAGGTTACACAATATTAAACTCAAAGGATTATTTCTAGTTCTCTGTAGTCACACAACTTTTAGTTCCTATGCTTTTTTTGAAGATGTTATTTTTTCTTTGAAAATAAGAGCTGAGAAGTGAAAGTTCAGAGCACTTTTTTTAAAAAAAATATTTTTCTCTTAGTTTTGGGGGTGCAATTCAACTAATATTTTATAATGCCTATAGAGTAAATATCTAGATTTGAATTGATCAGTTTAAAAAAATACTAATGGCACTGGAGAATGGTAAAAGCAACAAACAGTTTCACCTGACCTATTTCCTATGAGCACTTTCAGATGAAATGAAATATCTGAATTTATTCTGAAGAAATCTATTTCTACATATTAGCTGTAAGGGTGCTCTGGGTAGCTGGCTAGGGTACAGTGTATACAGTATTGACATAAATTGAGACAAATGCATTTCAGATACATGTATTCTTTTTTGTTTGCCCATAAGAGTTCGTTCTCTTTTATAGTGATGCTTTCTTTCCCCTATATTTTTTTTTTTCCCAAAGATGGTCAGCATATTCTAGAGTGTGGATGCATAAAACAAAAACAGGAATCAATGGATTTTTGATTATTATGTTTGGGAGGGAAAATCCCCTTTTGAAGCTGTGAAAATATTTTGGAAAATATACATTTGTTGCTGGGACATAGCTGATTTCCATTCAGGAAGAAGAGTTGCCCAGGAGAATTTCTGATTTTAAAACTACATCAATTATTTTAACAATAGGTACAACCAACTTGCCTTCACCATGTTCCTAGACCTATATGACCACAGCAGCAGCCCTACTGCTACAAGGCTAAAGGTGTATTTGTTCAGCTATTGCCTGTGGAGGTCTGTGGAAGGAGAAAGGTCAAACACCTTTTCAATGCAAAAGGGGATAATAAGAAAAGGAGGAAGCCATAAACAAGAACATACAGAGACACAAACCTGACCGACAAATGATAAAGGAGAGAATCAGACCTGGTTTGTCGCACTAATTGATGAGGATTTGTGGGAGTGAGGGAATGCTTCTTCCAGCAAGGTTATCTGATCGGAGACCTTGCCAAATGGGAAACTAAGGAAAAGGTGGAAACCAGAAACAAAATCCACAGAGACACAGACCTGACAGGTGAACGTTATGGAGACAAAGAGAAGAAACAAACTCAATCAGTCATGGTGGCTACTGAGAAGCTGCAGGAAAACTGGGACTTCACAATGGGCAATAACGCAAACCTTAGGGTCCCAGGTGTTGCAGGGAGTTGGTGGGACTATGCCCGCTGATAGGGGAACGTGCAGGGGATGCGAATCAGGAAGGAACAAAGAAGAGCTAGACAGAGAGGGGTATAAAAGGGGCCAGTTACATGTAAAGCAGAGCCAGTCTTATCTGGCTGAGCTCTGCACCTGATCACCCCAGTCTGAACAACTAGGCTGACCTCTGCACCTGAACACACTAGTCTGGCAACTAGAATGCCCCTAGTCTGGACAGTGATATCAGGTGGGAGGAGGGTCTCCATGCTGGTATTCACAGGGACCTGTGAGTGTGAGATGCCTGTGGGATGAGTGTGTGAGTGCTGCATGTGTGTAGTGAGCACCCAGCTGGACCAGCTGGCAGGCTGGGGACCCATGGGGTGGCTAAGAGGGGACAGGATCTGGGCAGGGGTGCTGGGCAGGCAGAAGGGGCTGTGCTAGTGCTCAGAGGATTTGCAAATGCGCATGTGTTTGTGAACATTAAGAGTGTGGTCTGTGTTCTGCCCCAGTGACCTTCTGCCTTTCTGCCTCTGCCAGCCCAAGAAGGAAAGGGGACGTGGCCGTCTGTGCCTGTGTCTGGTGCGAGTCCTGAATGTGGGTGCTGCTGGAGGCAGCGCCTTGTCTGTGGTCATCTGTGTGACTAGCCATGTCCATGTCCTCTGAGTGTATGCATGATGTGTCTCTGCGATATGTGCTCAGCATCACTGCTGATTGAACCTGTAAAGGTGAAAGCAGCAGCTGCATCCCTCAGCCATGGCAGAGACCCTGGGTTCCCGGGCTGGGGGCAGTAACTATTCCCATAATCAGTTAACATTAGCACTTTTGAAGTACATATAATTCTCTGTCTTGTGGATGTCCTAATTTAAAACAAAACAAAACAAAACAAAACTGAGTAAAGATAGGCTGTGAGGAGATTTTGATTGTGAAAGTTTTTTTTTTCTTATTAACAAAATAACCTTATAGAATTACATTAAGAATGACAAAACTATGGAAAACCAATCTATAGAATTCCTATGCAGGACTACAGTTCTGTATTACATTGTATGGACTAAAAGATTAATGTATTTTCACATTCAGTCAATTGATAAGCTTGAGCAATTCCTGTATAAATATCCTGGCTCCATCAATTTTATCCTATTAATTATTACAGACTACTCCTGTTAAAGGAACTTTTCTGAACTTGCTTACTTCGCCCTTACTGTAAAATAGTTGTGGAAAGGCAGGGGTAAAAAGGAATTTATTTTCTAGATGAACATATGATTAAAGAAAAACTGAAGTACTCCATTTATCAGAAACAAATTGACAAAAATAATCTCACCCCTGCTGCAAGTTTTCATGCATCAGCAATGAAGAAAGGCCTCCTTTTTATTCAAATTTTAAGGATAAAAATAATTTTTAGTAACTCCAATGAAAATAAACAGAAGATAAATGAAGTTCCTTTGACATATTTTGAAAGTGAATCTTTGGAAGGATGTGAGACAGTGTAACTTGGGCAAAGGAGATGATGACAGTAACAGATGAATCTTTGCGGTAAATGAGAAAACCATATACACATATATAGTACTCTAAGATAATAACCCTAATATATGCATGTATGTCTACTTTATACCCTAAGGGCAATGGGTGCATTTTGAGCCATTATATGAACATATACAGAGTTGTAGGAGTTATTTTACTACTAAAAATATTTTTGGGTACATCTAAGCCATTGTCACACTTTGAAAACCGTGTATAATAATTCAGGGTGGCTTTTTTGAGATGCCTTAACTAAGCATAGCTTCTTGAAAAAGTCTTGTGGGTCAGGAGCTCTAGGGATACTGTTTCCTGCAGCCAGCACAACCATGGGAAGATTTTGTCAGGTTCACCTCTCCTGCAGATGGCAACAGACATCTTTTAACAAAAAGGCCAAGTAGCAGGTCCTGACAGGTGGTAATATGGACCGACTTTTGCTGACATGAGTAACCAATTTATTACCCTTCAGCCTATGCTGTGAAGAAAGAAAAGCTAGTCTGCAGTCCTTGTGGATTTGGCCTCATCCAGCAACTGAGTGTCTTTTAGTTATTGAGCCTGGACATCCTAGTTAGCTGAGCACTTCACTTAGTTATTGATAAATCCTGTTATAGTTGCCCTATGATTAATTAGTGCTTTAGCCTTCCAGTACACTGTGGATGAGTACATTTATTCTCGTTGTGTCTGATCAAATGCAAACACTGGTGAAAAGTAATATCTGACACAAAATCAAAGGCTCCTTCCACTCAGTAGCGGACTGGAGAAGGAAGAAGAAAAGAATAACACAGCATATATAGGACACAATAGAGCGGTATAAACATTGAGAAACACTGTCACCACTGCAGTGACAACCAGCAACAACTTCCCTGCCAAAAGTAACACAGCATTCTGAGTACAAATGACCATATGGATATTTTGTCAGCAGTGCAGATTGAGTCAGTGGGAACCAGGCAAAGTCCTATTGTGTACTAGCAGGAACAAGTTTCTAGGGTCCGAAGGTACTTCAGTATGTTGGTATGAGATAAAAACAGATATGACATGTTTTTAAAAATGTTCTTGCTCTTGACTTGCCTTTTTTAGCATATAGTATTTGCTCAGAAGGCACCTTTTGTGGTGTGTTCTAACACCACGTTTTACACCATTTATTAAGAGCAAGACATTCAGTTTAATTGTCTGCTAAAGAGCATTCACATCACCTGCCCTTGTTGTTGCCTTGAGTAACTTATGTGAGTTGCTTTTACCGGCAATATTGTGCTCTTTGTCTTCTATCCAAAATCTACTGAAGTCAATAGATTCCTTTGAATGCAGTGGTTTCTGAACCAAGTTTTTTTTTTTCCCTGGATGGTTAAAGTCTATTTCTCTTACATATGTGCTTGTAGGTCTCTCCTCTTCCACTTGCTGCTTTTATAACTTCTAGGGTTTCTAGTGCTGCATTCTTTACTTATATTTTCTAGTTCTTTGCACATAGTAAATACAGCTAGTTTCTGAACTCTCAGCAGAACCAAAGAGCTAGTAAAGGAATGGGAGAGTAATTGAAGTTTCCATATCCTCAGCTATTGGTTAGTAGGTGCACCCTTCAGCCGCTTCCACAAAAAGTTGCATCCTAATTACGGCTGCCAGTAAAGTAAAACTTGTTTAATTGCTTCAGGTTATTCCTAACAGCAAAAACAAAAAAGGTGCATATGTCTGATGAGGGGGGGAAAGAAAGGTTTTCTTAATACAGTGGCTGTTACTTCCACAGTTGGCAATTTAAGAAAAAGCCATGGGTATATTTCATCTTACTCAACTGTAATGCTGACATAATTTAGTCATATTAGCTCTTTCTAATTGAAAGTTAATTTATATCTAATTAATGGATATAAATAAACAGCTCTGAGATCTATTTTGAAGTAGCATATGAAATAGGCAGAAATGAGATCTATTTTATAAAAGTAGTTTAAGATTAGAGCTCTCCTCACTGTCTATAAAGGATGTGGAGGCACAAAGTTATTATCTCAGATGTAGATGCTTTAATTTGTAGGCACCCAACACTAAGTCTTGAATGTAACATAGGTGGCTGGTGTCTCCTTACATTTAGTGGAAGCGTAGTCAATAGTACTGCCTGTGCTTGGCATTGGTGAGGCTGCACCTAGAATACTGCGTTCAGTTTTGAGCCCCTCAGTACAAGAAAGACGTTGAATTGTTGGAGCATGTCCAGAGAAGGGCAACAAAGCTGGTGAGGGGTCTGGAGAACAAGTCTTATGAGGAGCAACTGAGGGAACTGGGATTGTTTAGTCTGGAGAAGAGGAGGCTGAGGGGAGACCTCATTGCTCTCTACAACTACCTGAAAGGAGGTTGTAGCAAGGCAGATGTTGGTCTCTTCTCCCAAATAACTTGTGATAGGACAAGAGGAAATGGCCTCAAGTTGTGGCAGGGGAGATTTAGGTTAGATATTAGGAAACACTTCTTTACTGAAAGAGTGATCAGGGATTGGAACAGGCTGCCCAAGGAAGCGGTGGAGTCGCCATCCCTGGAGGTGTTCAAAGAACATGTAGACGTGGCACTCCAGGACATGGTTTAGTAGGCATGGTGGTGTTAGGTTGACAGTTGAACTTGATGATCTTGGAGGTCTCTTCCAACCTTAAGATTCTATGATTCTATGCTAGAGTCCTAGAATAGGTTGGTCTGGAAGAAGAACCTCTGGAGGTTGCCTAATCCAAGCCTCTCCTCAAAACAAGGCTAATGTTAAAGTTAGATCAGGCTGCTCAGGTAAGTTTAGGAGATTCCATAACATCTGTGTTCCACTGCGAAAGAAAACCAAACAAAAAAAAAAACCTCTATGCACTTGTGCTTCCTTGCACAAAAACTCATGCACCTTCTGGTACTTGACCACTAACATTTTAACCATTTTTGCCTATATATAGTTAGAATTTCTCTTACTGAAATTTATGATCTTATATTTTTGTTGTGCATTGCCAACAATCTGAAGACTGAAACAAATCTCCCTCTATTTTTTTTTTTTCTTCAGGTTAATTAAACTCAATTCACTCACCCTCTTCTAATGTTATGTGCTTTAGTCCTCAGCTTCTTGATGTCTCATAATGGGTGTCCAGAATCTGGTGCAGGATGTCATATGCAGTCTCACAAGTCCTGAATGGAGACAAACAGTCATTTGCCTTGAAATTCCGGCTATGCCTGTACTAATGCACATTGAAATACAGCAAGCTTTTATAACTATGAAGGTGCATTGCTGACTTGTGTTTAATATGTTGTCCTCTAGAATTCTCCAGCCCCTTTCTGAAGACCTGCTCTCTATCTAGTCAGTCCCTAACCTTTACAGTCCTCTGGAGTTATTCCAGTTCAGCTGCTTGACTTGGCCTTTGTCTTGGTTGACTTTAATGAATGTTGTCAATCTGTTCTCCAGCTTGTTGAAGTCACTGTGAATGGTATCCATCTTTCTAAAATATCATCTATATCTCCAGCTTGATGTCACCCATGAGATATTTGAGGTTCCGTTCTGTGTCATCACTAAGGCCATTGATGAGGGCTTGTATGAACCCCCAAGCTGATTGCCAGATTGCTCCATTGACCACTATCCTCTGAGTTCAACTTCCTGCACAGTTTTTCACCCACTTTGTAGTCTATCCATCTACAAGGGCCAAAATAGGGTCAGTAGGATCTGAAGTGCTTGAGAACTCTAATGGACCTTCTCAACAAAGAAAGAACAGACTTGCTTAAGGGCTTTCCTACACCTAGAAAACAATCTCCAGTGAATCATTTAAAAACTAGGAGGAAGATATTCTGGCCTTGAAGATATTAGGAATGAGGTAGCTCTAAATCTGACTCTGATCAGCAGCCAGGAATAGTAATGAAAGGCTTCATTATTATTACTACTACTACTACTACTACTATTACTACTATTATTACTACTACTGCCAGAGTCACTTAGCAGTATGTTAAATGCAAAATGGCTTAAAGCCTAAAAGAAAACATGACTAAAATGAAACACAAACAATTGAACCTTTATTTTGAAAAGTACTAGCTTGCTGGAACAGAGTGACAAATTCTAATGAATGTCCTTAATGATTTTACAGTGGGACAAATCATCTGTGAAAGTAAGGTGGTTATAAAAGACACTTACTGTGCAGTATGAATGCTAAATGAAGTCAGACATCCCTATAATCAACATTGATAAAAGTACCATAACTAATTTTATTGCTTCAAAGAGCAATATAATAAAATGTATGAAAAGAAAGACTCCGTGGCCTAAAAATATTGCTCACGCATACACACCACGTACATATATATATATATATACACACACACACACACACACACACATTTTCAATGTTGAGTAAAATGCTTACAAGGGTAAAATTAAGCTATTTACCAAGATAGTTTTATCCTATTCTTTTGACATTGTGGGGGGAAATGCAGGAGCATGACAGCCAATCAGAATCATCACTACAAATATTTTGCCGTGAAGATAGTAAAATAAGAGTGATCTTAGGGAGGGAGATAAGAATGAACAAAGTTTTGGCTTTACTCCTGATGGACTAAGGGTGAGAAAAATTGCCATAATTTACTACAGACATACGTTAGCACAAGTTAAGTTGTTTGCATCAGCTGGGAAAAAAAGTAGGGTAGGTATTAGACACATCCCTGCAGAGATGTGTAATAGGCACATCCTTTAATCCAAACTGTATCTAGGCCACAATAGAGCTGTACATTACAATGGTATCTTTAATATTAAAATTAAACCACTGTTGAGAAAAAGGTGTTTTTTTTTTTCTCCTTGTTTCCTCAATTACCATTTTTTTCTCTCATCTTAATTCCTTAACACCATTTGTTACTAGTTGAAAAAAAATGGGAAATACAAATACAAACAGTGGATCCTTCATATTTTCATATTTTTTTGCTTTAAGAAACTTGTAACTTCTGAACCATTTGAGCATCCATCACATACACAGAATAGTGCAGAACAGGCTTTCTGAGGGAGGTATCCTGCCGTTGGCATCTCTCCGGGCATTTTCAATTAAATACTAATTTCAAATAAATTTCATTACCCCCTTTAGAGTTTGGGCTTTTGTTTAATTTGTATAAATAATTTAGGCATCTAATTAGCTCCCACTTTGTATTACATAAAATAATTGGCACTGCTTTGTGAGGCAAAATCTTCCTTTCAAAATGGATTACTCAAATGCAAGTCCTTGCTCTTAGTTCGGAATTACATCACTTCCAGCTTCATAATCTCTTTTTCGAAAGCTATCTGATGTTGATCAGTATAGAGGTTTCATCCTCTGCTGCTAGATACAGACACCATTGACTTACTAATATCTCAACAATATTGTAATCCAGCCTCAGCTTTCCTATGTTTTCCCTTCACCACTACAGCATCTCAGTACCTCTTAATCTATAATGCTATTTTTCTGGAAGTTGTATGTTCTACAAAGGAGAAAAAGGAAGAAGTGAAGGTGAGTATGTTTCCTATGTTCATTTTAAACTTGAACATTATGTTAATTGAAGAAGGGTAGGTCAAATGAAACCACTGGAGGGTTGTTCTTTCCCATGTAACTCAGCTTCTTCAGTCAAAAAATATTGCAGAGCTTGGAAAGTGTGGGTAAAGAACATCTAGATTCACCCTAGAAAGATCCAGGAATTAGGAGCTCATGTAGGGGTTGAGAACTGCTGACAGGAGCAGAGGCCTTGGGCAGCCTTAGCAGAGGTCAGGCCAGCAGACCTCAAGCTGGTACAAAAAGCCTTCCTGGTGACTGGACAGGGAACTGAAGAGTTTATTGTGCCTAGGAAAGATACTGAGATGACTGACACCTGTACTGGAGCAAAGACTTATTTGAAAAGAATGTGACTGGTAGGAGAAAATTGTTTATTAAAACTTCTTCATTTTTCTTGGGCCTTATATAGTCAGTTCAGGCTTAATTCAGTTGACATCAGTATTTAGTTCCATTTGAGATGTCACGAGACCTCCAGGATACCCATAGATTTCTAGAGCAACAGGTGGGGCTAGGTAGAATATCCCAGAAAGTCTGGAATTAGACAAGACACCTTGGGTGTGCTCACATGCTTAGCTGCCTTTGCTGCTTAAGCAATTGAAACAAGACCTGGAGATTTCTCTGTTGAAAAAAGTTAATTATCTTAGTTTATAGTTTTGTAAAACCTCATTTTCTGGAGCTTAAAGACTTGTATTTTCCTTTTTTTTTCTTCTTTTTTTCTTCCTTTCCTTTGGGAATCTCATTATAAGGAGAACATCTAGGCAGATCTGCCTTCAGGCTCTGACCAACCCTGAATCCTTTTATGGTGAAAGCCAGAATTTTAGGCATCTATTTAGGCATCTAACGTGATGATTAGAGCCTGAAGCCATTCTTATAATCATAATAGATACTAAAGGATTTAAGCATTTATAGTGGTCTCAGAGAAACTTCAAGGGTTTGATTCACTTTCTCCCTCATAGATATGTACTCTCATTTGAAATGCTCTATGTTTTATCTATAATGACTTCTAGTTCCTTTTTCACAAGAGCACTTTTGGGAGAATAAGTGTTGTGTTATATCTGCCTAATCTATTAATCCTAAATGGCGATAGATATGTATTTCTATCAACAGAAGTCAAAAGAGTGGGATTCTTACAAATAAATGGAAGGGACCCAGACACTGTAGCTTGCTGGTGCCTACACTTCTGAGAGGTCTGCACTTTAGTTCATGTTCTTTAGGACTGTTCAAGTACTTTATATTATGCAGTCACTAGATTAAAACACAGAAAGAAACAAACTAACATCCCAAACACAGAATTATCAGGAAAAAAAATCTTTGCTATTACTATCTCCTTACTGAATGAGTTTCTTATATCTGTAACACCTGATGCATTAGTGGTTACTGTAAAGAGACCACAAATAATTGTGCTTGATTACTGCATATCCAACAACTTCTTCACTGTCAAACTTCCTCCATTTTGAAGGTACTGCCTTCCTGAAATGAGTATTTTGTTGAAGTAAACTATTGACAAAGTTTACATGGTAGCAGTGAAAACTATTAACATACTGGAAGGAGGTACATATATCCTAACAAACTATCTTTCTCATATAGCCATAAAGGAGTCATCATTGTTTTAGAAATATGAAGGTGATGGTTACCATTGCCAGATCTTTGAGTAACATTTGCTGGCAGAAGACAGGTATAAAGAAAAACAAAAATTTAGTAGGGCTAGTATATGAATGTGCTGTAACTTATCACCTGGTATTATCCTGTTGAAAAAAAATAAATAGCAATGTAGGAACACAGAGAATGCACCAAAATCAAGCAGGTATGTCTGACAGTGATTAGAGCCAGATACTGCACTGAGGGTTAGGAAATGCCTATAGTTGGCAATTAAGCAGTAAAATACCCATAGAAAAATTCTTGCTAAGCCTAGACCATTAGCAGCTGTCTTATGTCCCAGAGCCAAAGTCAAAGTTTATATCCCCTAGACATTTTTATTTTAGGCAGTGTAAGCATAGATATTCTCAGAGTAAGAGAATTTAGATAAATGTCAGCACTCATTCGGTTCCTACAGTCTTTTCAAAAGATGAGAGTTTTGCAGTGTGATGTACTGAAATGTAAACTGTCACATATTATATTCTATACATCCTTAGCCAGTCTCACCCTAATGAATACTGTCCTTCTTATTCTAATTCCCACATTTTCTCAGTTTTGACACAGTAATAGTTGATCACAGAGCTTTTTACAGGTCAACTTCCACTGTGTATTTTCCAGAGATTCTTCTCTCAAAATGAATAATCTTTCTGATTCTTTTATTGTGCAGTACAGCAAAGGAGATTTTGTGGCTACTACAGAGCTCCTTGTCCTGTGATACTCAAGTTTGCAGTCATTCCTAGATATCATTATTTAGTATACTGTGTATGTCACAAAGAAAACATCTCTTCATGTGCAATGTTGTGGTATTCCTGTCTTCTGAAATACCTTCTCTTCTTAATGAACTTTGTTCTGGAAGGTTTTCCTTTCTTTTTTTTTTTCCCGTATCTATTTTTTCTTTGCAGATTTAATGAAGTGACCTTGGAGAATTCCTGTTATGATATTTAGGAGATGACTAACTCTACAAGTGACGAATTGTTGAAATATTTTTTTTTTAATTGAACAATATTTTGTGCATGCACAACAATAAATACCCTGTAATTTTAACTTCATGTAGAGTTACAAGTGTCACAGTATATTCATAGGTTCTCAATGGGAGGATTCAGGCAAAAATGATTGTGCTCAATCATTAGATAGATCTATGGAAGACTTTCTGTACCATGTTGTCTTTGAAAACACTAAAATGGTCTCTTTTTTTTTTTTTTCACCCAGGAGGTATCTCTTGGTTGTATAACCAAGAGATGTTTTGGATGGAATTTTTTTTTAACCAAATAAGCCTAGAAGAATTTTCAGTCCTTTTAAAATAATAAGATTATATTTGAACTGTCACCGTTTCAGATTTTGATCTGAAAAAAAAAAAAAAGAAGTACATTATGAAATTAAGACCATGGACTCTTTAAAAGTCTATAATCTAACGCTCCTGATAATTTCCTGGCAACCTACAAAAAAATGTATCTACAGGGGAAAGCATGGAAACCATAGATGACATTCCAAGTGCTCCAAAGAAAATGCATCTCTGTAGTAAATGAAAGATTTCTACTGCCTTTAATGTTAAAAAAAATGAAATGCACAGTGCAAAATCCTCAGCATCAATTCTCCCAAACTAGATAAGTTTCAGAATTCACAGGCCTCTCAGAAGAAAATCTTCCTCAGAATTTTCTCTTCCTTAGAAAATAAAATTGATGCCTTAGGGATGGTCTTTTGTTTGCATCTGGGTGAAAATGTGTTGATTATGTTAGAAGACATAAGCCATAGAAATAAAATGTATTATTCTCACTAAAAATCCAATACTTTCCTTTTAAGAATGGTATAAAGACAGCATGACCTACAGGGCATTACAAAGTGTCATGGATATTTTGGGAACCATTGTCTGCTTTACAAGGTATTATATACTTCCCACTTACTTGCAAGATTTCTGCTTTAATTATATTGTAAACTCCTCAGTATTTCACTGTTAAGACCTAGTCCTGTATAAGTAAAACAGCTTTATAAAACTGGGTTGTTTGTTAAGAATTTAAGGCTATGCATTCATTCCTGTTTGGTTTGATTATGACTAGATAATTAAATAGAAATATTAAACATAGGAAACACTATTTATTTCTTATATAAAAATTTAATTTCATGCATGAGAAGTAGCTTCTTCCCCTTTTTGTCCACTTCTCCATATCTCACAACAGCAGTAATTTTGTGTATAGAGATTTTTAGATGACAGCTATTACAGGGCCCATACTGGTTACTATTTTTATATATAATATATTCCTCACAGATTACCTTTTGGTATCAACCTGCTTGGCTTCCAACAATTAAGCCGAAAGACTCTGTTTAGAAAACAAAACAATAGAACAAACAGAATTCTCCAATGAATAGAAAGCTGTTTATAGGAGAATATCCTAGTTTTGTGTTCATTTAGCCTAGAATGGCTTGAATTTTTCATTTCAGTCCAGGATCTCAAACCAAAGTGGTTACACTACAGTGTATTACAAAAAAAGAACATGCAGGAAACTAGTCCTACTGCCCAAGTGAGACAGTAGGCTCTGGTAAGGACAAGATGCCCTTCGCCTTCTTATTGCAATACCTTAGCTGCTTGAAACTAATAGTAGTTTGAAGTCTGTAAGGACTGTAGGATTAGGACTACAATGAGAAGTTCATTAAGCTTGTTTTGTTGGATTTAAATATGTATACAGTTCAGCTTTGCAGGGAACAGATGGAATCAAACTATGTTTCTCTTGTGCTTTTATGTTTTTCTTTGGTTTTTTTTTTCCTATTTTTTTCTCTCAATACATAGTATACACTGCAATTTGCTACAGATTGACCTAGACTCACAGTGTACAACACAGCAAAAAATGAACAGTAATGTTGTATCTCAATATAATAATAATAAAATTTATCTCATCTAGCTTTAGCCACATAATAATTCAATATTATGTCCAAACAAGCCCAGGTAGTTAATGAAGAGGAGGGAAACAGCTACAGGAATTATCTTATCTAAATTGTCCTCAGGATGTGTCAATTGCTTTTCATTAACTAGAGAGGGGTCTAGGATAGCTAGCTTAGATTCAGTGCACAGCTTTTGGGAACTAAAGTGAAATGAAATGAATCCTTTGAGACAACTGATTAATTAATTACTGGGAAGATGAGGAACTGCCCACTGTAAGAGAAGATCAGGTTTGAGAACATCTAAGGAACCTGAATGTGCATAAGTCTGTGGGATCTGATGAGATGCATCTGAGGGTCCTGAAGGAACTGTCCGGTGAAGTTGCCAAGATACTGTCTATCATATTTGAGAAGTTGTGGCAGTCAGGTGAGGTTCCCACTGACACTGAGGGGTAACATAATCCTAATTTTTAAGAAGAGAAACAAGGAAGACCTAGGGAACTACAGGCCAGTCAGTCTCACCTCTGTGCCTGACAAGGTCATGGAGCACATCCTCCTGGAAACTATGCTAAAGCATATGGAAAATAAGGAGGTGATTGGTGACAGCCAACACGGCTTTAGTAAGGGCAAATCATGCCTGACCAATTTGGTGGCCTTCTATGATGGTGTTACAGCATTGGTGGATAAGGGAAGAGCAACTGACATAATCTACTTAGACTTGTGCAAAGCATTTGACACTGTCCCACATGATAAACTTGTTTGGAGAGAAATGGATTTGACAGATGGACCATTTGGTGGATAAGGAATTGTTTGGATAGCTGCACTTTTAGCACCCTGTTGTGATAAGACAAAGGGTAATGGTTTTAAACTAGAGGGAGGTAGATTTAGACTAGATATAAGGAAGAAATTTTTTACAATGAGGGTGGTGGAACACTGGAACAAGTTGCTGAGAGAGGTGGTAGATGCCCCTTCCCTGAAAACATTCAAGACTGAGTTGGATGGGGCTAGATCAGAAGCAACCTGATCTAGTTGAAAATGTCCCTGCTTCTTGCAGTGGGGGGTTGGTCTAGATGACCTTTAAAAGTCTCTTCCAACCCAAACTATTTTGTGATTCTATGATTCTGATATTTTTGTGTGAGGGATAAACCATTGTTTTGGGAGAAAGTACAGAAAAGCTGTAATTTTCTTTCTAATTTCTGCATGTTTATCTGTCCTTGTGCACAGACAACTGGAAAGGAGCTCAGTTCAACAGTTTAGTTTAAGTTCAAGGTACTTATTTGAATCGGCTATATTTCATCCCATGCAATCTGAATTTATTTTACAATAAGGAGAGAAAGAAAGGGCTGAAGGAGAATAGGAGAGGTAGAAGAAAGGTCATTGTGGAACAAGAAGCAAAGAAAAAAAGTGTCTGTAAGGTCAAAAGATATACTCAAAGTTATTGGTGCATATACAAAACAAAACTTCCTTCCGTCCTCCCTGCTATAAAAAAAAAGAAAAACAAAAAAAACCAAAGACACAACTACACAACTATTTTTCTTGAATAAGACCTTGGAGACAACTAGAATATTTAGAAACTTTGTTAAGGAATAGAGCTTAGCTAGATTACGTCTACTATTGCACTTCTGAAGCATTATGCAGAGTTTCTGCATAGTTCCCCTGGGGGAGCTGCAGAGTTCAAACCCTCTGCACTGTATATTAAATGGCAGGGTTAGTTTGAAGCATTTGATGTATCTGTAAGAAATAGATTTCCTCACTGTACTTTTACATTTGATGTGTAATGAAAGTGGTGAGAAGACAATACAATCAACTGAAGACTTATGATATAAGGAAGGAAATTTTACATTATTTTTCCATTCCAATATGCACAAAGTAGAAAAAAAGTTAGGAAAATAGATCAAGGAGATGTGATAATAGACTATGAATGGATTAAACAGGAAAAGCTCAGTTTGCAAGAGCTAAATCTTAAGGTATAGGATACAGCAGTGTCAGATGAACAAGAGCAAGAGACATCATTCTGACATGTACATATCCACACAGCTTAGGAAATATTGTGAAGCAAATCCTTTTTTTTGTAAAATGCTTTCAAATGCCTATCATGACAAGGACAATTGAAAGACAGAGAGCTGTTCAACAAAGAGAGAGTGCAATACAATACAATAAGGAGTGAGAAAGAGCAATAGGTGTGAGGAGAGAAAAGGATGAAGAGAAACAAGAAACCTTAGGGAGGAGCAGGGAAGTAAATGGACAAAAAACGTATTACAGCTGTATTTAAAAAAAAAAAAGGAAGGTAAAAATTATCAGAAAAAAAAATTATACTTCCATTTCACAGTTATGTTTTATTTCGCTTAGAGTTTTTTGTGATTATATATTGACATTAGTTGTGATTCAAATGGAGATAACATAACCCGAGAACTTTAACTAGCATAAGCCACCTTTCATGCCTTTGAGTTGGATTACTCTTTAATTTACATGTTGTGGATTAGGACATACTGAATGCTGCATTGGATGCAGGTGATTAAACTCTGGGACAGGTTGCCCAGACAGGTGGCTGAAGTCTCCATCCTTGGAGATGCTGAAAGCCTGACTAGGCAGATTCCTGAGCAACCTGCTCAAGTTGACCGTGCTTGAGCAGGGGAGTTGAACTAGACAGTCTCCAGAAGTTCCTGCCAACCTCAACCGTTCTGCTATTCTCTGAACCCCATCAAGTTGTGAAAGAAGCAGAGACTGCTAAAATCTGCCTAGGGGTATTAATTCTTGTTGCTAGTGATTTATTATGAACCTTGTATTATAATTAAGAATAGGTGGGCAGCAAATCATAGCTGTGCTTTGTTCTACAGATATCTTTTTAAAACGAAATTAAGAATGTAGTGCATAATGCAGCTTCACAAATTATATCGCTTTTCTGCAAGATGAGTGTTGCCTATTGAAAGCCTAGTAAGACATTGTTTTCAATCATATTTCTCAGTTCATAAATAAAAATAAACTGTTCTTATCACATTAATATATAGTTATAATTTCCTTTTGAGATGATGTGTCAGATCAGAGTGTTTATTGTTCGCAAAGTATTCATTTTTCTTCTTCACTTTAGTAGTTTTTGATTTGGGTTTTAATTTTGAAAGGAAACCCACTGAGACATATCAATATATGAAGCAAATATTTCTAATTTATCATTTTGGGGCTAGTATTTATTTTCATATTGATTTATTCCTCTGATGCTTAGCTTTATTCTGTTCTCTTTTGCTTTCTTCAAAAGAAAAATGTATATAAGGGTATAGCTCATTTACTTTCCTGAACATGAGTCCTGTATTTCTAGAGTCACCATCTTCTTCAGCCACAATAAAATACTACTTTTATAAGGATGTTCTCATCAACGGTGATTGCTTTATCTCAGATAAACTTGGGACTAGATGTTTGTTTAAGCAGCAGTGGGTAGCACGTGTTAAAATGGACCATTTGTTGTGTTACTAAGACAAAGAGGTATCTGTTCACTATGTCCAAGGTAATTCTAGTTCAAGGCTACTGTTCAAATCCTGGCAGCCTGTTTTGGAATAAAACCTCTAACATATGCAATATACCTTAAAATGTAAAGAGAGAAAAATGATGGAAGATGGACCATTTTGGTATCATTAAAAAAAAAAACATAATCCACTGGGAGAATAGTTTTCATACTTACCTTTTCCATACTTTCACCTTTTATTTATTCTTGGTGTGGTTTCTGCCTGGTCACAAAAGGAAAAAAAAAACCAAAAAAAAAACCAAAAGAAAACAAAAGAAAACAAATCCCATCTCCTCCAAAAGATTGGAAAATGTAGGAAAACAGCTTTGTGAATTAGGTTAGTCCTAAATGAAAGAGCTGGGACAGAGTTGTGCCAAATATAACAGGCCCTACTAAGATGCAGAATGTTGCCTTGAGCACATTGCTAAATTAGAGAAACAGTTTCCTGGACTAGGGCTGGCATGGTTCTAGTTAGCTTAGAGAAGTCAGAAGACTTAGAATCTGCCTTCACCCATCTGTGTACACATGTTCATAAAAATGCATTTTTAGTCGGGGCAGCCCAACAGAGATGTAGCAGAGCTGCACAGTCATTATTCAAATTCCAGTACCCTGATACATTGAAAAATGTTAGTTGTCAAACACAGCATAGGGTTCGCACAAGTTAGGAAACTGCAGTTCTGTTTTTATGACTGTATGAGGTCCCAAAATGTTTTACCTCCTTCCTATTTTGATCAATTCTTACATAAAATATATGCACATGTTATCAGAAGCCTAGAGGAGAAGTTACTTTAAAAGTCGTAACAAATCCTCATAAATGCCCATTTTACTACCACTAGACTTATTAATCAACTAGAGTTTTAATTTTTAAATTATCTTCTTTCTGATCACTCAGATTAGTTTAACTTGGCAAAAGACTGCTGGTAAAATTGGAATTTCAATCTCCCTCTGTTCTGGTTTTGTTAGTGAGGGGGGGTCTAAGGCTTCTGTAGGAAACTGCTAGAAGTTGCTCCCCTTTGTTTAGTGGACTCGGCTGGGCCTAGGGTGGACCCACTGCTGGCCAAGGCCGAGCCAATTGGTAGCAGAGTGTCCCATGATAACACCTCTGCGATAAAGTATTTAAGAAGGGGAAAACAGAAAAAAAAAAAGGAGAAGATGTGAAGCAGCTGAGCGGGCGGCAGAGAGGGGGAGGCGCGAGCCTCATGGGCCTTGCAGGCCTCACCCTCTGGCCTCCCGCCGGGCAGCTGACTGGGCCCAACTCGGCCTGGCCTGGCTGCAAGAAGTGGAGAGAAGATAAGAAGTGAACAAGATGTAAAAAGGATCCTGAGAAGCGTCTGCCAGCCTGTTGTGAGGAACGGCTGCAGACGCCAAGGTCAGTTCAGAAGGAGGGGGAGGAGTAATATGGCTTCTGGCCAAGATTCCTCTGCAACTCGTGGTGAAGACCATGGTGGAGCGGGTTGTCCCCCTGCAGCCCATGGAGGTCAACGGAGGGGCAGAGATCCACCTGCAGCCCGTGGAGGACCCCATGCCAGAGCAGGTGGAGGCCTGAAGGAGGCTGTGGCCCATGGAGGGCCCTCTGGGACAGCTGTTCTAGAGGGACTGCACCCTGTGGAAGAGATGACCCGCGCCGGAGCAGTTTCACGAAGGAGTGTGGCCCATGGGAGGGACCCCACGCTGGATCAGAGGAGGAATGCGAGGAGTTCTTCCCCCGACAATGAAGTAGCAGCGTAAAACAACGCGTCATGAACTGACCGTGACCCCCATTCCCTCCCCGCCTCCCCCAACCCCCCCCCCCCGCCCCCCCCCGCCGCTCAGGAAGGGAAGGTAGTAGAGATAATGTTAAGCCTGGGAAGAGGGAGGGGTGGGGGGAGGTTATCTTGTTCCCTGTCTCATTCTCCTGCTAATTTTAGAAATAAATGAATAGTTTTCCCCAAGTCAAGTCTGTTTTGCCCGTGACGGTAACTTTAAGGATTTCTCCCTGTCCTTATCTCAAACCTTGAGTTGTTTTTCTTATATCATCTCCCCCTATTCTCTCGGAGGGTGGGGGGAGCGAGAGAGAGACTGCGTAGTCTGGTCCCGATCATACTAAGTATTTGTAGGTATTGACAAAAATGCTGTTGTCCAGGAAAAAAAAAAATTGCTAGTTTCAGAAAGTAATTTATTTCTCATCAGATCTTGGCAATTTGTCCCTAGAAGAATTGTGGGCTAGTCACAAAAGGGCACAGACATGCACAAACAATAGCTGGCATGATTTACAATATCCTTATCTCTAAATCTGCTCAAATGTACATTTGTTTAGTTGGCTGTAGAAGATCACAGGTATAAAGAATCATATTAAGAGATAGTTTTATTTGGCAATCAGTATAGACAGGAATGCCATGTACTTTCTTGCCTATCATTTCACTGTGTTTGTTAGTACACCTTCTCAGAGCCATCTTTTACCACAATTTATTTTTTTCTAGCCTCATCAAACTGCTTTCTAGTCTATATATCTTAGTATTTGTGTTGTGTTGTATCGAACAGGGAGCAGAAGGGTAGGAAAGAAAGCCCAAGAGATGTTTGGAATTGTGAAGGAGTTTAAGAAAGATCATTACTATTAGGAATTGTTTAATTTTATCACATGGTACTAATCCAGGGGAATCCCACTAACCACTCTGAAAACTTCTGAGCCTACGCAACATGGATAGGTTATGTATTTTGTTAAATTAATGCAAGCTTTAAAAAAATTTACCTCATACTTGTATGCTGGATTAGGACAAAAATGGTACTCGTTTTCTGAGTAATTAGTTACAGAAAAAAAAATTCTCCAAGAAACAAAAACAAGAGAAAATATGCTTCTCTCTAATCAGCATACAAAAAATTCATAATCAAATCAAATGTTTCATTTAGCTGATGAAGTTTCCAGAAGAAACTTTTATTCTCCTTCCTTTCCTTATGCTGTGAATACTTTTTCCCAGTATTAAAGAGAAATAAAAAGAAAATTAAAATAATCTCCTCAATATGATATTTTCTCAGTGAAGTTTTATTTATGAAACCTTTTAAAATTGATGAAATCCAATCCCATTAGAATTATGACCTTCACTCAGACTTATTTATTCAGCATCTGCATATTATCTGCAAAAATCTGATGTCACTTGTGGCACAGAAAAGATCCATTATTTTCAAATACTCACTAGTGTAGGTAAAGGATTACATTCTGGCAGTTATGACAGGAACATATATTACAGATATTTTTGTAAAACCTGTAATAAAATTCCTCTGTTCCTCTCCTCTTCCTTCCTTTATTTCCCCTCCCTTATGTTTCCAATGAAGGGTGGAAGATTAGCCAAGGTGGAATAAATGGTATGGAAAATCATGCACAGTGGTAGCAGGAGTGAAAACTATGTGGTTCTAATCATGGAGTTTCTCTTATTCCATAGCAGGTGAAAGATGAGGCACATTAGATCAGAAGAAACAGAGGAGTAGAGAAACCAACACTGTACTCGAAGAGTAGGTTCGGGATCATCTGAGGAACTTAAAGGTGCACAAGTCCATGGGACTTGATGAGATCCATCCGCGGGTCCTGAGGGAACTGGCGGATGAAGTTGCCAAGCCACTGGCCATCATATTTGAGAAATCATGGCGGTCTGATGAGGTCCCCGATGATTGGAAGAGAGGGAACATAACCCCTATTTTTAAAACGGGGAATAAGGAAGACCCGAGTAACTACAGGCCGGTCAGCCTCACCTCTGTGCCTGGCAAGGTCATGGAGCAGATTCTCCCGGAAACCATGCTAAGGCACATGGAGAGCCAGGAGGCGGTTGGTGACAGCCAACACGGCTTCACCAAGGGCAGATCGTGCCTGACGAAGGTGGCCTTCTATGACTGGGTGACAGCATCAGTGGACAAGGGATGAGCAACGGATATAATCTCCCTGGACTTGTGCAAAGCTTTTGACACTGTCCCACACAACATCCTTCTCTCTAAACTAGAGAGGCATGGGTTTGATGGACGGGCCACTCGGTGGACAAGGAATTGGCTGGAAGGCCACACTCAGAGAGTGGTGGTTAGCGGCTCAATGTCCATGTGGAGACCAGTCACGAGTGGCATCCCTCCGGGGTCCGTGCTGGGCCCGGCCCTGTTCAACATCTTTGTTGGCGACATGGACAGTGGGATAGAGTGCACCCTCAGCAAGTTCGCCAATGACACCAAGCTGTGTGGTGCCATTGACACGGTGGAAGGGAAAGATGCCATCCAGAGGGACCTTGACAGGCTGGAGAGGTGGGCCCGTGCCAACCTCATGAAGTTCCACCAGGCCAATTGCAAGGTCCTGCACCTGGGTCATGGCAATCCCAGGCACAAATACAGGCTGGGCGGGGAATGGATTGAGAGCAGCCCTGAGGAGAAGGACTTGGGAGTGCTGGTGGATGAGAAGCTCAACATGAGCAGGCAATGCACCCTTGCGGCCCAGAAGGCAAACCACATCCTGGGTTACATCAAGAGAAGCGTGGCCAGCAGGTCAAGGGAGGTGATTCTCCCCCTCTACTCTGCCCTGGTGAGACCCCACCTGGAGTACTGTGTCCAGTTCTGGAGCCCCCAACACAAGAAGGACATGGACCAGTTGGAGAAGGTCCAGAGGAGGGCCACAAAGATGATCACAGGGCTGGAGCACCTCCCCTATGAGGACAGGCTGAGAGAGTTGGGGCTGTTCAGCCTGGAGAAGATAAGGCTCTGGGGAGACCTGATAGCAGTCTTCCAGTACCTCAAGGGGGCCTACAAGAAAGATGGGGAGAGGCCGTTCAGTAGGGCCTGTTGCGATAGGACAAGGGGTAATGGTTTTAAAATAGAGGGAGGTAGATTTAGATTGGATATTAGGAAAAAAATTTTTACACTCAGAGTTGTGGAACACTGGAACAGGTTGCCCAGAGAGCTGGTGAAAGCCCTATCCCTGGTAATGTTCAAGGCCAGGTTAGATGGGACTCTGAGCAACCTGGTTTAGTTGGGGATGTCCCTGCTCCTTGCAGGGGGGTTGGACTAGATGACCTTTGAAGGTCCCTTCCAACCCTAACCATTCTATGATTCTATGAAAACTAGGTTCTGCCTTCTAAAGCAGAGCTCCAGCAGCAGCAGATCAGTCCACCCTGTATGAGCAAGGAGAAAAGTCTGTGAGAGGGAGTGACTTTGGGCTGACAGGTGCCTAAGGGAAAATGACACTTCCCACTCTCTTGATGACCATCTGGATATGTGAAGTTATTCTTAAACTCTTCCTTTATATAAATACATAAATTATATTAAATATAAAAGTTTAAATATAAAATATATATTAAAAATTGCTGTGTAATTACTTTCTTCAGGTAACTTGTTTTTCTATGTATTTTGTGGAAATAACCATTTTCAAGAAGCCAAAATCAATCATCATATGGAAGTTAAATGTATTTCAGAGCCTTATAAGTGTCAGGGTGTGTCTAGGCTGCTGAACAAAAGAAAGCCAGGGAGAAAGTGTCAGCACTTGATCCCCAAGCATTTGTCATGATTAACTGTCAGGTCACGCACTCCCTCAGACCGCTCCAATGAACTCTCTCAAAGACAAGTGCAAGACGAGGCAACAGCTCTGGTGCCAATACACAGTGAAGAGCCCTAGCTGAGTGCATTGAGGAGTTTTCTGAACCAGGAAATCTCAGGGGGAGTGGAGAGAGGTGCCAGGAGTCAGCGTCTCACAACAGCGGCTGATGAGACCTGGGCAGGGCCAGAGGCAATGGCAGCCAAGCCCACTCACACATTTAGAGCCAGCCCTTGGGGAGCAAAGGTGAACAGGATGGGCAAACAGGGCGCGGGGCATCAGCCAGGGCATGGCACAGCAGTTTGCGTGGCAGTCCAGAAGGGTGCACAGGAAGGGTGTCTCCTCTTTGAAGGAGGGACATTCCACTGGCCAAGCGTGACCTGCAGTACACATAACCCTGCAATCAGGCACTGTTGTGTGACCATCTGCACAGGTCAAGAGCATTTGTCCTATCTGACTCTCAAGGTAGAATGGTGGGCATTCATCTGAGAGTAAAGACTGCAGCTCCAGCTGGGGGGTCTGCACCATCTACCCGAGCAGTGGCTGATGTCTCCACACAGACGGAACTGCTGAAAAGAGAGGCTGCAGTGCAGACCTCAGGCTGCAGGAAGTGCCTGGACCTTTCTCCTGGGGCAGGGACAAGCAGCAGCCCTGCCTGCAGAAGGTGTGCAAAGGCAGAGGAGCTCCTGCAGCAGGTGGCTGAGCTGCAGGAAGCAATGAGGAGGCTGTGTAGCATCAGGGAGGCTGAGAAGGAGTTAGACAGCTGGTTCCCAGTGCAGTCTACAGTGGACCCCCAGCCCACAGTCAAACAGCCAAAAACTCCCCCACTGGCACACACAGAAGGGAGGGGAGCCAGTGATGCACAAGAATGGAAGCTTGCAAGACAAGGACCAGCAGGAGGAAGATACCTCCCCTGAAGCGCCCTTGCAGAATCACTTCACTGCTCTGCAGACTGAAGAGGAAAGACTTGGCACAGCAGGAGAGATGCTGGAGCTGCTCAAGGCACACTGCTCTGCTCCCAGTATAGCAACCAGCACAACAAAGAGGTGAAAGGTGCTAGCAGTAGGTGACCCTTCTGAGAGGTACCGAGACACCCATTTGCCAACCTGACAGACTCTCTAGAGAAGTGTGCTGCTTACTGGGAGCTCGTATCAGGGATGTCCCCAAGAGACTACCAAGCCTCATACAGCCCACTGACTATTATCTGCTGCTGCTGTTTAATGTGGACACCAGGGATACAACCAGGAGCAGTCTGACAAGTATCAGGATTATAGAGCCCTGGGAGTGGTGGTAAAGGACTCTGAAACACAGGCAGTCTTTTCACCAATTCTCCCAGTCCAAGGGAAGGGGTTTGAAAAGGCCAGTCGAATCTAGTGAATCAAAAATGGTTGCAGAACTGGTGCCATGGTGTCGTAGTTCAGCCCTGATCAGGACTGGACTGCGCAGCAGTCTCTCTCTCTCACTCCCCCCACCCTCCAGTAGGGCAGAAGGGAGAATTAGTAAAAAAAAAAAAAAAAACAAACCCAAACCAGCAAAAACATATGGGTTGAGATTGAACAAAAAGTAAATTTCACAGGAATAACAGAAGAAAACAAAACAGTGATGGAATACAAATACAGTATAACAGCTTACAACAAAGCTCTAAAGCTAGTTTCTTCCAAGTAGCAGGAGGCTTCTCTCACCACCCTCCTCACTTATATACTGAGCATGATGTCAGATGGGATGAAATAGCCCTTTGGCTAATTTGGGTAAATTAACCCCAGCTGTTAGCTAATTAGTTAATTATCCCAGCTGGGTGCCCCAGCCATAGGGGCTACCAGCTCCAGTTCTCCACCCAGCTCAGGTGAATATTAACTCTATCCTAGCCAGAACCAGGTCACATGGCTACTTAGGGGTTTGGCTACTTAGACCATGAGAATTGCTTTGAGAAACCTAGTCTGGGGGGGGCTGATGGGGTCTATCTGTCAGAGAAGGGGAAGAACATCTTTGGCCATGGGCTTGCCAAGCTGGTGAAGAGGGCTTTAAATTAACATTGCCAAGGGAGGGGAACCTCAATCCATCCCACTCCTACCAGTTTGATGTCAATGCCAGCAACAGATATCTAAAACCTGGAGAAGGTTTAGAGGTCAGCAGGAAAACACCTGAAGAGCAGCACAAAGGAATTCCAGCCATTCCAGCCAGCAAGACAGCTTCATTGGGAGACCAACTTAAATACCTCTATGCAAACACACATACCATGGGGAATAAACAAGAGGAGTTAGAGATGTGTGCACATTTGGAGGGCTATGATCTTATTGGCATCACAGAGATGTGGTGGGATGGCTCCTATGACTGGGGAGCTGGAATGGAGGGATATAGGCTCAATAGGAAAGACAGGCAGGAGAGACAAGGAGGAGCTGTTGCCCTCTGTATCAAAGACCAGCTGGAGTGCACAGAGCTCTACCTGGGGATGGATGAGGAACTGACTGAGACCTTATGGGTCAGGATTAAATGGAGGGTAGGAACGGGTGACGTTACAGTGGGAGCCTGCTACAGGCCACCCAATCAGGAAGACAGTGTGGATGAGGCCCTCTCTAGACAGATAGGATCAGCCTCACGGTCACAAGCTCTGGTTCTCATGGAGGACTTCAACTACCTCAATACCTGTTGGAGGGATAACATAGCAGGGCATAAACAATCCAGGAGGTTCCTGGAATGCATTGATGATAACTTCCTTCTCCAAGAGATAGAGGAGCCAAAGAGGAGAGGAGCTATGCTGGATCTTGTTCTTGCCAACAAGGAGAGACTGGTGAGAAACGTGAAGCTAAAGGGCAGCCTTGGCTGCAGTGACCATTAAATGGTGGATTTCAAGATCCTTAGGGTAGCAAGGAGGGTGCATAGCAAACTCACTACCCTAGGCTTCAGGAGAATAGACTGACCTCTTCAAGGATCTGCTTGGCAGAGTATCATGGCATAAAGCTCTGGAGGGAAGAGAGGTCCCGGAAAGCTGGTTAATGTTGGTGTCATCAGCCAGTTCACCGACGACACTAAGCTGTGTGGTGCCGTCGACACACTGAAGGGATGCCATCCAGAGGGACCTTCACAGGCTGGAGAGGTGGGCCCATGCAAACCTCATTAATTTCAACAAGGCTAAGTGCAAGGTCCTCCATATAGGTGGGGGCAATCACAAGTACAAATACAAGCTGAGTGGAGAATGGATTGAGAGCAGCCCTGAGGAGAAGGACTTGGGAGTGCTGGTTGATTGTAAGCTCAACATGATCTGGCAATGTGCATTTGACAACCACATCCTAGGCTGCATGAAAAGAAGCATGGTCAGAAAGTTGAGGGAAGTGATTTTCCCCCTCTACTCTGCCCTGGTGAGACCCTGAGACCCCACAGAGATGATCAGAGGGCTGGAGCACCTCTCCTATGAGGACAGGCTGGGACAATTGGGGCTATTCAGCCTGGAGAAGAGAAAGCTCAGAGGAAACCTTATAGCAGCCTTTCAATACTTACAAGAAAGATGGAGACAGGCTTTTTAGCAGGGCCTGTTGTGACAGGACAAGGGGTACTGGATTTAAACTAAAAGATTGAAACAGTAGAACAGGTTGCCCAGAGAGGTAGTAGATACCCTATTCCTGGAAACATTCAAGGTCAGGTGTGACAGGACTCTGAGCAACCTGATCTAGTCCCTGGTCATTGCAGGTAGGTTGAACTAGATGACCTGTAAAGGTACCTTTCAACCCAAACTCTTCTATGGTTCTATGATACTTAACACATACCTTCATCTTAATGCAATAAATAAATAAACCTCCTGTATGAGGTAACATAGCCCTCTCATTAGTTTTGCTAATCTGAACTGGAAAAAATACAGAAAAAAAATCATACTTTAGCATGGCCTGGGTCAGAATAGACACAGAGACAATTACTGACTAGTGTGGAGGATGCCTGTTTTCTCTACAGGCGTGAGAAGAGTGTGAACATGAGGCAGTCTGCGTCATCTGGCCTTAGAAGCAGGGAACAGACTGTTCGTCTTCTATTTAGCAGACACTGCTACGTGATGATTTTCTCTCTCCTCAGTGATGAACACAAGATAGCATGCCAGAGACATCAGTGAATTCCCCAAACTACAGTACCATAATATTTTGCTATGTTGCATTTGTTAGGCTGCCATACCATCTAAGTTGTTTTGTTACAAGGTAAGTGGAAAGCAATACTGTTTGATTTTTACTGATGCTTTCTCAATAATGCAACACTGTGTGAAGTAATCATTCTATAATTTTTCTGCTTGCCTAGCAACTCCATTGTTTTTCATTCTTATTGTCATTGTTTTCCTCCTCCAATGGATTGTTTACCTCTTTAGATTCTCCCCTCTTGTACATTGAAGAAAAACTTCAAAGGTGCTCAACTCTAGCTCCATGTTCCCATCCTCTGACAGCCTCTGGGAGGTGATGTTACATTATTTTAAAAGGTACCAGCATTCAGTTACTTCTCACTTCTTTGAAATCACATCTGGGCTCACCTTTGAAGTTTGGCCAAGTAGTGTGATCCTTGAAAAGCTGTGACCTTCAGTTTATGTAGTCCGACCAGAGAACTTGTAATATGGGCACAACAAAACATATATAATTTTGGTTTTGATGGCTAATCTTATGTCGTTCAGAGAAAGTCCCTTGGCTAGCATATGCTACATTTCGTTTTACAGCCTAGGCCCAACACGAATAAACAACCTTAACTCCATTCATCATTTGAAGATACTAAGGACATCTTCCCTCTCTACATGATCTCTCCCTTGGTAACACCTCTCCATCTGCTAATTTTTTTGAGAACAGGAAGAATCACATGAAACACACTACTTAGCTACATACTGGCATTTTATGGAGATCGAGTTTACTATGTTTACACCACAGTTTTCAGTAATGTGAAGACCTTATTGTGGGCTCACTGTAAGGTGTAGTGCAAGTCCCCTGTGAAGCTCATGGTACAGGTGGAACAGTTTTAGTACAGGTGGCATCAAGTCATCCCAAAAGCTGATAAGGGTGAGAGAGGATACATTGTGGTATGACACAGTTCGGAAATCCTTATCATGTACAAGTGGGATTTATTCCTTACAGTGAAAATTACAGTGGCCAAGGGATTTCTTCAAATTACCAGCGTGACTGAATCCCAGATTTGTCTGAGAGCAGAATTCAGTAAAAATGCTGTTCCCTTCTTCCAGCTGTACAGAGCAGAGCAAGTCATGAAACATGATGTCATTGATGGACACAGATCTCACTAGAAAGAACAATTCCTTCCTGAAGGAAGGCTCTCAAAGCACATGAGTGATTGGCTGAGATCGCTTCTATTCCGCAACCATCATTTACCCATGCAAGTCAGTCCAGATTTAACCTGGAAATCCCTGAGTCCACCCTGCTATTTTTGTAGTCAGTTTTCAAACTGTATTTTATAAAGTATTTTTTCCAAAGACAGCTGTCATTTTAACAAGTCATTTCAGACTTTCACCAATAACTTATCTATTTCAAACATGCTTTTGATTTAGAGAGATGATTATTTCAACTAATCAAGATTTTTTTTTCCTTAGTTTCCAATTACCTTTTCTTTTATACTGTTAGAGACTGCGAAACAGCATCCATTAACATGTCGATTAGAAGTCCATGTGAAGAGCTCATTTGAACTATGAAGGTCACAATACAGTTTAAAAATTAGTAGTGAATACAAAATAATAATAAAAACAGTTAAATATGAATGTTGAAAGGAATCAGATTAGATTATTATACTTTTTTAAACACCTAGAACATCCTTAACCTACATCCTTTCTGATTTTTATTTTTTCTGAATGGTTGTACTAATGGTTCTACTAATTCCTTCACTGGCCATTTTGCAAAGCTTTTGAGTTATCTCTGACATAAAATAATACTCCAAAGTCCAAAATTTACATTGTATCAAGAATGGACAGGAATGCAAGTTGATTGATTTAGTTGTAATTAATGGAAGTTGGACTCCCTCTAATTAGTTGTATACCACAATTATTTATTAGAAAGTGCAAAGCATGTTCGGACTAGGTAGCCTAGTATTAATTACAGTTTTATTATGAGATGAGTCTGTTATTTTGAAATCAATGTGGTAGTCAGCAGAGCTCAACAACATTTTTTTTTTTTCCTTTTCATTAGTTTATAGCATCTGGCAAGGATTAGACCATTATTATTACTTTTGAAATTATTTCTTCTGTCAAAAGCAGATTTTTACCTGTGAAAAGAAGTTGATGGTATCCTACTTTTCATTGAAAGCATTTCTATTGGTCAATTTTAATCTTCTGCAGTAAAGTGAATTACACTTGGATATAGTTGGTGTAAAATTATATTCTTACAGCATTCTTCCTCTTTTTTTTTCACCCATTGTGAAACTATGAAAAGGATTCTTCTGGCAATGGAGAATCAGGCCCCATGACTCCTGTTCCTAGAAGAGAAACTCTTGTATGAAAAAAAAGAAAATATGCCACTAGAGATTATTTTAAGTGTGTTCAGTGAATTTATTTTCTGCTGGAAAGAAATAAAAGAGAAAGGAGAAAAGCACAGTATACAGAGATATAATAACAAGATTAGAATATGGCTTTTATCGTTTATGCTTGTGCATGCTATGAGCAGAGGAGGGAGTGTTGCTGCTTACTGAAGTAAGATAGAATAGATAAGATAAGGAAAGCAGAGATTTTTTTTTTTTTTAATACAGGATTTGTCCAGGTAGGGCTGTGTTTAATCCAGATAGGAGCATGTCTCAGGATGAAACCAAGAATGTACTTTTACCCATATGCCAATAGGTATCAATTAGTCAGCAGTTAGAAATTCTCAGAGTCAAACAACCTTAAGTCTGGAGCCCAAATAATGAAAGCTTTAGAGCTATAAAACTGAATTCAAATGACTAGTTTAATATTTACTTGCAAAATTTCAGAATAACAAGCACCAGGATCTTGCTGATGTTGTGGGTTAATATACTACCCTTTAATTCCTTCCAGACTCAATTCAGGTCACGACTGGATGACAAGTGAAAATGAGACTCATAATTTTAGGCTAGTCAAGCCTAAAATTTTTCTCTGTTTTTTTTTTTCATGGCAGCCAATGTGAAAGGATTAGCAGTCTGTCTTCAGAAGAAGTCCAGGACTAGAAAGGTGCATGCCAAACCAGATATGAACTGAATCACCAGCAGTTCTCTGGAGATATGTGCACACCTGCTCTTGTTACCTCAGGTTCAAGGCAGGATTATTAGCATCTCTATTTCCTGAGTGCTATATTCACTCATACATTATTGAGAAAACAAGAAAAGATGCACATATGTAGAGGGGGTTTGAATCTCTTCCACGCTACTTAGCAATACTGAAGAGCTGCCTGGAACAATAGAGAACAGATTAGAATGAGAAAACAAGGAGATGCATAAAGTTTCAAAAAGCTGTCAGAATGGAGAATGGAAAATATGCTTATAAGACATAGGAATAGAGAACTAAAGCATATCCCAAGCTTGGAGCTGTGACAAATTACATTAGCTGAAAAATAGGTCCATTTAGTCAAGTCTAATTTTTGCTGAAATATTTCTGAAATAATACAATTTGGGATAAGAGTTTTCTGCCGATTTGTAATGTTATTTATTTTTATTCTTTTTTTTTTTTCCCTTTTTATTCTTTCCTTCCAGTGCTGAACTTAGGTGCGGAAATATCTTGGGTTTAATGAAAAGGAAGTTTAGAAAGGAAATGCAAATTCAATAAGCCTGTTTGAAATGCATGTCTTGAAAAAAAAAGAAGGTATTTTATCTCAAAGACTGCAATCTAAAAGTTTAAACATATCAGAGAGAGTATGCCATTCACTTTATCTAGTAAAACATGTAAGAACTACTAATGATTCTACATAAACTGGATGATGCCACTTTTCAAAGATAGTGCTTCATATCACATAAATAAGGATGCATTTCTTTATTTAAAAAAAAAGAAAGATTAAAAAAAGATTTTGCCATGATAATCCGTATTTTTTTTTTCTCTTCAGACTGAACAAATAATGCTACCTGTAGATAAAGTCCATCTCCTTTGTTATTTATTTATTTGTATGGCCATGTCTTACAGGAGCGTCTAATAATCTGGGATCTGATTAAGTGCTAAGCAAACACAAAACTGAAATATAGTCCAAGCACAACCAAGATCAATAGACTGATGCACAGAGAAAAGGACAAGGAAAGAAAGAGGCAGGGTGCAGGCCATAGTCAAGTAGGAACCAAGGTGTTTAAAGTTTTCTGAAGGAGGTTAATATGTTAAAATCTATAGCTTGTCTTTCATGCAACTACTCAGTTATCAGAATGGAACAGGTCAGAGATGACATAGACCTTGTACAATCTATAAACTGAAATTGCTTGTTCTTTCCTGTGGAAGAAGATTTTTTTTTTTGGTCCATATTTTCTCAGGAAACCTTCCCAGTCATGTTCTGCTATGGGACTTGTTCATCTGACAATTGTGAGATCATTCTACAGTAAAATTTTGGGATACTTCTCTCTTAATAATCTTAAACTGTAGAGGACAGTATAAGGTTTGATTTGTCATATTTGTGGTCATAATCCAAACAGAACAACAGAATGAAAGAAACAATAGCTCTCTGGAGGATACAGTTATAGATACCTGGTTAAAGGCAGAATAGAGATTTTGGAAATACAGTTTAGCTGTAATTTAACAGGATTTGGCTCTCCATGTTGATAGCACTCAGTCATTAGCAGATACATAGGCAGCATTACTTTTAAGCTAGAAGTCAAATTGTCTTGGAATTCCTACACTGAATTTCTTGGTTGTTACTACTGAAAGGAAGCTTTTATTTTCATAATCTAAATTGGTGGATCTTGTGGCCAAGAACTGTAGAGAAATTTGCAAAGAGAAGCAAGAAAGTACCAGAAAAAAAACCAACCCCAAAAAACTATGGAGTAATATTTGTATGTGTCAATATGAAAGTCTAGCTGATTTTTCACTTCTTCTTAAAGTACATTTTAAAACCTTGATAAATGATCAGAAAAAAAAAGACTGCATGGCTTGGGACAAAGTTATTTAAAAAAAAAATAGGAATCTGAACACATCATTTGTTCTGGTGGTATCAAAAGCGGGTTTAAAAAAAAAAGAAAGAAAGAAAAAGACTTATGAATAAAATAAAAATATTTATATTCAAAAAAGTGCCTTAAAATATTAAAAATTTTTAGTAACATAAAATCTTTCTTACTCTCAAATGGCCTGTGAAATATTTCACATTTAACTTCTCATTATGCCAAAACCTTAAGCATTGGTTTTTTTTTCTGGAAAAATCAATTTTAATAATTCAGAATACATAACTTTTTTTTTTTTTTAAAAAAAAACAAACTGCAACTTCTCTCTTTTTTTTTTTTTCCTGGGAGAATTCTTTGCAGAGAGCTTCCTCAGACATAAAACTTTGAATCTATAATGAAGTTCAATTTCTGTAAAGTTACATTTGCATTTGAGAGTTGAGGACACTCAAGCTACTGTGTACATCCTCCTGTTTCAGGAAGAGTTTGTAGATGGAGCTTTCACTATTTATTTAAACTCTTGAAGGTCATATGTTCAACTATTTGAAACAAATATAATTTTGTTCTGTGAACTCACAGTAAAATATATAATGGGACAATTTAACTGGAGTGTTTGCATAACATTTTTTATACTACAGATTTTTATTTTTTTATATGTCCCAAAGAGGTGACTTCAATCTGAAAAAAGCTGCCCTGTGCACAGCTACATGGGAAGTGAGGACTGAGAAAAGAAGAACCTTTTAAGAGACAGGTTAGAGGAGACACCAGAGGAAAGTGAGAACTAAGACAGTGTAGGCTCATAAAACCCAAAGATTACATTTAGAGAAATGTGTGTATCAAGGAAGTAAAAAAAGAGCCCAACCTGTAGAATGAGAATTCTTATAACTGCACTGAAGTTTTCTTATAAGAGGAATTAATAAGAGACCGATAAGCAAGGGATGTAGGATGGAGTCACAGAATAAGAGTTCAAGACTGTTCTGGTTTTGTTTAGTAAGGGGGGGCCTAAGGTGGTAGCTTCTGTAGGAAACTGCTAGAAGTTGCTCCCCTTTGTTCAGTGGACTCAGCCGGGCCTAGGGCGGAGCCACTGCTGGCTAAGGCTGAGCCAAGGGTGGTAGAATGTTCTGTGATAACACCTCTGTGATAAGGTATTTAAGAAGGGAAAAACAGAAAAAAAAAAAAAAAAGAAAAAAAGAAAAAAAGAGAGAAGATGTGAAACAGCTGAGTAGGGGCAGAGAGGGAGAGGCGTGAGCCTTGTGGGCCTTGCAGGCCTCACCCTCTGGCCTCCTGCTGGGCAGCCGACTGGGCCCGACTTGGTTTGGCCTGGCTGCAAGAACTGGAGAGGAAATGAGAAGTGAATAAGATGTAAAAAGGATCCTGAGAGACATCTGCCAGCCTGTTGTGAGGAACGGCTGCAGACGCCAAGGTCAGTTCAGAAGGAGGGGGAGGAGTAATATGGCTCCTGGCCAAGATTCCTCTGCAGCCTGTGGTGATGACCATGGTGGAGCAGGTTGTCCCCCTGCAGCCCATGGAGGTCCACAGAGGGGCAAAGATTCACCTGCAGGCCGTGGAGGACCCCACACTGGGGTAGGTGGAGGCCTGAAGGAGGCTGTGGCCCGTGGAGGGCCCTCTGGGACAGCTGTTCTGGAGGGACTGCACCCCATGGAAGAGATGACCCATGCTGGAGCAGTTTCACGAAGGACTGTGGCCCGTGGCAAGGACACCATGATGGATTAGGGGAGGAATGCGAGGAGTTCTTCCCCCGGTGACAAAGCAGCAGCATAAAACAACGCGTGATGAACTGACTGCGAACCCCCATTACCTCTTCCCTCCTGTGCTGCTCGGGGTGGGGCAAGGTAGTAGAGATAATGTTAAGCCAGGGAAGAGGGAGAGGTGGAGGGGAGGTTATTTTATTCCCTGTCTCATTCTCCTGCTAGTTTTAGAAATAAGTTAATAGTTTTTCCCAAGTCGAGTCTGTTTGCCTGTGACGGTAACTTTAGGGATTTCTCCCTGTCCTTCTCAAACCTTGAGCTGTTTTTTTTCTTACATTATCTCTCCCTATTCTCTCAGAGGGTGGGGGGAGTGAGAGAGAGACTGCGTAGTCTGGTCGCAATCGGGGCTGAACTACGACAAAGACATAAGGTGTGTATACCTTGTCGGTGACTGAGATAAAGGGAGAATTGGTAGTGTTGCAGGAAGTGGGATCTTTTTCCTAGGTGAAAAAAAAATTAATAAAAAGAAAAAAAAGGAGAGCAATGATTTATTTTGGTAAAGGTTTAGTTCATGAACTTTCTTTCCCTTCCCCCCCCGCCTCTGGGCACATTACTGGGATTCTGTTGATATCCCAGGGGAGCTGCTTCTACTTTATGCTAATATGTGTGGAGAAGCAGACTTCCTACCAGATCCTTCTGCTATTATAGTAGCATGTCTGTAGTCTCAATGCTAGTGATTCCAAATGTGTAGGGTGAGAAACTGTAGAAATTAATTAAAAAGCTCATAAAGTTCTATTTATACACATAAGAACATGGATTTTTTAATGAAGTACTCTGGAAGTAAGAGAACTAGTGATAAGTTTTATGTTCTACTGTAAAAATAGAAATCAGCCTTTCACTAAAATAAAATTTCTATTTCTGATGGATTATGTGATTTTAAGCACTGAACTTGTCAATAGTAAGGGGATTTCTGCTACATTGTGCAACAGAGTAATTTTCAGTTGCCACATTTGAATAAAGACAATAAAATAAATCAAGTATTTTTAATGAGGGATATATTTAATACTACCCTGATAGTTAAATTTCAATAATAGTTTCATGGTATATAGGTAGAATAAGGGTCAGAAGAACAAAAGAATTTAAATGTACCATGCTGATATCCCCTGCACATCTGATATATAGGTATGCTTATATAAATATGTTTAAAATCTTTAAAATTATCACAAGGTGTTGAATCAACAGCTCACATCCACTTGCCTCATCACTCAAAACTGTTTTGATTACCTAAGCCATATACATATACACAAACCTGTGCCGAGCAGATACTAATGAATGAGTTCCCAACAGACTCTGAATTTGATCTAAGAGATGAACTGCTATTGTCATAGCTGAACAAAGCATACTTCTCCAAAGTATCCTTTCATGTGTTGGCCTTGTCATGGCTCTCTGAAACTCTTGATGAGCTTCTCTTTCCAAGAGATATAAACTTTGTAGGAACAGGTAATACAAAAATCAGGCAGTCTTTCAGACACAGAAGCCATTTGAAATGAAAGCAGTGGAAAACAGAAGGAGAAAATTTCAAGATAATTCCAGGTTGAGAACAAGTATTCTGAGTCTGACTTCATTATGTTAATTAGCAAGAGTGTGGAGAGAAAAGAGCAGTTATCACCGTGGCGCAGGGGGGGAAGTTAACAAGGGGGGCAGCGATAAGGTCATTAGCTCTTGTGCAACAGGGAGAAGAAACAAGCGCTTATTGCCTGTGAAACAGCTATGCATTAGCAGGAGCTGAGAGGTGGGGTAAATTTCAGGGGGACATAAAACTAATGTTCTGAGAGTCCAATTTTTGTGTTAAGGAGTGTATAACACAAACCTGTACTTCCTTCATTGTCTGGTTACATGTGTGCATGAGTACATACCTTTACATTGACAATGGCAGAGAAACAAGATTTTTAAGCGCAGTTTTTATACAGTAAGTGTATCACTGCATTACCACATAATGAGATTCCATACAACAGATGGTTCTGTATTTCACAGGGAATATATTGTCTCCACCAAATTACTACAAGTTACTTTCAAACCAAGTTTAACTCCCATTAATGAAACTGATTTAATATATTTTGTATTTACGCTCTTTTTTTTTTTTTTTGGAAGACTCAACAGATTTAAATGGCTGAGTCATATACAAGTCTAAGTGTTAAAACATTATGATCTGCCTTGGGTGATAAAGCGAAGCAGTTTACAAAGTAAATGACATCTACAGCCACTCTAGCAGTCAGCTAATACCATGAACATATTTGGGGGCATAGCATCATTTCCCAGAATATGACACAGAAGCACAAAGTTCTCTTGGAGACCACAATCAGCTGTTTATTAGTGTCAGAACGGTGCATAACAATGTGCCTTTGTTTATTCCAGAAGTGCCTTTGTGCTTTACAAGTATTACATAGTGTTATTTGACAATGAAGAACTGAATATTTTGGCTGACTACAACTACAGAACTTTCAAGTCAAAGTACTTCACTCTTGAAAAATTAAAGAAAAGCAAAGTGAGTGATTCTATTCTAATGAAGTGCAGGGCTTCTCTTGGGAATAAAAATATGATAATTCATATAACTGAAGCATTCCGTCTAAATTGTCAGCTATTCAAATTAAAGAAGTAACTAATGAATAACTGCATGCAAGATTGCATGGTGATTAGCAGTACAATATTTAATATCAACTGATGTTATCAATCATTTCTCACTGTAATTACCCAAGGTGTTGAATAGAAAATTGCTTTTAAAGTACATTTCAGTAAATGAAGTATTAATTATTACAGGTAACTTGTAAAAAAGACTGTTGCCACATAGTCAGAAGTGGGCAAAAATCTTATGAATATTTTAAAGGTTTTCTGTTTCTGTACTAAAATGAAACAAATGTTTTCTTAAAAATCCATGTGCGAAGTGAGTGAGAAATACAAAGAAAAACAGCTCTTAACCTCACAAGTTGGTGAACTTGTCAATGATGTGCAAAAATTATGTCCATGGTCAGCCACAGGCGTATGGCCTAAACAGCACAATATTGGCTTTCAGAGATAGAAATGCAAACACTAGTCGAGAAATTATAGGTATATTGGCCTTTATTTTTGGAATGAAATGTTTAAACACATTTTTTAAAAAGTTATTTTCTCACCTAAATGAATGCATTTATGTATGTGGTAATGCTATTCTCTGATTATGTTATGCGGTTAGCGCATGCTAACACACTATTTAAGAAGATGAAAGATAATATCCACAGTAACAAGTGCGAGGCTACTTTTCATCATGTTTTAGTAAAATGAAGAAGTACTTTTCTTGGAATCTGTGAAATTATACTGATGTAAGACTATTTGTGTGATCTCTCTTAATTTTGTCTTTTGCAGGTGTTCCATTTGATTGAGTTGATCATTAATTAGAGCTGGGACTTGAATCTGAATTTCTTTTATCTCAGGTGTATGTTAGTGACCACCAGATTAATAGACATCCTAAACTGGCAAAGCACTGAGGAATATATTTCTCCTTGGTTTTGAATAGAAATGTAATCCTGGAGCTAAGAAATTTTTCACAATGTAAATTTAAACGAGATAGTTTTGCTTGAAGTTCCAGATTTGACAGCCATCTCTACATAAATAATTTCCTATAGATTTTATATTAACAGTAAGTAGAGGTGAGATGGGGAGGTGACCTCTGAATCAGTAGAAAACCACTTTACTGATTAATTTGCGTTTCATGACATTTTTACAGAGTATGAAAGTTAATTTGTCTCCATGTCCTTGGAATGTGCTATATGTCTCTCAAATTAATTTCTTTTTTTAATTGCTATCACAGAATCACAGAACGGTTGAGGTTGGAAGGGACCTCTGGAGGTCATTTGTCCAACATCCCTGCTCAAATAGGGCCACATAGAGTCAGTTGTTCCGGATCATTTTCAGATTGTTGTAATTTTTTTTTCACATATTTCTTCATATATTTGTAATTATCTACTTCTTTGAAATAAATCCAGTTGGTTTTAAGTGTTTGAGTTTTTAATTATTAATTTATTTTCTTTTATACTTTAATTCCAAGACCAGATAAACTATTACAAATTAAAGGTACTTAAATGAAAGAAACTATGTTTTGCTATGTGTCTTGTTGCATTTCTTTCAAAGTTCTGCAATTGTCATTGTGGGAATAGAAGGGACATTAATGTTGATTATCTTCAGATACCTAACTCAAATCATGTCTAAGTGAAGAGGCAAGTGTTCTTACATTTCTTACATGTTCCCTGGAGAAGATTGCTAGGGTGAGTTTCAGAACGAAAGTCTAACTCATAAATTGTTATTGGAGAAGTTTTTTATTTCTCTGTGGACTAGAGATCTTAAGAAGACTACCCTTCTGATATGCAGATATTGGATAATACTTTGTTATGTTTGAGAAACAAGTTTGTGGTTAGGGCAATGTGAAAGGATCAATTTATGACCAGCTCATTAACTGCACTGACTGAAGTTTAAAAACAAAACCAAACTGAATATGTTAAGGATCCCTGGAAGCCTGATGTCATACAAAGGAGATAACTAGTTCTGGAGTCTGCAGGAGAGAAGCTACAATTTACTCAGACTTCTAGTAAAGGTATTTTTTGGTTTGTTATTTTTTTTTTGTGTAGTGCTTTGATACACTTTCCCTAAGCAGTCTGTTTCCAGAGGGTCCTCTTTTCCAATTTAAGTACACAGGCTTTTCATCAAATGTGCAGAAATATGCTTTCAGAAGATTGTTAGCTGAGGAGGAAGCCAACTAAGCTAGTCAGGACCAGAGCAGGATGTGAAAAAAAAAAAGGGAGACTGCAGAGATTTAAGCTAGTGTTCCTTGTTCAGACTCAAGACTATGCAACTTACTTTCTTACAAGTCTAAGCTGGGAATCCTTTCCTTCAGTTAGGCATATAAACTAGATTGTCCACTACAGCAAGTCATACACTAAAAGCAGTCTTTATCCTGGTGCAAGAATTGGCAGAAAGCAGAAGTCTAACAGGTTCTGGTTGTGCTGATTCATTTAAAAAGCAAAACAAAACAAAACCAACAAAAACAATGAAAAAAAAAAACAAAGCAACAACAGAAAATGAGCAGTATAGCTTGACTTACATTTATACTACTTTGTGCTGGTCCCTTCTATGGCATATTTGCCTTGGAGAGGGCTAAATAGAGTAATCCGAAATAACTAAGTGAGCGAACATTAAAACAGGGTGGATAGTGAGGGATCCAGTGCTCTAGCTCCAGCTTAACTCATGGTCTTATTTTAGTAGAGAAAAAGAGATAATCAAAATTAACATGGGTACAAGGACTCAGTCATGATGAGAATGAAGGCCACCCTTCATGTTATTTGAAAATCTAGCTCTCATACACAGAGTATGGAGTTACTCACACACAGAGTGTGGACATTCAGAGTAGTGCTCTTTAAATGCTTGCTATCTGTGTAACAGGAGTAGTACATACAAGTTATTAAATGGATCCATTGCAAAGAAAGCTAAATAACTCCAGCACTAAGAGGCACTCATCAGTTTTGAGAAATGTAAGCTATGCATTAAAATGCCTGCAGGGGTAGGGATATGCTGGAGTACTTTTAAGGCTCCGGGCCTCCTGTTTCCTGTGGGTTGATCACAGAAAGACAAATAGCACCCTACTGATAAGTGATTCCTGTTCTTGATTCTACTGATGACCTCCTTGAACGCTAATGCAAAAACTACTAGAGCTTTTCATGATCAAAATTTACTTTTCATCAAATTAGAATGAAAGCCCAGATGAATTCTTAAACAGAAATATGATCTTTCTCTGAATGTAGTGTGACTCTCTTGACAAGTCTTCTGCTACTGTTTTGTTGAGTTGTTTCTAAGCTATCAAATGGAAATTGCATTATCCATTTCACTAGAAATACACATGAAAAGGGATGTTCTTTTTCAATGCCTACCAAGCTGTCCTACAGCCTTCCTCTTCGCTTGCCACAAGCAGATACTTGGTAATTTCTTAGCTGAAAAATGTTTAAAAAGTTTATGCCTACCCTTCCACCTCCAGGCCTTCTTCCCTTCTCCCCAAAGTAGCTCAGTGCCCCTTGTTATGCTGAAAGTCTTATCAGACCTTTACTATAAAATCCCCAAATGATCAGAGTTTTAAAATCACAGAATAATATAAGAGTTCGGGTTGGAAGGGACTTGAAAGATCGTTTAGTTGCAACTTCCCTGCCATGGGCAGGGACACTTTCCACTAGACCAGACAACTCAAAGGCCTAATCAACCTGGCCTTGAACACTTCCAGGGGTGGGACATCGCCAACTTCTCTGCATAACCTATTCCAGTGCATTACCACCTTCACAGTAAATAATTTCTTCCTTATATCTAATCTAAATCTAACTTCTTTTGGTTGAAAGCCATTACCCCTTGTCCTATCACTACATGTCCTTCTAAAAAAAAAGTCATCCTCCAGCTTTCTTGTAGGCTCCCTTTAGGTACTGAAATGCTGCTATAAGGTCTTCCCACAGCATTTCTTTGTACAACTCCAAATCTCTCGAGCTTTTCCTCACAGGAGAAGTGCTCCAGCCCTCTTGTCATCTTAGTGGCCCTCCTCTGGACCCTCTCCAACTGGTCCATGTCCTTCTTATGTTGGGGGCCCCAAAGCTGAACACAGTACTCCAGGTGGAGTCTCATGAGAGCAGAGTAGAGAGGGAGAATCACCTCCCTCGACCTGCTGGCCATGCTTATTTTGATGCAGCCCAGGGTACAGTTGGCTTTCCAGGCTGCAAGAGTGCATTGATGGCTCATATCGAGCTTCTTACCCACCAATACCCCTAAGTCCTTCTCCTCAGGGCTGCTCTCAATCCATTCTCTGTTGAGCCTGTATTTGTGCTTGGGATTGCCCTGACTCATGTGCAGGACATGGCACTTGTTCTTGTTGAACTTCATAAGGTTTGTATGGACCCAACTCTCAAGCCTGTCAAGGTCCCTCTAGATAGATGGCATCCCTTCCCTCCAGTGTGTTGACCGCATCACATAGCTTGGTGTCATTGGCAGACTTGCTGGGAGTGCACTTGATCCCACTGCCCATGTCACCAACAGAGGTGTTGACCAACCCCTGAGGAATGCCATTTGTCACTGGTCTCCACTTGGACATCACGTGGTTGGCCGCAACTCTTTGAGCGCAAAAATCCAGTCAATTCCTTATCCACAAAGTGGTCCACCTGTCAAATTCATGTCTTTCCAGTTTAGAGATCAGGATGTCTTGCAGGACAGCGTCAAATGCTTTGCACAAGTCTAGGTAGATGACATCAATTGCTCTTCCCTTATCCACCAATACTGACACTCCACCGTAGAAGGTCACCAGATTTGTCAGGCACGATTCCCCCTTAGTGAAGCCATGTTGACTGTCACCAATCACCCCTTATTTTCCATATGCTTTAGCATGCTTTCCAGGAGGATCTGCTCTATGATCTTGCAGGGCACAGAGGTGAGACTGACTGGTTCATAGTTCCTCAGGTCTTCGTTTTTTTCCCTTTTTAAAAATGAGGGTTATATTTCCCCTTTTCCTCTCAGCAGGAACCTCACCCAACTGCCACGACTTCTCAAATATGATGGACAGTGGCTTGGCAACTTCATCCGCCAGTTCCCTCAGGACCCTCAGATGCATCTCATCAGGTTCCACGGACTTGTGCAGGTTCAGGTTCCTTAGATGATCTCAAACCTGATATTCTCCTACAGTGGGTCGTTCTTCATTCTCCCAGTCTCAGCTTTTGCCTTCTGTGACTTGGGCAGTGTGACTAGAGCGCTTGCCAGTGAAGACTGAGGCAAAAAAAACCCCAGTAATTGAGTACCTCAGCCTTCTCCATGTCCTGGGTAATCAAATTTCCTTCCAGAGAGTGTCCACATTTTCTCTAGTCTTCCTTTTATTCTTGATGTGCCTATAGAAGCATCTCTTTTTGCCCTTGATACCCCTGGCTAGATTTAATTCTATTAGGCTTTGGCTTTCATAACCTGATCCTATCAGGTTCCTCTGTCACTTGGAGAAAGAAGTTATCATAAATGCATTCCAGGAACCTGCTGGCTTGCTTATACCCTGCTGTTTTCCCTCCAACAGATCCTGGGGTGGTTGAAATCCCCCATAAGGACTGGGGCTTGTGATAGTGAGGCTGTTCCCATCTGTCTACAGAGATATTTAAAAAAACCCCAAACTTTCTGACTTGTTCTGGACTTTCTTTTTTTTGTTTTTATCTTTATCCCAAATAATTTCAGTGAGCTAATTTACATCATGGCTCTGGAAACAGTTGCATCAATAACTAAGACAGCAGCAAACTGCATTATTTGAGAGGAAGTGATCAGACAGGAGGAGACAAAACTGGGACTCCGAGATAATGCTTTTGCTAGAGGAAATATATCACTGAAATTCACCCTCACTACATTAGAGCACTAGAATGAGATAACACAATGGTGCTGAATGAATTGCTCTGAGAGAGCATATGCCAACACTCTGGTCTGGTACATGAGGGATCGCTTTATGTTTTGCAGTATAAAGTATAGAAATTCAGACCTAGTCAGTTTGCTGTTTGTAAACTGGAAAAAAAAACAAAATAAAACAAAACAAAAAAAAACCAAACAAAAAAAACCCCACATAGCCTCTAGTAGCAATTCCTGAAAAGAAAGAAAAAATAAATCCTCAGGGTAAACTCTCCGTTTACATTGCAATCTTAATAAAAAAGAACATTTGAAAGGAATCAGGTCTCAAAGTAATAACCACATCAGACACTACATTGTAAACCCATATCACAGAATTATTTTGATTTATGTTTGTAGCATAGACACAAATACCAAAGAGAGTATACAATGAAATTTTCACAGAATGAAGTCTCGGAATTTAGTCTCTGTACAGTTTGCTACTCAGAAGTCTTGCTCAAGAGGGTCATAAACCTCCTTTAACGGAAGTTAGTAATTTCCCTACTGCATGTTGAGTCACCTAATTGTTGTTTATATTGATGCAATTGCTATGATAAAAGTAGTAAAATGGACTAAACTAGATTTTCAGAGCTATAGAATGATATCCTCATTAAATTAAGAGATGAACACTGAATTCAATCTGATTGGCTATTAAGACAGTTCCCAATGTTAATTCTGCATAATAAAACATGTTTTACATCATATAAGAGATATCACAGATAGAATGAAGCAAAAAATGAATAGAGTTTTATGAAGTTTGATTAACCCCAATGCATCCCTTCTTTACCATTTTCTGATTTCTCTGTTCATAATTTTGGCTCTTTATAGGCCATTTCAGAATTGAACAGCTTGTAAGAAAAAGTCTGATACTTAAAGTAGTGGGGAGAGGAATACACAAATTCTATTAAGCATTTGAATAACTCACAGTGTGACTTTTTGTTACTAAGCAGGCCTCTCTGTGCCTTGGTTTCTACATTTGTAAAATTATAATTCTTTTTATTGCACAGCATGTTACGAGTTTAAAACATTACATTTCTATAGTGATTGTCTTGTGAGTATCCTAAAATGCCATTCAGATATTGAAGGAAAGGTTTAAATGCTAAATAAAACAGCCTTGTCCCCCTAAGGAGACAGAATTGATGTAGTGTTTGTGGACATTAATGGTGGTTACTTCATAGTAAACACTGAATCAAATTTTGCAATAATTGAGTGATGAGAGGTAGAACAAACTCTTAAGAAAAAGTACAGAAAAGGCGAGAACAGTACAAAAAAAAAAACTAGACTTTATAAGGGAAAGATCTCTGGGTTCAAAACAACAAGCAAACAAACATTCTGGAGGATTGACCAAAGAATACAAAATGAGAGAGTATATCAAGAAAATCCTTTTATTAGGTGTGGGCAGAAAATTGCTAGAAAAATCAACATGTTCAGATTCTGCTAAATCTTCCAGTTCTGTGTAGAAGTGTAAAGAGCTAGAATTAAAAATACCAGCAGATAAAATTTTCTTAAAAATAAATTACTTTAAAAGTAAATTTTTGTATCAACATTCTATCAAGTTCCAAAATGACATACAAAAGAGCAAATTAGAGATGCTAACATCTTCATCCTCTACTCCAGCTACAGGACTGTGGTAGTCCACCCTGACGTCTCAGTCTCTTTTATATCTTTCATTGTCTATTATCATTACTAATAATTGTTTTACATTGAGTGAAGGAAGGGGCTTCCTGAGTTTTGCTTATAAAATAGGGACCAGTATTGAATTTTCTTCACTTCCCTTGCTGTGTGAGAAGAGAATGTTCAAATTAGTGTGTGTGTGTGTGTTTGCAGGAACTGGTGAATTTATATATAAAGAATTCAGTGCATTCCTTATTGCCTCTGCACTTTACCTCCAGTACTACAGGGTCCTATGAGACAAAAGTACTACAAAAAGAATGCTACATGGATTCCTCTTTTAATTACTAGGAAAAATGAAACTTGTTCATCTGGGATGCAGTAGGGCTTGCAGGAGGGTCTGCTGAATCAGCCTTGTATTTACAGTGTTCTCTTTTCCTCTGAGATTCATTCTCCTAACACATCTCACTGAAGTGTTAATTCAATACTACTTGCAATCATATGGAACTTCTGTATATAATTACAGTTAATGTTTTCTATATCAGTTGTCAAATTCTTCCTCTTAGAACACTGTGCTCTTACTTTAAATGCAATGGAATGCCTCAAATGGCTTAGATGTCATTATGGCAATCATTAACCCCATATGTTAATTTTGGCATGAATGACTTTGTGACCTTAATATTTTGTGACAGAAGTGCATTTCTTCTTGACAGGTTAGACTGAAAGCAGACTTACCCATTTGTAATAATAGCTTTCTTTTACTAGAATATAACAAGTTGAATTTGCATACTAAATAGTACACGTATTGTTGCTTATGTTGATGAATATTCTTTCAAGCGTTAATTAGGCGCTTAACATCTAGTTGTCTAGGTATTGCATAGGATTTTAGGGGGAAATGTATTTTATGCAAGTTTTATTAAAACCATGTTAACAACATTTCATTCACTGTTCTCTTGCACTATTGAGATTTTCTGTATTCGGAGACAAGGAAAGGAGAAGTCAGATGGAGAGACAGACAGAGAGCAAAAGGCAATCATCCTTTCATCCCCAATCCAAGGAACATCTCAGGCCCTAAAGATGCCTGTCACTTGAGCACTGTGAAGATAACCAGAAACCAAATACAACCAACCAAGTAAGATAAAAAGAAAACAAAACAAAAGCATCAAAAGGAAAACTGAATTTAGTGGCAGTATCTGTTGGTGCAAAGCCTCCTCTTTGTGATTACTGCACGTCCATCTAACTACAGCAATAAATAACAGTTATTAGCTAAAAAAAAGTCAGACCATATCAATTAGGTGCTTACTGTGCACTTCTGTAGCAAAAAATTATAAAATGCTTAATATAGATAAATTATAAATTGAATACATGTTTGACATCTTTTGGTCCATTTTCTTTGAAATATGCACTTAAATGTTAATATTAGATTCTATAAACAAGTATAACAAAAAGGGCACCCACAACAAAGATGAAAGAACATAAAAGGCCTGAAGTTGACAGTATAAGTACCAAATCTGATAGAGCACCGCAGTTACAGAAACATAAAACATGTTGAAAACATCATAATTATAAGTGGTTAGAGATCAAAGAGTTATGTGCAATAAAAGCAAACATAAGCAATCAGATAAGACACATTAAAAAAAGAATTCTGCTGTAAACATGAATGATAGCTATGAGATAATATTTAGCTGACATTATTCAATTAAAAATAAAATGTTTTTATGACATTGATCTTTTTTATTTATTTGCTCACTTCAGTTGCTTAAAATTAAGATATTATTCTTCAAGTACATATGCTTTGTATGAATGTACATATTTTAGATGCATAAAGGTTTTATGCTTTGAGTATATACATACATGCATATACATGTACACACATATGCACACACATGAACAAACACACACATCTATACAAATATTTGTATATGTGCATGTGCACAGTTCTTAAGATTGTTTAAGGGGAGAGTTTATATGACATGCTATAAATACCTGATAACACCTGAGGAGAAAATATTTCATAATCTGTTGAAGATCAGTCTTTATTATTCTAAGACCCTTAAAGTAATGATATGGAGGTACGATACTTGAAATCTCAAAAAAAAAAAAAAACAAAACAGGACACCTGTGAGGTGAGGTATTCCTATTACACACCGAGTTTCATCAATTTCATGATATTTTTCTTGAGGAGATACTCTGCATGACAGAATTTGCCAAGTAGTCCACAAGAATACATATCTTCAGCAACACAGAGTCTACCTCAGAAGATACGGAACATCAAGTGGATGTCTTCTAACTTCAGAAATCATGGCAAAGATAAAATGAACTGCACCAATGAAGTATCTCCTTACATCTGCTAACTATAAAAGGCCCTATAGTGATCATCTTATATTACAAAAGTCTAGATCCATCCCTTTGCATCTTAACTGTACATAAACTAATCTGGTCTACTGAGAATAATGACCTCACATTGCTTCTCTCACACAGAATCACTAACATAAATGTGACACAGATGTGATCCTGTAGAGCCACTGCCATGTGCTTGTATATGAAATATGTATGGATTCTCATCTCTTTTGGAGGCAGGAAGAGAATGTAGGGCCCTATATACTCAGCAGAACGCTGTCTTTGAAAGGTGTCATTAGAAAATCCAGATGTTGCTGAGAGAAAAGGTTGTTTCCTGGAAGCTCTGGCAAGAAGACTAATTACCAGAATAGGATTTTGAGTTACAGAAAATTTAAGAAGCATTTGAAAATGTTCTAATGAGCACTTGGGATAAAAAATAAAGGTGGACATACCTTGTGATGACTTTGACTTTCTGACCAAAAAAGCTTTTTAAACTTGGAGATACAGAAGAGATTAAACAACAGAATCAGCTGGAACTTATCTTACATCCTTGGAACTGAAGTTTCCTAATATTTTATTTGTTAATTTCTTTGTATGATTGTTTTCAATTTCAGTCATTTGGCTTATTTTAATGTAACAAAATAAAATTAAAATATATTTCCAGCAAATTTCAGTAATCATTGACAACAAAATAATTTTAAGATTATGTGTTTCTTTGGAAAGCCTACGTAGAAAGTACTTATTTTTCTATTACCTCCAGCTTACAAAGTCTATTCTACTGTCCTGCAATTGAGACCTCTCTCTTTTTGTCTGATCTCCAAGCCTTAAGTTGTGTTTATAGCCAGCTGACACAGCAGATATTACAGTTCCCAGTAACTGCTAGGTCACCTGGATATTTTGTCCATGCTAGTCCAAGTCAATAGTAGGAGATAGAAAACAAGTTTAAAGATCGTCCTTTGATAGGAAATCTACACGACATAGCGATGTCAAGAAAGACCTGTGGAGGACTGAGCAGGTACAAAGTTTCCTAACCATTCCTAACTCAAAATGTTTTAGATTTCCCAGCATCAGATTATTTTCTTTTTCTTTTTATGTTGAGTATTTCAGAGTGGTACACTGTGGCATGTAAACAAGTTAGCATCAATTAGTAAAGCATCATAACTTAGAAAGTTGTTCTTTATTTTTTTCTCTTTTTTTATCTCTCACTTCTACTGCCTTGGGACTGATTTCTTATATTCACAATGGGTAATTCTGCTTGATCTGAAAATATGATTCCAAACATATGAATACTTTGAAGTACTACTGCTACAATAACGAAAGAATTTTTTTCCCCTTATCACACCTCCTGACTAATTTTTATATTTTTTTTTCCTGTGAAGCCTAAAGTTAGTGGAAAAAAAAGGGAGTTGCTTCTTTCTCTCATTTTCTCTCTTCTTCTGTGTCTCTCTTTTACTGTATATGCTACATTCTGGAAATGGACTGTGAGGACATTTTTGGTTTATGATGTAAAGTGCCAAAGTTGCAGTCAGAGTCACTGAAGTATGTTTACGGTTATGTCAAATTTGAAGCACATTGTTGCTAATCCCAGAACTGCATCAGCTGCCAGGTATTATACCCTCTCATCAAATTCAAAGAGACAAAGGGAGATTAAACTAACATTCTATATTTAATATATTGATACTGCTGTGCATGGTGATAAAGGTACTAAGCATGCTCCTCCAATAACAAGCCAAGGAAAAGACCAGTAATAGGAGGTTGAGATGAGGATAAGGATAATACAAAACTGGGAGGAGTGGCTGATATGCCAGGACGTCATGCTGTGTCCAGAGGGTCCTTAACAGGAACCTCATGGAGTTCAACAAGGAGGAGTGCGAAGTCCTGCACGTGGTGAGAAATCATCCCAGGCACAAGTACATGCTGGGGGCCATTGCCCTTGATGCAAAGAAGGACAATGATATCCTGGGCTGTATTAGAAGAAGAGTTGGCAGCAGGTGGAAGGAGGTGATCCTTCCCCTCTACTCAGCACTTGTAAGGCCACACCTGAAGTATTTTGTCCAGCCAAAGACATGAACATACTGCTGACAGTTCAAAGAAGGGCCATAGAGATGGTATCTGAAACATTTCTTTTATGGGGAAAGGTTGAGAGAGCTGGGACTTTTCAGCCTAGAGCAGAAAAGGCTTAAGGGGGATTTTACAAATGTATATAAATATCTGAAGGGAGAGTCTAAAGAAGATGAAGCCAGGCTCTTTTCAGTGGTGCCCAGTGACAGGACAAGAAGCAATGGCTACAAACTGAAAAAACAAGAGGTTCTTCCTGAACATCAGGAAACATTTTTTTTTTTTTTTCACTGTGAGAGTGATTGAGTGCTGGTACGAGTTTCCCAGGGAGGTTGTGGATTCTCTGTCCTTGGAGATATTCAAAAGCCATCTGGACAAGATCGTGGGCAACTGGCTTTATGTGCCCCTGCTTGAGCATGGGGGTTGGAACACATGCTCTCCAGAGGTCTCTTCCAACCTCAACCATTACGTGATTCTGTGATCTACTCATTAGGTTTCCAGTAATGTTCTTATTTAGAGTTAAGCTACTTTATCAATGAGATAGAGTTTAATAAGAGTATTGCTGAATAACACAAGGAGGTTTTAAGAGGAAGTGTTTAAATTTTGGAGAATATCTTATGTGCTTTATGAAGGATATGAAATATAGCATTACTGATTTGGGATTCCATGTCTAAACAGTGATACTCCACAGTGTATCGTGTGTCAATGATGGGGATAACACAGTTTACACTTCTGTGAAATGCTTTCAGAGTTAGGAACAAGAAACACTGTGGCTGATTAATAAAAAATATTAAAGCAAGAAGTCAGGAACTCTTTTGACTAGCAGCCCTTAGCAACACTTGGAGAAACTGAGAGTTGAGCTAGTGAAAATTATTCTCACATTTGGCAATGTATTTTCAAAAACTCTGCTAATGAGATCTGCTAGTATCAAGAAGATTAAAAGGATTGAAAAAATCGGTAGCATTATTGGGAATTCTATATTTCTGTGAAATATATTGTTGCCTAATTTGAAAGTGCTAGGAAAGGTAAATTGTTAGAAGGAAAAAAAAATGGTACAGAAAGCCCTTTAATTAGTATCTGCCTGGTCTTTCAGATAAATGGGGTGGAAAGTAAAGGATATGTAAAATACATTTACAGATTTTAAGTCCAAAAGGGACCACTACAATCAGCCAGTTTCACCTAGGTTTTAGTGCAAATCATTGTGAAAGTATTTTACTGTTGTTAAGTATATCTTCCTCTATAAGAAGAAAAAAATATCAGAGTAAGACTTGGTATTTTAAGAATGTGAGGTTTTGATATAAAGTCTCCTTCCCAAGTATGATTACTATTACAGATACTTTTGATTAGTAAATTGTGCCCATAAACTTGAGGAACAAGTTGCAATGGGAAACAAAGGAAATCAACTTGATAGTCCCCACAGTAACTGACTGAACTGATTTTTATCTTCTGGCTGTTAAATGCACATAACAGCTTTGAAATTCTGATGAACTTCTTGCATTGGAAAGACATCATAGAAAGTCAAAATTAAAAACAAAGACAGGTAAGAATTAGAATCTAATTAACTTAATTTAGAACAAAGGCTTTTATTGTAACGTACTGTGTATTCTAAACAAAAATTTTTGGTAAATTTTGGTAAGGAAGAGGATACAAATCACTATAGTAATTATTTAATAATAGTGTAAAACAATACTAATAAAATAATTGTTTTTCTCCATTGTTATAAGTATTTGCCTAACAAATTCTATCACAAACTGTGAAATAATGAGATACAAAACTCCTCAAAATTAGAAAACAAGAGATAGAAATCTGAAACATGTTTCAGTGTAACTGCTGAAAATTGATTCCATTATCCTTCCTCATGAAATGCGCTCAAGTTTATAAAGGTTATAACTGCATTCTCCTTAAAAAGCTGATCTTCCATGGTGTAAATAACAAGGAAATAGACAAAAATGTTTAAAATTCTCTATGAATCATGACTCTTTAATGAATTAATGACCCATTGATTAACTAATTAGGCTAGAAATGGGTGGGCTGATTTGGGTCTGATTTTGAGTAGGTGTATTGATTTTGGGTAGCAGGGAGGGCTACAGTGGCAGTTTCTGTGAGAAGCTGTTAGAAGTTTCCCCTTTGTCTGGTGGGTCTAGGGCAGTCCCATTGCTGGCCAGGGAGGAGCCAAGTGGTTAAAGTGATAATTCCTTTGTGATAAAGTATTTAAGAAGGAGGGGGAAAAAAGAAAAAAAAAAAAAGAGGAGTAAATAAACAGAAGCAGGGATAGTGAGGGGGAGGCATGAGCTTTATGGCCCTCCCTCTCTGGCCTCCTGCTGGGAGGCTGTTTGGGCTGAGTCAGGAGAAGTGAAGAGAGGAGATGTAAAGAGAACCTGAGAGGCCTCTGCCTGAGCTGATTGAGAAGAATTTATTGGAAAGGAACAGCTGTGGATGCCAAGGTCAGTGAAGAAGGAGGAGGAGGAGGAGGAGTAAAATAACTTCTGACAAAATTCTGCTGCAGCCTGTGGTGCAGCCCATGGTCAAGCAGCTTGTCCCCCTGCAGCCCATGGAAGTCATGGAGGAGCAGAGATCCATCTGCAGCTCATGGAGGACCCCCACACTGGGGCAGGTGGATGCCTGAAGGAGGCTGTGGCCTGTGGAGGGCTTGTGCTGTGGCTGCCAGTTCTGCAGGGACTGCACCCCATGCAAAAGGACTCCATGCTGGAGCAGTTCATGAAGGACTGTAGCTCATGGGATGGACCCCATGGGGAAGGAATGTGAGGACTTCTTCCCTCAAGGAAGAAGGAGCAGCAGAAAACAACAGATGATCAACTGACTATAATCCCCATTCCCTATTCCCACCTGTGCAGCCTTGGGAGGAGGGGAAGGAGAAGGAGACAATTTGGAATGAAGTTAAGCCTGGGAAGAGGGAGGTGTGGGAGGAAGTGGTTTTTATTCTCTCTCTGTTTATCCTGTTTTGTTTTTTAGTAATAATAAATTGAAATAATTTGACCCAAGTTGAATCTATTTTGCTGATAACAGTAATGATCTTGAATGATCTCTCCCTGTCCTTATCTCAAACCTCGAGCTTTTTTATTGTATTATCTCACCCCTATTCCCTCAGAGGGTTGGGAGAGTGAGTGAGAGACTATATAGCTTGGTCTAAATTACAACAGTAGGAATAACAGGGTTTTTTTCTTTCCCAGTAGCACACATGGAAAACATACTGAAATTTAAAATGGGTCATATTTGGCCCAGAATACCTGTTTCTGTCATATTGCTTTCTAACCTCTTTTTAAGCAGTATCTCAAAATTGTCAGAGAAGTTTAGAATATGCTGTAAATAACAACTGTGAAGTTCCAAAACTGGTGTCACATTTGCCTGTTATGTGTTATGTTTTTCTGATAATAGAAGAGGAGTTGATAGGATCTCACATATTTCTCAGTTGCTGGATGGCATTAATTTATACTACTTTTTTCTTTTTTTTTTTTTTCTAGTGGCTTTATGTATAGTGGTTCATTAGGCAGACAAAGAATTATTTACAGACTATAAAATGTAAAGCTGGCACAGGAGTAAAATTATTCCTTTAAGATCCTGCTATTGAGGACCTAGCTCCTCACACAGTCAGTAAAGGGGAAGACCAAGACAAATATTTCACTAACATTTGAGTTCAAATCAGATTAACTTTGATGTATTTTATTTTATTTCAGTTTCACAGGAATAACCCATGTGTATGTCTCAAAGAGTGAGCTGGGAAAGTTTTAATGTTTTTTTGTTTTAGTTTTTTTTTTTTTTTTTTTTCTGAAAAATGCTGATTTTTCCAAAGTAAATTTTTCCTCCATAGGAACATACTGTTTTTATTGAAAAAGTTGTTATGAACTTAGTTTTACAAGTGGAACAAACATTTCTGGTTAAAACAGAGAAAGTATTCATCATCTCAGAAAAGCAAAAAAAAATGTGAACAGGGCAGTGAACATTTAGTAGGAAACATGACACTTTAGTTCAAATTTCTGCTCTGTCTAGTGCAGATCTGGGGCTTGAATCTTTGCCTTCCATATTGCAGATGAGTGTCATTACTACAGTTTAAAAGCCATTCTGGAATTTTGTCTCTTTCTCATGTTAAAAAAAAAATAAGAGAGAGAGGAAAAAAATAAAATACTGCAAATAGCCCATAGTACTCTTTACTGTAAAGCAGCTTTGCTCTCCGATTCATACATAGGCCCTGTCCTCTGAGCAGCCACACAAGACATCTTGGTTCATTCTTGGTGTTGTAGTTCAGCCCCGATCGGGACCAGACTACGCAGTCTCTCTCTCACTCCCCCCACCCTCCGAGAGAATTGGGAGAGATAATGTAAGAAAAACGGCTCGAGGTTTGAGAGAAGGACAGGGAAAAAAATCCTTAAAGTTACCGTCACGGGCAAAACAGACTCGACTTGGAGAAAACTATTCATTTATTACTAAAAACAGTAGGATAATAAGACAGAGAACAAGATAACCTCCCTCCACCCCTCCCTCTTCCCAAGCTTAACATTATCTCTACTACCTTCCCCTCCCGAGCGGCACAGCAGGGAAGAGGGAATGGGGTTTGCGGTCAGCTCATCACACGTTGTTTCACACCACTGCTTCATGGTCGGGGGAAGAACTCCTCACATTCCTCTCCTGCTTCGTTGTGGGGTCCCACCCATAAGCCACAGTCCTTCGTGGAACTGCTCCGGCATGGGTCATCTCTTCCACGGAGTACAGTCCCTCCAGAACGGCTGTCCCAGCGGGCCCTCCATGTGCCACAGCCTCCTTCAGGCCTCCACCTCCCCCGGTACGGGGTCCTCCACGGGCTGCAGGTGGATCTCTGCCCCTCCATGGACCTCCGTGGACTGCAGGGGGACAATCTGCTCCACCACGGTTGTCACCACAGGCTGCAGGGGAATCTTGGCCGGGAGCTGCATTACTCCTCCCCCTCCTTCTGAACTGACCTTAGCGTTTGCAGCCGTTCCTCACAACAGGCTGGCAGATGTCTCTCAGGATCTTTTTTACATCTTATTCACTTCTCATCTCCTCTGCACTTCTTGCAGCCGGGCTGAACCGAGTCGGGCCCAGTCAGCCGCGTGGCGAGAGGCCAGAGGGTGAGGCCTGCAAGGCCCACGAGGCTCACGCCTCCCCCTCTGCGCCTCTGCCCCTGCTCAGCTTCTTCACATCTTCTCCTCTCTTTTTTTTTCCTGTTTTTCCCATTCTTAAATATGTTATCCCAGAGGCGTTATCACGGAACATTCTGCTACCAATCGGCTCGGCCTTGGCCAGCAGCAGATCCGCCCTAGGCCCAGCCGAGTCCCCTGAACAAAGGGGAGTGACTTCTAGCAGTTTCCTACAGAAGCTACTACCTTAGGCCCCCCCTCACTAAACAAAACCACAACACTTGGGATCTCCTTTAGAGAAAACTAAGTGATGTCTTCCAAGTAAATCAGGGTGCAGCTCTGAGAATTTGTTCTCTACAAATGTGGATGAGGTCAACTGTTTGCTTTCCTCTTGGCAACTACATCATCAGCTCCTCCTATTTCAGCAGTTTTTCAGATAACTACCGTCTATTGCTGAGCACAACGCCCAAAGACATGCAATGTACTTTTGGAAGCATGTTGTAAAACACCATTATATTCCGTCTCCATATTATGCGCATGCTCTTTGAATAATAATAACAAGAGCAATAATGAGAATAACAACAGTAACAATAAAAATATATATGCTTAGGGACATGGGGGCACCATATATCACCCATAAAGAGATCAAGGGCCAAGTGCTATGCAATGTTGACTGAATCAGTCCCACTGTATAGTGGACTCGCTTTGAGCCATGGGAATGTGAACCTCTCTGTGTCAACTCAGCAGAAGGACAATAATTACTCCTCAGCAGAGTTTGAATGCAGCCTTTACTTTGCCTGATTCAGAACAGTGGCTCAGAATTAGTTCTCTTTCATCTGATTTGAATATACTAACCACTGTACTACCAAAGAGACACCATCATGTTCTTATGAAAGAAGGCCTACGACTCCCATGCACCTGTGTTCTGAGTCAAGACTTAAAACAAACCTCTCTTCACTGTTTCATACTAGATGCTGGCTGCTTTAGCATTCTGCAGCACAACTGTTCAGTATCTAGCTCTCTCCATGTGTCATATAACTGTAAAACCCACATATCACTAGTAATTAAAAAATAAAGGATTAAAAAGAAAAAAAAATGCATCAAAGGGTTTAGTCAAAGTTCCCACTGTACAAGTTCCCTTTACAGAACTTCCCTTTCATCCCCAGCTGCTAGTGGTTAGCCCTCAAAAGCCAAGATATTTAAATATGCTTCCTGCTAACACTGTTACATTGCCATCATAGGTGGGCAGAGACGACATCCTGAAACAGAACTCCCAGCTGATGCTACAAGAATTTTTTTCAGCCACATTAATCACTCAGCTGAAGTTTGGCTTGTGATACCTTGCATACAGCAAAATAAATAAACTCCCACATCAATAATTCATTCAACGACATGGAATTCTACTTACCACATGACTGAACATACTATTGATTTTAAACTAACAGCTATCCAGCTTTTCATCGATCCAACAGTACCGATTGCTTCTACTCTTTTCGTTCTTCTTCTGGTCCTATTTCTTTCTTCTTTTTCTCCAGGTCCCAAACTTTTCCTTTTCCTTGATCCTTTCTGCCTAGCTTTCACTGCTAAAGTTAGAAGTGGGTGCTTACTAATGATATGTTGTTTTAGCCAGCATATGATTTACAAGTCAGAAATCCCACATAAAAGGCAATAGGGCTTTCTTATGGTGTTAATGGTTGCTTAGCTGAAGTACAACAGAAAACATTTTCTCTAGTTCAAATTAATATCACCAGTATTTTGTTGGAAACAAATAATCATTGGAAGACATTATGCAAAGTAATGTATCTTAACAGCAATATTTTGTAATTTAAGGAACTGAATCCAGGAAAGAAGAGGAGTTTCCACTATTTAGATCACTTAAACTAGATGGACCAGCACACTGTGGAGTACATAGTAAGGAACAGCCTTGTAGTGGTGGAGAAATGGGGCAGATAACTGGAAGAGTTCCCTACTTCCAATTTATTTTTTTTTACTGTTTGTAACTGATGTGGAATTCATAGAAAGCCAAATGAGTGACTAGCCAATTGTGTTACAAAAAGAACAAGGAGAGGATCTTGATGTTTGAAGAGATCTTGTAGAAAAGAGACATTAGAAAACAAATGTAGACCTTGAGGCTAAAATCTTATTTTGCAAAGAAGAGCTCTGTAAGTATTCCTTTTTCAACTTCCTATAGAAGAAGCTTTATACAGTAAATATCATTGTATTTGGAGAGCTCAGCATCTGTTATTCTTTCATATTGATTAAAATACTTTAAATATCAGGACTCATGTGACCAAGACAGTATTATCTTGAAATAAACTGTTGCTCTCTTGCTACTAGCTAAAACCATTGTAGTTTTTTTTTTTTAAAAAAAAAAGAAAGAAATGGGTATTATTCCTGCATGATGAACAAATGGCAAATGGAAATATGCAAATGGATTTTGTCCGGAGTATAAAATATGCAATCCTTTAAGTTTTTTTTAAATATAATCTGCAAAGATTTAATGTTAAAATTATGATATATTTAATACATAGGAAGCATTTTTACAGTCTTTTAGTTGTTATCCTTTAACAGTAGAACAAGCGCATTTCCTTTTAGTTGCTTCTATATTTAACTTTTCCCCATCTAATGATTTAAAACAGAAATCTGGTTTGTACAGTAAATCTATTCCAATCCTATAATATTTTTGGACTTTATGCTTTTTTTTTTTTTTTCTTTTTCAGTAGGGGATACTTTTACCCTTACTGGGTGGATTTAGGAAAGCAGTAAAGTATCTGAGATTAAACTAAGGCAGTCAAGTTGATCTTCCACAGAGGTTAAACAGAGTGATGCCTGTAAATCCTAGAATGGGCATCTCATATTCTAATAGTTTTACTTCCATGATGAAATATTATCCCTTAGTGTTTTTTTAAGCAGCACCCATGTGAATGTATTTCATTCTGAAATCCCTTGGAGTACTTCAACTCTAGAACATATTGGCCAGTAGGTGGCCAGTTGCACCTGCTATTTGCATCACTCTGGAAAACAAGGTTTTGTACCCCTCTCGTGCCTCAGGGCCAGAGCTGAACTCAAACTTCAGAAACAGCCAGCAGCCACCGTCTGGGGTTACTAAGGCAGTGCTCTGAATAGACACATCTCTTCAGCAATCTTCTCTGTTTCCTTCCTGATGACTGGTACTTATCGCTGGATGGATTTCACCTGTTGGGTGAAACCTGGTTGTGGCTGTCCTGAAACACAGCAGGTGTTTTTGGCAGGCATCCTTTGCAAAAGGCCTGTACTCATGGCCTTAATCATTCTTTTAGAAGATTAAGGGAGTACTCAGTAGAGGAACATGGGACATGATTTAAAATTTGGAAAAGGAGAAGAAAGTTAGTAGACTGCTAGAAGTTGATTTAAGGCTATATTTCCACAACCTTTCTCTACCATGCAGGGGAGAGAAGCCTATGGCACTGGATATGAAAAAGAAAGCAAGGGAGACTGACATGCCAATCCCTTTTGCAAGCAAAAAGGTAGAAAAGTGTCTAGAGAAGTGCAGCAAATGATCGAATCTTTGACCAGGAACAAAGGGGAATAAACTGTTCTGTGAAATGAAATAAAACAGATCAAAAAGGGGAGCAAGTGGTCATGGCTGAGTCATTGTCTGTTTACTAGTTTAATCCTGGGTTTTTACAGCTCTGAGACAGAAACCCTACAGAAATGTAAAAAAAAAAAAAAAGTTTTTATACAATTGTCCTTCCTCTGTTGTTATGGTTCTACGAACTCTTGAATGCAGTAATGACAATGAAGTCCTGAAAATTTTGACATTGCCAAACAATAAACTCACAATTGAAAGAAATCATTGAGCCAGATTTCGTTTCACTGTAAATTGATTTCAAATAAGCTGATTTAGGTTTATAGGCAGACTCTACAAACACAATTTGAGATTTTTTTTTTATTATATTAAAAATTGCTGTGTAACAATTAGTATTAAGTGCAGTTAAGCTACATCTGATTCAATGAGCTGAAAACTGGGACCAGGACAGCTTACAAGTATGACAAATGTTTACTTAGGTTTTAGAAATCACTAATAAAAAAATCCAGTTTAATTATGTGTCTCATTATTTCTCTTTTTTCTTTAACTGTTGTATCTTTCAGCATGTTTTAAATAAAAGTGTTGAAATAAACTGTTTCAACAAAGGGAGATTTAAATGTCCACTATGGAACTAGATGCCCTAGGATATTTGAGACGTACATGATTTTGGCAGATGCAACACAGGAACTGCAGGAAATCCATGCCCTTCTACACATGCAGCTGGAAGCCTGGAAGGATGACCAAAGGTGCCTATCCTGTCTCTAGCCACAGATTTTTAGGCAAGTGATTCCTATGTCAGTTCTGGCTTACTGTCAGTACAAAGGTTCCTGGGTTAGAATTCTTTCTGGGGCATGAATTTTATCTGCAGTGATGCTTGTGAAATGGCAAAGCCTGTATTTGTAAAGATTTAGGTCATAAGGGACTTTAACTTCAACAGGTTTATATGGTTTAACTAAACCAGAATTTAGCAGTAGTATTTTGAGCCCATCGCTTTTCTTTTTCAACTATATCTATAGCAAATCTTCAGTTGTTTGCTGAAGTGGTTTTGTCAATAGAGGAAATGTGGCAAAACTGTGGTGAAAATAGCTGTTCTGGTTTTGTTGGGTGAGGGGGGGCCTAAGGTGCTAGCTTCTGTAGGAAACTGCTAGAAGTCGCTCCCCTTTGTTTAGTGGACTTGGCCGGGCCTAGGGCGGACCCGCTGCTGGTCAAGGCCGAGCCAATTGGTAGCAGAATGTCCCGTGATAACGCCTCTGTGATAACATATTTAAGAAGGGGAAAACAGGAAAAAAAAAAAGAGAAGGAGGAGAAGTTGTGAAGTAGCTGAGCCGGGGCAGAGAGGGGGAGGCATGAGCCTCGTGGGCCTTGCAGGCCTCACCCTCTGGCCTCGCGCTGGGCAGCCAACTGGGCCTAACTCAGCCCAGCCTGGCTGCAAGAAGTGGAGAGAAGATAAGAAGTGAACAAGATGTAAAAAGGATCCTGAGAGACATCTGCCAGCCTGTTGTGAGGAATGGCTGCAGACACCAAGGTCAGTGAAGAAGGAGAGGGAGGAGTAATATGGCTCCTGGCCAAGATTCCCCTGCAACTTGTGGTGAAGACCATGGTGGAGCGGGTTGTCCCCCTGCAGCCCATGGAGGTCCACGGAGGTGCAGAGATCCACCTGCAGGCCGTGGAGGACCCCATGCCAGAGCAGGTGGAGGCCTGAAGGAGGCTGTGGCCCGTGGAGGGCCCGCTGGGACAGCTGTTCTGGAGGGACTGCACCCCATGGAAGAGATGACCCACGCCGGAGCAGTTCCACGAAGGACTGTGGCCTGTGGGAGGGACCCCACGATGGAGCAGAGGAGGAATGCGAGGAGTTCTTCCCCCAACGATGACTCAGCAGCATAAAACAACGCATGATGAACTGACTGCGAACCCCCTTCCCTTTTTCCCTCCTGTGCTGCTCGAGGTGGGGGGAAGGTAGTAGAGATAATGTTAAGCCCGGGAAGAGGGAGGGGTGGGGGGAGGTTATCTTGTTCCCTGTCTCATTCTCCTGCTAGTTTTAGAAATAAATGAGTAATTTTCCCCAAGTCGAGTCTGTTTTGCCCGTGACGGTAACTTTAAGGATTTCTTCCCGTCCTTACCTCAAACCTCGAGCCGTTTTTCTTATATCATCTCCCCCTATTCTCTCGGAGGGTGGGGGGAGCGAGAGAGAGACTGCGTAGTCTGGTCCCGATTGGGGCTGAACTACGACAATAGCAGGTAAGTAAGCTCCTTCTATTGTGTCTTACTTCTCATGGTAGATTGTTTCCTGTTACCTTCCAACACCTTCAGTGCCTTGTCGGGGTTTAACCCTGGAAGGAAGCTAAGCACCACATAACTATTTGCTCACACCCTCCCCGCTCTGTGCCGCCTCACCCCCTAAAAAAAACCTCAAAGAAAAACAAAGCCAAGAAAAACAAAGCCAAAAAATAAAAACAAGTTAAAGAAATTCAACAATTCTTCACCACCAGCTGACTGATGCCCAGCCAGTCCCAATACAATGGCAGCCACCGCAAACTTCTTCCCACATCCCAATTTTTATTGCTGAGCATGCTGCCATATGTTATAGAATATCCCTTTGGTCAGCTGGGGTCATCTTTCCCAGCTGTGTCCCCTCCCAACTTCTTGTGCACACCCAGCCTACTTGCCGGTGAGATGGTGTGAGAAATAGAAAAGGCCTTGACTCGGTGTAAGCACTGCTCAGCAGTAACTAAAACACCCCTGTGTTATCAACGCTGTTTTCAGCACAAATCCAAAACATAGCCCTGTACTAGCTACTATGAAGAAATTAACTCTATCCCATCGAAAACCAATACAAGTACTTATGACACATGCACTGCAAATGTCCATTCACTTACAACTGCTAATGTTATTTATGCTGCCTCTGAATTTGAGAAGTAAAATGGTTTCCATGCAAAAAATAAGAGTTATCCTCTGTCTTCTCCGTATTTTCACTACTCCATTTTTTCCCCCTCGCTTTCTCACTGTTATTTCTAGAATTTTTAAATATACTGAAATGTTGGGGTTTTTTTCCCCCTTTTGTCTTACACATATAAGATTATTCGTATTCCTTCTTAGCTTACTTTGCTCTCTGTTCCCCTGCCTGGATTATACCAGAGTTAATTTTAATTGCCATTTCTTCCATTATTTCAGTTTCAATAGTGCATTTCCTAAGTGTTATAAAATCTCAGTCAAAATTCCACTGAGCATTTCATATTCCCTCAAAGTCAGACTGACACTAAACCTCGTGTGTTTCTTTCTCTACTAAAAGAACTCGTAAGTACACCAAATCTAAAGTTTTTTTGTTTGCTGGATACTGCATGTTCTCAGTATCAATCCTATTTATACCTGTCTTAAGTCACTACATTATACACTGAACTGCCTCTAACCACGTAGGCTATTTATCAACAAAAACAAAACCAAAAGAACCAAAACAACACACCCCCTCCCCAGCCCCACCTTTCCCCACCACTTCCCTCCCAACAATTTATAGTTCTTTGGAAAAAATTCTCCTAGGTTTTTGCTTAGTTTCTATCAAAATTAATATCAAGGTAATTACTTTTCCCTTGATAAAGATTAAAGCCAAGCTCTAACAGTCCATGCTGAGTGTACTGCCATATCTGCTCTAACTGCCCAAGAGATCTGTTGCTACATCAGTGAATTACCTGACTGCCTTTATTATACAAATTTCTATCAAAAATTTCTGTACTGTCATTCCAAGTGTTTATGCCATTTTTCTCAGCAGATTCGATTTCATTTCTCAGTAATGTTGCTATTTTTGCCTCCTGTTTTTTTTCCCTATCTGTGCTTTATATCCTGACACCTTAAATCATCATGCTCTGTATTGATTCGGTAAAGTGCACTGTTCCACTCATTTCATATTGTACACATAAGTGAAAATCAACAAAAATGTTTGTGGGAAGTGAGGAGGACTGACAAATATGTCACTCTCGATTCACAAGTTTTACACTGATTAATTGGTGAGCACTCAGCAGTACGAGTAACAATTGCTGGTTTCACAACTGTCCGTAGGTGCCTGACTGAATAGGATTTTGGTGCCTGAGTCCCTAGTGAAATCAATGGAAATTAGAACTGTGGTCCCTAAATAGCTTTGTATTCCTGTCACCTGTAATAACTACCAATAGAATAGATATAGCTTGCTCAGTGATGTTTAAATATATGTAATGAAAATATAGCAGTTTATAAATTTACAATGAGTTATGAAATCAGAAAGATTGTTAAGACCCTCATCCTTCAAATTCTTATGCTGCTTCTGGTCTGTAATAATAGGTAAGCAAACAATTTAATTGATTTTTTATCACGTTCTGATTCTTTCTTACTGTATTTTGGGCCCTTCACATAGAGGACAACTTTCCAGGAATATCATTGCCAGTGGCTGCACCATAGTGATGAACCAGAAATCTTGTTATCATAAGACTCAAAAGTCCTGGAACCTACAGTTCCTCTGAGGAAATGTAGAATTTCGGTAGGTGCAAGGATTAACACAATGCTGATGTGGAAGAAAAATGTTTTGTGTACATTCCGTAAGGAAAAAAAAAAAAAAAAGGAAAAAAGGTTGATAATCTGACATTTACTCATGAAAAATGTCAATATCAAGGAAAAACCACATTCCACATTCAGCAGATTTTGATGGAAATATATCAAGAAGCTCTACTCAAAAATCACCATATACTATAATGTCCTTAAGAGGAAAGAGTAAAAATTCCAACTGTAAGGTTCTTTCAAAAGAAAATAAAACCAGTAAACACATATGTATAGAACCAGAGTAATGTTTTACTACATGAAGTGATAAAATGGATGGTTACTCAAATAGTTTGAATTGCCTCATTCAACTTTCACTTCATGTCTATTTTTAATCTGTCAAATTAATGTGCAAGTATTGCCACCCCACCTCCCTCTTTTTTTTTCACTGAGTATTGAAGACATACTGCCAGTTTGTTGTTTTGTTGTTGTTGTTGTTGTTGTTGTTTTCCTCTGGGTAAGAAGTAATTGTAGCTTGTAGGTTTTGGGGTTTTGTAATTCTTGTTTTTTAAGTATCTGTTATAGTTGCTTTTGGTTTTGTTCAGTATAGTGCTGCGTATCTTTCCATATCTTGAACATCTGCAGCATATTTGACCTGGGAGAGTAAAACAACAACCATAAGATATATGCTCCTGATGCAGCAACACAGATATATTACTGACTATTAAGTGTAAATGTTTATCCCCATAGTTACTGCTGCATGGCATCTTACTTTCCAAAGCTATTTATAATGCCATGTAAAAAGTCTATTAGGAAAAAAAAAATTTAAAAAAGTAGAACCTGTTTATTAACTATATAAATAGACATCACTATACTACCCTGTTCTGAGGTATGGCAGATACTTTCTTAGCAGAAAATATTTTCTGATCCTTTCTTATCCAACTTCATAAATGAAAAATATATTTTAGGTTAAACATGCTATTTGTTTGTGTTAGGCACAGTCATTAATATCTGTGAAAAGCGAGTTTAAAAAGATGCAAAAGAATGATAGGTTACGCAGAGAGGTTGTATATGCCTCATCCCTGGAAACATTCAAAGCCAGATTGGATGGGCCTCTGAGCAACCTGACCTAGTCAGGGATGTCCCTGCTCCTTGCAGGGAGGTTGGACTAGATGACCTTTGAAGGTCCTTTCCAACCCTAACCATTCTATGATTCTATGATTCTATGTCCTTACTCCTTGCAGGGAGTTTGGACTAGATGGCCTTTAAAGTTCCCTTTCAGCCCTAACTGTTCTATGATTCTATGGATATTCTACACCTAGTCAGAGAAGATGTTAGCAACTACACCAACTGCAAGGCAATAGGAGGCCCAAAAGATTGCTTCTCTACTGTGTTCTTTTCCTACAAAACTCACATTAATTATTAGTAAAACAGCTCCAACTCAAGTAAGGGATCCAAGTGGTTGTTGGTTAGTTAGTAGGGAAACATCAAGAAAGTAAATCATCCTTTCAGAAACAGCTTCCTCTCTGTGCCAATGCAAGGGCTAAAGTGTGGACTGAGATTATGTTTTCTCTCTCAGGATCTACTATCAGCTCTTTCAGCCTTTGTGGAAGTTAAAACAATAAGTACAACCTCAGTTACATTATGCACTGCTTCAAGAAGTTTGTAGTAATAGAGCATCTTTGTGCACTGGCTTCCTGCTTCCAAAAAACAGTGGCCCTCTTTTTAAGTGGTCCTCAGTCTATTACTGTCTTCTGAAGTATGATAGATATTTCCTTAGGAGAAAATATTTTATATGGGTCTAATAAATCTCCAGTAGTCCCTAAAAGCTTAATTTCAGTTCATTTAGTTAATTTTTGATTGAGTCTTGTGGCATAGGCTATACCAGCTTAATAAGTTACATTCTCCGGCTGATCCTCAGCTAATGTATGTGCACTCTTAACACAGCGCACTGTGAGAAAACACAATTTCTTGTAAACTTCTAAGGAAAAATTTGCAGGTAATCTGCAATACTCGGCAACTGAGCCAGGTCAGGAACAAGTGGTTGGGCTGTACCTTAGCATGTTACGTCTTCTTTACTCATTCGTGTGTGTCTGAGCTTTCTGTCAGTCCTTGGAAATGCCAAATACCCATCTAAAGTTCAGGATCGTGATTGTGAAAAAAAGTATCAAATGCATGCCAACTTTTCTAAGAGAATGATGCCTGCAAAATATACAGTTAAATCTTCTATATTTCTTTCTTTCTCCTATTAATTCCACATTTCTCCAATTATTTCCTGGAGCAATGCTTTTTTCTTCATTGACCAAAGAGTTAAAAGAGACTCGGAACACGAACAGTTAACTCATTTCCTTAATATATTCCCTTCTTTCTTTTATCACCTCTCCTTACGGTCACTGGTCTTTATTTCAGCTCGTTTCTCTTATGCTATGCGTTTAATACACTTACCCTGCCACTTACTTGACTGCTCATCTTCCTCTGTCACTTCTTCTAAGTCTAAAAACAGTCATGTGTGCTATCAGTGAAGCTCACATATTCATTTATCATTCGGAGCCAGGCTGTTATTTTTTTCTAAGATCTGATCCCTTAGCACTACAGCCAACCAGCGCTTGCAGTAATCATTTCCCACATTCTCCCCCTTAAAGAGGATTAATCCTATCTTTAATACTTCTTTTCCCTTCCTCTGATAAAATGTGGGTGAAAAGGCTGTTTGTGCTCAGCACTGCTCAGGCTGGTAACTCTGCAATCTGGTTCAATTCCCTTTTCCTTCTTTTAAATGCACAAGTGCTGTATTGTGGTCAGGTATACAAGCAATCAATCTCTTTTCAGCCAGATTGGTAGGGGAGAATATTTTTTTTTGTTGGGACATTTAACTGGAACTGAAGAAGCAGGGTTAAGTTGCTCGGTCTGTTGCAGATTTTTCTGTCTGACTGTGAGCAGCTCACCATTTCTCTGTATCTCAGTTCCAAGTCAGTAAAATGGAAGAAAAATATTTTCTGCTTTTCATCTTTTGTCAAGGTGTTCAGAGACAGAAACACTTTCTCTCCAATACTTTTAATAAAATTAAACCTTACTCTCAGTTAGAACTTGAACACAATTATTAAATGTGTTACAATTAATTACAATTATCTGCTTGTTTCTCAGGGAGAATAGCAGCTGTGGTCTTTTCTGCATAGTTTTCTTTAAGATCTTTAGAGCACTGAGTGATATTTTTCCTTGTTTTTTTGACACGTAAGAGTTTTATGAAGATACTTCTTTCACACAACAATCCTTAGCCTTTTCCAAAAAAAAAAAAAAAAAAAAGAAAGAAAAAAAGTTCAAATAACCTTTTAAATGAAATATGGCAATAGTCCAGCATTTTAAGGATGAAAGTGCAGTTTTATAAAAGGTCAGTTTGGACCCTGAAAATGTTTTCAGTTTAGACAATACGTTATGAACTCCTTGGAATCTAGTAGCAATTTTCAGCACCACTAACAATAGGAAGTAAATTCCAGTCATTGACAGTAAGATGGCAATGTGGTGACACTTGATGCTTGACTATGTGTGCTTTGAGTTACTGCAAGAAACTGCCTTCTGAGGGGGAAGAACCTTTCCCTACTTAACTAGATGAATTTTAGATATAGGTGAAAAATAAAACCAGAACAGTTTATAAAGTGATTGCAAGTTATCAGCAGTGTGGCAGTTTCCCCCATCCTCATTTAGCAGATAAGAATTGAAAAATATCAAATTAATAAATCCCAATGAAACCAATAATCTCACATTTTCTGTACAATTGTATTTGACAGATGTTTTTATCTTCTACTTCCAGTGAGCCACTACAATTATGTTTTATTTTCCAGATGTATGTCCTTGCTCTTAAAACTACAGCAGTTCCACTACGCAGTAAAGCAATAAATTTATAGAACATTCTTCTGAAGTGCCTGCTTGTTTCATAATTCCACTTCCATATCTTTAGTTGTTCTAAAATATATTGAACTGTCAATGTGTGGGTCAGGAGATTAGAACACTTTGTAGTTTCTCTGCCAATGCCTTTGTTTAACTTGGAAAATAAGCTACACTACCAAGGGAGTGATGAAATCAAGGAGACATAGAGTCACAGAAGCATAAAAATGTTAAACACTGTATAATGCAGAGATTTCTTAAGAGGGAAAGTTGTATCTCCACATGTAGTTACTTTAGGTACCACCAGCAAACTGTCTTTATTAAAACTTGTAAAGAATACAAAACAGCACACAAGGGTTTTGCAAGTTAAAAATAAAAAAGTTACTCTCTGCTCTAAGAACTACTGTCTCACAGTATCGTCTGCCTTTTGACCTTGAAATGTTACACACTTTTTCTGACCCTGGTTTACTGTCGCTTAGTTTAAATTTCATTTAATCGTTTGCTTTTACCTAGAAATCAGCAAACCTCATGGGAGTTTCTTGAAATTTTGTGAGCCCTTTCTGGGTTTTCATAACATTGACAGCAAACATTGCATATTTTCTTATAATTTCCTAGGAAACAGACAGAATGAAAATAAAATGTCTTTCAGAACTCCTAAAAGGACAAAAGATTGTAGGATAATGTTTATTAATATTGAACTTCGGTTTATATTTAAATAGATACTTATACTGACAGATAAAAAACTGACCCATTTGAAGTAAAACAATTTTATGAACAGGGATAATGAATTAGGAAGCCACAATAGAGTTTGAAGATGAATGCTTTTGTGCTTGTGGGAAAGCCAATATTAACATATGTCAGAGAGAAAGAGAGAGAGCATGCATGATGGGAGTTTGTCAGGCCCAAGAGATGAAGGTGTTATAAGAGTCAAGAAGAAAGTAAAATTGTGAAGATTTTAGCTTATGCTCAAGTGTATATGACTCTGTGATAACAAGCCAAGACTTGTTATCTATGAATCTCCACAAAACCTCCAAAGCCACTGCTTTAAGGTCCTGGAACTCCTTGTGCTTCACAGTTTAAGTCTAAAAAATGTGGAGCTCTCGGTCCAAGTATGTTGGCAAAGCTTAGGGGCAGCCAGCAAAACTGAAAATCTAAACCTAATCGTGGATTTACTTGTCAGATATCTGCCTCCACTACACCATACAAGGCACAGATCACAGCCCATCTCAAACCACACCAGAATCTTCTGAAAATAATACTCCACTCTGAAGAAAGCATCCAAGTCAGGACACAGATAATGGATCATAATGCCTTTCATAATTTTTATCCAGGTTTGCGGACAGCCTCTTTGTCAGTGCTTATTCTACAATGGATTTAAGAGATTTTTCCAGTTTTTTTTGTTTTGTTTTTTTTTTTTTACTTTAATTTTTACCTCCTTTTGTTGAAACACTCCTGAAACAATGTAAATTAAGGCTGAGTATTAGGAATCACACACAGAACAAAGACCAATGTGACATTCCAGTTAGCTTAGTGGTTAGAAGCAATGTTCTCTGAGGGAGGGAGAAGGGTGAAGCCAATTCCTTACCTAAACTTGTCTGCCATTAATACCTCTAGAAATCTTCAGAAGATGCTTAAATATAGCATATCTATTTTTGCATAACTTCTCCAAGATACAGCTTGCTTTCTCTTTTCCTTTTTTTTTCATTTTGTGTATAGGTTATGATATTGTCCTTTCCACTGTACTTGACAATCCAGTATTTCCCTGAACACATCCTTTAAGAACCATTCTGCAAAAGTACTATTTCTAACTCATTGCTTTCATGAAGTCACCTTTCTCGGAATCGTATTCTCAGCTTCCACCTCAGATCTGTCCATGCCACAATTTGTTCCACTTCAGATCATCACTTTCAGGCTTATTCCTGCCCTGTGCCTCATAACTAGCAGGAGGTCCTTGTAAAAATCCCTATGGTTGATAGTTCCACTATGTGTTGAGGATAGCTGTATACATTTTAAGACCCAGATGTTGAGGAAACTGAAGGTAAGGAGATAAAGTGTTAGAACTTGTCTGGTTAGCCTATGGGAAGCCAGCATAGAGAGTGTACTGTACTGCAGTAATTTAGTACTGTGCTTTACTCAGAAAGTTACATGATTTACACACAAACTGCTGCAGGCATAATGAGTGTGCCTTGCAAAAACAAACAGTGTTCTCTAGGGTAGGTAATTCTGTATATTTGAAGAATAGAAAGCTGTTCTTATTCACATTTGAATTCTAAAATGGCTTTTTAAATAGTCAGTTTTCATACAATTAGGAAATAATTGCGTTCTTCTATTCTTTTTTTCACCAGTTTTAGACTGGACATCACTAAACAAACAAATAAACAGAAAACACCAAAAAAAAAACCCAACCAAACAAAAAACTTAGAAAAGTGTCTAGGATGTTATTTTCCTTTTAATATCCCCAACAGCAAATAATAACTTCAACACAGTGTAAGGCAGATAGTCGTTACCAAGTAAGTGCACATAAAAAGGTTTTGAGTATCCCACTAGACATCTGTCTAATATAATACCAGAGAATACTTTCCTTCTGAGTCCATTTAAATGTTGAGACAAACAAGTTATGCCAAATAAAATCCTCAGTTTAAAACTCGGGATTAGACTCAGGCAGACAGGGATGGTGAGTAAGATTTCTCAAAGCTTAGAAAGTAACACCACTATTAGTGCCCCAAAGGAATGGAAATTCTCAGAAGGAGTTCATGTAGAGAGAAAAAAAAAAGAGACTTCTGATGCCTTAGCAGAAGAAAGGATCTAAAGGTATTGCTCTTAACTTTTGACCTGACACTACAGTCCTTTGAGACCTCTGCCTTCTGGATGAAACGGAAAGAGAAAAAAAAGATGGGTCTTAGTTTCACCTGGACAAATAAGAATACTATATTCTTCAACTGTGTGACCTTGGCTATGTGATTCACCTCATTTGGGAGAATAGGCAGCAGCAATCTCTGCATATAAAGAAGATGTCAAAGTTTAGACAATACTGAAATATTTGGGGATTTTTATATATTTAGACATATAAATGTGCTATTATCTAGCTACCAATATTCTTTTTTAAAGAGACTGCAGTTTGGCTTTCATCTGGGTATTTGTTTATAAGTAATCTGGATATTCATTTATAAATAATTGTGCAAGACAAAGACAACACACTATTTATCTACATATCTCACTTACATAATGCAATGCCATACTTTAAAAATGTGAGCTTATCTTTTTCTATGCCAACTGAAGAGATGTCAAAGAGGGAAAGCTACCTGGTTTGATTTTTTATTCAGTTGCAATTGCTTTATTTCAGTGGCATGCAATCAATTTCCATGTGGTTGTGCAAAACTTTGAAAACAATTAAGACTTGTGTCCTATATTCCTTTAACGTCCTTAAATAAACACTGTTTTCTTTATCTGGAATTCAATTTTTCATTTCTTAATAAAAATAAAAGCAATATTATTATTTTCCATGTATGAAGTTTTCTTTTAATTCACTGAGTTATTATGTGAAGTAATAACATATCTTGGTCTTCTAGCTAAAAATAAGAGGCTTTCTATATCTCTATAAGTGAGAAAGAAAAGGGGGAGGAAGACAGAGTCCTGAAGTGACCTGTTGCCTAATAAATATCTCACCATAGGACAAAGTTCAATATGAGTTTTATGCTTGAGAGCTGTTAGCTATGCCGCTGATTCAAAGATGTGTAAAATGTCCTGCTCAAAGTGGAAATATGATGTAAATAAAGATGGGAGATTTTGGTTGTGCAGTCTGAAAATAACTCTTTTCAAAGGCTCAAGCTTGTGATATGCATTGATTTAATCTGAGATGATGGTCCTCTTTGTTCACGGGGTTCACTGAAGCCAACAGAAATTTTTTTATAATATTGCAGGCTTAGATAACTTAGCATAATTATGTGGCACTGAAGCAATTTGAAACTGTCTTTTATGCAGTATATGAGTACAACTGAAATAATTTCAAAATTTAATCTTCATTTTTGAGTTGCTGGCAAAGGTCACACATTGTATGGAATGAGTGAAATTCTGGTCTGGCAATAAGATTACATCTATACTAAGAAACATGCCAGAAACCCTTTTTAAGTCAGCACAGTATGGATCACAGCTAATGGCTAGCTGCTCTAACACTTAGATAAAGTAACTGCAAGCAAACTGATTACTGGGAATGGTCTCTGATGTGAGCTAGGTCCCAGACTATACCTGGACATCAGCTGAGCTGGTCCAAGCTCGCAGAGGACAGAGTTCTGCTAAGGACTAACAGAAAGGGCAACTGCAATTCTGGCTCCCAAACCAATGCTCTGGCCCTGTTGATTTTGCTGTAAACAGGCGTAGTATAAAAGTCATAGGAGTGTTCAACAAAAGAAAAGAAAAATAACCAAGTTTTTTGAAAGTCCAGCTGAACTACTTTGTGTTTAGCAATGCCTACTCTAAACTGAACCTCTTCAGCTGACCTTTATTTGTATCTTGGAGATTTTTCGCCTGTGTTTTAAAGAAAAAGATAATTTATCCAGGAGGCAAGATGACATTTCAGTTTCTTTAGAAAATAACAGATAACTAGAAAAAAGAGAGAAAACATCATCTGTTTTTGTTGTATTTTTTTTAAAGCAGGATGTTTTAGAAACCTTATCTTAGTAAAACAAATAACCTTCTCCTTCAGCCGTGAACAATAGCAACAAAAAACTCCTACCACAGTCTTAAAATCCACAGAATAGAAAACTCCTTTATAGTCATAGAAAATTATTCTAGAGCTTTAGAAGATGCAATGACTGAAGCCCCAATCCTTAGTGAATTATGACAAAAAAGAGAATGTCCCAGTGGCCAGCTTTAATTGTTCTTCATGCACTTGAAAATGCCACATAAATGTGAAAGATCCAGTTACTGGATTTGCTATGTGTGTTTGATAAAAGACACATCAATCATTACTAGTTATGAGATGTTTCTGTAAGAGGGCTTAAAAGGGAAATGCATCTTGGTTTTTGTGCTGCAGACAGCATCCAACAAAGACTCTGCTGTTTCAGAGCTGCCTCCAGAACTCTCAGCCCTGCCTTTCACTCTACCTTTCTGAAAGGCTGTTTGTTTCCTTTGTGACAGATAAGGATGGAGGTCATTATTGTTAACAGGCAGGAAGGAAGAATAGGGTACAAATTTTGCTTATGCTGTTTCGTTTCTCTTCTGTCTTTCTCCATTTGCTTTTAAATTCAATTTTTCTTCAGGTGCCCTTACCAGTTTCACACCATCACTCTCCTCCAGTCTTGTTTCCCTGTGCAAAATGGATAACAAGTTATACTATAAGAAATGCTTTGCTAATTCCCTTGAAGGTAAAAAAAAAGACAGAGGCAATGCTGTCACTGAGCTCTAGTACTGAAGGACACAATCTTAGCCATCAACTTAGAAGATATTCAGAGGCAGTCATCCCTTCATTTGTTATGTTACGTGGAATGCAAAGATTGAGTGAAAATTAAAGCCAAAGAGTGAGTAAAAATTAGAAATAAATTAATTGCTAAAAATTAGTTATTCATTTTCATTCCAAGATCAACTTCAATAAAATTGCCTGTTAAAGCTCCAACGAGTATTTACATAGTACACGGTTTCTCTGAAGACAAGAAGCACTGAAAATGTCTGATTCCAGCTTATGTCATAAAACTATTCAGGAAGGACTATTCATTATGTCCTTCTCTTGAATGATGCAGACTCAAAACACCTCAGATGGAGGGTAGGTTTCACTTGGGTCTATGACATCCTGGGTAAGTTCCTGAACTGCTAGATAAAAAAAAAAAAAAATAAAAATTCAATGATTTTAGAAATCTTTCTACTTCGTCTTTTTTTTTTCCTTTTCCTTTTTTAATTTAATGCACCTTTTGAGGGAATAGTAACATTTATCCTGTTTTTCCCAGGAACTGTTTGGTGAATTCCACTTGAAATGTCTAATAAATATCTACTATATTTCACATTTAACAATATTTCAGATTTAGTTCTATTTTTTTTTGGCAGAAGAAACATGCCTGGGTCAACTTACAACATTTATGCCTAAATGACCTTCATGTACAGAGAGATGTTCACATATGTAGCAGCATTATAATTGCTGTATCTTTCATTGGAACTCCATCAATCACTGACAGTTCTGCTTTTAAAGGTACATGCTCTGGATGAACATAACCGGTTTTTTTCATCCATTTTGACAGCTTCTGTAACAGATAGCAAGATGTTATCTTTCAAAATCTGATTCTCCTCTTATTTATACCAGCATGACTCTGATTAATTCTACTTGTTTTATGGAATGAAATACATAGCAATTTGTACCATTACTAAAAAGATTGAAGTTAAGATCACAGCTCGTTTGACAAGCTTTCATACATAGTTGACGAAAAGGAAAAAATATACGCTGAATCTAATTTTTATTTTATTTTTTTCAAATCACAATTTTTTTCTAGACTTAGGTTTAACTCCATAATAAGAAAAGAAGGAAGGAAGGAAAAAAAGGAAGGAAGGAAGGGAGGGAGGGAGGGAGAAAGAAAGGGAGAAAGAAAGGAAGAAAGGAAAGAAGGAAGGAAAGAAGGAAGGAAGAGAAGGAGGGAGGAAGAAAGGGAGAAAAGAAGGAAAGAAAGAAGGAAGGAAGGAAGGAAAGAAAGAGAAAGAAAAAAAAAAGACAGAAAGGTAATGAAAAGAAAGAAAGAGAGAAAGAAAAAGAAATAAAGAAAAAGAAAAAAAAAGTCCAACCAACACCTTCAAAAGCAAGAATAACAAAAAAAAAATCCCTTATTCTCCTTGCATTTACACTTAGAGTTGCATTGACTTTAAAAGGTAATTCTGGTTCACACCAGAATGAAAGAAGAACTAAGTTAAATGGACCTCTAACTGTAAATAATGTTCGGCATGTGTGTCCATGTGATATAAGTGTATATAAGCATTAACACACAACCTCCAGACCACTTTTTTGTGCAATGCTAACACTAGTCTTGATATGTAGGGAGGTACGTTGTCCAGACCATTTTTAAGACAGTAATGAGAGGTTTGTGGTCTAATTCTTCAGCTACGTGCAGACCCACAAATATAATTGTGGAAAATTTCACATCTATAAATATTTTTAATTCCAGACACTCTTTTCCCCTTTGTATAAATTTGTGCACTACTGGCCTTCGCCTTAGATGCACATGAAATGATTCTCCAGTCTTCTCTTTGCCACAGCATAAAAATAATTCTAAGGCTGCCCTGAAGTTCATTTTCTGGGGTTATCAGAGGTACTTTGACATCAATATGCTGAATATTAGGTGCTGCAGGAATAATACCTTTAAGTTTTAAAGTTTTCTCATGAAATTCTATCCATTACCATTCTTTCAATTTGTGTAAAATTTTTGTCATGGCTTTTTATTCCTGAAATAATTTACTGATTCATTTACAGAAATCTTTTACCATTTAAAAAATATTTATCTGATTATAAGGTTTACCACAGCTTTAAAATGTTGCAAATTTCCCAGTGTCTGATTTCACACCGTTGGGTGTCAGTATGACTCTCAAATACAATTCTTTACATTTTGAAATAAACATGGCTATATCTTTTACAGTTAGACCTGCGGCTCAAACAATTTCTAAAACTTTCCTTAGCCTGTGAGAACACTTGACTTCACCAGGAACCGATAGCACTCTGTCCCTCTGAAAATGTAACTAATTTTATTTGTGGCCTAAATAGGCTAGTGTCTGAGGGTAGCACCTTAAACCAAAAGGCTGCTGCTCTGAAATCAGGCTGCCTCTCTCTGTGTATTTTACCAGTAGCCTTGACCCCATCTTACTATGCTAAGGTACACAGTAAGGATTTTACAGGTAAAGGATTTTGTGTCCATATGCAGGTGCATTGCTGAGGACTAGGACACAGATGTAGTTTCTGTAATAAATGAAGCTTGAAGTCAACGTGAGATCATCCTGTGGTCCTCTAGCACTTTGGGAGAAGGCTGTAGAGCAGGACAGTCTGAGAAGCCTGGAGGGCAATTCAGCTCACTCTTAGGTAGGCTTTTAAAGGCTGGTCCTTTGATTGGCTCTCCAGGCTTCATTGACTGTATTGATTAAATCTCTGTTAAGTACATAGAAAATGTATATATCTATCTTTTCTTTAGACACCTACATTCAGGTAAATTAAATCTGGATCTAAATCTCATTTCACCAGACTATTTTTACTAAGCTTATATCATTATAAGTATTGAATATTATAATAAGGAAATCTGCTGCCAAATTGCTACTACAATTAGGGCTGACTTGGCTTTTGGAATGCAAAGACACAAACAACTTCTATCACTGTGTGAGCCTCAAAACACATGGATAATCCCCTAGCTCTCTAGCAAAGAGATGCCAATTTTTCCTTAGCTGTCTTTTGTTTAGTTTTCAGAGGCACTCAAATCAGACACAAGGGGATGAACTTTTAAAAGTTGTTTTCTTTTGAAATAAACTTCAAACTTCAGACACAAAATAGCTCCAGATGTTTGATTCCCATGCATGCTGATTGGCAGAGTGAAGGCAAAAGCATGTTTTAAAGGAGTTAATTTTTAAAAACACAAATGGACACCTGAGCCCTCTTATCTCCTCGAAATATTAATCTTTTAGCTCCCTTTCTGCTTGTCTTCAATATCAGATTCATATGTGCCCTGGTTCTCTTATTCCATGTGTTTATCCTGCCCACCACACATCTCTGCATTAGAGTAAAGAACAGAAGCTCAGAAATCTCTTGAGTAGTAAAGTTGCCAGAGGAGCTAAGAGCAGATTTTGGAGACTGGTTTACCCAGAGAGTCTGTATGTCACATAAGACTTCCAGGAGGTCTGCTGAAATGCACCTCTGTGGGAGGAAAAGAGCTGCTTTGGGAGCAATGAGGATCCCGAGTGAAAGCTCTTTCTGTTCAGACCAGCTGCTTGGTTAGTCCTCAGAAAACACTGATGGGCTTGCTTCAAGTTTTATGCACATTTGCCTAAGGCATTGGATGGGCGGTTCTTTAAATAGAAAAATGAATAACCAAATCACAAATAATTAAGAGACAAATACAATACTGATGTTCTGTGAGGTCTCATCCCACCTGCACTTGGACACGCAGACGTATTTTTAGCTCACTAGCAGCTCTCCTGGAAAGGGAAGTAATCAAAAACCTGTAAAGGCAGATGATAGATTTGGATACATAAAGCCCACTTTCTGTTATGGAGTGGAAATTCCAGCAGCTCCATCACAAAATGTTTTCGCAGTTCAGGCCTGGGACTACCACTTTGATTAGCTAGTCTGTACTCCTTCTAAAAACTTCCAATATAAGCCAATATTTCCCTTCTAGATCTTGATTTGCCAGTACAGGAAGATGAGAAACAGCTTTCTTCCTTTGTCCTTTTTTCTGTTATCCTTTTTTTAAAGATATAGCATCTTCAAGGCAGGGAGTTGTACGTTCCTTAGCAAGCAGACATCTAGCCATCTGTACATGGCCCCTTAATGGTGATGTAAAAAGAACAGCACACTAAAACAATTGACACCACAGAAAATGAAGAAAGAGTCTTCTATGCAACACTGAACTGAAAAATAAAGACCACATCCCACAGAATAAACTCAGTTGAGTTGTGTATTTGAAGCTATGCAAGAATTACATATGCAGCTAAATTTTAAAGTCTTTTTAAAAGGCAGAATCAGAATTCCCTTTTGGTATTCCTCCCTTTAGCTTTTTAGGAAGTTTAGTAAACAGTAGATTTTAATTTTCACAGATTCTGTCAAGTACGGCCAAAGAGCTAGTATTTTTTTTTTTTTCTGGGAAAAGGAAGAGGACAATTGCTTGTAAAAGAATATATGCTAAACTTATTTTCAAAGTTCAAGACTGATATTTCAGAAATCCAGCTAGCTTTCTTCTATGGTTATCTCAGAGGACAAATCATTTAAATAAAAATAATTGTATTTTATTTTTAGTTTCAGTTATTCAGCCTCTGTATTGGACATAGGCTGACATTTGGAGGAATCTTTACTCCAATACTTGTCTAGTTGGAGCATATCAGTGAAGATGTTCCTTATTAAAACAAACAAACAAACAAACAAAAACCCTAAACCCCCAAATCCACAAAAAGGCAACATTACAAAAAGCCCAGAAAAATCAGCATGCAGCTAAATCAAAAAGGGTATTTTTCCCCATGATTTTAGCAGCACTTGTCATAAGAAGCTCTATGGGATCACAGTCTTGGTATTCACTATATGCTTCTATGTGTCTTCTTTGAAATGAGGTGGTGCAATTGGAAATGCTTCGCAGCTAGTCTGTCGCTTTGATAAAACAGGTCATCAGTGGCATCTTTGCTAAAAGCTTGTTGCTGTTTTTAGTGGTGCATGTCTTTCTCTAGAGAAGGAAGCAGCTGTGAGCTCCGCCACCACATGCCTGCTGTGTGACTGCAGCTATCTAACTATTACAATAGTGTTTGCTTTCGTACACCTTCAACTTTTCAAGGAGTTTGCTTGTTTATGGTGATTTTACAAAAGGTACTATTGAGGAAGCACGGTATAGCACAAACACTGTCTGGTGTCTTTCATGGATTTTTTTTTCTTTCTGTCTTTCTAGTTCTCTGCCCTGTAATATGGAAGATAGATAATTCATTCTTCCTTTGATATCACATACATGCAGCATGCTCATAAAGATAAGAGGGAAAACAAAAAAAAAAAAGAATCCAGAATTTCCTTCCAGCCATGACTAGTTTATACCATTCCTGGGATTCAAATCAGTTATTAGGTCAGTATACCAAACGAGCTTAAATGATTTTGTGGTAATATGTATTTGCAGAGCAGTTCCAGTCCTCCCAGTAAATCCAGACATTCCTCCTATTCTGTTGAGTTTGCTTTTGGCTCAGCAACATAGATACATATTTGTTTTGGACTAAAGCATTGCTTCTGGTTGTAACAGAGATAATTTAAACATTTTCTGTTCTGCTGGACATATTTTGGTGCTTTTTGTTTTGAAATGATTAAGAACTCAAGTACAGGAAGGTGTTGCTGGAGGATGTTACCTGTTGCATTTCTCTCTCTCTTTCCTGCTTATGCCAAATGCACTTCTTGTGGGAATAATCAAAGAAAAGAAGAACAAAGAGAAAAAGAAAGAGAAATGAAGGGAATCATAGAACTAGACCATTCTACAACTGCAGATACTCTCCATGTGTCACTCCCAGCTCAGATCATTAGCACAAAGAAGAAAGGAAGGTGAAAAGTTATTAAAAAAAATGGGGAAAGATTAATTTCAAAGTACATATGAGTTTCCTCCGACTTCAGTAAAAAATCCTACTATCCTACATTGATAGAACCAGAAAAGGAGGTAAAGATAAAATAAAGATAAAATTCTCTCAGACCACATCAGGGATTTACCATTGGCATAAGCACTAGTTGGTGTTAACTGAGGAAAACCACGCCCCTGTTAGGCATTCAGGTGGTGATAGATGGTCTGTGGAAACAACTTGGCCTATAGGAAAGAGGGCACCTTAAGCTCTAGTGCAAGTGGAGACTTGGCCATTGATGGAGGTAAGAGGTGCTAATAAGGACACAGAGTGAGTCAGGTCACTTAGTCTTTGGTAGTTAACTGTATATTCATTTTGACAGTTTTCTGTCATGAACAACAGCAAATCACACAATCAGAGCTCAAGATGCCAGCAATACCACAAGAAGGTGAAACAACTTAGTGAGTCATGGATTTACTAGGGTGGCTAATGCATCTGAGATTTGCTGCCCTGTGGCCTTTTAGCTCTGAATCACCGTGTATATGTGACACAGACTACATGAAATTGTGACAGCCATATGCCTATGCAGCCAATCCTGTTCAGACTATGAATGTATTTGGCTTAGACAGTAATATGAAAGGCAAAAAGCAGTGTGGTCAATCTATTTGAAATAAATGTTGGCCTAAATATTCTTCCAGTATTGGAACACAGTCTAGGGGAGCAGCAGGCATTATTAAGCATCTGTAACACAATATAACCTGGGTCAGTTAGAGAAAAACATAATCCTATACAGAGTATGCTGAATAACCTGAGTGATAGTTCACCTAACTTATAGTAAAATGCATATAACAGAACAGAAAATTAATCTAATTCAGTGAAGACATTCATATGAGATAGCACTGAATGGCTACTGTATCTACCATATCTGTATTATATCTACCATATTTATATTATATCTACATATCTACCGTATCTATATTATATCTACAGTATAATATTCAGTTCAGCCACAGCAGAGTCCAATTGGTGTCCTGTTCCTGCTATACCTGCCTGCTTTGGTAAATATCCTGTGTTGATTCATTCATTGCTCAGAATTGGTACTTGGACCTTTTTCGGAATAACAGCAGCTGAAGTCATACACATAGTTAACTTTTGCTCACCACTCTCTTCTGAGCACTTGCAAAACTGTACAAAATGTGCAGTTTTTCAGGTTTGCACATCGCTCCATGGAGTCGGTGCAATTCAGAGAGGCTGCAGCGCATCCTAACTATTTCTTCATTTTGCGCAGGCAATACAAAACATGCTGTGGAGGTTGAAGAGTCACAGCCTTCTTATTGCATTTATTCATCTGAAAACTGAACTGAACTAAATAACTAGGATGCAACCACATAGGGCTTTAACATTTAACACTGAACACATTGAACCGAGTCCACACCAGCTGGCAACCAGCAAAGAGAGCAAAACGCCAGTTAAATAGAAATCAAAATTATTCCCATACAATTATGAACAGACAGGAATTCTGTATTTTTTAAACTGGACTGACACATTTTCCTGGGTTCATTCTGTATGCTAATTCTATATGTTGTTTTACCTACCATTCTACTGATGAGTCGAGTAGTTTAGATTACACACCTGAAGTGCATACTAAAAGGAGTTACATGAAAATAAATGAGCCTATTCATTTTCAGAGAGCTCTGAGAGAGAAAGGTTTAAATATTCACAGCAGGTGGCACTACCTATTTCATTTCAAACTATTGCCAGGGAAAAGAAGAATCTAATAGTTATCTGATGTCAGGAAGGATCTATAAAGAATATTACATCCGGTGTTGGGTTTGGACTTTCAAAGAAACCAGAAAGACTCCGGTGTCTATACTTCATTTACATTCAGATCTGACTGGTAACCTGTTCTCTTTTATTCCCTGTATCATCCTTCCATATCTCTACCCCTGATGTCAAATAACCTTACCAGGGTAAATGTCAGAGGAAAAAGGGAGCTTTTTCTTACATGGAGAGTTCATTGCCTACTCCTCCCTAACACTGGAATGTCAGCCATTGTTCTTCCTTGTTAAAATAAAAAGAAACACTGTTTCGTGAGTGCCAATTAAAAACATATTGCAAAGTATCATGGGGTGAAATTATACCACAGAGGTTTGGGATATCTGTGTTTACAGGAACATTCATAGATGTATTTTGTCCTTACAGAGGAAGTACACTAGCTTCTGATAAAGGCTTTTTTGCTTTAAAAAGCTCTGTACATGGAATACAGACAGGATGTACTGTTACCCTGTAACTGTGTAGCAGAGCACTACCATTTTAAGTAATAGGCCATAAACTTTTTACTGAGATTGCAAAAACCTCAGGACTGAGGTTCATCAGGCCTGCTCTGCCTGAACTTGTCTTGACCCGCCTGCAGCCTTTTTTTCACTCAGTTTAGCAGCAACAGACTAATTCAGTTATGTGGGGCAGAGAAATGCAGGCCTGGTACGACAGCAGAGTCCTTCAAAGGTGAGGATGCAGGATGTAGTGTGGAAGAGCATGGGAACGGGACAATAAGGGATAGGGTGCAGGCTGGCACTGGAGACCCCACAGTGATAAACAGTTCACTCAAGGTCAGTTCCAGAAACGCAAATCTGGAGCTGAGCAAAACCGGGTTTAGGGGTGAAGAAGGTAGTAACTACAGTTGTAACATGGAGCTGCAGAGTAATGAAGAAAGAGCAGAGGTGTAAAAGTATAATAGCAAACATAGAAAAAAAAAAAATGATCCCAAGTGGATCCTGGAGTTAGGAGAAAGATACCGTCAGCATAAGCACCACATTCCTCCTGGAGAAGGACTCTGGGTGCTGATGACTCTCTGTTATAACACACACACCAGAATGAAACCAACAACTTTAGGACCTCAGGGAGCAGGGGCAAGGTGAGTGTATTGCCAGGAAAAAGGGCAGAAAGTAGGGAGTGCACATATAGCAATTCCAACTGTATTAGTATTCTTTCTTTTTCTTTAAAAATTAGATTTGGACTAATAAAAATCAGGTACTTGAGATTTCGGTCATGCTAACAAGAAATTATCTTCATACTTGTGGTTCTTCTTTGCTCAAAACAAGATTCTGAGCATTACAATGTGTATGTATTGCGTAACTTTTGCATTTTCACTAAGAGAATGCACAAGCAGCCATATGTGAATTTAGCACTTACAAAGAATGTCTGACAGTCCTGCCAATGAGAGTCCTCTCTCTTAACTGTGGAGAGAAAAAAAAAACAACTATCTTCCTGTCGTGGTTTTGTTTAGTGAGGGGGGGCCTAAGGTGGTAGCTTCTGTAGGAAACTGCTAGAAGTCGCTCCCCTTTCTTCAGGGGACTTGGCCAGGCAGCCAGGCGGACCCACTGCTGGCCAAGGCCGAGCCGATTGGTAGCAGAATGTCTTGTGATAACGCCTCTGTGAGAACGTATTTAAGAATGGGAAAACAGAAAAAAAAAGAGAAAGGAGAGAAGATGTGAAGAAGCTGAGTAGGGGCAGAGGCGCAGAGGGGGAGGTGCAGGCCTCATGGGCCTTGCAGGCCTCACCCTCTGGCCTCTCGCCAGGCAGCCGACTGGGCCTGACTCGGTCCAGCCCGGCTGCAAGAAGTGCAGAGGAGATGAGAAGTGAATAAGATGTAAAAAAGATCCTGAGAGACATCTACCAGCCTGTTGTGAGGAACGGCTGCAGACGCCAAGGTCAGTTCAGAAGAAGGGGGAGGAGTAATGCGGCTCCTGGCCAAGATTCCCCTGCAGCCTGTGGTGACGACCATGGTGGAGCAGGTTGTCCCCCTGCAGCCCATGGAGGTCCACGGAGGAGCAGAGATCCACTTGGAGCCCGTGAAGGACCCCGTACCGGGGGAGGTGGATGCCTGAAGGCAGCTGTGGCCCGTGGAGGGCCTGCTGGGACAGCTGTTCTGGAGAGACTGAACTCCGTGGAAGAGATCACCCACGCAGGAGCAGTTCCACAAAGGACTGTGGCCCGTGGGAGGGACCCCACGATGGAGCAGGGGAGGAATGTGAGGAGTTCTTTCCCCAACCATGAAGAAGCGGCGTGAAACAACGTATGATGAACTGACTGCAACCCCCATTCCCTCTTCCCCCCTGTGCCGCTCGGGAGGGGAAGGTAGTAGAGATAATGTTAAGCTTGGGAAGAGGGAGGGGTGGGGGGAGGTTTATCTTGTTTTCTGTCTCATTATCCTGCTGTTTGTAGTAATAAATGAATAGTTTTCCCCAAGTTGAGTCTGTTTTGCCCGTGACGGTAACTTTAAGGATTTCTCCCTGTCCTTATCTCAAACCTCGAGCCGTTTTTCCTTATATTTTCTCTCCCTGTTCTCTCGGAGTGTGGGGGGAGTGAGAGAGAGACTGCGTAGTCTGGTCCGATCGGGGCTGAACTACGACACTTCCAAAAAGCTAGGACAGCTAAAGCATCAATAGTGCAAGCTTATCTGTGCTTTCTGCCTAGTGTGCCTCAATTCTGATTGACAAGGACCATCTCAAAAGTGAGAGGTTATTTCAGTTTCTACAACCCATTCAGCACTTGACCTGTCAGCATGACAGCCAACAAGTGTGCCAATTAGTGTGATATATTTGTATTAATTTCAGCATTAACTGCAAGAATAACTAGTTTGGACATTCTGGAAGTGCTATGACTTGGGCATCCAATAAAATTGAGCATTGGATTAATCTAAATGGATCTTAATGATGCATATGAAAAAGTGTATAACTTTGGATATAAACATCTGGCTGATGACCAGTGAGGGACTGGCTAGTGCTCATTTGTACCACTGCCCACTAGTAGTCAGGGTCCAAATAGCCCATTTCGTTATGAACCTACGCCACTGACAGATATTCTTCCCCAGCTCTATTCAGAGCAGTTTGTCCTTCTGGATGGAATTTGATTTCTGTAGCTAATGTCACTGTGGTGCTGCTGGTGACCATGATGGGCAACACAGCATTATCCACAAACTGTTATGCAGGCAAAGATTTGCAATTGTTTGCTCTTTACTTCTCTGAGGGAACTTTAAATAATCTTTGCATCTGATGCAGTTTTCCTCATTTCATTTTAAATAATAAAACAAGTTTTGTGCTGGAAGAAGATTATTTCCATAATTTTAGCCAGAAGTGAAAATATGTGTGGAACAAGGACAGAAATTAATCCCGCAAAATACCTATTGAGCCTTAGCTCATGATATTTCTAAATCACAGTTGCTTGGATTTTTTTTTTTAATTATTATTTTTATTTTTCTTTCTTTTTTTTTTATTTTATCTCATCTTATTCGAGCAGTTTGATGTTACCTCTACTTCTTCTCATGCAATTATTTTATATGCACAGAAGCTTAGTCCCACTGAAGACATTTGCAGTCCCACTGTTTTTAATGTAAGCAAGTTTTGAGACACTGAATATATAAGGCTTTAAACTGTCCATTTCATAAGACATTTGTGTATAGTTATTTTTGTGCTTTATAAAATGTTTAATTTTTTCGGTGCATAAATAATTTTTAGCTTTACCTAATTTCAGAGCATAAAGGGCATGTCAAACTTTACTAAACTGAAGCCCCAGGAATCCAACAATGATGGATTTTTATAATGATAAAACCCTTAATGAATTATCGTAGTTCCTTAACAAGGATTTAATAAGAAATTTCTTTTGCCAGCATGGTTATTAGTTCTCTCATCTGAATAGCCTTAGGCCTGTCTACCACAGAATTGTACAACATAATATTCTTTCTTTGTCAATCACACAATACTGCAAAACTCCGAGCCATGAATTAAACATACTTACTTTTCCTTTCTTTGCTTTTTTTTTAATTTTTTTTTTTCTTTTACTTTAAAGGTCAAGGGTTCTGAATGTGTAACTTGAAATGAAGATGTGCTGACTGCAAGACAACTGTTACTCATGTATAATGGAAGAATGCCCACTGCTATTCAGACACTTTCCTGTATGCTAAGGTGTCTTGGAGGAATTGACTGCAGAACACAATCTCTTTACTCTGAGTGGATGCTTGTCTGTGTCCTTATGTGCATTTTTATGGATAAGTTGTACTCTTTTCTTTTTCTTTAAGACATTTCTCTGTCTTTGAATAATGTTTTGAATACTGTAATAGCCATTAGTCTTTTTTATTTTAGTGACTATACCTATACTTGTGGCCATGCACACATGTGTGTGTACACATAATTATTTACTGATGTCCACTTGAGACAATAGGACTACATTTTTAAACCATAGCTTTAAAACCTTAAACCTGCAAAGTTGAGCAGTGAAATGTTAAGAAATGCCTGCCTGCTGTATCTTTGTTCAGTCCTCTCATGTAAATATTTTATGCTACAGTTATTAATTACTTGTTTAATTATTCAGAAAACACTAAAATAAAGCTGATTGCAAAGAGCTGCAGAAAAAACTTATGAGACTCACTGACTGCATGATATAATGTAGTATGGAATTTTATGTCAACAAGTACAAAGCAATCAGCATGGTTAAAACAGCAGTAAATGCTCATATGCTGTGATGGACTCTAAATTCATGACTCCAATCCAAGAGAAGGATTTTGGAGTCATTGGATATTTCTCAGAAAGCATCAGATCAATACTCTGCAGTGGTCACAAAGGCAAGCAGAATGTTAGTGATTATTAAGGAAGGATTTGAGAAGAACATATGAAATACTATATAACCATAGAAATCCACAGAAATGCATTTATGATGGTGCTTACATCTTGAATACAATATGCAGTTCTAATCCCTCATTTCAAAAGGATATATGAGAACTAGGAAAGGTACAGAGGATGGTGACAAGAATGATCAGAGGTAAAGAATAACTTATGTTTAAGGGCAAGTTAAAAGCACTAGGAATCCTGGAGGGGAGGAAAAAAAAAAAGGCAGAGGAAGCAAAAAAAAACCCCAAAGAATGACTGAGGAAGGCTGTAATAATAAGAAAAAACCCCAACACAACAAACTATAAGTCAAGAGCATCATGGAAAGGGGGAATATTCCTTATGCCCGCAATTAGAATTACATGCAGCCAATTAAATTCTTAGGTTGCAAGTCTAAAAGTGACAGGAGAAAGTACTTTTTCACAGGTCACATAATTTCATTGTGGAACTGATTGCCACAGAATATTGTGGAGGCCACGTGCATAAATGGGTTTTAAAAAGTGATTACACAAATTAATGAAAGAAAAGTCTGTCAAGAGCTATTAAACATGATGAAGTGATTCCCCAGCTCAGGAAATCCTTAAAGGATATACTGCCGGAAGCTGGAAGGATGTAAAAAAGAAAGGTTTTATTACAATTTAGCACTGAGGAGTTTTGTTTTGTTTTGCTTTGTTTTAGAGGTTATGTTTAAATTCTTTCTTCAACATTTCTTACTTGCCACTTCAGAGAGAGGATACTGGGTTAGATAGACTTTAATCTTAAACATTAGAGACATTTTTATCTTTATATATTCTTTTTACAGATTAAAATCTTCAGAGAATGTGTTATAATTGCCTCTGTGCCTTGAAACTGTAATCATAAAGTAGTGTTAGGCAGTGTTGACACAAGGAATAAAAATATGTTTGTACAAGGTATCTTACAGTGTATCCACTTAAAGCCTGGAAAAAAAAAAAAGTATCTTCTGATCATATGGATGGGTTATTTTTTTTTTTTTCAAAATATGTGACCTAGCCAAATTTGAGAGCATTTTAATTTAATAGCAATAGGAAAATCAATAGTAATTTCTACTCTATAGTATAAGTATTAGCCTGAACCTTCATTTGAGTCTAAACTTGCCTTTTGTCCACATTTTTTGTATTCCAACCTGGATTTGAGACTGGGCTTATGGTTGTCAAAAGAGAAAACTCAGACTTAGATATTCCTTCATATATCCCAGCTTTTGGAGAAAGACAGTATGTCTGCAGGGTTTTCTGCAGGAGGTAATTCAGCAACATGGCTGAGTAGAACCAAGTCTGGATGAAGGCTACTTCCATTACTCAGCTAAAGTATTTTCCCCTATAATTGTTCTCAGAAATGACATAACTGTTTTAACGACATCATTTCAAAATTCTACTTGAGCCAAACATCAAGAAACTTGAGATCTTTAAACAAATATAGGCTGGCAAAATTGTAAGCACAGAGGGTCTTAGAGAAGTAGAGAGAGGTGTGATGGAGATTCTGTATTACCAACTCCATACGTAATTTACTTGGGAAATTGATAAGAATTTCCAAAGGTTTAATTAAACAGGACAGCAATATGAGATGAATATTATTGCATTAATTGCCAAATGAGCACTGAGAGCCCTAACAATACTACTAGTAATGACTGCATTAGCAGTCTGAAACAAAGTCTGTTTGAACATTTATTGTAGTAATTTAACCACCAATGATAATTCATGGGCAGATCTTTGTAGGCAGCAGGAGTCCCAGGTTTCTGCACTGACTGTAGCACAACCTACATACAAAACAGGGGTTTAAGTTGAGAAAATGGAATAGCCCTCAAGATATGATTTTGGACATTTTTAAATAAAGGCATATTCACCTTCTTACATGAAGTGAGATCTTGAACACAAACATAGCATTTTTAGATTAATTTTCTGAATATTAGACTTTACTGGGTTGGGTGTCCCTTGTGATCCAGACTTTTCTTTAGTATTCATTTGGGCAGAAAGAAGCTCGTTTAAAAGCTTAGAATGTTTTTTTATTCCTCTGTATTGTTGGGCTGAAATGTATGGCTGCTGCTGATGCAGCCATATTGTATCCTTGCAGTCTCTTCTTTCGTTGAGTAAAAAGCATCTTGAAGTTAACACACACTTTTCATTGAGTGTGTTACACAGATAAACTAGCCTGAGATATAGGACACTCTGGCCCCAAGTCATTATAAATACTTAGAATAGGAAACAGGTTTACTCCTAACATAAGTGTCGTCCTGTGGGATACGAATTAAAGTTTGAATACAGAGGATGGACATGAATGTTTGACTCACAGAGCTCAGGTAAGTACCCTGCCAACTTCACTACTTTTCTGTTAAGGTAGGCTACAGTATTTTGGACGTCCTTAGAGTATGTTTGATGTAGACAGTGTCACTATGAAAATGGTAGTTCAAAATGAGTGAATCGGACTTCAGTAAGGGCTTACCCTAGTCATAAGCAAATTGTTAGCTGCAAAGCAACATCAGATGGGTTAACCTTGTGGTGAGTTAACATTGGCTGGCTGCTAGATGTCCACCCAGCAGCTCTCTCACTGTCCCTCCTCAATAGGACAGGGGGAGAAAATAAGATGAAAAATCTCATGGACTGAGATAAGGACAGGGAGATCATTCACCAATTATGATCACAGGCAAAACAGACTCAGCCTGGGGAAAATGAATGTAATTTATTGACAGATGAAATAAATAGATTTGGTTGTTTAGAAACAAATAAAAAAAACCTAAAACACCCCCCCTCCGTCTCCCCCTTTTCTCAGGCTCAAATTCACTCCTTCGTTGCTGATTCCTCTTGCACACCCCTGCTCCCCAGGCGGTGCAGAGGGATGGGGAATGGGGGGTTGGGGTCAGCCTATAACAGTTCCTTGGTGCTGCTCCTTCCTCCTCACACTTTTCTCCTGTTCCAGTGTGGTTTTCTGCATGGACTTCAGCTTCCTTCAAAGCTCAAATCCATGCAGTGTAGGGTCCTCCACGGGCTACATGGAAATACTGGCTTCACCTTGGTCCTCTCAACAGGCTGCAGGGAAATCTCTGCTCTGGCTGCTGAAGCACCTCTTCCTCCTTCTCTCACCATGGTGCCCACAAGGCTCTGTATCACACTTTTGCCCTCACTCCTCACTGCCATGCAGTGTTTTGCCCTTTCTTAAACCTCTTTTCCCAGAGGTGCCACCATCTTCACTGAGGGACTCAACTATGTCCTGTAGTGGGTCCACTGGAGACGAAGAGAACTGTCTGGGGTCAGCCCCAGCCTCTCCTTACAGAGGCCACCCCTGCAGCCTCTGCCTGCCCATGCCTGGACACCTCCATCTGATACAGTTTTATGGTGTTACAGGTGCCCCTGGCATATACCACGTCAATTTTATCAGCTTCTGTACGGCTTCAGCTGAAATAAAGTGACAGTCTATAGTCACTCTTCTATACAGATATGCTCCGTGAAACCTAGGGTTAAATAACAATTGAGGAATGTCTTCATGAGTATCTTTTTTTTTTTTGTACTGAGTCTAGCTGGAATGGAGTTAATTTTCTTCATAGTAGATTGGTGCTGTTTTTCGATTTGTGACCAAAATAGGGTTGAAACACTGTGGTAGGGACACTCGCCCTAAATTAGGAAACTTCTAGAGCCATGTGGCTGTTGTAAAGAGGAGTCTTCAGCCAATGAGAAGTGGCGTGACCATATGTGACCACAGATCTGATTCAATAGGGTATAAACGGAGCCAGACAGAGGGTGAGCTTGAGCAGGGAGTTTGTGGCTGGTGACTCTCCCCTTAGGTTAGGACACTGCTTAAGGAAACTCCTCGAGGTTGAGACTCCTCCTTTTGTTCAGTGAGTGACTGCCATTTTGGATCATCAGAATTCCTGAGTGTAGTATTAATTTCTAAGTAATATTTTGAGCCTGCAGATTGTTAATGATATTGAAGCAATTTCAGTTAAAACAGAGCTAAGTTTGAATTTATTATCAGTTTGTTACAAATAAATCCCATTTGAGTTTATTACCTCAACTAATTTAATTTTTGTGAGTTTCCACAACATTCCACAATTAATGTTTCAGGTCCTGCTGAACAGCATGAAGATCTTCGCTGTTTCTCATTCTGCTACCCCAGACAGTAGGCTAGGAGTAGGCAAGAGGCTGGGGGAGACACAACTGGGACAGCCAACCCCAAATGACCCAAGGGATATTCCATACCATACAGCATTGTGCTTAGCAATAAAACTAAGGGAGAGTTTTTCCAAAGTAATTGTTGCTAATCGGTCTGCTGGTAGGAGGCACTGAGTGACTGCCTTTGCATCAAGTCTTTTGTTTCTTTTTTTTTCCTTTAGTTATAAAACTGTCTTTGTCTCAATTAATAAGTTTTTTTCCTCACATCTTGCCTTCCAATTCTCTCCACCTTGCTGATGAGGGGAGTGAGTGAGTAAGTGACAGGGTGGGGGTTTAGTTGCTAGCCAGGGTAAACTCAGAACACTTCTGCTGAACTTAAGGATCAGAATTCAAGCACCTTCAAAAATGTGGGCAGAAAATTGTTCAGATTTTTGTGGAAGTAAAAAGCTGATGACATCTGAGATGACTGTCTCTGTGCTAGATGCTTTGTGCTTCCTTTGTAGTGAAGGGAAAGAAGCAAATACTGATAGCGCACAATTCATATGATTCATAGGATCAGTGCAGGTAAGACTGAGTCAACAGGCATCTTATTCACAGATTTACTTTGGTTCCAGGTTCTGACTTGGGTGAAAATAGAACACCAGCCATAGTTTTCTGCCTAGGTAACTGTATATGTAAGATAAAGCAGAAATATAAGTATTTTTTTGTTCCTGCTGTAGGTAAGCCTCCATGTAAGTCTTTTATGGTTCAGCAATCCAAGTGGGGTGAATTTGTTTTTGTATAATCAATTATATTTAACAACTAGGACTGAGCAAATAGATGATATTTTACTTCAACAAGCCAATCTGGCAAGGGATTTTATCAGAAAAGTGATCCAATCTTTCAGTACTAATGTCTGATCAACTATAAACTTTTTAGAGGGAAAACTTTAAGAGCTAAATACAAATTATTAACACAGAGTACTATAAGGAATTACTATACATATATTAAAAGATCAAGTATATGTCACCAATGTGAGACTTCATTTTGTAGTTTTTGTCTTTTTTTGTGTCCTACTTGGATCCAATTTGTGTGAGAAATTTGCATCAGTCACAAGAGATCTTTATTATATGATTCATTGTAACCCATTGGATCTCTTGTTTCCGTGTACATAAATGAACTTTGCTGATGTAAAACACAAATGATTGCACTTGATTGACCCTGAAGTTATACATTCTTGACAAAAAAAAGGATAAGCATCTTGAAAGCCATATGTCAACAGATGTAAAGGAGATGAATTTCAATATAAATATGGTGATTATTACTGGTCAGCACTGTGAGCAGCAAATTTTAAAAGCATGCAAGCAGAGAAGGTGAGGAGATGTCGTAGTTCAGCCCCGATCGGACCAGACTACGCAGTCTCTCTCTCACTCCCCCCACACTCCGAGAGAACAGGGAGAGAAAATATAAGGAAAAACGGCTCAAGGTTTGAGATAAGGACAGGGAGAAATCCTTAAAGTTACCGTCACGGGCAAAACAGACTCGACTTGGGGAAAACTATTCATTTATTACTACAAACAGCAGGATAATGAGATAGAGAACAAGATAACCTCCCCCCACCCCTCCCTCTTCCCGAGCCCAACACCATCTTTACTACCTTCCCCTCCCGAGCGGCACAGGGGGGAAGAGGGAATGGGGGTTGCAGTCAGTTCATCATACGTTGTTTTACGCCGCTGCTTCATGGTCGGGGGAAGAACTCCTCGCATTCCTCCCCTGCTCCGTTGTGGGGTCCTACCCCTACGCCACAGTCCTTCGTGAAACTGCTCCGGCGTGGGTCATCTCTTCCACGGGTGCAGTCCTTCCAGAACAGCTGTCCCAGCGGGCCCTCCACGGGCCACAGCTGCCTTCAGGCATCCACCTCCCCCGGTACGGGGTCCTCCACGGGCTCCAAGTGGATCTCTGCTCCTCCGTGGACCTCCATGGGCTGCAGGGGGACAACCTGCTCCACCATGGTCGTCACCACAGGCTGCAGGGGAATCTTGGCCAGGAGTCGCATTACTCCTCCCCCTCCTTCTGAACTGACCTTGGCGTCTGCAGCCGTTCCTCACAACAGGCTGGTAGATGTCTCTCAGGATCTTTTTTACATCTTATTCACTTCTCATCTCCTCTCCACTTCTTGCAGCCGGGCTGGACTGAGTCGGGCCCAATCGGCTGCCTGGCGAGAGGCCAGAGGGTGAGGCCTGCAAGGCCCATGAGGCCTGCGCCTCCCCCTCTGCGCCTCTGCCCCCACTCAGCTTCTTCACATCTTCTCTTCTCTCTTTTTTTTTCTGTTTTCCCATTCTTAAATACGTTATCGCAGAGGCGTTATCACGAGACATTCTGCTACCAATTGGCTTGGCCTTGGCCAGCAGCGGGTCCGCCCTAGGCCTGGCCAAGTCCCCTGAACAAAGGGGAGCGACTTCTAGCAGTTTCCTACAGAAGCTACCACCTTAGGCCCCCCCTCACTAACAAAACCACGACAGAAGACAAGATTAAAAGGCAGAAATATTGATCTCATCCTGCAGCTTTGTGTTTCAGCACATCATTCACTTTCAGCTCTCTGTCTCAGTGGCAACCAGTGTGAACAGCTTGAACTTTTTTCTCTATGTATGTTATGGCTATTTCTCTGCATACAGAGATTTTTGCAAAGGATGATGGGGAAGAGACCCAACATGCTTAAAGGCAGAACAGAATTATGGCATTCTGTTAAAATATATTAATGTACCAACTTGATTAAATAAGTTAAGTTTGTTTGTACACAGATGTATTTTAATACTCATGGTTAGAGTAATTTCCTATATCAATGTTTTTTTTGTGGACTTGTTTCAGAAATATTTATATAAATTTATATATATATATAAATATATATATTAATATATAAATATAATTAATAACAGGGATTATAAACACTTAAAGCTGAGCAGGAGAGAAAGCAGAAAGATGAATCACTTAGGACCTTTACCAAGATGTTATTAAGCATTTTAGGCAAACTGTCATACTCCAATCTGGATTAACTACTTGGAGGAGGACCAGATTACTTGACTTTATTTTCCAAATACAGTAGACTAACAAAGTACTTGAGATAACCTGGACCTCTTGTATTTTGTTGGTACCATCTATCCCAGTTGAGAAAAAAGGTTGTTTCCCACTGGCTGGGTCAGTAGGAGCTGTCATAAGCATTTCTCAGTCAGCAGGAGTCATTCTTGAGCCAGTGGGAGCTGTCACGAACCATTCTGATATAACATGCATCAAGCTGGAAGTGAGCTTGACCTCTCCAACCTCTCTTGCTATTACATGCAGGTAATCAGGTCACTCCACTCATCTGTTAGCTCAGACTGAGCTCAACTCAGCCGTTCAACCCCTGATGCAACTGGCCTGACTATCACTTCAGTTGTAACAGCCAACTACCTGTGAAACTTCGTCCAAATCAGTGGGATTATACCAGTGTGAAATTATTGTGGACTGCAGAATATGGTCTTTTATCTCACATCATTTTACTCTGCAAACCATGAAAGGAGGAGTCTGGGTAGCATTTCAAAAGACTGCAAGATAACAGCAGTTGCTCTGTTATGTGCAAAGCATCTGACAGGCTAAGTCAGAAAGTGCCCTGAGTTTGGCAAGTAGAGTCTTTTCACAGAGGTTTCTCTGCAAAAATCCTTTACGCTATGGGAGGGTCAAGTGTTGCAGAATAGACCACTCAGTGGATGTTTTACTCTCTGCAGTAGGTGATGGGTAGTACTGGAGAAATTGATGTATTTTACCTCTGCCTAAGTTTGCAACCATGAACTCTTTTGTGAAGGAAATGACTAAGCTTTCTCTTTCAAAACCAGAATAGTGGTCACTACTTTTAAAGTAATTATTCATGTTACCTTGCTTTATCCTGTAGTTCCTGGCTACACTATAGCTGAATGCTGAACATTCACACAGAGTGTAAGACACTCTGGCCCTAGATTTCCTTTTTAATTCAGGGGAATCAAATCCCACGAAGCTTATCTTGCAGAAATTCTGTCCAAAAGTACTACCTGTGAAAAACATGAATACGAGTGAAGAGAAGCTCTTCATTGCTCCTCTGAAAGCTGCTTCCCTCTATCATATATGTTTAAAGATTAGTTAGACATACACATACAGTCTGCACTACTGGGAGGACCTGAGCAAATTTCACAACTTTGAACCCTGTTTTAGATTGCGATGCTTATATATGCCTCATCTCACAATAGACAGCCTGTGGAAGAGAGAGTTCTGTACCTTTTATCTAGTAGTAGGTGGCTAGAGCATCTGCGTGTGTAACATCTGTATCTCCCACAGCAGAGCTCTGAAGATCGGTCTGTGGGACATCTGCAGTAGGTCAGTCTCACCTTATGTTGTTGAAGTAGTTCCATTTCATGTGTAGTGATTAGAGAGTAAATGGTCCCTGACATAGTGTAAGAGTGTGTGTCACTCTGTGACCTAATGACAAGCCACACTGTATGCAATATACTTTTATCAATATATATATATATATACAATAAGCTTTCTCTGGATCATGAATGAGGACTTAGTCACATGGAAAGTTCAGATCCAGAAAGGCAAAAGAATAAATCATCTCTGGTTTTCCACTTCCAACATCACTGTTCTCACTCTTATTGTTAACAGCTAAAAAGAAAGAGAACAGGAAGCTTTAGGGGCTCTCTTTTGTGTGGTCCTTTTCGACATCAGCTATGTATATGACTGAAGACTATAACACATTCTCAGGAAAATACTTTTTTGGCAGACAAGGAAAGGGAAAAAAAAACCAGGACAAAAAGACAAAGTGCATTTTTTTTGAAGGCAAAAGGCTGGATTGGATGATAGAGAGCTACTCCTAGTCCTCCAGAGAGTGAGACTACTGCTACTTCTAATTGATAAGGAATCCTCCCACTATTCCTGGAGGCATAGCCAGAATGAGGAGAACAGGACATAATGGTGAGATGTGATTGTGCACTGAATTAACATAGAAATTCTGTACATAACCTTCTAGAACTTGGTCATACAATGCTTTGTATTTTCTTGTTTTAATTGGGTGCAACTAGTAGCATATTCCAACAACTTCCACTACTGGCTTCTGTAACTGTTTTTTTTTTATGCTAAATTGAAAATTTTGTCTCATAATTCCATTTGATGTCCAGGTTTCCCTCATATTGCCTTTTTTTTTTCTATGTCACATGTTTCTATTTGAAATAATTCATCCTCATATTACATTCCTCTCTGGGTTGCAAGTTTAATGTGGTCTCCTACAGTCCTACGCTCTCTCTTCTCTTCCTCCTCCCATTCCAAAAATATTCCATGTATTCCTCATTCTCTCACAATCCAGTGGTTGTGATTTCAATGGAAAATTAGCCATACTATCAAATTTGAATGGAAAGCAAACTCTGCCATTCAGATTGCTACAAATATCTAAAGGACTGGTAAGCAATCCCTGCTTTTTGGAACACATCAGAGGCATTCTTTATGTTGCTGAATGACAGAATGAAACAGAGCTCCAACATGGTTGATCACAGTTCTTCCCATTCACTCAGCCCACAACAAAGCAGCATGTGCTAAATAATCCCTATCCTAAAAAATCAAGCAAACAAGCAAACAGAAACAAACTCCAAAACCCTAGAACAAAGCTAGAAGATAACAAATTATATAAGCATCAAAATAAACAAACAAACAAAAAAATATCATCATCCTCTTTCCTGCCCTCCATAATCTTCAAGCAGATATACTTTATCCAGACTAGACCTTTTCCATTTGTTTATATTAATTACTCAACATACACCATATAGTCAGGAAAAGTGTGCTCAAGGACCACTGAACACTGAATTTTCTGAGTGCAGCATAATTACAGAAACATCTGTGCTAAACAACTTTGTCTTGAATCACTGTGAAAATCTGCTATGTTCAGCAGCTTTGTACAAATCTTGATTCTCGCACGTGCTGAAATGGTGATGAATGTTGTTTTTCTGTTTCAGTCACTGTAACTGCATGTGACCAGCATGAACCTTGTGTCTCACCGTCATGTGAAAATGTATTTTCCTTATTCTATTTAACAGTCAAAATCTATTGCCATTATAGATTTACTATGGTGACATATAGCAGCAGCAAATTCATGTTTGAAAACCACAGAAGAGTGTATACAAAACTTTGTAGCTGACAGACGCACAATAGAAATACAAGGAATGCTTTATTTACTTTATTTCTCTTAGATTTTATTACTTTCTTTTGTTTTAGTTTCTTAAACTCCAGTTATATCTTTAGCACATTTAAAAGGTCACATAGATGGTTTATCCAGCATTACAGACCAATAATTCCATCAAAATTAGCATTAGGCTTTCTAGAATTAATTAGACTATGAGACACCTCTAGAGTTTATTTAGTCCAACCTCCTGCTCAAGGGTCAGCTTTGAAATGATATCAGGTTACTTCAGCCTTTATCCAGCCTTTGCCCAAGCAATTTGTTCTGGAATTAACCATTCTTTGTGCCAAAGATAGTGCCTGTATCTAATTGAAATTTCCTTTGCTGTGTCTGGTGGTCATTGCCTCCTGCTCTTTCCCTGTAAGCCTCTGAGAACCTGGCTCCATCTTTTAACTCCCATTAGCTAAAGGAGGAAGACTGCAATCACATCCCTCCATAGCCTTTCTTTTTCAGTCTAGATAAACCCAATTCCCTCAGCCCCTCCATGTGCATCCTATGCTCTAGCCACCTATTTTGGTGACTCACCCTATTTAGATGTTGATAACTTGCTGAACTGGGAGATTCAAAACTGCATACATTATCCTACATGCAAAAGCCGAAGGAAATACAGTTTCTACTGACCAGCAGACTGTAGTCTTGCTCTTCTATCAGTGTTTCAGCTGAATGAGATCTCACCTTCACTTTACACTGTGTTACACAAACATAAGAGCAATGATCCTTATTAAAAAATCCTTATAAAAGAAAACAACTGGAAAATAATGAGTAGATACTGTTATGCACTGATGAACAAAACAGAGGATGATTTGGGGGGGGCCCAAAAAAAGGACTGCTTTATCAAAGAGTAACTTTACAGCTTTGAAGAAAGTATGTGTTTACAAAGAGTAAACTTTGTAGAAAATCTACAAGTTAAAATACCTGGAAGAAAGATGATGTAAGGAGGGATGGGAGACAAAATAAGGAGATAATAGATGTTCTTTTAGATTTCAGTTGTGTCGCTGGACAGTTACTGTGTGACTAGAAGAGCAATACCATCTTGCTCTTCCTGGTTTGGTCAAGCTGTAACAACCAATTTCTTTAGGACTGGTGATCTTCTGTTCAAGTGTTAGGGCATGGTTAGCATAGTAGGTGTCTCAGTGTATATCTATATAGGATAAATATCCAGAAATTGTAGTTGATCATATGTTTCATGTAAGTATATATGACTATAGTATAGGAGTATGAATATGTATGTATGTGTATATTCCTAACCACTGCCCCCCCCAAAAAAAGCTATTTCAGCCAAGTATCTATTTGAATTAAAAGATTAGAAGTCCCAATAATTGATTTTGACTGCTTGGGAAAAATTAGGTAAAATAATGATTATCACAAGAGTGAAAGTCAGAAATTTGACCTATTATAGAAAGCCGGGATATGTTGTAACTACTGAAATAGTTTTACAATAATATGTTCCTGGTAATCATGCAGCTTACATATAGTAATATTAATGTCTGTTTACTGAAGACTTGATGAAGGGAGATGTCATCTGATAGATGTTCTGTAGCTAAATGAAAAAAAGAAACTGACATGCAGACACATGCTGAGGGGACTGGTGTGGTGCTTGCACATGTTTACAGACATTTGCCCAGTCATAAAGAAGCCTATAGCTGAGAAACATCCTATGGAACTCAAACCTCCTCCTTTCTCTATTTAACAAAGCACTCTTACTACTGTGTACCAAAGGATCTCACCTCTTGGCTATTCAACACATTTTTGTTACTGGACCAGAAAAATTTTCTTTTCAACTATCTACCATAGCTCTTAAAATTAGAATCCTACCTGAACTGAACTGAAATTTTCTCAGCTGCTGCACACTTGAAAGTTGCTCAGATCAGAATATCTCTAAATCATGATATCTTGATACTCCAGATTAATATCTCAATTTTGTAGCTCAGATCCATCCTTTAATAATTTTCTGGGTGGCTAAATTCCTACATGGGTGAATGAATTTTCTCGGAAAAGCACTATGCTTCAGGAAAAAAAAAATGTTTGCTTTACGTATTGCATATTTTCAAGATTTATGAATAATTTATTGTTGTTTAATTGTTTTCTAACATTATCCATTCTGATACCCATTTTATGTGATTAGAAGAACATACTTTCTTGTCCAGTATCTCAATGTTCTAAAAAAACTCATTACTTGCAGAAAGCTCAGAATTAAATAAAAAAAAAAGTCATAGCATTGCAGATTGGTCTAAAAAAAAATAAATGGATGAAAATTAATCATATGATATGCAAGGGTCTGGAAGAGAAGTTTGCAGAAGGAGGTAAAAGGAACAAAGGTTTTCCTAGCATATGGAAGAACACAGGTTTTTCAAACAATTTAAAAGTTATTAGCTGAGAGTTTTACAGCTTTATGCTTTATTTTGCTTACAAAGATTTAACAAGAATTCCTTTTCGTCCTTTCAGGATGCTCTGAATTATATATTAAAAAAAAGTTTTTTCTAAGCAGAATCACTTATTCAGAATATAATGGCCTTAGGTTGATCATCACAAACCATACCAGAAGAAAATTCCCTGGTGACTGACATGTAAAAGTTTAATACAATGATATGCCCTGAATTTTGGCACTGTTGATATAGGCAATAAGCACTTGGGCTTATTGCTACACTTGGGCTAAACAAATGGAGTATTCTAAATTGTGTTTCAGGACACTGTCATTTTGAATGCACCAGAGTTCCTCAGCACTTTCTTCAGCTAGCACACTGATGTCAATCATCCACCTTTTGGTACATCAGGGTTTTCATTAGTTCTATAACTACCTGACCTTGTGCCAGACTTGAGCAGACAGGTAGTTCATAACCCTTTACTGTCAGAATTAGCATTCATGATACTACTTAAACTGCAGAGCAAATTTAGAGTTCATTATTAAATGAGGCATATGTTACTACACTTATAACGGATTCAGTCTAGTTATTTTTAGTTTGACCTTTTCTGTATTCATCAAATCAGCTTTGAAATAGACATTGAGGTACCCTTTACTGTTAGTTATAAAATTTCTTAGAGATTTTTTTTTTTAATGGAGTTTTCTGGCAAATTCTCATATATCAGTAGTTTACTGATATACTAAGCGCCTTGCTGTTAGCTTAAGTAAAAACAAGATCAGATGTAATCATGTGAATGTTAACGATCATATTCTTCAACTATATCATCCCTCTTTGCCTTTGCTGTTATTCTGAGAACCAAAAGGTTAGACTTGTCAGTTTAGAATAGGATAGAAACTTCCACTAAGGATGGCAAAAAAAATATGTGAAGGTAAGAGTATAGAGATTATTAAACTGCACTTAGTCCTACTGTAGTTCCATATGTAAAATTTCCCCATTATTATTCTGATTTTCTGGCTATTCCATCTTTCTTCTCCTCCTGAGGTAAGGCACTGAGAACAGAGACAGAAAAAAATTAAACCCACTGGAACATGATAGGCTTAAAGACTGTTTCTTATCATTTTCCTTTCACTTTCTTACATTTCTAAATTCTAACATGGAAAACACACCCAACTGAAAATATTTTTTTTTTAATTCTAAAATATTGTTAGGGTACCACAAAGCCTTCACCATTAAAAATCTCCTTTTGGTGTAAAAAAAAAAAAACATTTATCAATGAGACCCTCACTGACTGGTTTTCACTAATGCAGAAGCATAAATGTTCCAATAACATAATAGAATATATGCTTCCGAAAATCTTATTATATTGATAAACCACAGCATTAGGAAATATGTTCGGAAGTGATCTATTTTCCTGTGTAGAACTAGAAGAGAAATTCTGATAGAGTAAAGTGTTAAATGCATATGTTACTTTAAGCTTCACCCAGAGTCCTAACAGCAGCATGTGACTGTTTACATGTTTAGAGACATGCAAATACTTAAAAACTTACTGAAGCAGGGTCAAAACTTTCATTCCTCTTGTTCTTTCCTTCTTTTTATTTTTGTTTTGTTTTGTTTCTGTAACACTTTATCCAACCAATCTTATAATTAAAAAATGTGCAAGTGCATTGGACAAAAGTTTTAGAGGTATTTAAGTGTTCAACTCCCACTGAAAACAATGGGAGCTGACTAATAGTTTTTAAAAGTCTAACCTGTGCTGTCATTACCCTTATGGACCATTAAGAAGTGGAAACTACTACATTTTGTGTTGAATAGAGAGTTCAAAAATTGCATCCTCCTGCATTTCTTCTTTGGTAAGTGCCAGGCTCACTTATTGTCACATAATAATTTTGTACCCTATGAGCACAGTTATGTTATACAACTGAATACAAAAACACTTTGTTGAATTAAACCTTTGGGGCTCATGAAAAACCACAAACCACAAAAACTGCAAGAACTGTAATACTGAAGTGTCCTGTTTGAACTTCATGTTACTGTATAAGGTAATAGTTCATTCTCTTAAGAAAAGCTAATTAATGCTACTGTATGCCATACTCCATTTTTCTACATGATACAGAATAATATTGCAGTTCATATCCAGCATGACGTACTTAGGAACCTAATTAGGACAGACTGACTCACCCTTGTGAGAGAGTTCAGAGGCACCAGTCTTTCCTGAGAGGGTTTAGGATGAGGAGTGTAGAAGAATTAGATGAGTAAACAGGACTTAGATTAACATAGATAGTTTCCCTGCCAGCACTATACACTTGAACTGTAGATACATCCTTAGCTAAGCCAGGTCCCCCGTTCAGTTACACTGAACCTGGAAAATAGCTTTTGCAAAGGTAAGCTCGGGTATAAGAAGGAAAGAAGGCACATTCTTTCATATGAATCAATTTGCAGAAAAAAAAATACAAACAGGATGAATGACTACTCCTGTTTCATTTACCTAAATGCACATTTTTGTTGCATTATTTCCTCTGCCATTTTTTTTGGGTGACTATTCAAATATCCAATAAAGCTGTGTGATGGTTTAGCCCGAATCACCACACAGTTTCTTGCTCACCCTCCCCCTCCCTAGGGGGATGGGGGAGAGAATTGGGAAGGAAGGAGAACTCACGGGTTGAGATGAAGACAATTTACAAAAAAAAAAAACCAAGGGAAAACTACAATAATAACAGAATATAAGGATATTAAAATATACAAAGTGAACAATATATGTTTTCTCACCACCCGATGTCCCAATGACCGATACAGCCCGTCCCGAGCAGCGATCACGGAAACAAAACCGAGCAGCAAGCAAAGGAGCAAAAGGGAACCAGCAAGGTGGAGGGAACGATGCCAGCAAAACGAGCAGAAAAGATGGATGCCAGGAAGGCAGATACCCACCCTCGCCTGCCCCCACTTATATACTGAGCATGATGTTTATGGCATGGAATACTCTCTTTGGCCAGTTTGGGTCAATTATTCTGTCTGTCTTTCTCCCAGCTTCCTGCATCTGCAAATTAGTGAGACTTGGAAAGCAGGACGGTGTCCTTGGTCTCATTCACAACAACTGGTATCATCAGGGTGTTTATCAACGTTCTTCACACATGAAATCCAAAACATACCAGCTACTGAGAGGAAAATTAACTCCATCCATGCCAAAACCACGACAGTATCCACCCCTTATTCCATACCATCTACGTCATGCGTATACATACATATATATATACACACACACACAGATGTAACTCCTTCAGTCTATGGGTTATCCCTCCAAAGTCTGTTGAGTTCATTTAGTCCCTGACTTTGGGCTCCATCTGTCATAACAGATAACAGTCTTTCAGGACGAGAGAGATGATATGTAGTATGAGGTTGATGCATACTGCATCTGGAACTCGCAGTTGGTACATCTGGCGTGGCTAGTGTATCATGTCCATGGTCTGTGAGTTGAAGATGTTGATCTTGAGGAAATTGTTGGGCGCCAGTTCCTGTTCCATCATCGTTGCATCACTCTTGGTTTTATTGAAGCTCATTCTTCACTGGTCCGGGTGTTCCTTGCTGCAATACCTTTGATATGACATGTAAGAACTATAGAAATGATTATATACAGTTCAAATTATTGGCTGTTCTCACCTAAAATCAGATCTCCTTGAGGTACACATCGGACTTCCCCATCCTCCCGCATCACCCACCAAGTACATCCAGGTCCTTGAACAAAAGCAATCCCACGGGTGGGTTTGCCTTTGCCCAGGGGAGGAATAACCCAGACTGTCTTTCCTAACATATTCCTTAGATGCACCACAGGGACTTTATCACCCTCTACAATATGTAACAGTTCTGATTGAGCAGGGCCAGCTCGATTGGTGGATCCCCGAGTGTTAACTAACCAGCTGGCTTTTGCTAAATGTTTATCCCGGTTTTTGAAGGTCCCACCCCTCATTGCTTTCAGTGTAGTTTTCAGCAGTCCATTGTACCGTTCAATCTTTCCAGAGGCTGGTGCGTGATAAGGGTTGTGATATACCCACTCAATGCCGTGCTCTTTGGCTCAGATGTCTATGAGGTTGTTTCGGAAATGAGTCCCATTGTCTGACTCAATTCTTTCTGGAGTACCATGTCGCCAGAGAACTTGCTTCTCAAGGCCCAAGAGGGTGTTTCGGGCAGTGGCATGTGGTATGGGATAGGTCTCTAGCCACCCCGTGGTGGCTTCCACCATTGTAAGGACGTGGCGCTTTCCTTGACGGGTTTGTGGGAGTGTGATGTAATCAATTTGCCAGGCCTCTCCGTACTTATACTTCAGCCATTGTCCTCCATACCAAAGAGGCTTTAATCGCTTGGCCTGCTTAATTGCAGCGCATGTTTCACATTCATGGATAACCTGTACAATAGTATCCATGGTCAAGTCCACCCCTCCAGCCCTCGATCACAGGCCCATTTGTATGTTGCATCTCTTCCTTGATGGCCCAAGGTGTCATGAGCCCACCGAGATAAAAATAGTTCACTTCTGTGTTGCCAGTCTAGGTCCACTTGGGAAACTTTAATCTTAGCAGCCTGATCCACCCTTTGGTTATTTTGGTGTTCTTCCGTGTCTCGACTCTTGCGGACGTGGGCATCTACGTGACGTACTTTTACAACCAGATTCTCTAGCCGGGCAGCAATATCTTGCCACAGTGTGGCAGCCCAGATGGGCTTTCCTCTGCACTGCCAGTTGCTCTGCTTCCATTGCTTTAACCACCCCCACAGGGCATTTGCCACCATCCATGAGTCAGTGTAGAGATAGAGTTTTGGCCATTTTTCCCGTTCAGCGATGTCCAAAGCCATCTGGATGGCTTTCAGCTTTGCAAACTGACTCGATTCACCTTGGCCTTCAGTGGCTTCTGCAGCTCGTCGTGTAGGACTCCACACAGCAGCTTTCCACTTTCGATGTTTTCCTACAATACGAGAGGACCCATCAGTGAAAAGGGCATGTCTCTTCTCATCTTCTGGTAAATTATTATATGGTGGGGCTTCTTCAGCACGTGTCACCTCTTCCTCTGGTGGCATTCCAAAATCTTTGCCTTCTGGCCAATCTGTGATTATTTCTAAGATTCCTGGGCAATTGGGGTTTCCTATTCAGGCCCGCTGTGTGATCAGTGCGACCCACTTACTCCACGTAGCATCAGTTGCATGATGTGTAGTGGGGACCTTCCCTTTGAACATCCAGCCCAGCACTGGCAGTCGGGGTGCCAGGAGGAGCTGTGCTTCAGTACCAATCACTTCTGAAGCAGCTCGAACTCCTTCATATGCTGCCAGTATTTCTTTTTCAGTTGGAGTATAGCAGGCCTCAGAACCTCTATATCCCCGGCTCCAAAAGCCTAAGGGTCGACCTCGAGTCTTCCCTGGTGTTCTTTGCCAAAGACTCCAGGTAGGGCCATTCTTCCCGGCTGCAGTGTAGAGGATGTTTTTAACATCTTGTCCTGTCTGGACTGGCCCAAGGGCTACTGCATGAACAATCTCCTGTTTAATGTGTTCAAAGGCTTGTTGTTGTTCAGGGCCCCATTTAAAATCATTCCTCTTTCGAGTCACTTCGTAGAGAGGGCTTACAATCATACTGTAATTTGGAATATGCATTTTCCAGAAACACACAATGCCCAAGAAAGCCTGTGTTTCCTTTTTGTTAGTCGGTGGAGCCATAGCTGTTATTTTGTTGACCACATCTATTGGAATGTGACGACGTCCATCTTGCCATTTTACTCCTAAAAACTGGATCTCTTGTGCAGGCCCCTTGACTTTGCTTTGTTTTATGGCAAAACTGGCTTTCAGAAGGATTTGGATTATTTTCTCCCTTTTTTCAAAAACTGCTGCTGTGTTGCCCCATACAATGATGTCATCAATGTATTGCAGGTGTTCTGGAGCTCCACCCTTTTCTAGTACAGTCTGGATCAGTCCATGGCAAATGGTGGGGCTGTGTTTCCACCCCTGGGGCAATCGATTCCAGGTGTACTGGATACCCCTCCAAGTGAAAGCAAACTGTGGCCTACATTCTGGTGCCAAAGGGATGGAGAAGAATGCATTGGCAATATCGATGGTGGCATACCACTTGGCTGCTTTTGACTCCAGTTCATACTGAAGCTCTAGCATATCTGGCACAGCAGCACGCAGCAGTGGCGTAACTTCATTTAGGCCACGATCGTCCACTGTTAGTCTCCATTCTCCATTAGATTTTCTCACTGGCCATATGGGACTGTTAAAGGGTGAACGGGACTTGCTGATCACTCCCTGGCTCTCCAGTAGATGAATCAGCTTGAAGATGGGGATTATGGAGTCTCGGTTGGTGCGGTATTGCTGCCGGTTCACTGTGGTGGTAGCAATTGGTACCTGTTGTTCCTCAACCTTCAGTAATCCCACAACAGAAGGGTCCTTTGAGAGCTTGGGCAAGGTGGCCAGCTGTTTATTCTCCTCCGTCTCCACAGTGGCTATACCAAAAGCCCACTGGTACCCTCTTGGGTCTTTGAAATACCCACTCCTGAGGTAATCTATACCAAGAATGCATGGAGCGTCTGGGCTAGTCACTATGGGGTGCTTTTGCCACTCATTTCCAGTCAAACTTACTTCAGCCTCCAATACAGTCAGCTCTTGGGAGCCTCCTGTCACTCCAGAAATACAAATGGGTTCTGCCCCTTTATAGCATGATGGCATTAGGGTACACTGTGCACCAGTGTTTACTAGAGCCTTATACTTTCATGGGTCTGATGTGCCAGGCCATTTAATCCATACAGTCCAATAAACTCTGTTGTCCCTCTCCTCCACCTGGCTGGAGGCAGGGCCCTCTAATCCTGTTCATAATATTCGCCGCTCACTTCCTGTGAATATGAATTAGAATTCCCTTCCATAGGATCATAGGTAAGATCAGCCCTTCTATTCTGTCTGGGGAACTGTCCACTGGAGACTGGAGCAGCAATTTTCCGGGGAGAACCTCTATTTGCAAATGTTTTTCCCTGCAGCTCACGTACCTGTGCCTCTAGGTCTGAGGTAGGTTTCCCATCCCACTTTCTAATGTCCTCTCCTTGGTCACGCAAGGTAAACCACAGGATACCTCGCCGTGTGTACCGTCTCTCTTGAGCAGGGAAACGTTTATTCCTAATAGCTGAAATACTGCTCTGTATGGGCGGGGAGTAGGACCTATCCTCTTTTAACTGCTAGACCTCCCGAGGTAGTTTCTCCACAGCTGAGATGAAGGAAGAAGAGAGAGTGTCTTCATATTGCCGGAGCTGACTAGCCAATTCATCTATTGTTGGTCCCTCTCCCTCTTTCCAGAGCATAAATTGCCAATGAATTGGCATATGATGATGGTACACTCCGTAGAAACTTCCACCACGTGAGCCATGTGCACCGGACTTCATCTGGATCTTTGGGTGACTCCTCGCTGTCTAGGTCACTATAAATGGCTTCCAGCACAGCTAATTCCCTTAGGTACTGGATACCTCTCTCTGTGCTGGTCCACTTGCCTGGATGATAGGTAATATCTTCCTTGAAGGGATATCTTTCCTTCATACTTGACAGGAGTTGCCTCCAGAGGCTGAGAGCTTGTGCACCTCTTCCAACCACTTTGTCAATGCCTGCTTCCCTAGAAAGGGATCTCAGCTGTTTAGCTTCCTTACCTTCTAATTCCAGGCTACTGGCCCCATTATCCCAGCATCGAAGCAACCAGGTGAGAAAGTGCTCGCCTGGACGGCGGCCAAAATCTTTTCGTAAGTCTCACAACTCATTCAGGGATAGGGATAGGGTGGTTTCAGTCTCATGAGTTCCTCTTTTATGAGTTACTCTCTCATGAGTTCCTCTTCTTCCTCCTCTGTTCGTGGTGGTCCTGGTTTTTCCTCATCCCTTACTAAATGAGCTGACTTTCGCTTCCAAGATTTCTTCTTCTGTACAGGGGCGACTGATACTGACACAGGTTGGTTCTCTGATTCGGCTGCAGTGCCAGTAGCTAGAGTTGGAGTAGCTGCAGTGCCTGTCGTTGGGGCTGGTGTAACTGCACTGTCGGTAGCTGGTGCTGGAGTAGTCGCAGTGCTGGTAGCTGGGGCTGGAGTAACCATGGTACCGGTCGGTTGATTTTTTCTCCCTTCTTCCTGAAGGTGCTGCACAACGTTAAGCAGTGTTTGGTAGATACTAGTCATTGCCCGACACAAAGCGATAAGCTTCGCCTCTTTAGAATAGCCATGGCATTTTTCTTTCAAATATTCGATCACTTCATCAGGATTCTGTAGTTGTTCAGGAGTGAAGTTCCAGACCATTGGAGGTGAGAAGTTCTCTAGGTACCTGCCCGTCTTCTCCCACATACCATGCCAACCCTGCCCTCCAACCTCGAGGAAGATCTCCGGGTGATTTTTTTAAACAGTTGTTTAATCCTAAACAAAATCTGAAACGTATTCAGGAGACAGAGCAATAGGAGTATGCTGGCTTGCACATCCCAAGGATATTCAAAAATCTCGGGAGCTGATGTGACTACCTCAAAAGAAGAAGGGAAGGTAAAGGAGTAGGGGAAGGTACCCTCCTCTGACTTCCCCATAGATTGGTTCTCTGGGGAGAAAAAGAAAAATGTGCGATTATTAATAATTCTTACCAAATGGCATCCAAAGTACAGTTGCCAGCAATGCCGAAAACAAGGACCAGACTAATTTCATGATCAGTGATGTTACCATATCATAAGCCAGTAGTGCCCAGTAAAACAAAATGAGAATTCTCATCCATTTCCGACAAATGACAAACAGCATCAAAGGAAATATGTGACGCAACTTAGGAGAGACATAACACAACCATGTGAACACGTAGTACAACATTGTGACCAGGGACTCAAATAAAATAATGAGCACTTGTAACAACTTTAACACACTCTAGTCAGATCTGTCGTTACCTCAACCCTTCGAGCCCCACGTTGGGCGCCAAAAAGACTCTGATCGTTTAGCCCGAATCACCACACAGTTTCTCGCTCACCCTCCCCCTCCCTAGGGGGATGGGGGAGAGAATTGGGAAGGAAGGAGAACTCACGGGTTGAGATGAAGACAATGTACTAAAATAACAAGGGAAATCTACAATAATAACAGAATATGAGGATATTAAAATATACAAAGTGAACAATATATATTTTCTCACCACCCGATGTCCCAATGACCGATACAGCCCGTCCCGAGCAGCGATCACGGAAACAAAACCGAGCAGCAAGCAAAGGAGCAAAAGGGAACCAGCAAGGTGGAGGGAACGATGCCAGCAAAACGAGCAGAAAAGATGGATGCCAGGAAGGCAGATACCCACCCTCGCCTGCCCCCACTTATATACTGAGCATGATGTTTATGGCATGGAATACTCTCTTTGGCCAGTTTGGGTCAATTATTCTGTCTGTCTTTCTCCCAGCTTCCTGCATCTGCAAATTAGTGAGACTTGGAAAGCAGGACGGTGTCCTTGGTCTCATTCACAACAACTGGTATCATCAGGGTGTTTATCAACATTCTTCACACATGAAATCCAAAACACACCAGCTACTGAGAGGAAAATTAACTCCATCCATGCCAAAATCAGGACAGTTGCTTCTGCCATGCTAACTAGAGGCAAGAATGTTGATTTCTGCAGATTTTTTTTTCTGATTTCTTCTTTGTCTCTGTATATTTATTACATTCTAGATCCTGAAAAGACAATTTTTCACCCTTTTACATATGTAGGAAGCTCCCAGAATGCTTTAAATGCTCCAGTAAAAAAACCTAAGTAATACACAACATGCCACATAAAACACATCACAGAGCTTTGTTTATCTTTGGATGGGATTTTTACATGTGTTACTAACAGTGTTACTTTTCAGCCTCCTAGAAGGTTTCAACTTAATAACATATATTAAGCTCCATAACCACTTGAAGACATGCAAGAATTATTACTAGTTGAGCTCTGTTTATGGAGCTTTGCAAGCATTTTTATTTCCTTTGATTTCTCCTTGAAAATTACAAGGAGCTTCAGACAGCTTCTTTTTTTGCCACCAGCCTAATAATTTTATTTGGTTAATGTTTACCTTCCCTAAATCTAATCTTGACTTGCAAACATAAAAAAACTAAAATCCATCACCTCCACAGCAAAGAGCATTTGCATGATGTTCTGCTTGAACTTCACTTCAAAGTTAGAATCATAGAATGGTTTGAGCTGGAAGGAATCTTTAAAGGCCATCTAGTCCAACCCCCCTACAATGAGCAGGGTCATCTCCAACTAGATCAGGTTGTTCAAAGCCCCATCCAACCTGGCCTTGAATGTTTCCAGGGATGGGGCATCTACCACCTCTCTGGGCAACCTGTTCCAGTGTTTCACTACCATCATAGTAAAAAATATCTTCCTTACATCTAGTCTGAATCTACCCTCTTTTGCTTTCTTTCTATTGCTACAGGCCCTACTAAAAAGTCTATCAAAAAATTCTATTCATTGTTTTAGTTATACGTCTTAGCCCTAACAAAGTCTTGTATCTGGTAAATCAGGTCTTTGTTGTGAAGACAAGGCAGAAAATATAGCTAGTTAAGTTGTTTTACTGGAAGAAATTATATATATGTCCTTGAATAAATTTTTGAACATTATCAAACAACTCTGTGTATTCCTGCGCTTTAATGCTAGTGTTCCTTGTTTTATTTTTTTTAATCTTTTTTTAATTTGGTGGAAAATGCAGTTTCTGAAAAAAAAAATGTTGCCTTAGAACCTTGCTGAAATTATTTCTTTTTTTTTTCTTCAGAAAAGGAGAATAAGAGGGGGGAAAAAAATGGTGTTATCTTTGCTTTCACCCAACCTTAAAGCATTCTGATTTACCACGACGAAGATAAATAATTTTTCCCTGTTCATTTCAATGTTGACATACCTTCCCAAGCTGTTCTGGTACCCTAGAAGATTCCTGTCCCTCCATCATGCCTCCATTCTCCTCCGGGGCTGGTGGCACTACATCCTCCCTCACACGTTTCAGCCTTCCTTCTCCCTGAACTGACATCATGCCACAGGTAATCCATGTAGAAAGTCTGGTGTGCAAAAGAGAATTTTAGGTCTATTATTTCCTTTTTCTCCCCATACCATGCAGTGGATTCCCCAAGTTTGCTCCTGAGGAGGAGGAATAGCAGTGGTCACATGTTTGGGGGCTGCATCCAAGTAAATGTCCGTGAGTTAAGCTGAGGACAGAATAGCCTGCAGAAATCAAGCCTTCAGCTCAAACCTTGCTGACTTTGCTGACAGATTCTTTAAAATTGGATTGAAGCCATACTTCAAAGAGGAAGCTGAGTTCAAAAATAAAGCTTTTTTTTTTTTTTTCATTCAGAGCAGAGTTTAAAAGTTTACCTGATCTGAAGCAGTAAAGTTTTTTATGACATCAGTTTCACTTTGAAGTCCAGATTCTAGACAAGGCGCATCAATTTCAAAGTGTCTATATGCATAGATAGAGCCGAATGGTCTTGAAATACCAGGATGTAGGTGCAGTGAGTGCTACAAATGCCTACGAGGGGGGTGTTGTTTGTCTTTATTAGCACTGGAGAGAAAACTTGGCATTTTGAAGGTAAGGAAGTATCAGCATCAGAAGATTTAGAATAACTAGATAACTTTAAGGGCAGAAGATGAGAAGAAAACTATATTTGCCATCCCTAAATGTGATAGTCACTCTTCATCTGTGAATATATTCATTTCTGAGAATTATTAAGTGAGACATTGATTGAGAAGACCAAAAAATGTATTTATATTTACTTGTGTAAGATTCTTACCTCAACTGACTGAACTGATTCATAAAATATTTTCCTTTCTAATAGCAAATCTTTCAGGTGTGGAAGTGAGAAACTGAAGTAAAAATAGCTGGTTACTCAGAAGTAGGTGAAATTGTGTCTCAGTGATATCAATGGCAAAATATCACTGTCAATTGCATGCTTTCTTGTGTGACTGATTGTATCAGTATACGAAAAAATGCAGAAAAAAGTTTCTAACTTTTATTTTATATATATACATGAAGGTCAAAGGCAGGAGGAGAGAGACAGTATAGAATCATAGAATAGTTTGAGTTGGAAGGGACCTTCAAAGGTGTAAAAGACTGTCGAATATTTGTCTCGACATTGTCGAAACATCAAACCACCACCCGAACAATGGAACTTCAGTTAAACCATAGGACTAGAGTCTTCCCGTTATCTTGCAAGCCAATTCCTGTTATCTTGCAAGTCAACTCCTGTTGTCCTGTGAACCTGAATGCCCCACCCCCCAGCATGCGCCCAGACCCGAGGCCAGAAAAACAGAGGGGCCCAGAGACGGTAATGGGCATGCATATCACCACCAGGTGAGGGGTGTGGCTAGGAAAACCAGTTGGAATTGGAATACAATGAATATGCAATGAAATGAACAATAAAAGGACAGAAACAACCAACATGAAAAAGGGGAACAAACATCAAGGAAACACACATCGACAGAAATCAACATCGACGGAATCAACTTCGGACGGAACGTTCCCCCACCAAGTGAACTGGACTGTCGGGACACTGCAGCTCCGTGATGGTAGCTATTGCAACTGAAACTCTTTTATTTTCTCTCTCTTTCCTTTCTTTCTTTCTTTTCTCTTGCATTTGTGAGCTTGTTCTAGGATAAATAAAGTTACCTGGCACTTGACTCCATTTTGAGTCTTAATTCTGTTCCTAAGAATATGAATAAAACCACACTCCGGTGTGTGAGAGGTTGGTCTAGCCGGCCCTAGACTCCCAGACTCATCTGAGGTCGGCTAGAATGCAAGGGGGCCTTCCTCTCATCCAAAATCGGAGTGTTACAAAAGGTCATCTAGTCTAACCCCCCTGGAAAAAGCAGGTGCATCTTTGACTACATCAGGTTGCTCAGAGCCTCATCCAGCCTGGCCTTGAACATTTCCAGGGATGGGGCATCCACCACCTTTCTGGGCAACCTGTTCCAGTGCTCTACAACCCTCAGTGTAAAAGATTTTTTCCTAATATCCAATCTAAATCTACCTCCCTCTATTTTAAAACCATTACCCCTCATCCTATCACAACAAGCCCTACTAAAGAGTCTCTCCTCGTCTTTCTTATAGGCCCCGTTGAGGTACTGGAAGACCGCTATAAGGTCTCCCCGGAGCCTTCTCTTCTCCAGGCTGAACAGCCCCAAATCTCTCAGCCTGTCCTCATAGGAGAGGTGCTCCAGCCCTCTTATCATCTTCGTGACCCTCCTCTGGGCCCTCTCCAACCAGTCTGTGTCCTTCTTATGTTGGGGGCTCCAGAACTGGACACAGTACTCCAGATTGGGTCGTTCAGAGTGAGGGAGATGGGCAGAATCACCTCCCTCGACCTGCTGGCCATGTTCCTCCTGATGCAGCCCATGATGCTGTTGGCCTTCTGGCCTGCAAACGTGCATTGCCGGCTTATGTTGAGCTTCTCATCCATGAGCATTCCCAAGTCCTTCTCCTCAGGGCTGCTCTCAATGAATTCTCCGCCCATCTTCAACTAGATCAGATTGCTCAGAGCCCCATCCAAATGGGATCTATTTTCCACATATCCACACTTGCATAGATGCCTGTGTCTATCTATACATAGAGAATTCTTTATCAAACACACAAACAATCCTGAATTTAAACAGCTTCTGCTAAGCACATGAAATAATTAAGGACTGTATATGAGGATTTATATAAGAATACAAATACACAACAGAGATATTAACATTTTAGGGAAACAAATTCCTGCCTACATGGATACCAGAAATACGGCAAATTATCCAACAGTACTGGGAATAGGCAAGTGAAAGATATAAACATGTTATGAAAGCTGGAAGTAAAATGCAAGAAGTTTAAGTACTGCTGCATGCAAATAATTTCCATAAACTAAAACAAAAACGAAACTGTAAAATAGTGTTACAGCTATCTGAGGAAAAAAATGAAAAAATAATTGTAATATGAAATGTTCCATTAGAGAAGAGCTAAGTCTGCTATTGATCTCCAGATATCTTTTAGTTACCAGATCTTTGTTATCAAAATAAGGGTGAAATACTGGGTCAAATCCTGTTCAGTATCTCCATTAATGATATGGATGATGGGGCAGAGTGCACTCTCAGTAAGTTTGCAGATGAGACAAAACTGGGAGGAGTGGCTGATATCCCAGAGGGTCGTGCTGCCATCCAGAGGGACCTGACAGGCTGGAGAAATGGGCTGACAGGAACCTCATGGAGTTCGACAACGAAAAGTGCAGTCCTACATGTGGGAAGGAAGAAGGAACAATGTCGTTCACCAGTTAAGGTACCCAGCTGGAAAGCAGATTTACATAAAAGGCCCTGGTGATCCTGATGAACACCAAGTTGAACATGAGCCAGCAGTGTACCCTTGACACAAAGAACGCCAATGATATCCTGGGTTGCATTAGGAGAGTTACCAAGAGTTGGAGGGAGATGATCCTTCCCCTCTACTCAGCACTAGTGAGGCCACAGCTGGAGTACAATGTCCAGCTTTGGGCTCCTCAGAGCAACAGAGACATGGACATACTGGAGGCAGTCCAAAAAAGGGCCATGAAGATGATGAAAGGACTGGAGTGTCTCTCCTACGAGGAAAGGCTGAGAAAACTGGGATTGTTTAACATAGAAAATAGAAGTCTATAAATACCTGAAGAGAGGCCCTAAAAAGCCAGACTGATTGAACAAAGAGCAATGGGAACAAACTGAAACACCTCAGAAAACATTTTTTCAGTGTGAGGTTAACTGAACACTGGTACAAGTTGCTCATGGACGTTATGGAATCTCCACCCTTGGAGATATTCAAAAGCCTTCTGAACATAGTTCTGGTCTGCCTGCTTCAACTGACTCTGCTTGAGCAGCAGTTGCACCAGATGACCTCCAGAGGTCCCTTCCAATCTATGATTCTGTGGAATAATTCTGGCTATTATATCCGTATTTTAAATTTTAATTTTGTTTATGCAAGTTAAAAAACTAAATTTCACAGAATTATAGATTCATAGAATGACAGAATGGTTTTAGTCAGAAGGGACCTTAAAGATAGTATGGCTCCAACCCTCCTGCCATGGGCAGGGACACCTTCCACTAGATCAAGTTCCTCAAAGCCCCATCCAATCTGGCCTTGAACGCTGCCAGGGATGGGACATACACAGCTTCCCTGGGCAACCTGCTTTGTGCCTCACCACTCTCACACAATTTCTTCCTTATATCTAATCTAAATCTACATTCTTTCAGTTTAAAGATATTACCCCTTGTCCTATCACTACATACCCTTGTCAAAAGTCCCTCTCTAGCTTTCTTGTAGGCCCCCTTTAGGTGCTGGAAGGCTGCTATAAGGACTTCCAGAGCCTTCTTTTGTCCAGGCTGAACTCTCTCAGCCTGTTCTCACAGGAGAGGTGCTCCAGCCCTCTGATCATCTTTGTGGCCCTCCTCTGGACCCCCTCCAACAGATCCATGTCCTTCTTACGCTGGGGACTCCAGAACTGGATGCAGTACTCCAGATGGGGTCTCACCAGAGAGGAGTAGAGGAGCACAATCACTTCCCTCGACCTGCTGGTCACGCTTCTTTTGACACAGCCCAGGATGTGGTTGGCTTTCTGGGCTGCAAATGCACGTTGCTGGGTCATGTTGAGCTTCTCATCCATTACCACTCCCAAGTCCTTCTCCTCAGGACTAATAAGACCAAGACATGATATTTTTTTCTAAATTAGACACTTGCTTTTTATTTCTAATAAAAAAAAAAGAAATATCTATCTATCTATCTATCTAATGCTATTTTTGGCTTGGTTTTGGTAAGTGATTTAAAAAAAATTGCTGAAGATGTAGCAACAGGAAATAATTTTAGATCTAAATGAAAGAATAATCAATAACCCACATTATATGGGACTTTTTCATTACTGCACAGAGAAGGAAAATTTTGCTGCACTTCACTTGAAAACTGAAGAAGTTCCATGTGGAGGAAGCCTAAAACTATCTGAAATTTAGGAAAAGATTCCAGGTTTGCACTCATGAATAACTCAAGGAATAAATAAATAATCTAGAAAAAATGTGAATAAGGATTGACTAGCAAAGAAGGCTATGTCACAGTTGTCAATAATTGTAAAGACAGAGTGAGAACTGTAAAAAGTAGGTGTCTAATTCTACCTTTAAAAAAAACCTTAAAGCCTACAGAAATTTTGTTTGTTTCCATAAACAGGAAGATAAAAAGAAGGCTATAACAATGGAAATAAAAAATGAAAAAAGTTAAATATAGTTATCAGCTATTTTAATGTTAGAAATGATAAAGTAGAATAGTGAGGATAAGTAATACCCTTATTTGACAGTGGAGGTCCATGACAGAATCATAACTATTTATCTATCCTGCTTAAATGGAAGACAATAGAATCAGAATATTTGAGCTTGATAGAGACCACTGCAGGTCTTCTGGTCTGACTCTCTGGTCAAAGCAAATCCTGTTTCAAAATTAGGTCAAGTTTTTGGGAGTCTTGTTCAACTACATTTTTAATATCTCCAAAGACGGACATTTCTCAGCCTCTTTGGGCAACCTGTGGAAGTGTTTGATCACCATTATGGTGAAGAAATTTTTCTTTATACCTAAACAGAATATCCCATGTTGCAACATGTGTCTGTTATCTCCTGTCCTTCCACTGTGCAGCTCTGAGAAGAGTCTAGCTCCATCTTCTTTATACTCATACACTAAGCAGTTACAGAAAGCTCTAAGATCTTCCCTCACCTCTCTCTTTTTAAGGCTGAGCAGGGTCCCTCAGACTCCTGATTCCTGACCATCCTGCTTGCCCTCCACTGGACTTGCAAATGTGTCTTTTGCTCCAGGAAGACCAAAGCTGGACACATTTCTCCAGATGTGGTCTCACAAGTGGTGAATGGAGAGGAATGATTACTTCCCCTGGCCTGCTGACTGTACTCTTGCTTGTACATAATTTCACAAGTCTTTGTGATACTTACATACAATGCAGAATATTACTGTGTGATGACTCTAGCAATACTTTCTCACACTAAAATAAAAAGTTATCTGTGTCTCAATCTTATTACTTTCATAAAATTCAAAGAGGTATAAAAGATTACTGGTTTTATTCTGTCCCACCTCTGGTCATAGTACATTCAGAACAGAACTAGTTCTCTAATCTTACAGCCTAATTCTCTGCTGTTTTGTATCTAAACTGAATGTACTGGTAATACTTTAGATTTACTGCAGTATAGAGGATACCAGAGTGGCTGCTCTATCCAGACCAACTTGAACTGACTTTTCACAGAAGATTTTTAAAGATGATGTAAAACATTGTCATAAATTCAAGCTTTATTACATCTGGTGTATTCCCTTTATACATTAGTCTTGCAATTCCAGTCACAAAAATGATCAAATTTATCTGACATGATTTGTTCTTTTTAAGGTCAGACAGATTACTGTTCATGGTTTAATCATCTCAATTCCATTTGCAAAACTTCTTTCCTTTCTTTTTTTTTTGTCATACTTACACTGTGAAAAAGGAAGTATCTTTTTTTCTGGCCATGTTTTCAAGTCAGGACAGCCTTATTGTAAGTCCGCAAGACTTGGTTTCCACAAATAAAGTTCGTAAGGAACATGATACATGATACAGCATCTATAATGACTAGTGTTTCATTCTGAATTTCTCTCTTACAGAGATAATCAATCTGAACTAGAGATGTGCTTGAGCAACAAATTTCAGCTCAAGATTCAAATGCAGTTCTTGAGCATACATACTCTTAGAAAGTATACAAGATTTTTTCAGGTACAGGCTTTTCTTCAAGCCAGTATACAAAAGAAAATAATTTGTTTTCAGATTTTTTTTAGTAATTTTTTTTTTTTTTTCACAATACTTTAACCTCAATATCAAATGTGAGCATTTCAGAACAATAAAAACTAAAACATTTGAAGTAAAGGAAAGTGTCGCTTTTTAATCTGTATTGTTTCTCTGTATCAACACAGTAGCAGAAAAAGAAAAGTTTTGTAATGTATTTAAGTTATGCTTTTGGTAAGACTTTGGACAAATTCTCAAAATAATCCCTTAAGAAACCTCAGTAGAAAAGGAGAAGATCTGGTTGCTTGAGTGCAGCAATTTAGAATAATTTCATACCTAATTTCACCTGTGACTCTCTGGGAAGTACATCACATCATCTGGCCCAGTGAAGGTATCCTAGATAACACAAAGTGTCACAACAGGAAGTAGGCACTGATATTTGGATATATAAGTGCGCTTGCTAAAAAAATTTGCTGTCTGGAGTATTTAATCTGTTTCTATCTTTATTTCATTATGCGAAGAATAAGGGAAATGGAATTTAACTTTCCAAAGCTCTGTAGAGATCTGGAACCAACAAGTTCTATTTAAAAGGTAGGAGTGTTAACTATTGTCTACTCATCTTAAGATCAGTTACAGTGGAATTTTTTCCTTTCCCATTCACCACTATCATGGGAAACTTGTACCCTGACTTAGCTATGTTGAAGGGGAATCTGCTTGTCACACTTGTATATTTAATAGTTCTGGAATTTCCCCTCAGAGTTCTCTATAATATTTTGAAAAAAAAACAAGGAAGAAATTCCCACAAAAACTGAATGGATTTCATATAAGTTCTCTGAGTAATTAATCCAGAACTTTAATTTTACAAAGTTTAAAGAGTTAAAAAGAATTTTTTTCAAAAAAAAAACAAAGTAAAGGATACCTAAATAATTAACTTACTGACTAGTAAAAAATGAGGTTGAAGATAGTAGTCTCTGATCACTCCAACTTCCTTGGCAAGTGCTTCCACTTTTCTTCACAGCAGTGAAAAGCTATAAATAAAACTGAACTTTTAATGGAGCTTAGATATTTGGAAATCAAACTACATGTGAGCTTCTCTAGTATTTCATAGAGTGAGCACACATGAAAAAAAAAAAATTTGTAAAGGGAAAATTAATTCCTCGCTATGAGCTGTATGACCACAATCAGTTCCATGAAAAAGCGCACACATTTCAGGCCTCTGAGTCTTACTGAAACATTAGTTCTGTGAGTTGAGAAATGTGTTACATATGTTCTCATTTAAAAGAATTCCACTCACCTTGCATTGGAAATGTTCACAGCTACATTTTATTAGCACACTAAAAGGTGTATGCTTGTACCGGTTTCAGCTGGAATGGAGCTGATTTTCTTCTTAGTACCTGCTGTATTTTGCATTTGGTATGTGAAGAATGTTGATAATACACTGATGTTATTAGTTTTTCCTAAAGAGACCAAGGACACTTGCCAGCTTCCTGGGTTTCATTAATGTGCAAGAAGCTGGGCTGTATAGCCAGTACAGCTGACCCAAACTGGCCAAAGAGAGTATTCCGTGCCATAAATGTCATGGGGGATTGCCCAAGGAGTGGGGGACATCTATGTTTCCATTTCTCCATCCTCCATCACTCTCTTGCTCGCTGGCATCATTCTCTCTACCTTACCGGCTCACTTTCACTCCCTTGCTTGCCACTCGTTTTTTTTTTTCCATGATGCCTGCTCAGGACAGACTGTATCAGTCATTCAGACATCGGGTGGTGAAAAACATGTGTTGTTCATTTTGTATATCTTAATATGCTTATATTTCATTATTATTGTAGTTTTCCTTTGCTATTTTAGTAAACTGTCTTCATCTCAACCCACAAGTTTTCTTTTCTTCCCAGTTTCTCTCCCCCATCCCGCTGGGTAGGGAGAGGGTGAGCAAGAAACTCTGTGGTGACTTGGGCTAAATCACAACAACTGTCTTCATAGGAGAGGTGCTCCAGCCCTCTCATCATCTTTGTGGCCCTCCTCTGGACTTGCTCCAACAGGTCCGTGCTCTTCTTATGTTGGGAGCTTGAGAGCTGGACGCAGTACTCCAGATGGGGTTTCACCAGAGCACAGCAGAAACAGAAAATCAGCTCCCTTGACCTGCTGGCCATGCTTCTTCTGATGCAGCCCAGGATACGGTATACATCAGTATAACAGGCTCTGACCATCAGTGAGGTCAACAAAATATTATGGTTTATTTACTTATCAGTCATAAGTTGGGCTTTACTAGAAGAGACTTGTATCCTCTCTAGATAATTACAACTTTTGGCCAGAATAAAAGTATATTTTGTGCATTTATAATTTAATTCTTTCAGGTGAACACAGGTATCATATACACAAACTGTTGCCTTTTGCTGTCTACTTGAAATACTAGTTTCCATCTCCATTCTGTCTAATGGATACGTGTCAAGTCTCCTACTGTTATGATTCCCTGTATCCATGGAATATCCTTTAAAAGAAAAAAAAAAAAGGAAAAGAAAAAGAAAAAAAAAAAAAAGAGCCTCTAAGATATTGTAGGCAATAGCTAATGCCAACCTCAGTGCCTGGAGGCAAAAGAGTCATGAAGCAGCAGTATTATGATGCCTATAAAATATAGGAAAATATAAAATATAGGAAACACAGAAGCATTTGTGATAACATCACCCAAAACATTTCTGGTGATAATTTTTGTCCTCAAGAAGTCCACACTTTGTAAGGGATGAAAAGAAAAAGTGTTCTGGCTAAGCATTCCTATGATACTTAATTTATCAAGTTAAAAATGTACTTTATATTGGTTGTTTCTTTTAAATCTGTAGGGAACTGTTGTGGTTTTGTTTAGTGAGGGGGTCCTACAGTGGTAGCTTCTTTAGGAAACTGCTAGAAGTTGCTCCCATTTGTTCAGTGGACTTGGCCGGGCCTAGGGTGGACCTTCTGCTGGCCAAGGCCGAGCTGATTGGTAGCAGAATGTTCCGTGATAACGCCTCTGCGATAACGTATTTAAGAAGGGGAAAACAAAAATAAAAGAGAGAGGAGAAGATGTGAAGCAGCTGAGTGGGGGCAGAGGCACAGAGGGGGAGGCACAGGCCTCATGGGCCTTGCAGGCCTCACCCTCTGGCCTCTTGCCAGGCGGCTGACTGGGCCCAACTCGGCCCGGCCCGGCTGCAAGAAGTGGAGAGGAGATGAGCTGGATGATGTGAAGAGATTCTGAGAGGCGTCTGCCAGCCTGTTGTGAAGAACTTTTCTTGTGAGAGGAACAGCTGCAGATGCCAAGGTCAGTTCAGAAGGAGGGGGAGGAGTAATGCAGCTCCCGGCCAAGATTCCCCTGCAGCCTGTGGTGACAACCATGGTGGAGCAGGTTGTCCCCCTGCAGCCCATGGAGGTCCACGGAAGAGCAGAGATCCACTTGGAGCCCATGAAGGAGCCCACATCGGGGGAGGTGGAGGCCTGAAGGAGGCTGTGGCCCGTGGAGGGCCCGCTGGGGCAGCCGTTCTGGAGAGACTGAACTCCGTGGAAGAGATGACCCATGTCGGAGCAGTTTCACGAAGGACTGTGGTGTATGGGTGGGACCCCACGCTGGAGCAGAGGAGGAATGTGAGGAGTTCTTCCCCTCACCATGAAGCAGCGGTGTGAAACAACGCATGATGAACTGACTGCAACCCCCATTCCCTCTTCCCCCCTGTGCCACTCAGGAGGGGAAGTTAGTAGAGATAATGTTAAGCTTGGGAAGAGGGAGGGGTGGAGGGAGGTTATCTTGCTCTCTGTCTTATTATCCTGCTAGTTTTAGTAATAAATGAATAGTTTTCCCCAAGTTGAGTCTGTTTTTCCTGTGACGGTAACTTTAAGGATTTTCTCCCTGTCCTTATCTCAAACCTCGAGCTGTTTTTCTTATATTATCTCCCCCTATTCTCTCGGAGGGTAGTGGAAGAGAGAGAGACTGCATAGTCTGGTCCCGATCAGGGCTGAACTACAACAGGAACAATTGCCTGTGGGGGGAAAAAAATAAGTAACAGATAATAAAACAAAGCATGAGTATTTATTTAATGTATGTCGCTACAAACAAAGGTGAAAAATGGTGAGGTAGATTGTTTGTTTCGTAGAATTATAGAATAGTCCAGGGTGGAAGGGACCTCAGAAGATCATCTGGTCCAATCTTTTGTGGGAAAGGGAGCCCAGATGAGATTATCTAGCACCTTATTGCATCTTGAAAACTTCCCACGATCGGGACTCTACCATGTCCCTGAGCAGATTGTTCTAGTGAATAATTTTTCTCACTGTAAAAAAATGATTTCTTATGTTGAGATTAAACCTTTCCTAGTGCCGCTTGCACTCATTGCCCCTTGTCTTCTCTATGTGCTCCTTGTGAAGAAAGAACCTCCATCCTCTTTGTAGCCACCCTTTAAGTGCTGGAATACTGTCATGAGGTACCCCTGAGCCTTCTCTTCTCCAGGGAGAAAAGACCTGAATCCTTTACCCTTTCCTCAAAGGTCACGTTCTCCAGTCCTTTGATCATTGTTATGGCTCTCCTTTGGACCTTCTCCCACTTGTCCATGTGTTTCTTGAATTGTGGGGACCAGAACTGGACACAGTAGTCCAGGGGCAGTCTACACAAGCACTGAGTAGAGTCATTCTAAGGTAATGCAAATCATTGCTGTAAGTGTTTTCAGGGAACAGTAGGATGACACTGTAGCTGGAAAAGAAACCAATACAAAAGAATCTGAAAGAATAAATAGAATAAAATTTCTTTATTTTATCTTACATTTTCTTATATCCTCTTGTTTATTACTTTTTCCTTGATGCATTTATACTCAGAAATATGATTATTTTTCTGTGTGGCTATTTTATAACTTTATATGAACCTTCAGATTTCATTGTTTGAATTCAAATACATTGTGTGATAGTTGCTTCATAAATAAATATAACAATAAAGGTAACAGTAAGTATCTATAAAGAACAGATCTACTTTGTCCCTATAAAGATGTATAAATATTAGTGTTGAGATAGATATGTGTGGGGCAAATTAAGAAAGGATTTGGATATTGCTAGTAGTTTATACTTATGCAAACTCAATAATATATATTTTTTTAAATATGGAAAAATAGCAGACACATAATGGTATCCTTGAGTGGATACATTAGGAAAACTACAACAGCAGGGACATTAAAGCAGGGACATTAAAGTAGTTTAGATAATGAAGTCAAATAAATTGTCTTCATCGTTGTACCTTCATTGTCACCAAAGTACACAGATAAATGAAACAGACTTGTCTGATGGAAATCATAAACATTCATATTTAATAAACAGTTATTAACACTTTTATAACATTGCTGGTTTATGTTCATTACATGCTCATTGCATTACAGCAAGTTTATTTACTGTTTCATTTCTCCACTGTCATTGTGTATTGCAAGCCTGTGCAAGACAGGTCTATTTTTTTTATGTATGTTCTACAGTACAGCGTGTGAGTAACGTTCAAATCTTAATGGAAGTGTCACATCATTTCCAGATCAAATTATCTAGTTTTAACAGCTAAAGGGAATCAAATTAATCAGGAAAAAAACCCGAATACAAACCAATACGAATGTTGTGGTTCCCAAGGTGCTGACTGAAATACATGAAGGTCATGTTTGCCAGTTATCACACTAAATGGAAGTCATAGGCTTACTGAGGTGCTCAATTAGTTATCATTAGTAGTTCTGTATTAAGAGCATACGTAAAAGTTTAAACTGCTAGGAAAGTGGGTGGCTCAAGTGAGTTTAATTGCACAAACAGTAACATGGATTTTTTTTTTAACTCATTAAGTTATTAGATACTGAGACAAAGTAACGGACAAAGGCTCAGAATATTTGCTCTGATTTATAGGTAATCTTTGCCTTTGAAATAAGTAAAATCTTCATTTCAGAGTATTAAGGCTGGAATGTCCTACAAAATAGCATCACACTGTTTTGGGAGAATTTGAGCAATTACCAGACTGTTTGGTCTACTTCTTTGTATATCTCTTTTCTTGTTTTCCCTCTGTGGGACTAAGTTACATCAATGTGTCTTACTTTTCTAGCATACTTCATAAGCAGAAACTGCCAGAAATAGGACATTGAATCCAGTTGTATGAGACTGATAGAAAAATCTGTTAATCGTTAGTCTTTTCTTTATGAATGCCAAATACCCCCACAAAAAAGCTGCTCATTGTCTCAAAAACATTAGTTTCCAGTCTGCCATGGGATTTACAATTACAGATTTATGTAGACTTGGTAAAATTTCTTAAAGACTATGAGACTTTAACAGGCTAGCCAGGAATGCCATAAGCACATACCATAAACATAATAATGACTTAATGCTGTCAACTATGATTGTGACATCAATGGCATACACACACACACACACACACGCACGTACACTAACTTCTTATATACATGTATTAATATTAACATAAATGTTAATGTTAATATTTAAAATTATATTCGTATTTATATACATCATTTTTAGATTTGAGTGTTAAACACTGTGCCTCTTCCTAGTCAGGCTACCACAAGGAATCTTGCTATTGGAAACTTAACAGAGCCAAAGTCACATAAGGATGCCTTTCTGACGTTATCTTTGATGCTTCTTGTTCTACAGGAAAAACTTTACAGAGTTCAAATTGTGGCATGGCCCATCAGCATAATTTATTGATCCTGGAGTTAAACATCTGCTATTTATTTCTCATTGCTTTACTACTGGGCACGCACTTTTGTAAATATGTGTAGAAGAAGAAGATTTTGTGTCATTTTGATGGAACAAGGTGGATTCTCAAGTAAATCTTTGACAATAATTACTCTGATGTGTATAGAAATGGGATACAGTAAGATTTTTTTTTCTTTTTCAGTGGAAAAAAGTAAAGAAATATATGCAGTAACTTTCTAAATAGAGAAAAAGTATAATTCCTTTTTTCATGATAGCACAAAATTGGGGGAAAACCAATTTCCCAACTTTGATCAAAATAACCATTCATATTAAATAATAATGGAAATATAATATTTCTTCAACATTTGCACATAGAAAAACAATGTGAACTGTTTAGAATATTAACAATCAAATTTCTGCTATGTCAGAATGCTCACTAACAAATTTCGGATTAATTTTCTTAATTGAAACTAATTCCAGTGGTACTTTAATGTTGAACAGCACATACTTAGGGCACAATTTCTTATGCAGGATTTCCCCATGAATATAAAACACCTCTATTTTAAAGTGGTTAAGAGATTAATACTCATTAAGGATTAGTGGATTTTCAAGCTTCATCTTTTATAACAATTTCTTCAGTTAGTTGAGTGTCAAGACCTCTGAATATTAAACTATCTTTCAAAAATGATACTGTTCTTCATAAAAGATTATTTTTGACTCTTCCAACCTCCACTGGAGGAGCAAAACAGTACACTGTCATACTAATTCATCTATTTTCAGTGGTTACTGTAACAGATACAAAGTTTATTTACTGTGGTTACTGTAACAGATATAAAGTTTATTGTCTGAGAAAGGCAATTTCAATCTAGCATTGCTATGCAAGTGGTAAGCTGCAATAACCACTTCATATGCAAAATAAGCTTATCTTGATTTACTGCCCCTTTTTCTTTTCCCCACTTTGTCATCTGCTGCATTTTGTTATAAATTTCAACTGAAATGTATATTGTATTTCAAAGTACAGTTTTGTGCAGGAAATAATAATTAAAAAAAAAAAGTCTTGTTCTTCATCTCTTCTTGGAGCTCCAGATAAAGAAATATTGTTTGCCATCCAGCATAGTTTGCTGTATATGACATTGACAATTAGATTCTACCTAGACACGATTGCTTTTAACCTATACTTCGGTGTATCAAAAGGTAATTCTTACCTCATGAAGCTTCCAGTCTTTATTTGATTCAGAGAATCACCACTTCACACTGTTCACTGCCTAAAAAATTTCTTTCGTCCCCTGTGAAGTTGTCTGTCTTTAGTTTTCTCAACCACTTGTCTCTGCTGTGTCTTGTTTTCCTCAGCTAGAAGTGCTTTATATCCAGAACTGTCTAACCATGGAGAAAATAAAAAAAAATTAAAAAGTCATCCTTTCCCCCAGAGCATATACAATGTAGGCAGGAAGTCCTCAGCCTCGATGCTTTTGCTATACAAATACACTCACACTGGACTGCTTTGCTCACGAGCGTAGATGTAGGCTATATCATCCAGGTTCCTCTGCAGCTGAAGGAGAGAGGAAGGAATCTCTAACTCAGAACTTCGTGTGGCTGAATCACCCTTTGATTTTGTTGAAAGTGCCTAGTTAAATATATGAAAATAAACTGGGGCATACCCAGGACCTAATTAGATTTAAATTTATTTGGCATGTATACGAGATAATTAATTCATTTTATCATACAGTATATACGATTTGTATCATACAGTAGCATGAAAAATTTCTCACAAACATCTCAATATTTGAATCAGAGCAATTGCATTTTCCCCCCCAAAAAAACATATTGATTGTTAGATTCATTATCTTTCTAACCTCTAGTACAAATATGAACACCATCTCAGATTACTTTTTCTATTACTTAAAATTTTTTACATGCTAACCATTTTACTCTTATTGATCATTCCACGTTTTCTTTCTAAACACTGGAACAGCACTAACATTCTGCTAAAATTTCTCTCATATTCAAATATTAAAATTAAAACCTTCCGATCTCCTCAGTCCACTCTTGAATTGAAGATAAGGTGAAAATTATTGGGTGTTTGCTGCCTTAATGTTGTTTATCCAAAGATCTTTTTTTTAATGATTCCCTTGGAATAGGAAATATTTCACTATCTCCATGTGAGATCTCTCTCTCTCTCTGTGTGTGTGTGTGTATTAAAAAAAAATAGCATATACAAAGTAAACTTCTTAACATTTCTTAATTTTCTGCATCATTATTAACAAATTACCTTCTCTAACAAGTAATGGGCTTACAGATTTTTTTCAGGATTTTATCACTGGAACATTTATTTTAAACCTATTACAATATATTAATAAATAACAGTTGTCTTCATAGCTTATTCTATTAGTCACAGACATTTTAAAATTATTCAGTTGGATATTTTCAATCTTGTTATTTTAATTCTTCTTGTTTAAGTTGAAACAATAACTTTGACTTTTCAAATTTTTAAGTTTTCCGCTGTAGGCATTATAACAGTTATTTACTAATGATTGCAAAACACATGGTGTAACCAATGCGACTGTCTTTAAATGCAGTAATTCTATCAAGTACCAACAATACAGCAGGTATGAAAATAGTGTTCTCACCCACTGCTATTTGTTTATGGCTTCATAAAGGACTTCTTGTATTATATAGCATCAAAAGTCAGTTTGGCAGTATATATACACTTTCAGCTGACACCTAAGGATCTCACACAAGGCCTAGGCCATCCAGCAATTTGCAGTATGTTGTTTTCCCTCAAAAAGCAGAAAATAAAAAATGAAACAAAAAATACATAGAGAAAATGCCAGCAAACTAAACCAAATATATAAATACATATATACACACATTTTTTTTTGTATGTGCATGTTTGTGCACTTGTATGTATGTATGTACACATATATGAAGCTCTTTGCAGCAAGTAGACAAAATACAAGTAGTTTGCTAACTCTATGCTATGTTATTTGGTGAATGATTACACATTTTATTCTGAGTGGATGAGTGATCTTTATGAATTATCCTGGTTTTATACTGAAACTTTAGCCAGGAACAGAAATTATCAATTGTGCTCTTTAGAAGAAAAAGCAAACAAAACCCACAAGGTATCATCAAATGTAAAAGACAAGACTGCTAAAGCAAATCTATTGAAAATATGAAGATTAGGTTATTTCCTAGTAGGAGAACAGCATGGAAATAAAGGTGTAAATATTCTGGGAGCTTTCTGAAATGTCATATACATATTTAGAATTTTTTATGGTTTGCAAATTAAATTTTGACACCAATCTTCTCTGCCAAAATCAGATCATGTCTAAAATGAGCATCACATCTGAGTACACATTGTAACTTCCACATTCTTCATTCTGCAATAGTTTTTTTGCAGTTAATGTTATTTTAAGCTTCATAGCTTGGCATTACTCATCTGAACTTTAAAGAAACTACAGCTTGCATCTATGTGTATTTCCAGTCATTTACTTTGAAATCAGTTTGGCAAAGGAGTAGAATAATAGCTGAATAATAGTACACAGGTGAGAAATTTATCTGCCCAAGGCTGTGCATATATTATAAGGTGTATAAAAATCCCTTCAAAAATTTTGTCAGGATTTTCAGGTCTCAGGTGTCTCAAACTTCTCCAATTTCAAGTCTTCTCTTCTTTGGGATATGTTAGATAACTCCCCTTGTTAGGAGAGTCACTGGAAGATGCTTTCTCTATTTTCTGGTATGATACTAGCACTCAGGCCAGCCCTTGCCACTGAAGTTGTAATCTATTATCTTTTAGATACTGTAAATAATATGTTGGCACTTTTTGATGCCTATTAAGGTGTCCTAACACTTTAATGCTTGGCTTGGGGAATTTCTGAGGTAAAGACATCTGGTTAACTTGTTGTTCTGAATTCATCCTTATCTTTAGGCAGAAAATGAGATAAAAAGCAAATAAAAATATTAATTTACAGCATCAAAAATTGACAAAGCAGGTATTTTTTTTAAAGAAAGAAGAAAAAAAAGAACAGAAAATAATAATAAAAAATATTCTTGATCTATTTATACTTTAATTAATTTAATCTGAAAAGTTCATTTCCTGCAGCCGTCACTTTCCTTCCAGATATTTTTCCAGATTTTTTTTCCTTTTTGAGTATTCTGTGTCTCATATTGCATTAAAATGAGAGATAATTTTGCTACTACATATTACATTTAGCGCTACATTCTTTTACATTTTTTTTTCCAAGGTAATCCATCTTCTCTCCTTGAACTTAGTTACTTCTTCCCCTCCACACCCATCCTCTCATCCCACCATTTCTTTAATATCAATATACTAATTACGTTTATTTGTCTGTCAGAGTCGACATTAATAATTTCATTTATTTGGAGATGTATATACTGTTTTTTTAAATCATCTGTACTTGACAGGTCAATTAGCTCAATGACTAAAGTATAAATTAGATAGGCAGTTAGTAATTTTCAGTATGAATTGTTTCTGTCTAGTGAATCATAGAACAGTTTTGGTCAGGAACGACCTTTAGAAGTGATGTAATCCAATCGCTTGCTCAAAGCAGAACTAACCTTATAGTTACCTCATGTTGCTCAGGGCCTTGTCAAAGCAAGTTTTAAAAATCTCTAAGTTCAGAGATTGGACAACCTCTCTGGGCAGCTTGTTTCCATGTTTAATCACTCTCACTGGAAAATACTTTTCCCCTTATACTTAGTTGGAGTTGCCCTTGCTGCAACTTGTGACTGTTGCATCTAGTCCTTTCATCATGCGCCTATGGGAAGAGTGTTTCTCTGTCATTTCTGAAACTGTCACCTCCAGAGGGCTGAAGACAGAAATTAAACTTTACTCTCCCCTTAGCTTTCTGGTCTCTATGCTAATCAAACTTCACCTTCCCTTGTGCATCATCTGCTCTAGCCCATTACTCATTCTGATCATCCTCTACAGGGCTCATTCCAGTTTGCTGGTGCTGTTCTTGTATAGAGGACAATCCTCCAGTCGCAGGCTCACAGGTGCTAAGTACAGTAGCAGCAGTGCCACCACCATGACTTCACTTTTCCTTTAGGAATACTACAACTGTTCTAACTTGACATTTAACTACAAAGAAAACTAAATGATCATCAGATTTTGATAACAATAAGTCCCTCCTGCATGTTAATATTAGTGAGAAAAAAAAGCAAAAAACTTACTGATATCCTCTCACAATTGTGATTTTTTTTTAAATTGTGGAGGTAGATGACCCCATTTCTTTTATCTCTCTTTCCTCCTCTTCTCACTAGATGAAAACAAACCAAGCAGTCTGGCCTATAAACTGCCACACGTAACTCAAGGTAAACATCCTAAGTCATGTAGCTCAGGGTGAATGGCATCCTAGTTTCAGGACAAAAAGTTTACATATCTTACTAGTCATATTTATCAGCTAAGGATAATCAATTATATAACCCTGAAGATACAGAGAGAACCTGGAGCCCTTCAGGAGAAAGAGGAGGACCAGAACTTCTTGTGTGTGTATCAAAGTCATCAAGTGTGGGTAGGAAGTGTGAGCCAAACTTTTGGCAGAGAAAAAAGGATCAACGAAGACAGAGGTGGCAGGAAGCAAAAATGAGAGGTTACATGTGGTGAAGCTAAGAAGCAGGGCTTTTGAGAAACAGAATTTAACTGGAATAAAATGAAAATGCATGTGATCAGGACAGAAAAAAAATGGAAAGACAATTAATCAAAGCTAATGACAGCTTCTAGTAAACCTCACATGTATCACCATGTTTTTTTCTTGCTGCTTTATACCTCAGAGATCTTGACACAATAATTATGACCAACATCCTGATGTTAAACAATGGTTTTATGTCAATAACTCCTGTTATATAAACAAAGCTTGTCCTCATATGACTTTTTTCCATGAGCGTGAAGATTGCAAAGTGTTTCCAAACATGAAGTTTAAGGTTGCTGTGCAGATCCTGATGACAGAATGCATGTTGAAAGGGGAAAGGAAGAAAAAAAAAACCCACATATTAGGATTTTGGCATAAAGTAACGCTCAGGAAGGGAATTGAATCTCCTAAGCAAGGTGGTCACTCGCTAGCTGGTAGCAATTTTAATCACTGCTGCAAGGGTCCTTGCAGTGGTATTTTCAGCTGAATTTGGAGAAAGTCTCCCAAACTATCAAACTGGCCATGGTCCCAGGTGTCTGTCTAAACATATGCAACATTTACTGCTATTGTTCTGCTGCTATTATATCTTCTGTACATATGAAACATCTCCTTTGCCTGATGGGCATAGTGACGTGGGAGGTGGCCCTGGAGGGAAGAGGGGCCCAGGAAAGGTGGTTCACATTCAAGGAGAACCTCCTCCAAGCTCAGCAGAGGTGCATCCTGACGAAGAACAAGTCGGGCAAAAAGGCCAGGAGGCCCGCGTGGATGAGCAAGGAGCTCCTGAACCAACTGAAAGTGAAGAGGAAAGCCTATAGAGGGTGGAAGAGGAGACAGGTAGCCTGGGATGACTACAAAGAGGCTGTGTGAGTGGCCAGGGATCGGATGAGGAAGGCTAAAGCCCTGACAGAATTTAATCTGGCCAGGGATATAAAAAGCAACAAGGAAAGCTTCTATAGGTATGTAGGGGACAAAAGAAAGTCCAAGGAGAATGTAGGCCCCCTCCGGAAGGGAACCGGTGTCCTGGTTACCTGGGACATGGAGAAGGCTGAGGTACTCAATGACTTTTTTTCCCCAGTCTTCACCGATAAGGGCTCTTCTCTCACCACCCAAGCTGTGGAAGGCACTGCGAGGATGAAGAACCGCCCACTGTACTCAAAGAGCAGGTTCGGGAACATCTGAGGAACCTGAAGGTGCACAAGTCCATGGGACCTGATGAGATTCATCTGCGGCTCCTGAGGGAACTGGCGGATTAAGTTGCCAAGCCACTGGCCATCATATTTGACAAATTGTGGCAGTCTAGTGAGGTCCCCAATGACTGGAAGAGAAGGAACATAACCCCTATTTTTAAAAAGAGGAACAAGGAGGACCCAGGCAACTACAGGCCAGTCAGCCTCACCTCTGTGCCTGGCAAGGTCATGGAGCAGATTCTCCTGGAAACCATGCTAAGGCACATGGAGAGCCAGGAGGTGGTTGGTGACAGCCAACATGGCTTCACCAAGGGCAGATTGTGCCTGACCAATTTCGTGGCCTTCTATGACAGGGTGACAGCATCGGTGGATAAGGGATGAGCAATAGTTACCATCTACCTGGACTTGTGCAAAGCTTTTGACACTGTCCCGCACGACATCCTTCTCTCTAAACTAGAGAGACATGGGTTTGATGGACGGACCACTCGGTGGACAAGGAGTTGGCTGGATGGCTGAACTCAGAGAGTGGTGGTCAACGGCTCAGTGTCCAAGTGGAGATGGGTCACGAGTGGCGTCCCTCAGGGGTCCGTGTTGGGCCCAGCCCTGTTCAACATCTTTGTCGGCGACATGGACAGTGGGATAGAGTGCACCCTCAGCAAGTTCGCCAATGACACCAAGCTGTGTGTGGTTGTTTACACGCTGGAAGGGAGGGATGCCATCCAGAGGGACCTTGACAGGCTGGAGAGGTGGGCCCGTGCCAACCTCATGAAGTTCAACCAGGCCAAGTGCAAGGTCCTGCACCTGGGTCACGGCAATCCCAGGCACAAATACAGGCTGGGCGGGGAATGGATCAAGAGCAGCCCTGAGGAGAAGGACATGGGAGTGCTGGTGGATGAGAAGCTTAACATGAGCAGGCAATGTGCTCTTGCAGCCCAGAAGGCTAACCGCATCCTAGGCTTCATCAAGAGGAGTGTGGCCAGCAGGTCGAGGGAGGTGATTCTCCCCCTCTATTCTCCTCTCTGGTGAGACCCCACCTGGAGTACTGTGTCCAGTTCTGGAGCCCCCAACATAAGAAGGACATGGACCAGTTGGAGAAGGTCCAGAGGAGGGCCACAAAGATGATAAGAGGGCTGGACCACCTTTCCTATGAGGACAGGCTGAGAGAGTTGGGGCTGTTCAGCCTGGAGAAGAGGAGGCTCTGGGGAGACCTTATAGTGGTCTTCCAGTACTTCAAGGGGTCCTACAAGAAAGATGGGGAGAGGCTGTTCAGTAGGGCTTGTTGTGATAGGACAAGGAGTAATGGTTTTAAAATAGAGGGGGGTAGATTTAGATTGGATATTAGGAAAAAAAAAATTTCACACTGAGGGTTGTAGAACACTTGAACAGGTTGCCCAGAGAGGTGGTGGAATGCCCCGTCTCTGGAAGCGTTCAAGGCCAGGCTGGATGAGGCTCTGAGCAACCTGATCTAGTCGGGGATGTCCCTGCTCCTTGCAGGGGGGTTGGACTAGATGACCTTTAAAGGTCCCTTCCAACTCTAACCATTCTATGATTCTATGATTCTATGATTCTTAACCTCTTACTGACATTCTAAGTGGCTTTTTCTACAGTTTCTATTGACCACTTGCAAAAATGCAATTTGATCAACTCTGTAACAGGAATAAGCTAGGTAAGCCTTTGGGATGTTTTGCCCAGACTGTTAATCCACAAATATAAGCATAGAAATGTGCAACAATGAGTTAACAGAATAATCCATAAATCTCACCCTGAAGGCTCCTGTAATAGTCAAATGTTTAATTGTGAAGATTCAGTGAAACACCTTTTTTCAAGTCCTTTATCTGAAACTGTTATCTCAAGATCATTATGTCTTCTGTGTAGATGACCGGCTAGAGAGTTACTGGAGCATGTAGAGAATTAATGGCTGAAGTGCACTGCATGTGCACACGGGTTCAGCCCTGATACCATGGTACTCTGCAATTTTAACTAAAGAATAAATTTAATTTTTTGTACTTATAACTCACTTGTCACTTAAGTCTCATGGTACTTTTCATGACATCATGTGAAATCAGGATATGTTTAGGTTAAACTGAAGCATTGGGTGGATTTTATTTGTTTGTTTGGTTTTGATCATACTAGCAATATTCTGTTTTGTCAGAAATATTCTTTTTAAAATAATCTCTAAGAAATACCATTTCTATGAAGCATAGCACTAGTACTTCAGAAGCAAAGTTATTTTGGATATAAGTTGTTTGTTTTCTCACAAATTTGACATTTTTCTGGGGAAAATAATTCTAACTACTTTTGTTATAATGTACAACACAAGAGCTAATATGCATTTCTAAATACACAAATTTGCTGTTTATATTTGAATAAAACCGTACCTTGGCAGGTATACAGGCTACTAATCTCATTCAGCTTCCGAAAAAAAGTGTTACGGAATTCCTTTTAAATTAAGTACCTCAAATAAAGAACTGTGCACTTTAAGAAACAACTGAAATCTACAGGAAATTGGTGTATTTCTTGCATAAAATTTATTTTGTAATGTAATTTCACAAACACTCTTCTTTAGCTTCTTCTGTAATATGTCCTGTCTTTGAGGTAGTGATTAGATCTAGCTGAAAAATTTCTGCCCAAATAACTTTGGATTCTAGAAAGAATTATTTACAGCAGAATATTTTTATTTAAAATATCTATACTATCTAGGATAATTCCTATTTATGTAGAAGAAACAAACATCCAAAATGGAAAATATTGCTATTTGGAAAAACATAACTGGGGATCATAACCCCAGTCTTTTTCACAGACTAGGATCCTCAACCAAAATATTTTATTTTTTTTACCTTGCACAGATATGCAAATATCCCATGACACATTGTTCCCATCACAAAGAGATGACACTGGGATATTTGTTCAGAGATGGAGTTCAAACTATATGAGAAAAGGCAGTCTGAGGTATACAAACTAAAATTTATAGGACGTAATTTTTTAATTCTACTGTTCTGTCTCTAGATTTTTTTTTTCTCTCTTGACAAATTCCAAAATTTTCCTTTAGGAAATACTTATGTGTTCAGATTGAAGCTAACCCTGATGTACAACACAGTCCAGCTAAGCACTCAATTACCTTTTGAACAGTCACACCTTCTTTAAAAGAAATCATAAATTCCACCTCATGATAATTTTATTATCCCCAGCCTATTACTAATGTATTCATGACCACAAATCTTTAAAAATAATTTTATGGCTGACTTACTCATCGGCTTCTAACACACTCTTGCCTAGAAACACCACCATTTTTCAAATATTTACCTAACACTAAGAAGGACTTCAAGTCTAAACCCTGTTTGCAGCAAATGTGCAGGTATTTGTTCCAAAAATAAATGTGAAATGAAGAGAACTGTTAAATGTTTTATTAAACTGATTATATTTGTCAGAAATTCTTTTCTAAATAGAAACCTTCGATACATTCATTTGATACATTACTAACAAAAAAAAAATCTTTAAATAAAAATCCTTATTTTATTTTTTTCGAGACAGTTGCAAAGCACTTAAAATGTCAGTCTAAAAAGTATAAAAGTGAAACAATTTTTGTATGTCAATAATCTGTTGTCTGCATGAACCACTGTATATGCATGAATCAGGTAATGTTGCTAGCATATTGTTTTGTGCAAGTATCCATATGCCATGTTTGCTTTATGGCAGCTATTTCCTTCTGAGGACATTGAAACAAGCCCTTCCAATTATGTGTTTATAAAGGAATCGTGAAACTCTAGGTAGTCACTGCTTTTAAGAAACTGTGCATTGCTGTTCTGCAGATGACCTTGTGAAGGTTTACCAACCTGTTGTAATAGAAAGACTTCAGAAAATGGATTCTAACCGGCTGAATTTTTTTGGAGTGTGATAGTGTTTGACTTCAACTTGTGATATGTTGAAAGCAAAAGATGAGATAAAGGAACTGCATATCAATAACAAATGCTCAATAGTCTTGGAAAGGCAAATTATTCAGAGCTATGCATGGTCACTAGCAATTATTGGCATGTATTAATAAGGAGGCAGGTAGGCTGGGCTGGAGTTTTATTTTGGTACATGTTGAATACAAAAAAAATAGAATGGTTAGAATGTGCTGAACATCATAATCCAAAAGATAAGCTTTTATTAAACATTGGGAATAAAATTTGTTTCATAACATAAAGGAAATATTAACCATGTGTCGTAGTTCAGCCCCGATCGGACCAGACTACGCAGTCTCTCTCTCACTCCCCCCACACTCCAAGAGAACAGGGAGAGAAAATATAAGGAAAAACGGCTCGAGGTTTGAGATAAGGACAGGGAGAAATCCTTAAAGTTACCGTCACGGGCAAAACAGACTCGACTTGGAGAAAACTATTAATTTATTACTACAAACAGCAGGATAATGAGACAGAGAACAAGATAACCTCCATCCACCCCTCCCTCTTCCCAAGCTTAACATTATCTCTACTACCTTCCCTCCCCGAGCGGCACAGGGGGAAAGAGGGAATGGGGGTTGCAGTCAGTTCATCATATGTTGTTTTACGCCGCTGCTTCACGGTCGGGGGAAGAACTCCTCACATTCCTCCCCTGCTCCAGCGTGGGGTCCCTCCCACGGGCCACAGTCCTTTGTGGAACTGCTCCGGCGTGGGTCATCTCTTCCACGGGTGCAGTCTCTCCAGAACAGCTGTCCCAGCAGGCCCTCCACGGGCCACAGCTGCCTTCAGGCATCCACCTCCCCCGGTGCGGGGTCCTTCACGGGCTCCAAGTGGATCTCTGCTCCTCCGTGGACCTCCATGGGCTGCAGGGGGACAACCTGCTCCACCATGGTCGTCACCACAGGCTGCAGGCGAATCTTGGCCAGGAGCCGCATTACTCCTCCCCCTCCTTCTGAACTGACCTTGGTGTCTGCAGCTGTTCCTCACAACAGGCTGGTAGGTGTCTCTCAGGATCTTTTTTACATCACATCTCATTCACTTCTCATCTCCTCTCCACTTCTTGCAGCCGGGCTGGACCGAGTCGGGCCCAGTCGGCTGCCTGGCGAGAGGCCAGAGGGTGAGGCCTGCAAGGCCCATGAGGCCTGCGCCTCCCCCTCTGCGCCTCTGCCCCCGCTCAGCTTCTTCACATCTTCTCTTCTCTCTTTTTTTTTCTGTTTTCCCATTCTTAAATACGTTATCGCAGAGGCGTTATCACGAGACATTCTGCTACCAATCGGCTCGGCCTTGGCCAGCAGCGGGTCCGCCCTAGGCCTGACCAAGTCCCCTGAACAAAGGGGAGCGACTTCTAGCAGTTTCCTACAGAAGCTACCACCTTAGGCCCCCCCTCACTAAACAAAACCACGACACCATGCAAGATCTATTCCAAATAATGTCAGAATACAAATACACGTATAAAACATCAACCTTTACAGCACAGTACAAAGTATCTATTTTTGATCAGACTAGAATAAATAGCCTCTCACTTCTTGTGATAACATTCACAAATATATTTCATATGTACAGTTTTTATATGCTTGTTCTCTATGTGTAGAATAGGTTACATATGGGTAGAATTCATACTGCACTTTATGTATTATATCATTCCTACATTTAATTAAGTCGAATTTTTTTTTTTAATGAACAAGTTTAAGAATTGTGTCTTTTAAAACGGTAAACTAGCTCACTTTCTGGAGCTTTTTTTTAATGTACAAAGCAAGTGAAATTAAACAAAATTAAAAAAAAAAAACCAAAACCACAGTTACCTTAAAAGGGTAAAAGGCAGAAAGTTGCAAAGATCTTCTTAACACTACATATTAATTTGCTCATAACTTTGCAAAACTCTGTCTTTCTGGGACCTGTGATTTTGGAGGACTTTCCCATCTACACCTTTGTTATTCACTTGTTCAGGAAGAAAAAGGGTTTAAAATCTGGGCAACCAGCATACTGTAATGGTAACGACAGAGAATGAAAACAGGGAAAATTTTAGAAGACAACTTCAGAGTCATTTGTTCTCCAGAACTGAAGAAACAGAAAAGAAGACAAGATGCAGAACCTGTGGGAGCATACTATTCCCAATTGCATTTTTGGAAGAAGTTGGTTTTATGTGAATTGCTGTATTTTGAAATTTATGGGATGACTACAATTACAATAGGAAGTGATGATGCAGTTCAGATGGAAACACAAAAAGTGAAATAAAATATCTTAAAAATTGTAGTCAGATGCTGAATAACTGGACAAGTAAGCAAAATCACCTCTGGAAGGGTATAAGCACAAATCCACTGAGGAGGAAACTCTTCATGATGGGCTAGTTGAAGTGAATAACTGATACACTGGAGACTTGAGAAGCTAAAGTACAAAGCCAGAATAGAATGGCTACCACTGACAGACGAAGGACTCAATTCAGTTGCATATGGCCCAAAACATAGGCCGTATTTTCATTGACTGTCATTGTTGCTCAGGGACAGATTAACTTCCTGGAACATATGGTCATTTCAGGTGCAGGTCTCTTATGCAGAGATGTGTGGATGGTTATTAAATTCTGAGAAGAAATTATTAAAAATGGAAGAAGCCAAATCTAACAGCTTATATCCTGGATGTGATAGCTATGTGATCCTAGATGTGATGGCTCTCCATCAGATACTTACCTAGCCAATGAGAAATTATATTATTTCAGTCTTAGTTTGTCGAAGTTCTGAAGGCATTATGTGGTGCATACAAAGAGAGCCAGTAATCAAAGTTCACCAGTTTTAATTAAAGTGATGAATAAACAAATACTTGGTTGACAAAGGGCATACTTTGGAGAGCAAAGAAAGTAATTTGTCAAGCCGACAAGACTGAAAACAATGAAAGAATTCATAGAAAAAACTTGGAAGGTTTTAAACTAAAAGGTGTCAAAATTATCTGACATTTTTTAACCCTGACAAAAAAAAAAAAAGTATTTAAAAGGCAAGGCTTCAGATCAGTTTTCTGAATAAACACTTCAAGCATGAAGTTGGACAGTAGAAGAGAACCGCAGAAGTAGAAGTACCAGTAAGGAAGCTTTAGTTTGTGTTTTTGATTTAAAAGTCAGGCATTCAATAAGAAATAAAAAAGATTTGTGAAAAGTTTGTGTAAGTGAATAATTTCACATTATACATAAACTATTCTGTAAAAGGAGGAATATCAAACCAATAATCACTGTCTTAACCATCAGTCTTTATCAAAAATATTTTAAATAGAACTACTATTTGGAAATTCTTTGCCTCAGATCTTGCCTATATTCCAACAATTCCAACCCATGGAAACAACCTTAATTTTGGCATTTCCTAACTCTTTAATGCTTTGATTTTTTATTTGTTGATAAGAAAGCAGGAACACAGAACTTGCCTCATTTGGTATCATATCAACAACTTAATTCTTAATCAACAGGATAAGAAACTTTATCCTTCTTAGTAAATTAGTATAATAAATAGTATAGGAGTACCTTAGTTCATACCAATGCTGTAAATAATCTCTGGCTAAAGCCTACATTGCTGAAAGTGGTACAGGGACAATACCTTTCTTCCAAACGAAGTATTACAGAACAATTCACATCCTTACTTAGATCACATTTTCTTTGGTAGATTTGTTTTAGACAGAAATCTCTGGAGTAATCAAAATCTGAGGTGAGTTGTAAAGTTACAGTGAGATACTGAATGATCAGGGAGCCAGTTCATGTACTCATACTGTTCCTCTATTTTTCAGCTGTATACGTTGAACCATAGAACAGAAGCCTGTTCTGGCCTGGGCTCTCCACAAGGTCACAGCTTCCTTCATGGCAGATACACCTGCTCCAGCGCATGGTCCTCCGCAGACTGCAGAGTGGATCTCTGCTCTACCGTGGCCCTCCATGGGCTGCAGAAGGACAAAGAGCATCATCACGGTCTTCACCATGGGCTGCAGGAGAATCTCTGCTCCAGTGCCTGGAGCACCTCCTCTCCCTCCTTCTTCACTGACCTCAGTGCCTGCAGAGTTGTTTCTCTCACATATTCTCATTCCTCTCTCAAGCTATGGTTGTGCAGTTTTTCCAGCTTCTTAAATATGTTATCACAGACGTGCTACCACTATTGCTGATAGGCTTAGCTTTGCCCAGTGGCATATCCATCTTGGAGCCAGCTGGCATTGACACTGTCTGACATGGTGGCAGCTCTGACATCTTCAAAGAAGCCACTCCTGCAACCTTGTCTCATTAACCTAATATGAAGACTAATAATTTATTAGATATTAGATATTTAAAAGGGTATATATGAGCAACGAAGCTAAACTGGAAATCAGATTAGGATACATTTCCATACCTGATATATATATATGCTATTAAATCATATGACAAAAATGTTCGTAAGTACATAGTATGTTTCTCCCTTTATACTATGGCAGGCAGCGGCCTTTCAAACTCATGAAACAATTGTGCTCATATTAATGATAAAATCTTTTATGTTTCTTGTTCTCAGGACTTTAGTTGGAAGGCAGTTCCAGAACCTTACCAGTTTAATGTTAGAAGTGTTCTTCTAATTATGAGCCTAAATGCATTGATGGTCTATCTGTATAAAGTGATTCATGATCTAACAATCACTTTTTGAGTGCCTACTTTATGCTACCTGATTTTTCATTATGACACATACAAACTCAACGATGTATAATGAGTGCAGTCTACAAGACGAACATTAAAGATTAATTATAGACTGCAATGAGTAGTCCATCGCTTTCTTTTCTAACTTACTGTTAGATCCCTCAAGAAATTCCTTTCCTAAATGTAACACTACTCCAAGAAAACATTCAAGCAAAGATCCAGCTGAGGCTAACCTCTCTAAATGCATGTTATTTTGGGGCTCTTTCATTTTGAGAAAAAAAATAATCTATTGGTTTAACACTACATATTTTTTAAAAAAACATTGAGCCTCCCCTTTGAGTTTTTTTTTTTTTTTGTGTCAACTCAATAATCTCAGTGATTCTATGATGCCTCCTGAACATTTTAAGAGTTGTAGGTTTTTTTCAAGGCTTTTTTTCTGCCCTCAGATTAGTAGCAAATGACAGCAAAGTGTTCTGTAGGAAAATGTATGATTCAATTTCAATGATAGATAGATAGACAGTTTGCACTGTATAATTTTAAACCAACCATTTTATATAAATGATACACAATATTGTTTTATACCAAATCAAATGCATATGCTCAGTGAATTAGACAAACAAAAATAAAAAATAATCCATGGGTTAGTCTAATGTATTATTTCCTGCCCACTAGAAAAATATTCTTTGTAACCCTTCAGATATGTTTCAATTGCCTCTAGCTTTGAGAGTTTTTTTAATCTTCCATGACCCAGGGAAAGATGAGACAAATGCTCTGTATTCATTCATAGTACACTAAGTTCTGGTTTTATTAAGGAACAGGATAGATAGAGTTAGAAAAAGCAAATATTCAAAAAGTTGAAAACTGAAACTTTGGCTATTGACTGAGGTTATATTAGGACACCACTGTTCTTCTGAAGGTGCTCTGAAACAGCGTAACAGTTGTCAAGATCCCCTTGCAAAGGGCAGTAATTAAGTTCAGTAAGAATTTGCTGGTGGTGCTATATTTTTCCCAGATTTTTTTTTCACATTTTATAGTATGGGTACAAGAGGCTTCACAATAGGATCAGAGCAGTAAAATCAGTCATTTTCTGTAATTCTAGAAATTTTCAGACATTCCTTGTAATGACCAAACAGAAAAAAAAATCAGATAGTGAAACGGAATGCTTATAATGCCGATCATTTCAATAAATGACTGAGATTTTTACCTGTTCCACAAAATAACAGTGAAACAGACATTTGATAAAGTGACGAAAAAGTAGTAAATCTACAGAGGAATTATTTTTCTGTTATAGATAGGCTAAGTATGACGTATTTGGCCATGTTCCTTTGTAAGAAAAAAATGTCTCAGAATATCTCTGAGAGGTGAAAAGGTTAACTTTTTTTGTAGTAATTTGTGGACATGGATCATATTTTGCTGGTGAGGAGGAAATTGAATTTTTTAAGATGTGGTCTGTGGTCCCGCATAGACTGTGGATAAGTAGTTTTGTTAGAATTATTAGCAAAGAACTGTTTCTATTATTAGAAATTAGCCAAAATAAATGGAAATGGACCTGCAAAAATTGTGGAAAATCTAGTAACATTTTATTGTAAAAAAAAAAAAAATAGTATGAATGCTACGCAGCAGCTTTATTGAGTGGTCAGCTGATCTGTACTCAAAGCTCACAACAGATCACAAGATTTCTAAATATCTGCCATGATGCAACCAACATATACTCAGAAGTGAGTGTATAAATGTAACTTTACTTACTTTTTTTTTTAATCTTGATATATTTAAAAAATAGAATAAAATAAACCACATTCTCAACTTACATTTAAAGAAAAAAAAATATTTTCCAGATTTCAGTCTTGCTGTAGAGATTTATATTTTCCCTTACAGCAGATCACACTTCCTTTTCATTCAGTTAAACTGTAAAATTTAATTTTTCTGCCAAATCTTATGTCTCTGAATACATGTGAGAATCAGCTTTGGCACCTCTACAGCACTCTGTACAAAGGTTTATAGCATTATCACCTGCAGTGAAGGTCTTCATATTGCTGCTCTTTCAAATATCTTCTGCACTTTTTAGTAAAATTAATATAAAGTCATTCTATATTGATCTCCATTAACCCTGACGTATTCAGACAGGCAAATTTACTTTCACAATATTGGAATGTCAGATGGAAAAAAAATTAATCTCGTCTTGTTTTAAGTTTGGTCTTTCATAAAGGATAGTAAAGTTGGACTACAGTTTATTAAATCACTTTGTAAATTTCAAAAATAAACACCTGACATCAGATCTGCTGTTCAAAAGACAAAATTTTGTTTTCCAGAAATACTAAAGATTTACCAATTTGGATGACTTTGTTAACTGGCCTTTTTTTTTTTTTTTTTTTAATTACGGACATTTGAAATATTTAGAGAAAAATGAAAAGGTACGGTACCTTCAAGTTATGAAAAAGATGTCCATTCTTCCAAATGTAAATTTTGTTTCAAAAGCTGTATACTCTTCCCTAGGTAAAATTTTCCACAATAACATATAGAAGTCATGGAGTTTGAGCATAAATTTTTATGGTAACATGCGCAAAATATAACGTATCTGTAAGTATATTCTATATCTATTATATCAATGTAATCTTAGTATAGCCTTATTGTGGTCTTTCGAACAGTTTCAAGCCACCTGAGTACCCTTTTTTAAACTTTCCCTGGCTAACAGACTTATCCAGACTCGGACCTAGAAACATTTCATAATTAACCACACCTTAGTGAGCCACTTAAGCCACTGGACCCTCTGTGACACTCGCACTACCCTGTTCAACTCATGTAGATTGGTCTGGAGAACATCACCACTACCGGTCTGGTGACTAGTGGCCTAAATTACATGATGGAACAGAATTTTGATGGGAAAATTAGACACTGGAATGATGGGGATCGCACCATCAGGTTGGCTTTATTCTCCAAGTTAAATGACTTCTATAATTAGGTTTTTACTTTGATTTATTTTGAATTTTTATTGGAACAAAATTGTTATGAACCAGAAAGAAGTGTGCAAATATAAAAATATGTATGTATGTGCACATATATATATAATTTATATTAATTTTTATTTTCATTCCCACATTATTGCTACTTGCAAGGATGATGTGAGAGGCATATGTAAATGCAAATAAAAAGTTTTGATATTTTATTCTGTTTTCTAGTGGTCATCAAACAGTGCATGTAGTCAACAGTGTCATACAATGCTTCATTCCAGATGACTTAATTTCTACCTGAAAGATCACTTTTTTGCAAACTCCAGCAATAGTTTGATGGGTGGTTGAGTTATTTAAAGAAAAGGGAGGAGGCAAAAGGCACTGTACTAGGATACAGGCTAGAAAGTTCAGACAGGCCAAATAGTAAATAGAATAGAATAGAACTACAGGCAGATATATAAAAACCTAATACTTCTTTAATAGCTTCTCATCTATCCTTCCTTAGAGCTATCCATATTTCCTTCAGTAATGTACCACATCTGTACAACCTCTTTTTCAGAAATGTTCTAAAATTCATATTGAGAGCAATTTTTCATGGTCATCTTAAGGCCTCTTTGATCCAGGTTACACATTATTGCATTTATTATAACCTATCTGATTTACAGGTTTGTGATCATCTTAAAACAAAAATCATGAATGCTAACTCAACCATCAATGAAACAAAATGTAAAACCCATAAAACTACAAAAAAAAAAAAAAAAGAAAAGCAAAATCTTAACTAACCAATAACCGATAGCTTTGTATTTGACTGTAGCACACCTAACTGTATGACAGTATTCTCTACCGAAGTACACTTTCCATATTGAGATGTTCCCACATCTCAAAAAAAAAAACAAACAAAATCTGTTCATTAGCCTGGAAATTTATAGGTTAAAAATTCAATAAAAAATTTCTATTGTTAAATCCAACCCAATAGTTAAAAATCCAGTCCAATTCTAATCCCATTTTTATCTTCCTGTCCTTTTGCTGGACTTTCTCCAGTATGTCCTTGTCTCTCTTGTAGTGGAGTGTCCTGAATTGAACACAGCACTCCAGATGTGAGTGTGAATAGAGAGTAAGGACTACATCCCTCTACCTGTTGGCAACTCTCCTCCTAAGGAAACCATGGAGGCTGTCAGCCTTCTTAGCTGCATGAGTAAGTTGCTAGCTCATAGTCAATTTGCTATAGACCAGACTCCTAAGTCCTTTTCTGCAAAGTTACTTTCTAGCCAGTAAGCTTCCAGCCTGCAGTGATGCACAAATTATTTCTCCCCAGGTGCCAGACAGGATTCCCTTTTGCTCAACTCCATGAGACTCCTGTGGGTCCATTCCTCCAGCTCATTGAGGTCCCCCTGAATGGACAGCCATCTGGTGCATCAACCATTCCTCCTCATTTTGTATCAACTAAATATTTGCTAAGGGTGTGTGCTGTTCCCAGAATCCAAGTCATTAAAGAGGAAGTTAAACAATACTGGACCCAATATTGACTCCTAGGGTACTCTAGCTGGACTTTGCGTCACTGGTTACCAATCTTTAAGCCTGGCAGTTCAGTCAGTTTCAGTCCACTTTCCTGTCCTGTTATCTAGCCTATACTCATCAGTCCAGCTATGGTAAGACTTTAAAAGCTTTACTGAACTCAACATAAAAAGAAAAAAGAATAATCCACTGCTCTCCTCACATACACCAAGCTAATAATTTCATCATGGAAGGCTATCAGGCTACTCAGGCGTGATTTCCCCTTTGTAAATCCATGTGTGACAATGTGCTCCAACCCACCTCAACCTGATTACTTTTCCCATAACCCTGCTCAAGTGATAACCATCAGTGACAGATGTGTCTGGTCCTAATGGTAATGGTGGCATCTGACTCAAAGTGGATTTGGGGGAGACAGATAAATACACAATAGCCAAGGGATGGCGATGCACCTCCCCGCCCCCTAACCACAGTGCTAGTTAATGTCCAACTCAAGTCAAGTTTGGCAGAAACTAACATCTGCATTTGGTGTGCAAATATGACTATTAGTCAATTATCTTACTCCATAAATAGTGACCCGCCCAAGAGCCCTTTGGGATCTCTCCTTTAGTAGGGATGTCTCTCAATGTCACTCCTTGAGGAGTTTGTCCTTGCCACAAAGGATTCTCAGTGAGTGACTAATAGCATGCTAAACTTTGAAATCTTAGCCAAGTGATATAAAGGATTGATTGTACACATATAATCCTTTACATGTAAATGGTTGGTCAAGCTTGGGACTAGGATTGGATCCTACTGCACCTAGAGTTGTCTCTGACATGGAGTTTAGAAAGCAAGGGGGTCCTTTCTGAATCTTATGACTCAACAGGAGGATCTCCCTGACAGTTTTGTCCGTCCCTATCCTCTATGCTGTACCTTGCCATCAAATCTTGTTAAATCACTATCACATTTACCATTTACTATCAAACTTTGATAAAACACTGTTTTTTATCAATAAAGTATTTTGTTGCTTCTCTCTTATGAGTGAAGTGCATCACTCCCATCTGCGACACCACGTTGGCTGTTTCTAGTTATCATCGTGTCCTTTGTGTGTCAGGAAATGTTTTCCGGGATTATTTGCTCTGTCACCTGCTCAAGGATTTAGCTGAGACTGACTGCTTTATAGTTCCTCAGATCTTCCTTCTTGCCCTTCACGAAAATGGGAGTGACATTTGCTTTATTCCAGTCCTTAGGAAGCTCACTCAATCACCATGGCCTTTCAAAGACAATTGAGAGTGGTCTTGCAATGACATCAGTCAACTCCCTCAACTCTTATCAGTGCATCCCAAGTTGAGTTTGTTTCCTGGCAAACATAGCTAAAAAGTAAATAAACTGATCAGTGTATTACACATTGAAGCTCAACATTTCATACAATGTTGGACTGAAATATTTTCTGATGTCTGCATTAAACTATATTCAGTCTCAATTGTTTAAATCCAATTGTGTTTTTGCACTGCAGAACAAAATCAGAGCTCAAAGCTGCTGTGTTGTAGTAAAGGAGAAATTATTGAAATTATACTGGCTTCAGAGAACTGGTGATTTGACAAGGTTTTTGTTTATTTGTTTGTTTATGAATATGAACTGGATGACCCTTTTCTTTCTTACATCACCCAAAGGATTTCAGGTGCCATGCTCAGTGTACTGTGGTAGCTAACTTTGAGACAGGCTGTTTTGATGGCCGCTCCTCAGCCCTCTGCCTGGGTCCAAGGAGCTCAGCCCCTGACACTTCAGTTTTACATGTGATCCACTTGACTCCTGCCTGCTTACGGCATCTGATAGAAAAATATGTTGTTTATTCAGCTGCTACAGCTGCAAAATTTACGGTGGAGACCTAGCATACTGGGATCTGTCTGGCTGCTGTCACAATATGGTACTTGCTCTTCGATGCTGAAGCAGTGCTGTTGCCATTGGCAACCACATCCTGCTATTAACATGCAGCCATTATGTTGCAGAAGTATTGAACACCAGATGAAAGTGCTATTCGGTAGTAATTTGTAAACAATACAGAGCATGAGCGTCACCAAGGAAGATTTTCTAGGAGAAAAGAAAGATTCAGATGCCAAAACCATTCTAGACTTTGTCAGGCTTAAATTGTCAGTCATAAAAACACACACATAGGAAAATTATTTTAATTAAAATCATAGATTATGTAGAGTTTTTGGAAATTCAGAAAGAGTGTTAAGTAGCCAAATTTCATTTTATTATTTAACTGTGGACTAATTAAACACCAACAAAATTATATCAAGAAACTGCTATGAAATGTTCTTTAATAATTCTCCTGGTACAGGGAGTCACATTATAACTGAATGTCAACCCATCATTAGGGGCTGAAAAAAAAAGTAATTTCCCTAATAGGGAAATTAACTAAAATGCCATAGAGTATTGTTGGGATTTTTTTAACCGATCATGTTGAAGTCACTGATTGTACAAAACCAGCCTCAATGGATAGAGAAAAGTTGATAAATTTTGCAGTAACAATGTCTGATAAACTATCCTTTGATTTGAGTAAATTAAGTTTAATCAGTGGTAACAGACAGAAGTCTAAACTACTAAAAAATTAAAACTTGGAAGTTTCTGGAATAATTATGAGAATGATAGAATGGCAATGAGCTGAGCAATCTAAACTACTCCAAATCTAGGCTGACAACTAATCATATCAGAACACTTCATTGTATTTCAAAAATTTAAAAAATAGTTTGTCCAGAATAATTACGTTTCCCCCTATTGATCAGGTTTCTTACGATTTTAAAATATCTTTACCCTTTCAAATGGAATTATGTGAAATAAAGACTAACCTTAAGAGCTCCACTTGATACATTTATGAAATATTAAACATCTGGGGTCAGAAGAGTCACCTGTTGCAAAGTGTTGTTGAATTTACTTCAATACCGATATGTTTATTTTCACTTGATGTAGAAAAAAAATGAATATAACTCTTCTGTCATTAGGTGGGCAGCTAGGGTTTTTAGTCATTCTCTTCAATTCCTCTCACTTACCTCCATATTTACCTCCTTATATTCACTCAGGACTTATAATTGAATCATATTAGAAACTACAGGAGTAGATTTAAGAGGACATAGTCAAGATGCTACATAACTGAACTTCCTATTTGTGTCTCGCTTCCAAGCTTTATCAGTAGGGTCTGAACTGAAAGTCACAGAGTAGGCAATGTACCAGTTTTGTGATCTCCTCTGTCCTGGACTCACTCCTCAGCATATCACTGGAGGTGCATGTGATCCCCAAAGTCAATTTCTTGGCCACAGCCTCCATCCAATATATGGGGATGTTTCTTCATTTCTATCAGACTATCCTTAGCCTTAAGGATTTTGATAGAATACATCAACATCCTTTGCAAATACTGTTGTTAGTTCATCATCTCGCCCACATACCAGCTCACCAGAAGTGGGAGTTTGCACATATTCTTCTAATGAGTTGACATTCCCAGAATACTGTAGGTCATATAAGCACATCCTTCAGAATCTCCCAAACATAACACAATGTATTTCTCACAGTTGTGGACCTATGCCATGAAAATGTTGGCCATCTGGAGTGACTGTTTTACTTTGCAAACCAAATTTGAAGACGAGCTCCTAGTGTCTGTGCACAGGATCTGTAGTTCTGTCCCAATCTGGCCTTAGCACCCAGTTCTTTCCTGCTGACTGTTTTCCTCAATAAGAAGTAAAATCTCTGTCAAACTCTGCAGGTGATCATCCTCCTCACAATCCAGGTCAGAGCACACCAACCGTAACTGCTATGACTGGTTGGTTCAGACAAAGGCAATGTGGTTTAAGGAATGCAGAGCATCCCATGTTCTCCTACAGTTAAGGGAAGGAATCAGAACAACAGGATTTTCTTTTTTTTTTTAACAAGTAAATTCACAAAAGAGGAGTCTAAAACAATTTTCATGTCAATTTCTACATACCACTGCATATCTCACTTCAGGATCACTCTGTAACATAGCTTTTGGATAGGTCTGGTTTTCTGAGGCTTAGCTGAGTGAAGTTTAAGTAAATTAAGATTTCTGATTTGGATTACAGTTTTGAGATTAACTATTTGAAGAATATCCTGGTGATGTTATTAAATCATATGAACATAGAACAGCTCAGATAGGAAGGGTCCTTGAAAGATCATCTGGTCCAACCTTTTGCGGAAAAGGAAGCCTTGGTGAGTTTATCTACCACCCTGTCCAATTGCATCTTGAAAATCTTCAGCGATGGAAACTCTACCACAGACCTGTTGAGACTGAGACCAGCTGCTCCAGAGTCCTCATCTACAGTGGCGTCTAGACATGTCGTGGATTTCTAATATAGGGTAGATGAATGACAACCAGTGAGACTGTGTTAATACAGCACTCAACCAAGTAGGGCGTAGATACAATTACTAAAAAGTTTTTCTGCTAAAGACATCCTAATACATATAAGACTGGGTTTGCAATGTCTAAAACATTTTTATTATTTGTAATCTACCCAAAGGAAAAAAGATGGATGAGGAGTATGGAGATTATAGGAAATAATTTCAAATTTTACTGAAAGTAATTTTCTGAAAGTATGATAGTTAACAACTGACACATCAAAGGAGTTCTGGCAGCCATCATGGTGGCAGCTAAGAGTGAATGAAATGTGACTTCCTCTGATCTGAATCTGGACTTCAAACTTTAACTTGTCATTAAAATCCTGGGTCATGGAAAAAGTTATGAATACTGTTTGTTGGTCAAAGCATTTGACTATGTAATATTTTTAGTTCAAGATTAAGTTATTTTATGGAATAAAATAACACTAGAATTGATCAATAGTATTAAAGATGCAAAGAAATCCTGAAGAATAAATGAGGTAGCATGTGATACCTAATGTGGATCTGTTAGGAGCTACATATACACAACTAAAAAGAGGGAACTTTCCACTTGATTTTGAAACAAATGGACAACCAGGAGAGTTGACCATAATGCTCATATAAGAAGCTGTATGTTCTGGAGTCTAGATGTTGTGAAATTATACAAGACTATAGAGAAAGCAGCTGCAAAGTTAAAAAGGATTAGAGATAAAGGTATTGTTTAAGTTTTCAGCAGGTGAATAGTCATAAAAGTAGAAGGTAAATCATGCAGTGATGACAGAGATAAATCAACGGACTAATGTAGGGTCAAAAATAATATAAAGGTTAGAAAAATATCAAAGCTAATAGGAGAGTATCACCAGGAAGAAAAATACAAAAGATTGAAACATGATTTGCTTTGTTCTTTGATACCACAAAATAATGATATTATTAGCTGATACTGGAAATATCAAGTAAGGGCAAAGGGTAAGCTCCAAAAGGAATAACCTTACTTATTTGTCAATTAAAGAAAATATATACATATATATCTGATTATAAAATTGTCATTATATTGCCTAGTTTCACTTTAGCCTGTTAGGGATGATACCAAAACTATTCTTCTTCTATAGTCTTTTAAACAGAAAGGAAACTCATAATGGGATTGAATGTAGCATGGATTAGCTGAAGTTTGTTGAAAAATGTTAAAGTAATAGAATAAGAAAACTCATTTTCTTTGATAAATTATTTTCTAGACAAAAGAATTCTATTAGGTTTCATCTATCTGTACTTCAATAAATAGAAACAGTACCAGATGGAAATTATCATCTGATGCAAAGAAAATGAAGATTTGTACTAGTATAATAGGTTATGTAAAGAACTTTTTGAAATTTTTTTTTGTCAATGTGTGATGACAAAGAGGAAACTATCAGAATTGAATGAGACAGACTTTGGAACTCTTGAAGGACAAGAAGATGATGATCAGTTATTATTTAATGTTTTAATGCTTTGTTTTGTTTAATTTGAATGACTTACATCTGTTGACAACTTTAAGTTGAGAGACCATTGTGAAAACTGAGGACTGATTAAATACACCAGAAAAAATTGAATAATCTTGAGGAGTAAATCAGATTAAATTTATGAGCATGAACTCAAAACTGGAGTTTGCTTGTAAATTTTGAGATTTTCAACTGGAAATGAAGAAGAGGAGAAAAAAGACTCAAGCTACTCATCTCTTAGTACAGAGTGGTAGTACAGAATGGAATTTATGTCAGCTAAAGTTAGATGGCTACATTTTAGATGTTTATATCACAGTTGATCACCCAAAACTCTTCTTGCAGGCAGCAAAGAAAAATAGGCACTTTTAGGAAGTGAGTACTGCAGTTTTTAGGCATCTGCCTTGGGATGAGATGAATTGTGCCCTGAGATATTCTTGCCTCTGTGAAGGAAGAATAAACTTCTACTTAAGTTGTAAAATTAAATGTAATATTCTTCCCGTCAGGAGAATATTACTTTGGTTGACTACAACATACCATCAGATGTGACGATGAAAATGGCAAATGAAATCTTAGGATGTATTGAATGAGGCAGTAAAAACAGAGCAATATACTGAACTTCTTAAATACACAGATGAGATTTTATGTTAAATACTCTGAACAGGGTTTCCATGATAAAAAAAGTGAACTCTAACTGAAAAATGTGTCACAAAGTATCAGTCTATAGGTATACAAGAAAAAACGAAAAGCTATTTAAGACAAAAAAACAATACTGGTAAGTGGAACTGTAAATTGATGATGCATGTATTTTAGGGTGGAGATTAGAAGAGTATTTCTAACCATCAGAAGATTGAAGTATACAACTTTTAAAAAGAATAGTTGGATCAGAACAAACTCTAATATGAAACTTCATGAGTTTATGAAATGAATTATAGTATGCAGCTGTAGGCAAAACAGGCACTTGACTTGATAGTCCAAGAAATCCATTCCTGTTAATGTCTCTGATATTGTATTAAGAAAACTATTGTTTTGTGAAATGTTTCAGCAAGGACAAATCTGTACCTGTAGAAACAATGTGAAAAAAAAACTTTTGCAAACATTAATGTCTCATAAGGAAAGGCTTTAAGTAGGGGAAATGATATAAAATTGGCTACAAACTAGAAAAAAAATCACAATGTTATCAAATTTTGGGAGCATTCACATCTGAAAGAAAAGTGAAAGTGAAGCTTTATGGTTCAGTCTCATCCCTAATTAAAAAACATGATTACTGTCTTTCATAATGAAAAGCTTATTTCATATGGATTGTTTAATTTTTTTTACCTCAAGTTAAAATACTAGTTAGCAAATATTGAACATATTTGTTAATTCACAGGATTTTCAATTTACATTTTAATAACTTTTTATTTCATACTGTAATTTAATTACAAACATAAATTACATGCAATAAATAGTAATATTGAGAGCTCATATAGCAGGCTGAAATTTATTTTGCTGAAATTTGCCACTTAAAAGTAAGATATATAACATGGGATTCTGTGCCACACTTTGGAGCCCTAAATTTAGGCAGTAAATGAACCTAGCAGGATAGTGTTCAAGTTCAGAACACCTATATTTAGGTGTTTATATGTAAATTGCTGTACATAAGCTAGTAGTCTAAGTTGTCATGGAGATCTGTGGAGATTCACTATAGTGAATGGATCTTAGAGAGCTATTAAGCCCAAAGCCTTCAGGAGTGCCACTCCTAACCCACACATCAGAGTAGTGCCATTTAAGAAACCTTAGGGCATCTAACATAAGATGTGGAGCGGCAGCTATGTGGAATAACCTGAGGCATTTCAAATGGCATTAGATGCCTACTGTGAGCATCAGGGTTGAGACTTTAGGGTAATTAGCTCGACAGAGTCGGTTTGAAGGTGCCTGTCTCCCTGTATCCCTATGGAGGGGAACATATGTGGTTCCTTATATGGTGGAAGGAGATGGGATGGGATGGGACGGGAAAGGAAGATGAGGCAGGACAAGACAAGGAGAGAAGACTTCAGACAGTAGTTTGGAAGACTTCCTAGAATGTGGTGAAGAAATGTGAAAACGAAGAAGTAGGAAGGATTTCTCACTTTTTCAAAGTGAAACATTGTGATGGACTCACTGAACTTATCAGATCAGCAATGTTCAAAAGCAAACAAAGTTTTCTTTGCTACACAGGTATAAGGTACAAAATTCATTGCTGCAGGATGCAAGAAGCCAAAACTAACTGAAGACATTAATGGAAGAAATTCACCTGAAAGTTAGTAAGTGTAATGGGGTAGATATAAAGTCCAGCTGGATAAGCCATCTGTCCTACAGCAACTAAGAGCATGCTGAAGTTTCACACAAAAAAAAAAAAAAGAGGAAAGAATTGTAAGTAGAAGGTTATGCATTCTGGTGCTCCCTCACTGCTGTTCTTTAGAGGAACTGTTACTTGTGTGTTATACCAACCCTTAATCCACTGGTGCATGTTATGTCAGCCCTTTGTCGTATCCCAAAGTCTGTTTTCCAGAGCTAAGGCAGGACTCCATCCTGACTTTCTGTTGAATTCATTTGGCCATATGACATGATCATTGGAAATACGTTGAAAAGACTCCATCTTGTATAACTCCATCTTGTTATTTTTTTAACCTTTTTTATTTCAGTCTTCATTCTCACCATTTATCTCACCTGTTCTCCTTCTCACTTTGTAGCTGCTCGTGGTGTAATTTCTAATCTACATTTCTATTTTGCTGGCCCCTCACCCTCTACACACATTATAGACTCATGCACACACACACAGACACACCCACATGCACAGAGGCATAAGTCCTTGCTTTTCTTTTCCATTTTATTTCCTCTCTGTTCTTATACCCGTATCCTCCTTCCTGCTCAAAAAAGCAGAAACAAATCAAGCAAACAGCAGTACCATCAAGTCATGTATACAGTGAACCTAAGTAACCATGTAATTATTCTCACTCTATTGCTGTTGCTCTATATTGCTCTCACTTATTGTGTCATCTTTCATATTGTAAGACTGTAGGCTCCTTGGGGAAGGGGCTGCATCATTTATTTTCTCTTTGGAGTACCTTCACCACCTCAAGCACTTTGCAAGTAACAAATAATAAGAATGACCATTAATCAGGCAATGGGATCAGTAGAAAGCACTAGTCATTGGCAATTAAAATCTTAGCAACAGTAGGCAGGTTCCTACTTCAGAATTTAAAAACCCTTTTCTTTCTGGTCCTTTCTAATTAAGAAGCCAACTTGCTTTATCCAACATAAAATACAGGACCTCTCAAATGGCCTTTATTTGCCTTTACTTTTTCTTTTTTTTTTCTTTCCTCCAAATTGAAAGGATGAATGAAATCTACAATCCCTACATTTAAGTGGCCCGTGGCTTAAAATATGTATCTGGTTTTGGATTGTTCCAAATAGTGAAGGTGATTAAAACTGAAGTTATTGGTTGAAAGCACACTGAAATTGCTAGAGCTGAAGTCCACATTATCAAAGGAGGTGAAGGAATTTGATTTCATTTGTTGCTATTGAAATCCAATGAGTTTTCAGCACCTAACTAGTATAATCAAGGACGACTGAATCCAAGATGACGCAGCATTTCTATGTAGCTGGTAGCAAGAGGTATTTTTATTTTGCAGCTTCTCTGTACTATTGGGACTAGACAAATGAAGGCACTTTTGCTCCTTTTTCTTTTTGAGTCCTTTGCTCACAAAGGGACAAAAAATGTTTTCAATATTTCTAAATGACCAGTTGACATTAAGATTTTTTTCCCCCTTATTGGTAATGACTAGGCATACCGTGTATTTCTGCTTGTTATCCATTAACATCTTACTCTATTTGTATCTATATCCAAAGCTTTCATATAATTATTCTTTACAGCTTTAATTATAGCAAAATACCATATAATGTTGATGAAAGGCCTTTAATTTCAGTTCTAAGACTTAGAAGAATTTCCAGAATAAATAGTAAAAAGATGTTCTCCTTATTACAACAAATAAAATATCTTAATTGAAAATATTGATAGAGACACACTTTAGGCACAGATTTTTATGTAATTCTAGTGAATATATCAGTTTAATCTCTAAACACTTCCCATTTTCCCCAAGATCCGTTCTTTTCCTCTGCAGTTCTATCATTCTTTCTTACATAATCTAAAGACTTATTCTGCATAGTTTTAGCTTTCTGTTTTCTTCCCTTTGACCTTTCTATTCATATTTTTAACACTAAATATTCATACATATCAATATTCATATTTCTAACACTAAATAAAACAGATACTGAAATACTTCCATGCTGCTGAACCTTTTCTATATATCTTCATATCTACTAATTGACCCTAAACTAAGGTAATCTCCTTTTCTTACCTGGTTTTACATGTAAGCTCATAAAAGGCATACACACATAGCTTCTATATATTTATATATCAATAGATAAAAACCTAAATGGTACATATAAATAATTTCTGAAAACTCCTTTCTCCAGAATGCCAAGGTTTACAGGAGATAAATAAAAAAATAATAAAGCAAATGAGGGTGGTGGGGAGGATTATTATAGGTAAAATTATTTTTTACATATATATATATATTTATACACATATATAACAATTCCCACAGAGATACAGTTATCTCATATGCTCTACTCTCACTTTTTTTTTTTTTTTCAATTCTTGTCCAGTAACTCATTTATAAATTGGATTATAACGTCTTAGGGACAGAAGCTGTGTTTTATTTTTACTGTGAGATACACAGCATACCTTTGGGGATTTGACACTAAACCCCAAGGTGGATGACTTCATTTCTGTGCTTCTCATTTCACAGGTTGGCTCAGCTTTTTCTTCCCACAGCATGTAACTTGCAGCAAGATGCTATTTTCCATGTCTTTAAAAATTTGCCAACATAGCTGCCAGAAGGTGTAGTTAGAACATGTGGCAGTACATTTGTGATATTATACTTAATACAGAATGGATAAGAGTAGCAACAAAGTCCTCTCAGGGATTTAATAAAAACTTAGAATCACAGTCTGTACATGGGGATCCTGGAGGGTATCCACTTTGCCACCCTGTGACAGTGCTTCAACTTTACTGGTGTTACCCGTGAGGCTAGCTGGGTTAGCAGGCTTTCATTCTGCCCTGTTGTCATGAATACTCCCACATTCACCTTTGTAGTCATTAGAAGAACTTCTCTCATCATTCATGACAAAACATGTGCTAAGTGTAGGGGGCAGTGGTGGTGTGTTTTTTGGTTCACTTCCCCAAAGGTAGCATGTGGATTACGCATAAGAAGGTATTCCTAAACTAACTGATACAGCAGGACTGGATGTAGACTTATGGAAAGAAGCAGATGGAGAAGGGTTATAGAGAAGCATAGGTTTCCTCCTGTTATTTGAGAGGGATCACACTTTTGACAACAGATGCTTACAGAAAAAAAAATGATAGGAAGAACTAAAAGCTCAGTTAATCCTTTGCCTGCACTGTAACCCTGAATTACTATGTATCTCATACTGTTCTAGTTGATATTTACTGTTTTCCTTTTCTACCCCTGGACCTTAAGTAATTGTTATGACACGTCCTGTGGTGAATGTTGGCACTCAGCTGCTAAAGGCTCTGCATCCACCACATTATCACTATGGTGCTGGGAGTGTGCTGTAACTCTTCTGTGTTCAAGGCTGATAACTGATGGTGTTCTCACCTACTGGTTGTGGTATACACTTGCCCCTTTCTCCATTAACCCACACACCAAGTAGCTAAACCATGACATTATTTGAAAACAAGGAATGCCTTTCTTTCAGCTGAACAAATATTGTTTGCTTGGGTTTTTTTATTATTTTATTTTGTTATGCTGCTTGAACATGATATATTACAGGGCTTCAATAGCATTTGATTTACAACATTACAGTCAAGACTCTTATTGTTAACATTAAGTGATGCTGTTGCAGGCACTGGTTTCACATATATTGCACTGCAACACTGCACCCTTTGGTGATGACAGATTTTTGTGCTATGCTACTCAATGATTGGGCATATATTGAGCAAAATCACTGAGCCAGGTTTTATAAATACATAGCATAGCTGAAGACTACATTACCCTACACCGCCTCATCTGCAGAGTCTTATGCCTTGCGGTTCACTGTCTTTAACCAGCGTGTGACTCTGATAATTGGTTTTCTTCTGGCATCCTCCCTGGAGCTAGTGTTGAGTGGGAGTGTGGCGCAGACTGTCCTTGTCCTTTTATGTGGGACAAGATACTGTGATTTCAGCCATAATCCCAGCAGTTAGCTTCTGAAATGCCCAAATTCTTGCTTCTTCCTGTAGTCTTTAAACAAGGACTATGTTTTGAGTTTATGATTGCCAGTTACTTCACTGCCTGTTGCATTGCATGGGCCTGTATTATCAGGGATCTTGCGCTCAGTTCTGTCTGTAGAGAATAAGGTCACTTTTTGTGAGAATTTCTTTGACCATACAGCTGCATCCAGGTGAAAAGCAGTGAATATGGGGAGGAAAAAGGAAGTGAGGAAATGTCCATTGGAACGTAAGTTGTTAGAAGAGGAGCCTCAGTATTTGTCTCCTCTCCTGGCCAGCAAACTAATGGCTAAAGGAAGCTTACTCTTGCCAGTACTTTGAAAAGGCTGATTTCCTGTGCCTGGCTCTGTACTGAAGGGCTATCTGCAAAAATGTTGCCCACCTCTTTGCCTGAAAAGGGACTCTGGAATTTATGGATCCTGACTCTGGACAGTAGCCTTCTAATTTCTTGTTCACTAGAGGAACATTTGTCCTGCCAAGCCTGTAACCATTCTTATTCCTGCAAGATTTCATCTGAGTATTTTCTTCTCCATGGTTGCCCATGAATGCTTGATCTTAACATGCATTTACTAGATGATGTCTTCAGCCAAATGTCAGGGAATGAGGTAACTTTCAGCATCTTTGGTATGTCCTCCGCTGCAAGACTGCAACATATATCGGGAATGGGAAAGCGTCAGAACATGGAGGAATTTACTTTTGTATGACTGTGATCAAGCTCTAAAGGCTTTCTATAGGATTTTTAGAGTCAGATCAACATTTTCTCTTTTATGTGGGACATTTGCACGTATGGATTAGTTAGCAGGTGTAGAATGAGTTCAGGTAGAAATTCATAGTGCAGTGCATAAGACTGTGGATACAGTCATGCTTCCAACATTAAATACTTCTATTGCTAAATAAGATAGAAAGAGAAATTGATCCCTGGCCCTGGAGAAAAGTGACACTGACCGTTTTATGTCCTTGGTTCTTAAGACTAGGCCCTTTAATGCTGACTTGTCTTAGAGGCAGATCTATGTGGACTGCGCCAGAACAGAGTCAGGGAATAAGCTATCCACTCACTTCCTTGCCTTCATTCATTTAGCAATGTAAATGTTCCCTTTAGACTCTCTTTGCTCATGTAACCAAGAGGGAAGCACACTATTGAGGAAAATATAGTTCTTACTCTTCTTGCTGGTCCTCTCTGAAGGCTCCGAGCCCATTTTGGACAAACTTCCAACACCTGTGTTTGAGAAGAGTGCTGTGGAAGACATTTACAAGTGCTGGGAGTTGGTCTGGACCTGGGGTTTTCAGATCCCTTTAGACAACTCTGGCCCTTTGAGCTGGTTTCACAGGGATAGCGTCTGGTAGAGAATCTTATCGTACCGCTGAAACACTCAACTTGATAAAAGAATTGCTCAGTTCTTTATATATCAAAGGGGTCACACTATACTTGCTATGCAGAACTCCACTCCTGAAGGCCCAATTTTCTCACAAATACAAGATGAGGAGTTCTGAAGGATCATACCCTTAATTATCTCTCTTTAGAGACTTGATGTTTCTTTGTATTTTTTTCCTTCTAAATTTCTTTTTACTTGGGAGGCTACACTACCCTCCTCTATTTTATCTTGATCTGCTTTAAACAGCCTCAGTTTAATCTCCCACTGTGTTTCAGTTTAGTTCAAAGTGCCTCCTACATGTTTTAAATTTGTTTACATTCTTGTATATACATGAAGATTACTTATGAATTTCCTTTAATTTATTCATAGAAATAAATTTCTACAAGTATCAATGTATTATCCTGAATATTTTACATTAAGTTTACATTCATTTCTCTGTATGTTCATACATTCTTTTCCTTTTTGTGGTCTTATGTTTAGAATTTTTAAAGACTAAATGTGTTTTAAAAATATTTTTTTTTCAAACTGTTCTCTGCAAGTTGGAAAATTATCTTGAAAAATAACGTGACCATTCTTCCTGAAGCTAAATTTTGTTACATATGTTGGAACAACCATTACCTTTGCATAAGCTTTTAACCTACTTGAACAAATTTACCATTAAGTTGAATCAAATGACATTTGGTGATTAAAAGATTTAAATGTGCATAAAATGTTGTCACTCCCAGTTGAAAAGTTCATACAAAATCTTCATGGGAAGTCATCCTTAAAAGTTAAATAGTCTGTACTAGAGAAAACATATATCTTTTGAACAATGTGAAAATATCTTAATATGCCTTATAATAGATGTGTATTCTGTTGTACAAAGGAGCTGGCTGCTACATTTTGTTTTGCAGATGTTTCTACTGAGCTTTCTATTGTAAAGGCACAAAGGCAGAGGCTCACTTTTTACTAAGTCTTAAAATAAGTGGATGATGTAATAGAAACATTGATAAATATCCTCCTAAATGAACAGTTTCAGCAGTCATAGTTCCTTCCCTAGATATGGAAATTAAAAAACATGTATACAGTACGTTTCTGAAATAAGTTTTTAGCCAGTGTAAATAGTAACAGCAGTAATAAAAAAAAAGAGCTGGATTTATTTTACCAGCATCTAATAGATTTCCAATTTAAGCAATATAAATTGCCCAAATATTAAGTAGTTTTATCATAAAATCAATATGATATTCTAAAAGTTGCATTATATTAGTGTACAGACAAAGTTACTTGACTGTTTCAGCACTATTTAACAATCAGCCATTTAGCACTTTAATTTGAAATCGATCATTAAAGATTCATTTTGTCTCCCTACAACTATTTGTGAACATTATCCTCACTTTTCTTGTGTCTTCATTAGTACCCTGTCATCATCACATTAGTTTGTAACCTATTAGAGTCATTCTAAGGCATCAGCAACAAACCTTGCATTAGACTCCCACTGATAAAGTGAACCATCAGGTAACAACTGAGGTAACTGACGGCACTAAAATGAATCATTGATTAAAAATTACATGGAGTAAAGAAGCACAAACACTATGAACTATATCTCTCCCTCTCCTGCAACCAAGCATAAGTGGTCAGTGCTCAACCACATAACTGAGACAAATTATCATTTGAGATAATCACTGGTAAATCTATCAATAACATTTGCTAGTAAATAGATGTAGGCAAATTTTGCAAATAATTTTCTGCTAATATCCCATTTAAGACTGTTCAACATGTACAGTCTGGCTGAAGGAAAAGTTTTTTGTTTGGTTTGTACAGCAGCTAGTATAAGCAAGCTCTGGCAGCTGCTATTATTCAAACCAGTTGTCCCATGAGCAGAGGACCAATGAAGCCTGATTCCCTGAGGATCTGCATGCTGACTCCCTAAAGATTTTTACTCTGCTGCTGACAGGTCCTTTGTTAGTTCCTTTGAAAGAAAACTTACTGTAGTCTCCTCAGTCTTCCTTAACTGCAACAAACCCACAATGTCTTCCTCTCCATTTCATGTCTCCGGCATGCATTACAATAACCCCAGCTCTTTTCATATGAGGGTTCATAAATCCTCAAAAATATCCTTAGTTTCTTTTTTGTGTCTGCTGCTAGCTGGGCAAATAAAAGCACACTCTACATCCAGTTAAGAGCTACAGCTGTTGTGGCTGGCTAGCAAATAGCACAGCTGGTCAATTCTCAGCTGTTCCTTAGGGAAGACATTAATAGATTCGCTATCTCTTGATTTTTTTTTTTTCTCAAAATTCATAGAAACATAATCTCTTTCAGATCTCTACTCCTTTGTGAAATGTGCTTTGAACTACTCAATTACATCAAAGGTTTTTGCAAGTGAGGGGGAACAGAAAGAGAAATGGTACTAATTTCCTTAGGAGAATGGCTTAATAATAAATATTTCTAACATATCTGTTTACCAGCATGGCAGTTCAAATAAACAGTTTATTTTCTGTACAACAAAATGGAAAGGTCTGTGCATTGGTCCATAGGAGAATAAGGAGAATAAGGCCCTCACTGAAACAGGTTCTTTTTTATGGTTAAAACAGAGCATGCCTGAGCCATGTGGTGACACTGTACGGAGGTGACATTGGCACCACTTGTGTACAAGCCAGTCATTTTTTTCTAATGCCTTGGTTTTAATGGGATGAAAACCTGTATGTGCTCTCAAATGTGACAAGAGAACCCACATAACAAGAAAGGTCATGATGTACACAAACCCCTCTCTATTACATTCCAGAATAAAGAAATATGAGATGACAGGCTGCAAATGAGGTACCACAGCCCCGTGGGTCAGGCTCCCAGTCAGGACTGTCTGGAAACCAGGACATCTTCTACAAATATCTGTGAAAAGTGAAAGGATGGACAATTATTGCCATGTAAGAGAGGAAGAAAACAGGTTTGTTTGTTTGTTTGTTTGTTTTTCTCTCAGAATGATAGAATACAGGACAACACACGAATTTTCTATTTTCTTTAGCTCATGTTAATTTTCTCTGTTGTCATATTATATGTGTCTAAAAAAATAGCAAACAAAACACATAACTTACTCCATTTTTTTTCTTATTTAGTTTACACCTTAATTCAAAACCAAATCCCTTAAATTCTACAGATCAAATAATCTAGAATTATCATAGCTTGGAAAAGACTTATTTTGAAAATTATTAAACCCATGCTATGATGACTGCAAAACACTTTGTAATAGTTAAACAGCTGAAGGGAGATCCTGAGTCTGCAGAAGTTAATGAGAGCTTTTCCACAGACTTCAATGAGGTCAACATTTTACCCCCATCACGCTGTGATCTTTACTTATCACTCTCTTCATAACCATCCCATTGTGACTGAGCTCCCTTTCTCTTTCTATCATGTCTATTTTTTTACATTTTGGTCTGACTAAAGGACTGTTACAGAGATGTGCCGTGTTCAGAACATTTTGCCTTGATGTCTGATTTCAGGGGTTATAAACAGCTGCAATACCAATATTTATGAAGATTTATTTAATATTTTCTATTAAATATCTCTTTGCTTAATATGATTGTCTATGTAATATTTTTAAATATGCACCTTTGAAGAGACTGGGAAGTTGTATTTAGTCTATCCAAATGAACGACAGTGATCTCCTGAACAGAGAGACGTTGCCTTTGCTAGGATGAGACCATAATGTTGTAAGTGAAGGGAAAAAAAAGTGTGGTCACTGATAGCTTTATGGTTTATATCCTTCTCACATATTTCATACATTGTTCTCTTTCATGTGGGAATTCCCATGGATTTATAGCTCACTGTTACCATTTCATCATTTAAACAAACAGACAAAGACTGGACTGTAGCCTATGAACTACAGCATTGCATGGACAGTGTAATAGCTAAGCCTCCTCACATGTAACACTAGCTGATTTAGTCTTTTAATTCTATCTTTTTTTTTTTTTTTTGGCATAAGAGGTGATAATGTCTGTTATAATGGAGACTGCTTTCAAATAAGCAACCTTTTCTAATAATGTCCTCTGATGCATGCATGGTTCTGGCTCACACTGTGATAAAGGCTGTGTGGATGGTAGACTGCTGTCCCCAGTTGCAGAATAGCACTGAGGCCTCCACTTCTCTGTGATGCAAAATGCCAAATGGAGCTGGGTCAGTAAATCACAAAGCAAACTAATTAGATGGTACTGGAACATAAATGCACAGCAATAATGAGCCACTGACATGGGTAGCAGCTATGATCTTGGCATCCACTATTTGCTACAGAGTTATTCTACTTTCTGGTGAGAGTGGGAAGGTCAGAGGACTGAAAACTTCACCTTTCTCCATAGAAAAATATTGTTCTTGTCCTTTCCTGGCTTCATAAATAAAGAAGAAAAGCTTCTTGTTCTCTCTTATATGGAACAAGAGGCTTACACATGGTACAATACTGAATAAAAGTGGTTAAAAATTACTTTGGGGTTTGTCCTTCAGAATAACTTAAAAGTACACTTTGACATGGATACTGCAAAAAAAGTTCTGCAACTTTTCCAACACCTTCAGGCATGAGAATAAATCATGTCAGTGATCAAAAAGTTTTCTACTTGCTTCCTTATTTTTGTAAAACTAACAACTTCTTCTTGCTTTTTTTTTTCCCCTATCTAGTAAAGTTGTCTCTTGCTTTTCTTTGTCACCTGTTAACTAGTAAGGAAAAGCGCTGAGATGGTGTCTGATTTCTTTGCCTATGTGTCTGCAGTACTATCTTCCTAAACGTTGCTATGCTCCAGTTCTCTCTTTTGACATCCATATTGCTGAACTCTCGTGAGTGAGGCCATTAGCCCTCACCACTGGTTCTCACGTTAGAAGAGGGAAAACTGACTTGCTCTTCAACTGAATTCTTTCAGGTGAGGCTGTATTTTTCTTTGGATTTGTTGTTGTTGTTGTTGCTTTTCAAAGAATCATGTAGGGTTTTTTGTTGTTTTTTTTTTTTTAAGTGACATTTAAACATTAACAACAATAATGGAATCACTACAAGGCAACCATGTTTGCTTTGGTACTCTCAGAATAATGAAGAGCTGTGATTGACAGAGGCCATTTAAAAACAAAGCAAAACAAAATCAAACCAAACATTTTGAAGAAGGGAAAGAAACTGGAAGCTACGTGTTAGGGGAGTGGTAGGAGAGGAGCAATAATCATTCAAAGCTCCCATTGTTATTAATACAGGCTACACTTGCAATACTGCAGTGACTGCCTACAACTGGGTCACCTGTATCACCAGACCCTCACTTCCTTCTTAATTCTTCCTTTCTCCAGTCATAGTAAGTGTTGTGTTTGATATTTCTTTTTGTGAGAGTTCCTCTGCAAGTGACTTGTTTTTTAGAAGAGACGATCAAGTTTTGAGTTATTTTTACCTCCCTGTCTCACCCAAAGTAAATTTGGTTGTGGATAACCTATGTGTACAACAGGGCCAGGGAACTTTAACTGAAACTATACATCAATCACTAAGTATACACAGATAATTGATAGCCTGATTTATCTGCATTTAAACAAACTGAAATAGGAGGTATATAATACTATTAGAATATTTGATGAATAACCTCTGCACAATGTTTTATTCAATAGATTTCAAATGGGCATAACCTTCCTACACCTACATAATACAATACTGTTAGCATATTCATTCTGTGTTCAGATCCCTTCATTCACTCTGTGATGCAAATTTTCAGATTGCTCTGCACACTGGGATAACAGAAGTTTGAACACAATGCTCCTACAAACCCTTGCATTTTCTGGTGTCTCTTAAACTGTCTGACATTTTTTCTGATGCCTGCTGAATGTCTTCTATATTCTGAACCTGTATGTCTAGTATACTTCTCATTGAAGACCGTTATTCTACGTATTTATATTTCACTGCCCTAGACTTTCTTTTTATCTTACTCAGAAAAGTGTAAGTCAGTAACAGTGTTTAAGAGCTAGCCAGTATGCTTGGATTTATTCTTGTTTTATGCCCATTGAAAATTTCAGAATGAGACTTTACTGTTCTTATGTGTCCATAGCTTTCCCCCTATAGTGAAACAGAGTAATAAATGTCTTCCCAGTCTATTTGTTTAATTGCAGAAGATGGCATGTAATTTCTTAGGACAAACTTAGTCATTTCATGGATTGAATACTTTACCAAAGAGGATATATTTTTAATATCTATCATAGCAAAGTTATCAAAAGAAAACCACACCTGAAATACAAATTGATCTCCATTACCATAAATAATATATCCTTGGTTTCCTTTGTGGTTAATAATGGAAGCTAAGTATGTAATAATAAGATTAATACTAAATCATGATGGGAATTAAAATTACCATTTACAGTAATAATCAGCTCCCATCATGACATAACAACAAACTAAGAAGTAACTGAACAGGATTATTAGCAAGATCATGCTAGTATTAATCAAGCACTTTTATTGATTGAAGAAAAGCAGGACAGTCCTTGACAGTCCTGTTATTCAGTTGACCACTTCATATGATAAACTCAACCAAGGTGATTTTTTTTAGGTCACTCATCTGCAGGAGATTACAGTGGTCCTGTAGACTGCTATGATTGCTTTTGTATGACAGTTTGCTTAACATAGGAATCCTGTATGATGTTCCATTCCTAAAGCAAACACATTCTGCAAATATATATATATTTTTTCTTGCAGAAACTATAGGCCTATCTTATTAAATATGGCTAGAATATGGTATTCTCCAAATTGAAACATGCACTTTAGATTCTAGCCACAGACAGAATTCCTGTTAGCTTATTGTCACTATGTGAAAACAATCTAATAATTCAGTAGATTAACTATGTCGCAGTACAAGAAACTGTCGGAATTGCATCCGTAGTCAAGAGTAAGGGGAATGTCCTAAAGGATATTTCAAATTACGGAGCTCTCAGAAGAGGATCAAATAGGTATCATGCTTAGCTCTCTGCTCCAAATCTTAATTGCTTGAGTAGTGATAACATCGTAAGTCCTTGACCCATAAACAGTCTTTTGTATTTGGTGGCATACCACCATACTTTGATTTCGACCCTGAAGAGATGCAGGTTTTTTTGTACATTTGTGGGTGTATTGCCTCTAATTTAAAAAATGGTGTCACTATATTTTGGACATATAACAGGATGCTATGCCCTGTGGCAGATAGAGCCAGTTCTAGTCAGCTCAAATGGACCCACTGCAGGGCATGGTTGAGCCCCTCAGCCAAGATGGTAGTGCCTCTGGGAATGTGTATTTACGAAAGGGCAGAAAATGCTGGATGGAAAGTGGAGGATGGAACAATAGAGTGAGAGAAGAAGGAAGGGCAGGAGGTGTTCCAATCAATAGAGCAGAGAATCCCCTACATCCCATGGAGGAGACCATCCTGGAGCAGATTTTTCCTGACATAGGAAGCCCATATCAGAGCAGATTATTATTTTTTTTTTCCTGAAGGAAACTGCAGACTGTGAAAACAGCCCATACCACAGCAGAGGAAAAGTGCAAGGAGGAAGGAGCAATAGAGAAACCTCTGTGTACTGACCATGACCTCCCATCATCCCTCTTGTGCCACTTGGTGGAGGGCGCAAGAAGAGGAGATGGGAGTACAGGAATTGAGTCGGGGAAAGGGGTGACGAAAGGTGGTGCCTTCAGTTTTGTCTTTTTTTGTCTCACACTACTTAAATCTATTTTAATTGGCATTACATTAACTTAAATTACCCCAAGTCTAGTCTATTTTGCCTGTGACCGCAACTAGTGAATAATCTAACTGTCATTATCTTGACCTGCAAGATTTTAGTCCTGTTTTCTTTCCCTGTCCGACTGAGGAGGGGAATGAGAGAACAACTTGGTGGGAGTTTGACCCTTAGCCAAAGCTAACCCACCATAAGGACCCACCTACAATGTATAAAACACAGGTCTACATAAGAAGCAGAGCTTCCTTCTCCTTTTGCAAAAGATTAGTTCTTTCAAGGCACAGTATTGCAAACTAAAATCGCTCATCATTTTCTTATAATTTTCTTCTAATTTATTTTTAAACTTGTGTGTGCATATGTATGCCTGTTCACAGGCACACACAGAAAATATAAGTGGGAATATAAAGAATACATTTCAAATTTCAGAAGCTGCTTATTCTGCCTACAGACTAACAGATGAAATATCAGGGAAAGCACAACAGGCAAAAACTGAAAATATGTAAGTTTTACTTAGAGCGTAAATGGTTTTTTTTGCAAAGATTTATTGTATGAACATATAAGTAAAGTGTTTTCCATGCTTTAATAGGATTACTAATAGATTCTATTACTATTTTCACATTCCAGAGAATCTGAAATCTGTAACAGAAGGGCAAGCATCAGCCTCATATTCAGTAAAGAGCTGTTGACTTTAACAATAAAGAAATGTACTGAAGAACTGTGCCATCATGTACAATATGGACCTCAATTTAGCCTAAGACAAGCAAATCCTTTTTGGAAAAGGTTATGTTCTTCCTCAGGTAATGTCAAATGGAACTTGTTTTCTACTTCTGGTTAAGAAGCTTTGGTAATAAAAGCATTGAGGAGCCTATGCCCATGACAAAGTCAAGAGCACGATTTGCAGTGTTACAGAGCGGCACACAACAGTGTAGTCTGGAATTTCTTTTGTATGTAGTTGAATGCAAAATTGCAATGTAAAACTAATAAGTCATGTACCTGTAGTGCAGACAAATAGGCAATTCCAAAATATTTGGCTTATGGTAGTCACAAGATTGTCTTCAACTCTCTTTTCTATGAAAATCCACATGAAAAACATTTAGCTCCTTCTTAATAAAGCAAAAAATTCCATTCATCTGCATCACATATTTAATACTAGTGACAATGTTACAATTACTTTTTTTTTTTTGTCAGCAGGCCTCAGCTTTTCTACACCATGAATGGACTAGCTTCTAAAAAAGAAAAGAAAAGAAAGAAAAAACACTTACTGAACAAACTTTCTGAAAAATGAAGAGGGAATACAACATGAAGAATTGGTACATCTCATCCTTCCCTTTCGTCCAAAACAGTTTCAGACCTGCATTCCTTTTTCAACTGAAAATAAACTCATTGAGGAAAGCACATATCCACATTGCACTGTAGACTTAATTGCCTGGACGCTTGAGGTTTGTTTGTTTGTTTAGTTTAACCTTATAATTAAATCTCATTACTGACAACACAATGTTTCTATCTCCTTCTGAGAACAATTTTCTTCCATTGGTTTGTTTTGGGTTTTTTTTCGAAAAGTAAGTAGACATGCAAAAGAAATCAGAACTCATATTACAACTCTACTTAAGTTGTGCAGCAGCTTCATTGTTGCATAGGTCTGTTTTAACCTTCTTCATTCTGTATATCAAGTCTAGTACAAATATTACTTGTTACAAGTAATTTTGTGCTTTTGGCATTAAGTAAACATAGCTGAATATTAAAAAAAATTTTTTTTTTTTTTTTGGTGAAGTGCCTGAGATTTTTTTTTCCATGTTAATGCAGTCCAGTAGATGTCTAATTTGCCCAGAGGTGTTTTGTTTTCCTTTGTCTTAACCTGATGAGACAGTGATGTTAAGAAGATAATTGACCTTTCAGATAAAACACGCACATCACCTTATGTTCTTCATATGGTCAAATCATCTAAGTAAAAGCAAAGAACTTGTGAAGCTTAGTTTCTGATTTTGGAATCTGTTTTATGAGAGTCACTTCAATGAGCAGTGTCCTCACAGAGCAGGCCTGTATTAATGGCTGACACACTGTCGTGTATTTGAGTAATATCTTTCTGCAATGAAAATTAAGTTCAAGTAACAATCTTTCATGAGTTTTTATAATATAATGTCTTCTACTAATTAGCAATCTAAGTAGTTCATTTGCATTATCACTAAACTCTGCACAAAGTGAAAAATGGAAAACCATAATATATTGGCCTGTAATTTCATCATAAATTCATGCATACTATAGAGTCAATGACATTCAGAAACTGTATTAACCTTTAGAATGAAGTGAATTGTCAAGGTAGTAACAGCTGAGGCCTATGTATCACCTCTACCTGGCAAGGGATGGAAAATGTTTTTTTTTACCTTCTGAGCCCAAGTAATGTAGCAAAACGTTTCAGTTATGAGTAACAGGGCATGTTTGTCCTGCAACATCAATCATATGCAGGTACATCTTAAGCGTTTACACCTACATTCAAAACAAAATTTGTAGACCCTTTGAACAAGGAATAAAGTTAAGAAATGCTGGAACAGCCACAGAAAGAAACTGGCCCTTCACCAGCTAGTTCTATGTGTCAATATAACAATGACAGATGGTAATAGATTTACCATGACAATTTTTGCAGGGACACTTCTGCTGTCTTCTTGGCTGCTAAAGTTTTTTTGAGCATAACCAGAAAACACTATTTAAGCAAAATAGGATTATTTATAGGAAGTAGTGTGCACTTTTTTGTCAGGGAATTTTTTTTTTTTAATCAATACTGATTAAGGAGATAATTTTTAATTAATAAAGAATTTAGACTATAATAGGGAAGACTTAAGTAAATTAGTTGCTGTCAACTTCTTGTGGTAGTTGTCCTTTACAGAATCTGGTATTAAAGAGGAAGGAAATACCCCAAAACACTGACATTCTAAGTGGAGTTAGGAGAAAGCATTTCTAGTGTCTGATACAGCAGGGTGGTAGAATTTCTTCCATAGGAATCCCACTGTCCGAAAGAATAACAATTATCTGACCCAGCTGGAAGGGGGATGTCTGGTATCTATCTTCCAGAAAGGTAAGACAACCAGGGAAAGAAACAAAACTGAAATTTATTGCTGAGAAGCCTTCCCAGATGAGAGAAAAGAGTTGATACCTATATAAACCAGATTACTGTCTGATTTTAAGGATGTGACAGCTATTTATTCTTTTGCAGAGACAATGGTTATGGCACACCATAACCACTCTTCATCTTTTGCAAAAAAAAAAGGAAAAAAAAAAATTTTGTGTTATATTTTCAATCCAGCAAAAAAACAATTCTCACAGCCTCTCCAGGTTTTAAATACCTACATATATGATGTCAAATCATGGGATCAAGTTAAGTCCAAGTGTGCCTGCATTGTAAAGGCAACTGTCATTACAGCTTTTTCAGACACATATAACTATATGGCTTTCTCACCTAAGGCCAGGGGATCTTACACCATAAGAACAATTGTGGAAAAACCACAATAAACTGTTTTCAAAATTTTCTTACTTGTCAATAGTTGAGTCACTTAGTACAGAAGAATGACTTAGTCAAAGACTCTTGAAATCCCAAATCTATTGAGAAAAGTGAAAGCAAACTAATATTCACCCTATAAGAAAGCTATAGCTTTTCTAAATAAGCCCTATATCATTATATTTGTCTGATTGCAGTTATAAGGCAAAAACCCCAAAGTAAGTATTAAAAGTTACTGAAACTTTATCCCTGCACCTTCTTTTAGTCCATTTGGAATATCACTTGATTTTTACATAAACTAGTGAATTGCTTACTGAACATTTTCATCAGGTTATTGGTTGAAGACACCAGACAAATATTGTAAAATTATTTAAATAGAGTCACATCCTACAGCAGAAAGTCACTAGCACTGAGCAACAAAAATTATGGAAAGGTACATCGAGTAATTGACTAGAAGACAATGATTACTCATCTGACTCTAAAATATGGATAAGAAAACCGCAGACTCATCAAATAATTAAAATATTGCAAAGCTGTTCCAATACATTATTCAATGGCAAAATGAATCAGGTCTATGCAATCACTCTTCATTCAAAGGCTACCTCTTAGTTTGTGAATTTATAAGTTTCTAAACAAACAAAAAGTTTCAAATCTACTTCAAACAAACTGTGGGTGATACAGGCATACATCCATACATCATTAGGCATCTCTTTCTCTGGCTGAATAAATAAAAATATATCAATTAAAAAAAAATTGCCAAGTTCCCTTTTTTAACACTATCTTGTGACAGTAAATTGAGTAATTTAACTGGGAAAGAAGCAAACAAAATTGTTCATTTTATTTATTAAATGTATTATACTTTCATTTAATAGAAAATTTTATTGTTGCTACACAATGTTAAACTTTCTTATTGAGAAAATTGACCAAAGACTACTAAATCTTCATAGATAAATGAATTTTCTTGCTTGCATGTAACAGGTATCTAAATTGATAGGTGAATCCTTCTTGTTATCTGAATTCTTAGCCAGATCTTTTAGTCCCCCAAATGAAGTCAGTTACAGTTCAGTGAAGTGAAGCCTAAAATATACATAGAATATAGCTATCTAACCAGTATCAAAAAGCATGTAAAGTCATATCACTTCTTATTGTTAAACCACTAAATAAAGTTTATAAAATGGGTGAGAAGTATTATGAGTCTTCTTTCCATCACTGATCCCATTAACTACTTTTGAGGAGACTTTTCCCTGTCCATATTTTAATAAGTTTGCCTTTCTTCGCATTCTTATTTATATCTGCTTAGCTGTAGTATTTCAATGGGGGAGGAGTGGAGTATAGTTTCTCCTAGTGAGGAATATAAACATTTGGTTTCATTCTGAATTTGAAATAAACTTGAATATTCCATGAGATTAAAGATCAAAATCATAGTAAAAACATTTCACTTCAACTAAAGTATATAATTCTTTCTCAGTGTTCACAATTTATTTTTTTTTATTGTACCTGAACAAATAATATTCTAACTGAAAAGCATTTTGAAAATACAAATAAGAACATTCAACTCAAGATATATCAAAACCCATCACATTTAGTCAGTGATCAAGGTTTCCATCTTCCTTGCTTTGTGTATTTTTTTTTTTCTGGAAGGTAAACACAATCAATACAATCAACAGCACTTTAAAAAGCTTTTCTGTTCCAGTGCCTGAGTCCTGAGGCTTGCTGATCAGCTCTATTCGCTCTACACTGTAGAGTCTTGCCTCCTTTTATTCTTTTTTTTTTCCCCTTTTTTCCTTCCCCCTCAGTTGCCTAGAAAGGAGATAAGGTCTAATCTCAGTCCAAGTTATGCAGATGGGCTCTGCTAATGTTTAACAAAACTTTGTGGAAGGACGTTGTGTAACAGTGAACCCAAATGAGGGCTCATCTCTTTGGTAGTCCAGAAAGGTTTTTTATCTAGCAGCCTCTTACTTTTATCTCTACAATACTTTTTAATTCAGTTTTAATACAAATTAAGTTGTGTTATTTTTCAGGGCTGACAAAGTGGTATTTTGAAGTGAAATAATAACTGACTAAAGCAATGTCAATAATGATACCTGAGATATCATATTTCAATTTCTTTAGTGGGAATTGGTGAACTGTACATTAAAAGTAAGTTTTCTACTGCTTGAGATATCATCTATTTTTGGTTTTAAACTACTTATCAAGTAAATTATACTTCATTGTATAGAGCTTTATGACCTGCAGCTGGCAAGAAATTCCACGGGCAAAAATGGATATTCCCTGAAGATTAAATGCTGTAAGAACCTGTAGTTAGTGAGCTCATTTGGGCTGAGCAGAACTTGCATTTATCTCTTTCATTTCTCCAGCAAAATCCAGTATCATTTCAACATCACTAAGCATTGAGAAACCTGCTATTGCATGCACTGAAAACAAAGCAATAATATTTTAGCCTCTTAATATTATTTCCTCATATATTTTTCAAGATTTTTATTTTTTTTAATAAAAACTTAAAATTACAAGTAGGATACAGTGGGTAGAGTTTAATTCCCTGTACATAACTTCAAAGTGCACCAATTTATCCTTCTTGGCCTCCATCTGCTGCTCCAGAGGACATGATGTAACATCCACTATCTCTACGCAAGTGCATCAGTGTTCTGGTTTTGTTTAGTGGGGGGGGGCCTAAGGTGGTAGCTTCTGTAGGAAACTGCTAGAAGTTACTCCCCTTTGTTCAGTGGACTCGGACGGGCCTAGGGCGGACCCGCTGCTGGCCAAGGCTGAGCCAATTGGTAGCAGAATGTCCCGTGATAATGTCTCTGTGATAATGTATTTAAGAAGGGGAAAACAGAAAAAAAAAAGACAAGATGTGAAGAAGCTGAGCAGGGGCAAAGAGGGGGAGGTGCAAGCCTTGTGGGCCTTGCAGGCCTCACCCTCTGGCCCCCCACCAGGCAGCCGACGGGGCCCAAATCGGCCTGGCCTGGCTGCAAGAAGTGGAGAGGAGATGAGATGTGAATCAGATGTCAAAAGATCCTGAGAGGCGTCTGCCTGCCTGTTGTGAAGAATTTTTCTTGTGAGAGGAACAGCTGCAGACGCCAAGGTCAGTAAAGAAGGAGAGGGAGGAGTAATGCATCTCCTGGCCAAGATTCCCCTGCAGCCTGTGGTGATGACCATGGTGGAGCAGGTTGTCCCCCTGCAGCCCATGGAGGTCCATGGAGGAGCAGAGATCCACCTGCAGCCCGTGGAGGACCCCACACTGGGGGAGGTGGATGCCTGAAGGAGGCTGTGGCCCATGGAGGGCCCGCTGGGGCAGCCATTCTGGAGAGACTGCACCCCGTGGAAGAGATGACCCACACCGGAGCAGTTTCACAAAGGACTGTGGCCTGTGGGAAGCACCCAATGATGGAGCAGGGGAGGAATGTGAGTTCTTTTCCCGACAACGAAGCAGCGGCATAAAACAATGTGTGTTGAACTGACCATAACCTCCATTCCCTCTTCCCCCCTGTGCCGCTGGGGGGTGGGGGTGGGCAGGTAGTAGAGATAATGTTAAGCCCGGGAAGAGGGAGGGGTGGGGGGAGGTTATCTTGTTCCCTGTCTCATTCTCCTGCTAGTTTTAGTAATAAATGAATAGTTTTCCCCAAGTTGAGTCTGTTTTGTCCGTGACGGTAACTTTAAGGATTTCTCCCCCTCCTCATCTCAAACCTTGAGCTGTTTTTTTCTTATATCATCTCCCCCTATTGTCTATTCTCTTGGAGGGTGGGGGGAGTGAGAGAGCGAGACTGCGTAGTCTGGCCCTGACTGGGGCTGAACTACGACAATCAGATATCCCCAAATTGTTAGAGACAAAAGGTCCTTCACTTGTTCTTGTTTAGGAAAGTAATTTAAGCCCTTGGTGTCTGAATCTGAAACTGAACTCAGTTTTGTTGGAGGTATGCATATACTCAGTTTTCAGATTCCTAACCGTGAAGGCATGGTCCTGAAGTAAATACTTCAATTCACTTTCAAGACATTCTAAGATTTCCTTGAAACATTAAACCACCTAAAAATTCCAAAATTTCTTTGACTTAAGCACTTGTCTTCATCAAATGCCCGGGGAGACAATCAGGACTGCTTCTGTTCCAGTCCCTTAATTATTGCAGTTGCTCTTTTCTGTGCCCTTTCTAACTGCACTCTCTCTTTCTTGAGATGGTGAGAAAACACTACTGCACAGTAGTCAAGGTGTGTACACTCCAAGGTTTTCTACATGAGCAAAATAATAACCTCTGTATTGTTTTTAATCCCTCTGTGATAGTGCTCTACATTTTACTGGCTTTTCTTGATTTCATACTGAGCTGTCATTTCCAGAAAACTGTCTATGTTGACCCAAGGTTTCTTTTCTAGGTCATGACTTCAAATTCAGAGTTCAGCAGATATGATTTAGAATTCTTTTCCCTAGAGTCATCATCTTACATTTATTTACATTGAAATTCAAGAATTTGGTAACACTTGAAAACTTGGAAATTTCACTGTGGACTTCTACTCCAAGTCATTTACAAAACTGTTGAATGAAACCAGCCCTCACACTGACTTATGGGGAACATACTAGTGATTCTTTTCCACTCACAAAGTGAACTTGCTTTCCCTCCTTTAGCATCATTTCTAATCAGAAAGAGAGCCTTTCTTGTTACAACTTACTTTCTTTACTGAATTTCATACAGAGACTTGCCAAGGACTTTTTCAAACTCCAAATAGGATAGGTCCATCCTATCTTCACTTGCTCCTTGAAACGTCTTTAAACATCAGCAAGTTTTTGGAAATTATTTCCTTTTACAGAAGCCATTTTGATTCTTTCCTAACAGACTATGTTTATCCCAGTATTCATTATTTCAGTCATTTAATCTTTTATTATTGATGCTACCAGACGGAAACTGGAGAAGGAAGCCAGGGTCACTTGTCTGTGGTTCTTAGGGTTACCCTCAGAGCCCTTCCCATCCCTGTAAGTTACATTGGTGACCTGCCAGTCCTCTGGCACAACTGCAGTTTGTGATGACAGGTTACACACTTTGGCCTCTGCTTCTACAACTTCACATTTGGGTTCCTTCAGAACTCTGTGGTGAACGTCAGGCAGTCCTGGTGACACATTAACGTTGAACTTACTTGATCTAACACTTCATGAAAATTATTTAGTGCTTCTGACTTCTTGTTACAAGGAAAGTATCAAGTGTGGGAACCTAGTTGTCTGCCTGGTTTTTATTTTTAAGTACTTTTCTATTACCTTTTAATTTCCAGTCCCAACAGCCTTGTTCCATTTTGATTAAGGTGCAACTTGTTCTTCCTGTGCAAGTTCTCTCATTCACATTCCTAAGATCCTAAATGTCTCACCTCTCCAGCAAAATCTCATTCATTCATTGAGACATTTGGTTCCTGGGTGCCTCCTGGGCCTCACACCTGGCACTAGAAATATTTCACAGAACCTTATGGTGGAGTTCTAGAATGTTAGTCTCCTGGATTCCAGCCTGAATTTAGCCTCTAGAAAGCTCTTCCTACACTTCCCTATATCATTAATGATATGGACCATAGATCATGAACGCCAGCCACTTTTCTGAACATCTTGTGAAGTTCAGTGCATTTGCACTCCACACAAGTTACTGTCCAGACTCCTGAGACATCACAAACCTATCTCTCCATACCTAACAGTCAAATTTCCCACTACCATCACCCACTTAAGTACTCCTCTGATGTGAGAGCATGCCCTATGTGATAAAAGAAAACAGTCCTAAAAGCAGAGGCCAGAATATTTATGCTGTAATCAGTTGGAATAAACTTAGGGAATATCTCACTATTAATTTTCTGATCAGTGACAATTTCTTGCACAATGGTATGGCATCCAGCTTTAAGAATGGATATTAAAGTTGCATAGTGCATTAGGAAAGCACATTCTGAACACAGACATTTATTAGGAAGAAACTGTAGGTCAAATTCCTTCAAGCTTGAAGAGGTCTAAACCCCAGTCTCTTTCTTGGGTTAAACTGCAATTACTAAGAATTTATGCAAAAGGTGATCTCTAGTTTGGCGTTTTGGTGGAGGTGGAGATGTGCTTTGTTTTTTCCTTAAGTAGTTTTCCACATAATGTGGAACAGGGAAAGGATCTAGGTACATGAAGTATGTAAATCTCCATGAGTTATGTACTCCTTATGAGACTGAGGTTAAGGGTGCTGAACCACCGTCAGGGGACTTTAGACCTCCAAACTGAAGATTTTGACAATTACTATTATGATTTATTATTTGTTTACAGAGATGAAAAATCGTATCTGTCTATATCATTTCTTCAGACTGAAGTCTGCGTGTTAGATAGTCACATACCTGAATGTAAAGACTGAGAAGTTGATAATTGCAATCAAGAAGTTAGTAGACATTATTTATTCAGAAAAAAAAAATATTTCATATAAAAAATAATCCATACTAGCTACTACATTTTCCCTCCTGTAAAACTGTTGGAGTTCTTGTAGAGTTGACTTCAGCTATAGATGGCTATACTGGTACAAGTAATGTATGTAGTAGAGTTCTTGGAACTCATACGGCCATAAGAACTCTGTGAAAAATAACTTATAAGATACGGATACAAGATTATTTTAGTGTTCAAGCACAGTAAAGAATTTGTTCTCCTGCAAAAGTCATACAGACTTTTGCAAATGATAGTGATAAGGCAACTTTTTAAGGCTTTATTTGAAAATGTTGAATAATCAGATGTGGTAAACATTGAAAAAAAAAAAATCCTTCCAGAAAACAAAACAAAACAAAACAAAACCTTCATGTAAATTACATTAATTCTGGGCTAGTATATTGTTGTGGGTTAACCCCAGCAGGCGATTAAAACATTAATGTGTTAGCAGCATTGTTTTGGTCAGAAATGTAAAACACAGCACCATATGAGTTGCTATGAAGAAAATTAACTCCATCTCAGCCAGACCAAGTATAGCTATAGACACATGCAGAAGTAGGTATGTATATTCTGAATGATATGCATTTTAAAATGTTCAAATTTAGAGAAGTGGACAAATACTATAATATATCTGGCAACCTATACAGGTTTGTTTGGACTGGAATTCAGAATTTTTTATGAACATTATATAAAGAATGTCTTATGCTTATAAGTATTTATATGTTTATAAGAATATTTATTAGAAGTGAAAATTTCACAATAATGTGTCTGTGCAACAGTAAGTATTTACCTCAATAAATTTATCTTCCTTCTTCTATCCCCTTGGCCATGAAAGTTGTATTCATCAAGCCTAGAATAAATACTACATTGTCATGCATGTATCAAAATTGAATGAAATGTACATTACATTTGTACATTACATTTTTATAACAGTATAAATTGTTCATGTATTTCAAAATTAGAGCTATTCACAGGTAATTCTTCAGTAAAATGAAAGCTAAATTAATCAAATATGTTACTGTCTCTGTGAACAATCCCCTGACTTTTATAAAAATACAGCTACTGTTTCTTTCCACCAGATTTCTCTCTCTTGGTGTACCTAACTCTAAAAGGAAAGTTGCATTAATGTCTATGACCTGCTTTTTAAGTTACTTAATACAAAAGTAGCAATGGTTAAGTCTCATTGATTTGTCTGGACCATTTGCAGATTCTTATGAATTCTCACCTAGAAAAAATGGGATTAGAAATGCAGTAGGTAAAGGAGATTGGTCTCTGCAATAGTTAATGAAACTGAGGTGAAGAACAGAAAAAAAACTGCTGCAGATCCAGTTTTTGCTGCTCAGAGTGTTGTTCAGTCTTGGCAGACGACCTCATTTACCACATGTATGACCTATGGAGTATCATGAACCATCTTTATCTGGGAATAAATGTTATGAACATCAGGATGGAATGAGACTTTGGGATGTTTTCACAACTTTTCAACACGCTTTTATTACTAACTCTAACGCAGCAATCTACTTTTTATTAATATTAACACAGCAATTATATTTCCAAAATTTTTACCTGTAGTTTTACTGTCAAAGTGAATTATATTTAGTGAAGTTTGGCTAATAACACAACTAAAAACAGTATTAAAAGATCAAAACACAATATATGGAAAAAACAACAGAATAAAAATCAAAAAGCAAAATAATATGTAGCAATAATATTATTCATCTCTAATAATGCAAACTTCTCGTACATGTTCCAGAGGCAGAGGAAGAAAACAAGCAAACAAGAAAAAATGATGTACTGGAGAGGAAAAATAATGTCTCACAACAATTTATTTGGCAATCAATAGAGAGCACCAGACCTTACACTGTTTTAACAACTAATGAAACATCAGTTTAAAGTGCCCAGAGACAAAGAAATTTCAAATGCCACCACAGGTTGCCAAGAAGTAAAGGTTTCTGCATTTGTAAGGTTGTTCCTTCAAATAGAGAGGTGGTTTTAAGGCAGTAATTAATTTAAGCGATTCAATGGACACCGTAACTCATGAAAATTTAGAAATGTCAGGTGTTTGTGAGATCAATTGCTGCCTTACAGCAATCTCAAATTATGTGTTATAGATAGCCTAAATGAAAGAAAACCATAATTAGGAGTACTAAAAAAAAAGTGATTAGTGTGGATCGTATTCTCCTTTTAATCCTCAGCATTGTACCAATTTTGTATGCACACATATCAAATAGTATAGGAAAAAGTGTTTCTTTTAACTGGTCTAACCTGCTTCATCATAAATTTCTTTTTTTTTTAAGTCTGGATTTCATTATACTTTGTCTACAGCTTTTATTATTTAAGTTATGGAACAAATTTTCGTGTATATTTTGCAACTTCTTGGAAGTACTCTGATGCACTCTGCGGGGTTGTCTCTGACTGTACCATAAATACTTGTCAGTGAGTGACTATTAGGTTTTGACTGAAAGACTTCTGAAGGTGCCTATGCATCCCCTGACACCCAAAGGGATATCTGGGAATCAGATGAAAGCCTGGTCTATCCATCTGGAGGTGTTGTTCCTCTCTACTGGCCTTCATCCAGCAACACTGTCTTTCCTGGCAGTTTAACTCAAAGAACTACGCTATCATAACAAGTGATTATGTTTATATTGTGTAGAACAGGGGCTGCTGACAAAAGTAATACAGTTCAAATCTTTTTTATTATTTTAAGATTTGGGCACAAGACAGATTGTTAGCAATGTATGTTCTCTATTAAAAAGATCACTTTTCCTCTTTCATTGTTAGCTATGCTGTGCCAAAAAACAAACGAAATAATGTTAGAGGTTACCATATATCCCTCATTCTTAAAAGGTCCTCTCTGCCTTTATTATATACTAGTGTGGAAGAAAATTTATCTTCCTAAATCAGGAGGATTATTTCACATGATATGTAGAACACAATAGGGGAAGAATTCCATATATGCTCTGAAAACAATATAAAGTCTTTCTCAGATTTTTTTTTTCTATGTCTGAAGTGTACTCTTAAATGCACCTTATCCAGTCAGTTATTTGATCCCATTGCTTTGATCCACTCTGTCTTTTAGATATAGGTATATTAATTAAATCCTGTTTATTCATCACATTTTCAAACAAACAAACAAACAAACCTCTCAAAAATTAGTGCTGTTGGCAGAGTTTGGGCTAAACAAGAAAGATACCTTGTAATCAGGAAATTCTACGTTTTCCTGTGAAAAACTGCTCATCACAACAGTATTTTGTAATGTCAAAAGAAGGAAAGAAGAAGTTAGGGATGCTTTATAGTTTTCTCATGTTGCAAGGGATGGGATGAAACATATAGGCTCTTTAGATCAAAATAAATTTTGTTTTCTGGATATGTTTTACAATGATGTCAGAAATCGTCATAAAACTTGCATAAACAATGTTTGGATTTCAGTATGATAAGGTACTTTCCATATTTATTAAAAATAATTATGATGAGCTGAACAGCATCAGTGAACTGTTTATACTCATGCTCACAGAAAAGAGATGTGGAGAAGCTTTTGTAGTAATAGATAATATCATTAGTCAGAGTGGCTACTCCAAATGTTCTAGAAACCCAAACATTTGTATCCATATGCATTTATTCCACTCAAAAGTTCATCAGAGACATCAGAGAAACAAATCAAATGATGGTGGCTCCTCTGAGGAATTTTATAAAGCAAAGTCTGAATTTCTTTCTTTTAAATTTCTGCTTTTGAATTAGGATGTGTAAGGCTGTTGTCTCTTCCTGGAATCATGGGGACCTCAGGTCACAGTTCTTCTCTGGAGGGTCATTGTAGCGTAAGGACACTTAACTTCTAAATTTAATGTCTGAGATCTCAAAAGTTTGGTGGGATGACTCTGGACCTTGGATGTTGCAGTTAGGATTGTCAGTACTGTGACGGCACTGTGCAGGATCAGGCTCTCAGCTTTACCCTAAATGAAGTCAGTGGAGTTCCATATGGTTATAACAGTTTGCCCACAGGCTGCCTACTTAAAACTGGGGCCTAAATGTTATCCTATCTCAAATCAGTGGGGCTCTGTGTTGGTTCATTAGCTCACAATGTGCTGCCAATTTGAGGATTGGGGTTTTAATTGGAACTTATTTACAAGCTACATTGCTGCTGGCAGTATTATTATTGGTGGGGGTTTTTTTGTACTGATTGGGGGACCTTTGAGAGAATTATGATAAAGAACATAGAAGAACAAGAGTATGATGAGAAAGAACAACCAGAGAGTAGAAAAGTCAGTCCTTTTTTTTTTTTTTTCTCCTGTGAAGGTCCTTCCCATATATCCACTCTGTCTTTATCAAGAACCTAATTTGTGTTACACAAGAACGTGGAGCAAAACTATTACCAGAACAGCCACAAACAATAAAAGCAGATGCTGCAACTCTAGTGATAGCAGCTGTTTTTCCTTATACTACCCTAGTCCTCAACTTTAATTTTTCTTGATTCAAGAGGTTCAGTATCACACATTTAAGTAGTCTACCAGCATCAGGCATATTCAAATCACTCATTAAAGTAATTTCCGTCAAGGAGCTTCTGTGTACTTAGCCACGTATCATCAATCAAGTGCTATCAGTCTGACTCAGCTTCAGCTCTTGTGCTGACTCATGCTACTAATACTAGATGAAGTGATTATGTCACAAGCAAGCACTGAGCATGTCAGGAAAGAGAGTTATAGAAGGAAAATATTCCTACTCTGACACTGAAAAGAAAAGGAGTTGAGTCAATTTGATAATCTGGTAACAACCTATTGTGTGAAACAGAAGACTGTTCAGGATTTTGAATTAAGCAAAAACTGTGGGAGTTGTAATGAAGTAAAAAGGCACAAACCCTTGAGTTTGTTGTTGTTTTGTTTTTGTTTGTTACCCCTAAGCAACCAGGAACGCAATACGTAAGAAACCAAAAGGAATATGAATACAGGAATATATTTCTAACATACCTAAAAGGAAAACTAAGCTGAAACATGTTGGATTTCCCCCTTCTTCATTGTATGTATCATTTTCATTGAATTAAAAACAAAATGTTAAAAAAAAAAAAAAGGAAAAATTAAGACATTCCCACCAGGTTGCTGCTACATAGCTGAGGCGTGACTGAGAATAGCATTGCAGCTACAGAGTTACAGTGTTATATATGCACATCCTTGTTTGGCTTCTCATCACCTGACTCATATTTTTTACTTCAGTGATATGACTATGAGAGAGATTAAGAGCTTTTTATGCCTCTCCTCCCCAGGCCATAGACAACCTAAAAGACAAATTTATTACTAGAAAGAAAAGAGGAAAGCAATTTGGGATCGGATATCTTCAGGATGAGAAAAGTATTGAAGTTTGGCATTTACATTGTTTAGGTGAGCTTCATACACTGTCGATTATACGAAACACAAGTTTCACAAAAAGATTGTATGCTTCAGATTTCTTGCGTTCCAGAGAAGGACTGTACCTAGCTTCTTTGCTTATAACTTATCCATCAGGAAACAAATTCTAACTATCTCCTGGTTATAAATGTAAAACAAATATTATTTTAATATTAAAATTCTGTTCCTTTATAATAAATATATTAAATAATTAATTTGTAATTTTTTTCATATAATAATGCTATTTATTTATTTAAACAACAACAGTAAGAATCAAAAAACATAATAGCATTGATATAAAGTATGAGAACAAAATTAATGTTCTGTTAATTTCTATATCTAGGCTGCTTTTATTTGCACACACATTTTTTTTAGTTAGGCCTGGATTGCCTCTCAAGCTCAGGTTCTGTTCTGGCTTTGTGATTTTCTAACCAGATTAGTATAGCCTATGATAAGCTCTAATCAATACCAAATAGCTGCATTTGCCAACGAATTATCGTGTAGGGATAACAGGATTAAAAAAAAAAAAAAAGTGGGAAAGTCAATCCTATTATTTTTCTGCTTCCTATTATGATATCTTTCTGTATAAATAATCACAAAAGAAGAAAGGACCTATTTTAATCTCTTTTACATTGTTATAATAGTGCTTGGGAGGAAATTCAAGAATCTGTCCCTATATTTAGGGACTGTATTTCTGATTTGTAGAGCTAGTTAATAAGCTAGGCATCTTTCCCTCGAAAATCACAAATAGGGTCCAAGTTAATTAAGTATTCTGAGGCAACAAGCCAAGGGTGGCGAGTTCTGCTGAACTTAATAAGATGAATTGGATTAGGAGCACTGGCAAATCTGCTAACATCTTTCTTTCATATCTACCTACTCAAATACAGAACACTTGAGGACCCATTTCCAAACAAGTTCGGAGACTGAAGCTGGGGACACAGGTAGATTTTTAGAAACTTCATCCAATATGAGTATGCTTCTATATAGATTTCAGGATATTCGTGTAAGGTTCCTCCGTTTTGAAACTGAGCTGTGCATGATGTTTGGCAGTATTTGACAGATGTATCACATTCTCTTAGCTTAGATCATTACTTTAATTATTTTATTGGACCCAATATAAAGCTGTTATTTTACAACTGTTAATTCTTTCCAAGATGGCTACTTACAATCTTTCCTTTTAAAATATTGAGCTGAAATTCCAATTATTACTCAGAGTTTTTTCTTAAGACTTTAAAAATTTGAATTATTTGTAATTTACATGTTAAATGTTTTTCCAGTTGACAACAAAGCAGTAATTATTAGTTTCCATAGTTAACAGCTTTGCAGTTATTTCTGACAGCACTGGTACTGTATACAGGCAGTAGCCAATTAACAAGACATTTAAAATACTTGCCGAGTGAAGATATTTTGCAGTAGACATTGCAGGTTAACATACATACATGAAATATGTCTCCTGATTATATACAGATGAGAAATAAACAAGCACATTGGATTAATCAGAGGTGAGCGATCATGCTGTAATTTGGATAACGGAGCTATGCTAGACCAGTGTGACTTTCTATCAAGTGACATAGACTGTTGACTAGGCTATGTGGTAACAAAAAATTACTGTTTGCTATATAACAAGGTATAAAAACTAAATTTCTCAAAGTAGGTTAATTTGACTTCTATGTATTTGCCCTCAGCTGGTCCCTGCAACTCCCCTTTCAGTGGGGGAGAACTAGATTTCTTTCTCCTCCTGATTAATCCCCGTAAGAGTTAGTTAATATTACTTTTTTTTAATCTCTAATACAAACTTAGAACATCCATTCTAGGGTTGCATTGTTGCAGACAAAGAGCAACTTCACTGAATTCAGTGGTCCTGATTTCCTGATTCCCCTTTCACTGACACTTAATTGATATGAGAGTCACAGTCAGATCATAATCATGGCCTTAGTCTGAGAGACTGTAAATTTAACTAAAATGTGCCCTTATGACTACCTAATCTTTCTGGTCTGTCTTTTTGCTTTTTATGTGACATCCTGACATCCAGCTCTCTTTCAATAATGTCCTGTTTATTTTCTAGCATTTGCACTCGTTTCCAGAAAGCTGTTAGTGGAATTAAACTATTAAAAACTGTGAAAACAACAAGGATGCCTCAGAATACTATTCTATCCTCAACTAAGTGCTTCTTCTGTTACTAGCATGTGGGTTTATGTCAAAAAAAAAAAGACATTGGTTAGCCAAAGCTAAAAATCATTCCTCTGCTCCTTCATCTGGACAGTAAGCATGCAATTTATGTATAACATTACTTACACAGTATCACAATATATGCAAACCATTTAGTGTTGCAGTGATAAGTCTCCTAACTGAGATAGTAAAGAAAATAAACTGCAGTGGCAATTGAAAAAAATACTACAGCATGTCTTGACAGGAGCAGATATGGACTGGCTAATGTGTGATGAAAGCTTTGTATGTGTCTACTTATACATAAACAAAAGCACTATATGTAAAATAAATGTATATGTAATTAAAGCATTCATCAAACTATGCAAACTTGTTTCTACACAGTAATAGTCACCAGCAATGCTACCATTAGAGCTCTGTCTGTTCAGCTTTTCAGACTTAGGGGTAATATAACCAAGTAATGATTTGTTGAAAAACATTGTGCTGGTTTTGTGTAGCGGGGAAGGCTACAGTGGCAGATTCTGTGAGTAGCTTCTAGAAGTTTCGTCTTTGTCTGCTGGCTCTGAACAGGTCTAGTGTGGACCCACCACTGGCCAGGGCCAAGCTAACTGGGGACTGTGATAATGCTGCTGTGATAACGTATTTAAGAAAGTGGGGGATAAAAAAATGGAAGAAGCAGGCGTGTGGTTAGAGACGGGGAGGTATGTGTCTTATGGGCCTTGTGACCCTCACCCTCTGGCCTCCCGCTGGGCAGCTGTCTGGGCCCAACTTGGCGTGGACAGCCCAGCCCAACAGAGAGAATAGAAGAGAGGAGTTGTAAAGAGAACCTGAGAGGCACCTACCTGAGTCTGATTGTGAATAGTTTCTTGTGAGAGGAAAGGCTGCAGACGCCAAGGTCAGTGGAGAGGGAGAAGTAAAGTTGCTCCTGGCAGAGATTCCCCTGCAGCCCGTGGTGCAGCCCATGGTGAGGCCGGCTGTGCCCCTGCAGCCCATGGAGGTCCACGGAGGAGCAAATATCCTCATGGAGGACGCCACACAGGAGCAGGTGGATGCCCAAAGGAGGCTGTGGCCCACGGAGGGCCCGCACTGGGGCAGCCTGTTCCACAGGGACTGCACCCTGTGGAAAAGGACCCCACACTGGAGCAGTTCATGAAGGACTGTAGCCTGTGGGAGGGACCCCATGCTGGAGCAGAGGAGGAATGTGAGGAGTTCTTCCCTCGAGGAGGAAGAAGTGGCAGAAAACCGTGTGTGATGAACTGACTGTAACCCCCATTTCCTATTCCCCCTGGGCCGCTGAGGGGAGGGGAAAGAGGTGGAGATAATTTGGAATGAAGTTAAGCCTGGGAAGAGGGGAGAAGTAGAGGAAAGTTGTTTTTGTTCTCTCTCTCGTTATCCTGCTTTGGTTTTATTAATAATAAATCGAAAAATTTTTCCCCAAGTTAAATCTGCTTTGCCTGTAATGGTGACGTCAATGATCTCTCCCTGTCCTTATCTCAGCCCTCGAGCCTCTTCTTATGTTATGTCTCCTCCGTTCTCTTGGACGGTGAGGAGAGTGAGTGAGAGACTGTGCAGCTTGGTCCCAAGCAGGGCTATATTACAATAAAAGTTTTTGCCTATTTGCAGACTCTAAAGTCAATCAGAAGTATATCAATGCCAAGAACTTAACTTTAAAGCTTGTTTCAGTGAATTTTACTTATTCAGTATCCTGAATAAGTAAAAACAATATTTGCAGGGTGATTCAGGATGCAAGAAGATCATCACCAGAAACTTCTTGAATATTACATATTGTGAAATACAAGTAGTAATACTAGTAACAATATATGGCCCTTAACTGTTTATTAACACATTTTAATTGAATTAAAACAATACATACAGTATAAATTACCCACAATATAGTGAAAATTATGGATACTGAGGCTGCATGTTGGTCATTAGTCAGGGATCAATATTTCTTGAGTCAATACTTGCCTTACTTATATATATTTGACTCCATGGGATAGGAAGCACAGGAGGGCAGGGGAAATTAAACTTTCCAACAATTTACCATAGAATCATAAAATGTTTTGGTTTGGAAGCAACCATAAAGATCATCTAGTTCAAACCACTTGCCATGGGCAGGGATATCTTTCACAAGATCATGTTCCCAAAACACTGTCCAACACGACATTGAAGAGTTCCAGAGATGGGGCATCTACAGCTTCTCTGGGCAACCTGTTCCAATATCTCATCACGCTTACAGTAGAAAATGTCATGTTTATATCCAATCTAAATCTACCCTATTTCAATTTAAAATAATTGTCTCTTGTCCTGCCACTACAGGCCCTGGTAAAAAGTCTCTCTTCATCTTTCTTATAAGCCCCCTTTGTACATTGCAAAGCTGCAATAAGGTGTCCTTGGAGCCTTCTTTTCTCCAGGCTGAACAACCCCACATCTCTCAGGCTTTCTTCATAGGAGAGGTGCTCCAGACCTCTGATCATCTTTGTGGCCCTCCTCTGGACCCACTCCAACAGGTCCATGTCCTTCTTATGTACGGGGCTCCAGAGCTGGATGCCGTACTCCAGGTGGGGTCTCATCAGAGTGGAGTACAGGGGAATAATCATCTCCCGTGACCTGTTGACCATGTTTCATTTTATGTAGCCCAGGATACAATTGGCTTTCTGGGCTGCAAGCACACATGGCCAGCTCATCTCCAATTTTTCATCCACCATTATCCCCAAGTTCTTCTCTGCAGGACTGCTCTCAATCCATGTGTCTCCAGTTTGTATTGATATTAGTGATTGCCCTGAACCATGTGTGCAGGACTTTGCATTTGGTCTTGTTGAATTTCATGAGGTTTGCATGGACCCACTCCTCAATTTGTCAAGGTCTGCTCTGGATGGCATCCCTTCCCTCTAACATGTTGGTTGCACTACTCAGCTTGGTGTCATCCACAAACTTGCTGAGGGTGCATTCAATCCCATCTATGTAATTAATGAAGATATTAAATATTGGTCCCAGTATAGACCCTTGAAGGACACCACTCATGACTGGTTTCCATTTGGATACTGAGCCACTGACTGGCTAAATTGAAACTTAGGTGCAACATACATGTCTTTAAGCAGTTTTCAGTTGCCATTAATTTTCATTTTCCTCTGGCATTGCCAGTTAAACAATTCCCTTTATTTCACCTAAGGAAGGACTGACTCAACTTGTAAATGTCTCAAAGGTACAGAAAAGATCTGTTACTACTTCAAGGGTTTTTAAAGATAGAGAAAATGTCACAGAATTGCAAAGCATGACTGTTATTTGTGCAGTCATCCAGCCCAGGGTTTAGAAACACCTGGGAACATTTTAATAGTTTAGTCAATGCTTTCCAATGATATCCATGGATGAGTGAATCTACTTTGGCAGAAAAACAAATCATTTCAGCAATTTTTTTTTTAGCATTAGACAAAAACTGCATTATTGTCCTATCACTATTCTGATATTCCTTTGCACAAATCTAGATGAAGCGATTCTTGACCTAACCTTGGGAACTCATATTAAATGATACTCAGGCAAATGCTTTAACTTTTCTTGTTTGTGTGCTTCAATAAAGGTGTAAAACAGTCTATTAAAGAATATTTCTTTGAGGAGTACTGTGCACTATCTATCTACTCACAATAAGACCTTAAGAGAATGTAATTTAATTTTGCAGTGGTGTTTCTAGACTTACAGGTGTGAATTATATATAAAATAAGGTCAGTAACCCCCGCTTCCCAGCAAACCACAAACCAACCAACCAACAAACCAAAACAAATTACATACCATGCAAGTATGCTTAAAAATGATGGTATTCATAGATGAAGTTAATATCTTGTAGACAAAAAGTTAAAAGCTAGTTTATGTTTCTCTCCAATCTACTTGAATGCAAGTTTCTCTTTGCCTGTGAATCATAGAATAATAGAATAGTTAGGGTTGGAAGGGACTCTAAAGGTCATCTGGTCCAACCTACCTGCAAGAAGCAGGGGAATCTTCAACAAGATCATGTTGCTTAGAGCCTCATCCAACCTGGCCTTGACTGTTTCCAGGGATGGGGCATCTACCACCTCTCTGGGCAACATGTTCCAGTGTTCTACAACCCTCAGTGTGAATTTTTTTTTCCTAATATCCAATCTAAATCTACCTCCCTCTGTTTTAAAACCATTACCCCTAGTCCTATCACAAAAGGCCCTACTGAAGAGGTTTTGCCCATCTTGCCTGTAGGCCCGCTTTAGGTATTTGAAGGCCACTATAAGGTCTTCCAGAGCCTTCTCTTCTCTGGCCTGAACAGCCCCAACTCTCTCAGCCTGTCCTCATAGGAGAGGTGCTCCAGCCCTCTTATTATCTTCATGACCCTCCTCTGGACCCTGTCCAACAGGCCCATGTCCTTATGTTGGGGGCCCCAGAACTGGACACAGTACTCCAGGTGGGGTCTCACCAGAATGGAGCAGAGGGGCAGGATCACCTCCCTCGACCTGATGGCCACACTCTTCTTGATGCAGCCCAGGATGCAGTTGGGCTTCTGGGCTGCAAGAGCGCATTGCCTAATCATGCTGAGCTTCTCTTCCATCAGCACTCCCAAGTCCTTCTCCTCAGGGCTGCTCTTGATCCATTCTCCGCCCAGCCTGTATTTGTGCCTAGGATTGCCCCAACCCATGTGCAGGACCTTGCACTTGGCCTTGTTAAACTTCATTAAGTTTGCACGAGCCTACCTCTCCAGCCTGTCAAGGTCCCTCCGGATGGCATCCCTCCCTTCCAGCATGTCGACGGCACCACACAGCTTGGTGTCATCAGTGAACTTGCTGAGGGTGCACTCTATCCCACTGTCCATGTTTCTGACAAAGACGTTGAGCAGGGCTGGGCCCAACACAGACCCCTGAGGAAAGCCACTCGTGAGCGGTCTCCACACGGACATTGAGCCGTTAACCACCACTCTCTGAGTGCATCCATCCAGCCAATTCCTTATCCACCAAGTGGTCCATCCATCAAACCCATGTCTTTCCAGTTTAGAGAGAAGGATGTTGTGCAGGGCGACATTTTTTAAAGCACTTCTGAGAGGTGCTCAGAAACTATGCAGTTGAAGAGACCCTTTTCACAGGGTTTATTAATTTTAACTTTGTTATTTTTTAACTGAATTTAGGAAAAAAAAAAAAAGGATCAGAGTCCACTCCAAGATGGCAAATTAAAAGAAAGGAAAACTAAGAAAGAAGAGTAAACAGAGAGGCACTCAGGGAACTTGAAACCTGAGATGAAAATGGGAAGTTTATGAGAAATACTGAATGCTTTTTCTCTTTTGTCTAATATAATATTTTCTCCTACTGCCAGGTCTTGCAATGATCCTACTAGTGACCTCCAGCTTAATGTAATATTTTTTTTGGTGTCTAGTAATTTTATAAGGATAAAAACAATGTTCTCTCTCTTTAAAGTTTACCCACTCTTTACTTATGTCAAGACTTGACGTAAGTTGCCTCTTTAGTTAAAGATGATAATTATGAAGAAAGTGCTAATAAAAAAATGGGTAATTACGGAACTAGCTTGACAGAAATTCCTTTTCCAAACTTTGTTACAGGCAAGAAAATGTGTAAAAAAACCCTGTTGGTAATTATTCAGTTAGCAGTTGTGTTGGTATTGTTTAGTGAGAGGGGGCTATGCTGGCAGCTTCTGCAAGAAGCTGCTAGAAGTTTCCCCTTTGGTGGACTCGGACAGGCCTAGGGTGGACCTGCTGCTGTCCAGGGCCAAGCCAATTGGTGGCAGAATGTTCCCTGAAGATAACATATTTAAGGGGGAAAATAAAACAAAAAAAAAAAAAAGAAAAAAAAAGTGAGATGCGAAGAAGCAGAAGCGAGGTGCAGAGAAGGGGAGGCACAAGCCTTGTGGGCCTTGCAGCACTCTCCCTCTGGCCTTCTGCTGAGCGGTCATCTGGGCCTAATTCAGCCCAGCCCAGCTGCAAGAAGTGGAGAGGGGATGTGAAGAGAACCTGAGAGGCATCTGCCTGTTGATTGTGAAGAATTTCTTGTGAGAGGAAAGGCTGCAGATACCAAGGTCAGTGAAGAAGGAGGAAGAGTAATGCTGCTCCTGGCCAAGATTCCCCTGCAGCCCGTGGTGAAGACCATGGTGAAGCAGGTTGTCCCTCTGCAGCCCATGGAGGCCCATGGAGGAGCAGATATCCACATGCAGCCCATGGAGGACCCTGTGTCGGGGCAGGCAGATGCCCAAAGGAGGCTGTGGCCCATGGAGGACCCACGCTGGGGCAGCTAGTTCTTGAGAGACTGGACCCCATAGAAAAGCAACCCATGCCGAAGCACTTCATAAAGGACTGTAGCCCATGGTAGGGACCTCACGCTGGAGCAGAGGAGGAATGTGAGGAGTTCTTCCCCCGAGGAGGAAGGAGTGGTGTAAAGTGACATGTGATGAACTGACTGCAACCCCCATTCCCTGTTCCCTACAGTGCCACTCAAGGAGGCGAAGGAGGTAGAGATAATTGACATTCAGTTAAGCCCAGGGAGAAGGAAGGGTGTGGGGAAATGAGCAAGAGACTGCGTATCTTGGTCCTGAGCAGGGCTAAACTAGGACAGCAGTCCACAAAGAAAGTCTCTTGATGTATGTATTTTAATATGAGGCTTGAAGCTTGAAGTGATTATAGCTTCCAGAACCTTAGAAATCTTTACTGTGCCAAAACTTACATAAACTACCCATATCAACACATATATGTAAGACCTAACAATTAGCTTGGACACAGCAGCACAATTGTTACAAAAACAAACAAACAAAAGAAACGCAGCAGAACAGGAAAACCCCTCAGAATGTACACTTTTGTCTGCAGCTCTCAGCACTTTCCAAAGCTATTTTGCCAAACAAAATTACTTTCCTGTATGTGATCAGAAATATACTGGGATACACTCAGAATGTGTCCGGAAGCAACCTGCAATTTCATTCTGCTTTGGAAAATATTTGAACTCCCTTCTACATTGCACCAAAAATTTCATAGATATTGACACCCCTCCCCCCTTAACTGTAAACCAACATCTCTCTTAAATAGCTCCATCATGCAAAAACATCACTGAGGTTTTCATCAAACAGAGTAGACTTTTTGATTTTACAGTCTCAGGAAGAAGAGACTTGTCTGATTAATGTATAGAGCAGAACTTAAGTCATTGCATCTGTGACCTAGGTCAAGATTATTCTTAATAATCACAATTAATTTCTACAGAGCAGCTTGTCTACAGCAACAACAGTTGTTTCGTTAACTAACTATCTACACTTTGGCAAGCAAGTGCAAACAGAACTGACTAATTTTTGCATTATATTTCATTACAGTTACCGCATGGAGCTTTAACTAAAGAACTAGAAGCAAAGTCAGTCCTAATGAGCTGCTTTTGTGTTATTTTCCTCTATAGACAGATCTTTCATTTGAATTTATGGCTTCCTCTTTTCTCATTGAAAATCTTTCAATCTGTGAATAATAACTTGGGCCAAATAATCCTCCCAAAGTCATGAGAGTTTTTTTCCTCGTCTTCAGTGGGAACACTTTCAAACTATGAGAGGCAAGTGAAGATTATGTGGCAGATGTTTCGGTTTTTGTAATTTTGTTTTTTTTTTTTTTAATAGGAGTAGTTGCTTCTTGTTTGGCCAAATCTTGCAAAATAAGCTCAGTAATTAATTAGCAAATAAAATCTCATTGGAGCTGAGATTGGAACTCTTAGAACAAATTTAGATGCCTGCAGATTACATATCTCTGTCTCAGCCGATCACTATGAGTCCTCTTCATAGCCCTTAGAGAGTAACAGGAGTTTTCAGGTACAGTGCATGTCATTAGCAGTGAATATATGTGTATTTATATGAACTGTGCCATACTATTTCTATCCACTGACTACACTGGATAGTCTACATGGGCCTAGCATGACTAGCTCAGATACAGTTAATAGATTAGGTGAGATTAATCCCATCCTGAATGTTAAGGACATTCTTAATCTGAAATTATGTCAAATTGAACATTGAGTATGAAATGGACAAGGAAATGGACTGACTTCCATTCTAACTTTTGTTCAAATCTATATAAAGCTGACACTATTGTATTTTACTAACTTACACCAGATTCACTAAACGCACTTGTGTCGTATACTTGCTTCCAGTATATGGGTGGAATGAACTGTAGGTATCTCAAAATCTGATGTCTAATTCTTATCTAATAATTCTAAGCTTTGTTTATAGTTAACAGATACAAATAGATTCTTTCAATGAATGATTCATCAGAACTATTTCAATGACTACAGAGGAAATGCAGAGTGACTATCTTTTAGAAGCCAAATTTAGGAAAAATAAATCCCAAGGCAATTATTTTAAACGAGTAATAAATTCATTATCAGATATTACTGATCTGCATTATAACTGTCCATATTGAAAAATGGAGCTTTTTCCAGCTTGAATATGGGTTTTCTGGCTATTCCTGAAAATTCGTGGTAAGCATCCTCTACTCTACTATCCTGTCTCACCGAGGCTGGATCTCCCATCGTTACAGACTCTAGTTGCAGCACCACTGTATTCACTGCTCTTCAATACAAGTCAAAGCCCTTTCTTGGGCTTTGTGTAGTGTGACTGTATACAAAATTGGGTAGACAAAATAAAGCGTACTAAAATAAATAGATATATAGATAAGTAGATCGGTCAATTGATCAACAGATTGACCTAAAAGAGGCTTAATTCACTCAATTTATAACTTAAAGATCTTAAATTATAATAAAAAAGTAGAAGTTGTCAGGATAACCTGTATTTCTAGATCCTGTCCTTTCACTCGGCAATTTACTTATGATTACTTTGTCTGAGTATCTCAGATCTTTATTCGAGCTCTGAACATATTTCCATAGTTCCTCTCTGTTTTTCCTTCTGTTGTTTTCTTTAATACCTGTAGATTATTACAGTTGGATAACTGATCTTCCAATGCATTTTTCATGATACATCTGTGCATTGGTTAAATGAGCAGTCGACAACCAAGATAAAGACAATCCTCTAACAAACAAGTTTTACCAGATATATTTACAGTTTATGGAAAACTAAGCAGTGAGGCATAAAAAAAAAAAAAGATGTCTAGGCTACTGAACAAACGTTCTGGGAATGTTGGAATCTTGGAGACGGTATATTACCACACTCTTTTTACTTTCAGCATCTTCAAGTAAAAAATACACGTTGTTCACACGTCCAAAGTTTTTGTCCATACTTTTTTCTTGTCAGATTTTGTCAGTTTTCCAGTTCTTTCTTTGAGTCTTTAATGTCTTTACCTGTTGCTTTTGAGCTACTACCCACAGGTAAGATTTCATTTTTATATCTAAGAACACTTTTCTCAGATTTCTTCACCTCCTGCCATTATACATAGGGAGTTTCAAATAAAAGAATGGCTAGTTTTCTTTTTATTTTGTTAGCAAGATTCAATTATGGATTATTTATGTTAGTGGTTGTTCATACCAGCTATAGGCTAACTGGCCTATAGTATCCCTGAGATATTTCCTCATGCATACAATTCATTTATGAAGTATACAAAACTCTAATTCTTTTTTTTTTTCCTTCTTGTTGTACCAGTAAATTCTATATCTTCAAAGCATTGCTTCAATTTTTCTTTACTTACTAGGATTAGCACTTAGGAATCTGTTATGAAGTGACCAATACCAACCTTTTTCCCTGAAAATAATTCATCTTCTTGGTCTCTGTAGGTCACAGTTTAAAACAAAAAAAAAAAGATTATTTGAGTTTTACATACATTCCATTAAAAATCCTACAGAATTCTTCTCTTCTCCATAGTCAATTTCTAACATTTCTCACAATGAAAAAAGACAGTTCTCTTCTTCTTCTTCTTAAAATCTTATTGAAGCTCTTACATGAGTATATTGTTGGCATTGATCACACTACCATAATGTCTAATACTGACAGATTAGATTATATTTTTGCAGCAATCATAGAAGCATGTGTACTACTGCTAGCTATCTTTGTCCTCAGTTTATTTATGAGGAACGTGCACAATATCCAGTGCTGAAGTCATCAAGAATCATGTCTTATTCTTAGGCTTTTGATGTGTGAATAATTTTTTCTTCTTACTGAGATAATTTCCATACCTTTATATTCCCATTACTACAAAGAACTATCAATTCAGTTCCCTTTAGAGGCAAAAACTAGTCTGGTTTATTTTCCTTCCATGAGTATTAATGTCATGCACAATTTAAATCCCTTGAATGTAGCCCTGCTGCCCAATAAATACAGGATTAACATTGCTGGTAATGGGCCACAGATTTTTTTAGTAAACTACAACACAAACCTCAGGTCAGGTACTGTCTGACTTTATTTAGATTTGTCTTTGGCTGTATTGGAGCTTTATCTTAGCTTGCTTAGTTGTAACCAGAGTTGTTTAATTAGTACGTGACTATTACCTAGTTTGTTTTACTTTTGCTAACTTGTGGTGTAACATGTATTGCTAAAAAAAAAGGGAAATATGAAACTATCAAATTTTTATGCTATTTCTACATTGTCACTGAGATGCAATGTAAAGGAGGACTGAGCCGGGATAACAGCAGAGTCCATGAAGGTGTTGCTTCAAGGTGTTGCTTTGGAATGATCCCAGAAGACTCAGGGCTATCAGCAACTCACCAGCAGTCAGTTAATGCTAGTAATGCAAAATTAAAAGCTGGAAAAACCTGTGTTTGGGCTAAAATTAAGGAAAAAGAACAATTGTCTAACATGTACAATGCACCATATGCTTTAAAGTCAGAGGTAACGTGGAGTTTCATATTGATGATTAAAGAGCAAGTTGTAAAGCATGTTGGAAAACATATTAAAATGGTCTAAAGGAAATTTTGGAGAACAGAGGAAAAAATTGTCAACATCAACATCAGTCATCCCATCATTATTATCATATGCCTCCAAGTGAAGATTTCAAAATGCTGATAACTTTGATAATGCCTCTCATCCTCATCTGAAACTATCAACCTCAGCACCCAGAGGATCCTGAAAACAATAGAAGCTAGAAAGTTTTTCTTATATAATGGCTATTACCTATTGCATTGTTACTGAGATTTGTTTTGCATTAGACTGATGATAGTATCATCTTTCATCACCAAGATGAAGGAGTGACAGTGAAACTCAGACTTCTGGATGTGTAATAAGAGACATTAACCACCTTATCAGATGTTTCTACAAGCTCAAGCACAGTTAGATATTATCATTACTGTTGTCATAGTAGATGTTGTAATGTTCATAACTTAAAAAAAAACTTGATTTATTCTGTAGAAGTTTTTTTTATTGTTATAAGATCGACTTTACCTGAGTAGTTTTCCTGTTTTAGCAGATTTCATTATCCCTTCTGGAGGCAACCAAGAGATTTTGACTAGTTTCCCTTCTACATCTCCAAAGGATCACATGTTCTACTGGGTCTGGCTGGGATGGAGTTAACTTTTTTTTCATAGCAGCCCATATGGTGCTGTGCTTTGCATCTTTGGCTAAATCACAACAATTTTTTTGGCAATTGCTTAACAGCCCTTGCACAGCATCAAGACTTTCCCCTCCCTCGTCTGTTCCACTGCCAAAACCTAATAGACTAGGAGTGGGCAAGAGGTTGGGAAGGGATATAGAAGGGACAGCTGACCCAAACTGACCAAAGGGATATTCCATATCTTATGATCTTCGTGTTCAGCAGTAAAAGCTCAGAGAAAGGAGGAGTGAGGGGAAGTGTTCATGGTTATGTTATTTGTCTTCTCAAGTAACCACTACATGTGTTGATGTCCTACTTCCCAGGAAGTGGTTGGACAGCTGCCTGCTGATGGGAAGCAGTGAATAAATTTATCTTTTTTGCTTTGCTTTCCCTGTTACACTGTCATTATTTCCATCCTCAAGTCTTCTCACCTTCCTTCTATTTTTTCCCCTGTCCCATGGAAGAGAGGAATGAGTAAAATGTAGGGTAGGTGTTTGGCTGCCGACAGGGCTCAACCTACTTCAGATGTATACAGCAGAGAAGCCCATACATATTAGGACCAATATTTCCCAGAAGTACCAAGGGTTGTTTTTTTTTTTTTTTGTACAACAGGAACATCCTTCCTTACTGCTTGCTAGTACCTCAGATAAGGTCTCTAATTATTTGAACAATTCATCTATAACTCAACTCAATATTTTAATTACTCTGAGCTCCTTTAGGAAAGGTCAGACGAATTATCTTGGATGGCAAGATGTGGCTACAGTTTTTGTTTTCAAAAACTGTTAAATACCTTCCAAAATAAAGTGTACTATTTAATCCATTGTCTAAGATTACTTTTTTTTATATAGTTTATGCATTAAACTTCAGGAATGAGAGGCAAATCATCTTTCAAGCTAAAGTCAATAACACTCAAACAATACTGAAGTTTAAATGGAAGGACACAGGAATTCAAATCTTACTTTTTCAGAACATGTAAGAGTGTAAGAGGATTGATCAGTCCTCAAAGATACAGTCTTCCAAATATTATCTTTAGTTGTTTATTAATTGTCCTTTTCTTTAAACTTGTGACCATTTATGATCACAATCTATGTGATCTGCAGATTTCTGCTGGGAGTCCTTCCAGAACACCTGTCTTTCCCCTTTGTCCCATAGAGAACTTAGTTTATCAGTAGTATATTCTGAGGTTCAGAAAATGTGAGTGTAACTTATTTGCCTGACTTGAACAGATTAAACCCTACTCTAAATATGTGGGTACTTATATACAATTAATAAAGCTATCCTGGAACATCAGTAATAAAACACCTTTTAAATAACTTTTTTAGGGCATTATAAGTTACACATGTTTAAATTATTAATCTCCAAATATATGTGTGTGCATCCTATAATAAAGCTGACACTTCCAACCTACTTCAAAGCCTATGGAAAGTGAAAGGAGAGCGGAAAAGACAGACAAATTCATTCTGTAGATGTAAAAAGTCAAGTGTATGTAATGACTAGTCAACTGAGACACTTCTGACATTTTAGGTGAACAGCTTCTGAAGCCTTGAGGCAGATATTCAGAGGAACAAAACATCCACAATTCCAGATGATGTCATTAGGAAATGAAGGTTTATCACTGTGAAAAATCCCAGCCTAAGGGATCGGGACTCTTGTGGTCCGTGAGATGAACAACTGAACAGTCCTGGATTTGCTACGATGTAGAACTGTCTCCGATCTGCACAATGTAGGAAATGAAAGATTCTAATCTTCACTAAAATGTCAAAATTTGCCAACAGAGTACTTGCTATAGTAAAGTTGTATTTTGTTTGGAAAGAAAAAAACAAACGAACCTCACATTTGGCAATATAGCAATTATACAAACTGACAATTTTACAATGACCACTGTACTAATGTTTTATAGGCAGATGCCAAGGCACTTTAATTTTGAAGGAAGTATGATACCAGCTGAGAGTCAAAGTGAGTACAGTGAAGAGTGAAAGCAGGTGCTAGGGACAACCAAGCATATGTTAAGTTTGGTTTGTTAAAGCAAACAATCAAAAGGAACAGTGTAAAGAAAAAAACAATAAAATAAAAGTTTAAAAGCATCCTGTGGGAAGAAATACGGACATGTATTGCTTTTGTATAATAATAGCAGTGACCTGAAAACTAGGTCAGGGTCTAACAAATGTTGCAACAGTGGAGAACAACTGGAGGAAAATAACGTTTAGATGTTTCTGAACAAACAGCAAACAGCTGATGAAGCAGTTCAAGCAACCTCATCATCAGCTCTCTGTGGACTTGACCTTGGAATCGAATCCATTGGCCCCGTATGACCTCATCTTCTTGTTTATCTTCTGTGACAGTTTGGAAATAAATAAAAAAAAATGAAGCCTTTACCTTGTATCCTTTTACTAAATGCACTTTTATCCAGCTTGTGTCAAAATACTTTATTCCGTTTGATTTTTTTGGTTCCTTGCCATAGGTTCTCCTCTGTCCAGTCAGTGGTTATCAAATGGAAGTTTTTTTCCAAAGATTGGTTCTCAGCATGGAGCCAAAGATCTGAAGGAGACAACATTTTGTGTAGCTGTATTTCTTCAAAAGATAAGATACGCACAAAGTATTCTGAAGCAGCATATTCTCATCGGGTGGTATAGTGCCTATTGATGCTAGTACAGCTCTATGAAAGGAATGAGTAGTGTATACACAACTTAAATGATGAAATAATTTGTATTTGTCCCAGTTTACTTTAGATGCTGACATTGTCGATATCTACATATGAGCAAATTATCTAGATACTTTTTATAGTCAATAGAGAAAGAAGCACATCTACAGCATAAGTCATCTGTCCTCATCAATTGTACAGTGTATCTTCGTTTCTCAACAGCAGTTCATTCCTATGTTGGAGGAGCTAATCTAAATGGTTGGGCTGTACCTCTGTGCACAATGCTGCATTCACAACTGCACACCTTTCTGCCATCTATGTGACAAAGAACAAAGAATAATCTTTGCTTACTCTTTCCTGCAAATATAATTACCTGACCTAACCTTATTTAATATCATGGATAATGCCTACCTCCTTTTGTTCCTCTGTAAATTAGCAGCACTTTGTTGAAAAGCAAGAGCTTTCACGGTTTTAAAGAAAAAAATCCCAAACTAGCCAAAACCCAGCCTTTAAATTCTATAGCTCAGTGACACCTCTTGGACTTGCTAGCAGAAAAAAATATCACAACTGGGAAACATTAATTTTCCAAATGTTCTAAATGCTTTGAAAGATTTAAGTGAGTTATTTTCAAATAATAATAAGAGAGATATCAACTCTTCTGTTTTATACAAAAGCTTTTCATGTAACTTTCAGCTTACTGGTCTTTGATAAACTTCTCTAGTTGACTTTGGCAGTTCACAGTCCTTTGCAAGCAAAGAACAATATAACTTCTATAAAGTACCCGGTAGCCTTCACAGCAGCTCCTGCGCTATCAGATTCAAGATAAGCACTGGCCTATGTTCTTTAAAGCAAGTAAAATGTCTCAATCTATAACACACCTGTGGTTTAGTCCTGCAAAGTTGCTTTTATGTGACTAACCTCACTTCAAAAACTGAAGGGATATTTCTATGGTAAAAGCCCTAAGCTCAGATCTATGTACCAGTAAACTGTCACAAAGTCACTGGCTATGTCAATGGTTTTAGTTTATTGCAAACAGAATAAAAAAAAAAATGTTAAGGAATAGATTAATAAAAGGAAAGGGGCACTTTTTTTTTTCTTTCCTAATCCTTAGTTTTCCTTCCCTTTATTATTTTCCTTTTCTTTCTTTACATACTCTGGACCCACAGTCACATTGCTTTGGTTTATGAAGTTACCGATCACCAGCTGCTGTGTAGGAACTGCATATGTATATGCTATAAGTCTGTAACAAATGCAATGTAGTTCAACTTGCTATAGCACATAATTGAAGGAGTTAAATTACATGAATATACATAACATTTTTCAAGGGCTAAAAATGCTCACACACAAAGAACTGTCATGATTTATGTGATGTGTGGTAACTTGTTTACCTGTAGCAGTTTGACAATATGCCTGAACTCCAGCACTGCCTTATTCTGATTTTTTTTTTTAGTTAACTTCCCTAATATTTACTTCCCCACAAAAATTCCACTCAGACCGTTAGTAGACTGTAATCATCAATACTTGATTTAGCGAGTTTCCCTTCAAAAGTTGTAGGCTATTTCTGTATGTCCTTGCTGGAACTGGATCTGTGTGTTGCTTCCCACTTTTTTTTTGCTTCCTTTGGTATTCTTTGAAATTGCTGGAGTGTTTCTATTGTTTGCTAATGCAGAATGTGCATGTTCTTTCATACCTCTCACTTTCATCTATCCTTGCCAATCACAAAATTATTCTCCTTTCTTTCCACACTTAGGCTATAATTTCAAGTAATTCACTAGCACTTTTCATTATGGAACAGAAAAATGATCAGAAATATATTATTTTCAGGGGTGAAAAAAAAAAGCTTTTGAATTCTGTAACTTTATGGCACATGGTACATATCTTGTATGTCATGTAATCTGTGCTATATGGAATTATTTTTTTTCCTGGTGCAAATGTGGTATTTTTTCCTCCCCCAAAACATGCTGTAAGCCCTTATGTTGAGCTGATGAGTAAATAAGTAATTAGATTACATCTTCCATTAAAATTTAAATCATTTGTGAAGTTAGTACTTCACTCACAAGTCACCACTTTCCCAGTGGAGCCTGGGTGCTTCTACAGTTCCCTAGTGTAAAGCAGGCTAGATCACATAAATGGTTTTAATTTGTACTAAAATGGCTCACAGAGCTCATTTATTCAGATATCCCAACTCACTGGGAGAATGGTGATTTCCAGTCAGTTTAAGTGGTACTCAACTTCATCAGTCGCTCAAACTGAATCAGAAGAGCATCTCTTGCCACACCTAACCAGTTAACATGAAATGGTGAGGTTGATACCGCTAGAGATGTCATTACGTGAAATTTTGTGACAGATGTCCAACAAGAAAACATCTAGTTTGTGTTAAAATAACAAAGTAAACTAAAACAGGCCTCCCTTGTATCACCTTTCATGAGTGTTCACATCTAAGGAGGAATTGTCAGTTCCATTGATAATACTCCTCAACCTGACTTCTTTCTAGACATTACCACAAAAGTGTTTCAGAAAGAAACATAAAGTGGCAGCTGAATGACAAGAAGACTGAGGCCTGATCGAACGACACTGAAAATAATTTTTTAAACTTCTTTCAAATGGGAAGCAGAATCAACATAAGACCTGTCTATTATCTTGAGTTAGGAAAGGGTAGCAAGAAAAAAAAGCTCTTCCATTGAAACATGTTGTGCTGGGACAAGTAATAGATTGTTTTCTCCTTAGTTGTCTAGCTCCTACAGCTAAGAAAAAGAACCAGGATTTTTCCACTGCTGAGGTCTCAAATTAAATCGACATTGGACCAAAAATCTTTTCCAGCATTTTCACCCACAATCTGAGTTCAAGCTGTTCAAGTGTCAGGTTTTTGTTTTGATTTTTTTTTTTTTCTAGCTTGTAAGATGTTCTGTGCTGTGAGAAACTGATATTTTGTTGTGTACCTAGAAAGGCATAATACCATCACTCTAGTATAAATCATGCCGATGACACAGAATAGGACAAAGCTGCTCAGCATTATAAATCACTGTCAAAAAAACCAAACAAAAAGTTTATCTGACAAACATAGTTATTTCATGGGTTTTTTCCTACTTCAGAAACATGAGCAGGTTATGTGTTTTGGGGGAGCTTTCCAAAGACTCTCACTGATTTTTAGCTTCAGATTGCCACTGAAGATAAAAGGGTGGGTGTTTGACTTCCCCTGTGCCACTGGAAATTTCCTCTAACGTGCTTCATGTACTTCTTTGTGCTTCATTCTTAATCCAATGAAAAATGTATAACTCACCCTTATATACTGCCTTTTGTTTATACCAAAAAGGAGGTGGGAGAACATTGTAAAGGATTTACATGAATATTAATTCCTGTTCTTAAGTGGATTCACTTCAACTATTTTCATGCCTACATTGTGCTTGCTCCCTGTCAATACTACAGTGATCAAGCTTTACTAGTGATGAAATTAATGAAAGGTGTCTTCAGCTTGAGTGGTCATTTGCCAAAAGCAAAATCTGAATTGCATAACCAATCAGTGGTGTGAATTTCAAATATCTAAGTCAATATTGCACTTCAAAAATGTACCTCAGCATGCAATTTAACATTCTTACAAAATGAAATTTAGTTCTTTAATGTGGAGCAAGACAAAGCCAATTCATTGACTGTAAAGAAAATGGAGGTCAAGTAAAGACTGCTCCTATAATGTAGATGTTAAAAGATATTTGGGTTTTTAAAGACACAGATCAAGTTTACAGTTTACCTTATCAGATTACATGATTACTTCTGTTGCTTTCACTGGAGGTTTAAACGTCAAATCAGTTTACAAATTTGAAAAATTCTACTGAACAGCTATTTGCATCTTTATGCACTCAAGATGCAATTAATCTCAGAATAATTCCTAGTCAATGGAAGGCTAGGCATCATCAAAGGCAAATTTACCCTGTTTTTTTAAGCCACCTGGGTATGATGTGATGAATCCTATTCTTGATGGACTGACTATTTGTCATTACTGGCCTACACTAGGAATCTCAAGGCAAAAGTTGTATTTTACAAACCATCTAATATATTTTGGTAGGATCATAAGATGAAGCAAAGCCTGAAAAAAAATAAAACCTCATGGTTCTACTAGTTATAGGATTAAAATGCAAATGTATCTTTTCATAGTGAAAACTCCTGATGTTTTCTTTGGTTAAACCTAAACAGTAGTATAAGCAGAGGACATTATAAAACATACTTTCCTACTTAAATGTGAAGATTGAGATAGTGTGAGTGTTGGTATCTGTATATATCTGCATGTAATGTTAGATTTTCCAGCAAGATCATTATTCAAGATTTTCACTTTCCTATATTTGCTTGCTGATTTTTATTTAACTTTTTTTAAACCCTTATCATTTCATTTTTTGATTGAAATTGCAAACTATTGAAAAGGTTCTGGATTGGGACAAATTGAGTGATAACACAAGACTGCCTTCGTTAGGAAACAAAACATCAAGATGACCCTTGATGTTATTTCTGTGTATCTTGCATTGTTTCTCACAAAGAATCATAGAAGAAAATCAGATTAAAATTTAATCCTTCTGTGTAATCACCATCTGGGTCCTGCAAACACTGGCAACAGTCCCAAACAAAAAGTCATAACCTAGAATGCTCAGAGTGAAAACCTGGCTGCATTGAAGTCAATGATAAAGTTTTTATTGATTTCCATGAACCAAAGAACTCGTTACAATTATAAGCATAAATCAATGAACAATATATAATTAAAATTTCAATGCCTAAAATAAGTAAAGGATATAGATAGATTTTTATTTCTCTTTACACATTATCTTTCACTATCATATGTCCTCCTATGACCTCAAATTTGGGCTCCTGAGCAGTTCTAATTATTTAGAGCAGACTTACTGTAGAAATGGCTTACACATCTGTCATATTGCCCTAAAAGGCAGATTTAAAACCTATACTGTATTTATTATGCTAATTAACTTTGAAATCTATGGTGAAGGTGTCTCATGCCTTTCAAAATGAGTTTGCATAGTAAATTTAGTGTGGTTTATGGTGGCCCACAAACTATTCCTGAAGCAGCCTTAACAATTAGTGCCCTAAGAAGGTGTGTAGTACACACACTGTGAAATCCATATGCAGTGAGAAAAAGGGGGAAAAAAAGGTACTTCCTTTTTGAACTCTATACTTTAGCAGTTCTGGGTTTGGATTTCTTTATTCAGTATCTTTGGTTATTGTAATCAATGCTTTCAGAAGCAAAAGTGCTTGGCAATTGTGCTGCTAATGTGGTCTTTCCATAAAACGGCTAGCTTTTATCAGAATTAACCTATTCCAGACTTAAGTGTTAAAAGTTGTTTTTGTTGTTGCCAAACAGACTATTTTCTTCTGAAAAAAAAAACCATCAACCACCACTCACCATCAGTGACACAAAAAAAGCCCAATAGCTGTTTCATTCAATATTCTTGTCTTTTTAATACCACTACCAGTAGCAAGACATAGTCAGATGAAACAAGTCCTTAAAATTCAGAGGTGTTTGTTTTTTTTTTTATTACCTGTTAGAGTAAAATATTACAGTGAGTTTGAAAACTGAATATGCCTCCCCAATGTATGCCAAGTGTTATTACAGATGTTTTTCTGAGTAAAAAAAAAAAGCAATATAATGAAGTTCAGGTTTTCTGTGCATTCACTACCTGAAAGTAAAAATAATAGTGGAATTCAGCAATTACCCCTCTCTGCCAATCATTACAAGCCATATAATTTTAAAGTTAAATTTAAGAGAAATAGAAATGCATTTAAGTATCCAAATGAAGAATTAGGGAAGACAACACTAATACTGCTCCATAGTGGTAGTTCTAGCTATAGTATAGTTTTTTGTTGTCCCAGGTTAGATTAAAGTGATTTTAAAAATTTGTATTTCTTACACTTTTTTTCCTAAGTGAGTCATTAAAGGGTGGATTTGGCATTGGTTTGTTGCTTTAAATGCATTTCAGTAGCAGTATCACAGATATTTTCATGCATAAGAGCTTACAAAGTCTGCTCTGCTGGTCTGATTTGTGATTGTCATTGAATTACTTGCTTACTTTACTCCAGATGTCTTCTTTAGATTTCTAGGAGATGCACTATGTTAATGAACACTAATACAGTTTTTATAATTCCTGGGTTCCATTGTTTGCACAGTGTCCTTTAAGTAGCAAGAAGACCATCAGATATTACAAGATAATTAGTGAGTTGTTGTTTTTTTTTTTAAAAAAAAAACAAGCAAAAAACAGGTATGCTTTCCAAGTTCTTTTATTTATAGGGTTTTTTTTACAAAACATTCATCTGCATTTCACATAGCTATAAAAATCTATAGAATATACACCCTTTACCCTTTGCAGTGAAAGAATTTGAATGAAAAGGAAACAATATTAAATGAAAAATATAGATATCAGAAAAGTCAGACAGGAATTGCAAACAAAAAACTGTTCGGAAAACGAAAAAGCAAATGTGAAAGTAGATCTACAGTCATCACATAGGTTTTACACCTAAGCTAGTGAGGTGTAAGATACTTAGCATACTTGTATTTTCAGGTCAGTTTTTCTCTCATTCTCTATCTTCTGAGCTGAAACTGAGATTAAAATTATGCCCTTTATCTTGGATTCCTAATGGTTTTCTTAGCTGTCATACACGACAATATGGACTGAGTATTTCTTTTTAATTATCGTGGAAATGATCACACTTAAAATACAGGTGAAGGCACCAAATCTGGGCCAAGGCTTACTATTTAAATTTTGTTTACCTACTGTTTTACATTAGGGGAAGTGAAAAGAAAATCAGCTGTGTTTAGCTTAGGTCTTCCTCTCTCACAATATAACAATTAAGGTGTATTCTGGAAAATGTTATTTCAGTTATCAAGAAAACTCATCACAATGACAAATTCTATGATGTTTATACATTGACCTACAAAAAGAATAATGTGAAGGAAAAAAAATATTTTATCTGGGAGACTGAAAGTACATAGCAAAAAGATCTGACGTATTTTATACATTAATTTTGCCAGTTTTCATTTATGTATACATACGTATATTGATCCGTATGTATATATCTATATACAGGTGAGTGTCTTTGTGAGCATGTGTACATAAATAAAATAATATGATTCCTCATTTTAAAATGAACATAAAATAATAATTTCATTATCAAATGTGCCTTTTCTTAAATTACAATCAGTCATGCCAAAAATTCATTGGTTTGCCACAAGCATTATTTACATTGTTGTAACTGAAAAAAAAATATATATATATGTAATTAATGCCATTAAAATACAATGAAAAGAGTCACAAGGAGTCTTTCTAATATACAAAACATGTTATTTTACTGTATATTGCAACTTCTGTAAAACATTTATATCCTCAGAAAATTGAATGTTTTAAAATGTAAATTTACTAAAAGGAAAAAGAAAGGCATACTGATCAGGAATACAAAGAGGCTGGAGATTCTGCCTTGAAAAGCCACAGAATAAATGCAGGCAAGGGTGATCGTTTTCATGTTCTGTATGAAGGCAGGGAAGCCATTTAAGGACATGACTTCTGTAAGGTTGTACTGCCGGTCACATCACCTCTATGCTACCTCATCAGTGAAGTAACTCCAGACCATGTCTCTGAAGAAGAAAGCTGGCAACTCAACTTCCACCACTTTTTACTTTTGCTATCTACAAGCTTTCTGCTTTAAAGGCAGAAAGAAATTGCCTTATTTTCAAAGGGATTTAGTATTCATTACTCTAATGCTCTTTATTGGTATTTCATAAGATGCATTTCTGCCAGTTCTGCATACAACTTACAAATCTATGCTAAGGAACAAGATTCATCTGTTCTTTACATGAAATCTATCCTATGTTGGGAAATAGCATTGAACCCCTTTAGGTCTTGGATATCCTCGTAAATTTGTTTCTCCACACAGCAGAGTGATGTGATGTTCAGAGATCTGCCTTTGAGGCCATTTGAGATAAAATTACATTTCTTATAGTTTTGGAGTTGTTTAAAACTAAATAAAAGCAGAACACCTAGTTATATAAGGTGTCCCCCATAAAAGAGTGTGCATATATGCTGGATGTTCTATCACACCACAAATAATGAGGTGTTTTATCTTAGGCCTCCAAATATAAATTCTTAAGAAACCCATTTTAGGCAGATTATGTTGGGAAAGTGAGCCTGTCTCTAAATTACTCCTCTAAGAACAGAGTATTATTCATGTAAGTGCAAACACTCTAGATGATTTCAAAATTTCTATATGAATCTGAAATGTATTGACATTTCAAAACTACCTCAAACTACAGTATCATTTTGAAGAGGACACAAATGAAAATAGTGATTCTGCTAATATTATATTCTTCAGAATTTTCTTACAAGCAGCTGGACTATTTTGTATTAAAAAACCCCATGTCTGCTTAGGCTATATATCTTAAGCAAATAAAAATAAAATTAACATGAGCCCAAATTCAGCCTTTAAATTTTCTGAGAAGTAAAAAGATTTCTTTAATACTTTATATAATATATAACATATAATTATGTATGTAGTTATTATAATATATCATCATTGTAGCATATAATTACAAATATAATTGTACATATAGCTATACATATAATTATCATACAGAATTAATTGTATATAATTAATCAAATCTAATAATATTCAGAGCTGGAAATTTTGAAATTTAGACAAATAAGACTCTTCAACAGGAAGACAGTGCAATAAACTTCCCCTTTTTTAATATGCTCACATATTTTTGTAAAACTAAGAAATTAAATAATTTTTCAGAAAAGTACAGAAAGTACTGTATCTAATAGATTAATTTATGATTTCTGCCAAAAATAAACTGAATGTTCTGTGTTTTTCTACAAGAGACTGTTCATATTAATTATAAAAATAGTAGGAAAAAAGATATCTGGACCTAAGTTAACCCTCAAAAAATTGTATTATTTTAAGGAATTAGCTTTTTGAAATTTTCCTTCTTGTCGAATATTTTAAACTACCAATTCAAAATGATGCAATAATGCACTTCAAAATAAAAATTCCATAAATACTGCAGTTCCATAAAACCTATCACTTTCATATGTCGCAACTATATATTTTTAATAAACATTGTGTATAATCTATGACAGCAGCATTTTTCTGACTACAAACAACAGCTATGAAAAAATATCCAATGTGATTTTCTATAGACCTCAGGTGAATATATTCTTATAATATTATCGATTTATTTTGCCTATAAAACATGGATTTTAAAGCATATTTTTTATGAGAAATTTATATTTATTTTTGGAAACACAGGGACAGATATAGTTTATATAGTGTAATTTTGCAGTGATCTCCTAGGTGCAAAAATGAAAGACATAGCAAATTTTTTTTAGACCTCTTATTACATTAGAATATAAAACCCACTCTGCTAAATTAGTTGGCAGTTCCATTTTTTTATCTTTAACTAGAAACCAGATAATGTATAATCTCTCTCTGGCATACCTTCTCAGCTTCCAACAATCATCTATTAAGGGCTGCCTACCTTTGAAATTGTATGCAAATCGTGTTTAAAAGACATTGATTGTCCTATGCCTCATTAATTTGTCTAATTCCTTTCAAAATTCATTTATACTTTCAATCTCCACAACCTCTTCTGATGACACATAAGTATGTATTGTTTTTCTGGCACAGTAAGAGTCCCACTTTCAAAGTACTTCCTAATTCTCCTTTTATCTGTCTGTATCTTATTCGTTTCTCGTGCTTTATCTTCACATTCCCTTGTATCATATAATTTCTATTTACTCCCAGGGAAGCATCATTATCATATCCCAAAATGTCTGCATCAGATTCTCAAACAGTGCTGACCAAACTCTGTTATCATTGACAACTTACGACTTCCAGTGACAAATGAGTAGCAAAATTATGTGAGACTTGATCTCCTATTATATGGCTTTTACAGATATGAAATTTGTTCTGCATTCTAACAACCCAGTCAGTAAGTGTTGTGATGTCCAGTTGTAACTTTCAATAGGAAATATTTTTCTCTTCATGAAAATTTTATATCAGCAAAATTTGTTACCTCACTATTCCTACCTTTCAGAATATTCTGAACAACACAAATAACAGCACAGATACCTGAAACTGGCTGTCACCCTTCATCGATGAAATAACAGTTTATTCTTATAATTTCTTTTCTCTCTCTTAACCATTACTTAACGCATGAGAGGATTTTTTCCTTCTATTTTGAGACAGCTTAATTTCTTTTAAAGCCTGTTATAAAAGATCTTTTGAAAGCTTTCGACAATCCAAGTACACTAAATCCACATGAATAACCTCATCATGATTCTTGAGTACTTTCAAATAATTCTAATGAATTTATGAAACATAATTTCTGTGTGAAAGATAGCTCTTCCGTTCACTCCTCCTCATGTTCATACTTCTCCCTTATTTTGTATTTCTCTACTAATTCTACTACTAATTATAATTTCTACGTATTTGACATATATTGAGGTTAAATGGAATGATCTGAAATTTACTAGATTATATTTTGATTTTTTTTTAAGACTTCACTTTTTTTTAAAATAAAAGTTACATAACAGACATTCAGAAGTTTTATATTGCAGTTCCTTCAGAATTCAGGGGCAAGCAACTTATTTCCTAATGTCATTGAAACTACAGTACACTACAGTAACTATGAAAGCTTCAACGACACGTCTTGCTTTCAGAGAGGTGATTTTCTCTAATCTCCAGAAATTGTAGGAAGCTTTTTCCTCACTCCAGTGTTTGTTTATGACTATTTGAGAATTGTCACAATGGAGCTGGCTTTATTAATGAACCCATTAGTATCATTCATTCAAAGTGAAAGACATCTGGGATAAATCCAGTCATAACAGACTGGGCCTCAGACTGCCACCATTCCTCCTGATAGAATCATAGAATTATAGAATGGTTAGGGTTGGAAGGGACCTTCAAAGGTCATCTAGTCCAGCCCGCCTGCAAGGAGCAGGGACAGGCCCGACTACATCAGGTTGCTCAGAGCCTCATCCAGCCTGGCCTTGAATGTTGCCAGGGATGGGGCATCCACCACCTCTATGGGCAACCTGTTCCAGTGTTCTACAACCCTCAGTGTAAAAAATTTTTTCCTAATATCTAATCTAAATCTACCTCCCTCTATTTTAAAACCACTACCCCTAGTCCTGTCACAACAGGCCCTACTGAACAGCCTCTCCCCATCTTTCTTATAAGCCCCCTTGAGGTACTGGAAGACCGCTATAAGGTCTCCCTGGAGCCTTCTCTTCTCCAGGCTGAACAGCCCCAACTCTCTCAGTCTGTCCTCATAGGGGAGGTGCTCCAGCCCTCTTATCATCTTCATGGCCCCCCTCTGGACCCTCTTCAGCTGGTGCATGTCTTTCTTATGTTGGGGGCTCCAGAACTGGACACAGTACTCCAGGTGGGGTCTCACCAGGGCAGACATTACCCTGACATTTATATGGGGAGGGGCATGAGAAGGTAAGAGCTTCCATCCTCAAGAAGAAAGACCTTGCAACTAAATACTCATAAAGTCTCAAATTACTTTCAAATGTAGAAGTGTGGTTTTGCAAAAAAAACCTCATGAGTTTGAGGAAATCAGAACATTAGGCAGTGATCAAACAGTTAAAGTCAGAGATCCCACCTTTACATTTACAAGCAGTTCCTGACAAGTTCTTCCAGTGTTTCTCACCAGCATGCCAACTCCAGCAAAACTCGGGCTCTCAAGTCAGCCAGTCAGATGGGGTATTCTCATGAAGCCTGTAGAAATTGTTATGAATATTACTCTGTTATTGTTTCTAGGACTTTTTCTCCTAAAACACAGGAACTGTTATATTCCGACTGTTCAGGATCACAAGGACTCCCACATCCATTTTTCCGAGGCTAACAATCAAGCAGCCTGACACAGTCATCACCCGATAATGGTAGATTTCAACATTTTCTTGTTTGTTTCTATTTCTAATGAGAGGAAAAGTAGATATCAAACTACTGAATTGTTTTGCCAACCAAAATTTCTTCTTTTGTGTAAGAGCTTCATAAATTTTAAATAAAGCGAGGCCAGAATTACATTCATAAACTATGATACCCTTGGGGCTTTTTTTTTTTATTGTAGAAGCAAATTTCTGTGTCTCTATGAGGAAAGCAGAAGTATGCAAAATAGAAGGCAGACGCAGATATGAAGAAATAAAAAAGAGGCATATATTACCAGAGTAATTCCTAACTTCAGAAGATTTTTAATCCATCTGCTTGATTTCACTGTAATCTCTACAGACTTCATAGATCTCCATAGACATCTCTCAGGCTTTTTCTTCCCAGATCTCTTTAGAGAATTCATGTGAGCCTTTAAAATAAATGTTCATAAGGGGGATTGTGTAGTACAGTACTTCATTTTTTTTTTCAGTGCCCTGGTATCTCAAAGGAAAACTGGATTAATCACTTTTGCCTATCTGCAGTAATGTTTTGAGAATATCTTGCCGGTGCTCTACCACTGTGCTGTAGTGTAAATAAATTACCATAATATCAGAAAGTAGGAAAAGAAAAAGCAGATGGTAAGGTGAGAAATACTAAGCCAAAGTAAAATACTGTACTGGCTCATAAAGCATTTACCCATTCTTTCTCCTTTTGTTTTACACATTTCTGTACTGCAGCAGAACATTCACATGTTTACAAAATCAAGCATTTTAATGATAAAAAAAAACACTCCATATCTCACAGCAGCTACACCATGCTAGCAGTAAGTGTAATGTGGTCTGCAAAGTTTAATATCCTGCATGGTCTTTTATGTGTCTGTTGCTTGGGAATGTTGCTACCTTAATTCCTGAAGCATTTCTTCTGTGTCACTTGGGTGTTCCTACCCCCTAACTAACTACTAACTAGTATTTAAGCAGGAAGCTAACAGAGGCATAAAAGAAGACAGAGAACCGTTGAGAAAAATAATGGGACGGGTCTTCTCAACAATCAGATATGTTTTCCTATCTGTTACAGGCAACCATGTATTATGACAATATTCAAGTTAAAGGAGCAAGTGCTTAGTTCTTTCTGTGTCACCACAGCCTTCTCCCTCTTCTTCTGTGTTGAAGAAAAGAAAAAAGGTGTATTTGGAAGATATGTACTGCATAAGCTTAGTGACTATCCTACACCTCTTGTACAAGACAATCTTTAAGTCTCTCCATGTATTTATTGGTGATATTCTATATTTAAATGGTTATTTCAAGACAGGTTTAACTTTTGCAGTATTACCCTGTCAGCCTCTTCTGAGGCCTCTAACTAATTGCCACTTGAAAGGGATGCAGTGGATCTTTTTTTCACCTTTCTACATCAACTGAAAAGCTGACAATTTAAAATCCTTTTGTTGTGATATAGTGAACGATCAAAGCAGATAAACACTCAGAGTGTCCAGTTTTCCAGTAAATCAGAAAAAGGAACAGATTGGGTGACTGTATTTTCTATGTAAGACTAAGTAAATGTCTAGAAAATTCAATATGAGTCATCAGCCCCAGGACCCTGGTAAAACAGGTAACAACATCACATAACCTTTTGTGTAGACTGATCAAGCTCTGCCTTCAAAAAAAAAAAAAAAAAAAATCTGTCTTCTCCTTCTCCTGTTTCTGTTAAAAAAAACTTCCTGCTCTCATCAGTAAAGCCCTTTAAATTTACATCCGGAATCATGGACTCTTTATAGCCAGTTGTGCTAGAGTGCCTATAACTTTTACTCGGAACAGGTCGTAGATAAATGTTAAACAAGATAAGATCCAGGACTGCCTTGAAGAGTTCTGCATGTAACTTCTCTGAACAATCCTCTTTTGCTTCTCACTTACCTCATCTTTAGCAATTTCTTAATTCCAGTGCCAATTCTTTCTTCTCTAACTTTACATACAATTTTATGTGTGAAATTTTTTTTTTTTTCAACAATGTCTGAGTAGGTAAAACATACTGCATTCCTATTGCTCACAAAATTTATCAAGGAAAGATATGAGTTTAATCTGGCACCTTCAAACTTTGCTAAACTTATGTCTAATTTGTACTTTTGAATTAATTCAAAATATATAAAAAGCTTTGGACAGTGTGGAGTTCAGATTAATGGCCATTGCAGGTGACAATCACATTGAAATGTCTTACTGAAATTCCTGAGGTCTAGTCAGTTTATTTGTCTGAGGCTGGGATATGGAGAGCAACATGATATTCCTCAAATTTTCAGTGCTGCGTAAGTGTTACATGGTAATGATGGTGCAGCATAAATATATAGAAAATGTCTCTAGTTTCTCTACTCTTCTTTACTATCTTCACTATATCATAGGAGTCCATTATTTTTTTAGACACTAATGCATTCACTCTCTGACAAAAAAAAATGCTTTAAGTATAGTACTATACGTAATTACTGGACCCTTTTGAACATGTTACGAGATGTATCAAACTAGGACAACTTATTTCACTTTCTCCCTTTCTTTTTAAATGATGTTCTTAAAAAAAAAAAATTATTAACATTTTGTATTGTTGGTCCCAGTAGAATTCCTTTCTTTTTTTTTTTTTGTCTCAGATAAAAACAATGATATAAGATGATGCATGACCAGGAATATGATGCTGTCAAGAAGAAGTATTAATTACCAAATTAATTAGACACAATTTCTTTCATTCCCTCACAAGAGAAAAAAGAGTTTTTTCTATCTTACTAGAAAACATACTAAATGAGGAGAAAAATGCATATATTAGTCCCCTAAATACTGCAGCCTTAATAAACTTCCTCAGGGTTTCTTTCTCCAGAGTAGATACAAATTGTTTTCTGAAACTGGCTCACCCATCCCTAATCCACAGTTTGCCAACATAATTTGCTGCTGCTTTTGTGATGTTTTAGCAACTGCAGCAATAATATAGCCCCTCGTGGCCCTCACTCACATCTAAACTAAAACCACTTAGACGCAGTGGAAAAATTTGTGTTTAGTTACATTTCCTCAGGCCAGATGTATAGTGGAGTATATTAGATCCTCTACTCTCTGTGCTTAATTTTTTTTTTCACTTTAAATAAACAGTGTGAATGCCTAATTCTTTCCTGTCTTGACTTGAGTCTCTCCTTAAGGTTAAGTGTATGTCTGGATTGTAAGGGGAAAACAAAACAAAAAAAAACCCCAACACATAAACAAATAAAAAACCCAATACAGTTAAGAATATAGCTCATTTTCCCACATGCTTTGTGATACTTGTTTGCAGAAGGCATTTCTTTTTGCAAGAAAATGAATGGTACGAAAAAATCTTGTAAAATCACTTTCTTAAAGCATTACTTAAGTGCCATTATTCTTTCAACATTTTTTCCACAATAATCAGAAAATTACAGTGCATTGTAAAATCAACAGAAGACTTCCCCCCACCTCCTCTTAAAGAATGCGTTTTTCTCCTCTCTCTCTTTTATTTCTTTGTTTCTCTTTCACTTAGCTTGTCAATATTTTTTTTGAAAGAGTCATATCTTGAGTCAAATTAGTGAATGACACTGTTGGCCGAGCTTGTCTTTCAGTAGCATCTCAAGTCATTGGAAAAAACCTCTAGTACACAGTAATTAATCCATAACAAAATAGACGTTCTAAGATGTTTAAGGTAAAAGGATGAATTGTTCTCCGGAGATGCCTATTTATCACTGACTATCAAGAAGCCATAGATAACGAACTTAGCCTAGGCATCAACTTGTTCTCAGCTAAAGTGGGATGACATGAATCTCAGCTGAAAAATTATTTTCTGGAACTTTCTCTGTCCTAAAACAATAAATACATCTCTGATTCTGAATACAACATATTTATTTTTTTTTAATGGTGAGTGAATAACAAATTGTGTTTTGCCTGAGGAAGAAAGTATTTGATCTTACGGTTGAAAGAATATGACAAAATCTTAAGGAGAAATAAATAGAGGATTAAAAAAAATACGAAAATGAAGAGCGCAGTGTGCAAGAGGAAGCTGTTTCTAAAATGCCACAGAGCTTTGCCGCTTCCCCTTTACTTTACGATAGAGAAATAACTATTAAAAAATATGCAATGGAGAAGTACATGGCTGTTTGGTGACAGTGGAACTGTCAGTGTCAGAATCGGTCATGATGTCAATTATTTTATAACTATCACTTAATAACTTACTAAGATTCTACAGATTAATCCTATGCTTTGTGTCTTTATGTTTCCCTGTTTACCTCTGATTTTCTCTTAACTAAGTCTGACTGTAAGAAATGTAAACAATGCCAGAATACTGGAAACAATATAGCTCTGAAGCAGATAAGATAGCAAAAGATCAATTAAAGAAGTTGTTAAAAACTAATAATGTGAAAGATAAAGTAAGCTAGTAAATACATGAACTTATACCTTAAAGACAGAAAGGATATTTTCCTTTCTTCCCATACAATTAGCCTCACCAAGGGAAGTCCATATAATGTGTTCCTACCTGGAAGATGTTGAGCTTTTTTAATTACTGTATGTGGTAATTGGATAGTTACTAATAAAAATATGAAAAACCATGAAGCCAGAATTAGAAAAAATATATATTTTTATATGCAAAAATAGCTAAACAAAATACTCAAATCTTTTTTTAAAATTTCTGTTGGAGCCAAGGGGATTTTTTCTTCTCTTTTTTCTCTTTTTTTTCGGTCAAAAATATTTCCTCTAGCTTTTCTGTAAGTGCGTATGATGTCATGATGTGATATGCATCATTATATGTTTTCACGTGATAGTCGTTAATAATAATAATCATCATCTTCAAAGCCAAGAACTAGATTTTTCAATTCAGAACATAGTAGTATTTCATGTTTAAAATAGCAACTTGACTCAGTAGGTTTTGACCATAGAAGTAAAATAGTCTCCACTTACGTAACACTGATGGTTGTCACTTGATAAGTCAAGATGAAAAGTTCATTCTCTAACAGTTTTCCCGTGTATCACAGCCTTGCCAGCTCTGTAAGCAGCATGCCACTGCTGTATTTATTGTAATCAAATTTCTCTGGAACAGCAAGTTGTTAGGGCTATTAAATGTCTCAACTGGAAAACTCCCATATGACTAAACTGAAAGGTGGCAGATAAACAGGCTGAATGAACATGTGCTCATTTAAGTAGTGTGCCCCAAATGCTTCCATTATCAAATACACAGTTTTCAAAATCACTTGTTTACTGAGATTTATTTTCAGCAACTACCAGATTTCTCTTAAGGTTTCTGTCATTAGCTGGTTTCACCTTATGCTAAATGTTGCAAAAAAAAAAAAAAAAAGTCACTGTACCAGCAGTCAAGATGTTTGGGTTCAAGAGCCCTTCAGTTGGGTCACAGACCCTACTATGCCCTGAAGTCCTAAGTTGGGCTTCCTTTTCACAAGCAACATTGCTTCACTAAATAGCACTGTACTGAATCTGCCCTCGTCTGATTCAACTCTATGGGAAGAACAGATGCCCTAATCATCCATTCCTTAAAAAAAAATCAAATGGAAGCAATATTTTATTAGCTTAAATAAAATATCTTCATTTAAGGAAAAAAAAAGATATGTGCTTTCTATTTTTTTAATATTTGAACTCTCCATTTGCAAGTTCTCATAACCTGGTCTTTAACATCACAGAGATATTTTTATACAGGAAATTATGTATTTTTATGAATTTATATCTATCTTTATAAAGAGTTTCACTATTTGCAGTTGGATTTTTTTTAATACACTTCAAATAATCTGCAAAGTAATACTTAAAGAAATAATTTTACAGTTTTACAAAAAACAATTATGAATTTTAATCATTTTTCCAGGATTAGAAAAAAATAGCCTAATTACAAATATGTCTCACCATAAGCAGATAAGTTCTTCTATTTACATTAATTCAGTGTGGTGGTTCAGAAGCTGTAGTTTTACTGCAGCATGAAAAGAAATACAAAACTTCAAAAGCTGGGGAAGTTTTGTAGAGAATAAATTTCTGAAGTAAAACTTGAGATGGCTCGTATGACTGTTGCTGACGTGTAATGCCTTAAGAAAACTGATTATGTTACAGATAATTTAGAAGACTAAAATTGCCTTTTTACAATTGAACTATACACCAAAACCTGAAATTTTTAATATCTACTTAAAAGCAAGTAAGTTGATTCTTTTTTTTTTTTTATTGTTACTAAAAGTGTTCTATATGGCAGCTGTTTTGTAAAGATTCCAGATAACTTTAAGTTTGTGTCAACAACATCATGGTGTATTTAAGGAGGATCATGATTGCCTTTCTCTGACATCCCGAGATGACCTCTTGCCTTCTTTTCTCTCTGCCTTTTCTTGTCTCTTGGGACATGAGGTTAAAAACTGGGTCTCATGCATAGTTTAGCTTGCATCAGATTCTCTAATATGTTGATAATCCCCTCTGTTTTGGACTGTAATGTTTCTTTCTTCCTAATGATTGTGTGGTTTGTATTTTAGGTTTGTTTTTTTTTTTTTTCATTCGCGATAATGGTGTATTAAAATCATTAGCTTTTGTTTGCTGTTAGTGATCACATTCCTTTTACTGATGATCTTTGCTTTTAAATTTGACCTTTTCCTGCTGTCTGCTGAAATTTAGAGAATTGTGACAAATTCACAATAGCTATTTAAGCATCAACACTACACTCTGGAGAGTTGGTTTTAACTTGCATGAAGCTTTTAGCTTTTTTTTTTTTTCTTTCTAGTATTTTATCTGCATCTACTTGAATATATTTGTGTGATGGTGGACTGAAGACTTGTCAGTTTGAGTCATTCACTAATCTTTATTGTTACTTCAGAGTATCTAAACTAATATAATTTAGGGTTTTCTTTTTTAAATAAACACACATTTAAAAATCCTGATTTTCTTTTTTAAATAAACACACATTTAAAAATCCTGATTAAGGGTAAGACTGAACCTCTGTACCTTCTCAAAAGTTAATGTGCATCAATAGGATATTTTCATTTGAACAGATCATAGATATAAACGGTGAAGACTGGCCTTTTTGAAGTAAATAGCAAACCTCTCACCGACTTCACTGAGGCCGAAATTTCATTTCCAGATCAGCTTGTAGAAGTTTGTGAATAATAAAAAAAAAAAGAGTCTAAATTGACATCTAATATTACTCAGAATGAATAATTCACCCAAGTCTGTTTAAGAGAATTGTCCAGGGAAGATTTACACCATTCATTTTAAAAGAAAGAAGCAGAAAATTGTAATAAATGAGGTGGTGGCTTTTCTGAGCTATAGCTATATAAAAATATTTCCCTCTGGATAGAGGTGTTACTTTTATTGTGTAATAATAGTCTTCAATCTTGGGCTTCGGGCATTTTATCAGGATCTCAGTAAATGGTCTACCTTTAGGACAAAATTTTATCATGATTGCCCTTAAAACTAGTTACTATTTATATGACAGAGCATTTATAGTTTTGATGGTTTGGCTCATTGGACATAGTCATGCTACTGAACAGCCAGTGGTGACAGAAATAGTTTCTTACATCAAACTACTAAAAGAAAAGGCTGTTTTGAATGTAAGAAATTGAGTGTTTGCCATGAATGTTAAACCAGTTCAGCATGCTGTTCCCTGAATCGCTAGAATATTCCACATTCCTAACTCCAATTTAAAGGACACAGAATGGGGGTAAAAAAAAAAAAGAATGGAGAAAATTCTCCAGTTATATTCTTATGATTCATCAAAGAGAGAAAGTAGGTAGGACATACAAACAGTAAATAAAACCAAAGAAAAAAAAATGCAATATTCACTGTTCTACAGAACAACCTGCCACTCTTAACAAGTCTTTTCAGAAGCCGGAGATCAGCCACTGTAAAAAAAAAATTATACAGTGTTCTGAAGAGTTAATATTAAAGATATATATATATATAAAAATATGTATTTATATGAAAAAAAGGAACATGATGTTGTGGCAAACTGAAATGTATTCCACTCATATGTCCATGCCCATTTAGTTTGTAGAGAAAAATATCAGTAACAAACATGTAACTGTGACATTGTACTGCTACTTCTCTGATGTTATGTAAACAGTTTTAGGACTGTAGTGAATTAATGTTCACTAAACACTGGGGTCTTTTATCATTAACTTCTTGACTACAGACTTTTGGTAGTGACAGAGAGTATACTCGTTAGTCTTTTGTGAATACAGCTTTTAAAATTACTAGATTAATAGGATTTTTTGTTTTCCTATGTTTTCAGCAAGTGCACCTCTCCTTTTCTTACTGCTACAATGTTTTTTTTTTTAATGAAAAAGAAGAAAAAAAAATGGAGAACAAAGAAAAACAAATTTTGTTAGGGGATTCATTTAATTAAACTTAATGAATCTGAAGGGAGGAACTTGAAAGAATAATTCCTTCAGAGAAATTTTATCCCCCACAAAGGTTTTAAAGCCAGTCTGAATACTGTGTGTCGCATGTGATATCATCAGAAAATGCCTGTGTCTCTTAATATATTTAGAAGAATCAGAATTTCTGTGTAGAGAATATGTGCTAGGTAGATTCAAGCCAAAGGACTCATCTTTAGACCTCTACTATGCAGCTGTCAACACCTGAACTAGGCATCTTACAGTTGCACTGGTAGTCAATGAAAAGAAACAAGGTCCTTTACAGAACTTTAATTTACCTGACTGAGAATGAGATTGTTTTGTAGAGGTGCTCATACCAGCTGTATAGAATGATTAGCTCAAGTGGGTGTCCAACTGTCTCTTACTCAAGCTTCAGGCTGACCAGACACAATGTGAAAACAGTGTAACAAAGCCTGAGCTTACAACCATGGAGCAGTTGTCTCCCAATTTTTTTTATTACACACCTGTATCAGTAAAAAAATTTTTACCTGATATAGTCTTCTATTCAGTTTGTGCTAGTAAGTAACAGGATAGTATAGGAATCTCAATAGTGAGGTAAATTTCCACTTGGTTTTAGCCACTGGTTTAATAGACTTTTCCATGGATTTTCTGAATGGGTGTGAATTTGGCCCCTCCAAAATCTCTGAGATTCTCACAATGAAACCAAATCCTTTTAAGTTTTTTTTTTTTTGAGCGTACAAGTCTCTTAATGCTTCTCCAAGTTTGAAAAGCTTTCTTTCTGACTTATAAGAAAAAACAATAATATAAAAATTGACTCACAAACTGTTTTCAGCACTTTTTAATACCTTACATGGGAAAAAAAGTCATTGGTTGTTTCAAGAAATTTTGAAGATTTTTGTCATTAGAAAGAACAAGAATGGAAGGAATGTGGACTTGCTGAAGTGGCATCAGAATATTCTTTGAGCTTCAGCATCTATTGGGGGAAAGGGCACAGAAAGGAAAATAGTAGAAACATTTGAGAAATCTTGAGAGCACTATTCCCACAGTGAAAGTCACAAGAGAAGTGGTGAGAGATGTAGATCATAGTAATGCTATGGACATCAGCAAGGAGAAAAAGGCCTGCGTCTTCAGAGCATTTCAACTTCCTCTGCAGAGGTTACCATCTTCTGTCAACTCCATAAGAAGTCAGCTGCAGGTGACATGAATCGCCTGTAAATGTTTAGTAATGGTCAAAAGAGAAATTGTCGTAGTTCAGCCCCAACGGGGACCAGACTATGCGGTCTCTCTCTCACTCCCCCCACTCTCCGAGAAAATAGGAGGAGATTTGGCAAACAAAAGAAAACCAGAAGAAAAAAAAACCAAACACGTGGGTTGAGATTGAACAAAAAGTAAATTTAACAGTAATGACAGAGAAAACAAAACAGTGATGGAACACAAATACAGTACAATAGCTCACAACAGATCCCCACATCCAGTCTCTTCCAACTAGCAGGGAGACTCCCTTCAGCACCCTCCTCACTTATATACTGAGCATGATGTCAGATGGGATGGAATAGCCCTTTGGCTAATTTGGGTAAATTAACCCCAGCTGTTAGCTAATTAGTTAACTATCCCAGCCATAGGGGCTACCAGCTTCAGTTCTCCACCCAGCTCAGGTAAATATTAACTCTATCCTAGCCGGAACCAGGACAGAAGTAATGGCATTTTTTTCTTCACTCTGTCTCATTAAAGTGACATTGTTCATTTTCAAACTTGCAATATCTTTGTTACATAAAACCTTGTTTCTCTACTGCTTATTGCTTTGAATTATTGATATTATTTGTCACACGTTGTAAAGGCCAGCATCACACAGTTGGGCCTTAGCAAGATTAATGTTGTGCTTTCAAAGGAAGCAACAGTGCATAATGTACATTTGAATTTGGGAATAAAGAAGCTTATCTCTTTATAGAAAGCTTTTACTCTTGATGCTTTATTTGTTTTGTTGAAGTAGGTATTTTTAAGTTCAAGGAACAAACTGTATAAAATATGCCACTTTTTTTTTATAAGGCACACATGAAGATTCTGTTGAAGGAAGAAGGAAAATTAAAAGACAGTTTGCAATGCACCTTAAAGGAAATAAAAAAAAAAGGATTTGTTTCTCTAAGGTATAAAATCCTGCCTGTACTGTCTAAAACCAATGTGGGCTATCCCTTGCCTGATCTGTAGATTACAGTTTCAGCAGTACTTCTGATTTCATTTGTAGGTTTTTTTCTAGTCTTAAAACAGTGTTACCCATATTGCCTTGTGCCATTGATTTGTCAAGCTTGCAATTTTCACTGAATAGATAATCATTTATATCATCTGTTGGAGAAGTAAGAAAATTTCCCTCCTGAGCTATGACTTCTATCACCATGTTTGTAATTTTTTCTTACCAGTGATGCTCGCCTACATACTTATTCATACATTTCAAAGGATCACTGATATGGCAGTTACTCTCCATTTTGGTATTTAGTAGCATTCAAAAGAGCATTTTCCATTGACAGATCTTATGCAATATAGTGTAAACAGAATATTAAATAAGGCTCATTTTAATGAAGAGACATTCTAAGACAGTTCAAAGGAGAAATAGTGGATTTAGTGAAATTTATAATCAACACAACTAAAAATATCTGCTAGTATCACTGTGATTCTGTTTTTCCACTGGCAAATTAAAGGTCAGACTAGAGGAGGAATATATTTATATGGTGTTATTGTAATAGACCTGTAGTTTGTTAATTGAAGTTTCTAGCACACATCTCTCTGTCAGTACCTGTGGTGACTGGTGGATGCAATATAGGTATAGGAAAAATAGCTGCCTAATACTGTGTCCATTTGCATCTCAGATGTGATCACAATCTCAGTCCTGCTTATATTAATTTCATTTCCAGCAGTACTGTGGTATCCAAGGAAGAACAAAAATGCGAAGAGACATTTTTGCTAAACTGTTTTGTTACTTTGCCATTCCACCTCCCTTCAGTTCATTTTTTTTCTTGTCAGCTTTTGACATAGAACATAAAATTTTCAGAAGTGCCTAAAGGCCATATTAAAAAAAGGACGGAGCTATCTGAAGTAGGACTTACTCTCAGATATCTACAATGAAGAGTGTGATCCCGAAAAGCCCTGTACAACCTCTCTAGGCATCTTATGTTTCAAATGTAAAGTTTTCTGGGCACTAGAAAGTTCCTAAATCCTCTTCCTAAATCCTCCACTACAAGTTCCTAAATCCTCATATGGTTAAGTTCAGCATCTGAGTTTTCTTGGGACACAGAAATTAGCTATTCCTCTGCCTAAATCCTTCTGAAGCTTGCTCTGGGAGGTGGTCTCAGAGTATGCATAATACAAGAGACACAGACCTGATGTCTTTCAAACTGCCTTAATATTTGCCACTCTCCTTTGAACCCTTTATTTTTTATATCTTGATCAGAAATTTCACCAGGTTGCTTTGTTCTCTATTGTCCCTGAAATACTTTGTTTTTCCATTTTTCAGCTTAGTGAAGCAGACTTATACCACTAGATAACATACCAGGTGGGAGATCACCTTATCTTCTTTGTAGAAGCTGTACCACAATTCAGACTTAGATTCATTTTGTCAGAAAGAGGGAATAAAAACAAATCTATAGGCTTGCAGTTACTGTGAGCATGAATCCTTGCATTCAAGGACTGTTTAGCATTTTAGATTAGACTTTCCTGGACTCCCAGTTGATTTCTTTGAAGAAACAAGCTTATTTTTACTCTCTTAAGCATTGAAGTGGCATCTTTTTGGGTTTTTTTTTTTTAGATTTTAATTACTTAATGGGAGAATTAGTTTCAAAAATCACTTAGGGACTTCTGAGTGTTTGCATCTACACTGTAAACTATGGGATAGGTACTTCTTTCACCACACTATCCTTTATCAAATAAGATGCTGTTATAATGAATGTAATAATAATAATGATGATCAGTGTTTATAATGTATATAGTAAGTGTATAATAAAGTATTGGATTTTTATTGAGTCTTAATGACCATTTGTTTTAGGTCCTTTAAGCTGTCTTTCCTCTCTCATTTTGCTGTATTGTCCTGCTAATGACACAAGGGCATCACAGAGTGAAGCTCAAAGTACTCTATGCTGTAGAGGCAGCAGCAGGACCTCCTAACCATTTCTTTTCAAAGAACATGAGCAACAAGCAAGTTACTTATCTTGATCACAGAACTGATGATGTCTGCTGCCTTAGTGTGTTTGCTCCAGGCAGACAGGAAGAACAGACTGGGGCAAGTAGGGGGGAAGGAACAGGGAAGGGGACAGCATTGTTACTGACTACTTCTAGCAGGATATAAGCTGTTGTGCTAGCAGTAAGCTTTTGAGCAACTCACCTGAGCTGTGGTGATAGGAGCTGTCCAGTCCCAACAGAACTGCTCCTGCATCTGAGTCACTGCTGAGGCTTTTACAGCCCTGAAGAGATCATTCACGCAGGTATGTTTTTTCACCCCAGTAGTAAACATGAAGAATCATGGTAGTTGGAGAACTTTCATTTACATGAAACTCTGTCTGACAACTAAACATGGTGACTCAGTGGTGTGTATCATTCCTTAGTAGCCTGAAAAAAACCTCCTTTGCCAAAACTGGCATAAAGCATGTCCTTTAAATTTTCTCTAGTTTTTTGGTTCCTTTTTTTTTTTTTTAATATTCAAAGCTGTATTTGCTTCTTAATAATGAACGAGAGTTTAAAAGTTTTCGACAGTGGCAAGTGATGCACAATGAAAATGTTTTGCTAGTACAGAAGCTTTGATTTCAAAGAAAATGTCTATTCTTTAATACTGTCTGTGTAAGTGGGGGGGGCTTATCCATTACTGATAGTGAAGTACAGCAATCCTATGTGTACAGCTATCCTATGTGCAATAGTAATAGTAATAATAGTAATAATAATAGTAATAATAAACAACTACTCTGAAATAAAAAAATGTGCTGCATTTGTACTTTTTGATAGCAAATTTTAGTGTGAGCCCCTCAGGATTCACATGAACAAGACCAATGTAAGATTACTGCTGAGATTTAACTGCTCATTGGCTGCAATACAGCAGGGAATAAATTTGAGAGGAAAAAATATTTTAACAAAAAAAAAGTAAAAGCAATGGAGATAGGGAGTTTGAGAATGAAATTTAAAAAATGGTTTCTCATACAGTTCACCCCTGTGTCACTCCCTCCCTTGAGTGTCAAGCAATGTTAAAGAAGGTGTTGCTATAACAACACTAATTAATTATAGTGGGATTTCATGTGTGGCAGTAAAAAGCCAAGCCACAGTAGCCCTATTTTATGTCATAGCCAGTGGTGTAAGACAAGAGATATATGATACTGAGATCAAACATAGTGCAGCAATTACCAAGAAAGGCCAGCTTGCGTTATGGCAATACATACTACTCTTGTGTTTTGGATACATGAATGACCCTCAAAAATACTGACACTTTTCACACTGTATATTAGAAAGCAAATTGAAACAGAGTGTGAATTATGTGAAAAATGATAAAGACATTGAAGGGCTTTCTCACTTTAAAAATCATGCTTGTCATACACTCAGACTTGTGGTGAATCTAAGTCAGAGGTTTAGGGGCATCAAGAGTTCTAAAGTGACTATGAAATCCACCTTATGATCTCTATAACCTTGAAAAAACTCATATGAAATATTACATATCAGTGAAAAAAATACCTAAGAATAGCATTAGCAGGGGCTTTGATAAGACTTGTCTATGCTAAGATATTACTGTAACTATGAAGATGAATGATTCTTCAGGGAAAGTTGATGCTCCCTTCCTGTCATTGTTAGTAATTTATATTTTTATTTTCCTTTTTTTTTTTCCTCAAAAACTTGTGATAGGAGAGCTTCAATTTAGAAATAGGAGACCTTTTTTTTTTTCCCCTCAAAAACTTGTGATAGGAGAGCTTTTATTTTAGAAAAGTATTGCTCCTTACAAAGATTAATGTTTATTGAAGAAATGCTAAATTTTAGAGTTACTAAAAAATGTTTCATATTTTTAGAAGAGATGATTGACTTCAATGTGTCCACTTTAAAATGTTCAGAATCATCCAGAAAACGTTTAGATGCCTGTGGCCTGAGCACTGAAAGGTGGAGAAGAAGGATTATAAGAAAACTGCTATGCCAAATTGATAAAATATATTTGATAAAGTGTAAATATCTCTGTCTTACGGATACTTTGAAGACATTATGCATTGGATTAACTTTTATTTCTTCTTTAGGATGAATGTCTATGTTGATCTTCCCAAATATAGAAACCTACATTTTCACTTGTTCAAATTAAGAAAAGATGTATCCTATTCTATGTCTTTTTTCATGGTGGCGTGAGTCATAGTTACTCTGGAAGATAAACAAGAAAGACACCCATATGCTTCTTTGTCTATTTTGTGCCATGTCATTAGACAGTCTTAGGTACATTTTTAGATACAACCTTTGCAGCATTACAGCCTAACTTTTCATTCACACTAATGTAAGAGGAAGAAGCTAATCAAAACTGATTTAAGTGAAAATAAGGCAGAAGCCTGTAGAACAGCATTCTCAGTTTTTGTCCTTTTTTTTTTGGTTCTGTGTTGGGCATTATTATGGGCTTGAGTAATTTTCAGAAGTGATGCATATCTCACCATTTTGATGAGTGCTAGCTTTGAATAATTTTCTACATTCTCACCATTGAAGAGGGAAAAAAAAATAACGCTAATGGATATAGAAACACATTGGCTAAATGGAAATAATACCTCTGAGAATCACTTGGGAAATGTAGATAGATGTCCAACAAGTTACAAAACTTGTAAATTTTGATTATCATTGGCATTTCCTGTAATGAACTCTATTTTTCACTGAATTGGCATCTTCCAGCTTTTGTAAAGTCGTACAGGTCTGGAGTATTCTGACAGTAAGTCTGCACAAGCCTTTGTGTGTTAACTGACAAGAGGAAAGGCTGTCAATTCTGGTCCAATCATAAGTTTATGTGAATAATTATAATAGCTACAGTGCTGCTTCAGAGTATTCAGAACCATCAAACAAAGAGTAATATTTGGATTTTACATCTGGAACTGTTGCTTTTCTCATCATTAAGGCAGGGTACAATGCTTCATCTTGCCAGGTGGTAAAATTCACCTATGTTTAGACACTTTCTCCAGCTGATAACACAACATGCAGATCAGTTTATTATATATTTTTATCAGACTTCAGATCCTGTTCATCAGAACCACTGACAGATCTAGGAAAAAGATGACGTGGATGATTAAAGAGCAAGTTTCCAAAGGCTTGTGGGATATCTGAGATTTAATTTTGCTAAGAGAAAAACCCCTATAATTCATAAATCCATTGGCCAATACCAACGTTTTCTGGATGCTTTAAGGTACTGGAATGCATCATTCACCAGTGAATATGATTAGAAACACTGACTAGCCTGAAAAGTACACTGGTTTCCAATAGAAGTTTACTTTCTGAGACCAAATTATGGAGCAAGCTCTTTCTGATGAATGTTACTTTCAGCAAAATTTAAGAGATTAATCACATTTCTGGACTTCACAAATGCTTATGACATGCCAAAAGACTCTAGTCTTTTGATAAAAACACCTGGACTTTTTTTTTTTCCAGTGAGCAGGGCATGAAACAAGCTCATGGATATGACAAATGAATGGTCTTTGTGCTGTCACATGTTATCCAACCTGTGTATCATGGACTCTTTGTTCATTTATTTAAATGACATCTGTCTCAGTATCCATGCTTGGCCATTCTCAGAATTAAACAGAAGCTGAATACCAATGCTTGAGGTGGTTTCATCTTCAGCTAAAGAAAAGGAAAATTATACCTAATATGTTCCACTTGCCTAATGTTTTCACTGTCATTCAGTTTGGAATGCATTTGAATCACAGGGTACCTTGGTATTCAATACTCTGAGATTTTTACAAATCCTTAAAAAAAACCTTGCTGCCAATGTTAAAGTTTACAGTGAACTTCTGATTAAACTAGCTAGCTAAGAATGAAATAAATATGCTTGCATGCCCCAGATGTTCTTATTTCTCACTGATATTTCAACTTCAGAATATCATGATCTAGCATGGTACCTTTGATGCAAACACGTCCCATCACAGCAGGACAACAGGAAGTAACACTGCTATGAGGAAAGGGTTCAGGTGCTCTGTTTTCTCTTGTTGTTGTTTTGTTGTTTGGTTTTTTTTCCTTTTAAGTGGGTTGTCGTCTGTCTTACCATATACGTTCCTGCTTTTGACCTTCCAGGCTATCAGTGAGTCATGGTGAACAACTCATTAACTAGAATCCGTTTTCATGAAAAGGGGAAAAAAAGACAACCTGTCCTGCAGATGAGACAAGAGAAAGCCATGAAGAAGCATTTTGTAGGGAAGTGCCCTCTATGGAGTTTCAGCAGCATCCAGTTGACATTGAACACCGCCAGTGAAACACCTGCCACTTGGCTCGACAAGTCCTGCATTCACTAAGTACACAGATAAGCCTGGATGCAATTTTACGGTAGAAGTGATATTTTTCAATCTGCAATATATCAAATGCCAAGCTGCAAACTAATTTGTTTAATTCCATTTAAATTATCAACATTTTAATTTTTTTCCATTCTCCTGTGTATGGAATTGCTTTATTTTCTGAAAAGTGCATATTCTGTCATAGATTGATGACTCTGCTACAGATAAGCAAGAGGCCCTAGGTGACCCATTTACCCTTCCCCAGTAGGGTACCAGCTGCCAATTGCCCCCACTCTGCGATGGCTTGTCCTTCTTCTCACCTTGTCATCAAGCCAAGGCTGCACACTGTAGGAGCACAGGTAAGCATCTGCCTCTCTAATCACTGCCAACAGCTCTCCATTATCAGCTGCCAGGGGTGCTTCAAAGAACAGTGCACAACTTTCTCCAGATGCATATACTGAATGTTTTTATGTCTGCAAAAAATTCTACCTTTGCAACAGAGGGAAATCTCAAATGTCAAATCTGTTTCCAAAGTTGCATTTCAGCTCACTATGAAACATGATATATGTTGGTGCACTTTTTTTTTTCCACCTTAACTAGCAGGCATTCCCAATTGGACTAAGTACACAAACTTCATCTAAATAATATAAATATCTTTTCTGATGAGATTATCTTCTGCAATATAAAATTAAAGGGATAAGGTCAGCATCCATTGGTCATCTTTAAGAACTTGTTGATTTTGTTTTTGATAAATTAAGAAGGCCACGTCTCCTCATGGACACTCTACAATTTACTTCAGATATTGAGAAAAATACTTAATTATCCAAGCTGCTTCATTAGTTTGCAATCATGTAAAAACAGGAGATGTACTCCTTTCTGATTTTAGACAGTCCTATTGACTGCATGCAATTGTAAGGGCTAGTGCCTGGGGACTGCTGTGCAAAATAGACGCCTTTGGTGTATGAAAAAAAATATTATAATACACTTCAAGCAACTACTACTTTTAAAAACAAAAACAAAACAACACCCCTCAACACCAACAACAAAAACAAAATCTTAAACTCTCTCAAGAGTCAAAACCCAGAAAAGCCAAGTGATCGGAAAGTTTTGGTTGTATTCTGCTGCAGCTCCTGACTTCAACCTGATAATGTTTGAGAAATAAATGATTTTTAACGATATGCAAATGAACATGTTCAAAAGAAAAAGAATTTCAGGAACAACCTTAGTAGCATTTCTCCTGATTTCAGTGTTTATTTTTCAGGGAAAAATCAAACTGAAATAATATTTTAATTATCCTAACCTAACTGTTTTGCCATTCTGGTAATTCTTCAGAAGTAAAATGAAAATTTTGGGATGAAGGAGTTATTCAAAGTATTTATGCAAGAATATAAGCAATGTCTTTATTTCTACTACATAGGAGACATGACCTAGCAGTTTTCCTCATCAGATAATGTAAAGCATGTTGTTTATAATCATCATGACTTTCCTACAACAAATAATACATCAAGACTGACTGTAAAATGTCAAGAGAAAATCTTTTAACCTTTTGATTAAGCTAATGGCAGCTTACACAAGGTGGTTGATTTTTGCAGAATTCTGATCTAAAGATTTTATTTAATTTTTTTTTTATGTACACATTTATGTCTTTAACTGCTTGATCAATTATAGTATCTCATAAGTCATATAGCTGTTGGATCCTTCAGGCCTGTTTCTTACCAACTGGGAAATCACATGATCAGTACAATCTGAATAATTTTGATGTTTTGTGCTTCTGGACAGGAAATTTTCAGATACTCATTTTGATATACTCAAGATGATTGGTAGCATTTGATGACAAGTTTTAGTACTGAAATTGTCAAAATTTGAGGCACAAGAACAAAAGCAAGAAAGATTTTCCATGCAGGAGTTTTACAATTTGTCTACATTGCAGAAAGAGCAGGAAGATGTGAGAATTTGGCTTCTTTGATCTTCATTTTAAGAAGAGGTCACCATTATGAAAAACCTGATGAGGCTTATACCTTCCCTTCTGGTATTCTTCTTTGCCACATTTGGTGGCCTTGGGCTTGACACACTGACTGCTGTGAATGTCCATTTAACTAACTATCCAGTGGAAGTACAGAGGCTCTCAGTAATTCACTAACAGTAATTTTGATTCTCAGAGATTGTCACAGATTTGCATTATTACCAAATCAAGGATTATAGAACATAAATTCCTTCATTGATTGGTCAATATTCAGCTATGTGGGGTGATACCAGTGGTGAATATGCAAGCAATTTTATGGTGTGCCAGGCTATAGTGCAATGTAAATATTGGGCATACACAATTTCCTTATCATTTGGAGTAGAAAAGACATTCACTGCGAAGACTTGAAGTGTTGGAAATATGCTTTATGTACTACATAAGATGGTTGAAAATTGCTTCATGGTTTCTTGCTTTCCATAATTTATAGGGACAAAAAGATATTTTTTTTTTCCAAATTTAAACATCTTTCTTTGAACAAAATCCTTGTTTACAATTATGAATATAAATTTATACTTGTAGAACATTTAGAATAGTCCCACAATTTTTTTACTATACTTGTTTTATATTTCCTCTTTGAGTAGAAAATAAAAATTATTCTCATTTAAAATTTAACTCTTCCTAAACTCTTACAGATGCTGAATAAAAGCTACCTTGTTAGAAATTTTCAAAGCTCTTACCTCTAACTTGAGTTTATTTCCTGTACAAATCCTTTAGTATGGATAAGTAGGCAGGTGTAATGTCTCTATTAGAGATGTTGATAGATTATATATGTTTCTCCATTTTCAGCTTTTCTATAGAGAAGTAAGTGGAGCTTGGGAATAACTGGTGTCTCTTTCCTTAATTCTGTTTTCCCTAGACCAATATGAGATTTTCCCTCACCTCTGTGTTTCTAAGTGGAAAGATTAAGTTGCCATAGTATCTGCCTTTTTCAGAACTTTTAATAGTAATCCTTTCAGTTAAAAACAGCTGATAATATAAAAACTCAGTACCATTGCTTTGGTTTTTTTTAAGTCTTCTCTGGAAGCACAGGTAAAGTAGTGAGCAATCCAAGACAGTTTTATTTGCTTACCAGACATGAGGGAAAGGACCATTAAATATTAACATGAATTACAGTAAATCAGTAAAAACCCCATAAAGTTATGATGGCATAGTCCACTTTTCATTTATCTTTCTTAGAGAAGCAATAGTTCACAGGAATATATATATATGAGACCCGGTTTTCGTTAATGTTATTTGACTCATAAGAATTATCTCAAGGGTTGATAAATTATTCTTTTGTTTTAGAAGTCTCAGAAAATAAAAAGGTTATGTCTAGTGCTTTTATACAGTTTCTCTTGTTGGTTTTTTAAAAAAATATTTTTATAAGGTGATAGTGAAACAAACAAAAAGATGGTAACTAAAGCCATGTTAGAGTGTATTCTGATCTTTCTCCCTGCTCCTTGCAGGGGGATTTGACTAGATGACCTTTAAAGGTCTCTTCCAACCCTAACAATTCTATGATTCTATGATTCTATACTGTGTTGTTGGCAACCTGTTTCAAAAGAGACAGAGGAATATTACATAAGAGAGTATAGCTAAATACATTACATCATATCAACAAAGGTGGAGAGTTTGGTCAGCAGCACTTGGCAGGATGGAGACCAGTGACTGTGGATGAAAAATAATGTGTATCAAAACAGTGGAAAGGCAGAAGGGCTTTAGTTCAGACAAGGCCTGGAGAAAGAAGATATATCAATGGGTAGGCAATTAATTACTTGAGCAAATCTTAAGCCAATGCAGAGGTTTTTTGCTTACATACACATTTCAGGATCCATGTGCCTTAACAAAGCTGTTTAAAAAAATGTATCTCAAAAGAGTAAAACATGTAGAAATTTTAAATCAAAGGTAGCAATTCTCTGATGTCAAGAGGTAGATGGAACATTTCTCTTTTCCAATATCTTCCTCTTGTCTTTGTTTTGGTAATAAAATACTCAAGGTGGGATTCATTTATTTGCTTCCTTGCTAGTCCATCTTATTTGCTTTGATGCTTAATTCATTCATTATTTACATGACTTAGTGTCCAAAGGTTCTCATATGGCTGAAGGGAATAAGGACTTATAGAGGGACCTTTGTTAGATGATGTGAGTGTGTTTGCTCCTGCATATTACAACCAGGCAAAACTATGTGGTATTATTGTGTGACACATTTTAGATCTTCAAACAAGACATCACTTCTGCCTTTGTAACCCTCTGCTAGCTGTATAATAATCAAGTACTTGAAATGAAATAATTCATTTTCTTTCTTTTCTTGGAAAAATAGCTCACCATTTCTCAAGCATAAATTATCAATGGCCCTGCTGTTTTCATGTATTCATCTCAGAGATATCTTAATGAGACCTCCTACACAGTATCTTTTCTTATGCTGTACTCTGATTCTATTCATATTTTTCTTCTGCGGATGTGGTTATTAAAGTATTTATGCACTGTCAATTTAAATTTTGTAAAGACAATAAATGCTTGCTCTCACTTTTTTAGGCAGTAGCTATGTCTTTACAGAGATCATCAAAATAAGAATCACCCTCTCAGAAAAACATTTACTTTCTCAAAACCGTTTGTAATTCCTGTTATTTTTCTTTTTCCTAACTTGATTAATATTTTGAATTCATATTTCCAAATAATAATGTGAAAAGTATTAAGGAAAATAATAATAAATAATAATGAAAACCAAAAATACTAATAATACCAGGTCAGAGATTGAGGTTTTTTTATTCATTGTTTATACTATTAAATATTCAACTCAACAAAAGTGTACGTATGTTTTGAGTGTACCCTTAGCAAAACTATGGGGATGTGGCCTCTACAAAATATGGAAATGTATCTCATGGAAGAGGATTAGCTGTCACCAGTTTCAGGAGAATATCAGAACTAAATTATGGTCAGTGACAACTATGTGGCTACCTATGTAAGGCTGTTTTTTTTTTTCTTTTCATGTATGGCTGGCTAGCTCATATTGCATCTTATCCCTCATCTGCTTCTCTGATCTGTTCCCTGGTCCAATAAGAACCAAATACAGTACTATGACTTTTATCCAGAGAATCCCATTTCATGTAAATAAATACATTGACAGGACTGGGGCAATAGCTGAATTTTTGATCCTTTTTCATTATTTTTTTTCAAGCAGTACCTAACACAATTATTAGCTCAGCACTTTGGTCACTGATTTGGGACAAATAATACTGATAAAATTAAATAAATAAATAATAATGACAGTACTAGCAACAACAACAATAATAACTACTATATAGAGCAACTGACGTCATCTACCTGGACTTGTTCAAGGCATTTGACACTGCCCTGGCGTTCCTCAGGGACAGTATAGGGACTGGCGCTGTTTAACATCTTTGTCAGCAACATGGACAGTGGACCTTCAGCAAGTCTACCAATGACACCAAGCTATGTGGTGCGATTGACACATTGGAGGGAAAGGATGCCATCCAGAAGGACCTTGACAATCTGGACAGATGGGTCAATGCAAACCTCATGAAGTTCAACAAGACCAAGTGCAAGGTCCTGCACATGGGTTGTGGCAATCTCAGGCACAAATACAGGCTGGGCGGAGAATAGATTGACAGCAGCCCTGAGGAGAACGACTTGGGAGTTGATGATAAGCTCAACATGAGCCAGCAAAGTGCACTGGCAGTGCAGAAAGACAATTGCATCCTGGGTTGCATCAAAAGAAGTGTGGCCAGCAGGTTGAGGGAGATGACTCTTCCCCTCTACTCCACTCTGGTGAAACCCCACCTGGAGTACTGCATCCAGCTCTAGAGCCCCCAGCACAAGAAGGATGTGGACCTGTTGGAGTGAGTGTATAGTAGGGTCACGAAGGTAACCAGAGGTCTGGAGCACCTCCCCTATGAAGACAGACTGAGACAGTTGGGGTTGTTTAGCCTAGAGAAGGGCTGCCTCCCAGAAGACCTTATGGTGGCCTTCCAGTACTTAAAGAAGGCTTGCAGAAAGATGGGGAGGTTCCATTTATGAGGGAATATAGTGATAGAATGAGTTATAATGGTTTTAAACTGAAAAAGGTTAGATTTAGATTAGATATAAGGAAGAAATTCTTTACTGTGAAGGTAGTGAGGCAGTGGAACAGGTTGCCCAGAGAGACGGTAAATGCCCCATCCCTGGAAGTCTTGGATGAGGCCTTGAGCATCCTGTTCTAGTGGAGGGGGGATTGGAACTAGATAATCTTTAAGGTCTTTTCCAATACAAGCCATTCTATGATTCTGTGATGAAGACAATAATATTAAAAATAATTATAATGATAATAATAAATGAATACCTATCTCATAGAGATGGAGATTGTTTGCAACAGGAATAATGAAATCAGCACAAAGTCCCTTCATCATTTCATCAAACATCAACACAGTAACTTCTACTCAAATGAAGTTAGGCTGTGTAATTTATATATATTATTTTTAGTTCTATGGCAGTATTTAAAATCTGCAATCCTCTACTATGTCCCTAACGAGCAAGAAACTGAATACATAGGAATGGAAAAAAAAGACAGTCCTATCGATAAGAACTAAAGTTTAAGAGGAGACATAAGCAAAACAAAACAACAGCAGAAAACCTGGGTAAGTGTAACCAGACAAAGAAATACATGATGATTAAAAAAATGGTGTTGGTTGACATGATATATTCTGTGCACAAGCAGTCTGCTATTTTTCCTAGTGACGTTTTTTCAGGCCAATCTTCGTTCTTCCCTTGTTACACCTTCTTTTGAAATTGCAGCTCTTGCATTTGTTATTGAGGTAGCAAATACCTCATTCAGAGACTTCAGAGACTTTGAAAATACAACCTCAGTTTTCTAGCTTTTCTCCTTTTCATTAAAATTGTTACTGTCACCTTTGTTTCCAGAGTAGTTTATTCTAAATTGCTACTCTGAACATTTCTGATTCTGTCTTCCTGCAATCTGGTCAAAGACAACTGAAATCTGATTTTCATGAAGTGCTGCAGCAGGTCACTTTGAGGTATTAGTCTTTTCAACTTCTGGAACAAAAAAAAAAAGAAATTTTCTGTATTCCGAAGTTTTTTTTCAATCTTTGCTCATCATGAATCACAAAAAGCAACTTGAAGGAAAAGGTGTATTGAATTTGAGTAAAGCACAGGCCAATTATCTCTGCAAGCGCATGTCCTTGAGGCATTGTGTCAATGAATGACTGAAAGAATGATGACACAAGGGATTGGTAATGACATCTAAAAATCTTCTCCTCAGGTTAACAGTTCCAACTCACTAGAGTTTAGTAGTGGCAAAAGTTGTTAATTACTAGAAGTACTTTCATTTCCAGAAAGCTATTCTCTGAATCTGCCCTTTAAGATAAATGGCCTCATCACAAAAAACACTTCCCATCTTTAAAGGTAGTGTTAGTAGAGGGCATGAAGTGGACAGATGTCCACAGTGTGGGACTACAGAGCTGTTCCAGCTTCCAAGTTTGGCTGCTTGTACCGGCATTGTGATGATTAAACATTTCAGAGTCGGACTGGGACCAAACTGTCTCCCGGGCCTTGCTTTCTGCCGACTGGAGTGGGCAGAGGACAGCGATATTCCCGTATGCTCCAGTCTGCTTCCTTCTCCAGGTGACTGAGGAAGTATGCTGCAGCAGACACATCACGCATAGCTGCAGAGAAGTCTAAGCTTTACTCACTCAAAGTCAAATTGTGGAAATAAAGCTTATCTTCATACTGCCCTGGGAAGTAAGCTGGCCTTGCCAGGACAGCAGCATGCTGAAGGTTCATATGGGGATATTCTCTGCTGCATAGACTTGAGATGTTGGAAAGATAAAAAGAGAACTTCAGCACTTTGTGTTTTAGACTGCACAAACCCTTATCACATTCCTCTGTTATTGCTGTATTTTGGGCAGATCTGTATCTGCACCCCACAAGGCAGCATATTGGTCCTTCTGCACTACAAGTGTTTTATAAGTGGAGCTGATTGATATTTATGTCCTTATTTAAAACCTTTTTTTTCCATTTAAAATAGCCTTTGTCTTCAGGGTCAACCTTTCTATGAGGAAAGCTTCTAAGATTTATTTGTATATGTATGAGTTTTGCTAAACTTTTGCTGAAAAATGTAGAATAGTGCACAGTGCTTTTCAGCAAGGCCTCAAAGTCCTTTCAGAAGGAAGGAAGCATTAGGTTGGATAAACAAGGGAAACATTAGAAGAAATTGAAAATATGAACTTTGAATGTGTGCATTTATTTTTTTTCCACAAATGATTATTTGAGGTTTGGAAAGGATGTTATAAAACAAACATAGAGATAAGACACTTTCAGATTTTTTTTTTCACAAACCATCCTTCTCCTTCCCCCATTTATTTGGAGTAGTTGTGTTTTTACCTCTCAAAATGCTGAAAGAAATTCTTGCATGTCCTTATCTAAGAATATATGGAGAGATATATAGGAAAGCTATATAATACGTTCAGTGAAAAATTATAACTGCTAATAATTTTCCTATTTTCAAATTCACAGTTTTTCCAAAGCTTCAGTTTGAAATTGTGACCCTAGAGAAATCCATGGGAGCTTTGCCATTTACTTTAACAATGTTAAGATTTTTATCTTCCATATCTTGGGCAGAACATTTTTTTTTCATTGGAATTTTCATCAATAGTTAGTACTATGTCATCACTGTCCAGATGCCCCTGCAGATTTTGGGCAGATTTTTATGAGGCATTTGAATTTCAAATTGGATTTTTTTTTTTTTTTTGTAGTCTGGAATTTCAGCAACTGAAGCTTAATTAGCTGTGCCTCCTCCTTATTCTCCCAGACTTTGAACAAGAAATTATTTTTTTCTTTAGAGGAACTGCTTTGAGTAATATGCCTTCTTCAAATCTCTTTTAAAAGTCCATATTTTCTTTTATATCTCTTTCTTCCCCTATTACCTTAACATGAGAGTTGTCCTTACTGCCTTCTGAAAAGATACGTGATTTTACTGCAGCTTCAGTGAGTGATTTTGTGAGATTTTTTTTTTTTTTTTTTCTGCTCTGGCATTACAGAAATCTCTAACCCAGAACAAAGATCACCTGAGCAGGTCCAGAAGGTAGGGCAAGCCTTTGTTTCATTAGAGATCCCAAGGGAATGATGACCAGGACATTAGTCTCATTTTCTTTGATTTTGGGAAACAACTTCAGAAAGCATTTACGTGGAAGGAGTGATACATCATTAAGCTTGCACGAGAGGAAGGTCTATATGCTGACACTGAATAGTGTGCTTCAATCTCCTAGTCTTTGCGGTCACTATTTTTACATGGTTTGTTATGTTGAAGTTGAAATGCTGCCAGGAGCTATATTTAGTTTTGTTATGGTAAAGCTATTTACTATGTGTTTTTGTCTGTAGCTTCGTTACAGCAATGTTGAGGATTGCATGCTTTGTTTTTAATTTTGTATGTTCTCTACAGAGTCTCAGCTATTATAGGGGACATGTGGATGTTATTTCAGCACAGATTTCACACCTAAGCTAAAGAAATTCATGCTTCTGAGTTGAAAGAATATAAGATACACATGAGCATCAAAATAGGAGGGACATGAGAGAGAAATAGGCAGGAATAGATTCTTTAAGAGAAGAATAAGGATTTAGCGAGTGAGTGTGGAAGGAAGTCAGAAGCCACTGTGGGACTTGGGTAATAGAGTGACAACATGGGGAAAGGCCATGAAGAAACAGCTTCTAGCTATAAAGCATTAGGCCTTAAGGGAGGAAAAAAAGGTGAAAGTTAAAAAAAGAATAAATCTGCAGGGGGAGAAAGGACTCAGATATTGACTGAAGATTAAAAATAGGGGAGGATTGTAATTGAGAAAAAGAATTTACAATACTCTTTTTTTCCTTTGCTTGCTCTGTCTGTTACACTCTCTTATCACTTACCCCAAGCAGACTTTTGTTTTCAATAGATACAAGAGATTTCATGTGGCCTATGAGCTTCCATTACTGATATTATTTGGAAAACACTCAAATGTTAAAGTGAGGATCTTCAGTACAAGGAGTTCTACTAAATATCAGTTTTGTCTCAAAAAAGTAACAAAATGAAGAAGCAGTCTGAAATAAGGAGCAAACTGGAAAAGAGAGTGCTTCCATAAACTAGACAAACTGAGATAACTCTGGCAGATTTAATATCTTTCAGACCTTAAAGTGTACTGTGTAAGGCTCCCCAGTATAAAACTATCTGGGTATCTCCCTGATTTAGGTGGGGGAAAAGGGAGAGTCCAAATTTATAAGCTAATTAATAGATTCCATGTGCTGGTTTTTCAAGCAATTTAATTAGCGTAGACACGTGCAGACACATTTGCAAAAGCAGTGGCCAGATGCTTGTCAGGCTCATTTAATTGCCTGAGTGTCAAGCCTTCAGCCAGGTAGTCATATACAACTGCACACATTATTTCCTATCTCTGGCAAGGGCATGGATTGAAATCTACAAGTTTCCATTAATCATACTGTATTCACAGATTGTTCACCACAGTCATCAATCACATCTATATGTGCAATACAATTTGCAAAGGGTAAATTTGTGTACCTTATTTGATTAGTCATGCTAAGTTGGATAATACCAGATCTGAATTTTTTTCCTCTTTGTAGACATTTTCCATCAGTGCAAACATGTTCATGGGGTCACTGTGGTCATAAAAGTCTTAGAGAAAAGCGCATATTGCTTTTTCTGCTGGAAAAGAGGAAAAGTGATGACATAGAAGCCCACTTCTTGATGAGCTGTCTACTCTTTATATTGTGATATATCTTGTGCTGTGAAATTTGTGTATCTATATAAGCTTTCAGTTTCGTGGTCACTGGCCATGGAAAGATGCTTAGTTCCAGGTAACCAGCTTTGAAGTGGGCCAGTAAGCAAATAGCCAGTCAAGTAGTTTATAGTGAACAGTTCCTTGAAACTGGAGATTGAGCTGTGCACAGACACTCGCCATACTGTGACTTGTTAATAAAAACCTTCAATGGACTTTTATGTATAAGTGAAATGGCATGGACAAGAAACTTTACATTTGTCATAATGCTATGGGATTTAGCTAAACTACAAATAAAGTTGCTTTAAAAGGCAATATGGAAGGCAATAGTTATTTTAGTAGTTAATACTTACCAGCCTGATGTACTGAAACTTTACTTGGAAGCAAGCCCTGTCCCAGTGCTTGGAGAAAGATTTCTTAACAAATTATTTTTATTTATATTTTCTGTCATCCTGTAGTTTCTTTTTTTTTTTTTTTAAATAATGGTGTTAGTTAATTTTATTTTTAGCCTAGCTTTTTAAATTCTAAGCCTTATTAGTGGTTCTGGAGTGCCCACCTCAGAGGAAAAGTACAAACAGATCCACTTTGATGCTTTTTGGTTTTGGGTCTTTTTCACATTCACCTACCAGCAATGCATTTGAGAATCTGGGCAAGCGGACTTGTCAAGCCTTTGGAAAGACAAACTAGAAGTAGGGCTTTATTAATCTTCTTGGCAGGCCAGACATAAGAGAAGCAGCATAATTAAATCTATTTGTAACAACATTTGTCTGATACTTCTGAAAAAGGAAAACTGGTAACCTCTCTTTCCCCCATCCAATTTACCCCTTCAACAAGTTTGTAGAAATAGATTCCCAGTGAGCAGAGTCTTGTAAGTGTGAAATTTCCTAAATCTTCAGAAAAGAACCTGGAAAGAAAGTCATATTGTAACATATTGAATCAAACTAGATTATACTTAATCACTGTAAGTGGCAACCACATCCTTACTTCTTAAAAGGAATTTACTTGGATCACTTCAAAGTAACAATCCCAAATGAAGATTGATCTGTGTAACTGTGATCCCTGTACTTTACTGCTTGTCATGCTTTAATCCCATAAGCTACGAAGTTGCAGGAAACAGATCAGCTGCCTGGTTACATTTCACCTGGTTATACTGACTCATATGATCTTCATTTCCAGCTGACAGCAGGTGGTCCATAATTTTATCAAGGATGAGAATATATAACAAGTAAAACCAGGAAACGGGGGCTAAGTTCTTAAAAATAGAATGAGCTCTTATTTCTCGTTATGCATTTCTCTCCTTCTGTTTAAATAGCTTACTACCCTTCAAGTTAGGAAATTAAGTGGTCGACAGATTAATCATGTCACTTGCTGGTGCTAGGAATATACATATTTGAGATGTGAGGTTATTAAAATGTCTGCATGCTACTTATTCTTCTGAAGAGTGAAAAAAAATCTGCTCAAATACATTGGTGGTTTTAGAAAAGCCTGGATTAATTAATAGAGACTAATCATTTACTGTATATGCCAAACAGTAAAACCTAGGTTTGAATTTTTATATACTGGTTTTATTTCCTCAGTAAAACACCAGTTCCATCAGTGTTCACAGGCAGACTGTTTTGGAGGAACCAAAAGATGATGGATATGTACTCTAAAGATGTCAGGTTATTAAAACAGTTGCAAAGTGATGAGCCTGAAGCCATGGCCATTGTTATTGCCTGGTGTGGCTTCATGGACCTTTGGACTCCACTTCTCTCAATTGTACCTGTGCTGTTCCTCCCATTCGTACATCTTTGCAGGCAGTGGCTTTGGAACTTTTCATTTTCTTCTGCTCCACAATATTTTTTTCCCCCTTGTCTATATTTCTGGTGTTTGATTTTGTGTTTTTTTTTTTTTCCCTTCCTCTCTGCTTTTTAACCTTTTGCACACTTTAATGTTGTAAAAGCAAAACTTTGACATGATATTCTCCTACACACCTACATTGATGACTAATCAAACAAGATGAAAAAAAAGAATGTTTTTCTTCTCGTTTGCTGCATTTCTATGAACACTGAAGGTGAAGTGTAAATTAGATGTAAGCTGGTTCTGGTTCATTTTTTTCTTTTTCCACTTTAGTTTTCTTCTTTATTCTTTAATGGATGTCTGCACAGTTGTCTTCAGACTCTGAGACTTCTGCTTAAAGAAAGCCAATACAGAAGAGTAGATCTTTGGCTGAGCAAATTTCAAAAAGTTTAGAGAATTTTGATAAAATCAAAACCAGCAGTCCTCTACAGACAAGAAAAAGTAGAAGTGAAAACAAATAATCTTACTCCTATATAAAATACATTACTTCTTTTTTAACCATCCTTCATTAGTGTCTGAGTTCTGCTTACATTTCTAAGCAGAAGCATAGCAGAAGAACTCAGGTTTCATGTCTTGCTCAAGTAAGATATCCTTAGGCTGTAAGTCTCTATCAAATGGCTGACTTTCTCTTATCATGTAGTTATTTTACAGCCATCCTTTCCACCATACAGTGTCACAAATCAACTATTTTATTCATATCTAAGCTGTTTAACCATAATGTGAAAAGTTTCCAGTGATGCCTATGTAGAGCTGGCAGATGCTACAAAGAGCCCAGAACCAGATGCAGGAGAGGTATGATGCTAAGGCTAGGGTAAGATTTTGGATCAAGCAAAATAGTAATTCTATCCTACCTGCAGGACTATGACAATATATTTGAACAGCATGATACTGTCATATGAACAGAAGTGGCTTAGATCAGCATAAAGCTGAGCATTTTTGCAGTAAGGTCAGAAACACAGGCCTGTGAAGGTAACATTAATGTAAAGTCACTGAGTACACTTTAACTTCAGTAACTGCTGACAATCTCTTTTTTTTTCTTTTTCTGCTTTTTCACACTGAGGTTAAGGTCTAGAATTTTCCTGCCTAAGAACAACTACTCTCTCATGCTGTCTTTTTCTCTCCAGTTACTGTACAGGGAGTTAACTTTTTTCTAACTTAGAAATCTCAAGTAAGTCCTTATCAGTGGCAATCATTGCTTTTTAGCAAATTTCAACTTCCTTGGAAAAGTTTTAGTAGAATTTTGGACATGTGGACGTGTCTGTGTGTGTATGCATACATACAAGACAGCGGAGTTTAAAAGTACAGTATCATACAAAACAACATGGGATGATTATCAAGAAGAAAATATTAGCAAGATGGGAGTATTTACATCTTAAATGTTGAAGAAATTTAAAAGCATCTTTTAACGCCATCCTATGTGTCCCTTTTTGTTGCTCAGCCCAAATTACCACTTACCCAGTGCTGAGAACTTGGTGGTATTCAGGGAAATCCTGCCACTGTGCAGGTGCCATATGCTTCCTCTTCATTCCTGCTGGGGTTGTTGCTCTGCTAAGACTGGTGCTAGCTTAAAAAAAGGAAGGAAATAAGACTCAAAGATATTTTAGAGAGAGTTATAAACTTCTGGTGGGAATAGATACCACTCACCCCTAAGTGAGAACCTCGTAGACCGCTTACCATTTTATCCCTTTTAAGTAATTACAATCTGTGTAAGACACAGAGGTAAAAGGGAGGGGAGACTTAGTTGTAGGGTATGAAACCAGATTAAGGCAAATTTAGTCTTCTGCTAGCTACAGAGACAGATAAAATACACTTCCCAGATCTCTATGCATGTCTAGTACAAAGAAAACAAAAGACTATTCAGCTGCTTCCCAGACTGCAGAGCTGTCCAATCTACAGTTAAAAAACATAACCACATCTAAAACAATTAATATTTTTGTTTCCAGTGTGAAAAACTATTTGTTCTGGATGTTAAGTGGTTGTCAACAATAACAAGCATTTTTGCAGTTCAGCCAGAAAGCATTCATCTTCTCAAAAGTGGTGCCTGATGCAACTATTGTGCTACACTCATGACAATGACTGAAAAAAGGCCTTGTGACTCTGCAAGGCAGACAAAAGAGTCTGAAAAATTTCCTCAAATACCTAATGTCAGAACAAAAATACCTGAGTCAGGCAAGTCTTTCCTCAGGCTTTTCTGATCCTAGAATATATTGATATTGATTCTTTGGATCACTTAAGCTTCCAAAACTTCAGTTGAAAATGTATTAAAATAATAGTTATCAAAATCTCAGCTGCTTTTAGAATTCCTCTCAGTTGAAGTTATATTTCCCCACCTGACTACACAACAGCAGATGCTTTAGTCTCTGTGAAGTTCCCTGACCTCAGCTGGGTTTTGCTATGTTGCACAGATTCATGTCCTTAGGGCCATTTGTTGACACTTTCAGAGGAGCACCACAACCAAATCAATGCTTTTCTCCTCCCTTTCTCCCTCCCTCTCTCCCAGCCTCCATCCCTCCCTCTCTCCTGTTTCCTTTTTTCTTTTGTTTTTCCTTTTCCTTTACTTTTTTTTTTTAATCCTTTTTCCTTTTAAAAAATTATTCTTTTTTTCTTTCTTTTTTTTTTCTTTCTTTCTCCCTCCCTCTCACACCCCTAGGAAAAACAGGATGCACTGACCTAGGTAACCGGAATCTCACCTACGTTCCTTTTAATTTTGTCAACTAAATCAACTAACATCAAATCTCAGAACTACTGTTTAAAGCACTTAAAATATTCCCCTGTAAACCAGTGTAAGGACTATGTTTGCATTATATATCTGGAGCTCATATTGTGGTCATATAACAGATCTATTGTGGTCTATTAATGCCTAAAAACCAGCATAATGGTACCTTGGAGCTGTTCAGCTGCCAGGGATCCTTCAACATGCAGCTGCTGTAGTGTGAATCTGAAAAAGCTTCTGTATTCACTCTGAGTTTGCTAGTAGCCATATGCTCCTAACTGGGAAAGTGTATTGCCCAAATAAATACCCCTGAGCTCCTAGTAGTACACCTCAATGCTACACTTAGTAGCAGCTCTCTAGTTTGCTTTAAATACAGCTCATTATTGCTTTCCCATACAATTCCCATGAAAATAAATATCGTCTTAAAGTCCTTGTAGCATTTGCCAATTGTAACTAAAGCAGTAAATTTGAACAGAATCCAGTCTCCCTGACAAAAAAAAAAAATTCACATTTCTTTTCTCTTTTAATGCAGTTGATTTGTGACTGTTACTAGCTGAAGGCATGGAGCTTTTTTCAGTACACGGAGGAAGGCTTTGTGCTATAACACCAAAGTGAGACTGATGGCCTGTGAGAGATACCTTTGCACTTCTCTCAGCTTACCCTCATGAGAGAGCGAGACACACACACACACACATCCAAAATCAAAGCTATTTTTAATAGTTTATATTTCACTTGTTTTTTTTTTTAATTTTGGTATAATTATTTTGTATGGTTTTTCCACATGACATTTTTCATTTGAAATATATAGTGGATTTTAGTTTATGAAAGCTTATTGAAAATTTAGTGCAATACAGTATTTTGGTACCTTCATTCCCAACAGTTCTCTAATATTCTCAGTCAGCAGGATGTCTGGCTGTCTGCAATATGAATGGCTGAACATTTATTGTAAAGAATGGAATGCACTAAGTTGCTGGAATGGCATAAAAAAAAAAGTCTTTAATGACATGGAAAAAGGCTCTGGGACCTTGGATGTCAGTTCTAGGAGAGATGAATTTATAGGCAGAGCAATCTCTCTCCTAGAACTGACATCCAAGGTCCCAGAGGCTTTCTTCGTAACACTGAGAATTTTCTTTTTTTCATGCATTTCCAACAATATAATGTACGGTGTGTGTAGTATTTTGAACGGTTTCACACTCATGGCAATAATGACAAATTTAGTCTTAGAAACTGCCCACCCTCTCCTCCCAATTATTTAGTAACTTCTGGTTTTAACAGTAATTCACTTAAGAAAGCAGAAAGACTCTCTCTAGAATGAAGGGCAAAGGACACCGGAGTTCAAAATCAAATGGTCACATCTGCTTTTAGTTGAAACCTTTTCTATGTATTCAGAATGGGTAAATGAGCCAGTCTTGAAAACTAAGGTAAAAAGTCTCCATACACCTAAATTAGACCTTTTTATTTTTCCCCAATACATCAACATTTTCATGTCATTTTTCCATTTCACTTAATACAGTAGCTCTCTTATCATTACCTAACCTTCTCAAAGAAGTTTCCCAAACCTGCATCTTTTTTTCTTAGAAGAAATTGTTAATTTGCACAGTCCCCTTTCTTAAACACAACAGTCAAAATGAGTCTACAGAAGTTTGCCACTGATTTGAAAGGAAACTTGGCTTGATCTCACTGTTTTGCAATAATCTTACTATATCAGACCAGCCCATGCTGGTTGTTTCACTTAAACAGAGAGGAAAGTCCACACAACAATCTCTTCTCTTTCCTCCACAGATACTATGGAACTCTAATATATAGGGCCTTATACATTTTGCATTGCACAAGTACATCCCCTAAGGAAGTTTATTATTAAAGAACTAGATTCTGAACACATTTGGAGATGGAAAGTCTCAGAATTTGTAAATCAGTCCAGCCAAGGATCTCAGTTCTTATAAAATACTTAACTATTAAAAAAAGCACTGATGTAATGTCCTTCTTTCAGTAGTATAGCAGAATAATAAAACAGGTTGCTCCACAGTCTGTTGAGAGAAGTAACTCTGAGTGACTTCTATAATAATTCAAACAGTTGTTAGAAAACAGTGTTTAATTTATATTAAAGTATTTGAACTCAATTAGTATAAATAGAAATACAGAGATTAATTAAAAAGAATTCTATTGGCACTGATTTGCCATACATAAACTGATGTTTTTAAAGATGGTTTGGTGGTGAAAAAAAATAACATTAAAAAACTCAGCCTCACATTTGAAGGAAATAATTAGCTAGTAAAAAAAGTTGAGAACAATAATGTGATAAGAAGAGGCTACCTTCCACAATTTAATCAGCTTGTTTCTTTCTTTTCTTTTGAGTTCTCCTGCCAAGCTGGAATACTGTGTTTATAATATATAATGTATTGTACAGTCACATCAGCCAGTGTTTATGATGAATACAGTTTAAAACATCACATGTGGATACATAACAATATACTATTAAAATATACTCATATTCTATTCATCATCATAATTCTGTCTCTGTGCAAATGAATATGTGAATAAATTATTTCAGATCAGTTGTCAAAAGAATGGAAATAATAATTTCATGTCACCACAAAACAGTACTGCAATTGTTAGTTGAAGTGGTATTTTTCTCAGGGAAGTAACTAAATGTAAAATCTTTTTCCAGGTAAAGAAGCATGTTTTCCTATGCTGAAAATAAAAGTCTTTATTTATTTTTTAATTACTTTTAAAGTTTCTATATGTTGTTCACATTGTTGTTATTTTTATACTTACTTCATTAAGAACGAATAATTTAATTGTCAGAACATCCAAGCTTTCTTAACATATAAGGTTGTTTTTTGTTCAAATTGTTCAGAGAATTTTATATTATTTCAGAAACAATTTGAATCCTATGTTCCCCTAATCCAATATACATTTATTTTTTTTGGGAAAAAAAAAAGTATTCAGTGAAAAAAACACTAATAAAGACTTTCTTTCTAGTAGTTGAAATCTGATCAACAGAGTGGTAGGCAGCAGTGAAACATCCTTTATATACATAGTGTTGCTGGAGTATCAGTGTAGTTTAAGTTCAAATGCTGAAGTCATCCTTCACATAATGCTTTTGAAGTCACTTAAACCATGATCAGGATTTAGCCATGGTGGTTACAGAGGCAGTTGTGCTTTGATCTTGCAGTTTTTCATTACTTGGAAGTTCACAGTATTTAGTGTGCCTGTAGCATGGTACGAGATAGAAAGTACCACTCTCCCACCCAGCACACTCAAAATTTTTGTCCCTTGTGCTGGAGCAGCTCTATTAACTTCAATTAATCTGGCATAACTGAAAAGAGAAACTAGACTAGGAATCACTTTGTTGCTCATACCTATCCTAGTTGTGTGTATTTATCTGTGTCAGTAAAATGCATCGCACAAAAAAGTACAGCCTGCAAAATAGTGATATATAGTGTCAGTTTAACACAGTGTTTTGCACTTTGTATTCCTCCTCCTGATTCCTATTTAGGTGGCAATTGCTAGACTTGGATTCAAGATAAGAAGGAGATTTTACTGGCAGCAATGACCGTTTTTCAGCAGACTTTGTGAGTAATTGTGTGGGCAGCTTTCAAGTTGCCTGTGGGTCACTCTCACGATTAGACTGCGGATGAGAAATCTGAGCTACCTTCTCCCCTTGCATGTCATTTCCTTTTAATTCACTTTGATTCAGGGAATGTATTTTTTTTTTTCAATCTACCTATGAATAAAAATAAGCTCCTGTAAATCCAGTTACTGAAAGTGTACAGAAACAGGACTGTTGTAAAACAGTACAGGAATATGTGTCTAACACTACGAATGTACAGGTTTTATGAAGCTTAAGATATCCCCTACTTCTGATGTCTCTCCTCATACTTTTATTTTGATCTGTACAGCAGTGGTAAAATTCATACACTTTTCCCTTTGGTCATACGAAGGCACACATTTATTTTAGATGAATAAAATTAAAATTATTTTATTTTTGAAAAGGCTTTGCATTATGGAGTAAAAGTTGTAATTTGGAAAGGTCACAATCCTGTATTCGGAATCACTGAAATGTTAGTGGATAAAGCTCATTTTTCATCCCCAAAGTTTTCATTTGTTCCCTTCAATAATGATATTTGCATTTCCATTCTGGTGGGAAAAAAAAAATTGTCTCTTTCAGTGAAACAGACAGAGATAGAAAACCACATAATTGCTATGTGCTTGTACCTAACAAAGAGGGACAATAGCAAAATGTTATCTTTTTGAAACAAAACTAAAATTATTTGTAAGGAATACTGTTGTCAGAAGGAGGATGCAGAAAGATTTCTATATTTGCTTTTGACACCACCAGTTTTCAGGGGAAAACACAGTGTTGTCTGTAAAAAGGAGAGGTCTCTGCCCAGAGTTCACAGGGGTTTTGAGTCAACCTAGTAGTCCTTGATGTGTGGTTTATAAATAGAAAACTTCTTTAAAAGAGTGTGTCAATGTCAGCACTGCTTTCTGTGGTGTCTCATGGCATTGCTGAGGATTCACAGCATCCCATCATGAGCTTCTGATGATCAGGAGCATGAAGTCTCTGAGGAAAGGCATGTGTGAAGGCAGGGTAAGGATGGTGTAGTTGCTGATGAATTATGAAGAAACTTAAAAGGAAACTGTACGTATTCACAATCTGTGCATGTATCTAGAGTGGAAGCCACAAACTGTATAGCCTTGAGTCAAACACGGTACCCACCAGGTGAGTGACAGTTTTGCAACTGGCTCCTGTTTGCAGTATTTCACTCTTAATTACATCCTAAGTTACAGAAGCACCTAGGAATGCAAAGGTCAGTGTTTCAGTTTTTCTTCTTGAGATTTAAGGTTGCTGCCAACCCCTCTCGGGTGAGCAGAGTGTAATGTTTCCAAATGATTTAGCTTCTGGTGGAAATGTTAAAAATCTCCTTCTTCCTGCATGAACAAGGAAGCCTGACAAAGCAGTTGTTCCAGCTCTTTGCCATCAGCTCAGACTTCTGTCACAGTTCTGAACCTCTGCTAGTAATCTGAATTCTAATTTATTTCAAGGTGCCATTTAAGCTGTAAATGTCATCAAACCATAGGTTTTGTCGTCAATCATCTATCTTCAGAGATTCCTTAAATATATTTCCACAAACATTTTTGTGTTGTCTTCTACACTCCTTTCTCACTACAGGGACACTCCCAGTGATTCCTGCTCTCCAACTAATCCTACTTTAGGAAAGTATTACTGCTCTCTACAAATTCTCTCTCTTTATGTATCATTCTAAGGGATAGATTAGCTTCCTTCTGCAGGTGATACGTTTTTATATCTTGTTATATGATATTTGATCATTCAGCCTGAAGCCTAGACTGATACTCGACAACTGAATGCTTAGACATAGTTGAGATTTGAACCCTTAAAGATCCATTTTGTGCAATTCCTTCTGGGATGTGTGTATTCATGCAGCAAGGAAATATAAAATCTGAAGTGTTCTTGGTTTCAGTTATTCTGAAATAGCAATTGGATCAAATCAGTAAGCAGCACTAAAAGCATGATCATTTTAGGTGACTGTTCCATAATCACCAGAACTGAGTGAACTCTATGCTTGGTGTCTGTCTGGTGTGTGACTCTTCAACAGTGAGGTTGGTTTTGTATTGTTTCAGTACTTAAAAATGTAATATTTTATTAATAGGAAATCTGCATTCTGGCAATTGCTCAGGACAGGAGGAACTATTGTTTTATAAGATTTACAACATTGCCCAACATATGTTTGAAAATCAAGAAGGGAAAACATATGTCAAGGGATTCTGCATTGCAAAAAAAATCTTAAGAAAGGGAAAAGATTACAAGGAGACAAGCATGAGGGAGTAATAAAAGTAAAAGTAATTCTATGAATATCCAGTCAATAAATCTTGTTACTACTGATGTATATTAAGAGCTCCTGAGTACTGAGCAGTATGGGTTAGGTGAGACAAAGGCAGACCATATCTCTACACTCTTGGGATACTTGGGTAAAAAAAGGATACACTAGAACTGAAGAGAACACTGTCAAATACATAGCCCATTGGTATCCATACTTGCCTTCAACTTCTATTTCAAAGGATGGGCAAAACATTATTGCAGATCTGAAAATATAATCAAGTAGCATGTACTTTTTTCAACGCAGGCTTTAATACTTGCTCTAACACTCTTTAACAGCTCCTGAAAAGAAAGGGCACCATTCTACGTCAAATGTACATCTCATGTCAGAGATAAAAGTTCAAAAGCGTGTGGCAAAGTCCACTGAATGTAGTGAAGATTAAATTGCAGCAGGCCTGGCTATCTGTGTCTTAATCCCTCTGCTAAGATCTTGCATTTCAAAATAAGCAGAATTTAATGGGATCTCTTATTTTCCTATTTGAAAAAAAAAAATCTATGACACAGAGTTACATTTACTTTCAGTAATATTGTTATGTTTTGCGATGTGTCTGTAAGATTGTATATTACATCTATTATACTTAATAAATTTTATCTGGCCTAGACAATTAAGTTATTTTAAAAACCCTGTTCTTCATACATAAAAATAGAGTGTTAGCTGTTTAATGAACCATGTGAGGATGTGAAATTTCTGCTTCTCTAACAATAATGCCTTGCAACTGCCTATCTGAAAGACAGGGAAAAGGAGAGTCAAGAGAAAAGGTTAGTGTCTTTGACTGAAATATTCCTAAGAGTAGATACTTCTAAATTTAACTGAGAAGGAAAGTAAAATAACTGGAGGACAGACAAAGCACACACAAGATATGACTGTGAAATGACAAATCTTTTACAGACGTCTCTGAATACCAGCGAATACAAGTGCCTATAGTACACTCTGATACTGTAATGTAAAAACCAGTTTAGGAAGAGCGCAAGTTAACACTGTAGAATCATTTAATCTTTTGAAAGGCATCTATAGTAAACATTCAATGAACTTTAGTCTTCTACCCTCACCAATACTTTAACTGAAGGTGTTTCATCTTGTTTCAACATACAAGGATCTGGTGGGGGCAGTAGGTACACACACATACATATTTTATATAATCTTTTACCTGAAGCAACATGCAAGTGTGTTATACAATAAACATGTATACAATAAACATGGACATATCAAACATTACATATCTCATAATACCGTAAAGTAAAAGAGCATCTAAGTGTAATTTTAAAACAAACAAAAAAAAAACCCTCTTTTTTTTTTCCCCTCTCTGTGATAAACCACTGAAAAAGGGGAATGACTCAGTATATCTTATGAAAAATTTCATAGCATAATTTTGGATTTATGCACTTTATCTAAAAATTTTATTTGATGCTAAAGCTTTTGTAAAAGCCTTAAATAGAATCTCTTTGTCTTATGTAGCAATAGACTAAAAATTCATAGCAAAATACCTCTTACTTTTTTTTTCAGAACAAGGTAAATATTTGAGGCGGCAGAATTTATTACAAGCTCACACATTAAATGCTACTTGACCTGAAAAAAACCAAATAATATGCAACAGCACTTGTTTCTGTTCTGCATTATTTGCTGTAGCTTAGGCTGAGCAAAATCTTTCATGTAGTGTGCTTAGAAAAAAATAAAAATATGTGTTCTGTAACCCAAAGTTATTAAACACACAAAATCACAAAGCAAATAAGAAAAAAAAGAACCCCAGAACCTAGTAAAGAACGGAAATATTACATCAGTTATACGTCCATTTTAAACAATTTTATATTTTCTGTAGACATTGAAAAATGGAGTTAACATGCTTAATTTGTAGTATCTGCCAGGATATCAATATTGGGCAAGGTGGTAGTATTGAAGATATTATGATTATAAATGTATGGCATTCTATAATAAATATCAAAAATTATTAATCCCTATTTTTTCTGTCACCAGCTATGCTCTGTATAGCCTCTGGCTTTCTAAACCCATTTGGCACAGCTGTATTTCTTTCTGCTGTAGTGCTGTTAGAAGAATGAACAGTGGAAAGCTTCCCTTTCTGTCCCTAAAGCTGTTTTCATTTTCGTTTTCAAAGCAACAGACAAGAGTGTAATTGGTGTACTTAAAGTACTAGTTAGGTCTGTTCTGGAGTATCTCCTCTTGAATCTCAAAAATTGACAGGCAAGGGAAAGGGAATTTCAGCACCAACAGTGCCAATTGTTGAGACAGCCTCCATCACAGGCTGGAGGCCTCCAGCAAGAACTCTAGCTTCCCTTTGAGATCAGATAATCTGCAGAAAATGAGGTAGCCAGGAAATAGAAGCCTCCAATCATGCTCCTTTCTCATCTAAAATTTTTAATAGTTCCATACTATTTGCTAATTTTGAGATAGTTACGCTGATTTCAGTAATGTGCAAGATTCAAACTGCATCCGGCTCTGGAGCCCCCAACATAAGAAGGACGTGGACCCATTGGAGAGGGTCCAGAAGAGGGCCACAAAGATGATCCGACAGCTGGAGGACCTCTCCTATGAGGACAGTTTGAGAAAGTTGGGGCTGTTTAGTCTGGAGAAGAGAAGGCTCCAGGGAGACCTTATTGCAGCCTTCCAGTACCTAACGGAGGCTTATAAGAAAGATGGGGAGAAACTCTTCACACATATGAAAAGCAACAGTTTTACTACCTTCAAGGATGGAATACAGAAAAGATGTAGAGGCCAACTGTCCTCCTAAACTTCTTCCAGCAAAGAGACTCTATGTACATAACCAGCACTTATGGTGAATGCCTTAATGAGCAAAGCCTGAAATTATCCAGGTACTAGGAGCTGTGCTACCCTTTCACCTAATGAAGGCCTTTACCTATCTTAGACAATCATGCAGGGTCATATCTGCAGCCCCCCTCAAAAAACCCTTACCATCTAAACTCACACACATATTTGTGTGTATATTGCATGGGTGGGGACAATTTATATAAATGCACCAACACAGTAATTCGTGCAGAGCTAACTTATTGAAGGATGAATAGTTTGTATCCTTGAGAATCTGATCCTTCATATCTATTACACAGTTCTAAAAAGTTTCAGTTCCTAAAAGTCCATTTCCAGGAGGTCATACATGGTACAGTATTACTAGAGATAACAGTAATATAGAAATAGAAAACAAATCATCCATGCTTCATCTCAACTTAAGGAAAGATTTTGTGGTTAGTATAAACCAATTTTTTCTTGGGGGCTTATCTCCCATTAGTGTATTTTTTGAATGTGAATTTGAACACTAATTCCCAAAGCAGAAAATTCCCAAAGTAACGTAAAAAATTATCAGAATCCTCAGATACAGAGCAGAAGGTATAACATCCTGGAAAATAAACATCATAAATAAAGTAAAAGGAAAATGATAAAACTGAGTCAAAGGCACTTCAGATGATTTATGCTAGCTGAAAGTCTTGTTCATATAACTGAAGCATTCACAGTTAGACCTAAGTATATTTTTCTCAGGTAATATTCAAGCTATTTTTCCTCAAAATCTCTCAACTGCAACATGTCATCTCCAACAACAATTCTACAAATATTTTCACCTGAGGATGGCCTTTGCAAAGATATACATTCATACCTGGCAAGCAAGCCCAGCTCCTTTCAGAAAGACTGTTAGCTTCTGTTTAAATGTCAAAAGAAGCCTACAAAACCAAACTGTTGCCAAACCCAGACTGTCTGTGTGAATGTCACAGCGATGCATGCTACATACATACTGTTTGCGTACCTTTTACGCGTGTCAAATTCTGTCAGATTCACCTTAAAGAAATGCTGTATTTTAGAAGCAGCTACCTGCAGCCTACAGTAAAATAGTATTTATGCTCTGCACAGGTCAGTAGTTACTAGAGTTTGCCATCATCAGGATGAATAAAGGCACTTTGCACCTCTCTAACACATTCCAATGTCTTCTATCATAAAATGGTCTTATTAATAGTATTTCAGCCACATTTATCAAAATTACTATTTGCTTGACTTCTACATATGGTTAACATAGTGTTTTGTTTCTTGATTTTTGATGTGCTTTTGGTGCAACAGGTTTTTTTTTGTCATGGAAAGATCTCTTTTCTAGTGAACCTTGAAGTTCTAAAGATCAAATTATTATATCCAGTGGCACCGGAAGACTTGCTATGCCACTAACTACACATATGGTTTATAAAAAAAATGGATATATTTCATTTTGTGTCAGAAAAATTTTGGACTGAAACCCATGGATATAACATATAAGTCCAAATCTAATAGTCCTGTGTCTACGTGGAGTCCAATGTAACCACAACTCCTCAGGGACAAAAAGAGTGTGTGTTAGTGACAATTTATAATCATCTCACTCTCGTAATAATTCAACACAGTGAAATAAAAAAAAAAAAAAACAAAAAACCAAACTATCATAGTATGTGTCTCTACTCAAGAGATATTTTTTGAATGTGTGTGTCTTTGGCGTCTCCTCCTCTGTTGGGGTTTGTAAATTGCTGTTTTAATTTACAACTCATTTTCAGCTGGCATCAACAGAAAGACAAATATTCAATCAGAGACATTTTAACTGATTTTTTTTTTTTTCAGCTATTTGAATTCTTCCAAATTCAGGAAAACATACTGACTTCCGGGTCAATGTTTGACATGCTTTGTTTCTGGTCGTATTTTCTCTTTTATTCTGCATGTACTACTTCTGGAACTGCCGATTCATTGGCGCTCAATTAACTACTGATGGAACTAAGAAATGCTCTTTACAAAAAGAGCTTTTTCATAGCTACAGACACTGAAATAACTGTTCATTTACTACATTTAGGTTAGGCCTGGAACTTGGAGACCATTAATACTCCATAGATCAGGTATAATTAAAAGGATTTTTATCTTTCGTATTAAATACATGTTCATAGTATCCACTGCCAACATTAAGGAAATATATGTTTAACACATAAGAAAATTATATTAATGTAAAATAATTTTATTTTAAGACATTAATGCTACTGCCTATTGACTTCTAGCTAATTGTACTTACCTTTATGAGGCAGTAGTTAGCTCTTATATTGTAGAAAAGGACCATTTTGTGTCCTTATGGTAGAAAATTTTTAAATAGTGTAGTAGAATGGACACAAAATATGCTTTCCTTGAATCTTGTCAGACTTTAAAAGTTGACTTTTTTTTTTTTCCTTACAGGAATTATTTTGAATCCTAGGAATTAATCTACAAACATATTTTTAGAAGGATTGAGTTAAATGAAAGGTCTAAAATGAGCAACCATGGCAGTTGTTCTTGTAATATGCATGGGAACTAGGTAACTCACAAGTAAAATACAGAGGACAGTTAATGAAGACAGTACATGGTCATCAACAGAATAGCATCTTCTGTTATGTTCAGAAAATTTTTTATGGGCAAAGAAGCAGCACATGTTATACATAAAAGAGGCCAAGAATTTATTCTTAATATAGTGTAAATCTTTACAGTCTAATTCAGGAGTCATCATTACTCTTGATCAAATTACTATAGAAAAAAGAAAACATAAAACCCCAGATGCAGAATACAGAAAAAGATACAAAACCAGTAGTAGTATAACTAAAATAGTAACATACATACTTCTTAGAGTCTACCCTTTCCCTGGTGTTGTACTCTCCCTTCTACTGTTGCTCTGGGTCCTAGGGTCAGTGGTTTCACCATGTTGTTCGTGGTGGTGAGGGAAGTGTTAAAACAAGTTGTCAACATCTGGAATCTCTTTGAAGGCAGGAATATGCTGCTCATGTTGATGATTTCCTCTTCAGTAATTCTTTTCATCTGTTTGGTTGGTTTTTTTTCCATGGAGGGTCTTTTACAGCTTTTTTCTTTCTTCACTGGTCTGCAGCTCCACGTTACATTCAAGTTTACTACATATGATGTCTTTTACTACATTAGATACTGTTTCTTTATTTTCTTTGTTACCCCTAAACCCAGTTTTGTCTAGCTCTAGGTCTGCAATATTTTTTAACTGACAATTGTTGAGCTGTTTATAGGTGTGGGATCTCCCTTGCTAGGGGAAATATGGCTGGATCTGGCAGCTCAAAAGAGGTAAGGCTGTCACGGCTCCATCCCCCTAGTTCCACATTCCCACCTCCGCCAGTAGTGAGGCTGAGTGGAATGAGCCTGAATATGGTCTTTGTTCCTCAGGAGTCTGTAATTTGTGTTCCTGCCTCCATTGTGCCCCTGTGCTTCTCTGAACTTGTGGAGATGGTCTTCTGGTGTACTGATGACTCCTGTGATGGGCACGGAAGGAGCTAGGGCAGAATTTGAGTTCTCCAATCTGGTGTTGTCTCTCTCCTCCTTTGTGTGGATGAGCTTTTACTACATAACCTAACACCAACTTGTGCTCCATTCCTTATCATCACATACCTGTGCTGTCTATGCTGCATCCTGTGTTTCTGAAAGCCTCTACTGCCCTTCCAGGCATGTATCTCTCTACATTCTTATGTTAAAGTCATAAAAATATCTTTCTAACTAGAAAAACTGCTTGTTACTGCTATCTATATAAAACTACAGTACCACACAAAGGCAAACAAAAGTAAACCAAATTAGATGTGGACACCTGGTCAGTCAGAGAAATTGCTTCCACAGTGAAAATGACTAAGATCTGAAGGCAGGTCAAGAAAAACCCAGTCAGAGCAGGCCTTACAAGCCTCTGTCTCAAGGCCATATTAACTCAGTACAAAGCTTGTGGCCTGTTACTAGCACTGGCACTACCTTATTATAGGGCCACAGTTCTTCACAATCAGGAGATTTGGAATATGGAGTGCAAACAGCCAGACCACATCCTTCAGTCCACGTCACACAATAGCAGACATTTGAATATGCAGTCTGGATTTTTCTCTGTGTAATCAATTATTTGTGACTTTCCAACCTAGGGACTCTCATAGAATCATGGAAGGGTTTGGGGAGGAGTGGACCTTAAAGATCATCTAGCTCCAATCCCACTGCCATGGACAAGGACACCTTCCATTAGACCAGGTCAAAGGCCCATCTAACTTGCCCTTGAACATTTCCAGGGATGGGGTATCCACCACTTCCCTGGGCAACCTGTTCCAGCGCCTCACCATCCCAATAGTGAAGAATTTCTTCCTTATATCTAATCTAAATCTTACCTCTTTCAGTTTAAAGCCATTACTCCTTGTCCAATCACTACATGCCCTTGTTAAAAGTCCCTCTCCAGCTTCCTTGTAGGCCCCCTTTAGGTACTGGAAGGCTACAATAAGGTCTCCCTGGAGCCTTCTCCTCTCCAGGCTGAACAAGCTCAACTCTCTCAGCCTGTCCTTATAAGAAAGGTGCTCCAACTCTCTGATCAGCTTCCTGGTCCTCCTCTGCATTCACTCCACATCTTTCTTGTGTTGGAGGCCCCAGAGTGGGATGCAGTACTCCAGGTGGGCTCTCATTAGAGCAGAGTAGAAGAGGAGAATCACCTCTGATTTCATCTCAGGTGATTGTTTTGTGACATACAAAGAATTCCTGAAATCCCCTGGATGCTGTCTTTGTCCCCTATATTACCATGTCTTATAAACTTCTCCATGCACTGTAAATGTTGTATTCCCTACTGCACTATTGCCTTTGGAAAAAAGATTTGCTTAGATGGGTGCAGACAAACGCAAATTTCTCTTGTAGGAAGAGAAATATAGAGAAATACCTTGTAGGAATTTGTAAAACATCTTCCTACTTGCTAAGAAAAAAAGGTTTTAACAGTATAATCATAACACAGTTATCCAGAGCTGGAAGAACGATTGCAATTCCAATTCTATGCTTCTATAATATGGTGAAGGACTTTATATAGGAGTTGATACACTTGAACTCAAATTAGGAATTTCTATTTGCAAATTTTTTTTTTTGTCAGTCAATAAACACTCTCAAAATAAGCACTGATTATTAGCTTAGAAAATAGTTGCATAAGTAGAAACAATGCAATGTTTTAGAAAGTCTAAGAACTAGTAACTAGTAGAAATTAAATGTTATATGTAAAATAAGTGATTTTTTATTTTTAATGTATAAATCTGAACCTTATGATGGAGTGTCATTACTTTGTCACAGGACTGTAAAAAATTGACACATGTAAGAGGACTTGTAACTTTTCATAAATAATTTTTTGATAGATTTAAAAGCAAATTAAAGTATAGTCAGTTTTTTTCTCTTTAAATACGTGATACAGCATTATATTTTCATCTGGTTTGTTCAGGTCACATCAAATTGTGTCACATCACAGAATATGTCTAACTTAATGCAATGCTATATAAGTGCAATGTCTGCACAAAAATAAAAAGGAATAATTAATAAAAAATGAAAAGAAGTGAAAGAAGTGAAGAAATATAATATTTGGATCTGCTTATTCCAAACATTTCTCTCCTTTCTTGTAATAGACAGATGTCCCTGTGTTCTCAGAGTCAGTAGCAGATACTTCATCCCCAGCTAGCTACAAATAATATATAAAAAAGAGAACTATTTCATTGAAATGCCACTTACTTTTTTCTTGTAATGGGTCTTGACAAGAAAATGTTCACGCTGTGTGACTTTGAAAATGCCCTTTTCCAGCAGGCAGCCTTCCTGGCAGTGCTACTGTTTGCTGGCTTTAAACAACAGGAACAGGGGCCAATTGAAAGTCCAGGAATCAACCAATTTGAGATGCACAGGCTCCCCATGAAGCAATTATTCCCTTTGATGGACATACTGTCTTCATTATTCCATAAATTTTACAGAACTTAAATATTCAACCACTGATATACATTCTTTGCACTGTCAGCAATATACGTGCTGTGATTGTCCAAAAAAGAAAGCACATTTTTGACTCGGAATGCATAGTGTGATATTCCAGCCCACAGGGATGGAAGTAGAGAAAACATACATATATACTAGGATTAAATTATGTCCTGTGGAGATGAACTGGACAGGTTTAAAAGAAAGAGAAGTTTTCAATAGTCTTTGAACAGGAAGGTCTAAAGATATGAGTATATGCTTTATTCATCTCTTGTTCAAAATATGGAGAATCATTCTCTGCCTCTTTTGAAGCATTTTCATATTTCCTACCCTTCCCACTAGCTGGTAGCTTATTTTTGTTCAAATTGTTAGGTAACCTCAGTACTTCTCTCTCAAGGGTTTTGCTTAAGTGTGCTAACAATTCTTGTTATCTTTCAAATAGATAACTTTTTAACAATGGAGGAGAAATAGAAGACAAGGGAAAAAAAAGAACAAGCAAAAAAAAAGTTGATCCCTATGTTTTATGAAATCTATTAATTAATCTCTGAAAATCATTTGGAAAAAATATATATTTTTAGAGTTCTTTATCATAAATTTGTTCTACTGATAGGTCAATGTTTGTTTTTTTTTTTTTCCTCCCAGGTTTCTGCTAGTAATACATGTTCGTCTTATACAGTGAGGATCTAGCAACTGGTACCTCAAACTTCTGAGACTAGAACCCTCCTCCAGATAAAGGCCAGTACTAAAAGCAAAAGACTTAATCAAGATCATGGTGTTCTGTCTTTAATATTTATTTAGAATGTAAAGTTTCATAGGCTGAAAGTGTAACAATGGGAGTGTTTAAATGGGAACAAGATCAATAGCCTAAAATGTTAGCCTTATATATGTTAACCAAATTTGTGTCTGAACTTGTTTTCTAGCCTAGCTTTGTCTTCCATCCACCATGCTTCTTCATGGGCATGGATTTAAACTGACCTGCAGAGATTCCTGAGATGGGAGAGTCCTTGCCAGCTTAACATGTCTAATTTATACTATCTGCTGAGCACAGGTAAAATCATGGAAAGTACATCATCCACAAACATGTCCTACATACGGCTCTTCCAAAAGACTACAAGAAATCTTTAAATTCCATCTACATCCTTCAAGAAAATATATGCAAATTTCTTCTTATTACAGAGTAGAAATTTATCAAATTTTAAGATACTCTTGTGATTATACTTTAATTTATTTTTTCAGATGTAGAAATAGGATGGACACTTGAGGGTAAGCCAAATAGGGAAAGCAAATATGTATTACAATATAAAAATATTTTGGTTGGACAAAAGGCACAATTTCCAGTGACTACTATGCTAGACTCTACAGATGCTTCAGTTAAACAGAAGGAGAGAAGGAGAAAAAAACATGCGGACAGACGATCTGATAAGTCTGCCAGCTGCTTCCTCACTTCTTTTAATAACACCTAAAAGTAACAATCTGCTGTCTAGCTAACAGTATCCAATTTCATTCTGTCATTTTCTCTATGGTTGTGTTGTATCATGTTAAAAAAAAATAGATGTAAATCTGTGGTCTTGATGATCTGTGTTTGATTATAAAAAAAAAGCATTTTGTGGTGCCGACATTCTCAAGAGAGCTCTAGTAAATAATTTATGGCATCAGAGGCCACAGAGCTGTATTACAGAAGCAATAGAAATAAACTATCTTCACAGAGAAGGTCTGAGTCACATTACATTGGTTCAGCACATTATCACATTATATTGGTTCTGGTATCGCAGAATCACAGAATGATTGAGGTTGGAAGGGACTTCGGGAGGTTACCGGGTTTAACCACCCTACTCAAGCAGGGCCACCTACATCAGGCTGCCCAAGACTCTGTCCAGATAGCTTTTGAATATCTCCAAGGAGGGAGACTCTACAATCTCCCCAGGCAGCCTTTGCCAGTGCTCAGTCACTCTGACCTCAGTTACTTTTTCAGAGTGAAAAAGTTTCCTGATGTTCAGATGGAGCCTCCTTAATTTCAGTATGTGCCCATTGCCTCTGATCGTCTCACCAGCATCACTGAAAAGAGCCTGGCTCTATCCTCTTCACACCATCCCTTAAAGTACTTACGCACATTGATGAGACTCCCCATGAGCCTTGTACAGGCTGAACTGTCCCAGCTCTCTCAGTCTTTCTTAATATGTCAGATGCTTCAGCCCCTTCACCATCTTTGTAGCCCTTTTTCTGTACTCTGTCCAGTATGCCCATGCTTCTCTTGGAGTGGGGAGCCCAGAACCGGACACATGACTCCAGATGTGGCCTCAGCAATGCTGAGTAGAGGAGAGTATGCACAGATAACACTATGTTAAAATGTTTTGGACAAAGTAATGGACTTGAAGCTCATGTGGCAACATCAACAGTTCTATAACTTCTGCTACATAACAGAAATGTGCTTAAATTTCCTTGGCAGTTTTTATCATCACCAGTGGTTTTTTAGACCTAGCAAGTGTATTTAGACTGTCAAACAACATGGATCTCTAGTTTATTTCCACATGCTTAAGCTTGGACTTGTTATTGTATAACCATTCATTTTTCCCCTGACTGTCTTTTGGAGTGAACCATCCAGTTGCCTCTCTAGGCAAGATGCAGGTGAATTTCTAGCATTCAGAACAACTCATTTTCACATTCAGAACAGCTTCTAAAACATGATAAATGGGTTGCTCCACATTTGCCTCTCTCTGCTCTACAGAATCCTTCAGCAGTATCTTGGAGGGCTTTGAAATCTCGGAGGTGTAGACATCTTACACTTTCAGACACGAATTGCATACCCTAGCTTCATTAAAATACCAGTCTGGTGGGACTGAATACATGCTTGCATTATTTCAAGCACTTGGAACTAAGATAAAACTTCTTTGTGGGGCCACTGTGCATCCATGTGCTCCTATATGCATACACATGTGTTCATGTGATTGTATGTTTGTCTCCAGTAAACCACTTCACAACCTACTGGATAATTTCAGCTGAGCTAAATGGCAAAGGTTAAGCTATGGAATTAATACCTTGCTTATGAAAATTGTCTCTCAGTTATGAGACAGAAGATGTTAAATCTCCATTATACCTCCATGAAAGCAAAGGTTGAAATCTGAGTTTTACTGTACTTACAACCAAAGTAATCCACACAACAAAGGAGACATTATGAAAGCCCTCACTACAGGAACACTTAAAAAAAAAAAAGAAACAAAACAAAACAAAACAAAAAAAAAAAACCAAACCAAGATAAAACAAACAAACAAAAAACCCAAAACAATTCAAGCATGAAATACATTAAATACATTGGTAAACAGCTTAAATAATTGTACTGCTTATTGAATTCTCTAAAGGAAGAGGATTTTTTTTTGCTGTACTCTTTATACATTGGTCTCTTGCTGGTGGTCCCTACCACCAGTATACACATGCACAATTGTTAATATTTAGCTTGTTCAGGGTTCCAAGGGTTTCAGAAGGGCTGAAGTAAACAAACTCTAGCTGTTCAGAAGTTGGCACTTTGTATTAATTAAGTGTCTAAACTTCATCTATGGTCAGTAGAGAGAGCCACCAACCAGAGAAGAATTAATCTAAAATAGGTGTGCAAGTTCTGTCATTTGCAACACTTTCTAAAAGTTCTTATTTTCTATAGAAGGAGCCTTCATAAATTGCTGAGATGCTTAATTTTTAAGTGGTTTAAAGATCTTAAGATTATTCTAAATGTTAAATAACATGAATCTCATTCTTACTTGCTGCTTGGATATATTTTGCTTACTACAAGATTCTCTATGTAGAATAACAGAACTGGGAGAGGTCTCAAAGGCTACAGTGTCCCTTCTTTTTTTCAAACCATCATATCCTAGAATTTGTTTTGTTAGTAAGCTCCAAGCAACCTGAAGTAATTCAATGTATTTCATTACTTTAGGATCTGATCAAAAGCCTAAAGAAGTCAATAGAAGGTATCCTATCAATTCAATGGGCTTTAAATCCTATTAATATTTATTCTATAATCCTCATTGCTTATTTTCTTGTTTGGGATACCAAAGACTGGAAAACATTTGTTATCTAAAATTACTATTTCAGTTCCTCTCCAGCAAATAACTTTAAAAATGATAAAATTTATGGATTGGGTTTCTTTTCTTTTTTAGATTTTCTTTTTAAGATGATCATAATATACCCACATTGACAGTGATAAAATGGAATGGAGTACTTTCTTTGCTATGATAAATAGTTAGGGACTCAAAAATAACCTTTTAGATCAGAAAATTTTCACTGACACTGGAAAATTTACTGATTTACTGATTAGAGGCATTATAAACTATGCCTGTATACTTTAAGTGGATAAAGGTCTGGCTGGTATGCTGTAGTTACGATATTGTTATATCTACTTAAAAATCTTTTCCATTAAAAATCCTCTTCCATTATCTACTGTTTTGTTTTCACATTTGAACCAACCATTTCTTAAATAAACTGCTATTTTCAGTATTGAAGCAGAGTCACAGTTACAGAGGATAAATATGTTTGGACTCCATTATTTCTCCACATAAATTTGGAAGAGAAAATCCAAGGCATTTTGGTTTGATTTGGTACTTGACAATTCATCTAACAGGACTCCTGCTGAAATCAAGTTATAGTGGTGAGCCTAATGGCAGATCTGTCTTTAATGTTATATTTCCCAAGCTATTGGCAGTACAGCACTTTTTTAATAGATGAAAAGGTGAATTGCTTTGCTTTGTTAAGTTTTTATTCATAAAAGTCTGTTAAGGTTGGGGAAGGCTTTCATCTTTCCTAAAGAAAGTGAATATGGGTCATGGATCGTAAGACTAAAATACAGTGATAAAAAGTTGATAGTAGTTTCTCTGAGAAAAAAAAAAGAAAAGAAAATACAATATGAAATAGGATAAAATATTCAAAAATGCCTAAATGACTTAGGAACCTAAAGTCAATGTCTAAATGTATGTAATTTTCTTGGATTCAGTATAGCTGGAAAACAAGAATTCTCACTTCTTACTGTTGGTCTCTTAGTAGTCATTGTGGATTCCCTGAACGGGATTAATCTCATCTTCCTTAAACATCTACACTGAATCTGAATTAATCAACCAGGGCTCCCTTTATAGTTGGTACAGAATAATAGGCACTCTCAGGGCTCAGTTCATCTGACCTACTTCAGATGCCTATTTTAGGATAAGAGGAATTGTGACCTAGAAGTGCCTGTTTCTCTCCTTTGACTACTATGGAGCCTAAAGTGATTAGCTCAGGGGCAGGCATTCACACTCTCAATGTGTACATTTAGCCAAATGAATTTCTCCTTTTTTCTGTGTGATTTATATCTCAGGGAATTTTACATACTAGAATACATATCCATACTTTATCTGCTTTTTCTTCATGAAAAAAATATGTATCTGCAAAGGTATTTCTTACATCAGCACTTGTGTTAGTGCTTAATTTGCAAAATACTTAATAATACTTAATTTGCAAAAGGATAAAGTATAGTTTTATACATCTGTATTTCTATCAGTGAACAAAAACTTTTAAAATAAAATGTAAGATATGGGACCTCAAAGGCAACATGACATTGTAAGTTAACATTAATACAAATAGACTAAGCACCCAGCTGGTTTTCCTGGAGGGGATAATGAAGGATTAGCTCTCTTTCACCCAACTCCCCATTATCTTTCTTAGTTCTGGTTCCCAAAAGTCACATGCCAAAGGCTATATTAATAGCAAATTCCATGAAAAAAAAAAAAAAAACCAAACCCAAAACCAGCAAAGGAGAATGTATCTATCTTGTGGGAAGCTCTACTTGCATATGTTTCACTTGTCAAGTGATGTGATGGAGTTGTGGGCTTCTCTCACTCTGACTGACACAGCAGGAAGCGGCACCTGTGGTGCCCTTTTGCTTCAGGCTGCAGCTGTTCCTAGGAAGCTCTGGAAGAAAAAGCCAAAACAGGAGGGTGAAAACTGCTTTAGTGAAGAATTAAAAATAACTAGTTACTTTTTATTGTGTCTTTCCTCATATACATACCAATGTTTATCTCCTGCCTTTCGTTGTTCCACTTGGTGTTTTAAAACTATTTGCATGTAATGTGAGAGAAATAAGCCATAGAAGCAGATACAGCAATGAACTTCTGAGGCAGGATGTGCTACCTGTGTCAAATAATACATTTTATCAATTATTTTGGAAGCTTTTATAACTGACTAACTATCCTGAGCAAGAAGATCTCTGTCAGGTTTTAAATTTATTGAACACCACTACTTATTCAACACCAAAGTTCAAAGAAAGCTATTAATTAAGACCACATGCAGATCTAGAAGACTTCCATAATCCAGGAAGGTTATGTCAAGGATTTCAAACAATGATAGCCTGCTTTTCTAAGCCTTTCTTTTTCAAGTGATTTTTTTTTTTCCTTTTTGGTTTTTGTAATTTCTATCTAATTTTCATGTGTTTTTAATCCTCTTCTCATTTCCAGTTTCTTTCGCTGTGCTCAGTTTCACCTGCTTGCTGGAAGGACGTGCTTAGGCTTGTCTAAGTTACTCTCATGGCTTACTGAGTCTTGATTATATATTGAACGAGATCTGGGTACAGGACAATCTTTTCCACCCTGCTCTGGTTTCCATGGAAAGGAAAGTATGGTATGTGAGCTGAGTGAGAGCCACTGCACTCTCCAAGAGTTCAGTTCACAGCTCAGAATTTCCTGTTCCATCATTGCATGTGACCAGCTAACACACAGAACAAGCAGAGAACTATCTGTACCTCCTTCAAGAATTTTTTTTTTTTCAATTTCCTCTTTATTCACTGCTCACAGCTAATGCTCAGACCCTTCAGGCCATGCAGCTGTGATATGAATCGGTACTTCATTTTCATTTTGAAAGAACCTGTTATACCCAATCTTTATTTGTCTGGGTAAGGTAAATACTGCAGCTTTTTTGGAAGACAACTAGATAGTCATATTGCTTTCTTATCTGCCCCTGGAATGAAATAGAATAAGTGTTTATGTGTTTTCTTCTTTTCTAATACAAATGTATTTGTTGAAATGTCATAGTGTTTTAATAATGAATAAAATAGCATAATTCAAAATTCTTTGTTATTCATAATAGATTCTATGCACACGCATTGTTTCTGTAAATTCTCCAAAGATGAGAGGTTTATGTATGAAAAAAAAAAGACAAAAGACTGTATCTGTTAAAAGTAAATAACCTAAATTAGAAGTTGAAGATTTTTTTTCCCTGTAATTACAAATAATAACATGTAAATATAGTAAAGGATTATTGTATTTACTTATAGAATAATTACTTACAGGTTTCAGACATGTTCCTCTGGAACTTCATCCTTAGGAGCCTTCCTTTGCTCAGTACTGATTCCTATCAATGGCATCCTTAAGGAAATACATCCATCTTCTCCTTGTTTTTTCTCTGAAGCTTTGAGCTTCATAATGATCCATTATTTTCCAGAAGAAAATGCAATAATCTTTATCCCTTCAAGGCTATTAGTCCGATGTTGATTCCAGTTCCATTAAATAGAAAACTGCTTATTCAAGAAGTAAAAGGAAAATGTTGTCATTTGCTTGTAGTATACTTATACATGTTACCTTGGGAAGTGGCATTTTTGTGAATATTTAGGGAACAAGGGCCAGTAGTTAAATGTGTTTGAGGTGAATTTCTGTCATTTTTTTTTACTGCTGAGTTTCTCAGCCTCTTACTGACATGCTGGTGCTGGTAGATGTGTTTAAGGCAAATTTTGACCAATTTCAAAGATGAGCCTAAATATCCACAAAAAAAAAGTGTTAGAACATTTATTGGAGATGAGTTGGCAACCAAATTCTTAGTTGAAAAGGCTTATCAAGCCTAGCCATTCAATTACATTAATCCTTAGGAAATTATTTTAATGAGGTAATTATTGCTATTATAAACTGGGGGGAAAAAAAAACCTGTGTGCAAAGTTGGAGACAATGTAATCAATAATGAAACCTGCATCCTGCCTCCTCTTTTAATCAGTTTTGAAACTCTAGGGAAAGAATAAAGCAGTATCAGTAACCGTATATCAAATGCACTGCTAAATATCATTATTCCTGGCCAAACTCATGCTGCTGTTTTTCTATTTAGATATTTGTTCTATGACTAATTGGGCAGCCAATTTAACGTTTTTCTAAAAGAGATAATTTAGGATATCTTCTTACTCCTTGGAATCAATAAAAAAATAAATCCACTTTTCTTCTTTTAATTGAACTAATTAAATAACTCACCATTTTAACTCAAATGCTAAATAAATAAAATATTTCAGAGGATAGCTTCCTGTATTTTCCATTTTTTATGAATAATGAATTACTAATTCTTATATTACTTCTTAGATTTTTCCATTGTATTTGTATTTTTTTTTAACAGCTTGTTTGGAACTTCATCAGTCTTTTAAAAATATATTACATTTTTCAAAGGTATCATACTGGTCCTCACAGAAAATATGACGTCCAATTTCTGTACCATTGCATACAATTATTCCATTCCAAATGTGTGACTTTTTGTCTGCCTTTACTGAATTTCATAAGGTTCATATCTGTTCATTTTTTCTAGCCTGTTTAGGTCCCTTTGAGTAACAGCCTTGCCTTCCCATATTAACTGCTCCCCCAAATTTGGTGTATCTCCTTGGTGTACACTCGTTCCATCCTACACAGCATTAATAAAAACAGGTTGGCCCAATCAATCCCTGAGGAAAAACATTCTTAACTGGCCACTGTTTGGATTTTGTACCTGCTGATTACTACCTCTTAAGTCTGATTGCCAGTCAGGTCTTGTCCATGCCAGTAGAAATCTCATCATAGACAGCTGTGAGGTTAATGGAACATAATTTGTTCTTTCTAAATCCATGCTGACTGTTTCCAGTCACCTTGTTGTCTTTGATGTGCCTGAAAACGGCTTTTAGAAAGATTAACTCCATTACCTTCCCAGGGACTGAGGTGTGGCTTACTGGCCTGGAGTTAGGTGACTATGACATTTACCTACGTATTGGGTTTATGTGGCAAGGTTTTCATAGTGGAGGGGCTGCAGAAGTGGCTTGTGTGAGAACACACCAGAAGCTGTCTCCATGTCCAGTTCCAGCTAGCTCTAAGACTGACTTGCCACTGGCCAAAGCTGAGCCAATCAGTGATGTTGGAAGTGTTGCTCTGACAAAATATTTAAGAAAAAGTAAAAAAATTCCCTGCAGCAGCTGAGAGAGAGAGGGGAGACAGTATGTGAGAGAAGTAGCTCTACAGACACCAAGGTCAGTGAAGAAGCAGGAGGAGGAGGTGTTCCAGGCGCCGGAGCAACTTGCAGCCTGTGGAGAACCCATGATGGACAGGTTCCTGTCAGGAAGTGTGGCCTCTGGAGAGGAGCCCATGCTGGGGCAGGGACCCCACAGCGGAGCAGGGGAAGAGTTTGAGGAGGAAGGAGCAGCAGAGACAAAGCATTAAGATCTGATTGCAAGCCCCATTCTCCATCTCCCTGCACTGCTCAGGAGGGCTGAAGGTATTAGAGTCAGGAGTGAAGTTGAGACTGGAAAAAAGGGAGAGGTGGGGAAAGTGTGTTAAGATTTGCAAGAAATTAAATTAATTTCCCCAAGCTGAGTCTGTTTTGCCCATGATGGTAATTAAGTTGTCCTTGTCTTTATCTTGATCCGTGAGCTTTTTTGTCGTATTTTGTCTGTTGGTCCTGTTGAGGAGGGGGAGTGATAGAGCGGCTTAGTGGGCACCTGGTGACCAAGGGTAACCCACCACAATCTTTTTTTTTTTAATCAATACAAACTTCCCCTAACAACATTGGCCTTTCAAAGTTCATAATCTCTGAAAAGCAGTTGCAAAGACAATATTCAGCTCCTTAATCAGCTTTGAAAACATCCCTTCTGGTACCATGGACATCTATTGTGTTCAACTGTTTTAAATGCTCTCTGGTTATATTGTGCTCCAAGACAAGCCATGCTGCATTCCCCACAAACTCTGCTTGCAGTCTTGGGAAACTGGAAGGCCAGGCGACATACCTTGCCAGTGAAAAACAAGGCAGAGAGGGGGGGAAATGTATTACCTACCTCATCCTTTTCCATATCCTTCTTCACTAAGTCCCATGCCTTCATATTCATTGCTAATTTCAGCTCCAGCTGAACTTTGGCTTTCCTACCTCATACTGTACGTATTTGAGCAATGTCTCCTGCTTCCACCTTCTATGTATTTCCTTTATGTGTTAAAGCTCAGTTTGGTGGTCTCTGTTCATTCAGGCTGACTTACTGCCATATTTGCTCTGCTTTTCTGCTCTAAGGAGACTTTCCCTGACAATCAACAAACTCTCTTGGGACCTTTGCCCTCCAGAGAAGTCTCCTATGGAACCCTGCCAAGCAGATTCTTAACTTATCCATAATCTGCTCTCCTGAAGTCCAGCCTTGTGATTCTACCATTTGTCTGGCTCACTTATCTCAAGATGTTGAACTATATTATCTCACAGTCACTGCAGTCAAGATGTTCCTCAACTTTCCTGTCTCTGATCAGTTCTTCCTGCCCAGTCATGTTGCCCTCCCAGCAAATATCAAGGTGGTTGAAATCTCTTACTAATTACCAGGGTTGGTAGTTGTAGGGCTTCTTTGAGGTGTCTAAAGAAAGCTTCATCTACTTCCTCTTCTTGATCAAACAGCCTATATCAGACTTTTACCAAAGCAGCAACAGTGTTAGTCTGTCCTTTAATCCTTACCATTAACTCTCGGCTGGCTCATCACCTATCACATGCACTCTATGTGCTGCTTTGCATAAAGTACAATCCCTCCCCCTCACTTTCCCTGTCTTTCTTGAAAGCCTGTGTAAGGAGATCTCTCCGTTTGAGATCTCTAATGTACCAAATTTGGCTTCCAGCTGTCAGTCCAAACAAATACTACCAGTGTGACCCATATGCCAGATACGCAAGAACACCTGAAATTACAATATAGGTCTACCTGAGGATGACAGATATAAGCATTAGATGTTTACTGCATCATTTTCTATGCTTTATTAGTTATGTTAAATTTTCCGGTTACTGTTACAGGATCGTGATACTCTAGACATCATCTCATAGAAAAACTTCTACATATAAAGACCTAAAAGAAGGTATCATGTTACGGAAATGAATGCTATCTGAGATGTCCATAGTGGATGTCCAACCACATCTAAGTTGAACATCCCAACCTTAGCTAAAGGAGGGAAATAAGCACTTTTTCATCTGCCTATTTCACTTATCTACATCAGGATGAGATGATTCTTGTTAGGATAAGAAGTGTACCTCTCACTTTTGATTACAAAGTGATTCAGCTGACTATGTTTAGCTAGCCTAGCTGTGTATGGCCATATTAGGCATATTTAATTATACATAAGATTAAGTAAACATTGATGTGTTCACAAACACTTGATTTCATAACATATTCTTAAACTGAGTCCTGAACATTTGACTATGCCAGTGACTGGACTTGTTGGGATGATTTGCCCACTTGAGATTTCTGACACCTTAATCTGGCAGTTTTCAGACTAAGTCTTCATCAGTAATGGCATTTTGTCTGAGTAAAGAATGAAGCATTAAACACAGTTCTGTGCCTTAAAGCTGAAGTTTCAGTGACAAATAAACAGACTAAGAGAGACTGAGCTATGCCATAAGAAATGACAGTAACCTAAAGGTTCAATGTTGATGACAATATCAACAGAGAAAAATAACTAAACTACCAAGTCTTTAGACAGAGAATAGATTAAAACGAAGACGAAAACCTTCAGTCCTAGCTTGTAACAAAGCTAACTCTTGCAAAATGAAAAATTAATGTGGAAAACTGATTTCTAGTACACAAAGAGTTGGTATGTTTCGCAAATGGTTACTATAAAGGGTTGCCACCTTAGCATAGAAAAATAAAAAAAAAAAAAGAAAAAGGAAGAAGAAAGGTGAACTAGGGTTAAAATCTTCCATTATTAAGCTGTTTCCTTATGGACAAGCTGTCTTGCAATTACCTAGTTGTGAGGAACTTTACTATCTTTATCTGAAACCTGTGGATTTTAGCCATTACTGAGATGTCATGTTCATGTGATTCAAACATGTAATAAACATGTGGGCATTGTTAATAATAGTGAAAACCTTGCATTGAGAATAAAAGAGATAACACACATGAAGAATACATTTAAATTTGAGGTTCTGCAGGGACAGTCTGAGGCCTTATGTATCCAAGTTAACTCTGTCTAGAGGAATATTATGAGATTATACATTAGAGTAGTGAATTGCTAAAGATGATGTTGCCTGAAAGCTGCTGATCTAAATCAATTAAGCAATAGCAAATCTGATGAGTGACTACTGCCTAAGACAAAATCTCCATGGTGAGACTGAGACATCCATTTTCTTGCTTAACCAATTCTATGGCACAATCGTCTATAGTTGCATGAGGAAAAGCCTAGATACAAACTGAAAATTTATGTCTATGATAAAATTATTTATACTCATGTAAAAAACAAATAGCAGAAGCCCTCTTTTTTTTTTTTTTAATGGTTTTAAACTGAAAGAGGGTAGATTTGGACTGGATATAAGGAAGACACTTTTAATGATGAAGGTGGTGACGGACTAGCAGAGGTTGCTCAGAGAAATTGTGACATTCCCGTCATTGCAAGTGTTCAAGGCAAGGTTGGATAGGGCTCTGAGCAACCTGATCTAGAGGCAGATGTCCCTGTCCATAGCAGGTGGGCTGGAACTAGATGACCTTTGAAGGTCCCTTCCAACCCAAACTATTCTACTATCCATTCTATGATTCTATGAAAAAAAATTCAATGTTTGGCGGTGGGTTTTTTTGGTATCAAGTCTCTAAAAACTTCCTTTATGTTGCAAATATTTGAGATCTTTATGACAAAATTGAAGCCTCATTTCCATCAAAGCTGATGGGCTGTAAGTACACACCTCTGACATAAAGAGGTTAACTAGGTGTTCTTTTTAATGTACCTACTGTCTGTGGTATACTACATGGGAAAATGAGAAATACCAGAATGGTGAAATTATCTGCAAAATCAGCTAGCAAAACAAAAATGCCATTTTAACTGGTGTATTAAAGACCTCTTTTGTGACAGATAACATTCTGAAAAGAAATGTGTAGAGAATAGAAGAATGAGATTTTTTTCTACAGCTGAAAGCATTCCAAACTGATATATTAGGTCATTTTCAATACCCAAGTTATATTATTGTTTGCCATAATCCTCAGAAGAAAAAGATACTTCAGATATATGGCAAAAGAAAAATGACAATGGAACTTTGAGAAACAAAAGAACAAAGCAAATCAAAATTAATAATATGAAGCAGATATTTATCAGCCCTTTTGTCTGAATACTGAAGTTTATCGAAACATGAAGCTAAGGAGACAAGGAAAGAAATACAAATGGGGGAATCAAACTCTTTCTATGCCCACCTTCTCTACTGGATATAGCACTAGTTACAGGTTTAGACTATAAAGTTTATGACTGCATACGGACAAATTTACAACATCTTGTAGATGCAGAGAGAAAGCTTTTCTGGCATCTGAAATTTTAGTAAAAGAAGAACTTTGCCAGTGAATGGTTTAAAATGAACAGTAAAATACTTAAGAAAAAATATTTGGAGGCGAGGGCAGGAGGAACAACAACATCGGAAGTCTGATTTTAGAATCTACTCCTGGTTTTTTGACAAGTGAATTTTCATAAATTTCTATTCTGATCTATCAGCCCAAATGAGTAGCCTGAATAACTGACATTCTGCTTCTGATGATGACCAATGCCAATAGAAAAAAATACAAATGAACCATACAGTTTAAAATACAATTATGAATAACAGAAAAAGTATTCTTCTCTGTCCCCTTTCGAATTCCAGAATGACTCTGAAATCAGTTAACTTAGCTAATATGTGGTTCAAACTCAGAGCTAAATCTAAAACAAAGAGAGGAACAGTAGTTTAGTAAAACAAGTTAATAAAAATGGTCAAGCTTATTGGAGAGTTTCAAGAAAAATCTTTAATTCCACAAAAAAAAAGTCCTTAAACTATTTTGATGCTGTTTTTTAATGTTTTTTTTGTTCTGTTTTGTTTTGGTTTGGGTTGTTTTTTTTTTTTATGAAACAGCATGAAACAGCTAAATTCATCAAACTCATGTAGTATACTAACAATCCTTTGGGACACTGCAGTAGGAGTATTGAGCAGCAAAGAAAGTACATAGAATCATAGAATCACATGGTTGGATGGGACCTATAAAATCATCTAGTCCAACCGTCTTCCCACTACCATTGCTGCCACAGCTACTAAACCATATCTTGTAGCTCCTCATCAAGCCGCCTTTTGAACACTGCCAGGGACGGCGACTCCACCACCTCCCTGGGCAGGCCATTCCAGTGCCTGACCACTCTTTGGGAGAAAAAGTTTTTCCTCATGTCCAATCTAAACCTCCTCTGGTACAACTTGTGGCCATTTCCTCGGGTCCTGCTTGTTGCCTGGGAGAAGAGGCCAAACCCCTGCTCATCACAACCTGCCTTCAGGAAGCTATAGAGTGCAATGAGATCTCCCCTGAGCCTCCTCTTCTCCAGACTGAACAATCCCAACTCTCTCAGCCGCTCCTCATAAGACTTGTGCTCCAGACCCCTCACCAGCTTTGTTGCCCTTCTCTGGACACGTTCCAGGGCTTCAATGTCTTTCTTGTAGTGAGGGGCCCAAAACTGAACACAATACTCAAGGTGCGGCCTCACCAGTGCCGAATACAGGGGGATGATTACCTCCCTGCTCCTGCTGGCCACACTATTTCTAATGCAGGCCAGGATGCCGTTGGCCCTCTTGGCCACCTGGGCACACTGTCGGCTCATGTTCAGCTGAGCATCAACCAACACCCCCAGGTCCCTTTCCTCTTCACAGTCCTCCAGCCACTCAGCTCCGAGCCTATAGCGCTGCATGGGGTTATTGTGGCCAAAGTGCAGGACCCGACACTTGGCCTTGTTGAACCTCATGCCATTCAGCTCAGCCCAGTGATCCAGCCTATCCAGATCCCTCTGAAGGGCCTCCCTACCCTCAGGCAGATCAACACCGCCACCCAACTTGGTGTCATCTGCAAACTTGCTGAGGGTACACTCAATCCCCTCGTCTAGGTCATCAATAAAGATATTGAACAAGATGGGCCCAAGTACTGACCCCTGGGGGACACCACTTGTAACAGGCTGCCAGCTGGACTTGACTCCATTAACTACTACCCACTGGGCACGGCTCCCTAGCCAATTCTTTATCCAAAGAAGGGTATACCTACCCAGTCCACAGGCAGCCAGTTTCCCTAGGAGAATACTGTGAGAGACTGTGTCAAAGGCTTTGCTGAAGTCCATGGAGTACATGGCTACTGTCACACTGGCCTTGATGTGTATTGACTTTATCTGTGTCAAATGTATATGATTTCTATTTATACGGCAGAAAAGTTTTCATTTATGATAATAGGATTTTTTTAAAGACAAGCCTGTGAGGAAAAGCAATACATATATTTATCAAAGAACATATAATTAAAATACGACAATAAATACCATCTCATAAAATCTTTTTTGATTTACAAATAAACTCAGACATTGGCTACATATAACCTGCAGTTCTGTGGGAAAGAGAAACCATATTATCACTGAAAATATTGGCTTTACATTACTTGAATTTCTAGATGATTAAATGCCAGATTGAACATTACTGTAATCCACCATTAAGTCAATAAAATGGGTCTATTGCCTCTCTCATCACATCATATTTCATAAATATTGTAGCTGACACCTCTTTTCTACCTAGTACAAAACTGATATTTGAATTCAAATATTGCAACTTTCATGGGTTTCGGGCACGTAATTGTTCCTCCATAATCCTGTAGTTATCAGAATGGAATTATGTTTGACACGTCAGAGGGCTGTTCTCAGCATATGCAAGGCATAATCTGTGTCAAGAACAACAGTGAAGTGACTTTTCCATGTGTTTCACTCTTCAGTAGAAAAGTTGTGTTTTGGATATATATTGTTTTGCAAGATGATAGTTGGAAAGAAAAACAAGTATCTTTCAATACTATTTAAAAAAATTAAAATTCGTACAGGTTCGGGTTTTTTGTTGTTGTTGTTGGGGTTTTTTATGTCACATGAAATAAAATTGAAATTCACTCTCTTAAGTTAAAAACCTGTAGGTTCAAACAAAATCTACTCTTGAACTCTCTTACTCTTGAACAGAGTTGTTCAAGTGAAGTCCCAGATACAGACACCATTTAAGTTACTGTAGACTTAAACTTTATTTAAGACTTCAGTACCACTTAGTTATTTGAAAGTTTCAAATGCAATGGCATGTTCTTCTGCTTCCCATCTCCCATTGAAGAGCTTGTTTAATACAGTGCCTGAAGCTGCTCCCTGCTGACAATATACTTGCTGAAGTAGAGGAGTCTTCTGTGAAGTTATCTGTCTTACTCTCCAGTTGACCTTTATGACTGAGAAACACAGATTAAATGAAAAGAAGTAAAGAGAGGACCCTGGGACAAGATGAAAAGAACAAAGATTTTGGTATAGCCTGAAGACATATAGACTTACAGGGATATGCTGGAAATTGGAGGATGATAAAGAGAACTTAGAGTGGCCTGTAGAAGTTGAACAAAGTGATGGCTGAAGACGAAGGAAAGATAGGGAAAGAGTAAGATACTAGTTCACAGGAGTTAATTAAATGAAGAAGACACAAGCCACTTTTTGTAAGTCTTGAGAATTTTTAAGTTTAAAATTAGGCCAGAGGAATTTTACCTCAGGAAACAAGATATTTAAATAGGTAAATGACATGGATAATTTAGTAGCTGACTAAAATTGGGTCAAATCAACTATGGTAAACCTAAAAGGAAGGATCACTGTACATCTTTGCTGATCAAGCTTTACTATTTCATCTGAGCTGTTGATAAAGAACCATTTCCAAAGAAAGTCAGTTTGTATCTCACACTGTGTTTTCATTCTACTGTAAACAAAGCTTCAAATGTGAAGCAGTAAGTAACCCCAGGTGACCAACTTTAAGGAGTTCAGAGGCAAGTATAGGACTGTGTGACATGGGCAGATTATTTTTTTTTATGTCTACAAGGAATACTGATTAAGGACTTTCAAAGTGATTTTTCCACTCATTGACCTGAACATGTTGAAAGCCAGCTAGTACTGTAAAAGTGAAATGACTACTAGTTTTGTAGACCAGGATAAACAAAGTCAGGAGAATAATTATGCTTCTAGAAAAGACTCAACAAAGGCATTATTTCATTTGCCTGTTTCGATCCCATATATTGATATGAACAAAGAATTGACTTGTCATATCAATGATCTAGTGGCAATGTCGTGCCAGTTAGAGTCCAAGGTCAGGCCTCTTGAGCTATTTGCTGTTTTCTATTCTTTTTGAGCTTCAGTGCATGGCAATGTGAGTAATGTGAACAAATCTGCACTCACTATATTTATCAGCTCCCCCAAGACCTTACAGGAAGAGCCATGCTCTGACCGTCTTGGCCAGAAATACATTTTGTCATAATATGAAACTTCAAAAAGGTTTGTGGGGAAGAAGCAAGAATATACCAGTTTTTCTCCCTTTTCCCAACTGTATCACCACAAGTTTTACATTAAATTATTAGAACAATTGAAACTCACATTCCTAATCAACTAGAAATGTATATTAAGTAGAGGGAAGATGCATGTGCATTGACTCTTCCGGTCAAAGCTGGCCACAGCATGATAAAAAATGGAAGAGTGTTAAAAAAAACAGAAAGTAAAGAACATGATAATTGTAAAACAATTTGTATAGCAATATTGGGGGAATTTGTCTAAGGGAGGGCACTTAAGTTCCTGTTTGCACTTCCATGACAATTTTTTTTTTAATCAGAAATCTTTAGTGAAAATAAGTTTTCAAGAAAACTGAGGAAGACTTCTTCTTTCTTTCAGTTGACCTGCATTTAGCCAAATAATAAGTCAGTGAGCCTTGCATTCAGTGAAAAAAAAGAGCCCGTTTTATGAGTAGGTAGCTCCTACTGTGCTTCATGAAGGGCTTCCCTGACGATAAGGTTTATTACTCTTTTTGCACTAAGCTTGGTACAATTACATACGGTATGGTTCCGGTCCCTGTGTATATCTTTGACACAAAGCACATTTAGTTGACTGCATCATCCTTGTTATGTGTTCTTGGGAAGAAAAGAGAGAAAACAGGAGAACCATTGGGAAAAGATGTGGTTGAAAGACTGTTCATTACTGGTTTTTCCAGACATCTAGTCTTACTGGGTAGTACTATAATCGTACTGTGAATGATAAAGTGCTCTGAAATTAAGTTTGTGGTTCTTTCTTAAGATAATTATTCATGACCTAGTTGTAGATGCTGACATAAGATTAGTAATCTGTTCACAATGTCTGGCTTCAAAAAACGTTTCCTCTTGTGTTATATCCTCTTTCTACCAAAATCCATGCAGTTTGCTATAGGTATGTCTCATTCATTCTCTTTAAAATTCTATCCTTTTTCCAGAATGAGGTGAAACAAACTTTTAAAGCAGTTTTTAAGCCCATGGTGTTTCTAAAAGGCTGGGAAAGATGTGCTACCACATTTCACCTTCCAATTAATAGTTAACTTCTTCTATAGATTACAGCTTTGTGAAGAAAGATAAGTAGATTTAGTACATAATTCTTACTGGATTATTCACAGACTTATTTTCAACCTTCCTTTCACTATTTCTCCCCATCCTCTAACAAAGTCTGTAGTTGTTTGTGCTTACTTTTGGTTCTGGAATATCTCAGAATATTCAGTAATAAATTTGCCTTAATTGTAACCTAAGCTCTCACTATCGTTGTAGTGCCCAGCAGCCACTTCATTTGAAATATACTTTGTTCTTCTGTGTCACTTAAGAATGAACATCAACAGCGTGGTGATGGTTAGCATACTAAAATTGTCATGGTGCCAGCACAGATACATTTTTTTTCTCGTCTGCGAACATATTTTTTCTCAGCTGCGAACACATATAGATACACATAAACTCCTTTCTCTTTTAAAGAGATCCTGACTCTGTATGCTATTTGGAAGATGCCATTATAGGAAAGACAGGCTGCAGGCAGGAAACCAAGGTGGCAATCTAGTTGGAGGTAAGAAAGACAGCCATGGCCTGTTCCACTGCTCAAGCCAGGAGCAGGGCAGACAAGGGGCACCCACTGGATCAACTCCAGCCCCAAGGTTTGGACTTCTCCCTGGGGATGGGGAAAGGCCAAAGACAGTCTGAGACATGGGCCCACAGGTAGACCTAGCTTGAGGGGCTTATGTCCAAGCAAGGCAGGGCCATGGAGAGCTGAAAACTGGCTCTGTGGTGGTGTCACTGGGGCAGGGGCTAATGGCACCTGGGGGCTGACATGGAGTCCTGGACCATGGGCAGGGTGGAGGGAGACCCTGGGAGGCTGGGAAAGGACAATCAGGCCCATCAATGCCCTCAGGGATAAGGCAACTTATTCTGTATTGAAAAAAAAAAATATTCAGCACACCTCTCAATATTGATGCTCCTGTCTTGTCTGACAGTTCTCTAGGTGGCCCTGCCTAAGCAGAGGGGTTGGACCAGATGGTCTCCAGAGATCCTTTCCAACCTCAGCCACTCTGTGATTCTGTGATGGTGATGTTGCCATTATAATGAAAACCTGGTTAATAGTCTAAAATACTGTGACTCTATCTGGTTTTTCTAATGATCTAAGGAACACACATCCCATTCTTTATGGTCAAACAACAACTCATGAAAAAAAAATCTGTATTAGTAGCATTTTCAATCTTCAGGTCTGACAGCAACCAGTTACAGTGCTATTTACAGAAAAAAAAAAAAAAAACAACCCCTATTTATGTCATAGCACATCTTTGTCATTTAGTGGCTTTGGCTAATCTGACTTCTGACTTTTTTTTTTTTTTTTTTTTTTGGGCCACCAATAATTGATTTTAGGAATTTCAAAGTTGTCTGAGGTAATTGAAGGCAATGTACTTGGAGAAATTTCTAAATCAGGAAAGTCCTTGTACTCATAAGCTTTGTATACAATAGCTGTTCTATTGTATACAGCCCTAGCAGACTGAAGCGGCAGATTTATGATGCCTAAAATGAAATATCACTGAGCCTGAAAGACGATTTAGGATGTATATTTTATTTAGTGAAATTGTCCTCTTTTTGCATGTAAGAAGCTACGCACCCTTTTATTTATTGGTTACCTGTAGAATTTTGTGAGTTTATAACTACTTGACTACCATTAATAAACTTCTAACTGTACAAATTTGAGGTGCAGGTTAGAAAAAACCCAAAATGGAAGTGTGAAGCAACACATTCTTTGGTTTTGACCTCCGGAGAATGAATTGTAATTTTTGCAATTTATCACCAATAACTTAAAGCTGAAATTGTGATTTCTGCATTTAAAAATCAGATTTTATGTTGAAATTCAATTTGTTAATTTTGTAATTGAATATTTGATTTAGGTGGCAGGCCAATTACTTGCTTTCTATTTTTATTGTTATATCAATTTTTGAACTAAAAAGATTTCATCAGTAAAGAAATATAAAATATTTTAGCATGGACAAAGTATAATTAAAAAGTGGAAAAGTATCTACAGAATCATATTTCCGGAGTGGAGGTCATTGAGGCCTAACAATTAAAGATTTGGTTAAAGCCCAAAATTGTTACATATGACAGTAACCTTTTTCACTGAATTCAGTGACACAAAATCAGAGAGCACTTGCTCACAGAAAAGAATATCTAAGTCATTGACAAAATATTGTTGACTGCTACTATGCCATGTTTTCTCTGAGGAGATGAGAGAAAAAAAAAGCATGAAGTATAAGTCTGAAAGGAGTTAGTTAGGATACTTGTTTGAGAAAGGGAATAGAGTTGAGAAGATTCTGAAGTAAAAGATCAGGGGACAGAATAAGTGAGGTATAACCTAGAAGAACTATCCAAAACCAAAAATGATTTAGCAAGACAGTAGACAATAATAGTGGGAGAAAAATCAAAGTATATACATATTGAGAGGAAAAATGCAAAGTTCAAAATAGTGTATTTTTTTTTAACTTAGATAAAATGTGATATTAAATTACATTTAAGAATGTCTTCTTCCAGCAGAAAACAGGCCTTGGATAACTGTATTTGCTGATCATGCACAGGGAATGTTGCATATTATTATTTTTTTTTCTTTCCCTAGATCAACTTGACTAGGCACATATGTGCAGTCATTTTATGCAAATTCAGCTGAAAAAAAATTTAGGCCATAAAATGCGATGCTTAATGAAGAGAATTTAAGTACGAGAGCCCTTGGTTATGAGTTTGTGGATTTTATTGAATAAATAATTTCAGTAGGGAAACCATGCAAATGTATCTGGCTTTGATCATTACAGATAAGGATAATTTTCTATATCTGCAAGAAATAATTTTTTTTTTTTAATGTCTGATGGCAGGTTTTGCTTTGGAATCTATGGAAACTGAAAAATGCTGAGTTCTAGAGATGAGTTTAATGTTTCTGCCTGATGAAATACATTAACCACAATCATAAATGTCACCATTTATGTAGCTTAAATTTTACAACGTCTGCTTTTCATGTCATCTGTGGGTCATATCTAGCCTCTCTAAAGTAAAAGGGTTCTTGATAATATAGCAGATTAACCCAGTAGCACTTTCTGCTAATGATTCCTCCATGGAACTAGGGAAGATATTGAGCCCGATTAGGGAAAATACTGGGACCCCAAAAGGCAGAGTGTTTCTATGAGAAGGAATCCTCTTGAAAGATCTCATTATTCTTTTGTTGGAGTGACTCATATAAGATATGTTACATAATGTATGCTAAAATTTAATTTGAGTGCCATATATGTTCTTTTTAGTAGCATTCATTTCTACTGTAATTTTTAAAGTACTCTACCACAGTGGAAGAAATTAATAACCATCTTTTTCATCAATTTATCCTTCTGAAGCCAAAGTTATTTAATGTCCAGGGTTGCAAAACAAATTCTGGAGAACCAAGGGCAATACAGTTGCATCATAAACCTCACTACAGTTACAAAAAAAAAACAAACAAAAAAACCCCCCCCAAAAAACCCCAAACCAACAAAAAACCGAAAAACCCCCACAACTCATGATGTCCAGAGTTCTTGAACATGGGATCTGCTTAGCTAAATATCTTGTTCACCTACCCTCCTTTTTCCTTCTGTTATCTTTCTCCCTGTTATGCTGCTGGTAGGCTACACAGATTTCTGAGCCTGAACATGGGTACAATGCATTGTTATGTTTGACTGTGCGAGTCCAATTTCTGCCCTTTTTAACTCATGCCTCACACATCTACCTGGCTGTGTAGGATGGAGTGTGATTGATATATTTGAACTCAATTTAAAAATATTAGTAGGCTACCTGAGAGTGTTGAAAGGCTGAATCAAATGTTGCAGTTCACAAAATGTTCTATTCTATTGTACACTATTTAAAGGAAAAGTTAGTTGTCATGGGCAGCCTTCATCATATCTCAGCTCTTAAAACCTTGAGTTCAAATTACAGATTCTCCCAGCCTTATGGAATGAAGAAATGCTTACACATACAAATGAAAAACTACCATCTTTTTCAATCCTTGGAAAATCAGGAGAAATACATCATTTTTAAATTTATAATGATTCCAAAGTACTGTTCTTCATAATATAACAAGATAAAATTAATTAGATTAATAAAAACAATTCAAGATTTAAGTGTGATAAGTCTAAGACAATACGCCTTAACTTTCAGATTATATTGCACATGTTACATACAAAAGATGACAGTTAGGGGTAGGTAAAATAAACAATATCAAGTCTGAATGTGATGAACAATGTATGACTACTTTAGAATACACAGGAGTTTATATCTTTGCCTAGTGTTGTGCCCATTGGCTATGGCCACTCTTTGATGATGACTTTTGCTGGTATAATGTATAACTTCAGATGCTGATGTGCACCAGAAATGTTAGATCATAATAGAGAAACTAAATTCACTTTTACTATCCTTCCTCTGCTTCATTTTTTTCAAAACTCAAGGTAACAACCATACATAAGCATCTATTCAGTTGGCATGTAACAGAGCATGAACTAAAGGAGACATAGCAGTCTGATTTCCAACGTGGAAACCAACTGACTTCCCAAATGGTTTATGATAGCCATGACAAATTAAAATTCCATAGCATAGGAGTGGGGAGGAGTAGAGAAAAAGCTTCTGACTTTGTGAGCCAAGTTGGTTTTGTTGAAAAAAATGACCTCATAGCTTGTATGGTACACTGCCAAGTACATGTGTCTGTCGTAAGATTAATGCCTATTCTGAAGACAGCAAAATATTTATTTCCATAGAAAAATAAATCAAATGAAGCATATTTAGAATAAAACAACATCAAAAGTAAAGTAAGTTTATAGTTGCTCTGAGAAGAGGGAAATCACTAATTACTTGATAAACTACGTTAATGAAACATTTCAAAAATAGAAATGTAAAAGCCAGGAAATGAAGAAGTCAAGTCAGCCATTTGAGCATGAAGTGTAGTTACATATATTAAAAAAAAAAAAAAGTTTCTTATTAGTTAGAATGTAAAAAAAATATAGTCATCAGTTATACTAGAATTGAAATGTATAATGGCATAGCTTTTAAAGAACAAATTTCTTTAACAGAAACTATATATCTTAAATCCTCAAAAAAATTGTTTCCAGAACTTCCACAATAATATTTACTTTTATGTTTTTATTGGAATGATTTTTATTTTCCTTTTACAATAAAATAAGTAATCAATGTAGCTATTCTGTATAAGCCATTGACGTAACATTTTTGACATAAAAGAGTAAAAGAGCAAAGTACATGTTGGTAAGTTTTCAAATTTATTTTCCTTTCAAAAATAAGAGATTCTGTAGACATGAGTAAGCAATTCCTTCCCTCCCTGATTTCTTGTTTCTTTACTTTTTCTTGCTTGCTCTTTTGTTTTCTTGCTCATTTGCTTTCTTGCTTTCTCCTCTGTATAGCTTGGTTAGGAAAGTTCAGCATTTTAGGAAAACAAATTCAGAAAAATTCTGGCATAACATTCTATTTTACTAAAGATTACTCTAAAAAAAAAGTGTATTTTCTGTCATATTTCTTTACAGCATATATGACCTAGCTTTCAATGGCATTTTTCAGATATATAGTTTACTTATTTCTGCAGTTGTGATACTGTTCCTTCTTCTTAAATCTTTTTTAGGGTTAGGATTTTGATAGTTATTTTTCAGATATTGCTGAATAAATCTATTTTCTGACTTATATTAGATGCCTACATTTGGGTTTTTATCTAAGTGTCCTAGCTGGAAACAGTAGTAGACTTTTAAAAATAACAGCACCATTACTGTGACGGGACAAGATCTGGTCAATACTACTTCTATCTTCAGTCAATTAAATGCAGAATATTTTAGAACTGAGATTATTTAGCTTAATATATTTAGAATGTCTCTTGTATTTTCAAATCACCTTTTAAAATGCATTAGAGATATGTATATATAAAATTACATATTTAACAGATATTTTTATATATCTATATGTAATATGTATGTGTTTTTACTTATATAGATATGCAAATGTAAAATTGATCTTTTGAGAACCTTGAGTTCTAAGGGAGGTGGAATAGTGCTAATCTATATATCCATCTGAATGGTATTGCTTGTGCTTACAATTGTAGTACTTTAAATAGAATTACAAAACCTCTATATTTTTTATAAATTCTGAAGAAACATAAATAGTAGGATGTTTAACATAGTCCTCCAAATAGTGCTTAACAGGTGAGCTAAGGAAAAAAAGGTCAAATTTGCAGGGACTATTTCATTTTAAAGTTAAAAGTGATATATTAATCAAGTATGTTATAATAATGAGCAACTGCATTAAATAGTTTCACTCTACTTATATGCAAGGAAATACAGCTTTTCATTAACTGTTGGATGAACTGCAGTCCAAGTACATTCACTGTTTTTATGTGGGCACTTACAGTACCTTCATCATGGCTGAAGCTTGACATTAATGTCTATACCTTTATAATACCTCTGCAAGGTAGGTCTGTTTCATTCAAAGAGAGCAGCTGACTGAGACAGAGAGTAAATAAATTATCCAGCATCACAGTGGAAGCCTGTGGCAAAACTCCCATATTTACTAATCTTCTAAGTCACAGCTTGATGCTTTACTCACAAGGTCGTTTTTCACCTGCTTCAGAACATGCCCCTTCATACATTGCAGATGTGTAGATTAGCAGTGCTTTTGGAAAACAGATTGGGAAATTTGTCGTATTTTTGAAAGAAGTTTCCCATTCTCCCTCTTGCTATATATATTCACTTATTGAAATTGAAACTATTTATGAGGAAAAGACTGTTTAAAATAATTTTCCACTTCAAAAGTCTTTTTAAAGGAAGCTTTAAAATTTTTGAAGCACCACATTTTAATATTTTATAAGTAAGAAAAAATTGTTCATTTGAAGAAAGCCACCTTTTAGAACATTCATTATAATTAAGAGAGAGAAAAGAATAATTAAATATTTTCAAAACATTAGATGAAATAATTGGATTAATTTTATCTTTTTTAGGGAAAGAAGGACCACTTTAATTTTTTGAGGTTCTTATCGTTTTAATGGGAAGTCTAAATGTTTACATCTCCATATTTCTTGTGGAATAGGAAAAATTATTTCCTATTAATCTCTAACTAAAAATTAAAATCCCACCCCATTCTCTGCTTTTTCCCTGTCCCCACCAAGAAAACCATGTATTTGAAGCAAAATAGTCCATAATGCCTACTCTTTCCTTGCCCCAGATTATTTGAATCTCTTAACTGGTTATTGACTGCAAATAAACCAAGAAAGATATGTGCTTAGGAAGCTAGCATATGCTGCAAACAAATAAGATACTACTTGATATATATTTCTCTGCTGAAGTATATTTGATTCATATATGCTTTTATGTATCGCCGAAATGGCTTATTTCCTTTTACTCTAGACTGTCACATTTTCTCTACTGATGAAAGATATGCACTGACCTATGTAATTGCTACTGCATCATTGAATAGTTGGAGACATTAGGATTAGGAACTAAGGTGCTTCTCCAGAGATGCCAACATGTCCTGAAGGCCTATAAGTGGTGATAAGGCTGCTCCCATACAATTTTAAATTGGTGAAGTTCCACTTGGTTAAGGAAATTAAAAAGACAAGACAGTGATTGCAGAATTGTCAGCATGAGTTCCTACAAATATTCTATGTCAATATTGATTTTAAAACTACAGGGAAGCAAACTGTGATAGCCCAGCCACTTGGAAATGAAGGATCATTGCAGAGAAAAAGTTTTCCAAACTTAGTTTCTGGTTCTTTAGTCTATATGTTTCTTATATTACTAGATATGGAAGAAGTACATTTTTGTTAAGTTAGCCATGTAAGTTAGATAATGTACTAGCTCCTGTATTTATATTCCTTACATTAGATAAATTATCATAACAGTGACACAAAAGTCTAAAAAGAGGATACAGCAATTGAATTTGTCTTTTCTAAAAGAGAAAATATTTTATTAAGACAAGATTAAAGTGCAGTAGAAATCAATTTTTTTTATATTTTTTTTTTTCTGAATTGTAGAGGGATCAAGAAATGACAGTCAGAAAACAAACAAAATAAGAAGTTACAATAAATATATTTTACCAAGCTTTTTAATCTAAGCATTTTAATCAAGTGATCATTTTATTACTTCAATGAGAATTTAAAGATGTGCAATTTTTTAAGGTAACTCTTTGTATCAATCTTTGTAATAGACCTAATTTGAAAGACCACCTTTCTTCTTACTGTGTAAAGAGATGACATATTTGGTGCGAAATATGATGACGTATTTGGCAAAGTTGCTCAACAAGATATTCAGGCACAGAGTCACAGAACTTGGTGCATATGTTCTATCCTACTGCAACCTAAGAAAATACTGGTATTTAGTCAGACTTAGAATTATGCAAAATTTGCTCACTGAACTTCTAAGTACTGCAGACTACCATAATGAAACAGTTAGGAATATATGAAACAACACTGTAGATGACTACACCATGCAGAAGATCTGGATCCTTTTTTGTCACTCAAATAGCATATACCTTGTTAATATCCTAGTTTTCTTTAACTGATACCATGTATTATAGTTACTATTGCAGTGGTACAGATATGGAACTGTATTGTTTTTAGGGTATGTAAGAACTTCAAAGTAAAAAAACATTACTATATCTTATTTCCTTCCATTAGACATAAAGGTTTCTGATGTATTTTTGACATCAGTAAGCAAAGGGCCAACTTCAAACCTGAAGTAAGTGTACACTCTACATTGTACATGACAATATTTTGTCTTAATGATACTTGCTTTCCTGTTTTACATGATCTAAGATGTACATGCAGCACATGTATGTGTATATATATATATATGTACACACATATATATCACAGAAACATTATCAGAGTTTAACAGTTTGAGGGATCAACATCCCATGGAAAAGAGAACATTCAAAATACAAAGTGTATTCAGAGCAGGTGAGATGTCCATTAAATTATTATTTGTTTTTTGTTCTCTGCTGTAGAGAAACAAATGTTTCCTTATTAACAAGAGCAGGACTAATTTTGTAATTAAGATGTGCATATAAAGTCACTATCTCTGTACATCCACATTGCTGTTTAAATGTGCAACTGCACCTTATGTAGGCAAATATGAGGTCTCTTTAAAGCAGTGAGCTTAGATGCTAATAATGGTACACAGGAATAGCTGCCTTATCTTTTTAATTTCCTTGAACAAGTGTAACTTCTGCACTTTAGGACTACAATATGTCAGATACTATCCTCTGAATACTTATCCAATATTTCATACTGCACTCACTTTGGCGTCTGTGTTGTCATGGCTAGACTACCGAAGGTACCAGGGTTAGCTTTTTTGGATTTTTTTTCTCACAAGTTTACATGAATGTCAGTTGCACCTTCAAAGTGCAATATAGACATACTTTTAGAAATTAAATAAAAAACTCTAGCCTGGAATAGTACCAACCTTTCTCTGAAGTAGTGTTGGAACCATCTTAATCTCAGAGGCTGTGAAATTCTGTTGCCATATAATTAGTTTTTGAAAATGTAATTAGTTTTCATAACAGTATGGGATTAAACGCTAAATGCTGCATTAATATATCAAAGGTCATTGTGTTTTGCATAGTAAATCAGGATATTTGAGTATTCCTACACCACACAATGCAGTACCATGTAACGAATGTCCAAACATTCTAGTATAAATATATACAAAGAATTGTGCAGCATTATATGGAGATATACACTTGGGTCTCAGCATCAGAGTAGCCTCCTAACAGTCTTAATTGGCTCTGGCACAGCGCAGTGTTGGCAGAATGGTACTGCTTCTAGTTCAGATTCAGCTTGTGCTGGAGTAGCTTGAATATCTCTGGACGCAACTGAGTGATGCAGTGTAGATCTTTACAGGTCATGAACCCACTCTTGATTTCTGTATATGAATGTACAGTTTTTAAAATGATGTAACTGCTATTATACTGTATTGTAACATATTTATGTACACATACTGAAATTGTTTATCACACAGTGGCTGTTAACGAGCTTCCAGCAGAAACCCCTGGGAGAGTATGTTTCACCCAAATACTAACTTCATTAGAAAGATGCAGCAGAATGAATCAGCACATATTTTTCTAGGAATAGTTTAAGTGAGGATCAGTTGATTTCTAATTTACTTAAAAATTTAAGAACAAAATAAGAACGGCATTTTGTGTAATTCACTGCTGTATTCTTAACTATGATATCTTGGTTTGTTTATTATTTAGGTTGGGATTTAATTAAAAATTTTCACTCTTTTTTCCTTTCTGGAACAGTTGGATTAATAGAGTTTCTTATGAAAAAAAAATAAAGAAAATAAATTTCTTATCCTCTTTAAATATAAGGTAGCTGATACATGAGCATAGGTGAATAACCTATATCACATTTACTATACAGCAGCATTTGCCTACAGCTTCCTAGATTTGTAATTAGATATTACTCCTGAATCAAATTAAAAAAAAAAAAATCAAAAAGGAAGCCTACAGAAGGTGGAAGTGAGGACAGGTAACCTGGGAGGAATACAGAGCTATTGTCCTAGCAGACAGGGATCAGGTTAAGAAGGCTAAAGCCCTGATAGAATTAAATCTGTCCAGGAATGCCAAGGGCAACAAGAAAAACTTCTATAGGCACATTGAGGATAAAAGGACGACCAAGGAGAATGTAGACTGTCTCTGGAAGGAAACAGGAGACCTAGTTACCTGGGATATGGAGAATGCTGAAGTACTCAATGACTTTTTTTACATCAGTCTTCACTGGCAAGGACTCTAGCCACATTGCCCAAGTCACAGAAGGTAAAAGCAGGGACTATGAGAACGAAGAACCACCCACTGTAGAAGAAGACCAGGCTTGAGACCATCTAAGGAACATGAATGTGCACAAGTCCGTGGAACCTGATGAGATGCATCTGTAGGTCCTGAGGGAAGTAGCAGATAAAGTTGCCAAGACACTACTCATCATGTTTGAGAAGTCGTGGCAGTCTGGTGAGGTTCTCACTGACTGGAAAAGGGGTAACATAGCCCCCATTTTTTAAAAGGAAAACAAGGACGACCTGGGGAACTACAGACCAGACAGTCTCGTATCTGTACCTGGCAAGGTCATGGAGCAGATCCTCCTGGAAACCATGCTAAGGCACATGGAAAATAAGGAGGTGATTGGTGACAGCCAACATAGCTTCACTAAGGGCATATCATGCCTGAAAAATTTGGTGGCCTTCTATGATGGCATTACAGCACTGGTGGATAAGGGATGACCAACTGAAGTTGTCTACCTGGACTTGTGCAAAGCATTTGACACTGTCCCGAACAACATTCTTGTCTCTAAGCTGGAGAGACATGGATTTGACAGACGGACCACTTGATGGATAAGGAATTGGCTGGATAGCTACACTTAAAAAATTGCCATCAACAGCTTGATATCCAAGTGGAGAAAAGTAATGAATGGCATTCCTCAGGGGTTGATATTGGGACTGGCGCTGTTTAACATCCTTGTAGGCAAAACAAAAAACATAGGCAGTAGGATTGAAGGCACCCTCAGCAAGTTCGCTGATGACACCAAGGTCTGTGGTGAGATCGACACGCTGGAGGGAAGGGATACCATCCAAAGGGACCTGGACAGGCTGGAGAGGTGGGTCTGTGCAAACTTCATTAAGTTCAACCGGGTCAAGTGCAAGGTCTGGGCAATTGCAGGCACATATACAGACTGGACAGAGAATGGATTGAGAGCAACCCTGAGAAGGACTTGGAAGTGCTGGTGGAAGAGAAGCTCAACGTGAGCTGGCAATGTGAGCCTGCAGCCTAGAAAGTCAACCGCACCCTGGGCTGCATCAAAAGGAGCATGGCCAGCCGGCCAAGGGAGGTGATTCTGCCCCTCTGCTCTGCTCTTGTGAGATCCCACCTGGAGTACTGCATCCAGTTCTGGAACCCCCAACATAAGAAGGACGTGGACCAGTTGGAGAGGGTCCAGAGGAGGGCCATGAAGATTATAAGAGGGCTGGAGCACCTATCCTATGAAGACAGGCTGAGAAAGTTGGAGCTGTTCAGCTTGGAGAAGAGAAGGCTCTGGGGAAAACTTATTGTAGCCTTTTATACTTATGGGGGGCTTATAAGAAAGAGGAGGAGAAAATCTTTAGCAGGGCTTGTTGTGATGGAGGAAGGGATAATGGTTTTAAAACAGAGGGAGATAGATTCAGATTGGATGTAAGGAAGAAAGTTTCTACAATGAGGGTGGTGAAACACTGGAACAGGTTGCCCAGAGAGGTGGTGGATGCCCCATCCCTGGAAACGTTCAAGGCCAGGTTGGATGGGGCTCTGAGAAACCTGATCTGGTTGGAGATGTCCCTGCTTGTTGCAGGGGTGTTGGACTAGATGACCTTTAAAAGTCCCTTCTAACCCAAACTATTCTATGATTCTGTGATTCTATCTAACACACAGCTAAATATCCTGTGGATTCAAATTTTTGCTTGCCTTGTATTATTATAGTAACTGCATGCTAAAAGTCAGACCTTGACTAGACCTTCATATAAGAACTTGCAATCTATTCCTGATTTTATTATTTACTGGCCATTATGTCTGGACCAATATTCATATATCTGATGTTGTGTTTTAGCCCTAGTCACCATACAGTTTCTTGCTCACCCTCCCCCATTCCCAGCGGGATCAGGGAGAGAACTAGGAAGAAAAGAAATTTCCTGGGTTGAGATGGAGACAATTTACTAAAATACCAAAGGAAAACTACAATAATAACAGAATATAAGAATATTAAAACATACAAAATTAAAATGCACGTTTTCTTACCCCCAATGTCCCAATGACCGACACAGCCCATCCCGAGCAGCAATCATGGAAATGAAACCGAGCAGCAAGCAAAGGAGCAAAAGGGAGCCAGCAAGGTAGGAGGAATGATACCACTGAGTGAGAGAGAGAAATGGATGCCAGTAAAGCAGATATCCCACCCTAGTCAACCCCCACTTATATACTGAGCATGACTTTTATGGCATGGAATACTCTCTTTGGCCAGTTTGGGTCAATTATTCTGTCTGTCTTTCGCCCAGCTTCCTGCACCTGCACATCAGCGAGACTTGGAAAGCTGGACGGTGTCCTTGATCTCATTAGCAACAACTTGTATCATCAGGGTGTTTATCAACATTCTTCACATATGAAATCCAAAACACACTGGCCACTAAGAGGAAAATTAACTCCATCCCTGTCGAAACCAGGACACCTGACTAAATTGCATCATACCCAATTTGCAAAGCTAAATGTAAAGAATTCAAAACTTTCCCTAGTTCATAGTGTTGGACAGAGGAACAGAACTGAGGTACATTTCCTTGTTCTGGATTGCTGGGAACATCTAGTAGCTACACGCCCCTCAGCGGATTTGCAGCTGATGAAATTAAGTCTTCTTGTACTTAAAGTTTCTGACAATTCTTGACAATGAGATAGAAGCCATGTTTTAATTAGTAGCCTCTAAAGTAACATTTTTTTTTTTTGTAGTTGCAAATGTTCATCGTCAAATAACTACCAATATGACTGAGTCCTTAGTGTGTATATGTGAGGCAGTTGAATTTGGAAGTGTATGTTTACATGCGCAGATTAAACTGTTTCAACCAACAGTTCTGCTTGTCCTTTGCCATTTTTGGAAGGAGTAGACTGAATTTAGAAATATAGTGCTCACTTAGTGCTGTTAACAAGTAAGATCTGCCAGACCACTGGTAATAAATTGTTTAATTCTTATCTCAAAGGAAGGCAGATCAAACAATATTTATTTATTAAAGAAATGCTAATTGCTGAGGTGTTCGGTTTATTTTATTCTGAATATGAAGAAGAATGATATCTTCTTTATCATATTTTTCAACCCTTCACTCTCAACAAGGTCATGTTCCCTCTTGGTGACAATCGCTTAATTCTTCAGTAGCAATTTTAACAACAGAAAACTCCAGGCATGTCCCGGAGGAGGGATTTATACTTGTGCAAATAGACTTGGAAAACACAAGTCTTAATACGCTTACATTTAATACATATTTTTAAACAGCATTTAAATCCACAATGGGAGGGATATTTCTTTGTAATCTTTGGGGTTTTTTTTGCTTATTTGTCTGATTTTTTACTATGTATTTTGATTTGGTGCAGACAGTAAAGGCTGTAGAAAAATTGAAAACAAAACAACCCCCCAAAACCAATATGTGGTAGAATAATCAAAAGAGCAAATAGCAAATCAAATCAATAATAATTGACCAGTATGAAAGCTCTGCAACTTTTAGGTTTTTAGCCTTTTTCCCTTCCTTCATTCTTTTTATTACTATTGAGATTAAAACTCTCAGGACAGAGGAAATCTAATAGCAAACTTGTAAAAGTGGTTACTTTATTCTGGATCTTTATATTTTTTAGACTATTACTGGCATTCAGTACCCAGCCTCTTCTTTCTATATACTTTAAAAAAAAAATCATGTCAAAACAATTAATTTTACTTCAATCCAGCAAAACAGGCTTTTTTTTTTTTTTTCTGTTTTGATTGTGTTGCATGTGCTATGAATTTACATGAGTGGCATGTATCTAGTAATAGTACTATAACATGATAAAGCACCTGTTCTTCTGTGGAATGATACAGTGATAACTTAATATGAATAATCCTCCCAGTGTTAAGAAGTCAAACAAATCAAAATGGTGTTACTATCTTGAAGGCCTCTCAACAAGCACTCTTTAACCTTTGTTAAACGTCTTGTGTTTACTATGCATCACCTTTAAAGATCTAGCTAAATTAATTAATTCACCTTTATCCCCTTGAGAAACACTATTGATTTTTATGAAAATGAATTAAACATTCACTATCAATTAAGTTCTGTGTTTGCTTTTTTAGAAGAGCTATCTTCTCACTGAATGAGAAATTTACCTGCCAGCAAACACAATAGACTGTTGTGCTGTCCACATATTGGCATACATACTGGATAAACAAAACCCAATTAGACTTCTACTTATGCTGCATCAAGATTAGATATTATGTTCAGGCCTCCTTTTTCAAAGTGCAATGCCCAGCTAAATTGCATCATTTATCCTAGGTTTCTTTATTGCTTAAATATGTAGAAAATTAAGTTATTGAGAAGTTTGGTTGTGAGAAAAAAAATGAAACAAGAAAAAAAAAACCTCTTTTTGACTAGGTGTGCTTTACATTTTATTTTTGCCTATCGACCATGTCAGTTTTCCTTTTCTTATTTTCTGTGATGATAAGTAGCATATTTGGACTTTACATTACAAAAATGCTTTTTTCCTACAACTGTTTTGGCAGCAGTTCCAAAGAACTCTTCGGGATAATTTTGAGCACTTCATCCTGTTCTTTTTGTCCTTTGATTTACACTATTAAATTTGATCCTAGATGTCTCTTTCACTCATTATTTTTTTTTTTAATAGAAGTGTGTAGAAGTCTGGATGCAAACCAGTAAGACAGTGTTGCTTTTGAGACCACATGATTAATACAAAACCGTGAACTGGAAAGAGACAACATATTTTCAGATCAGGAAATATATTAGAAAAACAACACAGTTGCTATAGCACTTTATATGGTAGTGTCACTTCAATGAGAGACACATGCAAAGAACAGCTGAAATAAAATTTCTTGGGATGAGCATGTACTAAACATGGACCCTATTACCTAGACAGTTTGCAGAATTATTAACTTTTACGCCTAAACATTTAGTAAGCAACTTATATAATTTACTCTTCTACTTTGAGTTATCCTGAGCAATTATATTCTCCCATCTATTATCAGCATTTAATCTCTTTTTTTTTTTTTGTATCTTTTGTTGTTGTACCCATAATTTTTATCCCAGGTTCATTGTTCTTTTAAACATTTCCATTAATGGTTTGATTGATTTCCAAAATAATTACTCCTTGTCTTATCGCTACAGGCCCTACAAAAAAAGTTTCTCCCCAGCTTTCCTGTAGGCCCTCTTTAAGTACTAAAAGGCCACAATAAGGTCTCCTCAGATCCTTCTCTTCTCCAGGTTGAACAATCCCAACAGTCTCTCAGGCTTTCTTCATAGGAGAGGTGGTCCAGCCCTCTGATCATCTTTATGGCCTTCCTCTGGACCCACTCCAACATGTCTATGTCCTTCTTATGTTGGGGGCTCCAGAGCTGGATGCAGTATTCCAGGTGGGGTCTCACCAGAGCAGAGTAGAGGGGCAGAATCACCTCCCTCCACCTGCTGGCCGTTTTTTTTTTTGATGCAGCACAGAATACAACTGGATGCCTGTGCTGCGAGTGCACGTTGATGACTTATGTCCAGTTTTTCATCCACCAGGACTCCCAACTCTTCTGCAGCAGGGTTTCACTCAATCTTTTCATCCCCTATCCTGTACTGATAGTGGGGGTTGCCCCAACACAGGTGCAGAGCCTGTAGCAATAAAAGAAACAGTAGTGATTTTAAACTAAAAGAGATAGATTTAGACTAGACATAAGGAATTTTTTTTTTTTTTTTTTAACAATGGGGATGATGAGGTACTGGAACAGGTTTCCCAAGGAGGTGGTAGATGCTCTATCCTTAGTGACATTCAAGGTCAGGCTGGACAGGACTCTGAGCAACCTGATCTAGTTGAAGGTGTCCCTGCTCACTGCAGGGGGCTTGGAGTAGACAACCTTTGATGGTCTCTTCCAACCCAAAGAATTGTATCATTCTGTGATAATAATCAGTGCTTAACAGAAGGAGAAAATGTAGCAATAGCTTTTAATTCCAATTAATATAAACTTTCCAAATCATGTTGTTGATTACTAGATCAAAAAAAATGGTGTATCCTAGGAAAAAGATGAGTCTATTTTTTGTTTGATGTTAATTACATTCAAAATGAAGTCTTTAAAGAATCTGCAAGGTATTATATGGCATTTAGACACTCGCTGAAATATACTGAATGTACCAGTAAAATGAGATAGTGTTGCACACTCATGGCATAAATTCACATATGTTATATTAGAATAGTGCCTTTTTAGAAAGAAAATGAGAAAAAAATCATAAATAACTAACAGAGTAAGAGATGATGAAGCCGTTCATGAGAAAATAATGGAGGCATTAAAACCTGTATGGACCACGACAGAAATGTCAGGTAATAGTTAGAAATGGATGATTGGGAACCTGCAGAGTTGTCCCCTTTCCAAGTAGATGAGACAACCTTAAACTTTGGGGAGTAAATGCAAACACAATTTTCTTCTAAATCATGTAGTACAGTAAGTATCTTCTAGTGCTTCATTTTTTTTTTCTGTTATGTTGGTTTATATTGCTTAAGTAGCATCTTGCATACAGATGTAACACAGCATAATACGATTTAATTTAATATGACAGCTAGAACTTAGAAAAAAACCTACTTTTAATCAGACACTTCCCATCAATTTTAGCCATAAGTATCTGAACTGATTTGCTGACTATGACAGAACTGGATGTTTGTGAAGTGCAGGTCCTTGTGGGTAACCATAACAATCCACGAACAATAATGGATTTCTGTCTTCCCTTCCTTTGAAGCCACTCATGGTACATTCTTTGATATTTGCACCATACCTGTTAGCTTGGATAACTGTGGGGTGTATGAGACAGTGATAATAAATAAAATAACACCAGAAATGAGCATCAGATCTGTGATATGAAATGAAGCCTTCCCTGGCCTGTCAGAAGAGATACGAAAAAATATAATGGTGCTGAGACTAATTGTACTGGAGGTCTTCAAAAATAAGTGTAAGGTCCCAGTACTGTAGCCTGATTACCTTTTTACAACAACAATAATGGACCCTGGAAGTAGTATCATCATTAAAGAAGGTGAAGGTAAGCCAAAGATCCCCTTAGTGTTTTGGGTTTTGGGTTTGTTTTGGTTTGGTTTTGGTTTTTTGTTTTTTTTTTTCTGAAAGGGATGGAGGAAGAAGGAGGATTATTTTTCTTTTTTTTCTTTTTTTTTTTTTTTTTGTGAAGACCTTGAAATAGTACTACATCCTGTAACACCATTTTCTGCAGAACCTAGATCTTCTCCAAGGACAGCTGGTACTGACCTAAGCAAAATGTGCTTCATTTGCAAAATGGTAGTGGTTTCGGTTTTGTTTGGGTTTTTTTCTTTGTTTGTTTTTGGGCCTTTTTTTTTTGTTTGTTTTTTCTTTTTTTTTTTTACCCTGAATTCTATTGACTGAGCAGTACCATTGACTTGTATAGTACAAAAATCTGATGCTTTCTGGGCATGACAAGCTTCTGACAGGAAATCTCATTGCATCTAGATTGAATATAACCTGTGGAAAATTAATCCAGAAAATACAGTGCTTTTTCTAGGTTTGTCTACAAGGAGCTTTTCTTCCTCTATTCTTTGTTCCCCAACTGACATAACCAATTTTTAGCAACCATCATCTGAATTCTGGTGTGTTCTTACTGCTACTCTTTAATGGATTTCCTTGCTTTGTTGTATAGACATGTTCAAGTTTTAATGTTAACTTTGAAAACCTCCAATTTAAGGGTAAAAGATAATACAACTTATGCATAATCCAAAACTGGAAGCAGGAGCAAGTAAGAAATAGAGGATGATATTCACTTTGTCAAATAGCCCATCCTCTAAAATTAAAAGTAAATCTAAACTTTATAAAATAAGCTTTTTAAAAAAAATCAACATTATTAAATATTACATTTTGTAGTTCAGTTATTTAATTTAATGTTTTTTTTTTTTCTGCACAGAGATATTCATTGTATACAAGGAATACATGTCTAATGGACAACTATGCACATCAGGTACCTGTGGTCTCCACAGGTCTTCTGTGTGAACATACACTGGCATCTTAATAGCTCTACTAAGGAAAAAGAAAGAGGCCAAATCAAGTGAACTAATAAGTTCACATAATAAGGATGAATCAGCAAGAACTTCCTTTGATAAGAGTCCTGGAAATTATAAAAGACATCTTTCACAAGCTACTTCTACAGAAGCAGAAAGGAAGGCATGTTGCTACAGATGAAATTAATTTGTGTTATGACACGCACAGGTGTTGCATATTTAATACACATAACAGGTTTTGTCCTATATAAAATAAGATCCAAGATTATTTATGCAGCCTTTCAAAGTGTCCATTTACATTTGTTGCTATGTTCACCAAAAGAGCAAATAAATCTGGAATTTACTTGGCACAATCTAGATTGCAGGAGAATTAGCAGCTCTAGAAAAAGTTAGGATTAAGATTGCTAGGAAAAGGCAGTGGAGCTTCCGCAATGTCCCAGTTTGGGCTAGGATGGAGCTAATTTTCTTCGCAGTAACTACTGTGTTTTGTATTTCAGATGGGGTTTGGTATGTGAAGAATATTGATAATACACTGATGTTATTAGTCATTGCTAAGAGATCAAGGTTTTTTTTTCAGCTTCCCAGGTTTTGCTAATGTGCAGGTACAAAAAGTTTGAAGGAGCATAGCCAGTACACTTGACCCAAATTGGCCAAAGGAAGTATTCCATACTGCAGACCTCATGCTCTGTGTATGAGGGAGGTTGACAAGTGGGCAACTTTCTTTCTCCCCCCTCAACCCCCCTCCCCGCTGCCACCACCACTTGGGATCATTCTTAGATCTCTTGGTTCCATTCCATGATGACTGCTTGGAATGGGCTGTATCAATCATGAGGTCATCTGGTGGAGATAAATTGTGCATGGTTAATTTTGCATATTCAATTATACTTTGTTATTATTATTATCATTATTTTTAATATATATATAATTAATATTATATTTTCCTTTGCTATCCTAGTAAACTGTTTTTATCTCAGCCCACAAGTTTTTCCTTTCTTTCTGAGTCTCTCCCTCATCCCACTTGGGCAGGTGGAGGGTAAGTGAGCAACTGAGGGTGGTACTTAGTTGCTGGGTGGTGTTAAACCACGACACATAATTAGGAATACAGTCTGGAGTGTTTGCATTCAGAAACCTTAGATGAACTTTCTCAGATCTACATAAGTACTCGGCTGAGTTATCCAACAAACAGATTATGCAGACTGGATGCATGAGATGAAAAAAAAAGAAAAAAAAAATAATGTAGAGAGTGGATGGAGATACAATCCCTCTTTAGTATTTCTTTCCTTTGGCTATTGTGTTCCAGATGAACACAACCAGTGAAGTGGTCCCTTCTGCAAGGTGATGACAATGTTCCAAGCTGAGATAGACCCCAGGTATGTGCAGGCTGCATTATTTCTAAAATAACCTTCCTCACTGCATGGACGGTGAGTTCCTACAAAAATACCACAAGTTCACGTCTCATGGTCTGCCTGCAGACCGTTTCTATACTGAGCCTTAGATTTACTAAAAGTTTGTCAAGCTTGAGATTATTTGCATAAAACATGTTGGCCTGAATGAACTAACAGTTCTAGCGTGAGTAGAAGCAGAGGGTAAACTTCGCAGTTGAAGTCCATCTCTTCACTCTCTTCTGAATAAATCTAGAGAAATAAGGCAGGAAACTCTTCAAGGATTAATTATAAAGTCAATGACAAGACTGGTAGGGAGAAGAGTAAAACTCAATTGTGCTGTCATTGCTCTGGGCTCACAATCTTTTTTTCCCTCTCAATTAATTTCACTCTTTGATAATAAAACAAGTCAATATCCATATGCAAAATTACAAATATTGGCAGCTTTCAGGCCTACTTCCTAGCACAAGTTACGCAGGTAAGTTAAACAGCAGTAGTGTCACACACTTTTTCTATGCAATCCTATTTTACATCTTCATTTACAGCTCACAGACATGTACTCCTTCATTGCATTCAATATTCCTCTCCTGAGTATTCCACTGCCTGTACCTACCACTGAGGGTCATGATCTGGAGAGGATTTTTTCCCCACATTGAATACAGGTCTTTAAGAGTTGAATAGGAATCTGGGAGGCACACTGGCTTGAGCTGTTCCTCCTCCAACATTTTCATTCCCACCCTCCCTGAGATTTGAAGGAGGTTGGTTTACTGCATCTCACCCAGAACTCCAGCTCTACTCGAAACTGTGTTGAATAATGGTAGCAATAAAATCAAGGGAATGATGAAAGAAAATAAATCACTATGGATTTAAAATTACTATTGTATTTTATGATTTATGGCAATTATATTTTGCTTTCATATCCTAATAGGAACAAAGATATGGTAATATTCTATCGGTTATACTGTATTACATTAGTCTCAAAACCAGAAAACCTGATTTACAGAGCCAAAAGCTTTTAAAAATCAGTATATCCTAGTAAATTCCCTTTGTCTATCGTATTAAATATGTAATTTGTTGTGATAGACAAATCCCTTTTGGCTTAATCTTTTAAGAATTTAGGAGCTCAGAAGAAAATGTATTTGAGCTCAACATTGCGAGTCAAAAGATTGTTCACATCAACATAAAGAATATAAATACAAATGCTGGAACATTTGTATTAAACGTTAAAAACTTCTGTTGATCTGTAAAGAATAGATTTACTGTACCTGCCAGACATTTGACATTGATGAGAGCTGCATCTCAAGTCATGTCATAGGTTGATGTTTGGACAGCAGTAGGGGGAAGGATTAATAGACACACTGGAGACTACAGATATGTCACCTTTGTTCTGTTGAACCTCACAGCAACCTTATAAACAGTATAAAAGCAAGGTTCACATTTTTTAATGGTGAGTAGGGCACACGTTAATTTCTAAATCTTCAAGAGTTGTTTTCTTGGTTAATGTCTTTAATGCACTGACTTTCATGACCTGAATCAATTCTCTGTATTTTCTAAAAGTAGAAAGTGCAGGAAGTCTTTATATTTACTTAGATGAGGTTGCTAGAGTAGATAAAAAATAACACAGGAACAGGAAATTTACATGTCCAGCATATAATATTATGCCACAACCTTATTTTTTTTTTTTCCCTGGTACATGGAAACTACTTGTTATATACTATGACTACCTAGTAGGTTGGACTGTAGAAACAGATATATCTTTGCCAGGGGAACAGAATGCAGAAATTGTCTTTAAGAACTGTTAAACCATAAAAAGGATGCACATAGTCAAGTAGATCTCAGTTGAGGTAAAGGCCGATTCAGTATGTAGAATTCAAAATTTATTTCTCTGTTCTGTGGCTTTCTGGGAACCCACTTGGTGAAAATTTCTGTATCATGCGTTGCCCACGTACTAATATAGAAAACATTTAGAAAAATACAAGGTCATATTTCCATTCTAGTTTTTCTCTGAATTTTGAATAAAGTCAATAAGTCTTGGAACATGCTTTTTAGCATTGTTTATTTGCATCTGATGTTTATTGTTACTGACATTTATGGATTTCCTTCTAGAGTCTAAGCAACTGTTGTGGTGTGTTACTGTATGTCACTGGGACAAGAACACTTCCAAAGAAGATCTGACTGTTTGTAAGTTGTCTTTGTACATCTATTTATTAATTAAAAAAAAAGTATAACTGGAGTACCTAAGGCCTTTTACTTCACTAAATTTCTATGCTTTCTGCTGACTGCTCCCCTGCGACTCCAGGGGATGTCTTATTTTGAATTTCCAGATGGTGTCCCTACAAGAGCGCAAAACAATCTTAGGTTTCTTAATGTATCTTGAAAGCTAATATAGTCTTCCTTCATCCTAATATGATGAAGACTGGATACTGTTGATATACTGTCAGAGAAGATGAAACAGGCATCAAGGGGGAAATCACAGCGCTAGCAGGCCCTGTCCCACAGGACCCAGCAAAGTCAGCAAGGCAGACTCAGAGAAGGTGGCAAGGGCCAACCAAGAGTTCAAATCACAAGGACATAGCATAGTGATAAGGCAGATTTGAGGTCAAGTTGGAAAGCCAGTCCGTAGGTCAAAGCTAGGACCAGGTCTGGTGGTGGCCAGGCAGGTCCGTAGTGACAGTGGGGGCTGAGATCAGACCAGGAATTCAGCCCACGGTTTGGAGTCTGGATCAAAGAATTCTATGATCAGGCAGGGCAAGGCTGTGCCAGAGCTGGAGAACTCCTGTGGCATTGCTGATGCAGGGCCTGATGACCCTGGACTGAGCTGAAATGGGGCTCCTGGGTCCATGGGTAGGGTGTGGGGAGGTCCTTGGTGTGACTGGACAGAGGCAATAGGGCCTATAGTACCTTTAGGGCCCTGACATATACAAAGACAGCAAAAGTCAAGAGAACTAATTTTGGGAATGCGCTATAAACCATAAGAAAGCAAATAACCATTATGTTTGAAGTTTCTCATTTTTCAGGAAGCAGTGAAAATTTTCAGAGTTTGAGTGAGGAAAATTATGATGGAGTGGGGACTCTTCATGGTTAAATTTGGCACTAGCATCCATAATCTTGATGAATTTCCAAGTGTCTGAAAAAGCTCAATAAAGCACTTGCTTGTGTTTTCTAGGGAATGGTATTATCATATATTTTTAATCTACATCCGCACAAAGGAAATATTCAATATGCTTTCTGTTCATGCAGTGTGCACACGGGCAATCCTCTGACATGTTCTATGTAGCATGGTGACCTCTAGTAATACCCCTTATGGTCAGCAAATCAGAGTCTTGCATTTTAAAAGGGAATTATACCTGCTTCTTGTAGAAATCTTTCTAGCAGTGATCTCAAACTATTAATAAAATACCATACACTCTGCTCATTGAGATGCCTTGAATATTAAAGACTTTCCTCTAATCAGATTAAGAAATAAAATAAAAAGAACTGCAAGGGTAAGCAAAGTATCTTGGCATCTTATTCACCAGACATCTTATTTGAATGATATATATTAAACTGTTATTCAAATTTGCAGCAAGTCATTAAAAACAAAGTCACAGGTTCACCAGTACTCTCTGTCTATCTATTCTGAATTTACTAACAGCTCCTTTTTATTTTAAAATTATTTCTGTGTTTCTATACTATAGTCTCCTTATTAAAATTCTCAGATCAAGAGGAGCAGCTCTCTAACTAAGCTGAATTAAACAGAGTGAAAGTTGTAGATTGCTCGTGCCAGCACAGGTCAGAGCTGCAACTCAGCAATTATGCTTCTGTTGCTAAGGCAGTTCTAATATATGGTGCACACTGGAGAGGCATGGGGATAAATCTTTAAGGTTTGCTACTCTTATTCTTGTCTCCTCTAATAATTTTAACCAGTTGCTCTCACTTAATAAGTAGCAGAGACATCATCTAAAAATTAGATCAGCGTTGGAAGAAGCGTAGATTGTAGTTACCGTGTTGAGGTTGTCTTTGTTGTCTCATGCTTTGGAATGACGTGGGAAGCATATAAAACACTAAGCACTAAGGGCAGGAGTAATCTTACTTAACTTTAGCCATCTATCCAACTAATCTAAGACAACCTTCCAGTTTCTCTTTATAGCCATAGAACTGTATAATGGAGCAGTCCCATGAATCCTTAAAGGTGATCCATCTGACCTACATAGTTTCATTTGTCAGAATGAGATGAATTGCTGTCTAAAAGTAACTACTTTCCACTGACTATGAAGGAAGCTAATAGAGACCAACACAGGCTTAGAAATAATATTTTTCATTTTAAGCAGGAAGTGAATTTAGTCTTACCTAAAGTTTTCAAAAAGACTGTATAACTTTTGCTGTCAGAATTTTCCTTTTATCTGCTTTTCACCTCCATCCCAAGCACTTATGTGGAAGGAAGGAAGGTGCTCACCTTCTGGCACTGGTGTAGGTTATCACAGCTTGCAGGATCAGATGACTTATTCAGATTTTACTTCGCTTCTGTGCAGTAAATGAGCTGGACAGCAGTTAGAATGGAACATGCATTGTCGTTTTCAATTAAGAAAGAGACAGAGTAGTTATCATGAGGTTAACAATAACATTGTGAGATGAAAATGATAATATTTTGTGAAGAATTGTAATACCTAACTGTAGTATACTTCTTACATTTTCAAATATTCAGTATAATTGCTGATTTGAAGTCAATCAAGAGGGCAAATTATTATTTCCCTATTAAATGCACAATAACAAATACATATCAGAAGCATTTTAATATTGTGATTGTTTGAGACATTACCAAATATGCCCTTTTAAACAAAGTCTTCAACTGAAAGAGGAAATAAAACTTTCTTGAATAATAAGCAAAGTCGTGCCAAAATATAGAATTCAGCTATATGTGAGTGTAAGAACACATCTCTGTGTAGTTTACTTTTACATGTATACTCTACATGAATGACCATGGGCAACATCAAGATACCTTCTAGTCACCTCTGCTACAACCGCCTTACAGGGGCTATTTTTACTAACACATATGAAATCGTTTCTCATTCCAGACACTGAAAAGTCTATCCTGAGATTTAATGGAAATATTTTCATTTGATGATGAAGTATTACCAAAGAAGTCACTGTTGCAGTCATGATCGCTTTATAGATTGTAATTTAAGAAATTAGAAAAGCATAAATTACTCCAACTTGAGTTTCTATTACTGTGCCTCTGTACATACTTCACTAACTAGTTCATAATTATTGTATGTAAGTTCTGCTTATTACAAGGATATGTGTATATAAGGCAATTCTACCTGTACCCAACAGGTAAATTAAAGCTACTTATATTTTTTTTCACATTTGCCTTTTCTCACATTGTCCTAGCAGTTGATGTCATATCTACACATAGCTTTCAAAATTATTAATGCTCTCTTGCTTCTAAAGCTTTGCATAAATTGTAAAACTGTTGTTCAAAAGCAAACAGATCTCTTCCTTGAGTTTTGCTGAAGATTGACTAGATATACATACTCAGGCTTTTTTGGAGTGGGATCACTCACACTACTTTCCTAAGAGTCATTCCTAGATCTTTCCTTCATCCCAGTATCCACACAATAGTTTGTAGCTAGATATGAGAAAATATTTGTGCCTATGCTTTTATATATTTATTTGTTTGTTTGGTTTTTAGGAAAATAAGCTTGTCAACTCTGTTTCCAAACCCGTTTTTAAGGTTAGGTAAGCTCAGGTAAATATTTCTCTTTCAAGTTTCACCATATGACTATAGCCCTTCTTAAATCTTTTCAACTCAAAGAACAATATCCAAAGGACTATGTTGTTATTTTTTTGTGGAGGTCTAGTAAAGTTAAAAGTGCTCAGAACATGCTTGACAGTGCTACCTCACCTGCGGGATATAAAATTTTGTCTTGTATTTTGTTCACAAAACTTTAATTATAATGCACAATAATCTGGGATTCAGACGGCCATTCAGTTGCCTGCAATGCCAGTAAACTGGGTGTCTGAGTTTCCATTAGAGTTAGTGGAGTTTACAGAGTGAATCATCTGAGGAAAGTCGGGATATATTAAGTTGTCTAAACACAGGTGTGCAGTGTGGGAGTACACTGTCTTGAATTCCAGCTGTGACGGTTGAAAATACCATAGGTTTTTATTTATAATTTCTTCATAGGTGCTCTATCTGCCATCTCTGTGCGGATAAACCAAGGTATCGTGTTGCATTAGATGCCAATGTTTAAGCAACAGGTTTGGGTACTGGGTATCAATCTTCTGGTGAATCCCACCTCAAATATACACATACAAAGATTTAAGAGGCAAAAAGTAAGAGACATAAAGTATCTTTTTAGAAGCACTCAAAATGAAGAAATCTTTCAGCATCAAAAAGAAGCCTAACACATAATTATTAGGGATGGGGTATAAATTTTTCACTCCCACAGAACACACTAGCCCATTTCCATTTAGAAGCAAACTTCATCTACTGTAACACACCAATTTTAGGCAGACTGGTTAAAGAGTGTATGAAAAACAATTACTAGTTAGGCATCTATGTTAGGTGGATTGGATCCCAGTTCTGCTTTTTTTTTCATGTTAAATTCTAATTGAAAGTGAAATTTAGTCATGAATTGTACAGTTCAATGTTGCTCTGGTAAAGTTTTATTGGTGTTCAGCTCCCATCTCCTTTTGGACTTATGAGACAAAGGAATGAATTAAGGGATGTTTACTCACAATGACAAAGAAAAGACATCTCTGTCTGACAGTGGCCAACAGCCAGTGTTTAGACCGTGTGAAAAGCAACCGTTTAAATTGAAGGCAAGCTGACAGGGCAGATGACTAAACTATAGTTAGTTGTACAACTGGTAGAATTATAGGTTTAAGAATTGAATTCTGGTAGTGATGATGAGCTTCATATGTAGGGAGAAAGAAGGGAAATATATTTTTCTAGTAAGCTATTTTTTTTAAATTTAGCCTAATTAGATCTGCTTAAAGGTTTGAAATATGAGTTGTGCCAGTGGACATGAATATACATTATGGTGGGGTATGACAGCACTTTTGAAGTGAATCCCCATAATTGCACTCAAGAATGTGTAATCAAACACAAGAACACTCATTTACACATCAGTCTCTGTACTTCTATTAATTAAAGCTCTTTCTGAAATGTTTGTACAGAGCTAAATCTGTCTTCTAAATGTTTGCAATAAGCAAGCAAACAAACAAATAAACAGAACAAGAGGTACTGAATTGGACAAGCAGTTTTGCAAGCAAGATTTTTCCAAATAACAGAATCATAGAATCATGGAATCGCTGAGGCTGGAAGGCACTTCTGCAGACGGTCTAGTCCAAGCCTCTTCTGAAAGCAGGATCAGCTGCAACAGGACGATGCCCAGTATGGTTTTGAATATCTACAAGGACAGAGACGCCACAGCCTCTCTGGAAAACCTATTTCAGTGCTATATGATTCTCACATTAATAAATAAATAAATAAATAAATAATCAATTTAGATTTGAATATAATTTCATTAATTTATTAATTTTAATTTCAATTATATTGTCTCTTGTCCCATTAATGGACAATGAGAAGAGCTTGGCTTTATCTTCTTTACTGATCCATCATGTATTTATACACATTGATACACTAACCATTCTATGATTCTATGATTCTATGATCCCTATCGGTTTTCTCTTCTCCAGGGCAAACCATCCCTATTCTTTCAACCTCTCTTTGTATGTCAGATGCTCCAGTCCCTGACTCATCTGTGTGGCCCTTCGCTCAAAGATTTTGTCAGGCTTTTTTTTTGACAGAGAGGTGGGTGACAGAGATAAGGGAGGAAAAATACTTAACAGTGGGGTGAAATGCCTTGCCAGCAGATGTTTATGTGCTTTGAAAGGTTTAACAAGTCCTTTAAAATATGTATTTGACTAAAAGTGGCTTGCTTTTTCCCCATTCTGTTGTGTATTTTTTTTTAAATAAATCAATATTTTTTTCACTGCAAGACTTGAAAATTGTATTTTCTAGATATAACTCTCATCTTCCCTCCATCTTAAGCTTTGGGATAGACAGTTTGATTAGTTTATTAGGTTTTTCTTCTGTTTTGTTTTCTGTTTCTGGTTGTGTGTGCATGTATGTGTTAGTATTTATAAAAGGTAAGAGAGTAGTATTAAAATTTGAATAAATTGGTCATTGAACAACCAGTAAGAGAACTTTTTTTTTTAATATCTGAAAGCTGGGGAGAAGGGCCTATGACTGCTCTTACTTCAGGTGGGTAAGATTTCTACATTCCAGATTTAATTCTGTGAATTTTTTTCCAGTTTTTTTTAATCAAAATCTTGTGCTTTATATCAAAATGAAGTGTCTGTTCCAAGGTAGTTGTTCAACTAAAAGCTGAAAAAAGAGACACCTTTGGGCAAGGAAATAAATTAAAAATTATCTGTTCTTATACCAAATATCAAAGTAGATTACTTTTTTAAAAAAATTGCATAGACTACAACAAGACTATATTAATTAATTATAATAAAAGAGAGTTTGTATAGGGTTTTTAACCCTATATATAGTTTATATCATCTAGACAGTTTATATCATCTACATAGTTTGTATCATCTCTGATTTCACTGAACGGTTATGAGAATCTCTCTCAATTCAAACATACATGGTCATACCGGGCTCTGAGAAACCTGATCTAGTTGAAGATGTCCTGCTCCTTGCAGGGGGGGTTGGACTAGATGACCTTTAAAGGTCCCTTCCAACGCAAAATATTCTATGATTCCATATTTTCTAAAAAATAATCATACAATCAATATTTTCTAACAAACACACATCTGAATGGATTTTTTTAAAAACAATATGCTTGTTTACCATTCAGAAAAATAAACTTAACATTGATACTTTCAGGAAAATTTCTGTTTAGTTATTTCTTTTTTTCCTCTTTTTTATCCTGAAAAAAAAATCTATGATTACTAATTTAAATGTTTACATTCCACATTTTAGCAAGGATCTCAGATTTAATTATTTTATTTATTTATATTGCCAGTTGAATCAAATTTGCTGACCTTATACATGACACATCACAGGAAGAATCTAATGGTTCTCTCAGTCCAGAGAATAAAACTAATGCAACACATTGCCTAGATTCCCAGCCAGTATACATCACATTTTTAGCTGTATTATCTGCTTTAGCAGCTATTGTCATTCTGCTTAGTTTTTCACTCCCTGTTGTCAGCTGCTGAGAAATGAGGATTAAGCTTTACAAACTACAAAGCTAGAAGGGAAAGAAAAAAAAAAAAAAGAAAAGAAGCAAAGCACAATTAAATCTGTCTTACATTAAACTTATCATGTAGCTGTTAATTTGTGAAAAGGTAAATATTAGCCTTTCCCTTGATCTCTAACATCTCCTAACATCTCCCTCTTCCCAGTGGAAAACACAGTGCTTTAGGCTTCCTCTGCTAAACCTCTTCTGATGCCAGACAAGTGGGAATGTCTTATTGCTTTATCACAATCCTTTGCAGGGTTTTATGTGTATAAGCTTCATTGATTATTAGTTTTGTGAGAAACCTTTGTGGAATCCAAGATTCTCCTTGGGAAAACTTCTGATTTTGAAGGGGAAGCATTTATATAAGCATAAGCTTCTGTTCTGAAGAGGAAAGAAACATTATTTTCCTATCATAACTTCAGCAAATAATTGATGTTAAGAAACTCTGGTAAACTTTCAATAGTTTTTCACTGAACAGTTACTACTGTAACATTTGGAGATACAGTTTGCACTGGGAGAATAATCATGACAAATTCCTCTGCAATGATGTATGTCATCACTTCTCACTTAACCAATACAACTTATTGTTTAAGACACTGATTCAGCACAGTTGTGCTCTAGGCCATATAAACAGTCCCATTAATTTCAGCAGCTGTAGATGACAAAATCATTCAAAAAAAGGAAGCTAATAATAATAATACCATCACGCAAGTCTTATACCCACACAGGAAGGACCAAGGATGCGACTCACCTGGTGTCACATAATAAGAGGGTTTTATCCCAGTTCTGGGTAGAGCAGGAGGTTGGTCAAGGTACTTCCAGTTGCATATTAGTGCATAAACTTGTCCCTTTCCTTCTGTACCCAACTATTCAACAAGTGCCCTTCTTCCAGTTCCCATTTCTGGCCTTAGATGCTGTCCTTGTTCAGTGCTGAGTTTCTACTCCTCATGCAACACTGCATTTGATGTTAGTTCTCATTCCTCTTTTTCAGTGCCATCTTAATAACCAATGGGAAGTAGTGAACGAATTCCTTTCAGCTTTGCTTCTGCATGCAGCTTTTGCTTTCCCTGTTAAACCGGCTTTGTCTCAATCCATGAGCTTTTCCATATTATTTTCTTCTTCCGTCCTGTTGCAGAAAGAGACTGAGAAGGTGGCTGGGTGGGGAACTGCAATTAGCAGAAATGAACCTGCCACATCAATATCTTGAGATGTTCAGAATGTCTTTTAAACTATAAAAGGGGTTGCAATTTCTCAATGTTCATCAGTAAGATATTTTTAATGTTTAGCATTGGACATGAAAACTGCCTGAATGTGTTTAGTCATCTTGTGACTAAATCATACAGCAGACTACAAGTTTTCCAGAGTCTTCCCTGCAAGAGCCTGATTTGGTGGGAGTTTCTGTGGAATGGCTACCAGACCTACCCTTGTATGAAAGTTAAGGATAAATGCTGGCTGCAGCACTTTTTTTTTTTTTCCAATAACCTCATGGCTAAAAAAAGCAATAAACCTTATTTGATATGCTCTCAGCTGCCTGATTAATAGCAGGGAGTTGTACCCAAATCTTATTTATTCTGAGCTAGTTGAGGGAAAATAGAGGAAACTCTCTCCCCGTCTCAAGTGGACACTAATCCACCTTCTTTAAGTAATGCAAAGTTTATTGGACTGGAGAGATACGAAGTGTGACTGTTTCTGAAGGCTAATATAGGTTTTTGATGGTTTTTTTTTTAATTAGAACCTTTTTGTTAAAGTTCTTGTCCCAAGAATAAGTCATTGTTTATAAGTGTGAAACAGGAGCTTGATTTGTGTCTGTGAATCCAAAGAAGCACTAACCAAAATGCTCACATGTGGAACATCCTCTCCACTGATTTAACAGAGAGTTCATACACTTATTTTATGAATACTGATTCACCAGACATCTGAAAAGGCATGACTTAAGAGTGCACTGTCAAAAATATTAAAGAATAATACCTTTATAATCACAAGTGATTCCACTAGGGCAGGTTTTCCTAGCTAGATTATCGGTTATAATGCAGAGAACTGTATGTCTCCGTATATTTTAATGACACTGCAAACTCCAGAGGTAAAATCTTCTCTTCACTCCTCTGACATGCATTCTTGCATCTCCTCAGTGTGAAACTGCTTGTATAAAATGCAATAAACTGGAAGGAAAGATATGGCAATATGAAATCCATGTTATTCTTTCTTATGGTTATTATACTGTGACATCTCTATAGAAAGGATTTCTGGTGTTATTTTCTTTTTGATGTTCAAATCTGAAATGCTATCAGTTTCCTTTCTATCGTCTAGTCATACAGGTGAAGAATGAAGTAAGAAAATGAGGTGGAGACATAAACTGAAAGAAAGGCTATATTCCTTAGCCTATTAAAAACAAAGAAAAATATCCTTTCAGGTAATAGTCCTGATAATTGTGAGGTGCAAGTTCCTTTTTGTAAGGGAGTGGATGCTAGCCTTTCGCTAACAAACGACTTGTTACAGTGCTAACAGTTTCCTTACATTTAACATGTGGAAAACACACTTTCTGTTGCATTGCTAGTGCGCTGGTTTTGCATGGCAAGGTTTTGGTAGCTGATGGGCTATAGGAATGGCTTCTGTGAGAAGTTGCTAGAAGCTTCCTCTGTGTCAGCTAGAGCCAATGTCAGCCGAATCCAAGATGGACACGCCTCTGTGATAATGTATTTAACAAGGGAAGAAAACAACCTGATCAACAGCAATTGCAGCTGGAGAGAGGAGTGAGGATATGTGAGAGAAGCAACTCTGTAGGCACTAAGGTCAGAGAAAGAGGTGGAGGAGGTGGTCCAGGTGCCAGAATAGAGATTCCCTTGCAGCCCGTGGTGCAGCCCATGGTGAGGCAGGTTGTCCCCCTGCAGCCCATGGAGGCCCATGGAGGACCAGAGATCCATCTGCAGCTCACAGAGGAGCAGGTGGATGCTTAAAGGAGGCTGTGGCCTGTGGATGCCCCACACTGGAGCAGAGTCCTGGCAGGACCTGTGGACCCATGAAGCACAGTCTGAAGCAGGTTTGCTGGTAGGACTTGCAGTTCTAGGGGGACCCACACTGGAACAATTAATGAAGAAATGCAGCTCGTGGGAAGGGCTCACATAGGAGAAGTTCGTGGAAGATTCTCTCCCATGGGAGGGACCTCATGCTGGAGCAGGGAAAGAATGTGAGGAGTCCTCCCCTGAGGAGGAAGAAGCAGCTGAAACAAAGTGTGATGAACTGACTATAACACCCATTGTCTCTTCCCCTTGTGCCACTCTTGGGGAGGAGGTAAAGAAAATTGGGAGTATAGTTAAGCCTATAAGAAGGGAGGGGTGGGAGGAAGTTGTTTTTAAGATTTGGTTTTATTTCTCATTATCCTATTCTGATTTGATTGGTAATAAATTACAATATTTTTTTCACAAGTCTGATCTGTTTTGCCAGTGACAGTAATTGCTGAGTGATCTCCCTGTCCTTATCCTGACCCATGAGCCTTTCATTATATTTTCTAACCCCACTCCTGTGGCCCTGCTAGGAGAGGGAGAGGTAGAGTGGCTTTGATGGGCATGTGGCATCCAGCCAGGGTCAACTCACCACAGCTAGAAATTCTTATCTTACTGGGCAAATCCAACATACAGTAAAATATCACTTGGAAAAAAAATAATCACCTAAAAGTACTCTACGACTTAGGTATATGTTTATTTGGATATTTTACTATGCTTCCACATAGCAGCTAGGGATATTTATCTGCATTTTCCAAAGGTAATGTAAAGAAAGAATTTTAGATCTTTACATGATAATGATTTTGCCAATGTGGTTATCAATGTTTAAGAGGTTAGGTTTTAACTCCTCACTCTTCCCCTCCTGAGTGGAGGGTTATAAAACCTCCGCCATGGTTAGATACTGATAAACAGATTTTCTGGCAAAAAACTGCAGTCATTATTGTGATTTTTCAATTTTCCATGTCTCAACACATACAGACACTAGTTCAAAATACACAAGATGATGTTTCAACACTCATTTTTGCATATGTGCATGGGTCATAAATAATTATTAAGGGAAGCTCCAGATCTATCACAAAAAAAAAAAAGGTAATTAATTATAGGACACTTAAGTGGCTCAAGGTATGAGTAGAGAGCAGGGAGGATGAGATATAGGGCAACACAGGAAATGTTTGGTGGAGTCTTCAGTTTTATGTTTAAAGGGAATAAGAATGTCAAGTTTTAGTCAACATATATCATTTTTACACCACCAAATGAGTCTTCTTGATAGGGTTTAAATCTATCTGGCCTTTCTATCAGAGATAGATGTCGATGCTACCACCGTCATGTACAGAACTTAATCATGTAGACTTGTGTTAAATCTGCTCTGAATTGCTTAACGTATTAATCATAAATGTAAGTTCTTATATGTGTATCTTTATAGAATTACAAATGGTATTATATCAGATTCCAATTAAATCTTGCTTCAGTAGCCTACGTTCTTTTTTAAATCTATCCTTTTGTTCAAGGAGCATGGACTTCCTCCCAGATCTTTCCTCCTGTAAAACACCAATTAACAAGACAGTATCATCTACCTCTTTGATTTTTCTCTCTCTCTTTCTACCCTGAGATGACTCTTTTGGCAAGCTGATACTCTTTGTACAGCACTACCAGTTCCCATTTTTTCCCAATCTGGTAAACAGGAACTTGCTCAGTAAAAATGTCACAGATAGTAGTAGCAGTAGTTGTGATAGAATCTGCTGGTATTTTGTATGTGCTAAGTGACTGACTGGTTATAAAGAGTGCTTTAACAGGGTTGCTTTAACAAGACCATAACCTACTTTCACCTAATGTAATTAAGCAATAACCAAATATTTTATAAAAAACCTGATATTGTCAAACATGGATTTTTAAGAGAGTCAAAAGACTGGATTAAAATTTCATTCTCTTAGGAAAAAAAAAAACAACACCACAACAAATGACATTACTGCCTACATTACAAACTTGGATGGATCTCATTTTTGTGAGAAAAAATCTGACTTTCAAGTTTGTTCTAAAATAAAGCCAAGAGTTTAAATGTAAAGCTGTTGTTCAAGACTTGTGGGAAAAAAAAAAAAAGAAAGAAAAAAAATATGTTCTTCTGTGACTGTATAATTTGTCTAAATGTAATTTTTGTTACATATAAGACAACCTTGCCAATTGTTAGACATAGGGTAAAATTAATTTCACCTCATTTTGTATGTCTAAAAGTTAGACATCTATAGTGTAGTCACCTTAAGTCTTCTTTCATATCCTAGTAGAAAAAAACAGGCACCTCCAGATAGTAATTAGGGTAATTTCTATTGCTCATCCTAGCATGACATGAATTACCTTCTGGAGGTGGGTAACTGTAACTTAATCTTACTGAATGTAAAAAAAGCGCATGACATGAATCTGTTAGATGTCAAACTTTTAGATGCCCAAGTTAAGATAGGTCAGAATATGAACTTTTATTTTTTAGAGTGAGATTTATCTATCTCCTTTGTGATTTTTCAGGACACCTAAGAGGATCCTACAACCCTGCACTGCTTATCTGCATCACACAATTTCAGTATATGGGAAAAAAAAACCCAAAAACACGCACTTGTTTCATGTCTACCTTAAGACTGAAGAGGAATGGGAAAAGGGGTTAAAATAATGAAAGGAGAATTGGTACTGTCCTTCCAATGAGCTACGCAATGCAGTTACATGGACTATTAAAGAAATCTCAAACTAGACATAGGATATTACAGCTATAGAAAGTAAAAAACAGTTTGAGTGTTAAGTAGAGATGAGAAGAAAAATAAGAAGCGTACTGTTTTAGGTTGGTAAAAATTTCATACTAAAGTTTTGCATCCATATATCTTGGAACAGAGAAGCTAGGACTTAGTTTCACTCATTTGTAGAGACATACCTAGTACTCACTTCAACTGGTTTCTAATTAAAATAAAAGCATAACACATCTGTCCTGTTATTTTTTTAATATATTTCAGTCATATTAACCACCAGTCTAACTTAAAGCATTTTTTAATTTAAAGAAAAGAGAGACTGTTAATATATTAAATTTGTAAAATGTGTCAACATGTACAGTTTCATAAATTGAATGGAAACATTGAAATTGACAAAAGGAAAACATGTAATGACATCAATAAAAGCTGTGATTTGAATAGCTGAAGAGCGTCCTAAATCCAGTTAATAATCTTTCAATGAGAGCTTACACCAGGGCAATAAAACCTCTCCTCCACACCAATCAGTACTCTACATGTAATTTTAAAAGTGGTTTTATAAAATAGTTGCAATTAATTCTCAAAATGAAGTTACAGTTCCAAGCCGACTAAAAATCAGATGTTCCTAAACCTAAGACTGAAAGAAAAAACCTTGTAAATCAATGTGTATAGAAAAGTATTGAGGACAATTAATTCATCTTCAGTGCCACCAGGATTTATTTGTATTTCTGTTGTGTTTCCCTACTTATAAGTGATTCCCCTCACATGATTTTTAAGTGAATTCCTACACTATATTTATAAAATATCCGATCTTTAGACTTTTCACAATACATAATATTTTTTTTTTTAAATTAGGACTCAATATGAGTGATAAGTAATAATGAATCATCTACCATGTGTGTGCATATTAGGAAACTAAATGTGTACATGTCCATTATCTGTCCCTGAAGCCAACTGGCACAGACTAGACTGTATTAATAGTTTTAAACTCCTTTACTCTGTAAAACATGTAAATCATATCCAAACTGTTGATTTGTAATGGCCCCCTAGCCATGCTGACTGCTGAACCACAACAATAAATTTATTTGGAAAGTGCAAGTTGGTTATATAAAAAAACATACAAGCATCATTAGAGCAATTAACAATGTCGGTAATCTAATTCTGGTCAAGAAATAGACATTTTCTCAAAGAGGCTTCAGTTTGAAGTTTTTGCAGACTTTGAGGGAGGGGGTGTATGTGTATTTTCACATTAATTTTCTCTCAGATAATCAACATTAATTAATTTTATGTTCATGAAGTCATGGAGGTACAGATAATTGCTCACTTTATGCACATATACAAAGTTAAAAATGAACAATTTTTTTTTAACAATACCTGAAATGTAAGCATGAAGACACAAATATAAGAAACCTAATGCATTTTGCTGATAGCTTGTATCAAAACTGCAGCTTAATATTGCAGCACACTGTGTTGTTAAGGCAGATTTGTCTCGTGATGTGGATATGCGAATTGTCAAAAAAAAACCCAAAAAACCCAAACCTGAACAAATTACAGAAATTATACGCTTATTCTCAGGGAAATACATTATGGAGTTGTGCTGGATTCAGCTTTGAGATAAGAACTGACTTCTTACCCCAGAAAATGCCGAATTCTAAGGGAAATATAATTGCATGGAGAACAGGAGAGTAAAGGAGACAAACAGATTTTGTCGCAGATGGATAATTTAGGAACAAAGTTAATTCTAATGTTATTACGAATCTTGCTAAATTTGCAGTCATGCAGTAGTGGAATGTGTGGCATGTTGTGGTGGGTTTGTATTGGAAAAACAGGCATGTTGTTCTTTATGTCAAGAAGTTAAATACACGGAGCTTTACAATGAAACATGACAGGATGATCAGTTGTTTTTGAGGCTGGATTTGAGGACAGACAGCCAGGGAGAATGTCATGGCAGGCACTGGAGACTGACCTCTTGATCAAAGAGTTGATGAAATGCTTCAAAACACGTGAAGAAATCTCAGGGTTGCAATACGATATTATAACAGAGGACTTCAACTGCCCCAATATCTAGTAGAAGGGCAACATGGTTGGATATGAGCAAACCAGGAGAATTTCTGGAGTGCACCAAGAACAATATTTTGATGCAGATGCTGTATGGGAGGTCAGATCTACCAGATCTGCTACTTGTTAATAAAAATGAGGGATGTGATTGGTCAACAGCAACCTTCACTCCAGGGACTGTGAGATGATGTAATTAAATATCGTCAGGAAAATGAGGAAGAGAGCAAGTATAATAAAGATATGGGATTCAGACTATCAGACTTTTACTTGTTTAGGGAATTGGTAGAAAGAATCCCTTGGATGTTGCCTCGAAGGAAAAAAGGAAAAAACAACAAACTAAAACCCAAGACAGTTGATCTTCAACGACAAACTCCTCAAAGCACAAGGATGGTCCATCTTGTTGTATTGAAGTCAAACTAGCTCGGCATAAGGCCAGCATGGATAAAAACTCCTGACTTAACTCAAATTCAAATAAGAAGTGTATGGAAGGAGGTAACAAAGACCACCTGCCAGGAGGAAAATAGAAATATTATATGAGATGCATGGATGGAATTAGGCAATTAGTCAAACTAAAGCTCAGCTGTAGTTGAAACTGGGGGATGTGAAAGGCAACAGGAACGTTTTCCTTAAGCATATTGGCAAGAACAAAAACAGAAACCAAAGATGGCATTGGCTTACGATTAGTGAGGCAAGTGACTTGATGATGGTGGAGTATTGAAAGACAGAGATACTAATTTTCTCATTTATGTCAGTTTGTACTTACAATGTCTGCTGTCAGGCCTCCCATGTCCGACTAAATGAAGTATAACTTAACAGCAGAAAAATGTCAAGTTAGAGACTATGTTAATAAACTGTATGAACATACAATGGGGACAGACTGAAGACATTTAAAAGTGCTGAGAGACCTGGCAGATGGCATTCCAAGGTCCCTCTCTCTGATCTTCAAAGGGTTGTACCTGTCAAAAGAGTCTCCTGTAGCCTAAAAAAGCAATTATTATACCCACCTCCTAAAATGGAAGGACAATCCAAGGTAATTCGGACTATCTGTAAAGAAAATGCAACAAATCCTTTTGGAAGATATTTCCAAGCAAAAAAAAAAAAAAGGTAGCTGGAAACAGCCGGGATGGATTCACCAAAGGTAAATCATGCTTGTCCAATATTATTGTCTTCTACATGGAGTTAACTGGCTGAGTGGGCGAGTGCAGTGTGGTCACCTATAGTATCTCTGTAGTATAACTGCAGAGAAATGGCCTCAACAGGTGGAGAACAAGGTAGGTAAGGCTGACAACTGATGAAAAACTTTCTCATAAGGAGTCAACAGTTGAAAATCATCTTTTTGAATGATGTTCCTTTGGGATTAATACTAGGGCTGATCCTGTTTGAGAACATCAATGACCTAGACAGTGGGAAAGAGTACACTGAGTCTGCAGAACAAAGCAAATCTGGGGAGGAATTAGTATTGTCATTCAAAGAGACTTCTGTGAGCTGGAGGAATGGGCTGACAGAAAGTTAATTAAGTTCAACCAATACAAACACAAAGTCCTGTGCTTGAGATGCAATAACAACATGCCACAATGTAAGTGGATGCTGACTGGATGGGAAGTTATTTTGTATGAAAGTATACGGTGGTCTTAGTTGTCAACAAGTTGAACATGAGTCAGTAGAGAACCTTTGTTTTGGCGAAACCTGACCGCTTAATGATCTTCATTAGGAAGAGTACAGCCAGCAGGCAAACTAAAGCGATCACTGTCCTCTATGTGGTAGTACTGAGGCTGCATCTCTTTCCACTTTGGGGCTCCCCAGTTTAGAAGAAAGATTGACAAACTAGCGTGGGTCTTAATAGAGGATTACTAAGATGATGAAGAAGTGGGAGGAACACATGAAATAAAGAAAGGCTGAGGAAGCTGAGTTTCTTCAACATGAAGAAGAGATGGCTAAGAGAAAACCTGTTTGCTGCATTCAACTATCTTTTGCCAGTTATAGAGACAAGAGTGTCAATCTTCTCAGAAGTGCAAAGTGAAAGCTTGAGAGGCAATGGTCAGAAGCTGCCATAATGAAATTCCAGATGTATATATATAAATTCAGAGTGAGTACAGTCAAACACAGGAATGGGTTCTCCAGAAAGGCTGGATAATTTTAATCTTTGGATATATTAAAAATGCAGCTGTACAAGGTCCTGAGCAACCTGACCTAACATAGCAGGAGGTGAAACCAGATCACCTTCCAACCTAAACTATCTTATGTTCATTGTGAAATATTTTGCTTAAAGTCTTTTTTTTTTCTTTGGAGAGAAAAAAAAAAAAAGATGGAATTTCAGCAAAAACAAATTCTGAGCATTATTTCTTTAATTTTCTTATTTTCTTTTAGTATTCTGTTTTGTGGCACACTTTTAACGACAAAGTAACATAACCTGCCTTATCCTGTCACATAGCCTGCTATCCATGGCTATTGTTATGTAACATATGCTGAAATCTTAAGGGCTTGGGGGTTTTTTTGAGGGTTTTTTTTTTTTTAGGAATTTTTTGATGTATACTGTTGCTGCATTGCTACTTTTATTTCCTCTGAAAGAGAAATAGTGAAGTTTTCTAGTTTCAAGACACTATGCATGCCTAATGTAAAACATGATCTTGTTAGGAGCTCAAGGATTCAGAATCAATCCACTACAATGTGCATGTACACTGACTGTTTTTAACAAAATTAATTACTTATAGATTAGACTTAGTTATTCTGTAAAAGATGAAAATAACAGCTGACAAACACATTCTATTATTTCTTACCTGCTTACCTGCACCATATCTCTTGCTCATTGTTGCCACTTAACATTAGTATTCATAGCATGTTATCTTGAAAGCAGAGATAATAAAACAATACCACTGTGGTCTTCCCTATAGCAGAGACCTGCAAGAGATCTGACTCTCTAAGACTCCTCAGTGATTTACAGTCAATCTTATTCTATCGCTTTTTTTTTCTCTACCTCCCTCGGGGTGACAACACTAAATAAAAAAGATGCTTTCAAATCATACAGTGAAGTTAGAAACATGTCAATAATAGATTCACTTGGTGATTCTAGAAATCATAACACAATATCTTTTTTCTTTTACAAATAAATAAAGTACAAGAGAAATATCTGTCTATCTAGTGCATGTATGGGTACTTGCTATTAAACACTTTAATATTTCCATAATACTTAATTAGTGACTGTTGCTTCTTTTTCAGCCAGGGAACAAGAAACTCTTTGTCAAGGAAGAACTGGAACTCATTCCAATTTACTGATGAAGAAATTAAACTTCAGAGACCAGATATGACTTCCCAAGGTCCTTATGGCAGAAAGGAGGGCAAAGAAACTATTTAACTTTGCTTTTTCCTTGTACCTCCACTGCCTTACATGCCACAGTACAATGGCTAAGGAAAAAAACATAGGGGTAATCCTAGTACAAGTTCAGATATGAAAGAGATGTCTCTAGGCCAGCCTGCAGAGCGGAACACTGTTAAGATTTTCAATAGTAATGAAAGAGCCAAGATAGGCTAGCTCTTCTGATAGAGAGACCTTCACCCTTATTCGTACTGCACTAGCTAGCTCCCCAGCTCCAGGTTCAGCATTTGGATAAGGTTGCCTGCTGTTGATCTGAACTGGATGTGCAGTGGTGTCAGAAGCCCATCTTCTCCAAGCTTTAAGAAAATTCAGGACCTCCCAATACCTTGGTCAGAGTAATGGTCAAAGCATTGAAGGAAGTTTCCTTACCAACCAGAAAGTATAGATAGAAAGCCAATTTGGTCTTTGTCTCCTGTCTCACACATTGGTCTGAAAGGAAATATATTTTCTAAGAAGAGCAGTTCCAAGCATTTGGAACTTTGATTCAATTTCCTAATATAGAATCTTTCTTATTCTCCATTTATAAAAAGTACCAAGTGTTCATTGGAAAAATCAAGTTACAGTATTTTCTCTTAACTAACACATATACTCAATGAAATATAACCATTTGGGATAGGGTTACTGTATGAGGAGCATAGTGCCTACTACTTTTTTTTGCAGTAAATTTTGTGTGGCAACCAAAATCCCTTTTTGTGCATTTTATTTTGTCCCCTACTTTATGCCTAAGGTCTACAGATAGACAGTAAGTCTAGGACAGTCTTGAGCATGGAAGTCACTACACAGATGTGTTAGAATCACTTCACATACATGCATGTTGTGGGCCTTGAGTACATAATCTTACTCAGGAAATCCTGAGTAGATATATGGATGCCACCATTTTTTAAGTGCGTGACTTTAACATTTCAGGAATAACAACCATTGTCATGAGAATTCTTCTTTAGCTCTGTCACGACAGAAAAGCCAGAAAATGCATCAAGATCTGTTTCTGACTTTCCCAGTGAAGGAAGAATTAGCTAGCACTTGTTTAAAAGCATGTGATACTCAACTCAAAACTGATTAGATTATGTTCTCTGAAAAAAATGTCCAAGTAATTTAGATTTTATCAGTACACACAAAAAAAAAAATTACAAATTTACCTGATTCCTGAAAATATTTTTAATATTTGTACAATAAATTGAACATAGAGAGATTTAAAATAATGAAAGAACTTCAGTACCAATTTTGTACAAAAGGAATAGGAAGCTCAATAGAGAGTACACATATATATTATTGTGGTCTTTTAGTTGAAAAATCCACATTGAGACTACAAATGTTACTTCAGTTTTTGCATTCATCCTTAAATAACTACAGTACTTATCTCTGAATGACTGTGAATAGAACAGGTCACTCTGTACATTTGCATGAGGATGTCAGGTACATGACAGTGGGATAATGAAAAATTCAGAAATAGAATAGAAAATGTAACAGGCTTCAACTCATGAATCTTGCAATGAAATTAAAGAAAAAATAAATCAAACTTGTCCTGAAGAAACTAGTGGTTGTTTTGTGAATACCGATTATACTGACTACTGGAATCACTCTAATCTTTGTTTTAAAATTCAACTATGAATGGCAGTTCTTTTTCATCCTATTCTACTAAAGAAAAAATCCTGTGTATATATTCTAGTAGCGTTAGTCCATTTGCCAGCTTAGGACATTAGCAAAAGCAAGCACAAAGTATTTGGATTCTCTTACATCAGTATGAAAAACACTGCATCAGAACATAGCTTAAAAATTTTATCTAGAGAATTAATCAGGAGTATTATGGTTTTCATTGAAGAAACAGGAAGAGGTTTTACAAACAAATGCAAGGCTTTTTAAAAATAAATAAAAATACTTTGAAAATAGTTTATTTTGTATATATGAACTCTAGATTATTTCAATATTAAATGACAGATTGCTTGAACAAAAAAAGGCTTATGATATCTGTAAAATAAATAAAAAGAAACCAGTATTTCTGTAGATACTATTTCAAAACAATTAACCTAAGAAAATTATAATTTTTTTACTCAGGTATAGCTATTATAGCTATCCATAAATGCCACATAGTAAATCTTCTGTGCTGTGCTTTAAAGCCAAATTACTTTTCCATGTTCAGAAATTATATGGTAGTTTTGGATTTTGTATAACCTATTGAATACTTGAGGATTTTTATGTTCATTACTTTCAAATGTGAAACAGTTTGTTTTTTTTTTCTAAGAAGCAGATCTTTGTGCATATGTGTTTAACCAAATTATTAGTAAATGAATAAATACGCTGTGCGTCATTGTTCCCACAATTCTGTCTAATACCAAAGGGTGAATTAACAATATACTAATACTTAAAACCCTTCTAAATTACTTTTTGCTGTTGTTATTTAAAATTTTTTTCCTGCTTTACTTTTATTTTCTCTACTGGTTAATAATTTTCTTCAGTATAATTCTTTTAATCTGATTCCTTTAAATAGATTTTATTTTTCTCCAGAAAATGAGGTATTTTTACTGTTTGTATTGAAGATTGCATGCCACTGTAAGTATATATGATTGCATGCTTTCATCAAAAAAGCTACTTCATGGCCAGATATGTGTCAAGTATTTGTAAAAAGATGGCTTAAAAAAAAGCTAAATCACCTACACATAATACAGATATGATTAACAGCTTCCAGACTTTTTTGTTAAGGAAGATGTATTAAGGAGGCTATTAAAGAGATTGAGACCATTATGTCTAGGTTCAATCAGCTAGACTTGTAAGATGTGCAATTTAGAGCAACTTTATCACTAATTATGTCCTGGATGATCAAGCCTAACAACAGAAGAAAAGATAGTCATCAACCTATTGCCTCCAAGTGGCTCATAGAGATCAGAGGAACACGGGCAAAACGGTTATTTTATGAAGCTGTTCCGGTAAGCCAGTCTTCCCATTAGCTTCTAGGCTTTAGATCAATTATTTTCTTGAAACAGAAAATAAGGTACTAGAACAGAACAATTCTTTAAACAGAGGAAACTGCAGGTGTCATGATGAGTCAAATTAGATAAAAACAAACTTACCTCTTTACAGTTTCACCAGGCAGATTTTTTCTTCCACTCCTTTTCAGTTTATGAATTTGTGAATAACAGAAAGAGTCACTCAGTCATGTTTGCGTACTTTGGGTAATTTCCTTGTCTTCACAGTTTCTAAGGCTTGGATCTTCCTCAGTGCAAGAAAGTTCACTCTTCTCAGGATTTTCTTTATCTCGTCATGTGACAAAAGATCACAGTTTGCTGTATCCCTTTTACTGCTTCTGTTACTCTGCTCTCCAGAAAGTTCTTCCAACAGGACATGGACTGTTGTCCGTAGTTAATTTTCTCTAAATCTAAAAGTCAGAAACAGAAGCAATACAAATATCTAGCTTTCTTCACTGCTGCCTAGCCAGGAAGCATGCAATATTTAGTCCTTGTACCATAGCTACCTCTGCAATCTGTCACACTTTCTGTCTTAGCCTTGAGACTCAACAACATTGTGTAATGCTGAGGATTTGTCCCTGGTAGCAGCACAAATACTTGGACATTTTTTCTAGTGGCAGAGGGTTGTTTGGCTTTTGTCCACCCTTCTAGAACCAATATTCCTCTAAGGGATTCAGACTGAAATTCAAAGCCAGCTGGAATGGAATTTACAGACCAGTAACAAGGAGAACTCTACCTCTCACCTCCCTTTAGATAACATGTGGAAACTTTCCAGGGTACTGCAGTTTCATATACTTGAATTTGCTGCCTTGCCTTAAAGCTTGAGATCCTCCGTGCAAGTATAGCCCATGTCACTTCATCATTATCATCTTCTTCCTAGGCCAGGAAGACAGCTTCTACAGGCATCCCCGCTCACAGCTTAGACTTGAGCTAGAAAAGTGGCATATTATGTGACAAAAGCTGGGTCAGAGGATTTCTCTGCCACCGCTCCTATAAACAAGGGAGGGGTTGGAGCACCTACAGAATCCACATATATATTTGGAGAGAGTATCCTGGTAAAAGGGAACAAATACTGGTTTGGCAGTGGTGAGGACACAAATAAAATGGTAACAGGACAAATTTTAACTAATATATTCTCACACTCTTTGATGGGCCTTTTTTTTTCTCTATCCCTTATTGAACATTTTACATACATTTTGCCTTCTTAGTTCAAAGATAGTTAATGTGTTAAAATAAACATGGACAAATCTGTGGATATGCTTTAGGGTAGTTTGAAGAAACACAATTGATTATATGATGGGTTTGAAGGAACCACTCTGCTTAACATATATTAAAAAATGTTAAGAAAAACTTCAGTAAATTTCAGTTTAAATGGTGAAAGTGGGACACGCTTTCTTAGAATATATTCTTACCTGTTGTGGCTACTCAGGAGTCAAAGCATTTACACTAAAATGATCTGGAGTTTCTGGGTGATTTGGACTTGTTTTTCTTTCCTCCTCTGCACCAGTTTTTGGATGATAAATAATGGAGTATTGCTCTGGTGCTTCATAGCCTTAGTACCAAATATAGAAGGAAAACAAATGGTCTGAAATAAAAGCACAAAACAATGAAAACTGAAGAACACAATGTTATTGAAATTTTATTCTGAATCAGAGATACTAATTAGTAGGATGAGGAATAAAACTCAGATTTCCATAAGCCTAATAAGTGCAGTAATTCTATGATCTTCCTTTATCAAGGAAAAAACACAGTCCTGCAAAATGTAGGACATCATACTAAATGGCTCACATGTCCTGATTTTATCTTCCTTTTGTTGATTACAAAGAAGTGACAAGCTGCATAGTATATTTAATTATTTCCATAGTAAGAATTTTCAGTATCAATACAAAAAAAAAAAAAGCATGTTTAGAGTATATATCTAGATACTGACAGACTTGCTGTGCTGTATCTCAGGAATTTTTTGTATGGGTTAATTCATATGAACTTGGTTAGATACAGCACAGAAATGTCAACCTCTACTTAGCATTCCTTCAAATGTCATACTCCTCAAAATAATTAAAATACTTATTTTAGAAACTAAGAAAAAGTGAAGTTATATCAGCACTGAATAATAAAGCTGGAAAATAACAGGGAGTGAACAGGGCTTTCTAACGTTAAAAAGAAAATCAGAGCTTTGTTTAAAATGGATTTTGAATGAAAAGCATAAGGACCTCGTATAAAAGCCAATGACTATTTTTACTAAAAAAAAATAAAGATGGGGAAAAAAGACATTAACTCCAGAATGCTATTTGCCTAGTGATTACACTTGTGAGATTATCCTGAAAAATACTGTTATGGCTCTTGGGAGGAGACACTGCTCATTAGCAAAAATATAAATATAAATGCAAATGGAAGGCTTCTATTGATCTACATAGAGACACGCAGAGAATTTGTTTTAAATATGTATGGTTTTAATGTTTTGCTTTTCCTTTTGCTAGAGACTGTAGGAAGATACTTTGGCTTTCAGTGTCACACTTTCAGTAAGAAATTTTGTTTAGAAGCTGCAATTAAATAATTCAGAAATAATTAATTCAGAAGACAACCCATTAAATTATAACCCTCCCCACTGGTTAACTTGGTGCCAAAATGTATCGTTTAATTTATCATTCTTAGTATTTTTAGAAGGCCTCAAGGCAGGGAATGAAGCAATAATAAATAGGGAATAGTGGATAATTAGAGAAGGAAATGTGGAACAAAATTACTAAGGGCTTTAGGTGAAGTTCATTATTACTATTTAATAGTGCCCAAGAGCATTTGATCAAATTATGGATCATGTTTAAAAGTGGGCTGAGAGAAATTCTGATGGAAGAGAGTTTTTTCACGACTACTTTCAGAATTTTGCAGTAAGTTTTACAGAATTTTAACAAGCAGTAAAAAAGCAAAAGTATATTGACAAAACCTACTTTATCACTCACAGTGCTCTAGTGAGAGTTGAAGAAGATAGACTTTCTTCATTCTCTCAGATATTGTTCAAGCTGAGACTATTACATGATTAAGCAGTAAAGCACTTGAAGCATGAGTGATAACGTGACATATTGTAAGTGCAGCCCTTAGGGCTTTTAAGCACAAGGTGAAACTGGTTTTTTTTTTTTCTTTTTTAACTCTTCAGGGTTTTTCCTTTTTAAACTCATCTTAAAAGAACCTCATTTTTAACATAGATTTTTCAAGTTGACCTGTACTTTCAATATGTTTTGTTTCTATTTATTCAATAATTTTCCTTATGTATTTATATTTCTTTTAACTAGCATCAAAAAAAATGGTTCTGAAAGTATTTTTGAACACAAATATATAAAAATATATATATGCAAAAATACAAAATTCACTTTTTCATCATCTTAAAAATCAGGATTCTATCTTATTCTCAGTTGAAAGACAAAAAAAAATCAGAAAGGATCAGATTCATGGCAGACAGCAGATAAGAGCATTTAAATTAAAGAGTAAATGAGTGTTTAATTTATGGAGTACTCTTTTCTATTTAAATATATTTTGTGAAAATCTGTACCACTGAAATATAAAAATTTTTTTTTGTAATTGATTTTTTCTATGTTTTCCTATGCTTTAAAAAAAAAAAGGAAACAAAGGAAAAAAAAAAGAGAAAAAAACCTTCTGATTGCTGTTCCATAATAACAGAATGAGGGAGTAGGAAACTTAATTATTTTTTAAAATTTCCCTTCTAGGGAAACAGTTACATTTTCAGAGATATTTCCTCTCTAAAAGCAAAATGATATCTTTTAAATATGAGGAATTTTGTGAAGACGGATTTTCCAATTACTCAATAGTTCAAATCATTAGAAACTAAGATGTCCCTCTTTAGATATTTAATTCCGTAGACAGAGAAAGAGTACTTTGGACATTATGTTACCTTTTTTTTTTTTCCCCCCACAGATTTTGTTAAACAGCAAAAATGTCAAGTTTGTTTACCTTTGAACTGAGTTTGTATGGCTTGCCAGATCATTTGATGTGTTTCATTTGATGTTCTGGAAGTTTATAAAACCACTGGTACAATTTAATAAATAATTCTAATGGTTACAGTACCAGCAGTAATAGTAAGAATAAATAACTATTCCAAATACAAAAATTGCCCCAATTATTACTTTAAGCAGAGAAGCAGGGTGTTTACCACCTCTGTCAATATGGGAATAATTAAAAATGAATACTAATCTTTATCAAAAAAATGTGATTTAGGTGCACAGTTTGAAGTAACACGAAAAGGTTGTAGAAAGCACCAGCAGATTCTCACCTAGATTCACATGACGGGGGACAGAAAGTCTTTGAAATTGGGAGAGTCAGAACGTCAAGAAAAGAGAAGCCTAGCTGTCAGCCAGGGGAAAGAAGCCAATTGTTCGGATAGATTTTGCACCTAGGTTCTGTGGCAATGGTTACTGAGCACTCTTTGAACTAATCCATGATACTCAGAAAAAGGATGGAGCAGTTTTCCTTGAGTCTGTGTCCATAGTGCAGAGAGTTTCATTTATGGATCCCAGACAAGCAGGTTACAGCTCAGTCATCTGTCACGGTCTGGCTTCTGTGACTTGGACCTCCTGTCTCTAATATATTCTCTGATCTCAGAGGCAGTTTCTGAGCTGCCTATTGTATTCTGTAGTGATATTAACATCCATAACCTTGAAAATACATTATTTACTTTGAAGGTTGGCCATATCATTGTGTATTTAAATCCCTCTACTACACTTCCTACTGCATGTGTGCAGGTACTTGATGTCTGACTCAGCACACATGGAAACTGCATCACTTACTTAGACATTTTTATTTCAAAATCATACTCTTTTAAATTGAAAGTTGAAGAAAATATCTAAGTAGTTATCTCTGAGTACTGTAAGGAAAAGATAGGATGAATCAAAAAAACATAAAAAATACCAATAAATGTTTTAACTGGTTGGATTGCTTTATTTTGGACTTTTTAATTCGCTTGACAAATTGTTCTGACACATATCTATAATAATAGAGAGCTCCAAATGTGCTCAAAGGAAGATATTCTTGTTATCTTGCGAGGAGCATCAGGCTTCCGTGTGAAGTGTAGTTGTGGTCATCATTGCAATTTAAATAATGTTTTGTCGATGATGTAGAAGTTGATTTTAAAAATGTTTTTCCATTTCTTATTGCTTTTTATTTGCTATTCTTTCTTCTGAAAACTAATGTAGAGAAGATATATTTACCTCACTGTGATAACAGTGGAGATAACATTTCTTAAGGTATTGATTATAGCTTTTTAGTGCTAATATATTATTTCTGGAATTTTCTCAACTAATTTTTTACCCTGTACTAATTTTGTATATATTCTTTAATATTCCTTTAGTCTTCCTACCCATACCATCTTTGCTTTTTTTTTTTTTTTTTTTTTAACCTTCCTTATTTGGCATCTAATTTGTTATTAAATCTTATTACTCTTCCACTATCAAATTCACCTCTGTGTTCTTCTGTAGTCATCAGCCACGTTCAGCTAGAAATCTAAACTGTCAGGTCAATGACTCATTTTTTTAAGAGTTTAGTGAGCTCCAGAACAGATTTAAGAAATACTACCACTACAATTTTGCATTTATAACATTTTTTAAATTAAGATTACAAAGGCATTTATGATCATAAATTAAGCTTCACCTTGAAAACCTGAAATATAAATGCTTGTTCTTTCACATTTTGCAGCATAAAGGCCATTAAACAGAGTAAGTAAAAAAAAAACAAAAACAACAAACCTATGATTTGCAATGGTTAAGTGAATATTCTAATATTTTTTTAAGTAAAAGTCATTGCTGCTTTTAAAAATCAATATGATTTTAAATATGAATTATTAATTAAAAGCTACAGTCACTTTTAGATATAATTTACATTACACATCTTAGGATATGTAGCTGTTACAGTCTACTTAATAATTAGGTCAATAGAAAGACAGTGCCTTCCAGACAGGTATAGGTTTGGGTCAGCCTGTGAGGCAATTCATCAAACTTGGTATAGTGCCTCCCAGACACGTAACTATTCGCTTTGGTCTGCAAGAGAAGGCAGAACGCTGAGATGTCTCCCAGGCAGAAAATTAAATGGGTCAGCCTTGGAGGCAGCCCAGATAGGTGACTGTTCAGCTTTCCTTGAAAATGGATTAACATACTGAGGTCACTCCTGAGTACGTAACTATTGGCTCCTGCTAGATGACAAGCCATTATTCATGGACTTCCTTCCATTTGAAGGGCTGCTTATTGCAGCTTATCTTAAAAATAGATTATGAGCCGATTAGCCTTTGAGTCCATTAATAAAGTCCTGTTTGTGAACACAAATGTATGTTTTACCAGAACATAAAGAAATGACTGACTCTGTTGGCTGTATCTTTGCTACTCTTAGATGGTATTGCAGAAACTGAGACCACATGTTAATATCTAAGAAAGATATGAAGATTCAAACAGGGAGGTTTATATACACATCTGCTTGTATATAAACCTTTGGCAGATTTGAAAGTCTAGTGAGCATATGCTTACCTGGAGTACATATGTTCCTGGCTTAGAAGAGAATGTCAAGAGCTTTAGCTGCTTAAATTGACCTTTTATTCATGCCCATCTGAAAATGGAAGATACTACATTATTTGAAGAAAATACACTGAAAAACTCCCCCAATTATTAAAGTAGTAAAGTAACTTAGAACACAGACATAAGAGACTTGATCAAACAGAATAGGAATCCTGAAAGGAGAGTTGAAGAGTAGCGGAATAGTACACAACAAGGTCCTTTATCCTATTTCTTGTCGGTTGTTCCCTTCCTTTTCTCATAAGCTCTCACCAGTTTGTTCTGCATTGTGGCTGTAAAATTAAAAATGGAAGCATGGTGTTATTTGAGGAGAGGGAGCCAAGTGGAGAATAGAGGGCATCCAATAAATTGGAAATTCTGATAGATCTTGCTGAGTGCCAAATGGCACTTGCATAAGATAGAAATGCTGAAGCAATTCTGGCAGTAGAGAAGAAATTTGGCAGAGGTGATTCAGAGAAAGGGCAATTTTGTGTGGGAAGTCCAAGAGAGACCAGGTAGACAATGAGGTACTTAATGATGGGCTACAGGATATAGAAGGTGGTTAGAGAAAGTGGAAACTTTAGTTTGGAATTATCTAGGAAGATGATGGTACTTACTTCCTGTGTAACCCATGCCAAACTAAAATATTTTATACTGAAAGATAACACTCTGAGACACATGCTAGAATACTTTATAGTGTTACTGTCCAGATTTTAAAAGAGATACTGGAAAAATACAGACGATCAAGGAAACCTACTACAACCACAAAAATAAAAATGAACATTAAAGGCTATGGTGGGTGAATATCTTAAGGCAAATAGCTTAGTGCAATGTCAATTTTATTTTATACAGTGAACGTTTAATGTAAATGCTTGAGCTCTACCTGGAACAGATGACAGGTCCCTTTTCAAGTGTATGCTTTCATTACCGGTTAATATAATGTTACATATGTTTTGTTCTTTGTATGGTCCCGTAAATCTCAAAACCAATCCAAAGAAGGAATATAAAGCAACTGTGTTGCCCCACTTCAACCCCACCTTTTCCTATTGTCAGTGTTATATTACCAATAGCGTGTAAAATTGGGATTTGGATACCTGATTGCTAGTCTCATTTCAGCATTTTATGTTTAGTTTGTTTCACCAAAAAAAGGATGACTGTTGCACAGCCTTGATTTTGTGTCTCATTGGCAAAAGAGTGAATTTCCTTGGGTGCGACTGAACTCACTGTAGAGGACTAAAGTTTACTGTGAAAGTCACCATCAGCTGCCCTTTTATTGTCAAAGAGGAGAAACAAGCACCACCAGAGTCCCATTCATCAGCCATATTTCAGATTTTATTTTAGAGTGAGAGGCATCATACCTTGGAAGGGCCTTGAATTTCCTAAATGACTGGAGATTTACTGGCTGACTGAAGGTCAATGTCAGAGGCTTTTTTTTTAGCCGGTGAAGAATTTTCTTTTTTTTTTTTTTTCCAAAAACATTTTTGGAAGTCTTAAAATCTTCTGGCAAGATAATCTATAGTTACTCTTCTTAAAAAAAAATCTCAAAAGTATCTGAAAGCTGCAACTTTTCAACACTGTAACATGTAATTCAGAGTTCACATGTTCTTACTTACTCATCCTACAAATGAGAAATCTATGTACTGAGTGTTACCTTAAAATCCTGGCTATTATAGCAATGGGATTGGGAAGGTCTGGTACTCAGTTACACTGTGGATTAACTGGTAACACATTTTAACCTAAGGAGGAAAATGAATTATTAAAAAATGACAGCAAAGCGGTTGTCATGGCTATAGAATGTAATGATAACTAGTTTATTCTGGGCGCAAAATTTAGAATATGGAATAAGCTATGTGCTGCTTGGAGGCAAAATCCATTCTGTATTTTGTTTTGATGTGTTTTCATTTGAATTATTTTCTGTGGTTCATTTAGCTTCATATACAAATTAAAATATTTAATTTTAAAGAAGCTGACATCATGGAACAAATGATGTGTCATTTACTGATAGAGATTAAGTAGTTTTGTGTTTCCCTTAAAGCTTTTGGGTACAACTGTCTTTGTTTTGACTGTGAGAGGGAAAAGGGTTTTTCTAAACTTCCTATTTAATCAAATGAAGATCAGGCAAAATGTGAATTTTTCTTGATTTTTCTTGAGCAAGAGATTTCTAAATTCCAAGTGTCTCCTGGAACTGTCAATGGCTTCTGCAAAGTGCTAGCTCTATAAATTCATCCTGCCTTTATCAGCTTTCAGTAGTGATTAGGTGAAGACTAAAATGCTAATTTTCAGCAAATAGGACATGATATCCACATTTTGTCTGTACTCTTCAAAGTTACAGAAAGAATTATTCTTTCTTCAAGTATAATTACTCCCAGAGTTTCTCTAGTGGTGTTTTTCTTCCTCTATTGATACTGACACATGGTCTTCCTTGAAGTTACAATAAGGAGCACAATACATGGATGGGACTACAGTCTCCTATTCTGCTCTGTTTTTTAAATTCACATTATCTAATGCCTCCAGGTAATAAATAAACAGATAAACCTATTAATCAATAGAATTAAGTTTGAAAGTAATTGTTCTGTGGGCAAAAATATCCTTAACCTCTGCCAACAGACTTCCTTGATAAGTAGGCACTCAGCACAAATCTGTGAGCCATATGCACTTTATATTGGCATGCCATTATGATTAGTGCTTAACTATTTCGATGTTGTGAAATCCCAAGACTGCCTGTGTTTCTGCTGTGTTTCCACTGCAGTGCTAACCTTCCTTTGACAGCTTTGGTACTACCAAGAACGCTTCTGAATTCTGCTGAAGCATTAACAGGAACATGAAAGTCAATGAATAAAGTGCTATGGAAAAAATAATAAAAACAGCAATAACACACACACACACAAAAAAAACAAACCCAACTCTTCCATTACTAACTGTGTTGCCATTCTCAGGAAAAAAAAACAAAACAAAACAAAACAAAACAAACAAAACCCCAGACCTGCTACAGACGAAGCTGCTAAGTACTCTGTCTCTACATTGAAGCTTTGAGTTGGAAGCAATTTAAAAAGACTTTCAGGCAACTGTATCAAGAGACAAAATGTCACACATGTAAGTTCTGTTATTGAACTATTCCAGTCTGAGATGACGAAATACTTTTGGGAAAACACAAGCATAAGACAAAATCAGCGCGATGAAGAACATCCTAAAACTTAGTTTAAGTTACCTCTCCATGCATTTGCTTCGCAAGTACAACTTTAATTAACAAATATTGTCAGGGCCCTATCTGAATGCTCTAACGGGCCTCACTGGTACTGAATAGCCCTGCCCTCCTGCCAGGCCTCCCCCTAACCCCTGCCCATTGTCTCAGGAGCCCCATTTCAGCATAGCTCAGGTCTATGAATCCCATCTTCAGCAATGCTGTAGGCGTGCCAGACTCCAGCTCCGTCACAATGCTGCCTTGCCCATCCATGGGCTCTACTGATTTGAGTCCAACCCATGGTCTGCTCTCAACTCTGCATTTCTAAGAGCTCCTTCAGATTTCTTGTTGAAGTTGTATGGTTGCCTTTGTTCTAAATACATAATAGATACATAGTAAGAGGAAAGCTCTGTGACCAGAGAAAAATCTTCTGATATCATCAGATTGTTGAACATAACTCTTTTTTGAAATAAAGAGGTTCATTGATATCAAGTTCCAGGTTCCTTCCATCCGCTTTTAGGCAAACAACTGAGGCATCTAAGCAAGAAATACTCAGATCAATTCACCTCATCTTACTTCAGGAAAATGCTGGGGGCCTAGTTCAAGCTGTCTGGTTCAAGATTTTAGATGCGTTTGTGCAGTGCTTTGAGAGTTTTATTTCTGACATTTGCCTTTAGAGAGATCCCAATTCAAGCTGGTGCCTATCTGACAAAGTTCAGTGCACTGGAATAAATTTTCACCAAAGGGTGGAAGAGACTAAAATGGCCATTTGGCTTCACTAACTCTTCAGACAAAGTAGTCATGTCATTAACATAACGATTTGGTTTTAATCTGTAACTAGAACCAAAAATGTTAGTAATGAGTGAAAGTGGGAAGTAGTAAGAGCTTTACAGCTATGCTGTGCTGCAGCATCACAAAACACTGCTGATAGGAAGAGACACACACCCCTGCCACCTCTGTCATGATTTAAGACCAGACAAAAGTGTGGAGACTAAATAGACTTGGATACCAGAGCATTTAATCATGGATGTGTGCAGTTGTACAAATTACATTACTTCCTTGCACTGCAGCAACCATGTGATCACTCCCCCTCCCAGCTCTCAAAATCCTCCTAGGGCACAGGGATGGGTGATGACATGTCACTGTGTCCACTTGGGTTGCATTGCAGCAGTCTGCGCACCTTGTCCTGTTCCCCTGGTCACATGCCTCAACCAGACTCTGGTGTAAACATATCTATCTGCCCTACCTTTTCTTTACTATTTAATGATTGTTATGGGGACTGCCCCTATCTGTACAGCCAACAAACCCTCTTGTCCTTGGAGGAGGAGAAGAAAAGGAAAGATCAGATGTCCCTGTCCCAATGTTCCAGGTCCCACTGAGGAGCAAATGGTTGCAGTGATCTTAGAAATCAAGAAAGTGGCCCTTCTCACTTGGCAGCAATTTCCACTTAGGAGCAAGCCAGCTCCACTACTGCTCTCTGTGCATTTTTCTGCTCTGTATTACAGTCTTGGTGGGCAGTTCTCAGAGTTTCTCTTCAGCAAGTCATTACTATTTTCTAATGAACTTGCATTGTTTCCTGCATCATCCTTCCATTCCTCCAGTTTCTGGACTTTTTCCGTTAAAATTTTGTATGCAAAGGTACGACTTCACGCTAAGGTTGCACTTTTTGGACAGTTCCCCTTACACAGTTAGAACTCTTTCTGAAGTTGGTTTCCCAATAACCTGTGATTCTCTACCCTCTCCTTCCAACAGGGCCATGCATTTGAGTCAAATGTCATGTTAAGAAGTCCTACCGTTCATCCTCCTATCCAGGGATCAGATGTTCGTCTTTCTTGCTTTCTTTCCCACAGCTATCTGTGATTGATGCAATTATTATCTCACTTCTGACACCAGTGGACAGTCCAGACACTTGGATGCCAAGACATTTTAACCATAGAAAAATACACAGTTTTAGGATTTTCCTGTCCTATGGGAGGTGTAGCACAGTTTGGAAGGAAGGTTGGACAAGTCAGCATTGAGGTACCTGACACATCCCACACCTGGGCCACGGGGTACCCAGGCCTCTTGCTCCTTTCTCTGTCTGGATATAATCACTGGTAGGATTAGGTGAAGAAAATATGATCTCTGTCTGACCTGTTTCTGTGGTGCTTAACACCTGGATGTTGCCACCACTGGTGCTTGAAATCCTCCCCTCTGGAAGGCTCTCCATGTGTTGGCAGCTTTCTCAGTGACTGACAGGTTGTTCATGCCGGACGTGCTCTCTTTTTTTAAAACTAGGTTACTTCCTTTTCCTAAAATTTTAACTAAAGTTCATTTGCTAACACTATAGTCAACCAGGCCCAGCCCATGCCAGCTGCTACAATCTCAATCAGAGAAACTGAGGTTACGAGACAAGCTTTTGAACATACTATGTTTCCAATAGAAATATGTCTTCTGTATTCCTTTGTAAGTTATTGCAACATTTTATTTATCTTACTATTAAAAACCTGTCAACGCAACTCTTGTGTGAATTTCTTAACTTGTATTTTCAGTCTTTGAATTTATTCCATCTTCTGTTTCTGCTGAATTCATCATCCATCACTGCCATAGGTATCTTTGTCAAGTTCTAAAAATGCTTCTGAATAAGCTGAATATTTTCTTACATTTCTCACTGTAAGAAATTTTTTTTAAAAGACTAAAATCTCTTTTGTTTCTTTCTAGGCACCATCTAGGAAAACTGGACTGAAGCAGAATGGGTGTCTTCATTAGTGTCAAAGTTCCACCCTGATAAGTTTCAAGAAATGAGAAGAATTTCTGAATCATATGAAGAGATTTAATGGAGCGGAAACTACACAGAGGTAATTACAAGGTAATATACAAAATTACATCTTTTTTTTTTTCTTTTTTCTTTTTTTTCCTTTTACACAATTTATTGAACAGAAAATCCAGAGTAGAACTACAAACCATTTACAGCTAGATTCATGGAAGACTCAGGAAGAAAAAAAGACTGCCAGAGACCACATTTGTCCCATTTACTTCAGTAACTTTAAGGCACAATTACAGAAAGAGCTGGTTTAGTTTTCAAACAAATATAGACTTCAAAACATATTTTAGCTTAGGTATGTGTAAACTACCATCAGGAAAAAAAAACCAAACATTTTCTCTGCATAAACAGGGTAAATCCACTTCTAACTTTAATAAAATATAGATAAAATAGATTTGCATACAAGTGCCCTAGAAGACTTGTCAGCTCTGTCAGGATACAAACCTACATAGGTCTAGACCCGCACTATTCAGCCTTGTAGGTATCACTATGGCTAATAGCCCAACCCAAGTATTGTGAGGCAAGCAATTTGTGATTTTGAGATAGTTGGTAACAGTTACTCTAACAGGACATGGCATGGGCGTGAGCACTGACATGCAGTCACCTATACTGCGAAATTGCTAGTATAATCCCTAGCATGTCATTGTTAAGACTGGATAACTTTCTCCCAGACAAAGCGTGAGCCAAGGATCATTCTCCACAGCAGTTTGAACACAGCTGGTCTGTTTAGGAGGGTAAGAGAGCTTAGCTGCAAAGAAAATTGCTATGCTATGCCAATTAGCCTGAGGTCCAAAGAGTCCCTGGACTATCTTATTTATTATCATAGCCAGAGTCTTAATGGTGGAGTTTGCAGTTGTATTTTTCTACAGACTATTTTCAATGACAGATCGTTCTCTCTTTTTGTCTTCTGAAATAATTATAATTATTTACAACTTTTATTAAAACTGTAATGAGATAAATCTTACACTGCTCACTGGGCCTTACCTGCTATTTGATTTCAGCAATATATATGGCTATGTTGGTCTTCTGAGAATTATGTCCTTATTAAGAAATTAGAAACCTAACTTCCCTGTCCTTGTTCAGTATAAACAGAACTAGTTTCTACTTAAATAAGAACTAGACTAAAGAAATATGGACAAACTTATGATCAAATAACAAAAAAGATCCACAAAAACAAAGTGAAAAAAAAGTCACCTCTCAAAACTTCCTTGAATTCTCACAATTAAAACTCTGTTGCACTGTGGGTTTCTCAAATACAGTAATCAGTAATTTTATTTTTTTTTTTTGCCTCTACAAGACAGGTATGTGCTCTGTGACCAGATGAAAATGGTCTTGAGAGCCAACCTTATATATGCAAATAGAGAAGTGAATGTTATTGCAAGGATGCATATACTTTCACTTAAAACCATCGTAAAAAGTGAGCATTGTTCTGCAGTGACTGTCTCCTTATCTGCACATACTGAGGTAGATTGTTGGTGAGGTATACGATAATGAAGTTCAGAGTACCAATTACTGACTTGTTAATTTCTCCTTCAATGATGAGAAAACGTGTCCCAGGTGAGGATTTTGCATGTTAACACACAATAAACCTAGTCATGTATTTTGTTACTGAACATTCTCTCCAGTAAAGTACTTATACTCAAAATATGCTATTAAATTTTAAATCACCATCAAGCTGGAGTTTCTTATTTTAAAATTGCAGGATGATTTTGTATTAAAAATATAAATATATATCTCTGGAGAAATGTGGATAATTTTCCTAGAGGAACTTTAATTAATTTACTTAGCTTTCATATCCCCTCTTTTACTCTTGGAACCCTTGACATAACTTAAAATGCAAATATTAAAAATTCCCTTTATTACGGTGGAAATACAGACTTTTCAAAGTGTGTCACATTTCAATAACCCCAAAAGAAAAATCATACAAATCAGAATGGAATTTTGGAACAGGTAAAAATCTTTTTCTTTCTTCAAATACTGCAAAGATATGCTGAGTTTTAGAATTTCTCCCTAAAGACAGTTAAAACGAATTATCTATTACAAAGAAGGAAAAGACAAATAATATAGGGAGAAATAATGCCTGAATCTTCTACAGGGGTATCACATGCAGAGACGGGATACTGTGTTTGTGTCCAACAATGTCCCACTGATGGAAACTCAAATGATCTCAGCCTGGTCTATCTTTGACACTGGCCTAACAAATGTGTAGAAGTGCAACAAGAATATGGAAAGAGAAGAATTTAATATTGGCACATGTGTCACGCTCCGATTTTGGATGAGAGGAAGGCCCCCTTGCTTTCTAGCCGACCTCAGACGAGTCTGGGAGGCTAGGGGCAGCTAGACCAATCTCTCACACACCAGAGCATGGTTTTGCTCGTATTCTCTGGGACAGAATTAAGACTCAAAACTGAGTCAAGCACCAGGTAACTTTATTAACCCAACAACAAGTTTGCAAATGCAAGAGAAAGAGAGAAAGAAAGGAAAGAGGGAAAAGAGTTTCATTGCAATAGCTACCACCACGGAGCTGCAGCATCCCGACAGTCCAATTCACTCGGTGGGAGAACGTTCCATCTGATGTGTGGTTCCAATGTTGGTTCCGTCGATGTTGGTTCCTATGTTGCTTCGATGATGGTTCTGTCGACGATGGTTCTGTCGATGATGGTTCTTTTGGTGATGGTTTCCTTTTTTGATGTTGGTTGTTTCTGTCCTTTTATCATTGTCTCATTGCATATTTATTGTCCTTAAAACAGGAAGCCTCTAGTCCTGTGGTTTGATTGGCTTGCAAGAGATCAGGAATTGGCTTGCAAGATAACGGGGCTATGGTTTAACTGATGTTCCATTGCTTAAGTGGTGGTTTGATGTTTCGACAATGTTGAGACAAACATTTGACACAGTCTCTTACAGTATGTAAAGTCTCTTACACACATGAGAATAAGTGGTTTAGATTTTTGGAATCAGAAAACTTGAATTTATTTCCTTTAGGTAGAATTAATCTCAACTGACTTACTGTATCTGCAAATCAGACTTCTGAGGCAATCTCTTCCCTTTGTAACCAATAATGAGAAATAGGCACATCTGGAGAGTAATTTATCCCCCTTATCTCAAAAATCAATCTTAAAGTGGTGAGGATCAACCTTCAAGGTAATTGTTTGCTTGCAGTGAAAAAAAACCCAGAAGTTTATTTGGACTTAGTTTTTTAAATTAGAGTTAAAGGCATCTATGGATTATACAAGTGAACATGACATCCAAATGCATATAGTCATGACTTCAGTATGAAAGGTACCACTGTTTCCTGCCTTCACCTATCAGCTCAAAAATAGTTTCCCTAAATTATCATATCAATTCACCAGATATAAAAATAAATTACTGCCTGCTAATCTCAACCTTTCAGACTAAAGGCTTTGGTTCTCCAACTTCAGGTGAAAATAAATTGCTTTCTTTGGTCCTGAATTAATAGATACCTAAATTATTTCCACATAAAAGGGATTTATGCCTATGAAAGCACACACTAACCGTGTGTCTTTTAAAATCCCACATATTTTTACAAATTTCAATTGACTGACCAAATAGTCTTCAAGGATGACTGGTTGAAGTAACACCAGTGATTATCCCATCCAGCTTAAGTTTAACAAGTGGTTGGAACAGACTGTGAAGGTGTGTTTGAGAGAGCTTTACTTAAAGATTTATAGAAGAACTGATATACATACAAGAGGAATATGCAGCTTTTTAAAAAAAAATCCAATAGTATGCAAAGATGAATATATATATGGCAATGCTTGTCTTCATGACTTAGTAAGTATAATAATGGATGCCTTTAGAAGATTTGAAGGTATAGAGAATGATTTTGTACTGTCTTACATATTGTATGGTTTAAAAATTTGCATGATTTAACACTCTTCATAGTCATTTATGCCATAGCAAAAAAGGACTTAAAATAACACCACCTATGGTAGCACTCATAGTCTTACCTGGCACAATCTAAAATTATTGGATCTGGTCCCAGGTGTAAAGAATCAGCCAGATGGCTAATAATCCATAAAATGCACCCCTAAAATCAGGGGGAAAACACCTCAGTCACTGCAGTAACCTATGAATCTGAATTTAATTAAGTGATCTGAATACCTGAAGAGAAGTTTTCTCTAAAAGACAAGGGTTCAGCTCGTGTTTGGAGAAGCAGTTCAAGTTCTCATTGGAATTTATGAAGTTTATTACAGTTAGTCAGTGAAAAACTTTTAACAAATAACTCATTCAATTCATTCAATATTTTTCCTTTTCATGGATTGTATACTACTATCTCAATCGCTTTCAATTTACCTATTACAAAAATGCAGTCATTCACATCCACTGTCTTGCTATATCTACTTTTCATCTTCTTTTTGCTTTAGAACAATTAAAACAAACACTAATAGAAAAGTAAACCACACTACACAGGCATTTTAGATTCTGGCTGTTGTGTGATTGTACTTTTTTTCTGCTCAGTCCATTGGCTCTTTTATAATGCTATGACAAACATTACTGTTACCAATCAGAACATATTGTCTATTGCAGCAGTTATCCTTTGTACATAAAGCTGTCTCAACATCATCATCAGTCTAGACAGGGCTCAGAGCAGCAACCAGACTGTCCCATATGATTTTATCCCATGGTAGTAGTATTCTAATTGGAGTAACGGGAACACCAGAGATTCAAATATAGTAAGTTTCTACATGATGTTCAGCTCTACCACAGGAGGATTTCCTAAGGCTGGAGTAGTAATTAATTGACTATCTTTTCAGACTCTTAACTTATTGTAAAGAAGACTGTAGTGGGAGAGGTAAAAAATGACCATTAGAATATAATGTTCTGGGAGTAGTCCAAGTACATTGCATAGATGTGTAGCCAAAGAGACAAGATAAACTTTTTTTTTAATATTTGCACTTCCAATGGATATCTGCTCAATATAGAAAAAAAAAAAAAAGGAGTTTTGGTTTTTTTTTTTTTGATTGGTCAGTTGTGTTTTTTAGAATAGGAATTATACATTTACATTTTGTAGAAGATATTGAAAATCTGAGATTTAAGTTCTTACAGTTGCATTCTAACTAATCAGTCTGCTTGAGAATTAAGAGCTTCCTAATCTGAGGAACATAGAAGCGAATACAAAAACTTGTTTAGTAGAAATTATTGTGCCAGTAGCACAGGAATATATTACTGGTTTTTAAAAAAAATATTGCAGAAGTAAAGATATGTAGCTGATTATTTAATTGTGTCCTTTGTTTAGTCTAATATGATCTTTGTCTTATCTGAAGTAGCAAAAATAGTATAAGCAAAGAACAATGCACTGTCAATGCCATAAGAAGTCAACATTCTTAAAAAAAGGAGCAGTCGTTTTTTGCACAATTCAAGCTCATTAAACCAAATCATCACTATTTCATCACTAGACAAGTTTAAAAACTAGAAAATATTCATAAATGTATATATTTCTTTAATACGAGGGCTTTTTTGGCAACAAGTCACTTTTCAGCGAGCTAGTAACTATGCATCTTCCAGAACTCCCCCCTACATTAATGTAACTCTGGGTACTGAACTGTGAAAGCTCCATGTCTTATCATGGCTTGGCACTCATGGAGTCTAATGCTTGTTCAAGAACAACAGCAACATTTACACAATGCTATTCATACAGGATATCTTATGATACTTTAAAATGGGAGATAAAGTAATAGAGGCAAGAAGCTAAATAAACACTCTGCCAAAAGCCCATCTGAAAGTATTGGATTTCAATCTATCTATAGCAAGAAGTAGAGCCTCAGATTTTTTGATTATGAAAGACTTGGATTCTGGAAGCATGGTGGTCCATAATGGGCAAGAAAAATTGCTTCCCCTCAACTGACTTTAAAAACATGGGGTTGAATGTTGGACAGTCACTGTGCTTTTCAGGGGCTAAGAAGGACAAAGAAGAATTATGAATTAATGGATATTGAGATAATACAAGATCCTTAGATAATGCAAGGGAAAAGATAAAAAAAAATCTGGAAATGCTTTAGGCAATTGTTCTGGAAACTCCAGTTCTAGAGCAATATGCAGAACTTTTTTTTTCAGTTTTAGTAAAAACCTTTTTGATAGCAATTTGTATTCAGATAGAATAACACACTTTCTTAAAAGTCTAGAAAAAGAGGGAGAAAGACAAAGTTGCTTAATATCCTTAAGCTTGATGTTTTAAATCTGTGAATGGAGATGAGAGAAGAGGAGAGGGCAGGGGTGGGGAGGGAGGTCTATTTTTTAAAGGTACTTAAAGGAGGAATTTTGTGCCAGGTACCCTTGGATTCATTGAAAATACAAGAAACATTTCAGTTAGACTAAGCTGCAATGAAAGTTAAGGAGAAAACATATATTTACATTAGTTTAACATTTGTGCCATACTAAAAGAAGAAAAAAAAAATATCCTGCAAACTCATCTGAAATATAGGACCTGAGTTGTTGAAATCATATAGTTAAGACACAAATGACATATTTATGGTATAAGTGATTGCATATTTCAATCAAGTTGAAAATTTTCATTGGCTTTGAATTCTTGGGACTAGATTTTCTGCTGTTGTCAGCCATTGCAATTTTACTGAAGATGAGGTTGCTTTAGCATATCAGATTAAGTAAGGACCCATTTGTAATAGCTTTTCATTTTCTTCAGGATAACATACATATAGTTTCCTGTTGTGTGATGTGATCATGTTCGCAAGCTGGACATGGAGTAAGACTTGTTTTGGTAATTTCCAGCTAAAGTGTTATCCCCTGGGGAATCACAGCGAACAGTCATAATTTAGAGCAATACCTAAATTGTTCTAATTCATGCAAGTGCAGAAACATTTAGAGTTTTAAATACCAGAAGCTGCAATCAGTCTCTTGGTAACTGTGTTCCCAACACACACACATACAAAGCCATGAAGAACCTTATCCCAATTATTTTAGTTTTGTAAAACATAGTCATCAGTACATTATTTTTCTTCACAGAAAATAAGAACTAGAGTGCTTGAAAGAAGAATATTTATTTCACGTATTGTGATGTAGATAATCTGCATTGATCTCAGATCTGTTAAAGACATGCCTAGTAAGTAACTTCTAATTGATTAATGAGTTACTAGCTGAAATTTAGCAAGCAAAACCAAAATCACCTTTTGAAAGGTAGTAAAAATACCATAGCAATGTAAAGTACGGTTTCCTTTCTTATTATTGAGTCTTCTGTGCTGTTCAGTGCATTAAGTAGATGCATCAGGTAGAGGGGTATCTGCTAATTCCTCCCACACTCCACCTCCCAGTGACCTATTCTCATCCTACAATCCCTGTTCCTCATTCAATTTTCCTGAAATTCTCTCATGCATCATTGTCCCAATAAAATCCTCAAAAAGCTAGGTCAGGAACAGTCTTAGATTTTTTTAATTTCTAATGAAGCAGAGAATAAACAACAGTCATGGGACTGAGAAACACTGTAACAAAGAATTGAGGTCAATGAGTTCCTAAATTTCTCTAAATCTGGACAACAATACTAAGTAAGTGACAGAGCACTTTCATTGCTCTAGATAGACAGAATGTTTGCCTCTTTTTTTTTTTTTCATGATTTGTTTCCTAAGGGCAGTAGTAGCTTCTTGTGGGAAGTCAGTAAAATTAGGAGGAAGAATTTATGTCCATGAAACAATTTCTAGGGACCCCAGATTTGTGTAGGTGAACACATTGTGTATCTAAATGGAGCATGAAACAGAGAAGGCAAATTTCCAGGTGGATTTATACATTTGGAGCATTATACCGAAAGAACAACATCGTTCAATCTATTTAAAAAACCTGAGCAACACAGTAAAGGTTAGGCTCTTTTAGGTAACACAAATGTTTAATAAAGTTTCTTTCTGATTTTTTTTTTTATAGATAACATAAAGCAGTGATCAGAATTCCATCTGTGTCACTATTCTTGAGTGACTATTTTATGTCTAAATAGGTTACACAGAGTCAAATGACTAGGTTAAGGAACAAACTAATTCTGTTATTCTAATTCAAAAGAGACAAAGAAATGTAGTGAGATTATCTGCTCACATCATGCTTGTTGAATATTACTTTAGAAAACTGCAGTATCTGCTTCTTAAACATGATGGTTCTGCTATTTAAGACCATAGGTTGATGAGATGTTTCCTCTTGTCATGCAGGGTGCTATCAGACAGTGCTCTTCCAGCTCTGCATGTCTAGTAGATGTCATCATGTAGTCCACTAGGCATCAACCTACTGACATGTCAGCAGCAACATGTTCTTGATAACTTCAGACCATTTCAGTTCATTTACACTGCAGAAATGGCTGCAAGTTTTTATGCAATATGATTTTATACAATAACCATGGCTTTATCAGTTACATATCTGTGTTAGGTTGAGCCTGGCCAGCAGCTAAGCACTCACACGGTTGCTCACTCTTTCCCTGCCCCCTTTCTCCCAATTGGATGAGAGACAGAATAAGAGCAAGAGTGATAAAACTCATGGGTCAAGATAGACATAGTTTAATAAAGGAAAGAAAAAGAAAAATGCAAAGGGAATCATTCACCACTTTCCACAAGCAGACAAATGACCAGTCAGTGTGTGACTCACAGCTGCCATGAAAGACAAAACCCTCACCTTCTTCTTTGTCTACTCCAGTTTTATTGCTGAACATGACATTATATGGCATGGACTATTCCTTTGACCAATATGGGTCAGCTGTCCTGGCTACACTCCCATACAGTTTCTTGACCATCCACAGCCTCCTGCTGTGGGGGGAGAGTGAAGAAAAAACGAAAAAGCCCTATGTATTGGGTTTCCATGGGAAGGTTTTGGTAGCCACTTCCAGCTAGTTCCAAGGTGGACCTACCACTGGTGAAAGTTGAGCCAATCAACAACAGCACTGGCATCATAGTGATAGCATAATTAAGAAGGGGTAAAAACTGCTGCACAACAGCAGCCAGTAGAGACGAGTGCCAATATGTGAGAGAAACAATTCAGCAGACAACAAGGTCAGTGAAGAAGGAAGGAGAGGAGGTAATTCAGGTGCTAGAATAGAGACTCACTTGCAACCCATGGTAAAGACGATGGTGAGGCAGGCTGCCCCCCTGCAACGGATGGAGGTTCATGGAGAAGTAGAGATCCACAATGCATCCTGTGGAGGACCCCACGCCAGAGCAAGTGGATGTTCCTGAAGAAGGCTGTGACCCCATGGAGAACCATGGCTACAGCAGGCTCCTGGCAGGAACCGTAGTCCATGGAGAGGAGCCCATGCAAAAGCAGATTTTCTGGCAGGCTGTGTCTTCCGGTGAGGGGCCTACACTGGAGCAGTCTGTTCCTGAAGGACTGCACCCTGTGCAAAGGACCCACAATGGAGCAGTCTGTGAAGAATTGCAACTCATGGGAAGGACTCACATTGAAGAAGTTTGTGAATGACTGTCTCCCATGGGTAGGACCCCAAGCTGGAGCAGGGAAAGAGTGTGAGGAGGAAGGAGCGACAGAAATAATGTGTGATTAACTGACTGCTATCACCTTTCTCCAACCCCCTGTGCTGCTTAAGAGGGAGGAGGTAGAGAAAATCAAGAGTGAAGTTGAGCCCAGGAAGAAAGGAGGGGTGGTGGGGAAGATGTTTTAGGATTTGTTTTTATTTCTCATTACCCTACTCTGATCTGATTGGTAATAAATTAAATTAATTTCCCCTAGTCAACTCTGTTTTTAACCATGAAGGTAACTGATAAGTGGTCCCCCTGTCCTTATCTCAACCCATGAGCTTTTTGTCATCTTTTTCTCCTCAGTATTTTTCTCCTCTATATTTTCAATGGAGGGGGGTAGGAAAGAGTGGCTTGGTGGGCACCTGGCAGCCACCCAAAGTTGACCCCACACACTGACACTGTGCAAGCACTACTCAGCAACAGGCAAAACACTGACGTGTTATCAACACTTCTAGTCACAAATCCAAGACATAGCATCTAGCATCAGATGAGCTGTTGTGAAGAAAGTTGACTCCACCTCAGCCAGATCCAGTAAAAGAGTTCCGTGGAAAATAATTGCTTACATTATGAAAATGTTATTGTTTCTAAGGAAATAACATCTATAGTAAGAGAAAGTCAACATTTCAAACACAGAGGTTTCAACATAAAAATTTGTGTATTCTTTCCAACGGGAATAAGACACGTTTTCCTCCACTGTATCTTTACTGCTTGGTAGAGGAGACCAACTTCAATATTTTAAACTTAAAATAATCAGACTTATTCCATATCTTCTGCTCTTTTTCCATCCAAAAAAAAAAAGGACAAAAATACCAAGTAGTACCGTCATACATGAGAGGAAGCAAAAGATCAGACCACTTTTTTAACGCGGTGGATGATTTATGTTTCCAAAGACACATTGATTATAAGGCAGTATCAGTGACTCCTGAATTTCTTCACAATGACATTGTAACTTTTATGAAATGTTGACTCTTTGTGCTAATGATATAGGAAGTGAATAGATGCATTTCTCTGGTGATGAGAGATCCTACTTTGGATGGTTGCTCTTTCTTATGGTTTGCTCCAAAATCCATTAGTGTCAGTGGAACTTCTTTTATACTTGTCGTAGTTCAGCCCTGATCGGGACCAGACTACACAGTCTCTCTCTCGCTCCCCCCACCCCCTGAGAGAATAGGAGGAGATGATATAAGGAAAACGGCTCGAGGTTTGAGATAAGGACAGGGAGAAATCCTTAAAGTTACTGTTATGGGCAAAACACACTCGACTTGGGGAAAAACTATTCAGTTATTTCTAAAACTAGCAGGAGAATGAGACAGGGAACAAGATAACCTCCCCCACCCCTCCCTCTTCCCAGGCTTAACATTATCTCTACTACCTCCCCTCCCGAGCGGCACGGGGAGGGGGAAAAGGGAATGGGGGTCGCGGTCAGTTCATCACGCATTGTTTCATGCCGCTGTGTCATCGTCAGGGGAAGAACTCCTCGCATTCCTCCTCTGCTCCGTTGTGGGGTCCCTCCCACGGGCCACAGTCCTTCGTGAAACTGCTCCGGCGTGGGTCATCTCTTCCACGGGGTGCAGTCCCTCTAGAACAGCTGTCCCAGCGGGCCCTCCATGGGCCACAGCCTCCTTCAGGCATCCACCTGCTCCGGCGTGGGGTCCTCCATGGGCTGCAGGTGGATCTCTGCCCCTCCGTGGACCTCCATGGGCTGCAGGGGGACAAGCCACTCCACCATGGTCATCACCACAGGCTGCAGGGGAATCTTGGCCAGGAGCCGCGTTACTCCTCCCCCTCCTTCTTCACTGACCTTGGCGTCTGCAGCCGTTCCTCACAACAGGCTGGCAGACACCCCTCAGGATACTTTTTACATCTTGTTCACTTCTCATCTCCTCTCCACTTCTTGCAGCCAGGCCGGGCCGAGTTGGGCCCAGTTGGCTGCCCAGTGGGAGGCCAGAGGGTGAGGCCTGCAAGGCCCACGAGGCTCATGCCTCCCCCTCTCTGCCCCCCGCTCAGCTGCTTCACATCTTCTCTACTTTTTTTTCTGTTTTCCCCTACTTAAATACGTTATCGCAGAGGTGTTATCATGGGACATTCTGCTACCAATTGGCTTGGCCTTGGCCAGCAGCGGGTCCGCCCTAGGCCCGGCCGAGTCCACTGAACAAAGGGGAGCAACTTCTAGCAGTTTCCTACAGAAGCTACCACCTCAGGCCCCCCCCCACTAACAAAACCAGAACAATACTCAAAGGTCAGTATGCTCCAAAGGATTTGTAAGACTGGATTGAATTACTAGGCCAGATGTACCTTTCAGATTATTATGAAGAATTTTTATAAGTTCCTTGTAAAAAAAAATATGTTTTATCAAAAGTTTTAGTTGATATTGACAACTAAATATACAAAACCCCTTCTAAGAGTTCTGAATTGTTACTTCAAAATTATATTGGAGTGTTTTTAAAGAATGTTTAGGAAAAAGTAACATTTAAAAGTATTTTAGTTAAATAAATAAAGCAATAGAAAAATATTTTTAAATTAATAACTCTGCAGTAATTTCCCCATCCAAATGCATGAAGATTTGCAATAGATATGTCAACCAGCCTATACATAACATCATGTTATATGTCTCTTTCTTAAATTGTAATTTATCAATTTATTAATTTACACTGTAGATTTGTTCCTATGAACAATAAAACCAGAGTCAGATTAATGAAGGCAAATACAATGAATGTCAGTTACTGAAAAGCATATTTTCAAGTCCCAGTCCCCCTCGCCACCTCACCAAACCCACATATGGTTGATTGCTTTGTTTAGTTATGTATGTATGTACTTCTTTACTAATTTAGTTGAAAATTTGAGATCCAAATACAAAAACTAGCCTATACAATTTTCCACTGGAATGACAATGAGCATATGCCATGTCTATGTTTGTGTATGTTAACAGGGGAATAGGGATACATAGAAATATCCAGCTAAATTGCTAATTGTAGTAATCAGCACTGATTTTTTTTTTAAATGCTTTTAATTAGGTTTGATGGGACATACAAGTCACGTGCTATATGATTTGATGTTTTATTTAATGATTGGCTGACTGATTCTTTTTATAATTAGGTTTCCAGTGTACACACTTTTCAAAATGAGCTTCTCATGAATATGCTTAATTCTCAATTAAAAATGAATGGTTCTAGGAAAGCTCCCACTGACAAACTTATTCATTAAAACAAGCATCAGAAGAATGGGAGTTGGGGGTCTGAATCAAAATAACAAAATTATGGGGGCTTTATGTTTTTTTCCATTGAATATTCACACTCAGTACTTTTAAGATATTTATCTATCATTACTGCAAATTCTTGTTTGTTTGAGTTAGACAAGTAAAAGAACAAAGCATGATACAGAACACCTGTGAAAGTATAATAAATATACGCAATTCATCAGGATCTGTTTAGGACTAGCAAGCTTCTCAGACTATGCTATAATAGCAAAACTTGCCAAAAGAGTACAGAAATGAATCTGAAGTCCCTTTTGGCTTTAACAGACTAAATGTGCTTATTTAAAGCATTTCAGTGTTCAAAAGGAACACAATTCAAGGAAACATGTATTATTTCTTAAAGATCTTGTAAGATCTTTTCATTTAACTTTCTGGCATAGTAAAAATGTCTGGAAACTAAATGTGTTAATGATCTTCCTTAAGTTGCTATAAATACATAAATCAAAGTATAACTATTGTTCTTGCTTTATGATGAAATATTTTTCAGCTAAAGCCAATTATATTTGCAGTGGCTTATCACAGCAATTATATGAAGCAGCAGGCCAGTCAGTAATGACTTTTTTGTTAGGGGAGTGCTAAGAACACTTCCAGCAGAGCTCCATTACCTGGATTACAATCACAGTTTTAAATTAGGTACCAATGCAAGTAATTTAGTTTTGTTTTTGTACTTAATTGGTCATTAACTTGTTCATGCCAATAATTTTACTTCTATGCTGCTCGCTCATTAAATACTCCCTGAAACATCTATCCACAAGTATTCCTTGCTGCAAAAGAAGCAGGAATTCCTTATAAAACATTTCTATGTCTGTGTGCCACCTTTATCTCCTTGTGAACAAATTTTAATGGTAAAACATTTGTTTTTCTGCTGTAGTAACTATGCAGTCATTAACATAAGTCAATAGGATCTTGGTAATTGCTGTTCTTGATTGAGCAATATTTGTGTGGAGTCCAGCATGTTGTTGCTGTCAGTTACTAGAACCACATGTTCATAAAGAAGCTGAAATGAACAATTATGCAATAGCTTTCCTGAGAGTGGAAATTTCTTCCTATTACCAATGGCTACCTGTAGTTTTAGGTCCTGAAATAAGAGAGTTTGTAACTTTTTTTTTTTAAAAAAGGAATAAATCTAATTCAACGTAAATATGAATGCTGTCATTATCCATATGAATGTTTAATCCTTCTAAAATTCTGCTAATCTTCAAGACCTCTGAGATATTTTTGTGGCAATGAGCTGTCTGGGTTAATTATGTACATGCAACAAAGTATATCCTTTTATCAGTTTTAAATTTAAATCCTACCTATTTACTGCTACACACAGGAACTTTATAAATCTATATTGTACAATTTTCTGCTCCAGGCATTTTTCTCAAGTAAGTGTGTGCGTGAATGTAATGGTTGGAGGATGCCCTAATAGTCTCTTCCCATCTCTGACTCCTCTCAGTGTGTTTCTCCATAAAACTGATTTTTGGATCAGTGGATTTGGTTTGGAACTGTGTGTAAGGTGGAAAGTTAGGTGCAGATTTTTCCAAAAAACTTAGGAGGAAGGCTGAAGTGAATGATCTTTCCGGAGTAAAAACTGAACAGATTTTTTTAAGCCATACTCAGGCCAGCCTGTTCAGACCATGCAGTAACCAAGGATAAATAATAAAGGAAAACATTATGTGAATATGGATGTAGCCCACAGTTAGTGGAGTTTTCAGTCCCTCCATAGTGACTGGACTACAAATCTTTTTTTTTAACCTAATCTAGCGTCTGATCTAGGAAAGTTATGTCATTTAGTTCATGCAAAAAGGACTCACAGCTTTTACAACCAGAGGTCCAGCTGCTCCTCCCCAAGAGGTATCTATCACATTTGCTAAATTTTAAAAACAAGTTCAGTTATATTCGGATATATGCTGTGTCCAAACACCAAAGGGATTTGTGCAAACAGGTTTTAAATGAGAGGTACTGTTTTGAAGAATTATTAAACAAGTGATTAAAATTAATGTTGTGAGCTCCTCCTGCTGACTTTTTTAACATCAGCCAGATAACATTTGGATGATTAAGTAATTCTCTATTCCTGCAGAACTCTCATTGATTTAGGAGTTTCTTACATAGAAGGTTATTTTCACTCATGTCAGTTCAAAGGAAAAGATGAGGGAGAAAAAAAAAAAATGAAGGGAGATTATTAATAAGAATAGCCAGCTCTTGAGATAACAAGAAGATGAAATTGAGATATTCAGGTATTCGAGTCTGAGAAGGAAGAAGAACAATAGCAGGTAACAGGTCCATTCATTAATGGGTCATGCAAAAGCAGTTGGAAGCAGATGGCCCAGTTTCTTGGAACACAGCATCAGTGGCATGTGTCTGGAATTAACCAAATATCTTACTTGGGATCCAGTCCTGATAAGCAAATGGACTTCTGCACAACATTTCAGGATCAGTCTGATGAAAGTAGTAGGACTTTTTGCCAAGTGAAGAGGTACTTTTGCTCTACATCAAAAGTACCTGAAATGTTCATTTACATTGGACTAAGGGAAATGGAAGTTTAAGGTTTTCCATTTGTTTATTTTAGTAACATAAAATTTTTAGACACTTTTAATCAGTATGACTGTGGCAATTGTTTGGTGAAGATGAAGGGTATTGATGCTAACTTAGGAATATACAAAAGACTGCCTTAGACAAGGTGGTATTGAGGTGGATGGAACAAGGAAGGCTGAAATTCACAGATATCAGTTAGAACTGCATAGCTGTTGACTGTTTATTAAGAAAAAATAATAGTTCTGTAATTGCAGTGAATCTGGAGATTGAAAAAGTGTGCCACATGACTAAGGACTGCTGTAAAGACCTGAGAAATAATGACTAAACTTTTCAATTGTACACTGAGGAGTCAGTCAACACCAAAAAGATGTTGAAGACAACTGAGGTTTGGATGATAGAATAATAGAAAAGTAAATGTTGGAAAGAACCACTGGCCTGTCTTCAGTCTTTGGAGGTTAAGACAGGATAATGGAGATTAACAAATAGGAGAAGAACTGGAGATTATAAAGTGGTGAAGGCAATTGCCAGTCCAGTATTAATACTCATGACGAGACAAAAGCTATTGCATAAGTGAATAGTAGCAGACAGAGAGACAGTCAATAACAAAAAATGGAAAAGGTAGAAAAGGACCTGGAGGTGTCAATCTACAACCAGCTGAATATGAGTCAGCAGCGTGCCCAGGTGGCCAAGACATCCAATAGCATCCTGGCTTGTATCAGAAATAATGTGATCAGCAGGACTAGGGAAGTGATTGTCCCTTTATACTCGGTACTCATGAGACTGCACCTTGAATACTGTGTTCATTTTTGGGCCCCTCACTACAAGAAAGACATGAAGGTGCTGGAGCATGTCCAAAGAAGAGCAACAAGACTGCTAAAAGGTCTAGAGAACAAAACTTGTGAGGAAAGCTGAGGGAACTGTGATTGTTTAGCCTAGAGAAAAGGAGGCTGAGGGGAGACCATACTGCTTCCTACAACTACCTGAAAGGAGGTTGTGGCGAGGTGGTGTCAGTCTCTTTTCCGAAGTATTAAGTGATAGGATGAGAGGAAATGGCCTCAAATTGTGCAAGAGGAGGTTTAGATTGGATATTAGGAAAAAAAGATCCCTCTGGATGGCATCCCTCCCCTCCAACATGTCAACTGCACCACACAGCTTGGTGTCATCAGCAAACTTGCTGAGGGTGCAGTCTATCCCACTGTTCACATCACCAACAAAGATGTTGAACAGAGCCAGGGCCAATAAAGACCCCTGAGGAACTCCACTCATCACTGGTGTCCACCAGGACACTGAGTCATTGACTACCACTCTCTGAGTTCAGCCATCCAGCCAATTCCTTATCCACTGAGTAGTCTGTCCATCAAAGCCATGCCTCTCCAGTTTAGAGAGAAGGATATCATGTGGGACAGGGTGAAATGCCTTGCACAAGTCCAGGTAGATGACATCCATTGCTTGTCCCTTGTCCACTGATGCTGTAACCCCATCACAGAAAGCCACCAAATTGGTCAGGCATGATCTGCCCTTTGTGAAGCCATGTTGGCTGTCACCAACCACCTCCTTGCTCTCCATGTGCCTTAGCATGGTTTCCAGGAGAAGGTGGTCAACAAAAAGTTATCAATCAGCTCTATGTTAATATAAGAAGCTCAGAAAACTGAAGGAAGAACTTGCAGTAGTAAAGAGACAGTGGAATGGCAGCAGATACCTAGATGAACAACATTCAGGACGGGAACACATTTGAAATGCATCATCTCATCAGAGAGAAAAAAATAAAGGAAAAATAGTGAAAGTATCAGCCTATTAATAAGAAATAATAACAAAGAAAAGATATCAGTAAAACTAAAGGCGTCAAATATTACTTTGGAGAACTACCATGAAAGCTATTCTACCGGGAGGAGAAAAGTTAGATGTTTATAAATATTTGTTGTGACTCCCTTGTCAATATATCTCAAAAAAAAAAAAACCAAACCAAAAAACCAACAAAAAAATCTGTTAAAAGGCAGTGATAAAACCCAGGACACAATACACAATACTGTGTATGTTTCCAGCAAGGAAAAAGTCATTCAAAACGGAACATCTATAAAGAAAAACTGCTAAAGTATTGGAAGAGTGAACAGTATGTCATGTCTGGAAAAGACAGAAAACTTGAGTTTTGGTCAAGCAAAATTTGATGGGGAAACACAACAGTCGTCTGTAAGAATATGGAGATAAAACTAAGGAAAATAGCTACTCAATAGGACAATGTTAGAATAAGAATGAAATGGAATGGACTGTCAATCAATGTCGTTAGCATAAAAATCAGAATATGTAATTCAGTAAGCTCATCAATTACACCTTAGAATAAATTATTATTATTATTATTATTATTATTATTATCATCATCATCATCATCATCATCATCACTATTATTAGGCAAAAGAAAACACTCTGATTCCATTTAGTTTTAAATATTTGGGTGCTGGATTATGTGAGGTGATTTCTCCCTAGGAAAGGGTATAGAGTTATTGAGTTGGGAGGTCTTTAGAAATTTTGTTTGTTCAGAATGAAGGTGGGTGAGAAAACAGAAGTACGAAATGACCAAGTTGACTGTCAGCAAAATCAGTAGCTATAAAACCTATTGTATGTCATCTGAAAGGATATTCAAAGTAACAGAAGAAAGGTCAAGAATAAAGAAGTAACTGTACTTTTAAGCATGAAACACATAAAATCTTTTTAGAAAGTAATTTAGATGATAATTGCATGCAGGCAATTGACTCCAGTCAATGGCTCCATTCCAATTCACCAACTGCACTTGGCTTACTTAATGTCTAGAGGTACTTCAGAGCAGAGTCAATCACAATAAAGGAGGGGAATTCTACAAGAAGGAAAAAAAAACCTTTAAGTTATTGATCCAAATATTGCAAGATAGTTCAAAATTTATGTGTTAAAGTAGGGGTGCAATTTAATCTTAAAAACTCCAGGTATCTGAAGAAAAAACATCCAAGACTCATTTTTATGAGTTTTATTTCTTCCTACCTAAGTTACCATTTTACTATTTTTAACTTGAGGTGCACAGGATAACTTCAAAATAAATGAATTTAAGGGCAAATGTTTCAGAGAGAAAAAGGCAAGGAAAAAAACCAAGTAACATTGTCCTTGCCCTTGGGACTAGCTGGAAATAGGACTTTGTATGTGATGGGGCATATATATTGATTTTGTTGAATGGATATTGCTTGCTACTCCAAATTAATAGTGGTACTTTTGTCATGCCAAAAGAGGACACTCAAAACAAGGAGAGTGCGGATTTCTCGTAGAAAGACACTGAATTATCTCAGCGGCACAGTTCCTGGGCACCAGGAACACATGAACTCTTTCAGAACAGAGATCACTATGGAACAGCTAGTTTCTTTTACCCAGACACATAGAACATGTGAGGCTACATGGGTAGTAAAAAGAGTGTCCACGTTTAGGGTTAAAGTGGAGAGATGATAGGCAGTTGGTTTGTTGCAGAACTTTTGTGAAAGAGGAGGTTAGTTAAGCATCTTAATTTCCAGGAGTCGCTGAGGAAAGAGACAGTGAGGACATGGAGAAGGAGGAGGCTGAGAAACTAAACAGCAATATGATGAGCTATGACTATCTTTCCACTACTATCAACAGCTGACTGCAGCTCATTAGGTTATCATTCTTTTTTCTGGGAGCAGGTTTATCTCAGGTGATGTAATATTCAATATTTTCCTTTTTTTTTTTTAATTTAACAAGATCATCAAAGGTGACCTGGGCATAGCACAATCTGTTTGTTGAATGCTGTCAAATCAAAAGAAATAAATTGCGGTAACTGCTGCCCTTATTTTTGCAGTATTTCTGGCTTTATCAAGAAAGGGCTGAAGAGCTGTGCTAAATAACTGATGTTCTTGGGTTTTTTTTTTTTTTTAAGTTGGATATCTGAATAATAGATGCTGTTCTGGAGTCCATTTTTCATACCTAGCAGCAGGCTTATAAGAAAAGGTACCATTTTCAAGCAGTCCTCAATGCAAAGCTGAACTTTGTAGAAATACTTGTGGTGGGTTAACTCAGGCTGAATGTCAAATGCCCACCAAAACCATTCTGTCACTCCCCTCCTCAGCTGGACAAGGGAGAGAAAATATGAGGAAATGCTTGTAGGTTGAGATAAGGACAGGGAGATCACTCAGCAATTACCATCATGGGCAAAACAGACTTGACTTGGGGAAATTTTGACACTGTCCCACACAACATCCTTCTCTTTAAACTAGAGAAGCATGAGTTTGATGGATGGACCACTCGGTGGATAAGGAGTTGGCTGGATGGCCGCACTCAGAGAGTGGTGGTCAATGGCTCGATGTCCAAGTGGAGACCAGTCATGAGTGGCGTCCCTCAGGGGTCTGTGTTGGGCCTGGCCCTGTCCAACATCTTTGTCAGAGACATGGAGAGTGGGATAGAGTGCACCCTCAGCAAGCTCGCCAATGACACCAAGCTGTGTGGTGCCGTCAACACGCTGGAAGGGAGGAATGCCATCCAGAAGGACCTTGACAGGCTGGAGAGGTGGGCCCATGCCAACCTCATGAAGTTCAGCCAGGCCAAGTGCAAGGTCCTGCACCTGGGTCATGGCAATCCCAGGCACAAATACAGGCTGGGTGGAGAATGGATCGAGAGCAGCCCTGAGGAGAAGGACTTGGGAGTGCTGGTGGATGAGAAGCTTAACATGAGCTGGCAATGCGCGCTTGCGTCCCAGAAGGCCAACCACATCCTGGGCTGCATCAAGAGGAGCGTGGCCAGCAGGTTGAGGGAGGTGATTCTCCCCCTTTACTCTGCTCTGGTGAGACCCCACCTGGAGTACTGTGTCCAGTTCTGGAGCCCCCAACATCAGAAGGACATGGACCAGTTGGAGAAGGTCCAGAGGAGGGCCACAAAGATGATAAGAGAGCTGGAGCACCTTTCCTATGAGGACAGTCTGAGAGAGTTGGGGCTGTTCAGCCTGGAGAAGAGGAGGCTCCAGGGAGACCTGATAGTGGTCTTCCAGTACCTCAAGGGGGCCTACAAGAAAGATGGGGAGAGGCTGTTCAGTAGAGCCTGTTGTGATAGGATGAGGGGTAATGGTTTTAAAATAGAGGGAGGTAGATTTAGATTGGATATTAGGAAAAAATTTTTTACGATGTGAGTTGTAGAACACTGGAACAGGTTGCCCAGAAAGGTGGTGGAGGCCCCATCCCTGGAAATGTTCAAGGCCAGGCTGGATGAGGCTCTGAGCAACCTGATCTAGTCGGGCATGTCCCTGCTTGTTGCAGGGGTGTTGGACTAGGTGACCTTTGAAGGTCCCTTCCAACTCTAACCATTCTATGATTCTATGATTCTATAAATTTATTTAGTTTATTATCAATGAAATTTGAGTAAGATAATGAGAAATAAAAACAAATCTTAAAACACTTTCCTTCCACCCTTGCCTTCTTCTTGGACTTAACTTTAGTCCGGAATTCTCTGCCTCCTCCCTCTGAGCACTGCAGAGAGACAGGGAATGGAGGCTGCAGTCAGTTCATCACTCGTTGTCTCTGCCGCTCCTTCTTCTTCAGCAGGAGGACTCCTCATGCTCTTCCTCTGCTTCAGTGTGTGGTCCCTCCCACAGGAGACAGTCCTTCACGAACTGCTCCAGCATGAGTCCTTCCTATGCGCTACAGTTCTTCACAAACTGGTTTAGAGTGGTGCTCACAGGGAGTGCAGTCCTTCAGGAACAGACTACTCCAGCACGGGTCCCCCATGGTGTCACAAGTCCTGCCAGCAAATGTGTTCCAACATGGGCTCCTCTCGCCACAGGTCCACAGTTCCTGCCATGAGCTTGCTCCAGCATGGGCTTTGCACAAGGTCACAACCTCCTTTGGGCACATTTGGCTGCTCTGGCATGGGGTCATCCATGGGCTGCAGGTGAATCTCTGCTCCTCCGTGGGCCTCCATGGGCTGCAGGGGGACAGACTGCTTCACAGTGGGCTGCACCACAGGCTGCAGGGGAATCTCTGCTCCAGCACATGGAGCACCTCTTCCCCCTTCTTCACTGACTTGGTGTCTGCAGAATTGTTTCTCTCACATATTCTTCATCTTCTCTCTCTGGCTGCAGTTTTCTCTTGCACATTTTTTATTTTTATTTTTTCTCTCCTCCTTCTTAAATATATTATCACAGTTGTGATACCACCATCACTGATGGGCTCAGCCATCAGTGGCGAGTGGCAGGTCTGTCTTGGAACCAGCTATCTTTGGCTTCATCGGACACAGGAAGCTTCTAGCATCTTCTCACAGAAGCCACTTCTGCAGCCCCCCTGCTACCAAAACCTTGCACACAAACTCAGTACACTTGTATGTTTTTGGAAAGATGCAGTTCATCCATTGTTTCTGGAAACTTTCTTGATCTTAACTTTCTTGTTAGTGCCTAACAGTCAAAGAATAATGCTTAGCTCCATCAGAGAAACATGTGAAAAGACTAGATTTAAGGGAAAAGACTCATAACAGAATAATGTGCAATGTCTCAAGAGAAAGATTTTGCTATTCTTTTCAGGTTGTGTGTGTGACTCCTAGGCTAGGTTTTGATGCTGCTTTCTGGAATTCCTATTCTGACACAGAGCTGTCTCCAGGAGGGTTAAAGGACTTAAGTGTTAAGTGTCTAAAGATGTTCGTGCATATGTGAGTAGACTGAAAGGAGGAGAAAAGACTTCACTTCAGTCTCTTAAACACATTAAACCCCTTTGCACATATATAAACATGAAGAAATTGATTATGTTGAGAGTACTTACTTTTTAAAAATTATTTCACTGTATTTTTTTTCCCTAAAAACCTTAAGATAATCTTGAAATGTATGGATTTTCTTTTGCTGGTAGCTGCCACTACATTAGGGTTTTTTTTAGGAACACAGTATCACAGTTTCAGCTAGTGTGGCTCCACTGAAGCCAGTAGAGTTTTTATTACTGTTTATCATTGTCAGTGCAGAACAGCTGAGGCTATGTAAGACATAGACTAATTGTCTCTTAGGAGTATGTCAGGAGAGAACTGGGACCATGTAGCCCAATCCATCTGTCACAGAGCACTTGAGTAAAGACTAAACTCATGGTTCTACAACCTCTAGTTTATATGAGCAGAAATCTGTACTGCAATAAATGTTAAATTATATTTGTATGTGTGCGTAAGCCAATAATCCAGAAGCAAAGTGCACCTGAGACTGGTTGCATAGTCTATGTGTAGGGTCTCAAAAGGAAGGAAATATCTTCATATGAGCAATGAAAATATTTAAATCAATGAAAAATCAAAGACTGAGCTCTTGAAACTAAGCTATACACCTAATAGCACTTTGAGGTAATTTGCCACACCCTAATTTAAAGAATATAATTTAAAATGTGTGTTGTAACATCTGGACTATTAAAGAAAACAGTGACTGATTGCCTTGACGCCATTGCTTTTCCTCTTCCTTAATTTTCCATCTCTATATGCTATTATAATTTACTGTCTCTGTCCCAGGCTTCATCGCGACTGGACCAAGTTTCTAGATAAAATATTCCAGTCTTTACAGAAAAATTGCTTGAGAATATTTATCTTTAGATTTCCTTACTACGCATGTTATATCATCTATATGCTCTGTACTTAGAGATTTGAAAAGGTAATATTTTAAAATAATAAATACAGTATGTTAGGAAAATTGTATATGATTCAACTTAAAGATTATGCATAATTATGAATGATACTAATGTTCTCTTCTTGTTAATGCCATTCTTCTAATTTAATATGGCAATTAATTTTGCACATGAAACACATGCAGGTGCTTTGAAACATTTTATTTTTTTTAAATCTTAATTTCCCAACTCTCTTGATAGTTTTGCAAATTTAGAATTAATATGGATTACCTTTCACAGTAATTTTTAGTTTAATATGTTATCACCATAACAACCACTTAACACCTGGAGAACAACTTCACATTAATACTATTTATGGTTATATCCATTAACTATATTTCAGATGATTTCTGTGGGTAAATTTACTCCACTGACGGTCTTAAATTAACAAAATCATAACTTGACTCATTTCCTACATAAATTACATGGCATGATCTGCTACGTTTGTGAGAATATTGACTTTGAGGATCTGGTAAACATCTTGAGGACCTATCATCAGTGTTGTTTTCAAATTGAATGGGAACTGATAGATGACTGCTTTATGTGTGAATGTATCCCATGCTGCAATTTCATTAACAGTGTTCTGTTCTTTTTAAAATAAGGTCAAATAGGCTATTCTCTATAGTTAAGATTCATAGCTATGGCTGACAACACTATCACCCTTTAGGCCACCTAAAGAAAAAGAAGCATATGACTCCAACTTCAATTGAGCTTAGAAAAAGTAATTGTTGCATGCACTAGTCACATAGTGTCTTCTGTTCTTTTAATCAAAAGGATGGACTAAACTCTATATGCATTTACTGTCATATGTTCACTGCAGTTATTAAATGTGTAGTGTTTAGCCAAATAAAGTGTGCCCAGTGCTACCCTATACAATGGAAGATAGATATACTCCACCTGGACACACCCATAGTCTTTTGGGGTAATGCTATTGTACAAATGTTAACAAGAAACAAAATTGTCTTCAGAGGTGGGATTCTTTTTTTGGGATGACTTGGCAGCTCATTCTTTCTACACTCTGTCTTACTTATCCATTATACCCGTAGCAACACTAGATAGTTTAAATTAGATAGTTATCTAGTTTAAGATAGGTAAAAAACTTTATCCACTCATGGTAGATAAAGTGTCAGTCTCTCATTCATTGTGTATATTCCATACTTGTTCAGGAATCATCAAGCTGCTTACCTGGCTTTGTGGGTACACTTTGTCCAAAATCTGTTGTGAATTATTTTATTTGTGCCAATCTTCTAAATCCTTTTATATCACCCCAGCAAAACCTTCTAGTATAGTTGAACTGAGACTAATAAGATTTATATGGTGCTATATTAAGGGTCTTAAAACACAAACAGATTTTTTTTTCATTATAAAATACCACCTCCCCTCACTCCCTTCTTTAAAGCTCATCTTAGTCATCTTTTTTTTTTTTTTTTTTTTTAGGTAAGAGAGAAAGACAAGGTTTATTTTGTTTTGTTTTCCCAGAAATAATTGAGATTGGATTGTAAAAGTGTTAGGATAAATTATACAGGAATAAGAAAATAGCTGAAGACTATTTGTTTGCAAAGACTTTAAGAGAAATGAGAGTTCCAAACAGGGATAAATAGGGAAGGGAGGAAGGGAGGAAGGAAAAAGCATTGTTTTCAATGAAAGTTTAGCTGTCAAACGTATAGCCTACTAAGTATAAACAGCAATTTGTTTTCTATCTAGGGCAGTACAAAGACCACTGAAAGGCAGCTAATTTAGTTAATGAATCATCTAACTATTGTTAGATTGTTCTGTAGCCTTATATATTGAGAATTTTCTCAGGTTTGTTTCCTCTATAGTCAAATAGCACTGTTTTTAAGCAGCAATTTCTTTACATCACAGAAATACTATCAAGATTCATTTTTAAATACAAAGCATCTAGGATTCATATAAGAACACCATTTTAAAAAAGCTTAAATAAAAAAGTTTTATTTGTTTAATTTGTTTGTTTAATTTGTTTCTTTGCTTAAAATGAAATAAAACAGTAGCTTTCAAGTAGATTGGAAAATATCTGCAGAATTTATTTCTTCCAGCAATCAGAAACACAATTGTGTTTGGTTTGGGTTTTTTTGGTAGGGGTTTTTTTTTTCTTTTTTTTTTTTTTGGGGGGGGTGTTCTTGTTTGGTTTTTTGTTGTTGTTGTTTATTTGTTTTTTAATGCCATTCTCACAGGTTTTTTTTAGGTCTACCTGATAACATTACTGTCCTCTTTGTACTAACATTCCTTCCTAGGTCACTCTTGGGCATGACCACACTGCTCAGTGGAGCACCTGACCTGAGTACTATTGACTTAAGCAAACACATTTGCATAGTGTAACAACAGTTAAGCTGCACAGAGTAGAGCATATTAGTTTGAAAATAGTACTCAGTACTACTTGTGCACCACAGCTTATGTGGTCCTGCAGTCAGAAGGTGCCAGCTCATCTGTCCAAATTGCAACCATCAAAAACATTGATACAGAGTTTAAGCAAGCTATCTGAGATTTCTACAGTTAACAGTCCAAGGTGATATACAGAAAGAGGTAACTTATTGTCCCCCATTCTATACAGATGCCCATAACAAGTGGTATAAATTTTTCTCTCAAGTATATATCCTTTATCTTTATTGGCTGTAGCAGATGTACATGATTTACTTTTAGATTATTTTTGAGATCTAAAGTTAGATCAGAAAATTTCAGTCATACTATTGATCTATCCACTATATTCCTCCTATCTGAGCATTCATAAGATATTGTTCGTTGCTAGATTTATTGATTTTAATAAATTAATGCTATTTATTATAACATTTATTGGATGTCATGGCATTGATTGCAACTTTGTACTGTAAAGGATCTGATTATATTTTAGAACCTTTAATAGATAAACTGATCCTAAAAAAGTGATGTTCTTAGTCATCTTTGTACCTTGGAGATGTGAAAAAGAGACTCCTTAACTGACAGAAGGAAACAGAAGAATTGAATTCTGTTCTACCTTATTTATGATCAACAACTTCATTATAGGTTTAAAACCAAGGGGAGGCTTGAATGTGATTTTGATATTTATATTTGCGCTTGACTTTGAAATTTGTTATAGAATTCATTGTGAAAGAAGAAATAGGGAGTATCACAAGGAAAAGTTAAAGGCAGTCTTCTGACTCTAAAATATTCAAGTAACCTAAGAATATAAACCTTTTTTTTTCTTAATCAGAAAGAAAAAAATATTGAATATTGTAATAACATAGTCTTTAACAAACACGCATTCAAAATTAAATACCTGAATAGTGTCCCCAAGTGCTAAAGACTGCTTAAAACCTTTGCAGATCTGGGACTATGCTAGATGTTTTCTTTATTTTTAGATCACTGGACACTATGTTTGTAATTTTTTTTTTTATTATTGAGCTTGCATTTTTATGGTAATATTTTCACGGAACATAGATACATGGTGCAATTTCCCACAGTATGGAGACTTTAAATTAACTTAATGAACTGCAGGTAATTGGCTTAAGAAAAAAAATAAATCCAAAAGAGTTGACACAGTTTTATCTTTAGAGCCATTAGTGTGGTATGATATATTAAGAACAACCTAAGTATGATTTGCAGCTCATGTGCTCATATCACAGTCTCTAACATTGAGACATTATCTGAATTACATGTGATCCCAGCCTTTCACCTTTGTATTGTATCTATAAAAGATAAAGGAGAAGAAAACTGTGAAAAGGAAAGGAAGCCCATGTGTCTGGACTTAGAGCAGTACTCTTTCATTATACCATATGTAAAGAATCAAGTGTTTGGTATAGCAGGTGAACAAAATGTGGAGGGTGGAAGACCGCACCCTCAACTAGAGTTTGATTTTAATATGGATTTACTGTTCTCTTGATGAAAATTAGAAAAAGAAAAAAAAAATCCAGGTGTATTTGTAAGGAAAAGAAATGAGAGAAAGACGTGTGATGAGATGTTACAGAAATTGGTTGAGAGGGAGGCGTTCATCATTTACTCAAAGGCAAGATTTTTACACTAACAAGGATATTAGTCTTATCTGGGGAGCATATCAAACCACATCTCCTGCTATGTGGTGGAGTATCCCCCCTGGAAGACATATTCAGGAACAAGAAATCCTCAGAATGAAATTCTTTGATGTGTTGTTAATAAAGACACCTTAGATCGGAGATACATATCTTTAGGCAGGTTTCATTACAATTAACTCATATATTTGAAGCTAACATCTAAATTGTAGTTAAGAAAACTCCCTTCATATTAGTGGAAAGAAACAGACCATCCAGGAGTTGTGACATCCCATCTAAGAGAGAAATTTAAGGTAACAGAAGTAATCTTCAGATGGTACCCATATTGATAGCCTAACGAAAAGATAATTATATTTTGGTTCTCTATGGCTAGTTGTGGTAAAAGCTATAGTAGATGTTTAGCCATCTGAACAAATGTCCTAATATTTTACTTATTGTTTATCTCTGTACCAATAACTACTTAATATTTTTTGATAATGCAGAACAAATTCAGAGAAATTTGTTCAGAAGAAAAGAGCAATTTAGAACTAAACCTCTTGCTTTGTTTTCTTCCATGTGAGTTAGAACTCTTGTGAGAAGAAGTGATTTTGCATCTTCTGTAGATGGTATCTATCTGTTGTCTTAACATATTTGAGAAAAAAAACCTCAACTTAGAAGTCTATGTAACATATGAAATCTGAGATTTTTTAGTTTCCTAGAAAACTGTAAATAAGCTATTCTTTTTTGTTTCTGCAGATTCTAATTGAATAGATTGTAAATTATTATGGACAGGGGTTGTGGGACCTCAGTATGGTAAAGCTACATATGAGGGATGTAGGTACTACCAGAGAGTAAATAACTAATTCTAATGCTGAACAACACTTAATTGTTTCTATTTATTCTAATTTCCTTTCTGATTTGACAGTTAACAGGGCAAAGGAGGGGAAAAAAAACATATGATGTCACATTCAACATAGCATTTCAAACGTGGCAAGTGACAGCAGATACTGCTATTATCTGAGTTCAGAACATGTTCTTGGACTAAATTTTTGCTATCTGTTCCTGCTGTTATTTTCCCATATTTTTAATGGTAACATTTCAGCCAAGAATAATACAATACACCAGCAGAAAAAATATTTTTATTTTCTTTTAAATGTTATTGTTGCAATAGCACAAAGTATTGCCTGACATAGAATGCCATTGAGCACTGGGGCTAGTTTTGGCAAAGCAGACAAAATCAATATTAGAAATAGTAGACTAGATGCTGTGAAATGGAAGGCTGGTGTCAGAGGTAAATTATAATTTGCTTATTTTTTTTTTTCCCAGAAAGTCATTCCTGCCTTATGTTTTACTTACATATTCATTCTTATTTCATAACAGAATAATAAAAGTGGATTTTTTAAAAAATTCAGAAAATATTAAATATTTAATGATTTAATAAAAACATCAATTTCAGGGAGAAAATAAAGCCAGTGGAACAACAGTGGACTTAGAATCATGGAATCATAGAATCATAGAGTAGTTGGAAGTAGTAGAGTAGAGTAGTTGGAAGGGACCTTCAAAGGTCATCTAGTCCAACACCCCTGCAAGGAGCAGGGACATCCCCGACTAGATCAGGTTGCTCAGAGCCTCATCCAGCCTGGCCTTGAAGGTTTCCAGGGATGGGGCTTCCACCGCCTCTCTGGGCAACCTGTTCCAGTGTTCTACAACCCTCAGTGTAAATTTTTTTTCCTAATATCCAATCTAAATCTACCTCCCTCTATTTGAAAACCACTACCCCTTGTCCTATCACAACAGGCCCTACTGAACAGCCTCTCCCCATCTTTCTCATAAGCCCTCTTGAGGTACTGGAAGACCGCTATCAGGTCTCCCCAGAGCCTCCTCTTCTCCAGGCTGAACAGCCCAAAGATGATATGTAGACCAACTCTCCAGCATATCACAATGTTTTTTTGGATTAGGGAATGAACAACACTTTCTGAGAGAGTCACACTAGTACCAATCCATGTGAAATCCCATCCCTCCATTTTCCTCTGATTTTCAGTGTCAAATAACATCAAGCCAAAATCTATGGTTTGGTTAGTTCTTAATCCATTTAACATGTCAGATGGTGATAAGATCATAGTGATCATGCTTGGCAATGAGTGAGATTCCTTACAGAATCCAAAATGCATGACATCTTATATACCACATTTGTAGCCTTATCAAAGAAAGATTGCAAATTAGTTGCCAGTATTCAGTGGAATAAATTATATGGCTTTAGGTCTTTAATAATTAAATAGTATATAAAATAGTGTATTGTTTTGCCCAGAGCTGACATCCTATTGGCAGTTTATCCTGTTTCTTTTTTAAAGTGTTAATCCAACATTAGCTTTCTTCTCATTCTGTGATTTCCCCGGTGTTATAACACTAACTGAAAATCAGTGTTAGTGAGTCAGTGTGCTCCTCAGCCAGCATTTTCAAAACCCTTTTAGGTAGATTACAGAAACGGCTTGTTCTGGAAGTGCCGTTAGAAGCCGCTGTTAAAAAGTCCCTTAGATACTGTTAGGTTATAGATTATTTCATCATTGTCATTGGTATAAGTCTATTTTATATCAATATTTGCCCTAATTACAGAATAGTGTAGTTTACAAAAAAAAAAAAAACAACCCTGCTCTTGTCCCTTAATACTGACATTTTGTTTGTATTATTAATGATCCCTTTTTTGATCCCTTTTACTTTTAAAGTAAGAAAACACAAATGGAAAATCAGTATGCAATATAAATTTGTGTACATATAAATACATGTATACGTATGTCTACATACATATACGTTGAAAAATACATGTAATAGACATACATATCCTTTCTTATGAAACAAAATCTACAAAATATTTTTGCTTTTAAGATATTAAGACAACACATTAAAATCATAGAACAGTGGTAAAGGTCACTAAACCAATTGTCTTCAACAATTTTAAAACAATATTTGAAAATTGAACGTTTATACTTCTCATTTCAACTGAGTTTTTTTCAAAATTATTTTTATAAAACAAATGCATATGTACTATAAAACTACAAAAGTCTAAGTGTGACAGCTTTTGAGGTTAAGATAAAGCAACTTAGTTTTTTTTTTTAAATGGTAGTTCAAGGTTTCAAAACTCCTCTAGCCATGTCTAGACACAGAAAACAATTTGAAACTTCAGAACACTGACTTCCTTAAAGCAAACTGTGAGAACTTGGTGAAGTTATACAACTATTAGTACAGTTTTAAGTGCTTTCTTGATAGATCTAAAACATTAAAAGTTCACTTTGTGCATAAAAGCAGAATTTGAGCTATTTCTTATTTAAATAAAAAGTTTTACCGTTATTCCTTAAGACTAAGTTCAGTTCTACACCCTTTGTTAAGAAGAGTAGGTTAGCAGTAACGTAACCTGGACGAAGGCATCTTGTTTTGCAATACTCCTTCCTCTTTTAAAGTATTCTTACTTTTTAATCCTTGAAAACTCCCCAATACACTATTATAATAGGAAAATCCTTCCTTATTTTGCTGTTAATCTCTTGGTAAGAATTAATATGCTTGCTTTCCAAAATAGATTTGTCAGCTGTAGCCTGATGTCCTAGACATCTAAAGCAACTTGGGAAAATTTTTACATGCAGGAAATGATTGAACAAGCCATAAGTTATGTCACCTCCTTCACACTAGGTAAGATCAATGATGCTGTATAATGCCAGCCAAGCGTTTTCACTGAGTGACAGGTGACAACACTTGAATAACAACGAATATCTTGGCAAATACACGTTAATGAAATACGTGGTAAAACTCTAAATTACCACCCTTGTGTGCAATGTGATTAGTTAGGTATGTATTGTGAACACTTTGTGTCAGGATGGTGTGCCTAAGTGATAATTAAAAGATTAAATTGTGGCTCAATTGACTTTGCTGAGTGATAAGCAATTAAGCTGGTTATCAATAAATATCCTGGCCTTATTTGGCATACGACACAGTAAGCAATGTGAACAAGTTTGGTGCAGCATGTTACAGATTGTACATAAGGCACTTGTTTTCTTCTCTACATAAAACCTATGCTATAACGAAATAGAAAGTATTAATTCCCAAGCATTATTAATCCTTTCCTTTTCAAGTAAGTAAAGGCGGGGCTTGGGGAGGGGGGGGAGAGAGAGAAATAAAAAAGAAGAAAGGAAAAAAAAAAAGACTCTTTCCCCCTCCAAACCTGATGTAGCATGCTCTGTAACGATTCTAAGGGCTAATGAAGTGGGAAATGGACTCTGATTTGAAAAATAAGATGACAGATAATACAGTGTAAATGTAATCTCTGAGAGAGCTAAAGTATCTCAGTATTTCACAAAATAGCACCTACAGAACGAATCTTAGAAGGAACTCTGATGTAGTTATTTTAATTAGGACAGGAAAAGTTAGTTATCTTTGCTTCTATTTTAACACGTAACTTGTTAGACAAAAGGCTCCCAAATTATAAATCAGTTTGGGTAAAGCTAGATTCACTGACAAATCTATGCTGAATTTGACTAATTGATTTAGCTTAATAAAAAGGAAAAAGTCCCACTTTAACTAGTTAAGCAAGTGCTTAAAAACGGTTTCTAGGAAATAGGAAACACAGATTCAGACCTTTGCTGCTATCTCCTTCAAAAAGTGGATCTGACTTGAGGTTCCCCATATCTTAATTGAAGAGATTTTATATCTTTTCCAAGGATATTCCCACTCTAAAGTAGATTCTGTACACTTTTATTCATTTTTCTATAATGTGATTCGATTTTAGATTAATTATTATTAACACATAGTAATATTTTGAAATCTTCCTGTAGGTGTCTACAGATGTGTTTAAGCTCTTGCTACTGTCCAGGGATAGTAGCATGTGTGTGTGTGAAGAAATGAGAATACCTATAAACATTTTGAAATAACAAATTAAGAAAAATAGATTGCTTTATAAAACATTCATGCAGTCCTTTCATGGGAATACAAGTCAGTGATTTACAGAAATTAAAAGGAATATATACTTCTGAATAAAAAAAAACCCTATAGATTAAGTCTTAAAATGCTTCAATATAGAAACATCCATCACTTTATTTTCAAAAGAGTTTGAGAAATATATAAAATAACTATATACTATGAGAAAGGGAAACAGCTAGATCTAAAAAAAATTACTCCAAACAATATGGTAATGAACTGAAATCTGAAGACCAAAAGTAATAGCTCTTAACTCATGGTGTCATAGGAAACCAGGAGAATTTAGGCTACACTTGTACGGCTGTGTCTTTCATACTGGAAATTCAATAGCTTGCTGCACTTGTACTTGAATCTGACACTGGAGAATCTGCTAAAAACATATATAAGAAAAATGAAACCTTTTAAAATTAAATTATGCCTAGCTTCTAAACAAAAAAGTTAAGTATTCATAATAAGAATAGCAAAAAAAAAAAAGAAAATTGGCACAGCTTTAGGGAATGAAAAATTCTAGTTAATTTAGTTAGAATAGTGACAAACAGAAAGACATTAAGATCTTTTAACTCTTTTTTATTATTGTTTTTTGTTTATTGTCAATAAGAAGTGGTCTAGCCAAATTTTTATAATTTTTTTTCGGAATCAGGAGTTCATAATGACTTCTAGTACTTTAAGCAGAAAAGAGTTGAGTGCAAAGAAAGGCACCTAATTGTAGCAAAAGAAAGACCAGATGGTACACTCTCTGAAAGCAATCTGTGAGGTCTATATTTTAGATCTATCTGCCTGAACATTAAAGAAAATAAGGTCACAATATAGTATTTCTAAGTATCACATATTGTATCAGATGAATAGTTTCAGTTTTGCCAGTTCTAGGATGAAGGGAGCAGTTAGAGCAGTTCTTTGGCAATCCGTAAGAGATTGGCCCTGACTGGGTGAAAATGTTATTTGCGGTTTGTTTACAAAGCTAAAACATTTTTTAAGTATCAAAGCCTTTTAGATTTTCCCTTAGATATTGGTTTGGTCCTCTAGATCTATATGGATGGATGGAAAGGTCAATGAAAAAGCCCAAGGAACCACTGAAGTCTCTTCTAGTGCAGTATTGATAGCATTACAAGCAATTCATAAATGAGCATTCAATTCCAGATCTTTACGCCTGTGTTTGTGCATATTCATACGTATACTGACCATCACAGTTCTATGTATGCTATACAACTTCTGAATAGCCTTTTTAATAAACATCAACAACAAAAGGATGCAATGAATATACTAACTTGTGTAATAATAATTTTAAATGGTTTTCTATGAATTAAGCATCCAGTCAGCCTACCTCAGGGTGTTGACTTTTCCTCTTTTAATTTTTTTTTTTTAAGGGAGATAAAATATATAATGTTCTGGTCATTACTTAAATATTGGATGTTTTCTTTTTTTTTTTTTTTTTTTTTTTGCTTTAGCAAAGAAAATATCACAAGATTAGCTGTACCACTCCATCATAAAACTTCATTTGATTTATACTTTTGTATGTTTATTTATGCTTGGATGAGCTATAAATGATGCCTGAGCATTCGTATGAGGAAAGACTATTTTCATTCCATCATAGTTTCTCTACTGTGCAGGTACCTTGTTACACAGATTTCCCTCCTAATGAAAGGAAAGAAGAAGAAAACTGAATGTGAGAGGGAAGCACAGGAAATGTCCTTCTACGGCCTTATCAATCAAAATTTGGACAAGAAACACTATTACCATAAAAATGTAATTCTCTCATTATATCTGCTGCGTTCAGGTAAAACAATGCATAAAGTCTAAAACAAGCTTTAAAGATTATTCTTTTTTTTCAACAGCCTGTGGTGTAAGCCAGAACATAGTAGTATTGCTGTGGATTTCAGAATTTCTTCCCTGCCTTAGAATTGAGAAAATTTGTAGAAAAGATCTGCAGTATAACATTAGGTTGTTCTGTTAATGTCACTAAAACTGTAGTAGATTAGAGAAAAGACCTGTCTGGTGTCTGATACACAGAAATCACCAGTGGGGGATCCCAGAGAACACAACAATATAATAAACATTTTCTTAGCAATTATAGTGGTTTATAATACAGGGACTTTCTTGTCCAGAGGAGGTGTCCTTGGATATATCTTTCAGCATATATTTTTTGAATGAAATATTATTTAAATTAAAACCACTACTCATCTCACCATTTAATAGATGAAAGAACATAACGTCATGTCTCTATATGGTGTGGGTAGAGCTTTTCTATCTATGTATCTATTTGAAAGAGAGGTAATTTTTGTATTTTAAAGCACCACAGAAGAAGAAAAGAATAAAAAGATAAAGTCAATGCCCATTTGATTAAAGTTTGTTTCTTTTTTTTAGTAACAATAAGACAAAAACAAGAGAGTAGTTCACAGCTCCTGTCCATATATCTCAGAGGAAAACTATTAAAGCCTCACACAAAATAACTTCACATAAACTGAGAATTCTGTAGTCATCTCATTCTTCAGTGCTAGAAAAGCTACTGCGATGAAAGGTTATTATCTTGTATAGCATGCATGATTTACCTATACGCTAAATTTCTGTGGGTTTTGTTGTTTTTTTTAATTCATTTTTTTTCTAAACAATTACTTTAATAGAAATATTTACAATTCAAATTTCTCTTTTCATCATTTTTTTTTCACTTTAAGGTGAATTTTAACAACATGCAAATCAATAATTCAGAACTTGCTGGAGACTGAAATAAGGATTTGATAAACAAGAGAAAAGAAAGTAGCTTCTGGATACAAGCAGTTTTTTCTTAGCTTCTGGCTCCATGAATATCACAATAACTCAAAATAGCACTTTAAAAGATTAATTGCATTTGCTACTACACCTTATACTTTTTTTCTATGAATCTAAATTTATTTTTGAGGTCTTCTTTCTGTTTAGGACAGTGTGTTCATCCTGACTAGGACTATTGAAAAAAAAGAATCAAAGAGCTAATTGCTAGATATTTCAAAATGAACAGATGATTGCAGAAGAAGATGAATGTGTCATGAACTTTTCAAAAGGGCCTGTCCACTTAGTCATCAATGGAATGGATGACAGGCGCTCAGAAATCAGCCTGTAGCTGGATTAATCATATCTAACTCTGACCTCCTAAAGGGAGGATGTCTGCAGTCACTGATGAAACACAACTATCTAGCATCAGTGGGGTGATTTACCATTATTGTGGAATAAGTCACTCTAAAAAACACGTGTCAGGTGCCACATCAAATATGCTGAACTATCCAAAATGTTCACAGAAGTACAGAAGGAGACCTTTGAGAGATACCTTTCCAGATAGACAGCTGGAAGCCAACTGAAATATGTTACATCAACTCAAATTGTTCTAGGCACTTAAGGTGACAGAATATTAAGTTTCAGAGGGGGATTCAGATCCAGATTACAGACAGATTTGGGATACTATTTTTTGAGCTTCTACTGTAGTCAATGGATTTACAATTAATATATAGGATTAGATTTGATTGCTTTCACATGGGCATCTATTGTCATTTGAAATGCTAGTGATATCCTGCCTGCTGTCTAGATGCATAGATGGTTCATGTGTCATTGCCTGCCATCTTTGGGTATCTTGGATATACTAGCACTCTTAAAATGCACCAGAAGTCTAAGTTCAGATGATTGAGTAGAGCATCTCATAACGAACAACAGTCTAAGATAACTTTAAGTATGACCTTAGACTTAAAATCTATGTTTAGGTCTATTAATGCATGGATAAATTTCAAAAGGTGTTGACCACTAAAAGACTCCCATAGCTTCAAGTGAAGCAACTTAGAGTTCAGTATTCCTGAAAATGGGGAAAAAAAAAACCAAACTAATGCATTGCACAATGATGAAGAAAAATTCTGTTAATAATTATCTTGTGAGACACTCAGTTACATTTTGACAGTGAACAAAGAGCAGTATTTTAATTTCCCAAAGGCAAATCAGCAAAACTTGTCTTAAATACCACCATGACTAACCCTTGAAAATTCTTCCTTTTCTCAAGACTCTGTTAATTCTTTCTGAATTTTGGCATTTCTTTAGGAAAATCTACATGCTATTTTGCAGTCAGATGCAGGCCTTTCTCTCTGAGCCTCAAGGCAGATAGATTCTAGCCATTTCCCAGACTGTGTAACTGCAGTTAGTAGGTGTATAGAATGATGTAGAAAACCATTGTGTCAGTGATAGCAGGCTCCTAACATTTACTTTAGAGGTGGAAGAGACCTCAAGGACTATGATGGCTTAGTCCAATAATAAAGTCCATTTGACACTGTTATTTCTACAGTTTTAGTCTGACCCAAACTTCCACTCATGCATAACTTCCTGCCTTTCTACACACATGCAATCTAAATTTTGAGATATCCACTCCCAGTACAAAACCAGAATGAGATCATACTTTTTTTTTTTTTTTTCTATCTGGGAAATAGTTTTTCAACAGACCTCTCCATTGCAGTGATTAGAAGTTTTAAGTATTTGTTGTTCTTTGTAAAAAAAAATCATTATTTAACACAAATTTTTTTGTACTCTCTTACCATTTTAAGAAACCTTATGCAATGATGATGAATGTTGTGGTTTTGTTTAGTGAGTGGGGGCCTAAGGTGGCAGCTTCTGTAGGAAACTGCTAAAAGTTGCTCCCCTTTGTTCAGTGGACTCGGCCTGGCCTAGGGCGGACCCGCTGCTGGCCAAGGCTGAGCCGATTGGTAGCAGAATGTTCCGTGATAACGCCTCTGCGATAACATATTTAAGAAGGGGAAAACAGGAAAAAAAAAAAAGAGAGAGAGAGAAGATGTGAAGAAGCTGAGTTGGGGCAGAGGCGCACAGGGGGAGGCACAGGCCTCATGGGCCTTGCAGGCCTCACCCTCTGGCCTATTGCCAGGCGGCCGACTGGGCCCAACTCGATCCAGCCCGGCTGCAAGAAGTAAAGAGGAGATGAGCTGGATGAGATGTGAAGAAATTCTGAGAGGCGTCTGCCAGCCTGTTGTGAAGAACTTTTCTTGTGAGAGGAACAGCTGCAGATGCCAAGGTCAGTGAAGAAGGAGGGGGAGGAGTAATGCGTCTCCTGGCCAAGATTCCCCTGCAGCCTGTGGTGACGACCATGGTGGAGCAGGTTGTCCCCCTGCAGCCCATGGAGATCCACGGAGGAGCAGAGATCCACTTGGAGCCCGTGAAGGACCCCACACCAGGGGATGTGGATGCCTGAAGGAGGCTGTGGCCCGTGGAGGGCCCGCTGGGACAGCCGTTCTGGAGGGACTGCACTCCGTGGAAGAGAGATGACCCATGCCAGAGCAGTTTCACGAAGGACTGTGGCGTATGGGTGGAACCTCACAACGGAGCAGGGGAGGAATGTGAGGAGTTCTTCCCCCGACCATGAAGCAGTGGTGTGAAAAAACGTGTGATGAACTGACCACAACCCCCATTCCCTCTTCCCCCCTGTGCTGCTTGGGGGCGGAGGGGGGGGCAGGTAGTAGAGATAATGTTAAGCTTGGGAAGAGGGAGGGGTGGAGGGAGGTTATCTTGTTCCCTGTCTCATTCTCCTGCTGTTTGTAGTAATAAATGAATAGTTTTCCCCAAGTCGAGTCTGTTTTGCCCGTGACGGTAACTTTAAGGATTTCTCCCCGTCCTTATCTCAAACCTCGAGCCGTTTTTCCTTATATTTTCTCTCTCTGTTCTCTCAGAAGGTGGGGGGAGTGAGAGAGAGACTGCGTAGTCTGGTCCCGATTGGGGCTCAACTACGACAATGTTACTATGCAAAATAAATTATTTGAAAAATGGCACAATATTTGTAGCTGTTTTGTCAAGGAAAAAAAAGGTAAAACAAAACTACATTCACAAGTCCTTTCTCCTGAGTAGTTATTCCACAGAACAACATGGAAAAGACTAGATATTTTTTTTTTTATCACTTCCATGCAATACATTGGATTAGCAAGAAGTTTTTTTTCTGTATTAATGGCACATAGCTGAGTGGTAGGCCTCAGGACTTTTCCTTGTGATATTAGGTGAATAGCTGAAAGAAACAAGCTTGTTCAAGTGAAAAAAGGGAAGAGAAAAAAAGAGTTATCCTTTGTTTTCTCAATCTTTTGCTATGTTTTGACCAAAGACAAAGTATGAAGAACAAAGACAATGAGCATCTGAAGGAGGAACAATACCAAAAGAAAGAATTACAAAGGATTTTTGAGTCATATTTCATTTCAATGTAACTTTGTTCTTTCCATGTTCCGTCTTTTCATCTGTATCAAAAATAAGAACAGAATTCAGCCACCTCAAAGGGATAAAAAAACTGAAACCAAACCAAAACAAAACAAAAACCTTCTCAAAAGCTGTCTGTAAAAACAACTGCTGTAATCCAAACTTTGTTTAGTACTCGTGTAAGTACATTATGCAGCATATATCAAGCGTGCACAGTTATAGAAAAGATCCTATCAACTTGAAAGTATCCTTTTATGTCTCTCAGATTTTAAGAGAATGTCTATTAGATGGGGTACTTTCCTGGAAATAGTTGAGTCCCTCAATATTCCCATTTGATTTTCTTCTAAGGAGACACTCCAGAGATGTGAAAGATTGTGCTTATGAATTATTTCATATAATGTGGAAAGAGAAAGGACAGGATCGCATTATCCAGGTAGTCACATACAGTAAACCATTGAACACTAATGAAGCATATGTATTGGAGAACATAGCTGTCACCATTGTCAAATCTTAGTCATACTGAAAAATTAAAAAAAAAAAATTCATACATATTTGTTTGTTTAGCATCTATCAAAGGCTAAATTCATTAGCATAGAATCCAAATGACCTCACTATGAATTCTAAATTTTATCTCTAGACAAATCCTTTCTGTGATCCTGTATATGTATATAAAAGTGGGTAAATTGACACATTTGATGTCATGAATGAGGTGTGAAAAGATGGCAAGATTGTACTGTCTAAGATAAAAAATGTGTAAATTTAATTTCCTTGTTTTTCTTCTCATCTACTATATAGCCTCTTTACCTTCCTGTAAAGAGCTAAAACCATTGATTTTATAACTACTCCTAGATTGACATAGGCACAATTCTAGTCCTGAACATCTGATGCAGATATAAAGTGGGTATACAAGATTTCAAACAATCAGACCAAAGATTAGTTAGATGTGTACACTCCTTGCAAAGGACGAAAAATTAGAGGATACATTCTGAATTTTTTGTCTGCATGAGTGGGGATAAATTTAGCTTTAAGCTGATGAGACTTATAAAATAGAGAAACTAATATTAACTAATAATGTGATGCATATCAGTGGAATTAAAAACTGAACCCTTGATGCACCAAATAGAGCTGTTTCTTGTGCCACAGAAGACTTGGCGGACTGAGAAACAACTATTTTAACAACAATTAGAACTTAAAATATCTCTAAATGACAAAGGTTCTGTTCTCAATTTTGGAATTTAGTTTACACTGAGGTATTATTTACTACTCTATTGTTTGTGTCCAGAGATGAAGGAAATTCATACAGATTTGATAGGGATTTTGGAAAGACTGAGAGTGTGTTTTCCACAGCAATGAAAAGAACTGCTGACATGTGGCTGATGCGATTACTTTACTAATGTTTGGATTTTATTGTACATATTTACCATGCATAATATCTTAGTGTAGCTATAGTCATTCCTAAGTGTCATTTTATTATTTAAAATGGAAGTAAATTAGCTAAAGAAAATAATCTATCCTTTTACATTAGAAATGCATTGTTTTCTAAAAGTAAACAATTAACTGAATTTAAAAATGCCATGGAAGATGAAAGTTGGTTAAAGGACTGTAGATATAGCCCCTTGTTGGAGGAAGTTCTGTTGCTAAGCAACAAAACCTACAAAGTGTTAGGTTCATAAAATGCTGGTTAATTAATATACTTAGTAGATAGTGAACAAAGCATAAATTGTACTTGAAAGGTTATATTAAAGAAGCAGCTGAAACATTTCAGGTAGCAGCTTCAACATTCACTCAAAATTGGAGCCCTTGTTCAAACTTCCATTTCCTCTAGTGGGGAGCTAAAAGTTGGACAATGCTGCAAATTTCAGTCTAAATGTATCTACGTTGAATATCCAATAAGATGAAGGCTTACTATCTTACAATAAAATATAATACTGGCTGATGTGAGTTATGAGAAATTAATGGTCTCAAGAATTGCTAAGAACCTAGAAATATACTACTTGATTTCTGGTTATAAATCAAATAAGGAAACTAAATAAAAGTTACATTTTGTGTATATATATATATATATCTCCATTTCATATTCTGGTGCTGAACAAAGAGAATAGGAGATGAATGACTTATATTGTAATTTAATTGACTAATTACAGAAATATCATAAAAGCTTCAACCATGTAGGAGAAACTTAAATTGAGAGATCTCGAAAGATCCAAAAATAAATTAAATAGATTTAGGAAAAGAGAGGCTTTACAGTATCAAAAGACACACAGGATCATGCAAAATGAATCAAAGAAGCATTATCAGAAGTCCCGTACAGAAGTGTTGTTCTGTTAAAGCTTTGCAACATTGCAAGGCCCATAATGTCAGGAGGAAGAACATGGAAACAAACAAACAAAAAAACCCCATAAAACAAACATAATTATTAGGAAGAAGAGTAATTCAAATAATAAAATGTGAGCAGTCCATAATGTTATAACATGAAAATAACTACAGATACCAACAAACTTTTCCTTGTTTGAGATATGACTACCTCAGGTATCTGTATCTGAAAAAAAACAAACAAACAAACAAACCAAAAAACAAAACCAAACAAAACTAAACCCTTTATGCACAAAATAATAGAATTATAGAAAACCAAATGTTGTTCTCACTGCAGATAGATACAATTTTTTTTTTTATAAAGGACTTAGGCCACCAATAATGAGAAAAAAACAAAACAAAACAAAACAAAACAAACCAAAAAATGAGTGACTTCTACACAGGCTTTTCCTGTAAAAGACATAAACATCCACTCTGGATAAAAGATCTAGCAGTAGATTTTTTTGATTGATCACCAAAAATGGTACAAAATATCCACAGCTCCTCATTACAAAAACAATGTAGAAAGCAAAGCACAATCAACTACACTAGTGATCTCTATAGTCTATGCTGTGCAAGCTTAGGAAACAGTAGCAGTTCATAAATTTTTGGGGAATTTCAGAAACTGAACCAAACACCTGTTGAGCTACGTTGTTTGATGAAGACTAGCTGGCCTTTAAAGGTCCCTTCCAACCCAAACTATTTTATGATTCTATGATTCTACATCATCAGTTGAATTGTCTGTTTCCAACTCACCAGAACTCTGTTTATGATGTGCTTGAGAGACTTGGGAGCTGAAGGATGATGGGGGGCACGTAGCGGGGGTAGCTGTGCATGGAAAGCAAATGTGAGATAAGCAAAGCTTGTATTCCCTTTCACTGGAATCTGTGTGTAGTTACTTTGCCCTCTCACTGATTGGTTCTACAATCCTTACTCCTGCTGAGTAGCACTTAATTGTGGGAGAAGGCTCCTGGTTATCCATGAGAACAGCACTACCCAGACTGAGAAAGGGCTACAGAATCAAACCCACAAGAACAAGTGCTGAAAGACGTGCTGTTAAAGCAATCAGAGCTGTAAGGAGGATAGCTCCCCTTCCGGGATTTCAGTGTGAAAATGAAGATCTAATAACATTCATTTTCATCATGATGACTTGATGATCTGGTCACAAGTAAGGCAGGCAAGACACAATTGGAAAAAAAAGGACAATTAATGATAAGGCTAGGAGAACACAATGGCATATATTGCCCTGAAGCTTCTGGGAGGAAGGAGACTATTGACTGAATCAAGCAGTGTGCTCTCACTACAGTTTTAATAAATAGTATTGCTTTGTAAGCATCATTTATGAGATGAAAAAAATAAACTATGGGTAGTGTGATGCTTCCTTTCTGGGGTATATCTCCTTACTGGTTCAATTTTTTAAATTAATGTATCTGAAATTACACAGAGTATATTAATGAACATAATATAGAAATTAAATGCTTATTAAATATTACTTATTCTTTCTGTGTTTTTAAACAATGCTGACCACTTTTTATTGGTAACTTTAGTATATGGTGTTGTGTTGCATATATATTAATATTCCATAAACTGAAAAAAGTTGAAAAAACCCACAAGGTCCATAGGGATTGAAGTCAGGAACATCACTAACTCCGACAGTGAAGTTTTACAAGACATTGCCTACTATTTAATACTGACATTACTGTTTTTACATATATATATATTTGAAAATACAAAACATATTCAGAGACTGGTCCTCATTGTGCTAGCTGTGTAGAAGTAGATGGTAAAAAGAACCTGTTTCAAAGTTCAGAAGCAGAAGGTTTAAAGTTCTAATTCTGCTATGGAAGCAACAGAAATAGACCACAATAGCAATTCATGGTAGTAAAGCCCAGAAAAGCTAGTAATAGTGATTTTTGGATCATATGTTACCAATATATCAGCTCCTGCTCTTTGATTAAATGTACAAGAATCTATACCTCAGCAGTATTTTTTTTTTTTGTAAATGTAACTTCTTTCAACAAATCAATGAGTGGTGGAGATTTTGTTATGTGAACCAGGTGGAATCTTAGAAAGGGAGAACAGCATGTTAAAAGAAATTTGTTCTGAAAAAGGAATGATTTGATACTGGAGACAAGCAACACAGCAGGAGCTTAAACAAATGAAAACAACCTTGGTGTTTGTTATTCTTCTGTGGTGACAGCTTTGTGGAGGGCATCTAGCTGTTAGAGAGCAATTTCAGAGAAGGATCTGGAAACATGTAGCATCATGGTATCACAATAAAGGAAGAAAACAGGATCTTGTTCTTTTTTTTTTTTTTCCATGAAATTAATATCTATAATCTCTGTTTTCTATGTTGAATGTATTTATTTGGTGCATGTGTGTGGTAGTGTGGGGGGATCTTTTTGCAGTAGTACACATTTAATTTTCAGTCAGGAGATGCTTCTGCCCTTCTGGAATTCTTTGTATTGGTTTGGTTTTTCTGAAGTTACTCAATAAAGAATTTGTTGTTGGAAAGATTGAAAAGGAGAGAGACATTCCCCAGTGAGGGAAAGTAGCTTCAGAGGCGGAGACACAATGTTCCTTCTTTTTCCTCCCAGGCGAGAAACAGTGGATGAGTCGGGGGAAATGGTGAAAATGTGGACATATTTCTTATGGGAAAACTAACAGCATTCTCCCATTTTGCATCATGCATTTGCTTGATGACAACTGTTTTTTTTTTCCCCCTCATGTGTTGCCAATCCTCCCTCTGTAATTCCCTGCAAGAAGTAGCTCTGTTTATGAAATAGAAGGGAAGAAATTTCTTCTCACCTCACAGTTTTTCATATGGTATCTTTCCAAGGTCTTTGCCACCAGGGACATGTAACTTAATGCAATGCAGCAGTGACTTTCTTCTGTCTGTTTCTGTCTCCAATAATGTTACAGGTATGTTACTCTGCTGCCTGAACTTTCACATTTTTCTTTCTTTTCTTTTCTTCCTTGATTTCCTTTCTAGATTGTTAGCAGCTGGGGTCACACTGCCTAAAGAATCATTAATCCTGAGCAAACACATCTTTCCTTTAATAATGGATACCCTTTCCCACTTCTATGTTATGGTTAGTAACAGAAATGTTATTTGCAATAAGCCAGATGCTACTTTTGTAAAAAGAAAAAAAAAAAAAAAGAATAGCTCTTAAATAGTGCTTTGTAAGAATCCAAGACATACAAACAAATCATAGAATCATAGAATCATAGAATGGTTAGGGTTGGAAGGGACCTTCAAAGGTCATCTAGTCCAACACCCCTGCAAGGAGCAGGGACATCCCCGACTAGATCAGGTTGCTCAGAGCCTCATCCAACCTGGCCTTGAACATTTCCAGGGATGAGGCCTCCACCACCTTTCTGGGCAACCTGTTCCAGTGTTCTATAACTCTCATCGTAAAAAATTTTTTCCTAATTTCCAATCTAAATCTACCCGCCTCTATTTTAAAACCATTACCCCTTGTCCTATCGCAACAGGCCCTACTAAACAGCCTTTCCCCATCTTTCTTGTAGGCCCCCTTGAGGTACTGGAAGACCGCTATCAGGTCTCCCCGGAGCCTCCTCTTCTCCAGGCTGAACAGCCCCAACTCTCTCAGCCTGTCCTCATAAGAGAGGTGCTCCAGCCCTTTTATCATCTTCGTGGCCCTCTTCTGGACCTTCTCCAACTGGTCCATGTCCTTCTTGTGTTGGGGGCTCCAGAACTGGACACAGTACTCCAGGTGGGGTCTCACCAGGGCAGAGTAAAGGGAGAGAATCACCTCCCTTGACCTGCTGGCCACGCTCCTCTTGATGCAGCCCAGGATGCGGTTGGCCTTCTGGGCCGCAAGGGTGCATTGCCTGCTCATGTTAAGCTTCTCATCCACCAGCACTCCCAAGTCCTTCTCCTCAGGGCTGTTCTCAATCCATTCTCTGCCCAGCCTGTATTTGTGCCTGGGATTGCCATGACCCAGGTGCAGGACCTTGCACTTGGCCTGGTTGAACTTCATGAGGTTGGCACTTCAGTGATGCTGATGCTATCAGTCCCAGTGATGCTGCTATAAGTTTGAGATAGTCCTTGAATTTATTATAGGTATTGATTACATAACTGAATCTTATAATTTCTTTTCATGTGCCTTTTATCAAGAGTTCTTATGCATTGCTATCTCTTCACTTTGATTCTGTTAACCCTGAAACAATTATAATCAGAAAAACTCAGAATAATAATACGGGCCAGCTCCATAATTAATGAAAGACATTAAAACTTCCCTTCATTTCAGTGAGGCTGGAATTAGGCATTTACAGTTATCTGTAAAAATTAGGAAATTTTTAAAGGAAGGAAGAAACAAGACACATGCAACTTAAACTTCATACATTTATCTCAAACTAAAGATGTTTTTCTTTTCTACCACAGTTCAGAGGACTCAAAAAACAAAGAAAGAAAGAAAGAACAAACAAACTTACTTGAGCTGTTTGTTTCCTCAAAAATGGGCACAAGCATAAATGTGGAAGTAGCTTGTTCAAATTTTGTCTCTAAGGGGAAGAGAAAGTAAGAGATCTTAGAGCAAACTGGGATGTGGCTGTAAATGTCACAAAAAAGGAACATTGCATCTTAGACATTGCAACAGTCTTATTCCCTGGCCTCCAAGCATTTTTACATTAGTGGAGTTTTCATTGGAATTGTTTCTGGTCTGCTGAGAACACCAATATCCTTTATTTTACTACAGAATACCCTGGAACAAGGCATGATATAGTTTTAGCTGCATCATGATTTTTCTCAAATCTCTGTAGATGACTAAGAGAACCAGAAGTAAAAATGAACTAACATTTTTCTTTTTTTTTTTTTATATTCATGCAGTACTTTTCAACACACATACTAGCAAACACTATTTAAAAAAAAAAGTCTCTTATGCTGAGTGTCAAAATTGATGAAAAAGTCTATATGCAGCTATATTTAAGCATATTTAGGTTTTTAGATCAAGACTCTACAGTCATCATGCTTAATTTTAGACACGATAAGTAGTTTTATTAAATAACAAGACAGTTAGAAATGTTTACATTTAAGCATCACTATTCGATTTGGTGGGTTTAGAGGTTAGAATTTCAAGAGTTTGGTTTTTTCCCCCTAGGTTATTTTATATGAATCTCTATGTACAAAAAATAACAGTGATAAACACCAAACTAATTATTTCATTGCTCTGTAAACCAGCTGTTAGTGTTCTACTGAAATCTCAGCAAGAAAGAAAAAGCAGAAAAATGAGAGACAGGAAGGCATGTTCACCTGCATTTACTCTTTTTTTTTTTTTATATCAGATCCAATGTTTTTATTCAGTGAAACAGGAACAAGATAAAGATGCCAATGGGAAACCATTTGACTGCTGGGAGCAACAAAAAAAAAAGCCAATTTAAAGACTCCTACCTGTGTCTATCACTGTACGCTCCAGATGAATCCAAAAAGCTTGACAGGTCTGAAGCATAAAACCATAAACATATGCCAGTTTATGCCTTGCAAAAGCAGTGGTTGTGTGACTTTAAATAACTTAATTTTATTTTTTTTAAATGACATATTAATAAACATTACCAGATTGAAGGGTAGAGGAATTATTTTAGGTCATATTTGTATGTATTTAAGTACTATTTCAAAATAAATAAAATATTCAGAAATAAAACTTGAGTGGCGCGTTGTTAGAAAGTGAATAACGTGTTGCCTTCATTCATCTGTGGAATAGAGTATGGCTCTTGGAAATCTACTCTTTTATCTGTTTGTACCTGTCCTGCTGTTATTTTTGCTAGTCAGGGAAAGGTTTCCAGCCCATATCGTCTTCCATTTAGAAGCCTTTCTGTTGAGGGTTATAGTCAATGATTTAGCTAGTTTGTTGTAATGCTTGGCAGAGCATCTTCAGGCTTATTTTCACAGCTAAGCAAGATTTTGCTAGATGGTCTCTGAATTCAGAGTGTTTTTCAGACAACTCAAGAGGGAAAATTGCTGATTCCTTGGAAAAGGTTGTATTGTGTTTATTGAGTTAAAGAAGTAATCTTCACGTAGAATGATGTGGATAATTTAGGTAACTCAACATAGCTAAAATTTTTAAAGAAAGCTGTACCTATTTTTTTAACCCTTACAGTATGACTACAAAATGCTATGAATAAGTTTCTATCTCTTCTGACATAACATTAGTAATTATAAGCCAATATTAATGTTTAAGCATTAATCACTTCTGATGCAGCTTTTAAAGCAAAATCAATAAGGCTCAGACTCCTAGCAGATTTGCAAAACAGACTGACTCCCAGGAGTATTTTTGATTACAAGTCACATTCTTTGTTAGCTCTGTTCTTGAGAAGGTTCAGGAAAGGGATTCCTTCTTTAGATAAAGATAATCTTATTTTATTCTAATTCATGATACAGGAACCTGTTTTAAGCTAAATAAAAAAAATTAATCTCTGGCAAGCTTCATTCAAATAAATCATCATATTGTTAAACCACATACTGTACCTTGTTCTATACCTACTCTCCCACATCTGGAGTGGTCTAACTATTGTTCTATAGCACAAAAGAAAGGCATAATCCTATGGAACAGTAACAGGGGAAAAAGAAAAAAAAAATGAGACACAGTGTCCAAAATAAGAGAAGCAAATGGAGCAAAAAAAGTCCCCTTGTGAAGCAATAGGAAAGATATAGCAAGAAATCTTTGTACATTAATCTAGTCTTACTCCTTCTTATAAGTTAGATTAACACTACTTTGTATGTAAAGAATCATTCATGAGGGACAGAATTTATTCACATACCTTCAGAACTAAGTTTTGTCGAAATTAAAGGAAAAGTCTGAATAGTTTTGTTTTGATTTGTTTTTTTTCCAAATCTTCCCGTTAGACTAATTCTGCAACCAGTGATGGCCTAATCCAATACTGCTTCTGGACAATAATGAAGAAGAGGATGGTTTTTGCAGAATTAAAAAATCAAAATCAAGTTAACTTTACGGTTTTTCTGTGAAGGGTCATCTTCATTCTTATACCATCTTAATCATTCTGCTTAATTCTGCATTTGACCCAGACTATACTGCTTCAGAAAAGTTCTAAAATAATCCCCTTGTGCAGGAACTGTTACCTGTATGAAGGACAGTCTCCAACCCTTTCATTCACTAGACGTATGTGAGGCAGTAAACACATCTTCATGATTGTCAGTGTTGCAGCTACATCAGGGCTTCTTTAGTCTGCCCACGAGGACACCTAATTTCAAGAATCTCTATGTCTGCAGTTCTGATTCCAGTGAACAACCAAGGACCTTTCAGGCTAACTATTGCAGCAGCCATTGAATGGAGGGTATTAAAAGTCTGAGAAGGCAGCTGAAAACAAACAAAAAAACAAACAACAAAAAATAAAAAAAACATATTTACATGCTGAACTGCACAAAACAGAAAACATGGAAGAAAAGTGTATAGGCCATTGCCTTACTAGTGTTTACACACCTACCTCAGGACAGTTTGAAAGCTTTTCCTTCTAGAAAGGAACTGCAGCCAAGAATCTGTCTAAAAGAAAGTCATCTTAGGATGTTTTTACAGTCAGTGCAGAGAAATTGGCTGCAGTATAAAATGTCTCCTAATATAATTATGTTTTATATCTCAAAAAATTATTTGGACTGTGTAGGCAGAATGTCTAATTAGAGCCATACAGATTGTCTAAATAGACCACAGGAACTTGGGGTTTTTGTTTCTCTAATAAATTCAAATTCAACTGAGCATATGTTTCTCAAAAGTTTGGGTATTTTATGAAATCGCTTATTGTGTCTAATCTTCAGATGATGATTGTACATATATCCCTTACCAACAGTGAGCTTTCATTTAAGACAGGATTTTACTACTCTGATTTACTTAGACAGTTTTCCTGTTTAGCTACAGTGGTCTAAATTCCTCTTCAAGCCTTCAAAGCCAGTTATGTCACATCTTGTCTAATTCTTGACCAGTTCCTCAGTTTTCTAAGGTACGTGTTTTATTCAGACAGTGCGTCTAGAGAATGTGATAAAGTCTTTTCAATTCCACTGGTGTTGGCAGAAGAACAAGAACGAGTTTTAGGTCATCACTTGATAGTAATTCTCCTCACATTTCTGTTACTTTCTTTTTTTTTTTTTTTTTCTTCTTTGCTGTTTTAGTGAGTAAATGCCTTTAAGGGAATTTAGGAGTTTGCTTTGGTTTATATTAATCTATCATGCTTAGCATTATGAAGTAGAGGTTAACAGCATTGTCACAACACTATTACCAAATCTCCTTCCCATATTAGAAATAATTCTAAAGATTCTAATCAATGTCAAGGTGAAAGTAACATTTGCCAGGATTGTTTTTGCCTGTACTAATTATTTTAAATATTGCTAACATAAAAAATAACTTTGAAATTTGTTCCTCTTCCTTCCTTTTTGGAGTCTGACTTTCTAAAGCCTAAGAAGTTATCTCAAAATTCTTCATTTAGGAAATTTATTTGATTATTCTCTTTAAACAGTGTCTTTAATATTTTTTGTTTAATTTAGTTTATTTTTTTATTAATACAGTATTAATTTCATTGCAAGAGTCACATTTTAATAAATTACCAACTCTATTTAATCAAATTTATTTTTTAGAGGAAAATTAAGTCTTCAGTAAAGATCACCATAAGGAGTAGAAAATGGAAAATTATATCAATCTTGCATATTAATGTTGTATAGTGGTTAACATCAGATGTCAAATAAAATTAAAATATACTGTATCTAAACTAAATTATAGACCATAAGCCTTTTAGGGACCTCCTTCCTATTGATTTAGGTGAGAAAAAGTTTTCTAAATGCATTTGTGACTCTAGACTTCAATTTTTAAATGAGAATAAATTGTGTTATTATTTTATTAGGCAAAGCTGAAAACATCACTGAATATATTGTGCAGTCTATGCAGCCTGCCCTACTTCCGTGATGCAGAAAGTTGAATATAGTTGTAAATATATTTTTAAAATATTTATTGTTATATTATTTTTAATGAGTTGCAATATTATTTTTTATTCCTCAACTATAAAAGCACAGTGAGATATTCATTACAATGGGATAAATATTTCATTTTTAACACGTGCCTCTTAACTGTACAGATTGAACTGTGATGATGAGAATTCACTAGTCAGACAGGAAAAGTAAATTGTCACTAATAGTTCGTGGAGATACAGAGGAGATATAATGTTATAAAGCATGTGATTAGGGTAAGGAATAAGATTACAACGATATGCCATTAGAAGGGGAAGTCCCAAGATAAGGAAGCTTTCATAAATATTTAGCATTTCAGCACTGTGATTATTTCAAATGAGTATCTGGATTCTTTGAGAATTATCCATATTTTACAAGGATCCAAACCTATTTTTTTTTCTATGAACATTTTCTGCTAAATTTCTGGGTTTTTTTTTTTTATTTATGTGAATGTCATACTATTTCAATGTTCTGTCAGTCTTAAAAAAATAGTATTTCTGAATTTCATATTGTAGACACATTCCTGATGAATATGAGTTGCAGTTCTTGTTGGATTACAGAAAAATTGAAGCGCATTTCTTTGTTCTGTGGATGGAACTGAAGAACTGAGGGTTCATGACACTGTTGCCCTGTTTGGCTCCAGAATCTTCTTTACAGTCCACTAAAAATGCCGTAAAGCTGAAGTTGCTTGCTATGGGATAGATTTCCTTCCTAATGCTTAAAATTGTCAAAGTTTCTTCATATACAGTTTCTTCAAATCTCACTTTAATTAATATAATAATGTCATCATTTTTTTTCAATAAAGACTTAAGGATTTCTATGAATTGCCTCAGCACCCTAGTGCGGGTGACCACAGCTGATAGTAGTATGATGAGATGTACAGATTTAAGGGATTGGGACTGTTCTTTACACATGGATAACTGTACTTGTATGACTGAGGTTAATGAAAGAGTAATGTTATGAAGTCATCCTTTCCTTTCTTTGTGATCATGGATTTATGAGCAATAAGGAGTATATCTAAAGTATTAAAAATGGACAAAGTGAGCTGCCTCAAACAGTAATTGTCAATGGAAACTATAACATGTGAGTAAGTCACATGTGTTCTTGGGCCCATATTCTCTTTTAACAAAACTGAACTAACCCAACTTCCTTGAAGTTAAGAAGAAAATAATTTGTATTTAAAGTTCATTTTTAAAAATTATTGATAGCCTTGAAAATGTGATAACTGAATAATAGAAGTTATTAATGCCTAAGCCAAATAAAGACATCATTGCAATGCAGAAAACTTTTAACAATTGGTACATCGAGATGCCTGATTTACATCACTATATCTCATCCTTACCATTTCTATTAATAAGAAAAACAGGATTAGCTCCTTGAACATAATTAGCAGTCATCTGAAGAGCTATGTCCATAGTAATAGTAAAGATAGAGTTAAAATAACTGTGGGAGATCTGTAGGTAACTTGAGATTAAATAGCCATTGCAGACAGTTTGAGGTTTAAGATTACCTGCCAAGAAGCAGAGAAAAAATAAGTATGAACATAAAAGATAACAGCATTAACAACAGGATCCAGGCAAGTGTCCCAGGCGAGCAGAGGAGCTGTATTGAATCCAATCTCCTCATCAAGAGGGCTTTAAAGTAGTGTTGCTGTGGCAGGGGGAGCACAGTCCAGCCCACTACTGTCAGTATGGTGCCAGCACCAGCAACAAGTGCCCAGAACCCGAGGAAGGATGGCAGGTAAGTACAAGAGAACCTATAATGTAGGCCAGTGGAACTCCTATTGCTCCAGCCAGCAAGTTTGCTTCATCAGGGGTCCAGCTTAAATGCCTCTGTGCAAACACATGTAGAATGGGTAACAAACAGGAAGAACTAGAGATGTGCATGCACCTGCAGGGCTATGACCGTGTTGGCATCACAGAGACGTAGTGGGATGACTTCTATGACTGGAGCATTGGGATGGAGGGATATAGGCTCCTTAAGGAAGGACAGGCAGGGGAGACGAGGAGGAGATGTTACCCTTTATATCAGCAACCAGCTGGAGTGCATGGAGCTCCGCCTGGGAATGGATGAGGAGCTGACAGAGAGCTTATAGGTCAGGATGAAAGGGAGAGGTGGGACAGGGGACATTACGGTGTGGGTTTGCTACAGGCTACCTGGCCAGGAGGTCTGAGCAGACAGGGCCCTCTAAAGGCAGATAGGAGCAGCCTCACGGTCACAAGCCCTGGTTCTCATGGGGGACTTCAACCACCCTGACATCTGTGGGAGAGACAACAGAGCAGGGCATAGGTAATCCAGGAGGTTCCAGGAATGCACGGATGACAACTTCCTCATGCAAGTGATAGAGGAGCCAATGAGGAGGGGTGCTATGCTGGACCTCGTTCCCACCAATAGGGAGCGGCTGGTGGCGACTGTTTCCCATAGCACTCTACCCATCAGATCCCTAAAGAGGCTAAAGTCAGGGACAAAGGAAGTCCAGGGAGAATGTAGGCCCTCTCTGAAAGAAAACGGGTGACCTGGTTACCCAGGACATGTAGAAGTCTAAGGTACTCAATGACATTTTTTTTTGCCTCAGTCTTCACAAATAAGGGCTCTTGTCACGCCACCCAAGTTGTGGAAGGCAAAAGCAGGGACTGGGAGAATAAAGAACCACCCACTGTAGCAGAATAGCAGGTTCCAGAACACCTAAGGAACATAAGGGTGCTCAAGTCCATGGGACCCAATGACATGCATCCGTGGGTCCTGAGGGAACTGGCAGATGAAGTTGTCAAGCCATTGGCTATTGTATTTGAGAAGTCATGGCAGTCTGGTGAGGTCCCCGATGACTGAAAGAGGGGTAACATAACCCCTATTTTTAAAAAGGGGAACAAGGAATACCTGGGGAACTACAGGCTGGTCAGCCTCACCTCTGCCTGGCAAGGTTATGGAGCAGATTCTCCTGGAAACCATGCTAAGGCTCATGGAGAGCAAGGAGGTGGTTGGTGACAGCCAACATGGCTTCACCAAGTGCACATCATGCCTGACAAATTTGGTGGGCTTCTATGATGAGGTTACACATCACTGCACAAGGGACAAGCAAATGATGTCATCTACTTGGACTTGCGCAAGGCATTTGACACTGTCCTGTATGACATCCTTCTCTTTAAAATGGAAAGACATGGGTTTGATGGACGGACTACTCTGCCGATAAGGAATTGGCCGGATGGCTGAATTCAGAGAGTGGTGGTCAACGACTCAGTGTCCAAGTGGACACCGGTGATAAGTGGAGTTCCTCAGGGGTCTGTATGGGGCTTGGCTCTGTTCAACATCTTTGTTGGCGACATGAACAGTAGGATAGACTGCTCAGCAAGTTCACCAACAACACCGCTCTCGTGAGACCCCACCTGGAGTACTGCGTCCAGCTCTGGAACCCCCAACATTAGAAGGACGTGGACCAGTTGGAGAGAGTCCAAAGGAGGGCCACAAAGAGGATCAGAAGGCTGGAGCACCTCTCCTATGAGGACAGTCTGAGTGAGTTGGGATTGTTCAGCCTGGAGAAGAGAAGGCTCTGGGGAGACCTTATAGCGGTCTTCCAGTACCTCAAGGGGGTCTACAGGAAAGATGGGGAGAGACTGCTCAGTAGGGTCTGTTGTGACAGGACAAGGGGTAATGGTTTTAAAATAGAGGGAGGTAGATTCAGATTCAGATTAGATATTGGGAAAAAATTTTTTACACTGAGGGTTGTAGAACACTGGAACAAGTTGCCCAGAGAGGTGGTGAATGCCTCATCTCTGGAAACATTCAAGGCCAGGTTGGACAGGGCTCTGAGCAACCTGATCTAGTTGAAGATGTCCCTGCTTCTTGCAGGAGAATTGGACTAGACGACCTTTAAAGGTCCCTTCCAACTTTAGCTATTCTATGATTCTATCATCAGTCTGTAATAGGTCCTTCGTCCTCACACTTTTTCTCTGCTCCAGCATGAGTTCTTCATGGGCTTCAGCTTCCTTCAGGACTTATCCACCAGCTCCAATGTGGGGTCCTCCACAGGCTGCAGTATGGATATCTGCTCCATCGTAGTCCTTCATGAACTGCAGGGAGACAACCTGCTTTACGATGGTCTTCTCCATGGACTGCAGGGGCTTCTCTACTCTGGCACCTGGAGTACCTCCTGCCTTCATTCTTTTTTTTTTTTTTTTTAAGTTATTATTATTTTGTTAAATTAATAGATAGGTTATACTAGTATTTCAGTTTCTTCTATGGTGAAAAGCATTGTGTATTTAGACTATATAACACTTGAAAAAACAACATTAGAAAATCCATCTCATTCTTATTGACTTTGGGTGTGGTAGAGGTTAAGGATATATTACTGTATTACTTTTCTGTCAGTAGCCTGCAGTGAAAATGGTCAGTGCCCATTGTGTCTATAAGTTAAGGAGAATTCCAAATGCCTCTTAGGTTAAGTATCACTTCTTTCCACTAATATTCTTTGAATCTGAGGACAAAGGACTTATTTACATATTTATTATAATGGAAATCAATTTTAAAAATCTAGACAATGTAGAATTTAAATGCTAGGAAAAACACACGTATATACTTTTCCTTCTGTTATTCTTTATATTATACCAGATAATTTCACATTTGCTTTTGGGCAGAGAAAATGATAAGTGTCACATAAGAGGACATGAACTTTTAAGTAACAGCAAAAGAGACTTTGGGTCCTAAATAAATTTTACATAACTCCAGCTACTCACCTGCCCTAGTCTCCTTTCAGTGAAGAGAGGTCAGCATCTGCTGTAAGACTATTACAGGCCTCTGATGGGTTCATTTGGGTGTGTGAGTTTCTTCTTCTTCTAAGTTCCTTTATATTATAGGTACATTATTTAATTAAATTAAAAAAAAATAGGCAACAGAAGGGCGGTCAGATAGCACAGAAAAAGCACAGTAAACTACTGGGGGAACTTCACACCCTGCTGGAACATTTAACTGCCAATGTTGCCTAGCAGGGCAAATAATGCACTAGAACACTGCCACCTTTGATTCTGGAAAGGAGACTGCTCTGCGCTGAATGAAACTTAAATGACTCACAAGTTGAGGGTAAAAGCATCAAATTAGAAATTGCAAGACTGAAGAAAATTTTATTTTGTAATATTTATTCCCAAGTTCTATTATAGGAGTATGGGTTCATCACAGCCAATTTTTTCAAGGCCAGGAATCAGTATCAAACACAATTTCTGTGCCTTTGCACATTATGTGCAGAAAAATACACTTTTTTTTTCTAATTAAGCACTTATAGTGCAAATTTTTGTTTGGCCATTTTGTTTCTACTTTTTTTCTATCTTCATGCTTTTTTTTTTCTCCTTCTATGTTCCTATTTTTGGCCACAGTCCAGGTCATTGTCTTCCAGAACCAGTGTAGACCTATTGACTTATCACTAGCAGAAAAGTTATAGGGTATCAGACTTTTCCCATGAAATAGTATGTGGAAATAGGCAAGAAATTTTGCATTATTACAATGTGCTTTGAAGAATTAAAAGGTATCATTAGAATTGTCTAGCCTATGATAAAATTATAAAACTGAACAGAAAAAAAGCTTAAAGCATTTATACTCTGATTAAGACTACTTCTTTATTTGCTAATTGCTTTTCTTTTATTCTGAAACTAGAATTATTCAGCATTTGCCTCCTGTTGTGACTTCACTGGTATTTATATTGTGCTTTTAAAATGAATGCTTCACAAAATATTTTGAATTAGCGATGAATTATAGACACCATATATCAAATGCTTTTAATGATTTTAATGGAAATTTATTTTAATGGAAAGTCAGCAACATCCTCTGTACATTTCTGAACACTTCCCTTAGTGATAGGTCTCTATTAATAGTTGGTTGCTGATGATAACAGAAAGAAACATCCTCAAAAAATCTTCAGATCAGATCCTGTAAGAAGATGTTGGCACACACAAACTGACTAGTGTGAATTTTTAAATTATTATTTTTGCCTTCACATAGAAAACATTTGTGAGGACCACTAACCATTGTTTTGAAAATATGATGCTAGTGTAAACTGTGCATCACATTTAATTTCATCTTGTAAATAAATACAATCATTTGTCTGAAAAAAATCACTTATGAAATGTATTATAGTTAGCCACCTTCAATAATCTGACAGCATTTAGAGAGCAAGTATATCTAGTAGACATCACATAGGGTTTTAAGACCCATCACAGGTGGTTGGTATGCATTACCTTGGAAAAAAAAAAACTGTAAAAACTCAGTTGCCTTAGTTTCCCATCTGCACACTCTTTGTTTTGAGAGCTACTGGTTACTACTGCTAATGTAGGGCTTTCCTAAACCAAAGAAACCATGCACTTGAAAATATTTTCTAAATAATTTAAAGGACAGCCTTGGGATCAGCATAACTCATAATTTTCACAGGTAAGTAAGATCCATGTATCAAAGATGCCATAATCACAGGAGTAACTGGTAGCTAGGGATAGATGTTTCCTCATGGGAATAGTTATCCATTTTATTTCTCACTTTAGTTTAACATTTTTGGTAATTCAGTTATGAATAGATAACAAGATAAAATGGAACTACAATGGTAAGAAGCTGTTTGGGGAAAATTCAGCAATCATCATTAGCTCACTACTGCATGCCTCCTTAATGTTCCGCAGTATTATTTAAATGATCCATTTTAAATGAGAATATCATTACTGTTTTTAGATGTCACAGAGAAAATGCTCTCTTACCAGAGATTTATATTAGAATAATTTTAAAATTTTGATCAAGAGAGTGAAGGATTCAGGAATACAGACTTGCATGTAAACAGACTTTAAAAAGAGGAGTTATAGAGAGTAATGAAAATTATTGTGGTGGGGTGACTCTGGCTGGATGCCAGGTGGCCACCAAATCACTCTATCACTCCCTCTCCTGAACTGGACAAGGGGAGAAAAAGAAAAACAAAAGTCTCCTGGGTCAAGATAAGGACAGGGAGTGATCACTCCTCAATTACCATCACAGACAAAACAGACTCAACTTGGGGAAATTAATTTATTACCAATCAAATCAGAGTAGGATAATGAGAAATAAACTCAAATCTCAAAATACCATCCTTTCACTTCTTCCTTCTTCCTGTGCTCAACTTCATTCCTGATATTCTCTACCTCCTTCCACACAAGCCCTGTAGGGGAATGGTGAAGAGGGATTGTGGTTAGTTCATCACGTGTTGTCTCTGTAGCTCTCACACTCTTCCCCTATTCCAGCATGGGATCCCTCCCATGTGAAGCAGTTCTCCACGAACTGCTCCAGCATGGGCCACTTCCACAGGGTGCAGTCCTTCAGGAACAGACTGTTCCAGCATGGGTCCTCCACAGGCTCATGAGTTCTGCAAGAAATCCTGTTCCAGCATGGGCCTCTCTCTCCACGGAGCCACAGATCCTGCCAGGAATCTGCCCCAGCCCAGGCCCTCCATGGGCCACAGCCCTCTTCAGGTATCCACCTGCCCCAGCATGGGGTCCTCCACAGGCTGCAGGTGGCTCTCTGCTCTTCCCTGGGCCTCCATGGGCTGCAGGGGGACAGCCTGCCTCACCATGGGCTGCAGAGGAATCTCTGCCAGGAGCAACATTACTTCTCCTCCTCCATCTTCATTGATCTTGGTGTTTGCGGGGCTGTTCGTCTCACATATCCTCACTCCTCTCTCTCTGTCTGAAATTTTTGCTTGTGTAGTTTTTCCCCACCCTTTCTCAAATATGTTATCCCAGAGGTGCTAGCACTGATTGGCTCGCCAGTGGACAGCGGTGTGTCCATCTTGGAGCTGGCTGGCATTGGATCTATTCAACATGGAGGAAGCTTCTAGCAGCTTCTCACCAAAACCCTGCCATGCAAACCCAGTACAACAATGCTTAAATAACTAGAATTAAAAAAATAAAACAAAACTCAAACAAAAAAAAAAAAAACAAAGATCTTTAATGTGCCAATTAATAGACTCCTAAATTCATCTTCCCCTTGTTTACCTGTAAATGGTTTGGAACTGCTCCTGGTTTATAAACTGTACACATATAAAACTCATGCATCGAAGGAACTTCAACAACTAGAAGTTTTATGAGTGAAGTTTTGAAGTTAAATGGGCTACGATGAAAAAATAAGAGTGCAGAAGATGGGGCTCATGTATCCGATCTTGGTGTTTTAATGCTGTTACAATTCTTCCTGTATTTTGACGAAAACTTCCGATGACATCAATGCTTGAGAAAAAGGTTTAAAGAGTTCTGTGAGACTCCTTTTTCCTGAAATTTCCTTTTGTATTATAACTTTCTGCAGCTATCTTCTTACTTAAATGCTTGACAATATAAAAAGAGTTGATGATATACTGGTTTTCAAACCTGATATAAACTGTGCATTCATTATGCAAAGGTGATTTTTCTTCCTGTTTCAGCTCATAGCTTTCATTCAAATAAAAGTACAAAGCCATAAAAAATTCTAATATTTATTATGCTTTCTTGTTTAAATAAAATAAAATTTGCTTTCAAAGCTAGACTCTGTGACTCTCAGTAATCAGTTGCGAAAACAAAAAAAAAAAAAAAAAGAGAAGAAAAAAGAAAAAAGAAACTGTTGAAGTAGATTACATTTTCTTTCCATGCTAGATTATTCCAAAGCAGACCTATGGAGAAAATGTACGACTCAGCAATAACCAGGCAACCCCGGAGCAAAGATTCATCTTAATAAAATATTGTTAATGTTGATATGTCTTGTTTTTAACAAAGCATCATGTTCTGAAGAAGTAAAAATGTTATGAGGCATTTTCTAACTACATCTAGTTAGCAAATGAAAAAGGTCCCAAATGATGTGATTGTACAGGAGAGAGAAGCCCACAATTCAACATCTCAATATAAATATTGTCTTCCTTGGAAAAGGTGGGAAGAGGACAAAAAAAAAACCCCGAAACCAAATGTCCTTTTCTTATGTTTGAAATGAATATGCCACATAATGTTTTTTATTCTCCTCCAGGAAAACAGATGACATGAGAAGATGGACAGGTCACTAGGCAGTAAGGAGAATGTATTAAATCACCCAAATACCAGGAATAAACAATAAGTTTTCCTCAGAGGCATACTGACCCTTTGAATGTTTTTTTTCTTTCTCTACAAATACAACACTGTCATACCCTTTTTTGATATCTGTAAATGACAGTAGATATCCCGTCATATTCTCCAATGGCAGCATGTACAAATCACAATGTCACTTAACATTGCTCTGAGATCACCATTGAAGATACTATTTATGGAGTCTGTAATATCGCTTCCTGCAGCACCTGATCTCTCCTTGGAGGTCTGCTACCTGAGTGTTGATCGGACCCAAACTTGCTTTCCTAATGAAATTTGACAAGACAACAGCTATAAGTAGTGTATCTGCACTTGACTATCTCTTTGCTCAGTAAAAAAAAAAAATGCATAGAAAACCCATGCAAGGTTGTCAAGTAAACTAAGTTTTGCTGCTGTTGTTGTTCTTTCCTATTACATTTACACCATTGTTTCTCTATATATTTGGAAAAAAAAAAGTTATAAAGTATATATATGAATGTTAAAAAAGATACAGTGCAGAGTTGTTACAAAGGCAAAGTTTTTTAATGCAGCTTACTTTGATTATATGATTGAAATTTAATTATATTATAATTATGGCTGCAATTACTTTTCTGTATGTTTCATTAAAGCTGCATACATTAATTGTGCCAACTTCTGTTGATGAGCTTAACTAATACAAGCAGATGTTTACAGCAGAAGAGCCTGGTTAGCCTTTTATTGTAACATTCTCTTGCAAGGTGACTGTCTCCAGAAAGCAGGTAACAACTGAGTATAATACTGGCAATTTTTAATTCCTCATTTATTATTTTTGCAATTTTACACTATAGCCATGTATGTATCTATGCAAGCACACACTCGTATACCCATATACACATATTTTAAACTTAATTATCAGTCTGTGGAATTACAATAAGAATTAAATTGACTCAGTAGTTTACATCTATATTTTAAACGGAGATAATAATTGCAATATTTGTTTGAATTAGGGAAGGTAAAAAAAATACTTTAAATTACCAGATAACTCAATGGGGAAAATTTACCTGAGTGCTTATATTTCCAATAAAGTAAATTAATAAAATCTGTATTTCCTAACTCATAGTTATGATTCAGCACAGTGTTTTGCTGATCAGTCACGTATCATTTACATCCATCTATTAAAAAAAAAAAAAATTGTATATACTTTTCACAAGACTAAAGATTCTAAGCCCCAGCTAGGGCATAGGTATATTTTAATAGATAGACATTATCAGTAGTAAAAATATCACCATTGCTTGTTGTTAGAGACATATTCTTGAATCCATGGAGTAGTTCTGTCATAAAAGCATTGAATTTAGCATATATTTTAAAAATAAGTAAACAATTAAAACTTATCTTTTATAAACTTGATATATGTCCTAGATTATGCTTTACTTTGGTGACACAGCACATTTTAATAAATCTATTTTCTTTAGACTCCAGAAATTGTTGTTGATTTAATCTAATCACAAAGTGCAACCTCTACTCATTGTGATATATGTTCTCTTATCATACTGACCCTGACTGAGAGAATTTAAATAAGCAATGAAGAATATGCTAGTTTATGAGGTTTTTTTAATTATAAAATATCAGAGTGACTGTCATTATTTTTTTTTTCTGTATGTTGACGGAAATGCAAATGGAAGATGTCTGACAGTACTTATGCTATTTGCTCATGAGTTGTCATTCAGTGTGATCAAGTATTCCTGATCACAGTATCTGCTCATTTCAGGATTTTTTATCTGAATCGCAATTCTCTATTTTGAACAGAACTTGGAAATGTTCATTTTACACATGACTTCTAGACAGTTCTGGCAATATCTGTGAGGGGAACATTTTGATGTTATTCTGTAATCAGGGAGTCTATTGATCTTAAGAGAAACTCACAGCCAATATCCAAAGCTATTTGTCTGTCTCCTCAAAGCTGTGAACCAGAGAGCTCACTCCATTTCTCCTCCTTCATCCCAGAGGTCTCCCTGGCCACCCACTCCTCCTTCCCTAGGCACCACAGTCTCAGATCATTTCTGCAGATGAAAAGTAGGTTGAGGTGGTACTAAATTAACCCACAAAACTTGGGATGAACGCAGGAGGTTTTCTGTGTCAAAATAACTTTAAAGAATCTCAGTCAACAGAAAAATCTGTTATATGTGTGAGTCTTCCCACGTGTGCTGGGTGAGAGAGGAGACAAGGCATTGGAAGGAAGCTGAGAGACTGTGTTTATGCATATATAAAAGGGAGAAATCATTAAAAGTCAAAAGAGAAGCTAAAATGGGGACTTTAAATTTCAGCAATGCAGGCCTACATTGATATAATTTCTGTACTAAGAGGAGATTTAAGCCCATTATAGAGAACAGTCTGAATGTAGGAGGAGAAAGAACTGCAAAATATAGTAGTATGAATTCATCGTGCTGAAAACCCCCATATGTTTATTTTAATGTGTTTGTACATATACTGTATATTTTTAATATATTAAACAAGCAACATGAGATCAACATGAGGGATTTTGGAGTTAGCAAAACTGACAGAAAAAAAAAAATCAAAACAACTATAAAATTGAAATACTGCAATATCAAGGTGTGGACTATGTGACCTAAAAGGTTATTTTTCATTTTTCATTCCTTCCATGATAAACTCGTAGGACATTCAAATAGATATCAGATGGTTCAGGAGATTTTTTCCAAAATTCTGTGTTGTGTGCTGTTTCTTAAAATAAATAACTTATAAGAAGCACATTTTCCAGCTTTAGTATGGTTAATCTTGAAATCATGTGTCGACTTAAAAATACTTACTTTACTTTAGCAAAATATTTTCTTTACTGTACATTTCAGTAGCCTCTGTTGAAAATCTGGAAGATAGCCATTTGTGCTGTGGTCTAGCACCCTCTTTTTACTGGATCTCCATACTGAAGAAAGGAAAGAATTTTTTCCTTTTATCTGGGGGACATGATTAGCTTAGGAAAAGATACAGAATCAAATTTCCCTAGCATAGTGTAGCTTTTGAATAGCATTATGGTGTAATTAGAGGAATTAAAAGGTTTGGAAAGAATTGGTTCAGTTCCTGTTAAATTTCAATTGTAATTAATAAAGGGCTAAAGCTGGAATTTATCTCATTTACCTTTAGTTCACCTAAAAAAAAAAAAAAAATCCCAAACTTAGTGTATTTATCTAGGCTTATTTAATTGGCAATGAAGACTTAAAGTTGCCTTCATTCCAGTACCTCCGTTTTGAACATAGAAGTCCAAGTCAGATAGGATAAATTACTTTCTATTGCTTTCTGGATGTACCCATGTATCTTTGTGGACTAGTTTTGTCAATTAGCTAGATAAGAAGATTAAATTACATGCCTAGCTTTTAAGTGATGTGAAATGACTACCTAATGTATAGGTATCAATAACATAAGATTCATTATCAATGTCATAAAATGTTGTGGCTCAGTTTGTTTCCAGATCCGTATTCCCGTTCCATACTAAGGATGGAGTGCTCAGGTTCTGTTTTGTAGGGAACCATTAGTGTCCTCTGAGATTAAAATAAGGTCCAGTTCCAGAGGTAGTTTATTCTAAGAACTGTTCCTTATAGGTGGTATATATGAGATCAAACTCCCTCCACCCTGCTCAGACTTTTCACTCTCAAATTCCTTTGTTGTGAGGCTTCCCAGTGCAGCTCCCTGCCCCTTTGGCACCATGCTGTAAACATATTACTTCGATTTCAACAATGCACTATATGCACAATTTCAGGCATTTACAGCAAATATAATAGTAATTATTATGTACTAGGGTTACATGACAACACAGGGAATACAGAGGAGATGTGGGTCAATTGTTTGGTGTCATTTATTTCACAGACCATTTGATTAAGTACATAGTAAGGCTGTAAAAAGCAATAGAGTTACCATAGAACTACATGAATGAAGTTGAGCTCTGAGTATAACTTGCTGGAGATGTTGGTATAACAATGATTTTAATGTTTGATCTTCCCCAGGAGAATGAGAAGAAGGAATTAAATATCTATCTCAAAATAAAGCCGCAAACCAAAACACTAGTAACTTCATAGTCTGGTTACATCCTATACCCCAGGAGACTGACAGGCAATTTAAAAATGACTGGAGGAAATTTCTGTGAACATCTTGGCTAGTAAAATTCTTGAGTCGCCTATGTGGTACCAAAAACTGACTACATCATTCACCAAGCCGACTTGGGTATATAGCCTCTGGAGTATGTCTTGTGGTGGTTTCTTAAACTATACTTCTAGCTTCACTGGCTGAAAATGTGGTCTTGGGATGGGCTTCAGAGCTCAAAGGTTAGTTCAGATAGTAGGAACACTTCTTACCTTCTAATTTATTCTCACTGTTAAGACTGCTCATACACATTCGTACTTATCTTGTATTTACACAGGTAGTTAAATGATATTAATTCTGAATAATCAATTTGTAATCTCAATAGAATCACTTAATCTAGATTTAGACAGTGTAAAAGTTTAGACCTTAGCTATATGGTCAGGCTCCTTTTATAATCAATGGAAAGAGACAGACACTTGCAGCAAGTGATTTTTGTTTTCCAAATGTAGACGTCTAAAATAAATCAAATTAATCTAACTGAAAGTGCTTCCATGGATTAGTAATATTTGTTGTTTTGTTGGGTATGACAAAGTTTGCAAGAAGCCTTGTTTTCATGTGTCATGGTTTTCTTAGTGAGGGGGGGCCTAAGGTGGTAGCTTCTGTAGGAAACTGCTAGAAGTTGCTCCCCTTTGTTCAGTGGACTCGGCCAGGCCTAGGGCGGACCTGCTGCTGGCCAAGGCCGAGCCAATTGGTAGCAGAATGTCCTGTGTTAACGCCTCTGCGATAACGTATTTAAGATGGGGAAAACAGAAAAAAAAAAGAGAGAAGAGAAGATGTGAAGAAGCTGAGTGGAGGCAGAGGCGCAGAGGGGGAGGCGTGAGCCTCGTGGGCCTTGCAGGCCTCACCCTCTGGCCTCTCGCCAGGCAGCTGACTGGGCCCAACTCAGTCCAGCCTGGCTGCAAGAAGTGGAAAGGAGATGAGAAGTGAATAAGATGTAAAAAAAGATCCTGAGAGACATCTACCAGCCTGTTGTGAGGAACGGCTGCAGACGCCAAGGTCAGTTCAGAAGGAGGGGGAGGAGTAATGCGACTCCTGGCCAAGATTCCCCTGCAGCCTGTGGTGATGACCATGGTGGAGCAGGTTGTCCCCCTGCAGCCCATGGAGGTCCACGGAGGAGCAGAGATCCACTTGGAGCCCGTGAAGGACCCCACACCAGGGGATGTGGATGCCTGAAGGCAGCTGTGGCCTGTGAAGGGCCCGGTGGGACAGCTGTTCTAGAGGGACTGCACCCGTGGAACAGATGACCCATGCCGGAGCAGTTCCACGAAGGACTGTGGCCCATGGGAGGGACCCCACGATGGAGCAGGGGAGGATTGTGAGGAGTTCTTCCCCCGACCATGAAGCAGTGGCGTGAAACAATGTATGATGAACTGACTGCAACCCTCATTCCCTCTTCCCCCCTGTGCCGCTCAGGAGGGGAAGGTAGTAGAGATAATGTTAAGCTTGGGAAGAGGGAGGGGTGGAGGGAAGTTATCTTGTTCTCTGTCTCATTATCCTGCTGTTTGTAGTAATAAATGAATAGTTTTTCCCAAGTCGAGTCTGTTTTGCCCGTGACGGTAACTTTAAGGATTTCTCCCTGTCCTTATCTCAAACCTTGAGCCATTTTTCCTTATATTTTCTCTCCCTCTTCTCTCGGAAGGTGGGGGGAGTGAGAAAGAGACTGCGTAGTCTGGTCCTGATCAGGGCTGAACAACGACATTATGAGATCTTAATTTGCATCCAGGCAACAATGATTCTAGAACATCTAGTGAAAGCCAGAATTTTTACTCCTTTCTGAATGAAATTGCAAATCCTTTAAAAAATAAACTCCTCACTGAATATGTGGATTCCCATCACAGAATATACATAAAAATAAATATACATTACAATAATCTTTCTTTTCCTTTAACAATGCTTACATATTCCATACTACCAATACATAGAATCATAGAATTATAGAATCTTAGAATCATAGAATAGTTTCAGTGGGAAAGGGCCCTTAAAGGTCATCTAGTCAAACCCCCCTGCAAGGAGCATGGACATCTCCAACTAGATCACATTGCTCAGAGCCCTATTCAACTTGGCTTTGAACGCTGTCAGGGAGGGGGCATCTGCCACCTCTCTGGGCAACCTGTTCCAGTGTTCTACCACCCACATTGTAAAAATTTTTTTTCCTAATGTCTAATTTAAAGCTACCTCCCTCTACTTTAAAACCATTACCCCTCATCCTATTGCAACAGACCCTGCTAAAAAGTTTGTCCTCATCTTTCTTATAAGCCCCCCTTAGATACTGGAAGACCACTATAAGGTCTCCCCAGGGGCTTCTCCAGGCTGAACAGCCCCAACTCTCTCAGCTTGTCTTCATAGGAGAGGTGCTCCAGCCCTCTGATAATCTTTTTGGCCCTCCTCTGGACTCTCTCCAATAAGTCCACATTCTTCTTATGTTGGGGGCTCCAGAACCGGACACAGTATTCCAGGTGGGGTCTCACAACAGCGAAGTTGAGGGAGAGAATCACCTCCCTCGACCTGCTGGCCCCACTCATTTTGATGCAGCCCATGATACGGTTGGCTTTCTGGGCTGCAGGCATACATTGCTGTCTCATGTTGAGCTTCTCATCCACTGGTACACTCAAGTTCTTCTCCTCAGAGCTACTCTTAATCCATTCTCCACCCAGCCTGTATTTGTGCTTGGAATTGCCCCAACCTATGTTCAGCACCTTGCACTTGGCCTTGTTGTACTTCATGAGGTTTGCATGGGCCCACCTCTTCAGCCTGTCCAGTCTCTGGATTCCTCCTCTCCAGCGTGTTGACCGCACCACATAGCTTGATGTTGTCAATGAACTTACTGAGGGTGCACTCTATCCCACTGTCCATGTCACCAACAAAGATGTTAAACAGCGCTGATCCCAACACTGACCCCTGAGGAGTGCCACTGATCATTGATCTCCACTTGGACATCAAGTCATTAACCACAATTCTTTCAGTGCAAACATCTAGCCAATTCCTTATTCATCAAGTAGTCAATCTATCAAATCCATGTCTATCCTGTTTAGAGACAAGGATGTCATGCAGGACAGTGTCAAATGCTTTGCACAAGTCCGGGTAGATGGTGTCAGTTGCTTGTCCCTTATTCACCAATGCTGTTGTAGAAGGCCACCAAATTTGTCATCTCATCAGGTCCCATGGACTTGTTCACCTTCAGGTTCCTTACATGGTCTTGAACCTGATCTTCTGCTACAGTGGATGGTCCTTCATTCTCCCAGTCTCTGCCTTTGCCTTCTGTGACTTGAGTGATGTGGCTAGAGCCCTTGCTGGTGAAGATTGAAGCAAAAAAGTCATTGAGTACCTCAGCCTTCTCCGTGTCCCGGGTAATCAGGTTTCCTTACAGAGAGGACCCATATTCTCCCTGGCCTTCCTTTTATTCCTGATGTACCTATAGAAACTTCTTTTTCTGCACTTGATGACCCTGGTCAGATTTAATTCTATCAGGGCTTTAATATTCCTAACCTCATCCCTGGCTGCTCAGACAATTTCTCTGTATTCCTCCCAGAATGTCCTTGCTTCCATTTTCTGTAGTCTTCTTTTTCCTTTTTATGTTGCTCCCGGAGTTCATTGTTGATCCATGCAGGCCATCTGGTGTTTTTGCCTGACTTCCTTTTTGTTGGGATGCATCGGTCATGAGTTCGGAGGAGGTGATCCTTGAATATTAACAAGTTTTCTTGGGCCCCTCTTCCCTCCAGGGCTTTATCCCATGGTATTCTCCACAGCAGATCCCTGAAGAGGCCAACATTTGCTCTCTTGAAGTCCAGAGTAGAGAGCTTTCTGCACTCCTTTCTTGTTGGCGAGAACAAAGGCCAGCATAACACCTCTCCCTGTTGGCTCCTCTATCACTTAGAGAAGGAAGCTATTATTCACACATTCCAGGAACCTCTTGGATTGCTTATTCCCTGCTGTATTGTCCCTCCAACAGATACTGAGGTGGTTGAATTCCCCCTTGATGACCAGGGCTTGTAACCGTGAGGCTGCTCCTATCTGTCTATAGAGGGCCTCATCCGCTCAGTCTTCCTGGTCAGGTGGCCTGTAGCAGACCCCCACTGTCATGTCACCTATCTCTACCCTCCCTTTAATCTTGATACATAAGCTCTCGGTCACCTTCTCATCCATCCCCAGGCAGAGCTGTATGCACTCCAGCTGACTGTTGACATAAAGAATGACACTCTCTCCTCATCTCCTCTGCCTGTCCTTCCTAAAGAGCCCGTATCTTTCCATTCCAACGCTCCAGTCACAAGCTGATTCTAGAGAGAGTGCCTTGGAAAGCAAAACAGTTTTGGGCATGGGTGAAATATTTCCACAGCTGGAGCTCAGAATAGAGCTGTATATTTCAGGCAGGTTTAGTGTCCTAAGTCAAAGCACAGCATATATATAGTGATAATTTTGTGTGTGTTTTCTATATATATCTATTGTTGTGATGAGTTTACATATTTCAGTATTTTACCTGAAGTCTGCTTTAAGTATTTTCAGAAGTTAAGTGAAATGTGTATAAATGTAGCCTTTTTATATCTGTCCAAAAACCTGTATAATTTACTCAGCAGAGAGTGAGGCATATCTTGATGTAATGCCCATAATGAAAATCAGAAAAAAAAAAATCTTTATTACCTTGAAGAAGATATTTTTGTAAGAAATTATTTTTGCAAGAAATTATTTTTTTCTAAAGCACCTGCCTTTTTTAGGATAAATATTTATCTACTCTAAGAAATTATATGGAAAAGGTTTCACTTAAATACAAATTTGGGTATAAGTAATTTATTCCCATTTTGCTCACAAAGTCCTGTGAAAGTTCACCAAAAGGAGATACAGGGTGAAAATATAAACAAACAAACAAGATCACAGAGGTGTTGATTGCAGACTGATGACTCCCTAATGTCCTCTGTTAAGAATGAACAATATTAAGAAAATAAATATTCTTGCCCTTATTATCTAGCATGACTAATATGAACAGGCTTACTGTGCAGCATCTTTAATCAAGCTTCTTGTATAAAATAGCTGTGAAGACACTGAAGCATGAATGCAGCAGGTCAGCAGCCAGAGCCTATTTCTCTAGTTGCTAATCCATGTTCAAGACCAGGCTATTCTTCCCAGTTTCCTTGTTTCCCATTCTCACTCACTTAAATAAGGCTCTGTAGATGTCTTGTGCTGCAATGACAAATTTGTTTGTCTGAGTGAAGATCTATTTGAAAATATATGAGAATTATTTTAAACAAAATAATGAAAAGCATGAATTTGAGGCCACAATATCACTGAGGTTTTGTGCCTATATATGTTGTGTTGACAGCAATAAGAAAGCCAGTTATGAGGATATTCCTCTTCATTTCTTGTCTACTCTACCTCCTCTGACAAAAAAAAAAAAATACTCTTTTTTTAAAAAAAAAGTCTTTTTTTTTTTTCAAATTGTGATGATGAAATGACATTGTTTCATCTGTATTTCTGTCTGATAGACCATCTCTGTTTTCCAGTAACAGTTGAATCTTTTGGCTGGTTGCGAAATGTGAAAAAAACAGGAAAGTATGATGAACAAGTTTACTGAAAACATGCACAGAATAGAAACAGATTAGTACCCACATTGAAGTAAGGTTGCAATCTGAGTTCAACCATGTTATTAGATGCCTAAGAATCCTCAGGGGAAAGACTTAGGAAATGAATAGGAAAACATCCTATGGCAAGAAAGCTATTCATTTGTTGTTTCCCACTCATAAGGCAAATAGTTGTACTTGGCTTTAGGGAGACACTTTCCATTTTCATGTAATAGTCCTTGAATAGATACTGTATTTGGTTACTCTTTCTCCATTGGAAAGCTCCTATCCTTTCAAGCTAACTGATACACTCTCATCTGTGCTGTTTATTTTGAGTTCCATTTCACTGATCTAACCACAATGGCTACTTGGGATTGCTATTGTGATTCATATTACATTATGAGTGTAACATCAGATTAATTCTCAGCGGCAGTATCACTTCTTTACAAAGAGTTTTGAATTAAGCCATATGGTTATCTGACAATGAGTACATTTTCTAGGTCAAGTGTATGTTGCATTTTGGGGTGGATATTTCTCAATTGGATAAGAAGACCTTCAACTGTTATTTCATTTTAGTGAAGTTACAACTAAGATTTATTTTTTTTTCTGTTTCTTCTCATTCTCTGTGTCCTGGCCAAGACAGATAAAGTATAAATCCAATTGCAGCAGAAGTACAAATATCAGCTACCCGTAACATACAGTTTTCATATGTCATCATGAAACTAGAGTAAACTTTTGCTTTTCTGAGCTTCTCTTTATCTTCTAGATATCTTTAGAGAGAGAGCAACATAAGAAGAGCCCCCAAGATAAGAAGGACATGGACCAGTTGGAGAGGGTCCAGAGGAGGGCCATGAAGATGATCAGAAGGCTGGAGCACCTCTCCTATGATGACAGGCTCAGAGAGCTGGGGCTGTTCAGCCTGGAGAAGAGGAGGCTCCGGGGAGACCTTATAGCTGTCTTCCAGTACCTCAAGGGGGTCTACAGGAAAGATGGGGAGAGACTCTTCAGTGGGCCTGTTGTGATAGGACTAGGGGTAATGGTTTCAAAATAAAGGGAGGTCGATTTAGATTAGATATCAGGAAGAAAATTTTTTTACACTGTGGGTAGTAGAACACTGGAACAGGTTGCCCAGAGAGGTGGTGGATGCCCCATCCCTGGCAACATTCAAGGCCAGGTTGGATAGGACTCTGACCAATGTGATCTAGTTGAAGATGTCCCTGCTCCTTGCAGGGGGGTTGGACTAGATGACCCTTGAGGGTCCCTTCCAACCCTAACCATTCGATGATTCTCTGAAAAGTAACTTCAAAAAGCGACAAATTAAGGTCCTCTGTTTTAGTGCAAATAATTGACTAACAAATGGTAAAGAAGTAATTAGGTGTAAGAGCTTTGCGCACAAGTATTCAGAACTGAGGTAAAATTGCTAAATTTTATGAAAAAAAATGTTTAACAACTGCACGCATTAATTCAATGTTAAAGGAACGTAAGCTAATGAAGATCTGTTGACTCTTAAGTCAACATCCCTGGATAATTATGAGTAAGTACATGATAGGTAAGTTGTTCTAAACATTTACTTCATATATTTCTGCACATCCTCAAAACTCAAGATTATGTTTAGTGCCTTAGAAAAAAAAAATAAGACCAATAACATTGATAATAACAAATTAACAACATGCCAGAGCAAAAGAGCAGGAGAGATCCAGGGTATGTCCTTCATAGCAGGGGATTTGTTAGATGAAAAGTTCTGAATGATTGTGGGAATAAGTCAAACCCCATAGAACAGGGGAAACGAAAATGCCTTCAACTTCCTTTGTAGATTTCTCTTGGGGAAAACTCCTTATTCTCAGACATTGGATTAAATAAACCTTGAACATGTAAATGTATTAGAACAATAACTAAGAATTTTGAGAAATTATATTCTGTGAGAAACAAGTCTAAAGAAGAAGAAATTTGGCAGTTTAATCAAGAAACTATATTAAAAGCATAATCACAGACTATGCAAATACTGGAAGGATAGAAATTGTAGGAAAAGAACAAACTTTGGTTAAATATTGACTCTTCCATGATTTCAATTGCATGAAGGGAGTTGTCCTGGTTTCAGCAGGGATGGAGTTAATTTTCTTCTCAGTAGCCGGTGTGTTTTGGATTTTGTGTGTGAAGAATGTTGATAAAAACATTCTGATGATACGAGTTGTTGTGAATGAGACCAAGGACACTGTCTGGCTTTCCAAGTCTCGTTAAGGTCTCGTCAACGTGCAGACGCAGGAAGCTGGGCGAAAGACAGACAGAATAATTGATCCAAACTGGCCAAAGAGAGTATTCCATGCCATAAACGTCATGCTCAGTATATAAGTGGGGGTTGCCCATGGGAGGGGGCATCATTTTCAGTTATTCCTTTTCTTGTCGGGTATCCGTTTGGGCACCCTTGGCATCCTTTTCTTCTCTCTTGCTTGCTGGCATCGTTCCCTCTACCTTGCTAGCTTGCTCTCCCCCTTTGCTTGCTGCTCGGTGTTGTTCCTGTGATAGCTGCTCAGGACGGGCTGCGTCGGTCATTCGGACATCGGGTGGTGAGAAATTGTACATTGTTCATTTTGTATATTTTGTATATATTAATATCCTTATATCCTGTTAGCTTTGTAGTTTTTAGTATTTTTAGTAAACTGTTTTTATCTCAACCCACGAGTTTTCCTTTCTTCCCAATTTCTCTCCCCTGTCCCACTGGGTAGGGGCAGGGTGAATAAGAAAACTGTGTGGTGATCCAGGCTAAACCACCACAGGAGTATACAGAATATAGAAAAATAAGTTAAATTCTTAAGGACAAATGTGTTGGGAAAAAAATATAAAAGACTAAGATGTGAAATGAGACACAACTGGCAAGAATCATAAAGAGCAACAAGAAGACATTCAGTAAGCGTATTGCTATCAAGGTGAAGATAAAGGAAAAAGCTGATCAGGGGGAAGGAAGAACTGATGATGAGACCAAGAATGCTGAAGTGTTTCATGTTGGCTTTAGCTTCAGATTTTGCTAAAAACATTGAGATCAGGCAGTTGACACATAATAAACAAGAAAGGGATAAAGGTTCAGTCTTGAGGAAGAAAAAGTACATTAAACATCTATAATGTTAGTTAGAAGTTTTATGTTGGATAGTGAAATTCAATTTTATTCAGAAAATTTAAAAGACATGCTGAAACATTTTATAAATTATTAAAGATTACAAAATTTTGGAGAACTGGAAAAAGGAAAATCACAGTTCTAATCTTAAAAAAGAAGGTGTAAAGTAACAATGGAGTATTACACATGAGTTAACTTTAGCTTCTTTTGTAAAAAATCAGAACAAATAATGAAACAATTTATAAGCATCTGGACATAACATAAAAATAGAGCAACTGCAGAGATTTCTTGGGAATAAAGGTTGTCAGCATAATCTAATTTCTTTTCTATGCTAGAGTAATGGCCTAACAGATAATTTATATGCCATGTTAGATGTTTTGAATTTACAAAATCTTCTGAAACTGCTTTACATGACAATTAAAAGATAAGATTAATATTATTATTGTTATAGATGTGCAAAATGATCAGATGTGCCCAGAAAGTCATTAACAGTGATTGACTATCAAATCAGAAGGCAGTGTTTAGAAAGGTTCTGCAAAGGTGTTTCATATCTCTTGTACAGTTCTGTTTTTTTCATTAATTATTTAAATATTGAAATACAGAAGAGACTTATGTAATTTCAGAAATGATTCATTGGGGAAATAATCAGAAAACAAACAAACAGATAAGCTGATAAAATTCAACAAAGAAAGATTTAAAGTTCTACACTTAGGCAGGAATAATGAATGAACTGTGCAAATACAGATTAGGGGAAAAAACAAACAAACAAACAAACAAAAACAATGGGCAGGAATATGCTCCAAATAAAAGTATCTGGTCAGCATACTTGCTCCCAAATTGAACTTGAAATGAATATGCCATGCTGTTCTACTGTACTGGAGTACAGAAATGGAAGTGCTGTGCATAAGATACGCAAATTAATCTTTCTGCACTGCTTGGCTCTAATAAGACTGCAGGTAGAGTACTGGTCCAATTTTGTGCACTGACTAACTGAAGATAAATCAGATGGAGAGAGAGTCTGAAGTCCAGTGCAGTGTAATGAGAATGGGCTTTAAAGGTATAAGAAGCTATTTTGTATGTTGTTTTGTCTTGTCATACACAGAGGAATAAAAACAAAAACTCTTTTAGGAAGCATAATCATGAACCTCACTTTTATTTGCTTTCATTGCAGAAACATATTCTCACCACCAGCAAAATAAAAGTATGTTGATAGACAATTAAACTTATATTTTTTACACACAAATCTTAGTTTGTAATTAAATGGGAAAAAAAATCATGATTACTTACTTCTCAAAAATAGTATGTTCACAAAATATTATTCTATTTTTTTTAATGTTGATATCTGATTTTTTTTTTTCTTGATGGACATTTTGTCTACAAGTCTGACACTTGGCAAGTGACAGTTTTCACTTCATGCAGAGTTCCTATCAAGCAACAATAAATGAACCAGAGGATATTGTTTAGAAAAGTGGACACAACTCAGCTGAAGTTTCCAGATGTGTATCTATTGGTGCTGTAGACAATTAGTTTGTATGATACGCTGTCCTTATTTTTCTATTTTATTTCTAGCTTGAACTTCACTCTGTCTTCAACTCTTAGATTGCTATATCAAAGAAAACTCTCTACAGACAAGAGAAAAAGATTCTTACTCATATTACTTTGTCCATTTAGATCTAATCTTGACTATACAACGAAAGGTGAGAATTGCTAGGAATTTTATAAAAGTGTCTTTATTATGAGCTTGTTCTGTTTGTGCCAATCTCTCTTTTCTTGGAGGCTGACGATCTGCCTCTTGACCAACTTCGTCATGAGGGCAGGATGCCACTCACATCATCTGAGATGGCATGTAGAGTGCACTACTGCCATGTAAGGTATGATTTTCTCAAATCACACTGCTAATGGTGGAGCCAAAGAGTGGCACAACTCTTAACTGCATTCTGAAGGCATTTGCACAGTTGACTGTTGCTGTCAGGTGACCTGACAGTGGACATTAAGTGTCTCTGATAGTCCACCAGAGCCGTGGTATTACTTGTGACCCTGTGTTTGCCATCTGAGATCAGGTGACTCACTGTATGGGCAAGTTGTTGCTCATCTTTCTTACCGCCTCAGTAAAGTTTGGTTTATAACATGTTGTCAGACTCAATTACTGCTCAGACCACAGAGGCATGGTTGTTTGAATAATGTGGTGGTTTTCTTCATGTTGATTAGCAGCAGTGCTGTTGAAAAGAGATTAGAGAGCCTCATCATTAGAAAAAAAAAAAGATATTAGTCTCAAATAAGAATACTTATCCTAAAATGTAAGATTATGTTTCGTGCATTAATATTCATAGCTGGTGTTATAATTAATTCTATTTGTCCTGTATATTATCGACTGGCTTTACATGTGAAGAGAGCTCAAGTTCAAAGAGAGGTCTATCCTTCACCACAAAGTATAAATCATACCCACTAAAGCCTCTGTGTTTTCAAGAGGAAAACAGGTCCAATAAAGCATGTACTTTGGCAAAAAAAAAAAAAAAAGACACATTAATGACACTCAGGATCAAGAAAAAAAAGGATGATGATATGTTTGTGGTCTCACTAGCACCAGTATTATAATGAGTAAAATACCTTTAGCTTCTAGTGCTTTATTCCACAAGCATTTTTAAGAACTTGGTCATACTAATCATGGTCACACTCACAATGACCTTGAATTAGTTTATCATATAGGAAAATAAATTAATATGCTGGAAAAATCAGCAATATAATATGCCAGGAATGGAATAAACATAGTCCAAAAGAAGACAAAATTTGTCTATCTGGTGTCGTGCAATCCAAATCACTGGAAGATCTGACAGAATTTTCTTGTTTCTGAACAGAAAATGGGAAGTCAGTCCACAAAATATCTGTTTCAAGTCAGGTGACTTTTAAACACTTAGATTTTTTACAGAACTGACGTAGCTTAAAAAAAAAAAAAAAAAAACATAAGAAAAGTGGAGACTGCTTTTAAAAAACAGAGTTAAGTGACTACACCAAACAGAAAACTGAAAATGACTGTACAAAGTATACAACCAAAAGCTTACAGAGGCAAGTTAGGCTGCAGGTATCTTTCTACAGCTGCAATTCCTTGTGGAATAACTGCAACATATACTACACCACTGTGACACAAGGTCTTAAAGGAGAAGCTGCTCTTTTGCATGATTTGTTTTTCCATGGTGTTCTTTGGCAAACAACTGGAAGAGCTTTAGCAGGATTTCAGAGTGAAGTTCGTATGCTTAAATAAGCAGTTAAAGTTACAAGCATAGTGGTGATATTTATATAGCTAAAGCAACATCTTTAGTAACTTAAGGGAAAAAAAAAAAAACCCACAGGAAAACTATGAACCCAGCATGAGCAAACTTTCTGTGATGTGACCAGAATGGGTCAAATGGTCACGTCAATTCCCTATTAGTTCCGATCTGAAGACATTCAGTTAAGTCTGAACTATTTCATTTGATTAAAAGTCTCTTCAGCAAGTTGAGAGAAGAAATTGATTTGAAAACTGCCTTTTAGTGTCAGAAACTCTTGGAGAGAGATACTACTTTCTCTCTTTTCCTGGTCAGGTCCTTGATCAGCCTTGAAGCCATACTAGCTATGTTTGCAGAAGTTGGGAGGCAGTGCTGAAGTGCAAAGGAGTCCAGAAAGGCTGGATATTCTTCAAGAAGGAAATCTTAAAGGCTCAGGAGCAGGCAGTCCTTACGTGCTAAAGGATGAGCTGGCAGGGAAGAAAACTGACCTGGCAGAACAGAGAGCTTTGTCTGGAACTCAGGGAAAAACAGAGAGCTTATAACCTTTGGAAGAAAAGGCAGGCAACTCAGGAGGACTACAAGGATGGGTACCTGGGGGTATTTGATAGCTGCCTGCATATGAGCTGGTAGTATGACAAGGTGGCCAAGGCAGCCAACAGCTTCCTATTTTGTATCAGAAATAGCATGGTCAGTAGGACTAGGGAAGGGATCGTGCCCCTATATTCGGCACTAGTGAGGCCATACCATGTATACTCTGTTCAATTTTGGGCCCTTAACTACAAAAAAGACATTGAGGTGCTGGAGTGTGTCCAAAGAAGGGCCAGCGACAAATGTACCAGCAGATAAAATGAATGCAAAAATATCTTCAAAATCAGTTCTTTGTGCTCCTTTTGGTTTCAAAGATCCTAAGTTTATGACACGGAGTGCAGTCCAGATCTGTTTTAAGCAGGTCATGTTCCAACTGAATTTTCTGGAGGCACAAAATGTGATTTTTAAATAGCTGGATACCAAGATAAGAGTAAATATATTTACGTAGCTTATCTCAAGTTTTTTTTTACATCTATAATGAATTGTTTGTCATGAAATGCTGCAGTGCTTTCTAGATATTTATTTTTTTAAAAGCGCAATCAGAGGTTCATACGAAAAATCGGTGCATGTCAGATTTTGGTTTAGGGGGTTTATTTGGGACGTTCCTGTGAGGTAAGACTATTAAAAAAAAATCAGTAGTGAACTTTCAGTGTGGTACATTTTTAAGGAAAAGGCCAATGGTTTTTTTTTTTCAGTTTTATTCATGTAGAAAAATAATTGTCACTTTTACCCTTTGTACTCCCTTCTTGCTTGTAGATCATAACCTTTTCCTGTGGACCTGTATGAACTGTATTTCATCTAGGAATATAATTGAGGGGGGAGCAAGATCTTTCAGTTTATGCTTCATCTCACTGAGAGTCAGGTGTGAAGTGGAGTCAGAAGCTTTTCCTGTGGAGACAGTCTCTTGGGGCAGTCAGAGACACATTCCCCAAACTGATCAGGATCAGAGGGAGAAAATTGCACTAAAACAGAAGGGATGGCTTATATGACACTGCTAGTTTGAAAGCAGATGATAGTCTGCCAGGCAGACAGAGTTTAGTTTTAAGTGTAGACAGTTTTTGAGAATTTGTTTACTCCCTGTATCCCAAGATATCTTCCTCCAGTTGATGCTCAGTTACACTTTGTCATTTATTTAATCAAAAAGTTTACCATCATATTAAAAGTTTTTTATGAAAGCATTTCACTAGAACACTATATGACCAGGTCTACCATTCAAGGGAAATGAATCAATGACTAATATACTCCTACATCTGTTCTGATGGTTTTTGTTAATAATTACTATTATGTCCATCCATTTTTCCCATTTTTTTTGTACTGTAAAAAGACCAAAAGAATATTTTTTTTATTCCTTTTTCTTTTCTTTCCTGCAGCAATCATTTTGGACAGGAGATGTTAGAGAGAAATTAGCTCAAGCTCTCTGAACTGTTGATGTCTGTATACATCTGTGTGTGTTTGCATGTTTGTGCATGTCTGTGTTTGTGTACCAGACTTGCAAAGGTACAGAAATGATAACTCCCCTTCCTATTTTAAATTAAATGAGAATTATTTTTAGAGACCAAGGAATCTGTCACACTGACGACACACAGCAGGGAGACAATAGTTTCTTTCCGTATGACCCCAGTGTGATCACACCTGCAAGAATAAGTTCAGTTCTGGGAACCTCAATATCACACATATATTAACAAATCAGAGGGAGTTCAGAAAAATGCCATAGAAGTGATTAAGTGTTCAAAGAAATGAAATGTAAAGAAATAATCGCAACATGGCCAAGCAGTAGCTAATATGATAATGGGGTACAACATCTGAAGAAAATAAATCTCAACAGTTTTTTAAAATAGTGTCAGCAAAGGAACCCAGCAGAAAGAACAGGTGATTCTGAAAGGAGAAGCTGAGGTTAAATCAACAAATATGTTATTATGGGTACATTTCTTACAATTTTGAAAAAAAAAAAAAAAAACCAACAAAAAAAAAACAAAAGAAAAATCGTTAGGTGGAAGGGACCCTGCAGGTCATCTCAGCCAAGCTCCCGATTAAAGCAGGGCTAACTTTGAATTTAGACTGCTCTGTTAGATTTGTTAGATTTGAGACAATCTAGGAGGGATGAATATTTCACAAATTCTGGTGTTCCAGTGCTTGATCACCATCATCATGAAGAATTTTTATATATATATATATAATTAACCAGAATTTTCTTTGCAGTAACTTGTGTCAGTCTGTTGCACCTCAGTCTTTCACTGAGCATATCTGAGGAGAATCTGACTGTCTCCTCTGCAGTCAGCATGGGTACTCCGCTGTCTCATATTCAATTTTCTGCTCATCAGGACTCCTTCTTTGCACAGCAAATTTCTAGCCTATCATGTTAGATGGATTGACTCCATTCCAGGTATAGAGTTTACATTTGTTTTTACTGAACTTCATTTAAGTTCTCCAGCTTGAGAAAATGACACTTCCACCCTCAAGTATATCTTCCTCTTCCCTCAGGTTCATATTATCAATGAATTTTGGTGATTGTGCAGTCCATCCCATTATCTGTGTTATGCATCAGCTCTACTATCAACTTCTGCAGAATGTCACTAATGCCTGGACACCAATGGGACTTTGAAGTGATGTCTGATAGTGTTCTCTGTCAGTCTGGCAATCTAGCGAGATTTCTATTCACCTCATAGTCTACCTATCTATAATTCTCCAATTTAGCTACATGGACACTGTGACACAGTGTGTCAAAATCATTGCTAATGTCAAAATAAAGAACAACTACTGCTCCCCTCCTGTTCACTGAATCAATAATTTCATCATAGAAGCTAATTGGCATGGTTACACATGATCTACAGTCATACACAACATATGGACAATTCCCAAGGGCTTTTTTTTGTCCTTCATATGTCTCATATGTCTGGAAATTACTCCCAGAAGGATTTGTTCTATTGTCTCAGAGGTAGAGGGGAGTGTCCTAGTTCAGGCCCGATCGGGACCAGACTACGCAGTCTCTCTCTCACTCCCCCCACCCTTCGAAAGAATAGGGAGAGATAATGTAAGAAAAACGGCTCGAGGTTTGAGATAAGGACAGGGAGAAAATCCTTAAAGTTACCATTATGGGCAAAACAGACTCGACTTGGGAAAAACTATTCATTTATTACTACAAACAGCAGGATAATGAGACAGAGAACAAGATAACCTCCATCCACCCCTCCCTCTTCCCAAGCTTAACATTATCTCTACCACCTTCCCCTCCCTGAGCAGCACAGTGGGGAAGAGGGAATGGGGGTTGCAGTCAGTTCATCATATGTTGTTTTACGCCGCTGCTTCATGGTCGGGGGAAGAACTCCTCACATTCCTCCCCTGCTCCATTGTGGGGTCCCTCCCACGGGCCACAGTCCTTCGTGGAACTGCTCCGGCGTGGGTCATCTCTTCCACGGGTGCAGTCTCTCCAGAACAGCTGTCCCAGCAGGCCCTCCACGGGCCACAGCTGCCTTCAGGCATCCACCTCCCCCGGTACGGGGTCCTTCACGGGCTCCAAGTGGATCTCTGCTCCTCCGTGGACCTCCATGGGCTGCAGGGGGACAACCTGCTCCACCATGGTCATCACCACAGGCTGCAGGGGAATCTTGGACAGGAGACGCATTACTCCTCCCCCTCCTTCTGAACTGACCTTGGCATCTGCAGCCATTCCTCACAACAGGCTGGCAGATGTCTCTCAGGATCTTTTTTACATCTTATTCACTTCTCATCTCCTCTGCACTTCTTGCAGCTGGGCTGGGCCAAGTCGGGCCCAGTTGGCTGCCTGGCGAGAGGCCAGAGGGTGAGGCCTGCAAGGCCCATGAGGCCTGCGCCTCCCCCTCTGCACCTCTGCCCCCACTCAGCTTCCTCACATCTTCTCTTCTCTCTTTTTTTTTTTTCCTGTTTTCCCATTCTTAAATACGTTATCGCAGAGGCGTTATCACGAGACATTCTGCCATCAATCGGCTCGGCCTTGGCCAGCAGCGGATCCGCCCTAGGCCTGGCCAAGTCCCCTGAACAAAGGGGAGCAACTTCTAGCAGTTTCCTACAGAAGCTACCACCTTAGGCCCCCCTCTACTAAACAAAACCACGACAATGGGTCAATGATATCACCAAGTCATTTGGAAGTTCCCAGAAGTGTGTTTTCAGTTGATTTCATGAAAGAGAGGAGGAATAACTGTTTGCTATATGAAATACTAGAAGATAATAATAGCTTTACTCTCTGCTCTGTTTTCATCTGGCTTTATTATGCTGAATCGTAATACTTCACATTATCATTTTTTACAATGAGGGTTGTAGAACACTGGAACAGGTTGCTCAGGGAACTGGTGCATGCCCCATCCCTGGAAATGTTCAAGGCCAGGTTGGATGAGGCTCTGAGCAACCTGATCTAGTCAGGGATGTCCCTGCTCCTTGCAGGTGGGGTTGGACTTGATGACCTTTGAAGGTCCCTTCCAACCCTAACCATTCTATGATTGTATGATCATACATATAATATATAAAGCAAGGGTAAAATCAAAGTCAGTGGTAATACTATATTGATGAGTGATATGGCTGATACAGAAAATCTTTTCCAATGTTTGTCTACAATAAGATGCCATGTTAACACTGTCTGATTTTCTCTTTTTCATCTGGTTTTTTTTTGGTCAGTGTGGTTATACAGGAGGAGTAAAGAGCAGAAACAGCTCATATGAATCTTTATTTGTTAAGAATGCAAAGAGTATAGAACATAACCATAGAATCATAGAATCTTTAAGGTTGGAAGAAACCTCCAAGATCATCAAGTCCAACTGTCACACTAACACCACCATGCCTACTAAACCATGTCCTGGAGTGCCACATCTACACATTCTTTGAACACCTCCAGGGATGGTGACTCCACCACTTCCTTGGGCAGCCTGTCCCAGTGCCTGATCACTCTTTCAGTAAAGAAGTGTTTCCTAATAACCAACCTAAACCTCCCCTGCTGCCACTTGAGGCCATTTCCTCTTGTCCTATCACAAGTTCCTTGGGAGAAGAGACCAACACCCACCTCCCTACAACCTCCTTTCAGGTAGTTGTAGAGAGCAATGAGGTCTCCCCTCAGCATCCTCTTCTCCAAACTAAACAATCCCAGTTCCCTCAGCTGCTCCTCATCAGACTTGTTCTCCAGACCCCTCACCAGCTTCGTTGCCCTTCTCTGTATGTGCTCCAGCGACTCAACGTCCTTCTTGTACCGAGGGGCCCAAAACTGAACACAGTACTCGAGGTGCAGCCTCACCAATGTTGAGTACAGGGGCACAATCACTTCCCTATTCCGGCTGGCCACACTGCTCCTGATGCAGCCAGAATGCTTTTGGCCTCCTTGGCCACCTGGGCACACTGCTGGCTCATGGTCAGCCAGCTGTCTACCAGCACCGCTCGGTCCCTTTCCGCCAAGCAGCTTTCCAATCACTCTTCCCCAAGCCTGAAACCTTGTTGTGACTGAAGTGCAGGACTCAGCACTTGGCCTTATTGAACCTCATATAGTTCACCTTGGCCCATTGGTCCAGCCCATTCAGATCCCTCTGCAGAGCCTTTCTACCCTCGAGCAGATCGACACTCGCACCGAGTTTGGTGTCATCTGCAAACTTACTGATGGAGCACTCAATCCCATCATCCAGGTCATTGATAAAATTATTAAACAGAACCAGCCCCAGCACTGACCTACCTTTTGTGACCAGCTGCCAACTGGATTTAACTTCATTTGCCACAACTTTCTGGGCTCAGACATCCAGCCAGTTTTTAACCCATTGCAGGGTACACCTGTCCAAGCCATAGTGTGCCAGCTTCTCTAAGAGAATGCTGTGAGATATGGTATCAAAGGCTTTGCTAAAGTCCAGTGTCGTAGTTCAGCCCCAACGGGGACCAGACTACGCAGTCCCTCTCTCACTCCCACCACTCTCCGAGAGAATAGGAGGAGATTTGACAAACAAAAGAAAACCAGGAAAAAAAAACAAAACAAACACGCGGGTTGAGATTGAACAAAAAGTAAATTTAACAGTAATGACAGAAGAAAACAAGACAGTGATGGAACACAAATACAGTATAATAGCTCACAACAAATCTCCACATCCAGTCTCTTCCAACTAGGAGGGCCTCCCTTCAGCACCCTCCTCACTTATATACTGAGCGTGATGTCAGATGGGATGGAATAGCCCTTTGGCTAATTTGGGTAAATTAACCCCAGCTGTTAGCTAATTAGTTAACTATCCCAGCCATAGGGGCTACCAGCTTCAGTTCTCCACCCAGCTCAGGTATATATTAACTCTATCCTGGCCAGAACCAGGACATCCAGATAGATAACATCCACAGCCTTCCCATCATCCACTAGGCAGGTCACCTGATCATAGAAGCAGATCAGGTTGGTCAAGCAGGAACTGCCCTTTATGAACCCATGCTGGCTGGGCCTGATCCCCTGGTTATCCTGCACGTTCCAGGTGAGTGCACTCAAGATGAGTGCACTCCATAATCTTCCCCGGCACTGAGGTCAAGCTGACAGGCCTGTAGTTCCCTGGATCTTATTTCCGGCCCTTCTTGTACATGGGCATGACATTGTCAAGTTTCCAGTCATCTGGGACCTCCCCTGTTATCCAGAACTGCTGATAGATGATGGAGAGAGGCTTGGCAAGCTCCTCTGCCAGCTCCCACAGTACCCTCAGGTGGATCCCATCCAGTCCCGTAGACTTGTTAGTGTTCGGGTGGCATAGCAGGTAATTAACTGCTTCCTCCTGGATTGTGGGGGTTTCATTCCTCTCTCTGTCCCTGTCTTCCAGCTCAGGAGGCTGAACACTGAGCCGGGGTTAATTTGGTCTGACTATTAAAGACTGAAGCAAAGAAGGCACTAAACACCTCAGCCTTCTCTTCATCCTTGGTGATTATGTTCCCCTCCTTGCATCCAAGAAAGGGTGGAGATTCTCTTCAGCTCTCCTTTTGTTGTTGACAAATTTGTAGAAATATTTCTTGTTATCCTTAACAACAGTGGCCAGATTGAGTTCTGGCTGGGTTTTTGCCTTTCTAATTTTCTCTCTGCATGATCTTACAAGTTCCCTGTACTCTTCTTGAGTTTTCTGCGCATTCTTCCAAGATTTCCTTTTCCCCTGAGTAATGCAGAGAACCTAAAGAAAATTAAAAATTGTCTTGAAAAATGTTTTGTATTATTCTGTTTCGGTTTGTTTTGGTTTTTTTTTAACTGCCTTATTGTTATCTATTACTTGAGAAAAACTCTTTAGAATACTTTGAGGACTTCTTACAAATCTGACAGTGTATCTTTGAAACAATAAGAATCTGAAGAAAAAATATGTTTTGTCTGCAATAATCTAAAAAAAAATCTGTATTTGAAAAAGGAAGGCCTAATGACTTATTTTAATCACTATCAAATGATACATAAATATGGATAAAATACTACTGACGTAGAAATTTTGCTATAATGTTTTGTAGATGAATGTTTATTCACAAAGGGTTGGGGTTTGACCCATTGCCATCATTGATCTAATTCACTCAGGAAAATGATGAAGATTTAATACTTAATGGCACATAGGAAAGGAATTTATTCTCTTTCATAAAAGTTTGATTAGTTTTTTGGTTCTTTCTTGAGAACAAATGCATAAGTAACTGGCATTTAAAACACATTTTACCCTAAAATTCTCTATTTGTTTTCCTTTCTCTGAGGAGTTGACTCAGAGGTACCATAAGAAACTTGTTGACTGATACAAAGGAATATTTCTCCTGATTAAATAGCTTATGATAAATCAGCTTATTAGGCACATTGAAGCGCATTGTTGAAGATAAATCTATAGCAAAACTCTATCCAAGATACGAACGTTATCTTCTAACAGGATCTAGAAAACATAATTTTAATACTGATCTTATTTCTTTCTGAGTTCTTCAGCATACGTAATGTGGACTGACTTGGAGAAGTGGCTCTCTGCTATCTACCTGCTGCCAGTTTTCTATCTCTTTCTTTTCTGACAATATTTAAGGTACGCTTTATCCACAGGGAGAGCCTTGCTCTGTATGTATAACAGTCCTCTCACCAGAATGATGAAAAGCAAGAATAGAACTCTTTGTGCTCAGTTCTTTTCTGAGAGAAAATCAGTAAGAAGTCAAAGACACCTATATAGAGCTATCACAGCATAGACTTGAAGTAATTTGGTATTTTACAAATCACATAATAATAAATATTTTTTTAAATCAGCAGGAAATCTAAAGCATTGTATTTAAATATCGAAGTTTAATGTTTTTAGAGCAAAGTTACACAGAATATGACTCATCATGCACAGGTTGAAAAATGAAACAAAAGCAAAAAAAGCCATCAAATCCTGCAAGAGCTGTTTTGAGAGCTGAGTCTTGAGAAAATGCTATAATATAAGTTGCTACACTTGGCTTTTCATATTAATACTGGTGCATTTTATGTTGAACTCTTTTTTAAGTATTCCAGGCAAGATAGAATAAAGTATTGATCAGCTTTAACTGATGATATGCCCATAAAGTCATCAACAAATATCAGTGTCTAGTTCTGAATTACATGCAGATGTCTACGATAATGGATTACAGTGAAGTGGTATTGATAGATAAGATTTTTTAATGTGTTTGATTAGATGTTACATACTTTCTGAGAGATTAATAAACTCATTTCTTCCTGTCGCATTTTGGTGCAAGTTTAAATGCTCAGACTGCATTAATAAAATATTGTTCCAAACTTATCTGGGAAACTTTAGGACATAAAGCTTGGTAAATGATTTTTCTTGGACCTCTGAATGTGGATATCCCACAAACTTCACATAGCTCTGTTCCTAGAACTCTGAAGTAGTCAAACTCTGCACAATTATTTTCCCTCTCAGCACATACAGAAACATTGTGATTTATGATAATACTAAGCAAAAAAAGCAAAACAACGGCATGTGAACAATGATGTTACCTCCAAATAGTATTTTCCCACAATTTGTATGTGAACCTATAGCTTACTTTCAAAAATCACATGGTGTCTAAGAAAATTTTAAGCCAGTTACAATGACATTTTTACCCCTACTGCTTACTATGGTTTGTCAGGAAGGTTAATGAACTGTCATTACAGGAAAATTAAGTTCTGTTTTTGTTAGTATTGTATGTTGGGAATAGCAATGCTAATGCTCAGCCCAGCGTATTTCCAACAAAGTTTCAGTGTCTCACAGGTCTCATTTGTACTCCCATAAGGATTATGGGAAAATTATAAAAAGGTATTTTTGAGCCTCCTGACAAGTAGACTAGAAGAAACAAAAGTAGCAAACCCACTATCTTTACCAAGGGCCTCCTTAGGAATATATCATAAAAATAATTTTTTCTGACTGATTTATCAGGGAATTTGCACCAAATCTCAGTGCTCAACAACATCTATGATGGCCCCTTTAGACTCATGCTCATTCTTCTGGAAGAATATAGTATGTTGCATAGGCCAATCACAAAATCACTGTGTCTTGTCCATGCTGGTGATGATCTGACTGACAGCTGGTGACATATTTTGTATCCATGGGGAGAGAAAAATGCTCACACACAGGTTGCTGATAACCTTTCCTATGAGTGTCTCTATAAATAAGCAAATATAACAGGATTATATTGATTAGACTAATGACAGAGCTGATGATGAGCTGTAATCTCCTTTAAGTGGTCATTCAGAGGGATAGTCTGCTGCTTAGTTAAAATTATTCAGCAAGCAGTCTAGAATTAGCAGGAGTCTTTTCTCTTTTTATCTTTTTTTTTTTAATCTTTTTTTTTTTTTTTTCCTCCCATTACAGCATATGCACAAACCTTGTGTGATGGAGCTGATGACTGATGATTATGATAGTAACATAATGGCTGCTTGATTTTTTTCTTATGCTGCTATTCACTAGTCCTGTGTGCTGAAGGCATACAGTACACACTAAGACTTCATTAGGGATTTCTGAGATGAACAGTTCCTTTTTTTTTTTTCACCTGAAAATATCTTTCATCTGTATTTCTGATCCCAGTTCCATTCTGTAGATAAAAAACGAAATTTCATGGCTGATGCTATTTTTTTAAATGAAACTTTAAAATAATTAACATTTGAGAAACAAGGAAAACCTCTTCTATATGTTGCACATCCCTCTATTAATCTATATACCATTACTGATGAACCAAAATGCTAACAATAGAGTAATTATGTTCTGCATATTACAGCAGGATCTAGAAGATGGTTTTCATAATGAGATAAAGTAAAATGAAGCAGGAGCCCAGAAAATAAACAAAAAAAAATTTACATTTTAAATATTTCTTTAATCACTGACACTATGTGCTGCACAAAACTGAGTATGCTGAATTCCAGACTCTCAGGGTTAGCATCAGAGATGTAGCTCTTGTCTCTCATAAATGCTATTTATGAACACAGGAAGCTGCAAAGATATTGACTTTTTAAAAAATATCCATCAGATTCAACAATTAACCAACATTGGCTGATTGGTCACTGGTACACAGATTCTCTACTTACGCATATAATAGAATGGTATTAATTTTCCATTTCAGTGATTAACTGTAGATAATAAAGGTTAGAAAATACAAGAGTTCTGGGTATCTACTGAGTGATCATGTATCACAGTTAAAACATAGTAAGTTGAATTGACCTTGAAATGAAGAACAGCAGAGGAGAGCTAGGGTCATTCTCTTTTCACACAAAAAAGGAAATGAACTTCAGGTCATTCCTACTTTCTTGGCCACTGGCTGTTATTCTGGCAATGTTGTGCTTGAGAGATTTTATCAACAATACTGTATGATTACTGCTGGGCAATCCAGAAAACCACATTAACATTGGCCTCAGAGGAATTTTTCCACATGTCATCCCAGCCAGAGGCTAAAGAGCTCTAAGAAAAGTTATGGAGGAAAGCTAATTAGAAAAGGGAAAGCAGATTTGAATTGAGCATAAAGATTAGAAAAAGGAAAATCTATTATTTTCAAAATTGTAATGGTATATGTCCTTGTGTGTATTTCTAGCTCCTTTCCTGTGATGCCCTATGACATTCTCACATTTTGAGTTACATTACATATTCAATCAGACAGCAAGCTTGGAGGACTATTATGCTATCTTTTTTTTTTTTTTTCAGGAATGAAATCCTATAGCATAACTTTTTCATGAAGATCATTACTGTAAGTTAAAAAATTGGAGCATTTACTAAGGATGCCCAAGTGTCATAAAACATAGAATTTAAAACATTCATGACTATAATCTGTCACAGTTAGATATGACATGAAGAAAATTAAAGGTGTTATCTGAAAGTTTGTGTCTTCATGGAAGATCTCTCTCCTGCCTTCTTTCACTGATGATTAGACTGTGAACAAAAAAAAACCCCAAACATTTCAGTAGAGAAAACACAAACTAGTCAGCTAAGTCTTTCTTTATATGAGGACAAAAAAAAAAAAAAAAAGACACTCTCCGAACACAATTCATTTGATTTGATCTACGTCGTTATGTGGAGATGATTTATTTCTGTTGTGTTTTTTTTAAGAATAAGTACTTATCGCCATTCATTAGTTAACTTGGGTCAGCCTGTTTAGAGGAAAACTTTGACGACTTCAGTGCTGAAAATGTTTATATTCACTGGATCAAGTGTATCCAGTCCTTGGAGACTCAATAATTTCAACATATGAGGTGAGTAGAAAACTGTATGAACTTTCCCGTCCTTTTTAGATAGGTGGACAGGCTCACATTCTCCACCTTTACTCACGCTTTTAGAGTATTTCCTTTCCTCTGTACATTGCTCAAACTGGAAGTAATTTCTGAAGCTCTGTGTAGTTTGGAACCTGTCACTTATGAAAAGGGCTCAGTACAGCTGTTAAGACAGTGCTGTGATGCGCTGAACATTATCTTTGTAGGTTGAGCAAAATACACTCTGTGTGGATCCCCATTGCCTTTAGAATTTGCTCCTCTGATAGCTGTTGGAGAAACTCACCTGCTTTCAGGGTTAGAAAATGATTTCCTTTATTTTCTTGGTTTGCAAGACTTTGTTCAAATAACTATTACTGAGTTTTCTAATGATGCCTTTGAATTACATTTCTAGCAGGAACACTTGTCTTATTTATTCTTGCTAGTGAGAGTGGCACATGCAGTTTATAAGCTTTTAATTTTTTAATCAGAAGTGTTTTGCTGCTGTGGAGATCTGTACTATAAAAGTGAATAAAATAATGTTTTCGAAAATGTTAAAATTCTCTTATTCATGTGCTGTCTGCTGTGATAAAACTCAAAGTGGTAGGTACTTAATAAAATGACTGACAGGCAATATAATGCAAGTTGCTAGTAGCAGTGCTAGTTCTGTAGCACACACTTCAGTTCAGCCTAAGCCAAATATCTATGAAGAATGATAATTAAAGAAGAATAAATACAAGATATTTAAAATGTTAGTTCACTGTGATTGAACAGACATACTACCGTACGTATTTTATTTTTGATTCCTTTCTTTTCCCAAAAGTATTTTTTTTCAATTTCTGCATACTGCATGTTCTGTTACCCATAAGCCTAAGTACGCAGTGCTAAGACATTATTTATTTACTGAAGTTTAAACTGTGATAACGTTTGCCTCCCTTTCTGCCTCTCTCTCTCAGCTGACTGTAGAGTTGCATTTAAATTAGATATTTGTGATCTACACTTTTATGTCCTGGTTTTGTTTAGTGAGGGGGGCCTAAGGTGGTATCTTCTGTAGGAAACTGCTAGAAGTTGCTCCCCTTTTTTCAGTGGACTTGTCCGGGCCTAGGGCGGACCTGCTGCTGGCCAAGGCTGAGCCGATTGGTAGCAGAATGTCCCGTGATAACGCGTCTGTGATAATGTATTTAAGACGGTGAAAACAGAAAAAAAAAAAGAGAGAAGAGAAGATGTGAAGAAGCTGAGTGGGGGCAGAGGCGCAGAGGGGGCGGCGCAGGCCTCATGGGCTTTGCAGGCCTCACCCTCTGGCCTCTTGCCAGGCGACCGACTGGGCCTAACTCAGTCCGGCCCGGCTACAAGAAGGGAGAGGAGATGAGCTGGATGATGTGAAGAGATTCTGAGAGGCGTCTGCCAGCCTGTTGTGAAGAACTTGACTGTGAGAGGAACGGCTGCAGACGCCAAGGTCAGTTCAGAAGGAGGGGGAGGAGTAATGCAGCTCCTGTCCAAGATTCCCCTGCAGCCTGTGGTGACGACCATGGTGGAGCAGGTTGTCCCCCTGCAGCCCATGGAGGTCCACGGAGGAGCAGAGATTCACTTGGAGCCCGTGGAGGACCCCACGCCAGAGCAGGTGGAGGCCTGAAGGAGGCTGTGGCCTGTGGAGGGCCCGCTGGGACAGCCGTTCTGGAGAGACTGCACCTTGTGGAGGAGATGACCCACGCCGGAGCAGTTTCATGAAGGACTGTGGTGTATGGGTGGGAGCCCACACCGGAGGAGGGGAGGAATATGAGGAGTTCTTCCCCCAACCATGAAGCAGCGGCATAAAACACGTGATGAACTGACCGCAACCCCCATTCTCTCTTCCCCCCTGTGCTGCTCGGGGTGGGGGGAAGGTAGTAGAGATAATGTTAAGCTTGGGAAGAAGGAGGAGTGGGGGGAGTTTATTTTGTTCTCTGTCTCATTATCCTGTTGTTTGTAGTAATAAATGAATAGTTTTCCCCAAGTCGAGTTTGTTCTGCCCGTAACGGTAACTTTAAGGATTTTCTCCCTGTCCTTATCTCAAACCTCAAGCCATTTTTCTTACATTATCTCCCTCTATTCCCTCGGAGGGTGGTGGGGAGTGAGAGAGAAACTGCATAGTCTGGTCCCGATCGGGCCTGAACTACGACATTTTAACATTATAAATAATCCTTCTGCTGCTGTAACTATACATGGATGTAAAACTTTTGAAAGAGAGGAAAGTCGTTCAGAACCTGAAAACACCTCTTTTGTTTATTGATTTTTTTCCCCCAATTGAGGATAAAATTATAAAATTCACAGCATATTTCTTTCCTTTCAAACTTAAGTAAAATACAAAGATTTTGGAAGAGTTATACCCATGGACTGGGAAGTGGAATGTTTATTAAGATAAAACAAAGTTCTATGTAGGTGACAGTGTGCATATAGATACAGGGTGAAAACACCTTTCCCTATGCACTGATATACCACTTGAATATAGACTGTCAAGCACTGAAAATATATAGCAGAGGAACTTTCTGTTTTTCATTTCTGTTTTATTTTATCTAATAAACATTGTTCTCCCACAAAAACCCTATGGCAACCTTCACAGGTTTGAGAAAAGTCTCTATTGAGATACAAATATTTCTTCAAATGAGCCCCAACTACATTATTCTTGTAGAAGATTACATCTCAATTAAAGGAATTGATCTCATATAGATACAAGATAACTCTTATATCTTAGGTAAAGCTGGAGGTGTACAAGGCATCCTTTGTATTTACGAAGTACTGGCATCTCAGGGCTGAGAAGACAATAGGTCTGATAATTTTTTTTTTTTCCCTTCTGTGCCACTGGTCTATTTTCCCATGGCTGACTTTCCTATGAACCCATCAGAAGAGCCAAGTGAAAGAGGAAATTTATATCCTTCTAAACAAAAATTGTAGCTGTGTCTGTATGCCTTTGAAAAATTTCCTTCAAAGAGTTCACATTTGCATCCCTCATCAAAAAAAGTGCAGTAGGGTAAATTTCCTTTATGTAATCTCATAGAAAGTACACTGAGATCACACTTGACAGGGGAATTCTAAAACTGCATTGTACCCTTTTATTGGTGGGTCTGTATATAATTTTCAAAAGCAGATAATTTAATACTGCATCTGTAATCTATATGTGTATATTTAGGAAACTGAGCTTTATTTTTTTCTCCTAAGAAAAAAAAGTGTTACTAAAACTGACTTTCCCAGTGATGTGAAGTTTTGAAATCTATTAAAACAGCCACTTCATTAAATAAGCTATTCTATTTAGTGTCCATAACCTTTTTCAGAATGCATACGATGAATGTCTCAGACTGTGACAAACACTCAATACATTTGTAAAGCCCAGAGCAAGTGATATCATCATGTAGCTCGTACCAATCAAATATTATTTAAAGTATAATAAATCAGAACAAAATTACATGTCAAGTCGTCAAAGGTTATGAGCAATAGAATTGCCGTACAAAGTCATTGGCAGAAGGAGAAAATCACTACTGCAGTCACGCTGCAATTATTCAGTTCTAGACTTCTTTATATGAGAAGTGGAATTGTAACAGTTTAATAAAACAGTGATAATAATTGTAAGCTAGTATTTTTGTCTTCTTCAGATTTGACTTTGCTAGGATGTTGTTGAGAGGCCAAAGGAACAAAATTATCAAGTGACTAAAAGCCACCTTATGTTACTGTATCAGAAAACATCTGTCATGATGTCTAAATCCATATCATTTAGTCAAAATAAAATCATCAGTGTGCAAAGTATAGTAAAAATGATTCCATTATTTTCTTTCTTCATGACATTTTAAGGTTTATTAATAGTGCTTAAACGTAGGGAATTGACATGGGAATTTCCAATCAGAATCAGGATACTTCAATAAGGTTTCTGCTCTGAATCACCTTCTGGAAGAGTCCCCATCTCCCTCTTTTTCCCTCTCTCTCTGTCTCTCTCTCCCCTCTGTTTTCCTCTCTTTCTCTGTCTCTCTCCCACTCCTGCTCTGGGTAATAGTACCAAGGATACTTTCAAGTTACTCTTACAGTAACATATTGTTAATATTTCTGTTTTCATGCAAATTTAGAAAATATATGTTTAGACTATTAGCATTAACTAAAGTTCAATAAGATACTGCACATAGCACAAATGTATTCTTCATGCAAATAAAAGAGGTAAATACCTCTGATTACCATGACATAATCAGCGAAAATTTGTCTCTCTCTCCATGTCCTGGTTCTGGCCAGGATAGAGTTAATATTTACCTGAGCTGGGTAGAGAACTGAAGCTGGTAGCCCCTATGGCTGGGATAGTTAACTAATTAGCTAACAGCTGGGGTTAATTTACCCAAATCAGCCAAAGGGCTATTCCATCCCATCTGACATCATGCTCAGTATATAAGTGAGGAGGGTGCTGAAGGGAGTCTCCCTGCTGCTTGGAAGAGACTGGATGTGGGGATATGTTGTGAGCTATTGTACTGTATTTGTGTTCCATCACTGTCTTGTTTTTTTCTGTCATTACTGTTAAATTTACTTTTTGTTCAATCTCAACCCATGTGTTTGGGTTTTTTCTTCTGGTTTTCTTTTGTTTGTCAAATCTCCTCCTATTCTTTCGGAGAGTGGTGGGAGTGAGAGAGAGACCGCGTAGTCTGGTCCCGATCGGGGCTGAACTATGCCACTCCAGTAGAAAGTACCTTCTTGATGAATTGTGAGTCTCTTATGGAGAGCTGGACCAAAACCAAACAAAATGCTGATGGTTCATTTTTATCCTAAACCCCTGAAATTTAAGATAGACCAAAATTCATTATGTTAAGATATTCTAATTTGTACCTTTCTCTCAAGTGTGTAAACCAATATCCACGAGGAAGAATCTATAAATGAGCTCATCAGAAGTCTAGAGACCTATTATGTGGGAAATCACAAAATGAATATTTAAGTATAAAAGCTCTTAAATATACTGTAAATTTGTTGTAAATACTGCCTAGATGATCTTGCAGTCTTTTGGCAGGCAAAATTCTCCTTTATGCTGATGGGAGTTTTGCCATTATCAAAATTTCAAAGATGAGATCTTCTATAAACACTCTAGTAGCCTAAAACATTACATTTTATTATCTCCATGAGAACTATATTCCTTATAAACTTAATAATAGTGAATAAATTTGTTCCTGACTTGAGGCTCTGAGAAAAGTAACACAGCTATAAAACCATGTCTAAGCCTTCCTTAGGTTTATAAGTAAGCAATTGGGCGCGCACTCTTTGTGCCTTGCTGATTTGCTCTCTGCCACATGCTTGCCTAGCTGACTGCCAGTATGTGGATGCATTTGGTTCCGTGGGAACTGTGGCCTGTATGTAATGAACTGGGAATATGAAAAATCATGAACTTACCTTAGATAATTTGACTTGTAAGTACAGCAGCTGTGGGTTTTTGTTTTTTTGTTTTTTTTTTTAAATTAGGATAGCTCAACTTCCATGAAGATTCTAGCCACCCCTGTGTGATGCACAAAAGACTGTTACAAAGATTTTTGCTTTGTATCAAGCGATATCTTCAAACCTATGAGGCATATGAAAACAACCATGCTTGCAAATATATCTTAAATGTTGCTCCTTGTCCCCTGCCGCTCAGTGAAAATGATGTATTTCCATGCTTACTATGAATTTCTTCGTATAAAAGAAATGTGTTTCTCTCATTTAGCTGTTAACTGCAACTATATTTGTTAAAATGAAAAACTGTAGTAGACGTTAATATTAAGGACTAAACCCAAATAAGGACTTTAAATGCACAAGAACATATAGACTCCATGGTCCTGGTTGGAATTCTGGTTTTTAGGCAGCTTAGATGTATTAAAAATAATTTTATTATTCAGTGTTAGGATAGATATGCTTGTTAAGCATGCTGAATTAACAGACATCAAACTGGGTAAAGAGCTTGTCAATGTACTGTATAATGGCAAACATTTGAAGTACTTACAGTAACCCATCTTACTGCACAGCAATCTCGCAGTGCCTCATTTTCTAGTCACTTCAAATACTATAATACAAAATACTTCTCCACAAAACCTTATTTCCGTGTTGTGTAACTGGTGTGAAATGAGCCACTTACCCTCAAAAATAACTGTTGAAGGTTGTCAGAAGCCAGTTTGATCAGCTACCAGTGCTCTATATGCGGTAATAAAGTGGCAATGTTGTCATTGCAACCCAGCCTTTACAGGATGCAGAGACATAGCTTTTTGAACTGTATTCTGGTCAATTGAGGATGACTGGACCAGACCAGTTTCTTGTCAAGTAAATTCCAAAAGAAAATGAAGTGTACTAGGAGCTATTCTGGTGTTTCAAAAGGTCTTTCTTTCTAGACCAGGTCCAAACAAATATTCCATTGTGGTTCTGATGTAGCAGTTTTTTCCTCTGGGTAACATGTGAGGAGGGAAAAAAAAATTCAAAACATTAATAACTCATGTTTGAAAGTGTCAGTACCCTGGCCAAATGCTATTGTTTGATGATTACATATTATCGGTAATAGTATAATTATACTATATGGAATCAATTTCTACTTGTATTTACAAATGGAATTTTTTTGCTATTTTTTCCCCATTCAATCACTGCAATAAGCTAATTCTGCATAATTTAAAAGTTGATACATTCTATGCTGTCTGAGTTGCAGATGAAAAGGTATGCATTTCATATACATATATTAAATTACATTACATAAACAAATTATTAAGCACATATATAAGGTATTTCGACATTCTCTGTGGAAAACTTACATTGATTTTGTCTGTGATTTTGAACGTGTGCTAAAAATCAATGAGCAGTAAAAGGATACCACAAGTTATTTGAATCTCCAGAGTCTCTTTAATTGGTTCCTTCTTCTGGCCAACATCCTTGGTTATTCAACACAGGAGATGCTGAATGCAAAACATTGACCAAAACCTTTTCATATGAATTCCATAGTGGAACTGAAAATGAGGTTGTCAGTTTCTTGGAAGAAAGAACTTCGCAAAGACAGTTGTTTGCTGTAGAGGAGTGTGATGGCTTAGCCCGAATTACCACACAGTTTCTAGCTCACTCTCCCCTTCCCCAGCGGGATGGGGGAGAGAATTGGGAAGAAAGGAAAACTCCTGGGTTGAGATGAAGACAATTTACTAAAAAAAACAAGGGAAAACTACAATAATAACAGAATATAAGGATACTAAAATATGCAAAGTGAACAATGTTTGTTTTCTCACCACCCGATGTCCCGATGACCGATAAAACCCATCCCGATCACCCATCACGGAAACAAAACTGAGCAGCAAGCAAAGGAGCAAAAGGGAGCCAGCAAGGTAGAGGGAACGATGCCAGCAAATGAAAGAGAAAAATGAATGCTAGGAAGGCAGATACCCGCCCTGGCCCACCCTCACTTTTATACTGAGCATGACGTTTATGGCATGGAATACTCTCTTTGGCCAGTCTGGATCAATTATTCTGTCTATCTTTCTCCCAGCTCCCTGCATCTGCAAATTAGCAAGACTTGGAAAGCAGGACAGTGTCCTTCATCTCATTCACAACACCTCACATCATCAGGGTGTTTTATTAACATTCTTCACATATGAAATCCAAAACACACCAGCTACTGAGAGGAAAATTACCTCTGTCCCTGCCAAAACCAGGACAAGGAGGCAGAAGGCAATCTGACATCAATGGTAGTGTGGTCCATCAAAGTGGGTTTGTACTACTTTGAAGAGTAAATGGTATGAGTAAAGAGCCCTTCAGAACCACCAAAGATCTGTTCTGATGCCTATATTGCTTGGAATTTTCTTTTAAGATGCAATACCTGTAAATTACTGTAGTATAATCAAAACAAGTTATCCAGTACATTTCAGAAATTGTAGTTTGTCTGTCAAGTTTAGGAGAAGAGTTTGGTCAGCTCTATCCAGAAGAACACTGAAATACTTCCTGTTGCTGTGTCAGTGTTTCAGATCTGTTGTTCCTTCATGACACCTCTATTTAAAAAACTCTCCCAGATGGATATTAAACTGTGAAGTCTTCTGATTCTCTGACTTATGGTAATGCTTTTGAAACTGTTTAATGTGCAGTCCGGAGCTCTAATCCCAGAAATCTGCAAGGAATTCTATTATTTCTAAGCTATATTTATATATTTATCCCTATTCTAGCAAACAGCATTTGCTACAGCATTTGCAAATATTTCTGGAGTTCTAGAAGGAATCTCCTTATTGATTTCACTCTCTTTTAATTATTCATAAGAAACATAAGACTGAAAAACAAGGAGCTTAAACTAGCATACTTCAGCAGAAATTCAATTCCCAGTCATAGAAAAGAGGTTTTATCTGTACAAACCATACAAGATAAGACGGAAGTTAGAACAGTTCTTTTACTTTGACATATCTATTCAAATCCTATTTGTCTAAATTGTGTCACTGTAGTGCCTGATCTTCCAGCTTCCAATAAGCTTCTGTATATACATCTGTACATAGATCTGTCTCTGAATGTATGTGTACATGTATACAATGTATACATTGAGCCCTGTGTATACTTATACATGGTTGTACATGTTGTTAAATGTATTTATATGTCTGTGTTTATACATCCATGTGTACACAAATATGTAAATGTTTTTACAACTTTTTGAAAGCTGATAATTTGTCTTCGGTAAAGGAATACTTAGACACTGATTTACTTCAGAGGTAATTCCCTGAAATCTACATTCAAAACTTGAAAGACTGCCAAATCAACTTGAAAAATATATAATTTCATTGAAAGAAATTTTCTGCCACCTAGTATAGGACTTCACATTCCCCTTGTTGCACTTCAGGAGGTTCCTCTTAGCCCACTCTTCCAGCGTGTCAAAGTCCCTCTGGATGGCAGTGCAACCCTCTGGCATATCAACCACTCCTCCAAGTTTTGTTTCTTCAGAAAACTTTTTGAGGTGTATTCTGTCCTGTCATCCAGGTCGTTAAGGAAGATGTTAAACAGGATCAGACTCAGTAGGGATCCTGGGATACACCACTAATCACTGGTCTCCAACTAAACTTTGTATCACTAATCACCACCCTCTGGACCCAGGAAGTTCAGCCTATTTTCAACCCACCTCGCTATCTTGTCTTCCATCTCATAGATTGACATCCTCTCTACAAGAGAGCCAGTGTCAAAGGTTTTACTGACATCCAGGTAGACAATATCCACTGCTCTCCCTTTGTCTACCAAGTCAGTCATTTCATCACAAAAACTCTCAAGTTGGTCAAGAATGATCTCCCCTCAGTGAATCCATGCTGACTACTCCTGATAACTTTCTCATTCTTTATGTGCCTGGAAAATGTTTATTGATTCTTCTATCATCTTGCCAGGGATTGAGATGAGGCTGATGGCTCTGTAGTTCCATAAGTCCTTCTCTCTTGCCCTTCTTGAAGTTATGAGTGATGTTTGCTTTGCTCCAGTACTTGAGTACCTCTCACAATTACTATGATTGTTTAAGGGTAATTGGGAGTGGCCTCGCAATGGCATCAGCCAGCTCTCTCAGCACTTGTGGATGCATCCTATCAGATGCCATGGCATTTTGTATGTCTGATTTCCTTAGGTATTCTCTAACCTGATCCTTTTCCATCAAGGGTAAGTATTCCTTGCTCCTAACTTTCTGCCCAGTCTCTGAATCCTTAGATTTCTGAAGGATTATCTTAATAGTAAAGACCGAGGTGAAAAAAAGGCATTTATTATCTCAGCCTGTATTGCCAGTAGGCACACAAATAAAAAAAACACGAAAGCACATCTTTACGTTACAAACATACATATACATACACATGATAGGCCACACAGATTGACACAGATAGACACATGCAACACTCACATAAACACAAATAGCAGTAATGTCCTCATCCTGCTTCCCTCTTTAGCTGAGCAGGATGAGGATGCATAAACATATGTACGTAAATACAATGTGGATCCATCCAGCAGCTGTCTTACACCTGATCTCAGTCTCCCTAGTTGCTGATATATGAATATATGAGCACTTCAGTTGCTGGTAGACACTCACATGCAAGCACACATGAGTGCACACACACATATATATTCACCATGTATCTTTGTGTATTTTTAAAGCATGAGTGGAAAAAGCCCTGAGCAACTAGGTCTGATTTCATAAATTACTCTAGAGCAGAAGGTTGGATTATAGACCTCCTGAGGTTCTTTCCAAACTCAATTACCCTATGATTCTATGATTCCATAACAGAAGTGAAAATACTTCTGTTTATAACAAATAGTTGTTGTAATTCAATGTATTTTTTTCCCCTTTCTGTGATTCTCAAAGTGTGAAGTAGTTCAATTAGTGTCTACTGGCTCTTCATTTGGTGCTTACAGAAAACACTAAGATTCAAGAAGGTTGACCCTTCTGTGCTTAGGACTGAATCATCGAAGGGATTGTATGAATTGCAGAAATCCACTTTAGACACTCCGCTCTCTGATAGAATCCTCAGCCTTTAATTTATCCCTACAAAAAAAAAAAAACTGTGGAAGATTTGAGCACCTAAAATAAGATATTTACAAAGTTCAGTAAAGAAGGGGGGGAGGGGCACTGAGTAATACAAAAGGTCACTGAAACATATTCTAGCGCCCCTGCCTGTGCCTGAGTTAGACTCTTAATCATAAGATAAAAAAAAGTTTCCATTTTCATGCAAAACTGTCATTTGGGGATCATCTTCCATAGCCAATTGTTTTTTTGGACATGCCAAAAAAGGGTAAAGCTACCGTTCACTGCCTTATTACCATTGCCAGATGACATCTTCACTGAGGAATCCCATTATCAAATCTCTGTTCTGGCTGGAATGACATAAAGATGTGAAAATAAGTCTCCTGCATTCCAGAACACTATGTTAAAATTCAGTTACTGAATATGATGATATGAATCTTGATCTTTAATTTGTTGAAGCTCTTTACCACTGTCTTTGCAAATGGATATTAAATGAGTAGTTAGTTGAGCCTGATCATCACCTTATATCAGATGAACATCTTATCCACCTAACTGCACAGTAGATCTTTGAATGTTAGCTATCTGGTTTGATGACAGTTCATAGTACATGTGGACTGCAAAAGTTTTAGCAGAGGAATAGCTGAAATGTACTTTGCTTCAGAATATCTAGCAGTCTAGGATTTAGCATATCTGAGTTCAAACCCAAGTTATAAATAATTAAAACAACAACCATCTCATTGTAGTCTGCTATTTCCTCAAGGAGGGCAGTGGAGGAGGAAGTGCTGATCTCTCTAGTGACCAGCGATAGGACATGAGGAAATGGAATGAAGTGGCATCAGGGGAAGTTCAAATTGGTCATTAGGAAAAGGTTCTTCACTCAGAGACTGGAACAGACTCCCCAGGGAAGTGGTCAAAGCACCAAGCCTGTCACAGTTCAAGGAGCATCTGGACGATGCTTTTAGTCATATGACTTAGTTTTAGATAGTCTTGTGAGGAGCAGGGAGCTGGACTCAATGATCTTTATTTGATCTTTGGGTACCTTCCAACTTGACATATTGTATGACTCTAACAAAATGAGATAAATATTTAATTCTTATATTAATGACCTTAAAATTAAACTCACAACAAACAGAGAACAAGCAATACCCAAAAAGTGTTATCTGTCAGCTTCTATTTGGCAGACACTATTAAGCATTTTGTAGGAATTCTTTCCTCACTAATGTTGAAGCAGAGATACAGAGAGAAGCACTAGTCTGACAAGTTCAGCTGTAGGTGTTGACCAAAGAAAATAACACCTAGTTTTTGGTCTGCATATGCTTACATGAAGTAAAATTTTCTGTACCACCAGTCAAGTAGCACCTCTGAAGATTATAAGGATGCAGTCATAGTGGATTCAAGAACTGAACCATTCAGCAGTTTCCGTCTTTGTTTTCTGTTGAGCAGAGTGACTTGGTGTGTTGGTTTTGTTTAGTGAGGGAGGAGCTACAGCAGCAGCTTCTGCAAGAAGCTGCTAGAAGTTCTCTCTTTGTCTGGTGGACTTGGCCAGGCCTAGGGTGGATGTGCTGTTGGCCATGGCCGAGCCAATTGGTAGCAGAATGTTTCTTGATAATGCCTCTGCAATAACGTATTTAAGAAGGGGAAAAATAGGAAAGAAAAAAAAAAAAAACCAAGATGTGAGGAAGCTGAAGGGAGGGCAGAGAGGGGGAGGTGCGAGCCTTGTGGGCCTTGCAGCCCTCACCCTCTGGCCTCCTGCTGGGTGGCCATCTGGACGCGACTCAGCCCAGCTCGGCTGCAAGAAGTGGAGAGGAGATGTGAAGAGAACATGAGAGGCGTCTGCCTCAGCCGATTGTGAGGAATTTCTTGTGAGAGGAATGGCTACAGATGCCAAGGCCAGTGAAGAAGGAGAGGGAGGAGTAATGCTGCTCCTGGCAGAGATTCCCCTGCAGCATGTGATGATGACCATGATAAAGCAGGCTGTCCCCGTGGAGCCCATGGAGGCCCACACAGGAGCAGGGATCCACCTGCAGCCCATAGATGACCCCACGTTGGGGCAGGTGGATGCCTGAAGGAGGCTGTGGTCTGCAGAGGGCCCACACTGGGGCAGCCATTCCAGAGGGACTGCACGCCATAGAAAAATGACCCACACTGAAGCAGTTTGTGAAGGACTGCAGCCCGTGGGAGGGACCCCATGCTGGAGCAACGGAGGAATGTGAGAAGTTCTTCCCCCGACCAGGAAGGAGCAGCATAAAGTGGCATTTAATGAACTGACCATAACCCCCATTCCCTATTCCCTTCCCAGTGCCACTCAGCAGGGGGAAGGAGGTAGAGATAAAGTTAAGCCTGGTAAGATACAGGGGTGGGGGGGAAGTTATCTTGTCCTCTTTCCCATTATGCTGCTTTGCTTCTAATAATAAATAAATAGTTTTCCCTCAAGTTGAGTCTGTTTTGCCCATAACGGTAACTTTAAGGATCTCTCCCTGTCCTTATGTCAAACCTTGAGCTTTTTTTTGTTATATTATCTCTCCCTATTCCCTCAGAAGGTATGGGGAGTGACAGAAGTTGGGGCTAAACTACGACACTTGGGGACTCAGTTCCTGTCTCACTCAGACTCACTTTTTGGCAATGCACTTAGATTTGCTTTGTGTAGAGACCAGGCTGTGGAGAGAGAACTACAGATTAGTCTGTGTCTACAGCCACCTCAGTATGGAAGGTGCACACACACCTTGAAGTATTTGTGGTTGTTAGTGTATAGACATGGACTTTACTAGTCTAGCTGTCAATACTCAAAGTTCAGTGTAATATATGATTTTTTTTTTACGTCATTAAGTAGTACACTTTTTGAAATTGCCATGACTCAATCAACAGATTTCTTCAGCACTCATAATCTGGATATGTTGTCATTTTTACTTATTTGTTTGTAAAAAAAATAAAAATAGAGAATTTTAATTTAAAATTGATTCCTTTAAAAATCCAGTAGATGAGCCTTTTGTACTTCATATACTTTCCAGATCCTCATCACATGTGTATAAAAGGAAAAATGTCAATAATAATCTCTCTGCTTCTCTATCTGGCCTATACCTGGTTTCTACTCTTTTGGTTGTTTGGCTGTTTTTTTGTTTGGTTTTATTTTTTTCTTGGGTGGATGAAGGAGGCTGGAGGTTGCTTGTATTATTGTTCCTATATGAAAGTTATACACATTTAAGAAACTTAAGGGAAATCTAAAGAGAAGCACTTATTCTTGCACTACTTATACAAATATATACACGCATGACAGTAATTCCTTTTCACAGTTAGATGTTCCGATACTGTCAGATATTTCACATGAACTTTATTCCATTGGTCAAGAGTTTCAGAGCCTCACTCAAATGTAATACCTTGGGAGGTCAGGATCATGCAGGGAAAGACAATTTTTCTGCCAGTTAGTGCCAATGCTGTATAAAGTCTTAATACTAGAGAAGAATCCTTGATTTAGTCTCTGAATTTCATGAGGATATAATGGACCACTGGGGTGATGTGCTCATCATGACCTCTGCTGCTAACCAGATGAGCTAACATGGCCTATAATACCTGAAGGTTTTTCAGGTTGCACTGTGCCTGATTCAGGGCAGCAGCTCGAAGCTGAGTTTCCACATCTCAGTGTAAGCAACCTACTACAGTATTTTTATTTCTTTTTCTGTAAAGATCTTTTTCAGTTTGCTTTAATAACTAAGTATTCAAAAGTTTACTACATGTCAAATATGAAGTGGAAGACCTATAATAAATCTCTTGATTGTGATTAGCCAGAAAATCAAATTGAAAATACTTCAGTACTTCCCAAATTTGTAACCTAATCTTCAAGGTAAAGTGTCAGCCACTGAATGAACCCAACAAGGATATAAGGATCACATTACCTGCCTTTTTAAAACAGAACACAATCCAAACCACTCCTAATACGGTGAATGAAACAGGAGTCTTGGAGGATGGCAATTCAAACAGCCTATGCCCAGAAGTCAGCAAAAGGAAACAGTAAACAGAAGGGTGTTCAGGAGTATTTCCCCATGCTAAGTTATCCAAGACAAGTTTTCCAGTAGGCACCTTCTTCCATTCAGGGTATGAATGGTGGAAAAAAATTTGTTAGCAGTAGAAATAGTATTCACCTGACCAGATATGATTTAATCCATTAGAATCCCTTTATAGTGACTGAAAAAAAAAAAAAAAAAGTATTTTAAGATGCAGTTCATTTCATCCCTAAATAGATTTCTAAAACATGCCAAATGAATTGTAGCCTGTTACCCTGTGTTGACTATAGAGATAACCAGGCAAAAATGCTCATATTGAAAATATCTAAATTTAGAGTTAATATATACTTATCGGATATAGATGACAGGATGTCCTGGACATACAGTAAAGGATATCAAACAGAAACGTATGCTTTGGACCTCTATATGTCTCTACCTATGTCTGCTATTTGAAAAATTCATACAATCTTTGTCTTTTTTCTCTTGCTTACAAAGCAAATTAGAGAAACTAATAAGGCTAGGATTGAATAGGGTGTTTTGGGATATGAACTTGTTCTTCCTGACTGTCACAAGAAAAAAAAAAACTCCTCAGTGTGAATAGTTTAAATAAAATCACAAGCAAAACAGTTTTATAATTTTATTGATGTCACCTAATTAACTAGCAATCAGTGAGCTATACATTCGGGATCAACATCAGTAATGCAACAGACAAACCACAACTCTAGATGCTTGCAAAACGTTAATAAGCACCTACACATATCTAAACATCATTCTTTAATCAAAACCCTCTAAATTTTAATCCTCCCTCCATGGTTCCTCTGCTCCCTGTCCAGCAATGCAGATTCTGTACTTGCTCACCCCCTGTGGGAGATGTGAGCCCTCCAGCTTTGTGTGAGAAAGCCCCCTACTAGATCCCACACTCCCAGCATTGAGGGGCCCTGGGTGCTGGCCCCATGCTGACACCTCACTGCCAGATGCAAGCTGCTCCCAGTACCCACGCAGGGCAGCTGTGCTGCCTTGTCTGGGCTGAGGTTGGGATGCTGCAAGCCACTTGCTGGCAGACACAAACCCAGTGTGATTGCTGGTGCTTCTTCTCCAAGGTCTTTAGGTTTAGATTGGATATTAGGAAAAATTTATTTGCTGAAACGGTTGACAAGCATGGGAACAGGCTGCCGAGGAAGGTGACTGAATCACCATTCCTGGAGGTATTTAAAACACGTATAGATGTGGTGCTTAGGGACATAATTTAGTCGTGGACTTGGCAGTGCTATGTTAACAGTTGGACTTGATGATCTTAAAGGTATTTTCAAACCTAAATGATTCTTTGTTTCTATGATTGGCATGATGTTTTGTTTTTTTTTTTTTTGTTGTTGATTGGATTTTAATTTAATTTTTAAACATACATCTTTTCAGATTGCCTTCTTTGCTTCAAAAGTCTCTGAAAATTCTTGTGTAGCATTTATCCAAACTGCTCATTGCCTTCCTCCCTAACATTGACAGTTGGGGGACAGGTGGTCGACTTCCTCCTTAACATAATTTTTTGGACAAACACCATTCAGACAGTTTTGTCCCTTCAATCCCCACACACACTGTGTGCACTCATACTCTTATCTTAACAGGTGGTGTTATCCAGGCTATTGGCCAAGAGTGGGTGTGCAGCCCCACATTGATTTAATGCACTAATCGTCACAGCCATGGTTTTAACAAGAAAGTTAGCATCTGCTTTATTTTTTTAAGTAGAATAGATTTTGCAGAAAACCTTGACCACAGGCATTGTAATGGTGTTACTGGATCAGTCCCAGTTAGAAAAAAACACTGAACTATCATTAATTTCTGTATTTTAGGGAGCTGGGTAGGCATGTCCCCCAGCTTGCTTTCTGTCATCTCTAAGACTCAATTTTCCTAATGAATTTAAATACCTCCAGGGTTGGTGACATTTGAGGTAGGATTTTATTTTTAATCAGAATTTTGTAATTAGGAAGTTAGGCCTAGACTAAGACATGCATTTAGGATCCTAATTCCCAAGGAAATCTTCACTACTTGCTTTTGTTTACTCAGATTGTAAAGTTAGCTGATATCAATTTATAGCGGTGAGCTCTATCTCTCTTCCTCTAAAGGGTAAATACTGTAGGGGGGACAGGACACCCCTGAGAGAGTCATTTAGGATGGATACCTCAGAGTACTCAGCTTCCCAGTCTGACAAAAGCTGCTTCACCCACTGTCCTAGTTTAGCCCTACTCGCGACCATACTACACAGTCACTCTCTCATTCCCTCACCCTCCAGGGGAATAGAGAGAGATAATATAAGAAAATGGCTTAAGGTTTGAGATAAGGACAGGGAGAGATCCTTAAAGTTACCATTACAGGCAAAACAGACTCAACTTGAGGGAAAACTATTTATTATTAAAAGCAAAGCAGGATAATGAGAAAGAGGACAAGATAACTTCCCCCCCACAGCCCTCTGTCTTCCTGGGGTTAACTTTATCTCTACCTCCTTCCTCCTACTGAGCGGCACAGGGGAGAAGAAGGAATGGGGGTTATGGTCAGTTCATCACATGTCGCTTTATCCCGCTCCTTCCTCCTGAGGGGAAGAACTCCTCACACTCCTCCGCTGCTCCAGCATGGGGTCCCTCCCACGGGCTGCAGTCCTTCACAAACTGCTCCAGCGTGGGTCATTTTTTTTCCACGCTGCAGTCCCTCCAGAACAGCTGCCCCAGCACGGGCCGTCCACGGGCCACAGCCTCCTTCAGGCATTCACCTGCCCCAACGTGGGGTCATCCCTGGGCTGCAGGTGGATCTCTGCTCTTGTGTGGGCCTCCATGGGCTGCAGGGGGACAGCCTGCTCCACCATGGTCATCACCACGGGCTGCAGGGGAATCTCTGCCAGAAGTCGCATTAGTCCTTCCGCTCCTTATTCACTGACCTTGGCATCTGCAGCTGTTCCTCTCACAAGAAAAATTCTTCACAACAGGCAGCGCTGAGGCAGGCATTCTGGAGGGACTGCACCCTGTGGAAGAAATGACCCACGTTGGAGCTATTTCATGAAGGACTGTAGCCCGTGAGTGGGACCCCATGCTGGAGCAGGGGAGGAACGTGAGGAGTTCTTCTTCTGATGGTGAAGCAGCAGCATAAAACAACATGTGATGAACTGATCATAACCCCCATTCCCTCTTCCCCCCTGTGCTGCTCGGGGTGGGGGTAAAGTGGTAGAGATAATGTTAAGCCCAGGAAGAGGGAGGGGTGGGGAAGGTTATCTTATTCTCTGTCTCGTTATCCTGCTTGATTTTAGAAATAAACAGTTTTCCCCAAGTTGAGTCTGGTTTGCCCATAACGGTAACTTTAAGGATTTTCAAACCTCGAACCTTTTTTCTTATATCATCTCCCTGTTCTCTCAGAGGGTGGGGGGAGTGAGGAGAGACTGTGTAGTCTTGTCCTGAGCGGGGCTGACTACAACAGAAAGATATTTAGTTATATTATTATAATTATTACTTTTAAAATAATTTAAAAAATTTAGATTGGTAAGAACTAACATATTCTACTCTATTTTTGACCTTTAAATTACGAATTAATGCCTAACCAAGCTGTTATTATCATCTTATGACTTTAAAGTCTAAACATGTTGTTACTAGAACTCATTAGAAAAATTTATGTAGACTTGTTTTCTCTTTGAAAATATGGTTCAACCAAAAATCAAACTGCTTTCCAAAATCCTGTCAAGTTTAGCAACATTTTCTTTTGGCAGAAAAAATAAGAAAATATATATGTGTAAAAAAAAAAAAATAGGATATTTAATATTTTTTTTTAATGACATATTCTAACTTACCATTCTAAAAGGACTATCTTATTTTAAAAAAAAAAGTCAGCTGCAACTTTAAGGTAGAATTGTCTTCAGTTTTCCCATAAAGTGAAGAGAGCTTTAACTCTTTAATGCTTTCTGTTATTAGAGTAGAAAACAGATCAAAGTCAGGTTCTGGAATGTAGAAAATCATATTTACTGGTTGAGGAAGATTGGAATATAATAGAATAATAAAATAAAATGAAATTAAATTATATAAAATAAAACAGAATAAAACAAAACAAAACAAAACAATTTGAAACTAAACCTATATCCAGCCTACATTGTCTCTGCAGGACAAGTTCTGTCCTCTAATCTTATTTTTAGTTCAACTTCAAATGACTTCTTGCGTTATGAGTCTCTCTATATAGTCCCTTTGTTCCATAGGGATGTTCTGTAATACTTCATTGCATGTCTTCTCCCTGCTTTTCTCAACAGTTTTCTGGTATAATATTCATCATGTGTATCTTTAGATGTCCATATAGCAGATGTCTAAGCTGAGCTGTTCATTTTAGGCTTCCATTATAGTAAATGATGAGGAATAGTCATTCTCAGTCATTATTTCTTTGACCTGTTTCAGTTGTCTACTTTATGATGAAATGAATCATGCCTAGGAAGTATTTAAATCCCTCTACAAACCACAAAGAATCCAAGCTGGCTAGCTCAGATGTAGACAGCTGCAGTTCAGTCCAGTCACCCTGCAACAGCTATGGAATCTTGTCTGGGATGTCCTAGTGTAGCTTGTCTGTCCTCCAGCTGCCAGTCCAGAAAAGAATGTGTTGCCATTGATTCTGTGTCATGTCTGCCAGCCTAGAGTGGATGTCTTAGAGAACCAGAGGCTCTCGCATGTCACTAGGTGATTTTGTTAATGTAGTGTAATCCTTCCTCAGATATCTATCTGCTAAGTTTGAGCAGTATTGTTATAGTCAGTAGAAATTTGAAGTTTGACTTCAGTCACTGTTTTGATGGCTTTTGAACTGCTCTAGAGCATCTATGGCATCTATAGCACAGATTGGCATCTAAGGCATCTATGTAATGCTAGCATTTACGACATAGGGACTACAAAAGATCCATAAAACTATATGGCTGACACAAAGAGCAGGCAAGATAAATTTGTGCTGAAGTTTGGTGAGATAAATTGCATCCCAGTTCCTACATGTGCTGAAACCCTACAGTGTGCTCTGTCTGTCGTGCATATACTGACTGCATTACCTAGCACTCTACAGCCTTTATTGTGTCAATGTCTTCTGTTGCTCTAGAAGAGGGAACAATTTGTGTCTTCCTTTAAAAATTAGATGATCACACATGATTAAGAGGACAACAAGCAAGCCAAAGCAGATAGGCAGCCTTACTTCCTGCTAAAGCACAACTTTCTACCAAAATGTAACCTAAAATAACCAACAAAGGAACAAACACATATCATTTCGTCAAATAAATAAAACAGTATTGTTATAAGAGTTATAAAATAATGTTGAAAATGTAAATGGCAATGAAAACTTGATTTTGTAAAAGCAAAACTTTTAGAATAACTCAAAATGTGTTTCCCTGAGTAATTTTTCCTTCATTAAAAACCTGTGACTTTTAGAAGATATTTCAAATTTAAATCTGTCCTTAAACACAGTTTTAATAACTAATCAACTGGAATCTCTATGTGAGCCATATAGAGATTTATGGCTCACATAAATCACATTTCAGTCTGCAAATAATTTCCTGTATGATATTTCTCTGTTGCTCTGTTACTGGGTGAAGAAGATTTCCTTTTTCCTGGAACAAACCCACAGTTAGCTGTTTCTAATAACTATGTTGTAAGAAAGTACCCCCTTTTTACTGTAACTGAAAACAATTACTGTGAGAATGTATTTGCTTTCCCCAGGATATTGTTAGAGAATTTTTACAGTGTATGGGTTAGATTTCCTAATCGTTTTGTGCCATTAGCATTTTCACCAAACCTTCTTCGTATTTCTTATTATCTTCCTGTTGAAGGGAAAATATAGTCAACAAATAGATAACCAAAACTCAAAATAAATTTAGTATTGTGACAAAACAAAAATCTAGGCAATAACTATGCTCAGAATTTAGGACAAAAGTCAGGAAATCAGAAAATGAATTGGAATTATGAATAGGTAGGTTAAAAGCTGGATAACACTCAGGTAGATGGATGTGAGAAACTGAGAAAAAAAACCCAAAACTAAGGCAAAGAAAATAAGAATTGAATCAGAGTTAAGGCAGCAACTTCAGCTAAGTGGTGCACTGAACAGCAACATCAGTTGAAGGGGCTAATGCATATGCCAAAGATTGGGATTAATCACTGATCTAGAGACAAAAAAGATAAGGGCTTCTTTGTATGGTTGACCTTTTGGAAAGAAGGAAGTATGCAACAGTTTGAAACAAGCAGAAGAGCAACACTGGGAGGGAAGATACCTATAAAGCACTTACGGTAGGCTTTCGTAAGCCTACCTCATGGTTCTTGAATATCTAGGCTTTCAGGTACTCAGTGTTGACAGGGTATTATTCAATTTATAAATTAGTATTTTCCAATTAAAAGAAGAAGAATCACTCAATCTCAAAAAAAAAAGTGGTCAAGCACAAAAAAAGGTATACCTTTGAAAACACAATTGTGCATATTAACTTGATATTAAAAGCCAAAGAGGTTTTTTTTTAAATTATTACTTTTCAGTTGAATAATAACTATTTCATTTAGAAAGTAAGATATTTGCACTGACCACATTTTCTTGGAAAAGTAATAGTTTATCGTCTTACCAGAACACTGCAGAATATGTATTATTGTTCATAATTATGTGTGACAGTGACAGTAAACAGATGACTTGGTGAGTTGCTGTTGAAAGCCAAATTATCACTCTTAACTTACAACTATATGATATTCCTTTTTCCTTAGACAAAGCATTTAGAAACAGAAGTAAGCATTGATGTTACAGAAGATTTATTATTACAAAGAACATTTACTAATTTTTCTTCACTGTCTTTAGCAAATTGTATGCAGATAATTCCATTTTGCAACAGTAATAAGCATAAGCAATAAGAAAAAGGGATTTTATCATTGTTACATATTCTTTTAATTTTTTGATATGGTTATTATCTACTTAGTAATTCACTAATGAATCTTGAAGAACAGACAGATGATATAACATGAAAAAGAAAAGGTGTTTCATTCAAGTTGTACAGGAAGCCTTGCCCAATATATATCATCACAAAGCTAGTAGCTCATGAAGTTAGTCATGATTTGAATTGTTAGATTGATGCCATACAGGTCAATGTCTAGGAGGAAGCTGGAATCTGGTAGCTTCACAGATTGTTACTTGGCTCAGTTCTTTTTCAATGGAGCCAGAATCCTCTTTTTCCTTGCATTATGTCTTCCTTCACTGCAATCTCTCTCTCTCAGTCCCAAAAGAGAAAAAAAAATAATCTTCTCTTCCTAACTAATCAGATTCTACCAATGCAATCAGGCCCTGCTCCCCATAAATACTACCTCAGAAAACATTCTTCCACTATTTAGTGCTATTTCTGTGATTTGCTGTGTGCAGTCCCATGTTATACTAGTCTTGAGAGTGCTGAGATCAAATTGGTTTATGCATTTGGTTAATTGTCTAAAATGTAAGGTCAATATCTTAGCACAATAAATTGACCAGATATAAGCTTGAATAGAAAATAAAATGTTCTCCTGGGAGGATAAAATCTCATTCCTCTACAACCTCTGGGACATACACTTTTTTTTGTGGTATTTATATGATTAAAAGCAAGGCTGTATATAACCCCCAAAATAGTTTGTTTTTTTTTTCTTCTGAGATACGATGAATACATCTGGAAATTACACAAGAGACAGTAAACCTGAAAGGGGAAAGCATTTCTCAAGAAAACAACTTAATTACATATCAAAACTAATTAAGACACACCTGTCAGCATTTGGAGTTTATATAAGAAATTTGGTGCAATGGACTTATTCCACCGTGGCAGCTGTCTGTAACGGTACTGCATTTCCCAACTGAAAAGTAAGGAACAAGTAGCTCAGGGAGTGATGAAATCATCTTACACACAAGAGATTACTTTTAGCTGATTATCCTGCAGACTCATTTGCTTATACTCTGGAAATGATCTGTTAGTGGAGGTTTTTTTCTTTTTTTTTTTTTTTTTTAATTTGCTAGTGCAAAAAAAAAAAGATTTATGTTTGAGGAAAGTCCTACTTGACTTGTTTTTTCCAGTTGTTCAGGACCATGAGTTGAAATTGTTCTTTATAGCTGCTTCTTTCAAAGCATTTGTTTCCCATCACAAAGACATCTATACAGTGACTAGGTATAGGTGAGTCTGAATGGAAGCCCTTTTCAAATAGCAATTAAGTATTCAGCTAGAATCTCCTTTTTTACTACTCACAAGTAGTATTGGCTCAGATGCTAAGAATGAAATGTGGTTTCCAACTCATGAGTCATTAGTTCTTAGTAATTTTCTTTTTTTTTTTTTTGTTATTATTACAGTGTTTCGGTTTTTCTGTGGGTCCTTGTAAATTTGCACCATCTTTTCACTCAGTAGCTGCATTGACTTCAGTGCTGTATCAAAGTGATACTGTTGCTGTGACACAATGTAAGTCCAAAATGTACAAGGGAATGCGAAAAGTCACAGAGGTCTTCACCTTTGAAGGACAGTGACTTTCAAACTCTGCTATATGGTCCATTCAGAGAGGATTCCGAAGATGCTGCTGTCTGGTAGAGATCTGCGTTGATGAATTCAGTGATCCCTGCTCCAGCTTCTTGACTGTGCTGCTGCTGCTGCTAGAGGCCCCCGAAGGAAGTATTTCCACTAAGTAACAGAAGCACTGGGATGTTCTCTTCTTCAAAGGTATCCAGCCTGGAGAAAGATTGATCTCTGGAGTGTGATAGCAAGTGAAATAGTAGAGCTCGGTTGAGTTGCATAAGGAAAAGGAAGAGGCATACCCTAGGAAAAACTTCCCAGTCTGCTGCTCCAGAGTGGTGTCCCATAGATCCTGCTGTCATATCTGCTAGCCTATGCATATTATTTTCATTTTACAAGGTATGGCAGCAGGTGTCTAGTCTTAGGCAATTCAGTTCAGACTCTAGCCAAAATAACAGTTTGGAGAGCTAAGTAGAGATATTCAGTCAATCAGTCTGGGGAGACATTTCATGTTATACAACTCTAAATTCATTCCGAGCAATAAGTGAAGGTAAGATTACAAATGGTTGAAGTAAGCAAGAAGGCAAGAAGAGAAGAAACTTTTGTTCTCTTATTTTCCAGTATTGTATAAATCCTCACAGCAAGGTAAAAAAGTACTCTGATGTGATGATGAATATGTAAAACTCCATGTAGAATGAAGTACAGAATAAGTAATTTTCTCTCATATTTTCTTCACACATATATTAAATAGAAAAAAAAAAAAGCTATTTGTCATCCTAAAACCATCTCTGATGCCACTATTTGCCCTTGTGCATCCTGATGCATGGGCCCAAATCTGTGGTTCTTAATTGAGCAGAACTACCCTTGAAAACAACAGGATTTCATTTCATTAAGGACTGCAAAATACATCCCCATGTGTACACTTCTTTGTTTGTGGTTAGTCAGACAGTAAGTCATGCAAAAGCTCTTTTTAATTACATTTTCAGATGGTGACATAACTGGTTGGAACAATCAGTATCTTGCTTGCTGAAGGAGAGACTTTCCAAATGAGACCACTGTCATGAAATACAAAAGCCTGAGAATACTTTTCAGTAGATTATTAATATTTATCATTATTACTTCAATTCAAATAAATAGAAAACAAGATACAAATTTATACATTATGTCTGGTTTGAGATTGTCAGAATTCTCAAAATATTTTAAATAGATCCTAACGGTTACTTCACTTTCAGTATAGTTAAGACAAAGAGATATGCTCCTTAAGAAAGCTAGATACTGCTACCACAGAAAAGTTGTACCTAGTACCATGTAAAGTATAGATACATATTCAATAAGGAAGCAGAGAATTTTCATGAATGGAACTTTTTTTTTTTTTTTTTTTGTAGTTGTCAGTTCACCAGGGAAAGAGAGTGGGGCAATTTGAAGAAAGTGGCTGAGAAGGACTGGAATCCACATAGGCAGTGACATCCCCGCTGAAAAAAAAAAAAGATACATGAGAAAATAGTTTTAGCTTAATTTTTAAAACTATGGCAAAAAAAACTTGCTTGACTTCATTATCAGTTTCTCCTTCTAAAAGAAACAACTTCAACACCCTGAATTTAGCGAAGCATTTGGGTCAAAAGGGCAAATAATACTCATTAAACTTTCATAGGTTTTACAGGCAGTGAGTTAAGAAAAAGAAGAAAAGGCATCCATGTTATTCATCCTTTTGTTCCTGATCTACTATGCAACCTGAAAAATGATACAGTAATTTCATGTAGCTCATCTGGGGTATAATATCATTTATTTTAATCTGTTTGCTATATCCAGACTAGAGTCTGACTTCAAGTAAGTTAACTGTTCTAAAACACTGATATTTTAAACTAGAAAAGGAAATAGGAGGTGGAGGGGAGAGATCTGTACTCATTTTAACCCTTATTCCTCTCACGTCTCTTTCAAGCAAAATTCCTACTGAGATGAAAATGAAAACAGCTACATCACATCCCTGAAGAGCCTGTGTCTGTGCCATCAGCCTATGTAGTGTACTGGACGAATGCAGTGCCCAAAAACTGGTATTAACACTTTTATGTATCTTGGGCTTCTCTTTTAGATAAATTCAAGACTTTTCAAAGTGAGTATGTTTTACTGTTGCTAAGCAGAAAACATTTCAAAATCTTATAAACAGGAGTTGCAATAATTTCTGAGTAACAATCAATTTTCTGATGTGTAAATTATTTACTATACTTAATGACTTGTGGATTGTGTTAATAAACACATGCTCCAAAAAGAATGTATTTTGTAAGGCATGCTTATAGACAAAGAGTAATAAAATATGCTTCTAAAACTGTATTTTAGCTCCTCTCCCATGTGGCTACTTAAGGAAAGCCTAATAAGAGTAGGATGGTATGGAAAATTATAAAATTGCCTTTGAAAATGGTATATTCATTACTGATGCCACTTATTTCTCAGCATACAGCAGGACTTATGGAGCATTGTAGTATGAAAGTATAAACATATGGTTGAAGAATAAAATCTTCCCTACCTCCCACACTCCCCTATCCCAATTGGTAAGTCCTGATAAAAAATAGTTAAAATCTTGACATGGTTGTACTAAGTGAAGTAACATTCTCTGACCCCAGTAGGTACTATTTTTCCCTTTTAAATTAAAAATTCATTAATATATTTTTAACAGCTTTTCTAGAATATTTTGCAGTGACTTAACAGTAAGTGTTTTACTAAGGTTTTTCCTCAAGATTGTGTCACTGGTTCTAATTCTGGTGTTAATACGCAAAGTAGTGAAAAGCGTCACTGAACTTTATCTGATGCTAAAGATGACTAAGAAAGGCAGGATCAGATCTATGATATGTATGGTACTTTTTTTTGTTAGTTGGACATCTCCCTTCTACATGCTGATGTGTAAAACAGTATGTTACAGTTTATTATTTTTTTTTTTGAAAGGAGAAAGTCTACAGGCACTGTCTATGAGCTATAAATTATTTTATTCCACAGCCAAAAAGTTGGATTTGCATGGAAAAAATGAACGGTACGGGCATAAATTAAACTAAGTCCTTTCCAGAAAGTAAGTGGAATCAGCTTCACTTATAGTAATTAGTAGACCTAAAGAAGAAACATAGATCTTTTGCATATCTATGAAGTTCACTCACCATCATCTTCACCATAAACATGTGTGTTAAAATGATGCTCAGAAAATGTTTGAACTGTACTGTTTCCCAGTGAATAAACAGCTAATTTGTAGGAAATACACAACCAATATATAAACATGCTCATCTGGTTATACAGGACACAGATGAGTTCCATTCTCTGAAAAGAAAAAGTTCAGAGAAAGCTGTAGAATTATGGAATCACAGAAAGTTAGGGTTGCAAGGGACCATTAATCATGTAGTCCAACCTCCGTGCAAGAAACAGGGACATCTCCAACCAGATCAGGTTCCTCAGACCCCCGTCCAACCTGGCCCTGAATGTTTCCAGGGATGGGGCATCCACCACCTCTCTGGGCAACCAGTTCCAGTGTTCCACCACCCTTGTAAAAAATTTTTTTCCTAGTATCTAATCTGAATCTAACTCCCTCTATTTTAAACCATTACCCCTTGTCTGATCGCAACAGGCCCTGCTGAAGAGTTTCTCCCTGTCTTTCTTATAAGCCCCTTTTAGATATTGAAAGATCTCTATAAGGCCTCCCTGGAGCCTTCTCTTCTCCAGGCTGAACAGCCCCAACTCTCTCAGCCTGTCCTCACAGGACATATGCTCCAGCCCTCTGATCATCTTTGTGGCCCTCTCCAATAGGTCCACATCCTTCTTATGTTGGGGGCTCCAGAGCTGGATGCAGTACTCCAGGTGAGGTCTCACCAGAGCAGAGTAGAGGGGCAGAATCACCTCCCTCAACCTGCTGGCCATGCTTCTCTTGATGCAACCCAGGATACAGTTGGCTTTCTGGGCTGCAAACACGCACTGCTGGCTCATGTTGATCTTTGTATCCATTAGCACTCCTCAGGGCTGCTCTCGATCCATTCTCCACCCAGCCTGTATTTGTGCCTGGGAGTGCCACAACCCATGTGCAGGACCTTGCACTTGGCCTGGTTGAATTTCATGAGGTTTGCATGGGCCCACCTCTCCAGCCTGTCCAGGTCCCTCTAGATGGCATCCCTCCTCTCTAGCATGTCGGTGGCACCACTCAGCTTGGTGTCATTGGCGAACTTGCTGAGGGTGCACTCTATTCCACTGCCCATGTCACTGACAAAGATGATAAACAGGGCCGGGCCCAATACGGACCCCTGAGGAATGCCACTCATCAATGGTCTCCACCTGGATACTGAGCCGTTGACCACCACTCTCTGAGCACAGCCATCCAGCCAATTCCTTATCCAGCAAGTGGTTCGTCCAGCAAGTGGTTCGTCCATCAAACCCATTTGTCTCAAGTTTAGAGAGAAAGATGTCAACTGCCTTGGACAATTTCAAGTAGATGGCATCAGTTGCTCATCCCTTGTCCACTGATGCTGTAACCCTGTCATAGAAGGCCACCAAATTAGTCAGGCAAGATCTGCCCTTAGCCATGTTGGCTGTCACCAATGTAAAAGTTCATATTAACCAAAAAGAAAAAAAGGTAGTATGGAATAGAACATAGAACAGAGACGTCTGACCAGTAAATTGTGTTTGCTTTACCAGAGCTCAGGCAAAGAACAGGACTGAAAATCTAGCAGATAAGCACCTCTCAATAACACTGGGCTAAATCTGGGCATTTTAGCTTGGGCTCAGTATAGCACTGACTGAAATTTCAGTGGGAGATTCCCCGGGGTGCTGATACAATGAACACAAGTCTGCTCAGAACACACCATCCAGTACTACCACATAATAATAACACACAAGAAGTGCAGAGCGAGTCTTTAATCTTCAGTAGATTGCCTTAAAACAATGTTAAATCCCCTTACAGTTTATAGCACATCCTCCTTATTCTACAAATGCAGAAGGTACTCTCAATAGCCAAGGTGAGAAGATTTCTAGGCTGATGGAGGGCAGTATTGCATTAGTATTTCATGCCAATCTTCAAGAACATTAAGATGCCACTGAAGACCAGTTTTATCTCACCTAACTTTCATCACCTAACTTTAGTTAAGGCCTAGCCTAAAGTTATTTCCTGCTGTCGCCAGTGCAGAAAAGCAATTTGTAGAGAGCAAGTAATTCCAGACACCTTAAAATGTCTCATAGGATGGGATGAATGGCTGGAGCAATGCCTCTGAGTCTGTTGCTTACAGATGTAATCTAAACTAATGCTATCCCCTGGCTTAGTTTAGCACAGGTCTGAATCACAAGCTCTAGACTGTTTGAAGGACTAGTTCAACTTTCATCTGTCCTCAAGAAGAGGGAAAAGGCAAAAGTGACACCATACTTGTTGTCTTTCCATACAAATATACATCTGTGCATCTGGTGATTATGCCCTGGGTCGTTAAATTTGGTATGCTGTTCTATAGACACACTTTATATATGAAACCTCTCTCACCGTCATGTTAGGACTTGTCAGTTCAACCTCTGAGCAAAGTTCTTTGCTTTGTAATTTTTATCAACTTCAGAATCCTGAAAGAGAAAGTTGTTGGTCTCAGGTTTCTCTGTGAGAAAATACTTATTCTCCGTAGTTACATTTAAAAATGAATTTGCTGTAGGAAATTATAGTCAGAAATTGACTTCCATATTGCATGAGACATCAGATAGACTCCCCAGCAAGCAGGAAGAAGAAAGTTGAAATATGTATCTATGTAACCTAATTACATTTGTTATTGTCATTCTCAAAATGTAGGGCCTGACTCTAACTGAATTTATTTTTATATATAAGAGATAAAATAATGAGTTCAGTGAAGTTATCCTGATATAATATTGATAACTATAAATGACAACAAAAATCAGTCTCTAAGTACATCAGCTGTAAATTATGTGACAATGTATAAGTAAACTTGTGCTTCAAACAAGCTTTAAATATCTTTCATGGCCTTCCTGTCTTGTCCTATATCACACTAACTAATGTAATATAGGATTTTTTAAAATGTAGAAACAGCATGAAACAGCTGTTACAAAATAGTTTTTTTCATACCAGCTCCAATAGTCGATATATATCCAACAGATATATCCAATAGATATATTTTTATTTTAATTTAAAGACTTATCTAGATTACAAAGATCATGAGAAACTAATATTATGACTATGGAAATATTATAGCCAACAATAATTGTTACACTTCCACTATATGTCCTACCTTCAGAGAATGGTTTCTGCATCCCTGTATCTTTGCTCACAGATAAATCCTAGAATACTTCCCCAAATTCTCTCAACAGTGCTTTTATTTCCCTAACTGCCAAACATTTGACTCTTCCAGTAGATTTGATATCTGCTGGACTGGATGAATATGTAGCAAGAAGTTATCCATTATTTATCATAAATCATAAATCTTTATTTAAAGTCAGTTGAACTAACATTGTTTAGTGGCAAACATGTTTTATTTTTCTTTACTCTAAAAAAAAGTATTAGTAAGCTGTTGTAATTTAGCTCCACTTAGGACTAAACCCTATACAGGCACTCACTCACCCTCCCCAGCCCCAGAGGGAATGAGAGAGATATAATGTAACATAAGGCTTGAAGGTGGAGATTAAAACAGGGAAACTGTCAGATTAAAACTGATCATTCAACAGTTATCATTACACTGTTACAGGTAAAACAGACTTGACTTGGGGAAAACTATTTTAATTTATTTAAAAAAAAAAAAAAGTACGATAATGAGAGGTCTTAAGAACACTTTCCCCTCACCTCTCCCCTCTTCTCGGGATTGACTTAATTCCCAACTATCTCCACCTCCTTCCCCTGAGCAGCACAGCAGGGAATAGGGAATGGGGGTTCTGGTCAGTTCATCACACATTTTTTTTTCTGATCCTTCCACCTCAGGGAAAGAACTCCTCACATTCCTCCCCTGCTCCTGCATGGGGTCCTTCCCACAGGCTATAGTCTTTTGTGAACTGCTCCAGTGTGGGCCATTTTTTCCACAGGGTGCAGTCCCTCCAGAACAGCTGCCCCAGCACGGGCCCTCCATGGGCCACAGGCTCCTTCAGGCATCCACCTGCTCCACTGTGGGGTCCTCCACGGGCTGCAGGGGGATCTCTGCTCCTCTGTGGGCCTCCATGGGCTGCAGGGGGACAGCCTGCTTCACCATGGGCTTCGGGGGAATCTCTGCCAGGAGTAATATTACTCCTCCTCCTTCTTCTTCACTGACCTTGGCATCCGCAGCCTTTCCTCTCACATGAAATTCTTCACAATTGGACTCATGTAAATGTCTCAGGTAGACATTAGGTAGATGTCTCTCATATTCCCTCTCCTCTCCTCTCCTCTCCTCTCCTCTCCTCTCCTCTCCTCTCCTCTCCTCTCCGAACCTCTCCGAACCTCTCCGAACCTCTCCTCTCCGAACCTCTCCTCTCCGAACCTCTCCTCTCCTCTCCGAACCTCTCCTCTCCGAACCTCTCCTCTCCTCTCCCCTCCTCTCCTCTCCTCTCCTCTCCTCTCCTCTCCTCTCCTCTCCTCTCCTCTCCGAACCTCTCCGAACCTCTCCTCTCCTCTCCGAACCTCTCCTCTCCGAACCTCTCCTCTCCGAACCTCTCCTCTCCTCTCCGAACCTCTCCTCTCCTCTCCTCTCCTCTCCTCTCCTCTCCTCTCCTCTCCTCTCCTCTCCTCTCCTCTCCTCTCCCTCTCCTCTCCCTCTCCTCTCCTCTCTCTCTCTCTCTCTCCCTCTCCCTCTCCCTCTCCCTCTCCTCTTCTCTCTCTCTCTCCCTCTCCCTCTCCCTCTCCCTCTCCTCTTCTCTCTCTCTCTCCCTCTCCCTCTCCCTCTCCCTCTCCCTCTCCCTCTCCCTCTCCCTCTCCTCTCCTCTCTCTCTCTCTCTTGGCTCGGCCCAGACAACTTCCCAGCACGAGTCTGGAGGGCAACGGTCGCACTTTACCCTCTCTGCTTTCATTCCTGCTTTGTTTTCCCCTTCCTAACAGAGGCATTATCACCATCACTAATTGTCTTGGCCCTGGGCAGCGGCAAATGTAGTCTGGAGCTGATGAGCTCTGCCATACAAAGGGAAAACATCTAGCAGCTTCTTGCAGAAACCACCACTGTAGCCCCCACCACTACCCAAGCCCAGCACACAAGCATAAGGTAGTTGTTGATTGAACTAATGCTAATCTCAGCTCTCACACAGCAGAATGAACAAACAAGACAGCTGCTTGGAAATGAGACTGATGCACTTTTGATGTTTGGTAGGATCTAAGGAGGCAAATGTGACAGACCCATGTGAACCTTTATGAAGGGTTCATAAAGGGGGGCTCAAGTTGCCTTTTAATAAAGTTATTCTCCCAAATATGCTCCTTTTTTTTTTTCAGGCTTTCACAGAATTAAGTTGCTGACGACTCTGCTTAAAGATTTTAAGTTGTTCTGAGGACCATATTTCTGCTGACCAATAAGGAAGCAGCAGAGAACTTGACACTTCTTCTCTTTTAGCTGCTTTCCTGCTTATCTTTCTGTAATAAGTATTTCAGTATAATGCTGTTTCAGAACATTTTGTCACAAAGTACTAGCTTTTGCAAGGGAGAGTTTTAAGAGGCATTTTAATCTTTTTTTTTTCCTCATGCCTAATGAATCATAAAATATTTCAATTAAATTAATGGGAAAGCAGTGTTCTTGTACAGCAGGTTTTCTTCTTTCTTGAACATAATAAAACAAACAAAAAATAAATTAAGGAAGAAAGGCCATAAGCTTTTTTTCTAGATTTAGTTTTTGGTACAGAGTCTATGTTCAGTTGTCAAATTTGCTTAAGTCTTGTGTTAATTTTGTATGCCGTGGTGTTACACAGTCTAGCATTCTAGCATCTCTGGAGCTCAGTTCTTTCACAAGTCAAACAAGATGAACAAAATTGAACTGTTTTTCAACTACTTCTTAAACAGTATATGACTGAAGAATCAAAATTTTTTTTTCAGATTTTTGTTTAACAGTTCATTTTGAGAAAATACGTAAACAGCTATCTTGTATTTATGAAACATAGCTGGAGCACAAAACTGTGGAGGAACATTAGAACATACAGGCCATTGCCTAGCAGGTGACCTGTTAGTATAAGTGTTAATAGACTGGTTAAATCTCATTAGGATACCTTCTTCTCACTCCTCCTGTTAAGGCACTCGAGTGCCTTATTCCATTATATGAACCTTCTTTTTCCAGACTCAATTTATTCAGATCTAATTTAAACCCTTTTGTTTCTGGATTAATAGTATCTTTAACTTAGCTGCTTCTTGTGCCTACTTAACACTTTATTCTGCTTCCATTTTTGTAAGCAATTATGTCAGTGCTCAGTCTTCATATTTCTGGATAAATTTTATTGTGTGTGATTGAGTGTCTATTCCTGTATTACTTTGATACTTATTCTCCACACCCGTTTAGTTTGGGCATCTTGGAAAAACAGAATGGTGTCCAGAATGTCAGATAAGGTCATATCAGGGTGCTGAACAAAAGTGTTCGTATTTCTTATTATTTGCTGAAAGCACTTCTTGTGATTGTAGTTACTTTTTCATGATGACATTGTACTAGGGAAAAATAATAATCTTGCAGCCAATTAATACGCATTAGTCTCTCTCCTCCACTGTTCTTAAGAGCAGAGAAAGTTTCAGTTTTCACAGAAATGCTTTTTAGTTGTCACTATCCATTATTGCATTTCATCTTCTTTTGTCTTCACATGTAATACTCATGTAACTTTACGGTCAAATCAAGAATGTATTTAATCTCAAAAAAAAAAAAGAATACTTATGTATTATTGATGTATTTCTTCATTCTTTTCCCACTTCTTTTTTCATGGCTAGAGAAACTTTAACTTTTTTTTTTCTTTGCAGAATATTGCAAGGTGACTGTAAATCTACTTACAATCTAAAATGCAGTGAAATGTCTGGATAACGCACAAGTAGTTTTGGTTGCACAACACAGTATCTGAGGAACCATGTTGCTAAGGCTTTGGGAAAAGAGTGTCTTTAAGTGTGTATTATTAAGGTGTCCTTTATATTGAAATACAAATAAAATAATGACTGAGAAGTTTTGAATGGGTAAAACATCAATAAAATAAATGCATACCATTTAGTTAAGCAAATGCTGAAGATTCTGGCTATGGAGGCATCAAAAGTGCATATTTAAATATCATACTATTAAAAAAAAAATTGTATTAGTCCTTCTAAGCCATCTGTCCAAATTCAACTCTAACAATATGGCAGAGATCTCAAAGGTGTAAAGTTCCTATAACAGCCTTGTATAATAAAGTGTACAGGATACAGACAGGATATGTAATTTGTTTGCACTACCAATAGTATAGGAGAAGCTTGTTCTGTTAGCATTCTAGCAAGCAGAAGACAGTTTCACATGTAGAGTTATATTCATGTTCATTGAATATAACTCTAATTCAGATCTAGTCCCAGGATCTGATGCTGGTTAAAAAAAAAAAAGTAAAAAAAGAGGGTCACGAAGTCACAAAGTGAAACACAGAGTCATTGGAAATTAGGCTTCCTTAGTTCTGCTTTTCATATTACTACTTCATTTTTTCAAAACTGGCTATTTTTAATTCTTCAAATGACAGTTATTTGACTTTACATTAGAAGGGTGTATGTATTTCAACATACTAATCTTGAAACATATTTGGATTGAAATAGAGGGGAAAAGACAGAGACCTACAGCTAGTATGATAAAATATCCTTGTACAGTCTTATGTTAGTGTGCACATAATTTTGTTACAGAACCAATAAAAGGAAGATATCCTCTTGGCAACAGCATACAGTTGGAAGATTGTATTAAGCTGATTGGATTTTTAAATTTATACTACCTTATTTGCTGGTAAAAGAGAGAATGACTCAATGGTTTTGAATGTTACATTTATATTTTTTTATTATATAAAGAAAATTAAATACAGATGAGCAAAAATGATGATCTACAAGACATACTGCATTTAACATTTCCATCTCTTTAGTTACAGTACAAGAAATCATAATGCATAAGTAGAAATAAAATACAACAATCTCCATGACATACTCATTACCAAAATCTGGGATCCTATTGAGAAGAGTAAATTGTAAGGATACTCAGCAGATATAGTACTAAATATTTGTTCTATAAGTGCAAATTATCCACTGCCGTTGGCAAGCTGATGAAGTGATAAGAAGAAAATCAGCCATAAAAGAAGACAATGATGAAGATAAAACCATTCAATAATCTAAAGGATATTAAAATTTCCTGTCTAACATTCATGAGTTCATACCCCTATATGTGTATATGCTCACATATAACCCTATATAATTTATTTAATATTATAAAAATCTTTGTTTGTTCTCAATCTTGACTTTGTTGTGGAAGTGATGTGAGTTGCTGTACATTTAAAACAGCTTCCTGAATTTTAAAGCTAATAGAACCTATTAAATAAAGTCTTCTGACTGTGGGTAAGTAAACACAGAATTATACCTCATTACTCCAATTTTCAACTCCACAGGAAGAATATTAATAAGGCTACTGAAATGAGTGAGGACACAGCCATCGCACACTTACACTCAGATTGTGCCCAGACACAGTCAATCACTCAGCACCACCTTTCCTGTGCTGTCTCCATTCACTGTCCACTGTCGAGTCTTTTCACAGTCATTTGTGATTACAGATCAACAACCTGATGCGTTCAGGGACAGGGAGCAAGTAAATGCATGAAAATGAAATGTATAATGCTGCTGACACTGCCTTCTCTTCTTCCTCACAGCTGCTGTTTGTACCTTGTACCCACTGCACCTTTATGGACCTTTATGCTGCTGCAGTAAGACAATAAGAGAGGCAAAGGACTGTAATAACTGTTTAAATATGAAAAGTAAGAGAAGAAAGAGCTCTTTAGCAACTCATATGAGTCCAATGAATAGATCTAATAACCAGGAAGAAGATCAATCAGATGAATTGGTCTTATTGTCTGCTGCCCAAATATTTATACCACAGTGAGTGACAAAGAACAACAAATCACAAACTGTAACTGTAGATAAATGTGGTAGAAAGTAGAAAAGCAAATATTATTTATCATAATACTGAGAGACAAATTCACTCCCAGTAGAGAAACCCGTTATGAGAACTTATTTCTCCGCAGAGGGCACTGTAATCTACTCAGTAGCATCTAGGACAAAACAAGCTTCAGTAAGGAAATGATGAATTGAACAGCTTGTGTGGAGGAAGGAAGAAGTTTTGAAGGTTTCACTGTTTTGGTACTTACTTTTTCGTGCTTGAACACTGAACAGATTGGAAAATCCCACACTGCATTTTTGGACATGCTTACTGATTGCATTAAGGAATTAAAAGAACTTAGACAGGGAATCTAGACAGATCCTTTTACTGAGGTGAATGGGCCTTCACATAGGTAAGTCAATGCAAAAGGTGAGATTCACCTTGGGTTTATGCCATTCAGATGGTAGACATTTTTTTTTTAAATTAGCCTTGAAATTTGCCTCTGTAAGAAAAAGAGATGCAGACAACCTCTAGGGCGTAATTCCTGTATCCTAAGATAGATGTTTAAGACAGGTGAGATAATTGGCTCTCTGGCAGTGCTCAGCTCTCTTCAGTGAATATAAAAGGATATACACAGCTAGTTTAGATTGCATAACGGTTTTTAGGACAGAGAAATATTTCTTTTAGTTTTTTTGTTAAATTTTTCCATATGAAGAACAGCCCTTTTACATATTTTCTGCAAGTTAGCCCCAGCATTATATTCATTAAGGCAAAAAACTAAGCACTGAAAAATATAGAAAATTTTATTATGTGAATGCCTGTCATGACAGAACACAAATTTTCAAATACTAAAGTATAAGTGACAGAAGTCCAATGTCAGACCTGAAGCCGCACAGCAATGTATATGAAAACCTAAGGTTTGTCTATTTAATACTCGTTAGATGCTTCTAGCCCCTATCATGCACCTGAGAAAACATAAGGTTTAAAACAAGGGCAGTAATTGAATCAGAAGTTTGAGGTCTACTCGTCTTCCATCTTTCCAGTTATATATGTGTCTCTGCAATTTTGTGAGCCTGGAGACAGAAAGAGGACAAGCATACACACAGACAGTGAGACAACAGGACAATAAGGCAGCAGTTCAGGAGCATCCTTCATCATCTGGTTGTTCAGACATGTTAGTGACCCATAACATGCCATTTAAGAGTGTGGGGATGAGTCCGAACCATGGAGTTCACTGTAGTGTTAAGGGTCAGTGGTAGAGAAGATGAGATAGCTGTGTGTTAATCAGTGTCACCATGAGACAAAGGTCCATAGGAACCAAGCTCCAAACTTTCATTTGAAAGAGGTCCCTAAGGCCATTAACCAGAATTGTGATTTCCAGGCATTGCCTGCAGTTCAGGAATTCTCCTATTATCAGATCAAACGGCATGTTGCAGATTCTCCTGTCTTTTTTCTAAAAGTCGGCAAAGTGACTGCTCTCAGGTACAGCTATCCAACACCTCGTGCATGTACGGAGCAAGCCTAATAAAATATATAAGAATATTATATTATATTATATTATGATATAGTATATAATACAGTATATTATAAATTATATCCCGGGAGATACTGACCTGTCAGCCTCACCTCTGTGCCTGGAAGATCATGGAACAGATCCTCCTAGAAGCTATGCTGAGTCACACGAAGGACAGGGACGTGATTCGAGACCATCAGCGTGGCTCCAAAAAGGGCAAGTCCTATCTGACAAACTTAGTGGCCTTTTATGATGTAGTCAGTATATCAATGGACAAGGAAAGATCTAAGAATGTCATCTCCCCGGACCTCTGTAAGGCCTTGGACATGGTCCCCCACAACATCCTTCTCTCTAAGTTGGAGAGATACGAATTCAGTGGGTGGACTGTTTGGTGGATGAGAAATTGGTTGAATGGTTCCATCCAGAGGGTAGAAGTCAATGGCTGAATGTCCAGATGGAGGTCACTGACAAATGGTGTCCCTCAAAGATCCATATTGGGACCAGTACTGTTTAATATTTTCATCAATGACATGGACAGTGGGATTGAATGCACCCTCAGTAAGTCTGCAGATAAGACTAAGCTGAGTGGTGCGGTCAATACGCTAGAGGAGAGGGATGCCATGCAGAGGGACAAGCTCAAGAAGCAGGCCCATGCAAATCTCATGAGATCCAATAAGAGCAAGTGTAAGGTCCTGCACCTGGGTTGGGGCGAGCCCTGGTATCAATACAGGCTGGGGGATGAGGGGATTGAGTGAAGCCCAAGAAAGACTTGGCGGTACTGGTGGATGAAAAGTTAGACATCAGTCATCAATGTGCGCTCACAGCCCGGAAGGCCAATGATATGCTGGGCTGCATCAAAATAAGCATGGCCACCAGGTCGAGGGAGGTGATTCTACCCCTCTACTCCACTCTGGTGAGACCCCCCCCCAGTACTGCATCCAGCTCTGGAGTCACAGGAAAGTCATGGACCAGTTGGAGTGGGTCCAGAAGAGGGCCACAAAGATGATCAGAGGGCTGGAGCACCTCTTGTTTGAAGAAAGGCTGAGAGAGTTCGGATTGTTCATCCTGGAGAAAAGGAGGCTCCAGGGAGACCTTATTGTGGCCTTTCAGTATTTAAAGGGGGCTTATAAGAAAGATAGGGACAAACTTTTTAACAGAGTCTGTAGTGATAGGACAAGAGGGTAGATTTCGACTAGATAGAAGGAAAAAAAATATTACAATGAGGGTGATGAAACACTGGAATAGATTACCTAGAGAAGTGGTAGATGCCTCACCCCTGGATATGTTCAAGGTCAGGCTGGACAGAGCTCAGAGCAACTTGATCTAGCTGAAAGTGTCCCTACTCACTGCAGGGACGTTGGACTAGATGACCTTTAAAGCTCTCTTCCAACCCAAATCATTTTATGATTCTATAATTCTCTGATTCTGTATGTTAACTACAACCTTCAATTTATTAACTGTATGTGTGACATAGGAACATACTATGTATGTCCAGTTTGTTTGGTCAGGTTTGGAAAGACTGGCAATCAGGACAGCCAGGTCCTGCAAGATCCTTCACGCTATGCATATAGGCATATAGGTACTGTTTCAATGCATAATGAGTTTATGAAAAAAAGCTGAACTACCCTACCCATCTAGTATTACTTGTTTATCTCATACTGCCTGAAACTTCCTATCCCAATAATGTAAGAATGAGTGAAGAGGTGGGAAGGTACCTCTCTTTCTCTCTGGAAGGAATCCAGCTCTTGAAAAGAGCTATTGAAATTTAAGTGCACTACCCTTCTCTAATTTGGATTTTTGTGTGTGTGTGTGGGTTATTTTTATTTTTTTCTTTCCCCCCGCCCCCCCATCTCTGTCAACAAAACCTGTTTTCTGCTGTGTTTTCTTATCCCTAATGTTAATACACAGGGCTGGAATCAGGCTAGCTTTCACCTTGTTTAGTTTTTGAGAGAATTATTTCCTCTTGCATTTGCTATGGATGTTAACCCCATTTCTCTTTACAACTCTTCTGGGGCACATACCAGTTTTGTTTTGCTCTCTTACCCAGCAGATGTTTTATACTTCCTTTTGCCTTTCAGTAATGTCACCATCACCATCAGCTTCTAAATATGTAAGTCCACCAGGGACACAGTTCAGGCTGCCAGCAGCACATATTAGTCCTGGGCACAATCCTGCTGCTTTTACTCAGTTAAATGCTGATTTCACAGGCAGAACTGACTGGATTTTCTGAGGCTCTCTGTGGATGAAATAATCTGCCTGTCTAGCAGAATCTGATGTTTCCCCACTCAAGTGAGGGAAATAAGAGACTTCATTTTAACAGCACAGCAATTACACGTTTTTTGGGGTATGTGGGTTTGTTTGGTTAATTTTTTTTCTACAGCTTTGTTACTCTTTTTTGCCCTTGTGTGCAGTCTGCGAGACTAACATAACTTTAACAGATTGATCTAGACAAGACAAAGATCTATGATTAAGATGTTGTGGCTTCTTGAGCTCCTTTTTATGTTTAAAATATAGAGTAGAGATAAAGATTTGTGATCAAATTTAAATTAAAGTGTTTCTAATAGGGATTAAGTTTAGATTCCATTAGGCATTTTTGTATACATCCTAAATAGCAAATTGTTGCTACAAACATATTAATTGAGTTTTAATTATAAGATAGATGTTTACATGATATGACTGCTAAGCTTTCTTGAAACTGTTTCTAGTAATGAACTAACATTCCGAGACATATTTATGAATACTTTAACTGAGTAATCGAGTTATAAGATGAAGCAAGATATAATAATAAAAACAACCTAAAAACCACAATTAGATACAAATTAAGCAGTCAGGCATTTCATATAACTTTTACTGTTACAACTAATTTTTCACTTGAGTCCATCTTCTGATATATAATCAAATCAACATATATTAACTACAGCAGCTATAGTACATACATCATCCAGAGCTGAGTAATTATTAGCATTGGACAGTTAAATAATATTCACTCATAAAAAGATTTTTAGATTCATCAGCTATATGACAAAACATAGATAGTCATACAGTAAATCACTACATAGTCATTAGCTCTCTCTAGATAGCTGCTTAATTGTTACATTTTATACACTTTCCATGAAATCGTCTTATCCTGGTAATATTTTCCTCATCAGACTGTTTTGCCTGCATAACTGGTCCTAGTTCTCTTCTCTTCATGTGGATCTCTGCTTCAGTTCACAACTGGGGAATCTGAGGCAAACATTTTCAAAGCCTTGGTTAAATGCAAAGGTGCTATTCTCTAAACGAGGGTAGCAAAATAAAATCCTGGGATCTAGAGTCATGGATGACTTACACGTATCACAAGAAAGTATTAGATGACATCCCAGCAAAGTGTACAACGTGTATGGGGGAGTACTGGTTCCTAGCACAGTGCTGACTTAATCCCTTAGCTGTTCAGAACGATATGGGGAGAGTTATTGCTAAAACTATACACACCAAGTGAGACCGCTTAATTGGATTGCACTCTAATACTCTTGAAAGATTAACTTGCTTTTGTTTTTAAAGGATCTTTTCTTGTTTGTGAATAACAACGGATTAATATCTCACAGCACTGTTATGACATTTGACTAATGTTTGTGAAGTGTTTTGAGACCCCCATTTGAAAGACACTAAAAACTACAAAGTATTATTATTATCCTTTCTCTGAACTCCCCCAAGTTCCAGGTGGCTCATAATATTTTAGGGAAAGGCTGTCAGAGTTACCCCATAGACTCCATTAAAGCAATGTATTTCATCTGTTTACCAATAATTTCCATTTTATGCTGTTAGATTCTCCTAGGTTCTGGTCTCTTTCCTTCAGCTGAGTAATGTATGAGACAGAATGATATGTCTGATATGATGAAAATGGGGCTGTTTCCAAGACTGGAATCTTGGCAACTTGTTGATGAACTGCTGTTACAATAGAGTCTCTAAAATAAACAAGCAACAAAAATAAATGGCAGGTAAAAAATATAGACCATGTTGGATATCTCTCAGAGGTTAAGTATGTACCAAACTACTTTACTGAGAAATTCCCAGCTGTACAAGTAGATCTTAATTTCTCCCAGTTTGTGCACTTAACTTTTCCTATACCAATCGGGCAGCTGAGTTTTGCATTTTTTGATGCAGAACTTAGATCAGGTATTTTGAAGTCAGTCCAAGGCCATACGAAGTGAGGAGTGTGGCAGTACAAAATGCTTGTGCTCTGTGTGCATGCGTCCAGATACACCACAGTTTGATATGCAGCATTTAATACAATTTGAATGTTACCTTTCTCTTCCTATATTGGTAACTGAATGGCTGCTGGCAATTATTCTTCAAATAGTGCAGAATCTTTGGCTTGGCAAAGGTTTCTTATATAATTCAGTTGTTTTTCTAGCTACTCAAGGCTTCAGGATGAAAATAGATCAGGACTCTGGCAGGTATTTTAAAACAGAAATACAAACTGAGTTTTCTTGATGTTTTTGTCATGGGGCTGGATAGGGTACAACAGTAGGAGAGAAACACTCCTGGCACTGTCTAGTGACCTGAATACAGACAAATCAGAAATCACGCTAATATTCCTATTTCTGTGCCCTTTCCTTCCTCCCTCACCCCTCAGGAAAACCAAATATATATCAAAAAAAAAAAAAGAAGAAAAACCCAGGAAGTTATACAATTATAACGTATTCCCTCCTCCTGTGGTATGTTTCTTTGAGCTTTAGAGTAGCAGACAGCAAGGCAGCAGCAGAGTTTTAGCACACAAAATGTCTCTATCAGTTAAAGCAAACCACACGACAGGAGCAACACAGTGTGCCAGAAATCTTTACAGTCAAACAGTAAAAAAATATCTAGAGAGAAAAAAAAAATCCCAAGCATAGAGCAGTAGAAAATTCACTTTCCTACTTAGATGACCAGAAATGTGGGAGGAGGGGAAAGAAATATAGATTAAAAACATGTTTAAAAATCACACCTTAGCTTATTCCAAAACTGAGGTAATTTTCAACTTCTTCCTGCCCCCTCCCCCTAGATTTCTCTACTGCTTCTGTTGCTTTCCATTTAGATAATAGCAATGTAGGCAGGCATAGTTTTCTTTTTAGTTACTTCATTGTCCCTTTTTGAATATTCGTTGCAATTTGTGCTCCAGAATCTAAGCTTTCATTAAAAAGCAATATTTCTAGCACAGATGGTAATGAAGATAACCATGAAAACATCAACTGAGTATAAACCAGGACAGTGATGACTTTCATATATTGCCGACAGATTGAAACAATAGCTCTGAAAAAAAAATAGTCCAGTGGGTGATTTGGCCCATTTGTCTCAATGCCTGGTTAACTCCTGCTATGTCTGAACTGAGGTACATAGGGAAACCTCCAAGCAACCAGGCCTGAATGAACATGCTGAATATGTTTTCAGTCCATTTTGAGGCATGCCCAAGTCTCTCCCCTCTTCCTTTCCCCGTGCCCGGCTCTCTAGAAACAGTGACCCATGTATGTAAGTCAGATGAGATGAGTGGTGTGCTTCAAAAAGGTCTGTGATCTCTATGATCCCATGAGAAGGTTGCAGGGAATGCACCTGTAGGACTTCTTAGAGACAGACTCATAACCCCTAGTCTGATGCTCCTTTTTCTCAAGTGCAAGGGAGTTTTGACTTTGAATTTTAATAAGACAAGTTTTCTCTGTCAATAATGACTTTGTCCTACACAGGAAAAGATTTTTAATATAATTTATATTGTGGTTTTAAACAGACATATCTAGCTTATTTACACATGGAAAGGGATTTAGTATGCAATATACAGTAACAGAGAGACAATGTTACAGGCATGATGATGCTGAAATCCACCCCCACTCCCCAGTAGTTGTTTTGTAGAAGAATGTCTTCTTTTGTGTTATATACATTATTTCACTAACTAGGAAAGTTCCAGGAGCAACCGGGATCTCTGGATCAATCCCCTCCCCCCAGCCTCCCATCCCCAATTCTGCTCTCCTTAAGCCCTGTGATGCTCAAGAAAAGAATTACAGGGATAAGCCAGGCAAAACCTTAAACCAGGACAGCTGTTGCAGAAAGATTTTAAGGGGCAAAGAACAGAGTTCATCTCTCAATAGATTTTTTTTTTTTTTTGGGGGGGAGGAGGGATTTGGTCTCAGTTCTATTTTTTTTCTTGCAGATTATAGAGAGAATATCCTCTCCCTGAAGTGGGACTATGTGGTTCATTCCCTGCAGCCCAGAGTGTTCGGACACAACCCTGAATCTCTAACCTCTCTGTCTTTATTATTTTTCATCCCATTATCTGCCTCCTAACATTGTCCCCACTAAGAAATCTAAGATAACAAATCAGGAAAGAAAAACACCAGTCAGAGAACAAAACAAAGTGAAATAAAAAAGCCCCAAAGTCTCACAATAAAACAGTGAAGCTGATCCTCTTGCTTCTATTCTTGCCTCTTTCTCTTATTTTTTAGCTGCCTTGTCTGGCTTGTAAATGCACCAGACCTTTTATTCTGCTTGCATAGAGCCCAGAACAACGTGCTTTGCTTGATTCCTAAGGACTTCGATAGTTAGTGCGATAAAATAGAAACATCTAAAACTCCTTCACTGATAATCCTCTGATAAAGAATATTCATCTGATTTGATAATCCCCACAATTTAGCCTTTAGCCTTTTGATTTTTATGGGGGGGGGGGGGGGGGAATCCAGCTCCACATTTACAAATACAGTAGGAGAATGCTTGTAACAAAAGACCAAATCTTTCCTTCCAAAACCTGCATGTAACCCAGAAGCCAAATTTCCAGCTTCTCCTTAAAAGCTTTGCAATGCAATGATGTGCTGTCGGTACAAATATCTAACATCTAGGCACACTAGGAAAGACATAAAATAAACTTATTTTCACAAAAAGATGATAATGTGGAAAACTGCACTGATTTTATTGTTTATGTATTAACTCCCATATGTATGTGTGGACATACATATATGTATATATATATATATACAAAGACACAAAAAAAAGCATATGTGGGAGAAAGTACTGAAGTTGAGATATATCTACATATTTATAAATATTTGTGTGTATAAGCTGTACATAAATACACTATGCCATTTTATATTTGACTCTATAACTTGCTGCTTAAACTTGCTATAAAATTGAACTTCATTTTGCAAAGGAGCGTACAACTCTTGCTGAAAAAGTTAATGATGCATTTTGAGTCTCTCATACCATAAGTAAGCTGCAGTGTTCAGGTTGCAAATATGTCCACTAGCTAAGAAAAATAACTGCACCACCACAGCAACCTGTAATAAAAGACTATTTCAACCATCAGCTGTGTAGGATTGAATTGTGAACATCTCCTCACCTGTTCAATTTTAAAACAAAATAAGAAAATAACCAAACAAACAAATTTGGTAGTGACTCATAAATCAAATTAAATTTTTAAAAAGGATTGGTGTCCATATTCCGATGTTATTCCTATGGCTGCTTGATTCCCACAAGTAGCAGTGACCTGCTTGGTGTAGCTACTTGGTGTAACTTCCCACAAAAAGAATGTTTGTCCTTAAGAAAGATAATGCAACTATTTCCTCCAATAGCAACTTATTTTTACATAGCTTACATGATAAGCCAAATCTGACCTGACAGCGTCCTTGTAAAGCTTCTTTGAAGTACTGAAGTACAGATTATAGTTACAGTGTATTTTCTTTTTTTTTTTTATGAAGAAGGTATTAGGATTTTCACTTTTCATCTTTGTTTTAGAATTACTCTCTTGACAAAGTCTGTATGAACTCCCTTCAGATGCTTCAGCGTATTTGTCAGACCACTGCACAGCAATGCAAAGCATATTAATTCTTGGCACAAGCATTTTGTCTCCAAGGAACATCAGGACACCTTCTGTCCTGTAATTAAACTGAACCTGCTCTTGGATCTATTTATCCAAGCTGGTGCCATTTTCTGACTGACAGTCCTGTGATGATATATTGGTGCAATGCATCATCAAAGTAAGATGCTGTGATGATGCATTACCAAAAGGATGAGGGAGTAGATTCAGTTTATTCCTGGTACCAAAGACAGAGTACAAGGCTTGCCCAGGGCCATGTGGCCGCGCTGAACCCAGAGGCGTTTTAGCACTGCTGTCAATAGGGCGCAGAGCAGAATGAAGAAGTGTGTGATATAATCACTCACAGTATGAAGGGTATGCACCTTTTTACAGGTGAGACTGGTTTTTTACAAGCCATGAAAACAGACTGGGCAGTTTACATTTCTCTAGAAGACCTTTACTGGTATGAGGTTGGGAATAGGTATTAGTGCAGGTAAGAGGAAAGGAATCACAGATCTTTGTTAGAGATTAATCTATTTTTTGGAAAGGGTAATCTCTATCCTCTTCAAAAAAAAAGAAACTTTTTTCCATATTTGGGAGGGGGAAATGCTACAGATTTTCTTCTAGATTGGACATTTTGCCTCATAGTTTCTTTTCTCTCTATTTGAATCCACCCCTGTATTCCAAGATTCTCTTGGTATCCAGGGATCTCTTTCTATTTCAGGAACACAGTGTCTTTCACTTTTCCTTTTTCTGATACAGAGTTTGATGGTATTAATTGCCAATGATCCATTCAACACAATACATCGTAGAATTAAATTCAGCATGCAGGAAATCAGATCTATTTGAGGAGCAGCTTTTAAGCACGATTGACTTTAAGCACGTGCTCAGTCAATAAACTTTAATGAGGTAATATTTAATGACTTTCTTCAATCAGGGCAAAGGTAGTCTGTGTTGACAGCTTACACCTTTAAGCTTAGACACTAACATTATTTTAAGATTTAAATATCCACTTTAAATACAGCAGTATTTAAATAGGCTTTCAGAACCAATGCATCCTGTAATATGTGAATTTTAATGTTTTAAATTATGCAAAAAAAAAAGTTTAAAAATGCTAAAGTAACTTTCACATTAATAGACTTTGTATCTAGTATCTAACCTAAAGTAAAAAACATATACTTTTGTTTTGGTGAACTGCACTTTATGTAACAGACCTTAAACCCATTTAGTCACATATTTTTCACTTTCTCTCTCCTTTTCATGCATTGACTAAAAATTTTTTGGAAGAGTTACTGTCACTGAAGTCCAAGACAGCATTTTCATGCTATACTCCAGTGCTCTCTTTAGATTTGCCCATGCTGAAAAGAGGATATGTATTTATGCAGAATAGGAAAAAAAATCTTATTAACCTCGCACGATATATTCAAATGAGAAATTAACAAGATTTCAATTTTATTTTTCTTCTAAGTAAGAAATGTTAAACAAGTGCATTATTAAGATCTGACAGGACAAATGGACTGTCTAATACTAAACTATGTTTTTAAGGCTTGTTTTTTTAAATCTCATTTTATCTGCACATTTTAATTCATCATTAAAAAATAAGCACCTATACACAGGAAGTGCTGTTAACTTGCGTAGGATCTCTGTAAGTTACAAAAAGATATAAACTCTTCTTAAATGCAAAATTTAACTTTAGTTATAGTTTTGTGAATGGTATACTGATAATAAAATTCAATGTATTTTTGTTGTTGTTGTTGTTAACATTAATTTTATTTGATTGCATTCCAACTCTTTCACAGATAGTCACACTACATAAACACCCCTTCTCCAAATGTACCTCCTCAAGCAGATCTTGTGTGACACAGCGCTTGATTTCTGTCCTCCTCTCCTCAAATGTTACGCTGGTATTTCAGTGCAGCCTGGGGCTCCTGGGAAGAGCTACTCTGGGCATCTTTTTCAGAGGTACTACAGTAGCTCCTCTTTTCCTTTCCCCTCTCTACCACCTGACATGGTGTTATGCGACAAAACAAAACATATGGCCCTGATGCACCAGGCCACTAACTTTCCCCATTTCTTTCCTTTGTTACATGATATGGGGCATGACATCTAGGGAGGTGGAAAGCTTCTCTGACTGCTTTATTCTGAAACTGCTAAAGATTTTAAAAAACAGCGCCATATTTTGTTTAAACTCTCAAGACAGACGTTATTTTCCTGAAATGTACTGAAATCAAATCTCCAGCTGAGCTGCAATTTTCGTAAGCTCTGTGGCCTATTCCTTATACCCTTTATGCAACTAAGCCTAAGTCTGTTAATGAATTTTAATGTTAACCTAAATGCTTAAAGAAAGCAATGCAGACAGGGAAGCCAAAACCAAAATAAAATCTTTCAGAATGAAGTACATTTATTTTGCTTTTTCCTACAAACACTGTCTGTATAGTTTACAGGCAAATTACAGGTATGTATATGCTACAAGCAAATAGGGCCTTTTGACACACTATACATCTGCAAAAGCAATTGCTCACCTAGGGAAAACTCATTACTGGTAAAAAATCCCATTTTAAGATCTCTGAGGAGGTAAACTACCCAGAAACAACACCTCTGTAATAGCTACCTATTTATCTGCTATACTGGAAACATGCTTTCTTTTTTTTTTTTTTTTTTACCCCAATACACTTTCTAGCTGAGCTTCATAGTTAGGTTAATTAGGAGTTAGACATGCTGCAAATTAAAATCTGACATCTGAAGCTGTTTTGAACTCTCAGATTCCCATGAACCAAGAAAGTTTGTTTACATAGGCTCCCCAAATGTCCTTTAGAAAGGTTAAGATTTTCCAGTTGGCAATACAGTGTGTGTTGAATAGTTTCAATATTCTGTGTTCTGGGATAGAATATTTTGTGTATGACCAGTTTGATAGTTTCCTGTATTTTAATTCTGATGGCTCCAGTTTGCTGGAATTATTTTCTTCTGATCTGTGGCCTTTAAGTTTAACTTATTTGCTGATTTTATGGTATAAACAAATGAGAATGAGGAAAAATGCTTATCTGTCTTGTTTTCTTAATAATTTTCTGAACTGAACAAAACTAATTTAGAAGACACATGGCACATTATTGCTGTTTTAATGGTCAAGTGTTTAAATAATTTAATCAGTAATAATGGTCCATGCATATCTGTGTAAGGGACTTTTTTCTACTTTGAGAATCTTCTGGAAAGTTAGCTACAGCCATGCCTATCGCTACAGAAATTGCAAGATTTACCTATTAAAAAAGAGTTTTTAGGGGCAAATCTGTATGTGTTTACCTTATTATTATGGTACACAGAAGGACTGGACAAAAACGAAAAATAGGGAGCAAACACAAAGTGTAATTAAAGACCCAAAGAAAAAAAAAAAAGAAACTTTCTTTGCAAGGCAAGGAACCTGCAAACAGCTTGTGAAGATGAGAAATTACAGGCTATGAATATAGTTTCCTCAGTCAATCATCTGACGTATGATAACATTGATATCAGTATAAGATATTATTTCTAAGCATACGATTTAAGATTATTTATTACAATTATATGCAGTGCCATGTGTACATATAATTGCAGCAAATGTAAAATCTTGATCCCTGTACATGGTACCTACACTTAATTACCTAAGAAGCAAGTAAAACCATGAAAAATGAGTACTCATGATACACTGTTTTTTTCATTTTCTTTTATTTTCTGTGCACACGGAAACATTTTGTACTCCTAATAGCCTGCATTCCTGAGGTAAGGGTGCTTTGTAAATGGCTAGTGATCATCAGTATTTTATTTAAAACCACACTATGCTTATAATTTTAAAGGATCCTTTTTTTTTTTTTCTTTAAATGTATGTACATACTTTAAAAAAGAGAGGTGATCTAGATATCGCAGACAACCTTGAAATGACTATAAATTGCAGTACAGCTGATACCTAGCCCTGGCAAAGTGTATTCATACAGTTGACTCTAAATATTGTTCCACACTCAAGGCTTCTCAAAAGTACATATTTACTTATTCCTCTTTTTCAGGCTCAATCCTTTCCCCTTCCATCTTTAAATGCCTGTGAGGGGAGGAAAAAAAAAAAACACAAAAAAGAGATGAGCTTATCAATTTTATGAAAGTCTGCTAAATAAACTAAAAAGAATTAAGCAGATGATACACATATTGGCGCGCGCACACACACACACACACACATATAACACAAAGATAAGCAGAAAAGTGTTAGGAAAGAAGCTGAATCTTTTTATTTTCAAGATTAAAAGAAGGACACTGCAGTCTTTGCCTTAAGAAGTATGTTTAGTTCAGTGTGTCAGTCATCAGAAGATTAATCTAGTTTTGCTTTGGTGTTTGAGATAGGCTAGGTGGTTACCAAGAATAAGAGCCTGTTTGATTTCTAAAACGTATTTTCCAGGTAGCTCAGTGATCAGATTGGAGCAAGCTTCCTTCAGAATTGCAGAGACAACAGGACAGCTTATCACTCTGTCTTCTTCTACATGGGGTGCCTCTTGCAAGTAAGATAAAGCTAATCAAAGCCTCAAGCAGTTGTGACAGGAGAGAGTGAATTAAACATACAGAAACCAATAGGTGGTCTTGTCTTTGTAAGCAGTAATGATTTGATGCGTGCCTTTATATTTTAATTGAAATGAAATGCACAGATACTGCATGCAGCAAAGAGAAAGTTCACTGTAATGAGTGAGTCAGATCTCGTGTCGTCTTAGATGTCTGTCTAAAATTGATAAATATTACATAAAGGAGTTTTAACTTTTGTTTCTCTCTGTTCTCTTCTTTTAAAATGAAACTGTTTCAGTATCAATAAATAAATGTGTTCCCCAATGTGTAAGCGATTCCCATTCACCTCCACTACACTGTCCACTTTCACAATTGGTTGGCTAACCATACAATTCTGATTTTCAAATCTGAGTTTCAAGAAGTGATATTCAGCTGCTTTGAGTTGCCACAGCAATTGTGTTTCTAAAAGACATATGTAGGTTTCAAGTTCCTAAATAGTGCTCCATCAGGAGCATTTTAGAAACTATAATGGAGCTACAGGACTCTATTCAGAATTGTTGTATCGGAATGATCACATCATTTATGAAAACACATATCTAGATGTCCTTGACCATTTATGACAGCAGTAATGAGAGCAAACACAGCCAACCTCAATTTAAATATGAGCAAATATGAACCTTTCTGACAGGAACTGTCCTTCCTTTGACAGTTTCAGTATATAATGACTAAAGAAAACATACCACTATTCCAGACTAGATTTAATCTTAAAAAAACATTCTGGCTCTTTACTGTCAGCACAGAAGTGTTAAAGATATTATAAAATAATAAAACACCTTTATTTCTTCCAGCTTTTCAGCTGTGTTGAAGTTGGCTGTTGCGACAGGGCTTGTGACTACACTGCTGATGAATATTGCAAAACTGGCAATTGTGTTACATATGTACCTAGAGTAGCCACATATTTAACCCAGACTAAGACACTGGCACAAGGTATGTCTGTATTATATGTGCATAATCTGCCAAGTTCGTAATTCATATATAGACATCACAGAGGGAGAAGAGCCACCAGAGTCCAGTTCAGCACAGCTGCAGCCGGAACCATTCTCTGGAAGGGTCTGCCATTCTCCATTGACTGTATAGGGTTGATTAGGTGACTAGCATGTTCACACAGGCACCTATAGCTAGAAGGTTTGAATTGTCCTTACTACAAATCTACCTTTTAAGAATTGTTTTTTATATACCTATTTTTATGTGTTTTCTGGGTCATTTGAAGAGCTTGTCTAATTTCACATGGCATATTGCATTGATCCATGTTAATTAGAGGTCAGCCCCCAGGTCTATTTAAATATTGAGTGAAAGGAAATTTCAGGGATAAATATGCCACTTCATGTTACCTTCTACTATTTCTTAAGTTCTCCTTTGCAGCAATGACTTCAGCATTACCTTAAGAGTGTGATATCTCTGTCTGCATCAAACGCTAAAACTGCTGATGAGGAAATGTCTTATTCAAACCCAACTCCCCCTGCTTTGCATGCCAGATTCACAGCCTATATGCTCAGATCCCTAAAATCTTTAGAATCTGCTGAAGTTAGGTTGATCTTTGGAAGCACAACCCCTCAGAAACTAGCTTTTTAACCCTTTATTATCACTTGCTTTCCTCTTTCCTTTTTCCTGATACGTTTGGCATCCCATTGGCACAGAGTAAATCTATTCCTTCACAAGATACTAATTTGAGACAGGGTGAGTTGTAGCCCCTACTCTGTCTTTCCTCTAACTGCATATTTAGGTTCTTCTGAAGCAGTAGGATCAAGCAACCATTGCCAGAAATCTCCTGTCCTTCCCTGTGGCTATGCTCATGGGTATTTTTCATGCCTTCTCATAACATGGAGTCTCTAAATATTCAGTTTCTTCAAAACATAATTTTCCACTGGAATTTGCACTGGGTCAAGCTTTGGATATCAATAACAGATATCAACTTTCCAACTCAGTACTAAGCTCTTCTATGTTTAACTTCCACCTTCTACAGGTTCAACTTGCTGACAGTCCTCCCTACTATGTCTATAAGTTCAAGCAATTCTGAATTATAGTTCTAATAACAGAAACATAAATAGGTGTGTGATGCAATGGCTTAGTTCTACTCTATAAGGAGCTCTGTTACATGGTTTGCACTGTTACATGGTTGTGTGCATAACACATGCCCAGTTCTCTTGCTTACTAATCCTTTTTTACCCTTCAATAATAGAAGTTTACATTTCTAGGTTCTGAAGTTAATTTAGAACTTTTTTTCCCAAGATGAAGCTGAACTAAATCTCATATTTTTGAATGGATATTATTCCTTGTAGGGTCTTCATAATTTCTTAAAGAATCTCCCAACTTTAAAGCTAGGCAATTTTTTTTTCTGTGTTTTGGGGTCTGTTTTTCTTTTCTTTTCTTTTTTTTTTTTTTTCTTCTAGCAAGGAAAGCAATACTTGGCAATCACCTCAGCACATTTGCTGCTGAAATAATTGATGTATATCAACTTTATACATAAAACATGACAAAAGCCCATCAGCTATATTTTGCAGTCAAGAGATTAAAAATAAAAAAAATATTATTAAAAATTTGATTGGCAAAAATGTCCTAGTTATTCAACTAGTTTGCATCAGTGTCTTTTCAATGACAAGTAAGCTCTTTAAAAAGTCTTATTTTGTTTGATAAAAAATCTCTTTAAAGAGGCATTTGAATGTTACACTTGGAAATTCTGTTTTTGAAGACTTTAAAAATATGTTTACTCATATGAAACATTGCCTATAATCCAGTAAAATAGATAAGCTAAGTAAACAACTTATAAAATGATACACGTATAACAGTGAATCAAAATGTCATCTAAGCAAACTAAGTACATAAAATTAAGCATGTAGAGTGCAGATGACTATATGCCTATATGTGTATTTAATCCCACTGTAATTTAGATACCAACCAGTACCATACAATTTATCCTTTGAGAATTATTGAGCAAACACATGAAATAGCATCCTAATCAGTATGAATAGGCATATTACAATCAATTTCTTAGTTACAGAATTACCATCAATATGGCAACACTTACAGAAACTAAAAACATGCTGTTCTACAGATGTGCTTACTTACGTCCAGCTAGTAAATTGCGTCCTTTTGCTTGTGCTTGAACTAATAGCACAAGAAATCATAGACATTTCAGAAACCTATATCACCTTTATAGCATACAAGTAATATATAAAATGCCTTTTCCTCTGAATCCTGAAGAACTCATTGTTCTTATGCATATCTAGAGGTCAAGTAAAAGTGACTACAAAAGTTGACATCTTACAGGAGTTCTTAGAAACGCACGTACACTCTAGGAGTGATACACTAGAGTTTAGATAGTTGAACAAGGACTAGAACTGTCTGTAATATGAATTAAATAATTCTTTCCTTAAGAACTGAACTACAAATAGAACTAATTTGTCCTTGTGGAACCAAACTAATGCTTGGCTTATTTCCAAAGAGAATAGAAGCATGGCAAAACAACACATTTAGCAAACACAAATTTCAGTTTACATTCTTGAATATTCAAAATAATGCATCCAGACAATTAAAAAGAATGACCAGCTAGCTATGCTATGCTTGATGTACCCCAGGACACAATTGACCCTTTTGATTTTCAGGGCACACTGTTGACTCATGTTCAACTTGCCACCAACACAAACCCCCAGATCTCTTTCCACGGGTTTGCTCTCCAGCCTCACATCCTCCAGTTTGTATGCTTAAGAGGGATTATCCTGTCCCAGGTGAAGAATCTGGCACCTGCTCTTGTTAAAATAATCAAAACTTAGGAATGATCACTGCTAAGTAACATGAGTAGCTGAGAGTAGATTGTGGATTTATCTTGATTATGCTCTGAGGCAACAAATTCCTAAGCAAAAGGAAACCAGTCTAAGAAGAAACGTTCCCAGCTCCATAATAAGTAATATAGCAACCTTATAAACTCAAGAGCTTGATGAGCTAATCAAACAGACTAGCAATAAGATTAGTTTGTTGTTATATGTTGGACAGTAAGAAGGTTTGATTGGAGTTGTGACTTGAACCATAATTTCTCTGTTTGCTGTTCACCTTCAGGTTTGCTTACTCTTTTGTTCCAGGATCCTTGAATCATTAAGTAATAATAAATACTCTAAGATTCCAATTCAGTAGATTCATTTTAGGCAACCATTGTAGCATGAACTGAAAGGTATCATCAGATTGTCTTAAGAAAGATTCTAAAAAAATGTCTAAACATGCAGTTCATGTATAGATCTTTGCATTACAGAAGTCTAGAACTGGTTGTGATGCAACCTTGGGTTTTGGCTTCTGTTTAGATACTCAGGGAATATCAGAAATTACTTAAGTTTGTGTCAAATGATACTACAGACAAATTGGAGTCACAGCAGGAAAAGAAATATCGGGAATAAAAGGGATATTTTACAATTGAAATTAACTTTTCACTTTACTAGTACTTAATCTTTGCCCAAGTCTTTATGCGAATGATCAGAAAACAAGGGGAAATTTTATTATTAGAAGATCTGTGATCCTGTAGATTTTCATAGCTTGTAGTCATCACTCATTCACCGCAGACACCAAATCCACTTATTCAGCACAATTCAGGTATATATGCTCAGTTCTCTTAATCTATACTTTGTATGAAGATTTTATTATTATTGCAACCATAATAATTAAATTTGATTGTATATAATTCCTGCACTAAAAGAAAACACAAAGCAAAGGAGGGAGGCAAGAGTATCCAAGCAGAAATTTTATCCTTCTCCTGTCTTTTTCAGTCTTCTACATTAATTGGTATTAACCCCTGAGGAGGCGGGTGTTAAGATCCATCAATCCAACATACTGTTAGATAACTAATTAATACTAATGTTAGAGCTGTGAACTCATCAGACTAAGCTATTAAAATTAAAACATCACAAGCTATCACCTCCCTGAAAAAAATCAATAAAAGACAGTTATTACCTATGGGAAAGTCAGAGCTGATCCTCCTTTTCTAATTCCTAAGAAAGAGGGCAGTGCTGGATTGAATTTACCACAAGGAAAAGTTCTTGCACATCTGTACTCTAGTCTATGGCTGCAACTCCTCTTCCAGCAGCCTCAGGTCCAATGGAAGTGGTAGAAGAATATCTTTTGTTAAATTACAGTTAATATCAGAGCACTAAGAATTCTGAGATCTCAAAAAACAGAAGAAGGTTTGTGCTCTGTAGAGTGGCACCGACACAAGAGGCAGTTGAACCACCAGTGAGAAGACCCTAAAGGGAGGCCCTTTCTTGGTGGTATTTTTAAAGAAAACATCTGGGGTTTGTCATGTAGCAACAAAAGTAAGAATAGAGAGGACTATTTCTAAAAGTAATTGCTTAACTGCTGTTTTCCATATGAGGAAAATCAAACTAGCCAGCTGGACCTCTTAACTAGCCCAATCTACAGAATCTGGCAAGCATATAATGAGCGAAATACTCCTGTTCAATACTTGTTCCTTTGTCCTACTTACCTTGAACTCAAAATTCAAAACCCACTGATGTCAGTGGCAGTACTCTCTTACTCCTTGCATATACAGAGCTATTACTGCATTCAAAAGAAGGGAGACTAAATGTTCTGGTTTCGTTTAGTGAAGGGGGGCTGCAGTGGTAGCTTCTGGAAGAAGCTGCTAGAAGTTGCTCCCCTTTGTTCAGTGGACTCGGCCGGGCCTAGAGTGGAGCCACTGCTGGCTAAGGCCAAGCCAATTGGTAGCAGAATGTTCCATGATAATGCCTCTGCAGTAACCTATTTAAGAAGGGGAAGAACAAAACAAACAAAAAAAAAAGAAAAAAGAAAAAAATGTAAAGATGTGAAGCAGCTGAGCAGGGACAGAGAGGGGGAGGCACGAGACTTGTGGGCCTTGCAGGCCTCACCTTCTGGCCTCCTGCTGGGCGGCCCACTTCGCCCAGCCTGGCTCCAAGAAGTGGAGAGGAGATGAGATGTGAATGAGATGTAAAGAGATCCTGTGAGGTGTCTGCCTGCCAATTGTGAAGATTTTTTCTTGTGAGAGGAATGGCTGCAGACACCAAGGTCAGTGGTCAGGAGGGGGAGGAGTAACGCGGCTCCTGGCCAAGATTCCCCTGCAGCCTGTGGTGACGACCATGGTGGAGCAGGCTGTCCCTCTGCAGCCCATGGAGGTCCACGGAGGAGCAGAGATTCACCTGCAGCCTGTGGAGCACCCCACAATGGGGCAGGCGGATGCCTGAAGGAGGCTGTGGCCCATGGAGGGCCTGCTGGGGCAGCTGTTCTAGAAGGACTGCACCCTGTGGAAGAGATGACCCATGCCGGAGCAGTTTCATGGACTGTAGCCCATGGGAGGGACCCCACGCTGGAGCAGGGGAGGAATGTGAGTTTTTCTGACGATGAAGCAGCGGCATAAAAAAATGTGTGATGAACTGAGTGTAATCCCCATTCCCTCTTCCCCCCTGTGCTGCTCATGGAGGTGTGGGGGAAGGTGGTAGAGATAATGTTAAGCCTGGGAAGAGGGAGGGGTACGGGGAGGTTATCTTCTTCTCTGTCTCATTATCCTGTTGTTTGTAGTAATAAATGAATACTTTCCCCCAAGTTGAGTCTGTTTTGCCCATAACTGTAACTTTAAGGATTTTCTCCCTGTCCTTATCTCAAACCTCGAGCCTTTTTCCTTATATTATCTCTCCCTATTCTCTCCGAGGGTGCAGGGAGTGAGAGAGAGACTGCGTAGTCTGGCCCCCGACTGAGGCTGAACTACGACACTGCAGAAGGTGCACATGCTCTGAAATCCCTGAAACTTTCACAGTGGCAAACAGCCAGGGACAGGGATCTGAATGGGAAGATCCAGGGGCCAGGATGTACTTATGACAGGAAATTTCCGCCCTATGAATTTTTTCAGATAATTAATTCAGGTCATGGAGTATGGTGTCATCTGAAAGCTTGGTATATTCACATTGCTGTGTTCTGAGAATTGCTATGTATTTGATAAATGTCCACAAGGACCATAGAAATGAAATGATGTTCATAAATCTAAACAGGAGGTGATAAAAACACAAAGCTCAGCTTTTAATAAGCAGGGATTTCCATCTGGTCGTTCTTCTGGTGACATTACAGGTGTGTGCCGCATAGGCATTTATGGATGCACAATTTTACTGTCTCCAGAATTTCTTCCCAGCATATACATCTATTGATTCAGAACAGAGCAAACTACCAGAAACTTGCACCAAATAATTCACCAAAAGAGTAACACTTGGACAGCACTGAAAATGCACTAGCAAAATGAGTGGGAAGAAAAATGCACAGGTAGATCTGGACATTGTATTCTGTAAGAGCTGTGGCTTTGCTTTGGCTGCTGCAAATAGTTTCTTGTATGGTCCTATTTAATTGAAATGTAAACCACATGTTCAAATTATGTGGCCAGAGGTATCTATAGAGTGCTCAGGTGGTGATTTATAGAAGTCTCAGTTCCAGCTTAAAATAGTAGTCAGAGTGTGATGTAGCAGCAAGCATGTTTAAAACAGATAACAGGAAAGAGCTTGTCAGAAAAGGATGCTTGGGGGGTAAGGTGTTCCTTTCATTGTGTCTTTGCAAAAACCCCAGTGGGTATGGATCAGAATATCTTAAGACTAAATATGGAAAAAATAAATATAATTTTTAAAAGGAAATTGGAAAAAAAAATAGTTTAATCCTACTTCTATTTTATAGTACAAAATTTAACTGATTGTGACTTATTTTAGGTATGCTTCTTATGTTAAAATTAGAAAGAGCCCTAACACTACATTTCAAAACAGATCTGATGACTATCATAATAGAAAATGAGAACTTTTTAAAGTCAGTCTTTTTGAGGCTTTTACTTATAAAAGATTGTTCCAAATAATAATAATAAAAAATATTTGTATGAAACTATTCTCAGAAATGGAAATGAAAATGAGAAACCTGAATATTGATATTTTCTAAATTTCTTGACAATCTTTCAAATGACAACTGGCAAATTAGATTACTCTTAGTTGTAGACATCAAAGAACACAGTGTCTCAGAAAAACTCTGAAAAATAGCATTACATGCACTAGCTATTCTACACAGTACCAATAGAAGATCAAGGTATGAAATGATATCACTGCTCTATGAAAGATCTAAGCAACCATAAAATAGATTCAGAACACAGTTGCTGAAGTTCTCAATCAGAAGCACTTAATTAATTGTCTCAATCAGCCCTTGATAAGAGACCTTTCCCATTAGCACAGACTAACCCTGTCTCTGAGAAAAGAGACAAGTTCATTTACTATTTTCACCAGAGCATCTCAAAGCTGTGACCAGAACTAAACTTACCAGACACAAACGTTTCAGTGTTTTAAGTTTGACTGACAATTCCCTCAAGTTAGTCAGCAAGTAACTAGTGTTGGTCAAAAATAGGACATAGCTTGGTTCTGAAAAAGGATATCTGTGTAGTAAGATTTTTATTTTACTTAGATGTTCTGAAAGAATTGTTCAGAAATTATTACACTTAAAAATGTTATTACTGTGATGAAATATTACAGTATCAGTCCATTATCCTAAATTATATAGCTTCGAAGACAACTTTGTGCAAGTACAGTGATGATACAAGTCTACAACTACATGGATTTCAATAACAGCATGCCCTTCAAGTCAGCAAGTTAAATATTTATGTGATCTCTACACTGTGTTTTTTGCTTAAATTATTTAAATTTATAACATAAGTGAGAAAGAAAAAAAAAAACACCCGACAACCTGACATAATTAACAATTTAACAATGTCCATATTTGGCTTTCTTGGCTAAAGTATATACTTTACATGTAACAGTGAGTTTTGTTCAGGACGTATGGGAGGTTTCCATTCTATCCTTTGATCAGCCCTAGTCTTTGACCTTAATTCATAAAATATTGGGATGATTTGCAGTTTTTCTCTAACAGGTTATATTCAAAGTTTTTTGAAGTTAAGGTAATGATGTCAACTGAGTTTAGATCAGTTCCTAAATATAGCTAGTACTTGTTTAGTAGTACTCTTTTTTACTACCTCACTACATGTGTCCTTTCATACGGCACACAGGTGAAGGACACAAGAAAATTACTTGGTGTTAATTGCAAATGTTACAATTAATAGAAACACTTTAAACATTATTGACAGTTTGGAAAAGGTCTGTAATTCTCCCATTGTTCAAATAACTGTATGAAACAAGTATTTCTGGATTCAATAGCTAGATTTAGATTAGGAGATACTTTACAGTATCCACCTATTTACAGAAGCAGAGCTGCAACTTCACGCATTTCTAAAAACTAAATTTCGCTGACTAGAAAACTGTTTAAATGAACTTGCTATTGAACTGAACAGAGACTGGATTATTTCACATTTCACTGAGAGACATAAGTAAACTGCTTAGTGATTGGTTGACAAACCTATCCTGATGTCTCTATGAGGAGCTTAGCTATATTTATTTTTCCACTTCCTCTACCTTCCAAAAAAAAAGTGATCTCTATGAAATTTTCTTAAACAAGTCCGTTGCCTGAGACATTATGTTCTGTCAGATGTTTTTGCATTGCTTTTGCCTTTCCTACTGCTAGTGTTAGAATTATTTGATCCCTAAGTAATCACAGAAAAGTAGTACAAGAAGATGTTCCCCTTCTTCACAAATAATTGCAGTGGTAATTCACAGTAACATGTTTACCATTCCTATCAGACTGTTTTAGAGCATATAAAAGCCTTTCACAAAGTCTAGTAATAAATAACTCTCTTATGTATATAAGTAACAATATTTTTAAGTGTCAATAAATGCAGGTAGCCAGTTGGGAGACTACCCATTTTTTAAAAATGTAATTCAAGTTTCTCTGAGTTTTCTTGGATGCAACTGGTTGATTGAGAACACTGTATGAAATACTGCTTATTTCTAAATTTATTTAAGTGAACTTTAAGCATTTGAATTGTTTATGGAATAAGCAAGAAGGAAAAGTTAGACAGGGAGATATGTCTGAACTTCAGTCCCACTCTGGAGCTCAGCAGTGGCTAACATGCAGCCTTGTGTTCATAGTCTGAACATGAGCCCTCCTGAGTTGTGTCTGCCTTACATGTGAAGTAGGCAAGATATCTCCTGCTGAAAACGGCTTCCTATGGGCTACATTAAAAACTAGCAGGAGTCCCAGGAAGACAATTCAGTATGTCTGTCTCCATAAAGGAAATAATCTCTCTGAAGCTTCCTAAGAGCTCTGCAACTTGTCTAATCTTGCCAACCATGCTTCCTCTTCAGTCAGTGAGGAGATGATAAATTTCAGTCACCAAGTGGAAGATGGCAATTAAGAGTTCCTCTCTACTTGACAGAGAAAAACTGCATTCCCAAGCCAAAGGAGGGATCTGAAATAAGTGAGATGTCTCTGGAGGTTCTGATCACTTTCTTTCGACTGCAGAGAGATTCCAAAGTACTGAGGTGGGATACTAATATTTTTCCATGTTAACTTAGAGGACACGTATCCCATTCTATTAGAAGCGGCCCAGCAGCAGAATCTCCATCAATATTTCCTAGGTCAGAATCTTCTGCTTGCTTAAAATATGTTTTATGTACTTCATGTAAATTCACAAGGACTAACATGTGGGAGATTCAACAGAGGCCTACATGAACCTAGTTGATACAGCAGTAAAATAAGGTCAGGAAACAGACAAACACAGGTGCAAGAAAAGAAACTGTACTCAGAGGCAAGAAACAAAAACTGTAATCGAGTAAGAATGAGGAAGTGGAAACGATAAGGAGAAACTTGATGAGAACATCAATAACCAATCAGAAGTAAGGACGATCAGGGCCAACAGCCAATCGTAAACATACATGCTCAGTGCGTGAACAAGGAAAAAATATATAATGAGAAGAAAAAGAACAATAAAGGTCTCCATTCCCCAACAGCTTTGGAGTCTGTGTCTCATTCCCTTCACTATCACATGGTAGCCAAGCTCTGACTCAGCTATCTTCATTGCAAGAAGGTATTGTTTCACTGAGGCTAATGTACTTGGGTTCTTAGCTCAAGGTCCATGAGCCCTTGGAGTGTAATGGAATATTATTGCAGACCTCATGACTCAAGTCAAATGTGAGATAACAGTAAATGCTCCCGATAAGAAAAGGTCTGATGAACAAGCTTTCTCCCTTGTACTACTTAAGTCAGCTGTGTTTCTTTCCTGTGTGTCAATTCTAAGCACTTAAAAGAGTGACTTAGAACTCTCAAAAACTGAGACAAAAAAAAACCAAAAGTAAGCAAATATTCAAGAGTCTCGGGGTTTTTTTGGGGGGGGTTCTGTTTTTTTTTCTTTTGAGTTTTGAGGTACTGGGGTGCAAAACATGACTTTGTCACAAAGATAATTGTCTCCAAAAGACAATGCATTGACAACAAGGAGAAAAAAAAAGTCACAAATATTTGTCACACTTGCATGCCCACTGCATCCACCTGCCAGATTGTAAACCTGCATCTTTTTTTTTTTTTTTCCCCTGCATTTCAGGAAATTAATAACCTACCAAAAGCCATCCTTTTACTAATGTTGGGGGAATTTTTCCTTTTCCTGGTTGGAGACTGAATAATGCTTCCACTTTTTCACATTTCTATATTTTTTTTACTATTCCCCAGAACAGCTTTTAGAACCATTAGAAAATGATCTACTCAGTGTCTGATTTACTCTTAGTTTTCACTTCTCTCTCCATTAATCCTGGAAACAAAATTTTACTACCAGTTTGGTCAGCTCACCAAACTGCTAAGATAAACTCTGGAGGTTCTGCATTCTCTTCTTCTATGGCTACCACGCACAAAAAATTTATTTTCACTTGCAACTACCACAATGTCATATCTCACTCACCTAGACAGATTAGACAAGAGAGAAGACTACCAAGTACTCTATCATTCTAAACACGTAAATTCTGGGAAGGCTTTCTGTTAAATATTGCTGGTCATTTGTTTTAAGATACTCATTGTCTGTGTGCGTGTCTAGCAGCCTGATATTTAAGTGAAAAATAGTATTATATATAAATAATTTGTATTTTTGTCTAGATTTTCTTATTTAATTAAAATATAGTAAAATACGGTAAGTATGAATGTATATTATAGTAATAAAACTTTTTATTTCAATCTCTGAATAAGCTCCAATGGAGCTGTCATGGTCGATTATGCTCCAAAGTAGCCGTGAGGATCTATTATGTCAATTACCATACACATCTGTGACAGATTGTTCTTTTTTAGCTTTTTTTTTTAATATTAACATTCAAAATAAAAACAAGAAAGGGCTGGATCGCTCAGGGTATTGAAATGCAGCAGAGAGCCTTTCTGTTGGAGGTTACCCACTGAAATCTAACTCGGGTCAGTGGTAACTGAAAATTGCTGTTCAGTGATGCACATAAAAGGGGGTTAGTGTCTTCAAAAAACAAGTCTGAGGCATTGAAGTTAATGGAAGTGCTGAAAATTACTTAAATGCTTACAGAATTAGGTCCTTACTTCAGGTTCCAGCAGTTCATATTGCAGCTGGACACTACCAATTTTGACAATAATTTTCTGTCTTCACCAGACAAATACAAATATAGTCACTGTTTCAGTGGTCTTCTCAAGTACCCTGGTGGAATTTCACAAAGGTTTTACTGTTGTTTTTTGTTTTCTGGTTTTTTTTTTTTAGTTGTTACACTACTTCATATCAGGTTTTCTTACCTTTAAAAAAGGCAGAATGAGAGAAGGTATATTGGAAGTGATAGACGGGAAGTATGGGACCTCTTCTGTATGAGAAGGGGTTAAAAATTACTTTTCATCATTAGAAAGCACAACCACAATGGGTATGGTAGAGGTCTATAAATCATAAAGTGAACGATAACATTATTTTTCCTGTAATTAGTAGTTTAAACGGTGGAACTCAAAAGACAAACAGGTTGAAAGTACAAAGGTTCCACAAGGAAACAGACAAATTTGAAGTCACTGATCAAGAGATTAAACCCACAGTAATCCAAATGCAACTACAGTCTAAGTACATGCCAAAGAGCTGAATGTCAGAAACTGGAGAAGTATTGTCCAGATATCCACTACTTGTCTTTTGAAAAAAATAGGATCACAGAATAGAATAACCTTCAGTTTTGCAACTCATATGTTCTCATAATAGTGTTGGCATAAGTGAAGGCAGATTCTCATCTCTAATCTTCCTTTCATGCCAATAGTTACCCTCACTTGCATGTTACTATGGAATTATATGGAAAAGTAAGGGAAGGAAATGTGAGGAAAGGGAAAACAAGGCAAGAACACATGTCAATCTTCATAGCTGAAAATCTTGCATCTTTTAAAACTGTCTCTAGAACAAGAAAAAAAAAAAAGGAAAAAAAACCCAATAGTTATTATTAATCCCATCCAAAGGTAAAAATCTATAACTGATAAAAGGAATCATGACCTGGAAGTATTTTTTTCATTGATTATAATATTGAAAAGATTTAACTAGCAAAGCAAGTTCCATTAAGAGCTTTAAGGTGCCCAGGACAGTTTCATGAAGGTTAACACATATCATACAACACACACAGAATACTCATGCCCTTTGACATGAATGATGGAGGTTAGGTAGGATACAACAGAGCATCTCAAATAAACCAACGTATAAACACCTGAATTGACCCTACAACATCCAAACAGATAGATTAGAGTTGATATCAGTCCTCTAAATGTAGACATATAGTGATATTTTTTTTTTGTATTGTATTGTATCAGACCTGATGTTCAGCTTCAATACCAGAAGTTCTTCAATACCTTAAGTTCTATGCCCTACCTAGGTGGCCTGTGCATGTCTTCACTATCCTAGAAAACCTCAAGTGACACTAAATTCCCATGTTTAGGCAACTGAATCCTGCCCCAGATGTCAACATTTGTATTGGAAATGTCTAAAGCTAGATTAAGTGAATCCAAGCACTAATGATTAAAGACAGGTGAAATAACCCCATGTTTGAGTCACTAATCATGTATCTCCTATGTCAATCTCCAAGGCCTTACAAAGGTAATGCATGTAGCACTTCTGTCTAGTAGGACAAAATATTTTCGATGAAATCCTATCCCATTAACATCAAGAAAAAACCTCCCTTAAATTTCAGTATGTTGTTCTTTCTCTAGCTATCAGATCAGGTACAAGAGAACAAGCAAAACACCTCAGATACAGCTTTTCCTCTCCACACACCTTGAATCAGGAAAACAACCAAATATTGTTTGATAACATAAGACAAGCACTCAAGTTGAATTTTTGCTTGTACGGCGCTGAATTAGCAATAGCAATACTATGAAAATTTTGTGAGAAGTTCATGGAAATTATGTTTCAGGAATATCCTGAGATCAGTCAAGTAATAAGGGCATGGCAATTTAAACATTCTATAAGAGGATACATTCGTCCACTTCATTGTTTTAGTAAAATCCTCTTTTTCAACAACCAGCCTTGCAGAAGTAGGGTAGATGATGGTGAAATCTTTGTTCGGTCTTTTACACAGGTTATCATAAAGATTGCAGCTATAGTCGCTACTTGGCTTAAGAGAAAAGGGTTCTTGTCTTTCCTGCATGCATCACTGTGAGCACAGCATAGTATTGCCCTTTGTGTTTCATTTAATGTTGAAAATTTCCTTTCTTCTGCTTGCATATAGTGCAATGCGACAATTATATGACACATTAAAAAAAAAATTATGGCAATGCTTGCACTGTATCCAAATGTGAAGAGATCTGCAGTCATTTCAAATGGGAAACCTGCTATTAGCTTACACAATGGATTCCCCAGCTGAAAAGGAGACATAAATTGGAGTGAATCAAGCATTCACTGCCAGCAGATCTGCTGCTTGTGTTCACTGATGAGATGCAAATGTACTTAGCCAGAGTACAGCATCAGAAGAGGACCATGAAATTATAATATAGTGACTGTAATGAGAATGGGTTAATTTGTAGCATTTCTTATTCTAATTATGGTATTTGACACATGGGAACAAAACAATTTTCAGCCATTTTCTTTTCTTGTTACTATCCCTTATTACAAGAATGAGAAACAAGAGCAATCTGCATGCTTTTCTATTCTGTGAAATACAGTAGCAGGCTGCACTGTTTTGACCCTTTCAATATTCTGCATAGGTAATTTGAGAGAAGACAGTCCAGTTATGGTCTCAGCAAAGAGCATTTAATGAATCTAGGAAAAGTATAATTTGCATGGAAATCGCCTGAATTAGTTTTTTAAGTGCACAAGAATGTAATGGGAAAAAAAAAACAACCAACCCAACAAACCAACAACAAACCAACAAAAACCCTAGAAAACAGAAACAGCACAGTATTTCTCCACAATATTTCTCCATCTCTAGCACAATGATTTTAATAAGAATTAAAATGTATATGAACTTAACCTATTCTTAGAGTGATGGGATGCTAGTTTCATCTTGCAGTGTGTAAATTATCTATGCAGACATATTCTGTTTATAAGAGAGATGTCCAGCTGGTGAAAAATATCCTGTTCCACACAATTCAGATATTAATCCATTATTTTGACAGAAAACAAGTATACAGAGGTTAAGTTACTTGCCACTCAGACTCAATGGATGCATTTTTTCAGGCCTAGGGGTTCTCTCTTTTCTAACAATGACTACAAAATTGTAACCATAAAGAACATGGAAACATGGAATTCAAATTTCAATGAACAAACCCAAGTTCTGACAATACACATATGGACAAAGTACCTTTTTTAACAAAACACTGATACATGCATACAGTAGTATTGGCAATTTTGTTAAAAAATCCTCCTGTGGTTTACCTGTACCTACTTGATAACTGCTATTTGACAATTACTGCATTTATGTGCAGACATGTGCATTTTGGACAAGTACAAATTAGCTCTGCTTTTGGGAGTTGCTTCTGTTATTCAGTATCCTGGCTAATCTTAAAAATATAAATATAAGACAGATTTGTTTTTCCTTAAAACTCACAATTTTGAAAGTCTGATATGGGTGAGGATAACAGAGGAAAGTAAAAAAAAAAAAAAAACAAAACCAAAAAACCACAACACAGCCCACAGGTTTTCCTACCAAACCATCTTCAAGAGGATGAGGCGGATACATGCATTTTGAAGAACCCATCAGATATGAGAGGGAGAAGTGCAATCAGGTTTTTAAAGGAGATTTGTAAGATTTATTAAAACTTCATTTCAGCATTTAAATCAAATGCTAAGATTCAGGCTATTTTTTTGGTACCTACTTGGCATGTTGAAACAGCTGAAATGAAGGAATATGTTCACAAGGTGATTCAAAAGCTGTCAATAGAGGGACTCTTACCAGGGAATTAGAATTCACGTGCTTCCTTCTTTGAATTATGACTGAGCTTAGATAAAACATCAGGCATCTAACTGCTTAGCTAAAGATTGATCTAAAGATGTCTGACTGCTTCTGTTTAGGCAGAACAGAACTCTGTGATCCAGAATGGCAGTAGAAATCAATTTTAGGTTTCTCCAGCAATAATCCAGAGCCCAGCAACCAGACAACTTAATATTTGTCTTAGAGAAGGATCCCAAATTGCCAGAAGTCTGAAGTTGGAATTTAGAGATTCTGAATCTCCTTTCAAAATGTTCATGTCCTATTCATTTTTCCCAAGTAATTACAGAACCCTGAGTTTCTTGAATTAAAATGCTAATACAATTTGGAAATGAAATAAATTTAATTTACTTAGTAGAAAAATTCATAAACCTAGTAGAAAATTCATAGACCTAGTAGAATTCATAGACCTAGTAGAAAGGGAGATGGAAGATAGCATTAAAACTGTGTTATAGATATACCAAGAAAAGGACACAGAGGTACCTTGACTTCAGGGTATCAAAAGAAAGTGCATTCAGATTGACAGAACAGTTTATATCCATACTGATAACAGAGAACATTTCCCTTTTAGTGGTCAGTAAAGGAAGTAGCCCTGAAATAGCTAAGATTAAAGGTTGCAAGAAAAGAGTTATCTGTTGAGAAAAATCATTATATAACATAAACACATGCACTATATGCACATTCATATGCACATGTGCATATGCACATATGCACCATTATATGAATGCCATTATCCTTAGATCCATTTCATTACTTATCACTGGATATTTCTTACATATCACACTAAAATGAAAATAAGATATTTGGCCTTACTAAATTTCCCTAAATATATTCACAGAATCACAGAATCACAGAATTATTATCAAGATTGGAAAAGACCTAAAAGATCATCCAGTCCAACCATCACCAATACTCAGCTAAATTATATCCCTCAACACAACATCCAAACGTTTCTTGAACACCCCTACGGTCGGTGACTCCACCACCTCCCTGGGCAGTGCATTCCAGTGCCTGACTGCCCTTTCCAAGAAGTAATATTTCCTAATATCCAGCCTGAATCTCCCCTGGCGCAGCTTGAAACCATTGCCTCTAGTTCTATCACTGTCTACACGAGAGAAAAGGCCGACCCCTAGCTCACTACAACCTCCCTTCAGGAAGTTATAGAGAGCTATTAGGTCTCCCCTGAGCCTCCTCTTCTCCAGACTGAACAATCCCAGCTCCCTCAGCCGCTCCTCATAAGGCCTGTGCTCCAGACCCCTCACCAGCTTCGTAGCCCTCCTCTGAACGCGTTCCAGGGCCTCAATGTCTTTCTTGCAGTGAGGGGCCCAAAACTGAACACAGTACTCGAGGTGCGGCCTCACCAGTGCCGAGTACAGGGGGACAATTACCTCCCTGTTCCTGCTAGTAACACTGTTTTTGATGCAAGCCAGGATGCCGTTGGCCTTCTTGGCCACCCGGGCGCACTGTCGGCTCATGCTCAGCCGAGCATCAATCAGTACCCCCAGGTCCGTTTCCTCCACACAGTCCTCCAGCCACTCTGCCCCAAGCCTATAGTGCTGCCTGGGGTTGTTGTGGCCGAAGTGCAGGACTCGGCATTTGGTCTTGTTGAACCTCATCCCATTGGCTTCAGCCCAGCTCTCCAGCCTGTCCAGATCCCTCTGTAGGGCCTCGCTACCCCCAGGCAGATCCACACTCCCAGCCAATTTGGTGTCATCTGCGAACTTACTGAGGGTGCACTCAATGCCCTCATCCAGATCATCAATAAAGATATTGAAGAGGACAGGCCCCAGCACCAACCCCTGGGGAACACCACTTGTGACCGGTAGCCAGCTGGATTTAACTCCATTCACCACCACTCTCTGAGCCCGGCCCTCCAGCCAGCTCCTTACCCAGCCAAGAGTGTACCCATCCAAGCCATGGGCTGCCAGCTTCTGCAGGAGAATACCATGGGAGACAGTGTCAAAGGCTTTGCTGAAGTCTAGGTAGACCACATCAACAGCCTTTCCCTCATCCAGCAGATGGGTCACTTGATCATAAAAGGAGATCAGGTTGGTCAAACAGGACCTGCCCTTCATGAACCCATGCTGGCTAGGCCTGATCGCCCGGCCATCCCGCACATGCCGCATGATCTCCCTCAAGACTATCTGTTCCATAACCTTCCCTGTAACCGAGGGCAGGCTAACAGGCCTGTAGTTCCCCGGATCCTCCTTACAACCTTTCTTGTAAATGGGAGTCACGTTGGCAATCCTCCAGTCTTCCGGGACCTCACCAGTCAACAAGGAGCGCTGATAGATGATGGAAAGTGGCTCGGCTATCACCTCCGCCAGTTCCCTCAGCACTCTTGGGTGGATCTCATCTGGCCCCATGGACTTGTGGCAGTCCAGTTGGAGTAGTAAGTCTCTGACCGTTTCTTCCAGAATCACAGGGGGGTTAGCGTGCTCCCCAGCCGAGACTACCAGGTCAGAGAGAGGAGTACCCTGAGGATAACTGGTCTGACCTTTAAAGACAGACGTAAAGAAGGCATTCAGAACCTCCGCCTTTTCCTTATCCTCAGTGGTCACATTCCCAGCCTCATCCAGCAAAGAGTGGATATTCTCCTTTGTCCTCCTCTTACTGTTAATGTATTTATAAAAGAGTTTCTTATTCCTTTTCACCCCAGTGGCCAGGTTAAATTCAAGCTGGGCTTTTGCCTTTCTGATTTCACCTCTACACATCCTAATGACTTCCTTGTATTCATTCTCAGTTGCCCATCCCTCCTTCCACAGGCAGTAGATTCTCTTTTTCTCCCGGAGCCTCAAGAATAGCTCCCTATTCATCCACGCCGGTCTTCTTCCCCGCCGGCTCATTTTGCGGCTCAGGGGGACCGCCTGCTCCTGCGCCCTTAAGACTCCCTTCTTGAAGAGCAACCAGCTCTCTTGGACCCCTTTGTTCGCTAAGACTGAATGCCAGGGGACTCCCCTGTCTCTTGAACAATTCAAAGTCCGCCCTCCGGAAGTCCAAGGTAGCAGTTTTACTATTCCCCCTCCAAGCTCCACCATGAATTGAGAAATTTATTATTTCATGGTCACTCTGTCCAAGGCAGCCCCCAACCTCCACATCTCCCACCAGACCTTCCCTGTTTGCGAACAGCAGGTCTAGCGGGGCTCCACCTATTTGAGGTGCTTACCTGGTCTCTAACCCTCACTTGCCAAGGGAATAGGCTTCCTGTAGGTCTTGTGTTTTGGATGTTAACCTAGATGTCTTTAACATGTTAGAGTACCTTCAATCACAATAAACACTTGGTTTTTGGCAACTAGCATGCCAGGTTCTGCGATCAGGATTCGTTGAATATCTCTGCAGCTGTAACTACAGCAGTCACTTCGACAGGCTTCAGGTACCAAAATGTAAGACAGATAAGGCATCATGCCCAAACTCTAGCTGCTGATCTCCAAAAGGCTGCAGATATTCCATAAGTTTTGTCTCCAACCTGCCAGCTCCATTTAGGTATATTGGCATCTGAGATGGCAGTATATACCCATGTTTATGTAGCTGAATCTTGCCCTAAGTCTCTAGTAATTATAATAGGAGCACAGACATATAGTTCACATGTAGATAATGAGGGAAAAATTTCACTCATTACCTCTACTATTTCTTTATTAATAGTAAAAGTTTGAAGGCAGCAAGATGATGAGGCTAAGATATTTTTTTTTCACATTTCCTTATGTTGTCTTTCTTTTAACCCACATACATTTAATTGTATTTAAATTAATGTTGAAGTGAACTTAATGCTATTTCTGGTGGCAGTATCTCAAATCAGGATCTATTTCCATTTATTTCTCTTCCCCCCCACTCCACCATTTCTGTTTTGTAACCCACTTTATTCACAAACTGTAGTAAAATATGTGAGGAGTACAAAGAAATGGAGCATTATTTATTATTTATTTGTAAAAGTTTAGAATAATATAATTTTATGTCTGTAGTAATAAGTGGATATGTCACAATACATGTAAAATGACGTATCATCCATGTTTGTCAAGACTATTTCAAGTCAAAAGGGAGTAAGACTTTTATATAGTATACATAAACAAAAGTAAAAAATAAAGCTATTGAAATACTAACTGTTAGAATAGTTTCTGATACGTGTCGTGTCCCCCCCACCCCCCAGTATTATTAAAATAGAGTTCAGGTTTTGTGATTTTTGTTTTAGCAATCAGCTTCATTGTAAAAAAAACCCAAAATATTTACCTTTCAGTGAAGGTTGCTACACCAATTTCTTGAGACTGCACCCATCCTATGTCTCCTTTTCTCTGCTTCCATGAACAGCAAAGATGGAAACAAAACTCTAAAATCATTCAATCTTCAGACCATCTGGTCAGTTCAGCTTCCTATTGTGTCCTCTTTATCTCTGATAATTTTATAGTGGCTTAATATTTAATTTATGTTCCTTTCTTCTGCAGTTTTCCCCTCTGTTCTCTCTTCTTAACATTCACACAGATACTCATGTTGTTGCTACCTGCACATCCTCACTTTGATCCTTGGCAAGATATCCTGTATTCTTTGTTTGAAAGTAAGTATGAAATTGTAGGTGTATTTTCCTTATAGAGCATTTTCTTTAAAAAAGAAATTAAAAAAAAAGACTAGAAGATCTTTTGCAATAGAAAGCCAATTTTTATTAGAATATAACTCAAAATACTTACCTTTGAAATACAGAATGACAGAAGATAAATAAATGTTTATGACAAGTCCTCTCCGTTTCCATGCATTCTTAGAAGATGTGTCCCTGCTCCTTGCAGGGGAGGTTGGACTAGATGACCTTTAAAGGTCCCTTCCAACCCAAACTATTCTATGATTCTTTGTTTCCTTGTTTTCACACTTGGTTTCAGTTAACCTTATGAATACAGGAGTTGCAGCAAACTCAGTGCAAGCCTTTCTAGCCCTAGGAAGACTTTCTGTGACAGTGGAGACTTGCCTATCAGCTTCCAGCCCCTGTCAATGTTGTCTGAGTCTCATTGCTGTGCTATAGCCTTGTTTCTCATCCTTTCTTTACACGACCCTCCTCATATCCTTGAAACTTATCTCTTCCCAGCACACTCAACAGCTCTAAAAGGAAGGAGTAATTTCGTTGTTAGAGGTTTTCATGTGACCTAGTTATTCTTTTTTTTCAAAACAAATTAAACACATACTCCTCATCATGATGTGACCACATACCTCTTGCCCTATCCTGATAAATAAAAGGAAGCCAGGCACTACATTCCAACAGTAAGGCCACTGCCACCATCTGTTTGAGGCTAAACTCTTCTAAAGCATTATTGTTCTGGACTGACCTAACGAGAAGGGTCCAGAAAGGAGACAGGAGCTGGGTAGTAATTTTGTGGACTGGAGGTGCAGGAGTCCCACACTCAGGCTTGCTGCCTGAAGCTCTTATATTTAACACTTGAAATGAACTCTGTCTCATTAATATAGGACATTGGAGAGGGTCCAGAGGAGGGCCACAAAGATGATCAGAGGGCTGGAGCACCTGTCCTGTGAGGACAGGCTGAGAGAGTTGGGGCTGTTCAGCCTGGAGAAGAGGAAGCTCTGGGGAGACCTTTTAGCAGTTTTCCAGTACTTCAAGGGGGCCTACAAGAAAGATGGGGAGAGGCTGTTCAGTAGAGCCTGTTGTGAAAGGACTAGGGATAATGGTTTTAAAATAGAGGGAGGTAGATTTAGGTGAGATATTAGGAAAAAAATTTTTACACTGAGGGTTGTAGAGCACTGGAACAGGTTGCCCAGAGAGGTGGTGGATGCCCCATCCCTGGAAACGTTCAGGGCCAGGTTGGATGAGGCTCTGAGCAACCTGATCTATTTGGAGATGTCCCTTCTCCTTGCAGGTGGGAGGGTGGGTGGACGAGATGACCTTTGAAGGTCCCTTCCAACTCTAACCATTCTATGATTCTATGATTCTATGACATACAACTCATTAGTCAGGAAGTAACAAGGCAGCAGAGAAGCAGTAAAAGGATGAGAGGAGGCTAATCTTCTTAGAGATTAATCTTCCTCGGAGAATAATTCCAAGTGAGAGTTTCAGTTAAGTGATCTTATGACAAGGGAGTCTACCACTATCCATTTAACACAAGGGAAACTGAGGGAGGGAACAGAAGAACAACGACAAAGCTCAACTAAAGCAATGTAGATCTCCTCCACAATGGTCTGTGGATTCAAAGAACTGAAACTCCCCACATTTAATCCAAATTCTATCCCAGTTTTCTATTCTTTGGGAGAAAAGAAGAATATGTTGGTTATACATTTTAGGTTACTGGACTAAAGAATCATCACTGTAAACACAAAGAAGCACAGAGAAACGGTGGCTAGCAGAGAAACAACAATAAGTTGATCAGAGAAACAAGCCCAGGTCCCAACTCCTACCAGGGCTGCCATGGAACAGTATCAGCCCCATGGGTGTCAGGTGAGACACATCAGGATGGGTCATGGGAGATCCTCTTTGCTTCACCTCACAGGCTGATGGAGTGTCACTGTCTAGGGGTATGGAACTTATTATAGGATGCCAGGGAAGACCACCTTGGGATTATATAAGTCTTATTATGGAATGTTTAAAGGAAGAAGAAGAAGTGTGGAAAGAGAGGGATTGTCATATTGTCTGACCATGCTCTATTAATGATCAGTACAGTCCATCCTGTCTTCTACCCAACTGCATTTCTATTTTCCTGGATGAGGAGCTCCTTATTCTGTGTGCATGTGTGTGTATAGATGTCTAAGTGCCAGCAACTGATGTGGGACCACAGGCCATAGGGGCCCATGTGTCTAAGTGCCAGCACTTGGAGTGTGTGCATATTGTGTGGCTACTTCAATACGATTGCTTGCACATTCCAAGGTAGACTAGCCCCTGTGTAGTATGAGAGGCTTGGGAGCCAGGGATTAAAGTAGACAGAAGCCTAGGTTGTATACTGGAGAGACCAGAAAGCCTGGAATTTGGCAACTGGAGAGACCAGAGAGGTTCAAATCAGTTACTGGAGAGACCACAAGGTCTCAAGGTTGACTTAGTGACCTGTTTACATTTACATGGCTGTATTGGAGACAAGAGGATCCCAGGGATCAACTACTGGATAGATTGAGTGTTTGAGGCCATTTACTGGAGGGATTAACAGTGTGTGTGCGCTCATGCATGTGTGTGTACGCATACACATGTGTGTGAGGGGCTCTGAGCTACAAGGAGCTGGAGGGGCACTGCAGGCTTTACAGGTGCCAGCAGCTGGGGAAAGCATTAGGGCCAGTTCCTGCCCTCGGTGCATCAGTTCATGCTACAGGAAAGATCCACTTTGTACGCCTGCACACTATTTCCCACCAACAGATTCTTATTCTGAACTGCTAGAGAGGGGGACAAGATCAGGCAATTGTTTGTGCTGTGTTTGCATGTTTCTATCTGTATCGTTCTGTGTGGTTTGCTGCGTGAATTGCCATGCTCGTGTGTGTGCCTTTGGGGAATGCATGCTGAGCATCGCTACTGGCTGGGCCTGGGAACACAGAGCTGTAGCAGCCTCCCCTCCATAATGCTACCAGATTCAACAAAACTTTAACAATATTCACCAGCACTTTCCCTCTTTAAAAGTTTGACTTTGCAAACTCATCATTTTTTAAAGTTACTTTTTTTTTATTTTTATGCATTGTTTGAATGGATATTTTATATTAACCCATTCACGAAGCATTTCTGGCTTTTATTTTACCTTAGTTCTTGTTTCCTACATATCTACAGTAAAAGCTATCTAGTTTCAACTGAAGGACAGAAAATCAGGCTGAAACCACATGGCTAATGAGACAAAGTTAAAAAAGCTTTGGTAGTTGTCGCACCGGCATTCACATTTCTGTAGAGAAGCTGCTATATCTCAATTTAAATTTTTATATATGTATAAATGTATATTTATCTATATGTAGGTATATTGGGATAATGATACCTGAAGTAAAGCAAATGTAGCATTTATCATCCACTGGAAGAATTGCATATCTATGTGTAAAAAGGACCCTTCAGGATGATGGTTACAAAATGTACTCCTGGAGCATTATTCATCAAGAAGTTATTTTTTATACACTCAGTACATAAAATCTGCAAGGCTTAGATAAAATTGTCAGAATAATTAGTTTCTTTTTGCCTCATCAGTGAATGAAATTTAGTGATTCCAAAGCAATATTTCTGGAGAAGCCACCAAAGGGGCTGAAGTTGATTCATAGTAGCTAATAACATAGCACACACCCCACCCAAGCAAGCAACAGCTAATAATAAAAATAACTTTAATGGGTAATTTCTATGCTTTAGAATGCAGTTTCCTTGAGTTGAATACTAGAAAGAGAGAGAAGATATGCTTTTTAACTTGAGAGAGAATTAAAGCCTTGCTCCTGGTTGGGCAGTACTGTCTCTGATTAGTAGGTGGAAAGGAGGATTTAGATATGATAGAGAGAATTTATGGCATTCGTCTTGACTTCTGCTGCTACTTTGGCAAATCTCCTTGTTTACAAACTGCTTCAGTTGTAAGAGTTTTTAAGTATTAGTTATTCAGGGAATAATTGTAAAAAGAGCCATGGGACCTAACAGCAATATTTTTATGACTAACTATCAACAAGGGAAAAGAGAGCGGCTCATCAAACTGACAAATATGCATCCACTCTGAATCAAATGTTGAAAAAAAGATTTGTAGTCTGCTTGCAACAGAAATAATAAATGAAATACAGCAAAATTAATCTGTTTACAAATATGGACAATCTCACAGGTAGAAATGTTTCTATATATATAGAAGCTTCTTTATATGTCAATAATTACTTATATGCAGTACTTACAACAAGAGGTAGCAGTAGTGTTGTAAATCCCTCTCTTTGAACAGAGGAAGCACAGTCAGGATTAATCCAGCTCTATTGCCATTACAATGTGTGCAAAATACATGCCCTTTCGTTCAAATGTAGCCACAGCTGAGCCTCATACATGCATTGAATGTGATTTCCAAGAGCAGAACTCAGTGCTATCTTCAAATTCAGTTGTACAAGTACAGGGTAGCCAGCTCTTTTGAACTTCAGGCTCAAACCAGGCACTAAAAAAGCCCATCCAAAGCTGCTTTTGAAAGATTAATCTACAGCATCATGTGGAGGTGAATGGGTACCACTTTAGCAGCACTGGGACTGAGAAATGGAAGTTCCTTTCACATGACCTCCCCATGTTCACAGCAGCAGTACAGCTGATCAGTATTGTTGTGCTGCATTTTGGCTTTGCGCGACTGCCTGACCTTTTCCTCGGCCAGGCAGGCCTGCTGTGCAGCCAGCACGTGAAGCCCTCTGCTTCTCCCAGCCTGGCAACACTTAATGGCTCACATCAAGCTCTGATCTGTGCCTTAAAGCAATTTTAACAGCTTTGGTTGGAAAAACTCCATTTTAATTTCATTTAAAAACTCAAGAAACTAAGAGCAGAATGGAAATAAAAAGAGAAGCCATAAAGGGAATTTTGAATTCTGTTGACTTTGCTGAAAATCCGAAGAAAGCCAAATGCTTCATCCAGCCTTAATAATGAGGCTTAGACTGGCTCTGATAGCAGTCTTTGTACCACCTATTGCAAAAGCTCCATTTATATTCTATGTAAAATGTCCAATGAAGCATAGAAAACATGTAATTTGTATAGAGAATGGGAGTTATGCAATTTTTGCTGGCATAAACAATGCAATAACTGCTCAGAAATAGCCTTTTGCATTCATGAATGGGGTCCATTATCTACTCCGTCTCTCTTCTTTGCTCATTCTGAGTTGGGACATGGTAATAAAAGAAAGGCATCCTCTTTGCCTCAGAGCTTTGGTTTTCAAACAGCAAGTGGATAACAACATATGACAGCTCATTCTTGTCTTCTGATTAAGGACCAGCCATGTTTTACGGAAACTTACTAAGTTGCCAGACAATTAAACATTTGAATACATTTATATGTATTTAATTGGACTACTTTTGCAAATAGGGCTTTTTATGGAGTTATCAAAAAGATTAGACACTGTAAGGCAGTAGATAAGAAGCACCGAAGTATTATTATTGTTGTTATTATTATTATTACTGTCATCAGTACTGTTAATGGGGATAGTTAGGGTAAATGCAGAGTGAAGTGTTTGCAAGGTAACTTTCTGGCAGAGTGTGTGTCCTATATAATCAGTTGTCTGTAAATAAAGAGCCATTAATTGTGTCTTTAATAATTTTCTCAATGTTTTTTTCTGTTGCGTTTTTGGGGAGAAGAATTTACATAAAGGGGTACTGACAGTGTTGCTAAGAGCACAGCAGATGACATAATACATTTGGATTTTCAGAAAGCCTTTTGTAACATTCCACATGACAAGTTCCTGCTTAATCTCCAAGATGAAGCAAGGATTCAGGGCAGGACAGGAGCAGAGATACAGAACAGGTTGAAAAAAAATAGCAAAGTGGTGGCTATAGATAGTTCCTTTGAAAGAAGCTATGTCAAACTAGAGAAAGTGTTATTTCAGGTCTACAGGGGCTAATGCTTTAAAGTCTGCTGTGCATTTATGTGCTTTAATTTAGAAAGATGATCTACAAACACAAAGAACAACTGCAGTCTAGTTGCATTTTCTCAGGACAAAAAAAATAAAACAAAGATGATGAATGAAGGCCATACAGACAGCTAAACTTAAAAGCAATTTAGATTTGATTTGTAAATAGGTTGTCACAGAGGGAATTATATGTAACATTGACAAATACAAAGTAATAAAACTTTAGTGCTGTAAAACCTACTAAATTCTAGCCTAGAACTAATGGGATTAAACATTAAGGCAATTTTAAAAAAGGAAACCAAACAAACCAACCAACCAAAAAAAAAAAAAAATTACACCCACGAACAAACCAAAACAAAATTAAAAAACCCAACATGTTTCTGGATAAACAGATGAGTATTTCATGTTCCCTTTCTAAGAGCACATAAGACTCTTTCTTCAAGTAATAACTATACTAATACTTGGCATTTCTAAATTCCTTTCGTCAAATGAAGTAATCTGCACAAATCCTCCAAGATATTGGTCATTCATATTTCAGAAGGCCACTTATTCCCTGAAAGAAAGAAGTTAAATATTAAGAGATAGTATGGGGCACAAAATTTTTGTTGGTGTGAGAGTTATTATTTTAGTAGTGCAGAAATAAGTTCTTATCACTTTTGTAACTGTTTCACCTTTCTCCATTTCTGTTTAACAATCACAGTTGGGGTAAGCAGTACCTCTTGACTGATCACTAACAGGATCAATAGTAGCCGGTTTCATTGTACTCCTTCCTTTTTCCCTTCCTCACTAAACAATCTATTTTCCTTTCATTTAAAGGGGAAAAAGCTCAGCAAAGTTTGAAAGTAGTTTTCTAAAAGAAATCCTTGCTTTTGATAATGCCATGTTGCCCTTTGACTTTCAAAAACCCTTTCATAATGCTTCAAAACTTCCCCTTCATACTAAGCAAAAAAGCAACTAGATTAATATATTCCAAATTCATTTTTTTTTAAAAAAAAAAGAGTAAAGATTTAAAAAAAAAAAAAAAAACCAAACAAAAACCTCATGATATCACATGATGTCCTGGTTTAATCCCAGTCAGCAACTGAGTACCACACAGCCACTCACTCACCCTCCGCCTCCCCAGGGAGTGAGGGAGAGAATCAGGAAGAAAAGAAAACTTGTGTGTTGAGATAAAAACAATTTACTAGGATATCAAAGGAAAAGATTATATATATATATATATATTATATATATATATAAAATAAATTATGATGATAATAATAACAGGAATAATAAAATATACAAAAGAAATTATGCACATTTTCTCACCACTTGACAAACCAATGACTGATACAGCCCATCCCAAGCAGCAATCACAGAATGAAAAAACTGGAAACTATCCCAGAACAATTTTGAACAGCAAGAGAAAAAGCCAACCAACTCACTAGCCCACTCCCACTTATATACTGAGCGTGACGTTTACAGCATAGAATACTCTCTTTGGCCAGTTTGGATCAACTCTGCTGACTATACCCCTCCCAGCTTCCTGCACCTGCGCGTTAGTGAAACCTGGGAAGCTGGAAGATGTCCTTGGTCTCTTTAGCAACAACTAATAACATCAATGTATTACCAACATTCTTCAGATACCAAATCCCATACTAAATCCAAAACACAGCAGCTACTTGGAAGAAACTTAGTTCCATCCCAGCTGAAACCAGGACACATGGAACAAATTTACTCCTTTGGAAACAAGGAAACTTTCAAATTTATTTTTCAAATAAATGCTATTGACAGAGTGGTGAAGACATATTCGCGATGTCTAACATTAAGCCTCTCAATTCAGTGCCTAAGCTCTTACTTAGTCAATAGAGAAACATAGACTCTTTTTAGGTGATTTGAATTGCACTGTGAAAGAACCTGCAGTCCTGACTTAGGGATCTGCAATAGGTGTTCCAAGTCAAACACTGTAAATGCACAGTACAGGGTGTCTGTCAGCTGAAGTTTCAATATTTTCATATGTTCTGCATTTTCTACAGGATTTCCAGTGATTGCCAAGTACTACAGTATTCCTGAGTGTTCAGGAACAAAAGTTACAAGCCTATTCACAATACTGTTTGTATAAATTCTGAGTTTTAAAAAATTTTTTACTTCCTGATGGGAACAGCTTTGCTGACTTAGGAAGCCTGACAGCAAAATGTGTCAGAAGCAGGAATATGGAGACATACTCTCCTCATCTGGATTGGAATCACATACCCACTTTAGGATTCTAATAGACTCTGCAGTTACGTGGGTATTAACTAGTAGTTACATGTTTATGCTGTTAAGTTTTTATAATATGCTTCCTTTTGCTATACTTAAGTTTTACATAAAGATATTTCTATTTTTCAATGGCTGGCTGCTCCCTGAGAAACTGTTGTCTGCAGAGCCACAGACGCCAAACTAAACTCAAGACTGCAAAGGAGTTTACAGGAAACACAAGGACTACAGTCTTGCAAGGACTACAGACTAAAAACTTGATTTGCAGCAAAAGTAACACTATGACCTAGAGCAGGTGATGGCAAGCTTGGCTGTAGGTCTTTTAACCTCTGTCGACCTGAACTAGCTCTCACACCTAAAATAACATCAGGCAAAAACATAAACAACAACTAAGGAGTTGAAAATTTTGAAGGAATTTATGAACTACTTTTTTTTTTTTTTTAACTTCCCTCCACCAAAGGAAGATTTAAGAAATAAGAACAGCAGAAACCTCTGAAGTTTGAGACTATCTCTTCATAACTACCTTGGTATTTTACTCTTCATTCAACACAGAGCAGAATGCACCAAACCTAAAAGGACACAGGGAGAAACAGAGGAAGTACAGTCCACATTGCCTACCTACATCAGCAATTATTTTGGCTCAATTGAAGCTATCTGTATAGTGGAAGTATTTGATGTTGAGCTTCCAACATCCATACTGTATGTATTTCAGGAGATCTTCTTCAGACTGGCTCTAGTTTGATCCCATGAACTGAAAAGTGCATTAGGTGAGCATATCTCCTGGTTTAATTTTATCATTCACATTGCTCAAATATGTGAACCAAACTTCATCCTGTACACAACATCAGTGCTTCAATTCAGAAATTAATCCATAATTCAAATGAAAATGTTAATGTTAATCTATTATTCTAAAAGAATACCACTCATTACAGGACTTTGGAGCAGTGAAAAATGATATATGTCTTTAGGTTCAGAATTGTCCCATCTCATTACGACCTTTAAAATGATAAATTCCATTTTAATTAATTGTCATTCTGTCTTTCTTATAGAAGAGGTAAAAGACTAAAAATATTTTAAAACTTTCTAAGTCAGAATGTTTCAAGATTCAGACATAGATTTTTATTTGTATTTTTGGTTTTTTTACATTTAAATTTTTTTTACTTTTCATCTCATTTTAGGGCAACATATTATTTTTCATTGTCACAATTTTTTTTTCTTCTTGTTTCAGTAACTCTCAGTGGGCAGAGAGCTGTTTCCTATGCAGTTGTGATTACTAGTTCACTTGTCATTATATTGTGGCACATTAGTATTACAATACTGTGCTGGTTAAGCAGCTTTCCTCAGGCTAGTATGTCATTTACATACAGAGGAGACATCAGGCTAAGGTTCAGTTGCCTGAACACAGGTGTCTATTTTAGCTACTTGGATGCCAGCTGCTGTGTCCGAATTATGTTGGCCTCCCGCATTAGGAAAGTTCCTTATCATCTTTGGTCATACTGACATCTGGTATACTCTAGAGCACCTATATTAGCATTAGATTGCAAATAGAGATGCCTATGTAGGCAGCTAAGAGCTGTCTCAGAACTAAAGAAAAGTGTTGTATAAATGGCAAGCTCTTGAATGTATATCCACAGATTTTTCAGTCTTGCTTCTTGGCATGTTATTTGTTGACAATCCATTAACAGCTTAATCTAGAAATATAGGTGGTGGGAGTGGTAGCGGTAGTAAGAGAATATGAGGAGATATAATATAATTTTTTTGTCATGTACTGAATGCTAAGACACACATTACTGTCTTCCCTCTTTGGAAATTAGCCAGAGAGACCTTGTTGTTATCTTTTATGGACATCCATCTGGAGGGAAAGAAAAAAAAAAAAAAGGCTTGTTTTTCTCTACATGCAAAACTTTTCCTGCAGCTACAGTTTTAATTGCAGATTTCTCAAAAGGCAGTCAAGAGACAGAAAGAAGGAAATTAAATTAGAATTGATTCCTCACATAACACTTTAATATATGTTGAGATTTTAAAAGTATCAAAGGTAAAGACAGTGGATTGACTCTTGAAATATTTACCAAGTATGTTTTATTGCCTCAAATGCAATAATTAATTTAATTTATCACTTTTTTTTTTTCAGAATTCTTTTGAACATTTCATTATTTTATTCATTCAGGAAAAAAAAAAAGCAAAACAAACAAAACTTCAGCACAGGGTATATCTGGTAATATCACTAATGTTTTTTTTTTAGGGACTCCTCTACTCAGAAAAAATACCTAGTCCGATAAGGATGATAACACTGCTAACAGCAGTAACTACTATATAGGGATAGAGCATTCATTTTGTCTTTTTTTCCTGATAATTCAGTGAGGCGTCCTCTATATGTCTGAGGTATTTTGATGCATGTAGGAAGAGACAACAATTTCTAGACCACTTGCCACACAGATCATTATTTGGATATGTCACAGGTAAAACAGACTCAACCTAGGGAATTTAATTTATTGCAAATTAATGGAAAAGCCCCACCAAAAGACAAACAAACAAAAAAAACCCCCTCCTGATTCAGGTACTGAAAAATGAAGAAGACAAATAGTTACACAAATAGGCAAAACACTTTTCCTCCTCTTTTCCAGGCTCAGCTTCACTCCTGGCACCTCTCCTCCCCTATTCTTACTCTCTGCTTTCCTTGTTATCACACAGGCTATGTTCAGTCCCTTTTGGTAAGGCGATAGGCAGTGCAGGAGGTTGGGACCAAGGCATAGTGTTTTCTTTCAGCCATGGCTTGTCCTCATTCCTTTGTCTTTTCTTCTGCTACTCCTGTCTTCTTACCTGTTTTCTCTGTACCAATGTGAGTCCTCTGTGAGCTGTAGTCCTTCTAGGGAAGCACCTGCTCGGGTGTGAGTTACTCATGGACCACAGGCACTTTGGGGATATTATCTGCTCTGCCATGGAGCACTTCCTACTGCTTTGGCCTTTTTTTGTTCCTTTTGTTCTCAGGATTTTGTCCTTTCTTAACCATGCTTTCTGCAAGACACCACTAGTTTTGCTGATGAGCTCAGATGTGGTCAGTGGTGAGCTCAATGCGGAGCTGGCTGGGATTGTCTGGAACTGGCTGTGTCCAGCACAGGGCAGCTGCTGGCCTCTTCTCACAAAGGCTGCTCCTACAAGCCTCTCACTACCATAACTGTGCTCTTTATGACCAATATAGGATATCATTAGCTTATGGTGACTTTTGAGAGTAACCTCCTTGCCACCAAATAGAAAATCTTTCATTAGAAAACTGCTCTTTCTGAGAGCTGAAATACTGATGAAACAAGCTAACAAATTAAAGTAGCATGAAGGCAGTCTTAAACAGAGGGTATATTAAATGGAGGCATCCATCAGTACAGGACTTAGAAAGGGGACACGAAACACAAGGTTAAGGCTGATGTTACCAAAGCTTTTAAAGAGCAGCAACACGAGTTGAAATGGACATGTCATCTGGAGTTCAGCCGGTGTCAACGTGGTTTGTTATAGCAACGTGGTGAATCAGGGCATTGGCTGCTCACACCTTTCTGCTGAACAAATCACAAGTGAACAGACTGTCCTATAGGCAGACCAACAATGGAGGGTTGGAAACAGTTAACCCTTCTGGTCACAGGGTCATGAACTACTACTATTGCAAAGTTGCCAAGAAAAAATAGTTTGGATCAACTTTTAAGACATAATTTAGTTTTTCTCCTGATGTCAAAGATAGCCTGGCTTGATACTTTCTGCAATTAAAATGATTGTTTGTATTCTTTCAATGTTTCACCTCTTTGCAATCCAGCCTCAGCCATTCTCAAAGCATTGGCTTCTTCTTAACAAAGATAATGAGGAAAAACTTAGAAACTTCCATCGTGTCAGAACTATTTAATTTCCTTTCTGTCAGCCAGCATACATCTTTCTGTCTTGAAATTTACATGTGTCTTTTTTTTTTTTTTTCAGGCATGCTATAAATCCCATATGCATATCAATCTCAGTTTAAGACATTCTATATTGTATGTAAAACTTTTATTCCCCACTCCCCCCAAAAAAAAAAAAAAAAACCACAGAAATTCAGGCAGGCAACTTGGCTGGTTTCGTCTATCAATTCTGCTTTGCAGTTTGATCTATGCTGTATTTTCCTCTGTAGTTTCCAAGTAGGTTTCTCAGGGGTTATGTACACAAAAGGACAGAACTTGCACTGTTCAGATTTTTAACTAGTCTTTAGATAAAATAATAGTCACTCAAATAAAACTCTGTTCTGCAGTTGAACTTAGAAACCTTTGTGAGGATCCTCACTTTCCCTTCGAATGCAGGTACAACTAAGCATCAAAGAGTGCATTGCGCTTTTTTTTTTGCTAGAAACAATCTAAAATTGGCAATCCTAACAAGAAAAGCCCGTGGTTAAACAATAACACCTACTGACTGGAGAAATAACATTTAAGTCTTATTCCTCTCCAAGTTCCCTGGAAAAACATACACACATCTGAAAAGTGGTTTAGAAGCTGCAACATTTACTTTGGGACACAGAGAGCCATCTATATTTCTAGATTCAGCTCCAACAAATTAGCACCCTAATTTTATTCTTGGCTGAATGGGCATGATTAATCTGACTTAAAGTGGGATTGGAATACAGCTTTTTAACTCTCAATGTTTATATTGTACTTGCCTATGCACCAGTAACTTACGGTCAGTAAATTTCTAGTTAACAGAGGCAGTTAACAATAGTAGTTAAAATTACTTAATAGGAATTTTAGGGTGAAACTCATTTAATCCTAAATTAGACATCCCAAAATCAGTGAGATGACTCAGGGTTTTAGAAAATTACCTTCCATTTGTGAAAAAGGAGGTCTGAAAATATATTTTCAATATAGATTTCTATGTTTATGTAGGATGAATTGCACCGGATGCGCAGCTGAACAAACTAGATGTTGATAACTTAATAGTTATCAGTCAGAAAAGGAAAACAGTATTCTTATAGGATCATCATTTGTCTGACTGAATGCAGTAAAAAGGAAACATTTCCTTCTCCCTCTGTGTTTTATTTCTATTATCACTTCTTCTGTACCCTAGGAACCTGGAACCTGAAAATCAGATAGTAAACGCATCCTGGTTTTGAATCCTGTCAGGGTTTAGTCATTCGTATAGTTGTCTCACTGGTCAGTCTTTAGCTTTGTGAAAGTTGTAGTTAGTTTAAAAAAAAAACCAAAACAAACAAAAAAGCCCAAAGACTACCTAGAGATCACAGTAAGAGAAAAAAAAAAAATATAAATTTAACCAATAAAAGATAAACTGCTTCCTAAAAGTTAAAAAAAATAACCAATTGTTTTATATCTTTTGGGCTAGCAAGAGCTCTTATCTTGATGGATGTCTCTTAATCCATCTAAAATTACAGCAAATTACACATCACAAATGAGTGCAAAACACTGCATTCTCAGTGTGCACAGTCCATAGGAAAAGATATTTCCTTCTATACATCATTTCTAAATGGATGCTGTAGCTCAACAAAGCCAGTAACTTTTAAAAATTTAATGAGAGAGGAAATTGTTGTACATATATGTATGCTTTGACATGTTTGGGATAGAAACTGATGCCTCAAACTGTCGGAGGATTTAGGAAATTGATCTTTTTCTTCTCCCTCAGAAAACAAAATGATTTATTGAAATTTTACCAGTACATAAGGAAAAAAAGGAAAAGTAGATATTTGTTAGAATAACATGATGGCTGAAGTGGGGAAACATTTTTCCCTAACCTGATCCTCTCATCTAAGGGTAAATCTCTTGTACTTCACTTTCCCAGCAGTCTTAGGGGCATGGTATTCCCAAAGGCCAGTCTTAATAGTAAAGACCAAGGCAAAAAAAAAGTACTGTCACTGAGTACTTGGGCCTTTTCTGTGTATTTTGTCACCAAGACTCCGGCCACATTTTCCTTTGTCTTCCATTTGCAATTGATGTACCCGTAGAAGCCCTTCTTGTTGCCCTAAAGTCCCTCACCAGCTTCCAGGTGGGCTTCAGCTTTCCTAATCTCTTTCTTACATTGCTTAGATAGTGTCTCTATATTCCTTCCAAGTGAACTGATTTTGCTTCCACCTCTTGTGGGCTTCTTTTTTTTTTTTTTTAATGTCTGGGTTTATTCAGGATCTCCTTGTTCATCTATGCAGGTCTGTTGCTGCCTTTGTTTGACTTTTTTTTGTATTCAGCAGGATCGACCGTTCCTGAGCTTGGAGGATATGAACCTTGAAAATCAGCCAGCTATTCTGAAGAACTCTTTTCTCCAGAATGGTCTCTCAGGAGATTCTTCTGGGGAGGTCTGTGAGAAGACCAAAGTCTGTTCTCCTGAAGTCCAGGTTATGATCCTACTTTTTGCCTGGTTTCTTCCTTCCAGGATCCTGAACTCTGCCCTCTTGTGATCACTTCAGCCAAAGCTACCCCTGGCCTTTACATCCCAGACCAGATCTTTCCTGTTTGTAACTGTGAGGTCCAGTGTAGCACCTTCCCTTGCTGGCTTTTTTGACTATCTGTGTCAAGAATTTGTCATGAACGTGCTCCAGAACTCCTCTGGATTGCTTGTGCTCTGCTGTGTTGATCCTCCAACAAATGCTGGTGTGATTGAAGTCCCCCATAAGGGAAAGAGTCTGTGAATGTCAGCCTTCCATCCTTTGTCTGAAGAATAGGCAATATTATTCTTCTTCCTGATCAGGTGATCTGTAGCAAGCATCCACCACATGTCCCACCACACCCATCATTCCTACAGAGCCTTTACCCATCTTTTGCAACAAATCAGTGTGAGAGCTACCTTACCACATCTCTGTGATCCTAATGAGATGGTCACCCTGGCTCTGCAAATAGACCTCTAATTTCTCCTGTTTGTTTCCCATGCTGTGTGCATTAGTGTATGGACACTTCAGAGAGACACCTAGGTGTTCTTATTTCCCACAAAAAAGATGGCAGAGCTTCCCCCATAATGCTCTTCCTATAAGAGGATCCCATAAGGGAATCCACTTTCCATAATTACCCATAAGGTACTTCCTTATCTATGTGCATACACTTTAGGTGGACACTCTGCTACTCTGTTCTGTAGCTTTCAAGGTCTTCATTTTCCACATCACCCTGCACCCTCTGCTCCTCCCTGCACCTTTTTATACACTTGTTATTGAAAATACAAACTAATGTATAGAAAGAGGGCACCAAACTCTTTCTTTCTCTCTCTCTCTCTCTCTTTCTAATGTTCTACTTATTTTGCCTGCTTTCAGTGAATAGGAATAAAAATCGCTTGTAACTCAAATGCCAATATGAATCCTGTTTAATAATAATAATAAAAAAAAAACCAGACACAACAGTATTTTATGAAAAGAACATAGAAGTGGGCTACAAGATCTGGAAATATCCATGAATGTTGTTCACCAAGGTACATGACTCTTTGTAATGCAGTTTTTTAGAAGGGCGTAAAATTAATCATACCATAAAAGTTTTATAATATATGATGACTTGTTTCTTCCCTCGAAAAAAAATCATTCTAAAGCCAGATCAGAATTTGTTTCTACTGATTTGTCTTAGCTTTCATACAGAAGCATATGAATCTTAGTTGCACTGGAAGTCACATTTTGTTACAGGAGAGTCAGAGTTAACTCATAAAATAGTGAGTATTACCTTATACATACAACTGATAACAAATACATTTGTGCTTATAATTTATACATAGTTAACAACACAATTATCTTTTACCATCACTTAATATTACAGGATTTTATATGACTATTTGCTATAAATCATTATATAAATATTTAACCAGAAGGAGCTATGCAGATATTTTAGACATTTTCCTGAAACCATGTTATGAAAACTGTATAACCTGAAAGCTATGCTTACAAGACTATTGCAGAATTATAAAAACACAAATGTACACATGTATTATGACTTGATAATAGATGATCAGTATTTGTAAGACATCCAATGAATAACAAAAATATCCAAAACTGGCTGTTCTGGTTTTGTTTAGTGAGGGGGGGCCTAAGGTGGTAGCTTCTGTAGGAAACTGCTAGAAGTCGCTCCCCTTTGTTCAGTGGACTCGGCCGGGCCTAGGGCGGACCCGCTGCTGGCCAAGGCCAAGCCAATTGGTAGCAGAATGTCCCGTGATAACGCCTCTGTGATAAAGTATTTAAGAAGGGGAAAACAGAAAAAAAAAAAAAAAGGATGTGAAGCAGCTGAGCAGGGGCAGAGAGGGGGAGGCACAAGCCTTGTGGGCCTTGCAGGCCTCACCCTCTGGCCTCCTGCTGGGCAGCTGACTGGGCCCAACTCGGCCCGGCCCAGCTGCAAGAAGTGGAGAGGAGATGAGAAGTAAATAAGATGTAAAAAGAATCCTGAGAGGCATCTGCCAGCCTGTTGTGAGGAACGGCTGCAGACACCAAGGTCAGTTCAGAAGGAGGGGGAGGAGTAATGCGGCTCCTGTCCAAGATTCCCCTGCAGCCTGTGGTGATGACCATGGTGGAGCAGGTTGTCCCCCTGCAGCCCATGGAGGTCCACGGAGGAGCAGAGATTCACCTGCAGCCCGTGGAGGACCCCACACCAGAGCAGGTGGAGGCCTGAAGGAGGCTGTGGCCCATGGATGGCCTGCTGGGGTAGCTGTTCTGGAGGGACTGCACCCTGTGGAAGAGATGACCCATGCCGGAGCAGTTTCACAAAGGACTGTGGCCCGTGGGAGTGACCCCACGAAGGAGCAGAGGAGGAATGCAAGGAGTTTTTCCCCCAACCATGAAGCAGCGGCGTAAAACAACGCGTGATGAACTGACCGCAACCCCCATTCCATTTTCCCCCCTGTGCCGCTCGGGAGGGGAAGGTAGTAGAGATAATGTTAAGCCCAGGAAGAGGGAGGGGTGGGGGGAGGTTATCTTGTTCCCTGTCTCATTCTCCTGCTAGTTTTAGAAATAAATGAATACTTTTCCCCAAGTTGAGTCTGTTTTGCCCGTGACAGTAACTTTAAGGATTTCTTCCCATCCTTATCCCAAACCTCGAGCCATTTTTCCTTATACCATCTCCCCCTATTCTCTCAGAAGGTGGGGGGAGTGACAGAGAGACTGCGTAGTCTGGTCCCGATCAGGGCTGAACTACGACACTGGCAATGAAAAATTATGGCAGTATAAAACTGACAATTAGGTAAACTTAACATATAAAAAGCTCACTAAAATAATTACGTTTGAAAAGGAAATATTTTTTCTTAATATCTGCCTTGTGCCCAATCCACTACATACTGATTGAAGAAAGGTAACAGTGTCAAAAGTTAAACTATATCTAATATGAACATTTTTATGCTTTATATATGATTATTTACTGTCTTTCATGTTGTGAGCTGTATTTCATTAAAAGTAAACTATTATTTCTTGAGTCTCAGTTATGCTGCCGGGGTACTTATTCTCAATTTTTGCAGTTTTATCACTTATTGTGCCTACTAAGTCAATTCTGGCAATATATTGCTAATGTAGTACCATTAATAAACTAGTCAACGTTGCCTAAACTGAAGTTACCCCATTAATTTCAATATTATTATACTAGTTTATGTTAACCGTAGATATCAAGCATTATATGAGCAACATCCAAATCACTAGTCTTTTTATGTATTTTCTCTGGGTAGATCTCCTGCCATTAAAGTTACATGGGGGTATGACACTTGTCTATAAATTCTTTATAGAATTGTTTATGCCTTCCCTTCTCCCTATTGTGCAATACATGGATGTTTTTAATAACTGACTACACAAAGAGTAAGACTCTGTCATTAACACATCTATAAAGAATATAAAAATAATAAGGAAAAAAATAAGTAATATAAGATAGTTCAAATTTCCAAAAGTTTGCATTAAAAAAAAAGAAGTAAGACAAATCTTATAAGAAATTAAGATGAAAAAAGAATCCCAACAAAATTGAAAGGAGGCAATAAAGGTATTTGAGTGACATCCATGTGAAAAAAAAATCCTGTTTATAGTACTAAAAAGAGATCTATACTTTTGGTTTCACCTCAAGTGTTTTCTTATTTTCCATACAAATGAAAGGCAGTTTTTAGACTTGGAAACTTGCCACTTCATATATAAAAAAAAAAAAAAAAGAAAATATTAAATGCTACTTTGCTGTGAAATAGAAAAATTTCACATTAAATCAAATTCGTAACTACTTGCTAAGCAAAAACTGGTAGTTTTTCACAGCAAAAGAGCAGAATTGATTTTGTGGTATCAAAACAAGCTATCTACACTTCCATACTTCAGCAAAGAAATAAACTAAAATTACATTTCCACTACTACAAGCTTGTAGTTTGTATTTTTCTGCATGTTCCCTAGGTGAAGTTATAAGAGGGCATTTGTTGAAGGAGTACTTGCGTATGTAATAAGTGGTCACATAGGCAGGATGACAAGTAGCTGATTTACTCTTCATATATTTACTTGTAGGGGTTCTACTTATAAAGGCTTTTCAGGTTTATTTAGTTTATCAACCAAAATTGAGTTTAATGGATGAAACAACTTTTATAATCCAGATATTTTATAAATATTTGTACTTTTTCTGTGAATCACCTGCACACCAGCAATCTGACTGTGCACTACTGAAGTCAGTGGGAAATGTGCTGTTGACTTCTGTGAAAACAAAATGTAAAAGGACATTAAAGCTGTCTTTCTGTTGCCAAAACATTTTCTCTAACAGCCTCTTTTCTAGTATTTTTTCTGGCTTAAATGTAAAGATACATTTATATAGCACAATACAGTGTCGTGTACAGAGGATCACATTGATGCAGAATAATTAAGGAATAGGCACATTATCCTGGAAGTGTGCCATACCTCATATTAGTAGTGCTTCTGGCACCTCTGCTACATTGCTGTGCTGCAATACATCAGGTAGACACGTTCTCCGAGAGCTAATCCTCTCCACTTACCAAACCCTTTCCTAGTGTTCTGAGTCCTACCGAATAGTCATACTTTGTTTTATTAGTCCCAAAACATATTATCATCCTGCTCCATTAATTCTCAGCAATCATTGCTGTTACTTGACTCTAACACTGTTGCGTTAACTACTTACGTGATTTTTCATGTGTGGCTTACACACTTTTCCAGATAATGAATAGAGCTGATGAAGAAGGGTACAAGTACTAACTTGTTGCTAGCAACAATTCCTGCAATATCAAGTTTGGAAACTATAACTCCCCCTTAGGGGGAAAAAAAAAAAAAAAAAAAAAAAACAAACTACAATTGGTTTCTCATTTTTTTTTATTTGCTCTATTTGCTGTACCCGGGAAAATTGTCTTGTGTAAACCAGTGTGAAATAGGTTTTTAAGCTTATGAGGCTTAGTACCAGACTTAAATCCACCCAATATAATACTTTTTTTTTTTTTTTTTTTTTTTTTAATTACACAAGGATTCAGGACTAAATGCAGCAAGGTGCGAGGGGTCCACATGGACCCCTATCTGAGACATTGGGGTATTGACACACAACCACAGTGAATGAAATGCTGAAGAAAGACATGACTGCAACGTTAACTTCTCTGACTATTTTTATTCTACCTTCTGAAGACTGCTGCGCTCTAGAATAATGAAAAATCTAAGCTGCATGTAAAGGATCTCCTAAATTGTCCCTGGTTTGGAAACCTATACATTATGTTTATATGTTAGCATGTCCAGATCACAGTAAACTTTCTCTATATACACTGGAGACAAGTACTGCCATTGATTATGTAGAGAACAGTGGCTTTTTTTCTTTCTAAGCTAAACTTTTATCTGAGTTGCCTGAAGTGAGTTAGCTTTCCAAAGTTAAGTATGATGAAGCAAGGTTTAACTGCTTTTGTTTGATTGACGCACCACTGAAACTGCACAGTTTCATTGGTGCTCAGTGACAGGACTGGGGCGATGGGCACAAACTGAAACACAGGAAGTTCCCCCTGAACATTAGGAAACACTTTTTTTTTTTTTAGTGTGAGGGTGACCTATTACAGGCACAGGTTGCCCATAAGGGTTATGGAATCTTCATCTCTGGAGATATTAAGAAATTGTCTGGATGTGGTCCCAGGCAGCCTGCTGTAGGTGGTCCTGCTTGAGCAAGGGGGCCGAACACAATGACCGCTAGAGTTCCCTTCCAATATGTGATTCTGTGATTCTGTGAATATTAAAATGTCAATTAGCTCCTCAAAATTCCTACTAAGCTGGCTATCTAATGCTACAGACACCTAAAGCTCCTCCCTGTTGGCATTTGTACAACACCTTGAGTCTCAATAGCGGCCTACTTAGAGCCTTTACACCAGCAGGATTTAAAATCTAAATTATTCTCTGAATTGGAATGGACTACAGCCAATGGAAGTGAGATAGCTTATGTGTACCACGTAGTTCAGTGATTAAGACATTCACCTGAGAAACAGCAGCACTGCTTTCATATCTACTCTTTCTTATGGTGTTTAAGCCTCATCTTAAGTCCCCAGCTTTCCTGAAATGGCATTTGGAAGCACTCTTCATGCATCTATGAAACCTACTGGGAAACTACTGTTAGGAAGGTGCTTCAACATTCAGTACCTTTGGTGAATTTAGACACTATTTTTTCTAAACAATGAATTTATCTAATTTTAGAGTTTTTGACTCCATGCTAATTTCATATTAGTTCAAGATTTTTTTATTTTTGGTGTTGAAGTCACAGGGTCATCCCTCGCACCCTAAAGATGACACTGTCATAGTATACATTCATCCACCAGTCCTTGCATCATCATCATCTATCAAATTCCTGAACCACAAAACCATTTTATCTGTATAATATTTGAATTCTAGCAAAAGAGAGACAGGGATTAAATTCACAAAAAAAAAAAAAAGCATGCTTTGCTGCTCAATATTTTCCTCATATCTCTTTCACTAAGTTCCTCCCTTTGATATTGCAGTTGCTGTCTGTGAAAAAAAAAAATAATTGACATTGCAAAATTAAGTGCAGGATTTGACACTCAGTTTCAGATAATAAGCATAGGTACCACACACCTGGCATTTTTTTGTTCTTTTCGATCTGCAAGGAGGTTGAGTAATTCAGTACCAATTTGGCTTTAATAATAATACTCCCCTTAGTATACTTAAATAATGTTAAAGGCACAGCAAAAACTGACAAAAGCAAGGCAATTCGAAGTTATGATGGATACTGCCTTTCACTTAGCTTATTGTGCAAAGTTACAGGTATTGCAGAACAAATCATTCAGTGACCTGAGAGCCTCCCTGTAATGGCTAAGTATAATGGAACAAGTCAAGCCTGGAGTATTATCCTTCACACTGATTTTCCCCTTGCTTTTGTCAGTTTTTTGTCATAATTTGGCTTTTAGCCTGGTAATTTCCTCCATTTACGAAATGCTCCCCATGGAAGTAGCTGCCTGACATGGGGATATGTAATCTGAGACTTCTTAAAATATGTATTGTGTAATCACATATTGAGGTACCGCTAAAGCAGCAATTATTATTTTATATTTCAATTACTATTATATGCTACACCATTTTCAACTATAACTTGCTCTCCTGGATAATCACATTGTAAAGAAATCAGAAATGAGATTTCCCATATGTCTGAAGTTACTCAGTTAGTGATCATACAGTATCGCTTGTCATAATCAATAATGTTTACTAGAATGTAAGTTAATTTTCTGAAATAAATGTCCAGTTACATTGATGAGATTGGCTGTTGACACTGATTGGCAGACAGAAGTGAGTCTTTCTGGCAGAACTGAAATGTAATAGTTATTGAAAAATGTGAGCAATAAAAAGCTACAATTTTACTTTAAAATGTAATAAATAGAAAGAAATCTATGTCTAAAACTGTGCTATCGTGTTTAGGTACCAAGGGGCTTTGAAGGGAAACAAAATGGAAAAAAAGTGTATTGCTTATTTAGAAAGGAAAAAAAAACACAAACAAACAAACAAACAAAAAAAAAACAAAAAACCTCATTATTTTTTTCCCCTGTAACATATACACTTTCTCTTCTATCCATCTGCTGTGCCACTGGTTGCGCTTAGTGCATATTGTATATGCAGTGTACATGAATATTAAGAAGGAACAGGTAAGAAAATGTATTATGTGTTGTCAGTTAGTTATGGTAGGAGACAACCAGCTAACAGATTTGCAGAGACAGGCGGATCTTCTCAGGAGGATCAACGAGTTTAAGAGGAGCTGGGATGACACATGGTTGCTGTTAGCCTCAGCGGGAGTGACAGCAGAGGGGGAGGAGGGCTGGCTGTGCGCACAGCAGGTAGAGCTTGGGGCAACATGCCCTTTGTTTTTCTACATGAGATGTTGATAGCCAGACAAAAGGAAAAAAAAAATAGAGACCGCTGCACAAAATAGTTTTTTAGCCTAATTTCATCCAAATGGCTGTGTAGCACCATGAACGTGTAAAATAAAAATCAGAAGGGGAAACACTAAAAGCTATTTGCTTGTGATGATCTAAAAGAAAAGATCCGTTGCCAGACTTCATAATTAATAGACCTTTTTCTCTGTGTAGGGGCCTTGTACTTCTTCTCTCCCTGGCTATGTGCCCTAACTGAGACCAGGCCTACTTAATTTGTATGAGATAATTGAAATTATTTGTTTATTGGGTCCCTTTATAGCCTGCCACATCTAACTCTTCTGTCTCTTTTCTTGATCTATGTAAGATAAAAGCACATTCACAACATGTTGACACTTGTCTGTAGTCCTTGTTTTGCAATAAAAAGCCTATCAGCACATCTCTTTCATGATCATGCAGCCCTTCTTCACCCTTGGGCAAAAAAAAAAATGGAAACAAAAACAAAACAAAAAAAAACCCAAACACTGAAACAGCATTGGCAGAACACTGTAGCATTTTTTTCTGATGTTTGCTTAGCAACTCCAATAAAGCTTGAGAGCTTTTAGCAACCATCTTTTATTGTTGGGAAACAGTATGGGTCTCTAGAACAAGATTTTTAAAACACATTTTCTCTCATTTATATGTCCCTGCCCCAGGGGCTGCTGTTCCAGTTGTGATAATTTCCTTACTATGTGAATGAAGACTTGCAACTTCATTCTCTGCCGAGCTGATACCTACTCAGATTCTATGTTACTGGTTGCAATAACTCAAGGTTAGTTCCATCTTTTTTTCTAAGGCTCCTAAGTTAGAACAGTCAAGTGCTATTGCTAATGGACAGGAACAGCAACTTCAGGAGATAATTCAAGTTTTAGATGCACTGAATTGTGTTGCAGGGAAAAAAACTGCTCAGTTCAAACAGTTTTAACTAAATTAGGATCAAAGCCGTTTAGTGATTTATTAACGACAAGTAATTAACCAGTAATCAGTGAGGTATACATTCAGGATCAATATCAGCAATACAGCAGCTAAACAACAATGCTAGACACTTACAAAATGTTAATAAGCACCTACAAGTTTCTAAACACCCTTCCATAACTAAACCTTAGAAAATTTTAAAATCCCCCTACACTTCCCTCGCCCCCCCCCAAATCAGAGATCACTGGCACCCCGGTCCCTGGGTGCAGGTTCCCCACCTGCTCACTCATTGGAGATGTGAGCCCTCCAGCTCTGAGTGAGGAAGTCCCAACCCCACAAGGTCCCCCACACCCAGCAGTGAGGTAGCCCTGGTTACCAGCTCCCTGCTGACACCCCATCGCTGGGTACAGGCTGTTCCCAGCACTCCATCATGAGGCTGCACTGCCCTGTCAGGTCTGGGATCAGGTGCTTAACATGACCATTTTTAGTGCAAACACCCTCCAGACAATTTTGTCTATGTTCGATCTCCATGCACGCCATGTGCACTCACAGTCTTATTTATATATTATCCTGGCTATGTGCCAAGGGTGAGTGTGTAGGGATCCTCACAAAACTCCTGTTGAAGGGTTCCATCTCTCCAGCTATTAGCATCAAGGAAGCACACAGCAACCGGACTTCACCTGTTTTAGGCATCTTAGTTATATTTACTACAACGAATGTTGACCCATGTGCCTAATCATAGACCAGGGCTGTCACTCTTGGTAGGTTCACCTGGAAAGATGCTGACTTATTTCAGGATGAAAATTGCTTCACGGAGACTAAACTGACATTTTTAGTCTAGAAAGATTGTTTACACAGTTGATGGTACACTACAGTTCTAACGTTGCCATTTTATAAGAAAGCCAATTTGAAACTGTTATGTCGTATTTTCTTTGTAGCTGAAGAACCAAGATTTTAATCTTGGTTATGTCCCTCATTCAAAGCTTCTAGCTTTTGACTTTATTGGCAAAGTCTGCTGAAAATGGAGAGTCTCAGAAATAGAAAACACACTGTTGCTGAATTGATGTCACTGTCAGTCAAAGCAGTGCAAAGACAGTGAGTGCTATGAAGTAATGTGCATTCTTTTCTCTTTTACTCATTCATACCAATATTGTACAAGAACTTGTTGTTTCTCAGGAATATTTCATAAAGTTTGCTCTTTATCTGCAGAACATCAGAAAAATTTTCTATATAAACAATAACTGTAAAGCTGATTAACGTATCTCTTGGCAATATCTTCACAATGTCCCAATCCAAACCTCAGTTTTCCAATCCTCTTTAATTTTGCAGGTGAACATCAAATCCGTATGAGGGACACATCAAAATATCATTGAAGAGTCATTAATAACTTTTAGAACAGGCTAAGGCCTTTCTTACATTGTAAATAGCTAATTTGGCATCTACTCTCAAAAGAAAAAAAAGACTATGACAATAAAACATTTTGATTAAAATGAAGGGTAAAAAAGACTATTTAAAAAAAAAATATTGTTAAGCAAATTCATACCACTGGTATAAAAAATGGGTTTTGTCTTTTTTTTTTTCAAGAGGATATTTGTTTAAAGATATTAATCAGAGCACCTGTTTTAAGCTATATAATTAATTGAAATTTATCCTATTGTTTTAAGTTTAAGATTTCTATAGTGTATAAAAATAAGAACAGGTTTAGGCATAAGTGTCAGTATTTGTTACATCAGGATCATATAGACTAGGTCTTTAAATGTATTCTGCTAAACTATTTTCAGTATTAGGTCAGTGGGATAACATGGTTACTTAGTAGTGGTTGTCATTGTCATTGCTGGAAATGATTATTCTTAAAAACTTTGAAAAGCCAGTTTTGAACCTGTTATGCAAAAGCACAAAACATGAAGCTTAAAAATCAAGATTACACAGGACTAATGGTGTTTTACCATTGAAGTTTTCTGTTTATAATATAGCAGAGACAATATTAGTTTATTTGGAATTCCAATGTCCCTCTCAAAACCCAATGATGTTAAATAACTCACTTCCATATTTTTTTTAAATCTTCTTAGCACCAGTTGTTTCAAAAACACTAGTCAATGCCCTTCTGTCTATACCATGTCTTTAAAAATCTTCAATTTTCTTGCCCAAAAGCAGTTTGCAATGCAAATGGATTCCTGTATAAAATTAACCTCTACATGCACTGCTACTTCATGTTCTCAAAGACATTTTATCATTTCTCATATTGCCGTTTACAGACAAGTTCAGCCATGTGAATACATCCCATCATATCTTTTCTACTGCCAATATTTCTTAAAAAAAAAAAAAAAGTATGAAGTTCCCTACAGTAAGAAGGTATTTTCTGCTGTAGCTGATTGTCCTAGGAACAACAGAACTTCTGATCCTTATTTCACAATTAATATTTTGCATCATTAAAATATAGAGATATACTTGTAATAATAATGCCAAGTGTTATAATCCACAGAAAATTCAATAGAGACTTCTGCAGTTGTAATACTGACTTGATACTATTCCCCAAAGAATGTTAAGAACTTTTTTCAGTTCAGAGAAAAGAAATCTGAGAAAAGACTTAAGAAAAGAGTGTGGTACCATCTATTAAAACAGAAATAAAAATTTTATGAATGTTATATATATAGCATTTTTGTAATAACTGTTTCAGAATCTCCCATTTTTGAGCTGGCAGAAAAGACCCTATTGATTAATGATTTCATAACTAATTAAATGGATTAGGATAGAGTACAGAACTGACAGAGAGATCTTAAAAGGCTAAGATCTACTAGTTCATCCTCCTCCTGGTACAATATTATTTCAAAATATGTTATTCAGTCTTGTTTTAAATGATATAAGCAAATAAAACTGCCCTATTACATAGCTGACACAACTTTATAACTGAGTACCTCCTGCACAGTTTTCAGGAAATGTAATTTTATTCTTTTTCCTTAGTCACATCACTCTAAAACCACTCTTTTTTTATACTCTTTGAAACAGTATTTTGTGTACTGTTGTCCTGTCTTTAACAAACAGTTTGATCTCACTGTTTCTTTCTAGTCCTCCTGGTCATTTTCAATATTTACAGTTCCAGAACTGTCAGTTCTCTGGCTTTATGTCTCCAAATGTCTCTGTTTATATAGTCAATATATAAATACTAGTGATAACTTTTTTCTTAGCTCATATTTTATGGCACATTTTTAATTAAATTGTCCTCTCTTTCATCATTATTGTCAGTTTTAGGCCTTCCAAACTGCTATTCATATTTATGTTTTGAATCATCGTACTTGAAATTCAAAAGATTCTTCTGCGATGTACATTCATAAGCTCTTCCTAGAGCCTTCTTACTATTTTTGCTGCTAATTTGGAAGAAGAGAGCTGTTGGATGTATCTTTGGAAATGTGAATAAACAAAGAATTAAAATAATCTGAGCCATAGTATGCCTGTTCTTTAATAATAAATTTGCAGTTACCTACAAGCTTTCCTTGGGCTTTCATATGCGTATATATATGCATATATATGTGTATATATGCATTCAGGAGCTCAGCTGGATTAGGAAAGCACTAGGAAATTGAACAGGCCTATATGCTAAGTGTTATGCCTTATGGATAATTTAAAAATGTTTTTTTTCTTAAGCAACTAAATAAAAAAAAAAACCAACAACCAAACAAAAAACCCGCCAAGAACTGAATTTAGAAACAAAGAATAAAAGTCATTAGAGGACATACGAAAAAATCCAAAACAGAAATGGAAGGAACTCTTCTTTACTCTCCAGCTCATTAATTCACTTATTCTCATAGGAAAACAGAACTACAAACCTCCTTTTTACCTAATCTGAAACGCAGAGGGAACTGAAGCTTAACTTCTCTTAAATAGGGTCCTTTGATTTACATTACCGTATGTTCAGAAAAAATAGAATGTGGATGCTATATACTTCTCCCTAGTCTGTGAAGGTGCTTAATCACCAAGTTATGGAATTATTATCTTTTTCACTCATTCACATCTAAAATGTGTGCATCCAGTAAAATAACTTTAGCAATAGCAAATTAAACAGTCCCAGAGGAAAGTAATTGCAGTGTGATCTAAGCTTATTTGTGGCTCTCACCTGAAAAACTTGAATGTCCTGTTCTTGAACTATTAAACATTTTTAATATTTTGGAATAGAATAGAATAGGGACCTACAACAATCCTCTAGTCCAACTGCCTGACCAATTCATGGCTGACTAAAAGCTGAAGAATGTTTTAAGGGTATTGTCTAAAAGCCTTTTAACACAGACAGGCTCGGGACATCAATCACCTTTCTAAGAAGCCTGTTCCAGTGTTTGACCACCCTCTCGGTAAAGAAATGCTGCCTAACGTCCAGTCTAAACCTCCCCTGGTGCAGCTTTGAACCACTCCCACAGATCCTATCAATGGATCCCAGGGAGAAGAGATCAGTACCTCCCTCTCTACTTCCCCTCCTCAGGAAGCAGCACCATCCTAGGTGCAGAATCCAGCATTTGGACTTGTTAAATTTAATTCCATTAATCATAGCCCAATACTCCAGTCTATCTAGATCCCTTGGCAAAGCCTCCCGTCCCTCAAGAGAGTCAACAGCAGCTCCCATTTTGGTATCCCAGCAAACTTGCTAATGGTGCATTCAACTCCTGCATCCAGACCGTTGAGAAGTATCTTGAACAAAACTGGCCTTAGAATTGAACCCAGAGGAATACTGCTGGTGACCACTCACCAGCCAGATGTAGTCCCATTCACTACAACCTTTTGAGGTCTACCCTTCTGCCAGTTCTCCAGTCAGTGCACCATGAACCCACTCATTCTACAGCTGGACAACTTGTGCGCAAGGGTGCTGTGAAGGACAAGTTTTTAAGATTCTGTCTGGTTGTTTCTCTGTTTTCTCTTTCTCTTTTACTTGATTTTTCCATCTGAATTGGTTCTATGAATTAGCTAATAGTTCTGGCTTTTGTTGTATCTAAATTGCAAGCTAGGTAGGCTTCATTCTCCAGTAACTTTTGCATCCAGTTTAGAAGACAGTGTTTGTTACAGTCTGACACTCCCAATGTAGAGGTAACCTCACCTATGCAAGTAGTTGCGGTCAATTTTGATTTTTCTCCTCAAGGTTAAAGTATATGATTTGGATTGCAATGAATGGCTTTCTATTTTCTTTAATCTGGATATTAAATTTGGATATTTTCTTAAATAACCTGTTCATCATGGAACCACTTACTCTCAGACAAGCTGGACATCATTCAAACATATTATCTCAGGTAACCTGTTATTCTGTGGATGATCTGTCAGGATATGTTTTTCTTCAGATACAGGTTTATATTATTTTAACAAATAATTAAGAAATCTTACTGATATTTTTCCAAGCGTTGCTCAAGACAGTCTTAACACATTCTTGGTCACACATGCATTTTCACTGTAGTTTAAGACGTTTCAGTGTCTCTGTCAAGTTGCATAAAAATAATAAAGCATTATAAATATTTATAATACCTTTCTAATAATTTGTTATTAACATCGTAACATCAATGTAACTATAACAATGTTAAAGGTAGTTATCAATTCTGTTTACTGGAATTTGTTTAATTCTCTTCAGTCTATAACAACCTTTCCACTAATCTACACCTCACACAAAAATAATCTTTCACTGATTCTGATCTTCAAAGGTCCCTTCCAAACCAAACCATTCTATGATTCTATGATTCCTTTAACCCAAGGTCCCACATGACATAGTCTTTCTTCCTTGCCTCCTCTTTTTCTCCTTGTTTTCTCTGCTTGTTGGTAATTGCCTCCATAAGAAACCAAGTTCAGAATGGTTTGCTGACAGCACATTGAGTTTTATGTAGTTTTCTTTTAAATTTCACATTTAAACACGTGATAAAAATGGGCAATAAAAAAAGAATCTTGAATGTCAGAAGTGTGGCCTACCTTTTTCAGTGCAGATTTCCCTACCATTATTTGTATTATTGCTCGTATTACTTATTTAACAGTGCTTGTCAGTAGAATTGTAGGTGTGATTATTTTCTTGAACAACATATGTATATTGCAGTTCTGGTGATAGAAAAACATTCTTTTTTTTTTGAAGTAATGTATCTCCCTAAACCCCTGAAAATTATGGGTTAAAAAAATAAGCATCTTTACAGCTAATCTTAGATTAAAAGTTTGGGTTACAAATTTGGTACCTGATAAATATTATGAGCAGAAGCTGAATTAATAGATGAAATGGCCTTTCATATCTTGAAATAGGTAAACCTGACAGATAGAAAGGAGCATGTATGGGCTCTGACAGATCTCAGTATGGAATAAACCCTCCTCAAAATGTATTTCAAGTGTGTGTATGGTAGCGTATCAATAATAAGAAAAAAGGATTGTGATTGTTAAAATGGAGAAAAGCAAATTAAAATTCTCTATTTAGATGTTCAGGTACTTACACATTTCTCAACATAATTTTTGAAACCTACAGTTGTTGTATACAAACCAAATCTACGTGTGATGCTAGAATTTTTTTTCTCTCACTTCAAAGTCAACAGGCAGATGTACTACATAGATGGAGTAGCTTAACTAGAGACATATATTAAATTAGAGAATAAATAGGACCTGCACGTGTGAATCCCAAATGAAGCCAAAAGTATGAATAAGGGAGCCATAGACAAAACACAGAAATAGTAGTTCATGAATCCTATCTAAATGAACAAGTGAGAGTCAATGCACCTTGAATAAGAGTTTTAAAATAATCTCTGATTTGCATATTAAAAAAAAAATAAGGAACACTATAGGAACCCTATACAGTATCATGAAAAATAACAAAAGAGAGGTTTAGTCTTCATAATTAAAAAATCCAAACCGTCCTTGTAATATAGTGGTGTTTCTCTGGTCTGTGTGTAGCCAGAAATTCAAGGAACAAATGTGTCTTGCTCTGGAAACTGGTTCTGGGATGAAATGTTGTATTACAGATCATCAAGACCACACCAATTACCCAATATGGTGCAATCCAGAGCCAAGAAAGCTCGTATTCTGAAATTAGCATGGGTAATTAAGTAGTCTAGAGTGGCCAGCTGGCCAGATTTACTACGGGTGTTAGAGCTATGGCGCATATGTAGCAGCTATTTGTCAAAGGCTGGTTTGTGTATCTCCTGACCTCATGCAGGATGTAAGCACGTAAACATTGAGCTCAGCCAAGGACGCTATGTTACAACTAGGAAGACTTCCTTACCTTAAGTAGGTACCCATATCAGTTCAGCAGCTTATTTCTGAAAAATGTCTATGGCTGAGTTTACAAATTCCATAGAAAATACATTGTAGGTGTTTAGCTCCTTTGTCAAGTGCCTGTCTCACTGTCCTCAGCCATTAGCTAAAAGTGCCAGGCATATAAAAGAGAGCAAAGGCTGTATATAGAGAATTGCTAAGATTTTAATGCCAAAGAGACTGTTAGAATTAGTTAATCTGATTTATTTTATGTAATACACACCAGAGAAACACACTTAGTGGCTGTGTTGCCACTTTTTGGGTTGTTTTTTTTTTTTTTTTTGGTAGTTTAATTTTGAAGCTAAAAGCAATAGAGAAGTATTGCTTTCCTAGGGAAGCTGTTCTGTTATGACGTCTCTGAAATGACCTTTATAGCGAGCCTAATTTACCTAACTTTGCCTTCAAACCACTGCATCTTATTATGCCTAATGCCACAAAGTTTCTCAATTAGGCATTTGTAGATTGTGATGCAGTCATGTCCTTGAAGAAATTCAATACATGGAGCTTTTGCAGCTTCTCCGCATGAGGCATTTTCCCTAGCCTTCCTAATTCCAGTAATTATTTCAAACACTTCTAAAATAGTCAACATTTTTTCTAAAGTCCAAGCACAAGAACTGGTCCTAGTGGTTGTTCTGGTTTTGTTTAGGGGTGGGGGGGGGGCTAAGGTGGTAGCTTCTGTAGGAAACTTCTAGAAGTTTCCCCTTCATTCAGTGGACTCGGCCAGGCCTAGGGCGGACCCACTGCTGGCCAAGGCCGAGCCAATTGGTAGCAGAATGTTCCATGATAATGCATCTGTGAGAACATATTTAAGAAGGGGAAAACAGAAAAAAAAAAAGGGAGATGATGTGAAGAAGCTAAGCGGGGGCAGAGAGGGGGAGGTGTGAGCCTTGTGGGCCTTGCAGACCTGACCCTCTGGCCTCCTGCTGGGCGGCCGACTGGGCCCGACTGGGCCCAACTAGGCCCAGCCCAGCTGCAAGAAGAGAGGAGATGAGATGTGAATGAGATGTAAAGAGATCTTGAGAGGCGTCTGTCAGCCTGTTGTGAAGAATTTTTCTTGTGAGAGGAACGGCTGCAAGACGCCAAGGTCAGTGAAGAAGGAAGGGGAGGAGTAATGCGTCTCCTGGCCAAGATTCCCCTGCAGCCTGTGGTGATGACAATGGTGGAGCACGCTGTCCCCCTGCAGCCCATGGAGGTCCACGGAGGAGCAGAGATCCACCTGGAGCCTGTGGAGGACCCCACACCAGGGGAGGTGGATGCTTGAAGGAGGCTGTGGCCCGTGGAGAGCCCGCTGGGGCAGCTGTTCTGGAGGGACTGCACCCCGTGGAAGAGATGACTCCACCCTGGAGCAGTTTCGCGAAGGACTGTGGCCCGTGGGAGGGACCCCAAGAAGGAGAAGGGGAGGAATGGGAGGAGTTCTTCCCCTGACGATGAAGCAGCAGTGTAAAACAACGTGCGATGGACTGACCGTAGCCCCCATTCCCTCTTCCCCCCTGTGCTGCTCAGGGGGGGAAGGTGGTAGAGATAATGTTAAGCCCGGGAAGAGGGAGGCGTGGGGGAGGTTATCTTGTTCTCTGTCTCATTATCCTGCTTTGATTTTAGCAATAAATGAATACTTTTCCCCAAATCAAGTATGTTTTGCCTGTAACGATGACTTTAAGGATTTCTCCTTGTCCTTATTGCAAACCTGGAGCCATTTTTTCTTATATTATCTCCCCTATTCTCTTGGAGGGTGGGGGGAGTGAGAGAGAGACTGCGTAGTCTCGTCCCGATCGGGGCTGAACTACGACAGGTGTCAACTAATAACTTTGTTGATATAATATAGCAGTGCAGAAATCGTCCTACTTTTCTCCTTGCATAGTTGGTGATGAAGTTTGATTTCTGAGTCACATCTCGGTAACCAAATTCTGTTGTTTGTCTTTAGGAGCCGTACTGACATAATGTTTCTCACATATGATGTAAAAAAAAAAAAGCGGGTTTGACACCTATGAGGATAAAAGATGGAGGTAAAAAGGGAGAGGTCAAACTGGAAATAAGGACTAGAGTGAAAAACTTGGGAGGATCATGTTAGCTATAGTAAGTGACAGTAGGGAAGGCAGGGTTGTATGTGGCAAATGCCACCCAAGTGTAAAAGTCATCTCTCAAACTTAGCAGCTGCATCCTCTTCTATATATTCTTCCTCCATTCTTCATCTTCGAAGCAGCAGGGGAAGAAACCAACCTTACTTTCCAATGCAGGTGAAGGAGAAAGCAGACCTATACTGGTTTTTGAAGTCTGTGGAAACTGCAATAACTGGATAAGCATGTAGTTGTTGGATCAGCTCAAATCCTACTAGTGTGATCTCATGTTTATTCTGACACAATCTCTCCCTCCTTCACCTTAACAATTAAAGTGTTCCTATGTACATTCTACTTAACGATATGTCTTACCTTAATGTGTTTACCTGAATTACCTCTTTATTTATTCATTGCCACTTGACCAGTTCTAGTATTTTCAGTAATTTTATTCACTGTTCATTTGCATTTTCTTCTAAAATACTGATACAGACAGTGAATAACTTTGGGCTCAGACACACTCATGTATGAAATCACAGAAATATCCATCCATAATGACTAATAATTTCTCATCTACAGTATCTTATTGCAATCTAGTACTAGAGACAATTATATGTACATTAAATATGGATATCTTCCTTTTATAATAGATCTTTTTTAAAAAAAAAACCAGAAAGTCATATCACATGAAGTCAAGTACCCTACAGAATTTTGAATATTTTATTCAGCAAACAGACTTTTATAAACCAAGCTTGTAATCTCATTAAAAAAAAAAAAAAAACAACACTAAAACTTTGTATAACAAGGCCTATTTTCCATTAAAACTCATTGGATGACATTAATTTTGAATGTTACTGACTCTTGATTATTTACTGATTGCATCCAAGTGAGCTTTTTGATGACTGTCTGAGATTGATATCAACCTAGCTATCCTTTAATTTCCTCTTGTATAATCTTCTAAAAGAGAAGTACAGCATTTCAGCTGTTTTCAAATCCTCTGTGAGTTTTCCCTTGTTCCTGTTTGAAAATATCTATTTTAAACAACTCATGGACATTTCTGGATAATTCCTTGGATGTTCTTATATTTGACTGTTCTGGTTCTGTGTTTTAATAAAAGCTTAACTTCATTACATTTTTAATACTCTTTGTAATAATTCTAATTATCAATAAAACACCTGATACTTATTCTTATGTTTTACTCTGAGAGCGGTTTTTTTTCTTGTTATTATTATCCTGCGGATGCAGAACATAAATACTTACTAAATACTTCTGCCTCTTCTGCATCATGATACATAATTTTGGCATCTCTGTTCAGTATCAGTCATGACACTATCAGTAAAAGCCACTACATGTGCTTCTGATGTATATACATCAGAAGTATGTATATTTTGTTCCTATTTCTTTTAGTCATATTTCTTCACTGATATTTGTTTAGCTACCTGTATTAACTGTCTATATTCTTTAGCTATCATATTTTACACTTTACTTCCTCATGGAAAAAAAAAAAAAAGTATCTTTTTTAGAATCATAGAATGGTTAGTGTTGGAAGGGACCTTCAAAGGTCATCTAGTCCAACACCCCTGCAAGGAGCAGGGACATCCCCGACTAGATCAGGTTGCTCAGAGCCTCATCCAACCTGGCCTTGAACATTTCCAGGGATGGGGCATCCACCATCTCTCTGGGCAACCTGTTCCAGTGTTCTACAACTGTCATTGTAAAATTTTTTTCCTAATATCTAATCTAAATCTACCTCCCTCTATTTTAAAACCATTACCACTAGTCCAGTCACAACAGGCCCTACTGAACAGCCTCTTTCCATCTTTCCTGTAGGCCCCCTTGAGGTACTGGAAGACTGCTATCAGGTCTCCCCGGAGCCTTCTCTTCTCCAGGCTGAACAGCCCCAACTCTCTCAGCCTGTCCTCATAGGAAAGGTGCTCCAGCCCTCTTATTATCTTCGTGGCCCTCCTCTGGACCTTCTCCAACTAGTCCATGTCCTTCTGATGTTGGGAGCTCCAGAACTGGACACAGTACTCCAGGTGGGGTCTCACCAGGCCAGAGAAGAGGGGGAGAATCACCTCCCTCGACCTGCTGGCCATGTTCCTCTTGATGCAGCCCAGGATGCAGTTGGCCTTCTAAGCTGCAAGGGTGCATTGCCTGCTCATGTTGAGCCTTTTCTTTAAAAATACAGCAACACAAAGATGCAACAAGTTCTCCTTTCAACTCAGATATTTTTGTAAAGCCAAATTATGTGTTTGTAACACCTGACAAAATATCTTAAACATGTTTCAATCATACATATATAAGTGTGAGTGTATATGGTGTAACTGTGCATATATGAATATACAAAGAAATAGATTTTCTCCCAGTTTTGTTCATCCAGAACTTCCCTTCCACTTTTTTGATACTACATTTTAAAAATGCACCAGGGTCGTACAGTACTTCTTAATATGTATTCTTTTTGCATAGGCACAGGAATTAGATATTATTTATTTAACCGCTCTTCCTAAAAATCCAAGCACTGTAGAAAATATTTTTATGATCTAATATGCTAGAAGAAATAAATTGTATGGGAATAGTAAAAAAAAAATAAATTATTTACAATAGATGGGGACTGTTCATGTAAAGAAAAAATGTACAAACATGGAAGAGGGACTAATACACAGCAAAATTGATGAAATTCATTTGAGATAGGCCATGGTTTGTTTGAACATTTTTTTTTTATGTTTGAACATAATTGCCTTTATTAAATATCAGCAGTCTCACTTCATAAAGAAAATAGGAACAAGCAACAGAAAAACTAGTGACATAAGAATATAGGGTCCCTGAACTCAATCCCATTTGCAAGTGAATTGTCTTAGTCTACCTGAATTGCTTAAATTGCTGGGAAATATTTTTATAAATGAAACAAAAGCTGAGCCTTTGCTGGGGTGATGATAAAACAGACTGGTAAATGTGCAATTTGGCTACTCTCTGTGTTATTCTTTGCTATTTTTTTCCTTACTGAATGTGAGAGAATCTTTCATATGGAGGAGAGAGTAAATGGGAAGGGTGAAAAAAGAAAAAAAAATATCTGTTTTTGCATGATGTGTGCAGTTCCCTCTTCAAACACTGCATTGATGCATTCACAGAATACAGAATTTTGTCTTATATTGTAACATGACACAAAATTAACAGCTTTACATTAACAATTCTTACCTAATTTTCCTCTAATTACAAGTACTATCTCCTCAGGATAGTAAAGAAAACAACTGAGGGGAAAATGATGCAGCACATTTAAATATCTATTTTTAATTTTAAAAACAACTCTAGGATATTAAAAACTGTAAATAAGTGTATTTTCACAAACATTCAAGTAGCTTAATATAGGCAAAATTAAGGCATGTTTGTACTACAAAAATAGCCTTCTACAACACAGTGTATCAGCAACAGTTCACTCCAAATGTTGTAGATAATTAATCTAATTTTCCCTCTGCTTCATTTTGTGTTCTATTAGTTTTCTTATTCAAACTTTCAAGTCACAAATCTAATTTAAAGCCTCTTAACTGGTCTAATGTGGTAATGTGCTCCATCTGCGTGCAGTGTCTAGCAGTGAGTGATAAGGACAGAATACTAATTTGCCTCCCATTGTGCACAATGCACAATAAATAAATAATATATTACCTGTGCTCACAACTACTTGACTACAGAAAGTGTCAAAAGCAACAGAAAAGATGGATGTAAGTTTAAGGCATGTAACAGTGAGTGAACTGAAGCAGGGATGAGTTGGGAAGACAGAAGAAAAGAGGGAGATAGAGAGATAGATGAACAATAGAGTTTGTCATAGAATGGCAATTATTCTGTTTACATGGCTATTTATAGCTGCACATGTACTGTATATTAGATGATATACTGATTAGTGGTTAAATATTAAATATTTCTTAGTAACAGTTTTGCCTTCTGTGTGTTCTTTTATTTCTCTGTAGAGAAATATAGAAATTCTTTATATTGCTGTAGCTTCTGTTCATTTAATTATTCACTTTCAGAAATCCCCCACCCCCTTTTTTTTTTTCCTGACACATCGATGTTCTATTTTTTTTTTTGGCTTTACTTCCTTGCTGTGTATAGAGTTGGTTGCATTATTTTAGGAGTTTTAGCTTTCATACAACAGAAAACTCCACTTAAATAATTTTAAAGTTGTTGAGTTTCACTCTGATCTTTTGTACAGTAACCTAAGCTTGTGGACACTCCACTGTGGTCAACGAAGTCACATTGGCGCAAAACTAGAATCAAGGAGATTAAATTCAGAGTGCTGATATTATAAAGAAGTGTGCAGGTAAGTGTGTATGTATACCAGAAAAAGAAAGGGTGTGCTGGCTATGTATGATAAAATAAAAATCTGAAAATAAAGTAAAAGATGTAAAGATAACATAGAGGGGAAAAAAAAAGAAAAAAAAAAAGAAAAAAAATCACATGAATTTGGCAGTGTCCTAGATTATTAAAATATTATTTTGTAGAAAATGTCATTACAATTTTGTTCAAATTTAATGCAATTTACCAGACCATAAAGAACTCCTTAGAATAAATGGCTGGTTTCCAGGCACAGCTACTGTTCTGCTGATTACAATACAGTCTGACATTTATGACAGTTTTATAATTCTTGTATTCTGTACCTAGCTGTGCTCTGAAGTGTCTCTACTTTGCTGAAGGCTTTCTCCTGGGAAATGGCACTGAAGTTTTTTGTACTGAAAGGACAATAAAACAGTTTGACAGAAAAACACTATTACTATAGAATGCAAGCCTGTTGCTAATTTGTCTAGAACTTTAAAAATGAGGCTTCATTTTATAAATACAAATAGGTCTGTAAATTTATTGTCACAAAAAAAATAAAAATTGTATGGACTTCAGTAGATATTCTCATATAAGTAAACTTACCAGTATGAGTAAGGATTTGTCAGATCAATGCTTAGACCATTAAGTAAAATTGTGCTATTGCAAGAGTAACCCCACTGATGGTTTAGGAAGAATAAGATTCATAAGGAAGAGCAGGAAAAAATAGCAGACCTAGATACAAGCAAAAGAAGGAATAGGAAGGCAAGAAAGAAATCTTACTACAGAGACTTTGACCTTTATGTAGGACAGTGTTCAAAACAGCATTTAATCATGTCTTCAAAAGTTGAACAAAATTTTTATAGCAAAAACGTTATTAACACAGCTCAGAGGATGATTACTGTTTTCACTTTAGAGAAAGAACAAGCTGAACCATTTCTGTAACTATTTGGGTAATACTGGTTTAAGGTTTTCAGTAAAAACACTAGAAACAAATTTCAGTTGAAAATGTTATGAAAATTGCCATAATAATAATGAAAAGCATTTTTCTTTTTTTTTTCTTTAGAAGGACATTTGCTATTGAAATAACATTTCAACTGAAAATTATTGACCAACTCTAAGAAAAAACATTTTGTATATTTGTTTGGTTTTTGCCTATATGCACTTAGAGAAACCTGCAAGCAGACAGCTGAAGTTCTGGGTTTACTGTAAAACTTGAATCAAATACACTGTCCATTAAGCAGACAGATAGTGAGAGGGAGGGAGACTGGAAAAGATTCAAGTGGGCTTAAAGGCGGTGCAGAGTTGCTGCTTTACAGGCAGCATGTTGATGTTTGTCAATATTTAGGGTATAGAGCCAAAATTCCATCCATTCCCTGTAGCATTATAGCCTTGTTACCCTCTCCCTTCAGTGTGAGGGAGGAAAGCCTTAATACCAATGACAAATCTACTCCCTCTTCTGCTCTGCTGTGTTTACTGCAAAGGGTTATTAAAGAGCTACTCCTGGCACCCCTTTGCCCCTGAACTGCCGTGCTAATCAAACTGTAGATTGTCCTGAAAAGGGTTTATTTCTAGAGTGCTGCTCCATTTCAGAGTGCTGGCTGAGAGAGATAATGCAATCATCTGTAGTGCTGCAGAAAAACAGGTTTAAATTGTAATCACATGAGAGCCCCTAAATTAAATGAGGTCAGTCTGGTCCGTACACAGATGGAAGGAAGACCTCCATGGACCTCTAAAGTATTTAAGGAGATATTACTAGTGAGTGATAGAGTAGGTGACATTCTCCCCTGTATTAGTACTGCCCAGGTATCATGCTAGATGGAACCCTATTGCTAAAGATGTCATCTTTCAGATAAAACATAAAAACAAGGTCCTGAACATAACTAGCCATTAAAAAAAAAATTGTATGGTATTTCTTATAATGTTCTCTTTGTCAAATCTGAAGTAGGTAATTACATTCTGCTTGCCTTAATTAACCCTGAAGTCTGTGAAATGCATGTTCTTCCTTCTCATCCTACTAGCTCTGTAATGCAGCTTTTTCTCCATACTAAATGTTCATAGACTACTGTTAAAAAAAAAAGAGGAAATAACTGCTATATATAATTATTAAGAACACATAAAATATAAACTAACTGAAAAGTATTGGCTTTATTACATATGAAAAATTATAAACAACAACATAGCTTTCTGTTTAAATATTTTTTACTAATACTCAGGAAATGATACTCTTTTCAATGCTGCATGATATAAATATTCTAGAAAATCTGAAACAGAGCTGTAATATTTAATATTTAAATATTTCAGTATAAAGCAAATGAGAAGTAAAGACAATGAAAAATATCAGTCAACTTCAGAGAGAAACAAATACTAAAATCTCCATGAATACCAACATACCTTGCTACAAAGACATGGGTGAAGAGTGCTTATAGTCCATAGAGAGCTGGTTTGAAGAAGGTGAAATTAACAAGTCAGATGTTGCTGTCCAATCTTTGTACACATCCATACCTAATTTTATGGACAGTATCCATTTTGAGTATATTAATGCAAATGGAAGAATCTAATTATAGGCATTAGGCCCATTTAGGAACTTTAAAGAACTCACCCATAGATACCTAATTAAATTATTTATCAACATTGCTTGGGTCATTCAATCAAATTCCGTGAACACTTCAGTAAGCCTCAACTAAAAATGAAGCAGAATAGGCTCAATTCCGGGTTTTGGGTCTGAAATTAATACAAGAGCTATGGGCTTCTGTTGTAACATTTTTGGCAGTTCCCTTAGGAGTATTGCAAGAGAGATTATCCACTTTAGGAAAACAAGAGGGGAGGAAAAAAAAAAAACACACCAGCAAAGAAACAGAAGGAAATAGAGAAAACTTGCATTGAAACACAGTTGCTGAGGCAGCACTAAGGCACTCAGGTCTCTGTGCAAAGGAAAATGCGCTGTGTAATTCCACCTCTGAGATGCGCTTAGTGAAGAATTTCCACACGAGCATCTGTGGTGTCAGGCTTCTTTTTTTGAACTGCTACCCACCATTTCTGTGTTACTAGTTGATAAATTGCCTGTAAAATCTAGTGGTTGAATCATATATTATTTTCTGTCTCCAATGTGGAAACCTACCACCACTTACCTCTTGCAATATGGTGCTAAAGATCCCACATAGCATAATGGATACGAGTGAGCAACCTGCTTGAATTAGTTGTACAGTTGAAAGGTCATCTGCTTTATTTATGGTTTAATTATGCAATTTTGTGAAAATTAAAAATATAAGAGGTTCCTATTGTGGAGGAGTGTTTCACAACTTCCATATTCTTGAATATATATTATACTTCCATAGGAAGTCCTTGTAGGTGCAAAACTCCCAGGGGTTTGAAGATAGAAAGAGGTAGAATTTTTCTGAAGTCTACCTAAGGAAATACTATTTTCTTAGGGAGAAGGATAGATATTTGTATTAAAGATCAAGGGGTTTGAACCACTTGGCAATTAAATTACAATACCTATTGATTATATAAAAAAAAATGCATGTAGAAAAGAACTTAAGAACCACAAATGCATATCAGTTGGAATATTAGCAACCCCAGTCTAATCTTGTAATACTAGTTAAAAGGTAGCTCCAATATTCATGTAGATTTAATTTCAGTGGTGTACCTGGAAGCACAAATAATCCTTAGCTAGATACAATCACTTCTTAATCCCAGTTCTCTGAAAATTACATCTGAACATATTTTTAAATAATCATCCACTGTTAAGATCAGTGCTATGCGAAATTAATGTACTATCAAAACTGAACTGTCTTTGTTTTCAAAGAACACATAAAAGCTTGTGACCCTTTTTGGTTGTTAAAAGCCCCATGATACTTTTGTAAGAAGTAGAGTGTTAATTTTCAATTTTCTGTCGAAATCCAGTGTGGGAACTTATAGTCCTTCTATTTAAAAATCACAATTGTCCTTATAATTGAGTACACTATAATTTTCTTCTTCCCCTAAAAATCAGGATAGGTTATGTTGTTCACCAGCTACCAGATTCTTATGCATATGATTGCATTTCACTTGCAGTCAGTTCATATTTTAAAATAAAATAATCCCATAACCTAAGGTTTAGGATGCAAACTTCATTGCACATATGTGAAGAGACGCTGTCTCATCCATACATTTGCTAGTTTAACATCTAAGGAAAATATTAAAAAATATCCACAAAACAATATTGAACTTTGTGAGCCAAATGATATCAACATGAATCTTTATATTGATTTCTGCTGACTTTGAATTATGTCCTTTTGGAATAATAAGATAAAACAGGATGACAAGAAACAAAGACAAAATTCTGACTCCACTGAAATTAGCAACAGCTCTGTGAGTAATTTCAATGCAGCCTACTTTTCATCCAAAGAGAGTTTTTGCTTTACTTTGGTTCATTTTAGAGAAGGAGGAAAGATAGTGAATGAGAAGAAATTATGGTTTCCACTATTAACAATTACTGCCAATTTGGTTCATTTTGACATTGGCAGAGTACGTGAAATCAAAGCAGGTACTATGTAAATATAGGTTTTTAAACTATGAAATAGTAAGTGACTATAATTTAAACTCTCTTTTCTGGACAATAGAAAAAAAAATAATCTACATCTCACAGGTGTAACGTTTAAATGAGAGAACAAGTTAAAAGGTAAATGTAACTGACTACAATTCATCTTCACTAGAAAAAAATAAAAATTCCCAGAAAAGTTTATTCATGGTATAGAAGTTAATAAAAGGGCATTTAACAAACAAACAATGTAACAGATAACAACATAGTAATAAAAAACTTCTTAAGAATCTCAAATGTTAACAGGGAAAAAAATAGATTAATGTATAAGATTCCCCCCAAAGCACTTTATTGGTGCTTGCAATAGAAGTGTTTAATACAAGAAAAAAAAAACCTTAATGAAAAATCTCATCTGACAACTGATCCTAGTGGAAAGAACAGTAACAAATGCAGGAAGAACTAAAGTATTAATTCATAGTTCATAGAGTATTATAAATCACAACAAAAGGACAGAGGAAACTATATGGATAAATGGAATGATAACATTAGATTCTATTTTCAAGTACCTCAGGGACGCTGAGAACACATACATTGTACATTAGCTCATTTGTCTGCTTGTATGTACAGTGTAGAAGGAAACATAATGAACCTGTATTTAACACAGTTTAAAAAAAAAAAAAGAAAAAGGAAATGTTCATTAGAAAAATAACATTTCTTAACAAGGTAGCACAGACCTGAAAGAAAACAGAACAGAAAGAACTCAGGGGGATTCTTGTTAAACAATAGAAAATTCTGTTGGACAAATGCCCTTACAGCCGATTTGTTACTCTGTTCCTTGATGTGGGGCATGCCAGGGACATGCCAGGATCAAACATGGGAAGGAGGATGGACTAGAATACGCAGAGCTCCATCCAGTTGTTAGCAGCCCTGAGGGAAACAGTCATGGCAGCGCAGCCCTTGTGCTGCTTTCAGTCGCGTTTGGTGTTGGTTCAGTCCCAGGTGTAGTGAGGACTAGATGAGGATGGATGATTACTCAAAGTTTGCCAGCAGTAGCTGGCACTTCAAAACACACAAAAATACTGTGTTTCTCCTCCTCTGCTTCTCTCTCTATTTTGACATTATATATGTAATTTGTATTATATATATGACAAAGTAACTTCGTCTAGTAGTCTTTTCCCCACATACACATATTTTCTTTCAAAAGGTTACTGAAAAGAAATTAGAATTTTCTGTAATTTCACAGGGTAGCTTATTACTTAGGTGAGGTGGTGTTACAAAGTAGTCACATAAAAATTGTTACTTTCATAGTGAACATGAACAAATGTTGAAATTTTCTATCTGAAATAATGAATATGCTTAAAATGACAACTCTTTTACATTTAAATGTTGCATTCCTTCATCTAGTTAGCATGATTTATACTTATTTATGTAAAGGTGTGCTTATTATACTGATTGGATATTTACAGTTATATTCTTCTTAGCACTGCACTTTAGTGCCTATAAAGCTGTGAGAATATGAATCAGGTTTTTTTGGCTTTTTTTTTTTTTTTTGTGCTCACAAATAATCAAGAAATTATTAACAAAGCTCCACTTGTAGAATTTAGATAGTGTCAGGATTTGACTTGCAGATCTCAGGATGAATTTGCAAGGTTGACTGTCAGAATAGGTTTTTTAGGTTTTTTTTTTTTAAGAACTTGTCAACAGAGTACACTTAAGACAGAGTTAATGTGAGACAACACACAGAGAATCCAATTATATGGTTTTGGTTGGTTTTTTTTTACAGATTGCTTGTTGGAGTATAAGTATGCTTTAATAGCATATACAAAGTCAAAGAGCCCACAAAAGAGTAGTCAAGATAATTGAGGACAAATTTATTCAGAGGATACAGAAATTAAGGCATACATCCTTACCTTAGAAGCTGTCACCTGGGACTTACTTTTAGACTAGCTGGAACATGGGGATTACAGATGGGCAAGAAGAGTGGGTGACATCAGAATTTAAGAAAGAGCCAGGAAAACAGCATGTTGATCTACATGAAAATAAACTCAGGCTCTTAAAACACTTAATACACTTAGGATTCTGGATTAGAAAACTATCAGAGTGCACAGTCCCCTTTCTGCATTTTGAATGTCTTGCTATGACTGTCAAGATATCAGGCTTTTATTTCAGTTTTACTACCAGTCATATAAGACTACAGAGACTGTGAAACAACAGCATTCGAGAAGTAGCTGTCCTTCTGGGAACTGGCATTTTAACACCTAATGTTCCTCCCTTTTACAGGTGTGAAGGGTACTGTTACTCTCAATCTAACTACTTAATAGTTCGGTACTTTTGTGAAAATTGAGTCCCATCAGGCAAGTGTCTAGGTTCCAGTTTAGAGAAAAATAATGCAAACTTCCCCCTCCAGTTTGCAATACCGCAGGTCTCTTAAGTACAGGTGTACCATTCTGTGGTCTCAGTTTAGCCTATATGCAGCAGCAAAGTTTCTGACGTTTCAACAAGATTTCTAGGGAAAGCTACAATGTGTGGTCTCCCAGGCCGAAAACAGATTAGGCAGAGTAGAGGTTTGTGCTTGTTCTTTTGTTTTGCTTTGGATATATGTTTGTTTTGTTTTACTTTGGGTATACTTTAGGAGTTAGGTGATAGTTCATATCTTGCCTGGGGAGTGTTAGGACTCTGATGTGATAGGTATTTTACAAACACAGCATTGGTAAATCATCCATCTCCCAAAGCATAGACACTGTATTTCAAAGATGAGATACAGAAGAAGTATACAATGAGGTAGAGAAGTATAAGAAAAGGGGATCATTTCATCATCTTCATCAGCAGGTTTTTTAAACTAAGTCAGAAAGATGAAGAGCATCAAAGGAACATAATGAAATAATCTTGAATATGTTTATATGAAGGTCCTCCCAAATACTGAGAAAGGCAGTGTTTGAAAAATTGAACTAATAGGGAAGGGAGGCTGACAGCATACAGAGGCAGATATTTAGTGGTATTTGTTTTTCCTTTTGTCTCCCTATCCAAGTTCAAGAAATAAGCTTCAAATACATTTTTACTTCTTCTATGTATATGGCGCAGTACATAACATTCTTCCTTGACAGGCAATCTCTCACCTTGGGCTACTCCTCGCTCTCGTTTGACACCTATGCATAGAAACTCTGTCGACTTCTTGCATCTCAGCTTTTCAGAACTGTGTCTTTTTTATTTTTATCTTTTAAAAAATTTTCACCACATCATCAGCAAAATCCGTCTCCATTACTTTAAGTTCTTCTTCCGGTTTCTCTACAAATGAAACTGCAGCATATATATCCACTTACCATTGAGCCCATATTATGGTATTCTTCTCAGGAAGAAGGGTAACATGATGAATAAATATAAAACTTCTAAGAAAAAAAAAGTTACTATTAAGGAGATTGTTCATAGGTAATGATGATAGTCAATATAATTATGAATTGGCTTATTTTCAATGTATATATATATTTATCTACTTTTGCTATTGCAGAGATGGTGCCTTTTAAATAACTGTTTATTTCAAGCTTGTAGTGATCCTAAGGAAAATATGCTTTGTATTGTCAATATTAAAATTATAAGCAGTGTGCTTTGTTAATTGTCACAGCATGATAAGTGAGTCATGACCATGTGATGGAAATGTCCAAAGATCCAGCAGTTTTTGAAATAGTAGTACAGATTGTACCTGAAAGAAACTCACTGCAGAGTGCTCAGCTACTGGTTTGCCAATTAATGGAATGTGTAAAAGAAAGACAAAATTAATAACCTATATATTAGTGTTAGTATGATATACTTTAGCATAACAAGGACACGATGTCTAAGTGCATGGATGAATAAACTTGGAGAAATAATAGAAACTGAATGAGTGACATGTTTGTAAAATAATAAGGCCTCAGGCTAAAGGGGTTTGATGTTGTTTGTAAGATTTTCAGAATAAAAGCAATGAAAAATTTTTAGAAGCGTGGCTAGAATGAGAGTTTATATTTCATGTGGGTTAGGAAGATAACTCTGTCCTGCTAGAAGTGCAGCAGGGTAATTAGTGTTCCTAGGTCCAGACAGTTCTGAAAGTTATCATAAACTCTGATAAATGGGCAGGTGTTACCTCAAATTACCTCTGACATACTATTTGCCACAGAGACCAGAAGCTCAGTTTATTCTCAATTAGAAGCCTACTAACTGAGCCTACTGTAACATAGAAAAAAAAAGTACCTCAGGCTGATTGAGAGCCACAAGATCAAGTGGCATTAATAAGTTCAGCCCATGTTGCTAAGGGCACTCTCTCCCTGTAGCAAGTATGTCTTAGGCACAGCTAGCTGGGGCAATGCAAGACAGGAAAAAGGTATAGGAGAACAGTTAAACAGTAAGGATATTTTGGGCTCCAGTGCTCTAGCTTATCTGAGTCAAGATGGATCTGAGATGGATTGTAAATACTATACAATCAATATTCCCAGACTATTAGATAAATGTTTCAAACTGTGACTTGGATAAAATTTTGAAATCTATAACAATTATTTATAAAATATTTATATGTTAGTAATCAATTACTTCAATCAATAGACAACTGTTAAAATTTAAAATGAGATATAACTCTGATGTTTGCATTTTATGATGCCATGGAAAACTTTTTTTTTCTCCAGAAACTGAAAATACAAGATGACTTTTAGTTTAGAATTAACTTTTGTTTAAAAATGTGTTCTAAATAGCCAAGGATTTCACTATTGCCACTTTTTTGTAGAATAAAGTGTTAAGTTTATTTTAAAAAATCCATGCTGTCTGTAAGTCTTGAAAGATTTTAGTGAAGACATATGTTTCACTTCAATGTTTTGACATAAAGATAGTAGCAAGTTAATTAATCACAACTTGCATATTTGTTGTGAGAAAGTTGCTCTCATAAATTAAAAACCTACGACCTTTATCATGTCAATCATAATAGGATTTCTGCACAGAAACAATTCAAAATACTGACTGGATCACTGACTATTAAGGATTGGTTTTGGTACATTGTCTTTTAATAACTCTACTATTTCTGATATATGTGATATAAAATAAGAGCCAGATATATCAGCTGGGTTATATCATGTAACTAAGTTGGATCTAGACTGGTCTCTAGTCCTTCTCGCTCCAGAATTTCCTTCCTGTCTCTGGGGCCTTGGATTGTCCAAGAGCAGTCTTATTGGTGACGGCTGGGGCAAAGAAGGCTGTCAGCATCTCAGCCTTTTCCACACACTGTGATATCATGACCACTACCCCCCTCAACAGCAGGCCCACATTTTCCCTAGTCATCCTTTTGCTGTTTATATACTTACAAAAGCACTTTATGTACCAGAGAAGCCTTCTTGCCCTCAGCATCTCCTGATAGTTTCAGCTCCAGCATTAATGGTTAACTTGTCTTAATGGACTTACTTTAATCAAATAAGTAATATTTTTAAGGTTACCGGCACAGAAATTCTCTAAAGCTTTATGAAAAATGCATAGAGAAAAATCATGTAGTATTGGGTGATAAAATCCCCTACCATCTTCTGTTCACTTCTCAGCTGGTCAAAGCAACCATTCCTGTAGTAATTCTCCATTTGGTTGAAGAAGGTGCTGAAATGGCAACAGTTTCAGGATCTCTTCCATACTGAATAATTTCAGTACTTGCAATATATGGAACTGCCCACTGATCTGTTTACAGGTGGAACTACAGGAAAAGAGCACCTGGTGGTTATGAGATATATTTCAAAAGTTTAATTATGAGCTAAATCCAACCATAAATTTATATAAGGGTAAGTGAACAATGCATAGCCATGAGCAATGTTCTGTAGAAAATAACAGTGTTTAGTATCTACTCCAGATCAATTTGCATTACACTTAGCCTGAGGAAATGAGAATGGTATAAGAAATTAATGGTGGATGCTGACCACGATCCTGTAATCAAAATTTTTTGGCTGGAAAGACACAGCAACTCTTACTCTGTATAATGTTGGTGATACATATATTCTGTTGGATACTGCCACTGGTATCATTTCACAGGTATAATCTTAGTAGGAATCACAATTTATTTTTCTATTATGTTACACATTTAAATGGGCAGCAGAGTTTGTTGTCAATTTTTTTTCTTGCTATATTTAATGAGTATTTTTACATTTAAACTAATTATCTTTTTCAACCTCTCTTCTGAAGTAGCCATGAATCTCAGTTTTAAGCATGCTCCATTTTAAGCATGTGCTGAAGTTCCTTTGATTTCAACAACCGCTGCATCACTCTAAATACACTTAATGCAAAAGAAATTATGTCCTTTTCTTTTCTCTGCTGATGGCATAAAATTTGCATTTTTTGTAATGTTCATAATCTGGGGGTTTTTTTTTTGCATATTCTCATTAGTGTTCTTATTACTGGATTTGATGATGTAATTCTATTAATTTTGTATGGGCAATGCAAGGTACTGTTACAGCTTTGCAGGAGATTAGGGATCCAATTCTGCTAAATCCTAGGGACCCAGAAGAGATAAAACTTAGAAGAGAGGGAGAGGGGTATATTTTAACTAATATATTAGCATATAACATGTACTAAATATAAAGTAAATATCATCACTCTCTAACATCTAGAAATCTTGTATGTTTTCTTAACCTTCATTTGAAACAAAGTTCTAGAAGTTCTCATCTGCAATTTATTTTAAGACAATTATATTTGCTGTCTGGTCTTAGTAAGTGAACCATGAAGTCTCTACATTGCCTGAAACAGCTTTGTAAAGTTCTACTTGTTAACTGCTCTAGGCAAGTATACATATACATATATACATATATTTTTTTTAGGTAAGGCTATTATTAGCATTCCATGTCTCCAGAATCATGATAGCTGTAACCACATAGAACTGAAAAAGTTTCTGATTGGAACACTGATTATAATTTGCCTTTCTAACAGTACGGAAATCAAAATTGTTTTGTCCATGCTGAAAGTAAATAAGGAAAAAATTATTTGGTTTATTTCTAAAAAGAAGAAAATTAAATCTCACCTTCCTTTTAAGTATATGTCATGTAATGTACAGAAGAGGAACATGAATTTTGTCAGTAGAAGATCTAACCTACTATTAATACAAATCAGTACAACTTTCACAAAAGTCAATGAGGTTTATACAGTTGGTTCAGTTTTTACAGTTCTAAGATGTTTGCATTTTTTTTTCTGTTTTTAGTTCTCTCAATTCGTAAGGTCCTTTGTTGCAGTCATGAGGTTGAAACGGCTGTACAATGGAACAGTCTCTCAACCTCTTTAGATTGTAGTTTGATCCACCTTGAGAATTGGTCATTTGTACCTGTGAAAGTTTTTGTGTATGAGAAGAAAAGATAAAAAAAAATGTGAGGAAAGAACTAAAACTTTGTCTAAAATGTACTGAAGTTGCAGAAAGTTGTAGCTGTGAGTCAGGCCATCTCAAACTGCACTGCAGACCTGAAATAAATCCTCATCTGTGAGGATGGTTACTTTGTCCATCAGGACTATAATGAAACAAAAGTTTTCTCTGTAACTATATGATTTATTCTTCTTTATATAGTGCTCATATTGCCCTTATCATCTGTACTGGCTAGCAAAAGTAGATGGGAATCTCATTTAAGGCATTTTCATTTGAGATAGCAATCCTAGTTGCTTTTTTGAAGATTAATGGGTGCATTAAGGACAGAATTCACTTCTTCAAATAGATATCTAAAGTAGGTCAGATGAATCATACACTCTGTGTGCCTATTTCCCTTTGTTGTCTAAAAATCCTCAGCTGATTAATGTAGTTAAAAGAGGAAATGTATCCCATTCAGCATATCCATATTGGCATAACAAATGCTTGTCTAGGTAATACCTGAACTATGTAGGGAGCTGCCAGGGGAACTCTTCCTAAAACAAAGCAGCAAAGATTCTACCTGAGAAGGGAAACAGGTTGAAGTTATTTTAGGCTTACACTGTTATAGTACCTTTCTACTCTGAACTAGTACTACAAAACTGACAAAGATCTGCCTACATGAGCTTCAATCCTGAAAAAAAAATGAGTTATTTGTTACACAGTCATAGAAAAGGGTTGTGAAAGAACTTGTGAAATGGCATCTTAGTCTACTTCTTCTAGCCTAATGAAGACTTAATATGCCTAAAATGTTCCTGACAGATATTTATCTAGTCTGCTTTAAAAATTATCCTATTGTGGCTATTCATGAAAGAACTTCACAGATTTTCCAAGAAGCCTGTTGTCCTTGTGCTTTATCATTCTTATCAATAGAAATATATTTGTCTTGCTACACTTTAAGTCCTTTGCTTTTGGCTGTAATCTTAAAGGACAGGATCTGGACAACAGTTTATCCTCTTCCTTCCTGCAACAACTTTCATATGTATTTGAAGACTCCTCTCAGCATTTTTTCTCAAGATTAGTCACAATACTTTTAATCTTTTTTTTTTTTTTTTTTTTTTTTTTTTTTGTAGGTGATGTTTCTTAAACCTCTAATCAACAAGAAATTTCAAGAAAGCCTGTTCCCAGTGAGGAAAGAAACTTCTCCTAAAGTCATACTGAACAGTGCAGCTCTGAACTCTCCTTTACCTGGGATGATGAACATACAAAGAATCTGTTTCTCAGGAAAACAATCAGGTGAAGTTTCTTCTCTATTCTGGATGTAGTTTCTTCCAAGATCGAAGAGGAAAAAGAAGTTATTTAAAAGTTCCAAGTACATCTTCTGCTGGTCGTCGGTAAATTCAAACATAGTTTACAGAAAAAAAAATGTGGTGCTGCTACAAAAAAAAAAATCAAATATCATCTTGAAGAAACCTTTTTGATTTGAAACTGATTGCCATTTTCAGCCACTACTGGGAATTACTGTTTACAAGCACAAGTAACAACAACAAAAAAAGAAATCACAAATTCTTAGATTTTACTTAAGTGCTGTCAGTGATTGAAAGTAAGAATTTCAACAGATGGATAACAAGCTCCTCTTTTATCTTGTTGTTTTTCTAGGTTGTTTTTTTTTTGTTTTTTTTTTCAGTGATGTATAGTTCCCAGCATACCAGGATATGGTCACAGAATTATAACTCCTAAGTTCTACTGTAATGTCAGTGCCTAAATAACAACTATCATGACCATTAAACTGAATGCCCCTGCCCATGGCAGGGGATTAGACTAGATGATCTTTGAGGGTCCCTTCAAGCCCAAACCATTCTATGAGTCTATGAAAATGTCCTTTCCCTGTAAGGATACCTGTGTCACATACAGAAGTTTCATCAATCTGCTCTGAAAGGTCCAAGATGTCCATTGGCAGATAATGCTCAGGATCTCTCCTAGTACTTCTCTATCTTTACAATTACAAAGGTTTTCACTGTGTTTTCCTTGCTGCAGTAAAGTCTGGTCTGGCTTGAAGTCTGCCATCGTGTTCTCCTCTTAAAAATAACAGTAGTTATGATGAGGATGATACATGACTTTTTTTTGGCAGTTTTGAATAAATTTCCTATATGTGAGATTTGGGCATTTGGTAGTCTTGGGCATTTCAAAATGCAACTGATCAGTGAACCCCTGCAATGGAAGAAGGTACAGAGGAGATGGGCAAAGGTGATGTATTCATGAAGCTCAGGGAATTATACAAGGAGCGACCACAGCTATAGTAAACAAAGCTGAACTCATCTCCACACGAAGACGACCAAAGGGTGACATATGTTTTAGCTAAATTGTTGTATCAGGTGTGTGGATCAACTAGTTGTGTAAATGGTCTTCCCTGAATTAATCTAAAAAAAGTATTAATATCTTTCTGAGCTAGCATAGAGGAAGTATATACGTGGCTCAGCCCAACAAAAAGAATAAAAACTGAGCAACCAACAAAATTATCTTTGAAGAGGCTACAGGATTGAGCTGACTTCAACCCATGTATTCGTTCCAGGCAGGTGAGGACATCCAGTGTGGTAATGGGAAGTATACAGAGATTGGAAACAAGAATCAAATATATATTGTGATCCAACTGTAAACTACAAGTGCTATATCATGCTTGCATTGTGATTTCAGTATGTTGCTGTATCACTCTGTTAAATCAAAATTCCATGTAACATCAAATATCTTCACATAAGTAAACCTAGCATTAAAACACTAAACTCTTCTCATATGGAATATCTATGTGATGGGTTGACTATGGTTGGCTACCAGGTGCCCACCAACCTGCTCTCACACTCCCCCTCCTCAGTAGGACAGGGAGAGAAAATAAGATAAAAACTTATGGGTCAAGATAAAGGCAGTTTAATGGAAAAAGCAAAGGTCTCATGCAGAAGCAAAGAAAAAAAAAAAAAAGATTTATTCTCTACTTCCCATCAGCAGGTGATGTCCAGCCACTTCCTGAGAAGCAGGGCCTGAAGCTGCATAACAGTTGCTTTGGAAGATAAATGCCTTAATATTTAATGCCTTCCCTCCATACACCCTTTTCTCTTAGCTTGATGTCACATGGCATGGAATATCCCTTTGGTCTGTTTGGATCAGCTGTCCTGGCTGTGTCACCTCCCAACTTCTTGCTTATCATCAGCCTACTGACCTTTCAGAGCAGGGTGGGGGCATGTTGTAGTTTGGATAGACAGCCTTGATGCTGAGTGAGCACTGCTCAGCAGTAACCAAAACATCGGTATACTATGGACACTGTTACTACAAATAAGAAACACAGCACTGTGTGGACTGGTATGAGGAAAGTTTACATCCTACTCAGACCTAGTACAATCTAAAAGAATCTGGTCAGAGGGTATTGGACTGTGACACATACAAACTGGAGAATTAAAAGATATTTTATATTGTCACATTACTAATGAGATTTAATTATGTCTAATACACAGGATTTCTTATTAAGCCAGCCATTGATTTGACTTAAGGATTAGTCCTAAGTCATTCTCTTCTAATTTATCTTTCTTTGTTCTAGCTGTCAGAATATGATTGAACACAAGTTTGAAGTTATATGTGGAGGAGGCTTCTGAGTTTATGTTAGGAGTGATATAGGTATTCAGAAAAATAATACCCTTATGAGTCAGAAGGTACCAGGCAGAATTTATTGGAAATGAGTCCTGGATCAGCTCAGACAGCTAGCCAAAATGAGAAATACAAGATTTGCAGAAAAAAAAAAAGGGTAGAAGAAGATCTGTGAGTATTAGAAACATGTGTAATTGATAATGTATTGTGCATTACAAGGTTTGCAAGAAGTGTTCTGTTCACACCAGAACCACTTGCCAGCTTTTTGTAAGAGGCAACTTGGCTGATAAATAGGAAAATACGATGAGAAAAAGAATCTACAGGCGAAGAGAGAAGCTGAATACAAGTGAGTGCTAATTGAAAATATTAAATAATGTGCTAAGAAAATAAAAGAAAATGCAAAAGACTGATGACTAAATGCAATGAGACAACTAAAAAAATGAACAGAAAAAAATAAAATAAAATTAACAAGTTGAAAAATAAGGAGATAAAAATATAATTAAGAGATCCAAAGATCTAACATAAAAAGAAGAAAAAAAAATCATAGTGAAAGGAGTAAATGGAGAAAGAAAAGAAACAGTAAAAGCAACTATAAATGTAAAAGAAACTAACAGCAAGGTTATGGTGCTGAATAAGAAAGAGACTGAGAGATCTGAGAGATGTTTATATTTTATGATGCAATTGTTACAAAAGAAATGTAATTTAAAGGATTTTTTGTTTGTTTGTTTTGTCATAATATTTGTGTTGTTTCTCTCAGAATAATAAGGAATAGCCTCGTTACTGGAAAGCTGAATCAGAGGACACATTTCACTCAGAAGATGTCAAGAAGAAAATACGGCACATTATTATTCTCTTAGGTTCAGAGTGCTGCTCGATGGAAGGGAAGCAATGAAGCCAAAAAAAGTCCTTGGTCAGTTTTCCTATCAATAATGTAGTTTCCTTCCTCTTCTTTTATACTGCAGGCCTAATCCAATGCTTAAAAAAAAAAGTTTTCTTTTGATTAAAAATATAATAATAAATGTTATATATCAAGTTATTACTTGTTATTCCATGTTCTTGTTGCAGCTGCTGAACCTTTGTGAAAATGTTCTCAATTCCAAAAGTTTTACTGATATTAGCACAAGCGAATATTTGTTTTAAAAGTCTTACCAGAGTGCATAAATTATTTACGACTCATTATTCACTATTCAACATTTGTTATTCATTATTCATTCATATACTACAGCGATGAGCTGCTCCATTATGAGAATGTAAATGGATAGATGCTATAGCTTAAATAGTTTCAGTCCTTCAATTAGATAGAAGCAATAATATCATGATGATGTAGGTGACTAATCACACATCATGAATATTGAACAATGAATAGTCTAAATTAAGATTTTTGGAAACAGCCTGTAGAGCAGAAGTTGTTTGTCCAAACTATTTGTCCAATACTTACAAATAACTAGACATCAGGATTGGCTTCTGAATGATTCATGAACAAAAAACAAGGCTAAAGGCCGATTCCAAAGCCCATTAAAATCAATGGAAAGATCCCCACTGGCTTCAAATAACTTTTGGATAAGTTCTCCAAATGAGCAATTGATATTATTTACAGTAAGTATTCCAGCCACACAGTGCCTCATCATACACAGTTAATAAGAATATTGTGCTTTAGGGGAAAAGATAAAAGATGTAGTCATATTTCCTCCCAAAGATATAATTTAGCAAAACTCTGGCACAGCATCTTTTCCCTTATGCCTTTCCTGTCCATTCATGTTAAAACAAAACAAAACAAAACAAAACAAACAAGTAAGCTCTGCTACCATGGAGAAAAAACAAAAAAAAAAAACCAAAACCTCTTCATTTTTTTAAATCAAAGAGAAGACAAACCATTTTTGCCTATGTAACACTGAAAATAAAAACGTGACATTTTAAAAGAGCATCTAACATCTGTGCCTTCATCCTGATCTGCAGGATTGACTATGGCTAGTTTAGTCAGGATGCAATTTGCATAGTGAAGCAGTGAAAGTAGTTCACTGGTTTTGATCTTTCTATACTCTAAGACAAACACGTCAATTACAGTTTGTTTTCTTGAAGCCAAAACTGTGGTGCTTTGCATTGTTTAGTATAGTAAACACTGAAAGAATTTGATGTTTGTTCTGAAGAGCTTGTGATCTAATTGATCTTCACATGAGGAAAATGAAAAGGTCTTGCACTGAAACTTATGGAACTCTTACACTGATTAGAGTCCAATTCAAGATCTATGATGAAAGTTTTCCTTTTGATCTGTACACCAAAAAGATGATACAGAGGCAGAGTGATATCTAAGAGACTAAGTGTTTTTGCTAAACTGTGTCAACAACTTTTCTTTAAAGCTTAGAGCAAATGCAACACTGGATAGGATTAATCCTCAAGCAGCAGTAACAGTTTTGGATGTTTTGTGTAATGTTTATTTAAAGCACAGAGCAGAAAGCAGAAGTTAATAGCAACTGCCAAAAGATTTAAAACAAAACTTGAGAACTTAAGTATGTGATAATCTTTTGATGACCTTCTAGATTTTTAATAGATACCATGTAGTACTTCATATAGTTAACATAAATCATAGTATTACCAAGAAACAATATTTTTTTCCACTTCTCCTTCCATCTTTTTCAAAACATGGTGATTCATGATTTCATTAAGATGATCACATATTGCTTAGGAGCTGCCCTCACTAAATTAAAAAAAAAAACAAAACTATTTTAGATGACATGAACTTAATTTACAAAGCTCATGGTTTTCTTCTAAAATACAAATAAGTTATTATTGGAAAACAAACTTCTGCAGTGAATTACAAAGCTTTTGTTCAATTTTCCCTTTTAAGTTGATCGCACTATTAGGACTCTTTAGAATTGGTTTCCAAGTTACTCTTTATACTGAATTTTCCATCATGTGGGAATCAGGACCAATGACCAATAGAAATACAATGCAAAACTATATTTTTTTCTAATACTTGCTGAAACTTAAGAGTACAACTTTGCAAATATTTTGGATTGATCTGAAACTAAAGTAAACATTCAGGGTCATTCAACGAAAAGACAGCTAGGTAGCAGGTCAGTGAAAGAAAAATACTGGTTTGATGAGTTGTCGTAATTTAGCCCTACTCAGGACCAAACTGCGCAGTCTCTTGCTCACTCCTGCCACCCTCTGAGAGAATGGGGGAGAGATAATAGGACAAAAAGGCTCGAGGTTTGAGATAAGGACACAGATTCTTAAAGTTACTGTTATAACCAAAACAGACTCGACTTGGGGAAAACTATATATTTATTTATCAAAACCAAAGCAGGATAATGTAGGCGAGAACAAAACAACTTCCACCTGCCCCTCCCTCTGCCTCGACTTAACATTATCTCCTGCCTGCACCGAGCGGCGGTGGGAAAGAGGGAATAGGGGTTATGGTCAGTCCATCACACGTTGCTTTATGCTGGTCCTTCCTCCTTGGGGGAAGAACTCCTCACATTCCTCCCCTGCTCCAGTGTGGGGTCCCTTCCATGGGGCAAGTCCATCATGAACTACTGCAGCATGGGTCATTTTTCAATGGGGTTCAGTCCCTCCAGAACAGCTGCCCCAGCATGCACCCTCCACAGGCCACAACCTCCTTTGGGCATCTGCCTGCTCTGGTGTGGGGTTCTCCATGGGCTGCAGGTGGATCTCTGCTCCTGTGTGGGCCTCCATGGACTGCAGGGGGACAGTCTGCTCCACCACGGGCTGCACCACAGGCTGCAGGGGAAGCTCTGGTAGGAGCAACTTTACTCCTCCTCCTCCTTCTTCACTGACCTTGGCATCTGCAGCGATTCCTCTCACAAGAAATTCTTCACAATCGGCTGAGGCAGACACCTCTCAGGTTCTCTTCACATCTCCTCTCTTCACTTCTTGCAGCTGGGTTGGGCTGAGTCAGGCCTAGATGGCTGCCCGGTGGGAGGCCAGAGGGTGAGGGCTACAAGGCCCACAAGGCTCACAACCTCCCCCTCTCTGCCCCCGCTTCAGCTTCTTCACATCTTCTTCCTTTTAAAATTATTTTTTCCCTTCTTAAATATGTTATCACAAAGGCATTATCAGGGAACATTCCATCACCAATTGGCTTGGCCCAGGCCAGTGTCACATCCGCCCTAGGCCTGGTCGAGTCTCCCAGAGGCTTTGGCCTCTTCTCCCAGGCAACAAGCAGGACCCGAGGAAATGGCCACAAGTTGTACCAGAGGAGGTTTAGATTGAATGTGAGGAAAAACTTTTTCGCCCAAAGAGTGGTCAGGCACTGGAATGGCCTGCCCAGGGAGGTGGTGGAGTCTCCGTGCCTGGCAGTGTTCAAGAGGCAGCTTGATGAGGAGTTACAAGATATGGTTTAGTAGCTGTGGCAGCAATGGTAGTGGGAAGACGGTTGGACTAGATGATCTTATAGGTCCCATCCAACCATGTGATTCTATGATTCTATGAGTCCACTAGACAAAAGGGAAACTTCTAGCAGCTTCTTGCAGAAGCTGCCACTGTACCCCACCCCCACCACTAAACAAAACTAATACATGAGTTCACAAGACAGTTTTGATACTTCTTCACTATCTCAAATATCCACTGGTTTTTACATGGCAGTTTGCTGAGAAAGTAGGACCAATGGTATGAAATACAATTAGTATACAGCCAAGTTCCTTTGTAACCTTTAATAGTATGCCTATTTTAGATCAAAGTATAATTCATAAGGTTATGGTAGACACTGTTTTTTAGTGTAAAACTGATCCTCAGGGAAAATAGATGTTTGCCTTAGAGTGAAAGGGTGAGAGGATGTATTAGTAATAACAGTGGGAGTCACAGACTACAGGCTATACTGTTTTGAAAAGAGAGGGTCTATTAACAGGCTAGAATATGGCAGACTTGTGTTGTAGTCTATGTAAGACTTCAAAGGCAGTGAAAGCTGCTTGGTGGGAAAAGAAAAAGAGTGTATTTAGTTTCAAGACAAGCCTTCACAAAAGAATGAAATACTCTAGTTGCCTCACTTGTCCACCTTTAATCATTAACCTAAATAGATGTTTGAAGTAATGCACAAAACTAGTGATACCAGCATATTTCAGGAATTCATCTGTGCTTTTTCATACACAAACAACTTTAAATTCTCCCTCATTTTATAAAGAATGATAAAACTGAAAAGATGTATTTTATCAGATGATGAAACTATAACCCTCGTTGGAAAATTTAGGGTGAAAACCTGTTGGTTTTAAGACTGGAATGTCCTTTGAGATATTTTTCTTGTGGAACTGATAGATATTTTAAAGCATCAAATCACTTTTTTTTTTTAAATCAATTTTATTGATTTGCTTGTTGACCTAAGAAAATAAGAGTTTAATTTATGACCTTGCTACATAGGGGACAGAAACTGAGACAGTAGGAAGAACCTTACAAAACAGCAAGATACCTGGAATTCATCCTGAAATATTAATTATACATCTGGCAGTATGAAAAGCCTGATTCATAGCCCATTGAAATAAATTAATTATGTATCTGGCAGACTCCAAAATCCACTGAAGCCAAAGGAAGTCTTAGGAGTCTCTGACTCCATTGGGCTCTGGATCAAACTCCAGGAAGACGAGCAGCATTAGGCAGAGAGGAGCGGACCACCAGCCCTGCTGGGAGCAGAGCACACTCAGATCAAGGAGATAAAGGCAGCAGGTGGCAGTGTCTAAACACCCTCAGGCTCTCAGAAATGTATTAATAACACAGTCTGGAGGGGGAGGGGGTATGCCACCCACTGAATTTGTGACTGACTGATGTATTTTCATTCTCTGTACATCTCAGCGAGAGGTAGTCAAGGATTTTGAAACAAATAGCTTCCTGGTGAAGTATAAAGGTAAAAAACCTCACCTTAGTTGCTGGGGTATCAGCACACCTAGGTTTCAGCAGGAGTTTCCCCAAAGACGTACCCTCCAAAACACTCATCAGGGCTCTCCCTAGGGCTTCCAAGCAGTTAGCAGACAGTTTAGCCTAATTTGAATCATGGCAGCTAAAAGCTGAGTGTCTTTTCTGTTACAGGAATGCATGGTCAGGTTATTGAGAAGATTGCACCAGACTGGAGAAAGTTTTTTCAGAGACCTCTTGGCATCTTCAAGCCAACCTAGGTGTTGTAACCTGTTTGGCTGTTGTTAGAACACGTGTTTTGAAGACCAAAATTTAAATCTACTGGACACTCCTGTGGGGGTTGGAATTAGAAATGTCTCAATACAGAAGAAAATAACAAAAGAATTAAGATGAGCACAAACACAACCAAGCTTTTTATGTACTTTCCTGCTTGTGCACTGCTGCCACATAACTCTCCTTTACTGAATAATGACCAAATAAGGTTTTTTTTTTTTGCTCTGTACCTCTGAAAGTCAAAGAGATTTTTTTTTTTATATTGTCTTAACTGAAATGAAGCACAACATAATGTCTTTTCACTATTCAGTCTCTGAGATGTTCAGAGAACAAGGGAAGTACTGAAAACTTAAGTAGCGTTTCAGTCAATGTCTTCCACCACAATGTATAAAGTCTGTTTTCTGTTCATTTTTCTTTTTTGCATGTGTGCGTATGTATTTAGACAACATATATAGACAAACCTACATGGTCATTTTTTGGGTCTAACATTTTTTAATGTCAAAACAAGATTAACAACCAAACAGACCATAAATATTCCTTATCTCACAGCGTGCTGCTTTTGGCTTGGAAGCAGTTCCTTTTCTCCCAGTAGCTTGTATGGAGCTGTCCTTTGGATTTGTGATGACATCATGCTCAGCAATAAAAGCTGAGGGAAGGATGAAGGGGAGGGAAGTTCAGACTTACAGAGTTTGACTTCCCAAGTAACCATTATGCGTGATGGAGCCTTAATTTCTTGGAGATGGGCCCTAAACACCTACCTCCTGATGAGCAGTAGTGAATTAATTCCTTATTTTGCTTTGGTTTTGCATGTAACTTTTGCTTTACCTATTAAACTGTTTTTATCTCAATCCACAAGTTTTCTCACTTTCACCCTTCCAATTCTTTCCCCCATCCCACTAAGTGAGGACAAGAGTGAGCCAGTGGCTGCATGAGGCTGAGCTGCCTGCAGGGGTTAAGCCATGACATAGAGTTAGTGCAGAAAGTAGAACTCAATTAAATTGATATAATATAACTCGGTGCATCCCTGTGCCTTCCATATCCACAAAAGAATGGGTCACAACTTTTCTCAAGACAAGTGTGATCCGGGTAACCCTCTCACCCTTTCTGCAGCAGCAGAAATTCTCAGAAATCAGAAGGATGGAGCCTCAATTGCTCATTATCCACTTCAACAGCAAAAGCTTATGAGAAGTGCTTTTAATTTTGTTGTAGAGAATAGATATTTCTTACCATGTTGCACACATAGCATTATGAAATAATAAAAAAAAATTAAAGTGTTGTACATTTCATCCCAATGATTATGTAAAATAGAATGCTTCCAGGAAGATTTGTAGCAGTAAGAAAAATTGATGGGGATCAACTGTGACCTTAGCAAAATTGGGAAATTACCAACAGCTAAAGCCTATAGTAATTATTATTTAGGGTATGTGTTCTGTGTTTCTAGAGATGGATAATATGTTTTGTCTTAAGAAAAATAAAAATCTAAATTTGCTTGTATTATTGATTCTGATTTGTGGAGCTTTTGTGGTTGGGTTTTTTTGTTTGGTTTTTTTTTTTGTGGAGGGGATGATGATGCAAGTTAATCATCCTATATGCTAAATCTCATTATTGTAATTATTACAACATGCAAATGAAAAAAATAAAGGCTGCATTAGAAACTTATCAAAATAGGCAAAACTCACGTTGGGGGGAAAAAAAATGTTGTGGCATTGTGGGTTTTTTAAATAACTAACTTATTTTTTTTTTCCCTAGAATGTAGGTAGATGGTACATACTCATAAATTATCATAAATACTTCAGTTTTATTATGCTACTTGTCATGCTTTAGTCTTGACTCCAATGCGATAAAAGAGACTCAGATTTTCAAATGTATGTTTTGAACAGTTTTACCTACTGCTTATGTAACAGGACACTGTGACAGACCCTTACCTTAATTAATATTATTTATCACTGACATAGCTACAGATAAGTACATGAAATTGAATTACACCAGGTTTGAATTAATACAATGATGATGCTATTTACCTGAACTTAGAAACTACAACTGTTCAATTTCTTGAAGCTAAAATTAAACACAAATTGATAAATGTTTTCAGAAGGCTCTGTCATGGTTTAGTTCTACTCAGCATCTAAAATACCACAGTCACTCACTCCCCCCCTCATCATGCCCCACAGTGGGACAAAGAGGAGAACTGGTAAACAAAATAAGGCAAAACTCACGGGTAGAGATAAAAACAGTTTAAGAGAACAACAGAGGAAAAATAAACAGAGATGGAAAACAACAACACCCCCTCCCCCCCCAATAACAGAAAATACTTAAGCACTTAATTTACAGTACAACAACTCACTATGGATCCTGACACCCAGCTCTCCCACAAGTAACAGGAAACACCTCTTAGCACCCTCCTCACTTTTATACTGAACATGATGTCACATGGGATGGATGGAATAGTCCTTTGGCCAATTTGTGTAAACTATCCCAGCTGTTGGCTAGTTAGTAAACTATCCCAGCTGTGTCCCCCAGTCACAGGTGTCACCAGCTCCTGTTCGTCTCGCAGCTCTGGTGGGAATTAACTCTATACTAACCAAAACCAGGACAGGCTCTTAGCTGAATCAACAATGTTATAAGGATAAAGGTCCTCAAGTTCCGTTTTAGAGCTCCTCCAAAAACTAATTATTGAAATTTTCTGTATGAGAACAATGTGTAATGTATGCATAAGGGGCAGTGGACAGTACATCTATGAAATGTCTTTTCTTTATAGATCTATCTCATTAATTTTTACCTTTTCTGAAACAGATCATGACCTTGCTCCGCGCAGTACTACTTAAACTGCTATTGGATGACTTCAATGTATTTTGCATTAAAAGTTATTTAAAAAAAATCTTCATGTAAAACCATGGGTTCTAACTTGTCTTGGAAACATAGCGAAGTTTAAAATCTAAGGATTTTATGCTAAAAGTCTATTTTTTAATTATCTGTGAATTATATCAGCTCGTTATTCACTATATTTTATGACTGTTGAATCATTTTTCATTATATGTGTTAGGAATTAATACAGAAAAATACAAGTAGCTGAATACCAAGAGAAATATAAAATCTATTAAAGAACTAACTTAGAAACATGAATCTGTTGAATATTGAAAAGATACAAGATCTAATTTAGCAAATGCCAAAACCAATATTAAAACAGTATTGGTTTCCATCACTTCCGTGAATTAGTTCACTGTGAGGAATGTAAATATAAATGTAAATGTTGTGCTAATGATTTTAAATAAAGCTAAAATCAAAGAAGAAATCACAGGAATAACTTACACTAACCAAACAAGAAATTATAACAAATAACACCATGTCAATGCTCCAGTGCTGTAATGATTTTAAATTAGAAAAGCAACATTTACAGAACAGGTTGCTCATTTAACATTTTTAGGATCTGTCAATAAGATCACTTTTGGCGTGAAACAGCCTATTTGTTTTGATTAAAGGAAAATCTCGCAATGAAAATACTCTTGAGCAAATACCAGGAGGTGTTCTTGACTTGTTCTGTGCCTAGAGTATTCCTGCATATCACAAGGATTTGAGATAGATGCACATAGTGCTTGAAGATCTGAAAAAAAAGTCAATGCAGTTTGTAGATAGCCTGCTGAGGTTACTAAAGAATATTGTTCCATGTTGTTCCCATCCAACAAAGGATGGGAAACTAGAGATCTGATGAACTCCTTGGCTGCACTGTTTGTAGTTATTTACAATGTGCCACTTGATGCATGGTAAGAGTGCTCTCTCTTACTGAAATAAACTTTCAAATGAGTCATTCATGCTGAGTAAAGCAGATATCAAATAATGCTTAACAAAGATTAGCTGGTTGCTGGAGTTTTGGTTTGCTTCGGGTTTTTTTTTTCTGTGAAAAAAACCAGTCATGTCTATGAAGGGCTCTGTGCACAAGTCCGTTTCTTCCACTCTGGTGCACTCATTGTGTCTTTGGACACATTTGCAGGCAAGAAGAATATAATTCATATCAGTGATATAATAACTACAGCAATACGGTCCAACAAGTACTACTCTACTAAGTAGAAATGTGTTCGCTTGCTATTCTCATTTACTTTGGCTGCTACAATGTCTCTAATCTGACCTTGCAAGGTAAAGAGTCATCTGGATAAGAGGCCTATCCCTTCAGGGACTATGAGGGCATAAAGTACTTTGTTTAGTTAGTTTTATTCTAGAAGTTAAAAAAAAAAAAAAAGAAAAAAAAAAGAAATATTATATATATATTAAAAAAATGACTTAAAGGAAAATACAACGAACCGTAGCATCATATTACTGAGTAACACATTAAAAGCAGAATATGGTTGTAAAGGTCATGTGTTTTTTTTTTTTCAGAAAATAATTAGTATACCAATACCAAGGTATTCCTTCTGAATAAAAAAAGGGTTTATTTTGCTTGGGATATATTTTGGTTTTGTTTTTTAGCTGCACGACAAACACTTCACTTTAGAAATGTGAAAATATCCAAATATTTGTTTAATTAAATATCATATAGAGATAAATAGAGATAATTTGGACAGTAGGTGTAACATAAAGTGCAAATAGGAATTTTAGATAACCAGATTATAGACCCAAGTCATGGTAGCACCTGAGACAGATCCAATTTTATGCAAGCCCACAAGTGAAGCAGGAAGTCCTTGTCATTATGCAAGTATATGACCTATAATTTCTTGGCTTTTTAGACACTTGAAATAGCTGACTTGAAAGTATTTATTTCTGTTCAGACTGTTGAGAGGACAGATTGATTAATAACTCTAACATAGCTTATAATTTCTCCTTTAAACAACTTGAATACTTATTTGTTTCAACCATCTTCAATCAATGTTTGCACATTGACTGGCCAGTAAAAGGAACAAGCTAGTCTGCAGATCAAGTTGAATATTGTCTTTATTTGCACTGAGGTCTCGGTAACTCATTTTTTTTTGGATCATTGGCATGCAGGCTTACAATAATGGTTCATTTGCCGTCATAAAACTATTATTCTTGATTGCACAGAATTTGTTCCAGTCAGCAAGATCTTTTCAACAATTTGCAATAAAATGCTCAGAAAATAATTCACAAGAGCAAAGAAAAGTTGATGTGCATGCTGGAAGTAGATTACATCAGTATTATTTTCCTAAGATTAGGACACAAAGAACAAGGCATGTAATACTAGAGAGACGATCCGTAGTTAGTTAAATTTTTGACGGACAGGCCAACATCCAAGTTTTGTCCATCACCGTGTAAATCACTAAAAGCACTTAAGAGCTGATTATACCTGTGATCTGGCATACTGGATGTGTTAGTTGTGCTTTTATTTACCTGTCACAGCAATGTACTTATGGATAAAAATGCAACTATGCTTTATCTCCTATGGACAATTGTATTTTACTAACAAAAATTTTTACAGAAACTTTTGTTTGTACTTGTGAAATAGTCTGTTCTGAGTGTATTGATACACTCAGATATTTATATAGATAACCAAATTCTGTAAATTAAAGTTTTTGAATTTATCTAGCCAGTCACACATGAGACAATTCAAATTGCAAAGTTTGACAATAATTCAAAGTGTAAACAACATTGATATCAACCATGTGTTTAGTAAATCTAAGGAAAATTTAAGTCATATCTGAATATAATGACAACATATATTTCAGTGTTGTAAGCAGTATTTTTAAAGCATTATACATAATGTGAATGTAATGACAACATACAGTTCTGAGTATTATTTTCATTGTAAGGATATTATCAGAATAAATTCTTTAAATATTTAAAAATTGATTAGCTCCTCATGGATCACTGAAATCAAAATATTATGTAAAACAAAGTAGCTCTGATCATACACTGGCTATAGGTCCCACATGTCTATGATCCTAATACTCACATGCTGAGAGCTCCCACATGTAATTAATGTGTTCCTTGTTTTTCTCAGTAGAAGTCTATGCACTGTCTTACAGTTATCTTTGTACTCCCAAATACTTCAGCTTTTGATCTTTGTCTGCTACTTCAATTTTTTAGTGTTCTTGCTTTGCTCAGAAATACTGACATCTGTAGAAAAATACCTATTTTCAGAAGTGCATTTGTATATAATACTCTTCTCCAGTAGCTAAGCAGACAGCTGACCTGCCTAGCCCATCTGCTCTTTCTAATTTCTGCTTCAATATTTATCTTATTATTCCTACCTCATCTTCTTACCTCACAGGTCACAATTTTTTATAGTCCAAAATAGACCTTATTGTAGTTCTGTCACTTATTGTCAAATAGATTATGCAAATGCATCTCCGCCTCTATATGAAACTTCACTTTCTTCAAAGTAATATGCCAGATGTGCTTATGGCTGCCAGCCATACTCTTAAGCCAAAGCAGTGATTGTTCCTGCCTGAACTGATTGGCCTTTTACCTGTATTGTGTTTTCACAGGTTTTTTTTAGAAAGCAGCTGGAGCCAGGTCTTAGCAGGAGGGCAAAAGAGCACCAGCACAGATGAAGATGAATATCATCTACGGACTTATGTCTATGAGAAGACAAGAACTGGAACCAGGCAAGAGGTGGCTAGAGAAGCTGATGATAAAGTAAAGAAAAAACATTAGGAAAAAAAAAAAGTTAATTTACCTTCATTTAAAAAAAAAAAAGTTCATTTTTACTTCCAATGTTTTACTTCTAATGCTGTATTATTGTTATTTTTTCTTCCTTTCCAGACCATTATATTTACATAGTCATATATCATTTGACATGTACAAATGCTCAAATACCAATATCAAGTTCCTCAAGGAAATTAAGTTTAGCAATATAGCAAATTTACTAAATATATAATTAAAAAGTTTTTATAGTGAGACAGCATAAATGCTCTCTTTAATTTGAGCTAGCTTGGTGTTCTTCCAGCTATCTTTGATTTTTTTTTTACAAAGGTTCAGTAACCTAGTGCCTACTCTGCAGCTGTGTGTGTTTTTGTACTTTGGTCTTTCACCCCTACTAGTTTAAGACACTTTCTGCTTAGGAACCACTTTCAAGTTCTGCACAGAGCTTTACCTCTAACGTGATAATATCTTGCATCCAGATTATGGTCAGCTAAAATCTGTCTTTCTTACTATTATTTCCTACCCACCATAGTCAAGTGTAAGTCTTCCTTCTTTTTATTAGTATGTACTCTATTTTGCATAGCTTTTCTGGCCTTCTGAGAAGCTAGCACTGCACTGCATATCCACTCTACACATGCACTAAAATTGTAGTCTGAAAGGTCCCATAGTGAGTGAGTCTCAGGATGTATTATTAAAGTGTACATTTTAGTTTTAATGTTTGTATAACTTACATAGAAAGAAGAACAGGTTGCCCAGAGAGGTGGTAGATGCCCCATCCCTGGAAACATACAAGACCAGGTTGGATGGGGCTCTGAACAACCTGATCTAGTTGAAGATGTCCCTACTCCTTGAAGGGGGGGGGTTGGACTAGATGACCTTTGAAAGTCCCTTCCAACCCAAACTATTCTATGATTCTATGATTCTAAGTTCTGCTTAAATACACACTGTAGCTCAGTTCATTATCGCTTGGTTTTCAAGTAAGTTTGTTCATAATTTTTCTGCATTAAGTAATTCTGAGTATTCAGAATAAAAAAAAAATATCAAACCTCCATAATCTGAGAGTGTCAATACTATTGTTTTTCATTTTATTTCAATGGTGGTGATAAATCCAGAGCAGATTTATCTCCTGCATTTTATTTACATGTCAATGCAAGACCCCAAACAAGGCAAAAAACTCATGCTCTGTAGAAAAGTAAGAAAGAATATTCCCTGCCTTAAAAGAGAGTGTCAGAGGACAAGGCTGTTTAAGATAGAGAAGAGTTAGAGAAAGGAAGTAGTATTTTTTTTTTATAACTAACAGAAATTGAACTGAGCTAGTAACGGAGACTTAATTTCTTTTTCTGAAAATTTTAACTTAAATGACTTATCCTGGATCACATATAGCATTTCAGGCACAGCTAAACCCAGATTTCCTGAGAACTCTCAGTAGGAGAACTCCTCTAATTTAAAAACATCCTGATTTATCTTCTGAAAATCCAACTGCTAAGAAACCACTTCTTAACATCCTTCTGAAAATCCAGCCAAAGATCTTACTTGCTCTGTTTTGCATCTGCATATTTCACAGATGAATGCAAAATCCTTTTCCTTAGCCCATGTAATACACTGCATTTCTTTCTAGACAGTAGCCTCTGCCAGTGGATATTATCAGTCTTGAGTTCATTACTACATTTCACTCCTATGGACTGAACTCTGTGAGCCACTTGTCAGCTCATAAGCTTCTTCTCTCCAAATCTTTTTCAATGTGTTAGCTCTGTTATTCTACATTTGGCACAACTGCAGAAACTTTAAGGTAGCTTTAGTTGTGGACATGTTTAAAATGTTATCCTATTGAAGACTGTCTAAAAAGTAAGGAAATCAAAGTGATCTTAACACGGAAGCAGGGAAACATTTTTTACCTGACATCAGATCTGTAATATCCTTATTTTACTTATTTAATCAAAAAGCAAGACATGATTTATCTCTAGTCACTGTCTGTTAATAATTTCCATCTTAATTTGTTTATAAATTTTAAAGAAAAAGAAGACATTAAAAAAAACCTCTTTTTACAGTTGTTGGGGAAGTAAGGCTAAGTGACAAACAGAAAAAATTGGTTTTTCAAACTCTGCCTGTAAAGAAGTTTTTTTTGTTTGGTGGGTTTTTTTGTGCTGTTTTTCTTTAGTTTTTCTTTATTAATAAATAGAAAAAGCAAATTTAAACACTATATGACAGACTTTCTTGCCATGTGGGAGGGAATTCATATTACAAAAATTTTCAAGTAAATAGTCTTAACTAGTTTTCCATTCTTTCTCTATAACCACTGAAGAGAAATGTAACTTTGGAGGACAATTTTCTCAGAATATTTTGCCATGATCAGCTTCTGCTGATAGCAACCTAGATTTCCACTGGAAGTAATGAACCTGCACTTTTTTGCACCCCACCCTTGGCCAATCTTTTTTTTCTCCCTCTCCTGGGTTTTGGATATAATACTCACTGACTTGCAGAGTGAATTGAACAATTTAGTGATCTGACCCAGCACACACATATTTCTCCCTGCCACCTTCCTGCTTCCACAAGACTACAGACCAGTAGTAAGGCAGCAGCAGAAAGCATGGTGAAGACCAGAAGGAGAGTGAAAAAAAAATCATGGTCAGAAACAGCCTGATATTAAATCAACCTAATTAAAAAAGATTAATTAATTAAGCAACTATGCCGTAAAATTTTAAGCCAGCCTGACTGAAGGCTTCTGCCAAAAAGTGGGCAGTCTTACTCTTACCTCTGGCTCCACAATCAGTTCTCATTGCTCCAGGGAAGAGGCTGAGCTTAAAGCTAACCCAGCAGAACAGTGATTAGTTTTCAAGCTGCTCAGTCAAACTGGCTACCTAAATCCTTTGCTGGCACAAGAACAAGGAACCCACAAGGAAAGGCGGGAAGAGATGGAAGAACCCCTTTCAGTAGCAGCTTGTTCTTAGGTTCAACTCAAATGATAGTGAATCTTAGCCTGAATCATCTCTGCTGGAGTCAAATTAATTATGCTCCAGAAAAGACTCTCCATTAACTCCCTCCAGAAGAGAAAAACTATACAACTTTTTTATATTAGATGCATGACTGTTAAATACACAAAGTGTGATGAGATTAATTTAATTAATTCCCATAGAATTCAGTGACTTAGGCACCACTATCCAAGGTTGAAGATGTTAATCTAGTTCATAATATTAGTAATTTGAGATCCAAATGGGATTATTCATAACCTTAAGTTAATACGGGCTGAAGTTCTGACAGGACTGCTTCTTCTGAGATCGATTTGTTTGAGGTTTATTGTTTTTTTTTTTTTTTAAACAGCGTATAAGCTGTAAGCTTCTTAGAGAGGGTGTTATTGATGCTGTGATATTCCCAGTGGAATTCACTGGTTCCTTTGCATATACAAAATGACCCAGCTGCAATAAGCAACTTGAAATATAGGGTATTAATCAATTATCTGGATACAATCAGATGACCTTGTACTTTCTTCTCTGTCTTTCAGGAATGTATTAAATCTGCTCTTACACAGGCAGTTTAATATCAGCCTGAGTCTTTTTTTTTTCCTTTTTTTTTTCTTTTTCTTTTCTTTTTTTTTTGGCTTTATTATGTTCTGTATCTTCTATAGAATGTGGCGGATGTAATGTTTTCTCAAACCAAAATCTAAATCATTATGAATGATGTGAAATAATTCAGTGATATCAGAAAATTGTTCAGATTTGGAAAAAAAAAATGTTGAAGTGCAGTGTATTTTTGTGATGTACTCTAAGGGACTAGTATGCAAATAAAACAAATTTTTACTTAGAAGATTTGAGTTTCATTCAGATTGGAATTGGTCTAAAACTCCTTTTTTATTGTGTAAAGGGAGCTATTTTGTGTTCACTGTGTAGTGAAAAAAGTAAACTATATAAATGCAATGGTAATAGGATAGATCTTTGAATGTGTTCTACTACTTTGTAAGAGCTGTTTCTACATGCATTGAATACTTTCCACTGACTACAGGTAAAATGGGTTTGCAGACTAAGCAATTAGTATTTATGTCAATTTGGGCTTTTTTTTTTTAGGAAGATAGTACAAGACAAATATTAATACAGTTCCTTTATATTTAATATAGATAAATATGCATCCTTAGAGGAAAAAATTATATCTTCTCAGAATGAATCTATGGATAGAATCTCTAAAAAGTTTTATCTGGCCAATCTTAGATATCTGCCTCATGTAATGCATTGCTCTCTGAAGGTATCTATTTCTCTCCAAGTGTTTAAAGGGAGCCTGTGGCAACCTAAGGTATCTGTAAATCAGTTTTTATGTTAGCTGAATCCCGTCTTATGTATGCATAAGGCTTCAAAAGCAACAAAAGGACAAGTCAGGGAGGAGAAAATTTTACTGCTTCTTGCAGCTGGGCCTTGAATTGGAAAAGCTTGTTCCTGTGCATTTCAGCCCCTGGCTCAGCCACAAGCACTTCATTCCATCTCTGTGGAGATGATCATTTAGTGCTGTCACAGCAAATAACTTCAGTTTCACAAGCATGGGGGATGATCTCCTCTCCTACGCATTTTGCTACTTTGAAATGCTTTCAACAACCCTGGCTACAGATGAAATAATTTAAAAAAGATGTCCCCCCCTTCTGGAAGCATGGCTTTTCAAACTATGGCCTTGACAACTGGATGTATCACAAGGGATGAAATAACCAATGTTTCTAGTCCCTGTGAACGGGCGACAGCAATCTGCTCCTTCTGCTGATCTCAAGAAACACATACATATTCTGATAATTGAAGTAATTTACATATCTCATTTGGGACTTGAACACTCAGCAGAAAACAAAAAGCAATTCTTATTAATAATCATGATTTACCATGATTTTGTCTGAGAAAGTATTATTAATAAGAGAAACATAGTTTGGTCTCTGTTTCCTTAAACTAACAGCCATTTGCTATGAGTTTCTATATAGACTTCATTAGCTTCTCTGTTGATTTAATTACTCCTCTTAGCAAAGAGTTGTAGTTACATTGGTAAATCCTGAAGCTGGTTGGGAAGCATCAAGATGATCTGCAGTGGTGATCAAAATGAGCAGGTTACACAAGTGGAGAGCAAGTATAATAGATTAAGAAAAGTAGACTAAAAAAAAAATAAACTAACTATGTTACATTTTAGATATCATGTATGACACACTGGTCCTTCTTATCATCAGATCAATATGTACTGCAATACTAGTGTGTGAGGCTCATTAGGTTGACAGGTTTCTTAAGGACTGCTTTGTGTTGTTACAATGAGAAGTCATCATGGTCTGGTATTAAGAAGTGGGACCTCAGGACAGTAAGAAGCTAAACCAACTTTCTGTCTGCTCTTTTTTTTTTTTTTAACTTAATTTGTGCAAAACATAAGTATGATCAGAAAATCTTTCTGTGCTCAGAATTGGATTAAAGATTTATCTCTTTACATATTTTTTTTTTGACTGCCAGAAGAGTTCAGTATGGGCAGGCTGGGACTGAACAAGAAAAGAATAAGGAGAAGAAACAGGCACTGACAGAAGGAGAGAGAAAGAGATGAGAAGATAATTTTAACGAACATTTCAATTTCCTTTATAAGGAAAAGTGAAGAATGTATTATTCTTTGTGTCGTAGCACAGGTAATTCAACCTGTGTGGGGAATCACAATGGTGGATATGTCATTTACTGTTACATTGGTTACATGAAAATGTGTGTGCTGGTTTTTTGGTAGAAGTTTGTATTTCTCTCACATCAAAGTGATGAGATTCCCTTTGTATTTTCCTTTTATTTTTATCCCAGTATGAGACTGCATTAAACTATATAGTTTCTTTTGATTTTCTGAAGTGTATTTTGAACTTCTGCTTCAAATTGCATTCCGATTTCACAAAATTATTGTTGGTTTAATTTGAATTTTCCTTCTTCAGCATTTACACTAAACTTACAAGATTACTGGGGATTTGACCCAGGGAAAAATATGCGTTTCCACCATGTAATTGGGATGGTTTCAGAGACATATCTCAGCAAAGCAAATAGCTCAAGTGGGACCAGTCTTTGATACACACACTCATTTTACAGTTCCACTTTATTTTACAAGGAGTCCAGTAGAAGTGAATGGACATGATTTTGATACATTTTTCTTTGTGTGCTGAGTAATAAATTACTCTGTCAGTTTTATATGCCTGGCTCCCAGAATAAGATATTCAGCATCTCATGGAAACCTGCTTGAGTGAAAATTAAATACGTCATTTTTCTGTCCTGCTCTTCATTGATCTGGAAAACAACTAGTTGCTGTCCTCTCAGTAGCCAGCCTTTATGCATTTGAAAACTGATATTATGGTCTAAACCAGCCTTCAGTTTTCTAGATCAAACAATTTCAGTTTCTTTAATCTTTTTTTAATAGATCTTATTTTATAAGCACATAAGATTTGTCTTCTTGTATCACAGCATCTAAGTATCCTATAAGTTTAAGTAGTTTCTCTAATTGCTCAATTTTTTATTTTTTTTTCAAAGGGCTCCAAAACAAGGCAAAATGAGACTGTTAAAAGGTTTACCTTCCACATATCCTAAAGATGCAGTTCAGAACACCTGTTTTCTTTTCCTTGTCGTATAGGAAAATAAACTAGTTTCTGAAGGCAACAAATACCCTTTAAGAAAGAGATTTGTTTTTATGGAGATTACAAATAATTCCCAGGATTCGTATTAAGAATTTACTATTTTTAAGGGGAGATAAAATATTTGGCTTCCTTGTTTACAGTAATTTTCTTAATATACTTCAAAATGACATTTGCTTTTTTTTATTAACCTCATGTTTTTATTCAGGCTTAGCTTGATTCATCTATATCTCCATTTTAGATTTCCACATTTGATTTCTTTTGAATGTGGTATGTCTCCCACTTTTATATTAAATTTACTCTTATCAGTTTCAGCCCATTTCTCCTATTGATCATGATAATTCTAAGTTCTAATCCTATTCTTCATATATCTTATAATCCTTCCAGGTTGGTGACAGTCTACATATTTAGGTAGGTTTTCCTGTTTCACCATGCACATTAATATAAATAATAAATAGTATTTTTTTTTCCAAGACAGATTCAGTGGATATGCAGTGTAATATAGTGCTAAATCGATTGTTATTAGCAGTATTATGTTCAAAATCAGAACAGGTGATATCTGTAAAGCAAGTACTCAACACTGAGGAGGCTGCATTCCTGAGAATGCCTTTGAATAGTATTGGATTAGCTTAGCTATCTGTAACAAAGCACTGCAGTGTGGAATGGAGGTATGCCCTAGGAGACCTCATGTGAAAGATTTTTCCACTTTGAAAAGACAGCTATTCATGAAGGAGCTTTAAAGTTTATATATTTATTTATTCATTCATTCATTCTTTCATTTATTTTCAACTGCCTATGCATCCACTTTACAATCATTACATCTAGAACATGTTTCTCTGGTTTGCTTATAAGTTTATGTCAACAGCTTTTATTAAATAAAGATTCCTGTGAATTTCTAACTATCTAACTCTACTCCATCCCTCGCACCTCTCAAAAAAATGGAATCAAGAAAGTTGACAAATTTGTAATTTCTGATTCTTATTTCACTATTGTATTCTTTGTACTTACGTACTGTTCGTTTAATAATTAGGTAGCAACATCTTTCTGGGTGTTGTTTTAATGTTCATTAGTATTGATTTTCACATGTTCCTCTTTTCCCATTTGTTGAAAGCTGGTTTAACTGAGGAGTATCATTGACTAGTTCCCTAACACCTAAGCCAAACTTCCTCGCTTCTTAATGATTGTAAGTAGCAGTTGAGAGATAGCAATGTGAAGTCCTGTAATTGCTCTAGTATAAATTTCTTCAAGCCCTGCAGTCTTTAATATTTCTAGCTTTAGCTAAATGCTCTTTAAACTGTTCTCTCTCTCTCCATTCTTGCCTATGTCTGTGCTTACATGTTGTTAATTTTAGTTGTGTTGAGCCTCTGGCCACAATCAACCTTTTTCATGAAGTATCAGGGAAAAAAAGCGGGGGGGGGGGGAAGCAGTTCAGCCTCATGTATTATCTGTTATATCTGCTACAGTGCAATAAGCATTAGGTTTAGGACACTGCAGAAAGATGCAGTATGCCTCATAGCACCCTGTGAGGCACTAGCTCAACACTGACAAATTAAGGAAATAGCTATACTACTTTTGAAGTTGGGAATAAAATTTGCTTGCATTCAATGGGAATCTTTACAGTGACTTCAGCAGAGTTTGGAACAAGAATTTAGGAAAAGGTACTTGAACCAGTCTTTAAGCACAAAATTTCCATCAAAATTCCAGCTTCCAACCTGCTTCCAACCTCAGAAGCATCAATTATTGCCGATTTCTAGATTTTCCATGGCTAAATTTACTGAATCTCCCAAGGAACCTTTCTTTATCATCTCCTCTCCCTTACACACTTCTCCCAACCTGAAATAAGGAGCCATAGGAAATAAAAGTAACAGGAATAGCAACCAAACTTGCAGTCTCAGGGTTGCACTAGAAAGTCAGGCTGCTACTGAATGAAGGCCACACAAGGAAGTCAGTAGATGCATAATGACAACATGATGGCAGCCATTGTCAATTCCAAGAAATAACGATGTAAGGATAACGCAAGTTCTGCAAAGTGTTGCATCCTAATCCCATCAAGAGTGCTCTCAAAAAAGCGGCAACAACAGCCTGACTCTGGGTTGGGTTGTGGTAGGCTGGATAAGTGGATATGTTTGGATGTTAGGATAAGGAATATCGATCAGACTGTTTTTCCCATCTTTTCCAAGATAGTAGACAGAATCATCCTGAGGGTAGGGGCCAGACCTAGACCAGGTAACCAATCAGTTAGTCCAAACTGATTAATAATCTGGTTACTATGGCTTTAGTCCAAACCGATTAATAATCTGGTTACTATGGCCTTCTGATGGCTGGTGTGGCTTTGGATCTGTTTTGACAAAGAGAAACAATGAGTTTGTACTAGGTAGGAAGCATAGATATAAAGAATGATTGGATATATGAAGCAGGAATGGAAATTCATTTCTGTCTTGGTGGAAAAAAAATATTCTATATTCTCTTAATTTTGAAAGAAATCAGATGTAGAATTCCAGGAATACGGGGCTTTACATGTAAAAGGCAGGAGATTGTGTGTGTGTGCAGGTGGCACATACATTCCTTAAGGAAACAGGTACTAGTAAGCCATGTATTGCCAGGGAGCCTTCTCAGATATTGAGCTAAGCTCTCTGTACAGTTAATGATGATCTCTGATAAGTTTTTAGCCCAAGAAAATGTTAACTCTTCTAAAAAATTTCTGTGGCTACTTCATGTGTTAGCACAGAGATAATTTCTAAAGTATTTTAGATGTGACCACTATTTTTGGAGGATCGGGGAATGCAATAGTAAAGATGTAGGTTATTCCTTACTGTTTGGCATTAGTGTCAGGAATGGTTATGGGCATTGTTTCTTCCAGTAATATAGGCGTGGGCCTACAGCTCCATTAACAGAGAGACAAAGCTTCCTCCAACATCACATCTCAAAACTTTGTCTTAGTTCAAGTAATCAACTCACTTATTTGTTCTCTCTAGTCTTCTTGATCTTATATAGAAATCTAAACTATTTTTCATTTTTCAGTGAGCCTACTAGTGTTAACTGTCTAATCACAATTGGCTGGTTCATTTCAGACCGGAATAAAGAAGACATCGAACAAATTTGTCTTTTCAGTGCAAATGACTAATAGTAACCCTCTCTTGCCGAATAGCTGAATCCTCGTTCACTAGTTTTCATATATAACAGTAATTTAAAAAAGAAATCTGTATTTTCCTGGGTGGTAAGCTGTTAGACTACTGTTGAATAGAATTCTCTCGTAATGAACAAGATTATAGGAGAATGTATGTATACGGATGCAGATGTTATGCATCTTTGGGTAAGAATTAGTTACAAGCTTTTGAAACAATAAGAAAAAGAAAACAGCAGAAGACAATATAACTCTTAATTCTAAGGTTCCAGAAAGCAAAGATTATGCTGCATTAGGGGGGAAAAAAAAACCAAAACAACAGAAGAAAACCTTCTCAGCAAGTCTATAAAGAACTCCAAGGAGCAGATGCATCCTAGATTCTTCCTGAGTTTCTTTTCCTTCCTTTCCCTTCCTTTCTCCTAATAGTTGACTTTCAGCTTAACTCTTTGACTGCTGTTTTTAGTGTAGCTTCAGAGCTGAACAAAACATAACAGTTTCCTTTATAATTATTATATCACATACTGTTTAACAGACAGTTACTATGCCAAGTACGTGACAAAATAATGTAGATTTTTAAAAGATGGTTCTTATATTTATTATTGTGGATCTGGTGAAGCAAGGAAAACATTCAGAATATTAGTACCTATTCTATGTAGTCCTTTATTTTATATGGTAATAGTAGATTATCTTTAGAGATGGAACCAAATAACTATATTTATATCATTGGTAGGAATTACCAATATTGCCTACACAGACTGAGAGATACCATTTCTGGCAATTTAACTGTCACATGGCCTTACAAGCAGCAAGGTAGGCATAGAAACTAATGGAAGAGAGGCAGTAGTGTCGGAAATGTATTGTGTGAAAACAAAAGGGGTCTTGTATGAAAAATCAAATATATTTTTCATACCTGGGGAAAATGCAGCAGAAGAAATCCAAGCTCTCATTTGGGTCTGGTTTATATGACTGCACCTTGCCAAAGATGCCAATACAAAGAAATACAGTTGTATTTTTTTTTTCTCTAGCTTTTGGTGATGCAAAGCATAATCTAAGAAGCCATAGTTTACTCTCTGACCATGCAACAGAATGATGAATAAGAAGAAAATAACAGAATATGCTTCAGCATACTCCAGGTCTGTTGTGAAAATGAACAGTTAGGAGGTAAGTACTGTTTGAGATCTGAACATTTGAGCATTTGAAATGCTCAGTTCTACTGGGTCTGTGAGGCAAGCTGACAGGGAGAATTGCGTGCCTCAGGGAATGCAACTGACATAATTCCTGCAAGATGGACAATGCCTGGAGTGGCAAGCTGAGGTGAAACTGCATCAATACCTGAACGTAAAAGGAAAAAGCTGGGGGAGATAAGGAAAGTAAAGGTAAGAAAACCTAAAAGTTAACACATATGAAACAAAATGAAATAATCCAATAAATGTCAGACTGTGTGGACCAGATGTCAGAAATAAAATATAACTCAATAACTGAAATATGTATTTTAACAGAGATGGTTTCATGCTGCAAGAATCAATGCAAGAGGGTGTTCAGGTATAGGGTTTTGGTTTACTTCATCAGATAAAAGTATATTCTTCAGAGAGAATGGCTTTATTGTGATAATAAATATAAATAACCAATATAATTAAAGAGTAACTCAATTGAAAACAACCAATTTACATTAGTACAGTCTAACTGCCCATGAGAATAAAATCAGAGTTTTGCATCTACATTGGGGTTTGGATTCTGAGTCACACAGAACAACAGCATGCAAGGGTTTAATGCCAGCTTTTGGTTGAGGCTTATGTGTACTATTTACTTCCCTATTTAATAAGGTTTCACTGAGTTATACATAGAGAAAAAAAAAAGTTGTTTCAACACCAGAAACTGTGTTTAAGTCCCTAACCTTTTAACAATATCTTTGCAGATATACTTCTGTGTGCATATGTATCCCAACTGGATTATTTTTATGGGTTTTTTTGGTTAAATATGTATGCGGATCTCATTTCAGAATGGAGGTGTCTGTATGAAAAAAATCATACACTATTTTAAAATTATTTCTCCTTTCTGTCCTTGGGGAAAAAAAACACAGTAATGATAAGAAAATGTTTGATAACATTGATTTAGAAAAAGTGGTAGACTGCATGCTACAACAAATAAAAATTATTCTCATGTATCCCCAGTAGGAAGCCGTTTGAGTATGGAGACTTAACTTTTCTCTTACCTTCTCAGTTGGGAATGTAATACATTGATGAGACAATATAAGGAAGTTGTCAGTTCTTGCTATTTCCATCCTGTGGTTAAATAGAAAGCTTTATTCACCACCTTGTGTCTAGAACCCTACAGATATCATAAATTAATATGAAATAAAGAAAGAATTTAAGCAACATACTGGCCTAGAATGTGTATCAAAGCAACCACTTCATGAAAGTAAACAGACATCGGGATTACACCACCTCCTGTTTCCAACTCCTTCCCCCAGTGTACAGGCATACCACACTTTGTTTTGCAAAACAAAAAAGAATACTTTTGAAACTGGCAAAATGCTTTCCTTTCACAAAGCATGGAATCACATACAGCAATATTTGGTCTAGAAGGCTCATTTGGTCAAGACTACTGCAGTCCAGCAAGTTTGATTTCAGGACCTCTAAAATATTGTTTATGAATGGCTGTCAAACCCTAACCTCAAGTATCTCTATGAGACCAATTCCACTTTACTCCCTGCAAGTCAGTCTCTTCCATGAATATGAGCATAGCTTTTAAGATTTTCCTAATATTTAATGCAAAATTCTTTTCTTCAACTGAAGCCCATTACTTCTCTTTCTGTTCTCACTGGCTAAGGGTAGTAATTGGTTCTTGTCTTCCTTAAAATACAGCTTTTGAGATTCAAGGACAATTACCTTTTCAGTCTTCTTTGGCTGTAGAATGAACATGCACTTAGTCCTTTCTTAAGTGTCTTTTTTTCCCTCAAACTTTTTATTATTTTTATTATTTCTTCGTCTCTCCTCTGAACTCTCTCCAATTATCTTTTTTTTTTTTTTTAATATGCTGACTAAAACTGCATGTGGAATTACACTTCAGTCTGTACTAGCATGGAGTACAGTATAACCATTTTTATATCCTACTTCCTTTAAGAAGACTTGAAAAGGGTAGGGGAAAAGTGATGCTAGTTCTCTAACCTCTACTTTTTTAGAGATAAAAAGAAATTAGAATATTCATGTGTATTGGGTTGACATGCCCAAGCGTTGGTAGAGGTGGGCTGCAGGAGTGGCCTCTGTAAGAAGAGGTCAGGGTGCCGTGTGCCAGACCCAGCTGGTTCCAGGAGGAGGAGGTGCCTCAGGTGCCAGAACAGATATTCCCTGCAGTCCATTGAAGAGACCACAGTGGAGGAAAGGAAAGAAGTATGAGGAGGGAGGAGCAGAAGAAAGAAACCTTTTTTTAGTGACTGTAACCCCTCCACCACCTCATGCCCCTGCACCACTTGGGGTGGGGAGAGGAGTCTAAAATGAAGGACTGAAGCTGAGGCTGGGAAGGAAGAGAGGGAAAGATATTTTTTATTGTTTGATATTTTGTTTCCCAATACCCCAATCAGTAATTAAATACTTATTTTAATTGGTAATAAATTAATTTTCCTCAAGTCATGTTTCTTTTCGCCACAATGGTAATTGGTAAGCTATCTCCCTGTCTTGATGTTGACCCATAACTTTCCTTGCTCTTGTTCTTCCTATTTTTCTTCCCCATTCCCCTAAGGGAGTGGAGGAGAAATGGGCAGCTGAGTGAGCATTTAGCTGATTTTTTTAGGTTAAATTATGTGTGTTTTTCTGTGTTTCTCAACACTTCGGTCCTTTCAAATGAGAAATAATTATATCTAAAACTAACAAGATGTTCATAGCAGACACACAAAATAAAGTGGCTTGAGTGACAGCTTATAAAAGTATCTTATTTATTAAAAAAATAAGAAAAAAAATAAAGAAAAATAAAACCATTGGATAGGCCTCGTCATGTTATATAGTGAGGAAAAAAACCCAAACATGTTGTGAATATTACTCATTTTGACAGCTACTTGGATTTGTCACTATAAGCAAAGAAAAAAAATTACCTGTCCGTACATCTACATGAATATTTTACTTTGGATCAGAGGAATACTTCTGCAGTAGATGTCCTGATCATATCCACTTCCTGTACTTAGGTCCTCATTCTGGAGAATGCACACTTAATCCATTCAGATGAAGAGAATATAAGGAAAGGTTCTTTCCTTTCCTTGCCAGTTAAGTCCAAAGAGACATACTGATTGATAAGACATACTGATGATCCTTCAAAGTAAATGTCCAGAATGGAGAAAAAACTGGCATCCTCAGAATGGGAAATGAGTAAATTGCTGGCTGCTAATTTCTGATTATGTATATCCTCTGTGTTGTTGGCTCTGTAAATGCAATTCCATCTAATAGGGAGAAATGTATGGTGGTTTTGATAAGACAATGATGTTTTGTTTTGTTTTATTTTGTCGTGTCAGGAAATGTTACCTGCTAGGCTTCTTGGAGCTGATCCTCCAAGATCTAAAGTAGGTTCCCGTGTAGACTGCCACCTAGGGACTTCAGGGTCTACACTTGAAGTCTGCATGATGTGTGAACTGCCTGAAAGTCAGGGATCACTGAGGTTATCTGCCGATACAGATGCGTAAAACAATTAACAAAGCATTCAATAAAGACTGAGACTTTCAGAGACTGGAATTGTGTTGTTCACTCTGTCAGTTTCAGATCACCATTTGGGTCAAAAGTACTGGTGAACAAAGAAATTGCCTGTACCTCTGAGGTTTATGGAGACTTCCTTACTGTAGTCTAGTTGTGTGCCTTTCCAAATCTGAAGAACTATTAGTTACTGACTAATACTTGCTGATTAATGCAGATGTGATCTGGGGCAACCAATTTGGATCCCTCTCTTTCCATCATTGCCTAGTAGATGTCCTCTTTTGTTATGCGTATATGTAAAATTGATCACATAATAGCCTGTAGAACTTAATTATAATGTGGAACAGGAAGCTTCAGTTACACATTTGTAGTTTAGTGGATTAAATATATGGTATTATACTTATTTTGCTTATACCTTTACTTATTTTATTTAATTCAACTGTTAAGGTCCTCTTAGGGATTGTCATGCATGTTACATTTTTGCTCAAACTTCGCTTGAATTTTCTCCTGTATCATATGCTGGCTATCAATCCGTGAATCTCTGCTTAGCATTAGAGCTGAGAAAATATAAAGGTAATTAGCTTATATGGCAGATTTAGTTTTGATGAGGTAACAAAGCTTACTTCTATTTTATTCTGATCAGGATTTCTGAGAGAGTCAGCAAGGGTAGAGAGGGCTGCCCCAGGAGTAGGATATGTCATGGTTTTTCTTTTGGCCTGTGTAATATTCCCACTTAAGGGAATATTAACATGTTAGATCCTTTGTACAACATTTCTCTTTGTCAGCATCTTGCTTTGAGACTTCTGTCCTTAGCCTCAAAAAATGACACTTGGCATATGACTACAGTGGCTTGGGGATTGGATGGATTCATCTACTGTTTGTCATTCAGTAACGGATTCAACTTGAATCCTTCACATGCCTAAAGATAATACTGAAGTGGAAAAATTCTTCTTGACACTGTAGGTCCTTTGTGAAATTTAATATCAGATACTCACTGGTCCATGTTTTTCCAATTTTGATGTTCAACATTTACCTGTTATTTTAATTCCATGTCACCCCCTAGTCCTAAACATAGAGGGTTTTTGAACAGGTACTACCACACAGATTTATATAACTTGAAAAGAACCAAGGAAACCCCATACTAATAATATTGCCATAATTATATAGATTTTAATGACAACTTATTACAGAAATATTAATAATTACACACATGTATATATATATATACAGATACATATCATCTTTTAATAAACCATTTCTATACTGTATAACACGTGTGATAAAATTTTGTTGAGATTGCCAGGGATCCACATATGAGAAAGCATCATTGGGGACCATCTGCTGAAGGATTTCCCATACACCATCAAAAGATTTTATCGGTGGCCTGGAAAATGGAAGCAAAAAAAATGGGCTATCAACACAGATGGCCACTTTTTTTTTTAATGCAACCTTGAGAGGAACTAATGGCATAGTTTACATAGTTGTCGTATATTTTTATCATGCACAGAACTGTGTATCAACCTATGAAAACTACACATAACTCACTGTGTAGTTTTCATTAGATTGCATATGTAAGTTCAAAATCAAAACAACTAGTTTCGTCGACTCTATACTTCAGAATGGGAAATGGGGAAATGAACATGCTAATATCTTCTCCTGTACCATTTTTTTAATGTAAGTCTTATCAGTAATACTAAGTTCTGCGAAAAAAAAAAAAAAGAAGTAATAATAACAAAAATATCTCCTGATCTTAAAGCACTTTCTATTCCAGAGGATCAAACTTTTATGCTAAACTTAAAGACTATAACCTTTGACATGGAAGGAATACAGAGAGATTAATCCCTTTACACAAACAATGCAAGGGTTAGGGAAGTGGCTTGTGTTTAGAAGATAAGTATTGTTGTAAGTCATACATAGTTTGAAAAACGGTAGAAAGCAATAAAATCTGAAGCTTCTCTTTCTCCAGAACAGACACTTTTCAATGTGGATGCACCATCGAGAGTAATAATTGATACACAGCTTTTTTTTTTTTTTTAATCCATCTTTGTCAAAAGGTGTTAGTTCAAGGAGACTTCTCACTGGAAGGATAACCAGTGTGTTACATGTTAACATTCATCTCCAGTGGAAATTAAGACTATAAAAATTGACCTAATTGCTTCATTCTAGTTGTGGTCATATTATTAGCCTTAGGCAATTGTTAATGTACCTAGAATTTTGGAAGTTCATCTGGTTCCTTTTTCCGTTATGTTTCCAGGGTGTAACTTCATTGTCTGGAGACCTAACAGTACATTATAGGTGTTGCTGGATAACAACCTCTGTCCCCTTTACTAGGGAGAGCTTTTGATGTGTTGTACACAGTCAGATGAAGATTTCCAAATCTGTCCATGTCTACTTGAAGAGCAATTGTTAAGAATTCATCAAATAGCTGAAAAGCCATAATAAAACTACAGTACATTTAATCAGTGTTTAGAGTTCTTTTATTTAATGGACTATCTCTCATGAATGTCATCATAAGAGATATACTATCACTGAGAATTTTATATCATAAATGGGATTAAGTGAAAAGATATTTGAAAAAAAAATTTAAAAAAAAGGACATCTAACCATCTTCATAATTGTTAGAGGATTTTAAAAATTCTACCTGTTTACTATCATCCGAACTCTCTTTATAGATAATAAAAACACATTCACAACAGATATTTTCTGGAACGATCCTATCTGTAATATGTCTGAAATACAAACAAATCTAAGAACAGAGCCTGTCAATCAAGGGACACTATTCTTTGTCCTAGATAGGAATCATAAGTATAAATAATTTCTAATGCTGACATACACCATAGAGTTAGAATAATCAGGCTTTGTGATCCATACACCTGATGAATACCTAAGCAATGGATTGCCCACAGGCCACTTGATATATCAGAGAGAACACAAAATAATGCAGTTCCTAGAAGAAATTTTACTTAAACACTATAAAATAACCTTTAACAGAAGTCTTTGACACTATCTGCCATAAGATCCTCATGACAAGCTATTGCTGTATGTCTGGATAAATAGACAATGGGGTGGGTTGAAAACTGGTTGAAGGGCCAGACCTAGAGGGTGGTGATCAGTGGCATGAAGTCTCATTGGAGTTCTAAGTGTCAATATTGGGGCTGGTACTGTGTAACATCTTCATTAATAAGTACTATGATGAGTCAGAGTGTGCTCTCATTGAGTTTTCAGGTAATTTGAAACTCAGAGGAGTGGCTGATATACTAGATGGTTGTGCTGCCATTCAGAGGAATTGTGAAAGGTTGGAGAAATAATCTAACAGGGACCTTTTGCATTTCAAAAGCCAGAAATATAAATTCCTTCATCTGAGGAGGAATAACTCCATGCAACTGTACAGGCCTGGGTCTGACCAGATGGAAAGAAGCATTGCAGAAAAGGACCTGGGCACGAACAACAAGCTGACCATAAGGCAGCAATGCACCCTTGCAGCAAAGACCAAAACTAACCTAGACTGCATGCCAGCAGGTCAGGTAATGAGTTCCTTCCCATCTTCTCAGTACTGGTGAGATACATCGGGAGTGTTGATCTAGTGCTGGGGTCTACAGCACAAGAGACACGAACATACTGGAGCAGGTCCAGCAAAAGGCCACAGAAATAAAGAAGTTATCCATCATATAAGGAGAGACTGAGAGAGCTGAGACTGTTTAGCATGAAGAGGAGAAGGCACAGGGGAATCTTGCCAACAACACCTGAGGGGAAACTCTAAAGAAGATGTTCTTCTCATTCACATCCAGTGACAGGATGAGAGGCAACAGACACAAACTGAAATACAGAAAAATTCACTTAAAAATAATTAAAAAAAAAAAAGAGGGCCCAAAACTAGAATAGCCAGAAAGTCTATGGAGTCTTGATCCCTGGAAATATTCAAATTATGACTGGAGATGGTCCTGAGGAATCTACTCTGACTGGCCCTGCTTTGAGCAGGGAGCTTGGAGTAGACAACTATCAGGGGTACTTTCTAAACTTAGCCATCCTGTGTAGCATTTCTTTCCAATATTCTGATCTGCTGGTCTGAATTTTATATGTATTATGTTGAAAAAACCCTAAATGTTTTGTATTCTTAATTACAAAAATTCTGTTGTGTATATCTGATTTGTCCATGTTGAAAGAGGGTTAGAGGTTATGGATGGGTACCAACGTAAATATGAGTTAACATTGTGTTGTCAGTGTAAATAACAGAAGCTGCATACCTGACTGCTTTAACAGGAATATATGGGAGAAGAGAGAGGAAATTATTATTCTTGTCTGCATGGTGCTATGGACATCACATTAGAGTACTATGCGCTTCTGGGTTCGTCCAGTTGAAGATGGATGTGGAGAAGACCCAAGGACTGCTATCAAAATGATGAAGGTACACTATATGCCCGTGAAAAGAGATTAAAGGAGAGAGATTAAACTAAACTTGTTTAGTCTAGTGATGAGAAGACTAAGGAACAATCTAAATGTTTCTCACAAATATTTTAATAGCAGTTTACAAAGATGATGGGGTCAGCTCTCCTCAGTAGTACCAAATGATGCAAAAAGGGGCAGAGCACAGAAATTTGCAAGCAGCTTTACGAGACTTGTCACCATGGCTGAAACATAATACTAAAGATAATGACTATGAAAAATATTTCCAAGTGTACATGGAAAATTACTTATAAGTGTTGAAGTTATGGAATTACGCAAGTGATAATGAACTTCTCCATTTTAGGCTTCTGAATTAGAAAACACCCAATATATCTAAGGAAAACACTCTGATCCTCGTCTTTATGGATATGTAAGATTATGGTAATTCCTAAACTTTGGGTGAAATGGCTGGAGAGATTTTGTCTTAAATATTTAATGAGAACTTTGGGCATCAAAAAAGTGAGAATCAGTGCAAGTTTCTGCCAGGAGGATCAACAGATAAATATTTGTGGCCTGAATATTATAGTACATGCAAGCAATTTCAGCTAGAATGTTCAGATTTGGTCTTTAGAGAACTGACAGTTCATTCTTACAGTTTAGGTTATCATAAACATATGCACTACATATTTATGGAAGTAACACAAGAGTAGTGAGATGCAACTGCAAAAACAACATTTGCACCAAGAACCAACACATCAATTTCTATTTTTTATGATGATGAAAGCCTTGCTGTTGCAGATTACACAAGAAACTCTAACCAAATTTTTTTTTTCCAGTGTGGCAGGCTGCCAAGAGGACAATCCAGAAAGGATTTTTGAATGATGGAGGGCTGCATTAGTTTACAGTTTGATGATTTTTTTTTTTTTATGTGCTGAGAAGACACAGAGCATATAGTTTTCATGGAAAACAATAACTTAGGATGATATAGAGTTCAGATTCAGACAACTGTTCAGATACATCAGATCATTACTGAACAAAAGTTTTCTAAATCTACAGTTTATAATAAGTGAGTTATGTAAGTTATGTAAACTTGAAATTGCTATATGGACTGTTTGGTATATATCCATGTATATATCCATGTATATATCCATGTCTCTTCTTCTTACTGAAGACTCTTGACTGCAGCAGACTGATCCTGCTGTGGGCAAAATAAAAATGCTACTTCTTCCTCTTTCACTGTTACTATTACAGCTAATCTGATATATGGCAGTAGGTCACCAGTCAAAGGCTATATTACTGCGGGCAATGAAGACAATACCTGACATCACTGTCCAAGCTTCACTGAACTCACTATGCAGCACACACAATTTTGAAGTGAAAGGCATAGTTCATACTAAGGATCTTAGAACAACATAGGGATCTTTATAACCTCAGTTGTCTTATAGTGAGATAAACTACACAGAACAACATGTAAGGAGGCCCAATGTTGTTCCTGGATAGAAGACTGCTGATTTCAAAACTGGGCTATGAATGAACACCAATTCAAACACCAATAGTGTCTAATACTTCTGCATGGAATCATAGAATCATAGAATAGTTATGGTTGGAAGGGACCGTTAAAGGTCATCTAGTCCAAACCCCCTGCAAGGAGCAGGGACATCTTCAAGCAGATCAAGTCGGAGTTTTGGTATAAGATAAAAAGCTTTCATTCTGATTCTGAATCTTTTGAATGCAGCTCCCACTGGATCATACATCTCTGAACAAGCTTATAATGGACTGTTAGACCATGTGGACTTTGGATGGACTAGGATTATTCTTTGCTTTTTTCAAATAGCACTACACAGTCTTTTCATATTTGTGGCTAAGAGAAACGTGATGTTTGAAAATGTGAACCGATACATTGTATTTTGCCCAAAGATGTATAAATATAGAAATTTGTCCCAAAAAATTTATAATATTAATAATTATAATATTAATTATCACTACGCATGGCTAGGTGAACAATTAACTTAAGACTTACTCAGGCCACTCATGGTGTCAAGCACCATTTCATCCCAAGAGTCACCTAACAATTATCAGTGTATCCATTTTGAAATACAGTGCTGTTTAGGCTGTTAAGATGATTCTCTGTCTCATGTTTATAAAACATAGATGGGAGCTATGAAGTGACCACCTAGTGCAGTTCAGAGATGAGTAGAGGAGAACCTGATCTCTGCTTAAGTGTATACATTTATTGTGCTTTAATCATCCTTTGAGCTAGCTCACTGCAAGGGAGAGTTCATCTCCTGCTTGGGAGAGCTCAAAAAGTGAATCCTGGTGTCTCCTATATCTGAACTCCAGTTACTGTATAGGCATTAACACAAATATCATAGGGCTACTGATCAAGAAAGTAAAAAGAAATGTGACATACAACATGGGAGTATTCATCCAGGAAAAAGAAATTCTGGATTTCTGATCCTGATTGTATTGCTGCAGCTATTTCATTAACTCATTTGATATGAAACAGAAAGAGATGAAATGTGTATGTCAGTAATTTTCGTGTAACTATAAGAAACTGCAATACATTTAACCTAGAACAAGTGTACCTAGTTCACTACAACACATCAAGTTATTCATGCCAGTTGCTAGTTCTTTGCTATGTAAATAGTAACATCTTCCAGGATTCTAATAAGAGCAGACTCTAAGGGCAGCATTAGTGAATTCTGCTTTGGGAGTAAACCGGCCATGTTTGGCTACCTGAAATGTTAAATTAACCAGTGAGAGTTAATTCAATTTACCATCTTTCTATTACTTTGGTAGATATGTTCATGTGTGTCGTAGTTCAGCCCCGATCGGACCAGACTACGCAGTCTCTCTCTCACTCCCCCCACCTTCCGAGAAAACAGGGAGAGAAAATATAAGGAAAAACGGCTCGAGGTTTGAGATAAGGACAGGGAGAAAATCCTTAAAGTTACCGTCACGGGCAAAACAGACTCGACTTGGGGAAAACTATAAAAACAGCAGGATAATGAGACAGGGAACAAGATAACCTCCCCCCACCCCTCCCTCTTCCCAAGCTTAACATTATCTCTACTACCTTCCCCTCCAGAGCGGCACAGGGGGGAAGAGGGAATGGGGGTTGTGGTCAGTTCATCACATGTTGTTTCACGCTGCTGCTTCATGGTCGGGGGAAGAACTCCTCACATTCCTCCCCTGCTCCGTTGTGGGGTCCCACCCCTACGCCACAGTCCTTCGTGGAACTGCTCCAGCGTGGGTCATCTCTTCCATGCGTGCAGCCCCTCTAGAACAGCTGTCCCAGTGTGCCCTCCACGGGCCACAGCCTCATTCAGGCATCCACCTCCCCACCAGGAAACTGCTAGAAGTCGCTCCACTTTGTTCAGTGGACTCGGCTGGGCCTAGGGCGGACCTGCTGCTGGCCAAGGCCGAGCCGATTGGTAGCAGAATGTCCCGTGATAACGCCTCTGTGATAACGTATTTAAGAAGGGGAAAACAGAAAAAAAAAAGAGAGGAAAGAAGATGTGAAGAAGCTGAGTTGGGGCAGAGGCGCAGAGGGGGAGGCGCAGGCCTCATGGGCCTTGCAGGCCTCACCCTCTGGCCTCTTGCCATGCAGCCGACTGGGCCTGACTCGGTCTGGCCTGGCTGCAAGAAGTGGAGAGGAGATGAGAAGTGAATAAGATGTAAAAAAGATCCTGAGAGACATCTGCCAGCCTGTTGTGAGGAACGGCTGCAGACGCCAAGGTCACTTCAGAAGGAGGGGGAGGAGTAATGCGGCTCCTGTCCAAGATTCCCCTGCAGCCTGTGGTGACGACCATGGTGGAGCAGGTTGTCCCCCTGCAGCCCATGGAGGTCCACAGAGGAGCAGAGATCCACTTGGAGCCCATGAAGGACCCGACATCGGGGGAGGTAGATGCCTGAATGAGGCTGTGGCCTGTGGAGGGCCCGCTCGGACAGCTGTTCTAGAGGGACTGAACTCCGTGGAAGACATGACCCACGCTGGAGCAGTTTCACGAAGGACTGTGGCGTAGGGGTGGGACCCCACAACGGAGCAGGGGAGGAATGTGAGGAGTTCTTCCCCCAACCATGAAGCAGCGGCGTGAAACAACGTATGATGAACTGACCGCAACCCCCATTCCCCCCTGTGCCGCTCAGGGAGGGGAAGGTAGTAGAGATAATGTTAAGCTTGGGAAGAGGGAGTGGTGGAGGGAGGTTATCTTGTTCTCTGTCTCATTATCCTGCTGTTTGTAGTAATAAATGAATAGTTTTCCCCAAGTCGAGTCTGTTTTGCCCGTGACGGTAACTTTAAGGATTTCTCCCTGTCCTTATCTCAAACCTCGAGCCGTTTTTCTTATATTTTCTCTTCCTGTTCTCTTGGAGGGTGGGGGGAGTGAGAGAGAGACTGTGTAGTTTGGTCCCGATCGGGGCTGAACTACGACAGTTATTTTGGCGCCCAACGTGGGGCTCGAGGAATTTGAGATAAGGATTGAGTTTAATTGGGAGCAGTAACGGGCAAAACAGGGATTGAACTTGACAAAAGAGCAAAATGATTAGGGGAAATTTATGTTCTGATTGTGGTGAAGGGATAAGTGGTGAATTGTGTGTAAATTGCATGGTATATCCACTGTTGGTGTTTTGAGGATATTAATTTGATTCTTGGTGCGGGGAATTCTTCTTCTTTTCTGTTGATGTGTGTGTATTTTAATTAGAATTCTTAAATATGTAATTCGCAGAGGTCGTAGTGTCTGATTCCAGAAAGCCTTGAACATGCATCTGAGCTGTGCATAACCTACACCTTTCAGTAATATAATTGCATGTTTAAGAACTACTCAATAAAATATCACAAAATCAAGCACCAACATGCTTGACATGTGTGTCTATGTGTAAACGTTTTAGGTATGCATTGCTAGATCTCCACAGACACACAAGTGGAGAACGCAAAAGCTCATTGTCTTTCCCTGCAGTAGTTCTACTCAAATCTCTGAGACAGAAGCCTCTATAATTACTCTTATGGGCTGTTACCATTTGAGCTGCAGCATGAAATCGTGAAAAAAAGGTTCCAAAATTATTAACAGTCTAATTGTAATTGTATGTATTTGAATTTTAAATATGCTTATTGGTCTGAATCAGGAATTTTTGTCAGGGCCAGACTGGAACATTTAATTGTAGTAAATGGAGGCTGTCCCTGCCATGTTTGCAAAAAAGTCCCTTAACCCAGGCAGGCAGCAGCTGTTTCCACTGCTGCTGGAAATAACTTTTTCTGCACCTTTGTTTGGTGATGCCCTCCTTCTCCACCCCGAAAAGCAAAACTTTCACTGAAACTGTGAACAATGATGACAACTTCAGTTCAGAAAACAATATGAACCAGGACTTCCTTTGGACTAAAATTCAAACTATATGGACAAACTTTATGTACTAAGGAAAAGCAGTACTTTATGTACCGCTTAAGGAAGTGATACTACAAAAAAAAAAAAAAAAAAAAAAGAAAAAGAAAGAAAAAATAAAAGACAAAGAGCATTATAGTCTTATAAGTAGTACACAAAGATGTATTTTTCTAAGTGTGCTGAGCTTACATTTTGTTTGCTTTTCTGTTAAAGGAGATGACAACTGAGAGCAATGCAGTTACTTGCATAAGTTGCTTTAACTCCATACCAAAAGTGCATTATATTCAAATGTTAATATTTTATTGCAGGTGAACTAGGCTACATGCTACCATAATTACCATTAAGTACTTTAAAATCTGCATAATAGATTGCTATAAGAGGAAGGAGGATAAGAAGGCAGGAAAGAAGGAAGACAGAAAGGGAGAGACGATGGAAGAACAATCCTTCAGATAAATTAATGTAAGTAAATAAAGGTTAGTAAAGCTGCTTATTAATCTACAGTGAATACATTGTCATTTTCTTTTAGTAAAAGGAAATCATTATTATGATGATGACAATTCTAATAGGTATTTTATGGATGGACATAGAGACACTACTATGTGAGATTCAGCTGTTAGTGTCCCGGTGGAAATCTCAGCCCAAACTCCTAGCCGTCATAGTATTCTGAGTATATTAAAAACCAAACCAAAACAACAATAAAAGTTACCCCAAAATACAAAGCAAAAACAACCTTGCCCCAAACAAAACAAAACAGAAGAAAGAAAAAAAAATTCAGAAATCCCCGTGGAGTTTGAGATCAGAAAGTGGTTGACAGTGTCAATGTGGAAAGTTAATGTTTCTAAGGAGAGCTTGATTAAACTCAAGAGAAGGGGCTGATTAGTAATCAGATGGAGTCAAGACAGTCCAAACTCATTCTACTTTATTTTGAGCTCTTTAGTTAATTGTTTAAGAATTTAGGCTGCATTCTTTATGTCTCCCAAGACAGAAAAAAAAAAAAATCTCCCCACCCCGAGATGTTGCTTAAATCCCTAGGAGCACACCCACTCCTGTATACTGCCTCTGTTCTCTAACTGTAGGGCAAGCCTAACAATACTTAGATTGCAAAGTGAAAATGGGCTGTGAAGCAAACTTTGCTTTGTGATCAAGGGGTACAGCATGTCTTGCATCATGCTGCTGAGAAGCAGCAGCATTCTTAGAAGAAAAGCGAACCATCCAAAATAGAGGCAAGAAGTCAGCTAACAGATTAATAATGTTTAATTAAACAATTGTCTCCCTAGCTCTCTATCATTTACTAATATAGTTAAATAACTGTACTCTAGATTAAACTCATACACTGAGGGACAGCTCTTCTGACTGAGATGCTTTAATATTGTAGAAAATGTTTGGCAGTAGTCATGGAGCAAAAAAAAACAGCAAACAAAGGAAGAGAATATACATGAAACACATCAAGGAAACTTTACTCAGAAACAAATAAAACTCTCTATCTAAAGCAGAATTCTCAAAGAAGTATAGAGACAGGTGGAATATGTGCTGGACAGAGCAATAAAATGCTCATTAAATTATCCTTAAAGTCACCTACACTTATTATTTCTGATTTTAACTTGAAGTTCTACAAGTATTAGCTAAGCACTTTTCACTGCTTAATTTTTCCTCTCTGATAACTTTAATTAAGGTTGCCCTTGGGGCAGGCTCTTCCACCTGACAAATTTTAAAGTACACTTTTTAAACAATTTAACTTTTCCCATAAGAGGACAGGTTTGCCTGATATTATGTATTTCACATGATGGGGAAGAATAATACGTACTTTTTAGCAATATGTTTGCATGCAAGTACGTTCATGAAAAATGAGAAGGTGTGAGGAAAAATACTTGAGAAGAAATGAAAACAAAAGATGTAGGTGGTTACTGGGTACTTATTAGGATGCTAAGTTCTTAATTGGCTCTGGAAAGAACTGAGAGCTTATATTACTTTTGATTAATGTTGGGCTAATTCAAGAAGAATGATAATATCTTTTTGCTAAGGCAGAAGAGGAAAACAAAGAGAAAAAAAACTAGCTTGCCTATGATACAGAATGTCAGTGCTGCAATTAATAAGTCAGTTTTCAGAATCAAGCACATCACATTGATATTAGGCATCTCCTATCACAACATCCAAAATGACACAGTAAGTTAGAAACACAAGGCAATTTTACCTATCACATAGTATTTCTTGTTATCTTAGGACCCTTAATACATTCTGACAGTCTGTCATCAAGCAATCCAGTTTCAGAATAGCTTTTCTGGCTTAAGCTTTCACAGCAGCTGGAGTCCTACGCAAGGAACACCCACTGCACTAAAATCACTATTCTCCACAGGTTACCAACATGAAAAGTAGTTACAACTTTTCACTTTAAGAATCTGATTAAACTATCACATACTGCTTGTGTGATGAAAAAAAAACCAAAAACCTGTTTATAAAGAATCTACTTCATCACTTCTTCATTTTCACTGTGTTCCCATTATGGGAAATCAAGGAAATATGTGTCAAAACCATTGCTTTCACCTGTTCTTTATTGTGCTTAAAAATTAATGTAATTAATAGCTAACTGGAGCAAGTTTGTCATCTAGTGTCATGCTTGTATTTGTTTGTTTGTTTCCTGTGCTACAGTTCAAAAGCCTTTGGTTTCTATCTTCTGCCTTGCATGTGAACTACAGTTCAAGCAATCTGGTTGCATTTAACTCCAGACTAAAAGACTTAATTTTTTTCTTCCTACATGTGGACTAGATATCAAAACTCCCAGAATATTTAATTATATAGTCAAGGAAATTATACATCTACTCAGCTCACTGTAGATAATATATATGGAGTGAACTAACTACCTCTCAGTTCAATAGCCATCACATTGGCAAGAAGTGCCACTTCAGGTAACTTACAATGTCTGAAGGGGGCTTGCAGATATGACAGAGGACCTATAGAAGACCACTGTTTGTGTGGTAGATGGAGACCAGATAGGAATGTCTAGATCACGTACAACAGCAAGCATGTCCAATGTGCACAACTAGAGTGTTATGTGTGACACACTCATTTCACCTGAATTAACTCTCCATTGAGTGTAATGATAATAGAAGTTTAGGCAAGTTAACATGTAGACACCTGCTTCTAGACCCCTACATTTTGTGTGCCTTCAAGCTGAAGCTAAATTTCAGTTGTTGTATTGAAGTTCTATTTTAAAACAATAATATTTTCTATAAAATGTAACTAATTCAATTACAGTTAAATGTTCCACATGTCCTTCTCTTACCTTTACCTAGTTTTAATTCTTGAAGTCTCACCTCTTCTCTCCTAGTGCCATCCTTTTCTCTGTCAATATTTTTCCTACTTCTTCCTTTTTTTTGTAGTTCTTCATGTCTACAAATCTTCATCTTATCTCTTGGAAGAGTTTCATATGTTTTTATTTTATTTTATATTTATTTTTTAAACTCTAGAAACCCATTTGCCTTGAAAAACAGTTCTACTCCAGTTGTCATTTGTACTTAAACTTCCCAGTATACTCTAAAAGCTATATGCATTGTTACTACACTGTACAGATAAATATGAATTAGTTTAATACGATAGGCAAAAGAATAAATTTCAGCCTTAAAAGAATTGCTTAGGGGCTCCGGTCATCCTCTACTTCATAGTCATTCAGTCTGGTTTTGCAATAAAATAAATGTTTGCTTTTGTTTGTTTGTTTGTTTTCCTCTCCATAAGCTAAAGGAAATTAAATTATATGGCAGATCTTATGGGGTGGATAATAATATACTGAATTACATTTTCAAGTAACGTATGAACAGGCTTTGAATGTGTGTAGTAAGTATAACTTTTCACAACAAAATTTATTCTGAGGCAAAAAATACCAAGCTGAAGTCTAGAGTGTAGAGAAAGTTTGGTTTTGGATGTAGTCTTAGGAATTCAGCTCTGATTCTTCTTTATGTAGGTGGAGCAGAAATCTACTTTTGACTTCAAGAATAGAAGAGAACAGATGTGGACAGTGCTGAAAGAAGCATCCAACCATGAATACCAGTGCAAAGGAGACTTATCAGCAAAAGTGTGAAGTAATTGCTGCCCTTCATTAGATACTCTTATTTCCATGTAAAAAGAGAAAGCTAGGAGTATTTGCAAGACTCAAATATTTCTTTGCTACTTTTAATTTCATTTTCAGGCACCCCTCTAGAGGCAATACAATTGACCAAAACACAGTAATAACTGAATGTTATTTAGCTTAACCATTTGATAAATACTTGAAAAAGGCATAGTAGCAGTAAGAGCTGGCTTTAAAAGGTTTACAAAAATCAAAATATCATTGATTATCATTATCATTGATAATATGGATCACCTTTGACAGCTTTGTCCAATGTGGAAAAAGAAAAAAAAAAAGTATGTTACACTAAGCACAGAAGTTTTTCAGCAGTATACATATTACTTATGATCAGAGTCAAGAAATCACAGCCTTATATAGGTTAGGAGGGACATCTGAAGGCCACTTAGCCCATCTCTGCACTCAAAGTAAGGCCACCTTCAACATTGGGCTTTGTAGCAACAAAAGAGTACAAATTTTGCTGCAAGAGCTTATACAAATTTCAGATTAGTATATTGAATTTAGTCCAAATTCCTAAACTGAATGCAAACAGCACACAGCTGTAAATCCTAGGTTATAATGCTAACTAGCACAAAGTCAGTGTATATTTATGTTTGAAAGCAGGAATTTTAAAGATGTACAGGAAGTAAATATAAGTATATATATATATAAAATACAGAACTGGAAATGTTGGATTCATCTCTCTTAACTTAGGCTCAAAGATTCTGCAAACTTATTTTTTTTTAAAATCTCTCATATTCAATATTATTATTTTATTGAAATTAAGATGAAATAGGGGAGCCCATACTTATTTTCCCCCGGTTTTCTGACCTTCACAGGGAAAAAAAAAAATCTTCAGTTTTCTTTTTTGGTTTGTTTTTAGTAGATTTGAAGTTTTTTCACTATTTACCCTTAATTCTCCTTGAAGGTCACACCCTATTTTTTCTGCTACACAGAAAAAAAACCCCTAAGAAAGTAGAAGAATCTGTGAGCTGGTACCAGAAACACAGGAAGCAATAAATATATATAGAAGGATCTTTAACTTATATGTACATTATATGTATGTATGTATATATTGCTGATTTCACAGCAGTATCATTAAAGTTCATCTTTGGATACAATATCCTTGGAAAAAAAGTGGAATATTCTACTTCTTTGGAAGTAAGCAGTCTTAGATGTACAGGATGAGATGAACTGAAGTATTAATACATCTCAGAGGCTTTATTCTGTTTTTCTACTTGCCTCAGGCAGAAGACAGTTCATCGGTTTACAGTGTCTTTGTGTGTTTGAGCTTATATCTGTTGAAACTATATAGGTTAGAAATACAATTAAAAGAAAAAAAAAACAAACAACTTAGGAACATGGAAAACATTTTCAGGGACTGTTGAATTTCAGAGTCATAGGAAAAATACAACTCTACTTAGACCAAAATATACAGGCATGCATCTAGGGGACCTAAACCTAGAAATTGCTTTATAATTCTTCCAAAGAGTGTAGAAGCATGACAAAAAAAAAAAAAAAAGACCCCACTGAGTTATACTCAGTACCCAATTTTCTTTTTTTTTTTGTTGTAAATCTATTTCAGCCTCTTTCAGCCCTTATATTTCACTTAATAATCCATCCTTGTTTGATGTAAATGTTTAACTTTTTTAAGACCATAAAATAGGAAAAAGTAATAATCAAATTCTGTAGAGAAAACGCTAATGACAAATTGAAAATGCCAGGTAAAAAGTATTTTGTTTTTTAAGGACTAAAGTACAGACACTGTCCTGTCTGTATCTTGAACATAATAGTCTGTGACTCAAAGGTAATATGCAATGAGTGTGATGCAGAGATTGTTATGGTTTCAGGGGCTTATATGACTTTTACTGAATGTAAAATCCTACAAACAAACACGTTAGACCTGATCCTGGAGCTATAATTCAAAGAACGAGACAGTCTCCCTATATAGTGCAAATATGTGTGTACGTGTGTACCCTTATATTAAAACCAAAACATCCCTCCCATACAAAGAAAGCTAATCTTGCTGCCTGTATGCTTTTAAGAATTAAGAATGTTAACATTAGAAAAAAAACCCAACTTTTTAAATTTTTTTTTCACTTAGTATGCCCACATAATTATCTTATACAGTGGCCACAGGGTTTGGGAAGCTATGTAACTATTCCTATAAACATTTTTTGCTAAACAGTAGAGAAATATTTAAAATTCTGTTTTAAAAGAACATTTCCAAAGCTAGAGACAGCATGCATGCTATTGGTATTCAGTAGGAGCTGGGTGCCTAACTGTCCTTCATGCTTTTGCAAGTCTCTATTTTTTTTTTCTCCTGGATGTTCTAAGTAAATCAATGTCAATGGAAAGTTTCTCATTTGTTTCAGTGGTGTTTGGATCAGGCTGTAAAGGCTTGAATTTGTTCCCACTGGTGACAACATCAAAATCGGTTGACTTCTGGCTTCAGGACAAGCCCCTAAAGTGCCTTCCTTCTCGAAACATGCACCATTTCTTTTAACACATTAATTTTACACAAAATGTTCACACTTCGTATCTATACAGTTTACCTGTAAATAAATTGTGTTTCATATGTTTTAATCATCACTATTACCACAGAGTTCTAGGTTATCTTATTGTATCTCTGATGTTTCATTTAGCACTCTGGTATATTTTCCTCCAATTGACTAGGTACAGTGTTACAGTGCATAAAAATGTCTTCCCCACCCACCACACCTCTCTGTACCATGCTTGTCATACACTCATAGAATATTTTCTAATAACTTTCCTTGTCCTAAATGTCGTGTATTGCACCTTGCAGGTAAATAAGAAGAAAAAACTGAAACATAAAATGAAGGAAACATACAATGAAAATCCATGTTTAACACTATGAAGTATTTGAGTCCTTTCCCACAAAAAAAAAGCGCCTCTTTCGCTCTTTCGTATTGGCTGTACGTTCTTGAAATAACAAAAACAAGGACTGTGTTTGAAATGATTGCTATTCTTGACCCTTTCCCCTCCTTGACTTACTGTTCTGTATCAAATTGCTCGATTATCTTATCATTCAGTGAAGAAAATACTCAGTTCCAGATGAATAAAAGTGATTTTTTCAGTCAATGGCATTACAAGACTTTAATATTCATAGTAATTGGATTGAGCAAGAGGCTGAATGAAAATTATACATAAAAAAATATTCAGAATTGTTGTTTAGAAGCACTTTTGTAAGTATGTATTGCTTCCTCAGTAAGGGGTAGCAATAGCAGTATTTTGTTTCTTGTTACTAGCTCTACATCCATGAACTAAACCCATATTTTTGAGGGCACTCGGCAGTTTCTGATATTATTGATGATTATTTATAATAATCTAAAAATATTTTAGCAAATAAGAACACAGAATCTATAAGCAGTAGTTAAAAAGCAATTATCATTCAAAACTAGAGTAATAGATAATCAAAGCACAAATACTTCAGACCTCTCATATTTGACTTGCATTTAATACTCTTTTTATATAACTGTTACCCATCGTATGTTGTAAAAATCAATAATGGAGTCTTATCAATTATCATTGCTAAAAGAGCTTAACTGTCATAAACTTCAAAAGTGAGTTGCTCTGTATTTCCACTGGATTTTGTATTCTTTTTTTTTGAGTTACTCGTAGACAGATGTTGAGAAAGGGTGTTACAAGAATTACTTTGTTTTGTTTATATTGTTAATGTTTGGAGAACTAAATAATAACAGAATCTACAGAATCTGGGCATATCAGAAGTATACTCTCTGCCCAGGCTTGTCCTGAGAAGCAGAAGGTGTTAGTCATCTCAAATTTGTGATTTGGTCCTGAATGCAACTGATGCCCAATGAGATATGAGGTATGTGCCTCCTTACATCGTTGTGTATACATTTTAATTTTCAGAATTATAGAATACTTAAGGTTAGAAGGGCCTTGTGAGGTCATCTAGTCCTATTATTCTCTCCAAACACAGCACAAATGGTCAAGTTCCTTCTCGGCTTCACTGTTAAAGCACAGCCAGCAGTTTACAAGAAGAGATTATTATCCCATGTAATTCTAAGGATAGGTATAGTGTGAGCTTCTGAAAAATTTTATTTCTGTCACTGACTATAGAAAAGATCCTGAAGTTTTAGCTCAGATGTTGATACTAGTGTTAGTAGAGATTAATACCATCCAAAATGCCTGCTTCAAGCAACTATTTCCATATAATGGACACTATCATTGTAAGCAGTAAGATGTCTCCAACATTAGAAAAATTCAGTATATGACTGTGATACAAGAAAAATTTTATCAAGAATCTAGTTATCTCTTTATGTTCTAGATAAGAACTGGGTTTTTTTTGTTTTCTCATTTACTTTGATTATAGTCAGAATATTTGAAGGAGTCTAAGCGACTAATCAAGCATAAATTAAAAACAATTATTTGCAGAATATGTGGGAAATTTTGACAAGCGATTATTTACCAGTAGAGTGTTTCCTTTCTTTTTTTTTTTCCTTTCCTTATTCCTTTCCTCTTTCTTTCCCTTGCCTTTCCTTATTCCTTTCCTTATTCTTTTCCCTTCCCGCACCTTCCCGCACCTTCCCTTCCCTTCCCTTCCCTTCCCTTCCCTTCCTGCACCTTCCCTTCCCACACCTTCCCGCACCTTCCCTTCCCACGCCTTCCCTTCCCGCACCTTCCCTTCCTGCACCTTCCCTTCCTTTCCTGCACCTTCCTTTCCCTTTCTGTACCTTCCTGCACCTTCCCACACCTTCCCTTCCTGCACCTTCCCTTGCATTTTTCTGTGAGGTGGTTCTTCACTAGTGAAAATGCTTGTCCTTTTCATTTTGTAAGCAGAGCAAATCTTAAATCTGTTAGTTCTTGTCTATGGAGCCATATGGCTTTCCATATGGCATTTCTTTTGATGACTGTGCCATATTCAGTATCTTACTCCTGTGCATGTCTGTGTAATCAAGTGTTTTATCCTTAATTTCCTGCACTGATGTGTAGAAGATAAATCTGAGTGTATTAGTACATTTCTGCTTTGTCTGTCTATCATTAGTTTGCAGGATAGCATGTTCACACATTTTTTGATTGGGTAGTTAATTGGTCTAAGAGATGTGGCAATATCAAATGTTTTCTACCATGCAAAATGAAAATCTTCTCCTTAGTACTGACCATTTTCTTACCATAAATAAGTCAGTTGAAATTTGTCTTAAAGAATTTAAAGAACTAAATTGGAGAATGATTGAAAACATGTGAAGAAACATATATTATTTTTTTTTTATTTCTGATGTTGCTTACATGACTCAGAAATGGCACAAAATGAGAAAATTATTTGTTTAGAGTGTTATAAGCAGAAGCGATGGGTCTTTTTTGATTAAATAAGCATGACTTCCAACAAGACATCAATAGAAAAATGTAGTCTGAAATAATTCTGAAGATATAAACCTCACAATGTCAAGTATTTCAGTTCAGCCAAAATTCATTACTTATTTGATAGAAGTAGATGCAGTTATTATTTCATATGATGACGTTCCTCTAAACTAAGGAAACAAAGGAAACTTATAATTTTCTATAAAACTAGATGCAATTAAAGAGTATCAAATAAATAACATATGTAAATGAGAACTGTTGTCTTGTATTTGTAATGCATAAGCCTTGACTACTTAGTTTTTTTTTTTTCTTGTAAGATAGCATTGACTCTCTTTTACAAAACTTTCAGGTATATAAGGTACGCTTTTCTCTTAGAAATTTTTTTGTAGTGAGTAGTGATACTTGTTTTGGAAAGATCATAAATGTCTATATTTGCTTGCCAGGAAAAACAACTATCTGTTTGCAAAATAAAAATTAATTATATGGTACTTATTATTATGGTATTATGGTACCCAAATTTTAGATTATAGTATTATTTTTAAAAATTGTTAAATTCAAAAGGCAAAGAAGAAAAATGTTATCATTATTAATATCTCCCTGTGATTCTATAATATTTTAATCATTTACAAGAAAAATGAAAGAGTTAAGCATGACTCACAGACCCAATCTTTTGCCTTTTCATTCTGAATATATGCTAACTGTGTATTATCAGTAGCAGGCAGAAGCTGTTTGACAGCCGTCTTTTCCTCTGAGTAGGGAACAGTTTCTTCAAGGGAGATTAGTATCACAGTTTTATTCTGAAGATAGGAGCTATGATGTGTTCTTGATTTAAGCTCACTTTCAGAGTTTGAATAGAAAAAAAAAATTCTTTCCAGTTATAGATACATGTCAATATTTTGACAACAGAAAGCATTGCTTAAAATTTAATTTATTGGGGGCTACTAAGAAGGATGAAAGACGGTATTTTGCTCAAGGGGAAAAGAAGAAAAATGAAAAAAAAAAATGAGGGGAGAAAAAAAAAGAGAAAGAGAGAAAAAAGCTATATTGGAAAAAAGTTATATTGAAATAAGTTATATTTTTTAAAACTTTAGGAAAATTTGGTTTGGAAATACGTGGAAAACCCATGCGCATGTACACTTTGTAAAGTTAACTTTATCATGCACGAAGATTGCTTACTCTCCGTTTAAATACTCAGTAAAGTTTTATTGTATCAGCTTCAATTTTGTAAGCAACACATCAGTTTACTGCCCAGTGTTGCATTGATCCACACAGCAATACTGAATACTTATTTATGATGAGAGAAGGTTAATGGTCTTCCAAAAATGCCATTTTCTTTTAATCTTTAATTAATTCAGTAGAAGGGATAATACACAACTTCTCTTGTTTCAGGTATTGTTTTTTTTTTCTTTGTTTTATTTTTTTTCCCTTGTGTTTACAAAAACACACAGGAATAAAAATCTCAACAATACATTTTCTCAAACAGTTCATTTGTGTAAATATTAGCCCATTATCATATAACCTTTCATAGCTTCTTATCAAAAACAATAGCTCCCTTTGTCAAAATTTAAGAGCTATTTAGAAGGTCTGCTGCAGTAAAAGACATAATTGGTGACAGTACAGTTTGGACCTGCTATTGTGAAGCTCTTTCTAATAAATAAAAACAACAAAAAAAACATCCATACACATATCAACAGTTTTATAAGCTAAGCAGAAAAGCTTTACTCAAGGCTTTTGATCTTTACAGTGTCTTTTCTTTATCTGATTCTGTCTCCACATAATTCACCAAAGTGGTAGCACAAGTAAATATTTGCCTACTGGTGTGTATAAAAGTTAATACATATTTAAAAAAGCATACACAAAAAAAAAGGGTATGTCCAATGGCTCTGCTGATAGAAGAAGCTGCATAATCAGTCATCTTTCTTATGAAAAATATCACTCATACTTCCCTTTGCAGTACTAACCTATTCAGTAGATAATGTCTATCTGTATTCTCTACACGGTAGTTATACAAGCACCAAACCTAAGGAAGATTATAATATCTTTAAATTCTCACTAATAAGTAAAAAGAGATACAGTCTGATATAACTGTCCTTGAAGAAAAAGAACCAACCGAAAACACAAAACTGTATTACTTAATCTGTACTCTTTAGTAAGCTCTTCATCTGCTGTTATCTTTTATTAGAATAATTATAACAAGTTGAAAGAACATTTCAAGATATTAAAACTGTAGGTTGCCTCAAAAGAAGAAAAAAAACCCCATATGTGGGTGTTTAATTATCAAAGATCTGCAGTTCTGTTTAAAACAAAAACAAAAACAAATATAAAACCAAAACCAAAACCTTGTGTGGTATAGGAGTGAGATTAGATCCAAATACTGAGGAATCCATTTGAATTTAAATTTTATGAGGATTTTTTATTCTATTTTGTTTTATGTTGTTTTCTGTTAAAAAAAAAAATTACTCTGCATCTATTTTTGCTAGGAGGAAGGGGAGAAAATAGAGGTGGTGAAATTAGAGAGAATGAGAGAGACAGAGCAGGTGGCACTATAAATTTACAACCCTTATTCAGTTTTTATCGGAAAAAGAACTGTCCTTACTGCAGTGCTTGCAGCCTGAAATGCACTCCATCATTCCACTCTGAAACTGCGATAAGTCCAGATGTGTGATGGCCTTCAGCTCTAAATCAGACTGTGCACTTCTAACATGACCTTCCCCTAGGCACCGCAATGATATCTCTGTCTCTGACTTCCTGTGCACAAATTGAATCAAGGTACTTTAGATACCTCTTCCTTAGGAACTTTACATATTGTATGGAATAATGGACATAAAGATTTTTCAGTTTCTGACTTACCCATTTCCCAACTTGGATTGTAATGGTAATGATGTGTTTATTCTCTAGATCTGAACAATGAAGGGACTAAAATACAATAGAAGGATAAAGTAATGTTCATTCCAAGCATGGCAACAGAATAAATATCATACAAGATACAGAAAGAAAAAAAAATCTTTTGCTGCATTTATAATCTCATTCAATGCACAAAATATACTATGATAAAATAGCAGTTACATGCTAGTCTTTCCACAAGCTTCTTGATTGTTTTTTTTTTTTTTTTAACTTCATTGTCTTTTCCATTGTACCGCAGTATTTTTAAAATTCATAATCTGTATAGTCCTGGAGAAAATAATGGGAAATAAAATCTACAAGTTTTAGAGGCTGCTGCTTCTTTAGCAACCAAGGACTTTAAAAATGAAAACTAGATTTTTTTAAAAACAAATAACTCTCTTATAAGTCTCTTATAAGAACTCGGTTAAAGCCAAGCACCATGGGAACATGGCAAGAGTTTTTTATTCATGTTCCCTTCAATAGAAAGTAATTTTAGCAAGCACACTAGATATTAGAAACCCTCAGCACATCTATAAATTCCTCAGACTTCCAAGATTAAGATAGAAAATTAAGGTGCTTGAGATTATGATAATCCCTGAGTAGATACTTGTGTGGATCTCCACCTGAGTTAGTGGGAAACAATATTCCCTACCACTTACATTAGATCAACTTTCTGTGCTTCAGTTTGATGCTTGACTTAATTTAAAGTTTTATGCAGGAAATAGTGATAGGAAAATTTGCCCACAGGACCACTGATATCTCAGTAAATTTAAATGGCTTTGTCATTTTAGTTTCGGCATAGAACTGCTAATTAAAACAACAACAGAAACTCCTCAGAAAACCTCAGCCCATTTTGTCTCAAAGTCCAGTAGCGGAGGAGACCTGAAATCACTTCTAAACATCTGAGCAAAGTCCAAGGTTCAAAGTTCTTCACAGAAATCAAAATTAAACTTGGATATTTTTATTTCTTCCTAACTGATTTGAATTCCCACCTATTGGGAAAAAAAAATATTTTCAGTATCTTAAAGTAGATTTACATTTTATTGTAAATATTTGTACCAGTCAGGTTGCAAAATGACAATCTATACCCTGGTGTCTAAACTATCAACCATGAGATAGAAAACTTAAGACAAAGCTATAGCAGTGTATTAATTCCACGTTAATACAAGGCAGAATACTTTCTTGTGGAGAGAGCAAACTTGAGCTCTTACTTCTCCTTCCTCTCCTTCAACTCTTCAGAAAAGAAGTACTATCAGGAGACTGACTATTTGATCTTTCTCCTTTGTCAAATTTTTAGTGCTGAAATTTAGGACAAGAGGCTCAGGAAAACCTTTAGTCACTAAACTAATCTAGTGTCTTGTTTGTCATAAGACACTTCAAAAGGTCTTTGTTTTACATAACTGCAGAGCAAGAATATTTATAAAACTTTATAGATGTTGCTCTGTAGAAAAAAAAATATTTCTTGCCACACTCTTAATTGCTGCATAAAGCATAAGTACTGCCTGTTCTCTTTTTTGTTTTTATTTTACTCCCTCTAGGTCTTATAGCAGATCAGAGAACAATAAGGTTTATAACTGTTACCCTAATTTCAAATTGTGATGGCTAATTCCTTCTCAAATAGCTCGACACTTGAGTCCTGTTCTGTAAACAGCAATCATTAATCTATTGAATATTAGCCACTTCAAATAACGTATAACATATTCACACATGTGACTACAATATAAAGTGTGGGAAGGATGCAGAAATTTTTTGCATACCTTCATTCAAGGCAAATACTATGACCAAATACTAAAATATTATTTTATGTATGTTTTATGTACATTACAGACATTAAACAATGATTTATCTGGCTTCTCCCTAGACTGTAAGATTGTTTCTCAAATTTGTATATGATGAACAGTTATGACAGATTTATTAAACACAAGTGATGTATTAAACCCCAAAAAGATGTATTTTTACTTAAAAGTAAATTAAAACAATATATTTAATGTGTGCATTGATGAGTCCAGTCTTTGCAAACAATAATCACTTGCTGTTTAATTTTCCTTGGCCAGACCGCTTCATATCTTGACCTGATAAGCCATTTCAGCTATCTTCCCTAGCCCCATATGCTTGACATTTTGTTCATTAAGATTGGCTTTCCTGATCATCACAGTACAAGATAAACTGTTGTATTAAGAGGAAATGATGGTGTTGCCTCTCCATAATTGAATCTGGAAGATGTATCTGCTGTTCTTTAGAATGACATATTTGGGAAGCCAAATAATCAACCTTAAGGGAACAGCTTTCTGTGCTTGAAAGATTCAGGTCGCTTAATACTTCACCAGTAGTTTTTGGAGAAAATGTGAAGCTTTTGTCAAAACAAGCCAGCTCACCTGATAAATAATAATGTCATACAGAAATATATGTTTTTGCTAAAAATGCTTTAAAAATAAGGTTTAAGGTACTAATTCAGAGAGAATGGGATATAGAATGGTCTATTAATCACTCTCTGTTGTCTTGCAAAAGCTATGTTCTAGCACTAAACTTCAAGTGCTCTTTTCTTTTGCTTTGTTTTTCCCTTCCAAGAGATAAGAGCCATAAAAGAGGTGATACTTAAAATCAGTGTTTACCAAAGAAGCCCTTATGTAAAAATACAGTGGGAATTATTTTTTTTTAATGTAGATTAAAAAAACCCACTTATTATAGCATGCATTTTTTTTTTTTTTAATAAGGAAGAATCAAGAACATCCAGACAGGATTATCTCAATCTTAAATTCTCCAGCCTTGAAAAAGTGTAACGATGCTGCCAATGACAGTAACTGGTAAGAGACGTGTAACACAATCTTCATATAATTAGAGAGAACAATTAGAATTTCTCTTAATTTCCATGTCAATACATGCATATGTGCAAAAACTCTAGTGGGTTCTTATTTTTTCAAATTCATATTGTGGTTATTGAGGAATATGTAAGTTTAGCTATTACATTCTGTATTTCTTCATATTTCTTCGTAGTAAATGTAAAACTGCACAACCCTTACCAATTTTTAACTATTCATGTTTCCTGAAGTGTCTTTCCTTTCAGAATTTAATTTTCATTGTCATTTGTATAAACAAAGAAAAAAAATATATTATTTGATACTAAAACTTTCATGGTAATAAAAAGCATGAAAAAAATATATTTATAATCTATTTATAGACTGAAATATATATTAAAAATATTATTTTGAGTTCATGTTACACCACAATATCACAAATGGAGATTTCCAGAACAAACTATTACCTTTTAGGTCTCTGACCTCTGGAAGACAATCAGAGTTATAAATCAGTCACTCATCAATTACAATTTCCTTCTTTACTAATATATACATTAATATCTTCTTTATTTGCTATTATGATGCATATTTTATTTACTTTTTCTCATCCTGTTTCTCTTTCTCATCACAATATACTGAAGAGTGTGCAAAATAAGTATATTGCTCAGTCAAGACGTTATAAAAACTTACTGAACTATTCAGAGGATACAATTTTTTTTACAGTAAGAATCTCAGCTAGATTTCATACTCAGTCTCTCGCTCTCTATCTTTCCTTTTCACTGAATTTCTCTCCCCATAGTCTTTTTCCTACTTATTTAATCCCTTTGTCATAAAGATGTTCTTTTATTATGATTATTTTTCTCATCTTTTTTTTCTTTGCTTGAAAAAATATCTTGTTTTTCCCCTTTTAAAATGTATTTTCATTCAATATATTCAGAAACTTATTGGGGAAGAAATCTTATTGTGATAAAAAAATACCCAACTAAAATAACCATTACTTTGAGCTGAAAACAAAGGAATCCAGTCTTGTAAATTGTAAACTTAGTCCAAAAGATAAAGTCTACTCAAAGTTAAGAGTAAGCATTTGTAAGACTGATGGGTTTATAAAGCAGAACTTTGAAGTACATAATCTTATTTTTACTACCCTAAAAACTGTTTCATACATCTTACAGGTTGCCCCTTCCCAGCTTATTTCACAATAATATTCAACTGATGATCACAGGAGTGAGAAAACCCAGTTCTTCTTATACATCATGGCTTCGCAGAATCACAGAGCCACAGAACAACAGAATGGTTGAGGATGGAAAGGACCTCTGGAGAGTATTCTGGTCCAACCCTTTTGCTCAGGGCCACCTACAACCACTTGCCCAGGACCATATTCAGACAGCTTTTTAATATCTCCAAGGATGGACAATCTACAACCTCCATAGGCAATCCGTCATCCTAACAGCGACATTGTGTGTCACCTTTATGGTGAAAAAGTGTTTCCTGATGTTCAGATGGAAACTCCTGTGTTTCACTTTGTGCTCATTGCCCCTGGTCCTGTCACTGGGCACCACTGGCACTTCTTGACTTCTTTAGCTTCTCCCTTCAGGTATTTATAGACATTGATGAGATTCCTCCTGAGTCTTCTCTTCTTCAGGCCGTCTCAGCTGTCTCAGTTTTTTCTTATAGGGCAGGTGGTCCTATCCCTTCATCACCTTTGTGGCCCTTTGTTAGACTCTCTCCAGTATGTCCATGTCACTCTTATTTTGAGGAGCCCCAAACTGGACACAGGTCTCCAAGTGTGGCCTCACCAGTGCTCAATAATGGGAAGAATCACCTGCCTTGAACTGCTGGTAATACTTCGCCCAACGCCAGGGTATCACTGGTCTTCTTTGCAGCACTGATCTTCTTTGCCTTGCTGTCACCTATTTAACTTGGTCTCCACTCAGACACCCAGAGGCTTTTCTGTAAAGATGCTTTTCATCTGTGTGGTTCCTAGCATATATCAGTGCCCAGGGTTTTTCTTCCCCATGTGCAGGACTTTGCACTTCACCTTGTTAAACTTCATGACATTCTGCTCAGCCCACTTATCCATCTTGTCAAGGTTCCTCTGGATGGCAGCATAACTTTCTGATGTATCAGCCACTCCTCCCAGTTTGGTCTCAACAACAAACTTACTGAGGTGCTCTCTGCCCTGTCATCCAGGTCGTTAATAGCGATGTTAAACAGGACTGGACCCGGTATTGATCTCTGGAGTACACTGCTAGTCACTGGCTTCTGACTAGACTTCATGCCATTGATTGCCTGTCTCTGGGCCCAGCCATTCAGCCAGTTTTTAACCCACCTCACCTCATTGTCTGCTTATCCAGGCCAGATTTCAATAGCTTGTCTATGAGGCTTTTATGGGAGACAGTGTCAGAGGTCTTACAGAGATCCAGGTAGACAATGTCTACTGCTCTCCCCTCATATACCAAGCCAGTCACTTCATCACAGAAGTTTATCAAGTTGGTCGAGCATGACTCCCCCCTTGGTGAAGCCTTGCTGACTACTCCTGATATTTTCCTGTCCTTCAGTGCCTGGAAGTGGTTTCCAGAATTAACTGCTGGGTCACCTTCACAGACTTCTAACAAGACTATTTTGAATAAAAATACAATGCTGCCATTTTGAATGACTACCAGTTAGAAGTCTCAGAATTTTGTCTCTGACTCCAGTAGTGTAAGAGTCGGTCAGAAGATCAACATTGTCTCAACCTTGTCATGAAGGACACTGCACATCAAGGACATGGCACCTCAAGTTAGACGATGGATTTGATGTGGCCTAAAAGCTGGGCTCACAACTTGATATGTGTTGCTGTAAGACTCAGTTGCTGCTCCCATGAGTGGAATGCAGTTTCTATGAATATAAGAGTTGTAACACTCCTGGAACAGGAGGCTGGATGGACTGTCCATTCTCCATTAGCAGGGAAGGACCTGAGCTGCTAAGGTAACCGCATAGCTGCTATCAAGGAAGATGGACCACAACTGCTGTCTCAGCATTGATGAAGAAATCGTGCATCTTAACTGAACTTTGCTCATTATAATGTCGTTATACTACAAAAACACACCTTCATCCTAAAGGCTACCTGTGTCCGAGGTAAACCACACCCTGGACACTCCCCTCAGGGGCATGCGCAACAGTGCCACCTGAGAGAGGTGGAGATAGGATAATAAGTTCCAAGAAAGGTGGTGATCCCCAAAGGAAAGGAGGAGCAAGGTTTGTTACTTAGCATAGAAGGTCGACCCCTAACAATGAGTCCCCTGAGAGTTCTCCCCATCAAGGATGGACACCGACATTAATTGTAAAGACTGGCGGGATGCTGCCTGGATCTGGGAGCATAGGGATGCCTTGGACCTGTGGTGGTAGCTATTATCCTTTTTCCTATCTTTACCTATCTTTCCTTTTTACTCCCTTTTATCTATCACATGCTGCTTTATGGGCAAAATAATAAAGTTTGTACTGTTTGATTGAAACCAACCTCTTTGGCGTGTTTGCCGTAATTTTGCACTTTGAGATCTCAATAAAAGAATGACACGAGTCCCGAGTGGACCGTGACAAATAGTGAAGCATTTCTTATTGGAAGGAAGATGTAAGACAGATAAACTCCCTACATATCAGGTTCTATGTCTATGGCATGTAGCTAGATAGCAATACTAGCAGATACATAGGGATTCACTAATGACTCAATTTACAGTAAAACAGTAAACAATCCTGCACAACCATTTCAGAGCCATTCTGTTGATACCAAGTCACAGTGCAGCAGATGCTGATTCCACTGCTTGCTTGTTTACTTTGATAACTACGTGTTGCATACTCATTCTGGCTCAAAATATGCAAAAGTTCAGTTAAATCAAATAATAGGTTTTGAGTGATTGGAAACATATAAAATATTAAAATATTTTGCATACAATGTATTTAACTAATGAAATCTAAAAATTCAAAATGGAAGTGTTTATCTTGCCCATAATACCTAACCCATTACCTAATGAGTCATCTGAAAGGACAAATGTTTTGCAGAACTGCTATCATACAAAATTTAAAAGCTGTTTCTAGCAAAGTTATTTTCAAGGTGGGATTTTCTGATTCTAGTGAATATTTTATACTTTCAGTGTGTTCCATGCCTAAAGACTTTAATGGCTGGTGAAATATTTTGCTCATACCAGGTTTCATCATCTGCTTTTTGTTATTCTCCTGGTCTTTTCAGTCAAAAGGAAGGTAGTACATGATCTAAAAAGAAAAAAAAAAAGAAATTGTTAATGGAAATAAAGTAAGAAAAGTGAAAAAGATTCATGCTTCCCATATCCTAAAGCTCTTTTTTTAAAAAAATGTGTTTTATGCAAGGAGGAAGGAGGAACGAATAAAATGTCTTCACACACTTATACACAAGATCATAAAGGAGTCTGGAATAATGGAGAAATAAATTGTTTTGGCGTCTGTATTCTAAAGCAAAGCATATGATTGTGCCATGAATGTAGTCTCTTATAAAGAATAATTTCCTGTTTTGTCATAAAATGTATGATAGTCCATTGATATCCATTCACATCTCTGCCTTTCTCATGCAGTTATCCTAATGTGTTTGCAGGATTTTTGAATAAGCATGTTTAAGAGGATAGATATGCTAAATAAAGACTTTCCAAAGGGTACTTTATCGTATATTTGTTCCAAGTGTTCCACGTACTTTCTTTCTGAAATATATTGACCGTTATCGGTGACAAGGTATTACAGGATATGCACCAGTACATCTGAACTTTAATCTTAAATTCTTGCAAATATCATGCAAAGCTGAAAGACATATGACCATAGAATCATAGAATCATAGAATGGTTTGGGTCGTAAGGGACCTTTAAAGGTCATCTAGTTACAACCTCCCCCTGCCACGGGAAGGAACATCTTCCACTAGATAAGGTCACTCAAAGCCCCGTCCAACCGGTCCTTGAACACTTCCAGGGATGGGGCATCCACAACTTCTCTGGGCAACTTGTTCCAGTGCCTCACCAGCCTCACAGTAAAGAATTTCTTCCTTGTATTGTCTAAATCTACCTCTTCCAGGTTAAAGCCATTACCCCTTGTCTTATCTCAAAGCACCCTTGTCAAAAGTCACTCTCTAGCTTTCTTGTAGGCCAGCTTTAGGTACTGGAAGGCTGCTATAAGGTCTCCCCAGAGAGAGGAGGCCCTCCTCTGGACTTGTTCCAACAGGCCCACATTCTTCTTATGCTGGGGGCTCCAAAGCTGGATGCAGTACTCCAGGTGGGGTCACACAAGAGTAGAGTGGAGGAGGAGAATCACCTCCCTCAACCTGCTGGCCACCCTTCTTTTGATGCAGCCCAGGATGGGCTTCCTGGGCTGCAAGCACACATTTTCAGCTCATGTCCAGCATTCCATCCACCAGTACCCCCAAGTCCTTCATCTTTTTGAACATCATGAGGTTCACATGGGCCTTGTCCAGGTCTCTGCATGGCATCCCATCCCTCAGGCGTGTCAACCATACCACTCATCTTGGTGTTGTGGAGGCCGAGAGTGCAGCACAGCTGTTTGACATTGATGAATTTGGGCTATGTCCTTGAACACCACTTGCTCAATAACAAAAAACAGCAACTAGAACAAGATAAGGAAATACCAAAGGCAAAAATAGTAAAGACAACCAAAAAAACTATAACCAATCCAAATGAAGCATAAGGCAAGTGAACAGTATATTGCTACCAATCAAATTAGACGATTAAGTGTGTGCACTTTGCGCGTAACTTTGATAGACTATAAAAGACTAATGCTGACTAACAATAAAGGTCTCTGGAACACCATGCATGGAGTCCGTGTTTTTACTGCCATATGGTGTCCTCTTCAAAGGGTGCACTTGATCCCACTGTCTATGTCATTGATTAAGATATTAAGTAGTACTGGTCCCAATACGAACACCTGAGGGACACCGCTTGTCACTGATCTCTATCCGGACACTGAGCTGTTGACCACTACTCTCTGCATGTGACCATCCAGCCAATTTCTTATCCACTGAATAGTTCATCCATCAAATGGATATGGATATGGATTTCTATGAAATCCATATCTCTCCAATATAGAAAGTTGTAGGGGACCATGTCAAAGGCCTTACAGAAGTCCAGGTAGTCAACATCTGCAGCTTTTCCCTTCTTCACTAATGTAGTTAGTACAAGAAGTATGTTAAGTCACTGGAGAAGGGCAATGAAGCTGGTGAGGGGTCTGGAGAATAAATCTTATAAGGAACAGCTGAAAGAACTGGGATTGTTTAGTCTGGAGAAGAGGAAGCTGAGGGGAGACCTCATGGCTCTTTATAACTACCTGAAATGAGGTTGTAGGGAGGCGGGTGTTGGTCTCTTGTCCCAGGGAGCTTGTGATAGGACAAGAGGAAATGGCCTCAAGTTCTGGCAGGGGAGGTTTCGGTTGGGTATTAGGAGACACTTCTTTACTGAAAGAGTGATCAGACACTGGGACAGGCTACCCAAGGAAGTGGTGGAGTCACCATCCCTGGAGGTGTTCAAAGAATGTGTAGATGTGGCACTCCAGGACATGGTTTATTAGGCATGGTGGTGTTGCATTGACAGTTGGACTTGGTGATCTTAGAGGTCTCTTCCAACCTTAAGATTCTATGATTCTATGATTCTGTGATCATAGAAAGCCAGTAGATTGTTCAGGCAGGATGTGCCCTTGGTGAAGCCATCCTGGCTTTCTCAAATCACCTCTCTATTCTCCATGTGCCTTAGCATAGCTTCTAGGAGGATCTGTTCCATGATCTTCCCAGGCACAGAAGCAAGGCTCACAGGTTGGTAGCTCCCAGGATCCTCCTTTCTACCCTTTAAAAAAAAAATGGGTGCAATGTTTCCCTTTTTTTCAGTCATCAGGGACTTCAGCTGATGGCCATGACTTTCCAAATATCATGGAGAGTGGCTTGGCAACTACATCAGACAATTCCCTCCGGACCCTCAGATGCATCTCCTCAGGTCCCATAGACTTACCTTCCTCAAATGGTCTCAAATCTGATCTTCTCTTACAGTGGGAGCGAACTTGTTCCCCTAGTCCCTGTCTCACTATCCATCTACTCAAGAGACACGCGAAGAGAGGTTGTCAGTGAGGACTGAGGCAAAAAAAAATGTTGTTGAGTACCTCAGCCTTCTCCTCATCCGCAGTTTGCCAGTCATGCTCATCAGTGGGGGTATGCTTTCTTTGACCTTCCTTTTCTGGCTGATATAGCTATAGAAGCCCTTCTTATTATTCTTTGTGTTCCTTTCCAAGTTCAGCTCCAGCTGTGCCTTGGCCTTCCTGACCCCATCCCTACACAATCAGGTAGTGTCCCTATACTCTTCCCAGGATACCTGATTTGACATACATAGGTTATCTATCTATTTAAAATAGCTTTGCGTAATGACAATATTTGTGATATATTAAGTAAAGAAACAAGGTTTTAGAAAAGTAAATATACGACTACATGAAAGGTAACTGAAAGAGAGGAACAATACAGTTTTTCTAAAGTCGCTGTTTTGCTATCTGGAGCTATCCCTTAAATAGTGTTGCCAGTGTATTGGGTGTCAACATCAAGGCATCGGCTTCAGGAGGCAGCAAGGGTAGTCTCTATAAAGAGAGGTCAGGGCCTGCTTGCTGGAACTGGACACAGCTGACTGCCAGTTCTAGTCAGTTTGAAAGGACACACTGCAAGACACACACATTCACACTGCACCTCAGGGTGCCGTAGAAGATGAAGCATTAAATAATTAGCAATGTGTATCAAACATGATGTATTTTAGTTTGAACAATATCTAAAAGCAGCTGGAATTTAATGCATCTTGAGAAATGAGTTGATATGCATTTAAACATTACATAAAACCAAAGTCATCCCTCTGTCCCAAAAGCAATGTCATATTGGCACATTTAGTAACTGCAGTGCATGCATGAATGTGTATATTTGGTATGCAAAACACTAACATTTCCTTATTGTTATCCAGACCTTTGTCAATTTGGGGGATCACTGCACTCCTGATAGCTCCTACTAAGTTAAAATAATTTCCAGACCAGTATTTCATGCTTAGTGCTTATGCTATCTTCATTTGACTTCATTCTGTGCCAAAACAAGTAATCTCCAATTTTTCATTCAAGGAAATAAAAAAAAAAATCTGGAGATTTTTATCAGAGAAACATAAGCAACAGTGACTCTTCTAACGTTTTTTCAATAATTTGGATATGGCTTTGATTAAACAGGAATAATTAGAGCCTATATGAACTTAAAAGAGAGGAGGCAATGATACATGTGCTTTTTCGTCACTTCTTTTTTCTACATTTTCTTTTCTTTTTTGTTTATTTTTCTGTAGAGGTGGGCACATTTTCCATTCATTATCACATTTTCTTTCTATATTTCCTTTCTCTTGTCACTAGTTGTGAAAAGGTAAGAATTCACATTGACTGAGGCACTGGAACTTTTTCTACTCAGTAGTTCTGGTATTACACAAATGGGCCCAATACTGACACCAGACGTCCAGTCTTTCATGTGGCGTTAGTAGGGCATAGGTGGAGGTGCTTTTAACTTCTTCCAGGGAGGAAATAACAGGAGATTAATGTTTCGGATTCACTGGGCTAAAAGGTTTTGTATCTGAAACCTCTAAAGTACGTAAGGCATCCACAAGGAGCATGACACCTCTGATCTCAAATTGATTTCAAATTGACCTCAAGTTTCAAATTGCAACAGAACAATAGAATAATTGCATCTAATTGCAATAGAATCATTTAGGTTGGAAAAGACCTCCAAGATCATCAAGTCTGACCATCAAGCTAACACTGCCAAATCCACCACTAAAACATGTCCCTAAGCATCATGTCTACATATCTTTTAAATACCTCCAGGGATGATGACTTCTGTGCTTCCTTGGACAGCCTGTTCCAATGCTTGACCACTCTTTCAGTAAAGAAATTTTTCCTAATATGCCTTGGATTTCCCTGGCACAACTTGAAGCCCTTTCATCTTATGCTATCACTTATTACTTGGGAAAAGAGACCAACATCCACCTTGCCGTGACCTCCTTTCATGTAGTTGTACAGAGCCATAAGGTCTCCCTTCAGCCTCCTTTTCTCCAGACTAAACAATCCCAGTTCCCTCAGCCGCTCCTTATAAAACTTGTGCTCTAGACCGTTCACCAGCTTCATTGCCTTTCTCTGGACACACTCCAGCACCTCAATGTCCTTCTTGTACTGAGGGGCCCAAAACTGAACACAATATTTGAGGTACGGCCTCAGCAGTGCTGAGTACAGGAGGACAATCACTTCCCTACTACTGCTGGCCACACTATTGCTGATACAAGCCAAGATGCTACTGGCCTTCTTGGCCACCTGGGCTCACTGCTAGCTCATATTCAGCTATCTGCCCACCAACATCCCCAGGTCCTTCTCCAATGGGCAGAATTCCAGTCACTCTTCCCCAAGACTGTAGTGTTGCATGGAGTTGTTGCGACACAAGTGCAGGACCCAGCACTTGGCCTTGTTGAATCTCATGCAATTGGCCTTTGCCCATTGATCTAGCCTGTCCAGATCCCTCTGCAGAGCCTTCCTACCCTCAAGCAGATCAACACTCCAGCCCAGCTTCCTGTCATCTGCAAACTTAGTCAGGGTGCACTCGATCCCTTCATCCAGATCATGGACAAAGATATTAAACAGAACTCACTCCAATACTGAGCCTTGGGGAATACCACTTGTGACTGGCCACCAACTGGATTTAACTCCATTCACTACAACTCTTTGGGCCCAGCCATCCAGCCATTTTTTGGGGGTTTTTTTGATCCAGCAAAATGTACAATCATCCAAGCCACGAGCAGCCAGTTTCTCCAGGAGAATGCTGTGGGAAATGGTGTCAAAGGCTTTACTGAAATCTAAGTAGACAACATCCACAGCCTTTTCTTCACCCGCTAACTGGGTCACCTTGTCATAGAAGAAGATCAGGTTAGTCAAGCAGGACCTGCCTTTAATAAACCCGTGCTGACTGGATCTGATCCCCTGGTTGTTCTGTACGTGCTGTGTGATGGCACTCAAGACGATCTGTTCCATGACCTTCTCTGGCACTGAGGTCAGACTGACAGGCCTGTAGTTGCCCAGATCTTTTTTCTAGTGCTTCTTGTAGAATCAACCTTACAGACAATGACACTCAAAGGGCCACCAAACATAAATGTCAGTATTAGGAGAAGCTGGACAGACTTCACTGGCTCTGTTGACTGCAATTAGTATTTAGTTGCCTGAAATCAGAGTCTAGTGCTGTTGCAGATACTCTAGGCTTCTGTCTGTCGTACCAGATCAGTCTCCTGTAGACATTCTGTTGGATCTGCCACTCCCATTGCCAGGTGGCTAGCTCAATGACAACTTAAACAGCATTAGACACCTAATGTGTGGACAATAGATCTCACTCAAGATCATCATTAGTTCTTAATGCATTGTAGACATATCTTGCATGTCAAAAACCTAATTTAAAAGCTTTATGGTGCCAAATCCTATTTTCAGATTCTGGGTGACAAGGTCATTTAAGCATCTATATACTGTGGAATAGAGCAACTCTTGGATTAATAGTAATACCTTTAGTAATAACAAGTTACTACTCCTTTTGTAGTAGAGGATGAGTCATTCCTCACCATATCTGCTTCCTAATTGCCTATAAGAAAGAGGAAACAGTATACTAAGGACAAACTCTCTATTCCTGTTAACAGCCTGGCCTTCCAATACATCTCTAGGTGGGGTGGAAAGGAGCATGCAGAGTCCTTATTCACTCACTTGATTGTGCTTGTGTTCTGCAAAGAACAGCTCCCTACGTTATAGATTTTGAAAACAAAATTACTTGGTGGGTTATTTCAGATATAATAAACTTTCAAAATCTTTTAACTTGGCTGCATCCTTAGCTTTGATGTTCATGAAGCAATGCTTTTAAATTTAATTTTCTATTTTCATTTAAACATATTTTCTAGTGTATAGATCATTATAGTTTCTTAAAAGTTCATTTTGTTTTAATAATACGTGTGAGTCCTTGGCATCTGTGTAGCAGGATCATGCTGTGAAATCTTAATTCTTATGCTATTATGAAAAACTAGTTTTGTTTACTTAAAAAATCTAATTTAGTTTATTTATAAATGCTTTTTGTCTCAATCACTGAAAGATCTCCAGGCAGATTATAGCAAATCACCTTACTTTTCTCACTAATACGGGTAAAAAAATAAGTAAAATGGCACAGTATTTATTTATGTTAATTTCTATGGAAAACATTCAGCACCTTCAAAACAGAATTAAGGAAAAGAGCTATGGACTGAGTCATATTAGAAACATATACAAAATAAATCTATATTGCATAAAGTTTGGTAATATAAGCTTGTTATTGGATGCATTTTAAAACAGGTTCTGTCAAATCTTTCAACTGAGAGAATTGTGCAGAATCTGTGTACTGTTCAATGCATTAGACATTATATTCAGTTTGCAGTATATGAACTAATAGAAAATAAAAATAATTGTTTAGCACTCAAGAAAACATTATATCAATCAAATCTTTAGACTGACTTCTTACCAGAAACATATGCATATTGTTCTTCATGATCTCGAACTTAGGTTGTGCAGAAGAGTATCTTGCAATAAAACGCATAATAAAAACAAAAGCTAAAAAAAATCAACCAGTAAAGACTTTGGTGAAAAGATAAATTATGAAAGTAAATGACATAAGAATTTCTTTCAGTTACAAATGACAATTCTTGTAAGCAGTTATATTACTACAGGAAGTGATGCACATTCACATGGTCTAAAGTCACAAGTTTTAAAGTCACAAGAAAGTCAAGTATGCTAATGTTAGGTTCCTCATAAATAAAATCTTTGAAGCTCTTAAAAGACTGGAATTTGACTTCCTAAAGTCATGCAGGGAGACATTATCACTGTCACCAACTGGCTCAGCACTGGCAAGCGACAGGTCCGCCCTAGACCTGGCTGAGTCCACCGGACAAAGGGGAAACTTCTAGTAGCTTCTCACGAAGCTGCCAGTGAAGCCCCTCTGCTACACAAAACCTGCACACCTTCCAACTGGCAATAAATGAAAACAATTTTTTTCCAAGTTAAGTCGATTTGGTCCATGTGATACACAATCTCCCTTTCTACATAAACCCACAGGGTTTTTCGTCTTATTTTCTCCCACTGTTCTGTTGAGGATGGGGAGTGAGAGACGGGCTGTGTGGGCATCTGGCAGCCGGTCAAGGTCAACTCATCACAATGATAAAAAAGAAAAGAAAGCAAGCAGGGACTACCAAGAACACAACTGTTTATTTGCTCAGCTTATTTTATTTTTCCTCCTTTTTTTTTTTTTTTCCCTGAGTGCAAAATGAAAGACTTGGGATATAAATTAAATAAATCAAGTTAGACAAATTAAATTGAGTAATTCTTATATTAATCTGATTGCTAACTTATAAATAGTAGAAAAGAAATTACCTAATGATGTATATGCAGTGTGAACTTCCAAAGCTCCAGTTCAGGCACTGAGTCTAAACTAATTTAGTTGTAACCTTGGATGACCTTTATTTTTTCTAGCAAGTTTTCAGAACTGTTCAGTCTTTGAAACTATATTGTTATTTAAATATAGTTTTGATGTTCTTTCACATGAATAACTTTTATAGGGCCTGCTAGGTAGAATGAAACACAATATTACATAATACTACATGGATATATACTTTATTATAACCTGGCCCCAAAATATAGTATTTGGCTATAATTTGGGGCTATAATATAACCCCAAAACTAGCATTGCATTGTCTAAGAAATGCTTCAAGGTAATGTAAATACAAGCTGGGTTGTAATTTAAAGGCTGGCAGGTTCATAAGCTTGCTTACTGCAAATGCCAGACTGGTTAACCGTAATGTACTCTTAACATAGTTATTTTCTTCTAAACATTCAAGGATTTTCTAGGTTTGTTTGTTATTTGTTCTGTTATTTCAAGTAATTAAAACAAGCAAAAGCATGAAGAATAAATTTTCCTGGCTGATTTCATAATCTCTGCATTTGCAAAAACAAGTAAATAAAAAAATCATATACATTATTAGTCTAAATATCATCTGCCTTGGTATTATTCACAACATTGGGACCGACTAAATATGATACAACAGATTCAGCATGTGTGCAATATAATTTAATAAGGCCTGTACTGACTGAAATCTAAACTGCCGTTCTGAGAAATCACAAAAAAAGTACTTCCTCAAAAACATCCATGACTAAGTCCAGCACCGTGTTAGCTCCTTGCTAGTGTTAACAGTGTACAAATTCAGAAAAATACATTTTTTAAAAGGACAGTTGTTTTTCTTTGGGTTCATAAATAGTTCAACTTGATGGATGGATCAAAGTGTTTTAAAATGTAAAATTTCCCTTAGAGCTAAGTACAATGCAGAGATAATGAAAGCGTAAATTCAGTAATTCAAAGCTTGAATTAATCTTATGTCAGTAATCTGAATATCAAATACATCTTTTCCTTTAGTTTTTCCTTTCTTTTTCCTCCTAATTATATTTGTCTATTCTTTCACTTCAGCCATTTCCTTCCTTGTTTATTCTCCATAGTTTATTATTTCTCCCATCTTCTACTACTTCTTTTCAAGTAGAGGAACAATAAGACTTCTTTCTTTTAGGTTTTTTTTCCTTATTTTCTCATTTTATTCTGTTCCCTTTGGGAACAGGAAATACAGTCCAGACAGTCTAGAGTCTAGACAGAAGATAGTCAAGCATTTATTTTCCTTTCCTGAAATAATATCAAGGTTTTTTTTTTTTTATTTTTTTTCTCTGTTCTTGTTAGCTTATATATTCAGTAGCTGGATGATCAGAGAACTAAAATTTTAAGGTACAGAGAAAATTACACAATTTTCCCACAGTGTGAATACAAATAATGAACCTAAAAATAAATAAAATAATATTAATATTCTCCTTTAAGCTTGACATATCTCTTAAATGAACTAGCTATCACAATGTCAAATATTGCTGAAAGATCCACAAGCATAAAAATGGATGAGTGTCCTATACGTATTAACAGTATGAATTATCTATCAGTGCCATTAATATTTTTATCTTAATTCAGATCACTTTAAGTCCTAAGTATTAGCTTCAATTGTAGAAATATATTAACTCACAAGTTTGTTTATAAATAAGCAGTTTTCAAATTAAGTGGTACTTAGCTTTTTCAGGATCTTCAGTGATAGTTGAATTTGTTTTCAAAACATAAAGAGAATGGAATGAGACTTTTAGTGTCTTGAAACAGTGTCACAATTTATATATATTTATATATCTCACATCACTGTAAATAATATTTGCTGAGATTATTTTTAAATCATAGTGTTGTTATTATGTTCTTTTTTAAAAGGAAGATGATTTGTATTTATCACATGGTTACCGGTAACTTAGCATACTTCTAATACATTGGTCATATCTCAATGTTCATTAGAAGCCATTCTTATTTCTGTACCTGCCTTTTTAAAATAGAAGATGCTTGCTGAACCACAAAGCAGAACAATTACATTCCAATCATATCAGCTCCCTGTTCTATTCTTTCTCTCAGAAAGGATGATAAAGATGAGTAACGGAGTTCAGATAAATAGTTAAATCTATTTCATTAATAGCATTGGAAGATTTTGACCTCTGACTCAAAAAAAAAAATCTAAAAAAAAAAAAAATTAGATGTGATACTTCTCATCAACATTCCAACCTGTATTGTCTGTATAAGTATCTCTTTAAACTCTCTAAAATATTTTTTTAAGTTTTTTAGGTTTTTTTTTTTCAATTTATTCTAATTGACCAGACCCACATCATCTTGAAAATTGCCCTTTACTACTATTATTTTCTTGGCAAGACAGGTGTTCTTGCACAGTGTGCAACAGAGCAAGGGATGTAATTCCAAGAAGGATTTCAAGTGACTAATTCCAAAAGCAAAAGGCAAAGAAGGCATTGCATCAAATGAAACGGTACAAAATGAAGTTGTTTTTTTTTTTTTTGGTAAGTTAGAAATATAATAGAATGCAGAGCAGTCAGAGGTACATACTTCATGCACAAAGGAATATATTACTTTATAAGCAAATTATAGTCATTTGTATTCTCAGCAAGCAATGGTGTTAATTGATATGAATTAACAAGGAATTAAAGTAAGTGCCATGAAAAGTCTTTTTATTTCACATCTTCTTTCCTGTCCTTGTCATGTGTACTGTAAACTGCAAAGACCTCCTTTCATGGAGCAGTTCAGACTGTACAAAAGGTTCAGGGTCCTGCTTTGCAAGCGGTTGCCTAATGTTAAAATTCTACTGGTGTGTGCTTTCTAGAATTAGACAACACACACATAGAGCTAAGTCCTTGTTCACATTCTGCATTTTTCTTAAGTAAGTCTATTTTTAATAAAGATTTGGGATTGAAAATTGTTGAAAAACTCCACACAGTTGAGGCTAGCATTTTCTCATTACACAATTCCTCATTCCTTTCTATCAGTATGACACACACCTCTCCTTAGCTGTTCATTGTCAGTTGCACACTGCTCCCTTTTTTGGCCTTCCATTCTATTAGAAAAGAAAAAAAAACCTTTGGTGCTGCACGGTAAACTAGGTCAGAGAAATTATCTGGTATAAACTAATTTTAAAAAAAAGGAAAAAAAAGAGAAAAAGAGTGATAACTCTTCTGTTGCTCTCAGACATGCTGGCTACACTGCAGCACACTTGAAGTCTTCGGGAGATGACCCAGAGGCTCCTGAAGCAATAGCAGCCAACAGGAAAACACCAGTAAAATACCTTAAAGGACTTAAGGGGTATTCCTCTAAGAAGGTGACACAGCCAACAGCCCAGCTGAAGTGCTTTTACATGATGCATGCAGCATGGGCAACAAACAGGAGCTGGAAGCCACCATACTGCTAGAAAACTATGACCTAGTTGCCATTACTGAAATTTGGTGGCATGAATCCCATGTGCGACTATCAACAGCTACAGGCTGTTCAGAAGGGATAGGTGAGGAAAAGGGGGCAGAGATATTGCCCTCTACATCAAGACAAGAATAGAGCATGAAGAGATGTCTTTGAAGAATAGCCACTAGCAGGTTGAAAGCTTAGGGGTAAGAATCAAATACTGATGCAATAAAGGGAATCTTGCAGTTGGTGTCTACTACAGGCCACCCGATCAAGGGGAGCCTATTGATTAAGCCACTCTCCATGATATTTGGAAAGTCATGGCCCTCAGCTGAAGTCCCTGATGACTGAAAAAAGGGAAACATTGCACTCATTTTTTAAAAGGGTAGAAAGGAGGATCCTGGGAGCTACCAACCTGTGGGCCTCACCTCTGCCTGGGAAGATTATAGAACAGATTCTCCTAGAAGCTATGCTAAGGCACATGGAGAATAGAGAGGTGATTTGAGAAAGCCAGGATGGCTTCACCAAGGGCACATTCTGCCTGACCAACATAGTGGATTTCTATGATGGAGTGACTACATCAGTGAACAAAGGAAGAGCTACAGATGTTGACTACCTGGACTTCTGTAAGGCCTTTGACATGGTCCCCCACAACATCTTTCTAAATGGGAGAGATATGGATTTGATGGATGGACTGTTTGATGGATGAGGAATTGGTTGGATGGTTGCATCCAGAGACTAGTGGTCAACGGCTCAATGTCCCAGTGGAGACTAGTGACAATTTGTGTCCCTCCAGTGTCCGTATTTGGACCATTACTGCTTAATATCTTAATCAATGACATAGACAGTGGGATTGAGTGCACCCTTAGCAAGTTTGCAGACGATACCTAGCTGAGTGGTGCTGAGTGGGCCCATGTGAACCTGTTCTGGTTTTATTTAGTAAGGGGTGGCTACAGTGGTAGCTTCTGTAAGAAGCTGCTAGAAGTTGCTTCCCTTTGTTCAGTGGACGTGGTTGGGCCTAGGGCGGTCCCAGTGCTGGACAAGGCTGAGATAATTGGTAGCAGAAAGTTCCATGATAATACCTCTGTGATAACGTATTTAAGAAGGGGAAAACAGAAAAAAAAATGGAGAAGATGTGAAGACACTGAGTGGGGGCAGAGAGGGGGAGGCACGAGCCTTGTGGGCCCTACAGCCCTCACCCTCTGGCCTATCACTGGGCAGCCATCTGGGCCCGACTAGGCCCAGCCCGGCTGCAAGAAGTGGAGAGGAGATGAGATGTGAATGAGATGTAAAAAGGATCCTGAGTCTGCCTGCCTGTTGGGAAGAATTTCTTGTGAGAGGAATGGCTGCAGACACCAAGGTCAGTGAACAAGGAGGTGGAGGGGTAATGTTGCTCCTATCTGGAATTCCCCTGCAGCCTGTGGTGAAGACCATGGTGAAGCAGGTTGTTCCCCTGCAGCCTATGGAGGTCTACGGAGGAGTAGAAATCCACCTGCAACTTGTGGAGGACCCTACGCCAGAGCAGGCAGATGTCTGAAGGAGGCTGTGGCCCATGGAGGGCCTGCACTGGGGCAGCTGGTTCCTGAGGGACTGCGCCCTGTGGAAAAATGACCCACACCAGAGCAGTTTGTGAAGGATTGTAGCCCATGGGAGGGATCCCACATTGGAGCAGGGTAGGAATGTGAGGAGTTCTTCTCCTGACGACAAAGCAGTGGTGTAAAACGATGTGTGATGGACTGACCATAACCCCCATTCCCTCTTCCCCTCTGTGCCACTCAGGAGGGGGAAGGTGGTAGAGATAAGTTTAAGCCTGGGAAGAGGGAGGGATGGGGGGAGGTTATCTTATTCTCTGTCTCATTATCCTGCTTTAGTTTTTAGTAATAAATGAATAGTTTTCCCCAAGTCGAGTCTGTTTTGCCCATAATGGTAACTTTAAGGATTTCTCCCCGTCCTTATCTCAAACCTTGAGCCTTTTTCCTATATTATCTCTCTCTATTCCCTTGGAGGGTGGATGGAGTGAGAGAGAGACTGTGTAGTCTGGCCCTGACTAAGGCTAAACTACAACAAAACCTCATTAAGTTCTACGAGGCTGTGATGGTTTAGCCTGAATCACCACACAGTTTCTCGCTCACCCTCCCCCTCCCCAGGGGGATGGGGGAGAGAATTGGGAAGGAAGGAGAACTCCTGGGTTGAGATAAAGACAATTTACTAAAATAAAAAGGGAAAACTACAATAATAACAGAATATAAGGATATTAAAAATATACAAAGTGAACAATATATATTTTCTCACCACCCGATGTCCCAATGACCGATACAGCCCGTCCCGAGCAGCGATCATGGAAACAAAACCGAGCAGCAAGCAAAGGAGCAAAAGGAAGCCAGCAAGGTAGAGGGAACGATGCCAGCAAAATGAGCAGAAAAGGTGGATGCCAGGAAGGCAGATACCCACCCTCGCCTGCCCCCATGAGCATGACGTTTATGGCCTGGAATACTCTCTTTGGCCAGTTTGGATCAATTATTCTGTCTGTCTTTCTCCCAGCTTCCTGCATCTGCAAATTAGCAAGACTTGGAAAGCAGGACTGTGTCCTTGGTCTCATTCACAACAACTGGTATCATCAGGGTGTTTATCAACATTCTTCACACATGAAATCCAAAACATACCAGCTACTGAGAGGAAAAGTTAACTCCATCCCTGCCAAAACCAGGACAGAGGCCAAGTTCAAGGTCCTGCATCTAGGTCAGGGCAAATCCTGGTATCAAGTCAGGCTGGAGATTGAAGGCATCGAGAGCAGCCTTGCCAAGAAGGACTTGGGGGATACTGGTAAATGAAAAGCTAGACATGAACTAACAATGTGCACTCGTAGCCCAGAAGACCAACTGTATCCTGGGCTGTATAAAAAGAAGCATGACCAGCAGGTTCAGGGAAGTGATTCTGCCACTCTACTCTGCTCTGGTGAGACGGCACCACCACATCCAGCTCTGGAGTCCTCAGTATAGGAAAGACATGGACCTGTTGGAGGAGGTCCAGAGGAAGGCCACAAAATTGAGCAGAGAGGTGTAACACCTTTCCTATGAAGAAAGACTGAGAGAGTTGGGGTTGTTCAGCCTGGAGAAGAGAAGGCATTGGGGAGACCTTATTGTGGCCTTTCAGTACTTAAAGGGGGCTTATAAGAAAGATGGGGACAAACTTTTTAGTAGGACCTGTTGCACTAGTTTCATGGTTTATCCTTAACTGGCAAGTAAGCACCACACAGCCACTCACTCACTCCCCATGGTGGGATAGAGGAGAGAATCATAAGAGTAAAAGTGAGAAAACTCGTGGGTTGAAATAAAGACAGTTTAATAGGCAAATCAAAAGCTGCACACACAAGCAAAGGAAGACAAGGAATTCATTCACTAATTCCCATCAGCAGGCAGGTGTTCAGCCATCTCCAGGAAAGCAGGGCTCCTTCATGCACAGCAGTTACTTGGAAAGACAAACATTATAACTCCGAATGTCCTCTCCCTTCCTTCTTCTTCCCCACAGCTTTATGTGCTGAGTATGACATCACATGTTATGGAATATAACTTTGGTCCTCTGGAGTCAGCTGTCCCAGTTGTGTCCCCTCCCAACTTCTTCTGCACCCCCAGCCTATTCTCTGGTGGAGTGGTGTGAGAAGCAGAAAAGACCAGAACTCTGTATAAGCAGTGCTTAGCAATAATGGAAACATCTCTGTATTATCAAAACTGTTTTCAGCACAAATAAAAACATAGTCCCATACAAGATACTATGAAGAAAATTAACTCTGCTCCAGCCAAAACCAGCACAGATAGGGCAAGGAGTGATAGTTTTAAACTAAAAAGGGTAGATTTAGATTAGGCATAAGGAAGACTTTTTTTTTTACAATGAGGGTGGTGAAACACTGGCACAGATTGCCCAGAGAGGTGGTGGATGCCCTATCCCTGGAAACATTCAAGGCCAGGTTGGATGAGGCTCTGAGCAACCTGAGCTAGTTGAAGATGTCCCTGCTCCTTGTGGGGGAGTTGGACTAGATGACCTTTAAAGGTCCCTTCCAAGCCAAATAATTCTATGATTCTATGAAAGGAAAGAAGGAAGGATATATTTCAAGGTAGCATGAAAAGGTAGATGAAAAGTGTGGATGAAATTATACCTGCAGGAGCACAAAATTCTGATACAATCTTTACTTCCATCAATTTTATGTGATTTTTAGCCATTTAAACACAAATAATACAGCTGTGAAATGTTATACAAAATAGGAATAATACTTCTAATCCTCTTTTAATAGAGGTAAAGAAGTGTTCAAAAGCAAAATACAAAGGCTCAAGGTCACCTGTAGAAATTTTATTTCCTCACATGTCATCTTGCAGCCTAGTTTTTGTGACAAGTTCTGCAAGCCATATTGATAAAAGCATGTTTCCAAATATTCTGGCCAGGGGCTGTTGTCATAAGCATTCCCAAATTACTGTATCTACAAAGCACTGAATTAATTAGGCATGATATATTTTTGGCATGTGACTGCATAGAATGTAGCACAATGTCATGAAATCTACCAGCCTGAACTGCACTGTTTGTAGAGGTGACAGTCTCATGGGAATATTTTCAGCTCTGAATACACACAATTTACCTTGAAAGTAAACCACTAGCTCTCACGAATACAACCTCTTTTCTCTCCCTTTTTTTCAGTAGCCAGGTCTGATAGTCTGGGGTTTTGTTTGCTTGTTTGTTTGTTTGCTTTCTTTTCAGATCACACTTTGCTGCTTAACTTAATAAGAAAGAATCTAATAAGAATGTCCCAGTTAAACTCCTAGCACCCAACTAAAAAGCTAGAAAAAAAAAAATGAGAGAGCTACAGTATAGTAAACAGAAATGACTGGGAAATTTAATTTAATTTCATTTTATGCCAGCTTTAAAATACCAAAAGAACACAGGTATACATACCTATGTGTATATATGTATGTTTCATATATGTATACCTGTGTTCATATAAATGTACTATTTTTTGTCTTTATGGACTTGCTGAAGTACTTAATATATAACTTAATCTGTAAAACTTTACCTAAAAGACATTATTCCTGAGACAGATATGTATATAGATGTTCAACTCAAGAAAATGAAATTTTTCTCCAAATTGATTGATTTGTCTAAGTTGATACTAAACTTTATTTAAAACAAAACAAACAAAAAAAACCCTATCTAAGTAAATTATTATCCCAATTTGAAATGGCAAATTTTTAATTTTAAGAAAGTAAAAATGCATCACTGAATGGTATTTTTCCACATTATTTTATACAGTAGAAAACATCTAATATTCTATATATCATCTTTTTACTATATTATAATATTTTAACATAGAATGTGACTCATTCATGTTTCAATCTGAGACAAATGTTTGAAGCAATGACTTTTTTTTCTAAAGAATGGTTATTTTATTTTCCTACCAACTAAATTGCATAGTTTACTTCTTCTAAACTACTTTCGTACCAAGACTTGAAAGGTATCAAGGTGAATAATTTCTTATTTCATACTTTGAATCGTACTAAACAACAATGCTTATAACAGCACTGCATATTTTTACTATTACTGTTACAATTAATATCAGGAATGGGGAGTAGCAATAGCGTAAGTACAGATTTTTTTTTGTGCTGTCTAACCATACATGGCAAAATGATGGCCTTTGCAAGAACAGAATAAGAGAGAAATAGATGAAATAGATCAACAATTTTTACACAAGTAAATAATTTGATAGCACAGTTTAGCATGTAGCAGTCTAGGTTAGTAATAATCTTATTAGATCCACTTCCCATCTGTTGCCAATTCTTTCATTTGTCTCTTAAAAAACTTTTTTGTTTTACATTATTATAAACCGTCTCAGTGGACATGTACAGACATTTCAGTGAACACTAGATGAAAGTAAAAAAGATCTTGGAAAAGCTAATGAGAGAGCAATGAAGTCTGGCTTCACTGAAAAAGGAAAGGTAAGTGTTAACATCTTGATCCCGTATCACAAATGGTAGGTTCCCTTAATGGGAAATGGGTAGTTTGCTTCCAATGTGTTGGACAACAAGAAGGCAAAAGAAGGCTATAGGAAGAGTGATATTATCTAAGTGGTACTGTGAAAAATAAATCAATTTTAAAGCATGTAGACTCTGAAAGAGTGTCAGGGTCAAAGAAGAAGGACAACTGTCATAGAGACACAAAATACCTGATTATTTTAGCTGTGTGAAAACAGAAAACTCCATGTTACTGTTGTTATGAATATAGAATGTGTTACGAATGTAAAATGTGTAGATTCAGATGGATGTGCAAATCCAGAATAAGGGCCAAGTCATATATTTTGCACAGTATCAAGGCTTCTGTGACAGGACGTGAGTTACAGTTCTTTACAGTTATTATTAGAACTGCAGTGGCAATTAGTGCCTGCTTCTATCATGCAACATCCAAAAATTATATTAAATCCCACTAGACAACAAGTGTTACTGGATTAGAAATATTCACTTATTTTGAAAATGTAAAAATCTACTTGCTAAAGATCATAAAGAGAAAGTACACTTTGTCAAGTTTGTTATCTAAAGGAAACTGCAATGTTCTTCTTTTACAGTCCACTTTGTGCTCCTTGAATCTATTAAGATGTTGGTATTTTTTTTTTGGTATCACCATATAAAACTTGAATGCATTACAAGAGGTGATATGCAACTGCTAAAGCAGTCAGAGATTTAAAAAAAAAAAAAAAAAGAATCTCTTCAGTAAAAAGCTTCTAAGTAAAAAGCTTTTTTTTTTTCACAACTCTGAATGGAGAGATGAAAAAAAATGGCACATTTGATGAAAGGGTGCATCTGAGTCAGGATGAACCATCAATATTAAAAAGAACTACTCTAAAAAAGACACTGATTCAATAAACATGTATGCCACCCATTATTTCTTTTTAAAAAACAAATTGAGAGATTTAATAACGTACAGAATATCATACATAAGTTTAAAAGCCCTTCAAAAGGGTATTTTTTTTTCAGGTAATACCTCTAGGCACATTGTCATTATGACTCAGAAGACACTGAAGTATGAGACACTTCCATTTTTACCTGTGGGTATCTAAATGGAGGATTTTTCCAATGTGTGTTGCAAAAAAAAGAGTCAATTGAGCCTTAAAGATGCTGAAGAGAAGGAAGGAGTGGATAATAATCACTCTAGTGCAGTGAGTCTGAGTGACAGACCAAATGGATATCTGCTAGTATGAGTAGACTAAGGAAGAAGGAAGTGGAGTGCAGTCAGGAAAAAGACGAGAGCTCAGGTTTTAAAATGTTGAGTCTTGTCAATTAAAAGGACAAGCCAGATAATGTGTCAGGAAATAGTGGATGAAAATTAAATCAAGGTTGAGGAAATAGATTTGTAAGTCATCATCATAGTAGAAACCATATAGCTAGAGATGGTGATAAGGCAGAGAGCACTAAAAATGAAACTTTGAAGGAAAATATCTCAATAAAAGACAGACAAAGGGAAAAATAACAGCCAAAGGCTATTTTGAAGGGGACGATGGAAAGAGAAGGGGGAAATCCACAGGAGTGTGGGGTAATAGAGGCCAATTAATGTTTTCAGTGCCTTACTAACACTCTTTTGTTGACTAGTATGTACTATTTCAGTGCAGTCTGTTTTTAACAACCTGGAAATCACAGGATTATCAAATTAATGAGCATTAATATTGACATAAATCTGGACAAGAAAACTATTGTCAGGGAAAGTTAACCTGGCAAGCAGGGAATGGCTGCTATTTTTGCCCAATGATAACAAGTTTTTAAAGTCTTCTTTTTCTTGGGATTTATTTTTTGTTTTGACATACATATATGCTTATTGGTAACTCCTCTTTCTGTGTGGCATGTTGCCTGCTGCTACATGGATTCACTTTTGGTATGTGCTCTGCCAGATATTAAGTGGTTATTACTACTTTATGCACTTGTCACAGTTTGAAAACACATTGAGAGCATGGAGAGTAACCAGGCTTGGCTACCAAAGCACATTTAGTCACAAATATATTTGACACGTGCATGACCTCTCTGCTTCACATACAGAATAGCTGCTTCTGATTGGCTGAAATTTCCACAGTGCCTGGCAATTGGATGTCGCTGTCACCATGGCAACCACTTCACCATTAACAGGTTAGTTGTAGGGGAGCCATTTAAGCATAAATGGAGTTTAACCAGGCCCAACCCTCTGTCAAACTACCATGGTTGCCTGTCTTGCACTGCACTTCTGCCAAGATCAGGGCTTTGTTCTAGTGTGAGTTTGGTAATTTTGCTTCATGTCTATCTTCCTTCCAACTTTTTTATAGCTGGCCCACCTAAAATATACATGGTCTAGTAAAGGCATTGTATCCTTCAATAGCAAAATAGATGCCTTCCAGCCTGCCCTGAGACTTGAGGTACGAGTACAACATAAAAAATACAGTAACAGTGTAGTGACTGTAGACTGCTTATGAAAAACGCAGACCAGCCGGACCACTCCCAGGTCCCATGCTGCAGACATTCCCATGTTAATCATCTGCAAGGAGAATTCTCTTCCACACTGGAGTTCATGGAGTGATATGTTCTTTTGCAGTGTAATTCAGTGTATTCTCCCTTGTCACTGGATGTTGTCTTTATCATTATACCATTGCTGGATTAAGCAAAACATAAGATCAAACATCTTAAAAAAATTACACATGGAAAGGTGATTTTGTCCTCAATTAATACTAGAATATTATATTACTCCTGATAAATTTTATTCTAGAGTTATACCAAGGATGTTTGTTTATCACTAACCACTGACTTTAGTTTAAATTTCATAAAACAAAGCTTGTATTTAAAGATTATTTCTTGTGCTTTGGATGCTTTCAAATCTGACAGGAATTAGAGGTGCATGCACCTTCAAGTGCTGACAGAGCTGCAGCAAGCAAGGAAGCAAATAGTCAATCTCAGTCGAGAACTCTGCCACAGAGAAGGAACATTTATACTGCAAATAACAGTAGCTCATCACAGTCACCTGTTTTCTGGTTCTGTAGCCATTTATCTGTGAACAAAACTTTGACATTTACTAAAAGGCAGTAAAGAAAGTGGGGCAGGTAGGAAACATAAAGGAAGACCCTAAATGATAATGTAAGGAAAGGTACAGTAGTTGAGAAAGATAGCTTGGGCTCTTGATATGACTGAGATCGATTCTCCTAAAGGTCAAAATGACTCTTCAGTTCCAGAAATAGCCTTGAAGGGTTCAGATTTACATCCTGCTACTGAGGAGATACTAAAACTGAGTTGTCCATGTCTGTTGTTTGTCCTCCAATTCACTTAGGAATAGTTCTGAATAAAGTGAAAAATAGAGTCCCATAAAAGATTAGAGGGATGCCACCTTTAAATATTCACGTTAGATATGTAGAAGCTCAGTCTTCTAGAATAATTAAAATATGAAGAGATACTTCTATACTTGATGATTCAGTTTCCTTTTATAATCCATCCCTTTGTGGTCCCTCCTTCATATCAACTGCAAAGAAGCTTGGATGTCTCCATTCCTCACTTAGATACTTCTATCAAACAGGGTAGAATTGGACTGGAAGGATCCGATTTTTGGATGTGATAGGTTACTTTTGTTTATTTTTAAGTTAAATTTTGATATTAAAGGAATGTTTAGAGAGGGAAAGATTTTTTTTGCATATGTCTATGTTTATACATTCTTTAAAGAAAAAAAAAATATACTCTTTCCGTTAAAGGTTGGTAATGGGACCCCTATTGTTGTCTTCTCTCCTTGGAGATTTTAAGCTATGAATTTAAGAATTCTTAGCAGTCTCTTTATTGTTTTAATTATATTTCTACTTAAATCAGCATGAGAATTTAGGCTAGCAGTGACTGTTTCAAAAACTTCACCTAAAGTCACACCTAAATTTAAAGCTCTGTAAGAAAACCATTATTAAGAGAGCTTAGTGAAAAAAAAAAAAAAAACCTTCTAAAAATTACTGCTGAGAAGGCTTGTAAAGATCATGCTGAGTAATAGGTCAAAAAGCCCAACCCATTGACAACTGCTAGAGTTAGGGAATTCACTTATCCTAGTAGGTGTCTACTTCTTTTCACTGACCCCTTTTGACATTGTTCTCTTATGTCATTTGGACATATTGAGTAAGGTGATATAAGGGGCAGATTTCTCCTGTGCTTCTCTGTATGTAGTGGAGGTATGGAGACTTGTTACTGCTTAATAGGCTACTTTTATTTGCACTTACCAAACAAGCTTGGCATCATATAATGCGAAGTGCAGGGTGAGAAGGGACTCATACCAGCTAGGTAAATTCTGTTTGAAATACTTCCTTTCTAATACGCACAGCCCTACTGAAAGAGATAGTATATCATTAAAGCCGTATCAGGCCTCCTGTCCTTCCATGATCTGACATTTTTGAGGAAAGAGCTGAGGACAGATATTTAGGTTATGTTTTCTGAAGTTTGTATAGATTACATAGTTAAACCTAGCACAGATGAGGTCCATAGAAGTAAGACATTCTCCCAAGGCAAAACAGAATCAAAGTAGTTTCTTGCCTAGTCACAGTAACGAAAGCAGAGTACTGTACGATGAAAACACAGCCATTAACTTGGCAGTGACTTGACCGATGAGCCACTGCAAATGTCTGATATCCAACTGAAAATCCAGGTGAGAATCCATGTAAAGAACCAATTGTTTAACGGCCAGCAACACGTGTTGAAGTACTGACAAAATGTGTCAATTGTGTGTTTTTCAAGAATAAAGGGAGAAATCTAACCTAAGCTCTAGATACATCCAACTTTTTACTACAGCCAGGGTAAAATAGAACATATATATGTGTATATATTTATGTAAGCATAACTGATATAAAACTTTGTAGGAAGTCATAATCCAAGGTTAAAATAGACACATGGTGCATTCATGTCTCTCCTTTGAATTCAGCGGAGGTGATGAGATTGTGTAACGTGCTAGGGAGCAGTGGCCTGATACAGTTATATAATTTAATAACTTGCAATCATTGATACTAATGTGCTTTCAATAAGCCCATATTTTAATGTTACCCACCAATTTTGTACAAGTTCTCACATGTGCCTAAATTACTGCACAACTTCTACATGTGCTGGACCTCAGACTATTGAGACGTTGTGTTTGCTTGCAGCTATAGTAGTACTTACAAGGTTAAAAAAAAAGAAAAAGGCACTTTCCTACATAGATAGATAGACAGACAGATAGACAGATATTACAGAACTGAGATTTCGAGGCAGGTTCTGCAACTAGAAGCTGATAATGTGCCCATTATTTACATATCTTGTGTGATATGCATACTAAGCAGCACAGAAAGGTGCTGTGCCCTCCTTACATTGTTTTAAAGTTGTATTATCAGTCCAACTGTATTCAACAATTACAGCGTTAATTGAGCTCAAAGCAAACAAACTCATCTACTGTTTCACTAAAGAATGAACTTTTCCAATTAAAGTTTAGTTTTCTTTAGTCCATTTCTATAGACGTCATCCCAAAGCAAATAGAAGAACAATTTATCACTGTTACAGCTTTCTGAAACATAATCACAATGAGCTTATCCAGTGTCAGAGTTACTGAAATAAAACTGTTATAACAAAATTGATTAGACAGATTTAAGGAAATAAACAAGTTCAGCATTATTTGTATAATGAGATACTCAATAGTCAAGTTACAAAACAATTTGTAGTCACTAAAATGTTGATCTTTGAATAGTCATTATCTAAGAAAGTCACATGTATGTATGTGCAGAATGAATTCAGAACACATACCTCTGTGTGTCTTTGTAAAATACACTAAGACCCATTGTCTTCTGCATTTATGCCACTGATAAAAAGTAAATATGGATGAAACATTTTTGACTTGTAATTTGCATAAAATCTTCTCCTTTCCCAATTAAAGAAGAAATTATAGTGATGCTAACTACAGAGCTCTGACTAATAAGCCACAAAATACAAACTGTAGGACATGATTATTACTTCAGTGGAAAAGTGTTATGTAAAAGCTTGCAAGGCTCTAAGCAATACCAAATACAGGTTTATTTGGTGAGAGGTACTTTATCTTATTTATTCATCTTTGGCACATGTAAGAGTATAAGATTTAGTAGACAGTGATGTATTTCGGAGAATGCAGATGGGAACAGTGTTACTGAGCAGTTACTGTAGAAATGTTCTATTATGCAACCCTTATCTATCTATCTTTATATCGCCCTATCACAATAATTTTTGAATGTCATGGAATACTCACCTGTGTAATGCCCTTCTGAAGTGTCAATAGTTACATCTTAAATGTAGGAAATAAAAGATAGAAAAATAAATATTTTTTAAATTATAGATTACTTAGGTAAAATATGGCAGTTAGATTGAATTTTCTCTCCTAAGACTTCAATTTGTTACTTAACCAGTAGTACTTCATCCTTTCTTATATAGTTATTTATAATTAAATATAGATCAAAGCATAAATGAGATAACTGAAAGTGAGGCTGTTGTTTTCAGTTTGTAGAAAAGTTGAATAAAGTATTCTTGCACCAGGTTCAACAGCTAGAACTGTGGATCTAGTATAGATTTGGGAACAGTGGCTCTCAATTTTATTCATGTGGGTTCCAGTCAACTCCCTTCTTTTGTTCCTCAATGTCTAACTTAGAAATAGAAATCACAAATGAATCAGAAGTGCTGAAGCTTGGAAAAAGCTCTCTTGGTTTGTTTTTTTTTCCTTCTGGAAAACATTGAAAATTATTTTTTCTTCTGAGAAAAAAGATCTTTATTCATCAGTAACCCTTTTGTAATTTCTTCTGTTTTCCTCTATGTTACCATTTTTAATCAAGGTGTTCTGTATTTCCATACAAAGAAATCTTTTTATTGCTTAAAAAACCTCCAACATTGCAGGTTTTCTGTCACCATTTTTTTAAAGTTTCAGTAAAATCTGGGCATTCAAAAAGGCCTAGAAATTTCCCAGGGTGGCAATTCTTCCAGTTCCAGATCATGACATAAATATTTGCCTTTGTTTTGCAACCTTATTTCTCTCATCTGAATATTTAAATTTCTCATAATAAAGAATAAATGCACAGAATCGTTTCGTTTCACAACTGCATTGGAACCTTATAGGAGAAATTAGAACTATGCATACTTCAGAATACATGGTTTATTTTACTGGAAATTTATCAAAACAGCTAGAAAGAGCTATGACAGTGGGAAAATCTGTATTACTTAAGTGTTTATAAGCTTGTGTCCTCACTCTTTCCTCACAGAAGTCTGCTGAGGCAAATAAGCACTACTCTTCCCATTATACAATTACAGAATAAAATACTAGAAGTAAGATTATTTTCACTGTGGACATCTAAAATTCAGATATCTAAATCCGAAGTATTACCCTAGACTTCCTGTATTAGTACAGATATTGAGTCAACATTAAGAACATCAGCAGGGCTTTTACTTGACTGCCTCTGATTTCACCATGACGTGAGTTGTACTTTGGGAATACTTGCTTCACTTTAGTGAAAACAGATCATTTTTGGAAAACAAACTCAGTATTAGGAATCATACATTTAGGTGACTAAGGCAGAGAGATGAATACCAGCCTAAATCTGAAGCTCACTCTGAGAGCTACGCTGGTGTCCTAGCATGTGTAGTTTTGTGTATATCAGTAATTGCTGCAGTGAATCTCTTCTCAATCTAGTTTGGGAAGAAAAAAAAAAATAAATCAAAACCCAAAACAAACAAAAAAAAACCCAATCTCAGAGATCTAACAGATAATTACTACTGAGGAACAAGTAAAAAATATTGTGTGTGTAATTTCACAGAAAGAAAAAAAAACACAGATGCTGTCAAAATTCAGTTACTAAGGCCAATATTCACTTAATAGACTTTAGAATCTTAGCTGACATTCCTCAAAGGTTGATTTTCTACCTCATTTTTCTCTTAAAACTTTCTGTGTATCACTGAAGTTCTTCATTTAGCAGTCATGTTACCACAAGGTCAATAGAGAGAAAAAAACATATTACAATGTTGGCCAGACCAGCTAAATTCTTAAGTCATTTTCTAGATAAGCCTCTTTCTCTTTCCACTGACTACAGAAAAAGAGTTAAGGAAACTACAGTCTCAGCTTATAGTGAGATACACGTCCTTTATCATAGGTGTCTAGAAGTCAGAAGTTTAGGTCTGAGATAATCAATCCGTAGTCCTTCTCTAGCCACTGTAGAGCACTGTACGTTTTTTTAAGGCAATTAATCTTATACTAAAGAAGGACATCTAAAATAGGTCTGACAAATCAGCCTCTTAATGCACCTTTTTCTTGTCACTGAATATGAAGGAAGCCTATAGTGACTAGCCCAAAGTTAAAATTTCAGATATAGAAAATTACATTAAAAGAATTGCCCTTCTGTTAGGTATCTAAAACTACATAAGATGAATTGCTGTATTGCACCTGGCTGGAATGGAGTTAAATTTCCACATAGCAGCCCATATAGTGCTGTGCTTTGTATTTGTAACTAGAATGGTATTGATAACAAACCAATGTTTTGGCTTCTGCTGAGCATTGCTAGTACGGCATCAAGGTTGTCTCTCCAACCTAGGACTGGTAGACTGGAGGTGGGCAATAGATTGGGGGCAAACACAGGCAGGACAACTGATCCAAACTGACCTAAGAGATATTCCATATCATATGACATCACGCCCAGCAATAAAAGCAAGGAGAAAATGGGCATGGAGGGGAATGGGCAGGGGGTAATTTGTTACTAAAGCGTTTGTCTTCTGAAGTAACTACTACGCATACTGAGGTCTTGCTTCCCAGGAAGTGTCTGGACATCAGCTGCTCGTGGGAAGTAGAGAATATTTTTTTTTCCCTTTGCTTCCACATGCAGCATTTACTTTTCTTTATTAAACAGTCTTTATCTGGACCCACAAGTTTTTCTTCTTATTTTCTTCCCGTGTCCCACTGAAGAAGATGGCCAGCCAAAGTCCACCCACCACAATTGCCATCCAAAATTTTTATCCAGTTCCCTTTAAAATCGATTAAAATCTCTTCACTGTCTTCAGTAATTTTCAAGTCTGGACCTCAAAGTATTTAGAATGTTATTTATTGCAGTGTTTGTTCACTGCTGACTGCAGACACAGTTGCACCTGCATGTAATGTGCAGAGTGCTTGTGCTTTATCTAATAGCTACACACTTTAAGCAGTTAGACTGATCCATATAATTGAAATTGAGGAACATTATTGTTTGTAATGTGGTACTTGTCATTATTTTTGATAGCCATTGTAAACCAGAAATAAATAAAAGTCACAAATTACTGAAACATTTATTGTCAGCATTGCCAGATAAAGGAGAAAAGGGATATATCCACTGTTTATGTGGTGAGTGACTGAAAAGATATAGTAAAAGCAGTACTATTAAAAACAAAGACAGCAACAAGTTAAGTATATTTTTCTTAGAAAGTTGAATTAACACTGGTGGGAATACAAAATATGGAAATTTATTTTCCTATAATATTTTCAGTCAGTCAGTCTTATTAGTCAATATCTCAGAATCAGAAGGCTGAATTATAGAAATGTAAACTAATGCATTAAAAGAATGAACTAAAGTGTAGTAAGCTTTCACGACAGACTTGAATTGAAGTCAGTGAAAATATACTTTAGATGTGAAAATAATGGGGCTTTTTTCCCCTTGTTTTTATTATCTTTCAGTTTTGCATTGTTCTGTACTTCATATTTTAGCCTGAAACATAAGTAAAATGAAAACACTGTCAGGAGGTATTGAAAAGTACAAATGAATGTTTCTGGCCTTCTTATACAGACAGAAGCACTCTGGATAATTTGAATAAGTTTTAGATAAGCAACCATATTTTTGGGTGCTCATTAGAGCTTGGTGAATAATTTATAACAAATAATTTAGTTGATGAATTTTAACTCTCTTCGACTCACAAATTGTCCATGAACAGATTGTGATTTTCCTAAATTAGCTCATTATTCACAATCATTCAGTGAATAATTTCTGTGAATAATTCTTTCTCTGTAGCTAGTTTGTGGCCAGTTATTGTAAAAAGTTAACTCTAAAGCTGTTTTGGTGTGACATATAAATCCTTTAGAATACGTCCACTTAAAAGTAATGTTTGAAATCAAAGAATCAGCAAAAATAATAACTATAATAATAAAATTCTGTATAATACATACACTGTCCTTCCTGAGTTTTAGTTCTGTGTCAATCATTCTTACATTTAGGGGATGTTCTGCAAAACCAACTTAATTTTCTCATACTCCCAAAGAGAGACAAATCCTCATATATTCCGAAGATCTTGAGAGGTTTCTGAAAATGTTCAGTCCTTGGCTTCCTTGGATTTAGTGTTCACCTAGTCATTGTGAGTGCACTACCTTTGCCAGAATCATCAGGAAATGTGAAAGGAAAGGGAGCATTCCTGCAGTGACAGTAAAATCTTTTAAATATTTAAGGGTAATAATAGAGTAATTTTCCAAGCTCAACTAATAAATTGCATCAAAATTTTTGAGTTTAACTTCTCATTCATAATCTCGATGTTGGATTTTATATTACAAGGTCAATGTTGCATGAATAATCCTTTTTTGAAATTTGGAAAAAATATTAATTATTTAGCTTAGGATGTAAATCACATACTTTGAACTAAAAGATGAGGGGCAAATGTATGTTTCTGAGTAACTTATGTCCTTCTTTTGTCTATATATTCTCAATTTCTTAAAACTGTAAAAATGCTTAAATTAAGTCACAAAGCTTTATGACTATATGACTACTCTTATGCTAATATTTACTTAACAAGACTGATAGAAAAACATATTTTCTCATTATATTCCTTTTTTTTTCTGTTATTCTGTTAAATCCTTGTTTAGTTTGAATGCTTTGTCAAAATGTTTTCACATATTTCACATATCAGTATTTTCTTTTTGAGGAGAAATTAAGAAATATGAATTATAGAATCATAGAATTTTTAGGGTTGGAAGAGACCTCCAAGATCATCAAAAGTCCAACTGTCAACCTAATACCACCATGGCTACTAAACCATGTCCTGGAGTGACACATCTACACGGTCTTTGAACACCTCCAGGGATGGTGACTCCACCACTTCCTTGGGCAGCCTGTCCCAGTGCCTGATCACTCTTTCAGTAAAGAAGTGTTTCCTAATATCCAACCTAAACCTCCCCTGCTGCCACTTGAGGCCATTTCCTCTTGTCCTATCACAAGTTCCTTGGGAGAAAAGACCAACCTCCTTTCAGGTAGTTGTAGAGAGCAATGAGGTCTCCCCTCAGCCTCCTCTTCTCCAGACTAAACAATCCCAGTTCCCTCTGCCACTCCTCATAAGACTTGTTCTCCAGAACCCTCATCAGCTTTGTTGCCCTTCTCTGGACATGCTCCAGCAATTCAACGTCTTTCTTGTACTGAGGGGCCCAAAACTGCACAGAGTACTCAAGGTGCAACCTCACCAGTGCCAAGTACAGGGGCGCAATCACTTCCCTACTCCTGCTGGCCACACTGCTCCTGATGCAAGCCAGAATGCTCTTGGCCTTCTTGGCTACCTGGGCACACTGCTGGCTCATATTCAGCTGGCTGTCTACCAGCACCCCTAGGTCTCATTCCATTGTGCAGCTTTCCAGCCACTATTCCCCAGGTCTGTAGCGTTGCATGGAGTTGTTGTGACTGAAGTGTAGGACCCAGCATTTGGCCTTGTTGAACCTCATATAATTCATGTTGGCCTATTAGTCTAGCCTGTCCAGATCCCTCTACAGAGCCTTCCTACCCTCGAGATCGACACTTCCACCCAGTTTGGTATCATCTGCAAATTTACTGAGGGAGCACTCAATCCTATCATCCAGATCGTTGATAGAGATATTAAACAGAACTGGCCTCAGCACTGAGCCCTGGGAACACCACTTGTGACTGGCCACTAAATGGATTTAACTCCATTCACCAGTACTCTCTAGTATCAAAAGCTTTGCTAAAGTCCAGATAGATAACATCCACAGCCTTCCCATCATCCACTAGGCAGGTCACCTGATCATAGAAGGAGATCAGGTTGGTCAAGCAGGAACTTCATGAACCCATATTGGCTGGGCCTGATCCCCTGGTTATCCTGCACATGCCAGGTGAGCACAATCAAGATGAACCTCTCCATAATCTTCCCCAGCACCAAGGCCAGGCTGACAGGCGTGTAGTTCCCCAGATCCTCCTTCCGGCCATTCTTGTATATGGGCATGACATTGTCAAGCCTCCAGTCATCTGGGACCTTCCCTGTTACCCAGGACTGTTGATAGATGATGGAGAGAAGCTTGGCAAGCTCCTCTGCCAGCTCTCACAGTACCCTCAGGTGGATCCCATCCAGTTCCATAGACTTGTGTGTATTCAGGCAGCATAGCAGGTCATTAACTGCTTCCTCCTGGATTGTGGGGGTTTCATTCCCCTCTCTGTCTGTCTTCCAGCTTAGGAGGCTGAACACCCTGGGGCTAATTTGGTCTGACTTATTAAAGACTGAAGCAAAAAAGGCATTAAAAACCTCAGCCTTCTCTTCATCCTTGGTGATCACGTTTCCCTCCTCTCATCCAATAAAGGGTGGAGATTCTCTTCAGCTCTCCTTTTGTTGTTGACAAATTTGTAGAAATATTTCTTGTTATCCTTAACAACAGTGGCCAGATTGAGTTCTGGCGGGGGTTTTACCTTTCTAATTTTCTCTCTACATGACCTTACAAGCTCCCTGTACTCTTCTTGAGTTTTCTGCCCCTTCTTCCAAGAGCTGTAGACTCTCCTTTTCTTTTTGCTGAGTGCTAGCAAAAGCTGCCTGTGCAGCCAGGCCAGTCATGTCTTACAGTACACGGGGCACAGCTTGCTCCTGCATCTTTAAGACTTCCTTCTTGAAGACACGGCCGGTTCGTCTTACAGCACACGGGGATAGCCTGCTCCTGCATCTTGAAGACTTCCTTCTTGAAGAACATCCAGCCTTCTTGGACTCCTTTGCCCTTCAGGACTGCCTCCCAAGGGACTCTCTCCACCAGTGTCCTGAAGAGGTAAATGAATGTACAAGGTGAATCCTCTAAACATAGCATGTTGGTTTTGTTTAGTGAGGGGAGGCTACAGTGGCAGCTTATGCAAGAAGCTGCTAGAAGTTGTTTCCCCTTTGTCCAGTGGGCTCAGGCAGGCCTAGAGCAGACCTGCTGCTGGCGAAGGCTGAGCCAATCAGTGGCAGAATGTTCCCTGATAACGCCTTTGCAATAATATATTTAACAAAGGGAAAAAAATAAAATTAAAAAAAAAAAGTGAAGAAGCTGAAGCAGAGGCAGAGAAGGGGAGGCACAACCTTGTGGGCCTTATGGCCCTCACCCTCTGGCCTCCCACTGGATGGCCATCTGAGCCATCTCATCCTGGATGAGAGAAGTGAAGAGTACCTGAGAAGCATCTGCCTGCTGATTGTGAAGAATTTATTGTGAGGGGAACAGCTGCAGACACCAAGGTCAGTGAAGAAGGAGGCGGAGGAGTAGTGCTGCTTCTGGCCAAGATTCTCCTGAAACCCATGGTGCAGCCTGTGGTGAAGCAGGCTGTCCCCCTGCAGCCATGGAGGAGCAGAGATCCCCCTGCAAACTGTGGAGGACCCTACGCCGGAGCAGGCAGATGTCTGAAGGAGGCTGTGACCCATGAAGGGCCCATGCTGGGGCAGCTGGTTCCTGAGGGACTGCACTCTGTGGAAAAATGACCCACACTGGAGCAGTTTGTGAAGGACTGTAGCATGTGGGTGGGACCCTGCGAAGGAGCAGGGAAGGAATATGAGGGGTTCTTTCCCCAAGGAGGAAGGAGCAGTGGAAAGTGACAAGTGATGAACTGATGGTAACCCCCATTCCCTCTTCCCTACTGTGCTGCCTAGGGAACAAGGAGGTAGAGATAATGTTAAGCCCAGGAAGAGGGAGGGGTGGAGGGATGTTATCTTGTTCTGTTGCTCATTATCCTGCTTTAGTTTTAATAATAAAAAAAACATTTTCCCCAAGTCGAGTTTGTTTTGCCCATAACAGTAACTTGAATGATCTCTCCTTGTCCTTATCTCAAACCTAGAGCCTTTTTGTTATATTATCTCTCCCCTATTCCCTCAGATGGTGGTGGGGGAGTGAGTGAGATACTGCATAGCTTGGTCTGGAGCAGGGCTAACTACAACACACAGACATAATCAAGCAAGAGGAAACAGTTCCACAACAGGAGGTCTCTTTATATGACTAATCAACCAAAATCCATATTTCTTAGTTTCTTTTAGGAGCACTGATACTTTTGAAGCTTCCTTGCTGCTTTCTATATCATCTTTCAAGAGAAGTGTGGCCAGCAGTTCGAGGGAGGTGATTCTCCCCCTCTACTCTGCCCTGGTGAGATCCCACCTGGAATACTGCATCCAGTTCTGGAGCCCCCAACATCAGAAGGACATGGACCAGTTGGAGAGGGTCCAGAGGAGTGCCACGAAGATGATAAGAGGGCCGGAGCACCTCTCTTATGAGGACAGGCTGAGAGAGTTGGGGCTGTTCAGCCTGGAGAAGAGGATGCTCCAGGGAGACCTTACAGCAGTCTTCCAGTACCTCAAGGAGGCCTACAGGAAAGATGGGGAGAGACTGTTCAGTAGGGCCTGTTGTGATAGGACGAGAGGTAATGGTTTTCAAATAGAGGGAGGTAGATTTAGATTAGATATTAGGAATTTTTTTTTTACAATGAGCGCTGTAGAACACTGGAACAGATTGCCCAGAAAGGTGGTGGAAGCCCCATCCCTGGAAACATTCAAGGCCAGGCTGGATGAGGCTCTGAGCATCCTGATCTAGTTGGGGATATCCCTGCTTCTTGTAGGGGGGTTGGACTAGAAGACCTTTGAAGGTCCCTTCCAACCCTAACCATTCGATGATTCTATGATTTTGTCTCCTAGACACCAACAAATATGATCTTTCTTCAGATACTAAGAAACTTAACTTGCTATATGTTTGTCCTGGAAAAATAGCAGAGCTCAGAAGGCTCAGGTTTTATTCAAGTCTCTATTTGTCCCTGTTGTCTGGATCTCAAATTGGTTTAGATATTGCATTACATGGAGAATGTAATAAGTGAAGCCTCCTTAAATAAGAGTTAGCTGTAAGGAAATTACTACATATTGTAACATTCCATAACACTGTTCAGATTTTTCCAAGGTTTGATTGCTGAAATTAACTGGATTTAGTTTGAATAACTAATCTGAACAATTGCAAGATCAAGTCTCCACTTTTAAGTGATATTTTTGCATTCAATAGGCTCTCCTTTCATTGCTAGATTTAATCAGAAACATATAAGCATGCCACACTATTAATATATTTTAATATACACACATATATTTTTCTCATCCAAAAAGTTCCTGTTGTGCATTAGCTCCGTCATAGCTAAGCCTCACTCTGGACTAAGCTACGCAATCTCTTGGTCACTCTCCTCACCCTCCAGTGGGACAGAGAGAAGAATTAGCAAAGAAAAGAAGGCAAAACTCGTGTTGAGATTAAAAAAAGTTTAAGATAATAACAGAAGAAAACCAAACAGAAAAGGAAAACAAACAAACCAGACCCAGTAACAGAAAACACTAAAGACCGTAATTTACAGTACAATAGCTTATAGCAGAACCTGAAACCTGGCTTCCGCCCAAGTGGCAGGAGACTCCCCTTACCACCTTCCTCGCTTATATACTGAGCATGATGTCTTGTGGTGTGGAATAGCCCTTTGGCTAATTTGGGTAAACTTACCCCAGCTGTTGGCTAATTAGTAAACTATCCCAAATGTGTCCCCCAGCCAGAGGGGCCACCAGTTACAGTTCCTCTCCCAGTTCAGGTGAAAATTAACTCTATCCTAGCCAGAACCAGGACAAGCTCATACTCAGTAACTATCAGCTACAGAAAACTCAGACAGTGCTGTAACATTCACTGTCACTTCTTATTACCTTCAAATACTTGTTTTTTCTATGCAGAACCTCTGCTCTGTTGCTGTGTAGTTTCAGTTCCTAATACTACTTCTAGTAGTGGGGATGTTTTCCTATGGGTTATCACTCAGATACTTTCAACAAGTTATTGCACAAAAACTTTCATTAAGTTTTTATCCAAAAAAGAAGGGTTTGATTTTTTTATTTTTTTTAAGAGCATCAGCAATCTCAGAAAACCTGAATCACACAAAGAAATCAACCATTCACAAGGACTGAAAAGCAATATTAATAGGATGGTTTTTTTCAGAAATTATTTTAAACAAATTCTCTTGAGATGGATTATGTGAATTTTGTTTTGTCTTGAATATTTGATTTTAATTATCATTTAGTTTTCTTATCTATATTTCTGTAAGAAATGTCCCCTAAGTTCCTAAGCTCAAAAACAGTGTCTAAATCAATTTTTTTTTGTGAGAGTTCTGCTGTGGGATGCTGTATTGCAATGACGTGAACCATGAACTCCCAGCTTTCTAGATCGTTTATGTCCAAAATAGTGTTCCCTAAAGAACTCATGTATAAGTATATGATGATGTTCCTAAACCCTCACTGACACAACTTGAAAGAAGTGTAGTCTGGAAGTATAATTAGGAAAAAAAAAAAGAATGACCAAAAAAAAAAAAAAAAAAGAAATAAGGAAAAAAGAAAAGAAACAAGCCAATATGGTTTTGGAGAGAATAAAACATGCATGTTTACTCAGAAATATGAGCCTATAGAGTTGTCGTGGCTTTGTTAGTAAGAGGGGGCCTAAGGTGGTAGCTTCTGTAGGAAACTGCTAGAAGTCGCTCCGCTTTGTTCAGTGGACTCGGCCAGGCCTAGGGCGGACCTGCTGCTGGCCAAGGCCGAGCCAATTGGTAGCAGAATGTCCCGTGATAACGCCTCTGCGATAACGTATTTAAGAAGTGGAAAACAGAAAAAAAAAGAGAGGAGAGAAGATGTGAAGAAGCTGAGCGGGGGCAGAGGTGCAGACGGGGACGCGCAGGCCTCATGGGCCTTGCAGGCCTCACCCTCTGGCCTCTCTCCATGCAGCCAACTGGGCCCGACTCGGTCCAGCCCGACTGCAAGAAGTGGAAAGGAGGTGAGAAGAAGTGAATAAGATGTAAAAAAAGATCCTGAGAGACGTCTACCAGCCTGTTGTGAGGAACGGCTGCAGGCGCCAAGGTCAGTTCAGAAGGAGGGGGAGGAGTAATGCGGCTCCTGGCCAAGATTCCCCTGCAGCCTGTGGTGACGACCATGGTGGAGCAGGTTGTCCCCCTGCAGCCCATGGAGGTCCACGGAGGAGCAGAGATCCACTTGGAGCCCGTGAAGGACCCCGTACCGGGGGAGGTGGATGCCTGAAGGAGGCTGTGGCCCGTGGAGGGCCTGCTGGGACAGCTGTTCTAGAGGGACTGCACCCGTGGAAGAGATGACCCACGCCGGAGCAGTTTCATGAAGGACTGTGGCCTGTGGGAGGGACCCCACAATGGAGCAGGGGGGGAATGTGAGGAGTTCTTCCCCCGACCATGAAGCAGCGGTGTAAAACAACGTATGATGAACTGACTGCAACCCCCATTCCCTCTTCCCCCCTGTGCCGCTCGAGGGGGGGAAGGTAGTAGAGATAATGTTAAGCTTGGGAAGAGGGAGGGGTGGAGGGAGGTTATCTTGTTCTCTGTCTCATTATCCTGCTATTTGTAGTAATAAATGAATAGTTTTCCCCAAGTCGAGTCTGTTTTGCCCGTGACAGTAACTTTAAGGATTTCTCCCTGTCCTTATCTCAAGCTCGAGCTGTTTTTCTTATATTTTCTCTCCCTGTTCTCTCGGAAGGTGGGGGGAGTGAGAGAGAGACTGCGTAGTCTGGTCCTGATCAGGGCTGAACTACGACAAGAATCTGCTTACTTTATAGAACTATTTCCTTAGCCTGAGTAAAGGCATATATATTTAAAACATGCACTGAAGGAATGACAGAAAGTCAACGAGTTTTTAAGTAGTATACTTAAATAAGAATCTACACTCCCTGAAGTCAACAAATATTTCAAACAAAGAATGAGTGCATATTCCACTCTTGTCTCATTGTGAAATGGGAGAAAAGAACCAAATAAGAACATGAAGAAAAATTAGTTGTCAGTTTAGTTCTCAGGGCATGGAAATCAATGATTTGTTTTGTGCTTTTGCCTTGAATCTTTTAGCAGAAGCAGTTGCTTTCTCCCCATGAATCGGAGTTAGCTGGTATTATTGACATATCCACAGAAAGGCTGCAGTTTAAAAAAATGTATAATGCTTGGCAATGAGTTTATTTAGGGAAGCTTTTGAATGTCAAGGACATCTGATACAGTTTGCTGGTCTTAGGCTGTAGAAATTCAAGACATGAAAGGCTGGCAATAGATATGCTTTTCTTTTTTTTTTTTTTTTGTCTAGCACAATGCATAGTAGACCTATTTTAATTCCTTTTTCTTCTTAAATTTCCATGCCTCATAGTATTCAGCATATCTGTCCTCAGACTGTGGCCCTACAGAAGAGCTACAGTCTGTGGCAGCTGCTGAGTCTTCAACTTCGAAGTCTTTGGCCTAGCATCAGATTCATTATTATATAGTAACTTGCTTTAACAGCAGAGTATATTAGATACTGACTACTATCCTCACTTATATATATATATTATCTTTTGTTTGTAGCAACAGGGCTATATTTTCCCAAAACATACATTGTCCCTTCCTCTGTGCCAGAAAAGTAAGTAAAAATGGACCGTGTGTAATCACAGACTGAAGTCAGGTTTTTATAATGCATTTTTTCAAGTCACTAAGGAAAGCCAAGAGCACCACCTATTTTCTTGCAAGTGTGGGTACAATAGCAGAGCTCCAGATACAACCCCTACACAGCTAAAGTACCATAGCAGAGAAAATATCTGTATAAGAGTAAGGCAGTTTACTTTCCCCTCTGTTTCACCCCATGTATTACGCTGGAGGGGAGGGATGCCATCCAGAGGGACCTTGACAGGCTCAAGAGGTGGGCCCGTGCCAACCTCATGAAGTTCAACCAGGCCAAGTGCAAGGTCCTGCACCTGGGTCATGGCAATCCCAGGCACAAATACAGGCTGGGCGGAGAATGGATTGAGACCAGCCCTGAGGAGAAGGACTTGGGAGTGCTGGTGGATGAGAAGCTTAACATGAGCCAGCAATGCGCCCTTGCGGCCCAGAAGGCCAACCGCATCCTGGGCTGCATCAAGAGGAGCGTGGCCAGCAGGTCGAGGGAGGTGATTCTCCCCCTCTACTCTGCCCTGGTGAGACCCCACCTGGAGTACTGTGTCCAGTTCTGGAGTCCCCAACACAAGAAGGACATGGACCAGTTGGAGAAGGTCCAGAGGAGTGCCACGAAGATGATAAGAGGGCTGGAGCACCTCTCCTATGAGGACAGGCTGAGAGAGCTGGGGCTGTTCAGCCTGGAGAAGAGGATGCTCCAGGGAGATCTTACAGCAGTCTTCCAGTACATCAAGGAGGCCTACAGGAAAGATGGAGAGAGGCTGTTCAGTAGGGCCTGTTGTGATAGGACGAGAGGTAATGGTTTTCAAATAGAGGGGGGTAGATTTAGATTAGATATTAGGAAATTTTTTTTTTACAATGAGGGTTGTAGAACACTGGAACAGGTTACCCAGAGAGGTCGTGGAAGCCCCATCTCTGGAAGCGTTCAAGGCCAGGCTGGATGAGGCTCTGAGCAACCTGATCTAGTTGGAAATGTCCCTGCTTCTTGCAGGGGGGTTGGACTAGATGACCTTTGAAGGTCCCTTTCAACTCTAACCATTCTATGATTCTATGGTGGACTCCGGGAGAAAATTTGGCCATTGGTTTACTCTTTTAATGGATTTGAAGGAGCTTATACAGAAATGCTCAAAGACAGGCTGAGGAGGAGGTGAAACATCACAAGTTACTGAGTAAGGAATAATAAAATGCCCATGTGAGATGGCAGTATTCATCCCATAGTGTACTAAGCATATAGATAACCATACAAATAGTAATAAATAATGCCCATTGAGTTCAATTTGTATGTCTTTCTAACTTTGTGGGATTTTTTTTTTTTAATTTGGTAAATCAACTTTCTCTTGAATAGTGAAACTGCTGATCTAGTCTCAGGAAAGCACTCTATAGAGATGAATGGATGGAAATAAGGAAAATCTTCATGAAACATTGAGATGTTTAAGCTTATTATATTTTTCAGTGTTCAAAGTGCAACACCGTTTTCCTTTCTTGTGTCTTGTGATCCTTTTCCTCTTTTCCAAGTGAATCAATAACTGTGATTTATATGCATTATTTCTTTTACTTTTCCTCCTTTTCTTTTTACTACAGAGCAAAATATAATAAATGATATGTACAAGTCATTATTCATTTATCAGTAGACAGAATTACTACTCTTAAAATGTTTAAAATTTCTGCTGTGTTGGAAAATTACAAAGCTGCAAATAGAAAATTAAAAAGCCACACAAAAATGGGGAAAGAAACTCCTACATACATATTTGCAGATAGTGATTTCTATTGCATTGAATGAGTGAAATAAAGAAAGAGAAAATGAGTAAGAGAAAGATTTGGTGAGGTGTTATTTTTTTTCGTTTGTCACCACTGAAATATGCCAGATTTATAAGTAGCTTTAACTGTTCCAAATGAATTTGAGTGCTGACTCCTTTTTGCTGAACTAATCATTACAGGTTTAGGAACAATTGGAGCCTTGCTTATTAGTTTGTATTATGGTGCTAAAACTAAAGAAACAAAACTTTCAGACTGGTTTGTTTTTAAAAAGGACGAAAAAGCTAGAACTTTTTTTTTTTTTTTGACAAAGAAGAGAGGAAATGAGAAAAGATACCTCATTATGCCTGAATAAAGTGTTTCAGAAGGAAAGGTTTTGATAATGTCTACATTAATATTCTTAATATTCTTTAATTGATACACCACATGTAACCCCTGCTCTTTCTACGATAACAAGTCTTACTTTTGTTTAACCTCCTTTTCTACCATACTTTTACTTATCTATCTTGTTCTTCTCCAACGTGTAGTAATTTATTCTAATGACCATCAGTTTCAGAGTAAGAACATTATTCATTTTGCATAGGGCACTGAAGAACTATCAAATCGTAATGATTTTCAGTCATTACAGACCTGGGCCAGATTCAAGCCTAGTGACACAGTGATGAAAACCCCCGAATACTATTAGCAATTCCCTGAACTGCTCGGTTCCCATTAAATAAATGCACAATGTATTTGTCATTAGGACTCCTATCTTTTCATTCTAATTCTCCATATTTGAAGTTGTTGGTCTAAAAATAGACATGTATTTGTATGCATCAGATAATTTTTCTTTTAGTTGCAATGTTACATTAATATAGCCACATTTATGGTCAGTTAAGTCTTCCACTGCAAATGAGTGGCTGTAGGATTTCTATCTTCTTCATGTTTTTTTTTTCTAAATTCTAAGCAGTTTCCTCATTTTATGAGAAAAACATATGACAAAAATCAAAGAACAATTACAACAATAAAAAGTATTTTTTGCATAATCCAGAAAGAATAGGTAGCAATAATGGTCCGAACTAATTACAGTCAAGAGTTATCTGGCATTTCTTTCGTGAGCTCTGTGATTCAAAAATATACCTTAGCTGTTTTCATTAACACTGGCACAGAAGTTGTTAGCCAGATGCATTGTTTTGTAAAAAAAAAAAATTTAAATTAAAAATCTTAATTATTTAAGACATTGTTTAATGACCATATAACCACAAAATAATTATCTAGATATTTTTCCATATAAACTAAAAACCTTATTACCAAACCTGAAAGCAAGTTGTAAGGTAATTACTTTTGAACTACTTGGTAACTTAAAGTATAATTGCTAAGTAATTTGCAAAATATGTAATTACAGTGAGCCATATGTTCCTATGTCTTGTGTGTGCACAACGTGAAGTGTGTCACAAAAGTGACTCAGAATACCTAAACCAGGGTTTGAGTACCTGAGTAATATTAATGTTTAAGTACCTTGAAGAGAAATCTGAGCACAATCTACAGTACTTTTACTGATAAGCAACAGAAGTCATTCCTATCGGAAAGGTGGGAGGAGCCAGCTAGGAAGTACTTTGTACCATATGTCTGCTTTGCAATCCACTAAAGAAATGTCAGAAGAACATTGCAAGTTAATATTGCCTGAGACAGTGATAACTTACAATGCTCTGACAACACAGATTGCAGATGGCCAAATTACCACTACAAACACCTTCTGGCACCTGACAGCTCACCAGATGCTGGTGGGTGTCATTTGCTACTTAATCATGTACTTGAGGAGAGATTATGGAGTACCTATCCAGGATCCTGTGGTATTCATGTGAGTAAACAATCTATGGTTCTGCTGCAGAATTCAACGTAGTGCGTGGGTAAATAGTGTCATGTATGTGTGTAGGTACCCTGATGAAATACCTCTACCACTCTGGCTTGACTGATTGCTTTGCGTTGGTAATCTTATTAATAATAAGGCTGGGGAAAGCTCAAAATACAAAATTTATAAAAGTTAACACATGTATAAAGTTGCAGAACAGTGAATCAAAAGCCTCTCCCACATTGGTGTCTGGAACTATACCTGTAAGTTGGATACTTTTATTCTTTCCATCCAGAAACAGTCATAGTGTATTTGCATGTGGCCATGTAATTGGAGTTTTTTGTCAGCTTTAGATTTTTAATGTAAGCAAATTCTGCCTACTAAATAAATATTCTTCTAGAAACCTGAGAGTAAGAATATTCCAAAGTGTCCCAGGAATTATACATGCATTTGCCTTTCCTTTTCTATTTTAATATTTTATCCAACCTTTTAAAATTATTTTAATCCTGTCTCCCAGTTGTGAGCTTATTCAAGATTTTGCCTGCCTTTAGCCATAAAATAAAATTAAAAGAAAGCTCTGCAGACTTCATAGAAACCAAATCACATAGCAACAGATCACCAAGGTTTTAATGAGCCTTAGTGCTTTCAATATGTACTCTCTACTGACTTTATTTTATAGGTATTTACATAGGCTATTTTAATACATGGCTTAAAAGGCTTCAGAATTATTATCCAGCTTGCAGGGTAAAAATAATGCATAATAAACTCTGAGAATTTAGTCACATACATTTTTGTGGTTCATAGATTGTTTTTTCTTTTCCTACTCAAAGTTCCTAAGTGACTACTATACTCTTTTCATTCACATAGTATTGAATACAACAAAGGAAAGCTGGGATCCTAGAATCAGTTCTTGGTTAGCTGCCACATGAGAAATTCTGAGCAAAAGTTGTATCTGTAATACAGCTTGAAAGCTGAAAAAAAAAAAAAAAACCACCAAAAACCAAACAAAAATACCCACCAAAAACCAGGAGGAAGAATCAAGTGAAGTGCAAAAAGTGAGAAATACAGTTGGCTTTGTGGTGGACATCACAGAACCTCTGTCTGGGCATCCAATATGGATTTTACATAGCAACTGGGAACCTATATAGAAGAAAAGATGAGGCTATGATAGTTGAGATAAAAACAAAAGAAGGTCTTAGTCTAGTAACAGCAAGAAACCACATAGGATCTGAGAAAGAGCATAGGCATCCAGATTCCACTGTAGTTACAAACAAGATTTAAATAGCTTTGCTTACCTGTAGCTTTGTGTATATAGATTCCTCATTAATTTAGTACAACTTGTAGGGTTTTTTTTAATAATGAAATCAAACATCTAGTGACTAGTAACTCAGTGTCACGTATTTGCTCTTTAGAGTATGATGCTGCAATAATGATATATTCTTATTGTGAAGATTCTTATTCTTATTGTGTATTTGCCTAGCTATTTTAAGCAACAAGTTGTTAAATGAACTCGTAAACTGAATGGTGGATGGACTGAAAGTGTTCCCTCAATCAGCTGGTCTGTTTATTAGGTGATAAATTATCCCCAATTAGACAGTCAGGGCTGGCTGGGTTGGTGATTGGTAAGCTTTCGCACAATCGACTGCCTAGGTTACTGAAGAGTAACAGCACTTAGTTGTGTATCAAAAGGTACTCTGAATCTTCCAACAGCGTAAATCATTTATGTAAGCATAACTAGATTATGCTTAATCATAGGGAAGGCCACACAATATAAACACATAAAATGCAATGAAATAATCTAAATAATGAGCTAGGAGGAAAACTTAAGAGGAAATCATTATTGGTCATGGGCTTAATGTAGGGTGTATCCGCATCTTACATACTTCATGGAATTCCTGTTACCCCATCTGTGGTTCACCTAGAACTAAAACTGGTACGAAGTGCAGTAAGGATTATCTGGTATGTAGGATGGATTCCATTTGAAGAAACAACTGATACTACAGTTGCTCATCTTGCAAAGGAGGTGAAGGAAGAGTTGAGCTGATCTAATCAAGAACAGCACTGAGAAGATGAATTGGAAATGATCATTCTGAATTTCTGATAACTGCAGAACTAGGGATACAATGTGGAATTTAGTCAGAACATTTAGAAACATTTTCCACAAAACCTGCAATTAAATTATAATATTTACTTTCCAAAGAAGTAAAAAAAAAAATATCCCAGAGTTCAATAAGGAGTTAGACAAATTGCTGAAAGATTAGTCTATAGATAACTATTACACATTATCATCCAGACAAAACTTTGGGCTCATGAAGTTCCTGCATCACTGATGACAGAAAGCAAGGAGAGGGAAACAATCATTTAATACTTGCCCTACTCCCTTTGCCCTTTCCCTAACCATCTGTTCTAAGCTGCTGCTGGAGATGGTATACTTGGATAGATGGGCCTTCAGCCTCATCCAGTACAGCTGTTCTTATATTCTTCTGTATTTATATACATGATTGCTGTTGAATAATGAATAACAAGGGGGACAAATATATGGTAGAACTGAGCAGATGTCCAGATTTAAACTGAATGTTCACGAACTGTTACCAGAATCATAGTTTCCAAGGCCTGTGAGACTATTGTATGGAGTTAAGAATCTGAAACTACTGTTTTTTCACAAAATCTCTATTGCTATTATAAACCAGTAAATGATGCCGATGATGATGATCCATAAAATGTCTTTCTATGGTATAGTAGATGTTTGAGTTCTTTCAGTTATTCACGATAGATCTTTGTTTTTTAATAGCTGGTCTCATAATGGTTTACAAAAAAAAAATTGGTTTTGTTTTTTTATTATTTAGGCCAATCTAACACAGAGTAATAAAAATAATTCTGTACTACTGTCTAAGAAGAATATTTCTGATTTTCTAGGCCAATAATTACTACATTATATCTTTAAGGTCCCTTCCAACCCAAACCATTCTATGATTCTATGATTCTATATCTTGTCTTCCATGAGTAATACACTGAAATAGCAGCAGCAGGAATCTCTTATATTGACAATATCAGTGATTTTGGTTTTATACTCAGATTCCTGGTGGACAGGGGATGAGCAACTGTCGTAGTTCAGCCCCGATCAGGACCAGACTACGCAGTCTGTCTCTCGCTCCCCCCACCCTCCGAGAGAATAGGAGGAGATGATATAAGAAAAACAGCTCAAGGTTCGAGATAAGGACGGGGAGAAATCCTTAAAGTTACCGTCACGGGCAAAACAGACTCGACTTGGGGAAAACTATTCATTTATTTCTAAAATTAGCAGGAGAATGAGACAGGGAACAAGATAACCTCCCCCCACCCCTCCCTCTTCCCGGGCTTAACATTATCTCTACTACCTTCCCCTCCCAAGCGGCACGGGGGCGGAAAAGGAAATGGGAGTCGCGGTCAGTTCATCACGCGTTGTTTTACGCCGCTGTGTCATCGTCAGGGGAAGAACTCCTCGCATTCCTCCTCTGCTCCAGCGTGGGGTCCCTCCCACAGGCCACAGTCCTTCGTGAAACTGCTCCGGCGTGGGTCATCTCTTCCACGGGGTGCAGTCCCTCTAGAACAGCTGTCCCAGCGGGCCCTCCACGGGCCACAGCCTCCTTCAGGCATCCACCTGCTCTGGCGTGGGGTCCTCCACGGGCTGCAGGTGGATCTCTGCCCCTCCGTGGACCTCCATGGGCTGCAGGGGGACAACCTGCTCCACCATGGTCTTCACCACGAGTTGCAGAGGAATCTTGGCCAGGAGCCATATTACTCCTCCCCCTCCTTCTTCACTGACCTTGGTGTCTGCAGCCATTCCTCACAACAGGCTGGCAGACGTCTCTCAGGATCCTTTTTACATCTTGTTCACTTCTCATCTCCTCTCCACTTCTTGCAGCCAGGCCGGGCCAAGTTGGGCCCAGTCGGCTGCCCGGCGGGAGGCCAGAGGGTGAGGCCTGCAAGGCCCATGAGGCTCGCGCCTCCCCCTCTCTGCCCCCCGCTCAGCTGCTTCACATCTTCTCCTCCTTTTTTTCCTGTTTTCCCCTACTTAAATACGTTATCGCAGAGGCGTTATCAAGGGACATTCTGCTACCAATTGGCTCGGCCTTGGCCAGCAGCGGGTCCGCCCTAGGCCCGGCTGAGTCCACTGAACAAAGGGGAGTGACTTCTAGCAGTTTCCTACAGAAGCTACCACCCTAGGCCCCCCCTCACTAACAAAACCAGAGCAGCAACTGACATCATCTACCTGGACTTGTGCAAGGCATTTGACACAGTCCTGCATGACATCCTTCTCTCTAAACTGGAGACTCATGTATTTGGAAAAGCTTTCCAGGAGGTTTTTCTCCATTATTTTCCCAAGGACTAAGGTGAGAGTGACTGGCCTGTAGTTTCCTAATTTTTTCTTCTACCCTTCTTGAATGTAAGAGTGATATTTTTTTCTCTTCTAGCCTTCAGGTATCTCTCTCAGTCCCTATGACAATTCAAAGGTAATCACAAGTAATCTTGCAATGACATCAGCCAGCTCCCATTAGGCCTCATTGACTTATGTACATCTAGTTTAAGTGCTCCCTGACTTGGTAATCTTCTAACAATGATAAATCTTCATACTCTTCACAGCAGAAACAGTATAAGTAGATATATATGACCTTGACAGGCTGGAGAGGTGGGCCTGTGTGAACCTTATGAAGTTGAACAAGGCCAAGTGCAAGGTCCTGCACATAGGTCAGAGCAATCTCAAGCACAAATCCAGCCTGGATGGGGAATGGGGTGAGAGCAGTGCCTTGAGAAGGACTTGGGGGTACTAGTGTAAGAGAATCTCAACATGAGCTGTCAATGTGCACTTGCAGCCCAGAAAGTGAACCGCATCCTGGGCTGCATCAAAAGAAGCATGGTGATTCTCCCTCTCTGTTCTGCTTTCATGAGATTCCACCTGGACTACTGTGGCCAGCTCTGGAGCCTCAAGCGTAAGAAGGACATGGACCTGTTGGAGCTAGTCCAGAGGAGGGCCATGAAGATGATCAGAGGGCTGGAGTACCTCTCCTATGAAGACAGGCTGAGAGAGTTGGGACTGTTCAGCCTGGAGAAGAGAAGGTTCCGGGGAGACCTCATAGTGGTCTTTCAGTACATAAAAGGGGCTTATAAGAAAGACAGGGACAAACTCTTTAGCAGGGCCTGTTGTAACAGGACTAGGGGTAATGGTTTTAAAACAGAGGGTGGTAGATTCAGATTGGACTTAAGGAAAAAAGATTTTAGAGTGAGGATGGTAGAACACTGGAAGAGGTTGCCCTGAAAGGTGGTGGATGCCCCATCCCTGGAAACGTTTAAGGCCAGGTTAGAGAGGGCTCTAAGCAACCTGATCTAGTTGGGGATGTCCCTGCTCCTTGCAGGGGGGTTGGACTAGATGACCTTCAAAGGTCCCTTCCAACTTAATCTATTCTATGATTCTATGATTCTAAATCTATATGACCATTCAGTGTAATACTTACAACTCCTTTCTCCTAACCAATGCATATGGGTCCCATTCCTATTGTTTGTCATATGGTAGGAGAATTTTGAGTCCTTTTTTGTTATCATGAATTATCTGAAGGTGAAAAATACTCTCTGTGGTTCTTCTCAGAATTGCTTCTCTTTTCTTCTGTCTAAGAATACCAATGTCTAAATTAGCACCCTTGGAAGTCCAAGAGCTATTGGATAATATTTAAATGTAATGTATTATAAAGTAAACAGTTATGAAGTTATGAAGTAAAACATTTGTGAAGCAGTAAATACAATATCTGACATGGTATCAGAAAGTGTCTGAGATCAGCATCATCCTAGAGATTAATAGAATACTAGGGGAGAACGAGCAGGCTCTGAAATAAGTGCTGCATTCAGAGTCAAAACCAAATCCAAAGATTTCCATTCCATAGCCAAGAGCCTTTGAATACATTTGGTACCAATATCTGACTCTGACGAAGTAGCTATTGCAAAGAAATCAATCTTTCTTTATCAGTGAGAAGTGTGGCAGGTGTTTAATTCACTCTAATTCTCTACTCAATGACTGGAAAATAGTTTTCTTTCATAATTGGGACTTGGTGTTTTCTGTTATGATCAAAGTTCCTTTATTTGTGTTTCTTGACTAACAGAGTTAGTATGTTATTTCTGTGTGCATTTGTGTCAAGAAAAAGAGCATTTTGCCTCTTCTGACTCTGTTAGCCAACTAAACTGATATTTCTAATTAGAGTATGACTGCTATCTCAGACTCAGATGAGGTGGACTTCACTGAGTTCTGGATTTCTTTGTTAGAATGAGTGATTTTCCTATAAAAGAACTTTGACAGTTAATAGATTCAGAGACTTCTAAAGCAAACACAATTAAAAAAAATATTTCCATAGGCAGGAACAAAAAAAAAAACAACCTATCATATTATAATATGGTACACTTGCCTTGTAAAAGCTACAGCTATGTTGTAAGATTTCACTTTCTCACATACTAACTAAATTTGTAGTCTGTCATGGTTTAACTCCAGCCAGCAACTAAGAACCACAGAGCTGCTCTCTCACCTTCTCCCCTCCCAAGTGGGACAAGGGAGAGAATTGGAAAGAAAGGAAAAATTCATGGGTTGAGATAAAGACAGTTTATAGGATAGCAAAGGAAAATATAATAATAATAATAATTATTATTATTATAAATATAATGATAATAGCATATACATAACAAACAATGCACAATTTCTCACCACCTGATGAGTCGATGACAGATATAGCCTATCCTGAGCAGCAATAATAGAACGAAATCAAGAGTGATCTCAGAATGACCCCAAGCAACAATCTCAGAACAGCAATATCCCGAGAGAGAGAGATGCCTGCTGGCCAACTCCCACTTATATGCTGAGCATGACATCTGTATTCAGAAGTACTTCCTTTGGCCAGTTTGGGTCAACTGTACTGGTTATACCTCTCCCAGGTTCTTGCATCTGCACACTAGCAAAACCTGTGAAGCTGAAAAAGAAGTCCTTGATCTTTTAGTTACAACTAGTAACATTAGTGTATTATTCAAGTTCTTCACATACCAAATCCCATACTAAATCCAAAAAACCGGCAGCTACTGGGAAGAAACTTAGCTCCATCCCAATCGAAACCAGGATGTAGTCTTGTGTGGAAAAAAAAAAAAATTACAAATCACTTCCAGACTTTGCTTATTGTATTTTTACTTATTGTATTTTGAATCAAAGCTGGCTATTGCTATCATCTTGATAAGAGGATTGAGTGCACTCTCCGTAAGTTGCAGATGACACCAAGCTGGGCAAGAGCATTCATCTGCTAAGGGAAGGAAGGCTCTACAGATGGATCTGGACAGGCTGGATTGCTGGGCTAAGGCCAACTGTCGGAGGTTCAGCAAGGCTAAGTGCTGGCATCTACACTTGGGTTGCAACAACTCCAGGGAACTCTACAGTCTTGGGGAAGAGTGACTGGAAAGCTACCCAGTGGAAAAGGACTTGGGAGTATTGGTTGACACTAGGCTGAATACGAGCTAGCAGTGTGACCAGGTGGCCAAGAAGGCCAATAACATCTTGGCTTGTATCAGAAATAGTGTAGCAAACAGACTAGGGAAGTGATCATCCCTTTATACTCGGCACTTGTGAGGCCACACCTTGAATACTGCGTTCAGTTTTTGGCCCCTAAATACAAGAAGGACATTGAGGTGCTGGAGTGTGTCCAAAGAAGGGCAACAAAGCTGGTGAAAGGTCTAGAGCATGAATCATATGAGGACCAGCTAAGAGAACTGAGATTGTTTAGTCTAGAGAAAAGGAGGCTGAAAAAGACCTTATGGCTCTCTACAACTACCTGAAACAAGGTTGTAGCAAGGTGGATGTCTATCTCTTCTCCCAGGTAACTTGTGATAGAAGAGGAAACAGCCTCAAGTTGTGGCACAGGAATTTTTGATTGGGTATTAAGAAAAATTTATTTACTGAAAGAGTGGTCAAGCTTTGGAACAGACTGCCCAGGGAAGTGGTTGAGTCACTGGCCCTGGAGGTGTTTAGAAGATATGTGGTGCTTAGGGACAGTGTTTAGTGGTGGATATGGCAGTGTTAGGTTAATAACTGGACCTGATGATCTTAAAAGTCTTTTCCAACCTAAACAATTCTATGATTCTGTACTGAATGCCCTACAGACTACCACATAGTTCAGTTTCATGTGCATTCCTTTGAAAGTCAAAAGGCATGAGGTAGATTCTGTGATGATCATACATCTACTGGAAAAGCTGGAATTATTTTTCAAGCAGACAATCAATTTCTTTTGAAGATGAAGAAGGCAAGAAGGAAAACAGCTTGATCTTTGCATCTCACATTACATTTACTTTAAAATAGCATCTTTGCAGTGTAAACTAGGTAAATAGTCTCTTTGAGTCTAGAAGCTCTATAAAATACTAAAATCTAAATTTTAATATAACATCTTCACCATTGGAAGATTCAAATTAAAGTCCTCCTCAGTGTTTAACGGGCACATTAAACCTTATGAGGCCTGAGATCTTTCAGAAATTTGTCTCTGAATCCTAGATTGTCATTTTTCTGAGAAGAATCTCACTTCAGAAAGATTCATTTGGACTTGATTTATAAGGTGGTGTGATGACAGTGGCTTGACAGAAAGATGATTTGAGAAGTTAAGCTATTAGTTTCAAATTTCATCCTTGTCACTCACTGCTCTAAAGAGTAGATTTCACTTCCCAAAATGTACTTTTTGCAGAATAATTCCATTCAGCTTTTCTTTAGTTTGTCATTTCAAACACAAGGCATTGAAATATTAACATCTGAACAGATCTTTCTCTGATAGAACCTGTATTCTATGTCTCTTTCTCTCTTCTCCTGTGTCTTTCAAACCTATCTGTATCTATCTCATACTTACTCATGCTTTGTGATAAACTCTGGAAAACAGAGACTGCTAATGGAAAAAGCAAAAGGTAATGTCCCTGACAAAGCCTAACTCAACTGAAAAAATTCTGCTTGCTGCAACATAAGGGGAGTAAGTCTGTGAGTATTTGGAATCCATTCTTAACACATGTTAACAGCTAATCCTCAATGGGTGTTTACATATTTCTTAATCTCTATAGAGGGATTTCCCTTTCCTACTTTCCCACATTAGGAGAGGTTTAGGAATTTAGAGACTAGAATGCACTAATAATTATTTGACCTTACTTTCCCTTTAGCAATTATATGCTGTTTTGTTTACTTTTTACATGTCATTTATAAGCTGAGTAAATTTAATCTTTTTTTTTTTTTAAATTGATTGCAGCCAAAGAATGTTATGGCTTTAGTATTTAAAGGTCACTGCTTCAGTCTATATTTAGAGGCTTATGTAAAAACACCTAGATTTTTCAGAAGTCTCTATCATCAGCATTCCCTTGTTGACTCATGCTTATGTGCTTACCTATCTCTAAGGGTAGGTATATACAAAGTATTTTTAACAATCAGTCAAATTGTATAAGATACAATGTTACAAAATTCAAAAATCATAAACCTCCGATCATAAAACCATGCAACAATATTAAAAAACTTTTAACAGAAACTCTCTTTTATACTGAAGTTGCCAGTTTTATAAAATTGAAATATTTTTAAAAGTCTATGTAAACAGGAAAAGAAAGATATGAAATCCTGTTTAGGTTAGGTCTTCTTCCATTCTATTTCTGAGACATCAATCCCAAAGGAATGAAAGAGGAAGTACAATCCTACTGGTAGGGTAAAATCAAGCATTTCTTTATTCTCTCTGGAGTGAGAATGATGCTGTTTTGTCATATCACATCCTCTTCTCCTGAAGCCTGTGCTAACTTCTTTCCTTGACTGTCTCTCTCTGACTCTAGGAAGGAAGTTTGCTTAACTATAGACCCAAATCCTCACACGTGAAGATGGGCCACACTGAGCTGTCCATACGTTCGCTATATGCAAATTAAGTTTGGAAGTTTATTAAGTTTAAGTTTGGAAGACTTCAGGAGGTATGTAGCCTCAGGTGGCTTATTATGAGACTTGGCAGATTTCCCTTGATATGTTCCCCGGATACCTTAACCACTACTGACAGTACCTCTGATAGATCTACTGCTCATGCTGCAGAATAAGCATTTACTCTAAATACCCCTCTTTACTGCTGATTATTTTTTCAAAATCATACTCAGAAGCTAATCCCTATGACTTGCAACCACAGGAGCTTTTCCAGACAGGGTAATGCTTGGACACTAGGATCTTCTGAAGGTTTCTCCAAAAACACAGAGGTCTCCCATCTCTGGGCCAGGACAGTTATGGTTCATAAGTTTTAAACTTTTGAGGCACAAACCTCAAAAGTTAAAAAAAAAACCAAAACACAGAACTTTGCTTCCAGCCACTGTTTGATCAGTCTTAAGAACTGCTCTACTTGGCCATGGTCAGAACCAACTGCACTGCCTCTCAAATGCAATGCCTGCGTGTCCTAGAGACTCTAGTGTCTGAAGTTTCTCCTTCCAGTCACTCCATAAATTTTGCTCCCCTTCTTAGCTGATAGTGCTGGCCAAACTAGTGGATGTATACTTCTAGTCGCAGCTAGGGAATTGTGTATGAAGAATCCCAGCACCCCTCGACTAGGAGTAACTGTGACCAACACAACCTGATGAGACTGAGTTATGCTCTAGACCATGAAAATATCCTAGAAGGTTACTTAGTGCCAGAACCAAGTGGGCTCAAGTAGTAGCCCATTAAATTCAGACAGATCCCTAAGACCACTGATTTTAGTTTTCAATTTGTTTTTCATCTGACTTCTCACCATACAACTGACATCAAGGATTTTAAAAGACATATCTGGGTGAATTTTGGGTATGATATCTTTCTGGCTCACGGAACTTAAGATCTATCAGAAAATGCGTACTGCTTTGTTTACACCCTCTTCCAATTTCCCATGAAGCTAATTAACTCTCACTCAAAACAGTACCTTTTTTATACTCCATATCCTTTATCCTGCCATCTTATATAGCATTTCAGAAAGCATTAAACCCTAGTCCTGCCTGAAAGCAGAGCAAAGCTCAATAGGCCGAATAGGGTGTGTGAAAAGCTAGTGTTCAACAGAGTCTACACAGGAAGGGTCAGTGCTTGACAAGGGTCAGCGATTTCTCTTTAGCCTGTTTCCCCTGTCTCTCCACTGGAATGGAAGATGTCAATGCTCACCTACCAAGTACGATATTTTTCACTTTCACTTTCAGAAATTTTTAAATTTCTAAATACATTTTGAAATGTCATTTTAGTTTCTATATCTTAGTTCCTTCTATGCAAACTAGGATCATGATACGTTCATATCTCTCAGACGTATTGCATGGATAAATATTATGAAGATTCAGGGGTGTTAATACATTATGGTAATTTTGACAGTTTTGCTATCAACTCTGTTATTTTGACCCTGTAGAAGAGGCAGGAATGTCACACTGGGTTGGTGGTACAGAATAGTATATTAATAATAGATTTTTGTCTCATTTTTCTCATTCTGTCTGTAAGACTTCCACTTAGGAGATCTAAACAACTTCTTCATGTTGCTAGCTTTCTTCTTAATATATTAACAAGATCAGAGCTTGGAGAATACTAAAAAAAAAAACCTCAATGTTTTTCATTAGAATTTTTAAATGAATTCACTTTGACTGTTTCTGAATCCCTGCAGCGTATGCTTTCCACATGTGTTTTAGCAAATAGGTTAACAGGAAGATGCATCCAGTAAAATAGTTAATTTTCAGGAACTGTTTTAGAATATATACAGAAAGTGGATTACAAATTCTCAATTGTTCAAACAGGAAGCTATCCTATGTTGACCATAAATATTACACTTATCTAGTAGAGGAACAGAATACATATGATGTGAAATACTGAGATGATCTGTTAGACCTAAAGCACATCACAAAAGATGTTGTTATATACCTGCCATGGAGCTCAGTACTTCACAGTATTGTGAAAAGTTGACAAAATATTATGTGATATATCATTTATTTTTTCTTGAATAAAAGCATATATAATTTCTGATTCTTCTTAACTGCAAAACCTTGACTATCAAGGTGGTGTCAATGGCTCTTACATCTATTTGAAGGCCTCTTTGCAATTCAGAATCAGAGAAAACGACAACAGTATAAATTAGATTTGGATAACAGTATACAAATCTTAAGTGAATCCCTGAATCCTGGAAAGGGCTTAGGTGTATTGTACACTGAGAATGTGTAAAATATACATTTTTGGCCTTATGAGGCCTGTATGTAAAAGTATTTCTAGTTTATTCAAAATGCATGCTATTCAGTTTTTTCTTATTCCCAGTGTGTTCAGTAAACAAGAGTCACTTGTGAATGATATGTTCTAAAATCAAATTTAAGGGTAAACTTAATTACGTCCACAGATGGTGAAGCATAATTGATGACAGTATGTCAATGTAAACTGGAACTGCTGTGTCTAAAAACATATCATCACTATCAACAACATAACAGAATTATGAATGTTTTAAATGACTACTTTATAAAAAGGATATGCTGGCTAATTCTGATTGTCTGTATACATGGGCTAGTGTATGTCAACTATTTTTATTTATGTGAATTTCTTTTTTCATTCGGTACTACACATCCTGCTTTTATTATTGCTGCAAAGCATCAACATGGGAAATATTTTGGCAGCAAAAGAAAAATACATAGACTACACTTTTCATGAAACAATAATTAGGGCACTGCCACCTGAATTTCACGGGAATTAAGCACGAAAAATAAAAGAACATAACCTTCTTTCTGCATGATTTACCATCACCAACAGTGAAATTCTCTGTTGTTATTATTTCGTTTGATAGCAACCACTTCCTATTTACATAAGACAGAGTGGATATAACACTAGAGGACTGTAGACACCTCCAAAGGGAAGGCAGAACATTTGTTCATTGTATCACCACCATCCTTACAGATTAAATTACATTTCAGTGGTCTGAATATTATATGTGATCACCAGGCTTATGTGTTTCCAAATAAACTCTCCCTGTGTTGTTCATTGATTACAAAGCTGTGAAACTTAGAAAGCTTTATTACTATTCAGTTTTGTTTTCTGTCTTTTAAACATAAATTTATCTTCTTATGATGACTGTGCATTTGATTGAAGACTGGTAGAAGATGAGAACACTGATTCTCAGGTAGCCTTCTGTATCACTAGTTGGGGTGCAGGCATGGCCTAGGGTGCTTGTCAAGAAATTTTAATGTCACAGTACCCTAGCTGTCTAGGAATATCATTAGGGTTTTAAATGTTCTTAATCTTGGATTAATCTTATCTACTCAGGAGATGTTTGCAAATAGTAAATAGTAATTTATCATATTTGTATAAACTCCCTTCTAATTCAGAGAAATCAGACAGAAAAAGGAATCTACTCACATAAATCATTACAAATCTGCTCCTTGTTCACATCCTCTCATATAAATAACTGAACAAAGCAGTGATTTGCTCTGTAAGGAGCCCATTTAAGGAAGATCCATAATAGTGGGATAGACTGGAAAATATGAAACATGAGAAACAAACAAGGATATACTCTTCTTTTTGAAAATCTGTCTATATCCATCACTTCTCCCAAGGCCAGCTTCTAATTAGACCTGTTGCCTATACAAAAGATGTTTGTTAGTATTAATGTGTCAGTGCTTTGGTGCTATGTAGATCTGAAGCAGCTGTTGCTGTTCCCAGGTGAACAGTATGGTACATGGTAGGGAAAATGTTGCTGATGAAGTGTTGTTTGTAAGCTGCCATTGCCCTTGCAAGTTGTTAGAGACAGCTGATTACCGTAGTAGCATTCCTCCATCCCTGCATTTCCATTTGCTGGGGCCTTAACTTCCCTGAGAAGGACATAGAACAATTTTTGTGGATTGTTTGGCATACAGTGAGGTTTCCATTATGATCTCCTCCAAATGCAGAAGACACCGTGGGATTGGTCTGTACTGTTGGTATATAAGTGTGCTTAGGGAAAGAATGTTTTAATTTAAATAGACTTTATGCTTTTTAAAAATTATTAATAGTATGCTTTTATTTATGTTATACTTGTTTCCTGCCAGAGGAAAATTTATATTTTATGAAGAAATTACAAGAAACACTCAGGCAGAAGTAGGTTAACAACAAAGTGAAACAACTTTACAACTTTGAATACCTGAATAATTTTTAGAAAGAGGGAAATAATAATACTTATGCCATGAAAATATGAGAACTCTGGGAAAACCATTGAAGAAAACATTCCACTACAAGAAGAAATTCAATATGCTAGCGCAATTTCCTCTGAAGAAAGCATGTCCAATGGATGGTCTAGCCGTTCAAGCATATCGCTGACACTTCTGTGAGTATACGTTTATGCATTCTTGCTTAAACGTTTGTTTTTTCTAGGGCTGCAGAATAGCAGCGGATCAAAGCAACTATCTCATATGTTCTACTTGTGTTATGCTGTATCTACTGTGATTAAAATAAAAAACCACACCTGAATAAAAGTTAATTTAACATTTCTTATGAAATCTATGTTTGAAACAAAGACACCACAACATAATGTATCTAAGTCCACTTTTATTACCCTACATTCCCTATTTAAAGGATGTGATTGTTTGATGCTAACCTATGTCAGAAGTAGGGCCATAAGACTTGCTCTAAAGCAAATTTTCAAGTGTTTATGTATATACTGTGTTTATGTGTCAAGGTTTTTATATTAGGGAGAGCTGCACAGTTGCCCTCTGTGAGAAGAGACCAGGACCTGTCCCCACATCTCACAAAGATGACTCCAAAATTGACACACTGCTGGCCAAAGCTGGGCAGGTGGCACTTCTGTGATAACATATTTAAGTAAGGGTAAAAATGTTGCACAGCAGCTGTGAGAGAGGAGTGAGAAAAGTGTGAGAGGAAAAACCCTACAGACACCAAGAAGAAGGAGGAGGGAGGACGTGCTCCAAGTAGCACAGTAGAGATTCTCCTGCAGCCTATGGTGAAGACCATGGTGATCCCCCTCCAGCCTATGGAGGACTGCGGTGGAGCAAGTATCCACACTGAAGCGTATGGAAAATCCTATACCAGAGCAGGTGGAGATGCTCTGAAGGAAGCTGCAGCTCATGGAGACCCCACAAAAGAGCAAGCTCCTGTCAGGACCTGTGACCCATGGAAAGGAGCCCACACTGGAACAGGTTCTCTAGGAAGACCTGTGGCTCCATGGTGGACCCATGATAGAGTAGTCTGTTCTGAAGGACTGCATTCCATGGAAAGGACTATGGAGTAGTTCTTGAAGAGCTGCAGCTTGTGGGATGACCCCACACTGGAGCAGTGGAAAAATGTGAGGATGGAGTGGCAGAGATGAAGTGTTATGAACTGATCACAGCCCCCATTCCCCAATCCCCCTTGTGCTACTCCAGGGGGAGAATGAGACAAAAGAGTCGGGAATAGGGACAAATGACTGAGGATAATCTTGGGAAGAAGGATTGTGAGTGAGGAGAAGGTATTTTTAGTTTTGTCTTTGTTTTCTCACCATCCTACTATATTTTTAATTGGCAATATATTACATTAATCTTCCCCAAATAGAGCCTGTTTTTCCCATGATGGTAATAGGTGATCACCCTGTCTTTTTCTCAGCCCACAAACTTTTTCTCTCCCTGTCCTGCTGAAGAAGAGGAGTTAGAGAGTGGCTGGGTGGACATATGGCAGCCAGCCAAGCTTAACCTACCCTAATGGATCACATTTGAAAGCAGAACCTCTGATGCCAAGTACATGATCAAAAAGTCCACTTGCTGCAGTTTCACCTCTGTCTCACTGCAAATTCATGTCACTCATATGTGTCGAGATTGCCTGAATTGTCTCTCGAGGTTCTTAGAACTCTTTACTGACTTTACACGGCACCTATGGTGATGAGCTTTCTAAATGATTGAAGTTGCAAAGAAATTTTGCTGAGTCTTACGGATTCTTTGTAGAAGTGAATAGAATTGGTTTTAAATGACTCCCATCTCTTAGGGGACTATTGGACGTTTTTCTGAAAAGCTGTCTTCTAGAAGGTGCAGTAGTGTTTTATTCTGTCAGATCTCTTATTTTGCCTTACAGACACAGGTGCCTGGATGATCAGAAAATGTGAGATAGAAATTCAGTGAGAACTAGCTTAGGGAGGATCAATTAAAACAGAAGTTTAGGGAAGCAAATTTCATACCTTTGTATGAGACATCTCATCCAACATTTACAATAAGGATTTGCAGTAAGAAGTCAATCTTGTTCTGTCTATCCTGACAACTTCTGAATGTTCATTCATCAATATGAGCTTACCTGGGAAAGGGAGCATTAACGTTACTACTAACATCCAGTGAGTTAAGCACTCTACAGTTTGTGTGCTTCAGGCAGGGCATGAGGGACAATGTGGTCCACTGGAGTTAGTATAGGGTTAAGAACTCCTTACTTCACGTTCCAGCTCTCTTAAATGCTTGATTTGTATCCTGCAACAACATGGTTAACAATGTCAGTTTCTCAATAAGAAACTTCTCTGAAAAGGATAACAAGTTTTTTTTTCTCTTCCCAAGAGTGATGTGAGGATATATCACTTGGAATTTGCAAAGCATTCTGAAATTAAAAATCTGTATTTTGTAGTATAGTAGTATGACCGCTAAAACTATAATTAGCATTTCGTTCCTTTATTGTGAATTCGCTAACAGAAATCTCAATTATGCTGAGATCTCACACATCCAATTTAGTAGACAATCATCTACTCTGAGGTAAGTGTCAGTATACTGGGAGAAATTTTTATTACTAGATTCTCATACCTAGCTAAACTCAGGTTATTCTGTGTAAAAATTTTGAGGAAATTTAAGCAAGTTGAACCTTAAAAAAAAAAAAGTGTACCAAGAAACTTCTTGATGAATGTTTAATTGTGACACTGTGGAAGAAAGAGTTATTAGCAATAGACAACTATTAAACAAATAGAACTCAAAAAGTTTTTCCAAAATTTAATTAACTTTCTAAGATTCTATTCCACAATTTAAAAAAATTGTGTGTTCTGAATTGCGCATCTTTGTCATTGATATCCGAGATAGCCAAACTTCATTAATAGCTGGCATTGACTCTGGCAGTCCTGCTTCATTTACAAGTCATTATGTAAAAGCTGTCTTTTGATAAAGTGTCATTTCACACTTTTTTGAGATAATTGGAGTAACTGGCAAAGGAGGAGGTGCTGTATCATCACATGTGATGAATACATTCTATTCCGCAAGCACAGAGAAAGCAATAAATAAAAGTAAAAGAAGAAAAGTTTGTTTTCAAATTCTGATAATTTAAATAGTCAAATGTATTAGAATATACATCAAAGAGTTGCGCTCAATGACTTGATGGAGACTAGTGATGAGTGGTGTTCCTCAGGGGTCAGTACTGGGACCAGCACTGTTTAACATCTTTATCAGCAACGTAGAGAGTGGGATCGAGTGTACTCTCAGCAAGTTTACCAATGACACCAAGCTATGTGGTGCAATTGACATGCTGGAGGGAAGGGACGCCATCCGGAGGGACCTTGACAGGCGGGAGAGGTGGGCCTGTGTGAACCTCATGAAGTTCAACCAGGCTAAGTGCAAGGTCCTGCACACGGGTTGGGGCAACACCAAGCATAAATACAGACTGGACTGACAGCAGCCCTGAGGAGAAGGACTTGGGGGTGTTGATTGATGAGAAGTTCAGCATGACGCAGAATGTGCACCACAGAAAGCCAACCACATTCTGGACTGCATCAAAAGAAGCGTGGCCAGCAGGTTGAGAGAGGTGATTCTTCCCCTCTACTCTGCTCTGCTGAGACCTCACCTGGAGTACTGCATCCAGCTCTAGAGTCCCCAACATAAGAAAGACATAGACCTGTTGGAGGACCTCCAGAGGAGGTCTATGAAGATGATCAGAGCTCCTATGAAGATAGACTGAGAGAGTTCGGGCTGTTCACCTTGGAGAAGAGAAGGCTTTGGGGAGACCTCATAGAAAGCTTCTAGTACCTAAAAGGGGGCTTACAAGAAAGACAGGGAGAAACTTTTCAGCACAGGCTGTTGCAATAGGAGAAGAGGTAATGGTTTTAAACTGAAAATAAAAAGGGAGATTTAGATTAGACATAAGGAAGAATTTTTTTTACAATTATAGTGGTGAAACACCAGCACAGGTTGCCCAGAGAGGTGGTAGATATCCTGTCATTGGAAACATTCAAGGCCAGGATGGATGGGGCTCTAAGCAACTTGATCTAGTTGAAGATATCCCTGCTCCTTGCAGAGGCATTGGACTAGATGACCTTCAAAGGTCCTTTCCAACTCAAACTTATCTGATTCTAATATTATAAATGAAGCTTACTGCTGAAATGCTGAGTGGATTACAAAATTTTGCAAAGCAACAGAAGCTTTCAACCACCTATTTTTTCCTCTGTTTTGTAGACATTAGATCTAGAGGCCTGGAAATTGTCACTTGCTGTGATAACTTTGTTAGAAGAATATTATATTTGTACTATTAATTTCTACCCTAAACAAATAATTTAGAAATTTGCTGAGGAAACAATTCAGAATTTCTGTTTATTAAGCTATAGAGTTTATTGTAGAGTAATTTTCTTATATCCAGTGAAAGACGTAACCAAATTTGTACAGTTTATCTTGTGTGACCTAGAGCCAACTTACTTGCATGCATCCAGAGGGAAATGGACAGTATTTTAACTGATTGCACTATCCCATCTTTTCTGGCAGATGCATTCTGTTTTTCTGGTTCATCTATTATTGTTCTATTCTGGGTTCATGTCTGCCCTTAATGTTCAATACCAAAGCTAATTATTGTGCTAAGCAGCTTTTCTAAAGGCTTTGCTTTTGCATCTTTGATGCTTCATGAACAGAATGGCAAATTAAAAGATAGACAAATGATCCAAATATTGAAAACAATTGTTCTACTTATCATTTAATAATATACACAAGGCTTTTTTAAGAGAACATATATATTCAAAGACATTTACAAGTCTTCTATTCTACAACTCATGCATCACCTCCTCACAGATTTTATTTTTTTTTGCAGTAATAGCTATGTAATTAGTCTGTTTAGGATATATCTTACTAAATGGTTCTAATCTATATAGTTTCTCATGTCACACTCATCACCATAGTTCTGAGTGCCTTCCAGTAGTGCATTAAGCAATGTGACTAACAGCTGTTGCATATTTTGTTCCCTCATCATTTCCCCGGGGAGAGAACTATGTGCAGTGGAGTGTTTTGTTTTGAATTTATTTATTTATTAAGCAGTCCATGACTTGAGGGTTATTTAGTCCACAGAGGGTCACACAGATGAAGTAAAGACTATTGTGTCATAGAGAAATGTACTCAGGGATGAAACGCTTTTCTTGAACTGAGGTGTTGAAATGAAAATCTCAAATATTCAAGTGTATCTATTGATAGTTTTTCACCTGCACATACCCAAAACGTTCTTTCTGCAGCATCACCTTAAGAAATGATACAATATTTTACTCCTATCAGTTGGATGAAACCTAATATTCTGTCTAATCAAACCACAATATACACCTGGAGCTTTTGTATTTCACATCTGAGAGCTAATCTAGACAGTCTACCTGTGTCTTGTCTAAAAATAACTTGCAATTATATAGCTAGCTTGGATTATACCGCAAAGGTAGGGACTCCAGTCAGAACCACACTGACGGAGTGTTTTATGCTCCTTTCCATTCAGGACCGCATATAAGCTTAACTATTTGATTTCTCATTTGAAGACAATAAACGTAAAGCAGATGCCTGCACCTAAGCATGTGTTTAAGTACTCTCTTGTTTCCATGAATCAGAGCATAAAGACAGTAAAAGACCTATTTACATCTTTATCCCTTTTCTTAGACCATGTGCAGTTCACATATGCTTCCCTCATGGTAGATTTGATAGGATTTTTTTTCTTTTCCAGTACTTTGAAGTGGTTCAAAGTAAGGTTCAATTACTTTTTCCCAGCACAATTGCATAGCTTAGCCAATCTTCGCTGGCTCTCTGTTCCCTCTGAGTTCATTCTTACACTTCTTTGCCTCTTCTTAGTTTTCTTCTTCAATAAAGCAACAAATTCTTTAAGGTAAAGAGACACATTAGAAGACTAAGTTCTTGATGGTAAGTCAGTGCCACTAGAAGACAGGTGGGGCAGGAGTTACCTTCAGTGTTGTGTGTTTTCAAGGTCTAATCAGGGCATTAAAGAATGTCAGTATGTTATTTGTGGGAATGAGTAAGTAAAAAATTCTCAGAACTACCCTAAAGCCCATTAGACAATCTGTGTACCCCTTTATTCTGAGTGATAAAAGCATTCTTTGGCTTATGTATTTCACTTGTTTCTGTTTCCCTTGACTAATCTGATACATCATTTGTAGATGGCTTTCTCACTGTCATATTCCTCGTTTAAGTGTTCTGGAATCAAATATCTGACTCTTTTCCTAAGTGCTATAGTGCCTTTGTGCTTTCTAAACCAGAGAAAGGCAGAACTAAGGGCAGAGAAGGCCTTCAGTGTGATGCTTATTTGAAAAGATACATGGCAAATTTCTGGTCATGCATATAGCAAATTAGAAGAATGAAGAAAATAGAGTATTTTGAATCTAATGATTATTTAAGATATGCTCCATTGTACATACTAATCATAAACATCATTATTTGTATTAATTTAAGAAAAAATTATGGCATCATTGATGATATTTATCAGCATGATAATGCTGTGGAAATTTAGTTAATAAGAAAAATAATGAACCCCTGTGCAGTTTCAAATTGCTTAGTAAAAAGGATTTATTGTAAAATTTCAAATTTGTTTTCAAGTAAGATAATGTAAAATGTGCAAAATGTTTTTATACTGATTCATATTTATATGCTCTAACTATGTGTTTTGGAAAGTTCAGATTCATTAATACTTCATTTAAAGAGGAAAAAAAAAGCACATAAAATAATTAATTTAGATGTCATTAATCAAAATTTACAGGGTAATTACAGATGCCAAAGAAGGCCATCAAACGTTGAAGTTGGGATACCTAGGAAATCCAGGAGTAAGTTAGATATGTTCAGGGAGGTGTCTACTTCTCATTTATTTTTACTTATTTCAGTCAAAACTGAGAGTTGTCACTGTTTTTTACTGTAGATGTTTTCAAATGAAATTCAGTTTAATCAAAACTATCCAGAATTGCATTGTGATATAATGTGAAGTGCTTAAAAAATTATGGAATTGGAATATTCCATAAGCATCAAAGCAAACTGTCAGTTTTCCAAGATGAAGGCCTATAAGAAGTAGATGAAAGCTTCAAGAAAGTGAAAGCAAATTCTACCCAATATAGCCAGATGTACTATGTATACATGTGAAGGGAAGGACACAGGAGAGGGAAAGAGAACAAATAATCAGAAATTCTTTATGCAGTGAACATCTTCTTTCTCATGTAAATATGTATGTGTGTGTGTGTGTGTGTGTACGTATGTGTATATACACATATGTGTGTGTATATCTGTACACACACACCAAGCTATATTCTAAGTTTTTTTGGAGATATCACCAAAATTCTCTTTGAAGAGTGACATCTCCTTAGGAAATTTCATTTTTTTTTTGTCCTTCTTCATGACTATCTCTTGATATTATTTTATCAGCTATCTTCTTAATTTGAATGTTAGCATTTTAATAAAAATACTAGTTTTGAGATGACCATTCTGAGAGTTACCGTCAATGAAAACAGCAATAAAATTTTCTTAGCTCCTTAATTATGCTTAATCAGGCTTTAAACTCAGTTGTGATCTGTGGTGTCTTCACTGAGAGTTGGTATGGTGTAAGGAAAGTGTTCCTGGTGACATGCTGGTCACAATAATCATCACTTAGAACAGGGAAAATATTTTATTATGGAACAATATTCTGTCAAATATATCAATTAAATATACAAAAAAAATTCACATAAGTACAGTGATTTTGTTTAATTTTCATGGGAAAAAAGTGGTTTTCTGGTGTAAAATTAAAAATTATTTGAAGGAGTTTATATATATATATGTATATATATAAATATCCTGCAATATTTATAGTGTAACACAGTTCAAAACTAATGTTACAACTTAATAGACGTAGTGATGAAGTTCAAACAGGCTGAGAGTTTGAATTCAGTCCTATCCAAATACAACAAATTAGTTTCAGAAAATATTAGTATTTATATTTAATTTACAGTTTTACATTTAAATTATTGAATTTTAATTTATTTTAAAAGTTTCTCAATTTTTTTTTTTAATTCAGTCATGGGAAAAGAAAATAGTTTTGCTACACTATTTATCTAAATGTTCTCACAGTAGGTTGTTCAACATAAAATTAGAAAATAGAGTTTTTCCTTGCTGACTATTTGTTTAGAGATGCTACAGAAGTATATGAAAAATTTACTTGTCTCCCCTCAAGATTGGCTAAGGTGAGTTCCATATGTTCTCATCTATTATTTGCAATTATGCTGATGAGGAAAATTTAGAAAAAGAGATTGGATGACTTGTCAAATTGTTACTAGTTCTGGAAAAAATATACACAATGTGCCTAATATATGTCTTTTTATTTACATAATAAACAATTTTATTATGTATTTACACAACAAATATTGAGGCTGCATATTACATTTACATGAAACTGCAATAACTTTTGTTTAATAATGAATAGAAGATAATAATAATTCTATTAACTGCAATACTGTATTTAATTATTTCAGTTTTTAAAGACTTACTCTAGTTAATTACAGAGACCAAGAACTATTTTTCCTGGTTCATGCTTGCAAATCAACCTCTATTTTGGTTTCAGTTATTGCAACTTAAGATTTTTTGCAATATATACATTTGGCTTTCTACAGATATTTCTCACAGATAAAGACAAAGGCACTCAGTAATGTACATTCACTCCTTGCAATTTCTTTTAGGTGTTGTAACAGACTGTCAAAAATTTTTTCAACATTGTTGAAACATCAACCCACCACTTGAACAATGGCTTCCCGTTATCTTGCAAGGCAACTCCTGTTGTCTTGCGAACCTGTATGCAGAGCTGGTTCCAAGAAATCTAGCCACCCCCACCCCCGGGCATGCACTCAGAGATACATATCACCCGGTAATGGGCATGCATATCACCACCAGGTGAGGGGTGCGGCTAGGAAAACCAGCTCTTGAAATACAATGGAAAAAACCAACATAAAAAGGGGAACATTTTTCAAAGGAATACACTTCTTCTCTTCACTTCATTCATTCAACGGAATACACATTTGCCGGAATACACATCCACGGAACCGATATCAAGACGACCAACACCAATCGTCCCCGCATCGAGCGAACTGAACTGTCGGGATGCCACAGCTCCGTGGTGGTAGCTATTACAACCAAAACTCTTTTCCCTCTTTCCTTTCTCTCTTTTCTCTTCCATTTACAAACTTCTTGTCGGGTTAATAAAGTTACCTGGCACTTGACTCCGTTTTGAGTCTTAATTCTGTTCCCGAGAATACGAGCAAAACTATGCTCCGGTGTGCGAGAGGTCGGTCTAGCTGTCTCTAGCCTCCCAGACTCGTCTGAGGTCGGCTAGAACGCAAGGGGGCCTTCTTCTCATCTGAAATCGGAACGTGACAGGTGTTGATTCCTGCAGTTCATTATTAGTTGCTTCAAAACGTGATGTAAGTATTTATCTACATACTGTATTGGCCATCCTATGTGTCCGTTTCCCTTTCCCTTTCCCTTTATTTTTTTTTCAAATGTATGGAAATATTTGGAAAAGATACTGGCAAATTTGGTATGCTTCCTGGACTAATAATAACTTGACTAGCAGGGATTATATGTCATGTACTGAGGTCTAAATGTATTACTTTCCACACAAACCTGATTTGTTGTTTTTTGTTAACAAAAGTAGGATAATGAAGTTTAGATTTAGAGTTCTAAAGCAATGTCATTTTAAATAAAAAAAAGCAATTTCAACTGTAATAATTTTACATAGAAGTTACTTTAGAAAAATTCAGACTTGATCAGAAAAAAAAAATAAAAAGAAAGAAAAATCAGATTAATTTTTCAGCATATCATAGAATCATAGAATACCATCTTGGAAGGGACATCAAGGATCATCTGGTCCAACCTTTCTTGACAAAAATACGGTCTAGGCAAGATGGCTCAACACCCTGTCTGTCAAATCTTAAAAGTGTCCAATCATAGAATCATAGAATAGTTAGGGTTGGAAGGGGCCTTTAAGGGTCATCTAGTCCAGCCCCCCTGCAAGAAGCAGGGACATTTCCAACTAGATCAGGTTGCCCAGGGTCCCACCCAACCTGGTATTCAATGTTTCCAGGGATAGGGCATCTACAATCTCTGGGAAACCTGTGCCAGTGCTTCACCATCCTCATTGTAAATATTTTTTTTCCTTATGTCCATTCTGAATCCGCCTCTCTCTATTTAAAACCATTACCCCTATTACCCTATCACAACCACTCCTGTTAAAAAGTACCTCCCTGTCTTTCTTATAAGCTCCCTTGAGGTACTGGAAGACCACTATAAGGTCTTCCTGGACCCTTCTCCAGGCTGAACAGTCCCAACTCTCTCAGCCTATCTTCATAGGAGAGATGCGCCAGCCCTCTGATCATCTTCACCACTCTCCTCTGGACTCACTGCAACAGGTCTATGTCCTTCTTATTCTGGAGGTTCTGGACCTGGACATAGTACTCCAGGTGGGGTCTCACAAGACTGGAATAGAGGAGGAGAATCTTTGAATGAAGCCCAGGATGCGGTTGGCTTTCTAGGCTGCCGGCGTACATTGCTAGCTCATGTTGAGCTTCTCATCCACCAGCACTCCCAAGTCCTTCTCCTTAGAGCTACTCTCAAACCATTCTTCAGGTAGGGAGACTATTGGAAAGGCTGATTGTCCTCATCGTGAACAATGTTCCTCCTGTATCCAATTGGATTGTCCCCAGGAGTAACTTGTACCCATTACTCCTCCTCTTTTCCATGTGACTTCTTGTAAAAAAGGATTCTCCATCTTCTTTGTAGCTACCCTTTAAATACTGGCATATGGTGATAAGTTCTTCTCAAAGCTTTCGTTTCTCAAGGCTGAACAAACCCAGTTCTCTCTGCTTTTCCTCATATGGCAGGCTTCCCAGTCCTTCAATCATCTTTGTGGCCCTTCTCTGGACCCTCTCCAGCCTGTCCACATCTTTTTTTTTCAGTATAGCGCTGATATAAGCATTACTTGAGCAGTTTTGAGACTTTACTTTCATTATTTGACTTCAGAAAACTTCAGAAATGCTGTCTCATGAAGCTCAATATGTCAAAGGAGTGATTCAGCATTGCAATATATTCCTGGCAAACATGAGTTTTCTACTATTCTGTGTGTTCTCGGTTTGCATCTTGAGTACTGGTGATCTTATTAGCATATACAAAGACGTCTTTCTTATCTCAGGTGATGTTCAGCACTCCACTTTAAAGAGAACTATGATGTTTTTCTATTTATACAATAGATCTCTCCTTCTATCTTGTACCTCAAAGGGTGAGGCTGACAAGAAATAGTGTGTATGATTAAGTAGTTTCGTACCTCTAGAAGCTCATGACACATTCTCTGTAAAAAAACAAAACAAAACAAAACAAAACAAAAAACCCCACAAAACCCAACAAAATAAAGGCAAAATCAACTTCGCTGCCCCAGAAAACAAGTGAGTGTCTCTCTTTCATCAAAATGTCTCATTGTTAGCAAGCTAGCTAGAAGCAGTAGCTAAAACATTTGTTCAAGATTATTTTTTACTGTGCTAAACACATCACAGATTCTTGCCAGACTCTGCTGGTTATAAAAAAAAAACATCCAGTAAGACAGAGAATGTAGCTAACTTATTTATTATTTCTCAGAATATACAAGGTTAGGGCAGCTTCCTTATAACTCTCCCTGCTCTGATCCTATCCCTTAGGGTTCCCACAGCATTAGGAAGAGATTGTATTTGTGGTCCCTTCCTGGTTCTGTCTTTCTTGCTAAGCAAAATGACAATATAGAAGAAGGCATAATGAAAACAAAACAAACCTAGGAAAAAAATCCACCCTATTAAAGATGTAATAGTAAGTACATTGTCCCTGCTAAGAAGCTAAACGTGGCATTCAGCTTTGCTGAAGAAGAAAATGTTCCTATTCAGCCATGGGCTTACCAGATGTATGACTTGGTTAAATTCCAGATGGTGTACCGTGGAAGACTTCTCTATTTTGTCATTCTTCTTATGTTCACTTGCCTTCTTATGTTCACTTACCTTCTTTCCCTTTCTTTTTACCACTTTTTCCTTTCTTTCTCTCAACTCATTAACCCAATGTTGGTACAAAACTTGCTGGAATGTTACTAACTTTTTGGTTTAATGTTTGGTTAATAATTTTTTTCAGGATGGAGAACTATGCACATAGTCTTAAGTGATTACTGATCAAGCTAACTCTGGAACTAGCCTGTGGAGAACAATTTATTCAATTCAACTCAGTACAGTATCAAAACTAATGCTGTTTAGAATTGTAACAGGAAAAGTTTACAAGATGAGGCATGAGGACATGCTCTGATAGCCATACTGATTTTCTGAAGTAAGCTACGTTGTGCCATATGGCTGAAAATTTCTTTACAAATACTAAATCAGAGATATCTGTTTCGTACTCCATCTCAGTAGCTGGCATTCTGTGGCGTTCATCAGTCTGCTTCTTCATACTGTGTCAGCCTTTACTGCTGCAAGAATGATAACGTTCATCCCATTCAAATGTGTGAATTTCTCCTAGACACAGGAGCTTCTTTTCCTCTTTTTCCTCTGTCTTGGGCTTCTGCATATGTATTTGAAGGTTACCATGACACTGAACAGAAGTGTGAAATTTGGTAGCTCACCCTGAAGAAAGATTTTGAGGCTTTTCTCCAGTCTTCAGCCATCTTGAGTTGCTACTTTGTCTTTGATCACTTTTCTGGAAGTGATATTCATTTTCATTCAGGGATTCTCAGAAAAAGAAAGAGGTGGAAATATGTTATTTAGGATTTCTTCCCAAATGTAAAATTGTTTCCTGCAGTGCATGTACATGGGTGGGTGGATTTATTTTTCCTTTTTCTTCTGCTTTTTTTACTTTTTTTTTTTTTTTAAGCTTCTTGTGTGTGTGTTTTTACTTCCCCATAGTCATGAGGAGGCCTAAGTGGTCCTGCTGAATTATGGCAGGGATCCAGTATACCCGCTGAAGTTTACAAAGCCCAGGTGGCATGCTGACAGATGAATTGTGATGGCAGCTTCAGGGCTTGGTATATTAAACATGATGAGGGGGTGGGTGAAGAATGAAGATCTCTGTGGATTTGCACATCCTTCATCTGATCCCTTAAGCTTTCCAAGAGCAAAATTCATTAGGGAGATTAAGTGCAAGACCAAATGTCTGATGTGACAAGAGAGTGCAGCTGGTTTTTGTTTTTTTTTTTTTTTTCCCATTTGTCCAGCTCTGATACCACAATATTAAATTGATTGGGTCGTGGGAACGGTCTTATGAAACTTGTAAACTATTTAAAGCTCCAGCTTGGGCACAGGTCATTCAGTACTGATACATGCAGCCAGCCTCCAGAAGATCAGCCTGTACCTGCCGAAGTGCTGCTTGTCTGGCTGACACCAAAGCTTTGAAGAGTGCCTGTTTAAATGGCCTAGGTAATACATGCTAGATAATTATCTTTTTAACTTGCTTGAAACAGAACTGTAGCACCTGATCCTGCACAAGATTTGAGTCTTTTGAACCCTCTCAAAGATGATTCCACAATGCTTGGTTCTAATTACTGGATTAAAAGTTAATAAAGCAGCAGACTTTTTAAAGTATTCTACTCTTTTCCCATGTTTTATTTCACATGCACCCCAACTTAAATACAATCTGTAAGCTTGCACAGCTCTAGGCAGATATGTCAATTATGGAATATGATGCAACACTTGTCTCAAAAATATTAGCAATGCAGTCTCTTATTTCTAGAAGGCAATCTGTAAGACCATGTTCTGTTTATACGCAGATAAAAAAATATTTATTCCAGATTTGTCCACCTGAAGCTTTCACAGGCTAGGAAATGGAATGCATCAAGTTTGATCCTGAGCATGGTATCTCTTATTTCTCTCTTTCCTAATTGTACCCTGCGTGAATCTTTAACAACATACTGTATCGTTGAAGCAGGTTAGTTTCCTGGAGATAAAATGACTCTTCATATCTGTTCTGAAGGAAGAAATTAAAGAGGTGCTTCATCTGTATGGGAAGCACTGCTATGTTTGGCTATATATGCGTGGCTTTTTTTAAAGAATAATTGAAGATAAGACTCATTTAAGGGCACTGAGCATTTCAGGTGTAAAAAAAAAAAAACAAACACATCAAAAGAAAATACAAACTGATAGTCTGTGGATAGTATGATGACACAGAATTGTTCCCTAGGTTGTTGGTTCATTCTAGTTCTCTTTTATTAGAAGCTAAGATTAATTTGACTGGGGTTTAATAGATCTCCAAGCACAGGAGCACTGAGGAATCACCTTCTGAGGTGCTTACTGAGGTCATCAGCAAGACCTTTGAAGATGGTGTCTTAAATTACAAGTGCTATCTGCAGAAATGAAATAAAAAAGGTTGTAGTCAATGTAGATACTGAGAGGAACTTATTAGAGCAAAGTACACGATGAAACAGGGGACCAAAGATATTAACCTATGTGACAGGGGGGAGACCGTGACCACTGTAATACTCAAGATTCTGCTTCAAAGGTTATATTGGCATATATACAGTAAGTTATATTGTCAGGTGAGAAGTAGTAAAGCAGCTCAACTTTGCAAAGTGTGTGCCTTCAGTGCTAAAGAGGCACAGACCATTTGCCATTTCTTTGGTATTGCGTTGAGAGCAAAAAGGAAGGAAGAGGTGTTAGAGGACAGTCTCCAGCTTGTTTCTATTCATATTCTTCTATCATTAACCTGCTATCTGGAGCAGCCAGTGGGGTGCAGTGCCTGGAAACTAGCTATTTCAGAACTAGGATGGAGTCACTGTGGAGGACAAGAGTTTTGATCCCCTTCTGTGGCAATGTTTTATGCAATCTGCTCTTCGCTTGGTGAAGTTAAAGGTCCCAGAATATTTTAAGTTCTAATCTAGTTTTTTAGCTATTTCTACTAGTTTGGCTCCCCTTTGTGTAAGCTATCTGAATGTTTCAAACATCATTTGAAATACAGGGCATTTGAAAAAAAAGAAGGGACAACTGATGGACTAAATTGTGAAAGAGGGATTTTCCAGCTACAAGTACAGAATACAGATGAATGGCTTCTGACACACTAATCAGTAGTCTGAGTAACGAAAACATATGCCAGTGAGGTTCAAGTGGATTTCCTCTCCCAATGATACCAGTCAGTGTTATATTTTCCCTTGCTTCCCATGACACTTTTAATTCAGATAGCAGATGCATCTGCACCTGTACAGTGATTTATCTGGTGAATGGAATATTATTTTGGGTAATATTTATTTGATATTTGTAAAAGTTAACACTGTTAATAGTAACTATGCTAGTCAGATCCCTTGGCAGAAGAAGAAGTTCAACTGTTAAAGGGATTTCAGCTAAGGTATTTTAAAATTAAGATTCATGAATAGAGTTATAGTTTTTCTGTGTAGTCTTCAGTTGACACACCTGAAGGAAGCTAGCTTATCTCCAGTATACCTCACTATCTCAGAAAAAGAGCATACGATTTGTGCTGAAATGATGAACATATATGAATGTGAGGGTATTTTCACATAACTGAAGCAGTTCTGTTTCTTTGGTCTTCATTCTTATGTCAGAGTAGTTTTATCAGGTTGCTGACTTCTGTAAACATATTCTTGATAACCCCTATGGAAAAGAGAGGTAGGACAGAGGACAATACTCTTTAGATACAGCCAAGAGTAGCAATAAGACATTTATTCCATCACTAAAGAATCTGAATGAGTTGTTCTAGTATCAAAAGTGTGTTGTACTTAGGCAATAAAACTCATTTATTTGCTATCCCTGCATAATTTCTGAAATGGAATTTTAAGTTAAAAACTATTAATCTTCTGAAGATTAAAAAAAAATAAAAGTTTGACATAATTTTAAAGTGTAGGACAGCCTACAGAACAGCTGTAGGTATGGAAGATTTGCTTCTCACTTACATCTAGACTACGTGATTGCACCTAGATATTTAGATACACCTAGCAGCACATTAAGTCACTAAATATACTCTATGTAAGTAGAGGCTAGCTAGGCGATAACTCCTATAAATTATACAACTTGGGTATGTAGTATTCAGAATACCTCAGAGTGGTTCTCAGTATAGATAAAACAAAATTAAAAATCTCTCTGAAAGAGTACCCATGTTTTTTTTTGGTTCTTTAACAATCAATTTAACTAGAATAATCATGAAACTCCACAGCAGAAAAGAATATAGCCAACTGGAGATTCAAAAGCTTTAATTTTCACTTGAAAAACTAGGGAAGTAAACCATTCCCAGGACGCCATTGCCGAATACTTACTAATGAACTGCTGTAGAGTTTGTTTTGTATTTTGCTTTGTGTTAGAAGCCAGATTTTTTTTTATTCACTTTGTAGTAGGCACCTGTTGATAGCTATCACCAGTGTTTCATTCCTGTATCTGCAAGTGGCACATCTCCTGCTGTGCTCTCAATTCACTGTACAATAAAACATACCTTTATATGACATACATTTACTATTGAATTGTCACAGTTAAAGGATTTGTGTTATTATGTGAACAAAACTGGAAATCTGAACATCATTCCTTTTCATAGACTCACAGAATGATTTGGGTTGGAAGAGACCTTAAAGATCATCTAGTTCCAACTCCCCTGTCTTGAGCAGGGACACTTTTCACTAGACCAGGTTGCTCAAAGCCCCATCCAACCCGGCCTTGAACACTTCCAGGGCTGGGGTATCCACCACCTCTCTGGGCAACCTGTTGCAGTGCTTCACCACCCTCACAGTAAAGAAATTCTTCCTTACATCTAATCTAAATCTACTCCCTTTCCATTTAAAGGCATTACCACTTGTCCTGTCACTACCTGCCCTTATCAAAAGTCCTTCTCCAGTTTTCTTGTAGATCCCATTTAGGTACTAGAAGGATGCTATAAGGTTCTGTTGATTATTTTAATTTAATTTTTTTTTTTTGAACAAACATCTGTTTGTAGGCATACTTTCTGATCTAAAGTGACACTGCTATATCTTTAGTTAACTTGGGGAAAAATGCTAAGTGTTTCTTAAGAAAAAAACAGAAAAACTGTGGACACTTCTGTTCAGAAGTATAAATCACAGTTGTATAATTAAAACAGGAAGTTATGTGCACAAACAATGATTTACTTAGTTTGCTGTGTTTGTTTCTTAAAATGTACCTGGTCATGAACACAGGTAAAGAGAGTAGAAAATTTTCTAGACAAATGTTTATTAAACTGATAATGATGTTAAGGAATAAAAAGTACTTCTTAGGAAATTTTAATTTCTATAAAGAGGGACAGTGGCAAACAACTCCACAAACTAACTTAACTTACTGACACAACTCCAGACATTTAAAAACTCTGAGCCGACCACTAGACATCCAGGTACTGTGGCCCGCATGGCTTTTAGAAATAGAGAATAGTGAATCTGGTGAAGTGTCATCTGTCATAACCTAGAATTTTATTTAATCTCTGACAAAGTATTCATGAGATACTCTTCAAAATTTAATATTCCTAAATTTAGATGCAGGTATTTTACACTTCCAACATTCCCACTGGTCATAGTGGAAGTTCAGAAACTTATCTCAGATATAAATATGAATGTGTAAGTGTCTTTCACTGAATCCCATCCAATAAGACTTAAATTATATAATCTTAAGATTTTTTGTAACTTTAAATTGTCTCAAGAAGAGGAAAATATAACTGAAACCAAGCAGTAAAATCAGTTGATAAAATAATTTTATACCAAAGAACATTTTTAAGCAATTAATGCTTCCTTAGAAACCTGAGTCACATTGAGTCCTTTAAAAACATACATACATGTCCTGTAGGCAGCATTCTTCATTAACAGATTTGCAGTGCTTTGTTAGCTAAAAATCTTCGTTCAAATATGGCATTCCTACTTAAAAAGCAAAGACAGAATTGGAAGCACTTTTCTTAACTATCACAGCCTTTTCTGTTATGTTTGTCTATGCAGAATCTGAAGGCAGACTTCCTCTGTCTAAATGTCGACATCTCCTTCTGAATATCTATCCTGAAACTAATTTCCCTAAGCATTCTTAATATATTTCTTTATGGTACTATAGAGAGAGAAAGAATCGACTGTAAGGAACAATTAATCTCAGCTTAAAATAGAATGAACAAATTGCTTCCTAAAAATGCCTCTTTGCTTCACTTGGAGGAACTATAAAGAGATTTTTAGGGAGAGTATTTCAGATGTAGACTTTCATATTATAGACAAGTAAAGTTAGATTTTTCACTCTAAGTATCAATATAAATAGCTACATCACCATTTATATGGATGTAGCACACGGAGCCAGTATGCTTAATTTTAGGTACATTAAAGAAACACGTAATGAAAATATAGCATTTAGATGAGAAAGTTATTGCACTTTAATAGCAAAGCAACTTTCTAACTTACTTTGATGTGAAGTCGTGTAAGTACAGTTTCGGTCCTAACCCTAGATTTATTTTCTGCTGTCATAATCCACAGTGTTTATAGCTCTCATGAAAAAAGATAAGAGTGGCATGTCAGTGTAGTGACTTTTCAGCACTTAATAGCCAATAGAGTCCTGGTCTGTAGATAAATTTATACATAAATCACATGCACATCTATACCCACACACAGTCTCGCACATACATATACGAAAAAAAAAAACCCCAACATTCCAAGGCTATACTTATTGCAGTGCAGAGGCCTTACATATAAATCTTAAATTGCTTAAAATAAAGGCTTTCAGAAGACATTAGAGGCATAATTAAAGACAGAATTGAAACCAATAATGTTGGAACAACAAAATTACAGTTGTTTAGCAGTATTAAACAGCTTTCATTGTCTCAGTTCTTTCAAATTTTACCTAATTTCTAAATATCTTGTGTCTGATATTTCCTACTTTCTCCTCTTCCTCCCTTCCTCCCTCCATTTTTATATAGAATTCACTGAGAACTTTGAAAAGTTTTGATCATATTAAACTTTAATCTCACATTTCTCTTATATAACTATATTTGACAGTTGTCTGTATTTAGTTGTATAGAAACTTACAAATGGGCCCATGTCTCTCAAAGTACCATCCATTCTAGCACCCTATCTACTCATTCTAGTGCAAAATTAGTTTGTTATTAGAGCTCTCACCTGCAGCCTGTGGAGGACCCCACACCAGGGCAGGTGGATGCCTGAAGGAGGCTGTGGCCCACGGAGGGCCCATGCTGGGGCAGCAACTCCTGAGGAACTGCACCTCATGGAAGAATGACCCACACCAGAGCAGTTCATGAAGGACTGTAGCCTCTGGAAGGAACTCCATGCTGGAGCAGAGGAGGAGTGTGAGGAGTTCTTCCCCCGAGGAGGAAGGAGTGGCTTAAAGTGACATGTGATGAACTGACCATAATTCCCATTCTCTACTCCCCCCATGTGCTGCTTGTGGCAGGGGGAAGGAGGCAGAGGTAATTGACATAAAGTTAAGCCTGGGAAGAAGGAGAGGTGGGGGAAAGTTACTTTGTTCTCTTCCACATTGTCCTGCTTTGATTTTAATAATAAATAAATAGTTTTCCCCAAGTTGAGTCTAATTTGCTCATAATGGTAACTTTAAGGATCTCTCCCTGTCCTTATCTCAAGCCTCAAGCCTTTTTCTTTTTATTATCTCTCCCTCATTCCCTTGGAGGGCGGAGTTAGTGACCGAGAGACTGTGTAGCTTGGTCCTGAGCGGGGCTAAACTATGATAGCTTGTCTTTCTCATTCTTCATCCAAATTCTGCTTTTCTTAATCAGCTTTCTGTTTGTTGTTTTTCTCTGTTTGTTTTGTCTGTTAATATTACTATGTATTATTTTGTTATGATTTTCTTCTTGTGATCTCCACATGCATGACTTGAAATGTTTGACTACTTTGAGTATATAAACAGGAATATTTCTTAGATGGGTAGAAGAAGTTAAAGTGAATTCTTCATCAAAGCAAGGATACCTATGTAGGTTATGTTAATACGTATGCAAGTATTATGCAGGCATTATGTTAATGATTACTTTAATATAAACACATTTTAATCCAGACCCCCATGTATGTGAATAAATAGAGGTTTCTGTGCTGCTATGAACTGATGAGTTTTGTTTTTCAAAGGAGTGTTCTTCTGTTTATTTCCTTAGTGCTGTTCTGACCAGTTGGAAGGTTTACTGGAAATAATGACATGCATAAAGCTATGAAATTGGATAATTTTTGAAAGACTCACTCTCACTATTAGTGTACAGAAATATTGTTGGTAATTTTAGACTAATACACTGATTCACCTGACAATACCACTTATTTTGTAGGTGTTGCTTTTCTTGATAATCCACTGCCCTGCTGCACTGACCAATGATCTATCATGCTGTTTCTTGGATGTCCAGAAACCTTGCAAAATGGCAAAATGACATACTCAGCAACTCTTCAGTAAACAGCACATGTTCAGTCATTTTATTTGTCCTTGAAGCAACAGATTCACTGTACATGTGATATAGAACAATATTTTGCAGGCACAATATATCTCACAGGTATAAAACATTTTCAATTTAGTCTCTGCACAGCAGATTTGTGATGACATGCATTGAATCAACTACTTACAGACTTGCAGTGCTTGTTGGCAGTCTTGTACTGTCACAGATTGTATATTTTTTTTATCAAATTGCTATTAAAATGTAATGACTGTTGTGGTTTAGGCCCAGCCAAAACCACAGGCTAAACACTACACGGACACTCACTCACTCTTCCAGAGAGAGTAGAGAAAAATACAAGGAAGGGGTCATCGGTTGAGATCAGAACAGGGAAGCATCATTTAACAGTTATCATTATGGTTTCGACTTGGGAAACACTAACTCAATTTCTTAACAATCAAATAGAAGTAGGATAGTAAGAGAAGAATACCTACCCTGCACCCCTCCCATTTTTCCCAGGCTTAACTTTACTCCCGAATGCTCTACCTTCTGCCTCCCAAGTGGCACAGGGGGATAAGGAATAGGGGTTGTGGTCAGTTCATCACACATTGTTTCTACTGCTTCCTCTTCCTTGGAAAGAGGACTCCTTCCTGCTCCAGTATGGGATGTGTCCCATGGGAGACAGTTGTCCACAAACTTCTCCAGTGTGAGTGCTTCCCATGAGCTACAGTTCTTCATGAACTGCTGGGGTGCAGGCCCTTTCCACAGGGTGCAGTCCTTCGGGAAGAAACTGATGCAGTGTGGGTCTCCCACAGAGTCCCAAGTCTTGCCAGCAAACCTGCTTCTGTGCGGGCTCCTCTCTCCATGGGTCCACAGGTCCTGCCAGGAGCCTGCTCCTGAGTGGGAGTCCCAAGGGGCCACAGCCTCCTTTGGACACATCCACCTGCTCTGGCATGGGGTACTCCACAGGCTGAAGGTGGATCTCTGTTCCTCCATGGGCCTGCCTCAGCATGGGTGTCGTAGTTCAGCCCCGATCAGGACCAGACTACGCAGTCTCTCTCTCACTCCCCCCACCTTCTGAGAGAACAGAGAGAGAAAATATAAGGAAAAACGGCTCGAGGTTTGAGATAAGGACAGGGAGAAATCCTTAAAGTTACCGTCACGGGCAAAACAGACTCAACTTGGGGAAAACTATTCATTTATTACTACAAACAGCAGGATAATGAGACAGAGAACAAGATAACCTCCCTCCACCCCTCCCTCTTCCCGGGCTTAACATTATCTCTACTACCTTCCCCTCCAGAGCGGCACAGGGGGGGAAGAGGGAATGGGGGTTGTGGTCAGTTCATCACATGTTGTTTCACGCCGCTGCTTCATGGTCAGGGGAAGAACTCCTCACATTCCTCCCCTGCTCCATTGTGGGGTTCCACCCCTACGCCACAGTCCTTCCTGAAACTGCTCCGGCGTGGGTCATCTCTTCCACAGAATTCAGTCTCTCCAGAACAGCTGTCCCAGTGGGCCCTCCACGGGCCACAGCCGCCTTCAGGCATCCACCTCCCCCGGTACAGGGTCCTTCATGGGCTCCAAGTGGATCTCTGCTCCTCCGTGGACCTCCATGGGCTGCAGGGGGACAACCTGCTCCACCATGGTCGTCACCACAGGCTGCAGGCGAATCTTGGCCAGGAGCCGCATTACTCCTCCCCCTCCTTCTGAACTGACCTTGGCGTCTGCAACCGTTCCTCACAACAGGCTGGTAGATGTCTCTCAGGATCTTTTTTACATTTTATTCACTTCTCATCTCCTCTCCACTTCTTGCAGCCGGGCTGGACTGAGTCGGGCCCAGTCGGCTGCCCAGCGAGAGGCCAGAGGGTGAGGCCTGCAAGGCCATTGAGGCCTGCACCTCCCCGTCTGCGCCTCTGCCTCCGCTCAGCTTCTTCACATCTTCTCTTCTCTCTTCTTTTTTTCTGTTTTCCCCTTCTTAAATACGTTATTGCAGAGGCGTTATCACGGAACATTCTGCTACCAATCAGCTTGGCCTTGGCCAGCAACAGGTCCGCCCTAGGCCTGGCCGAGTCCACTGAACAAAGGGGAGCGACTTCTAGCAGTTTCCTACAGAAGCTACCACCTTAGGCCCCCCCTCACTAACAAAACCACAACAATGGGCTGCACTATGGGCTGCAGGGGAATCTCTGCCAGGAGTAACTTTACTCCTCCTCCTCCTTCTTCACTGATCTTGGTGTCTGCAGGGTTGTTTCTCTCACATCTCCTTGCTCCTCTCCCCACACCTCTGGGCTGGGCCTGGTCAGACCTGGCTGATGCAGGCAGTCACCCAGCAGGAGGCTGAGGATGTGGCCCATACCTTCCCTGCCTCTGCTGACACTTCTGCTTTTTGTTTTCCCCTTCTTAATTACGTTATCACAGAGGCTTTATCACTGTCGCTGACTGGCTCAGCCCCAGACAGTTGCGGGTCCATCCTGGAGCTGGACAAAGGGGAAGCTTCTAGCAGCTCTCACAAAAGCTACCCCTGTGTCCCCTCCAACACCAAAACCCAACACAGTGATTTAAGTGATCTGACTAAAATTTAGGTATGTTAATGTCAAATAAGTTTCCTATTGGTGGTGTTGTTTCAGGTTTAATTCCGAAGTCACGGGTTTATCCCTATTCCAATGATGATTAGTTTCGAAGACAATAAAGTACTCATCATCAAAAAAAGTGGGCTTTATTTTGATAGCGAAGTTTACAACACTGAGCTGGACACATGAATTTTTGCCTGAAAATACCAAAAATAAAAGTGATGGGATGCAAACATAGAATGGATAATAGCCAAAGTAGACTGCCTGCAGGAAATAGCTGATGAACTCTTCCTCTCCTGAAGCTGGGTGCCTACACTTCAGCTGTACAGTTAGATGCCTCTATGAAACAAAAATGCAAAGAGCAAAACATCTTCCACTTGTAGAAAAATTGCACAATTTTTTTTTTAAAAAGGGGTCTTACCTCTTCCACAATAACTTGTGTCTCTTTTTTATCCAACAATTGTTTAGGGCAAAATTAATAAACAGTTCAGGAACAGGACTACTACTGTCCTTTTCCCTTACCATAAAGACAGCTCTGTTTTCAAGTCTGAACAGTCAGGTTCCTTCTAATCTGTTGTCCTTCCTGCCTTGTGATTTTATTGCTTTCCTCTACAAGGTTTTTCAAATTTGATTCTTTTACCTTATTTTGTAGGCAGCAGACAGATAAAAAAGAGTACAGATCTTTTTAAGTGTTTCCTTTTGCAGCTGCTCTACTTTTCATGGAATAAATAAAAATTCATTGCTTTAGAGACAGGGAAAATAAACGTCACTCTATAATCTCATCACACATGAGTGTAGTCTCGCTTCCAGACTAATTTTCAATGCTGATTAGTTTCAATGGAGACTGAGGGCTTTTGAAAATACTATTGGGGCCTCACTAATATTCTAGGCATCTACCTACACTTTAAAATCTGATGTATGATACCAGTTTATCTGAAATAAGAGCTGGGATTTTGATATTACAAATTTTTTAAAATGGCTACATGAAAGAGAAGTGGACCAGAATTAGGTAAGTTACTTATAAAATAAGATGAGGATAAATTCTAACAACAGTCATAGTGGTATAAATATAGACTAGTTCTGTTGAGGATGATTAACTTTTTCCAAATTTACAGTGCTTTTTTTTTCTTTTAAAAATAACTTTTATACCTTCACAAATAATTGTTTTCTACAGATACCAAAAGCTTTATGCTATAGCAATATCAGATGTATAAGAAACCTTTTGAAACCGCTTTTTTTTTTCTTCTCTAGAGAAGACTTTCAACCTTACTTGCACAGGTACTTTTTATTGAAGTTGGACTTCTTATGGGGGTAACACATGATAGTGTAACTCAAGGCAGTAGGGGCATTACTCACATCTTTAGCATATTAAGGGAAGAATTAAAAATAGATCAAATTGATAGCTTAGAGGAAATAGCACATAAAACTATGCAAGTTCATAATTTTCACTCCTAATTACTTTTTAAACTGTTGTATCTTAATGTTGACTTAATCTGTAATGTAAAGGGAATTTCATTGTAAAAGAAGTACAGGATTTTTCGTAGCACCATACATATCTTACAATATAGATTAAAAGCACTTGCTAAGCAGCGAGAAAAATGTGTCACACTGCATTGGCTGTGGAAAGAAATTTCTGCCATGCAAGAGTGGACTGACAAGAATAAAGAGATATGGCAGACAGAAAGAATCACAGCTGTCTTGAACTTTCAAATTAACTCCTTTACAGCAGAGCAGTTTCTATGGCACATCACCGTTACTCTGCATATGTTTTTCTTTCTTCTTCACTCTTTTAATTTTTTAAAAATTTTTATTTACTAACCAGAACTGATTTTTGAAATGTTTTTAACATAAAACCTGATTCTAAAAAGTCCAGAGCAAGCTATAGCTGACAGAAATTGAGACTGCTCAGGTCTGCCCAGAGAAAGAGAATGCATTAGAGTTGAAGTGGACAAAAGCTATTTTCTATCATTTTCATCATACTGAAAATATAGTGGAACCTGATTTAAGCCAGACTGTTCCACTTTTACTCTAGTGAAAGTGCAGTACATCTGAAGTTAGAATAATAGAGTGATGAATCAGACCTTTCAATGTTAGAAATAAAACTAGTACAGGAGGCCAGTGACTCCTAAAATTACGAACAGCAGCATATGCTGAACTTGACAGTTATACCAGCTTGAAAATGTAACAGTACACCTGTGAATTAAACAGAAAATTCACCTCACATTAATTTTCATACATATTGAAAGTACAAATCTGACTTTCTCATTGTATATGTCTATTTAATGATAATTTCTTTCAAAGTCTATTAGTATTTTTTTTCCTAATTTGTTGGGTTTTTTTTTTTTTTTTCCTTAGCAGTCAGCCCCATGGCATGTCTCTTACAGGTACACACCAGTATCACAGTGCTCTAGCCCTTAATTCCACCTCTTTTCCCTGGCTTCATGTAGCTCCACCCTGTAGACAAAAGGCTATGCTGAAGCCTTCCAGGCAGAAGTGCTGTAGAGAGGTTCTTCCCATGTCTCAGAAAACACTGGGAGATTTATTTATGTATTTTACTCCAAGGAGGTATGTACTTCACGGAGCCCCTGCTGAGGTAAGGAACTGCACAGTACGTGTTTTAGGGCTCAGCCAGCTGATACTCCTTCTTCTAAAGTAAAATCTAGAAAAAAGCAAACAGACCTGCCTCTCTCCTCCCTCAAAAAAAAAAAAAAAAAAGACACATTAAAAGCATTTTTTTCCTTTTAAGGGAATAGATTACTGTAAATTTCCCAGCCTTGCTTCTCATTGCTGTGAAGCATCCTTCCAGACTTTGTCAGGTGAAGCACGCAAGGTGGCCAATGGTACGCAGCATGATTCTCATCACAACAATGAATGTGGCAGGTCAGGAAATTCCACACTGAATAAATCCCTCATTCAGTCAAAAATATTAACTAGTTATAAATACTGACAGCACTGGATAGATTTTACTGGCAGACAACCTTGTTCTTTTTCAGCGAACATTCGCAGCTTGGATCAAACCGTTTTTTTCAGTGAATAGTAAAATACCCCTTGACATTAGAAAAATTACATTATATCTTCTCCTCTCCTAACTCAAAGTTGTACAAAGTCCAAGAGTTCTATATATCTACTAGAATATATTTGTAATACTGGGAGATATTATGACAATAATTAAGTGGTACTTATCTGTAGACAATTATTTATCTTCTAGGGTCTCTGCCATCTAACTTCAGCCCAGATAATCTTTCCCCTTCCCTCTATGTACCCTGAAGAGGAATATTAGTAAAGACTACTTGTTTATAGTCTATGTATGTATGTAGTCTACTGTGTTTCCACCTCAACTCATGTTCCATTCTTTCCCTTCAGAAAGTCAGAATAATAACAAGGGAGTAGAAATATCAGTGTTAGAATATTCTGCATCTTCAGCTATTTACCAAAGTATTTTTCTCGCCTCTGCTTTGCTTTATTTTATTGAATAGATATGCCAAAGTTTATTGGAAAAGTAACATGCAGTAATGAAGAATGTTTTTTGTTTCACTGTTTTCCTTTTCTTCCTGGTTTCAGCTGTTAGGAGGATGTTGTAGAAGGAGAATATTTTTCTTGATGCAGAAGTGCAAAACTTTGATTAGATTCTCACTTGACATTTTTAAATAAGTGTTGTAACTCAGCAATTGGTGACTCTTTTTTAGAAGATTAAAATGAAGTACAGTAAATCAGAATTTTATTAGCATATATTCTTTTAATTTTTTTTTTCAGATCAATGAATCATTTTCTTAAATAAATGAAAATGTGAAATATTAATTTAAAGCTCAATTCTGATCATACTTACATTAATACTAGGAAATATATATATATTCTTACCTATGAAGTAAAAATATTTTCATTTATTTTTTACAATATAAAGAAAATAATAAAATTATTTAACACACAGAAATTTTCACTTAAATAACCTCAGATGCTTGAAAATAAATTAGTTCATGAAAGCTCAATTAAGTTGAGGGAGAAGGAAATCCCTATATCAAATCTGATTTGATGTAAACTTTTTGGTGATCTCCTAATTTATACTAAGACAATATAATTGTTTCTCTGAAAAAGTTTTTCAGACCTATAAAAACAATCTGCTGTTTGTGTCCATTATGTTAAGTTAAATATGCTATCTAATTTCTCTCTATTTATAAAATAATGAACTCCATTTCTGATTTTCTATTTTTACAAAAGTTATGAGTTATTTATCAAAACTATATGAATCTGTTTCAGATGTACTGTTTTCAGTTTGATGTTTCAGTTAGAGAACTTTCTGTCTCTTAACTGTTTCATAATGAATGGACCATATATTAACCAACAAAATACTCATAGAAAATAATATTTTTGTTTAAACTAAAGACAAAAACATTGATCTTATTTTTATCATACATGTATATTTCTATTTTTTAATATTTTCATTCTCCTTAAAGAATAATCAACAAAGCCATACTGTTGCATTTATGCTTCTGATTTGGTTGCTAGTGTGACAGAGGACTTCATCTGTCTCTAATTCATATTAGGTACATTCATAGCATAGTCTAAAAAATACTGTAAAAGTTAATGTTAGAACTATATGATCTTTTTTTACGCTTTTCAAGAGTATGACTTCATAATGATACCTCAATACTAAGAAAAAAAGTTAAATATTTTGAAACTGAAAGGAGATTTTGGGGGGAAGTCTTTTGGAATAGGTTGAAAAACAAAACAGGAACGGACGGTCTTTTTATTAAGGCAAGCCTTAAAGAAAAAACACTTAGTGGAAATGAGAAAAATAATAGCAAAAGACGATTGTAGAGACAAATCAAAAGTATCAAGTGAAAAAGAGAAACATACAGAAATGAAATTTTCTTATTTTATTATTTCAGTAGAAGAGAATAATCACAACCAACCATGAATAAGATGGCATCCCTGAGGGGACACTGCTCCAGCACTGTTCCAGCAAGAAATCGTCTAATCATTCTGTTGTCAGAAATAGGCAGAATAATATAAAGTGGAGCAAGACTTACGCGTTGACATACAAAAACAATTTATAAACATTAAGAAGATTTATTTCCTTCAGAATTATTTCTCGTTACAAAAACTAAGGTAAGTGCTGTTATGGAAGTGTGTTGAAATGAGGAACTGAGAAAGGCAAGTATATTACATGGCTCTGATCAAAGTTAGTATGAGAGATTTACACAAATGGACAAACATGTGCAGTAGAAGAGCAGTTAAACATGGTCTGAGGTTTTAAAAGCTTGGTTTAGGTATCATTGAAACCAGTGGAAATCAAAAAATCATATGAGACTTAGTTCATGGAATTCAATAAATTCTATTCGTTTCAGTGGGTATACCACTCATTAATACAGTTTTTCTTTACTGTTCTAAGATTTACATGAAAAATCAGTAGTGTTCACAGAGTTATCTACAAGTTAAGATTATGAAGTTATGCCTGTCAGCACATCTTGAATGTTAAAGGCATATAGTCCTTAGGAAGTCTATGAAAGTATGGTGATATGAAATTACTTGAACATATGAACACCACTTGAAAGTTTCTGGCATCTCCCATCTTGCTAGCAGGTGAGGTCTTCATAATCCTTTAACTCCACTAATGGTCATCCATTCTCTTAATTTCCAGGACAAAGATTATACAATATTATCAGATCTGATTAATATAAGTAGTGGGAAACTCAAGTATACCTTGCACTAAAATGTATGTGACAATCTCTAGCAATAAGTTGAATGGTTACGTGCTTTGACTGGCATTTATGCTTGTTAGTGTCTGTTTTTTTCACTTTCCCCAAATCCAATGGACGCATGGATAGGATAGAGTTATTCGTTAATATACCTATAATTTTCAGTTTTCGTGCCTAATACTTTTCAGAATTTTTGGTCCAGTTAGATAGAACATAAGAAGTCACATTTTGACATCCAGCTTAGGATAATTAAGGAAAATTACAGCGCAACCTTCATACACAGCAAAATATCTGAGTCCCTTCATTAAGCATAAAAATTAGTTCAGCCTTAACAACAGAATGTAAGAACTACTAAAATGTTAAGTTTCCATTAAATTTTTAAAGAGAATAAATTTTTATTGTGGTCATATCCTTTGGGGGATCTTAATTCTGGTGGTAATTAAAGGCTGGAATAGCTTGAATGCTGTATTTTCCCCTATGTTCAGTTCCAGATTAGATGTCCACACCAATATTCACCTTGTGGCAAGTATAGTGTACTTGAAGTAATCCATCCACATAAGGTCTGTCAGTGGTGCAGTTTCTGAGAGAACTAGATCGGGAAGATAGCAGAGGGTGAGAACTGGTCTGAGTGATTTATGTCTCAGTCACTGTTGCTATGAAGTGCTTGGGTTTGGAAAGACAAGATACTGTTTTCTGGATGTGTCAGACCAATAATTATAATTTAATACTCTTTTCCCTGAGGTCTCTTCTGTGGAACAAAGGGCATTGACTTTTGTGAATGTTAATAATCAATATGGTTTACTCTATTCAGAGCAATTTTAGTGGCTAATAAGGTTACTGCTATCCATATTTTAGTACTGTTTTTGCCTGTGTTAGTAACACTTAGCTGTGTGATTAAACAAGCCCTTTGTTTGCCTCCCTCTCTCCAGATGGGTACTTGGCTCAGTATGACCCAAAAACAATTAAATAAGTGATGTTGCTGTGCTATTTGCATCTGACCTTAGATACCAGACATCCTATGTGCCAACATTCAGCTCAGATAAGACTATGCACATCATGTGTGGGCCCTGAACTCTCTCAAATACACTTCTGATTTCCCTTCTGAAATAACTAAGGTCTTGTTTGCCCTGTCAAATCATTTAGTTTTGCTGCCAGACATGACTTTTACGTGCCTATGAAGAATTGCTCAGGAAGGCAATAAAGTTCTGCTCTGAGAACATGGGACAGTCACATGAAAGTTTTGCTTAATTGAACCCAAACCTCTAATTGAATCTTCAGGAGCTGGATCACTGACAACTAAAGTGAATCCAACTGCCAGGTTTAATTCAGCAGTCTCTTATGAACCATTCACTTCATGTGTACAGCTCCTACACAACATCTGGATAGTAAGTTATCTATGGACGGAGGTAACCCTTGTGCAGTCTTAAATCTGCTTTGCTTTAAGTTTAGATTCTCAGCCATACTTTCTGATGGACACATGAAAGTGAAATACATCTTCAGATAAATTGTTTCAGCGATGCTTCTGTGTTCACAAAACACTTCCTACAAGAACTGTAAACCGAGTGCAAGTTTTAAAACAAGAAAATTATTTAAATCTACAGTGACAAGTTCTAGAAGTGTAACTTTATACTCAACTTTGGAGTCAATCCCTTAGGAAGAGCAGATATTAAAATACTCAAGTTCCTCAAAGCCTTTGACTTCTTTGAAAAAAATTTACTCTGTGAAAATCACACTACAGATGTTTTTTTTTCCTTAAAATTTACTTTGATCTAACCTTTTAATTTGGCTTTCCTTGTACTTACAACAGTTTCATACATGATATATACCATTTTTGTCTCTTTTCCTATGTTTTTCTTTATGTTTCTTTCTGTTTTTCCTTATTCTGTCATAAACTACAATATAGTTCAACTATGCTATGGAAAAAAGGATTCTACAAAACATTGCATTACAGTCTACTAATGTTCACATCCCTTTTATGCTGCTATAACATTAAATGTAATGGTAACAAGCCTCAATATCTGTGTTGAGGAAGATACTTATATTTCACTGAATGACAGACTACATAGCAGGGAAAAAAAGCTATCGTCTTACTACATGAAAATTTTCTTGTACTAGGACCAATGCTAAAAATATATATGATCTATCATACAACACCTTTTCCATTGCAGATTTTAATGCTTCCATTTATGTAAGAGAGAATGAAGTCAAATAAATAAAAGCCCTCTCAATCACACAAACAGAAAAAAAAATACAACTTTTTTTTAATAACAGTGATTCCATCTGGTCTGTTGTTTTTATGAGAGAAGAATCTTCAATGACTTGTTAACTTCTGATCCCACAAGAACCAACTTCATCTTACTTCTTTCCTTAATCCGTGGCAATTGAATTTCTGATAAGAAGTCGTCTATCTCCTTCTGACCTATATTTAGCTAGGATAAATCTGTTTTATAAAGAACATGCAAGAACTCTCATTACATTTCTTGGATTATGTTCTGTTGCAATGTCTCTTGTTTCTCAAACTGAAAAAAGTTTTCCTTTCTCTTCCCATTCCAATCATATGCAAATAATTTGTCGGATTTATTCCCCTTTTCATAGTACATTTGTTCATTAAGCTTTAACACATTGTCTGTGTTGTTCACAACAAAGTGTTTAGCTTTCCTCTGTTTAATCAAAAGTTGGAGGGTCCTAGGGTACCTGCTTTTTATGTTGCTTTTTTCCTCTCATTAGCTTCCTTTTCTAATTTACACTGGTACTCAAGTTATACTTTTTGTACTGCTGCTGCAGCTAAGCAAATTATTCTACCCCTCATGACTGCTTTGGCAGCTTCCCACAAAACACCCAGGCTAGTTTCTTGGTTTTTATTGATATTAATTTATTCTGAAATAGTCTTCATCTGTTGCACAAATGCTGCAGCTTTAATTAGAGAGTTGTTAAATCTCCATACTTCAGATCTCTTATAATTCAGTATACCATCCAGAGACATAGACACCAGAAAATTATCAGGCAAAGCTGGATTTCAAATACCAGATGGTTACATGTTACAATGTATCTTCATAAATAAATAAGAAGAATTCCAGTTTAAATGTAGTGGAACTAAAGTATAAAATGTACCGGATTGCCTGTTTCCATGTTCCTGTCGGTAAGGATCAATGAGAACTAAATCTTTGCTATACCCTTTACTCACTTCACTTTTAAATTGTTACCTTACTAACAAAGGTCAAATCTAACATCCTTGTTTCAAAGTAAAGAATAACTAAAATCTTCATCTATTACAGTTCCTGTAAACATTTGCCATTAGGTAAGAAAGGATCAAGAAATAAACAAAGAATTTGAACTGTGGGGAACATACAGATTTGCAATTGTAAAAGGGCTACTTGTCATAATCCTTTGCATAATCCTTTTAATAATAAATTCATTGATTAAAAGAAAAAGAGTTTCTTCAACCTAATACTGCTTTTTAAATTAGAAATTGTACTAAAAATAACGGACCTTTTATAATGTGGCTGGTTTGACAGAAATAAGCAAGACGACAATCAAACAGAAGGACAATCAAAAAATATATAAACTTTATGTCATCAAAAAAACCCTCAAATACAGGTGTACTGTTAGATATGTTTTACCATGCATTATACTTCTTGTTCTTATTTTACAGTTTCTCAGGGCTAACATACTGTGCAATTTTAATTCAAAGTGTGAATTTAAAAAACCTAGATAAAACTATCATTTTTGTTATGAAAAAAAAAGAGAAAAAAAGTTACATTAATTAAGATATTTGGAAAGTGTTCTGAGGCTCACACTAAACAGAGAAGTTGCACTAAAGTGTAGGGAATAATTTTAAGAAATACTCACATTTGTACTTCAAACTACTTTAAGTGTGTTAATCCTATAGTATTTGTAGTATAATTACAATACTACTTCAGAACAAGGAAAATTAGAGAAATAAATTTTAAACATCAATAATAATAAATAAAAACATCTTTATAAACTGCTGAACAATCATGTCACATAGGTTTGTTTCCTACATATTTTATTTTTAAGCATATGTTATTTTTTTTAAAAAGTCTTTCGGCTCTCCTGTAGTTTCTTTATCAGTTTGGTTAGGGAAGAGAGAAGCTTTCTAATATTTTCATACACAAAAAAGTTTGGAATAATGCCTAAGGTGCAGCAAATAACAGTGTGAGCAGATACACTGGTAAGAGATAACAGTGTGAACAAAATGTCATAACATTTCAGTGGAGAAGTGTTGTTATTGTCCAGCAAGAGTAAAGCCTGAACTTCAAATTTTCATGTGTTTCATTTCAGAAATGTGGATCCTCTGTATACTCAGTCAGCAATACTTCACAATTGCTATGGTAATCCTCTCACCTAATTTTGGCTTTCTAAAAGCTGCCTACTAACCTAAATTGTTAATCTAGATGCTTTTGTTGTTAGTAGAGGGAAAATGTACCTCCAGAAGATAATTCATCCTGTATTGCGATAAGAGACGGGGCTTCTGCATGTGGCTGTCTCTTTTGATGTATTAATATTGTGTTCAGTACTATTGAGGAATCTCAGACACAGATTCAGCTGTTTGTTCACAGGTATCTAGGACAATGATACCACAAGGTATTCAGGATATCTTCAGGGAGCTGGTGCAGAATCCCCTCATAAGACACCAAAGCCTCTGAGGATATCACAAATGGCACCAGGCACCCACATGAGGGCAGTTCAGTAGTGTTCTTGAAGACTAACTCAGATGGGATGCTAATGTTCAGATGGTTTAAATTACGTGCAATGAAGCCCACCCAAGAAGAAAATGTGAATATACTATATGCCTTAAGGAAAATGTAAACTGCAAACTAAATGAATTTGAATTTCAACAGAGTCAATTGACACATCTGTTTTCACAACAATCTTCTATTTTGATAGTCCTCAGAAATTCAGGACCTGAACTTAACATCTATTTTATGCAGGTGCATGACATCTGCTGTGCATGACCATGACCTAGGCCATGAGTGGCTATTTGTATTCTTAAATGTCCTTAGGAGTTGCATGAGCATGACAAATGCTTGAAATAAGAGGTTTAGATACTCCTCACATTTACCACCTCTTTTTCATAAAAATCCGGTACTATAACTACCAAATGTAACACTGTGCAGACTGACTCTCAAGAAATACTTTGTAATGGATATTCTTTTGCATAGACATTCTCTGGTTCTTAACCTACCAGTTTGGGAACTATTAATTCCCTCTTGTGTTATTAGTATTTTCTATTTCACAACTGCAGGGGTGAAGGATAACCTTAATCTGGAAAAGTTTATTTCTTAGGAAGCTCCTCATACTCTGGAGTGTACTCTTTTGAAAGGGAGCGAACCACTGACCACAGAAGGCAAGCTTAAATTAGTGCATATCCTTAGGGCAAACCTCCTGTTCTCTGCACTTGCCTGAAGCCAACAGAGTTCTCTTGCGTTACTTAGTGGTGCAAACTAACCCAATTTCCACCCTCATGTATCTAAATAGCATCTAGGTGAAGACACTTTCCCAAACTTAATGTTTAAAACTTTGTCTAATACATATACACCTGTCCACCACTATGCCACAAGACTGATTTTGTCTTGAGCTTAGCATAATTAGTTGATAGTAACAGATGTTTACAGTCTTAGCTTCTATATTTTAAACAGTAAACTATTAGTAATTTTATATATGTATATATAAATGCAAAAATAGAATACTGTGATATGTGGTTTTCATTATAATTTTGGTTTGTTTCTCCAAAAGGTTTGTTTCTCTTTTTCTCGAAAAGCCTCACAAGATTTTTTTTAAGCATTTTCTTGTGTATATAAGGAAAAGAAAAAAAGTACTATTTACAAACTACTACCCAAAAGTTTGGGTTTTTTTTTTTTTCCAAGTCTGCTAGATTATCTGGTACCTTTTTTTTGATTCCAAAATGATTTCACAGATTTCAGGCTATTGTATTAATGTAGGCAATCTCTTTTTTATTTTTTTCTTTTCCTTTTTTTTTTTTTCCCCAAATGGAATTAATAAATAGCAGTTGCAGTTGAGAAAGGTCTACAATTGAAAAATTACATAGTTCTGTGATAATTAACAATTATCTATGATAATAGCTGCATAACTATAGACAGCAAACACCTCTTCTGTTTCAAAGTTGGATACTTTTATCATTTATATAGACTTGGTTTTATTTCTTTCTTTCTCTTTTTTTTTTTCTTTTTTAATGAATTGATAAAAAAAAATGTGGCCTTGATGATAGTATCTTTTTACTTATAGAATCAAGGTGGCAGAGACAACAACAGTATGATCTTCCTTGTTGTCCCATTATTTTCCTTAAAAGTTCCCCAGACAATGCAAAAAGTCCCCCAAACTAGGACAAAAAAAGTAACTATGGATCCAAAGTGAGACTTAAGAGGAATTTAGGTACCCAAACTGTGGTCCTTTAGATTCTCCATAAAGAAAGTTCCTGAGAAAACTTCTGGAAATTTTCTGAGAAATTCCTGAAAAGTCTTAGTTGTGACTATGAATTGCACTATGTACACAGGTTCTGCTTGTGCACACACTTGGAAATATCTTTATGTGATAACTAATGCAAACTAGAGTGGGAGAATCACATTGCCATTAAAGCACTTGCTAGGAGAGGGAAAACAGGAGTTTCTAGTCAAGTCATACTCAACACGTGAAAATAGACTAAACCACACTTCTCCTTACATTGGAATAGAGAACTAGTGATTAAACTTGGAAAAATAAAAAAAAAAAATCAAGTTTTAATTATTTAAAGAACAGAGGAGCAGTCAGGAGAAGCAGGATGAAAAGTTGCAGGACTCCGGTATAAGAAACAGCATGAGAGTTGGACTGCTTGTAAAGAAGAGAAAAAACAGAGAAATTTTGCCCCTCATATTTCTTCATAGTTAGTATACTGACTTTGGAGACTGTGTCTGATGAGACTACTCAGCAGAAGGCTTTGTAGGCTCTAGCCCTTTTGATGAGGTCACTGAGTCATTGACAATTGTAGTAGTCCTTGTTAGGTTAGGTTTTGTTTTAGTTTTGGTTTTTTGGTTGTTTTTTTTTTTTTGAGTTCTGAACATTAAATATATAAAATTCTGGGCCGGTTTTTGGGTGAACATTGTTGTTCGTACTGGCCAAGTTTGTTACATGGATGGGGCAACTCATGCCAGCAGTTGATGGTGATGAAATAACCTTCAGAGAGCAGCATGTGGTGATCTTTACTGATTTTTGGGATTCATAAAAATATTCTGAAAATTTTATTCAAAATTTCTTACATCACTCAAGAAAATGACCACAATTACATGACTCAGCTCTAGACCATAGAAATTTAAAATGAGGTATGCAGATGGTGGTTTCTGTGCATTATTGAGAGTATCAATTTCTAGCAAAAACCGTGAAGGTTTAGTCATATGCAGTTGTGCCCAGCTATCTAAAAAGAGGCATCCAAAACCACACAAGACATGAAAGAGCAGGTATCCAGGACATCTGCATATGTTTGGAAATACCTCAATAAACCTACAAGATAGTCAAAACAGTAGAGCACCAGTTGGAGATCAAGTAGGATACCTTAAAGCATCTAAGATAGACATGGTACATATAAGCAACTGAATTGAACCTGATAAAATAAACGTATTCTAGAAAGCTCTTCAGCTCACAAAACATAGGTGTCTTACATCAGGGAGACGTGAATAGCTGCCCAGACTCCATTAACTCTGTGGGCTAGACTGCACTAGAAACTTAAACACTTGAATAGAGTCCATAAGTAACATAGGCATCTGCGCTTAAACAACTTTGTTTAGATATCAGCAGTCTGGAGTTAAATGCCATCTCTCCTGTCTCTACAGGAAAGCCCTTAGGAGAAAATAACAGAAGTTCCTCTATAGAAAAATTTAATTTCTGGAATTCCTTTTTATGCAAGCCTGATGAGGGCCTCAAGTAGCAGGAAATTTAAGAAATTAAATAATAAATTATTCAGACTTTTAACTCACTGAAAAATCCACATTCCCTACTATTTAACTAAATAAATAGTAATCTTTACAGAGGAAATTCAAGAACTTCTCACATTTTCATTTTTTTTTATGTTATAAAATATAATGAAAAAGTAAAATCTTAAAGAAAATTGAAATGTGTACTCAGGAAGGAGATATGGATTACAGCAGTGCTGTTTATTAATTAATATGAATGTCAAAAATCTAACACATTTACTGTGGGTTTTTTAAAAGCTGTTATTCATTTACTAAAAGAACAAGGATAAAAGTGGAGAGTGCAGATGGAAGATACAAGCAAATCTCAAAACTATTCATTTTCTCTTTATCTGACTCATTTCTCCAGTATCAATTAACTCGGGAACTGCTCTGTTACATATTAGTCATGCACTGCTGGAACAATTGACCAAACACGCTCATCACAACAAAACCAGCAGAATTACACACTTAGACATAAACCTGACCCAGTATCTACTGCAGTCATAAAACTCCAGAACATAAGACTTTTTTTTCCTTTCTCAGTACTGAACAGCAAGAAGCAATAAAAAAATCTCTTGGGAGGATGGGGAAATGCTAAATGCATTGCACAAAGCAGCAGTATCCCACTCTTTCCTTGAATTTCAGTATTGTCGGCCAAAGTTACATGTTTGAGAGGCAGTTCTATTCTGGGAAGTATTCCAGATTCATTTATGAGAAAGTGAATTGTTCTATGACCAGCATATGCTAAACAATCTATTGTGCACAGAGTAAGGGATATTCTTCCATTTCATACTTCACTTCATAACCTCGAATGCATAAATATACATAATGTACAGAGCAAATACCACTTAAATAGTACATTGCAGCACTGAATCCGCTCTCTAACTACACACCAGCTGGTAAGTAACTCAAGTTTAGAGCAGAGTTAGTTTTTTGTTTGTTTGTTTTCCTCCAGTGCTAGTCACAATGTACTCTTCAGTTACCAATACATTAAAGGATTTTCCCTGGCACTACTAAACCTTTTATCACAGACAAATGATGAAGAAGTAATGGGGTTGACTGAAAAGAGCAGCCCATCTTTGATCTAATATTAGAAGGTTCAGGCTATTCATACGCTCTATTACACTCATAAATTATACACTAATACTGAGCCACTTGGATGGTCACACTAACTATCATACCCTCCTTGCTTGTCTAGCACTTAATTTCCAGAAACTTGCACACTTAATTTCCAGAAACTTGCACATATTTTCCTTCGGTCTTATCCATACAGTGCACATCCTCAATAATATAGGACATATATTCTCATCAAATCTTACTGCTCAAATTCTTGCCTATTCATTTGAACCCACCTGTGAGAGACTAAATTGTGTAACTTTTGTCTCAAAAGATTGCTTGGCCAAGTGAGAAATTCTGCAGAAGATAAGGATGATTGCTTGTAACAATTGTGTGAAAAGCGGGACCAGAGTCCTGAAGTATGTGCAAACTATAGAAATGTGGAGACGTGCAGGTGGTCAGAAACCACAGCGCTTGAAGCAGGGAAAAAAGGACTGTTAGGACAAACCCTGGCGCCATTGCCGAAGCACTGAGAGATTTGGACCCCCAGGACACTCTTGTGATCACCCACCGTTGAAGCACCGAGAGATTTGGACTCCCAGGACTGTGGATCCATGGTGGTGACTATTCTTGCAACTCAATCCCTATTGCTTGCTAGATTTACGTCTTGTTATTCCTTCTTATCCTGTCACTACAATTTTTTACTTATGATAATAAAAGCTGGTTTGGGTATAGGGCATTTGACCTCATTTGTGTCTCAATCTCCCTCAAGGTGATCAAACCTGCAGTGAGAGGTTGGCCTGGCTGCCCCTAGCCTCCCAGACTTGTCTGAGGTCAGTTAGAACGCAAGGGGGCCTTCCTCTCATCCAAAATCAGATCACCATCATAACACCACCCTAACTTCAAATAAATATATCCATTACAAGCACTGAAATATTTTATGAGGGTTATTCAACTTTGTTTCCAGTAGAAAAAAGGCAGTTACTTCACAGTTATTTTGATGATTACAGGTATGTGGATCCTCTTTGCTTCCTTGCAATTAAACGTCAAAGCCACAGACCTCTTTATTTTAAAATTTATTACATTCAGACCATCATTACAGTTATTTCCATTCCAAATTCAGCTATTACTTCTCTCTGTGTCACAGTACAGACAGTCTCTTCTGAGGTATGCTCTTTGCAGTACTATAAAAACAAATGAAACAGTAGCAAACCATTGGTTCAGCTGCGTTCTTCCCTGCAACCCACTAAAATCTTCTAAGGGTTTTATACTGCTGAAAATCACTGCAATACCCAGATGAATTCCATTACACTTCTAGGAAAAAGGGAATTTTTAATTACTTGGTTATTTCTTTCAGGGGTGAAGAACATTTTGGGTGAATATAGAATCATAGAATTATGGAATAGTTTGGGTTGGAAGGGACCTTTAAAGGTAATCTAGTCCAATCCGCCTGCAAGGGATTGATCAGGTTACTCAGAGCCCTGTTCAACCTGGTCTTCAGTGTTTTCAGGGATCGGGCATCTACCACCTCTCTGGGCAACCTGTTCCAGTGTTCCACTACCCTCATTGTAAAAAATGTGTTCTTTTTTTCCGGTCTGAAAAATGAGACAGAAAAAGATAATAAAGACAGGTAGTTAAAAATAATTTTCATTATAATGAGTAAAAAAATCATTCTAAAGAAGGGTCTTAAAGTGATTTCCAAACATAAATTTGCTTATTGTACACCTCGAATTCTTTCAGGTCTTACATACAAACCACATTCAGATGTTAGTAAACCAAAGCAGGTCAATAAAATAAATCCATTTCACCTTGACTTTAAAACTAGTGAGAAGATGGTCAGCCTGTGTTTAAGCCATCTATCCCTTTTCTCCACAGTCTAGATTTGAAAGCAAAATCTAGAAGTGTAATTAAATATTAAGTTTGGCTAAAGAAAAATCATGATGGTTCTTCATTTTTATCACAGAACTTGTAAATGAATTGTGTGTGTTTTATTGCATAGTATGAAAAAGACTAAAGTATATTATGAGCATCGTCTTTTTTTCCAGAGCTGTTCAAAAGCAAGGAAAAGCAACACAGCATGAGATAGGCAAAGTTAAGATCATTCATGTGATGTTACTTATCAAAATGTCAAGTATAACCTGAAAACTTCCTGTCAGCAGTCCCAAAATGTCACAAAAACAGAAGTTTACAAGGCAACACAGAACCTTTTCCTTTAGACAGAGGTGTGATTTGAGTTCAGGTCTACGAGCAAAGAAACAGTGTTTTAATGCAAGCTTTGAGACCAGATACATTTTGGGGTATTGGACAGAACCCTTAATCCTTTCTAACATTTCCTCCAGAGTAACATGAAAAGAATAATATTTACCTGGAAGTGCTGTACTCAGATCACTTATCCAGCAGGACAAAATAATTTTTAGGGCTAAGAGAGCAGAATTGCATTAACATAAGTACAACTGCACTTGCAGTGAATTTAATCTCATATGGGTAAATGCCTCAGATAAGTAAGTAAGTAAGTAAATAAATATTAAGTTGTATTTTTTTCAACCTTATGTGATGCATTCAGATAACTGCAGTTCAAAATACTGACTCTAGTCACAATGAATACACAATATAGAGATCAGAGGCATGGAAATTTTTATTTAACAAACTTTGCTGGCATTGTTTTCCTTGTTTCTGAATTGCTTACCCCCCCCAAAAAATTAAAAAAAACAACAAAAAAAAACAACAAAAAAAAAACCAAAAAACAACCAAACCAGGATTTCTTGACATTTATTGTCTCAAATTATTTCTATAAATAATTCTTCTCTTGGATTAGTATATGTCACAGAATCTCACAAAACCAAGCCAGCCTGACTAAAAAGTTAGAAACAGGATTTATTTTTACAAGATGGTAACATAACGAGTGGCGTCCCTCAGGGGTCCGTGCTGGGCCCGGCCCTGTTCAACATCTTTGTTGGCGACATGGACAGTGGGATAGAGTGCACCCTCAGCAAGTTTGCTGACGACACCAAGTTGTGTGGTGCCGTCGACACGCTGGAAGGGAGGGATGCCATCCAGAGGGACCTTGACAGGCTCAAGAGGTGGGCCCGTGCCAACCTCATGAAGTTCAGCCAGGCCAAGTGCAAGGTCCTGCACCTGGGTCATGGCAATCCCAGGCACAAATACAGGCTGGGCGGGGAATGGATTGAGAGCAGCCCTGAGGAGAAGGACTTGGGAGTGCTGGTGGACGAGAAGCTCAACATGAGCGGGCAATGCGCCCTTGCAGCCCAGAAGGCCAACCGCATCCTGGGCTGCATCAAGAGGAGCGTGGCCAGCAGGTCGAGGGAGGTGATTCTGCCCCTCTACTCTGCCCTGGTGAGACCCCACCTGGAGTACTGTGTCCAGTTCTGGAGCCCCCAACACAAGAAGGACATGGACCAGTTGGAGAAGGTCCAGAGGAGGGCCACAAAGATGATAAAAGGGCTGGAGCACCTCTCTTATGAGGACAGGCTGAGAGAGTTGGGGCTGTTCAGCCTGCAGAAGAGGAGGCTCCGGGGAGACCTGATAGCAGTCTTCCAGTACCTCAAGGGGGCTTACAGGAAAGATGGGGAAAGGCTGTTCAGTAGGGCCTGTTGCAATAGGATGAGAGGTAATGGTTTTAAAATAGAGGGGGGTAGATTTAGATTAGAAATTAGGAAAAAATTTTTCACAATGCGAGTTATGGAACACTGGAACAGGTTGCCCAGAAAGGTGGTGGAGGCCCCATCTCTGGAAACGTTCAAGGCCAGGCTGGATGAGGCTCTGAGCAACCTGATCTAGTCAGGGATGTCCCTGCTCCTTGCAGGGGGGTTGGACTAGATGACCTTTGAAGGTCCCTTCCAACCCTAACCATTCTATGATTCTATGATTCTATGATAATTAGATTACTCTTCACTCTAACCAAAACCACTTTGAGACTCCAGGAGACATTTACAATCCACGGGTTCAGAATGTCATTCAGTTAATACTGCACAATTGACTTAAGAATTCTTAAGGTTTATGACCCATGACCCAAAACACACAATCACTCACCTAATAAAGGAAGGGCACTCAAACTCCAAAGTTTCCTTAGGCGGCATCCCAACCCAGAGGGAGAATCCCTGACTGCAGACCCACTGCTCTGAGGAGTACTAACTCAAAATGGCTCTCTGGCAGACTCCGTTTACACCCTAGTCAAATCTGGTCTGTGGTAAATATGGTCATATACTCCCTCATTGGCGGAAGACCCCAGCTTCCTCACTTTATCAACCAAAATACCTACATGCTGACCAGTACCATGTGGACATAACAAGAGCTGCGGCAGGAAGTTTACATAGGCTTTTGGGCCTTTGCCACATCTTTATCACATCTTTGTCAGGTCTTTGTCAGGAGCATCTGCCACAGTATGATGACTTGATTCCTTGTATCATCAAGTCCAATGATGATGATGATGATGATGATACTGAGCCATTTTTCTTGCTCTCAACACTCTTTCATGATACTGTTTCTATTCCTTGACTGGATTATTGAAACATTAAGGAAACATAAAAATGTGTTTAGGCATTAGTAAATGAGCTAGACTGAGGTAATATTGACTATCAAGCTCACTTTTTGACCTTAAATATGTGGAAATTTGGATTCTAAGCTGAACTAGACATCTTAGCTATGCACTCCAGGCATGATGACTCAACCAGTTCCCTGGACAGCCTGTTCTAGTGCTTTCAGTGAATAAATTTTTCCTAATATTCAATCTATTCAATCTAAACCTCCCCTGGCACAACTTAAGACTGTTTCCTCTTGTCCTATTTCTTTATACTTGGGATAAGAGACTGACACCCACCTGCCTACAACCTCTTTTCAGGTAGTTGTAGAAAGTGACAAGATCTCCCTTCAGCCTCCATTTCTCCAGACTAAAGAATTCCAGTTCTCTCAGCCACTCTTCGTAAGACTTGTTCATTTCAGATGAATTGTTTTCTAGCAGTTATCTCCATTGACTAATTGAATCTTCAACACGTATACACACTCGTTAAATCCCATTTAGATGCTTGTGCTCTAATTGCTAGTTCAGAACAGCACAAGTTTTTTGTAGGTCACATACCATGTTTGCCAAAGCTGTAAGAAAAATAACACTATGACACCTATTTTTTTCCTAGTATGATTAATTTTTTTGCAGACGTCAAACTTAATGAAATCCAAGATGAAGTTGATGATTTGGGAAGATATAACACATTTTATTTTAATATATATTTATTAAACTGGAGAAGTCTCCTGGTTTTGTGTAGTGGAGAGGACTACATAGGCAGGTTCTGCGAGAAGTTGATAGAAGTTTCCCCTTTGTCTGGTGGACTTGGCTGGGTCTAGGGCAGACTCACCGGTGGCTGAGACCGAGCTAATTTGCAACAGTGATAAGGCCTCTGCGATAACCTACTTAAGGAGGGGAAAACATTTTTTAAAAAAGGAGTGAAGAAGTAAAAGCAGGGATAGAGAGGGGATGGCGTGAGCCTTGTGGGCCCTGCAGCCCTCTGGCCTCCTGCCAGGTGGCCATCTGGCCCTGAATTAGCCCAAACGGCCAGGCCTGGCTGAAAGAAGAGATGAGAGGAGATGTGAAGAGCATATAAGAAATGTCTGCCTGAGCCTAATTAGCCTAATTGTGAAGAATTTCTTGTGGGAGGAGTGACTGCAGATGCTAGGGTCAGTGAAGAAGGAGAGGGAGGAGTAGTGCTGCTCCTGGCCGAGATTCCCCTGCAGCCCTTAATGCAAATAATGGTGAGGCAGGCTGTTCCCCTGCAGCCCATGAAGGTCCATGGAGGAGCAAATATCCTGATGGAGGACCCCATGCCAGAGTAGGTGGATGCCCGAAGAAGACTGTGGCCCATGGAGGGCCCACAGTTGGGTAGCCTGTTCCTGAGGGACTGCATCCTGTGGAAAAGGACCCCATGCTGGAGCAGTTCATGAAGGACTATAGCCCATGGGGGGGGACCCCACGATGGAGCAGGGGAGGAATTTCTTCCTCTGAAGAGGAAGGAGCAGCAGAAAATGATATGTGATGAACTGACTTCAACCTCCATTCCCTCTGTGCTGCTCAGGGCAGGGGCAGAAGGAGGTAGAGATAATCTGAAATGAAGTTAAGCCCTGGAAGAGGGAGGGGTGATGCAATGTGGTTTTTTGTTCTCTCTCTCTCTCGTTATCCTGCTTTGGTTTTATTATTATTATAAATTGAAATAATTTGCCCCAAGTCAAGTCTGTTTTTCCCATAATGGTAACTTGAATGATCTCTTCCTGTCCTTATCTCAAACCTCGAGCCTTTTTGTTATAATATCTCTCCTGCATTCCCTTGGAGGGTGGGGAGAGTGAACAAGAAATAGCGTAGCTTGGTCCCAAGCAAGGCTCAATGACAAAAGGAAAACAAAAACCAACACAAATCAAATTCAAAATTTACCCCAATACCTATTCAAATTAAAAAGGCTGAAATACAGTATTAATATAGAAGTAATCCTGCTTTGGGTAAAATATGAGCTTTGATGAGATATGAGATATATTTATAAGAAGCTTCATTCTGATATGCACTATGCAATGTGAAGTTAATTAATGGACTACACTAGTCTGGCATAGGTTTACCTCTTTATGTCTCCTCTAAAAAATCATAAATCCCTAGTCCCTGGAGATTAAAAGCTCAATTACAAATGTTTGTCCCACATTGAAAAATATATACTTCTTTACAGTCTCTACAAGATTCTAGGCTGCACATAGTAGTAAGTGAAGTTTGTATAGAACAAACACCATAGCTCTTTCAAAGTTTATTATGGAACTCTGGAAATTATTTGAGAAATACATTTCACTGCTTAGAAAAGCAAGAGCGAGTAATGACCACCAAGAATGTAATTTGGAAAGAAAGGAGTGGTATTTGAAAAAATGTTGTATTTTTTGTATTCCACATTTGTCTGTGAAAGCAGAGCATTCTCATATGCCCTTTTTTTCCTGTATGTGCTTAGTATATTCCTGGCAGTGGATTGTTGCAATACATTCTGTGTCCCTCAGGTGCGACTGTTCCATGAAGAAGTGAAAAAGAGGTGTTAAATTCTTTCGTTCTTCTAGATCAGAAAATAACAACTTTGACCACTGAAAGTGTATGTAGAAGGTATTAATCAGCTTACTTTCTCTTTTTATCAGGAGTATCTCACTGGGCACTAAAGGTTTTAATGCTGCATGAAACATATAGGAGGAATTAGCATCTAAAACAGCCTGATTTCTATTTCTAATTTTGCTAATTGCTTATTAACAATTTTAATTATACAGGAGTATTTGAGGGTAAATCAACCCATGTGTTCTTTAAGCATTGTCTCCATACTGAGAAGCAATGGAAGATTCTATGTTATTGTTTCCTTGAAAACACTGGACTGAAGTAACGATAGCGACTAGCTGACAGTGCAGCAGGGACATTTATAATCAGATGCATAAAGCCTGGAGGGATGGCTTGGGCACTCAAGCCCCTCCAATATTTACATTTTGTATTAAACACTTCAACTGAAGATAATGATTTTGGCTCATTGCCCTTTCCCAATACTTTGAAACAGTCATACACTCATGGTCATAATAAAGGCAAAATTAACTCCACTGCAAATAGAGAGGAACAGTTGCAATTTAAAAACAGAAATGACACACTTAGAACAGCTATGTTGACATGATTTTTTTAAGGAACATTTTTCAGACTTCCAGGTCCATCTTCTGCTTAGGGGATAAATGATAAACAGATAAATTAATGTAGACTTTCCGATCTTGCAATAATTCCGCTAAACAGGACTGTCAAGTTCCTCTCTAAGGACAAAAGTAATCACAGCTCCACATTTAGGTGGTTTCTAAGGTAGCTGTTTGTGAATAAAAGTACTATGACTTATCTCAGAGTAATGCAGATTTCATTAATAAAGTTGTAATGAGCTATTTTAAAAATAATGAGAAACCACTTAGTCATTGCTTTTTTTTTCCCCGGTCTCAACTGCTGATAACCACAGTACAGACAACCTATCACTTTATGAAGGGTGTTAAACAAATTATTTATCTTAACTAGTACAAAGTCATATTTGCTAAATAAAGAATTAAGAAATATTATTCTAAAAGCAGTAATGTGTTTCAAAACTACACTGAGTGTTTTACAGGTTGAACTTGAGAAGAAGCTGCGAAGGGATGTAGCATTGTCAAAATAATTATGTCCTTTGTAACAGAATCTTAATCAGGATACAGAAGAAGAGGGCTTGTTTAGCTTATAAGCTAGAAGCTCACTTCTGCTAACACTTCTTCCCCTCATAGAGAGTGCTATGAACTCCTTTTGTGGACCTGTATTCTGTTTCACTGTAGAGACTGGAAAAAGAGGGAAAAGTCCCTGGAAATGTTGAAACATTGACTTTTGAAGTAAGAGAAACCATTGCTTACTTTATATTCCTTTCTAGAAATTAATATTGTTATTTCTTGAATAACAGCCTGCAAACTCAAATTTTCCAGTCTTGATTTCCTGAATTATGAACTCTGTGACAAAATGTATTTTCTTGTGATTAAAAATAAATAAATAAATAAATAAAATTCAATTAATAAAATAATTTAACTAAATCAGTTAAAGGCATGAGAAGAAAACTACCTTGACATCTGTGTGACCTTTACAATTGACCTTTACAATTGTCACCAAGGCAACAGCTCTAGTGCCAGCATGATCCACAGTAGAGGGCCTTAGTGCAGTGCACAGGGGATTTCCTGAACTGAGGAATCTCACAAGGCATTAAGAGAGCTGCCAGAAACCCACAGGTTGCGCAACAGCAGCTGGTGAGACCTGAGGAGGGCGGGGGACAATGATGGCGAAGCCCTCTCACAAATATAAAGTCAACCCTTAGGGAGTGACAAATACCAGGGTGGGCAAACAAGGCATGGGGCATCAGCCAGGGAGTGGTGTGGCAGTTTGCACCGCAGTTGGCATGGCAGTTTGTGTGGGAGAGCGCCTCCTCTTTGAAGGAGGGGCATTGCTATGCTGAAGTAAAAGAGGCGTGAGGAGGTGGAACAGTTAATTTGTGATTAATACAAACCGATCCCAGTATAGAGACAATTTCATCATCTATGAGACAGAAGAGTGTCTTTTCCAAGATACTAATATGTCATGGTATAATTGTTCTCTGATGTTTTTACCAGCTCCAGGTAAATATAAGAAAAAAAAAACAAAACTTCACTACAGGGAAAAATATTTTAAAAGATCAATTAAATATTACTTGAACTGAAAATATCAAGTCCCAAATCATTTGCCAGCTGATTTAAAGCTAAAGTCTGATTTCCTATATTTGGTCACTAGAAACACACATTTAGTTTGGAACAAAGTGGAAACAATTGGTTTCACTAGAGTTTTTAGAAAAGTGGTTCTGAACTGTACAGGAGTAATTTTATCATTTCTGATTAGAAAGAAAACAAGACCATGTTCAAAATGAAAGCAAAGCTATCTTCACTGCAGGCCTCTGGAGAGTGTTTGGTTTGGTCTGTTAAATATTTGTCTTAGGATGAGAAAATAACTCATGATATTTCTTTTTTTCTTCTCCATTAACTATAAAGAGAAGAAAATTAGTGTGATGATCTCAGGCATAGATGTCTGAGTTTCAGAAGTTTAGAGTTAAATGAGATTAATCCTGTCCAATATGCACATTTTAGGCAGAACTTATTTAGTGAGTGAATCGTAGATACCTAGAGTGTCGACATCTGTGTGTAAGCTAGCTGACTAGCTGCCTACATAAAACATTATTCTGCACCTACAAACTCAGACAGCAGGAAAATCCTCTCATGCAGTCTACAAAATTTAATTTTGTGCAGTTACTTGGTACATACCTAGAAGAAGGAATAAGCATATGGTTATCATATCTCAAACTGAAATTGAAACTATTTCTGCAAGAACCTTCTGGTAATGTTCACAGTAGTTACAACAAAAGTTCATATCGCAGCAGCTTGCAATGGGGAAAATTCTTGCTGTCTCTGGCTTATCCTTCAATTTTGCTTTTCAGTATTTTAAAATATTTTGAATTGGTAAGATGCTAAAAACTCTGACCACTTTAAAACTAAGGTGGAAGAACTTTGTGCTTGAAATTATTCTGTTACTTTTCTGACATTGAACTTCCATGTTACACATTAGTAGAAACTTCTAAGCATGAAGTCATCAGTCATTTTTGAAACATGAAGACCAATCAATTCAATTACATGAGCTGACTTGCTAAACTTCCGTTTTTCTTATATTAAAAAAAAATAAATCAAGCCTCACCATTAACCAAGCTACTCAGAAAAGAAATATATGTGCTATTATACTTCATTCTTGTGGATTTAAATTCACTTTCAGAAGGTAAGCAGTGACAAATATATTGTACGGGTCCACTAGAACTGACTATGCTACCTAATGTTCCATTAGTTTCATAGAATATCAATTAAGACAGGTTACCACTGAAATTACGAGAGAAAAAAAACTCAAGTGAGTTAGTTAATCATATTTACAAATGGCCCTGTCATATAATAGCTGAGTTTGGCCTTGGTTTCTTTGCATTTAAAAAGAGCCATCACATTAAACCATTGATTCACTAGACTTTTCAAAGACCTTTTACTGTATTTTATTACTTTATATTAAACATATTTCCTTACAAGCACTTTTCTTACAAGTCTGTATGACCTTCTTCTGTTTTAAAATCCCCTTTGGGGATATTGTGTATCTTATCTTAAGTTTATGGGAAAATATACAGGTATCTGCATGAATGCTTTTCTGTATGTTTTGCATTCACTGACTTACTTCAGCCCGTGAGGCATAAAATAATCAACTTGGCCCTTGTTTCTCCAATTGGAATATCATGCTCTTCAAGGCCCAAAGCACTTCAACTCTTTACATCAGTGTTCCCAGGACAAATCTCTTCTCCTGCTCCCACCCCCCCCACCTTCTCCTCTCTTTTATTCACAGTAAAAATTTTCTCAAGTCTGTGTTTTCCTCACAAATCAGTTAAAAGACTAGAGGTGTTTAAGGTACTAGAGAAACACACAATTTCAAATTGTCTCATTGCTGAGGTGGAGAAAAGTGATAAAGTTGGAGTTTCACCTGTCATAAAACATCTTCTCCTCTGCCAACTGGGATTAATTTAAACTCGTCATGTATTTCTGCCTTTCATCTTTATTCATGTTGTGAAAGGAACAGCTGTTGAGTACTTTCTTTGACTATGTTTTTTTATTCATTATTATTAAAAAAGCAAAGTATTATGGAGAACAAATAGATACTAGATACACCCTAGCAGCAGTCGACCAGCTGTCATTGTGTTTTGAATTTCTATCCAGACTTCTGAATTTCATTTAATAGTTAATTAAAATGGGAATTAGGCCTTTCCTTCTTTCCAGATTGTGGTGAATAACAAGAGATTTATTTTGGGCCAGTGTTGTGTGTGGCTTTCACTTGTCCAGGATATCACCTTGGACAGACAATTTGTGAACCACTGTTACTACTGAGCCTTTAAAATGAAAAAAATAAACAGAATAAATAAATAAACAAAAGAACTTGAAAGCAAACAAAGGAAATGAATCTGCATTATTTAATGGTGTTAATATGATTTTTTTTTTAAGGTAAATTTAATACATCAACAGAAGGCCTGAGATAAAACAGACACATACTGTAGCTGTTAAAGTTCAAGCCAGAATGGTGTTCTGAAATGTATGAGGATGTTGGAAATCTCCCCCATTCTGTAGTTTTTCTGGGCATATTGCAGCGACAGTTGAATGGTTCAGCACACTGATTTTGGAATGCTGACAATGAGTGGCTGGAATGAGAAGCCAGGGTCTCTCTTCTGTATATGGCTCTCTTCAGTACCTGGCAAAAGGGAAAGCAAATCTTTCCAGAAACGTTTGAAGGGAGCAGCTTTCAGCTGCCACGTAAAATTTGTTTGTTGAGAGTAAGGAAGTGTTTATTATCTACATAATGCAGGCAAAAATTAAATGTGTTTGATTAAACACATTTTGTATCATTCACATTATATATCCTTTAAAAATTATTTTAAAAATTCATATTAAACTTCTGATAACAGTCACAGTTTTATGACAATGACTAATAGTAAACTATGGGAAAGTTTGCATCAATTTTGGCTCAGAAATCCTTCAGCTTCCCTGCTTTCTGGGAATAAGACTTACCTTTGGACAACATTATTATGATTTTTCCTATGCGGTATTAATCATAGAATCATAGAATCAAAGAATAGTTGGGATTGGAAGGGACCTTCAAAGGTCATCTAGTCCAACCTCTGTGCAAGGAACAGGGACATCTCCAACCAGATCAGGTTGCTCAGAGCCCTGTCCAATCTGGCCTTAAATGTTTCCAGGGATGGGGCATCCACCACCTCTCTGGGCAAATTGTTCCAGTGTTCTACCACGTTCATTGTAAAAAAACTTTTTTCCTAATATCTAATCTAAATCTAAATTATGATACTTGTTCATTACAGCAACCTATACATTTACTTAGGGCAATACCGATTGGCTGCTTTTTTTTTTCTCTCTCTCTCTCTTTCTTTTCTTTTCTTTTTTTTTTTTACCTTAGGTAAAAGATTTTTCTTAGCAGAGGAAAAAAATGAGTCTCATAGTTGAGCTGTGAGATCTGAGGACTATGGTAAATGTCTGCCTAAGTACGTGAGAGAAGATGCACAGCTCTGTTTCAGTTGGCTCAACCACCTACTGTGTCAGTGGCTTAAAGTTAAGAAAAAAAGGAAAGTTACTGAAACAAGATGAGTTTCTCTCTCACTGAAATACTGAAAGGGGTAACCTGTAAAAAAGTCATAAATATAGACTGACACAGTCGTAGTCACTCCTGTTCTCCAGTGAGGCAATAGTCGTATTATTATAGCAGAATCATCTCACAAAAACCTGGATTTGCTTTTCTGTAGTGTTTTTGAAGAGCAGAAAATCCTTCTCTTAACATTCCCTATTATTCTAAAGACCACCACCTTTGATTGAATGGTACCTTTTATTTCTGAATACCAGCAAGCAGATCAGTTCTCTCCATTCAACTGATGTTCTTTCAGAAAGCAGGTATCGGAGGATAGTAAGAATGTTATTTCAGATATTAAAACAGTTTCTGGATGTAATACTAGAAACCAAGCAATAATTCCAGCCACTTCACAGTATGGGAGAAGTGTTAGCATTCTGTCAGCTTGTTATTACTTTCTTTCGAGCTATTAGCCATTTTGTAAACATCAGTTCATTATCATAGAAGATGTTAAGTAACCCAAACAATCCAGTTATTCTCACCCATACTGCACAAATTCTACGTAATCTATTTACTCATATGGCTTCTACTTTACATGCTGTTGCAAATACTTGGCATTTTTCTCCAGTAAATCATAATTCCACTGACTGTTTACCATCATGTTTTACTTTTGTGTTTGCAACTGTCCTGCAGCTCATGTAGCAAAAGTGGCAGTTCAGTTTTCAAACTCACACTTGAAGTTCTAGCTTTGCAAATATAATATTATCTCAGGCATCTTTTGGGGATTTTTGACTTAAGAAAGCTCTTGATTATTTTTTTCAAAATAGATGTGTGCATAAAATCTACTTACTGTAACTCTATTGTATTAGAAATATGATTCAATTATAATAACATGATAAAATTACAAGTAGAATTTAACTGGAGGATGAGCAAAGCAATAGTGCGAGTCTACTTGCAAGTCTACTCGTGAGTCTACTCGCATTTCTCCTGAAATGAATAGCAGACTCTTCTGTGTTTTCCTTAAACTGCAGAGATGACCAGTGAGCTGGTAAGATGACAACATCTCTGAACAGCCTGTTGAGTAGGAAATTAACTACTAAGAAAGTGATAGTGCTTAAGAGAAATTTCTGTGTGTCCACCAGTAGTCAGGTGTAAATTCACAGATCACTTTTCCATGTAATCTATGAGAGACCAAACCAAAGCTTCATTTTAGTCACGTAGGTAGTGTAGAAGGTAAAAGATTTTCTGAATAGCAAAACCTCATTTATCCTCCTCTACTAATTATTCATATTGAGTTACTCTTCTACTACAAAACTGTTTTCAGTTGTAAATCAGCCATTCATTATACCCAGCAAGGAGAACAAGTACACTAGGATATTCAATATTCTGTGAATTTCCCTATTAGATTTCCTGAAACTAATTAAAGGATTAGATTATGTCTTCAAGCTATACAGCCTAAAACATTCACATCCCTCACCTTGTTTGCTCAAAAATTAAGAAGTGTCTGTATGAGGGACAGATGGTGGGAAATGGAAAATAATGCTTAAGTAGCTGCAGTGTGCAGAAGGAAAGAACGGGACCATCCAGTCTTTTGAACTACCACTTGAATGGGTTGAAAGTGCTATGTTATCTACAGTTTTTTCAACTCTGAAATATGACCTTTTTTAATCAGGGTCATGACTAAGCTTAACCCAAAATCTAATAAGATTAAATACCTTAGTCTAAAGAAAACAGTAAGCCTGCATTATAGGTGCACAGTATCAGCACATTTAGTCATTTTTAACAGGAATTAGTAATTTGCTAGCACTGGAAATAGGTAGTCCTTTCCCAATTTTGAAGATAAGATCAATAAATTAGAGTTATGTACAGAACAGCTGGAAAACAAAAGTACCAGAAAACCATGCATTTTAATATCACAATACCTCCATATAATAAGTGTATTATTTTCTTTTTCAGTTTTAAAGAGGTTTTTATTTGTTTGTTTGATATTTTCCTGGCCTAAAAGCTGGCTTGTGACAAGTGGCAAGAATGAGGACTTGTAACTTCTCCAGATTTCCGACAAATGCTGATCACTGTTATGTCATGTTACAGAAGGATAATGGAAATTTCCAGTGAAGTCAACTACTGAAGAAATAAAAACAGTGGCAAGGAATACAAATTTCATTAATTCAGAGTGTCAAAATATGAGTCTGTATGTTATCTCAATAGTGATGTTTGGGAAATATAAATTATGTTCTGCATGCAAGGAAAATAGCTGTGACAGGAAAGCTACATCTTCACACTCTTGTTTGAAATCAGGCAAAACACTGTTCAACTGATTGCAATGGAACTTGATGGAGTGGCTTTCCCAGCAGAGGAAGGAATTTTGGTGGGCCAAAGTGAAAACAAGGAGCACATTTGGCATGGCTGGTATGGTCTTGGTTAAAAGAAGTTCATGAACTGCAGAGGAAAACGTGCAAGACAGTGCCCATCAAAGAGTGTAAGAACTTGAACCTTATTTTCTTACACTGTACTTGAATGCCTTAGTTTCTTGTTGATATCAATATTTCTGTGCTACAGTAGGAGTCTTTTCTCACCCAGAAAAGTTATCCCAAATTTAATTAATACAATTTCAACCCTTTCTTCAATTTCCTTCAAAAAGTTTTCTTTCAAAGATTTGGAATTTTCTGATAAAAGATGTATTTTGCAAAAATAATCTACAGCCAGCTTGATATTTATAGTACCTCCACTACTTTATGTAGATATATAATACCAATTATTTTTCATCCTCAGATGAAGCTTCTTTTTTTCCCAAAATAATTGTTTTATATCCATAGTTCAACTCTGTCAACACACCTGATAATAAAATAAAAAGAATAAGACAATGCTTAGCTCAATTTCCTCCATTATTCTAGCAGTGTCGTTTGTAGAGCAAAGGGCAAATGTGAGGTGCATACTCACACACAGATACATACATATGACCATAGGAATCATTATTATCTGAATACCTTTGGATCAGGGATGTGTAATTAATTTCCTCTTCCCTTATGCCTCATTCTCTTTTGTGTCTTTATTTCTTCCACGTGAATCCTAGAATTGCAAATGCTTCTTTACAATGGCAGTAACTGCAAACAAAATCTGAACTGTGAGTTCCTTAGGTCCATGATTGCACCTTTACTTAATTTTCTCATCACTGTTGGAGCTGTGTCTCAGTGTCCAGTGAGTAGTTTGTGGGAGGGGGAAGGGCACTGTGCATTTTCTTCAGCAGAATTTGTCAGTTTTTGCCTCTGGTATTCGGGTTGAATGTCTCTTCTGATTATGGTCTGCTGCAAAACTCCTGAGGATGTACATTTCAAAAAAAAGCAGAGAAATGTATGTTACTTCAGATAACTTCTCCACTTTCTGTGTTATAATGTATGCTAGAATAATGAAGGAAGCTGAGTTAAACATATTTTATTTTTGTTTTAACACTAATTCAATATGCCTAAGTATCACAGGGAGTATATTAAAAAAAAACATTTAAAAAATACAACAACCCTTAGCTTCTGTAATCTAAAAAAAAAAAAAAAGATCTTTTAAAAACTTCTAAGAATGCAATTTCTTCATTTTTGTTAGGCATTTTGAGTAAGTTTTGTTTCATTGGAGGCCGAAGGCCTTAATGAGCTGAAATGACTTTTGTTCTTTTAGTTTACCTTTCTTCCTAGTGCTAGTATGTAGTAATAGTGCCATGTTTCCCCTATTTATTACAAGTAATTTCATATTCCTGCATGTTTCCTGATTATTCTCGTATCTTGACTATTATACCAGGTCAGTTAAGCAAAGACACTTTGATATTTTCTATTTTAGTTACAATTCCATTAAAAGAATATATGTGTTTCCTTCTTGTTTTTTTTTTCAGTTTAGAACAACAATGGGAGTTTCATCACCTACACTCCCATATGTATTATTTTAGAAGTGTCTGTGACAATTCAAAACTGCCTTGTAATGCACTCTTTGAGAAACCAGGTGTCAATTGAAAAAATGTTGCTACTAAATCTTATTCATTACCTAGCTTTCAGAAAACAACCTTGAAAATCTAAGAAATGCTAGCCTTTGGAGATTGTAGGCTACGTATTGATTTATATTAACATCTTTTTCCAGTGCTCAGATAATTTTAAGGAAACTGAAAACACGCTAAAGAAAAATAAAAAAATAAAGTAGTCTTAATCTAAATTCTTTTGATTACTACATTTAGAGACATCTTAATGTAAATGGAATTTGGAAATCCCTCTGACATTCTAAAAGAAACTCACAGTAAAGCTACTTCTGAGTTTTAAGACATCTAACAGAGCTTGTATCCCTTGGTCTCTTATGAACAAACTGATCTTGTTTTACAGGTAAATAATACTTCTGTCTTCCTATAGATAACACAGTGTGCACAAGGGAAGTCATATTATACGTTTCTGTAACCATTCTCATCATGAAGAGTTTTGTGGTTGTGTTTTTCAAGAATTCTTGTACCAAGAGGGAGCCTAAGGGAACTCTGTGGGCACTGAGAGCTAAATAACCTGCAGATAACAAATGCTGTTACATATATATTACTTTTCTGTGTGTGTAGTGAAAATGAACCAGCTAAAACCACAGCCTTTTGTTGATTCGGTCATGACTGTTATTTTTTTTCCAGTGGAAACTAGCCATTGTAACATAAACAAATTACTAACTACTGTTCAGCATGCTACATGTCTACAAAATGCCTGTAGAATTTGCTCTAACTGAAGATATAATAATCCTTCTGTCTTGCAAAAGAAAGCCCATGCAATCACATAATAGTAGTTGAATATTTCCCATTAAAACAGTTTATGAACACTTCTTATCTCATAAAGACAGAATGCAAATTTGAAGCTGATCCCACTGTTCTTGCACAAAATCCCTTTAAATTCAATGGAAGTTTTGTATGAGAGAAGACCGCAAGCTTGGACCAATGCTAGTAATGTCCAGTGATCTAAACAGACAGTGAAGCTGTTCAAGATTTTTGTTTCAAGTGGAGTAAACATACAGTGTACTCTGCAGACAGAAAGTTGTAAGTTTTCACTATAAATACCTGCAAGGCAGGCCAGCAGTTAACCTTGCAGATTAAAAAGAAAGAAGGAGAGTACAGGAGGGTAGTTGATCCATTCTGTCAAAATGCCAGATGGCTGTAACTCTTTGCTTTTGTATATTAAAACTTGCCCTAAGCCATTTTGTCTTTTATTTCCTTCTCTCCTTGTCTAAAACAGCATGCTGGCTCCACTGCTGGACAAATGCAACTCCCTGCTCCTTCTGAAAAAAAAAATAAAATAAACAAACAAACCAAAAGGCTTTTTATGGTCTAACATCTGATGTCAATAAGATTTTGAAGAGAATATCACTCTTGAAGAGCATCTCTTCACTTTTTCTCTCCGGTTTAACTTAACAGAGAGCATATATGCTTGAACTCTCTTAAATCTGCCAGAATGTGTCTGGTCTAAATCTAAAGTCTTAACTTTAGATTTATCTTAGAAAATATAATATATAGGGAGAAAATGAGTTCATTAGTATAAAGTATGTGTGTATTTTTGTGGCTACAATTTTAATAGACTTTGAATGAGATTCCTGAGATGAAAATTTTTAGACAACAAACCTGTTTCTGCAGGATAATAAATTCATTTCAAGATGAAAACAAAAGATAAAAATAATCTTTCCCTTAGCAGTTCCCTTCAGTAAAGCCAGTTTCTCATCTACTTTATTACTGTTTCTCCTAGTATGTGGTCCAATATGTGGATGTGCTGGAATCTACAAAATAAAGGGAAGCTATTTGTCAGTCTTGAAAAATCTACATACTTAGTGTGCATATCATGTCATTTTTAAGGTGAAATAAGATGTTGATAATCCATCTCTGAATGTGTACTGACTGTTAGCACTGCTTATATTTAGAAATGAGGCAAAATCTTTCTCAAGAAGTGCAGCCTGTTCACATTCCTCAGACTTTTCCCGTATTTCAGAGGTGAAAATTCTAGGATCAGATGAGCTATTTAGCTCAACCTAAAAAAAAACCTGACCTAACATAGGAGGAAATATGAAGGCATTTCTTCCGATTGATTATGTCAGTGGGAACTGAAGATATTAGACTGTACTACTTAAAGTAGTTTATTAGCCAGCTCTGAAGAGTTGATTATCATCTTTTCCATGCTATCTGTACACATAGTGAAAACATAGTCTAACTTTGAAAAGATTTTTCAGGTGACAGTGCATCTTCCTTTGTGTAAGTAAATTAAATATAATCCAGTTCTGAAGAAATACATGTTTTATCTCTGTAGCTTGTGTCAAAATTTTTTTTCCCTCATCACAAGAATCTTTTTAGAACAGAGTTTTAAAGGAAAACAATAATTTTTCATCACTGATAACTTTCCAAATAAAAATATTATTTTTATCAGTTAATTCAGATATCATAGATATCAAGTAGAATAGTAGACTTAAGTATCTCTTAATCTGTCATCAATTTTACTGATAATCTTTTTTCCTTCAACAGCCCAGTCTGAAGTGCCCATGGGTCATTAGCCTGCTGGGATATGTTAAACAGCAGTCGAGCACAATATTACTAATAAACAGAGAAATTCCCATAAAACATGTACTAAAAATGAAAAAAAAAAAACAATCAAACCTCTTGAATGTCAAGTCTGACTCATAAAATATCACACTCTTATTACTTGAGGGAAATACAGAGGAACAGTTACTGTATGGGATGTATACTAGGAGGCTTTTGCTTATCATAAAACGGTTTGGGTTGGAAGGGACCTTTAAAGGTCATCTAGTCCACCCCCCCTTGCAAGGAGCAGGGACATCTTTAACTCCCTCTATTTTAAAACCATTACCACTAGTCTTGTCACAACAGGCCCTACTGAAGAGTTTCTCCCCATCTTTCCTGTAGGCCCCTTTTAGATACTGGAAGACTGCTATAAGGTCTCCCTGGAGCCTCCTCTTCTCCAGGCTGAACAGCCCCAACTCTCTCAGCCTGTCCTCATAGGAGAGGTGCTCCAGCCCTCTGATCATTTTCATGGCCCTCCTCTGGACCCTCTCCAACTGGTCCATGTCCTTCTTATGCTGGGGGCTCCAGAACTGGACACAGTACTCCAGGTGGGGTCTCACCAGAGAGGAGAATAGAGGGGGAGAATGCTCGACCTGCTGGCCATGTTCCTCTTGATGCAGCACAGGATGTGGCTGGCTTTCTGGGCTGTACACACGCATTGCCTGCTCGTGTTGAGTTTCTCATCCACCAGCACTCCCTAGTCTTTCTCCTCAGAGCTGCTCTCAATCCATTCTCCGCCCAGTCGGTATTTGTGCTTGGGATTACCACAACCCACGTGCAGGACCTTGCACTTGGCCTTGTTGAACTTCATGAGGTTCTCATGGGCCCACCTCTCCAGCCTGTCAAGATCAAAGGGTTAGAGTTAGGGTTAGGGTTAGGGATATCCTGGCTTTAAGACGCAGCATACAACTTATTTTGATTTTTTTCCTGATACATACTTCACAAATCCTCAAAAAAAAAATCATTTAATAATATTTATCTAAGTGTTTTACCCCTATTTTAAATTTTGACCTTCAACAATTGACAATATAAAATCATATATTTTCACCTAAGCTGTTTGACGTTAGTCAAGTGCCTGTGAAAAGCGAGCGGAATATTGTCTTCTTTCTCTTTCCACATATAAAGGTTTCCCAGCTGGGGCCATTGTCTGTAAACCAGAAAAACAAAGAAACTGTAAGCCTAACACAAAGTATCTCACTCCTCGGTGGTACCTGGGGGTTAAACTTTCAGTCGTATGATTCAGCAGAACACGGTACTACACCAGAAGGTACGTGAGGAAGTTTAGACTTTTAGTGAATGACACCAATTATTCCAGATTTTTTTTTTCATTTTTATATGTGTTTTTATTTATAAGGATGGTCCCTGTTTTGAATTAAATAGTATTCAAATTTATTTTAGCAATGTGATAGCATTTCTTTTTCTTACATATTGTTCATATCTATTAGAAATTTAACTTTTTTGGGGGGGAGTGTAGAAACTATCAGAGAAGTAGTGGTTTTTCTCATGGGATTGCATTTCCATCTGAAATATAAATAAGAAGTCTGGTGAGAGATAGGTATCCTCATGAGAATTCTATCTCGATATTTTGACTAAGTAGAATTGGCTAAATTGTTACAAAGTATTGAAGTTCTGACTATTATTCTTGCCAGCATTGTGACTTAGAATTTATTTTCTATTTTCTTTTCAATTGGTATGACAGTTTCCTTGGGAACTAATTTACTATGTAGTTGTTTTAAAAGAATACTTAGAATATTGCACAAAAAATAATGATATCTTGACTGAAGCAAAGTTTCTATTTAAATTGTTGGGTTTTTTTCTCATAGAATGTAAGCTGACTAAAATAGATGGCAAGTGTGTATCTTTATAGCTGTGTACCTATTCTTTTGTATGTTCTCCCACTCTTCCTTCAAGTTAGGAATAAGTGCAGAAAGAGAGAAAATAGAAGAAGAGGAAGAACCTTCAATTTTAAGTTCTTACTCCCTTATCTTGATCTTCCTTCTGTTTCTTGCTGTTATTTGAGTGTTGTCATCTATAATGCTACCAACATAGCCTGTAAGGTTGAAATGTTTACATTATTATTGTTAAATTTGTCAATCATCATAAAACTGAGAGACTTTCTGGAATGTATCTTGTGGCAGAGCTTTTGAAATAGTTCTAACTGATGTTGTCAGAAGCATTTTTCTATTCACGCAGTCTTAAATAGTCTTCTGCCTATTTGTTTTTGAGTAAGGGATATTGAAATCAGTGATTTTCATTGGAATATATCATAGCACACATTTCATTGGAATATGAGAGAGCATCATAGCAAAATATTTTATTTCAGAAGATAAACTATATGTGAGTAACAATTAATAAAATAATATAAGAACAAATTCATTCAGTTCTGACCTAATACATTTTTTTTTCTCAATGCAGCTTGGAATTAATTTTAACTTCATAGACTAGTACCATTTCAGGTTTGTTTTTTTTTTGAGAAAGAATATATATGTAGAAAATTTTCATTAAAACCATGGTAGCTTTTCTTGTATGAAAGAATAAGATGATTATTATTTATGATACAGTGATTATACTATCCTATATTATTTATTTGAAGTTTGAAAATGTAAAAGAAAGCCACAGACAGTTCTAAGAGTAATGAATCACATTGATCCAATTATTATGTTTTTCAACCAATAGGTATCACATGTTAGAGAGAAATTTATTTTCCATGCAATTTTGTAAAACAATGCCAGATGCTGTTAGTAAGTATGATATTAGCTGAATATCAGCTCATACTCCTTGTTGCTTTTACTATCTGAATTTGTGCACCTTGTCTTATTATAGTTATTTAAAAAAACCTCATGAACATGCTTTATTATTTATTTTTTTCACCAGTGGCAAATATTTTTTTTCTTCCCAATTTTTACATGTATTAGAAGGAGAAATTAAATAGAGGTAAATTATATTATATCTCTGAATTTGCAAGATAGAGAGTATTTTCAAGAGATCTGTATGTGAGCCTATGACTGCGATACGTGGGACGGATAAAAGGCAGACTATGGATAAGCTAAATTGTGGGAAGGAGACTGCTTTTTAAATTCTGTTGCACTGCCTTAGTCTATAATCAATAAATTATTCTGGAGGTTTTTGGAATAATTTTATATGATCTACATCTGTAACTAAGAATATTAAGTGAATAAACTTAACATATAGGAATAACCAGTATAGATAGTTAAGATTTTTGAGAGTGCGAAGAGTTATGAGACCACATTCTCATATCGAGGGAAAAATCCACATATTACAGAGAATTCAAAATAGAAACATGTAAATGTGTGGTGACTGAAAAATGTAAGAGCTATGAAGGACTTGAGAACACTTCAGTTTAGTTTAATATGAAAAGGATAAAACAGCAATTTTAGCATCATGTTGAAGTATATGTAAGGAAAATAAAAAGAAGAGCAATGGGTATGAGTAAATTAGTTTCTATGACAGAAAATGGGGGTTTTGTACTACTGAAAATATTAAAATAATTTTGAGTATTTTATAACTCTTACTTTTACTCTGTGGCTGTATTTTCATGGGCAAATGCAAAAAATCCACAATCAGTCACAGCCAGTGGAAAAAAAAATATATATATTCTCACCAACAACAGGCAAAGGGATAAACTAAAAGACAGAGGTAAGGCTCACTCTGCCTAATGTTACTGCATGCTTCTTACTTCTCAAATTGCCATAGATGTGTTTCAAATCCAAATTAAAATGTTCCATAATCCAAATTTCTGCCACAGATGCAAATTGCACTGAGTGAAAATACTAGTTACTTTGTATGTAGTGCTTTTTATAATGGAGCATTAATTTCCTGGCTTATTTGTCAAGTATTTGTTGAACATACATTGAAGTATGGAATTAATGAGATTAAAGGACATAAAAAAAACCCCTGACTTTTAATAGAATCACATAATTAGGAAAGAATCTATTTTTCACATTCTAAATGTGTGATACTGGCTTATAATAATGGCATGGATTATTGCATGCAATTTTAAATACTAGAAGCTGACTTTAGCATATAAAAATCTAAAGGAAAATACGTGGAAATGTATCTCAAAAGAAACAGCATAATCTATCCAATAAGATGATGTTTCCTTTATTTTTTTCTTTTTTATTTTTTTCTTTCTGTTTGCTACCATAAAGTGATCATATGTTATGAACTATTCCTTGCCCATATGGCATCTGTCTATCACATAGTATGTTCCATATTATGTCTGTAACAGCTGATTAAAGGTAGTCCTTGATTTCACATTGATCCTACTTGAGAACCTGCTTCTTTTGATTACTCACCCTAGAACAAGATCTTTTTAATGATCGTTCATTCTCATATTTTTTCTTATGGACATCAATCATTAATTAATTTATTTATTATTAGAATCATAGAATCATAGAATCATAGAATCATAGAATCACATGGTTGGATGGGACCTATAAGATCATCTAGTCCAACCGTCTTCCCACTACCATTGCTGCCACAGCTACTAAACCATATCCTGTAGCTTCTCATCAAGCCGCCTCTTGAACATTGCCAGGGACGGAGACTCCACCACCTCCCTGGGCAGGCCGTTCCAGTGCCTTACCACTCTTTGAGAGAAAAAGTTTTTCCTCAAGTCCAATCTAAACCTCCTCTGGTACAACTTGTGGCCATTTCCTCGGGTCCTGCTTGTTGCCTGGAAGAAGAGGCCAAACCCCTGCTCATCACAACCTGCCTTCAGGAAGCTATAGAGTGCAATGAGGTCTCCCCTGAGCCTCCTCTTCTTCAGACTAAACAATCCCAACTCTCTCAGCCGCTCCTCATAAGACTTGTGCTCCAGACCCCTCACCAGCTTTGTTGCCCTTCTCTGGACACGTTCCAGGGCTTCAATGTCTTTCTTGTGGTGAGGGGCCCAAAACTGAACACAATACTCAAGGTGCGGCCTCACCAGCGCCGAATACAGGGGGATGATTACCTCCCTGCTCCTGCTGGCCACACTATTTCTAATGCAGGCCAGGATGCCATTGGCCCTCTTGGCCACCTGGGCACACTGTCGGCTCATGTTCAGCTGAGCATCAACCAACACCCCCAGGTCCCTTTCCTCTTCACAGTCCTCCAGCCACTCAGCTCCGAGCCTATAGCGCTGCATGGGGTTATTGTGGCCAAAGTGCAGGACCCGACACTTGGCCTTGTTGAACCTCATGCCATTCAGCTCAGCCCAGTGATCCAGCCTATCCAGATCCCTCTGAAGGGCCTCCCTACCCTCAGGCAGATCAACACCGCCACCCAACTTGGTGTCATCTGCAAACTTACTGAGGGTACACTCAATCCCCTCGTCTAGGTCATCAATAAAGATACTGAACAAGATGGGCCCAAGTACCGACCCCTGGGGGACACCACTTGTAACAGGCTGCCAGCTGGACTTGACTCCATTAACCACCACCCGCTGGGCACGGCCCCCTAGCCAATTCTTTATCCAAAGAAGGGTATACCTACCCAGTCCACAGGCAGCCAGTTTCCCTAGGAGAATACTGTGAGAGACCGTGTCAAAGGCCTTGCTGAAGTCCAGGTAGACCACATCAACAGCCTTTCCTTCATCCACCAGTCTGGTCACCCAGTCGTAAAAGGAAATGAGGTTGGTCAAGCACGACCTGCCTTTCGTGAACCCGTGCTGGCTGGGCCTGATCCCCTGGATGCCACTCATATGCCAAGTGATCTCACCCAAGATGATTTGCTCCATAACTTTCCCAGGTACTGAGGTCAGGCTGACAGGCCTGTAGTTCCCCGGATCCTCCTTACGGCCCTTCTTGTAGATGGGAGTCACATCGGCAAGCCTCCAGTCCTCCGGGACCTCCCCAGATAACCAGGACCGCTGGTAGATGGCCGAGAGCGGCTCGGCAATCACCCCCATCAACTCCCTTAGCACCCTAGGATGGAGCCCGTCCGGTCCCATGGACTTGTGGCAGTCCAGATGGAGAAGGAGCTCTCTAACTGTCTCCACCTGTACCACAGGGAATTATTTTCAGTCATTGTATATGTGTGCATAATACTTATTCCAAAGGCTCCTAAAAGATTGAAAATGCCTATTCCAGTTTACTTATTTGCATTCATACCTTATTTTCCTGCTTTTGTGAAGATATTTGGATTTATTAGTTAGACACTTTCAGTTCATTTTTTTGTATGAAATGAATTGATGTCTTGTTCCCAATATTACCCTAATAAACACTTTTACTTATGTTTAAAGTCTTTTTCTGTTTCATTATGCTATTTTTATGCTTTGTGCAATTTGCCTTTTGATTGTTTTAAATGTTTATATTAATATCATTATACTTTACCATATAGATAAGGGTTTGGTTTTTTTTTTTGTGCAACAGAAGAAATATCCTTAATTATTAGCTATGCCAAAATACTACTGTATCTGTAATGGCTCAGGTTTGGAAAAGCTAAATTGTAGAAGAATGCTTGGTCCTTTTAAGGTCTTAACCTACCTAGATGCTTGTAGTCCTTAAAAGGTAGAAAAACATTTGTTTGGTGCTGAGTGCAATGGGGACTCAACTATGTAACGAAAAACTGTCTCCACTATGAGAAGACTTGTGTCTAAACAAAGAAGAAGGAAAAGGTGCACAGCCAGAGAAAAAAAATGAGGTATACATCTGTGATCACAAGATCTGTGACAGTGCTATGAGTACAGGATGCCCCTTTCCCAGTCTTTTTCCCTTCTAACTACAAAAAGCACTTTACAGCCTAGTTAGTACAGGGAGGAGGTGCCCTAAAGGGATAGAGAAATAATAAAGAAGAGGGTTTCATTTTAAAAGGCCCAGTTGTGCTAAAGGAAAATACTTTTTATGAAGAAGTATAGACTTCATCATATTCTGCAAACAGAACAAACAAAATGAGATATTCAGAGTTTTCCTGTGGATGGTAATAATTACAGTAGATTCAGCTGTACTTTTTTTTTCTTTGGGCACAATAGCATTTTAAAATGATAACATTTATACATAAGGACCTAATGAAAAAATAAAGAAAATAAAAATTATAATTTTAAATAGATAATTTTCTTCATAAGGAATATTTTTTTCTTCCTTAGACTACTGAAGAATATTGAGATGTATCATTTTTGCATAGCGTGCTTCTTTATTTCTCACATTTGTTTATTCCCTACTTAATCATATCTATTCATCATAAATCTCTTCATAGTCTTTCTTTTCTGATGAGTCATGGTAAGAGCGGAACCAAATGTCCAGTACTCTTTGTTCTGTGGAGCTGTTTTAACATAAACTGGATCCTTGCATCATTATTTTATTACTTCACAGCATGAAATAAATGCCACAAAGAAAAGGGCTTACCCAGAGAGTAGTATTTCTAGAGAAATAATAAGTTCTCAAGGAAGATAAGGATTTGTTTTCCAACAGAGTCATTCTAATCAAACTATTGCAACTCCCACAGGTGGAGCTCTGTTTGTTGCCAACTGATCTTCACCACCTGAAGCAAGTATGTTGATCCTGTAATCCTCCTCCCAGGGTTCCAGCTGTCTATGATTCAAAATGTGGTTTGCACACAGTACAGCCGCATAACTTTGGCTTAGACTTCTAAGAAGATGGAGTGAGAAAAAAACTGAGAGAACTTTTACAAGCTAGAGTCATGCAAAGTAACAGAAGTTAAAATGCAGATAAAGATGAGACAGCTTAGACAGTAATAGCAAATATTTAAATGATAACTATAGTAAGGGAAGGATTCAAAATAAAAAAAAAATATTGGAATGAAAAGTGTTCAAATCCTAAGGAAGTCAGAAAAAGAGTATCTCACCCACAAAATGGATCAGGCTTTTGATTGCCTTGATTGGCTGCCTGACAAAAAAGGACTACAAGTGTCTTGTTGGAGGGTGATGAGATTAACGTTTAATCTAATAGCTTGTCAGTCTTGCCTGTCTCGCCTGTGTATCAGCTAGCTGATAAGTGTTTTATACTCTTACCTGATATATATCCTGGTTAGGGCATCTGTTTGAATAGAGTTGATTTGAAAGCAGCAAGACGGAAAGGTAGGGTGACAGAAAGGTAAAACCTGTGCTTTCATTATTGTGATTCTTAACATGGTGTCTGATTAAGCTATATGATGTCTGATTTCTGTATTGCAACTCATACTCCTAAACAAACATCCACTTCTCAGTACTGTGATGTAATGTTTTCACAAATGTGTGGCTAACTGTTGGCTCATCCAGTTTACTGTTAGAATGCAACTTTTTTTTTTTTTTTTTAATACTAATGATACTATGTATTGGAAAAAAATACACATTTTATTCTACCAGACTGCATTTGCATTAGTGCTGTTATGATTTGGTAGACTTCAAGGGAAAGTCTCATGAACTCTGACACACAATAGGATATGTCCTATAAATTGAAACTTGAAGTTACCAGATTATAAAAGATACATTCCACTAATGTGTTACAAGGATATATTTCACTTGGATACATACTTCGTTCTGTACAGCTGTATTAGTACTGTTCCATTGAGAAGCATTGTATGCTACATTGCTGTTTTGTGGTTCATGTAAACTATTGTATTCTTTCATGTCTTATTTCACTGAAATTTTAATGAGTGCACGACAACTTTGATATAAATAAATAATAAAAAAAAATAGTGGCAATAGATGAGGAAGGAAGCCAACCAGGTCTAGTTTTAGTACAGGTCACTTACAGCAGCCGTCAGAATGCTGCTTGCTACGGAGTAAACTTACTAAGTGGTCATAGACAACAGAAAACTGTTTTTGATGCACTGTTTTAGTTTTACTCTTGTAAACAATAAAAGTTGTTCAAATTCTCTATAGGCAACAGAAATCATGGCAGCATAGGCTTGCATTCTCATAAAAGAAGTAAAAGTAATTAATGTCCCTCAGTTGGGAGAGCACATTGTAGACCAAATTGAACTACAGTTGATTTGGTACCATCTGAAACTGCTGTGAGACTGTAATGGAGCTGCTGGTCTATAAAGAAATTATTCATGGGTGAGTTTTTTAACACTTTCTGCATTGTGTTTTTATTTCATCTCATTGATTTTGTTCATATCATAATAGTACATTAAGGAGAAGTTATGGCGATTTCAGGCCTGTAACTAAGACTTTGTTTACCTAAAACATATCTATGACAAATAACTGAATTTAGGAAAGAAAAAAAAAAAACCCCAGATATCTAATTAGAGAACAGAAATAGAATTTAGCATTCTAGGTCATCAGCCATAGAACTGAAAAGATAAATTCTGGGTATTTTTTACACCATAAACATCTTACAAAAAAGAAAACCCCTACATGTCTAGACAGATCATTACTGAGTGAATAACAGATGCATAATTCAGATTCAGTAAGTAGTTTGTATTAGGATATCATTGCAGCAAATCAGCTCCACATTCGTTAGACTTGATAAATATTGTGAACAATGAGAAAAGCTGTTCTAATATCTCACTTTTTACAATCTGTCCTGTATTTTTAGGTCCAGACTGACAGTAGCATTGTAGTAGTAGCCTCATTCAGGCTTGGAACTAAGCATTATCTAACCGCTCACTCACCCTCCCTGTCCCCCTGCCCCGGAAGAATGGGGGGGGGAGATTATATAACAAAAGGCTCAAGGGTCCCGATGAGGACAGGGAGAGATCATTCAAGATCATTCAACAGTTACTGTCGTGGGCAAAATAGACTCAAATTGAGGAAAAGTAACTAAATTTTATTAGCAATCAAATCAGAGTAGAATACTGAGAGAGAAAAACAGATCTTAAGAACATCTTCCCTCTCATCCTGGGCTTAACTTTGCTCCCAGCTATATCCAACTCATTGTCTCTGCCAAGCAGCAGAAGGGGATAGAGAATAGGGGTTGCGGAGTTCATCACACATTGTTTCTACTCCTCCTTCCTCCTCCCAGGATGAACACCTCAGATCTTCCCCTGCTGCAGTACAGGGTTCTCCCCTACAAGGAAAGTCCTTCATGAACTGCTCCAGTGTGAGATCCTTTTCCACAGGCCACAACCTCCTTCGGGTGTCTACCTGTTCTGGTGTGGGGTCCTCCACGGGCTGCAGGTGGGGTCTCTGCTCCTCCATGGACCTCCATGGGCTGCAGGGGGACAGCCTGCTTCCTCACGGTCTTCACAAAGGGCTACAGGGGAATTTTGTCAGGAGCAACTTTACTCCTCTCTCTCCTTCTTCACTGACCTTGACATCCACAGCCATTCCTCTCACAAGCAATTCTTCACAATTGGACCCAGGCAGATGCTTCCCATATTTCCTCATTGCCCTCATATTCGCCTCCCCTCCCCTCCCCTCGCCTCTGAACCTCTCCGAACCTCTCCGAACCTCTCCGAACCTCTCCTGCTTTGTTTTCCCCTTCTTAAAGACATTATCACAGAGGCATTATCACCATTGCCAATTCGCTCTGGCCAGCACCGGATCTGCCCTCGAGACAAACAGCTCCACCAGACAAAGGGAAAACTTCTAGCACCTTCTCACAGAAGCCATCCCTGCAGGTCCCTCCTTGCTGCACAAACCCAACACAAGCATGTACTTGCTTACAAGTTCATTGAAACTTACACAAATGGATAAAACCTATAAATGCTGTAGTGTCTAAGGAATATACTCTTGTGTATGAAATTAGTATTAAAGTAAAATTTCACCCTTAACAAGTGTGACTTTCTTCTCTGTAGGAAAAAAAAATCTATTAAGACACTAGAGTAATCTTCCCAGCTGCTACTAATAGTCTACTGCTTATAAAGGATACTCTTTTGTACAATTTATTTCATTCTACTTTCTTTACTTTTCTGCCATGCCTCTATTTCTGTTTTCTTTGTGAATATGTAATAGAGAACTGAAATCTATTTTCTGACACTTCTTGCTCCACTTCTTCAACTCTTTTCTCAGTACACCTATGCTAAGCAAACACATTATATTTCTTTATTTATACTTGCTAATCCCTTCCTCGCTGTGTTTTTTAAATATCTACATGTAATACTTGCAGTTTAAGAGGCTAAAAATATTTCCCTAGCACATTGTATTAAGACCAATTTTCATTGCTTTTCTTCCTGTCTGAAAAGGACAAAAATAAGATAGTCACTGGGTTCACAGGAAAGCAAGAAAACTCTTGCATAGTGTATAACTACGCATGCTAGCACAGCTAGCAAGCTTTGGAAAGTGAAAAGAACTTAGAGACTAGATGATTGATCTTTCAGCTGCTGAATGATATGCCATATACAATGCATCAATAAAATGGGCTTCTGTAGTACAGCCTGATATATGTGGTGTTCTCTGACATTTCTTTCAAATGCATGGACCTTCATTTGAAAACTATTGCAGGATATAGAACTGTAGCTTTCAGATTGAGATTGGTGAGGGGTGGAACTCAGAAGGTTTGGAATTTTTATTTGATTGAGATGAGTGTCTAAATGTTCACAGGCTTAGATGAAGCTTATTAGGACTACACGAGTCCCTCAAGTCTGCAAAATTGGGACAGAAATCTGAAAAAAGGCTTTCTTGTCAGATTTTTTAGCAGTCTCAGTCTTAGAAGAAAATGTCGTGAGAACAGCTTTTCACAATATTTTGGCACCTCTGCTTCCAGTTCCAGATGTAACATGGCATTGAAAGAACACATAGAAGTATAACCTCTGACTGAATGAAAAAAAAAAGAAATACTTAGAGTCTAACAAGTGATACAATCTTTGCCAATTTTTAGGATTTTTTTTTTCCCCCTCTTTTGGACTCATTATTCACTCTTTAGCCAGTCTCTGGAGAAAAAAAAAAGGTGCACACATATTAACATATTTCATTAAGTCAAAAGTAGTCATTGTTTTCGTCTTTGACTCATCTTTTAATGTGATAAACAGCTACAGCTTTATCCTGCAGTTATTTCTTTAAAAGCATGTGACACTGTGAGCTAGTGGGACAGTCATGTTTTTCTCAAACAGCCACGCCACTGTAAATATTTGTGCTAAAATGTCAAGAAGACATTTCATTTGCAATATTTTTTTATGTTCCACTTCAATTGCGAAGTCAAAAACAGGAAACAATGAATATTTTACTCAACTCTTCTTCACCCAGATCTAGTTACTTTTCAATCAAGTAAAAATAATTAAAAACAAAAACAATGGTTTGAATTTCAGAAGGCTGTTATACCATTATTATGCAGTTTGTCTAAAACATTGTGTGCTAAATTCACACCCACTGCATGATAGCATGTTCAAGATTTTATATCCCCCTCCAGGAAGGAATACATGTAGCATGCTGTAACATGTGCAGGTTAGAAAAAAAAAAAAGAGTTTATGAAGATATTTGAAAAAAAAAGACATATAAGTTCTTTTAGTAAGGAAGGAGCCAGTTGCCTGTGAGAAAATCCTAATGTCACAAAAAAGGAACCAACTAAAAAGGATTTACCTTACTCGTACAAGGAAAGGAACCCAAAGTTTCCAAACAGGTAAAGAAGAAACACACTAAACATTTTCAAAAGAGGTGATTGATTTTGATAAAGTTGTTTTTAAGTCATTTTCCTTCACTGATATATATTGCTTATCAAGAAAAGAGTATATGTATTGTTTTGAAAATCTGTATTTCAAGACCTTTCTGTTTGACTAAGAAGAGATCTTGCCATGCTGTATAACTGGATAGTGTATCCCAAGTATTAGGTTTGGAACGAAAAAACCCCACCTATCTATTTTATATACATACATATATATATATATATATATTCTATACTTATACTTGTATGTAATTATAAATTTCTTTCTTCTTTTACTGAAGCAAAGAATAAACTATGTCCATTATCTGAATATTTTTCTAAATTAAGATAACCTTTATTTGGTCAGACTTAGATGTGGAACAATAAGTAGTAAAAAATGAAGAAAGAAGGTGCTGACTGACTATATGAGGTATTGAGGAGAAATTTAGATAATTATTCAAACAATCAGAAAATCATAGAATCATAGAATCATAGAATCATAGAATGGTTAGGCTTGGAAGGGACCTTCAAAGGTCATCTAGTCCAACACCCCTGCAAGGAGCAGGGACATCCCCAACTAGATCAGGTTGCTCAGAGCCTCATCCAGCCTGGCCTTGAACGTTTCCAGGGATGGGGCCTCCACCACCTCTCTGGGCAACCTGTTCCAGTGCTCTATAACTTGCACTGTAAAAAATTTTTTCCTAATTTCCAATCTAAATCTACCTCCCTCTATTTTAAAACCATTACCCCTCGTCCTATTGCAACAGGCCCTACTGAACAGCCTTTCCCCATCCTTCTTGTAGGCCCCCTTGAGGTACTGGAAGACCGCTATCAGGTCTCCCCGGAGCCTCCTCTGCTCCAGGCTGAACAGCCCCAACTCTCTCAGCCTGTCCTCATAAGAGAGGTGCTCCAGCCCTTTTATCATCTTTGTGGCCCTCCTCTGGACCTTCTCCAACTGGTCCATGTCCTTCTTGTGTTGGGGGCTCCAGAACTGGACACAGTACTCCAGGTGGGGTCTCACCAGGGCAGAGTAGAGGGGCAGAATCACCTCCCTCGACCTGCTGGCCACGCTCCTCTTGATGCAGCCCAGGATGCGGTTGGCCTTCTGGGCCGCAAGGGCGCATTGCCCGCTCATGTTAAGCTTCTCGTCCACCAGCACTCCCAAGTCCTTCTCCTCAGGGCTGGTCTCAATCCATTCTCCGCCCAGCCTGTATTTGTGCCTGGGATTGCCATGACCCAGGTGCAGGATCTTGCACTTGGCCTGGTTGAACTTCATGAGGTTGGCACGGGCCCACCTCTTGAGCCTGTCAAGGTCCCTCTGGATGGCATCCCTCCCTTCCAGCATGTCGACGGCACCACACAGCTTGGTGTCATTGGTGAACTTGCTGAGGGTGCACTCTATCCCACTGTCCATGTCGCCGACAAAGATGTTGGCTGGGCCCAACACGGACCCCTGAGGGACGCCACTCGTGACTGGTCTCCACTTGGACATTGAGCCATTGACCACCACTCTCTGAGTGTGGCCATCCAGCCAACTCCTTCGTTATCGTCCTTCAGAAAATACTTTGTTATATTTTACAATCAGGAAAATAAAAATCCCAGAATGTTTACTTTTCCTTTAAAAAAAAAAACTAATTCTTTACTCTTTTGCATTCATTATGACTGATTTTACAAATTAGAAAGATACATGAAATAAAAATATGATTGCAAAAAAGAAAGACAAGTATGACTGCAGGCTAATACTTTTTGCAAAGCAGACAGACTCACTACTCATGGTAATGGTTTGGAAATAGGCCTTTTTTTTCACCAGGGATGGAAATTTTTAAAAAAATCAAAAAAAGAAACAACACACACACACACAGAGCAACTCTTTCATTAGTTAAAAAAAAGGAACAATCATGAAGTGTTCTCTCATGCAATCCTGGTCAAACCCTAGAATATCTTTATAAATATTTCAGAAATATTTTCAGCAAGCAAAATTTGTTATAATCTTATGGTACCATTTAAAGAGTGTTTATTGTTTTAAGAGGAAAAGAAAAGCTGATCAATATATTGTGAAATCTTTTAAAAAAATTATATCACAATAGAGAGAGGAAAAAAAAACCAGCAGATTCCATGCAAAAGTTTAGCTACCCTGTACTTATTTTAACAAGACTTGCAGATTCAGACAGATAGTTTTTAGAATAACTTCTCAGGACAGAATGTAGTGAGATCAGCCAAAAGCCTAATTCTCATGTAAAAGAGAAAGGAGCAAAACCAGAAGAAAAATATTTCCAGTAAATTCATTAGATACCTAGAAAACCAGCAAAGCTGGTTCTTAACTGTTCTATTCTTAAACACCCTAATACAACTGATCAATCCATCTAATTTGACTTCTGAACTAAACCTAAGAACACTTCTAGTAGCTTTCATGCACACGCTATATTTTTTTTTTTTTTGCAGGAAGATCAGATAGTGCAGAAAAAATAATGTGTTAGAAATGCAAAAACATAGAAACTATAAAACTGTTGTATGTAATTTCCAAGGTAAGCATGGAAAAAAAAAGGTAAAAGTCTTGAAGACAAAACCTTCTATTACTTTTACTGATTATTGTCTTAATAAGATTGTATATCAGAAAACTGTAACTGAAGAATACCACAACTTCTTGCTGTCTCTGAATTGTATTATTCTAAATTGTCTAATTTCAAACTATAAGCTGCTGTTTCATTTCAAACATTTGGAAACTTAACTTTGATATTCCAAAAGATGTTGGAAGACAGAGCTTGTGTTCATGCTACCAGTTACTGTGAATTCAAGTTTGAATTTCTTTTGTCTGTCTAAGTTTTCTACAGTATATAACTGGAAACTATCAAGTACAACTCTGCATTCAAGGGCCAGTTCACTTAGACTAGGTTGCTCAGTTTGTTTTTCAGTCTGAATATATCCAAAGAAGATCTTGCTGCTTCTCTGAGGAATTTGTTTCTTTTGACTTCATTAGTTGTGATTATTTTTTCCCCTTAATATCTAATAAGGATTTCCCTTTGTCCATTGCATTCCCCCTTGTCTTTGTGCACCTCTGACAACATTCTGACTCTGTCTTCACTGATGAGGTAGATGAGTACAGTAATATATTACAGTATTTCCCAGAGATGCCATGTACCTTTCATTAGACAAACAAAATGACACAAATCTACTCTAGAAATGCAAAGTTATTATGCATATATGGGCACAGAATAGCATAGCACAGCACATTTAGATGTCATGAATTAATGGCATCCTATATAGTACATCTTCATATGAATTTATATGTAGAAGATATGCAAAATTTTATGTTTATCCTAAAGAATAAAACAACGGTTCACAGAACTCTTAAGGTTTTGGATTATTTATATATTCTTTCATTCCTTGGTACGTCTTCTGAAATATATTGTGTATGATTAGTATCATACACAGAAACTCAACATGAGCCGGCAATGTGCTCTTGTGGCCCAGAAGGCCAACCACATCCTGGGATGCATCAAGAGGAGCGCAGCCAGCAGGTCGAGGGAGGTGATTCTCCCCCTCTACTCTGCCCTGGTGAGACCCCACCTGGAGTACTGTGTCCAGTTCTGGAGCCCCCAACACAAGAAGGACATGGACCAGTTGGAGAAGGTCCAGAGGAGGGCCGCGAAGATGACAAAAGGGCTGGAGCACCTCTCCTATGAGGACAGGCTGAGAGAGTTGGGGCTGTTCAGCCTGGAGAAGAGAAGGCTCCGGGGAGACCTTATAGCGGTCTTCCTCAAGGGGGCCTACAAGAAAGATGGGGAGAGGCTGTTCAGTAGGGCCTGTTGTGATAGGATGAGGGGTAATGGTTTTAAAATAGAGGGAGGTAGATTTAGATTGGATATTAGGAAAATATTTTTTACAGTGCGAGTTATAGAACACTGGAACAGGTTGCCCAGAGTGGTGGTGGATGCCCTATCCCTGGAAACGTTCAAGGCCAGGCTGGATGAGGCTCTGAGCAACCTGATCTAGTTGGGGATGTCCCTGCTCCTTGCAGGGGGGTTGGACTAGATGACCTTTGAAGGTCCCTTCCAAGCCTAACCATTCTATGATTCTATGATTCTATAATTCTTATATTGACTTTATTCAAGGATTAAGGTTCATCCAACTTCAAAGTTGTTACCTTGGTTCTCTAAAATTTGTGAACTACCTTGCCAAGTTTTGGGGAAAAAAACCCAGCATAATCCCAGATCAGACACAGTCTCATGTGTACTGCTCTTCAAGGAAATTAGATGCTTGCAGAATCCTGCTAATTTAACTGAGTTTCAGAATAAACATTTCTAAAAATAATGACGACTTATAAAAAAAAAAGTTTGTTAAATAAAAAGGCATTTTTCATTGTTACTTTGTTCAATTCCCATCATTCTCTGTCTTTCTCTTTTCTGATGAAATAAAACAATTTCCACTCTTGGACATTTCATCTTCATGTTTAAACAGATGGTTAATAAAAGCTTGTGCAACTCAAAACATCTCACCTAACCATTAATCTTCATTTCAGAGCAAGTGCTGCACATTAGTTGACACAATTCTATAGGGACTTTGTGAAAGAAAATCCCAGATACATCCTCTTCTTTAACTTATAAAGCTTACTTTTACTTCATCCTACTGTAGCTTTACTTTTTAAAACAAAGTAGAAAAGGAAGAACTTGGAATGAGTAGGAGCAGGTAGGCACTGGAAGAAGAATAGCTGGAGCTGAAGTGAAAAATCCCAGTGTATTAACACTGATTCTAACTTTTCCTGGTAGGAAAGAATACTATCTATAAATTCCGCTAAAGCTTTGCAACTTTGGAAATGGTAGTGACAAGAACAGAAATCCTTCTGACATGTATTTCTACACTGTAAATATGTGTTTTGAAGTTAAAACATGTCAGTATGGTATTTGGATAAGAAAGTAATAAATTAAGCTTAGTAGTTCTGAGGGTCAGATTGAAAAGAAGTGATTGTAACAAAAGTCTATAACTGAAATCTGAGGAAATTAATAACCTTTTCTTGCCTTAAAAAAAAAAAAGGGCATACTTGACATATCCTTGTTTTTCATTTTCTGTACTTAAAAAAACCCAAAACAGTGTTTGTGGAATTACAGACAGCATGTCCCTATTTTAGTTTTCAGTTTTAGATCTCTAATAGGTCTCTATTGCTATGCAGGACTTGGAAGATTATTTGGCATAAATTCTTGATTTGTTGTTACTTTATTATAATGTTAACTTTTTTTTTTCCTAATTAATTACTTTCTTTCTCTACAACAAATGGAATAAGCACTTCAGAGTTCACGTTTGTGCATCCCAAGCTCAAGGTTCATTAACCAACAGATCACTAATAATGGCCTTTTTTTTTTCTCCATTTCTTATTATGTAGGATGTCTTTAAACCTTAGTGTGCTCCACAGAAACCCAAAATTTCTTTAGCATCGCAGATTAGCAATTCACAGAAGACTGACAACCCTGCAGGTATATAGCTATAAGAAAAAAGCAGCAAGAAAAGGGCTACATAAAAGACTTTCTGAATTTGGATAATCCAGAAATTCAAAGTCTAGCTTTGAGACTGTTAAATGTTAATGCAAGTGAAGTGGGTCTTCCAGCAGTTCAGCATTTCAGATCATGGCTGAAAAAAGGCTTTGGCTTTCATCAAAAAGTACATGTACCACTCAGACTAGAAAGTTACACATGATTTAATTCAAGGTTTTGCTTGTACTGTTCTGAAGAAATAATAGGTTCACATATTTTGTTATGGATTTCTTGGAAGTCTGTCTTCAGCTGCTTTGCCACAGTTTGCGGCACAGAAGAATATGTTCAAGTTGTCCCTTGATAATGTCATTCAAAGGGATAATATTGAAGAAATCAAAGGGCTCTACTGACTTTGATCTGACCCAGGCCTAGAAAACCAAAACACAATCCAAAAATTATGTATTGCCAAGTTTTTTTTTCTTTTTCTTGTTGTCTGAGATAGTTCCTGTAGATATGCTTTTGCTTTAGAGAGTGAAAGAGGGCAGTGATGAAGGTGGATTACTCAGTTTGATAGCAGATCTTCCGAAACTGGGAGAAGGCAATCCAGCCTTTGGAGTATCTGCATATTTCTACTAATATCTGCTTATTTCTTATAAAACGATCAGCTGTAAAAGTTAAGCAAGGCTACTCTTTCTTTAAGAGTGTTATCTAAATATTAATTAAATATAAGGCTTGTTTAGCTGGTACTTTGAAGTCCTCATCAACTCATGGAATCAGAGCCCAACTAGAAAAAAAATACATATCCGTTTGTTGGGGGTTTTTGTTTGTTTTCTTTTTAAACTTTTTGCAAGGAATATACCTTATTGTAGCCTCATTTCAGTTTGCTGACAGATGTAACAGTAAAGAAAATAGATTCAAATAGATACATTTATTGGCAGCTAGCTGTTTAAGCTGTTCATTGAAAGATAGCAGCTTGAGGATCTCCAGAAAGCATTTTTTTGGTAGCAACATATGAGTACTAACACTGTCTTGTGCCACGGTGTAGGTTGGAAAACCTTAAATATGAACAGACTATAGTTTCAAAAAATATAAATTTGTTACAAAAGCAAAATATTAGTCCTATAGAGTGCTTAATGTAAAACTCATTGTGAAAATTTCTCCATTGAACAGTATGTATATGATGGAGGTTTGATGTTAAGAAATAAGTACAGTGTGTTTCTATTAGATGTTATTCAGAAGGGACTGTGGTTTTAGTACATTCTTCTCATCTCCATTTCCAGATTTGTGCTCCTATTAATGACTTTAATTTGGACTGATTTGTATCCCACAGTTTAGGGATTTAAATGCACTGTATTTGCAAAATTGTTGTATTATTACAAAGCAGCTATCAGAGATGAGTAAATTAATTCCCTCTGTTTTGTTGATATTTTAATATCCAATGTGGAACTTAACTCTGATGTATTACATGACTATTTGTCTAAAAATCTACCTCTATTAACATCATTGCATTGTTCTATGTTATAAAAATGTGTTTTAAGAAGAACGCATTTGGCTTTCGTCACATTTTCCACTTCCTTTGAAATTAAACTTTAAAAATCAATAAATAGTAGCCTGACTAAAGCTAAATTCTATGCATTTGTTAACCTAATTATTTTTGTTAATTATGCAATTTTCTTGCATAATCATTCTTATGTTCTTAATCTTTCAAGTTATCAAGGGACCTGAACTAGCATTTCTTGAAGCAAGATGGATGTCTACAATTGCTGTAAAACTACAGAGGCATTTAACAGATCAGCCGTTGTGTGGATAAGAATAAGTAGATCCTCTCTGTTTGCAAGAATGAGGACCAAAAAAATTAAGTAATGTACTTCTCTGAATAGCTGCCCTTTAGTAGAATCTAATTAGTGAACTTGGTCATTTAAATAAGTGATGGTTAATTGTATTAGTTTGTTTGTGGGTATTAATAAGAACCAAAAGCAAGCTTGTGAAACAAACTTTGCACTGGCTGTTTTGTCCTGAGAGAATCCAACAATCAAGACTGAAGACAGTAAGCACTCCTTGACTATTGCTGTCAAGAATGTGACTGATTTATTTTTTTTTTTTAATCTAAACTGTGGATCTTTACTAACATTGCTTACTAACAACAACAATGACATTGAAATGTGCATTTTATATGTGAGTATTTATATTAAAAAAAATTACTGGAGAAAAAGTTTATTGGAACAATTTTTTTTGTTTTAGAACTGCATAATTAATGTGAATTCTTTCATTTCTGATAATTACAGTGTCTTATCTGAATCCTGGAAAAAAAAAGTTGAGGTAAAATCAGGGGTAAATTCTTACACACACTCAGTGGTATCAGCAGGCTATTTGTTAATTTATAAGACAGTAAAGTAATGAGCTGTGATAAAGGTGTAGATATTTTATATTTACTGAGAAATGCAGAATCAGCACTTTTCAGGGAAGGCAAATATCCCCCAATGGATGACATACAGTTTTATGAATTTGCATTATACAAATTTCATCTTCAAGTAGGATGTTCCGATAACTAGGATTAGGTATATATGTGTAGCCTAGAACAAGATTTTCTTTAGTAGGATAGTGTTTTGTTCTTTCTTTGGCTCTTTCTAGCAAAACAAACTTCTGATCCTGGTTGGAGCAATTATTACTTAAAAAAACAATATAAACAAAATGTTTTTAGGTATGGCCCTTTAGAACAGTATATGTACATACAGACAATGCTAATAATTAAATGCAACCCCTTAGTAAAATATTAAAACCAGAAACTGAAATTATTTTTTTTTCCCAATCAATAATAAGAAATACTTCACTAATTATTAGCATTCTCCATCTTCTTTCAGAATTATAGGCACCTTGTTTTCTTCTTTTGGTCTAGTATAGCAAATGTTGTCTACCTTTTCCACAAGAAACTACATCTTTTATCCACACTTAGTTGCAGCTAAAGTGCAATTCAGCCTTACTAGAGTAGAAATCTAATGAGCACCATATTACATCAGAAAAGCGTGCTTAACAGAGTTGATTTCTACTTTTGAAATTCTAACTGCCATTGGACCTTAGCTGATAGATACATTTCCATCTATTTATTTGAGAGACTATTAATAGTAAATAGAAATATTTATTTATTGATTTATTTATTGGGGGGAAAAAAAAAGAGAAATAATCCCTTTCTCAGATTGAAGAACTTCTGTTCAGAATCAAAAAAGACAAGGTTAGGAAGGAGATAGAAAACTCACCCACTGACTTAAGGAGTCTTTCTTTCCCGCTTACTTATCTACGTATTCATTTAATCACTCATCTAAGAGTGATTAACTTCGAAAGAAAAATTTGTTAGACCAGTTTATACTGTAGAATTTCCTAATTCTGATTCCCCTAAAGGATAAGCACAGTTGTCACAAAAAACACATGAACATGAGCCTACAACACAGTCAATAAATCTGCTAACAACTGAAGATTGACTGTTTTATGCTGATATTCCATATCTACTTCTCTTGAAATTTGCATGTGAAAAGCACTATTTTCCAAACTTACATAATTTTTATATTTATATGTCTACATAATGTGAGTAGTGGTATAAAAAATACATATACGCATGCATGCATATGTGTCTGAAGTGTGTGTGTGTGTGTGTCTATATAACAAGATTACAGTAACATGTGCCACATAGTTCTATATGGAACCAGCTCTTCCAAATAATCTTTTCCCTTGTTACCTTATACTAATACTAGTGTGATCAACACATGTAGGTTGAGAGGGCAACACCAGTTAGACAGCGGCGTTTTCGTGAAAATTCCCAGAAAAGATCTTGATTTTCATTATATACTTTCCCCATACAGGTCTGTAATCCACTTCTAACACTCCCATGGTGTGGTTTATATATGCCATACCATAGGCAATGCTGCAAATGTAATTTTATTGGGAGGCTGAGAGATGAGAACAAAATATTTGTGATGAAGAATTCTTGGATTCAGGATGTCTCATGACTCACATGTCGTTGTGGAGTGGGCTTTGCTAATGGTTTGATTTTATTGCTTTCTTTTATTTGTTTTCTTTTTTTTTTTTTTGTGACTTTATGAAGTATCCATGTGACTCATTATAGTACTATCAGTAAACTGGAGTCTGAGTAGCAGAGCTTTCATGGAAGGTATGTGTGTAGCTGTCAATGGATATGTGTGATTAATAAATTTATAATCATAGTGTCAGGGCACAAAGCACACCCACAGACTCTACAACAACTTTCCCATCCTCTCAGGAAAGTTTTCTGATCTTCACTTCAAAATGCTCCAAAGCTTGAAAATATTTTTGAATGCTATTCAAAATTAATTATAAGGGCTTACAAAACATTAGGCATTTAATCAGAGGAAAAACTTAGGGATGTCTTTTAAACCTTTCCTCGGATCCCACTGCAAAGCACAGAAATTGTTTCAGAACATATTTCTTACAAGTCTGAGCACTGCAGTTTCGAAATCACTGGCCTTTATGTTAGTTAATGTTTTCAGTTTTCTTGTGGACAAACTCTCTCAGCATAAACACCATCACAATTGGCAATCTTGATGACTGCCTCAGCAGGACAGCCAGAGAGTTAATGGACATGAAAGCTGAAATGGTTTGAGATGCATAGCTTTATCCTGTTGGTAGAGCACTTCTGTTTTTTCAAAGTGTTACAGATGAAATCTTTTATTAGAGTTACAGGAAAGAGCTTGTTCCTTGGTTTTGTCTTAACCGGGGAAAATAAGCAATTGTAGAGATAGGAAATGAGTTCTTTGGCTACTGTTTTTCTGTGGTAAATGATATCTTACTAGTGTAATTGCTAAACCCTAAAGCCTTTTGGAATGATAGCCTATGGCATGCAACACGATAATAAGGTGCTCCTTTTATATACCACAAATCTTGCATAGTCAGAAGTCAAAAAGTAGGCATAAAATGTAGCATAAACAAGTGAACAGGAACATTTTAGAAAGAAGAAATTTGATGTAGTTTTTCCATGGCACGGTAGGTCTGAACATAAGCCATCTCTGTGCAGCCCAGAAGCTTTAAGCAGAAAAGCTTGATGTGTGTGGGGGGCAGCTGAAGGCAAAACACATAGTGCCTGAGGCAATCAGCAGTATTTCTGAATCCTCTTGAATATTTCTGAAAAATGCAGTAATTCAAAAATGTGTTATGAAAAGTTATATGAACTTCAATCCAGGCAGAAGAGTAAAGGGTGGTGTTACCTTGTTTCTGCATGATACTCAGAATTGTATTTGTCACCCAATGGACACAGGAGTTCTTCAAAGGAATCTCATGCCTCAGATGAAATATCTCAGAAAGAAAGATATTTATAATCATCTCTGTTACTTCTACACTAGATGACCGTTCAAACCATATTACTGAAAAAGAAGGCCCTTAGCATTGCTTTTTTTTCTTCACAGAGAACTCACCAAATTAGTCAAGGAGACATTAAGTAGACGTGTGGTTTTCTGTTCTGTAGTGTAATATAAGGCTAGTCACTTACATTTCTTTTATAAAGGAATAGTATCCTGAATAACAGATATTTTTGTGTTTTTCTTTCTTTCTTTCTTTCTTTGTACTGGTTATCAAAAGACAAGGCCACTGCCTCCAGCAGCTTCAGCCCAAGATGCTCCTGCCCAGCTGCTGCAGCCCAGTCTGGTGCCTGAGTGCTCTGAGGTCTCTCCCCAGGCTGAGGGATGTGGGTGCTGCTCTCTTGTTTGCAGATTCAACCAGTAGAAGCTACTGATCAAGTAGTGTGACCGAAGATGTTTTCTTCTGGCTATTGTCTTTGTTAACACTAATTGGTCATGGTTTATGTCTCTTTTGCGTTTGTCTCCCTCCTTTTCCTTATTCTCTCACTGGGAAAATAAACATACTCATCCTCCAGGTATACATACAAATTAGTACAAACGACCAGGTTTGTTCTTCTCAGGACCTCTCTTATGTGCTGCTGAGGTTTGTCTGTGTGTGTTCTTTTTCATGACTCCTTTGACCAGAGAGCCTTAATGGAGTAGATGCTCTCCGCCTACATGCCTTCACTCTATCCACTTCTGAAAGAAGCTCCTATAAACCACCAAGAGGAAGTTCTAGTCTCCAAAAATTGATGGAAACATGACTGAATGCAAATGCCAACACATTGGTCAAAGGAACAAAGAAGGAAAAAAACCCCAAACAAACTAAAACTAATAACCAACCCCCCAAAACCTTCTTTTTTGTAAACAAGAGAAGGGAAAAACTAAAAAAAAAAAGTTAATTTCCTACACATTGGTATGCTACTGTAAAAAAATTATATTAGAAAGAAATTACAGCTATTTTAGTCACTTTATGTGACAGTAATGAAATTCCCATGATAACAAATTTATAGGTTTTTTTTCCTCCCTCAACAATTATTCTAAACATTGAAATTAACCAATCTGCCCAAGTTGGTAAGAAAACAGAAACATAAACATATTGTATTTGCCTAGGGCGTTCAGATAGCTGGTAGATAGCATGACAAAGAACTGTCTTCTGTGCTGGATTCTGAGCTTTGTCCACTATGGCAGCTCTTAATTGGTGTCACCTCCATTTTTCTGGAACAAGCAAACACTGTGCTTTTGTCTGTTAGAAACTTGCTATCTTGCTTTTCCATATGTGAAAAATGAAATACAGCTCACTCTGATTCAGCAGTGATAAAATGCAAATCCACCTGAAAGACCTGATATTCCTTGTATGAGATGATTTTGAATCAAGAGAAGATTGTCAGAAGGAAATAACAAATCTGAATTTAAATTATGTGGTTTCTTTCTTAGTTTTACTCATTTGGTACCTAAGCTAAATTGTAAAGGGAGAGGGAGAAACAGAAGCGAAGCAAGGCAAGGTAAGGCAAGGCTTGGTGAAAAAAAGAAAAAAAAAAAGGGAAAACAAAAAGGAAGTAACAGAGAAGAGAGGAGAGAGAAGCAAGAAAAAAGAACAGAAAGAAAGCCCTTATATTCCAAACCAAGTCTTGCTGTAACCAACTGTGCTTTTAGAACTGAATCCCATTGGCTTCCAGGAATATCCCATTGAGGGCAAACAGTAGAAGGGAAAAACTTAGGGTAAGAAGTGTAAGTGTAAGAGTTAAATACTGAAAAACTAGAATACGCAGAAGCCATTCGGTTTCCACAACCAGAAGAAGTGATATCAGTATATCTGCAAACAAGATAGATATCAAGATGGCAAATAGTGGTTGAAAAGAGTGTTCAGGAATATGTGAGATGTAACACGCATACAGGAAATAGTTTCTTATAAGCATTTTGTACATGGTTTCTTTAATACAATTCACAATCCAAACAAAAGAGTAACTTAAACTCATAAGTATTAAACCCTCACTTATTGGCTTTTTGTATTTTTAGCATCTGTAATAAGTTGTTGAAGACTGTGCAAGTATCTTAAATTTGTTTTTTGTTTCTCTTCCTCCTCTAAAAATTATAACATAGATCAACCTCCTTTACCTGTCAGCTAAAAACTAAAACAGAACCAAAGAACCAAAAGTCTTGTAGCAGAAGAATGAACAATATTAAGGGGCTGAAGACACGTCGTGTGACTGTATAACTTCAGTCACAGCTGAAACGCACATGACAATGATAGACAAAACCTTTCCCAGTAGATCATAATTTTGTCTGAAATGGAGAGAAATGCGCATTGCATATATGTGAAATAGATTGTGATGCACATTTATATAGATTCAGGTCCAAGAGTCAGCGAGTGTTTTTTCTTTGACATTTAAGTAATACAAGATTATCATTAAGCAGATAACAAATCCGTAAGAATTGGACCTGGTCTCTGATGTCAAGAATGGAAGCCCTCACTGTTAGTTTACAGCTCATTTCAGCTGATTGAAAAACTTGTATGGACCTGACAAGAAGTTATTTGGAGTCGAGCAGTGCTGATCAAGAGCTTCTAAGATCTTGATAAAGAATTTCAAAATTCTTTTAATATATTTTCAATGTGTATGATTTCCTAAAGATTGTTCTCACTTGCTAGATTCATTCCTTCCTCATAAAGAGAAAAAAAAATAAGCTGCCATACTTAAATGATGTATTAGCATTTGAATTACTATTAAGCTCTTTGTTCTCAAATGCAAGTCCACAATTACTCAGAACATCAGAAAAAGATGCTATATATTGTTTACAGAAATAAAATCCAACAAGCGAAAGTAGCATGAAGTTTGGGAACACACTCTGAAAGATATTTTTTCACTACTGAAGAAGTTATTGTTGTCAACATTTGCAGCAGTAAGAAATGACATGACATTTTTCCAGAGTTTCCAGTTTTCACACTAAGAGTTTGAGATTTCAAAGTGTCAAAGATCTCTTTTTTTTCTTTCTTTTATTTTAATGCAAGAACATCTAATTTTCTTTTTTCCTGTTCCGTGTTAGATACAGCACTACCTGCAAGGAATCTTTCTAGAAAAGATAAATTTGGAAGATAAAGTTTGGGATTTCAGGCCAAGTGAAACAATGAACAATTTAAAAACTTCAAATAACAAGGTCTTATGGGGAAATATCACGAAATACTAACAACTACTGGCACAGTTATTTGGTCTTTACTATAGTAAAATCTTTTATGGTAGTGGCTGTTCGTAAGTATGTATCTGTACAATATTTGCACAATAGATCCCTTTCATTATTGGAGTCTGAATTAATTTCTGTAATACAATAAACAAACAAATAATAACAAATGAGGAGTGTGCAGGAAGGAAAACAAATATAAAATCCTGAGATGTTATTTTTTTAATCCTATGATATCTAAAATTGCTTTTTAAACAGTGCTGTAGCATTTCAGAAATGTACAAAAATCATTTAAAGGCTGATGAGATTCTCAAGGGTGAATTGTACACAAGTATTCTGCTTGTTGTGGGAGAATCTATCAAAGGCTATGCAAGCATATTCAAACTTGAAAGATGAAAAATAACAATATTCTGTGCAAATGAGCTTACAATCCTTAAATTCAGTTTTAATGGTAAGATGTAATTGAACTCTTTTTTTTTTTTCTGTATTTTAGCTGCACTGCTGATGATCCTCAGTGACCCTTCTGGCACAGATTAGATTTCCTGTAAAAGATGTGCATCTGAAATTAAGTCAGCAATATCAAACACTGTGATTTAGTTGTATCCCATTATTAAAGATATAACAAGGATTATATTACATGCTGTTATTGCTTTATGTCTTGTTATAGAACATTATGTTCCATCAGTGCACAAGTAATCTCTTTCAGGAAAGGGCATAGCAATTGTAAGGTACAGCTGGGCAAGCAACCAGCTTTGGGAATTTCTTGAAGGCAAAAACTGTATGAAGAAATGTTTGATGACTGAAAAAAGAACACAACAGAAATGTTCAGGTATATATAACAGCAAACAAGTTTCCTCATTTCTCCATTTTTTTTTTGAAAGGTGAACAAAAGAGAGCTTTCACAGATTCAAATCCTGGATTTGTTTTTATCCCACAAAACATTTTATGGAGCCACAGAAAGCAGAATTGCGATAATGAAATGTTTTAACTGACTCCTCAGTTGGGTCCTTCTCTTACTCTTCTTGAAATGTGCTCTTACCAACACCCTGCTGTGCCAGGATACTATTAAATCACTGAAAGAAACCGAGAAATGTAAGGGAAAGGGAAATTTAAGGTAAAATGAATGAAAATAAAGATGGGTTTGTGAGATGCACATTACCAAAACAATTCATTTTGGAACTGAATCCTGCAATGCAAATGCAGTCAAAAGATGAACTCTGACAAAGAAATGTTTGACAGCTTCCTATATATAATATATGGCTTTATAAATGGTGTTTGTGATTGGGGACAGAAAATTAGAAATCACTTTCATGAGAGTTATCCACATTAGAAATCAAGCAATATATCTTTAAGCTGAAAAATATGAATACTTTCATTATCACAAACCCTATGAATAACTACACAGCTAGACATATAAGTTTTAGGTTCTTAGTGATTAAGCTTTCATTTGATAAAAGTCAACTTAACCTTAACAGTTTATAGAGGTTTTTCTCACTGGAGATATTAAAAATTAGTATAAAGAAAACAGATTACATATATTAATAAGCTATCAGTCTTTGGATCTCTTGGAAGTGTGACTAGGAACTAGGAGTAACAATTACTGCACACATCAGCCCCAGGGACAAAGAGTCAGCATTTAATGTAACTGAGCTTAAACAGGATCTAATATTTTAACCTTTCTTTCATTTATGCTTAGAACAAAAGTTTGAAGAATTATTGGACAGGACTTGACATGGAACAGGCAGGGGCTGAAGTAATGACCAGGTGTATGTCAAATGATATTTATTGGATAGGTATATTTTGCCCCCTTGTATAGTATACTGGGTTTGACTTACTGACTAAAATCAGATATTTAGTGCCATTTTAGACTCGCTACAATATCCAAGTCTTTTTCATGCAGCTGTCAGCTGTGTCTCAGGTCCTCCAGGAGACACACTTGAAGAGTGTCAGCCAAAGGCCAGATAAGGTAGCCCAGATTTAGATAGCTGAGCCAAGCCTCTATGTTGCAAGTAGAAACCTACAACAAGCGACAAAATGGAACTAAATTTCACCCCTGCTGCTCTTCTTGTCTTTAACAGCTAGCACTTAGAGGGTTATCAAGAAATCTATTGTTTTAAAAAATGTTCATAAACTGGGATTTTTCTATTGGTATAACAGAAACATTGCTCACACTGAAAGTAAAATTATGTAAGAAAATAATTAGATTATACAAATTATAAAACAAAAGATATGGAAGAGAAGGATCAGGAAGTTACTTTACCAAAGAATTTTAAAAGATAACTAAAGAGAGTGCTTAGAGACAGGGGTCTCTAAGAAGCCATAATATCAACAAAATTGAGGTCCATAGAGAAAGATTAAAATTCAGATAGACTGTTGCTATAGAAAGGAGAGCAACAGAGGAAAAGGTAAAGCAAACTACATAATTGGAGGTATTCAGCAGCCACCCCACCAGGCAGACCAGCCCCTGATCAAAGCAGTCTGGAGCAGCAAAATAAACTTGTGTTAACCACACTAAATCATGCCTGACTTGCCCTGGTGTTGACAAGGGTACATCTTGAAGGAGGCAGTAGACAGATTAAACTTTCTATAACAAAACCTCCTAGTTATTTATCTATCGACTGACTTATTTATTTATTTAAATCCTTAGAGAAAAGGACAAAAGGGATACAATTACTCGATTTGTCAGTTGAAACACAACCACAGACATGTTGATAATAGAAAGAAAAGTCGAATCCAACCAGTATAGCCAAAAATAACTGGTCAGTATAGATGAAATTTTTTTTTTTTTTTTTAAAAAGAGTGATCTTTCTGTGTGAGGATAGTAAGGGAAGAGACCTGCTGCTTGAAAGCTTTCATTCAGAGAGACGAGGAAGTTCACAGGTGCAAATATTTCTGTAACTATGACAACAGTCAGAACCTTGTTTGGGGAAATAGGAAGCTAGGAGCTTGGCTACGTATCACTGCCTCCAGCAAAATTAGTCTCAAAGGTGAGTGAAGAACTGATTTATAAAAAAAAAAAAATTATTTGTTGCACATCCAAAAGTATTGCAAGCCAATTCAAAGCCAAAACGAATCAAAATTTCAGAGAAAAGACTAGAGAAAAATGCTTTAGGTCAATTTTTTCTTTTTTTTTTTAAACATAAAAAGAATTTTTTTTCTCTTGATCTTGACTGTTTAAAGAATTCTTGAAAATAAAAGAAAAAGAAAAATAATGCACATATAGAAAATTTCCAAACATTGAGTGGTTTATTTTTTGCACAAGGTAGGCATTTGTTTTTCCTAGTATAAATAAGTTTGTATGCATTCAGAAACAGTTAGTTTTCATTTTGTTAAAGCTACATATTTTTTTTTAAATAAAAAAAATGTTTTGCTTGGAGATTTTCATGTACTTCTAGCCCAAAGTGTATTTGTAGTTCACAAAACTACAGAAAAAAAAAACTATCCCTGCCATTCCCCAATAAAATTAACTGATTTTTAATCATTGTTTGTCCACTTTTGGCTGATGTAGCCTAAACTTGCTTTAGTGATGGTCAGATAAAAGGATTCAAAAATCATGTAACTTCTGACTTCATATGTCTGCAACTGAAAAGTAACAGCTATGTATGTACATTAAAATAGCCTGGTTCATCATTATTAAAAAGACTAGTTGCAAAAAAAAGACAGATTAAATTGTTAGCTTCATTGTAAATATGATTTTGTTTCCTAAATTGTGCTTTAGATTTTGCTATATGTTAACAATTCTACTTTGTACATCTGTGGTGAATATGCATGTTATCAAATTTTAGAAAGACAGTATTCAACCTCATTACAGCTGAAAGCTGCAAAAAAGGACTGTTTTCCTAATACCACAGATAATCTGGTTCATGATAATTTATTAATTCAAGGGTTTATTTTAATCTTGTATTTTAAACCACAAGAAAAAAAAGCATTTGTTTAATGAAAAGTTCACTGGATATTGAATGAAAATGCCTTTTGGTCTAAGTTAAGAAAATTGTACGAGTTATGATATGAATATGTATGTATATACATAAAATTAAAGCTATAATAATTACCAGAACCTTCCATCAAGAAATGTATTTTGCTATTTTAAGAGTATAAATATTTTTTAAAGATCGACGAAACTAATGTTTTTTTAAAAAAGTTTTCTTCCTATTTAGAAATCTTTCACGAACAAAGGCAGTCAAATTGTGTAGCTTGCTTGGGGTAAATAATTGACATTGATGTCTGTGCTCACTAAGCAAGATAATAATCAGTATGCATAAACATCACAAAAGGTATTTCATCATTAAGGTTAAGATCATGACCTTATCTTGCTTGAACTAAAGACCTAGGCCCATTAATTCTCAGGATTAGAAGTCTCTGATTAAATTTACAGCCTAGTCAGTTGGTGGGGATCGGAGCTCATTCCCTAGAGATGAAAGTCGCACAAAACTTAGTCTCTGTGAAGAATTTATCACCATGATTAATGTACAGATAGACATGTACCTATATATTTCTTAATACTTTCTGTACAGAGGAATAGGCAAGTTTTTCAGTAACTTCAAAGTTTCTTTCAAAGCACATCCCAATTAAGTTAATATTGAGTCATATGCCTAGTCTTTTGATATAATATACAGTCTAATGCTTCATTCCCCCATTTTCCCCTCCTTCTTCTACCCCTAACCGTGAGACAGGATTTAAAAGACAGATAATTGATCTTGTCAAAACCAAACACTATTAGTAGTACTGTATGTTCCTTCAATAATAGTTGTTTGTTTCAAAAGAGAGAGTTTTTCAACTCTGGACTCTTAATGTTTCACTCTTTCTTTCATGTGCTTTTCTTTTCTCCTGAATGTAAAATTCTTCTCTTTTGAGGCACACCCTCACTCGTTTGCCTGGTTTCAGCACTCAGCTAATCCGAAGAGGCATACAATACAGAGGTTTCGATTCATACTTTCTTTTTGTTTTACTTACATTTCACTTTTTTTTTTTCAGTTCAAATTCCCTTCATTCATTGTACTTGTAATGATCTTCTTTTATAGCTTCCACATGTAGGACTGGTTTATGGATCTAGTTCTCAAGGTGCGTTTTTAAAGGTCTGATACCTCAATGTGCATTCTCAAAAGTGGTACACTGTGAAAGGAGAGATTTTATTTTAATGTCACGACTGGCACTACAATAGATATAGTACATCTAGTAGATAAAATGTGTAAAATGTATATAAAGTGTATATAAAGTTTAAAGATGGCACCTGGAGTTGTTCCTCCCCACATGCAGGACTTCGCTCTCCTCCTTGTTGAACTGCATGATATTCCTGTCAGCCTGTTTCTCCAGCCTGTTCAGGTCCCTCAGGATGATAGCACAGCGCTCTGGTGTATCAGCCCCTCCTTCCAGTTCTGTGTCATCAGCAAACTTACTGAGGCGCACTCTGCCTCTTCATCCAAATCATGTAACAATGTGTTTGATCCATTTGAACCACTTGAAAAATGTTTTTTCTTCAGTTTTCCAGACAAATATAAAAATTTTAGATATTTGGTTTAAGACATATGAAGACATTAAAAAAAAAAAAAGAAATTGAAGACAGGGAGGGTTCTATTTGTTTATTTCACAGTATTACAAATTAACTATTATAACAGAGATTACTGTCCTTGCCATGCAGAAATCAATGTGAATAAAAATTATGTGGTTCCATGATGACACACTGTATTCATTGTTCAACTTCAGGATAGCGGATAACCCACCTTCCAAAACAAAGGTGCAAGAGTAATTTTCTTCATAACAAAGCCTTTCTCTACATGTACCTTAAGAAAACATTGTTGGGATCCAACCATTTAACGTGCTTTTTTTTTTTTTCTGTATTTTAAGGTGTTTATCATTATTATAGGAAATGAAAAGCTGGAAATCACAGAAGACAGTTAGAAGGAAAGAAATAGTGGGAAGTGTGACTAATCTAAAAGAATTTAAGGGGTGATAATGGGTACTGCTTTTAGAGAAAAACAGACTTGGAAAAAAGGATGAAAGAGACGAGCAGAAACAGAAAAGGTTATGAAAAGAGATGACATATTAGCACCAAGAAAGATAAACAAGTATGTGATTTTTTTAGTTTCTGATTCCAAGAGAAGATGGAAAAGGAAAGTCTAAAGTCCTTTGTTCCCTGTATGGGCAACTAATGGCATTATGGAAGCTTGTTCTCCAGGATCAAAACTAGATCTTAATTTGATTTGATTTGATATGACTTTCCTCAGAGGCCAAATTCATTGTTACATTCCAGCTTTGCTTCTTGAGGGTAAAACTGGATATACGAATACTTTTCATTATCATTGTAAGGCAGAATAGTAAAAAAAATACCACTGGTAGCTTCATTAAAATCATTCATTTTGTGCAAAGGTGTACCGAAACCAATTTATTTAAATATTCAACCTTCTTACCTTTTTCAAACTGAATATTCAGCAATAAGACAAATTTAACACTCATCTACTCTTCATATATATAGCTCTATTAATCTTGCCATCTTCAATGGGATCTAGAGAATGCAAATCAGATATGATTTTGGCTTAATGGAGATAGTCCTATAATTCTTCAGAGAAAGTTCCAATCCTTCATTTGGAAATGTTCTTTGCAAGCTGGTGCTGCTTTAACAGTTTATAGCAGGAATGAAATGAGGAGTGCAAGCCTTATAATCTGTAAGAGTTAAATTATTATATTTAAGTATTTTTTATTGTTTGTACTCTATATTGTGTTAAAGAGTTCCTTAGAATTTCCTACCAAGGAGAGAATCTCATTTTCTTTCTGAGTGTTAAAGGAATGCATAGGAATAATTACTCCTCTAAAAAGTCTGCAGTCACAATAGACCTGCACACAGACAACAACCAAAGAAATGTCTTAAAAGCAAGGCATTTTGTATCTGATTTATATTTATTCTTTCTTTAAATGTTTCTACAAACTATTTCCTGACATTGCTTGCAGAATGAGTACTTCACAGATGTAAAGAAAGGATCAGCTTTTAGATAATCCTAAAAGAAAACTTTCAAGGCATTGAAAATTTTACCAAGTTATCAGCAGGTCTTTTTGCTTTAAAAAATTATTTGAATTCCTTTCTTATTTTTGCATCATTCAGATAATCCACTGATTATTTCAGATTGCATATTGTCATTTTACTCCTTTCTACTGAGATTTAGAGGGATTTAAAAAATCTTTAATAGCATTTAATTAAAATGACAAAGATTAATTTAATTAGCATAAAGATTAAAGTTCATGTATCAAAGGGGTATTAAAAATATCACATTTTAGTCAGAGCATTTATATTTAAATAAGAGGGACAAATCCAAATGTCCTATATTTCTCTCAGGTTGGAATATAGGCAGAGCTGAGATCCCAAGACCTCAGGCAGAAATTCAGACTGCCAAACAATGAAGGCATTCAAAAATCAAAAGGCCCATCCTTTGGTAAGTGAAAAAGCTCTTCAAGAATACTAAAGATATATGTTACTGCATTTTTTTTTCCCCTCACTCTCACACTCAATTACAACCTATATTTAGTCAGAGACTTTCTTAGACATTGATTGCATCTCCAATATAGCCTGAATTACTAGTCTTACTCTAAGGATGATGAACGCAAATATGATTGCACTGAAACTCATTAAAAGTAGAGATGGACACTTTTTTTTTTTTTTTTTTTTTTTGCATAAGCTCATGATTAAAGCATTTGCCCCTCAGTCAGAAAAGTGAATGCCTGAAGAACACAGTATCCATCACACCGCAGGACATAATGAGAAGAAATATTTTCCAGCTGAAGTTGCGTCTGTGTTCAGCCAGGACTCCAGTATCCATAAAGCCAGAAAAAAGAAAAGGTAATAGGTTAGGGCCATGAGACAAAAAAAAAAAGGAAAGAAGTTCTGTTCTGATTTATCTTCTACAATGATAAAGATTCCTAACCAATGCTGGTCCATTGCAGGATGTATAAAATGCTTGGTAGAACACAATGGTAGTAAAGAATCTCCTGCAGTTTTGAAAAGCAGTAGAAACCATCTAACGTTTATTTAATGCACTGAAAAATTCAAGTTGTCTTTTTTTTATTTTTTTCAGGTGGTCCCATGTTATGTATTTTTAGATTATTAAATATTATTTCTTTCTAATTTATTTGTTTGCAAAACTATTTCTGTGCTCAGAATCTTTCAGAAAATTTTGGATATTATTCTTGTTCTGACACAGCATCAGATGCATGCACACACACACCAATTCCTACCCGTATACAAAATCACATGTATTAAGAACTAGAGAGGAGTCTGTGTGTCTATATTAACCTGCTTAAATACATGTATATAGTGTTGAGGTAGCTAAATTTGGCCAGCTACTGGAGCATCCAGTCCCATAGTGATGAAGTCTCCTTTCACAGCCCTGTAGATAAAGGTTGCTTTGCCTCCCTGTGCCCAGATGCCGTTTGTAGTGAGACTGAGCACATATTCCCATTACTCTTTTTTTGATGACTTTAACTCCAGGGACAATGGCCTGATCACTCTTCTTGATTTTCTTAGGTGTAACAGAGTCAGAGCACTCGGTTCTTCACAGATTAGATTTCTTTGTTTTTCTGGCAAGCATTGTTCATTTGATCCTCACAAAGTCTTTCTAGTTAATGTCATCAGGTTTTACTCAGATAGCCTATAAAGATATATATATATAGAGAGAGAGAGCCCATATATACAGAATGTGCACTTACATATAGATGCAAACCCTCAAAGGCTTTCTGTAATGTCTTGGATTAGGTGTTCAGGTCTGATCTTTCACCTGAAAAAGGATTCATCGGAAGTATAAAATGGTTAACAAAAATGATCATATATATGCAATAGCTTCTGAAGAAAGAATAATTAAGTAAACAAAGACTTTTCAGCCTGGAAAAAACAGAAGACTATAAGTGTGTTTATATATAAAGTTATGAATGTCATGGAGGAGGTGAATAGAGAGAAATTACTCACTTCCTTTAAAAAAAGTAGTAGATATCAAATGAATATGACAGATAGCAGGTTCAAAAGATGCAGAAATTAATAATTCTATGTACAGTGTGTAGTTGAATTACAGAGCTCAGAGCTGTAGATACTAAAAGTTTATATGAATTCAGAAAGGAATTGGGAAAAATCGTGGAACAAAACCAATAGCTGTTAAACACAAATATATTGATCTACTGGAGGCTGGAAAGGTGTCCTGGGAAACACTCAATACTTGCCCTGCTCTTTTACTCTTTTCTGATGTCCTTCCATCCTTTTACCAAGTACTTGAACTCTGCTGCTTACAGAGTACTGGCCTAGATGGGTATTCAGTGTCAGTCAGGTTACTGTTTCTATGTTTTTAAATGTATTTCAAAATTGAGACATAAATTAACTTAACACATTGTATTGTTCTTCAGCACTTTGAATATGCATAAAAATATGCAACCAAAGGTTTTTATTTGATTATTTTTATCTTAACCTGAATTATGTAGCACAGCCATATTGCCAGAACAAGAACTTCTACAATAACATATCAAGCTGTATTTTAATATATTTATTTAATCATTTTAACATTTTGCATCATCCTAGATAAATAAATCCACCAAATATCTTTATTAATAATAAATTTAAAGATGATTGCTACCATCTAATTTTTCTTTAAGATTCAAATCAGGATATATAATAACGACATAAAAAAATATATTTGGCACATGTTTGAAATATGATATGAATGCTCAACAAATCAAAGAATGAGTTGGAAGAAACACTATGTTCACATTACACTAATTTTTCCATTTTTCCCATCTTTCTGTTTCTCTCACACATATAAATATGTAAAGCTGTTTACTTAGTTCTTACACAAAGTCTATAAGATATAACTTCCCCAACACTAGAACAGAAGTCCTAGGTAAAAAAACCTAGAACAGCTAGAACAAATATCCTATATTAAGTTAGCGAACTGTGAAATAAAAGGTAGTATTTGCCCCCCACTCTCATCTTACTTCCTTTCTGTAAGTAAGTGGTGACTGCTCTCTGTTAAACTGATGCAAGCTCTGATTACATATGATGCTGAGGCGCAACAAAACATGTTTAGTTGCAGAAGTTTATTAGAGCATATTCAATGACTTACTGTGATTATATCTAAAGGTACAGATCATGCCCAAAGCATTACTGAAAATATCTAAAGGCATAAATCATCTTGCAGGTTTTGAAGGTCATCATATATGATCCATGGTTCCTAAAGATATTTATTTTTAGGTAATTTTTTTAACTGCTTCGTTTTGTTGGTTTTCTCTGCTTTTTTTTTTCTTCTTTATTTTTTTTTCTTAAACATGATTGTCTCCATTGAAAATCAAACAGTTAATGATTCAGTCAGAGTCTGTACACTGCTAACACTGATTTAAAGATCAAACTTCCTAGTTTCACTGAAGGGAACACCTAGTTTAACATCTGCAAATCTGAAAGAATTAGGTAAATGTTTAGGTTATTTAGCTGTCTGCAAGTGATGTATCTTATTTTTTGCTTTTGTCTGACCTGAACGGGACAGTCATGCAAAGATTGCAAAGCATGCCCATGTTTTACATGCAGCTTCTGAAAGACTTTCTGTTCTGATATGTGGACTAGAGTAAACAGGTATTAAATCCTTCTTAATGGGGATAAAACTACAGTAGGGACAAACCCATGCAGTTTATTAGGCTAAAACCAGTGGTATTTCATAAGAATCTAATAACTTTTTTTTTATGAAAGATTAGGAATTTCTGAGCCTTACCAAAAGTTCACACACTGGAATAAAATTCCAGTAGGAAATTATTTTTAATTAAATAGAGTGGTATTCATATGTTCCTTGGTACACATGTACAGGCTAGAGGTATATGTGGTATATATTGGGCAGAAGTGATATTAATTAGGTAGGAAGACTGAAAGATCATAAATCTTTTTTTTTCCTAACATCTTATTTTAAATACGAGGTAGCAGAGACTGCTGCTGTAGCTTATTGTAATTGTATCTTTTCTGAGAAATGCAAAACTCTAGGAAAACAACTACTAATTGTTGTAACTGAATATGTGTCTATGTGTTATACAAATTAAGGAACTAGAAATCATTGTGACAAGAATCTTTAGAAGACTGACAAGTCAGGCCAGTTTTAAACTTTAAAACAGAACTTTACTAAATTCATTCATTAACAGCACCCTTTGTGCCAAAAGTTAATTCTTATGTGCCATTAATAATTATTACTATGCAGATGAAATTATTAGTCTTTAACATCTCAAATTACCTGTAAGTACAAAATGCTACAGAAGTGATGCTGCATAGCTGGTGCTGATGACTGCAGTCCTTGGTGGTCCTTGGTCAGCAAGGTCAGGTTGATCAGACTTGAGAACTCATTGACAAGAGAAGACAACTGAAATGGCCTTGTCTTCTTTCTTCTCTGCTTTCCCTTCCTTATGCCTGTTTTTTTTTATGCTATTCCCCCCTCTCAAACCTGCCAAAAAAATAAAGAGAGAACTCATCTGCTTGTGATGATGTTTACCCTGTTTGTGTTTTTGTCAGTCAATATCCTAATGTATTTGGAAGGACGTTCTGCTCATTCTCAATCCCTTGTACTCATCTTGTCCTTTGCCAGGAAATGTTTTAACACTTGGGAGGGAACATTTTAACACTCTCCAGTCTCTTATTTGGCCACACACATCTTTCTTTGCTCCTTTACCAGTTAAATCTCTTGCATGCTTCTGCCAAATGCTTGTATGTTGTATCTGACTCTTTTATAACAGGTATTACAGAATACATATGCACTGTTGTTACCCTATTCTAGTACACTTATACACGGTCCAAGATAAACTAATATTAATTATACTCCAATTAACACATTTAAAATATATGTGCCACAGCCTCTACATCCTGGGCCATCCAGGATGTAGGATTATAAATATTTTAATCTACATCAGGTCTATGTTGCTGAAATGAGTATTACAGTTATTTCTGGTTTTTTTCTTCTTTGGTTTGCACAATGGAACAGTCTGACATGCATGAACAGGGTTGCTTTCAGACAAAACTAAACATGAAAGTGCATTCCAGGAGCACACCTAACACATTGTGCTTAGTAATTGTGATTTAGTCCCTCAGATCTGGCTAGCATCATAACATGATGCAGGTTGGATGGGACCTCTGGATTGATCTGGTCCAGACCCCTGCTCAAAACAGAAGCAATTTAGATAAGGTTGTCCAGTGCTTTGCTCAGTGAATATCTCCAAGGATGGAGATCCCAGTCTGTTTCAGCCTAGAACTACCCTGGGGGGTGGGGGGGGAATTAAAAAAAAAATAGTTAATATATTACTATTAACATCTGTGAAGTATTTAGCTCTGTCTTTTCTACACTCTCCCATTAAATAGTTGAAAACAATAAAAAAAAAATTCCCCTAGTCTTATTTTCTTAAGAAGGAACAAATTCAATTCTCTCAGCTTTTCCTTGAATGCACTAGAGTTAAACTGATACATTTGGATTTTAGATAATGTACACCAGAAGTTTTGCTCAGCAGATCCTCACCTTTTTGGTCTATACTGCTTGTTTCAAGAACCCAATCTGAACCTTGATCTTAGGATTTTTGAAAGATGTAGCTACACCTCTTGCACTAAACAATTTTAAATTAAAAAATATCTAATGGAATAGAGAAAGACCATTACCAATCTTCTGCCTCTATACCCTGACTAATATTGGAAAGACGTTTCTCCAGCCATACCTAATTCTGAAGGAGTAAGAGTAATTTCAGAGTTATTTAAGACTATATTACAACTTCTCAAAATTCTGTAGTTCAATACTGTTCAAGTTCTTTTTCACCTTTTTGCAAACACTTTTTTTTTCCTCCAAATCAGTAAAATTATATTATTTGAAGAAAAATATTTATGTATTGATTATTGCTGCAGGACATAACCCCGTTGGTTAAATGTTTTCTATTCAGTTTTTGGTTCTGTCAAAAATAGAACAGAGCTACGGGAATGACCACAGTAACAGGGAAATCTCTGACAGCCTCTTATGTTCAGCCTTCCTTCCTATACCTCTGATTTTTAAAAAGAGGGCTAAATTAATAAGTGCAATATGATTAACATTATTTATTACAATTCATGAAAAATAAATAACTGGAAGGATTTTTCATTCAACTGGCTATGCTAAGAAATCTGGTGCACAAGTTAGTGTCTTCTAAAGCATGAGTAATAAAGCCAAAGGTCAGCTTTTTGTAACCACTCCAAGATGAACAGGTAATGAATTAGTGTACAAGCAAAAATCTTTCCCATGTCCTGACCTGTGTATCTATGTGCACTACTGCCACTGTTAAAGTCAATTCATCAGTACAATAAAATATTTTTCATTTTAAAGGCTCTTAACCATGGGCTTATCTTTCAAAAGGGTATGATAAATTTTGCATGGCTTAAAACCTCTGAATCACAAATAGATATATTTTTATAAGGCTGCTTAAGGTGATCTTTCTGTCATTTTAGAACTCTGAGATTTGGAGTATTCATGGTTGTTTGTTTCCATATCCTCAAAATAGCTGTTTCAGTACTGTGAATAAAAGCTTGTTCACAACATACTGACTTTGGTTTCACTTTGGGATAGGGAATTCATGAGACTTAATCATGGTTTTAAATTAAAATACAGAAGGTATTTTTTTCCTGTAAAAAGATTCAATGTTAAGAATTTACAAAGAGATATAGAGTTCTTCAAGCTAAAAATCAACATCTAGCATAAAGGATGGACACTGAATTGCATGACTAAATCATTAAAGGAATGAAAATCTTACTATACTCGCAATATTATTCTGTATTAAAGTATTATTACATTGTAATATTAACAGCATCAGCTTCCAACAGATATCACATGCAGTAGTATCACATGCATACCAGAAGTGGTATTGACCTTTTGTCACTATACAGAAGCCATGCAGGCACTGGCACCACTACATTTACCAATGTGCCATTTTCTCATGCCCCAGTCTTTAAACAAACCCCAGTCTGTATTAATACAGAATAAAGATTGTTTCACTGGGATTGTTAGTGCATTCAGCATCCTGCTTGCAGTAGATTGTTTGCAAGATCAGGACCTCACTAAAGACAATGATAGATATTACTGGCTGTATTTTTGAAGGGTATGCATGTACCATTGAAATCGGGGGGAAGGATTCAATAGCTTTAGTAATTTTACTCTTTAAAATTATACAGGAAAGAGGAATTAACCAAGAGATGTAAATCTTTATCACTGACAAAACTCACTAATTAGCCACAGTTGTAGTACTATTTCATAGTATTTATAGTCTGACTTTCAAGAAACAAATTATTTTATAAGGTGGCAAGTTTCTTTAATGAATTATTATTTAAACAAGATAGTTAAGAGTTTTAATAAGCTTGTCAAACTTGGTACTTTTCTCTGTTTCTACTATATAATGAAGTCTTTCTTGTGACTGCAGCACATACAAGCAGAATTTTTAAATGAGAAATCTAATTTTGGCAGGTCTAGGTCTAAGTCTCTTAGTTCTCAGGAGTCTTTATTACAGGTTCTATTAGCAATGTACAGTGCTAACTCATGTCCAAGCATATCCTAGAAATCCCTCCTGAGATATTTAGCCATGTCACTTTGAAGAATACTGAAATGAGCAAGAACAAGGCCTTTCTCTATTTTTTCTTTGATTCTTTTAAATTTATTGCTCTGACATAACCCTTGAAATAGATATAGCCATGTGAAGGGATTGAAGAAAAAAAACAGGCAAGTGTTATGAAAAATGAACACAATGCTAATTATATTCAAATCCTGCTAAGAATGAAATCCCACTGATTTTAATGGGATCAGAATTGGGGCCCACATCTCATCTAGTTAAACCTCAACATTGCAACAAAGAATGGTCATTGTTTTGAGACCAGTTTAATACTTGAAGTGGGGTCATGCATGCATAACATGATGAGCTTCATTCTAAGCTCTGAATTTCTTTGCATTAAGTCAGGTAATTGACAGTATTTGAACAGCTTCTGCAGTTGAAATGCATCTGTTTTTTTAACATTTAAATGAACAGTAGGAATATAAATAGCTGGGTACTGAAGAATGTCTAGTAAACTGTTGAGCAAAGGATAGAAATAAGAGCAAAGTGATCCTGTAGTCTAATGAAGGATTTAGAAATATAAAATAAAGGAACATTTGCCATGTATTCATGCTGCCCATAATTTCTGACTGAATTCCACTTCACATTCTTTCCAACTTGTTCTGTAGAAAAAATACCATCACTGGAGTTGTATCAGAAACAAGTGGCTGGGTGCTAGGAGGCAAGATGGGGAAGTAGAACTTGATAAAAAAGCAGTAAAATTTGCTTGGTATACCAGAGAAGCCACACTAAGTAATAGGATTGCATACAGACTTTACACAAACATTACTTGAAAGAAGAGCTCTGCAGAGAAACTTTATTCCGTTGTATTCTCACATTTGAGATTAAACTAGACTGGGCACACAGGTATTGAGCAAGAGTCTTCCAATTCAGTCTCATCTGAACATGTCCCTTCATAAATTCCATATCCACCAAGAGGGGAAAAATGCATAGACACATACACACGCACACATAAATTCTGGCTCTACCAGTCTAGAATATGAATGATAATGGTGCCATGGAACTGTTGAGACCCCTATAAGAAAATGGGGAAATGACGTATGTGGAGATGAGCTGCGAATGTGGAAATAAGAGTGATGATGTGGATCAGTGTTTTTCATTTACTTAAACTATTTCTTTTTCCACTACCACACAGTTAGGATCAAGTTGCCTAAAAGAAGTCACAAGGGAGAAAGAGAAAAAAAAAAAAAAAGAAAAGGAAGAAAAAAGGTGCTTCCAGAGATTTTCAAATGCTAATGGAGTGTTTAATTACTCAAGGTAAAGCCATTGCGCTATTTTGTTGTGATGTTGCCATCAAAAGTGTCTTCTGTCTTGAAATATGCTTAGTTAGGCTGTCATAGTTCACACATTACCTTTTTTTGTTCAGGTAGTGGATGTTTTTTTATCTTGCGTGAGGAGTAATACTTTTAAGCCATTTTTAGGGACAGTATTTAGCAACTTTTACTGTAGTGCTCTAAAGAAGAGCATTCTAATGAAAATTAACTTAAGAGAATACATAATAAAAGATGGAAAGAGGTAGTCATAGTCATTGTGGATAACTTTGTTCCTGTATATTCTTCATGAAATCAATAGGATAAAGTTTATGATTCTATGATTCTAAGTTACTAGCATGTATAACTATTTGTCAGATGTAAGTTGTAGTCATATCTTTTATCTTGATGCTAAAAAGATTTCTTGCTCTTGCAGGACTAATTCTGTGAGTTAGAATTAAACTTTAGAGCACTAAAAATTATCCTATAAATACATTTTGCAATATTACTTTCCTTCAGAAACCCTTCCTGTTAGTGATTGTAACTTTATTTGAATATATGAGACTGGAAATACTCACTGGATAAAGTAAGTCACACACTCAGTCAATAACAAAATAGAACTTCTAGGACAGCTTCAACTCCTAATGGACATCTCAGGTTTTACCAAAATCAAGATAAATAGAGGAGGTTAGAATGTTCATCCAAACATGTTTTATTAGTTCACTTTTCATCCTTCTTATCCATCACATAGATTTACACATTTGCTAGTACAGAGTTTTCATAGCCAATAAATAATAATATTTCAAAAGGTTTTATTTCAGATGTTTAAATGTGTTATTGACAAAGAAAAAATTTTTAAAGTGTTTTCTGTAATGATGTGTCTTCTAAGACAGTGAACACTAGAAACTGAAGGTGTTCTCTTTTAACTCAGACATTAATGGCCTATATTTTCTGAAGCAGAAAGTTACACATTCTGTTCCCTGTGATGAATTAGGGTTGTTCAAAAGATCGCTGTACAGGACACATATATGTTGCCATGGATCATTACAGCAGTCTATCATGTGAATGTATGTTTAAATAAGTTGTGCAACACTTTATTTAGCAGGTTATACCAAATAATGAACCTACCTTATGGACCTAGTATAAGATATTACACTACTAATGACTTACTTATATTTATAGAAAACTGAAACTTATGTAGATAAAAGCTCAATTCAGTATTTTTAAGGTTCTAGTTTCTAAACGACAAATATTACATAATGACTTTCCATTAACCACAGAATTTGACTAGTCTGAAACATTTCTTAGTTTCTTTGTAGTTTTAATGCATAAAAGCAGCATTTATGTTCCAGAATATGAAAATACAAGGATTTCTATATTAATCTTTGTCTATTTCAGCCAATAATATGAAATTCTATGCTGACAGTGGTCTTGATAATAGCTGTTGAATACAATAGCTGCAGCAATAGTAATTTTTCTGTTTAGTTAGTAAGAAGTAAGGGAAATTGATTGCTTTTTTGTTTGCTCCACCTCCCAAATCCATAATGCTAGTCAGATTTAATAAAAATTATTGATATATATCTATAAAAGGTGTGTACCATTCTTCGCACATTTTAACAGAGACATAGATAAGCAAAAATTCAGTGCAGTTTTTGAGGAATATCTACTCAAAATGAAAATGCATGTAGAAATGCATAAATAGTATTTAATTACTATTTTTGTTATATGATAATATCATTCAAATAGATTACTGCGAAATTCCTATAATGATTTCAAGTAAATTCCAAGTGGATACGCACCATGTTCCATTCTTAAGATCTTATCTTCCTTCTATTTATTATTTCATTTTTAAACAAAAAAAAAATCTATATTGCTTATAATATAAGATACATTTTTAATATAATGCTGATAATTATATTTGGAGAAAAAAGCATAATAATGTAGTGCTATGATGTGTGCTGCCTACGTAGAGCCCCAGAGAAGTCATCAGGGTTCAGGGTGGGTAAATGAACATGCTCATATACAGCCTTAGAGCTCTGCAAGATTATTTGCTAAGTATATTATATTAAAATTCTGACAAGTATCAGGTTTTTTTAACATATCAGAATCAGAGTTCCATAAAAGTTCATAATTTATCTCTTGAGTGGGAGTTATTTTTTTACTATAGTAATGTATTTCATCATTATTATAATAAATGAATATTTAATCCCTCCAAATTTATTGCATAATTTATGAGAATAAGATACCACCGAGTGCACATCTACATGTACTAACTCATACTTCAAAGTGTCCCATTTATTACATTGGGTTCTAAGTCTGTCAAGATAAATAAAAAGAATATGCTTTAACCTCACAGATCTATCTATATCCCAAGTAAAGAAAAAAAATAGGTAAAATAAAATATTTATTTTTATCATTGTATTTTTTTTTTCCCATAGTAAGTAATGAAAGAACTTCATATACTGTAAATGACATGAGCTTTACCAAATCACCCAAAGACTTCAAGACAAGCTGGTTTTTTTTTCAGTTTTAAGCCATCAAGGCTGCTCCCACTTATAGGTAAGCAACACACAAGTAGTCTTTGTGTTCTGCTCACGTTTCCATTAGTGCTGTCCAGTTATTCATGCTGAGGTGACATACGAAAAGTTAAGTTGGCCTTTGACTGGAATTTTGGGTCACTTCTGCTGCTACAGACAGAGCTCTCAATATTATTTGAACGGTTTCATACCTTGATCAGGGATGACAGTATTTAAAATGAATGTACGAATATATGTTTGTATCTTTAAACATTTAAAAGGAAAATTTAAAAACATGTTAATTCTAGGTTTGATCCCATTGGAAATTGATAGATGTTGTCAACAGAAAGGAGAATAAATATTGTAGTTTCTCAGTGCTCCAGATACTGAAAACCCAAGGACAGAAAATGCAGCTGGCTTGTGGGCTGATGAGAATGTTATGCCCAGTTTACATTATAGAGCATTTGTTAACTTTTAAATGATAGCAATATAGTACTGGCAGTTGGCTAAATAACACAAACAACTTCTTCCACACATAACAACAAAGAGATAGTTGGAAAAATGCTGCATTGTTTTTTACTTTTTTGTTTTTGTTACAGCTTTTGAAAATAGAACGTTAACTTTAGTCTATTCCACAAACCAATGCAATAAAGTAATAACGTGGTTCTTTATCCGTCTTTCTTTATAGCAGCACAGGATTCATGTTTTGGGGAATTGATTTAACCCTTTTCCATATCACCATTCAGGCGAATATTTATTAGGGATAAGATTTAGAAATTGTTGATGCTCAATCTACCAGATCTGCGATTTTATTTTGCTTCTCTTTCTTTTCTCTCTTCATTTGAACAACAATAAAAATCTCTCTATTATTCAGCCACTGATATTTATTACCATTTATTTGGCATTCATGGAATTCTAAGAACATCAATCTCTTTAATACCACACATAATTCACTTAGTAGTAATATCCAGCTTTTCTACACATTTTTTTTTTCATAATCATTAGACAATTTGCCACACATCTTAGACATGCCCTTGGAAGTCTGGTTAGAGACAGAATGTATTTTGTTTAGACAACATTTATTATCTAACACCCTGTATTTTTACTCAGTTTATTTTTCGTCTTTTGAGAGCACTAAAAAGTACCAACACCTTTGCTATTTCTTAACAGTAGGGGTGGAAATGTCACTATTAGTAGTGTAATATTTCAGTGTTTGCATAATTTCTCATATTATTTACTAGTTTTAATTTTCTAATTTTCTCTTTTTTTTTTTTTTTTTTTCCTGCCAGAGGCTCGAACAACAAAATATGTAGAAGCATAGACAAGGGACATCTGTGTTCTTTATCTCATATGAAGCTATTAGTGTTCACAACTTCTCAGAAATTGCTTGTGTGTGGTAATTCTATCCAGCACATTAAAAAAGACAAACCTGACTCATAACTTCATGAAAGCTTTTCAGAACCCCATAGACGCTCCACAAACAACTAGAAAACAACCCGGGCTTCCATGAGATTGTTGCACATTATTTGAATATTTAATATTCCTATTAATATGGTCTAAAAGCACTATACATGATAGCCAAAATATAGTGTAAATTTATACAGTAATAATTCTGAAATTTGTTTAAACTATTACAAGTAAAATCTGGGCTTGATTATTTAAGCTACTTCACAAGTATATTTGCATTTTTTTTTCTAAGTTTTGTTAGCTTAGCTCTATGTATTTGTGGCAGTGTTTTTCTCTCTGCTTCTGCACAAATTGTTGTACCTCACTACTGCTTTTCTATTTGATTGAAAGCATAAACCCACTATTCCATAAATAAAAGTTTGTTTGCTATTTAGAAACTATTACATACACACAATGTTATGTGGCACTGCATAGATTTTTTTAAGTGACTTAAGCACATTGAGATTAAGGAAAATGTAAAGTAAATAGAACGTTTTTGGAGACTTTACAGTGAGTTATTTCCATATGTTTTTCTATTCTAGGAAAGAATAATAAATATTTTTCAAACTTTAAAAAAAAAAGTGCCCCTTTTTTTTTGCATATCTCTTTTCAAGCCCCTTTATGTGGCCACAAATAGTGAGGGGTTTTTTTTGTTTTGTTTTGGTTTGAGTTTTTTTTACCCTAACTTTTTCTTCTGCTAACTTAACACTTTGTGGCTTGTGCTAGAGAATTTGCAAATATCCATTACCTTCAATGCAGGGGATAACAGGGTACTCTAGGGAGCACTGTACAGAAGGAAGGTAGTAGTGTTTCTATTTAGCAAGCACTGTACTGCAAAATACAGCTTTCAAAATAAGGTTAAAAAGGATATAGTATTATTTTTCTCTTAAATGATATTTGAATTTATAACACAATAATGATACGCAATGTAAAATCTACTCCTAATATGCTTTAGAGTATGTAAAATAAAATTTTTAAAAAAGGTAAACTGAGGATCTTTCGGTGATGACTGAGTAACTTTTTAAACTTTGAGCACATGAATTTCCGAGTTGGGATTTAAGATAAGCCCATGCATAAGTCTTTTTACAGAAACAGCATTAAGTGAGTCTGTGAAATAAGTAAGCATTGCTATGCCTGTAATACTGCTAGAGAGACTCATACAGAAATTGAATAAATGACCTGTCCTAGGAGGTTCCTGAAATAGAGCCCTCTTTCCACTTCAAGTCTTGTGTTCCAACTACAGCACTATCTTACCTCTGCAGGAAAGAAAACACTATTTTGAGAAAAATACAGTTAACTTGTGAAATTCACTGCTGTAGAAGACTGACCCAAATAGATTACCGAAATTCAGAATGAGACTGGACACTGACAAGACAGAGGCCATCAGTACTGATCCTCTTGTTCCATCTTCTTTTAGTCAAATACCAAGGGGTGGTGCCATAGGTGCCTAAACCTCCTCCTGAGTTTCCAGGGGCGACTCAAGCTGCTTACTTTCTAGCACTGTTTCACCTCAAAGTAATTAAACTTTTTGAGGGTGGTATTCAGCTTGTCATTAAGAAATTACATTCAGCTGCCCACAGTCACTTTTGAGAAACTCTGGAGTATCCTAAATATCCTTGTTGGGCTGACAGACACAACAAAAAAGGATAACAGTGTTCTTCAGAGTCTTCTTGAACATTGTTCTGGTTTTATTAGTGAGGGGGGGCCTAAGGTGGTAGCTTCTGTAGGAAACTGCTAGAAGTCGCTCCCCTTTGTTTAGTGGACTCGGCCGGGCCTAGGGCGGACCCACTGCTGGCCAAGGCCGAGCCAATTGGTAGCAGAATGTCCCGTGATAGTGCCTCTGCGATAACGTATTTAAGAAGGGGAAAACAGAAAAAAAAAAGGAGAAGATGTGAAGCAGCTGAGCGGGGGGCAGAGAGGGGGAGGCGCGAGCCTTGTGGGCCTTGCAGGCCTCACCCTCTGGCCTCCTGCCGGGCAGCAGACTGGGCCCAACTCGGCCTGGCCTGGCTGCAAGAAGTGGAGAGGAGATGAGAAGTGAACAAGATGTAAAAAGGATCCTGAGAGGCATCTGCCAGCCTGTTGTGAGGAACGGCTGCAGACGCCAAGGTCAGTTCAGAAGGAGGGGGAGGAGTAACGCGGCTCCTGGCCAAGATTCCTCTGCAACTCGTGGTGAAGACCGTGGTGGAGCGGGTTGTCCCCCTGCAGCCCATGGAGGTCCACGGAGGGGCAGAGATCCACCTGCAGCCCGTGGAGGACCCCACGCCGGAGCAGGTGGAGGCCTGAAGGAGGCTGTGACCCGTGGAGGGCCCACTGGGACAGCTGTTCTAGAGGGACTGCACCCCGTGGAAGAGATGACCCATGCCGGAGCAGTTTCACGAAGGACTGTGGCCCGTGGGAGGGACCCCACGCTGGAGCAGAGGAAAAATGCAAGGAGTTCTTCCCCCGACGATGATACAGTGGCGTAAAACAACGCGTGATGAACTGACTGCGACCCCCATTCCCTTTTCCACCCCCGTGCCACTCAGGAGGAGAGGTAGTAGAGATAATGTTAAGCCTGGGAAGAGGGAGGGGTGGGGGGAGGTTATCTTGTTCCCTGTCTCATTCTCCTGCTGATTTTAGAAATAAATGAATAGTTTTCCCCAAGTCGAGTCTGTTTTGCCCGTGACGGTAACTTTAAGGATTTCTCCCTGTCCTTATCTCAAACTTTGAGCCGTTTTTCCTATATCATCTCCTCCTATTCTCTCAGAGGGTGGGGGGAGTGAGAGAGAGACTGCGTAGTCTGGTCCCGATCAGGGCTGAACTACGACAAACATTTTAGGTATCTCAAATGCCAGTAGACATCAGGGCATTGAGTCTCTAAATAGAAAGGTCCACTATGTGTCTGTGTTTACTGCATGTCAGTGTCTTCATGTAAGTGAAGTGTCTAAATTTCTATTATAATCAGTGTAAATCTAGAGCTCCAAGAGTTCATTGTAAAGGGCAGGTTGGCTTTAAAAAGTTAAAAAAAAAAAACACCATACTTACCTTATTTAACAGCTAGATTACTGTATTGTACAGATAACACTAGTTACCCTGGTCGCATTATTTCAATGACATGAACTTTAGATTCTTCATCCTCTTTGAATGGATCTTCCAAAGAGCAATGAAACATATTATTATCTACTGTTCTGTCTCCGGGGGAAAAATGAATTTCTAAAATATATATTGAGATCATTTTCCCTATGAAGCTCTTATGGTAAGTTTCTGGTCCTTTGTAAAAATGCACTTGTTCTTGATTAACTGCAATTTGGGGAATAAAGTAATATACTCTGTTCTGCTGGCTCTGACTTCTGATTCTGCTACTTAAATCCACAGATGCATTGTATCCAGACATATTTTGTTATAAACATAACTAAAACAGATAAATAGGAATGGAGGAAAGAGCTTATGTATGTCTGCAATTACATGTAGGGGCATTCCATTCCCACATCTAGTCATACAATCATAGAATCATAGAATGGTTAGGCTTGGAAGGGACCTTCAAAGGTCATCTAGTCCAACCCCCCTGCAAGGAGCAGGGACATCCCTGACTAGATCAGGTTGCTCAGAGCCTCATCTAACCTGGCCTTAAATGTTTCCAGGGATAGGGCATCCACCACCTCTCTGGGCAACCTGTTCCAGTGTTCTAGAACTCTGAGTGTAAAATTTTTTTTCTTAATATCTAATCTAAATCTACCTCCCTCTATTTTAAAACCATTACCCCTCGTCCTATGACAATAGTTGTATGATGGGAGATTACATGAAAGCTGGATTACATTAAATATTAATTGGAAACAAAAAAGAATTTATTGTCCAGTCACAAAACATGATTTCTTCAAATCCTTAATCTGAAATTCAGAGTTGAAAATTAATTTTAAAAGAAAAAAAACAACAAAACTAACACTGACTTAAGCTGAAATAACCCAACCAACCAACCAATCAAAATCAACAATCAAACCCCAACCACTGTTCTTTTCTAGGAGAACATAATTTTATAGTTTTACAACAATGGAACAGGATATGTTGATAGGTTACTAGCCTGGAAGGCTAATCTTTTTCCTCAATCTTCTTTGCCATTGCCTTGCTGAGTCTGTACCAGAATATCATTTGGTACTAGGAAAAAAACTCCAGAATTTTCAAAGGGAGATCTTTGGGAAAGAGGAAAGCAAAATCAAAACATTTGTTTTGATTTAACAGCCACTAAAGTTAAGTTCCATCTACTTGTTTTTGTGTTATTGAAACCTCTAGAAGATATTGTCTGAACGTAAAGAATGATGTTTTTTTCTGAGGCCATCTGGAACAGTCATTTTGATCTACTGATGCAAATTGTGACACTTTCCCTTGTACAGGGGTGGTTATATCATACTTTAATTTGGATTTTAAAGGTAAAAAAATAGTTTATTTTAAGTTAAGATTTATGCAATTACTGATTGAATAACATAAACAGTGCTTTTGGGTTTTGTTTGTTTTCTCCAGTTCTTTCTCCACCAAAAATTGAGAAATTCTAACTTTGTGATTCCTTATTCTTCCTAATTTTTTGTAACATGTGTCCTCTTTAATTACATGTCCTTGTGTAGGTGAATAGTTGTCAAGAAAATGTCTAAAATTTCAGTCTTACTTCACAAATATTTTCTTCTCCTGTCCTTTATATCATTATGTCTGAGAACTGGTAAACCTTTCATAAAATACTTCTGACTAGTGCCTTAAAATCCTAAAATAAATAAATAAATAGATACATACATAAAACAAGTCATGCAAAATAAATCATAAATATGTCAAACATCTTGCTGCCATAGGGAAAAAAAAAAGTGTTATTTTCATACTATTGCAGTCATTGGCTAGTGGAGCTGAATAATGTCAGCAGTCTACATCTAACATATCAGATTTTTTACTTGATCTTAAGGCTAGCAAGAGACATTGATGTATAGTAGGGAATAAAGTCCTGAGTGAGAGGGAAAAATATACAGCTCAAAGACGGTTTAGAAAGATCAAAGGAGCCATTACTGGGCCAGCATTCAAACAGCAGGAAGGGAAATATGGTGTTCGTAATTCTCCCAGATACTGCAGAAAAAGCCAGTGAAGGTATTTATAATGCAAAGCAAAAATCTTAAAATCAATAGGATGTTTTACTGGTGTTCACAGTAATGCCTGTAAAGTACGGGGTGGAGAGGTTAATTAATCCATTTAAGACTCTGTATTTTGAATTCATTTGAGGTTTTCTGAAGTAAGTTGGAAGAGACCAGTTTACAAATCTCTATTTCAGAGGTAACAGAAGCAGGTATCAATAGCTTTGAATTGGCAAATAAGTGGATTAATTGCTATCCAGAAATCTACTTTTAATGACACTCAGAAATCTTTGGTGATGTTATTTAAACATTTTTTAATGGAAGAATACATTCATGTTTGTCTTATCAACCTAATATAACACTTCAGAATTACACTAATTTGAATCAAAATTTAAAAAAAAAGAAAATATTGGGAAAATACATTCATATTCATTTTAAACTTTTCAGACATCTCTTAAATGCAAGATGGTATTTTACAATTAATAAATCTACCATAGCATAATTAATGTATACTTGTATAATGCTCTGATATGCTATATATATGTTTATTTATACTTTTCACTAAATAAAATGTTTATCTGTAATTCTTAATAAACTAAAAAAATACGCTAACAAAGGTTATATTCAAATAGCCACCAAGAAACCTTCATATTAATCAGTCACTCAAGGGATCAATAATCACAGCGTGATAATAATAATGCTATTTAATTACCATTTATGTTCTGTCTGAAAAGATCAAGGATGAAATATGTCACTCGTCCAGGTGATTAAAAATATTCTAAGCCTGGTTTTACCACAATGGAGAGATGGATTTTTCTCTCACAAATAAACGTCTTCCTGGACAGCTTTTTCCATTTATGAGAAAGGGAGTTCTATTAATATAAATCAGTATTTCAGAGAGGGAGACACTGCAGCCTAGGTCTGCTATTGTGTGCTGAGAGACACAATGAGATGCAGAATCTGTCTTTTTGATTGTGAGTGTGTAAAAAGCTCTTAGAAAAGCAGAAGATGATTGAGATAGTCAGCTTGTCTTCCTGACAACATCAAGAGGTAGGGTTCGTCAGCACTGCTGCTCAACACCTGCACCAGAAAACCATGAACTAAGGTAAGACAAAAAAAAAAATAGATTGCAAATTAAAAAAAAAAAAAAAAAAAAGGTGCAGTTTTGGGGAGTAACGAAGTTTGTTCCTTTTCAAGCAAAGCTGAGTTTTTACTGGAGATTTCAGCGAAGTATTTTTGAAAAATCTCCCAGACTCTGAGATTCACCAACCAATATATGGCAGCAATTGGTTAGGGAGGAATTAGCTGAAGGAGAAAGTGTATTGTTGTTCCATTTTAAAAGCTAAATCCAGATCATGCCATTTCAAAACTTCCTTCAACCCTCAGATTTCCTTAATCATCCTGAGAAGCACGCAGCAGGAATCTAAAAGACCCACAAAAACCTTAAGTTGTTATTTTCATTTGTGTTTGTGTGTATGAATGTTAATAGTATTTTGCTATATTAGTTCTAGCTTACCTCCCTTCCCTTCTTATTCATTCTCTACTATCTGAAATACCTAAATAATGTCAACTCCTTCAAGATTTTGTTAAACTTCTACTTGTCCTTTTGTTTTAAAAATAACAGTATTATCCCAGGCTGCCTTTTTTTTATGGAAATAAAAATTTATTGTTTCCCCTTTTCTGATAAATTGTAGATCTGAGTGAATTTATTTACTGAGTGAACAAGAAAAAAAATGCTTTATGAATTTGGTTTTTGAAGACAGAGAAGAACGAACTGGGTTTTGTGTAGGGTTTTTTTTCTATACTAGAAGTAGTAGGATATATTCTTTCAAATGGTCAAATTCTCCCTTCTTACAGAAAATCATTGTAAAATGCTTTGCGAAAAAAAATTATCTGTAGAGGTCAAAATAGATGCATTCTTCCATCCCGAAGCTGTGGAGTGCCAAACAACTGACTGTAAGATGTCATGGCAGTCCTTGGGTTCTTGTCTTGATTAGTGAATAAATTCACAGATTTTTCTTTCTATTTCACATAGTCTTCCACTCTTTATCTCAAATTAGAAATGAGTTTATGTGTTCGTGAATTTCAGAATGGTGGAAAGTTAAGGCAATGACTTTTGCACTGCACTGTGTTCTTGAAAAGGTGATTTTGTGCTGTTTCTGAAGCAGAAAGAAAGAGTGGTGAAAGTCAATGAAGTGGAATGAGTAAAAAAAAAAAAACAATACCCTCCACATTTCGTAAAGGTTTCCAGTTTCATTTGCATGGGCAGCTCTTTTAGTCCTAATAAACTCCATACAGATCTGAGCACCACTTTCAGTCAGAGGAATAAAATTATTATCAAGTACATACCGAGTCTCTGATCAACTGCACTGCCAGTGGCTTGCAACTGAATGTAGCCAAAACATAACAAACAGGAATGATCATTAAGATGCATTTCTCTGAGCATGCAGATGGCAACCACAGAGGTCAGAGAACAGTGAAGTCTGACTTCGTATTGTCTGGACCAAAGAGAAGGGCAAGCAAATACTTAAAGAATGCAACTGTCAAAGCTCTTGGTCAGAGGTGATATTTGTTCAGAACCTATCAGAGATCAGCAAACCCTCCAAATTTTCTGAAACTTGAAAAAACTTTTGGTTTATGCTCAGCAGAAATTTATGTAGAGAAGAGAGGACTCCAGACAGATCAGTTTGAGAAAATGCACTGTTTGTTTTTTTTTTTCTCTAAGGAAAACATAAAAATTTGTTAGTGTATTATATCGCATGGAGTGTAGGAAATAGCAACTAATACAAATAATTCTCACTCCGTTACCTGTTTATTTAAAAAAAAAATATGGAGTAGAAAGTATTATGCACTATATTCAGTTTACTTGGTGTTCATTTTAACAGAATGAATATTGCCTTTGTCTTTCATTTGTTCTATGCTTTGTTTGCTTGGATTTTTAGAAGATAGCTTAGGAGTAATTGTGCAAGGTAGAGATGAAACTTGTCTTCTTCACTGATAAAATGAAGCAGAAACTGAAATGGCACTACATTTGGTTTTATGTTGACAGAACAATTCCACATAGAGTTTTCAAAATGTTCTGTTTTCTGCTTTGTTGTGACTTTGAGCACAGAAGCCATCCTGTAGGAATAGTTAAGCAGGAGCACAAGGAAATTCTCCAGGGGAATTTGACGATTTTGGAATATCTCTAACATACCTGCAAGTTTACCTGTGGCTCAGTATTTACAGTTGTATTTACCATTCTGAGAAACAATTTCTTCAATCAAATTACAACCTGTTGAATAATTATTTACTGTAAAATGTTTTTAGGACTATATTCAAATATTACTGAACAGCGAATCTTTATATGGGGAGACAAGTATACACCAAAGCAGAGTTTTTGTCCTGTGGTGAATTCTAATAATATAACACTCTCATGGGCATAGAATGTGCATTTGGGAAGTAGCATTATACACTAGTACGGACAGTAATGTTGTAGTCCCAGGTTCCCAAATAGCAAATAAATAGCTGAATTTGAATCTTTCTTGTACTGCCAGACATTGACTAAGACTCAAACAAAACTTTAACATTCACGCTGCCATTTTTTTTTCCTAAGACCTAACTATTTGTTTTCCTGTAACTTTATGTTTCTTTCTGTGAATATAGACTATCATCATATTTCTAAATCCTTACCCTTGCTTCCAAAATTAGAGGGTCAAGGGAATGGTTTTCATTAATGTGAAAACATATTTAATTATCTTCTTAAGTGGCACAGAGACTTAGAGAAAGTGGTGTAGCCACGTTACCAGGTGAGCAGCATCATCTTCTGTTTCTTTTAACAGATCTCAAAACCATTCCTAAGACTGTAAACAAGCTTAACATTTTTCACAAGATGGATGTCCCTACTTTTGGAGCCATAAGATAAAGTCTCCACCTGCATATCCAGAAATAGATGTAGTGTTGCTCCAGCCTTCCTACTGGAAATTATTTGAAACCAATGGCACTATCTGATTTCTGAGATCTGAGATAGTAAAGATGTTTGCTGAATTACATGTGCAACAGGAGTGTTTTCTGCACTCCACCATACCCTCTATAAACATAAACAATAACTTGTTTAAAACTAGGAAATATCTACATACTTCCAGAACGGATCAAATCCAGCACTGTTCCAGAACGCAAGATATTCTGGAAAGCAGCAGGCTTCTGATACAGACCTACACCAGCATCTTCATCCTCCTCCTCTTCATTTATATTGCCACATCCTCTTCCCAGGCTAACTACCTGACCCTGAGCCAGGTTTATCTCTCAGTAACACATTCACATGATGAAACTTCAGAAGAACAAACTTTCCTATTTTGCATCTCCAGGTTTTTTTTCATCAGAAAGCAGCTGGTAAGCAGCCCTATATTGAGGTGTCCAAGCCTCAATATAGTCCTCAGAATAAACCTTTAAAGAAGTGTCGTAGTTCAGCCCCGATCGGGACCAGACTACGCAGTCTCTCTCTCGCTCCCCCCACCCTCCGAGAGAATAGGAGGAGATGATATAAAAAAAACCAGCTCAAGGTCTGAGATAAGGACGGGGAGAAATCCTTAAAGTTACCGTTACAGGCAAAACAGACTCGACTTGGGAAAACTATTCATTTATTTCTAAAATTAGCAGGAGAATGAGACAGGGAACAAGATAACCTCCCCCCACCCCTCCCTCTTCCTGGGCTTAACATTATCTCTACTACCTTCCCCTCCTGAGCGGCACGGGGGGGGAAAAAGGGAATGGGGGTCGCAGTCAGTTCATCACGCATTGTTTTACGTCGCTGTACCATTGTCAGGGGAAGAACTCCTCGCATTCCTCCTCTGCTCCAGCGTGGGGTCCCTCCCACGGGCCTACAGTCCTCCGTGAAACTGCTCCAGCATGGGTCATCTCTTCCACGGGGTGCAGTCCCTCTAGAACAGCTGTCCCAGCGGGCCCTCCACGGGCCACAGCCTCCTTCAGGCCTCCACCTGCTCCGGCGTGGGGTCCTCCACGGGCTGCAGGTGGATCTCTGCCCCTCCGTGGACCTCCATGGGCTGCAGGGGGACAACCCGCTCCACCATGGTCTTCACCACGAGTTGCAGAGGAATCTTGGCCAACAGCCGCCTTACTCCTCCCCCTCCTTCTGAACTGACCTTGGCGTCTGCAGCCGTTCCTTACAACAGGCTGGCAGACGCCTCTCAGGATCCTTTTTACATCTTGTTCACTTCTCATCTCCTCTCCACTTCTTGCAGCCAGGCCGGGCCGAGTTGGGCCCAGTTGGCTGCCCGGCAGGAGGCCAGAGGGTGAGGCCTGCAAGGCCCACGAGGCTCGTGCCTCCCCCTCTCTGCCCCCCGCTCAGCTGCTTCACATCTTCTCCTTTTTTTTTCCCTGTTTTCCCTTTCTAAAATACGTTATCGCAGAGGCGTTATCACGGGACATTCTGCTACCAATTGGCTCGGCCTTGGCCAGCAGTGGGTCTGCCCTAGGCCCGGCCGAGTCCACTAAACACAGGGGAGCGACTTCTAGCAGTTTCCTACAGAAGCTACCACCTTAGGCTCCCCCTCACTAACAAAACCAGAACAAGAAGTTATCATCACCGTAATGTTTTAATGAGTAATATCAAGAACAAGGTTTATCTTGTTTTCTTTTTTTTTTTCTTTTGGGTTTTTTTTTTTTATTTTGGGGTTTTTTATTTTTATTTTTTCTTTTTTTCTTTTGAGGTCTGGGACAAGTGCTGTATCCTAGGATGAGTGGATAGAAAGGGAGTTAGTTATTGCAAGGATGAATTGAAACTGATGTATAATTGCTACCTTATAAACATATTACAGCTAGCCAGTGCAAGGACTCTGAGGGAGATAGCCTGACTGTCCAGCTGTGCTAGGCAAGTTCTCCAAAGGCTGCTGCTTCCTGTGTGCTTTCACTGAAGATGAGTAATGCTCTGGTCAGGGACTGTAGACAACATCAAACAGATAAACAAAAGTTCCATCACACAGACAAGCCAGCATGAACTTTGACTTCAAAGGTGGCACTCACTGCACCCACTTGAACCATCTGAAAGTTGGACAGCTATCTGAACTCCTTCAAAACGTAGCAGAAAATGAGTGAGCTGAATCAGTCATATGCAGTGATACACACGTAGGAGAAACTGAATTTTTCAACACCAGTCTAAAATTAGACAGGCAAGCTAAATTTGTAAGATTCATGTGAAATAAGATTGTTGCTTCTATTTCAGACAAATTAATAATATCTTGAAAAATATTTTTCAAAAAAGGTTTATGCAACTGGTAAAGATTCAAAAAAGTTTTTTACATGAGCAAACTGAAACATAATATTTTCTTTGGAAAAAGGTATTTCTTAATTCACTCAAAGTTTTTTTTTTCACTAGCTCTAATTGTAATTTCTAATGCTTTTAGTTTACATCTCTTTTAGAGCAAGTTTTTGAAACATGGAGGGTTTTAACAAAGAAAGAATTAAGAAACTCTTACTGAGATAGCTAAAACAAGAAGTGGTGACAATATTCAAGCTAGAAATAAATAAATTTCCTTCTAGTATTGAAGATAAAACTGAATTGAAATAGATGGTGAAGGAGAGGGGCAGAGTAACAGGGGATTTCTCAGCTATCCATAATAGTTTGGCAGACATGATCCTGCTTTAGGACTTTGGGATGGAAAAAATAACCCGCCAAAATTACATCTAATCTTGTTTTTTATTATTCTCTTTTTAACAAGAGGTAAGTAAAAACTTTCCTGTCCTCTCCTTCACACTTCATCTTCCTCCCTGAAAATTCATATTTTTGAAATGTATTTTTCCAGTCCCTGCAATCAGTGGTGGATATTTAAGCTCAAAAGACTAGATACACAATGGAAGACTCAAGAGTTGAATACGGATAAGAAACAATTAATAGACTCTCAAACACAGGCTGAATGGACAAGTCATTTCAGAAACTATTTTCACAGAGCAAACATCCAGGCACTGTTTGGTGTATTGGATTGATTGGGATTTGAGTCAAGGTGGCCTGACTGAGCTACAGGCTAATAGCTAATAGCAAACATTTATCTTCACTGTGATGGTAGGAATAGACGGAACATCAGAATCCGAAAGAAGCTACTTGAAAGTATCTTGTGTATGTCTTTGACCTCTGTGTAGTAGTAAGTGGAGAATCCACAGTGGTATATTTAGATATCAAATAATCACATTCAGTTGCTGTTTACAATACAAGAGTCAGTTGCGAACATAAACTGCTGCCTGCATAGAGTCTGACAACTTTAGCACTTCTTATCTAGCCCTCTGTTCCTGATTTGCAATGTGAGGATTTAAAGATGGAAGAGATACTGCTTGGATCATCTAATTTGTCTGCACTCATTACAAATTTCCTTTTCTGCCTCTGAAAGCATTCAGTCCATTTAAAAAAAAGGGAATCTTTGAAGCACTGAGGCTTATCAAGGAGGCTAAAGGAGACTAAAGCAACATCCCTCAGTAGTTGTAATCCCTCAGGTCTGCATCCTTCCCTTTAAATTAACCAGTATAGCTCATTCTTGCTGAGATGAGGAATTAATGAATACAGTTATATTTTTCAACAGTGTAGCTGCATCTGTTATATTTTTTTTTATATTTATACACATATTTTATAACAAACTATAGTTTATGTATATCTTTGAACTGTAAATACATATTGTATGTTTTTCTATATAAATGTAAGATTAAATATAAATCTAAGGTCATAACTTAATAGGTATGTTGGATAACTTTTTTTCCAGATAGCCAGGCTGACATTAATAGCTTTCCGCTTCTTACGCTTTAAACAGAGCATCTGATATTTTGAGTGCAAGTTTGCATATTCTGGAAGGCTATGGTCAGGACACAGTGCTGAATAATGGTTCTTTAATTAACACTGACCAAGCTTTCAGCAATTACTCCTGTTTGGTACTACACACTTTCTCTTTTCTTGATCTGATATCTTTTAGAAATACAATGACAGTCTGAGAAAGGAAGGAAGGAAGGAAGAAAGGAAGAAATGAAGGAAGGAATACAGAAACTGAAGTAATGCAGAATGCTTTGCACTAGGTCTATGTAGTCAAGGTGGAAATTTGTTTTATTATCCTAGTTTAACTATTTTCGACACACACAAAAAAAATCTATGTAATATTTTGATCCACATTCTATTATTTATTGTCACCACTACTAGTTTGTATAAAATATATCTTTTTAAACATTTTTTTTTTCTGCCAAAATTTACATTCTTAGGGAAACTATTATCAGTAATATTTTTATGCTTATTTCTTTAATCTTCTTGTCATTAATTAACTCATGTCTGAATGCTTCAAAGATAGAAGTAACTTTAAAAATTGCTAATTATTGGTCATTTTCAGCTCTTGATGGATTCTACAAACTTGCTTTTTTTTTTTTTTTCCCTTTAGTTATTTGTATTTGCTGGCATATATGAGACAAAAAAAAAGAGCAAAGGAAAACTGATATGATAGCTACAAGGCCAAATAAATGAGTGAAAATATGTGTTTTCTGATAGACAGCTTCACAAAACACTTTTACCTTAGAACAGTTCATGTGGAATTAATGGGCAAGAGTTTCTAGTACATATGTTCGGTATCATTCTGTTTACTTATGTGGCTGGATAGACATTAATTCTTTTAACTCTGTCTTTATAGTATACAAACAGTGATGCAATATAGAAGTGCAGACACTGACAACTCAAATCTGACTCTGCATATGCCAGTGTCATTCTTGGAATTGCTGGGAGGCTTAGTGTAAGCCTTTTAACCATCTTCATGTAAAACAGCTCAGATATTGTCCCACAGAAATACCTGTCAGGGCCTGTCTCATGTAAAACTGTGCTTGTGAGAGCAAATTAAGAAACACTGAGTGCTTCAAATGGTGCACTTTGTCATGGAGACCTCACTGTTCACTTTAAGGCTTCTAGATGTACGTTTGCACAGCATAGACAGGTCCATCAGCTCTAGGCTTCTTCTTGACTTTTCTTTAATCCATTCAGTTAATGGGGCAGATTGTGGGAATTAGCTTTTTAGCAGGAGTTGGAGAGCAGAAGAAGGAAAAGGGATTTAAAGAGGACTCAGGATAAGGTCTATTTTGAAGTCTGCCTTAAAAAGAGCAGGTGTTAGTAATTTTCAACAAAAAAAAAGTTTTTCATACTTTATACACACATTACCAAATCTTGTACCTAGAAACATAAACTTTTAGACTTTCTACACAAAATATTTTATCCATTAGTTATCATAATTTTAATCATTTGTTGTATTTATGGATTTCTTTGATAATAAGATTTAAATAATTAACTGAATTTAAAAGTTTTCAGTGCACTTGAAAAAAAATCCTGTAATAATCTCACACAGACTGTTAAAGCTATGAAAGAGACTTTTTCATTAAAAAAATGTATTTGAGAATCAATGGTTTTACAAAGCCCTTAAAGTCACTTTGCTACTCTTCCCCCAAGAGAATGAAAGAAAAGTCCCTTTGAATTCTGCTCTTTTGTATTCCCTATCACCAATCAGCAAATGGAGGCAATCAAAATTAGCTATTCATGAACAGCTATTCCAGAATAACTATTCCTGAATAAACATATATGAAAACATTTCTTATTCTAGAATAGCTGTACTTTATTTCTACTTGAAATAATCTGCCTTTGATCTAAATAGGAACAAATCACTCATGCTAAAATAAAGTCTATGACTTGGACTATTTGAAAATTGTTACTGAGCTTCACTACTTAATGGGAAAAATTTTTAAACATAAATGTTTTAATATTGCTGTATCTATAGGTGATGTATTAGTTGAATAGCAAACAGATCCAAAGCAGTGAAAAGGTTCAAAACTTGAGAGCAGTTATAGCGTACACAGTTTCTAACCAATGTAAATTAGTTCAGATTGTGGTCCAGAAATGGTAGTCAGAATGTAAAATAAAGGAAGAAAGAACTAATTTCAGCCTTGAAAACATGGCATTCAGTTTTACATACTTTACCAGACTCTATACCCAGTGAAGCCAATGATCCTCTGTATAAGGAATGTCAAAGCCATATTTTTTTTTTGTTGTACAACATTAATTCAGAATGTGTTGGACTTACCACAAGACACCTTTCTTAGTCTGGCTTTTTAAATTGTAATTTCAAACAACCAAGTTGAACTAAAGCTGCCATTTTGCATGTTCACGTGTATTGCTCACAAAAAGGGGCAATGCTTCTTAAGTCACCCATATGCCTCCAGATCAGTTGTCTCTGGAGGAGTTATTTCCTCCAAATTATGTGGAACAGCATCAGAATTATACTGTTGATACTGTTAAGAAAAACCATTAAAAATATTTGAACAAGAGAAATGTATTCTATAATAGGATGTTAAAAATCAGAGATGCCTGATTAAATAGATTTCAAAATTTCCTTTCACATTAGCTGTCTTTGTGACTAATCTATGTCCAGTTACCAACAAGAAGTCAGTGAAATTGACATTATTTTCTTTAAAATAAAATAATTTTTAAAAGCCTTACTTTCAGAAAACAAAATTTCTCTCATTTGCATAATCATCTCTCCAGGTAGTCTCATTACAGTCTTTTTGACCAAAGTCTTTATGTAAGCATACTGGTTTCATTAAGGGTTTTTTAAATCCTTTTTTTAAATAATCTTAATATACGCTTTCAACAAAGTCTGAATTCTGAATTATTGGATAAGATTTCGTGCACAGTCATTGTCATAGTTCAGCCCCGATCGGGACCAGACTACGCAGTCTCTCTCTCACTCCCCCCCACCCTCCGAGGGAATAGAGGGAGATGATATAAGAGAAACAGCTCGAGGTGTGAGATAAGGACGGGAAGAAATCCTTAAAGTTACCATTACGGGCAAAACAGACTCGACTTGGGGAAAACTATTCATTTATTTCTAAAACTAGCAGGAGAATGAGACAGAGAACAAGATAACCTCTCCCCACCGCTCCCTCTTCCCAGGCTTAACATTATCTCTACTACCTTTCCCTCCCTGCCGAGTGGCACAGGGGGGAAGAGGGAATGGGGGTCGCGGTCATTTCATCACACGTTGATTCATGCCACTGCTTCAGTGTCGGGGGAAGAACTCCTCGCATTCCTCCCCTGCTCCATCATGGAGTCCCTCCCACAGGCCACAGTCCTTCGTGAAACTGCTGCGATGTGGGTCACCTCTTCCACAGGGTGTAGTCCCTCCAGAACGCCTGCCCCAGCAGGCCCTCCACGGGCCACAGCCTCCTTCAGGCATCATACCCTATCAGTATGGGGTCCTCCACAGGCTGCAGGTGGATCTCTGCTCCTCCATGGACCTCCATTGGCTGCAGGGGGACAACTTGCTCCACCATGGTCATCCCCACAGGCTGCAGGGGAGTCTTGGCCAGGAGCGACATTACTCCTCCCTCTCCTTCTTCACTGACCTTGGTGTCTGCAGCCATTCCTCTCACAAGAAAAATTCTTCACAACAGGCAGGAAGACACCTCTCAGGATCTTTTTACATCTCATTCACATCTCATCTCCTCTCCATTTCTTGCAGCCGGGCCAGGCTGAGTTGGGCCCAGTTGGCCACCTGGTGGGAGGCCAGAGGGTGAGGCCTGCAAGGCCCACAAGGCTCGCCCCTCCCCCTCTCTGCCCCCACTCAGCTGCTTCACATCTTCTCTACTTTTTTTTTTTTTTTTTTTTCTGTTTTCCCCTTCTTAAATATGTTATCGCAGAGGCATTATCACAGAACATTCTGCTACCAGCAGGTCTGCCCTAGGCCCGGCCAAGTCCACTGAACAAAGGGGAGCAACTTCTAGCAGTTTCCTACAGAATCTACCACCTTAGGCCCTCCCTCACTAAACAAAACCACAGCAGTCATGCTGGACTGATTTTCTCTTGTAAGGACGATATCCCAGTTAGTAGAGAAAAATTAATCAATACAGAATACAGAGCAAAACTCCTTCATTAAGTTTAGTAGTAGAACAAAGTTATGACTAAAGAGGAGAAATTTTGTTGAACAGTTGATTTTCCACAATAGGAAAAAAAAATACAGTTCAATCATTTCAAAATTGCATCAGTATGTAAAAAAGGAGCTAGGACAAATTTGTCCAAACAATAAGATTTAAAATGGTTTACAGGCAAAATGAAATAACCTATGTGGATGGATCTCCAATCTTTACTTTATCCTAACAACTCAGAATTACAAAAGTCTATATAGTCAAGTGCATGTCAGCCATGATTTCAAAGATTACTAAGTGCCAAAGGAAAGCCTGCCAAAGTGGCTCAGGAAGACTGAGCAGGCTGCCAAAGACAGAACAACATAGAGAATAGACTTCCATTCAGACCTATATCCAAAGATGTGAGGTACATGTTTCTGAGTGCTCTTTCACCGCAGTAGGAGGGGGGTAGTAAGTGGAGTCATCTCTCTGATTTACTGATTTATGACATATTATAAACTTGTCCTGGTTTCAGCAGGGATGGAGTTAATTTTCTTCACAGTAGCCAATGTTTTTTGGATTTCGTGTGTGAAGAATGTTGATAAACACCCTGATGATACGAGTTGTTGTTCATGTCTGGCTTTCCAAGTCTCGTTGAAGTCTCGTTAATGTGCAGATGCGGGAAGCTGGGCAAAAGACAGACAGAATAATTGATCCAAACTGGCCAAAGAGAGTATTCCATGCCATAAACGTCATGCTCAGTATATAAGTGGGGGTTGCCCAGGGCAGGGGACATTCTTTTCTGGTATCCGTTCGGGCACCCTTGGCATCCTTTTCTTGTCTCTTGCTTGCTGACATCGTTCCCTCTACCTTGCTAGCTTGCTCTCCTCCCTTGCTTGCTGGTCGGTGTCGTTCCTGTGATCGCTGCTCAGGATGGGCTGTGTCAGTCATTCGGACATCGAGTGGTGAGAAATTGTACATTGTTCATTTTGTATATTTTGTATATATTAATATCCTTATATTCTGTTAGCTTTGTAGTTTTTAGTATTTCTAGTAAACTGTTTTTATCTCAACCCACAAATTTTCCTTTCTTCCCAATTTCTCTCCCCCGTCCCACTGGGTAGGGGGAGGGTGAGTGAGAAACTGTGTGGTGATCCAGGCTAAACCATCACAAAAGTCCATGGAACTTGAAGTCAGTCTTGCTGATTTGCAAGTCAAAAAACATCATCTAGTAATGTCACTATTTAAGTTAGTTCTCTTATGCAATTAGCTTTTATTTTTGAAGTGTTTTTCTTGCCTTTAATAAAGAAAACTTAAGTCACAAGAGCAAAGACAGTCTGAACTTACATCTGAGTCCTCTTTCCTTTAGAATTCCTACCTATCATGTCATTGCTGACATTTAATTTCTAGAAATAATTGGGCTAAAAATCTTAAAGTTGTCCTGTTTTAGACAAGCTACAGAAAAAATGAGTAGCAGTGCCATGGACCAATTGATATAGAATTAGATCCATAAAGAGCCTTTTAGAAAAGCTATACTTTACTTCTGCTGAATCTTTTTTTTTTCCTTTTCTTCTAGAATAGCATACAACCCCTTCCAAATTATCATACAGAACCCCTTATGTAAACCATTACTGAAAAATTACTTTTTTTTTGTTATTCATAATGTTTGACTGCTTGGTTACATGATAAGATTTTAGAAAATATTAAGAAATACATTCCAAAATACTTTTTAGCTCAATGTGTATGCATTTAACATTTACAAAGGTGAAGAAGTCAATAAATTTAGGGTTGATTTGCTGTGTTTTGATACGAAAACCATTAAAAAGTGGTTTCAACTTGACAGAAATTAGTAACTTAAAAATCTCCAGTAGTTTATTCACTCATACATTACCCTGAAGCTAATTACATAAATGGTACTATGTGTATCTTAGCCAATTAAACCAATATCTTTTGATCTGTTTGGACTAATAGGAACAGACCACGCAGTCCTTTCACAGAGACATACCCCAAACCTTTGTAAACAAAATCAGTCTGAGTGAAAGAAGGATAGCACATAGCTAGTCTTCTCCCTGAAATTTTGTTTTGGGTTCTTCTGTCAGCGGGTCACTTAAAATAAAACTCATCAGGTTGCAACACATCTTTATATAAAAAGACACAATCTGAATTTCTGCTCTTGATCTCTGCACATTTGTCACACTCCAATTTTGGATGAGAAGAAGGCCCCCTTGCTTTCTAGCTGACCTCAGACGAGTCTGGGAGGCTAGGGGCGGCTGGACCAACCTCTCACACACCGGAGGGTGGTTTTGCTCGTATTCTTGGGAACAGAATTAAGACTCAAAACGGAGTCAAGTGCCAGGTAACTTTATTTGCCCAACAACAATTTTGCAAATGCAAGAGAAAGAGAGAAAGAAAGGAAAGAGGAAAAAGAGTTTCAGTTGCAATAGCTACCACTACGGAGCTGCGGTGTCCCGACAGTCCAGTTCGTTCGGTGGGAGAACATTCCGTCCAATGTTGGTTCCGATGTTGGTTCTGTCAATATTGGTTCCTATGTTAGTTTGATGATGGTTCTTTTGGTGGTGGTTTCCTTTTTGATGCTGGTTGTTTCTGTCCTTTTATCGTTTGTCTCGTTGCATATTCATTGTCCTTAAAACAGGAAGCCTCTAGTCCTGTGGTTTGATTGGCTTGCAAAAGATCAGGAATTGGCTTGCAAGATAATGGGCCTATGGTTTAACTGATGCTCCATTGCTTAAGTGGTGGTTTGACGTTTTGACAACGTTGAGACAAGACAAACATTTGACACGGTCTCTTACAACATTGATAATAGGGTATTTATGAGATCTTGAAAATTTTGTACAACAGCATGAAATCAAAAGAAAATTAAAATTTAAAATTGAAGCTGATATGGAATGCAGAGTTACCAGTGTTGCACACCACAGTTACCAGAAGGAAAAAGATTTTGTGCCAACCTATTCAGACAATAGAGTAACTATAAAGCTTTGCACTAAGGAGTATACTCGTAAGTATAGTACTGGCTAAAAATAAATGAAAGTGCTGATTTTTCAACCTTTTCATATTTATGTGTAAATTATTAATAAATTGAGAAGGCATAGGTCTGTAACTTCCTCATATTTTTAAGCAGTATAGATAGGATTCAGAAAATAAAGTGTTTGAACAAGATATATAAAGAATTTTTTAGCAATTTCCCCACTATCTGTAAGTATAAGGAAGATATTTGACAGAGTGGGTTGTGTTTAAGTGTAGGAGCAACATTAGATATACGATTATATATAACTTCTGTATTGAAATCTCTTTGAAAATTTTCAAAGGTGTAGATTGGACTCCCCCCCAGCTTTCCCACCCCACCATCCCTCATGATAGGCTCTTTACTAATTTGGCATTCAGAAATACATTTCGCTTTTAAGTGGAAAAATGAATGCAATTGATGAAGGACTTTATGATGGGAATAAGAAAAAAGAAAATAGTTCAATGTTATTGTAAGAATCTCTTTGTTTTTCCTGGAAAAAAAAAAAACCAAAGAGCTTGCCATGTATTTCAGGAATTATTCTGCAGTCTGTTCCAGATAGGTGGATCTCTGTTAGATCAGAATTTTGATGTCTAAATATGTAAGGATGTTATAAATTTTTGTGTACTGCTGAATTAATTAGCAAAAATAATAAAGTATTGCTTTACTATTATCAGCAGTCATGAGTAAATTTCTACAATTAATTGTATGAGATATGCAGGGAATCTCTTTAATAAGCAGTCAAAATTATTATGAAAGACAACATTTACCCCCTTGTACTACTGCTGTGAAACAGCATAATAAATTGGAATAGGTTGCAGTTCACTAGGTGAGATAGACTGAAAATCCATTAGATTAATTACTTCTCATAAGTATAATTATGTTTACGGTATGCTACATTTCTAGATATCTAATGGGCTTCAAATAAGTGCAAGATATAATTAAAAACTTTATCTGGGAAGTCAAATCACTAAGCTTAAAAAGAAAAATTCTCCCAGCCCAGACAGCCAATAGTAGGCTTCCTTTTCCCTAATTTGTAACTGTAATCTATATAAAGAGCTCACCCCTTGCAAACCATAGCTAACAGTGAAATCACACTATGATTTTACAGTGAAAAATATGTGTTTGAAAAAATCTGTAATCCTTTAAAGCAGACAGTTTCTTAGTGGGTCTAAGCTGAGTGGGCTGTTGTTGTTTATACTGAGCAGTATATCTAGTTCAGCAGTTTGAAGGGAGTTTGAGAGGTCATCTAGACAAGGAGGCTTACTCCGCCCTAAATTTGATGTCTAAAAGTTCATAATCTGAATTTCACCTGTTAAACTCCCTCTGTAATTAGCAGACTGAAATATACACTCACAATGCATTATATTCTAAGAAAAAAAAAATCAGATAGATAATATGTATGTACTTCCATCTCATTAAACCTATGTCTCCTCAGGGAGACTGATGTATTTTAGATATCTAACATTAAACAAGATTTACATCTAAATTATGGGATCCAGGAGCACTTCCAATCTCCAGGAAACAAGTGATTACAACAAAAAAAAAAAAAAAAAGATCCTTAGTATATTTTCAAAGGAAATTTGTTCACCTCTCTGCACACTTTCTTTTGCATCCCCAATCTCCTTACACTGGTTTCTACTGGAAGAGAAACTAGGAGAAAGAGTAAGAAAGTAGGTGTGATTTGGTCCAGCTGGTGCATTGATGTGGAAGACTGGATGGAGAAGATGGACTTCAGGACACATTAGAAATCATATTGTTCCTGCAGCTGGATGAAACATTCTAAGTTTATTTTAAGATCTTTGCAACTGCAAATACAAGAGGACACCCGCAAAAGGGTCAAATGCCTTCCTAGATGTAGCAAACAAGATCTTACTGTTTTGCAATTTTAAGTTTTAGAACAAAGACTAGAACAATCCAGGGAGCAGGATTGGGAATTCTAGGTCTCATTATGTCAAACCAATTTTTTATCAGCATATAATTTTTCAATGACAGTCACAAGTACAGCGATATTTCTGAATGCAATCCATGCAATCTCTTATTTTCAGCTTGACCACAACTAAATCTTGGGTCTCATCAATTGAGAATTGAATTTCTCAATTTGAAATTGTTTAGTTACTTGTCTTTTTATTCACATCTTTTCATTTAGATTCCTGGCTCTCCTTATGGAATACTGCTTTAAAAGAAGATTGGAGATGCGGTATTTTTTGAGGGAAAAAAAAATCCAAAAGAGAGGCAACTTTTTTTTTTCTTTTTTTTGTTTAATACAAATATTTAGATGACTGAAAAACATGCAGATTGAAGGGAAAAGAAGGTAAAAAAAAAGCAAAACAGCACAAAAAAAAAAAAAACAAAACCCAAAGAATGAAAGACCAATTCAGGTGGCTTTTATTTCTAAACTTATCACTATTACTTCTCACCGTTTCCCTTACACTTTAATGACAGCATGATAACATTCAATGTGTTTATTGGTATTATAATCAGACCATTCTCTTGTTTAGAGTTGCTGAATATGTTTATGCTTTGAAAAATAAATTTATCAATTTAATTTAACTAGATACAAAGCAGGCTATTGATGCTGCACTTTCTTGTAAAACTGTCTATTAGTAGCAGTCTAAATTGACAAGTAATTGACCTCCTTGTGTCCCTTGCAGGAAAAAATGTGAAAACTGACTTAACCAGGTTAAGATATGCAATCATATTGATGTGGAGCCATGTTTTATCATCTGATTGCACATGAATGTCAGATGCATTTAGGATGAACTTCAAAAAATAAAAGATACTGAAAAAAGAATATCCTTCCTATAGAAAATATTTGTTATTTTTAGAGTCTCAAAGTCAGAAAAAGAATGCTACAGACAAGTATCAGGTTATACTTCTGTGCAAAATACTGCTGTAGCCTCAGTTCATTAAGATACACTGAGTTCATCACAGATTGTTTTAATAATCTGTAGATTTGGTTTTTTTAATAAACATTAAAATCATACTGAATTCTACTAAGATCCCTCCCTAGGATATTTTCGTAAGAAACAATAGTCTCTTAGATTCTTTGGGTGCCTTTTCTCCATGAATATGTATAAAGCATGCTCTCCTCCAAGCTGAATTAAGGAATATACACTAATAATGAATTAGATTTATTATATCAGACTGGGGAGTCTGTTGCTATTGAGAATACTTTCTTTTCAATAATAAGGAACCTTTAATAAGGAACCAATGCTGGCATCTTCTTTTCGTATTTAGGTATTGGTATTCTATTTTATAATGCTTAACTTTGAAAACAGGCATTTGAAGAAGGCTATGATTAATGTTGGTATAAGACATGGATGATAGAATAAAAGCCATTGATATGAACTGAGGAAAGGTCTTAATCTGATAAATCAATATAATGTGTGAAAAATATGAATTCTAGACCTAGTCAAATTGGCAATAGATATATTATTGATTTTAAAAATTACTTCAAATAGATCTTTTCTAGATTTGGATAAATATGATAGTTGAGACTAGACTATTTCAGTAGGAAGGGACCTACAACGATCATCTAGTCCAACTGCCTGACCAGTTCAGGGCTTACCAAGTTAAAGTGTGTTATTATTCTTTAGCAGGACCTTGTTGTGATAGGACAAGGGGTAACGGTTTTAAAATAGAAGGAAGCAGATGCAGACTTGAAATAAGGAAGAAATTTTTTACAATGATGGTGGTGCAACACCTCAACAGGTTGCCCAGAGAGGTGTCAGATGCCTCATCTCTGGAAACATTTAAGGCCAGGTTGGACTGGGCTCTGAGCAGCCTGATCTGGTTGAAGATGTTCCTGCTTCTTGCAGGGGGATTGCAATAGATGACCTTTAAAGGTCCCTTCCAACCCAAACTATTCCATGATTCTATGATTAAGGGCATTGTCCAAATGCCTTTTAAACACTGACAGGCTTGGGACATCAACCACCTCTCTAGGAAGCCTGTTCCAGTGTTTGACCACCCTCTTGGTAAAGAAGTGCTGCCTAATGACCAGTCTATACCTCTCCTGGCACAGCTTTGAACCATTACCACACATCCTATCAATGCATACCAGGGAGAAGAGATCAGCACCTTCCTCTCCACTTCCCCTCCTCAGGAAGCTGTAAAGAGCAATGAGGTCGCCCCTCAGCCTCCTTTTCTCCAAACCAGACAAGCCCAAAGTCCTGAGACTTTCCTCACAGGACAGTCCTTCTAGCCCTTTCACCAGCTTTGTTACCCTCCTCTGGATGCATTCAAGGACCTTCCCATCCTTCTTAAATTGTAGGGCCCAGAACTGCACACAGTACTCCAGGCCGCACCAATGCTGAAAACAGGAGAATTGCCTCTTTTGACCACCTGATTACACCGTGTTTGATGCACCCCAACATGTGGTTTGCCATCTCAGCTGCCAGGGCACACTGCTAACTCATACTGAGCCTGCTGTAGACTCACAATCTCAGAACCCTTTCTGCAAGGCTGCTCTCCAACCACTCCTCTCCCAGTTATTACTCCAGCCTAGGTGCAGAATCCAACATTGGACTTGTTAAATTTCATCCCATTAATCTTAGCCCAATGCTCTAATCTATCTAGATTCCTCTGCAAGGCCTCTTGTCCCTCAAAAAAAAGTCAACAGCACCTCCCAGTTTGGTAGCATCATCAGACTTGCTAATGGTGCATTCAACTCCTGCATCCATTGGTAAATACACTAAACAGAAGTGGCCTTAGAGTTGAACCCTGAGGAACACCGCTGGTGACCGGTCACCAGTCAGATGTAGCCCCGTTCACTACAACACCTTGAGCCCTGCCCTTCAGCCACTTCTTCATCCAGTGCACCATGAAGCTGCCCATTCTACAGTTGCACAATTTGTCCAGAAGGGTGCTGTGAGAAATAGTATCAAAAGCCTCACTAAAATCCAGAAAAAATGCGTTCAGTGCCTTCCCTTCATCCGTGGATGATCTTATAATAGATGGATATCAAATTGGTTAAACAGGACTTTACATTTGTGAACTCATGTTGACTTGAATTATTCTTTAAATATCTTTCAATAGTACCCAATATAATCTCCATAATTTTTCCAGGAACTGAGGTTAGACAAACAGATCTGTAGTTGCCTGGGTCTTTCCTCATGCTGTTTTTTGTAGCTTGGAATAATACTGGCTAATTTTCAGTCAGCAGGGACCTCCCCAGACTCCCAAGTCTTCGGTAGACGATCGAGAGGCATCCTGCTATAACATCTGCTATCTCCTTCAGTACTCTGGGATGAATCCCATCAGGCTCCATGGACTCTTGAACGTTCACCTGACACAGCTGGTCCATTACAATTTCAGTGTTCACAAATGGGAAGTCACTGTTCTCACACTTGTAGTCCTCCAACTCAGGGGACCAGGCAGCCCAAGGTCTATCAATATTACTAAAGACAGAGGCAAAAAAAAATGCATTCAATGTCTCCACTTTTTCTTTATCACTATTAGTCAGAGGACCATCTTCAACAAGTATCAGTCCAATGCCTTCTTTTGATCTCCTCTTGCTATTGACATACTTCAAAAAGTCCTTCTTGCTACCTGGAACAATACTGGCCAGTTTCAACTTTAATTGAGCTTTGACCTTTCGTGTCTTCTCCTTGCATATATGAACCATGGCTCTGTAATCTTCTTGTGATGCCATACCTTGCTTCCAGAGATTTGGATCCCCACAAGCAATTCTCTGTTCAGCCAAGTTGTTCTGCCCTGATTGCTTGACTTACAAAACAGTGGAATTGCCTGCTCGCATAGTGGAATTGCTTGATAGACAAAAGTGTAACTTGGTTAATAAAAGACTACTTTTCGTCATCATTTCCACACATTGGCCAGGGTTCAGATATAATAGAAGAATAATTTTCCCAAAATAAAGGACACTGCTAAAAATTAATACACTTCATGATCAATCAGTAAGTGATCAGCTACTCTCAGGATATCTTAAGAGCATTATAAATATGCTGACCACTACTTGCATGAGTAAGGTCAATAGAACTGTTTTGTTGTGAAGGTGGAAGACAGTCAGTGAGAGGGAATATGAATGTTACAATTAAGACTCTCAAATATAGGCAAAAAAGGTTAAAGCCAGTTTAGATACTTTTTTTTTTCTTTTTATTTGAAAAACTCCATCTTAAGTAAGTTATCTAGAATTACACTATTGCTGAGAAAGGCATTGAATACAAAGCATTTAAGATTTGTTTTTTTTTTCAACCACACACATTTGCAAGACTTCACTGTAGTCCTCATCAAATAGTATCAGAATTTCCTTCAGGCTGTTTAAAAAGACTGTCTTGGTCTTGTTTGTTTTGTACTGTTTTATCATCTTGCAGTATAAAACAAAAGATTGTGATTTTCTAATTATAAAACTAATTAACTCTCACAAAGTAAAGGACCTGGACTTTAACTCTTGAGCTATTTCTGTAGGTGTAGAGCACAAAACAATTAACTATCTAATCTCAGCTCCAAATTGTGTATTTAGATAACAGGGACCTCCCCTTTCCAGCCTAATTATAAAGTTATACAAAATGTAAAAATAACTGTATTTGTTTATATAGATATAGATTTCCTGCAAACCAGAAATCTGATTTCATTTCAGGTTTTTTTTTCATGATTTTTAATAAAGAAAATAATTAAAAAGTGTCTTGCTCAGATATAAAATTTTTATTATTGCAGCCTCAGATTTGAATGTTTTGTCCTCAAAATGATAATAGTAAAACAGTAGTGAGAGTTGTTGTGTTTTGGGTTTGTTGTGCTTTCTGATAATTTTATAACTTTTTCTGTCTCCCCTTTTTTTTTTTTTTTTAATAAGTTTCAAGGGCTAGGTCGTACTTTAAAAAATACAAAGCCCTATTAATGTCACACTTGATCAATACATACAATGCAGAAAGGTCTTTTATTGGCTTTCTATAAATGTACAGTTTTATATTCTTCTTGATAACTTCTCTGTCCTTGCTTTCTTCTCCTTCACTGACTATTCACTTTATAACTTTCCTTTTACACTGTTTTAAGTTTTATAATTGAGTCTGTGAACAATGTTGGATTAATAAATGCCTTGGAGACAGAAGTCTATTTTTTTTTTTCCAGAAGAGCAGTATATCCTTAATGTACAGTTTTTATGGGATTACTGTAATCTTTCTTCTCCCTTTACTTCCTTGTTTTATTATTGGAAAATCACTTTAAGGAGTCTTTAGAGATTGTCTCTTCACACAAATATCAGGAATATTTCCTAACACTTGACACCATCTGTTGTAAGTGAAGCACACTGAAACCTACACATAGAAACCTAGACAACTCTGAGTAGTGTTGGACAAGAAAAAGTTGAGGGAGGGGGCAGGGGAGAAACTTGAGAACATGTGTTGATAGTAACTTGGTTAGTTAATTATTTTTAATATAGAATCATAGAATATTTTGAGTTGGAAGGAACCTTTAAAGGTTATCTAGTGCAACTCCCTTGCAAGGAGCAGGGACATCTCCAACTAGATCAGGTTACTCAGAGTTCTGTCCAACCTAGCCTTGAGTGTTTCCAGGGATGGGGCATCTACCACCTCTCTAGGCAACCTGTTCCAGTGTTCTACCACCCTCATTGTAATTTTTTTTTTTTCTAATATCTAATCTGAATCTACCTCTCTCAATTTAAAAGAGACATACACAAAATATTAAGGAGAAATACACAAAAATTTAAAAATTCACTTTTTAAAAAAAAAAACAATGAAATGGAAAGGGAAGGGTTGGACTGCTAAAAGAAAGACATACAAAGGAAACCACAAAAATATATGGTTCTATGCAAATAGCAAGTTTTCCTCTGCTTTTTAGCTTTTCTATACAATGTAAAAATAGTTGGAATTAACAATCTGTTGCACTAGAACTGTACAAAAGTCTGAACATTAGGATAGCTAAAAAAAAATCAAACATACAGTAAATTGGAATGGATTTCTGAGAAAAGGATGAGAAAAGTTGAAAAAGACTAGTAACAAGTGCCGCAAAGTAGTAAAACCTGCCTTAGCTATAAAATATACCACATATGACCTACAAATTTTCCTATTCTAAATGTCATTTATAGAAAATTACCACACTACCAAATTCTTATAAAGCCTGGTAAAACATAAACATAAAAACTTAATTTTCTTTTTGCTATGTTTTCAGTGAAACACAGAGGAGGAGAGGGAGGGTAAAAAAATAAAAAGGCTTGAGGTTTCATTATTTTAATTTTCCTAGTAAATGATTTAGTTATTCGGTCATTTTCTGTATTTCTAGTATGTATATATAAATATATATTTAGAGTGCAGAATCTGATGAAATGTCAAACTGGTTTTTTTATTTATTAAATAATCTGAAAAAGATCTGCTGCAGTCATGACATTTGCAATTGATTAGCAAAGACAACATAATCCAATACAACATTCTGTTAAGAAGGATTAAATATTATTATATAGAGAAAGTGGTCAAACAATTTACGAGAATTTCTGTTTACTTCTGTGCAGGTGAATAGTGTCATTTTGAAACTAAATATTTAACATAAGATAATAGAGAACCTTTCTCCAATTTCTCAGTAGCAGCTATCCTTTGCCTGTACTCTGATTGTTTGAGAAACGACTATAGCTGTTTACCGCTCTGGTTTTAGACACCCAAGTCACTAAGTTACTTCTAAGTGTAAGTCATTTCCCTGTATAGACTTACTCAAAACTTAATAAAGAGATAGGCAAGGGTGAACAGCTAGGCCATTATTTTTAGACCAGTTAAGAGAAAGGTAAATTAAAACCACTGTTGAAAAAGAAGCCTTCAGATTTAACAAGAACAAAGGTATGGCTTCTTTTAGCCATACAATAAATAAGTAGAAATCAGAAATTATCACAGTTAAAAGCATATCTTCCAGAAAAAAAAAAAAAGATTAATAGTATAGACCATAATTTTATTTTTTAAAAAGTTGATTTGAGAGAAGCACATCCCAGCTTGATCAAATCACAGTACTTGAGATGGTCATTAAGACCTGTTATTTGGGTGACCTAAACATTATTTTATGTTATCTGAAAAATTCTGCTCCCTATTTCAATTTTGTTTAGAAAATAAAAGCCAAAAGATGTAGCAGTGGCAGCATATTGTTAGAGGACTTGTAGAACACTTCTGATCAAAGACTAAGACATATTCTTTTCAATAGTGATGCCAATATACACTTATCTTTTGCATCTAACTACAACTTTCACGAATATCCTTTGTTTAAATAACGTTAAAAAAAAACAATAGGAGAGGCAAGGTAAGTAGGAGCTGCCATCTCATGTCACAATATCTCCAGTAGAAAGGTAAAACCTAGAAAATAAGAAACTCAGAAAAATAAGATGCTTTAGCCTCTTCAGAGCAATCAGATGGCAGAAAAGATATGTAATTTGGAATGAGTTAGAACATTTTGTAATTTATTCTGTCTCAATCACCCAACCACTGTCTGGTGCCTACTTTCAAGGTACTAGAGAGGCTAAGATGGGGGGGTCTGAAATAGGCAGCCTGAGCTGAACATAGATTTCAAGATGGACATTTCTCTTCCCGTGGAATTTCACAGCTTCTAATAGCACTAAGTGAGAAATTAAAGCTAAACCGTTTCCACTCAAAACTAGCAAGGAAATCATAAAAGAAGAAAGATAAAACATAAAACAATAGGTTAAGTGTGCCAAAATAAATTAATATGTTAAGGTCAAATGTCCATTTAGAAGTTCATTTTTAAGATGAAATTTTGATGGGAAGAAATACCATGGATGTCAGTGTGCATGCCTGCATCTCTACAGTCAGTTTAAACAAGACATTTTCTACTGATTCCCCTATCTTAATGTATTTCCAATATGAACAGTTTTAACAGCATTATACTACTAAAATATCACAATGTATTTTTTTAAAAAAAAAAGATAAATTGTTCCTTTTGTGCACTTCAAGGTGTCACTTTAAAAAAAAAAAAAAACAACACACACCAAAAAAAACCCCCAAGAACCCTTCACAGTCTCTAATCCACTCCATGGAAAGAAAGTAATGGGATTAGATCACTATCACAGTTTCTTTCATTGAGTTAAATGAGCTGAGTGTTATTGAAAAGGACTACGCTCTTCAATACAGCAGAACATGGAAACACCTTTGTTGGTATTACAATTAGATGTCCTCGTTGTGCTCATTGTATCTAGTCACATCGTTATCAAAACCTTTCCTTCACCTAGACTCAAAAATCTTAGTATCGACAGCTCCTTAAGACTATATAAAGAAGCAGCAGTCTGAAGTAATTTTCTGTCTGGAATTTTAAATTGTTGGCTTCATTATTAAATCATAGCCTCTAATTTTGATCCACATTTCACAGCAGTGTTTCTACCATATCTGAGAAAGTTCTTTTATGCTTTCATCTTACGGTTCAGCCATTTCATAGATATGTAGTTAATCTGGTTTAGATGTCCAGTGCTGTACAGTGACAACACATAATTCATCAAAATGTGTTAAATCTAGCAGGATTATTTCAAAGATATGAAAGGATTTATTAATTCATTTCTAGAAGGATAATTTATCTTTAATCTGATTAAAACAGAACATTTAAATAAATTAGTTATATTCGCTTTAGGCACATCTATTCTCTGTGGTTTAGTTTTAGCTTATCACACATATAAGATCATTGAAAATGTAATTGAAAAAGAAGATTCATCAACATGGAAAAAAGCTACCATTGAAAAGATGATTTCAAGTCTAAACTTTCACTTTACATATTATTTATATAGATATATAGATATAGAAAGTCATAAGCATGCTCTTTCATATTAATTTATGATGGAAGCAGTAATTTTAATCAGAAGTTAAAAACATAGATTCTTAAATAACATTTGTGGTAGATTATTTTAAAATACTCTTCAGTTTCCATGTAAACTTCTACTTTTCTTCTTTTTTTTTTAACAAAGATTTTTTTTTTTTTAAGAAGGGATTTAGATTTTACTGAGTCTCTCCCAGAGGTCTTAATGTGTACTGACAATATAAAAATTAAATACTATAATATTTATATAACGTCTTATTTATTTATCTACATTGACTTTGCATTTCCTACAAATCGCACTTCCCACAGTGTCATGGCTCTCCTCCTCTGCCTAGTTAATGAAAGGTGACAGCTTAAAGTAAATTTTATTAGGTATTAATATAGTCAGAAACCAGAATATCTGTGATTCTACCTCTACTATTTTATAGTTTTCTATCTTAGGTACCAGGAAATTTTAGATTTCATGTTACCAAGAAAATAACAACACATTGGCAGAAGTCAGGGAAAAGAAGAAAAAGTGATATTGGGAGCTGGAGGGAATGATTTCAGAGTGATGATGAATAGAGCTAAAAATAAAAGAGTTTAGCTAAACAGTAACTAAGGGGGATGAGAGAGAGACAAAGAGAGAGAGAGGGACAGAAAAGAAGAGAAACTATTTTACATGGAAAACAGGCTATCTTAGAGGTAATGAGGTGAGATTAAAAAATGGAAAGTTTAGACTGAATATCGGTAAAGACCCTGACAGGGAGATGTATTAAGATTTGGAATAGTCTCCTAAGGGTAGCGGTAGAAGATTCATCATTTGGCGTTTTCAACACTAGACAGGACAAAGCACAGGAAAAAATATAGTTGGACAAAATCCTGCCTTGACAGAGAGATGAAATGAATAATCTAATAGGCCTTTTCCATCTCTAACTTGTTGCTATGAAACTGCCAGAAAAGGCTACATTTAATCTTCTCAATGTCTTTTATTCTTTTATACATAAATTATCTTAATCTTTTCTGCGCATTTTCTGCCTCTTCTGTCTCCTTTAACAGAGATTTAGAAGAAGTATTTAAAATATTTTCATTCTGTTTCCTCTTTAACTGTTGCACGTTAATTTTAGTTCTCAGATGAACGAAACACAAAAATGAATAGTGCTTAGCTGGGTATTAGAGATGAGGTGGAATTTTTCATTTAAAGTTTTCTTTTGGAATTGTCAGGATTTTCACTAAGCTTTTGTAAAATTTTAGATCGCAGTTCCAATTCAGACAAAATTAAAACTAATCTCTAATCATCTGCCATGTTTTGAACATTTTATCTAGAAATTAGGCAAGCATTTTAAAAAATCCAACTGTTATACTGCTGAAGGAAATATAAGTGTCACTGAAATCTTTCAGGCAGTACATTTTACTCTTCTCTTACTGTTCTTGATTTTGTTTGCATTTATATGAGCTGTTTTCTTTCAGCAAAGGGGGATGGCAATGGATGCTTTGTTCTCAATGGGTCATATAGGCATGTGTCACAGTGAAGTTACCAAGCAAGTGTACCATCTCTTCTCTGAAATAGTCCTCAGAGAGCCAAGTGCCACAGGAGACTTGGAAGTGACACGCCACAAAAGACAGACCACAACTTTCAGAGAAGGTGCAGTGAGAATCACATCTTTGTCACCCACGTAAAAATGGAAAATCACAAGGAGAGGAAAAAAATTATTGTTGTGATGTGCCAGATACACAAGTGGACTTAACAGTATGATTCATGGAAAAAAAAAACCTACAGTGTTTTTTCATTAATTGCTTTAAATTACTTAATTTTCTGAAAAGCTCTAGTTGCTCTTAGAGGCCAGAAAGCCAAGTGGACTTGGCAGATTTTGCTGCTAACTTACTGATCCTGAGATAAACAAAGGTCATAATCAATGGAGAAATTAATTATTGCTAAATTGATGGTACTCTGGTTTATTGCAAGACTGACAGTATTCTTTTTTTTTTCATACAAATTTTGAAATACTGATTTTGGTTTGAAAATGGTAATTTTCCTTTTGTCTTTCTTTCTTTAGACAGCAATAATAAGAACAGTTGTAAGCTGTTTTTCTATTAACTTAAAGAAGATTTGTCATTTATCACTTCATTTCGTGACATTGTTTAATAGGCAGGAGAACCAAACAAAATCTGAATTTACTTAGGAGTTGCATCACTTCTTCGCCATATTTTGATTAGGTAACCACTTACTCAAAATATTATGTCTAACAGGCATTGTAAATCATTTAGCTCTGGCAAGAGATACTTCTTTCTACATACAAAATTACTTGAAAGCTGTGGGTTTCATAATGTGCTTTATAATTTATTTTACTACTGTAATTGAATAACAGATTTCCAAATCTCTTTAGGAACTTAGATAATATCAACATGACATATCCTCAAATATACTCCAGGCATGAAGAAGGGTGAATAGACTAAATAAATATTGTTTATAATTTTAAGAATTTGTAGCCATTTCTAATGGCTACATTCATAGTAGAAAACAAAATACAGCAGAAACTTTTCTATGTTCCTGAAGACAAGTGGCAGAGGATTTCTGTCTAATTGCTACCTGCATTTAAACTCACTTCTCCCCTTAAATAGAATTACTGCTATTACTACTACTTGGGAACAATATGGCTCATCCATGGCTATCCTCCAGTCTGTTTCTAAGCAGTGTCTGGGGAGCACTAGCTGTCATGAAACAAAACTTATAAAGCTACCAGGGAGTGTGTTTGACTACTTCCCACTCTGTAGATATTCAAGGTGTCCTACATTTTAGGGTAACCAGCTTGAAATACCTTCATTGTTACTAGGATTTTGAACATGCTAAGCGGTGGAGCACTCACCTCCTTAGGATTATCCTCAGGATATTTCAGACTGGGCACTTAAAATCACTCAGTTCTCTGAAAGCTGTTTTCCTTTTAATTGGATAGGTTTTAACATGTATCTAAATTTTCTCCTGAAGACAGTAATTTGATATTTTGTCTTTTCTTTCTAATCATAAAACAGAATACAACAGAGAAAAAAAAATAGGTTCTAAAATAAATAAATAAAAAGCAAAGCATGAACATCAGAGAGAAACCTCAAAAGAATGCCTGCTGTAGTAATACTTGACACTCAATTATTCTGTAATTCTAGGAGATCCACTAGTGCATTGCTATCTACACATATGCATAAGTAGCTACCCTGATTAATGTTAGCATATGAACACAAAAAGAAATAATGATGATTTGTATACTTGCTACAAAGGCCTGCCACAGAAACTTGCTAAGAATATATGAAAATTGCTACTTGTTCAAGTGAGAATGGCACTTTAAAATGATAGCCTAATCATTATTAATTCTTTTTATTTTTACCGTATTATCATTAATCCAAAACAGTTCTTTTGGAATTAGTGAAGATGTCATACAAATTTCTAACATTAATTCAACATTAATTACTTGGAGCATTTCTAACAAATAAACTTAAAATGCAGTATTGTGTTTCAAATTTAGTGCACCTTATGATTGTAACTAATAGGAAATATTTTGTTTCTTTTGGAAGTACTAGGAAAATGAGCAGGAATCTATATGGGAATGGTACTGTAACTCTAGGCTACAGAAAGTCTGACTCATGTCCTCTTTATTGCTAAAATGATCAGAATGGTGCTGTGAGAACCATCTCCAAGCATGCTCTTGGTAACTGTATGTCTCTTGTCCAAATACTCCATTCCTGCTTTAACTAGGTACACTAGTGCAGGGAGTCTGTGAAAATTCTGTCAGCTTTTCTTGAGTAATGATAGATACAAAGATTGCTTCAGGAACACAGATGTGACTTCCCAGTTGTGGTTATCTTGCTTTAACATATGTGTGACTGGTTTGAAGTTGGTTTTTTTTGAGGAAGATAGGCGTAGACCTCACAATCATATCTCCCTTGACGCTAGGAGAGGTCTTATATCCTATCTGCCTTTTATCCTGGAGTGACTTTCACTTGGAAGTGAATTTCTCAAATGGCCAGATTCCTGATATTTTCACACAGAAAAGGCTGGACATAGAAAAAGAGACAAGTTTACCTTCAGGTACTCATCTCATTCACAAGAGGATTCACACTCATAATCTGCCTGTAATATTAAATGGAAAGAAAAGCAGCTAAGATAACTGAGAATTTTCTGTCAGTTTGGAAATATACCTTGAAATTTATACGATTGTGTAATGGCACTAGTAATAATAAAACTTAATTTAAAAATTAATAAATATTAGTTTATTACAGAGCTTTTTGTGATATATAACAAAGATGAACAAGAAAATCATGAGTCCCAGTACATTCCGCATCTATTATTTCGTTTGAAAAGCAAAATGTTTTCCAGCATCTATTCTTAAAGCTTATACCGAATTATCAGCATGAAAAAAAAAGCAAAAACCACACCATACTGTAAGGAATAGAATGTAAATGACATTATTAAAAAGTAAGAGTGGTAAATACTATGTTGAATCACTAGCTTCCTAATAGTAAACAGGAAATTAAAAATTTCAGGGTTTTTTTTTTAAAAAAAAAACCAAAAAGATGGATGGTGCAAAAAAAAGTGACCACAGTGGTCAAAGCTAGGAGAAAAGAAAAAAAGAAAAAAAAAAAGAAGAGCTTCTTGGAACAAAGTGGAATTATAAAGTAAATACCATGATTATTATACATGGTTAGCACACACCAATGAAAAATACTAGGTGTTAGTAGGAATTTTGTTTGGGGATAAAATGTTACTGGAATCTTCATTAAGTCAAATACATGGTAATACTAAATCTGTGAGATATGACAGGGTAAGAAATAAAACTATTGCCTTTAATATATTCTCTGTGTTTTGTATAATTTATCAAAGGCAATGAAGATTTCAGATGCAATTATCTGACTAAACAATGTTGATATTCTGATTTTTGATCTGTGGTCTAATTCTATCAAGCAAGTGATAGCAAGACGTTGCAGCTGCTTTCTAATGACAAGTCCCATCATTTATCTTGTCCAGCAGTTGAGGGATAGGTCAGTGGTTTTAATATTTATCATCTTTTTTGTTTGTTTCTTTAATGTATTAGGAATCCTATGCTTTCTTTTAGATTGGGTTTTACCTGCATCTAGTGTAATTCTAAATGGTATTGTCCCGATGAATCTATGGAAGGCAGTCATATTTGAAAGTGTACAAAATATTATTGCATATAACAGTAAATGTGTTACAAATCTATATAGTATTATGTTCATTGTTCAAAATTTTCAGTTTGACCTGAAGCTGAAGATTAGTAGGGTAAAATTCTGAGGCCCTTGTTTTCTCTGCAGGTATTGAATGCTTAGGGTGACAATGTCCACCATTATGATGGCAGTAGAAGTAAAATTGTACTTATAAAGAAGAAAAATACAATAGATGGATTCACCTTGAAATTAAGACAACTAAATGCAGATGTCTAAATACAGGTGTGAACATTCTAACTAAGGGTCTAATATCCTATGTAAGTCAATTGACTGCAATTTCAGGATACAGTTGTCTAAATGTAGATGCCCATGCTCTTTGAGATCATGTAGAGTACTGCATAGAGTACTGCAGAGTACTCCAGAAGACACTTCTATGGACCTGACATTTATAAAACAGGACCTACTTTTTTGATGAGGCAGCTGAAGACTAGTAGGTACACCACAACACCCAAAAATACCACTAAAAATGTATATTTACTGAATTCATCCTGGCCATTCAATACTATCAATGTAACCTGGAGAGTAATTCAGCTTACTGTAAAGCAGACACTTAGGACATAACTCCGTACAAGCATCTAGAGTCACCTGAAATACCCTAAGGTATCTCAAACATTTTGATGGAGTTGGCAGAGATGACATACGACCTATGAGATATTCAGTTCCTTCTGGAGTGGCAGATGGAAGACTTCCCAAATGGCACTGGACTCGTGTATGTGTGTTGATAAAAGAACCTACTTCCTGCTGTCTGGGCAGCTGAATCATATACTAAGCCTTTTGGACTGTTTTTGGAAGTCACTCAGTGAAATTGGCTAAATATAGAGATTTACTGCCATCTCTACATATTGTAACTTCTGCCATCTAACCTCCAGCTGCCCGAAGTGACTTGAAATATATACATGGTTCGTTTCCTTTAACAAGAGTAATATGACATATATCAACTTATCAGCTGCTTTAGCATCAGTCAGAAACCTTCATTAAACTTTTTTTTTTATTATTATTATTATTTTTTTTTTACTTACGAGAAACAAAAAAGATTATGGAAGTACCTGGAATTTATATATTTATTTTAAACATTTTTTTTTTCCTTTTCACATTCCCTTTAACTTCACTGTCTCCTGTACAAAGCTTAATTGTCTTTTCAGATGCACTTACAGAAGGTGTAAAATGTTCATTTGTAAAGAAATAGAAAAATAGTCAGTGGAAATGACCCCGTCTGATCTAACATGTTAAAAACAGATCTTTTTTTTTTTTTTTTTTAAGAACAACACAAACTCTCTCAAGGACACAAAGGGCAAGGAAGACAGAAAACACGGTCTTTGACACCAGCCTTGTTTATAGCCCAAGAGACAAAAACAGTAACTTAAGACACTTAACAAAGTTTATTCTTACAAACTCCTAGGACCTTTTTGAGTCAAGATCTGCCATCATTAGGAAACTCAACTGTATTTACACATAAATCGTGTAGTTTTGTTCTTTTTTTTTTTTTTTTTAATCTCTTCTAAAACAAATAATAGGATCTGAAAATATTTCTGGAACTACAGCCATAAAACATTTTATCTGAAAATACTGAGGATGTTTCTTAGATAACACAGGCTTATTGGAATTCCTGACCCTGGCCACACCACAGCACAATCACCTATTTGAGGAGCACTAGTAACAAGTGACAGGAGTTGGTCTGACTTTTGGGAATTTTACGACTGCTTACTTCTAATTGCTGAATTAATAGCATCTATTTTTCCTCAGCTCCCACTGTAGAAGCAGCTGTAGGTCTCAGAATACCTGAAATCTGGTTTACTGAAGCTTGTCTAGGCAGCTGAGCTATTCCCAGAGGATGTATAAATCTCAGAGATCATAAAACAGAGCTGAAAGCCCGGAATTTGGAACTGGGTATCCTATTATTTACTTTTTCCTAGAGTAAAAGTCACAGAGCTTTAAGACTGCCTTTTTAATAGGAGTTCAGAGGCTGATTGAGCAAAGAGCCAGAAACAGGGGAGTGAGTTGGCTGTGAGAGACTAGAAACTTTGGGGTTCCTGATGTGAAGACATTTACTTAATGGGGAACTGCACCAATGTACATCATGGTAGTTGAACAATTAGGCAACTTATAAGAGAGCAATTTTGGCAGCTACTTCAGAAATCCTTGAAAATGAAAATTTTATATTAAATAGCAATTTATTTGAATGTAAAGCCCCAAAACATGGTAAGTATTTTACATTAATATTATCTTACTGAAATACATTTGGCAATTTCATCCATAAATATTTCCAGGTTTACATAACATGCCAGACAATAAATTTGCATGTTGAAATATTAAATTAGTTCATGTTAATGTAATCCATTTCATGTGATACCTGCAAGCTTATGAAAAGAAAAAAAAAAAAAGGGAGATTATTTTGCTCTTTGGCCTCTAAAGAGCAATTTTTAAAGACATAAATAGCTTCAAAATTATGTGGTAAGATTTTATTTAAAAAATTGCAATTTCCTGTCTTGATTAGTAACATAGTAAATATCTATGAAACAATTATATTCAAAATACAGATTATGAGACAAATGTTGAACCCTCAAACAACCTCTAGAGATTAATTAATCAAAATTGAAAATGTTGAGTGGAGATACGTCTCTCTATTAGTTTTAGCAATCTAAAAGTTAGACTTTGGACTAATTTGCCTCAGTCTTCTTTATAACTAGGAAGCAAAAATAGAATTTCTAAGAAAAATAATGTGTCCAGTCCCAAGAAAAGTGCCTAAGGTGTGCTGAAACACCATGCACACTTACTTTTTTTCTTTCTCATTATTAGAAAACAAGTCTCTATGAGCAAAGCACACACCGAACACTTGGATTGTTAAAGATGAAAAAAATTCAATACTTCATCCAAAATATTTTCAAGTGTTTTTTGAACATGAATAATTTTGAGTACCCCAAATAGTACATTACAGCTAAATGAAGACGGAAAGTGTCCTGTTTAAACTTTATATGTACATAATTTTGTCTACTTGTTTAAGTGTAAGATGATCCATCAGAAGATCAGGCTGGGTGAAGAGTGGATTGAAAGCAGCTCTCAGGAGAAGGATGTGGGCACGCTGGTGGACGAAAAGACAAATATGAGCTGGTAATGTGCACTTGCAGCCCAGAAAACAGCCACATCCTAGGCTGCATCACAAGAAGCGTGGCCAAAAGGTCGAAGGAGGTGGTTCTCCCCTTCTACTCTGCCCTCATGAGACCCCACCTTGAGTACTGCATTCAGCTCTGGAGCCCCCAACATAAGAAGGACATAGACCAGTTGGAGAGAGTCCAGAGGAGGGCCGTGAAGATGATAAAAGGGCTGGAGCACCTCTCCTATGAGGACAGGCTGAGAGAGTTGGGGTTGTTTAGCCTGGAGAAGAGGCGGATCCCAGAAGACCTTATAGTGGCCTTCTAGTACTTAAAGAGGGCCTATGGGAAAGACAAGGACGGACTGTTTATCAGGGAGTGTAGTGATAGAACGAGGTGTAACGGGTTTAAACTGAAAAAGGGAAAGTTTAGAATAGATATTAAGAAGAAATTCTTTAGTTTGAGGGTGGTGAGGCACTGGAACAGGTTGCTCAGAGAGGTGATAGATGCCCCATCCCTAGAAGTGTTCAAGGCCAGGTTGGATGGGGCTTGGAGCAATCTGGTCTAGTGGAAGGTGTCCCTGCCCATGGCAGGTGGGGTTGGAACTAGATGGTCTTAAGGTGTCTTCCAACCCAAACCATTCTATGAATCTATGATTCTGTGATTCTATGATTTCTTCTCCTGATTCAGCAGGTAGCCATGAAAAAGTAATTTTAACCTATTGTTTATAAAGTACAGTGTGGAGATAATTTGGATCTTACATTCCATTGTCAGTGAAATTAAAATAATGATTGACACTACATTACCAGTGAAAATACTCATGTATAAAATCTCTGGGCTTGTGTGCTTAAATGAGTGAAGTGATTGTGATGAAAGTGTTGAAACCAGTAGGTCTGCAAATAGAGTCTGTTTCCCTTTAATATGGTTCCTGCTGGAAGAGGCACTTCTGTCCCCGGCTACATGCTCTCAGTGCCTTTGCTATGCAGAATTAAGTATTTGTATGGCTTTGAGAGGGGATTTATTTGCTTGATAAGTAACTACGATTTATGCATTATGTGTCTTGGGATAGATTCCGTGATTGATCAGCATTTGACCTCATGATTCCTGAGAAAGCAGTGGGGAAGAGAGGGACAGAAGCCTGGTAGCCTACGCTCATACCAGGTTAACTGATAATGCAATGATATCTAAATTTAATATTTCAGATCCAGTTCCATGAATATCTACATCTTACGTGATACTTCTAGAAAAGAAGTGTCTCAAGATTTAATGTATTAAGTGCTGAGTAGTCTCAGAAGGATGGAGGAAAAGGCTAAAAAAGAAGGAAACAAGTAAGTTAGGATCCTGGAGACAGACAGTAGTTGATATATAAGTTGCAATATGTCCACTAGCTGAGCCTTTCAAGGTGAGACCTTTTACACTGTCATACTGATGATTAATTTAGGCAGATATGACAAGGATGGAAAGAAAGAAAGGGGAAAATGCCAGCAGCATAAGGGACTGAAGGAACTTACAGTTTTATAAAGTACAAAGGGCTGACAAAGAAGTGAGAAACACTTAGCAGATAGCTGATGACAAACTCAAATTATCAAGCAGCTGGGAATGTGGGTTGGGAAGGAAAGTAGGTCCAGAAGATACTGGAGCAAGTGCTATTACACAGTAGCAAGAATGAGCTGGAGATTTCTTGAGGACCAGTTAATAAGATACTGGAGGATTTTCATGGGAGCTGCATAAAATTTGTTGCTTTTGGAAGGCTCTCAGTAGCTTTGAGTTTTGAAGGGTTTTGGACATCAGTCTTGTATTTAAAAAGAGTGGTCTAAATCACAGTATTGAACACTGTTAGCTGTACTCCTTAAGAGTTTCATAGAATCATAGAATCATAGAATGGTTAGGGTTGGAAGGGACCTTCAAAGGTCATCTAGTCCAACCCCCCTGCAAGGAGCAGGGACATCCCTGACTAGATCAGGAATATCTTTGAGTACAAAATATCAGAAATGTCTCTGTGCTCTGTTCTTATTTAGCTCAACAGTTGTCGTAGTTCAGCCCCGATCAGGACCAGACTACACAGTCTCTCTCTCACTCCATCCACCCTCCGAGAGAATAGGAGATGATATAGGAAAAACGGCTTGAGGTTTGAGATAAGGTTGGGGAGAAATCCTTAAAGTTACCGTTACGGGCAAAACAGACTCGACTTAGGGAAAACTATTCATTTATTTCTAAAACTAGCAGGAGAATGAGACAGGGAACAAGATAACCTCCCCCCACCCCTCCCTCTTCCCAGGCTTAACATTATCTCTACTACCTCCCCTCCTGAGCGGCACGGGGGGGGAAAGGGAATGGGGGTCACGGTCAGTTCATCACGCGTTGTTTTATGCTGCTGTATCATCATCGGGGGAAGAACTCCTCGCATTCCTCCTCTGCTCCAGCGTGGGGTCCCACCCATACACCACAGTCCTTCGTGAAACTGCTGCGATGTGGGTCATCTCTTCCACGGGGTGCAGTCCCTCTAGAACAGCTGCCCCAGCGGGCCCTCCACGGGCCACAGCCTCCTTCAGGCCTCCATCTGCTCCGGCGTGGGGTCCTCCACGGGCTGCAGGTGGATCTCTGCCCTTCCGTGGACCTCCATGGGCTGCAGAGGGACAACCTGCTCCACCATGGTCTTCACCACGAGTTGCAGAGGAATCTTGGCCAGGATCCACGTTACTCCTCCCCCTCCTTCTGAACTGACCTTGGCATCTGCAGCCGTTCCTCACAACAGGCTGGCAGATGCCTCTCAGGATCCTTTTTACATCTTATTCACTTCTCATCTCCTCTCCACTTCTTGCAGCCAGGCCGGGCCGAGTTGGGCCCAGTCGGCTGCCCGGCAGGAGGCCAGAGGGTGAGGCCTGCAAGGCCCACAAGGCTCGCGCCTCCCCCTCTCTGCCCCCCGCTCAGCTGCTTCACATCTTCTCCTTTTTTTTTCCCTGTTTTCCCCTTCTTAAATACGTTATCGCAGAGGCGTTATCACGGGACATTCTGCTACCAATTGGATTGGCCTTGGCCAACAGTGGGTCCGCCCTAGGCCCGGCCGAGTCCACTGAACAAAGGGGAGCGACTTCTAGCAGTTTCCTACAGAAGCTACCACCTTAGGCCCCCCCCTCACTAACAAAACCAGAACAACAGTTTATACATCTGTCCTGCTGAAATGTTCAGATGAACAAAAAAAAAGACGATCTCACATTTCCAGTATCAAGTTGATAAGTAAAAAGAATTGCTTAATCTGTCATATTATTAGTATATATGAAGCTTGTTCAGTGGTAGTTTGTGTATTTTAACCGAATCCTCATAAACTGAGGGCAAAGCTATAATGCTTTTCATGTCAGCAGGACAGATTTTATTTTTCTAATGGAAAACAATTAAAAGTAGCAAGATATCAAAAATTCTCAGTGACTAGATAATATATTGCGCAACCAGATAATTAGCGTCAAGCAGAGTCGGGCAGATTTGAAAGGCAAAAGCAAAACATGGTGAACCAGAAGTCAGGTTTCCTGCCACTTAGGGAAATGCAATGTATGAAACACTGAAGGTAAGATGACACACTTCAACCAACAATAAACACTTTTTTTTTTTTTCAGATGTGCCAGAACAGGAAAAAAATTCTTCCCAGTTCTGTTAAGTATATAGAGACAGACAGAAAATTACAGAATACCTCCCACCATGGTTGCAGTTTTTGTGGATGAGGCAGTCAACAGTTTTCTTTGTGATAGGAAGAATACATAATCCAGTTGGAGCAAAGACTTTGCTAAGATTGAAGTAGAAGACAGGTAAGATTATTTCAGAGCAGTTTTGGAAGTACGTTGATGGAATTCACTGACCAGATTGAAGAATAGTTAGTGCTATGTATAATAATATCTATTTATTCTTGAAATTTGGAAGAGGCTCTTTTCATGCTAGAGATGAGTTCCACATAAGGAAAGAATTTCTTTTATAGTTAATAGAAAGAATTACCTTTTACTATAGTTTTCCTCCTATCATCAGACCTCAAAAAACAAGGAAGACAGATTTCACCCTAACTGCTGTTATGAAGAGGCATTTTCTAGCATGTTTTCTGCAGTGGAAGATACAAATGAGTCAGCTATCTTTTTTTGCCAACATAGGATTCTTTTCTTTTCCTTCTGTTCCTGATATTGTTGTGACTGTCTGTGCTGACTCTTTATTCACAGCAGATTTCAGTTGCAGGTTATGGCAATATACACTATTCCTGATTAGTACTTTTTTTTTAGACAGTTTTGGAGCAGGAATTAATATTTGTTGTTATTTAAAAAAAAAAATCTACCTTGACATCTGAAACATTTGTTTTATTGTCTTAGTGACTTGACATGCCCTGCTTTTCAAGAGAATGAGATTACTTGTGTAGTTTATTTTCCAGTATTTTAGTAAGAAAAAAAAAGAAAGAAAAGATAAATTCTTCAGACTTTCACTGGAGAATTTTCTTTATCCATACAATCTTTCCCTCTTATTAAAACACATTTCATCACACAAAAATTACTGATTATTTGACAGAAAAAAAAGTGTAGTAATTTATACAATATATTTACTACAATTTTTATAAGCTTATTTATTTATTAGATTGTTGAAATTAAGGGATGCTATGCTATGTTAATAAATTCAGACCTGATATTTTTCTCTTTGATTTTAATAAATACCTGTGTATTAGGCATAGCCCATCCTTAGCGGTGAAGGCCCTAAACTTTTTCCTTGCACTACAAGTCTTTTTCTTTTTTCCTTTCTCTGTTAATAATCCTGATTTAGACTTCTCTGAAGACAAGGCATTCCCTTTTACTACTCCATTTGCCTAATTTATAAAATGATCTCCTACCAAATCTCTAGTTATGAATATCACATTCTGAATTTAAGTTTCTTTTAAATATGTAGCTATTCAGTCATCCATTTAATGATGCACAATTGCCTACATTATTGAGTTAGAATCTGAAATCTCTGTTTAAAGACTTTTTTAGATTTTTATTTTGATTGTATTTACTTTGTATGGCATGCTGTGATAACTTAATTGAATAGGCTAAATAATTTGTGCAGTAATATACTGTGTGCAACAAAAGTGTCACAGCAAAATATTTTCTTTAAATGATGGGCAGTTAACTCTATCAAAATAATTTATGCCTAGAAGCATAAAGGGAGAGATTACCAAAGGCAAATCACATTACCTTTCTCTGCATACAACAAAATAGTTTGCATGCAGCTAGGAAGATATTCCCTGAAGTACCAAAGATACTGAAACTACACAGAGAAACATCAAAGACATTAGAAGTAATTTTTATTGCCATATAGAAGTTGAAGGAAAGAGTAATAGTCAAGTCTTCCAATACCATCTTCATCTTTCAAATAATAAATAACCTATTATTTTCTTTTTAGAAGCACACTCAGGAGAGATGAAAGCTTTAATAAAACATCTTTCCTGCTGAGAGAAGTATTTTTTTTTTTACAAAAATCAACCTAAAAAAAAGAATGTGCATGAATTTTGTTTCTAATGCATTATGTATATTTCAATATTAGACATTCTTACTGAGCTATAAGGTAGAATTAAGAGCAGTGTTATCAATGAGAGGAAATAATTGGATGGGTTGACCAGAGAGCCTAGGCTTAATACTTAAAAGAAAAGATAACAGTAAAAATAACAGGTATTAATATTAATTATAGGAAAGCTTTTCTTAAATAGGATCTAAATATCCCCCAAATTTTCATATTAATCTGATAAATATGGATTAATTTTAACTTCATGTAGTAACTCTCATGGTAGCAAGAACGAGTGCTCTGTTATTTGCTTGAGCATCCACTGGATAGGATTGTCTTTTTGTTCTTTTTCATTATTATTACAAAGCACGGACAATGTGCTTGGCAGTAGATTTGATCTAAAAAAATCTGTTTAATCATTTAAAGTCCTTTTTGTTGACCCAAGACCTTTCAAAGGACAAAACAAATACAGTTCTTATTCAAAAGATATTACCATTCAAAATGCAAGCATAGGCAGGACAGATTGCTGATTACTAAGCTAATTTGGCTAATTAGCTTGAATTTCAGGGCAGGGTGGAGATCTAGCCAGGGAATCACGGGACTCAGTATGGTCTCATATAGTTTAGTGTTGTCTCATAGTATGGTCTTTCTGGGTATGTTTTTTAGAACAGATATGTCATAAACCTGACCTAAATGGTGAAAGTTTCTCTGATATGTCTAAATTATGTAAATGTTAGCCCACAGACATCATTCAAATTCTGTAAACATGTAAATTCAGTCTTTAAACACAGGCAGAGTGCAACCTCTACAGTGTGCAGGGTGTTATCTTCATATACAGCTATTTGGGCACTGAAGTAGAGTCAAGTGTTTTCATAGATGAACGTATTATAATTGACAGAAACAACACTGTATTGTTTAAGACTTTTTTTTTCCTAGAGTTTTACCTTATTCCAGCTAATCTTTTCATTGGCAATGACTGATACAGGCACTGTTTTCAGCCAGTAGTATGGCTACTCGTTTGTAGAGGAGGAAATATTTATCCTAAACTGTTCTGGAGTGAGCCTTTTTTATGCCATTTAGTTTTATAGCTGGAGAACATGGCCTCTTTTAATTTACAAGTACAGATCTAAGCCTAGATAACCAAATGCTATTCAATATTAAAGTGAGGTGGAAAGCATTTGAATTTATGGAAGTTAATCTGTTGCCATGACTTCATAATAAGATTGATAAGAAATGTGCTGAGAATAATTCAAGTGAATTTTAGAAATAACTGGAAGGTGTAAAATTCAAATTATTATAGTAATTCACACTATAGTAACTCTCAAGGAAATCTCATTTTAGATTGAACTTTTAATTTTCAACACTTATCACATTTTTAGTGTTTAGTACTTACTATCGGCTTAAACTTGTCTCCAGAAGTCAATGCAAATTTTACTTTTTTTCTTTTTTCACATCATTAGAAGGTCAGGAACAATCCAGAACACTCTTGACAACTCCACTCTAAATGCATCCTTCAACCTGTTTACATCATGAGTATTTTCTTGCTGAAGCAATAAAATCCTTAATGGAGGAAATAACCTGGCATCCTAACATTTCTTTCTGGAGCCAGGGCCCAGAAGCAACTTTTATCAAATTTCTGAACATGTAATTCATAATTTGGACAAATCTGTTCCATTTGTGAAAATGAGTTAACAATAATCTGAGAGGCTCAACATTCATTAACCTTAATTATCTGTCAGTTCCTTCTTCAGGTTAATATACCAGCTTTCTGACTTTCTTTGCCCAGTTGAAAATATAAAATAATTATGCTTGTGTATGTATGTTTGTGTATGTACAGATAAGGAAATAATCCAAAACCACATCTGCAATGGAAATAATCTCTAAGATGCAAATATCCACATCTAAACTAACCATCTTAAGTTTCCTACTCTGCAGAGAAAAACAGGAACTCTTACAGTAAGGGTCTTTTAGTCCTGAAGTAGTTGTCTGAACTAAATCTTGCGAATAGTTGCCCTGAATTTACTTATTTCTCTCCATTTGCCTGCTAGAAAGGTTTGGGCTGGCATCATATACACATCTACAACGTAGCCGTGTAAAGCTTGAATCTTGTAACTCTTGTAATGTAAATATTTTTCAGTATACTCTTGAATAAGGTTTCTGAAAACTCAAAATAGTATTACATTCTTTAGTGCTAGTATTGTTCCTCTGTTGCTTAAAATGATTTTCAACACATCCATACCCATTTAGAGCTAGGTTAGAGATGTCTGCACTAATTTGTACTATGCAATGTGGGCCTGCTCTGAGTGGAGAGGTAGATTTTTTTTTTAGAATACAATGGACTTGGATAAGGCTGAAGGTGAAACCCAGATGTTAGCATTCTCAAAACAGTGTAATTCTTTGAGTAGATGAAAACAGAAAGTGGACTATGCTCAGTTTGTTAGTCCAAAGCCCTGAAAACCTAGTATGACCACCATCATGAGACTACTTGTGGGCTACAGCTATCTCTATGTGCAGGAGCCATCACTGCTTCCCATCTCTGCTAGTCCACTACGTGGCAGAGAGGAAAATTATCATGCCTGAATCATCAGAAGTTTTGTCTCAGATCTTACTGCCACAGCTCCATCATCTTTCTCCTGCCTCCTTACAGGTATGACCAGCAACCTTATCCAGGAGCACAGAAACATTTGGCTTTGGCTACGTAGCTGTCTGGAGCTGCCTGGGGTCACCTAGCCTGTGGGTGCAGAGAGCCCTGACCCTGGCTTCACAGCACTTCGTAATACACACTGACACAGAGGAGTTTGTCTGCTGAATTTCTCCACTTTGTTACAGTACATGCAGTATGAGAAGCTGTCAGAGAGAGAAAGCCCAGTTTGGGCAAACTTTAAGTCATTTTTATATCACAGAGACATAAAAGGGCATTGAACATCATGACTTCAAGTAGCCAATACTTGCTGTTAATTTCTATTTTTCACTTGGGGCAGCAGCTAGATTATGATGTCTTTTGTTCTCTCAGACTGATTTGTGTGTTTCCAGGCTCTTTTCCTGTTCTTGCAGTTACAGGCATTTATGGACTCTTACTTTCTCAGTATGTTTTCCCCTTTTTCCAGACTATTTTTCCCTTTTTCAGAGGGTAAGTTGCTTTTGTAGTTCCTTCTTTTAACTCTTATCAATGTTATCCCAGGATGTCTCCAGTTTCTAGGTACCCAGTTGTACTTCAAAGATGCCAGTTGCACTTTTCAAGGATGGTTCCGGTTCACAGGCCTGGTTCCCAGGCTGGCAGGCATTTTGTCTGTTAGTATATTTCAGCAGACATTTTCTTCTGTTCAGTAACTTTCCCCTTTTAACCAGGTCACCCTTCTGGCTGCTCACATCCATAGCTTAGAAATCTTAGTCGAGTTATACTGAAACAGAGGTTTCATCCGTTGTTTCTTACCCCCTGTACATAAGTTCTGAGGACTTGTGCACAGCTGACAAATAAATCTGTAGGAGGCTATGTGACTTTGTATCATTTATGTTCCAAATAGGAGGCTGACTTGCAAAGCCTTAAGCTCTTCTTGCCACTCAGCAAAGAAGTGAAAGTGTGCTAGCTTGGGAAAGAATGTGAAGAATGGTGCACAAATGCATGTAATTCTCATTTAAGTAGTTTTGAGGAGGAATCGTGCCTTAGAAAGACATCCTACTCCAGAGAGGAGCCTTTATGGGGAGGCAAGAATTTGCTTGACTCATAACAAATTATGTTCCTTTCCCATTGTCCTTAGGTCAGCCCAGGCTATGCCCACACTCCACTCTGTTTCTGCCCACGGGTATAGGTAAGGAAGAAAGGAAGAGTTATTACTTCCCTTGGGCCACTGCTCTCCAAGGAAAAAAACTGCTCTGTAAGGTGAAGAGTCTTCAGCCCTCACTTTCAAATACTAAATCAAACACATTTCAACATCTAGAAGGATCAAAGTTTTCCATCAGTGTTAAGAAGAAACTAATCAGCATTTGATAAAAGCTTGAGCTGTTCCATAAATCTGATTGATAGAGAAAACCTAAGAAAAATGAACTTTACACTTCATACTAATGCAATAAATAAATAAATAAATAAATAGGAAGTATATTCACTGATTAGTTTCAGAAACCATGCACATATGACATTCATAAAAAGCAGGCAAAATGAGCTAATGATATTTTGTTATGCTCCATGACAAAAGAGTTTTAAGTTTGTCCTTTAGGTACAGGTTAATTTTAGTTAATAATGATAATGATAGTAAAACATAACAAACTCTGCTATCAAAGTAAAACGCAACAGGAAAAAAATAAAACAAACAAACGAACAAAAGACCTCATGTTTTCAGTGGTGAACTTTTTTGCAATATTTTCCTTTTCATATCTAAATTCAATATGGTATTTCAGTACCCTGTGGTATCCTTGCAACTCCTAAAATATTAAAACTTAGTCAGTTTAAAATAGCTGTTATTTGTAATAGCTTTTAAGATCAAGACACTTGGTCATTAGAAAATGATCACACTTAAAAAAAAAGATATAAACAGCTAAGGCCAAAAGAAGATAGGAAAAAGGCCTGAGGCTGCCAGATCAACATGAAGCCTATGCCCTTTTATAAGTAAAGGTAAACTTATGTTTAGAGGGCTACAAAATAAAAGTATCTACTGCCATTTGAGGAGTCTATGACAGAGTTGGCAGAAGTTACACAAACTCCCTTCTGGAATACATCAGAATACATACAAGACACCCTAGTGTGCCTAATATGGCTAAATATCTCTGTTGAAACAATTGAATGTCAAATTTACATTTGTTCAGCTGAGTATCTCTTCGTACTCTGTGCTCTATGGGAGGTGAAATGATAGCAGAAATTTTTGAGCTTATTATCATTATCAACTGAAGTCCAGTGTCTTGGACTTTGCTTATAATTGGAGCTTTTGAATACCAAACTTACATCTAGATCTTTATAATTAATACCTAAATGTAGATTTCGTCTTTTCAAAATAAATTACATTACCAAACTTAGAGTAACTACTGGTACTCCAAAGTCTGTAGCTGTCTCACAAGTACTGTGTCATATTCCCTAACTTTGTGGAGAAGTCTTGTATATTCTAGGCTTGGCTGAAGACAGGCCCTGGGGCACATGAACTCGCATCAGAGACAGGAGCTAGTGTGGATGGCTCTGCCTTCACTAGGGCAGGATGGAGGGGTGGATGCAGGAAGGTGACACGGCGAGGAACTACCTTTGTCCCAAAGGCCCACATAGGGTCCCCCTGCTGAGGACAGCAGTTCTCAGGAGGACCCAGGGGGGTGGAGACTCTGTGGCCAAATTTGCTTACCTGGATGGGCTGGGGCAGCAGAGGAGGAGGAGGAAGGCAGCAGGCTGCAGAGACCTGCCAAGCATCAGCCAAACAGAGCCTCCCTGTCACCAGAGTAAGCTGGTGCTGTTCAGTGTTCTCCTGGAAATCTTCCTCTTAAAAAGCAGAGACAGAAGTGTTGGCCACAGAACAGGCTTTGACAGTCAAACATCAATGTACACAAATCCTCTGTGACAACACCAACATTGTACATTCCCTATTATACTTCCAAGGACTTCATCCTGAGATTGTTAGCATACTGCAGAAGTTAGCCCATATTTTGAGTAATTAGTGCTCTGTTCAGCCATGAAATTTGATTGACTTTTTTTTTTTTCCCCAATATGTTTGAAAAGATATTCTGGGAGAAAAAAAAAAAAATTGACGTATATTGATTGTTTCAGAGTTCACCAAAAAAAAAAAAATCTATTAGGATTATTTCAGTATATTTAGCTCCCAAAAGAATCTTCCACTTTCTTTACAGCAAGGTTGCCAGTTTTGTCATTGAACTGCATCTGTACTACAATGCTCATTGTAATTGCCAGATCCCGAGAAATAAATGACAGCTGTATCAGGAGATCAGCAAACTGCTCCTTCAACAGCTTCTGTGGCACTTCCATTGATTACCAAATTTAAACAGAAAAAACTTACATATAGCTCCAGCTAGAGAGGGAAGCTGCTGTTTACATTTTAGTTACAGAACAAGAGTGTGAGGGGCATTAACTTCCTTTTGACCTTGGCACTTCAAGATCAAAGTAGAGACTTTTTTTTTGGAAACCTCAACAGAATATTATTCACATCCTATTATTGATCCTGTGGCTCGAGGTTTGTTTATCTAAAGGAAGATTTCATTTTTAAATAAAGATAAAACTAATAACTTATTTGTCTTACTTTTGTCCTTTTTTTCCTAATTCTCTGGAGATTTACTTGAGATTGAAAGAGAACGATACATCAAATTCATGAGGATTGATAGTTCCTTGGGTTTTTTTTTAAATGGAAATATAAATCCATTTTTGTTGTGAGTACTGTCTAGTCTTGACTCAACTACTCTGTAAATATTTTTTTCTCAGTTATAAGCAGTCATCAGAATTGGTCTTGCAAACTTATCTTAGTATTATAAAGGTAAATAGGCTGGTTGTACCATGTACAGAATTTATTAATCCAAACTAAGGAACTGAGCAACGTGCAAAAAAACTATCTTCCAGCTCACACTCACTGTTTTCTTACTTCAGAAATCACGATATGCAGTCAAGTGACGGAAGAGTGGTGCTGTAGCCCTGGACTTGCCCTGGGATTGAACTGAGACAATCAAAACTAAAGAGTTCAGAAGTGTGTCATATCTGCCAGTAAAGGCCTGCCCATAGATAAATTTGAACCTCAAACTAGTGATTTTGAAATGGAAACTCTGTTTAAAGGAAAGTAAATATGTATAATCCTCCCTAACTTGATGTACTGCACAATGTCTTCTGTCCCTTACAGCTTGCTTCAGAGGGAATAGGTTTGTGTCAGTGATTTGGTATAAATCTGAAGCTGCCACTACAGAGGCAAAGATTGATAATATGATTCATAGACTGGGTCTATCAACCACAAACTAAACTGAGGATTGACCTTCAATACTGTTGAATATAGAAATGCTTTATTTGCCTCTAGCTAAAACAAAATTAAAAAAAAAAAAGAAAGAAAATCAAAGAAAGAAAGAGAGAGAGAGGGAGAACTAGCTTTGTTTCTGAAAGACACAAAACAGAAGTGCTGGTGATGACAGATTTGTGAGATTATGGAAGGAGTGGTATGATCTGGGCATCAACAAAAACATCTCCCTTTGGGCATTACATTTATATGCATGAGCACTATTTTATTTTCAGCAGCAGACAGGTGTCTAATAGAACATTTTAATAATTTCTAAAAACATGAATCTTGCAACTGATTGAAAGTAGCACCTTTTACATTAGCAGTGTTGTGACATGCCAGTAAAATCAATAGAAAATGTGAGTTTTATAAATACAGGAGTGATTATGAATATATTTGAACAAGATCTCAATACTAAGTGAAGTATGCAAAATAAATCTGTTTCAAATATGCATGGAGCAGAAAACTGTCACCAATTCAGCCATCCTCTCCACATATTTTACTTTTCATACAGATCAATTTACAACACACATAACATAGCATTTTGGACTACCAATTGCTCATTTGCAGAACTGTCAATTCTATAGGTCTTGAATGTTGATATCTCACAAAAATTATTTGTGACGAAAACTGCAGTAGTGATCTTACATCTTTTATCCAAAAAATTAATTTCTTTTACATGATTCATCAAAATGGCAGACAGCTTAGCTACTAGTTTTCTACATTGGTTTTCTGCTGTTGTAAGGAAACCAAATAGTTCCAAGAAGTTACTGATAAGCAACAGGAAGTTGTACAAGTGGAAAAATCCATTATCATAAGATTAGGCACTGGGAAGAGGTGTTTTGGAATGTCGGATCAGGATTTTCCGCTTTTCAGTTGAGTTAATTTTTTTTTTGCAGAGTTAGGTGAGGACACCCCATCTCGTGTGACTACTGTAAAGGTAAATTATGTAAAGATCTGTGAAAAAAAATCCCTCTCTCACACAAACGGATTAAATAGATAAACGTAGACTTTGCAGTAACATGGTTACTGCTAGGCATCTGAGTTAATACTTGAGTATTCTGAGGACTGAAGATTACTTTTTGTTTTCTGACACATTTGCATCCTTTCATGTCACTAATAACAGACATATTAAAAGTATAATATAAAAAAAAGCAAGAAAATGAGTTTTGATGATTAAGGAAATCTTTTGATGATACAGGGACGTCTGCAGCAGTACTGGTTCAACTTCCCTTCACATGAAAGTGGAGATGCTCTGTAGGTCATAAAGTTGGATCACTGGCAAAGACCTAACTCCTAACTTTGGGGAAGATTTGAAGTTTAGACATGAATACATCTTCTCTGTCTGCAGCTGATCTGTCTAAACTATTGTTAGTTCTTGGCTACTCCCAATCAAGTCTCTCCCACACAGAGTTGTTTTGAAACTGCGGGTTTCTTCTTATCATGAAGATTTTTCCTCCAGAATTTTGTGCTGTCATTTTTTTTTCTGATATGCATGCCAACAATATGTAGTCTTAAGTCCAACTTTTCAACATTGAAGTCAAGAAAATGCAGCTGTTCCATCTCACAGCTGATTACGTATTTAACAGGACTTAAATCTCAAGCCCACCCTGGTGTTGGCTGTTAGCAATATATTGACAAACCAGAGTATCTGACCTTCTTTTCCTTTTTCCAGATCATACTGTGTAATGTTTCTCTGACTTCAACTTTGTAGAATCCTAGAATCATTTAAGTTGGAAAAGATCCTTAGATCATCAAGTCCAATCGTAAACCTAGCACTGCCAAGTCCACCACCAAATCATGTCCTCTCTAAGCAGCACGTCTACAGGTCTTTTAAATATGTCCATGGATGATGACTTAACCACTCCCCTGGACATCCTGTTCCAATGTATGATAACCATTTCAGTGAAGAAATTTTTCTTAACATCCAATCTAAATATCCCCGGGTGCAACTTGAGGCCATTTCCTCTCATCCTATCTCTTGTTACTTGGGAAAAGAGACTGACAGCCATCTTGCTAAAACCACCTTTCAGGTAGTTGTAGAAACGGATAAGGTCTCCTCAGAACCTCCTTTTCTCCAGACTAAAGAACTCCAGTTCCCTCAGCCACAGAGGGACTCATAAGACCTGTGCTCTAGACCCTTCACTGGATTCATTGCTCTTCTATGAATAAGAGTGTCTGTTTTGTAAGTTAAAAACAAGCAAAGAAACAAACAAACACGAAGCTATTGCTCTTTCCAAGACTACAGAACAGTAACTGTTGTGGCTATATGATAAATCATTAATCTTTTAGCTAACAAGCTATATTTTTCTTTTAAAAGGGAACATCTTTGTTGTGAAATGTATAAATAAACAAATTACTCCAAATAGCATTCTAATTTTGAAGATACTTTAAATGTCAGTAGTTTCAGAACATATCTGACTACTGACATCTCCTTTCAACCCTTTAGAAAAAAAAAATTAAAAAACTTATTGTCACCAAGTACTATGATTTTTCATTGGTGTTGCTAATTGTTTTCCTTGTGTTCAAAGACATTAATTTTGTTTCATTCACATTGTGACACCAAGGAAGTTGATGGCACAGTACTTTGAATTTTACACAATACTAAAAATTAAGACAATATACTCTTTTCTGAAGAAAATATATTCCCAAGTCAGATGTGAAACCGCTATTTAATTTATTAAGCATTTAAAATCATATTGAAAAATACATTATATTAACTTTCAGATTTTTAGAAGTACTTTTATAATAGATGTTCCTATCCAAGACAAAAAAAAAAAATAGTGAAAATTCAACTATATCAATAGGAAATTGGAAAATCACAATTTCCATGGTAAAGCAGAAAGCCTTCAAATCATTATCTGCCAGTAAATTTCAAGTCCTTAATGATCTATTTTACATCCCCATGAGGTCAATATTATACAAATTTAAAAAGCATAAGAGTGGCAGTTTATATAAATTCTGTTACTGTAGATTTTAATTTTCTCTTTGATCCACACAAATTTAATCTTCCATTTCAGTTCAGCATTTTAGTACTCCAATAAGAGTATATTAACTGAACATTATAGTCATAGACTCAATATGAATAGCAATAGTTCAGTAATTAGAAATTGAAATAAATTGCTAGTCTAACTCCTGAAGAGCTTCTGACCAGAAGCAGTATAAATGAGTCTTGAAAATTCTTGAACTTGGATTTATAAACTTAGGTAACCATGGTCTCCTTTTAGAGATATCTTAAGGAATCAACCTCTCTCTACAGACTGTGAAGACTTAAATAATTATATCAGGACAGCCAGATCTCAACCTTAAATCAATATTTATATTAAGTTTCAGTTATTCTAATTTCAAAACGTTTATTTGAATCTAGAAATTAGAATATCACCTTCAGTTACCTAAAATATACATTTTTTTTACACCCTATGGCCTTTTGCAGGCTCTAGTACTACTGTGCTAAATGTTCTTATTAAACTAGGGTGAAACTAAATTTCGTGGCCCAACATTTTTGTTTATGTGTTAAATGGGATAGGAAAATTTAACAAGACTTGTTTAAATTATCATTACCCACAACTTTGAAATCAACTCAAAGACCTTTTTATTTTCTTCCCCTAAATGTTATATTCCCATTCAAAGAAGGAACTAATAAGGTAAAATGTTATAATCAGTGCTGTACAGGCGGAAATAATTTATTTTATAGCTTTATTATTTGTCTACCTCTCTTCTGAGGTTCTACAGTAAAGATCACCATCTTATTTCTACCTGAAGGAACACCTAGGACACCTTTATGAAAATACGAATAAAGCCTACATGTTCTGTGCCCTAAACTTAAAATTATATATTGCCTTCTTGAGTATAAAATTAAATTCCATTATTTCTCTAACTGAGCAGGTTAAAACATTTGTCAAATGAGTGTGGAAGAGAGGTATGTAGACTAGCATGATGGTGAGGTGTCAGTCTTTTTATTTAGCAGTATATACAAGTTGAATTGACAAAAGTAGTCTTTAAAAACATACTCTTTAAAAAACACCACATTGCTAAAGCATTGCTGCATTTAACTTTGCCATACTGAAGTGACTGATATGCGACGGATAAAAGTAATTATATTTTAAGAATATTTAAAAGACGTGATAACACATCAAAGGCAAAGAATTACTTTGTTCTCCTATAACATCCTGGGTACTCTTAACTCATTTTTTGCCAGGTACATCCTAAATAGAATAGAAACAATAGAGGTCGTCTGTTTCACCATTTCTGAGAGCTGTTGGTAACTGATCATAACACATACATTAAAAAGACCTACTTCCAAAACTAATTTAAAAAATATTATTAAGAGATTAATTTTTTTTTGTAAGAATTCATTTTCTGTGGATTTTTTTTTTTTTGCAATATGGATCCTCTGCTGGCTTTCCATAATTCTGCTCCAATTGAGCTTAATTCTGATACTAAATACATTGCCCTACATTACATAGTTGGTAGCCAGATCCAGAAAGCTAAAACTAAAAAGTCACTATGTATGTTAAACATGGGACCCTAAAATATATTTTTTGCTTCAGCTAAACCTTTGCTTAACAAAAAAAAAAACCAAAGACTATGGAAGAATGTCTTTTGTCTGGAAAAAAAAAAAAGTAATTATAATAAAAATGGAAAAAATAACTCATTCAGAACTTAATGTATATTTTCTCCTCCTTACATAATTGGTAAATGGCTTAACCCCAGCAAGTAACTAAGTACCAAACAGCTGCTCGCTCACTCTCTCCCTGCCCTGGCCCCAGTGGGATGAGGGAGAGAATCAGAAAGAAAGGAAAACTTGTGGGCTGAGATAAAGACGGTTTACTAGGAAGGCAAATGAGAAGCATTAATAATAATAATAATCATAGAATCATAGAATCATAGAATGGTTAGGGTTCAAAGGTCACCTAGTCCAACCCCCCTGCAAGGAGCAGGGACATCCCCGACTAGATCAGGTTGCTCAGAGCCTCATCCAGCCTGGCCTTGAATGTTTCCAGGGATGGGGCCTCCACCACCTTTCTGGGCAACCTGTTCCAGTTCTATAACTCTCATTGTAAAATTTTTTTTCCTGATTTCCAATCTAAATCTACCCCCCTCTATTTTAAAACCATTACTCCTTGTCCTATTGCAACAGGCCCTACTAAACAGCCTCTCTCCATCTTTCTTGTAGGCCTCCTTGAGGTACTGGAAGACTGCTATAAGGTCTCCCCGGAGCCTTCTCTTCTGCAGGCTGAACAGCCCCAACTCTCTCAGCCTGTCCTCATAAGAGAGGTGCTCCAGCCCTTTTATCATCTTTGTGGCCCTCCTTTGAACCTTCTCCAACTGGTCCATGTCCTTCTGATGTTGGGGGCTCCAGAACTGGACACAGTACTCCAGGTGGGGTCTCACCAGGGCAGAGTAGAGGGGGAGAATCACCTCCCTCGACCTGCTGGCCACACTCCTCTTGATGCAGCCCAGGATGCGGTTGGCCTTCTGGGCCGCAAGGGCGCATTGCCGGCTCATGTTAAGCTTCTCATCCACCAGCACTCCCAAGTCCTTCTCCTCAGGGCTGCTCTCAATCCATTCTCCGCCCAGCCTGTATTTGTGCCTGGGATTGCAATGACCCAGGTGCAGGATCTTGCACTTGGCCTGGTTGAACTTCATGAGGTTGGCACGGGCCCACCTCTTGAGCCTGTCAAGGTCCCTCTGGATGGCATCCCTCCCTTCCAGCATGTCGACGGCACCACAAAACTTGGTGTCATTGGCGAACTTGCTGAGGGTGCACTCTATCCCACTGTCCATGTCGCCGACAAAGATGTTGAACAGGGCCAGGCCCAACATGGACCCCGGAGGGATGCCACTGGTGACTGGTCTCCACGTGGACATTGAGCTGTTAACCACCACTCTCTGAGTTCGGCCATCCAGCCAACTCCTTATCCACTGAGTGATCCGTCCATCAAACCCATGTCTCTCTAGTTTAGAGAGAAGGATGTCATGTGGGACAGTGTCAAAAGCTTTGCAGAAGTCCAGGTAGATGATGTCTGTTGCTCGTCCCTCGTCCACCGATGCCATCACCCCGTCATAGAAGGCCACCAAATTGGTCAAGCACTATCTGCCCTTGGTGAAGCCATGTTGGCTGTCACCAACCACCTCCTTGCTCTCCATGTGCCTTAGCATGGTTTCCAGGAGAATCTGCTCCATGACCTTGCCAGGCACAGAGGTGAGGCTGACCGGCCTGTAGTTACCTGGGTCTTCCTTATTCTCCTTTCTAAAAATGGAGGTTATGTTCCCTCTCTTCCAGTCATTGGGGACCCCACCAGACCACCACGACTTTTCAAGTACGATAGCCAGTGGCTTGGCAACTTCATCTGCCAGTTCCCTCAGGACCCAAGGATGGATCTCATCAGGACCCATGGACTTGTGCACCTTCAAATTCCTCAGATGTTCCAGAACCTGCTCTTTGATAATAATAATAATAATAATAATAATAATGATAATAATAGTAGTACATGCAAAATGAATGATGCACAGTTTCTCACTGCCTGATGACCTGATGAGTGATATAGCTCAGCCCAAGAGATGATCATGGAGCAGAACAGAGAGCGATCTCGGAACGATTCCAAACAGAGATCTTGGAACAGCAATTTCAGGAATTTTCCTCACCAACCAACCTCCACTTAGATTCTGAACATGACATCTGTATTATGGCATGCTTCCTTTGGCCAGTTTCAGTCAGCTGTACTAGTTACACTTCTAGTTTCTTGCACCTGCATATTAGCAAAACCTGTGAAGCTGAAGAAAGTCCTTGATCTCTTAGCAAAAACTAATAACATCAGTGTATTATCCACATCCTTCACATACCAAATCCCATAGTAAATCCAAAACACAGAAGCTACTGGGAAGAAAATTAACTGCATTCCAGCCAAACCCAGGAGAATTAGCAACCTTCACAAAACATTACTAAAAGAGTAAAAGACAGAAAATACTGTAACATGCTTTCAGTGCATTGTCCCAAGCTATAAAGACACAAAATGTTTTTGGATCACTTCACAGATCTTCAAAATATTTAAGTTTTGAGAAACCCTATATCAATGCATTGCAAAGTTTCAGTCACATTCTTCTGCTCTGACTCACCTCTCTTAAGTATGCTGATGCCTTTTGAACTACCTTGTACACTCAGTGAGCAATTTCTAGAGCAGTACTGGAAATAATCTAAGCATAAGGAGGTAAGTAGTGTGTAGAGAAACTGCTTCTTCTGGTGATGTCTGGTCATTACCCCTGTTTTCTTGGCTCTTGGCTTTCAGATACCCACGATTATCTGTATTTGCTCTTCCTACTCCTTAGAAGACTAGCAACTAGCTCAGTATTTCTTCTCTTTTTATATTGGTTTTGGCTCCTTGAGAGGCATTTATGTTTCCTCTGTCTTTCCTGCTCACCATGAAACTGCCTTACTTTATATCAAATAGTCAGTTGCTTACCTCTTGGAAGCCTATTTTCATTACTCATTACCATTTCATTTTACTTGCTTATAGACCAAACTTCTACCCTGCCTAGTCTAGGAATATTACTTGTGGGAAGACAGATGAAAAATGAGCTTTCATTCTCTTTTGGCCACAATGCATATTTAAGTGGGAGATCACTGTGCATTTTCTGGGGCAGCTTCAACATATATTAGAGTCTGTTTATAAAGAGACCATTTCCCTGAACCACATTTTAAATGTTGTCACCATAATCACAGAAGATTTCCAAGTTTCAGGCCCCTCTACTCTATAATGCAACATGCTGAAGTCACACTGCCTAACATATGTTTACAAGAAGATGCCACAACTTTTACCATCTTCCTTATATCCTCTTTAGCCTCATGAAAGAAGATGTGGGATGACTTTTAATTGGCATTATGGTGGTTTAGTCTGGATCACCACACCAAACCAGCCTAATGAACACTCGTAACAAATCTGTTTTCAACACACTGTGTTCAAACCTGTCCTTATCTCAACCCTTCGGGACTGACCGGGGCTTGAACCTTGGATCCTCAGACTAAGGTCTGATGGTCTCACGACTGATCTAGTGAGGCCCCTTCGAGCCCCACATTGGGCGCCAAAAAGACTGTGGTGGTTTAGCCCGGATCACCACACAGTTTCTTACTCACCCTCCCCCTACCCAGTGGGACGGGGGAGAGAAATTGGGAAGAAAGGAAAACTTGTGGGTTGAGATAAAAACAGTTTACTAGAAATACTAAAAACTACAAAGCTAACAGGATATAAGGATATTGATATATACAAAATATACAAAATGAACAATGTACAATTTCTCACCACTCGATGTCCGAATGACTGACACAGCCCATCCTGAGCAGCGATCACAGGAACGACACTGAGCAGCAAGTAAAGGGAGAAGAGCAAGCTAGCAAGGTAGAGGGAATGATGCCAGCAAGCAAGAAAGAAGAAAAGGATGCCAAGGGTGCCCAAATGGATACCCAAATGGAATGGATGCCAGAAAAGAATGCCCAAGAAGAATGCCCCCTCCCATGGTCAACCACCACTTATATACTAAGCATGACATTTATGGCATGGAATACTCTCTTTGGCCAGTTTGGATCAATTATTCTGTTTGTCTTTTGCCCAGCTTCCCACGTCTGCACGTTAATGAGACTTTAGCGAGACTTGGAAAGCCAGACAGTGTCCTTGGTCTCATTAACAACAACTCGTATCATCAGAGTGTCTTTATCAACATTCTTCACACACGAAATCCAAAACACACCGGCTACTGTGAAGAAAATTAACTCCATCCCTGCTGAAACTAGGACAGGCATGCAGGACACAATGAAGTATTCTACATGCAAGCTTCATGCTATATCAGTGCCTTATTTTGCATTACCTCTCCACATGAAATGAAAGGCCTGTGATTTGCCTAAAAATAATTTTTAAAAAATCTTTCTTAGCTGAAAAAAACCCTGAACATTAGAAAAACCCAAACAAACAAACAAACAAAAAACCCTAAGCAAACTCCCAAAAAAATTGTAGTAAAATTTGCCGTTTATTAAATCTTATACTAGATTTTCCAGTGGATATCGGGAAATGATAGCTTAACACAGATAATTCTGGCTGTGATTCTAGTTTACAGGCATTATTTTTTCCATTTATTTCCTTAAGTTAGCAAACTTTTAGGTCACATATTTTGATAAAGTTGGGATTCAGATTGGTTCTGAATACAAATAAATTTCATTGCATAGTTGTTTGTGATTTACCAACAAATTATTTTGGAATTATTTATTCCAAACATATATACATAGGAAATGGCACAATGTATGTAATTCATTATTAGATACTAACAAAGGTTATGGCAGACAGATACTTTTCAGATTGACAATGACCCCAACATACGATGGGCTGGAATGAGAAGGGCAAGCATGATTCCTTTTTTTGTATCCATATACTCCTCATTCTGCTTGATCTTCTTTGTGCATCAGACCAGCTTGTTAATAATTGGTTTTCTTTTAATCTCACACAATGTAAGGATATTAGTTAAGCCATTGGACCTACCACAAATCTGTCTGATCGAAATCTCTTGACATCAAAGTTCTTCCCTTTCAGAATATAAACAAGTACAAAAAGAGAAAAATGACAAAATAGAATGTAATATATTTTTTTTTCTCTGTAAGGATTTTCATCCATTTCTATTTCCAAGATCTCTCTCCTCCCTTTAAAGAGTTTGTCTGCTGCAAAACTAAATGGTCCATCTTAACAGTCAGCATATAGTTGTGATTCCATATTCCCTGGAAAAAAATATCCTGTTTTCACCAGTCAGAAAGGAAAGAGATCTTCCTCTGTCTGTATTTCACTAGAGGGTCACTATTGTTTGTGATGTAACATTTCTACTATTGCTTTTGATGCAACATTTGTTCCAAAATATATTTTTTTTCTATTTCGAAGACGGACATATGAACGCAATGATTTGGTATGATTCTATGTCTACCAAGTGTCAACTGTACTTCACATTGTTTATGCCAATTATTTTCCCATACGAAAAGCTAAGTATATGCATATTTATACAAACATACATACATACAAACACAAATGCAAACATCGTATACATTAACTGTAAATGTTCACAATAAGTTAGGAAAAAAAAGAAAACATTGTAGACTAGCGCACCTTCAATTAGTGGTTTCACCAAATATGAAAGTGCAGCTCTATCCTCCAGTTGAGCAGGGTCTTAAAGGTCTCAAGGGTTAGGTTTATTCACAGGGTTGTTTCTAAGGTTTGATTGTATTTGGCAGTTTAGCAATCATAAATTGATCACTAACTCTCCTTCCAGCATGTTTTGGACTGGAAGAGTCAAGTTGCTGTAAGTAATGGAGACCTATCGGCAGACCTACTTGGGAAAGCCTGTACAGCCTCTTTCTTCCATGTACCTGGCCCAGCTTAGGCTACTACTGCCTATTGATTCCTTCATAAGCAGTACATTTCATCAAAATCATCCCCACGTGTGAAATTGGTACAACACATGAGGAACATTTATTGCACAGTCTATTATTGTCCCAGCTCAGTGAACCATTAAGAATGAAGTGAATCACTGAAGCAAAGCAAGTTGAACTACAAAGTACTGAAATTAGTAAAAAAAAAATGAAAAGATGTTTAGGCTGAGGGTTTTTTATTTAAGTTTTCTAAAAGTTCTCTCTCTTTTGATGCCTCTGGCTAATAGCAAATCATTTTTCTACACTTTCTTTACGTTCACTTTATCTTCACTTTTTTTTTTTAACTTTTGGATGCTTGGGTATTTAGCACTTTCTCCAAAGCCTATTACAAGGTGTTTGCTCTGTCTTGATGCATGTAGTGTTGCAAAACAGATTATCTTGATTGTAGACAACAGGTGGGATAGGCTAGGACATGGCTGTGCTCACCTTAGGAAGCTGGCTGCCATGGCAGTGCGCAGGCTGGAGGCTCCCTGAGGGAGGGGAGGCTAGGAGTGCGGGGCTCTCCGTGAAGTCTGACAGGGGCAGGGCCTGGCAGCCAGGGCGGCTGTTCCATCACCCCAGCCAGGAGCAGGACATACAGGGGAGGGGTACCAGGGCAGCCCCTCGCATAGAGCCCCTCCCTGGCGGTGGAGACAGGCTGAGGCCAGGCTGAGGCATGAGCCTGTGAGTAGGACGTAAGGCCTACGGCTGGGCAAAGCAATAGATGCCACATGACAGGTGTGGGAGCTCAGGTGGGCACTGAGCACAGGACCCTCAGCTTAAAATCATCTCCCAAGGAAGGAGAGAGGAGCCACTCTGAGGCTTCCTAGAGGAGATATTTGGGGAATCCCACAGTGAAAGACCTTCTAGTGCTTTCTTTTATGGCTACCAGCAACACCGTCTATAGTTTGGTGCTGAGCCCAGACAGCTGTACCCCAGGGAGGAGGGCACTCAGGGGTATGACACTGAGCCTTATTTCTAGAAAAATAAAACCATCTTGTTTTTACGAGCAGACTGACCAGAAAGCAGCTGAAATAAAAAATTCTGGATTATCAAATGAGTTTAAGAGGACTGCAACCTCTAATGCCTCCATTAAAAAGGAAAACCTTCCAAAGCAGGAAAAGCTTAAATAATATATGAACTCCAAAGCATAAAATATGTAAATATGTGTACTCACCACAAGCTAATTTAGTACAATTTAGCATAAAACAGATAAGTGAATTCAGAAATAATTTACAAAGGACTTGAGTGTGAACTGCAAGCCATGTATACAGCTGTAAAGATGAAGCAAGCTGTCTGAGGTACTAGATGTACCTAGCAGATCAGAAAAAGATCCCATGTGATACAAATGGAGATAATCTCTGGGATAGTAAAAGGAGTGTTAAGATAATGCAGCAGGTATGCTTTCCACACCTTGAACAAGGATGAGAAGTGCAGAAGGATTTTTCTAATCAGATATTCACTCTCTGGCTTCCAGTATTCAAAATAATGTGTGAATATAAGGAATTTCTTATGTATTGTAAAGGAAAAAAAAAAAGTGCTTGTGTTGCTAGCAAAAATTTAAGAGACACAAGTAAGCAAGTAAGTCAGTCTAGCATCCCAAAAGTGTAGAAGTGCAAGTGTAGAAGAGTAGTATAAACACTGCAAGTGTCACAAAAAGAAACATGTTGGAAAGAAGCCTAAATTTTAGGGTATTTTGTGTAACATGGGACAGACAGTATCATATATGTGATCTGGGGATGCCATAGATGAACTCACGAAACTGAAACTGAACATAAGGCAAAAAAGGCCAGGCAGAACATTGTAAAAAAAACCCCATCAGTTGTGCCAGGAAAGAAAAAGGGAAAAATCATCCTCTGTGTGGCAATCTGAATCAAAAGCAATCAGGAAATGCAAGTACTTACCAATCAGTAAAGTGCAGTCGAACTGTGAAAAAGAACTTCTGGCAGGTGAATGCTTCAGCTTGCTCTACAAGGAGTTAGTAACCTCACATCAAGCTTTTCCGCCCTTCCTCAATGCCAAGTGTCATTCTCCACTACAAATAAAGCATGATTTTTTGTAGGTCAGAACGGCAAAATGGGAATCTGAATAATTTGTAAGGCTGAAACAAAGAACAATTTACTCTAGTCACTGGTGGAAATACCATTCAAGTAATCACAGTTTGTTACAAGAAAAATCAGTTGTGATGGAACTGATCAGATTTAAACACAAGCTTTTCAAAGTTAGATGTCTATTGTTAGTGACTTACTGGGGGTGTCTTTACAGACAATACAAAAAAGCAGGCATCTCCAGAGGGTGATTCTTTCACCTATTTTAGACACCAATGTTAAAGCAGATTAATCACTCTGTGATGATGCCAATTCCCCTCCATTGACTCTAGAAAGAAGCTGTGTGATGACTGCAGACTAAAATGAATGACTTTTAGATTCTGTAAAGTTAGTGAGATGAATCCTACATTCGATTAACAAATTAAAAGAATAGGAATTTTACCCTCTCCCTCTGCACATAAAGTGAGTTAATGGATTAGACAGATAATCACTAAGTGAAAACAACTAAATCTTCAGGAAAGATGGTTGAAAAGAAATGTGCTGCTTTTGTTAAAAAGTCATTAAAAATTAAGATTTTTCTTTTTCTACCATGTCCTCTTAAAGCTTTCTTACAATTCTTTTGGAGGATCACATCTATCCCATGAACTTAAGATGGTATGCATGTTACAGCAATGTTGATACTAACAATATTGCTCGTTCAAGAATCATAATTGTTTTGCTGGTTGTGTAATTTAATCATGGTACAATAAAATTGTCTAGATGTTTGAGTGCATATATTTCTGTCAGTTGTCTGCAGTAATTTTTTTTAACTGGATTATCAATTTAGGCAAAATCTGACGATGGTGATCTCTTTTATTTATATAGCTAAATGAAAGAAAAAAGAGCTAGAATCCAGTCCTTTGCTGTAAGGGCAAGTGGCCCTGTATGCAATGTTTATAACTAACTTCATCAAGAGCAGATTTGTAGAGCAGGGAGATCTACTTGGAGCAATGCAAACCAGAGCCTTTGGGAGAGCTAATATTTAACTAATCAGGGATCCAATACTTGAACTTATTCCCAGAAGCTTCTTTTAATTAAAACTATAGACCTGAAGTTCCTACAGGTTTTGTGAAATGTAGCATCTGTTGGAGAAGAGACCTAAATCAGTGGGTTTAGTGACAGAAAGCTTTTAATACAAACCTTAAAAGCTGGAAAGTCACAGTATATAAGCCTTCACATATTCTGTTTTTCATAGTAATACTTGGTTTATTTGATGACTGATCATGTTTTCTGCACACATCTTAGGCTTATTGGGTTTATTACCTTTCTCACATTCAGTGAAAGACTAATAAAAAACAAATATGCTCTGGTAATAATGTGATGTGACTTTATTTGCATCTCATATTTTTGTTCACGCTGAAGTTGTATTTTATCTGAATAGTCTCTGAGATTTCAGATGGGAAAAACTTCTTTGTGGTAGCATCATTTTTATCTGTAGATCTCAAAATACTTTTCAAGCGGTAAAACTGTTATCAATTTGGCTAAACGTCACACTGAGAGTTTATGTGACTTGTCCGGAGTCAGGAATACCAACATCAATGGCCTCTCAGTAACAGTAAATCCACTTGAAGAAACACATTGGAGTCCAGATGATCTGTTCAGTGAGTGTCTCCTCAACATCAGTGACTTGCTATGTATGCATCTGTGAATACATCCCTGCATATAGGCATATATTTATGAATGTATGTATAGTAATAAATAAATATTATGCATGCACAACATCAATTGCCACCTAATTTCAGGTAGATACACCTGAAAGCCTTACTGTGGATCTGAGTCTGCTTGCTTTTGTGGGTTTTATTCAAACCCTTAGTGTATACCGAACACAGGGGTGGTTTTTTTTTTTTGTAGCTTAATGTGCTAGAGTTACTGCTAAAGCTTCTTACAAAACAAAGAAACAAAACAGAAATGCCTAGGGAGAGGAACAACAGCCAGAAGGTGAGACAAAGACAGAACATGAGAAGTAATCTCGGTTGGCAGGTCTAGCCAGCCACAACAGAGTGATAGCGTGGAAATTTGTTGAGAGATTTCCAGGACACCGCTGTCCACACAGCATTATGCAGTTCAAAGCATAGCCCTCTACATTACTGCTACTCTCAAATGCCTATACGTGGCAGCAATAGTTTGCCCTCATGTAATTTATATTTCTATCTAAACAGTAGCCAGTCATCTTTATATGTCTAAAATCTGCTGGAAGGATATGACTGTGCTTTTAAACATAGTTTCTTTAGCTTCTTGTGGTATTTTTGAAATGGTAAATAAATCTAACATTCTAGCTAGTGACGTAAGTTACCAGCCTTTGTTTGGCATGAGCTTTCAAGAGTGAGAGGTGAGAGGTTTTCACAGAAATATTTTCATTTATCCAAGTGGTGGTTGTATAAAAAGCAAACCAAAATGAGCGAGGAGTATCAGATAGCTGATTTACAGAAGTGGATGTTGTGTATGTGCCATTATGCAGAATTCTAGGAAACTGCTTCCATGCCAAACGGAACTTGGATCTACATCAATGTGTAGAGGTGTATGTACTTATTCAATGCACATTGGCCCACTTCCTAAAGGCAGTTTTGAGGCCCAAATTTAGTGAAAAAAATGGAAACCAGATGCGTAAATACCTTTGAGGACCTAATCCTGTCTAATTGTATCGTATGAAAACTCTGAAGCTATAACCGTACTAGAAAATTAAACAATGCCAGGCAATGTTCCCACGTACTGAAACATAATAGTTTATACTGTTAAATTTTTAACTTAGTCTCTGGCATGATTTTTGTCCTGGGCCAAAGGATTCCTGTCTGTGGCTCATGAATTTGCATGGAAGCAGGATTATTCCCAGGACATAGTTTAAATACAGGCAACTTGTTCTGGAGTGTAAAAGAGTTTATTAGCGGGGACATAGGCTCTTTCAAGTCAACCGGCCACAGTGTCAGCAAGAATAGTCCTGCACATATTTCACAGATGTAGCCTGAATGGCTCTGGGAGAGGGTAAAAAGTAGAGTTGAAGGCTCAGGGCTGTCTTAAAAAAAAAGAGGAAATCCCTAAGGAACAGAAAATTCACAACATTTCTAAACAGGAATGGGAGAATTGACAGACTGGGAAAAATCATGTGCAGCCCATAGTAAATCTTCTGTGGCAAAGTACTAAAATTCATGATTTAATTTGAAATGATCATCTGTTAGCTTACAGATACTTGGGCAATAACAATGGAAGTATATATGCCTTTCAGGAGGTCACTGAAACATGATGAAATATTTTGGCAATGACAGAGCAGGGGAGAATACCACACAGTAAAGCGCATGTCAGAATCCTGCAGGACGTGAATTAGTTGCACTGCTGAATCTGGCCTCTTATTGACTGTCCTGTGTACATATATTCTGAAACACTATAGAAAACAGAATCATAGAATCGTAGAATAGTTTGGGTTGGAAAAGACCTTTAAAGGTCATCTAGTTTCAAAACTCCTTGCAAGAGCCAGGGACATCTTCAACTAAATCAGGTTGCCCAAAGCCCTGTCCAATCTGGCCTTGAATGTTGCTAGGGGTGGGGCATCTAACACCTCTCTGGGCAACCTGTTCTGCTGTTCTGCCACCCTAATTGTAATTTTTTTTTCCATTTGTCTGATCTAAATCTACCCTCTTTTAGTTTGAAACCTTTACCCCTTTTCCTATCACAATAGGCCCTGCTAAAAAGCCTGTCCCCATCTTTCTTATAAGCCCCTTTTACGTACTGGAAGGTGGCTATAAGGTCTCCCTGGAGCCTTCTCTTCTCCAGGCTGAACAGCCCCAACTCTCTGAGCCTGTGCTCATAGGAGAGATGCTCCAGCCCTCTGATAATCTTTGTGGCCCTCATCTGGACTCACTCGTATAGGTCCACGTCCTTCTTATGTTGCAGACTCCAGAGCTGGATGCAGTACTCCAGGTGGGGTCTCATGAGAGCAGAATAGAGGGGGAGAATCAAGAATCACGTCCTTTGATCTGCTGGCCATGCTTCTATGGATTCACAATGCAGTTGGCTTTCTGGGCTGCAGGCCCATATTGCCAGCTCACATTGAGCTTCTCATCAACTAACTCCCCCAAGTCCTTCTCCTCAGGGCTTCTCTCAATCCATTCTCCACCCAGGCTGTATTTGTGCTTGGGATTGCCCCGACCCATGTGCAGGACCTTGCACTTGGCCTTGTTGAACTTCATGAGGTTTGCACAGGCCCACATATCTAATAATTCATCCATAATAAAAAGATACAGGCCATGCTAGTTTGATGTTTGTGCTCCTCATTTTTTTCAATCCAAACACAGTCCTTGAAGAAAGCTGTTTTTCACTCTTGAAGTCCCCTGAAGAATATGCACCTTCTATGATTTTTCTAGAGGTTTTTTAAAATGTTCTTTTGTATAATTTTGATCATTTACTGTATGCTGAACTAAAAATTGGTTTTGGATGTGTATAATTTTTTTTTTAACTGAGATTACTTAACTGGTTCATTTTTATATTTTATAACATTGCACATACAGTAAACATGTCTATTCCCAGATTTACTTATGTTCATTTTGTGATTTGTTTTTTTTTCATTATAATATTTTTGGACTGCATTAAAGAAATAAAGGAGAAAAGCTTGTATTTTACGGGTTAGAATATTTTCAGTTTTCAGATACATCCTATGTAGAGGTAGAAATTTCTAGACCAATGAAGTTGGCAACAGGACTCTCCCAACATTTTTTCTTCCATTTTTCAGTACAGAAACTAAAGGCATGATCCCACTGAAATTAACAACACAGCTTTCATTTATGTTAGACCTTTGTGTAGGGAAAGTTTTTTTTCTGTAATAGCACATCAGTAAGCATAATTTGCAAACAAACATTTAACCGTGGCTATGTACAGTAATCACATTAGTTCTTTCTGAGTATAATAATCTAAGGCAAAATTGATCATACAAAAATGATCATCTCTGCTCTCTCGTCAATGTTAAAATATTTTGACTTCCATTCAGATTATGGAAAATTATGTAATAATCCAATTTATGTGGACATTGTACTTTAGAAACAGGTTTTAAATCTCTTCGAATATATACACACACACACACAGAATATATATATATAGCTAGAGGGAAAAAAAATGTCACTTTCTACTTTTTCATTCAGGAAAGTGTTTGCAAGTTTGATATCTCTGCCAGAGAAATTCTAAGAATCTATGAAGGCTGTTTTAAAAAATACTTATACCTGTGATGATTTCAAGAGTTCCAAGTATTGTTCAAATGTTTGAAAACATCTGTAGGTTTTATTACTACTACATTCTTAAGAATGTAGTGCCTTATTGTTTTAACATGTGTTTTTTACTGAAAAAAAAATTCTCAATTCAAATAGATTTGCTTACTTCTACTAGTAATATTCTTTCAGCCTGGTAAGTCCCCAAGATTAATACATTTTTGGAAAGTTTACTAAATTCTTTCTTGCTAGGAGTGTTTAAACATAAGAGTTACCATGGTGTTTCCTTCTCCTGTAATATACTTTTCCTTTCAAAGATATTCACAGAACATATATTTTTCTTCACAATGTTTGCTTGTGTTATGATTTCTAATAAAAAGTATCTGTCTCTTTCCCTAACCATTTACAATCTTGTAACGTTTTAAGATCATTTTGGCAGAGTGCATGAAACACTACAATAGGTCGTAGACTTCCATGATACAGCCCTATTCCTCCTTGTTCAAGTGGTTAATAGAAACCTATTTGCATGGTAAATGGCCAGCTAAAATTACCTTGCACTGTGAACTAAAGCGATGACAGTTCTGCATGCTGTTCTGTACCCTGTAATTTCTATTGTCATTTGTCCTCAGTCACTTTATCTTTTATACCTACACAAAATATATTTATGAGGAAGGAGTTTATACCTTTGTGATAACCAGGTTTCCAAACTGTTTTCTCCATGTGCTGTTGTAGGAATCTATTAGCTGCTCCACCACTTATGTGTGACCGTCTGCTTAATAGATTTTTCCATTGCCTTCTATCTTTTGCCAAGAATAAGAAACAGTAAAGGATACTAATGTTGTGGTTTGGTTTGTTTGTTTTTTTTTTTTAAAGTTTCTTTTATGTCCAATTGCTATTCTCCATGTTCCAGGAAATGTCATTTAACTTTCTGTGTTTAATGTGGTGACTACCCAGGAGCTTGGTGAGCCTGGCAGCCTTGGCAGGCATTCTTGACAGCTTGTCAAGCCTGAGGCTACTGCATGTTTGTCTTTTCTCTCAATAATTAATAATTAATTAGAAGCCATGATTTTTTAATTAGGGACTGATTTAAATGTACTGGTTTTGGGGGTTTGTATTTTTTTAAAACACTCATTTTTTTTGAAAGCAAGAAAGACAAGTAAGAGGAACGATGTACATGTTTTCAAACAAGTCAGACAAATTCACTGGAGGAATAAAGGCCTGCCATACACATACATTCATCTGCGTATGTAAAGATGCATTTGCACACAAGGAAATCTAGTCCCTGCTGGCCAAATGCAAGTGACTGAACACCTTTTTGCAAACCCAGAAAATCAAACACAGCCTGAAGTGCCTCATTTAAGGATTTCCCATGGATACAAAGCACGAATCCTGAAACAGTATTTTTATTTTCTTAATCAGTTGGTATGTTCTGAGGAGATGGAGGAAAATTATGACCCTAATTATCAAAGACTCTACAAGGATCCACAGAACAGAGAAGGGAAAAGGATGCCATTGTTAATTGATGTGAATCCAGCATTCTTCAGGAATTCTTCTTTTTCACATTTATTATGAATGACTTATTACCTATTATACATTACCTATCATATATTACACACTTCACTACATTTCATTTAGCCATTTATTTCCTTCTTGCAGAGGCCCAAGTTCAGTGAAGAGTCTGGATGTTACTGAACTAGTGGCAGTCCACAATTTCCCCTTGGAGGACAATTTCCAGCCTTAAATTGAACATTTATGGTCCAAATCCAGTGCCTAAGGAACACCTTTCAGAACAACAAGAGGCTAGTCCAAATATACCCACCAGGGAAATGTTTGGAACAGTTCTGATTGAAGTCCCTTCCTCTGTAGACATTAGATGCTTTGTTACCAAAACCTGTCTCCCTACATTCAGGATTCAGAAACTGACCCTACAAAGGGGTTACCTGCATGTTTCACCAAGACACAATGTTGGCTTGGTTTCCAGGAACAGTTCATCCACAGAGAAACAGAGCTTCTCCTGGGATGATGTTGTTCCCTTGTATGCAGATGATAAAATATCAACAGAAAAAAGTACACACTATGCACAACAGCAGCATGACATCTCCATACACAGCTGCAGTCCTTGTTATTCTGAGCCTTCCTGAGTGAATCTATATTTAGTCCAGTAAATGCAATTTTTGTTTCTACTTTTCTTGGTGAAAAAAAAAAAATCATCACTATTAATTGGTATATTTATTAATTTTCAGACACCAGTACCTTTTTGTAACTAACTTTCATGAAAGATTCTCTGTTTAACTAATATTAATAAATAGCACTTCATATATAAACATCCTCTCACACACCTTCAGCAACAGCACTATCAGTAATAAACACCTAAAGGGTGTTCCAACCACAAACAGAGATATTTCCACCAACTTGTAGTCTGTAACTTGAGACTAACTGTGTTTATCATCAGGGAATGTTTTAACAAAAAAAAAAAAAGTTAAACATAGGAGTAGAACTATTGTATTTTAGGTCATTTTAGTTCTTCTCTACTATTGTTAGGTGGTAAATATCACCAGATGATGATGGTGTAGATGTTGTGATCTCTTAGTTCTTTGTAGAATCATCCTACAAAGAGAGGAAAACGTAGCTGCACAAAAGGAGTACCCAATTTATCTCATTATCTAAATTCAGTTGTTGAAGTTGAATTCCTTTTGGGGAGAAAAACTCGGTTGTTGGACTGAAATTTCTGAGGCAAATTAATTCCTTGTTGGACCGATCTAGCTTGTTTGCCATTTCATGTGGAAATAAATCTCAAGATCTATCCAAATGCCAGTGTCATTTCCCCTTATAAGAATTTAAGGTGTCAGTTTCCAATATCTTGTTACATTCACTGTTTGGTGAAATGATGGTACAACTGTGAGGATCATAGAAATATCATTTTCTGACAAAAAGAGGATGGGAATAGGTCTTGACAGGTTGACTAGCTTATTTCTGCCCAAAGTCAGTAGTGACTGTGCCAATGTTGTTCTGGATGATTGCTTTTATCAATCTGTTCTCAAAAACTTCCAGTGATGGGGATCGAACATCGACTCTAGATGATCTGTTTGAGTGCTTCACTATTTTTACTGCTAGGAGAGATTTCTATTTTTTTGTGGGTAACCTAAATCTGCCATTCACATAATTCCTTAAGTTTATGTCACAGTGGTGTCAAAAAATAGATCAAAATGTCTCAGAGAAAGTGCTTTCCTACACCTCTAGCCAACATTATATAGAACTTCCTGAAAAATGATGGCATATTATTTTAAAAAAATTAGTGTGTGTGTTTTTGTACAATTATTTGAGCCTGTCATACATGGATTGTGTAACTGTGTATATATGATGATCTTGTACAGATGCTATGTATTATCCTATGCTTGTGATTCATATCAATGCAAAATACTAATAAAAACTACACACTCCTTCATAACCCAAGGAGTAAGGAGCATCTGGCAGGTTAATTAATTGAACACTAATCCAGAAGGAAATGTATTCCAGTGGAGACAGTGAAACACGTTCCCTTTCCAATTGATCATTTTAGTTAAGAGAATTGGCAGTAGTCTGCAATTCACTCAGGTGCTGCTATGGGCAGGGCCTGTGTTACTTAATCTAATAGTTCTTTTTCTGCTTTGGTGTTGATAAAGGCCCTTGAAACTCATCTGCCTGAATTGTATTATAATAGAAAGAGTGCCCTGGGGAAAATTAAAAAAAAAAAGGAATAAACCCCAAAAGACCAAATCCATTTACTACAATTGGATTGTGTTAGGTTATGTGATAAAAGTTCATCTGCACACCTACAAAAGATCAGAGAGAGACAAGAGCAGGTGGGGATCTGAATAATATCCTGCCAGACTATTTCCAGGCCCATCACAGAAGCCATCAGCCCATCAAAAAGCCCATCTCTACAGGGGATCACAGGAGTACAATGGCAGATGTGGGCAACCCAAATTAAAGACTGAGAAGAACAGACAGTTTGTCTGGGCTCCTCCCAGGGCTATCCCAGGAGACCCTCAGACCCAGTCTCCAGGGGTAAAACCCATGAAGATGGATGAATGGATGAACACCAGATCTTCTTTTGGGTTGAGGAGGGTCACTGCCTAGAATTACAGAACACCATATGGGATATAGGGGAAGAGCATTTCGGGATGAGGCTCTGAGCAACCTGACCTAGTCAGGGATGTCCCTGCTCCTTGCAGGGGGGTTGGACTAGATGACCTTTGAAGGTCCCTTCCAACCCTAACCATTCTATGATTCTATGATTCTATGATCGCACAGGACTTCTTATGGGAAGTTTCTAGGAGGAGCTAAAGGCAGGGAAAGGAGTGAATCTAGTTGATCTGGGGAGGAACAAGCACAGCAGTATAGAGAGGTGAGGGGACAGGAATGGTTTGTCACATGTAAACAGTTTGTTGCTCGTTAAACTTGTTTGCTGAATGCAAACATTTTGTTGCTCCATAAACTTGTCTGCATGGGACGAGTGCAGTCTGTCCTATCTTCTTATTAAACTATATTTCTAACTCTCTCCCTGGGTGAGAGACTCTCTATTTGATGTGCGTGTGTGCGTGTGTGTGTGTGTGTGTGTGTGTGAGTGTGTGTTGGAGGTCTGAGTGTCAGCAGCTGGAGTGGGACCTCAGGTAACATGGGCCCATGAGTGCAGCAATTGGATATGCAAAGAAATTTGTGAGTGCGAGTGTGGTGGGATGAATCTGGCCAGCAGTCAAACATCCACCCTGCCTCTCTCTCACTCTCTTCTTCCCACAGAATGGGAAGAAAAATGGAAGGAAGGTGACAAGGCTTGTGGACTGAAATAATGACAATTTAATAGGGAAAGCAAAAGCTGAACATGTAAGCAAAACAAGAGGAATTAATTCACTACTTCCCATCAGCAGGCAGATGTCCAACCATCTGCTGGAAAGCAGAGCCTCAGCACACCTAATGGTTACTTGGGAAATCAAACATCCCACCTTTATCATTCTTTTTTGAGCTCTTTATTGTTGAACATGGTATTACATGGTACGGAGTATTCCTCTGGTCAGTTTGGGTCAACTGTCCTAGTTGTGTCCCCACTCAACCTCTTGCCCACTCCCAGCCTATTAGATTTTGGTGGGGAAGGGGACAGAATGTCTTGACATTGTCCAGCACCTGGGCTGGGGCAACTGCTGGTATCAATACAGGCTTGGAGATGAAGGGATTGAAAGCAGACCTGTGCAGAATGACTGGAGGGTAGTGGATAAAAAAACTGGACATGAGCTGACAATGTGCACTTGCAGTCTAGAAAGCCAGACACATCCTGGGCTGAGTAAAAATAAGCATGGCCAGCACACTGGGGGAGGTGATCCTCTGCCCCTCTACTTTGCTCTCATGAGACCCCATTTGGAGTACTATGTCCAGGTCTGGAGCCGTCAGTACAGGAAAGATATGGACCTCTTGGAGCAGGTCCAAAGGAGGGCCACCAAGATGACCAGAGGGCTGGAACACCTCTCCTATGAGGACAGACTGAGCGAGCTAGGGTTGTTTAGCCTGGAGAAGAGAAAGCTCTGGGTAGATCTTATTGCAGTCTTTTAATACTTAAAGGGGGCTTACAAGAAAGATGGGGACAGACTTTTTTTAGTAGGGCTTGTATCAATAGGACAAGGAATAATGGTTTTAAACTAAAACAGATTCAGACTAGATATTAGGAAGATTTTTTTTTTTTACTATGAGGGTGGTGAAACACTGGAAGAGATTGCCTGGAGAGGTGGTAGATGTCCATCCCTGGAAACCTTGAAGGCCAGGTTGGACAAGGCTCTGAGCAATCTCACCTAGTTGGAGGTGTCCTTGCTCCTTGCAGGGGGTTTGGACTAGATGATCTTTAAAGGTCTCTTCCAACCCAAACTATTCTACGATTCTACGCTTGTGCAAGCATTCTTCAGCAATTGCCAAAACATAGGTGTGTTATAAACACTGTTTTAGCCACTACTGCAAAGCACAGCACCATATGGGCTACTACAAAGAAAGTTAACTCTATCCCAGCCAGACCAAGTGCAGCTAGGGAAGTTCAAGCCAGACTAGCTGGTAAGCAGGCAAAGTGACTCTAAGAGTGAGATGACAGAAGGAGCTGACTATCTGTGGGACCAAAGGAGTCCTGGTCAGAGAAACTGCAGGGTGTCTGGGTGACGAGGAGTGAGATCTGTGTGTGTGTTTGTGTGTATGTGTGTGTATCTCTAAGAGTGAGATCAATAGGGGCTGGCTGCTGGGGCCCAGGGAGGTCCCAGTGAGCTCTACAAGTGTGCGTGTGGTTGTGTGGTGTTGAATGAGGCAGTCTGCACCAGCAATTGGAGTGAGGCTGCTGCCTCTGGCATTTGTATGCCCAGGTACCAGCAATGAGGGAGACTGCGATGCAGGGACAGCTACTGGACAGACTGAGGTTCTGAGCCCAGCTGTTGGAGGGATTCATGCTGTACATATGTATGTGTATATTCTCACCAGTGGACTTTCATCTTGCCCAGCCAGTGGGGAGAGCCACTGGGATTGTCTGCGTTCAGGTGAGTGCTGAATGTGTATATCTGTGTTGATTTGTGTAACCGGCTATGTATACATGTATATCTGTTGTGTACACATGTGCTTGTGCCTAATGGGAATGCATGCTCAGCCTCACTACTGATTGGGTTTAGAAACATGGAGCTATGGCAGGCTCGCCTCTCTTGGGCTGACGAATCTATGCCTATTCTCCTAATAGATTATTTCTTCCTACCTGACAGAAATATACTGAAGAAAGGCCTATAAAGTTTTCATAGTCATACAGATGTTTGCTGAAATAATTTCTATCAGCTCTTCCAAGGACATAAGTCAGTGGAAAAGCATATGTGCAATAGACAATACCTCCAGAGGATCAGACAGATACATAGTTTTGTCAAATGAAATCAGGAAATTTTCTTCATTTGTTACATTAAAAAAAAATCAAGGAAGACTTGAAAGCTGTGTAACAGCTCTTGAATATTACATTCACGGCCATGAGCAAAAAAATATGTAATAGCTGTACAACAGGCAAAAAAGTTAAGTTTACAAATAAATTCCTGTATATGGTTTAAAAATAGTTTATTTAGTCATAGTCACAAAAAAAAAAGAGTTTAAATATATGTTATTGATAAGGTTACTAATCTTCTATCCACATAACTAGAAAATTCTTATCTTTTATTTTGATAAAAAAAAAAAAACAACAAAGAAACCATCACATTTTAATTTAGAATATTTCAGGCAATGTTATGCTTTTCTTTTCTCAGCTCAAACTTCTGTTTGAAAAGACAGCTGATATTGAAGCCCATGCTTATCCTTGCTGGTACTCCTTCATCGCTGTTACCACCTTCTCACAAGGTAGAGTAGCCTTTTTTTCACTTTAATAGCTAAACAGTGAATTTCTGGGACAAGCTTCTGGGAAGGTAGAGGGAGGTTAGAATTTGGAAGAGGAAAAGAGAATACAAAAATGAAAGAAGTATGGTGCCTGTCCCTAAAGCATCCCTCATATATCCACACTGAACTTGCTCTGCCCAAACCTTTCATACTTTTTTTTTCATCCTCCTTCTGACCTTGCCTCTATGTTTCTTAGTCTCAATCCTGAGCTCCCCAGTTGCATTTCTTGCCTCACTTCCAAGCTTTCTGCTTTTGGGGCTGTTATCCAATGCTTAGCCTATTCACAGTGGCTATCAATAGTCTGAAGCTCTATTCATAATGAACACATGCCTGATAAATACCTGGTGGACAACTATTTAGAAGTAGTTGCTATTATTTTTAATATTATTATTTTGTGACTCCAGGTTCAAAGATATACCTGGTTAACATTTTTTTGATGTCTCTCCAACCACACTGAGTAGAAATCCACTTCTATTTTTAAATGTAGGTCTGGTAATTCAGAATTAAATAGCAGGTTAAAATAATCATTGGAAAACAAAGTTGGCAATATCAAGGGATACTCAGCTAACATAAGTCCAATACTAATGTCAAAGTTAACATTTTCATTTGGACAAATGGAATTAAAAGTCAACTTCCTTTAATCTTAACCAGATCTCTAACTTGCCAGACTAGCTAGCTAACCATCCGCACAGAGTGCATGCCAAAACAGTTTCAATAGAAAGACAATGAGATTCCTTAGACTATTTCTCCAGCATACAGATGTGGAAACACATCCATCTGAAGTATCTCACCATTATTACTTCAGATAAATTATTTTTAGTCAGCAACAAATAAGACCAAATACTGCCTTTACTGAATCTAGAAACCTAATATAAGAAAGTCTAACTGAAATCAAGCTGCCTGGGCAGAATAGCAGGATGCTGCCTGAGGAAGACTTATTCAGGGAAGCAATACAAAATAAATTTGGAATAGGCTTCCATAGAAGACACTTATCCTAAATGTCCCTAGATTAATAGTTTGTAGTTAAGGAAGGACAGAGAACATCTGGTTCCTTGTGTTGCTTTTCCACCTCTCCTTTTCCAAATACATGGCTCCTGACTTCAATAGGAAGAGGAAGGAAAGAAGAAAGTTCTGCTCCACCATTCTGAAACCTGAGGAGTTCCCATACTGTTTATCTTGCTAAAACAAAACTTCACCAGTTGATGTATTAGGTTTGTAATTAATGTCCAAATGAGATAAAGCGATAGTCTTAGTAAAAAGGTGAAGAGGCCTGAATTTTTTTAAAAAGCAGTTGTAAGTCTTTGGTGACAAGAGTGAGCCAGCCCTTGGTAGATCACTTTTAGTATGTCGGTAAAAACAAACTAGCAGGTGCAATATTAATAAAAGGCGCAAGAGGATGTAGAGCTTTGTGTGTTATGCCATCAGTTCTCTGGATTGTGCTCGATATTGATCATAAATAATTGTTCCATTCTGCTGTTGATTAAAATGTTAGTTAAACTACAAGATTACAGGAGTAGAATCTAAAACTGTAGCAGAGCTATAGAAAATCCATAAAAGGTGTCAAAATATTTTTTCCCTCCTGCTCAGTCCTTCCTATTAGATTAATACCACCTCCTTGTCATACAAAATTTCAGAAAGATAAGATGTCTGAAGGATGGTGTTTTAATTTTCCATCTACAAATGGAAATACTCTTGTTGAGCATTCGTATTATATTGTGTATATATATATTTATTTTCACATTCTTTAGTGTAAGAGCAAACATATACAGAAAAGTTTATATAAATCACATAAAGTTTACTTATATAGAAAACTGAAGGAGATAAAAATAACTTTCTTTATCAGTCGTAAGTCACTGGACCAGATTTACTGTTCACTTGTAAATAACAAAAAAAAAATTAGAAGGACAAAGCAGATATTGTTGATTCCTAAATACTTAAGTACTTTTTTATTTTCTCTCTGTCAAGGATCAGAATATCTTCTCTACAATGTAAGTTCCTATGGCCTTTATTTCAAGGAGCAAATGATGGATTAATTCTCTTAAAAGTCTGTTCAGGGACTACATGAAACTGTTCAGCATTATACTGAAACCAGCTGGCTGTTATGTGAGGTGATAACACCCAGCTGAGAGGTGGCAGTAAGTAACCGGTGGCCAGTGACATCTTACAATGACAGCCCTTTCTGCAACAACAATGGAATAGTGGCTCACATCATTGCCATCTTTCAGCAGGATTTATTAGCTCTTGTTTAGAGAAGCACCTGCATGGATAAAGAAGTTTTGGATCAAAACTAGCTTGTGCCTGTTCACTTGGTACATGGCTTAATTGGAATGCTGTTTTTCACCGCTTAAATGACTAACATAACAGTTAGCTATAGCAACAACTGTCTTTCAATTTCCTAAGTAATTTTTCAGAATTATTCCTTCATGCTGAGGATAATTCTAATTTGTTATGGAAAAAATAATTCCTATTATAGCAGTTAAATCCATGAACTTAAATCAAAGAAGCATTTTTAAAAGGAATTAATACAAAGTTGTTTGGGTTTTTTTGAAATAAATAATATATTGATAAATGAGAGAAATAGAGTGTTTCTGGATAAATATTCATTATGTAAAATGCCTGTCACTGTAGCATCTGGGTGCTCATTTAATAAGGAAAGAAAAAAAAAAGAATAGTATAGATTCACACTGTACATAACGTACAAACTGAAATGCAAACTTTTTTGTCATTGCATGAGGAATACAGAATTTTCCTAGCCAGTCAAAAATGAAAGGCGTTTTTTTTGTGTTGCTTTGAATGAGACAAAAAAAAAAAAACAAACCCAGACAAAAATCCTGTAAGTTTTCCTTGAACACAGTAAAAAGCTGATACTTTTCTGGAAAAGAAAATTGCATCAATTTGAAGCTTTATTTATTTTCATCTTTTTTTTTTTTTTGGGGGGGGTGGATGCTTTTCCAGAACTTGTCAAGAGGAGCTCTATCACCAAGAAAATTTTTAAAATGTAAACAATGCTGTTAAATGAAATAATACATTTTATTTCTTTTATTTTTTTTTCTCTGTATCCAGTACTGTTAGAAAAGGGGGAAAAGATGTTGCATAGCAGTGTCTTCTTGATCTCTCTTTTCTGTTCTTCTCAGTTATACATGTTAACATCACAGCTAGAGCTCAGTTCTCCAAGATTTTTACCACTTGCCTTTGATTTCTGTACTCCTCAGATACCTCAACCGAAAGGCCGAAAAATGTGGTCTGGAGTTTGAGGTGAGGAGTGGTTACTGTGGTCTTTGTTTATTTTACTCCACTTGTAGTGGAGAAGACAATTTTTTTTTTTTTTGGTGTCTTTCAGGAAAGGAGGAACTCTTCTCTAGCTAATGTTGACTTCTCAGTTTATGTGTCTTGACTGTGTCACGAAAGAGAAAAAAAAATAATAACACATTTAGCAGTAATCTTTAAAATCAAAGTAGACGAGGCAATCACAATGACTGACAAATTTGCATGAAAGACCGCAACTTTTGCATTCATTTAAGCATTTCTCTCCTTCTACGTCCATTTTAAACATCCATTTAAAACAAATGACATTTGTTATGAACACGATCTTCTTATCACATAATCTATTTCTGATAATAAAAGTTTTTTAAGCTTCATAATACTTCAATCACAAAATGAATTAATTTGGCTTCTGTAATATATATGATCTGTACTTACTATGAGGCTTTATTTCTTGAACAAGATGCTGAATTTACTCCTTCAGAAGATGTGATTCATATGTCCTGAAGACACTCTACCTTGTAGAATAATTATCATAGGAATTCACTAAAAGTTCACTGTCGTACCTTTTTTTGTGTTCAAAGCAGCGATGTGAATTATCAGGTAAAAGACATTACCAGTAATGAAATCTAATAGGTAAAATTGTAGTTCTTTCTCTCTGGAAAAATTATTTGCTACCTCTCCATGGTTCTCATTCATACTTTCTTTTAAACAAGTCTATAAAGTAGGAGGCAGAAATTGTGCTATGGCAAAATACATGTTCTACAAAAAAAATACAATTAATTCTACGTCATGGTTGATCAAATGTGTTAATTAACATAACCAACCCCCCAAACAGAGGGAAAACTTTCCATATCAGCATAGAATTCATAAGGCAAAAAATCCTCTTTCTAATTTTTCTGAATCAAATTCAGATTATTCAGCATTAAATACAGTGCAAAAGAATTCAGACTCTAAAGAAATGTAATATCTTTGCTAACAAATTAAAGGAAAATATGACCTCTAAATTTAGTTGATGTAAATAGGAAAAAGGACTTGAACAAGGGCTTCTGAATCATCACATCCAGCACTCTGATGTGACTGTCATCCAGATATACAGATATGTGCTATACCAAATAATGTAATACCTAACATAACTATTTAAAAAAAAAAAACAAAAACAACAACCCGAATAGCCTTCCTGATTCCAATCATCTGACTGAGTCATGAAATTGACTTTTTATTAACAATAATAAGGACATCTTTGGGATTTTAGTATATTTTATGAGAATGCTTTTCAGACAATGTCAGAAATCAGTCCACATTAAGTCATGCTCAGATCATGCTATTTCTCTATAAACATGAATTATGCAGAGAAAAAAAAAAGAAAATAAAAGAGGAAATTTAGAGTATTATAATACTTATGTGACTGCAAGAGTGGTATTCACCTCTAGACTGTGGACATTTTCGGTCATTACATTTGTCTAACTGTCTACGTGTCATTATAGTCAGTGGAGATTTAATTAGCATAACAGATAAATTCTAAAGACTTGATTGAGTCCCCTCAACTCAGGCATCTAGTGCTGTTTCACATTACCTGTGGTATCTTATCCAGTGTCCAGCTGATGCTCAGGGACTTGAGTCTTCTGTATGTGTTATGTCAACTCTGACAGCTATTATGACTTATCATGTCTGTGACAGCCTAGGGTAGTCAAATAGCAGTAGAAGTCCAGCACTAGACAATTGAATTGATCTGTGGATGTCTATTCTTTTGCCCTGAATCTCACTCTAAGAATTCAAGTTTCAAGAAAAATACTAAACATGAGGAACATACTGGCAAATAACGTGGCAACATGCACATGTGTAGTATCTATAGGTCTCTCATAATACAGATATGCCACCTCTCTGAGCTGAGGGCGGGGCATACACTCTTGAAGTATGATACTTAAAATGTTACGTATTATAAATACATGAAAAAATGCTTCTTAAAAAAAAGTCCACCTGTTTCTTTTTCACTAACCATTCTGAATATATTTGTAGCAGATCTACAAATATCATACAGATATGTACTAATACTACAAACCTTCCTACACAGATCTGTTTTATTTATTCTCCTGTGCTTCCTCACCTCATCCCCATATTCGCAATAGAATAACAAACTATTGATAAAACTAAAGTGTAGCAGCTAAGTTCGCATTTCTCAGTAGTTTTGCAACCAGAAATGTGTTTAACTTACGCCCCAGTACCCGTGGGGAAGGTAATCAGGTGGTTGGAATTCTCTTTTTCCCTTAGCTGGAAAATTACAACATATGTTGTACAGATTCTTTTGCAAAACAAGATTCCAGCTGATATTCAGAAAAGATGCAACAATAAATAAATTATTTAATTGTTGACCATTAGGTGTGCTCAACTAATGATGCCAGAGAGGATACCATAGTAAGTTGCCAGTGGGTGGCAAATACTACAGGACATCTGCCTCTCAGTAATTCCTGGGAAGCAAATCATACTTGGGCAGATGAACAATACAGAGAGAAACATGAAAAAGTTCCTAAAGGGCAAGGTAAACTCACACATTGTTATTTGAAATGTTCTTTATGCCACATTTGCAACCGACTAGAGAGGTAAAATTTCAAATTATTAGGAACTGGGGAAATCTTTAAATAGCCTATAAGAGTTCCATCTAAAGCAAATAAAACTCAAACCTAAAATAAAGTTTATGGAGAAATTTTAAACTAAAGACTGAGGAAAATCCTACAAGTGTACAAGGGTGAAGTAATAAAATCTCTGCAGTATTACCAAACCTCACAGAATAGAAGTCAATAACATTCAGGAAGGTAATAGATAGGAGCAATCTCTATAAATAATATTCTATTGAAGCAGGGCTGATAATCAGAACAGGGCCAAATATACAAATGGTTCTATACAAATTACAGAAATGTAGCAAATTAGTTGGCCAAGAGGAAAGTCCTGGTTTTAAATAAGAATATTATCATACTAGGGACTGAAGAAATATGGTGTAAGGCTGATAACCAGTGCAGCACTGTAGCTTGGATGCTAGCATGTAATTTACATTAGGAATGACAGGATAAGTTGTATGTGTGGAGGAGTGGCACTGTGTTAAAGGAAAGATTAGATTGAAATATGGAAATACAGACAACAAATTAAAATCCTGTACCCAAATAGAACAGTATAACAGCAGGGCTGTACTGTCAAACCTTGAAACACTTAGATATCAAATATTGGGGAAAAACATTTTTGCAGGTGTAGGTAATGACTGCTAAATCTGTTACATTTTATTATAGAAGTAAAAAAATTATCTTGCTTTGTATCACCGTATTATTTGCTGTATATGGAATTCTAGAAAGCTTTCTGGAAATATTAAAAAGTCACTACTGTGTTTCATAGTAACAAAGTGAAGTTGTACAGATGGGTTAATAACTATATAAAAGAAGCAAGAAAGGACTAGATATATTGTGTTTTCCCTGATAAATCCAAGTGCAGGAGAATTAACAGTGAAATTTCAGAGTCATTTCTGCTAAGACTTGTGCTGGTCAATATATTCAGAGGATGAATAGTTAGGTGATAAAAATTACTGATGATGTGTAATTACTGAAAGCTATAAAAAAAAAGTCTGTCTACAAAGAGTTGCAGAAGGATCTTGCACTGCTAAGTGTTTGCAAAATAAATCAGCAGACAAAATTCTGTGTTGACAAGTGGAAAAAAAAAGCACACATGAGAAAGAACAACAGAAACTGTATGTACACAATTATTTGCTCTAAATTAGCCATTACCACTTATGAAAAAGATCTTGCAGTCATTACAAATCATTTTATTAAAAAAAAACTCAGTCCAAAACACATCATCTTGAAGCTGAGCAGTTGCCAAAAATACAATTAGAATGCTATGAATCATTAGGAAAGGAACAAAACAGGAATTGTAATTACCTCACTGCATAAACCTAAGGTGGATTCACATTTTATCTACCAATTATAATAAAAACTTCCCTGCCTCAAAAAAAAAAAGGATATTGTAGAACAAAAATAGTGCAGGAAGAAAACATGTGTCGATAACTATGGAAAAGCTTACATACGAAGGGAGCTTGAATAAACCAGGAATCTCCAATATGGGGGGAAAAAAAAAAAAAAAAGACAAATCGTATTATTATATGTATCTGTTAAAAATTAGAAGCCCTAGAGAACTAAAGAAGTATTGCTTAAAAATAAAAAATCTTAGAAATTTTGGCAAAAGAATAGCCAACCACACAGAGGAAAAAAAAATAGTTTTGTTTCCTTTGTTTTTAAAAAAGGAAACTTGTATTCACTTTTCTTGCCCTGAAGACACCAACAAACTACAACCTTTTCCCTTCTCCTAGGGTTTTGGCTGCCTGTGCTCCAGCCCAGCTCCGATATGGTGCCGCTGTAACCTTAGGTCAGACTGCTGCGAAAAGAGCTGTGTGAGAAAGAGCTGTGAAAAGCATTTATTGCATTCCTCCATGCTTTGCTTCAGAAATGCATTTTAGCTCACAGCTTTGCCCTTGCCTGATCTACATTGCAGGTGTACCTGTGCCTGGCCATGTGCCTTGCTGATACTGAGCCACTAACTTGACTGGCTAGCTTGGTCATGGCCCTGATTTAACCAAGTTTGGACTTGTTTGTCAGTCATGGCTGAAACTGGTTATTGCCACCTTCTCTGCTCAGCCTGTTCAGGTGCAGTGGGATGACCCCCTTCATCAGGCCACTGCCCCTGCTTGCTTTGCTGTCCTCCTCAGGTCTTGCCTCACATACAGGAAAAAAATAAGACAAGGGTACCATGGAGGGAAAAAAAAAACCAACAACAAAAAAACCATGCCCAAACACAGTATTGTGTCGATATGAATATCTCCTCTGCTTATGACAGAGGATTAATTTTGATATTGCTTTGTATAAGCATTGGACTGCTTTCTCTAGAGGACTGCAACTAAACTATTTTCATGGTCAAGGTCTACAAACCCTTGCCTAATTGCTAAATACTCTCTATTTCCATTTTCTCTTGATATATCTGGTTTTGGAAAAAGGTGATCAATTGATCTAGCTATCTGTCTATCTACCTACCTACCTACCTGCCTACCTATCTATGTACTTATCTACATATATATATACACACACACACACGCACACATGCACACACGCACATATAGATATATAAATATAGGTACAATACCAATTGTGATTTTTTTCCACTACGATGCTATATTTCGTGATGCCATTTTTTGCTGTTTTACAACTTTAATGCATTTTTCATATTATTTCACACAGACTCCAAAATCTTCCTCCAGTTATTCTGCAGTTGTTCATTGACAATTCTTCTACGCTCAAATGAAGTTTCATAAAGCAGAGTCGTGTTCTGACCAGGAAGATAAACATACCAACTCATCACACGTATATATTTTTTTTAATTGTTCTTCACTAACAAAGAAATAGTAAAAAAAAGATGAAAGAAAGTAAAATAGGTCATCATTTTGTTAAGGGAAAAAAGTTGGGTTTTTTTTAGAGCAAAATGATGAACTCCATGAAGAAACAAAAAAAAAAAATTCAGAGAAAAAACATGCACACACACTTTGGTAACTGTAACCACAATTTTGTTAACAGGAAATTCACATACTGTGGTATCCAATGACTTTTTGGGATTTGAACTCAGTTATTTTGGCTCTTACCTGAAATCTTTAAATTATACATCACTGAATATTCTGGAGAAAGTGTCTATCAGCAAGTGGAAAAATTTTCAATGAAGTTGTTGAAATGCAAAAAAAAAAAATTGTTAATATTTCATTTTTCTTAATTCATTCTTTTCCAAAATAAGCAAACCAGCACTACTTTATTACATTAATATTGGCTAGTTGTAGTTTGGTTCTTTTTAATAAGTAATATCATACCTTAACGTATAAATAAATGCACTTTCCATAAATATGAAATCAAGCAATAAACATTATAATCATATATGAAAGTCACATAATGCTACACTTGCCATTAAGAATATTTTCCAGCATATGACTGTTTATGACACCAACTGCTAGAGTGACCTTACACCTTTTTAAATTTAGATTTTTGAAAAATACAAGTGAAAACAAAACTATTATTATTCTGTATCAAGCAGTAATCCTTGTGTATTAAAAATCACCTATTCATTGGTTTCTACACAAATACCTGTTCAGAAGAATGGGTTAATAGTAGTAGGATAACAATATCTCTGTGGAAAGTATGGCTTAGTGAGCCATTGCAAAAGATGAAAATTTCTCAGATAAAGTGTTTCTATGGGAGAGGGTTGTTTAGTTGTTTTTTTTTTTAAAAAAAAACAGAAACCTACTTACTTGTTCTAACTTAAAATGACTGATTCACATTACTGTTGATAGACTAACACAAAGGTTAATATTGAGAACTGCCTGTATACATGACCTTCATTAACACCATATAATTATACTGAGATTTCTTGAGCTTGACTTGTCAGATAAGATCTTATCTAGATGAATGGTTTTTCTTGCTTTAAATGCTTGAATGAATCTGAGAGTTATTTGGCACTTTGGCAGCCTACATTATGACATGTTATCAGCCAAGTAGTGCAAAGAAAAAATTAATTATTTCAAAGAGGAAATACATGATAGAAATATTTTAAAAGGTAACAATAGCTGTGTTGGCTCTAAGGAGAGGAAAAAAAAATTACAGAGTAGAGACAAGTCCAGTGAAGAAGAACATCTCTCTTCAGAAACTTGCAACAAGGTTACCTATCAGTGAACACAGCTGTCAACTATCAATCCCCTGATGAAACATTATTTGGAAAAAGAAAGTTAAAGTAATTCATGAAATGTTTCATTGTCCTCCTCGCCATAAATTAATGGAACCACTTTTGCTGTTATTGTCATTGTCTTGAGGCTATTTCCTGACATACTTTCTCTCAAGGGAAGACAAAAGACAAATTGCATGTTGAGATAAAATGCTAGAATGCCATTTTTTTTCTATTCCACCTTAATTTCACCCTCATTTTGTGGCTATCTCATTCACCAGGTTACCTGGTGTTGAGCAGCCTCAGCATAGCACAGAAATGCAGTTTTTGTTTTGTAAGAAAGCTCAAAGACTTACAGGAGTTCAGCCACTGTTTATAGAAGACTTATGTTTAAATCTAGTTCAGTGATAGCAAAGTGACTGCCCATATGTATAAAGGTACGTAACTGAGATTCAAAGGATTCATTTGTTGATTTGTTGTAGGCACTTTGTAAAAAAAAATTACTGTGTCTACCCTTTAAACTTTTCTGAATGCAAAGCACATAAAGCACAGATTTTCTTAGGGTTTTTTTTGTAACTGTACTTATATCAATGGGCTATTTACTGTACATGCAATTATGTCTCGAAAACATTTTTATACTGATGTAACTTATGATTTATCTATGCCTGATATTAATGTACACTAAAATACAATATGAATTAAAAGCACAGTAGCTGCTCCTAAATAGCTTCTTGTCTAGCCACTATGACTACCTTTAAAACAGGAAAATAAAATAGTCCAGGCCCTTGCTTTGTCTTTGAGTACAGGTGGTATAACAAGGGTCATATATGTACACCTGATCTTTCTTCCCACTCAGTAGCTAAGGACAGTCACAGTGCATGTTAGGACTAGCACTTGGCCAGCCGTGAACCACGTCTGGTCTTGTCTGGGGAGTGCAAGTTGCTACAGAGCACAGCTATGCTCAGTTGTGTACTAGCAATTGAGGAGTCAGAACAATCAACAACCACCACTCAAACTTGTGCTTCAGTTCAATGAAGCTTTGCAACCCTACTCCTCTGGAATATGCTCCTTTCTTACTCTCCTCTGGGCAGTCCCAGTGATCACTGTTAGGATCCTGACTAAGGATCCTTCTCCTGAACTAAAGTGGCTATTGTTACGCCGGTAACAATGTTTTGTTTGCCTACCCTACAAACCTAGCTTGAGAATGACATGTTGCACTGTTTTTCTTCTTCAGCTCTAATCTGTCAGTATCTTTCTTTCAGTGTCTGAATATAAATTTTAGAGAACATGCATACTACAGTGAACAATGATCAGATTTCTTCCAGGCTTGTGGTCTGCTCCTAACTACTGGCATCCTGTTTGTGGTCACGATGTGAAGCCTGGAGAAGAGGAGGCTCCAGGGAGACCTTATAGCAGTCTTTCAGTACCTAAAGGGGGCCTACAAGAAAGATGGGGAGAAACTGTTTAGCAGGGCCTGTTGTGATAGGATGGGGGGTAATGGTTTTAAAGTAGAAGGAGGTAGATTCAGACTAGACATCAGGAAAAAAAGTATTACAATGAGGGTGGTGGAACACTGGAACATGTTGCTCAGAGAGGTGTCGATGCCCCATCCCTGGAAACATTGAAGGCCAGGTTGGACAAGGCTCTGAGCAACCTGATCTAGTTGGAGATGTCCCTGCTCCTTGAAGGGGGGGTTGGACTAGATGACCTTTAAAGGTCCTTTCCAACACTAATTTTATGATTCTGTGATCCGTAATTTTAGAACCTCTGGGCTAAATAAAATCAGATAAGACTTTTCTGAGAAATAAAATAAAAATTATATTTGTTTGCACGATGAGTTGACAGGAAGCAATTCTACCATCCCAGAAACTGTTTCTTTAGATACCAGGATCACAGTAAGCTAAAATAAATATTTTTACCATCTGATATTGGTGCTTGCTGTAGCTGTTTATAGACAGTTAAAGCAGCAAAACTTCTAAGTTTGGACAATCCTATTTTTCCCATTGCTTCCTCATAAAAAAAAAAAAAGAATGTAATGAAATATCTTTCTCCATATCCTCTCTCAGTCTTAATGAATGTCAGCTTTTAGGACAGAGACTAAGTTATACCCTGCCTTTCTCAGGAGTCTAGCTCAAAATGGGAAACAAGCAACTATTGAGAATTGAAAGTGTTACAACAGTCTAAAATATACAAATATTTTAAGGCATGAAAACCACAAATAATGGACAGGTATATTTTTCTATGTTAGCATACTGCAATATGTGTACAGTAAGGACCTGCCCATATACAAGTTTTATCTCTAAACTTACATCTGCTGTTAAAATAATCACAAATGCAATTTGATATCTGTCATCATACAGTTATTTCAAAACTGAAAATAACACATATGCTTCCTACTACTATTATTCAGCCCTTAGGTTAATTGCTTATGAGTTCTATACTCAGATTAAGCCACTAGACCTTATCCTCTAGAGAGGATACTAATGCCCTTTTGTCCTTTAATTTAATGCAGTGTTTCTTTAGGTTTTAAAGAAACGAATAACATAAGAAAAAAAATAATCTACTGATTTGTGTCTACCTTAAAATTGTGCTAATTCTCACAACTCTGTGGAAAGTTAAACTAATCATCCCAGAAAAACATTGAAGATGCTGGTTGAACCTTTTCTGTCTATCTTGAATTTTCCTTATCTCCAAATAAAAGCAATGGCTGTCCACTGTAGTGATTTTCTTGTCTCTCTTCGGTTACCTCAGACCTTTCAACTTAGACCAAATTACTATACCAAATTACTAGACTAAATTAGTAGGCTGTTGTCTTTGCCTTATTTTGGGGGCAATTTGCAAAGTGACTTTAAAATATTATTGAAAAAGAATTCAGACTTTATAAAGTGTTCTCAGACTACAGCAGGTGATCTAGATCATAACACAAGCTATTGAAGAAGGTGACAGGTATGTTGAGTGGGACTGCATTGTGGGACTTCAAACAGATTTTGTGAATGTGTAAGAAAACCACTGCAAACAATTAATATGTTCCGTAGTGTTAGCATGCTGTTATAAATGTTGTTGTCAGGACATTGCTGTCTCTTGCTTTAACTGATTGCTGTAATAGCAGACTGGTAACTGACAGTGAATGACTGCAGTCAGCATTGGAAACCAGCAAACGTCTTCGTAGCAGAGTAATACTCTACGTGGGGAAAAACTAGAATAAAATGCCTAAAACGGGACTTTGCACCCACAAGTAGATTCTTTTCAACTCTGTCATCCATTTGGGGAATTTTATCAGATTTACTTCTTTTTTTTTTATAGCTAGATTAGCTAAATCTGGATAGCTAGATTTTTTTTTTTTAAGATTTTTGCCAGCTTCCTGGAGTTAAATGCAAAAAAAACATATGATAAAAAGTCTATTCAGTTTGGGAATCTGCTCTCCAAACACACTCTTTCATGCATAGTTAGGACAGTTCTATGTTTTAGTAACACTAAACCACAGAAATTAATAGGAACTTAAGAGATTTGTTAATCAGACTTATGAATTGTGGATAGTTAATAGTCTTTAGCAATACTTGACATTTAGAGTATATAGCACTTTACAAACATTGAATAATTGCCGTCTCAATATCTTCAGGTGCTAGGAAAATTGTGTTAGCATTAATGTGCAGACAAGGAAACTGAGGCAAAGACAACTGTGCACTTTTGGAATATCCCACTGATTGGAAAGATGTAATCTCGCTGTCCACAGTGCATTGACCTGTACTTTTACAAAAATTATAAAGCGACATTGGCAAGGTTATATTATTCTACCGTTTTGCAGAGTATGCAAAGTAATGCTGTAATCTCTGTTAATGAAACTTTTATATATTAGTTGTAACAATGAATTGCTCATCAACTATTTCTGCTACCAGTGAAGAGATACAGGCTCAAAGGGAAATCCCACTCATCTGCTTTGGGTGGGAAAGTAAAGAGATTTTGGAGTATACTTTGTAAAACTAGAAAGTCAGAATTAAAGCTGAACAAGCTAAACAAGCAACAACAAGAACTGTAGACATTCTTTTTAAATGCTGAAGAACTAATAGCTGTGGTAGCCTATGTCATTGCTGGGGCAAATTTTGTTTGTGAGGGTTTTTTTTGTTGTTGTTGTTGTAGTTCATTTTTTTAAATAATATTTTGAAAAGGGAAAGTAATATGTACACACTATTTGCTATACCCAACATTTAGAGAACTATTATAGTAAAGGTCTGTGACCATATGAATAGTTTCATTGATATCAAATAGATCATTCACATAAGTAATGATTATTTAAATATGTAAATTTTCAGGACTAGTATGTGGGTTTATGCCATCTTGAAGTTTATAGGAAAAAATATTCTGTTGGATACATCAGACTTTCAGATTTTTAATTTTTTTTTTCTTTAATATTTGTTTCCTTAGTGTTCCATTATTTTGTTTTGGATGCAAATTACTGTACTGGAAAGAAATTGCCAGGAAATAATTACAAAATGACAATAAATAAGATTTTACTGTAACTAATTTTTGCAATGACATAAGCCTAAACAACGCTTTCTAACTGAGCTGATAAGACAAAACGACAAAATTGAAGTAATATGAAGGCAGCCAAAAAAAATTAATGACATCATAAACGTGAACTTCACTTATAATTGAGAATCAAAAATGACACTTGCTTTATATTGAACTGTATCTATTTTAGTAGTTACTGAATATGTGTTGTTTTTATGTTGTCATTTTTAATATAGTCTCAGTTTTTTGTATACATTTGTTCTTCAAAAAGCCAGACAAAGATGTACTATCTGAGATCTCAAAAAATAAAAAGATTTATTGAGGATAATTCATACTCCCCTTTCTCAAATGAAAGTTTCACAAGATTTCCCATAACTAAGTAGTATTTAGTTTCTCAAGAAAAAAACAAGACAGATAAGACTAATGGATTTTCCTGGTAAGGAAGACTTTGACATCTCAATTTTTTGTAGAAAACAGCTAAAAATCCAACCTTCATCACATTTACATAGTGGTGGAAAATCTACTTTGATTATTCTTACATACTTCGGCTATTATGAGTGAACTATTAATATTAAATAACTTAGTGAAATTCAGTTTGTTTTTTCACTCATTGAGTGAGTATTTTACATTTTCTTTTTTCTCCTTTGTTTTTGGAATTACTTGACAATCTACCTTTTATTACATTACTGCATAACTTATTCAAAAAATAATCTGATAGGTAAATTTCTGTGGAAGTGTTGTAGTTTGCATGTTTGCTTTTATTATGCCTTAATTTTTGCCTCATAATTAAATATTCATAACTCATGGTTTCTGATATCAGTTTGATATTCATTCTGATTTTGGAGATGAAGTTGATAAATGTTAAAACAAGATGAGAAAACAAAGGGGTTTGCAAAACCACTGTGTGAATAAATTGAGAAAGATTAATGTTTTACATCTTTATTCTTTACATTCAAATAACATATTTGGATACCTTAAAAAAAAAGTGCTTGACATTCTTTTAAAATTTTGGGGTTTTTATTTTGCAGTATTGCACAGCCTGCAGTTATCTGTGTGATGACAACACAAGTCAGATAGATAAGTAAATATCATAAATATATATTGATCAAGTGAACATGGAATCTTGAGTTATCTCACTAAAGTAAGTGAGGGAAACTAAGACAAGAAATTGCCTAATAACGTGAATATCCATTTGTTTGACAAAGAAAATTCAGCTGTAACTGACACATATTTCCAGTACTGAAAGAGATCAGCTGAGTTGTCAAAAACTTATATTTGATTAAAAAAGAAAAACTAGATGAACTAGAACAAATAATTAGCTAATTAAAATAAAAATAACATATTCTATGGCACGAACCAAAATGAAACAGATTTTTTTTTTTTTTCTTTTTTTTTTTTGTGATTGACCATCTTTTACTGAATATTTGTCGTTAGTTTCCCTCTTCTATGGATGAAGCGGAAATAGACAGAAAAGACAGGTAGGGAAACAGTGTATTCTTTCTGGTCATATCCAGAACTATGAAAATTATTGTAAAATGACACATACTTGATTTACTGAAAAAGAGAGGCACTTGGCAAAATAAAATAAAATAGTACTTTTACATGAAGAAACAGATATTATGCATATTTCATCTTACACTTTTGAGGGAGAGTCCAAGGTAATATAAATGGCTTTCTGTGCATCAGTTTTGGGTGAACACAATGGCATACACAGATTCATAGAGAAAAAAGGTCAGAAGATCTATTTTGACTGTGTAGGACAAACTCCTGAACTGAGTTTAAGGCACCAATATATTTTTTTTTATTCTTTACTTTTACATACATGGTTTTCAGAGATTTTTACTATTTTACATAAAATTTTATTTTAGGAGCATTTCCTCATGGTAGAAAATTATATTAACTGAAAGAAAAAAAAATAAATGCATCAATATTATGCTTTGTGGGTTCAAAATTTTCTTATTATTTTCTTTCCGTTAATGATTGTGTTCACTCTTCATTGATTCACCAAGTGTAAGAGCAAAATTTGCAATCTAATTCTTCTAAGTAACATAGTATGTTACTCATTAGAAATATTTTTTTTTTTTTTTAAATTTGTTTTGCTTTGTTGCACTATCCAGTGGAAAGCCAACTTCCAGATTTAGGAATGAATAACTGAAAATGAGTTTCTAGTCCATCTATTTCTCTCTGTTGAGAATTTCAGATGATAGTTGGTTATAATATAATACTTGTAATAATTATTTTTTTGATGTATAATATAATGGTGTTCTATCTGATTGTTTAACATCTAATTGGATGCTGTGCTACTCTTAAAGAATACAAGTTCCCACATATCTCCATTGTACTCTGGAGATATACTCCATATCTCTCATATCTGGTCATAATTCAAAACCAGAGTTGCTATCTAAATCAGGAAACTTCTAAAATACGTATTTCTGAAATCAGTAAAAAAACCATGGTTTATTTTTGACTGCATCTAACTCTAGAATGTCACTCACTTCAAAATGCCCCTGCTTCTCGTTAAGTTTAATGCATACTTTATTAATGTCTCTACCTCCTTCTCCTGCAAGGCTGAATGACTGCTATATGGAGAAAGAGTATAATCTTTCATATTTATAAAGTGCTTCAAAACAGGAGAGAGATATTGAACAATTGCCATGGTTACAAGTTCAATTATTACCATCCAAACCAAGAGTTCAAACTAAAAATCCAATTATTAATGAATTATTAATGAATATCTATGCAATTTGCTGGCTAACAATAAATTTAAAATAATAATAATATCGAAACCTAAGCTATTACTGTGAATGCCCTGAAGTCCCATATGCCTCATGTAGAAGTCAGAAGAACCAAGTTCTCAATTAGAAAAGGCTTAACACTAGATGGAAAGCTGACATTAACTTTGAAAATGTCATGAGTTATCATCCATTCCTCTGCTCTACTTCTTGAAAAACAAAAATTAAAAAAAAAATCCAACCCACAACACCACAACAAAAAAAGCCACCCCAACTCCCTCAAAAAAAATCTCATAATCTGGAAATCATGAAGATAATAAGAAATACCATTTAAGGATGGAAAATCCACTGCAGATAGTTTAGGCAAGTCAGTGGTTACATTTAGATTATAGGCAGGTTCAGTGTCTTGATCCTAGTTAGAAGAGACAGGCATACTAGAACTACATACAAGCTAATATCTTCTATTGCTTGGGCTACTACACCTGACTTAATTCCTATTTCAAATTCCATCTGAACATAAGAAATAATTTATTTATGCTGAGGATGATCAAGCATAGGAAAAGCTTTCTTAGAAAACTTGGGGAGTTTCCATCCTTGGAGGTATCCAAATGCTGATTTCTCACATCACTGAGCAACCTGCTCTAACTGACCCTGCTCTGAGCAAGGGAGTTGGACTAGATGATCACAGGAGGTCCTTTCCAACCTCAACCATGCTGTCATTCTGTGCAGTTTTAAGGCCTCCCTAAGGAAAGAGACTGTGAATGCTTGAGTCCCCGGCTAGGATAGCATTCTTTTTCTTCACAGCAGCCCATATGGTGCTATGTTTTGGATCTGTGATCAAAACGATGTTGATAACACAAAGATGCTTTAGTTATTGCTGAACAGAACTTATACAGCATCAAGGCCTTTTCTCCAATTTAAGTAAAGACTAATCACAACACCAAACAAAAAGTAGACAATTTACAAAAAAATCCACTCCATGTTCCTTCACCACAATTAAAACAAGATATATTCCCCACAATCATTTTGTTCTTTAGCAGAATTCAGTCTGTGTTTTGCCCGTTACTGCTCCCGACTAATATCCTTATCCCAAATTCCTTAACCCTACATTGGGCACCAAAAGAACTGTCGTTGTTTAGCCACGCTCCGGAGCAAGCTACACATTCTATCAGTCACTCTTCTCACCCTCTGAGGGAATGAAGGAGAGATAACACAGAAAAAAGCTCAAGGTTTGAGACAAGGACAGGGAGAGATCATTCAAGTTATTGTTACGGGCAGAAGAGACTCGACTTGGGGAAAACTATTTCAATTTATTAATAATAAAATCAAAGCAGGATAGCATGAGAGAAAAAAAAATCCAAAAACCGACTTCCTCTGACCCCTCCCCTCTTCCAGGGCTTAACTTAATTCTGGACTATATCCATCTCCTCCCCCTGAGTTGCACAGGGAAGAATAGCGAATGGGTTCACCACATGTTCACCACATGTTTCTGCGGCTCAGGGGAGAACTCCTCACATTCCTCCCCTGCTTCAGTGTGTGTAAAAGACTGTGTCAAATATTTGTCTCAACATTGTTGAAACATCAAACCACCACCCGAACAATGGAACTTCAGTTTAATAATAGGACTAGAGTCTTCCGGTTATCTTGCAAGCCAACTCCTGTTATCTTGCAAGCCAACTCCTGTTATCTTGCAGCCAATTCCCGTTATCTTGCAAGCAAACTCCTGTTGTCCTGCGAACCTGAATGCAGAGCCAGTTCTGAGAAATCTAGTACTACACCCCGGCATGAGCCCAAACCCAAGGCCAGAACTAAAAAAACAGAGGGGCCCAGAGATGGTAATGGGCATGCATATCACTGCCAGGTGAGGGGTGTGGCTAGGCAAACCAGCTCTTGGAATACAATGAATATGCAATGAAACAAACAATAAAAGGACAAAAACAACCAACATAAAAAAGGGAAACAAACATCAAGGGAACAACACATCGATGGAAATCAACATTGACGGAATCAACATCGCACGGAACGTTCCCCCACCGAGTGAATTAGACTGTTGGGACACTGCAGCTCCGTGGTGGTAGCTATTGCAACTGAAACTCTTTTCTTTTTTCTCTCTTCCCTTTCTTTCTCTCTTTTCTCTTGCATTCACAAACTTTTTCTCGGTTAAATAAAGTTACCTGGCACTTGACTCCCGTTTGAGTCTTAATTCTGTTCACGAGAATACGAGCAAAACCACGCTTCAGTGTGTGAGAGCTTGGTCCAGCCGCCCCTAGCCTCGCAGACTTGTCTGAGGTTGGCTAGAGCACAGGGGGCCTTCCTCTCATCCAAAATCGGAACATGACAGTGTGGGGTCCCTCCCACAGGCTACAGTTCTTGATGAACTGCTCCAGCGCGGGGTCCTTTTCCACGGAGTGCAGTTCCTCAGGAAGAGGCGGCCCCAGTGGTGGCCCTCCATGGGCCATAGCCTCTTTCAGGCATCTGCCTGCCCTGACTTGGGGGCCTCCACGGGCTGCAGGTGGATCTCTGCTCCTCCATGGGCCTCCATGGGCTGCAGGGGGACAACCTGCCTCACCATGGTCATCAACACAGGCTGCAGGGGAATCTCTGCCAGGAGTAACTTTACTCCTCCCCCTCCTTCTTCACTGACCTTGGCATCTGCAGCGGTTCCTCTCATAATAAATTCTTCACAATTGGCTCAGGCAGACACCTCCCAAGTTCTCTTCACATCTCTTCTCTTCTCTTCTCTTGGCCAGGCCAGGCTGAGTCAGATCCAGATGACTGCCCGGCGGGAGGCCAGAGGGTGAGGGCTGCAAGGCCCACAAGGCTTCCCCTCTCTGTCCACGCTTCTGGTTTTTTTTCCAGTTCTTAAATATGTTATCACAGAGTTGTTACCACAGTTGCCGAGTGGCTTGGCCCTGGCCAGCAGCAGGTTCACCCTGGAGCCAGCTGGGTCCACCAGACAAAGGGCAAACAATAAAGTGAATGTGACATGATTATGTGAATATCACATAATGTTGAAACACACTTTCTTAACATTCTTCATGAAAAAAAAGGTAGATACATTTGAAAGATAAAATTTGTGCTTTTGTCGATGAATACCAAATATCACTTAGAAGACTAAGACAGCTACACTCATCTAGCTGTAGTAGTCAACTCTGTAACAAGTTAGTCAACACTATAGGAAATGATCCAAAGAATAACCCCTGTCTGGATAACAAAGATGTTTAAATGAAAGACAGAAAAAAAAAAAAAACAAACATAATTTTTTAACACATCTTCCTCTAGAAATCTATATTAAAATATAAAATATAAAACATATTATAAGTTATAAATTATAAAATATATATCCAGAAGCACTTCAAAGTATTTTTCAATTCATTAAGTTATAACTAGATAGAACATCATGATTTCTGGACAAAAATCCCATTATTACATAACAGTTCAATTGTTAAAATTATAGATAAAATTTAAACTGTATGTCTGTGCATAGCAAACATATAAACATGCGCTACTAGTACAGAAAAAATATACTACCACTGCTCTGTTCTGTCTTCTACCAACATAGAAATAATGTAAGTTGCATAAACCAACAAACAGTATAAAAATGAAACAGGCAATTTCATATTAACATCTACAGGAAATAAATTATTCTGCTCTAATACTGTTATTTACATGGAGAAAAAAAAATAATATTTTCAATGAACTAACACGGAGTCTTATGGAAACTTAATTCATAACTCTATTAGTATTTCAATGTGTGCTTCATTGTTAAAATTAATAGATAGTAATTAGACATGATAGCTCTGAAACCGGACAAGAGACTTTCTTGGATTCCCAGAACAGCTAATGAGATTTTTTTGTGTGTGTGTCAGAAAAGTGAAAGAGTGTTTACAAATGAGTATGCAGAAAATTAAGAATTACTTAAGTAATTCTTAAGTAATGTGGTTTTGCACAGCAACTACAATCCCATTTCTCAGCAGCATAAACGAGAAGCAGACAACAAGACACATAGAACTTAGACCTTCACCAAATAAATTTAAAAAAAAAAATTAGTTGTTTTATTAGATTAGATACCTGTGTCAATTAAACACTGAAGTTAGTTCAATTGTTTTTATAACTATTAAAGGATGGAAATATTAAGAAGCTTAGGTTTTACAGGCAGAGCACTGAGACACTAGGTTGAAAAAAATGAAGAAGACTGAAACTAAGGTAGTCAACAGAAAATACTAAGAAGATGGCAAGGATTAAGTCCTACTCTAGAGGAAATTTCTCTTCCCTCTTTCATGCGCACTCAGCTAATCTGAGCGTGTAAACCACACCATTTCATTCTTGTAGGACTAGCTTAAGGAGCTGTTGTCTTCTAGAAGATAATTTTCTGATCAGACCATGTATTTGAACCCAAATACCCATGCAGCCTAATAGACTTATTTTTAATTATCATGTGGGGTTGCAGGCTTCTCTTTCTTCCACCAGAAATGGCTAAAGTGGTCTGAAGTTTATTGCACCGACAATCAAACTGCAGGATCTTTTACTGAAGGTGCAGGTGATGCACATCTTCTCTTTCATTCACTGACAGCTTGGACCACCAGAAGGAGTCAGTGATACTATGAAGCAGGTGAAATAACAAGTGTTTTGAATAAAAATCTTATGTGCTGACATCTTTACTTACATGACTTTGTCTAAGAGTCAATCATTATTATTTCCAAGTGAAATTTCCATCTTTAGAGTTGTTGTGTATATCCATGTATGGATATACACACATAGGGGTTGGACTAGATGACCTTTGAAGGTCCCTTCCAACCCTAACCATTCTATGGTTCTATGTATGTATGGGTGTTTTGGGATCATACTGGTCCACATGAGATTATATGGTCAGTATTCAAAGGTAAGAAATCAGTGTCTTTTGGAAAAAAAAAAAAAAAAAGCCGTATCCATGGCCTCTCATTTTGGATAAGTGAAAGTTTTCTGCCACATTCAGGTACAATAGTTGCCCTCTTCTTGCTTTCAGCAAAATAGTAAACTGGTAAACAAGAGGAAAGGGGTTGTTATATTCAGAAGGTTTTACATGTATATGTATATCATCTTCCTCTATAGAATGAATACTGTGACTGTCCCCTGCTGAGAAAATCATCTGCCCTAAAAAGCAGAGAGGTAAAGAAATCTTGAGTGTAAGCACAACAGAAATTTCTTAGAAAAATAAAGCTTACTACTGAAAGAGGCAATGTTAAAGTATACAAAGGTCTCCTAGTTATAACTGATGGAAATTCTTCCTTCTTAATGAATTATTTGAATCTTCAAGAAGCATTTAACACCAGTGATCATGTTACTTCCGTTTGACTACTGTCTGTTGTGGGCATGGTGTCCAGTGATGGCTGGGGATGATCAGTCTCCTATTTCTCTTATACAAAATATAGCACTTTTGGGTTAATGAGAAGTATTTTTGTATTTTACAATGGTGCCTTACTTTTTTTTTTTAACATGTTTGATTACTTTCACAGTGAGATTAAATGTAGGGTGGGTTTTTTTGTGTTTGTTTTTAGGGGTTTTTTGTATTTTTTTTTCCCTGGTATTAACAAGCTGCGTAAGTTAACGGTAGCCAAAATGTGCAGGAAGATATGATAGTCTAGATGCTATGATTTTTTCTGCTCTTTTATCTGTGTATAGCTACAGCCCTTGCTTTACATCCATAGAATCATAGAATCATAGAATGGTTAGGTTTGGAAGGGACCTTCAAAGGTCATCTAGTCCAACTCCCCTGCAAGGAGCAGGGACATCCCTGACTAGGTCAGGTTGCTCAGAGCCTCATCCAGCTTGGCCTTGAACGTTTCCAGGGATGGGGCCTCCACCACCTTTCTGGGCAACCTGTTCCAGTGTTCTATAACTCGCATCGTAAAAAATTTTTTCCTAATTTCTAATCTAAATCTACCCCCCTCTATTTTAAAACCATTACCTCTCGTCCTATCGCAACAGGCCCTACTAAACAACCTTTCCCCATCTTTCTTGTAGGCCCCCTTGAGGTACTGGAAGACCTCTATCAGGTCTCCCCGGAGCCTCCTGTTCTGCAGGCTGAACAGCCCCAACTCTCTCAGCCTGTCGTCATAAGAGAGGTGCTCCAGCCCTTTGATCATCTTTGTGACCCTCCTCTGGACCTTCTCCAACTGGTCCATGTCCTTCTTGTGTTGGGGGCTCCAGAACTGGACACAGTACTCCAGGTGGGGTCTCACCAGGGCAGAGTAGAGGGGCAGAATCACCTCCCTCGACCTGCTGGCCACGCTTCTCTTGATGCAGCCCAGGATGCGGTTGGCCTTCTGGGCCGCAAGGGCGCATTGCCTGCTCATGTTAAGCTTCTCATCCACCAGCATCCAACTTTGTTCTTCCTGAGAGACTGTATATGAAGCAACATGTGTTAAGGCTGTCTACAGGGTGGCTGTGACCATTGGTTATGACGGCTCATAGAATGTTCACTCTGCTCTCATATCTAAGTCTTTTGGTAGCAAAGCTGAGTGGATTGCAGTAGCTTTATATAGGAAGCTACGGCTTTTTAACAGAAAAAGACAAAATCTGTTGTTTCAGCTGAAACAGAATGAATGTAGTCTTTTTTGAATAGTGTCTTTATTAGTAAGCAAACAAAATATTTTGGAAGGAGAAAAAAAAATCACAGTAATTTCTAGAAATCTAAGGCAAGGGAAGAAAAAAAAACTGAAAGTGTGACATGAAAAAATATCAGTTGGAATGTACGTAAGCAATTAAGTTGACCTTACTAATTTGAGAAGATTGAAAATTATAAAAAATAGGATTTTTAAGTGAGTGAATAGTGAACAGACTATAAATATTTGCAGATTATATTTTTTTATTCATCACATCTCATAGAGCCTTCTTCTTATTTTTTTTTTTTATTAGACTTTGGTGATCAATGACAAGGTCTTCAGAGAAGTAATTTTACAAAAGTCTGAAGAACTTCTGCGTTACTGCAAATATTTAAACCATATCTTTGCACCACACTTGAGGTATTCTGGGGATGGCTCAATCCCAAAAAACCTTTGAAAAATCTCATGCCACAACTGTTGTAGTAGGAAGGACTTCATTTTAGCATTACTGAAGTTACTTCCCTGTCGTTACTTCCCTATGTGCCTTTTTCCATTCCCTGTTTGTTTCTCCTTCTCCATTCCCATTCTGTCTTGGCTTCTAACCTAATACTGATATCAATTGTATCTTGCAGTATATGGCACTAACGCATTGAGATGAGACAGCTCATCCACCCCGACCAAACTAGAGAACCAGGAAGAGAAAGACACCTGCCAAACTCATCCAGGTGGTATCTCACACCAGGGAAGTAGGCCAGGGCCAAGAGCGTGCCTATTATGCTAATCTATCTACTCAAGGCTTGCAGATATACCTGATCTACACTGATGTCAGTGGAGAGAAAATAGAAAGTGTGTTTTCTGAATCCTTCTAATCATTTTTCTATTGTTTCCCTTTTTAAAACAAAAATAACTCTCAGAATAACATGTCCATATTCAGTTGAAGAATTTTATCCTTTTAGGGGTAAAAGAAAAGAGTTTAACAAATTAGAAGAAACTGGGATCCATTCTCTGAAACAAATCTTATGTTTCTTACAAACATATGTTCAACATCTACTCCAGTTTAAATCCTATCCTCTCCTCTCCTCTCCTCTCCTCTCCGAACCTCTCTGAACCTCTCCGAACCTCTCCTCTCCAGATAGAATGACTTCATGCTTTTAACTGTGTTAGGTCCACTCAGCCCACCAAATAACAGTATATTGGGCAACTGCTTCATCTACTTTTTTTTTTTTCTTTTCTTAGTAGAGATGAGTAGGAGGTGAAGGTGGTAAAAACTGAGTGTAATTTTTTTAGTGTATGTGTTAGGAAATTATCTGAAAGTTAATGGATCTGGGGAGCTTGAGGGTTCACATTTGACCTGCTTACAGGCATTGGTTCCGGCCTTTCACAGTCATGTAGCTGATGAAATTCAACAGTTATTCTGTTTCTTGTAGAGTCAGCATCTACTTTTCCACCTACCAATTTAATCACAGTTTTTCAGGAGTTTGGATCCATAAAGATACTTTAGTATCCCAATGCTGACTAATACAGAAAACCTAACTTCTAGCCTTCCTGCTAAACACAAATGGAGTCCACAAACCCAAGTCAGATTTATAGGTTCTCTATCCAATACATAGAGAGAATTAGACACATAAAAACGGGCTTTATAAAAACTAGTATTCTCAGTAGGAGACTTTCTAATCCACTTTCTGCAAAATATGAAGGCCAACACATTATATATGTGTCCTTACTCCTTTCAAAATTAGGTATCTTCCTTACCTTAGACATTTGTGAATTTTATCTTACACATGCACATGCATAATTGGTCTTGGCTTAATTTGAGATCAAATGTGAGAAAGAGGAAAAAGTAGATGGGTAGAAAAGTGGATTTTTTTTGGTGGCTAGAAAAATTTAGTGGCTAGAGACTTGGCTGTGAGGTGCATAGTCTAAATCAGCTGCTTATTTGTTTCACTCAGCTCTCATACCAGGACTCATCTTTTACTCAAAAGACCAATTTTGAAAGTATTATGTGATGACTTTATATCATGCTGAATGTATGCTAACACATAAAATAGTTTACCATGTCACTGAGAGAGTAGCAAGACTCCTATCTGGTGACGAAGACACTCTTTTCTGAATCCCAAGTTCTATTACATGCTCCAATAAACAATTACTAATTTTATACACTACAGCATGACTTTAAAAGGGCATTTCCAAAAGGACTGAAGTTCAAATAAATTTATTTCTTCAAAGGAAAAGAAAATTCTAGGATATCCAAGAAGAGTGAAGTGAAAAGTGAGAGGTGGACTCTTGAGCCAAAGTACTTACCTTCTGTAATTATCTCTCTATTTAGGAACATGAGCACAGACATCGCTCATCTCTAAAATAAAAAAAAATTTACTTTTTGCTGAACTATGAACTATGAACAACATGATCTACGGAAGTTTCAATGAATTGTTACAGTGAACAGTTTTTAAAAAGAGATATTGTTCTTTGCACATGGTTATGTAAGATGAAGAGGTCAAAGTATTGAAGTACCCTTTACAGAACAGACACTGAGGGAGAGAATTGCACCGTAAGCTGAAAACAGACATAATTGTTACTAGAGATGTGTGTCTATTATTAATGAGAAAGTGTACAGAGAAACATGGCACAGAACATGTGCCTCATTCAATCATTACAAGACAACAGGCAGTTATTGATGGGCCCTTAAGTAAGTACAACCAATTTGATAAGAGATTAATTAAAGTAACTGGACAGTCAAGAATTAAATAATTCTCACATGTCAATGTTCTGGGGGCTCTTAGAAGAGGAAAAAAAACCAGGAATGTTATAAAAAAAAAAAACTTGAGGAAAACTTTGGTAGATCACCTAGGAAAACATTGTTATATCCATTCCACTCCTTTCTCATTAGTCACCTAATTTAGTTATCAAGCCTGAATAAGAGGCAATGTCTTGTATCAAACACAAAAGAACCAGGTTGTGATTCAGAGTTTTCCCTATGGACAAAACACAAACAGAAATCTGTGTAATTTTATCATGAATCAGTGTTGTGCATGTAATAGTGTTCTAAGAGAACATCTACAGATAAAAATACCTGTACATCCCTATACATCTCATGTACACTTTCATACATCTCAGATGTTTGTATCTACAGTTTTTCTTTAATTACAGTTTAAGTTGCCTCTACTGCAGTGATACCAGTAACTGGTAGATATAATTCACCATGTTAAGTCTACATTGATACTTGCAGTTCTTTAACATATCTTTCAGGTTCTTGTATCTGAAATCAAGCAGGAATGTTTTTTAAACCACAAAGGAATTTTTTTTTTGGCAATTACATAATGTCTATGGCTTACATTCAGTTCTAAAAAACCCCAAAATTAAAGCTATTAATATGGATTTTGCAGCTTCCAGAGTTTTTATTGAACCAAATATTTGTAAGTTGTCTGAATGGTTAATTAATAAATTTCAATTTCTGTGGTCTGGACCACCTGCACAACCACACTATCATTTTGTTTAAAAAAGAGTTTGCAAGAACTTGAGCTTTCCTTAAGACAGAAATAAACAATTTGTCATTGCTGCTCTAAAGCTATTACGATCATTACAATCAGCAGTGCATTCTGATGCCAGAAAGGACCTTATCCTTTTATATGATTCTTCACTTTATGAGGCTAGTGCAGTACTATCACAGAATATAAAGATGACTGCTGAACATATGATTGGGTTTATGTCCAGAGCCATCTCCAGCTGAAAGGGCATATATTTCACTTGTTAACAAAAGTTGGATGAAATTGTCTTAAAAGAAAAATGGTTCATTATTGCTTTTTTTAAACTGCTACGACACGGTACATACAGGGCAGAAAATGCTCCAGATTGTTTATGCAATGGGTGTAAAAAGGCCCATCTTACATCAAGACAGGTCATTATGTTTTTGTTTGACTGTTACTTTTACAAATAAACACATATCAATGTGTAAAAGAACATTTCATTTTAACAACTAAGTTACAAGCAAAGAAGTATCAGAATGCAGATTTCTTGGTTAGATGTTGAGTCTCTGAGTGTTGTTTTGGCCTAAGCCATCAATCTCAGGCTAATCGGTTACTGGAACTTTTGTGGGCCAAATATGGTCCATCTATCATACTGTCTCACTTGTGAATTTACGTCTAACTGATAGTGACTAAAGTTGAGGCCTTGCATGTCTGACAGAGAAAATGCAGAGATATGCCACCAGGTAGCAGAAAACAGAATAGGACTCATTTTAGTGGTCCTGTGAATCATATTCCTGAGAAAAGAGTGGTCATGAATTAAATGTATTTCAGGAGTTCCTCTTTGCTTCAATTTAGTTAGAAGGGAAGATGGTGTCTGAGTTTCACTGGGATGGTGCACTGAGATTTTTCAGCTTTAAAGCTGTCATGCTGTGGAAGCCTGCAGAGGCTCTACAGATAAAGTTATGTAAAAGTCTGACATTTGCTGAATACAGTCCTTAATGATCACACTAGATCTCTCTCTGAAGTTGTTTGTGATCTGAAAGCTGGAAAAAAACCTTGTTAAGGGAAAAGGTAAAAAGCTGTAATGAAGATAAGAGGCACTCAACAATTCACACACTGCATTTCTTGCAAGGAAGTTGTTGTCTGTGATCCCAGAGAACTGAGTGTTATGTCAGTTTATCTGAATAATTTTACAAACAAAATAACAGAGCTAGATTTGCCAATCTAAATTGCATCTCACATTCCATTATCTTCTCAATATATAGACAAACACCAAGATGAAGGCCAGTTATCTTGTGAGTCCTATTTTGTGAATACACGGCTCAGAGTACAGCTGCCTTGGATTATAGCTGCTCCTGGAAAAGAGCAAAGAAAGGAAGACAGGAGAAATAGAAAAGTAGTGCTTGCATCTCCATTTCTAAAGCATTTCTAAAAGACAGAATTAGGACAAAGACATGGGTAAAAAAGTATTTATGCTCACTACAGCTGTGGTAGAATAGAATAGTTCCTTGCATGTCCAAATAAAACTAAAAAGAATTTGAGCAAGGACTTTGGGGCAGGTTGGGAGGAGGAGGGGGCAGTGGGCTGGGTTTTTTAAAAGGGCTGAAAAAAGTATATGAGAGTAGCAGGTCTTAACTAAATGATTCATAGTGAATGTTAAACTCTTGATGTAGCCTTTATCAGCTGGTGAATCATTTGTAGCAGATTTATGCAGAGACATTGTTTTTTTTTTTTAAAAATGGAAAGTATTATGTCAGGAAAAGCATCTGAATAGTATTACTCATTATTTTATTTGCTTGTTTTCGGTTTATGTATTTGCTATTGTTTTCTTACCCTATGCCTTTTCAGAGTACTATGCTGAGACAAATGGGTACACTTTCCTTTTAAGTATGTTTTTTCTCCTCAAAGACTTGTTTTATTTTGTTTTGTCTGCATGAGAGCAGCGAAAGAAACAACTTGTATTTCAGCACATAGCAATAATAAAACCATTGTACTGTTAGATATGGTATTCTTAGAGGAGATGATGCTACTGCATGTTTGTGATATTTGGGACCATACTCTAGAGAAAGGCCATTTGTAATTTTTTAGATCAAAATAAGAATAACAATGCAAAAATTAAAATTGAAAAAAGAGGATAATCTGAGACAAAGATTCACTAAAAGTATGTACGCCGTGTGTCTTAATTACACTGAAAGAACAATGTTTCAAAGAAATGTTAAACCAATAACAATATACTTTTCAATGCCATATCTCAACAGCAGTATTACTGAGATTCACTTCATATCTTCTCTTTTAGGTGTCAGATTTAGCTTCACTGTTCAGTAAAGAGGAAAACTAACTTTTTAATCTCACCTCTCCATACATATCTTCAACTCTCTGTGGGCTTCCTTTTATATTGTAACCTCTGAGAATGCCACTTCACTGCTTGCTGATTTCTCTACAGGCTACGTGGGGGATTCAAACAAAACCACATCAGCATTTTGGTTCAGAGCAGTAGAGCAGTTCTGAAATTTGTTCCCTGGTCATACTACAAAAAAGTGTATTTGATACACACAAAGAGTATTTTTAGCAAGTGCAACCAAGATTCCTGCTGGAGGAAAGGTAAAGATTCAACGAGGTCCCAGCTGGGTTCCAAGGAAATGACAGAGCTCATTCCTAAGGAAATTACAGTGTCGAAAGTTTATGTGTCAGTAAGATAACATTGTGGGAGTATTTAACTGCTGATGGGTACTAAGAAGATAGGCAAACAATGCCTCAATTCATATCAGAAGATGATTTATGAAGACTCAGAACAACCACCACACTTTGGTTGGAATGCAGAAGATATTAATTGAATACAGAGCTGTTGAACTGATCTTCAGCTGAGAAGGTACTACCAGGACTGCAGTTTGACTGCATGCTCACATCTGAGGTCCTGGGATCACCATATAGGAAACTTTTGGGAGCCTATCTAGCACTGCTTTATCATTCTCATTTCTCACTGAGGACAAAAGCATATCTACAGATATTTTTCCAGCTTGCTCTCTGCCATAGATTGTATCAGGAAACCTCTGTGTGAGCACTCTAGTTTCCAACCTGAAAAAAAAAATTGTAATGTTCTTCTGTACCTGTCGTTATTACATGTGCAGAGGGAGGGAGGAATGACAGCCCTGGTCTCAGAGTTGCAGAGAGATGACACATAGCACTGAATCATAAAGGCTATTTTATCTTTAAAAGCTGACCCGAGGCTCTGAGCTGTGAGGGAATCTTCTGCCTGGCATTTAGGTATGACAGAAAAAAAGCCTGCCCAGCCTGTGCCCTGTGTGTCTAATTCAGCCCCAGTACTAATCAAGCCATAGTAATGCAGTCACCACAGTCTTCTCTAAAGTTCTAAGCACATGGTTTCTTCCCTTTTTTAAAAGCTGTGAGTTATGAGCTGATGATATGATCAAAGACCCACACATAGGATGGTTTTCTGTCATATGGCCTTCTGAATCTCTGCTTACAAACTAGATTGTTAAGCAGGGGAGAGGGTCTTTTTTTTTTATTCAGGATGCAAAAGAGTTAGCAGTAGAGTTAATATTTGCTGGTTGTAATGCTTCTCTTTCCCCCTCCCTCCCTCCCTCGTTTTTCATCATTCACAAAGTCTCACAGGACACTGCAGCCCTCGGTGGGCTACGGAGAGTAAGCAGGGGCACAGCAAACCTGCTCCTGGGACTTCACTGGGTCATGGATTTCTCTTCATGTGTTTTTAGTAGCCACTTCAGGCTCAAGGGGCTAATATTTGCAGGAATGACATCAGGTGCAGGTTTTAATATCTAGTTTTAGTAAGCTGTCTGCAGGTAGCAGGTTAGCTGTGCATTGTGAGCTTCTTTGCAGCCAGATGCAGAAGAAGACATGTTTTGCCATATTTGCAGAAACCCTGTAACTTCTAATGCAACGTAATCTCACTGTATGCTCTATTGTTACATGATTTGAAATCAAAACCAGCAAACTTTATTGTCAGTAAGAACTCCAGGCTGTTATTCTGAAAAGGGCAGTATTATGGTGTTTTGCACATCCTAGACTTGGGCAGGCAGTTACAGGGTATGGAGCAGAGTCACAGAAAACAGAGGCTGGGTGAACCTGTTACTTTCTAAGACCTCAACTGCTGTACTTGAGGGTGCTCAGAGCAAGAGATTTTTATTTTTTTCTACTTTTGGTTGTTTTGGTTTTTTTTTTTTTTTTGTATGCAAAAAAAAAGCAAACTAAATGAAAAAGTAAGATATTAACATTACAATGGGAGTTACTTTTTTTTTTTTAATAGAAAACACCACATTTTTTAAGGCTCTTGGAGAGTGCTGCTCCACCTTCCAGTTTGTCATGCAATCCCAACTACCTCAGATTTAGACAACCAAAGGTACACTCCCTTTCCACTTTATTAAGGTTTGTATCTTCCCTGTCCAGCTACAACCTTATGACTTCTTAGTGAGGGGAACAGTAGCATTTCCCATGAACCAGCAGGAACTAAATACGATGAATTACTGTGTCCACCCTTTCAAAGGAAATACTAAAATCCCCACAAATTTGGGATACAAATGTGTAATTAACCACATTGAAATAATCCAAAAATTTATCAGTGGATAATTCAATAGATAGTTCGTATACAGTTTAAAACCCATAGAAACCGAAGTCTGGGAATTTTTCTTGATGTTATCCATGTTATTCTAACAAGAAAGTTTGGAGAATGACATCTAAAGTCTTGATTATTTTGCTGAGAGTAGTGGATTTGCTGACCTCAAACTGGCTAGGCCACTAATCACTAGGGGTTCAATGTTGCAGGGCTTCAGAAGAGGGAGGTTCACTCCCTTTAACATAGGCATGATTTTCTGAAATGCTAAGCCATGATAGTGAAGTTGTAGTGGCTCACAGTGCTGTCAACTCACAGAAGAAAATCTATACTGCCCCTGCAAATAGAGTATTACATTCATTTATAGTTATCCCATATCCCCAAGGCAATTGAATGTTGATGTGTTAATTGAACATGAGTAGGAATAAAAACAGGCAAGAACACAGGCAGGAAGAGAAACTAGGTCAGTTTCCATTTGAGCCATGTTGGAGTGGGCTGTGATATGCTACTATCATTTGCCTGACACAGAAAAAAGGCAGTACGACACTTTGTAGTGTGGTGAGGGTGTGTGGATACTTTTACTTTTTTTATAGCTTTGTATCACATGTAAGCTGGAAATATTAAGTCTAGGAGGCAGAACTAATCTATCCTGAAGTAAAACCCCAGACCACATAGAGTGTGCTGTAAGAACAGAGCTTCAGTTTATTCACTCCTCCTATTATACCATTAGCAAGTAATTACTTGCTAATGTAGAGCTAGCCAATGAAGCCTGGAGGCTGTGTTAAATTTTCTCTTTGGAAATCCTCTCCATAGCCCTGCCTTCAAACCCTCTAACTTGATATGGTTCTTTGGACATGAAGAATGATGCCAGTCACACTAGAAAGAGTTAGCAGTGATAATGCAAAAAAAAAGGCATGTCAGATCAGCTACATTCATGGAGAGGGCCACTCTCTGAAGGACAGTGAGAGTAACCAGCAGGGAAAAAATATAATTAAAGAAATCCTTTTGTAGTTCCCTTTGTTTTTCTTTTTAGCCAACAGAATGGGAAATATATAACATTTCTATTCTTAACCATATCACCAGAGTAGTCCTTGCCATTAATAAAAATTACTTACATGAGTCTAACTGTAGCTTTGTTTTTCTGCCCATCATCATAGTGTCCAAATGGTGTGCAGTTTAATCAGAGCTTTGTAATGAGGACCATAACAGAACTTCAGAGAAAAACTTACCTCTTTCCTATTATCCCTTGATAGGCAACAAAAATGAAAAACAAGCAAAAAAAAAAAATTTCAAAATGTTAGAGGACAAATTCTGTTCTCCAGTAAGCTTTCGAGTCTGTCCCACTGAAGTTAAGAGTCACAAGTGCGGTGGGAAGACAGAGAGATGAGATCAAATCTATATATAGCCCCTCTTGAATAAAACTGCTGTCAGGTAGATGTCCTCTTTCCAATGTTTATTCAGTATGTATTTTTGGTGCAGCTTGGAATATTATACTAACAAATAAGCAAGCCTGAGTAATGAGAATGTAGCACAGCTGATATTCTTAAAGGTAAATATGAGAATTTGTATCACTTCTAGTACAAATGCAGATGTAGTTTCCAACAGTGATATGTGAAGAGTGACTAATGTCAGCTCGACATGAAGGACTGCAAAGGCAAAAGAAGTTCTCTGATCATTAATTCTCTCACAATATCGTATCATCACTTAAAAGCCTTAGAGTTCCTGAGCAGAAGAGAACTGGCTAAAGGTCAGTGACAGATTTATTTAGTGATAAATATTCTGATGATTACAAAGCAAAGCCACAGAAAATATTTTTCTAATTTTCCCATTTTCTCTCCAGTAATTTGCAAATTAATAACTGTTGTTTTATGAACAAAAAGGCCCAGAAGGCCAACTGCATCCTGCGCTGCATCAAGAGGAGCGTGTCCAGCAGGTCGAGGGAGGTGATTCTCCCCCTCTACTCTGCCCGTGTGAGGCCTCACCTGGAGTATTGTGTCCAGTTCTGGAGCTCCCAACATAAGAAGGACATGGACCAGTTGGAGAAGGTCCAGAGGAGGGCCACGAAGATGACAAAAGGGCTGGAGCACCTCTCCTATGAGGACAGGCTGCTCCTTGCAGGGGGGTTGGACTAGATGACCTTTGAAGGTCCCTTCCAACCCTAACCATTCTATGATTCTATGAAATGTGTAGGCTACCAGTAGGCGTGGGGAAGGCCCACATCATAATCAGGGATGAATTAACTTTGTTCAAACTATGAAACACTAACATTACGAAGGAAGTGATTAAACAACACCCAGAAAATAGGGTCAAATTCCTCCAGTTGTTTTGATTTCAATCTGAAGCATTGTTTAGAATATTCTAGAATCAAACATAAAAGAAGAGAAGAAAAGGAGTTATATCTGACCACTGGTCCATGGAGGAGGAAGGCCAGATGTGATACAAGCTTGACATTGGTATAAACCTGGGAATTACTCCAGTGAAGTTCAAGAGAGAAATTTGCATCTGGGTATATCAACATATCAGAGATCTAAAGGTCTGATCTCTAGTCTAAATTAGTTTTTGGCTTGAACTGCACAAATGTACTGGCAATAAAGACACAATAAGAATTCTCCTTAAATATCTCAATAGGCAACAGTTCTTAACAGAGTATGCAGACTTAAATCAATCATATTCATCCTATTAACTCATCTTGAGCACATGGAGAAAGAGAGTGGAGGAATGAGAAAAGATCGGGCTCTATCGTTTCCCAATAATCCTGTATGCTTGAGTTAATAAGGAAATTGTATTAACCATCAGGTAGTCTAGAACAGAAGTAGTTTGTTTCTTTAGAGGAAGAAGAGAGTTAAAACAAATTTATTTTCTCCATTATCATTTTGGGCAGGGCTGAAAGTAGACAATACGCACATCCAGAAAAAGAAAAGCTTTCAACACTGTTAATGAGATTGTTACCCTCTGCCTTTTCCTAGACTATGTTCTGATCCCTGTTTCCATTTTAATTAACATAAATACCAATTTGCATTAAGAATATATTTATTCTGCATCTCTATGTCCTCATTTATTCCTTTTTTTTTTTTTAGTTTCACTCTTCTTTTTTTACACTGAAATGCTATACCTACTTCAATTTATTTCATACACATATTCTTAAATTACAATGAATTTGCTCATCAAGGCAGATTTAGAAAAGCTTGCAAAGCTTTGGAATATTCCCAAATACTCAAATAGATTTTGGGTTTTGACAACAAAACTATTTGTGCGTAGAGCTATGAGTAAAACTGAATTTTTAATGATACATAACAAATCAACAAAGAAATAATTTTACGATATGAGACCATGACATGTTGCTCAATTTATAATTCATCCTATCATGAAACTGAAATTTTATGATGTCATTAAAAGGCATGTAAAGTAATAAGAAATCAACATTTATCAGAAAAATAATGATTTGACTATAACCTCATAATAAGGCAAATAAATAAATAAATAAACCTATCATTTTTATATCAGTACTGTAGCAATAAAAGGCAATGTCTGAGATAAATGTGACAAAACAATGAAAAGAAAAAGCGCTATAATCATGTCCTTAATTATAGAAGAATTGTAACAGCTCTAATTTTTCTGAACTAATTTTAAAAAAGTCTAGTTTTATGTTTTAATTCATGTAAAGTTATTTGATACTTGAAGTGTATATAGTATATATTGGTATTTGCTTGTCATTCAGTGTCGCATTTAAATACCATTCTATAAAAAAGAACTGAGGATAAATTCAAGCTGTTAGTTTAGTGCCTGTCAGGTTTTTTGAATATTATCTATCTAAACATTCTGAATGGAGTGACTGAAAAATACAACACACAATTCTGCCATCCTTCCTTACACATGGAAACAACTTGATCCATTAAAAATTCCACTAGTTCCAGATGGGCTTCTCACAGAATAAAATAAAACAAACAAAAACAGGGCTACTAAGCATTCACAGTGCAGATTAAAAGGGGCAGGTCTAGAGATCAAAGAAAAAAATAAATGTGTGTGCTCTGTATAACTATTCAGAGAAATTCTGGAAATCTGAATTTTAACACATTTTTACTTTTTTTTTACTTTTTTTTTTCCCAACAATAAGTTCATATCAAGGATTCGTATGGTGTAGGCGTAACTTTCAAATTAAACTGGAAGATTCATTAACATTAACCTTTGTTACAAAATAACATCTTTTTTTCCTCTATGAAATCTTAAAACAAAGATTAATAGAGGGATTAATTTCCAGAACTATGTAACAAAATTATGTATCTCGCACAGATATCTGTATGAAAGGTAGGTATCTAATACTTAAGCATTACACTCAGTGATGTCTGCAAAGCAATTTAGCAATTTAGCAAATCAGCTCTCTACTTGTGGGGAGATGAAAGTTCCTTAGACTCCATTCATTGTATTGACTAGATCTTCAAGTAGGGATTCAGTTTCTCAAACATAGACATTTTGGGTGTCATCTCATCTAACTTCAACCCTTTACGTTTTGTTGTATAAATAGTGCTCTTTTAAGACAGAAACTAAAATTTTGAAATAAGAGTATCAGTAACCCAAACCACTATTTTTTTTCTTTTTTTTTTTTTCCCTACACCTAGATCTGCCAAGTCTTGCTAGTGAGGGCCCTAAACTACAATGCTGCCACTCAGCATCAATTATAGAATCGCTTACTGTGAATCTCACCTAATATTGTTCTCAGGGGACTGTTTTTTATGCAATAAAAAAGTTACCAGTTCCTATAGTCTTTTATTATGAGTCATTAATCAGATAGTTCTGACAGTTAAATGTATTGGTCTTCATAGCTAAGAAAATATTTCTGTAGCTTCTTGTAGAAATTCTGTCTCAGTATCTGAATTAGAGGATTTCAGGCTGCATATTGGGGTGAGTAAAGACAAATATTGCATTGAAGAATGTGATGAAAAAACCTAAGCCATATATCAAGTCGTGTAACCCCCTATATACCATAATTAATGTTTTATTATACTGAGATAAGCGTGAATAAATGATAAGCTTTACTTAACATTCTGATCTGAGAGAAGGGTCAGGAGTTTGAGGGAAAGTATCAGGACTCTAAATGGAGGAGGAGGAGAATTGATGAATAATCAAATTAATCTCTGAGAAGAGATATTACATGTGGAGAGTAATATTATATTTCTTTTTTCTGCTGTGCTAGGTTATTAAGGCTGTCTTTCAGGCCCAGGAAAAATGCCCTTAATGGTAGTGCAAAAGATAGTGTAAAAATATATAAATATTATAGCAATAATGTAAAACCAGACAATTTTATGGCCATCTCAAGGTCATGGACCAAGGAGGAGGCTAATTTTTTTACTGCCTCTTTCTTCTCTCTAATGCACAGCCAGCCATGTGCAGATTACTCCAGTACACTACTGCAAACTCTGTTTAAAGATGGCAGGACAGAGAATGGTATCAAAATAGATCACTGCATCATGAAATGATAACCCAGTGAAATGACAAGAAGGTATGCATTAATTACAGTTCTGGTAAGACGGGTAACTCAACTAATTAAGATATGAGCTCAGTTCTAATGCATATTTTATATTCAGAAAGAGAAGAGTACAAAAAAAAACTTTAAAAAGTATGCCTCTTGGCAAAATAATATGAAATTTTGAGGCAAGGAAAATTCTGCATCCCATTACAAAAAGGAAGGGCAAAGCTTTTCCATACTACTATTTATTTAGAATCATAGAATCATAGAATGGTTAGAGTTGGAAGGGACCTTCAAAGGTCATCTAGTCCAACCCCCCTGCAAGGAGCAGGGACATCCCCAACTAGATCAGGTTGCTCAGAGCCTCATCCAGCCTGGCCTTGAACATTTCCAGGGATGGAGCTTCCACGACCTCTCTGGGCAACCTGTTCCAGTGTTCTACAACTCGCATCATAAAAAAATTTTTCCTAATATCTCATCTAAATCTACCTCCCTCTATTTTAAAACCATTACCCCTTGTCCTATCACAACAGGCCCTACTGAACAGTCTCTCCTCTTCTTTCTTGTGAGCCCCCTTGAGGTACTGGAAGACCTCTATCAGGTCTCCCCGGAGCCTCCTCTTTTGCAGGCTGAACAGCCCCAACTCTCTCAGCCTGTCCTCATAAGAGAGGTGCTCCAGCCCCTTTATCATCTTCATGGCCCTCCTCTGGACCCTTTCCAACTGGTCCATGTCCTTCTGATGTTGGGGGCTCCAGAACTGGACTCAGTGCTCCAGGTGGGATCTCACAAGAGTGGAAGAGAGGGGGAGAATCACCTCCCTCGACCTGTTGGCCATGCTCCTCTTGATGTAGCGCAGGATGCGGTTGGCCTTCTGGGCCACAAGGGCACATTGCCAGCTCATGTTGAGCTTCTCAACCACCAGCACTCCCAAGTCCTTCTCCTCAGGGCTAGCCTCAATCCATTCTTCACCCAGTCTATATTTGTGCCTGGGACTGCTATGACCCAGGTGCAGGACCTTGCACTTGGCCTGGTTGAACTTCATGAGGTTTACACAGGCCCACCTCTCCAGCCTGACAAGGTCCCTCTGGATGGCATCCCTCCCTTCCAGCGTGTCCACGGCACCACACAACTTGGTGTCATTGGCGAACTTGCTGAGGGTGCACTCTATCCCAGTGTCCATGTCACCAACAAAGATGTTGAACAGGGCCGCCCCCAACACGGACCCCTGAGGAACACCACTCGTGACTGACCTCCACTTGGACATCGAACCGTTAACCACCACTCTCTGAGTGCGGCCATCCAGCCAACTCCTTATCCACCAAGTGGTCCATCCATCAAAACCATGTCTCTCTAGTTTAGAGAGAAGGATGTCATGCGGGAGAGTGTCAAAAGCTTTGCACGAGTCCAGGTAGATAATATCCGTTGCTCGTCCCTTGTCCACCGATGCTGTCACCCTGTCATAGAAGGCCACCAAATTGGTCAGGCATGATCTGCCCTTGGTGAAGCCATGTTGGCTGTCACCAACCACCTCCTTGCTCTCCATGTGCCTTAGCATGGTTTTCAGGAGAATCTGCTCCATAGTTATTTTGCATTTCTAACATATAATGTGTGGCTAACAAAACATTCAGGTGAAATCATATTACAAAACAATGCAATAGTACATCTTTATCTTCAGGGACATCAGCTGTAGACACAGATGTGCACTGTGTATCCATTCAGGCAACTTTGTTTTCCTTTCTGATTGAGTTTACATGCTGAAAGCTGTTACCTCAAACAGGTTATTAGTGTCAAGCAAGGAGTTTGAGATTACTTTTTTTTCCCCCCTACTTTTTCTCACATATTTTCTACAAGGCTCACAAAGTTTGCACTGTATCACTGTTTTATCTGCAACATTATAAAGAATTCAGACCTTACATAGTTTTAAGCCCCTTGTAATAAGAAAAAAATATCTTTAAAAAATCACTGCCTTGTGTTCTCTGGGTTATATATGAAACAGCTTTGTGTTAGCTTAGAGTAAAAAGATATCTCAGGATATTTCAAAATATTGTGAGATGATTACTTTTTTTACTGACAATGATTATGTGAAAGCAATTCCTGAAGTCTAGAGAATCACACACTTGGTTTGTGACTATTTTCACAGCGTATGTTTCCAAAGCTTTACTTAAAGCTCGCCTCCTAGCAGACGACACTACCAAGAGGAAAGATTTAGGTTAGTACCTCAGGCTTACTAGCACAATCAAAGAGCTAAATTTAAGTGCCAGCAGGATTGTAGCATCAGTATGACTTACTTAAAACCGAAACAAGATAGGTAACATTGTAAGGAAAGCTTTGTCTCAAAGTAAGTGCTCACCAGAGGTCTTAAATTTTTTAATTTCCAGGAAGTTTAGATTTTTTTTAATAGTGTACTACAAAGCATGAAATTGTTCCAAGGCTTCTCAGCAAAATACTTGAATTTTGCTACCCTGACTTTCTAGGGGAAGTACCAGCCAAAATTGGCATGCTCCTCTCCAGAGAGAAGGGAGGAAGAGAAGAAAAGGGTTAAAGATATGGAACAAATAGAGAAAAAGGAGGAGGGACAGGAAGGAGCACCAAAAACCCATCATACTTTTCCCATGGAAGGATAAAGACAACAAATGATGCTTAAACCACAGAGTGTCTACCATCTTCTTTTTCCCTCCCACATCTTTAGTAGTAGCAACCAGCTTGACTTCTAGGGTTCTGGTGCAGGTAGAGGAGGGAAATGTCTTGCTTGTCCATCTCCAACCATCTGATCCCCTAAGCAGCTGATCACTCCAGCAGTACCTAAAGGTGTCCTTGGTGTGTTGTAGAAGGAGTGAAAATATCCTTCTTACTGCTTGACAAATAGGAGAGGCATAAAAATACATAAAACAAAAAGCCATCATTTTTAAATGTGACAGTTTCGTGTAGTTGTTGGGACCTTTTTCCAGTAGTGAAACTGGTATAGCAGAAATTATATGTCATGTGAAGGAACTGATTTTGTATCTTTCTCTAGACCATCTCTAGGATTCTACAGCCAGGAACTTATTTATGTTATCCTAAAGCATGTCTGACTGAACTCTGCAACTTGTTGCCCATCAGCTTTGGCTAGCTGTTAACATAAATTACAGTAGAAAATAGTTCTAAATAGAAAGCCAAAGACTGCTTTGACTACAATGCAAGGAACTCTGGCTTTCACTAATCAGCAACTAGTGCAGTTATAGACATATAGAATCAAATCCAATAATAATGCACTCTTTTATATGAAGTGCCTTAAAGAGAGCAATTGTGAGTGATTCTTCCCAAAAGTCTCCAGAGCATTGTGTGAACAGAGAGTGCAGCACAGCTGTCTGATATTGAAGAATTTGAGCTATGTCCTTGAACACCACTTGCTCAATAACAAAAAACAGCAATTAGAACAAGATAAGTAAATACCAAAGGCAAAAATAGTAAAGACAACTAAAAATCTATAACCAATCCAAATGAAGTTTAAGACGCGTGAACAGTATGTTGCTACCAATTGAATTAGATGATTAAGCGCGTGCATTCCGCTTCTAACTGAGAAAAGATATAAAAGACTTAGGCTGATGGACAATAAAGGTCTCCGGTAACCATCTATGGAGTCCATGTCCTTATTGCAACAGAGCGTAACAAATATTTTAACCACTTACTGTGTCTCAGGTGAGAACTGTAATAACTCTCAGATAGGAACTGTTGCTTTGGTCTGTATCTATACAGTCTACACACAATTCTGTTCATTTATAAGTAGGAGCATGAGATGCTACCCTTATATAAGTATATATAAGAATAGCTATCACAACACAGACACATGGACACCTTTCTTATCATGTGTGTTTGACTATCTTTTGTCATGTTTCGAGGCAGTTTTTTTGGAGCTAGCCGTACAAACAACATGCTTCCTACCAGATACGTCAGTACTTACTGCAGTAAAGCTGACTGGCACGAAAAGATGCTTCTGCAGGATACACCTAGGGAAACCTGCAGCTGTAAAATAGGATCTGTACACATGGATGAGAGCAAACAGATCCAAACGTACTCAGTGTTTTTCCCTGATATCCAAGTATAAGCCCAGTTTTGTCCAGAAGCCTTTTAACAGCTGTGTTAGTGTGACACTGTCCCTTGCTCCGGGCATAGGTCTGTGCTGAGGCTTGCTTGTGGCTAGCTCAGATCTCTATGCTCTCACTCACACACTGTGACTCCTAATGAAGTGAGTCTCACACAGATACTGTTGCATTCATGTTATTTTTTTCCTTGTATTTATAAAATGAGATACAGTAGGAAATTATAAAATACAAGAAAAGGAAGTAAAATAAACAAAAAAAAAACCAAAACAAAGTAAAATAAAATAAACCAAAACTAAAGCAAAGCAGAATTAAATTAATATTGAAGCCTGATTTCCAGGAATTAATCTGTCCCTTTAGGAAACTATACTTGATGCACCCTTAATAATGTAATCCTCATAGGAATCATTACATATTTTTAAAGATATAACTCAAAAGCATTTTAAATCAGGCCTCTTTCTTGTCCTTCTCTTGTCTTCCCCATACTTTTTAATTACTCTTTGGGAGTAATACAAAATCTTAGGGTAATGCAAAAAGAAAAATAGAATAGAAATACATTATGGAAGTGATTGCTTACTTCAATTCATAATTACATTGGAAAAGTTCCTTGAAAATCTAAGGAAACCATTGGAGTATTAGAACATCTAAGGTAACTGACCTTAGATAATTCTTTTGTTTTCTGCATTTTTTTTCTGATTTTCCAGACAGAGTTCTTTGTCTTCTTTTTACCTCCATACTTATTTACCTGTCAGAATACTACGTCTCTACCATTTTAAAAATAAATTGTTATGGGGTTTTTTTTTTGTATACCACAAGCTGTTAATTCATATTTCTTTACTTTCTAAATTGTTTTGAGGTATTAAATTAGATATTTTGATTTTTTGAGGGGCTTTTTTAATCTTATTTTTAAACCCATCTAAAACAATGAAAAAAAATACGCATGTCAGTGAGCTGTTTAAAGCCTACTTAGTTCTGATGATGTGACATAAAGCCTTGAAGTGCTGAAATAGTCAGTTTCTCTTATTACATGAGATGCTGCCTGAGAATCATAATAAGTTGATACATGCATGGATGAAGACCTTACTGTTTACAGATAAGTAAATTATGTTGAATCTTCTGTGGCAGTTAAAAAATTTCAGGGTTGTTTATTTTATTTATTTATTTATTTATTTATGTTCTGTTGCCTTTATTTCTGATTTACTTTTAGAGAATTAGATCTTAAAGTGAAGCCAATTTGAATTAAATTCCAATGTATGAATTTATAAAAGATTGTTTTCATAAAATCCAGATAAGGCACTTATCTTTCCAACACTAATTCTGTCAATTCCCTGATATGGAAGCTGGTATTTTCAGATGGATATGACAGTGACAGTTGACAGTGAAAGCAAGAAAATGACCCATGTGGAGGATATAATGTGGAAGAAGTATGTACAAAAGTTTACAGGAGGAAACTGGGCAGAAAATGATGCACAAATTGTTTGAATCAAAGCTACCAATACTTCCAAACTAGACTGGGGGGGAAAAAAAAAAGTACAAGTGTAAGAGGGAAATGAATGAAAACAAACAGGACTTTTAGGCAAGTGTGGTTTGGTTTGGTTTTTTTTTGTGTACTTATTAGCAAAATCTAGTTTTATGGCTTTGATCCTCTTTTTTAAGTTTTCCTGCTAGCCTTTTTTGGGCTTCTCATAGGCTACTCATAGTCACAATTCATTAATTACAATAATATTTACATTTCAGAAAATACTTTTTTTTTTTACCTTTGGAAAAAAAAAATCAAAGCATTCTCTACAGAAGTAAAAAAGGTATATACATTACTTCTTGTATGGTTTGGATATTTTCAATTAACTATTGCATTTTACATACGTAGGTTTTTTATATCTAAAATATCCTGACACCATTCATTCATAATTTCATCCTTCCTTCACTTATAATCAAGGTGAGGGAAGGGAGGGATAGGGAGGGAACAGGATTTGTTCTATTGTCAGTCACATTACCTTTTTTTCTGACATAAATATTTCTTTTGTTATAACTTGTATAAGTATACTTTTCTTTTATAAAAAAAAATCCTATCTACTTCATTTCTTTGTCCAAGAACTATGAAAAGCTATTTTCTGAAAATGGACTCTTCAGACACCAGTTTGCATCTTTGTTTCAATAAGAATGTCTTTGGACATAAATTTGTAGTAATTTGGCTTCTTGCATATAAGCATATGACTCTAAATTGTTGGCTAGGAGCTGATATTTCATCATTCTCGAGCACTGTGACATTATGGTGTGTTACACAATACAATGACCTTATGGTCTGACATGATGAATTGTTCACTCCCTGTAGAAAAAGTAATAGCTTTTAGTTTGAGCTGATTATAAACTGACCATTTGCTCTGTACATAGGCGTTGTATTGCTGCTACTCAGAAAATGCATTGTTTAAACAGCTCCATACATTTGACCAGTCCTGCTTCTGAGCTTTAATAGCAATTTTATAATTCAAGCATTAAGAACTCACATGCAGTTGAAAGTAAGTTTACTTTCTATCATAACTCTACACGTTCTTCTCTTCCAGCCACTTATTCTGTTGGCTAGTTCTATTAAAGAGTACAGAAATAGGCAATATTTTTTAAGGAATTTAACTTTAGTATGCTAATTCCTCAGTCATTCCAAAATAAATAAGTTAAAATAAGAGCATGTATTTCTTACATTTCTTATTATCTGTGGAAAAGCAGTATGATTTTAATCTGTGACCTTCATACAGACAGCTTGTTCCAGAAGTGAGCTAGGATTTCAACCTCAGGCTGGAAGAAAAAAAAAATAAAAATAAGCATTAAGTAGTTGATCTAGACTCATAGAAAGCAACAGGAGTTTTCAACTGGCTTTGGATAAAGTTCATGGGTTTGTTAGTGGAGGATACTCAGCTGTGTTTTACATTACTGATAACAGAGCAAACATAGCCATGAGATACAGTAAGTCAGTAAAACCATTAAAACTATTGCTGTGGCCTCTGCTAGTCCTCACTATCTTCTCTGCAGTGGTGACCACACAAAGAAAGCCACAGTGTGTGTAGGTGCATCTAAGATTTTGAGTGTGAATATTTTTATGCATCTCTATGGCTAACTATTACTATGGTTAAATGGGCTTGAGGCAAAATAGCCTAAATAGTGAATTAATTTTGATTAATTCAAAGTATACTTCTTTTAGAAAACTCTAAGGTATTTTCTTTATGTGCTTTTTTAAACAGTTTTATGTTTAAAATATCTTAAACAAAAGATATTCTGTTTAAAAAAAAAAAGTCATCTGAATTTCTACATCCAGGTCACGGAGCCAAACACCGCAGTGTTTATTGCATTAGCTACTATAATATAATGTGTTGATTGATCTTCACAACTTCAGAAGGAGCAAGATATCAGTTCTGATTTTTGATGTTTCTCTGCTAGTGATTCTGTCACTGGCTAAACATATAATATCCTATCTTGATCTCCTTTTCTTTAGAGCAGTAAAAATTGTATTGCTTTACAGGCGATGGGAATTCTCATTGCTGAGGGCTGCTGTACAGGCAAAGGTGCAGCATCCTTCCTGTCCCCATGCACACCCCTGTCTGGTGCGTGACAGTGTTTGGCTTTGTGCTTTCATGTGCACTGTCTGGACTTAGCACTGGAGAGAAGAAAAGCTCATGAAGATTTTCCTGAGGGTTATAAAATTCTGATGGGAATGGATTCTGACTCCCTTAAGGCAAGAGCTGCCCTTACTTTTGAGTAAGAATTAGGAATGTCTTCCAGCAGGGATAAAGTCTGCCTGTCACTTTGGCAATCAAACAGTAGTTCTGTGAGGGATCTGGAAACATGTAGCGTTGTGCATCTTCCTCTCTCATCTGAGTCAGTGGGAACTTTCCTATCAGTTCCTAAAGCACAACAACATGGGTGATTGGTGCTATTTATAAAGCCATACTAATTAATGCTTATGTTTAGGCAATATCAAGTCTTTAAGGATTTTTCTTTCCCCTTAGTATTTATTTCATGATTTATTTATTTTTCTCCCCAAGGTAATGAGGATCAGAGGGTTTTTTTTTTTAGGAATTTAGAATATTATTTTATATGTCATTTTTAAAAGACTAGTGTCATACCTGGATTTTTTTTCCAGCCTGTTTTTTTTTTTTTTATTTGTTTTTTTAATACTCTGATACCTGCCCCAATGCCCATAACTTTTCAGAATAATTATTAACAGTGGCTTAGTGAGCTAATTAGCTAATTCCCTGTGGGAAGTGTGAAGAAGGCCAAAAGATTCAAATGTTGGTTACCTAGAAACAAGAAAAAGATGTGTTAAAGTAAGTTTATAGTGCTGTACGAGTTTTCTGAAGATGGAATTTGTGTGCCTTTGTAAAAAAAAAAATCAGTGTTACTTTTTAATTATGATCAACTTTTTGCATATATCTACTTTATACTCCATACAGAGATTGTTTTGACAAGCATAAACATACATTTTTCTTGATGAAAATAATTTTCTTTTCATGATTGCACTAGCTGACTCCTCATTACTTAAACTGCAAGAAAGGGATCTCAAGGGAGTGGCTTAGTCTATTCCCTTAAGGTCAAGAGCTTCACAAGTGGATGTAAGTAATTGAGTTATAGGGCAAAGATGAGTAAAGCTTTTAGGAAGTTAGGAAGAAAAATCCTCTTGATAAAGAAATGAATCTAATTTACAGAATGTTATTTTAGTACATAAATTGTCTAATTATGTTGTATTTCACAGGCAAATTTCTTATTAATGACTAAAAATGAGGGACCAATTCTGAGCCAGTTCTAGGAATTCTTTCATGAAAGAGTAGAGGAATTATATGTTCAATAAAACCCAGTGTGCCCTGGAAATGAATTTTGAATCCTGTATAGTCTTGCTTACTAATGTTTGGTTTTTTTTCACACAAGAACAGCTAAGTAGCTGAGATGGCAGAGAGATGTAGTTTTCTAGGGAGAGTACTTGCAGTGTTCTGAGTGGAAATTTTTCTGGGCAGAAGTAGAAATCTGTTTACATCTACATCTCAACTAGTCATAGGGAAATCACTGTGGGAAAATTGGCACTTTTAGGTCACCACTCATCCCACCATAAAGTACTTGTGTAAAATAGATCAGTTGAATCCTGCCCTACAGCTTCTTCTGACTATAAAGGAAACACAAAACACTTAGCCTCATGTGGCTATATTTGTGTGGGACCTTCACATTGAGGGTTTAATTTACTTACATTAAACAGGGACACATAACATCATTCTGGTTCATTAAGAGATTTTTGAGACTTCTGCATAGGAAAGACAATTATGAGCATAGCCTACACTATATCTGCTCTTCTCTGGATCATCAGCTGGATGTCAGGTGGTATATCTAGGGCATGTCTAAAGAGGCTATGTCTGGGTGACTATATAGACCTGATAACTTTAAGTGAAATGTAAACACCTTCTCCTTACACTGAGAGTTCTTTTACTATTTACTTATCGTACTGGCACGTTTACACTATATCCCTTGTTTTCTTTGAGTCTTCCAATTCAAACCTCTTGGAAATCCTTATGGTCTGTAGTTCTACTCCACCTGCAGTCATGATGGTTGAGATGGGAGGAAGGTTTGTGCTTTTTCTCCCAGCTCACAATAGAGCCACCTGATCAGCATTGCACTGCTACGGTAAGGATAGCCTGAAAGGAGACTACTATTGGAGGAAAGAATTTTTGTGGAAGTGAATAACCAAAACAAGAGCATCTTTGAAAAGCAGCTCTTGGGAAATTATCTCTAAGCTTGATGATGCTATATTTGTCATTGTCTAATGTACCAGTCACTACCAGAACTAAAAAATCTTCCCAGGATTCTGTAGGTTTATCTGGAAGCTAACCCTTTGACCCTAATTCCTGAGTCATCGCTTTCAGCTTTCTCCAATTCATGAGTGGAATACGATTGATACTGTAAGTACGTTATTACTGCAAATTACAGTGTTAAGGAACCTTCATCTTGAGAAATGCTTCCTCTGAGATAGATTATAAAAAATACACAATGGAAGATCAATCTTTGTTTCAGAAAACATAATTTTTCCTTGCTACTTCCACTGCATCCACTAAACATTTAAAACATATGAATTCTTAGTGAATATTTACCAAGCTATGAACTTTTACCACTGGAGAGAGTCTAGGTTTATTTATCCAGTTAAAGGTCCTGTTGCTAACAATTTAAGTTGTACCTGAGTTACTGTTTCAGGTTTTGACCCTTAAGAACATTTTTTTTTTTATTCTCTAAAAATGTTGCTTTCCCTTAAATGTAAAATTTCTAAAAAAAAATGTTGAAAAAGAAAAAAAAATAGACTAAAAAAAAAAAATAAAGGAGTTATTTGCTAGAGAACAGAAAATAAATACTTATGAAAATGTGTACTTTTACTCACAGAAGTCATTGGGGGCTACTCGAAAGACAGAGTCACTCAGTTTCATAAATAGTCAATATTGCTTCATATGTGGGATAGTATCAGAGTATTAACAATTTTTTTTTAACTGCAAGAGTGCAAAGGAGAAACAAAATCATGGGGATGTGGTAAAGAAGTGACAAACCATGTAAATTCAGTATACAGGAGTGGTAAGAAACAGTAATATGTTAAAAAATCAGAGCTTTAGGCAAAGGAGGATGTCAGTTTTTCACCGTGACATACAAAGAAAGCAAAGGAAGGGAATATAGGCCTTAAAGAGATTGAGAAACTTATTTTTAATCAGCTCTTGCTCATTCTTTATCTTCCAGCATGAATCTAGACAAGAGGTAGTAAATAGTTTCGGTTTGTTGGCCACCCAGCTTGACTAGAATATATAAAATTCATTGTACATTATTCAAAGACTCAGAAATGCAGGGCCAGAAGGGATCATCAGATCATCTTGTCAGACCTGTACTATAACCCTACAGAATTTTACCCAGCTGAGACTCATAATTTATGCTTGAATAATACATACAATAATGTACAGCTTTTCCCCAAATTTTCTGTGAAACAGATAGCTTTGTTAAACAATTTTCTGAACTCCTGATAGAACTGGAAAACCCATGTACTGCCAAAATCTTACTATCAGTCCTGAATAACTATGGCTAAGTCAAGGTGAAAATTATTTTGATATCATTACTCATGTGTGCAGCATTCAGAGGATTATCTCTTTGCTTAGTGAAATGTGATCCAACCTTGTAGTGAGCCACTGCAGCAGACTGTAATGAGACAATGATTTCAAGCAGATTTTAGGCAGAGTTTAAGCACAGGCTTTGGCTGTAGAGACCTGTACGTTAGCATGAGTGACCGCTGTTTAAGCTGAGCATGTACCATGGCTGCCTTTAACAACGCCACCTTTATGTACCACTTGTATGAGTTCATTTCTGTGGAGATGGGTAAGAGCTTATCACTCTCAGAGAATCTTGGTGTGCCATCTAGAAAGTGCAGAATTGTACAGGTAAAAGACTGATGACTTTGTTCACTTGAAAGAATATTCTAGAAATGTGAAGACTAGTGAGGCCTCATGTTGTCAAACTTCACCATGGATGGTAACTCTGCACAGCATACTATGGTCGAGAAGGAGGGGCTCATCAGATGCTATAGGAGCATCAGAAGAGATGCAAGATTTCTATCACTTTCCTACCAATTCTGTTTTTTTATAGAATAAATCATTAACTAGCCCTGCATGTCTATGCCTTTCTTACTGAGATTACAAAGGAACTGGCACCACCTCCATGTAAAAGGAAGACACACACACTGTTCTTTAAAGTTTATCCTGTATTAAAAACTTCACATAACCATTATATAACCATTCATCCCTCTTCCAAAACAACTTAGCAGATTTTCTACATTTTCTTCTATGTCAGTCCTTTACTCACCTTCCACAGTTCATCCTCCTTTGTCCTTGTTTTACTAGTCATGTCATTATTGCTTTCTCATGTATGTAATTTTGGTTTGTTCTTCTATGAGGAACTCTTTATCTTCCTCTAATTTCTTGTCAAACAATTTTTCTCCTATTTTTCAAACCTTTATTGTTGCTCTTTTCTTCTCAAAGTAACAGCATGAATTATCACAACACCGGCAATTTCAGAGAAATTATAAGCAGTAATGTTTTTAAACATCATTATGTATAAATTTGAAAACATATAAATCAGGGGAAAAAAAAAGTTTTATTGTGTACCAAACATATCCATAGCTTTGAATTCATACTACAAAAATAAGCAACATATTTATTTTACTATAATACTTCCAGCTAAGCAGGGCTTTTAGTGGTCTATATAGTAACAACATCCACTGGGGTTTTTTTATGGAAATTTTTTTATCTATCTTGAATTTTGTTCCCTCTCTTAGTTTTAAGTGACTATCTGTGATGATCAAGTTCCAACATACCCTCCTTTTATACTTTTAATATTGATTAGAATTTTCTATATATATGAGATGTCATAGACAAAGAAATTATTCAGCCTTTCAACAACAGCTATCAAAAATTAAATTTAACATTTAATTCTTTACACTGTAGTATGAAATCAGGAGAATTTAATCTTATTCCTTTAGATATGCGGGTATTTAATTTGCCCCTATTCTGTTACTTTAGAAATGTGCTCATTTTCTAGGCCTATCAGTAAAAATGTAAAGCAACTCACAATACTCAGTGACCACTGCGAACAAGCAAATAAGATGAATCGAATCATGTTACTCTGCATGCACTTCAAGATGTTAAAATGTGCTATTATAGTTCTGCTGAAATTGAGGCAGAGATAAGTAAAACCGCAAAAACAGCTAGATACATAATGCAATTTCTTGCCTATTTACTTAGACCTCAATCCAAAATTTATAAGTCATGAATCATGTTTTATGGGACAAGGAAGTTTTAAGTTTTCAAGAAGAGCGCATGTGAAATGAATTTTATTGCAATAACATAGTGTTTTGAATGAGTTCACATGAGAAACCTGCAGATTGCCTGTAGCTTGAAGTCCCAGTGCTGAAGAAGAATGTGAATTTCTACCTTTAAGAGGTGAAAACCAGTGTAGGATTCTTCTTCTTCTTCAGCCTTAGAGGCCTGCGCTACAGATGTCTTTGACTGAATTGCTTTCCATAAACTCCTTTACCAATTAGAAAGGGAAAGGAATAGACACTTCTAGGGAATGAACGTTGGATTCTATTTCAGATGTCAACATCACGATAAGATAAACTGTGCCTTTGAAGTTCCTGGTTTTCTCTGTTGCTAATAGCAGAATGCTAGGGTGAAAGCTCAGATGTAGATGCCTAAATAATAGACATCTCACTTCTAAGGCCCAGAGACCTTAGAGGGTGCTTTTCAGAAAGTTGTAATAAACTTAAGTGCATAACAAATTACTCCTTTACCACGTTTATTCATTTAGAATTTTTCTCTAAACCTAGTCTGATTTAGGTTGCTTTTGATTTATGCCATAGAAAGCCCCCTGGCAAGCTATGACACAGCTCACTTTATCTCAGGAATGTCAACTGGGAAAAAAAAAAAAAAAAGAAAAACACCAAATACCTAAGTAGTGATTAATTTTTAGAGACATTGGAATGTGGAAAAGAGCTGGAGCATGCTCTATGTATTGCATGTATGGTCAGTCTAGAAAGGATTAGCCCTGTGCACAAGCCATTCTCCATCTGGAGGCAAGAATTGATCCTGGCATTAAGCCTTAAGCAGCGTAGAGGTCACCAGATCGGAATATATCAGGAAGAGATGAGTACCTAGAGAGATACCATGGTTTCAACAAGGGTGAAGTTAATTTTCCTCTCAATAGCGAATGTGTTTTGGATTTTATATGTGAAGACTGTTGATAAACACACTGATGATATGAGTGGTTGCTAATGAGATCAAGGACACTGTCTGGCTTTCCAGGTCTCACTAATGTGCAGGTGCAGGAAGGCGAGAAAGATATAGCCAGAACAATTGATGCAAACTGGCTAAAGAGAGCATTCTATGCCATAAACATCATGCTCAGTATATAACTCGGGATTGCTTGGGGTGGTGGGGGGGCATTGCTCATTTTTCCTGACTCTTTCTCTCTTACTCCTTTGCTTGCTGCTCGATGTCATTTCTGTGATTGCTGCTCAGGATGGGCTGTATTGGTCATTGGGACATCGAGTAGTGAGAAATCGTGCATTGTTCATTTTGTATATTTTAGTATTGTTATATTTTATTATTGTAATTTTCCTTTGCTATTTTAGTAAACTATCTTCATCTCAACCCACGAGTTTTCCTTTCTTCCCAATTCTCTCACCTATCCTGCTGGGGAGAGGGAGGGTGAGCAAGAAACTCTATGGTGACCAGGGCTAAACCACAACAGTTGTAAAATATATTCTGCTTCTTAGGAAATCTATTCAGTTTTATAGGTATGAAAACAGACATCAAACATAAATAAAGCAAGGAATTAACAGTTTTGCATATGCTGCATATAAGCTCCAATAGCAATATTCTATTTGTGCCCAACAGGAACTTCTCTGTTAAATGTCAAGCTCTAGACTCCAGCTCAATATGAGGCTACCTGATAATAAACATTGATAGAAACAAAAGAAAACAGACATTTGCTGGTTCCTAGAAATGGCACCATTGTGTTTCCTTTGTTTACCTCCCATATGGGTAAATAATTTTAACTGCTAACACATCACCAGACAGAAATCTAGAGACACGGCACCTGTCTTTAGGTACTCCTAAATTAGGAATTACACTTCAGAGTAGAAATTTACGCTCCCTATATAGTCCTTTAGCTAATGATTAACCCCGCACAAAATCTCAATCATAATCTTAAGGTGCCAGACTTATAGTCATAGATGATCTTTAGGTTCCTAAAGTAGGCATACCATTTACATTGGTAGATTGGTAAAAATAAAGTCCCTCAAAGAGTTTCTTGTTAGTAACTAAGGATGAAATCCAAAGAGCTCATGTGGCTGATCTGTAACTCAGTTGAGATCTGAAATCCAAACCGAGCAACCTAGTGAACATTCACTTAATGGCTTAGAAGTCTGCAAGATTGTGTGCCGATCTGTCATCAACACAGAACGTTCTGAGAACATTGCATTTATAAACTTGTCAAAATCCTTAGAGATCATCTAGAGAACATCTAAGTGTTACTTTGTGCTTGTGAACTTACATAGGTAGAATTCCGTGTACCTTATTTGATCCTGAATGTATTAGAAGAAAATAAAAAAAAAAAATTATTCTGTAGCTCAGTGATGAATAAACTCTTATGGGGGTATATCTTCTCTATACCATTTCCAATTGGTTGACTTATTGGTATTTTTCAGCATATTCCCTGCTGGAAAATCAGCTCCTAGGGCCTCTTTCCAGAAAAGAGTTCCAACAGTGTGTTTTCCCTACGTAACACCATAGGATACAAATCTTCTCTGGGCTGCTCCAAAAGCAGCATTCTAGTCACATGACAGGGCAGTAATGTGCAGAGAGACTGCTGCATTATTCAAAATGATCACAGTTCATGAACTCTACTTGGCACGTATTATTAGCTTGAATATTTCACAGCATTTTTGATGAACAGATACTAACTCCAGTCGTAAAATTTTTCTGGGCAAGAGTAGATTAGAACTGCTTGCCCATATTGCACTGTATGATGTCAAAAGTCATTGACTTGTGTGATTTGGGAATGTAGTTTCACTCTCAAAGCACTGGCATTTAATTTAATTTTGGTCTTTAGTATTTAGCAAGCTAAACAATTAGCAGCTTTCTATCTTTTAGCACACAGACCACGAGAAGACATGATACATTAATACTGGGACAAGACACACAAGTCAGTAGGAAATTCATTAGAATGTAAAGGATAGCAGACTAAAATATTAGTACTGTGTTGGGTAACATTCAGAATGCTGCCTAATATTTAATACTTAATGATAGCAACCAGTTGAGATGGACACCAAAATGTAGGCTGAGCAATATGCCTATTTTCTCCTCCCTTTTTTTTTAGGTAACTAAACAAACAATATATACTACCTCTTGATTATAAAAATTCTGCAATTTAAATATTAAGTAGTCTTTTGCATGTTAATAAAATATCACCTGGTATTAAAATTATATTTTATTAACAGACATTAAACTTACATGTCAAGAAATAATTTTTAAAATCTAATTTTTTTTTTTTCAAAGTGCAGCATCATTTGTTTTGTAGTGTTTTTGGTTTTGTTTCTGTTTTGAAATACGACTATGAGAAAATGATACCTCTTCTTTTAAAATTTACTCTTTTACTTGGGCAAACTCTCAAGTTACATTTTGTAACTGTTGTGTATCTTTTAGTTTCAAAAGAGAACATATCTTAGAGCATGATTTGTGTGAATTCCTTCTTTAAAATAATGTTAAAAGAGTACTTAGTAGAGGTCTAACAAATTCTATATTTGTAAGCCAACTGGAGTCAATAAGATTATTGAAGTACCTTCAGTGGATAACCTGAAGACCTCTGCTGACAGTGCAGCCTTTTGCACTGACAGAATAAGTCTAGTGTTGATCTATAGATCTATTTGTATTTGGAAAATAACCTGTATTTTTAAAATTAGTTCTCAGATAACAGGCTTAAGTAATTTCATCCATTAGATTAAGGGAATTTACGGCACTATTGAAAGTGTTCTCCTGAGTAATTATTACCTGACAGCATACACAAATTCAGGTCATCTCAGGTTTTTTTTTAATCCAATCTCTGTTACCCACAAAGTGCCTACATACGCTTCAGGAACTAAGTTTCTGAATGCAGTGCAGGATTTTTCCTTTGCCTTGTTATCTAGGAAACAAGTTACCCAACAGCTTGATTGTTTAAAATACACTATAGTTCTTTGCTTTGAAAACAATGAGGAACTGAATAGATCCAGCACTATAGAACAGTCTGGGAACTTCCAGTGTTTTCCTTATGACCACCTGATATATTTTGCTGTAGATAAATACTACCTCACATTTTAGGAAAATAGCAAATGAGCAAATGTTCATATACAAGTGTAATAAAGCACCTGGATATGAGTTGCTTTTATTCTCCGTCTTTACTGAAAAAGAAGTTGAAATGACAGTCTTTTCAAAGGACAAATTACAGGCAAACACAGATTTGATTTTGAATGGATCTCATTGCCATCTGAAAGCCTGGGACTAATGCCACATATTAGGATCTCAAATATCATGCAGTTTATAAGAAGCTAGAATCAAAGCACATGACCCATCCTGACAGAACATATGTCTATAAAAAAAATGATACTTTCAACGGTGAGTAGCTTCAGTTCCTTCAGCAGTTTGCACAGCTTCTAAAAATTATACAAGCCAGCAACCATGAAAACTTATAGCTTTTTTCTCCCACAATAAGCCAATATTTTCTTCATCTGCTTGCTCCATGGCAATTTAAAGGAAAATAATCTTCTTACTTATTACCTTTATTTCATTTATTTATAAATGGTATTAGGTATGTCTTAAAGATTTATTTTAAATGGAAACTAGAACTATCTCCCCATATAATAGATTTGAAATTACTAGGCAAAGCTGTGCACACACATCAATAATTTTTTTCTTTATCCTTTTATTATATTTGAATACTTGCAATGAAAATTATACACTTTTTATATTTCTTTCTAAATTAATCACTAAAGGTTTATTCTACTTTTTTTTCTTTTTCTGAAGTTGAAGTCCAAAAAATCTATAATCTATTAAGCACTTCCTTATAAAAATCAATTTTGAAATAATTCTTAAATTCTCCTATGAGTTTCAATGTAGCAATTTGTTTTCTTTTAAATTCTCTTCTACATCATAACAAAGCAAATTGAGGTACATTTCTAACGGAAATTGGCTGGTATCTCTTATTTGGAATGACACGAACTTAGCTGAAATCCACACATTAAACACTTGGACTTTCAGGCGCATGTAAAACAGAATGGATTTCCTCACTATCTCTTGTAGGTATAAATCTCTTTTTACATGCAATCAAGTAGGATCTCAAAACAACAGAATTAGTGAAATTGTTTGAAAGACTTGTAAAGTGTTAGCCTTGCTTTTTCATACAGTACAACTCGTCTTCAAGTAAGTAAAATGCTTCCCTGTGCTACAGACTCCTTAAGTGTTTCATTTGAATGTGTAATGATTTTTCTGAAGATATAGAATCAATGTAATAGTTCCTATGCAAATTCCACTGCAAAGAAGTGGGAATGTAGCACGTAGCTGGAGCTCAAGTAAACCCAGCAATCATCAAGTTGCTATACTGAGTTTTTGGAAAAGCCAATGAGCAGGAAAGGCATTTTCCTTTCATTGAAGAGAATAGAAAGGAATAAGGCAGCTCAGCACTCCAGTTTTCTATTTGTGTTGTGCACCCCTCAGCGTAGTAAAGCATCTTCAATGCTCTTTCTGAAAGTATGCTTGAAATGATTTTTTTTTTAATAGGCGCAGCACAAATAATTGAAAATTTTAACAGAGAGAAAGACCGTAGTTAGCTGAAACATTGTTTTAATATAGACTACCTCAGCTAGCTAAAGCCTTACAGGTTCGCAAAAGGATATCAAGAATTTTGAATTATTCAGATCCCTGGGTAGAGCTAACTGCTTCGGAGTCCTGTGGTTAGTGAAATATTCACTATAGTAAACTATCTGTGGATAATAGAAGTTGCTCGTATTCAGCAGATATATAATCCCTTGAAAATTATGCTAGTACTTTGTATGTCTCCAGTTTTGACAGAATTAACAGCCATCCAACATCCAAGAAAGAAAAGTAGATATCTTTATAATTCTGATGATATACAGAGCAATGGATCAAAAGTTAATAGACCATGGGGTTTTTCAGTTTTGTTTTGCTTTTTTTTTGACTAGATTCCTTTTTTTCAAGTAGAAGGCAAGATAAGATTTTGAAATGAATGCTGTGGATTGAACCATGGTGACTGAAATATTGATTTCTTTACTACACTCTCTGTAAACTGATAAGTTAGAGTAACTTGGAGTAAACTTTTTTCAGAAATGTGAGGTTTTTGGGGTTTTTTTTCTTACATCATTAGGTTTGTGGCTGCAAAGACATGATCAGAAAAAGTTGGAAGAAATCCATCTACTTCAATTAAAAAAAAAATACAGAAAAAGGGTGACTTGGGCCAAGTGAGGAAACAGTGGAATCGGATGACAAGCAAAGGGAGGACAAGAGAGATCTCATAATCAACAATGCAGGGATGAAAATGGCCCATCCCAAGAGTATACATGTAAATAAGGAGGGACTAGTCAGGAGCATGAAGGTCAAGGGCAGCTGTGGCTTTAGTGATCACGAGATCATGCAGTTCAGGATCCTGAGAGAAGGAAACTAGGCAAAACCCAGGATCACAACTATGGACTTCAGGATAGCAGACCTTGACTTGTACATAAATATGCTTGGAAGAGTCCCATGGGATAAGATCTTGAAGAGAAGAGGGGTCTGGGAGAGGTAGTTGATTTTCAAAGAATTCCCTGCTCCAAGTTCAAGGAAAGGCAGTCCTCACGAGCCGGAAATCAAGTAAAGGCAGATGGAGGCTTGGGTGGATGAACAAGGAGTTCCAGAATAAACTCACAAATAAAGAGGAAGCCCACAAGAGGTGGAAGTAGGTTCACGTAGCTCAGGAGGAATTTAGAGACACTGTCAATGCAATGCAAGTATGAGGTTAGGAAACCCAAAGCCCATCTGGACTTGAAACTTAAGATATGAAGGGCAACAAGAAGGGTTTTCTTGAAGTTTATCAGCAGCAAAAGGAAGATAGGGAAAATGTGGGTCTGCTACTGAATAGGGCAGGGGACTTGGTGATGAAGGAAACAGAAAAGACAGAGGTAGTCAATACCTTCTTTGCCTTGGTCTTTACCGAGAAGATGGGCTTCAGGAATCCTAGGCTTCTGTGACCAGTGGGAAAGTCTGGAGCAGTGAAGACTTTCATTTGGTGGAGGAGGCTAAGATTAGGAAACATGTATGCCAATTGGAAGTACGTAAGTCACAGCATATGATGAGGTGCACTCATGAAAATAGAGGGAGATGGCTGATGTAATCTGGTACACCAGATGGTTGTGCTGCCATTCAGAGGAACCTGCACAAGCTGGAAAATCAGGCTGAGAGGAGTTTCTTTGAGCTTCACAAGGGGAAATACAGTTCTCTGCCCAAGGAGGAATTCCCCCAGGCACCAGTACAGGCTGCGTCCTGACTGTCTGGAAAGCAGCTCAGTAGAGACGGACCCTTGGGTCCTGGTGGACAAAAAGCTGACCATAAGCCAGCAATACACCTTTGCAGAAAAGAAGGGTAATGGGCTGAATTAGGAAGAGAGTTGCCAGTAGGTCCAGGGAGGTGATCCCCTCTGCTCAGCACAATTGGAGTGCTGGGTCTAGTTCTGGGCTCTGAAGTGTCTCATTACCCTCATCATGAATAATTTATTATTACCAGGAAGGATTAATTTCTTTTTTTTTAGAAAAAAAAAAAGTAATGGTTGACTACAATACTTTTTCATCTAAAACAGAGAAAAACTTGTTTGAACAGTCAATCCTTTTATTTTACTCTTCACTATCCATTGCTAAGAGCTTCATGAGCTTCATGTAGCCAGGAGCAATCCCATTTACTGATGTGAGCGTTTATAGTTATTGAGGTTCACCTTTTCAGAATTACATGCAGCATTACATCATTAGTATTAATTATAAGAAAAATATTAGTTTTTAATAGCAAGATTGCTTAAAGAGAAGGCATTACAAAATTCCACTCATTTCCACTTACTAAACTATTTTTTAAAGTTCAGTCAAGGTGGGTGCTTCATGGCAATAAAAAATAAATTCAATAGCAATTTCAAATGTAGTCTTTTTAATTAGTAACAAACATCTCAATAAACATACAACATAAGCAAAAATCTTGTAGAAATAATCAAAGCAAAATGTAAAATGATCTTCCTAACCATTGATAAGTAAATCTCTGATCTGTAAACCATATGAAAACTTTTTATTGCAACATTGTTAGCAATTTCCTTATATGGCTATCAGTGTAACAGCAGAATAAGCAATCTTAGGAACCCTTTTGCAGATATTTATGAGTGATCACGTTAGTTTTGTCCATGGATAAATTTACCTGACTCCCTGTTTACTTTTTCACAAAGATGCCTCCTGGCTGGGAGAAAGGTAATGTCACCTTAATTATGTTCTTGCCTTGGTAGCATAAATTATTTATGCTTTAACATATTTATATTCAGCCTTCTCAAGCTTTCATTTCTGTCCTCCAGTGTGTGAGCTCTGTGTAACTATTAAAGGAAGCACAGTGTTAAGGTGTATGACCTGGCAATGTTTACTGAGCTTTTTTCCCCTATCATCTGTTTGTAACATAGATCATTGACTCTGACCAGCTATGTCAGCCAGCCCAAGAAGATGTAAAGGAGAAACTGTTCTTAGTTGCTTAAAGGAGATTAATATTTTATATGTATCAAGGTCATTTCTGCTTTTGCATCTACTTTGCCATAACTGTACAGCAATGTGTAGCTTGTCATAGCTAGATCATTAAAACAAAAATTGCCATAATGGGACTGAGTGTCTTAGGAGTACCAAAAGTCATAATGTGACTCTTTCCATCAGCCATAGGAACTGGGAGCAGCCAGTACTTCAGTGAATGACAAGACTGGATTCCAAATTGGTGACCCAGTACCAGAAAAAACAATTTTTTTCTACTATGCCCTTTTCCCCAAGTCAATAGTAAGAGCATCAAACTTGCAATTAACTGTAATTCCCTGTGTCAGGAGTCAGAAAGTTACAAAATTTGGATGATTCCGGAGCCATGGAAAATGTGCATCACTGCCAGCAGCAGATGCAGCTTACTTTCCAGACTGATACTGTTGACGTTTTGGAGTCATCTGTTACTGAAATTTGTTTCCATCCAGTGCACAGTAGCTCTTGCAAAACAGTTGATAGCTATGCCCCTACTTCAACTTTCTGGACAGTAGTTTCAACACCAGAAACTTAAATTTGGCCTCATGGCTTAGTTCTGAGATAAGTGGTACCACTTCAGAGAAGAAACAGACCGCATACACTACAGAGACACAGATATAATGCGCCCTGTTCACCCCCCGTAGACACATGCACACACACAGAGGCCCTCACCTGCTGCTGTCCAAAAGCTAAACTTCTGATTCTGGACTTCTTCCCTACTTTCCCTCTGAACTGGTTACAATGCTGGCAGTGGTGAGGAATAGCCATCTCCAAAAGGAAAGTCATCCTGTCTTAAATGTCTCTTCAGGATGACTAGATATAATGTCTCAGGATTATATTACCACTCTCATGTAGGTGACCAGCTCTGACTTGCTGAAGGCCTCACTTAGGGTAGATGAATTTTACGGATGGCTACCTTACTGCAAAAGGACATCTTCTCAGTGGAAACTTTTTTAAAATGCAGCACTAGCAACTCATGCTTTTGTCAGTAATACGTCTTTATGCACAGTTTGCAAACATGGACAAGTTACAGAATGTGCAGCTGAATGTCTAGTTGCAGTCAACATGAATGGGGATAGATAGCTAATATGCAAGTTTTCAAGATGTAATTTAATAAAGAATTTTAGGAAATCAGTAAAACAGTTACATTCATTTTAAAATATTAAATTTTGTTATAAATAAAGTGAATGTACCATTAAATTATATGTCTACTACAAGTTTAGAAATACCCACTGTTTCTTCCATTGTCTATATGCTTTCAAATACAGTTCTCTGTCTTCTCAGAAGAGCTTCCATTGTACATTGCTCTTTGTCCTTAAGAAAACACTATCCTAATTTATTGTACCCTAATCTATCCACCTTAAAATGGATGAGTTTGCATGGAAAATAATAAAAATCAGTGTTCTGTGGCAATTAAACAGGGGAATTATTGTATTTACATTTTATATAAGACCTTGATAACACAGGTTGACTATTGATTGAACTGCAATTGATTTGGAGAACCTCTGTTTTTTATGGGTTGGTTGTTGGGGTTTTTTTTCACTTTTGAACATAGAGAAAAACACTTTGTAGTAAAATCTTATGAACTATTGAAATCTGAATTAATAAACAACACAAATGGATAGAAAAAACATTTTTAAAAGTCCATCTGTATATGTACATATGTTTTCAAGCTCAAAGGAGGGAGGAAGAAATGAAGGGGTTTGTTAACTATGTCTCAGTTTTTCAGGAGTCAATATTTTGGTTGTCAATGTTTCTCATGGCACTGAAATAACAGCTTTCTTATTCTAACTTCTATTGCAACATCATACAAAATTGCACACCACAAGTTTATGCCAAGGAAATTACCTTTGTTACGACTACATGATGTTATATCTGATTTTCCTTGAAAATATTCTTATAAAATATACACTTGATTAGAAAAGTGAGTATAATAAAGATAGCATGGCCTCGTAGTTCAAATTAAAAGCATAAAAACATTGACACACATATTGTTACAGTATAACACTTACTAGACTATTAACTGGCATTACACTGTTCTGGTTTTGTTAGTGAGGGGGGGCCTAAGGTGGTAGCTTCTGTAGGAAACTGCTAGAAGTTTCTCCCCTTTGTTCAGTGGACTCGGCCGGGCCTAGGGTGGACCCGCTGCTGGCCAAGGCCGAGCCAATTGGTAGCAGAATGTCCCCTGATAACGCCTCTGCGATAACGTATTTAAGTAGGGGAAAACAGGAGAAAAAGGAGAGAGATGTGAAGCAGCTGAGCGGGGGGCAGAGAGGGGGAGGCGCGAGCCTTGTGGACCTTGCAGGCCTCACCCTCTGGCCTCCCGCCGGGCAGCAGACTGGGCCCAACTCAGCCCGGCCTGGCTGCAAGAAGTGGAGAGGAGATGAGAAGTGAACAAGATGTAAAAAGGATCCTGAGAGGCGTCTGCCAGCCTGTGGTGAGGAACGGCTGCAGACGCCAAGGTCAGTGAAGAAGGAGGGGGAGGAGTAAGGCGGCTCCTGGCCAAGATTCCTCTGCAACTCGTGGTGAAGACCATGGTGGAGCAGGTTGTCCCCCTGCAGCCCATGGAGGTCCACGGAGGGGCAGAGATCCACCTGCAGCCCGTGGAGGACCCCACACCAGAGCAGGTGGAGGCCTGAAGGAGGCTGTGGCCTGTGGAGGGCCTGCTGGGGCAGCCGTTCTGGAGGGACTGCACCCCGTGGAAGAGATGACACATGCCAGAGCAGTTTCAGGAAGGACTGTGGCCCGTGGGAGGGACCCCACAATGGAGCAGAGGAGGAATGTGAGGAGTTCTTCCCCCAACGATGATACAGCGGCATAAAACAATGCGTGATGAACTGACTGCGACCCCCATTCCCTTTTCCCTCCCTGTGCCGCTCGGGAGGGGAGGTAGTAGAGATAATGTTAAGTCTGGGAGGAGGGAGGGGTGGGGGGAGGTTATCTTGTTCCCTGTCTCATTCTCCTGATAGTTTTAGAAATAAATGAATAGTTTTCCCCAAGTCGAGTCTGTTTTGCCCGTGACGGTAACTTTAAGGATATCTCCCCGTCCTTATCTCAAACCTCGAGCCTTTTTTGTTATATCATCTCCTCCTATTCTCTCGGAGGGTGGGGGGAGCGAGAGAGAGACTGCGTAGTTTGGTCCCGATTAGGGCTGAACTATGACATACACCTAATAAGACTGCCTGACGGTTTCTCAAAGATTGAGATTTCTTTTAATAAAAAAATCTTGAGATTCAGAAACAATTCAATTTCTTTAGTTAATTGCTTTCTTAGAGGTGTCCTTGGTCAAACATCACAGCAAATTGTTTCTAGAGATGCATCAAATTAGCAGGTATACAAGCCATCTGTGGAGGCTCTCCTGCCCAGAGGCAGCGCATTTTGAGACCATAAATTAAAGAAAGAGTAGTAAACTCAGCATGCTATGCACATAACAAGCACATTTTTATCTCTCTTTAACTTAAAATGTTTAAAACATATCACATAACATCACCTCTTAGCTTCAAGAACTTTCATGTATTTTCCCTTCTTTAACTGTTTTCTTAAACACTATAACTCACAAACTTATAAAATCATAAAATAGTTTCAGTTGGAAAGGACCTTTAAAGGTCATCTAGTCCAACCGCCCCTGCAAGGAGCAGGGACATCTTCAACTAGATCAGGTTGCTCAGCACTCAGTCCAACCTGGCCTTGAGTGTTTCCAGGGATGGGGCATCTACCACCTCCCTGGGCAACCTGTTCCACTGTTTTACCACCTTCATAGTAAAAAATTTCTTCTTTATATCCAATCTAAATCTACCTTCTTTTAGTTTAAAACCATTAGTCCTTGCCCTATTGCAACAGGCCGTGCTAAAAAGTTAGTCCTCATTGTCATAGTTCAGCCCCAATCGGGACCAGACTACGCAGTCTCTCTCTCACTCCTGGCTCGAGGTTTGAGATAAGGACAGGGAGAAATCCTTAAAGTTACCGTTATGGCAAAACAGACTCGACTTGGGGAAAACTATTCATTTATTACTAAAACTAGCAGGATAATAAGACAGAGAACAAGATAACCTCCCCCCACCCCTCCCTCTTCCCAAGCTTAATATTATCTCTATTACCTTCCCCCCACCCCAAGCGGCACAGGGGGGGAAGAGGGAATGGGGGTTGCGGTCAGTCCATCACGCATTGTTTTATGCCACTGCTTCATGGTCAGGGGAAGAACTCCTCACATTCCTCCCCTGCTCCATTGCGGGGTCCCACCCATACGCCACAGTCCTTCGTGGAACTGCTCTGCTGTGGGTCATCTCTTCCACAGAGTGCAATCTCTCCAGAACGGCTGCCCCAGCAGGCCCTTCATGGGCCACAGCCGCCTTCAGGCATCCACTTCCCCTGGTGTGGGGTTCTTCACGGGCTCCAAGTGGATCTCTGCTCCTCCGTGGACCTCCATGGGCTGCAGGGGGACAACCTGCTCCACCATGGTCGTCACCACAGGCTGCAGGGGAATCTTGGCCAGGAGCCGCATTACTCCTCCCCCTCCTTCTTCACTGACCTTGGCATCTGCAGCCGTTCTTCTCACAAGAAAAGTTCTTCACGACAGGCTGGCAGATGCCTCTCAGAATCTCTTCACATCATCCAGCTCATCTCCTCTCCACTTCTTGCAGCCAGGCTGGGCCAAGTCAGGCCCAGTTGGCCACCTGGCAAGAGGGCAGAGGGTGAGGCCTGCAAGGCCCACAAGGCTCACGCCTCCCCCTCTGTGCCTCTGCCCCCACTCAGCTTCTTCACATCTTCTCTCTTTTTTTTTTCTGTTTTCCCCTTCTTAAATACGTTATCGCAGAGGCATTATCACGGAACATTCTGCTACCAATCGGCTTGGCCTTGGCCAGCAGCAGATCCGCCCTAGGCCCAGCCGAGTCCACTGAACAAAGGGGAGCAACTTCTAGCAGTTTCCTGCAGAAGCTACCACCTTAGGCCCCCCGTCACTGAACAAAACCACAACACTCATCTTTCTAATAAGACCCCTTTAAGTACTGAAAGGCTGCAAAAAGGTCTACCCAGAGCCTTCTCTTCGCCAGACTGAACAATCCCAGCTCTCTCAGCCTATCTTCTTAGCAGAGGTGTTCCATCCCTCTGGTCATTTTTGTGACCTTCCACTGGACTTGGTCCAACGGGTCCATGTCTCTCCTGTATTGAGGCCTCCAGAGTTCAACACAATACTCCAGGTGGGGTCTCACAAGACCAGAACAGAGGGGGAGAATCACCTTCCTCCACCTGATAGCCATGGTTTTTTTTTTGTTCCAGCCCAGGATACGGTTGGCCTTCTAGCTGCAAGCGCACATTGATGGTTCATGTCCAGCTTTTCTTCCACCAATACTCCGTAAGTCCTTCTCAGCATGGCTGCTCTCAATGCCTTCATCCCGCAGCCTGTATTGACATTGGGGTTGCCCCGACCCATGTGCAGGACCTTGCACTTGGCCTGGTTGAACTTCACGAGGTTTGCACGGGCCGACATCTCCAGCCTGTCAAAGTGTCTCTGGATGGCATCCTTTACATCCAGTGTGTTGACCACACCACACAGCTTGGTGTTGTCAGCAAATTTACTGACAGTCCTACTGTCTATGTCACTGTCAAAGATCTTAAACAGTACTGGTTCCAATACCAACTGCTGAGGAACACCACTCATCACTGATCTCCACTTGGACATTGACCTGTTGACCACAATTCTTTGAGTGCAACTGTGCAGCCAATTCCTTATCCATCAAGTGGTTCATCCATCAAACCCATGTCTGTCCAGTTTAGAGACAAGGATGTCATGTGGAACAGTGTCAAATGCTTTGCATAAGTCTAAGTAGATGAAGTCAGTTGGTCGTCCCTTATCCACCAATTCTGTATAGCCCATTGTAGGTTCCTAGAGGGTGTGGAAGATAGTTTCCTTATGCAGCTGGTACGAGAGCCTACCAGGGGTGGTGCCCTGATTGACCTACTCTTTACTAACAGAGAAGGTCTGGTGGGAGACGTGAAGGTTGGGCACTGTCTTGGTCAGAGCGACCATGAAATTGTAGAATTCTCTATTCTTGGAGATGTCAGAAGGATCACTAGCAGAACGGCTATCCTGAACTTCAAGAGGGCGGACTTTGATTTGTTCAGGACGCTTGTTGCGAGGGTCCCTTGGGAGTCGCTCCTTAAGGGTAAAGGGGTCCAGGAAGCCTGGACGCTCCTCAAGATGGAGATCTTAAAGGCACAAGAACAGGCTGTTCCTGAATGCTGTAAGGCGAGCCGTAGGGGAAGAAGACCGGTGTGGATGAACCGGGAACTATTGTTGAGGCTCCGGAAGAAAAAGAGAGTCTATGTCCTCTGGAAGAAGGGACAGGCTACTTGGGGAGATTACAAAGAAGTTTCTAAGGTATGCAGGGAGGAAGTTAGGAAGGCAAAAGCTCAGCATGAACTCAGATTGGCCACTGCAGTAAAAGAGAACAAGAAATCCTTTTACAAATATATCAGTGGTAAGAGAAGAAATAAGGAGCATTTACACCCTTTACTTGATGCAGCGGGGAATGTGATCACTGAGGATAAGGAGAAGGCTGAGGTCCTCAACGCCTTCTTTACTTCTGCCTTTAATAGGCAGATCAGTTATCCTCAGGGCACTTTATGCCCTAATCTGGAAGTCTGGGATGCCAGGCCGAGTACACCCCCTGTGGTACAGGTGGAGACAGTTAGAGAGCTCCTTCTCCATCTGGACTGCCACAAGTCCATGGGACCGGACGGGCTCCATCCTAGGGTGCTAAGGGAGTTGGCGGGGGTGATTGCCGAGCCGCTCTCGGCCATCTACCAGCGGTCCTGGTTATCTGGGGAGGTCCCGGAGGACTGGAGGCTTGCCGATGTGACTCCCATCTACAAGAAGGGCCGTAAGGAGGATCCGGGGAACTACAGGCCTGTCAGCCTGACCTCAGTACCTGGGAAAGTTATGGAGCAAATCATCTTGGGTGAGATCACTTGGCATATGAGTGGCATCCAGGGGATCAGGCCCAGCCAGCATGGGTTCACGAAAGGCAGGTCGTGCTTGACCAACCTCGTTTCCTTTTACGACTGGGTGACCAGACTGGTGGATGAAGGAAAGGCTGTTGATGTGGTCTACCTGGACTTCAGCAAGGCCTTTGACACAGTCTCTCACAGTATTCTCCTAGGGAAACTGGCTGCCTGTGGACTGGGTAGGTATACCCTTCTTTGGATAAAGACTTGGCTAGGGGGCCGTGCCCAGCGGGTGGTGGTTAATGGAGTCAAGTCCAGCTGGCAGCCTGTTACAAGTGGTGTCCCCCAGGGGTCGGTACTTGGGCCCATCTTGTTCAATATCTTTATTGATGACCTAGACGAGGGGATTGAGTGTACCCTCAGTAAGTTTGCAGATGACACCAAGTTGGGTGGCGGTGTTGATCTGCCTGAGGGTAGGGAGGCCCTTCAGAGGGATCTGGATAGGCTGGATCACTGGGCTGAGCTGAATGGCATGAGGTTCAACAAGGCCAAGTGTCGGGTCCTGCACTTTGGCCACAATAACCCCATGCAGCGCTATAGGCTCGGAGCTGAGTGGCTGGAGGACTGTGAAGAGGAAAGGGACCTGGGGGTGTTGGTTGATGCTCAGCTGAACATGAGCCGACAGTGTGCCCAGGTGGCCAAGAGGGCCAACGGCATCCTGGCCTGCATTAGAAATAGTGTGGCCAGCAGGAGCAGGGAGGTAATCATCCCCCTGTATTCGGCACTGGTGAGGCCGCACCTTGAGTATTGTGTTCAGTTTTGGGCCCCTCACTACAAGAAAGACATTGAAGCCCTGGAACGTGTCCAGAGAAGGGCAACAAAGCTGGTGAGGGGTCTGGAGCACAAGTCTTATGAGGAGCGGCTGAGAGAGTTGGGATTGTTTAGTCTGGAGAAGAGGAGGCTCAGGGGAGACCTCATTGCACTCTATAGCTTCCTGAAGGCAGGTTGTGATGAACAGGGGTTTGGCCTCTTCTTCCAGGCAACAAGCAGGACCCGAGGAAATGGCCACAAGTTGTACCAGAGGAGGTTTAGATTGGACTTGAGGAAAAACTTTTTCTCTCAAAGAGTGGTAAGGCACTGGAACGGCCTGCCCAGGGAGGTAGTGGAGTCTCTGTGCCTGGCAGTGTTCAAGAGGCGGCTTGATGAGAAGCTACAGGATATGGTTTAGTAGCTGTGGCAGCAATGGTAGTGGGAAGACGGTTGGACTAGATGATCTTATAGGTCCCATCCAACCATGTGATTCTATGATTCTATGATTCTATGATCATCAAATTTGTCAGGCATGATTTGCCCTTAGTGAAGCCTTGCTGGCTTGTCCCCGATTACCTCCTTATTTTCCATGTGCCTTAGCATGGTTTCTAGGAGGATTTGCTCCATGATCTTGCCAGGCACAGAGCTGAGACTGACTGGCCTGTAGTTTCCCTTTATAAAAATAAGAGCTATATTTCTCCTTTTCCAGTCAGTGGGAACCTCACTGGACTGCCGTGATTTCTCAAATATGAAGGATAATGGCTTAGCAACTTCATCCATCAATTCCCTCAGGACCTGCAGATGCATCTCAAAAAGTCCCATAGATTTGTGCACTTTCCTTAGGTGGTCTCAAATCTGATCTTCTGCTACTGTGAGTGATTCTTCTTTCTTCCAGTCCCTACCTTTGCCTTCTGTAACTTGGGTGGTTGTGCTAAAGCCCTTGTCAGTGAAGACTGAGGCAAAAAAGTCATTGAGTACTACAGCTTTCTGCACGTCTCCAGTAACCACATCTCCCATTTCCTTCTGGAGGGGACTCATATTTTCCCTAGTCTTCCTTTGTCATTCATCTGTGTTCTCACTAAAAAAAAAAAAAAACCCCAACCAAATGAAAACAAACAAACAAACAAAAAAGAAACCCAACCCCCCCAAAAAACCCCCAAGAAAACAAAGAAAAGCTAACTTTTCTTACCTTCATTGTTGCTGAAGGAGGTTTGGGGGAGAAAAGGACAAAAACACTAGAGAAACATAACATCCTGTTCATTAAATGTCTTATTAATAATTTTAATTTCACTTCAGAGGAAGAACCAAGACCTGTGTGTTTAGGACACACTGTAGACAGAAAAATTATATAGGCTGAAATGCCCTTGGAAAAAGCATGACAAGTTCTCAGAACGAGTCTCATTTTCTGGAATATATTTTAGACCGCTGTGTAAAAACACAACATTTATAATATAATTTCAGCAAGAAAAACATCCACAGAATTTCCACTCCGGATAAATTAAAAAAAAAAAAAGAAAAAAAATCTTCATTTACTTTGAAAGAATTATTGAAATTGGGTTTGGCTTTGCATAAATGGAAGTGTGTCTTGGCAGTCTGGAATAAAGGTATTTCATTAAAAGACTTTAAAATCAGGACAAGACAAAACAAACTATTTCTCCTCAGTTCTTGCCACAATCTTTTTCTTATCAACTACAACCTGGAAAAGCTGATTTTAGGTTTGTCCCTTTTCCCTATGCTCCTGTTCTTATTCCATGTTAACTTTCCTCACACAGGAAGAAGTCAGGCATACCACCCAAGTCTTTGTCTGAATCTGACTTACAGGTACTGAATTAATAATAGTAATGAGGACAATGGTATTGTGTTGTTAGATATAATGACAACCAACAGCCTAATTATGTTGAAAAAGGTATTTAATTTTTTTGATAGACATGAAACATATTGATTATTTTTTCCATTGAGATTAGAGACTTATATTAAGTAGTTTCTCTTAATATATTTTTTCATTGACTGTGGGATATTTTAATATTGAAATGTGATACAACTGAATCTCATAAATGCAACAGGTTCTGCTCAGAAATTTATTCTACTGAAATGATTTGAGTTTGCTGAACTATTTGTCAGGGACAACAAGATTAACAGAATTTGATTGAAATAGCATTTCAGCCTTTCCTCAGTGAAAGCATTCCTGTAGTGAAACTCATAATTTTGTTTTGTCTTGCTGCAGATTTTGAACCTTCTATTGATCTTTGGTCGAGTTCTGATTTATGTGCTCAAATGTCCATCTGAAGGTTAGCTGTTCAAATAAAACTTGACATGCCTTCTCAAATTTCCTTCTTGTCATGTCAATGATCATTACAAAAGGATTAATTCTTAAAACCCAGACTAGGCTTTTCTGGGTGAACTTCCCCTTCCCCTTCCCCTTCCCCTTCCCCTTCCCCTTCCCCTTCCCCTCTTTAAATATGCTTTTTCTTCAAACTGAAATAACTGAGCCCCAGACCTTTAAGATACCTGACTCTGAAGGTAATTGTCCAAGAGTCCTCAATTCCTCAGCTCAATTCCCAAATTTTCAGTTTGGAAATCTTGACAGCAGTTTATGAGGTAAGTTGAGGAACATGATAAATGTGCCCAGGACAGCTCTTAAAGACTGAGGTCAATTGGCATGGAATAACCACATCTGTACAATAAACTTCCCTAGAAGTCCTCCAGGAATGTATATTCGGAAGTCTCCAAGTTGAACTGGTAATTTTATGAGGAGTACCGGCTGGCATATCCTAAACCATAACAGAGACTGTTCTAGCAATGTAATAGTATAGACAACAAAGTTCCTGCATTCAAGAGCACTGCATAATAAACTGGCTTTTGAATAACTGGCTTTTGAGTTCAGTACAACACTGTCACAGGAAACCTCCGGCCCTTGTCTGAAAGGTGCCGGATCGTTCTGATGTGTCTAGCCTTGAACAGTTAAAATACATGCTGTATGGATTTACTTAATAGTGACTTTAAGAATACAGAAAAACAGAATTTACTGCACAAGCTACACTTCAGAAAACCCGCATAAATCAGGCTATGACTTCTGTGTGGATACCTAGGGCATAGGCACCTGTTCTGAAGTATTTGAAAGTAATAGAAAACCAAAATATAATTTAAACACTTTTTTTTTGAGGAACTGTGTTGTTATATGCACTTTCAGCAATTTTTAAATCATTTGACTCTTCTTTTATTAATAAACAATTCTATTCACCTTTAACTGTACAGCAAACTTGTCAAACACTTCAGCATTTTTTTTATTTGACCTTTGTAGGCTTTAATTAATGCCTGAGTTGATATTAATACCCTGCTTGAGTGTCAATAGTCTCAAAAAATATAATTAGGCAATTTGTTTGGAGCATATATAAAGTAATTCTGACCCCTCCGGTAAAGCATACATACCAAGCTACTGAATTGAAGGTATAGATTGACTTGTATGTGGTTATTACATAATGGTTTTGTTTGTTTGTTTGTTTGTTTTCTGAAAATTAACATGGGAGGCAAGAATAACCCTCTTAAAAGATCCCAAATCCAAAACTATATTAATATTCTTTTTTTTTCTGTCTTTGCAATGCATATTTTGTTTAATAATAGTAAAGATACAGACAGTAGAAATTACTACTCCACCCATGTTCTGATTCCTAACATAAGTTGGGAAATCAGTGATTCCACAGCTTCCAATGGATGAAATTAGTGAACTAGGCTTAGGCTCATCGTTATTCATTATAATTTCAGCCCCATCTTACTCAGAGTCCCTGAACAATGTTTGCAGATTTTCAGGAAAGCTACACCTACTAATAAATAAGAAATCTACAAATTGTTTTGACTATTATATCTAACCAGGACTTTCTTGGAAGCAGTTTCAGCTTCTAACTTTCTTTATATTCCAGCCTAAAATGATTGCAAAACACAAAGAAATTTTACTGTAAAACCTATTTTTAATATCTTAATAAAGACATAATTTGGATTAACCTATAAAAAATATTCTGTGTCTGCAATTTGTCAAAGGAGAAATGAAGAGTAGTTGAGAAGAGAAGGAAAGGTGGGCAAAGGTGTGTGTATATAGCATTTGCCCTGAGATGATGTCTGGCTGAAACATACTAACACGACATTTAGCTTGAACATCTTGAAGGCTCAAAAAAATAAATCTTCTTAGCATGAATACAAAGAAAAGTGTAATGTAGATGTAGACCTGGTTTTCACTCTTTTGCAACTGTAGCTTTGCCTTCACCACACAAAAACCCAAACAAACAAGAAATTAAACCACCATTATGCACCAAAGCTGTAATGAAGAATTCTGGACTTAACTTTCATGACAGTAATGTCTGAAGTTATCCTCTTGCAAGAGTAAGATTCACAGCTACAGACCACTTCCTGAGATGATGCCTCCCACACTTCTGAGTCATACTATTGCAGTTGGCATTAGCATTATTTCTCTAAGAATAATTCTACAGCAGAAACAAGAGATAAGTGGTGCTATTTTTGCTGATTAGAACAAGTTTGCGTAAATAAGGGTCGAAAGTGATATTACGCAAAGCTTGTAGATTACAGTTCTGGGAGTAATTTAGAAACAATTTCTAATTTTTTAGTGGATGCACCCTAAGTTTCATACACAAAATGTTAAAGACAAGCTATTTTCCCACTACAGAGTTAATAGAGTGTCAGATATTATCTTTAGAATTTGAGTATTAAAATATTTTTCCTGATCATGTGATTATCATTCTAATTACTGACTGATGGTTAAAATTTAAAAAGGAAGATGTCTAAGAACAAATAATATATTCTAACTAGGAATGAGAATATACGTAATAATACTGATGGATAATTCCGTTATCCATATAATATCTTCAGACTTTCAGTGTTTGTGAATAGTTCACAATTAGACTAGTCACTGCTCAATTACTCATAAATATTCAGAAATTGTAGAGAATAAAATTCAAGTTCATTACTGTCTAAAAATGTCTCATTGTCTGACAAGTTCTCATGAAAGTTTAGTTTGGGCTGTGATTTAACCCATTGTGGTGAGGAACCAAACAGTCACTGAAGTAATGTGCCAATAATCTACTGTACTTTGATTCTCAAAGTACCTATCATGTCTTCCACTCAAACAAACAAACAAACAAGCAAAAAAAAAGAGTTACTTAAAAGTTGCTTTGTAAGAAAAAAAGTTTAAAATACTTAAAGGCTAGACTGAGATAAAGATGTAGGTCTGAAAACAAAGTGTCTAAGCACCTGTGTGATTAATTTCATTAGTGGTCTTCAGTCCCTTTTAGAATGCACTTAATGAGAAATCAGGAGCCTTATCAAGACTTTGGAAGTGATATGGGTCTCAGCTCCCAGCAGAGCCTATGCAGGATACAGAAACCAAGTAGGGTGGTGTTTTGGCACCCTGGCAGGTTCAGACCAATAAGCTGTTATAAGGACATGGTGTATTCACTGAATCAGACCTCTTTCAAAAAAAAAATGGTGATCTATTTTTTTTTTTTTTTTAACACAGCCAACAGAGGAAGTGCTGCTTACCTTTTATAGAATGAGGTCTTACACAACAGGAGTCTAGAGTGCTTCCCTTCACCATTTGGTGACTCAGTGAAACTGTTTTATTGTGATTTGCTTTTCCACTGAACATAATCTAACAATCAGACTTGACTAAAATATTAAACATTCAAACTCTTCATCAACTTCTTAGGTCTTTGTGGAGAAGTTCAATAGCAATTAACCATTTCACCATGACAATAGTTTGGAAGTGATTGATCTTGGCACTTGTTCTTCTATGTGTAGCCTAACAACACAAGTCTTAGCAGAACAGTTATGGATATGCATAATGTTAGATATACTTCAATCTGAGGCAGAAAAATATGATTCATCTTATTAATTCTGTCCTGAAGAAGAGAAAGGATATACAAGCGCATAAATGTTTATTTCAAAATCATTTGCTTTATAGGCAAATAGTAGTATGTTGGTTATACAGTGGTTAAGCACTGCTGATAAACAGAGAAGCCTGTAGGATGTAACCATGCAGTGCACCAGTGTACTCTAGATCTATACCCAAGTTAGCTCTCTGTGAGAGATTTTCCTGGAATCAATAGTACCCATTCAAAATGGTCAGCAATTTAGTGCTAACCAACAATCACTATAACAACCAGCTCCTGAGAGAAGGTCAGTGTTTTCCTGCCAAGATAAATTGTGAATTTGCCTACTAACCTGAGGAAAGTGCTAAAGCCATTTGCATTATAATATATTTCAATAAAACATAGTGCTGCAAAAACAGATGGTGCTACCCTTCTAAGTCTCTTAACCCTTATAAAGTAAACTGTCTTAGAAGGCATACTGCTGAGGTGTCTTCCCCTGGGCAAGGTAGTGTGGGAACAGAGCTATATGAACAAGAGCTAGGAAGTAGGAACACAGCCAGAAATGTGCGCACAATTTAATCATTTCCATGATGAAAAATCTAATAATCTGATGTCTCTTAAAAAAAAAGTCCCTGGGTCTACTGCCCATCTGTTTTACCTGTGCACACTTAATGATGAGGGAATTGTCCTGTTCAGTCTTAGAACTCCTGTTGGAGTGATATTCAGACTCTTTTGAAACCCATTATTTTACTCAGTAAGGGCAGAACTTCAATGACAGTTGGAGTCTGCTGCAAAGGAAGCCCACTAGTGATCACAGCCTGACCACTCATTGCCCCAAAGACCACTGAAAGCAATGGGACTTTTAGGCTCCAGGTGTTCAGATTGAAAATAACAGCCAGCTGCCATTGTGCAGCAAATCTTATGAGTCTACCTTATCACACATGCACAAGGAACTCTGCATAGCATAGGCTTGGGCTCATTGTGCATAGAGGCAGAAAAGCCACCTTACTCACTTCCCAGGGAAATTCAGTAGTGCAGACAGGGTTATTTTCGGACTTTATAGTATAACTGTATAGCCCTGCAATATTGTGTTGCCATTGCGAGTAACATGCCATAAGCTCTGTTCTGAGTTTGTATGGCCTCAAGGCTGATGCTTGTCAGGTCTTGTCTGACTGAAATTGTCTTCACCTGCTTGCAGCTTTGTTTCACTCAGTTTACCTATAACACCAATTTCTGTCATAGACTAGATATCTATGGCTATTTTATTTTGCTTTTGTTGTCTTTTTAATGTAAAACATAATTTTATGTATGTATCAGTTATTAGTTATTCTATGTAAAATGAGATGCTGATGACTCTAACTTAATAATGCAGAGCAAAGGAATAGAGGTCTGGTACAATAGAGACCTTGAGAGGAGAGGACTCGGGATGCGACATAGAGAGGTAGTGGAATTGGACCATAAGGGATGGGGAACAGCCTGGCAACGGAGACCTCACAACTACAAACAACTCAGTCATGGACAGTTACGGAAACACAGACTTGGAGTAAAACTGTTATTGGCAGTAAAAAAAGAGAACAAAGACATATTCTTTTATATTACAAATACATAAAGAGCATCCAGTATAGTATTTTGGACACAACATGAAACTGCAGATCACTGAAGGAACAAAAAAATTGCAAAAGTGTGTTAATGGATAAAAAAGGACCACAACCGGGCTCTAGTGTGAGAAAGAAGAAACCAGGGACATAAGCAGTACATTCCTCACGTCAAAGGACTCCAAGTGCTGATGACTCACCATAGCGTCCCCACCATCACTACCATTATGAAATCACCAAGGAGCAGGCAGAGGGTGAGCATGACATCAGAAAATGGAGTGGAAAGTAAGGAGTGTGTGAACAACTATTTTAACGCTACTATTCACTTTTTCTTTTTCTGTAATAATCAAATCTAGACTAATAATAATTTTTATTTAGACTGTTGAGATTTCAATGACAGTAACAATAAATTCCTGACTTTATTTGTAAGATGTGTTTCCTTTTTGCCCATTCATAAGACTTTGAGAATAACAAAAGGACATAAGAAAACAGTCTGTTCTGATTGACTAGTATCTACCTCAGAGGGCTCAAAGTATTCAATAAAATCTAGCACATTAAATAATAATAACATTATTAACCTTTAACAACGGTGATATTACTGTTTGAATAATACAAAGAAAGATAGATAAAACTGTGTTAGTAATTACCATAGTATATTTCCCATGAAATAAAATTTAATAAAACATGGGCCCCGACCCTAATCATAGTGTTTTGTAATAATTAAGTTGCCACCACACTTACTGCTTTTAATGATATTTTATGAACTTTAATATCTATCTAGAAATTGAATATTTTCTTCTTTCAAGGAATAAAAGTAAAATTACTTGGTTTTCTGTTTTAAGCCTTATAGTGTACTTAATGAAGGTCAGAATCCAAGCGATTTGCTAAAAATAAATTGCCTAAATTAAAAAAAAAAACAAACCCTATATGTGCACTTTAAAATATTCCTTTTCTACATAATGAAGTACATGTACAGAATGTGGAAACCTTGTGCCGAAACAAATATTACATGTGCCCATAAATTAATGTGTCCCCTTAGGAAAATGAAATTTCACAATGTAATTACCCCATTTCTTCACTGAAGACATAAAAGAATTTATGGAACTAATTACCCTGATAATGGAGAGGGATTATTTTTTTTTTCTCTTTCATTGCAATCCCACCTAGAAGCATGATATAGGAAAATGTAATTCATTAAACTCCACAGTGGCTCTGCTGTTATGTATTTATTAGAAAAAATTGAGTAATTTTAGTTTTCTGCCAACCTTAAACATAAACTTCCCATATAGCAATAAATATAACCTTCTAATATAATACTAGAGATATTAGAATGGCAAACTTATACTGCTTCAACTTTTCTTCTGCTACTTTTCCAGGTAAAAGCACTAGTAGATGAAAAGAAAAAAGCTTAAATGACTATTTTTCCAAGTCTTCTATTCCACCACTGTTTGTAACACAGTGTATGAAGTGACACATTCAATCATATTCTTTGGCACAGGAAAGCTTTCATTAAGGGTTTTTATAGATATCCTTAAAGGATATCTTTATATACTATAAGAATACAAAAGATATAAGGATAAGGACTATCCTTAAAGGTAGAAACATTTACATGCAAACATTGAAATATGGATTTTTTTTTTATAATAAGAATTAGTTAATATTTTTCCTCTTGTGATCTCAAAATTATGTGCAAATTGGAACCATGTTAATTTTAGAGAGACAATAATCTCTCTTTAATACTTTAGAGTACAAATCATATGACTAACTAGACAGAGAGACAATTGTAAATTTAAGAAAAGCCACACCCGAGAAATCCTGTCAACAACAACAAAAAAAAAAACAAACCAAGAATAAGAAAGTATTAAAGGCATTAAAGTTTAGAAGTGTTATCCTTCTTCTTAAAAGCTCCCAAGACAATATATGGGGTGCATGGTTTTGTTTTTTTTTTTTTGGTATGTGTATGATTTTGTGGTTTTTTTTTTTAATAAATGCAGTTTACAAACCACAGCAGTAACACAAAAGTTAACAAAGTACCCCACATCAATTTGAAAAAAAAAATTATTATGTTTTTCCCTAAAGTGAAACCTTAAAATTGCCAGCAACCAACAAACTTAAGAAATTCCACTCTGATGTTGTTTTCTAATAATTTAGGCACTGTTTGAAACATCTGTGGGTAAATAATCATACCCTTTGAGAGTATCCATAAGCTACTGGACACAGAAGATCTTGTGGATTGCCAAGATCTTGCTGCAAACTATAGTGTTTAGTATGCAAACTGTTATGTTGTCTTTGATATCAGTCTTGACCAAAACTATTGTGTTATTGTGTGACTTTCAGAATCACAATCCCCTTTGTGCCAACAACAAAATAGTTTACATGCATAATACACGTAATACACATAATACACGTAAATACAGCACTGTTTTCCTCATAGCTATACTAAGTGATATAGCTGTGTCCAAAGGTGAATGTAGGATCTAAGAAGTGTTTCACAGCTCTTTAGTCTCTCATACAGACCTGTAAGAGGACAATATATTCATGTCACCTTCAGTAAATAAATTAAAACAATGTCTTGTGTTTGCATAGGGGAGGGGACTACAGTGGTGGCTTCTGCGAGAAGCTGCCAGAAGTTATCACTTCGTCTGGTGGAGCTGACTGGCTTCAGGGTAGACATGCTGCTGGCCAGGGCTGAACCAATTGGTTGAACCAATAGCGCCTCTGTGGTAACATATTTAAGAAGGAGAAAACAAAAGCAGGACTGCAGGCAGAGAGGAGGAGGTGCAGGCCTTGCACCTTGGCCTCCCGCTGGGTGGCTAGCTGGGCCCAGTCTGGCCTGGCCTGGCCTGGCAGAGAGGAGCAAGAAGATATTGAGAGAGAGAACCCTACAGACACCAAGGTCAGTAAAGAAGGAAGAAGAGGAATAATGCTGCTCCTGGCTGAGATTGCCCTGCAGCCTGTGGTGCAGCCCATGGTAAAGCAGGGTCTCCCCCTGCAGCCCATGGAGGCCCACGGAGGAGCAGAGATCCACCTGCAGCCCATGGAGGACCCCATGGTGGGGCAAGCGGATGCCTGAAGGAGGCTGTGGCCCATGGAGGGCCCATGCTGGGACAGATGGTTCCTGAGTGACTGCACCCTGTGGAAATTGACTCATGCTGGAGCAGTTTGTGAAGGACTGTAGCCCATGGCAAGGGCTCCATGTTGGAGCAGGGGAGGAATGTAAGGAGTTCTTCCCCAGAGGAGGAAGGAGCAGCAGAAACAGCATATGATGAATTGACCATAACCCCCATTCCCTATTCCCCCTGTGTCACCAGGGCAGGGTGGAAGTAGAGATGACTGGGAGTGAAGTAAATCCCAGGAAGAAGGAAGAGGTGGAGGGAAGGTGTTCTTAAGGTCTGGTTTTATCTCACAATATTCTACTCTGGTGGAGGGAGATGCTCTTAAGATCTGATTTTGTTTCTCGTTATCCTACTTTGGTTTGGTTGTTAACAAATTAATTTACCTTAAGTTGAGTCTTTTTTGCCCAGTGGTAACTGTCAAATAATTCTGCCTGTCTTTATCTCTACTTTCAAGCCTTTTGTTGTATTATCTCTACCCCATACCCTTGGGGAGCGGGGAGGGTGAGCAAGTGGCTGAGTAGTGCCTAGTCCTGAGTGGGCCTAACCCAAAACAACAACAACAACAAAAATTTTGTCTCTAGAGTAATACCAACATTATGCTTATCATCCATGCCCTACCTATTATATAACTCCCAGCACTATCATCAATAAATAAATAGCATTAAAATTTCTACCTCACTGGATGTTATTTGTCAAAATCAACAGGAAAAAAAAAAGCATCCACTCATTTGTGACACCATGGTTCACTTACCATATCTCTCTTCACTCTACCTACACTGACAGCTCGTGAAAATTGAAAATACAGGAAGTTGTACAATGATTTCAGCTTGTGAGATAAAGGCTATTTCAGGTGCGTAGCTAATTAAATTAATAGAACACATCTGGAGGCAAAGTAGTAAAGTAGATTCTGTAATTCTGTAAATTATTTCAATACTTTTAAAAGGTCCATCTTCTATTAATACTCTTCCTTCCTCTAACAGTCAGGTTCGCTGAGATATGAAAGCAGAAGTCCAAATTAATGAGATTTTTCTTTTTCAGTAGATACTTGTATGTATTGTTGGTGTGCTTGTGCAGTTAGGAACAATTCTAATTTACTTCTGTAAATAAACAGCCTCTATGTGTTTCTTTTTAACAACTTTAGGACTCAGTTACTCAAGCAAAACACCACTTTCACAGGAATCTGGCTTCATTAAGAGTTGCATGGTTTGAGTTTGAAGGCTAGTTTGTGTAGTCTATAGTTTTGTGATCCAATGTAATTAATTTACACCAGCTGTAGTTTCAGGTGCAATATAATTTTTAATGCATATACATCTGTAAGATATGTACAATGAAAATACATTTTAGAGGAACAAATATGAATGTGACAGGTGGCTTCAAGATTTGTTTAGGTCACAGTTCATGAAGATTGCCTTAGTGAAGGATGGACTGATTTGTACAAGCACAAGCTACTAAAGAGACAATTAGCATAACATGTAATGCAGACCTTTAAAATGTTGGAAAGGTATATCAGTTTTATTGTTAAGAGTTGTCCTGAAGATGACTGAAAGCACATGGAAATGTATGTATACTATTGGTACAGCTGAATGCCTAGCTACATCCCAGCTACTTACTAGGGTGTGTCTCAGCTTTAATGCAGTTGCATTCATGTTTCTGTGTTATTCTCTGGTTTATAAAGAAAGAAAATCTAGTAATAGGTAAGGCAGAAGTCATGGTGCCTCTGAATAGCACCAAAGCTGCTTGATTATTAAGCAAAGATTCTGTCAAACTTCAGAACAGAAGCATAAAAATAGCAGCAATGAACACAGCAGAAAATGGCTATGGACAAGACTTTTTACCAATTATATATATTTAAAAATTAATCTGTATATCTCCTTTCTTTTGCTTTTAAATCACACCTTTTTATTCTAGATATTTTTCCTGAATTCTGACATTTTTTCACCTGTCTTTTAGTTTCTTGTTTTCTTTTCTAGATGATATTCTACTCATCTTGATTTTGTCTATATCTTCTATGATTATTTTCTATTATTTTCAATGTTTTATTTAATTTTGTATTTTGTTTGCACACTGAAATTCAGTTAGACACCTTTACCTAATCTATGCTGACAGACACTGAAATTATTAATCTGAAAAGAAAAAGAAAGTCAGATTTATGTCTCTGATCTTTCCACTAAGACAATTCATTAGCACTTTTAAGTAGTGGTATCACACTTAGAACATATCCTCTTTACGTCAAAGGTATATAAATTAGTATATATGCAGGTAAAAAAGATTAGAAGAGATACAGTAATATTTTTTTTTTCTGAAAATGGGATATTTTTAAACTTGCTTTAGTGAAAATATGATATTTACCTTTGATCTAAAGACCAGACTGTCACGCTCCAATTTCAGATGAGAGGAAGGCCCCCTTGCGTTCTAGCTGACCTCAGATGAATCTGGGAGGCTAGGGGCGGCTGGACCAACCTCTTACACACCGGAGAGTGGTTTTGCTCATATTCTCAGGAACAGAATAAAGACTCAAAACGGAGTCAAGTGCCAGGTAGCTTTATTAACCCAACCAGAAGTTCGCAAATGCTAGAGAAAAGAGAGAAAGAAAGGAAAAAGGGAAAAGAGTTTCAGTTGCAATAGCTACCACCACGGAGCTGCAGGGTCCCGAGAGTCCAGTTGACTCAGTGGGGGAATGTTCCATCCGATGTTGGTCGTTTCTGTCCTTTAATCATTCGTCTTATTCACGTCACATACTCCAAAAGCGGGTTTGCTTGGCCCCACCCCTCACCTGGCAGTGATACGCATGCCCAATACTGTCTCTGGGCCCCTCTGTTTTTCTGGCCTGGGTCTGGGCGCATACCTAGGGGTAAGGCTAAATTTTGCAGAAACAGCTCTGCATTCAGGTTCCTGGGAAAGTAGGAGGGAAAAATAGGAAGCTTCCAGTCCTGTGGCTTGACTGGCTTGCAAGATAAGGGAATCATCTTGCAGGAAAACAGGAAGACTCCAGTCCTATGGTTTGACTGATGTACGATTGTTTAGGTGGTGGTTTGCTGCTTCGACAATGTTGAGACAAACATTTGACACAGTCTCTGACACCGACTTCAAGGGATTAAAATCTAGACAGTTCTCAAATGTATCTCATTTTCTAGAGGCACAAAAATAGATTAATTGTTATGAATTTTAAAGTGAATGTCTGCTACATTTATTATTTGCTGTGAATTATATTTTTCTCATATTTGTTAAAAAATATTTTCAACTCTCTGTTTAATTATCTGCACTGAAGAAAGTCTCTTGCTTCGTACATGAAGACTGCCAAAGCAAGAACAAATAGTGTTGGTGGATTCTTATATATTTTTATGTATTCGTGTATTTTTTTTTCATGTGCCACTGAAATTAAAAAAAAAAATTATACAAGACAATACAGAAGGAAAAAAATTTCAAAAGCAAGAAAAGATGCAAATATAATTACTTTGCATTGCAAAGGAAAAAAAAAGTGAAGTGGAGATCCAATAGAACACTAAAAGTAAAGGTCTGCTTTGACTCATTCTTCCAGGCAGGCTGTTGTATAAATACAACACTACAGTGGATGAGATGCACCAGGATAAGTGGCATTCATCTGTATTTTAGGGTCTGCCTGAGCTGCTACATGATCTCTGCAAACCTCAAAAATGACCGGTCATGGCATGATGCTGTTCTGCTTGTAAGTGCAGAAAGGATTTAAGAGAAAAACATTTACATATTTCTGTTCTTCCCCTCATCCTAACCAGAGGTGTTACTCTGCCCCCCCTTTTCTTTTTTTTTAATGTGTGTTATTTGCCACTCCTTATCCAAAATCCCTGCAGTTCATTGTTTACTAAGTATATGAATTCACCTCTGCATTATTCAGGTAGCAATACTCATTATTGTCTTTCATCTAAACCACTGTAAGATAAATGGTCCAATTAGTGCTTATAGTAATTTGACTTAAACATCTTACCTTTTTGAATAGTTTTAAAAGTCATATAGAGGACTTAAAATATTGGAACAGAAAGACAAATTAAAAAGTCTTCTCTGATAAAATCTATGTCATTGATGTGCAGCACATACATGCTGGTTAACAATGCAGTAAAATGTAATCCGACCTCAATAGAGAGAGAAAACAGAAAGCCTATGTTAGCATGTATGTTGAAATAGAAACTAGAAAGCCTGCAAGCCTTCCACCTAATATCTCATGTATTATTTTCTATTTTTGTAGCTATCGTGTGCCTGCGTATTGATTTTATTTGAATAGCCATTTATGTGATGTTTACTATCCTACTGAGTTCTGAATAAAACTCTGAACCTACAATTTATAGGCAATACTTTGAGTCTTCAGTGATAAACTGAGTTCTTTAATAATCACCTTTCAATGCCCCAAATGAACATAATATATACAGGTTACAAATTTAAGAAGAGTAGGTGTATAAGAAAAATAATATTTAGACAACAAATACATGAAGTGGAAATGACGGTTGAGCAGACCATCTACTGTTTCCATTTGAATAGAAGAGATTTCTTGTATTTCTGCGATGTAGTATCCAGGCAGCTAGAGATCAGAAGAAAACATTAATTTACTTCCTGTTCTACAAAAATAGTCTGAATAATATGAACAAAGAGCAAGAAAAGAGGAGAATGTGGCAGACAGGACAAAGTTTTGTTATAAATTATGTGGTAGGGACAAGTCTACTTTGAATGTGATGTTACTTCTGTATCCAAGTATATAATAAAAAACAGTTGCAATTCTAGGCAGTTACAGAAGTCATTTTTTACATATCAACTTTTCAAAAGTAGTTGCCAACTCCCATAGAATTACTGCCATATAAAATATTAAATAAAAATGGTATTTTCACATGGAAGGCCTGTAGTTCCCCTGATCCTCCTTCTGACCGTTCTTGTAGGTCGTCATCACATTTGCTAACTTCCAGTCAACTAGGACCTCCCCAGTTAGTCGGGAGTTCTGATAAATGATGGAAAGTGGCTTGGTGAGCAGTTTTGCCTGCTCCTTCAGTGGATCCCCTTAGGTGAATCCCATCTGTCCTCACAGACTTGTGTTTGTCTAAGCAGTGTAGCAGGTTGCTAACCATTTCCTCTTGGATTACAGGGACTTCATTCTGCTCCCTGCCCCTGTCTTCCAGCTCAGGGACTTGGGTACCTAGAGAACGACTGGTCTTATTATTAAAGGGTGAGTCAAAAAAGGCATTAAGTACCTTTTCCTTTTCCTCATCCTTTGTTACTATGTTTCCCTCTGCATCTAATAAAGGATGGATATTCTCCTTAGCCCTCCTTTTGTTGCTAATGTATCTATAGAAGGAGTTTTTGTTGTGTTTTACTGCAGGAAACTGATTAAGTTCTAGTTAGTCTTTGGCCCTTCTGATTTTCTCCCTGTTCTGGTTTTGTTTAGTAAGGGGGTGCCTAAGGTGGTGGCTTCTGTAGGAAACTGCTAGAAGTTGCTCCCCTTTGTTTAGTGAACTCGGCCGGGCCTAGGGCGGACTTGCTGCTGGCCAAGGCCAAGCCAATTGGTAGCAGAATGTCCCGTGATAATGCCTCTGTGATAACATATTTAAGAAGGGGAAAACAGGAAAAAAAAAAAAAAAAGCGAGGAGAATATGTGAAGCAGCTGAGCAGGGGCAGAGAGAGGGAGGTGCGAGCCTTGTGGGCCTTGCAGGCCTCACCCTCTGGCCTCCCGCTGGGCAGCCGACTGGGCCCAACTCAGCCCAGCCTGGCTGCAAGAAGTGGAGAGGAGATGAGAAATGAACAAGATGTAAAAAGGATCCTGAGAGGCGTCTGCCAGCCTGTGGTGAGGAACGGCTGCAGATGCCAAGGTCAGTGAAGAAGGAGGCGGAGGAGTAATGCGGCTCCTGGCCAAGATTCCCCTGCAGCCTGTGGTGACAATCATGGTGGAGCAGGTTGTCCCCCTGCAGCCCATGGAGGTCCACGGAGGGGCAGAGATTCACCTGCAGCCCGTGGAGGACCCCACGCCGGAACAGGTGGAGGCCTGAAGGAGGCTGTGGCCCGTGGAGGGCCCGCTGGAGCAGCTGTTCTGGAGGGACTGCACCCCGTGGAAGAGATGACCACACCGGAGCAGTTCCACGAAGGACTGTGGCCCGTGGGAGGGACCCCACGCTGGAGCAGAGGAGGAATGCGAGGAGTTCTTCTCCCGACGACGCAGCGGTGTGAAACAACGCATGATGAGCTGACCGCAACCCCCATTCCCTCTTCCCCCCTGTGCCGCCTGGGGGAGGGGGGAAGGTAGTAGAGATAATGTTAAGCTTGGGAAGAGGGAGGGCTGGGGGGAGGTTATCTTGTTCCCTGTCTCATTCTGCTAGTTTTAGAAATAAATGAATAGTTTTCCCCAAGTTGAGTCTGTTTTGCCCATGATGGTAACTTTAAGGATTTCTTCCCATCCTTATCTCAAACCTCGATCCGTTTTCCCCTATTCCCCTATCATCTCCCCCTATTCTTTCGGAGGGTGGGGGGAGCGAGAGAGAGACTGCATAGTCTGGTCCCAATCGGGGCTGAACTACGACACTCCCTGTGTAATTTCATTACACCTTTGTAGTCCTGCTGAGTTGTCTGTCCCTTCTTCCAAAGATCATAAACTCTCTTTTTTTCCCCTGAGCCACAGCCAAAGCTCTCTGTTCAGCCAGGCCAGTCTTCTTTCCCATCAGCTCATGTTTCAGCACATGGATATGGTCTTCTCCTGCATCTTTAAGATTTCTGTCTTGAAGAATGTCCAGCCTTTCTGGACTCCTTTGCCCTTCAGGATTGCTTCCCACAACTAGTCAACTAGTTTCCTAAACAGGCCAAAGTTTGCCCTCCAAAAGTCCAAGGTAGCAGTTCTTCCAATCCCTCTCCTTACCTCTGTGAGAATTGAAAACTTTGTAATTTCATGGTTACTGTGCCCAAGATAGCTTCCAAGTGCCACAACATGCATAAGTCCTTCTTTACTCACAAACAATAGCTCCAGCAGAGTGCCTTCCCTAGCTGACTCACTCACTAGCTGTGTCAGGAAGTTATTTTCCATACATTCCAAGAATCTCCTAGACTGTTTCCTCTCCACTACATTCTGTTTCCAGCAGACATCTGGTAAGTTGAAGTCCTTCATAAGAACAAGGGCTAATGCTGGTGAGACTTCTCCCAACTGCTTGTAGAAAGTTTCGTCTTCCTCTTCATCCTGATTGGGTGGTCTGTAACAGACTCTCACCATGATATCTGCCTTGCTGGCCTTCTTCCTTATTCTTACCCATAAGAACTCAACCCTATCATCACTATCATCATGCTCTAGACAGTCAATACACTCCCTAACATATAGAGCTACAGCACTGCCCCTCCTTCCTTGCCTATCCCTTCTAAAGAGTTATAGCTATCCATTGCAGCACTCCAGTTGTGTGAGTCATCCCACCATGTTTCCATGATTGCAACTAATTTTCTATTTATTTGTTTTTAAAGAATGGCAGTTACAGCAATCAAAACAGCGTGACTTCAAAGACATTTAACATCCTCGACTCTTACTGAATTGTAAGGACTAGTTATTATATCAAAGTGCAGACAGTCATAAAAGAAATGTCAGGTAGGACTAGTTTGCCTGGACATCAGTGCTTTAAAATTCAACAATTGGTAGTGTGCTGGTCATCTTGGGCTTGTATTATCATCAATGAAAAGAAGTAGGCATCTCCAGAGAAACATGAATTTCACCCTGCAAAAAGGCAACCAAATTAGATCAAAGCAGTTGCCCCTCTGGAAGTGCATATTTATCTTTGACAGCCATAAATGAAGCCTGAGGTGAACAGCTCAGTCTTAGGTGTCTAACACACTAATGTTAGGTGAAGTGAACCTCTAACATTTAGCACTGAAAGCTCTATACAATATTAACTCTGTGTCTTTTTCAACTTATCTTACTTACCATATTGCACAATTCTCATGCAAGAATTCATAAACTTAAGACTTTTAGAGCAACAGCTGAAAAAGTTTTGCAGTCAGAAAGGAAGTCACACATTCTACTGGACATTGACAATGTTCTGAGGCATTAATTCCCATAGCAGGGAAACTAGAGTTAGCATGTCCAGATAATCCTGAGAAGTTGATTGCAGTTCCCAAAGAAAGCAGTAAAGACTCAAAATAAAAATAAACGGTTGCTACCAATCTCCCCAGAAGAAAAAAAAAGATATCTTTTTTTTTTGACCTAGAATCTGGTGTTAAAATGAATATTTGACTAATATTGCCTAGCCAGACTCTTGAGATCAGAAGAGCTGGTGCTGAAATTTCCAGCATTTAAAAGGAAGGAAAAGAATCAAGAAACAAGGAACAAGAAAGAAATAGAAAGAAAGGAAGAAAAAAATAAAGAAGAAATATAGAAAAAAAAAGAAGGAAGGAAGGAAGGAAAGAAGGAAGGAAAAGTGAGTTACAATACGAGTTACAAAGTTACAGTGAATCTCTGGCACAGGTTGTCCAGATGGTAGATGCCCCATCCCTGTAAACGTTCAAGGCCAGGTTAGATAGGGCTCTGAGCAACCTGATCTAGTGGAAGATGTCCCTGCTCCTTGCAAGGGATTTGGATTAGATGACCTTTAAGGGTTCTTTCCAACCCTAACTATTCTATGATCCTATGATTCTGTGAAAGAAAGAAAGAATAAATAAAAGAAGAAAAGAAATAAGGAAGCAAGGAAGGGAGGAAGGAAGGACAGAAAGAAAGGCAGATCAATCAGAAGTAACCCTTCCCTTTCCTGTCCTACAGCCACAACCAGAAACAGTGGAAATATTGTGCAAGAGGAAAGATCGCCACCCATAATTTTAACTGCCTGACAGTGAAAGGGTTGAATTTTAATAAGTATGTAATTAATAGAAACATTTTAATACCTTTGGGTTCATTGAGGTCTTTTTTTTTTTGCTTTTGTCCAGTCATATTAAAATGTACATTTATGTAAGTCACAAAGGAATGTTGTTTTAAATACCAAGTTACATCATTAAATGTGTGATTAAAAGTCTTTACCAGGATCCTATTAACAGTGTTGTAAAAGGTAACTTCAAACACAATCTACATAGCTCAAGAAATGCTCAAGTAACTGAAAATACATTTTAAAAATCCCCTGTCCTGGTTTTATTTAGTGAGCAGTGGTTATGGTGGCAGCTTCTGTAGGAAGCTGCTAGAAGTTTTCCCCTTTGTCCAGTGGACTTGGCTGGGCCTAGCGTGGACCTGCTGCTGGCCAGAGCCGAGCCAATTGGTAGCAGAATGCAGCCCATAATGAAGACCATGGTGAAGCAGGCTGTCCCCCTCGCAGCCCATGGAGGTCCATGGAGGAGCAGAGATCCACCTACAGCCCGTGGAGGACCGATGCCCGAAGGAGGCTGTGGCCCATGGAGGGCCCCTGCTGGGGCAGCCATTCCAGAAGGACTGCACCTCATGGAAAAACGACCCATGCTGGAGCAGTTCATGAAGGACTGCAGCCCGTGGGAGGGACCTCAGGCTAGGGGGAATGTGAGGAGTTCTTCCCCTGACAAGGAAGGAGCACCGTAAAGTGATGTGTGATGAACTGACCATAACCCCCATTCCCTAGTCCCTGCTGTGCTGCTCAGGAGGGAAGGAGGTAGAGAAAATGTTAAGCCCAGGAAGAGGGAGGGGTGGGGGGAAGTTGTTCTTTTTCTCATTATCCTGCTTTGGTTTTAATAATAAACAAATAGTTTTCCCGCAGTCTAATCTGTTTTGCCCATAATGGTGACTTTAAGAATCATTCTCTCTCCATATCTCAGACTTTGAGCCTTTTTCTTGTATTATTTCTCCCTATTCCCTCGAAGGGTGGGAAGAGTGAGAAAGAAACTTTGTAGTCTGGTCCTGAGGGGGGCTAAACTGCAACAACCCCAAAAAACAAAACAACAACAAAAAAAACTAAACTAAAAGACTGCAAACTAATAAATATTTATACACTCTTCTAGTGGTATTTGTGACTTAGAATAAAAGGTGACACAAATGGACAATAGATTGAAACACAGGAAGAAAGAAAAAATTAAACCACATTTCTCAAAAAATTGTACTAGGTTTATTCTAATTTATACTAATTTAGATACATATTTCTTCATTGCTGCTAATGGAAACATTTGTTAGAAAGTCTACATAACAAATGTTGTGTTTCTATAAAATTTAATCTCTGGCACCAATCCAAAACAATGAACATATATATATATATGTATAAATAATAAATAATATTTTAATTTGTCCTGATGTTTGACATCTTTCAAAGATTTAAGCTGAATTACTTAAAATATTTCCTTGAGCATGACTTCCCTTGAAAGCTACATTTCAATAGAACAAGGAAACTTCTGAGCAATTGAGTCTTTGAGTTCCAGAGATGGTGTTTTCATGCAAACCAAGAAAAAAATCTTGGAGCTTATTGCCATACTTATTTGGGCAGGGGAAAAAACGGTGTGTTTGGTTTTGTTTTGTTTTGTTTTGTTTTCTCTCTGCAGAGCTAATAGTTTAGAAGGAGACAGGTAAAAAATGACAAATAAAAAGTTTAAAGCCATATAGAGATATAAAAGGAGAAACAAGAGTCTGTTCCTAAACCCCAAAAGGCGATGAGAAAGAGTGTACAATTTCCCATAGTAAGCTTATTTGCAAAGGTAAGGATGAGGCCTCAAAATATAAAGAAAAAGTAATTCTTAAAAAAAATCTAATAGATAAAGGAACAATTAACAAGGTCTGAGACAATTCCAAAATGATGTTTATGGACATGAACTGAATTTAGAAGTTGTAGATTACTCATTCAGAAAATCTCTAAACAAGAAGAGAAAAAAGTGAGTAGTAGCGGTGGTGCTGGTAGTGTGCTGCTATTTTTCAATTACAGAGAAAATGAAAATTTGCTTTATTTAAGGTTAAATAATCGGAGATTTGTAAGAAATCACAAAACAAGATTTAATTAGCTTTGGTACTTTGAAAGTTTTTATGTCTTCAGACAATATTTTTTTTCAGCTATGTTGATGCAAATCAAGTCCTAATCTCCTAAGAATCCCAAAAAGAAAGAAAACCAAACCAAAATCAGATATTTGTTGTATAAATTGTTGACTTTCAGTAGTTTATCTAGCTCTGTTATTTAGTAAATGTGGCCTTTATAATTGTTCTCAAATATTATATTTAAATTAACTTCTGTGTCCTAAATTTTGTCTCCCTTGGTTTTCTTTTATACAACCCTTAATATTTGGAACATTTATGGGAAGGGTATAGTTCTATCTTAACTATGTTCCATCTCACACCAAATCTAATTAAAAATAAAAGCTTGTCCTCATTTCCCTCTTTTAATTCCTTCACCCTCCCACTATCTTCATTATTGACTTTGTGACTAAATGCTTTAATTTACATTACATTCATAATCTGTTTTTACACCAGTATATGCACAATTTATTCTAGATACTGTTCTTATCTTGCATTATTTAATTCTACTATGTGCGTTGGGAACAGAATATACTTTCTCAAAATTAGTTTTATTATAATTGTTGCAGAAAAACATGCTGTATATGCTGAATTAATCCATATATCCTAAGGAGGTCTTGTCTTTCTCAAAAAAAAAAAAAAGAATATTTTCCAAATTTTTATGAAAACAGAGTTGGTATATATTTCTATTCACTTATTACTTGATGTAGTGGCTATTTGTGTATTATCATGATCACAATCATGATTGTGATCAGTTGTGTGAAAAATAACTCATTGTAAACACAGTTTAGAGATATAGTCTAATTATTTGATGGATTTTATTGAGAAAATTTTTCTTTAGCCTGATTTGAATGCTACACTGGAAGTCACAAAGGAAGAGCAGACAGATGGACAGATAGACTTGACACGTGGATCAGACTCTACAACTTGGAGAGAGTTATAAAGCAGGCATGTTTATTCAGTGCCAGGTGCGTGGGGGATTGCTCCTCCAAAAGCACGCACACCAACAGCACATTTTACCAAAAATTTATACGGTGCAGGTATACATATTCATAGGATTGCACAATACAGACATACATATGCATAAGTGAGGCAGGGTTATTTAAAAACACTTGCTTTAGCATTTCAGATCTATCTCTGGTGGTCGTTTACTTCTTCAGGGGTCTTATCTTCTTCTAGATGAACTTTAGTCATTCACCCATGCTCTCCTTTCACTTGATGATTTCAGCAGTTTCCCGACTTCTGACTGAATTTGTGGTGGAACTAACGTTCCATGCTTTGCTAGACATATTGGTCCTTGATGAATACCAGTTTCTTGACAAATAAGCTTAAGTGAGTTTCAAGGCAAACAGGATTGTTAGGCATTGTCTAGCAGACAGTTAGTCCCCTAAATCAAGCATATTTAGCAGACAGTTAATTCCCTGTATCAGACTGAATAAATTTAGATTTTACTTTCTGTGGTATGGGATAGAAAGTCCCATCCAGGGAGCAGGAGCCAAATATGCTGATATCAGAAGCAAAAGGAAAAGGGGACTAGAGAGAGAGAAAATGAAATCTTGAAAGTGTTAAAGGATATCTGGTTGTGGCAGACTGGAAGAAGCAAATAAATGACAGGAAACTGGGATTGAAACACAAATTTTGTGGGAGACAAGGTGGGGTAAAATGGGCAAAAAAAAAAAAGACAGAAGAGCACGTATAAGACAGTAAGAGAGCATGATAAAGAGCAATGCACAGCAAAATGTGAGGAAATACAGGAATGCAGAGATCAGAGTATAAACAGGAAATGATGGCAGGTAACAAAACTGAAGTAGGATTCAGATGGCACTGTCAGGAAAATGCAGGCAGAGGTGGAAGGAATTATGAGATATTTACATTATATTCTCTTCATAGTGGCAGATTATATTCAAATATATAATTACAATATGGAACAACAATTCTTTCAAGATGCTGCAAATATACAGTCTTAGAAACAACATGTTCTAAAAATTGATGAGTGTAAAGCTCTAGTGCTATTGGAACAACTTTTTTCAATGCAAAAAAAAAAATCCTGCAGAAAAATGTAAATCTAGGTCTACCACATAAGAATCTGTTACTGCGTATTACACTTCCTTCAAGAGAAATAACTTTTAAACTGTCCTAATTAGCTGTTAAAAATTGCCTATTATTATTATTATTATCGTTTCTATTTAAGAGATAAATTCACAACTCTTTATCTGACTTATTTCCCATTCCTAATCTATTTGGACTGTTAGTGGAACCAACATCTGTTTAGATCACACAATTGTTTTTGTAAGAAGATGGTCTCCTGCGGTTACATAAATGACAGTCAATGCCTATGCAGTTATAAAAAACAGATACAATGGGAAAAATTGAAATTTAATAGATAGTCAGGCAGATTCTAGCTCCTTTGTGTTTCTCTGGAGGGCAGCCAACAATCTTCTAAGTGCCAAGAGTGTAAGAAACAGAGGGGTGCATCTTGGATAGTACACTCCAGAGAGATGTTGCCTTGTGGTAACAGTGAAATACTGGAGAACTTGCAGAACCTGTAAGGCTGTCAGGTAGGAAGAGAGATTGAGAGAAATTTTCTCATGCTCCATGTACTCAGGAAAACAATGATTCAGCAGAACAACTTCTGAAGATAGAGTTTTCCATTTGACTTTCACTTTCAAGATGGTAGGTTGGAAAATAAACTTCTTGTATGGTGGCAATATTTCACAGGACTGTGAGTCCAGTGAGTCATCATTGATTAAGCTAAGCTTTCTGTATGTTCAAAGGAACAGAACTTTCCATCACACTTTATCTTACTCCTAAAACTATTAATATTAAAGTTTTTCTTCTTTAAACTTCTGGATTAACTGAATTTATTTTTTATTTCCCTTTCCTTTCCCTTTCCTTTTCCTTCCCCTTCCCTTTTCCCTTTCCCCTGCCCCTTCTCGTTTTCCTTTTCCTTTTTTTTTCTATTCACGGAACAATCATCTGCCAGCCAATAATGTATCCCCCTTACAGGGAGCTGGAATACCTGCTTGCCTTGTTGAGATTTGGTGAGAATTCATTAGCTAATACTGGTAGTAAGTGCTTTGTAGATGAAAATTGCTAAGTGCTAAATATAATTACTGTTATTATTACAGACACATTCCAGCCCAAAAGTTTCTTTGATTTTTATAGCTGACATAGATCCCATTTGGTATAATATGCAAAAAAAAAATGGCCTTTTTAAGATTGGTCAGGTAATAAAAGTTCCTGTGATGATGTGTCTTGCTGAGCAGCTCATGACAATTTGAAGTCAATAATCAAATGTATTTTTAAACAAACAAGTAGTCTTGCTGTTTTTAATGGAAATACTTGCAAAGTCAATTAGTATTCTGCATGAATCAAAATGGCAAGAAAAGGCTCTCCAACTCAAAAAATAACCCAACCACAGGCCGGATTCTGACTGATATGTTTGTGAAGATACAGCTTTTGTCCTTTGCACAACCACACAAGCATCAGAAGCGTTAGCATAAAAGGATTTAGGTCTGTGCCTAAATGCCATGTCAGTTAGTAAATTTCAGTGGTTGGGGCACTATTCAGATCCACAAAACTTACAAATCTGTACTTTTATCTTTAAGGATATGTAAATTTATACTTAAAGAATGCCTAAGCAACCATGTTTCTTCCAGTGCGCATAAAAATGGTCATCAAACCTTCATGACACCTAAACACTTGAAGCTCATATTCACTTCAGAGCCTCTGTAAATTTTAAGATTATAAATTCCCTTGTCTGTCTTGGTTGCAGCACATGGTGTAATACACTTTCTTAAAGCGCTCCTACTAGATTCATCAGTGCTTAAAGGACATCTGGGAATTAAACTTTGAGAGCTAGAGATGAGAAATAGCCTGTCAGGCAGTGATGGGAGTGCCACTCCCTACCTGACATAGGTATTACTTACAAAGGTATTAGAATACAGGTTTATTTTTCTTCCTTTGTCTTCAGTAGATATGCATGTTTATTTACAGTATTAAAGGTCTGTAAGCAATCCCTGTCTGTGTTGCAGTTGCTTTACTAACAGTAAGTAAACTTTGCTTTTCATTAACAAAATTACTTGGACATTTTTTTTACAGGCTACCTGTATTTGCATCACGTTAACATGACCATCTAAGTTGAGCTGGCAAAAAGAGAAGGAGGGATAATACACGTGGAATATTTTTTATTGACCATGTAGGAAATAAGATGTGGCTATTTACTTGTATAGAAGTAACATAGGTATCTTAAGGTTTTTGTCACACTATACTGGGAATCTTGGTCTTTACCTGTTGTGCTGGAGATTACAGTCATCTAAAAATAAGACATTCTAATACTGAGTACTGAGACAATTAAGACCTGTTGTGGAAATAATTATGTGTGAAAATCTTGTTGTTATACAGCCTGAGGGCATGAAGTATGCTCTGTCAAACAGGAAGGACCACAAATATCCATGAGGCATTATCAATATGAATCTCTCATGACTAATGCCAGTCAGACTACCCTTCTTTAGGTCTATTCATAAGACCCTATGGGAAATCTAAAGAAAATGGAGTATCCAGCCAAGAAGCTCAATCTTCTGGGGAAAAAAGTCAGAAAAAAAGAGAGAAAAGAATTGAAAGCAGCTTTTTTTATTATTATTTTATTTTATTTTTATGTAATTTTCTGAATCCTAGTTTTTGCAGAAGCTTGAAGCATGCCTTTATTTGGCCTTCATTTCCTCCCTTTTCGAGCAAGTTTTCTTTTTACCTTAAGGAAGCCTCCCTCTGCTATCTCTGCATCCTCAGTATCTTCCTGGCTGCTCCCACAGGTCTTAAAAAGATCCATTGCATTTTGGGAATATTCTGGACTGGAGTCTATCTCCAACAGTGAATCTCCATCACTTCCAAGCACCTGGCTTCTTTGTAGATCAATTTGTCTCTGTGCTGCTGCTGGCTTTTTTGCTGTGTCTTGCTGTTTTGGTGTTTTGGCATTACCTGCCTCTAAACTCCCTGGACTTTCTTGACTGACTGCTGCCCTTTTCCTTTCCCTGACAGGTGGTTTATTTGTTTCCTCATTTTTTTTGCAGTGGTACCCTGAGGTTCAGGTTTGGATGTACACCCTCCTCTCCTGGTTTTTGCTGCAAGTGATGGTCCTGTTCCATCTACATTTTTTTCTTCTGGTTTTTGATGAATATTCTCAGTTCCAGATGCTGTTGCTGTTCTTTTTTTTCCCATGGTCAGTGCTGTTTCCTTGGGTAGCCTGATGAGAAGCTTAACATGAGCAGGCAATGTGCCCTTGCGGCCCAGAAGGCCAACCGCATCCTGGGCTGCATCAAGAGGAGCATGGCCAGCAGGTCGAGGGAGGTGATTCTGCCCCTCTACTCTGCCCTGGTGAGACCCCACCTGGAGTACTGTGTCCAGTTCTGGAGCCCCCAACACAAGAAGGACATGGACCAGTTGGAGAAGGTCCAGAGGAGGGACACAAAGATGATAAAGGGGCTGGAGCACCTCTCTTATGAGGACAGGCTGAGAGAGTTGGGGCTGTTCAGCCTGGAGAAGAGGAGGCTCCGGGGAGACCTTCTATCGGTCTTCCAGTACCTCAAGGGGGCCTACAGGAAAGATGGGGAAAGGCTGTTCAGTAGGGCCTGTTGTGATAGGACGAGGGGTAATGATTTTAAAATAGAGGGGGATAGATTTAGATTAGAAATTAGGAAAAAAATTTTTATGATGCGAGTTATAGAACACAGGAACAGGTTGCCCAGAAAGGTGGTGGAGGCCCCATCCCTGGAAACATTCAAGGCCAGGCTTGATGAGGCTCTGAGCAACCTGATCTAGTCGGGCATGTCCCTGCTCCTTGCAGGGGGGTTGGACTAGATGACCTTTGACGGTCCCTTCCAACCCTAACCATTCTATGATTCTATGATTCTATGATTTTTATTGCTATCTTTTTATTCAAAAAACAGTCTAGACACATCCAGTGTAAGATACAATTATAATAATAAAATCCACTGTTCCAGGAGTCATTATTATTAAAATTTTAAAAAATATAATATAATATAACATATTTATCAGCATTAACATTACTAATAATGATGCATTAATAGTAGTACAATTATTCCCCCAAATAGTAAGACTGTAGCTATTCATTATAAGCATCTCTTTAATTCTCATATTGTAGTAGCAATCATTGATTTCTATAGTTTCTTCTAATAATAAAAAATGTCTACAAAGCCTATAAAGATTAGGTGAAAGGCTTTGAAAGCACATAAATGAGATTAATTACCCTGATCTTTTGAGATGTCACTGTCTTCTATGGACAGAAGGTATCCAGAGGGCACACAGAGAGGCTTTCACCTTTTCTGCTGCCACGCAGCTTCTTACAAACTTGTGCAGTGGATGCATCAGCATGACTTCCTCAGAAGAGATCTGTTTAACAGAAAAAAATGATTCCTCCTGGGAATTATAGCTGTCCCTCAGCATTCATTGATGGCATCAAGGTGACATTCTAATACGAAACTAAGCACTTTTTTGGACTCCATATTCTAACAGTTCAGTGGAAAATCAATATCACGGCCTATTTCCTGGGCAGGCAACTAATATTTTTAAGGAGGTTTAGGTTTAGGCACTATTTAAAAAACAGAATTAGAAAAAGTATCTAACCTTTTGTTAGTTTTTATTATGGATATGTTTCTGTTACTATTACAGTTACTGTTTTTTTCCTTGCTTTTTTTTTTTTTCCCCTGAAGATGAGTCTAGCAGCAATCCTTGAATTTTGCAGCAAAAAACTAACTTCAACATGGCCCCAGTGAAGTTATGCCAACTTCCACAGTCCAAAGGAGAATTTTAATAGAGAGTGCTACAAGATCTGAACCACAAACTGAAATTAACATACACCTACAATTGTGTCTATTTCCTTCTTTGTCATTAAAGATGTAACTACATTTTCACTAATGATTACTTGGTCATATTTTCATGATGATTTCAAATCTAAATGTTCCTTTGTGTGGAAGACTACAGACAAATTGTTTGTTAGCATCCCTTTTAAGGTCATCAGCTATATATATATATTTTTTTTTCCTAGTCAGTTATATGTATTGTGATGTTCATTTAGGGGATCATTTTGTCACTAAAACTATGAGTTTTATTATCAGCCTTTAGTGTAATTGAAGTAAAATGATAATGAAAAATAGAAACAAAAATCTCCAAAATGAGAAGTAGTTTAGAGCATTGTTTCAAATTTATATATATATAAAAAAAATAGAAATAGTTATATACTAAGGAAATACATGTTTTTAAAAGATTTAATATGCAAATTTGATATCAGCTTTAATTTGGCTAGTGCTTCAGTAAATCTAGTATATTAGATATCCACCTTTTCTTTATTGGTAAAAACTCCTATGACTTAACAAAATAAATGCTCTGAACAATGCTGTTGAAAGTCATTTCAGTCTCAGAAATGTGATCAGATTGCTATAAATCAAAGTACAACAGACTGCAGCAACTGACAATGTTGATCTTAGCTAACACCTAAAGGATTTGTACTTTACAGTTTGCCAAGTTACCATAATTTTACATGTGAAGTCTCAGTTGGGTCCTAATTATGGTCTTGGCTATAGTGTGGGAAAATATCAATCATCATCTTCATTGACATAACTATAATGTACACAACCTTAATTAAGCCTATTTTCTAATCATATACCAGATGATGGTAAAAGTTATATCTACATTAGATGATTCATTTAAAAATCTTACTGGCCCCACCTTTATCTTGATCATGGTGAACTCTCCCTCTGTCTCTCTCAACTAGCATTCATTCAGAGCTGAAGAGGATAAGAGGCAATTTTTATTACCTGGTTAAACCTAATTTATGATAGCCATTTAGAAACAAACTGTCTACAGCTTACAGACAAATCAGCTAGTGTGTTGGGGCAGAGGAAATTCAGTAATAACGAATCAACAGGCATAATAAAGGCTACCTTCAGTTGTAGGATCAATATCAAAACAGCTTGAGCCCTAGTAAAAAGAATTATGGTTACTTTGTAATAAATATTTCAATGCTATTTGGGTTTTACCAATAATACAAACTTTTACCTCTTAATCTCTAATATGTTGTCTTTAAGTATCTTTAAAAAACAAAAATCCTCATGTATTTTACTTTCCAAATGAATACATGTACTTGTAACTGAAAAAAAAATATATTCACATATTTATATATTTCCCACTGACTGGAAAAGGGAAAACATAGCCTCCATTTTTAAAAAGGGAAACAAGGAAGACTCAAGGAACTACAGGCCAGTCAGTCTCATCTCTGTGTCCAGCAAGACCACGGAGCAAATTCTCCTGGAAAACATACTAAGGCACATGGAAAATAAGGAGGTGACCGAGGACAGTGAAAATGGAAAATCTAAAGGCAAATCGTACTTCACAAATTTGGTGCCCCTCTATGACAACTATTGGTGGATATTGGTGGATAAGGGTCGAATGACTGACATCATCTACCTGGACATGTGCAAAGCTGTCTCACATGAAATCCTTGACTCTAAACTGGACAGACATGGATTTGACAGATGGATGACTCAGTGGATAAGGAATTGGCTGGATGGTCACAGTCAAAGTGTTGTGGTCAATGACTCAGCATCCAAGTGGAGACCAGTGACGAATGGCATTCCTCAATGGTCGGTATTGGGACTGGCCCTCTTTAACATCTTTGTTGGTGACGTGGACAGTGAGATTGAGTGGACTCTCAGCAAGTTCGCTGATGACACCAAGCTACATGGTGTGGTTGACACACTGGAAGGAAGAGATGCCATCCAGAGGGACCTTGACAGTCTGGAAATGTGGGCCCGTGCAAACCTCATGAAGTTCAACAAGGCCAAGTGCAAAATCCTGCACATGGATCAGACCAATTCCAAGAGCACATACAGGCTGGGCAGAGAATAGATTGAGAGCAGCCCTCAGGAGAAGGACTTGGGCATACTGGTGGATGAGAAGCTCAACATGAGCTGGCAATGTGCACCTGCAGCCCAGAAAGCCAGCCACATCCTGGATTGCATCAAGAGGAGCATGGCCAGCAGGTCGAGGGAAGTGATTCTCCCCTTCTGCTCCACTCTCATGAGATCCCACCTGGAGTACTGCATCCAGCTCTGGAGCTCCCAACGTAAAAAGGACATGGACCTGTTGGAGTGAGTCCAGAGGAGGGCCACAAAGATGATCAGAGGACTTGAGCACCTCTCCTATGAGGACAGGCTGAGAGAGTTGGGGCTGTTCAGCCTGGAGGAGAGAAGGCTCCGGGGAAACCTTATAGTGGTCTTTCAGTACCTAAAGGCAGCTTATAAGAAAGACAAGGAGAAACTCTTCAACAGGGCCTACTGTGAAAGAACAAGAGGGTAATGGTTTTAAACTAGAGGGAGGTAGATTCAGACTAGATATAACAATAAAATTTTTTACAATTAGGGTGGCGGGATACTGGAACAGGTTGCCCAGACAGGTGGTAGATGCCTGATTCCTGGAAACATTCAAGGTCCAGTTGGATGGGGCTCTGAGCAACCTAGCAACCTGATCTAGTTGGAGATGTCCCTGCTCCTTGCAGAGCGGAGGGACTAGATGACCTTTAAAGGTCCCTTCCAACCCAAATGATTCCATGATTCTATGAGTTATGTATTTAACATACTCACATTTTATACATATATTTCTGTAAATATCGACATTTTATTTAAATGTCTTCAGATGTTTCTTTAAAAAATATGTTATTGAATATTTCTGTGTAGTCTTTTTTTAGCATATTTGCTCTCTGTCCAAAACAGTGTACCAGTATGGCTTCAAAGGGGACATTATATTCTGTTGTATAGATAATGTGTGTCTGAAACCAAGCCAAAAAAAAAAAAAAAAAAAAGCTAAGTTAAGTATCTGATTTTGGTGATAGACTTCAATAGTCTAAAGAAACTTAAAGTCTATAGATATATTTAACTTTTGCTACTAAATATATAGAAAAATACAACTTTAGGAATGAAATGTAACAAAAAATTTTCCAAACACTTGTTTTATCTTCTCACACATCAAGATTTCTTGCAAACTAATTTTTATTTATCACATTAAATACATATGAAGTTAAGCTACCCTGTGGCAAGATTAATGTTTTACAACAGTCATATCAAATAAATGCCTACATGTTCAGGTCGTTCAAACTACTTACATCTGAATCTTTGAATTCTGTAATTTCTATCTGACTTGAAATCTAAATGACCAAAAATTTTGTATTAGAGTAACTTGAATACAGAAAAATATGTTCTAATCTGGCATTGTTTATCAACTCTTTATAGCTCTAATTATTTTATTCCTACTTTCTTTCTTGCCCTTTGCCCTTTGAGAAAATAGGTCCACAGAGTTTATTTTTGTTTTGCTTTTATATACCAAAAACAAATACAATTTTCCATGGGTTATTATAGTCTAATTGGTCTGCAAATTACTGATGGTCCACACTACTGTTGGTAGTGGTTTGCAGTTCATTTGTAATCCATAGTGTGTTGTGATTTCAGTACAGATTTCCATTAAATGTTTGACAATAGGAATGTGTGATTTGATGGTGAATTGAGATAAATGTTTGGGGTTTTTTTTTGTTTACTTGGCAACAACCAGTGTCTGAGATTCTACTGTGTGTCTGTGTGTGTGTGTGTGTGTGTGTGTGCATACGAACTCTCAGCCAGGACTTGCTACTACTGAAAGAGTAGATGGAGAAATTATAGGAAGGCAGGCCTCAGCAGTGATGCTAAATGAAAGTCAGACATACTCAGATCAGACTTCTCCTGTTAACAGGAACAGCTATGAAGAAGCCTCATCCTGACTTGTGCTAAATTTCATCCTTTAAATGCTCACCTCTGCAGAAAGAACACAGATCTAAATAAAACACAGCATATTAAGTCTCATACTAATGATATTTTAGACAGTAGCTCTATATTTCACTTAACATGTTCTTTCACTGTTGGTTAATTGGTATCATTAGCACAAATGTCATGGTTACTTAATTTAATTAGTTCTTACTCATATATAATACTAATTTTCTCTTTCAGAAAGCCAAGTGAAGAAATGCAAGTGAAAACAGTGTTTCAATTCAGTTTGCTTTTTTGTGTAGTGTAGGTCTTCTACATAACTGATTTTAAGGAAATAGTTTCTAGGAAAACAGCTTTTAAACATGCAATAGTTTTACTCGAATTTCAATGGAAACAGCTTTTTGAGATTTCCTACCATATTCACATCTTTTGGTCTACAAATGATTTGTCTGTACTCATCAGATACTAATTCATGTCAACAATGAATCATACATTTACTTTTGAATGTCTACATTTTTTCATGGAACCAAAAGGGACTATTTGTGAAATTAATTGCTTTTCTGGATTAGGGTCTTAAAGTATATCTGATTTTATTGTATTTCAATACGTAATGTAGAAATCATTATTTGAAAGTATTTACCATCGAATGAAAACTCGATGATAGTAAACACATCCTTACTTTTAACTAGCTATGGAAACTGCAAAAAGCCTTCCCCATACTCTGCCACTTTTTATTTTCAAATAAATAATAAATACAGTGTTATGTATAGGTGATTATATGATAGCAACTCCTTATAGTAAATAAAGTGTTAAGTAAAGATTTTTCTATTATGGTAACTTCTTAAAGTAAAAAATTGTAATACACCTTTCAGTAGCTCCAGATCACCACTGATATTAATAGAGCTGAAGACTGTGACTTCCTTTTGAGAATGACCTCTGCCCTGAAGATATCCCAAAGTAAACACATCAAAATACAGTGAAGAAAACAGAATTGCTTAAGGTCGCATAGCAAATAAATGACCAAGACAAGTGAAAAAAAAAATGAGGTACTCTTCCTTATAATTAGTGATTTCACACTGCCCCGAACCTAAACCTTTTATCCATTGTCAGGCATTATACCATGTTCCCCTAAAAATTTCAGCATCAGTCTCGGTTGTGTTTTCCACCGATGTTATAGCCATGCCTTAGAAAATGCTTAATGTGGCAACTACCACACTTTAATATACAGCCCTAGAGTTATGTGGAAATAATAGGTAAAAATTACCTCAGATATTCTTGGAAAAAAAAAATCAGGAGGTAACTTTATAAAGGTTCATACTAATGCTTTCTTTTGTACACTATGAGCAGTGGAAGTCAATAGAGTCCAATAAGAAGTCATGAAATGAAAGAATTTAGGCACTTACACCTCTCTCTATAGTAAGATTATTCATTTAAACACTATTCAATGTTTGTATTATAGTAAATAATATGAGAAACTGCAGTATTCATGGGTCTAGAGATTAAACATCGTAACAGATGAACTTTAATGGTCACAAGAAGGAAGTTAAATTTTACTAGTTATTTGAACAAATCTGGCTGTGGAGTAAGAGATATAGTAGCCTTTCTGAGTGTACAACTCTCATCTGATAGCTTATAGGTATGTGGATGATTCACACAAAATGTCAGGATTTAATTTATTGCATAAATTAAATTGAACCTTCAATTTTCATAATTTTTATGGCAAGAAAAAAAAGACAAAATAAAATCAAGCAAGTTTCTTATAATGTGAGACTAGAGAATTTGTATTTACCCTGCAGCCTTTTTAAAATACAGTACATTTATTATGTGATATTCCAAGAAATAGAATTTGCTTTTTCATCTACAATAATTTTATTTTAAAAATATAAACAGATAAACCCCCAAAAGCCCTAAAGGCTGGAGCAAATTAAATCTGATTTGTTGCCAGTAAAAGCTACTCTGATACTTTACCTCCATTCATAGTTACATAAAAAGATTTTTAGAAAACATTAAGAAATACCTGCCATTATCACATTTATGTGGAGAATATTTTCACTGTCAAAATAAAAATTCATGATAATTTCTTATTTGTTACCTGATGGCCTGTCTTATGAGTCAGATCTCTCAGATGATATATAGATTCGCATTTCAAACTTTTTGATGTTTATTTTACCTTATTTAGGAGAATCTGAACATGGCTTAATTATTTTCCTGTGAATAAAATTGTAGTAATATGAACATGTTATATTACATGTTGGAAATTTCTGAAGAAAGTGACAGATTAATCATTTCTCCCTCCCTTTCTCTTCTGCCTCTCCTTGCTCAACCTCCCTTACACATTTTTGTAAAAAGAGTTGTTGGTGCATTTGCACATCTGTTCAACTACAGTGTAGGAAAAAAACTTCAGTACGTTTATGCTTGGATCACAGTGAATGATCTTGTTGACATGAAACACAAAATACATAGTTAGATTACTTTGGAATATGATTTAAACACTCCAGATAAAAGCTTAGTCAAGCAAGGCAGAAGTGTTTACTTTATACATATTGTTTCCTAGTTTACCTTTTGTTTTTGCCCTTTATACACCTTCTCTATGTTCTATTTTATTCTACAAGAGAAGTTGTAATACTGGATATTAATTATTTATAGTGTGATTTCCACAAGGTCATATCATAGTTTTCACTTCAGAATTTGTCACTAACAAGGAAACTTAGAGACTGAAGTACTTTAAACAAAATGTTACAATTATGTTGGTAAGAAATTAATTTTGGAAGCAAAGTGTGTGATAATAGTAAAAATTTGATCTTCCACTCTCTTGAAACAAAAAACATATAAAAATCTTGCCATTGTTATTTCTTTCTGGAAGGATCTATTCAATAAAAAATTGCATTTAAAACAATATTATAACTTTTTGCTTGATTGCTTGATGTTTGTTTTGCTTAACTATTTCTTTGTCTTCTGACTACATATCTCTGTATTTTTTTGTTTGCTCTGTGTGTGTGTGTGTGTGTGTGTGTGAAAGAGAGAGAGAGAGGTCCTGATTTGTGCATCGTAAATGTAGATCTTTATGAAGAAAGTTTTAGAAAGAAAAAGTAAATTCTAGGTTCCCTAAAGAGACAAATGTAGCAGAAAAGCCACCAAGTCCATAAAACAGATGCACAGCAAATTCAGTTGCAAAGCGTAGTGAAAGTTTCAGCACCAATTCTGTTATAATAATTTATTTATTACAGGCTTTATAAAGGAGAACAGTAATACATTTTTGGTAGAAAAAGCTAGATGTGACAACATAACCTGGATCCTTAGGCTTCATAAAGGAGTGTTTAGCACACACAAAAAAATAAAGAAGTACTTAATTCTCAAAAAAATTCAATGTTTTACATGGACAAAGGTTAAAGACATCATTTTCTTGTAAGCAGCAGAGAGAATTTTGTTTTGAAATACGTGAGTAGTAACATAGACTCAATAATGAGATTTGCCACAGGTAGTCTGACACAACAGAGGAACAGTTACCTAGAAAAATGCCAATCATCCATTACTTTTTCAGAGAAACTTTTCAACAAGTTTAATTTTGGACTTTGAATTTGTGTTACATATTCATACATAAATAGTAAATAATGGCCCAAATGAAAAGAAAGGTCTTTTTTTTTGCAAGTCAGAACCCAAATTAAAAAAACATCTATGTTCTATTTCTTTTGAAATTGTTCATTCTCTCTACCTATTTCTGCATAGCAAAAATTATGAAAAGGTTAGAAGAGAGTAATTTCTTCTGAATATGCAAGTGCGGCATTAGCATCACTTACCCTCACTGCACAGCCACAAAGAGCAGTTTATTAAACAACTAAGTTATTGTCATCTCTTGCATAGGGTAATAATTATCTTGGGAAGAAAATTTTTCAAATGGGACAGTCAGCTGCTTTCTGGATGGTAATGAAAGTCTCTATTGCATCCTCAGCTGGAGCTGATGAAACTCCCTGAACCCCTTTCCTGCTGTCTTCTTATGACCTATTAAATCCATGGGCCTACATTACTGGGTCTTGTTGAATCTAGCAGCCCATCAGTGGTGAGGCTGCTGCAGCTCCATGCCCCAGGTCCGACTAGTAGCCAGACTGAGCATGTACACCCAGTAGGCACAGAAACAAAAGTATACAATATACAAAAAAGCATATACACAAGTAATTGTTGGTGGCCACACAGATCAATACAGACAGATAGGTACACTCCACATTCACACAAACAGCAGCAGTGATCTCATTCTGCTCCTCTGCATGGCTGATCAGCAGGATGGTCTGCTAGGGGGAAGACTTTATATATATATATATATATATATATAAAATATATATAAAAGTTATATTATATATATTACAGAATCATATAATCATAGAATATCTCAAGTTGGACGGGATCCATAAGGATCATTGAGTCCAACTCCCTGCTCTTCAGGGGACTATGTAAAAGCAAACTATATGACTAGGAGTGTTGTCCATACAGCCCTTGAGCTCTGACAGGCTTGGTGCAGTGACCACTTCCCTGGGGAACCTTTTCCAGTGACCAAGTGTCTTCTCGGTGAAGAACCTTTTCCTAACGTTCAGTCAGAACTTCCCCAACACAACTTCATTCTGTTTCCTCATGTCCTATCAGTGGTCACCAGATATCTATCTGTTTGTCTTTCTATCTATAAAAACATACAAATAGAAATATATAAGTAAATTCAGATCCCTTATTCAGATTTCTTATGTTTATGCCTCCCCAGATCATCTATATTCCTTCCTTTCTCTGCTTTTGGTTCCTCCACTAAATATCCCATAAATAGTCTTGCTATTCTAGGTGATTATTCCTGATTCTGCAAGAACTACTTCTACTTTTTAAAATAGATGTAATAGAACCCTAATTCCTAACAATTCTTAACAATCCTTTATGAGGTCATTGTGTATTACAGGTCAAAGTTGTCAAGAAAGTTAGTTTACCAAAGACCATGATCACATTAAAACATATACTTTGTGTATCAGAAAAAAAAAAGATTGAAAAATATTCAATGTTTGTGATTAATTCACTTGATTAGGCATCTCTTTTTTCACAAAATAAAAAAAAAAAACCAAACAAACAAAAAAAAACCCCTTCATTGTGGTTTAATCCTAATTACCACACAGCTTCTTGTTCACCCTCCCCTTCTCCAGTGGGATGGGGGAGAGAATTGCGAAGAAAGGAAAACCCGTGGTCTAAGGTGAAGACAGGTTACTAAAACAGCAAAGGAAAATGACAATAGTAACAAAATATAAGGATACTAAAATATATAATATGAACAATGCACTATTTCTCACCACCCAATATCCTGATGACTGATACAGCCAGTCCCAAGCATCGATCATGGAAACGAAATCAAGCAGCAAGCAAAGAAACAAGAGGGAGCCAGCAAGGTAGAGAGAGCGATGCCTCCCCTTCATGCAATCCCCACTTAAATACTGAGCTGAAATTTATGGCATGGAATACTCTTTTTGGCCAGTTTGGGTCAATAATTCTGTCTGTATCCCTCACAGCTTTCTCCACCTGAACATTAGAGAGACCTGGAAAGCCAGACGGTGTCTTTGGTCTCATTAGCAACAATTCATATCATCAGGGTGTTTATCATCATTCTTCACATAGGAAATCCAAAACACACTGGCTACTGAGAGGAAAATTAACTCTATCCCTTCCGGAACCAGGACAATCTTTCATGTATTTTTCAGGGTTTTTTTTTGTGGAAATGGACAAAAGAAAATTATTTCAAAGACCATAGATAACCTGTGAAGTTGTTCCCTTTTGGTCCTATGTGAGAGCGAATGTATATTGAAAGAATATTTTAAAAATGTGCCATGTATATGTAGCAGCCTGAAAATCAAGAAGAAAAGAAAGTCACTGAAGCATTTCCATATGAGAAAAAGAATTGCCTAGGAAGATCAATTTACAGCTGAAGTATTCAGCTTCAGATAATACAGAATCCATCACCATCAGACTCAGTTATACTGGTTAAGGCTGTAGCAATAGATTGTTCTTTCAGCTTACTACAAAATCACGAGCTGCAAAAAATAAATGGTATGCAATGACAGGCTTCCAACATTATGGAGATTCTTTTAGGGTCAAAATCACAGGGACTACTTTCAAGTGAACTCCTTGCTTGTGGATATATTTTTGTTACCATGAATACATCAAAAAAATTAGATAACATGCTTTTCTTATTCCTCAAAAAATCAAGGAGTCAAGCAAGATTTTCTTGATTTTTTTTTTTTACAATTAAGATGGCAATGAAATAAATAAAGAAATAAGGACATCATTAAGGAGAACTGATTGAGTCTAGAATTAATTTCTAGATTCATTCGTTCATTGTCGTCTTTTGGTAACAAATTTATCTTTTGAAGTAGTCACATAGTTTAACCAGAGATTACTAAAATTACACAAATTTGTTTGAATTACTCTAACATCTAGATCTAAATTGTCCAAAATACCTAAGAAAATTAGAATTTTAAGGGTGTTACAAAGGTAACATCTCCTAGCTCTTGAAATTTCATATTTATAGGCTGCAACTCACAGTACCATAATGCTAGCTATTATGTAGGGATGTCCTGAAAACTCTTTGTCCCAAGCAACTTGTTTTGCCTCAAGTGGCAGGTAATATTTGAAAATTAAATACAATACTGGGTAGTAGAAGTGCAATAATGCAAGACCATATAATTTCCATGTTTTGTTTAGTTTTGTTGTTTGTTTGGGTTTTTTTTCTGAAAGAAGTACTGAGTTTTCCATCTGAAAATCTGCAGAGATATTTATATGTAAAACTCAGATATTCAAGTGCATGAAGAGGGTATTGGTGTACCATATTCTTATTGATACTGTCAACTTAAAAAGCAGAGGTTCCCTTGTTTCCAAGGTTGCACAGCTGTCATTATCAATTGACTTTTCTGGCATTAACTTGTATTATACTTTCTGAAGGTATTATACTGTACTTTCTGAAGCAATATATGTTTCAATTAGTACAGAAAAAGGCTATTGTTTAATAGCTGAACACAGACAAGAAAGAATCCTAAAAAATAATTCACCAAAATAAAAATAAAAACATATTTTCAATATGCAATTACTTTCTTACTATGGAGTTTAGATGAAAAGATATCACTATCTGTCATTTTTCTCAGAACGTACTCTATAATCTTATTTTGTTTTTTTAAAAACTTGTAATATTTTAAATCCTTGCAAATACATAAAATTGTAAGGTAATAGTAATGTGTCCTCCAGCCTGCAGATATATTGAAAGACCCTAAACTATTTTACTGATCTGAGTGGACTATTAATTCCTCACAGTTTTAACAGACAAATCTCTCTGGTGCTTTGATTCTAGCACATGAAAACATTTTCAACTTCATAAGATTTCAAGATCTTCTATTGCTTCTTGTTGAACTTCTAGAAACTCCACATTTGCTTGTGAGAACTTCTGCTTTGTACCAACTGTTATAGTTGCAAATTAAATCCACATACTTCTTTATAAATTGGTAATGAAAGATAAGACTGCCCAAAGCAAAAAGTATTCCATAAATAAAAATTCTGTATTCAGCAGGAAATTTACCAAACAGGTAGGTCAAAACTTATTTTTTTTAACTGGTAACAGCACCATGTTGCCATTTAAAGAACAGCAAATTGAGGACAAAAGCAGAAATTCAGTCGGCCTGAGCTCAAAGTCAACCTGCAATCCAACAACGGAGCTGAAAATAAAAGCTGTATCTGCGATTCACAGTCTCAGCTACAGCTAGTAGGTTAGAAATTATCTTGCAAGGTTTTGTTTTCATTAATTGCTGTTAAAAGGTAATCTATATGATTACTTTTATCTATATTATTGATCTATTTCTTTGATAATTCACTGAAGATGGCTACAAGCTCTGCAAGAGAGAATAAATATAGCCACCTACATTCTGAGAACACTGGTCTGGTAGATACTCATCATCTACCTGATTTTCTACATCTATGATTCACAAAATGTGCATTAGCTGGATATTTTAGAGCCTGACTGGAGCAATAAAATTTTGCAATGAATCCTTTTGTATCTGTTTAATCAGAGAGGAAGCAAGACTGCACAGTACCTAGTGGTTACAACATTCACTCGGAGTGGAAGAACAATTAGTTTTCATTCCTGCTGTCCCATTATTTCTAAGTCTAAAATGTTTGTGAATTTAATGGAGCCAGATTTTCCTTATCCTATGGTATCTGCTGTGCTACAGATTCGTGCTTCCTCTAGTTGATTGAATATTTATTTTATCAAAAAGTAATCCTCTTTGGGAATCAATGAGCAAGCTCCAACTCAGAATGCTTCATAGCTTGTAACTTAGGTACAGTTTGGCATCTAAAACTGATAGGATAGCAAAACTTGGATTCTTCCTCAGTGTAACAAGATACTTCCTTTTCACGTCTACTATAAATTACACCTTAAGTCTTTGATGCCTGCAAAAGGTGGCTGTAAATTTTAAATACAGGGAAACATCTCTCCATAGCCCAGAAACTGGAATTAGCTAGAGGGATTATATTTAAGATAGACACACTAATCAGTTTTCCTCTAAGTTAGATGCAAAGGTGCCCCACATGGAACAATGGGAATGTCTGTTCCCTTCCCTAACAAGCACTGCAGTCCTATTCAGCACTTGTGCTTGTGTTCTCTAAAGGCCTCTTCCAACATCAATAATTCTGTGATTGTACAGTTGAACAATTTAACTAAACAAGTGCCAAGGAAGAGAAAATATGGGGCAAATAATTATTCTGTATGAACATTTCCTTTGAGATTCAGGATTTTAAACCATAATACAGGAAAGCTTATATTTTTATAAAATAATTGATAACCCTACACAAGTTAAGGTCCTTAGATCTGACTAGTGTTCAAGGGATTTGAAGATCTGCTTTTTTAAAATCCAGCTAACTGCTAGGTATTTCTTGACAAACAGTTCTTAATCCATAGAAAAAAAAAGATATTTCTCACTGACAGGAGTTACTCATCTCTTTCTTAAGGCTCTGATCTGCAATACTTCAGTGTGAGTTAAGACTTAAAATAACATACATCTAAAACAGGCTAAACTTTCTCAAGATAAGTCAGTAACATATCAGTGGACGGACCTCTTGATGGATAAGGAATTGACTGGATGGTCACACTCAAAGAGTTGTGATCAATGTCTTGATGTCCAAGTGGAGATCAGTGATGAGTGGCGTTCCTCAGCAGTCCATACTGGGACTGGTGCTGTTTAATATCTTTATCAACAACATGGACAGTAGGATCTAGTGTACCTTCTGCAAGTTTACCAAAAACACCAAGCTATGTGGTCTGGTTGACTCGCTGGAGGTAAAAGATGCCATACAGAAGGACCTTGACAGGCTGGAGAGCTGGGTCCATGCAAACTTCATGAAGTTCAACCAGGCCAAGTGCAAGGTCCTGCACCTGGGTCATGGCAATCCCAGGCACAAATACAGGCTGGGCAGGGAATGGATTGAGAGCAGCCCTGAGGAGAAGGACTTGGGAGTGCTGGTGGATGAGAAGCTCAACATGAGCAGGCAATGCACCCTTGCGGCCCAGAAGGCCAACCGCATCCTGGGCTGCATCAAGAGGAGCATGGCCAGCAGGTCGAGGGAGGTGATTCTGCCCCTCTACTCTGCTCTGGTGAGACCCCACCTGGAGTACTGTGTCCAGTTCTGGAGCCCCCAACACAAGAAGGACATGGACCTGTTGGAGCAAGTCTAGAGGAGGGCCACAAAGATGATAAAAGGGCTGGAGTACCTCTCCTATGAGGACAGGCTGAGAGAGCTGGGGCTGTTCAGCCTGGAGAAGAGGAGGCTCTGGGGAGACCTGATAGCTGTCTTCCAGTACCTAAAGGCGGCTTATAAGAAAGATCGAGAGAAATTTTTCAGCAGGGCCTGTTGTGATAAGACAAGAGCTAATGATTTTTAAAATAGAGTGAGGTAGATTCAGACTGGATATAAGGAGAAATTTTTTTGCAATGAGGCTGGTGGAACACTGTAACAGGTTGCCCAGAAAGGTGGCAGATGCTCCATCCCTGGAAACATTCAAGGCCCGGTTGGATGGGGCTCTGAGCAACCTGAACTAATGGAAGATGTCCCTGCTTCTTGCAGGAGGGTTGGACTAGATGACCTTTAGAGTTCCTTTCCAACACAAACTATTCTATGATTCTATGATTCTATTACTTACCCTGAGCCGAACTTTATGTTTTCCTTTAAGTTACTTATATTATGCTGAGTAACAGCAGAAATGGCTTCAGCCTCAGCTTTACGCTGCTTTTGAGAGAATATTTTCAATTTCTCCTCTTACTCACCTATTGAAAAAAATTCAGACAGACCACAGAATCTGGCCTGACATTATTTAGCATAATTTTTATAGTATGATGTCCAAGTGTATTTATTGTAATTCACCTCATATCTTTGATGAGTTATCTTCTACACTGAAAGAAGAATTCTTTTTATTTCACTCATGGCAGTAAAGATTAGCACTATTTCAAATTGTTTAACAGGAGTAGAATTAGAGCTATAAAACAGTGATTTCCTTCACTTTGTTGTACTTCCTGTAATTTTAAAACTGTATCTCAACAGCTAGTTGGGACACTTCTTGACAATCCCTTATGTCATATTTGTTTTGCTTATCTGATCTTTTTTTTACTTTTTTTTTCTTTTTTTTAACTTTTTTTCACTTTTTAAAAAATATTTTAAATGAAACTTCAGAAACCATTTAACTTTCTTTAGCTTGTCACATGCAGATCTATTTCTGGAACTGCAGAGACTGCTTTGAAGAGTAAGCGTCTGAGTGAAACTTAAACTCTGCTGGGAATTTCTCAATAACATCCTGATGCCTGCTTCTGGCAATCCACATTTCATTGTTTGAGAGCAAATACTTTCTGTTTACAAATGAGATATATAGAGATTTAATTTGGTTTCCCCAAAACACAGATTTCTGTTGAAGAAGCAGTCTGACAGACACAAAGTCCTGACACCATGTATCTTTCAGTCATTCTATGCTGTCTTCTATTTTTAAATTACTAAAAATTTAGGCTTAAAAAGGTGATAGATGGGTCACTTACAGTACAATTTTGTAGTTAACCATACATCCATTTATCATAATTGAGAACTGATACTGAGAGAAGAGTAAAAGATTTACTGGGAGCAGGCAAAGTATCCTTATGAAAACAGAAGAAATGAATCAAAATAAATACTAATTTTTGCAGGCACTTATACAGTTTGATCCCTGTGATAGTAGTTATTGTGAAAATACTAAGCAACAAGCATTACTCTTAACTGCCAAACTAAAGCACATTATAAAATTTGTTAGGACTAAAACTAAATGCAAAAAGTGGATCGAAGGATTCTTGTTAGGGTAGTTTTGGAAGCATATGGAACATTTCCTCTACTGTGCAGAAAATATACCCATTTTTTCAGGCTTTGCTTTTACTGGAGAAGATGTTCTCTTTTTATTGCTTCCAAAGAGTTCACCTTGATATATTTTCATATAGACTAGCTGTTAGATCTAGGGGTTTTAATACAATCCTAAGACTCTAACCAGCTTAATCAAACCATAAATTCAAATATAGTTGTAGCTTTTAAGAGCATGCAAGCCTTGGGGGGAAAAAAAAAATGTTACAACCTTCAAAAGACCATGGTTTTCAACTACTTGGTAGATGCAGGAAGAAATGGGCAGGAATGGGTGGAGAAATGAGCAGGGTTCTGTTTATGACATTTCATTGGGAAATGAACAAGTGAGCTTCACCACACTACACGAAGTGCAATGCTAATTACAGTAACAGCAGTCTTTCACAAAAGAAAATGAGAAAGCTAGATGTTAAGACGTTAGACGTTAGCCACCTACCCTTCAGAAACTAAATCCTGCCCTCCAGTGACTCTGCTGAGCAGGGATTTGAATCATCACTTAAATAATTATATAAGAACTAGTGCCATTTATGATATTTTAGGAAGTCTGAGATAATTGTCCAGGCTTAGCAGGTACAGAGTGATCTTCAAAAGCAGCATGATATTTCGAATTAGAGGTAAGGTAGAATGATAGAGTACCTTTTTTTTTGGCACCAGAGACCTATGTTTAGGCAACTGAAATCTTCTCATAATGTTAATTATTTCACAGAAATCTGTTCTATTGTAGAAATTTTAATTACAAAATCCTATATCTAAGCCTCTCCAAAATTTTGCACCAAATATCTAATCTGTATATAAATGATAATGAAAATACGTTGCTAACTGGAGAGATGCTATACTCTCCTTCTTAAACAAAAAGGCAACAGCTACAAACATAAATATTTCTCACTGATGAAGAAGTAGATGAGACCATACAAGTAGTAAAAGTCTTCTTTGTGTAAGTAACAATGGCACAACAAGATCCTCTATATTAAACATTTCTCATACAGTTTAAACATTTGCAAAATACGTTATTGATGCATTTAGATCCTGTTATATAAATTTAATATCCTTCAAGAGGACTATATATATATATAAATTGAATAAAATTAAACATTCCATTTTAAAAGATACCAAATTTTTATATATGTGCTGTAGGGACATCTAATAAATTTATTTAATACTGGTTTTTGATAAAGGTCTAATTCTAAATATGCTTGTAGCAATTTTCAGTTTTCAAATGATTTAGAAAGAACAATCTTGAATTTTTGCCAGCATCAAATCCCTTTTTCATTATTGGTTTTAATGCTATTTCTTAAATGCAGCACATTAATTTATGGTACTGTCGTAGTTCAGCCCCGATTGGGACCAGACTATGCAGTCTCTCTCTCACTCCCCCCACCCTCCAAGAGAATAATGTCAGAAAAAAACAGCCTGATAAGCCGAGAGAATAGGGGGAGATGATATAAGAAAAACAGGTCGAGGTTTGAGATAAGGATGGGGAGAAATCCTTAAAGTTACCATCATGGGCAAAACAGACCCGACTTGGGGAAAACTATTCATTTATTTCTAAAACTAGCAGGAGCATGAGACAGGGAACAAGATAACCTCCCCCCCACCCCTCCCTCTTCCCGAGCTTAACATTATCTCTGCCACTTTCCCCACACTGAGCGGCACAGGGCGGGGAAGAGGGAATGGGGCTTGCGGTCAGTTCATCACACGTTGTTTTACGCCACTACTTTGTTGTCAGGGGAAGAACTCCTCACATTCCTCCTCTGCTCCATCATGGGGTTCCTCCCACGGGCCACAGTCCTTCGTGAAACTGCTCCGGCGTGGGTCATCTCTTCCACGGAGTGCAGTCCCTCCAGAACCGCTGCCCCAGCAGGCCCTCCACGGGCCACAGCCTCCTTCAGGCATCCACCTGCACCTATGTGGGGTCCTCCACGGGCTGCAGGTGGATCTCTGCTTGTCCGTGGACGTCCGTCAACTGCAGGGGGACAACCTGCCCCACCATGGTCATCACCATGGGCTGCAGGGGAATCTTGGTCATCCTCCTTCTTCACTGACCTTGGCATCTGCAGCTGTTCCTCTCACAAGAAAAATTCTTCACAACAGGCAGGCAGACGCCTCTCAGGATCTTTTTACATCTCATTCACATCTCATCTCCTCTCCACTTCTTGCAGCCGGGCTGGGCCAAGTTGGACCCAGTCAGTCGCCTGGTGGGAGGCCAGAGGGTGAGGCCTGCAAGGCCCACAAGGCTCACGCCTCCCCCTCTCTGCCCCTGCTCAGCTACTTCACATCTTCTCCCTTTTTTTTTTTTTTTCTGTTTTCCCCTCCTTAAATACATTATCATGGAACATTCTGCTACCAACTGGCTCAGCCTTGGCCAGCAGTGGGTCTGCCCTACGCCTGGCTGAGTCCACTGAACAAAGGGGAAGAACTTCTAGCAGTTTCCTACAAAAGCTACCACCTTAGGCCCCCCCTCACTAAGCAAAACCAGAACAGGTACATCCAGTACAGTTAGATAAATTATAACTAAAAGCCTACCTTGCTTACATTAGGCCAAAACTAGCATGTTCAGAATATTAACGGGCAATTCACTCACATAGAATACTACTATATACCTCACAGGACAATAAAATGCCGTTATTATCACTTGTGTACTTGTAGGTCAGTTTCTAAAATTAAATTTCACTACCTTTTTTTAGTGTAACTCAGATAATACAGCTGTACTCAAGCATGTTAGAATGTTTATTGCAATAACTAATGCTGAAAGAAAACTGCAGCTGAATGTGGTTACCACAGCCCTAGTCATTCCAAGTGGACTTTCCACATGGGCTAATACAATAGATTTTATATTGCTTCAGAATGATTACTCTATTGTCTTTATTCCCTCTACCTTCTTTATTCTTTTTCTTTTGCTCATGGACACATAATTAGCATGATCCTAACCTTTCTAAACAAAGTATTCATCCTATAGGTTGTTATCTTCAGTAGTTGAGTCTGGTGGTGCTGAAGAAGGAAATATATTATGTTCTGCTGTAAAAGTTTTAAAAATTATTGTGAAGAGGGTTTTTTTTTTCAGTGTTAGAATTGAACTTGACACAATGTTTTAGTAGTGCTACCAACAATTAATATATCCAGAGCCCTAAGAGCTCTGCCTTATCAGAATAAAAACCCCTCAATGGATGTTCCATTTGAAAAGCCCAGGGGAGAGACAGTCGGAGAGACAGGACTACAAAATCTGCAGTTGTAAATACAGATTTAGATAGTATGATCTCCTGTTCATCTTTGCATTGTATAGCATAGGCAATTCAAAGACCAGGCTCTGAGCAACCTGATCTAATTGAAGATATCCCTGCTTCTTGCAGGGGGGGGTTCAACTAGATGACCTTTAAAGGTCCCTTCGAACCCAAACTATTCTATGATTCGATTATTTGTTTATCTATCTTGGTAGCAGACCTTTACACGCATATAAAACATATGCGATTGAAGAATATAAGTCTATCATCTCCTTCAAAATACTAAAATTTTCTTTGTGTCTTACCAATCTCATATATGTGGAATGTTACGATGTCTACATGAACAGGATAATGTATGCTCAGAAATTTATTTGCAGTTCAACTCAAAAATGCTGCTTTCTGATCTATATAACTGCTGAGTGGGGTAAATTTCAACCTCTACAAGACAGCATGCTGTTAGATATCTTTACTTTAACCCATCAACCTCTGCTAATTGCTTTTTGTTTGCTTTATATTTGTTCAGTGGTATGCAAAGTACCAAAATTTTACCTGTTATGGTAATGCCATATGAGCACTGGGCGCTGCAGTGCTGAATAAAGTACACTGACGTTAGTATAACCACTGATTAAATAGCAGCAAGGACAGTATTAAAGCAAGGATGCTTATATTACGCCTAATTTGTGAAAATAAGAACATATGTATAAGTTTATGCTTAAAAAAACACAGTGAGGCTTAAAAAATTGTTAAAGACTTTCAGGAACCATGTTCTATCCTTAGTCCATTTTTTAAAAATTTAGAGATAAAGTAAGTGTTCTGATGAAAGTCAGAATTTGAAAGTGGTGGAGTTTTCTGAATCAACAATGCAAATAAAACTCAGCCCAACAACGACATTTCATAGTCGTTCTGTAAAAAAAAACCCTATCCAGTAGCTGACCTTAATTATACCTACAAGTCAGTACAGTTGCAGAATTAGTAGCTAGGTGAGATCAATTTAAAATGTTATCCTTTTGTTCTACTAAAATCTTTTTTTTTTTATATCTGAAATAACACGAATAATGATTAGTAAGTACTTTTATGTTCAGAATTCAGACCTTCTATTATTAAAATCAATCTAATATTTTCCTATTCTTGGATAAAAATTTACAGTTTCTGTTATTGTGTAACTGATACAGGATGGTCAAAACTACTGAGATAAATTACAAAATGCTTATTTCATTTCATAAACAAACAAAAAAAAAGCCTTTATATTTACAACTTCAGATACTTGAGCATAATTTTCAGATTTTATCTACCTGCAATATTTTGCTTATTCAAAGTCTTCAAAAAGGTTCCTTGAGCTTTCAAATATATTTGTGTAAAATAATAGAAAGATTTCCATAATTCTATGGTCAGCAAATGCATCACATAAGATTTTTTTTTCTTTTACTTGTTTAATATTTTAATTAATGTCAGAAAAAAAACCAGCCTGACAAGCCAAGTGATTCTAAATAAATGTGTACATAAACAAATAGAATATTTCCAAAGGCTACTAAAACCTACTTGGAGAAAACACAGGTGTAAGAAAGAAATAAAGATACACTGGAAAAGTAATAACTGCTTTTCTAGATTATTAAATAATTCGATATTTGATACAAGGAGAGAAAAATTATTTACATTTTGTCCTAAAAATGTCTTTATATGTTTGTTGTTTTCTTCTGATTTCTAAGTACCCAACTACTCTGTTATGTTAGCAAATCTAAAGCATGAAGCCAAAGAATAGGACCTACGCTAAATAGCTGCATTAAGCTAAAAAACTGAGTGACAAACTGCATCTGAGGAAAGTGCTGGGCTGTAGTGACTGAATCTACAGGTGTAGCATCCCACAGTCATAAAGGGAATAATAATCAAGACCCACAGTGTGCTGTGATTAACCATGTTTACAAAGAGGAGGCAAAATAGAAGAAAGTAGAAAAATGTTTGAGATTTACTTATTGAAAAAGAAGGGTTGCAAACATTCACAAAAATTACTTGTATTTTAGAACTTCTCTATCTGGAAAGATGCCAACAAACAAACAATTTAACTGGAAAAACCCAACAATTACCTGCATGTATTTTAACTGATGACATTTTCTCTGAGAACTCATTATCCTCTTTGCCTTTCTCTTAAATGTTACTGTGCCGTAGGAGGCTAGACTGGCCACTCCACATTTATTCAGAAAACAGTTGGAACTTACTTTGTTCCCCACAAGCCCTCCATCTTTCCTGGAAGCAACCACATGACTGTCACTAAGCTGAAATCACTACAATCAAAAAGCCTTTACAAAAGATCCACAAAAATTTATATGCAATAAGTAGGAAAGCTGTAGGTTATAGTGTATCTTCACACACTTCAGGGCCAGGCAGGTGGACTAGATGATTGTTGCAGGTCCCTTTCAACTGGAACTCTTCTCTTTTCTTCTTTCAGAAAGACACAGACCTCTCTAAAGGACAAAAATAAAAACAATTATAAAGAATGTAGATGTGCAAATGTGATGTGAAAATGTTTTGGAGGCATAGTTGTTTTTATTGCCTACTTCTGCTTTTTGGTGCTAAACTGGTATGTAACTCCAGAGTTGAGCAAGATGAAAGGAAACCAGGAAAATATACCTAACACATATACACCTCTGGACCACCATTTTCAGAAGGAAAGCAGATAGATGGGAGAGGAGCTGAAGTACCTTACATGAGATCTAAGGGACTGTGTGTATGTCTTGCTTGGGAAAGCTACTCTGAGCTCTAAGTAAGTAATATACTCTACGGACTAGAGTGCTTTCATCAATACAGTGAGATGTTGTCACCTTATTCCTTTTTTTATATTACCAGGTATTTACAATTATGTTCTTTAATTATGTCAAGTATAAATCTTCTGTCTTCTTTATTTCTTTTTTTTTAACCTCAAAGAGAATCACTCTTTTTTCTCTGAATTCAGAACAAATTTGTATTTACTGAAACACAGAGAAAACTATAAATTTAAAAAAAAAAAAATCTCAACAAAAAAAATGCAAGCAGAATCATAGCATTATCACAGAATCATTTTGATTTGGAGAGACCTTTTCAGATAATCTAATCCACCCCAACTACTGGGTGATGTAGAGGACGTTATTCAGGTGTGTGTTCAGTTAGGTTTTGAATACCTCCACAAATGGGGACTCCATAGCCTACCTGAGTAACCTGTTTCAGAGTTTGAACACCCCCACAATAAAAAAGTGTTTTCTTGTGTTCAGGCGTAATTTGATGTGTTTTAATTTGTGCCCATTGCCATATTCCTTTCACTGGGCAAGAAAAACTGAGAAGAGTCTGTCTCCCTCTTCTTCGTTCCTTCCTATCAGATATCTTTCCATTTTGCCAAGATTCATCCTCCCTCTTCTCTTCTTCAGGCTGACTATTCTTATCTGTCTGCCTCTCCTCCCACAAGAGCTACTCCAGTCTCTTTATCATCTTTGTGGCTTTTCTTTACACTTGCTCCTAAAAGTCCATGCTTCTCTTGTGCTGGGGAGCCCATAACTAAACTTTGGTCCTCAGTAGAGATGAAGGATCACCTTCCTTGACCTGCTGGCTATGCAGCAGGTCATTGTCCAAACATAAACTTTCAGCAGGAGTCAGTCAAAATTAATTGCAACTCATACATCAGTTATGGAAAACATATCAGTTAGAGAGAAGTCTCACTCATTGACATATGTTGATGACAGAAAAAAAACCTCACAATTTGCCAATCAGACTATCTTTGGCCCGCTAATTGAAAGCATATCTGCTTTTCATTAATTATACTAGATGAGTCATGGGGCACTTGTAGTCTGTTCATATTACTGGTGTGTTAAGGAGGTGGACAAACATATCTTCATAGTATATGTGAATAGGTATTCTGACTTACTGTGAGACTCAAAAGTGCACACCAGTCATGTGCCAGCAAATGTGGGACTGTTTCGCTCCATATTACAGGATGTAATAAATTTATCTGATGTACTGCAAACATGCAAGACTATAGCTGAATGGGATTGATCAGATTTTACAAAATATTTCAGGAGAATTTATGTCCTTCTGTTATTTCATGATGTTGTCGGAGCCTTCTTCACTCTAATTTCCATTCATCTGCCCTCATTGTTCCTTACAGACACCTGCTTTTGACAGAGAAGTGATTTTCCTTGTATAAGCAGCAGTTTTAGTCATCTTCACACTGCAAACACTTATTTCTTTCTTCTTGTCACACCACTCCTTTATTCCTTTTATTATTATTTTATATTTTTCAAGATGTTCTTTATTACTTTGGTTAATAGTGGGTTAGGTTGGATACAAGTCAATTATTCCTTATTAGAGTCAGCTTTTACATTCAATTCCTTATCTTAGAGGTTTCCAGCAGGGTTGTATAGGGGCCTATTGTTATTACTTTTGTGGGTACAAATAAAATAGATTGGGAGGCTGTCATAGTTTAGCCCTGCTCAGGACCAAGATATGCAGTCTTTCACTCACTCCTCCCCCGCAACCCTCCAGTGAGGAGAACTGGTAAAGAAAAGACAAAAATCATGTGCTAAGATTAAAAAAAAACAAAAAAACAAAAAAAAACCAACAAAAAACAGAGAATAACAGAAGAAAACAAAACAGAGAAGGAAAAAAAACCAAACAAAACCCAATACCAGAATATACTGAAGCACATAATTTACAGTACATTAGCTCACAGTAGAACCTGAAGCTTAGCTTCCTCCCAAGTAACAGAAGGGTTTCTTTTGCACCCTCCTCACTTATATACTGAGCATGATGTCAGATGAGATAGACTAGCCCTTTGGCCAATTTGGGTAAACTTACCCCAGCTGTTGGCTAATTAGTAAACTATCCCAGCTGTGTCCCCTAGCCACAGGGGCCAGCAGCTCCAGTTCCTCTCCCAGCTCAGGTGAAAATTAACTCTATCTTAGCCAGAACCAAAGTAAAAAAATAGCTTAAAAGGAATCAGTAAGTTAAAACTAAAACCACAGTGTTCCATGAGGGGTAAGTAGATAAATATATCCCTCTGAGATGGATATTGCTTGAATTTGAACAGATGCTATGTTCTATCTGAAGGTACAGAACACGTAATGCACCCTGGACATCTTATGTACTGTAGAGTGCCTGAAAAGCAATTTCTATGCCCAAAGACCCTAAAATAAACAAACAAACAAACAAGCAAAAAATGTATGCTTTGAGTACTTACTGTATTCTACTTGGGTTACAAATTTTGGTCCAGTACTTAAAGCCTCAACAGCTGCATTTTTAAAATTATTTGTGAATTTTTTTATGCAAGTAAAAATGATAGTGTAACTGTTATTCATTAAATATTTGGTTAGGTTATTTGTATATGAATCTGACATTGAAAAATTGTCAGGAGAGATAATTTCAATCATATATGCAAGCAGAGACTATTTTAACCATCCTAAAAGGTTTCCAAGTTCTACTTACTTCTGATGTTATTTTAGACCTCTGAATTATTATTCTCCTTAGTTGCTATGTATGTCTTAAATTCGTTTTCTAAGCATTCCATTCTGCAATTCTGCACTGAGCCTACAGATTTTCTGTATTTTTTTTTTCTGTGAATAAGTCCCCAGTCTGTGATATTAACAGCGCAGCATTCCTTCTTACTGAGCAGCAATTCTCTTTCTCCTTATTCTGTTATGACCCTGTATTTACTTTTGGAACTAGAAGCAAGTAGGTGCCAGTGATGAAGCCTCACTTTCAGTCTTTATGACCTGCAAAGGGTGCCTGTGTCTCCATATTTAATAAATATTTGGATATAGCATATATATAATTCTTGCTGTTTGCTACAGCTTTGCTTTCTTCATATTACAGTAAACTACTTTTCATCAATATGCTTAGCTCACACACAGAGTGAATCAATTGATGTCAGGAATGTAGGCTGTATCCATGCATTTGATAACGTATTTTTCTTTAGAATTGTATAATGTTATGATCTGGCAAGGCAGAAAGAGCAGTTATTATCTTAGCTGAGATTAGGGTAAATTTTAAAATCTGAAGACAAAATTCTGAATCTTCAAGTCAAATGTTATTTACATATCAACATAAAGATGTAAAAGCCTGATTTTCCTTTCAGTATGTAAGACATTGGAATGTCTTCAAAAGTAACTGCCTTAATAAAAATATTAGAATTTATAACAAAATACAAAATTAAGCAGCTTCAACAATTTTATTCCCTCTAAATTTATCCAGAAAAGGAGATGGAAACATTTGGGACATTTGTTAAGAGGCAAGTGAGACCATCTGCTATGGGAGGCATGCCATTGTGCAGACCAATAGGAGAACAGCTTTAAGGGATATTCAAAAGAATTTCCACATCGAACTGAGTAATGACTCACAAAGAAAAACTCGTGGGGTTTAAACAAGGGGGAATGTGTGCAAAGTTAGGCCTAGGAGAGAAAGGAGTGAGACTTTTGTTTGTTCCCTGATGGTGAACAAACTGAGAGTTTCGTTATAGTGGGAGGAAGGATTCTAGTACAGATTTTCTCTTTCACATGTTCCCTTAAGACATTTTTCACGCCTCAGTGAATATTTTTTTTTGTTTTTATCAAGCCAAAATTAAAAAGCAGTATCTCTTGAAGCCATTATTTAAACATTGCAAACTGTACACCAAAAGTTGTTGCTTGTTTTCCATATGTGCACCTTATTGTGCAAAATATTTAAAATAGATTTTAGATAGTTAACTACAGGTAGTTTTTAATCTCTGTGATTTATATTTGTTACCTGGTTCTACCGCAAGAAAAGGGGCTAAGACAACAGTAGCAGTAGCCTTTTCAGTATTCTGTTGACCAGCATGTCAAAAGTCCAAACATTCATCCAAGTAGCATCAAAATAAATTACATTAACTGCAACCTATCAATAAGCATTACAAAAATAAATAAACACATTTAATATTTCAGAATACCTCTGTGCTTTATTATGAGAATTCATGGCATGAAAAAAGCATTTCCCAAAGAGCCATCAGGTCAGTTCAGGATCCCGATTTCTGTATTTTAGTGGCAGAATCCATCAGGAAGAAAGAGAAGTGTCACTGGCTTCTGTTGCCTCGGCAACCTGTGTTGCCAAACAACAGGCTGGGTACCTTCTAGCAGGTTTTAACTTTCAGGCTGCTAAGAGACTGACTGTAATGACAGCAGAAAAAAAAATACCTTTTGCTGGATGTTTTCCCAATAGTAAAACAAGATAGTATTTTGCATATTTTTTCATCACCCTCTATGTGCTCTTTCCCATTTGCTTTGTGTTATGCTTGTTGGTAGTATTATCTGTAAGTAATTTGAACTCCAAATCCTGCTCTAAGTCTTTTTCTTTGACTGCTTAGTATTTTCTCAGTTCCCCTCTTGGTAGTACGTTTTTCCACATACAGTCTTTTGTAAAATGGCAAATTTTGGTGGGATGACTGAAGAGAGCAAGTGACTAATTTTTTATGTATTTATTTGTTTAATTTTGTTGATTTAATCTGGTTGCACTTTCTCTGCTTGTGGGTGCTACGTTTTTAAGATATTTGTAATAATAATAATAATAATAACAATAACTGGGTGGGATTAGGTACCTCTAGCTACAGGGCAAATTTAAGGATAAATACAGCTGTTGCTGTAATTGGCATGCCAATAAAGGCTACCTCTGGTGGGGTTGGAGCTTTAGACAAGCCTGTCTGAAGCAGATGGTGCAGAGCTTTTCTCTGATCTAATACACACTATTATCTACAGACACCCAGGTGGGAGTCCTCTGATCAAATGTAGATGTCTGAATTTAAACTAGTTGCCCTAGGTTCTTTTTATTGCCAATGAAGAGAAATAGAGACTGTTAGGAAGAAATTTATTTCAACCTAATGTAGACTAATAAACTAGGAAAAATGAACTGTGCCCTATATATTCATAGTTCTCTTCACTGGCTATAAAAGAAGCTTAGTGCCTAGCTCAGGCACAGAGGTCTATTCACTGTCTAAAACTGAGTGAGCTGAATCTGCCTTTTTTTTTTTAAGGTTTATGGTGAGCCCAGTTATCATTATCCTGGCCAGCAACTGAGTCTGATTTTGTGACTCTCCTGACCACATCTTTTCTGTTCTCAATTAGGTAGTAGACTCATCAGTCACTCTCAGCCATGGGTGAAGTTATTCACAAGTCATTCAACTTGCTTTAAACCAACAGGCATCTGGATTTGGGTCAAATTGGTCTTTGGGAAGGCATTTCTATGCTATTCTTTCCAAATATCGTTAGTAGTTTCTTTGAATTCCTCTTAGTCTTGTGTTTAAACAGTGTTTGGGCATCAAATCAAGATGCAAATGCACAAATTAATTTGTCTTCAATGCAACTGCCTGCATGTGAGCTGTGTGTCTAAGCTCTGGTTATAACTGTTGGAGATACAGGACTTAATGCAGTTGCCAAACTGTGGGCATCCACTACCATTTCACTCTCCAGAGAGTAAGAGAAATACCAACACAGGGTTGGCAGATATGGTACAGGAGCAATGGAGGACCTGTACCATGTTGATCCAGCTGGAGGCCAAGTGATATACTTACCTTAGGATATCTAAAATGACTTTAGAAATTATGGCACTGGACACTAACTGAATTTTTTGCCTAGTAAGATGTTGAGTTGACTAGTTGTAGATGTATGCTTCCAAGTGATCAAAACAGTTCGCTCTGTTTTCACAGCATCATGTAACAGTTTTCTGACTACTGGTAAAAAAAAAAAAAAGGAAAAGGCAATATAAATCAAGTCAAGCTATAATGCATATCATCATGTTCAAGGGTTAAAGTTCTCATTAGTTTTTTGTCGTGAACAATTCTATCTAGATGGGTTTGGTGACAGTGTTTGGAAAAAAAGGTGAAGGAACCCCTTGAAATAAGTTACAAAAGCAGAGTGTTAATTGCTTAACTGGAGATTTGTTTTCCAGAACTGTGGCTGTTCTGGAAACAGACAACTGCTGCTGAAATTAGTAAGTGTGCAAACACTGTGTAAGGTAGGAATTGACCCAAAGCACTGTTATCTCCTCATTTTCTACTGTTTATGAAAAAACGTGGTTTGTGTTTGTTTGCAAATCACACACACACAAAAAAGAGTATATATTTGTTGAAACTGATTCTGTTATTTTTTATAAATCAGTTAACAGTACGAATTAAATCCTACATGGATGTACTACAGTCGCTCTACTGCACTACAGCTGTTTCTGTAGGAACCTGATGAGGAACAAGCTGAGTTAGTTTTGTGCCCTCAAGTTAATTCCATTTTCTTATTTTTCTTTCTGCTTTCTGGGACATCTGGGTCATTTCTTTTCCTTCCAGCAGCCTTGGAACCTCAGACAATGTAAATTGGCAGAGATCTGTTTATTTCATTGGCATAGTATTAATCTACTTGAGCTTAGAGTAGCTCCAGAGTAGTAGGAAGTGATTGTATAGAAACGGACACCTTCAGTATATATTTAGGACATCAGACTTCTGTGTCAAAGATATGGATGCAGCTTTTTCCTCTGGGAGAAAGACTCACCAAATATGCACGGTGTATCGCATATATATTTCAAAAATGTGCTGTCAAAACTACTGTGCCTGGTCCCTCTGGGTTCAGAGTACTGACATTTACGTAATCCTTTTCCTTTACCAGTCAGTGATCATGCAGTGTTTTAGAGCACTAATTGTGTCTTTTTTCTTCTCTCTTTTCCCTAAAAGTAGTCTAGCTTATATATATTTGTTAGGGTTTTTTTTTTTTTAATAACCAAATTTTACTTCTTTATCTCACTCTTCAGTATATTTCTCCTTATAAAGCAAACATCTGGTTATAAACATCTTCACTTCTTCTGACAAGAAGTGAAGCCAAAATAAAAGATAAGACATGGTTTGGGGTTTCTCTCGACAATGGCAAACAGAGTATTCTGGTTTACAAAAATAAAAAAAAAATATTCTCTGCAAGCTCCAACTGTCCCATTCTACTTCCACAGTTACCAACATATGTGTTTTTAATAGGAAAAAAAAAAAAGTAATTCATTCTGCTTTTCTGTAAGATCCCAGGCAGGAAACTATAGCTTTCTCCTAAGCATTCAAAATACTTTTTTTAAAAAAAATCCTTTTACCTTTCTTACGAAGAAATAAAAGAAAAGTAGCTAACACCATACATGCAGAAAATGCATAGAATCATTCTCAATTTATATCATTTTTATGCCTCTTGAGAAACAATGCAACAATATCTCTGATTATTGTTAAAGGCATCAGCAGAATATTGGTCCAAATAAACTGTAGTAAAGGATATATTCTTTGTCTTATGCCTGGAAGTTAATTGCAATGAAATTAGAAGTTATTAAAATTATTTATTAAAACAAAGCAAAACAAAAGGAAAAAAAATCTCAGGAAGACACTAAGAAAACATACACAATAAAAATTATAATGATTTACCCTTAGAAACCGTGCTTTCTTGAAAAATCTAACCAATTTGCTGGCACTCGTTGATTTTGTTTAATTTTTGTTGTGAAAAACATCTAAATTCTTCCATCCTCTTTCTGTACTAACAAAAGGTAGGAAAAAAGAAAAAAAAAAGTCCCATTTTGGATTTCAAATTTTGCTTAACAAATTTCTTACTAATTTCTATCAAGATATCATCTACCTGTTTAAGTATTCATAAACTGTGCCAGAGGTTTACAGTGCTTGTTCACAGTTTACTGTGTGAGTACTGCTTGTTTTGTAGAAAAGGGTTGACTGGATGATACAGACTGTTTGCCTTGTTTTGGCTAATGCAGCTGCGGAAAGCAGGATCTTACACCAAGAAGTATAGAAGTGCTTCCTCTAGAGCACCTCTGCCTGCTTACTGAAGACAGGATTTCGGGGTGCAGTATAGGGCAAATGGAGAGAAATCCTTCCAACTCAAGATCCTGCAGCATGGCTTCAGACTCACAGACTCCTCCGGCTGTGATTAATCTCAACTCAGCTGAGGCTGGATGCACTGAATGCAGCTGCCTGCAGTTACCTGGGCTGCTCAGTGAGCCAGTAGTTCTTGCTGAGTGGACTGAAAGATAATCCTGCTGTAAAAGAGCAGTCAGTATTAGAGAAGTTTGTAAGAGTAGGAGAGGACAAGACAGAGGAAGAGGAAAAGCTTTCAGCAGCACCAAAGTGACACTGGTTTTGAAAGCCTTCTGAAAACATAAGATGTACGCAGCAGGAGGGCTTTCCTGAAGCATGGATCAAACCCACAGCCAAGCCTGACCAGTGACAGAGACAAGATTTTTTTTTTTTTTTTTTTTTTTTTCTAGAAATCGCTGGACTAGCAAGCCATGCAGAAGAAAGAATTTTTTACCCTTGTGAAAGGTGGTGGACAGTCATTTTTAAGCCTTTTTGTTTAATCTGTTTCACCTGAGAGGCTAGAATTTTCTCCAGTTTTATATTCTACTTGTTCTTCTTGTGATGAAATGAAAAAGTAGCTGAAGTGATTAGACTTGCCTGTGTATTCACTTTCTGGAGGAAGATTGGTAGTTTCACTTCAAAGCTCTGTTAAACACTTTTTTTTAGAGAGTGGAAGGCCCAGGAAATTTGTATACTTACTTTAAACAGAGTGAAAGGAAGAAAGAAAGACAGACCATTTTCTTCCTCTCCATCCTCTGCTAAAGTTGAAACTTCAGAATAATTTAATTGTTTTTATGTTGACATTAAACACTTTTTTTTTTCCCTAGCCATTTAACCAGTTTAGCCTGTCTTGTTTCAAACTGAGGTTTTAATACAAGAAACTTAATAGGTTATAATTATAAAGATATGGTATTTTCAGAATTCAGGGCTGTTAACAAATCTCACTGTTTAGGTGCATTTTCTCTCTGTCATGAAGACTGAGAACTTCTCGTTTTCAATTAAAAAAAAAAAAGAAAAATCAGGAGGATTCTGTATTTTTCAATACAATACTAAGAAAGTGTAATGCAAATAATTCTTACAGCATCCAGGGCGGAAAAAGGCTAGCGAGCTCTGACATATTTCTGTTATTACTTATAACTTAATAAGGACAATCTTAAAAAAAATATGAAGGCAAGTAAAAGAGAATGCACAGAGCTTCTTAAATAACTTTTAAAATATGTTTCGATTCAAGCATAAAGCTGGTTGATATCTTTTCAGTGAACACTATATGAAATGAACTTACAGAAACAACATATTTGTCTCTTTGTAAGCAAAGAACTATGATTTTATTTCATAATAATAAATAAAAACAGGTGATGATCGACCTTTTTTTGGATTCACCTTTTAATTTTAGTCTCAAGAAAAAGGAGGAGAAAGAAAAACTATATTCACTGTGAATTGGAAGAAATAGTAGAAATTAGGGCTGGTAAAAATAAAGGAAAGAAATCAGAACCTTATCAGTTCCTGAAGGACATAAGAGTAAGAAATGAGGGATGGAGAATGGTAAATTTGATAGAATATCTGATGAGAAGGAAGAAAAGATTGAAAATAAATATAAGTACTAGTATTGTATTAGAAAACCAATATGCTGTACCATTGACATCAGTAACAGACTGATATTAATAACACCAGCCAACTCCTTGGTGTGTTCTGTGTTTGGCTTTTTTTTTTTTTCTTTTTTTTTTTTTAATGGCAGTCAAGTTGGTGATTTTCATCTTGAATCTTTAAGCTACTGAAACTCCCAATATCCATAATCACACCTCTGTCTGTAATCTTCATTTTCTTATCCTTCTCAGCTCCACTCTCTATACTTTTTCATAGCTCTTTCTCACCACTTAACATTTCCTCAAAAGTCTGAACCAAGGTTATGCTACTGAGCTCCATCAGAGCTGGGCCAGGGGTCATTGTAACATAGATGACCAGGCCCAGAAGAGTCAGGGGAGGTTACAGCAGAGGTTACAGTGAGAATAGTTTTTACAAGAGTTGAATTTCCACAGCTGGCCTGGACACATGGTGTAGAATTGATTGCACAGCGACTCAGCTTCAGTCCACTTTGCAGCAGTGCATAAGTTAGTTGCCTAATTACTGGAAGCTTTCCTCCTGTCAGGAGAGACAGAGAAGCTTCTCCAGGCAGAGAATTAGACCTTAATGGGCTAAATAAATATCTGTAGATGCCATCCTTTCCCTCCTAACTCTCTCTCGCTAAAGGGAGCTTTGTCCAACAACCCAAACTAGATAATTTAGTAAGGAAAGGTTCTGTACTCCCTGGGATGAATCCAAGTCTTTACACTTAAGAATTTCTTACTGAAAAACCAAGTATTTTCCCAAGATTTACTGATAAATGATTGATCCTCAAACTCTTACTCATGTGAATAATTTTTACTCCTGAGTAAAATAATTCAGACTATTTACATATATAAGAAATGTTATTAAAATGCATCCAAACTATTTTTAAAAAGGCTAAACCGCTCTCTGTTTCCACTGGGCTCGGAATCCAATGCCGTTGCTGACATTTTGTCAGGCACAGAGCTGACTCAAAGCTTCTCAGATGCATAGACATGGGAAGGAGCTGTGACACAAACCTAGGACTGAAATGCCTGTCCCAGTCCAGAATTAGGGACCTTGGAAAGTTAAACTTACAGTCTTGTTACTGGTGTTGAGATCTGAAGGATGCTGATAACTGCGGTGAATGATGTTGCTGGAAGAAGCCATAAAATCGTCTTGATAAGCTGTCACAACCCACACAACAAGACAGCACTTACACAGCAAGGGACATCAGCTGCTTTTGGACATCAGCCTAAGAGGTCTTCTCTGAACATCTCAGGACTACTTGTCTGCTGCCAGGAGCATCTCATGGCTTAGAAGTACATGGAAAAAAAAAAATCCAGTCCTCCATACCAACAAAAGGAGAAACCTGCTAGCCAAACCCCTGCCACATGACCCCTGTGTGCAAGTGGTGGAGTCCTCCTCAGTGTACCAAGGATGGTCACGGCAGGCAGAAAGAGGTTAATTTTGTCCTCTTACACAGTCCATGGGGTGGTCCATCTACTGCGTTTCCCCACAGTTTGATCAATGAAGTAAAGGACACTTTGAATGCAAAAATCTTCTCCTATTTTGTTCATGCCCTGAAGGAGGATGTATCATACTTACCCTCCAGTACTTCTTCCAGGCCTCTACCTTGTGTATCTAGCCTCCCTGCACAGCCCTTCCACATGCCTGAACGGGCTGTATAACATCCAGTCAGGTCATGAAATCACCAGGAAAATGTCTTTGCAAGATCATACTTAACTCACTCCGTGTCATCGATGTTATGTCCTGCCCACACCTATGGCAAAAAGACATTTTACTACCTGAAGAGAGGCTAAGAACCCAGTGGACCACTGTTGTGGTTTTGTTTGTAAGAACTGAACTACAACAGCCACCTTATGTTCAGATCTGATTCCCTGGTCACATCAGCTGAAAACTATGTAACAAAGTGGTAAGCATGGGTGTGCTCACAGCATGGTGGTGGTTTTTTTTTTTTTTTTTTTTTTTTTCCTAGATTCCTCAACTATTTCCCTCTGCAAAAGGAGGAAAAGTGAAGCACAGAGGTCCTCCAAGTCTCCAAGTGTGTCAGGATCCTGCCCCTGTCACTGAGTTGGTAGTTGCACTTCCCCCTCACATTTTTATTTATGCTCTCACTTTCTAAGTCCTCATTGAGTTGCAAGACCTCCTCACCCAGTCCTCTGATCCCATCCAAGCTGGTTTACCCTGCTAAGAAGACGATTCTTGATGGTGGGGTATGTGTGGTGCAGGGAGTCAGGGGCCTTTTTCACTTCCCAATGGGTGCTGTATCCCAGGACAGAGCACCCATGGACAGCTCCTTGGATATCTTGAGGGAAGGGTGGATGCTCTTGGGGTGCTGTGTTTGGTATTTCTTGCTTTTATACTTTTGATCCTGTGACACACATATCCTTCCTCCTTTTCCCCTGTTTTGTCTCAGTCAGTTAGTTTCTCCTTGTTTTCTTTTTTTTTTTTTCTTTATCCCTTTCCCTCCTCACAAAGACCTCAGGTTTTGTTATTAACTAGTTCATTACGGGTCACCCTGGTTCAGCAGGGCTCTGGCGCTGAAATAGCATATTAGAGCCTCTTTTGCTACAGCCAGGTATATTCTAGGCCACATAACTGCCTGATTTACCCACGGCTGCCCCCTTCAAGCTGAGTAGCAATTAGTTTCCTAAAGCCTCACTCGGTTATATGTTTATGAGCTTCATTTACTGCTGAAGAGGCATACACTCTGTAAATCTTACTCATGCAAAAGATCTGAATGATTGCAATCACAAGCAGAAATTATGCGGATGAGTAAGGGTTGCAGGATCAGACCATTAATTAATAAATGTCAGTAAAGTACTTATGATGAAAGATGTTGTAGGAGTACAGCATATTCTAATTAAAACATCAGATTTATTTCTGCAAGTTAGTAAAGGATTTTTATAAAGATCAGTGTTTCCAGAACTTAAGAAACCTGAGAAATATTTCTTTTTCACATAAACTTTGTTTATACTGAAAAATTTTATTTCATATATGAAACAAAGGTAAAGCAAAGCATCGAAACATCCTAACTGATTGCTTAAGGCTGCCTGGAGGAGACCTACTTTGCAGTCTGTCCTTTCATACTGAAGTTTACTGTGCACTGTGTCAAAAGACAGTTATTTGTTACTCTAAGAAGATTCCAAGTAGTGAGCAGTGCTGTAAAAGATCTCCAAAAAAAAAAAAAAAGTAAAAAAAAAGAAAATCCTTCCATCCAATGCATTATTTGGTAAAGTCAGATTATTTGAGGAAGAGATATTTTAAAGATTAATTAATCACATCTGATTCCACTTAACTATATAAACACAAAAGAAAAAGAAACATCAAGAACTACTATTTTTCTTCTGGTTCTCAGTACCAGTTACACAGATGTGATTTCTGTGTATGCTGGCATAAAAACAGAAAGTAAAAGGACAGAAGTTTAAGTATTCCCCCTGGATAAAAAAAATATAATGTGTTACTTTGCCACAAAATTACAGCATTTACACAATATTAGGCTTGGTGAAATATTCAGGTTCCCAAAAGGGTATTTTAAGTGATTTGCAGAAAACGTTTTCCTCTTCTCTTCCAGCATTAAAAAGAAAGATTGTCAGATTAATAGAATAGAAGGAGGAGGACTATTAGATACACTTTTCTAATGCTAATAAATGGATACGACACTGTATTTAAACTATAATATTTTAGAAACTTCATTGACTCTAAACCAACACATTATAATATTCATATTTCTAAAGCAGTTCTCCAATTTATACCCTTTCCTCATAATTTTCCTTTTAAAAATTATTTTAAAATAAATAAATAAATATCATATATTACCATATATTATCATATTTACCTCACACTAAAAGACACCTATTCCAGAAACAGTGACATCACAATCAGCAAGTCTGTATTAAGAATGAGGTGCTACTTAAGGATCTAACTGAAGTGGAAGAGCATTATTTTTTATTACTATTTATTTTATTTTTTTTTTTAAGGAGAAAAAGAAAATGTGCATGCCAGGTGGGTTTTTAGAAGCTCTCAGAGCTTTATTCTACATTTCTTATTACACAAGGATAGTTCCCATGGTAACTATTACATCATTTGGCACACATGCTACCTGAGGAAAACAGAACGATTCAATAAAGAAACAGACATTCACCATTGTGCAATGTGAATTGATTTACTTATTGCCTAATTATGTTTCCTAAAAACAGGAGACTGCACCAGTTTTCAGTGTCAGCATGACCACTTGCCTGTCAAAATTAACATTTCTGCTCCCAGTCCTTTGCAGCTCCAAACCACCCTCTGCCATTCACTTCTTAGAAATCTTGACACTGCTCAACTATTGTAGACAAAGTAAACCTCCTACTCTATCTCTGCTATTTATTTCTGCCTGCTCATGCTCTTTCTTCTTCTAGTATTGAATAGTATTGGAGATTTTCTTTAAAAAATAAAATAAATACAGTTTGACTTCTAGAGATTATTGGTTTTGCTGAGAATATTTGCTTCAAAATTATTTTGACAAATCTAGCCAGCTGCTTGCAAGATTATTTGGATTATAGATGACCACTATAGGAGTATGCAAAGGACAACTACTTTTTTTGTGTGCATATCCTCTACATAAGACCCACTTACAAATTCTACAAGTATAGTACCAATGAGTAACACAGTAAAGATCTGTAAGCAAGAGCTGATGTTATCCAATATCCACCTTTTCCTATTGGTCAATATTTTTTTTTCTCCTTCCACTTATTTTCCACGTTCTCTATATTTTAATTTAATTTCTGCCTCTCATACTGAATCTCTCCTGAATACCTGTCTCAGTTCTTTGGAATTTTAAAAGCCTAATTCTTTCTTCCTTTCCTAGCAATTAAATATTATCACCTATTATCTATGCCTAAGCTTGAAGTAATTCTCTTCACTCCTTAGTTTTCTGGTTGCTGCATGAGACTCTGCTTTTTGATAAAACAGGAAAATCCTTCTGTCCTTCTGATCTATAATTTCTCTAGTGGCTATTTGAATTCTGGCTTTCTTTTACTAAATAAAGTTGAGCGTATACTAGGACATGTGTGTGTTGTTGTCAATTTGGAACAAATGTAGGGTGGTTATTTAGCTGCATTAACCTTCATAAGTCAGGCAAAACCAATTTTTTTTTCAAGCTTATGCCAGAGCGCATATTTTCTAAAGATTTGAATCACAGTGTTGAAACACTAAAATGGACACACAATCTGCACATAAATAACGTTACCCTGAAAAACACTATGTCAATTCCTCTACTGTCTCCTTAAGATAAGTGCTATTTAAATTCATTCATTTCCTCAGAAATTATTTTCTGATCTATCAAGGTAAATAGGTACTGAGGGATGCAAAATTAATCAAGAAAAAGGAAATGAGGTCTTTTTTATGTTGCTTTCTATAAAATAAAGCTCTCATTATTACAGAGGACTAAAGTGAAGTCAAGTGGCCAAAGATAAGTGGAGGAATAGAACTTAGAAGCAGTCAGAAAAGGGCTTGGTTGGATAGCTCTTCTCTAAGACAGAGGAGGAGAGGGGATTGAATTTCACAAACATAAGTGGTAAGACATTTTGCAGAAAGTTCTTTTCTTTTTGTCCTATGTATATATATATAGGAATTGCAAAAGAAACAGGGGCAAAAAATGCCTTAGAATTAAGGATGTAATTCCTCAGCTTTTCAGAGAGGATTTTTCACCTGAGATCTCGAGGTGCATTGAAATTCTTTCTTCTCAGCGTTACTTAAATAGAGAGTTAGATGTCTCAGTTTTGCAAAACTGCCACTATTTTCTTCTCATACATACCTGACCAGGTTCTGCTTCCTGATGCATTCATCTTCTTTACATCCCCCTTCAGTTTTACTCAAGGCAATGCCTTAGTTTCAAGGGCTTTTATTTTCCTTCACATTTTTTAACATAGTTAAAAAAAAAATAGTAACATCTTTTTTCAATTTCATAAGGTTTACAGGAAGCAATTTCCTCATAATACTCTCTGTTTTGCTGTGTAGTGCCTTGTATTCCCCAGTTCTTACTCATGACCTTTCATGCTGGAGAGAGATTACACCTGAACAGACAACACCTCGGTCTTCAGAGAAGAATTTCACGTCAGAAAAGAAGCAAAATAAAAGTAAAAGTGGAAGCAACTTAGGACTTTCATTACTTTCAAAGGTCTGCAAGTCTCTAGTGCTTTCTTAACGAAAAAAAAAAGTGTCTGCTGAAATTCTTGGTCATGCAGTCACGTGACCTTGGTGGCATTCTTTCTTTTCAAGTAATAAGATTCATTTGCTATTTAGGAATATTGCTTAACTCAGATGTTATTAATCCCCCAACGTATGCTGACACTTGACAGCTTGACTCTGTTGCAGGCACTGAATATTTTGATGTTTGATTTTTCCTCTGGCTCTTGCCCCAGGAGCCCGAGGACTCTTATGTTTTATGAGAGGATTTAAAGAAGGAATTTGTGCCAATGAGATCCTCTCAGTCCTGCTAACATGAGACCCAAAAAAAGTGGGTCCCTGCAACTGCTGAGTGACTGACAAGGTAACAGGATGCTGACTCCATGACTACTCTGTCATTTTAACCCACCATAAATCTGCCCTGAAGTTGAAAGAAGCCATCTGATTCCAATATCTGCACAAAGTAAGAGCATTCTTCCAGCTAAATGATCAGACAAACAGATCATCTCACTGATCTTGTGCAAAACGTTTTGTTTGCTTGTTTATTTGTTCGTTTTCTTGATTTATATGTTGAGTAGATCAATCTGTGTTCCTGTATGAATACTTGAGCTGATAAATGGGAACGTGTAGCTAGGGGCAAGAAAAAAAAGTGTGACCATCCTTTTGGACAGCAGTGTGAATTTATGTCAATTAAAAATGAATATGTAGCTGTGATCTGAGTCAGGCAGCTAGATCATAACAACTTCTATACACCTCTCCTCAGAATTTTACTTGTTCTTTTCGTCTTGAGAGAAGATAAAAGGATTGACTTCTGAGAGAGAACACCTTCTCTCCTGCAATTAGCCTCCCTATGACCCTGAAGGGTAGGGCTTTCCATCACAATTCCACAGGCTGTATGAAGCCAGCTTTTTTTAACATAGGCCACTGTTTTTATTCATCCAAATGTAAGTGAGGCCAGCTAAGAGAGTATTCAGTAACACTGCCCTTCGTAAGCTTCTATCACAGAAGATGCTGCTCTGAATACTATGTTTTTCAGAGTTAGTAAACTGAACTCGTACTTCAGTTTAAAAGAGCTAGAGAAAATCTAAAGTGAAATTCAATGTGCAAAACATTCAATCAAAAACTAAATTGCAGTCTCAATTGTGGAGCAATTCCAAGAAAATGCAAGTCAGTCTGATAACAAGAATGCAGAGTGATGCAGGCTCAACAATTTTTTTTTTTTTCTTAAGGGATAAGTGAAAATTATGTTTTTAGTGCCAGGCACATTCTATTACAAACATAATTAAGGCATTGATTCTGATCTAGATTAGAAAAATAAGGAAAACAGGATAATAGGAGATTTGCCTTTGACTTTAATGTAGTAAGTAATCCCCCCTTAAATTTTATTATTTTTATTATTATTTGGGTACAGCAGACTTTCTCCCACAACCTTACAGTACAAGAAACACAACCTGAAGCATTTTCAGGTGAATTTCAGCATTAATGGGAAGTACTGAAGAAGTGCATGAGCCTCCATTGCTACTTTGGTTCTGCGGGACTCAAGAGCATTTCCCATATCTCTGGTCTGTACACACTCTGGCTTCATTTTGACAGCATAGTGGAATGAGATTTAGATGAAAAACAGTCATTCAACATACACTAAAGAAAAGTCTGTGTGCAGGGACAGAGGAGAAACTGGAGTGTACTCCAGCAGACCTCCTTTGACTAGATGTGCACATCTCCCACACAGAGCAGGTGCCTGTGTGAGCCAAATCCTGGACTTAGGTGAAGAGCTTTGAAATTTCAGTCTGTGAATAACTGTCGCCACTGAATACCTGATAAGGTTGCATCTTAACTCCTGTCCCTGAAACATGATCTACGGGTGCAGAATCAGAGACCTGCAGAGAATCCCATTCCATCAGTCTGCAGATAAGAACAGAGATCATATGGACTCAGAGGATACCAGTGAAGGAGATTCGTTCACCTCTAATTATGCTTTTTTTTAAATTTAAGTTCTCTCTTGTTATTGCAACCACAATAACTTTTAGCTTTTTTTTTTTTTTAAGATTTTTATCAGATCAGGGATACAGAGACTTTAAAAGCTCCCATTGGCCTATTTGAGACTGATTTTCTATGGTTTTTTTCCTGATACGACTTTTCAGCCAGGTGACTTCAACTGATCGACTAACGTCTTATTTTATTTACTGTGGAAGCAAGATAAAGCATCCACATAGTGTAGTATTGACACTAAAGTATAGAGAATAAAAGAAAAACATAGACAAATATTTATTTGCATTATTTAATGAACTTGCTTTGGCCATGATCTCTGTTCTTTGTTATTTGTTTTCCGTGTTCATTTGAACAACCAGATTTTATTGGAACAAATGTTCACAGAAAATGAAGTTAAAAGTCATGAATATTTGCAGAGGCCAAACATCTAATTCAGATGAAAATATTCATGGTAGAAATGCTTTCTCACTTACTGTGTGAGACATCACAGTAAAACATAGAAAAGAACCCTCAAAACAAGGCAATATTTGACTGACTTGAAATCATAACAAGTTTCAAAGAGTAAATACATTTAAAATAATGTGTATTCAAAAGCATTATAATTTGTCTGATAGAATATATAAAAGAACAGACCTGACATTCAATGATGCATGGAATTTATAAAAGAGAACTGGGATTACTAAAAAAATTTGAAGGAAAACTCTGTTTCCAGGTGGTTTTTGAGAACACCTTGAAATGCTCATTTCACCAAAAGATGTGAATTCTCTAAGCTGAGTTATCAGCTCCAAGTTTTCAGTTGTTAGCTGACATATTCCTGACAAGGACAATATAATTTAATTTTGGAATGAAAAATTTTAGTAGTCTTACTACTTTAAGTTAAATATTTTCCTCAGGGTAAAAGCAAACAAACAAAAACACACCAAAAAAAAAAAAAAACCCACCAAAACCAAACCAAACCAAATCATTCTAATTAAATATAATGAAAAGAACATTATTTAAAACTGTTATCTCACTTTCTTTCTCAGTATTTTTATAAGCAAAGCTATTTTCTTGCCAACTTGTCTCTTGAGCGGGAGAGCTGATGAGTATTGATTCAGTTCATAAATATAGGTTTGTGGTTCTGAAAAATTAAGCTTTGTTGTTTAGTACAATCCAATCCTATGATGTATTTTTTTAATTTTTTTTTCAGAGTAAACAATTTATTCTGAAATAATCTAGACAAGATCTAAATCTTTCATGTTAGCAAGAAGGAAATAATAATAGTATGAGTAGAAGAAAACTAGTGTATTTTAGTAGTTTTGTGCTACTTCTATAGCATTTTTTGTACAGATCTTTTCTAGGCCTCCTATACTTTAAATTATCCAAATAATTTTTATGTGGCTTTTGTTTAATTTTCTTCTACGTCAACTCAGATGCATTATAGAGGAGCTTTCACAGAACCATACACACACAGAAGTCATACACGTGGAAACAATGGAAGCAGATTGTAATTGATTATGCTTGATCTCTGAAAGTGTCTCTTTTCCCCTCTTTAAGAGTAGTTGAAAACTCAGTCTCATGAACTGACAAAGTGACTGACTTGTATATAAAGACTAGCTGGCTAGCTAACTAAATGTCTGCATAAAACAAATATATGTAATTCAGAGTCTGTCTTTGTTGTTGTTCCTTTTATATCTTTTTATCAAGAAATATATTTATTTAGCCACATTTTTCTAGGCATGTAACAAATCCTATTTTTATGTTAGTGAAAATTTTAAAGACCATACAACGTATAGATACCATACACATTAAGTAGCTTAGCATTGTAAGCAGGAGGAAGTCAGATCACTTTTGAACTTGCTTACTTAAGTAGAGAGGAACAGAATCACATGGGAGTTTTAATTCTTTGCTTTCTCATACTAGTTGTCTTATAACAGGAGGTCAGTTTTGAGATGTGATTTTTTTTTTAATAGTAATATTTGCTGAAGTGACATAGGATTTGTTATATCCCAATGATTTGATGTGTTTATTGCTCTCGTCTCTTGTTGAGCACCTGCAGGTGATATGTAATTGGAATACACATTTTGATGTTTAAAGGCTTTTTCTATATCTCTGGATCGGATTATCTGTTGATTTGCTATTGATGTATTTGGCTTTTAAGGACTTTATTTTTCCTTTTGTTTTGGTCTTTTGCTGTTACCTTCTGAAGACTCGGTAAGTTACGTCAACAGCCAGTTTCCTGCAACTCAGACCCTGAGCCTCTGAAACAGGGCACACTCACAGGGTAGAAATCCACATCTTTAAAAAGTGGTGTTCTAGGAGCAGCAATTAGCTGTGCATGATTACCTTCTAACCTGCTAAATGGCTGGTTCAGACCTCCTGCTGTCCGTAAACAACCAGGGGCTGATTAAAATTCTTGTTATCATTCCAAGCTCCTTTGATGTATGCATATGGTAGTTTTGACCTCTTTTTTTTTTTTTTTTGTTTCAATTCTATGTGTGTTTCTGAAGTAGGTTACTGATTTCAATAGTGGAAGGAAAAGAGCAATTCTGTGTGCCTGACCTACAATGGAATATCCCCGCTGAATATGAAAGACTCAATGTCTTACCTGGCATTATTTTGTTATCCCTTTTTCAACCTCCACAATATACTTATTTTCACTATATCTCACTGTGGATGCCTAAAGGTATTTTTTTTTCCTTTTTTTTAAAAAAAACCCCAAACTAATGTTTATTACAGAGAATAATTTGTTTCTATCATAAATAGAAATAGCCACAAAGCATCCATAACTCTGCAATAGGAATAAGATTTTTCATGTTGCTTATCTTACCTGAGTAAGTACCTTAGCTCTACTCTTAAGAGAGTTGCATTGTGAAGCAGATATTAGTCCAGTTCTATTCAGCTTCTAGGCAGATGATTGTTATGTGATGCGTACCTCGCCTCTTACAAAGTAAATGGAAATAATCAGTTAAGTTCACATTATCCACCAAAGAGCTTATAGATTGTACAGTTTCTGGTTAATAACAGCATGGGTTAGATTTGAACCAATGACCTACACGGAAATTTTTTCTGTTTTAATATCTGTTTTCTACACCTGTTGGTCTGATAATAACCTTCAATTTAGTGAGAATCTGACTAAAAAACCTTAAGTTGTTGTTGATGACTGTTAAGACAAGAATTTAGCAGTAGAGGTTGATAACAAATGTTTAAGAATCTCAGGAGTAACTTGAGTAAGGACAGCATGAGTCCATTTTCTGAAGTTCTTCAAAGATATGCATACGCCTCAAGGACAGTTTAAATATAATAAACTCTATTGATTTTTTGTGAAAGAGAGGTATTCTGGCACATCTTCATCTAAGAAGCATTATACCTTTGTAAAGATCACATCTTTACTGTCACTCTTTATTCAGTTTCATCTAATCTTAGAAGTGATCCTAAGGACATAAGAAGTGCCCTGCTGGGTGAGGCTAGCCCAAGTTCATCCAGCCCAGGAGATGTTATTTAGGGAAAGAATGAAAGTCTAGCCTTTTTTTGAAGTCTAGTCTCCTTACACTCCCCCAGCATGCAGAACTGTTCTATAAGAGATGTTGGAAAGTACATTCTTACCAGTTCTTTTAAAATCCATCAACACACCTTCTTGCTGTGAATCTTTCTAATCTCTTCCTGAACTTGCTGGTGCTGTCTGCTTCCCCAGCTTCCTGGGGTAAAATCTCCAGAAGTTCACTACTATCTGTATAAAGATGTGTTTTAAACTAACATCCTGACACCTTTAGAGGATATCCCCTAGTTCTGTACTGTAAGCCTGGGGTAAAGAGACATCGAAATAAAAAAAAATTACTAAACTCAGACATAGCTTCTGTGAATTTCTGTTCGGAAAAGGAATGCTGCCTTTGTCATATACGAAGTTGTATAAGTTAAAAATCTGCAGACATAGCATAGTGGCAGCTGTAGAGAGGACTCTTCATCTGCTATGAGGACAATATGAAGAAAGAGGATAATTACCTTATGTGACAACCTATCTGTGACCATGGAAGTGACCAGCCACTGAAGGGAAGATTCAAAATTTCCTGAATGGAAAGCAAAAGTATGACACTTGGAACTCCTCAGCCCACAGCCATGAACTGCAGCTCTGTCTTCATAGAAATGCAAGTGCCTCCTCATAAATTACAACATCAGGCCTGCCTCTTCATGCTATCCAAGGAAGTTTTAATCAGCTTAAAATGGGGTTCATATATACCAAACAATGAAGGTAAAATAAACAAAACAAATAAATAAAATGAAATTCAAGAACTAGAATGAAGTATCTTGTTGGTGGTTGTCTTTTTCTTTTCTGGCATGGTGATAAGTTTCATAGCAGGAGTGAAGCTCATCTGTGCAGGAGAGAAAGTTCTTCAGGGCTAATCTCAGTGGTAAAAACTCTCATAGGAACTGAGAATCTTCATGCTTTTGCATGCAGGGCACATTTATTTGACCTTGCTTTCTTTAACATAAATACACAGCAGTATTTTTAAAAGAAAAAAAAAGAGAAGGAAAAAGAAGCCCAAAGAAGACAAACAAATAACTTTCAAAACAAGATACTACATGGTATATTTTATTCATGAAGGACAGATGATGAAAGAACAATCAGTACTTGATAGATGTTAGTCAAGTGTTAGATGTTAGTCAGGATGCTTAGATATGATGACAAGTATGGTTGTCCTGGTTCTGGCCAGGATAGAGTTAATATTTACCTGAGCTGGGTGGAGAACTGAAGCTGGTAGCCCCTATGGCTGGGATAGTTAACTAATTAGCTAACAGCTGGGGTTAATTTACCCAAATTAGCCAAAGGGCTATTCCATCCCATCTGACATCATGCTCAGTATATAAGTGAGGAGGGTGCTGAAGGGAGGCTCCCTGCTACTTGGAAGAGACTGGATGTAGAGATCTGTTGTGAGCTATTGTACTGTATTTGTGTTCCATCACTGTTTTGTTTTCTTCTGTCATTACTGTTAAATTTACTTTTTGTTCAATCTCAACCCGCGTGTTTGGTTTTTTTTTCCTAGTTTTCTTTTGTTTGTCAAATCTCCTCCTATTCTCTCGGAGAGTGGGGGGAGTGAGAGAGGGACTGCGTAGTCTGGTCCCCGTTGGGGCTGAACTATGACAATGGTATAAGAATCTATTTACAATTGAATATCTACTCCAGTCTGTGAGTGTTAGACATAATTATATGTTCCTCTTCATCACTCACTAACACAAGAAAACTTGTGACAGACCTGCAACTCAGAAACTCAGGAGCTCCTATAGCATAGCTTGATAGTCAACGGGCTAATTTCTCATAGAAAATACTCCTGGGTATTCATTCAAACAATTTAGCACTTATGTTGTGTTTAGATCTAACACAACTTTTGCAAAGGTGTTTTTCACCTCTTTCACTGATTAATTTCTCTTTATTAGTTTCTCAAACTCTGACTTTCTGAATAATCCAGAACTTTCTCCATCTTCTCAATAAGAAATCTAAATTATATACATCTCATTATAGATTAATAGCAATAATTCCTAAATTAGTGCCTTGGTTCCTGTAACTTAAATTCCTCTCTCCAGATGTTAGAGATTCTATGGATAATCTTTTTAATGTGAACTTTCTGCCTGTTATTCTCTCTTCATTTCACATTGTCACTTGTCTCTTCAGAACTCCTGCCTTTTGACTTGGAAGGGGAAATTACTTTCCACTGGATTTAAGTTTGTGTTGCTCTAGGTGTAGAAAAAAAAAAAGTAATTATGTTTCAGAGGTCATAGTAGTATGTTTTGAGGTCCAAAGCACAAAATGGTGACATTAAATGAGTCAACGAAGCAACCCAATAATTTCTCAGACCAGGAAAAAAATAAATTACTATTAGAAGATACTGATGAAATATCAGTTTTAGAAGGTGAATATATTCTTTGTTGTAGACAACACCCCCCAAAAAAAATCTTTTTAGCTACATTGTCATAACAAAACCCAAGCATGATCCTTATGTAATTTGAATATTTTAAAATTAACCTTTGAAACTGAACTTTGAGTGAATACTAATTTTTTTTTTTTTGCACTGAGTGGACATTTCCTTTATTTAAAACCACAAAAAATTAGAAATAAACAGTACTCAAGAGCAACTCAGAACTCTGAGTCAACAGAAAACAGAGACTGCATCAGCTTTTCTTTGCTTATCGCACCTGAAGTATATTGATGGGATGGTCTACTGGAAAAAGTAGGTCATCAATACACAGCTTTGGTTAGAAAATTAAGGTTCAGGGAAAGATATTGACAGCCTGAGAAGGAACAGTAGAAGTTAGAAAGAAAAATTAGTGTTTGCAGAAAAAAAAAGAGTAGAGCTGAATCCTAAGGAAGACCTTATAAGTTTAAAAAATGAGACTAAGAAAGAAGGGTCTTGTTCCCAAGTGAAAACAAAAATCTAAATGTAGATGATGGCATGAAGGTAGGTTGGGATTTCCTAGATGAAGGAGTGGTAGAAACTCCGCAAGTATTACTTCGCTTCCTGACAAACCTGAACAGGAAATATATGTGGTGGTCTTACCATGACAGTATATATTTGTTCTCCCATAAATCTACAATGAAATGAAGCAAACTTACACTATAACAGCCTTTTTCTCCTGGCTGATATTATGTGCTTTATGTTTTCCAAAGCCACTCTGGTCTCCCTGCATGCAGGAGAGAAAGGTTGGCAAATTCTGATAAATCTATTGTCAGTACGTAAGCCATGTACAACATAACGGTAAAAGAAAAGGTTGCAAAAATAAATGGGGAAGAAAAAAAAATAATTTTCCAACATCTAGAAATGGGAGGAACAACAAGGAAACAGGAAGGAAGAAAACTAAAAGAAAGAAAAAATTAAGAGAAAAAAAAAAAATTAAGAAGAAAAGAAGGTAGAATGTGAGTGATACAGACCAGTATTTTTGGAATTAATATCTCAGGGCTTTCTTTTGCTGTGTGTACCTCTGTGCTCTGTAGCTAAAGGCACTGTATTTTGTCCCTTCATGCTGCACGTATGCAGCTGAGCTAAAAACTGCCATGACTGTACAATTATTTTGATATTCAGGCAGAAGGCTTCTACATTCCTTCCATTGCAGCTGATCACTTTTACTAAGTTTTAGCCAGAAATAACCCATTTGATGGCCCATTACTGTCCTAAATGGTAATTGACAGGTTAAACATATTGCTGAGCTTTCATTTCATTTTTATCAATACTTGGGAATGGACAATTCTTCTAAGCTGTTACCAGGTCATGTCTTGATGCTTTTAGCATTTTGCAATAAGCTGTGTAAATTTATGGAGTACTGAGGACATCATTATGCCAGTATACCCACACTAAATTTCTTAATAGAGTTAACCTGAATGTGTGGCACAAACTGTCTTGCCTTCCTGTTGACTCCAACTCTGAAAACAGAACTTCGCTGGTGTGATTTTCAAAAGTGACCTCTATGTTTTAGGTATCTGTGCATGTTTAGTGGGGGACAGACTACTAGGTTTATTTTTCACTTTCTGAATATTCTGTTCTTTCTGAACATCAAGTCCTTTAAGGTTTCTCAAGCTGGATACTCAGAATTGTCAGGTGCTTTTCTAAACCATGGCCCTACTCTCAGCAGATATTTGCTAAGCTCAAGTTACCATTAGTCTTTCTAGTTTCATGTTCACAAATTATAATTGGTATGACCCAGTTCTTACAAATGTGGCACTTGAGATTTATACCCCTCTGCAGAGCTATCTTTGTATAAAAGAACAGTAGATCCAAGATGGATGATAATTCTACCAGGAAATTTTTATGACTGGCATGACTTTTATGACTTTTATTTGGGGAGGGTTATTCCTTTTCATTATTGTGTATTATATTTTATATATTTCTATTGCTTTTCTTTATTTTATTATCTATTACTATTATTTAGAGAGACTAAGTCAGGTAAAATGCTGTTTGACTCATCCTCTGCAGTAATGTCATTAGGGACCAAAATACCTGCTTTAACGCAGAAATCTTTGTTGCCTCCTGACACTGAGCCACACTACACCTGCCAGTCTCCCAATCGTCATTTTTCTAGATTCTTTTTTTAAAACTAAGCTGAAGCATCTAATTAAGTTTAAAATAGAATGGCCCTGGGAAGAATTCTTCTGAAAGCTGCAGAAGAGATAGCAGCTCATCTTAACTGGAGGCTAAGACTTGCAATATCACATTCTTTCATGAAATCACGAGAGCTTTATGCAAACAAAAGTGAGACTTTTGCAAAGTCAGCCAGCACAAAGCAGCCATGTAACTAAAGAAAAGAAGCCAACCTACACACAGAGGAGACATAAATTTGGGGGAAGAATGAGTGCCAGGGGAAATATAAATGGATGGATGAGCAGTATTTGTGCTGGTGTAGAGTTCACAGGCTTGGTTTGGCACCAACATGGTTAAGGGGAGAAGAAGAACGTTTAAATAGAGTTCAGCAACATGTTCTGAAAAATTCGGCTTGGCCTAATGGTAAAATCTCCACTGTAGTTACCACAGCCAATGTAAAACCCTAGGCCCTTGTTTCAAGGAAGCCTTCTGCATCAGAACTGTTAGGTGCCTGAGGGATAAGATGAGAGGAGGAACTGTGGCTGAATTTTTGTGTATGTATGAACTACCAAAACCAGTTTCAGCTGTATCCAGAAGTCATGATTCTGAATGCCTCTAGTATTAGTTGAATTAATTAACTTCAGTCAGCAACTCACTGAGGGTTAAATTCTGATTTTGAGGTACAGATCAAAACAATGAGCAGTATGAAAACTACAGTAACTAAAAGCCCAAGCAATGCAAATCCCTTTCCCTCAGCTCATTCTTATATCCAGTGAAAGAAAAAAAGCAGTTTACTTGTGCTGTATATTGTTGTCTTCACACTTTCTCAGCTGTACTAGATAGATAGAGGAGTGAAGGAGAGAGGCCTAAAGTTGAGACCCTCGCTATCTCCTGAGTCAACTGTAAGAAACAAAAAGATGTAGTCTGTTCATATACACCTGCATGAAAATCCTGCATTATTTTTACAGAAATTTGTAGGAGCATTTCTATTCTTTATGGTCTTGCATCAGATGTAATCCAGCTAACAATCTAGCCCCAAACTGTCACTGTTTCAAAAGTTATGATTATAATACATAAAAATCAAAAATAAATATGCAAAATCTCATTTAAAATTAACAGTATTGGTTCATCTTCTACTCCAAAAATTATACCTTTTGTATTATTTAAGAATGTATACACTATACTTAAGCAGATTATTGAGCACTTTAATACTCATTCAAACATTTAGAAAATCTTCACTTTGACCTCTAAAATCCTAGTATTTAATTTTCCTAAAGCAAAGAAATTATAACAGCCTAAGTACTTTCTAAGCACCCTTCAAAAAACAGAACTCTTGAATCTCCATCCATCTACTGAAATGTTGATTTTGTTGAAACTGTCAGGGTTATGCTTCCTGTAAAACCAATTCACTTCTTTTTACAATATTAATAGAAAATATATACTCTGAAATTTAACCTGGTATACAGAAAATTTACTTCATAGTAAGAGGAGGAAGCATAATCAAATACCTACAATGACAGTTGACTTATTTATCCCTTTAAGTTTGAGAATTTGTATTAATATGATAAAATGTATGTATTGTTTGATACTCCTTCACAAAGATAGCATTTCTAAATATATGGAAATAGCTTCTGGCAGTTACATGGTTTTTTGGATGCAGAAGAACTGTTCACTGGCATAGTTGCAATCTCTTGCTTTGGCTCCTCAGGTTTCTTCATTAAAAGCTAAAGTATCCTCCTTTTCTTCCCCATAACTATACTAACGATCAAGGAGTATTCAGAGAATGTAGAGGAGAGATAAGTACCTACTTTGGAGCAAATCTCAATAAACAATCTTGTTAAATTATAGTTTTTCTGAATGGTGCCAACAGTAAACAACAAAGGGAAGAAAGACGAAGAAAAGGGATTTGCAACAGTTAACAACAGACTATCGAGGTAAAAAATCTACCTTGACAACAACAGACTGACTCATTTGCTTTCCAGAGCTATACTTTTACAAGACAGAAGAGGTACTATTTTAAATTATGTTCCCAACATAAGCGTATTGAGAAACTTTAAGGAAGTTGATCCACCAACAACTGCTAGCTTGCAAACATCTGTAAAATCTCTAGTAAAAAGACAGTTGTCTTACCTATGTAATGCATGTAGATAATGTATGTAACCTATGTAGATAATTTAGTTTAGTGTGACCTAGCTCTCAGGTAAGCAGCTAGTAATGTTTTTGTTGTGTTTTTGATGTCGGCTTGGCAGAAAATAATTATATCTTTTTAAAGTATTTTCTTGACAAACAATAAAGTTTCAAAGCATGGAATATGAAAATGCTAAAGTGAAAAGACCCCCTCCCACTGCAATAACTACTGTGGTTTTAACATCTAATCCAGAGACTGGGGTACAGGAGTACACCTAGACGCAGTTGTCCAATGTAATTTCAGGCTGTATGGTTTTGACATTCATATTTCAAAAAAGTGTAAAACTAGGAAATTCTTACTCATAGACAGAAAATAATTTGCTGTATATCTTTCCAAAATACTCTCTCCTTGCAATTCTTTCTCCCTACTGGCTGAAGATTTGTGATTAGTTTTTTTTCTCCTGTGTGGGAATTGACAGTGGTGATAGCAATGCTTCCAGTGGCAGTATCTCCTTCCTTCACTGTTCTCACTTCCTTTTTTTTTTTCAATAAGAAAGGACGGTGAAATGGGAGGAGGACAGAATAACATTTATAACATAACAATAGCATGTTCTATTTCCTTACATCTACTCATGACTTACAGCAGTATCATATTCTTCTCTTTTTATAATAGAATTTCTTTTTTTTTTTTTATAAATCCACTCCCCAGAGAGAATTATTATGAGAGTTCTTTTCCTATGTTTGTTCCTAGACATAAAAGTAAATTCTAGGGGTATGTTCAGCAAATATACTCCCAGAACAATATTAATGCCCAATGTTGGATATTTTGAGAGAAAATAGACATGGTAACCACTCCCGGAGGCTGCCATTAAGATGTTCTTTAACAACATATCTCACCTGGAGAGCTTTCAAATTAATCCTTAAATCCTTCCTTAGTAATCTCTTTTATAGGAAACATAAACATTATATAACACTAGCACGTAACTTTTTTTTTTTTTTAATTCTCTGTTCCACTTCTCTTTTAGTTACTATGGCTTTTCAATAAATTACTTTCTGTGTAGAAGATCCTCCTCACGTCAATGTGCCACCAGTGTTTATAACCCCGGAGCGCTGTCCTTCGTGATGGTCTGGCTCAGATCAGCCAGGTGCTGCCCTAGATAGCAGTCTTTCCCTACGGACACACGCTTGTTTGTAACGTAGAAGTGCAACCTACCTTAAAAATTCCCACTCACATGCCCAGACACACTCATATGGAGCTAGCCTTTTCCTTGCTGAAACCGAGACTAAGGAAACACCCTCACTGAAGTATTCCAGTTTCTATTTAATAAGTAAGTAAACTGGTAACAATGGAGCCTGTAATTTAGTTTAGTGTGACCTAGGTCTCAGGTAAGCAGCTAGTAATATTTTTGTTGTGTTTTTTTTTTACTAAACAGTAACAATTCTGTGATTTTTATTTAATAAGCAAACCTCTGCCTCATTGAAATATTCCTCTTTCCAAACTTTCCAAAAGGCAACATAGTCCAGCTGATGTGGGAACTTGCAGCCCTTTATGGGACATTTATAAATAAATGTTACGACTAGGAAAAATATTTTAAAATCACATATAGAATAGCCCATAGGACTCTGCTACACTGGAGCTTTATTTAGAAAGATGACTACAGAAAAAAAAAACAACAACAAAAACAACAAAAAAACAACTAAACACCCTTATGAAAGGCTAATGTGGACTTTGAGTCCTGATTGCAGACTATGTAGTCAGCCATAATGTAATGGTTCTGTATGTTACTAAATGCTTTAAAACTCCTTACAGACATGGAAGCTAAGTATCCTGACACTAGGTTTCACAATAAAAGGCACACTTAAGCTGTGCTGCCAGTCAGCAAAGGGGCTGCAAAAAGGCAGTAGCTTAAGTAGAATCATAGGTAGCGTATGGAGCTTCAATACTTCTGACCTCCTCACAAAGCAGTAAATTTCCTTCTACATCCTTAATCCCAAATGGTCCGAATCTCTGTAACAATGCCAATTTTATTGTTTTGATCATTTTCTTGGCAGCAATGTTACAGCTTGTTAGCTGCAAATTACTCTATCTGAGCCTCCAAACATGAATACGTTTATGAACTACAAATTATGTTCAAAGACATGTCACTCCTGCCTTTCCAGCACTATACAAAGAAGTCCATTAAACTGTATATAATACGGGCTTAATGTTATTTCCTTTGATGCCAACAGAGAAAAATGCTGACCATGTGCTCATTGTACTGGTTAGGATTTTGATGAGCTAAGTGCACAGTCTGACTGCTGTCGTGTCTTCCCCTGCAATCCAGGGAAAGTATGTAAGAAAAACATCATGCAGCCATATGCATCTGTATCCAAAAACAATCCTCCATCCAAAAACATGCATGCTTGATGCAGTTCGGTTAATCTGCTAAGCTTTTCCTAGCTGAGGTTTTGAGTTTCGTTCTCCCATGCATTTTTTAATGAGGCAATATCAGCATTAGCACCTCTAGCTGCAAATAAAAGGAAAGTTGCAAGGCCTCTTTATCAGTCATTTAAGGCTTTGAAGCTTTATTACAAGTCTCTGCTTCCCAGTAACTCTGACAGAGGTGTCTCAACCCTGGATAAAAAAAAGAGAGACAGAGTGGGACCAGTGGAGGGAACTTATCTCATCTATCTTAGTCTGATGTATTCATTACTGCCTTTATAGGTTATTAAGGGTAAAAAAGAACCTCAAACATATTAGTGTATGATTAATCCAACCAATTTTGGGTGTTTTCTTTAGGATGCTATTACATTTACCACAGATAAGCATATCTCTTTCCATAGGAGCCTAGCTTCAATGTAGCTGTCTGCAGATGTCTATATTCAGTCACATGGACCTTGCCCAGTGTGATTCCCAGTGCTCCTGTTGGCAAACATAGATAAACCTCCATTCAGCTAACTTGTGTTGCAGATTCCCACTCCTAACTCTTAATTTGCAAGGAGACAACCTGTGAGGCACGGGGCTCTAAGCTCTGCTAGAGGAGCCAGGAACTAAGCAGCTACTTGTGCTCTTCCATCGTTACAGCCTCTGAAGCTGCATAGATATGGCTGACTTAAATAATGATTTAAACTCATACTTAATTTGTAACTCTCATCATCAACACTGCCTGAAGACTAGATCAAGCCAGTTGGATCTCTTAGCTAGAAAACACAGGTAGAGGGGCCAAGATACTTATGCTTGAACAGAAAACTTTGTCAATAAACCTGTTCCCATTTATAATAACCGGTTGTATAGGTGTAGTTTTTCTCTATCATCATTATGATAATTTATAAAACTTTGTTAAAAAAAATACTAATCTATAAAGCAGAGAAATCAATACAACTTTTCTCTCATCTTCTTGCCTACCATTCTCTGCCTTCTTCCAATAGACAGAAAAAATGTCTATTGCAATATGCATTTTCTGGACTTACTCCTCTATACTGGATTCCTAATCTTGTTTAGGAAGAGAAGGTGATTCAGGAGTGCACGATGCTACTTATCTTTTATAGACATTTATTTAATTGATATCTGTCTTTTCCGAAGTATTACCATTTCAAAAGTTGGTATTAATAAGGAAAAAAAAAAGCCACATACTATTTATAGCCAGCATACAACAATTGCTAGAAATACAAGATGGCTTCCCCATTACACAAAGTAGGCATACTTGGAGACCATGGTAACTGCAGGTCTCTGAGACCTCCTCCCCTCCCCTTTGAGGGGAGAGGTCTTTTTCCCCTTCTGCAAACTCCAACCCCAGTGAATCTTTTCTTTATATTTGTTTCACATAAGTAAGTCACTATCAAAGCCATTTTCAAACTATATTAGGTGATATCTCTGAGCTTTTCAACACAGACCTTGGAGTGCTGAAGCCCCAGAAATTCAGTCCTGAAGCCTATCTGAGTTGTGTTCCATTACCATATTTGCATTCCACCTGTCTAGAATACTGCTAGAAGCATTTAAATATATTTTTAACACTGGTTTCTACTTTATATCAGTGTTCTATTCTTAGAATTTGGAAAGTATTTTAAAATCTAAAAATTCTTCTATGATGGCAAAAAAAAAAGCTATTTATCTGATGTCTTTGTATGTCCTTCTAGCTACCATCTGCCTGTGTATTGTTTTATTTCCAAAACAAAGGATAAACATGATATTGTTTCTTCTGCAATGCTTGTTTACATAGGTGGGGCTTGCATTATAAAACTGAGTGCTTCAAGCATCCTATAATGTACACACAGCTTGGTGCTTACTGCCAAGTCTGACTATGACTCTTCCTGAGAAATTTAAGTTACAATAAAATAAAATATTTAACAGACAATTTTAAGTACCAGATTTCCTGAATGTTTTAATGTTTCACAGCAGGTCTCAGTGCTATAAAAAAAAGTGTGCAAAGTGGTTATTTGCACACACAAATATGCATAGTCAGATGTTGATGTTCTTGACTGCAGGACCACAAAGGCACATTTACTGCATATTTATGGTACAATGTCTGAAATTATACTGATGTATAAGTACTTCATATGTAGATTCCAACCTAGCCATGCAGACATGTATCATCCACTTGAACAAGTTCCCTAGATCTTGGCTTTGGATATACATGGACATGGCCTTTCTTATTTATCTGACTTCTAGAATAGGTTAACAAAGAGTAAACAGATCCAAAACAGTGGGTAATACTTTAGGTCTGTATCTTCAGACTCATTAATTACAGGAAAAGGGAAATAAGTAGGCACTAATACTGAGAATTCAATTCTTACTTTCTTCTTTCTGTTCCTGAAAATCATACAGCTATGAAATGCCATATACAAATTTATGATATAATTCCAGATACCAAGTGGGCCACTTCCTACAGATCTGCAGAAGATATTTTAAAGTATCAAATATAAGAATGTATGTATGTATACAAAAATTCTAAAGGCATGTACTCTTACACTCGGAAAATTTGTACAGAATACAGAAAAAAAAAATTGAAAACCACTATTCTGATCGGTAGGATAAATAAGTAGCCTTTTTGGAGGGAATCTCATATTAACTGAAGGAGTGATACATGCGGGGCACTTCTGTGCTACTGAAAGATTAAACCTTTTTTTTTTTTTTAACTACACTGTGCCATATAGTGGTATACTACAATTAAAACTCTGCAATATTGAACAATATGATTACAAAATTTGGCATATAGTGAATACAAATATTATTTGGGTTATATTTAAGTTATAGAACACTTTTTATTATTTTTATTATTTGTTTCCAAATTTTCAAACAGTGCTTAAATGGAAGCATTGCTAAAATATCAATATCACCTCCAGCTCCCTGACAGCTTTTATGATTTCCTGCCCTTAATTTTAATACTGACAGGAATTTTGCCGTTGTTTACCTTTGCTTGACTTTCAGATGATCACAATGTACCTTTTGCCCATTTCTCCAAATAAACACTTGTCAGTTTTTGTCTATTTACAGTCTTCCCATAATACTGCAAATTGTGGGCTTACAGATTTTTTCACATTCCAAAGAGCAACTTCAGCTCCATCATTATAGATGTCCAGCCTCAAATTACTAATTCATTATATTTCTATCAATGGTCAAAAAACCAGTCAGTCCAATTCCATGAGCAATATAACCTCCTCTACATCTACACACATGCAAACACACACACACACTTTGCTTCTGCCACTGACTTTTGCTCTGCTTCCTTCTGGAATTTAATAAGAAAACTTTCTATAAAAATGATGCCCATTGCCACAGCAGTCCTTCTGATGCAGACCATCAAATCTTGTGATAGCTTGGCCACCTTTTTTTGGCCCCACAAGATCATCTATAGTCACAGAGCACTTTAGTATTTGGCTATTTTCTCAAATATATTGTAAAGTAGTGCAGCTGTGAAATGTCGGATCTTTAGTATTCCATTCCGAAGACATAATCTAATCTCTGTATTAACATTTTGCTAAACAGTTATGTGATACCTAGCTAAATAATTTCTTCACTGTGCTCCACATCTGCTGTCTAACCATAATACACAGGATTGCCAACCCACAACCATGAAAATCAATACAGTAGAAACAGTAGTCAGCCTTATCTTTTTAATACGAGAACTGCATATTCACCCTTATCACACAAATGCTAGAGAGAGGATTTGAAGAAAGTTGTTTTTTGTTTTTGGTTTTTTTTTTTCCTGAAATATTAATGGACAGTGTGTTCTTTACTCCTTCATGTGAAGTGCAATGACATACTGTTAAGTAGTTATTGCTTATAAGGTGACCTATTTTCAGCTGCAAATTAAATGAATATAGCTTATGACATCTATTAAAGCCTGTTAATAGTTAAAACTTAAGTTTCAGCTCACCAAGGTGAAAGACACTTGTGAAATCCCAGTCACAGTGAAATCAATAGCAATAACATCATTGACATAAGTGATGCCAGGTTTTCAACCACTATGACATGCAAAATGACTTTCATTAAACCTACAATAATTATAAGTCCTAAGTACCAAGTTCTAAATTCTTTATTCTGTTGGTTTGAAATAGAAAGTAATGACCTAATAAGACTAAGTACTTCAGGATTTGGATTAACAATAAAAATAAAATATAGTAACAAATAATATCCTGCATTTACATCTATACTTTCAGGCTTTAGCCACAGACCACTACAAGAGTAACAAGAGCCATATGCAGCAGTTTAATACCCCAGTTTCTTGTTAGAATGGTGAAGATTAAGAGAGACAGACAGATAAACACACATCCACATACAGCTCAGTTGATCAATTTTCTAACTAGCAGACAGTCGTTAAGTGGGTGTCCTCGTTCCAGCGTGCAGAGTCTGGGAACAGACCCCTGGAGGGCATTTCAAAAGTCAAACAGGCCTGGTGGAATGGTTGATAGAACTGTACAGAAACCAGCAGGCAATCCATAGCTTGGAATAACTCCAACATTTCTTCTCCACAGGACAATGGATCTTAGGAACATGGCAATTAATAATTTCTACCTAGAGGGATATGTGGAATGGATGAAAACAAAACATGATTTTCTTCTTCTTTTGATCATCACTCTGTGGTTATCTATCAGCACAGTAGCTTTTTCTTTAGTTTTGATTTCACTTCTATCCAACCACAAGTGGACAACAGCACTCTCTCTCTTTCAGATATGAGTTATGACCATTCATGTTCAGGAGTGTGAAGGTCTAGCTATGTTTATCCAAAGTTGCTGACATTTCCACATCTTCTTTAAGGCCCTAGCTCTGCAGTTCACACTGGCATTGTCTCCAGCATACATATTCCTTACTATACTGCAGATTGTGTGTATGTATATATATATATATACACACACACACATATGGTATTGAAGAGTGATCAAAATGCCCTTTTCATTGGACAGATGCCTTTTTCTCTGGACCTGCAAATTCCTCCTTAAAAGTAACCTCTATGGGAATGCATAAAACCCCCCTCCATTCTGACAATGGCTAAGAAGGTGGTGACTTGTAATTACTGTGATTAGTGCTATCGACTAGCTACAAATTGTGCACACAATGTGTCTGTGCTAAAACATCCTATTATTCTTGTTATCCTTTCCTCTTGACAAGCCACACTTGGTCTTTTTTTAATGCTCCTATAATGTCATGTCTTTAAATTTTTAAGGTCTGTAGAGCAAGGAGGTTTTACGCATTGGTCAGCAAGTACAGTACCATTCTGGTACCAAGTAATACCCTCTACCTCAAGAACAGATTCAGCAGGACTCCTTGTGTATTGATGGATACTCGGCAAAATTCAACATACCCCCTTCTGTTGTGTACATGCCTCTTTCATATACATAACAGTATATGTGTGTGTCTGTGTGTGTGTGTGCACAAGTGTAATTTTCTACACACACATACACAGACACACACACATTAGTTTCAACAAAGCTATTTCTTCTAAATCCCCTTGCAACAAAAATGGTAAAAGATGACAATAATATTACAGGAAGCCAAAACTGTTATCAGTCCTAAAACTCTTTTGAAAATCTTTTCTGAAAGACTGAATTCTCAGAGTTCATTCTGGCCTTTCCCAACCAGAACATCTGACTAAATTCAAGTGAATATATATTTCTTGATATAGAACTCTCTTCTCTACGTTGAAATCCCTTTATTCCCATTATCAAGGAGTTACAAATATGAATACTTCCAGAACGATCAATAGGAAAAAGGAGCTCATGATTTCGCTCAAATAACAATAATACTTCTCTTTTTTTCATTTCAATTTTCTTACGTCATAGAATCATAGAATGGTTAGAGTTGGAAGGGACCTTGAAAGGTCATCTAGTCCAACCCCCCTGCAAGGAGCAGGGACATCCCCAACTAGATCAGGTTGCTCAGAGCCTCATCCAGCCTGGCCTTGAACGTTGCCAGGGATGGGGCTTCCATCACCTCTCTGGGCAACCTGTGCCAGTGTTCTACAACTTGCATTGTTAAAATTTTTTTCCTAATATCCAATCTAAATCTACCTCCCTCTATTTTAAAACCATTACCCCTTGTCCTGTCGCAACAGGCCCTACTGAACAGCCTTTCCCCATCTTTCTTGTAGGTCCCCTTGAGGTACTAGAAGACCGCTATCAGGTCTCCCCGGAGCCTCCTCTTCTCCAGGCTAAACAGCCCCAACTCTCTCAGCCTGTCCTTATAAGAGAGGTGCTCCAGCCCTCTTATCATCTTTGTGGCCCTCCTCCAGACCCTCTCCAACTGGTTCATGTCCTTCTTGTGTTGGGGGCTCCAGAACTGGACACAGTACTCCAGGTGGGGTCTCACCAGGGCAGAGTAGAGGGGCAGAATCACCTCCCTCGACCTGCTGGCCACGCTCCTCTTGATGCAGCCCAGGATGCGGTTGGCCTTCTGGGCTACAAGGGCGCATTGCCTGCTCATGTTGAGCTTCTCGTCCACCAGCACTCCCAAGTCCTTCTCCTCAGGGCTGCTCTCAATCCATTCCCCGCCCAGCCTGTATTTGTGCCTGGGATTGCCATGACCCAGGTGCAGAACCTTGCACTTGGCCTGGTTGAACTTCATGAGGTTGGCACGGGCCCACCTCTCCAGCCTGTCAAGGTCCCTCTGGATGGCATCCCTCCCTTCCAGCGTGTCGACGGCACCACACAACGTGGTGTCATTGGTGAACTTGCTGAGGGTGCACTCTATCCCACTGTCCATGTTGCCAACAAAGATGTTGAACAGGGCCGGGCCTAACACAGACCCCTGAGGGACGCCACTCGTGACCGGTCTCCACATGGACATCGAGCCGTTGACCACCACTTTCTGAGTGCAGCCATCCAGCCAACTCCTTATCCACCGAGTGGTCCGTCCATCAAACCCATGTCTCTCTAGTTTAGAGAGAAGGATGTCATGCAGGACAGTGTCAAAAGCTTTGCAGAAGTCCAGGTAGATGATATCTGTTGCTCGTCCCTTGTCCACCGATGCCGTCACCCCGTCATAGAAGGCCACCAAATTGGTCAGGCACGATCTGCCCTTGGTGAAGCCATGTTGGCTGTCACCAACCACCTCCTTACTCTCCATGTGCCTTAGCATGGTTTCCAGGAGAATCTGCTCCATGACCTTGCCTGGCACAGAGGTGAGGCTGACCAGCCTGTAGTTGCCTGGGTCCTCCTTGTTCCCCTTTTTAAAAATGGGGGTTATGTTCCCTCTCTTCCAGTCTGCACATTGTGGTATTCCATCACATATTTCTGCTCAGTGGCAGTAAAGTATTGCATGAAGCACCTAATTAGTTATGACTTAATGCAAACTTCATTAAAAACAATAAAGTAGAATGCAACATACCAGAAATCATTTCATCCCTTAAGCTATAGCTATCATTTAATGTAACATATGGCTAACTGAATTGGAGTAAAACGCTAATTTTGGCTCTGTTGACTTTTGTTTGCAGAATAATAGGGACTGCAAAAACCTATATTCAGAGAACACAAGGGGCCAAAGTCTTTGGTAGTTTATCTCTGCTTGTATGAGTCAAAACAAAGTCAGAGTTGAAAGCGATATGGGAAGGTGGGTGAAGGAAGAAAAACTAGTAATTTTCAGTTCTTCAAATATTCCTTTTCAACAACTAAGTTTCTGATGATAAATGTCATCTGTCTGTCTAAACTATGTATTCTCTTTTTTGTTTAGTTGTTTTTTTAAGAAAGAGAGTGATTGACAAAATGTGGTAGTTCTGTTCTGAAGTGCACTAAAAAGATATTTCTTTGGTTCTGTTGCCCTCCTGTTCTTCCAGATTTCTCTTCAGCTTTTTCAGTTAAAGAAGTATATTGATTGTGAGTTAAATTTTCTTTAAGGTGATGCTTTTCATCTGATTTTATGATTAGTATTGATTTTTATTTAGCATCTACTGTGTCATTTCAATAAAACTAATAATGAATGTTATTGATGCATGTTATTTACCGTTTGATCTGAGTTTTATAGCTTGGAGACTTTCTTGAAAGCATGTGCTATTTTAATAAAAATCCTGACTTGTTCATCCAGTTCAGTTGTCAGGTATGGAAATGTTCCTGTTATTGCCAGAGTAACTATAAGATTACATCTTTGGACTGGAGACTGCACATACTTTAAAATAGAATATGTTTGGGTTTTTTTGTCTGCTATTTGACTTTTACAAGTGGCATATTCATCCTCTGCATTTATTTAGCTTTTACTTTGGCATATGATTTCACAGTTGTATACACTCTGTTGAGCAGGTAGATCATGTGGATATGTGCACGTCCCTTCAGGAGTGTTCTCACTTTGCAAGCCTCGCTTCGCCACATCTATATTGTTGTGTCGTAAGACCAAGCATGAAGGGGGTTGCACATACCCACACAGTCTACCCACTCAATACTTTTCAGCCTGAATTTGTGATCATCCAGCTGCTAGAAGGAAAATCTGAGATAAGCAACAAATAGCTTCTGTAGTTTTCTCCCAGATGCACACAGCTGATCTGGAAAACTTCCACTCTACTTTCTGTTGTGATGGCGTCTCACGACTGATACCAAGCACATTAAACGATGAGGGATCTTTCCTGGAAGATTCTAACACAATCTGCCTCAAGGACAGAGAGGTAATCTTTTTAAATCAGAATGATCACAAAGGAAACGTAATGAATAAAATCTCAAGAGTTGCCTTGCTTTTTGGATTCTCACAAACCCTACAGATGAGAGGCCATGATGATATGATTTGACTGCATAGGATTTCTATATGATTCCTGTTGATTCTATCCTGTAGTATCCTGTAGAAATAGTGTTGCAAAAAAATATGTTGTATCACTGTTCTCAGGTTTCTTTATCCAGGAGGTACACATAAGTTCATGTGAGTCTGAATTCCACTTTCAGCATCTTAGTATGAATCACAAACAATTTCACTAAAATGTTCACCCAATTATGATTAATGCATATTATAAACACAAGAACTGGTCATAAACTAAGTTTCACAAAAAAAAATATTAAGCCTTTTTGAAGTGTTGTGAACAAATAACATATAAAAGGTGCTGGTTCAGTGTTCACATCAATTATTCCTAAATTATTATTCCTAAATTATTATTTGTTAATGATTATTTGAACCATGATTGGGCCCTCTTTATAAACCAGAAGTTACTATTTCTCTCTCCTGATATGGAATGAAATTTGTTAGACCAGATAACAGAGAATGTCAGCATCTGAACATATGAATTTTTAAGTTATGTCCTTAGAATAAGATGACTCAAGGATAAGATTAAAAATTATGTTTTGAAAATTTTTCACAAGCTTCTTCAAAATATTTTGTCAACTTTTTTTAATTGATAAAATTATCCCATTGTCATAGTTTAGCCCCGCTCAGGACCAAACTATGCAGTCTCTCACTCACTTCCCCCAACCTCCACGGGAACAGGGGGAGATAATTTAAGAAAAAAAAAAAGGCTCAAGTTTTGAGATAAGGACAGGGAGAGATTCTTAAAGTTACTGTTACAGGCAAAACAGACTCAACTTGGGGAAAACTCTTTGTTTACTATTATAACCAAAACAGGATAATGTGGAAGAGAACAAAGTAACTTCCCCACACCCCTCCCTCTTCCCAGGCTCAACTTTATCTTTAATTAGCTCTACCTCTTCCCCCCACCTCCCACCCCCAAGTGGCACAGAGGGGAAGAGGGAATGGAGGTTGTGGTCGGTTCATCATATGTTGCTTTACATCACTCCTTCCTCCTTGGGGGAGGAACTCCTCACATTCCTCCCCTGCTCTAGTGTGAGGTCCCTCCCACAGGCTGCAGACCTTGATAAACAGCTCTTGTGCAAGTCATTTTTCCACAGGGTGCAGCCCCTCCAGAACAACTGCCCCAGCATGGGCCCTCCACAGGCCACAGCCTCCCTCTGGTGTGGGGTCATCCATGGGCTGCAGGTGGATCTCTGCTTCTCCATGGGTCTCCATGGGCTGCAGGGAGACAGCCTACCTCACCATGGGCTGTACCACAGGCTGCAGGGGAATCTCTGCTGCGAGCAGCATTACTCCTCATCCTCCTTCTTCACTGACCTTGGCATCTGCAGCCATTCTTCTCACAAGAAATTCTTCACAACTGGCTGAGGCAGCTGCCTCTCAGGTTTTCTTCACATCTCCTCTCTTCACTTCTTGCAGCTGGGCTGGGCTGAATCAGGCCCAGATGGCCACCTGGTAGGAGGCCAGAGGGTGAGGGCCGCAAGGCCCACAGGGCTCATGCCTCCCCCTCTCTGCCCCTGCTCCAGCTTCTTCACAACTTCTGCTTTTATTTTTCCCCTTCTTAAATACGTTATTATAGAGGCATTATCAGGGAACATTCTACCATCAATTGGCTTGGCCTTGGCCAGCGGAGGGTCCACCCTAGACCCGTCCGAGTCCACTGGACAAAGGGGAAATTTCTAGTGGTTTCTTGCAGAAGCTGCCACCGTAGCACCCCTCATTAAACATTACCAACACATCCATTAATCTATGGATAAATGTACGAATCTGTAAGCTTTGTAAAATTGTATTGCTAACAAACTGGACATTGCATTAGAAGAATTTAGAATCAAATAAATCTCTATTGGCTGATATAAATGAATTTATTTGAAAGATAAAGCTGAGTTCAACATACTCAGACTATATTTAAATAAAACAAACGGCAAAAAGAAAAGATACCTTCATTTTTCTTTTTTGTTGTTTTTTTTTTTTGTTTTTTTTAAGGTTATCGGCCTAATGGTCACTATTTTCATTACTTTTTCAACTTAGAGGACTGTTCTTTATTTTGAAGTCTTTGCTTGTTTAGAATCCAGAGCTGTAGAGGTCACTTATGATGAAAGAATATTTGAACATCCATTATCTGCAGGTGCTGAAAGATTAGAGCTGTCATTTCCAGAAGTACATCTTGAGAGAAAACTGCTATATTTTAGTTTAATTTTGTTTTGAGAAACTGTTTAATACAGCACTGTCCATCAAGTGGGTATAGAAGGCTTGGATATGAAAGATAATTTGAATGCACTCAATGTCAGTGTTATGTCACCTACAAATTACAGTATGTTGAAGGCATTCTGAACGACATATGTTCATATATTATCGACAAAGACACTGTATACAGCAAGATGTATCTGATGAACAGCTTTTACCCTAATTTTCTAAGAAAACAAGTTTCATGTAGTGATCTGTCTTCATATGCTTATGTGTGTCTGTCTGTCTCTCCTTCTGTATGTCATCTATGAAAAACATTTCTGGGCTCATTGGCAGATTTGAACCAATAAATACAAAAAGGCACAGAGATAATGCAGTTTCCTGAAGCTTTGTGAAAATAGCCAGCTGGGTAAAGAAGAGAAATTCAATGAGTTCTTCAGCTTTATATTAAACAACAGAGCACCTTTTTCATAAATGTTCCAGTCTCTGGATAGAGCATCAGTCAATGTTTGCAGTTATCTGCAGGACACAAATCTGAAAACATCACCCAGACTTCATTAGTTTCATGTCCACAGAACAATTTTTGTATAGCTTTTGTGAACATTATTCTATGAGGAATACTGCATTTGCATTACTGTTGTGACTGTAGTCTGTTAAATATCTTGTTCCTAATTTTCCAATGAAGGAAACGTACGTGAAGCAAAAGTGTACATATATGAGAATAATGTGTATAGACATACAGTTGTGTGCATGCATGTGTCAATGCAAAACTTGGAGCTGTACTTTTTTTGGCTTCCAATTTGGATTCCATCATTTCTATGTTACTTTAAGGTCAAATGTGATTCTTCTGGTTTTCCTTTTCCATTTTGGTATTGTAACACTTAAGGAAACAAATTATTCTGGAAAAAAAAAATAAACTTCCCCAAATACTGATCTGCACAATTTCTTTTTTTTTTTTCCCTTCTTTTCCTTTGTTAATTTTTTGTCCCATTGCAAGGTAATAATCTGATTGTATGATGTGCATTCCTTTCGTCCTTTGTGAGCACACAAACTGAATGTAAAACCACCTGAAACAGAATAGCCAATACAATAGTCTTATGTCAGATAGGAAAAAAAAAAAAAGAAAAAAAAATTGAATTAAACAAATTAATCATTTATAACTATTTCAATATAGTCTTGGCTTGACCTTGAAGTGCAGTTCAGAATAATAAAAGGGATATGATGTCTCAAGGGTATTTAATCTGATTCCTTTTCAACAATGAAACTATTCTGGAAAATTTTAACTGAGATAGATAGTAGAAGTTTCATTTCAGATTAAACCAGGGAAAGCACTAAAGCTCCTTTTCTCCAGTAAAGGAACAATCTAGAAGGAGGATTTTGAAGACATGAAATCCTTATAAATATAGATATGGGGATATGTGTGTGTGTGTGTATACACACACACACACACACACACACACACACACATACCCACTATTTTAAAATATTTTATCAAGCCAGTAACTGAAAGACTACTCAATATTGTTAGTAAATTCTCATTATTCTAGGTCAAATCTTACAGAATACTCAGTAACCATTTTTCTCAAGTGAGATGTTTCCAATTTAACACTTCTACAAATGCAGTCATTATGCTAAATGTGCTTTTTTTTTCTGAAAATCTAGCCAATTATTTACATCTTTCAGTGGAGGTGAGACACTATTATTCAGAAACATATTTTTAAAGTTAATTAGCACCAGAATCTTCAAAAGTATCTTTTTTTCAAGGCCAGATATGTTATTTCAGGGTCAGTTAAAGACCATAGGAACATTTAAATACGTACATAGAGTTTGGTGTCTGAACTTCATAATAATCAACAAATACCTGATCAACAAGGCTTGATTTAGTTGCCACACAAAAAATGTCTAGTGCTGTTTGAGATGCCATGGGGTATATCCATCCTGTCTGCCACTCCAGAATGGTGATATAACTGGATATCTTGGTCACATGAAGAAATAAGATTTTGATTTTTTTTTTTTTCCTGGAACAAATTCCCACCCCTTTACAGCTTGATAGAATTCACTGCACTATTAGGATTTCAGCATACTCTCAAAGAAATTATACTCATCTCTATCAACTATGTCAGCTTTGCCAAGAGCTAATACCATATGTATTACCTCAGACTAGTTGACTAATAAAATAGAATCATAGAATCGTAGAATCTTTAAGGTTGGAAAAGACCTCTAAGAACATTAAGTTCAATCATCAACCTAACACCACCATGTCCACTAAATCATATCCTGAAGTGCCACATCTATATGGTTTTTTGAACACTTCCAGGGACGGAGACTTCACCACTTCCTTGGGTGGCATGTTCCAGTGCCTGACCACTCTTTCAGTAAAGAAATTTTTCCTAATTAGAAGAAGAATAATTAGGAAAAAGAAGGAGAACATGTTGGTCAAGCAGGACCTACCCTTCATGAACCCATGCTGGCTGGGCCTCATCCCCTGGTTGTCCAGCATGTGCCAGGTGAGTGCACTCAAGATGAACCACTCCATAAGCTTCGCCAGCACCGAGGTCAGGCTGACAGTCCCGTGGTTCCCCGCATCCTCCTTCCAGCTGTTCTTGTATCTGGGCATCACAATGGCAAGCCTCCAGTCATCTGGAGGCACCTCCCCTGCTAACCAGGACTGTTGATAAATGATAGAGAGTGGTTTGGCAAGTTCCTCTGTCAGCTCCCTCAGTACTCTCAGGTGGATCCTACCCAGCCCGATAGAGTTGTGTGTGTTCAGGCAGCATAGCAGGTCATTAACTGCTTCCTCCTGGATTGTGGGCTTTCATTCCACTCTCTATCCCCATCTTCCAGCCCAGGGAGATGAACACCCTGACATAACTGATCTTACTGTTAAAGACTGAGGTAAAGAAGGCATTAAGTACCTCAGCCTTTTCCTCATCTTTGGTGATAATGCTCCCCCCACATCCAATAAAGGGTGGAGATTCTTCTTGGCTCTCTTTTTGTTGCTAATATATTTGTAAAAACATTTTTTATTATCCTTAACAACAGTGGCCAGATTGAGTTCAAGCTGGGTTTTTACCTTTCTAATTTTCCCCCTGCATGACCTAACAAGCTCTAAGCTCTCTGTACTCTTCTTGAGTCACATGACCCTTCTTCCAAGAGCTGTAGACTCTCCTTTTTTCCCTGAGTTCTAGCAAAAGCTCCCTGTTCAGCCAGGCCGGTCATCTCCACCGCCAGTTCATCTTACAGCACATGGTGACAGCCTGCTCCTGTGCCTTTAAGACTTCCTTCTTGAAGAATGTCCAGCCTTATTGGACCCTTTGCCCTTCAGGACTACCTCCCCAGGGACTCTTTTAACCAGTGTCCTGAACAGGCCCAAATCTGCCCTGTGGGGAGATTCATTGCCCTATTTCTGATATTAAAATTGTAGACATCTCCATGTGAGCTAGTCACAGTAATGTCAGTTAAGTACTTTAAGGTGCGATTCATCTTTTTAACAGAAGTGGTGACAAAATCAGTTTGATTTTTTGGGGGTTTTCCTTTGTTTTTAAATTGTGTGATTAATATGATTTTGTTGCTTTTCTTTCTTTTGTTTTCAAACACATTTCTTTGACTTAAGGCCACATAGTAATTTTGGGAAAATTTCTTTTGCACTTTGAGTTATTGCGTTGACTGCACAGAGTGTTCACAGATTCAAGGCCAGGCTGGATGAGGCTCTGAGCAACCTGATCTAGTCAGGAATGTCCCTGCTCCTTGCAGGGGGGGTTGGACTAGATGACTTTTGAAGATCCCTTCCAACCCTAACCATTCTATGATTCTATGATTCTAAGTGTCTGTATTAAGACCTGTGTCTTAGATGTTCTTGTTTTTATCATTGGACTATATTGATAGGGTGGCCAACTCATTTGTAGGCATCTAAGAGATGACTGCTGGATCCTACCTACAGTAATTTTTTACTCTTCAGTGACTTATACATATGTCTCAGTCCTAATCATTTTATGCTCAGAAAGGTAGGTGCTTATGTCAACTGTGGATTTGAATGCTCAGTTCAGAAAAAAAAAAATTATACTTTAACAGGAATTAGAGCCGTAGTTTGAAATTACTGGGAGTTAGCTGACTATGCCTTGAAGCATTGACTGCTAAAACCTCTGTTATACACAGAACCTGGAAGACAAACACAAAATAAGGAATCATTGGCTATATCTCGCTCAGTCAACCAGAAGCAGAATTGATGATGTCTGCAACTGCTAAATAAAAGATAACGGGAGGCCTATCTATCTCTGCTCCTCATGCCAGGTGTCACGAAGTGACTTAAAAAGTTATATGGCTTAGGGACATACATCTTCAGAACTGACAAGAGAAAACTGGGGAGGAAACTCAAGCCCTTGACACCTCACACTGCTTTTTAAAATCTCATTTCATGGCAATGCTGTGAATTTCTGCAGCATTCTCTTTCTCTCCCTCTGAAGGCCTAGCCATTAGCTAGACAAGTGTGGATATAAACTAGTTGATAACTACTTGGTCTCAAGAAGAGAGGTTGGTCTTTGACTCTCTTTTATTAAGTAGTGTCGGCAAAGAGCCATTTATGTCTTGAATCCATTGTTTTTTAATATAGATCAGGACATTTGTAAGACAGCAGCTCCTACAAATCTTGTCTATGAATGAAATGTCTCCAGGGAAAAAGACTGAAAAGAATCTTCTACTTTTTTTTTTTTTTTTAACAGCTATAGAAGGTTATACTAACAAAATGTTAATGTAATTGCACAAAACACGAGATTCTAATTCTTCTTTCTGTTTCATTGGTGACTTTAATGAATAACTGCTAGCTTCCAGGGAAATTTTATCAGAAAATTTTACCAGGTCATTTGTGAGAAAAATCAAAAGGATGAACAACATATCATTTGAATATAAATTACAAGAAACAATCTATTATTTTTTTCTAATCTTCTGCTTAAAATTTGAAATTCAGTACTTACACCCTAATTCTGCAGATGTATTGCAAAGTTGCTTTCTCATAATTTAGTTGTTAACTAGCAATTGTGCTATGACAGTTCAAAGTAACTTCTTTAACTTTAGTTAAATCTTTCTGATTCTTACTGTCTTTTGTTTTCTGATACCATAGTTATGGTCATATTTGTGATCTATATTCTCCACATCAATGACCTCATGGTCATTAAATTTGTTTAATTTATTACTACAACTATAGAGACATCATCTCACTACTGGCAAAATACAGTGGGCTCAGTTTCCTGCCATTTCTCAGGCCTTCCTTTTACTATACTTGCTTTCTACTTTTGCTTCAAGTTGCTTTTCCATCTGTTCCTTCCCCCCAAAAAAATTTAATTTCAGGTATTAAACATCGTGTATTTTATTAGCTGATATTATATGACAAGTGCTTAACTTGGCAGATTTTTTAAAACATGAGCAAATGCATTCTGTAGCAATGGACCGAGTCCTTAAGTAGTGAAAGTAGTAGCTACTGTATTGAGTACTGAAATGATTCAGTAGCCAATAAAAATAGGGGCACATTCTTTGTTGTCTCAGGTTCTGAAGAGCTTCCAATCTGAGCACATAAAGAGGAGAAAATATAACAGGAGAAAGAAAGAATGTGACAACAGCAAAAAAAATACAGGGTTGGTTGGTTTGTTTGCTTCTTTTACTAGCATGAGATGAATACACAGAAGGAAAAAAAAACACTGGAGGGAAGTAGAAAATTAGGACTACGTGGTAAAAAAAGAAAGATCAAGTAATAAAGTTCTTTTGAAGAGATTGAAGGAAGTGTGACAAAAATAGCAAGTCAGTACAGCACTAGGAGGCTGTGTCTATATGAAAGAGTGGCCTCTCACTGTTGGCCTTTCCTGAAACATTGGGACTGACTCAAGTGGTATTGCTATCTTTTCTGGCTTAGATTATACTTGGTGTAGTGCCATACTAACAAGTAAACAGTTCCAGTTATTTTGTATCTTCCACAGGTTACTGATATGCAGAAGAGGGAAAATCCAGAGTTATTCCCTCTTAGGAGGACCCCCACACCATACAATTGCAAAAGTAGATGGCCTTTGCAGAAAACTTGGCCACAAATTAAGTTCAGAAGGGAAGTGTGAATATAAAGTGAGAAGTTCCTCAGAGACTGTGTGGTTAGGGATATGAAGTTTTGTAAATACATTGTTGGGCAAGAGGATCACCTTTCAAGGTCCTTCATTTCTTTCTAATTTCTGAAGTAAATTCTCCTTGATGTGTAAATAGCTTCTATCCTATTCTACCTATAGCCTGAGTATTCTGTCCTCCAGGGCTCACCTCTTCAAAATTATTTGAGAGCTCAAGTCTGAGTTCATCAAGATTTTTTTCTTTTAAAACTGTTGTAAACTCAGTTCTAGATGACTATCTCATGCTCATTTCACAAGTTTTAGTACTTACCCATTACCTGGTCCAGGTAGAAACTTTCACACTTGGATTTATGTAAAGTGTAACTAGAACAAGTAGCAATTACTTTCCTTTTGTGGCGTCCAGAACACTTGTTTAGAACAAGAAGCACAAGGTAGAAGTCATTCCTCTGTTTATGTGGTTTTAATTTTTTTTTTTCTATAAAGTCCATAAAGAAAATGTTCTTACTACTGGGCTGTAGAACAGTTCTCATTTCTTTCCTCCACACTATTTGTCTGCTCAAAGTGGAACAGTTTTAACTAACATTCCTCTCTAAATATTGTATCTATTAGGATTTTCTTTTGGAGATATTGTTTAAGTATCTTCAGATACAGGGAGAACTGCAATATGAATATCCAATATAATTGTGGAAACCTCTATCTACTAGGCTATGAGAGGAGAGGGAGGTACTACTTCCTTTTTCTGTCACTGTATAGAAGAGAAACTGCTTTAAGTGCCTAATCCCAGGGTGTTATTCAAGGCTATGAATCCAGTGTAACTCCTAATAGCTTTAGGAAGTCTTAGGCTAAACTACATTTTTTTTTTTATCAGCAGTCCATATTTCTTACATTAGGTGGCTTGTACTTCTGTATTTGAGTATTCTAAAGTACTCAAATTTTGTAGAGAGCCTGAGTTTGCTGTAGCAAAACCAGCAGACAGAAAGATATTGAAAGTTTGCTCGTTGTTCAAATACCGAATCCACTTAACCTCTACTGCTCAGAAACTGATTGTACAGAAGGCACAGTCAAAAGCATCTATCAATAATATGATTAATATAATAATTCATAAAGGTTTCTTCATACATGCAATGAAATATCACATTTCAGCCTCACTTAATTAATATGTGCTGCAAATTCATTTTCATGAGCTTCCTTTTCCATTCATCACTGATTTAGCAATTTCAAGTGTGTGGTGCCTCTGCATAATTACAGGTGTCTGTTTCATTTTTACCAGACAAGGTATAATTAATATGTAAATTATTTTATTTTTCTGTGGGAGAGAGGCATCCTGGTATTTTAAAGAGCAATGTGTGAGCTATGGGACAGTGACAGGATAAATATAAGGAGAGTTCATTTCTGTATGTACTAAGGAAAGTAAATTACAAGCTTCTCTGTTCCTTATTACTAACAAAATTGTGCAAAGTTACGTATCAAAAGGCACCTTCAGAAATAGCAGAAACTGAATTGTAAATAGAAACAGGAGATGGGAAGAAAGACACAAATAGTTGCCCTGTATGCAGACACAGTAGCAAAGACAGGAGAGAGGAGGGAAAAAAAAAAAATCTGAGGAAAAATATCAGATGGGAAACAAAGGAAACAACAATGGAGTTTGTTCTGAACTTCACTTCTATAGATGTACATCACAGATAAGAACCGTGTAACTATCTGGGGTGTAAAAAAGAGTAAATGGGAGGTGAGTTTGAACAATTATGTGAGAAATTTCTCATGTCCATGACTGTGAGGTACTGTCAGCACCAATTTTGCCTTTACTGAAAATTTTTCTACTCATTCATAATTTCAATGAAGGTCCTTCTGTGAATCTACAAGCCAGTACAGACTAGGACCTAGAAAAAGAATATCATAACAACTATTACCCTTCATTTTTCCCTAGTAGGAGAGGTTAGTTTAGCTTTTATCCAAGACCTAACCAGTCATTGCCAATATAGCATATAAATTACATTCTTACATGATTTAACCACATTTTTTAAGGTGCCAAAATTAGGACTTCCTTCTGACTACTGAAGGTATCCGAGAGCTGAAGCTACTGCCCTTTACCTTGTCATTTTCCTTCATTCATGTTTCTGTACCCATGAGGTTTGATGATTAATGATCTAGCCTTACATGGTCTTTCTGTACAGTGTGAAACTCCAGTGGCTTCAGGGTTATACGTTCACCCAACTTATCAGCTTGAAGATTGTCAGTAGGTTTAATGCTCTGTTAATACAAGCAGCCATGCCAAATGATATCTTTCAGACTCTATTTTAAAATCAGTTGGATGTTTTGCCTGTTAGTCCTACTGGAAGGCTATTCCAGGAAACTTTTTTTCTAATTTTCTGTCAGCTTATAGACATTTGCTTTTGTGATAATGTTGCCCTTTCGCTCTAATATATCTCTTTCTTCCTGCTGTTTACTCCTGGTAGGCTTAATTTAATCTGTTCTCTCAGACTTAGGTTCCAAGATCTTTTAATCTCTTATTTGCATGAAAAGTTGTCTATACCCTAATCATCTTAGCCTGAACCTGTTCCAATACGGTTTCATCATTCTTTGAGACAGGTGACCAAAACTACAAGGAGTTGCCCATAAGAAACCTTGCCATAGTCCAGGGTACTTGGGCTACATAGCCATCAACCCTTGAGTCATGCAAGAATACCTTGCCCGTAATACCGGGAGTTTTTATTTACCTTCCTGGTTTGTATGGTCATGCTCACTCCATCAAATATGATCAAAATTTGAAACTATTTCATTAATATGTGGATATTTTGACTGTTATTACTGATTGTGTCATATTTTCTAGATAATCTGTACATTATATGCAGTCTTTTTAATAACTATGTGGGTTGTTTTTTAAATAAAACTACCAAATAAATCAACTTTGTTTTACCTCAATATCCATTCCATTCTTTACTATATCAATCTTTCCTTTTCTTGTATTTTAAAGCCAGGAACAGGAATAAAAGGAATTATAAGTCTAACCTAAGATTCCCATTTGTAATACTAGCATTGACCTCAGAAGAAGTAAGAAAAACTTTTATGTGATATATTTCATACAATTTGTATGAACTTTACAAAGGCAAGAACTCTCTGGCGTAGATACAAAACAAATAATGCTTGATCACAGTCATAATGCTTATACTATTCTGACACTAGTAGAAGATATTATCTATTTTTAAAGTATTAAAATTCTACTTACATTGCTGACTCAGAGTTTTGGCGCTTGGGGATATGGATGACATTGCAAATGAATGTTTGAAAATTATCTTCTCTGGCACTTATTTTTTTTTATTGTTCTTGCTATCTTAATGATTTAAACGCAAGACTATAGAATCTTGTTTTAAGTATGTCACTTGAAAAAAGCTTTTAAAAGTATATGCTTCTGAGGGTCATACAGCTGCTATCTTTTGAGTCAAATCTGCTACATGATTACTGCACACTTCTTCCTCTGTGATAAAAGTGCCATTCTCCTGAGATAAGTGAAGTTTCATGTCTCCATTCTGGAAGAAACTCCACTTAGCTGGATTCTTGTGGCCATGTAAAGCCAAAGGTCTGATGTGAGTCTTAGTTAAGGAAATTGCTCTGGAGCTAGGAGGGGGAAATTGAATTGCTCATATGAAAGAATTTGGTTATTTCTCAAGCCACTTGGACCTATCAGAGTTAGCTATCAGAGCTATCAAGGTTTTAGGGGTTTTAATGTCATATAAACCCAGTATACGACTAAAGTTTCCAAAGCTTTTGCTCAGCCACAATCCTATTTCTACAGATAGGAGCATTTTTTCACAAGCAGAGAATATCTTCTAGTTGTGAGGCTCCACTACTGAGTATACAGCTCACAGCATGTCTGTAGAAATTATCTAGGAAAAAAAATACTATTTTATTGCAAAGACTGGGAAAAACTTATGAGTGTTTAAGCTTCACTGTACAGCCAGAATCACTCTCAAATATCCTTTTAAGAGAGGAATCCTAGGACACAGCTGGACTAAGAACTCATAGCAGCATGAATCCACTGGGAATGCTTTATGATGCCTTGGGGAAGAGATGGTGTTTTGAAACCTGTGGAAAAGCACAGAACTACCACTAGATCTTCACTAGATCACATTGCTCCTGAGGGAAACGGGATCAGTATTCAGGCTCATCACTTCTATAAGTAACATATTATTGGAGATTCTGGGGGTCCAGAAGTGCTGCTGAATACCTTACTGCTCAACAATATGCCTTTCTGATTACAGTGATTACTAGAAAATGCTCATTTGATGCTGTGAGAGATTGTGTCGAATATTTGTCTCAGCATTGTCAAAACATCAAACCACCACCAGAACAATGGCTTCCCATTATCTCGCAAGCCAACTCCTGTTGTCTTGTGAACCTGAATGCAGAGCTGGTTCTGAGAAATCTAGCCCTACCCCCGGCATGCGCCCAGAGATGCCTATCACCCGGTAGTGGGCATACATACCCCCCCCACCCTGGGTAATGGGCATGCATATCACCGCCAGGTGAGGGGTGCGGCTAGGCAAACCAGCTCTTGAAATACAATGAAAACAACCAACATAAAAGGGGAACATTTTTTTCCGGAATATACTTCATTCATTCAACAGAATACACATTCGCTGGAATACACATCCACGGAACTGACATCAGACGGATCGTTCCCCCATCGAGCGAACCGGACTGTCAGGATGCCACAGCTCCGTGGTGGTAGCTATTACAACCGAAACTCTTTTCCCTCTTTCCTTTCTTTCTCTCTTTTCTTTTGCATTTACAAACTTCTTGTCGGGTTAATAAAGTTACCTGGCGTTTGACTCCGTTTTGAGTCTTTATTCTGTTCCCATGAATACGAGCAAAACCACTCTCTGGTGTGTGAGAGGTTGGTCCAGCCACCCCTAGCCTCCCAGACTCATCTGAGGTTGGCTAGAACGCAAGGGGGCCTTCCTCTCATCCGAAATTGGAATGTGACAGATGCCTTGGGTATCAACTCTCTACCTGAACTATGCTGCTTCTAAGGATTCACATGCTATTTCAACTACCTGAGGTAGGTCCTAGGGAGCTGGAAAATTGTAAAGGCTCCCACTGTCCTGTTTTCTTATTTGTCAAACCCTTGGGTAAGGAGCACTTAGTTATTATCAATTACCCCACAAAAAAAAGGACTAAAATAATTGCTTGGTTGGGAATATAAAACACACTGTCATGTCTACAACTGTAATCAAAAGCAGATGAGTAGATATGAGTACAGAGAATAAGGTAATGATCTAAGATGCTTCCACCACACATTTTCCTAGCCTTCAAGTATTTGCAACACAAGAATTCCTTGACTCAAAAACTATTTTCATGTTTTCAGTAATCCTCAGTGAATTTCTTCTGTATGAACTTGTTCAGTCTCTCTTGAAATACATGAAAACTTTTAGCTTCTTGTAACAGGGAATCTTATACTTTGGCAGCACATTTTGTGAAGAACCTAGTAGCTTTTAAGCCAGATCAGGTTGAAGTTAATAAGTAAAGAAGATAAATCAAATTGTTTATACACACAAAAAAAACCACTGTCACGTTTTGCTACACATCACAGTAGCAAAATAGAGGCATTGTGAGGAAGTGAAGGAAAAACAGAGTTAATCTACTAGAGTAAGATTTAATAGGAAATTCTTCCTCCAGTCAACTGATTGTTTGCAACCTTTCCTGAAACAAATCTTTCATCAATATTTTTACATATATATATATATACCTTACACCTCAGAGAGAACTTCATCTTGAGGGAGAAAGTCTCCTCTTCAGAGTCCTTCCAGGTGTTGGTATGCATTTCACATTTTCCTCCAAAGCAAGTTTACTTCTTATTTTTCTTAAGGACAGTCCACTCATTGTCCTTAATTGAAATATGTACAGGCTCACTTCCTCACTCTCTTAGAAAAGTAAATGTCTCTGTTAGGGCAGGTGTCATCTCCTTACTTGACTGACCAGCTAACCTTGAGTTATAAAACTCTTTGTGTCATAAAGTAGTGCACATGTTCCATTTTAACTTTAATTCTGACTCTTATTTCTTATTCTCAAAGATACACTCACACATTTTATTGCTGGCCTTCGTCTGACATCAGATACAATGAGTATTTGTAATGACTGTATCTTTCTTCAAGCTGTAGCAAAATTTAAAATGTATTTTTTGAGGACTTTAATACCTAGGTGTACATACTGTTTTACACTCTCTGTTACAGCATGACACTGAAGGATTATAAATTCTTCCACTTGGATCAAAATTTTCCCAAGTACCATCAGAAAGGGGTTACAGTAAAAGTGAAGATCAATATAGTTTCTAGTTTTACAGCTAAGTCTCCAATTTCTGTATAGCAACTTGGAGGGTCTTAAACTGGTGTTTTATTAAGTCATTCACTGATAGTGAGAATGTCAATGGTTACTTTTTTAGCTCATGCACCCAAAAATAAATTGATCTGAAATGTAAACCAAGATATTCTAGAGCATAAAAGAACAAATTCCTGATGAAGTTAGAAAAAGATTTCTCCTTTATATTGTAATTCCATTCCACAAGAAAGGATTTCATTTTCAAAAATATTTTGCAGTTACAATTGCAGGTTGTTTTTCCAAGGTCCTTTTTTTTTTTTTTCTTTCCTGTCTTATATATATTTTCAGTATTAGTACTAACTAACAGAATTTGTACAATTCTTTTCCAATGGATCCTTTAATAGGTAGAGAGCCAAGCTCCTTTCCAAATCTGTCTCCAAATTTAGATTTTTCAATATTTGATGCTACAGTCTTTTTGAGAATCAGGATCTGAATCTTTCATGAAATATCATGCAATATTATTGTTGACAACCTTTTTGGAAAAAAATACCTAGTTAGTGGAACTGATGAACACAGTCTTTGAAATCTAATATAAATCAGTACAATTTTGATGCTTCAGGTAAAACATATTCTGTGGACAACATACTTTTGAACATGAAATTCTCTGATTTCTAGTATTCAAAAAGTTGTTTGTCTCCACTACAGAAAATTCTTTTTTTTTTTCCTTGAAAAATTGAGGACAATAAATTCTTATTTTTTCCTTTATTTTTTTTTCATTTCCCTGCTTTCCTTCTCTTTTCACTATTATTAATCAAAATTAGAAGAAAAAGAGAGAAGTGAAAGCACAAAATATGAAAATTGAATAAAGGAAGGTTTTTGGGTTTTGTTTTTTTTTTAAATGAGAAACATTCCAAAAATCATATTAGTATAAAGTAATTAAATCTACCAAAATATTATTTAAAATTTCATAATCTTGCATACATTTTAATCATTATTAAAATACTCCATTAAGTGCCTTCCTGGATAGAACTGAAAACTAAGGATTTAGTTTAAATCAGTTTAAATCAGGTTCTCTGAATGGGAGTAACAAAACTACTATGATATAGTGACATGATTTATTTTCATGTAGTGATAATACTGACAAACAAGGTATGCAGCCCTTGTTTGTATGTAAGTTAATATGACATAATACATCCCTTCCTCCTCCAAAGACTAATTCTGAGGAAACAGACCATCCACAATCATCCTCCATGATTTTTTCTCTTGTTGTAAGATTGTGTTTTGCACTAATACCTGATATGTGTCATAGAAGCCAATGAAATTTAACTAGAATAAAATTAGAATAAAATATGAATAAAAGTTTTCCAGAACATGCATACTTTTTTTTTTTTTTGTAAAGCATATCACTTCCTCCATACTCAGAGACAATCCAACAAAAAAGTAACAGGAGTTCAAAAAGAAGTTTCCTCCCTTTCATACTAGACATTGGCCAACTCCTTAAGAAATTTCAACTGAAATAAAATAGTACTTATTTTTATAACTAATAAAATCTTAAATAAGGATTTATCTTGAACAATCGTGATTATATATGATCACGAGTATACACAGATTTCCAGATTTTATAACTAATAAAATCTTAAATAAGGATTTATCTTGAACAATCGTGATTATATATGATCACGAGTATACACAGATTTCCAGAGCATTTTAACTTGATCTGTATATGAAAATGCCCAAAATTGTGAATTATAAACAAACATATTATGAAAACGAAATTAATTTTAGCTATTTCAGGTAACATCACCAAGTATACTCAGTAAGGCTCTTCGTAAAAATGATTATTTTAAGTGAATATAAGAGGAAGTAACTACCACTTGACTCATGCATGGATTCTGATTATTGTGCAGGATCAGCTTTTCATCATCCAGGGTAATTTAAACATGTGGTATAAAATATATGAAAAGCAATTGAAATTACTGGCATCTAGAGCAGCCTGATGCTTTTCAAACTCAAAAGAAATATATAAACCACTAAACATGAAGAATATCAGTTTTCATATCATACATACGATACTTTATTGAGATGTCAATTAAAAGGTAAAGACCAGAAACAATGATAAGGCAATAAGGAAATCCCTTCTAATGGAAATAACACAAGTAACTCATACCCTACATAAAATAGATTACTATGTGGTTTATAAAATTAAAATAAAAATTCTAGAATTACTTCTTTTTTCCCCACGCACTTTTTTTTTTTGCACCCATGACAAGAGACAGCAGAAAACAACTCTGAGAAAATTTTCTTAATTTTCTTCTTAAGACAAATTATTGTACAATTATTACACAAATTATTATTATACAATTATCTGGAAATAATCAACTTCATTGATAAATCTTGATACCTCTCAATTGAATCTAATCTTGTTTAGTTGAGTTCAATCTACAGAGGATGTAGAATGTCTAGATAGCAAAGTTAAGTGTAAGAGAAACAAAAGGTCACTCATTCCAAATATAATCCATCTGGTTTTACCTACCTTTTAAAAGTTATTTTCCTAGCATTTTTCAGAAGACAGTTACTCACTTTTTTTTCAGGGTATTGTTTAGTATATAAACGTTCTCATATTATATATATATATACATATGTTCTATTAATACACTAGAATAATTCATTAAAATAACAAAAGTAAAATATGAATAAATTTTCAATAATGTAGCAGAATACAATAGACAGAAAACAAGAGAATGCTAGAGAAACAAAACTGTATTTTGAATAAACGAAGTTTGCTGTCAACTTGTTTTGCTGGTTGGTTGTTTTTCTCCCAGAGGGAGATTTATAATCCCGTTTCTCTAAGATATGAACTGGCAGGATATACACATTTAGATGTGAGTTTCTCTGCCTGTGTGTGTATAATAAACCAATATTTTCAGCTACTAGAAGCATACAATTAATTCATTTGGTTGGTTAGCATTTTTTTTTAATTCACACCATCTCTTTAAATTAATAAATACAAATTTAGGATATTAATTGCAAGTATTTTTTTCTGAAAATAATGAAAATTTTCTTCAACGAATAAGGTAAGCAGTTGGGCATCATGTCCCCATATATTAGACATTTTTGTCCACTGTCTATACAGGAAAGGTAGTCCCCATTAGCTGGTCATCTAATTAGCTGAATTTGTTTTACTGAGTTTGTAAGGAAAAAACTGACAACATCAAACTTTTTTTTTTCAGTGTGTTCAATTTCTGTCTAAGAATAAATTGCTAATAGAGGCAGAACATGAGAGAGGAGGAATGTCCAGGCATTTACACAATTTCTAGAGCATTTTGTCTTGGAGGCAAAAATCTTACAATATGAACTCTAGGCAGTCTGCACATATGAATGCAAATAATTACATTCAAGTCTATGCAGACTTGAAATCACCTCCTCACAGGCAAAAGGGGTCTTGCACATCATGCAAAATTGCCAAATGCAAGGAAACATTTTCCGCATTTCTGTTGGAATTGAACTATATCAGCCAAGGAAGTAAGCCAGTCAGCTAAAGACTAAATCTGTCCAGAAGGTAATGCATGGAGCTGTAAGATTAATCTATTTTGTCTTAGATTTAGTTTTATTGCTTCTGATTTTAAATCTAGAAATAATCTAATGTAAAATGCAGATAGGGCAAGTAGAGCTATGTCCAAAGCGGAAGGTCTTCTCCTTTTGGTCCCAAGTCAGATTTGCTGTCACTAGCCCCTCATTTCATTCTGTAATTCTGCTACATGTGGCTATATACTCTCAAGAGGAAAGTTGGCATTAGTTTGCTCCAAGGTGTATATTTATTTAGTTATATTGTCTTCAATTGTGGGTTTAACCTTTTCTATGTCTATCTTCCAAGCCCCAGAAATCAGTACTTATTTATGCAAAAAAAAAAAGTTTATTAGTATACTCCCTTTTTTGACAGACATTAGCCAGAAAAAAAAATGCAAAATGCAAAGTGTATAAAGGTACCTCACATTTCTTATCAATTTACTTTCTAGACAATAGAAGACTCCTGGACATGACTGCCATGACATTCCCCAGATGTGTAAAGGGAGCTCACTGGTATTTCTCTCTTTGGCAAGTTAAAAATCTTAAAGTAGCCTTTTCCTTCTACTACTCATCACTCATTTCCAGAGGAGAGCCATTTGACCAGCTAGTGAAACAGTTGCTGGGGGGAATCATGCATCAAAACAGTTGGGGGAAGTGATTCAGTTGAGAAGTAATGAAGCTCTCTTCATAGCTATACAGTTTTTTTGTATCATTACAACTGAAGGAGCAATGCTGGAAGGAAGGGGAAGATAGTCTGGTTCAGGCAGCACTAAGATAAAAAAAATAAAAATAAATTCTCGAACTAGGTCCTTAATTAAGCAGGCTGTATTATTCTGTATCAGTCCTCAGAGACACCAGACTTCTTTGGTGTCCAGGCACTTAAAGTTTTAGAAAGACAGCAAAATTTCAGTGCAATAGTATCCTAATGTGTGGGACTGTAATACACTCTGAATTTCTGTCAAATTTGTGACTTCAGTTTTATGTATTCAGTCCAAGAAATAACTTCAGCTTGCTCAAGTGACTGCATGCATTTACGAGTAAATATGTAGCTATATGTCAGGAAAAGGTCCCCAAAACACAAAGAGACAGAGACTTGTCTGCTAAAACTTCAGACTGTTTTTCAAGCATGTTTATAAAGTTTCTTTTTCTGTTATCTGAACTTCTGTGTGTTTCCCTGTAGGTAGAAGCAAGCAAATCCATTGCTTTTTTTTGTGTGCATCCCACTTAAATCTATACTTGAAGTTCATTTTTTAAGTATACGGCAATTTTAAGACGAGCTGACAAAAGAACTTTAAAATGTTGTTAAGTATCAATCATTTAGTGAAAAACAACTTGAATTACTAGGTTATTTCAGTAATTTATGTCTGAAATCAAGTATTTTAAGCCTTTTAAAAATATATCATCTTGTACTTCTGAAAAGGAACTCTTCTTTAATTGTAGCTATATTTAGTGCTAGAAACTGGATTCCTAAGAAAAAAAAATATCTAACATTAATTCTTGTAGCAAGTGCAGTTGCCCAGTTGTGCCTGGATGGACACGACCCATTCCACCTGGCTCTAATGGACCCACCACAGGACACAGCTGAGCTCCTCAGCCAAGATGGTGGTGCCTCAGGGAAAAATGTTTAAGAAAGGGTAAAATGCTGTGTGGTAGTGAGGAAAAAAAATGTGACAGAAGCAGCCTTGTAAGCATTAAGGTGAGAAAATAAAAAAGGGGAGGATGTGCTTAAAGGACCAGAGTAGAGATTCTTGTGGAGCCTGTTGAAGACCTCATGCCAAAGTGTTTCTATCTTGACACATGAACTTTCTCATCCTATTTTATCTCTATCTTGCAGAGGGGAGGAGTGAGTGAACAGCTGGGTGGGAGTTTGGCTGTTGACAAAGGCTAACCCACCACAATTCTTTATATTTGTCTTTTGAAATATAAATATAAAAAAATCCTTTATTTTTCTTTTACACTTTGCTATTAAGTTTTAATTCATATAGGCATATTTTGGCATTTCCTTTTGTGTTACTTACATTCATTTTCAAGTTATGATCCTTCTCCAAACTTAATTCTAAATTGTGTGTGCATACAAATCCTTGCAGTGTTAGATAAATGTAAATTTAAAATACTTAAACAGTTTTAGAACTGTTTCTGAAGGATCTGATAACCCTGATATTTATAAGAAACTGTTAACCCAGCACTAATTCTAAAACAAAATAGCTTTCCAAGCTCCTCTTTTTGTAACTGTACATAAAGATATATTAGTCTGAACTTAACAAACTAGAATTACTTTACTGCTTTCAAGTTGGTAATAATTGCACAAATTATTCCTGAGCTGAAACCTGTACACTCACTATGCAAACAACAGTATAATTCATACTTTGTTGAACAACAATACCCTCAAAGTAAATTTGTAACATAAAAATAAGACTTTGCTTCCTATTCAGTTGAACCTCAAAGAAGTATAAAGAAGGAGCTACCAGGGTGATAGGGGAATGGAGAACCTTCCATGCAAAAAAAAAAAAAAAAGGAGGTTAAACAAGGTAAGCTGAAAGCTAATATGAACTCTTCAAGGGGACTGCTGTATAAACACTTCAAAGGAAGGGAATAGACACAGGGAAAAGGTTGCTTTCTGTTGGTTTGTTTTTTTTTTTTTAACTACAGAAGACAACGTCACCACGAGATCAATCTGAGTATAAAAATTTGGAAAATCATAGAACTCTAACCACCAGAGTAGTGAGGTTCTGGAGTAGCTTTCTACTATAAATAAAATTTAAAATAATATATATGAATAATAATTAGCATGTTATCTAGATGGAATGTGAAAAGGTTTATATAAAAGAAGATGTCTGTTCAAGATAACAAAGATTAGACTCAACGGTTCAAAGGTGTCTTTCTTTTCATCTCCTTTTGGATTTATACTTTTTTTTTTTTTTTTTGATCAGCAGTTCTTTATGTACACTGGCACATGTTCAGTCCTAATGAATACAACACCCAAGAGAAGGGGTTCACAATCTGCCCTGAATTTATTTTTAAAACAGACTATTCCATCTTTAACAAAGGTTGCTCTCCAGCCAATCTCAGATTAGTATGCAAATTTTATTACACTTTTTTTTTCTTTAAACGACAATGCCGTAATTTAGCTAAATGTCAAGAAAATAGATTTATTCTCCTGGAAGGAAGAAGGATAATTAATTCTTCCATGAAAATGAATAAGTCTTATTGAAAAAAAAAAAAGAGAATCTAAGGAGAAACATTTAATTGTAATTGACTGAAAGAGTCCCACATTAAGAAAATATAGATCAAAATATTTGGCATGCAAAGCCGAGATGGGCCAAAATAGAAAAATCTAGTACTTACATAAGAGGCAGATACTTACACAGAATAAGTCACCTCAACCCTGTTATATGTCTTCAAGCATATGACAGCCAATATCACTAGGAATGACATAGCAAAATTACCATACCCCTGTAATTCCAGTTTTCACATGGCATGTGGCTTCTCTTACCACTACTCTTAAAACAGATCTAAAAATAGGAGAAAAAAAAAAAAACCAAACAATTCTTATTATCATGATTTCACTTATAACTACTATTAAAATGCCTTTCTGTTTCTATGGCATAGTACTAATATACTGAGTCTCCCACTCTCATTTTTATCCCCTTCTTTGCCTTTGCTGTTGGGCAGTGTTAGGCTACTGCTGCTCTGGGAATTAGCTTACAAAGGCTGCCTTATTGCTCTTCACTGAGCACCTTCCCACAGGGACCTTTAGTGTCACCTCAGTAATGCAACTTGCTGCCTCCAGTCCAGAGCCTGGAATCCAACATATATTCTTACGTTTGATTGTATTTCATTTTCTCATAATGTCAGAAAACATTTGCAAAATCTTGGCTTGAATTCTAATTTTTGTAATGTTGCATATTCTGACTGGCATCAATTAATGTTTTGGTGATTGGAAAGAAGTGAAGAGAGGAGTTTCTGGAAAAGAAAAAAAAACAAAAAAAAAGGAAAAAAGAAATACTCATGTGTTGTCAAAAAACACTGTTTACTTTTAAATTCAACATGTATTTAGTTAAAATAATAATGTGCAGACTGGTTCTAAATAAAGCAACAAGTTAAAATGCCAAAGGCAAAAATCATATCAGTTCCCTCATTATTGCACATTGAGATGGAAGCAGAGCTAAGTAAGGGGAGCATAGAGGGATTCTTTTAAATTTAATTCTGAGTACAATTTGTATCAATTTTAAACTACTGAATTTAAAAAACAGACATGGGAACTCAGCATTGGATTGAAACTGAGTATTTATTCTATAATAGAGATAAGCATGTGTATTCTTAGACAAGTTTTTGGATCAGTTGCAATTGGTCTCTTGATCATGCCAGAAGGCAGATAGTGGATTTGGTTTTGATATTTACACAAATCTACATTCGAATTAAAGACGACAAAATACTTCTATTTATCATGCATGCTACTAATTTGAGACTCACTAATGGAAGTTGTTTCACTGCAGAGAGAAGCTAGATTAATCTTGGCAAGACTGAGTAAGGAGCGGTAAAGGCTTTGTGACCTTACAATGTTGTTGGTTATGGTTTTTCTGCCTGCTCTCCGCCCCCCCTGGCACCCGCCTCCACGCCCCCCCCCCCCCGCCCCGCCCTGGGTTGTTCATTGGCTAGATTTAGATTAATCCAATTTGACATTACTTTTTTTTATGTGACTACATTGCATTGCACAGCATAGCCAGTGTCTATACGTGTATTGTTCACTCTCAGTGTTCCATAAGAGTTAGTGACCATTAAAGAAATACTTCATTGCAACATTGACTTCATCCTGACATATCTGACATTGAGAACATGTGAGGAGCACTGCACTTCTGTGCCTGAATAGGGATAAGATTTTTTTCTCTCTTTCTCAGTTTGCAGGCACCTTAATAAGGCTGTAACTTCAGTAAGACTGTGGTAGCTGCACAATCCCTTTCCCTGTTCCAGTGTCCTTTGTTTCAGAGGGGCAAATCAGCAAATGTTTTTATAGGTTTTTTTGGACCTACTCCATTCTACTCTGAATACTAAGATTCAGGGCTTTTCTTACCTTTTCATAACCTTTACCCACTCTATTTACAGGTATGCAATACAGAGAATCATGCAATCTCCTTGTTATCTCTCCATTCGCTACAGCCAAAATGAGAATTATAGGGGCAGGGGAATAATATTCATTCTTCCACATGTCCAAGTCAAGGCAGAGACAAGTTAAGCATTTTGTTATGTTCAGAAGAATACTCCCAGAGCAAGCTCTTACTTCTAGTATATCCGAGGGTAGAATTCATCTCCCTTAAATTTACATATCTACTGTATGGAGGCTTTGATATGTAGCCTCCTCTTCCAGGAGGAGGAACAGGCACTTCTAGGGTGTAGTTCATCTCACTGAAAAATAGATGACTAAACCAGAACAGATAAACCATGTCTTAGAGTAATTTATTTCTCTATTTCTTTAATTTTTTTTACTCAAAAAAAAAAAAGTGTAAATTACTATCTCAGATAAGGACTTGTATATCTAAATAGTTTCAGTACTAGGGCAGAAGAAACTCACTTTCATTTTTTTGATCATACTTTTCTTCGCTCAAGCCAAAAAGAAATATGTCATAATTTGTCAAATGTGTAAATATTGCATCCTTTTTTTTTTCAGTGAGACATAGTTCCCATGCTTTTCCATAATGACACAGTACTTACATAGTAATGAGCTGTTGTTAAGTACATAGTTATTGACCATTTTGGTGTTGGGCAAAATCAAAGCCAATATATTTACTCTTTTTTTTTTGTGTGTGTGTTATTCTTAATACAGATACTACAACAACATAGCCATACTCTGTAAATCTATTTTATAATTTTTCATTCCGGTTGTGGTAACAACAGTTGAACAGTCTATAGGAAAGTTTATTATTCTGTTTTAGTACAGACAAAAATGCCCATCTTTTATATTTAGTCTGAAAAGTGTTGATGCGGAGTTACAGCACAATATAAAAAAAAACAAAGGAATCATTTACAGAGGTGTTTTGTTCCCCTGTAGTAAGGAACACATCACTTCAGCCCCTGACGTGCATAAGTCTGAAAGGTCACTTCTTTCCTTACACATGCAAGTTCCACATAAAGCAAACTTTTTTTTTTTTCTGAATTCCATTAGCTTTTTTGTATCAAAGACCTGCAGGTGTTTTGATGTATACGACAAAAGATCTATTTAGCAGGCATAGCAGTTGCAAACATTGGGAAAGACTGAGAACAAAATTACTGAAGATGTGCTTCAATGCATCTTTTTGCTTCACTATATTCAATGCTTAACTGTGTATATGTTGTTTTTTTCAATCCATACAAGTCATAATTAATACTTAGGGATTTTTCACATTACATGGAAAAGTCACATGCTTGTTGAACAATTTTATTTGCATACTAATAAATTAATTCTGTTTAATCTTAGCAATAATGAAAATGTGATTGCACATTCCCATTAACTCACAGAATCATAGAATCCTAGAATCATGGAATGGTTTGAGTTGGAAGTGTAAGATGACCTTAAAGATCATCTAGTTCCAATCTCGCTGCCATGGGCAGTGACATCTTCAACTAGATCAGGTTGCTTAGAGCCCCATCCAACCTGGTCTTGAACACTCCCAGGGATGGGGCATCTACCTACCTCTCTGGGCAACCTGTTGCAGTGCCTCATCACCCTCACAGTAAAGAATTTCTTCCTTATATCTAATATTCATGCAGGCTTTTTCAATTCAAAGACATTACCCTCCCTTCTATCCCTACATGCTCTTGTCAAAAGTCTCTCTCCAGCTTTCTTGTAGGCCCTTTTTAGATACTGGAAGGCCAAAATAAGGTCTCCACAGAGCCTTCTCTTCTCCAGGCTGAACAGCCCCAAATCTCTCACTTGTCCTTACAGGAGAGGTACTCCAGCCCTCTGATCATCTTCATGGCCCTCCTTTAGACTCATTCCAACAGGTCTGTGTTCTTCTTGTGTTGGAGGCTTCAGAGCTGAACCCCAGAGTAGAGGGGGAGAACCAGTTCCCATGGCCTACTGATCACGTTTCTTTTGATGCAACCCAAGATATGGTTGCCTTTCTGGACTGCAAGTGTGCATTGATGGTTCATGTTCAGTTTCTCAACAATCAATATCTCGCAATCCATCTACTCAGGGCTGATCTCAATCCATTCTCCACCCACCTTGTATTTGTACTTGCAATTTCCCCAAGCAATGTGCAGGACTTTGCACTTGGCCTGGTTGAACTTCATGAGGTTTGCACGGGCCCACCTCTCCAGCCTGTCAAGGTCCCTCTGGATGGTATCCTTTCCCTCCAGCGTGCTGACCGCACCACAGAGCTTGATGTTGTCAGCAAACTTGTGGAGGGTGCACTTGATCCCACTGTCCATGTCACCAACAAAGATGTTTAAAAGTGTCTGTCCTAATACCGACCCCTGAAGAACACCACTCATCACTGATCTCCACTTGGAAAACAAGCCGTTGACTGCAACTCTGAGTGTGGCCATCCAGTCAATTCCTCATCCACTGAGTGGTCCATCCACCAAATCTACGTCTTTTGAGTTTAGAGATAAGGATGTTGTGTGGGACAGTGTCAAATGCTTTGCACATATCCAGGTAGATTATGTCAGTTGCTCTTCCCTTACACACCAGTGCTGTAATCCCTTCGTAGAAGGCCACCAAATTTGTCAAGCATGATTTACCCTTAGGGAAGCCTTGTTGGTTTTCACCAATCAACTTCTTATTTTCTATGTATCTTAGCATAATTTCTAGGAGGATCTGCTCTGTGACCTTGCCAGACGTGTAGGTGAGACTGACTGGCCTGTACTTCCTCCAGTTTTCCTTGTTTCCCTTTTAAAAGTAGGGGTTATATTACCTTTTTTTTTTTCCAGTCAGTAGGAACTTCACTGGACTGCCACAACTTCTTAAATATGATGGATAGTGGCTTAGAAATTTAATCCACCAGTTCCCTCAGGACCCACAGATGCATCTCATCAGTACCCATGGACTTGTGCACCTTCAGGTTCCTTAGATGGTCTCAAACCTGATCTTCTGCTACAGTGAGTGGTTCTTCATTCTCCCAGTCCATGCCTTTGCCTTCTGCAACTTGGGCTATATGGCTAGAGCACTTGCCAATGCAGAATGAGGCAAAAAAAAAGTCAAACCACCTTGTTACTAAAGAAATCTAATGTTACAGACCTATTTTATACGGTTTATTAATGGGCTATTTATAGTTGCAGAGGTGTTCTTAGGAGAAGTTTTCCCAGCCTATGAAGCTGTGTCAGCTTGATATTAGTATAATGTTTGTGATTTACTCTGCAAGCAACCTAACTTTTCTGAGCAGCATTATCAAATTACATATTTATGCAAAATTTCAAGACATCCAAACTCATCATTTTTCCCCCGATTGTTTTCCAGAACACATTAAATAAATTTAAATGAGGAGCACATATTATCTAAGTACTCCATAAGGATCAATACCTGAAATATGCCTATTTAGCGCTATCTCTTCCTCTCAGGCACATATAAATCTACTTATGGCACTGGAGTTCTTTCTAATTAACTCCTGAAAGAATCAAAATCTTGATGTACACACTAAAAAGGAATGTGCTAGTAATGAATAATCTACAGTATGTTTAAATCTCTGGCTATTAACTTCATTGCAAAACTATGGGATATACTCTTATGTGAGGTGTACACACACACACACATGTTAAATAGTAGCCAATACAGATTTACAGTAAAAAAAAAAAAAAAGAAGGATTCAGGGCTGTGAAGATAATGCAAAAACAACAAAATGTAATTTATTTAAAATATAATTAATTCAGGTTTAAAACAACTTTTACAAATGTGCGTAGCATGTATTAGGACCCAGTTCTACATTTCACCAAGTTCCTCTTTGATAATATTTTTGAAACAGTAGATATAAATGATACAACTTCATGCAATTAATGGCTAAAAGGACTTGGTAATAAAAAAAATGTTTGATTTTTTTTTCAAGTAACAGACAACGTTCCTGCAGTAAGTGCAACAGTCCTTTGTTTGAAATAGAGCCTATCTACTTGACATGGAGCTTATGCCATGTTTTCTCACAATCTTCTATAATGACCAATTATCCAGTTTAAAAATCTACAACTATTTTAGGTCATTTTCTTTTATTTTGTTTTCTTCTTCTTCAGCTGCCAGCACTGGTTCTAGTTATGCTTTCTCTGCTACCTTAAAAGCCCTTTTGTATCAGATACCTCCTTCCTCAAATAATATGCTTATGTCACATTTTAATATGCTTTTAAATTAGTGTATATATTTATATCACATTTTGTTTGTTTCCAATATCAGCATTTTAAAAACTTGTCTAGACTACCTTAAAAATTGAACAAGGAAGTTAGAGATTCCTATGGAAAAAGTAGTGACAAAAAAAATCTCATACAGAACAATGGTTCTTGGCTCTGAAGAAATTGAAGTTGAAATTTTGTTTGTACAATGGATCAGACTTCTCAATTTTTTTTTCAATAAATTATTTCTTTTATACTTCTTAACAAAAGAAGTAATGGATTTGATTTTCAAATTATTTGATTTGTAAATATTTTCATGGTATTTAGTAGGTCGTATGTTTCTATCTTTCTTGAGCCCTATATTATGTGTCTAATTGGATTATGTGTCCCAGAAGTACTATTAATCTTCACAGAGCTTAAGAGGAGATTCTATGCTTATGTGGAAAATGTGTGGAAACAAAAGTTTGGAAGATAAAGCAGCTTGATTCAAGTTATCACACATAGGTGTTTAAAGCTGTTTAAGATTACGACCTTCCTCTGGTCCTCTACATGAATGTCAGTATTCTGTTGATTTTACGTGGTACCTTCTAATCTCACATGTTATCTCAGATTAATCTAAAATGGATTAGATACCTATATGTGAGTGTTGGACTTCTAGATGGCTATAGATTGATAAGATTCCAATTACTTTTGATATATACTGCAGTATTTTGTATTTCATAAACTAGAAATCTTAGAAAGTAAGATGATACTCTAAATGTGAATTTGACAGCATTTTAATAAAAAAAAAAAACCATTTCTTAGAGTACTTATTAATATACTAGATCCTCTCAAATTTTGACATTAATCACTGGGAAAACTACTGTGAATTACTGCACTTTGAAATTGAGTCAACAGACTAGTAACAATAAACAATACATCAGAAATTCACGGTTGTATATTGTCATTTGGTTTTCAGTGTTTATAATAATAGCTTTTAATTATACTCCAAGATATTTCACATGAATAGTCAAGGACTAGTCATAAGAAGCCTTACTCGCTATGTTTGTTATTAATCCTTTGTTGATTTGAAGGGTGACATTACACAGATTTAAAAGATATAGATTAATATTGCCTTCATAAAGAAAATATGTTGTTTGTTTGTTTGTTTGTTTTCAATATAATAATGGAATAATCCATTATATGGAGAATTTCAGAAAACTAAATTATTCTTCTGAGGAGAAACACATAAGAATCCATTCTAGAGATTCGAGGCACAGGAAAAAACCTCAATTTTTCACATTCTTTATTATGAATATGCATAAAGACTGGAAAAGGGTAGGAATTAAGATCTGGATCATTTTGAGTGTTTTGGATAAAAGACTTCATTCTAATTCATCACTGTCTTCTGTCTTATCAAGTGTAGATATCAACAGTGGTTTAATGCAAAAGTTGCGAATGTTGCTACTGTTCATTGTACATACTAAGAATGAAGAAGCTACTGTAATTTTATGGTTGGCTTATATGCACAACTATATTTGTATGTAGGTGTATATGTACTTGTGTGTGTGTATATATATGTGTGTGCGTGTAGATATATATATATGGGAGGGAAGTAAGGGGAAGCTTATGCTATTTCCAATGTCTATGTAAATTCAGAGTAAAAATCCAGATAATTATTTCCACAAATGTTGAATCAGGGTTCTAGCTGATCTTCCATGGCTAGTAAGGAAAACCTATACACTACCAGGGAAATTCATGTAGGACTTTGTAAAGTGAATATTGAAAATGTTGTTCAATGCTGCAATTTAGAAAAAGGATGACAGAAATCAAATTCAGGTTAGAATTCCACTGAGGCAAAAAGTGAATGTTGGTTTAGAAACTAAATTAAATATTAAGTTTTTGCTTTTTCAGGTTTCTGTAAAAATATACATGCAAATGTAAAAAATATTTCCACTTAAGGTTATAGGGTAAAAAAAACTTGGCTTTTTTATTTTCCTTTGGTTCATGCTATACAGAAAGATGAGGAAGTTATGCAGTGACACTGAGTAATACATTGAACTTGAACAGGTTTGTAAATTTTTTTCTTGTGGCTGCTACAAAGTTTTCATTTAAGAGATGTTTTACTCTGACAAATAAACCCCAAACACCCATGAATCGAGGAAAAAATATGAAGGTGTTAAAAAGATAAATAAGAATTTAAAAAAATTGTTCAAAGGGGATGAGAAGTATCACCTCTAGGTCATGTAAAATCACATTCATGAAACCTTATTAAGCAGAGAAGCTCATAAGAAACAAGGCATTTTGTAATCTATCTCCTAACTTCCTAAGCAGTGAAAGGACTGGCTATGTGAAGCCCAGTGTTTCAAAATCTATTGCTTTACTTTTTCTCAAGGCTAATTAGTTTCTCCAAAGCTAAGTTTCTTCTACTGTTCAGTTCAATTGTCTTGAAAGAATATTGAACAAAACACCCAAGAACCCAACTGCCTCCTTAACAAAATTTGGTGTTTCTGAAGTCCATGGTTGAAATAGAGAGTAAGTTGAACATTCTCAAATTCAACCCCATAAAAGTACTTTATCACACCATATTGATCTTATTTCCAATTACAATAACTAAAACTCAAAAATCACATTTAGGCATCCTAAAGAAGTTTCAAACTGATAGAACAAAAAGGCCTTTTGCAGTCTTCCAACAGTCTTGGACAAGGAATTTCTTGAAGAACAGATAGTTTATTAAAGAAAAAAAAAAGGAAAAAAAAAACAAGGACAACAGGAATACAGTATTTCAGCATGAATATGTATGCACTTTAGACTAAAAAATTTATTGCAGTTTCATTGGAACAGAATTTTATACAAAAATAATTTTAAATTCCACAGAGTTATGAGTCTGTAATGGCAAAAAAAAATTTCAGGTTTGATTCGTTGGTTGTCCTTTTTTTTTTTCAAACTTTTAATGGTTTGTAAACTGGAAAAAAAAAGATACATGATGGAAGTAAAGAACTATTAAAAAAAATCTAATTTTCCTCTTAAAAAAACATCAGAAAAATATCCTAAAGAACTGATATACAGTAGATTAGATTCAGAGATGAAGGGGTTATTTACTACTACTAAGAGCATTGTTTGTTTCACAGTAGTACCATTGTTCATTTTCAAAGCACTCACAGAAATTTGACCTTTATTTTCCAATGACCATTTGAGTTTCAAAAGAAACACTTTGATAAAAGTCAGAATGTATCATCACCAAGAGCAGATCTTTCCATACTGAGAAAAGTCATTTAAAATGTGACTAATTAAAAGCATTTATCATCTTTCTGTTCTCTCCTTTTTTTTTTGTCCTTAACTACAATGCAATAATTTCAGTGATTGATGTCTTCAAATTCATGTGTTTAACTTAGTCATATGACTAAAAATGAGTTAAGTACTTCATGGATAAAAACACTTTACTGAATGTTAGAACACTGTCTAATTAAAATTAGACTCTTAAAATGTTTGTTGGAAGATATATTACATTTTTCTCTTGAAATACATCTGTTAACTAAGTTCAAATATACTAACCTGTACAGAATACCTGCAAGTAGTATATGTAATGTCCTCTTTCAGTATCACCATCGGTAAAGGTTTTAATGATTTAAGATTTTAAGATATCAATGAAAAGGTTAATGCTCGAATGACTCTGTTAGCCTCTATTAGGACTGAATGGTATAGGCAACTTCCAGAGAACAACTTTGTTTCCTGGGTACTTCTTCCTTCCTTTCTTTTTTTTTTTCTTAATATGAACTTCATCATCATAGCACATTTGGTATCCAGGAAAAATCTTAGCTTTCCCTTATTTGAAGATCTGGGGCTCTTCAGTCTGGAGAAGAGAAGGCTCTGGGGAGACCTTACAGCGCTCTTCCAGTATATAAAGGGGCTTTATAAGAAAGCTGGAGAGGGACTTTTGAGAAGGGCCTGTTGTGATAGGATGAGAGGTAACGGTTTTAAAATAGAAGGAAGCAGATTCAGACTGGATATAAGGAAGAAATTCTTTACTGTGAGGCTGGTGAGGAATTGGAACAGGTTTCCCAGAGAGGTGGCGGCTGCCCCATCCCTGGAAACATTCAAGGCCAGGTTGGACGGAGCTCTGAGCAACCTGATCTAGTCGGGGATGTCCCTGCTCCTTGCAGGGGGATTGGAGTAGATGACCTTTAAAGGTCCCTTCCAACCCAAACTATTCTATGATTCTACGATTCTATGAAAACAAGTGTGCCCCATTAACACTGTTTTCCAGTGACTGAATAGCTTATGTTAAGATAGACTAGCTCTCCTTTTCTGTTGTAGACCTTGCCTTCCTCAATATCAAATAGAAAACTTAACTCAGGGGGAAAAAGAACTATTACGCTTTTCTTAGACTTGGTGTCGTCGGCAAACTTGCTGAGGGTGCACTCTATCCCACTGTCCATGTCGCCGACAAAGATGTTGAACACGGCCGGGCCCAGCACGGACCCCTGAGGGACGCCGCTCGTGACCGGTCTCCACATGGACATTGAGCTGTTGACCACCGCTCTCTGAGTGCGGCCATCCAGCCAACTCCTTATCCACCGAGTGGTCCGTCCATCAAACCCATGTCTGTCTAGTTTAGAGAGAAGGATGTCATGCAGGACAGTGTCAAAAGCTTTGCACAAGTCCAGGTAGATGATGTCAGTTGCTCGTCCCTTGTCCACCGATGCTGTCACCCCATCATAGAAGGCCTTGCTTGTATCGTGTGTATATATATATATAAAACTATTGCGTTTCATTCAGAGGGCATTCATATTGTATACCATTTTGACATTCCTATCTCCAACTACCTACATTTTTCTACCTATAACTCACTACAGTGAGAAACTTGCAGTCATTCTGTTGTCCAAGATAGGTCATTGCAAGTTGACATAAGGGAGTAGTTATAATGGTATGTCAGAATAATAAATGGTTTACAATGGTATCCCTTCAAAACCCTGGACAGCTAACTTGAAGTCTTTAATTTTACCACATTTCCTGGGGGCTTTTTATTTGACATTTTTGTGGGTATACATGGGGCTTTTTATTGTTTGAGTTTTTTCCAAATTATATTTCCTGTGGAGTTTTGGAAATAACAGCTCAGGAATAAAAGAAATAATAACCATGAAATAATTTTGTAAACTTTCTCAGATAGTTTCTAATGTTCTTTAGAGTTTAAAAGAAACCAGACTATTGCAGAATAAGTCTGTATTTCAGAGATCAGTACTTTCAGTTCAGTATTTTCCTATAGAAAAGTCCTGGTTTTGGCAGGGATGGAGTTAATTTTTCCTCTCAGTAGCTGGTATGTTTTGGATTTTGTGTGTGAAGAATGTTGGTAAACACCCTGATGATATGAGTTGTTGTGAATGAGACCAAGGACACTGTCCTGCTTTCCAAGTCTCGCTAATTTGCAGATGCAGGAAGCTGGGAGAAAGACAGACAGAATAATTGATCCAAACTGGCCAAAGGGAGTATTCCATGCCATGAAAGTCATGCTCAGTATGTAAGTGGGGGCAGACCAGGGTGGGTATCTGCCTTCCTGGCATCCATCTTTCTCCCTTATTTTGCTGGCATCGTTCCCTCCACCTTGCTGGTTCCCTTTTGCTCCTTTGCTTGCTGCTCGGTTTTGTTTCCGTGATCGCTGCTCGGGATGGGCTGTATCGGTCATTGGGACATCGGGTGGTGAGAAAACATATACTGTTCTCTTTGTATATTTTTAGTATCCTTATATTCTGTTATTATTGTAGTTTTCCCTTTTTATTTTAGTAAATTGTCTTCATCTCAACCCACGAGTTCTCCTTCCTTCCCAATTCTCTCCCCCATCCCGCTGGGAAGGTGGAGCGTGAGCGAGAAACTGTGTGGTGATTCGGGCTAAACCATCACATATTCCATCACAAAGCTAGAAGTCTCTGATTTTTTGCTTTCACAATGGCTTTTTTTCCAACAAAAATTTTATTGAAGATTATAAGTTCTCCTGTGATATGAAATAAATTAATTTAATTAGAAATCAAAATAGATACTTAGAAAACTTCCTTGCATCATTCTCTCTCTTCCCCTGTGCTGGTTTTGTGTAGTGGCCCGGGGGGGGGGGGGGTGGCTATAGCAGCAGCTTCTGCAAGAAGCTGATAGAAGTTTCCCCTTTGTCTTGTGGACCTGGCCAGATCTAGGGCCCACCTGCCACTGGCCAGGGACAAGCTCATTGGGAACAGTGATAACACCTCTCTGATAACATATTTAAGAAAAGGAAAGGTAAAAAAAAAGAAATAAAAGGAGTGAAGAAGCAGGACGGCGGGGAGGGCCTCTGGGACTTATGGCCCACACCCTCTGGCCTCCTGCCAAGTGGCCGTCTGGGCCCGACTCTGCCCTGGCCAGCTGCAAGAAGTGGAGAGAGAAAATGTACAGAAAGTCAAGGCGTCTGCCTGGGCAGATTGTGAAGAATTTATTGTGAGAGGAATGGCTGTGGATGCCAAGGTCAGTGAAGAAGAAGGGGGAGGAGTAAAGTTACTCCTGGTAAGATTCCCCTGCAGCCTGCGGTGAAGACCACGGTGAAGCACACTGTCTCCCTGCAGCCCACAGACGACCACGGAGGAGCAGAGATCCACCTGTAGTGTCTGGAGAACCCCGTGCCAGAGCAGGCTGATGCTCAAAGGACGCTGTGACCCATGGAGGGCCCGTGCTGGGGCAGCTGTTTCTGAGGTACTGCACCCCATGGACAAGGACCTCACGCTGGAGAAGTTCATGAAGGACTGCAGCCCGTGGGAGGGACCCTATGCAAAAACAGGTGAGAAATGTGAGGAGTTCTTCCCCCAGGAAGTGGTGGAAAATAATGTGTGATGAACTGATAGTAAAGCCCATTCCCTGTTGCCCTCCCTGTGCTGTTCGGTGGAGGGGAAGCAGGTGGAGATAATTTGAAATTAAGTTAAGCCTGAGAAGAGAAAGGGGTAGGGGGAAGTTGGTTTTGTTCTCTCTCTCTCTCTCTCTCATTATTATGCTTTGGTTTTATTAATAATAATAAATAAATAGTTTTCCCCAAGTCAAGTCTGGTTTGGCCTTAACGGTAACTTCAATGATCTCTCCCTATCCTTATCTCAAACCTTGAGCTTTCCGTTACTTTCTTTCGCCTCCGTTCTCTCGTAGGGTGGGGAAAGTAAGTGAAAAACTGTGTAGTCTGGTCCCGAGTGTGGCTAAACTATGTCACCCCCCTCCTCTTTCTCTTCCTGCCCCTTCCCTCGAGATCCTGTTCAACCTCTGTAAAAAAAAAGTATAAATTCCCTGAGCAAGACAAACATTAAACAGTATGGAATCCCTATGGAAAATGTATTGTTTATTCTAACAATAGATAAATAATTATGTAGTTTATTTTATTCTAGAACAACTAGCACAGATATTGTTCAATCATTATAAAAGCAGAGAAAATTTATTTCTGCAACATAGTTTTTCTTTATGTTTTACAACCTGATAACAAACATAGAAGATGTAGAAAGTGACCATGATGAACCAAAAAGCTTTATTTTATATCACAGTTTGAGTTCATTTGCCTTCTTTTATTATTTTCTGTTTGATTAATTAATTATTTTTATTAGCTAGATCTCTATAGTATAACTTGGACAAACAAATCTTAACAATTATTTCTTTGTCAATTATTTCTATTAAATGGTAAACAAATACATATAATTTGATAATATTCTTACACAAAATAAAGCAGCTTATCAAACAATTTTGGAAATATGGATTTCAGAATAAATAGATTTTCTGTAGAACTAAAACTATTCACAAATTCTATACAAAATCAGTGAAAAGCCTTGGTAGAAAAAAATGAGAAAAATAATACAATAACTTCAAAATATTTTCTTTTGACATTTTGAAATGAAATACATGAAATATGGGATTCCAGAAATACCAAAGAAGCTTCTGCAACATTTTCAAAGTTTAATTTTTCCAAGTGTATTTTCCCAAATGTTTATTTCCCATTGATTATTTTTCAAAGATAATAATAAGACTTTAAACTGCCCAGTAAAATTATACAAGCTGACTCAAGTGTTTGCACTTACATATGTTCATGTTATTCATCCATATAATCTAAAAAAAAAAAATTGGGAAAAAAATCAAAGTGTAATTTTCATATTGTCTATGTTTTTCTCCATTATTTCATTTTGGTCATAAAATCAAAATGTGCTTTCTTTGAGTAAATGAGACCTGAAATAGAATTGTAGCATTTCTGTGGTTAGCCATGCTACTAAGAAATTGTTTTTATATTTCTTACTAAGTACATACCTTTGATCACACTAATAGTCTCAGAAAATAAAAAAAAAATACTGTTATAGTAACTAGTTCTTAGCAATTAATTATATACAAGAACTATATGAATAGATTACTGAACAATTCACAGAGTGTGCAATAAAAAATATCAAAAAGTGTGTGTGGTTATTGATATAATATGTGGTTATTGACATAAAAATAATTAGTAGTTTTTAAAATAATGCCATAAAATCTTACTTTTTTCTGCTTTATTAATGCTACAATCATACATATAAGGTATCTGTTTTTCTCATCCCACCTAATTACCCACTCCATTTTGTTTTGTATATTGCTGATGTAAATATTGTATTTGTGTGTATATGTGCTGTGTCTTTACACACATGTGCGTGTGTATTTGTATAAATGACAAAAATTTATCAAGATATTTCACACAGTTTGTATAACATATAGAAATATGTGAAATATAAATATGTAGCTTTTGATTTTAAATTTAATTCAAACTAACTCTTCTTCCAAATATTTAGAATACCCACTATCCACATAAGAGGAATGATTTCATAGGCATCCAATATTATGCAAGTAATTTTGCAAAAGAGAATGCTGACATGTAACAATCTATCTCATATTTTACGAGGATCAACCCAATTAGAATTTTGTTGTACACATGTATAAATAACGGAAAATAGGATAGACAATGAAAATACAGGAAGACCTTTAACATCAAAGTGAAGTTTGATTTTAGCTAACATTTACTTCCAAATATAGTAAATATCTTGACTCAATTCCAGAATAGGTGACATGTTTATCTTACCTTGTGCCCTCCTGTTCCCCAGTAGTCTTTGACTTACCATATTGTGACCTTTATAGTAGCTTTAGAGAGGATCAATCAGACCAAGACAGAACTGTAATGCAAAGAAGTATTCATTATTTTATATTGGCTTAAACTAATAGGCATGACAAGTAAAACACGGGTGATTGATTTCCTGACCTTTGAAGTGTTTTATATGTAAAGTGCATAAGTTCCAGTGATACAAGATATTTAATGTTAAAAATGAATTTTAATGTTTAACTATATTTGTTATATGCTGCCAGTGGACCTCACATTTCGTGAGAGCAAAATCTACTGTTTCATCTCTTTGCAATTACTCTTTTCATAAACTTCTCTGATACCTTTCCAGTTCTTTAAAGAATAGTATGAATATCCAAAGAATAAAAATCTCTTCACATATTCATTTTATGTGACTATGTACTGAATTGAAATCAAGTCAAAATCAAATTCAGGAATTTTTCAGAGACTAACTTTCCAAACAACTACATAAACTACTAATGTATATTTGGGACTGAATATAAAATGACAGCACTAGAAATTATGTGTGAGTGGAAAAAAAAAATAGGTGAACACCACAAGTTTTCATGTTTTGCCAAAAAATCAAAACCTACTTCAGAAAGAAATTAATGATCTAAATAACATAAAGAATTCCTTGTATTGTTATGTATTTGTTCACTACAGAAAGTAAGTTTTGAGTAGCTATGTATAACTTGTTTATAGGAGACTTAAATAAGATTTTCTAGAGTTCACTACGACTTGAAGTATGTTAAATGCTGGAGGTCAATTTTGACACGTGAATCAAGGGATCTAATTTTTAATTACAATAGAAACATACTGACCTTCTTAAAATAATACATATTTGTAGGATCTCCTGTCAGATGCTCTGAAGTTCAGGTCCCTCTTCTATAAGTATCTTCTGTTTGAAGATACCGGTTCTAAGAATAGCATCAACCTAAAATCACAGTGAATGGAAGCACCTGTTAAACCATCTATTTCAAGTCTGTATTTCAGTCTTCTTTGCATGTACTTGTCCTACTCATTTCTATATCACATGAATCTTAACTTTCATGATTAGTGCTTTGAAAAAATCTATAATTGGCCTAACATGTACCTACCTTGATTCTGCCTAAATATGAGAATATGGATATCATTATCAAGCAAATCATAGAATCATAGAATAGTAAGGGTTGGAACGGACCTTTAAAGGTCATCTAGTCCAACCCCTCTGCAGGGAGGGACATCTGCAAGGGGACATCTTCAACTAGATGAGGCTACTCAGAGCCCTGTCTAACCCGGCCTTGAATGTTTCCAGGGGCACCTAACACTTCTCTGGACAACCTGTCCCAGTGTTTCACCTCCCTCATTGTAAGAAATCTTTTCCTAATATCTAATCTGAATCTACCTCCCTCTATTTTAAAACCATTACCCCTCCCCTATTGCAGCAGGCCCTACTGAAGAATTTCTCCTCGTCTTTCCTGTAGGCCCCCTTTAGGTACTAGAAGACTGCTATAAGGTCTCCCTAGAGCCTCCTCTTCTCCAGGCTGAACAGCCCAAATCTCTCAGCCTGTCCTCATAGGAGAGGTGCTCCAGCCCTCTGATCATCTTTGTGGCCCTCCTCTGGATTCACTCCAACTGGTTCCATGTCCTTATTATGTTGGGGGCTCCAGCAAATAGCAATAGCATATAATTATCCTAATTTTCTCCCTAGGGTCTTCATAGTTAGAGAATTAATTTTTGGATTTTTTTTCTACTACTTCTGTGAGTTTGAATGGAATCACATTGGTATAGCACTTTTTAATGTATGTAGTTTAAAGTTTGTCTTTTTTTTTTCTTTTTTTTTTGTCTGGCTAGTGTAATCAACTATTTATCCTATTGATATTTTCATTAAACCAAAGGAATCTTTCTTTTGCTGAAAAAGACAGCAGGTCTTAAAAACAGCTTTGGTGGATCATTTCAACACATATCTTATTAAACAACAGCAAAAAACCAGTTACAAGGCTGCAAGTTAGAATGGGTTCTTCTAACCATGGTTCTTTCCACTCCTGAATTTTTCTTAGCCACTAAGACAAGCTGTGGATACAGAATGAGATTATATTAATCATTAAGAACTGTTGGCATTTGTCCAAAAGGAAGAAAAAAAAAAAAAAGATCACTATAAATATTTGGGACATTAGGTTTAAGTGAATTTCCTGAACTTTCTTACCATTACTTTGTGCCAATGTTCTCATTTGTAATAAAGATGTATTATTATGTCACGCAATAAGGGGTTGCCATACTTCATAATTATACAAAATAAATATAGTTAGAGGTTCTGATACTTATTTGGTGACTAATTCTTAAATTATAAATGCTAGAAATTGTGTTCAATTTGTTGGTTAAGCACCATTTCCTAGGAGTAATTGACATGTCCACATGTCCCCCTCCTACAGAGTGGTGAAAGAATACACAAACAGCACATGAAGCCTAAGAGTTCCTGTGCTCATCTTGCTGGATGACTGGATGCAGAAAAATAAAGCATTACAGGAAACAGGGTGAAATTAGCATGATTTTATTCTTTCTGCATCTCCTGCAACTTTCTTCCATATTTTCTTTCTCTTTTTTTTCCCCAGCTTTCCTTATTTGAACCATGTTTTAGTAAAAACAAACAAAAAAGTTCAATAACTCCTTTCTTGAAATCTGGAAGGATTTGATCAGAAGAATTATTCTTTTAATTATTATTATTCCTTTCAAAGTCAAGAAAATATAGAGATTTCTTACTTCAACATGAATTTTCCATTTCTTATTTGGAGAAACAAGTCCTGGAATTCCCTGTTACAACTATTAAGTTGTCCTGCTCAAGCTATCTTGTCCTTTCTAAGATCCTAGTCTCTTTCTATATATCATCACTCTCCTCATAGCAGCTGAATGCTACATTTTCAAAGAAGAATATGTAGTTCATAGACTTGTACATTGTCAGATCTTCTAACAGGATGCTGAGTTAACGGAGTATCCCTTATCATCATTAGCTGAGTATTACTGCTATCTTTAATTTTCACATCCTACAAATAAGAGCAATAACAGCAATTTTATTTCTAGAAGAGTTAATTTGAAAGACAGTAATCCTGGAAATTATGTAGTTGAAGGTAGTTTTGATTCCAGATTAATACAAGATCAGAATGTCCAACTGTGAGCATCTGAACAATGTAAGTCTTACAGTTATCCACATTTTTCTTAGCATCTCAGTCTCTGTTGAAGTAAATTATTTAGTTAATTCATACTTGAGTGTAGGCTACAAGGTAGGATTTTTTTAATTTTTATCTTCTTTAAAGAAACATCGTGAATAATACCTTAAAAATTACTGTCATTAGATCACACAATGTATGATTGGGCAGGGCAAGTTTTAGTGCCTCTAATAGCAGGTGATAGTAAAAAATACATAAGAAGACTAATGTATAAGGAAGAGTTAAAAAAACTCCAAAGAAACAAAAAAAATTATAAGGAATCATATCTGCTGTTAAGCAAGCTAAGTGTTTAGAAGGATATGAACTCTTGTTCATATTCAGATATTCACGATTACTATCATGTAATTGGTACTTCTCCACATATGATGCAGTTTCATAAAGAACAAAGAAAATAGTCATGGAAGAATTTTTTAGAATTTCAGTGTTTCCTGAACAGCCATTAAGATTCAAAAACCAAGATCAATCTGTCACTGCAGATCATTATCCAATATAAGATTCAAATTATACTAATAATAAATATTTAGCTTTTCATTTATGCTTATATATTTATATAGATGTAACATGTACTTCCTCTTTGCCCCTAATACAAGATTTTTGGCATAACAACTCCAAGGAATTATTTTTACTCTATTTTTCTCTGTTTTTTTTTTTTTTCAATACTTACAGAAGAAGCCCAGTTTCAGGAAACTACATGGTAGTACTTATTCACTTTATTAGTCCTGTTGGTTACAATGTTTTCTGAAAAAAAAAAAAGAACTGACTAAGACTTTTGTTTTGCCACGTCATCAGAAGAAATCAAGACCATGCTGTTATGGGCTTTAAAATAAAGTTTGAATATTCATGACATATACACATATGTCATGTGTAATACACATGAATCTTAATCTTCTTTTCATCCATGTATGCTTACATATGTACATATATATGCATGTATATATATACAAATATATATGTATTGTATGTATGTCTATATACATGTGTGTGTGCACGCAAGCTGGTGGTATGCTACTTATATTTGAAATACAGCTTATTTATACTTTAAAAGTTAGCATGCAGCAATTGTGTAGATTATGGCAATCAAACCATTGGAAATATATACTGAATTTCTTGGAGGTCTTTCATCTCCCTTTCCCTAAAATGTTAACTACAACAAATAATTGTAAAAGTAACTATATCTAAGCAATCATAGACAAATCTAAAATCAAAATTCATCTTTGTGCTAACAATACTTGAGAAAATTTAAGTAAGATGAATTAGCTAATAATTCAAGAAAGAAATAAGTATAGAATAATGCAGTATTAGAATAGAAAGATCCATTAAAATAATATAAAAGGGTAACATTGATCTGATTAAAAAGAAAACAGAAAGAGTTTTTGTGGTTGGCTAAGCCTGAGCTAAACATCATAGTCTCCATTCACAGTCAATGGAGAGAAATAGACACTTCCAGGTATAATTCATTTCACCTCCAAATGAAATATGTAAAATTGATCAGATTAGCTATGCCCTAAAGAGCCTTTTTTTTTTTCTCCACTAATCAGAAAGGGCATGCACAGAGACTGGCTTAGATGTCATTGTCTAAAATGTGGAAGGTAAAAATTAACTAAAACAGAACTCATCAAATTTCTATAACACTTTTGCACTGTCTTCCATATATCTAGTCAGATTCTATTTTCCAGAACATTTTAATAGCAGTAACAAGATGGAACAATTTAAATGGAGTTCAACAGACCTAGATGAACAAATACTAGTAAATTTCACAGGGTATGAGCTTCTCTCCTTAGAAAAATCTCAACTTAAAATGTAAAAGAAACCATACAGACACAGTAGTTTTGAGTATTTAAATTTAATTATCAGCTTTTGTAAAAAATAAAAAAAAGGTAAGCACAGCAATAAGAGATTTAAGCAACTATTAGTTTAACACTGATTAAGTGTCTCAGACTGAATAAAATGGCATTTTAAATTTGCAAAGTTGTGCCCAAAACACTATCTTAAGAAGATGCCATGTACTTAGTCACATAACGTAAACTGACATTTACAATAAGAAAAGTTATACTGATTTCAGCAGAGACTCTCCCAAACTGCATTTAAGGACACTCGGTGTGCTACAGTTTGCTAGAGAATTCAGTTATTTCAAGGAATGTTAGGAGTTCTTACCCCAAGGAGGAAGGACAGACGTAAAGCAACATGTGATAAACTGACCATAAACCCCATTCGCTCTTCCCTCTCTCTGTCGCTCAGGGTGGGGAAGGAGGTAGAGGTAATTGAACGTAAAGTTAAGCTCGGGAAGGGGGAAGGGGGGAAGATACTTTGTTCTCTTTCTCATTATCCTGCTTTGTTTTTAATAATAAACAAATAGTTTTCCCCAAGTTGAATCTGTTTTGCCTGCAATGGTAACTTGAAGGATCTCTCCCTGTCCTTATCTCAGACCTTGAGATTTTTTTGTTATATTGTCTCTTGTCTATCCCTGTTCCCCCAGAAGCAGGGTACAGGGGATGCGGGGGCTGGCGGCGGAGTGAGTGAAACACTGTGTAGCTTGGTCCCAAGTGCAGCTAAACTACGACAGTCTTCAAGGGTATACTCGTTAGCAGGGCATGCATTGTTTATACAAAGTAACTTGGCTAGCTCAAGTCACATTCTGTTTCACAAAATATTAATTGTCCTTGTCTGATAGAAAATTTCATAAAACCTTCATGCATGGATGTCAGATATCAAGTGGGCTGGTTTCAGTCATGTAAACATAGGTTTATAGGGCCATTAATGACAGCTTAGAAATTCTTGTGGCTTCCAGCTGCTGTGGCTGAAAACTGTGGGTTTTCTTAATTCACACTTGCCACATTTGCCAGCCCTGTGTCTTAAACCACTCTAAATGTCTGAGAATCAAGGTGCATAGGAAAAAATCTGTTTTACCTAAAGGTAACAATCTAAAGTCAGGCATCTAGCCTTGGTTTGTCAACAGGAAGAGAATTTAATCATGCAAACTGTTAACGATCAAAATCTTATTAATGGGCAAGGAAGAATCACCTCATATATACAATCAATATTTTGTTGGTATAATTGAAATTTTAACAGTGTAGTCCAAGAATCATTAATAATTCAGATTCAGTTGTTACAGAAAAAGAAATAATAGCTCTATAGAATCATAGAATCATAGAATCATAGAATGGTTAGGGTTGGAAGGGACCTTCAAAGGTCATCTAGTCCAACCCACCTGCAAGGAGCAGGGACATCCCTGACTAGATCAGGTTGCTCAGAGCCTCATCCAGCCTGGCCTTGAACATTTCCAGGGATGGGGCCTCCACCACCTTTCTGGGCAACCTGTTCCAGTGTTCTATAACTCGCATTGTAAAAAATTTTTTCCTAATTTCCAATCTAAATCTATCTCCCTCTATTTTAAAACCATTACTCCTCGTCCTATTGCAACAGGCCCTACTAAACAGCCTTTCCCCATCTTTCTTGTAGGCCCCCTTGAGGTACTGGAAGACCACTATCAGGTCTCCCCGGAGCCTCCTCTTCTGCAGGCTGAACAGCCCCAACTCTCTCAGCCTGTCCTCATAAGAGAGGTGCTCCAGCCCTTTTATCATCTTCGTGGCCCTCCTCTGGACCTTCTCCAACTGGTCCATGTCCTTCTTGTGTTGGGGGCTCCAGAACTGGACACAGTACTCCGGGTGGGGTCTCACCAGGGCAGAGTAGAGGGGGAGAATCACCTCCCTTGACCTGCTGGCCACGCTCCTCTTGATGCATCCCAGGATGCGGTTGGCCTTGAGAAAAAGTCTCAATAAATCACCGTGGTTTACAGTTGTGGGGTCTTCAGTGTTAGCTTATACCCCATCCCTTATCATCCCATAGCTGTGCTCCTCTATGCCACATCCTGCGTTGCTACTTCCCAAGGCCTCTTCTGTAGTACCAGGCCTCTATTTCTCTATGCTACATCAAACTAGCATTGTAAAAAGTTGGTGGCACTTTATAAGTGGTTTATAAGATATGCAAAACAAAACTATTGGCAATTAGAAAAATTACTGTCACAGATAAACAAAATGAAACAAAGCTGCAGGCATGTCAAGAAAAGGTCAGAAAGAGCAGGTTTGAAAAGCCTGAATCCTGAGACTTGGTAGACGGTACATGCCCCATTACTAGCAGTGCCAATGCCATATTTCAAGCTACAGGGTAACTAAACTTAGGTTTCTAGCGTTATTTCAGGTATCAAAGAACATCCTGCCTTCCTCCAGCTGTCAAGTTTAGATGCCTTAGGATGTCTCAAAATGGAGATTTGAAGGCCAGTTAGAATACTGGTGATGACAGACATGATCTAATCTACCTAAGGTCCATGCTGTGGAGAGCCTGAGAGTCCAGGCAGGACTCCCTAAGGTATCTAGGATGACATGAAGTGCTTATATTAAACCTGTTATATATACAATCAATGAAGACGGAAAGCTCTTCTGAGATGGTAATTCATCCCAAACAGAGAGAAATTTAATCTGAGTAAGTGACTGATGACAACCTACTCTCTTCTGATTATAATGGGAGAATATACTATTAACTTAGACTTGGAAAACTGAATTTAAGACAGCAAAATTAAAAGAGAAGAAATAATCATCCATGCTGCAATAGGAGAAAATATTTCTGAGTTGTTCTTGAATATGTGCTTGCTCCACCACTACTCCAATCTATCAGATTAAGAGACTTCTCTGTTTCTGAAGTCACATACCCATACTAAACTTGCAAGACTCACTAACACAGCACAATGCCATGCTAATAAGTCTACTGGTCTTCAATCTGTTCCAGAAATAGCCTTTATGTTTTGTTGACTACAGTCTGTATAAGCATACTTTCTCTTTTTAAATCTAAGAAACCTCACTTGATTATATTTTTCTTTTAAACATAAACCAAAAGTCTGAAATGCAGACTTTTAACTGTCACACCTCTTAATTTTCCTTTTCATGCTTCTGAAACAACTTTCAATCCTAACTCCCTCCTATTCCTCTCTTCAAAGAGTTTCTCTCTTAGAAAATGAAACAAGTTCTTAGACAGGCGGGCTAGTTAAACTAAAGCATACTGTATTGGTTACATTCAAAGAATTTCCTCTATAATCATCCCTAACTGGCTGGTCAGGGAGTATATATGAAGGGGAACTGATTAAATAATGAAAGCTATCCTTCAGCTAGTATAGTTAGCTGCACTGAATTAATCATAAGTTATTATTTTTGAGTTCAGCAAAGGTACAAGTCTGGAGAGCTTGCTTCAAAAGATCAGCATGGTTTTTGGGCTCTCTGAAGTCCACTTATTGTGTTGTGATCCTCAATTGCTTGCTAATGTTGCTCTAAAGTAGGTTTTGGGTCACTTTAAAAATTGTTCTTATGGCATTGTGAATTCCTATTGTCAGGGATACACACAGGCTTTAAAAAAAAATCTGAAAACTGCAAGATATATTTTGAGTGCCTTGAAGATTCTCATTGTAATAACTAGTTGTATTTGATACAATGAGCCAAGTGGCTAATTGCTGTCCTGCAGTATTTTTTTTTGTCGCTTTAGAACCTGAAGGTAGCCTGAGAGACTTAATTTATGGAAATTTTATCTATCTTAAACAGTTTTTATTCTCTGAGCTACCAGTATTATATTCTGATGCCAGTAACATCTCCAGAAAATGGATTAATACTCTTCAATTTACTAAACAGCTCATGCTTATCCTTTGTTTGATTCATCTAATATCTAAAAGAATCACTCCTAGATATGCTGACTCACTCTTTCCTGTTAGCATTGGATCCTGTACACCTAGCTCTTACGGAATTTGTGGATTATGTGTGGAAACTCATTTATGCCTCTAGTAAAGTCTTGTCTAGTAGGCAGAGTCCTTCTAGGATTTACTGACACTAGTACTTAAATTCAAAAGGTGTCTCCCAGGTAACTGAGAACGTAACTTCAGATACTCATATGCCATATTCTGTGGAGAAAGGCACAGGGATAATCATTTGCACACTAACCTAGTAGATATTGCCTAGAAAGTCAGAGAAACTGTTTGTACTTCTGCTTTAATCTAAAGGAGTTTGAAAACACCTTTTAACATGTCCTAAGAAAGTACCACAACCACCTTACCAGAGGGTATCCTTGATGGTAACATTCTCTATTCCTCCTTCTGAAAGTAAATAATTGTGAAGCTAAGAATGCAAAAGTTCAGATATAGAACAAATATATTTATGACAACTGATTGGAAAGGGAGAATGAGATTTTGCATCTACTCTTTTAAGGTTTGGGGGAGGGGGGAATTGGTTTTGTTCAACCATTTAATGTAGCAGTATTCTAATATTTAACATATATGAACATAAAATAGTTAAATGGCAGTTGGGGGAAGTCAATAAGGTATTATCTTGAGGCTGAGGTGAGCATGATATTGGCTTATCAGAAAATGCACACTTCAGTGAACAGGAGTGGTTAAAACAGAAAAGAAATTGAGAGTAAGAGTTAAAATTCTGCATGATAATAGAGGCTTCAAATGCATAAGGATTTTGTTGTGACAACTAGATGATCTTTCCAAGGTTGATAACTGAATTCTGAAGGCTTTTTTACTTCTAAAAGATTTACCTTACAGAAAGAAGCAATCAGTAATGCCTGGCTTACATATGCCAAATTACTGTATCTGATACTGAGCAAGGCAAGGTCTACAACAGAAAATGAGAGCTAGCCTATCTTAACATAAGCTACACTGGAAACAATGTTAATGGGGCACACAGCTTTTCAGAGAATCATAGAATCGTAGAATAGTTTGGGTTGGAAGGGACCTTTAAAGGTCATCTAGCCTAATCCACTCGCAAGGAGCAGGGACATCTCCAACCAGATCAGGTTGCTCAGAGTCCCATCCAACCTGGCCTTGAATGTCTGCAGGGATGGGGCATCCACCACCTCTCTGGGCAACCTGTTCCAGTGTTCCATCACCCTCATTGTAAAAAAATTTCTTCTTTATGTCTAATCTAAATCTACCCTCTTTTAGTTAAAGACCATTACCCATTGTCCTAATGCAACAGGCCCTACTAAAAGTTTGTCCTTATCTTTCCTGTAAGTTGCCTTTAAGCATTGAAAGGCTAAATAAGGTCTCCCCAGAGCCCTCTCTTCTCCAAACTGAACAATCTCAGCTCTCTCAGCCTCTGTTCATTTTATTTCCTTTTTATTTTAAACATATATTTTGACATTTTTTCTACTTTTGTTTTATTTTTTTTTTTAAAAAAAAAAGCCTGTTACTGAACATTTGGAGAAAAGGGGAATTGAGAACAGAAGTATTGGAGAAGGTACTCTATTCAGGAGACTGATGAAAGCCAACTTAATTTCCTTTTTTGAGTTTTCCTTTTCTTTTCTTAATTTACTTTCCTTTCATCTTCCACATTTTCCTCTTTCACTGTGAATTTACATTCCATATAATGCAACACTAATATCTGTCATATTTCAGGATAGGATGAAGATTGTCTAAATTGTAGAAGTCATAATATCATACTTTTGTGTGTGTGTATAATATATTGTATTTCCAAGTTCATTTCTTTGAAGTATACTGCTTTCTTAAGTGCCTCATTTTTTTTTTTTTTTTGTGATCTATTTGTTGTCTAAATTGTCTGTGTAAAAGAGGACATCAAGTTTCCTGGAAAACAAATAATGTTAAGACTGTTGCAAATTATTTTCTTAAATATCACAAAACAGTGAGGTGAGCCTGATTCTGATGAGAATTAATTTTCTGAAGTAAAGGGCTTGTCGTGATAGGACAAGGAGTAATGGTTTTAAAAGAGAGGGAGTTAGATTCAGACTAGATATAAGGAATAATTTTTTTTTACAATAAGGGTGGTGGAACACTGGAATGGGTTGCCCAGAGAGGTGGTAGATGCCCTGTCCCTGGAAACATTCAAGGCCAGGTTGGACAGGGCTCTGAGCAATCTGATCTATTTGAAGGTGTCCCTACTCCTTGCAGAGAAGTTGGACTAGATGACCTTTAAAGGTCCCTTCCAACCCTAACTATTCTATGATTCTATGATTCTATAAATATTTTGGAGTATTTTTTTTTCATATTTTCCAGCTGGCAGGACAAAGCATGGTCCATGGTTACCAGAATACCCAATAGAAAAAAAAAACAAAAGCCTACTGAGTTCATACAACATCTAAATGTTTTACAAAACTGTATTTTGTTGAAAAAATGGACCTTCAGAGATTTTCATCAGTTCAGGTAGGCACACGACTAAACCACTTTAACAACAAAAGAATACTTTTTACAATAAAACCATTCTCAAAAACTTTATGTTCTGTTTCAGAAGCAAAGATCAAACTCGGAAAGAATAATCAAGCATCAAAAGGTCAAAATGTTAAAGACATTGCTCCTGTCTTGTGGCAATCTCCATGGGAGGCAGGGAGAAAAAAATCCTACTCCTCTAGGAGTTTAACAGCTCTGGAGTTTCTTTCTGGCCATTACTTCAGCACTGTGAGTGAATCCTGAAGGTAACAACCTTCAAGGTCTTGGCTTTATCATTTGTGTAAACATTTCTTCTGTTTACCTTCATTAGACTTGGGCAAGTTCCTCTGCAAATTCCACTCTGCATAAGGAACTGTTCCAGAGCATAAGTCATGGTCCTGTTCCTTATGTTGACCTCCAAATTTTCTTCCTTGATCAAGATGATTTACAGTGCTCAAAGGTAAGTTATGACCCCTCTAAGGTGGTGGGAAGGAAAGTTTGTCCTGTGATGGAAGAATGAAGTAATTTTGAATGGGAACATATGGGCTGAATTTTTGGATACACAAAAGTATTGCTAAGAAGTGGCTTTTATTAGGCAACTGTTGTCACGTTAGAATACAAGCACAGCATGTAAGAGAAAGGAAAAGAAAACAGAAGAAACACAACAGAGAGAAAGATAAAGGAAATGTAATGTGCATCAAAACAACGCTTTTAAACGTGCTGTGAACTGACTCTTTCACTAGTGTGTTCCCATGTAAACATTACTAGAGATCAAAACTCTAATATATTGTGTAGCAGTAATGATATGTGGGTAGCACCTGAATGCTTCCACTGATTTCAGAAGGGAAGAAAAACATGTGGCTGTATTTAATGCATTTTACAGAGGTAATGACCTAATATTTAATGAAGTGTATATTGACTTTTCATCTCCATTGAATCTGTAAATATTACTGAAGATGCAGCTTAATGAGTGGAGTAAGACTTAAATTATATAAAATCAGCTTGAGTTTCTTAATGAAAGGAGGAGCTTTCCTTTCAGTGTGAGAGCACATACACACCACCAAAACTGATCTTCCACCTAATGGTGTCCTGAATGGTAGTGGTATAAGCTTAAGTTTGGAACAGAAGAAAGACGTGATTTTCCATTCCTATATTTTGTCTTTAAATGTTACCCCAGAAGCAAAAAAAGAAAATATAAGGTTCGAAACAAATTTAAATGACCAGAAAATACTGGGTGTCATAGACATGAATGTTTTCTGTTAAATTCTGGGCTGATGAAGAAAAGGAAGCATTGTTGCAAAATCCTGTATTGTACTTGGTCAGTTAACAGCTTTCTTAATTCTTCTGCTTCTACATTTTTTCTTTTTATATCCTTAGGGACAAAGTTTGGTATGATCCCACAGAACTCATTATGTCACCATAAGTACACCTAGGAGTTCTATGAGAAGAAAAATAAATTAATTTAATGTAGAAATATGGTTAAAAAAATCCAATCATCTAGGTCTGATTTAAATTAAATAGATTTGTTTGACAATTCTGATTTTAGATATGGCACACAATGCTACAGAGACTTGATTCTCTCTTAATAGTCACAGGTTTCAGCACCTGATGATTTTAGCTTGACTGCCATCAAACATTTGAACTGGATTAATTACTTTCCTTTTTTTTTAGATTTTTCATCAGCTAAGGCCATTATATAAACAAGTGTATATCACCATCTACTAACAGAATATGTAATTTTAATAACTTTAAGAGTCTTCTCCTGAGCTACCTTTGAAAAATTCTATCATAGAACTGAGTCAGTGTTAAAAAGCCCGAAAACATTTTTAGAAAATAGGACATGAATTCCGGGCTTAAAACCATAAAATATTCACATTTTAGCCACTATGATCTACTCCCTCAAATGCAAATGCTTAAACTGCTGTAAGCAAGATAGTTGAAGGATGTGAGACAAGGTTTGTATAGAAAGATAATATGCTTTATTAGACAAAATGTTATGAGAAGAAAAAAAAAAAAAACAGGCTTTTTCATATGCTATTTCTTACTCATGCTTGGTGCTTGCCTTTACAGCATGTAGTTCTTGTCTCAGTCCAGAAAAAGCTTGCTTTTTTTTTCTTTCCTAAAGACACTATGTCTTCTCACAAGGCTTATCTCATGAAATATGTGAGAGATGATGGCAGTGCTGCCTCTGTTAGAGCACAAAAAGTTAGAATATGTTGATGATGTAATATGCAGTAATGTTGCAAGATGAAAGGTTCAATATGCTGCATTTAGGTTGCAGAGATGAGTCAGGTTTCACATCTAGCGACTTAACCACAGGGTACAATAAGCCTGTGTAAGGTCTACCCTTCTGCTTTGTACTTCTTTGAAGTACAGAGTTATTGGCAAAGTCCTAGAAGCCTCAGCCACAATGATTTTCATATACTTTCTGAACATTAAGGAGGGATTGAAAAAAACACATTGTCTACATACTACTTAAGTAACCACATGAATTATGAATCAGTACCAGTGAAACAGACAGAGAACAGGTTTGCCAAGCTGTCCATGTCAAGGGCCACCTTTTCGTTCTGGGTTTAGCTGTACTAGTTGTGCCTTTATCAAAAACTCAGTTTTTAATATTTTAGTAGCTCTGTTGTAAAGTGCCTTTGGAAAGTAAAAAGAACCAAGAGGGGACCAGTTAAGAAATCATAGACTTGAATACTATGAAATTTAACTGTCCCCAGTGATGGTCTTAATCTCTCATGTATCTAAAGGTTTACCTCCCGTGATATTGCTTGCTATCTAGTTACCATACATGCACAATTTTATTTTATGCATAACTTTCCCTTGATGATTTGTTCTTATTAACTTTTTCAAGTTAATGGGAGCCTTTTTATTTATATCAACAGACCTTCCAATTGGGTTGAGCACAGGCACGTAAAGGACAAGGAAGTCATCAGGAGTAGTCAGTATGGATTCACCAAGAGAAAGTCATGCTTGACCAACTCAATAAACTTCTATGGTGAAATGGCTGGCCTGGTAGATGAGGGGAGAGCAGTGGATATTGTCTGCCTGGATTTCAGGAAGGCCTTTGACACTGTCTCCAATAAGATCCTCATAGACAAGTATGTTGATATATGGTAAGTGGCATGAAGTAACCCATGGGTCAGTACTGGGTCTAGTCTTGTTTAATATCTTCATTAATGACCTGGATGATGGAGCAGAGTGTACCCCTCAGCAAGTTTGCTGATGACACAAAATGGGGAGGAATGACTAATATGCCAGAGGGTCATGATGCTGTCCAGAAGGGACCTCAACAGGCTGGACAAATTAGTCAACAGGAAGCAAGGGGAAGTGCAAAGTCCTACACCTAGGAAGAAACAACCCCATGCCCTCAGCACTGGTGAGGCCATACCTGAAGTCCTGTGTCCAGTTCTGGGATCATCAGTACAAAAAAAAATGGACATATTGGAGAACTCCAACTAAGGTCACATGGATGATGAGGAGGCAAGGGTAGCTCACATGTGAGGAAAGGATGAGAGGGCTGAGACAGCTCAGCCTGAAGAAGAGAAGACTCAGGGAGCATCTCATCAATGTCTATGAATAATTGAAGAGAGGAAGAAGATGGAGCCAGGCTCTTCTCAGTGGTGCCCAGTGACAGAACCGGAGGCAATGGGCACAAACTAAAACGTAGGAGGTTCTGTCTGAACCTCAGGAAACTTTTTTTTCCTGTGAAGTTGACTGATCACTGGCATAGGTTGCCCAGAGAGGTTGTGGATTCTCCTATCTTGGAGATATTCAGAAGGTATTTAGGCACGGTCCTGGGCACCCAGCTCTAGGTGGCGCTGCTTGAGCAGGGGAGTTGGATGAGATGATGTCCTGGTTTCAGCAGAGATGGAGTTAATTTTCTTCTCAGTAGCCAGTGTGTTTTGGATTTTGTATTTGAAAAATGTTGCAAAAACACTCTGATGATACGAGTTGTTGTTTATGAGACCAAGGACACTGTCTGGCTTTCCAAGTCTCGTTAAAGTCTTGTTAACATGCAAATGCAGGAATCCGGGAGAAAGACAGGCAGAATAATTGACCCAAACTGGTCAAAGAGAGTATTGCATCCCATAAACGCCATGCTCAGTATATAACTGGGGGTTGCCCCTGGGAGGAGACATCCTTTCCTTCCTTGGCATGCATCCTTGGCATCCATATTCCACCTTCTCATCTCTCGCTTGCTGGCATTGTTCCCCCTACCTTGCTGGCTCGCTTTTGGTTTGTTTTTTTTGCTTGCTGCTCGGTGTTGTTTCTGCGATCGCTGCTTGGGACAGGCTGTGTTGGTCATTCAGACATCAGGTGGTGAGAAATTGTACATTGTTCTTTTTGTATATATTAATATATGCTGTTATTTATTGTAGTTTTCCTTTGCTATTTTAGTAAACTGTCTTTATCTCAACCCACGAGTTTTCTTTTCTTCCCAATTTCTCTCCCCCATCCCATTAGATAGGGGGAGGGTAAGCAAGAAACTGTGTGGTGATCCAAGCTAAATCACCACAGATGACCTCCAGAGGTCCCTTTCAGCCTCAAACATTCTGCAATTCTGTAGTCTAAAATCAGGATAAATACAGAATATTGCCATCCAGTTTTTTGTTATTATGGAAGAGATTATCTAGATTTCCCGTGAAGTATTGTTATGAATAGTATAAAATAGATTTCAGGTTTGAATATAGACATAATACAAGTGTCATTTTATTACTAAAATTTCACCCTTGAAATATATATGTTCATCACCTCATCTCAAAATTCTGTCATCTGTGCTTATTGAAATGGACAGTAATTAAATTCACGATATTGTCTGTCTTTTCTTTATATTTGAAATATTTTTCTCATGTAAAGTTCAGCAAAATAAAATACTAATATTGCTCACATAGTTCCAGAAGACCATGATGATATTGCTATTTTAATTAATCCTTATTATTTCAGAGTTTTACATAAGAAGAAAATTACTGTTTATCATAGAATCACAGAATCATAGAATGGTTAGGGTTGGAAGGGACCTTCAAAGGTCATCTAGTCCAACCCCCCTGCAAGGAGCAGGGACATTCCTGACTAGATCAGGTTGCTCAGAGCCTCATCCAGCCTGGCCTTGAACGTTTCCAGGGATGGGGCCTCCACCACCTTTCTGGGCAACCTGTTACAGTGTTCTACAACTCCCATCGTAAAAAATTTTTTCCTAATATCCAATCTAATCCATATTTTCCTAATATCCAATCTAATCCATATTCAAGGAGCACCTCCTCCAAGCTCAGCAGAGGTGCATCCCGATGAAAAACAAGTCAGGCAAAAAGGCCAGGAGGCCGGCGTGGATGAGCAAGGAGCTCCTGGACCAACTGAAAGTGAAAAAGGAAGCCTATAGAGGGTGGAAGTGGGGACAGGTAGCCTGGGAGGACTACAAAGAGGCTGCGCGAGTGGCCAGGGATAAGGTAAGGAAGGCCAAAGCCCTGGCAGAACTGAATCTGGCCAGGGATATAAAATGTAAGAAGAAGAGGGCCAGTTGTGATAGGACGAGAGGTAATGATTTTAAAATAGAGGGGGGGTAGATTTAGATTAGAAATTAGGAAAAAAATTTTTACGATGCGAGTTATAGAACACTGGAACAGGTTGCCCAGAAAGGTGGTGGAGGCCCCATCCCTGGAAACATTAAAGGCCAGGCTGGATGAGGCTCTGAGCAACCTGATCTAGTCAGGGATGTCCCTGCTCCTTGCAGGGGGGTTGGACTAGATGACCTTTGAAGGTCCCTTCCAACCCTAACCATTCTATGATTCTATGATTCTGTGATTCTAAATCTACCTCCCTCTATTTTAAAACCATTACCCCTCGTCCTGTTGCAACAGGCCCTACTAAACAGCCTTTCCCCATCTTTCTTGTAGGCCCCCTTGAGGTACTGGAAGACCACTATCAGGTCTCCCCGGAGCCTCCTCTTCTGCAGGCTGAACAGCCCCAACTCTCTCAGCCTGTCCTCATAAGAGAGGTGCTCCAGCCCTTTTATCATCTTTGTGGCCCTCCTCTGGACCTTCTCCAACTGGTCCATGTCCTTCTTGTGTTGGGGGCTCCAGAACTGGACACAGTACTCCAGGTGGGGTCTCACCAGGGCAGAGTAGAGGGGGAGAATCACCTCCCTCGACCTGCTGGCCACGCTCCTCTTGATGCATCCCAGGATGTGGTTGGCCTTCTGGGCCACAAGGGTGCATTGCCTGCTCATGTTAAGCTTCTCATCCACCAGCACTCCCAAGTCCTTCTCCTCAGGGCTAGCCTCAATCCATTCCCCGCCCAGCCTGTATTTGTGCCTGGGATTGCCATGACCCAGGTGCAGGACCTTGCACTTGGCCTGGTGGAACTTCATGAGGTTGGCACAGGCCCACCTCTCCAGCCTGTCAAGGTCCCTCTGGATGGCATCCCTCCCTTCCAGCGTGTCCACGGCACCACACAACTTGGTGTCGTCGGCGAACTTGCTGAGGGTGCACTCTATCCCACTGTCCATGTCACCAACAAAGATGTTGAACAGGGTCGGGCCCAGCACGGACCCCTGAGGGACGCCACTCGTGACCGGTCTCCACATGGACACTGAGCCGTTGACCACCACTCTCTGAGTGCGGCCATCCAGCCAACTCCTTATCCACTGAGTGGTCCGTCCATCAAACCCATGTCTCTGTAGTTTAGAGAGAAGGATGTCATGCGGGACAGTGTCAAAAGCTTTGCACATGTCCAGGTAGATGATGTCAGTTGCTCGTCCCTTGTCCACCCATGCCGTCACCCCGTCATAGAAGGCCACCAAATTGGTCAGGCATGATCCGCCCTTGATGAAGCCATGTTGGCTGTCACCAACCACCTCCTTACTCTCCATGTGCCTTAGCATGGTTTCCAGGAGAATCTGCTCCATGACCTTGCCTGGCACAGATGTGAGGCTGACCGGCCTGTAGTTACCGGGTCTTCCTTATTCCCCTTTTTAAAAGTAGGGGTTATGTTCCCTCTCTTGCAGTCATCGGGGACCTCACCAGAACGCCACAACTTCTCAAATACAATAGCCAGTGTACTGCTACCTCTTCTCATTGAAAGACTTTCATGTGAATTAGATGTAATGATTTCCACTTTCTTATAATATGGAAATTAAATTAATGTCACCCACAACAATATACTATCCGTGGTCGCTGTCTGCATTTTGATCAATGGGACGTTTCTTGTTTAAACCTTGGTAACCTGTTGGGAAAACACACAATTGACTAAGCAATTAAAATTCAAAATAGATCATAGTAGTACAATACATTAACATAGTACCTGATTTCACATAATGGACCAGGCATTGAAAAATTCCAGTACCTCACTTTTGGACACACATTTTAATGAGAACAGAAACTGGCACAATATAAATCAGTATGACATGATTTCACGAATGTAAGGGTGATAGGAGAGGTGAAATATTAAAATCTCAAGATGTTCTCATTAGTCTGAAGACTGAAAAACTATGATTGCATTGGGTGACCATAACTCAATCCAAAAGGAGAAAAAAAAACCCTCGCAATTTTCCAAGCACTTTGAAAAATAAAGTAAAATAGTCATTTGTAGAGAAATGCAGAGAGATTTTTTTTTTTTTGTTACGTTACTTAAGGGAGACACAAAGATTCCATGTTACCAATTTTCATTTCCAGTGGCCTGACCTGGAATGGGATCTGTGTCCTTGCGTATTGCTTCTCGATTCACTAGACAATACACAGGGCAAGGCAACTTATCAATGTTCCTATGTTAGTAGTAAATACTTTGTTTATTTGAATCTCCGCTACCAAATTGAACAAAAGAATGAGGCAATTGTTAATAAAACTTTGTCACTGATAAAGAATAAGAGACAGTAAGAGACTCTAATGAATCTCTTTTTCAGTTGCTTAAAATCATTTAGAATTTTCTAATCCAGATGACTTTTTGCTGAGTTTGTTTATTTGTCTTTTTGTTTTCTGCAAATGTAAAGTTATGTGAAATATTATGATGTTTGACAAAATATATTTTATCTAGTAAAAATCATATATTAAAGAAAACATGTATCACCATTTACAATAGGGAAAGCCCAACATGGTAACATTGCTCAATTTAGGAGCAAAATTTAAAATTTTAGAGTTAGAGGGATTGAAGCCAAAGTCAAAAGGCTCAGAGAGACAATAAGGTTACTATGTTTTAACTAGTTGTTGGGTATTAGCTGAACAATCAAATTAAATTTATTTCCTTGGCACTGACACAAAATAGTGTCAAACTGAATTCTGTCAGTGAAAAGTTGAATTGACTAAGAACAGACAAATAATTATTCTAGTTCAGTCCTTATTTGAGACTGGCTGTTGAACTATTTAAAGCTACAATGTGGACCATCTCTCTACTCTTTGAGAGCATAAAGAAGCTTTTCTTTGAAGTGTGGTTTCCAACTTCATAGAGTAGATTAACAATACACACCACAAGTGACAGATGGAAGCTGAAATCTTCTATGCTCTTAATAATAATCTTTCAGCCGTTACTTAGGAGAACCAAGAAGAAGAAGTGGAAAGGTGAGAAGATGAAATAGTTGAGGGCACCCCATAACCTACCATTTATAAAATCTTTAATAATAACATAGAGTAAGAAAAAATAAATGTGTGCCAGAATATCCCATTGTTTAATTTAGTATTTTAAAACTTCTAAATTACTAGATCAGCCATAAAAGATAACCATATTTTCTTGTCTTTTAAAATGTAATTTACTTTTAAAGAAAAAAATTATGTAATCCGTTATTTTAAATTAATAATTAATAATACTTTAGGAACAGTCTGAAACAAATTAAAACAACCACCATCAATGAAAATAAAAAATTAACATTCAACTAAACATCATCTTAAAAAAATGCAGTTGTGCAAATAAACCAACTGACTTTAGAAAAATTATAATCAGTGGACAAGGCAAGAGCTATGGATGTCATCTACATGGACCTCTGTAAGTCTCCCACAAGATCTTTCCTTCTAAATTGGAGAGATATGGATTCCATGGGTGGACTAGGTCACTTAGTTCAACCCCACCCCCTCGCCCCCCCGACAGGAGCAGGGACATCTTCAAATAGATCAGGTTACTCAGAGCTCTGTCCAATCTGGCCTTGAATATTTCCAGGAATGGAGCATCTACCACCTCTCCTGTTCCAGGGTTCCACCACCCTCATTGTAAAAAAAAATATTCGTTATATGTAGTCTGAATCTAACTCCCTCTCTTTTAAAACCATTACTGCTTGTCCTGTTGAGACAGGCCCTGCTAAAATGTTTGTCCTCATCTCTCTTATAGGCCCCCTTTAATTACTGAAAGGCCACAATAAAATCTCCCAGAGCCTTCTCTTCTCCAGGCTGAACAACCTCAACTCTCTCAGCCTGTCCTCATAAGAGAGGTGCTCCATAATCTTTGTGGCCCTCCTCTGGACCTGCTCCAACTTGTTCATGTCTTTACTGTGCTGAGAGCTCTAGAGCTGGACACAGTACTCCAAGTGAGGTCTCACCAGAGTGGAGTAGAGGGGCAGAATCACCTCCCTTGACCTGCTGACCATGCTTCTTTTGATGCAGCCTAGGATATGATGGCCTTCTGTACTGAGAGCGCACACTGACAGCTTATGTCCAGCTTTTCATCCACCAGTAGCCCCCAAATCCTTCTTGACAGGGCTGCACATAATCCCTTCATCCCTCAGTGTGTATTGATACTGGGGGTTGCTCTGACCCAGGTGCAGGATCTTGCACTTGGTCTTATTGAACCTCATGATGTTCACATGGGCCCACTTTTTTTGAGCTTGTCCAGGTTCATCTGAATGGCATCCCATTCCTCAGGTGTATTGACTGCATCACTCAGCTTGGTGTCATCTGCTAACTTGCTGAGGGCACACTCAATCCCACTGTCTGTGTCTTTGATGAAGACATTAAACACTAGTGGTCCCAGTACGGACCCTTGAGGAACAATACTTGTCTAAAACCTCCATCTGGACATTAAGCTGTTGACCACTGTCCTCTGGATGTGACCATCCAATCAATTGCTCATCCACTGAACAGTCCACCTATTGAATCCATGTCTCTCCAATACAGAGGGATGCATGTTTTGGGAGACCATGTCAAAGGCTTTACAGAAGTCCAAGTAGACAACATCCGTAGCTCTTCACTTGTCCACTGATGTAGTTACTCCATCACAGAAGACCACCTAGTTTGTCAGGCAGGACTTGCCCTTGATTTTAAACACACACAGTTATCTGCACCAAGCTGCATACTGTCCAGAGACAATTCATAATGCATATATCTCAGCTTATTATTTAGCTTTGATTTTCTGACAAACTAGTTTATTCCAAAATGAAACTAGAGTTCAGCAATGGTGACACTATGATATTATGAATGCTGGGAATTTTATTGCATGACTTCTAACCTCTTTTATTCCATAAAGCTCTGTTAAATTATCTTGTCAGATATAAAACCTTCAAGATGCTTTACCCAAAACATTGTAAGGCATCTCTTCAAGATCAGTAAATCATACTCTTTGTCATCATGTAACACTGACAGCATACTGGTACCTGCTACACCTCCCACATATTATTTCAAGAGCTTTAACTGAAAAACAGAGTAGTTATCATCATGCTGTAGTTATACAAGAAGGCTAAATCTGGCCCATTAAAGTCTTAGTTCAAGCAATTCAAAGAGGCTATATTGAGTTACTTTAGAGAGGATTAGTTTTTAAGTAGAGTAGGTGGAAGTTATTCTGTATCAGTTGGTTTAGAAGCTCAAAACTACTTTTCTGAATGGATACTGTTAACAGGGTAGGTACGGAATACACCTTACATTGTATAAAAATAAATTTGACTAAGTTTATGGCCATAAAGTAGTCAGAAACTTCTAACATCGTTCTGCTTAACAGATAGTTCATATACTTGAATATACACATTTTAACCAAAATAAATGGGCAAGTAGTGGTATTACTAGATGCTTCAAATGGTCTGAAAGTAACTTATCTTACCTAATCAATTAATGTACATGTTACTATATATATTTAGAGAAGACAACTATGAAGAACCTTGCTTATTATTTGTCTATTTGTCTCTGGTAACTATAAAGGGAATTTGGAATGTTTACCCTAGATGAGTATCTAGAGGTAACCACCAAGGTCTTAATTGCTGCATCTTTGCCATCCAGTGCTGAGATACTGCAGAGAAGGGAGTACTCCTGTAAAAGGCTGGCTGATACAAAACAGACCCTTTGGGAGACAGATGATTCCTTGCTTAGGATTAGCTGAAGGCTAAATGTGTCAAATGCCACTAGATGCTGGCCAGCTGAGCTGAGCCCTGAGAAGAGGAATTAATCTCACTTATTGTAGGTCACTGCAATGTAGATGTTTAATTCTTATTATAATAAATGAAAATCCAGTTGATACAGTCAATGGAATCTGGAGAGAAATTGATCTCATCCTAAAGTAGACAATCATATTTGGTCAGATGAGAGTATTTTCCAATTTTGACAGACATCTCCTGAAAAATTCAGAAATAAAAATGTAAGCTGTTATCAATCTTGCGTGTGGTAGTCTGGAACATGAACTGTGATCTTCTGGAATATGAACCAACCTGTAAAGGCATACTTTCACTAACTAGTAGTGTCTGAGAGATCAACAGGTGCAATGGGAAAAAAGCAATGTCTTGAAATACCATAGTTAGATTTATCAGATTATATCTCTAACTCTGAGAGTATAATGCTTGTACTGTTTTCACATAACAGAAGTTGCCATTATTGACAATGAACAACTCACAGTCTTCACTATGCCTACACATCTCTGCTTTCTGTGTTACACTTTATTTTGTTGTAAGAATCATACTTAAAAGCTCAAAGTCCTTATTATTCTTTGAATGGAAGAAAGAATGAGAATAACAGTAAAAGGAGTAGAAGAGAAAGACAAGGGAGGGAGTGAGGAAGGAAGGAAGGAAGAGAGAATAAAAAAAGGAAGGAAGGAAGAGAGGAAAGAATGAAGGAAGGAAGGAAGAGAGGAAAGAAGGAAAGAAGGGAGGAAGGAAGAGAGGAAGGAAGGGAGGAAGGGAAGAAGGAAAAAAAGAAAATAAAAAAGGAAGGTTGGTTATTTGTGTTATATAGAACATTTTAAAAATTGTTATCAAAATCAAATGTAAGACTATGATGGACATTATTCCATGCTTAGTAGCCTATGCTCCTGTTTAGTTTCAGGGCATTTAATAAATATGTACATACATATATGTATAGATATTCATTGACATAACATATGTACAATAAAGAAAGAATTACTGTCTAAATATTACTTTGAATTCTGAAAATTACCTGTACTAAGTACAATTGGCCTGTTCCAAAAGCCAGAAAAATCTGTTGGCATCTTCCAAAACTCTTGAAAAACAGTTTAATATATATTTTTTTTTTAATGCTGAAAATACATTTTTTTTTTCAGTGATCTATCTGGGAGAAGTTTGTTGTAGCAGCATTACTTGAAACTAGTTCTATTTGTACCTCACAGTAATCTAAAAAGCAGAATTGCTTTTCTAGTTATCTCAAATTGTTTTTCCTCTGTCATGAAAAAAACAGGGTTTTAACAAAAGCCAAAAAAAAAAGCAGCAGTTAAGTACATTAAGTTCTAAAAGTAAAATATAACTTCAGAAAAAAAAGACTGATAGAATGATATAAGAAGGCCAGCACAAATTAAACAATACGTGTTAAAAGACTGTTGAAATTTCTGAAATAAAGCAAATCGGGGCTAGGCTTGATAGCCTAGGCATTCTCAAGTGGCATTACAAGTTCACGTGCCTGTATCTGAATAATGGAGCAAAAGTTCCACAGGTATATGAGGTCTGTGACTCTGAGTGAATAGGCCTAAAAATATGATCTCAGCATATGTATTCAATGCTTATATCTTGTAATACTGCCTAATACTTTTCTTCATTATGAGAAAAATATACCTTTATTTTTTTCCTTTGTAAGTTTGAGAAGTCTTGTTCACTTACACTTGCGAACACTTATGTATCATGAACTTACAGGAATATAAAGCTCCAAGTATTATTTATGAAGGCATTTTTAGGACATTCAGGAATTAAGTTATACAGTCCACAGAGAGTTTATTAATGTTTGCCACTGCCTTTTTATTTTCTAATAATAAATTTAAATGTTGTATTGCAAATTGAGCTGGATTATTCTTGTTACCTCAGAACATGTTGATCAACCTCCTGCTTGTCTGTTTGATTTTAAATTGTTGAATATTACTTTCCTGTCTTCCAGTCTCTAGATATCAAAAATCCAGTTCTTTCAAACTGTCTTCACTCAACATGTTTTCTGAATCTAATCATTCTCATTACACTTGTATGAAATTTCAACACCTTATTTAAATAAGACCTTGTCTGGAGGCCTCCCCATGGTTGAGGAGTGTGGAAAAGATAAATTCAAAATATTTTAGAATGAGTTGCAATAAAAATTACTTTGCAACAAAAACTCAGACAACGGACTTAGTAATCTGGGACTTTGGAAATGGTCTAAAGTAGTCAAAACTATTGCTCAAATATATGACATCAAGTGTTCTGCAAGGATAACAGCTGAAGGTAAGAAGAGAGTCCCATAAGTATGTCTTGCAACTAAACCCTGTCCTTACTTCAGAAGGGTTAGTTCATTGAGCAATAAAAACTTAGGTGCCTAATAGAGTTAAACTGAACTTCACCTGAACACTTCAATGTTTGGATGTATAAGTACATGTCTGAAAATAAGGAAAACAACAAAGGCAAAGAGAGTGAAAGTGTCAGTGAAAAGGAAAGAGAACTATTTTTCTCTGCTGAATAGAGGTAAAGTAAATCCAGTATTCATCAAACAAACAACAACAAAAAAAACCGGAATTACGCAGTCCTTGAACCAAGAGAGTAAATCAGATCTCAGTATCTGGGGAGGAATGTTGCAGGGACTTAGATGCCCACAATTTGAATACCTAGAAGAAACAGATGGCCAAAGACTGAATGGTCAAAGACTTTCTTTGCAAGGAAACACAAGCATACAGATGGCAGTTTGACTAGACTGAATTTGATTCACACAAACGGTGAGAACCATTTAAGACTTTGCATACAGAAAGTGAATCAGAGACAATCACTTACAAACTAGTAAAATAATTTATGTAAAAGAAAGAAGGAAAGAAAGCTACAGACTGGTGAGAATGATCCTAAAATGTAAATTTCAACCAACTCAATGGCTTGGCAAGTAATGTCCATTGGGACTTATTTTTAAGTGGAAAAAGAGACAGTAGCTCCTAAAAGAGACCATACCAAAGGCATAGATACAGTTGTCCTGGTACTTTGTGAAGAAGAAATATGTAAAGATAAAAGAAACCAATATCACTATATGTTGAGAAGTTTAGTAAGTCAGAGCTTGAAAAAGAATAATTCAGAAGTGGAATCTGGATACACTGGTAGAAATGACAGAAACCTTAGATGTAAAATTACCCCAGGTAAAGGCATGAAATGAGATGCAATTATCAAACAGTGTAATTGAAAATATAATGGTTCTATAAATACATTGAGGAGGAGATGGTTAAAATTATAAATTCATTATTACATGGACACTACATCTTCTTAAGACTCTACTTCTTCTTAACCTTGGTAATTGTGATAGTGAAATAATTACATTTGCAAAGAATTACAAGGAAAGAACAATACAGAGTGTGTGCATAAGTCAACAGAGACACAGGGAAAGAATTCCCTGGCAGGAAAACCCTTAGAAATATACTGTATAAGTTGGGATAAATTTTTGTAGAATTATTTAAGAAACAAGTAGAAAAAACATCCAGTAATTAATAAATTGTTGAGGATGGAAGAGGTCCCAGAAGAATAAAGAGCAAACATAGTAGCTGTCTAAGAAAAGAGTAAGAGAAAGAACTCATAAATCTGTAGAACAACGAGCCTAAATCTGATTTCTAGAAAGACAGAACAAAAAAATTATTAAACAAGCAATTATTACAAGCATTTATATAGTGATAAAGTGATACAAAACTATCTGGTATGGATTTATGAAGAACAGATTGTGTCAAACTAGATTTCCATCTTTGACAGGATGACTGGTGTAGTGGATACGGGGAAGAAGTAGATGTGTCATATATTAAGTTTATTAAGATTTTTTTTTTAATAGATATTCTCAAATGACTTTTTTGGTAAAAAAATGAAAAATATGTATCAGACAAAATTGCAGAAATATTATTAAAAAAACTAATCAGAAAAAAAAGCCTTAGAATATCACTTAGAAGGATTATTTCTGTTCCTGTATTTCCAAAGTTATTTAGTAGCAATATAAAATAATTCTTTACTACATACTCACTTTATTGATATTCATTGTGCAGTAGTCAACTCAGCATAGATCTGAGCACCTGCTATAAAATGCAAAATGGACACATCTGGTGATACCTCAGCCACTGTGTCCTGGTTGTTTACATTTCCTTTCTTCTTCTCCTTCTTCCCTTTTCCTTTCCCCTTCCTCTTCTCCTTCCCCTTCCCCTAATTTATCTAACTTGTAATACTAAAAATAAGCCTTTCTTTGAATGAAAACCTCAGAACCCTTACTTATCCCTATAAAGTGAAATTAACTTTTTTTTTTTTGAGATTTCAGTTCTTTACAGTTAATTTAAAATAACATATGTCGGTTTTAAAAGCAAAATAAATGATCCATTTCTTATTCAGTGACAGTACATAAAACATTGAGTCAGGAAACTGCTTTTATTTTTCCACTTTCCCATTTTAAGGATAATCCATTTTTATCAGCAGTGTATTGATGTTTTCCCTATACCATACCAGCTGTATTACTGACTGTTCTCGGGGATGTAGAATTTATGTTCATTCATTTCATAGACCTTTCTACTATTTTCCAGCGTGTTATCTGTATTGTGACAGGAATACCTGTCAGAAATGTTTTCTTCTTTTATTTATCTTACGTCTAGTTCCTATCCCTTGGTGTTATTTAAGTTTTTTTTTGCTGGTTTGCCTTTTTTTCTTTTTCCTGACAGTCATCAAGGTGCTCAGCTCCCCAGCTCCAGTAAGTTCCAGGTGTCTTTAAGAAGTCTGATAAGGTCAAAATAGGTAGCTAATCTGACTCTAGCCTTGGCCCACCACCCTTTTTGCCTCTCTGGGCACCTAGAAACTTCTCACTGAGTTTTTTGTTTCATTTTAGGGGCAGAGGTGGTGTTGACATTTTTTTCCTATGAATTTCCTTCATAGCAGTGAATTCAGCTGCCATAAGAAAATAAAAGTAATTATATGAATTAGAGCACATAGCTCATGAGTTTGCACCAAACTCTAACAGGAATATATATTTTTTTTTTAATATTAAAAAAAAATAGAGATAAGGCATGGAAAAAGGAAAAAATGCTACATAAATTACAAGCTAAAAAGGCAGAATCTGGAATATTTGATTACAAAAAGCATCTGGTACCGTCTGAGGTGCATTTCTTACCTGAGACATCCCTAAGCTAACTGGTATGATAGAGTACTTAGAGGAGAAAAACCAGGCACTGCAGGGCTCCTTAAACAGATTTAGATGTGCAAAGTGAGGCGGTCAGATCAAGGCCAGAATTCATACTGTTGAGCATTTTGCAGACATCACAGGTCACTGCTGCACTGTCTCTGATATCTGCATGTTCACTCTGAAGTTCAGAAGATTGGTTGGTTGAGCCAGTTCAACTTGAGTACATTTGAGGCAAAAGATCACATCTGAATTTTATCTCCTTTCTTCCTCCCCTCTTCTTTCCTCTCAACTGTAAGTAAGAAAGGTAACAATACAAACAATGGGTTAAAAATGAGGGAGTTTGGGGCTGAGTGTGAGCACTGGCCTAGTTTACCAAAAAGAAAGGTGCAAAAGAGATCTTTAAGGGGAATAATATACTACTTTTTTTTTTCTTTAACCTTCACATCAGAAAGTGAACAAAGAAAAACTACCCATCTGATTATGTATTTGGACTGCATAAGTGAAACTGGGGACAGTTCAGAGTCACCTACTCTGCTCTTTATCCAGCCTTCAAAACCTGATGACAGAACTTACTCTGTTACTGGTTTTGTGGGAACAGGAATTAAAATAAGTTCTTTTTCAGCTCTGCTATCTTCTGGCTGCAACAAATTATTTAAATTGGCTTCCTGCTATGGGAAACCTAAATTAAAGTTTATGTGGCTTATATATTAGTGCTTTCTTAACTTTAACCTGAATGGGTGTGTATAATATTGTCCTGGTTTTGGCAGGGATGGAGTTAACTTTCCTCTCAGCAGCTGGTATGTTTTGGATTTCGTGTGTGAAGAATGTTGATAAACACCCTGATGATACCAGTTGTGGTGAATGAGACCAAGGACACTGTCCTGCTTTCCAAGTCTCGCTAATTTGCAGATGCAGGAAGCTGGGAGAAACAGACAGGATAATTGACCCAAACTGGCCAAAGAGAGTATTCCATGCCATAAACGTCATGCTCATGGGGGCAGGCAAGGGTGGGTATCTGCCTTCCTGGCATCCATCCTTCCTGCTTGTTTTTGCTGGCATCGTTCCCTCTACCTTGCTGGCTCCCTTTTGCTCCTTTGCTTGCTGCTCGGTTTTGTTTCCGTGATCGCTACTCGGGACGGGCTGTATCAGTCATTGGGACATTGGGTGGTGAGAAAACACATATTGTTTACTTTGTATATTTTTAATATCCTTATATTCTGTTATTATTGTAGTTTTCTCTTTTTATTTTAGTAAATTATCTTTATCTCAACCCACGAGTTCTCCTTCCTTCCCAATTCTCTCCCCCATCCCCCTGGGGAGGGGGAGGGTGAGCAAGAAACTGTGTGGTGATTCGGGCTAAACCATCACAAATATTCAGCAGGAATATATATGTCTTGGTTTGTTTTTTTTTTTTTTACCAGCAGGCAACAGCTGTTTATAAAATGACATTTTCAGCTCTGTTCAGAAATTAAGGTTTTTAGAAGTAAGAAAAAACAATTAGAAGTAAACTGCAGGTAATATTAATGTGGTCATTTAAGAAGTACTTTTCTGGACAGAATCTTACTGTTCCTGCTAACAGCAGGCTGACAGACTAGATGTACAGAGAATAATAAAGTTTTTTGTCTATGTTTATGCCCCATATATGAGACAGCTAGACTGAATAGAAAGAGAAAATGATGTGCCACTAATCCTCAAAAGAAATGCCAGTTCAGATATAAGCTGTCAGGAAATTGTCCCCTTTACAATAGAGAATTTAGGCTTATTCTTTTAGTAATCTAGCTGTACTCTATGTAGTACTTGTTCAGGAATCATGGCTGTTCTATCTACTGCATTTAATAATTCTTAAGACAGTGGAGTCTCTTTTCTCTCTCTCTTGCTTTCCTTCTAGCCATATATATTTGTATTTTAATTTCTACTTCTGTTACAAATCTAAAAGTCTCCTGTTGTTTAAGATTACAGTTTCCGAGCAGGATAAGTAGCATGCCGAGTAACCAGAGATTCAAAAAGGAGTAACATGGCAAGCATAACCTCTAGGCATCACTTCCTCTCTGTTGACAATGATGCATGCTGGAAGTAACCTAGCTTTCGTTTCAAGTCCTGAATGATGTTGAAATTCATGTCTGTGGATCTCTAGTTGAGACTATCATTTATTGAGCCATATACCTGTAAAATATCTCTGTCTCTGTCTGTCTATCTGTCTGTCTATCCATGAGTCTATCTATAAATATGTTTGTTACACTTACATAGACACACAAACATACATAAATAGTGTTTCTCTGTTTTACATGTATGTATGGGTATACCCAAACATTAAAATGTTTGACTCACAAATAATGGTATATGATACATTGTGTCTGTTTCCTGGCATATGTTCATTTCCAGATTGGTGCTTTCTAGCTAAGCAGGAAAATAGGCATGATTTTCTGGACGCTTACTGGAAATATTTTTGTTTTCTTAAATTCATTTACTTTGAGCTTATTCAAAGCTGAGATGATTACAAACGTATATCTTGTTCTAGGAAGGAATCACATCAGTGCTAGTCCTCATTGCAGTTTCATCTAAAAATGAACTATAGCTCCCTCCTGCTTGCCATGCTACTGAATGTAGGTATGTAACAAAGTAATTATTTATGATTATCTCAGATTAACATGTATTTATTATATGTATGTATTTTATTACAACTGGTCTTTTGTCTGGTTTAACTGCAGTGCAGATACATAGCTAGTAGACTAGAATTCATTTTTCCCAATATAATGATACATTGGTTTGGGTTCTGAGTTCTTCTCATAGGGAATATATCTGAATTTACTTCTATAATCTAATACTGCATTACAATATGTGAATGAAATATTTATACCCCCTCCATGAATTTAGCTCATATTTATGAAATAAGTAATTTCCCTGTTGTCCATAAAATTTCCCAGTGCTGTAAGTTCTGTAACAGAAAACCATAGTGTTTATTTTCAGTAACAGCAATATAGGAGGCAATGGAATTAGAAGTGCTCATGTCTAAGTTTAGCTCAATGAGTTTAGATGTTTCATAATGAAGTCAGGTATCTAAATTAAAGGTAGAAATTAATAGTAAAGCACGGAATCAATGACTGGACAAGTAAGAGCTGGTCAGATGTCTGAAGACACCATATTAACCATGTGTAAATCCCACTGTTATGCTAGAGTATCTGTCTCAGAGACACCAAGCATACTGATGTGCTATTACCTGTGTAGTTTTGCGTGAGTTACTGCAATTGTGTATAGAGCTGAATGTCATTTTATAGCCTTTTGCGCACTTTTTAAAATATGCCGAGGGTGTAGCCAGAATTAACTCACACGATTCCACCAAAAAAGGTAGCATCTTTGACTACTTTTTATCATAGAATCATAGAATCATAGAATGGTTAGGGTTGGAAGGGACCTTCAAAGGTCATCTAGTCCAACCCCCCTGCAAGGAGCAGGGACGTCCCTGACTAGATCAGGTTGCTCAGAGCCTCATCCAGCCTGGCCTTGAACGTTTTCAGGGATGGGGCCCCCACCACCTTTCTGGGCAACCTGTTCCAGTGTTCTATAACTCGCATCGTAAAAAATTTTTTCCTAATTTCTAATCTAAATCTACCCCCCTCTATTTTAAAACCATTACCTCTCGTCCTATCGCAACAGGCCCTACTAAACAGCCTCTCCCCATCTTTCTTGTAGGCCCCCTTGAGGTACTAGAAGACCGCTATCAGGTCTCCCTGGAGCCTCCTCTTCTGCAGGCTGAACAGCCCCAACTCTCTCAGCCTGTCCTCATAAGAGAGGTGCGCCAGCCCTCTGATCATCTTCGTGGCCCTCCTCTGGACCTTCTCCAACTGGTCCATGTCCTTCTTGTGCTGGGGGCTCCATAATTGGACACAGTACTCCAGGTGGGGTCTCACCAGGGCAGAGTAGAGGGGGAGAATCACCTCCCTCGACCTGCTGGCCACGCTTCTCTTGATGCATCCCAGGATGCGGTTGGCCTTCTGGGCCGCAAGGGCACATTGCCAGCTCATGTTAAGCTTCTCATCCACCAGCACTCCCAAGTCCTTCTCCTCAGGGCTGCTCTCAATCCATTCCCCGCCCAGCCTGTATTTGTGCCTGGGATTGCCATGACCCAGGTGCAGGACCTTGCACTTGGCCTGGTTGAACTTCATGAGGTTGGCACGGGCCCACCTCTCCAGCCTGTCAAGGTCCCTCTGGATGGCATCCCTCCCTTCCAGCGTGTCCACGGCACCACACAACTTGGTGTCATCGGTGAACTTGCTGAGGGTGCACTCTATCCCACTGTCCATATCACCGACAAAGATGTTGAACAGGGTCGGGCCCAGCACGGACCCCTGAGGGACGCCACTCCTGACCGGTCTCCACATGGACATTGAGCCGTTGACCACCACTCTCTGAGTGCGGCCATCCAGCCAACTCCTTATCCACCGAGTGGTCCGTCCATCAAACCCATGTCTCTCTAGTTTAGAGAGAAGGATGTCGTGCGGGACAGTGTCAAAAGCTTTGCACAAGTCCAGGTAGATGATGTCAGTTGCTCATCTCTTGTCCACCGATGCCGTCACCCCGTCATAGAAGGCCACCAAATTGGTCAGGCACGATCTGCCCTTGGTGAAGCCATGTTGACTGTCACCAACCACCTCCTTGCTCTCCATGTGCCTTAGCATGGTTTCCAGGAGAATCTGCTCCATGACCTTGCCAGGCACAGAGGTGAGGCTGATATAGTGATAGTGATATAGTGCTATGTTAAATGTTACATTGCATTATGTCACAGCAGTTTATGCTATCCTACAAAATGCTGGTACAATGTGAAACCAGAAGGACTACTTTTACACATTTTCTACGAATTAAAAATTTTCAAACCAGTAGCTCAGTAAAGTATGTAATAATAAGAAATATAACATAATGATATGTTTCTGGTGTAAAAATATCTTTGAAAAATAAATGTTTTCTAAATGTATTTGACATGGTATAATTACAAATTTATCTAACAGGTCTTACACTGCTGCTATAATAAAGTTACTAATTTTCAGAGCCATTAAGTTAACCACTTTCCTGCTGTAATGAGAAAGTCAAAGTGACCTTATGTCAGATAATAGGTGAAGTACATTGATTTATCATTTTCTACTTTACGACATATTCTATAGCATTTCCTCAGTTTGTATAAATCAACTAAGTTTTTATTGATACAGTATTTGTGGCAAAATATTTCAGAAATACAGATATACTTGACAGTATTGGATCCTTTTTTTTTTTATGTCTAGGGATACATTTCTCCTGCCTAGAACAAAATACCTAATTCATACTCTAAGGGTATATTGTGATCATTGACTTCATTCAGGTTATCTGGTAAAGGATATTTTCCATTCAAAAAGGGATAGTAAGTAAAGGAGGAAGTGATAAACAAATAACTGAGACAGAAAATCAGTAGACAAAGACTAACGTAGGCAAAACCCCAAAAGTTTCCTATCACTAACTGATGATCTGTTAAAAAACTGCAGGCACAACTTTGGAGAGGGCCAAGTTGGCCTTAGTAGCTGATATAGAGAGGAAACATGAGGAACATGAGGAACTGGCATCTCCCAGGGAGGGACTGTGGGACTATGCAAAATTTACTAAGAAAGGTTTAGGGAAGGAGATTAAGGAGGAATAAACAGGAGAAGTAGTCAGAAAGGGGTATAAAAGCAGCAGAGCCCCGTGCCTGATCACCCCAGTCCGTCCTGTCTTCTTATTAAATCTTCTGTTAATGACCTCTCTGAGTAATCAGTGTGTGTCAGTGCTGCAAGGGCTCAATGACAGCTAGTGGGAGGACTAGTTGTGGGGACTAGGTGCCAGCTTCTGGAGTTAGATCCCTTGGTTTTGACTTTGGGCACCTCTGGCCTGTGGTGTCAGCTGCTGGAGCTGATGGGGTCTTTAATCTCCAGCCACTAGGGCGGGAACAGTGTGTGTCCCAAAAAAACAGCTACTGAGGGGATGAGCATGAGTGAGCCGAGTGGCTCAGTGTCAGTGGCTGGATCGGGATCACAGATCACAACCCATATCCCTGGTGCCAGCTTCTGGGGGACAGTGTACCTTCCCCAAACTGGGTATGCGTGGGGTGTGCATGTGGATTCACTGGCAAACTCCAGCCTGGGCCAGCTAGAGAGTAGGAGGCCCCAGGTCTTTGCAGGGCTATCAGGCAAGAAGAAGGTCCGTGCTGGTGTTCAGGGGGAATTGCGAGTGTGGGGTGCCTGTGGGACGAGTTTGTGAGTGCTATGTTTGCAGTGAGCACCCAGCTGGACCAGCCAGCACGTTGGGGATGCTTGGGGTGGGTAAGAGGGGCTGGGATCTAAGCAGGGGTGCTGGGCGTGCAGAGGGGCTGTGCTGGTGCTTGTGGGATCTGCAAATGTGAGTGTTGTGAACCTGGAGAGCGTGGTGTGTGTGTGTGCTGCACCACTGACCTTCTGCTTCTGCCAGCCCAAGAGGAGGAGGGGACAAGGTAGTTAGTACCTGTTTCTGGTGTGAGTCCTGAATGTGGGTGCTGCTGGAGACAGCGCCTTGTCTGTGGCTGTCTAGATGACCAGACATGTTTGTGTCCTCTTTGTGCGTGGGATACAGATTCAGCTTCACCACTGGTTGAACCTGCAAACAGGAAAGTAGCAGCTCTGTCCATTGGCCTTGAATGGAGACCTCAAGATCTTGGAGTGGGCACAGTGGCTGGGCAGGAGGAATCCCCAAGCCCTGACCTGCAGGAAGCAGCAGATGCTTCTAACATCCACTAACACATACAAATTGAAATGACAAGATTTGCATCTGTTGCCTTATACTAGATTGCTAATGTGACAATGCCATTTTTTTTTTTGTTGCTTCTGTTACATATTGGCTGGTTGCACTCAGAAGTCACAGGATAGGAAAGTAATGGTAGATATTGAAAAGTTCAGAAAACATTCTACATATGCAAAACTAGATTATAAATTTCATAAAAATCACATGCAATCACAGATTACAAACCAGAAGATTTCTTTTTTTAAATCAACTTGTACTTAATGGAGAATTCCATTTGAACTGATCAGAGGATTTTCATTATACAATAATTTGATGTGGAAATGCAGCATTATCTGCCTTTTAGAGAACTATAAGAGAGATTTATATATAATGACTTTCACCTCCTTTCTAAGCTACTATTAACATTTTCAGTATTAATATTCCTCTTCTGTTACTTTATACTCGTCTGGAATGTACTCTTACCGTGCCACAGCCTAAAACAGATACAGAGCTTTTTAGTCTCTTTGACTAACTGGAAATAAATAATTTTGCATAGAGCAAATCTGAACTAATAGGATTCATCTCCACAACCCTTTTTATTTCTCTATGAGGCTTTACTAAGTACTGGACAGCTTTCCTACCAGTTTATTTTTCAACTATTTGTTGCTACAAGGCTAGACATTTTGCAAATAAATTTGGTTACTTTACTACAGTAGGCTAATCAAGTTATATGAGGTTCAATCTAAGTAGTCTAAAATAATTTAGTTCTTTCCTTCTGGTCTGTGTGAGCATTTGATACAGACACTTTCATATTGATAAAAATTGATATATTGCTCTTCCAAAAATCAAATTATTTAGCATGTGATTAGCAAAATTCTTATCTGAAAATGCTATTTCTAAATACACAGTGACATTATATCTAAATAAACTTGAAAATTAAATTATAATAATGTCTCCACCTTGAAATTACTGTAGAGTGTTTCAGAGGTAAATCACATATGTTGTTTGTGATAAAAGAAAGCATTTCACCTTCTGAGGTGAAAAAGATTTGCCAGACATTAGTGTTGAATAATCATTCACACCCCCGGGGAAAGCAGAACCAATGGCTAGCCTCCTGGTTTGTACATGAAGGCCAGTTTCCTGATGCACCTGCACTGGTTATCATGAAGTGCACTCTTCCCAAGAGGAACTCTCATGATACATACTCATACTATTAAAGTGTTGGTTTTAAAAATGCATATTTCTCTGCCAATACAGCACTTTCATCGTTTACTTTCCTAACTTCCTACCCAGCTCCTTACCTGAGTCCCGATAAACTTCACCTAATGTCACTGATTTTATGCTACTAGCACATCCACAAATGGACTTACATGAATAACTTTAAAATTAATATAATAACTAGTGAATTAATTTTTCCATCTTGATTTGTTACTTGAAAAACTGTCTACACTTACTCTGGAAGATATGAAGTTATATTTTGTGGTGCCTATACAATTGATTTTACTTGAATCTAAAATAGGCTTTTTTTCCCTCTGTTGGGTGAAATTTGTTTTAACTTTTAGGTAAAAATTAAGCAGCAAATCTAAGTGAAGCATTGTAATTCCCTTTATCATCAGTGGAGGGAGACAGGCACCCAGAAAGGGCAATCAATCCCACTCGGATACATATCTGTCTTTGACAAATAATCCACTTGGAATTACATAATATTTACTATGTGGCAGTCACTGTTACACAGGTTCTACTCATGGCACTGGTGTTTACCTCGTTGCAAACGAGGCACAGCAAAAAGTGTAGGGTGGCATAGCCACCAGTGAAAGACAAAGCAGTTACCTCAAATTGCTCTGCTGGTGTACGCTGTCCTCCACGCCGATACTATTAAAACCTTTACAACGTGCCCAAATTATACATTACTCTCATGCAGTTCATTAGGCACAGAAGGGCATAAAATAAGCCGGAAGATCTAGCCTTGAAAAGCTGTGTCAATTTCAGGAACTCTGTGAGCTGTGAGGGAGAAAATAAAGGAAATTGGGTTTTTGTTTAGATTTTTTTTTTTTTTTGTTACAACTCTGAAAATGAACAGAGTCATGTTATAGTTCTCTTGGATGTGGCTAAATACAATAACTGTTGTGAATGGTGACTGCTCACTTTGATGTTCAAATAAGTATCTGTCTGAAAAGATTTCATCGTACTGTAAATAATTTTCTCAAGCAGTGTAGAACACTAGTTTCCTTTGGAAGCAAATCAGCCAACATGTTATTCAGGACACACCTGGAGGGCAATTTGCTTGAATCAAGTTTTGTGAAACAGAAATGACACAATGTTAATTTGCTTTTAAACTGCTTGCCATGTCTAAGAATTAAATCAGCAATTGGATGAGACTAAACTGAAATCATTGAGATATCAGCCATGCAGTCCACTTATTTTGCCTGATTGTGATAGAAAAGCCTTTTATATGAGCAGTTAACATGTTCACATTTTCCATGCCTGGCCTTTTCAGAACACTGCATTTCTTAACTTCAAATATTTTGGATGTTTTTGTCTCTGTATTGTTACTGGTTTTACTACTTTACATCATGGCCTAGCCTATATGTGGTGTTGCGGGAATACGTAGCTCTATAGAGAGATATATTTGCAAATAAATTCTATAAGAACACTCAAACTCAGATTAATTTGTGTATTTGCAAACATTTATGTTTGAATGTTAACATGTAATTCATTACTATTAATTTATTAATTGATCAATTAATATATGGCATCTATTTGCATAAATAGGATCTCAGTCTCTATCATCAGTACTGCTAGCAACGACTGTAATCATAATATTTATTCTACATTTCAGTTAAGCTTAACTCAATTGATTTGAGTGATTGGAACAGCCTCTGGAATGGCTTAACTTCTCCAGTCTTTCATAATAGAAGATTTCAGTGCAAAAGTTAGTAGTCTAAATTTAACTAGGATCTTATCTTTGAAAAGTCATTGTCTTAATGCTAGGAGACAAGTCGCCACCACCTCCAGCATGTCCAGACCAAGGACAACTCCTGCCCATCCTGGTGCCCAGAGACCGGTGGTCTCTGCCTAGGCTGAGCGATGTCGCTGCTGCTGCCCACTCAAACAGTAGTGAGGCTGACACAGACACACACAGAGGACATGGACATGGACACAAGCAGTCACACAGATGGCCACAGACAAGGCACTTCCTCCAGCAGCACCCACAGGCAAGACTCCCACCAGACAGTGGCACAGACAACCATGTCCACTCTGCTTGCCTGGCACCCCTGTCGTTGACACAAAAAAAACCCCAGCAACGGGGCTAAACTCACTGTATTATGTTATGTAATGACCTAATGTATGGACCTATTACATGTCTGGATGAAAAACATTTGTTGAACAAGCTGGATGACTGAGATGGTGGAGGAAGAGTCCTGTATCTACAAGTTATATAGGAGGCAGGAACAGACCTGGATGTGTTCATCAATCTGACAGAGAAGGTGGATCATGATCTGATGTTAATTGTCCAGGGACAAGCCCATGATCTTTCTCATGTCACTGTTAAGATTAAATATAGTCACTTGATACAACAGCTGCCCCCTAATACATCAGGATCTTGGCAGAAGGCAGGATGGAGTAAGTTCATTTGCAGATTAAACAACAGCATTGAGTTGTAAGGTATTTCCTGGGGCTCATTGATCACAAGGAAGGAAATAAATGCAGCTAGTCATTATTCCCAGGAAACTGTTCTGATGATTTTATTCTTTTCTACCCATTTCTGAATGCTTCATGACAAGGTCAGATAATAAGTACATGCTTATGAGGATGACAAGCATCTTAGAAATGCTTATGATAGAGACACTGAAGGTTGTTATTTCTATTATAAGGTGAGAGTGAAAAAATAATCTCTGAGGTACATACTTTTGCAATGGCTATTACTATTTCATTGGTATGTATAAGGCCTTTCTGGAAAATTAATGTACCATTTACTAAGCAACCAGTTTCCCTGAACTATCTCTCTACATTCCATTCAGCATGTAATTAATATTTAAACATCTTTTTCCTCCTCTTTATTTTTGTATTGTTTCTGAATGACAAATATTTTTACAGCTTGAATAAACATTAGCCAGGGTCCTTAAATTAATGTTTGTGTATATTTTCTGTTTAGTTTATGTACTGGATGTCTGACTATATCTGTTTCTACCCTTAGGTGCATGCCAAACACCATATTATTTTTCCTGCTTGTAGAAACATGATTTATTCATTGATTGAGACATAACCCAAAATTATCAGTAGTAGCAGGTAAGAAATGAAAGATCATTTCATGATTCTGTGATTCTGAAGACAAAAAAAAAATTCTTACATTCTTAGTAAGTGCTTGATCCAAAACTATTGAATGTAATAAAAAAATCTTCATTAATGTTAATAGGAAGGACAGTAAACTTAAAATGCTTTACAGAGTGAACTGTACAAAGCAAGGCAACGTGTTCTACAAAAAAAAAAAAAAGTAAAGAAAAGAAAAACAAAATCAAATCTCCTTCCCATTTAAAACCTAGAAATATTGTAATTCTTTGAAAATTTAATTAGCATGTGGTTTTGTATATCCATTTTTATACTGGAGCTGGTGGTAGGTTGATTCCTTTTAAATTTAGCTTATTCTATATTACATTTAGCTGAAATATCCTTGAGAACTACACTGCTCATAAATAGGCTACAGGAGAGATCATATTGAGGCATATCTCAACATAACATCAAAAAATTTATTTGCTCACTATGTTTCTGGGAGATTAGGTTCTGATCACCATATTTAAAGTCATTGACAGAACTGCTTTCTATTAATTTTGTTTTCAAATTTATTAATCTTAAACACTGCAGTGCTCTGGCAATGGAGTCCATAATTTAATTATACATTGTTTCAAATCTGTTTAATATTCCTATGACTGGCTATTCCCTAGTTCTTTTTTAATGACAAATACTGAATAATCATCCCTTATTCATCATATATATCACGCCAATCATGATTTTGTAGGCCTTTCTCATAGCTCCCCTTAGTCATATCTTTTTCAAACGGAAGAGTTCCTAGGCTGTTTAATCTTTTTTTCATATGGAGACCAATATCCAAAAATGAGGAGACAGGGGACAGGATGGATATCATTCATGCTTTAAATGAAGAATGTAATTAGACCTGACATACAGCTGGTCTCAACGGGAGGAAAGACGTTATGGCAAAGAACTACACAGAAATCACAACATTCATAGATTCTGGAAGACTGCCAGTCTGATTTACTTTCTCTGAAACTTTTGTAATCCAGCGAAGTACATTTGAGTTGGCACAATCAGAATTTATACTGTAGTACAACGAAGTTTTCAACTTGTTCAAAAACCCTTTGCTAATGATTCTATTTTTTTTTTTTTCTTTATCTCTGCTGAGCACAGAGTAGGCAATTTTGGAGGATGATCCACAGATTGTACACATCATTTCACATCTACATGGACTCCGGTATCACTTTCCTGAAAGGACAGCAGCTGATTTAAAGTATGTTACTCAGTAAGAATACATCTACATTGTGCAAAAGAAGATATGAAGATTCTCAGGTTAATGGAAATTTAACACAAGAAATAGCAGAGCTGTGATATCATAGAGACTGGTTGTGCAGTCTCATACATTTGTATGCCCTAGCTGTGGTCACAGAAGTAATGCTTGAGCAGGTCAACTAGAGAAGGGCCTGCAGCCAGCCTTATAACCTTAGGTTCAATGTTGAAAGTTTCACTGTTTGTTGACTAGATTTGGAGCATCTGAACAGCACTACCCTTGGGTTACATGAAGTTAGCAACTAAAAACTGCTGTAGTCCTGACTGTGGAAGTGACTCCTAGTTAGACCTTTTAACCTTTAATCCAACAGAACTCTGTTTTAACTGCTGACAATGAACCGGGCACACTCCTTGGTTTGGGGGTGACTTATGTGCTGGCTTGTTTCTAAGATACGTGAAGCTGAGGAAGAAATGGAGCACCCACTTGTTTACCAGGCAAAGAATAAGCACGACCAAGAAGGAGGGCAGGAAAAAGTCTTCAAAGTTAGTAAAAGTGGACTTACTGAACTGTAACAATACATTTGCAATGAAGATCTTTTAATTTCTTTGACTTTGAGTTTTGCTTATTTGTTTGTTTCCCATTATTTTATAAAATAAGAAGATTAGTCAGAGCAGTGATGCCTCCTATGCTGGCAACTGGCCCTAGAAATGCCTCAAAAGCAAATTTCTCTGACACTCAGGGCAAATTTATGAAACCTCAGGCTTACCTAAAGTTCCTGCATATTTCTTACCATTTGACAAAACACCTCTAAAAAGGAGGGATTTGGTTCTGCTCTTATCTTTGGATACTTTGAATGGGGAAAAGTTACCCTAGAGACTTAGAGGAATGCTTAATTAAGAACCGAGTATTCTAAAGTATGCAAGAAAGTAAACCAAAGGAACAGATTTCTTTACAGGGAAAACTTCTTATGGAAGTTTTCCTAGTATATATTATTGTTATTTTTAAAAAATCTTTATTTATAATTATGCATATAAACAATCATATACACTTATTGAAAAGTTTATAATTATAACTATATTATATGCAATATAATTATATTTAATATAAGACATATGTTTATATTATATAATTATATTTCTAATTATAATAAATAATATATTGAAATATTGCATCAGTTATTGTAAAAAGTCAAAATAGTCACAAATTCATGAGCATTCAAATTTTTTACTGGTCCATGATCTTGTGTATTAATCTGAACAAATGTTAAAGAGCTTTAAAATTCTGGGCCAAAATACAAATTGAATTATAAGAGGGTAATACTAGTTCTGCCACAGTATGAACTGCAGGATTTTGTTTTTACTGAGTGTACTGTAAAAAGCTCTTCTTGGAATTTCATAGTGTGTGCTGACAATGATTTTTACCCTGAGGATTTAATAGCCCTGTGTGGCATTTATGGTCTTTTTACATCAATTTCTTGATACATAGTGTTTATTCTGTGTATTGCAGACTCAGTGGTAGAGTTTATTGCAGCTATCATTTTACATGTCGTCCAAGTGTTTCAGTTCCTTCTTTCTAAGTATGATAAGAAAATGTATATTTAACATAAAGATTCTTGACTCCTGCCATGGAGCCAGGAAACTCCTGCTTGTTTGACACAGCAAGTTGTAAAAGATTTTTTGAAATAGGATATTTAACCTGTGCAATTAAACTTCTTCTTGTCATTGATGATATCAGGAATAAATAATCTATGGAGTCATGCTTTCTTACTATTGAGAATAAATTACCTAATAAACCATTAACCATTGAGACAATATATTGATGTGAAACACCGATTACTAATGTATCTCAGCATGAATTTTGACACATTAGTCCATAGAAAAAATTGCTGCAAAGGCACATACCTTCCTGAAGCAAATCCAAAAATTAAATTTCACACAGCAGTTTTGGTGATTATAATACTCAATTCATGTCCAGTATCTTCTTTAAAATGAAATAGCTCATTAATTTCCTTTTTTTTTCTTTTTCCGAAATAGTAAAAGCAATTACAGTGGTTGTCATTTTTATAGAATAATTGTCTGTCAAATTTAATTTGAAAAACAAGTCATTTTAATGCATGCAATTCTTACATAGTTTTAAAATCCCAACACCTCCTTTTTAGAATTTTTTTTAAATAAAAAATAGTGAGATTTTCCTAATGTATTTTTTTTACATCTGATTGCAAGACTGACTTTCAAAATTAAGAGATTTGATACAGAGATATTAAGATATTCAAAGTATATCATTTCACAGTCCCATGTAACTTCCTGGTTTTTTTCTATAGGGATACCTTTCTGTAGCCCTGCTGAAAGTGTTTTTCCTAAGACTGGAAGAGTGAAATACACAATTATATAATTCATATTATGATATTGTCACTCTGAGACAGCTGATAGGAGATATCCAAAATCTATATACAGAGACCTACGAACACACTTTGCTATTCCTGAAGAAAAAATGGGTTTATGTCTGTAGACTGCCTAAAGTACAAGAAATGGGAACATTATCAATCTGCCATATGGCTGTGTTGCAGAATGTTACTACATAAAGATGTTTTCAATTCTCTTTATTCTTTTAAGAATCACCACCTGTTAATGTATTTTGTATATAATTGAATGTCGTTTACGCTGTTCTCCATCTTCACTCTGGTAAGGAAAAAACATCAAAACAGATTTACAGTGATTAACAATGGTGGAATTTGCCTTCCTTGTTTTCTTCTTGAGTGAGAATTGGTATTACTAGTCTGGAGGGGTATAGGAAAGAAAGCAACAATGCCTAGAAAAAAAAACGTGGGGATTGTGATCTGTATCTTGAAGCGGGTGGCAATATTTGTTTGCCGGGGATATGCACCTTATCATTATAAAAAAATTATTTACTCTTATATTGTCTGTGTTTTCTCAACTATTACTCAATATAGCACAGTTAAGAGTGCTTAAATTGACAATAAAATGTATACCCTCCTTGCAGGCACCTCAGCAGTCTCCCTCCAAGAATAACTTCTCACAAATTCTTTAGAACTATGCATTAAGGACTTTATGAAATGTTATTACAAATTAATTGCTCAAACATCTTCTTAATGATTTTCAATTTGTTGGTGGATTGTGTCCTGAAGCATATAATTCCTGGAGCAAATAATTTAAAAAATGTTTTAATTCTCTCTCCCTAGGTATTTTCACTATCTGTGTGTGGTAGATTGAGCCCAAGCACCAGCTGAACACCCATCCGATCACTCTCTCACTCTCCTTTCCCCTACCAGAGTGGGAGAGAGGAATGCAGGAGCAAAAGCTGAAAACTCACGGGTAAAGATTAAGACAGCTTAACAGGTGAAGCAAAGTTGCACAGGCAAGTAAAGCAAAATAAGAAATTCATTCACTACTTCCCATCAGCAGGAAGATGTTTATCCACTTGCAGGAAATAGCGGTTATATGGGAAGACAAATGCTATAAGCAAAACCATTGCACTTCCTTCTCCTTTACCTGAGATTTTTACGGCTGAGCAAGACATCATTTGCTGTGGGACATCCCAGGTCAGCTGGGGTCTGCTGCACTGGCTGTGTACCCTTGCAATTTCTTGTGTACCCTCAGCCTACTGTCTTGGTGGTGAGGTCAGAGTGAGAAAGAGTGAGAAAAAGAGAGAAAGCCTTGACACAAATCCAAAGCACAGCACCATAATTCTGCCCAAATCAAAGCCATCTTAATGGCTCGGTGTTCTTGGAGTCCCGTTACACTGATGACCTAGCTTCTTGCCTGGGAAAATCCTGCTGGGAAAAAAAAAAAAAAAAAGAAAAAAAAAAAGCAAGAAAAAGGGAAAAAAAAAAAGCTGTAATAAAAAATTAAATATTTTTTTTTGTTTATTTTATTTTATGCATTTTATCTGTAAAGAAGGTATTTGCACAGAAAGAAAATCTGGGTCAGCACATCTGTGCCAGTCTTAACACAAAATCCTATTTCTATAGAAAGATTCTCTGACAGGTTACTTGCTAATATGTGCATTTGTACACTAACACATACGTAGATATGCATTAATGAACATGTGTATATACACAATAAAGATATATTGTTATATAACAAATGTTGTTTGATATTATTGGTCGTTAGGGGTGATTATATTTTTTTCCATCAGTTAAGTTATACCAGAAGAGGAAAAAAAGTAACTAAGGACCAATATATTAAATAGCACCCAAAATTTTATATTATTTTTAATATTTTATACTTTGTAGAGGTAATAATTTATATGAACTGAACAGTTTTGAAGCCCAAAGAGTCTATCAGCTATAATTGCTTCTCAACGTAAAGAAATTGTCTCTGTATATATATTAGTGTTAACTACACTGTGAGTGAAAGGAATTTTTACTTTTATTAGGTGATATAAATACGCTTTGCAAAATCACCTGACCTAAATCATCCACAATGTAAAACCACAAACTATTTTCACTTTACAGGCAAAAAATACAATGTTAATTGTTTAGTCAGATATTTCAGACAAATGCTTGAGCAAGATTCATTAAACCATTTTACATTAATCTGCTAATTTATATGCTTATAAGCTCATATTACTGGAAAGACTAAAAGCATTCTGTGGATCATCTTCTCTTTACAATAAAAGTGCATAGAGTTTCTGTCACATTAGTTAAAATTAACGCAAAATTCCAAGAACATAGACTTGTGGGAATATGGTCACGAAATCCAGGCCTAAGTACTAGAGGGGAGTATTTTACATGATCATCTTCACCTCAAAAATAAGAGCTTTTGTCACATTGTTCTTTTGTTGAAAGTCTATTCTTTTTATGTTCTCTCATAAGGGCTTTCTCAAAAACTTGTCTTTGTGGATATGTCTAATAGTAAGTGATACTTTGGTGTCATTAATCTCTTATTTATAACTTGAAAGCAAGGTCTATACTATTAAGTTCATTAAAATCTATAAGCTGATAGACCTAAATGGCAACCCTGACCAGACTAGGGATACAAGTAGCCTTGTGCTTGTGCTCATAGTAAGTCGAAATAGCTCCTTGTAAAAATTTAATTGCACTAAATAAAATTATTCAGTTACAAATAATGAAGAAACAAGTAAAATTTTGGAATAGTCACCAAATGTAGTGTGTTGGTGTTTGAGCTCTGACTTTATAATTAACTGTTTTAAAAAAGGATACTTACTCAACTTTCCTTTAAAAAAAAAATAGATAGCCTTATTTGATTATTGGAAATGGCATTTTTTACATCTTGCATTTGCTCATAATTAATATGATTAGAGTCAGACACTGAAAGAACTTCTGTGGCTCATAATTGATTCCCTGCTCATTCTAGTTACATCTGTAATTTTTTTTTAAATTTTATCACAGACATCTGTGAGATAATAGCTGTGTGATCATTCTAAGGCAGTCTGTCCTAAAGTACAAATCTGAGCTGACTCATTGAGATCACCATATGAACTTACAAAATTATTCTCTTGGAATCTAACATTAGGAAATGTCATAGCAAACTAGCTTGCTCACAGGTTAACTATGCTTACATATTAACAAAGGGTGAGGAGGCAGTGCTTAGATCCAAATGAGGTTTATATTACCATTTGAGTTTCACTGATGCCAAGCCTCTTTAATCAGATTTTACCACCATATGGCAAGCAGCAGTTTTATCTTGTGGTAATCTGACCTTCTTGCACCAAATCTCCAGTGCATACAAATATGCACTGGAGGGTCATCTGCTTTTGGATGCAGAATAGAACTGAGTCAGGATAATGTTGAAATTTTTACTAATATGTACTGGATGGCAATTTTTACAGCAAAATTTATGGGGAAAAAAAGATTTCTTGAATCCCAGGCTAGGAAACTTAACAGCTCATATTCCCCAAGACAGAAAATAAAGTGTCTTGGCTGTTGAATGATTTCTTATGAAGAAAAAGCACTACTCCACACTGATTCCTTTCCAGGGACAAAATCTGGGTTTACTTTAAGGTGAGAGCCTCATCCAAATGCCTGACAGTTTTCCTGCTGTTTTCCCATGTGGGTACTGGCTATGAGCCACGTACTGCCATGGTCATATCACAAGATGTTGTAACACCTTAGGTAAAAAGGGAAGGGATATCAGTGCTTGGCTGCTCTCATATTTCTTAGATGAAAGTAGAGGCTCAGACAGGTACTAATGAACAGGCAATGAATGTAGTGCTGCAAAAGACAGAACTAATCGTTTCAGATTTCTTGGTCACAACAGTGTTCAACTAAATTTTTTTTTTTTTTTTTTGCTTTATAAAACAAAAGGACTGGTAGGGAAAATGCTATTTTGGAATTTCTTCTAACCCACATAGATATACTGACTCAACAGGTATAAGTTGAATAAAAAATTACTGAAAAGTGAGTAATGATGAATTTTCTGAGGAATTGATGGTAGAAGAAAAGAATATGAGTAGAGATAATACAATTCAGAAAAGCCGACATGGGCAACTCAGGGAACTAAGAGACAAGGTGCTACAGAGAGAGAGAGAGAGAGAGAGAGAGAGAGAGAGAGAGTTTAAGGTATGAAGGAAAGTGAGAGAACTGGCAGTGACAGAAAAGATTCATAATGGCAGACTATCCTATTGCAGAGGAAATATAGGAAGCATATTAAGACAGCAATACAGGATCAGAAACTCTTCAAGGATGTGAAAACAAGTATTAGATACATAAATGAAGAATAGAAAGAAGGGCTGATGTTTAAGAATGTGCCTAAAGGAAAGAAAAACATATTGGGATAAAATTAGATACTAAGGTGTAAAATGAGTTTCCATTAGCAAGGAATAGAAAAGCCATAGAAGAAAACTAGAAATAAGACAAAAAAAGAAGCAAGGATACAAACCAAACATTGAATTAGGTAAAGATTGAGACAAATGGTGCCTTCTTTGCTTTAAAAAATAAACAAATAAGCAAGTTCCCCAAAACCTTGTTTTAACTATGTGTATAAAGAAACAAACTTCATGAAGTATTATGAAGTACAGAAAAGAATACAGAAAAAATACACTATAGTTTATCTTTTTATGAAGTAAAGTGGCCAAATTTAAGTTCTGAAGCTTGGCTAAGCTAATCTTTTAACATAACTAATTAATTTTACAAAATGTCTAGATCCCTGGAAAATTATTTTTTTAGGAAGTTGAGGGATCCAGAGCTCTAATGGGAATAAACTTACTATCTAAGCTCAGAAAAGAAGTTGGAAAAAAAGAAGAAAAAAAAAAATATCTCAGAGCATTATAGATGTGTTAGTCTAACTCCAATTTCTGGCAAGATTCTGCAAAAAAAAAATTAAGAAATCAATTTATAAGTACCTCAAAGATAATAAGGTGATAAAAATGGACAGCATGAATTTCTCAAGAACTGATGATGTCAAACTAATCCAATTTCTTTCTCTGACAGACTAACAGGCCAAGCGAATAAAGAAGCAGCAGTATATTTGGTACAGCTTGACTTTATTACATTTTTGACACTGCCATGAATGGCATTCTTACAAGCAGGCTAAGAAAATGCAGTTAAGGTATAATCACCCATTTAAAACTTACTCGGAAGACATAGTTATTAATGGTTTACCTGTATGGTAGGAGGGTGATTTAAGTGCCATTCCTCATGGATCTGCCCTGGGTCTAGATACCTTTGATAATTTTATTAATAGTTGGAATGGATGAAATATGTAAATGAATGACATTGCAGTAGAAGAGGTGGCAGTAATTTTCAAGGACAGGTTAAGACTATAAGGTTATTTTGACCAATTCCTACAACATTCAACAAATTGAAATTCAGATAATTTCAAATTCCAATTTACTTTTCAATATGCGCAAAATATATTGTCTCACTGCCTGCTATAAGCAAATTGAAATTCAGAGAATTTCAGTCAAAGAATAGAGAAAAATGCAATGGCTATACCAAAACCTAAGGTGTAAATTAAAAATGAGGGGTAACTGACTAGGTGGTATCTTTTTATTTAAAAAAAAAAAGAAAAGAAACAAAACAAAAAACTTAAACATAGATCTTGGCCTTATAATGAATTTAAACCAACTATGAGTCAGCAACGTAAAACAAAAAGAGGAACTCTAATTCTGTAATATATTAAGCCAGTATTTCATGTGTAAGACATTATAGTGGTAATAATTCTGCTCCCTGAAGCACAGGGGAAGCTCTGGCTGGAATCATTCTGCTTCTTAACCCCCACAAATAGTCATCCACCATCTACAAAACCATATCTTCAAAACTGCATTCAGACAGAAGACCTTTGATTTCCTGTTAATTAATTGTGGGTTGTTTTTTTTTTCACAGCAGTAATAAGCAATACCACCTTTATGATATGCATCATGAGTTGATAAATGGATTTAGAAGCATCAATTCTAGTATGTTATTTTTAAAATCTTGGCTAGCATACTGAGGTGCTTATGAATAACATTACATTTCACTCAGCTAGAAACCCTTTCTCCCAGTAAGGGTGCCTAATTTGAGATTCCATAAACACATATAGTGAGACAATGTGTTCTGTGCATGTTGAATGTAAAGCTGTGTACAGGACACATGCTAACTCAGAAAAACCTTCCAGCTTATGAAGTCAGAGAAAGTGAGATGTATCTTCTCCCATTTCTTGATGCTGTCATTCATGTTCTCACTTACTAAGTCTCAGGCTCAATAGAGGAGCGGGAGCACTTTGTGGAGCGTTAAGAACCTTTAGTGCACAAGAATACTTATTTCACTCCAGCTGTTTGAAAGGCTCACTAAGCATTTTGCATGATGTTCCTTAAATGTTAAAATAATTATAATCAATCCATGCATTCAATGTACTTTGTAATAACTCATCTGCCACATTATACTTATATTCCAATAATGAAGTTTATAAATTTTCAAGCAATTCTACTCCATTTTAAGTATTAGTCCATCCTGGGAATTGAACAACCACTCAACTTTTAGAGCTTAGTTGACAAGGCAAATCCAAGGCATGTAGTCATTTGAATGGCTTATTAAACTTCAATCATAACCAATTAGTAAGAATTGTACTGTTCCCCACCCCCACTGGTAAATACTCATTTATTTTCTTGTCTCATTTACTTTCTTGTATTTCCTTATTAATAAGATTTCTCCTCTGCATGAGGCATCATGTCTGCAAAAACAGATCAAAGGAAACAATGAAGTTCTTGTAGATTACACATGTTGACATTTACCATTTTGTAAAATTTTATTCGCTGTGGCTCTGGCCTTGCACTGTGTGGTATAGTAGAAAGAGCAAAAAGACTACACATGTTCCAGTAAGTGTAGGGAGGAAGATGCAAGGTGGAGAACAACGCTATATTGTTCAAAATAATTCAAACTTTCTGTACAACTTAAAGTTTTTCCTCACACCAATATTTAAAAAAGACTACTCCACAGTTTTACTAGGAATATTTCCAAATATTTGCAGAAATATTTTGAAAAACATGCACCCTTTGCAATGAAGTAATGTAATAGAATATGGAAAATAAATTATTTTATAATGTAAGGAGGAAAACTGCCCATAACTAATCATTGTTTTGGTTCTGTCTTTAAAATAGAGCAAATTAGTTTAAAATATAATTTGATGAAAACTTACCAACAAATAACTACATGAAAAAGCTTTTTAATTACAGCTTCTATGCCAGATACAATTAGCATTATCATATGAATTGTAAATTACTGAATAGAAGAATTTAATTTTTTATTATTATTATTTTTCATATGATAATGATTCCTTCTTTTTAGCTCCATTATTGATTCACTATTCAATGGGTGTACTCACTCTCCAATTGGGATTAATGATTCAGAAAGAGACTACCATTTCAAAGACAGCGTTTGCCCTTTTTTACAATATTTTACTTTTTTTTTCAATATTCTTTTTTAATTTGGGATTAGAGATAAAATATTGTGTAAATAAATTGTGGTAAAGTAAAAAGACCCATGATGTAAGGATAAAGAAATCTCACCTGCTTAAATAGATAGTTAAATGCTGAGTTTATATTAGTAGAAACTGAATTGACCAATTTGCCCCAGCAGCTCTACTTACAAAAGATTAATGTCATTATTACCTGCTAGCCTTGAACTTTGTAGTGAAAGTAAAAAACCTAACAGTATGAAAGAAAGCAAGGACAAAGATGAATAGCACGCAGGTAAAAGAAAGTAAGTAAAACAGAGAAAATAAAACAAAAAAAAATATTTGAAATCTTCACCTTTTGCACTTAATCCACAAACTTAATTTTCTCTTATATTTGAATTACTCGAATTTTCAGGAAATCTTACCTGATAGCCAAAAATGTTGTCATCTTAGTATTAGGTTGATACATTGGCTCTTAGCGAGATACTCTCTCTCCCACATACAGAGGAACCAATCCTAAACCATAGATTGATGTTAATTTCATTATTTTAAACATATTTTTATTTGTGGGTAATTTTCATGTTGTATTGACTCTGCATAACTGGGAGCCATCAGAAAAATCTTATCTCCATGTTACATGCCTAACAGGCAATATTTTCTGTTATTTGGTTGTAGCTACAGAGTTTCATCATGAAGATATCATTAGTATTTGAATGGCTTTTTTTTTTATTTCCATTCCAGAAAACTTTAGGGAAGCTGCCAAAAAGATAGAGAAACAAAATTTAATTGAGTTTTTACATGGGTATTAAATTAACTAAGCAAAGAAGAATGCTCTACTGTCCCTAATAGAGCGATTCGAGAGCCTGGGGTACTATGTAGTGAATGCAGTGGAGAAAGTCATCAGATTTGTGAGGTCACCCTAAATCTCCTTTCCTTTTGCTGATGCTGAAGATGGGATACTGGAAGGGAAAGACCATTGGCGCATAGAGCATGTCTTGTGTCCTTAAGCCATAAGAGTCCTCAAACTACAGTAAAGGTGTCCAAGCTGAGAGTGTTTGAGAGCAGATAGTGAGGAGGCAAAAAACCCAAGAAACCAGTGGAGCAGCTAATCCTGGAAACCTGACGACAAAAATCAGGTCAGCAGGGATTCACCAAGGGGAAGTCATGCTTAACCAACTTAATAAACTAAAAACCTTTGACACTATCTCCCATAAGATTCTCAATAGACAACTTGTTGATATATGGGCTGGATGAGCAGACAGTGAGGTGGATTGAAAACTGGATGTATGTTTGGGTCCAGAGGGTGATGATCAGTGGTATGAAGTTCAGTTGGAGACTGGTAGCTAGCATTGTACTCCATGGGTCAATAGTGGATTCAGTCCTGTTTAACATCTTCATTACTGATCCAGATGATGAGGCAGAGTGCACGTCCAGCAAGTTTGCTGATGACACAAAAATGGGAGGATTTGCTCATATGTTAGAGGGTTGGCACTCAGAGGGATCTCAATAGACTGCAGAAATGGGCAGATGGGAACCTCATGAAGGTCAGCAAGGAGAAATGCAAAGTTCTACATCTGGAGAGGAACAATCTCATGCACAAATGTATGCTGGAGGTTCCCCAGCCAGAAAGCTGTTTGGCAGAAAAGGGCCTAGATGTTCTAGTAGACACCAAGTTGACCAGGAGCCAGCAATGTGCTCTTGCCACAAAGAATGTAAATGGTATCCTGGGCTGCACTAGGCAAAGTGTTACCAGCAGGTCAGACTGTCAGAGATTTTGAGATTTGTCACTTGTCTCTGCAGCATACGATACGGTCTACTTCTTAGAATGGATATTTTTTCTAATGCAGTGCAAGAAGAGTAGACATTAAAAATATTCTTTACCTCTTTTTTTTTCCTTCCTATTTAATGGAGATAATTTTTTTTTTTATTTTTCAGTTTTACACAGCAGTAAGATTTTTTTTTTTTTTGATAGAATGTTCATGGAAGTGTCTTGTGGGTTGAAGTATAGAAATTAGTATCTGTGAACCTTCCTGGATTTCCATTACATTACATACTGACTGTGGTTGCAAGAAATGGGATTAGAAGAGAATTGAACTAAATTAAAACTCCAGTCCTTCATTGTTATGTTCACTCTGTTGAAATACTAAACCTTGAAGCAGTAGACCAACGGTTCGTGAAGCTAGAATAAAGAGAAACAATATGTCCATGGTTTTAGAAGGCCTTAGACATTTAAACTCATGCTGGGATTCATTAATTTGTTGTCCTGATTGAAAAATATAGGGTAATTGGGGGAGAGTGAAGGATAAAATCAATTACCAAACTAATAAATTTTACAGTCTTAAAATATCTCCTTTGACTATTACTGATTGTTTTGGATACTCTCTCTCTGAGAAAAAAAAACAAACAAACAACAAAACCAAATGAAAAACAGGAGAATCCCGCACTATCAGTGCCAACCTCTTCCTCCCCTACCCACTCTGAAAAAGTCAGCTAATTTTGCTTTAGTGGAATTTGGATTTTGTGCATGTCAACTATTTGTTCTTTGCATGATTAAGTCAGAGATAACAAATATCTCTGTGAGGAGAGTTTAGTAGTGTGCATGGATAAGAATGAGCTTCAGCAAAAGACAGAATTTCCCCTGCTTATCTGGTCACTACTAAAGCTCATAAAGAATATTTGCAGCTTACTTCTGAAGCTGTATAAATAGTTGAGAGAGGAAAGGACAAGCACAGCAGTCCAATTTGAAAAACTAAACCAGCTAGATTTGTTTCAGTTTGGCACAAACCATATTTGTCTCTCTATTTTTTCTGATAAAATAAAAATCCCTTCAATACTCTTTTGATTGAACTATAAGTTCTATTTTTATATATTTATTAAAATAAGCATAACTATAATTTATTTAAAATATTCCCACAGGACCATGAATTCATTTCTATTTGGCACTAATAGAATGGAGTGTTCAAATTTTTAGGGAGAGATGCAAAATTGATTGATGAATGTGAGATAAACCCTTCCTGTTACAGAGCACTTGAACTCTCATATGCTAAAGAATTCATTAATACCATCCCTTTCCAGAATTACTCAGTTTAGCTTCTAGAAGTCACCATATCATGAAGCTTCTTTTGTCTTCCTGTTAAACAACAAGGAAAAAAAAAAAAAGAAAGAAAAAACATCAGGAAGAAAGTTTAGAGAGACAAGACTGATATATTTCATTTAAAAAGTGAAAGTTCAAGTACATAGAATATTTGCAATGAAAAATACTGAAATATAAGAACAAAAATAAAGAAAATTTTATTTACTGGATGTATCAATGTCTTACATTCTCTGTCCTGTAAATTATGCCTCTTCTTTCTTTTCATCTGGGAGTTACTCTTCTTTTTTCTCCTCTCAGTCTGGGTTTTTGATCTTCAACAGCTGGAGGCCTGAGAGGGCTTTGAGTCTTTACCTCAAAAATTAAGTGTTCTTTCATAAATAAAGAAAGCATGGAATCTGGAATAGAACATTGTTAGGAAAGGAGAGGGGTTAAATGAATGGTTTTTGCTTTGATTTTATTGAAAACAAACAAACAAACAAAATCCTTTTGTTTTTAGTTGCAATGCAATGATTGCCTGCAAATCTAAACAAAAAATCACATATTTGAGAGTACTATTCATGTGAATTCCTTAAAATTACCTTCTATGTGATAGAAGCATGTTGCATGTGTGTAAAGTAATGGGTCATTTAGAAGCTTCTTGGCCCATCAGCATCAGATCAGCATTTAAATGCAATATAAAGCAGTGAAAAGATTTGTGGCACTTTTTTTTAATGTTCTCATCTCTAGCGTGAGCTAGATGGAAATGTGTTTTCTGTATTGCAATAGCTAAGGTTTTGCAGTAACAATAAGGTAGAAGTCAGATGCTAATTGAAGAAGTGCTCTGTTATTACTCGATTTGGAGCACAGTTATAGAGGAGAAATTAGGAAAACAGCTTTGCTGAAAATCTAGGGCAACTACAATCTCCAAACTCCAGAAATAAAAAGGACTTTGAAGAATGTTTTATGTAATACATGTCAGCAGTGGGTAGTGACAACAACAGGAATGTATTGGAAAGGTAACATAAATAAAAATATTATTAAATTAACAGAAAAAATAGTTGATTAAAAATGCAATTTACAGTTCTTTCAAAATTTGAGACCATTTATGATAGATAAATTCAGTGAGAAAGAGAGGGAGAAAAGTGTTACAGAGGGCAATTCTAATTTCTCAAGCAGAAAAGATCACCCATTCTAACCCAAAGGTTACACTCTAGCTTTGATAAAATGGATTAATTCAAAACCAGAGACAAAGCAACATGAGAAAGAAAGATTGTCAAGCAAGCAAAGTCCACAAACCAGCTCACAAACACTAAGAAATTACAGATACTGACATTATAATATACATTATTTAGAAATAAAATACAAGCATTGTGAAACACAATATAGGCATGAGAATTTATTAGATTATTTTGAGAAATTTGCAAATACCAGCAAACTTATAACACTGTAGTCTAATTAGCTTAGAGGAATTTTTCATTATAATTAAAAGCAATGCTGCAGACAGAAGATGCATGTGCTACTGACCAGAAAGTAAACCAAACATTTTTACTTTTAAGATGGAAATTCAAGGGAAAAACGAACAAGTCTGTGAACCATCAGTGATAGATAAATTTGGGGGAAATAGAACTAGTAAAATATAATGTGGCAGTAGTGGATGATTTTTTTTTCATATTAAAATAAATTTTATTTAAATTAAAATTTTTCATACTCTGTGCCTAATCAAGAGTATATTCACTGCAAAGAATCAGGTAACATCACACCTGAGGTGTGTCTGAAGAGGTCTTCCAAAGATTGAGAAATACAGTCATCTAGAATAGTAGTGAAGAAGGCTAAACGTTTCTCATTTCATGACCTTGTCACAGTTCTGTGTAAGGCTGGAATAAGAATATTGCTCTGGAAATCACTGTGTATCAGACTATTAGAATGCATATAGCTGTTGGCCATTGTAGGAAAAATTGTCAGATCTGACAAATTTTTGACAGAATTGTCAACTTTTAAACAAAACCAAAAATAATTAAGTATGTTTGTTAAGATTTTCTTCTGCTTTCGAAGGGGAGATGTTCAGGAGGTGATGGCTGACGCCAGTAGATATATATATATATTTTATGCTTCGTACATCACCAGGGTTATGCTAGGTGCCCTTAGAAAAACAGAGGATATAATTGTGCGCATTCAACAACCCCTCTGGGAAATACTGTTTCTCAAACTGTCATTTGGGCTGTGTTCAGTACACAAGGTGTTTTACCAAAAGATGCAACACATTGTTGATGTCATATACGTTACTAAGGTCTACATAGATGACATTTTGATTTGGGGAAAAGCCAGTAGAAGAGCATGACGAGAGAATCTAAGCAGCCTTTGAACGAAACAAAAAAAAACACAAAGCAAAATAAACCAAAACATAAATTATGTGAAACTGAAATAACATACAAGGAAGAGAAATTAACAGAAAAAAACCAACAGATATAAACTAGCAAACTGCAGCTGCCAAAAAAAGACTGATTCAAAAAAGCAAGGAAGAAATGGAAGGATGCTTTGGGTTGTGAACTACACAAAGAAATCTGTGTCCAATCCAGTTGTCCCACAAAGAAAAAACAGGAGTACTAAGGTATCAGAGGCAATAATAGTTTTTAAAAGAAAGCTGGAAACAAAACACATTTGAAGAGCTCTAACAGTGATATGCTGTGAAAGTACTTCCAAAACTAATTTTCCACTGATATATCCAGAAGAGAAATAATACAGTCAGAACTAGTGGTGTTTCTGTCAAAGGCTGAAAATGACATTAATCTTTCACGCAACACATCTAGCAGCATAAGCAAATTCCAGAATAAATTGAAAGTTGCTATTTACTTCAGATGCTAGACTGACATTAAATTTAATAACATAATTTAATTTAATTTAATAATTGAATATAATTACATTCAATACAAAATAGTGTTTATTGTTAATTTATTATGGCTAGCTTTACCAAGAACTAACATGTTGGGAATTGTATCTTGTACAAAGTTTTCTAATGAGCTTTTGGGAACCAACCAACCAAGCCAGGTAACTACAGGTTACACAAGGGCAATCAGCTGGAACACAAGCTCCCAACGAAGCAGCCCTTTATTTGTCTCTTTGACACTGAGTGATTAGTGAACAAGAGGATGTCCGGGTTTACTGTGTTGCTTGCCTCTACCACAGAGCATTTTTATTAATTTCATTGCTTTGGAAAACAGCTGACATTCAATCTGGCTGAGAGAACTAAGATATTTCTGAACTGACTTCAACAATCTTTCTTTCTGACAGTTGCTTGCAATGAATGAAGCTGAGTAATCAGCCACTCATGTTTGAAATAGGAGCTGTACACCTGAAATACAGCTTGAACTTGTATTTCAGATGTGCTTGGAGTTATGAGTATGTTAAGAGTTTGCATAATTTTAGAGACACTTCTGAAATCTTGATTGAATGCTGAACTTTGTACAATCAATTATGTTGAAATAGATATATTTTAAACATTTTCTTGCTGATAATGAAAGCTGTTCAACTGTTTTCATTTGCATATTTTTTGATAACATCTCTTCCTCTGGACTATATGCATTTCAGCATTACCTTCCTTATGATCAGCTTACCTCAAGAGTACAGGTTTTATCATTTTGGGGGACCGAGTGGATAGCATTTCCTTGACAGTGTTCATATTGCTGAAGCACCCAAACATTGCTGTTAGCAACTATTCTGCAGAGCATGTGTTCTGGACTGATTTTAAGGAGCCACAATCTGTAATTATTATTCTTTTTTTTAAAAAATAATCCAATTTTCAATAGACTTTCATTAGCTTAGACTGAGCTATTTTTGCAGTGTGAAATATGCTTGGTTTGCAGACTGAAAATATTTTAAAACTACTTGTTTTTCTTGTGTGAGTCTTTCCACATGATTTAGTAACAAAGAAGAAATTAAACTTTGTATTTCCAGAACTACACCTTACTGACGCCACGATCTTGATGAGGCTGGCTTTCCTTTATTATTTTGAAATGTTTATTTGATAATTGTGAGATGGCTCTTAGATTTTTTTTTTTGAAGACACTGTAAAAAGCATACCCAGAGGAAAAAAAAAAAGACTTTTTTTATTCATATTGTTACAATCTAGTTGCTACATCTGACACAAGCCAGTCATGCATAAGTAATCATCATTAAATTAGTGAAAGTTGTTTAAATTCTGTAATTGCCAACAAAATGAACATCTCTTGTAGGTGACACATTGTTCTGGTTTTGTTAGTGAGGGGGGGCCTAAGGTGGTAGCTTCTGTAGGAAACTGCTAGAAGTTGCTCCCCTTTGTTCAGTGGACTCGGCTGCGCCTAGGGCGGACCTGCTGCTGGCCAAGGCCGAGCCAATTGGTAGCAGAATGTCCCGTGATAACGCCTCTGCGATAACGTATTTAAGAAGGGGAAAACAGAAAAAGAAGAGGAGAGATGTGAAGCAGCTGAGCGGGGGGCAGAGAGGGGGAGGCGCGAGCCTCATGGGCCTTGCAGGCCTCACCCTCTGGCCTCCCGACGGGCAGCCAACTGGGCCCAACTCGGCCCGGCCTGGCTGCAAGAAGTGGAGAGGAGATGAGAAGTAAATAAGATGTAAAAAGGATCCTGAGAGGCATCTGCCAGCCTGTTGTGAGGAACGGCTGCAGACACCAAGGTCAGTGAAGAAGGAGGGGGAGGAGTAATGCGGCTCCTGGCCAAGATTCCTCTGCAGCTTGTGGTGACGACCATGGTGGAGCGGGTTGTCCCCCTGCAGCCCATGGAGGTCCACGGAGGGGCAGATATCCACCTGCAGCCCGTGGAGGACCCCACGCCAGAGCAGGTGGAGGCCTGAAGGAGGCTGTGGCCTGTGGAGGGCCTGCTGGGACAGCTGTTCTAGAGGGACTGCACCCCGTGGAAGAGATGACCCATGCCGGAGCAGTTTCACGAAGGGCTGTGGCCCGTGGGAGGGACCCCACGCTGGAGCAGAGGAGGAATGCGAGGAGTTCTTCCCCCGACGATGATACAGTGGCGTAAAACAAGGAAACAAGGCGTGATGAACTGACTGCGACCCCCATTCCCTTTTCCCCCGCCCCCCTGTGCCGCTCGGGAGGGGAGGTAGTAGAGATAATGTTAAGCCCGGGAAGAGGGAGGGGTGGGGGGAGGTTATATTGTTCCCTGTCTCATTCGCCTGCTAATTTTAGAAATAAATGAATAGTTTTCCCCAAGTCAAGTCTGTTTTGCCCGTGACAGTAACTTTAAGGATTTCTCCCTGTCCTTATCTCAAACCTCGAGCCGTTTTTCCTTATATTTTCTCTCCCTGTTCTCTCGGAAGGTGGGGGGAGTGAGAGAGAGACTGCGTAGTCTGGTCCTGATCAGGGCTGAACTACGACACACATTATAGGAACCAGTGAAATATTTATGAATATTCTTGTCAGCATCCAAATTCAAAGGCATAAAATCACTTGCTGTGTTGCGTAAGTTGCTTCTTACGCCTATAAAGTCACTACCATGACTTTTTATTAAATACTTTCCTCCGATTTTATTATTTTAGTTAAAATAAATGGATTTATGAATGTGGCTTATTTTGTTCCCACTAGTTCTTTTATTTCAGCTGGAAATAAAACATGCAAAAAAAATTACAGTATTTATTTCTAGTTAAGAGGACTGTGGCACAGTATCCATCTGTTTTATTTATTTGCTATAAGTTTACTCTGTGGATTCCTTAAATGATAGAATCAGAGAATCATAGAATCATTAGGGTCGGAAGGTCCCTTTAAAGGTAATCTAATCCAATCTCCTCTTGCAAGGAGCAGGAACGTCTTCAACTAGATCAAGTTGCTCAGAGTCCCATTCAACCTGGCCTTGAATGTTTCCAGGGATGGGACATCTACCACCTCTCTGGGCAACCTGTTCCTGTGTTCCACCACCCTCATGGTAATTTTTTTTCCTTACATCTAGTCTGAATCTATCTCCTTCTATTTTGAAACCATTACCCCTTGTCCTATCACAACAGGCCCTACTAAAGAGTTTCTCCCCATCTTTCTTATAAGCCCCCTTTAGGTGCTGGAAGGTTGCTACAAGGTCTCCCCAGAGCCTTCTCCAGGCTGATCAGCCCCAGCTCTCTCAGCCTGTCCTCACATGAGAGGTGCTCCAGCCCTCTGATCATCTTTGTGGCCCTCCTCTGGACCCTCTCCAACTGGTCCATGTCCTTCTTATGTTGGGGTCTCCAGAGCCAGATGCAGTACTCCAGGTGGGGTCTCACCAGGGCAGAGTAGAGGGGCAGAATCACCTCCCTAGACCCACCAGTTACACTCATTTTGATGCAGCCCAGGATGTGGTTGGCTTTCTGGGCTGCAAGTGCACTTTGCCAGCTCATATTGAGCTTCTCTTCCATGAGCACCCCCAAGTCCTTCTCCTCAGGGCTGCTCTCAATCCATTCTCCACCCAGCCTGTATTTGTGCTTGGGATTGTCCTGACCCATGTGCAGGTCCTTGCACTTGGCCTTCTTGAACTTCATGAGATTCAACATGATATAATAATTAAAATTAAAATGTGACAAGAAAAGAGACATCTAGTTGTTTCCTTGTCCTGACAGATTCACTCTGGATCATGTGGAATGCTGGCAGAGAGCAGAAATTTTTTCCTTCCCCAATGGATCTGGGTGTGCTCAGCCAAGAAGTGGTTCTGGACTTGAAGGCAGGATAGGTATGAGGGTGGAGGGAGAGGGAAAAAGAGAGAGAAAGAGGGAATGAGGGGTTGCAAATAGGAAAGTTTATGAAAAAAATAGAGGAAGGGGTTTCATGTGAAGAAGTGCAGACATCTGTGATATAGATTTAATCATGAAGTTTCCTTTTACAGTCAAAGGAAATAAATTAATCAGAATGTCCTAAGTTAGAGATCAAAATAGCTTTATGATTCACTGTATAAGCATCTGTTTCTTTCTACTGAGTGGATATAGAGCTTAGAGTGACTAATTGAGATACGTACAGGACTTTATAGATATTATTTTTACATATATATATATACACACAGGTGATGTGGTGATATGGCTGCCAGTCTAAGAGATGCCTAAGATAAGAAAGCAGATAAACTGTCAAATATGGTGTGACAAAATAATTTTCTCAGAGGTGAAGGGGAGATGGTGTAGGGTTCATTTCTTGAAGCACCCACATATTTCTATTAGAGAAAAAGACTGCAGGGAAAGGTCCCACATGTAAAGATTCAGTGAATATAAGGGAAACTGATTGTCAGCCCCTTTCTTTTCTTAATCTGTCTCACTCAAATTGTGTTTGTCTAATTTTAAAAATTTTACTTCTTTTTTAGTATTTTAGTAAAACTAAGTATTAAATATAGAAAATGTTTTAGGAAATTTCCAGGCATATTTTCAAACTGTTCAGTGTAATAGACTTGTAACGCAAGCTCTTCTTAAGCTAACTACTATGTGTTATAGTATCATCATTATTTTCTCTATTTTTGTTTTTTTTTTTTTCCTGAGAATCTTGAAAACTTATTGTGTTACTACATGCTTTGTGGTCTTTGAAGACCATTGGTTGCTCCAAGTGACAGGAGGAAATTTGATATATTTCAGAAAGGTATCTAGCCTGTTCCAATTTGTAAATCCACATCAAATATATGATTTGTCTGTGTATTTTTTTTCTGAAGTAGTTTGGCATGAAAGTCTGTAGAGCAATAGTAATAAAGAATTCCCCTCCCTAGTTTCAAAATAATGATAAATAATGATACGCTATCAAACATCAAACTAGAGTGTCCAACATTTCAATAAAGACCTGTTTGATGCAATAGAGAGCATGATTAATATTGCAGATGGCATGAAACAGGGATGGACAGTTAGGACACTGGAAGACAGGACTAGAATTTCAAATTATTTCCATAAATTGGAGAAATGGACTGGTAAATAGGGGTAAAATTAAGTAGGAACATCTGCATTTTCATAAGCTTAGACAGAACAATTATCTATTCAAATACCAGACTATTGGTTATGTATTTAGCAGAAAGAGGCAAACATTGCAGGGCATCTGTTAAGATGTATGAACAGTGGTTTATAATGTAAAATATAAGGAGTAAAACTTCCAGCATTTTTAGCATTACATTTTAAGACAGATACGAAGAGAGGACAACTTCAAGCAAAACCACAGGAATGATGTAGTAAATATGAGGTACAGAAAAAAAAAGATGGAATAATAAACCATACTCACATTCATAGAAAGCTGACATGGAGAGGAAGAAAATGTTTTTCAAGTGTAGGACTTAAGAAAATAATATAAAAGTTAAAATTAGTGCAAGACAGAGTTTGGTTGGACACAAGTTTTGTAATGTTAAAAATAGTGATACTCCTCCTTCACATGCAGATGAAACAACTTGAGGTTATAGAAACAGGCTTGATTAATTGTGTGGTTCTCTGATGTATGTGTGCTGTATAATTAATAATTAGCATTTTTACTGAGTGGATAAATTATTCTGGTGGCCAAATCTTTGCCATCAACCACTGTTTTCTCCTGGAAGGTCTTTCTCCCCCTGCCCTTCACAGGGGATATATTTTCAATACTGTCATTCTTAGTAATTGAAAATGATTGACAATTTTGAATGTTTCGGTTCTGTGTGTGTCAAAAGTCAGATGTTTTAAGGGAGCCTTGGTTTTTTTATTGTGCTGTGCATGTATTTCCTAAAACTTTGAAACCATTCAGGCTTGCAAATTTGGCATCTAAAAGTTTACATACCAAAATCACTATTGCAACAAGTAGCACAGTTCTCTAAAACTGCTGAGGGCAGACAATACTAAAATACAATTCTTTAGTCATTTTACTTTCATGTTTAGATGCTAAATTTAGTCTGAATGTATCTGCAGAAGTTGTGGAGTTTTCCTCAGTGAGGGCCTTAAAAAAACATTTTGAATAAACTTCCATTAGCAGTGATTAATGGTCTGGTGTTTGAAGGCTAGGTTAGTTCTTTTGGTTTGCTTTAATTAGTCTATTTATTATAAAGTTGTCTAAAACATGAAGGAAAGATGAAACAGAAGAGTCTGTATGTGAGATACTGGGCCTACAGAAAAATGTTTTTATATAGTAAGTTGCAAAAAAAACCTAGCAATGATTACGGTATCTTCTTCTGTAAAGAAGGGAGTTATCCAGGGCCAGGGGAATGGGAAAATAAACAAACCTAGAAGAAAGTATAAAGTGTTTGTGCTCAGTGAAAGTCTTAGAGGACCACCAGTTTCATGAGTAGGAGAGGGAAAGAGCCAGTCTGATTGAAGAAAGAGATAACAAGAAGCTCAGACAGTCGTGCCAAATTCCTCTTTACAAATTAGGTCAACCAATTTGTTGACAAAAACAAAATAGAAATCAGAAACAATGATCAGAAATGTCTTCACCAGATCCTAACTATCAAATATCATCTGACAGCTTGGAGGTATGAGACTTGAAGCAAAAAAAAAAATGATCAGAGTCTCTCCTTCTGGATGGAAAGCTGAATGTCCTAAATGCAATAATAGATGTTGTAGAGGTTATATTCAACATGTTTGTATTTTATGATCCTATTTTTTTCTATTTTATTGAAAGGAATTGTGGCTTATTACTCTCACATTCATTCCCATATGTGGTTTTCATTCCCTTTTGTTTCTGTGTTTACTGTTTTCCCTCCTGAACTTTTGTCTTAACTTTCATCTGCTTCACTTATTTTTTTTCCCTCATATACAAACTTATCATTTTGTTGTTCTCCCTCTTCAGCTCTCACCTTTGCTCTTAATAGCTTGTCTCTTTAGTCTTTGTCTAAATATTCTTCAAAAATCTGTTTCTCCTGTCTCCTCATCCTTTATTTCTCATACTCAGTCTGATGATCAGTGCCATACCTTTTATGTTCTTACATAATACACTACACAGTTCTCTTTGCCTCTTATGTTTTCCACTCATACCCTCTGTTTCAACCATTCTCATTACTCAAATGTTTGTCCTTTGTTCGTTACCTCAGCCATTGTTGCTTTATTTGTTGCTTGTATTTCAGGATTTCGTTTCTATTGCTGCTTTATATACTTTTCCTCAAATCTTTGAGGTATTTTCCAAAACTGTTTTTCACACCTGGAATACCCTTTTACTTCACCCCCAAAAGCTTTTACTCTTCATATTCTTCCTTAAGACTCATCTGTGTTTCGTATCTGTAAAAAACAATCAATCTGTAATGGTACATTAAGACCACAGATTTTCAAATCTATATATACTTAAACAGAAACAACAGGACACTTTAAGCTAAGTAATTTAGTTCCCATAGGTAAGCGTGCATATTTTACATACTCTCAGACATCTCTGTTTTTTTCTTTTCTTACTATATAAACTGATGCATTGCTTGAGATGATACTACACATTCTTTGGTAGAAGGATCATAAAAGATCATGATCTGTCCTATGTTCACTCAGATGCTATTTTTGCTCCAGCCCAGAGAGCTGTCACAGTAGGACAGAAACTAATTCAAGTGGAGGCATGAGCACCTGCTAGTTAGTCCAGTGCAGCTGCTTAGAACTGAGTCTCTCAAAAGCTTTAATTATAAAAAATACTAAAACCATAAGTGACTCAGAAAATCACTGGAGCTTACTTGGTGTGTCTGATTCAGAAAATTCTTGGCATAGAAAATGCCATATCCAACCTGTGTTTTAATTTTAGAATACAATTTCGGTTTAGATCAGAAAAGCCCATCTCAAAAATCACCCACAGAGTGAATACTACTGTGAATTCTCCACAACTACTCCAGTCAACAAAGAAAGGAATAAAACAGGAGTATTTTTTTAGATTACTGAACTTCAGTTTTTCACACCTCCTTCACATACAGCTGGGGTGGTTTGAAGAGTTAGTAATAGGCTTGATTAATTGCTTGGCATTTTGATACAGGAATTCATACTATATAATTAGAGTTTTCACTGAAGTGGGTAAATTATTTCAAATCTTATGTAAATGGGAGAGGCTTTCACTTCAAAGATTTCTCACCAACAGCCATTTCCCTCTGGAAGATCTTTTTTTCATTGGGGCAGACATTTTCTAATTCAATAATGTCAGTTTTTATGGTTCAAAGTAACAAGTAATTTTAGATGCCTCAATTTTATGTACCCAACTTCAGACAGCTTAGACAGTACTGATTTTGTGGTGTGTTCAGGTTCTATTTGTGAAAAGATTTCCTAGGCAGGGCACAAAATGCTGAACACTAAAATCACATTGATGATAATAACAGACGTCTTCAGCACTGTCAGTAAGGAACAAGGTGGAGTTGGTACTTTCACAGAAACACAGAGTGGTTGAGGTGGAAGACACCTCTGGAGGTCATCTGATCCAACCTCCCCATCCCCCTGCTCAAGCAGGGCCAGTTAGAGCCAGTTGTGCAGCATCATATCCAGACAACTTTGAATATCTCCAAGGTGGGAGACTCGACAACCTCCCTGAGCAACTTGTGCCAGTGCTCAGTCACTCTCACAGGAAAAAAAACCCTATTTCCTGACATTCACATGGAGTCTCCTGTGTTTCAGTTTGTGCTCATTGCCCCTGGACCTGCCACTAGGCATCACTGAAAAGAGTCTGCTTCCATCCTCTTTGCACCCTCTCTGCAGGCATTTATATGCATTGATGAGATCCTCACTGAGCCTTCTCTTCTCCAGGTTAAAGGTCCCAGCCCTATCAACCTTTCCTCATTTATGAGCTGCTCCAGACCCTTAATTATCTTGATGGCCCTTCATTCAACTCTCCAATATGTCCATGTTTCTCATACAGAGGAGCCTAGGACTGGACACAAGACTCCAGGTATGGCTGCACCAGTGCTTAGTAGAGGAGAAGGATGACCTCCCTTGACACACTGGCAACACTTTGCCTAGTGTAGCCCAGGATAACATTAGTTTTGATATTAACTACACTGGAGCAGGTGGATATGTCTTGAAGGAACTATGGCCCTTGGGAAGGACCCACAGTGGAGCAGAGGAGGAAGGAGAGGCAGACAGAAATTACTATAGTTCAGTTATGAACTGGACATAGCCCTCTGTTCCTCATATTCCTTGCATAACTTTGTGGGGGCAGCAGGCAAAAGGATTTGGGAATTAAAGAGCGAAGTTGAGCCTGGGGAAAAAGGGAGATGGGGGAAAGGTGCTGGTTTAATTTGTTTTCTGTTTCTCATAATTTTACATGGTAATAAATTAAATAATTTTCCCCAAGCGGAGTCTGTTTTGCCAGTGATGGTAATTGGTATGTGATTTCTTCATCTTTATCTCAACCCATGAGCTTTTTTTTTTTTGTCGTATTTTGTTCTTTCAGAGGGACTGAGACAGCAGCTTGATGTGCTTCTGGCAACCAGACAAGATCAACCCAGTACATCTCTATATCACAATTAGTCCCTATTTGTTCTTAGGAAAAAAATAATTTATAAAACATGTAAATAATTACTCATTTTAAAATACTAGGCTTTCATATATTCCATATACTAAGGTTTGGGAGGCTAACCTGCGACTATTAGGTGACTAAGTTGCATGCAGATGAGAGAAACAATCATTTTCAATATTGTACAAAGCAAGTTAGCTCTAAATCAAAGTAATGTCATATTCCCATCTTCATTGAGTTCAGTCATAAATGCATGTTTCTTGGTACTTCTTGCTGATTATCTTTAACCAGTTATGGTCAAGTCCAAGGGCAAAATGTGTCACTAGTAATAATTAGTGAGAAGAAAAATAGAGAGAGATCTCTCATGGGAAGCAATGCCTCTAGAAGAGGTCTCTTTCCTGATGTTGACATTATGTGTAGAAGGTCAAACTCTAAACCTACCATTTGCAAAATGTTTGTCTTCCTAGGCAGTATTCTGACAGGTGTATTTATGATGCACAATGAATTCATTCAGGACCTTGCATACTGTGTTCAGATTTGGACCCCCCACTACAAGAAAGATAAAGCGGTGCTGAAACGTGTCCAAAGAAGAACAGCGAAACTTGAAAGGGTTCCAGAGAGCAAGTCTTATGAAGAGTGATTGAGGGAATTGGGGTTATTTAACCTGGAAAAAAGGAAGCTCAGAGGAGACCTTATTGCTCTCTACAGCTCTCTGAAAGGAGGTTGTAGAGAGGCGGGTGTTGGTCTCTTGTCGCAATTATTAACTGATAGGACAAGAGGAAATGGTCTCAAGCTGTGTGAAGGGAGGTTTAGATTGGATATTAGGAAAAATTTTGTCATTGAAAGGGTTATCAGGCATGGGAACAGGCTGCCCAGGGAAGTGGTTGAGTTACCATCCCTGGAGAGATATTTAAAAGATGTGTAGATGTGGTGCTTAGGGACATGGTTTAGTGCTGGACTTGGTAGTTTTAGGTTTACAGTTGGACTTGATGATCTTGAAGATCTTTTCCAATGTAAGCGATTCTATGATTCTATGATGTTGCATGTTCAACAACACTTCAGTGTTGAGAGACCACTCTTCTGAAGTTCATGTTCTTCTCAAGGATGCAGAGGAGTGAACACTTAAAATTCAGCCTATAAGACAAAAAGTATAACATTACATGCATTGATTCTATGAAGAAATAGAGCCCTAACAAAAGGATGGTAAGAAAGTTAGAAGTGATTTTGGCACATTGACAAACCCTGAAGTTACTACTTACAGAGTTATCCTTCAAAGATGAGAAAAATACATACATTTATTTTACTTTTATATCTTGTTACAACTCTTCAGAATGCTTACTTTAGCTTTTGCTTTGATCAATAAGCTTATTGATTAAGCAGGTGCTTTATTTGAATGACAATTTTTCCACACAGACTGCAGGGCAAGAAGGTATATTTCTGAGATGCCACACATCTGACACAAATTACAGGATTTCTCTGGGTGGACAGCACACTTCATGCCATGCCACATGGAACAGGTGGAGACTAATGATCTTACTAGCAAACATATGAAAATTAAACTATTTTCTCTAGTTACCATTAACTCTTTACTAACTAGCTAGATGGATGAAAGGGGGAAAAAAAAAGAGGAAAAAAAAAACCAGCAGCAAACTAAACACATGACTTTTGGAATATTGCACTCCAAGTAAATTTTGGTTTTATCTATCTTGAAGCATTTGATTTCTTAAATGACACATGGTATTATTTACTTATTCCTTTACTTTTCCAATCAGGAAGCTAAAACTCACTTTTGCTATGTGCTGAGCATTCTAGCAAGGTTGAGAATAAGTTCCAACAATTTCTGTTGACACTGAGCATGACCTGCAGCCCACTGAACTCAGTTAAAAATAGTATTTTTTTGTTGGTGGCTTTTTTTTTTTGTTTCAAGTGGCACGTCCAGAGGTGGTAGCTGTGGCACTTACTAGCTTGCTGTAAACAGCCAGTCCTGTCACAATGATTTCAAGCAAAAGCAAAATGGATAGTTACTGGTATTATTATCTGAATTCTTCAAAAAGCGCTTTATTATTGTATTTTCAGAGACAGTAGGTGAGATGTTAGCTTGTTTGGGTTTTTTTGTTTATTTTTTTTTCAAAAAAACCCCCTAGCTTAAAAACAAAGAAAAAACATTGCCAAAGAAGGGAGGGGAAAGAAGGAGTGCTGAACTTTTTCCTTATGCATCTTTTCTCATCAGTTCTATTGTATAAAGATTTAAAAACTGTTATTAATATACTAGCTGTATTACTTACCAATATATTAAGTATGAGAAAAATATTTAGCTGTTTGAAACCTTTGCTTGGAACACAATATAAAAAAGAAGCCCTTCAGGATACATTTTCAGGTAGTTTCTATTCATAAGTCTTTAACCATTCACTCCTCTAAAGGGATACATCCTAGCTCCTACACACAGCTGAAGGAATTGATGTGTACGCAGGGAGGTTTAATCAGAAGAGCTATCCCCTAAAATGCAGACTGGCTATAGAAATTGTCTATCAAAGATCTTTCCTCAGGAGGGCTCTGAAATGGGATAAGGGGGTCTTGGAATCTCCTGATCATGTCCTCACTTCTTAACAAAACTGTTCTCTGGTCCAGCCACTGTTGCAATGCTTTCACAAGCTAGACTGCATCACAGAAGAATCACAGAATACCCTGAATAACAGTACTTCAATAGTTTCACTGCCTCTCAGGCTTTCCTGAGGTTAAGTAACCTTTTTTTTTTGCTAACTGATCTTTTAAAATAATCTTTTAAAATTTATTTAATAAAAATAAATGCTATTAATATGTGCATAGAACACATATAATTATTCTCTAAGCCTCATCAAAGTGAAATAAGAATCTTAGAAAACTGACTTTTGAGAAGTAAAAACATTTGACCACTGATTTAGATTTTCAAATACGAGATTATAAGATATATCAAATGTATTTCAGGAAAAAAACCCAACAATCCAATCTTAAAAGAATAAAATACGTAAGGGAGTTATTCTGCAAATATAGAGAGTTACACTAGAGAGCCTGATAATTAAATCATCATTTCTGATTCTACAGTGGGTTTTGCCTGCATATATATATATATATATATATCTCTGTGTATATACATACACACATATACTTGAATGATAGTGAATTGTAGCAAACAAACCTAACTGGAAAGCCTGGCGTGGGCCCATTAGCACTGAGCTTGAATAGATATTTTGTTACTGACCAGAAAAAAACACAGGGCTGAACTGAGAAAACAAAGTAGATAATTGAAAGCACTAAAAAAATGTTTGTTGTTTGGGTTTGTTTGCTTGCTTTGTGGTTTTTTTTTTTTTTTCTGTTCGTTTGTCTTCTGTTTGTTTTCTATGGCAGTCTGAAAGTCAGAATTTAAAACTGCTTCTGAAAGAGAACACTTACAGGATGAAAAATACAGAATTTGGAAAAGAGGTTTCTTTTTCCTTAGCACAGTTCTCTGCAGCTTTTATAAACTTCTAAATAAAGCCATTTTCTAAAAACAAAAATTATTTTATTTTTATCAGAGTACAGATATAGTGATTTTGTGGTTTTTTTTTTTTCCAAGTTAGAGAAACTTTATTATACTGCACTTCAGCTAGAAGTCAGATTTGTCCCAGATGCAACAGAGTCCTAATACTTTTAGACTTGATAGGTTGACACAAATACAAATCCATGACAGAGAAAACACTTTCACTTACTGTTACCCTCTATTTTTAATTCCATCTTTTACAGTGTTCAGACTTCCAGTATTTAAAGGTAAAGAAAACAGATCATAATTTTGTGGGAAGTTATTTACTCACCTCCAGGAGACAGTAAGTAGATACTTCTTTCCCTCTAATTTATTATGTAATAAAGTTCATTTAAAGCTAACTTTATTTTATTAAACATGTATTTATGCCTGCATTATATAGCAACAGAATATTGTGTTTTCTGAGGTTTGTAAGTCACACTGATACTCTTTACTTACCCACAGATATTTAGATACATGTAGTTCTTATTTTCTCTCCTCTTCCTTGCATGCACTGTGTTGGACCAAGTATCATGAGATGGCATGTATCAGTTCACTGCCAGGAACAATCATTCTTTCATACCTTTCTCTGAAGAGATATTGTTCTCCATAATGAAAGGGAAAATGAGAACTGAAGACTAATAAGCCTTTATGAAAAGATTTTTTTTTTTTAAAGCTTCTAAGACAGGTAAACTTAATAAACCGAATAAAGTACTGTACATTTTTGCTTGCTGTGCTTTTATCTACTCTTATAATACAAGATATTTTTATCACTTTGATGAGTGTAAGGTACTGTACTTAGTGACTAGAGGTGTTACAATGACATTTTGAGTACATTGTAATAAACAAAATAATCCTTCTGGTTTGTAGGCTTCCTTTGAAGGCCTGTCACAGCATAAGGACATTTCGTCTGTTCCATCTTAATACTATTTTCCCCTGGCTTTCATCTATTCTGTAAACCACAAAACATAATGGTAAATGGCTTAACCAAATGGACATAAATGTTAGTACCATTATTTTCCCTTTGACGGCCAAACTATCACAGCAGGGTTGCTGAATGAAGCACAGTGATGTAACATGTGTAGCAGTACACAGAATAGGCAACTGTGAAAAGGATATGGGAAAAACACGATGACCAATATCAGGATAATAAGGGGAAAAGAATTTGAAAAGTTGGCTGGTAATCTGTTCTGATCAGAACTATACCGTGTTTTAACTGTCAGTAGCAAAACTTGAACTGAATAGACTTCAAAGGAAACAAAACCACACAAAGGACAAAGAATTATTCAAAGGTTGCAATTTTATTTGTTTTCTGGGGCAGTCTATGTTGAGCACCTTTTTTTTTTTTATTTAAACAAAATGCACCCTAAGAGAAAAAATATTTCCACCACAGAACAAGAAAACAAAGCCATACTCATAGTGAATAGATCCATTAATACACAGTAAACTGTGAATTCACCCTTATATTATGAACACCTTGGTAATTCCCTTGGAAACTAATCTAATGCTTGTGAAGTAAAAGAACTATTGTTTGATGCTTTGTTTAACAAGAATATTAATTAAAACTTGTTTAATACTGATATTTTGGATAACTGTATGTACTTGTACCATACAATGATGAGTACAGTACATGCAATAAAGGCATTGTTTTATTTTGTTTTGTAGTGAAATACTTTTTTTCTTCATAGGAAAGAAAAATATACTGGTTTGGTTTGCTTATACAAGCTCTTTGACAAAAATATAACTATCCATGCTTCTGAGGAAAGAATAAAAACAAAATCTAACAACTGGTTAATAATATGCAGCACTGTATAATGTCAAAGAACAGACAAAGGAAACCCAATATTATTTTCATCTGAAACTGTAAAGGAAATACACTTTAATTTGAGAGTTTACTTTCATGAACATGCTTATGTAATAGGCCTTTCAAAAAGCTGTCTTTGACACTTGAGCAAAAGGAAGCAAAATTGTAAAGATCAGACAAGGTCTACCAATGCCAAACTCCAAATACGTATAGAAACTGCTGTGTGTGTACAGTCTTTAAACTGCTTTCTAATTCCAGTTGAATTCACTAAATTCCATTTTCTTAAGCTGGATTTCCCGGATCCTGCCCAAAAATTGAATTCACAGAGCTGGAGGAAAAAATGACTGTGTTGTTCTGGTCCTTTTGTCCAACAAGCTCAGGCTGTGTCCAGGGTACATTACAAGATATTAGTTAAAGGGCTTTTCCAGAGGTATGAGACAATATAAGCCAACGTTTGCCCTTGATTCAGCTGAAGAGTTCCTTTAAGTTTTGGGTTTCTCAACCTGCAGGAAAGTTGTCTTACTACCATAGTAAAGGGCATTTTGAATTACTGTTTTCTCAGGACAGAACTGCTTCACTTAATGTATTATAAATGCTGAAAGTAACATATCCAGAAAGCAAGCACAGAGGAATTATTCTTTAGCTTGAAGGTTCAAATCCTCACCTAAAAGAGGGAAAAGAAACTCCCTCTGCAAATTACATTTACTTATTCATTAAAGTGAAAGACTAGCAACAGAAATAAAGTGTCTTGATTTTCCAATATTCACTTTTTTTCTTCCCTTAAGTCCATATACCCAAAAACAATAGATGGTTTTGATGAGAAATGTAAAATTAAAGCAGGACAAAAACTTGATCCAAATTTGTCTGCAGGTAAGTCTGTGTTCCAAACAAGTAAGAGCAACATCATAGTTTCTGAGAAATTATGATGCTATTTCTTTTTCTTTTCCCCCATAATTAGTCCTAAATAACCAATATGGGTGGTATGCAAAATTCCATGTATAGAGGTTTGTTTTTTTTTTTTTTCACTTGTACAGAAAGGAATAAAAATACTAAATTTATTTAGCATTCAGATATTATTTTCTAACTATTTTCAGGTGTTTAACCAAAAGATCAGTTACTCCTTCAGCCTTACCTAGCATTAGAAAATATTGCTTAAAACCAGTACTCCTTACCTGTAGAATCAGAGAATGGTTAGAGTTGGAAGGGACCTTCAAAGGTCATCTAGTCCAACCCCCCTGCTGCAAGGAGCAGGGACATCCCCAACTAGATCAGGTTGCTCAGAGCCTCATCCAGCCTGGCCTTGAACGTTTCCAGGGATGGGGCTTCCACCACCTCTCTGGTCAACCTGTTCCAGTGTTCTATAACTCACATTGTAAAAAAATTTTTTCCTGATATCCAATCTAAATCTACCTCCCTCTATCTTAAAACCATTACCCTCGTCCTATCACAACAGGCCCTACTGAACAGTCTCTCCCCATCTTTCTTGTAGGCCCCCCTGAGGTACTGGAAGACCTCTATCAGGTCTCCCCGGAGCCTTCTCCAGGCTGAACAGCCCCAACTCTCTCAGCCTGTCCTCATAGGAAAGGTGCTCCAGCCCTCTTGTCTTTGTTGCCCTCCTCTGGACCTTCTCCAACTGGTCCATGTCCTTCTGATGTTGGGGGCTCCAGAACTGGACACAGTACTCCAGGTGTTGTCTCACCAGGGCAGAGTAGAGGGGAAGAATCACCTCCCTCGACCTGCTGGCCACGCTTCTCTTGATGCGGCCCAGGATGCGGTTAGCTTTCTGTACTGAGTAATAATCATATTTAACAGTATTATTTTTAGTGTGCCTAAAAATAAGATTGTTTTTCATCGTTTGGACTATTTTGTCATGCACAGTCCTTCAATTGCAGTAACTTAGTCCAGTGAAAACAGGAATTTACTTAAAATGTGGTGTAATTTTGGATTTTAAAACCCCCATATGTAGTATCCATAACTCATTCATTTAATTAGTAATTCAAATTTAAATATGTTTGTGCTTTTATTTTGCTTACTATCAGATTTATGCTATAACTAAGTCCTTTCACAAGGTCAATGTCTCACATTTCCAATATAGTCATAGTTGATGTCCATCTCCAATACATTTGTTTTAAAGATATAAAATCATCTTAATATTTCAAAATGGTAAGGCAGTTTTTGTGAATGAAATAAATTCTTATAGTAGCCCTAACATATATATGAGTTTGTGAATATCTGTTATTTAGGTATGAATTATGCTTAAGATAGATAAAACAAATCCACAGAAATACTAAAAGACAAGACATATTTACTTACTGTTATCTGTATGTTCCTTTTTCTGATTCTTTACTGTCGTATCTACAGTTTTAGATGTCACACTGAACAGTATATCAGATATATTTTAATGGGAACTAGTGATTTAAGAGTCCTTGTTTTAAAATCTCACATTTCCTCTGAATTTTTGGGTCCAAAACAGCAAGCAGTCAATATATGAACAGTCAAATTTCTCAGCTGCATTTTGAACTTTAAATAGAACTCTGTTATGCAAAGCCAATTTACAGGCATTTCTTGTTTGTGTCCTTACATAGGCATTTCATAACAAATTTGGCAACTTCTGTTACTCCTAGTGAACAATTACAATAGCAAAAACAATGGCATATAGGCTAAGCATGGATTACCAAAAACTGCACTGTCGTAGTTCAGCCCTGATCAGGACCAGACTACGCAGTCTCTCTCTCACTCCCCCCACCTTCTGAGAGAATAGGGAGAGAAAATATAAGGAAAAATGGCTCAAGGTTTGAGATAAGGACAGGGAAAAATCCTTAAAGTTACCGTCACGGGCAAAACAGACTCGACTTGGGGAAAACTATTCATTTATTACTACAAACAGCAGGATAATGAGACAGAGAACAAGATAACCTCCCTCCACCCCTCCCTCTTCCCAAGCTTAACATTATCTCTACTACCTTCCCCTCCCGAGCGGCACAGGGGGGAAGAGGGAATGGGGGTTGCAGTCAGTTCATCACATGTTATTTCATGCCGCTGCTTCATGGTCAGGGGAAGAACTCCTCACATTCCTCCCCTGCTCCATTGTGGGGTCCCACCCCTACGCCACAGTCCTTCCTGAAACTGCTCCGCCATGGGTCATCTCTTCCACGGAGTTCAGTCCCTTCAGAACAGCTGTCCCAGCGGGCCCTCCACGGGCCACAGCTGCCTTCAGGCATCCACCTCCCCCGGTGTGGGGTCCTTCATGGGCTCCAAGTGGATCTCTGCTCCTCCGTGGACCTCCATGGGCTGCAGGGGGACAACCTGCTCCACCATGGTCGTCACCACAGGCTGCAGGGGAATCTTGGCCAGGAGCCGCATTACTCCTCCCCCTCCTTCTGAACTGACCTTGGCGTCTGCAGACATTCCTTACAACAGGCCGGCAGATGCCTCTCAGGATCCTTTTTACATCTTATTTACTTCTCATCTCCTCTCCACTTCTTGCAGCCGGGCCAAACCGAGTTGGGCCCAGTTGGCTGCCTGGCGAGAGGCCAGAGGGTGAGGCCTGCAATGCCCATGAGGCTTGCGCCTCCCCCTCTGCACCTCTGCCCCCGCTCAGCTTCTTCACATCTTCTCTTCTCTCTTTTTTTTTTCCCCCGTTTTCCCCTACTTAAATACGTTATCGCAGAGGCGTTATCACGGAACATTCTGCTACCAATCGGCTCAGCCTTGGCCAGCAGTGGGTCTGCCCTAGGCCCAGCCGAGCCCACTGAACAAAGGGGAGCGACTTCTAGCAGTTTCCTACAGAAGCTACCACCTTAGGCCCCCCCTCACTAACAAAACCACGACATGCACAAATGGTCATTCAAAGCGTAACATTCCCTCTAAAATCTTAGTATCCCTTATCATTGCTTTGCTCAACGTATCTTCCAGGATGGAGCTAGAAGTGGCTGCAGGAGATAAGCTATTGAGCTGACTGTGAACTTTTGCTTATAAATTTTTAGCTTTTGAAGACCAAGTAGGTCTTTTTGTACATGGCTGTCTGGTCCCTCTAGGTTTGTTATAGGTAAAGTGAATGAAAAAGATTTTGCTCCTTCACAGGACACTTATCCCGGCATCCACTGAATGCAATGGTTGTCTTATTTGCTTTGTTAGCATGTGTATCCAGCTCCTCAGACCCATAGAAAGCTAAGAGTGTTCTCAGCCATGTCATTTCGCACAGCCTTATTCAGCTTATGATTCCCAGTTCCATGTCCCCTGTTAATCTCAAACTTGTTATGGTTTTGGTTTATTTTTTAGTTGATTTTGAGCTATCATACCACATCACTCACAGTAACTTCCCTCCTATGCATTTCCTTACAGCCCTTTGCATAAGAGTTTACTTGATCTATCCTCTGCTTTCTGTATATAAATTAAATTTATCTGCATGTTCTGTGTTTAAGAAGGCTTACGTGCACGTGAAAATTAGGGTACTAAACAGGCAATTGGATTTTTCTGGCATGCAATCTTCTAGAGTGCATCTACAAATGCTCACAGATTATTATGGTAACAAATATTCTAGACTCAATTAAAAGTAACCTATTAAAAACATTTTTCTTGGTTATAGACATAATAATATAGTCATGTGCATTGTTTGAAGAAGTGGAAACTACTTACTACTCATAATAGTTACATTTATTGTGGGAGTTCTGACTCTAAGTATAGGACATACTGCAAATAAAACGTACACGAAATAGCACAAGGTAGGAAACACTGACTTTAATATCTACTGTTATAGCTGAAGAAAAACTGATTATAGATCAGAACAAAATCTATGATCCTGATCACCCAGGTATTCAATACAGGTAATTACTGCTGAAGTTGCAGTGGGAGTTTTGTATCCTGAAAGACCACAAGATGAACCCTTGGATTTGCCTTTATTTCTTTACATTTATTTTGATGAGGTGATGCACTGGCTTTAAGTGCCTTTATAATTTCCAACATATTCAAATTGCAAGCAGTAAGACACAGGAAATAAACAGACACCCTATATTGAAATTCCCCCCATTCACACCATACATTGGCTGAAAGATTATTTCTTCCTATCATTCTTAATGCTGTCCATTTAGTAAATTTTTCGTAAAAGTCATTAAGCTTCCATAGAAACCAACCAATTTGATGTACCTTAACAATTAAGGACACTAAAGGCTCCTCGTAGAAACAAAAAGAGTAAAAATAGCATTTCTCCTTTGATTCAGTAGATTGGTCAATAGAATACTATCACTATTTGTAGCTACAAAGACATACAAGAAGAGATAATAACTTAAAAGCCTCAGGTAAAAAAAAAAAAAAAACCAAACAGTACTTAAAAGCTATTGAGGAATCATTATCAATCAGAAATCAATGAAAAGCAGTGATGCATTGTGCTTTCCTCAGAAAAGACTTAAGATGGTTACTACACTCTCTGTTCATCTTAGCAGGATTATAAGGTTTTTAGTGGGCTGTACTGCAGCTGGTGGTGGGTTCAAAATCCAGTGGCAGCATTTTCCAGTTCTTCATGCAGTGAGTATTAGCATCAGCATGATGAAAAGAGGTCACCTTGTCTCACTCTTTGATGTTTATGTTTAAATGATCTTTTACAAGGTTGGAGCTGTGTATGTGAACCACCTCAAGGAACTGCATCTTAGTTTCTCCTTTCCTGGGTAATACCAATTCACAAGCATAGGATGAGGCATCCCACAGAGTCTGTGGAAGGAATTCCCATGATGAAATTTGGCAGAAGTTGCAAGCCAAGATACTCAAGTCTACAAAAAGCGTCTGTCATGGTTTTGCCCCACTCAGCAGCTAAAATACCACACAATCGCTCTTTCACTCCCCTCTTCACTGCCCTCTGAGTGGGATGGGGAGAACTGAGAAAGAAAGAACAGCTTAAGAGAATGCAGAGATGAAAAACAATAAGAGAATATACTTAACCATGTAATTTGCAGTACAATAGCTCACAGCGGATCCTGAAGCCCAGCTCCTTCCAAGCAACAAAACCTACCCCTCAACATCATCCCCACTTTATATACTGAGCATGACATCACAATGTATGGAATAGCCCTTCGGCTAATTTGGGCAAACTATCCCAGCTGTTGGCTAAGTGGTAAATTATCACAGCTGTGTCACTGAGCCACAGATGCCACCAGCTTCAGCTCCTCTTCCAGCTCAGGTAAGAATTAATTCTATGCAGCCGGAACCAGGACAGTGGCACATGTGAAACATCCACTAAAAGGACATTAGATGTTTAAGTTTCCTAACAGTAACTGTTATGATTGTGCCACTGCTGGTACTTATCTCTGTATTGACAGCTTTATCTTAATAATAACATTAAGATGTTAAGAATTTAAGTGATATTAATAATTGAGCTTAACTTCTTTTTATTAAATGTGTGTAAAAGTTTATCTTTACAGAATGTCATGAGCATAAATTAATTACTGCCTATGAGAAGATTAGATACTGTTTTAAGTATCATTAATAACTCAAAAACGTGTTTCATAGAATTCTTTTTATTCTGAAGTTTATCATACTTTTCAGCATTGTCAGTCCTGAACCTCTCCAGCTTAAACTGGAATGTGTATTTTACAATTTAATATTTTCCTTGAAAATGTTTTGTTATACATTATTGTCACCAAGCATTCTACCATTACATTCCATGCCACTTAATGATAGTCCACAGGATTAAAAAGGTGTAGCTGATGCAGAATGACGTAAGAAGCCAAAATCTTTCTTTTTTTTTTTTCTTTTCATGAAGGCAAAATTTTACTGAAATCAGTGAGAATTACATTGAAATGATACAATTAATGGAGAGTGCATTTTGTTTCACTATTTAACTACACATTAGCCTCACAAGATGCAGACAGGAGAAAACACCTGAAATATTTACTCTCCAAATCACACTTCATTCTCTGAAATTCCTGTACTCCAGTAATGCAAGGAAATAAATTTCTCTCCTGTCAGCCAACTTGTTAGCTGGTACAAAAGGATCTATGCAACGAGGTGAGTTGAGGTCTACTGAGATAATTTTCCTTCCTCTTCTCATTGCTTGTTCATTTGGTTAAAAAAAAAAAAGTACATTGCAGTTTTGCCTTCCCAGTTCTCTCACACTATGTTCAGTTATTTGAATAGCCTATAAAGATTGAAGGTACCTCAAATCAGGTAGCTACTTCATCTATGCCATTCAATCTTGAGGTAGAAATATTAATTAACAAAAATTGTTTCAGCTAATAGAAAAAATATATTAATTGTCAAAATGAGTAATAATAGTAGGGATAAAACTCTGTTCCTGTTGGTAAATAAAGTGTATGAACATCTGACAAGCTCAATGTATGTCTGAGTTGTAGCCAATCCATACATAGTAGGGTAATGATAGCAGTGCAAGACGCTGTCAATTTACTGCATCAACATCCATCACATAAAGTTATTAAATATACATCTATCATTTGGTGTATTAGAAATAAAGTCATTGTAATAGAATTTTGTCATAAGATCAATAACTTAGAAAACAAATGTCTTGGCTTCATCTCAGTGTTTACAGTGTTTGGTAGCAGGAGACCATTATCCTTTGACAATGTTCTATAGTGGTGGCAATATATTTTAATTTTAAGATCAAGTGCAGTATATGTCCTTTAGTTCTTATATTATTTATAGATTTCTGCATTAAATTTACTATGAGAAGGTGCAATGAAACACCATTTGTTTTAGTCCTTCTTTGCTTTATTGCAAACCTGACTGATCACACACTTCCATTAATTTGTTTCATTCTCCTGGCTTATCTCTGCTGCACTGAAAATGTAATACACAACAAATGCACTAACATGTATCTATTAAATGTATACCAAGCCTGCTGCCTGTCTTCAGCTGATATGTAGAATGGATGTAGGGGTTCGTGACATGAGAAATTCTTCTTTGGATTTAGCCAAGCAGCAGTATAACTCCTTTGGCTACTGAACATTCCTTAATGATTTACACTGACACAGATGAGAGAGAACTGTACATATGTGAATATTTCTCATGGCCACAGTTTTTAGACAAAGCCTATGTCTTTTAAACCAGCTGGATTTTTTTTTTTTTCCCTTACAGGTTTTTAAATTACTTGAAACAATCACGTATGTCCATACTGGAAATGAAGAACATGACTTAGAATAAACTAATGGCTGTTTGTTTTTTTTTTTATTCACAATATGTGTTATCGCATATCAACAGTACCATTAATTTCTGATGACTGCTGATAAAAGAAATGAAATAACACTCTTGAATTTCAGCTCTGCTTGGGAAAAACTCCAGTGACTGGTGAGTGCTTGGTTTACTTCTGTCCTGGAGAACAGATGACAGAAATTTCAGTAAAACAAAAATGTATGACAAAAAAAACCAAATCTCTCCTCACTCACATGCTTTAACTTCTGGGTGCTGTGCCACCACTGCCTCATAGAAGAGAGAGAGGATAGAATCCAAAGGTAGAAACAGATTTTCTGTGATTTTCTGAGTATCAGGAAAATTCTTCCTTTCTTTTTTTCTATGCAACCTGGGAAAATTTAAAAGAAATTGTGGAACTGCATACCCCACTCAGTAGTCTAGATTATGTCTTACTCATGCTCCATTGAATGTTATTCATGCTCATCTTCCTTTATTAGAAGCATAAGACCTGATGCAACATTATATTGTATTTGTCCCAGTAAATACGTATCTTGTCTTTCCTGTCATCTGCCAGAGTGATGAGCTCTCAATGCACAACAGAATTTTTCAGAACAGATCTTAGACATTTTTTGTGCTGAATTGAATACTGGTTTTGTTAGTTCATCTTTGAGATCATATAGAAATTCCTATATGATATATTCATACCTTTCTGTTCAGGAAACATCTCCCACTGTCCAATTAACCAAATTTCTGTAAAATATTATAATATATTTATCTCCAGTGTTAGTAACAAAACTGAGACTGATTCCCCATTCGTAACAGTCTTCTTCAGTTCACCTACATAATACAATCTACTGATACCTTCACTTAAAACTAACCATTATTTACCTAACTTGCAAACTTATGCTTATGCTAGTTTCACAAATTTAACTGATAATTTCCATAAGAAATCTTTTATAGGAACAGCTGTACGAGATCTGTTATATTTTCCTTCTAAAATAATACTCACTTTTCTAATAAAGGTTATAAAGTTTCCTGTAGTAAATACCTTACATAAGCGGATTTTTCTTTTTTTTTCCCCCCCTTCATTATGTCTTCTCTTAGTCTTGTATTCTTACTAAGTCTAGAAAGCACTGATTCGGAAAGCAAGCAAGATAAAATGTAGCTAGACACAAACAGATTAAAAAATCAAAGAAGATAAAACACTGAAATAAGTGCAAAAATAATAAAAAAATATTTTTTTTTCGTTAAAGAAGCTCATGACCTTTGGATATGCCAGAACTCCTGAGCTAATTGAACCTACATGTAAAGAACACTGTTACTAGGAAATCATATGGATAAAATGTAATTTAAACTGTATCACAAATTAACATTTATCATTTATAGTATTTATGGAAACATTTTTGGAATGAAATTGTGGGTTTATTTGTCTTTGGAGTCCATGAACATCTGCAACGATATTATCTGTATGTACATATGTATGTGTGTACATATGTATATCTGTACACATATATATATATAATTGCATTAAAAAGAAAGTCAAAACTATTCTGAAGGTTGCTCAACTAAGTTAACTTAAAGAAAAATTAAAGAAAAGCCAATGAAGTGATATGACTAGACATTCTTTGAACTCTAATTTAATGGTAAATGCTATCATTTTCATAAAGTAAATATGACAACCATATTTTAGAAGAGTTTTAGAAGAGATATAAAATAATCTTTTAGATCATCTTGGTCAATCAAATGTAGACTTGTTCCTTCTTATAATTCATAGCTGTGGAATGGAACTTGATGGAAAAATCTGAAATAATTTTATATTAAGTCTAAGAACAGACAGGTATGAAATAGACTCTATTTGTTTTATCTACTTATCTCTGGTAAAATTTTACAAAAATTCTTAGTCTTTGTTCACTTTCTTGCTATCAATCCAGTGCAGGCTGTTCTGAATCTGCAGCAGATGGCTCTGGATAGGTAAATATCCCAGGTACCCTTTCCTTTTATCTTGCTAATATATAGAAAAACATAGCTAAAGAAAGGAAAAGTTTTTATGTCCTTAGAGTCTCAACTTTGAATGGTTGCATGTATTTCCTTTCATAACTTATAATGAATTTCTAAAATTAATAACTTATACTTAGATGTTAAATTTGGAGCTCAAATTCAGAATAGATTGATCACACAGAGGTACATTTTTAAATTCATCTTCATGGTTTAAACTATTTTATTGTGACTAAAGTTGATAGAAATATAAGGAAATAAACACAATACATAAATACGTAATTAAAAATATTATAGACTAACCAAAAGCTGAGATGAATCTAGAGTATGCATTGATATCATTGTTACTATGCTGATTTATGCTAATTAAGGATTTATTAAAATACTGGGTAAAATTCTGTGATCACTGTTCTACTGGGCATTGCACTAGATAGCTTTATTTTTCCCTGGCTTTCAATGTCTATTAGTCTTATGTTATTGAATTTTGAGTAGGCGTGGACATATTTCTTGAAAGTTAACTGTCAAAATGCTTTAAACATGTTAGTAAAGAAAAGTTTATCAAATAGTATTTTAAAGAGACTGATTTTTCATCTTTTTTTTTTTTTTTGTGGAGAGTATCACAGAATAGAGAGGCTTACATTTTCCGTCTGTCTCCTCGTTTTTGTGATAGCAGTATTAGAGACTTAAGACAAAATTGCTTCACCATTCTGTCAATAAAATTCATGAAAGTTTTTTCAGTTGCATCTAATGAAATTACTAATGTCAGCAAAATGAATAGAAAATAACAGAAATGAAAGTAGAGCAGCATATTATGACTGGTAGTTGTGTCATTTACTTTTCCAAGATAATTCCTCTATTGACCCAAAAGAGTGTTATTGTGCTATTTATAATTTCTGGGAAAACAGTATGAGCCTTGTTAATTCAGAACAGTAAGACATTTTCAGTCTGGTATATACTTCAAATATGTGTTTGTTACTAAATCTGAGCAGAAAACTAGTTGGAGTGTTTTTGTTTTTATTTTTCAACTGGAAAAAGTGTGTCAATCAGCAATAATGCAAAGTATTTCTGGCTTTTAGAAATGAACACTGTAGGTGAAAACAGGTAAATTTGAGCTAGCTCTTAATAGCCCTCATTTCAACAAATGAATAATTGGTTTTTCAAGAGTTCAATTCTAATTAGAAACCTACATAGGTAAATTTTGAACATCTGTCCAGTTTCTATGATACTGGAATTGGAGTTGAATATCTTTTTTTTTTTTTTTTTTTTGTTATATTTTTCAGGCACAGTGACAGGAGAACATGGAGAATCACCTGTGCAGTCATAGAATCATAGAATCACAGAATAGTTGGGAGTGGAAGGGACCTTTAAAGGTCGTCTAGTCCAAAACTCTCTGCAAGGAGCAGGGACATCCCCAACTAGATCAGGTTGCTCAGAGCCTCGCCCAACCTGGCCTTGAATGTTTCCAGGGATGGGGCCTCTACCACCTCTCTGGGAAACCTGTTCCAGTGTTCCACCTTGCTCATTGTAAAAAATGTTTCCTTATATCCAGTCTGAATCTACCTCCCTCTAGTTTAAAAACATTACCCATTGTCCTATCACAACAAGCCCTGTTAAAGAGTTTCTCCCTGTCTTTCCTATACCTTTTAGGTACTGGAAGGTCGCTATAAGGTCTCCCCGGAGCCTCCTCTTCTCCAGGCTGAACAGCCCCAACTCTCTCAGCCTGTCCTCATAGGAAAGGTGCTCCAGCCCTCTTATCGTCTTTGTGGCCCTCCTCTGGACTTGCTCCAACAGGTCCATGTCCTTCTTGTGTTGGGGGTTCCAGAACTGGACACAGTACTCCAGGTGTTGTCTCACCAGAGCAGAGTAGAGGGGGAGAATCACCTCCCTCGACCTGCTGGCCATGCTTCTCTTGATGCAGCCCAGGATGTGGCTGGTTTTCTGGGCTGCAAGTGCACACTGACGGTTCATGTTGAGCTTCTCATCTACCAGTACCCCTAAATCTTTCTCCTCAGGGCTGCTCTCTAGCTATTCTCCGCCCAGCCTGTATTTGTGCTTGGGATTGACCCAACCCATGGGCAGGAACTTGCAGTTGATCTTGTTGTGATATTCATGAGGTTCTCATGGGCCCACTTCTTCAGTCTATATCAAGGTCCCTCTGGATGGCATCCTTCCCCTCCAGCGTGTCGACTGCTCCACATAGTTTGGTGTCATCAGCAAACTTGCTGAGGGTGCACTCTATCCCACTGTCTATTTTGCAGACAAAGTTGTTAAACAGAGATGGTCCCAATACTGATCCCTGAGGAATACCACTTGTCACTTATCTACATTTGGACATTGAGCCATTGACCACAACTCTTTGCATGCGGCCATCCAGCCCAGTCCTCTGGGCTTTTTCCATTGTAGAAGGTTCTGCTGCACACAGAAAATTTACATGGTGAATGTGGAAAAAAAAAAAAAAAGATGTAGATAATAATCAGTTTTTAAGTGCTCTTTACTGAAACTTTCACTGACAATAGTAGGTATTAGCATGAATACCGCCAATATAAAATATTGATGAAACTGATAAAAAATCATTTATTATCATGAAAACACTGTGTAATGCAATACAGTGCGGGAGATCCCCAAACTAGCTCTCAGGAAGCTTGAACCTCTATCTGAAGTGACACCCTATCAAGCAGAGAGATGCTAGCTCAGATCAGCATTGAAGTGTTAGCCTTGTATGGCATCACAAGAAATTATCTCAAAGGTAGGAGGAATTAACTTGTTGTAGCTCTTCTAAAATGGCTGTACAGACCCTGATACAGGATCTATACAGATTACAGGTCTACAGCTAATTCTTTCTCTAATAAGTTGGGAAATCTCTGCACCACTTTTGCAGTATAGACAATCATAGGATTTACCCTAAGGCCCTAAGGCCAGCATACATTAGGAAAAAAAAATGATACCATAGCAAAAATTATACTCCTATTTCAGAATCCAGCACCATTTATAACTATTAATACTATATAGCACGGTAAAATAGTTGATATTACTTCATGTCAACACAGAAAATTGCTGAAAAAAAAAAAACAATTACCTCATAATCTGCAGTTTTTGGTCTCTTGATAATGCTTAAGCTTAGAAGGAATGAACTAATCACATAATTGCTCTCACATTATACAGTTGTTCCCACATAAAGTAGTTGGCACTCAACTAACTAATCAGGTGTGATTACAACTGCAGTATTCGTGAATACTTAAAAAAGAAATATTCCTATAAAACTTAGAAAATGATAAGCAATATGACTGTAGCAAACAAAATAACATGCAATAAACATCAATGACAAGCAGCAAGTCTGAAAGAAAATGTTTGGATTGCATGATAGAGTGGTGTAAACAATGGATTATTTTAAAATTCAGTGCTTAGGCTGAATCAAAGACCTATAAATTAAAGAAACTGTACAGGTGAAAAGAAATAGAAATACGTCAAATTTTTTGACCCTAAATAAACAGAAAGAAAAGTAAAAATATGTATTTTAAACATCTCCTCCTACTCAATATGAAATTGTCTGTTTAATTTTTTTTTTAACCACTTAACTTTTTTTTTTCAGTTTTGGATCTTTTTTGCTCAATGTAGATGAATCTGAAAATTAGAAATATTTAAGATAAGCAAAAATCATGAGTTTTTCGTATGATAAACAACAATTTTTGTTATAAAAATGCAAAAATGTGCCAGCATGTTTTGGATTCCTGAACTCCAATATCTCAAATATTTTGACTGAAATTATTCATTGAACTTTAATTAAGTATAGCAGTAGTTACCATCCCTAATTCATTTCACACAATCAGCTGAAGAAAATGCAGTTTTCCTAATAGTAACACAGAAATCAAAACACTACTGATACTTCTCATACCTATTCTGCAGACTTTAATATGATACATAAACACTCTATCTCTGATTAAATCCATATTTTCATTCATAGAAACTATATGCTACTTACAGAAAAAAAAAAGGTCTTTTAGCAAAGTGTACATATGAATGAAGAGTGTAGAAGTATACATTTGACTCCTCTCCCTGCAGCCCCTCACAGCCGCCATCTTCACATGCCCTTTGGCCTTGAGGTTCTCTGTATTATAATGTGATTTATTTGCATGCTGATGTGTAAGTTAGCCAAAGATTCATTTGAAGTTACCAGTATTTCTAAAGAGGAACTGTTTCCTAGAAGTACGGATTTTAAATATGACAGTTTTAAAATATGTGCATGTGGCATACATTTACTTTACTTAAATATTTGCATAAATTGTAGCAAACTGTCATGCTTTTTCAGAAGGAACTCATAAACACTGCTACCTTTTGTTACGTGCATACCTATTACTAATAGCTGTGGACCTGTGTTAAGGATCACTCAGCATCAAAATATCAGGATCTTATCAATATGTACCTAGGCATCTGTAAACATTCCAAAATCCAGGATATTCAGGCAAAAAAAAAGAAAAAAAAACAAAAGAAAATAAGAAATTCAGAGATAAAACCCTCAATTGTTAGAACTTGTTAAAATTTTCTTTGACTAAGTATTGTACAGAGAAAGACAAACACTCTCAAGCATACTTAGTATTTCAATCCAAAAGAATATGACATAGTCATGGGGAGTATGGTGGGTAATTTTTATGTAAACAGTTTCCCTTGTACACCATAGTTAGTCGTGGCCATAAGAAAGCACTTTAGGTTTGTGCATAATATCTGTATTTTTTCCCTAATTCTCGCAAAAGCAAACTACTTAAAAATTTATGGGAGGAGTAGGAGGCTTTTATATTTTTAAAATGTTATTGTATAGAAAAGGAAAACAAAATAGAAAACCATTAAAAGCTATGAAGGCTAGAACATGAAAAATGCATTATTGTATGTTTGTAGCAAAAAAAAAACCAACAAATCAAACTTTTATCGGATTCCACACATAATGAGGACCAGAGTCCTAGCCAGAAAAATTCCGTAAACTTTACTGAAAGGAATGGTGATTCACTAGCTTACAGAACTTATAATTAGCACAATATTATTTAAAAAAATAATCATAGTAACATTAATCAGAGTATTTAGATTATCCTCAGTAGAAATTCCAGACATCTTTATTTAAATCTACACAGTGTGTATCATAATCAATGTCAGCAACAGCAATAAGAACTTTTTACTTCAATCCCTTCTAAAATATTTTATCTCTACTGTACAACAAAATCAACCTAAATCTTGGGTAAGCAAAAGAAGATTTAGTGTACTTTCTGGTAAATAAAAGTGAGTGGTTTACAAACTTCTGTGCCTGATCTAGAACAGAAAAGTTTATTGCATTTTATTTTGTTATTTTCATCAGTGCAACCACAGGTAAGCAAGCAGTATAAAACAGCATAGAAGAGGAATTACTTTTTTTTTTTTTTTTCAGAGAGGAAAAAATAGGGCATAGGATTATTAATCTGATCTTCATTAACATACAGTGCAGCCTCCTAAAATTATAATTTTCCATCTGAAATAATGACTTCTGGTTTTTTAAAGGTATTGTCTAAAGCGTCCTGACTTCAGATAAAATGTGAAACTCTTCAGTTTACCAAAAGCTGGTTTTAATTGGTTCTGTTAAATAGAATTATCTAATTTTACGTTCTAATTACCCCTGTGAAAAGATTATAATAAAACGTAAGGATGAAATTAATCTGCTGGAATACAACCAGAAGGTTGATTTGGAGGCTAGGTAATGCCACACCTCCAAGCTCCCATTTTCAGCCCTTCAAATCATTCAGTAATAAGTTGACAGTTATGAATTTATAAAAAATATTTTTAAATGTCTTTAAATGTCTCTTAGATTATAAGCAGTTTGTAAAGAAGTGAATTGGGGTTTTTTGTTTACTTACAGACTTGGATTGCTAGAAAATATTTAATATAATTAAGCTATTGAAACATTTAATAGCTATTAATATTTCTTTATAGTGAAAGAGGAGTATTCTAAAGTGCTTCTGTGATAAATTTTCACTCTGGGATTGCCATTCTCCGGAAAACTCCAACGTCCACAGATGTAGAGGAACATAGTTTGCAAAAAAAAAAAATTAGTTAATGACAGTTCATTTCCAAATGAAGTCATGCAACTTATATTTCTGAAACTATCTTAGAAGACTACAGGGAAAGATTTATGGAGTCAGCAACTTCTGAGGAGAGAAGGAGACACTTTGTTATCCAGTGAACCTTCCTGTCTAACAGGACCACCACACTTTCCAGATTCAGTCCTTTTTCAAATCCAGAACACATTTTTTTTTTTTTTTTTTTTTTTTTTCCTAAGGAAGAGGCAAACAATGATCAATGGCCCTTCTCCCTCTTATTGTGTCTTTGTCAATTTGGAAGTCCCTTTACACTTTTGTCAAGTGGATCCCACCTCTTCTAAGCAGTTCTTGATTCTCAAAGAGGGGTCCATTGTTGTAAAAGCCAACCTCTATTACCAACACCAGTCCAACAACCAGACATTGATCCACATGGTTTGTTCACTCTTTCTCAAGCTTTTCAACCTCACTGGCAGGATCAAATTAAAAAAAAAAAACAAATGGTCTCCTATGTCCCTGAAATTTTTTCCCATGTGCCAGAGAGAGAGAAGACAGGAAAGCATCCAACTTTCTCCTGGAAACATCAGCACTGGATTTAAAAGTTTATTGTCTGGAAAGTCAACGCATTTTTGCATTTTATATAAAAAAGCAGAGCCAACCCTGAGATCAGAACCAGAAAACTAATTATTCAATTTTCAGCAAGGATAGTCTCATCCTCTTCTTGCTTGATAAAATTTTAGATCTCATTCTTTGCTCATGATTGTCACACCCACCTGGGATATATCGTTGCGTCTTGGTCAGGCCCACAGCTTCAATCCCCCTCAGAATGAAAAAGACCTAAAATAAAGTTTGCAGTTCTGAGTGAGCACCCTAGTGAGAAGGCTATTATGCAAAAAAAAAAATGGTTCCCTTTCCCCATAAAGGTACTGTAGAAGGAAGCTTGAGAGTTTCTGTATCTACACATTAGGCACAATTAGAATGTAGGTGTTGTGACTTGATAATGTATTTATTTAATTACATATACTGTTACCCTGAAAAAGACTGAGAATTAAAAAATTTCAAATGCCTCTTTCTTCAACCACAAAATAGAAAAAATAAAAATTACATATTCTATTAACAAGCCAGAAGGCAGATAAAAACTTGCCTCAACCTCAGTGAAACAGATTTTATATAGAAAAGCAGATACTTCCCCCTCTAAAATTGGGAGTTCATAGGTAGGTAGCTAAATGTGAAAAATAATGAAACATTTAAAATATTCCCTAAAAATCATAGTATTTTGTTTGAGTGACACCTTATGTCACAATCACATCATTTGTTTATCTGTAATAATCTGTTAACAAATTTTAAAAGATAAAATGTACATAGAACCTGCTGAACTCTAGTAGCACTTCTCACAATTTTTCATTATACATTACTTTTCATTATGTTAAAATATTTTCTTCTTAGGACCTTTAACTGCTTCACTCCACAAGCAATTATCAATCTCCAGGTGCGAAGAAAAAAGTTTTGTTTTGTTTTTTTACCTCTTCTTAAACTTTTTGTGAGTACTGTATTTTCAGTTTTTCAACTAATTAAAACATATTAAAACATATTCCTATCTAAAAATTAAGGAGAATTAGTTTTCACTGGTTTAATTTGTTTCAGACTAACTCCTAACAACTACAGTAGGTAATACAGAAGTAAGAAATAAGCAGAGATGTATTTATTTCCCATAATTATCTATCTGGTGGTAAAATTTTACTGTTTTATTTTTGCTAATTTAAGAATAGTTTGCATGTAATAAAAATCTCAGGATTGTTATCAGTTTTTCATGGCTTTATAGTACTTGATTTCATTTAAAATAGTTAAATAGTTCTCTGACAAAATACACACACATTCTTTTTTTTTTTTTCTCTCTCTCCCTTTCTACCCAGTTATGTGTAAGGCCACATTTCAATCATCTGTATCTGAGATAGAAAACACACACCTATGACAGTCCTAATTTAGATAACTCTTTACATTTAATTTATTTGTCTATCCTTAATAACTCCTACGGCAAGCTATCAGCTTTTTCACCAGCACCTACACCTAACCACAAATAATTCTATGTAACCTTATAATGATGATGCATGCATAATCCTTGACCTTTCTTCTTACATAAACTCTCACAAAAGCAGAATATTATAGGTGAGGATATTTAGCTACTAATCATAGTTCACCCAATGCTTCTTTTTTTGAACTATCTCCCTGGAACATCAAAATTCTATAACAATCCATAAAAATAAAATGTCATTCAACATAATTCCGTGTAACTTTTAACAGATGAAATAATACAAGTTAAAATACTCTGATGCTCTTTTAAGACAAATGTCACTTTTTCCTAAAAATTAAGTTAATCAAGACACATCAGCATGCATGTAATAGATCTATTTACAACTGTCAGTTTAGGTACATACTTAAACACTTCCAAAGGCTGCAAACAATGGCTCCATTATTTTTTTTTTATATACCTAATAAACTATCTAATCAGTAGATTTTTAAAACCAGAAATATAAGTTCCTCCAGTATATTTATGCTAAACTTTTGCAATTATGTTGTTAGGTGAAAAAGCTTTCAGCTTTGAAAGTAATCTGTACATCAACTTAGTCATCTAATTAGAGCATGGAAACACTTCAACAAACCCTAAGGAATGTTTAATAACACCTGTTTTAAAGCAGCCTTCCTTGTTATCTGAAGATGCATTTTGAGGTTTCCTCTGTATTAGACTGCCTGAGATCTAAGACAAAATGCTTTAAATAAAGTGAGCCAAACCCATTTCTAAACTAATACATTTAGGACAGCATGTCAATATTCCTAAATTTAATCAGATAATGCTACTTTGTACAAAGATGGCTATACTTGAAAAGATAGAAAGTTCTTTTCACTTGTGTTTTCACAATTGCTCTGCAAATGCCAATGCAACACTAATGCTCATAGTATTTATCTGGGAATTGTGAGGATGTCAGTAGCTCCCTTGGTCTAGTTTGGACATTAGAACTACTTGATAGGTAATTAAGGTTTCCCTCAATAATCTGTAGCTTTAGCTAAACCCTAAAGTCTATGTCAAATGAGTATTTTTTTTTTTTTTGGCAATTCAAGCTCCTCTCAGTTTCCCTCTCTATCTATATAGTCAGTCCTCTCCCCTCTGCAAATTATCTCCATGAGGTCTTATTTAGTGCATGTGGACTTTAGAAGCCAATGAAAAATTCCTGATAATGAAGTTAGAGAACAAAAAAATGATTATAGTTCTGTCTTAAAAATCCCAGGCAGGTACCATTCACCAACTGTGCCTGCAGAGTAGTTTGGTTTATATGCAGTAAGTCTGAGGTATTCAGAATATATTGGGTTTACTGCACATGGAAACACATACAGTGATATCACAAGAGATGTGATACATCCTCGAAATGCTCATTGTGTCACTGAGGAGAATTCTAGAGGAAAAAAAAAAATCCATTTGGATGTTTACTTAAAATTGAAGTTTTATCATGTCTGAGGCTGAAGAGTGTTATTGATCCCTAATACTTCGAACTGTGTCCCTGGCACACACATGCATTTAAATGCTGACTGTCGTGATGGCAGTGACACTACTGAAAGCTCAAGAAAAGCACTAAATATCAACTGAACAATTAGAACAAACCATAATACTTATATGTTCCAAAAGGACTGTTAAAAATGGCGTTTACCTTAAAAAAAAAAAAGCTAGAAATAAAAAATTTAAATACAAAGAAAGTGGCAGACTTCATTAGAGCCCAATGACCTGCACTATGTTGAGTTAAAACACCAATTCCTTATGGGGAAAAAAAAAAAAGAGTGTTGTTGGAACAAGAAATTTGCTTGAATTTTGGTAGCAGTTATGGGATTTTGAGAACTGAGGTTTTTTTATTAGTGAAACTACATTCCCACCACCCTCCTTTCTTTATTATTAGTACAGTCTGTGTGAAAATAACAATTTTATTCACTTAAAAAAAATAAAGATTCACCATAAAATGTCACACAATGGTGATTAATAAATATTGACAGATACTAGTGGATCCTACAAAAAGGACTATAATAGGATTGAATTAACACTTGAGAAAAAAATAAATGAAAAGACTAGGACAAAATTGCAAGGAAATCCTGTTGAAATTCTGTCATCTTGACCAGAACTTCTGATGGCTCTGTAGCCATAAAAACTGAAGCAGTTCTCCCCATTCATATATGTTTTAGAAGACAGAGTCGCATATTATGCCTCTTAGTCTTGTGGTCACAACGGCTATTTACATGTTTATGAGCTATTATGATAGCTTACAGTGATCCTGTGCTTCGATACCTATGTGAATCTCTATGTCTCAGTTAAGTCCCTCACTAACCCCAGATTGTGCTTTTGCCATCCTTTGTGACAGTACCCAAGGGCCAGTCTCCAGCCGGCAATTCCAACTTGAGAGTTCTAGGCCCTTCCTTTCCCTGCTGAGCCTTTGTGACTTCAGTGTTTTCACCCTTTTCTTCTAATAATCCTAGACAACAAGGTCTCTCCATTGCCCTGGATAGTAAATTCTCTAAATGCCTCAAAAAGCTAATTTCATTACAGATGACGTCAAAATAAAGGGGGACAATTCTCTATTACTCTAAATTACCATGGGAACTTTTTAAGCTGAGTTAGTGATATACCTGCATTATGTTACTGCCAAATATATCTATAATATCTAAAGTAATACCAAAAAGGTAAAATGAATGTCTTTCCCTTGCCTTAAGACTGCAGCAATTTGGTACACTAGTTATAAATCCCTGAAAAGTATAGTTTATGATGAAAACTTTGACAAACTTAGCTATAACTGCACAACACATCACTAGCATGTGAAAAATTGATTTTTTTTTCAGTAACAACATATGTTACTGCACTTGAAAATTTACATCCTCTATCTGTATACGGAAATAATATATTAAATTATAACACAATTATTACACCTTGTAAAATGTAGAGATTATGATCATATCATTGACATTTTCTGGCTACAGAGGTAAATTTGTATGAAGGTAGTGAGGACAACAAAGTTTTAAAATTATTGTCTCTGATGATTTTGTATAATTAATTAGAGCAGAAAGGGTTAACCTTTCCTAAAATTAATAACAACACTGGGGAAATACCAAAAAAAAACCCCAACTTTAATTTCTCTTACAACAATTCCATACATGAAAAAAGAAAAAACACATTGTCGTAGTTCAGCCATTCCCAGTTTATTTAAGGAAATGAGTAACATGTGATCAGTAAGATTGTGCACAAGCTTTCTGCTGACAATTTAAATAATCTCATGGATTGCCAAGGCTTTGAATTGGCATCTCTGCTAAGCACACTTTTCCTTCTTCTTAAAATTAAACATTAAAGCAAGGGGCATACTTGCCATCCCATTTTTTTTCCTTCTTAATGCTTCAGTCCATGAAGTTTCAAAATTAATCTTTTGATTTAGTTTGTAAATCTTTTCTCCCCTGTAGCAAAACTATATCTTCTCCAGCACTGTTTGTTGAGGCAATTCCTAAAAGAGAAACAGATTTGTACAGGAGTTAAGGATGTACATTTGGAAAATTGCTTCTGTGTTTTCCCATTTGAGGTTTACCTCCTCCAAGTTAAAGCAATTGCTATATTTGTAACCTGAAATTCCCACTGCTGATTTTATTTTTTTTTGCTACTGAGTATATGGCACATTTATACAGATTATTCAGCCTAAAGGCAGTTTCTTGAAACACATTTATACAGGTTTTGTTATCCTCTCCAATTAAAAGATTATAATTATGCTAGTGCAAAGAACAGAATGAGGCCACATTCGTGTCTGCGCTGAATGTTTGTTTTCATGGCTCCTGTGATGTGGTTAGCTATCTTCTGTCCTAAATGGTGCCACTAATGGAAAGCAAAAGTCTGGAATTTTGTGACTGGGTCCCAAGTCCACCAGATCTTTTGAGTGCAACTGCTCTCTTTTTCCCTTCTACCATTTTTTTTTCTTTAAAGTGAAAATAAGAAAATATACTGGAGGACTGAAGGGTTATTATCTCTCATACCAGTCTGGAATACTGAAATAATACATAAGCTCAGCGTAAGACTTTACATGGAGAGAGTGACGATCTGTTGGTGAGAAAGGCTGGAAGATTTGAGAACAAACACAGCTCTTGGGTCTTGAAGAACTGATACTTTGCTTCAGACTTTCCCAGCAGAACTAACAGTCCAACACATTCTAGAGGATTTATGGGTTAGGTGCTCTTCACCAAATCCCTGTGCAAAAAGTTTTCTGCCCTCTGTCACCTCAGAGACTTCACCATGGATTAATTAACTTCCTGCCATAGACATGTCCCTGGCAAACTGCAGGGTCTTTCAGAGTGTGCTTGTGCTGTCAGACTTCCACTCCCAGGTTCACTGAGGCTGGTCACGCTCAAAAGATTTCAGACAATGCTGTCTCCTTCTGTCTCCAAATGGCCCCTCCCAACCCGAAGTGAAGCAGCCATATCAAGACAAACATGCAGCTTGCTTCCTTCCTGTCCAGCTTCCAATCTTTTAACATGTATTGGACTTAGAAAGTAAACTGGGAATAGGCATACTAAATACTTCTACCATCTGTCACAAAGCTGCTGCAACAGATTCGCAGATCTTGTGCTGCCGTAACAGTGGTAAAGAATGCCTTATCTTTTAGTAGTAAATAAGAAAAAAAAAAAATCAATATATCATAGACTGAGTGGCACTTTTTTTTTCCTGAGTTTTTAACTTTTTTTACAGACTCATAAGCAAATATTTGCATTTCATAGTACACTGCTAGGAAAAAAAAAAAGAAGGAATTTACCTATACATTAGCACACTGTGTTCCAGATATTTGAGTTATTGAACTTAGAATTACTTTGTTTAATACAGTGGCTTGGAGTTAATGAACCACCATTGCCACAGATGAAAGAAAAAGATAGAAAAAAAAAATAGAGTTCAAAGTATGTCATGAGTGCAAACCAACATAATTAATAGGACATGACTGGTTTTCACAGTAACTGTACTAAGTCATGGCCCTGTTCTAAATTTTATATTTACAGGTAGGAAGCAAAGCTTGTAAGGCTGTTGCTCCCAGAGAGAGAAAAACAGAAACAAGAAGAAAATGAATTGATATCCTGATTTCTGCACTAGGGATTTCATACAGATGGGTTAGTTTTCTCCATCGACTACCAGAGCACACTGAATAAGTTATACATAGCAAGGTACTATTTCTGTCACTACCTAAATGACTTCTGGATAGTTCACTGTTATTTCCAGCTACAATCTTGCTTTGGCACGCGCTGAATCGTAGTAATACCTGAATGAAATATATTACTGAAATCAATACTGCATTTTCTGCAGCTTGCAAGAATATTTTGAAAAGTTCAGTATAATACGTGCATGTGATTGTTCCACTGCTTTAAGTTTTCACATCTTATTTAGCAAATACAAAAATGATAATTGTTCAAGAGTGTAAAACATCTGTCAACAGAACCACATTTCTAAATTAAAACTTACCTCAATTGTTTGTAGTAATAAGCAATGCTGCCCACCTCTTTACATACACTCTCCAATGTCTTAGTGACTTGCCTAGATCATGTTAACATTTCCGTCATGGATAAATACGTAACAATATAATAGCTCTCAAGGTTGAGTCTTTCCTTTGTTAGGGGAATAACTGTCCTCTGCTTTCAGAAGTTCTGAAAAAAAATTTAAAAAAAACCAAACACACAAACAAAAAAGCTTTTTTTACCTTTATGTAAGACACAGCAGTATCCATCCATATTCACAAACATAATGATTACCTCTACTGCTTGACCTCTTTCATCCAGAAATCTCCCAGAAATAAAGGCAAATATATGGAGTGAGAAGATTTTTCCAAACAGTTAGAGACACTAATCACCCTTATGGGAAAAAAAAAAAAAAGTGCACATAAAAAACATAAATGACATTTTTTTTCATTAAAAACTGTAACTTAAAGGTACTTTGTTAGCTTATGCTTTCATTTTTTTTTAGAGACATTCATAAATTATTCCCTTCTTTCTTAGTATTCTTGCTAAATACTGAAAAATGCATGAAAATGACGAGAAAAGAAAAGATTATATTGTCTTGTAGAACAGCTCAGGGATGTCAGTGAATTGATAGATGTGTTACAAGAGCAGTGTCAGTTTGCTAGGAACTTTTCTTATATAACAAAAAAATATACCCTGCCTGTAGTAGTCATGTAGTAGCTTTGTGTGGACAGGACATACACAGGTGATGACCTTTTCAGATTATAATCTCTATTTTTGTTAAATTATCATATTTGAAGGTATCGGTTTTTAATGCCATTGGAGAAGGAAATGGACAGAAGAATTACTTCACTTATTTGTTGACTATCATTTTAATATGAATGATTCGGGCATATTTAATCTTGTTTTCTGTAAAGAACATGTACTAAGCAGCCTCTTAGTAAACCTTCCAGATATAGTTTCTGTGGCTTTTATTTATTTAGCATTTACTGATTGCAAATATTTAAATTTAGACAGGATAAATGTATTATAGGGTGTCTTGCTGTGTCTATGGACACAATAATAATCCTCTATCCTTGCATAAAACTGAGTGAGGACTGCTGTGGGTTTTTTTTTTTCCCCCCAAGAGCTTATTCCTAGTGGATTTAGGCATCTCTGTGCTCCTAAGCTCTTTAAAAATAAAAATCGCATATATGGGCTCCAGAATGCACTATCTCCTTAGCTCTCTGTTCCATTCTCTCTGTAGCTTCACTCTGAATTCAACTACGTGCAATGCAATGAAATAGCCATATGTAGTAGCCTTGATTTTTGTCATTTTTAGCTCAGGCACAGGATGTCTGTAGATGTGAAATATAACTTCCCTCCCTTCACTTACTTTCTGATCTAGGTATGTCCTTATCTCCTTTCAGTATTAACTGTTATTATTTTTATTATTGGCTTTGTGATTGCACCTGACTGTCCCACCCAGGACTGGAAGATCATTGTGCTAGGATGAGAACCACAGGAAGACTGTGAAATCAAACTTCTGCTGAAGTTGCTGAGGATTAATTATTAATTTGAGCAACCAATACAGGACTAGGCAAATTCAATGTTGGGCTTCTACAAAAATTTTCTGCATGCTTTCTTTTGCCTTACCCTGACTAAGGGTTTACCTATTTCTAATTTCCACCAGATCTTTCAAAAAATAAGTTGAGTGTTATACATTTACACCACTCCTCAGTGTAACTGCTTCATGACAAGTTTATTGGTCTCTTAGCAGATTTGAGGAACTTGTACAGGTGTCAGTTTGAGGAACTTGAATTAATGAGTTACAATATTCAGCAGACAAGATCTAATGTTACATCTATATTTTGTTCCAATGCACACAGCACATTTTTCTGTTATTATACACTGGCTATGGTGCAGTACTCATGGCATCAATATATTTGTATATAACGATTTCATTGAATCAATGTTTCACTATTATCCTCTTATAAAAGGAGAAGCTACTAATAAGTGTTTTTGGATTGCGTTTTGCTTGGGGTTTTTTGCTACAAAGTTTTTTAAAGCAATCTTAAGACAACAATAATTATGATATATCATTGCATGATTAGGAATAAAGGAGTGAAGTTAAGCCTGGGAAAAAGGGGAGATGGGGAAAGATGGTTTTAGATTTTGCCTTTATTTCTCACTATATAAATCTATTTTAATTGGCAATAAATTAAATAATATTTTTCCAAAGTTCAGTCTGGTTTGTCCATAATGGCAGTTAATAAGCAATCTCCCTGTCTTTATCTCAACCCATGAGTTTTCTCATCTTATTCTCTCTCTCTGTCCTATTGAGGAGGGGGAGTGAGAGAGCAAGTGGGTGGGCATCTGGCAGCTGTCAAGGTCAACCTACCACAGCAATGTAACAATGATTTTTTTTTCATTCCAAATTTTCATTTGATGCTATTTAAAAATCATTATAATAGAAATAAACAGTCTACTAGCACAGATTGCTAGTGAGAAGTATGAAAATGAAAGGTGATGGGAATAGTTGAGTTTCTCAGTCTACCAACAGTCTACGAAAAAAAAAAAAAATACAGATAGCTCAACTTAAAACATTGATTTCTTGTTGATTATTTTATTTTTTTTAATATTCATTGCCCAGCATCTTTCCCCAGAAGAGCTATTTGTATAATGTTGCTTACATACAACAAAATATTTGAGTAGAATTATTTGTTCCACTTAGCAGTATTATTACACTTTGCCATGAATGAACTCACAGTAACAACAGAGTGTCTCAAAGGGAAGACAGAAGAAAACCTCTCTTATTTTTACATGACAAAATTCTTAGTGAAACCAGGGGGCAGAGGAAGACCTCCAGACTCAGTTTGGGAAGAGCCATCTGTTAACTAAGTAATGAGCATCACCTTGTAGTGTTACATAGGAAAGTGGAAGAAAATAAAAGAGGAAGTAGTGCTGCTTGAGGGACCCTTTTCTGAAGGCATGAACATTTGATTTCTGCTCATACTGCTCCATTATGCCATTGAAAATCAAGTCTGGCTTAGTGGGAAGGTAGAGAAGATTTTTCAGTAAGGTTGTGCAGTTCTGCTGTGGAGCTTAGAGATGGCAAGGTAATATGAATGAGACAACATGGAAACTTGACTAGAGCACCTGGTAAGTACACCAGCATAGTTGTTTTCTGGACAGACGTCACAGTTAAGATTCCCACCATGTTTGAGTCCCAAATAAAACCTGCTGCCGTGGGTGGAAACTCAGAGATGGCAAGCTTAGCTGCCTCTCTATTAATTAAAGTTTCTTCGTTCTCATTGTGTAGTGAAGTTTTATACTTTCAGATATTTAAAAATTCTGGAAAGACAGAGAAGTGCCAACAAGGAAATGAGTGAGTGATTTGAAGAAATTATGAGAGACATGAAGCAAGGATCCTATGAGAAAAAATGTTAAACTTCCTTTTGTGTTACCTAGGCATGCATATATACTGTGAAGAATGTGACTTTGTTGTTATTAATACTGCAATTATTGCATCAATTTGTTGCGGGATGCATGCATGGAAGTACAATTAAAATTTTTAGTAAAATGGAAGGAATTTTAGACAATTTACTTCTTCCTGCATATACCTAATCATACATGTATACATATGTAGATTAAATCTTCTAATTAATTCACTCTGTTCTGTATGCTGCAGTGTAAATTCCTACAGGTAGCAGCAGCACAGAAATTCTGGATTCAGTAAAGTCCCCTGTAGTGCATGCTACCATCTGGGCCACACTGGGATACCAGTAGTTTCACAGAATACTTAACAGTGGAGTATTACTTATATGAACGATAATTGCAGAATATAAGGCAAAGATGCTGGTTACCCTAAATTACTGGCATAGAGATTTTAGTTTTTTCACCAAAAAATGGTCCACTGAAAGAGAATCTGTTAATAGGACAGGCGGCTGAATGGGGCTGAAGAAAATGGAAAAGAATCATGTCTTCACAATATGTTATGCTGTCATAAAAATTATATTAGTAATGTGCCTGACATATTGATGTTTTACAGCTGAATGCCATTTTTAACTAAAGCTGGCTAAACAGATGCCCCATGAAATCTATCTTTTCCTTTTGAAGATTCTATTTTTTTCTTTTTTTATTAATGCTATAATTCATACTAGCAGACCTAAAATGCTTTATTTCTATACCTCCAGAGGTAAAGCTTTTAAAATTGTTTTATTTTGCATATGTAGAAACAGGTAAAATGTCCCTTAAGCAGGAAGAAATGGAGAAAAAAAAAATTACCATAGTCCATAATCTTTGTAAATACCAACATTGCTATCTAAGTAAGTAGTTATTTAAATGTTTGTTGGTTTTTTTTTTTCCCCAGTTTGGGTTTCTGTTTACAATAAGAACTTCTTGCTTTTATTCTACTATACCTATTTGAGACAATGCCTCTTTTAAATATGTTTCAAGCTATGTAAATATTATCTTAATAAAAGCTAAATTATCATTCCAGTTAATCCTTGTTCTTGGTTTCCCATCAGAAATCTCATAAATGCAGTGATGGGGTATAAAAGTAGAAGATAAGATAGCATCATCTTTAGCCATATCTGATCAATACACACGGGAATAAACTACATGAGAAATTTACTTCGCTCATTACAGAAAAGATTTGGTGCAATGAATGTAGCTTCATAAAAAGAAAACATTTCCTCATAGGCATATTTAAAACCTTGCTTACACATAAACTTGTATGAGTTCAGTTAATACAGTTCAGGTATTGTGGATACTTTTTTGTTGTTAATTTGATTTTTTTTTTCTAGTTAGCTAAAATCCATCTTTAACAGCCTACCGTTGAACAGAAATACAGCTTCCCTGTATGTAAATTACATTCTAGCATGTCATAATGACTGGAAGAGAGGGAACATAATCCTCATTTTTAAAAAGGGGAAAAAGGAAGACCCGGGCAACTACAGGCTGGTCAGCCCCACCTCTGTGCCTGGCAAGGTCATGGAGCAGATTCTCCTGGAAACCATGCTAAGGCACATGGAGAGCAAGGAGGTGGTTGGTGACAGCCAACATGGCTTCACCAAGGGCAGATCATGCCTGACCAATTTGGTGGCCTTCTATGACACGGTGATAGCATCGGTGGACAAGGGACGAGCAACGGATATCATCTACCTGGTCTTGTGCAAAGCTTTCGACCCTGTCCTGCACGACATCCTTCTCTCTAAACTAGAGAGACATGGGTTTGATGGATGGACCACTTGGTGGATAAGGAGTTGGCTGGATGGCCGCACTCAGAGAGTGGTGGTCAACGGCTCAATGTCCATGTGGAGACCGGTCACGAGTGGCGTCCCTCAGGGGATGGTGTTGGGGCCGGCCCTGTTCACCATTTCTGTCAGCGACATAGACAGTGGGATAGAGTGCACTCTCAGCAAGTTCACCAATGACACCAATCTGTGTGGAGCTGTCAACACGCTGGAGGGGAGGGATGCCATCCAGAGGGACCTTGACAGGCTGGAGAGGTGGGCCCGTGCCAACCTCATGAAGTTCAACCAGGCCAAGTGCAAGGTCCTGCACCTGGGTCGTGGCAATTCTAGGCACAAAGACAGGCTGGGCAGGGAATGGATTGAGAGCAGCTCTGAGGAGAAGGACTTGGGAGTGCTGGTGGACGAGAAGCTCAGCATGAGACGGCAATGCGCCCTTGCAGCCCAGAAGGCCAATCGCATCCTGGGCTGCATCAAGAGGAGCATGGCCAGCAGGTTGAGGGAGGTGATTCTCCCCCTCTATTCTGCCCTGGTGAGACCCCACCTGGAGTACTGTGTCCAGTTCTGGAGCCCCCAACATAAGAAGGACATGGATCAGTTGGAGAAGATCCAGAGGAGGGCCACGAAGATGATAAAAGGGCTGGAGCACCTCTCTTATGAGGACAGGCTGAGAGAGTTGGGGCTGTTCAGCCTGGAGAAGAGGAGGCTCCAGGGAGACCTTACAGCAGTCTTCCAGTACCTCAAGGGGGCCTACAAGAAAGATGGAGAGAGACTGTTCAATAGGGCCTTTTGTGACAGGACTAAGGGTAATGGTTTTAAAGTAGAGGGAGGTAGATTCAGATTGGATATTAGGAAAAAATTTTTTACAGTGCAAGTTCTAGAACACTGGAACAGGTTGCCCAGAGAGGTGATTGATACCCCGTCCCTGGAAACATTAAAGGCCAGTCTGGATGAGTCTCTGAGCAACCTGATCTAGTCAGGGATGTCCCTGCTCCTTGCAGGTGGGGTTGGACTAGATGACCTTTGAAGGTCCCTTCCAACCCTAACCATTCTATGATTCTGTGATTCTATGATAATATTAAAGTGACATAGCCCGGCTGATATTAGGAAAAAAAAGAAAAAGATAAGCCTGTGGCTATCTGTACACCAGTATAAACTTTATCATGATTTATTTTGACTAAAATGGTTAAAAGTGTGTGCACTCAAGTTCAACTATATTGCATATACACACATTTGAAGAAATCCAGTAAGTTAAAGCAGAATATAGTTATTTTGACACTGTCCCTTAAAAACTATGTAAAAATACTGAAAGTCCCCAGTCTTTGCTCCAAAGAAATGCCAAGATACTAAAAAAAAAAAAAAAGCGTAAATTTCTTTGTCATTACTGCAGATCAGGCAACTTCACACAACTTGGGCCATACAAAAGAATCTGTAAATCATCCAGCTGCAGATAACCAGCAAAGAGTCAGGAATCCCAGGAGCTTCTCTGCCAGCCCAGCCCAGCCTGGGAGTCTTCACCAGCTGCCTTCTATGGCTTCCAGTTTCTTGACTTAAGGACTATATCCAGACAGGACTACCTATGCTGGTGATGCTATGCTGCACACTGTGAGCCACTAACCTGAGCAGTTCAGGGCTAAGAGTCCATCTCTGGAGGCTGAAACTGTCCCTGCCTCCACCCTCTCATTGCTCTGCTGTGATGAGGAGAGCTCTGATTTCTGTGATGCCATCTCAAAACCTCAGGATCATGACTTTTGCAATCCTCCCTCCCTTTCACGTACAGAAGTTTTCTGTCTGTGATTTTTTTTTTTTTTTGGTGGGTTTTTTTTTTTTTTTAGGTTTTATGTGACTCCATATGCTAAATTGTACTGAATCAAAATATTAAATATGTGGGATTTTATCCACTTTCTGAACACTGGCTTCTGTTTTGTGAGACTTGTATATGACTGCTTTTTTCATTGCAATCTTCAGACGTTGCTCTGAGAGAAGGAGAGCAAGATCTGAATGTGAGATTCTGTGGTTTTTTTTCCTTGTTAACCTATGATAAAGATGATTAGAGTTGTAGGTTCTTTTAAACAATTATGAATTATGCATTTATGAGTAATGCAAGTACATGCTAGGAAAAATGACATTGATTTTACTGCAAAGCTACTAGTTTGACTGGCATACACTAATTACTCTCCTGTAGAAAGAACTAGATAACACTTTCTTTAAAATACTACTTAAACTACTAATTAATGACACTTCCATGTTGTAAAGTACACAATGCAATTAAGTATCATGGAAAGCACCCCATACAGCATTCAGCATACTATGTAATATCAGAAAGAAGCACAGTTTTAAAATTAAATTTCAATGTGAAAATGATTAGGGAAAAATATATATTATTTATTGTACAGGAAAATATAATTAAATTTTTTTTTCACCTCAGAAAACAGATGGATAGAAAAAAAATGTTCCTAAAATATGTTTCCACAAAATAGCTTCCTGTACTAAACATGAACAAAAAAAAAGATGCTAATAAAAAAATAAACCATATTAAGAATAACACCACCATATTCAGTCCTTGGGAAAACACTGAGCCCAAAGTCCTGTGTGTATAGCAGCAAAATGTTTTCGTTATAAACCTGTCCTGTTTCTGAAAGCTAATTGCAATGCTGGTAGCTGTTATCTAGTACAGGAAAGCATTATCCTTTTAAAATCTATTTGCATATTACAATTTTGGCTCTGAGTGTTTCTGTTTGTTGATTTCTTTGTTGGTGCTTTTTTCTTCCCTTCCCCTCACTGTCTCTGCACAATTAGCTATAAGTGTTTCTCTGCTATCTGTGCTCTTTTTGTTCCTTGGCTATTTGCATTTGTTTTTTCTTTCCTTTATTCCTGTCCTTTTCTTCAGCTATTTTCTACATTATCTAGCAAACATTAACTAGCTTTTAATTAGTTGGCATTACTGTTAATGATATAAAGCTTGTAGTTATCATTTATTTCATTTTAGGGTTTATCCTTCCCACAAGAAGGCCATAGCATAATTAAGGAACAGCATGTTTTCCTTTTTTCTAGTTTAACATTATTGTTCTTTCAAACTATGAAAGGTACTGATTACTAATGAAGTAACAGCCAGCCCAGCAAAAAGCATTGGAGAGTCATTAGAACACCACACGCTTGACTTACTTAGTTTTTTGGGTGCCAGATGAACCAGGTTGCTCCTGAATATTTGGTGTATTCCCAAGTATCTTTTTTCAGCTCTGGACTATGTGTGGGGGTTTTTTTCCTAGCATAATTTACATGCTAAAGGTGTGTTGTATAACTTCCCAGTGGAACTTAGACAGAAATTGAGCATAAATGGAGCATAAGTTATTCATGAACAGAAATGGTAAGATTGTTGACAAAAGTGGATCTATGCTTTTTACAGTTGTTGTCATCCATATGGATGCATTTCAGCCTAAATACAATTATTTAGTACTCCTTTCTCAAAATAAGATATCTCATAAGAATGAGATATCTGAATTGTTTGGTGTTAATGGAGACTTGGAGCATAAGGGAAATTTGGATTAAATTAGAAATTTATTTCTGAATCTGTCAATTAGCATATTCAGAATGCAGAGAGAGAGAGGGGGAAACAAACAAACAATCAAACAAATAAAAAAAAAAACGCAAAATAAAACCCAAAATTTGTTCTCCGAGTTCTCATCACAATTTTTTTCCTAAGATGATACTTACTTTCTTTTTTTTTTTACATATGTACCTGAGAAATTCTTAATGGCAAAGTAGTAAATATGTTCAGACATTTAATTAAATATATGATCACTGCATTATGTATGACCATGTTATTATGTCTATTTATTTTTTGGTCTTATTAGAAAAAAGCTGGTGTTAGCTGATGATGACAAGAACACAAGAAGGTTCAAATCTGACATCAGAACTGATAATCCAGAAAGTTTGGAAGGAGTGTTTCAGGTTTTGTTCTGTGCCAACTTAAAACTACTGTTCTTATTAGTGTTATTATCACCCTTATTATCATTATTTATTATTCTTGAGCTTCTTGCAGCATCATGAATATCTGTCCATCTAGCTGCAGAGTTTAGAGCAGACTGCATCAACTTTTATCTAAAACCTTTACAGAACCAAGAGCGTGTACAAAAGAAGCACATGCTAACACATTAACATGCTAACACATTAACACGCTAACACATTTCAAAGTAATCACATGCTCATCTCAATTAAATCACTGCATACTGAGAATACTGAGAAATAACTTTTTTTTTTTTTGGTTAGCATGTGACATTAAAGAGTCCTGGACCCTGGGCTAAAGCTTTTAAGTTATACACAACCAGAAAGAGAACTGTGGTCAATACAAATTCAAATTATGTTCAAAATAATTATGCTGGTTACATCAGCTTCAGTTTTCAGTAAGTGAAAGTTTATGAAAATGAAGCATGAAAAAGATAATCTAGAAACTGGAAGAAGTACTAAAATTGTAACTCCATCTGCATTTCATAACCTCTTCTTTCAGGTATAGTTACTGGTATGTCTGAGCAAAAAAAGGTGAAAGACATAATTTCATCTGAACCCATAGGATGGTAGGATCACCAAAATATTTTCCCTTCATCTGAGATAAACATGCATTAATTTTCAGACATCCTGGAAACACGAAGGATTTTCTCTTTGATTCATAAACCCCTCAATTTTCTCAAAAAACCTAGGGCAAAACCTAGTAGTACATGGAAAAGAGTGGAAAAGTACATAGATGTATTTAGTGTATCTGTACAATGCCTGGATAGCAATTTTACCTTAAATTAATTTGCAGTAAGACATAAGAAATGGCAAAGAGGGAGATAGCATATTCCACCATTTGATACTAGGTGTGAAGAGGACTGACAGTAGTCCAGCGTCTCAAAGAAAAGCTGAATCTCACATAATCTTGCCTAGTCACAATCTTTAGCCAGCTTACGACAGAAATGTGCCCAACATTTTTCTCAGAGTCTCATATAAGGTTTGGAATGATGGAGAAGGGGATGATTTATATGCCTGGGTAAGAAATTCACTTGTTTTTTACCAAATTCATAGGTTTGTGTTAGCATCCATACTCCGGAATAACTCTGAAAACAAAACTAATTTTCTTAAATTCCTGGAATTTTTCTGCAATCAATCTTCTCTTATATCTTCATACAGTTCTCTTCTAAATCTCTTGTGAAATGATTATTTATTCATAGAAGACATAGCATTTCAAATGGAATGGAGTAATCTAGTACCAGAATACAAATGTTAATTGGGAAAGCAGGTGAGGGGAATGAAAAAGTATTAATTTTTAAAAACAAAACAAATGCAAACAAAATAAGTAAGAGTTGACAAGATAAACCTGAACATATTGTAAAAAAAAAGTCAGAATAATTGATATTATATAGTATTTTTCACCAAATTAAAAATCCAAGTAAGGAATATCATCATCATGGAAAGACATTATAGGATGATAAAGTTAACGCATGCACGCACAGATGCACACACACAAAAGATACTACCCACAAAGAAAAGTTTCTTACTTATGTAAGAGGAGGACAGGTGAATCTTTCTGGGCTGAACTGATTCTATTCATTGAAGAAATATTGCATATTACCTTCTTTTATAGCAGCATCTATTTATTATTGCTATGGTTTGAGGTAATTTCTTAAATTCCAGGAGCAAGTTCGTAATAACTTTCCAAACGACTTCTTTTAACCGAGTGAAGTACGATGCTTGATCAGTAAAATAGCTTTGATGGCTTCAAAAATAACGTGTTTTCAAACAAAGGAAAATGAAGGTAAAAAATAATCTTGATGTGATGAAATTACGATGAAAATATCAAATCAGAAAAATTTCCTGAGTGTGAAGAACAAGTGTAGTAACATGTGACTCGAATGGGACCACTTTTAGACTTGGAAATAAAGAGGTATACATAATACAAAAACAATTTTGAGAACTGTAATTAAGTTTTCCATCACTGACTACATGGCAAGTTTCATGTTGAATACAAACCACAAAGCAGGATCCTTCTATTTGACTTAAATATTCATCAAAAGACAAACCTGTAGGACAGAGTGAGACATGGAGTTCTGATTTGTTTGTTTATCTATGTTTTAGTATCATTTATCATCTCTACAAGGACATATGTAGTAATAAAGTTGTTTACTACCAACAGACTTTTCCAATAAATACAGATCCAGTAGAAGATATGCTAGTACAGCAGGATTTCTAGGGTCATACTTAGGGAAATCTAAAGAAATTATTGCATTTTTTAAAGCATCATTTTCTGTTTAAATAAACTAACTTTTTTTAAATGGCAAAAACTTGCCTTCCTGTATATTTTATTTATTAATTACAATCATCTGTAAATATTGCTGATCTTCAGCTAAATGTACAGGAAAAAGTGGCTTAAAATAAATTTCTGATGAGTGCATTTCATGCACTTTTTATGGCTATCTGCTTGTTACAAATGTGAATAATTTAGAACATTTGTATAAGAACTGTCATAAACTAGTCTATGGTTCAGTAAATTATTCTATATCAATGTTTTAATTAAGAAAAAGAAAAAAAAAACACAGTAGGTAAATGAAAGTCAACAACAGCATCCTTAAATTATGAGAGACGCATACAATACTTGCTGTAAATCATATGGCAGTCTTTAGGTGGTGAGAGGAGGAATCAGATGAAAGAGAAATAGAATTACTACCAGTTCTTAACTCAAAGGAAGTAGCCTTTGAACTACCTAATTAAAGAGTGTACTTAATGTTAAAAAGCAACATAAAATAACAGCAACTAAAAGAAATTTTGAGAGGGTTTTAGGGTATCTATCACTGCCATGTAGAAAGAAAGATGAGGACAAAATATCTATCACAACACCAAACCTATGAAATCTTTTTTACAAGAGACTTGGAATTCTCTTAAATGCAACTCTTGGGCAAGCTGTATAAGACTGATTGTATGCACAGATCAGTATGCTTGTCATACTGTAATACAGGATCCTGAATTTATCACAAATACCATTTCCTTGAATATACTGAACTTCATCATAGGAGACGAAGGCCTTGAACCAACCCATCTAAGTTTAGGTATCTAACTAAAAGTTTAATGAAGGAGCCCTGTCATTTTAGTTTCCTTCTTGTCACTGGGCAGCTATGCTTTTGAGAGCTGGTTTGGCTACCTAAGACTTAGGCATAAGTTGTCTAGTTCCTTTCACTAATGCAACAGAAATTAGGATCATGGTGCTCAACTTATTAGCACACTTATTTGCAATAAATGCACTTTTAGGTGGGGTAAATCTGCACTGTAATTGAATTTCAAGCTGTGAATTAGGATCAGGATTGCATAACCGAGACCAAGATTTAAATATTCACTATCTCACAGTGTACATTATTTTGGATCAGTATTTAATTCTTTATAAAAAGCAATAAAAGTAGTAATACTCAGATCATAATGGAAATCTAGGTATTTGTGAAGAGATTTAGACCTGTTATTCTGGTTCTTGTTTAAGTTTATTAGTAGTATGGTTTGTTTAATTCAGAACTTGAAATGCATTCAGCACAATTCGGGAATAAACATTGTGCCAAAACGCTGGAATTCAAAGTAAAAAGAAAATACAGTAGCCCAGCTTCCTACATGAGCCATGAGAGAATGCATGGTTACTTTTAAAATGAATAGACTTTCATGCTTTGAGGTATGTGCTTGAAATGAGAAAAAATTTCTGCATGGACAGATTTTTCCATTACAGGTTTCCTTGTACCTTCTTCCAAAACATTCATGGTCAGATAGATGTGCAACAAGTCACACTGTGCACTAGATCAACTATTACTCTGATATGATGTGATTCTATGTGTATATGAAAAAATGTATCTCTGTAGGTTTTCTGTAGCGGCGGGGGGGGGCTACAGTGGCAGCTCCTGTGAGAAGCTGACAGTTTTCCTTTTGTCCCATGGACTCGGTTGGGTCTACGACAGACTCGCCATAGACCCAACTGCCAGGGCTGAGCTAATTGGCAACAGTGGTAACATCTCTGTGATAACGTATTTAAGACGGGGAATTTTTTTTTTTTTTTAGTGAAGAAGCAAAAGCGGGGCAGAGAGGGGAAGGTGTGAGCCCTGTGGGCCTTGGAGCTCTCACCCTCTGGCCTCCCGCTGGGCGGCTGTCTGGGCCTGACTCAGCCCAACCAAGCGAAGAGAAGAAAAGAGATGTGAAAAGAACCTGGGAGGCATCTGCCTGAGCCTGACTGTGAAGAATTTCTTGCGAGAGGAATGGCTGCAGACACCAAGGTCAGTGAAGAACGAGAGGGAGGAGTAAGGCGGCTCCTGCCCAGAGATTCCCCTGCAGCCTGTGGTGCAGACCCTGCTGAGGCAGGCTGTCCCCCTGCAGCCCATGGAGGCCCACGGAGGAGCAGAGATCCACCTGCAGCCCGAGAACAACACTACGCTGGGGCAGGCAGATGCCTGAAGGAGGCTGCGTCCCGTGGATGGCCTGCGCTGGGGCAGCCAGTTCCGGAGGGGCCTCACCCTGTGGAAAAATGACCCATGCCAGAGCAGTTCATGAAGGACTGTAGCCCATGGGAGGGGCCCCATGCTGGAGCAGGGGAGGAATGTAGGGAGTTCTTCCTCCTAGGAGAAAGGAGTGGCAGAAACAACATGTGAGGAACTGACCAGAACGCCCATTCCCTATTCCTCTTCTGGGCCGAGTGGGAAGGAGGTGGAGATAATTTGAAATGAAGTTAAGCCTGGAAAGAGGGAGGGGTGGGGGGAAGTTTTTTTTTCCCCCTCTCTTATTATTTTGCTTTGGTTTTTTTATTAATAAATAAATCATTTTCCCCAAGTCAAGTCTGTTTTGCCCAAAACAGTAATTTTAAGGATCTCTCCCTGTCCTTATCTCAAACTTCAAGCTTTTTGTTATATGCTCTTTCGCCCATTCCCTCAAAGAGTGGGGAAAGTGAGTGAGAGACTGTGTAGCTTGGTCCCGAGTGGGGCTGAACTACAATATCTTTCAGGTTTCTCACTTTTACAGCCTGCATCACTGAAAATAAAAGGTGAGTTCTTTCCCATAAAATACACAAACTCTGTCATTAATGCAGATATCTATATAGAAAATAAAACATATATAAATGTTTGCTGAGTCAGTGCCTCAGGGCATACACCCACTGTTATTGTTGTTGCTACTCTTGTAATTATTAAAGACTTTACAAAAATAATTTTTAATCTTCAGGACCAGAACCACCGGAAACAAGGTACTTATACTTCTGCAAGTTTTAGGCAAAGTGTTTGATAAAATCTGAAAGGTCTAAATCAGGGAATTTGAGAAGTGAGACCAACTATTAAATCCTTTGAAAAGTACTGTCTTGGGAGACATCTTTGTAAGGATAAAGTGGAGGGAAATACTGAATAATAATAAGGATTTGTGCTGGCTAAATAGTGACAATTGGGCAAGTATGCCACCATGATCTGCTGTGACACTGAGCAAAGAGATTGTGAATCCCACAGGCTGTTAAGAATTCTTCATTAAAGCCATTATCTTTGTAGGGATTTTGGATAGCATCCAGAATTTAATTTATTTTTTCTTAGCAAATAATTTTTAAATTAGCCACATAGTGTATACCCCTGTGCACAGTTCACCTTCGGGCTTAGTTAATGCAATAAATGTGAAGTTTCTAGACCAAGCTGTTTTTGAGATAAGTGGTGGAAGCAGAGGTAGAAAAGAGCCTGTGCAACTTTTCTTACTCAGAGTTTCTGTGCTTAATCACCAGTTTCTGGGCAGCAGGCAGGAATTAGAAGGGAAAATTCTGTGCCTTATCTGTCATAAAAGTTTAGACTGGTTGAGCATAACCTCAAACCAAAATAAGGATCTGCTTGCTAGACCTGTGAATATTATCCTTCTAGCAAGACTTGAAACTTGTGTCGGAACTGGTTACTAGACCTTAAGGTAATGTGTTTAAATGTTATAAAGGCTTCTGTATTTGCACAAAAAAAAAAAAAAAAAAAAAAAAGAAAAAATATTTCTTGTACTAAAATTGCTGTAAGGACTTTATTTCTGTTGTATTAGCTTTTACCTAATCAAAATCAGGTACTATATGATAAAATGAAAGGATATAAAAGACTGCTTACTGAAAATAGTACCTTAATTATATCACTGTTACATTATATCTTACCGTCTTTGCCAGTATCTGGAATGCCACTTCAATAAGTACTTCATGTTTTGGGGGGGGGAAGATCACCTAAGATGGATGATGATGAGAGAGTTGCTGAGGAAATTCATCTACACTAGTTATCTAGGAATAAGATTTAGAAAAAAAAAAATATATATACTCTCAATGTGTGGCTAAAAATTGTAATAGACAATTATTTGCAACCATTAAAATGATTACATTATCTATATATTAATTCACCCATATGACCAGTCTGATAGCCTGTTAATAGTAATATGATCTGCCCTTTTCTGATCTGTTTTTTTTCTGGGTTGGCAGGACTTTAGGAAACTGTACACAGCTTCTGGGATAAAGAGCATGTCTTTTTCTCTCAGCAATGAACTTTCTGGCCAATATACCAGTGTTGACACTCTCTCAAGAATACCTGTGTGGACCTTTACCTAAAGCACAGTTAACTGAAATTTATAGGTAGGAAATCTTTAGGATTTTTTTTTCTCTAAATACACTGATGTTTTTCTAGAGGTAAGGAGTACATCACATTCTCATAGAAAAAGGAGTAATAAGGCATAAAAATAATCTCCTGTTCCCACTATATCCTAAGTAATCTATGTGCCTGGCTGCAGAGGTTGAGATAGAAGCTAGCTGCTCTGCTGTCTCCCTGAGAGGAGGCTGTCAGTGGACAGGGTGGGTGAAGAGGTGATTTTGGCCATGTCTCACATACACTACTGAGAATGGATAAGCACGCATGGTGACTGCGCCTTTCCATCCACTGACACGAAGCAAACTACCAGCTCCCAGGTTCCAGGAAATTAAGAAAATGCACATGTCCAACACTTAGGTCTAGAATTGACATCTGCCTTTAAATCAGATTGCTTCTTTATGGAGAATATTTTATACTTAATACATTTTTAAAGTATAGACACTTAATGGTTTTACAACTGAGGCAGGATTTGCACTGATGATGTCTAATACATTAGGCAAACTTAGCAGGTGGGTTTTCTCATCTTTGCTTTCAAGTTTCACATCATCACCAGGGCAACATGCTTAAGTGTTCCTGGGTGATCAATCAATACTTCCACCTCTATCTGGCATACTGAGAGACTCTGTATTTGTCTTGTTATTGTAGTCGGAACACTGCATCTAAAAGTCTTCTTTGATAAAATTAGTTGGTTAACATAAGGACAACTAAGTAGTGACAACTAAGTAGTGCAAGAGAAAATGTGTCTGCAAAAACAAGGAAAAAATCCCCTCTGAAGTGACTTATTTTCTCTCTCTATTCAAATTTTAGGACATATATTTCAGCAGACTTTGGATTAAAAACATAATTTTCACTTTGTTTTTCAAGCTGTAGATTCTCATGACTTTATAATTATGATTGTTGTTATTATGATTTTTTTTATTATTATTATTAAATATGGCAATTTATCTGCAAAATCATTTTTGGGTTTGCAATTTTTAAAGAACTTTTAGGTAATATCACTCTACTACTGACTCATTGACAACTTACAGCTTTGCGTGTTGCCTTGTGACATCTCTAACAGTAAAAAAATACAGTACTTGTGCCAGTTTCATTCACAAGATCAGCAATCAGCTGCATTCTCTAGGGGAAGGAAATCAACTACTGAGCTACTCAAATACTGCCATCAGCACAAGTATAATTGTAAAAAAGATGTTATGTGGCTACAATCTTTAAGTGTTGTTCTTAAAGAGTGACAATTTTGTTCTGTTTTGCAGGTTATTTTATATAGTGTACGTTTATAGAGGAACTTCCTTCTTTACCATCTTCACCTAAACCCACTCTCTGTCAAATGCTTTCGCAAAACTTAACCTTTTGTTATGAGTAAGAGTGAATCACTTCTACGAAACTGAATTGAAGTTCTCAGATTCACAGCCTGGCTGAGCAGATAGAGCTGTCACACCTCCATTATACATTCAGCCTCACAGAAACCGAAATAAACAGTCTTGTAACTGTTACTCCATTTTCAAATTAGGTTTGACAATTCATTTGTATGTGTGAAAGTCTACAGGACATTTTTCACATTCACTCCAAACAGTCCCAGCAATTCAGTGAAAGGGATTCTAGACTACCTGCCATAAAACATTTGAAGTAGTCCAAAGCTTACTCTACTAGTTGTTAACTGCTAATCATCAGACAAGACTGAGAAAGAACATAACACCAAATCCATTCACTTAGATTGTTGATATTTGGTTTTATTTTTTGTATCTTAATATGACAGTGGTCTAATTACCAGTAAATTTACCTGTATTTGCTAATAAATGAAGTTGTTTTCCCCTTAACAAGGGAGTCAATGGAATCACAGCTAGCATTTCCATTATTTCATTTTCTATTTCCAAAAGCTACCAATGAAATCTTAATGAGGTAAAGGTTTTTAAGCTGTCATTAATCTCTGTCTAAAGTTCTTGAATAGGATTGTTAGCCTCAAAAAAAAAAAAAAAACCAACAAAAAAACCACCCTAAAACCAAAACCAACCCAAACACTCCAAACAAAAAAAAACCACGACCCTCTACGCCCTGCAGATAAACAATCAATTATCAATCTAGGGACTTTCTTCCTGAATGATATGAAGAATCTCTACTCTTTTGTAAACAGAATTTGAAGGGCCTGGAGGAAATATATCTTTAATAGAATAAATAAGCCTATCCAAAGCAAGTGGATATCACTTGGGAAGAAAATCTGTATTTGCCTATGTTTTTTTCTAGCTGTAGAAATAGGAATACCAATTAGCAATCACACTGCAAAAGTGACATTTCCATCATGTATTTCTGCAGCAATCTATGCAGAGGCAATAAAAATTCCAAGATGTGAAACCCTGAGCTGTTTTGTAGAATTTGAAGAAAGTCTAGTGTCAGGCTGGGCAAGCCAGAGAGATATATGAAGATGACTGCTATGCATTGTAAGTTTGCAAGAGAGAACATTCCATTACCGCATTTCTTAGAATCATAGAATCGTAGAATAGTTTAAGTTGGAAGTGACCTTCAAAGGTCATCTAGTCAAACCCCCCTGCAAGTAGGAGGGACATCTTCAAATAGATCAGGTTACTCAGAGCCCCGTCCAACCTGGCCTTGAATGTTTCCAGGGATGGGGCATCTTCCACGTCTCTGGGCAACCTGTTCCAGTGTTTCACCACCCTGATTGTAAACAATTGTTTTCTAATACCTAATCTGAACCTACCTCCCTTTATTTCCTTTGTTGTGATGAATAGTTCTAAATAATTTGCATAATATATATTCTATTGCTTGTGGTGCTACTGAAAACACACAGTAGACACTAGGTTTAAACTTGCTTGTAATGAACTTGCTAGAGGGTTGAATTTGTTTGTTTATCTATTTTATTTATTTACAGTTTCCTTGAAAAAAACCAGCACCAAAAGCTGATTGCTTCCAGCTATTGAATTTATAAAATATCACTTGTAGAAATAAACTTTTCTCTTGAACAAAAGTTAAAATTTAAAGCAAGATTGTGTATGTAAAATCTGTAAATATGAAAGTGTCTAGTTCAGCCCTGATTGGGACCAGACTACGCAGTCTCTCTCTCGCTCCCCCCACCTTCTGAGAGAATAGGAGGAGATGATATAAGAAAAATGGCTCAAGGTTTGAGATAAGGATGGGGAGAAATCCTTAAAGTTACCGTCACGGGCAAAACAGACTCGACTTGGGGAAAACTATTCATTTATTTCTAAAATTAGCAGGAGAATAAGATAGGGAACAAGATAACCTCCCCCCACCCCTCCCTCTTCCTGAGCTTAACATTATCTCTATTACCTTCCCCTCCCGAGCGGCACGGGGGGGTGGGGGGGGGGGAAGGGAACGCGGGTCGCGGTCAGTTCATCACGCGTTGTTTTATGCCGCTGTATCATCGTCGGGGCAAGAACTCCTCACATTCCTCCTCTACTCCATTGTGGGGTCCCTCCCACGGGCCACAGTCCTTCCTGAAACTGCTCTGGCATGGGTCATCTCTTCCATAGGGTGCAGTCCCTCCAGAACAGCTGTCCCAGCGAGCCCTCCATGGGCCGCAGCCTCCTTCAGGCCTCCACTTGCTCCGGCGTGGGGTCCTCCACGGGCTGCAGGTGGATCTCTGCCCCTCCGTGGACCTCCATGGGCTGCAGGGGGACAACCTGCTCCACCATGGTTGTCACCACAGGCTGCAGGGGAATCTTGGACAGGAGCCGCATTACTCCTCCCCTCCTTCTTCACTGACCTTGGCGTCTGCAGCCGTTCCCCACAACAGGCTGGCAGATGCCTCTCAGGATCCTTTTTACATCTTATTTACTTCTCATCTCCTCTCCACTTCTTGCAGCCAGGCTGGGCTGAGTTGGGCCCAGTTGGCTGCCCGGCGGGAGGCCAGAGGGTGAGGCCTGCAAGGCCCACAAGGCTCGCGCCTCCCCCTCTCTGTCCCCGCTCAGCTGCTTCACATCTTCTCCCTTCTTTTTTTTTTTTTCTGTTTTCCCCTTCTTAAATACATTATCGCAGAGGTGTTATCATGGGACATTCTGCTGCCAATTGGCTTGGCCTTGGCCAGCAGCAGGTCTGCCCTAGGCCTGGCTGAGTCCACTAAACAAAGGGAAGCGACTTCTAGCAGTTTCCTACAGAAGCTACCACCTTAAGCCCCCCCTCACTAAACAAAACCAGAACAAAGTATAAGTAAATGTGCTATACTTTTTAAAAAAATTTTTAAACTGAAAAAAAAAAAAAGTGGTTTTTTTTTTTTAAATACGCACATTCATTAACAAATGTTTCATAATGGAGGTTTCTGTTGAGGATCTTATTCATTTGCTTGCTTCTGTTTCTGAAAGGTGCACATTTGTCTCTGTGAACTTTAAAAATGAATACTGCCATAAAAAAGGAAAAATCAATGCTACATGTCAGCATGCATATATTACGGCTGAGCTTACTGTAGAATGAAAGATATTCTGTATGGGTGTTTACATTATTTGAAATCTGAAATATTTCAAATACTTCATACTCCAGACTGCATTACTATATGAAATATTTGTGCTGTATTTAAATATCATTTAGCTTTTTTTTTTCTTTGGCTAGCCAATAAGTTTGACATTCTATTTAAAAGCTGGGCCATATTGATTTTTATTTCTATGTGAGTATGTGATTACATGTGGAAAACGCACCATGTTTTGTAGTCAAAGTTGAGTAGACATTATGTTTGATATAAAGTTAACAAGCTGCATTATTTTTTTTTATTTGAGCCATATAATATTAAACTTGGTTTTGAATGTCAGTAACCGCATATGGCCATTTGTACAAGACTAGACTTTGGTGAAAAATATTAATTTAGTATGCAATAAATTTTTATTTTCATATGAAGGATGGTCTGTGGGAAGGTTACAACCTTTTCCTGTTGAAATCCTATGTTTATTCCTATTAGCATTTGTTTTAACATATACTGAAAATTGTAAGAGTAAATGTTTTCAAAATCCTTTCATATTTTTTTAATCTTCCTTCCCTTTTTTCTTCCTTCCCTCCACTTTCCTGAAAGTGATTAAATTTCAGTTCATATTATTTCACCTGTTGTCTGAGATCCTTTGGGATCTTCTGCCTGGAAAAACAAACAAACAAACAAAACCCAAACCCCAAACCCCAAAACCTCAAGTAAATAGATTAAAAATCCACTTTTGCTATTTTTTTCCTACATGTATCACTGCTGAATCTCTTGAAAAGTCTCACAGCAGCTCAAATTCAATAAAATGCTGCAAAATTAAGCAAACAGGTTGCCCAGAGAGGTGATGGATGCCCCATCCCTGGAAACATTCAAGGCCAGGTTGGACAGGGCTCTGAGCAATCTGATCTGGTTGAAGATGTCCCTGGTCCTTGCAGGGGGGTTGGACTGGATGACCTTTAAAGGTCCCTTCCAACTCAAACTATTCTATGGTTCTAAAATCGTAAATAAAGTCGGCAATTTTAACACTCATGCAATTATGTGTCTGATCAGTTTGCCCTCTAGTGGCAAAAAGTGGACCGTAGGTGTGGGCTCGACTGATGTTTCAGTACAGCTGAATGATAAGCATCAGCAGAATTCAGGACCTACAAGGCAGTATTGCAATGCCATACCACCAGAATCTACACTAAAGCTTTAGTTTCCTCTCCTCAGGTGCATAAACATTTGAGTTTTTGCAGTTTACTGGGTTCTTCTTCCAGCCTGACAGAAATTTGTATTTTGTCTAGTAAATGGATTATGCGGTGGGTTGACTTTGGCTGGCTGCCAGGTGCCTATCACTCTTCCTCCTCAGCTGGACAAGGGAGAGAAAATATAGCAAAAGGCTCATGGATTTAGATAACGACAGGGAGAGATCATTCAACAATTACCATCGGGGCAAAACACACTCCATTTGGGGAAAATTAATTTTATTTATTACCAATCAAATCAGAGTAGGATAATGAAAAATACAAATTAAATCTTAAAATGCCTTCCGCTCACCCTGCTCTTCTTCCCAAACTTAACTTCACTTCTAATTTTCTCTACCTCCTCCTGTCCCAAGTATCACAGGGTGATGGGGAATGAGGGTTGCAGTCAGTTTATCACACGTTGTCTCTGCTGCTCCTTCCTCCTCAGGGGGAGAACTCCTCAGACTCTTCCCCTGCTCCTGCATGGTTTCTCTCACATGGGCTACAGTTCATCATAAACTGCTCCAGCATAGGTGCCTTCTGCTGGGTGCAGTTCTTCAGGAACAGACTGCTGCAGCGTGAGTCCCACACTGAGTCACAAAGTCCTGCCAGCAAACCTGCTCAAGTATGGGCTACTCCACAGGTTCACAGGTCCTGCCAGGAGCCTGCACCAGAAAGGGCTTCCCACAGGGTCACAGCCTCCTTTGTGTATCCACCTGCTCTGGTACCATGTCCTCCACAGGCTGTAGGTGGATCTCTGCTCCTCTGTGGGCCTCCATGGGCTGCAGGGGGACAGCCTGCTTCACCATGGGCTGCACCATAGGCTGCAGGAGAACCTCTACTCCAGCACCTGGAGCACCTACTCTCCCTCCGTCTTCAGTGACCTTGGTGTTTGCAGAGTTGCTTTTCTCACATATTCTCACTCCTCTCTCTGACAGCTGTTCCTCAGCAGTTTTTTTCCCTTTCTAAAATATGAGTGTTGGTTTTGTATAATGAGGAGGGGCCGGGCAGCAGAGATCCTGCAGCCCATGGAGGACCCCACACCAGAGTAAGTGGATGCCTGAAGGAGGCTGTGTCCCATGGAGGGCCTGTGCTGGGGCAGCCTGTCCCTGAGGGACCGCACCCTGTGGAAAAACAACCCACTCTGGAGCAGTTCATGAAGGACTGTAGCCCATGGGAGGGACCCCACACTGAAGCCCAGGAGGAACGTGAGGAGTTCTTCTCCCCAAGGGGCAAGTAGCAGCAGAAAATGACAACTGATGAACTGACCATAACCCCCATTCCCTATTCCCAATGTGCCCCTTGGCATGGCGGGGTGGGGGCAGGGGAAGATGGTGGAGATAATTTGAAATGAAGTTAAGCCTGGGAAGAGGGAGGAGTGGGGGGGAAAGCTTTTTTGTTCTCTCTCACATTATTGTGCTTTGATTTTATTAATAATAATTAAGAGTTTTCCCCAAGTCAAGTCTGTTTTGCCCGTAATGGTAACTTTAAGGATCTCTCCCTGCCCTTATCTCAAACCTCAAGCCTTTTTGTTATCCTGTCTCTTCCCTGTTCCCTCGGAGGGTGGAGAGAGTGAGAGATTGCGTAGCTTGGTCCTGAGCAGGGCTAAACTAGGACAATATGTAATCACAGAGGCGCTACTGCCATCATTGATTGGCTCAGCCTTGGCCAGCAGCAGGTCCGTCTTGGAGCCTGTTGGCCTTAGCTCTGCTGGACATGGGGAAAGCTTCTAGCAGCTTCTCACAGAAGCCACCCCTATAGCCTCCCTCTGTTAAAAGCTTGCTATAGAAACCCAGTACAGATTAGTATGTCAGTGTTGTGGAACGTAGCTTCTGCTTAGCTTGTAGGCAAAGGGAAAGGGAGGAAAAAGGGAGACCTCCAGGGATCAACTCTTAAAGTCTGCAGAACTAAGAAATTTGGAAAAATCAGGAAGCTACAACAAGCCGAAGGTTTCAAAATTGTAGTACTCTTAGATCAGAATATGAATATCCACTGGAGCTAATCAGGAGAGCAAGCTAACATTACCATTGGAGCTGGTGTCTCATCAGCTCAGCAGGGTGGGATGCACTAGAGAGGAAGTGGCAGCTACTGCAGTGTGCCTAAGGCTCCATATTTCCAAAGCAGAAGGTCTTTTTAAGAGACATGAAAAACACCAGTATCTCACGAGGCATGGAGTACTGCCAATGCTATAATGATATACGGGCAAAGTACTGAAAAATGGAGAAAGCAAGAGCAAACCCAAACTTTGCTGAAGTTTCAGAAAGATTTATTTTCACTCAAAATCAAAACTATTTCTTACAATACTTCCAAATACAACACTGCTCTTGGGAGCTAACCTATTCCTCCCTTCTTGTAAAGGTCCTCTCTTTGTGTTTAATAAACTGAAATGTGGTCTTCCCTTCACTGGTTTTTAATAAATTCCTCATCTTTAAGTGAAGATGTTCTGTGTCTGGCCTGCTGACCTACCTCTCACCTTCTAACATGGCAAATGGATTTAGCAATATAACCAAAGAATATTTTAAATCTGAAATAATACTCAGGCTACTGCCTGATCCAAACCTCACAGGATACCATGCAATTCTTAGTTCCTCTTGGGTGAGCAAAACCTTCCATCTTTCACTGTGAACAGTCCATTTAACACATTAGAAGGTATCTTCTTGCCTTGTAAAGTGTAGGCAAAAAAAAAAAAGAGAAACATTTGAGGCATTACTACATCTCAAGGGTATCTTATGTGCACTGGAGAGGCCATTGGGCTATTCATCTTGGTCAGAAAAAGAGATGGTTCCAGGAAGACACTGATAACACCTTTATCTTCTCCCTCTAACAGTAAGAAAACAAGACAGCCACAAGTATGATCTTACAGCTGTATCCATAGCTCAGGATCAGTGAATGTCATCCCTGGCTGTGTCACAGACTTCCCCTCGGATCTTTTGCAGTTATTTCCATCTAGACTGTTTAGATGCTTAAATCTTCATCCATGATTAAAGGAATATCTGTGAATCTGTGCTGCAGACTTTCAGGGTCTCAGTTCCCTAATGTAAAATGCGAATTACAAAGCATCTTTACACTCCCACGTTATAGTTTGCATCAGTATTAAAGGAAGATGTTCCAGTGACTGAGATGATGTAATCATAATTTAAATCAGCTCCTGAGATCCATGTAAATCTGCATATTGTGTGTTTGTGTGGAGAGATAAGTCTAGTGGGAGGGGGAAGAAACAAAAACCTCAAGTATCTGAATCAGCTGGAGTCCAAAATGTTTTCTCCTTGTCTTATCTTTCAGTGTTTTAAAGTATGCACACTGTTAATCATCATGTAAAAGCTACCTTAACTTCTTAGGCATTGCAAAGCCTAACCTGAACAGCTTTGACTTTTCTTTCTTCTTCTTCTTCTTCTTTTTTTTTTTTTTTAACCTGTTGTACTCTGGCTAGAATCAAGTTAACTTTATTCATAGCAGCATGTATGGTGCTGTGTTCTGTATTTTAGATTGGTGACCAAAACTTTGTTTATAATACAACAATGTTTTAGCTGTTGCTGAGCAACATTTGCACAGTGTCAAGGCTTTCCGTCAGGCTTCAGTCAATAGGCTGGGAGTAGGCAAGAGGTTGAGGGGAGGCACAGCTGCAACAGCTGACCCAAACTGACCAAGAAGATATTCTATACCATACAACATCATTTTCAGCAATAAAATGGAGAGGAACTCTTTCCAAGTAGCTGTTGCTTGGAGACCAGCTGAGTATCAGTCTGCTAGTGAGAGGTGGTGAGTGATTACCTTTGCATTGCCTATTGTTTCAATTGTGGAGGGTTTTTTTCCCTTCACTTATTAAACTCTCTTTATCATCACCCATGAGCTTTTCTCGCTTTTGCCCTTCCAATTCTCTCCCCCCTTCTACTGTGGGAGAGCAAGTAAGCAGCTGGTGGGTGTTAAGCCGCTGGCTAGGGTCAAACCATCGCACCTGGTGTTTATTCAGTACCATTCAACTGCTTACCTCAGAGATCAGGTTCTGATTCTCACAAGGATTTTCATTTTCAGGACTCAGGGAATTATCTTTATGGATATCACAAAAATCTGATAGAATCATTTTTAACTGCTTTTTTTTTTTGATAGTGTGAGATAAATATTTTACAAGGTCTCACATCAGTTATAAATCACTGTAACACTGATTCCAAATGGGTAAACTACTTCTGCCTAGGACTATTTTTTTTTTTAGTTACTATTGAAACATGAGCATAAATTTTACACTATTGCTGCCAATGTTTTCCAGAAAATATTTAAAATAAGTAAATAGTTAAATCGATACATGAAAAACTGATCCTTCTAAGGCTTTTAACAATATCTACAATTGACTTTTTGAGAATGCATGTCTGAAGAAATTATGTTTAAAGTATTGTTAGGAATAAGTAAATATTGCGAAGTATTTTGTAGAACTATCTTCTTATTAGCATTCAGATCTGATGCTTAGAAGTACATTCTTATTAACTTTCAGACTTCACGAACTTGTTAATAAGATTGTAGGAAAGCAAAAAGGAAAGTCCCAAAATATAATGCTCAGCATAGGACTTTTATGTGACTTATTTGTTGTTTTAACATATCCAACATGCCTGAGAAATAGAATCAACACAATGACTCTATAGTTTAAGTGGACAATCTGTATACAGGTCCAATTGCTGACAGTTGAAAACATGAGTTAGGCTTTTAATATGGAAAAAAAAAAACAGATAAAACACAGTCTGTTTTTACTGATGATGCCTTCCCTATTGTTCAAAAATTGGTCTCATCTTCAGCACCATGAACTTAGGCTTGGGAAAGGTGTTCGCTACAGTTATTCACATGTCATTCTGAAAGAAATAATCTTCCATTAAGAAATGAGTTGAGATATAAACTGCTCAAAACAAATTCTCAAGTTTTACTTTGAGATCCTCAGAATTTCTGTCTTTAAATTCTTTTCAGTGTAGTATCTATGTATCTGCATGTGTGCTGTTCCCATTAGTTTAGACTGTTAAAGCTTATTCAGTCACACCTGCATGAGCTGTTTCTTTAAGGAAATATAGTGCCTTGGAAAACTTAAGGTCAGAAGGAAGTTATTAAAGTAGCATTAAAAGAAGGATTTCACACACTGTTTGCAAGACAGGGGATTCATCTACCAGACTTTTCTTTTCCTCTCTCTACAGATTTTCGCCTTTTAATCCTTCATAAAGATTATTTGATTGGAACTATATTAAAAAAAAATGTGGAAGCATTTGTTCTAACAACATGCTTGTAACCATCATTGGAAAATGTATTAAAGCTGCTGTCAAGCTGGCTAACCGATGTGAAAAACCCTTCTTCGATCCAATGAGGGATGAGTTTCATCACAGTTTAGTTTTATGATGAAGGATGAAGAAAGCATATAAAAATTAACAGAAGTCTTAGGAGAAAATAGGATAACTTACTTGAAAAGATTAAAAAAAAATTAAATTTCCAGTAATACAGAAAAAGCTTTAAACCTTAAAGCTGGTAAGTTAATGATTTTCAGCTACTTATGAAAGCAGTGCATTTTAAAATAATGTCAGCAAGAGCATTCACATCATACAGTTTAAAAAAAAGATTTAAAATAATCAGTGCTGTGGTGAAAACACATGTAGCATTAGAGGAGACAAAAACCTATAAAACTAGAATTACCCTGGAAAGTGATCCGGGTTTACTTTTTGTTGGTTTTTTTTGTTTGTTTGTTTTTTTTGTTTTAAGACAAAAATATGAAAATGTATAGGAAAGATAGCCTAGATGTGCAATTGGGTAACAAGTTATTGTGCCAGACTGTCATACTAAACCAGTTTCAATGATCCATTTACTCCAAAATACCACCTGAAACACTGGTAAGTACTGCAAACTGCAGAGATAAGATGCAATACAGCAAAGAGCAATTAAGAAGAAAACCACTCTTGTTCATATCATACATTTGATTATTTTTTTTTTTTTGCCCTGACATGCTATTTTTTACATTTTGTGAACTTTTAAAAGGTACATAGTATAACTGGGAAATGTTTGAAAGGAGACAGTGGATAGGTAAGCAATTAGCTAATAGGAGCTAATATGTTAGAAGCTTTGATGCTGAAGTGACATTTCTAAGTCACTCATAAAACAAAGGAGCAAGACTAATACCTATAGCCCCAACGTTACACACGACCTCACATTCTAAGAAGTATTAAAAATTTTATATTTTTCTCGTTGTGACAGATTAAAATCACATAAAGACCTTCTTTTTGAGATGCATAACATTTTTTTGAAGAGTATAACATTTTTTTTGAAGATAAAATCTTCAAAATAGTTTTGGCAAAAAAAAAGTAGTATTCTCTTTAGAAAATTTTAAGGGGAATAAATTAGTTGCAACTGAAAAGACAAAAACAATGTCATGAAACTTAAATTAAAGCTACAGAATGCCAAAACAAATTTTTATGGTGTACTTGAAACTAGATAAACATTCAAAAATATCACATGTATTGGAAAATAAATCCTGCAATTAACATACACTGCAGATATAGGCTTTACACCTGCGTAAACTGCTTATCTATAACTATGATCGTCTTCTCTTATTTTTTGTAAAGTTCAAGCAATAAATTGATTCTTTGGTATCTATCTATCTATCTATCTATATATATATAAGACAAGTCTCTAAAGACAAAAAAGAAAACATTGAACAGTGTAAGATTTTAAAATCAAACCTTTACATCCCTCAGTGGCTTTTCCAACGTAAAGTTCTATATGGAGACCAGGGGAATAAGGACAGAGAAGGGATGTAAGGATTCACCCCATTAGGTCTGAGGAAAACAAGAATATGTATCCCTGTTACGAAAGAAAAGAAATAATGCACCTACTAGAGTGGAGAAACTGGAAAATTACTGTCTTAACAATGCCAAGATCAGTGCCTGCATATGTCATTTGCCTTATTATCTACTGTCTTTATTGGAATTTTTCTCAGTGTTGCACTGATGAGCTGGTACACAGCGAGGTCTATGCCAGATTGTCTTCTTTCTCTTCACTCCATTTGGGACTTACTCAACCCCAGAAAGTATTGGCTAAATGTACCATTAACCTGCAAGTAACAGCTGTTGATTAAAATCTGTTTTGTATGAGGGAATGGGGTAAAGAGTGGGGTTTTTTTTGGGTTTTTTTTTTGGGTTTTTTTTTTTTGCAAGTTCATCTTCAGTAATATCATGGGGTTTTTTAAGACCCTTTGTATCTAGGGTTTGTCTCCTGTTTCACTACCATCAGGTAGCTACCATTGTAATGTTTCTGAACACAGTTCCTGCCATATATGAAGTAGATTTTTTTTTTTATTATATGAAGATAAAATGCCAGTCAATGGACTAAAACAGCATTGACTTGACAATATGAACTCAAATTTTTAAAAGAGAAATTATTCCTGTCTTTCCTAGGACAACAATCTGAAAGTCCATATGGAGAAAAACATTACAACGTACAGGCTTTGAATTGCATTTCAAATTGAGGTTTTGGTTTTTTTTAAACTGACATTTCTGAGCTAACTGCTTGTGGTAATCACCTTACAAATTATGTCATATCCCTGCAACACTAGCATAATATGAATGAAAGATACAGTAAAGCTGGTCTTTATCCAGCCTTTATGCAAATTTAAAATCAGAATAGGAATTTTAATGTTTAAAAATTAAAGATCTTGTTTAAAAATTAAAACATTAAAGTCTTTCTTCTGATTACTTTTAAAAAGCACAAAACCCACCAGAAATAAAACTAGTTAGCAGTCTTTTCTTTTTGAATTCTAAATATATTAGTATCACAATTTATGTCACTTGCACCAAGGTGATTCTGACCAGCAATTGCCTGAGAAATATCCCTTGCAATTTGTGTTATAGTTAAAAATTTCTGTTTCTTCCCTGTAAACAGTATTTCTCAAACTTCAAACTTATGGAAAACCAAATTAAAGAGAACAACACAGATGCTTCTGAATCTGGTGCAAAATGAGAAGTCAAAGTTCAGATTCAAATTTGGAAAAAGTTTAGGCTACTAATTAAAGGGTAAATCATGGTTCTGTAATGGAGTTTATATTTTGCAAATTTAAAAAAAAATCAATATTACAGGTAAATAATATACATTCAACAGTAGACTGAGACTAAAATTATCAGTAAGGCATTCCTCTGAGATTTTTGCTGAATTTAAGCTGGTATCACAATATGTTTGTTTTCAAGTAGAATTTGATTTGGAGGTAAAATAAGATGGGGTCAAATATCATCTGTAAAACCCCTCAAACCCCAGAGAGTTTAAATTTCCAGTGGTCTTTTCTGAGTCAGATCTAGTAGCATTTTTTAGAGATGAGTTCCCTGAACAGAGATCTCTAATTGCATTCGAGATTCCCTGGATTATCCTAAGCAACCTCCTGTTGACAGTCCAGAAGGGAATGTGGGTCATTCGTAGGTTTTATGTTCTACTTGTTAACTTCTTATAGATACCTTGGATACCTCAGGGCTTATCAGATGCCACTAAGTGTTTTTCCATCTGGGGAACTAAGCTGAACCTTACTGCTTTTCTGTCTGTAATCAGTTTTGAAAGAAGGAGCAAAACATGTTTGAGCAATAAACAGCTGCAACAATCTAGAAGGTTTTACCACTCTTTTTTTTTCTTTTGAGTTCAGACTTTATTCAATATAGTTATGTTCAAAATCTTGTTTAAGGAGAAAGAAGAAACATTCCTTATGTATAAAGCAAATACTCTATTATTAGTGTAGTAGCTACTTTGACAAATCCAGAAAGTAGTATAGTTCAGATCAAATTGTTACAGAAAAGGAAATAATGCTTTTCTATAGAAAAAAAAAATCTCCATAATAGCAGTAATATAGTTAAAACACTCACAGATACATTTAGTTTTTATCCTTTTTTGGGTGCTATCCCTCCTCCAGCTTCTCTAAGTCTTGGGATCGGTTTCATTCTGGTGGTGATGGAGGGGAGTGCTACAGTGAGTTGTCAGCACAAGAGGTCCTTCACTGGGAGGAATATTGTTGGTATTTTATGTTAAGAATTCCTTCTTCCTCACTCTGGGATTCACTAAGAATAATTTTCATATGTTTACTAAAATGATTTTACAACTTTCTCTTTTTTTCACTAGTCTGCAACTGCATGTTATGTCTGAATATAGTATCTATGATAGCTTTTAGGTGTGTTAGATGGTAATTCCTTTTTCTTTGTTACTCCTAAGACCAATTTTGTCCAATTCTAGATCTGTATTTCTATAACTGACCATAAGTGAGTTATTTACAGCCGTGGGGTCTCCAGTGCCAGTGTGTACTCCGTCTCTTGTCATCCTACTCCTGTGCTCTTCTGTGCTGCATCCCCACTTCTCAAGGCTTCTGCAATCAGACCAAGTCTCTATTTCTGTGTTCTGTGTCATTATCTTAGAACTGTAAATATCTCATTCTCCATAGAAAAAAAAAAACGATTTGTCACTACGGTCTCTATAAAACTATGATTGCACCATATAATGATAAGCAAAACAAATTAGCCATAACCACCTGATCAGAAGAAAAAAAATGCTTTTACAGCTAAAGCAAATAAAAACAAAGCTGCAGGCAGGTCAAGAAAAGTTCAGACACAGCAATTCTGACAAACCTCAGTCCTAAGACCTTGCAAGTTTATTGCAAAGCCTGTGGCCTTTACTAGCTGTGGGTATATTGTATTATAGGCTACAGGATTACAGTACTTGCAGAGAAGGAATTATTATCTTGTACTGCATCAATTTTAGGCTCATGAACATTCATCTAGTACAAAAAATCAAATTTTAATTTCTTTATTTTTAAAATATAGCAGTGACTTTCACATTTATGACTGGACCTGAAATCATTTATCAACCAGAAGCAAATATCCAGACTATGGAACTTAAAGCAGTTGACCTGTCTTCTGAATCTGGAAAGTGAACAATCAAGACTCTTGCTCTCCTGCGCTGGTTCTACCACCACAACTGAGAAGACTTTGAGATTACTATTTCAGGTGGCTTAGATATGCTAGGTTTTTTTATTCAGTTTGATTACATTTTTTGTTTATTTGTTTTGCCTCAGTAATATATAGGAAGTTAGTATCCAGCAGGTTGTGAAACCAGTTTGTATAGCTTACTTGAATCTAAGTATAGCAATATTTTTAAAGTTTATATTGATTAAGTTCAGTAAAGATGCCATGGCAGGAGGTCAGAATATGGCTTAAAGTAATAGTTTGCTTACTTCTGAGATATGTAAAGAGCTTTCACATAAAAAATCTATGCATTTTTTTTTTCTCCTAATGTGTGGTCACTTAATAGGAAGTCTTGTACTGTTTTGCTGTTGTATTTTTAAGGCCTTAAGCAACAAACAGACAACAGTATTGTGTTAAGACTACTGAATCTCTGATGGAGAGCACTGGACAGCTCAGGAGCAATTTCTTTATTGAATTTCCCCTGAATAGTCTCAGGGATAATGGCTTAGTAGATGTGGGTTACATCTATCAAAGCTCGCTGCTATGAAAGGACAGCAGGCATGATTTTGTGTTACTCTTGTCTACCTTTTTAATCCTCTTGTCACAAGTAAGTAATGAAATAAGTGTTTATTGAGCATTCCATTAACGACAGGAATTCTGGCAAAAGCTTGTATAAACATGTCAGAAGACAGATGACATTGTAGCTCTAAACTTCTACAGCTGTACCTACAATACAAAGCCTGAAGTAGACTTCAAAACAGGCTTACAATAGAAATATTGGGGTCTGTTTAAGCTTATAAATAAAGACAGGCTAGGGAATTAATCCCTGGCATTGAAGTCATCTGGAAGAAGCTTGTTTTAGACTCACATTGACTCACTAGATCAGATTTGTCTTGGAGAGATCTAGTTGGAGTAAACCAAATCTGAGCTATGGACAACATAACAATTAAGCAAAGTGAAAAAATAGCACTTCATGTACTGCATGATTGTGTGCCAGGGACTGCTTTTTGTCCCTAAGCCTGAGCAGCATGGCATGGCTTATTGACATGCACCTAACTCTCCTACTCCTCGATCAGGCTAGCCACAATGCATGCCTATTGCAGATAATCCTTAGCCCATGTGAATGACCAGATTGTGGTCCAGCACTGTTGTAGAGTGGTGGTTGGCACACACTAAATGATGAGATGTACTTTCCTAACACTTTAGGAAACACTTTTTTAATGCTGTGAGTTTAACTATTATGTGTCTGTACCCATGACATATCCCTTTTAACTTTCCTGGAATAGGTACAGCCTTGCAGATTCCATGTTCAAGATTTCTCCTTGCCCCTCTTCTGTTTAGTCACATAGATGTACATGGAGACCCATGCACTTTTTGCCTGCCTTTTTATCTGTTGAATTGTTTGTAGCTTGGCTTAAAGTGTTCATACTATGCTTAAAAAAAACCAAACCTGATGGAGTACTTCATGTGACAGTTAATTTTTCCTGACCTAGCAGACTGCAAGAATGAGCACCTGAGTGGCCATTAAGACAGCGAGTACACTGAGAATCTGCTTCTCAAAGGGATCAGAGCCCAACCTTATCCCCTAAATGGAGCCTAAGCTTATGGATAAACAATACAGAAAATAATCAAGCTTTAGACTCACACCTGACTGACAGTACGACACACTTTCTATGTTTAATCTTTGCTTAACACAGAAAAAAATTCAGCAGTGTGGTTATAGCTGCAACATGAAGCCACCATGAGCAGAATATTCATTTAATTCAAATAGATGACTGATGATCCAGCTGTGATCTCTTCACTTTCATAGATGTTCATCTGGATCGTAAAGGCACCGTGTGGCTTTTCAGACATCTGGTAATGGCTGATCATATTCAGGACAAGGGCAGCAGGACTTCTGTTTGGCCAGATTGCAACACAGCACTAAAGCAACAATGAAGAATCTTGCATTTTACTTGACTCTATCGAGTATTATCAGCCTTCTCCTTTCAGGAGCATTAAAGTATTAAATGAAAACCAGAGCCCATTTATGAATACATTGTTCCAGTTCTGTATACGCTGTACAATTAAAGAGCTATTACACCCATAACTGATTACCCAAAACAACTGCAGCCGTAAGGGAACACACAAAACTCTGTTCACCATTTGTTTAGTAATTTAAAAAATAATAATAAAATTTTAAAAAGTCCAACCAAGTCTAAGGGTGAAGAGAAGGTCAAATTTCAGTGTATGTTATTGATTAGATTTTGTTTACTGCTATGGGGCACACTCTTATGAAATGTGCTATACAGAAAAAGAATTAAACCAAGCTGGAATGGCTCAGGGGGCCTCCCAGGGCTTTTAGAGCAATGTTTTAAAATTACGTCTGGAAAAGGTAGCATGGGACTGAGCGTACACCTGTAGGCAATGGCAAATTTAGGACTAATAGCTCTGAAACAATGTAAGCAAGCCAGTGCAGATAACGAATCTGCCTTCTGAACATGTGTCAGCAACAGATTTTCTAATGTATGGGTAATGTAAATATATGTATAGTTAATAAAAAGAATAACATTAAGAGGATGAATATAGCTATTAACAGCATATCAGATGATATTAAGTACCATCTGTCTCTTCAATATCAAAATATTTTCTGGTTGCTATATTGGCTATTGTTCTGGTTTTGTTAGTGAGGGGGGGCCTAAGGTGGTAGCTTCTGTAGGAAACTGCTAGAAGTTGCTCCCCTTTGTTCAGTGGACTCGGCCGGGCCTAGGGCGGACCTGCTGCTGGCCAAGGCTGAGCCAATTGGTAGCAGAATGTCCCGTGATAACGCCTCTGCGATAAAGTATTTAAGTAGGGGAAAACAGGAAAAAGAGGAGGAGAAGATGTGAAGCAGCTGAGTGGGGGGCAGAGAGGGGGAGGCGCGAGCCTCATGGGCCTTGCAGGCCTCACCCTCTGGCCTCCCACCGGGCAGCCGACTGGGCCCAACTCGGCCCAGCCTGGCTGCAAGAAGTGGAGAGGAGATGAGAAGTGAATAAGATGTAAAAAGGATCCTGAGAGGCGTCTGCCAGCCTGTTGTGAGGAACGGCTGCAGACGCCAAGGTCAGTGAAGAAGGAGGGGGAGGAGTAATACGGCTTCTGGCCAAGATTCCTCTGCAACTCGTGGTGAAGACCATGGTGGAGCGGGTTGTCCCCCTGCAGCCCATGGAGGTCCACGGAGGGGCAGAGATCCACCTGCAGCCCGTGGAGGACCCCACGCCAGAGCAGGTGGAGGCCTGAAGGAGGCTGTGGCCCGTGGAGGGCCCGCTGGGGCAGCTGTTCTAGAGGGACTGCACCCCGTGGAAGAGATGACCCACGCCGGAGCAGTTTCACAAAGGACTGTGGCCCGTGGGAGGGACCCCACAATGGAGCAGAGGAGGAATGCGAGGAGTTCTTCCCCCGACGATGATACAGCGGCGTAAAACAACGCGTGATGAACTGACCGCGACCCCCATTCCCTTTTCCCGCCCCGTGCCGCTCGGGAGGGGAAGGTAGTAGAGATAATGTTAAGCCCGGGAAGAGGGAGGGGTGGGGGGGAGGTTATCTTATTCCCTGTCTCATTCTCCTGCTAATTTTAGAAATAAATGAATAGTTTTCCCCAAGTCGAGTCTGTTTTGCCCGTGATGGTAACTTTAAGGATTTCTCCCTGTCCTTATCTCAAACCTTGAGCCGTTTTTCTTATATCATCTCCCCCTATTCTCTCGGAGGGTGGGGGGAGCGAGAGAGAGACTGCGTAGTCTGGTCCCGATCGGGGCTGAACTACGACAGCTATGCTTGGAGAATTAGGACTAAAACTTTCTTAGCATTTAAACAAATAAAGCACCATTCCTCCACTGCCCCCAAGAACTTTTCTTGCAAACTTATAACAATTTGTGGCGGTTTAATAAATTGAGGCTTTGTAAGCACTTTGAGAATTTCTGATTTAGTGCCCAGTCTTAAATAAATTTTAAAATTTTATTATTGACTTCTACCCTTTTGAGCACTAAATGCAGATAAAAACATTGCATCTGCTATAAACATAGAACAGACTAGAAAACTGGTTTTGTTCATTACAGAATCACAAGGCTTAATTTCAAAGGAGGGATATTTTCACTAAGTATTAAACTGTATTTCTGTGGAAACTTGAGTCACTCTCTGAATTGTAAGTAACTTTGGGAGTTAATCTTCTCAGATTCAAGGAGGCTTAAACAGTTCTAGCTATTTTCCATTAGTATGGAGAATTCTGCTGGAACAGTTTGGGTCTGTTTTGTTTTGTTTTTAATTTACCCGTAGATATAGAACACACTTAGTTAGTGTGTGCAACTAATTCAGGAACAAGTCCAGCCCTCAGCTAAGCCAATGGAAGTTTTGCCATTGCTTTCAGTAGCGCAGGATCAGGGATATCACATTTAGCGTGCAATAGGAATTAAATAATGTTCTTAGCATTTCAATACGGTCTCCAGCTGTGAAAGGCATTGTGCTGCTTCACTGCATCTTTTAGGTCTCCTTACATGACTCTGAACAAAATGTACATTCATCTTTGTTGACCAGTAATTCCTCATAAGACACTGAGAGTAGAAGTGGATCTCTATTAAAAAGGGCTCTGCTGCTATATAAAATTGTCCTTATTTCTGGCAATTTTAATTCAAAGAAAGCAAAATCTTTGCTTCATGCCCTCGAAATTACTTTTAGCCGTGTGAGATTGTATTAAATTGTCAGAGTGTTCATGGGAAAACGGAAACTTACTGAAAAGCTTACACTGCATATACCATTACTAGGTTAAAATAACACCCTATTGTACAGCCGCATTCTGTTTTAACTGCAATGGGCTAAGGACATCGGCAGGATAAAGTTTATAAGGAGATGTACCATCTTCCATCAGTCACTCGGAATTGCCAGAAAAAATAGGCAGGTTTTTTTGGGCATACAAAACCTACTTGCAAACCTTGTCCTGTCCTTATTATAAAGAATAATTTATCCTGAAAGGCTCCAAAAATACATACACAGATTTGAAGACATTCTTTTAGTCTTGCTTGTTTTGATAATTCTGTTACTTTTCAGAGTATTGGTACATGAGAGTAAGCTACTTGATAATTTACATCTTCAGAAAAGTCCTCAAATTGCCACAAAGATAATCAGAAGCAAAGAAACAGGAGCCGCTGGTGGCCAATCTATAGTGAGAGAGAGTAAGCTATGGAATTAACTAATTTGCTCTGCCTTGGTAACTGGCACTCTGGCTAAAATATAAGTAATAGGTATAACAGTTAAATTATAATCTGTTACAAAATTTTCAGAGCTTTAGGAGAAATGTGATATAAATGAAGGAGAATTTTTGGAGGAGGGGCAACAAGGTCGTTCCCCAGTGGTTAAATATGATCTCCAGTCTAGAAAGATTCCAAGGATTTATCTAAAGCAGTTGTGCTATCTCATTGATTTCAATAGGCTATACTTGAAACTAAGTAAGCACATTCTTTTTTATTTTAAAGCTTGGCTGTAGGTCAACCAGCTAAATAACCTTGTAGCACAAGAAAAAAAAACAAAACAAAACAAAACAAAACAAAACAAACTAACCAAACAAAAAGGTTATTTATTATAAAACTCAATTTGAAGCATTTCATTTAGTCCCTTTCTGCAATTACGGTAATGTAAGAAATTTCAGACCAATTAAAAACAATAAGAGTTCAATATTTAATTACTGATATGAAATCCTAAAGTCTGTTCTATTCAAATGGAAAAATCAAACTTTGTACCTATATAAAAAGAAATAGTTCTTTTTTAAACTGCTGACGTTAGAAGTCTTACGAAAATCAATATTATAGCACATATTAGGTATATTACAGAATAATGTCCACAGGTTGTAAACTTCCTTTTTGAAAATAATTCCCACTGCCTCAAATAAATCCAAGTGAAAAAAGAATATTACAAGAACAGTTAAAAAAAAAAAAAAGGAAAAAAACAAACAATAATATTTCTCAGGCTTTTAATGTAGCCTCTCCCCAAATCTCAACAACATCAGTATAACTGTAAAGGTTTAACACAAGATGAAAAAACAGGCTATCTTGCAGACCTGAATAAATATTTTTCAGAGATAAGAGAAAAGTATATTTCATTTAGATCTTTCTAATAAGTACCATCTTCTCTATGGTAGTAAAGTATTCTTTTTACTATACTGTGTTTTTGAATAAGAAATAGGAAAAGATACAAGAGATCATCCCTGACCTTCAATTTGTTTTTTGTTTTGTTTTGTTTTAATTTTATTTAATTTTATTTTATTTTAAACAGGCATGAGAAACGAGATTAGAGGGGAATGAAGTGACAGGATGAAGTGACTCATCTGAGTTCATAAGACCACAACAACTGGGACAATGTCAATCATATTGCAGTGCGATATACCTGTATTGACTTCTAGTCCGGGACTGGACCTTTAAATAGTTGCTATCTTACTGTCCAACAATTGTGTATATGATATGCAAGTACAAATGTGCATGTAAGAATCACAGAAAGATGGGCAAAAAATGTCATATTTTAGTGGACCAGGTTTACTTTATTTTTTTCCCCCCACTTGTTAAGTTAGGTGCAACAGTTTCTTGAACCCAGATATCCACAGCTCAGATGGAGCTGTAAAGTTTCTGATAATGTGCTAGAACAGTGACTATGTGCATTAAAAAGCCAAATCTTTCATACAATGGTATTACTTTGTTAATATACAGCATATATAAATACATGTTGTGTATTGGAGTAAAATCTGGGGGTTTTTTTTCAGTGTAATAACTGAGCATATACATTAATGAGCATCATTTTATTAGGTCAAGATCATGACCCATTTTATTTTGATGGTAAGCTATTTGACCAGTTTACTTTGTAGTGCTCTTACAGCAGCACACAGCAATTTTGCCTGAGGAAACAGTCTTCGTTTGCCAATGTACATATGTGTGTGTGTGTGTGTGTGTATATATATGTTGATTATATATGGGAGCATGTATATATTTATAAACCTCTGTGTGTGTGTGTGTATCTATGTATTTGTAAACTTTTGTATACATATGTATGTGTGTATATTTGTAAGCAGAAATTTATAAATATCTACATTCGTATACATATACGTACATAACATATTGCAAATATTTAAATATTCTAGATCTACCATGGATATAATATCTCAGCACATCTGAGATTGCTCTGTGGTTTGTATAAAAATTGTTGTTGATCTTAGTCTGTTATGTACTGAAACAGTGTCCATAACTTATGCACTCAAAAACCTAAAAGTATTGACACTCTTGTTAGTAGTCTCTTAAAAATAAATACTTGTTTGAAAAGAATTACAAACTGAATTCGGCCTGTGTAACCTTAGGCCACTGAGACATGAGCCTAGGGCACTTACCTGTCATGTATCCCTTTACACCTCTAAATCCCCGCAGTATACAGACCATCTGCACCCGTAATCAGATGACCAGTCTTTAGAGCAATAAGCCTTGTTTATAAAGGGCAGTTCTAATTTACAAGCAACTCTGTTTTGGGAGGTATGCTGGGAACAAACCTTGGATGCTTTCAGCTCAGCCATCTGCCTCCACTCTTGCCAAGATATCTCTAGGTTATGTCTTTCTCTCTTCAGCATATTATCCTATCTGGTGCACACTCATATAGGGGAGATCAAGAGAAAGAGCATTTGAGCAGGTAAGACAAAGAATATTCCTACAGTATATGTTCACATACTATTCTAAGCAGATACGGTTTCAACAACAGAAAGAGGCAACTTTGGGCACTTTGTATTGTGATATTTGCTGCTTCTTGTGGCCTTGATTTTTCAAGGGGAGAGGGGGTGGTACAGGGACAGGCCCTTTGCGCAGCCTCAAAGCATCAGCACTGCCCACCTAGGTCTGTGCCGTGCAGTGGGGCTCCCGAAGTCTGGGACATCCCTATGTGGCCTTGGGTATCTCTGGCCCTGGGCATCTCTGCCCAAACGCATCACATCACCTGCAAGCAGCTCCCTAGAATAAATTAGCTCTCTTCTCTTGCAAGCCACAGCTTGCACGTCTTGAAGAATGGTCTACTAGATAAGTTTGATGCCAGCTTTATCAGTGCGCAAAGTGAGTTATCTTGAAGATAAACTCAGTTTGCAGCAAGTTAATTGGTACACAAGTGTACACATTGGATAAATCCAGCACTTTGGACCACCTTTGTGTTTCCTTAAAGGTTTCACCAGTAAGTGCTCAAGCCATGGCAGGCTGCTTATTGTCCCTACTGCCTTTATGTGCTGATGTGTTGCAGAGGTGCAGCAAGCTTTGAACAGATAATGCAGGCTAAATTACATCCTGGAAGAAGCTGAAGTGGGACCAAGATTTCAGCAAATCTCCAAACAGCATACCATTTCACTGCTCTAAGAACATATCCCATCCATCTGTGAGAGCAGCCATGAGCACCAGAATCTCTGTTGCACTAGAAAGGATGTTAGCACTCATGTTTCTGGACAGAAAAACAGGAAGGTAAGAATAAAATATAAAGATTTAGGAAAAAGATAGCTAGATCAAGTATTTTGTTATTTGCAGAGGCATGAAAAAGTTTTTTGTTGCCTTCCTTCAGCAGATTGATAGACCGTGACCATTGTAAAACTAGCTCAAATACAATCCACACAGCTATGCCAAAAATCTGTCAGTCTCCAGACTACCACAGTTAGCAAAATTCTTGTGTATTAAATTCACATTTATATCAGCTGCATAATGTAACAACCTAAGGGAAAAAAAAAGAAGAAAACCAATTCAAAAATACCTTTAAGAACAGCTACAGTGAGTGGATTTAGCAGTCTGATACTATTGATAGAGTGTTGTAAAAATAGAAGTGGGCATAATCATGTCAGCTCTGGGAGTATCTATCATCTTTGTTCAAATAGCCACTAAGACTCTATAGAGAAATTCTGCGAAATGGTACCTGGGCAACATAAAATTTGTTTTGAATAAAATATTACAAGTCTTCTTGAGGAAATACTTAAATATTTATAGTGATGTTATTATTCACTAGGTTACTTGAAATATCCAGATAAGCTTGGTTTGCTTCATGCAATCCCTTCATCATCCAGTTCCTGCATCAGTTTCAAACACTGTCTTCTTTACCATGGTGTCAGGATATGCTGAAAAAAGTACCAGCAGAATTGACCTTTCAACATAAGTTTTACGTAACTTTCTTGAGAAACTTGCCTAGTCCTGATACAACTAAGGCCTCATGAATGCATACCCATTATATCAACAAAATTACTTTGATTATGTGTGACTTTCTAATGGTGTAATTACAGAAATATAACGAAGAAAAAAGTAATGTTGATGTAGCTTAATCTTGGATAAGGAAATAGATGTTCATTCTAGAAATAACTGCACGGCTGGATGCAGCTACATTCTTCATTATTTTCAGCATCTAAAGTTCAGACACCTCTCACTTTGCATCACAAAATTTCAGCTCCTTTAAGAAGAGTTAATGAAAATAAATTTTTGAATTTTTTTTTCTTTGAAAATGATTTTAAAATAATGGAATTTTTTTATTTACTATTTTTTTATATATATATATATATATACTTTTGTTAAACATTTGCAGAAAAATTGAGATTTTGCTGTAAGGATATTTCAAGGAAGCAGGAACTTATATTAAAATATACTCCTTAAAGCAATAAGTAGCCATGAAAGTTGCATTTAATTATAAGTATGTGAGTAGAACATTCCTGGTCAGCCCACTTTCGTTCTGTTAAGAACCTGAATAGAGTTCATATTACTGCTGAAGGGGATATATTTTCAGAACAAGTGTAAAGAAAGTCAAGGTTTTGGGTTTTGTTTTTGGTTTTGTTTTTTTTTTGTGAAATATTGGTGCAATTCAAGTCCCAAACTGTTTCTGCATGCTACAATATAATTCTCTGAAGTGTCTTTTTTTTTTTTTTTTTTTTGTATCAGTGAACCAGTTCAGTCAGAAATCAGACTTCTCTAACCTTTGTCTACTTTTAGTGTCACATTCTGTTTAAGTCTTTCTGAGGTGCTTAAACACTTAGATAAATATAATTTCTCTTCCATTTTCAGGAAGCTGGAGCTGGAAGAAGTGTCAAAATATTATTATATAAGTTGTTCTTCAGGGATTTTGGCTTAAAAGTGCTATTGGCAGAGTAGAAAATATCTGAAAACCTGTTTTCATGTAATTTTCTTCCCTATTTCAGTGGTCAGGGATTCAGGAATTCAAGTACTTCAGATATATTTGACATCACTATTTCTATTTTAGTATTTTTAGGACCTTAAAGATAACATTTTTGAGGTACACGAGTCCAAGTTTAAATGACATCTTGTAGAAATATTCTGAACTATCACATTTCCATCAATTATTACATTGTGTCAAGTATTAGTCTAGTTCTTATTGGTTTAGTCTGTCCTCATCTCTTTGCTGCCAGGACTGAGATCCAGATGTATATTTCATGTTGAAGTCAAACTCTTATTGTCTATATAACATGATAGGCTATACATAGTTAAAGAAAAATCAGCTAGCTGATTGCAAAGTCACTTATTAGCACACTGAAATCTGGGACCTGTTTCCACATTTACGTTTTTCAGCCATAGATCAAAATAATAGATGGAGTGCTGGTTCTGTGAGGGTTTCTGTATTGATTACTTATGTGACACATATCTATTTTGATTAGCTATCTATCTATCTATTTGCCAACATTTGTACATTAAAAAAAAAGATACATATATAAAAATAGATATAATTAAGGCATGCAATGTAATAAGGTTTTCTGTTTGTTTCCTTCTTTTTAAAGTTTCTCCTTTTCTCATTACACAAATCCTATCATACAAAAGCACATCAATCAATACGCATTGCATAGTTCAAGTGCCACATGTAAGTTAGTACAACAAAAGCTGACAAAGTGCCAAATATTTTCATATCCTATGTTATATAATGACTGCACAAGCATTTGTCCCTGAATCATAAAATTTTGCTGTCATATTCTATATTGAAAAAGCGGGAAAGCTGCAGTTTATGAGAAGCAATGTGCTATGGCATATGTATAGAGATCATATATCCTTTATCCTTTGAATTATTAATTAGAAAATTTGAAATTTTTTTAATATATTTTTTTCCTTCAATTACAATTTTGCCAAATCTTGAGGTTCTGAGCCAATAGATTCATGACCCTGAAACCTTTAGAGTAGTTCTAAATTCAGTCCTCTAAAATATTGAATGGCAAAATTTAATTTGTCTTCTTTTACTTGAACCTTTAGAAATAAAGTTATCATGTTTTCCCCTCTAACAATAGAACTATCAATATTTCTTTAGGATTTTTTTAAGACAATGTTGAGGTATGTTATTCTTGTGAGGCTGTAAAAACACCACTGAATTTGGGTAAACACACACACAAAAAAAAGTCGTCTTCATTCTGGAAGCTAACCAGGATGAGATTTGAAACATAAAGAGCCCATCATCAATCTCCCCTTTTGCCTCCTGAATAAATGCAACAGGAATCATCCATGCGTTAGATCAAGGAAATAAAAAAAACCAGTCAGACTTACATTATAGGCACTGAACTCAGACTTTACAGGCATCTCTGAATATAGGAGGGGCCAGCTAACAGCCATGGCATACATAGGCTGAATTGCTCATTGACTTAAGCCAACAATCTGAGAGGCTGAATGCTTTATTTTACTAACAATTGCAGGTCCATTTGTTGCTTGCATCTATACCCTTCATAATTTTAAGCAAATTTCTTCCATTCTCTGGAAAAACCCAAATTTCATTTCTTTTTTAAAAACATATATTAGTTTAGTATTACAGACTGAGCCTCTGCTGAACATGGGTAACCTGCAATTTTCTGAGATTTGCAGTTTAGCTGAATTCCACAGAGCTTTCTCAGAGATGGCAAAAGTGGGGGTATTCCAGATAGCAGGGCAAGCATGCTGCCAAATTTAAAATTGTTTCTCTGAGGCATGGACAAGCTACAGCTTTCTGCCAAATGACTGTATGATTAACACAAAGCAAGCAATGTATTTTTTCTCTAGACTTATACTGAAATTTATCCTTTTCTGTCTGTCAAAACAAAAATTCAAACAACTGAAAATAGTCTAAGACAAACACATGAAAAACATATCAGGAAAAAGAAGATTGAAATGTTTTGCCAAATTTTATAGAAAGTCTCAAAAATAAAGACTTACAAAATCTTAAATAATGTGGCTATAGACAGTTCTGTCATTCATCTTCTTATTCTTCTCCTCAAAATTTGAATTTTAGTGGGATCTATTTTTTTGTTATTATTTTCTTTCTTTAAATTATTAGAACACTCCTTTAGTGAAAGGAGTAAGGTTGGGAAGAAATAGAAAATAGAAAAGTAGGTAATTTTTGCATCATCAAAAAAAATAGAAAAAGGCAGCATATTATGACAAGGTTTTCATCTCATCACAAAAGTATTTGCATGCAGATCTGTCCATTCCTGTTAGATATTCTGTACAATCAGAAATTTTAAAAAGGAAGTAAATGTCCCTGTAAATGTATCTCTCATTTATGCTTAATCTGAAGTTTCTTCATATACTTTATCTAATACTAATAAAACATTGCAAAGAAAATGTGATTCATTTCCATCAAAGAATGACTCTTTCATTTGGAATGATTAATTTAAAAGCAGAGCCAGCCCTCATTTAGGTGAATAAATCTCTGCTTTATTAAAAAATAAAATAAAAAAAAAGATAAAAAAAGAGGGGAAAAAAAGAAACAAGAAAGAAACACAGATCCTGTTATCAAGGAGCTAAGAAAAAAAAACAGACTGAAAGTATTTAGAGTTTATAAAATATATCCTTTCTCCCATTCTTTTGTGATTTATTTCCCATAAGCTGTGTTCAGGTACAATACAATTTTTGCTACTGTTTTAATAAATCAGAAGTACCACTTCATGTCAACTCTGATTTACCAAACCTCACAAACTCTTCAGGTTTGAACCTAATGACTATGTTCCTATCAGTAAGATAAATAGAACCAGCACACGGATTTAAACCCTGGGCATTTTCTTCACTCCTTAATAGTGAACTCTTGCCTCTGGCATGGTTTTGGCTTGTGTGAACTAGCACTTCTCCAGGTAATGTTTAGGCTATTGATGGTTCCCAGCAGGCAGGATGGAAAAAGCCACTGTATTCTGGTGAGAAAGAGAGATGTGACATGCCAGTAATCCTTAATGTCAGAGAATGAGCCTGTGAATCCAGTGAAATTTTGGATGCTTACAGTAACTCTGTCTCTAGTACCTTACCATCCTGGGCACAAATCTAGGAGCAGACTAGCTCTTATTTCTAACCCTACCAGAAATACTATGGAGATCATCAGTTTTACTGAACACTCAGTGCAGTTTTCTTGGGATTTAAGGAACCAAAGAGCGAAGAAGCAGCCATAAACACAGCATTTCTCATAATCGACTCACATCTTTTCCACACAGAAACCTGAGATAGTCAGTATTCATGAGTGCTTAGTGTAAACTACCCACCTCATTGCACGCTGGTGCCCTACTCTACCTCTAGAGCCTCCACAGAAACCATGTGGAGCAGTTGTGGCCTTCAGTCATGCTCAGGTTGTTGCTTCTTATTATGTGGTTAGAATTAAAAGCAAGACTCAGAGCTCAGAGCTGAGTGAGTGATCTTTTGTAAGAATCAACTGGATGTATCCAAATTTTTCAATATTAAATAGGGTATAAACAGATTTACACTTAATCATTATAACTTACTGAAATAGTTAAGTTCATTAGTTCGTGCTGACAACATGAAAAGAACAAAATTTGGAGATGTGGTACTTTTGAAAGATTATAATCAATGGACATAATAATAATTTTTAAAACTCTTAAATGGTGACAGCTTAGTTCCATACTTGTTTCTGGCTAATTTTCAGTCAAATTAGCATCTGACAGTCCTTCTGAACCTTTGCTTTGGTAGAAGGATTTTGGAGGCAATTTAGGCAAAATTGCTCTGTTCTGAAGCAGTAATAAATGTGTTTTTAAAATAAGCCAATATTTGGAAACAAGTAATGCCTTAACTTTGTCTACATCCATAGTTCAATAATATATTTAAATAAGTCTTACTGTACAGTGTGTAAATAGAAGTGTAATATGCATGGTACTATATTTTTCTTTTTGATTGTAGTAATAATCTGTACCTTTGGGAAACAATATATTTAACATCAGTCAAGACCATAACTTTACAAGCTGCAAAAAAAAAAGCCAAAACCAAAACATAGTCAATTTATTCCTAGGAGAATCAACATAAAAACCAAAAAAGGCTTGCCTTTTTTTTCTGCCAGCTAACTCTACGGATATCACATACATTGTTTTCATTTCTGTACATTGTAACCCACCTGAGAGTTCATAAAACATGTGCATGTTCCTTGTGTTTCAGCAAACTCAGTAAGTGGTAGAAATATATTAAGTTTGCACATCTCTAGTAGAACTACTAGGGAATAAGAAACAATGACTTGTACAAGAAGTCAGAACTCAATAGGGATACAAAGTAGGTTGATCGTAGTAAAAGAAACTTATCAGAAGAAAATAGTTAACTTTTTCAGGTGTCAAGGCAGTTGAAACAGCAACCACAGATGATGATGATGGTGATGATGGTTATTATTATTATTATTAGTAGTAGTAGTAGTATCTAAATAAACTTTGTGAAAGAATTTTTTTTCTCAAGGACAGTAATAGTTGCAACAAACTTTTTTCCAGGTATCTCTTAGTGGCTACACAAATCTCATATGAAATTAAATTGATTTCGTATGTGAGATTAGTTTATCCACATCTCTACATGGGGAACATAGACATAGGAAAATGTTATCCTAATTTAGACGCCTCTGTCAGGCACATAAAACTAGGTGAAGTGGACTTGGGTTATAATGGCACTTTGCCTTTTTTTCCAGCTGAGGCTGAAGAGATACAGATCAAGACTAGGGACTTCTTTTCATTTTCTCCCCGACATGTAGCAGAGTAAATAGTCGTTACCATAGCATAAGATCTGATCCCTTCCTGTAGTAGATATAGATTCTTTAATTACCTGGTTCTTCGTTCTGTGCTTAGTTCTACATGGCAGCACTTGCCATATATGAAAAAATATTTAAAATTTATAACAACATTTTCTTCTCTACTACATTTTTCTATTAAATAGTTCTGACATAATTTTCATATAACCCTGTGACCAGTGATTCTTTCTGTGATTCCAGGCATTTAAAGGTATCTAGCTAGAAGGAAACACTAGCAATGGGGATGTAGGTGATTATTAGATGAGCTGAGGCTCAGTCTGTGAAGTCTGATCTTAGATTTTATATCCAGAAAATTCACTGAGTAGCACTAATTTTCAGAAGAGCAAAATTCCAAGCTGTCGCTAATCATAGAATCATAGAATCATAGAATGGTTAGGGTTGGAAGGGACCTTCAAAGGTCATCTAGTCCAACCGCCCTGCAAGGAGCAGGGACATCCCTGACTAAGTCAGGTTGCTCAGAGCCTCATCCAGCCTGGCCTTGAACGCTTCCAGAGATGGGGCCTCCACCACCTTTCTGGGCAACCTGTTCCAGTGTTCTATAACTCACATTGTAAAAAATTTTTTCCTAATTTCTAATCTAAATCTACCCCCCTCTATTTTAAAACCATTACCTCTCATCCTATCGCAACAGGCCCTACTAAACAGCCTCTCCCCATCTTTCTTGTAGGCCCCCTTGAGGTACTGGAAGACCTCTATCAGGTCTCCCCGGAGCCTCCTTTTCTCCAGGCTGAACAGCCCCAACTCTCTCAGCCTGTCCTCATAAGAGAGGTGCTCCAGCCCTTTTATCATCTTCGTGGCCCTCCTCTGGACCTTCTCCAACTGGTCCATGTCCTTCTTGTGCTGGGGGCTCCAGAACTGGACACAGTACTCCAGGTGGGGTCTCACCAGGGCAGAGTAGAGGGGCAGAATCACCTACCTCGACCTGCTGGCCACGCTTCTCTTGATGCAGCCCAGGATGTGGTTGGCCTTCTGGGCCACAAGGGCGCATTGCCTGCTCATGTTAAGCTTCTCATCCACCAGCACTCCCATGTCCTTCTCCTCAGGGCTGCTCTCAATCCATTCTCCGCTCAGCCTGTATTTGTGCCTGGGATTGCCATGACCCAGGTGCAGCACCTTGCACTTGGCCTGGTGGAACTTCATGATGTTGGCACGGGCCCACCTCTCCAGCCTGTCAAGGTCCCTCTGGATGGCATCCCTCCCTTCCAGCGTGTCGACGGCACCACACAACTTGGTGTTGTCGGCGAACTTGCTGAGGGTGCACTCTATCCCACTGTCCATGTTGCCGACAAAGATGTTGAACAGGGCCGGGCCCAGCATGGACCCCTGAGGGACACCACTCGTGACCGGTCTCCACATGGACACTGAGCCGTTGACCACCACTCTCTGAGTGCGGCCATCCAGCCAACTCCTTATCCACCGAGTGGTCCGTCCATCAAACCCATGTCTCTCTAGTTTAGAGAGAAGGATGTCGTGCGGGAATTTGGTGGATAATGTTTGACAATAGTGAAGCCTCAATAAAACTAATCAAATATGACATTAATGTTTTAACACCATAGAGACAAAAAAAAAAAATGTCGTGTTGGACTGTGTTAGATATTTAAGAAATAGTCTGGAACTATTCTGCACTAGGTATACTAATATCTCCCAAATTTCTGTCCATCATTGCTGATATATGCCTGTATCTGTTTAAGTACATGAAATTAGTAATCAATAGTAACTTCAAGAACCTATTAAGATCCCGGTGTTTAATCATCCTTTTGGATTATAAGATTTCATGAAACCTTGAGATAAAAATACTCAACCTGTCAGTATACTCATAAAAACTTATTTACTGTCTTTTTCAAATGACATCAGAAAGGAGTAAACATCATTATATCCTTTGACAAGCAAGGTAGAATGAGTGACTGAACAACAGCCAACAAGTGAGAATTCAATGTCTCCCAAAACAAACGTAGTACTTGATCTAGAAGATGACAGCAAAGATGTTCCCATTTACCTAGAAGGAGTTGTTATTTATATGCAAATTAAAATTTGGCCTAGTAATTCTAGTCCACAAGCAAATTCTATAGAAACTACAAAGTTTGGTATATTCACTGCCTTTGCCCAGTCCTATTCCTGGGATCGTATTACCTGGGTCTCACCAGCTACATTTGTGCTGTTGAAGGAAGGAGACTTATGAAGCAAGCTTGACCCCTTAAGTCCACACTACTTAATTGTCAGCTCACTGCATAAGCCTATTTTGGATTGCTCCAATTTACGTTCCTTAAGATACTATCTGGACATTGTCAGCAAATAGTTTACTTCCTAAACCTCTCCAAAAGGCAGTGAGGTGGGCCATGTTTGGTACCCTGCAACCTTTGCAATGATATGATGCTCCTTCTGGGCACAAGCTTTGCAGCCTCAGTCCTCCAATGTTCTTTCACATGTATCCCAGGGCATGTAGCACATACTTCCAATTTTAGTCTGCCACTGTTGAGGGAATATAACTTAAACTTTTTATTTCGGCCATAAAGCAGACAAAATAGCATAAGCAACTAGATCAGGAAATCCCATTAGACCCAAAATACCTAGGACAAAAAGATAGGGCCAATGCATTTTAGGAAGAACTTGATCAATATACCAAGGATTAGACACTTTTTTTTTTTTTTTCTTAACAGCACATACACAGCCAAAGACTCCTAAATCAAAACTGCTGATCAAAGAGATACTAATAAAGATACAAAGGAGATCTTAACTCACTCACTTGGATCACTAACATTAATTATAATCTCAGATTTTATTCAGATGTGAATAATCCTGCATTGCTCATTTATTTATTAAGTTTATAATGAACAACTGTGCTTAAAGAAAAAACTACTGCTGCTTAACGAAAGCTAAGCAAAAATTATCCCATGTAATTATCTTGTTATGTACATACTTTATATGGGGAAGAAGGACACTTCCTCTCTATTTAAAAAAAAATCATCAAGGTAAAAGAATGATAAATTTTTTTCCACCTTCTCATTCAGTGTTTAACACCTATAGAATATTTTTTAGTATTGTCTTTCAAACTCAGCATGAAGGTCCTACCTCCCCCTTTCACTAGATCTGAAATTTTACACTGACCCTCTAATGCTTTGTCAGCTAATCTGTAGAATATCGGACTGTGTGAGCCTAAATGAATAATCAATTTCAAGAATGAATTACTTAGGAGCTGAAGAGTGTAGTTTGAAAAATTTAGTGATTTGCTGCACTACCATACCAAAGGTCTGATATTATAGTGTACAATGAGGAACTTAGTCTTTATTCTTCGTTTTTCTGCCATGTGTCTTATTGTCTATATTCTGCCATTCAGTTTGTTGCAGTTTTTTTTGGTCCACTTGTCAAACCCTTAGCTGAAATATTTAACAGATATATGCAAGCACATCTGTAAACTCCTTTGAAGATTTACATATCATGAGGGATTGAAATAAAGCAACCTGTGTCTTCTCCTGGGTGAGAACAGATGAAATTGACATTATAGTGGGTGTCTACTAGAGACCATATAGAACAAGTAGATCAAACCCTCTGCAGGTAGATAGGAACAGCCTAGATTTGCAGACTCTGGTCCTCATGGGGGCCTTCAGCCACCCTGATATCTACTAGAGTAACAGCACAGCAGGACATAAGCAATCAAGGAGGTTCCTAGAGTACGTTGAAGATAACTTCCTCCTCTTCAAAAGTGTGCTTGGAAGAGTCTAATGAGATAAGGTCCTGGAAGGAAGAGAGGCCAAGAAAGCTGGTTAATATTCAAAGATCACTCACTCCATGCTTAAGAGTGCTCCATCCCAACAAATATAAAGTCAGGCAAAAATGCCAGAAGGCCTGTGTTGATGAACAAGGAGTTTCTGTCCAAAGTCAAACACACAAAAAAAAGGAAGTATATAGAGAGTGGAAGCAAGGACGGGCAACTTGAGAGGAATACAGAAACACTGTTCAAGAATCTAGGGATGAAGCTAGGGAAGCTAAAGCCCAAATGGAATTCACTGTGTCCGGGGACGTAAAAAACAACAAGTTTGTAGTTGTAAGTGCAAGTACAGCCTTCTGTAAGTGTGTAGGTGACAAAAAGAAGACTAGGGAAAATGTGGGCCCATTGTTCAATGAGATGGGGTACCTGGTTACATAGGACATGGAAAAGGCTAGGGTACTGAATGCCTTCTTTGCCTCAGTCTTTACTAGCAAGACCAGCCTTCAGGAATCCCAGGTCCTAGAGACCAGTGGGAAAATGTGGTGTAAGGAAAGCATACCTTTGGTGGAACAGAATCAGGTTAGAGAATACCTAAGCAGACTGGACATCCATAAGTACACAAGTCGTGATGGAAAGCACCCACAAGTAGTAAGGGAACTGACTGATGTCATTACAAGGGCATGCACAGTATTCTTCAAACAACCATGTTCGATGGGAGAGGTGCCTGAGGACTGGAGGAAAGTATGTCACTCTTATTTAAAAAAAAAAAAAAGGCAAGAAGGAGGACCCAGAGAACTACAGACCACTCAGACTCACCTCGATCCCTAGAAAGGTGATGGAACAACTGATCCTGAAAACCATTTACAGGTACATGAAGGACTAGAAGGTGATCAGTAGTCAGCATGGATTCACAAAAGGGAAGCCATGCTTGACTAACTTGATAAACTTCTATGATGAAATGACTGTCTTGGTAAACAAGGCAAGAGCAGTGAGTATTGTCTACCTTGACTTCAGGAAGACTTCTAACACTGTGTCCCATAAGGTCCTCTGAGAGAAGCTGATGAAGTATAGGCTAGATGAGCAGATAGTGAGGTGGACTGAAAATTGTCTGAATGGCCAGGCCCAGAGGATGGTGATCAGTGGCATGAAGTCTAGTTGGAGACCATTAACTAGCAGTGTACCCCATGGGTCTATACTGGGTCCAGTTCTGTTTATCATCTTCATGAATGATTGGGATGATGGGGCAGAGTGTACCCTCAGTGAGTTTGTGGATGACACCAAACTGTGAGGAGTGGCTGATACGTTAGAGGGCCGTGCTGCCACCCAGAGGGAACTGGACAAGCTGAAGAAGTGGGCTGACGGAAAGATCATGAAGTTCAACAAGGAGGAGTGTAAAGTCCTGCAGCTCAGGAGGAACAACTCCATCTATAAGCTGTAGGTTACCCAGCTCAAAAGTAGCTTTACAGAAAAGGCTATGGGGGTTCTGCAGGACAGCAATTTGAACAGATGCCAGCAATGTGCCCTTGAAACAAAGAAGGCTGTGATACCAAGGATGGTATCACAGGCTGCATTAGGAGTGTTAGTAGCAGGTCAAGAGAGGTCATCCTTCCCGTCTACTCAGTAGTCATGAGGCCACACCTGGACTCCTGTGTCCAGTTCTGGGCTCCCTATTACCAGAAAGACATGGACATACTGGAGAGAGTCCCGTGAAGGGACTTCATGGTGAAGGCACTGGAGCACCTCACATATGAGGAAAGGTAGAGGGGGCTGGAACTGTTTAACAAAGAGAAGGGAAGGCTCAGGAGGGATCTTATCAATGTACATAAACACCTGAAGGCATGATATAAAGAAGATGCAGCCAGGCTCTTTTCAGTGGTGCCCAGTGACAGGACTAGAGGCAATGGGCACAAACTGAAACATGGGAGGCTCTGTGTGAATGTCAGGAAATGCTTTTTTTTTTTTTTTATTGTGAGGGTGACTGAACACTGGCACAGGTTGTCCAAGGAGGATGTGGACTCTCCTACCTTGGAAATATTAAAAACTTGTTTGGACATGGTCCTGAGCACCTAGCTTTAGATGGCCCTGCTGGAGCAGAGGGGTTGGAAGAAATGACTTCCAGATATTCCCTTCCAAACTCAAACATTCTGTGTTTCTGTGAATCATCTCAACCATAAACATAGACCATATCATACATATATTTTGTTTTTCATCCTATTAAAGAATGAATAGTTTTCAATGAATCTGCATTTTAAATGGTGCAATTACACCTTACAATTTCACCTACCTTGAAAATAATTTTATTTTAAAGACTCAATATCAAATCTCTTTGCTTCACATAGCAGGGCAGAAGATTATTGACATACAGTGGCACTCAAAACATATTGGCACCGGGTTGAAGTAAAGATCTGAAGTTATGCATTAATACTTTTTCTTGGACTCTACAATTCCAGGATGCATACTTTACGGCTTGCATCCACTAATATTACTCTGAACGCCGTAAATAACTTGCATAGTGTGCTGATTAGGAGAGTCAACTCTTAGCAGTGTGGGACACTAGAGTACTATAATGCTATAATGTAAATAAAATGTGATGCACTTCTGCTACTGTTGCCTGTAGTCTCAGGGTTAGTACAAATACTGTGCAATACCTTAGACAATCCTTGATCAAGATTCTTTAACAAGGCACAACACTGAGGGATCTCTGTTATAGTTTGCAGAACTAACCCAAATTTCCAGAATTCTTATATGTTATAAAATCAGAGATGCCTAAATAAAACAAAGTTTTGAGGTACCAAGAGTAGTGCAGAGAAGAAATATAACCAGTCTAGCTTTTTTGATCAGTTGCCTCTCTGTAAATCTTTGGTCAATAATACTGCAATTAGCTTTAAAGTGCGAAGTGAGATGATAGAACAGAATATAGAGGAAAAAGCTATCTACTTTTATATAAATCTATTTATTTAATTTTATGTGCTGCCTTCAGATGAGAATGCCCTTCATCAGCATCAGGTTTAAGAATACGTTTTCATTAGGGATGATGAAATGTGTCAAGCACTTAATGGCTGTCTTTGAAGTTTACAATCGAGAGAGACATACCTTTTCCTGCAGTTAACACAGAAAGCCTCTTATTGCGATTTATTGAAAAAAAAAAAAATCTATTCCATCTTTCCCGGCTTGCAAAGATATGCCACGCATTTTTACTGACTATGAAATCTCTCACATCAACTCATTGAGTCATAAAACATTTAACAAAAGATAGCTCTCAACTTTTGCTTCTATTTTTCTCTTTCTAACAACACAGCATTTATGAAGCCTCTCCACAGCTTTTTCTCCATGTGATATGAATTAATAGTTTGTTTCTTATTTCTTTTTCTTACTATTAAAAAAAAAAATCCGTACTGATTGTTTTTTTTTTTTCACTTGTAATGTAAGAAACATAAAAGACTGAAAATTCTATAAGAATACAAGGAATCCAAAGACAGATGTAAAATGTTACAGTTTATTAACCATCACTATTAGTGGCATAGAGAAAGATGAATCAAAGTTGATTATTTCTCTCTATACTAAAATGCTTGGGGTATTGACAAGCATTTAAAAGCACCCTCATTTTTTTTTTTAATTTTCATTGAAATTACATGAGGTTTTTTTTCATTTTTACAGAGAATCCATTCTCAGTTTAATACAAAAACTTTAAGGGGTATGTGTGTTTGTTTTATTATGCTTTTCGTGCCAATCCATATCCCTTTTCTACTTTTTTAACTTGGAAAATTGGGAAACCAAACAAGCAAACAGATTTTTTTTTAATAAAATTATTGTCATTTTTTTTTCTCTACATAATTTCTAAATACCTTCAGAGGAAATATAATGTAAATAGTGGTTTCTGCTGCTAAACCCACTAGATTTGCATAACTGTAAACTGATTCCACTAAGCCTTGTCACTCTTTTCTATGAGTGTATCTGTAACTAAGAAAATATATTTATAATATTTTGTTTGTTTGTTTTATAGACCAAAAAAAAAAGGGAAAATATCAAAGAAGAAATAATAAAAAAAAATAGAATAAATTCCTGTTGAGCAGACAGTTATCTATGGTATAATTTAAGTCAATATATCCCTACATTTGAACAGTACTGAAGACAAATACAGCTCTAAAATATACATGTAATTCTTAGATATTGTTTTGCCAATATGAATGTTTATTATTGCTGAAGCAATCTGACTTTTTTTTTCAAAGTAGTGTTTGAACAATTAGAGGAGGCAAACTGAAAAGATGAACACAAATTACTAACAGTTTAAAGACACCAACTAGTAGCATTTAAAATATAGAAACAAATTTGGATTTCAGAATTAAAAATATTTATAAATTAGAAAAGAATTGCTATAATAAAATTTAAATTTGTTAAGTTTATCCTGGGTACTGACTGTGTCATTTAGAAATCATCTTAAAATATAACAGTAATTTTTGCCAAAGACTGGGCTAAAATCCAAAGTGCACTTAGAATTTGAGTTAAAGTACTTCAAAATTTGACTCAAGAATATAACATTTTTAAATTTTTTACTGACAAGTTTTTCCCTCCCCTCTCAATCCTTCCTTTACATGTACACACTCACTCACATTTACACAGAGTGCATGGGCAGTCAGAGTTTAGTTAGAGCTGGTAATTCAGTGCAATTAGAAATTATTTTGAATGCTGGGGATCAGTTTCCAAAGAAATCAAAATAGTGACATATAGTTTTTATCTTCAGATCTCTCTCCTTTTAAAACCACTGAAATCTGATTTTCCTTTCTGGCAGCTTTTACCTTTAGCAGCATCAAAACACATCCAAAGAAAAATCGCTAAATATGCCTCTAAAATATTATGATGAAATATTACAGTGAAAAAAAAGTTATCTGAAACCATAAAGATCAGGCCTGAACAAAAAGTGTTGAATTTTGCTAATAGTTCCTTAGGAAGCATAGAGATTAAAACCAAAGTTGATTGAAATATGTTGGAGTTTGACTCAATGGTCCTTATGGGTCCCTTCCAACTTGAAATATTGTACTCTATTCTATTCTATGTATAGAGTTGAAATATTTTTTTTTTTTAATGATTGAAGTGGAAATGAATTGTGGCAAAATTGAAAGAATGTATTTTCAAAATTCTAGGAACATAGCTTGAGAGTTAATTATTTGTAACATATTAAATGGAGCTAGGGACTACCTGGAAATGTTATTGTAGGTAATAAAGAAGATTAAAGATTATAAAAGGAAAATATGTTAGCTTGGTGAAAATTACATCTCAACTCAGAGGCTAGCAATACTTTTTATTCATCTAGATTCATCATTTGACTACAGATTTATTTAAAAAGTTGTTATTTTAAGTGTACATTAAATTAGTGATTGTTAATATTTATTAAGCTGTTGTTTTTTTTTAGATTTATCCACTGAAAATCCAAACTAAAATTTAAAATACATAGCAAATCTATATATGAAAAATCCAACAACAAACAAAATGTGAGCTACCTTTATTACTAGAATGAAATTAATTCCAAAATTAGGCAGGCATTCTGACACTTGCCATTCTGCAAGACAGAAACAAGATGAGTGGCAGTTCTTCTGACATCACCTTGAGAAATAAGTCAAACAAGTAATTCTTTAATATGCTTTTTCTATTGTCAAATTGTGTAATTTGCATATTAATTAATTAAGTATAGACGGTGCATATCCCCCACAATAAACACACAATGCCATATTCCATTAGCTTAAGGTCGTTTTATTGGCATTTACACTAAAGTGGCATTCAATCATAGCAGTATTCAAAAAGCACACGTTTGAAAAGTTGTAAAGCCTAAGCAACTATCCTTATAAACTATATCTTATACATTCCAAGTATTAAAATAATTTTTCCATCTACTCAGTCAAAACACATTCCAGTCTTAGCAAATACATATATATAACACTTTTTTGTCCCACTAATTCAGCAGCAAAAAAAAAGCACTTTCTCTGAAAAGTCTAAAATTGCTTTCCATTGGTTATCATGCTTTTTTTTAAAGTTTTTCTCCAAGTTACAACCTGAAATTCTTTCTTTATTTTTAAATTTACTTTCCTTAATATTAAGTTACTAGTACATACAAAAAGGATACATATTATATGTAACTTCATCTTACATACGGTATTTCCAAGTGCACCATTATTCTTTTGACTGGAGTGGAACTCAACGCAAAAAAAAAGAAAACTCTCATCTTCCAAATTACCAATGCCATTATTTTCATACCCAAATTCTTCTGGGGACTTTTTTTAAGCACTTCTAATTTGGAACAACACTGTTTTAGCTGGTGGAATGCAATGAGAGTACAAACATGTGTTATGGCTGAAGATGCAGAAATAAGATCATTAGCATATAGACGCAATAAATTTTACATCAAGAGCAAATCAACTTTCAGATGGCTCTTTTACCCTGTTAAAACATTCTACCCGGGATCCAGATTACTCAATATTCTTGACACTTAATCAAGGTTGGCCAGCATACAGCGAGCAAGCCGAAGTGAAATATGTATCCCAGCAATATTTTAGCTTAACACTGTCTTCTGCTATCTTCAGCTTTTCACTCTCTCAGCTTTTACAGGTTATAGGCAGTATTTGATCATTTTCAGCATATTTCCATACCCTATTCTTTTTTTTTTTTTAATACTTTCATAATAAATTAAATAAGATATAGCATTAGGTCCAAACACAATATCAAAGAATAGAGCACAACCTGTCACAAAATAGTAATTAAAAAAAAAAAAAAAGAAGAACAAAGATCCTGTATATCATGTGGAAATAAATCTATATTTGAATTAAAATATTAAAAAAAAAAGAAGAAGAAAAGGCAGGCAAAATATTTTCATAATCCCCAGGTATAATGTGATTGTTACCACATATAAAACTCCAGATCACAGCAGAAACTAGAAATCAATCTAAAGGTTCATTGAGGAACCTGCTTGAGTTTTACCTGGGATTAATGTTGCACTGAGACATTATTAATTTTCATGTTTTTTTCATCATAATATGAATAAGAACTTTGCAAGACCATTGGCATGTCTATTGTATGCAACAGTATATAGTGCTGAGACTTTTGAGAATGTGATGTAGCCATGTTTACACAGTGCAGCATGGTGTAAAGTTGATAACACAGTTCCCTCCATCACTGCAGTATTAATACTACTTTATTTACTTTAAGATTAAATAGCTAAGACATTATTGTTTTCACAGGTCAGTATTCTGGGTCAATAAATTTGATGGTTATCGCAACAGTCAACTAAACAATCAGGCTGTAAAGAGAGTAAATTTTCATTGTTGTAACAATAGTTTGATCTGAAATGGTAAACACAGATGGATGACTATCATTATTAATCAGAATTTTTCCTTAAATTTAATGTCTCAATTTTCCACATGGAAAATACCTCTTTATCAAAGTTTTATAGTGTTTTAAAAAATGTTTATACTCCAAAATATATCTAGAGAAGAAAAAAAATTTCAGCAGAAATTTTCTGATATTTCTGCAAAGCTAATAAAAATTTTGACCAAAATTATTCTCAATGAAATTTTAGACAGAAGAAGCCAATGAGAACTTGCATCTATTCAACAAGTTGTCGTAGTTCAGCCCTGATCAGGACCAGACTACACAGTCTCTCTCTCGCTCCCCCCACCCTCCGAGAGAATAGGGAGAGATAATACAAGAAAAATGGCTCGAGGTTTGAGATGAGGACAGGGAGAAAATCCTTAAAGTTACCGTCACGGGCAAAACAGACTCGACTTGGAGAAAACTATTCATTTATTACTAAAACTAGCAGGAGAATGAGAAAGGGAACAATATAACCTCCCTCCACCCCTCCCTCTTCCCAAGCTTAACATTATATCTACTACCTTCCCCCCCTGAGCAGCACAGGGGGGAAGAGGGAATGGGGGTTATGGTCAGCTCATCATGCGTTGTTTCACGCCGCTGCTTCATGGTCAGGGGAAGAACTCCTCACATTCTTCCCCTGCTCCGTTGTGGGGTCCCACCCCTACGCCACAGTCCTTCATGAAACTGCTCTGGCGTGAGTCATCTCTTCCACGGAGTGCAGTCCCTTCAGAACAGCTGTCCCAGCGGGCCCTCCACGGGCCACAGCTGCCTTCAGGCATCCACCTCCCCCGGTGTGGGGTTCTTCATGGGCTCCAAGTGTATCTTTGCTCCTCCGTGGACCTCTATGGGCTGCATGGGGACAACCTGCTCCACCATGGTTGTCACCAAAGGCTGCAGGGGAATCTTGGCCAGGAGCCACATTACTCCTCCCCCTCCTTCACTGACCTTGGTGTCTGCAGCTGTTCCTCTCACAAGAAAAGTTCTTCACAACAGGCTGGCAGACGCCTCTCAGAATCACTTCACATCATGCAGCTCATCTCCTCTCCACTTCTTGCAGCCAGGCTGGGCCAAGTCAGGCCCAGTTGGCTGCCTGGCGAGAGGCCAGAGGGTGAGGCCTGCAAGGCCCATGAGGCCTGAGCCTCCCCCTCTCTGCCTCTGGCCCCGCTGAGCTTCTTCACATCTTCTCTTCTCTCCTTTTTCTTTTTCCTCTTTTCCCCTTTTTAAATACGTTATCGCAGAGGCATTATCATGGGACATTCTGCTACCAGTTGGCTTGGCCTTGGCCAGCAGTGGCACCACCCTAGGCCTGGCTGAGTCCACTGAACGAAGGGAAGCAACTTCTAGCAGTTTCCCACAGAAGCTACAACCTTAGGCCCCCTCTCACTAAACAAAACGACAACACAAGTCTAAAAGATGACTGAAAAACCTGCATTTAACAAGAAAATGTCATCCAAAATCATAATCTAGTTTAATTTCTTCCAAAGTTAAAGATGGTGCTTCTTGACTAAGAACTCCTTTTTTTTTTTGTTTTCACTTTTGTTCTCCAGTTCAAAAACATTTGATTTATAGAATCTAGAACTCAACTTCCTCTCATAGAGTTAGATTTTTATCTTAAATGCATCTTTATTAAAAGAAATTAAAGATGTTTCATAGCGTAAAGATTTAAGTTGTATTTACAATTTAAGTTCTGATTTCAACACACTAATTCTTTCCAATACAGTGATCTACTCTAAGGCTCTACAAATGTCCCATTTTTCAACTATCAGAAAGAGAGATCAGGGTAGGAAATAAATATTTAAGATTTAAGACATAAAAGAAATACAGAAATGTTTGTACTGAAGCTGAGCCCACAATATTAATTTTTATCTTAACATGTTTTTGTAAGACTATATGTCTTCATAATCTGTAATCATCCTTGTGTAAATTTTTATTTAAGTGTAAAATCTTATGTGACTTGGCTTTCAGCTTTAAATTTATGAATGTTAAGTTTATGTATTTTTTCCATTTTCATAGGTGTTTTGAGCCAGTAAACTTTCTAAGATAGTCTGACCAATTAAAAACAAACAAACAAACAAACAAACCCTTCCAAAACCCAGCACTCTATTTCTGTAAAAAGTAGGTAACAACAACAACAAAAAAAATCAACCTCTTGTTTTATAGGTAGGAGTCATACTACACAGCTATAGTAAAATCTTTCCTCCAGAAATGGCAGTACTTTGCTATTATAAAACCATTATTGTGGCTGCAGACAGCAGCTGGTATCTTCAGACTTGGTATTGTGTCAGCTTTACAACAAATCATGCTGAAAATATTTTAATATGGCTACCTGTATTCATGGTTCAATTTTGGAAGATAAAGGTGAAAAAATGTAACTCCTTTGCTCGTAAACAGTATTCCAGCTGTTATCCCACTGATGTTCCAAATATTTTCATGTAAATTTTTGTTTAGATTTTGAATGACAGGGAAAAAATCTTTGCAGATTGCATAGATCTCTTCCTTCCCTCATATTAAGATAAGACCTTTGTTCCAGACATAAACCAGTTTAATCATTCTAGAAATAAGATGCATATTTGCATGTGATTTAAAACATATGAGCAAGCAGTGGAGTACCGAAGTGAGTGCAGAGCATCATATTTCTCAAAAGTCCATTCAGGGACAGATCTCCCATCAATATCTCTGTTGAGATAGTACCAAAGTTTTATCTTCTAAGTCTTTTATCGTTTAATGAAATCTGTCACCCAGAGTTAAGTACTTAAGTTCCCTGGAGAAATCATAGTTCCTAGCGATCAAAGGCAGTAGCCGGAAAAACTAAGTTGATAAGGAGAGACATCACCTAAAGTCGAGTAGGAGAGTCTGGAGGAAAAGGAATGGGAGATATTCTTGCAATCCAGACATCCGTAACTGCCCCGCATCAGGACTTAGATGTCATATTCTGGGCAACCTTCTCTTAGCTCAGAACTTGCACCAGGCTAATAAAATAACTTCCAGTTCCATCTGAGCATGGTATTTGGTACCCATGGTAAGGCTGCCCAATCCCACCATATATGACTGAAGCTAATTAATCTCACTGCTCTGAGTTATCCCATTCCATACATAACATCATTAATACAAGAAAAGGGGATAATCCTACATAAAGCAAAGATTAAACCAGATTTTCCAAAACATGGAAAAAACATTGTGTGAAAGAAAGCTATTGTATCTCTTTGAGCCAGATATTGCACAGAAAAAGGCAAAACAAGCCTACTTCACAAGTCCTATACTAATTACATCTGCTGCCTGCTCATCTTGATAGACATAAGCAACATTGGTAACGCTGTGAACTATTGATGAAAAAAAAGGCTACTGTGGCACAAACACAGCTGCCTACAGAGCTGAGCAGCAACACAGATTTAGACACCTAAATGGCAGTCAGTTTTCGCAATCTACGCTTGTTCTTACTGGCAATGTATGCCAGTAGAATAACATTCCTGGTGGCATTCCTGGCCCTGAGACCAACTGATACAGACTGCCCACGTCTACACCATTAAACTCTTATACTCTCCCAATACAGGAGGCTACATGCAAGCTGCCTTTTTATCATATTTCCTTTGAACCTTTTAAGTCTCAAACCATGCCCAGGATTTCTTTGGATTAATGGTGGTTGGCATGAGGTTAAAACCAATTTAACATTATAAAAAATGGCATTCCAGTTCCTAAGAAAATTTCCAGGCATTTTTTTTTTATTATTTTTTAAATTTATTTTCTAGTTTGGATGTCACCGTGTAGTCTAAAAAAAAAAGGTAATAATATTAAAAATACATTACATTATTACTTAATGTAAGAGACCATTTTTTTTTTTTCAGCTAAGAGAACTGGAAGAGTAATAACAGGATTTTGATGCAAATGCCACCTTCATTCTCTCTGATTTGAAAAAAAAAAAGGAGTTAAAAATAGCATCACTAATATTACTGTATAAAACACTTAGCTCATCTCAACATGGAAATATAGGGAACTATTTCAGCTTAGAGAAATCTGTCTCATTTCCAAAAAAAAAAAGATTAGTAGATATTTGTGCTCAACAACTCAGCAGACCATTGATCTGCAGACAAGTTTTCATACATATTGACTAAGTTAGCCTGAAAAATTAAAAAAAAACCGAAAAAAAAAAGAGGGAAAAAATGCAGAGGATAGGAAGCTTAGGACAAGCAATGACTCAAGGCAACCGCTTGTAACTTTGTTTTGTTTTGTTTTGTTTTCAAAACTACACTCTCTGCAGTTTTCAGAAGATTCACTTGTACCATAACATCTGCTTCCTATCTGTATTCTGGCTCAATCAATTTTAAAATAAGATTTTAGGAGTCTACTTTCCCTCATGTTGACCAAGGTTTATAATTTAAAATAAGGCTTCTGAAAAAGATACAAGGATTTTTTTTGAGAGAGAGACTGTTCCCCTTAGTGACGACTTTTTTCCCATTATGCTAACGTATAAAACCTAGTATTTTAATTGTTTGCATAATAGTTACTGCTAGCATTCCTGATATTTTGTATTTCATCTGCTTAAATGTTTCTCTTTTTTTTTTTTTTTTTCTTTTGGGTGGTCTGGGCCAAGCAGTAGCAGATTTATGTTCTAGTCACCCAACTGAGAAATATTTGGTGTAACTACTGGCATCAGTTTCTGGGCCATTAATTACATAGCAACAACTTAAAGGCCTGACTTTTCTGACTGGGGAATAACCAATAAAATGCTCAAACAGCAAGTGCTTCACGTGGTAGCAGCAGAACCAGTGTAAATCCAAAGACCCTAAATACCAGAATATTCCAGTTCAGAAATGACAGCTTCAAGGTCAGCTCCTCTTATTGTAGGAAACTCAATGTGAACTTATTGCTGACAAGGGAGTTACACTAGCCCAGAAGAACTGTAAGAAAGAGCAGAGTTTGGTCCTCAGTAGATATCTTAAGTCAAACAAATAACAAAATGAAAGATTTTCATTTAACAAATGTGCATGGTTAGGAGGCCGTAGCAATCTGTCCTACTTCTCCCTCTCTCTCTGTCTCTTTCTCTGAATGATGCAAAGAAATCTTTTAGCTTTCAGTATTTTAACCTTAGGAGAAATATAGATTTCAGTCATAAAATATTTGAAATTCAATTTCTGTAGCTAATCCAAAAGTAAAACCTATATAGTCCCAGGATACTTTTATGATCTCGGGAATTAACTTCATTGCTATGTGCTCTTATCTATTTATTTTTTTTTAATCTATAGAACAAGAAACATGGTCACTTTTCTCAAGGATTCTAACATTGAAAAGCATGAAGAGTGACATATAAGTAACAAATATTCTTAGGCCAATACTGCATTATGTGATCAGTGCAAAACAGTGTGGGGGAAAAAAGGATCTATATTGTGATTTTTGTAATTTATACTTAGCTATCAATGTGTTCTACAAGTCTTTACAAATTACCATCTTTACTTCTGTTCTGCAATCATCTCAATTAATTGAGTTAGAAAGTGTTAATATTCTGAATATTTTGTTATAAATAAACAAAACTTTCTTTTCAGTTAAAACTGTTTATTTCTTTCAGCAGAACTACAAGAAGTATTATTATTAATATTACTGCTTAACAATATATAATTAAATATTTTAGCTTATGAGGGATGTGGCTTTACTTGGGAATGTAGTTAAGTTTCTACATTTTATAGTGGCTTTTTCTGTAACTTTAATTTCTGATTATTAGTATGTCTAATTCTCATACTTATTACATATTGATGTTATCGATCAGTTAACTATATGAGACATGTTCCACAAATTCTTGCAAAGACTTTTTCCACAGAGTGCACTGTCTGCACCCTCTTTTGAGCTTTTTAAACTTTTTTTTTTTTCCCCAGAAGGGGTCAATTGCAGAAGGATATAAAGTTGCAGAAGTTGTAATCATAGTTTGCATTTAGGTTTGCGTACATCTGAGCTAGGTACTTTTGTTTCTGAGACAATCAACAGGCACAGATAAAATTTCTAGAATATTGTTCCTCTATTTTTAATGAAAATATTTAGAATAAGCCACATGAAACATACCTTAAATGTTTCCATTTCTTTATACAGAATATAATTAGGAACCATTTCAGATATAAACATCTAGTTGTACAGGGTGGATTTCAAGGTATGTTGTAGTTCTTAGCTTTTCTTACTAGTTAAGAAAGCTTCTGCTTTCTACTACATTTTTATTTTCTTTTGTAATTCAGGCACATTATAGGGAGTAAATTCTAACAGAAGTGTGAAGTACCCAGATCCACACTGTGAAAATTCTATTCAGTTTACATTATGTGGAGTGCACCCTCAGCAAGTTTGCTGATGACACCAAGCTGTGTGGTGCCATCGACACGCTGGAGGGGAGGGATGCCATCCAGAGGGACCTTGACAGGCTGGAAAGGTGGGCCCATGCCAACCTCTTGAAGTTCAGCCAGACCAAATGCAAGGTCCTGCACTTCTTGCAGCTGGGCCGGGCTGAGTTGGGCCCAGAAGGTAAGGGCCACAAGGCCCACAAGGCTCGCACCTCCCCCTTTATGCCCCCACTTCAGCTTCTTCACATCTTCACTTCTGTTTTTGTTTTTTTTTTGGAGGGGGCGTTCCCCCCTCTTTTTCTCCCTCTTAAGTACATTATTGTAGAGGTGTTATCAGGGAACATTGTGCTACCAATTGCCTAAGCCCTGGCCAGCAGCGGGTCCGCCCTAGGCATGGCTGAGTCCACTGGACAAAGGGGAACAACTTCTGGCAGCTTCTTACAGAAGCTACCACCATAGTCCCCCTCACTGAACAAAACCAATACAACAGATCACCAATATTTCCGATCATCTCTTTACGACAAGAAATTAACAGTTATCTTCAACACTTTTGACTAGATGCTGCTTCCAAGCTACTAACAGCAAGAGGCAAATCAGTTCTAGTGAGGAAAAAGAAGTGAGTCAGTAAATAAATCAATAGAAATTTAATATTCACTGATTACTGACAATATCAAGTCCCTTTCCTCTAAGTGTGCAGCTCTGTATAAATTTTCCTTAGATACATGATTAGACATAGTTATTTGAAATATGGTCATAGTGAATAGGATGTTTCATCTCCCCAGTATCTTTCTCCTCAGAAGTAGATAGCAGCAGATACATAGGGACTGAAAATAAGAAATAGGGCAAGTAAACCCTACAATCCATCTAGAGTAAGCTGCATAGAGACTTCTATGTTGATGTGTTCTTCCAAATTATCATATTTAGCCACCACTGAACCTACTTCCATAATTTTGTTCAACTTCTGTTTGAAAAAAGTCTTACTTAAAATTTATGACCTGTGCGATGATCTTTGACAGTAAGTCAGACTTTATTTAAGCATTTATTTTTTATTTTAAGTGCTGTTGCTTCCAAAATTTATTGATGTCCTCTTTTCTTTCTTAAACAAGGAATGATTACTAATTCAGAATACAGTGTCTCCCTGCCATTCATAATTTTACAGATCCCTTGAACATGCCTTTGCTTGCCTCAGTACATTACTCTTTGGACAGAAAACTTCACATTACTTATTGTACTAAATGATAAATTTCTGTCATTGAGATTTTTCACTCCATGGAGTAAAATAGCTTTTTTTTTTTTCGCTCAGATTATTTTAACCTGGTAAAAGGAATTAAATTACTTTAACAAGCTTTCAAGAAATTTAATTACTAGAACTTGTATACATATTCAGTAAGTAGAAATTAATTGGAAATGCGTTTGCATTTTAAAATGGTTGACATAGAGAAATAATTCAGAGTGGACAGAACTCTGTTCTTCTGAGTTTAACTTTGTTTTGTTAAAAAACGCATCCCTTCCTTTTCTGGAGAAGAACATTGCCTTCCGTCTCCAGCCCTTCATCCACTCTCTATTCTCATTGTATTTCCCACACAGATTCTTCTTATTCTTCTTTTAGTATTTCAATCAGGTATTCAGTTGCAGGCCCCAGTTGTAGGGGGAAAAAAAAAAAAAGAAAAGAAAAAAAAAAAAAAAAGGAGATTTTACAAATTGAACTCCTGAGGGGCTTTTTGAATAAAAATATGTATTTAGGATTTCCAAAACCATCTGGTCAGGAAAGAATGGAAAGAAGATTGTGGACCAAAAAAATCCCACCTCCACATCTTGAAGGCGAACTAGATGGATAGAAATAGGTAGAAGATGGATAGAAGAAAATCCTCCTAGTGACTCTATCGCTCCCCACCATCCGCTTTTCCCATCTTATTCTCCAGAGACAACCCCACTAACCCTTGGAGACAGGAATAAACTGGGAAAGGTTCCAGTTCCTGAAATGTGTAAAAGCATCTCACCTATTTGTAGACTCCATGAGGCAGAATATAATACATTCAGAACAGAGTGCTTAATGGAGTATGCAATCAAGATACTTAAAAGCTTTCATACAGCAAACTGTCCCTAATCAAGTAAAGTTACATAAATTATTTTCTTGACTCAGGTCTATAGAAAAAATTGAAACTATTTTATTACAATTGATTGACCATGTTATAGCGTGTCACAAATAATAGATCTTCATTTCTAGACCACGGATAAAAAACATTCTCATGAACAATCAAGAAAGCAAAAGAAAACAATGAAAAGAGAAGAAGGCAAATGATTGGTAGATTACAATGATACTTGAGAAATTTAAACATTAAGTATGCATAAATAAATAACAAGGATCAAGTATCACAGAGTATTTTCAATAAGACTAATAGTACATACAAATCAGGAAGGAAAAAAAAAAGGTGGTTCTGTTAAGAGCACATGATAGTTGCAGGTCAAAAGCAAGGAAAGCAGCATAATCCAATCACTTTTCATTTAGTCTAACAAAATCAGAAGTGCATATGTTTAGTTCAGCTTTCATTTTCTTTGTAAGAACAGAATGAAAATACATACATTTCACTACATAGTTTTCATGATTTTGCATTAGGATAAGAATCATATTAACACTTTACTTGCATTGGGGAAGAAATGGCTCAACATTTAAATATTAACACAAACAGTAGAAACTATAGACCTGATACTAAATCATCAGTATGTGTATGAAAAGATACATCTGGAAGAAACTTCTCCTGGTAATAATCACCATGTTTTCGGAAATCACACTTTCCTAATTTTATAGTGTAATTTTTGAGAAAGTACTGCATATTTAGGGTAACTTCTATGCTTAGATAATTAGCTGGCTAGCTCCCTGATTCCATTAGAGCTTTATTTCAGTGCTGCTTCTCAAGACAGTCTGTTATTCAATAGTCTTTACAAAACTGGGGCTATGAAATTATGAAGTTTCCAGATGGCTTTCCAGATTTGGCTTTTCTAGCTGATAGGATTTGAACTTCGGGAAAGGTTCTGTTTTATTTGAAAAGAAAGATAAATTAGTGAGAATGCCATATTTCAACTTCCACCTGGTACATTAGTGGAAGGTACGAGGAAAATTATGAGTGTCCTTATCCAACAACAGAATGAGGTTGCAAATCAATGTATGAATAACTGGTGACACAAGTAAATTCACTCACTATAAGAATGAATCCCAGGTTTTTCAATTTTTTTTTTTCAGGAGTGTATACCAAAAAAATAATGAGAATATTAGCAAAAGTGTAAATTAAATTCAAAACAAAAAAAAAAAAGTGTAACATATTTAGACAACAAGACTTTGAGAAATATGTAAAATGTACTTAACTTCTGTTCAGAAACTAATTTCATCATAATGATCCAAACTAGATAATTGATTGAAATAGTCTAAATCACCACTAGAGAAACTGAAAATAAAATATGATGATATAACTTTGCTGTTTTTGTCAAAATATTGAAATAACTTCTGATGTAAAGATAACATATTTGCTTACTTACTTAAATAAATGAAAGTTCTTAGAAATATAGACTCTAAGAAAAAGTTTATTGAATTCATTTACTCAGATAATGCAATAGTTTTCTAATAAACAAGATAGCACATTATGATTCTTTCTGCTAAAATGACAGACCAAGACTGTGGTCAATTAACAATAGATTTCAGTTGTGTAGGTGTGTTGGTTTTGTTTAGTGAGGGGTGGCTACCGTGGTAGCTTCTTGCAAGGAGTTTCCCCTTCGTCCAGTGGACTTGGCCAGGCCTAGGGCGGACCCACTGCTGGCCAGGGCTGAGCCAATTGGTGGCAGAATGTTCCCTGATAACACTTCTGGGATAATGTATTTAAGAAGAGGAAAAAAGAAAGGTAGAAGAAGATGTGAAGAAGCTGAAGCAGGGCCAGAGAGGGGGAGGCGCGAGCCTTGGGGCTTTCCGGCACTCACCCTCCCACCGAGTGGCTGTCTGGGCCTGACTCAGCCCAGCCCTATCGCAAGAAAGTGGAGAGGAGATGTGAAGAGAACCTGAGAAGCATCTGCCTGCTGGTTGTGAGGAATTTCTTGTGAGAGCAATGGCTGCAGATGCCAAGGTCAGTGAAGAAGGAGAGGGAGGAGTAATGCTGCCCCTGACAAATTCCCCTGCAGCCCATGGTGCAGCCCATGGTGAAGCAGGCTGTCCTCCTGCAGCCCATGGAAACCCACGGAGGAGCAGAGATCCACCTGCAGCCTGTGGAGGACCCGTGTCAGGGCAGGCGGATGCCTGAAGGAGGCTGTGGCCCATGGAGGGCCTGCACTGGGGCAGCCTTTCTGGAGGGACTGCACCCCATGGAAAAACGACTCACGCTGAAGCAGTTCATGAAGGACTGTAGCCTGTGGGAGGGACCTCACAATGGAGCAGGGGAGGAATGTGAGGAGCTCTTCCCCTGAGGAGGAAGGATCAGCGTAAAGCGACAAGTGATGAACTGACTATAACCCCCATTCCCTATTCCCCACCCTGTGCCGCTGGAGGCGGGGGAAGGAGGTGGAGATAATTGACATTATGTAAGCCTGGGAAGAGGTAGGGGGAAGTTATCTTGTTCTCTTCTATATTATCCTACTTTGGTTTTAATAACAAACAAATAGTTTTCCCCAAGTCGAGCCTGTTTTGACTGTAATAGTAACTTTAAGACTCATTCCCTGTTCTTATCTCAACCCTCGAGCCTTTTTTCCCTTATATTATCTCTCCCTATTCCCTTGGAGGGTAGGGGGAGTGAGAGGGAGACTGCATAGCTTGGTCCCAAGCAGGGCTAAACTACAACAATAGGATATATCAATAAATGTTAATTGCAACATATGTATTTTTTTCTTTCTTATTACATTGGTTTTATTTTCTTTCCTCTGTTTTCCTTTCGGAATGCAGGTAAACTTGCTGATGCGGGTTTTTTTGCACTCTCGTTTTATTATCTCTCTTTTATAATGATGTAATTTCTCTTCAGTCAAATTTAAAATCTAGAACTAATAGGACTGAAGATAATATTGACCATTTAGTATGTACTGTTAAGTACAATTTCAGCAATCAATTATGTCAGAAGTCAAACAGTAAAGAATAAATCAATGAGTGCTAAGTGTGCAAACCTTTGACATAGCGATATAGACAAGACGTAAGTTTTACTGCTGGAAAAATACCTGTATCCAGTATCAAGGTTACAGTGAACAAGATGAAGATGATAGACTGTACTGTTAAAGAAATAGTATATAAATCCAGCAAAGTGGTATGATTGTATATTGCAGTATTTATGTCACATTGAGTAGTGTATATAATGCTGGTTATCGTACCAAAGCACAAAATACAGTAGCTATGCTGGAAAGTGGCAGGTATTAAAGATTTATAAGAGGCTGAAGAAACTGATTCTGTTTTGATAGACAAAATGTCCTAAACGGAGTTATTAAGATTATGAAGTGCAATGATGAAGAAGATCCCAATAACTTTTGAATAATGCTGACAATGCATCTGTATATAAGTATATATATACTTATATATACGACCCTGAATGTGTGATTTTACTATCTACCAACTCCAGGCAGTCTCATGTCTGATGCTTCACACTGTTTCAATCTCAGCTCAGCCTTAAAAACTTTTCTCAGCTGTTGATCCACATTGGCCCAAAAGGAAAACTAATAAATTTAGCTGTCCCTTACAATAAGAGTCTTACATTTGGATGTGTTTCATTGAGTACTTTTCCTTTTTGTTTTTGCTTCTGTCAATATATTTTCTACATAATGGTAGCTTATAAGGAGCCAGAAAAGCAATGTATGGATTTGATAATTCCTTTAATGTTATCAAAGTAGAATTTAGCGACATTACTATGACTTATATGTACAGTAAAAAAGATTGTAGAATCATAGAGCAGTTAGGGTTGGAAGGGATCTTTAAAGGTCATCTAGTCCCATCCTTTTGCAAGGAGCAGTGACATCTCCAACTAGATCAGGGTGCTCAGAGCCTCATCCAACCTGGCCTTGAATGTTTCCAGGGATGCGACATCCACCATCTCTCTGGACAACCTGTTCCAGTGTGCCACAACCGTCATTGTAAAAATTTTTTTTCTTGATGTCTGATCTGAATCACTCTCCCCCTATTTTAAAACCATTGCCCCTCGTCCTTTCACAACAATAGAGAGCTTCTCCCTATCTTTCTTATAATTACTCTTTAAGTACTAGAAGGTTGCTATAAGGTCTCCCTGGAGCCTTCTCTTCTCCAGGCTGAACAGTCCCAACTCTCTCAGCTTGTTCTCATAGGAGAGGTGCTCCAGTCCTCTGGTCCTCTTTGTGGCCCTCCTCTGGACTCACTCCAACAGATCCACATCCTTCTTTTGCTGGGGGCTCCAGAGGTGGATGCAGTCCTCCAGGTGGGGTCTCAGGAGAGTGAGTACAAATACTATGAAATATTTTATTAACATTGAAATAGATTATATTCTGCATGAGAGAATCTGAGTTAAAATATTATATTTCATAAGTTTTATTTAGGCATTTGAGTGAAATTCTTTGTTTTCACAATAAATCCATTCATAGAAGTGAAAATTGAGAGGTTCACAAAATTTCAGTTTGGAATATCTGTTTTAGATAGTTATTAGAGCACACAGTAAGCTAACACTTATCTAATAAGTTGCTCCATAACTTTAAGTTTCAGAATTCATTTATTTTAAGTTCACTCTTTAAATTTTTAAGACTTTGGGATTTCTTATTTAGTGTTGATCATTTTAGAACTTTCTTAGAACAATATACATAGTTACTGTACTATATAGCTAAATTATAAATTACTTTTTTTTATTAAATGAGATAACATGAAATGCATATTTTAGAAAGTTTCATGTATTTTTAACTATACAATGAGAAATCCAGCAAATAAAAGGTGAAAAATGAGATATAGGCTTCTCCCATAACAGGATAAGAGAAGAGATCCTTCCCCTTCTCATTATTTTTCACTGCTGTTGCAGCAAAGGGCTTAGCCAATATCTCGGGGGGTTATACAATGCAGAAAGAATCCTTTAATAGATAGCTGTTGGATCAATCAAAGCCTCCTTCCTTCACTAATGAGATTATTGTCTGGAATTAAATAATGTTTTCTTCTTTTTAAAGGGAAGCAATCTACTTCATTGCAGACATCTCATTCTTCTCTCTTAGCATGATCACAGGGGTAGCTGGGTGAAGTCAAGGGCTGACATGAACATATTTATTTGGTGAGTCCTATCTGGGACCAGTGGAAATGACAGTTTTCTAGCCCTTAGAGAGCTTCTGCTCTTCTGAAAGAACAAAGTTTTAATGACATGAAAATGTATTCTTTTCTCATACCATCTTCAAACCTCCTTTAGAGTAATTTAATCCAACCCTCTATTAAAGCAGGGCCACCTAAAGCCAGGTGCTCAGGACCATGTCCAAACAAGTTTTTAATATCTCCAAGATGAGAGTCCACATCCTCCCTGGACAACCTGTGCCAGTGATCAGTCACACTCACAATAAAAAAAAAAACATCTCCTGACATTCACACAGAGCCTTTCATGTTTCAGTTTGTGCCCATTGCCTCTGGTCCTGTCACTGGGCACCACTGAAAAGAGGCCTGGCTGCATCTTCTTTACATCATGCCTTCAGGTATTTATGTACATTGATAAGATCCCTCCTGAGCCTTCCCTTCTCTGTGCTAAATAGATCCAGCCACCTTAACCTTTCCTTATATGTGAGGTGCTCCAGTGCCTTCACCATTCTTGTAGCCCTTCATAGGACTCTCTCCAGTATGTCCATGTCTTTCTGGTAATAGGGAGCCCAGAACTGGACACACGAGTCCAGGTGTGGTCTCATGAGTACTGAATAGAGGGGAAGAATCACCCCCTAATTATTTATTGGGATGGACCACTTGAGCTTGGAGGAGATGATCCTTGAATATTAAGCAGCTTTCTTGGGCCCCTCTTCTATGCTGCTATGCGATATGCTATGGCCTTATCCCATGGGAATCTTTCAAGCAGACCTTTGAGCAGGTCAAAGTCTGCTCTCCTAAATTCCCAGGTTGTGAGTTTGCTCTTCACTCTTCTCCTTGCCTTCAGGATCCTGTACTCTACCATCTCACAGTCAGTGCAACCTAGGCTGCTTTCAACCTTGACATCCCCTACGAACCCTTCCTTGTTTGTGAATGTGAGGTCTTTCAGGTCATCTCTTCTTGTTGGCATCACTTATGAATCACTGATGATCAGTGACCTCCAAGAACCTCCTGGACTACTTATGGTCTGTGCTGTTCCACTATAGTATCTGAAAGCTCATCTTCAGATGCAACTTGACTCACATCTCTCTTTGGGAGCAGTACCAGGAAACTAAACTGGGAGAGTTGTGGGAATAGTTCATTTTTGAGTAAAATGAGTGTACTGGATAAGGGAAGTAAATGGTGGCCTAAAATCTATTAAGAAGTGTTTAAAGCAAAATAGACAACTCTTAGGGTATAATTTTCTTCTTGTTGTCAAATAAGAGTTTTCAGATTATTTTGTTGTTTGGCTGGATTTATTTGGGAAACAAGAAATTATAAGACATGAGACCTGTAAACGATTTTCAGAGGCAGAAAGATTGTCGCTTTCAACTCTCAACCACCACCCAGTTACAAGTTTCTAAAATACAGATGAATTCTCCAAGTCCGAATTAGAATGATCACATGGACTCCTCAGGTAATAACAGCTATCTTTAAACTCTTTTGTATTCTTATCTGTTACTTTGGGGTAAAAGATAAGTAACTCTACTACAAGTCAATTAATATATATGAGAAGTCCGTACTGTCATCTTTTACCTAAAAGGTAGTAAAAGGTATTAATTGATATGTGGTGGTAGGTGCTTGAAATAATTCTGACTACTCCTCTGCTATATTGGAATGTAGCAAAATATATTTTCTTTTGTGTAAAAGATGTTGTAATAAATTTATGAAGGACTTAACTTTTCTTTCTTTTGCTTTTACAAATCCTTTTACAGTAAGAAAATACTTTCCATCCATATAGCATCTTTCTCCTAGATCCATACCTTTGCCTGCTTACAAACTGTTGTCATCAGAGTCACTGCTATAGAGTAAGGGGGTTTTCCCCTTTATTATGTAACCTACAAAGAGGTTTCAGGTTTGGAAAAGACTTTCCACAGAAAGAAGACACTTTACCATGGGGTACAGCAGGAGAGACTACTGTAATGTAAGTTATTTAAGTCTTATTATTGCAATAAATTTCACCTCAGCTTCCCAAGTGAGTGCTTTGTTCCTGAATATTCCTCCCAGTTAGTTCTCTTTTATTCAGAGAACAACAGAAGTGAATGAGTAAGTCAACTGAAGATCCTAAACTGACAGGCTTAGTCATTGATGCTAACCTTTATGAACCCTATAGACTCCTGTTTAAATAACAGCTCCTTAAAGAGACATAAGCCAAAGTTATGATCCATTTTAGAAGGAACTATTTACTACAGACATTGGAACAGAAGAGAATTTTTTTTCAGTGTTTGGGAATGTCTCATGCAATACAATACTGTTAGCTTAGGCCGATAGAAAAATAAACACATTCATCAATTTTATTATCAAATGTGTCAACCTGGGTTGCTACAGATAGGCTTTTAAATATGTATATAGAAAGGAAATTAATTACTGTAAGTACCTTTGGCTGTGGGTGGGTTGTTTTTTTTTTTGTTGTTGTTGTTGATTTGGTTTGGTTTGATTTTTTTTAATCATAACCTTTTTTACATACAGAATATTTAGACTGGTGTGCCCATGTATAGATATCATCTGTCTAGCTTTCAGACACCCATATTCAAAAGTCTTGCCCATCAGTTCATTACAAATGGAGTTCATTTTCCACTCATGTTTGCTTATGGACTCACAGTTCTTTGCACTTGTGCATTTTTTCTTGTCAAATATGATTGCAAGAACCGATTTTTTTTTTAAATGAAAATACCATACAGATGGGTATAAACATATTCAGAGTTCATATTTAAAGTTTTAAGCTGTGTTTAAATATATCAAACAGTAATTAATCTTCAAAGTCAACAAAAGGAATTTCATTTATCTTGGTATCCACTTCTAAAGAGGTAAATTACTGCTATTTCTCCATAGTTCATTGGAGGGATATTTTTTTCACAATGTGAAACAGTAATTCCTCCACGCAGAAGCTTTACACTTTTGCCATTAATTTAGGTTTTAATAGTACTGTCAAAGTTAATTCATACAAATTTATTCATGAGTTGGAAACATAAACCTCTGAAACTATATCTTAAGTTCAAAATCTTTTCCCTGGAGAATCTATGGTAATCCATAATTGGTGTTCTTCCTTCTCTACAATTGAACTGAACTCCCAGTTAAATGGCCCAGTCAGCTATTACAGATTTTTTTATTTAACAACATCTTAATTTGAGTCGATGGCTATTTTCATCCTAGGCCCTCCTTTAAATGTAGAGGGAGAAATGACATCCCTCATTCCTCAGTCAGGGAAACATGACAGTGCTCTAGGACTTCACTGTCCTGTGAATACCTGCAGATACCTCCTGAGGTGATCTAAATATTCTTATGTTTATCCCTTTTCCACATAAATTTTTTTTCCACACTATCTCATGCACTTTTATTCTTTCTTTCTATATAGATCCCTCAAAGGAGTGCCTAGATAAAATAAGAAAGTTGTCTGAATCTTTACAGTATGTTTAAATGTAAGAAATAATTTCTAACATATATATATATATATATATGATGAGTAAAAACATATTTACAGTCCTCTAGTTTTATGCAACCCTTTACCAATATAAAATCTGAGTCTTAGCAAGCACTGGCTTAGATGCTTCTTTCAGAGTATTTTTTTCTATGATAATACGAAGTTATTACAGAAGATATAACCCCCCCCCCCATGTAATTACAATAACATTGTGTATTTTGATAAATCATTTACATGTGTCATTTGCTAAACTTGGAAACATGCTATATAGCCTGACTGTGATGTCATTTGTATCAGGACAACTCTGCTAACTTCAATGAGAGTCATTTCAGGTTTATATTAGAGAATAAAAGTTATAAACTACAATAATTATTATATTTTCTTGTACAAGAATATGAATAATGAAGAAAGAAATTGGTGACAATTATGTAAATACTTTTTGATGAGATAACTTCATCCATTATAACCAAAAAAGATAGAATAGGATTAAGACATACTACACTTAAGTGACTTAATAATTATAAATTATAGTTCACAGAATCACAGAATGATCAAGATTGGAAAAGACCTAAAAGATCATCCAGTCCAACCATCACCAATACTTCTCAGCTAAATCATATCCCTCAACACAACATCCAAACGTTTCTTGAACACCCCCATGGTCGGTGACTCCACCACCTCCCTGGGCAGTGCATTCCAGTGCCTGACTACCCTTTCCGAGAAGTAATATTTCCTAATATCCAGCCTGAATCTCCCCTGGCGCAGCTTGAAACCATTGCCTCTAGTTCTATCACTGTCTACACGAGAGAAAAGGCCGACCCCCAGCTCACTACAACCTCCCTTCAGGAAGTTATAGAGAGCTATAAGGTCTCCCCTGAGCCTCCTCTTCTCCAGACTGAACAATCCCAGCTCCCTCAGCCGCTCCTCATAAGGCCTGTGCTCCAGACCCCTCACCAGCTTCGTAGCCCTCCTCTGAACGCGTTCCAGGGCCTCAATGTCTTTCTTGCAGTGAGGGGCCCAAAACTGAACACAGTACTCGAGATGCGGCCTCACCAGTGCTGAGTACAGGGGGACAATTACCTCCCTGTTCCTGCTAGTAACACTGTTTTTGATGCAAGCCAGGATGCCGTTGGCCTTCTTGGCCACCCGGGCACACTGTCGGCTCATGCTCAGCCGAGCATCAATCAGTACCCCCAGGTCCGTTTCCTCCACACAGTCCTCCAGCCACTCCGCCCCAAGCCTATAGCGCTGCCTGGGGTTGTTGTGGCCGAAGTGCAGGACTCGGCATTTGGTCTTGTTGAACCTCATCCCATTGGCTTCAGCCCAGCTCTCCAGCCTGTCCAGATCCCTCTGTAGGGCCTCGCTACCCCCAGGCAGATCCACACTCCCAGCCAATTTGGTGTCATCTGCGAACTTACTGAGGGTGCACTCAATGCCCTCATCCAGATCATCAATAAAGATATTGAAGAGGACAGGCCCCAGCACCGACCCCTGGGGAACACCACTTGTGACTGGTAGCCAGCTGGATTTCTCCATTCACCACCACTCTCTGAGCCCGGCCCTCCAGCCAGCTCCTTACCCAGCCAAGAGCGTACCCATCCAAGCCATGGGCTGCCAGCTTCTGCAGGAGAATACTGTGGGAGACAGTGTCAAAGGCTTTGCTGAAGTCTAGGTAGACCACATCAACAGCCTTTCCCTCATCCAGCAGATGGGTCACTTGATCATAAAAGGAGATCAGGTTGGTCAAACAGGACCTGCCCTTCATGAACCCATGCTGGCTAGGCCTGATCCCCCGGCCATCCCGCACATGCCGCATGATCTCCCTCAAGACTATCTGTTCCATAACCTTCCCTGTAACCGAGGTCAGGCTAACAGGCCTGTAGTTCCCCGGATCCTCCTTACAACCTTTCTTGTAAATGGGAGTCACGTTGGCAATCCTCCAGTCTTCCGGGACCTCACCAGTCAACAAGGAGCGCTGATAGTTATTGATTTTAAAGTTAAAAAGTATATTATTGCACATTATGTGAAATATTTGAGCTTTTTTTTTTTTTGCAGCACAGCATGCTAATAAAACTAGTTAATATATTTAAGACTATATTTAAGACTTACTTTTATGCATTTCTGAATACAGTAGTGATAAATATCCTTAAATTATTTACAATAGTCAAATGACTTGCGCAGGCTTCCTGGAGAAGTTCCAATTAGGTAAGTTCAAAATCTAGCCATAACAATAGAGAAAAAAATAAGTACAGTCTGAGCTCTTGAGAGACAATCCTGAAAGAATATTGCAAGCTAGTTGAAACACTATGGTAATCTCACTTTTTAGAGAAATATTAGGAAAAAAATCCTGATACGAAAAGTAATTATTTACTGTTATCTTCTGTTAATTAACAGAATTGCCCTGCAATTTTTTAAGTCACATTTCTTTATGAGGGAAAAAAGCAATTGTTGTGTCTTCCTCCCAGCCACACCCACCCTTTCTCTCTTAATTTTCTCTTGTCCATGGAAACTACACTTAAAGTAATGATGCAGAACAGTAGGTGGAGGAGGCAGAGTCAACACATCTTCAGCAACTGCTATTTTTTGAGTACAGTTAGAGGACAAAAAAATAAAAAAAAATTAAGAAACCCATTTTTATACTTAACAACATTTCTTCCAGAGAGTTTCACTTTTACAACAAGACTGAAAACCCCCTGAGGAGACAGGCTGAATGAAGTGTATATTTAGTTGAATGCAGACTGAAGCACTTGCTTTCCCAGCATTTCCCCTTGGTACTGCAAGGACAGAGGAGGAGGAATTCATGAGGCTGTGCACTACACTTAATGCAGAAATCCAAGAGATTTCAAGGAATGCCATGGAGGTTAGACATTTGAAAAAAAAAAAAAAGTGAGAAATACAGTATCAACAAGTGTGTAGATTTGACCTGTTTTGGATCAAACCTCCTCAAGGTATTATTTATGAAATAAATACTCTGCTAGGCATAATGGAATGGTATGGATGATAGTTATTTGTTGTTTTATCTGCCAGATGTACCGAGGCTCATGTGCTTAAGATACTTTCAATAGTTACAGTAAGGGCAGTGAAAGAAGTTTGGGGTTTTTTTAGATAAAACATCGTATAGAATCATCATAGAATAATTTGGGTTGCAAGGGACCTTTAAAGGTCATTTTGTCTAACTCCTCTGCAAGGACCAGGGACATCCTCAATCAAATCATGTTTCCCAGAGCCCCATCCAACCTGGCCTTGAATGTTTCCAGGGATGGGACATCAACCACCTCTCTGGGCAACCTGTTCCAGTGTTCTACAACCCTCAGTGTAAAAATTTTTTTCCTTATATCCAGTCTGAATCTACCCCACCCCACTCTATTTTAAAACCATTACCCCTTGTCCTATCACAACAGGCCCCACTAAAAGTTTGTCTCCATGTTTCTAATAAGCCCCACTTAAGTAATGAAAGGCTGCAATAAGATCTCCTCAAAGCCTCCTCTTCTCCAAGCTGAACAACCCCAACTCTCTCAACCTTTCTTCACAGGAGAGGTGCTGCAGCCCTCTGATAATTTCTATGGCCCTCCTCTGGACCTGCTCCGACAGGTACATGTCTTTCCTGTGCTGAGGGCTCCAGAGCTGTATGCAGTACTCCAAGTGGGGGTCTCACCAGAATGGAGTAGAGGGGCAGAATCACCTCTGTCGACCTGCTGGCCACGCTTCTTTTTTTTAATACAGCCCAGGATGCAGTTAGCCTTCTGGGCTGCAAGTGCACATTGTTGGTTCATATCCAGCTTTTCATCCACCAGTACCTCCAAGTCCTTCTCCTCAAGGTTACGCTCAATCACTTCACCCCTCAGACTGTATTGATATTGGGAGCTGCCCTGACCCATGTGCAGGTCTTTTCATGTGACCTTGTAGAATTTAATGAAATTTCAACAGGCCCACCTCTCAAGATCGTCAAGGTCCCTCTGATGGTATTGCTTCCCTCCAGCATGTCAACCACACCACACAGCTTGGTGTCATCGGCAAACTTGTGGAAGGTGCACTCAATCCTTCATCTCTCAGTTCCCTTAGGACCTGTGGATGCATCTCATCAGGTCTCATGGACTTGTGCGTCTTCAGGTTCCTTAGATGGTCTTGAACCTGATCTTCTCCTAGAGTGGATAGTTCTACATTCTCCCAGTCCTTGCCTTCTGTGAATTGGGCAGTATGACTAGAACACATGCTGGTGAAGATTGATGCAAAAAAGGTCATTGAGTACATCAGCCCTCACCGTATCTAGGGTAATCAGGTCTCTCATTTCCTTCTGGAGAGACATTTTCCCCAGTCTTCCTTTTATCTCTGATGAGCCTATAGAAGCTTTTCTTATTGCACTTGGTGTCCCTGGCCAGATTTAATTATCAGGGCTTTAGCTTTCCTAACTGGATCCTAACTGGATCCTAACTGGATCCTAACTGATCCCTGGCTGCTCGGACAATTTCTCTGTATTCCTCCCAGGCTACCTGTCCTTCCTTCCACCCTCTGTAGTCTTCCTTGTTGTTTTTAAGTTGGTCCAGAAACTCCTTGTTCATCCATGCCTCCTGGTGTTTTTGCCTGAGTTCCACTTTGTTGGGATGGCTCGCTCCTGAGTTTGGAGAAGGTGATTCTTTAATATTAATCAGCTTTCTTGGGTCCCTCTTCCCTCCAGGGCTTTATCCCATGAGAAAATCCCTAAAAAGACCTAGCAAGGTAGTGAGCTTACTGTCTGCCCTCCTTGCTACCCTAAGGATCCTGAACTCCACCATTTCATGATCACTGCAGCCAAGACTGCCCTTGGGCTTCACATTCCCCACTAGCCCCTCCTTGGTGGTGAGAACAAGATCTAACATAGCCCCTCTCCTTGTTGGCTCCTCTGTCACCTGGAGAAGGAAGTAATCATCGTCCTGGATTGATTATACCTTGCTGTTTCATCCCTCCAACAGGTATCTGGGTGGTTGAAGTCCCCCATGAGGACCAGGGCTTGTGAACATGAGGCTGCTCCTATCTGTCTATAGAGGGCCTCATCCACTTGATCTTCCTGGTGGGGTTGCTTGTAGCAGACCCCTACTATAACATCACCTTTCCCTGTCCTCCCTTTAGTTTTAACCCAGAAGCTCTCAGTCAGCTCCTGATCCATCCCCAGGCAGAGCTCCATGCACTCCAGCTGGTCATTGACATAGAGCATGACACTCTCTCCTCATCCCCTCTGTCTGTTCTTCCTAAAGAGTCTATATTCTTCCATTCCAGCACTCCAGTAGTAGGAGCCATCCCACCACAGCTCTGCGATGCCAATAAGATCACAGCACTGCAGGAATGTGCACATCTTTAACTCTTCCTGTTTTTATCTTACGCTATGTGCATTTGCATAGAGACACTTAAGTTGGGCTCCCAATGAAGCTGACTTACTGGCTGGAGTGACTGGAATTCCTTTGTGTGGCTGTTCAGGTGCTCGCCTGCTGACCTCTGATCCTCCTCCAGGCTCTGGGCTCTATTGCTGGCACTGGCATCAGACTGAGAGAAGTGGGATGGATTGAGGTTCTCCTCCCCCAGCAATTTCAGTTTAAAGCTCTCTTTGCCAGTTTGGCAAGCCTATGACCAAAGATCCTCTTCCTGTTCTCTGTCAGATAGACCCCATTAGCCCCTAGTAGGCCAGGTCTCTCAAAGCGAGTCCTATGGTCTAAGTAGCTGAATCTCTGGTGTGGCACTAGTCCTGTAACCATGTGTTGATTCACTAGATTTGACTGGCCCTTTCAAACCCCTTCCCTTTGACGAACAGGATTGATGAAAAAAAAAAGTCTGTGCTCCAGAGTCCCTTGCCACTGCTCCCAGGGCTCTGTAATATTTCTTGATACCATCAAGCTGCTCCTACCTGTATCACTGGTGTCCAAGTTAAACAACAGTGGGCTGTATGATGCTTGGTAGTCTATCAGTAACATCTCTGATACAAGCCCCTAGTAAGCAGCACACCTCTCTAGAGTCTGACAGGTCAGCAAATGAGTGCCTCTGTACCTCACAGAAGAAAGTCGCCTACTACTATTACCCGTTGATTTCTCTTGTTGTTATACAGGGAGCAGGTTGGGCTGTCTTCCTTGGCTCCAGCATCTCTCCTGATGTGATGGGTCTTTCCTCTTCGGTCTGCAGAGTGGTGAAGTGGTTCTGCAAGGGCACCTTAGGTTTGGGGTGAGTCTTTTCGTCCTACTGGTCCTTGTCTTGCAAGCTTCCATTCTTGTGCATCATTGGCTCCCCTCCCTTCTGTGTGCACCGGTGAGGGAGTTTTTGCCTGTTTGGCTGTGGGCTGTGGGTCTACTGCAGACTGTACTTGGAACCAGCTGTCTAACTCCTTCTTAGCGTCCCTGATGCTACACAGCCTCCTCATTGCTTCCTGCAGCTCAGCCACCTGCTGCAGGAGCTCCTCTGCCTTGGCACACCTTCTGCAGGCAGGGCTGTCGCTTGTCCCTGCCCCAAGAGAAAGGTCCAGGCACTTCCTGCAGCTTGAGGTCTGCATTGCTGCCTCTCCCTTCAGCAGCTCTGTCTGCGTGGAGACATTGGCCACTGCTGGGGTAGATGGTGCAGACCCCACAGCCCGAGCTGCGGTCTTTGCTCTCAGACGAATGCCCACCATTCTCCCTTGAAGGTCAGGTAGGACGGGTGCCCTTGACCTGTGCAGATGGTCACACAACAGTGCCCAGTTGTGGGGTTATGTATACTCAAACCTCCCACTCTGTCAGTAGAATGCCCCTCCTTCGAAGAGGAGGCCCCCTCCCTGCGTGCTCTCCTGCGCAAACTGTCACACAAGCTACAGCGCCACACCCTGGCTGATGTCCCGCGCCCTGTTTGCCCATCCTGTTTGCAGCGCCTCTTAGGTGCTCCTTAGGGCTGTCTTTTGCAGCAGTCATGGGGTGACTGCTGTTACTCCTGTCCCCTCTTACATCTCATCAACCACTTTCATCAGAGCTCCTGGCTCCTGGTGGGTCTCTGCGCTCCTCTGGGGTTCCCCTAGCTCAGGAAACCCCTCTGTATGCCTCAATCCCCCATTCCACTGTGTCTGCATCGGAGCTAGTCACTTTGGTGATATTTCTTCTTAAGTCTCAAGACTACCTTAAATTTATCGAAGACATTAAAAAGTGAGAAATTTGTAATACCTGTAGTGCAAAGCTCTCCTAAGCAATACAAAGGTCATGATGACACTGAAAGATACAAGCTTACAGATAGCAAGAACTGGTGGAGCAAGTTGGTCTCTCCATAAGTTTCTGTTAGCACAAAACCTTAGTGTGAGGGTCACCAGGCTGCTGGATGGAGGAGTACAACTTTTGAAAGGACCTTCTGAAATAGTTTTGGAAGGAATGAACACAGAGGAAATGAGTATTGTGCATGCAGTGTGTCATAAAGAAGTGGCTAAAAGACTGGATAACATAATCTGAACCACAGACAGTGAGCCTGCCAGGAATCACAGAATCATAAAATCATTACAGTTGGAAAAGACCTTTGAGATCATCAAGTCCAACCATCAACCCAGCATCACCTTGTCTACTAAACCATGTCTCGAACTGTCATGTCTACATGTTTTTTGAACACCTCCAGGTATGATGACCTTCATTACTTCTCTGGCTAGCCTCTTCCAGTGCCTGAACACACTTTCAGTTATGAAATTTTTCCTAATATCCAATTTAAACCTCCCCTAATACAACTTGAGGCCATTTCCTCTTGTCCTATCACAAGTTCCTTGGGAGAAGAGACCAACACCTGCCTCCCTACAACCTCCTTTCAGGTAGTTGTAGAGAGCAATGAGGTCTTCCCTCAGCCTCCTCTTCTCTAGACTAAACAATCTCAGTTACCTCAGCCTCTCCTCATCAGACTTATTTTCCAGACCCTTAGCCAGCTTTGTTGCTCTTCTCTGGATGCACTCCAGCAACTCAATGCCCTTCTTGTAGTAAGTGGCCCAAAACTGAACACAGTATTCGAGGTGTGGCCTTACCAGTGCTGAGTACAGGGGCATGATCACTTCCCTACTCCTGCTGGCTGCACTATTCCTGTTATAAGCCAGAATTCTCTTGGCCTTCTTGGCCACATGAGCACACTGCTGGCTCATGTTTAGCCAGCTGTCAACCAGCACCCCCAGGTCCTATTCCACCAAGCGTCTTTCCAGCCACTCTTCCTCAAGTTTGTAGAGTTGTGTGGGGTTGTTGTGACTGAAGTGCAGGAGCTGGGACTTGCCCTTGTTAAACTTCATACAATTGACCTTGGCCCATCAATCCAGCCTGTCCAGATCCCTCTGCAGAGCCTTCCTACCCTCAAGCAGATTGACACTCCTGCCTAGTTTGGTGTCATCTGCAAACTCACTGAGGGAGCTCTCAATCCCTTCATCCAGATCATTGATAAAAATGTTAAACAAGACTGGGTCCAGCACTGAGCCCTTGGGAACACCGTTTCTGACCCATCACCAACTAGATTTAACTCCGTTCACCAAAATTGTCTGGGCTCAGCCATCCAGCCAGTTTTTTTTACCCAACAAAGAGTACACTTGTCTAAGCTACAAGTTGCCAGCTTCTCAAGGAGAATTCTGTGGAAGACAGTGTCAAAGGCTTTACTAAAGTCCAAGTAGATAAATAACATCCACAGCCTTTCCCTCATCCACTAGGTGGGTCATGTAGAAGGAGGTCAGGTTGGTCAGTTAGGACCTGCCTTTCATGAACCCATGCTGACTGAGCCAGATCTCAGGAGGAAGAGGAAATGAGGAAATGCAGGAGAGTTACAACCAGCAAAATTTCCTGAAGCAGAGGAGTTTTTACCGTGACAGTATGTATTCTAGCACATATAATTTATTCCTATTGTGATAGTGCATAGGCTGTAAAAAATAAATCATATGCAAGGAAAAATATTTATTACATAAATTTGAAAAATTAAAAAAAAACATTCCTAGAGTGTGCAAGACTCAATCATATACTAGTTGTTATAAAGAGACCTGTGGGTTCCATTTGTCAGTAATGCAGAAGACACAACATAGCTAATAGTAGCAACCCTGATCCAAGACTTAGTGTCTTTCCATAAGCTTCAGTAGGTTGTTATAAATAAAATGGGAACTTTATGGGAATTGTGACTAGCTTAAAAGGTAATAACTCTTATAAACACAATCATTTACCATCATCTTTTGTAGAAATTTCATTCAAAAGCATGTAGAAATTCTGTCTATTGACAGTTAAGAACAAAGATGATGTTAGGCAGTGAAAACGTACAGAATGTGGCTTCTTTTAAGCCAAAATAGCAAGCTCCAAAAAGAAGTATGCTATAGTGGTCTATGACCATTTCTGTTTCTCTCTCTTTGAACTCTTTATCAAAATGTTCCCTGTTTCTTAGCCCTGAAGATATCTTCTCCTCCATTTCTCTCATAATAGAAAACATAAATATTAAGAAATCCCAGGCAAGCTTTAAATTCTGATTCTTTAAAATATGCTTTAAAATCTTATGCTGTAGCAAATCTATACTTGATGTATGCTCCTGCTAAGGTTACTCAGGCATTACTTTGATTAGTCCATTTTTTTTTTAGCCCTTTTATTTTCTCCCTCCTGTTTTCTTGTGTTTTGCAAATATAGTTAGATGAGCTAACTTCCACTAACAGTTTTAGTTACAACTAGTAGGGAGTCTACTATTGTGTTTTAGGGTGTTTTTTTTTTTACTAGGAAACTGTCATTGCAAATATTACACATTATTCTAAGAAAGCTTCTAAAAATTTTCTATGATTGATCCAAAACATCTGCAGCTTCTATACCACTTTTCCCAATCCTAGGTCTCATTACAAGACTTATATTCAAAATCCTTATAAAGTTCTAATAGAAGCTGAAAATCAGGAGCAATATGTAATTCCTTGACATTCTCTGACTCTCTTCCTTGCTCCCTTCTTCTCCTCATTCCCCATCAGTATTTAAAAAGCACACAAAAGGAGCAAGTCAATGATAAAATAGAACGGGTTTCAAATACAAGTTTCTGCATCTTCTAAATGTAGTTACGTTGCAGTAATGTCTATAAAATGAGAATTTTTAACAAACATTGAGAACATAGTCAAGCTTAATACTGACTTAAAATTGGATTATTTTGTTCCAGCTTTTTCATTTTACTCTGCCTTACTCCATTCTTACTTTAATTTTAAATGTTTATATTAATTTCATATCAGTTACATGTTTCAATGTTTTTTTTTCTTTTTCCCCTAGATCTCTAAATACTTGAATATCCTTTTCAGAAAACTATAGAAATTTCATGCTGAAGTCATTTTACATTGAGCTTCTTAGAATAATAGAAATTAAAATAGGAAGAGACCCATTGGGATAGATGTGAAGTCTACAACTAATAAAGTCCACATCAGCTTAAAAAACCTCCACATTTGCTTCTACCTTCCAGACTAACTATCCCATTCAAATATATCTCACAAAAAATGTGGAAAGTGCATGAAGACCAGTTTGTTCCTGAGTCCTTGTAACAGAGTTAGTCCTTAAAAAACTGATGATAAAAGGAAGGCATGAATGCAGGTCAATATCCTTCAACATGAGACAATTCATACTGTTGTCCTGTATAGTCGGAAAGAACTGAATGTCCTTAAAGTTAAAAGCCCTTCTGAAATTCTTTCTGGGGTAGCATATGTCTGCTGTACTCTCAGGAGCATGTCTGTGTCAAAAAAGATTAATATAAACTGAGCTGTTCACCTTAGTCAATATTTAGTCAAGTTGTAGAGGTTTAGTTCTTTTAAACTTCACTCATCAATCAGTCTTGTTATATTTTTGTACTACTCATATGTAAACTCCTTCTAATTTGTCAATATCGTCATAGTAATGTGGTCCCCAGAATTGAATACAAGAAGTATAAATAGCTTTCAAATATCTTTATTATTATTATTATTATTATTATTATTATTATTATTATATTTTATTATTATTATTATTATTACAAACACTTAATATTACAAATATATCCATTGGGCTAAAGTTTTAATAACAGACTTTGATTTGGCATCTGCAATCAATTGCAAGATGAATCAATTGTAGATACATTTGACACCATTAAATACTTAGTTCTGTTACCGTTGCCTAATTACCTGAAAATTAGGTACCTAGGTGAAACTTCTTCATGAGAAAAGTCCTCTGAAACGATGCTTTAATATGTCTGGATTGCCTTTAGATTAATATCAAATCACACATGAGCAGAACAGACTAGAAATGACGAAGTCACAGTAGGTAGTTTTAGAGCTGCTAGTACTATTGCAAAACAGAGCACTCAGGAAACATCTACAAAAATATTTTACAAAGGCATTTTTAACACCTTTCATAATAATATGTTTAGGATGTGACAGATGTGAAATCTTCTTGACTCAAAGAGTATTTCAGTGACTTTGGAAGTCCTTGAAGAACAAGAACAGCCATGAGCCTCACATGAATTAATTTTTCTATGCATCTGCTCTACAGGCAAGCTGCAGACAGCTTCTAGGAGTGCCTGAGAGTCTCATGCATCTCTAGCAAGCCCTTTAAAAGCATTTAAGACATTGTCTATTTGTTCAAGAAAATCATATTCTCATGACTCACCAGTGTGTTGTGTATACATTCTAGCTAATAGGACTTTCAAAAATCTTTTATGAAAAATTCACATGAAGTACCCAAAAGACTGGTAGAAAATTAATTGGAAAAGACATTTATAAGATAAGTACTGTTGTTACTGTCTTCTTATTTCTAAGATTGAAGCAAGAGATTTAGCTGATCAGCTAACAGTTGTGGTACTTGTATTCTAAAAGTTTGGGAAAGTGTCACAGCACCAGCTGGTAAATGGTTAAACACCAAATGCAAGAGAGAGACCTACAGGTAAATATTATATACAGCAATACTCTGCAAGAAGTTAGCATGAAAAGTATTGGTATCTAAGCATAGTGAAGGTACAACAATGAACTCGGACATTACCTAAACTGCTGGATGCTGCAATAAATCTTGAAAATATTTGTGTAAGCATGTAAGCTGACAATTCCTGAAGAAGGGTTTGTTGCAAGGCATTGAAGGTATAAACCAAGTAAGATATAACAAAACATTCTATTCTGAGAACAGTAGTCTTACCATCACTAAGATTACCAAATAGAGGCTTCAAAATAAAGAATATTAAAACCCCATGTATATAAAATTAGGTTTAGTTGGAGAATTTCTGGAATAGTTAGGTCATAGTTTCTCTAATGTCCAGTGTTCCATTAAAAAGGAAGAGAAAATTGCTTTGAACATTATTCAGTGTATGGTATGAAAGGTGCTTCTGGTTCTTTTCACAAACTGTTGTAAATCAAAAGCGATGTTATTAAAACTGATAAAGCTAAACACTGATGGAAAGAAAACAAAAAATGTTAAATGAGAATTCATCCCAAAGTACTGAGTTTTTATAGAACCATTATTGTATGTCAGTACCTAGAAAGTACAAACAAATTTAACTCTAACAAAATCAGTGACAGGAGAGCAAGGTACAAACCAAGAGTACGTGGTACTAGAGGTCATGGCATTCCTGCCTATTGATATACACTGCAAATAAAACTGAAGAGAGAGTCTTCAGAACTGGCATTTCTCAGGGTTTAGTGTCAAGCCTGAATTTCAGAGATGAAAAAAACATTTGTCAAGTTGTTCTGTTCCTCGAACTTAAACTGATTCCATTGCCAATAATCCAGATCAATCAAGATACATACTGTTCCTGGAATTACACATGGAGATTTCAGTGAGACTTTTTCATTGGAAAAATATAGTTTGAACATTAGATAATCTGATATTAGCTAATCTGAAATGTAATTACCATTTACTTGTAATTTGATGCATACATCAGCACTAATGGCTCCAAGTTTGATTGCTTTTTGTGAAGAGTTATGTTTACATGTGACTATCTACTGTTATTTTCTAACATGATGCATGGGGAATGCCTATAAAGGAATTTTATCCATAAACTTACTCCTTCCTGCTCTGTATGTAGGCGTAAAGCAGAACTATAGACAAAGCACACAAAGAAAGACTGATTGCATTGACAAAAAAAAGAGCAATTTAAGATATTTCACTATCTTAAAATTGTCTCTTAAATAATTATTTCTTCACACATTATTTACTGATGATTTTTTTTTCCCCCTCAGGATGACAATTTTTGTTAAAAAAAAAAAAAAAAAAAAAAAAGGACTACAAAAGTTCTTTTTTCACACATAAGCTTGATAGGGTCAATAACAAAAAATAATCTGAAGGTACTTATTCTTTTTTAATGAACACTTCAAATTTTATTCTTATTTATTCAAAAGTCAAGACAAACACTATTTAGCTTGAAGCATGTGAATGCTCCCTTTGATGTGAGTGCATGAAGTTAATCACATGCTCTATTGGATTAGATCATGAATATATATTGATTTCACTGGCTTTCCAGGAAAGGAAAGATGTTACAGTCAAAGCGGTACAGCTTTATACTTGTGTATGACTTCTTTGTGGCAATGTATATAAGCCTGAGTGGAAAGTATATTAACCTGGCATATTGCAGTGATGAAATGAGAAAAAAGAAAAAAAAAAAAAAAAAGTGACACAGGTGTTAATGACATGTTCAAGAATGTCTCTTATGTAGTCTAGGCAATTGCAAACATACCTGTAACATCACAGGATCATTAAGAAATCATTAAAATGAGATTAACCAAATATTCGTATATGAAGTCACTGAATGTCAGTGATTTTTCTGTTTCTAGATCCAGTACTACATATTACAGTAAGTTTCATATTCCTTTACCTTTTTTCTTGGACTTTAATATTAACCCTCAATAAACCAGTTACATCAGTTAAGAGTCATACTTGCCTTTAAGTAAGATTTAAGGTTAGAAGATATTTAGGAGCTTATAATTTTCTTATTTCTCTTTCTTAAAAGCACATGCATCTTTCTGACCCTTAGTCATTTTTATAGTGATCTCATCCTAACAATGTCTTTGTCTTATCTGAATCCGGCCAAGAGAAAAGGCTTTCTAAAAGCAACTCTACTATTGGATAAAACCAATGTTTATATGAAAGCCAATTTTTATACGAAAATAAAAATACAGGATTTTTTTTCACATTTTTACTTACTCATTGTCTTGCCACCCTTTGAAATCTCTCAAGCAATTTTAAAATCAATTTTTCTAGTATAAATAATCCCTTGTACCTGTAGTTAAAAAGAAATCTATGGCTCAGGATTAATATTTGCAGATTCAACAATTTATAGCTAGTAGAGTTGTGGAAATTAAACTTGTATTCTTGAAGACCAAATCCATGGTGTGGATTTATTCTTCACCTACAGAAGAGACCAAACAACAAAGAGCAAGCTGGATCTCTTAATGTGGTCTGGAGAGTGTTATGCTCTATCTGTACTGACTTTAATAATGAAAACAAAATTTAAAAATTAGGTTGTTTAAGATTATGCAGAAAAGTATCTCAGATAAAGTGCAAATATATGCATGTTGTTGTTCCAACAGAGGAAGAAGGATTTTTTTTTTTTCCTAAGGAGTTTAAATAATTTATTTCTTTTACAGTTTTATCTTCAAATACAGTTTCTGTGTTTTTATTTTCTTGTAGAAGGAGCAGAGGTGTTTGTGTGCACTCTTTCTCTGTGTCATCATGAGGGAACTGACAGACAAAAGGCCTGGCATTAAAAGTTGGAGTTAAATAGTATCTCTGCTTCACAAATAACTATACATACATACATAAAAATAATATATACATATTTGTATTTCTATGTTCATAAGAAGGATCTCACTGATAAGGGAGACATTGTTACAGATAGTAGGAAGCTTTGCTTTGACATGCACTGCATGCTTTCGTAGAAGGAAACAGAAAAGATAAGAGAGTCCAGAAGATAAAGAATATCCTTGGTATGTTTAGAAAAAGAATAGTAAACAAGAAACAACCAATTTCTAAATTGCACTATGCTGTCACTTAACGCTTCCCTCAGACTAAAAAAAAAATAAAAAATTGCAGTCTCTTGTAGAACAACTTGTGGCCATTGGTAAATGGTCATTGCAATGTTTCTTCGCAGTCTGCCCCTCTGCCTTGCAAAAAATGCTCTGTTGAGGTTAGAGAAGTAAAAATTCAAACATTAGATATACCACTGGCTTAAGAATGCATATCCTAAGCAAAAAGAAGATAAGTCATAATCTCAATGATTATAACTTTCTTATGGAATATGTATAGCACAGATAGTTGCAGGTTCATTTGAAAAAAAACATTGTGGTACCTACAGAGTCTAGCTTTTCCCAATAGCAGAACTAACTGAATAGAAAGCAATAGCTTTAATATATTTTTTTAAGTAAGTCATCCTGTAGAATTGGTCATGAACTGCTTATAAAACTTAAAGAAGTCTATAGAAAGCCTACAACTCCTTATTAACTTCTGTGACTTCCAAATAGATTTCCTATAAAAGTGTATTACATTGTTGTTAAGTTGTGCCTGATCTGTCTGTAAACATGTGCTCCAGAGTATGGACATGTCTGATAGTGTAGTCTAGATGGAGAAATTACATGCAAGGTAACAAACGCAAAAAAAAAAGCAGAAGAAACTGGATCATGAGCTTTTAAAACTCTGTTCTCTGTTTGTCATCAGATTAAAAATTAGTACCTAAGATGTTATATGGACAGAATTCCCATAGTGTCTAAACTCAACACTCCCCTAATCAAGAGATGATATGAAAGGCTTATAAAAAAAAATGGTATAAACAAAACTAGAAAGTTTGTCGCAGCCCTTATTGACTACTGCCCTTCAAATACGCAGCCTGGCTGCTCGGTAGAGTGGAGTGACCAAGCTAATAGGAGCTGATCAGAATTATTTCCATGCCACACCTGAAAATTAGTATTCTGGTTCTGTGCAACACCTCTTACAAAAAGTTAATAGTCAGCTCTTAGTCTCCAGAATAGAGTGAGTTTTGCTTTGAGATGTAAGTATCTTAAGCTGTCAGTATAGTTCATGAGCCTACTACCCATATTTGCTTTAACAATTATTTTTTATTTTTGTTTTGCACATACATAGTGACACTCTGTCTGTAATTTGCTGCCTTTCCTATCCTCTGCTAGAACTCTAAAAAAAAATCAGCCAGCAGGAGTTTATGTCCTCTTTTCTGTAGGAAATGGGTTTCAGTGATAGATTCATTTAGCTAGTCACAAACCTTACATTTGTAAGTTTTCTTGTTTTTTTTTTTTTTCTGGAATAAATTCATTAATTATGCTGACTTTATACTATAGCATGTAAAGAAATAAAGTAATAGAAGAGTTTGAAAATAAGATAGAGAAGTTTGAAACTTTTAGATGGCTCATTCCTGAGGCTGTTCAGCACTTTTCCTCATAATGAGTGCACCATGTTTGCGTTGTCTCAGACTCTTTTTAATGTTTAGTGCAGCCATTTATTTGAAGGCACTTTTTATGTTGGAATTCATATTGGAGTTTCACTTCATATGGCTGACTCATGCAGTACTGTGCATGTTTAAAATTGTCATAGAATATTTCAGGTTCAAAGATAATAGTACACGTTTATTCTTTCATATGCTACTCTGAATTCCTCTTCAAATATCTTAGCTCCCTAGTGACCAGGTTTTCAAAGATGGCTTCGGTTTGTAATGACATAATTTTGCACATGAAAGTAACTACATCTGCATTTTCCACCTTCACAAACCTATCTCTGGTTTTCCAAAAGTCATATGATAAAAACATACTAGTAAACTCAAATATAATTTTTTTTTACAATGAGGGGGGTAGAATACTGGAATAGGTTGCCCAGAGAGGTGGTAGATGCCCCATCCCTGGAAACATTCAACGCCAGGTTGGATGAGGCTCTGAGCAACCTGATCTAGTTGCTCCCCCCCCTCGCCCCGCCCCTGCAGAGGGGTTGGTCTGGATGACCTTTAAAGGTCCCGTCCAACCCTAACTATTCTATGATTCTATTAAAAAAAACCCCTACATTATAATGCTTCAAAAGTAGAGGTCAGCTTGAGGTAAAAAAGCAACATTAAGATATGTCATATTAAAAATCATAACTGAGAAATTGTTTATTCAATGAAAAAATACACTGACTAGCTTAAAGATGAAAATTATAGTCCACATTCTTCTACCTAGGGAGGGAAGAAAAGATATTGTACTTTGTTATAATTAGGACTAATTATTTTTTAAATTTGATTAGAATTCTTACAGATCTTTTAATTAACTTTAGGGCATACCTTCAGATTAAATATCATAGCAGACATTTCAGTCTTCTTTTTTTCAGTCCTGAAAAGCTTGAGCCAGTATCTGTTAGAAGCCTTCAGAGCTACTTGAACTATGTTGTATTAAAACATTTGAGTCTCTTGCCTTTTTTAAATTTAGTTATCATTGATTATATTATTATTGTTTTTATTTAGAAGAGTAGAGACTTTATGTGTTGGCAATAATTTGAGCTAAAAAAGAATCTCAGATCCTTGGGATTTGTTATGACCCTCTGATTCTACTTGTGACTGATTATGGATTTAAATATTTTTATATATTTGGTCTGTGGTGGCTGGTCTCATGACTCAGAAGGAGACAATGTTGTAAACATTGCTGTCTTTGATTTGTTCTCTGTATTTAATTTATTCTTAAGAATCACTCACTGACCATTTCACTCACTTTTATTCAATAGAAAACCAGTTTTTACAACCATAAGACAAAACAAGTAAACCAGGGAGATGAGAAACAAGAAAGGATGAAGTGATTTTGGAGTATAAAAGCCTTGGCTTGAGGTGAGGCCTGAAAAGTAGGCTCACTCACCTCTCCAAACCCTAAAACAGAACGCCAGTTCTTGTGGCATATGAACTAGGCATCATGTCAGAAACCATGTATACCTCCTTGTGTCCACACATTCCTTCCTCCTTTTCTTCATTCTCTTTTCTCCCTCCTGTGACCCAGAATTTATACCCTTCTTCGCTTCCCCTAAACCAGAATTCCTCCCCACTTCAGAATATCCTGTTTATGCTGCTGCTGAGAAAGGTATTACCAATAAATGACTATGACACCAACCATACCTATCACAATGCCAAAGTTGCCCTTTTTTTGGAAGTCACCCTTTCTAGTAATTTCCTTCTTCACTGAGTAATTTTCTACTTTTTTTTTTTCCTTCTATTTGTGCTGCTTCTCTTCTTTTATAGAAATATTTCCATTAAACCTACCTTATTTATATAATCTTACTTAAAGTAGGACATACCTTTTATATAATTCTACAATCACTCTGCAATTGTCATATTTCTCTCATATGATTTAAGACATCTGTCATCTGTCATGCTGTGCTATATTATCCTTATTTCCATAGTTTGCTTTCAGAGTCTTAATAATTCTTGAGCTATACCTCTATCCACCTCTTATAAAAGGTTAAAATAAGCATTATGAAATTACCTGTGGATATGTTTATATTGTGGTTACTCTATATACTTCTGAAACACTTTAGCCGTATTTATAATAGTATCAGCCACTCATTGTCCAAATTGATAATCCAGAAGTATGCCTAACTATTTTCTTAATTATGAAATAGATAGTTAGACAGAAATTCCTTCTATCTAGGCAGCATCAGTGCTTCAGATGCTGGTTTCAACCCTAAAGCTAAAGTGTTTCCCAGAATGAGGACAATATGTTGAGCCATACCCCTGCCACCACTTTCAGGAGTCTGTGTTGCTCAGTTAGATATCTGTTTCTCTTCAAAGCTTGCCATTTCTTTTCTTGGTTTGTATTACTCTCTTGTACCACTCTCCCTAACATAAAGTTGTATATTTTTCTGGAGAAACACAAAATGTTCATGAGATATTATGACTTTGTTTTTGTAATAATAATATTGCATTGCATAGAGTAATAGTCTTATAAACCCAGTCTCTTAAGGATTACATATAGTCATAGAATCATAGAATCATAGAATCATAGAATCACATGGTTGGATGGGACCTATAAGATCATCTAGTCCAACCGTCTTCCCACTACCATTGCTGCCACAGCTACTAAACCATATCCTGTAGCTTCTCATCAAGCCGCCTCTTGAACACTGCCAGGGACGGAGACTCCACCACCTCCCTGGGCAGGCCGTTCCAGTGCCTTACCACTCTTTGAGAGAAAAAGTTTTTCCTCAAGTCCAATCTAAACCTCCTCTGGTACAACTTGTGGCCATTTCCTCGGGTCCTGCTTGTTGCCTGGAAGAAGAGGCCAAACCCCTGTTCATCACAACCTGCCTTCAGGAAGCTATAGAGTGCAATGAGGTCTCCCCTGAGCCTCCTCTTCTCCAGACTAAACAATCCCAACTCTCTCAGCCGCTCCTCATAAGACTTGTGCTCCAGACCCCTCACCAGCTTTGTTGCCCTTCTCTGGACACGTTCCAGGGCTTCAATGTCTTTCTTGTAGTGAGGGGCCCAAAACTGAACACAATACTCAAGGTGCGGCCTCACCAGTGCCGAATACAGGGGGATGATTACCTCCCTGCTCCTGCTGGCCACACTATTTCTAATGCAGGCCAGGATGCCGTTGGCCCTCTTGGCCACCTGGGCACACTGTCAGCTCATGTTCAGCTGAGCATCAACCAACACCCCCAGGTCCCTTTCCTCTTCACAGTCCTCCAGCCACTCAGCTCCGAGCCTATAGCGCTGCATGGGGTTATTGTGGCCAAAGTGCAGGACCCGACACTTGGCCTTGTTGAACCTCATGCCATTCAGCTCAGCCCAGTGATCCAGCCTATCCAGATCCCTCTGAAGGGCCTCCCTACCCTCAGGCAGATCAACACCGCCACCCAACTTGGTGTCATCTGCAAACTTACTGAGGGTACACTCAATCCCCTCGTCTAGGTCATCAATAAAGATACTGAACAAGATGGGCCCAAGTACCGACCCCTGGGGGACACCACTTGTAACAGGCTGCCAGCTGGACTTGACTCCATTAACCACCACCCGCTGGGCACGGCCCCCTAGCCAATTCTTTATCCAAAGAAGGGTATACCTACCCAGTCCACAGGCAGCCAGTTTCCCTAGGAGAATACTGTGAGAGACCGTGTCAAAGGCCTTGCTGAAGTCCAGGTAGACCACATCAACAGCCTTTCCTTCATCCACCAGTCTGGTCACCCAGTCGTAAAAGGAAATGAGGTTGGTCAAGCACGACCTGCCTTTCGTGAACCCGTGCTGGCTGGGCCTGATCCCCTGGATGCCACTCATATGCCAAGTGATCTCACCCAAGATGATTTGCTCCATAACTTTCCCAGGTACTGAGGTCAGGCTGACAGGCCTGTAGTTCCCCGGATCCTCCTTACGGCCCTTCTTGTAGATGGGAGTCACATCGGCAAGCCTCCAGTCCTCCGGGACCTCCCCAGATAACCAGGACCGCTGGTAGATGGCCGAGAGCGGCTCGGCAATCACCCCCGCCAACTCCCTTAGCACCCTAGGATGGAGCCCGTCCGGTCCCATGGACTTGTGGCAGTCCAGATGGAGAAGGAGCTCTCTAACTGTCTCCACCTATACCACAGGGGGTGTACTCGGCCTGGCATCCCAGACTTCCAGATTAGGGCATAAAGTGCCCTGAGGATAACTGATCTGCCTATTAAAGGCAGAAGTAAAGAAGGCGTTGAGGACCTCAGCCTTCTCCTTATCCTCAGTGATCACATTCCCCGCTGCATCAAGTAAAGGGTGTAAATGCTCCTTATTTCTTCTCTTACCACTGATATATTTGTAAAAGGATTTCTTGTTCTCTTTTACTGCAGTGGCCAATCTGAGTTCATGCTGAGCTTTTGCCTTCCTAACTTCCTCCCTGCATACCTTAGAAACTTCTTTGTAATCTCCCCAAGTAGCCTGTCCCTTCTTCCAGAGGACATAGACTCTCTTTTTCTTCCGGAGCCTCAACAATAGTTCCCGGTTCATCCACACCGGTCTTCTTCCCCTACGGCTCGCCTTACAGCATTCAGGAACAGCCTGTTCTTGTGCCTTTAAGATCTCCATCTTGAGGAGCGTCCAGGCTTCCTGGACCCCTTTACCCTTAAGGAGCGACTCCCAAGGGACCCTCGCAACAAGCGTCCTGAACAAGTCAAAGTCCGCCCTCTTGAAGTTCAGGATAGCCGTTCTGCTAGTGATCCTTCTGACATCTCCAAGAATAGAGAATTCTACAATTTCATGGTTGCTCTGACCAAGACAGTGCCCAACCTTCACGTCTCCCACCAGACCAGTCCATATCAGTACAAAATAGAAGCACTCTACTCCCCTTCTTTTCTCTATAACATGCAGTCTGGGTAGCAGGAGACAGCCTGCCACATACGATGTAGACAGACGAATGCTTGACAATGCTCAGAACCCACAACATATATTTAAGATGATAATCTCAAACACTAGAGCAAAGCAATGCATATTTTTTTCTTTTTCTTTCCCCCTTTTTTTTTTTTTTTCTCCTTGCAGTCCTCTCTCCCAGAGTATTTTGGAAGTAGTAGTGGAGACTTTCAGTAAAATCGGCTAACAGGAATTTCTGTTCAGACTATGGCTGCTTATAAGGTTCTCTGAATACTAAAGCAGTTCACATGGTCTGGATGGAAAATTAGAAGAGAGAGCAAAGGGACACCAGCTGCTAACCGAGAAAAGTGGAAGAAACTGGAACTGGCACTTAATTATCTTTGAGATCTCTACTAGTCTGTCAAATCTCGCTAAAATCAATAGATTCAAAAGCTACAGGAGCAGAGAAGAGACATATACATGCACAGCCAAATGTACACAGACCTTCCTCCTATCATGAATGTTGCTACGAAGCCAATTTGGCTTATGTGTGCAAGGGATGTCCCATGCTGCTCAAAGGGACAGCACACACAGTGATGAGTGGTCACATCTGTGTGAAGCAGTAAGAATGCTCGCTTGGGTTGCACTGAGACATCCCTTGTTTGCAGTCTGGACGCTGCACAGCTGCTTTGCGGTACTTCCAGAAACCACACACACAGTCACAAAGAGGTTAAGGAAACAAAGTTGAAGGTTATTCTGTCCAAATGTTCCCCTGTTTATTGGGCTGGTCAGGAGGAAATATGACTCCATAAAGCGCACCTATTTCCCCAGTACTCTGTAGGCTGGAACAGATGGACAGTACCAGTTTCTACTTGAAGGAAAGGTAAATGATGTCAGCTTGTTCTCTGTGGTGCATCTCAGCGGGTCATGTTTTGCCTTGCACAGACCTTGAAACCCCAAAAATCTCAACCCCAAGATATTGGTGGACTGGACGAAATTGGAGAGAAAAAAAAAGGCAGAAATAAGTTGGAAGAATTGAACAGTGTAAATTTACTATATAAGGCAGGACAATTACAAGGGTAGTGAGAGGAGGAAGATATATGGAAACAGTTTTTGTTTAACAGTTCACTGAATGTCTGATTAATAACTAGACTTATATTTTCAACCTTCTTGAAATCATGTCTAACAGCTCAAAATCTGACAAATTATCATTCCTCTACTGAAAATCCTTTTAATCACATCTACATATACAATATGTATGCATGTATGTGCTTATATTTTGCCAGTTTTTGTCTGAGTTTAAAACAATCCTTTTATGGTGTTCGGTTAAAACATAAAGGATTAGAGTGACCCAGGTCTAGATCTTCAGATAATTATTCTTTCCATTTTAACCTACACCAAGGTAAAATAAATTACTGTTTTCTCCTTCTTTGTGTATTCTCTCTCTCTTTTATATTTAAAAGATTTCCCATTCTCAGCATTCGCTCCCTGACCTTTAAAACATGAATCATCTCATAAGCATGTCTAACTAGTCCCAGTAATGTAACAGTAAAAGAATATTTTGATGGATTGGGTTTTATTTGCCTGCATCTATGTTGAAATTGAAACTCCATTTATTATATGATATGATGATGATAATGATAATTATGATAACATTGATGTCACTCTTTCATACTTATCCACTTGTTCATTTTCCTGCACTACAATGAGATTTCTAGAGCATAGAGAGTTGAAAAAGTACCTAAGGTCTCCTGTTCAAAACAAGACTATACTATGGTTGATGAGCTACTAATGCTCATTTTAATGATTCCTCCAGTAAGCAAGCAATTCAAACTGTTTATTTTGAATCACCGCCATGACTCCTGACTGCATTTTTTTAAAGGAAGGCTCTGTTGCAAGCTGACTCAAGGATGGACGGGTCAATTTGTCTAACTACTCATCCCTGGGAAAAATCCCGAGATGAGAAATAAAGTATGTAATACAGCAAAACAAGCAGAATCTTTGATCTGGGAAAGACACTGAGAATATTGCAAAAGGCTTTTCAATAACAATTGATGAATGTAGATTTTATTTTTATTTTTTCCAAAAGAGTTTTAAGCTGTTTAAAGGATTTTTTTTCCTCAGTTCTGTCTACTCTTATTTATTTTCACCATATTTTTATATTTTATATTTATTTTTTTAATGTGTACCTTGGAATATATAGCACAGTATGATGGCTATGAAAATGTGACTGTCAACTTATTTTCTTCATACAAAATAAAATGACCTTTCAAATGGTTAATGCATGTGTGCTGTTATAATAAACAATCAATGTTAAACTAATTGCCCATTAATGTGTGCTTATAAAATGTGCGTGTGTGTATGTGTGCCTCTGTGAGTTACAAGACAGTTACTTAAACTAGTGTTACTGTATTAGTTGCTCAGTTCTGAGTTGGTCTGTGGTGGATTAGACTGGGCTAACAGCCAAACCACCCCCAGCTGCTCGCTCACTCCACACACCCCCAGTGGAACAGGGGAGCAAAATAGGAACAACAGGAATGAGAAAGTTCATGGGTCAGGATAAAGATAGTGCAATTGCTTACCAGTTACTGTTATGTTTATATTACTGATATATTTGCAAGTCTGACACACATGAAGAGCTGGCATCTGTTCTGTACAGTCCTCTGAAAGCTCTGAAAGCATGATTGTCAGTATACCCTCCTCAAGAACTATTTTTTTTTTTTTACCAGAAAAATTAGCCAATACACCTTAAGTCATGTCTTTTTTCATTTGCCCTCATCTACTTTCTCTGCTCATAAGGCATATATTGACAACGGGTTACCTAACCAAATAATTATACCTGACTTCGTGGTTTTGCGGAACTATTTGGGGTTGTGTGTTAGTATGGAATACTTTTCATCTTATGCAAAAAAAAAGGAGAGGGAAAAACTGTGAAACATTGACCTATTATCATTACTGAATCATAAGGGCAGGATAAAGATTGCAATTGTCTGTTTCAATAAGTAAAATATATCTGCAATAGAAAGCTGCAATTTGTGTTTCAGTTGTGCTTGCATTTTTCTGTTGTTTTATCAAACAGAAATTTCTGACTAGCAAAAGTCAGGCATTGACATGTAAATGTTAGTTTAAACACTTATAGTAATTTTATATGTGTGTGTGTGTGAATATATATATATATATGCCATCTTTTATTTGTCTATTGTGTACTATAGTTCCTTAACAAAGTTGTATGATTTCTCACCTCAAAAATTTCACAGCAAAAAGGGAAGCAGGAGGGGGAAAGGTAACGGAAAGAAAACGCACCTCAGGCTGCTTTTAGCAGCTACTTGAAATCCTCTGCAAGCACTGAGGCAATCTATGTCTATCCAAAAGTAGGGATATCTCTAAACATATTAACCTGACAGTGCTGACTTCCTTTACACAGAAGAATCTCTGGCTGATATAAAATTATCAGAACATATTCTCAAAAAAAACCAAAACGAACTAAACAGTTTTTCCCTCTTTCACTATCAGTATGAAGGCATCAATTGGCATCAAGCTCAGAGATTACAACATATAGAGATACGTTAGCATAGTTCTAGGAGTGTGAACATCAGTAGGGAGATCAAACGTCGGTATACTCTAATTGTACGTATATTAGCAAGAAGCAAGGACTAATAGAAGATGATTTTCAAAGCCAAAGAACTGGTGTTGAGAAAGTAATGTTTATACAATCCCCATACAAGGTCAGTTCCCCCTCCTTCTCTTTCCTTTTACTTGAGTAAAAACTAGCTTTAGAGTGCTCCCTGAGAAGGAATGCTCACCTGCAGCTGAAAAGCATTAGGTGTGTCCCTGAAGGACACTTTAATCTGAAATAAATCCAACTGTGTGCTCCAAAAGTTCCCCTGATATGAACTGAATCAAAATGAGTGGGAACCATTGAGAAATTAATTGAAAAGCACATTTCTGATCCAAACTAAAATACCAATGCAAGTTCAGCCTGTAAAATAGTTCTACTTGCTTGCATTCAATAAAAGAAAGTTATTTACCTACCAACATGCAAAATCATGTTACAGTGACTTAAATGTTACCAAAAAAAAAAAAAAAGGCAAACAAAGAGACAAAAGCGGTCTGTTTAATGACATTTCATCTGACTAAGAATTCTAACTATTTCTTTGCAAATTTTGAATACTTTTTTAAAGTGTTTAAACAGTTCTTCATTGGTGTTTACACTATTCATTGGAGTTAACACTGTGTACTTCTGAAGCCTATTCATATATGTAATAATATCTGGGATATATCAAAAATTTCTGACCTATTTACTGTAATTATGAAGAAAAGAAAAAAAAAAAGAAAGATAGGAGAGAATAACTACTTTTTTTTTTTCCCCCACCCTTTGTTTATCTAGATTGCTAATCTTTTAGAGGCTGACTCTTTTTAAATCTATGAACTGTTTTTAGCACAACTGAGCTCTGATCTCAGGTTTTTACTTCCATAGCATCAGCACAAACAAGCAAGCAAAAGACTTCTGTGGTACTACTCCTACACTTAAAGTTATGGGCATAGTTAAGTGCTTCGCTGATTTTGGCCTAGATGAGGAGCTGGGAGGGAACTTGGTACTTGAGCTGTGCACAGTAGTTGTTGAGTGTCTGTAAATTCCACTTCATTGATCAGCATATTTCAAGTAGTTGTATTATCCCACCACTTACTAATTGATATTCACCCTCCAGTGACGGGGAAAAAAGCTTTCGATGCAGTTTTGTTGTTGTTGCTGTTGTCAGTTTTTACCAATTTTGCTAATTATTCTTCACCATGTTTTAGATAGCTACATTACAATAAATGTTCGTCAACTCAGAGATTTGACTGATCTCATTTGAGAGATCAGTTAAACTCATTTAACTATTTCCTTTTCTTAAGGTTTAGTAAATTTGATGTGTATTTAAGATGGCCAGCACTCAAACACTTCACTAATAGAGTTACATGCTTTACTGATCTTAACAGTTGAATGGTATATTTCAGTTGTGCTCATTTGCATAATTTGCTGATTAAACAACATGTTTAATCTGTTGACCTTTACTCTGTACTTATCCCACATTTACAGAGAGGTAATCAATGTGCAGGATTTACTGAGCACAGCTGACATCTCAAAGTTTACTTACCCCTTGGAAATTGCATTTAAAGCCATCAGCACACTGTCTCATTGCTGTTTGTTGGTGTTCCTTGTCTTCCTCCCTAAGGCACGCTGATTGAAAAATTCTAATAATCCACAGAGAAATAAAGAAACAGTATCCATATTTAGCACAGACTATATATAGTCCTAGAGCAAAAGATGCAAAAACACTGATTCCCAAATTATCAAGTAAGGTTATAAAATCAGCAAAACCACATCCAGTAAGGAAAGAGTGAACAAACATGGCTTGGTATCTTGGGAGGGGGAAAAGGGAATATAAGGTAAAAACAATCATGTGATCAGGGCTTTCTAGGGGCAGCTATTTAGCAGACTGGTAACTGATCAAACCAATCTGGAACAGGAGAATAAACCTGCTGTTCTTACCATACCATGCATGCCTGGCTTGCTTCTGTGAGCACTAGCTCCTGAAATGCTTCCCCTAATGCAGACAATGAGACGTCTTAGAGGGGAGAGCATCCCTTACAATTTGTTTGTTGAGAAAGAACTAAACAGAATTCACCTGAAAAGTGAGTCCTGGCAGAAAGCCCTACATTCTCTCTCTCTCCTGCTCTCCACCCCCACCCCCACATTGTGATCTCCAGCTGGGTCCAAAGTGCAAGAGCAAAGAAGAAATTTTTGGCAAGAGCTTTATCCAAACCACTGCTTGTGGATCAGTCAAGGAATGGTGTTTTTTTACAAAATAACTATTTCATCCTCAACACACTTTTTAATCTTTTGTTATCTTCCTATAACCAAAGATTGAAGTGTTCAGAAGTCTCCATTCTCAACACCAGTAAATCCAATGTAATGTTTTCTTCTGCTATTTGCCACCTACTAAGTGAGGAACCACTTCTTGATGCTAAAGGCCAGATTAATTCTGAGAGAAAACAGTGAGCATGTGGGAGCTGCCTGGTATTTAAGAAGAGCAGCATGAATCACGTTCTTGGTACATCTGAGAATGACAAGTCATGTTTTACATGTCTCAGAGCAGCTCTGGCTGCAGTGGCAACAGATCTTCAGGGATTCTGTTGCTTGCCTGAAGACTGGGTCATGGAGCTGGGTCCAGACACCATCGCTGTGTTATGTTCAGAATGTCATCTACCAACCTCCTCACCAATATTATCCTGCTGCAAGTCATATAATGAGTTCTGGTGTGGGAGTCATAAATGCTGGGGAGTTGCCTGCAGCTGGAAAGCTGCAAACTATCTACCACTAAGTGTAAGAATCAACCTTTTTGTCAGCTATGGTGGGCCTAATGACACTGTTGATGAGATTTATCCCTTTTATCAGTCAATTTGAATCATGGCCTGTCACTGACACTAGTGGGAATTTGCTTTTCTGTTCAAGGAGAGAAATTGCTAGCATAAAAATGCAAGCTTATGCCTTTTTCAGAAAATGGAGAGGAATGAGGAGAAACTCATAGTAAAGGTTTCAATTTGTTCAGCTGGAGAATACACTTTGGTTTCGCACATCTATATACCATCTGCAAATAAGGTTGTGTAGGGAACACTATAAACCAGGAAGCAGATACTGTTAAGCCCATCTGAATAAGGCAAGCTAGCCTGTGGTGCACTTTTTGAGAATTCAGTAAAAGTGAACACGAAGAGCTTTGAGAGAGGCACATACACTGCACTGGAGAAAACCTCAAGGAATTCATATCATAGCTGAAGCAGCATGACCGGGGGAAAAAAGAGGTTGCTGAAACAAATTCAGTCCCAGATGGGCAGCCCAAGGCTGGCCTAGTCGGTAGCAATCTGGATACTTGAGGCCTGTTAGCATAAATCACAATGTAACAGAAGCAACTGGAATTAAAGCTGAAGAAACAGAATCAGGAGGTGCCCCCCCCCCCCCAAAAAAAAAAATGTCTGGAAGCTGTTGAAATGGAGAGCCAGAGGCAGCCAAAATTGATGAAAATGGAAAATGCGCTTGAACTGGTATGGAGGCAAGGGAGTGAACAAGATCCCAGGGGCCTCCACCAGCTGCAATCCCCATCTTTAACAAAATGTATCCACTTTTAGGAAAAGTTTCATATCTAAGTAGCTTTTTAGGTATACTGAAAGTCTGTACAATCGGCATAAGACAGCAAAAGCCTGTAAAGAGGAGGGACAAAGTCTGTCTTTTTTCCACACCCTGTTTCCACATGAACTTTTTATATTCCAATCTCTCTACATAGGGAAAGTTTTATTTAATGAGTTCAGTATCACTCTGGTAATGTAATTATGGAACTTCCAGAAGCAGAAGGGAATGAGCTTTATCTATTAATTATATACTTTGATATGATAAAAGGGAGGAATCAGTGATCAATGACACATTAGTTACTTTTTCACCTCTTAGGTAGTTATGTACTGTGACAAAAATTAAAAGAAAGAAGTTTAAAGAACTCACAAAAATTGAAGACTAATCAGACATGAGTTTAGATTTCATCTCCGAAGTCTTATCTGCATTTGTGCAGATCAGCAAAGCTTCTGAAGTCATAATGCCCTATGTTGGTAAAAAGTGAATCTGAACCTCAGATTGTCCAGTCAAATACAGAACAGAAACCGCAGTAAATAATAAGTACACTTAAGGTGGAGGGAGTCAGATATTTCTTAACAAAAGAGACATAATCCCAGATGGAGTAGTAAGAGTCGTTGCTGTCAAAGAAATAGAAGCACCAGTACTGACAGCAAGATAGCAAGAAGGTATAAAAACCAGCTTCAAAGTAACAAAATTGACTGTGAACTATGTGGTGTGTTAAATTATAGTGATAACTGTGTGAATTTCATAAGCTACAGTGTCAGAAATATTCAGTTAAAACCTTAGCATTAAGGATATGAAGGAAAGAATTTTTGGAAGAAATTAGAAAGAAAAATAAGTCGGTGAGATTCATCCATTTAGGGAGACAGTAAGAAAAAGATTATGTGATAAGTGACTGCACCTGATGCATCCTATTTATTCTTACTAATCTATTTCATTACTTCTACCTAGAGTATCTTTGAAAACAGGAGCCTGTAGAGAGACATCCACACGAGGAAAGTTGGGTTGCCAGTGGAAATACACAAGTGTGCGTGCTAAGTACTGAGCTAAAGCATGTCTATACTTCTGCAGGTTCTCTAAGGCTATAGGAAATTTATTATTATTTTAAGGAACATTTTTACTAGTCTAACAGGCAGAGTGAATTAAAGGACTATCACAGACTGTGATATATTTCAGAAGCAGAAAAGTACTGTAGAGATTTGTTTCTTTTTATTAAGGAATAGTTATCTGGATCTGAAATGGATATACTCCATCCATTCTTAAGTGTGACCAAAGTAGGAAAATGTTCATGTCTCTGATTCCCTTTTCTATCTTTATATATGTTTCTCATATAATATTTACACTGATATTGTCTGTATGTGAATTGTAAAAACATACAGCAAACTCTACATACATATTCCATTTTAAGGTGTAGTAATTCTTAAAAAAATAAGCCAGTAGATCACTGTTGTAGTGCACGTCATCCCAATATAATAGAGTTCCTAAACATGAAAGGGAGTTTTCTCCATGACTCAAATATTTAGGACACACCGCTAATACAGCCTGGAAGTCTTGTAAATTCTGTGCTTAAGAAAGACCAGAAAGTCTTCTGGTAGGCTGAATTGCCTACAAAATGCTTGGTAAAGTGCAGGATACTCGACAGCCTGCCTGAATCCAGATGTCTCCCAATATATTTATAACAAAGCGAGGCTCTGTTGTTATTGTATTTTCAGGATAACTAAGAAAATTTGCTCAACTTACCGAAAAATCTCTAGGTATAGTATTCCACATTAAGAAAAAAAAACAATCTGAGGTTTTAGGTTTGGGGGTTTTTTTGTTTGTTTGTTTCCTCAAACTGATTTAAAAAAAAAAGAACTGTAATCAGTTTAATTAGCATAGAACATAATGTGAGTACCAATTTTACTGAAAATCAAGAATCCAACTGGATCATCAAAGTGTGCAGCTGGATCCATAAAATATCTAATTGGAACATGAGACTACGTACTGCAACACTTAGGCTATAGTTGTACATTTTTAGGTACTAAAATCTGCAGCTGAATCAATAAAATATTGTTTATCAGGAAGGGATAGAAAAAAAAACAATGAAAAAGTGCAAGCAAATCATGAAGATGTTAAATGTGAACAGTAAAAAAAAGGTCAGACATTATGTAGACACTGTAAGTACCATAGTGTAAGTAACAAAAAAAAAAAACCAACATGAAAGAGAAACTAAAACCTTTGCAAAATAGTGTTTCAGAACACTACACCAAGCAAAAATAACCTAGCAGAAATTTAACTTTGAATGACATTTCTTTGCTGAATGTCTATGAAGTGTGGCTGCAATGATGTTTTTGCCTATTGATAACAAAAATAATAACGAGAAGATAAAGAAAAGAACAACTCTTTCTAATGGAACCTTTAGTGATGCCAGGTGTTATGTTTTTTTTTTCACGGCATAACTCACTTTGTCTTAGCAGCTCATGAGGACTGTCATTATTTAGCAAAATAATGACTAGAAGTGACAACTGTTTTTGAGTTATCTTCCTACTAGACACTGCTGTTGACTGTCATCAGAACATTGTCTTTGTTCATAATTTCGCAAACCAGGATCTGAGGCTAGATCTGAAATTGATGTAAGTCATGTGTAAGTCAGTCCAGCTCCACAGAAACCATTATTTACACTAGCAAAGAATTTATGTCAGTGGTGGATCTGGTCTTCCTAAAATAAATCTGAGACATTCGTACGAAGTTTTGCATCCTGCATCAACTTGCATCAGATAAGGGGCAGATGTGAGTGCTCCAACTGCTGTGCAGTGATGCAAAGCAGTTATAAACCCAGCTTCACCTGCCAGGTTTGTGGGTCCATTGGCATGCTGGAAGAATGCAAAGCAAGGAGACTGTATCCATGAATGTAGACTTATGCCTCCTAGAGCTATGTCATTTTGATTTAAAGATGATTACCAATTCATGTCTTCAAATTTGCTATGTATGTATAGCATGATTTCCTTCTGTCCCCCATAAATCCTTTTCTTTTTTTTCTGAATATGCAAAATGACTATAGAGATTTCTTTAGATTACAAATGAAGAGAATCATACAGGCTTTACAGATGAGGTGAGCTGACCCTGGCTGGATGTCAGGTGCCCACCAAAACTGCTCTATCACTCCTCTCCTCAGCTGGGCGGGGAGAGAAAATATAATGAAAGCTTCATAGATTGAGATAAGGACAGGAAGATCACTCAGTAATTACTGTCACAGGCAAAACAGACTCAACTTGAGGAAAATTAATTTAATTTATTACCAATCAATTCAGAGTAGGATAATGAGAAATAAACACTAAATCTCAAAACACCTTCCTCCACTCTTTCTGTCTTCCCAGACTCAACATTACTACTGAGGTAGATTTGTCTACCTCATCCCCCGCCCTAAGCAGCACAGGGGGACAGGGAATGGAGGTTGCAGTCAGTTCATCACATTTTGTTTCTGCTGCTCCTTCCTCCTCATATTAGGGGAGGACTCCTCACATTATTCCTCTGCGCCAGCGTGGGGTGTCTTCCACAGGACACAGTCCTCCACAAACTTCTCAAAGTGAGTCCTTCCCACGGGCTGCAATTCTTCACAAACTGCTCCAGCATGGGTCCCTTCCGCAGGGTGCAGTCCTTCAGGAACAGACTGCTCTGGTGTGCGTCCCCCACGGGGTCACAAGTCCTGCCAGCAAACTTGCTTCAGTGTGGGCTCCTCTCTCCATGGGTCCACAGGTCCTACCGGGAGGTTGCTCCTGTACAAACTGTCTACCAAGTCAGTCTCCTTTGGGCACATCCACCTGCTTCTGTGTGGAGTCCTCCATGGGCTGCAGGTGAATATCTCCTCCATTATTAACCTCCGTGGGCTGCAGGGGAATTTCTGCCTGGAGGATCTCCTTCCCACCCCCTTCTTCACTGACTATGGTGTCTGCAAAGCTTTTTGTCTCACATACTCCTCTGTTGTGCAGCAGCTTTTTTTTTTCCTTTCTTAACTATGTTATCACAAAGGCTCTACCACTGTCACTGATAGGCTCAGCCTTGGCCAGCGGTGGGTCCATCTTGGAGCCAGCTGGCATTGTCTCTGTTAGACATGGGAGAAGCTTCTGCCAGCTTCTCACAGAAGCCACCCCTGTAGCCCGAGCAGTACAAAACCTGGCCACAAAAACCCAGTACAACAGACTGTACTTGTGCAGGAATCACTCTGGGAATCACTCCATTAAAAGAATAACTCCATTATAGTCAATGGATTACAGCAATGAAACTAAAATACAGTTACAGAACAAGTACATAAACACCAGCAGGGAAATAAAAACATCTATCCACAAAACAGGAAGTGTATATACTGAAAAGAAAGGTACTGAATCTTTTGGATGTAGATTTACTGTAAATTCATTGTATCTATATGGCGAACCAGAATGTATATTTTAAAATATTTTGTATTGTTTCTTAGATGTAGATGACTAGAAAAATATAAGCTTTATAAAACAAGCTTTAGATTAATTCCTTTGGGAGATTTCTGTCAGCATGCTCTTTGTATGAAAAAAAATTAACAGCTTTTGCCTGGGCATTTTTGTAATCCACAAGATCTGCATACTAATGTACAATTCTTGATTTTTATATTTTTTAACTTTAATTTAAGGAACCTAAAATAATTCACAAATGTTTATTTATCATCAAGAAATAATAAAATGTTATTATACCACATTTTCAGATTTAAACTTGTTGAAAAGAAAATTAAGTTATATTACTGTTATTAATATTATCATTATTATTATTATTATTTAGCAATTTACACAAGAAACAGGCATGTTTGGGGATCTATTTTAGAAATCTACTTTAGGATGAGATAAATCATTTCTTACTCTTGCCACTGACAAGGGAATTAGAGTGGCTAGCCCAAATGAACCCTTATCTATTATGAAGATCCAAGGTTAGGTGAGGTTAGTGCCACTCAGAACCCTAAAAAAGAAGACACTTTTTTGCCCTTTGGTCCTTTTGGTGCTTCGTTGGAATAATCATTACATGTCTTCCTCTGACCAAGTTTTTTTCAGTCTTCCTCTCTCCTTCAGCATATATTTTTTGTCCACACAGGTGTTTCATTGGCACCAGGATTTATGTCGAAAGCAATCTGAAGTTCTTACTCCCTCAGTGGCTGTAACCACATCTAGGGGGTGAGACATAGTCTCTTCAGACAATTTAGTCTATTATTTCCCAGCCTCCTGGAAGAAATTTGTGACCAGGTCTTCTGTTTGCCCATTCTTAATTTTAGCCTTTCTTTAGTAGTTCATGGAATTCCTGACAATCCTTCTGCTGTTGATTCCTGAACATTTTTTCAGTTATCTTCTGCTTTCATTCTTCATCTTTAGGAAGTTTTTAAACCACTCTTTTACCTCTTCTCCCATCTGACTCACTATTCTTTCAGAATACAATAACATTTCCTGTGACTACTTCTATCCTAAGCTATCAGGCATTCACAGACATATATCTCCACAGATGGTCCTTGTAACATTAAAAAAAAAAGGTTATATGCTATGATATATTTTTTTATGCTATGGGATTTTGCCCCAAAATAGTCTAAGTAATGTGATTAGAAACTGGAAGTAATGTGACACTTTTTAAAAAAAAAAAAAAACAACAAACCTAACAGAACCCTCTTTGATTATGATTATCTAAAGGGTATAAAAAAAAAAGTCAAGACATAGATGTATCAAATTAAAAAAAATTAAATCTTCAAAACTCACACCATGAATTACCTTGTTAAAAAAGCTCATTATGTGCCCCAAATATTTGCCTCTGGGCATGCCCAAAAACTGCCTGGTTTGAAGCATACCTAAGACATAGCAGCATTAGTACTTTATAAAATGCTACAGATATGCTAGAAGCCAAATAACTAATTACTCCATGAAAAATACAACTGCTTAAACAGGAAGATTTGAGTGATTGTTCCAAGATGTCCTCTTAGATTGAGATCAGAGCCTCTTCTTGCAAAGTAGGATGGGCAAAAAAAGATGTAGAAAGCCTTCCTCAGAAAAAGAAGAAAAGTTTCCACCACAAAGGGTTTTCTCCTTTGTCAGGAGATACTGATCATGGTAGTATTACAACAACTAATACTGACGTCAGTTTCTAATTAGTGAGAAGAGGGCAATGTACCTGCATACGGGTGAAGGCTAGCAATTATGAACTGAGGACTTCAGTTATAATCTTCTATTCAAAATGTCCTATTGCCTAGCTCATAATAAATTCTCTGCATTTCCTAATGGCTTTTGTGAGCCACTCAATCCTTTGCAGACATGATTCAGAAAACTGAAGGCTTTAATTCACTAAGAAAAAAAGATACATAAAACTGAGGCATTGCAACAGCTTTAATATTTAAGGAAGAGAGAGAAATTAAGCTACCCTTCAATCCTGATTTAAAGATTTTCAGATTAAGGGAAACAGAAAGAAAAAGATATTTTATTTCACATCAGAAGACAGCCTACTTTGTAAAAATATTTTTTTTAAAAGATCTAAGCTTATTAGTAAGCAACAAAATTAGATTAATGGAGAACTAATAAGAGCCAAATTGCTATGTATTTCTAAAATCTCTCACTAAGAGATAACAGATAGCAAAGAATGGCGAGACTCAATGCCAATTGATTAACTTTCTAAGGTGACATTCGGACAATGTATACATATCAATAGGAGAGTGACCAAAACCAGGCACAGGCCCTGGTCAAGTCATTACTGAAGCTGGTGGCAATATCACAAAAGGTCCCAGATCTGTCAGTATTTAAAGGCCATATGTGTCAACTGTCTGCAGAACCACCAGATCTTTCTGTTATGTTCCGTACTCTTGCACTGTTTCTCTACCTTAGCTCTGTAATATTTACTGAGCTATCACATATCTTTACTGCATCAATAGATTACTCCTCCGTGCATTCATGCTTTTCTGTAAGAAAATAAGTACATAGATCACATCACACTACACGAGGAAACTAAGTGGTATATAGAATAATATTCAAATAGCTGATGTTCCATAAAAAGGATGTTTTATAGCAAAGAAAGCACTGTGAATAACTGACTGTCCAGATATGTGGTAAAGTGATTTCACACATTTTGTAGGACCAGTTCTTTTTTTTTCTGTCAGCACTCAGCATACACCAAGCAATAAAGCTTATCTGATAAAGAGGGAGCAATATGAAGTGTTATTGTTATTATTATTATTGTCATTCTTTGGCGGGAGACTGAATGTAGTTGGTACGCAGAGGAGACTGTCTGAATCAAAAATACTGCCCCTGTATTAGCAAGGGTAGAATGCCAGCAATTATCGTACTTGGAGTTTAAAGCAGGGACTAGTGAAGGACAATATTAGCATATTGTGTAAAAGATGAATACAATATATGAAACGCATAAAGGAGAAAGGAAGGAGAGTACTAAAAAATTATTAGATGAATGGAGTAGGAGGAAGGAAGAAGCTAAGGAATCATTAGTTAACCCATTAGCGGATCTCAGTCTTTCCAGGTAAAAGAATGCTGTCCACATTAAATTGTGTTATATTAGTCTCATCTTTATGTCATTCTGTTACTCTATATCAATACCTATAGTGCTATGTTTGCAATCTCTAAACACAAATTCTTGCTTAAAGTTGGTTTACTCCACTAACTTATTACTAAATCTACTCAGAAGACTGGCTTGTCCATGGGCACTTCACGTTGGATAACCCAGTGTTTCTCCAAAATCACAAGTTTCTTGCATGGATAATTGTTACAAACTCAGGCTCCAGATCAGACAGTATGCAACAGACAAACAGAAAGCACAGAAGACTTTTCAGGACAAGAGAATCAAACTCCATCTATCGCATTCATTAATAGTATTATAGCCTAGCATGTGTAAGTAGAAATACAGCTACTATATACATTCCTCAGATCATCCCATTCATATCTTAGAATAAATATTATTTCTGTCGAAACAAAAATAAATAAATGAAGATAAGAATACAATAAGATACCTTTCTTCAGAAAATAAATTTATCCAAAACAACAGTTACAAAACTTCCCCAAGAATGGTTTTCTGAATTATCTTCTCTTCCACTGATTAAAAAAAAAAATGGCATTGCCAGCTTATTGCATAAGCAATTGATATTTCCTATTAAATCCCAAAGCTATCTAGGAGAGTTTCAACAAGGACAGAAGTCTCTTACAGCAGGAAAAATGCAAATTGCAACATTAAACATATATATTTTTCCCCTAAAAACATATTATTTCTGTTTCTATCCATAATATCTAAGAAAATAACTTCCAAATGGTTGCAGTTTAAAAGTAGTATGTAGATAATGAGCATTGTAAATAATTCTAATTTAAACTGACTTACTAAAATTAGCCCTGGAAACAGATTCCAAAGAGAAGTGGAGCACACAATGGAGCATCAAAAAAAATATCCTTGACAACTAATTTCTCCTTTGAATTTTACATTTTTTTCTTTCCTGCATTTTTAGCCCTTCTTTCAGTAAAACTGAAGCCCTGAATTCAACAGTGCTTAACTTCCATTATGTGCTTACATGAATTGTCTAAGCTAGAACAAGTTCCTGAATGAGTTCTTAGTCTTTAATACACATGCAGGAGATCACAGTACTTACTTTCACATGATGATTTAATGTATTTGTGGGTGTTTGGTTTTTTTTTTCCTTCCCATTGTTAAATCTTTATTCTCCTTTTTTGACATAAAAATTATTTCTACAGAAGCTAATAGTTATGTCACAAATATTATATCAAGTAGTGAATAAATAAGATGACATCTGTTAGCTTTGGGGACCATCTGTTAGGCTGGGGAATTATGGATGTGATGTTAAATTTAAATTATATTAATTGTAAGCACAACAGGACAGTGCAATAGGCAGTATAAGAGACTAGTAACTTCCTAATTTCTTGCGTGAAAAGCAGGAAGTATGGTTGTAGCCAAGGGAATTGCAAAAAAAAAAAAAAAAAAAAAAGGGAGAGGTTATATTTGAGAAGCACAGAAAAATAAAAAGGAAAAGAAACATTTTTTTTCTTTTTGCATAGTCATGTGTATTGGATTATGTATATATCTGTAGATCCTCATTTAAGAGTTCTGAACAGTCCTGGTTCTGAGTGGGATGGAGCTATTTTACTTCTCAGTAGCTCCTGTGTTTTGCATTTAGAATGGGTTTTCGTATGTGAAGAATGTTGGTAATACACTGATGTTATGACTTGCTACTAAAAAGACCAGCTTTCCAAAGCTGGGAGGGGTATAGCCTGTACAGTTGATCCAAACTGGCCAAAGAGAGTATTTCATGCCATAAACATCATGCTCAGTATATAAGTGGGGGTGGGCTGATGAACTGATGAGCTTTTTCTCTCCATGTGCAGAATCATTATAGGATCTTTTTCAGTTTTTTCGTTCCGTGATTACTACTTGGGACAGGCTGTATCAGTCATTGGCTCATCAGGTGGTGATAAATTGTGCATCATTCATTTTGTATATCTTATTATTATTATTACTATTATGATCATTATTTTTATATATATTATTCCTTTACTATTCTCGTAAACTGTCTTTATCTAAATCTACAAGTTTTATTTTCTTCCAATTCTCTCCCCCATCCCCTTGGGGATGGGGAAGGGAAGTGAGTGGCTGTGTGGAAACTCAATTACTGACTGGGGTTAAACCACAACAAAAGGCATTTAAGCATATGCTGGACTAGAAGTACACACTATAATGTCTGGTAAATTACTGAATTCTGAGAGAGATTTCAAGAAATGGAAACCTTGTAGCACAAACTTTTCCCTCAGAGACTCTGGTTTCCTGGAGTCTAGCACTTTCGCTCTTATTAGGCACTTTTGATGCTAGAATTATATAAAAAATACATCTTATAGGTAAACATAATGGACAGAGTTTTGCACCATCTAAAAGTAGCAATCAAGAGCATTGTGTGCAGGATGTTCAAAGAAAGTACTGCTGCAAAGTCAAATTATATATGAATGTATGTGTTATATAATATACATTATTATGTATTATGTATTTTATGTACTCACATATAACCTGTGTTTGAGTTTGAAGCACATCCATCCTGCATGTTTTGAGCAGATACAAAGTACTTTGTTTGATTCATTAAGCTGGTTTTTTTTTTCCCTCTTAAAATCACAGAGGTTTACCCAAACTGCAAAATGTCAACTGCCAAACAAGCTCAGTTCTGATAAATTATCTGAAATGTCATTTAGTAGTCTTCCTTTTTCTTTCTGTTCCCTTGAAAGGCATCAGGTGGTTAAGTATTTTCACTGCTTTCACTGAAACTTTGTAAGAAATTTAAGCTCCTGTATAGTTTTTACAATCCATATTTTACACCATCTCTCTCTTTCCTACATCATATATGATCTCATGTTTTTTCCTCATACTTCTTTGCCACCTCAGGCAACTAAAACAGTTAATTCCATTTTAATTATCTCTAATTGCATTTTTCTCTGTATCCTCCTGCATAAGAATTATACATTTATTACTTTATCTCAGCTCTTCTCACTTAGATATCTCTTTCTGCATTTACCTCTGCAGAACCCCTTGCTTGAACTCTGTTGACTCTTCCTTCCTTCTGAATTTAGCAAGGGTAAAAAAGCAGGAAAGAGTATTTATGAGAAAAGTAAGGTTAAAATCATCTCAGTCATCGTCTTGAATTCAATTTCATCCACACTTTCCTCATTCAGTCATTGTCAAATCCATTTGCGGATTTTTCAGAGCAGAATAGTGCTTTTCCTCACTTTTTAAAAGACTTTTTAACATATTGGAAGTGCCCTGTAAATAATTATAAAAGATATCAAGAATAAAATTATTTTCTATGCATTCAGTACTATTGTAGTCAGAAGCTGGAATAAAATAAGATTCAACCCACATCCCAGTTCACTGAGACCTAGACATGTGACTGCATTTGATTTGTTTCATTGTGATTGAATCAGGTAGTTGGATCTCACAATTTTATTTTTTTTACATGTCAGATATTCTAATGAAAAACATTCATAGTAAAAAGTAAATGACAGGAAAAAAACCTGAACAGTTCCAACTATACTAATTAATTTTGTTTCTGTTTATGTGAATCCAAATCAAACTGCAAATGTTTTTGTTCTAAAACATGAGAGTAACATTCTGAAAAAAAAAAACCCAGACATTTTTGTATGAAGATTTTTACCTCTATTCAAAGATTTCCAATATATATTTGCATCTAGATTTAGTCCTAATACAGGACTTCATAGAAAATTTATAAATACATGTAATGTTTTATCTTGTATGCCAGAAAGTGTGAATTATTCCTATCATCTACAAGCTTCCTCTTAATGTAAGCATTTCTACATAGCTTTGATTACTTTTTTCATGTAATCTGTTGTAGTCTATCAGATATTATTGCTAAACAGACACTGTGTTGTAAAATTGCCTGAGATGACTCCCTACCGTAATTTCTAAGGAAATTTTACGGAAACATGAACAACAGAGCAATATAAGATTAGATCATCCTGTCTTTGTATTTGCTTTTGAATCTTCTTGGAAAATGTTAGGAAAGGCCAGACGTGAATAATTCTATGTGTTCTAAGTCTTCAAAACATCACTCGTTTTAAAAACATCTTTCATATTGCAACAACATCATGTTCTTAGAAGTTCTGGCTGATCCCAAATGTATCATGAAATATTGCCAGCTTATAGACAGTGACACCAGTCCACAAGGTTGTGGTATGAATTAATACATGCTTATTAACAATAATAATCTAAATGAACAATATGCTTTCTAGCAGCCTGGATAACTAGCTTCCAGAAGGTCTTTACAGTTTTTACAATTAATTAAATCATCCAGAGGCAAAAACAAAATACAAAAATCTTCAGCCATCAGTATTATATGAACCATGCTGGGAGGCCTCCAGGCTAGATAAAAGAACTTGACAAAGATTAAAAAAAAAGATATAAAAAAAAGTATTGCACTGAAGTATATAGGAATTAATGAGAAACAATTCTAAATCTCAATTGCACCTCTTAAGTGAATGAACAGTGTAAATCAGTCCCAGATTTTTAATTCCTAAGCTGTACAAAAAGTGAGAATAAAACACGTCACAGCTTTAAAGAATATTATGTGGTCTTATGAGTTTATTTTTTGGTGGGACTCTTTTGTTAAGTGGCACATTGTAGATTAAGCTATCTTGTCATTGGAAAATGTATGCCTTGTAGACAAAATGAAGATCAAGAAGTGGGATAATAGCATGCTAATACAAAAGCAGAAGACATCTCTCAATATTCCTGCTGAATCACATCACTACTTTTTCTTGGCCCCTTAGCCTTTCAGTGCTCACTGTGGTGAAACATTTAACTCCCACATGCTTATACTGTCCCATAAATGTTTTCCCTTCTCCATATGAGAACTTCAGTGACAAGTGAGCTTCACTGAGTCTTCCACTATGAAATTTCCATTTCTATTATATTCCATACCCATAGCCTAACTACAGGAAGATATTGTGGGCTTCCCAAACATATTTCACTCCTGATCCATTGGAAAGGAGACTGCTCAAAGCTTGAATATAACTTGGTATTAAGTAAGGAAAATAGAAGAATGGTGCTTTTTGAAAGCCAAGATTATTTTTTTTATTTCAACTCCTCCATACAGTTGACAATAGAAGCATGATTCCTCTTTTATCAAATACGAAAAGTAAATGAACTCTCTGGTTCTAACATTCCCAAAGAGAAGAAGTAACAACTCAATTGTTTCATGAATGAGTTTCATTCAGATTGCTATTAGTTCTTCATTGTAAAAAAAAAAAGAGATTTCAAAATTATTTCAGGCCTGGATTCAGCTTCCATCTGCTGCAAGATATCACCCATCTCTCAAAAGAGGTCTAGAAGATTTGTTTTGAAGTCGAGTAACCAAAAAAGATTAAGAACGTATTTAAATGTAGTTATATAAATGGTGAATATTTACACAAATGTGCAAGAAAAAGAAAGAACGCTAACAAGAAAAGCAAGAAAAGAAGACTGAAAAAAAAAAAAACAAAAAACCCCAGTGTTTAATTATATCATTGTGGGAGGAATTTTTAGTAGATAGAAGTACACCAACATTGAATGATGCATTTTGTAACTCTATGTATTAGCAGTTCTGACTGAAAGCTTTATAAAAACACTGCATTTGTTATCACAGTGCCAAGTCAACAGTATATGTCTCAAGGAACTTTCTATCAGGAACTGCAGGGAGGTAATCACCTACAGAAACATGAATGTCAGCGAAGTGCCTTCCCAAGAAAATAATTAAATCCAAAATTTTAATGCCACAATGCACAGTATGAATGGGTTTTAGCATCCATCCTGAATGAATTATCTGTTTAAAAGGTACATAATGCATTTCTTATGGTTTAATTTTTCTCAAACATTATTTTGACAGTACTAAAAGTTACAAGTCTATGCCATAAAAGCTAGTGAGATGGGAATATTCTATACTTAGTTCATTGCCAAGATTTTATGACTCTAACAAATTAATTTCGGGTTAGTTGGCTAAATTAGGTTAATATCTACAGAAAACCAGATATTTTTTCCCCCATATATCCAAATGCTAAAAGATAAATGATGATGTCTGTGAATCAGGAATACATTCAGCAATCTTAATTTATTGTGACTGAAAAGTGTCAATTAGAAAATTAGGCATACAAAGAAGAAAGGGTCATTTTCATCATATGTACAGCCACCACATTTGTGGCTTTTAAAAAACATCTGTAATAGTGTTTGCAATAAGCATAAATTCCAAGGGCTCCCATTCTCATGCAATATTCTGTGAGACAAGTGTATAAAAATATTTTGAAATGGAAAACGTTCAATCTATTTTTTTTTTCCCCAGGGTTTCTCCACTGTTTGATTAGAGAATGGCTGCATTCAAATATATTACCATTCTGTCAGCAGTACTCACAGACTTGTACTTTCATTGCATGATAAATGAAGTATACACAGTTTATGTTGTGTGATGACAGAGTCTAGTGATTCAGTAATGTGCATGTGATTTGTGTCTGATCTGGTTAATCATTAAACACCACATATTCTTAAGGTTTCAAGGATTCTGTGCAAACATGGAAGCCAGATGGGCAAGACTCTTGGGTGCTGTAAATCAGCCTAGTACCAAGAAAATACAGAAAAGCATACCAGCTTCTACCACCAACTATCTGGCTCACGGATATTTTTTTCCCACTTCGGCATGCTAAAGTACAGATTCCTATTTAAAATTAATCCAGTGTTTATACAAGTTTATTTGTTGAATAGTCATATATACTTTCCCTTTACAGTATTGCTTGGCAAGCAGTACACCTGCAAGATGAGTACAAATTAGATGGTTACTTTTTTATATATACAAAATATTCATCTATTCTGCAAGTTGATGGATCAATTCAGTGGTGTTTACTGAAGGTCGGCATCATGGTGAAGTAATACAGAAGTTTTTAAGAGGAATATAAGAGGTGACGTTCATCTAAAAATGCCTAAAAGAGAAGATAGTTCTGATAGTAGAAGGCTCTTCTATTTGCCAGATAAGGAAAGTAATCAGTCAACAACTGGATGCTGACATTAGAAACACTTGAATGAGAAAAAAAAATGCAATATTGTAGTAAAAAGCTAGGGCAGATTCTTCATTCTCCATTTCATCCAATTTATATCAAAGTTGAATGCGTTTCTAAACATTTTGTCATGACTTGTGTATATGTGGCACTTAGGGACAAGGTTTAGTGGTGGACTTGGCAGTGTTAGGTTTATAGTTGGAACAGATGATCTTAAAGGTGTTTTCTAAACTAAATGATTATTTTATTCTTTGACTCAAAACAATCATGGCTTGACAGCTGCAGGTTTTTTGGCTTAGCAAAAATTCCAGACTAGATGATCCCAATAGTCCCTCCTAGTGTTAAAATACATAAATATAAACAACTGCTTTTTGGAAGACAAAAAAAAAAGAAAGAGAAGGAAAGTCCTCATGTTTCAGGTCATGAGCTAGAGTTAACTACTGTAGTCAGTAGAAATAACTTTGAAGTAATAGACCATACTTACGTGCTCCACAGTACTTTTCTGTGATGTGGCTCACAGGCTGAGTCAAAGGACTTGATTAGACTAACATCATCTTCTTCCATAATTGTATAGTGCTGCCACCCAGCCTGCAGTCTCAGAGCCTCAGTCTGCCTGTGACCCATAGGGAATAGGCTCAATGTTTCAGTGATCATAACTTTATGGAAACACATATTTATTGACTGAGGGAATAAAACTATGTAGTTTGCTCTATTTGTATGTTTATCTTAATATGAGATCTACCCTCAGGCCAACGCTCTAAGTCTCCAAATATCATCTTCAGCTGTATAAATATCTCTTACACAGAAAACCATCCGTGTTTCAGACGGTTAATGTCATAGATAAATGTAATAGGTCACCCTGACAGGAAACATATCTAAAGTAACTCTACTTTTCTTCTTGGGTGCAAGACATAACTGTATATTGGTGAGTACATCCTATGAATGATCTACTACAAATAAAATCTCCAGATTTTTGAATCCCTTTCCCATTAACTTGAAGGATTAGGAGTCCTAAAATAGTCCTAATAATAACGTAAAGAAATGTGCCATAACTGAGTCATACCTTTCCTTTTTTGCTCCATGACTAACATTCTTATTTCCAGACAAATTACTGGGATTTGTTTTGTTTTGTTTTGTTCTCTGTATATAAAGTAAAAACAAAACAAAACAAAACAAAACAAAACAAACAAAGCAATTGTTAAAAGCAGAATGGATAGTTCCTCTTCAGAACACCTTTAAGCATAAATGAACCCAGGAACAACATATGTACTCACAAGATGTTTTTCTTTCTTACTCTTGTTTATGTTTAGTTCTGGAATAATTTTTACATATGTGTTTCTAAAATGTTTTATGATAAAGTTATCAACTCACACTTGTTAACCTTCTTCCCTCAGGCTGTCAGTGGGAACAAATGACTGAGCACTGTAACTGTTCTGTATCAGTTTAGTTTGTACCCTTTTCTGCTAAAGAAAAGTACAGAGCTTCTGGGTTTGAAGTTTACACTTTTCTTATAACAGGGTGATTACACACGGCAAAGACAAATCTTCAGATGAATACAGATGCAAACGAGCAAATGAACATCCTAGATGAAAGCAATCAAGATGTCAGTACTGCATTTATATCAACAAAATTGAATGGAAATAAACAGTTATCCACGCAGAAGTCCCATACGAGAGTTCACTGTTCTCAGTCAGCAGACAAATCCCCTTTCCCTAGAGTTACTGTGTTCTTACCCTCCATGAGTTCTTCTGTTTTTTCTCATGGTACATTTTTTTTCTACTCATCTTTACAGATAATGCTACATTTCCTTCCCTTCTTCTTTTCTGTTTTTACTTTCATGCTCAGTTCTTGTTACTAACAAATTTAGAATTAATACTGAAAAACACTGCAAAAATAATGGAGAGCTAATATCCGTTTTGCCACATTCCAGAATTAGAAGTCTTTCCAGTCATTAAAGTGATTTCCTTTTTTCCTTACTCTCTCTCTCTGTCCTGAATGTTTAGGAACTGATCTAGGAAGCATTTAATTTCATTACTCTGACTAAGATCAGTAGGCCTTACTTTAAAAGCAAAACAGTTTTAATGCATTAAACAGCATTATGGTCTTGTTGAACAGAAATAGAAGCAAGCATATATTTAAATAAATGTATTGCTGACTTAGGTCCATAGTTTTCAAATCAAAAGATTGCTTGGGCCATGAGTAAGAAAAAAAAGCTATAATGCTTAAGGACTTATTTGTTCTCCTACAGGATGGATCAGCAACTAGTAGTAACTTTAATATATTTCTCATTGTAATAGGAAGAAGCAGCATGTGCAGAATATTTTATTTAAATGTATTGATCTTTTGACATATGGTTATAAAAAAAAGAAAAAAATTCCAGGAGATCTGATGAAAAAAATCTCACATTATATTTTACAGTAGCTTTGCATATATCAAATGACAACTCTAAAATAAAGCTCTTTACAAATATATTAAGGCTTGAGCTACTCATTTATCATATAAGTCACAGACAAGACTCGTAAGACTCATTCATGTATTGTTGATGAAGGTCACAGAAAGGTAGACTTTCAAATGACCTCTCTCCCTAAATTACTGCAATGAAACTGTAAAAAGAATATGTGAAGAATACTGGTTGATTTTCAGTGGCATACGCTTTGAGTAAGTGACCCTTTCACATCAAATGCAGGCTACCAGATGCTTAAGTTGTGACTGGCCAAGTCTGTCCCAGGCTGTTATATCCATTGATTTGTCTACCTGCTAAGATGAGGCAGAAAATGGTTCTCCACAAGGTAAAGAAGCTGAGTGTTCAGCACTTAACGGGTTCAGCAAAGAGCTGTGGGACACAGCAGCTGGTGTAATCATTACTGTAAGGAAATAAGGTCTCCTTTCTGCCTCATCCAATTAAACATTTTATTGTGGTATGTAAAACCTAGGATCCACTGCCTTGTGGTGTCTGTTCACCTGAACTTTGAACCAATCAATGGAGAGCAGAGATGATCTCCCTGTGAAATTTGGTTATCCTAAGGCAAGAACATGACAAGGGATTATCCCAGAATCTATATGTATGCACCTGGACAGATACATGTATACTGGCTGTGTCTTTCGAAGGCTGTGACTAGATATTGCTACTGATTTTCGTGCAATTTTTAAACTGTCTCATACTAAATTGAAACTCCTTTGACAAATTATGACACCGCTGGCAACTGGAAATGGAATAACAACTTCCTTTGAATTCTAAGTAAAGATTTAATAAATAAAGGTTTCATAACTTTCTTAAAAACATGGTTACTGATGAAGAACTTCGGTCTCTGGCTGGAAAAGGGAGTTCCTATTTTTCTTGTGTGTCTTTTATGTCACCTTCTCAGATATTTGTGTTTAAAGTTGCAAGTTGTCATGCTTATCCTTTGCAGAACATTGATTCCCCTACCTAGGAATTTATGCACAGCTACTTTTGCAGTTTTAAACATGAGAAGAGTAAAACACTAATGCCACTTTTCTCATGAAGAAGCAAATAACATTTACACTCATGAGTCACAGCTTCAAGAAAACTGGTCAGGGAGAAAAAGATAAACAACAAAAGGTAAATATTCTAACGGTAACTGTCCACTATGTCTAAATTCAGAAATCTCCATTTCTCCTCCTCTTCTACATTCTCTTTCCCCTTCTGCCTCCTCCAGTGCATGGACACCATATGTCTGCTCACCAGCACAGAAAACATAGAGGGGACTGTAAGAATTGTGAATGGAAAGGTCAAAATGTGAAATGAAAGCTTGGCTGCACAAATCAGTAAGAATTTTCTAATTAATATTAATAGCTATCTAAGACAGTTCTATCTTTCTGGGCATAACTGAGCTAATAGTTACGGATTAAATTAAGAATAAATTTTTAAAAAGAGAGAAAAATAATAATGTGCCTAGATTTACAGTTGCAGCTCTAATACCATCAATACAGAAAGGAATCTTAAAGAAGAGCTACAGAGAATTTATGATTAAGAACTTCTTAGCTATTTATCACCTTTCTTATTTAGTGTTCCTGTATTTCTGGCTGGTTGGATATGCATTTATGACTGATGCATGTAGCATATCAACTGTTTTCACAGTGTATTTATAAAATACTTCTAATGGCTTATAATGGAATATTTTACTTTTTCATGAAAAGAATAATCCATCAACACAACAGGGAGAATGGAAATGAGAGAAAACATTTTTTTCAGAAAGCTTTTAAATGATGCTGTTTGTTCATGTTAGGTTGTTTTTTTTTTCTATTGCTATGTTTACGCTTCTTCCAGGAGGACCAAATCAAACAATTACACTTAAAAAAAAAAAAAAAAAAAAAGAATACATTGCCTTATAGTTCACATATTACCAGGGGAACTGGCAGAGGATGATTTGCAAAACTGCTGAGCTCATGTAACAACTGAAGTCCATAACTGCTGTACCTTGAACACATGGAAACCAGTACTGTGGTAAAGATTCTAAAAAAAAAAAAAATTGTTGTCAGTATAAGAAATAAGGCACCTCAAAATAGAAACTTTTGATCTTTCGCTGTTCAACTACCCATTTGTAAGATGGGGTAATACAGCCAAATATTTTAAAGGAATAATGTGAAAGTACATGTATTATTGTCTGAGACTTACTTGATTACCATATCATTGGTAATGATCAAAAGAATGCAGTACAGCTTCTCACTGATGTTCATCCATCCATTCAGGAGGAAGGAGATATGGGAAAATGGTCTAAGGACAGTTTTTTGCATGTACACATCTTCAAGTTTCATAGATGGCTTTACACTCTTAAACAATTTTACAATAACTAACACAGTAATAACAATAAGAGAAAAATAAAAGACAGAGCAAAAGGATCTTACAAAGTGTGCAAAAGGATGATACTGTGTGCTTAGTAGTAAGACAAAATGCATTCAGTGGAAATAATAATGAACCCCACAGAGTTTTTGATGTATCATTCTAAAAGCAAAATAAAATGCAGTCCAGAGTGTAGCTCCTTAAAATGCTGATAATACACTATTTTATGCAAGTCTTTGTGCCAGACTGTCCTCGTCAGTAAAAAGTGATAAGTGCTACTTACTTTGGTACAGGTTTATGTATTCATTATTTACTAAAATGCTGTGGGAGTGAAACTTTAAAATGAAATATGTACAACAGCCCACCCGTCGTTACTTGGCCTATGAAAATATCAGGACAAAACCAAAACAGTTTCTTCTTTTCAGGAGCAGAGAGGCAAGTGAGCCAGATTACACCTGGACATCTTTAACTTTCATTTTTCTGAACCCTGGATTCCTAACAATATTAAGTTATCGTGCCTGCATGACTCCAATTTTTTTTTAATATTTCACTTTTAAAGAACTATGAAAACATTATTTAATATTAATGAATGTATGTGGTATTATTACATATATGCCCCATGGTATAGTATCTGCCTTTTTAAATTCTGTTTGGAAGCGCTCTGCCCTGTGGACAGATGTGACTATCAAATTCAATGCCTGCAGCACATTTTCTGACCTTCAGCAAGCTCTGACTTTTTTATGGTACAACATTATTTTGTTTTATTATTTTACCCGAAGAGAGCAGTCTGTGATCAGCAAAGAGATGCTTTTATCTTAATCACTGACCCCATATTCATAAATATTCAGATTTTCAATCTCCCAGGAACACCCTTCACTATTTCTTGGTATCTAAAAAAAAAGCAATGAAATCATCTCAACCAAAACTCAATACACTAAAGCTGATATTCCAGTTACATTCGTAGCATAAGATCATTTTAGTTTCTGCTTGTTTAATTCTAAGTTTGCAGTCTACAAAGCTTTCACACTAGGCGTAGCTCCATTTAATTCAAGAGGAATACTTAAAAGTGTCAGACCTTGAATTTGCAAAATATGGAGGAAAGTATTTTCTTTATTCTTACTACCAGATCCTGGTAGAGTTGACCTGTGTTTACACATGTTAGGAACCAAGAAACAAGTCAATATACTAAAAAAAAAAAAAGTCAAGTCAAGCTGAAGCCTAAAGCCTAACACCAATATAAAATTTCAATAATGTCATTAAATTTAATGGGTTAAAACTAGTACTTAGAAACAATCTGTCCATAGTGTCTTAGAAGGGAATAGAAGAAATTAAAGCACTTCTGAAATCATCACTGTAGAAGACATGAGTATGGAAATAGTCTTTATGATGCAGTGAATTCAGCAAGTTATCTTAATTCCTTCAAGTCAGAGGCCTTCAATTTAGCATGTTTATAGAATAAGCTATGCATATTTTTTGTAAACATATGTGCATTACAATGAGAATGCCTGAAACATAATAATGACTACGACTTTGATAATCTCTTGCAGAGAGATGAAATTAAACATTTTTACAATGTCTTCTTTATTTGTACATGAGTTTCACATAAATATTAAGAAGAAAACCAACCAAAACCTTAAATAGAATCTAAATAATATATATAAAATATATAATTATATATGTGTTATTTTATTATAATTTATTTATAATTTAAGTTATGAGAATACTCTGTTGACAAGTGCTGGTGAAGAGAAAAAGGAGGTTTTACATTCTTAAATTTGACTGTATCTGGATATAGGGAACAAGAGCCACACAGTGACTGAGTCTTTAAATATTTCTACTCTGTTCATTCTGTTATCTCTGAAGCAATAGCTTAGAAACTACAGCTGACATTGCTATGACTATCTGGGAATTTGGAGAGGAGCACATGGGAAAAATAAAATGATCTGTTTAGAGGGCAACTGTGGCAAATATTTCATAAATCTCTATAAGAGAAAAATAAACCAAACAACTCTCTTTCTAAATTATTTGTTACTGTAAATATTCACCAAACTGGTGTTAGTTTGATGCTGTCTGACTGGTCACTAGTCTGCTTCTGTACCTCATTTCCTTCATTACCCATTTTGACCATGACTTTGCAAGCATGATATGGAAAAATGTTGGGGAAAAAAAAAAAGTAAAAAAAAAAAAAAGCGGGGGGGAAAGAGAGGGACAAAGATTACATTTTCACACTCAGGGCTGGTACCAGAAAATAATAATTTAAAAAGTATTTTAGTGGCTCTTTGTCTGCTGACTGCCACACTCCAAGAAAATGAAGTTTTCAGTTCATTAAGAAGTTTTTTTTTTTCTCATGAAGAAAACAGCAACAGAATGATAATATCATTAAAATTAGCAGCACTAATGAAGTTGTTTCTGATTGCCTAATTTCTCACCAATAGGGTTTACCAACTGCCCAGGTAATGAATATGGAATTTGTTGTGGACATGTCCTGTTTTCTTTTTATTCATTGGATCTATTTGACAAATTTCCGAGGAACTAGTAAGACAACTAAAATAGCTACAAATATCTCAGCTTTCCCCAAATTATGTTAATATCCTTAACAATAAAATTTGTTATACTGTTTGCATATAGTTGATGCCTCTGCTTATGTGTGAAACAAAACTTGAGTGCTAAAGACTTTCTACAACAGAAAAACACATAAATTCTTAAAATAGAGAAGTGTTCACTTAAGATAACTGATATATAACATTTAAAAGTGAAAAATAAGATATGTGAAATAATACTTCATTTATCTAATCTTACAGTATATATAATCATCAACACAATATCTGAAAGCTGTATAACCACTATGATTTTTTTTTTAAATCTTCATAGTGTCTCTTGGATGGAATAGACAGGGATAGAAGTAAACTCCTCACTTTACAGATAAAAGAAAGGAGCACAAAGTAGATTGTCACTTACCTAAACTGACATAGCTGATGTGTGATTATACTGGGAACTATAAAAGTCTTAATGGTAAGGTCCCTTTTATGGATTAAAAACTTCTATAGATTGCTTTTCCTAATTCATAAATATGGCATATGAAAATAAATTACGATATTGCAAATAGAACTAAATAAACACAGCAAGAAAGGAAGCAAGTATAAATGCTTGATTCGTGCATAGTGCAGATTTTATACAATTTCATTATCATATAAATAGCTCACATATATAATCTTTCGTGCGTTAATTCTGATAAATGTTACAGTAAAAATTAAGATTAATTGAGGTTGCTTTGAAAGATTTGCTAGGAGTTATATCTGCAGTACTTTTTAGCCTAGTTACATTATGTTCTCAAAAGTTTCAGTATTCTATTAGTGATTTACGATATCTGCTTACTCGTATTTTTATAGAATGCTAAACTGTGTAAAATTGCTTTTTTCAGTCTTAACTTTTGATGCTTAGAATTCTTCACTTTTTTTTAAGCTTGAGTCTTCAGAATATACAGAGATCTGCTAGAAGACTGAATTACTAAGTGTTTTGGAAATTAATACGTGATAGCTGAGAAGAAGCATTAAATCTGCATAAACCTACAAAGATTCACAGTTAAAATAGGTTACAAAAAGAAATTGAAGGACAAACGTTATTTGTTGTCATTGAAGGACACGAAGTTTTCTCACAGTCACAAAAGTATCTAGGGATATATTAATTCTTCCTTTAGATCTTATACATATAGGAGTACTGCATACCCTTCTGTGTAGGCAGAGATTCAAATAAGGCAGCTGAGAGCAGGAAAGAACTTTATTTGTCATATTTAATGAAATATGCAGCAAAACACTAGGAGTCTGATTATATACTGACTTACATCTGGTTCAGACATTTTTTGTCTTTAAAAACTGGATAAAAAAATGGATTTAAAATATAACCACAGCAGAATGTCAGCATTTTATACTCACTTTGCACAGATTTACAGAACTACCTGTTATATATGATAAACTATGAAAAGCCCATTTCAGTATGAGAGTCTGTCATTTCACAGCTGTACCAAACAGTCTTTCATTTCAGAACCCATAAAAAGCTTTGTGTCACACTACTGCATCCCAAAAGCCCGTGGCACAAAATGCATTTTGACGTATCTCCATTTCCGTTAGTGGATTGTATCAGAATCTTGTATCCTATTGTCTTTCAGCTGCAGTTCAGCATTTGCAGATTTTCACAACAGGAATTAAATTAACTTAGATCTCCTCTCTCTCTCTCGCTTTTGCCCTTTCTTCTCCTGCATACTGATAATTTTCCTTTGAATGTCATCCATGCAGTTAGGTTAGAGTACTTCAAGCAAACCAGATTTTCTTGTATGGCATTAACCACCCTGCTGCTTTGGTACTCTATCCAAAATAAATGGGCATAGTGGATCTTCAGTCAGTAGTGCCAGGCTTGACAACACTCAGCAATTAAATCCCCCAGAAAACTTAATAAAATATGAAAAACATTTATCCCATTTTCAGTGAATAAATGCCATGTCCCAAAGTTAGTGTCATACTTTAAAATCACACAATAGCATATTAATGAATAGGGTTATTCTTTGTTGTTACTTTGCACTCTTTAGAATTCTATAATGCATATCATGCAAGTGTTCCTCTGGGATGAAACAGCAATAAATCTTTAATAAACTATGAACAACATTTCAGTCTGAGTGACAAACACTTAGCTACAAAAGTATTACTGGATAAATTACATTTAAAATAAACAAAAGAGGAGACATTATTAAAAGTTCATCTCTTTTTCCATATATGTGTCTCATATTTGAGTTTACTTGGAATTAAACACCAGTAAATCTTTAATGAGGTATGAATGAATATAGCAATCACTGGAGAGTTATTGACATATCTATATCCATAGAATAGTATCTTATTAAACTATTGCAGTTCCTTCCTTGATAGGCATTATATATTCAGTATTAATAATGCATGAGCATTCTTAATTCATTTCTGTTGTTACACCCTGTCCTTACTCCTGCAGTAACATTATTAAAACAGATTTTATAAATATCATTTTCTCAAGATACATATGTTAAGTATGACTTGTACTGAGGAGTTGTAAATGTAGCTGACTTTAAAATTCCTAATTTACTACTGATAAATAATACATGGCTTAACAAACAGCATAGCATTATACTTAAACTGTTATTTCTACCAGATTGACCCAGAAGGAAAAAGAAAGCTCAATCTTTTACAAGTCTGACCTATATCTGTAAATTACTAATTTGCGAAGATCAGAGAGCTATGCAGGTGTGAATGTTGATCTTTCCACCTTGACATCTGACTTCTGAGGGTTCTCACTCCAGTACCATCCACATCTTTCTTACACTTCCACATGTCAATTGCTGTTATATTGAAGTCATGCTCCTAATCTGATTCAGAGTACAGTATCCCTCTAAAGATAGGGAAAACTCTGTTCTCTTTGGCTTCTGTCTTCACCTGATGCAGTTCTACCTACAATTGTTTTCTACCAGACCAAAACACTGAGAGGTTCCACAGTGACATTGCCCTGGTGTCCTCCCAAGTCAATCAGACAAACACATAAAGCAGCACTGGATAGAAATGAGAGAGAGAGAAAAAACTGCATTTTGTAAATGGAGATTTAAACCACTTGGTAGGATTTAAAGTTCTACAAAATGAGGGAGGAGTTGCCCCTATATCCTGCACTGTTTGACTGCACCTATGTCCAGGTATTTTTTTCTTAGTCATTTGATGATTTTACTTCATGAATGTCAAATCACTTTACAATTACTAATGAATAATTTCTTGTGAGATCTGTGCCTAACAAGTGAAAGGTAAGTATCATTTCCTGAAATCACTGATAAGGACACTGAAACTCAGTGACATGCTGTGATTAGTTTGTATAATCCCTGGTAGTCTCTGGCAGGGCTAGATCACTTAAAAGATATTACTGTGCTTTTTCCAAAAGGCATCTTGTATTTCATGTTTCTCTGGATGGTTTACCACCCTTTTACCAATGCATTTTAAAGAGTACATCATTATTAAATGTGATCATGTTACTGCTAATAATTATTTTGATAATGGTGACATATAGGTGGTCAGCTGGAGCCCTGTTAACAGTTGGTTCCCTATTTGAACATATGATAGAAGGACTTTGTAAGGTTGGAAGGTAGTACAAGATCAGATACAATAGAAAGGGTTCTGATCAGTGTCTAGAAGTCCAGCTGGAGGCTAGGCACCTGTGGTGTACCCCAGGGATCATGGAATCATAGAATTGGGTTGGAAGGGACCTTCAAAGGTCATCTAGTCCAACCCCCCTGCAAGGAGCAGGGACATCCCCAACTAGATCAGGTTGCTCAGAGCCTCATCCAACCTGGCCTTGAACGTTTCCAGGGATAAGGCCTCCACCACCTTTCTGGGCAACGTGTTCCAGTGTTCTATAACTTGCATTGTAAAAATTTTTTTCCTAATATCCAATTTAAATCTACCTCCCACTATTTTAAAACAATTACCCCTTGTCTTATTGCAACAGGCGCTACTAAACAGCCTCTCTCCATCTTTCTTGTAGGCCCCCTTGAGGTACTGGAAGACCGCTATCAGGTCTTCCCGGAGCCTCCTCTTCTGCAGGCTGAACAGCCCCAACTCTCTCAGCCTGTCCTCATAAGAGAGGTGCTCCAGCCCTTTTATCATCTTCGTGGCCCTCCTCTGGACCTTCTCCAACTGGTCCATGTCCTTCTGATGTTGGGGGCTCCAGAACTGGACACAGTACTCCAGGTGGGGTCTCACCAGGGCAGAGTAGAGGGGGACAATCACCTCCCTCGACCTGCTGGCCACGCTCCTCTTGATGCAGCCCAGGATGCGGTTGGCCTTCTGGGCCACAAGGGCGCATTGCCTGCTCATGTTAAGCTTCTCATCCACTAGCACTCCCAAGTCCTTCTCCTCAGGGCTGCTCTCAATCCATTCCCCGCCCAGCCTGTATTTGTGCCTGGGATTGCCATGACCCAGGTGCAGGACCTTGCACTTGGCCTGGTTGAACTTCATGGCGTTGGCACGGGCCCACTTCTCCAGCCTGTCAAGATCCCTCTGGATGGCATCCCTCCCTTCCAGCGTGTCGACGGCACCACACAGCTTGGTGACATCGGTGAACTTGCTGAGGGTGCACTCTATCCCACTGTCCATGTCGCCAACAAAGATGTTGAACAGGGCCGGGCCCAACACGGACCCCTGAGGGACGCTACTTGTGACCGGTCTCCACATGGACATTGAGCCGTTAACCACCATTCTGAGTGCGGCCATCCAGCCAACTCCTTATCCACTGAGTGGTCCGTCCAGCAAACCCATGTCTCTCTAATTTAGAGACTGTGGTCATACTGCTTAACATCTTCATTAATGACTTGGATGATGGGATCAAATGTACTGTCAGCAAGTCTGCAGAGGATATAAAATTGAGAGGAGTGGTTGATACACCAGGCTTATGCTGTCTTTCAGAGACATCTCAACAGGCTTATGAAATGGGCTAACAGCAACAGGAGATGACAAGTCTGCACCTCTGTAGGAGTAACACTATACGCTAGCACAGGCTGGGGGCTGACTGGCTGGAAAGCAGCTTTGTAGAGGAAGATCTAAGAATCCTGGGACACAATGAACTGACCATGACTGAGCAACATTCCCCTGCAGCAAAGAAGGCCCACGACATCCTAGGCTTTATTATGAAGATTATCACCAGCAGTTTAGGTGAGGTGATCCTTCCCTTCTCGTCAGCACTGTTGAGACATATCTGGAATGCTGGGTTCAGTGCCACGGTCTACAATATAAAAGAGATATGGACATACTGAAGCAAGCCCAGCGAAAGGCTGTGAAGGTGGTTACAGGATGGAGGCTGAGAGAGCTGGGACTGTTCAACCTGGAGAAGAGAAGGTTTTTATTTATACACAAGGATAAGACTCCTCTGAGATTGGGAAGGAGAAAAAAATATGAAGTCAGACTCTTCTCAGTGGCACCTAGTGACAGGACGAGAGAAAATTGACAGAAAATGAAATACAGGAAATTTCATTTAAACAGAACTTTTTTTTTTTTTTTTTTTTTTTTTTTTTTGTAAATGTGAGGATGATCAAGCACTGGAACAGATTACCAGGAAAAGTTATGGAGTCTCCATTCTTAAAGATATCCAGTGCCCAACTGGACATGATCCTGAGCAACCTACTTACCTTGCTTTGAGCAGAGAGTCAAACTACATGTTCTCCAATCTCAGTCATAGTGTGATTCTGAAAAAAAAAAGGGCAAACAAGTGGTAATGAGACTACCTTGAATAGTATGATAGGAACAGCCTATTTGCTTTTCTTAACTATGGGATGTAATGTTAATGACAGATACATAAATTGATAGAGATCTTTATTCTGTTAACAATCAAAACATGTACTTTGAATGAGCAACCCAGAATCTTCAGCAGCAGTTAGTAGAGAAGAATAAGAGAGATAAATATCTTCTGAACAGTTGAGAGTTTCTATTGGTACTGCAAGTATTTAATTGATATTATTTCTGAAATAAAAAAAAAACACTAGAATGTCACTAAAAGCTGTTATTGCCATTTTTCCTTATGTTTATACTGTTGTGTAATGATTCAGTTCTGCAAGCTCCAGTGAATTACATAAAAATATTTTGCAAGACAAAGTGCTCGCCATGAGACTTCTTCTCTGATTAAATCACATTCAGGTCTAATAAAGCATTATGAAGATCACTAGTACTACTAGCATAAAAGGAATAAAATGACTATCAAAGAGCTGGCAAACTGAACGGTGAGAGGTAGACATGGCAACCAAAAGAACAATTATGACCTTGCAGTATTATCTTCAGTAAGCTCTAAGGTGCTGGGGTTTTTTTTCTGAAATTTATGATTTCTGAAAATTCCTCTATCACAGGCAGGCCAAAAGCAGATTTAGTTCATTTTGATTTGCATTAAAACTCAAACCATGGTCTATCTATAGTCTTTTCCACTTCTGTGGTGAAAATATCTATGTGGTAAATAAGCAGTGTTACTAATAATATTTTTTAAAACCAAACCAAACCCAAAACAGCACCAAAAAAAATCCCCTAGAAAAATCATAAATCTTCCATAAGATCTTTGCATGTTTATGCACCTCATAACCCTGAAGGCCACAGCCCCAGTTGCTGGTAGAGACAGGCACACAGGCATGCACATATGCGTGCAGAGCTCTCCAGCAGCTGGTTAGGACACCCTGGTTCCCAGGCCACATCTCCTACTCAATGGCTAGTCCAACGAGATCTTCAGTAGTACTCACACACTCACTCTCACAGCCATCCCAGCTGCTGGCACTCAGCCCCCACTACATACATGCACATACGCACCCCGTCACACACCCACCCACCCACACCCACTCCCACACACATGCACAAACTAGAGAGTCTCTCACATGGGAGAAGAGTGAGAAATTTAGTTTAATGAGGGGATAGGAGAGACTGTGCTGATCAGGCACAGGGCATGGCCAGACAACAGTATCAACTAGCAACCTGTTTACACTTGACTGGTTAATTCTATAGAATCCTGGAATAGCTTGGGTTGGAAAGGACTTTCAAAGATCATCTCGTCCAACCCCCCTGCAAGGAGCAGGGACATCCCTGACTAGATCAGGTTGCTCAGAGCCCCGTCCAGCCTGGCCTTGAATGTTTCCAGGGATGGGGCATCCACCACCTCTTTGGGCAACCTGTTTCAGGATTCCACCACCCTCATTGTAAAAAATTCTTTTCCTGATATCTAATCTGAATCTACCTCCCTCTGTTTTAAAACCATTACCCCCAGTCCTATCACAACAGACCCTACTGAAGAGTCTCTCCCTGTCTTTCCTGTAGGCCTCCTTTAGGTACTGGAAGACCTCTATAAGGTCTCCCTGGAGCCTCCTCTTCTCCAAGCCGAACAGCCCCACTTCAGCCTGTCCTTATAGGAGAGGTGCTCCAGCCCTCTCCTATGAATATTAGTATATTCATTACCCTCACCAAAGAGCTAGTGTCATTTGAGTAATGGATGTTGTAGACCCTCAAGTATCCAAGCACTGAAAATATAGCGTGTATATGAATGTAAATGGAAAGAGTAAAGATTGTCTGAAATTTCTGAAGCTTTTTTTCATTTCTGTATTTACTACATACTGCATTATTACATTAACATTCTATCTTTCAACAAGTTTATTCACAGAACACAATATATGATGAAATATAAGTAACATTGCCTACTCTAATAGTGCCTTTCCCATGCTGCTGCCTGCATAGACATACCCATGACTGGTTCTGTAATTTCAAAAACTTTTTCAAGAAGCCTTCAAAATTTTCTTTAAAGTAACTTGAACTCTTACCAGATAAACGAGGAGATTTGATACTGAAGCAAATGTTGTATGCTAATTGTAACAGTGGAGTGTTCAAAACATATGTATGCTTTTACATGTAAACAAACAGTTTGTGCATTTTCCCTGCTTTCTTTGCTTTCTCTGTGTGTGCTTACCTGTATTACACACTGTTGTAAAGAACTGTCAGAGTAATTTCTGGCAAAACTGCAGTAGAATGACAATACCAAGAGAGTTTATATTGACTTGAGATCCTGTTTTGCAAGGCTCTGCAGACACATACATGGATAGTAAAGATCCCTGGTCCAGATTATTTGTCTAAAGTAATAAAGAGTAAATAATATTCACAGGAATAATCACTATCAACAGTAAAATCTGATCACATCTTAGGGGTCTCAGGTCATCCTACTACTAATTTAATTTAACAACAACTATTCTGAATTACCATTTTTCCATTGGCATATTATAGGCATCAGAACAAAAAAAAAAAAACCCCAGTCATTAAAAAGGAATGTGAAGGAAGAAAAAGTATGGAATGGCTGTAGATAAACTTAGGAAAGTTGTCTTGTCTTAAGGCAGCGTAAAGCAGAAAGAGGAGAATATCTAAGGAGTTAGATAAGCATTTTTACAAGGCCAACATTACAGATGGATGGAAGATAAATGAAAGGAAAAAAACATAGTCAGAGTTGTGAACGATGTTAAGCACAATTGTGATTTATTGCTGTGAAACACAGGGAGGCAGTACAATGATCAAAAGGTTGGAAAGGTGACAATGGACAGAGTGATGACCAAGGAAGAAAATCCTAGCACCTATGCTTTTTACAGGCTGGAGTAGGGCCAAGAGGATGTCAGGGATGACAAAACAGATGATGTTGCAGTGGTTAAGACAAGAGTTAGGAATCAAGAAGTCAGCAAAAAAAAGGCCAGGTATCAGAAATTTTATACAAGAAGAAGTTAATGGATTAAGAAAGGATTACAATCTGTGAGCTATGGAAGAGGAGAAAGATGAAGCTGAATCCCAGGTTATGAGACTGAGTGCCAGGGAGGGGCATGAGGTTGTCAACATCGATTGGGAATGGGGAGGAAGAATGGCTTGAAAGGAAAAGCAAACAGCTGAGGTATGTTGTATGTGTTAAGTCTAGCTTGCTGGCGAGATGTCATCCAGGAATAGACGTCTGAAAGACAGACTAAAAGACAGGTTGAGGTGGAGAGACAAATGAGGGAAGGAGAAGGAGAAGGAGAAGGGAAAAAGGAAAGAAAGGGAGGGGGAGGGGGGAAGGGAGAGGGAGAGGGACGAGGGAGAGGGACGAGGGAAAGGGAAAGGGAAAGGGAAAGGGAAAGGGAAAGGGAAAGGGAAAGGGAAAGGGAAAGGGAAAGGGAAAGGGAAAGGGAAAGGGAAAGACAAGTCACGATCTTTGAGCTGAATCTTCTATTGGTGTTCCTTCCAGTGGGAACAAGAGAAAGGTATGTGATTGTTAGATTATTTTTATTTCATTACAAAACATGATCTTATTTCTATTGCAGTATACTTAACATAAAATATTTAGATGAGGAAGTCTATAAGAAGTGAAAGTCACCTAGCTATCACAACAGTAAGTTTAGTCATTCCTTCTGGATTAGAGCTTAAATTATTGATGACTTTACAGATGGGTATAGAAAACTCTTGATGGTTTTTCTCATGTAGTTCTTATGGTCTTCATTCAATATCTGTGCTGTTGCACAGCTAAAACATTTCACTTTTCCATCTTTCTTTTGTTTTCTTTTTTTTTTCCCTTAGGACATTAAAAATATACTATCTTGCCCGAGTACCAGCCCAACTGATTTTTCAGTTACATTGTTTTATGTAAAAATATGTTTCCCCTTGTATGAAAAATCCACAGTAAAAAACAAATTATCACTAAGAATAATTTATTTGACTGCGGGACATCACATTAGCAATGAAAACCAGCTTTACAGGTACTTCCAAAACCTCCTGCTAGGTTTAGTTGCCAAGACCTAGACCTCGCCTGCACGTGGATGCCCCAAAAAGGTGGCATAATTTAACAGAGATACGAAGTTATGGGTTCAACTACATTCAGTGGGCTAAGGGCTTTGACAGACAAAATATGATGTGTATCTAAGGGAGAAAAAAAAAATAGGAAGACAAAGACTGGAATTGTTCAGAACCTCATTTTGTGTCACGTGTCATACTGGGTACAGGCTCATGACTAGAGATATACAGAAGAAAGGCAAGCTAAGTTAGTTTAGGCTGGATGAAAGGAATAGGAAACATAAATCCATATGTCTGCCAAAATCTGATCTAGTCAGTATAGATTCACAGTGTAGATAGATGTCAAAAGAGAGATAAATTAAACCCTGGAAATGTCTATTTGTCTTCATAGGTTATTAAAGAAGTTAGAAGTCATGAACCAGGATACACACTTGTACTTTGCAGATAACTAAAATTCGGTAAGATGAAAAAAGTTTTTCCATATATACCGTCTTATTCTACCTCCCTTTATTTTAAAACCATTCTACTTTCTCCTATCAGAAGAGGCCCTGCTAAAAAAGATTCTCCCTGTCTTTCTTATAGGTACCCCTTTAGGTACCAGAAGGCTGCTATAAGGTCTCCTCAGAGTTTTCTCTTCTCCAGGCTGAACAGCCCCAAGTCTCTCAGCCTGTACTCATAGGAGAGGTGCTCCAGCCTTCTGGTCATGTTCACGGCCCTCCTCTGGACTCACTCCAACAGGTCCATGTTTATATGTTGGGGACCCCAGAGTTGGATGCAGTACTCCAGGTGGGGTCTCACAAGAGCAGGACAGAGGGGCAGAATCATCTTATTTTGATGCAGCCCAGGATGTGGCTGTCTTTCTGGGCTGCAAGTGTGCATTGCTGTCTCATGTTGAGCTTCTCATCCACCAGTGCCCCCAAGTCCTTCTCCTAAAGGCTGCTATAGTTCTATTCTCCACTCGGTCTGTATTTGTGCTTGGATTTGCCCCGATCTATGTGCAGGACCTTGCACTTGGTCTTGTTGAACTTCATGAGGTTCTCACAGCTCCACCTGTCCAGCCTGTCAAGTTCCCTCTGGATGTCATTCTTTCCCTTGGCATGTAGACCACATCACGCAGCTCGGTGTTGTTGGTGAACTTGCTGAGGGTGTACTCTATCCCACTGTCCATGTCGCTGACAAAGATGTAAAACAGGCTCAGTTCCAATACTGACCACTGAGGAACAGCACTCGTCACTGATATCCTCTTGGACATCGAGCCACAATTTTTGAGTGTGGTCATCTAGCCATTTCATTATCCACCAAGTGATCTGTCCGTCAAATCTATGTCTCTCTAGTTTAGAGACAAGGATGTCATTCTGCACACTGTCAAATGCTTTGCACATGTCCAGGTAGGTGACATCAGTTGCTCTGGATGTGGGATGTCCACCGATGCTGTAACCTCGTTGTAGAAGGCCACCGACATTGTCAAGTATGATATGCCATTAGTGAAGTCATGTTGGCTGTCTCAAATCACCTCCTTATTTTCCATGTGCCTTACCATGGTTTCCAGGAGGATTTGCTCCATGATCTTGCTGAGCACAGAGGTGAGACTGACTGGCATGCAGTTTCCTAGGTCTTCCTTTTTTCTCCTTTTAAAAATGGAAGTTATGTTTCCCCTTTTCCAGTTGACAAGAACCTCACTGGACTGCCACAACTTCTCAAATATGATGGACTGTGGCTTGGCAACTTAATCCATCAGTTCCCTCACTAAAGCATCCTGTCAGATTCCATGGACTTGTACACTTTCAGATTCCTTAGATGGTCCTGAACTTGCTCTTCTGCTACAGTGGGCAGTTCTTCATTCTCCTAGTCCCTGCTTTTGCCTTCTACCATTTGGACGATGTGGCTAGAATCCTCACTGGTGAAGACTGAGGCAAAAAAAAAAAAAAATAATTGAGTACCTTAGCCTTCTTTATAATGACACACATATGTAAAGAAAATAAGTGATAATACACCCTGTCTAGCTCCTGACCAACCTTGGATCAAAGCTGGCTTGCAGCTGTTCTTCCTGAGCATGATGAAGGCAGTTGGGACCAACAATGGAGTACAGCTTCTACAGCTTTTGGCCTGCAGGCTGGGTCTCAGCTGGCTGAGCAGCAATGATATGAAGCAACATATACTGAGAGAAGCAAACAGGTCCTTGGGTGTTTTTTTAAGACCTTTTAAACAAAAAAAAAAAAAAAAAAAAAAAGAACAAATTGAAACTAGGAAACACTCAGGTCATGAAAGTATCCCTGGACAAAACCAAAGCAGCTTTGAGATCTCTTAGGGGTTTTCTCAGAGCCACCTCCATCCCCAGTGCTTATTCAGCATTACATTCCACCCTGTTATGTGCTGACAGCATAGAACAAGTTTAAATTCATTATCCAGTGGATTAAGACAAATAAGACACACAAATTTGTGAATCAGACAATTTTATTGAATTTATTGGTTGCAAGCAGAATTGGCAGACAGCTTGCTGTACAATTGCATTTGGTAGCTCATAAAGGAGAAAGGGGAGGAAGCATTAACTCATGCTGTGATCTTTTCCTTATCCTCCTCTGTCACCAGAAGCCTCCAATTGTGAAAGCCATTCCTACTAGCTCTGATACTTTGAAGGATTATATTCTTCCCTTTTGTCACTTCAAAACTGACTTTCTCCTGGAAGATTTGGACAACGATTAATCCTTGCTAGGAGAAAGACTGCATATGTTTTGGGCAAGCCACTTGACTCTGGGAAAGATCTTGGTCTTGGCTTTTTCTCCCACTGAAAAGGATCAGACTTAGCTGGGTGAGCTCCAAGAGCTCTGGTACTACTGCCATGGTTGCCTGCAATTGATCATCTGTGGCCGTTTCCTTTTGTTAGGTCTCCAGAAACATCAAGGGATTTAAAAGCGCCCTATAAAAGAGATCAAAACAAAGCATGGATTTTAGGAGTCTTGGCACCATTAAACTGTACAACTGCTCTCTTGCATAATATGTATTCTTACTGCAGTTATATACTTTTCCTGGTTTATTAAGCTCCTTCACAGCTGGATTGAATGCCCAGCTAGTCTTCTGGTCCATTTGGGACCCCTCTCCCCATCCACACATTCAGAAGCCTGTAAATAGTCTGTTGAGCAATAAGAGCTCTGACCTTACTGTTCCTTTTGGACACTAAGATAAAATAAATAACCCACTGCAACAGTAGGATAAGTATTTATGAGTCCTATGTGGGAGTCATACTTAGCATAGAGAACAGTATTTCAGTTAAACACTTCAGATCACACATGCTTTGGTTTATTTCCTTCCTAATCTTACAAAATAGTAAATCCTTTTTTTTTTTTTTTTGTTATGTTCACACTGCCTCACAGTTTGAAAAACATTTAGCTAACTTGAGGAAAGCTCAAGCTGCTCCTTCTTTCAATCTAAAATTTGGATATTCTCTCAGTTGTATAATCAAATGTCTATCAGTCAAACCTCTCACAGCTTCACTTATCTTATTCAAAATATGTCTCTGCTTTTGTGTTCATTCTGCCTGCATTAAGACTCATGTAGTAGTCTGACAGTCACATTTACAATATACATGTCTTATTTCAGGTCTCTGCTTTACTCCTAGCAGCTATCACAGTTTTCCCTTTCTGTTAGTGTAATACTTGTCTTACTTTAGTGATTTTGTTTATTATATCTAGTTGGTGTACCTATACTTATTATTTTCTATTCCCTCACTACTTTCTTTGCTATTTTGCCTCCTTCTCCCCAATATTTACCTTATGCACTTAATATCTTTCTTCTGCTAATATGTGCTTCCACCAGAATTTCTCTTCATTTTTGTTTCTTTATTTTTTTATCTTCTGGGATTTACCTTGTTACTCTTGCCAGGTATTTACATCACACTCACTAGTTGTCTTTTTTATGTTTTGATTTAAATATTTATTTTGTCTTGTCTTTTTCCCTTCATGATAAATCAAATAAAGTGTCTCTTTTCTTCTCATATTGAAAAGTATCTGACTGCAGTATATAGGAAGTTTATAGTGATGACATGGCAACTAGTAGCTCAAACTCATTGCTCCTGTCAACTAAAACAGCAACAAAGATAAGGATTTCAGAGCCAAAAGAGCAAATACCTGTACCGCAATCTTGCTATCTTCAGTATTATTGGTTTTAAGTACATTTGGAAACTGAGATTTTTACAAGAGTGATCTCCTTTTACACCAAGACATGGGAAAAATTGATAGGGTGAGTATATTCAGGGAAGAGAATAGCTACCTCTGTTAGAAGCTCAGCGGTTCTCCTCTGTATAAGAGGTCCCTCTGAAATATCTTCTCCTGTCATCTCTAATGTCTCTCAGTCCTGAAAGAATAGAGAATAGACTGTCCTTAAGAAAAAATGTGGCAGCCTCTGTGGACCTTGTTCTGACTGGAGAAAGGTGTTTTATGCTTTCTCATGACTACTGCAGTTAAACTAATCTTAGTAATTAACTACTGAAGCTTAGTGACTGGAGCACATGTAGACATATGCATGGCTAAATCACAATTTAATCTATAAGTTGCAATATTTGTCAAACTTTTAGAGGAGAGGTAGGGTAATTTTTTTTTTCATAGGTCCTCTATGTTTATTTTGTTCATTACAAAATAGCACTTATCCCGCTGACCTTACATTCCTTGATGTAGCCAAGGAATAATTCCCCATGTATGAACAAAGGGGAAAGATCATATTATATTCTCTGTTGCTATAGTCCTTTTTCTTTCATTAATTCACCCCTCTCTCTCATTTGCTTTTGTTTTCTTCGCCTCTTTTCTCTACTCCAGAATGCCAATAGAAATCTTGCTACTGCAAGAGGACTATCAGATTGCTAATAGGTTCAAAACTGCGCTTTAGTCAGTCAAAGTGTTCTGCCTTTTCACCATGACTCAGGAAGTCACCACTGCATCTCCAAATATCACTAGTTCCAAGAAACTTTTAAATAAAGAACAGCTTATTTGAGAAAAGGAGTCATTAAGAGATTTTTAAAAGGTGAAGGAGTATGACAGTTCATTTTGTACTGAAGTTTGCAGCTGGGTTATGGATAAACCTGAGATTCAAGCAAACTCTTCTATAATATCTTTTTATTTACTGCTAGTGGAAAACTGAATAACTTGAACTATGTGCTGTCCCAAATCAACTGCATATTCCTCTTTCAAAAGGAGTTTCATTTTCATTTTTCAGATGCTAGAGGGAAGTGTTTCTGTAAACATTCATAATGTGTTTCACAGAACAAGTCTGACTAAATTTTGCCCTACATCTCAAGTGTGTACTTAACACCCAAATTCTGAACTTCTAAAGAGAGTATGTTCACCTCTATGCCTCAGTATTGCCTCCTGCTTAAGCTGCAGTACACTTGAACAGCTCATCTCCAAAAACAATGATTCAAGGGCCTTACTGCTACTTCCAGTCAATCCAAAGTAGTCCAGTTTTGATTTATAATACAAGAGGACAAAATGGTGGAACAAAAGCAACTTGCAGTTACTGTGCTTTGAATGTGAAGAGGAAGGTAATGCCAAGATTAACAGAATGTGGAACAGGATTCAGCAATCCATCACTACTTTCCTCTCAGCTGGAGGCTGAGTTGTCGAACAGATGTGTCGGGATTTAGGCAGAGAAAGGAGAAAGAATCTGGACAAAGACAAAAGGAAAGCAATCTCCACTGAAGGGTGTCTTGAGAGAGGGTGGGTTGAGAAGGATTCTGCTATGCCACTCAAACTGTCCCCAGTCAATCAGTCCCTAGGATATTACCTACTCATGTTTTTCTATTTGGCAAAATGTACAAAGTATCTGAGGGAAGCATCACAACAGAAGACATTTTATCCTTCTGTGTATCAAGTCCATCTACAAAGAAAAACAAAAAGCAGTCTGATTCCCTGTATTTTAAGAAGTTTTTGTCTCAGATTTTGATGCACAACACACAGCCTTCACATTGATTGTAGATTTTTTTTTTAGTCCCATGGATTTAAGTAGGCCAACAAGATTTTATGAGCCATGTCACCATAAATTCAGAAAGAAACTATGCATGTAGAGTGTATAGAACACGCTCAGAGAAGCAACTCAAGGCTTCCTCTGTAAAGCTTAAGGATGGATTTTTTTTTTTTTCCACTTGAAGGCAACATGCCTTCAGATATAGGGAACTTAACAAGAAGTAGCAGGTCAAGGTTAAAATAGCAAGACACTGCTAAAGAATTAAAAAACCAACTTCCATAAATTGGTATGGTAGGTTTCATATATTGATTACATATATTGCTATGTCTGGAGTCTAAGATTATTCAGGAAGTTGATTAGAAAACGTACCTTTCAGCCATATTTCTTTCAGCTTATCTAAACCTGATACTTCAAGCCGTGGTTATGCATAATGAGGCAGAAAAGTATTTCTAGAATTTTATTAATTTTCTTCAGATAGATGGATTTGACTAAGTACTAAAATGTTCAAATATACACCAACTCATATGGTCATAGCTGTTGCACTTTTCAAGCATTTGGTATGTCTTTACTTCCAGAGGCTTTGCATTTCTGGGCATGCAAGAAATATGAACATATAAAACTTTGAAAAAAAATGTGAATAATTATTAAGAGTGGAAGTTGGGAAGGGGGAATTTAATATTACTTCTGTATTTTCTTTCAGAATATTAAAGGGACAAATGACAGCAAATGAAAGCCTTCTTTCTTGCTGGAGTGTTAATAACAGGCCTGGTGGAGCATGGACTCAGAAACTTGAAAACTCTGAAAAAGTAGGGTTCAAAATCTGAGTACTACAATATTTCAGGTTAATCTATTAATTTCCTGCCTGAAAGCCAGTATTTCTTTCTGCCTACCTCCTTGATATGGAGTATTTTCCAAATAGTATCCATCTGATTAATGATAGGAATTTTTCAGTGTGAATAACCAAATTAATTGTGAAAGTAGTATTGTTGTTATCTTCAGGTAGTAGTGAGATTGGATATATTACTATTTGCACATCTCCAGAGCCAGTCCCATTATGTATAAATTGGAATTTGATTTAAGCACCTAATTTATAAACGCAAATCTTTAAACCAAGGCTTGGGTTTAAATTTCCAAGCCATCATTAATAAATCTGTCTAGTAAATCAGTCCTTTTTATCAAATAAACTGGGTTTCATGAAATAGATCTTAATACCCAGAGTATATGAAGTCTTGACTTATAAATCAGAGATATGACTTAAAATCAGTCATATTGGTTATAAATCAGCAATGTTACTTTAAGAAGTGTCATGCTTCTGAAAAAGGTGCAAGACAAATGTTCCTTACTTTATATATGTATATTTAATTTAAGTATTTAAAGTGAAAGCAATTATAAAGCTGCTTTTGAAATAGTTATCTGAAAAACAGCACCTTAAAGAGATGATAGAGCAGAGGGGGAATTTTGTTGGTATTCATAAATGTGCACCTTGCCATTTGTAACTGTCTTTGTACTCTCCCCTCTACACACAGTCTGCCTATCAGGGTTGTAGTATGCTGTCAAGATTGTTGCAGGTCTGATGCTTGTTTTTCTCCTGTTTGCTTTTTTCAAATGTGCCCTTGCCAGTCCCAGTAGCAAGAGATGAACTGCTTTAGTTTATTCCTTTCCAGATGCTACTTTAGAGGTTGAAGAAAATCCACAGTTTACAACCTTTGACTTTCAGTAGGTGGAAAAAAAATGAAAAGAAGAGATTAACAGATTCTTTAAAAAACTGAAAGTAAGAATTTTTTTTCTAATGTTCTTCAGTGAGTTTCTGCTTTTCTTATGTTTAGTGGCAGCATTTGTGAATTATCTCGTATCCTTCAAAGAATAAGTAAAATAGCAAAAGACTTTTAGAGCTGACTTCAGTGTATGTAGGAAACTCAGCCAATTGTTTCCCTAAAGTTCTTAAACTTTTAGGTTTGGTTTTGCACTCCAGGTGATGGCTTCTTTGTGTTTGGTTTTTGGGTTTGTTTGTTTATTTGTTTGGTTTTAAGGAAGAGAGAGCTTCTTGTTCAGTTAGTAGGAAATAAGTGTGTACAATACCATATAAAACTACAAACTACAATTACTTTAAACTGAACTTATATGAGATATAGTCATTAAAACGCTTTCATCGCTATTCCTTACAGCTCTGTATACCAGTTTTCAGTTCTCAAATGTTATAAAACTCTTTCCATATACAGAAGCAGACACTTTCCTTCCTTCTCCCCGATCTAAACCCATAACATCTCCTGCACAACTCCAAAATTGATGGATTTTTCATGTGAGATGGGGAAGACTCAGATTCTCAACTTCATTCATTCTGCACTTCTCCCATGTTGGACCAGAACTCTGACTGAAAGGCTGCTAGAAGGAGTAGCAGACAGAAACAAATACCCTACAATTTTCCCTGCTTTATTTTGCATAGGTATTATATTAAAATATAATCACTACAAGGTTTAAAATATATCCCCTGACAAAAGTATATCTTTGGGACAGAAACATATGTTCTGGTCTAGCTTTCTTTTTGTCTCCTTTCAACAAGAATTCTTAAACACTGTTTCCTTTTCTCTGTAACTAGTGTTCTCAACGGAAAAGCTTAAATTAATCAAAATTTTTTGCTAAAAAAAAAGTTTTACATCATATCAGGCTTTATTTTAAAGCATATTTCCTCTCATTAATTTATTTTTCTTCCTTTCTTATAAATAAAATGTAAAACTAAAAAAAAAAAGCTACTGATTTTTCATAGATTTTTTTGCTACAGTATTTAATAGGTCAGTTTTAGCGCTTCACATCCTTTCTCTCTTTTTTTTTTTTTTTTTTATAACTAGGAGTGTCCTAACATAGCGAGGAGTCCTAATAGCTAAGTGCACAGTTTACCTTCGTCAGTCATTCTTTATATTTTTTGTAGCCACATTTGTTGGTATAATATTTCTCATGCAATTATTATCCAGGAGACCAGATGCAAAGCTAGTATTTCTATCAAATTGGAAATAAAGAAATGGAATTTCATAGAATCATAGAATCATAGAATGGTTAGAGTTGGAAGGGACACTCAAAGGTCATCTAGTCCAACCCCCTTGCAAGGAGCAGGGACATCCTCAACTAGATCAGGTTGCTCAGAGCCTCATCCAGCCTGGTCTTGAACGTTTCCAGGGATGGGGTATCAATCACCTCTCTGGGCAACCTGTTCCAGTGTTCTACAACTCGCATTGTAAAATATTTTTTCCTAATATCCAGTCTAAATCTATCTTCCTCTATTTTAAAACCATTACTCCTTGTCCTATCACAACAGGCCCTACTGAACAGCCTCTCCCCATCTTTTTGTAGGCCCCCTTTAGGTACTGGAAGACCACTATAAGGTCTTCCCAGAGCCTCCTCTTCTCCAGGCTGAACAGCCCCAACTCTCTCAGCCTGTCCTCATAAGAGAGGTGCTCCAGCCCTCTGATCATCTTCGTGGCCCTCCTCTGGACCTTCTCCAACTGGTCCATGTCCTTCTTGTGTTGGGGGCTCCAGAACTGGACACAGTACTCCAGGTGGGGTCTCACCAGGGCAGAGTAGAGGGGGAGAATCACCTCCCTCGACCTGCTGGCCACACTCCTCTTGATGCAGCCCAGGATGCGGTTGGCCTTCTGGGCCGCAAGGGCGCATTGCCTGCTCATGTTAAGCTTCTCATCCACCAGCACTCCCAAGACTAGATGACCTTTGAAGGTCCCTTCCAACTCTAACCATTCTATGATTCTATGATTCTAAGTCCTTCTCCTCAGGGCTGCTCTCAATCCATTCCCTGCCCAGCCTGTATTTGTGCCTGGGATTGCCATGACCCAGGTGCAGGACCTTGCACTTGGCCTGGTTGAACTTCATGAGGTTGGCACGGGCCCACGTCTCCAGCCTGTCAAGGTACTTCTGGATGGCATCCCTCCTTTCCAGTATGTTGATGGCACCACACAGGTTGGTGTTGTTGGCGAACTTGCTGAGGGTGCACTCTATCCCACTGTCGCCGACAAAGATGTTGAACAGGGCCGGGCCCAACATGGACCCCTGAGGAATGCCACTCGTGACTGGTCTCCACATGGACATCAAGCCATTGACCACCACTCTCTGAGTTTGGCCGTCCAGTCAACTCCTTATCCAAGCCAACTCCTTATCCAATTTAATAGATAGAATTTAATGCTCTAATTTTGTCTGTGTAGTGTATTGATAGCGTGTGACAGTCCTGTCATTCTCACTGTGATGGTGTAAAGTACTGTGGTTTAGCCTCATTCAGCAGCTAAAATACCATGCAGCCCCTCATTCAGCCTCCCTCTTCCTGCCCTGCCCAGGTGGGATGTGGAGGAGAATCAGGAGAAAAAGAAAGCTGTTTTTCATATATATCATGAGAAAGAAGACATACTTTTTAAAACAGTGAAGGTTACTTGTATACGGCTTTGGGTTTAACACAGCTCTAGATTTTCAACTACTATTTTTTTTTTTATTTAATACAATCTCTTTGAATAATAGAGTGACTCAGAAACTGCTGATCTTCTTGAAATAGGCTGAATTTTTCAAGGAGTAAGCACTATGTTCTGGTTACAAAAGCTTATGTACAGAAAGGTAGTTTTGCAACTATTTTCAGTCCTTTCCTCTCTACAGTATCCCACTAACTTCAGTGGAACACTTGTTGTTGCAAATTTCATGCCAGTAGAATTCAGTGAAAGACTGAAAGTTTGTCAGAATTAAAATTGGCCAAAGACCATCATAGTTTTATACAATATTAAATACTACTGTATGATGACTGAAAAAAGTTTCAGTGGTGTGTTTATAAATGCACAAATTTGTTATTTTTAAAATGTAAAAGCTGCCTGAGTTAGATGATTGATTTAAAAAGGATAAATCCCAACCATGATGGAAAACCATAATTAACTTCAATAAGAAAAGTCATATCTAAGCAGATGGAGGAACATATGCTAACTAAAAAGTAGATGTAATTTGCTATGTGAAGAGAAATCAATAAGACCTAAAATTTCAGTTTCTCCTTTTTGTTTGTCTGTTTTACCTTAAATAAATTGCAAAATGTTAAGTCACAAATATAAGCACAATTTCCTTAGTAATGAAACAATGCAATATGTCCAGGCAGATGAGGCTCCAGGTGCAATGAGCCTTACATGGTTCCTTAAGTGTATTGCTGAACTGAGGACAAAATAAGATAGAAAAAGATGTTTGCTGTAGTTAATTACGGTGAGTGTCTTTTACCTATCAATCTCCGTTTCATCAATATTTCAATTTGAATACATTCACTATAATTTTCAGCAATTGTTACTTCTACAGTTTTGTAAAAAATAATTTTTGCCCAAACTTGAACAACTGTGCATCCATTGATACAATATTAAGAAAGCAAAACAGTTACAAGCCCTCTCCTTCCCCCCCTCCCCCCCAAAAAAAAAACCCAACCCAAATGCCACACCAGGAAAACCTTCAAACAAACAAACAAACAAATCTCACAAAAAAAAACCCAAACCAAACCAAACCAAACCAAAACACATTTGTTTTCTGCTCATTTTGAAAAAGTTTTTCACTCATTCTCTGTTGTTCTGGGGACTGGAATGATGTTTTATTACTACTCGAACATGCAAGGTCCAAGTTTGATCCTACTAGATTAATAGAAAGGTGTTTGCTGGTTTTTCATCTGTTTTTCAGTCTGTATTTTTTAAACTATTGATTCTATTGAAAGAGAGAGAGCAGGCCAAAACAAATGAAAAATTAGTCAAAATTTCAACTGTATCTTGGCAAAGATTTTGGATATAGATTGTTCTGTAAGAAGGAGGGGATCGTAAAACACTCTTCACTCTCACTGTCAGTTGTTAAAGCTTAGAGGAGCAAGAAATAAATACTGGATATGTTAATTCTTGTAATTTAATTAACACTACTGATTCCCATTACCATCCTCCTCACACTTAGCAGCTACACATTCATCTCTCACATCCAATAAGAAATGGATACCTTTAGGAAAGAGATTAAAAAGTCAAGAGTTGGAGCCCTGCAGCCCATAGTTATGGGCCCATGCTGATTTCAATGAGCAATTAGAAACAGTCTCTGTTATGTTACCCTGTGTACACATTTTAATGAAGTGTATAAATCTTACTTCAAAAGATTCACAGTGAAATTATTTGTGTGGAGTATTTCTCCAAAGCTAGCTTCAGTGTTCTATTAAATAAGTATTGAAAATTCCTTTGCAAAGGGTCATAAAACCTTAGCATGGTTCAGTGTTATAAACAAAAGTACCAGAATGTGCAGTTCTGAAACTATTTGAAATCGAAGAAATTCAGTATTAATCAATAAAGCTAAGAAGTCTCTACAAGAGAGATTCAAACATGTTTCTCCCATGTGAAACAACAGAGCTGACATTACTTCATATATCAGGGTAATTTAATTTCAAGAAACAAGCCAGATAAACACACTTTTCTTCTTTTTCTTCTTTAATCTTTGTGAATTGAAGCATAAAGCCACTCTGACATAATACTGTTTTCCTCTACCTGAAATTTTACTTTATGGAACAAATAATTGGAATTAGAAGGAGCTTCCTAGCTTAACAATTTCAGACCTTTGCTATCACAGATAATTGTATCATACAATCTATTCATAAAATAATCAATTTTGAGAATAATTAGGAGTTTGTTTGTCTCGCAATTCTACTGCTAGAAAGATATTCCAAATCATTGTTCCTCTATTTCTTAGAAATTAGGTTAGCCTTAATGCTAGGACTGTTCCCATGTTTGACATTCTAAATGCAGAATGAGACAATAGGTGTAGTTCTTTATTCTGTCTTCCTAGATGAAAAATATAAACCACTAAACCAATTTTTGCACTGATGAGCAGCCCCAGTCAGAGTCTACATTTCAACTTGGATTATTGCTGGCTTAGCCAAAATCCATTACATCTACATAAACACAGTATTCTTTACAGAAGTTCTCAGACACCTGACATTAAAAGGGACTCTTTCCAAAAGAGTATCCTGTATTATATGGCTACTAGAACAGCTATGTATTTGCATGGACATCTCTCATAAACACGATTTGCAAATTTTCAGTTATATCAGTGGGATTTTTAGTCTTAAAGGACTGCAGAGTCAACCCTCCTAACAGCTAAGCAACATAATCTTCACCTCCTTAACAGAATATTTGGAGTTTTATACCCTAAAATACCCAGAAATTCCATCAATCTGAGCATTATTTTAGCTGCTTAAAGAGATTTGAGAAATGTAGTTTAGTTTAGTTTGTAGTTGATGTACTTCTGATAGTGTATTTACAGTGTATTTAGAAGTCTTCATGTACTGGAACTCAACTTCTCTTCTACATTATGACCTGAAAGTCAACAGGGATGTATAAGCCTTCCAGGAAAAAAAAAAACCAAACAAAAACAAACAAAAAAAACCAAAGTCTGAACAAATGATACCATTATGACTTTACTGAAAAGTCTGTGAAGAAAAAGGTGTAAATATAAATTAACTTCTTTTAATATTTTTCCAGTGGTTAATTGTTTTCATTTTAGAAACTGTATTTATATCTTCTCATTTGAAATTTTCTAGCTAGATCATTTATACAGTGATTTTTGTTTCTCCTTTGTTAAGCAGATCAAAGAGCTCTCTGTTACTCAGTACTTTCTCCTGACAAAAGTTCTTAAACACTGTATTTGAGGAACCTTTTAATCTTGTCTTTGCTAAGACAGACAGAAAATATTTTTAAAGTTTTATAATATAAGAAATTTTCTCCAGCTTGAATGACTTGAAAAAATGTGTTTTTTTTTTTTTTTTTACTTATTTACTGTACCTTCTCCAATTTGTCAGCCACCTTTAAAAAGCATTATATCACAAGTCTATGCAAAAATCTGATACTAATCTCACTTATTCTGTATGTGGACTATAAAGCTTTTTGTTACTCCCTAGGTTATATTTTTAGAGAACTGGCTAGCTTTTCAGCACAGCATTATCCTGGCAGTTCATTTTCAATTCCTTGCACAATATCACCTTTAAAAGCATTTTCAAGATGTCACTTTCCAAGATATAACCCCTACTCATTGATTTGTTTGGTATGTATTGAGCTTTCAGTGATTCATAGTAGTCAAAAGTTAATTTGTTGCCAGGATCTTTCTGGAGTAAACCAGTGAGTTACCTCCAAAGCAAAATTGAATGTGATTCTGGAAACTTTTCTCTAGAAACCAGTCCCAACTGGTGGTATGTATGAAACTGCACCACGACTGGATGCTTTGTCTTATGCAATACTATAACACCCATTAACTCACTTTCATGATCTTATACATATCTGCAGTTTCATGCAATAAAAATATTAGCTTGACAGTAGGCAGTACAGCTCTTATGTTGATTAAAACTGAAGAAAACATGCACAAAAAAAAAAAAAAGAAAAATCTATCAATCTGTACAGTTTGAGGACAATCCAAGTGGGCAACTTCTAAACAGTTCAGAGATTGCTAACTGGAGAGGATATAGTCAGCATCTGCCTTAGCAGTGCTTGTTTTCTCATGTTTGCCACAGATAAAGATGTTAAAAGGCAATTGGATTTTCTTAGAGAACTCCATTGGGAAGGAGTTTGAGGATGTTTCCCCATTTGAAATTACTTTTTTGAGAAATGCTTTTCATTCATTCATTAATTCATACGTTGTGTGCTGCATTGATATTATATAACACTAATTGTTAAATCAGAATGTCATGTCATGCTGTCAAACATCTGATAAATGTCTGATATAATTAGATATATATTTCTAACTTTATCAACAAAATTTTTGCTGGCATCAAGGAATGAAATATAGTTTGACAAAACCCATTTTCTATAAAAATGCATTAGCACATAATTATATCAGTGTACTTTATTCCTCAATCAATTTAATCCCATTGAAGCTTTTAAATTGTTTTCCTTTGCGTTGCTCTCAGACTAAATGTTACTTTTACCCTATCATGTTACTTGTTCTGTTCATTTGTTTTTAATTGTTATAATAAAAGACCTCTTTGATTTCCTTGATATCCTCTGATACATTCAGGGCAAAGATAGACAAACTATAGATGTCCTTAAGTTACCTTTTCTTGGCCACTGAGAGTAACCCAGACATTAATCAAAGTTGTTCTCCTTGGCGATGGAAGTATCCTGTTTCGTCTACACAAAGATTCATTTTAAATAATGCACATTTTTTGGTTTGTATTTTTCTGGTTTTATTTTTCAATCCTTTACTTAGAATTTTTATTAATTCTGGGAAATTAAACCTTCTGAAAAGCAAAGTAGATATATGTGAGGAGATTATTGCTTGAAACTATCTTGTGTATTAAAGTCAAGTAATGATCTTGTTCCCATATACAAACTAATGGCTTTTATTCATTTCTCCATCCTCCCAGGCTTTGCTGAATGAGTTGCAATTTATAATCTGAACATTCCAATCACTCACATCACCTCCCAGATTTCAGCAATACCACTTGTATGAAATTTATTCCAATTAATAAGGAACTCCAGTTCCTCATGTATGTTTTCCAAATTCCTAAAACTTTCAAATAAGCAGGTGAAAAACTTCATTTTCTTGGATAAATTGCTTCAATTTGCTTACAGTAAGCAGAGTTTGCATCTGCCCCTCATAGTTAACTTTAAATTAAAGGCAATGTGTAGATTTTCATAAGAGGGACATCGACCTGTTGGAGCAAGTCCATGAGGATGATCAGAGGGTTGCAGCACCTCTCCTACGAGGACAGGCTGAGAGAGTTGGGTCTGCTCAGCCTGGAGAAGAGAAGGCTCCAGGGGAGAACTTATTGCAGCCTTTCAATATGCATAGGGGGCTTATAAGAAAGATGGGCAGAAACTCTGCAGTTTGTTGTAATAGGACAAGGGGTAATGATTTTCAATAGAGGGAGGTAGATTCAGACTGCACATAAGGAAAAACATTTTTACAATGAGGGTGGTGGAAGACTGGAACAGATTGCCCAGAGAGGTGGTAGATGCCCCATCCTTGGAAACATTCAAGACCAGGTTGGACAGGACTTTGAACAACCTGATCTAGTTGGAGATTTCCCTGCTCCCTGCAGGGGGTTTGGACTAGATGACCCTTAAGTGTCCCCTCCAAATCAAACTGTTCTATGATTCTATGATTTTATTTCCACTTAGAATTAAACTTGCTATATTAACCTGATGACGTCTCATCTTTAATTTGTACACATTTCTTCTATGAACATATGTACATATATGTAGATGGATCAGCTGCCTATGACATTACCTGAAAACTCAAAATTACCCTTCAAATACAGCAATATAAATTCAATATAAGCCAGCAAACCATACTGGGTTTTGTTTTTGGTTTTTTTTCCTCCAATATAATTGTATTCATCTCTTTATATTTCCTGTTTAAATGGATTTCAAGCACAGACTAGATATTTAAAACACAAATTTTCATCTTCATCTTCAATTCACATAGTTTCTCTTTGAAATTATGCCACATATGGAATGTGTGCAAGCTAGATCCTGATCTGAGGCTCCAGCAAATCACCATGACCCCACATTTCACTGAAGCAAATTAACTACTTGCTTGAAGATTTATTTTTTCCTTTATCCTTTTTTTTTCTTAAAATAAGATTTTAAATGAAGATGGGAATTATGAATATTTGCTGTTAAAACAGCATAAGACCCCCAGAACTTTGAAATCTCATTCCTTCAAGGGTTCACATAGTGCTCTGGACCACTAAGGATGGCATAGCTGATTGAAGTTAAAGCGATCTCTGTGTAATCCACTAGTCTTTTTATGCTGTGATCTTTTCCTAAACTCAATCCAAAGGAAATGTGAGAAATTCTCACTCTCAACCACAGAGCTTGTCTTCTTAAATTAAGCTGCAGAGAATTGTACTTCCAGCTCTCAAAGTCCCCCATGTATCCACCATCGCAAAAGCAAGGGGTTGTAAAACACTTGTCATCAGAGGAATGGGCAGGCAAGGATGGATAGCACGTCTGAGGAGCAGCTGACACACAGGCGCTGCAGGTGACAAAAGTAGAAGGAGGATTTGAAAGCAGCACCTAGGTGGGAATCTTGTGTGCAATCAAGAAAAGAAGTACACTAAGCAGAAACGAAAGTACAGCCTTGATGGGGAAGACAAGGACCTTGAACATGACTAAAGGGATGATAAGCAGAGAAAGAATTTTAATTGGAGAGTTTCATGGCCTGAGCTTCAGGAGATAAAACTGACAGTCACAGCAGCATTCTGGAAGGATTTAAGGGGAACAAAGCAAATAGCCTGGCTTTTATCATAACCTGTGCAATGGTTAAATGGAGTTTTATATATGTCTGTCATCCTTAGCTGTATAATGATTTTTTTAAAGACTTGGGGAGGGGTCAAAAGAAAGTTTCTTCTGTGCTATGTGAAGGATATATTCTGGGAAACAGAAGATTGACTTTCTAAGCTGACCATCAGAGCTAAGAATGTTCAAGATTTGAAAACATTGTCCAGCACACAAGTAAACAAAGAAAGCTCAGCATGGAAGATAATAAGCTCCATCCAAATTGTATCACGATCACAGTACATCATGATCTTGTTTTATAAATCTCGTCTTGCCAAAAAACACACACAAAAAATCTGGACCTGCTTTGCTAAAGTAATTCTATTACTGATAACTTAAATACACTCTTGAATTTGTTCCCTGAAAGCCTCTATACAGTGCATTTGTCATTTAAAAACACATATTACTTTTTTTATACTGTAATACTAATGGATACTATACAATTCAAGAAAAAAAAAACTTCTCTACTCCTGACAATAGAGAGATGCGATAGTCTATAATGGCTATGAAACAAAGGCAGCATAGGAATTTCAAGTTAATTAACAATGTTCAGGTACTTCACTGACTGAATCTTACAATTATCTTATTAACACACCCTGTAGTTAAGGCCCTCTACTGTAACACATTTGACTTCATAATTCAAAGCTTCCACAAGTATGCTAATGTTTCAACCTACAGCAAATTTACTATGAATTATTTGTTAAAATCAAAGTTATTTGAAAAATAAATTCTGGCATTATCAGTCATGACAGTGCAATCCTGAAAAAAAAAAATACTACACCATCAATACAGAGAGACTGAAGTCATCAAAGGTACCATTGTCAGTGTTACTCTGCTTACCCTGACAAACTTAAGAGTGTCATGACTTTTTTTTTCAGAGCTCAAATATATTTTGTGTTTGTGAGTGTAAAAGACTGTCGAATATTTTTCTCAACATTGTCGAAACATCAAACAACTACCCAAACAATGGTCTCCCGTTATCTTGCAAGCCAACTCTGTGAACCTGAATGCAGACCTGATTCTGAGAAATTTAGCCATTCGCCCTGAGATGATAATGGGCATGCATACCACCCGGTAATGGGCATGCATATCACTGCCAGGTGAGGGGTGTGGCTAGGAAAACCAGCTCTTGGAACACAATGAAAACAACCTACATAAAAGGAGAATACACATTCGACAGAATACTCATCAACGGAATCAACATCAACGGAATCAACATCCACAGAACCAACATCGAAATGACCAACATTGGACGGATCGTTCCCCCATCGAGTGAACTGGACTATCGGGACGCCGCAGCTCCCTGGTGGCAGCTATTGCAACTCTTTTCCATCTTTGCTTTCTTTCTCTCCTTTTTCTTGCATCTGCGAACTTGTTGTCGGGTTAATAAAGTTACCTGGCGCTCGACTCCGTTTTGAGTCTTAATTCTGTTCCTGAGAATACAAGCAAAACCACGCTCTGGTGTGTGACAGGTTGGTCCAGCCGCCCCTAGCCTCCCAGACTTGTCTGAGGTTGGCTAGAATGCAAGGGGGCCTTCCTCTCATCTGAAATCAGAACGTGACAATGAGGCATTATAAATGACAATAAAGAAGTAACCAAGTAGTCATCAGTTTGTATATGTAGCAGTCACCTGTTTCTATACATTTGAATTATAAAAAGAAATGTCTCTGCATTCAATGTAACTAGGTTGAGACATCAAAGCCATCAAATATTTTTTGTATTGTAAAACTAAAATCTGATAAAAACTGAATTCTTATCCATTTGTAACTTGGGTTCTGGCATTTCGGTCTGATTATAATAAAGCTAGGTAACAATTTACAGAACATTTTTTAAAGTACATCAAGTATTTGATGACTGACTCTCCCTGAGGCCAAATATTGAGAACAAAATGGAATGCCAAGTCTGGTGAAACCAGAAGTTTTGCCATGGTCTGCTTAGTGAGTGCAGTACTGGAGTAGACAGAGAAGATATTCTATATGCAGATACATTAGAGCTTGTCTGCTGATGATGCATCCACACCGGAATTTACTTTACATCTGGACCAATGTGAGTCTTCACCACATGCTATTCCAGTTTCAAGTCAAACAGATAAATGTAAACCACTACCTCTGTTTTACTCCTATATTAAGTATTCAGCTGATGAACATAGACCATTTGCACTGAAACCACGAGTCAGTTTAAGTCACGTATGAGTTAAGCAAGCCCTATTTGGTTTTACATTACAACAGAATGGTAGCAAAGCATTCATGCAGGTCTCAGATAGTAGAGAACAGTACATGTACAGTGCAGATGTACAACCAGTACAACAGCTGCCTGTACACTTCAATCGCAATTTGTCTGCCTTTTGCTAGAGGTTGTTTCCAGATCCTCATAGGAGCGGGGCAGTGGGCAGAGAGTTAGAAAACAAATTTGGCTTGTGCTAACCACACAGTGTAAACACAATGCAGATGGCAATGACATATCTGTTACAGTTATCACTGTGTACATTTTGCTGATCACTATATATATGTGGTTCTCCCACCAATAGTTGCAGTTTTCAACTAGACATACTACTTCACCTCATCATAAATCTCTCATTCTGTTAGACACGTGGCAAAATTTGAGAACACCAAGACTAAGAAATTAGCTTAAGACCATTGAATGTTTTGCCTGAAGCTGCTATCAGTTTCAGAATGGGATTAAATGTTTGGATTCCTCCTGTACTTCCTCAAAATGATGTTGTGTTACCAAGTTGCTAGAATTCAGAAGACTCTTCCCTAAAGAATAAAAATTTCTTTTTTTCCTCTTACAATGACAGTAATAATCATTTTAGTATTAACAGAATAAAAAAGAAAGAGAATTGATCTATAACAAAGGTCCTCTTATGCTAGTCCTTCCACAGGAACCTGTTCACCATCGATGTGACACCATAATCTCTGACTCATCCCACCACTGTTATATGACAGTTAAATAAGGTAAGTAGAGCACAATTGCTAGAAGGAACTGAAGTGTTATTAACTTATTTCTTATTACATTAACCATAATAGTAATTCCTGAAGGATTATGTGTATTGCAGCCATTATTTGAGACATTAACACCCTCTTCTTGATGGAGAATTCTCAGTTGTGTCTGCTGCATGCTTCCCTCCCCATCATTAGACACCACTAACTGCTTCCCTTCCATCTTTGTTCTTCTTTCTTCTACATCTCAATAAAACACACTGCATTTGTAACAGAAATCTCTCTCTCCTAATTGAGGTTTCCAGGGAAGAAAAGTGAGATAATTTAATTACACTCCAAATAGCTACTCTACCTCAAACTGTTCAAATCTCTCTAAATTAAACCTCACATAATGGATGGCAAATGGATTACAAATGTAAAAAAATATCACAGGCAATACATATCTTAGACTAAGCTTGACAAATGAAATAAAAATTAGCTTTATAGCTCAGTTCTTTACATACAGATCCAAACACAACATTTATGATATCAGAAACAGGAAGAATATCCTGGTCATAGCACTGTGTCCAGCCACTTTGAAGACTAGAGGATGCACCAAAGTAGTTCTGCCACTTTTGGTCACCTCAGAAAAGGAGCAAGTCTGACAGCATATAAATTGTACTTTGCTGGAATTAGACTAACCAGACTTCTTCCAGGCAATTAGCAGATGTTTTCTGTCTATCTGCATACTTACATGCCCTGTATTAGCCCACTCTCTGAGCATTTCACAAACTTTAATGAGCTTGTCGAATGCAGATGTAGAACCTATATTACATCTTGTCAGTGGAAGACAAGCAAGGTGAGGCTAAGAATGGTCCTTGATGGAGCATCAATGTTGAAGGGCTAGTAATCAATAGAGGGCATGGAAGTTTAAAAGTCTTGATCATTAATGTTTATTTAAGCTCCCTTGGATTTTTCTCACAGAACTAAAATGATAGTAAAGAGGAAAGAGATGGAAGTTTAATTCTATGTAAACTCTTTATGAGATTAAGTCAGCATGCAGATCATAATGAATTTCAAAGTTCAGTGACACTAGGAACACAGTTCTGTCTCTGTTTTTGCAGTTGTACAGAAGAAGCATATTTACATGAGATGCTTAGCTCACCCTACACCAGATATGAGTTGTCATAATGTTGGACTGTGATTAGCAATGGGAGGAAGGTAGGCATATTGAGAAGAAAGGCTGGAAAGACTGAATTAATGTTATTTGAAAATATTTTTTCCCCACATTTTGGCACTTATATAACAAATACATTTGCTTATTATATTCTTTTTAGTTCTTTGCTGTGTTTGAATATAAGCACTTCTGTGACCTTTGTTGGGAAACTATTTCGTTCTGTGGCAATTATAAATAAGAGCCTCCTAATGGCTGGATGATTATGCAGAATTTGGTGACCTCCAGGCTAGATTGCAGCTATGTGTTGCACTTAAATACCTGTAAGCACAGACTTTCAGCAGGTGCGGGTGGGGAGAACAGCTTTTTCTGTGAACTGGTAAAGGATATTTCTGATTTCATCCATCACTAAAAAGATGGAAATACTTTAAAGGAATTTGTTTCTATTACCTTTAGTAGAAGTTTCTGAAGGTTGACAATATCCCATAGGATGAGACACTGTGTGGACATACAACAAAGAGATGTAAGACATCACACCTAGGGCCATTGTGGCAACACATAACAAAGGACATTTTCACAAGCTAACCTCTCAGAAGCATAAAAATAAATTATTTCTTAAAGAAAGACTGAAGAAACTTTCCAGCCAAATGAAAAATGAGACATGGTTACAAAAACGTGAAAGCAGAAAAGGTCTTTCCTGGATCCTTCTCCTTTTTCAAATAAATTTTGTCAGATAATGAAGGTAAAAAATGGTAGATGCAGAAGGTAACAGTAACCAGAAAACAGTAGTGGTTCAGTGGAGAAAGCACAAGAACAAGAACCTGAACTAGGATGCACTCATGAAACTGTCACTGATAGGCAGGCTAAAATTAAGGAAAACGGAAGCAAATGAAAAAGACATAAATAACATGATTTACATCTCAGGGAACGGAAAGAAGAACAACTATTTGAAATTGGAGGGCATGTGAGGAGGCAAGAATAAACTAAAAATTGTCATGTCTGAAACAAAATGTAACTAAAGAATCATTACCAGCAGACCAATCCAAAAAAAAAAAAAAAAAGTGGTTACTAAAAGGGCACGCAGAAGTTTATTTCTTATGTCTGCAATGGGTAGGAAACCCAGAAACACAGTTGTCAAAATCCATTACTATCAGCTGGAGAACCTCCTTCTTTTGGGATAGGGAGACATTTTTTTTTACTGATTTATAAAATGCTAATGTTCTAGAACTGTCTTAACAGTGACATTTGAGCAGAAAAAAGAGCTGAAGAATAAAGTAATGGGGCATTATTTAGATGGAGGTGAGGCCTCTCTAAATTTGTTTGCTTTTGAGTTTTACGTTTTACAATTTTTACCTGTTACCTTTTTCTTATTACATAAAATTAGGAGGTGCTCGCTAACAGCAGAAGAAAATGGTTACTACACAAGAAAGAAGTGGCAATAAAGATGTTTTGAGGTTTGTTCCTTTTTCACAATTCCACCTTAAAGCAATCAACAAAGGAGAAAGGAAAAAAAGCAAAGGTCTTGAATCACCTTATGTCTGCAATACTGCAAACCCAGAATGAAGATAGAGTCCCATCAATTTATTTTTTTTTTTTTGCCTAGAGATACACTGTGAAGGTCAGGAAGCAGAAAGAGGGAGAATTTGTCTGAGGGTAACCATTTGAAATAAGCTTCCAGAGTCTCCAGGCTGCCCAGAGTTAATATAATAAGTAAGAGTTCTCAACATATTCATTTTAGGTAAACGCTTGGAGATGCATTTTTATGTGAAGAATCCTTACATTGAAGAATGTAAATACAAATGTAGATAAAGTGTAGATCAGATGACGAAGTGTTATAAATTAATTTTAGGTTCACATTATTTAGGATCTCTGAAGCCCAAGGATTTTATGTCAAAGAGCTCGACTGTGATGACATAGGTATTTTACCTGGTTGACAGGCTATATACTTTTGAGGTGCTTCCTTCAAAAGTCCATAAGACAAAGATACGTTAAAAAAAATATAGAAGGATACCACTGAAGCAGTACTCAAGACAAAGGAGAGGGCAAAATGGACCTTGATGAATAGCAAAGAACCTGACAATAATATCTATACTTTCCAATGTTTAAAGTCCTTTCTGTAGGATGGCAAAAAATAAAAGCTAATGAAAAAAAATACATAATGAGTGTGTTTCAGAAAATTTTTTTTGAAAAAAAAAAGTCTGGATTTTTTAAAAAAGCAAACATAGATATAGCGATTAAAATCAGTAAGAATAAAAGTATTAAAGCTTGTGAGAAAAAGATATGTTAAGAAATGGCACAAGTGCCAAAAGTGAGTTCTCTGCAGTCTGGATAATTGTTAATTTTTTGACAATAATACAGTCGAAACATGGTTTTTACCAGAGCACTCTTTTTGAAAGAAATAGGATTATATTTCACTACAACATATATCAAGATATATCTCTACAAGTGAGAATAGTGACCATGAATAACCTCATTAAATTAATCTGCATTAATGTAAAAGAACTTAACAGTATAATAAAACGGAGGAAAAATTAGAAAAAACTTGCAAAGTTCCTAGCAGACATCAGGAGACACACTTCAGAGATGAAAGAACCATTTTTCAGACAAAATTGGTTTAATCAGTCTTCTTTCTTCTTGTACCCTTCGAAAAAGAAAGAAGATACTGTAACACTAGACAAACATAACTCACTTATTGAAAAAGAAAAAAAAAAGAAAGAAAGAATGAAAAAAAAAAGAATAGGAAATAACAATCTCGGTTTGACCTCAAAGATTACTATAGGATCAGACAATGTCTCAAGCCAGTACAAGTAGGCTTTTACAATGGTTTCAGGTATAACAATGTCTGGCTCCAGTGTTTTCACATTCTGCTTGTAAAGAAGAGTTCTGCAGCGTCTGGTGCAGCTGTTGTTGTCCAGATGTCTATAGGCAGACTCGGGTGGGATTCATCTGCCGGACTTAGATGTTTAGTAGTCAGATAATCTAAATTTTAAACATAGTCATAAAAGCCTAATTTATCACTTTAATCCCTTTTTTTTATTACCAATTGGAAGGAAGAAGAGTCTCTGGAGGGCTATTTATCACCTCTTGGAGTAGTTACATAACACAGGCCACAACAATGCCTTAGATGTAGATTATTAATTTACTTGGATACATTTAGAGCATATGAGTCCCAACAATCTTTGTAACAGATGAAATTTCACTATTTTCAGGATAATAAAATTCTAAAGGCATCTCAAAGGACGTTATTCTGTTTGACAGAACTGAGCTGGGAAAACTTGCCCTTTCTTACGGTTCCTCTGCTTTTAGGCTTTTAGTAACTTTATGATAAATTACCTTTTAAATAAACCACAGGCTAGATTAATAAAAGCTCCTTCTCCTGCTCTTTCTGCATTTCAAAAAAATAGTATTCCTGGCTTTCTCTTTTGGCCTTTTTAGGCTTCTTCAATAAACATTGATTGAATGAATACATAGGACCTGGTGGTCTTGTTTCCAATAAGTACATCATTCTTCTTCTTCTTGTGAATTTGAAAGAACATTGACTTCTTCTTCCTCCTACCTACAAATAGATTATCTGTATTTTTTTCCCTATCAGTTCAAGCTGCCTAACATGTACTTTTCTGGGGATGCACTGTAAACTATCATTCCCAGAATGCTTTCCTGGTCCATGCCACATATCTGTCCAAGTGAACTCAAAACAGCTTTCGAATGTGTAAACCAGACAACTCCATTTCCTGCCATCCAATTTGCACTTGTAAATGTTAGTTTGCCTGTAGAAATGCAGATTCTTACACATGTAATATTTGCATCTACACAAGTTTTGAAAATTTGCCTCTAGGCAGACAGTCACATTAACCAAGAGCAAATTGTTCCTTTTCTTAAAAGCAAAAAAAATTACCAAACCTTCAGATGAAAGGAACACTTCAGCTAAAGGTCAGGAAATCCAGCTGTAATTTGGCTTTAACTAGTGCTTTAGATCTCAACTTTAAATTCTAATTAAAGATTGAGGTAGAAGCATGAAATTCTAATGAGGAAGCTGTAGGCTATGGGGTTTTTTTGGTGTTATATCATGTCCTCTGTTATTTCCGAAAGGAGAATATAATTTTTTGTATAATTTATGGGCTTGTTTTTTTTTTCACAGAGAACAACATGGAAGTTCTATGAATAGTACCTGACTACTGGTGTACAGGGAAAAAAAAAACAAAAAAACCAACAAATCAGCATGTTCTCTCATTTAGGTTTTGGGTTTTTTTTTCTGCATTTTTAATTTAAACCATTTTTTTTGGGGGGGGGGGGGGGGATCCAGAGACTGGCTTTTATTTTCAGTCATAGTTTCTTCTTCTTTTCTGAAGGCAGAAAAATATGATCTCAATGTTCTGCTGAGATTCTTCTTGCTTCATGCCCTGCATGCTGGCTAGTAATAAAAAAAAAATTAAAAATAATAAAAAATAAAGAAGGCTATGCCTGTCATTAAAACTTGACTCTCTGCTAAGAAAACTAATTACAAACCTCTTAGCTGGCATTTCAGCATTTGCATACACACTGACCAAGCTTGACTAATGCTGGCCAGTTTGTCCAAGGCTGATCCAGATTATTGCTATTGGCTTTTGGTTTTATGTCTTACATTCATGCACTTCTTGACTTGCTAGAGATGCAGTCTACTTTCTCCAAATCATCAATCCCTATAATGAACTATATAATCTGATGACAGAGAAGTTGCATCATTTGACATTTCTATGTAGAGATCTTTTTTTCTACCTTTGCCACCTGCTTTTGTCATAGAGCTAAATTTGCTTTCTTATTGTTTTCCAAAAGTCCAAGGGCAGGTATCATGCATTCAAATTCCCAGTTGCTGTAGCAGTTACTAAATTATGCTTAAATTATTTGTAGCTTCTTACAGCCATGCATCACATCAAGAAAGCCACATTTTGCTATGCTCACTATCAATATCCTAAATACTTTTGGAGAGTTTTCTTCTTGGAAACTGAATGACTAGTTGACTTGACTATGACTGTGGCTTCTCTCGGTACAACAGTTGATTTCACTCTGTCTCAGAAGCAAGATAGGATTTCTTCAGTCATAAAATCCTCTATTTTAAATTACTGTGATCTTGAGGAATTTCATATTGTTCCAATCATACTAATAACTAGGCATTATTTTCTGATTACTAGTTCAATTCTTTGACTTGTCCCAAACATACGTGGGCAAGGAATATGTCTTCTTAATATTCTACCAGCTGTTTGATTCATTGAAGTTACCACATAGTTCTCTTGATACAAAATGCCAGTTTATGCTATCAGTGTTAGTAATTTGTTCCTTATGATCTGACAGTATAGGATAAAATCTATTTTTTGCTTTGTTTCACCTCTTTTTTTGTAATTTATTTGGAACCCTCATGAAGTATTGGGCACCCCTTCAAAGACAAAAAAAAAAAAAAAGCTGAAGGATGTTCACAGACTCTATTCTCTTAAGTTATGAGTTACTTTCATCCCTATCTGATATCTTTGCCACCAGAAATTATTTTCTTGAACACAACCATCCTGCTGCTGGAGTCTTGATATTTGTTGTAGTTGTTTAAGAGTACTCAGCACTGGCCTCTTTATAATGATTTCCAATGCCCTGTGATCAGATTATATGTCCAGCTTGTGCCTGGAGCTGAAGGGCTAGAATTTTTCTGTTCAAAGAAACACAGCTTGTAGTTGTTTCTGTGCCTAAACTTTTGGTTGTTCTGTGCTTGTTATTACTCCACTTGACAATCATCACTTCTTGGTCTCTTTAAAAGACATAATTTTGTAACTTCAGATGATTAAGGTACTTAAAAAATAAGGAACAAGAACAAATGCCCGTAAAAAATAATTTGCTTTTTTTTGTTTTATTTTTTTTCCCTGAGTTCAGCATTTTGTTATTGCTCTTATTGTCATAACAGTTCATAGGATTTTAGAGGTGTGAGAGGACTCTGAGGGGGTACAGAATATAGCAGGTTAGAGGGACACTCCCAGTATTACCAACAGGATCTGCCACACCTCTGTGATCACTGAAAGAGTTCAAAGAAGATAATAACTACGAACAGTGGATGAGGATCAAATCAGGGATTCCTTAATGGAGTGTGATCCATGAGACCTGACAGACTGCATTCAAGAGTACTAACAGAACTGGCTGCTGTTGTAGCAGAGCCACTTATTATCATCTTTGAACAGTCATAGAGATCAGTGGAGATTTGAAGAAGATGTCATATTTGGAGGGTTAGTGATCTTTGGGAAGCCATCTCTGCACTACTGGGGTTTGTACTTAAGGCTTAAAAAGCTCATACGTTGCCATGAGTAGTTACTGTAAGGGAATCTGCTGGAGTGCTCAGTGTAAGCTTGTGCTATGGTATCATGGATATTACAAAAGAGATGACATTCCAACCTGTCAGGAGAAGATATATGGTTTTGTTTGTCATACAAGTAAGAGGCATCATGGTAGGAGACAGACATCAACCAATCCACTAATGGAATCTGTGCAGCATGCTGAGGGGAAAATGTGGTCTGTTCGATGCTGCATGAAAGCAGAGATCACAGCATCTGAAAGGATCTAAGATTTACTTGCTGTCCACATTTCTAGTCTGTCTTATTAAAACAGCTAGTTTATGATACCACCTTGCCTTTCTTACTGAGACTGAGAAAAAAAAAACGTGCACCCCACCTCCCACCCCAGGGCAAGAAAGTCCCCAACAACTACAGCATGCCAAATGCTGCGTTCATCTTTGAAGAAAACACCGAAGAGTCAATACAGAGAACTACATTCTGGTAAGTCTCACTTTGGTCCCTGGGAAAATTCATGGAGTAAATCCTCTTGGAATACATTTATTAGCACATGGAAGTAACTGGAAACAGTCAGCAAGGACTTACCAAACATTTGTCTTCTATGATAAAACAGATGAATTTGTAAATGAGGGAAAGCAGTGGATGCCATTCAAGGTAAAGATTAAAGGGCAGCACTATTCCTGGAGGCCAGTAACAAGTGAAGTCCTGTAAGGGTCTATCTCCAAACCTCTTGTACGTACCATTTTTCACTGGAGACAACAGAAGAAAAGACAACATATTGAACTCATCAAACTGTGGAGGAAAAATTAATATATTTGAGAGCAGAATAGCCATTTGAAAGGACCTAGAAAGACTAGAGGGAAGTCTGGGTTCATAGGAACCTCTTGACATTAAACAAAACAAGCACAAAGTCATGCATTTGGGAAGCAGTAACCCTTACAGCAATACAGGCTGGGGACTGTCTTACTACAGAGCAGCTCTGCTGAAATAGATTCTGCTATCAGTGTATTCTGGTGATGAAGATCCTTGGATGTGTTAACAGGAGCACAGTCAGTGCCTGACTGTACCTGCATGTGGTACTTATTAGACCACATCTAGAATACTGCAATTTTGGCCCTCCAATACAAAAAAAAAAAAAAAAAAAGGCACTAATAAAGTAGGAGTTCAGCAGAACAGTACCACGGTGCTCAGGGGCTGGAGCACTTGCCCAGTAAGCAGAGGCCAAAGGAACAGGGCTTGTTATCTTGACCCTTGAGCCTTTTATAGTATTATCTCTCCTTCATTCCCCTAGCCAGTAGGGACAATGAGTGAGCGACTGCGTAGTGCTCAATTCCAAGTGGGGCTAAACTATGACAGAGGTGCAGCCTCAAGAGTGCTGCATACAGGGGCACAATCACTTCGCTATTCCTGCTGGCCACACTGTTTCTGATGCAGCCAGAATGCTTTTGGCCTTCTTGGCCACCTGGGCACACTGCTGGCTCATATTCAGTCATCTGTCGACCAACACCCCTAGGCATGTTTCCACCAGACAACTTTCCAGTGACTCTTCCCCACGCCTGTAGTGTTGCATGGGGTTATTGTGATGCAAGTGCAGGAACCAGCACTTAGCCTTGGGATAGATAGGTCAATAAATAATGGACAAAAGTTGCAGCCTTAGAAATGTTGGCTTAATATAGAGAACAATGGTCTTACTATGAGGGCAGACAAATACTTTAATAGGCTGCCCAGAGAGATTGTGATATTTCCATCCATGAAGAGATTCAAAAGTCTGGACAAGTCCCTTATAACCTCCTCTAACTAGACATGTTTTGACTAAATTTTGTGTATATAGAATATTTCCAACCTATACTATTCTATGATTTTTATGAAATTTGTGACTTAGTTCACAGTGCAATAGGAAGCACTGCCAGGCTAAAATCTGGCTGCTGTACTCTATTGTAAAATAGAGGATAACTGCTAGGAAATGCGAATAATACCAGCATCCCAGTGAAACACTGAAAACTGGAAAAGTAACTGATTTTAGAAATGTACTGAAAAACTCTCCAAGGCTATTCACTAATTTGTGGCTCTAATATTAATTTTTCCCAGAAACGCCTGTTTCAAATGCAGTATATATCAATTCCTAGCAGATATACATTTGAAAAAGCACTTTTGATCTTATGGTATTAATACATTTTACAAATAAAAGACAATTCCTTCATTTGAAAATGTATTTGAGATACAACATTATTTTTTTCCATTTTAAAATGAAGTGTTTGTATTTGGTTTTGGTTTTGTTGTTGTTTTTCTTTGTTATCCTCCTCCCTCCACATTGTTACATTACCATATTGACACCTGAAGGAACAATAAAGAAGTTTTATTTAGAAGCGTCCTTAGAGTTCAGCACATATTTTGTGTTATTAACTTTCCTCTAACTTTAATAAATTGCAACTCTGGTTTGGGTCTTTTTATTTTGTTCAAATGTAAAGAACATACTCAGATTAGAGGAGGTTTCCAAAGGAGCATAGAGAACATCAGAAAAAACAAGTAACTTTTTTTTTTTCTTTTCTTTTTAATGACTAGACAATTCCTCAAACCCATTTGTGGAAAAAATTAAACATGAAACACCCAGGAGGGTGCATCTTGGAGGAAAGAGATGACCTCACTAATTTATGGAAACTTTGCATGTACTTATTACTATTTCTTCAACATAGCTAACGTAACAGAAAACACAGCCTGCTGGTTTTTAGCCCTGAAGATTATAGAAGTGGTTTGCTTCCATAAAGATGGAAGAGATGACCTTCACTTCCTATAGTTACTTCCTCCTTTAACAGTGATTAGTACTGCATAAAAGTTTTGTGATACCTGAAGCAACAGAAAAAGAAAAAAAAAATGGCTTTGAAAAAGAGACAAAAAAGGTTCTGATTACAGGGGGCAGTAATTTCTGTCATGATTCTTTTTCTTTTCCTACCCTCACGCAATTTATGTTCCATAGTAGTTGCAGGTCTAATAGCAAGTAGCTCATAAAAGTTCAATAAAAGCACACAACTCTTTTTATAAACACATCAGATTTATTCTCCAATTATGCAAAACACTCAATGCTTCTTAGAGGAATACAAGAGCAACTTCAGTAACTTCAAAGATGAGGAAGTTGTTCAGAAAGATAAATCTTTACAGATTTGTGTCCTAATCCTTTGTTTTATATTTGAAATCCAACCTGGTACATGTACTAATTGATGAGAGAAAAAAGTAACTTTTCTTTTTTTCTCCAATCTTCATCATAGCAATTGGCACCTAGACATATAGCTCCAAATGAATTATCTCCAGCAATGGATGATGCAATTTTTCCATTGTAAGTAAGTAGTGTGTTTCATTTTAATCTTTATAATTACAGAGAAAGAGGACATCATCTGGACATCCACTTGTCTCCAGGTAAGATCCGCAGGATCTAACCCATTCTTCAAAGGTGTTTGTCTCAGTCATTCTCAAAAAATTCCAGACATGATGATGCTACATTGCGATGGATAATCTTTTGCAATATTTCCACATTTATTTTTGTAAAATCCTAACTAAATATTTCAGACACAATTTAGATCCATCCACAGTGGAGATGGAGAATAAGAGACTATAATCATCTTTGCACAAGACTTTGTCATATTGAGTGTCTTTTACATCCCTTTGTTCTCCCCTGGACTGCCTTAGAGTGAACAGAACATTAGCATAAATGAGGATTTTGATAGTATGGAAGATTTTTAATATGTCTCTGTACAAGTAATTATTATTTTTTTTCTAGTTTGGCAGTAAGGGAAGTCAAGGGATACGCTGGGCACAAAATAAGTTTAATTTTTCTTGGAAGAGTTGAAATACAAGGTATAGCTTTTACAGGAACACTAAATCATTATTCATACTTTATTTTTATTCCCTTATTTAGGAATGTCTGTGTCTTCTCAACTTCTGCTATTATGCCCTATCTTTTTTCTCTCCATTTGGGTTTCCTGCTCAGTAGCATCTCTCTTCCCAGTCTCTCTCTTTGACCTATTCTCAGTCCCTATTACATTTGTGTTTGGCAAACATAGAACCTCTTTCCTTGACAAGTTTTGGTCTTCTTCCCTTCAGATTTTTTTTTTCCCTAACAATTCATATTCTTTAAATTCTCCTGCAGGTGTTTTATCGGTTTGGGTTTTTTTTTTGTTTTGATTTGGGTTTTTTTTTCTTTTTTTTTTTTTCCCCTTTCTGCATGTCTTGTTCATATCTTTCCTTCTCACACACATATACTCACTCCGCTGAAGGCTAAGCTAAACAGAAGAGGTCATGGCTGTAGGGGCATGTGGAATATAAGAGCATCTGGTTCATTAAGGTCATCAGATGAAGAAGCTTTTCAGGTCAAAGGAAATAATAACAAAGAAAGTTATAAACAGAACACACAGAGACACAAACCTGATAAGCAAACAAATAATGGAGACAGTAGATGATACCAAAACTCCTCAAGCACTGAATCATGGGTCATTAAGAAAGTATGGATACAACTTTGAAGAGGTAAAACTCAGGCTTTGTAACAGATGAGAAGAGGTAAACAAGATTAACGTGATCATTATGGATATTTCAAAGGGATCTGGAGGACTATGCAAAACCTTAAGGAATGCCTATGGGAGGTAATGCCTAGGTGAGGAAAAGGGAAGCATCAGGGAGGGAAAAGGAGGATCAAATAGAAGGAAGGATAGTATGTAAATAGGAACCGGCAAGTACTCTTGTCTGTCTAGGCTCTGTACCTGATCAATGCAGTCTCCTTTATCTTCTTCTTAAGTCCTTTTTTTTCACCATCTTCTGCATAATTTCACTTTCTGTCTCAAGCATGAGTGCTTGTAAGGTCTAGGTACTAGAATATGGAGAAGGAAACAGGGGAGACAAGGCTCACAGGTCGGTACGACCAGTGACTGGAGGGAGCAGAGCATAAGTCTCCCCATCTGAGAGTTATAAAGGTCAGTAGCTGTGTAGTGGTTTCAGTGTGTTTGTATTTTCCCCTAATGAATTTAAGTTGATGACCATGGATGTGTACATGTAATTCACTAGAAAATTGCAAGCTGGACTAGTCAGTGAAAAGGACGAGAGCATGTATCTGGAAAGGTTAAAAATCTTCATAAGGGAGTTCAGGTCCCTTGTATCAGAGCAGGGATATCAGGCAGGCGGAGGGTTCATGCTGGTATCCAGAGGACCTGTGAATATTGGGTGCCTGTGAGACAAGTGTGTGAGTGCTGCATGTGTGCAGCGAGGCCCCATGTCGTAGTTCAGCCCCGATCGGGACCAGACTACGCAGTCTCTTTCTCGCTCCCTGCACCCTCCGAGAGAGTAGGAGGAGATGATATAGGAAAAAACGGCTCAAGGTTTGAGATAAAGACGGGGAGAAATCCTTAAAGTTACCGTTATGGGCAAAACATACTCGACTTGGGGAATAACACTCATTTATTTCTAAAATTAGCAGGAGAATGAGACAGGGAACAAGATAACCTCCCTCCACCCCTCCCTATTCCCAGGCTTAACATTATCTATACTACCTCCCCTCCCGAGTGGCATGCGGTGGGGGAAAGGGAATGGGGGTCGCGGTCAGTTCATCACGCGTTGTTTTACGCCGCTGTATCATTGTCAGGGGAAGAACTCCTCGCATTCCTCCTCTGCTCCAGCGTGGGGTCCCTCCCACGGGCCACAGTCCTTTGTGAAACTGCTCCGGCGTGGGTCATCTCTTCCACGGGGTGCAGTCCCTCTAGAACAGCTGTCCCAGAGGGCCCTCCATGGGCCACAGCCTCCTTCAGGCCTCTACCTGCTTCAGTGTGGGGTCCTCCATGGGCTGCAGGTGGATCTCTGCCCCTCTGTGGACCTCCATGGGCTGCAGGGGGACAACCTGCTCCACCATGGTCTTCACCACAAGCTGCAGAGGAATCTTGGCCAGGAGCCGCGTTACTCCTCCCCCTCCTTCTTCATTGACCTTGGCGTCTGCAGCTGTTCCTTACAACAGGCTGGCAGACACCTCTCAGGATCCTTTTATATCTTGTTCACTTCTCATCTCCTCTCCACTTCTTGCAGCCAGGCTGGGCCGAGTTGAGCCCAGTCGGCTGCCCGGCAGGAGGCCAGAGGGTGAGGCCTGCAAGGCCCACAAGGCTCGCGCCTCCCCCTCTCTGCCCCCCGCTCAGCTGCTTCACATCTCTCTTCTCCTCTTTTCCTGTTTTCCCCTTCTTAAATACGTTATCGCAGAGGCGTTATCATGGAACATTCTGCTACCAATCGGCTCAGCCTCGGCCAGCAGCAGGTCCGCCCTAGGCCTGGCCAAGTCCACTAAACAAAGGGAGGCAACTTCTAGCAGTTTCCTACAGAAGCTACCACCTTAGGCCCCCCCCCACTAACAAAACCAGAACACCCCAGCTGGACCAGCCGGTGAGTTTGGGCCAGAATTCAGGCAGGGGTGCTGAGTGGGCAGACGGGCCATGCTGGTGCTCAGGGGATCCGTGAATGTGCATGTGCTTGTGAACCTGGGGATTGCAGTGTGTGTGCTGCACCAGTGACCTTCTGCCTCTACCAGCCCAAGAAGAGGAGGGGACATGTCTGTCTATACTTTTATGTGAGTTTCATGGTTTTTAAATGTATGTGAGTCCTGGCAGTGTTGTATGTGGATGCTATTGCAGGCAGTGCCCTGTGTGTGCCAGTCCATGTACCAGTCTACATAAGTGACCTCTGTCATGCGTGTATGGGCATGCACCTCTCAAAGGTGTACGCTCAGCCTTGCTACTGGCCAAGCTTGCAAACAGGAAAGCAGCAGCCACGTTCATCAGCCTGGGATAGAGAGACCTAGGTTTATGGGCTCAGCCAGCTGGCCTCCAGCATCCCATCAGGAGGAAGCCTTGAGTCCCTGAGTCCACTGGAGGCCACAGCTTCACAAAGACCTTCAGGAAACACCTGAAGACCCATTGTCTGGGTCTATGTTCCTTGATCCCTCAAGTTTAGAAATGGCATCAGCCAGGAAAATGTTTGGCTGCAAAAGCAAAGCACCCATTACAGCAGAGCGTTTCTCAATAAACTTTGAACCTTCCAACATGAATGTCTGGACCATTAAGACAGTTTAGGGGGAAGAATTAAAAAAATACTGAGGGACTAAAGCACAAACTGCTAACTTCAGTTTCTAGTTAAAAGCAGCTGTAGATATTCTACAAATATTGTCAATAGTGACAGTGCCTTGCTTTTCTTTTGCACTTCCACCACATACTGACTAGGGTTATTGTTTCAGTGATTTCTGTTTTGCAATAAATCTGAAATTATTTTCCTTGTCAGCATGCTGGCAGAAACAGCATGATGATACAGAAACAGTGACAAAACAAATTGGCAACAAACACTTCAGGTACCTTTGTCAGATATGAAATATGCAGTATCCAGCAAATAAATCTATTAGTTCTTAGTAACAACAACAACTGACAGTAAGACTAAAAGAAAAAATCAAACTTCTTAGAGAACGAGTGGGCAAAGCTTTCCGAAGCCTCCGCAAAAAGCATTGTCTGCCTTTTGCCTTGGGCTGGACATGGCAGCAAATATGCATAATGAATATGGGATGCAGAATTATTTATTCCATTATGTGGAGCTTTCAGGTCAATTTGCAAACAAACTCAGGCACCAGAGATGCTGTAGGAATATTTCTGATATTTTCAGCAATACGTCTTGAGTAGAGCTATGTGTATCTTACACAATTTTGCTGGACTTTGTCTTTCAGGACGTATGAATAGATGTGACTCCGTGTTGTAGTTCAGCAGTGCTAACAGTAGCCCACAGTATGCATCAATGCATTGACATAGCTTGTTTTGTTTGGACAGTCTACATCTATCTGATACAGTTCTGTGTGCAGTAAGAATGTTTTGTAACTACTGAGCAGACATAAATCTCAAAAATATGAACAGACTCCTTGAGAATTTCTTTATCAACACAGAGTGAATACAGATCAAGGAACATTCAGAAGGAAAGGATATCTTAACATAAGTAAGACTTTTCTGTACTTTTTCATGGATGGATAACAGCTAGCAAGAGATTAATACAAATAATACAATTTTGGTCTGTTTTGTTGCATGCTTACAATGCAAGTAACTGAAAATCTGGAACTTACCGCCTTAAGAACTTCTTAGTACTGTTTTATTCAACATATTTGTGCCTAGTGGTATAGCACTTATCTGGGATCTAACTGTGATCTGTAATTATTTATAATATTCCCTTTAAGGTAGCAATCTAAATTAAAATTACTAGCTAGAAGGTTTTTTAAAAGAGCAACCATAACCTCCTTAGAAAATCACAGGCATATTGATATAACTAGTTCATCATACATTTTCTAGCACCCTAAGGCATACCAAAGACATTTTCTTTTTTCCTTCTTTTTTTTTTTTTGTTCCACTTTCATATAGGATCTCACTGAGCATTTTTCTACTCTTTCAGGAAATTTTCAGGAATATAAGTATTTTCACAGTTTCAAATTGTAAGCTTCTATAGCAATTTTATTTGCTTGTTTATTGATTTCTTACTTCATGTAAACGCAATGAAATGTGAATTTTGGAAAGCCACAGGACACTGGTAAATTTTTATATTATTTTGCACACAACATTGACTCATTTATTCCCTTATTAACATGAAGTTTTTCTTTATCATCACTTGTAGGAAGGAGTATGATGAAAATCTGTTGCGAATCTTTAGTCTGGTTTGTCACTCAGCAGGGAAATAAATAAATGTCTCCAATAACTTTATCTAAAGCATTTTCTTTGGTAAACACAATAAAGTACACATAGATACATGCAGGCAATGAAATACCAGAACATCTGGTGATCTGCAGGTGGGCCAGGAATATGAAGTTGAAACAGGTGCAGAGAAGCAGGTTTTCTGATTCTGAAATTGTATTAGATGCTGGTAGGTTTCTATATGTGTAGAGGCAATGACCTGCATGGTTTCCATGTAGGTTAGAATCAGTCATGTGTCATGTTCAAGAATTTATTTCGCAAGAGAATAGAACCGCAAAGAAAACCGCAATTACATGAAGTTTTTAATTTTAATATATATTTTAATTACAATGTCAGTGGACATCACAATCTCTTAATTCCCAATCTCTGTCTTATTCCTGTAATATAAATGATTTTATACAAGTTAACTCCGGTGCTCAAAAATTACTGTTTCTTAAGTAAAACTACTGTTACTTAAGGTGCCTCTACTCTTCGCTTTCCAGTACAGGGGTTTTAAAATAGTACTCAGTTACAAATATTGAGGGGAAAAAAAGATAACTTAGTAACAGGTTGCTTTAAAAATACTTCTAAAGTATTTTTAAGACTAAAATAAAAAAAAAAAAATTTAAGATCTCAAAACAGGAGCTAGTGCTTCCTACTCTTTTTGGCAAATTTGGCCACCAAAATTTATCTGAATCCTTTAGGATTATAAAATAGGACTGTAAAATATTTCAAGAATAAGATATTTCATTTTATATTGTGTATTGTAACCTTGTCTGTAACTACAAGGAGCAAGCTCCTTTCCATAACTCCTTATGTTGTTTTACTTCTGCTAGGCTCTGTAAAATGGTGAAGGAGGTTTAAAATTTTAATGTCTAACTTGAATTCATTTGGATCTGATTTGAATTAATTATTTGTCATTTACCTCCTATAGCATAGACAGTACATACATCCAGATACAATTTGGCCACCTTAAGTACAAAGACAGCCACTGCTTTATGTGTTTCTGTCTATGCTCATCATACAATGTACATTACTCCAAGCAGTTTAATGAGAAGAAAGCACACAGAGGTACTTCTATACCACATCCCTGGTGTTTGTATGGAGAAGCCGGTTTCAAAACTCAAGGTTTACATTCAACTAAAAAAAAAACCAGAAAACAGGCATATGAATTCAAAATGAAAAAAAACCAAACCAAACCAAAACAAAAAAAAACAAAAACAACAACAAAAAAAAAACAAAACAAGAAAAACCAACAGAACCCAAAACAAAACAAAATAAAACATATTTACTTAATTTACTAACTGTTAATTATATACTTACTGGTTACATGTGCTAGACTAACCACTATGATCAAAGAAACATGACTATCTATTGTATAATAACTCATTTTTTTGCTTATCCACTTTGTTGGTAGAGGCTTTTACTCTGTTGTTAATTTTTTGCTTACCTTATCAAACAGTAAATCTGTAGATCGTCTTAATACATACAGTTGTTCCACTGGTTTCTAATCAGTTCTGCTTCAAATTCCTTTAGTTCTACCATTTGGAAAATAATATTTGCATCTCTGCGATAACCCTCAAGCTGTTTTATTTTTCCCAAAAAGGACATGAGCAGGCCCTAACTGCCACAGGAAGCCTGGAGATATTTTTGCATTACCACTTCCTAAGGATTATGTTTTCTTCTTGACTGCCAACAGCTGACATTATGGCCTCATCTGCCTGATGCTAATAGCTAAAGTTACCCCAAATCTGCCAAGCTTACCAACTAGCCCATTTCTAAGTTGACGCACCTACAGTAGCTATTAAATAGGCTGCACAGTTGAAGTGGGAACTATCAGAATGGCTATCTTCACACTTCTGCTATTTGTAGGCCATAAACTAAGCACAATTTCACCTATTTTCAAATAACTGCACATGTATTCACTATAGACAGAAAGCTTGCGGGCCAGCTTTATTATGTACCACACTTGAAAAATGATTAACACCAAAAAAAACATCAACAAAATCACTGAACAGGGATCTTATCAACATGTTCACCCTGAAAGTCTATTCGAGCCTTAGCACCCCACTAAGAACAATGAAAACAGACCAATAATTATTATTTATGGCAGTAATGAGCCAAAATGCATGTTATTTTAAGTTGCACATTAGCATTTAAATTAAACTTGTTCACTTCTTAAAATACGGGGCCCAAACTTGAAACAAAGGTACAGCTGTTAGACATGCTTTTGGGTTTTCAAGGGAGGAAGAGGCAGGGACCCTAAGAAAATCCTCTTTAAATCCATGAATCCTTATCATCATAGAGAATACTTGTTTGGAGTTCTAATTCTTGCCTAATTTAGATCAAATCTATGTAAAATATACCCAGGGATTTAAATGGAATTATTCTCGTTTAAACTTGTGCAACTCACAGATACATCAGGAACCTCAAAATCATTTTTATCTTAAATGCACACGTGCTTTATTTCTTTACTGACCTGGGGGGCTGTTTTCTTTCATTAATAACTGTAGTAGCTGCTGATGGTCCTACTTAAGATTCCTAATGGCAGCAGTTTTCCATGCAAGTCACTGACACCTCCACATTTCTCTCAGAGTGCCACAAGGTCATAGCGCTAAGGATACAAATCAAGGTATGTATCCTTGAGAGAATAGGAGAAACTTAGTATTTGCTGTAATTGCAGAAGTTCTGATCACTATGCAAACCTTTGCCGGGATTTAATGTTATCATTGTCTCTAAAAAGCTGATTATCTAATTGTCGTGGTTTTGTTTAGTGGGGGTGGCCTAAGGTGGTAGCTTCTGTAGGAAACTGCTAGAAGTCGCTCCCCTTTGTTCAGGGGACTTGGCCAGGCCTAGGGCGGACCTGCTGCTGGCCAAGGCCGAGCCGATTGGTAGCAGAATGTCTCGTGATAACGCCTCTGCGATAACGTATTTAAGAAGGGGAAAACAGAAAAAAGAGAGAGGAGAGAAGATGTGAAGAAGCTGAGCGGGGGCAGAGGCGCAGAGGGGGAGGCGCAGGCCTCATGGGCCTTGCAGGCCTCACCCTCTGGCCTCTCGCCAGGCAGCCGACTGGGCCCAACTCAGTCCAGCCCGGCTGCAAGAAGTGGAAAGGAGATGAGAAGTGAATAAGATGTAAAAAAAAAGATCCTGAGAGACATCTACCAGCCTGTTGTGAGGAACAGCTGCAGATGCCAAGGTGAGTTCAGAAGGAGGGGGAGGAGTAACGTGGCTCCTGGCCAAGATTCCCCTGCAGCCTGTGGTGACGACCATGGTGGAGCAGGTTGTCCCCCTGCAGCCCATGGAGGTCCACGGAGGAGCAGAGATCCACTTGGAGCCCGTGAAGGACCCCGTACTGGGGGAAGTGGATGCCTAAAGGCAGTTGTGGCCCGTGGAGGGCCCGCTGGGACAGCTGTTCTAGAGGGACTGCGCCTGTGGAAGAGATGACCCACGCCGGAGCAGTTCCACGAAGGACTGTGGTGTAGGGGTGGGACCCCACAACGGCGCAGGGGAGGAATGCAAGGAGTTCTTCCCCCAACCATGAAGCAGCGGCGTAAAACAACGCGTGATGAACTGACCACGACCCCCATTCCCTTTCCCCCCCCCCCGTGCCGCTCGGGAGGGGAAGGTAGTAGAGATAATGTTAAGCTTGGGAAGAGGGAGGGGTGGATGGAGGTTATCTTGTTCTCTGTCTCATTATCCTGCTATTTGTAGTAATAAATGAATAGTTTTCCCCAAGTCGAGTCTGTTTTGCCCGTGACGGTAACTTTAAGGATTTCTCCCTGTCCTTATCTCAAACCTCGAGCCGTTTTTCCTTATATTTTCTCTCCCTGTTCTCTCAGAAGGTAGGGGGAGTGAGAGAGAGACTGCATAGTCTGGTCCGATCGGGGCTGAACTACGACACTAATGTCTTAGAGAATGTAAAATTGTTCAGAGCTGTTAGTTTTTTAACACAGATATCTCTACTCATGATCCTGACTATAGTCGATTACACAAGTTTTGCATGTGATTGGACATCAGCTGTACTACTTTTTGGCTGAAAGGAGTTCCTTCTTTCCTTCCTTACTTCCTTCCCTCCTTCCTTCCCTCCCTCCCTCCCTCCCTCCCTTCCTCCTTCCTTCCTTCCTTCCTTCCTTCTTTCCTTCCTTCCTTCCATCCTTCCCTCCTTCCCTCCCAATATTGTGTTTGGCAATCAAGTATTCTGAATGCCTAAAGATATTATATCAAGGATAATTATAAATAAATTGTAGGCAATTATAGGGAAATTTGTATGAAAGCAAATGTACAATAGTACTTTAGGAAACAGAATGTTTGCAAAGGGCTAGGATCCCAAAAATCCAGCTTGCAATATCATAAGGAAAATAAAGATCTTTCTTACACTTAGAAAACTATTTTAAACTCCCCCCTCCCGCCCTCCCCCAAGATGTATGTCATGTTATGCTATGAAATGTGGGAAATTACCATTCTAGATGAGACCACAGTTCCAGCTCTATTTGCTACCACTAATACTGACCACTGGTGGATACCGGTGAGTCACAGCATAACAAATAGGAACATGGTAACTGAATATGGAAGTCAGAATACCAGAAACTGGCTCCAGAGGGTCTGCCCTTCTTATTAGTACACACAAAAAATAATGAAGGATTGCATCCATACAGAAAACTGCTCATCTTTAAGCTTAAACCTTAAGGAAGACCTTATAGTGCTCTACCAGTACCTGAAGGGGGCCTACAAGAAAGATGGGGAGAAGCTGTAAATGTTTTTTTCCTAATATCTAATCTAAATCTACCTCCCTCTATTTTAAAACCATTACCCCTTGTCTTATCCCAACAGGCCCTACTAAACAGTCTCTCCCCATCTTTCTTATAGGCCTCCTTGAGGTACTGGAAGGCCACTATAAGGTCTCCCCGGAGCCTCCTCTTCTCCAGGCTGAACAGCCCCAACTCTCTCAGCCTGTTATGTTCATGATAACTTAGGAACATAACTTACGTTCATAAGTTATTCACTAAGTAAATCAAACATCTATATTAGATACAGATCATATTATTTATTAGTCAAGTTAATAAAATACGCACACATATATAAATATTGTAAAGATAATTCTGAGAAGACCCGTAAACTTCCCCTGAATACTCTGCAAACAGTAATCACTTTACTCCACCATAATTATAAAGAAACTCTGATGTCTTTTCTGGGTCCCAGCTATCGGAGCATACAAACACCTTACAATGATTTGGATTTAATTATTTTAATTTTAAAACATTGATATGGGAAGAAAATGCTATGCTTCTGTTACAGAGGGAGTAAAGGAAGTCTAGGGCATAGTATCTTTAAAAAGAGTGGCATGGTTTTGTCCCAGACACACCGGAAATCTGTAAAGCAGCCCTCCATCCTTTATAATGACTAATCACTGGACCACGCTTTGCCTCCATCTCTGTGCTTTATGTCTGTATCTCTCTCAGAGCTGGGCTCTCTCTGAGGTAAGGATGGACCCTAGAATGTATCATCGTTGCCAGCTTGCTCTGGATATAACCATGGCTGAGTGCCACCAAAGACTGATCTGCACTGATAGGCACACAAGGAAATACTTTTGCAGCGCCTGTGTAAATTACGGCAGGGTCTAGCCCAGAAAATTAATTTCTCACTTCCAAAAGAATGAAGAGGCCAGTAAATCTTTCAATGGAACTGGAAACAGTGCACCTCTGCTCTACATAAATGTGTGAAGTAGTTCAAAGGTTATCCTTGAATCATGGCCTTATGTAAAATCAGCCTGCTACCATGTCACCATCATACAGTAACACTTTAAACACTTTATTTAAGTATTTCATTTAGGAAACAATTACTGTATGTTTTTGTCTAATATAATTAATAGGTCAAGCAGCACTTATTAAGTCTTTAGGCATTAATTAACATTTAAAAATTATCACATATGACACATTAATTAGATATCTATCACTTATTAGAACTACTGACATTTAATAAGCATTTTAATTTATACCAAACTATTCTGCTGTACATATCTTTCCAAACTACAGGTCTCTGCAAACAGTACTTAAGGAGTTTAACATGTTAACTCTTATTTTTTTCTTTGTAATTAGCATGTACATAGAAGCCCGATTTATACCTTATATACCTCAGTAATAAAAACATATTTTTATCTTTTCAGTTCACGAATAAATGACAAATTTTTAATAAAATGCATATCACGCATATTGGAATAATTTTAAGAGCATCATAGAAAATAACAATCCCTTTGTTCTCTTTCTGTATCAAATTTGAACTTAAATCCTCCTCTGATTCTACTGTCCTGTCCTGAGGAAAGAAATACAAGTGTCCAAGCATCAACTGCTGACCTCTGTCATCTCTTAATTATGCATTCTTATATGTTCTTTGATACTTCTCTTACATAGCGATCTCCTATTGTCAAGATCTTGCCATTAGACACTTCACAGGCATGATCTGTCTCTTGACCTACTTGCACTTATTATCAGTCAAATTTTATAATACTAAGTAAGTACTTAGAATGGCATATAAAAACCCTACAGGGTGCCCAGACTTTACAAGACTAAAGTCCACGTTGGCAGCTTGACAAGAACCAGAGAGCTACGTTTCCTCTGCACATACTTTTGCATATTTTTTCCCCATTAATATATGCACTAACCCACAAGATACTCATATATTTGCAACTTTGCTGAACAAATAGATATCATAGATGGCCCTGCTCAACATCTTTGTCGGCGACATGGACAGTGGGATAGAGTGCACCCTCAGCAAGTTCGCCGACGACACCAAGTTGTGTGGTGCCGTCGACACGCTGGAAGGGAGGGATGCCATCCAGAGGGATCTTGACAGGCTGGAGAGGTGGGCCCGTGCCAACCTCATGAAGTTCAACCAGGCCAAGTGCAAGGTCCTGCACCTGGGTCATGGCAATCCCAGGCACAAATACAGGTTGGGAGGGGAATGGATTGAGAGCAGCCCTGAGGAGAAGGACTTGGGAGTGCTGGTGGATGAGAAGCTCAACATGAGCAGGCAATGCGCCCTCGCGGCCCAGAAGGCCAACTGCATCCTGGGCTGCATCAAGAGGAGCGTGGCCAGCAGGTCGAGGGAGGTGATTGTCCCCCTCTACTCTGCCCTGGTGAGACCCCACCTGGAGTACTGTGTCCAGTTCTGGAGCCCCCAACACAAGAAGGACATGGACCAGTTGGAGAAGGGCCAGAGGAGGGCCATGAAGATGATAAAAGGGCTGGAGCACCTCTCTTATGAGGACAGGCTGAGAGAGTTGGGGCTGTTCAGCCTGCAGAAGAGGAGGCTCTGGGGAGACCTGATAGCGGTCTTCCAGTACCTCAAGGGGGCCTACAAGAACGATGGGGAAAGGCTGTTTAGTAGGGCCTGTTGCGATAGGACGAGAGGTAATGGTTTTAAAATAGAAGGGGGTAGATTTAGATTAGAAATTAGGAAAAAATATTTTACAATGCGAGTTATAGAACACTGGAACAGGTTGCCCAGAAAGGTGGTGGAGGCCCCATCTCTGGAAACGTTCAAGGCCAGGCTGGATGAGGCTCTGAGCAACCTGACCTAGTCGGGGATGTCCCTGCTCCTTGCAGGGGGGTTGGACTAGATGACCTTTGAAGGTCCCTTCCAACCCTAACCATTCTATGATTCTATGATTCTATGATCTGTTTATTCATTAGATGTTTCTTGTCTAATGTACACCCCTGATAAATTAAGGCGGAACTTTAGAGTGTGCAAATATGGAGACTTTCCCAGCTTTCACTGTATATTTGCTTGAAACAGTACCAGGCTGGGTCATCTGGAAGAGGAAGGCAGTATGGCAGTAACCTGTAGCAGGGCGGGCACGGGGTGCTTTAAGCATGCACTTCTCTGAGTTGAAGACATGCTTGTTTAGCTGCCTCTATCCTGCTCATTGAACACCAGCATCTGGTAGTGGGACATACTCTATATGTCATCCATGTGAAGCTTCAGCTAGAGCCACAGAAGAATGTGAGAGTGTGAGTCAACCATAGGAGTTTCACCCACAATGCATGAGACTTGACGGATGTGAAGGACATGTGATGGCTTAATTGAGCTAGCAAAGATAACAAGAAGTAGTGAAAGCAAGCTTTCCAGATGTTCTGGGAATATACACATGAGTATCCATACTGTCTTCTTTCATTACAGCTGTTAGCTGGATTAAGATACAAAATGCAGGAGAACATGTTACATTTTCACCTTTTCCTTGCAGTTTTGACAAAGCCTAAAGGTAATCAACTGGCTTCATGTAAGTACTACACAGTTATTCTGATGAGAGTAAGAATCAGACCAATAAGGAATGAAAACACATTAATTCATTTTTTTATCTTCTTTTCAGGTGGAAAACAAAAAGGCAGTTGAGTTGAAGGCTAGACTGCAAAGAGATCTTACAACACTGAGTCTTGCAACATGTATGTTCTTTAGCCATGTCAGATGTAGGGATCTGAAGTAAACTAGTTTCCTAGGGTCTCTCAGTAGTCCACAGAGAATGACAGGCATAACAAATGAATAGTTCAGAGCAGAAACAAAACTCATTTCTCAAGTACAGTCCATAGCCCTCAGGTAAATACCTTAACTCTATAAAATGCAGGGAGAGGATTAAATAGGATTCACAACATACAGCATGCTCTGCAAGGTTTTGTAATAGAGAAGGTCAAGACTTAAATCCTATACTTATGTCAGACCAGGCTTACAAATCAGAAACCTCTCCTGCACTTGTGCGCTTGTGTTCCTCCTTTCAAAGTAATAGGCACCTCTTTCTTGTAAAACATAGATGTCAGGGAGTGGTGTTCCTACTATTGAAATGGGATTCAGACTGAAGGGATTCAAATCCATGTAATTATATGGCTGTGAGTTGCTGAGGAATCTTTTCATTTTGGCGCTGTGCTACTCTACAGAAATGAATGTAGAACTCCTTGGGCTAGAGCGAACAGTGGAATTCCAGTGACTGCAGTCATCTGCTGAAGTAGAGGACAAATACCTCTTGACCCCATCTCCAAGGACTGTTATATGGTTTTATAAACCAAAAAAAAAAAAAAGTGAATGAAGCCATAAGGAGGCCTAGCAACCAAGAATAAAAATAATATTTTAAAATTTTAACCCCCACTGAAATACCACTTACGGTGCTTGCTCTTTTCATTGTCATGCATCTGCTTGGAGGAATTTGTTGCCTCTTGACATGAGGAGATCCCTATTTTCTTCTTTTTTAAGCCCACATTTAAGACTGATTTGTTTTCATTGACTTTTAACTGACATTAGCTAATTATTAACTCTGCAGGATAAATTAAATTTTAATTTTAATGTCACTGTAAAACACCATGAGCTGCCTCAGCATGATAAGATACTATAAAAGTTTAAATTGTTGTTATAAGTTAGCCACCTGTTCAAAATGTTAGAAATCTACACGTTTAAATCAATCACACTGCACTGGATGCCCCATCAAGGCTAATGTTGATAAATTATACTCTTAGCTCTAGTTGATACAGAGTCATTATTCTCCAGAATGGTAGTGTTTGACTTTATTTTGTAGAGTTTTAGTTGGGATTGCAGTGTCATTTTTCAAAATACTAAATACACTCCAATATGTATTTTCCAATCTGCTAAATTGCTCAGAGATTACTCTGCCTAAACAGTACCTTTGAGGTTCTGTCTGGTATATGAGACGTATGTCAGAGATGTGCTGTTCCAGAAGGAGTTCCTGGAAGTACTGTGGAATGGTAGAAACGCCTGTGTTCATACAGTTCTTGCCATCTCTGGGACAAATCAGAATTGGATAAAATGATGTACAGAAAAAAGAAAGAAAACAAACAACCTTTCTGTCTCAGGAGACAATGGATGAATCTGCAGGCTGCAGCAAATGAGATTTCTGTCTTAGGCATGCTATACCATGGGGAAAAATCACTTATTCTGGATTGTTTACTTATAAAAAAGGTTAATATTGTTCCTATGCCTATCTTGTCTCTTCACATGGTAAGTTCACTATTTCTACAAGTACTATAAGTACTATTTCTTACTGAAAGTAAGAGGGTTATTTCTATAGCTTCAATAAAGAAAGGCAAGATGCTGAGACTCCATATTTTAGTAGATAGTTCTGCAGTCAGGGAACTGACTTTACTACTTCCTGTTCTTCTTGTGCTCAGAAAAAGTTTGTAAGTAAACCAAAAGGCATGGACTTCAGTGGTTTATTATAACTAAAACAATCTTCAGCAGTCTTGCAGCTGAATGACCTGTTCAGCTCATTCATTATTTTTCATTTGAATGAACATAGATTCTTTCTAACACCATGCACAAAAGCTATGTTCCCTGAGACAGGTGACAGCAGACCCTTCAGTTTCTCTTTCCTTCTGATTGCTTGAGTAGGAATTCTGTGAAATACTCTCCAAAGAGATAAATTTTTAACTTTGTTATTGGGTGGGGGGGGGGGGGTGTAAAAGAGGATTTATCTGACAGCCTGAGGCTTAGCACGGGTTTACCATCTGTACCCATCTAGTACCCTTCTGTGCTTCCTGCGCGCAATGTCTGCACACAAGACACTAAGAATCCGTACCCTGACAGTGATTACTAGTATCAGTGTAGCTGCTAGATGACAAAGGGACAGGGGATCATACCTAGGTTCTGAGGTTAAGAAGCATGAGCTGGCTCGCATCGGTGCTGCTGAAAGAAGCGTGCTCCCTGTGCCCACATGCCATAGCTCTTTACCCTGCATATCTCCAGGTTCTGTGTGTTCCTCCTACAAACAAGTGTAATTACTATTTTTGTGAATTTTCACTCCAAAGTGTTTAAAAAAAAAAAAAGGGAAGGCCATCGTACATTTTTTACTGCCTCTGAATGCTGTTCTAGTATTTTAACATCTGAATATATGCTGTATGTTATGAGATGTCCTATGACTTGTTTAACCATTATCTTGGAAAGAGTGAGTGGCAATGGTCACTTGGCATGACCAAGGAAAGAATAAGTGGAAAAGAATATCAAATTCTAGTGCCCAAGCTTTCTCTCTGGGACTGTTGTTCACCAAAATAAGACTTTCCTAATTCTGACTGAAAATCAGTGAAGTTAAACTTATAGATTATTTAGGCTATGTCTATATTGCAGGAGGGTGGGAGGGGTGGAGGAGAATTCCTTAATTTTGGAACATGCCTTTTTCCTAATACAGACAAATGCTTAAGAGCTTTAGAAAATTTTACTGTATCTTTCTTTAGAACTCTAATTGTTGTTTGCCTCTTTCTGTTTGGGTGTTCTGTAGTAACTTAGTAGTGGAAAGCTGAAATGCTGTTTGGCAGTTTTTCCACAGGTGTGTGTGGAGAATTTCTGTCCTAGCATTTCTCCACAAAACAATTTTGTGTAAGCTACAAGAGATACCACAACAAAGGGGAATACTGAGACCTGACATACTATGTCATCTGTCATTTCTGACAAATGTAAATGCAAGAAAATAAGACCACATCAGTCATGGTTGAGTGAAAGGACATCAAAGACTAGTTTCAGACTCTTTTTCTTTATCTCTATTGTTTTTCTCCAATTTATCTACACACTATATTTCTTATTCTGAGTTTTCCTTGGATATAAATTTACCTTCTCTTTTAAAGAAACAACACAGCCCAGCAGTGGCTGTGAAATGTCTGGTAGTACAGGAAATTCATATCAAGTTGTGGAGGGTAGCTTCTGTTAGAAGAAAACATATTCAACTGCCCGAGAGAGGAGAGGCTGCTCCTACTCAGTGTCCCTAGGTCTGACCAGTACTCAGACTGCAGATATAGCCTCAGCAGGCACACACGCCAAGCACACATACACACCACATATATCCATATACACATGGCCAGCCACACAGATTACAGTCAGACACACACACTCAACACCTGCATATACATAGACAGGTCCAATGGCCTCATCCTGCTCCTCTCTCTGACTGAGCAGGATAGAGGTCTGCTAGTGAGAATATACATATATATACATATGTACATACATACTGTGTAGATCCCTCCAGCAGAAGGGCTCAAACAGTCTGTCCAGTAGCTGCCCTTGGATCCCAGTTGCCAGCATCTGGACACTCGAGCCCCTGAGGGTGCAGTCTGTTGCTAGTACAGACTGTTTGCACACACATGCACACACATAAAGACACACAGGACTTCCCTGGTCCCAATAGCCAATCCCCCTGTGCTCTCATGCCTAGACATACAGGCTGGCCCTGGGAGACCCATCCACTGCCTTGTTCCCCACTATTTCACCTACACATCAGCTAGCTAGGCTTGATCCTCGCTAGCAATCCCACGCTCTCTTGCACACCTGTACTTGCTCCAGTTGCATTACCACAGGCGTATGGGCATCTGTGACTCCCGATCTGACACCGTTTGCTGCACTCACATAGATACAGACACTTCCTTTCAGCACATATGGACATCAAGTAGAGAGCCCTCATCCAGGAAAGAGTTGGAAAGGAATTTAATGAAAGGATAAGACAGACTGTGCTGGTCAGGCACAGGACAAAGCCAGACAAATGTACTGACTCGTCAGCTATTTACATGTCACCAGCCCTTTTTATCCCCTTAACCCTCTATTTGCCACACTTATTTCTCCCAAGATCCCCTAAATCCTTCAGTTGTGTCTCCCTGATCTCTCCCTTTCCTCCTTTAAACATCCTGTAATAAGTCCTGTGCCATGCTGAACTGCTCTTCCCCTGGATCCCATAATATGTCCTACATCCCTAGGCAACAAACCCAGTGGTTATCCTGAGAGTGGCTCCTGCTAATTCTTCTTTATGTATTCCATGCCTGGACAATGGGTCTGAGGTTCTGCTGGGACAGCCCCAGGAGAGGCCTGGACAGGGTGTTAGGTCCTCAGGAGTCCTTAGTTTGGGTTTCTAACTTGCCATTGTGCATCCCATTGCTTCTCTAATTTCCACAGAAGGGCCTTTGATGAGCCCATGGACCCTTACGACGCATGTTGGAGTAGTCCAGCAGGGAGTTACATGGTTTCCCTCTCCTGTCGTTCTCTTTCTGAGCTCCTTTCTGGGTCGGTAGATGAGTTTTATCACATAACCTAATAGTTTTATCTCCCTACATTAGCTTAGTGCTTGCTGGAGACCTTATATCGACAGCTTTCAAAATCTACTTGTATTTAATCGAGTGGTTTCAGTCTCAGAATTTAATTGGGAATAACGGGTTTACTCTCATTCTCTGAAAAAGAAGTATGAATGTCTTCCCTAGCTATGAAGAAACCTTTAAAGTGCTGACCAGAATTAAATAAATTTTTATAACTGTGCGTTCAGAATCCATATAGTTCTTATCTCTTCAGTATCCAAGGATCATGCTGTCTGAATACTCTTTAATATAATTTTCTTGTCTGAGGTAGAATAATTTATGCCCAAGAACTTCTGCAGAGGTGATAAGAAATGGCTACTCTCATCTTCCAGCAGAGATTCAAATGCAGCGGCTTGCCCTATGGTCACCAAATGTATACCCTGAGTTCACGGCAGGTGCTCGATGCATATCTCTGATATCTGAGTGGAGTGAATATTCTCTCTTTGGATCTGTAGTACCTAGCAGAAATATTTATTTCTGTTCAGCCCAAGGAAACATAAGCATCTATAAAATAATTTACTCTATGTTTGCCAAACCTTTGGGCAATAAGTAACTCTGTCTGCACACACTCCCCATTTATCTTTCAGAAAATGTTTAATTTGGTCTACAAGCAGTAAAATTTCACAGTCTTGCCAGCTGCGCTTTTTTTTTTGTTGGATATGTTTGCACTATTCCTTAATGATTACATTTTATGGTAATTGTTTTGTGCCTTCTCAGATACAGCCTTGGTCCTCTATGTAGTTGTCGTAGTTCAGCCCCAACGGGGACCAGACTACGCAGTCTCTCTCTCACTCCCCCCACTCTCCGAGAGAATAGGAGGAGATTTGACAAACAAAAGAAAACCAGGAAAAAAAAAACAAACACGCGGGTTGAGATTGAACAAAAAGTAAATTTAACAGTAATGACAGAAGAAAACAAGACAGTGATGGAACACAAATACAGTACAATAGCTCACAACAGATCCCCACATCCAGTCTCTTCCAACTAGCAGGGCCTCCCTTCAGCACCCTCCTCACTTATATACTGAGCATGATGTCAGATGGGATGGACTAGCCCTTTGGCTAATTTGGGTAAATTAACCCCAGCTGTTAGCTACTTAGTTAACTATCCCAGCCATAGGGGCTACCAGCTTCAGTTCTCCACCCAGCTCAGGTAAATATTAACTCTATCCTGGCCAGAACCAGGACAGTAGTGTACCCATTATCTTTAGAAAAGCATTCAAACTTTCAGAAGGTAAAAAGTGGACAAGATATACACTGAGAAATGTATTTTAAAAATTGTCAATATCCATCTAAACAAGACCCTAGGATGAGTAAATTCTTACATGTTTTCTATTGACATTTGCAGAACAAGTTTTGTAGAAATAGAAATCTGAAAATAATTATGTTATGCAGTAAACTTTGGAAGAACTTTTAGAAAATTATCCATTGAGAATGTAAAAAATATCTAATGTGTTCATGTTGCTAGATTAAATCCTTCTCTTATCTGAGTGGTTTGCTGTCTGCTGCTTTTGCAGCAAAACAAAATACAAATGAATCTGTATTATCAAAAGGCACTAGAAAGCTTAAATGAAAACCAGTTCTTTAGTAAAATTGTGTGTCTGACAGGGGTAATGCTTTCTTTTTAGTTTTTTTTAGATCAGAATTTTTCAGAATAACATATTATGACTGTATGAAATTGAACTGGAAAAAAAAAGTTATTTCAAGGGTTATCTATTCTGGAGTTTATTTAACCTGTTCTTAAAAAACAAACAAACAAAAACCCAACCAAACAAACAAACAAAAAAAACCCCACTAATACAAATAAACACCTCCTCTAAGAAGTAGCTGTCTCCTTCATTAGTAAGAAAGAATTTTCCTAAGCAGAATGACTTTTCTTACCTAAATTGTTGGTGTCTACAAGGTAAGGGTCTGTGTCCAATTTAAGTGATTAAGCCCTTATTAAGCCCCAAGTGAGCTAAGTGATTAAGCCCAGAGAGTGATCCATCTCACCCTACATTTTACTTCTGCAAATGGTCATTATAAAAGGCAGCCTGGGCTCAGTTCGAATACCACATGTAGGTATTCAAGATACTATGGTGCTGTGGGGCTGGGCAGAATGACATGATACTTACAGTAAGGTATGACTGTAGAAAAAAGAACCAAAGGTCTTATAAAGCTCAAAGGTACTCTTTGAGCATCTGAAAGGGCACTAGACACGTATGCTTAGGCAGCTTTAAAAAAATCCTCTCGTTTAAACCTTGGATTAAACCCATATGACTTGACCTGGTACATAGGCTATTACCATACTATACACTCTGTCCTCATATGTGTTAAATCATTTTTTCCTCTCAACTTAAAGAAATAAAATTGTAAATGAGATACATTAAGTAAACTTTTCCTCTCTATTCAGTACTGATAAGGGCCTCAGTGAGAGTACTCTTTCCAGTTTCAGGCAAGATGCGTTAAGGATAAAGGAAAACTGAACAGAGCCCAGCAGACAGCCACAAGAATGCTGTGGTCAATTCTCTACTCAGTCTCTATTTGTGCCTAGGATTGCCCTGACCCATGTCCAGGACCTTGCATTTGGCCTTGTTGAACTTCATGAGGTTTGCGGGGGCCCACATCTCAAGCCTCTTTAAGTATGGCCATCCAGCCAATTCACTATCCACCAAGTGGTCCGTCTGTCAAATCCATGTCTCTCCACTTGAGAGACAAGGATGCCATGTGGGATAGTGTCAAATGCTTTGCACAAGTCCACGCAGATGATGTCAGTTGGTCATCCCTTATCCACCAAAGCTGTAACCCCATCACAGAAAGCCACCAATTCTGTCAGGCACAAATTTGCCTTGGTGAAACCATGTTGGCTGTCACCAGCCACCTCCTTATTTTTCATATCCTTAGCATGGTTTTCAGGAGGACCTGCTCCATGAGCTTGCAGGGCACAGAGGTGAGACTGACTGGCCTGTAGTTCCCCAGGTCTTCCTTGTTTTCCTTTTTTAAAAATGGGGGTTATGCTTCCTCTTTTCCAGTCAGTGGGAAACTCACTAGACTGCCACAGCTTCTCAAATATGATGGACAGTGGCTTGGCAATTTCATCCACCAGTTCCCTCGGGACAAGTCTCATGGACTTGTGCACCTTCAGGTTCCCTAGATGGTCTCGAATCTGATCTCCTACAGTGGGCAGTTCTTCATTCTCCCAGTCCCTGCTTTTGCCTTCTGCAACTTGAGCAATGTGGCTACAGTCCTTGTTAGTGAAGACTGACGCAAAAAAGTCATTGAGTACCTCAGCCTTCTCCATGTCCCAGGCAATCAGGTCTCCCCTTTCCTTCCAGAAAGGGCCCACATTTTCCTTGGTCTTCCTTTTGGCCCTGACATAGCTTAAGAAGCTTTTCTTGTTGCCCTTGACATCCCTGGCCAGATTTAATTCTGTTAGGGCTTTAGCCTTCCTTACCCGATCCTTGCTCGCTCAGCCAGTCTCTCTGTATTCCTCCCAGGCTACATGTCCTTGCTTCCATTCTCTGTAGGCTTCCTTTTTGTTTTTCAATTGGTCTAGGAGCTCCTTATTCATTCATTCAGACCTCCTGGTGTTTTTGCCTGACTTCCTCTTTGTTGGGATGCATTGCTCCTGAACTTGGAGGACGTGATCCTTGAATATTAACCAGCTTTCTTGGGCCCCTCTTCCCTCCAGGACTTTATCCAATGGTGCTTTGCCCAGTAGATCCCTGAAGAGGCCAAGGTCTGCTCTTCTGAAGTTCTGCAGGGCACCTTAGGCTTTGGGAGAAGTCTCTTCGTCCTGATGGTCCTTGCCATTGCAAGCTTCCATTCTTCTGCATCATTGGCTCCCCTTCCTTCTGCATCTGCTGGTGGGGGAGTTTTTAGCTGTTTGGCTGTGGGTGGTGGGTCCACTGCAGACTGTACTTGGAACCAGCTGTCTAACTCCTTCTCAGTCTCCCTGATGCTATGCAGCCTCCTCATCACCTCCTGCAGCTCAGCCACCTGCTGCAGGAGCTCCTCCACCTGGGCACACCTTTTGCAGGCAAAGCTGCTGTCTGTCCCTGCCCCAGGAGAAAGGTCCAGGCACTTCCTGAAGCCTGAGGTCTGCACTGAAGCCTCTCTCTTCAGCAGTTCCATCTGTGTGGAGGCATTGACCACTGCTGGATTAAATGGTACAGACCCCCAAGCTGGAGCTGCAGCCTTTGCTCGCAGACGAGTACCCACCATTCTGCCTTGAGGGTTGGGTAGGATGAGTGCCCTTGGCCAGAGTCCAGATGCTGGACTGTGTGCCTCGGGTCTTCCTCTCACCCAGTGGAATGTTCCTCCTTTTAGAGGAGGAGGCGTCCTCCCCATGCCAACCGCCATGCAAACTGCCAGGCCATGCCCTGGTCCCTGGTGTTCCCTAAGGGCTGACTTTATATGTGGGAGTGAGGTCTGGACTGCCATTGCCCTTGGCCCTGCTCAGATTTTGTCAGCTGCTGACTTGTGAGCTGCGGGCTCCTGGTGCGTCTCTCGGCTCCCCCTGAGGTTCCCTGGTTCTGGAGACTTCCCTGTGCACCATGCTGGGATGCTCCCTTGTGGATCATGCCAGCACCAAAGTTGTTGCCTCAGCGACTTTTAAGGGAAGCAAGACAATTAGTTTAGACTAATTTCTGCAGGTGAGATGAACATTACATTTTCTGAGTATAGGAACTTTGACAGATCAATATCTTTGATGAATCCTGCTTTGTGAAGCTGAATAAACAAACTGATTTCCCAAAAGAACTGTGAATATACTTTATGGCCATAGGTCACTGTTTTAGAACACTGACAGGCAGATTCAAAGGAATTATTTTCACAGAAAACCAGGGATGTGAGTCTTCTTAATTGTAAATGAGTTTATAAAACTGAAGATGTATGAATTTGGGATAGAAAATACTTTACATTATTTTTTTATGATGCACACACATTGTTATCATGATACAGTCTTGACTTTACCTTTTATACTAGACAATGTCATAATATGAATGCTTATAGGCTATTGTATCTTATATTTCACCATTAGAAAATGCTATTTTTAGAGCGATCTTCATTTAGCTTTATAGAATTTTTATTTTTAAATTCAATTTTTATTAATTAAAATCTCATAAGATGTGGATGTTGAGTATTTACTATAGCTTAAACTATCTGAAATTCAATAAAAATCCTCATATGGTTAATCAAACAATTAAAATTATTTAACTAATCTGTGTCTGATAATACACACACTTCACATGAATGATAGGCATGAATTTTAGATAGGACTGCCTCCCTTCTTTTTCAAAAGCATCTTTCAAACCATAATTGAGCTTTTGCTACTATATTTCTCTTTGTATGCTTAGCCAACATTTTGAATGTACAGGTCACTTTATTTGAGAATCTTTAATCATGCCTACAGTTATCTAGATAGCTCATAAACTGAGACCAAGCTTTAAAAACTCAGGTAGCCTTGGCTTCCAGGAATTCCTGTCAAAGAGACAAAGAGAAAACTATTTCTTCTTCTGACTCATATAGGTAATTCTTGAGTCAGTTTTTCTAATGCTCTGTCACAGTGTCTCCAACGATAATGCCTGGGAACAACACAGTAACTCTCTGGAATGCGCACAAAGGCATTTCACAGCCAGAGGAAAACAATGAAAATAAAACCATAATTTTCTGTTACTTCCTAGCGTAAATGATGGAAGAAATAACAAATAAATGTTCCGTGTATCTGAGATACATGCCAGTTGGCTTTATAACAAGAGTGGCAATTTCTGCCTTTAGAAACAAATAAAAAGCAGACTTATAAGGGGCGGCTGTTCAGTTTCCTTGATTGACACATAACATAAGACTAAGATTAAATATTAATTTACTGGTAAAATTAATTTAGTAATATAATGTAATAGATTCTCAACTATTGCTGCCATTAGGTGTATTCATATAGGCAGTGGCCATCCCTGTGAGTCTAAGTAAAATCCCTTGCTCTAAGTAAAATCTACCCTAGATGTCTATTGCATCTGCTGAAGTCTCAGCACTCCACTAACAGACCTTAAATGGTAGTTAATCTTATATTTATGTGATTTTCAATGGAAAATTTAGTGAACAGCTGCACTCCTAATAAAGAAATTTTGTCAATAGGTAATAAAATAGATTTTGAACCCCAGGAGGAGAACATCAAAGAAAAGTTTATGACAGGTGAGACATATCTTTGATTAGTTTAGTATTAAACATATGGAACATAAATGAAATTCCGCAGCTTTGGGATTAAAGCAATGTATAAATAAGATAGTTCTTTACTGAATATTTCATTCTTTGGTGTACATAACTCTCTCTGATGTTACTTCAGAAGTAGATCCTCACAAGTTACAAAGAAGAAATGTGAACCAAAGGAAAGACGGAGGCATTCTAGACTATCTTGGTATTCTGAAATATTCTGTCTGCCTTTTTTTTTTTTTTAAGTTCAGACAGATCAATTACAGCTTTATATTTGTTGCTTTAGAGCAATAAGGAATAAAAGCTATCATAGTGTTCTAGCTGTGCTTATTCTTAAGATATTGACTATAGAATAATGACATGCCACTTAAATCTGATAGTTCAAATAGCATAAATCTACCTTAGAATGCTGTGCATATAAGAAGAATGAGCCAGAGAAGGAGTATATCATCTGTGACCTGTGAGTCTCTAGTGTTCTGACTGATAATGCAGTGGGGTTCCTTCAAGGTGTGTAAGTCAAGAGAAGACAAAAAAAAATATTTGGACAACTCTTTGCTTCATGACCAGTTGGTGTTAAATCATGGAAAATACCAAATTAACATTGGCTGAGATGCTTTAGCTCAAAACACAGTGAAAAGGTGATACCAGTAAAGGTTTCATAGTTCCAACAGCATTCTTCCACAAAGAATTAGTATTTAATAAGAGGCAAACATAAATCCTGAGTCTTGTGGATATTTAGTAGGATTTGGTTCTCCTAGGTTTTCTGTATGAGCTTGTCCCTGGACCTCTGTCGAAGTTTAGTCCTGCTTGGGACCAAGCTATGCAGTTTCTTGCTCACTCTCCCCACCCTCTAAGGGAAAGGGGAAGAGATAATATAACAAAAAAGGCTAGAGGTTTGAGATAAGGACATGGAGAGATTATTGCAGTTACTATTACGGGCAAAACAGACTCAACTTAGGGAAAACTATTTATTTATTAATAAAACAAAAGCAGGATAATGAGGAAGAGAACAAAAACAACCTTCCCCCACCTCTCCCTCTTCCTGGGCTTAACTTCATTTTCAGTTATCTCTGACTCCTTCTCCCGTCAACCCACACAGAGGGGAATAGGGAATGGGGGTTATGGTCAGTTCATCATATAGCGGTTTTTACTGCTTCTTCCTCCTCGGGGGAAGAAGAACTCGCATTCTTCCCCTGCTCCAGCATGGGGTCCCTCCCATGAGCTACAATTCTTCACAAACTCCTCCAGCATGGGTCATTTTTCCACTAGGTGCAGTCCCTCAGGAACAAGCTGCCTTAGTGAAGGCCCTCCATGGGCCACAGCCTCTCTTCAGACTCTCTCTCCTTCTTCGCTGACCTTGGCGTCTGCAGCCGTTCCTCTCACAAGAAATTATCTGCAATCAGGCTCAGGCAGATGCCTCTCATGTTCCCTTCACATCTTCTGTCTTCACTTCTCTCAGCTAGGCAGGGCCAGGACAGTCAGGCCCAAACAGCCACCCAGCGAGAGGCCAGAGGGTGAGGGCCACAAGGCCCACAAGGCTCACACTTCCCCCTGTGTGCCCCTGCTTCTGCTTCTTTACTCCTTTTAAATAAATAAATAAATAAATGAAATTTTCCTCTTCTTAAATATGTTATCACAGAGGCATTATCGTTGTCACCAATGAGCTTGGCCCTGGTCAGTGATGGGTCCATCCTAGATGTGGGGAAACTTCTAGCAGCTTCCTGCAGAAGCTGCCACCATAGCCCCCCCTGCTACTCACAACCAACACAACCTCTATTTCCAAAACAGAAATATGCACTTGAAAAGGTACTGTGCAGATGCAAATGACTAGTTAATAGGATTCTTGGTGTCCAAGAGCACCCACAAGTAAAAAGAAAATCTTTTTTTAGCATTTAACATTTTTCTTTGGTAGTTTTTTGCTTCCTTTCTCTTCTAACCATCAACACACTGTACCAATTATTTTAAAAGCTGTTTCCCAGTATTTTCATTGCCATTTAGTAACAAAGGTTACAGTTTTGTCTTGCTCCCTCCTTATTTTCTTCAGAGGAAACAATGTCAAATAACAGTTTAACGAGTATCCTACTATCTGAGACCTTTGCCTAACCCAGGAGCTGTGTAAAACCAATTAGAAGTGTACATTTGCAAATTGGATGCATACAAGCATGACCAACTTCCCCTCCCTCTTCCCCCTAAAAACCAGGGCTTGATTGTAACTAAACTCATTTTGAAAACAAGGTTTGAAGAGTCTTTTGATTATATATATATATTGCTGAAGTCTTAATATCTATTTTTTTTTTCCACAGCCTATATCCTGACCCAAGTCAATGGACACACTGATGTATTCACTCCTTAAAGCACATACACGTCAAATGTCAAGGCAGATGATCTTATAGAATGATTTTTTTTTTAATTTGCTACACTTTTTTGTTGGTGGTGGTGGTTTTGGTTTTGTTTTGTTTTGTTTTGTTTTTTTTTCCCACATGAACCCTTCTGTAAAACATTTGAAATGACAGAAAGATCAGACTACGTGTTTTAAGGAAGCCAAGAATTTTTCTTTCACTGAACACTGGGGTGAAAGCTTCCCACATGTGAGAGTTCCACTTGAGATGCCCAAATATGCGCTGTTCAGCATCCAGGTGCCACTACAAAAGGGCATGTGTCCTCAGTCATGTGTGTGAGCTACATGCAGATGTGCTGTAGTTTAATTCCAGACTGACAGCTCAGCCCCACACAACTGCTTGCTCACTTCCCACTGTGGTGTGGTGGAGAGAAGTGGAAAGGTGAAGGTGAGAAAATTTGTGGGTTGAGATAAAGATATTTTAGTAGGTAAAGAAAAATCTGTGTATGCAAACAAAGCAAAACAAGTAATTCATTCACAACTTCCCATAGGCAGGCAGGTGTTCAGCCATCTTCAGGAAAGCAGGGCTCCATCACACATAACGGTTACTTGGGAAGACAAATGCCATAACTCTGAATGTCCTCCATTTCTCCTTCCTCCCTGAACTTTATTGCTGAGCATGACATCATATGGTCTGGGATATCCCTTTGGTCAGCCGATGTCAGCTGTCCCAGCTGTGTCCACTCCCCATTTCTTGTGCACCCCCAGCCTACTAACTGGTGGGGTTGTGTGAGAAACAAGTCCTTGACATTGTGTAAGCATTGCTCAGCAACAGTTAAAACATTCCTGTTATCAACTGTTTTCAGCACAAATCCAGAACACAGCATCATACAAAATACAATGAAGAAAATTAACTCTATCTCAGCCAATACCAGTACAAAATGTCAAGTATAAGAACCTCAAATGGCAACAGATGACTACAGGTAGTCCATTGAATGAAATCCATACCCATCTAAAAAAGATAGGTTGTAATAAAAGAAGATACTGTAGTGTGAGGGAAAAAAAAAAGAAATTTCAACTAGCTTTTACGATAATATACTTTATGAAGGTATGTCAAGCAAAAGGATAAGCTTCTCCTCCCCTCAGTATCTTTTCATTTGTGTGATATACTATATAATCTTTTATGTTATCATATCTCAGTTTTCTTAGAACATATAACCTGCAGCTATTTGTAACATTGATACTTGACACTGCTTTTTAAAGAGAGAGAGAATTAAGCCAGGGTAAAGTATTTGGTAAAATCCAGATGCCACCACATTTTGCAGACTTTCCTCCAGAATAACTTTAGGGATCTGCATTCAGATGCAAAATCTGAATGTTTCAGGTTGTGATCTAAGTTAAAAAACCCATAATCTGGCTGGTCTTGAAGACTCAAGATAAGAGCTATTTAATTAAAAAAAAAAAAATAGTAAGCTCTTTCTTTCCATGGTGGGGTGAGGAATTAAAAAAAAAAAAATGAACACACACCTCAGAAGTGTTAACCATAAATCTCTTCTTGGACTATATCTGCAAGCACACACTATTTGCAGTCCTGAACCTCAGCAATGGGGCTAACAGAGGACACCCAAACTAAATTTCCACTTGGAAGTGTAACTATTGAAACAGATTGTTCTCCATTTTGTGAGAAAAAAAAAATAATGTTGGCAGTTGCTCAGCTCTTCACAACATGAAGTTAAAGGTCAGTATTATTAATAGTGAGGCAGCTAATACTGCTAAGTGCTAGTAAGTGGCCGTAATGCACTTCGGTACACATAAAATAACCTCATGCGTTCCATACAGGTATAATGAGCAGGTCCATTAAGTGGCATATTAAATATAAACCATAGAACAAACAAAAGAATATAAATTCTTTAATGATAACAAACAACAATCAAATCTTTAGGTCAAAATCATTGTCTATGCAATAAGACAAAGTGTCCTTTTTAATGAAAGTCCTTTTCCATGTCACCCCTGCTTCAGGGCAGAATCCTTCACTCATATAAGCTTTTCCTTCTGTGAGAGATGCGATTGCTTCCCAATCTTACTTTCTTTCTCATAATTATTTCCAAGAATGCCTCCCAAAATAAGAATATTTCCTTTCGAAGGAGTAATAAAAGCTTGGCTGACCTGAACACTTCTCCTGCCTTTCAGAGTACATTCCAAGTTCAATATCTAGAAAATGTTTAATCTTCGATCTGATAACAGCTTGGTATTCTTGCTTGTTTGTTTGTTTATAAAAAATAACTCTTTTTATTTTTTTTTCAGTAGTAAGTTCCAGACTAGCCTCAGGATTGGAATTGTAGGCTATTATGCTCTCTTGCTTTTATAATGAGAGATCATTTGTCCACACTTCTGCTTAAATAAGAACACTGTCTGCATCAATAATTTTTCCTTACTCTTGATAATTGGTGCTATTTGCTAGTTGCCTCACATCTGTCATTATGTTCTAGTGCAAGTTTAAAAAAAAAAATAAAACAAAACAAAAAGAACCTTAAAGTGCTTATGCACTTAAAGGAGTAGAACTTTTATTTCTCAAGTCCACTACATAGGCATGTTAGCCTTATCCCTCCTCCATATTGCAGATTCCATTATTTAATGTCATGTTCAAGGCACAAAACAAACGCTGTTCTCTAAGCTGCCCACCTGCCCCACTGCAGGTGTCTGGGATCAGATCCAGTCAGACATGATAGCTCTTCATTTCAGACAGTCCTAGAATAGTAAATATTTAATACTTGAAACTGTAGTCAATAAAAAGTATTAAGTGCCTTTAATACTCTGAGGAGGAGTGTCTGGGATGCAAAATATATATGCAAGGTCAGAAGGACTGAATAGCATCTCGGGTTACCTATTTCAGAAGATTGTCTGCTCTTTTCCTTCTAGTTACCAACTGCAATAATAACTTAAAATTGTAAGAATGGCCATCAAGTCATGCATCCCATTTTCAACCACGGTCATAAGCAGATACCTAAGGAAGAATAAGGTTAACACAAACATGCATCATACCTCCTCATAATACTCTCACTTCCTCCTACTCTCTATTAAGAGTTAAGGCGCTTCAGAACTTGTACATTATTTCTATGGAAGCATGTACATTACAGCTTTAGTTTGTGTGCTTTTTTTAGTAAATGTTCTAAAAATTTAGAACGCCATCATTTACTGCATTTCGACTTACATCACAAGATAGTCTTGAGGCCTTTAAATTAGATATCTTTCGGGTGACATTGTTGTAATTTAGTCCCGCTCAGGACCAAGCTATGCAGTCTCTCACTCACTCCCCCCACGCTCCAGGGAAGAGATTTGGTTCTCCTAGGTTTTCTGTATGAGCTTGTCCCTGGACCTCTGTCGAAGTTTAGTTCCACTCATACCAAGCTATACAGTGTCTCACTCACTCTCCCTGCCTTCTGAGGGAATGGGGAAAAGATAATATAACAAAAAGGCTCAAGGTTTGAGATGAGGACATGGAGAGATCATTGCAGTTACCATTACTGGCAAAACAGACTGGGCTTGGGGAAAACTATTTATTTATTATTATTAATAAAACCAAACCAAGATAATGAGGAAGAGAACAAAACCAACTTTCCCACACCCCTCCCTCTTCCCGAGCTTAACTGCATTTTCAATTATCTCTACATCTTTCCCCTCCACCAAGCAGCGCAGAGTGGGAATAGGGAATGGGGATTATGGTCAGTTCATCACTTGTTTCTTTATGCCACTCCTTCCTCCTCAGGGGAAGAACTCCACATTCCTCCCCTGCTCCAGCGTGAGGTCCCTCCCACGGGCCTTCATGAACTGCTCCAGCGTGGGTCATTTTTCCATGGGGTGCAGTCCCTCAGGAATGGCTGCCCCAGCGCGGGGTCCCCACGGGCCCCATCTTCAGAGGATGAAGAATCCTCTCTTGCACTTACTCATAAAGTATGGGCACACAGCCTGCATCACAGATTTTATTTTAATCTAAAAAAAAAAAAATATATATTTCTAGTCAGTTGTTCAGAATATAAGCAAGAAAGCATTGTTTTCCTGATTATTTAAATAGATACCTTTGATGTCTCAGACTCTTATTCAAAACCAACTGAAACATTATTTATATATGAATTTTCTGAATATAGGAAACTTTATTCAGAAATTGATTTGTTACAACCAACTTTGAAAAATATATCAGAAACTGTTTAGCATGAAAATTTAGTCAGTTCTACTAAAGGAACTAGTAAAATTTACATGAGTCAGATCTTTTTGTTTGCTTGGTTTGTCCCCCCCAAAAATTAAGGACAGCAACAAGATTAATAGATAGTGCAACTGGAGATGGAAGCAGACTGGATTGTATGCCAGGTTCCCACATTAGGAGACGGGAAGGTCCATGGATAACTTCTATTCCATATCACAAGAATGAATTTATATCATGTATTATAGGGAATGAAGATTCAAACCCAGAAGTTAAGTAAAAGTGGAATCTTATGCTGATCCTATAAAGATCCAAGACTACTCAAGGAATTCAGAGGCTGTGGCTCGCCTCTTATTTCCCCTTTCAGTGTTCAGGGTTGGTTAGAATTGAATGGAAAAGCATATCTGCCAAGCAGAAACCAAGATATCATCCTCCTACCCCAAACTGGAGGTTTTAAATTACTTCAGGTCTTTCATAAGTATCTCATTTTTTTTACTGCTCAAGGACACCAGTAAGGCTGGTTTCTCTTGTAAATGGTGCATGCGGTGAGAATCTGGGCCACCATTTCAGCCTTTTTATTATACAGAACGTAATTAACATCACCTAAATTTAACTTACATACACTCTCTGAACTAATAATCTTATCTGTATCTGAACTAGCAATCCTACTTTCATAACACCAGAAGAAGAGGGCAATTTTAGGGCCAAGTTGTTCGGTGGAATCTCTTAAAGTGCCTCTTTTTTTTTCCTATTGATGATAAAAGGATCTCAGGATGACTAATTCAGATGCCACTCTGTGTATATGGTCAGATGAGCTCCAAACAAGGTACGTGGTAGATTTTCCACATCTGCAAAAGAAATTTTACAGATACTATGTGGAACTGTACTTAAGAGTGGCTACTTTCTTTGCTTTCTATTTTAAACAATAATGACAGTTCCTTAAAAATGCTCTAAACCAATACAGATAATTATACAAAGGATGTTTGGGATAAAGAATGAATTTATATCTGTAAATGATAACCTTTTCAATATTGTCAATTTCTAATTAATAGACTAAATGTATTCAATACAAGATCATGTAAATAATCTGGAAGGACATACATTCATAAAAAATAAGGTTTTGCTGTCCAAAGAAGGGATTACATAGTTTAGATATCTTTTTATATGATTAGTGTTCCAAGACAACATTAATATTATATACAATGTTTTCAGTCTTTTATGATAAGGTTGAAAGGGAAAAAAACTTTTTTTTAAAAAAAAAAAAACTTGTTTCTGCATATGTGAAAGATTTTTTGACAAAATTGTTTAGTTATCTATTTGATATTAGAGAGGGAACTTCAGATGAAATGACAATGATTTTTCTTTTAATTAGATATGAATAGGCATGAGCAAACTATTGATGTTGAATATCAACCTCTGATATGTTTCAAAGAACGTAGCTGGAAATTAACCTTGTATTCCTAACATTTTCAAAGCCACTGATGAATCCTATGAAAGATGCTCCAGCTCCAAGTAAAAGGAAAGAGAATGATATATCAAAACCAGAACAGAAATCTGGAAATTGTTAGTTAGCTGGAAAATTTACATTATTTTTAGCTGAAATTATAGCTTCTTTGAATTTCATGGGATTATTTTGGTTGCTGATCTCACTGGGGTAATAATATCACATTTTGTACTTTGCATAAACATACAATGGTTGTTCCTTTTCCTAGTTGAGCTGAAACAAATTTTGTGTGTGAGAAGGCTCTTTTATTTGTATGCCTAGTAAACTGAATGACAGGCTCCAACTTTGAAAGCATTCCCAAGTTTTATAAGTTTTATTCAAGAAGAAATCAGACTTGCTAGTATTCCAACTAAGTTCAGTTTTATTGAAATCTTCCTGGCTAATATTGCTGTAAGAAAGAGAAATTAAATTCTGAGAGTCACTTAACAGTTATGACTGATGTCACAGAACTAGAATATTTCTATCAGTAAGATCATCATGGCCTTGATTTATGATTTTCATTTAGATTGTCTCAATGAGAATAATGAATTAAACTGCAATTTGAAATTCAATCACTTTGATTCTTTTCAGAAGAGTTGCTAAGAACAGAAATAGTTCTGTGTTAAAGGCCAAACGTCTTCCTCTGCCCTGTCCTGCCCTGCCCTGCCTTGCCCTGCCTTGCCCTGACCCTGTCCAAATCAAGGCAGTCAAAAATTGGAAGACAATTATGGAAACACTGAGAAAATACTCATCATAATTACAGGCAGTAGAATCAACAGCCTAACTGTTGTCTACAGATTTTTTCACAAATTTCAGGACAGATATCTCTAAGAAGAGATCTTAAGTGTGTTCCAAGAAAGTAGACCTAGATTTTAACTTTCATGTCACTAATGATATCATTAGTATAATTTTGTATTTCATTGTCGTAGTTCAGCCCCGATCGGGACCAGACTACGCAGTCTCTCTCTCGCTGCCCCCACCTTCCGAGAGAATAGGGAGAGATAATATAAGGAAAAATGGCTCAAGGTTTGAGATAAGGACAGGGAAAAATCCTTAAAGTTACTGTTATGGGCAAAACAGACTCGACTTTGGGAAAAATACTCATTTATTTCTACAAACAGCAGGATAATGAGACAGAGAACAAGATAACCTCCATCCACCCCTCCCTCTTCCCAGGCTTAACATTATCTCTACTACCTTCCCCTCCCGAGCGGCACAGGGGGGAAGAGGGAATAGGGGTTGCGGTCAGTTCATCACGCGTTGTTTTACGCCGCTGCTTCATGGTTGGAGGAAGAACTCCTCACATTCCTCCCCTGCTCCAGCATGGGGTCCCACCCATACACCACAGTCCTTCGTGAGACTGCTCCGGCGTGGGTCATCTCTTCCACAGAGTGCAGTCTCTCCAGAACGGCTGCCCAGAGGGCCCTCCACGGGCCACAGCCTCCTTCAGGCATCCACCTCCCCCGATGTCGGGTCCTTCACAGGCTCCAAGTGGATCTCTGCTCCTCCGTGGACCTCCATGGGCTGCAGGGGGACAACCTGCTCCACCATGGTCGTCACCACAGGCTGCAGGCGAATCTTGGCCAGGAGCCGCATTACTCCTCCCCCTCCTTCTTCACTAACCTTGGCATCTGCAGCCGTTCCTCTCACAAGAAAAGTTCTTCACAACAGGCTGGCAGACACCTCTCAGAATCTCTTCACATCACCCAGCTCATCACCTCTCCATTTCTTGCAGCCAGGCTGGGCCGAGTTGGGCCCAGTTGGTCACCTGGCAAGAGGCCAGAGGGTGAGGCCTGCAAGGCCCACGAGGCCTGCTCCTCCCCTTCTGCACCTCTGCCCCGGCTCAGCTTCTTCACATCTTCTCTTCTCTCTTTTTTTTCTGTTTTCCCCTTCTTAAATACGTTATCGCAGAGGCGTTATCATGGAACATTCTGCTACCAATCGGCTCAGCCTCAGCCAGCAGCAGGTCCGCCCTAGGCCTGGCCGAGTCCACTAAACAAATGGGACTGACTTCTAGCAGTTTCCTACAGAAGTTACCACCTTAGGCCCCGCCCTCACTAAACAAAACCACAGCAGTCATCAATCATGTTATTGAAAGATATTTTGATAGTGGCCCCCAATGATCACTTTTTAATTAGTGCACTTGATTGACCTGAAAAGGAGATCAACAGGAAATTCATGGAGCTGGCAAGAATTTTGAAGGCTATATGTGTACCTCTAGATTACAGGAGATTGTGGGTTTATCCCTGGCCTGTAAATGCTCTAGAAGAAATATCCAAACTGCACAATCAGATAATAAAAATCAAATAACTTCAACCAAGTATGACCAATCATATCCTCCCTACCTTGTTCTTGTAGTTTAGCCCCGCTTGGGACCAAACTACATAGTCATTTGCTCACTCTCCTCACCCTCTAAGGGAACAGGGAGAGATAATATAAGAAAAAAAGGCTTGAGGTTTGAGATAAGGAGAGGGAGAGATCCTTAAAGCTACTGTTACAGCAAAACAGACTTGACTTGGGAACAGCTATTTGTTTATTATTAAAACCATTGCAGGATAATGTGGAAGAGAACAAAGTAACTCCCCACCCCCCCACACCCCTCCCTCTTCCAAGGCTTAACTTTATATTCAGTTATCTCTACCTTCTTCCTACCCGCATCTGCCCCAAGTGGCACACTGGGGAATAGGAAATGGAGGCTACGGTGAGTTCATCAGATGTCACTTTATGCCACTCCTTCCTCCTTGGGGGAAGAACTCCTCAAATTCCTCCCCTGCTCCAGTATGGGGTCCCTCCCAAAGGCTACAGTCCTTTGTGAACGGCTCTGGCATGGATTGTTTTTCCACAGGGTGCAGTCCCTCAGGAACAGGCTTCCCCAGCATGTGCCCTCCACGGACCACAGCCTCCTTTAAGCATCCACCTGTTCCAGCATGGGGTCCTCCATGGGCTACAGGTGGATCTCTGCTCCTCCATGGACCTCCATGGGCTGCAGGGGTACAGCCTGCCTCACAATGGTCATCAACACAGGCTGCAGGGGAATCTTGTCAGGAGCAGCATTACTCCTCCCCCTCCTTCTTCACTGACCTTGGTGTCTGCAGCTGTTCCTCTCACAAGATATTCTTCACAACAGGCAGGCAGACGCCTCTCAGGTTCTCTTCACATCTCATCTCCTCTCCACTTTTTGCAGCCAGGCTGGGCCAAGTTGGGCCCAGATGGCCGCCCAGCAGGAAGCCAGAAGGTGAGGGCCGCAAGGCCTACAAGGCTTGCGCCTCCCTCTCTCTGCTCCTGCTTCAGCTTCACATCATCCTCTTTTTAAAATTATTTTCCCTCTTCCTAAATATGTTATCATAGAGGCATTATCAGGGAACATTCTGCCATCAGTTGGCTGAGTCATGGTCAGCAGTGGGTCAGGCCTAAGCCCAGCCGAGTCCACCAGACAAAGGGGAAAACTTCTAGCAGCTTCTTGCGGAAGAAGCTTGCCCCTCCTGGCTAAACAAAACTAACACACTGGCTCATTAGAACAATATATATAATATTTTGTATTGTCTTTTTATATATTTCTTATAAAGAACCTTTAATAGTAATTGAAATAAGTCTTCAATCTCATAGACTACCTTTGTTTGGTAAAGTAAAATAAAATTAATTTAAGTCTGCAAATGTCAAATGGTAAAGTATGTCCACTTTTAGAGTAGAACACAGAAACTTTTTGTAGATTATAATCTTGCAGAAAAGTGTAGTAGAGGAAATAAGCACTGTGAAATGTCAGAAAATTTTGGATATAGAATATAAGTTACCATGACAATTTGACTGCAGTTCTTGCTGTCTAAAACAAAACAAACAAAAAAAACCAACAAAAAAAACCCTGATTTTCAAATTACTTCATAGACTCTTAAGGCCAGAAGTAACTTTTCAAACAATGTCATTAGACCTCCTGCATAAAACAGATAATAGATTTTTACATGTGGTATTTTCGTCAAGTCCATACTCCTCATGAAATACTGAATGGCAATAGAACAAACTTATCTCTAGTTTAACTGAATTTTTCAATAGTCATGTTCATTATTCTAGTCCAAATATGTCTAGTTTCAGCTTCCAGACACCTGACCTCGTTACCTGCATGTGAATGAGATTTAAAGATACCACTTTCTGAAAATTCATCACACATACAATTAGGGAGTAAATTCATGTAACTTTTTCTTTGCTAAATTGCCTAGAAAGATAATGGATTTCATTTCACCTAACTTTTGACCAAACAGATATCTAGGTTTCCTCTATGATCAAAGGAATGAGGTAAATATGCCAAGAAGATGTTTTGTCCCATCCTAAAATCAGTGTCAAAGGAAGTGACATCTTCACAAAATAGTCTCTAGGCTTAACTTTTAAAAGAGCAAACATCAGTAAGACAATTAAAAATTGACTGCTGGAAAATCTAAGATGTTTCAGAAACATCTGTACCATTATTCAGATCATACTTAAAGTCCTACAAAATAAGAATTTATTATTGATCAGTATCATTAGAGTGCTGACATCAAAACTGAAGATCCTTGTAATGAGCTCATTGTCATGCCATATTTATAAGAACACTACCTGTTTTTACTCTGTGTATTTATTGTGCATCAAAAGATCAGTTTACAGGCTTAGCCAAGGTATCTCATTTGGATCCTATTTTCCCATAATAGAATAGTGATATTTCCAGGACATATATTGTTTTCATAAAAGGATTTTTATAAGTGACTTAATCCTAGGAGTTCACTAGTCAAAGAGAAAGAAAAAAATGCTGCCTTACAAATTAATCCCCTCCTGCAACAGTGGGATAAGAGATCTCTAGAACAAAACCACGAACAGAGGTTACTTTTTCAGCTCTACTAAGCTTGTGACATTTGAAACAGTTTCAGCCTAAGGTGATCATGCTGCCAAATACTTGACAGGACTGCTATGGACAACAGGAAAGTAGTGTTGTCAATCAGAAACAGAGAAAAATCTAGCATTAAGACTACTGCTGCAAAGAAGGAGTTTCAATGGCAGAGTTAAGGTATCTATTCAGAAACCTATATTGGACTGTCCAAATGAAAGACAAAAAAGGCTAATAACTCTTCAGTTATGTCCTTTCTTTACTCAAAGGACATGAACTTCTACATTTAACTGAACTCTTGTTTCTAGATTTCAATGACACAATGTGTTTTTAAGAGAAGGTAATCAGATATTTTAATCATAGATAAATTTAAAAATACACAGTTAAGAAGAAAGTGAATTAAGTCCAGATCTGTGAAAGAATTTGAGAATGTTAATTTAAACACACAAAAGTCCATGGGATTGTTAATGTATTTTATTGGCTTGGATATCAAGTACCAGTCACATATATAAATAAGCCTAAGCACTTGAGCACTCAAGACCTAAATGTAAATATTTCAGTAAATGGCAGAATCTTGCTCAAAAACCTCAAAATAACACCTGTTTGTAATTCAACTGGAATTAGAATATAAATTCCTAATACAACATGCAAAGTACCTCCGGAAGAATGTTTCTGCTCCTCTCTGTGCTAACGCAACTTAGTACCTGCCAGTCCAGTGATCAAGTGGCTTAAGATCTGATACAGCAATGAAGAGTTCATATTCTGTATCTTTAGTAAACTATATGTACTTACATATATAAAATATTTAATATCATAATGATATTTTTATATATATGGACTTAACTTTCTAGCACAAGTATTGTGTACATTGAAGTTTTTGTGGCTAAATGTACTTAGTTACTTCTTACCCATTTTTTTTTGGCTTCTCTGACATCTTGGTCAGAGATGCAAAGTGGGATATTTTTGTAGACATGTTCTAAAGCAAATGAACATCATAAAGATGAGACATTCTTTGTCCTAGAAGAAGTGTAAGGATTTCAACAAATGCCAATGGGATAAAAGTAATGGTTTCTAAATTCTGGATATTCTTTACAAGAGGTAAGTGTGGAAGTGTGCTGCTTTATAATGATATTCCTTAGGAGAAGTAGGAGTCATAAAGCTAGTCACTGGCTGGCTCTCCAGAGAATGGTTTCTCTTTGTTGTGATGTTTAATTTGAATAATCTGGTGTAAAAAAACACATATAGTTAAGAGAAAATAGCATGTACTGTTTGCTTGAAAATCAGCAAGACACTACCAAAAGGCAAAATCCCTTAGAATGCTATAATGTGCAGTTACAAACTGTGAATCTTATTAAAATATCATAGGACGACTTTTCCACTTTAGTAAATACAGACTTAATTTACAGAGGTTTAGGAGATCATGTTAATTTCTTGCCAAGTAAATCTAAGCAAAATTAAATTTTCAGTTATGTATTTGTAGTTCGGCATTAAGATACATTCATTCAGACGGGCACTAATGATGCCCAAGCATTTTGACATTTGGCTACACTGAAAATTCAATCCAGAAAAAAATACTTAGAAGGGCTTTATATATATATATTTTTTTTTTCATACACACTTGAAAATCTGATTTACATCCACTTAAAATTAAGGCCTAAAATAGTCTGTGGGCAGGAATGATGACCTTTGAAGGTCCCTTCCAACCCTAACCATTCTATGATTCTATGATTCTATGTTCATGTTCTTTATTTTACCCTCTTAACAAATTTTTCTTTTATAATTTGTTCATTTCTTTTTCTAATTTATCCCATCTTTTCCTCAGTTTTACTCAAAGGAAAAAAAAAGAAGCATACTTGTTCAAACCTATTCTTTTTTTCTTTTATGTCAAGTACTTACATATATTTCTTCTCTTACTCTTTTCCTTTCAGTGTAAACGGAAAATAAAACCATTGCTATCAAAATGTTTCAGTTTCTCAAAGCAAAATATTTCTACTCTTTCCATACTAAAGTTCTGGCAGAAAGTTTTACTGAAACTGACACATTGTTGTAGATGTTAAAATTTCATCTAGATTACTTTTTTGACAGAAAGCTGCTTGGTACAGAAAAAAAAAAATCCACTACATCTGGTATTTCTAAACAGCTTGTATTTGTTTATCAAAACTGTATGTCAAATCCAGCACTGGAAATGAGATCAAACCAAACAATTACTTCTCCTTAGGGATGTCACTCTTTCACTACCGAATTTGCTTTCTCTTTATTATTTTTTCTCTCTCTGAGCTCATAAATCTTTAATTCTAGCTTACACTGTGCCCCACTGGAGCAGAGTGGACAGAAGAACTACTTTGCAGTCCACTGTTTATGGTGCTTTTCTTTAGCATAAGAGTTTTGCAACTTGTAAAAACAAAACAAAGCAACCTATATAGACACAATGTCTCATCAAGTTTTGCCTACCCGCTGACCATAAGCAGCTCTTCAGTGTCTGGAAGCATTGAATCACCAGAGCTTCTCACGTAGTTAATAGCAAATGTAATGAGACTTATTTTCTTTTAAATTTTGTGTTTCTTCAGTGGCACTAAGTCATCTCCACTGATGGAACAAAGTGAGCTTCTCTGTGTAGATCTGTATTAGTAAATAAAGTCATAAACACTTGCGATGTAGAAAAAGTTGATAATCTGTACCATTTACATGTTATATCTGTGCCTCTCCCACATCATTCCCAAGATGGCTGGCTGGTTTGCACAGGAAGGGACATGCCTATTCCACCTCTCTTTCTCATCTCCTGTTTTGGAAGCAAAAATATTTCACAAGTTTGACATATCCCACCAGACTATGTCAGTTGGCTTCAGTGTTGAAGAACCACCCCGGCACTGTTTATTTTATTATTAACCTCTGAATCAACTTCCAAGGACAGCCATATACTTATTCTTTGATATTTCAGAGAATTAATTAGATATCTTAGTTCATCTGCTCTGATGTTCGTAATTAATTATTTTCAAGCCTACTCAGAGCCAGTCACTAAAACAACATTAGGACACTCTTACAAAGAGTTAGTGGAACAAGTAAATAGGTAACAGGTTAGCTGAACACATTCATCACAGCAAAAGAAAGCAAAGAATGGAAATGTAGCCCAGAGGAAATAGTCTATTAGAAGAAATACAATTTTGAACCAGAAATACAGAGAGTGGTATACCCAGCTTTTAGTTTTTGTGTATTTTTTTCAAATATATTTGCACTTCTGGAGCCCAAGTTTTGAATAACTATTTTTGTAGATTACTATATTCAGTAGAAGTAGTAAAAAATACACATGCTAAATCAGTCCTATTTCTGCAATGTTGACTTATTCCCTTAGAAGACAGAAAAAAAAATATATTAATAAAAAAAAATACGGTGAGCAGCTGTGTTTTCTTAGCCTTTGTTTTTTTTCAGAATATGGTTAAGTTATATATACAGTAAACAGATCAGTCTGGATCTATGTAATAATATTTGAAAAATCAAAATACAGACAAGCACCATGTTTCATCATAATGGAAAAGAATACTTCATCAGACACCTTTAAAGCAGAAAACTGATGGTATTTCATAAAATATCTTTAAAGATTAATTTCTAAGGTATGCTGCTCACTCTAAGCTAGGTTGCAGTTAGTGTCCATATGAGCCCTTGGAAAAAGAGATCGGCATTGCCCCAAGAAAGGAGAATTTGATTCCTAGATTTCACAGGAGTTTCACCTCATATATTAAACTTGCTGTAAGCTGTACTGTTTGTTTTCGTTTATTTTCTTTAAGCGTACTCTGGCTGCTTAAAGCTTTTAGCTTTATATAGTTATGCATTAACCTTCAAATAAATAAATACCCTAATGGAAATGCTCTCAGTCCTGCAAGAATGTTATTTCATCTGATTTAAACATTTTCTAAACATTTTATTTTACTTCCTTTTTTCTCTTCTGTCTTGGAAATATTTACTATCATGCTGCTTATTATCAGATATTACAAACTCTGTTAAGCAAATAAGGCTGTTAACAGCTGACATACACAAAGATGAATATATGTCTTCCTGGAATCAGGTCCCTGATTCTCAACCAAACATCAACATTCTTAGGCTCACTAACACAAAGAAAACACTGTAATTTTAGGGCACAAGACTGATATTTATTGCAATGTTTAAAATATAATCTGAACATCTAAATTGTTTTCCTTAATATGAAATAGATTAAGCAATTATAATTTCACTTTTTTATTCTGTCAGTTTTCCATACAGCTGTTTGTTTCCTCTTTGCCAGCAATATACTCAGGTTCTCAGTTACCCTGCACCTACTGTAAGAAATACAGTAAGTCCAATCTTCCACTCTAGCCTGGGCATGTTCAGATTAAAAAGTATACGGAGAATTCATATCATTTTTACATATTTTGCATCCATGCTAACTACCTAAAGACCTCTAATGAAGAGAAACAGGTAGTTATTTCTGTCTCACAGTGGAATGAATTGCATCTACAGGCATCTGTCTCTCTATGAGGATTACAAAAATGGCCTCAGAAATTACCATCAGTGTGGATGTCTATACAATAGATGGGAAGTATTAGATGAAGTCAATCCCACTTGGGAGAAGTTTAAGTCAAAGGTAAAAATGTGAACTTATACAAAAAGTCTTCATCTGTACAAAATTTAACCTTTGTACAGTTATTACAATATGGAGTAGAAGTATGGTTATCCAGCTTTGAAATCACCACTGCTAATTAACCTCTACAATCTTGGCCTATAAAAATGGGTCTAGAATGGACCTAGAAAAAAAAAATTACTGTGTTTCATTATTATGTACATTATTCTGTAATTTTACTTTTGTGGATCATGTAAAGAGGAATATATAAAGGAAAACTGAACATAGTTATACCACTAGAAGGTGGTATAAGCTAGTTGGGGCAGAGATAAACTTTCTTAATGGAGACTACTATGCAAAGTCTAGACAATCCTAATTATTCTCACTTTCTTCCTCTCCCTTTTTTCCTTCTGTTGATAGCAATATGTCTAGGACATATGCCTGGAATTCAACAAGGAATTATCTCTATTTAAAAATACCTCATAAATTTAGATTATTGCTGTTATATATACCAGTGAAGGACAACAGATGTGCTTATTTCTGTGTTTTAAATTTAGATAGACTATCCTTTTGAGAACTTACCTGCCTGAATCTCACCTTAGTTGCAATTATTTTAATATATCATAGATCTGTGAGTATTAAAGATTATATTTTTAATTGGAAATATCTAAGCAGAAACAGATTTTGTGTTGTTAACTACAAAACCCATGGTTGCTTCTGTGTTGAATTTTAATCTAGCCAAATTCCTTGCGTAAGTATATGGGAGGTATATGAAATGTCAGTCTTTTCCATATGTAAAGCCTACCCACTTTCCCTATTTTGTTCAATACGGTTAAGGTTTATATGAACCAAAAAAAAAAAAAGAATCCAATTACTATCTCATTGAAAACTGCAGTACCTAGCATTGTACAACACTGGAATAATAGGATTCCCAGATCGGAACTGAATACAATTTCTGCCCCAAAACCAGATAAATAAACCATATGTGGCTTAAAAATTACAGCAGTTACAAACTCCAGTCTGTTGAAAATTATAGCTTTCATCAGTTGCTAGTAAAGTTTTCACTATTGTGCTTAATTTTAGACTGAACATTGTTTCAGAGATGAACTCTGTAATTCTTCAGATACTATATTATCCTCCTTCAAGTTAATTGTCAATTTTGTAGTCTGAAGCTATATTAAGAAAAAAAAAATCTTGAAATTTATATGCCTTAGTTTAGCTTTCAATGTAGGTTCCAGTGTGGGATAGGAGCTCAAATACATAGTAAATTCTGAAATTAGATTGAGGAATCTGAGTCATGGTAGTGCAAGAACACCCTTTTTAATACACATCAGTACTGTTGTTTGCTCCAAACAGAAATAAAATATGGGCTGAAAAAGAAAAAAAGACAAAAAGAAAAAAAAAATTACCATCATGGGCATTACTTACTGGTATGTTTTTGGAAGACATGAGAAAAAATACAGTATGGGTAATTGACAGATGCTTCCTAGGGGTTCCTTTTTCTTTTCACAACCAAGATTATGAGAATCTCACAATGAAAATAATGATAATTTAGATTTTTGTTATACTGAGATTCCTACTTTATGCTTTTTTATTTGAACATTCTCTTGGCCTCATGGTTAATACTATCAGAATAATTTCAGTTTATTTAGCCTTGCACCTCTCTTGATTTTAGGCTTATTTTTGGTTGGTGATTCGCTAGATTTACATTGTTACCATTAAAACTCAACATCAGTAAATTGCAATGGTTTTACTAGGATATTCCATTCATATCAAGAAGTGTTCTACTAGCTTTAGCTTATGCTATCCTAAAATAGCTAAAGCTTGAATAATACTTGATGATAAATATAACTTCTTTAGCCTACATATATGTTGTAACTGCTTACAGATTAGTCTTCATAATCATATATTTTACTTATACCTATAACTACTATATTCAAGGGAGGTTTAGGTCTACTTATATGAAGTTTTCCTTAACACAGACTATCTGCTCTGTTGGTTCACATCTTTTGATAGAAAGGATATGTGGTTAACTCTAAACAAGACATTTTCCTGCTATATCAAGAACTCTTTCTGCAAAACTCTTTCACAAGAACACTTATTGTCTCTCTCTCCCCGCCCCACCCCCTTAAGACTCTCTGTCTTCCATTTGTTGTTAGTGCTTCCCACCTTAAATTTCTACTTCAAGCTTTATTGTTAGGGATCATTATTTTTTCTTGCTTATACACCACTCACCTGGTCTCCTCTCATGATTAGAGCTTTTAGGCACTTAGAGATAATGTCTCTTTTTAGCTGCCAACAGAACAATTTCTATGGTAAATATCATTTTTAGACACTGCATAACAAGAGGACTTCTCAGTTACATTTTGTTCTCCTAGCCTGTTATTAATAAGCAATTATTCACTTGCTGTAGGAGACAAAAGACAGAACATTCATGCAGCAGATAAAAATTAAAACCAATTTGAAAGCATCTCAAACTTAAAGGAGTCTATCTTTGTAGGAACGTAGGTCACAAATAACACCTTTATGAGGTTGTAAAATTATCTTTTTTTTTTAATCTTTTATAAATTTACCTTTACTAAATTGTGTACATACACTTTAAAAAAACCAAACACAACACCTTGAGTCTGAGTTCTACAGTCCTGAAAAAACTTTCTTCAGTCTAAAGTAATTGTTCATAGTTCCATCATAGAAACGTAGAATTGTTAGAGTTGGAAGGGACCTTCAAAGGTTGTCATGATAAGGTATGATCATGATAAGGTATGATCTTGTCCCTTTGGAGAACAGATACCTTTTCTTTCTGTAAATTATATTTCTTCACACAAAACCAACCAGTATTGAATGCCCCACTTATGGAAGTTATTCTGTTTTATCCTCAGCTGATATAAGTACTATCATTGGATTTGTATTTTGATCTCCAGAAATGTACCTAGAATGAACAGTCCTGGTTAGTAGTTTATATTCTGAATTTTTCAGATAGAGACACCAGACCATTAGATTTCATGTGCTATGTAACAAAGCTAAAATGAGATACATTTATCTCCTTTTACTTTCATTTTTCCTCATCTCTCAGTCTTCATTGATGTGGCATTCTTATTCTCTGAATGAGAATGCCTATGACTGCTATAAAGAGTTCCAGTTTAATTCAGGTGGAAATTTCTTTGGTCACTCCCTTCCCCATTCCCCATGTTTTTATTTCCATTGTAGAAATACCCAGAAATGGATATTAACTATCAGAAAAATTATCATACATAAGCCAAATAAATATTTTTCATACATCACTAATACTGAAATTGAGACAAAAAAAAAAGTAAAACATAAAATTTCTTTGTGTTTTATTACTATGGAAATTTCTAAATATTCTTTTAAATCTCCCTGTCTCTGTTAGTGTTCTCCATCTCTCTGTCACCATCTGTCTATGTCTTCTGTTCAAATGCAACAACAGTATCTCACACACTCAGAATGGATTTCATCTTTTCCCTCTATTGTTTAAAGTTAACTAGCTGCTTAGTAGTTGTAAATGATGAATGAGGAGGAATTTCATTTGATTACAATTTTTTTCTCCTAAAACAAAGCTTGCTTCTCTACTACATATACATTTCATAAGTCTTTCTTGAAAATAAGTAATGGTTCTACTTCTGTGGTAAATTACTAAGCCAATTTTATTATAGCAAAATAAAAGTGGGATGAAGATAAAAATTAATTAATATTTTGGAAGCACTTACAGTAACAGCTTATTGGTGACATAGATGGCAGTTATATAAGCAAAACAGTTTCTTATTAGGCAACAAACTACCCACAGAGCTCTATCTCATGAAATTTTCACAGAATACATCTTGAGATTTTCAAATGCCTTATTGAAGTGGAACTTCCAAATCGCTTAAATGCCAGACATGTAAGAGTGCACACAGTGAAAAAGAGATAGAAATAATACAGCTCAGCAAGATCTGCTGATGGTTTGCACCTTGTTACAATCATCTACTTCCTTGCAAATAGTACATAAACTGTTGCCAATGTGAATGGCTAAATCATTCTGGCTCATATGTGTCTATACACATTTAAAATACTGCATAAAGGAGCAGGATACTGGAAAATTTCGTTTCCAGTCATTTGTTGTTGATAGATTCTATCTGGCAGAAAGAAAACCATTTCAATGGGATTTAAGCATTGTACTCATGAATGAGGCCCAGGTTGAATCACAAATCTTAGTTCACACTTTAGCATTGCAACAAGTTCTCTTCATTTGCTATCGAAGCCTGAGAGTCAAAAACCAATCCTTCCACTTCATGGTTATGTGGTTCTTCGTGGTAATATGCTGTGTATACAGCCACTAGTTTATAACACCTTTACCTAAGGAAGTCACATGGGCACAGGATTCACATTCTGATGCTGACCTTGGAGCCATGGCTACTTACTGAACTACTCTCAGCCAGATTTTACTACTATTGGTGTTACATATCTGATGACTCACATGAGTGAACAAGGACTCTGGTTCAGTGATGTTTTGCATTCTGACTTTGTTAGTACAGATACCAGTGCTTACAATCATTGATGAGCCAACTCCTTTGTCTCAGGTTCTTCAACTAAAACTAAACTCTTCTGAAACATAAATTCTCATTATGTGCAAAGAACTAAAATATTGTAAAGTGCAAGCAATATAAAGAAAAAAAGAATCCTGTAAGTTATCTGTTCTTATGAACATTGGACTAGAACTTGTTACCCAATCACTATCAGAAGCCCAGTACTATCATTTTTATCCTAAAAATGTAATCTGCATGAAAGCGGTAGTTAACAGCAGAGATTATTATTATGTTGGTATCTTTTTGTCCTTTAGTATTAACTGTTAGGGGTTTCTTACCACTTCATCCCCCCTTGAAGTCCCCACAGACTTGAGGAAACAGAATGTTTTTTGTCATCTGTCATGTAAAGAAACTAGATCCCGGATTTCTGAAAGATAAAATGAGAAATAAACCTTATATGTCTTAGTAGCTTTACAAAAATTTTCACCCTGGTGTTTTCCAAGTTAAAGAGATAGTACTAAAATAAGTTAAGTATGTTCTTCTATTGAAACTTAAAATTTAGAATATTAGAAATGTATCAGATTCTTTAGCAGATTAAAAGAAACAATGTATTTTCCCAAAAGAATCAAGGGTATCTGTGGAGAAAATTTTAAAAAGTTAGAGATTTTTTGTTCTATTGCTCTATCAAAAATCTATTTGAGTTTAAATATTTTCCAACATATAATTAAATTGGCACCATATATCAGCCAGTGTATCAAGAAAGTATGAATCTCTCAGTATACAAAGTGCTTCTACTTTTTTTTTTCTTTTCCCTTGTTGGGCAGTTAGAAAATTCTGGTGCATAAAGCTGAAGTCTTATGCAGCCACAGATGAGATTCCAGTTCCTGGGGAAGGATCTATGCCATCTATTAATTCTTCCAGCTGTAATATACAACAGGATGAATATACAGCCATCCTGTTGCACAAGCGTCCTTCCCACTATGTTCATAATGTGATTACAACAAGGTAAAATTAGCATGCTTTTTCACACTATTATTTTCATTATAAAAAGCAGGCATTTTCTATGTGAAATAGAGATAACTTGCAGTTTAGTGTCCTTTCCGTGCACTTTAATCAGTCTGAATTGCAACTACTAGACTGAACCTCACAACTTCTAGCATAGACTACGATATTCTTTCAATGGAGTATTTCATGGCTGTTGAGCATCTGATATGTTTTAAATATTGTGTCTCACCAGCTCTGAATGTAGGGCTAAATAATGAACATTTAAATTGGCTCAATTACATTATTGCCAGAGGTAAATGAAGGCTTCAGAATATGGCTTGCAATAAGCACAATAAGAAAGACAATTTTCCTCTCAGCACTCTTGAGGGAACAGCATTAAGGTAGCATTTCTAAGCTCCTAGTACTTTAAACCAGACTCCTGGGTCTAAAGAGGAAGATTTATAACTAATAATATAAGGGACCCAAAGAGCTTATGATTCTAGCAACCACTGAGACATTATGTTGCAGAACTGAGCCCAGGGAGACTTTTGTTCTCCTGCTCCTCTTTAATCAGGTATCCATTTTTTTCCTAAGACAAAGTAAATAAGGAAGCACTTGCATTTCATTGTGTCCCCTTCAGGTAAGCCACACATGATATAAAAGTGGCAGAGGGACTCTCAGAATTGTTTTCTTTTTTTCTAACAAGGAACTTACTGATCTAAGAAATTTACTGGAATAGTGTAAACAATTTTATTCTCAAAGTTATATTTTCATTCTTACTCTCTACTTCATGGTGGCACTAACTCCATAGCCCTTAGTCTCCTTATCTTCTACCCTAACAGATTTTTAAAGGAATAGGGCAAATAGTATGCCTATGCTGAGACACAACACAGACATACATAGACTAGCTGTAAACAAGCTTCTTGGTGAGAAGAAAATAAAAATAAATTAGCATGTGAAGGCCTACACTGCTGTGGTTAAACTATTTTTGTTGCATAAACTAGCTTATTTAGACAGCCTAAGTCTGATGAAAGGGACATTTTTTCCAAATGGTTACTAAGTTAGATGGCATTTGCAAATGAAGTGGAGGCAAAGGCCACTGAAGAACCAATTACCCAATCACATAGAAATGAGAAGCCAGAAAGAAATTAGAAGTTGCTAATACAATCAACAACTAACAGAACTGCCCAGTATTCGTTTATGTGCTTGGGGACACTGACACTTGAAAAGCCTAGTGACGCTGAACTCATGATATGAACCAAGTTTGATCTATGGAAAATAAGCAGTTCTAAAAGGAAGAAAGTGTATACTGGAGAAATTATATAGCTTACTGCTAATAATCAGCCAGGTAGAACAGAGAAGGAAAAAAATCCATCTCTCAGAATCAGTTTGAGTACTAATGGCTATTTCTTATGATGAATGATATTTTTAATGTGTTAAGAGTGAATTTCATTTAAAGGTATTTCAAAAACCTAGGTTGTGATAAAGAAATAGACTTAGTCATGAACAATATTTATGTACTTCCAGTGAGTAGATACAAGTAAATTTAGATTCTTGCAGTGATAAAGGTATTTCCTATAGTTACTGTGTGAATGAGATGGATTACTCTTCTTTCAGCTAAGCATAATATATAGGAAAGATACAGTCACAATAAACTTGCCGAATAGTTTAAAGCCAGAGAGATCCATTTGAAACTTCTGTTTCAACCTAGGCTAAAGTTAGTTTTCTGGGTAAAAGTAACCATTATGACTGCATGGGTTACATAAGTAATTGGAAATAAGATCATAGAATAGTGTCCAACATTATTAATGCCTTTAAGATCCTCATACATGAGGCATTTGAAGGCAGTATTATAGAAAAGGACCTATGGGTAGCAAACAGCAGAGATTAGAGCAGTTAATTTAGCCCTTGATTACTATCCTGTTCCCCAAGAACAAGACTGAGAAAAATGTTGAAAGCAAAGCTGGACTGTGTTCTCAGAGTGTTTCCATGAAGCAGCTTCTTAATAAATAAGATAGTGTTAAAAAGGTAATTAATCACATTCCAAAAGCTGGCCCAACTACGCAATCTACATAACATTTGAACATCTTAATTGCAATTAAAAAAAAAAATAAATCTAATGGTAAGTAAATGATTATGCTGACTACAGAAAACTTCAATCAATTGAAGGCACCTACTGCTCTCCACACTTAGTTGATCAACTCATTAAAGTGTCAGGAACAAAATATTTCAGTAGTCTGGTTCTGGCACTTGGACGTCACCAGATTAAACTAACACTTGCAGATGAAGAAAGAATTCCCTTTGCAACACCCACCAGGATTTCAGACCCAAGGAGTGCCTTTCTGACTCATGAGCGCCTTGGGCATGTTTCAGTAGGTAGTAAATTATCTATTGCAAATTTTGAGATGTGAAGATTACTTCACAACTTAGATTACTCAATTTGTTTCCATGAAACCTGGAAAGAACATCTGGTAGGAGTGAAAAGGAATTTTAAAGTGAGGAAAACAAGTGTTGTTTTGTAAAAAGGTACTTTATCTTTTTCAGATGGAGCGCTGATGAAGACTTATTTTTTCAAGCATCAGAAAGCCAGCGCTATGAGAGCAGGCACAAGGCAAAGTGAGTTGCAAGTTACACAGATTTGTCTGAAAATTTACATGCAGGCAAAACTATGATATTTCCGGAATGATTTTTTCTTGACTGAGGAACATCTAAACCTTCTGTAGCATGGTGAGCTGTAGGCAATCCAGAAGAGTTCTTTGGTGCATTAAGGATAACATCTTAAGCCAGGTAATAGACAGTCCTACCAGAAGGGATGCATTACTGGAGCTGTTTGTCACCAATGCAAGTGAGCTAATCAGAGACATCAAGATTGGAGGCAACCTGGGCTGCAGTGATCACGCACTGGTGGAGTTTGTAGTCCTGAGGGAAATGGGTCAGGCAAAGAGTAAAGTCAGAACTCTTAATTTTAGGAAAGCAAACTTTGAGCTGTTCAAGGAGTTAGTCAACAGGACCCCCTGGGAAACTGCTGTCAGGGACAAGGGAGCACAAGAGAGCTGACAGATCTTTAAGGACGCCATCCATGGAGTGCAAGAGCTCTCGGTCCCCAGGTATAAGAAATCAGGAAAGGAAGGCAAGAGACTGGCATGGCTGAGTTGAGACCTACTAGTCAAACTAGAAGACAAGAAGGAAATGTACAGGCAGTGGAAGTAGTGACAGGTATCCTGGGAAGAGTATAAGGACACTGCCCGATTGTGTAGGGATGGGGTCAGGAAGGCCAAGGCGCAGCTGGACCTGAACTTGGCAAGGGACACAAAGAATAATAATAAGGGCTTCTACAAGTATGTCTGCCAGAAAAGGAAGGTCAAAGAAAGCATACCCCCACTGATAAGCATGACTGGGAAACTGGTAACAACACAGTTGAGAAGGCTGAGGTACTCAACAACTTTTCTGCCTCAGTCTTTACTGGGAATCTCTGTTCCCACACCACTCGAGTGGATGGAATGTACAACAGGGACTGAGGGATCAAAGTCCCTCCCACTGTAAGAGAAGATCAAACTTCTGACCACCTGAGGAACCAGAATGGTTCCATGGGACCTGGTGAGATGTAGTTGCCAAGCCACCTCCATGGTATTTGAAAAGTCACAGCAGTCAGGTGAAGTCCTCAGTGACTAGAAAAAGAGAAACATTGCACTCATTTTTAAAAATACTAGAAAGGAGGACCCTGGGAGTCAGGGGTCTGAGTCCTGACTGCTGACCTGTCAGCCTCACCTCTCCGCCTGGGAAGATCATGGAACAGATCCTCCCAGAAGCTACGCTAAGGCACACGGAGGACAGAGAAGTAATTTGAGAAAACCAACATGGTTTCACCAAGGGTAAGTCTTGTCTAACCAACCTAGTGGCCTTCTATGATGGAGTGACCTCATCACTGGATACAGGAAGACCTACAGATGTCATCTATCTAGACTTCTCTAAGGCCTTTGACATGGTTCCCCAGAATATCTTTCTCTCTAAATTGGAGAGATGGATTTGATGGATGGACTATTCAGTGGATGAGGATTTGTCTGGATGGTCACATCCAGAGGCTAGTGGTCAACAGCTCCAATGTCTGAATGGAGACCAGTGACAAGTGGTGTCCCTCAGGGGTCTATATTGGGACTGATACTGTTTAATATCCTCATCAATTATATAGACAATGGGATCGAGTGCACGCTCAGCAAGTTTGCAGATGAGACAAAGCTGAGTGGTACAGTCAATGTGCCTGAGGAACGGGATGCCGTGCAGAGGGACCTGAACAAGCTCAAGAAGTGGGCCCATGTGAACCTCATAAGATTCAACAAGGCCATGTGCAAGATCCTGCATATGGGTCAGGGCAACCTCTGGTATCAATATAGGCTGAGAGATGAAGAGATTGAGAGCAGTCCTGAGGAGAAGGACTTGGAGATACTGCTGAATGAAAAGCTGGACATGAGCCACCAACGTGCACTTGCAGCTCACAAAGCCAACTGTATTCTGGCCCGTGTAAAAAGAAGCGTGACCAGCAGGTTGAGGAAGGTGATTCTGCACCTCTACTCCATTCTGGTGAGACCCCATCAAGAGTACTCCATCCAGCTCTGGAGCCCAGGAAAGACATGGACCTACTGGAACAGGTCCAGAGGAGGGTCACAAAAATAGTCAGAGGAATGGAGCTCCTCTCCTGTGAGAAAAGAGCTGAGACAGTTGGAATGGGTTAGCCTGGAGAAGAGAACGCTCTGGGGAGAGCCTTTCATTACTGAAAGGGGTCTTTAAGAAAGGTGAAGACAGACTTTTTAGCAGGGGCTGTTGTGATAGGACGAGGGGTAATGATTTTAAACTAAAAGAAGGTAGATTCAGACTAGATATGAGGAAGAATTTTTTTACAATGAAGGTGGTGAAGCACTGGAACAGGTTGCCCAGAGAGGTGGTTGTTGCCCCATCCCTAGAAACATTCAAGGCAAGGTTGGATGGGGCTCTGAGCAACCTGATCTAGTTGAAGATGTCCCTGCTCATTGCAAGGGTAGTGGACTAGGTGACCTTTAAAAGTCTCTTCCACCTCAAACCATTCTATGATTCTATTATTCTGGACTCATTGAAGAAGGGACCTCTGGACCATACTGTGTCGGGTATGTCAGCTAGTCTTAAGCTAGTCACCCTAGATTATTTCATTTTTTCAAGCAGGTGATATGAGTGCTTTAGATTGCAAGCTTCTTCTCTCCTCTTCAGAAGGACATATGACTACCTGAAAGGAAATATTTTCATCTCTCCTAATTACAGGTGTCTACAGGTACTTTTCAACATCAAAATGCACACTTTGTAGAAAGTACTTTCGGTCATGTTTTTTTTCAACAGTTATGCTTCTCTCTCTCTTTGTTCTCTAAAGAGTGAGATCAGATTTCTAAGCTTGGTGTTTATGTTTCTGATGGTTAAACTCAGATGAGATGAATCTCTCAGTTGTATTTCTTATTGTACATTTATATTAGGCATGGATTTCACAGCATATTGAGGCCATACTGAGATATAATAGCTCCTTATGAAGTGATATTACCTAGAATAATATTGATATGGATTTTCTATTTTGCTGAATGTTCCATTCTTCATTATCTTGGCACACTGGTAAGCAAACAAGGTTGTTACAGCTCTCATTTGGGAGGGTGATAACATTCACATGAAGCTGGTGAAACAGGAAAGGATTACAAGGGCTTGGATTACTTGTAGTATTTAAAAAAAAAATCTAGAGAATTTTGATACTGAAAAAGATCATGAAGTCCGTAAATGAATGTCAATTGCTCCAGCTATCACTCTGCTCTGGGGCTAATACCTACTACATTGCTGGTGGGGACAGCATGCTCAGCCATTGGCAGCATCCTCTGGTCTAACCACAGAGCAAAGGGAGAGGCCATCTGAGACCTGTCTGGAGGCAGACTGCATTTGATTGAATTGCAGAACACAGCTATTTCTGAAGCTGTGTGTTTCTAAAACCTACCCAAGTGTTTCTAATGCTTACTCACATGTTAGTAAATTTATGAGTGAATTTCACAATCTCATCAGCCTTCTAAACCCTGGTAATTCTCAAACAGGCTGACATTGTGAACTCCAAAGGCAAAAACACTAGTTGGAAATCAGTATTTGTTGATAGCACTGCTGAAAAAAAAATAATAGAATAGGCTCTATTATTCCCTTCTTCAAATGAGGAAAGCATATCTTTGTATTGGTTTTGTACCAATAACAAGTATCTTCAAAAGACTGATGTTTTGCCATACATTTATGCAGAGTGTCATCAGAACTGGAGATAATTATCAAGGTAAAACAGATTCCCTTCCTATACAGATTTGGCATAACTCTCAGGGAAGAATAATGAAGCAGTACAACTTTCTTAGTGAGTATTCAGCTTTAGATTTTAAAGAGCATGGCCTTTTTGGGGGAAAGGTTAGGTATGAATTGCTTCAATATATTATCATACCAAGAAACAGCAAATGTTCCAATGAATATTTAGGTGGTGGTATTTCAATAGCTTTGAATACTTTTTTTTCTCTTCTCTCTTAACCCACCATTGATCAATCTTAAGTCCTAGAAAAATGCAGCTGGACTTGTCAAAGTACCGTCCTTAATTCTAGTCCAGAAGCTTTTGTTACCTTTAGAATTTGTTGTAAAAAATTGCTTGCCCCTTAAAATGTCATTCCTCTCACTCCCCTCTAGGCCTTGCAGTAGCTCACTTGCTTCACTTTAGATTTCTAGGGCAACTGTAATACCAAGTGGGAGGTCACAAGAGGAATTTATTTTCAAGTGGCATTCGTAAAAAAAAAAAATGCCAGCTTGATGCTTTAAGGGCAGAATAGGACATAAGTAAATCCACTGAAACCATTATTGTATCTAGGAAGGATAACACCACTTAGAAACTGAGATACTCTGGGTTTGATATTGAGGATTATCACATGTTTTCATCCTTATTGCCATATACACTAACACCAGTGAGCTCCCTAGAAGTCCATAGGAACCACAGAGGAGCCACAGGAACCAGTACAATATGTGAGTTATATCTCATCAATGCGCTTTTTACACCATTCTTTCCCAATCTGTACAGTTCTCTGATCTGGCCGCCTATGCAGTTTAAGGGGTATAATATATATATATATTTTTTTTCCCCGCCAAACAGCATTTTCTCCATCTGATCCTTAGACTTCTCTAAATCGTCAATTTAGTGAGTCACATTTCTACCAATTATGTTTCTCACAAAAATGGACAATCTTCAGAAACTTCATCCATTCTTATCTAATCAAATATTTAACATTTTGTTTGGGGTTTTTTTTCCCCCCTTTTTGTTACTTTTACAGACACTTTAGGCAAAAGAATTACTGAATTAATTTATAAACAGTTATTTTAAAATAAATTATTATTACAAAGAAATATATTGCAAATAAAACATTTTGTAAGCATGAACTGTTGTAGTCTATTCTTACTCACAGAGGTACATAAGACTGTACAAAAGTCAGTCACACAAAATCATACAAATTTAATTCTGCTTTCTTAGACTTTTGAACTTACCTAGTAAATATTAAACATCTTACCAAAATAAGGCCTGTTTTCATTATTACACCTAACAAAAACAATGCCTCAAAATAGCTGCTTAAAGGAAGAACTTAGAACTTTTTTTTTTTTTTTTTTTTTTTTTTTAATTTGGGATGTAGCCAGATGCTGGCTTGCAGAACAGCTGGAGCTATTCAGCAGATGACAGCTCCATAGCTGTTAGTTAACACTCCTCACTTGAGATATGATAACTCGATGCATGACTACTACTGGCCCATTCCAGGCCAAATAAACCATATTGTTTTAAGGAAGCAGTGCAAGTCATTTAGGCAGACTCAATTTACTTATACTGAACTGAACTAAAAACGAACCCAGAAACATACCCACATTTATCCCATCTAATTCTACTGCAGTGCCAAAACAAAAGCCCAGGACTCCTATACAGACACTGAAGAGAAAGAGACGCACCTCTAGAAGGTGATTCTTCCCATCTGAATGACTGCGTGGAAGTACTTTATTCTCTTTATCAACTATCAAGACAGTGTGAGCTACTAATTTAGATTAAATGCTCCATTAGGGCATAAGAGTTGATGCCTATAGTTAGACAGGTTACATCAAAGTCTTAAAGACTGTTTCACATATGTGGGTGATATGTGAGGTATTTAGTGGATGAGGACTAATTCCTTCTTAAACAGCAGCAGCTGTTTTGCAGGCAAGTTTTTTTTTTTAAAGTGGTATATTAACTCTTCCATAGAACTCTAAGACAAAGTTATATTGTCACTGCTTGAAACCAATATTAAACGCTTACTTTCAAAATACAGTTATACCTTTACATCCTATTTGGAAAGAATACCCAGATGTAACTGTAACTTTTTGGGAGGCGTCGTATGAACCAAGATTATGCATTTGCTGTGTTCCCATTTTGTAGGATGCTATTCTTTTCTTCTGTATGGTAAATCCATCCCACAACTAGTAAAAGGGAGAAGATAAGACACACGTTCCTCACTCCTGTTTACTTTTCTTTGATTACTTTGGGAGGAGTGGAAGGGTTAAATAAATTAGCAAAGTTTAACAAATTTGAGCATCTGGATCATGAAGATATACTAATACTGTTATTATTATTTCAAATAAAGTAAGTACGGCTATGTCTTCATTACTGAATTAGCTGAAGTGATGTGGCTAGCAGCATCCAAGCCCTTTTAACCCTATCTAAGCAGACACATTCAAGCTATTTAAGACTTCACTGTCTCTGTTGCAAGCAAATTACATGCTAGAAGTTTTGTGTTGCAGTACTTGACATTCTCTAGTCTTCTTCTAGTGAATGTGGAAGAGTTTACTTGCCTTTATAGATCTGAGGGAAGAAAGTGACCTGATTGAGAGAAGGATGTGAAGCTGTTTAACAGATGTCCTCAGTAAAAAATGGTCATCTTACTAATTTGAATAACAATCCCAGTCAGACTTAATTAGTTCCCCAAAGTCAGCTACCTGCCAAAATGAAAAGCCAAAGGTATCATTAGTCTACAGAGAAACACATAAAGTTGTGTTTCTACAAGCTACTGAGCTAATCTAATAACTCTTTGATGCCAAAATGTATAGAGAACCTTGCTCCTCTGCCCTTGCTTGCTGCAGTCTGTGTGCTTGTTGCATTCACCATTCACCAATCCAAAAGAAAGCTATCCACTTTTGTTTGTTTGTTTTTTTGCTGGAGTATTTTTGTTAATTTTCTGCAAAACTAGCCAACTAACTGTCCTAACTGAATCAGCTAGGACAACACAAATACTAGAGGTACCCTGCCAATATTGGAAAGAGAAGAGAAGATAAAAGAAAAATAAGAAAAGTAAGAAAAAGAGGAAGAAAGGGACATGCTAACAATGCTGACCTGCTACTGTACCAGTAAGTGTAGAGGTAACTATGTACAGAATTGCTTGTTATCTGTTGGCCTGCACATGGATGAGATGGAAAAGAGCTCTAGAAAAGAATGAGCACAACTCTAGAAGTCCCAAACCGGTTATCTGTGTGCTACATTTAGGTATATTACCTCCACTTTTTATTTCTAGTGGATTTTACAACAGAAGAACAATTTCTTATCCTGATTTTACAAGAAACAGTACAATTCTCTCTTTCAATTTTCCCCCTTAAAAGTTCAGTACATGCATAATACAAACTTCTTAGTAGAAGGACTTAGCCTTATCAGACACTCATCTGTGCCAAAACAGGACACACTGATGATCATTACCATTTAAGAAAATTATCTGAACATGAGAGAGTGAAAGGGTCATGACTTCTCCTGTATATTGACATTCCAACAAGTATGGAAACATATTACTTGTATTTGTAAAAGAAGCAATAAATTTCAACCTTTCTTTCTCTCCTCAGATCAACCATTTCTGTTCTGTCATGTAAGTGTCAACTCATGTAATTAGGTATCAAGAAGCATGTGGTGCCAATATGAAATACTGGCACAGAATGAAGAATTTCTGAAAAAAAAAAAAAAGTTACATTTGCAGGGTAAAGCCAACTGTCTGTATAAACCTACCATTGCTTGACTTCTGTGCTGACTTATGAGTAGGCAAAATGCCATCCAAACAGACGTTCACGACTTCAGAGAGGCAAAACACCATGTATGTATACTAATGTATTTGCAGGGAGCACAGTTCCTACCAAGAATGTCAACTCATCCATCTGTCATGAAAATCCAGATCCGCAGTTATGGGAATGAGCCACAAATGACCCATCAATAATTTGGATTAGTTTCGAACAAGTTTGTTCTTCAACCGAGAGAAAATTTTTGGCCTACTACCCCTTTTAATGTGTAGGATTACAGACAGTAATTTTAACAAAGTCTCTAGTCTTTAAACTCTGTGAAGTTATACATGCTAGAGCACAGTGACTATGCACCTGCTGCAGTGCCTCACCAGCACATTTTGTGCTTTGGCTTTCACACAAACTGGTTTCTAAAATGACTAATAAAATTAGACTGAGAGGTACATGTCTAGGGGAAAAAGCAGCAGCAGAAGTCACATATTTTAACTAGGTGAGAAGATGCAAACCAGACAAGTTTTGCAAGATGGTTGCTGCAACTCAGATTTCTGATAATAGACTGGGGGATTTTGCCCTGCCGAGTATAGAACTGTGCAGAGCCAAACACTCTGGAACCAAAGACAACATAACCCTAACCATGGAGCTCCACCCAAGATAATTAGCCCTGCTGAGAATTCAGCTAATTAGCTTGGGCATAATGCCCTATTAAAGAAAGAGATCATATGTGTTAATGTTCTTGCATTTAAGAAGTCTCTAGGATACACAGAACTTTCCAGAAATTTAAGAAACAAACAAACAAACAAACAAAAACGCAAAATAAAACCAAAAGAAGGGAGGTGGAAATATGTGCCTGAGCATGCCCAAACAGAAAAGTCTTGAAAGATTTGTAGAAAGACTTGGAAGTTTACATTTTGTGCATGGGCTGTTAAACTGCTTTAGAGAAATGGTCAGCTAGACGATGGAGAGAATTTCCTAAGAACTAGTGTTCTGGTTTTGTTAGTGAGGGGGGGCCTAAGGTGGTAGCTTCTGTAGGAAACTGCTAGAAGTTGCTCCCCTTTGTTCAGTGGACTCGGTCGGGCCTAGGGCGGACCCGCTGCTGGCCAAGGCTGAGCCAATTGGTAGCAGAATGTTCCCTGATAACGCCTCTGTGGTAACTTATTTAAGAAAAGGAAAACAGGAAAAAAAAAAAGGAGAGATGATGTGAAGAAGTTGAGTGGGGGCAGAGAGGGGGAGACATGAGCCTTGTGGGCCTTGTGGCCCTCACCCTCTGGCCTCCCGCTGGGCAGCCGACTGGGCCCAACTTGGCCCAGCCTGGCTGCAAGAAGTGGAGAGGAGATGAGATGTGAATGAGATGTAAAAAGATCCTGAGAGGCGTCTGCCTGCCTGTTGTGAAGAATTTTTTTTTTGTGAGAGGAACAGCTGCAGACGCCAAGGTCAGTGAAGAAGGAGAGGGAGGAATAATGCGGCTCCTGGCCAAGACTCCCCTGCAGCCTGTGGGGATGACCATGGTGGAGCAAGTTGTCCCCCTGCAGCCAATGGAGGTCCATGGAGGAGCAGAGATCCCCCTGCAGCCTGTGGAGGACCCCATGCTGGGGCAGGAGGATGCCTGAAGGAGGCTGTGGCCCGTGGAGGGCCCGCTGGGGCAGCTGTTCTGAAGGGACTGCTCCCCGTGGAAGAGATGACCCATGCCGCAGCAGTTTCACAAAGGACTGCGGCCCGTGGGAGGGACCCCACAATGGAGCAAAGGAGGAATGCGAGGAGTTCTTCTCCCAACGATGATGCAGCGGTATAAAACAACGCGTGATGAACTGACCATAACCCCCATTCCCTCTTCCCCCGTGTGCCGCTTGGCAGGGAGGGAAGGTAGTAGAGACAATGTTAAGCTTGGGAAGAGGGAGGGGTGGGGGAAGGTTATCTTGTTCCCTGTCTCATTCTCCTGCTAGTTTTAGAAATAAATGAATAGTTTTCCCCAAGTCGAGTCTGTTTTGCCCATAACAGTAACTTCAAGGATTTCTCCCTGTCCTTATCTGAAACCTCAAGCCATTTTTCCTGTATCATCTCCTCCTAGTCTCTCGCAGGGTGAGGGGAGTGAGAGAGAGTGTGTAGTCTGGTTCCAATCAGGGCTGAACTACGACGACTAGAAAGAGGTGAACATAGTTTCTCATAATTCATGAAGCTGAGTTTCAGTGGCTGGGCTGAAAGCCAGAACCTGTCTGCAAGGGCACAGCTGGCAGAAGAAAAGTAGTTTCTAATGCTTTTTCCCCCCTCTTTTATTCTGCTTTTCCTAGTCATGTTTACTACATTTAAAATGGCAAACAAAGTTCTCCCTAAACTATTCTTCAGCATGGAATGGCCCATGACCATACTATTGTACTCTCCTGTCTTCTAGAACAGGGTGGCTGAATGCATGCTGCCTGTTGAGAAAGGTGTCTGAGTTGTGCTAAATCCAAATTTTGCTAGGGCCCTGGCAGGGCATCTGCTTTTTCTCCTAGTCCAAAAGCATGCTAGAGACCTCTCTAATAACTTAATAGCTCAGACAATGAAGTTCCAGTGCCCAGGAGATCTTTCTGGCACTGTTTATTTTACTACTGAAAGAAAAGTGTAGGGTTTTTTTATTGAGAGTTACGTATTCTAGGTTTTAGTCTACTAAAACCGAAATTAAAGCTATGTTTAAATACAATACTGATTTTGGACTGGAGAAAAATCAAAACAGATCTACCTCAAAACCCTGGCTGATTTTGAGTCCTGTTACACCAAAGTCATACAATTATGTTAATTTCAGCATTTGCAGGTCAACAATCTGGTTGTACAGCTGGTGATGTTGTCAGGAATTTGGCTTTTACAACCATGCAACCCACTTTGAGTATAGAGGACTGGTAGGGGGAGAGGGAATGCTCCTGACAAAGTGGAGCCAAGATAATATTTGCAAGAGGCTGGCCAAACTGATGAGGAGACCTTTAAACCAAGAACAACACAACTCATGGTAAAGTACAGTAGAGGTTAACAGTGCTGGAAAGCAGAGGTGCAGGATGATGAGAAGAGACCTCAGAAATTATAAAACAGGGCAAAAGGAAATTCACCTCAGGCATGTGCAGCCTGGGAAACAGGTATTAGGAAGTTGAGGTGTGCATGTGTTCACAAAGCTACAACGTCCTTGAGATAACTGAGACATGCTGGGCAGCTGAAGCAGCAACTCATATGTAGGGGCACTCATTTTTCTCCATTAACTATATAGGCAGCTCAGAAGTTATGCTAACTTTTAGATGGCTGATTTTAGAGATTAAACCCACTGTTACTTTAGATGCTTTTATAGTTTTCTCCAGCACTTGATTTTCAGAATGCTGAATGTCCAGCTCCCCTAAAATCTGCTTATTTAGGTTGAGTGATACAAAAGTTTGCTTACTTCTGAAAAACACCCTGTTACGTTCATATATGAAATGTGAACTGATGTTGAAAAATAATAGTCTTTTCACCAAAGAGCACATACAAATACACACATGTAGACACATGCAATGAGTATAGCTATTGATGCCAACAGCTAATGGATAAGAAATATTTCCTTCAAAACTACAGGTGGGCATGGTCTTTAGGAGGTAAGAGATTAATCTGTCTATGTATCTATTTTGTAATTCAGTTGTCAGTCATATTTACCCTGCTGAAAAGAGTAGAGCTACAGCTAAAATGAAATCCAGGGAAGAACCCAACAGGACTGTGTCCTGAAATCTCTTCACTTTCTCTGTTTTTTTTTTTCAGTGCTGTGAACAATAAACATATCAAGTGAGAGAATCCTGTCATGCACACATTGTGAAAAATAATAGTAGTTGTATAAGATTGTATAATTGGTGATTATACAACATTGAGCTAAATATAATGTACCAAATTGCATTTTTGAAATACCATAAGATACACCAAGCTCATCCGTAAGAAAAACCTGAGAAAGAATTTAGCTCTCTACTCTCTGACTTTGACTTAACACACTTGAAAATCAACAAATAAGAGGAAGCAAATTGCTGGGGTACCACAGTGAAGCTTTCTGAGAGAAAAGCAATCAGGGAATGAAAGTGAGACCTTTAATAGCAGTTCTTAACTTGGGCATGGGGATTCGAGAAAGACAGAGAGAGAGAGGCAATTTCTCAGGTATCTGAGACCCAATTATGTGACTGCAACTTGAACTGCATGTGCAAGTGGAGAGAGAAGCGCTTCTGGGTTTAAAGAGCTGGCGTAATATTTTCTCTGTTGCCAATTTTGCTAAACAAGGGAGTGCTGTGGCATTTTGATGTCAAACTGCATATGTGCATTCTAGATCTTGCACAAAGTGTAGGTAGAAGAGAGTTTCAATAAGATTGCATTTTGATGTAAAGTCAATATTTTCATAGGATGTCAGGCTGTTCCCAAACACTTTGCACTCACTTGTAGTTTCTGTGAAAATGCATACTCAGAAATAAAAGAAAAAAAGACCATTTTTTTTCTGACCTGAATCTTTAAATGTGCCTTCCTTTTTTTTTTTCCTTCTTCTCTATTTTTTTTTTTTGGGGGGTGGTGTTTTTTTTTTTGTGTGTGTGTGTGTGTGTGCCAATGAATTAGAAAAATTACCAAACAAAAGAAGTAATCTGTTTATTTGCATCACTTCAGTCATGTAGCTATTTCCCCTGTAATTGTATTCTTACTTACATATCTCTTCTTGGCCAATGCCAGATTAGGATCTGTAATAGTTACTAAGGAGGTGGTGGTGAACATCCAAAGCTACAGGAAAGGCCAATTAGTGTTCAAAATTTCATTGCAGAATTTTAAGCCAAATCAAATTATTATACATGCTAGCAAAAAAAAAAAATATATATATTTTAAAAGCTTGTACTTTTGCAGAAATACTTGATCAAGGTTTATAAAAATGCAATTGAATCTACTGGAATGCAAATAGAGACTTATGTATATCCAGATTAATAACTTCATTAGAAAACCAAACCAGTGAAACCCAGAGGTTTGCTTGATCATTAACATTAGCATGCCATTTGATACTTCCAGTATTAGGCTATTGTGACACAGCAAAACTCAAGTGAGTGCTGTCTTGGTTCTGTAACTTTTTGTAAAATGTATACTAGAGACATTTGTAGATTTTCTGCACTACGTTATGTGTCTTACCTGATGTGTCGAATAATAATAAAAGCAAAAGTTTTAAAAATATTACCGGAGGCACAAAGCAAAGACAGTAAGGAAGTGAGAGAAGGGGGTGTAGAAGAGATATGACTTCAATTTCATGTTATTAAGCATAAAGGAATTAACAGAGCCAGTGATTATTGAATCCTATTACCTGTGGCAATTGTAATGTTCTTTGGCTGGTGGGAATTTCAACAGAAAATTTTGCAGTAGATTTTTTCTCTGTATGTGTGAGTATGTACATGTATATGAATGCATATAACACAGAGGAGGTCTAGGAGAACAATATTATCCAAAGCAAGAAATATATTGGTTATTCATTATTAATACAATACTAACAAGACAAGAATATTTAGCCGCTAGAGGTTGGAAGACAGCAAAAAGGGCCATTAGTCTTGTACATTGCTTGCCACAGGGAAAGTTCTGTAGGGTGGTGACAAGAACAAAACTACACCACTCAGTGACATGTAATCAAAAATGTATTTGTTCAGCAGGATGGGTACAGTGAGTGGACAGCAATCTCGTATTCTAAAAGTTGTATTCTGAGACATACATGGACACATACACACATTTCACATTGACACTGCTCAAGATTCCAGCTCCTCTGGGCTTGTTTGTCACAAAACCATGATGTCCACTTCTGGCTGGCAGCCAGGGAAATCCCTACTGAGGAATACTGTGCAGACACAGTATACAGTCTACTGAGAAGCAAACCTGCTGTTCCTGTATGTTGTGGTAACAGGCTTGATACGCACCATCAACCGTTAGCCCAAGAGGAAAATACAACTCCGAAAGATTGTATTAAGTTTTGTCAATTTCTGGTGGGGACAGACTCTGTTGCCCCTGAGCTGCTCCTGCCCATTCAAAAGTATTAAGGATGAGCAGCCAATTAATTACCAACAATTTACCCAAGCTGATCTTCCACATTAATGACCTTCAAAAATACATTTTCTAACAAGATCAGCTTATAGAAAATTTATTAAAAATTTGATATTTTAATTTGGAAATAATGTTCATTAGTTTAACACAGTACATTTTTTTATTTACTAGTTGACTATTTCTGTAATTAATTTTTGTACTCTGCACTTTGGATCAAGTATAAGATACAGATTAAAATTTGATTCCAACAAATCAACAAATATTTGTGCATTTTAATGACAAATGTTGTTAATGTTTTTACTATACTGTTCAATCAAATAGACACAGTATTTTTAAATAATTAAAAAAAAATCACATATACTTATCCCCAGTAGTCACTCAGATCAATTTAAAAAGTAAATTATAATTTTGGCAGCATCTTTAGAATTTATAGAAGTAAGCTCTCACTTGATAAGTGGTCTCAAATTATAAGACTCCTAAAGACATCAGATGCAGTTTAACTCAAAAATGTTACATTGCGGACCTAAATTCACATATTTGGAGGGATTCTGTGACTGTATACACACATAGACGTGCAAATATATGTACAATAGTGAAATGCACTTTAGTGCAGTTTTTATGTAAAATTTTGTTGCAGTCAGGTACGTAAAAAAAAAAAATCACATAATCATTGAATGGTTTGGATCAGAAGGGACCTCTAAAGGTCATGCAGTCCACCTCCCCTGCCATGCGCAGGTACACCTTGCACCAGATCAGGTTGCTCAAAGCCCCATCCAACCTGGCCTTGGTGACTTCCAGTGATGGGGCATCCACAACTTCTCTGGGTAACCTCTGCCAGTGTCTCACTACCTTCACAGTAAAGAATTTCTTCCTTATATCTAATCTAAATCTACTCTGTTTTAGTTTAAAACTATTACTTTTTGTCCTATCATTACAGACCCTGGTAAAAATATATATTGAATGATTAATGAATTTATAATAAATGGCAAAAGATGTTTGAAACTGAATGAACTAAAATTGCTGTTCTGAATAACTGTAGAATGTTTAACTACCCTTTATTTTTTGTTCCTTTTCCCCCAATAAAGATTTTGATCTGAGGTGGTTGGTATTTCAGTTTCCCAATACCCAGTAATTGTTGATTTTCTTAATTGCTGTATGGAAAAGCGCTCTTACATTTTAATTTTGTGTATTCAGTGCCAGTATGAACTCACAGAAGTTGTCTGATTAGATTGAGGCAATTAGATAGAGGCACTCTACTGTGCTTTCCCATGGCTACTTTTAAATTTATTTTGGGTCATTTTTTGGGTGCTAAAAAGGCTATGACTCCCCTTTATTCTCCTCTGCAATACATTTTGGAGTACGTAGAGACAAAGAAGTTCAATTCCAGTGCTTCCTGTACTTATCCATTACTTTTACTCTTTGTAAGTAGTAATCCCATTCCGTCACTGTTTCAGCCACTGAATCCTCTGAGGCTGAGTGCTATGCGTATTACACTGAGCTATGATGGGATGCTTTGCCAATATATCAAGTGGATTTCGTGATAGTTTAAAACTTCCTTTCTGTTGTGGACAAAGACACAATACAAGTTCTAGGGCTTAAGCTAGAAGGTGTAAAATGTGCTACATTTATAAATGTTATTTTCTGACTAAAGTAAAAGTAAGTGCCTGAAAAATTAGGACTATATTTTGGCAGAAAATGAAAGCAAATACATAAAACATTGACTAAAATAATGGAAGATGCCTGAATATAGTCCATTATGCTCCAAGTCATTCTCTGGGTGAAAAAATATGCTTCACACTCAAACCATTTATTTTTCATGTCTTGTAATAAGCAAGCTCTAAGCAGAGTTCACTGTATGATAGATTTCCTTCCACAAAGTTTAGCCTCCCTCAGTCCCAGCCTGTTGACAGAGTTCCTTCGAGAGATTTATCAGCAAGGGCCAATGACAGAGAGGTCACAACTACTGATACATCTCATGCATTTTTACATAAAATAATTGCCCTCTGGGAAAAAAAAAAAAAATAAGACACATCTGCAAACATACAGAAAACTCAAAAAAAATACTAATTTACCTAGAATAAAGAGTAAATGTTGACAGTCATACAGGAGCTCTATCACTTCAATCAGAATCTAATAATTAGATCTGTATACAAAAAGAAAGTTATCGAATAGTATTTTACCAGGAATTGATTGTACAAGATTTTGTAGAAGTGCGCCAACTTATCTGGGATAGGGAAAAATAAAGCAAGTAATTCCCACTGTAAATCTGCCTTAATTCATAGTTCGTTTCACTTTTCAACCAAAATTCCTTTCACTACATGCAAGAGAGAACAATAAGACGTCTAATGATACATTATGGGATTGACTCCTGGACAGTGTGACTAATAGAGCAGTATTTTACTGCCGTTTCTGGAAAATTATTGATTAGATGGAAAGAATACCTGGAACAAAGTTATTGTGCTATTGTTCCTGACTTGGTTACTTCAAGACACTGATTTAGGAATAGCTGTGTCTCTGACATTTGATTATGAATATGCAGGTTATTGTTCATACAGCATTAAGAAACTCTCTGAAATATCACGAAATTATCTTTCACATAACAAAGTATGTGCTTGTTTATTGATAAACCATTGAGCATTTTTTTGCTGACTTTGTACTGTTGCCTCTCAGCTCTGGTGCATTTTTTTTTCCAGTATCTGAGGAGTAATATGCGTTGCCACACTCTCTATTTACTCCCATCTGTGAAGGGCAGTTTGCGAGCACGGCAGTTAACTCACATTTGTCTATTCTGATAAATAATTGAAGCTCAAGAATTACCAACTGAAATCAAGGTCATGTGACCAGATGTAGCTGTTTGCTAAGTGAACATCTACCTCTGAGGTGCTTATTTCTCCCTGTCAGAATGACTAACTGAGGTGCAAGTGTAGGTACTTGGACTTACACACTTAAAGAGTAAGATTCAGTCCTTGGTACCCAAAGAGTTATGTTATGAATAAACAGAATAAACAGCACTATGAGAGGGGAAACAGCATAAACAACTTAATCTTGGAGTCAGGAGTATGACAGAAGTCTCTGAAGTCAGGAATTTAGTGTCCTGCTTTAGTGCCCTGATCACTTAATTTACTACACTGCTTGTGCTTTGCTGGAAATAAAAGAAAAGGCTGTTTTGACACAAACATATGTATATATGTATATATACACACACAGATGTGTATAGGTATGATAATATGACAGACGTGTGCACTCACACACGCACATGTATATAGACATTATATACAGAAATATTTTTTTTTAAAGTAGTTACCTCTCTGTAGTAGCTGTTAGAGCAGGTAACCAAAAACTAGGATCTGGCCAAACATTTCCTGATAGCATCTAAACTTAAGCCATGAGCCTTGTACTGCAGGACTGAAGGAAAGGGGAGGTAGTAGAACTTACTGGAAGGTGACTGGGTAACGCCTACTTCACCATATCTCCTTCTGGTGGAGCCTTCCTCAGTTTTTAGTGAGAAGACATGAGGAGAAAGCAGGAATATTGGGGACGACAGCCAGTTTCAAAAAATTTTACATATATTGATTCATGTGATAGACAAACAGTTCCTGCGTTATCCTAGTAACAAGAACAAAAGTAGTAGTAGTAGTAGTAGTATGTCATCGTCAGATTGTTTTCATTAAAAGGATGATTCATTATATCATTATTATCTCTGCTGAAATCTCCTTGTTCACACTGACTTAACTAATCTAACTATTCATAAAATTGTCTTAAATTTAGACAGCTTCTAAACATCTGAGTTAGGGCAGCTGAATCCCACCTGTGGGGGGATTTGTAGACAGTAGAGATAAACAGTTACTTCCAGAATGAAGCTCTTAGCTATCTTCTCTGAAATAGCTGGGATGAGCTGTCTATTTTATATTCTTACTTATAGAAAAAGCTGAGCAACTAGTTTAGACAAGATGCTAGCTGCTAGATGTTGCAATGATGTTATCCTTAATTTATCATTTATCCCTGTTCTTTCGTTTAGACTCAGTCAAGGTACTTCACATATCAACTATAAAAGAGATTTGTGATTCATGGCAGCCATTAATGTCCTCTAACATCGAATTGTATACCCAGATACATGCACGTGTTATATTTAGATTCATTAATCTAAGTGGTTCAAGGAGAGTGTTTATCAGGTTTTCGTAAAACAATTAATTGATGTGAATTTACCTTCTGCTCTGCACCATGTGGCTTTGAAGTTTCATAAGATTCAATACTGGAACTCAATAATGCAAGTTAATTTCACAATTTCATCATCTGTAACTGAGGCTTGTATACTCATGAACATGACTCTACAGTTTTCCTGGGTTTTTAAAATAACTAACATGGAATAAATGTTATCCTTTCTAAGGAGATTATAATCAGAAGAAACTGTAAAGCTAGAAACATCAGTTTTAAATATTTGTATACCATCTGCTTTGTATTCTAGTTTTTACATTCAGTACATAGTTCCTGATAGTTTCTCATGCAATTTATATAGAGTATAGGTGTATAAAGATCCACAGATGCTGCACATCTCACTTCCTCCTTTTAAGTAAGTCCATTCAAGCTCTTAGCTACTCATGGTGTTGTGGTTAATTATTTTTTACCATCACAGAATATTTCGTCACATTTATATGCTCCACCAACGCACCTCCCCAAAACAGATGTAAAACAGAGACACAAATATATTTAGGAAAGGTGTGTTTTGAATAAGATACAGTGATTCACTGTCTCAGAAAAGATACAGAAAATAATTTAAAATATATTGACTCTAATAGGCACAAAAGAAAATTCAGCATCTGGCAGGAAACTTATCCCAGTGTTGCTCCATACTTAGTGAGCTGATAGGGAAAGGACTACCAGCATGAAATACTACATAGAAATTCCACTCTCTTAGGCTGGAACAAACTATGGTATTTTATCAGTGTTTTGGACAAGTTATCATCAAATATTTTAAAAGTGCAATGATTAAATACTTGGAAAAAAAAGATTTCCATTCTGATCTAAAAATTTCTTGCAGTGCAATTTGTATGTTTATTTTTCTTGTGCAAGTCTGTGAAAGATCAAGAAAGACCACTCATTTATTTCTGCAATGTATTTCTTCATAGCAATGTCTGGTCTCCTTATACACAGTTTCATGGCAAAGACGATGTTATAAACATATCTTTCCTTTCAAAAGTTTCATAAATGGAGGTAATACAGCAAAAAAAAAAAAATGCAAAGACATTTGTTTTATAAAGCCATACTGGAAATGACAAGGAAAGGCTCACATTGAATGATCTACTGTTTAGGGCATCAGTGTGAGCAATACAAGATATAGATGAATCTCTTCCATTCTGTTTGTCCTTTTCTGATCTGAGACTTCTATTTATGATTCTGCTTTCTAAAAGAGTTATTTAAAAACATGTAATCGAGTATTCTTGGGTGATGCTCTTTTTTTTTCTTCTCTTTTTTTTTTTTTTTTAAATATAACAGTAATTAAAAGATCCCTTCTGTCAGAGGAGATCAAGGTATTTTTTTTACAAAGCAGAATTCTTGTCTCTTGGACATCCTGAGGTATGACAATTATTCTAAGTCATTTGCTGATTAAAACAAAGGTGAAGAGGGAAGCTACATGTGCAATAGTTAGCTATATACAAAAAAAAATCTTATATAAAGATGAGATATTATATTTAGTTATTTTTAATGAAATGAATGAATTAATTAATTAATTGCATTATGTTATATCTGATAATTTATTTTAGCAGTTACTGTTTGGAAGAAACTAATAGTTGTTCAATTAATTGTTCAACTTCACACATTTGTAACACTGACCAGAATTTCAGAGTGACTGTGACCTGGTACCCTTGTAATTTGATATAAAGTTTGTTTCAGAGAAGCCGATTACACCTTGTCCTATCATGAGGTCTCTACAAAGGAGGGCCAGTCTTGAAGTCTTAAATTAAATGAAAAAGCTTGTGCAGCAATTTTCAAACTAGTTGTTATGAGAACTGACTGGTCACAGCTTTCAGTTTTCAACTCATCTGCTCTGCAGGTTGCCTAGAACCAAAAACCTCAGATAGAATTGCTTCCTACTCAGATTTCTGTCGAATTACTAGAAGGTGATGCTCCCTCTCACAGCAAACCTTCTCTCCTGGAAGCACTCCAGAAGATGTGCTTCACCAAGCCCTCCTCAAATTGAGCATCTGGATCCCAGGTTGAAGCCCTGGATGGCCTCCCTACAGAGAAGTCATTAAGAAAGTAGTTATTCTTCTTCCTGTTTCCCCAAGCCCAGCATAGTTTGCAAAGGTTTTTCAGATTTTTCGACCTTCGTTCATGACACGGGTTTCCTTACTTTGTCTTGACTCAGTTGCATTTCTGTCTTCCTGGAAGACACATGAATTATCCCATATACACTTTTTCTGTTGCTGTAAATATCTTAAAGAGCCATACCAGTTACTCAGTTTGTGCAACTCTGTCCTCTTCAAATGTAGACCAAGTGCTATTAGTCTACACTGATGTGAATGCAGTATCATTTCCAGTTGTGATGGTATTCTCATGCATTCCCTAATGTCTCTTCAAGTTTTTCTGTTAATGACTGAAGTAATATTTTTTTAGAAACTCAGGAACCAACTCAAGTTTGTTGTCTGTAAGTGTATGTGGAAATTAAGGATGTATGGACACCTGGGATGTAAGAACATCTGGTTTGTGAGGATGTATGACTAACAGCTGTTCAACAGAAGAAGACTCATGCAAAACCAAAAGACAGGAAAAGTAATGAATTAACCACTCAGATACATAAACCCAGATAGATGAACTTGAGAAAATGGAGAAATAACAAGGACTAGGATTCTCAGGGCTACTGAAAGGGTCAACTAGAATGGATCTCATGGGAAAGAATAAACCCACACTGAGGTATTTTATAGGATTGTGTAAAACTTATGGAATGTTTTAAGGGGATTGTGGGAATATGCACAAGTTATTTGAGTATGTTTAGGAAAATGGCTAAGGCTGAGGAAAGGGAGACATCAAAGTGTGATATGTGATTTCCATCAAGCATGGATGGAGAAGAAGTGATTGACACTCTTCTGGCCAAACCCAGCATCTGATCACTTATTTTCTTTTCAGATCCTGTTCCTTACTGTTTTCTGTGTGCTCTTGCCATCTGTTCTCCATGTAGCATGTGTTGAGGGGTGATTCACTGGTGAACATCAAGCTGGACTAGCCAGTGTGTAGGATGTCACTCACATGTGTCCAGGACCCGAGGTCTGAGCCAATGATTGGTTAAGGGTCCTGGGGTCTAAGCATGGACGTCAGACTTAAAGTCTATGCTAGTATTTGAGTTGGTTTTGCAAATCAAGAAGTTGAGGGTGTATGCCTGTTTCACTGTTTAGGTTCAAACCTGTTGAGCTACAGATGAGGAAAAAGCCTGGTTTGCCTGTATTCAGCTGTATGTGAGCACTGCTGATGTTTACGTGGGTGATGGAAAAGGCCATGCTGTCTGTCTTGACATGTGCAGCCAGCCATGTGCCAGTTGCACTTGTGTCTTTGGGACATATGTACCACTTTGGTGCTAGCTGGACCTGGAAATGAGAAAAGCAGCAAACAGACTATAAATCCAAATTTCAGCCTGCCCTTAGCAAAGTTGTCTCCGTTTCATTCATATGAAGATTATCTGCAAAATATGTCACAGTGCTACTTACTCAAGGAAGAGCAATAACTTCTTCTAAAGGCAATTGAACTTCTGCTCCCTGAAGTGCTGGGGAATAGGCTAGCCAAAATAATCACCTGATCTAAGTCCCTCCTGTGAAGACAAGGATTTCCTTTATTTCCGCATCAGGTCTGTTCCATGGCAGAGTAACTCAAATGAATTCCTATAGGAAGGTCTTTCCATCATCTTGGTGTCTCCTCCACATTTGAGAGTTATGGAGGAAGACTAGAAAACTACTATTTAAATATCTATTAACATAAATATTGTTTTCTTTAACATTTTGACTCAGTAGTTTTACCTGTAGTTTGCAAAGGATCAAATTATCCAAATCACACAGTGACAAAAGCTTTCTTACAGGATTTATTAAGCTTTATATTGGTATTTTACTTTGAGATATGCCAGTATAGAGAAAACAATTTTTTTTTAGCTCTTCTGTCCCTAAGCTTTGCTGTCGTCGCTCACCCTCTAAAATCTTCTGATTTCTGCAGAATTTGTGATCACATTCTGTATTCAAGGGTGCTAAATGTGAACATGCAAGTACCTATGCATCAATTAATATAAACCCAGAAAACTTACCTGTTTTTACATTTGACCTTAACAATATGATCAGATTAACAATATATTTAAGGTTAATGAACCAATTATTTTTAGAGTAAGCAAGAAGCACACACATTCGTTTTACTGTGCAAATAACTGCTCACTGTCAGTGGCTTTTGTATTGCTGTTGCATCTCTAAATTAGTCTTAAACAATTATTAATAAGATCTCAAGGAATGTTTCCATTGATGGTTTCTAAAACTACTGGTACCTCAGGAAGTGAAAAGTCTTGCTGAAGAGTATTTTTATTCAGTCAATATATATATATATGTGCCCATTACATGATATTATAGAAATCTCAGCAACCTAATAGTATTATATGGAAATTTCTACAGTAACCACAACTATATGTTAGTGTTTGCCTAACAGAATATTTTTTAATCTGGGTAATCACAGAAAGACTTAGCATAATGACAATAGAAGTGTGAGACTGACAGCTAAATTCTTGGTTTGATGAACATGACAGAAGCCACAAGTAAGAGACTACAAAGTGTACCACAAATTCTTGTTCCAGAAGCATTTTGTGGCTAGTATTTTATAAAGAACTTGCCAAAAAAAAAAAAGCAAAATTATATTTTTGTTGCATTATACAGATAGGAAATTATGTTTTCTTTTGTCTGAGTCAATTGTGCCATTCCTCCCAGGAAGGAGACAGAGCACCCTTGATATTGGCAAGTGACTTCTGCAGGCATAAGTTGTTTGTTTGGTTTTTTTTTTAAGCAGTAATTACAAAAATTTATTGTGAGTAGCCAACCCCACATGTAATGTAAACATACTGCAGGGGTAACATAGTTATTTGTTCCTATGAGCAAATCAGATAATCAATGCTCTTGTAGAATGATACCTGTGTTTGTGGCAGCTGTATTCAAATCTCTCTTCAGATATTGCTGCATCCCATGTGTCATATTCCAGACTTTATACAGCACAGACACAAAATGTGTGAAATGCCAGTGAGAAATAGATTCCAAGGTGGACAATATGGTTTTGTGTAGATGCTGCAGCAGTGCTCTCCTATAGACAGCAAGCCGCTATCTGAATCAGGACCTTTTGTCCTGAAAAAAATGTGCATCAGTGGAGAGGTATCTACAGGGATTATGCAAGGGAAAGTGCTCATGGGAAACATGAAATCACACATAGGGCTTGCTTTAAAGCTAACAAGGGGCAGGGAGCCTGGATAAAATTTGTGTCTAGGCTACCACCACAGTTCACTTGTAGCTTACCACCATCATTTGGTTGTTAGAGGCTCCCTCATCTCAGTCCCTGATTCTGAAGACACTTAAATCAAAACAAATTGAGTAACTTTAAAATGTGCAAATAGCAAGTCTTCTTTATTCCAGGTCATTTTGACTGATGCAAATTGCAGAGTACTTACAACAGCACTTCTGTAAGAAGATCTAATGGGGAGAGTAATCTCAGGCAGAAAGGAAAGGGACAGCAGGGCTAAACTGGCAATGGTAACCTTTTTCTGTTAATACAGCTGAATCACAAAGAGGCTGTTTATCCAGAGGACAGAAGTCCCAATTACAAGTATGAAACACCAGAAATGGGCAAATGCTACTAGTTTTGACAGGTTAGGAAATAAACATCAGTAGCAATGCAATCCAGACATCAGCACTGATATGAAGCTGAATAATGAGACTCAGGCAGAGGCAGATTCATGAAAAGTTCCACTATTTTCGCCAGAATCCACATACCCTTGCTACGAGCAGATATTGCATTATCAGATACAGCCAGCTCAGCAAGATGTCAAGGGTGGAGAAAGTCATTGCTGCTTTTTAGTGTGGGAGTGATAGCCATAGGTTTAACTGTACCAGATGGGCAAACCTGTGGCATCTGAACACTTCAAGTGTGGATCTTTTGCAGAGACTGATGTGAATGGCTGCGGGCAAGCTCTCCTGGTGGAAAGCCTTCTGGATCTGCACCAGAAGTGAGGAAATGTGCCAGCACTGCCTGTTCAAGCCAACATCAGCAGGTCTCTTAGGACTCAGCTGTCTACTCATCCTACTCTCAGTCCACAATAAAGTGTTGCATAAATAACTGTCTAAGAAGCACAGATATCTTTAGGCTGCGGACTGCTCTTAACTCCTCTGCCATATGTGTGACTTTGGGCTATGGGAAGATATTTTCAGTATTGAGATCCTTGCAAGAAAAGATGAGCCATGCCTGAAATACATAGTATACACTGTTGACCATTTAAAAAATATAATATCTCTCATTGTTCTGTTATACTCAGTGGCAAACTGAAAGCAGAAATCAATGATACAGCTGTTCATGTAGTGTCAGTGGTACAAATCTTATTTCACCAAATAAAAGTAGCAATGGACATATAAATCACTTTCACAGAAAATTCAGGTGAGAGAATTTCTTAGGAATGTTCTCTTTTCTTTGTTCCCGCCATGTGGTCTCTGCTCAAAAGTGAAGATGACCTCAGCCCTTAGCAGCCCCAGAACTTCACACTACAGCAGTGTTTCCACCTCGGTGCTGTTGAGTGAAAATATTATACTCTGCTGCAAGTGACGAATCAAAACCAGACACTCAAGTTCTGTTCAGAACTTTTTTTTCACTGCTTTTAATGGAAAATATGTTTTTTCTTCTCTTTCTAATTTTTTTTTCGTGCTGAATTTTTAGTTGTCATGGAAAAAAAAAAACAACCCACCAGTTTTACTTAAAAATGCAAAAAATGCCCAAAACAGTGGTGAGTCAATTTGATAAGACACATACACTTGTTGCTCTCATTGTTATGGAATTATTCATCAATCTAAACTCAATTTTGCATCAATAGAAAGTACCAAGAAAAATTTCAGAGCATCCTTATAACTCAGAGCACTTAGACTCCCCAATAAGACAGGAGGCTGTGTTCATTGCATTAACATTTGATTCAAGGGGTTGTTTGAGTGTTCTTAAATCAGTGACTCCTTAAACTTCCTTGCTTTACCTGTTAGTGCCGGGGTTCATTGCACCTTAAATATATGAAGACCAAGTTTTATGTCTACTGATGCACAATGCCTTCTTTGTGTCCTTCTAATGATGAAGCATTACCATGAGTTTGTAGCCAAATAAGGTAGATTTATTGCTGCCTTTGTGCTGATGAGGTTGAAGGCAGCTGGATTATATCGCCAAAACTTGTTTTCGATCTCTCTCCTGGAAACCAGGCAGAAAATGCTACAGAAAAAGCAACTGCACAGAATGGGTAGGAATTATAGTTTGCACAAATTTTACAATTTGGTTTCTTTATTACTGGTAGTATTTGGTTTGGCTTTTAAACTCTTCAGTGCCGTGTACTAGTATCTGAATGGTTGTAAGAAAAATCTGTGAAACACGGTATAATTTTAAGGTACTTGGCTAGAGCTTGATATGTTGTTGTTGTTGTTGTTGGGTTTAGAATTATTTGTATTTGTAGTAGCCAAGAACCCAGAAAATCCTCAGAATAAAATACATGGACCTCACTGCACCCAACTGCCCATGGCTTAAGCAAAGTGTTAGTGTCTTTCACTGGCATCCATAGCTGCCAGAAAATGATGATACAGTGCCAGTATAAAGTGCAGATGTTAGTAATCATGAATTCAGTGTTGGGCATAAAGGAATGTGGAGAGAGGAATGCCAGAGACTGGCCAGCAACATTGCATGTGGCCAGAATTTTTCACTGAGTTCATGTGTGTGCTGCAATACTGTTTGTGCACCTTCTGTCCAGATATATTTGAACACACTAGGGAGTAACTTGCTAATCAGCTGTTACCTGATGTCCATCTGCTATCCCAAATACCATGTGTCCTCTGTAAAATTTACTAATATTTGCTTGTGACTCATTACTTTTACTGTATGCAGGGTATGCTGTTTTGTAAAATAGTAGGAATCCATTAAAGGTGGTATTCATATCACCTAACCTTGGGCTTCTGAAAGTCTGATGCTTAGTCTAGACTGCAATATCAATTCCTACTGTAGTCAAATGAAATTTAGGAATCTCTAAATGGAGTTTCATCCCTTTCTGAGACAGATCTAAAATACTGACTGTGAATTCTTCTCTGAAGGCAATTTTATCTTTCCTCCAAATACAGAGAGGACCAGTTATCACTGGTTTATGTGCTGAAGTTAGATGATACTAATCTACAAGAAAGATTAATATTAATCTAACTAAATGTAGTTTTCTCTAACTTCAGGCTCTTTATATAATCTTTGAAGAGATATATGTGCAATGCATCTCATTCTACAGTTAGAGGTCTAAAACAAGTGAGGTAAATGACTTACTAGAGCTATGCCTTCTTCTATATTGACTATGGTGCTGTACATAAAATTACTACCACAGATGTTGTTGAGATGTATCACACCATAAGTAACATCCTTTACAGAAGGTTTTTGTGTACTGTGAATATAATTACTTTTCCCTGTGCTGGACGGATACTATGTGGAGAAACACCCTTCACATGCAAATACATATTCCCTAAATTCTTGTTACTGCATTTAAGACTGGATGTTCAAGTCCTACTCAACCTGAAATTCACTAACAATTCCCATTGATTTAAATAAAGTTAGAAAAACAACATAAGTTACTAGAGAGTATTGTGTGTATGGTGTTTTTTGTTCTTTTTTTTTTCTTTCTTTTCCAGGAGAAGAAATACATACTGTTATCAGGGTTCTTCACATCTTAAATACATGAAAACCAAGACTCAAGTCTCCTGGTAGATTGTATTTTTTTTTTATTTCCATAATAGTGCACCATTATCTTAAGCCTGTGAACAGAAACAGGAGCAGGAATCACATCAGGAAGGGAAAGCAAGCTACAAGTAGGGAAGGATGCTTTTTTTTTTCGCTTATTTGGCTTTTTTTCAAGAAACAGCATCTAACTTGAAAGCAGCAAACTCATATTTTGTCACTCATTCAAGCTGACTTATTTCTTGAAGTGGTCAGCACTCAGGAATTGTCACCAAAAGTCAATGTTTCATAAGCAATTCTATCAAAACAAAAGCAACCAATATTTGTTCCTGTGGAAAACACATTTTTTTTTTTCTTGAATAAGTCAAGTGTGACTTTCTTACACCTCCCCTCTGCATGCATCCCCAGAGGATTTGAACTTTTAGACACCACCAGCTATACCACATGGCTACGTACTTCAAATTATTGCGTCTTGCTTTTAGCCCTCAAAATCCTCAGGGAGAAAGCCAAGGAGTTCTATCAGAGTCATAATAAATCAGTGAAAGATTCTCACTGGCTCTAAAGGGCATCAGATTAGATTCTGTATTAGCTCATGCACCAAAAATTATAAAACTTACAAAGACTGGTACATGTTTCCTTTTGAACTCATTGGGATAACATATTCCTTACTTAGATTGACTGAAAATAAAATAAAATAATAACATCTCTGTCCCTCTCCTGTGTCTTTCTCTCTAAGCTTACCTCCCCTCAAAAATCAAAATGGAATAAAATGAAGGGAAACTTTCTGTAGGCCAAGCATTAAGGGGGATAAAAGCTAATATGTCTGTCAGCCTGGCAAGTAATAGCAGCTGCACTAGAGACAGTTGACCACCAAATGGTATCCTAGCAACATACAGTAGCATCATTCTACATAGTGCTATCAAGCCAAATTTATCCTTTTCAATATCTTAGCTTCAAGAGAGTAGGGATGAATACAGAGCAAAGGATGAAAATGGTGCCTATGAGAAAGACAACATGGGGTTTTAATTTAAGCAGAGGTTATACGGAATATCGGTGTAAAATGAATAAAGAGCATCGCATTTTTTTTTGTGAAAAGGAAAGATACCTACCAGTGGTAAGGCACTCTCAGACAATCATAATTCAATTTGCTTTCAGAATACTAATCTTGTGTATATTTTATCTTGGAATAAAATTTGACTTCTCTTTAATTCCATTTAAATGTTTCCATTTAATCGGGGAGGGGCAAGGGGAAATATATTTTAATTACTCAACGCTTCTAAATCTTTAAAAAAATCTCTAAGCAAATCCACTCATAAATTGTGGCTTTCAAAAACAATTATAGCTTTCATTGTTTCTAATATTAAATTGGATAATTACAGCTCTGTTGATAAACTCTCAAAATTGAGCAGTTTCCTCTTTTTAGACCATAAATTGCCTTCTATTCTCCTGTTCTATTTAGAGCCATTGATCCTACACTATCCATATAATTTACCAATGCACATAATAATCATGACTGTAAATAACCTTGTCAAAGACAGGACAAATGAACCTAAGTCCAGATTAATTACAAGATGTATCCTTTCTTTAGTTTTGAGCAAAGATTAGAAGAACTTGCTAAACATCTAGACCTTAGAAGAGCTGGACTCTCCTGTTGCATAAATGAGTGTGGTTTCACTGATCCTAGTTGAAATGAGGGCACCTGACCTCAACTAGGGGTTTGGCTGAATGCAACAAGACTGCTGATAATACAGACATAATTAAAGGCAGGTAGGATAGTAGTTTTAGTAAAATTTACTCCTGCAAACACAGTCTCAAGCAGAAGGTAAAACTATCTCCCTTCAGCAGCAGATGTACTGACAAGTAAGCAGTACATTGTAAATATCAGGACAACGTTCCAAGCTACTGATCACTGGTCATTTTTAACTTCTAGTCCAAAGATTATCCTTGCAGAAGATACACACCATAGGGAATGCATGTACAAAGCTATGCTTTATAATATACTAAGCAATTTTTTGTATGCACCAGAAAATCTGTGGGAAAAAGGTTTCCACATGACACTCTGCAGTAGAGAGCTCTTTGGAGACTTATCTGGGGAAAAAAAAAAAGTAAAATAACTTTTAAATTATGCATTTTTTAAAATGGCATAATTGAAACAAGTTTTTAATCCAACATTCAGTCTCTCCCTTAATTTGTATTTCTAATTCTTTTCAGTGACCTGTTTTGGAACAGGCTATTTAGCTTCTTGTCTTTTGTTATTTATGCAGATGACAGCAATCTCCTTTCTTCTCCAACTATTCTGGCAGTCTCTAGTGCCCAGTGGTAGTACTTCTTCATCACATTAGTTGATATCTTCTTTGGCTTCCAAAGAAAGATTTTGCCTAGAGGCATATTTTAAATGAGTAATTTATCCTGCTCTATCCAGTTCCAAGGTTACCCTCTACTCTGCCCCGAAATGTCTGTGCATTCATGTAGCCAATTGCAGGGAAAAAAAAAAAAATAAATATAATCACCCAAACAGCAAACACATTTGCTTCTTGTAATCTGACTGCCACTATGCAAACTGTATGTTTCTGATTAGAGTTCCCTCAGCAATATATCAAAAGAATACTGGACAAGAAAGAGCCCGAGAGCTGACAGGAAAGCTGCCCTCTGTTAGCTGGCGGCCACATAGACTGAGACCTGTAACATATGTGCTGAATATTTGTCTGTGAAACAAATACGTCTTCAGTAGCTGAGGCTATATCAGCAGGACAACAGGCCAGACCTATTAAAAAAAAAAAGCCTTGGATATAGTCAATAAGGCAAGTTATAACTTGCTGTATGCACATGAATAAGTATGAAGAGATTCAAAATTTCTGCAATCTACCAAAGCAAGCATGCTGCTTGAAAGGGTATGTGGATTTTCAGTGCATGTAATTTCTGCTCTAATTTATTTCGCTAGTCTGATCTTTGATAAGAAAAAGAAAAAAAAAAAAACTAAGAATACAGAAATCCTGTTTGCAAGAAAGAGAATACCATCATCAGTAAGAAGGTAAAACAACCCTCAGTTTTACCTTCTTCTTGACAAAATGTTAGAGGAAACAAATAAGTCTTTGGAGCCATGGGACAGTATAAATGCAGAGTGATGAAACAGAATTAACAGAAAGGAATCAGAATAAGCCTCTGAGTTTTTATGTTACTCTAATATTCCAGGAATATTAACAAATTGGCAGCTGAATGAGCAGAGCTACTTCACAGAAATCATATAAAAAAAAATGCTGGAGCAATCCAGCTCAGTTGATTAGTGTAGGAATTTATGAAGACATTATACAACTTGTTTTCTTGTAATAGTAAAAACTGGACTGGGTAAAAATGACTGGGTGGTCATTTCCATTTCAGGAATACCGTGTTCACCTAAATTTCTTTGAAATTCTGAGAACATTAGTTTCACAAGTGAAATTCCTATAAGAATTTGGTGCCAATTCTTAGGCACTTTAACCTTGAGAATTTTTAAGGTGGAAGAGAAGCACATTTCCTTCAAAACTGTCTTTTACCTATATCATGCATCAGGAAAATTCTGCACTTTATAAATCAGATACAGTAAAGCAAGCGTTCTGTCTTTTGTGGGCAGAGTGGGAGGGAAAAAAAAAAAGCAAAATGAAACCAATACAATTTTAGCTATAATTCCAGTTTGCTTGGCAAAGGAAGTTCCACTCATCGACAGACAGGCCTTCTGCCATCTGTGTTAACGGAGCACATTGCAAGCACCTGGAGCTACAAGGAATACTTTCCTTTTTAATTCTTTCTTGGAAAACAGATGGGAAAAAGCACAGCTAGTAGTGTTATGTTGTGTTTAACTGCAAGAAGACCACCATCTAGTCTCACTGTTGCCTTTCAGCCTACATGTTTGGCGTCCCAGGTTTTATTCAGTAGAAGCACATCGGTGCTCAGGAGACTAGGTTGTTGTGAGCCACTGACAAAGAATAGAAAAGAGGCCACAGTGACCTGGTACTTATGCAATGGCAGTATGCTGATTAGAGGAGATTATAGTTTTCTGAATGCAAAGCTCTAGTTTAATGAGGATTTTAAGGACAATGCAAGAAATCATTTATCTCTAAGCCCTGTGAAGGTGTGGGACAAATGGGAGGATTCACAGATGCACAAATTCAAATGTCAAAAAGGGACAGTTACAGCCTTGCAAAGCTATTTCTTACACACATGGCTGTAGGATTTCTCCTAAAAAAAAAAAAAAAAACAGACAAAAGTTGATAAGGCCCCATTTTCAAAAAGGCTGGAAGGAAAATAAAATAGCTTGGAAGTGGAATTAGGAAACTCAAACTGAAAAGAGCAATCCAGAAAAATCCTGCCCGACACAAGGAAGCACTTGAGATTCTGTAGGGGTCTAAGGGTTTCTGGCCAAATGTTCCTAACTCAGGTAACTGTGTGTATGCAGTAGGTTAAGTGCTGCCTCTGAAATAACAATAATCAGTCTGGGACACAAAATATTGGCATTTTCATGCTTAGCAGCTTTGAATAGACAAAATAAATAGGTGTGCTCAAATCAAGCCTAACAGGGTTGGAACATTGTAGCTCTCATTTTTTTGCAAAGGGAAGAGGGGATATAGATCTGACCTAGAATTTTTTCAAGGAAGAAGTAGCCCAATCTGCAAATGATGGCTAGAATATTCAGCTGAGAGGAGAGCAAACAGTTAGTTTTTCCTTGGTTATTTGTATTCTTGCTATCCACTGATTGTCTAAAGTAAAATGCAGAAGGAGCACTACTTGTACTGCAGATATGATGGCTAAGGCATAAATCTGAGATGTGAAACCTGTGAATTTTAAACATCCACAGTCTGATGATGGCCTAAAATACAGTTTTTTGGATAGTTGTTCTACCAGTAAGTAATCATGTAAAAGGTGTCATGGCACAGAAAAAGGCTTCAGGCTCTGAATTCTAGCTTCACAGAGGTACTTTGCTGCATTTCTGAGTTTTCTTCCTTTTCTTTTTCTTCAATGATCACTCATTTCTTCGCTAAGATATATAAATTGAGTTCTGTAAATCTTAGATTGCTTTTCAACCTCTTGAAAAGTCAATAGGTGGACATGGGGGAACATAACCCCAATTTTTAAAAAGGGGAATAAGGAAGACCCGGGCCGGTCAGCCTCACCTCTGTGCCTGGCAAGGTCATGGAGCAGATTCTCCTGGAAAGCATGCTAAGGCACATGGAGAGCAAGGAGGTGGTTGGTGACAGCCAACATGGCTTCACCAAGGGCAGATCGTGCCTGACCAATTTGGTGGCCTTCTATGACGGGGTGACGGCATGGGTGGACAAGGGACGAGCAACTGACATCATCTACCTGGACTTGTGCAAAGCTTTTGACACTGTCCCACACGACATCCTTCTCTCTAAACTAGAGAGACATGGGTTTGATGGACGGACCACTCGGTGGATAAGGAGTTGGCTGGATGGCCGCACTCAGAGAGTGGTGGTCAACGGCTCAATGTCCATGTGGAGACCGGTCACGAGTGGCGTCCCTCAGGGGTCCGTGCTGGGCCTGGCCCTGTTCAACATCTTTGTTGGCAACATGGACAGTGGGATAGAGTGCACCCTCAGCAAGTTCACCAATGACACCAAGTTGTGTGGTGCCGTGGACACGCTGGAAGGGAGGGATGCCATCCAGAGGGACCTTGACAGGCTGGAGAGGTGGGCCCGTGCCAACCTCATGAAGTTCAACCAGGCCAAAGTGCAAGGTCCTGCACCTGGGTCATGGCAATCCCAGGCACAAATACAGGCTGGGCGGAGAATGGATTGAGAGCAGCCCTGAGGAGAAGGACTTGGGAGTGCTGGTGGATGAGAAGCTTAACATGAGCAGGCAATGCGCCCTTGTGGCCCAGAAGGCCAACCGCATCCTGGGCTGCATCAAGAGAAGCGTGGCCAGCAGGTTGAGGGAGGTGATTCTCCCCCTCTACTCTGCCCTGGTGAGACCCCACCTGGAGTACTGTGTCCAGTTCTGGAACCCCCAACACAAGAAGGACATGGACCAGTTGGAGAAGGTCCAGAGGAGGGCCACGAAGACGATAAGAGGGCTGGAGCACCTCTCTTATGAGGACAGGCTGAGAGAGTTGGGGCTGTTCAGCCTGCAGAAGAGGAGGCTCCGGGGAGACCTGATAGCGGTCTTCCAGTACCTCAAGGGGGCCTACAAGAAAGATGGGGAAAGGCTGTTTAGTAGGGCCTGTTGCAATAGGACGAGAGGTAATGGTTTTAAAATAGAGGGGGGTAGATTTAGATTAGAAATTAGGAAAAATTTTTTTACGATGCGAGTTATAGAACACTGGAATAGGTTGCCCAGAAAGGTGGTGGAGGCCCCATCCCTGGAAACGTTCAAGGCCAGGCTGAATGAGGCTCTGAGCAACCTGACCTAGTCAGGGATGTCCCTTCTCCTTGCAGGGGGGTTGGACTAGATGACCTTTGAAGGTCCCTTCCAACCCTAACCATTCTATGATTCTATGATTCTATGAATAGTGGAAGTAGTATTCTGAGAGTTATTAATGTAGAATGCAGAGCCGAATTACTCCTTCTTGTATGTGAATGAGTCTTTTTTGTCATAGGATTGTATTATTAGGTTTGACTGAGGGAAATAATTAGTCTGAAGTTTTGATCAACTGATGTCCTCCTTGCATCTCGCTACATTAAGATGTGTTTTGTTAAATTACAGACATTAAAGCAAACAGTTTTGATCCCACTGTAATAGTATCCTGTACTCTTGCTATTTAGCCTTTATGCAGTTTTTGCACATCTGCATACTTCATCACCCTAAGGCTTTATAGTTCATATTAACAGATCCTAATCTGTGATCTGAAGACTACACACGAACCACAGTGATCTGTAGAACTATACTTCTTTTTTAATATTGATTATTTTAAGTTGTCAAGAGTGCATTACAGCTCACAAGAAATGTTAATGGTCCTGTCTGTAGCCAAAGGAAAAAAAAAAAAAAGAAATAGAGAGAGAAGAGAGAATTACTGCTTTAGATCATTGGTAAAAGGTATTAAGAATTCTAGGTTAAAAAAAAAGAATCCTTGGCAAGGCTATTAAGAGCTGACTTGCAATAGGTCATAGATTAATATATCTGTCAGTAAGCCAGTTATAGGCAGTTGGTGTATTTTTGATTCATTCCAAGTAAGCTAGACAATAATTGACATTCATTTAAGAGAATCCATGAATAATACGTATCATAAATTTCATTATTTCTAGCTAGCTCAACTGTCTTTTTTTTTTTTTTCACTTTTGCCTAGAATGTCCACATTAAAACCCTTTTTAGCACTTAAACATCTGCTAGTGATAAAAGCTGTTGAGCGAAATACCCTGAAACATCTTCAAACTCATTATTTCCCAAAGGTATCAAGATCATGGGCTGGACAGACGAAAAAAATGTGTCTTCATCTAGATTATTTTCCAACACCGTTTTCTGGAATTAGAGATAAACATAGCAGCAATCAAAATTTAGGAAGAACTATAAAATTAGTATGAAACAGTTTCCACTCTTCTGTATTCAGTTTTTCTGCTATTGGAAGAAAGAAAAAAAAAAGTAATAACTTTTCAGCTTTCCTTCAGAATTAATAGGGCGGAGTCAAGGATTGTTTTGGTTTTTCGTTTTTTTTTTTTTTTTAAGTAAAAGTTAATATTTTAGTGGAATATGTAGGTGGAAATTGTACAGGAACGGATTTTAAAAGCTGTTGAACTTTTTATTTAAGAAATGAGAAATGCAGTTACACCTGAGAAAGTTGATCTGTTTCCTTAATTTTGTTTTTAGGCTTTTAGAAGTATTTTGTTCAAAATATTACAGACTATGTTTCGAAAAGATATCATGGATGACACATAGATTTAATAAGATATTATTTCTAAATGAACAAAGTTTATTTTTATAGCAGAAGTAGACTAATTTATAAGTATAAGTTTATTTTAAAGATAAATTTAGAATATATGTTTAGGAACACAGGAAACCATTAAATAGTAAAACTTAGATCTGGAGTTAATTCAGAAAAACAAGTAGTGCAGTAATTCACTAAAGGGAATTTCATTTTTTCAAAGTGCAGAATTCAACTTTTGAGAAGTTATTTCATAATTACTGTGGCCATGAAAGAAGACTTTCATAAAAAACCACCAGAAGCCAGCTGATGTGAAATTATCTCTCTAAATCAACAGTTTCATAAGTTTTATATCCCATCTGGTTTTATGTAGTTAAGAAAAACTGAGATTCAGTATTCTTCCAGTGCAAAGAAAAGAGATTAATATTTATGAATTATGACTCAGATTAAGATTTATGTATTCCTTCCACAAAAGTAGACTTACTGAATCACTATTTCTCCCCACCTGAATTGCAGGTACCTTTTGCTTGGGAGCAAACTGAATTTATAAATATATATCGTGCAGTAGGCATACTAAGGTTTAAAACACACCTGCTGACGGCTGAGTGGCAGTGAATGGCAAATACTATCTTTGTAAGTAGATTTTCTCTCAGAAATAATTTCACCTCCAAAACCTGAACTTTAAATAACAATGACAAGAAAATTTTAGAAAGTTTAATATCATTTTATAATTTTCCTTCTTAAGGACGGTGTGTTCTCATTTATCATTATCATTGTTATTTTTACTATTGAATATTTGTGGAAAAAGTGGAGGTAAAATCAGAGAACAAAGCAGAATAATGGACTACTTAGTTTTAAAATAATATGTTACTTTTCTTTCTGCTGATGATTTGTATGTCTTTCTGTGCTTCCTTCTGTGTTTCAGATTTTTCAGCATTAGTATCTAAATGCCCGAGCTGATAAACCACCTTTGGTTTCAAGAAGAATGTTAGCGAGTAATAACAAATGTTTAATAAATCACATTTTGGTTCATAGCTGTTGAATTTACAAAGCTTGTTACCTGATGTATTGCTAAGTTGTTTTCATTATTTATCATGCTTATGGATCCCTCAGAATATCAGGAATCCAATGAAGGTTGAAAGCTTTGAGTATCCAACATATATGTAACCAGCCAGGTTAAAGCAAGATAAAGATAAGACTTTTGAGAATCACAGAAATGCTGAAAAATAGTGTTACTTTTCCCATTTAACTATTTGATTATTTGTTAATAGCTGTGTAAGATATGCAGGATGTATCGTTCTTAAATATATTGAGTTAAGGTTTAGTCATAACTCTGGATGGGGGTTGGGCAGGGATTTTTTCATAAAAATATTTCACATATTTTGAATGTTATATATCAACATTTATTAGTGAAGATGGGCATGGTACTCCATTTTCGTGGTCAGTAGGATAATCAAAGTTCATTCACTATGAGTAAATAAAAGTGAGTATAAAATAAAAATATTGCAGTATCAATAATCACAATACAGTATATGCCCTTGCAAAATACTGCTCGTTCCTTTCCTTTGCATTTTAGACACTGGAAATTGTAGCTTTGAGAATCTTAATATCTTTTCATGCATGTTGCCGTGGTCAACTGGTAGGAATCAAGAATAAGAGGGGAAATTGAAGTTGTCATCCTAAACACCATGTCAGTATTTCAATTAGCTCTGAATATTGTAAGTCAGGATGCATCTGTCTGTAATTGACAACGCATTTAGAGTATTTCAGGATCTAACTTTCAATGTGTCATTATATGCAACATAGTTCTTTAATACAGCTTTTTGTCTGTCTAAGAGGAGACTTATTTTCTGGGGAGTTAATGTATTTGAATTTTTTATTGAAAGTCTCCTCATTTTTTAAGACATTCTAGTTAAAAATATTTTTTAGATCATTGAATAATAAAAAGTAATTACATTTTTTTCCTAACTTTTCCAAATTCATATTTTTCTATTAACTTTTTTTCTTCCCTTCATCCCTGAGACATTTTTAGTGATGTCAAATAAAATAATGCTATTGTCTTATAATGCGTAATGAAAATGAGAGAAAAACTATAGCTATTTAGGAAAAGTTAGGCAACAAATTAAAATGAGATATCTAAATATTTTGCCTTGGTGACTACAACAATAAGGCAAAGGATCTTTGAAATCTGTTATAAACTGACTACATGCTGCAGCTTTTCTAGTCAGCAGCATATTCTTGACCCATGTGCAGAACAGCTTATTTCAGGTCTTGAGTTTGAATGTGGATGTTCTGGGATGGGTTATCCAGATTCACCAGTCTGAAAGGTTGATTCTTCCCACAGCAGAAAATCGACAATCTTCAGCTACTGTGAGTAGCTGACATGTCGCTGGATTTTTGGCACAGTTATAGAATTGAAACATGGTAAAAAATACTTTTTGAAAACAATAATTTTGCTAAAAAAAAAACCCCACCAAATTAAATATGCAAATTTAAAAAAAAAAAGAAAAAAAGTCAAGCACACAAGCAACCCTGAAATAGCTTTTAAATATAATTTTCCTCATTAATCCCCATGAACTATAGGCTTACTACTTCCTAATTCTTGATAGGATGAACTGGAAAACAAGCCACCTAGTTGCATAATAATTTCAAGGTTTCAGAATTCAGTTTAATTTCACATTTAAATAAAAATGAGATTTTCCAAATTTTACATGATTAAACATAAGGAAACGTTGAAAGTGGACAGCTTAACCATGTAATGCTCTGTAACTGTTTTGCTCTGTAAATTAATATTCCTTTAAAGTTACTGGTAATCAGGCTCTCATGCGAGATGTGGAAACTGAATTCTTGGTAACAATTTAAACATGGGTTTATTGTATCCTGAGATTTTGGTTATTCAGTTAGACATTTTTCTTTTCCTTCTGAATCCAAAATATATTGCAGCTTATATTAAACTTATAAAAATAGTTGCATTTTGGAGGAAAACACTTGGTAACAAAAAGGATAAATTTGAAAATGTTGATCAGTTATAAGCCTTAATTCATGAGAAAGTCTGCATTTTCAATACTCAAGCCAAGCAACTTCCTAAAATAAGAACCTGAGATTGCAAAGTTAAAAAGAGAACAGTAGGAGGATGCTATTTTGGGACTGAGAGCTGGCCAAAGTCTGAAAATATTCTGATGATTGTGGAAAAAAAAAAAAACCAGACATGGTATCATTATTTAAAAATAAATTTGGTTTATTATAATCTGAAATTCTTCAGGATTGTTTGTCTGTGGAATTTCTTTTTGCAGTCCATTTCCTATGCAAAATCCTGTTACAGAATGTAGTCCCTTGTAGTTACAATATCCCTTTGAATACATGAAATAAGGTAAAGAATTTGAACTATTTGGAAAACAAACTCAGAGAGTCATACTATTTATTGTATTTGGAAAGCTATCTTTGACTATTGTAATAGACATTTTGTGTCTGAATATTATTGATTATCTGATCAATATTTAGCAAATTAATCTTTTCCCCCCACACAATGTTTTTTTTTTTTAAATAAATGGGACAGAGAATTCCCCTAGATTAAACAGTAAATAATCTCATTACTGTTGTTTCAGATAAATATATGGTTATATAGGTTGTAATTTTCTTTGGCAGAGAAGTGAATTGAGTGCATGTGGAATCCTAACCATTACATAGTATATGTGTGTGTGTGTTTATGTGTGTGTGTGTATACATATATTGCCATCATCCACTGTTTTTCTGGTTGTCTTAAAAAAAAAAGTGCAGCAAGTATAGCATTTTGAGGGAATCAGGGTCATCTTAATTAATGATGGATATATTCTCAGAAAGCCTAGCAGATCAGATTCAAAAGAGGATTTAGGCAGAGAAATGCATAGCTTCAAAATACCAATGGGTAGACTAATAGATATTTTCAGCGTTACAACTTAAGTTTTGAATACCTTTTAATAGTCATTTTTCCCCCCTTTCTCTGTTTCAGTTATCATATTTCTTGATGTTATTGCTACAGCAATTTATATAATTTATAGTCACAGTAAGTTGCTGTGATTTCAGTTTCATTCTTGGATCACATAGTTGCAGACCCTGTCCAGTTTAGACAAATCATTAATACATTCTTAAACCTCTTGATGGATAAGAACTGAAAAGGTATGTATATCTTCAAAGAGCCAGTGAAAAGGCACTTGGTATAAATTTGGACACATACTCTTAATCCTAAATATTTTTAATTTTGGAATAATTCTTAAACTAAGATATTCTTCTCTTAGGTATACATGTATTTATTATAATAAAAGCAGTAGAACTTGCACAGATTCACATTAAAACATTTTTGTTTGTTTGTTTGTTTAATTTACACTTTACAAACACACAAGGAGGAGTCAAATTAGTCATACTTCTCACTAATAGTAATTAGGTACATTGCTTAATACAAACACACTTAACTATATGAACTGGAAATAGTCAAATGTTAATCAGTTTTCATTCATCTGGTGTTGAATTCCTCTTTTCTTTATACAATACAGGAGGTTAAAGAGCATCCACACTCTTACTAAGGAAGCTACCTATTAAAATATTATGCAAACATCTTTTATGTAGCCTCTTTTTTTTCCTTCAGTCTCATTAATAGGGTCATCACTCCTCCTCTGTGAGGCTGGCGTGTCTTCAAACACAGCAAAGTTTACTTTTTCCAGCATTTAAATTCTTATCCCCTTTTTAAAAATAATAATTTCTTCATAGAAGAGTTAGAAGCCCAATATTTTTTTTCGGTAAAGAAGTTACCTATTTTACCCTCAGATTTTTTTTTTTTTTTTAAAAAGGAAGATAAAAGCTGATAAATATGAAAAGCAGTTTTTGCAGGGGAAGTTAGTAGATCTCATTATTAAAGAGATAAATAAAGTGGATCTGTATTTTACCTTACTCAGGACTTCTGGCCCTGGAAATATGGGTGGGGCTTGATTCTGCTGTATGCTGATTTCCAATATTTATGTGAAAAGTATGACGAACCCTCTGTTGTTTCCCATGTTACGTAAGTTGCAGATCTACAAAGCTGCAGACACCACTTATCTCAAAGGTGTCCATTTCCTCCATATCACTTTTCATTATGATAAACAAAATACTGTGTGCTACTTTTATCTTCTCAAGAGTATTTACCTGTTGAAAACAAGGTCCTGGATACTGGAATTATCTTTAGCGAGTCTGTTGTAAAGAGCTATAAGCCATCATAGCTTACAAACACATCATAGCTCTTACAAATTGCTTTTGTACCAGTACACTAAAGCCACCAGTGTTGTTCCATGCTAGCTGAAACTCCTATTACTCATTATTTTGAGTGGACATATAATAGAACTGAACACAAGCTCTGGCTATTCCCGGTTGCCAGACTCATCCCTCATTGGCTCCAGAGTATGAGGACTACCCATGTAGCATATAGCCATTATTTCTCTCCATCTCAGTGACCTGTCCAAAGTACAAATTGAACAAAAATTGGAATACAGCTGAGTCACATTTTAGCAATTCAGGAACTGTATTTAGTATTCTGGACATGTACTTTGACGATTAAAATACTAAATTAAGCACTAACTGTCATTACTAGCTCTTGCCAATCTTTGTAATTCAAAAGTAACTGGAGAACTGGTCTTTAAGTCAAGAAGATAAATTCAATGTCTTTTGTTTTCTGCAAATTAAACTCTAATAACTACTACAAGTTATTCAGGGGCAGTCTGTCATATTGATCCTATAGCTTTGTAAAAGTATTTTGCACTGACTCTAGTACACTGATCATAACGTAGTTTTTTATTTGTGGATGTCTTGGGTTTTTAAACTAATTATAAACAATAAATACAAGAAAAAGAGAAAAATAAATTCCTGATTAGTAACATCATAGAAATATTAAATACATGCAAAATTTTTATGAAGGTATATAAGCCACATACAGAAAGAGAAATACTTCTACTACCAAGAAAACTTGGTTCCTAAGGAAACCTTTTTTCCGGCATCTCTTACAGCTAAATACTGTTTCTTAACTAAACTAAGTATCATACTAGTGAAATATTGCAGACTTCAAAGATTCAGGTAGATTCAGATTAGGTATTAGGAAAAAATTTTTTACAGCAGGGGTGGTAGAACACTGGAACAGGTTGCCCAGAGAGGTGGTTGATGCCCCATCCCTGGAAACATTAAAGGCCAGGTTGGATGGGTCTCTAAGCAACCTGATCTGGTTGGGGAGGTCCCTGGTCCTTGCAGGAATGTTGGACTAGATGACTTTTAAAGGTCCCTTACCACCCTGACTATTTGATGATTCTATGATTATCTTGGAAGATTCTTCCCAGAACAATCTCCAAAACTCAATAGCTTAGTTTAGTTTTAGGCAACTAATTAAAGCAATTAATTTAGCATTGTACGTTCCTTCTACAGTCAGTACAGACAACAAGGAGATCTTGGTGGCTTGAATAACCTCTACAAGGGACATATTTTCTTTCTCTGTTAACCATACTGAGCCTAGAATGAGAACATTCCTGTCTTAAGCAATTATTTTAGGTGCTTAATGTTAGGCATGGTGTCTTCATGTATGAAATAAACACAGAATAAAGTAGTAGGCATAGTGTAAAGTTCTGCTCTCATCAGACAGTTCTTAGACTATATAATCTCACCTGCTCTTTATTTTTTTAATATTTTTTATTAAAGGCACTTTTTTTTTCTCTTAGCTGCTGAGAAGTCTTTTTTATTACATGTCCAAACTGTATGGACAGTGAAAACCTAAAGAAAAGATGGTTAGAAACATGTGTTAGAGTTGCCTTGGTGACATCAAGAATAAAAAAAAAATAAACAAAAACTCTTGACAGGTTGTACCCAATCCACCTTAAATCCTTTCCTTACCAATGTTTCCAGGTGTTTTTATCACTACAGAGCTTTCTGTTGGCAGAACAGACTGGTTAAGTAAATCTCTTATTGTAAAAAAATAGGCAGCAACTTTCTTGCCTTATACAAAAAAAAAAATACCTTCAAACTTTTCCTTAGGATTGCTTTTATTAATGATAAACCCACAATTTTTCCCTTACAAATACATTTTAAGAATTGAACAATATTAGCTGAGACTCAATATTGTATTCAACAATAATAATTTAATATGGATTGAGTTACGTACAATCTATGTTATGTGATTCAGAAGCTCTTGCTATTTAAGTATATGCAGGTCTTTTGATTAGACAACTTCAGAAAAATATCATCTAGATTTCATGGTTCAGGCAGAAGCTCCTTAACTGTTAGAAAATTAAGAGATTGCAGTATTAAGGCTTTTTCACTGCGTGATATATGCTTAGAGTCCTTACTTGGGAGGTCAAAACCCAGCCCATTAGGTAACATTCTGACACAGCAGATTTGAATTTATGGTTTTATGACACTGAGTCTAAATGATAGTTTACAAAATGCTGAGAGTAAAAGACTTTCCAATACTTTTTGAATTTCCAGTTCCTTCCTGAAACTGAAATACTATTCAGTCAAGAAAGTAGGGTCATCAAACTGCAAGTCCAATTGGCAAAAGGGATTCTGGCTCTGTAGCCCATTTTTTTTACACATTTAGCTGACAACAGACACCTGAGATTTTCCCCTGTATTTGGGTGTGCCTGTGTTTCTGAGCAGCATGAGCCAATAAAGTGGGCCTTTAGAGCAAAATAGTTGCACAAACTGTAAACATGTCAGTGGATTTTACATTAAGCATGATCTAGTCTAGTGGCATGAGCTACTCTCCAGTAGCCCATCTTTCAGTCCAATTTAACTCCCAGAATTAATCTGATTCATGAACTTGATAACAGTGCACAATACACTCCAATGTGTGGCAATGTTAAAAAACATTCGTGAACTGCATTAAAACACTGATGCAGAAGAGTATTTGTATTTTCATAGTAAACAGTTAATGAATAAAAAAAAGATAAACTGTCCAAGGAGCAAATGCCACGATGCTTTTCCAAGACTTAGTACAGAAAGCTGCTTCAGACTGTAAAACTGTGTCACAGAGATATTCATCTGCAGCCCTGGGAGAGGCACATGCATCCTTGTAGACCAATATACCCTACTATTCAACAGGTTGCTAACTGGCTAAGCATTGCATATGCTGTGCTGTACAGGTCTTGTGAAACTTAGGTGCCTAACTAGCTTTGAATTCAAAGTTTTCAATTAGATATGATTTTTTTTTGAGTATTGAGCAGCTGGACGTCATAATGCCTTAGTTAAATATCTGCTTTAACACACCACCTTGTGTATATGAATGACACATAAGGTCAGACCTCTGTGGACTAGTCTCCCACTGAAATTTTAGCCAGAGAGCTTTGCAGGACCAGATCCCTGATGACTACTAGTCAGGTACAATCAGTTAAAAAGTGCAGGCTTTGCTATACATAAAGACCCTGGCCAAATTATACTGAATCCTTCTTTAAATGCAGTAAACCACCAAACAAGTTCTGCAAAAGTAGCACCAGATAAAACACAGTTCTGTAATATAGCCTACAGGTCACAGCGGTATTGAATATGAACAGAGACTGTTAGTTGAGGTTTCTTGTCTTGTAAATTATTCATATTTCAATTTTAAGATTTTTTTTAATGTTATTGAAATCTTCCTGCCCTGGAGCAATTTTCATAATACCATAAGTTAATATACTTGCCTAGCACCTTCCTAGGGCCTGAGTTTAAATCTGACTTGGGTCACAAATGAAATTAGCTTAATGGTCTCAAATTAGTCCTTAGTAGGCATTTGTCCATATCACTAAACTACTATTATACATAATTTGGTAGTAGAGTGCAATTGTACAGTACTGTTCTCCAAGGATCCAAGAAATTAAATAGAAGGGACATTGCAAAGCAAGTTTGATTTTGGCAATGATATTTGGATCAAGCCAATGCAAATGATTTCTTACTTTCATGAGAATCATTATTCAGCAAATTAGTTAACACGATGAAGTTGTCTAAATAAGTAATCTGTCATTTTTCAATAGATAAAATGACAGGAAAATTTTATTTTAGAGTATCATGCTATTTTGGACACTGACAGTTCAAAACGCACTTTGATTCATGTTATTTATGGCAATTTAAAAAAAATTGCTGTAAGCAGTGATTGTATGGGAAAACAATACTTGTTGTTTGCTTGTTTATTTGTTTTGAAGTATGATGATAATTAGAACATGAAACAACCAGGCAAGCCGTAATTAAAAGTTCTTATGAAAACAACATCATCAACATCATTCAACTATACATAGTTAAAGTCTATTAAATAATTTGTTGACTTCTATGTGACCAGTTTTATCTAGTGTAGCAATGAAAAAGGAAAAAAAAAAGTAGAAGATAAACTGTCAAATAAATTAATTGGTGTAAATTATTCTATTAGTTGTGCTAATAATGCAAATAATGTGGTAAATGTCCACTATTGTGTTTCTTACATTTTTGAAACTATGAGTCACCGAAATTCTGATAACTGAAATGTAATCAATCAAGTAGAAAAAAAAAAAAGTAGTATTTCTGCTTACATAAGCAAATGGACACTCTTAATTGAACTGTTTATTTTTAGGATAATAGTCTAGTTGTTCAGCAGTTGCTGAACACACAAAAGATGCTTCAGTAAAATTAGTTGATTAGTAGTGTAAGAAATATAAGACAGCAAAGGAATATGAAGTCATACTTGGGCTGTGAACTGCTTCAGAAAAGGCATCTTGTCTTCTTTAATACCTAGTACTACTTATACATGTTGCTTCATAAAAAGTGTTGAACAAGGTCAGACCCTTCAGATTCATGAGTAAATGAAACGGGAAAGTGTGCCTCCCAACTGCTTTTCCTCTGCTCCTGTACCCCAGAGATGAGTCCTAGTACATATGCATACATACATATAAGTATATATTTGCATGCACACACATTATACAAATATGTAAAATTAAAGCTCATTACTTGAATATGGAAATATTCCCTCAATAAAGATTTAACAGATTAAATATTTGAAAAGTAAGATTTCAAGATCACAGTCTTGTCCTTTGTGTGGCTAAAGATTGTTTTATTTTGTTTTTAATATTTTGGTTTATTAAACTTTCAAGTGGAAAAAAAAAAAAAAACCAACCCAGAACAACGTAGTGGAACATAAAGAAATAACCACAAGCACTGAATAATTAAGAAATCAATAAACAATTCAGCATTTATTTGATGTTCAAATGACCTTCCTGAATTAGAAGCTAAGACAGTGCATGCAATATGAAATCTTTAGCTAGCTAATGTACCAAGTAAATTTGAGTAGGCTGGTAAATTTTGATTTAACTATCTTAACTGCTTTGATAGGTTAGCTCTAAAGATCATTGAATCAGTCAGATATTAGTTCAGCAAAGCCAAATAAAAGACAGCACTTAGAAAGTAGTACGCTTGCAGAGAAAATATCAGTGAGCTGTGGGAGGTAGGTGGTAAGAGGATGCCCTGTAATGATGCTCCTTCTTTCCAAAACCTGTGATATAACCTCCTACTGCTGAAGACTGAGGTCAGGCAAAGCCTAAGGAAAGCCAACAATACTTCTTTTTTTTTCTTTTTATCAATAGAAATATCATCTAGTTCAGAGTTCATGTGAACAGCTAGAAAAAAATCTTACATGTCTGGTCCTGAGGAAGGCAGGAAGGAATACAGCAAACCCACCTTTGTCCTGCAGCAAGAACAGACCAACCTTGCCAGAGCAAGTTGGTCTCACCAGGGTCTGAGAAGGGCTCAAACAGAGTTACCGCTAGAGAGGGTGGAGGGGGAGGTTACAGGTTATTTTTTGTGGCAAACCACCAGTCTTTTTATCAGAGGTGCTTTGTATGCAGCAGTAGACTGTAGATGGATACATATGCAACAGTTGGAAGCTGATTTTGGGGACTGAGGTCAAAAATGTTGCAGCTACTGAATGAATCTTCTCACAACATCTACCTGCAGCAATCTTGTTAGGGTGACTCTGAGGTGCAGCTTTTCTGGCTCCTCGCTTATGTATGCCAGCCCAAATCCATCCTGGCTATTCTTCCGTAGCTGGGCATAATATTAAATGTTCAGCTCAAGAACTCTGAGGCTCTACAAATTCCTGAGTGCCTTTGGCATGTGGGTGCTCTCAGTGCTTCACAGAACAAACCTAGCTCCCCCAGGAGTATAAATGAAATCACCTCAAGTGTCTTACTATGCATACGAAGTCTGGCATTTACTCCATGTATCATCTCTTTAAATGACTCAATGCTTCTCATACACAAAAATAATCTTTCTGAGATGGCAGCAATAGATTTTTCCGAGATAAGGGGTAGCACTGAGAATCTGCATTCACCTTTTATCTGCCCTCTTCGTACTGGCTGTGTTAATGAAGTCTACAAAGCAGCCTGAGTTGAAAGTCAGCTTGATAATTTGTATCTTGCTCTCTTACCTATCATTATAGTTCATCACTATCTTCTGAAAGATTTTCCATTGCTTCTGAAACAAGTGAAGTCAGCATTCTCTCTCTTTCCCCTCCTCCCCGGGAAGCAGTACAGCTGTCAGTATGCCAGTCTACCCACAACAAGTTACATCCATTTTGCAGTTTGGAGGAAGAAATAAATGGATTTAGCTGTATTTGATCAAATTTAAGTTTATTTATATGTTGATTCAAAACATTAGGAACTTGAGCGATAAACAAGTAAAAGGAAAATGTCACTAAAACCTGATGTTATATTACATTGATTGTGAGGATTATCAGGATTCATAAGGACATTAAGTTCATTATCAGCCCTAGGAGTATTGAAGATTATCCTATTTCGTTTTGCCTGCTCAAGCCAATCAAATATTTTAGCACGTAAGCTGTTTCAGATAATAGAGTAAACAGAGCAAAATAGGTTACCTACCGTCTACCTGTTTGGCCCAGGAAGTCTAACTACAAACCATGACTATGAGCTACTCTTCACTGAGAACTTCCTAATGGTTCATTGATTTTGTAATAAATTTCAATAGAGATTGATTGGCTAAGTAATATGCCCCCAAACCTACATGCCATTTACACCTTTTATTCAGTATCTCTTAAAGTTAAGCAAATATTAATAAAAGTCATAAATCAAGAGCTCAGAAGTCAATAAGTGTTCTCTGCACATTGCAGGGAAATAGCTAGAAGCCCCTAGAAACCTAATGCAAATTTACTTAAGACACTAACATCATCTTGAAACATGCTTAAGAATAATTGTGAACTTATTTAACATCAAGTTCAATGCTGGTCTTCATTGTTCTTTTGTGGAAAGAAATCCTTTAATTCTTACATTTGTCCTTCAAAAGATGATAATTTCAGCAACATGTGGAAATAAACTTGCATGTAAATGGCAAGGTCTGAGTCATGCATCAGCTGCAATAACTGGAGAGACATGCCTGTGAAAACTGGCCAGTAGTTATTTCCAACTATGCACAGAATGAAAATCCCAACAGTAGTGCAAGTGTTTGAGCTGTGTACTCAGGCAGTCAGTTCATAAACAGTCTGCTTTGTTGGCAGTATAAGTAAGAGCATAACAATAAAATAAAAAAAAAAAAAAGAAAAAAAAATATAACAAAGGCAGCCTGCTGTGGAAGATGAGCATCTGCCTTACCAGCGTTTGGACAGAACAGTGTAAACATCAACGCTCTAGCCTCTGCTCGCTGTCAGAAATTTCCATCCTTGTCCTTGCCTTGTATTTCCACCTTTTGACCACATAATGAGGTTGACTGGAGTGAATTACATTTGACAGAGAATTTTCTCTGACTTTGGAAAATACAGAAAAGGTTATATTATTCACTGTGACCCTAGAAATCTTTGATTCTGGCTTTTGACCTAAACTTTTTGATACCAAGGAATGATATATTAGGAACATGATGAATATGAAAATAGTGGTATAGGTTAGTACTGCTATTAAGTAAGATGTTGACCAATGTTAATTAGATCTGTGATGACATTTTCTACACTGATATGTTCCAACTCCCATGAAACAAATGTACATGGCTTTTGCTAGAGCATTTACCGTTGGTTTCCAGCTCTCTCCCCTTCCTTGCCAGGTGCTCAACACATCTTCTGCCACAACTCAGCTGTATTCATGTGAACGGAACACTTTTTTTTTTTTTAATCACTTTCCCAACAGGTGACTGAACCTGGAAGCTCTAAATCAATAATTTCTTTGGATTTTGAGCATGACAACCAGCCAACTTCCATCTTATGCACGTCTTATTTTACTCACCATTATTCCATTGTCTTACATCTCCAAGACAAACACTCAGATCATACTGCTGTATTCGCCACTTCCACTCAGCTGGTATGGGTTGTAAGCCAACAACATTGTAATATTTGTTTTCATTAAAGAAGAGAAAAAAGGTGAAAGGTTCAGATTTCCACTGAAGTATTCTTTCTTCTCTGAGTCACTGTTCTTCCTACTTTATTTGTAAAAGATTACAGAAAGAAATACTGGAAGTCTAGCAATGAAGTTGTAAAACGACAGAATCAATTTGCATTTTAAGAAATAAATAATCAAGTATATCAGCATTAACAATGTTAGCACAGGTTTTGAGGAGCTGCTAATATCTAGCAATTGTTTTTCACACTTTTTTTCAATAAATAATCATAATTAATATTTAGGTTGTAAGTCTCAGCCTGAAGGATCTCAAAGGAAAAAAAAAAACCAAAAATAAACAAAACAACAAACCCAGAAGATTCTGAACAGGCAGACAGCTGACATAAAGGTTGTTCTAACTTCCTGAAGAAATAAATTGTTTAGAGATAAAACAGCAGAAATCCTAATGGCTGTGAAAAGTGTGGCTTTTTCAGACAGGCTTGCTTATAGCAGACAGTATCTTTGTTATCAGATCTTTGGACTAGGACTTCTGCTATACACCTGCATTGGAGTAACCTGTTTGCCATAAAAGGACTGAAGACAGTTATTTCTGTTCTTGTGGTATTTAGCATTTACAGTACATGTGGCATTTAGGTATTCTAAAGCTGAACTCCAGTGCAGCAAGATGAAGGACATTAATTCATTATTCATCCTTAATTCAAGAATTAAATTAATTCATATCCACTTTTAGACATAAACAAGGATTTAAACAAGTCAAAGAAAACCATGATCTCTTCATATTAACAAAATGAATTTACCATCTCTCTTCATGAAAATGAAGAAAAACTGCAAATTGTTTCTAGTCTATTCAACAAACTCATTATAATCAACCCTACTATTCACTTTTGGCAGGCACCAAGAAAGTCCAACAAAATGTTATGCCCCACACAGGCAGAACTTTCATAGAAACCCAACAGAGAGAAGGGAGAGTGGAAGGACATCACTGATAGTTGTCAGGACTACTGATTCTTCTGTCAGACTGGAGAACAATGAAGAGATGAGAAGCATTTTCGCTATCAGATACTTATTTAACAATCCTAGCAATGAGCAATTGTCATTCACGTCATCTGCTGCTTCTGTGAGGATGGCTGTGAGAATGCAGCCGTGGGGAGGCATGTTTTGATCAAGTCCGCTGCTTTCCCTTTCAAAGCGAATGAGATAATGTGGCTGTGGAACAGCACCTTTTAATCAAATCAGCGGGATTCCATTGAAACGAAGTACAATGCAGCTGCAAGTTAGTATTTCCCTGAAACAGGTGTACACTTCTCCCTTTGAAATCGTGAACGCAGCCCTTGTGCCAATATCCCAAAGGAGGCTTCAGCAGAACTGCACTCAGCACTGCCTTTTGCTTTTTACCCTTTTGTCACATTTTCTTTCTGTGCAAAGGAGATTTATATATATATGTCAAAAAATGCCTTTAACTAGTGTAAGTCAAATGAGGATTGGGTATTTTTTGCAAAAGAAAAAAAAGGGAGAGCAGGCTGAATGTTAAATCAATTCCTTGCCTCAATTGCCCCTATAGTTAGTTTCACCTTTGTGCCTGAGCTTAAAAGAAAACATGGTAGAGGATTGTGTTATCAAGTAGAAGATGATCAGTGGTAGATATTTTGGGAAAAAAGAAATGGATCATGGACTGATGTTAAACCCTACATAGGCCTGTGCTCTCTGTTGCTAGTTAATAAATACTGTGCTGTTAACTATCTTCCTCCCCTCCCTTTTATGCACACTGCGTAACAGATTAATTAGCTGTAGCTGATGCAGTTGTGGACAGTATAATGATCACAGAGTGTAGCACACAGCTTCTTGAAGTCTGCCTAGGAGTAAGAAAGTAATAGTTACTGAGAGAAAACAAAGAAAAACTGAGATGTCTACCAGGTTGAACACAACCAAAGGAGAAGGGAAGAAATATCACACTGTCTGATGGAGTCTCTTTTGGAGCTGATTTTTGCAATACCTTTTTAGGGAACGGAAACGGGATGGAACTTTCAGATGCTATGGGGCTAAACTCAGGTGATGTGAATACCCCTTCTGGTGATTTGTATTCTACAAGGAAGTTTCACATGATGCATCTCTCTGTGTGTGCAGAGGGTGACTTACTGCACAGCTGGTGGTTTCTTCAGTCCTTCAGGTATGAAACACAGGACTAGCACCAGAAACACACACTGAGGCTTGGGACTGCAGATGCAAAGGAAAAGGAAAAGGTGTGTCTCATTTCCATTGCCATATGAAGGGCAGGTCAGTGACTTCTCATCTCTGTAAAAGGACAAGCACCTTGCAAGAGCCTTGCCTGAGTTTCCTAAACCCAGGAGCAGAAAACGGTTCTTTACCTAAGAAATGTAACAGAGTGAGAGTTTTATCTTGAGAACTATCAACTCCAATTGTGCTTCCACTTAAATTTATGGTTGAAAGTTTAGAGACTAAAAGAAAGGAAAACATGAGTGTCTCAAACTTCAGTTAGAGAGCTGGCCTTCACAGCTGGGAGTTCAGAAAAATATTCAACAGGCACAGCAATGACATATAACATACTCTTGAGCAGGGTACTCATCATCTCATTAAATAGAAACTTAAAATAAGCAAGCTGTTGCAAAAAGTAAGAAAACAAATCGGTGGTGTGCAGTCATTTAAATATGTTTTTTCAATTTCTCACTGAGACTACTGAAAAGCAGGAAAGTAGAACATACTGATAGAAAGCATAACATAGCTGAATGATTGTTTCCTCCTTTCTTTTTTTCACTCTAAGGTGAAGGAACACCGGAGGTGGACATAGGTGAGGTCTTATTGAGAAACAAGTGGATTATAAAAACTTGGGAGCCAGGGAAGCTGATGCATTCACTACTGTCCATAAAGTTAGATTTTCAGTTAAATTGAAGAATCTGTTGAACATATTTTATTAAAAGGAGCGAGGAGGGCTGGAAGTGGGAGTGTATGAAAAATTAAATAAATGGTCTCTAGTGAAAAGGCAGAGCTTGGGAATTTCTTATGGGAGTGTAAGAGCTTAGAAATGTGTATTAGATAGTGGTTACTTCAGTTCACACATGAGATCTTAGCCTCATTCAGATATTCCATAAAGGGGGATACTTAACTTGAGATACCAGCTCAATATACCTACAACGGACCCACAGACCCACAGGTAGTAGCTGTCAGTTTTAAAGTTCTATTTGCCTTGAAGTAGGGTTTAGAAAAGAGTATTTATTTCTTATGAAGATTGTATTGGAATTTTGTATGTAAAATTAACATTATTCTTCAGGGACTTCTAATTTAAGATCTTACATCCTTTATATTTTTTATTAGACTCCTGGTTTCCTTTGCCTTCACTGCACCTCTGAGGCTCAAATGCTATGACTGTTACTTGAAGCTTCTCTCCTAATGTAAAAGATTTTATGGCACAAGAGTAAGAAATAAGTAGAAACAGAAAATTAAAAATATTTAATAACATACAAGAAGAAAACAGGTAAAATTAAATGTAAAAAAAAAAAAAAAAAAAGAGGTTCTAAATCAGCCTTGTTCCTGAAAAACAAGAATAAGTTTGGTTAAATAAAGGAACTACTTCATACAAAACAAAAGGGGAGAGATTTAGCTGATTGAACTTCATACAAAAGTTTCAGCTAGTAACTAGCCTCTTATGCTTAATGGGAAGAAAAAGGCAGCTCTGGAGGGCAATACATCTAGTATATTTCAAATGCATATCTCAAGATGAAATGAATGGTCATCTTCATGTGCAGATTTTTCTTAATTATAAAGGAAGTCTGGGGGGCTAGCTTAGATTTAGGTGCCTAACTTTTAAGTGCCTACATTAGGACAGATAAATCATGTCTAAGACATTTGAATATATGTTAATGACAAAATAAAGTGGAAAATTTAGTAGCAGACACTTTCAGAATATGTTTTAGTCAATCATAGACTATACTGGGCAGATACCTAGACTAAAGCACATTGACTCTGAGAATCTTATTAAAAATCCACTATAATCAATGAAAAGGTCTGAAATAGCACTGGCTTCAGGTAAATGACAAGTAAAAGTCTTACCTATTTCAAAACATTTAGAAACATCCTTTCAACTCCAAGTAGAAATTCCTGCTGAGTCCTACTAGACTTAATCCTTGTCTAAGGACCTGTATTTCTACATTTCTCTTCTCTTCTCCTCCACACTTGCAGATGGATTGTTTTACAGTCACTCTTTCCTCTGCATTATACATTTTGGCTGTTCCCACTCAATAACATCATATCCTTTTTTCTTGCCCCTTCATTTCTTCTTTATTTGTTATTTTAAAATACTATTTTGCTTCTGTTACTAAATTATTTTTTTTTGTTTCATTTGCTGATTTCTGAAAATCAATTTAGAGGAAGCCAAATAATTTTAGCTTGGATTTACTCCAACAGTTCCATCATCCCTTAATCACAAAATTCCACTCAGGCCTTTATTTCACTTTTGTATCTATACGGTAAGCAGCCTTCACATAGATGCACACACCATGCAGGCTCAGATAGTTTTTAAATTCCATCACTTATGCAGTGACTAGGTTTGGTTTTTTTTTGCTTTAAATATGAAAACAACAGAAATTTCAAGAATGCCTTTAAAAGCAAGGTACTTTCAGGACTTATTTTAATAATCCAAAGGTAACTCTACTGCATCTAAAGACCCTTTCCAGTTTTGAGTTTCTTCTCCTTTTGAGAAGGACAGACTACCCCCCCCCCCCGACACACACACACAGACACGCACCTTTTCCTCCCCACAGTGTAATGTGACCAAGTGGGCAAAGAAATTGTGGAATGTAATTTATTTCTAGGTGAGAGTTCAAAAGATGGGCAAATATAAGTCTATTAGCTGCACTGCAACAAATCATCTGCTCACTGCAGTACAACAAGGGAGCTTTTCAAATACCTGCTACTGCTGTATATATTTCTATAGGATTTCCAGGAAACACAAAGCAGTCAATTTCCAATAAAATTCCACTTTCCACCCTCTCCTCCTCCACTTTTTCTGCACGACTTCTTTATTTTCCTAAAAGAAACAGGTGGTAAAAGCTGACAAACAGGCATTTCCTGTTTGGTTTTTTTTTCCAAAAGACTGAATTAATTTTGTGATAACAGAGTTAATAATAAAGATTCTTCCTACACATATGCTCAAGAATATCTGATCTTTTTGTATCCAATGGATTGTTCCCAGTACTCTAGCACACATGGAGCTAAGGGCAGATCCCCCAGTATGCCACAGTTTCAATTAGCGATAACATAAGATAGGCAAAATATATCCATAGAAATATATTTTAGATTATTGATTAATAAATAGATTTTAAGAATATGTAGAAGAAATATAGATTTTTCAAAAGCAAATGCAGTGCTTAATAAAGTGACAATTTACTGCTCTGTGATGTCCTCTCTTTATTCACATAAAACCACAGCACTCAAAAATCAGATGAAATTAAGCTTGCCATAAAGATAACAGTTCACCATTTGAGTGTAGCTATCCTAGATTACTTGGCTGAGATTTCCAAAAGATATATCAAATAGCAATAGCTGTAATGCTTCTTTTCATGAGTCAACAGCCATATATCACCAAGCTCGTTTCACACAGACCAAAGAAATTCGCTGCTCTCTGAGGTCTGGTTTGAAATCGTTATCTAGAAAAGAAGGATCCTATAGCCCATTGTGATACCACAGAATCTGCAGACATTCAGTTAAGAAATTTTGCATTGAATTTTTAGATTTAGCCAAGAGCAGTTGCTCACTGAGGTAGAACAATAAAGTTATCCAGCCTGGGAAATAAGCCTCAGAACTGACAGCACCTTTTAATTAATTACTTTTATTCTGTTTTGATGGTCTTGGCATCACTTCATGTTTTATGGCTTGACTGAGTAGTGATTACAAGGTCCTCATGAAGTTGTTAAATGTGGTACATATGGTAGGTTTAGTTTATCCAATGAAACAATACTATTCTTAATTTTTTAAATATAATTACATTTCTATTCAGATAAACAACTTCTGGTATGGGCTCTGTAGTTAGTTCAGTATCTCATACCTGTTAAACTAGGGAAACATATAGAAATGTTCCTTTTCAAGGGTGAATATATGAACATATATAAGTACATTCTTCTAATTTATCTCTATGTGAACTTCCCAGGATATCAGAGTTCCCACTTCCTCAGTTTGCAGCTCCAAACTCAGCACTAATGTCTGAGACAGGGACGTATTTATATAAAATACTTTGCAATGGCTTGCATGTTTTGTCTTCAAACATGTGGTTAATAGATCTTTGGATCTTGAGTTCCAAAGCAGGAAAAATTATTAATTTATTTATTTAGTAGCTCAATAAAACATTCAAATGGGCAAGTCTACACTTATCACAGGTGGGAAGTTTCTAGAGATTGACGTGATCCTAAAGCTTTCAATTCTCAAATTTACTTTGTGCTTGCCACAGGTGTATAAGAACTGCAATTTGTGTTAGTCCCAAGAGAACTAATTATGTGTTAAGAAGAATGTACATTTTATTGTGTAGCATGCTACACGGAAAAATTACCATGCATGAGGCTTTTGAGAGATAGAACAACTTAGGCAAGTGATAGGTATAGTTGTGCATGGCTTTATTCCAAAGTGAACTCCCTTGAAGGCTTATCAAAACTAATGTTTTGGTTTGGTTTGGTTTTTTCATTTAAATGTATCTTTTTTTTCATAGTTTAGGATTTTGCCTTTGAAAATGCTTTAACTCCAACTACCATATGAAGGTCTTTTACACAATCTCAAGCTTCAACAGACAATCATTTTTGTTCCTTTTACTAGCAATGTTAGGAAAAGATTAATTTTACAAGAAGTCAACAGCTCTTTACTGCAAAGCCAGTGTCCAATGACACTGAGACTAACTGGCTAATTGGAATATCTTCATGCACAAAATTAGTACAAAAAGTCATATTACAGTAATAAAGTAGATGAAAACTTGAATTAACATTGTCCATACTCATGTGATCATCACTGCTATAAATAAGTATTGCTTAAATGTGTGACAGTTATGGCTTCAGGAAGCAATATTGCACAGCACTGAATTGGTTAGGCAGTCTTCTTGCATTATCTTTTGCTTGTATTTTGCATTGATGTGTGTGTAAATGTATATTTTTTACTTGTATGGAAGATCTGAATTACAGAGCTTAGAAAGATTTTGGCTGCTTTCACCAAAAGTCTGTGAATGATGTGGAGGTGGCATGTAGAAGCACAGATTGGAGGCAAAAAATGTATAATATGGTCCATGGTAGTGGAGCTACATGAAGGAAAAAAAAACACATCAATTTTAAAATATCCTGTTTGTCAGAAAATGTTTTTGTGGAAACTGATTCAGAATAAGAGTGGTTTTTTTCCCTTGCCTTACGTACTCTGTACAGGAACACTTGACTGCAGCATGGTCAGGTAGTTAATCTTTGATGCTAAAAACTCATCTTTGTGTCAGAGATTAATGTGTTGTGAGAGCAGACACAAACCTGGGTCTGCTATACTATAGGAAAATGGTCTGTAGTTTTGGAAATGGAAATTAGGAAGGAGCAAGGAAGCAGAGATCTGAATCTAGTTCTTGGCATTGCAGAAACGCTGAAATGTTTTCGTGTCATTCAAACGTGTTCTTGAAATTCATGTCAATGTATTCTTCTTTCCTGTTTGAAAGGCCTCAGTGGCTTTCTCATTTTAGCATATAAAGTTCTATGGCAAGCACAAGTCCGCCACCTGAGCCTAAGGCCTTCTACAGAATATTATCCTCAGAGGGCCTAGACAATCTCTATCACTTTACTGGTAAAGCAGTTTAGCTGACAGTGTGTTTTATTTGTCTGTATATTTTTAGTGAAGACGTGTTCTAGGTTAATCTATTAACTGACTTACCTGAGACTTCCCTGTTAGGAAGTTCTGGGTGTACCGAGGAACACTGAATACTAACATGCAGCCTACTTGTGGATGCCATTGAACGGAAAGTGGTCATTCTGATGCTTGTCCTAAAATCAGGAGCTGAAGCCATGAAAGTTCACCTTAGAAGGTATTCCAATTAAGATATTGACATTAAGGCCAACAGTATCTGGCTATACAGAAGAGCTGATGATGTTATAGTTGTTGTTGTTGCCCGGAACTGACTTCAAATACAAGGTCTTTAATACAGAGACAACTCTGTCACTGAAAAAACATCCATTCGGAAATCTAGGGAAATTAAATACTTCCTTTCACATGCTTTTTCCAGTCTATCCTTCTCCTGAACATACTGAGTTCATGTGTAAAACAGAAAACTTTCCTAGGAGTAAAAGAAAGCAGGTCATACATTCAAATAATATGACAATAATCTACCTGGACATTTTCTTGGGCCATAGTTCTCTATCTCATTTTCCATATCTGTCAGAATGGATGTATAAAGAGCAAATGTATCTGTGGTTCATCACAGCCCTGCTCTCTCTTGTGGAATACCTTGCTGACAATTTGTCATCAGTCTATGACTCTATGAAGTCGTAGTGTTTGGGAACAGCATAACTGAAAAGGTCTCAGACCTCTGCAGGAACTTCTTGCTCAGCTGGTAGAAACATGGACCATCACCTTTGTGCTACTTCATCTGAAAGGCATGCCTCTATCTCTACGGTGAGTCCTAGTAGGCTATTGCCTCTTGACAAATGGCAGCTTCAAATGTTCAAGGTTCGAACTCGGCTGCAGCTGTAGCTAGGGTTACAATAGCTTTAGGGTCATTTATTCTGACAGTTTCCTGGAGTTCAATTTTCTCTGCATTAAGGAAGTAAAATATAAGATCCTTTAACTCAATATCAGATATGAACACTGCCCCTACAAGGTAGGAAACCATTTCCTCTTTTATTGTGCTACAAAGTCATCCATGCAACCATTCAAGAGGTTTCATCACTGACAAATTTTAAAGCCTCTGCACGAGTTCACTGCCTTTTTTTTTTCTGAGAGTAGGGATAGCAATATTTTATTACTTTCTTCTTTTCATTAGGTATGTAGTTTTTAAACAAGTACCCTCACCTGCATTTATAAATATGTCTAATGAGACTGATCTTTGGTGTGCCTAGTCCCTAGTTCATCAGCAGATACTGGGAATACCTTCCCACATGATTCTGCAAATTCTACTCTCACCTTCTTCGGCTTAAAAAAAAAAAATACATATTCAGATCAAATTCTTACTGTGTCAGTGCAATAAGCAAATGCTGTCAGAGAAAACCTAAAACATCTTCTGAATAATTTGAGGATTAGAAAGACTAGTAAAATAACATTTTATTTGTGTTTAACCCCCATAAGTGATTTTGACCTTTCCTGATGGATTTGCTTAGTGAGCCTGAGTCATATCTCGAGTTGTACATTGTTCTGCAGTTTTGCAGTGCAAGGGTTGATGTAAACATTTTCTTCACTTTCAGTGCATACAGATTTTCATCTACAGTTTTTTAGGCTTGAATCTCTGGTTTAAACCAAAACAAATGTTTAAAACAAAAATACATGTATTACCCAGGATTCCTGATACCAAGCTTCTTATTTTGATGCAAGAGCAAACAGCTAGAGTACCTATAGCTGAGTCGCTGAATATGTGTCCTAATCTCATGGATTGGTCAGCATGATACTGTTCAAAACACAGAAACTGGTATATTATAGGTATCATGGCAAAACAGAATAGTCCAGTTTATCAAAGGTAAAGTTGAGGTCACAACTCCTATCTAATAACTCTATTAGAAGAGTTTTGCTTCTGTTTTCTGTTTATGAGTTAATTAAGAGCTATACCTAATTTTCTCCATATATCTCTAAGTAGCGATGACATACAATTTCTAAGAACAATTACTTGTGACCCATTTGTTGAGTGCTTGAAATTCAAAACAGGAATCATATTGAAATGAAGTTATGTCATTTATAAAGTTTTTACCTGACTGGAAACATTAATTATGTTAGTGAACTCACTTTATGTGACTATTCTCTTCTATTAGCTTAGTATTCTCTGTTTCCACCAAAAAAAAAAAAAAAAAATCCTGCCAGAAAATGTCATAGTTATAGATAGTGAGGACATGTTAAAGAGAGAAAACACAGACACTGCTAAAGCAAATCTGCTTCTTAAAGCAGGTATGCATTATTGTCTCAAAGTTTTGTTTTATTTTTTTCAGCTGCAGTTTCACTCATACGTCACATAGGATTCCAAAAGCATTTGAAAAGAAAAAGGTAAAAAGGGAAAACCAACATCAGAAACATTTTTTTTCTAACACCTTGCATATCAACATTTCATTCTAGCATTGTAAAATGATGATTCACATGTGGCTAATATGATACTTTTAAATGTTTCTTCATATTTCAGTTAATGTCGTTCCATGTTAAGAAAGCAGGTGCTGAGCAAATAGACTCTTCTGAATGAAGACTAGTATAAATTCCCTCTCTACATTCTTTCTGGGATCAAAAGATGGACTTCAGCCACTCTGTTTAGTTCCAGACTTCTAAATTTGGAACGAGATCACACTTTTTACTGTAATATGAAGTTGGTGACATTCATACTATAATCCATTAGAGGCTGAGCTGAACCATCAAATTCATTTCGATTGTAATCCCAAGCACTTCAAATACAGTTCTCCATAAGGGAAATTTAAATACATTAAGTCAGTTAAGATCTGCAGCTCTTCATGTGTTGTTAAGAGATCTCAAAAAAGTATATATTAGAGAGAACATATGACATTTTTACCAGGTAAGAATTATTTTGAATAACTGGTTGAAAGGCATTACAGCTATTTGGTAAGTTTTTGCAGTTCTCCCCTTTACACAACATACAATAAACATTCAGCTTCTTTTTTATTGTTTGCTCCTATTGATTTTTTTTTCTTTTTTTTTCTGCAAACACGTGGGTTCTTGATTTTACATTAAGATTCCTAATTACGCTGTTCTGATCAGTATGTAATTATTCTGTGTATTAATGCAAATATGATTTTCTGACATTTAACTTTGTGCGCTAGTGAAGTTAAAGCAGCTATTTATTTAGAATAGCATGGCAGACATTATGGCAGGAAATGTAAATCACACTCAAGTTCAAATGTTAAAAATGGATTAGAAATATTCATTAAATGTGCAGGAATGAAGGGTAATTCAAGGTGGTACTGTATACTCGTTCAACAGGAAATGCAGGAAATTCTGCTTAATGATTTTGAGACAATCATTTAGACATAATTTAAATGTCCAAACTTTGGATCTCCCAAGGCATAAGAACCTGAATGGTTAATAGGGCAATTATTATAAGAGCTTGCTATTATGAATGCTGGAGGTTAATTTAGAACATGTGAAGGTCACTGAAATTCAGAACTGCAGATACTTGTTAAAATAGGGTTGGTTTTTTGGTTTTTTTTTTTTGTTTTTGGGTTTTTTTTTTTGTCACTGTACCATATTTAAGAGTATTTTTACCCTACTTCCAAATGTCTACCTGTACTAGATTTATGATCTGGAGGTTCCAAGATTCCCAAAGCCATCTACAGAAAAAAAAAAAGCATAAATCACATGTATGTCAGCAGCATATTTACGTTCATATTTTTCCTGTTTTTAAGGATCTTTTTTTTTCATTTTCCACATCTTTTGTGTCAGTCTAATTTATTTAAGTCTAGCTGCCCCCTTTCCACTTACCAACTCATAATCCTACTGAAATCAAGGGTAATAATCCTGACAGACTAATTACTCTCTGCTCCATTCTTCCTGTGAAAACAAACAAACAAAAGTACAAAGAAAAAGCAGTGCAAACAAAACCTTTGATGATTTCATATGTAAGAAAACTGAGAGCACTTTTCTAACCTGTCTGGAGTGGATATTCAAGATGAAGCAGAGAGGTGCAAATGGGGTGAGTCACTGCATTGTGTGGGATATTGTTATGTTGATTTTTCTGCCTTCATACACCAGGAATTTGACTGAGAAGTTAGCACCAGTGACACCAACTGCTCCAAAAAAAAAAGAAGGAAAGTGCACCTAATTCCTCCTTTCTGCTCTCATCTTTACAGTGAGAAGAAAAGAGCATACATTAGAATTTAGTTCAAAAGTAGTAGCTACAGCCCTCATGTCCCTGAGTTCAACAAATGCTCCCAGACCCCTTAGTTCAATAGAAATTTGCACAGATAAAGTAGTTCACTCACATTTCAAACTGGATATCCCTAAGGAGGTTCCTCTTTTGCAGTCTCACAGCCTCCATGATGCCATGAAAACTTCTGGTGCCTCAAAAAAGATCATTCTTTCTTTTGTATGGTTCTTTACAGGTGTGTCTGTTGGTTTTCCACAAAGGACTGAGCTGAGCAGTAGGAAGAAACAGCAGCAATTGTGTCTCAACTAATGCATTAAAAGAATCAACAGAACCTTCCCCTGCTCTGGAACTCAATCATTTATTCCATTGAAATTGAGAATGTTGTTCCTTGCATGGTGTATATTTATGCTAGGTCCATATATGGGGATATGGGGATGGAGGAGGAGCTGACAGAGAGCTTATGGGTCAAGATTAGAGGATGGGGACGGACAGGGGACGTTACGGTGGGGGTCTGTTACAGGCCGCCTGGCCAGGAGGACAGAGCAGATGAAGTGCTCTATAGGCAGATAGGAGCAGCCTCACGGTCACAGGCCCTGGTTCTCATGGGGGACTTCAACCACCCTGACATCTGTTGGAGAGACAACACAGCAGGGCACAGGCAGTCCAGGAGGTTCCTGGAACGCGTGGATGACAACTTCCTCCTGCAGGCGATAGAGGAGCCGACAAGGAGGGGTGCCATGCTCGACCTTGTGCTCACCAACAGGGAGGGGCTGGTGGGGGATGTGAAACCAAAGGGCAGCCTTGGCTGCAGCGACCATGACATGGTGGAGTTCAAGATCCACGGGGCAGCAAGGAAACTACATGGCAAGCTCTCTGCCCTACACTTCAGGAAGGCAGGCTTCGGCCTCTTCAGGGACCTGATGGGCCAAGTGCCATGGGAGATGGCCCTGGAGGGAAGAGGGGCCCAGGAAAGTTGGTCCATATTCAAGGAGCACCTCCTCCAAGCTCAGCAGAGGTGCATCCCGATGAAAAACAAGTCGGGCAAAAAGGCCAGGAGGCCGGCGTGGATGAGCAAGGAGCTCCCGGACCAACTGAAAGTGAAAAAGGAAGCCTATAGAGGGTGGAAGTGGGCCAGGTAGCCTGGGAGGACTACAAAGAGGCTGCGCGAGTGTCCAGGGATAAGGTAAGGAAGGCCAAAGCCCTGGCAGAACTGAATCTGGCCAGGGATATAAAATGCAACAAGAAGAGCTTTTATAGGTACGTAGGGGACAAAAGAAAGTCCAGGGTAAATGTAGGCCCCCTCCAGAAGGGAACTGGTGTCCTGGTTACCCAGGACATGGAGAAGGCTGAGGTTCTTAATGACTTTTTTGCCTCAGTCTTCACCAACAAGAGTTCTTGTCCCACCACCCAAGCTGTAGAAGGTGCAAGCAGGGACTGCGAGAATGAAGAACTGCCCACTGTACTCGAAGAGCAGGTTCGGGATCATCTGAGGAACCTGAAGGTGCACAAGTCCATGGGACCTGATGAGATCCATCTGCAGGTCCTGAGGGAACTGGCGGATGAAGTTGCCAAGCCACTGGCTATCGTATTTGAGAAGTTGTGGCGGTCTGGTGAGGTCCCCGATGACGGGAAGAGAGGGAACATAACCCCAATTTTTAAAAAGGGGAATAAGGAAGACCCAGGTAACTACAGGCCGGTCAGCCTCACCTCTGTGCCTGGCAAGGTCATGGAGCAGATTCTCCTGGAAAGCATGCTAAGGCACATGGAGAGCAAGGAGGTGGTTGGTGACAGCCAACATGGCTTCACCAAGGGCAGATCGTGCCTGACCAATTTGGTGGCCTTCTATGACGGGGTGACTGCATCGGTGGACAAGGGATGAGCAACTGACATCATCTACCTGGACTTGTGCAAAGCTTTTGACACTGTCCCGCATTACATCCTTCTGTCTGGAGAGACATGGGTTTGATGGACGGACCACTCGGTGGATAAGGAGTTGGCTGGATGGCCGCACTCAGAGAGTGGTGGTCAACGGCTCAATGTCCATATGGAGACCGGTCATGAGTGGCGTCCCTCAGGGGTCTGTGCTGGGCCCGACCCTGTTCAACATCTTTGTCAGCGACATGGACAGTGGGATAGAGTGCACCCTCAGTAAGTTCGCCAATGACACCAAGTTGTGTGGTGCCATTGACACGCTGGAAGGGAGGGATGCCATCCAGAGGGACCTTGACAGGCTGGAGAGGTGGGCCTGTGCCAACATCATGAAGTTCAAGCAGGCCAAGTGCAAGGTCCTGCACCTGGGTCATGGCAATCCCAGGCACAAATACAGGCTGGGCGGGGAATGGATTGAGAGCAGCCCTGAGGAGAAGGACTTGGGAGTGCTGGTGGATGAGAAGCTCAACATGAGCCGGCAATGCGCCCTTGCGGCCCAGAAGGCCAACCCCATCCTGGGCTGCATCAAGAGAAGCATGGCCAGCAGGTCGAGGGAGGTGATTCTCCGCCTCTATTCTGCCCTGGTGAGACCCCACCTGGAGTACTGTGTCCAGTTCTGGAGCCCCCAACATCAGAAGGACATGGACCAGTTGGAGAAAGTCCAGAGGAGGGCCACGAAGATGATAAAAGGGCTGGAGCACCTCTCTTATGAGGACAGGCTGAGAGAGTTGGGGCTGTTCAGCCTGCAGAAGAGGAGGCTCCGGGGAGACCTGATAGCGGTCTTCCAGTACCTCAAGGGGGCCTACAAGAAAGATGGGGAAAGGCTGTTTAGAAGGGCCTGTTGCAACAGGACAAGGGGTAATGGTTTTCAAATAGAGGGAGGTAGATTTAGATTAGAAATTAGGAAAAATTTTTTTACGATGCGAGTTATAGAACACTGGAACAGGTTGCCCAGAAAGGTGGTGGAGGCCCCATCTCAGGAAACGTTCAAGGCCAGGCTGGATGAGGCTCTGAGCAACCTGATCTAGCTGGGGGTGTCCCTGCTCCTTGCAGGGGGGTTGGACTAGATGACCTTTGAAGGTCCCTTCCAACCCTAACCATTCTATGATTCTATGATTCTATATGTGGAAGTTAGCAGAGATCTGGGGTTACTCTCAGTAAGCAGTTTGGCTAGTCACTCAGTTTTAGAAAATAAAAGCTTAGCACTTCAGACTCAAACGTTTCCAAGGCAATTATCCTTGTTTCCAGAGAACGATTGAACACAGCTTTAATTTACCAGCAGTTATTGCTTCTCTTGGGCTGTGACACTCTGGATCAGATGAAAGTCTCTAAAAAGAGAGGGTGCATCTTCCCAAGGAGCAATGTGGCACATTTATTTTGGGAAAGATTATCTGGAGAACCCAAAATAGACTGTGACAGCCAAACACGGTCCATTAAGTATGAGTATGGTTCCCGAGAAAAGCAGACAAAAAGCATTCAGCAAAGTTTTGGAAATGGCAGTTTTGGCAATGGGTTTCTTGGAGTGTTGTCTTCAAGGAAAAGATGGAAGATCAGCCTTGTAACTATCTTCACCTTGGGGGTTCCACCTCTTATGAATTAGTAGTAATTCCTTCTATAGACATAATTTATTTGTTTGTTTCTTTTTAATTTCTCAAAATGTAAAGCAGCCTAAATTGTAATATTAATTACAGTTTAGGTGACCCTCTCTCTCATTCTCATAACTGTCACTTCAGTGATATAACTTAAATTAAGAACTTTATTACCTTAACATTTCTCATTTAGCACAGACTGCTATACAAACGTACAAGCTAGGGAAAGCAGAAACAAATCACACCAAAGAATTCTTCAAAGATCATTTCCAAAAGCTGATTTTTTTTTCTTTTTTTATAAAAAAAAAACCCTAAGCAAATTAGTTGCAATTGCTGAATACCTACATGAGACTTTCTCAGCTTCAATATTTAACAGGAAAACAAAAACATTTATTTTATAGTACTGCAGAGAAAAGTATCAAGACATACCAATTATTAAACTATTTTTGGAAAGTGACACTGTGATACTTTTTCTCATGATGAGGTGTCTTTTTTAGGGACAAATTTTTCAATTGCAATATGTATTTTCAAGGTATTTGGAATCCATCTACCCTACCTACAGTGTTAAACAACAGCATAAGGAACATTAGAAAGGCAATCAAAAAATCAACCCTCTGAGCTAGCTGCTGACCAAAAGGAAATATTGTAGGCCAGGACATGGGTAAGATCTGAGATCTCAGTTCTTTGTGGAAATGACTTTCAGAATTTAAGGTCCAGAAGCCTCTTCAAAAGTTGCCACACAGTGAGTGGAGCAAAAGAATAACCTGGTGGCCTAACAAAAGTGCCTGTTTAGGAAATTACACTCTCTTTGCCTTCTGTATCCTGCCTCAGGGATTGTTTTATTATGTTTATATTTAAAAATAAATTTACAAAATGCCTTAATATTCTTCATATCTGAGGGCAAAACCCAGAACTTTAAGGCTGGCTGTTAAGATTTTAAGGCTTTGCTTTCTCATTATTCTTGTCATTTTTTATTTACTTTTCCTATATACTGTAATTAGTCTTTTAAAATGTCTTTGAATTTTGCAGAGTGGCATTGTTTTATCACTTTTATATATTCCTGTTTCCAGCACTTTCTGTTGCATACTACCTTATGTTTGGTACTAAGGAGACTTCCCAGATGGTTGGAGTACACAGATCTACAGCCACTCTGGCTAAAGTAAATACTAGTTCGTTACATGAGAAATGGAGGCAATCACTGAAATTATATTTTCCTTGCTTTTAAAGAAATAGTCTCTGCTACATTTCTGTAGGAAGTCCATACCTGTCAGTGCACGGTAGGTGTGTTCAGAAGTTCTTTCCAGATTTGACCCCTCAGCCAAAAGATCACACAGGGTGGAGTTAATTTGACTAAATACAGGCTCCTTGTGCTATCTCAGATGCTCGCTGCCAACATATATGACGAAGAATTCCAGTGAGCCACATCTGTTTCTAGCACGTGGGATTTGTTTGGTTAAAGGAAGACATCTACGTGTGAATTGACTTTCAAAAGCTCCCTTATAAAGTCTGTTGGAAGAAATTAGCACTTCTTGTGTCTAATTAATTACATTCTAAGATAGATACGTATATCGTCTTGATTGATCAGCTTAAAAAAATTCTGAGAGTGGTTGTGGTTTGGGGTTTTTTGGTGGTTTTTTGTTTGTTTGGGTTTTTTTTCCTTATGTTTAAGCAGCTGTATATCACAGGCTTCCTTGTGCATTTCTACAGTGTGCATGTCTAAATCTGTAAGTGGGACAAACTCCAGCCCTGGCTTCTGGAGCTGATTCCTCAGCAGGAGGATACCGAGTGCCCAGGCTTGGGTGTGTGCCGAGGCAGAGTCCTAGTATTTATAGAGTCAAGCCTAGGGGAACCTGCACAATTCAGGCAGCAACTGACCCAAATGATTTCTGACGGTTCATGATTTTTGCGTTAGGGTACCTCAGGTTACCTAACTCTTGTTTTAGATACATAAGTCTTTCACTGCCTTTCAGTGCCCATATCCTGTATATGGTCCCCCAAAACCTGATCACAGAATCCATAAAGCTGGTCTTTAAGTGCTAGACAGGGTACAACTAATTTCATCTACCCAAAAATAACATATTTTTGTGGTGACTCTCTCGCATCTTTGATTAAAGGTGTACTGCTGTTCATTTGCAAAATGATATGACTTACCCTCCTCTCCAAAAAAAAAAAGCAGTGAAGAAAGGAAGCTTTAGGAGTTACTAAGTCAGTACTCACTTTTAAATTTATTATTTGCAGATCATGGAACCAGCAGATGTTGACAACTTTGTCAGAGACATTACAGGAAATCATGCAAAATTATAAAAGTTCTAAGTGGTTTTACTGAAAGGAATAAATACATAATTAGAGTGTTATTAAAATTCAGATGTTCCAATTTTTTATTTCACAGCTATTATGACCTAACTGTTTCTGGTTTACTTAGAGATACTTGAGTTCACAGACCATTGACCGAATGGCCTGCAACAGCCACTCAGGAATCATTATGGTCTTTTATGTTAAACTGGTTTCCACATAAAGGCATTAAGACACATTTGGAAGTGGAATAGGGCCAGCTAGGGCCAGCAAAGAAGGCTGAGATGTATGGCAGAATTTCCATGTAATAAAAACATGCAAAAAAAGTTGAATTATTTGGTCAGGTAAAGAGAAATATTGAAAGGGAACTTATTCAGGTTATTGATACAATATAAAACATATGTTAAAAAAAGAAGAAAAGAGTTACTGTTATCTGGCCTGTCCCACAGTATATTAAAAAAAACCCCACAACATCATAAAATAAAGTAAAAAGAAGATAGATATCTAGTGCTTTATAAAAGATGCTTCTACACCAAATAGCCTCAGCAAATAGAGTTAGCACTGCAGAAAATCATGAGAGAATATATTTCAACTGGGTTGTAAAAAAAAAAGATGGGTAATTTTATACTCACTAATAACATTTGTAACTATGGTAGCTAAGATAACGATAAGGCTAATCAGATCTCTTGTTGTAGGGTATACTCTGACAACATGATGCAGTCAGGAAGGAATTATTTGTATCCTGTGTAACATATAATTTTACATAGCTGATTATATGTCCTATGGAGGAAGATTCTGCTAAAATGCTAGGTGAAGACAGTACTAGAATCACTCTGTTGCACAGTGACTTTGATCTAGAATAGGCAATCTTAGCAGTGACATCTAAATTTAGTTATGGGTGAGACTGTTTGTCCTGGTTTTGGCAGGGATGGATGCCCCCACTTATATACTGAGCATGACGTTTATGGCATGGAATACTCTCTTTGGCCTGTTTGGATCAATTATGCTGTCTGTCTTTCTCCCAGCTTCCTGCATCTGCAAATTAGCGAGACTTGGAAAGCAGGACGGTGTCCTTGGTCTCATTCACAACAACTGGTATCATCAGGGTGTTTATGAACATTCTTCACACACAAAATCCAAAACATACCAGCTACTGAGAGGAAAAATTAACTCCATCCCTGCCAAAACCAGGACACTGTTAAACACATTAGTAAGACTAACAATGTAGATTATTTTTCCTTTAAAATTTTACCTATATTTACTTATAAAATTGTTAAAAGAGAAATTGTTTTAATTTAATTTGCTTGACTTTCATGTCTTAAATTTAGTCTTTTACATAAATTTGTAGAAAAACAGTGCAATGCAAAGTAGCTATGGAGAAGCCGCATAAAACAGAGAAGATTTCAAGCCTAAGCACATTTTTTTTGCCATACACCTGTTGTAAAACCACAGTTTCCTGGGATTTCTCATACATATGGTGACAGCAACAGCAGCATAAAAAAATGTCATTTTGGTAACATATGCAAAAATCTGGAAACTGAACTGATACTGAAAGGTAAGATTTCTACATACTTATGTTGTAAGCCAAATTCCAGAAATCCAGTTACTTTATTAATTAATTGAGATACTGTTTCAAATTGTCAAACCTATAACCATTCTTGTTAATTAGTTTTGCTTTTTCTCTCACTGCTGATAAATAGGTTATTTTTACCACTTTCAGGGTAGAAGAGAAAAACAGTGACACTTGTTTTTTCCAATTTTGTAAAATTCAGTATTGCAGGCTATATAATCATTCAGAAAATGCTTAGTACCTTTCTCTGGTCCATGTAAAACTGTTCGTGACATGCTATTGGTCTGCAGAATAACAAAATCTAGCACTTTACCAAAGCTTTCAACAAAAATGTGAGGGCTTCCTTCTTTTTACAAATGGAGAAACTGAAGCACAGCCTGGTGAAAAGACTTGCCAAGGTAACTGGACAGACAGATGGCAGAAAAGTGCCTAGAGGTCAGGTCACCTGAATCTTGCTCCTCTGGGGTATGCACTTAATAAGTCTTCTCTGCTCCGAAGAGAAAGTCATCAGACAATTGGTCCTATCAAACATGTAATTTCAACCATATGTTCTAAGCAAACATTTGTACAGAAACATGTTATTTTCATTGCGCTTCAGTAATTATAGGGTTACATGGGAATTAGTATAATTATCACTGAATAAAAGTTAAAGATAGGTCACTAGAGGCAATTTTACAGTCTGTGAAGACGTTGAAGATAGAATAGGTGTTTAGGTAACTATATAAGAGTCTTTGCTTTGCAAAGTCAGTCAGTAGTTACTATGCTTGCAAATATTCTGTGTCACTTAGGCAAAATATGTGAAAACCATAGTGAGCCAAACTGAGACTTCTCCTTTGCAAGGAGAAACATGAGAAACAGAATATATGTGCAAAACAAATTGCTTTTTCTGAATAGCTCCATAAATATGGATCTATTTAGAACTATAGGGAGAAAGCTTAGCCCAGACTAGCTTCAACTCAGACTTACATACTGACTTGGGATGAAAATGTTTCTGTGGAAGAAGCTGCTCTACCTCAACAATAAGGCTTTTAGCTACAAATAATTTTCTGTTTTCTCTTTGGGGGCAGGGGCAGAGTGGGGAGTTCTTTTTCTTCCATACACACTCTCAAATTATTTAACAATAGGCAAATTTACATGAAAATAAATCGAGTTGAGCTAATGCATCTTATACTTTGTGTGACTACTGATTGCAGTGGGATCATAGTGTGACCTAATGTGATGTTATGATAATCTCTACAGCAAACAAATATAACATTACAAGGGTACATAGCCAGAACAGGGGAAAAGTACAAATAGTCAAATGTATCAAAATCTAAATTGACTTTTATATAACAATAATATTGACATAAGAGGGAAAATGTAATCTAAAATTCTGAATGGATGAGGAGATACAGAAGTCTGAACAGAGATGCTTGCTGTTTCAGATACCCTAAAATATTTTGTCTGCCCTCCTGATGCTCCTCCAAAGATGAGAGTTAGGTCCTGTATCATACCCATCACTCCTATGTGAAAGTTTTATACACTGCATGGAATCTAAAAAGACACCAGGCACCCATGTTAGGCACCTGAATTGCTTCTCAGATTTCTGTGCAGCGTCCTAAAGAACAGGCAGTCAAAATATATGGAGCAAAAAAAATCTATCTACATTTAATGTGGAGTTCAGTAAGTAAGGCTGCATCTAAATTGCTTGGTAAGTGTCTCTGTGGCAGGCTGGCAAGTCCTGGTCCACTTATCATTCAAGTCAGAGACCTGTTAGCTGTGCAGAGTGGCGGCTTTCCAGCCTGCACACCTGAGTTGCCTTTCCATAAAAGAAATTGTTCATTTTTTTTCAAAGGAATATATTATTAAATTTAAGCTCTTACTGAGGAAGCTTTGGGCAAGATGTCTTTTTATTTCATAGTAAGAATGTGGTAACTGAAGTAGACTTCATAATCTGGTCCGATTTTTAAGAAAATTGTAGGAAAAAAAGGTGAGCAATAAGACTTGCCTGTGTGTAACATGCATGAAATTGGTATTCATTATCCCAGACTGTCTGTTGCACAAAAAGACACTGATCTAATATGTGTCAGACCATAATATAGAGAATGGAAGATTGCTTGCACTTTCCTCTTCATGGCTGCTTTCTCTGTACTTTCAATCAGATTTTCTGGCAGCAACTTAAGCAGCATTGAAAGTATAACACAAATTTCTCTTCATTTCAAACTGTTACAATAACAGATTAAAATTCCACGCTTTGTCAGCAGTCAAATAAAGCACATAAACCTAGGTAGTGTGAAAACATTGCAAGGTATGTGAATGTTAGACTGAATAAAGTATAAAATGCATAATCTAAATAAAAGTAATTCATCTGTACTGTAGCATGCATCTTATGCAATCATTAATTTCAAGTTGTTTAGATAAACCACAAACTTCAACATATTTATCATCATGCAATTTAAAAACAAATAAGAAATTACAAAAAATAATTTTTTTATTGCCAGCGAAGGTTAATTGATGGATTTACATATGATGCTGAAGTGCATCAAGAAATAATAAAGCAAATAATAATGAAACCTGTTCATATTGTAAGGTGCTACGTTTATTCTAAATTTCTAGTGCAGTTAGTCTTGAATCTCAACAGAAAATTGTGCTTCCTTTGCCTGGCTTCATTAATTAGTAAATCCAGATTTATACTGATCAAAGCAATCGAAGAACATCAATCAGAAGTCCAGCAGAGTACAACCGCCAGTAAGATAGATAAATAAACAAACATTGAATTATTTAAATATCAATTACATTAAAAGTTACTTTCCCTTATGTTGTTATTATACTATTAAACTTTTTTCATTTGTTCTATATGCAGACACAAAATATCACAGGAAAAGAATGTAAAAAAAAAGAAAAAGCATATGCTTAAAACTGAATGCCTTCCAATTTATATTGAAATCCCCTGATGGTATAAGTACAGATAATGTGTAATCTGTTCTTGATTTACAATAAATTTTGATGTTATTCTAGTAAAATGATAAAACAATAATAATCGTTGTACCCTATAAATCATACTGTTATTTTAAGCTTCTTTCTCTATGAAAGTCTATCTTGTGGGCTGCAAAAAATAATGCATTATCTGAAAAATTTTGGCATAAAAAATTTCTTGGCATACTTGCATTCTTTGTTAGAGCACAGTTCCTGTTAGGACAAGAGCTATCTTAAAGTAGTTGAACTAATTTTCTGATCTCAGTAAGAGGGCGAGCTGGAGAATGACAATTCAGTTTTGCCAAAACTTGTAATATTTAACATGTTTAAATTTAAATTTAATATTTAACATATCTAAAAACTAGATATTTTGGTGTTTTGTGGGTTTTTTTACTGAACAAAAATTTGCTGAAATATATGTTTTTAAAGGAGAAGGGATTCGTTCAGCTTTACCTCCTTCTGTTTCTCTCCCTCTCTTCCGCAGACTGGTTTCTATCTCTTTCTCATAATTTTGTCATAAATGACTGGAAAGCTTGGAAACTGAAAAATCTCTTTATAAAAACTTTCCTACACTACTTTTTCCCCATAAATGTTGTGGCTCAAATGAAATAATGTGTTACAAAGAAATACACCAAAATGAAAATATTCTGATTAGTGCTTACAGTCTCTATCCTTTAAAACCAAATAAACCATGCAAACAGTAGAATTTTTTTTAATGAAACTTTAAAGTAAGTTATAGTTTTAAGTTCCAAAAGACGCTCTCTCAAAAGTACTTAATGTAAAATAACCAAATGATCATACGGGTACAAGAAGATAAATTCTTTATTACTTATCCACTGAAATAATTGATTTGGTGAATTTTTCAATTATTTTAAAAGTTCACAGTACCTGATCATTTAGTCTAAATAAATTTTCATATTTCATTAAGGACAATTCTTTTTTCTCCTTGGGATTAAAAGTTGGAGACATACTGAGTAGTTTATTGTCATAGTTCAACCTTATCTACTTAAGTTCTACTTACTTCACTTATCTAATTTAAGTTCTTAAATGTTATAACAGGTAGGACCAGTACATAATGAGAAATGAACTCTTCCAGTCCACTCCAACACCTTATGGTAAATTGCACACAGTCTGTCTCTTGCTGTTTACCTAGAAGTTTTGAACTGGTTTGAGCAGTTTCTTTCTGACAACACAGCATGCAAATTCCTTAATTTGCTTCTGAACTGAAATCACCTATGGGTGATTCCTTCCTTAAGAAAGAAATATTTCCGTGGTATCAGTGTCCCAAGGTTCACTCAGAAAGACAACATTTTCAAATTATCTACAGTTTATTTGTAATACAAAGTTTGTTTGATTTTTTTTTCTCTACATTTATATCGAAATGTGGCAGAATAATTCCTTTTTATCAAGATGCTTACTGAGGTATTTATGCAGCAAGAGTTAATAAGCTATTTCTTGTTTTTTGCATACTGAAATTCTAAGCATATAATCATGGCTCAGCTTTTCCTTTGAAATTGCAGAAGCTTGTTTTTGTTTATGATCTGTCTCGAGTCTGTATAACAGACTGTCCAGGCCGTACAACAGTTTGTTTTCCAGTCTGTTTAGATGATGTAGTGTTATCTGCAGTTGTTTGTTTATTTGTATTTCATCTTTAGGAGAATCTGGTATGCACCAGACAGCCTTGTCCTGATAAAACCATCTTATTAGAGCTTGGCATTCCTGTCTGGATTTCTCCTTGCACTTTCATTTTTTTTGTTCTGTAGAAAACTAAAGTAAGCCTGGCTCAGCCTTAACATTGCTTTAGTGTTATGTATACAATGTTTCTTATTATTTACAAGCTTGTTATTTGAGAACATTGCTAAAATAATATTTTAGCATGTTAGATATTTCCTCCAATACTTCACTTGTAATGTATAAGGAGCTTTGTTTTAATTTTAAAAATATTGTTCAACTATTAACAATATAAATACTTTTAATTAAGTTTATAAAAACCTGTCTTATGAAAAATGTAAGAATAAAACAATAAACCACACTTCTTTCAGGCTTATTTTTTATTCAATCCTTCCTTACATTGGGAAAACAAAAAAAAACCCCGAAGTCTTAAAAAACTTTATCTAAAAAAGCCTCAAATGAAGTCCAGATATTTGAGAAATTTAAGTAATATATTACTAGACTGTAAATTATTCTTCTAGATCTGGTGAAATTTACCCTGAGGTACTTAGACTTCAACCTAATGAAGCAATAAAAAACATTAGTGCACGACAGTTAACTTTCCGTATTATTAAGAGGGTAAACACAAAGCTTACCTGTAAGAAGGAATAGCTGGAATATCATAGGACTGATATCATACTTTCAAACTCAGAAAACTGCTGGGACAGACTGTCCGTTGGTAAGGATATAGAAGATGGCAAGAGGCTAAGTAACAGTCAACATAGATTTGTCAAGAATGAATTATGTCATTCCAAAGAAACTTCGCTCTGTAGTAAGAGATAAAAAGATTTGTTGACATATACCATTATGTAAGTAATGTATGTGAGACTGCCACACATCATGTTCTCACTGCAAAATGAGTGAAAATTCATCTAGATCAAAATATTGTGAGTTGCATATACAATTAGCTGAAGATCCATACTGAAAAAGTAGATATCATGGTGCAGTGCCAAAATAGAAAGCTGTGTCAAGTGGTGTTCCACAGAAATCTGTTCTGAAACTGGCACTATTTAATATTTTCATTAATTATCTGGACACTGGAATAGAGGCAATGTTTATTAAATTTAGAGATGATACCAAACTCAGAGCAAATGCAAGCACATTGAAGCACAGGGTTAGAATTCAAAATGATTTACAAAATGAGAAAGTAGCATAAAGTAAATAGAGTGCAATTCAAAATGGGACAAGAGCAAAATATCACTTTAAAGTAGATATAAATAACCACAAGTACAACATTGAAATCAACAAGTTAGACAGCAGCGCTGCTGAAAAATACTGAAGCACTGTCGGGCTTAGCTATACACAGTGGGCACCTAGCACTGTTTGATACACTCTATGGCGTTATGCCTGCCTTCCAGCAGCCCCTGCAGGAAAGCCTGTCACCGTTGGCCTTGTGTCATACCTTGGGGTCACATCTGCGTGTCTTACATATGCTAGGGCATCTCAAATGGTCTTTATCATCTGTGTGTGTGGGTAACTGAACTGAGTCTTAAATAAATACAGCCAATGGAGCCCAGAGGGCTACTTAGATCATCTGAAAGTAGGCACATACACATTGTCAAATGAATAGCTCTCCAGGCTACATTGGACTTGATTCAGTGACATCTAGATACTGTTTCAGGAAGGCACAGGTTTCTCACTGGCATTGTGTCATATCTGACAGTCCCATCTGGATCTTTCAGATACATTGGGTAGCTCAGATGACATTAGGCACCTATTGTGGGCAGCTAAATCAAGCTTTACATTTCCAGTGGCTATTCTGGATTCACATACCCTGTCTACATCTGAATACAGCATTTCAGCTGTGTGTGTGTCAAAGACCTGACAGATACATTTAGACATTTAGGCTTACACAGTCTGAGATTAATTCCATCCTGATAGGGTAAAAAGACTCCATTTGGTTGCCTCATCAAGATTGAGCTAAAGTATAAGAAAAGAAAAATCTAGAGAAATTTGTTACATAAAAATTTTTCAGTCCCAAAATATAGGAAACGTTGCTAATGAAGGATGATTTCCTTGTCTGTGTAGCAAGGACAAGAAGTTCCCCTCCTAAAATGTAGGAAATTAGATTTAGTTTAGGCACAAGTAAGAACTTTTGATTTGTACAGATGGTGAAGATTGTCTTTGAATATTGTGTTATTTCTATCAGTGGAAGTTTCCATAAAACAAGTTAGAGAAAGAGCTACCATGAATGATTTATGTCCAGTTTATCCTGTCTTAAGGACAAACTGTTAGATCTCTCATAATGCTTTTGAATCTACTGCTGTGAATCCATAATCTTAAAATATAATTAGGATCATTTCTCTTCCTTCTTTTATGCTTTGGTCTTGATATTGTTGACATTTAAATTATCGTCATTTAGATTTTGTGTTAATGTTCTAACTAAAATATGATGGGTCATACCTCTTACAGTTGTACTTATGGGATGGCCATAGCCAGACAAATAGCTGGCTATTGTGGAAACTTAGACTTTGTGGATGAAGATCGATATTAGAATAAACACCTATTTCTACTTTTATCAGTTTAACAGAGGCAGAATCTAAACATCTTTGGGGAGAACAGGGAAGGGTGCAGGGGGAAGGTCTTCCACATTTTGCAGGAGTAATTACACCTGCACAGAGATATTAAAACCATGCAAAAGAGGAAATAAAAAAAAAAGTTAAGTCTATAAAAAACAGACTTTGTCAGACTTAGCTTACACTTTCTTGAAGACTATGTCAGAGTGTGAATAACCACAAAAATACATTTTGAATGACTTAATTGGATAAATTGACAGAAAGACAACTGAAAATGTGTGACTACAATGTTATTCTGAAAACATTAAATATAAGAGACCTCAATAATAGGTACAAATAAAAAAAAAAAAAAGAAAGCACAGGAGTAAATTTTCCATTTTAAATTTTGTTTACAAGCATTTCTATTAAACAGTGCCCAAGGTGGGAAAATTATTAGCTTTTACTGCCTTACTTCCTGTCTAATGATTTTATGGTCCACCATTATTTCTCCTTTTCTTTAGCTTCACAAGAATTTCTGGAACTCTGTAACACCATTGTCTTCTACAGTGTAGCAGGGACACATTTGTACACATGGAAAACTGATGGGACATTACAGTTCTGCACTGGGATGCTAACATCAGATCATCACATGGATTTATTCTTCTGTCTGCCAGAATATGAAGAAGAAGCAAACATCTGGTCACTGTGTTTGAAGAAGTCTGATTCGGAGGACAAGGAAGTCTATTCTTATATCTTGTGGAGCTTATTTAGGGTGCTAGGTACTCTGCTCCAGCACTCCACACTCGTAAACTTCACCCAAGAAGTAACAGCTGCACTTTAGGCCAAGTTCTGTGATGCTGATGGATTCTTGCTGTTTTCCACATTAATCCTTGTTTGCTAAACATTATCACTGTTTTCCTGTGGTCACTTTCTCTTCTTCTCCATTTTCTTCCCTGTCAAGCATCTTCTCTTCTAAGTTCTCTCCTCTGAGGTGCCTCAGATAGGGTCCTTAAGAGGACCACAAATCACTTCTAAGTAGCTCAATTAATATTTCCTCTTCCTCAAATAAAATATTCAACTTTCATTTTCCAGGTTGAGTCTGAAAAGTTAGAAGCAAAAGCGAAAACTGACTATTTCAGTTGGAAGAGACCTACAATGATCATCTAGTCCAACTGCCTGACCAATTCAGGGCTGACCAAAAGTTAAAGCATGCTATTAAGGGCATTACCGAAATGTCCCTTAAACACTGACAGGCTTGGGGCATTGACCACTGCTTTAGAAAGTCTGTTACAGTGTTTAACCACCCTCTTGGTAAAGAAGTATTTCCTAATGTCCAGTCTAAACCTCCCCTGGTGCAACTTTGAACCATTCTCACGCATCCTATCACTGGATCCCAGAGAGAAGAGATCAGCACCTCCCTCTCCACTTCCCCTCCTCAGGAAGCTGCAGAGAGCAATGAGGTCACCCCTTAGCCTCCTTTTCTCCAAATCAGACAAGCCCAAAGTCCTGAGCCGCTCCTCATAGGACATTCCTTCCAGCCTTTTCACCAGCTTTGTTGCCCTCCTCTGGATGCATTCAAGGATCTTCACATCTTTCTTAAATTGTGGGGCCCAGAACTGCACACAGTACTCCACGTGAGGCCGCACCAAAGTTGTCTGTTATTGAAAAAAAGACTAGCTGAAACACTAGCTAACATCATGGAAAGCAGCCTGGCAGCATTGCCAAGAAACAACTGTCTATTTAAAAAAAAAAATCCTGAACTGGGTGTAAAAATGTCATGAGCCATGTAGTAACTGTTTATTATTACTTCTGTGTTACATGGACAACAACTGGAACCAGAGTTCTGTCTGATATGACTTTGTATCACTTTTCAAAATCCCATTTGTAATATACAATATTCCTAACTTTTAGAACCATCCATGTATTTTTAAAGAACTTGCTCCTCTTTCTAAAAGGTAACCTTCAGAATTCACTTTGGGATCATATTTTTGAGAGTTGTATCATTGGGGCTAATCAGTTGTCCCTTATGCCAAAGATCAGCATGGTCTGCAAAAGATTGCTTTTTCTTCTTCAAACCTGTAGCTGTCATTTATTTTCTGTATGGAATTATCATCTACCTCTGAAGCAAGATCCTTTCTGAACCAGCAGCTTCACAGTCTGTCTCTATCTCTTACAAGTATTCGCTAAACTGTAGCTGCTGAGAACGTAGACTTACTGAGCTGAGCATCTGCCGGGAGATATTTGGCATACGGTCAGTGTGAGACTGGTACAGAGGCAACATCAATAGGCAAACCAACTTCTGTGGTAAATGTACAGCCCTTGCCTTATTTATACGCTATGTCTCTCTATGTGAATTTTACCTGTAATCTGGACAGGAAAAGTAGAGAGAGAGACTTTTCCCTATTGTCTGACTCTTTGTTGAGATTGTTTCTCCAGCAGATCTTGGCGGATCTTCCCACAGACTTTGTTTTAAGTATCATGCCTCTGTCTTCCTGTGCAGATAAAAGGGAAAACTTCAATGTGCTGGCTTCTAAAGACACTATAGAACACTCCAGTTAAATCCAAAGGTAGTCCTTTTCTCTCGATAAGCGTAGTGCAAGATGCTGTAAAGTACCTCCAGTAAGTTTACAGTGTTAGTGGACTTTTGCTGTACTGCCTTCAGAATAGAACAGATGATAGAAAAATTGAGTTTAAAAAGTAAATTCAAATTCAGTGGCTGAGTTCAGCCACTGAGTGTATCTTTTTTCTCATTATTAATATCAAATAGGTGTTTATTCTGATATCGATCTTCATCCACAAAGTCTAACTTTCCACAAGCTGAAATATCTAGGAAATGCTTCCCTTCTGTAATCATGGTGGCAATTCTTTATGTCTTCATTTGAATACCTCTCCAACGGATGACATTCTCCAGAAATTTCTCTTTCAGTTGATCCAAGAAAAAAAAAAGTTAAACTCATTGAATATAGTTTCTGATCTAAAAATAAAGCAGTAATTATCTGACTATTGCTTCTATTTTAGATCTGGTTAGTTAGCAAAGGAATCTCTCTGTTGCACTCCTTTCCTAGACTATAATTTCTCTACTTGAAACATCTGAATTGGATTAAGGAGTTGACATCAGCTCTTTCCCATGAAAGGCAGAAAGCAAAAGTGAGCAGTCATTAGAGGGGCCTGGCATCTCTTTCTTTATTCAGGAGGTAGACCCAATACAAAAAAGGAAGAAAACTAGAAGAGTGTGGGATTTTTTTTTTTTTTTTTTTGCTCTGCAGAGCCATTAATTTGTAGCTCAGCATGATTCAGCTGAAGGGGATTCCATCAGAATATCTGGGGTCTTTTCTGGACATTTCTCATCAAAAGTTAGACAACACATTGGATGTAAGGGAAGTTGTCTGAATCTATACACTAAAATGGCAGCAAAATAAATTCCAAATACTGGAATGTATTGCTGTATCTATCAGTCAAGACTATAATTTGCCATTAAGAAACAATAAGCCAGTCTGATGCCTCACTATTCTCAAATCAACTCTTGGCCTATAACACACTTCTGAAACCTGTTCTGCACAGCCCACCTAGGTACATATGCCCTTTCCTCCATCTGCTCAGCATTTCACCACTACCTTCAATATCTGTGTGGTTAACTGTATGATTATATTTTCCACGTGTAGCAACATTTAAGTGTCTTAAACCCCCTACTCACATTTTTTTTTCAAATACAGTTATTTATTTGTAAAAATCTCAAGGTCTGAAAGTCTTTTTGCTATGCTTTAATGAAAACTTAGATGCCCGAGACTGCAAAGATGAGAGCCTTCACAGATATTGGTTTGCTGGACAACTGCCATCCATCCGAATTCCAGTCCTAAACAAAACTAGTAGAGGGCAGAGTTCATTCTCCTAATAGGAGGTAATAGAGTCACATATATTTATAAAAGTCATCAAATAAGCTCATAAAGTACAAGAAAATATGGTATTTTATATCTTTATAGATTCTTGTGATGACTTAATGGTGTGAAAAGGTGTTGTGGTTTTGTTTAGTGAGGGGGGGCCCAAAGGTGGTAGGAGACTAAGTATGGGCTATGAAAGCAATTGTAATCACTCCTGAAGAAATTTGAAACTAAAATCTGTACATACAACTGAATTCATTTTTCTCCTTATAAAACACATGGACACATTTCCTGGTAGAGGCTTGCTCCACAGGTTAAGGTATATTGAATGAAATTCTTTTTCAAAAATGAGGTAGAGAAATTGAGAGAAAAATATCAACAACAAGGAAAGGACCAAGTAACGCAAAATTTTACTTTGACCCTGCAGACAGGCCCTTAAAGAAAAGAAATAGAAGTTTAAGTTGGCAATCCCTTTGTATTAAATTCTGTGTTGAACTACAAAATATGAGAAACTAAACACACAGCTAATTGTCCTGGACTCCTTTTTAATGTTATATAGGGGAGGAAGGCAGAATTGGAGTATGGCAATACAGTATGTTAGGAAATAGGGAAGTGGACCAGAGTGAAAATATAGCCACAGGAACATATGAGTGCAAAGATAGGTACTGCACGAGTACTGGAGCTGGGTCATCCCTTCAACAGCTGACAGTACCTGTGGTGCTTTGAGGATCACTCCTAGCATTCAAAGGATCATTGCATTGTGGAGAGGAATGTAGCAGCAGCAGAGATGGAAAGGACAGGTTACTGTAGTTCCCCATGTTTCCTGAAATATCTACAAATTCCTTGTCATACTGTACCTGAGGAAGAAAGAGCTGTTGTGACAATCCCGAAGGGGGAAAAAGGGATTCCTGGCGCACAGCAAGCTATTCCAGAGACAGGGAAAACTGGAAGGGAAAGATAAGAGGAAAGCAGATGTTTGACACTCAGTAACAGAGAGGAAATCTATACTACGGCTGTTGAAATGGAGAGATGCCCTGTGAGAACTATGTCTCAGATAGCAGCTGCCAAGTTAAATAGCCATTAAATCTCAGCAGAAACAAACATCATTGCACTATGCTGTGTCTCTTTAGTAGACCAAACAGCAGTTCACAGTGGGCTAGTATGAATTGTACTATACTAACCCTGGACAAAAATACAGGTCAGAGTGACAAAAGTATGCACTTTTAATCAAGTAGTTTGAAATGAAATTTAAATTGTACTGGAGAAAATAATAGATTCATAGAATCATAGAGTAGTTTGGGTTGGAAAGGACCTTTAAAGTGGAGCCATTAAGTTCCCTTTCTCCAACAGGAAACAGAAAGGAGATGAAGTGTTGTTCTTGAAAAGCCTTAACGCTGGCATATGGTGGACAACCATAGCAGATGGCTTGATGTAGGCCATTTATTCTTGCTGATTTCTGATAAGGTCTCCTAGAGAAAGTTCTCTAAGAAGATCTATGGATCTTGCTGTGATGGCTGGACAGGTAGAAAGTAGAAGTTCTAATAACTCTGTGATTGATAGATTTGAGGGAACTAGTCCTAGGGGTAAGAGACAATGGAATTGGAGAGGTGTTAATGATAAAAGAGTATAGAAATGATAGTTCCTTTGAGACAGGAACAAGGCACTGATAAATTGCTGAAGAAGGACAGGAAGAAGTTGACAGACCTTGGAGAGAAGAGATATAATAAGGAATTTCTAGATATCCTTTGGGTGCATATTATGCTGAGGGCAAATCATGTATTGCTGATTGAGGCTACACACATTTTAAGGAGCCAATGCATTACTTAGTTTGAATAAAAAGGACACATTCTGGGAAAAAGATTGCATGAATAGTGTATAATGTAAAAGTAGCTGTATTTTGGGTAGATGCATGACTAAGGGCAAAGCAGGAACAAGCAAAGAAAGTGTCAAGACCCAAATCCAACAAAATATTTATGCTTTCAATTTCTGACTGCTGACATTAGATGGTAAAAACTTTCACAGCAGGTAAGATTATAAATCATTTGTTTAATCTAAGCCTAAGGCTGTTACAAGTTAGTCCAATGATTTTAAAAGTAAGGTTTACCAAACAAACATGTTTACAAATTTTCAAAATTTAGGTAATAGTATCAAAGATATATAGGCTGAGAGAACTGTCCTTGTTCAGCCTGGAGAAGCAATGGCTTTTGGGAGAGCTAACAGCAGTCTTCCCTTACCTATAAGGAAGTTAATGAAGAGGATGGAGTCAGGCTCTTCAAAGGTGTGCAAGGTGGGAGGACAGGAGAGAGTGAACATAAGTTGAAACAAGAGAGGTTCAGACTGCATGTCAGGAAAAGCTTTTTCATGATGGAGTCAGTCAAGTGGGGAAACACATTGTCCAGAGAAGTGGCACATCCATCTTTGGAGATCTTGAAGACTCAACTAGGCAAAGTTTTGAGTAACCTGGTCTAATCTCAGCTATCACCCTGCTTTGAACAGGATGTTGGAATAAATGACTTCCTGAGGTCCCTTACAAATTCAATTATCACACGATCCTATGATCCTATGACAATATTTTTGCCATTTCAGTGTGCAGTTGCTGCCTTCTTTTACCTGGGAAAAATGCTAATGCTATCTTTTTGATATCCTGAAGGTATATGTCTTTGTGTGTTTGCCCCTAGTTAGGTGTATGTCTTCATGAGATATCCTATTCAATAATTTTTAGGACATGAATGGACATAAAAGGAAGAGAAAAGTAGTAAAGTATTTCTCAGTGACCCTGTGTGTACTGCAGTGCAATAACTGTAGAAGAAAAGAGATCAGAATAGATTAAAAATAAAAAGTTAATAATAAAATAGAATGAAGCTCCAGATTCATAAGACGTTCCACATTCCTGTGAGGAACACACAAGACTGAAGACTTAAATTAGTATGTAATGCAGTAGTAGCAATGTTAATGTCTGAGTAATCTCTCACCAAAAATGTAAGCCTCTTAGACACTGAAAAGAAAGACCCCTAAAGCGCAATGGGAGGAATTTTCTGGACTATTTTCGTGCACATGGCCATCTAAAATCCACATAACCCGAACATTAAAAGAGCCAATATGATTTCTGCAAGTTGACAACTTGGATTTTATGTGGTATAAATTTCAAAAAATACGGAAAGGAGTAGCAATTTCAGACAATGATTGTGTCATGTCACCATGAGCAATAGCTGGTGCCATTAAAAACATAGGTATTTCATGCACAAAATAACTGGAAAGTGGACATAAATATTCTAAATCAGCTATAGACCTACCAAGATGATTTTCTGATACTGATATTTTTTTTTCCTGTATTGATGCATTATAAGCTAAGTTAGTAAGTACTCTCAGAGTGTGCAACAGCTCTTTAGGAGCCATTACAGCATATTGAACTTACGACTCGTGGATAATCAAAGTGTCTCATTCAGTTAATGACGGATCCTTCATTCTAGTTCCTTTGAACATACTGTATTTGCTTTTCTTTTAGGTAATAAAGAGTGAACATTAATTATGACTGAAATACAATAAAAATCCGATTGAACACCTGCAATATAAAAATATCATTTTTTTTAATTTCATTTTTATTGTTTTAGAAAATGTCAGTAAAATAAAAAGCATTTTCTTTTAAGATTTTTTTTTTTTAGAGAAGAACCTACTTCTTTGGTCTGATATGTTTCAGTATTCAATACTTTGTTGTAATTTATATCACATTTCAGTTCACTGTCGTCATCACTAATAAATTAGCAATCTCATATCCTAGATTAAAGACTAAACAGATCCTTGTGAATGAAGATGTAAGAAAAATAGAGGTGTGGCCTTCAAATATTGACTTTTAAAAGCTTAGATCACTAGCAAAATTAATTGAGTGAGGTTGCTGAATAGGGTGTTGAGAAGTATTACTGCAACACCTGATGATAATCAGCTGGACATCTATTCTTCTTCTGTGCACTTTCTAAATCTAATCAACACTATATCTTCCTCCTGATCAGTCTTGTATTAAAAAAAAAAAAGCAAAAACACCCAGAAAAAAAACCAACCAAACAAAAAAAACTCTCAGAAAAGAAAAACCCATTACCATGCAAAAGAGCTGAAGAAAAAAATTTAAAAATACCAGGGACAAAGGTGGGATGAAATAAAGTTAACAGATGGTCAGTGAAATACTTAAGACTTTTCCTAAGTTACGTAGAAGATTTGTGGCAAAAATCAAGGAATCTGAATTTCAAACCCATTGTGTTGCCCAAGCAACCAGCTCTCTGTGGCTAAATAATTGAAACCTACAAATCTATGACTCTATAAAAAATAATGTTACGTGATATCATCAGAGCTTTTATGTTAGAGTTTTTTTCCATTGCTTCCTAGTGCAAGAAGGATAAAAGACAAAATTAGTAAGCAACTAAGGCATTTTAGGGCCATTAGTTCTGAATCTTAATGTTAAAACTGGCTTTCCAAACCAGTAGTAGACCACATGGAATATCTCCGGTTCTGACTCTTTTAACTTGTTTCTTTACTTCCTTCTACTTCACTATAGTCGATATCTGTTACACTGAAAATCCTTATGGGTAGGTAAATCTTATATATATATAAACCAAAGAACTTATTTTCAATATAATTTAAATCTTAACAGTTTAATCATGATTAGTCCAGATTTAATTGTAATAGAAAAAGAAAGAATACTAGATGCAATTAAAATTGCTGCACATGCACTTTGTTTCCCTCCCTTTTTTCTGGTATTATGCTTACTCTTGCCCTACTCCCTGGGATATTAGGGTCAGTGTTTTATTTATTGGGGGATGCGTGGGGGTGTTGTTATGGTGAATTATCAGCATCTGGAGCCTTTTGCTGGGAGGAATATGATGTTTATGTTGATTTTTTTTTTCTTCTTCACTCTAGGGCTCACTTAAGGTCATTTTTATGTTCATTAACTTGCTTTTATAACTCTGCTGGTTTTTTTGCTAGTCTGCAACTCCACATTACATCTAAATTTACTATATGTATTTATATATGGGTAGATATTACTTCTTTGTTCTCTTTTTTACGCCTAAAAATAGTTTTGTCCATGTCTGTGTTTCTGTAACTGACTGTGGGTGAGTTGTTTATAACTGTGGGGTCTGAAGTTCCATCTTGTGACCCATCCCTTATCACCTCACACTCATCCCCGTGTCACATCCTGTGTCCTCACTCCTCAAGCCCTCTGCTGTTGTACCAGGCCTGTATTTCTCTACCTTAGTACCACAAGTATTTCATTCTGCATAGAACAAATACTTGTTTCTGCTATCTATATAAAATGATAGTCTCACCATACACAGAGAACAAAAGTAAAACAAAATACCTGAAATTGCTATGACAGGTAAACCAAGTAAGGTAAAGCTGCAAGCAGGACAAGACAAGCTCATGCAGAGTAGGTGTGGCAAACCTTGGTCCTGAGGCCGTGCAAACTCAGTGCAAAGCTTACGGCCTGTTACTAGCAACAGCAATGCTTTATTACAGGGCTGCATGCTTGCATATTTTACTGAACATATACTGTGGTATAAGGTAAAAGATGCTTGCTCAAGGCTCCTAGGTCCCTGCAGTATCAAGACACAAAGGTCCAAGTTAAAGATGGAATGAAAAGTCTGAACTCTGAATTTCCGGTCTTTTGTAAGCTTAAGTCAGACCTTATCTCTGCTTATTAATAGCAAGGTTTATTAAATAACAGCTAATGGTGGGAAAAAGTAATAAAGGTACTGGGCAGTGCATATTCAGTGATCTATTCATTTTTTCAAAATAAGCTCTTATTCTAGAGTTTTAAGATATTTTAAATTTTAAGAAGCTCTCTGTACTAGTACATTACTACTACATTTCACAATTATAATAAACATTTCCTGGTAAATAACTGGGTAATAAATACTCTTTCTCCTGCTCTCCACTACACATCTATGATTAAGTTCCTGGATGACACCATGAACTCTTCTGCTTCCTTATATTAACTTAATATTTTAGATGTGAGGTAATCTCATTTTATAATGGGAGATGACTAGTTGTGATGACTCTGCAGATTATTATTTTTTTTTCAACAAAGAGGCTTTGATCTTCCTACCCCTACAGTTTACCAGTACTAAATTTGCCAGTCTTAAAATCAGGCTACAAAGCCCATCTGTTTTTCTAGCCTTTCTCCAAAGAGGTTGTATAAAGGAAGGCCCATAAGAACTTGCCTATGGCAAATGAATGTGTTTTCCTCAATATCTGTGATATGTCTTACTATTCTCCCCTCTTCCTAGAGGGACAAATACAGGAATCATAGAATCATAGAATGGTTAGGGTTGGAAGGGACCTTCAAAGGTCATCTAGTCCAACCCCCCTGCAAGGAGCAGGGACACCCCCAGCTAGATCAGGTTGCTCAGAGCCTCATCCAGCCTGGCCTTTAATGTTTCCAGGGACAGGGCATCCACCACCTTTCTGGGCAACCTGTTCCAGTGTTCTACAAACCTCATTGTAAAAATTTTTTTCATAATATCCAATCTGAATCTACCTCCCTCTATTTTAAAACCATTACCCCTTGTCGTATCACAACAGGCCCTACTGAACAGCCTCTCTAAGGTTTTGTAAAAATAATCAATTTAGATTATATACTTGCTTAACAAATAAAAAAGCAAGTTTTGTTTTTGTATTGTTAAATTTCTGATCTTCATCACTGAATCAGTATTTATTTTAGTATTTCTGCTTAAAATTATCAAAATTGCAGACTGAACAACAATCCATTTCAATGGAAAGACAAAGTGTACTTCTCTTCTTACAAGGATTGTTTGCCTTCTTTCAGCATTGTTGAATATTCATTTTACCAAAGGAAGTTTTGAAGTGTGATTTGCTTGCCTAATAGTTGTGAAAAAGTAAAAACTCCAGTTCCAGTCCCAGATCCAAAATGATGTGTGTGGAGGAGGAATATCTTTCTCTTTTAATACCATGCAAAACAGAACAGTTTCAAAAGGTGGAGATAAAAACATAACCCTCAGGATCTGCGTCATTGTATCCTATCTGAATATAAGCACATGCATCATTTTTTTTTATTTCAGTTCTTATAGGTTGCAAGTTATTATATTAAATATTAAGACTTCCTGCACAAGTCTCAGATTCCTGCAGATAGAAGATAAGTCAAACATGTTCCTGTGGAGATCCTTTGGATGCTGCTAAATTGTGATAAAATTGTTTTAATGAGGTACTTAAATCCTTGTTGTTTTTTTTTAACTTAGACATTAAAAAAAATATTAAACAGGATAACACATGAATAACACTGTAGTTAATGGGAGTTATGCTGCAAAAAGCTGGATTTTCTCTTTCCTTCATGTAGAAAGAGTGGAAAGTTCCATAGTTCTGTGTCTGTGGTTCCATGTTTTCTTGAGAATCAGCTTCATCCCAACTCTAATTTTCCACACAAATATTTGTTCTTCCTGAAGCTTGAAAAATAATTATACTGTTCCCTTATCCATCCTCCCTAAATGAAAATTACTAACTTCTTTGCCTAAAAGAAAGACCTAGTAACTTATTTATTTCAACCACGTCATTTTAGAACTCAGTGTTTCAAAGGAGAAACATAATTTTAACTGAAAAAATAAAGCACACAGACCTCCTGCAAAAAGATTTCTATTTGCCAGCTGTACAGGCTGCTACAACAAGTGTCTAAACCTGAAAAAAAAAATATTGTACAGCATTTCAGAGCCTTTATACTGTGATTGTAAAATATCTGGGAGGTTTGCCAGACTCAGTCAAAAGAAGAACACAGCATTTTCTCATCACTAATAACAATGACCTGAAGTCACATTGAAGATTGTAAGGTCAATTTCCCTCTTAAATCGAAAAAAAGAAAATAGGAGAACAGATGTGGGTAGTTGCTTCTGTATTTATAAATTGCATGACAGCTGGGTTAGGCTATATGATCTCCAGTTTCTATGCATTTAAAGTCTTTTATTGAATCATTCATACTAATCAGATAAAAGTGTTAAGGTGCATTTTTAAGGTATTATACAACTTAGATGAAGAAGCCAATTTCATAGTGTACATTTAAAATTGAACATTTTTCTTCATTAAATGTGCTCAGATAAGTTTACTAGGTGGAATGCAGGTTTCAAGGAGAATTTTCTGGGTTTGAATTATCAGTTCTGAATTGACACAACATGCAGGCATGCAATGATAAAATTAGTAAAATTTAAATAAAAGTGTAAATTATACAAAGTGTTAATTAAAACTACATACTACCAGATATTTGTTTATTTGGTGGGTTTGGGGTTTGTTTTTTTTTGTTTGTTTGTTTTGTTTACAATTGCAGCAAGAGTAGTTGTGTAACCAACATCCTGATAACATTTATTCCATTGTTTTATTAGTATATAATTCTAGAAATGGGAATTTTTATGCATACAGAAATTCTCGCTCTGCCTTATTTCGTATATTAAACTGATTTTTATCAGATACATCATTTCTTGTTACTGACTCATTATGTCTATGTGCTGAAACACAATTTGCACAGGCTACACACCAGTATTTTTGGCTACTATTTCTTTACATTAAAATGCCAACCATCTGCTTGTGGATGACAGCATCTAGGCAACTCTTTCCTTTAAATCCTAGCATTTTATTTGCAATCCCTTATTGTGTGAAGCATGTAAACCACATTCCCCCTCTTTATACTATGCAATTCATTTCATCTAACCTACACATTCTGTGAGAAGAAAAACAGAACCTAATGGGAGTAGTTTGTCAGAAATATCCAAAATGTCTATCAGAGAATGAGATAAATCTTTGATGATGCCTTCCATCTCCTTGACATAAGGAGAGACTAGATGAACAGTTAGACTTAAAGGATTAACTTCTAACACTTACATTGGAGTATCAAGCAAGAGCTTAGGAGAGAGGTCTCAATTAACAAAGACTGAGAGCTAGGCCATTTTCTAATCTTCAGCAGGCACAGCCAAGCATTTGATCCATAGTTGTATCTCTAACCTATGTCTTACACATTAATTATTTCAGAAAAATATTTTAGTGAGTGTAATAAAATAGTCTATAGTATTTATCAAACAGCAATGGACAGAGAGTTTGGTGGCTATTCAGAAGAGAAAAATGAGGGAAATAGAATAGATCAGTTTTAGCACACAGTATTCTCTACCCCCTGAGTTTTAGAAAAATTAGAGAGCTAAGTTAAAGCTGCCCTCAGGCAGCTTAAACTTGTGCAATCAACCTTTTCATAGCAGATTGTCCTAAGTCTCTCTGAACTTGGAAATTTTACAAGGGTCACATTTACATGTGGGTGACCTGCTTCTGAATGACAACTGAAATGCTTAGAACTTAGACGGGGAAAAAAAAAAAAAAAAGATGTATTTGTTTTCACAGTACTCCGCACAATATAGTACTCATCTTTTACAAGGTCCATTTCAATAATGAGTGCTTATTTATTACGAACAGTGCCAGGAAAGGGCTCCCATGACACAGACAGACCAAAGTTCCCAGGCACAACACCATGAGCACAGAGCCCTTGAGAGCTTTTCTCTCTGGCTGCATCTCAGCCGCTTCAGCCTCTACAGTAGACAGAGGGCAACAAGAGATCCTTGGGTCCCCTGGTAAGACCAGCAGTGGCATTTCCTCCTACTGCACCCCTGTCAGCCTCCCAACAGCGCTCAGCATTACTATTAGGGCCTTTGGGCACTACAGTAAATACTGAGCATTAAGGGATATAACATGCTGCAAAATCTAACAGTGTTCATGCGTCACTAATTTCCATAATGAGAAACTTGCGGCAGGAGAATTTGCATTGATTGTTTTGGTTTTTTTCTCCCCGTTCTACAGCTAGAGGAGGAAGAATTCCCATGACTCTGCACTTGACCTTGAGGGCTTCTTTTCCTCCTTCTGTATGTAAATATTCCTTACAGGTGTGCATACGAATAAACAGGGATTTAAACCTAGAAATGCCTAGTCTCCCAATAGAACTTCCTTTTGTATGTATGTATAAATCCTAATTGTGACTACTAGAGAAAGAAATGCTGAAATTTCATCTCATCTCAGTTGGCACAGTCACACTGAAGAGCAACTGCCGTTTTCACACTTTGCCCTTAATTCGCTGTAAGGCCCTGCCTCATGCTGACGTTAGCTATCGATTTTAGGCACTTCTGCTGTTGATTACAAATAGTGACTCAGGAAGCCTGGATTCCTACTCTACTAATACAAGGTTAATATTAGAATTACTTGAAGATTAAGCATTCCTGAAGTACCATTATTAGCTACAACAACTTCTAAACAACAGGGTGTTTTGTTGAAACTTGTCTTCTGTGCTGAACCTATGTTTACTGAAGACAAAGCCTAAGGAAGGTTTCTGGAGCACAAGATTATTATACTGAAAGGCCTCCCAGGTCATTGATTCCTATCCCCTGCTCTAACAGGCATTTCCTGCATCCTATAATGCCATTCAAAAATGTATTAAGCTCCACTTTAAAGCTACTTAAATTGTTTCCCTCTGTTACTCTTATTGCAAGGCAGCTCCAGACAGGTGAAAGGTGGCTAGACAGTTGTATTGATCTCTAAATTCCCTGGAAATTTTATTTATAAAATGTTAAGCATTTTGTTAAGGATTTCCAAGTGGGTGTTTCTGATTGCTCAATATATAACAATTGTTCTGCTGATAACAATCCTCTCTGTGTTTCATTTATAATGATCCATTTTATTTTCCTTGTAATAATAGCATATTACCAATTCATGGAGCTGTTACATGCACTTTATGAGTGTTCTACCATTTTTTTTAACATAATTGACTCAGTCCTTTGAGTTGCCAAGCACCTTATCTCTGATTTTAGTGAAAGACCCTTAAGCAATACCCTAAGGTAAGCACTGTATCCAAGGACCTTATTGAAGGTACACACACTTCTTTTTTTAGTCATATATTTGAAGTACTTTGTCTCTGTGCATAGATATGATTAATACAAAGTACTCAGTGCAGCATTTCTAAGATCGTGACGTGCTTGGTTTTACTGTATCTTTAACAATTATGGCATACTTTTTAAAAAAGTTTTACCCTTAACTTTCAAGACCACAACATTCTGGTTTCTGTTAACTGAGTTTAAATCTGTATTAAAAAGTGAAAAATCAATTACTCTGTAATTCTTCTCTGTTTAAATAAAAATAAAAATTAGCCCTGCTTTTTTTAAAGAGCCTGAACATAAGAGGTAAACTAAATACACACGTGGTAGAAGTGTGTTCAGTTCCTATAGTCACACTTGGTGTCATGACTCATTTGACTTTGCTCATCAACTCTGAAGTGTGGTTACAATGACAACATATAATCGACAGAGATATCCACTGAAGCATCCTTATGAAAGTAGGTTCTTACTGCTGTGTTACATCTTAGCTTTAAGGATCAAAACTGCTCCAGCATTTGGTCTAGCCTCACGTTTGAAGTAAGCAATACTCTTATGCACATAATTTTTTTAATAGAGAAAAAAATAAAGTTAAGAATATTTTTGGAAGACAAAAAAAACCCTATATGTCAAACTTCTGTGTGGGTGCATACTGCGTCTCACTGGCGTATAGAATACCAGATGATTTTCACTGCTCACTTTCTATATCTCTCTCTGACACTGCTACCATTATGCATTATTAAGTGAAAAACTGACCCCTTTGAAGTTAATAGAAAAAAAGCCTTCCTACTTTTAACGTGAGTTATTAACTTTCAGTAAGGTTACTGCAAGGATCTAATCTTTGTGCTACCAGCAAGCGCTGTCCCTTGACTTGAAAAGGACTCTGCAAACATGTAGATGTTTGTCGTAGTTCAGCCCTGATCAGGACCAGACTACGCAGTCTCTCTCCTGCTCCCCCCACCCTCCGAGAGAACAGGGGGAGATGATATAAGAAAAACGGCTCAAGGTTTGAGATAAGGACGGGGAGAAATCCTTAAAGTTACCGTCACGGGCAAAACAGACTCGACTTGGGGAAAACTATTCATTTATTTTCTAAAATTAGCAGGAGAATGAGACAGGGAACAAGATAACCTCCCCCCACCCCTCCCTCTTCCCGGGCTTAACACTATCTCTACTACCTTCCCCTCCCGAGCGGCACGGGGGGGAAAAGGGAATGGGGGTCGCGGTCAGTTCATCACGCGTTGTTTTACGCCGCTGTATGATCGTCGGGGGAAGAACTCCTCGCATTCCTCCTCTGCTCCAGCGTGGGGTCCCTCCCACGGGCCACAGTCCTCCGTGAAACTGCTCCGGCGTGGGTCATCTCTTCCACGGGGTGCAGTCCCTCTAGAACAGCTGTCCCAGCGGGCCCTCCACGGGCCACAGCCTCCTTCAGGCCTCCACCTGCTCTGGCGTGGGGTCCTCCACGGGCTGCAGGTGGATCTCTGCCCCTCCGTGGACCTCCATGGGCTGCAGGGGGACAACTTGCTCCACCATGGTCTTCACCACGAGTTGCAGAGGAATCTTGGCCAGGAGCCATATTACTCCTCCCCCTCCTTCTGAACTGACCTTGGCGTCTGCAGCCGTTCCTCACAACAGGCTGGCAGACACCTCTCAGGATCCTTTTTACATCTTATTCACTTCTCATCTCCTCTCCACTTCTTGCAGCCGGGCCGGGCTGAGTTGGGCCCAGTCGGCTGCCCAGCGGGAGGCCAGAGGGTGAGGCCTGCAAGGCCCATGAGGCTCGCGCCTCCCCCTCTCTGCCCCCCGCTCAGCTGCTTCACATCTTCTCCCTCTCTTTTTCCTGTTTTCCCTTACTTAAATACGTTATCGCAGAGGCGTTATCACGGGACATTCTGCTACCAATTGGCTCGGCCTTGGCCAGCAGCAGGTCCGCCCTAGGCCCGGCCGAGTCCACTGAACAAAGGGGAGCGACTTCTAGCAGTTTCCTACAGAAGCTACCACCTTAGGCCCCCCCTCACTAACAAAACCAGAACAATGTTCTTGTTATTATACCTTGCTGAAGGATGTGAACATTTGACTTTAAAAACAGCCTTAAAAAAAATAACAGCTAGTAATATAACTCATTGGACTACTGTGAGATAATTTGTACAGCACAAATTAATATTTGTACTCTGTAGCACCTTTAGATCTTTGGATGAAAGTTGATCTGTTTAAATGCAAAGTATTAAAATTCATCTCTGCGTGGAAATTTTTTTAAGAAAAAAAAACGGTGAGCAATTCAGTTTAATTAGTCAACTAATAAAAAAAATTAAAAATGCTTAACAATCTGCTATTTACATTTCTCAATGGAAACCAATATTCTGCTTAGATTATAGTCAGGATAACATTATTAGTAGAATGACTGACTCAAATTAATCATGACTGAAAATCTGATTACCACAAGGGATCATGCTGCTATCATAGACTTCACATACCTTTCCTTTTATCTTCTCATTACAGCACCAAATTTCTCCCTCCGTGCAGAGCGTGTACAGGATTTTCAGTTCCCTGTGTCTTAAAACTGCTGCTTTGATATTATAATGCACATCTTATGAATGATGGGCCTCAAATTAATTTTATTCTTCCAAAGAAGAAACTACAGACAAGGACAACTGTTTTTAATAATTTTATTTACTAGGTGCTAATGTGCAATTTGTTACTTGTCAAAACAGTGGGAATTATTTTCTCATTCCATGTTAAATATAATTAGCTAATACTTTCCAAAGGATATGCAGGCAGAAGAGGTAGCTCATTTTTAGCTTTGTTGCAAATGTCATTATTTGTCTTTATTTGTTCTCTCAGAATACAAAAGTTTAAGTTATGTCTCCAGTATGCTCAAAAGAAATAAGTTATAAAGAAGCTAGATTTCCTCAACTACAAGGGTATTCATGTTCTGTGTATGTACATATCCATAAAGATCTTTTAAAGGAAACAATTTTGAATTAGATCATGTACAATGAATTTATTACATAAATTTTCTTCTGAGATTAAGCCTTTGTATCTTTTTAAACACTTTTTTTTTTCCAAACAAATTATGGATAATACATTATAAATATCTTTCTTTATTTTGGCTGACTAAATTAGTTTACAGCTTATTTAGTTGGGACATTGAAATGCATTGTTTTTATGATCTTGTTTAATCGAAAGTGATTTTACAAGCCTATTGTAAAAATAAGCTCTACCCCCCAAAAAAAAGTATACAATAAAATGACAGGATGAGCCAGGTACATGAAATAAAAAGTAGAAAAAGAGGGATAAGAGAACAGCTTGATGGCACACAGCATTTTCTAGTATAGAAAATTTGCGAGTACAATTTATAGCAAATCAGATTACATCTACTCTTCTAACTGCATCCACTCCAGGGAGGGAGGCTTGGCAGCCAGCCTCAGAAGTCATCTCCTCTAGGGTAGATTAGCTGTATTTGCATGAGCAGTTCTTGGCTTTAGATCCTTTCTGGGCCTTGTAGAGTTTATACAAGGGTCCATTTGTAAATACATATATACATGTGTATATATAAAATATATATTTATATGTATTTTTTGTCAATCTGTATGTTTGTGTGTGTATGTATGTGTGTGTATGAATTTATTGATGGGAGGCTTGAGGAAGGGACTTTAAATTAAAGTGGCTGAAATAATGAAACAATTGTGTTGCAGCCCATCTGAAAGATTTTTTTATAGCATGAAAATGTGGCCATATATCACATATCTTGAGGGGATGTCCAGGGACATAGAAGAGTGTAGGAAGGTCCCAAGCCTAGTAGATAACAATGAAGGACTGACTGCTCAGGGTAGGGGGAGAAAAACCCCTCTCATCTGTAATGCCTATTGAAAGCATTTGTTGTAGTGTGCAATCCACTGAATTGTTTGAATTTAATTTAGAAGGGAATTGCTCGGGTCAGAAAATAACTTAGGAACAAACTAACATTTATAAACCATATGCAGTCAGTACTCTTAAGACCAAGAAACCCACTGAAATTAGACATTTCTATAAGGATCTACCAATACTAGGATAACTTATATACCATAAATGTAAAAAAAAAAAAATTAAGAAATGCCTTTTTTAATATGTGTAGAATTCACCTCACTTAGATTCAAACATCTAATAATCTTCAAACCTAGCTTTTGTATTTTTTTGTAATTTTATAATCTGATTTAAAAATCAAGGTTGACTATAGAGTCTCTCTGGAGACTCTTTCATTCTCTCCAGAGACAGAAATCGTCTCTGGAGAAGCCTGCTTTGCTGTACTAACTATAGAGAAAGTTAAGGCAACTCCAGTCTTAATTAATAAGTAAATCCTTCATTTTAGTTGTCTGTAGATGATTGGGTACCTAAGTGAGGTGAGTACATGCTACAACTCTCACTTTTGCTTTTCTTTACATCTCAGGGTCTGTTACACCATGCAAATTGTAATTGATAGCAATGACAATCATTTCAGTGAAAAAAACAAACAAACAAACAAACAAAAAGAGTCAAGAGGTGAGGCAGCAGCCACAGATGGAAATGGAAGAGAGGGTTCATACCGCTTTTATCCAGGCAATACAGATCTCGCCTGCTAGGCATATGCCTTTCAGATTACAGAGCATGTGGGGATGCAGAACGAGAAAGGGAACTCACCACATCAGCTGCTGAGGTATGGCCAACATGTACAGGACGACAAGAATCATCAGGGAAGGAAATGAGACAAGGGGAAATTTAGTATTATAGTTTAAAGGCCAAAGCATAGACCTGAGAGGCAGTAATTATAAAACCTGATCCTGGGATTTTTTATGGATTTATCATTAGATCTCAGTGAACTGAATGTTGACATAGTCCAGGGAAAATAAGCTAAAAGTCAGACTCATCCTCACAGTGCCTGGTATGATAGAAATAAGATGCATGCCCAGGTTTCTTCTCCCTTTTCTTCTGCTCCTATGATGCTTCTATTCTTGAGTATAAAATATACAAGGGGCTTAATGGCAAGGGACTCCCACATTCATAATCTGGCTCCTCCTGTTCCGAGAGGCAGCATTAGAGGTCCTCTAGGCTAACATTACAGGGGAATGCTTCTTGGAAACGTGGTTTAATTATTAAGATACAGTACAAAAGTATCTACACCTGTGACTGCTGTGATCTGTTCCAGACTAAATGTTAGTCATAAATCTTGGGAAGAAAGGATATGCTACATATTCAGCACAACCAAGATGGTGAGTCTCCTTGGCATGTGTAGTAATGGGATATTAAATTAAAAAAAATAATTTATCTTCAATAGAGAAAACTTCAGTGCCTGCCATCCTACCATTTTCTGAGACTGAAACATCTCAGTTCTGCCCAGTTTGTCTTCTAGATTCCCAAATGCCTTTAAATATCTTACTTTCAGTTTCTTTGTGGCTCAGTTTTCTATGTTCTCTCTCTTTTGACAATAATTATTTTTCCCTGGAGTAGTAAAGTAATTCACATCTGTAAACTGCTTAGACATCCATGTAGTGCAGACTACCCAAGAACCTAGATAAAAAGGTTAAAAACTAAATGCAGTGATATTCCTCGTACTCTTCTCCCTCCATTCAATAAAGTTGAGATTACAATAAGAACTAGCAGACAGAGCTTTCTGGAAAACTTCTTAGTGGCTAAAATAATGAGGAGGTTGTTCGATCATAGTAGAAATATTACTCAAATAATTCAGTCAAGGTCATATTCTGGCAAGTGTCATTTCCTATTTGCTACGTGAAGTACTATGTGTTCAAGTTGCAGTGGAACTACCCCAGGGCTTGCAGAGTTGTTGCATGTAACTTCTCAGAACTGTTTTGTCTAACATTTTTATCTACTTTTGTGGCTCCTTTGTTCCAGATCTACCTGTGCTGCTTCTAATTTTCCATTTCAATTTATGTTGACCCAGTCTAATTCCAAGTAAGTTCATTGTGCTTAAAGATACATATGTTAATACTTCTTTAAAGTACACTGGAGACACTGAAAGCCACACAGTCATTTTGTATATGACACACTGTGCAAAGAAAAACAGGCAGGAGAGTATAACATTTATAAGTAATACTACAAGGGGTGTATCCCAAATGTATGTTAAAGGATACAAAGTATGTCCATCAAATAAAAAAAAAAGGTAAAACCTTTCTGTTTCCAAGTAGTCTGTATATACTGAGTCACAGTGATACTCTACAGTGAAAATTATGTGTATTTCCAAGATGAAAGGTCAACTGAAAAGCTCTTATAAAATATCATAGAATCATAGAATCATAGAGTTGGAAGGGACCTTCAAAGGTCATCTAGTCCAACCCCCTGCAAGCAGCAGGGACATCCCCAACTAGATCAGGTTGGTCAGAGCCTCATCCAGCCTGGCCTTGAACGTTTCCAGGGATGGGGCATCTACCACCTCTCTGGGCAACCTGTTCCAGTGTTCTATAACTCGCATCGTAAAAATTTTTTTCCTAATTTCTAATCTAAATCTACCCCCCTCTATTTTAAAACCATTACCTCTCATCCTATCATAACAGGCCCTACTAAACAGCCTTTCCCCATCTTTCTTGTAGGCCCCCTTGAGGTACTGGAAGACCACTATAAGGTCTCCCCGGAGCCTCCTCTTCTCCAGCCCTTTTATCATCTTCGTGGCCCTCCTCTGGACCTTCTCCAACTGGTCCATGTCCTTCTTGTGCTGGGGGTTCCAGAACTGGACACAGTACTCCAGGTGGGGTCTCACCAGGGCAGAGTAGAGGGGGAGAATCACCTCCCTTGACCTGCTGGCCACGCTTCTTTTGATGCAGCCCAGGATGCAGTTGGCCTTCTAGGCCACGAGGGCACATTGCCTGCTCATGTTGAGCTTCTCATCCACCAGCACTCCCAAGTCCTTCTCCTCAGGGCTGCTCTCAATCCATTCTCCGCCCAGCCTGTATTTGTGCCTGAGATTTCCACGACCCAGGTGCAGGACCTTGCACTTGGCCTGGTGGAACTTCATGAGGTTGGCACGGGCCCACCTCTCCAGCCTGTCAAGGTCTCTCTGGATGGCATCCCTCCCTTCCAGCGTGTCGACGGCACCACACAACTTGATGTCGTCGGCGAACTTGCTGAAGGTGCACTCTATCCCACTGTCCATGTCGCCGACAAAGATGTTGAACAGGGCCGGGCCCAACACGGACCCCTGAGGGACGCCACTCAATATCACTCAATATTTTACTGTTATGTCCTAATATAGGGGAAGTCTTGTAATGGAAGCTGCTTTATGTTAATTGGTGGAATTTAGAAAAAAAATACATAGTTATATATCCCTGTCTTGTACCTTTTCAGGAAAATAGTACTTTCATGACATAAAAGCATCCAGCTTTCACTATACATTTCACAAACTTACCTGTTGCAGCCTACCGGCCGAATTTCTCACTTGTGATGATACTGCTATCACAAAAACACTGTATGGCACCAAAATACAATTGCTGATGGATTAGGTGTGTTCTACCATTCAATTTCTATTTATTTTATCATTTCAGAGATCATGTTTAAAAAATAAGAAAGCATTGGCATCTCTGCGTAGAGACAGAACTTTAACCTCAATGAGATATAATCCTTTTTATAGCTGTTACTGTTTTAATCTTCCATAAAGAAATGCCAGTTAACTTGACTGCCGTCCAGGTTCCCTCTCTTTGAAGACGGCCAAGGATGATAATATCCTGGAGTCCTAACGCACTGACACTCTGTCGAGGCATGATGTGCTGCTGAATGTGGGGCACCGCAAAGCTAAAGTGGGAGCAAAGGTCAGGGATTAGAATGAATTAAGCAAACATGGATTAAGAAAGATCAATGAGCAGGGACACAGACTCATCAGGCTCTGTTTAGATAATCTGCTTGCTCTGACTAACATTTTCTTCCAATGTTACAGCTGAAGAAAATGTGCTTGAAGCTCACTCTTGTCAACTCCTGAGAAACTATCAGTAAATCATGCAGATGAGATAGTACCCTGAAATGTAAAAACTCTGCCAAGGACTGATATTGACCCTGATCCCCAGATATCAAGCACTGTGACTGAAAAGACAGGTCTGCAATCCCAGGTGAATAAACCATCAGGTCTGTTGCTCTGGCTCAGTCAGTGCATTACTGACGAAGAACACAGGGAAGCAACAAATGATACTGTAGGAGACTGTGATAAAGGGCAACAGGAGAAATCAGAAGGGCATTCTCCGATGTTGTGCATTACTAGGGATGACAGAAATGTTGACAGAAGAGACCGGACATTTCAGAAGAAGTAGCTTGTAGAAAAATATGATCCTACAAACTGATCAGAGAAAACTCTCAAGGTCACAAAAGCTGTGGGAGAAAGTTTAAATGAGTGAAGTTCCCATAAGCCACATGATGAGTAGGGACATGAAAAGTATAAACAGAAGTATTAGGATACTTATGGACTAAGAGAAGTCGCATAAAGAGCTGGATCTGTCAGGCAGTGGAACAATGTCCCAAGTCATGTGCATTGAGGTCAAAGTTGTTAGAAAAATAACAAATGCTACCAAATCTCCGACACCAAGATCTATTTTTTTTACTGGTGTACACTCTGTTATCTTGGAAAGTTAAAAAAGAAAAAAAAAAAAATCTGCCAAAGAACTGGAAAGAAAATATAGTAGACATTATGCTATAGGAACCACCTCAGAAGTGATGGAATGTGTGCTGAATATATCTCATCCTGTAAGACCCCATAAGATCCCAAACTCAACCCACTTTTGCTTCTTTACACCTAGAGAATTATTATTCTGTAGAATTTAGAAACAGAAGAAACTCATAGTGCCAAGTTGCTTTTTTTCTCTGTCACTGCGGGATATTTCTTAGTGGTAGATTTTAACTGATTTGCCACACTAGCTATAGCACAAAGGTGCCAAAGAATTTTACAGATAAACCAATAAATTTATGCTTAAGTAACAATGTACAGCCAGAAATACTACAAATAAAATTAGGAAAAGGGCTGATTTCTCAGAAAGCAACTGATGGGAAAATACTGACTTTCCTGTCGGGAAACAAGATTTTATAAACCGCAAATGGAAAAAAATATATTTAACTTCTAGTCTGTTCACACTTCCACGGGACAGGGATAGTTACAGCACACAAATAAACTGCAGGATATATGAAGAAGATATTAAAATCAGAAAACAATGTTAAAACAATCATTTACTCACTTAATTGATAAAGGACTGAATTTGTCCCTTATAGCCTGTTGGAATAGAAAGTGCATTGCTTATCTCTAAATCTCACCCATTCTAAGAAGAATAAATAATATAATGATTCATTATTGCCTCACATTCAACTTGCTTTGTAATCTCCCAGAAAGAAAAAAAAAAAAAAAGAAAGCAAACCAAAAACCAAAATCAAATTTAGTAAATGGGGTTTGTTTTCTTGCTTTTCTGTATTTCAATATCCAGTGAAAGACCCAGGAAATGGCTGAGTAACTCAGTGCTAAATCTGAATTCAGTCCAACATAAATACTTCCATAAAACAGCAGATGGAATCAGGACAAGGATTCATCTGTCGTAGTATCCTTCCTTCAGCAGATATGAGTATGAGGAACAGGCATGCCTAGAGCAATTCTTTCTCCTGGCATGCTCTTGTGGCAGTAGGAGTCTGAGGGACTTCCTGAGATGATGGCTCCAGACTTTTGTGTTCAGTAGAGAAGATGGGCCTGTCTTCAGTCCTTTTAAGAATCTAATTACACTTCTGGCTTCTGCAGCATCTTGTGGCAACGAGTTCCACAACTTAATTACAGGCGTGATATGACAAAGTACTTCCTTTGTTTATTTCAAAACTGCTGCATGAAACTTGCATTGAGTGCTCTCTAGATTTGCATTGTGAGAAATAATGAAAAGTTAAACCATTTACCATACATCTGTGAAAAAGAGCAAGATATCATCCTTCAAACAGCTTGAGCTCGCTGGTTTCTCATCAGGATCACTTAGAATAGAATACACTGAAAAAAATAAATAAATACATGAAGACTGGTTTAGTGTGAAAATCACAGAAACCTGAAAGAGGATGAGGAGAGAAATTATAGCAGTTATTTGTTCACAGTTTGGTGGGTTGTTGGTTTTGTTTTGTTTTACATTGACTGAGGAAGTTTTGCTTTCAACCATTTGCACAAGTAGATTTTAAATTATCTAGCCTTGTTTTTAAAGAGTATTCTGTTACTGTAAGGGTAGAATGATTCCTGAAAGTACAAAGTTCATAACGTATAAGATTACAAATTCCTTTTGCAATCTGTGTACTGCCTTATTCACTCCCTGATATTTAAGGGCACTTACTGAGGGAATGTAAGTGTTATTACAGTGAGTGACATACCATATGGCAAGCAGGATCAGCTGCAGCTTTGCACACTGTTGTCATTTTTCCCCTTGTACTACAGTTTTACATGATGTAATGTTTTTCTGTGGTTGTTCAACTCTCTACCATCTAAGCCTGCCATATTATAAAATGTCATTTTAGGGGGCTGCAGCTGAACCTGCTCACCATAAGGCTGCATTTATTTCACAGATGTCTATCACACTGTCATCCCACAGGTGCACTGAAACTTTAAAATTTTGCTGTGCCTCAGCTTCTAATGTAAGAAAAATGCATTATGCAAGATGAGGAAATGGCAGCCAAAAAAAGTAAATGCTGCTAAATGTCACTTTACAATACAACATAGGTATTCAAATGCAAATAACCTTACAAGGTGAAAATATTTGCAGTGTTAGTAAAATGTGATGTACAAATGATAGTGTAAGGGCCAGGTCCTGAAAAGTAAAGGCCCTCTCCAGGGTAAAAGTAAAAAATATAAATGTGGGTTTGTTTTTTTTTTTTCCAATTAATATGGAAGAATTTTTTTTATATATGCTTCTGCTTAGTTGTCATCAATTAAAATTCTCCACAACTGAATTCATCTGGAGGTTATTTTCTATCTTAAGTGGAGTTACAACTGGTTTAAATGTAGTCTCATTGCTCCATTCTCAAAGGGTGTTAGAAAATAAGTAATGTGCAATGTATTGCTTAAAAAAAAAAAAAAAGAAGAAGAAATAAGTTTAATAATGTAACAGTTAAGTGTAATCACATGTTTAAGGAAAAAGTGGATTTCCATGACCGTTCCTGTAAAGTTCATACAACTATGGAGGACATTATCTTCACTCTTTGCTTCATTTCATTTCAAATGGCCTCACCTTTCTCATTTCCTCTTTTCATCTCAATATGCCATGCTTTTTTTTTTTAATCTAGGTATCATCAACAATGTCGTAATCTAAGATTACATTTCAAAGTCAAGTTATGCTGCATATCTACACCAATGATCCATTTAATTCAGCTAGGCTATTAACATACATAGATACACAGAGATGAAGATGATGAAAAAATAACTAAGGAAAAATTTGTTCAAGTGTCATTAGTCAAAAAAAATATTTTAAAATCTCAGTGTGAGTTTTACATCTCCATTAGAAATTAGCTAGTTTTATTTATGCACCAATCAGGAACTCTGTAAAAGACAACAACTAGCAAATCCTTCAATAAGAACAAATTTTAAAAAAATATTTTCTGAATTAAAACAATCTGTTAATAAAAATATGCAAGAATAAATATAGATTCACAACCAGTGTTATTTCTATGCTCAAATAAGACCTTTTGGGTTTGACATTTTGAGAATTAAAGACCAAGTAGTTGTGAAAATAATGAAAGATAAATTAAAATGTAAAGGAAAGGACAAAATCAAAATACAATTAGACTGTTAATTTAATAAATCATCATGATCTGTCCATAATTTTGGAGTACATGTCAACATAGTTCAATACATATAATCCTATATTCTGAGATCATATTGGTTTTGGTGCCAGCATAGAGTTACAATAAAATTAGTGCCTCGTTGATTGTTAAATTAGTGGAGATTACTACTTCTGGTAAATTCTTCTCTGATCAGTCATTCTGAAATTATAACAAGAGAATATGGATTTATTACTGCCAAAATAATACAAAACATTGCTATTGTTTTATAACTGCTGTTGAAGTTACTGTTTTATATCAAGGCCTTTACCCCTTGTTTTACCTTGATTGTTTATTCAGGATTGAAAGACAAAGTGAGCCGGTGACAAAAAGCACTCAACAAGGAAAGTTAAAACCCCTTCTCCCTCATTAATATGTGTATTTCATTTCTTATTTAATCTACTTGAAGTACTTGTTTCCTAGATATTATGGCCAATGTGATCAGCTCTGATACAAGTGTGTTACACAGCAGAGCATGAGATGGTGGCATACATTCCCTGAGCTGAGGAAACCCCAGAGGAGCACAGAGACCCACCAGGAGCCCGCAGCTCTGATGAGAGTGGCTGATGAGGCATGAGAGGGGCCAAGAATAATGGCAGACACCCTCAACTCCCAGAAAAGGCAGCCCAGTGGAACACTGGTTACCAAAGGCTCTGCGAACAGGATGAGCAAACAGGGCACGGGGCATCAGCCAGGGCATGGTGCTGTAGCTTCTGTGGTACTTTGCGCAGGAGAGCACACAAGGAGGGTGCCTCCTCTTCAAAGGAGGGGCATTCCACTGGCGTGGAATATTACACACAACGCAGCAACCAGTCACTGTTCTGTGACCATCTGTGCAAGTCATGGGCACTCATCCTACCTGACTTTCAAGGCAGAATGGTGGGTACTTGTCTGAGAGCAAAGGTTGCAGCTCCAGCTGGGGAGTCTGCACCATCTACCCCAGCGGTGGCCGATGCCTCCATGCAGACAGAGATGCTGAAGGGAGAGACTGCAGTGCAGACCTCAGGCTGCAGGAAGTGCCTGGACCTTTCTCCTGGGGCAAGGACAGGTGGCAGCCCTGCCTGCAGAAGGTGTGCCCAGGCGGAGGAGCTCCTGCGGCAGGTGGCTGAGCTGCAGGAGATGGTAAAAAGGCTGTGTAACATCAGGGAGGCAGAGAAGGAGTTAGACAGCTGGTTCCAAGCACAGTCTGCAGTGGATCCACAGCCCATGGCCAAACAGCCAAAACCTCCGCCATGGGCACACGCAGAAGGGAGGGGAGCCAATGATGCAGAAGAATGGAAGCTTGCAATGGCAAGGACCATCAGGACGAAGAGACTTCTCCCAAAACCTAAGGTGCTTTTGCAGAAGCACTTCACTTCTTTGCAGACTGAAGAGGAAAGACCCAGCACATCAGGAGAGAGGCTGGAGCTGAGGAAAGCAGCCTGACCTGCTCCCCATATAACAACCAGTGCAACTAAGAGAAAGTGATGGGTGATAGCAGTGAGCGACTCTTGTAAGAGGCAGAGGCACCCATTTGCTGACCTGACAGACTTTCTAGAGAGGTGTGCTGCTTACTAGGGGCTCATATCAGGGATGTCACCAAGAGACTACCAAGTCTCACAGCCCACTGACAATTATCCACTGCTGCTTTTTAACATGGGCACCAGTGATACCGCCAGGAGCAGCCTGAGGAGTACCAACAGTGATTGCAGAGCCCTAGGAGCAATGGTAAAGGACTTTGGAGTCCAGGCAGTCTTTTCATCAGTCCTCCCAGTCAAAGGGAAGGGGTTTGAAAGGGCCAGTCGAATCTGTTGAATCAAAACGTGGTTACAGGACTGGTGCCACAGCCAGGGGTTTGGCCACAAAGACTACGAGACTCATTTTGAGAAACTTGGTCTTCTAGGGGTTGATGGGGTCCCTCTGTCAGAAAAGAGGCAGAGCATCTTCAGTCATAGGCTTCCCAAACTGGTGAAGAGGGCTTGAAACTGAAGTTGCTGGGGGAGCGGAACTTCAATCCATCCCACTTCTACCAGTTTGATGCCAGTGCCAACAATAGATGCCCAGAGCCTGGAAAAAGATCAGAGGCCAGCAGGAGAGCACCTGGAGAACAGCACAACGGAATTCCAGTCACTCCAGACAGTAAGTCAGCTTCATCAGGAGCCCAAATTAAATGCCTCTATGCAGAAACAGGTAGCATCGGAAACAAACAAGATGAGTTAGACACATGCATGCCTCCAGGGCTATGATCTTATTGGCATCACAGAGATCATAGAATCATAGAATGGTTAGAGTTGGAAGGGACCCTCAAAGGTCATCTAGTCCAACCCCCCTGCAAGAAGCAGGGACATCCCCAACTAGATCAGGTTGCTCAGAGTCTCATCCAGCCTGGCCTTTAATGTTTCCAGGGATGGGGCATCCACCACTGTCATAGTTCAGCCCTGATCAGGACCAGACTACGCAGTCCGTCTCTCGCTCCCCCCACCCTCCGAGAGAATAGGAGGAGATGATATAAGAAAAAACAGCTCAAGGTTTGAGATAAGGACAGGGAGAAATCCTTAAAGTTACCGTCACGGGCAAAACAGACTCGACTTGGGGAAAACTATTCATTTATTTCTAAAATTAGCAGGAGAATGAGACAGGGAACAAGATAACCTCCCCCCACCCCTCCCTCTTCCCAGGCTTAACATTATCTATACTACCTTCCCCTCCCGAGCGGCACGGGGGGGGAAAAGGGAATGGGGGTCGCGGTCAGTTCATCACGCGTTGTTTTACGCCGCTGTATCATCGTCAGGGGAAGAACTCCTCGCATTCCTCCTCTGCTCCAGCGTGGGGTCCCTCCCACAGGCCACAGTCCTCTGTGAAACTGCTCCGGCGTGGGTCATCTCTTCCACGGACTGCAGTCCCTCTAGAACAGCTGGCCCAGCGGGCCCTCCACAGGCCACAGCCTCCTTCAGGCCTCCACCTGCTCTGGCGTGGGGTCCTCCACAGGCTGCAGGTGAATCTCTGCCCCTCCGTGGACCTCCATGGGCTGCAGGGGGACAACTTGCTCCACCATGGTCTTCACCACGAGTTGCAGAGGAATCTTGGCCAGGAGCCATGTTACTCCTCCCCTTCCTTCTGAACTGACCTTGGCGTCTGCAGCCGTTCCTCACAACAGGCTGGCAGACGTCTCTCAGGATCCTTTTTACATCTTGTTCACTTCTCATCTCCTCTCCACTTCTTGCAGCCGGGCCGGGCCGAGTTGGGCCCAGTCGGCTGCCCGGCGGGAGGCCAGAGGGTGAGGCCTGCAAGGCCCATGAGGCTCGCACCTCCCCCTCTCTGCCCTCTGGCTTGGCAACTTCATCCACCAGTTCGCTCAGGACCCATGGATGGATCTCATCAGCTCCCATGGACTTGTGCATCTTCAGGTTCCTCAGATGTTCCTGAACCTGCTCTTCAAGTACAGTGGGATGGGATGTGATGGTTAGGATTAAAGGGAGGGTAGGGACAGGTGACATTATAGTAGGGGTCTGCTGCAGGCCGCCTGACCAGGAAGACAGAGCGGATGAGGCCCTCTATAGACAGAAAGAAGCAGCCTCATGGTCACAAGCCCTGGTCCTCATGGGGAACTTCAACCACTCAGATACCTGTTGGAGGGACAACATAGAAAGGTGTATTCAGTCCAGGAGGTTCCTGGAATACATTGATGGTAACTTCCTTCTCCGGGTGATAGAGGAACCAACAAGAAGAGGGGCTGTGCTGGACCTTGTCACTGACAAGGAGAGGCTGGTGGGGAATGTAAAGCTCAAGGGCAGATTTGGCTGCAGTGACCACGAAATGGTAGAGTTCAAGATCCTTAGGGCAGTGAGGAGGGTGCAAAACAAGCTCACTACCCTTAACTTCAGGAGAGCAGTCTTTGGCCTCTTCAGGGATCTACTGGGCAAAGCACCATGGGCTAAAGCCCTGGAGAGAAGAGGGGCCCAAGAAAGCTGGTTAATATTCAAGGATCACCTCCTCCAAGCTCAGCAGCAATGCATTCCAACAAAGACAAAGTAAGAAAAAAACACCAGAAGGCCTGCATCAATGAACAAGGAGGTCCTGGACAAAACAAGGAAGCCTACAGAGGGTGGAAGCAAGGACAGGTAGCCTGGGAGGAATACAGAGAAATTGTCTGAGCAGCCAGGGATCACATTAGGAAAGCTAAAGCCCTGATAAGATTAAATCTGGCCAGGGACGCCAAGGGCAATAAGAAAAGCTTCTATCGGTACATCAGGGATAAAAGGAAGAGTACAGAAAATGTGGACCCTCTCCAGAAGGAAACAGGAGAACTGATTACCCTACATACGGAGAAGGATGAGGTACTCAATGACTTTTTTGTATCAGTCTTCACTGGTGAGGGCTCTAGCCACATCGCCCAAGTAGCAGAAGGCAAAAGCAGAAACTGGGAGAATGAAGAACTGCCCACTGTAGGAGATCAGATTTGAGACCATCTAGGGAACCTGAAGGTGCACAAACCCATGGGAACTGATGAGATGTGTCTGTGGGTCCTGAGGGAACTGGCAGATGAAGTTGCTAAACCACTGTCTTTCATAGCTGAGAAGTCGTGGCAGTTGGGTGAAGTTCCCACTGACTGGAAAAAGGGTAACATAATCATAATTTTTAAAAAGGGAAACAAGGAAGACCTGTGGAACTACATGCCAGTCAGTCTCACTTCCGTGCCTAGCGAGATAATGGAGCAGGTCCTCCTGGAAACCATGCTAAGGCACATGGAAAATAAGGAAGTGATTGGTGACAGCCAATGTGACTTCACTAAGGGAAAATAATGCCTAACTAGTTTGGTGGCCTTCTATGATGGGGTTACAGCATCAGTGGACAAGGGATGAGCAACTGATGTCATCTACCTGGACTTGTGCAAAGCATATGACACTGTCCCACACGACATCCTTGTCTCAAAAATGGAGAGACATGGATTTGATGGATGAACCACTTGGTGGATAAGGAATTGGCTGGATGGCCACACTCAAACTGTTGCAGTCAACAGTCCGATATCCAAGTGGAGACCCGTGACGAGTAGCGTTCCTCAGGGGTCGGTACTGGGACCTGTGCTGTTTAACATCTTTATTGGTGACGTGGACAATGGCATAGAGTGCACCCTCAGCAAGTTTGCTGATGTCACCAAGCTGTGAGGTGCGGTCGACACGCTGGAAGGGAAAGAATGGCATCCAGAGGGACCTTAACAGGCTGGAGAGGTGGGCTTGTGCAAACCTCATGAAGTTCAACTAGGCCAAGTGCAAGGTCCTGCACATGGATCGGGGCAATTCCAGGCACAAATACAGGCTGGGCAGAGAATGGATCGAGAACAGCCCTGAGGAGAAGTACTTGGGGGTGTTGGTTGATGAGTAGCTGGACATGAGCCGGCAATGTATGCTTGCAGCCCAGAAAGCCAACTGCGTCCGGGGCTAAATCAAAAGAAGCATGGCCAGTAGGTTGAGAGAGGAGATTCTTCCCCTCTGCTCTGCTCTCATGAGACCCCACCTGGAGTACTGTGTCCAACTCTGGAGCCCCCAACATAAGAAGGACATGGACCTGTTAGAGCAAGTCCAAAGGAGGGCCACGAAGAAGGGCTGGAGCACCTTTCCTATGAGAGAGCTGGGGCTGTTCAGCCTGGAGAAGAGAAGGCTCCGAGAAACCTGATAGTTGCCTTCCAGTACCTGAAGGGTGCTTACAAGAAAGTTGGAGAGAGACTTTTGAAAAGGGCGTGTAGTGATAGTACAAGGGATAATGGCTTTATATTGGAAGAGGGTAGATTTAGATTAGATATAAGGGTGATGAGGCCCTGGAAGAGGTTGCCTAGAGAAGTTGTGGATGCCCCATCCCCGGAAATGTTCAAGGCCAGCAACCTTGCTTGAGAAGCCTGATCTAGTAGAAGGTGTCCCTGCCCATATCAGGAGGGTTGGAACTAGATGATTTTAAGGTCACTTCCAACCCAAACCATTCTATGTTTCTATGATTCTATTACATTTTTGGACTCTGGTTAATAATTAGCAAGCAGCACTGACATATGTGCTTAAAAATCGTATCTTTTTTTTCTTTACAAACAATAAATATGATGATTAGAATATGTGTTGGCAATACAGAGGTTTCTTGAATTAAATGTCCATAATAAATTTCACGAATGTCAAACAAACACCTAAGGCTTATTTTTTTTTCTACCTGGAAATTTGAAAGTCTATGTAAAAAAAAAGGTTTTCAGAGAAAATACTCTTTAGTTAGAATTTAGTTAATGTTGTACAGTTGTTTTCCCTTTCTTCTTTTACATAATTTATATTAATTTCCTGTTGAAGGATTTGTATTTAAATAACAGCAGCTGTCAAGATTTGTGAGTTTAGATATTGGCACAGATACAATAGAGATGCACAGAAAAGTCTATTGCAATTGAATGAGCTTGGGTGAAAACTGTACTTTCCTCTTAAAGGTTTTAGTTCTACTGGTAAGCTTACTTGTTATTTATAAAGGAAATAGAAACAATTTCTCTTTACAAGCTTCGCTCTCATGTTTGTAATGCCAATTGCAGACACTGTCCCAGCTGAGACAGAACATCGTAGTTCTTCTTGTTCACTCTGATTTTGCAACTCAGGGAAACTTAGAGAAGCTGGGAAACAATAAAAAAGAGAGCTATAGGGAAAAAAAAAAGTAAATGCAATTCTAAAGAGAACAAAGTCTTAAAAAGAAAGTGATGACAGCAGGCTACTGAAAAAACAAATATACTATCATATGCCAGAAGCCTTCTGAAAATTTTTTTTTTCCTTTTGTTTCAATGTTTTCAAAGTGAGTTTGTTCTTTTTCTAGGCACTCATTAATAAACAGATCTCATAATGTTGCAATCTCTGTCGAAAATAAATTATATAAAAAAATACAATTTTTTTTCTAATAATTTTCAATTAATAAGCAGTTTCTTAAATCTTCAGTTGCTCTTCATCCAGCTTTTAGTAAGTGATTTACTTTTATATAAAATTAATGTTTTCTTAGTATTCACTGAATTGATAAAAGTATTTTATATTTTAAAATATTTGTATAGTTTGTGTTTTGTTACATAAAGCAATGCAAACTATGAAAAATTTAAACTACTATATTTTCCAAACTAATATGATTGAGCTATAAAAATAACCATTTTAGTGGAAAGACCAAATAGTTCTGCCATGTAGCCTTATGATCTAGAGAGTATAACAGAGATACATTTTGTACAGAATGTAAATACTGCAATAGCTGAAAATAACTAACAATAAAAAAAAACAGTAACGTAATATATTTATACCATAGCATTTAAGTAAGTGATCAGGAGAGATCTCACCTAACTTTAGAGGTATACATGACATCTACATATTTACAAGTAACTTTTTTTTTTTTTTAATGTCCAATGGATATCAATAGGCAGTAGAGGATAGAATTTATGTGACCAACTATAGACATCTACTTTAGGATTATAGGAATCACAGACTGAGTGCCTGTACCCACTAATAATAAAAGAAGCCTGTGCAAAGAGCTCAGTTGTCGGTGTTTACTTAATACAGATGTAAAGGTAAATTAAAAGAATCATCCCTATTTACTATTTTCTTTAGCTTATATGGCTCAGATTATTACTTTTCCACTACAATAAATTCAGACAGTGGATTATTTGCAGGGATTATAACTGAAAGTACATACTCCATACTTGTGTGGCAATAGAAAACAAATTGTCCTATACAAACTCTGCCTAGAGAAAAAACCTGTTATACAACACTTAATTACTAAGAAAAATAAAATTCACACTAATTGATGTCTCAATATGCAGTAATTCTCAACATCAGTTTGAAAACATGTTTTATGGGAAAATTCACACATGAACATCTAGATTATTATTATGACTTGCCAGTAATGCCAAGTTCTTTTGGAAAGTTATTTGTCTCTACATTTGCAATAATATCTTGGTTGTGTTAGATAATATACAGGATTTGATACACAACATGTCATATCCAGATATTCAGATATCCATAGTCATCCAGTGGGACCTTGACAGGCTGGAGAGGTGGGCCTCTGCAAACCTCATGAAGTTCAACCAGGCCAAGTGCAGGGTCCTGCACATGGGTCAGGACAATCCCAAGCACAAATACAGGCTGAGCAGAGAATGGATCGAGAGCAGCCCTGAGGAGAAAGACACGGGAGTGCTGGTGGACAAAAAGCTCAACATGAGCCGGCAATGCGCCCTTGCAGGCCAGAAAGCCAACTGCTTCCTGGGCTAAATCAAAAGAAGCGTGGCCAGCAGGTTGAGGGAGGTTATTCTCCTCCTCTACTCTGCTCTCATGAGACCCCACCTGGAGTACTGCATCCGGCTCTAAGCCCCCAACATAAGAAGGACACGGACCTGTTGGAGCAAGTCCAGAGGAGGGCCACAAAGATGATAAGAGGGCTGGAGCACCTCTCCTATGAGGAAAGGCTGAGAGAATTGGGGCTGTTCAGCCTGGAGAAGAGGAGGCTCTGAAGAGACCTTATAGTGGTCTTCCAGTACCTAAAGGGGGTAATTTTTTATGTTTGGTGTCACAAAAGAAAATAATTGAAAGATCGTTCTTTAATGACTACTTTATGTAATTTGTGTAGTTTCTGTTTAGGGATAGTATTTTTCAGTGCACAATGTTTATGTTTAGGACTTCAAACATATCTCATAAATTCTCATGTTCAACTATCATGACTGATCTTGCCATTACCTCCAGTTGTAGAAATCCCAATAATTTAAACTCAAGTGTTTGCTGCTAGTTAACATAGTAAATTCAATCAACCTGTGAAAAGATTAAGCTATTAAAATTTTATCTTTCTAAAAAAGAGCTACTTATGTACTGTAAAAAGATTAAGGAACGTGTTACTCCATCTGTAATAGTATATAGATTCTACAGCAAAGAACTCTAATAAATCTGGGGAAACTGGCTTTTTACTCAAACACCTGACTGAGCAAACTGTTAAAATGATTCATGGAAGCTCCAGGTTTTCAACTTCTCTTTTGGTTATACACTGTTTCAGAATGTTCTAGAGAAATCCCAAGCTCCTCTGTCTCAGAGCTTGAGTTAGGAAAATGTGTAAATAAATGTTTTCTGTAACACTCCTCATCTCAGGAATTTTGTGTAACTTGGAAGTAATTAAAAAAAAAAGACATGCCACAAAAACTGAATATTAGATTAAATATTTCTCAATTCAGAAACTGGAACTGAGAAAAATAGAACAAAATTTTCTAATATGGGTTCTTTAATACACTTTCTGGAAAGATGTGTTCTTCATTTTTCCATATAATGTAGAGTATAAAATATTTTGGACCAGAATATGGTTCTGTATCCAAGTATCTAGGATGTTCGGCTATGAGTTGAGAAGCCCCAGAAAGTTTCAGACACAGTATCTGTATCTCATATTCAGCATTAATTGGACAATAACTGGAGAATACCAGTATATAAGTGTCAATTTACCCAGGCTGTTAGTAGGTTATAATGTAATTTTCTCTCTTCTTGACCGAGATATTGTAAGGATTTTGTATAAAGAACTTGCTTCTGTATCAAAACCACAATCACAAGCAAGTTCAGCCCCGACCACAGTGTCAAAATGTTCAGTGCTGGTCAACCACAGTATACACATCTCCAGCTACTCAAAGAACCTGAGAAGCAACTTTGTGGGGATTTAAAGAATTGTGAGTATGGACTAAGGCACCTACGTATCACTGAATGCAGTTAAATCCCCTTCTCCTTTTTGCTATCTAGCTTCTTCCTGCTCTCCCCAAGCAGATCATTGTTTCCAACTGGTAATCTGTGAAAAAAAAAAAAGATCTTGGTGAGAACTCAATGAGGAAGACTAATAGGAAAATGCATGGCAAAATCAACAGACAGTCTTAATTAATTATCTTCTTATTGTAATTTTTTCTGATGTGCAAAAAGTAACTGTAAAAACATTGCTTCTTCATATATTTAAGAACTGACATAAAAATAGCACTAAAAAAAATATTTTAGTGACTTTCTATTATGTCTCATAATTGAAGTAATAGTTACTCTACAATGCATCTACTGTGCTAGTACACATTAAGCAAACATTAGCAAAACCAGACAAATTTCATGGAATGGAACAGTGTTATACGCTGACTATTATTTTTTTCTGCAGTGTATCTTTCAGCCCAATAACAGCATTTAATGTACCTCAAATTCCCACTGGTCATGAAAGATGTCACAAGAATTTTCCAGCCTGGTGAGAAATCTCACACCACTTTATCCCCTAGCACCATATCTCAGTATACTTGCCCTCAATTTTGATGACCCATTGCTGCACGACAAGAACTTCAAATACCTTTTCAGAAAAATCCCACTACTGCTTAACTACATCTCTTCAGTACACCACCTTCTCCTCATGCATTTCTCCTATCACAGGCAACTTTTCCCTGATGGAGCTTCTTTCCCAGTATACAATCTTCTCCAATTTTCTCTCATAGGAACTTCTTTCTGTATTGCAATCTTCCCGTAGCCTGGGAATACATCAGTGTTGCCAAGATGTTTTGGATGCACTGGCTGCTTCCATGTGCGGCATTAACTCCATCTCACCCCTGCTGGTACTCCTTCTGTTTTCTGTGTAAATTATCCCGTAATGATAATTTGTTCCCTTCCTCTTTACCATTTTTCCTCCACCTGATAACAATGTATACATTAACGGAGCTGAAATTAACTTTCGGATAAAGACGAGGTATCTTTTTTATTAAATAAGCCTCAGTTGGAGCAGAGACCTAAGCATGTCTAACTTCATCCATTGAAACAGATTCATTAGTTTCACAAGATTATTTATGTGCAAATTATATTAATTACTACTTAAGAATGGTTGGTCAGGTAGGTAGTACCCCAAAAGCATCAATCATACCAATGAGAACAGCACTTGTAAAATAATATATCCAGTTTGGGGGACTGTTATAGTCTCTCCCTTCCACATTCCTTTTCCAGCTAACAAATACTGCTTTACTACTCTTAGAAGTTTTACTTACAGAAATTTTTCAGAAACTTAGCATCAGCAGCTTCATATTCTTTACTTCTCTCATATCCCTTGAGAAAGAAGTGCAGAGAAGAGCACTTGGTAAAGAAGTAGTTTCCAATATCTTTCCAGTGTGTTTTACACTAAGGAGAGTCAAGCTGGTGAAATAATAGCTTCTCTTTTATCTCTGAAGATAGAGAGCAAAGAGAAAATATATTTTTTTTCCTAAATTTTCAAACTTTGCAATGTCAGGTGGAAAGACCACTGAAATTAGATTGGAGTTGTGATTCTCTGCCATCTGACTTGAAGGAGTCAATGGAAGTCTGAAATCCCCAAGTGCAGGTGCATGGGTAATTGCATAATAAGCTGTTTGGAGAACATTGCAGAAAAGACATTCAGAAAAAGAAGAGGCTGATTTAACTTTTACCTTCTATGACAACATTTAAAGAAAATATTTTTTTTAAGTAAAGAAAAAAAACCTCAGGTTTGATTAGCCCTCATGAAAATTTCTCCAGAAAATTTCATGGTACAAATACCCAAACATTTTTTTAGACAAAGCTTCATCGTGGTAGGTTGACCTTGGCTGGCTGTGAGGTGCCCACCTGGCCGCTCTCTCACTCGTCGTTCTCAGGAGGACAGGAGAGAAAATAAGATTAAAAAGTTCGTGGATCAAGATGAGGATAGGGAGATCACTCACTGATTACCATCACAGACAAAATAGACTAAATTGGAGAAGATTAATTTATTGCTAATTAAAAACAGAGCAGGATAGTCAGAAACAAAAGCTAAACTAAAACCCCTTCCCACTATCCCCCTTTCTTCCAAGGCTCAACTTTGCTGCTTTGTTCCTGACTCCTCTACCTCCTGCCCATGCTGAGCGCTGCAGGAGGATGGGGAATGAAGGGTTGGGGTAAGCCTGTAACAGCTCCTCTCTGCTACTACTTCCTCCTCACGCTTTTCTCCTGCTCTAGCATGGGCTCTCCACCAGCTGCAGCTTCCTCTGGAGCACATCCACCTGTTCTGACATGGAGTCCTCCACAGGCTGTAGGTGTATCTCTGCTCCTCTGCGGGCCTCCATGGGCTGCAGGGGGACAGCCTGCTTCACCATGGCCTGCACCGCAGGTTGAAGGGAATCTAGTCCGGCACTTGGAGCACCTCCTGCCCCTCCTTCTTCAAAGACCGTGGTATCTGCAGGGGTTTTTTTTCTCACATTTTTCTCAGTCTTGTCTCACAAAGTTGCTGTGCAGTGATTTTTACACTTTCTTAAATACGCTTCCCCTGAGGGGCTCAGCCATGCCCTGTGGTGGATCATTTGGAGCCAGCTGGAACCTTCTGTATCTCGCATCATTCAGCCCCTGCCTCTCCACCCATCCACCCCCCCCACTACCAACACCTTGCCATGGACACTCGATAAATGAATTCATATAGAAAACAATTTGGTTTTAATTTAGTTTAATTATAAAATTAAGCAAATAAAGCTTACAACTAGCTTTCTCCTGCTGTATGCTGCGATCACGGATTCCAATTAATTTAATTAAAACAGACATTTCCTCACAAATTCTCTTTATTTGGATGTACTCTTATTTCTCCACGAAATACCTTTCTCATTAAAAAAATATCAACCAAACAGTTATTATTAATGTTTTAAGCCAACCTCAGCAGGCTTACTCAGCTTCTTTAATAACAGAAAAGATTTAGAAAACAATCTGCCACAGAAAGATTAAAATTCAAATCAACCCCAAAAATTTCATGTGAATTTGAATATTTAAATGCAATTGAGAAAGATTCTTAGCAGCTTCATACTTTTGTCTCTTCCACAGCATATTTAGTAATTATACCCTACCTAATACATGAAATTACATGTGAAAATAGATTAGAATATTTTCTGCACAGTTCAGAGAGGTGAGTCCTAGGATGTCCATCTTGATAACATTGCTGGAGGAAAGCAAAAAATGAGAAATTACCTGGATTTGGGGTTCTGAAGGTAACAATAACTGGGCTTTTCATGCAACAGTATTTCCCACTGTGTCCCTTGTCTCAGCAAATGACACCCTTATGAGCACGCCTTGAAAAGGCAGATGAAAAACTGGGTTCTGTGCCTCTATGTAAGTGGACTCTTTTAAGGAGGATAACCAGTTCTCTACCTTTAGAAAAATAAAGATGGAATAACAATAGTGTATATTATAATTAATAATTATCATTTTCAGAATAGCTTACAGCTTCAAAGAACTATGAAACCACCAAGTAATTAATGTTTACTTAATGAAATTAACATAATTCAATATGCAAAGGTGCTGAAACAACAGAAGAGTTTTAAACTGCACAAGCCAAATCCTGGAGCCAACCTGAGAAGCTGAACAACTTTGTAGTCAGGTTCTACACAATCCTTGATGTGCAATGTATGCACGGTGTCCAACGGCGGCAGAATAGATCAGCAGAATAAATCACTTGGAAAACAAGAAAGTCTCAAAGGAGATACAGGCTTTTAGATGGCTCTCCAGAGGGGTCAAAATCACATACCTTGATGTTCAAGCTACTCATGCTACTAATAGACAGGAAATAATTTACTAGATAAAAACAAGGGGGTTTTGGTTTGGAGGTTTGGGGTTTTTTTTGTTGTTGGTTTGTTTGTTTGTTTATTTTTGTAAACAGTGTAAGATTTTATTGCTATTTTTTTTCTTACAGCTTACTCAATATATGATTCTGCATTTTTATATGCTTAGAAGTTCCAGTGACTTAAATAGGAGTGGTGAGTGCACAAGCAATGGAGAATAAGGCCTTTGAAGTTCAATATCATTATTTAGATTTCAGGCATGCCTGGAGACAGCACTCTAGATTAATAAAATGCTTTGCTTCAATTAGCTCTGTGTCTCCTGCATCCCTCCCCAATTCCCTCTGCCCTTGTTTAACATACTCCCTTATCCTTTCCCATTATCCAGACAGGTGCTCTCTGCTACCACAGACTGCTGGAAGTTTCATGAAGGAGATTCAGTGTCGGGAGGAGGAGGGTGTATGTTGATTCTTGGCTCTGATGCAGGAAAGGAGAATGTGTGAGTCTGTATATGAGTCTGATTTGTTCTCCCTGAGTATTGTTTCAGAGATCCTTTAAAAATATCTCTGAAAAAAAGAAAAAATATCTTAGAAGATATCCTAAACGGATGTGCTCACTTCTATTTATGGTAAGCACATTTTCACAATCTAGCACAGAAAATGTAAATCTAAGGAGTATTACTTCTAGCTGATTAATTTTAGGGGAGAGGGAAGCCAATATAAAAGAAAAATATATATTCTTTTGTACGTATGAAAGAAATCTTCATTGTAGTGGAACTCACATTTCTGACATGATTTTCTCTGGTTTTCCACTGTAATAAGCCCCCTCATTTCAGATTTTCTTGAAAGAGGCTTAGGACCATAATGCAATGGCCATTGAAAACTAATGCATCCTGCAAAGTAGGGGCAGGAAATTATAACTTTCACATTGAGTTCAATGGGAAAGTCAAAAGACCCTGCTCCTTCTCCCTTGGGGTATTTTCCTAGTTTATTGTCAGTACTATAATGGGCAATCAGTTCCTGAAATGGTGCCCTGCTGTCTAGATGAAGCATTTATAGGGGGGTTTTTTAAGCAGTCCATTTGAACACTGCTAAAAAAGAGTCAGCCCTTGTAAGTTTAGATTTGAGGGCCCTGATCCTACACTGAACTATGTGTCAACAAACCTCCTGCCCACTTGGAACTCAGTGAAGGATCAGGGTCCCAAATTCTACATTTTCCACTGCAATTCAGACCTTTATTTACCACAGCTGGAAACATTTTTATTTTATTTTATTACAAATAAAAATGCTTCTAAAGACCAAAGTGTGTGTCCCTTTTAAAATTTAACTTTCCTAGATTTAGGAAATAATAATAATAATAATATTATAATATATAATACTATAATTAATATAATAATTATATATTATAATAATTATTATAATAATAACAATAGAATAATATTTACATAGTAAACCTCTGAATGCAGATGCTACTACTAATAAACTATGTGATTACTACAAAAATATATAAATTATCACAGATTTTTTTCACGCAGAAACACTTTATTACAAAAAAATATCTATTTGAAACTCAAAGGAAAGTCTTTTTTGAAGGCCTAACATCACAAATCAGATCCAAGAAAAACTTCATGGGCCAAATTCAATATAAGATATAGGCCTGAAATGTAACTAAGAGAATTTAGGGATCACTTAACATCAGTCTAAATTGGGATTTAGAAGCCCAAACTTGACTGGAGCCCAGACCATTATCTAGGTCATCTGTTTTCAGCATTGTCTAATCTTTACAATATCTAAGCCTATAAAATGCTTTCCTGTGTGTCTTAAAGTTTGCTACTGCTGAAATTGGCCAGACTTGTTCAGACCTGGCTACTGAAGATATATGCCAATTGCTCAGATAAATTCCAGGTTTAATCAGAGGATAGTAAGTCAATGAGCTACCTACTTCTCCAGAAAAAAAAATCTGAAAATACTGCTATGTCTTTTTCTTTTTTCACATCTGCTTAATGCTCAGAGCTCTTCTTCACAGAAGCTGGAAGCCCATTACCAGCCATGAGCCAGCATTGGCCATAACCTAAACAGCAGCCACAGGAAAGGGCACCTTCCACCCACCTGCTGAGATGCGAGCTCTATGAAACAAGAGTCATGGTATTAGAAGAGACAGCAAGTTTATGGGTGATTCTCTCCTAGTTGTTACAGCATTTAGTAGGAAAGAAGCAAATCTGATATTCAGGTCTTTACTCCCAGGACTATTGTCCTTGTAAACAAATGGCATAGGAAGTACATCTCTGTTCTGAGATACAGAAAGAATATAATTTCTGTCCCACTCAAAGGACAGTTGGAGAACCCTTTCTATAGCCACTTGATTTTTCTGGATATAATGGCTTAATTGCAAGAGCAAAGGCAAACATTTATCTGCAGCTTTCCTCACCAACTTGCTGCTCATGTCTCAGGAGGTCACAGAGCTTGGCAATTAAGCCACTGCTGTATGGGGGAACAGGAGGCAATAATTGCTTCAAGATTTGAAAATCTGATTACTGGATGTTTAACTGCCAGCCTACAGTTCAAAAGACAGGGAGTGCAATTTATCACCACTTTTGAAACTCATTCACTTTGGTGCCTATTCCCCCAAGGTGTGTAGGCTTTCAAAATCAGCATCTCACTCTTTTCATCTGAATTCTTTCACATCAGAGCAAGAATTTATTCATGGGAACTAGCTACCTACTCTCATCTGAGTGACATATGTCTGAGTTCACCATACTATTTTCATTCTTGGGCTCAATCAACCTTGTCTCAAGTAAAATGAAAAAGATGGATGATGGCATGAGCTATCATCATGAATTTTCCATGAATATTTTTTTTTTTAGATACATTGAAAGACTGAGGACATGGATCCATGTCTCCATGTAAACATTCGTATGGCAACCTAAGCCAAATTTCAGCTGGCCAGCTACAAGCGGACTCCAGTTCCAAGGCTGACTGGTAGTATTAACATGTCACTAAGAGCAAGTTAACCAAGCATCAGGAGACTCCTGAGAAAATGAGAGTATTGGCAACTTTGCAATTTTTGAAAGGCTTCAGACTGTGCTTTAGTCACTCCCTCAGTCTCAATGAATAGTTCTATTAAGTAGCAGGTGATTATCCTTAATAGCAGGACCCACCCACCCACACACACACACACACACTCTCTGATAGCTAGTAGAGACACCCTACTGTGATTGGTTTTTTGGCAAGCCTCAGCAGAGACTTTGGCAGCCTCTCTTCCTCTAAAGTGTTACTGTGCTTTTGCATGGTTGCATGCCAATGCCAACTCTAAGAACATGAAGAACTGATAATAATTATTGTTTTCACTGCTGGATAGCAGAGAACAACTGCAGCATCGAGAAATGTCATGCTTTCTGAGCATTTTTTTTAGAAAATGTATCTATTTCCTCTAGCTTAAATAATAAAATCCAGTTATCTGACAACATATTTGAATTGTGTTTTCATTATATGCATGTACATTTTGCAATGGATTACAACTTTTAATTAAGGCCCCATGTGGTTATCAGAATAAAGTAGTAGCTTCCGATAACAATTTTATGTAAATATTTGTGCAATAATGTATCAGACAATTTTAGAACAATATAAAATAAATTAAACTGTGGAATGTCTTTAAAAAAAGTTTAAAAATCACAATTTTTTGAGACCCAAAAAATTGTTTCTTTTATTCAAATTTTTTTACTCGATTCCATGTATTGTTAGTAGACACATGTTCGTATAATTTCAAAGATGGAAAAATGTCTACTTGCTTGGATTAAAAGTATCTCTTTACAGTGTTTCTAATGCTCACTTAACCTAGCCTCCTCTGGACTACTTTTTGAAGTTTTAATTCTGGGAAGAAGGGCAAAACAAGTCCACAAAAAAAAAACTGTAATAAAGAAAAGAGATGAAAGGGAAAGAAATAAAAAAGGAGAGAGATGTAAAAGGGCAATTTTTTTTACAAATTGAATAGGAGCAATACATCATCTATTAATAATGTTAGCAGTGAAAATTATTTCCAACTTTTGTAGCAATGGTCTCTCTTATGCATGAAACATAATACTCAGTCCAAAAAAATCACGTAGGGCAGGAGTCTGGCTAACGTCTACTAGTGTTAACAGCTGTTGGCATGGGAATAAGCAAAGTTTTATTGCTTGTTCACTTACCTACAAGCTGCAGCTTTTTGCAACACATTTCTTTCATGAACCTTGTTGGCCAAAATCAGGAAACAATAAGACCTGAGGGAAAGTCCCTATCTCTAAAAAAAGACAAAACGTTCTTGGCAAGATGATTCCAAAAGTTTCTCTGAGACACAGAAAATGTATGCTTGCCTGAAGGCTTTGCTCTGTCAAGTAAGCAAAATTTGTTCTGTCTTGTGAGGAATGCCACAGTGAGTACGCAGGGAGCAGAGAAGTTTCTGCTAGGCAAAGTGAGAGTTCCCATTTCCTAGAGCTCTGGGTTGTGATACAGGAACAGTTTAGACTGCCAACAACATGTGTGTTAATGACTAGTCTTGCTTCCAAGATCTCAGTGGCAAATGACTCATCTCATGCACCACAGTACCTCCTAACCTCTTGATACTGGCTAGGTGCTAGACAGACTAGAGATCTATTGGAGAAAAATGTTATTATAGAGCTCTGAATAACGCTATGTTCTAAATGCACCAAGGCGGACGAGGTCATGTAGGCAGAAGATGTCGCTCCTGCTATATGCATCTTCATTAATGAAATTCCTAGACTAGCTCTTTTTGACTCCTAGATTTTTGTTTACAAGTGAAAAATGGAGTCTCTAATTTGATAATTAATTCTCACACCAGGTATTTTTTACTCTGTTTTTTGTTTACTTGTAGCTGTCATGCAGGGGTTTTCTGGTCTAAGGGCAAAGAGACAAAGAGATAAGCAAACAATGACATAAGACCTAACCACTATTTATGTTCATTTTTGGTGCCTGTTTCCTACATGTAACCAGCATATGTATGTTTATTTTCTATTACAGTTTTAAATTATTTGGGCCAGCAGTTATAAAGGACGAGACTGATAATTTATATCAGTAGTTCTCTTGTCATCCCTTTGATTGTAGCACAAGCTCTGTGAGTTTTATTTATCTTCAACAATATACTGATCAAATATTTTTCCTCCTAGTTCTCTCATCCTGATGGAGGAAGGCCATTGGTATTTCCATGGGAAATTCTACTTCTCCAAAAGGAATAGAAGATAAAAGTTTTCATTATCCCAATGACAGAATGTATGATCTTAAAACTTCTCATCTGTTAACACCTTCTCCCCCACAATCTCTCCAAATACCTTTTCTCTCAGATGGTGTAAATGAATAATGTCACCAAATTAAACTCAGTGCTGTTGCCTTCAAATTAATTTAAATGTGAATGTTGATATTTCTGTTTCAACACTGTAGAAGGTTTACATATGTGCTTTCAAGTTTACTGGTTATCTATTGTAAGGCATCACCTTCTTCATATAAAGTCTCACTTACTCAGCAAGAATTCCTGTCTTTTTCAGATCAGCAGAAGCTTTGAAGGAGAGAATGTCTAATAGTGTCAAAAAACTTAGAAGTAAAGGGATAGAAATGAACCAGACCTGAAAAGTTTTGTCTGACAAATCTCCCAAGACTCAATGTGATCTGCTTCTCTGAAAAAGGAACCCTACAAAATGTGCATGCCTTAGAATAGAGGATTATTTTCAGCAGTTTGGAAGGTTTCAATATAAATTAAAATTTCAAAGTTAGAGTTCCTTGTACAGAGACTTTATTATTTCTTTGTTTCTATTGTTTCTGCTGAAGTAATTTTACCTGATACATACTAGGGTTGTAATTGCCTTTTGAGGAAGCTACTTCATGAGGGAGTGTTGCTTCCTGATAGACCATTACAGCTGGATCTTACTTCGTTTTTCACTCCTATCTGATTTAGCTCCCAGTTTATTGCTCTCTAAGATAATGTTACTGCACTCAACATAAGTATGTTTCATTCTCCTTCTACACTACAGTCATCCATGTCATTCATTTTTTCTCATATTATGATCTTCCATTGAACGAGTGATCCCTCCTAATTTTCTGTAGTTCATAACATTTATGCCAAGTTCATCAATGGAATATCACTAAATTCCCATCAATGATGTTCCTGGAACTTAATATTTTTCCTTCTAACACAAACCCATTTCTCTAAAGAATTAACCCCTGTTGTTTTTATTCAAAGATGTATTTTCAGATGTTATCAGACAATGATCCAAATTGCAGTAGAAATTGTCTTGAGGAAAAAAAAAAACAAAAACCCTTTTCAGACATGCAAACAGGTGGCAACTCTGCTAGGCCACTGCCTGGATGTTACTGAGATATCCTGTTTATTCAGTTGTACCTGACACCAATTTATCAGCTTAAGAAAGGAAGAAAATGTCACCTTTTTTTTTTCTTTTTTTTTAAAGAAAAGATCCAAAACCAGTAGCAGTCCATGAACAATACTTGAAAATCTAGTGACTTTAGAATAGTTTGATGGAAAACTTAGGGATTAGAAGGTATGTCTACATTAGGAAGCATTATATTGCAATAGGGGTGAATCTGTGAAGTGAAACCATTAATTCAAGCAATCTGTCCTCTGCAGCATAAGCATTTTAGATGGGGTACTTTAGAAAAGCTGCAGTCTTGTCTTATGTGGAAGTGCATGGAGTGTATTTCTGTGGCACAATTCTTCGCCTATATTCCATGTAGGACATATAAGGCATTAAAAGGTATTCTTCAGCCATCCCTTCAATAATTACAAAGACTGGTAAAAATACAGGGTGAAAAATCTCTCTGGAGATAAAGTGACTTATTGTATACCGACTTTGACATGTAACGAGAGATATCAAAGTAAATCTACATCTAAGAACTCTCCATTTTTACCTAAGATATACCAGTTACACCCACAACTCTTATAACATCCTGGAAAAGAATTGTCTTTGGATTTGTGTTAGCTACTTATATAAGTCAGGAGAACTAACATAGCTCTTTCTTTTCACAGAGTCTTATATAAATTTGAATTCTGAATGTTTTTTATTTGACATCTTTCATATAATTACTATCTTGTTTAAATATCACTGTGCTATTGCCTGAGGTAAATGCAGTAGAAAATCACTATGTTCAATGTTACTGTCTTATAGTTTCATCCCTTCTGTCAAACTGAGAACTTTTTTTTTTTAATTCTCCAGGGGTATTTTTATTTCATTTGCTTGTTCATTCCTAATGTGGTTAATAAGTTGCTAGCTATCTACTTAGAAATATAGAATATTTCCTGTGTCAGTTAGCCAAGCTTAAAATGGATCTGTGCACTTCTGTCATTGTCATACATAGTTGGGTTTTTCCTCACTGCACAATAATGAAATGTAGGAAAAAAATACACATTAACTTTAAAAAAAGGAAAAAAAAAATAATGATTGATAGTCAAATCAACTGCTGCTTGTTCTAAGTCAGATTCTCAAACTTAATACAGACTATCTTTAGGAAAGAACTAAGCACATACTTAAATCAAACTTTTGCTTCAGAAGAGCTTGGAGTGAATTCAAAAGGTGAGTGCCAACTTGGAATTCTACATTCACATAAAACTGCTGCAGAACAATACAGCACAGTGCTTGAAGTACTCAACAGCAAGGGGAACTGGGCACTGGCTTCCCTACCCAGTTTATATTAAACTGCCATTAGATAAAAAATTTATGGTGATGGCAAGAGTATGGACAAGAATGCAAATCTGCCTCCTCTCTACTCAGTTCAGCCCCTTATGAGATAGGAGAAATAGGTTTTATTCCAAATTTCCATCTTCTGTGGCAATTGGTCTAACCCCCATGCTACCGTGTGAAAGGCAAACTCCTAAATGAGGCCCAGCCCCATCCACACAGCTAACTGTGTCTCAGAGCTAGGTTCTCAAATTGGAAGGGAAAGGGTGTTTAGACACATATTTTTACAATTTCTAGTTATCTGATCTTGAAATCACCCTGCTCAGTACTCCAGCATTTGTATATTCTGTTCTTAGGTGCCTATTTCAGCAAAATTCAGTTCCTGGGATAGAGCAAATAACCTACACTAGCACATAAGCTTTCCTTTGGAGCTGGTCCTTAGGCTACAGCTATTGCTTTAGGTATCTACATCTGAAGGTTTTGTACCAGTGACATTTGCAAATTTCTGACATCACTTAGGAAGTGACTAACATTTCCACTGGTAATATTCCCACTAAAACTAAGCTATTGCCAAAGGCCACGCATATTAACACTGAACTTCTGACAACATTAAATTGGTAGGTGTCTAGATCATTAGATTTAAAATTCATAAAATAGATGCTACTCAGTGTATTCCATAGCAAAGCCTGAAACATATTTTGAATATTTCAGCTATACTGGAATATCTATAAGAGCTTTGGCAGGACTTTAAATCAACCAAATCTTCGAGATGAACCAGTCTAGATCTTTTCCCTAGATTGACCTCTATAAAGGAGACTGAAAACACAGAAAATCCAGGCTTTAACAGTCTTTCAACTAGTTAATTTTTTTTTTTAGACAGAAAAACTCAAATTGACTAGGACAGATAAATAAATGCACAATTCATTAATTAATTTATAAACTATCTTCTCCTACTACCGTTTCTCCATGATCTTAAAGGTAGGTCATTTCGTCTACACTTTTTTTTCAGGCAATCTAGCAGCTTCTCAGCTGGAGGAAATAGCACAGTACTCTGCAGTTAGTAGGGACCTTACTTCTGTCATCCCTCAAGACCCTAACAAGGTTCTCAGTTAGCCCAAGACCTGTAGGATTCCACTTCATTGCTGCACCTGTCACTGCCTCCTACTTCCTTTCTCTCACCCTTGGCAATACTTAGAACTCCTCATCTCTGTTCTTGCTCGGATGGTCTCGATAAAAGGTCCAAATTCCCCTACAGAGGGAATCCACACAGCCCACTCATTTTGAAGGAATATAAATATAATTTTCAACAGTGAATTAAAACAGATTTAAAAAAAAAAAAACCACAAAGTAAAAGGAAGTTCTCTGAAGGACTTAAAATTGTGAATTTTAATCTAAGAAAGTGATCCTTGTAGTAGGCAAGTAAACATCAAGGTCATCCTATTTCATCATGGCACTCTTATTCACCACCTCCTTATTCAGTGTGCTGGTAGTTTTGGATCCCAGGCCTATCAGCCCAATACACTCTTATACTGGAGAACAAGGATAGCATCGAACTCTGTGTCACTGCAGCAGCAGTCAAGGTCTGCAATATTAATTTGTAACACTGCTGCTATCTTAAGAATGATGCACAGAATCTTACAGTGCCTAAAGAAAAACTGATACAATGGCTACAGAAATTGTTTGAGATACAAATTAAGCAAAGCTCAAATTTGAACCTATATTCAAACAGTTTTGGGTTGTTTGCTTTTTTGTTTGTTTTTCCAAATTTAATACTGCCAACAGCATTTACAGGATTGGTTTCATAAAGGGAGTTTCAAGTCATTGATTTCATATGGGCATTATTGCATCTCATAGGAGCAATGAAAAAAAAAGAAAAGATTCTGTGCAGAACTGTTCATCCATTGGTATTCATCTCTTAAAGCTTTCTGTACTCTGTGATAACGTGACCTTTGTATTTTCTATTGACCACTAGACTTGTATTCAATATAATACTGTATTTAAATATTAATGTGTTAAAGTATATAACTGTACTATATGTTACCTTTTTGTTCCATTTCCATCCTAACTTATACTAGAGAGTTTAGATTTGAAAAAAAAAGTGAAATATGTCCTTGAAAACTTGTAACTAGATCTTTATAAATATTACAAAAACAATAATTTTGCATCAGTATGGTGAACAAGTAGCAAAGTGCCTGAAGAATATAAATTGAATGTTCTCTAGAAGAATCGGTAAAGGTTAAAATTCATCATTTTAACTGATAGGCTTTCTTTGGGAAATAACTGGTGCAGTGAATACAAAATGCTATGATAATTTTGTGTTTCTCCTCAGTGTTTTTTTTTTCCTTGAAAAACAATATCTCTTTAATAATAAAGCATACATTTTTTTCCATTCATTCTAGAACTAAATTTTCCTACAATACTTGTCTTCATACACACTTGATAATGTTTTTCACTTTAAATGAAAACTTTTTTATCTGAATGGAGTGAGCACTTCTGTCCATTTGAGGAGAGGCTGCAGTGCTATAGGAAATATACTGTCACTTAGATCTTTTTAGGAAAAGATTTAACCTAGACATGGGATGAAGACTGGTTGCTAAATACCACATTTACTACCACTGTTTCCATAGTGATTTTCAGACTTTAGCAGGCTGGGGGCTAAACTGGAAAAATAAGCATAAATATAATTTATGCTAGAAATAACAGCAGTATTTAGAAGCACCTGTTTGTCCCAGGCACTGTACCAGTGCCGGTTACAGATATCTTTTATTTTCAAAGTCTTACTGTCTACTAAGTGAAGTAGAAAGGTACTGCCACCTTTCTATAGTCAGGAAACTAAATTACAGAAAAAAAAAATTGAATGCGTTTTTTTTTCACAGTCATATAGGAAGACTGTCACAGAAATGAACCCAGGCCTGTTGAGTTTCAGTTCAGGTTGTAAACCGGACTTCAGTTTTCCATGAAGTAACTTTACTCCCTTTATCATTCAAACTGCAGATTAATCTCCTGTGCTGGTGGCCCAAAGCAGCTGACTTGTATGTAAATCAGGTATCAATTTGTGGAGAGTAGCTAATTCCAAGCAATATTATTTCTTTCTACCATGTCAATACTTCTGCCCACAAAAGACTCTCAGTACAATTTGGGGGTGCGAAACAGGTTTTTAATTGCTTTGCAGATTTAAAACTTTCTAGTATGATTAGACTGTGGTAAAACAGAGACATATAGGGTCCAGATTTGGACTTAGCATTGCTGGCAATCTGACTGTCACTAGTTCAAACATTTCCAGACTTTCTCCATGATATAGTCATTGTCCACTCTGAGTGTCGGGCACCCCCTGATCCCCAAGAACAAGCTCTGCGGCAGACAGATCCAGTCACTTGGCATGGAGCATTATTTCAGCAGGATAAGAAGGGAGCTGCAGGTACATGTATCCAAGCTCCATGTGCAAAAACTGTACTGTAGCGCTGGAGGTTAGGGACAGAATTTTCTTTCTTAACTCACCTTCAGACAGACATATCCCCCCCCCAGCTCAAATCTCTCTAAAAGTTCATCACAAAAGGCACTGACTCCAAGTGTGTGTTCGTGTAAAGTTCACTCCTAATCTTTACATGAACAAAGAATTATTCCTGCTCCCTTTATATCCTTCTCGTTTTTTTCCTTTCTGCAGGCTATTCAGATAAGGATTTTCATTGTCACTGTTCCCACTTTATTCTGAATAAGTGAAGTGTATGAAAAAAAAAAGCAAAACTCACAAAAGAATGACTCACAAACACTGATGCCACCGTTGGACTTGAATTTAAAGCTATCACACAAGGACCTTGTTAACATTAATCCTCATCTCTGTAGGCTGACAAATTAAAATATGACTTGAAGTCTCTGATCAGTTTCTGCTCCAGCATTTCGTTTTGATTGATGTCCTCTATTAATATCAGTGATGCTAGTTAGCTTTAAGACACCCCAAAGGGTAGTCAACTAGTTAAAACTCCAAATGAACCTTATGCCAGCTGTTTAGCCCCTTGAAAGTTTTGCTGAGCCTTGATAGAAGACCTTATAAATCATTACAATTAAGTGCTTTCAGACTAAGTGCTTTCCCCTTCTAAGGGAAGTCTGTTGAAGTCCCATCTGCTCTTTTGCTTAAAACTCACTGGTCTCCCTCTCTGAGGCAGCCGTTTCACTTTTGAAATTATGTTTCTTTTGCAGGAAAGTGATGGGCTGATGAAGAAAACTTTTTGTTTTAATAATCAGCAGTTTCTATGATGTGACATAATTTTTGTAGTGCTCAGGGCCTTTTACAAATCAAAAGGAATCCAACTAAAACAGTAATTAATGTCAAATGACTAGTCACATACAGCCCTATTTAATTAAAAAGTTCTAATCTTTGATTAAACCTCCTCACACGTTCTTGTGACTGAAAACTGTTGTCTGAAAAGAGAAAGTAATTGGGTACATAATCTATTATGTCTTCTAACTGACACCTGCTAATTGTCTCAGCAGCAAATGGCAACAATCTAATTTAGAAAGTTAAAAAGTGTATCTTAACTATTCAACAGGGGTTTTTTTTCTGTATTATGTATTCCTTTACTACGGAAGGAAGATCTCTTCCTGAATTTATCACTGTAAGAATTTTCTGCTCTCTAATAAAATTATTCCGTTGTTTTTCAGCAACATGCTTTCCTATAGTAAATACAAAACATATGATTTATTGGTCCATTCTTTTAATGTGCAGTTAATCTCTTAAATGCTACTATTCATCTCTCATTTTTTATTTTTCTGAATATTGACTAATCTGCACAGCAGCCATTGCAAAAAGGTTTCTATACCTATAGCTTACAGGAAGAAAACCAGGAGGAATGAGTCGTAGAAATTACCTCCACAGGAATTCAGACTAATTCAGCCAGGGAAGAACTGGCAGTTATAAGCACCTTCAGTGCTATGGTGAAGAACCACCCTCCTCTTCCTCATCCTCTTGGGATCTTAGCTTCAGCACTAGCAGTACACAGAAGACTATTAAGGAAAGAGTGCCTCAGAGGAAAGAATATCCTTTACCAGCTTCCACTCTTTTATTTTTTTTAATCATCAGTGCAGAGTCTAACTCTGTGATTTAGCAAAAATTATGGTCACTATTACATCTATGTTTACTGCTGAGGTGCTCTTGCTTCCTAGGCTTATGATTAACCTACCAGTTAGATTTTTTTTTTTACTGTCTTCTATGGTATGATTATTTCTTGTTCACAGTTTTTCTGAACTAGAATTCTAACACTTCAAGTGCTGAAATTCCCAACAAGTATTTTTTCTGCTTTATGTCTTATTTTAACAATATTTTGAAAAGTCCTCTGATATGTTGAATGAAACATTCCCAGGGAAGAATACCACCACTGTCTTTTGATAGAACATGTTTCATAGCCACACATAATCCCCCAAAACAAATGGTAGCTGAAGTGTGTCTTCAAATATTTTTTGGTTATTATGGCTTCAGACACAGCTGAGCTCTCACACCTCCAGTCAAAACTACCTAGTCAGGCACAGTAATTTTCAACTTTCTTGCAACCTCAAACACATCTGGACCTACCCCAGTATCTGGAATTGGTATGCTGCCACTATAAAGGGACCATCTCCTCCCAGTGGTTGTTGTGAAGGTGTCCCTGCGGAGTGACATCAGGGGCATCTTCTAACTGAGCTCTACAGAGAATTCTAAAAGTCCAAGGAACAGTATCTAACCTTTTTTGTTCATAAACACCCACACACAAAAAAAAAAGTAAAGAGCTGCTTTCACTGTTTTACAGCTGAAGAATAGTAGCACAGCAGAAATAACAGATCACAAGGCACATCAGTGGTAGAGACAGCAAAATAAACCTGTGTCACCTGATTTCCATATTACTGCTCTACAATCAAAATATAAAAATAGCTATCTATCAATACATGTGAATTTGTAGAGACAAAGATATAGATGATCTAGATACCGTTGTGACTTTTACTACAGCACGCCAATAGAATAGTAAACAAACACAGTAGAAGCCTAGAATACATTTTTTTTTCACATAACCATTGACTTGCAAATCCCCAAATTTGGGCTCCTTGACCAAATCATATCTTTTCTCCACCTACCGTATCTTCAGTTATTAATCTTTTTTTTCCTCCCTGCTCCATGCCTTCATTATCTCTCACTTGCTGTGATCTTTTAGCCACTGTAACTTTCTTCCCTCTAATCTCCCTCTTCCAGTCCACTCCAAATACTGCATCCGAAGTTATCTTTCTTGTTCACCACTCTGATCATGTCAAGTTATGTCTCAGTCCCTCAGGTGGTTTTCCGTCTCACTACAGTACAAGGTCTAATTTCTCCTCTGCAGTTTCAAGACATTGCAAGAGTCTGTCTTAGCCTACAACTGGACTAAGTCCTTACTCTTTCCTGGCTCAGATACAGTCCTGCCTCCTGGGTGAATCCATATCCATATCTCATGCATTACTTCCTATTGGATGAAGCTGCCAAGCCACTGGCTATCGTATTTGAGAAGTCGTGGCAGTCTGGTGAGGTCCCCGATGACTGGAAGAAAGGGAACATAACCCCAATTTTTAAAAAGGGGAATAAGGAAGACCCGGCTAACTACAGGCCAGTCAGCCTCACCTCTGTGCCTGGCAAGGTCATGGAGCAGATTCTCCTGGAAAGCATGCTAAGGCACATGGAGAGCAAGGAGGTGGTTGGTGACAGCCAACATGGCTTCACCAAGGGCAGATCGTGCCTGACCAATTTGGTGGCCTTCTATGACGGGGTGACGGCATGGGTGGACAAGGGACGAGCAACTGACATCATCTACCTGGACTTGTGCAAAGCTTTTGACACTGTCCTGCATGACATCCTTCTGTCTGGAGAGACATGGGTTTGATGGACGGACCACTCGGTGGATAAGGAGTTGGCTGGATGGCCGCACTCAGAGAGTGGTGGTTAACGGCTCAATGTCCATGTGGAGACCAGTCAGGAGTGGCGTCCCTCAGGGGTCCGTGCTGGGCCCGACCCTGTTCAACATCTTTGTTGGCGACATGGACAGTGGGATAGAGTGCACCTTCAGCAAGTTCGCCGACGACACCAAGTTGTGTGGTGCCGTCGACACGCTGGAAGGGAGGGATACCATCCAGAGGGACCTTGACAGGCTGGAGAGGTGGGCCTATGCCAAGCTCATGAAGTTCAACCAGGCCAAGTGCAAGGTCCTGCACCTGGGTCACGGCAATCCCAGGCACAAATACAGGCTGGGCGGGGAATGGATTGAGAGCAGCTCTGAGGAGAAGGACTTGGGAGTGCTGGTGGATGAGAAGCTTAACATGAGCAGGCAATGCGCCCTTGCGGCCCAGAAGGCCAACAGCATCCTGGGCTGCATCAAGAGCAGCGTGGCCAGCAGGTCGAGGGAGGTGATTCTGCCCCTCTACTCTGCCCTGGTGAGACCCCACCTGGAGTACTGTGTCCAGTTCTGGAGCCCCCAACACAAGAAGGACATGGACCAGTTGGAGAAGGTCCAGAGGAGGGCCACGAAGATGATAAAAGGGCTGGAGCACCTCTCTTATGAGGACAGGCTGAGAGAGTTGGGGCTGTTCAGCCTGGAGAAGAGGAGGCTCCGAGGAGACCTGATAGCGGTCTTCCAGTACCTCAAGGGGGCCTACAAGAAAGATGGGGAAAGGCTGTTTAGTAGGGCCTGTTGCGATAGGACGAGAGGTAATGGTTTTAAAATAGAGGGGGGTAGATTTAGATTAGAAATTAGGAAAAAATTTTTTACGATGCGAGTAAACACTGGAACACTGGAACAGGTTGCCCAGAAAGGTGGTGGAGGCCCCATCCCTGGCAACGTTCAAGGCCAGGCTGGATGAGGCTCCGAGCAACCTGATCTAGTTGGGGGTGTCCCTGCTCCTTGCAGGGGGGTTGGACTAGATGACCTTTGAAGGTCCCTTCCAACCCTAACCATTCTATGATTCTATGATTCTATGATTTCTATTCCCAAAACTTTTTTCAGGGCCTAAAATATCCTATCTGCTCTATTGTGCTAACCAACCTAATTTTCCTCTTTCAAGTCTCTTTACACATTCTGTGTAAATTTGATTACAAGTGCTTTGGGCAACAGTCTTGCTTTTGAAAATATGAGTCATTTGTGAAGTTACAGGTATAACAATGATGTTGAGGAAATAATAATTATGAAATTTACTTTGTTATCTTGCACTATACTGTAAATAAACATAGAAAGTACCATTTAAATGTATTCAGACTAAGTAAACTACAGGAATATCTCCAATTCTCTTTTACTCCAGATCTATACTCAAGCAAAGGAAAAGGAATAGTAGTTACTATGCATGAGTCAGATATACTTGACAAATTTTATTCACTCACGAGATTTCCCTTCCTTTGAGGGCTGGCCACAATCAGCTGATACATATTTAAACCACAGCTTAGACTTTATCATGAATGAAAGCATACTTTTACTTCTCATTAAAACAATAACCCTGACAGCATGCTATGAGTTCTGCGACTTTCTCAAAAAAAAAGGCTCGAGCCATAGCTAATTCTGAAATAAATATACTGCTTTTCCATTAAACAGCTCCCACTGCAAAAAGGCAGGTACACCTAAATCTGCAAAACAGTATAAGAGGAAAGTGGATTGTGGAAATATATAATAGTCAAGGCTTATGTCAATTAAAAATGTTGGGAGAAAGTTTATGGAAGCAATTTGATCTCTATTCTCTCTCTCAAAAAAAAAAAAAAAAAAGAAAAGAAAAGTTGGGAAAGAAAAAAAAAGCCACAGATACAACAGAACCTTTTATTCCCAGGAGTTCCCTCAGGCAAGGGGCATTTCAGCTTGTTTATCATACAAATCTTTCCCATAATTCAGTTATTAGGCAAGGAGATTCTGTAATCTATTGTCAGTCAAATTAATATCTGTAAATCTTTACTGCTGATGATATTATAATATCAGAAGCATCTAAGGCCAATTGCTTTCAGTTTTATTGACAGAAGCAGTGGGAATTGGAAGCAAAAACTTGCAGCAGCAAATCAGCAACTCTTTCTAAAGCAATTGTGGTGTGTGTGATCCATTTCTTTTAGCTTAGCTATGAAAAGAACTAATAGAAGCAAGGAAAAAAAAAAAGCCTGGCCACACAAAATTTGCATCTTGATATGTAATTAACTTGATTACTTAGCAGTATGCTTCTTAAGCCATAAAATGTAGATGAGTTAAGTGAGAAAAAAAAAATCCACTAGAAATTTCTGTATCTGATGCTACTGTGGGAAAGCAATCCCCTTCCCTAATTTATTGAAGTAATTGAAACAACAAAAGAGACAAAAATGTATCATCACAAAGTGATATAGAAATTAATCTGCTAGAGAGCTCAACATGTTACGCTGATCACTAACTGTCTGAATTCAAACATGCGTTAACATTATTTGTGACATATACTCCACACATCTGGAGATACAGACTATAATGCATACCAACTCTTCATCTATCTGCTCTAACAACATTGGTAGAGGTTTACTTATTATTCTTTCTTTGAAATAGAGCAACAATGCTAGAAACATTGATGTCTATAATTAAAACACATCTTGTTAAATTCAACCACATCTGTTAATGTCAGGTGTTTGCACTCGTCCTAGTAAAAATGTACCAGAGACTCTACTCTCCACTTTGTGGTGCTAGTGAGTCAGTGTTGATAATGAGTCAGTCAAAATATTTTAATTGAAATTATCTTATTTAAAAAAAAAAAAAAAGCAAACAACAAAATCCACTGGAACAGACTACTTTTTCTTTCTCAGCATATCTCTGAAACAAATTAAAGCAATATTTCAGTGTGGCAGCCTAGCGTATTTACATACTTAATTTTAAATAATTTGCATTATCTGTTACTGGGATAGTTTTACTCTGGTTGGTATGGTAGAAATCTTACAAATTATTGATTGATAGCCAGCAGAATCATTGTTGTGCTCATCTGTACTAAGATTAAAAACCCTATTTTCAGTATCACAGTGTGTACTTTTGCTACCATGGTAATCAATGGCAAAATTCTATCTGACTTCAGAAGGATAAAGATGATTCTCCATGTTTAAATCATGTCTCCTAGGCTTTCCTTTCTAGTGAATCGAACACCTTTATTCAATGCAAATTACTCAAAGATGTTTATTTGACTTCAAGTAAGCAACGTATAATTGGAAGTTAATTTTCATTTATGCTTTTGCAAAGTGTTGTATGGACAGAACCAATTATATACCCAAAAAAGGTATACACATTTACTTTGGATCTGTGAATAGTCATCACTGCTTTTTAGCTCATGGGTCTCAATTTCCTTATTGTTATAGAACACAGCATCTTTTCATTTAAAATTGCAATTTTATCCCTGCGTGATTTTAAGTGCTCTGGCATTTAGAAAGGATGACAAACATCTCGATACTTGTTTATTCTGCAGGTCAATATTCCAAATAATTGCTCTGATACATTAGAAAAGTTAGCTGCATTACTGTTAGACTTGACACTTGACACGTATTTTTATCATCTTTTTCTTCCTAATTAACTGCATAAATATGCTTAATGTCAGAAAAGGCCTGTTAAACCTGATGAGAACTTGTTCTTCTATTCAGTAGGGTAAGAATTAGGCCTCAGTTATACTATAGCCAATTATGAAGTGATTTAATAATTTTAAATTCATGACAGTCATACACAACAAAAAAATCCCTCAAAGTATTAGTATTTGCCTAACTCTGTTTATTAGCGATCTTTGTTCCCTTTATGTGATCAGATGTGAACATTAAGTATTATTGTTTCTCTTTTTTTTTGGTCCACTGACTGCAAAGAGAACACATGTATTATTATCTGCCAGAGAGTATCCACAGCTTCAACACTAAATGAGCATACTGAAAATTAATACTTTCACCAAACAGAATAAAGAGATTAAATATTAATCTGCAAATTAACTTTAGTTTCTTAGCAGAGGCTATATTCTTTGTGCATGTGGACATTTAGCGATGTATTGCTTAGGTCTGTCAGCTGTAACTTTTTATTATTTCTTATTTTAGATTCTTTGAGCTCGACAGCATAGACAACAATTTGGTCTCTTTGAGGTCTTTCAAAATCGTCCTGCAAATCTATACTTTTTACAGTTTTTCTTTTATGCACTTACTGTATGATAAGTGACTTTTCAAAGGTTTGGGCCCAATTCCCAGAGTACTGTAGCTAGTTGTCTGAGAAAGTTGCTGTTTACTACAAAACAATAAACAATCATCCTTGTTTGTGAACTCTTTCCCATAAAGTCTGTAAATGAAAGAGCTTGCTATATGAAACACTTAAGTATAGTAAAAAGCTAAAATTTAGAATTCTTTTCACTCATTGGTTAAAAACCAGACACAAAAAAAAAAAAATGAAAGAAGTTGTGATTCAAAGTTCATTAATTAATTAAATGTGTTTCTGAATAACTTCAGTTGATTGGGAACTTATTTGATTTTTGCATCACACAGGCCAAAGATGATCATGTAGGTGAAGGCTTAAATCTGACTGTGCTTTGATGAGCCCTTAGTAGGAAAACTCAGCAAGTAGTTACTTTGTAAAGTTCTGCAAGTAGTATCGGGATTACAGTAGTAATATTGTAGAGACAGTTTATGTCTACTGAAAAAGTGAATGCTATACTAACACGACTACAGCCTTTAAAGATCAAAGACAATGATCAGGAATGCCACTTTCTCTTAGTGAAGAGAACAGGAAAGCAATTTAAAATGCACTTCTTCAGCAATTTTCTATATGATTACGTCTTGTAATAAGAGCTCAGTAATGTCTAAATTCTGACATTTTGGTGACCTAATATATTTCATACAGCTTAAGTCCCTGACACCACCTATTAGCAGAGATTTTACTTTTCTTTTGGTCATATATGGTCTTCCCTTCTCCAATATACAGATTTTTGAAAGACATTCATCACTGTAATGTCCTTCTAATCTAATCTTAGTGTACCAAGCAGTCCAAATTAATATACTTCAATTTTGTTCTGCCATCCGTGTTTCAAAGATAAAAGTGTGAGTTGTTTTGTTTTAATAAATTAAAGTTACCTACATATAAATTTTCCTATATATTTCCATTAAAGCAAGTTAAGTGGAGAGAAATGCCTTGCGCCTAAAGCAGAAAATTGCTGAGGTATAAAATGGTCATTGTTCTTGTGGGATTTCATGTCACTGTATTGGGTCTGTCCACCAAAGGTATCAGGTCCTTCTCCAGATAAATTATATTTATAGTAGACTGTTCTACTAGGGCAGGAAAAAAAAAAAAAGCAAAATTGTCAATGACAGTCTTCACTAAGAACTCAATCTTTTCAATACCCTGAATCATTATGTACCTTCAAATAAGCGTGAGATGTTGAATTTGACTGATACACCCTGAGACAGGCTTCATGCTCTCACATATTAGGCAGCAAACAGTGCTACGGAGGAGTTGCAGTGCAGCACTCTGTCAGCTGAAGTTTCTCATGCCATGAGAGTGTATGGCCTCGCCACTGTGGAAACGAGGATATAACTGATGCCGGGTCATCATTCACAGTTACAAAATGGCATGCTCTTGTGCCCCAGAGGTGTTTATATATCCTTAATTTGGCATGTAAATTAAGGAGTTAATTAAAAAGTAAATTTTACTTCTTCAGTAAAACTTTAAATAGCAATCTTTCAAAAAAAAAAGTATTTAATTTAGGTTTAATAGGAGTTACTACATCTTGAAGAGGAACTAGTTATTAAGAGATAGAAGTAAAAAAAAAAGGATTAAAATCAAGTATATAGACTCTACATCTGAATAAATATATTTCAAATAACTATCTTGTTTTAGTAATGTAACTGACTCATTCAATCCACATTAAACACCTGTAGCGTAAACCGAATCTGAATTTAAAATATTACCCATCCTAATGTAGTACACCCCCCCTTTACACATTACGGTGGACACATTTAGTGGAACACGTAAATGGCGGAAGTTAGTCGTTTAAAAAAAACTTAATGATTGTACATATTAAATAAAAACTGTCTGCAACTTATATTTTGTAGTGATTTATTTGCAATTCAGAAGTTATTTCTAGATGTATTTAAAGCCATTAAGTCTGCTAACAATTTAAAATATTGTAATAAAACAGAAAATTGTAGCAATTCATTTATGTTAATGTGTTGATACTATAAATTCCTCAGGGTAGCCGCTATGAACATACTTTCCTAAATAAAACTGAAAACTATTTTCATACCTGACAGATAAAACTTAACAACAGAAATACTAACTAGGATTTATATTAGCATGGATTTTTTTTTTCTGTTTTTCTTTCTCTATTTTTTACATAGGTAATCCAACAACATGTGCTTTTAAAAAAAAAGCAAAACTTTCAGAGTAACAAGTGATTTTATATACTCATCAATAAGATCCCTTAAAGTATCTAATTTCCAGGACATGGACACTTCACAACATTAAAAAAAAAAAAAAAATCAAGCCTCTTTAAAATGTCTTTCATAAAGAAAGATAAATTCACTAACCATTTTTGTGGTCTCAAGGATAAAGTATTTGCTATTTTAATTTTAAGATCTGTTTTTGCAGCAGGTTATAGGATTTTTTAAATGTTTGTTTTGCACCTTGGTTATTGCATTTGGTTCTGGGTTTTTTTATAGTGCTGGATTCTGACTAATCACTTATGACAAGACTGTAAGATGACAGTTTGCCTGCAGAAAGAGGTATGCATAGCAGCACCATCCCAGGAGCAAACAGAGAAAAGAATTACAACTTTTAGAAGCATAATTTCCTCTCTTGCTTGCCCCTGGCTCTAAGAGAGAACAAACTCCCACTGCTTTGTGTTGGCAGCCAACTGTCAGGTCAGCTCATCTCAGAGGGCTGATGTGTTGAGGGGATGAAGCCAAAGCCCTGCATGTCCCCAAGCGTCAACTGCCAATGCTCTGTCAGGACAGAAACGGGTGCGGGTGGCCCCACACAGGCTGCTGTCATCACTCCCCAGCTTTTACTATGACCTGCAGACCCACTAGCCCACGCCAGGAAGCAAGCCCTCAAGTCTCCCTTATTTTCCTGCACGCTGGGGCTAAGATTGTTTGACCACTGTGTTTGGTGATCACACCGCTGAAACCAGTATTGAGGCCTCGGTTTGGTAGGCAAAGAAGGCAAAGCAATCATCTCCTGCCCCATTGTCCAGTTGTAGCTATAGTGGACACATCAGGCAAAGAACCTCACCTTGTAATTCCTGGGAGCACTTGCAAATTCAATGGAGGTGAGGCCCTCCCTGGATCCTCACTCGCCATCGGAAAACGGAAGGGAGCTTCATATGAATAAATGGGTTGCATTGCATCTACAGACGTGTCAAACTTTGAAAACCTCGTGCTCTAGATAGCCTTGCATTGCTGCTAATTGCTATGTTTTCCTTTAAAAAGTGAAGATTCTAACCTTTTACTTGACAGATATGTGGGTAAAATGCCAGATAACATTTTGAAAGCTTCTCTGCAGTCTGCTGTTTACAGGTCTTGTTTATGTTGGAGCCCACAGAGGAGTATACAAATGAAAAGAGTTAGCAAGAACAAAACTGAATGGTTGGCTTCAAATAGATGTGTAAACTAGAGAAGAATGGTTTTCACCCACAGAAAGTCTAAAGATGTTTCTCCCTTTTAAAATTCAACCATATAAATATGGGATTTGACTCAACAGATTTTTTTTTTTATTATCATTAGTTATTCCTAGTTTTGTCCCTGGACTTTTGGGGTGGAAAGTAAAGACAGTTTAATTACCCGGATTGGTTTTTTTTTGGGGGGGGGAGTGGGGAGGTTTGGTTTGGTTTGTTTTTTCTTTCTTTGTTTCTAATCTCATAAAATTGCAGCTAGGAGAGGGAAATGGGATTCCATTTCTCTGCGAGATTTAGCAACAGAATTGTTTACAGTGTTGCAATCAGTCATGTTTAAAGTAGAGCTACTAACTGCATAACTGAATAAGGGAACACTTTGGAAACAAAAGGGTTGCATAACAAGCAAATTTAGCTTGTAGAATCTTTAGTATGCAATGTATAAGAAATTTCATAAACCCTAGGGAGAGTTTGCAGTTTTATCAGTGGGTGCAAAATGTTAACTTAGAAAAACGAAAATGACAAAAATATGGAAATAACTGACAATCAAAAACCTGTCTTAATTACTTTATTTGTTATTTTTTGTTTCCAGTAGGAACTTTATCTCCTTCAAATTTATATACACTTTGCACTTACTGTTCAGGCTTATTCTCTTCAGGAAATTAAGCACTGCAGTTGGAAACCAGAAGTCCCAAAAGACCATGGTATCTACATCCCACCTGGGGTGTAAATGTAAGAATGCTGGCAGAAGTTAATTTTTGTGGCTCAGGAATACCTAGTATTTTACATCTAAATAATTTCAGAGTCTTCCTCAATCCTCTGCTTCCTGCCACTACTTGGCGATGGCAGCACCAGCTCTGAATTTTCACAAAGACACTGATGTTGCCTTCACAAGCAAATCGGTGTCCTGTCTGACTGATGTTACAGCCTTCAAACTCTAACTAGTGCTTTGAGAGGAAAAACTGATGCATTGAACTTGTGGTGGTTTAGCCCGGATCACCACACAGTTTCTTATTCACCCTGCCCCTACCTAGTGGGACAGGGGAGAGAAATTGGGAAGAAAGGAAAACTCGTGGGTTGAGATAAAAACAGTTTACTAAAAATACTAAAAACTACAAAGCTAACAGGATATAAGGATATAAATATATACAAAATATACAAAATGAACAATGTACAATTTCTCACCACCCGATGTCCGAATGACCGACGCAGCCCGTCCTGAGCAGTGATCACAGGAACAACACTGAGCAGCAAGCAAAGGGGGAGAGCAAGCTAGCAAGGTAGAGGGAACGATGCCAGCAAGCAAGAGAGAAGAAAAGAATGCCAAGGGTGCCCAAACGGATACCCGACAAGAAAAGGAATAACTGAAAAATGATGCCCCCTCCCATGGGCAACCCCCACTTATATACTGAGCATGACGTTTATGGCATGGAATACTCTCTTTGGCCAGTTTGGATCAATTATTCTGTCTGTCTTTTGCCCAGCTTCCTGCATCTGCACGTTAACGAGACCTTAACGAGACTTGGAAAGCCAGACAGTGTCCTTGGTCTCATTCACAACAACTCGTATCATCAGAATGTTTTTATCAACATTCTTCACACACAAAATCCAAAACACACCAGCTACTGAGAAGAAAATTAACTCCATCCCTGCTGAAACCAGGACAGTATCCACCCCTTATTCCATACCATTTACGTCATGCTTATAGATATACACACAGATATCACTATCTCAATCTATGAGCTATCCCTCCAAAGTCTGTTGAGTTAATTTAGTCCATGACTTTGGGCCCCATCTGTGATAGCAGTCTCTCAGGGCAGGAGAGATGGTATGTAGTGTGAAGTTGTTACATACTGCATCTGGAACTCGTAGCTGGTACCTCTGGCGCGGCTGGTGTATCACGTCCATGGTCTGCGAGTTGAAGATGTTGATCTCGAGGAAGTTGTTGGTCACCAGTTCTGACTCCATCACTGCTGCACATCGCTCGGTTTCATCAAAGCTTGTTCTTCACTGTTGAGTGTGATTCTTGCTGCACTACCTCTGATAGAACATAAAAGAACTACAGACATGATTATATACAGTTCAAATTATTGGCTGTTTTCACCTAGAATCAAATCTCCTTGAGGTACACATCGGACTTCCCCATCCTCCCGCATCACCCACCAAGTACATCCAGGTCCTTGAGCGAAAGCAATCCCACGAATGGGTTTGCCTTTGCCCAGAGGAGGAATAACCCAGACTGTTTTCCCCAACATATTCCTTACATGCACCACAGGAACTTTATCACCATCTACAGTATGTAAAAGTTCAGATTGGGCAGGGCCAGCTCGATTGATGGATCCCCGAGTGTTGACTAACCAAGTGGCTTTTGCTAAATGTTTGTCCCAGTTTTTGAAGGTTCCACCACCCATTGCTTTCAGTGTAGTTTTCAGCAGTCCATTGTACCGTTCAATCTTTCCAGAGGCTGGTGCATGATAGGGGATGTGATATACCCACTCAATGCCATGCTCTTTGGCCCAGGTATCTATGAGGTTGTTTCGGAAATGAGTCCCATTGTCTGACTCTATTCTGTCTGGAGTGCCATGTCGCCAGAGAACTTGCTTCTCAAGGCCCAAGATGGTGTTTCGGGCGGTGGCATGGGGTACAGAATATGTCTCTAGCCACCCAGTGGTTGCTTCTACCATTGTAAGCACATAGCGCTTGCCTTGGCGAGTTTGTGGGAGTGTGATGTAATCAATCTGCCAGGCCTCTCCATATTTGTATTTCAGCCATCGTCCTCCATACCAAAGAGGCTTTAGCCGCTTGGCTTGCTTAATTGCAGCGCATGTCTCACAGTCGTGGATAACCTGTGCAATAGTGTCCATGGTTAAATCCACCCCTCGATCACGAGCCCATTTGTATGTTGCGTCTCTTCCTTGATGACCTGAGGTGTCATGGGCCCACCGAGCTAAAAATAGTTCACCTCTGTGTTGCCAGTCTAAGTCCACTTGGGAAACTTTAATCTTAGCAGCCTGATCCACTTGCTGGTTGTTTTGATGTTCTTCAGTGGCTCGACTCTTGGGTATGTGAGCATCTACGTGACGTACTTTTACAACAAGCTTCTCTAACCGGGCAGCAATATCTTGCCACAGTGCGGCAGCCCAGATGGGTTTGCCTCTGCGCTGCCAGTTGCTCTGTTTCCATTGCTTTAACCACCCCCACAGGGCATTTGCCACCATCCATGAGTCAGTGTAGAGATAGAGCTTTGGCCATTTTTCCCGTTCAGCAATGTCTAAAGCCAGCTGGATGGCTTTCACCTCTGCAAACTGACTTGATTCACCTTGGCCTTCAGTGGCTTCTGCCACTCGTCGTGTAGGACTCCACACAGCAGCTTTCCACTTTCGATGTTTTCCTACAATACGACAGGATCCATCAGTGAACAAAGCATATCGCCTCTCATTTTCTGGGAGGTTGTTGTATGGTGGGGCTTCTTCAGCACGTGTCACCTCTTCCTCTGGCGGCATTCCAAAATCTTTGCCTTCTGGCCAATCTGTGATCACTTCTAAGATTCCTGGGCGATTGGGGTTTCCTATTCGGGCTCGCTGTGTGATCAGTGCGACCCATTTACTCCACGTGGCATCAGTTGCATGATGTGTAGAGGGGACCTTCCCTTTGAACATCCAGCCCAGCACTGGCAATCGGGGTGCCAGGAGGAGCTGTGCTTCAGTACCAATCACTTCTGAAGCAGCTCGAACTCCTTCGTATGCTGCCAGTATCTCTTTTTCAGTTGGAGTATAGCGAGCCTCAGATCCTCTATATCCCCGGCTCCAAAAGCCTAGGGGTCGACCTCGAGTCTCTCCTGATGTTCTCTGCCAAAGACTCCAGGTAGGGCCATTCTCCCCAGCTGCGGTGTAGAGGATGTTTTTCACATCTTGTCCTGTCCGGACTGGCCCAAGGGCTACTGCATGAACAATCTCCTGTTTAATTTGTTCAAAGGCTTGTCGTTGTTCAGGGCCCCATTTAAAATCATTCTTCTTTCGAGTCACTTCATAGAGAGGGCTTACAATCATACTGTAATTTGGAATATGCATTCTCCAGAAACCCACAACACCTAAAAAGGCTTGTGTTTCCTTTTTGTTAGCTGGTGGAGCCATAGCTGTTATTTTGTTGACCACATCCATTGGAATGTGACGACGTCCATCTTGCCACTTTACTCCTAAAAACTGGATCTCTTGTGCAGGCCCCTTGACTTTGCTTTGTTTTATTGCAAAACCGGCTTTCAGAAGGATTTGGATTATTTTCTCCCCTTTCTCAAAAACTTCTTCTGCTGTGTTGCCCCATACAATGATGTCATCAATGTATTGCAGATGTTCTGGAGCTCCACCCTTTTCTAATACAGTCTGGATCAGTCCATGGCAAATGGTGGGGCTGTGTTTCCACCCCTGGGGCAGTCGATTCCAGGTGTACTGGACACCCCTCCAAGTGAAAGCAAACTGTGGCCTGCATTCTGGTGCCAGAGGAATGGAGAAGAACGCATTGGCAATATCGATGGTGGCATACCACTTGGCTGCTTTTGACTCCAGTTCATACTGAAGTTCTAGCATGTCTGGCACGGCAGCACTCATTGGTGGTGTAACCTCATTTAGGCCACGATAGTCCACTGTTAGTCTCCATTCTCCATTAGATTTTCTCACTGGCCATATGGGACTGTTAAAGGGTGAGTGGGACTTGCTGATCACTCCCTGGCTCTCCAGTCGACGAATCAGCTTGAGGATGGGGATTATGGAGTCTCGGTTGGTGCGATATTGCCGCCGGTGCACCGTGGTAGTAGCAATTGGTACCTTTTGTTCTTCAACCTTCAGCTTTCCCACAACGGAAGGGTCCTTTGAAAGTCTGGGCAAGATGGACAGCTGTTTATTTGTCTCCACGGTGGCTATACCAAAAGCCCACCGGTACCCTTTTGGGTCTTTGAAATACCCACTCCTGAGGTAATCTATGCCAAGAATGCATGGAGCATCTGGGCCAGTCACTATGGGGTGCTTTTGCCACTCATTCCCAGTCAAACTTACTTCAGCCTCCAATACAGTCAGCTCTTGGGATCCTCCTGTCACTCCAGAAATACAAATGGGTTGTGCCCCTTTATAGCTTGATGGCATTAGGGTACACTGTGCACCAGTGTCTACTAGAGCTTTATACCTTTGTGGGTCTGATGTGCCAGGCCATTTAATCCATACAGTCCAATAAACTCTGTTGTCCCTCTCCTCCGCCTGGCTGGAGGCAGGGCCCCTCTAGTCCTGTTTGTAATATTTTCTATTCACTTTCTGTGAATATGAATCAGAAGTTCCTTCCATAGGATCAGAAGTAAGATCAGCCCTTCTACGCTGTCTGGGGAACTGCCCACTGGAGACTGGAGCAGCAAATTGCCTGGAAGAACCTCCCTTTGTGATTGTTTTACCTCGCAACTCACGTACACGTGCCTCTAGGGCCGAGGTAGGCTTTCCATCCCACTTCCTCATATCCTCTCCTTGGTCACGCAAGGTAAACCATAGGTCATCTCGTCGGGTGTACCGTCTCCCTTGAGCAGGAGGAGGATGAGGTCTTCTTCTAATAGCTGAGATATTAGTCCGTGCAGGTGGGGAGCAAGAATCTTCAAGTTTCTCACACACCTCAGATAGTTTTTCGAACAGTTTTTCAAACTGGCTTTCAGATTTCTCAGTCAGTCTTTCTATAGCTGAGACACAGGCCCGCATCGGGGAAGAGAGATTGTCTTCATATTGTCGGAGCTGGTTAGCTACTGCACGTACTGGTGGCATCTCATCATCTTTCCAACTCATTGCTGCCAATGAGTTGGCATACGATGATGGTGCACTCTGTACGAATTTCCGCCACATGGGTCGGGTACATTCAATTTCATCTGGATCTACGGATGTCCGTGGGTCATCCAGGTTATGATAAATCAGCTCCCGAACAGCTAATTCTCTCAGAAACTGGATACCTCTCTCCATGGTGGTCCACTTGCTTGGGTGGCATACAATATCTTCCTTAAAGAAATACCTGTCCCTCACACCTGACAGGAGTCGCCTCCAGAGGCTGCAGGCTGCTGACTCTCTTCCAATTGCCCTGTCAATGGCTGCTTCCCTAGACAGAGATCCCAGCTGCCTGGCTTCCCTGCCTTCTAATTCCAGGCTACTGGCCCCTCTGTCCCAGCATCGGAGCAACCAGGTGACAAGTTGCTCACCTTGATTACGGCTGAAATCTTTTCGCATATCTCGCAGCTCACTCAGGGATAGGGATCGGGTGACCACCTCCCCTTCTGTGTCTCCCTGATCATGTGATGGGCCTGGTTCATCATCATCTTTCACTATGCGAACTGATTTTTTGGTGTATTTCTTATGTACAGGGGCAACTGATACTGGTGTAGATGATTGGTTTTTCGGTTTCTCTTTGGTACTGCTTGCTGAGGTTTGAGTAGCCACAGTGTCTGGCGTGGGGTCTGAAGCAATCGCAGTGCCCGTAGCAGGGGCTGGGGTAGCTGCAGCACCTGCCGTAGCGGCTGAAGTAGCTGCAGTATTTGTAGCAGCAGTTTGAGTAGCCACAGTGTCTGTTGCAGGGATTGGAGGAGCCATAATACTTTTAAAAAACTGTTTAAACTTCATCAATATCAAGATCTGAGATAGCTGCAAGAGACTTGTCACCATGAACATGGTGGTAGGGGTATAAAAAGGGTATTCAAAATTCTCAAAAGCTGTTGAAATTAGCTTGGTGAGGTGGGGAAAGCTGTAAACAGATGTTCCCCCCACGGCCTGGCTTCCCGGAACAAAACAACAGGTATAGTTCCAAACAACACCCACAAGATGGCTCCCGAAATACCCGGGTGGAGCTGCCTCTGCCTCCTCGCTCTGCACACTGCCCGCCGCCATTGAGTACAGATATGAAAATGGTCCCGTTACCAGCAATCTCACTAGACAAATCAGTGCCGCATAGCACAGCAGAACGATACCTTTGATCCAACACACATCATTGATAAAGCGTGCACAAACACCGACAAACAGAAAATACGGCAAGTAGGGTGCTATCCAGTACAGCTCTAAAAACAACTGCGAGAACAAATAAAATAACATTGTGCCCAGTGATGACCAAACCGGCTTAATGAACACTTGTAACAAATCTGTTTTCAACACACTGTGTTCAAACCTGTCCTTATCTCAACCCTTCGGGACTGACCGGGGCTTGAACCTTGGATCCTCAGACTAAGGTCCGATGATCTCACGACTGATCTAGTGAGGCCCCTTCCAGCCCCACGTTGGGCGCCAAAAAGACTGTGGTGGTTTAGCCCGGATCACCACACAGTTTCTTATTCACCCTGCCCCTACCTAGTGGGACAGGGGAGAGAAATTGGGAAGAAAGGAAAACTCGTGGGTTGAGATAAAAACAGTTTACTAAAAATACTAAAAACTACAAAGCTAACAGGATATAAGGATATAAATATATACAAAATATACAAAATGAACAATGTACAATTTCTCACCACCCGATGTCCGAATGACCGACGCAGCCCGTCCTGAGCAGTGATCACAGGAACAACACTGAGCAGCAAGCAAAGGGGGAGAGCAAGCTAGCAAGGTAGAGGGAACGATGCCAGCAAGCAAGAGAGAAGAAAAGAATGCCAAGGGTGCCCAAACGGATACCCGACAAGAAAAGGAATAACTGAAAAATGATGCCCCCTCCCATGGGCAACCCCCACTTATATACTGAGCATGACGTTTATGGCATGGAATACTCTCTTTGGCCAGTTTGGATCAATTATTCTGTCTGTCTTTTGCCCAGCTTCCTGCATCTGCACGTTAACGAGACCTTAACGAGACTTGGAAAGCCAGACAGTGTCCTTGGTCTCATTCACAACAACTCGTATCATCAGAATGTTTTTATCAACATTCTTCACACACAAAATCCAAAACACACCAGCTACTGAGAAGAAAATTAACTCCATCCCTGCTGAAACCAGGACAGAACTCTACCACAATTCCTTGGCTACTGCCAGTAAACCTTAGCTCTGAAGCAACTATGATACTGAAATACTAAAAGAGAGTGAAGAATAAAAACTTACCTTTCCATAAGAAGCAATACTCTGATGCCTAAAATTTGGGAAAATGTTTTGAGTAAGTTACTCAAATCTCCTGTAGCTTTAAGGTGTGAAAGGTGGGAAGCCTGTGATGTTCAAGTTGAGAAACTTACTGGCTCTGCTGTACTAGCCAGAGATTCAGCTTGACTCAACAACATCAGCTTGCTCTCAATAATATTGTAACTTAGAAGGTGCAGTTATTTTCTTCTTAAAAGGAAGTGTAGTGACACACTATACCGAAATTTCAGTGAGTTCCAAATGATAACTTGCATTGTTATTGTTACTAGCAATATTATTAATATATTAATATAATTAGGGACACTCCTGCGTAAGAAACATGAGAACTATCCAGCAGCTTCCTCAGACTCTGTTGGGTCAGAAATGTTGTTTGTTTAGTTTTTTTGTTTGGTTGTGTCTTCAATTTAGAGAAGGAAAAAAGATTTGTTCCATACCTAGCCCCACTGACCATAAAGTCTACTTGGTAGAGCAACTTTCTTACAGTTCCATGCAGCACACTGTTTTACCCTTAGACTCCTCTCATGAAATACATTTGTCAAGACTTTCATCAGGGCCCAAACTGCATTCCCATTTTATTTGACTTTCCTGACCTTTCGTATCATCAAATATGTTCTTCTTGAAATGTTACTTTAATTTTGGCTTGTCCAGCTTTGTCCTCTATCAGTACTCTACCAGTACTTCTATCTGCACAACGTATGTCACTTAGCCACTTTGAGCTGGATAGGCTTCTACCTTTTCTATAAAGTGAGAACTACTAGCGCTCCCAGAAAAGCTTAAAATCCCAAAGATCAGATTTTATTCCAAAGCAAAGCTTTGTAAAACATCCAAAGTGAGACAGAATAGAAAAGGTGTAGATGAACATCCTGTCGTCCGCTCGGTTCTGTGTCACGGCAGGTCCGCTCGTCCGTAGACGGTCTCAGTATAGCAGCTCTGCAGGTTTGTAGAAGATTATGCACCATCCCCTCCCCAAGCCCAAAGAGAACATTTTATTCCTTCCCCTTTGAGACTGGAATAGCAGTTCTGTTCCCTGCTTTTCTCAGCACTTTCTGCAGTTTCTGCTCACTCTTGTCTTTTTTTTTTTTTTCTTCCTCCTTCTCCTTTTTTAATCTGTGCTTCCACCAGTTTCTCCACTTGTGCAATCGCAGGGAAGGCACAATCTTCCCCCTTTCCAGAGCGCAGCCTAACCCAGTTGGGAACAAGACAAACATCTGCCCTGTCGTGCCATGTAATCTTTAAATGACGCAGGAGACATTTACCTACAATAACCGCAGATAAACTAAACACCCTCTAGTAAACCAAGTACTCAATAAATTTTAGTGATGTTTATAAATTACTAAACAAAAATTATTATAATAATAAAGGGTGTATGTACTCAATCTCAACAAACTTGTCACAAATAATTCACAAAATAGATTTTAATCTGTAAAGTACTTCATTATTCAGTGAAACAAAATAAATTGCTGAACTCCATAGGTCTTAATGCAACTTACCATGAAAACAAAACTTGCCAGGTTTAAGAAAAATCCCTAAAATATGTGCTTCAGAAAAGTTTCTAAATGCTTCAGAGCATATCTTCTATTTGAAAATGCAAATTTTCTATTGTATATTACAAAAATCTAGTGTCTATATTTACACAGTATATTCCTAACTCACTGGTAGTATCAGTGCATGTATTATGACAACATGCCAAGTCATATCATATTGGTCATATTACTGTGCCATATCGTACCCCCAGGATTAGCATCACATTATAATAAACTGGCTAAAATGCTTTAATTTTTAATGTTCTAGGGTTTTTAAAGGAGGCTATGTAAGGAAACAAACAGCCCACTTAACCATTACCTGAGTGTCATTCTGCCCAGTAACTTTGTGACCTACTCACCAATTTCTGTCAAATTTGCAAGTGGGATAGACATTTCAAAGGCCATCAAAGTTTAAATTTTGTTTCATTTGGTGGGTATGCATGGGAGATAAATTGATGCTATCCCTGAAAGAAAGAAAAGTAGCCGTTTTACCTTTCCAGGCAGCTGCTGGCTAGCCCAGCAGCACGTCCCTCTCAGTCAGCCACTCACATCTGCAGGGCAACCATCGCTAAAGACAAAGGAAGGAGCTGGTAGTAGTGGTAGTGGGAAAATTAAAACACACACCTGTAGGAAACTGTTTTTCATTAGCTCAATTGCTCTTGAACAGATTGCTCTATTTTTTAAAAATCATTAAGGAAACTTCTACTTAATCTGTTTGAAACACACCGGATTTGATCTCAAAGTGTGTCCTGTTTTCACTGGAATTAAAAAAAAAAAAAAAAAGAAAAAGAAAAAAGTTTCTGTATTCTGTGCTGAACAGTCATTAGATAACACACCTGAAAAGTGGCATGAGAATCCACTTATCTGTGGCCTAACAAGTCATCCTTTCTGTAAGCCTAATGAATCTTTGTGTTTGTTTGTTTGTTTGTTTGTTTGGTTTTTGTTTGTTTCCAAAATGACACCAGTACACCTGTAAATGCAATACTTCCCAGCCAGGTAGAAGAAGTAGGTCTCAACTGTTTCAGTGACAATCTCAGACTTATCTCCTACTTGCTAATTCCCTTTGCCTGAAGTCTTTTTAAAAAGCCCTATGGCCCCCTTCAGCATCCTTTTCCTATTTCTTTCTCTTCTCAGCTCCTGTCCCACCGTTAGTCCATTAACATCATTTGCAGACACTTCCCTTCTCTTGCCTTTGCCTACCAAACTGTCATTTCTTGTTCCCTTTCTCAGCAACTATCCTCTCTTCCTCATGTCTTGCTGATGTGGACTCACATTTAAATTTACATAAGACTGCTTGCAAACAGAGTGACAAAAGTAATTTTATCTATTGTTCTGTTACTACTTTGAAGCAATACAAATTAATGGAAGAAATGTCCTTTTAATCTATGTAAGTTGTGCTACTTTGCTGTCATGGGATCAATCAAATCAGTGGAAAGGTTTCTATTGATTTCACTGAGTTTCTGGACAGCACTTCTCTTACATTTCTCCAGATGCTATAAGATTTATATTTTTAATGGTCATTTTAACTAATTTTCCTTTACTAAAAGTAAAGCTTGCCACACCATAATTCATTGATCATCCTTTTAAAAGACAAACAGATTTTGTACCTTTTAATCCTTACACGTAGTAACTGATCTTAATGACTGCATATTTTTAACAGTTCATTTACTTCATTTTCAGATTATATAAGAATGCTTGATGGCTACCATTTAGTTAGATGCTTTTTGCTCTTTAAGAATCTCTCTGCTGACACCTCAGTACACACCCACATCTCATCTTTGTTACTAAAAAAGATGACCTGAGGAAATGTCTTCATTTGTTATGAGTACCAGAGAACAGAAATTTAATTTCTCTGCAATACTTTTTCTTTTATAGCCACCCAACTAATAGGCCCACCAGTTCTATCACAGCTTCCTCGTATTGATAAAGCATATGTTTGTTAGCAGGTAATTCATTCTCTTATATATGGATTCTTTGTTCTTCAAATTCCCTCCTTGGCCTTTCTAATTTTACTTCTTTCTATTGCTTTCAAGATGATTGGATTTGGGCTTTCCCAATGATACATTTTAGGCTCAAATAACTTAAATATTGAACCTTGACATTTAACTATATTGATCTTTTCCTTGCCTTCCTATTTTCTTTTATTTGTTTAGGGATATTTGTTCTGAGACTTTTGTGCTATGCTTAAGTACCCTCCACACTGAGACTAAAGATTTTCATTTCAACACTTCTGATTGAGGCTATTTCTTATTTATTTCCTTCTTTTGAAAGTAGAAAGGTTTACCTGTCTTTGCTGAGGACAGAATAATAAACTACTAGATCTTTTTATGAATATTTCCCCAAAAAAAGTCTGAATACTGTTGTGTTACGTTCATGATTAATCAGCATTTTTTTTAAAAGTTGGGTTTGAGATGTGTCCTGCTACTATCTGTTATTTTGGTTGATGTCAGTCTACAGCTTCCAATAAACAAACATTGATTTAACCCCTCTGTACATAGTTTATTGTTAGGGTTGTTTTACTGGAGTTGCCTTCTTTGTTGAGCTTCTCCTATACAGTGCACTTAATGTGTTTTTCTTGATCTGTCAGATGGTGTAAGCCTTCTGTATGTGTATTCCTATCATTAAGGATTTGCATTTTGTCTGTTTATTAGCTTCTCCACAGAGCAGCTTTCTTCACCAAGCTGTTAATAAGCATTTTTAATTTTTTTTAAAAGTTGCTTTTTTTTTTCCCCAATAAATACACACTACATATTAAATACACAGTGACATGGCACATCATATAAGTATTATTGGCACTCATTGGCATTACCTTCATACATTTTATTTATGATTTTCTATGTAAAAAAATACAGCAATTTCCCGATGAATGTATAGAAAGTTATGACGCCAATCCAAGCTATCAAATATGTAGTGTGTGCTACAAATTTGACAGAAAAAGCATTTTGGATATACTGTAAAATCATCAAACAAATAAAATATTCATTATTTGCACAGGTGGATTAAAATCAATAAATGCCATTTTGTTGTTATAAACTGTCTGATGTAACAAACATCAGCCTAGCAGAGGCATATATTCATATGCAGGTATAATTTTTTATCTAGCTTTTTCCACTTAAGTCTCTACTGGCTTCAAGAGCCACCATTTTTAAAGATGTCAAGATGATACGATTTCCAATAAATCATTAGAAATTACTAATAATCAGCCACACCTGAAAATGAGTGTTAAAAAGTAGCTCTGTGGAAGTTAACACTAAAAACCACAGTGACTTGTAGGGCAAGGGGCAAGCATTTCATTTATGGCCACCACCTGGTACTCAGTCGTAGGTTTGAGGATCTAGTGCTAGGGATTCAGATTTTATTTTTCCTGTAAGTATTCCATGCATGTCATTGATATCAATGGGATGTTGTAAGCTGTAAGATGTTTAATAAAAAAAAAAAAGGCAGATTTTACAAGCAAAGACTCCAGTTACTTGGATAAAGGGTTATATAGTTTTCCCCTTAATTCAGACTCCCAAGTACTTGTTTTACAAACTGCAGAGTGCCCTCAAATGTATTGACTTCATTATGGAGTCAGAGTATTTATTGTGTAATGCTGAGTCACATAAAAAAGAAAGAAAGGCATTCACCAGGCTGGAGGAAAAAAGTGATGGAGACGCTAGCCTCCTGCAAAAAAGAAATCAAATGGGTTTTGTGGAGTTTTTCTTAACATAAGTAAACCATGAGGAACATTGGCAGAAATATGTTACATAGTATATACCACCTTAATAGTGAAATTATTTTCTTATTCTGCTGGTGCTCTCCTTTTTACTCAGAAAGGAAACTAGAGTTACCCCGTGTATACACACTTAGGCACACACAGTATATGCCCCAAATGCAGCAGGATCTCTAGCACGCTAGAGGGAGCCATTACATAATTGCTATGGCCCTTTTATTTTTTTTATTTATTTATTTATTTTCCCCAATTAGCAGAACTTGCATAGAAAATCTCCGGACATCCTGAGACATACTGCAGGTTTGGCACAGGCTGTGGAATAAGGAGAAGATAGCACAGGACTCAAGTTACAATGAAATAAGGTCTCCCAGTAGCTCAGGGGCTTCGTCGGGCGTTTGTTCCATTTTAAAAAACTGCGCTGCTTTTATAGGGGACTTCTGCAAACAAGTGACTTAGCCGAATACGCCGATTTCCCTCAGCCAATCTGAAGCCCTCATTCAGAAAGCAAAGCCCATTTTGTAAACACGTCCTTTATTTCGTCTGTCTGTCGCTCTCGCACAGAAAGTTGGCACGGCTGGGAGCAGCGATCTTATGCTGCCACTGATGTATATATAGTTTATTTATATACCCCGTTTTAACACAGCGTATGGTTTATAATGGTTGCTAACAGACCCGTTCTGCACGACAAACTATCTGTTTCAAAGCTACAAAGCGGTCCTCAGGACGGGAAGATGGGTCTAGCAAGAACACTTATTTGAACTGATAAATTTGTAAGACTTTCTCCAAGTCAAATGATACTTACGGGCGTAATAACTCGGAAAGGGCTGAAGGTTATCCTACCGAGCAAGGCGAAAGAGCAGCTTCCTTAGCTGAATATTTTAAGAGCCGCTCCTAAAATAACTGTCAGGAGCGTCTTATAACTGCTCCAGAGCTGTTTTTCCGTTTTAATTTTTTTTTTCTTTTAATTTTTTTTTCCTCTTTTCCCCCTAAATGATTCATGCTACTTACACGCTCGTCACTCACAGCTCACAAATGGCAGCTTCATGTCGGTACGCGCCGGGTCGAGACCGGCGCTCCGGCAATCCCAAGGCTCGCCTCTCCAGCCTGGGTCCTCCCCTACCTCCCCTCCCCGTGCCAAACGCCCCCGGCCCAGGGCCTCCCGCCGCGGCGGGGGCGGTGGCAGCGAAGGGAGGGGAGGGCTCTGCGGCGGCCCCGACTCCCGCTCCCCCGCACCGCGGGCAGAGGGGATGCTCCGCAGGGAGGGTGAGACCCGCTCGGGGCGGCTCCCGCGGGGAGGGGGGTGTGTGTCCCCACCATCCACTCGATTCCCGGGGCGGTGCAGGGTGGTGGTGGGGGACTCGGGGGCCGTGCCACGGAGTCCAGTCCTCGCAAGTGCTTTGGGGGAGCGCGGGGGTGTCGCGTCCCCTTCTCCTCCCCCCACCAACCCCCGTCATCGCGGAAAATTTGCTAATACATCTTAAAAATAAATAAATAAGGGGATGGGGGGCGTAAATAAATAAATAAGGCGAAGCCGGGAGCAGCCGGGGCCGCGGCGCTGCGGTGCGGGGCGCCCAGACACCGCAACCCGCCCGGCCGAGCCCCTCGCACGTTGCGCGTCTCCCACCGAACCGCTCTCATCAATGACACCCAGCGCCCGGCGCGGCCCCGCCCCCCGCCGCCCCCCCTCGCCCCTTCCCATTGGCGGGTCGGCTCCGGGGCCGGTCGCCTCCGCCGCCTCCGATTGGCCGGCGGGGAATCCGTATCAATGTTTAAGCCGCGGCGTGAGGTGAATCGAGGCAGTCGGCGAGCGGCGCTGGGCGAGCGCGGCGCGGCGGCCCCGCCGGTGCTGCAGTGAGGGAGGCGAGGAGGAGGAGCGGGGGGTGGAGGGGAAGGAGAGCGGGAGAGACAGAGAGAGCGGCTCCAACTGTTGAATTTTTCGCTGAATTCTCCACTCACCCGCGGGCGGCTGGTGGAATGGATCTGGTTTATCGGGGATCGGCGTTCCCTTCGCCTGCTGTCTGGCTAAGACTGGCGACCGTCTGTTTGAAAGGGACCACCCATCAATGAGGCAGAGAAGAATATATATATTTTTTTTCTTCTTCTTCTTTTTCTTTTGAAAGCCTCTCTACCACACGTTGCCGAATTAACTGTGTACTTTGGGTCTGGACTCAAATAAAGGAGAAAAAAACAGTGCAGAACTGAGACTCGGAACTAGATCTGTGAGCTATGTATTGGGAACCTATGTTTTTGTCGTGTTTTTTTTTTTTTCTTTTAATATGAAAGATTTCTGACTTATTTCACACATTACACTGAGGAAAGGTGGTTAAAAACACTCAGCAAAGCAGGAGACAGACGCGCCTCTGTGCCAGTGAGTGGATAACAGCCTTGTTTTCCTGATCCTCAGTCTCCCGGAGAAAGAGGTATAGTAAAAGTGTAGCTGAATCCAACACCCCCCCTTCTCTTTTTTTTATTTTTCTTCCCCCTCTTCTCCAAAATATAAATCTGATTAATTTATTTTTCCTGTCTCTAGAGTGAGTCAGAGAAGCGTTAGGAAGAAGCTGCAACTAATGTCTGTGAAGGGAGGAACATGAGGCTATAGTGAATGTGATTTGTTCCACTGGATCTGACTCATCCAGCAGATTGAAACACCTGCATTTCTGGATGTGCCATTCTTTTATTTCTGGTTGTTAAAATAACCTGAAATAAAATTTGGTCCCCCTTTGCCGATATTGACCTGTACACCGTATTGCTGAGAAAGGTGTATCAGAGACGGGGGGAGCATCTGGCGTTGCCGCCGCTTTTCTCCCCTGTGCCAAGATGTTCAGAGAGGCTGTTACAGCTTGAAAGGGCTGCAAAAAAAATGCATCGCACCAATCGCGGAACTGCATAGATTTTAATATAAGCGAATTAGTCGATTAAAAGGTCCCCCACTTTGTTCGTCGCCAGGATTGTTTTTCCTCTTCTTCTCCCCTCCCCTAAATGAAGAGGACGAGGCGGCAGTGTCATTGGAAGGAGACGCTGAATAGAAAGAAAAGAGAGGCACTTGACAGCACAGCTCTGTGAATACAGAGACTGTTTCCCTTTTAGTGAGAGACTAAGAGAGAGAGAGAGAGAGTGTGTGTGTGTGGTGGCTTTTCTTTCTGCCCCCCCTCCCCTCCGCTTTCCTTTCTCTCTCTCTCGCTCTCTCTTTTTCTGCCCTTTTTTTTTTTTTTTTTTTTTTTTTTTTTTTAAATCTATGCGTCCAGCCACGGGTTGCCTGTTGATTTCCCCTCGGCTGGCAAGAAAAGCAAACTGGAATTAAACTGCATCGAGAAAAGTGCAGCTCCTCAGACACGCATACGCACACAGGCATAGATATAGACGGAGAGAAAGGATGTGGTGGTGGCGGCGGCTACTGGCCTGTCTTAAAGAAACCCAAGTGTGCATCTAATTGAGCACAGCCTGTGATTTCTCTGTAAATATATATATATATATATTTGCTGCTAATGATGAAGGTCAGCTGGTGGGTTTCTTAATTCCCCCCCCCCCGCCAAAAGGACGAGTGGGAGGCTGGTAGAGGGAGAGAAAGGAAACTACAAATCCGGACAGTAGTTTTTGCCAGTGGGGTTTTTTTTTGTGTGTGTGTGTGTTTTGTTTTCCCCTCTTGCCCTGCAATCCCCATTCGCTCGCCTTCTGATTCGGGAAGGAAAGAGTGAGGGTGTGTACGAGACAGAGGAGGGGGGGAAATACCGATGGCAGCGAGATGCAGCTCTCCGCCGCAAGCAATGCAAGATTAGATCTCTAAATGCAGCAAAACACTCCCTGAAAACCAACAACCCCGCGGTGCGATCAGACATTTCACTGCCTCTCACTGCACACGAAGAGGGCTCCAACAACAAGCTGAGACTTTTTTTTTTTTTTCCTTCAGTCTCGCTCCCACCCCTCCACTCCACTCCATCAGTCGCATCACAAGCGATGAGTAGCAAATAAGCTTTTCTACCCCTACTTACAGACCTGTGGCCACCCTCCTTTCCTATGTATATATAAATATATATTAAAAAAAAATCTTTTTGATCGTTTTTAGAAAAACAACCACTGCCGCCGATTTTTTATTATTGTTGTTATTTTTATTATCCTTTGTACATCTGCGGGGAATCAAGGATCGGGAACGCTTCGCCTGCCCGGAGGAGAAGACCCTTTGCAAATGTTCTGATTTTTTTTAAAATCCTCCCGCTGCCGAACTTGGACAGCCGAAGTAACTGCGAAGGGGACTGCAAGCACGGCAAGCGCTTGCTGAAACGCTGCCGAAGCTGCTCCCCCCACCACCTCTCCTCCTCCAACTCCCCCCCGCCCCGCGATCGCTCCCTCCCTCTGAGCTACATGGTTCATTTGCTGCCTCTCATCCTGTGTCTCTGCAGATGTTTTAGAGCAACAGGTTCAGGAACTTAAAATATAGGGGTGGGGAGAGAGAAGGAAAAAAAAAAAAAAAGAAAATAAGAGAGCGAGCCGAGGGAGGAGGAGGAGGAAGATCAAACCCAGCGCAAGAGGCAGAGAAGACGGGGACAACCCTGGTCGCCGCTGCAGCTGCTGCCGCCCCCACCCCTGCCCGGGGATGTACCTTCCCATTTGTTGCTTCTTCCTCTGCTGGGCTCCCGCCCTGTCGCTGAAGAACCTGAATTACTCAGTGCCGGAGGAGCAGGGAGCGGGCACGGTCATCGGGAACATCGGCCGCGATGCGCGGCTGGCGGCGGGGGCGGCGGGGGGCGGAATGCTGCCCGCGGAGCGCGGAGCTCCTGGCGGTGGCCGTGGCCCCAAGTCCACTTTCCGGGTGCTGGAGAACTCGGCCCCGCACCTCCTGGACGTGGATGGGGAAAGCGGGCTGCTCTACACCAAGCAGCGCATTGACCGTGAAGCGCTGTGCCGGCGCAGCGCCAAGTGCCAGCTGTCCCTCGAGGTGTTCGCCAACGACCAGGAGATCTGCATGATCAAAGTGGAGATCCAGGACCTGAACGACAACGCACCAGCGTTCCCCTCTGACCAGGTGGACATGGACATCTCGGAAAATGCTGCACCGGGCACCCGCTTCCCCCTCACCAGCGCCCACGACCCGGACGCTGGGGACAACGGGCTGCGCACCTACCTGCTCACCCGTGATGACTACGGCCTCTTCTCCCTCGATGTGAAGTCCCGCGGTGATGGCACGAAGTTTCCGGAGCTGGTCATCCAGAAGCCGTTAGACCGTGAGGAGCAGAGTCACCACACGCTGGTGCTGACAGCACTGGACGGTGGTGACCCGCCACGCTCAGGCACAGTGCAGATCAACGTGCGCCTCATTGACTCCAATGACAACAGCCCTGTCTTTGAGGCGGCCTCCTACGTGGTAGAGCTGCCAGAGAATGCACCACTGGGCACTGCCGTCATCGACCTTAATGCCACTGATGCCGACGAGGGTACTAATGGAGAGGTGCTCTACTCCTTCAGTGGCTACGCACCCGAGCGCGTCCGTGACTTGTTCAGCATCGACCCGCAGAGTGGCCTCATCCGTGTCAAGGGCAACCTGGACTATGAGGAGAGTGGCCTCATTGAGATCGATGTCCAGGCTCGGGACCTGGGGCCCAATCCCATCCCGGCTCACTGCAAGGTCACTGTTCGCCTCATCGACCGCAATGACAATGCTCCCACCATTGGCTTTGTCTCCGTTCGCCAGGGAGCACTGAGTGAAGCTGCCCCACCAGGCACCGTCATTGCCCTGGTGCGGGTTACCGACCGTGACTCAGGCAAGAACGGGCAGCTGCAGTGCCGGGTGCTGGGTGGTGGCGGTGGGCCTGGAGCCATCCCTTTCACCCTGGAGGAGAACTATGACAACTTCTACACTGTGGTCACTGACCGGCCCCTGGACCGCGAGGCACAGGATGAGTACAATGTGACCATTGTGGCACGTGATGGGGGCAACCCTCCACTCAACTCCACCAAATCATTTTCTGTCCGGATCCTCGATGAGAATGACAACCCGCCCCGCTTCAGCAAGAATCTCTATGTGTTACAGGTGCCCGAGAACAACATCCCTGGAGAGTACCTGGGCTCTGTCTTGGCCCAGGACCCTGACCTGGGCCAAAATGGGACAGTCTCTTACTCCATTCTGCCTGGACACGTGGGTGATGTCTCCATCTACACCTATGTCTCCGTTAACCCAACCAATGGTGCTATCTACGCCCTGAGAAGCTTCAACTATGAGCAGACAAAGCACTTTGAGTTTCGCGTGCTGGCCAAAGACTCAGGTTCACCCCACCGCGAAAGCAATGCCACAGTGCGCGTCACTGTGCTCGATGTCAACGACAACGCACCCCTCATTGTCCTGCCCGCCCTCATCAATGACACAGCCGAGCTGCAGGTGCCACGCAATGCTGGGGTGGGCTACCCTGTGGGCACCGTCCGCGCCCTGGACAGTGACTTTGGGGAGAGTGGGCGCCTCACGTATGAGATTGTGGAAGGCAATGAGGAGCACCTCTTTGAGATGGACCCCACTAGCGGTGAGATACGCACCTTGCATCCATACTGGGAGGAGCTCAGCCCTGTGGCTGAACTGGTAGTAAAAGTCAGTGACCATGGCAAGCCCAGCCTCTCCGCAGTGGCCAAGCTCATTGTCAGGGCCTTGGCGGGGCCGTTGCCCGAGGCTGGCGAGCCACAGGTGAATGGTGAGCAGCATCGGCGACCACACTGGGACTTGTCGCTGCCCTTGATCGTGACACTGAGCACTGTCTCCATCATCTTGCTGGCTGCCATGATCACTATTGCCGTGAAGTGCAAGCGAGAGAACAAGGAGATTCGCACCTATAATTGTCGCATTGCCGAGTATAGCCACCCTCAGCTGGGAGGAGGGGGAGGCGGTGGCGGGGGAGGAGGAGGCAATGGCAGTGGAGGGGGCAAGGGCAAGAAGAAGAAGATCAGCAAGAATGACATTATGCTGGTGCCCAGTGAGGGCGAGGACAGCCGAGGCCCCCTCAATGTCATGAACGTGGTGAGCAGCCCATCCCTGGCCACCTCACCCATGTACTTTGACTACCAGACCCGCCTACCCCTCAGCTCTCCCAGATCAGAGGTAATGTACCTGAAGCCCGCCTCCAACAACCTGACTGTACCCCAGGGACATGTGGGCTGCCACACCAGCTTCACAGGGCAAGGGACTAACGCCAGCGAGGCTCCCCCGAGCCGGATGTCCATAATTCAGGTAGGAGACTTTTAGAATACCCTGGACCTCACTTTAGACGCTGGTTTAACTTTACCTTTTGTCTGCAGTGAAATCTACTGTAAGGAACCACTGAAGGGACCAACCCAAGTCACTAAAGAGAGGTGGACTTAATGAAAGTGGAACCAGACCGCATCTGGTGGGTCTGGTCCTGCTGTCACACTGGTGTTTCCCCTTTGATTCGAAAGTAAATGCCTGCTGAAACAGAGTTATGGCAGTGCAGAAGAGGTGCATCTGAGAGTGCAGGCAGGCAGTTAGTACGTTTGGGGCACGCTGGGGTATTTCTCCAGAAGATTGCCAGACAGAGGTGGGCATTTCCATGGGTTTCACTTTGCTTTGGCTCAGAGTGGGGAAGGGGGAAGCAGTCAAATCGTCTTCAGTAACTAACAGAACGTGGGAGAAACTCTACACACTGAGGACATCTATTGCAACAGTGTGTTATAGCCCTCCAATCCTCTATGTAAATATGAGTTATCTTTCCAAGACGTGTGTTTTTAATTTTTAAAATTTCCTTCTTTAGAGTATATATACATAAAGATATTTTTTTTTTTAATGCAGAACAGTATCATTGGGGCCCCATTGCCTCCTCCTCTCCCCATAAACAACCAAACCCTCAGTGTTGAAAAATCTGCTTAGTCAAATAGAAAGAAAATGTATGTGGTGATTCCCTCCTACCCCTAAATGTTAACAAAACTCACATCCTGTCATAAAGCAGCAAAACAACTAGTCAGATTTCCAGTAGCCTGAGTCAATATTGATGATTGCTTTATAGCAAAAGACTTACATGCTCTGTCTTCTACCAAAGCTTATTTAGAAATTACAGCTGGGCTGCATTCTCCTGCCAGTTATACCCACACTGTCCTCTACTGACTTTTGTGAATGTGAGAAATGGCAGAATTTGGACGATTGCATGTAGGGTGCTAATCAAAGAATGACTTAATTTTTAGCAGGTAGTTTAAAGTCCAAACTCAGAAGATATATTCCAGAGCAGTGAACTCGCAGAGGAAGGTGAGGGCAGAATTTGGCTCCAGTTGCTTTCATTTCAAGTATTACTTCATGATTAATGCAGCTTAATGTTCAAATACTACAGGTATGTTCCAAAGTGATTTTTAACTTTTGGATTGAAAGCAGGCTCTGGATAATGACTATTAAATATATTTGAAATGTCATATCTGTTTTATCCTGTGGTTCTCCTAATATGCTGTTCTGAGTCATAGGGGAATGAGCTGAGTGTATCAGAAGTGACACAGACTCATTTTGTGTCTGCAGCTAGTGGGAAAGAAGTTGCACTGCAGACACTTGGTGTATCAAAAGAAAATTCATAATACCTTCAAGTTATCATACCCTGCCATCTGTGAACACCGAATGTTCTAGTTGCCAGCTGCATCTAATGTTTTAAAATAAATAGAAGTGGCCATCGGTAATTGGCAGGTTAAGTAACCAAAATTCCAGTAACCGATGGCCTGTAAATTGAATACTTAAAACTGGAATAAAAAAAAGAAAAGAAAAGAAAAGAAGCTGTCTGTACAAGGTCACTGTGAACTAATCCTCAACCCACTATTGAGTTGTGTCACAGAAACAATTTCATTTTATGCCTATCATGAATTTGTGTTGCTATCAATTAAACGAGTGGAGCAATACTTAAAATCTGAAATTGATTTTAACAAAAAGTGACACTTCAGGAAAGAGTTTAGGTTAGAGCATAACCGGAGATAATGTGATTTATAATCCATGCTTTAAAAAACAAATAACTTTCAATGACACTTGTTTAAGTAATGTAAACTTTTTTTTACTGTAAAATGGAGTTATCAGAATGCTAAAAAAAACACTTCTTTTTTTTTTCCTACTGACAAGTGTAATAGTTACTGAAAGACAGAAAATTATACTTTCCTACAACCATGTAATGTCTATATAAAGCAATTAATTCATGTATTGATGCTACTGAGTAGTAAAGATTCAACTGTAGTGTAAAATCCCTATGGAAAATATGATTCCTTTTTTTTTACAGTGTTCACTGTATAACATTAGTAATGATTTTTTTTTTTCTTTTCCTGAGATCTATATAAAGCTGAAAGAGGAATTTCCTCCCTTAAAAAGGTGTGCTGTGGTTTCTGTAAGAGTTTTCGTTACGACAAATGGGAAATGTTAAGCGTAACTCCTCATAGGACGTACTGGTATATCTAATGTAGTTTTAATTTTCCCTGAATATCTACACAGAGTGCTTTGGATGCTTAAATGGTCCAGCCAGTAGATTAGGAAACATTCACATTTCCCTAGTAAACAACCTGCTTAAACATACTTATTGATACTGTATTTTGTAGGTTTTTTGACAAAACAATTACACAGAATGAAACAGAGGAGTTGGCTTCTATCTAGGAAAGGCCCAGAATTAAAGTAGCTAGATCAGAAAATCTGATCCTCTTCACTGTATTTTTACATTACGAAAATATATTTTGTATTCTCTATCTCCACATCCCTGGAGTAAATTTTATATAAAATTTGCATTTAGAATGCAGACACTACTTTGTGTCTGTTTTGTACTTCTGCCTCATGTAAAATTCAAAATGCAAACCTAGGGAGAAATAGTAAAGGATCATCCCTCTCTCTGGGTCTACTATATCCTTAATCACCCCAGGAAACCTGTGTCTGGAAAAGTAAATTGCACAGTTAGGAATCAAAGGCATATCCAGTGGAAAAAAAATACAGAATCCAAACAGGTGCTTTATCAACTCCTTTCATTAGTCAAGTCAGAAAAACAGTTTTCTTTATTACCTCAGTAAGGGAAAGATAAAAATTGTGTACATGTTTTCTAGTGACTATTCACTTTAGTTTTTCCAGATACATTACTGAGTCACGATAATCTCACACTATGTAATTTATACAATGGAACTGCTTTTCTTCACTCTCATTTTCTTGGCAAGTGTTTAATGACAGAATTCTCTAGCAGGAGCCTGTTATTGAAACTTTATATTTTTTTATCTATCTATCTGTATATATATGTACATGCTTATATATCTATGGATATACATACACACGATAAATATTATATTATTACTTGGTACATCCAAATGACTCTATAAATATTTAAAATCAAATAAATAATTTCTTTCTTAGTAAGATCAAAATTTTCTTACTCATTAGGAGTACATAAACATTTTTTGCTTTGCTTACTAGTAAGAGCTAGTAAAGTCAGTAGGCTTTATGATTCCCTTATTTCTCATGAATAGTATTTTATTCTACAGATAGTCCAATTTGTGTCATTGAATACTTGTGGAGTAGAGTGTTACTTAGCGACTACGGGTTTCAGACTGACCCAAAATGACCAGCAGTTAAATAAAATACTGCCTTATATGTGCAAGAGCGGCGTAATCTTGCCTCTCTGTAAGTGACTTCTGTTATATATTAGTCACAGGGTTTAACAACTTGTGTTTACTCACTACTTTGTCGTATCCAGCTATGTGCCATGGTTACATGGGTTACTTATATGAATCAATGAACTTTTTCACTATCATAAAATTTAATAATTTAAACGTGCATACATGCACGTATGTATAAAAATTTGGATGGACAGCCAAGGATGCTGTGTGCCTTCAGTTCAGAGACTTGCAAGTGGTTAGGGCCTCTGAAAATGTGAAGTTCATGTGTGTGAAGAACAGTGTTTAGTAACATCCTGGGAAGTTAAAGCAGCTGCACTTTGGCATGTTCCATTGCTTTTAATTTCAGTACTCATATTCTAAACACACTTTAAAAATAGTGCTTTTAAACACAAGTCTGCTAATAATATTTAAATATAGGCCAGTGCTATACAATTCTTATTGCCAGATTCAGAGTTCCATGCAACTTTTGAATCGCCTAAGGTGCAAACTATTCATTTTTATGGGAAAGAAAAGAGAGGAAAGCAGGAGAAAATGGAAGGTCTGTATGACTGAAAGAAGATTTGTGTTCACTCTAGACCTTAAAGACTACTGGGCAAATTCTGTTTGTCTTGTTCTAGTGAGTAAATCAAGCTGACGTACTCACTTGACTAAGAGAAACAGAATTTTTCTTTACTTTGAAGAGCAGACATCAGAAAAAGAAATATCATGTACAAAGATACACTTATATATCTATATCCCTCCTACCAAAAAGTTCTGAGTAAATCAGTTTACCTTTCCCTGGGTCAACAAGTTGCAATTTCTTCTTGCAGGTTTCCAATGTGTAAAAGAGTGGATGGATAAAAGGAAACAAATAGTTTCTTTAAACAAATAGGTTCCTCAGTGACGTAATGGTAGTGTAGAAAATTATCTACATATGCAAGTAGCATTGATTATCCTAGAGATTATTTATTGTTATACTTGTGGTGCAACTTGAAAAGGTTGTAAATATATCAGGAATGAGACAGGCGTGAATAAAGAAAATGGTGGTCACAGCTTTTACTAAACAACAGCTAAAAAAGAATGACAGCATTGCAAGAAGCTGTCAAGCTGGGAATCACCATAGCTGCAGTACTAGGAAGTCCTGTAGCATTTTAAGATAAAGTATGGATCATTCTTAATACTTCAGGCACCTGATGTTTATGTTGTGTCAATAGATTACTGTCAAGTCCCAGTGCGGCTTCATCGCCAGGTGTCTAGTAGTACCTACTTATTCTATGAAGTCAATACCAGCGTCGACTGTGTAACAATTTCAAGACAGGATCTTTTATATATTTTCATGGAGCATTATTTTTTTTTTCATTAAGATACACTGTGTAGCACTGTAACACAAAGAACATATATTTTAGAGCCAGATCTGGCAACATACTGCTTACTATGGCATCTGCCCTGGCTGCTGAAATAGGCAGAGGAAGCAGAATAGAATTGGGCTCCTGTTTTGTGTTACATCTGCTCTGGTCTTGATCTTGAGCTCCTTACCGGTAATTTCAAAAGGATCGTTCTTGATACATAGGTCCATATGCAGTCTAAAGAACTTTACAATAGGAAATGCTATAATATAGAACAATTAAAGTAATAGAGAAAAAGACAATTTAAGCGTCCGAAGTAGAATATTGATATAATGAGAAAGAAAATTACATTGCCAGAACAGAAGTTTTTATTAATCAATAAATTAAGAATAATATTATATCTGCAGAACTTGCTGTTTTATGAAGTGTAAGAGTTGAAGAAAGTTAGTGCAGTTAAAATAAAATACGTGAAGCAAATCACACAGGATTTACTGGATAACAGCTATGAATGGCTCTTAAAGTTGTCTGAGCTTTCCTCATCTTGGTGCTTATTGTCACTGCCTAATCTTAAACGGGAAAATCCAGAAAAAAATTGTGATTACCAGTGCAATCTTGATGACTGATCCTTTGGAGAGTTACTTTTTAACAATAGGTTTGGTCAGGTTTCTATTATCCTTACCCACATTGATGAAAAGGCTTGCTCTTATTCATATTTCAGTCAATAGTGTAATTTTCATCAATGATTTCAGTGGTTCAAGAGTAAATTGTGACTAAGAGCCTTACAGAGTGCAGCTAAGAATAGTATGATTGGACTCTTTATTTTTAGATTTTTTCCTTTTGTGGTATTTTTCTTATAGCTTCTTTACAAATAATTAAGGAAACTGAAATTTAGAAGATTTTGTAACGATGATGTGAACTGTAACATAATCAGGTGTGCAGCTGAAAGAAGAAATTAGACTCCATTGAAAATATTGCTGAACAGACATTTTTATATGTTTTCATGTATTTTTGAAAGTGTGCATAATATAGCCTTATTCTTAAAATTCAGCAAGTATTGTTTCATGGAAAAATTATCATTAGATACATATAAAATATTTGCAAATATCACTTGGTATTAAGAGAGCATAGATGCAACCTGGCTTCTCCAATAAGGCAAAAAATCTAATTAAAAAAAAATTTATTCCTGAGTTACATTTGGCTGTAAACCAGCTGAGTTTTGTTTTTAAATAAAAAAAAAAAAGTTGTTTTTTTTTTTTTTCCATCAGCATTTTTTCTTCCTTTTCACTATTTTCCTCTCTAGGAGACATTACCACACTGGGTAATATTTACACAGACATTTGGATTTCTTTTTCTTTGTTTCTACAAAAGTTAAAATGCCTCGTCAAATTAGTTTTAGGTTTCACTATGCAAGACACTCATTCTACTTATAAAAAGGGTATATATATGTGTTGTTGTTTTATTTCTGAAGAAAACATATAGGACACATGGCAGAGGTCTGGAGACACCTCTTCAAGACTGAGGAGTACCTGCACGTATAAAGAAAAGACATTTTGACACTGGTGCTAGTATTTTCCAACAGATCAGATTTTTCTGTGAAAAGAACTTAAACAATGATTTGTTGACCAGAGCAGGAACGCAGCTCTGTTCTTATCTTTAAAAGCATAGGAGCAATCCTTTGATGTCAAGAGGTCAGAGTAGAGCAGTTGGGACAAATTTTTGTAGTAGATAGCCTGAGAGCTTTATACTTTCAATTGTATCTCTACTTCAGCTGTAAGAAGAGAAGTGGTGAAATTAATACTAAAGGGTTCAAGAATATAGGAAACAAGTGAAACTCTCAGGGGACTACAGGCTCTTACCTAAACAGAATAAAAAAAAAAAAAAAGAAAAAAAGTACTAGGAAGAGAATGGCAAAATGATTGTGGAAAAAAGTTCCTTGAGTTTAAGTAAGTGTTTCATTTGTTATGTTTTTAAAGGGGTAACATGGAGATTAACTACGTGCTGCTTTTCCTGATATCATGAGATGAAACGGAATAGTGTACAGCCTGCCATAAATCTTAGCCAGGATGTGTTCTAAGGCCTAGTAATATATTTGTCATAGTCTTTTTAGTGCAACCCTTGTTTTTCAGTCTGCTGTAGAAATTTATTTTTTTTTAAACAGAAGAAGATTCCGGATTAATTACTATATATCCTATGAGAAACAAAGAAAAAAAAAAGATAAATTGTTAAGCATTTTAGATAAAATACTCAGTATTAAGTAGTACATTCAAGAACAAGCAAATTCATATGAATGTCCCTGTTAATTAGGATATTAGGCAGAGCTTTAAATAACCTCCTTGAGCAGTTGTATATTTTCTAGCTGAATCCCAAAGGCTGCTGATAAAATTCCTGCTTATTAACATCATGCGAGAACCATCTCTTTCTTCTACTGAATTGCTTCCACTAGTTAGTGGTGTTACCTGTACAGAAAGTATAGCAGAAAATAAGATCATCTCGCTTGCTTGAGATGAGAAGACAGCGCCTTTTTTTTCATCTGGTTATGCGTCCTCAAAACTGAGGAGTCCCTCTCCATATAAAGATGTAACTCCATAGTTTCAGCTAGTTATTAGTGTTACATGTACAAAGGGACAGCATAAAGATCAATTTGCATCTCACTTTTGTGCAGTGAGGGGATATCTCCTCTTTCAGCCCTCAAGATCATCAGTCCCATGCTGGTCTATTTTCAATTTAGTACTCTGTAAGCAATCTAGGCAAGTAAAATCCTTCAAATGAACAGTATTAGTCACAGACCTTTCTACTGGCTTTGTGATGTATGTATCAGATCAGAGTTCCTCTAGTTCACAGGATACTTTTACCCATAATAGAAAAGTTTCTAATCACATCCTGTTCCCTGCTGGGTGGTTGCGTGCCGCAGTCTCCATGGCATGCTAAAGGAGGACTCCAAAGGGGAAAGGAAAAGTCTTGTTACAAGACACAAGTGCATGATTTCAGCTGTGTGGGTGGGACCTCTGATCGATGCATTGTAAGTTCTTGCAGTGACAGACATGCAAAATGAGTTTCAGGCAGTGTTTCAGACCATCTATTGATATATGTGTGACACGCTTGTATTTGCCTGTACTAGTTCTAGTGACACTATGATTACTGGTATTTGCAGTCCTTGCCCTGGAACACTTCCAGGCAGTTTTATTGTATTGAAATGGCTCTTACAGTTCATTGAGCATCCAGCATAACACTGCTGAATATGATTGGCGCGTTTGCATATATTTATTAAAAAAAAAAAATCAGGCAGTTAAACTGCATAATTATGGGAAAACGAATCATAACAATAAAAGACCATTTAAGTTAACAAGCTTTGTGATCAAAGGATAAATACAGGTTGAATAAATGAGACTCTAGATGTAACTAATCTACATAAATAGGCTTTGTTCTGATTAGAGGAAAGGAATATATTACAACAATCTAAAGGTATTTAAACAGCATTTTGCTTCAGTACTTTTATAACATCTAGTTTTATTTCATCATATTTTTAACATTTCTACTCAATAAAAATAACTGTTCAGTGATAAACTACTTTTATGTATTTTTATTTCTTGATAAACAATGTTTACAGTGCAAGGAAAGTCTAAACTAACATAAGTAAACAAAAGTAACATCACAAGTTTTCATTCTAGTTTGAATGCGTTGGGTGTCAAAAACCTGAAACATTTTTTTAATGCCTTAATTTTAAAATTTTTAATGTTGCAATGTTTTTTTTGATTGATTTTTAATTAAAGAAAAACATTAAAGAGAACACTTAAAGGACAATTTCTTGTTTACTGTCTTTATCAGCAGAGAGCAGCCTTTGTAGTGTTTGAAAGCCACTGCATTAAAAATCAATTTCAAGTCTTCAAAGCTATAAACTCTTCCTTGCTTTGGAGATATATACTGTTTTTAAAATCATTGGAAGCACACTTGACAATTGAATTAAAAACAAAAGGTAAATAATGGCTTCATCAACATTTGAAGGATTTTAATGTATTTTTAATAATCGCTAAAGGATTTTTTTTTTTATAGAACAGACATGTGAATCACAATTTGTAGCTTTTAAGTGCATAACTAAAGAAAATATATGTATTCTTTTATTAATAGAATTTTGTTTTAAACTTCCGTTGTTGTTGTTCTGTTGTTTTTAATAAATGCCACGATTCAAACACAGAACATGTCAGTCAGTTTCTTTACTTACTATATTTCTGTCTCGTTCTTTCTGATTGCTAAGCAACCACTTATGGTTAAGACTGTTTCACTACAACTCAGTTTAAAAAAAAAGGTGAGCTAAAGTGGGCTACACAAATTTTCATTAATTCTTAATGAAAATATTTAAATTCTATAAAATTTTAAAGGTAACAAAGAAAATAACATTGTTTCAATAGCGCACCTCAGATTCAGCACTTGGGCTTTGTTCCTACTAGTATTGAGGAAAACATTGTTTTTCCACAAATCTAGAAAGAGCAGGATCACGTCCTTAATCAGTGCATATGTAATCTTGAGGCCTATGAAAACTAACTTATATATGTATAATTACATTAGTATTACGTCTTTCAAGACATGATCCTTAAAACCCTTGTTCAGTGAATATTTTAATTTAGGTCAATAGAACCATTGAACTAAAGAGATCACTTACAGGAATGGAGTTGCTGGTGTGCGCAAGCATCTGCAGAATTCAGCCCAGAATGTGTGAATCTGCCTTAGCTGAGCTGCTCCCTGTTGCTTCTCTCCTTTGCTTTAAAAACATTGCAAAGCTGCAAAAGCTATTTGTTTCACTTAGCCTCCAACTGCATTCTCTAGTACTCTATTGAGATAGTCCCAATGTCTGAATATTTGATATTTTTGCTTTTTCGCATAGACTTGCGTAATTTGATATGCAGATTTGAAGATCATAAAAACAATCTTGCTTTGATGATCATGAGCAAGATTATGCAGCCACAGCTGTAAAGTACCAAGTGTGTTCTTCTCTGATCTCTTAATCATTTCAGTGGATCAAATGACAATAAGAATATAGTGGAATTTAGAGTCTTTGGGAAATAATGAATTTAAAAGCCTTTTAAAAATGGCAGTCACAAAACCTTAGAAACTATTCAAATTTCTAGACTATAGGTCAGATAATATGTGTATGAATGCATATGTAGAGATACATAGATGTAAGACCAGCATGAATTCAAAAGAACTATCTAGCTGGATAAAAGGCATTATTAATGACCAATGTGCATAAATTGTTATTATTATTTTTTTTAATACTGTGCATGATCTGTACATAGCTGAGTAACAGTGTTTTGGAAGATGCTGTCAATCCTCACCTTTTGCTGCAAACAAGACAGCATCAAGTTTAGAGACAAATGCTGTTGTCATTTTTTTTCCTGAGGCAAGAGTATAAATAAGGAAAGACCTCATTTTCCACTTAGTGGTGGCAGTTATACATCTTGCTTAAAACTGTATGTCCTGCCATCAGACTTCGAGCTTGAGAGTTACGATGAAAAGGAGGCATAAGTCATGTGACATGTGAGAATAATCAGCACTCAATTGCTTCCATCATTTGTGTTAGGTCTTAAAGTCACATGATAATTTGCATCTTGTAGCTCTGAGGCAAGAAACGTCTCAGCTCTAGTAGCCATCAGGTGAAAAAAGAGGAGAAAACAGAATGACTTATGTTATTCTTTCAATGCATAGTCTTCATATTGTCTAAATCTTTAAATGTATTTTGTCTGTTTAAACCACATGTAGCTTCTTTTCAGGCCTAACAAGGTATAATATTGTAAGGGGCAAAAGTAACTGGCTGAATTAATTTTATTATTTATTAATTGGCCACCATATATATAATCTCTCCCAACCATATATGCCTCATTATCACAATAATATGACAATACTTAAATAATAATTCCTTCAAGTGTGAAAGAACTCATTTTAAGTACTTTTCTGTGCTCATTTTTTTTCCAAGAGGCTTTGAGAATTTTAAAGAGAACTTTCATTTCAGTTCATTTAAAATATATGTAGACCACACACACATGCGCTGTTCTTCATCCCCTGATACTACCAAAGGAACCTTAGGAACGAGTAGCTAGATTTCCAGATTTTGACCTACTTGTTAGTCTACTTTACTTACATGAAAATAAAGCAAGAGAAAGATGTTTCTATTAAGCAAATGTAAGCTCCAGGAATTTTGGTTAGTATTGACAAAGATCTCTAGATAAAAATGAATAGCTTGCAGTCATACTGGTCTTGCTGATACTGGTAAATGACATACATGTTGAGTAGCTGTGGGAGGACAAGGGTTTATTTGAAGGAAATATTTTGTTCTGATTTAAATTTTGAGTCATAGATTTTCTATAGTATTTTATAATAAAGACAATTACGTAGTAATTTGGGTTAGAATGCATGCCCAGTTCCCCATCTCAAAACCCAATTTATTACTACCTGTGGCTATTTCTATTAAAAAAGAAACATAATTACTATGAGTCTCAGCAGTCTAAGAGTAAATTTTTGCAATTACAATACCTCCCTTGGGCAGATGTGTGAAAATGGCAGATTAATTTCTGCCAGTATCTGTCTATTCCTTGCACATTCTTAAGGTTGCTGGTAGCTTGGATTATCATTATATTGGTGCTGTTTGTTATGCTGTGGTTAAGGTTAAAGCAGCAATCCTATTATAAATCTTTAGGAATACGGTCCTATACCATTACCTTGGAAAGTCTCTATGCTGAAGTTGATAGACAAAGTCCTAGGAGTAAGATCTTAATTCTGTTTTAATGGAAACTGAATGAGTTTGCTCTTGATCCTAGCATATTTCAGAAGGGCATTTTGTATTTTACGACTTTATGCCTGAGAAAATTTAAACAAAAACAACCAACAAGCCCAAATTTACTAATTCTCAGGAATTTACAGTGAAGTTAATAAAGTTGCACATGAAATGAAGACCATATAGTACTCACTTAGTATTGTATACCTTTTGTTTTATTCCCAATGGCACAATGGCATGTTTATTTAGAAAGAAGCACCAGTAAGTTAAGATGGCTCTAAAAAAGTAAATTAATAACTTTCCGTGGAAATAATCTAATTCATCGCCTAATGAGCTTTTCTACCTGAAAGCAGGTTTTGAGGGCATATGTGTAGAAGAATTGCATGCAAAGGCTCTGCTCCTGGAGATCACTCTCTGCAGCTAAGCATCTAATTCCATGTTGAATTCCAGTGAGGTCAGAAGTTGGTGTGGCTTCATGTGGGCTCATGATCCACCTGCAGGGAGCAGCATTAGTCTGTTTTACACATTATCCATTTTGAATATTCAGGAAGAACGGTATGAGCAATCTTAAGTTATTTTTTCCCCCTTTTCATGAGTTTCTGATTGGAATTTCTTGTGCTGTACCTGTCATATTTTAATTTCTTTTCCCATTTTGAAAGAGATTTCCCACACACACTTCTTTTGAATGTTGGCTTGGGGACTTTCGTGATGCGGACATTATTTGCATCAACTATCTTCTTTGAAAGTTCATGACTGAAAAAAAAAGAAAAAATTTACATGCATCCTTCAATTGCTGTTGCATGCATTCTCTTTTGAAAAAAGTGCTCACATGCTGTGTGAGCATCCTACTAATTAGATACAGAGGCAAATCTGTAATTTAATAACTGTATTCTAACTAGCCCCTCAGTCAAATATTAGCATTCATGTTCAGTCTCTTTACCCCTGGTGAAACTTGGAGCAGTGTCCTAGATGTTGACAAACCAACACTGGTTTGGAACAGAAAGAAGACTTTTCCTAATCCTGGAGTGTTTATAGAGAACATTTATTATCTGGATCTTCTTTATTTTAGCAGCAAGATTTCAGAGTCTTGATACAGCAAGCTGTAATGAAAGGGGTAACCCAGAACATTTTTTTTTTCCCAGGCTGTTAAAAACTTACAGATCAAAGTCACCCCTTAAATACTTATGAATTTATAGATTATCTGTGGCAATCCCTACATAGCCGACTGTTGTATTCTAGATGAGGTGATTCTATCAAGAAAAATATTTTTTTTTGCTTTTTCAGAATCAACTTTATATAGAGTCCTGCATGAAGACATTGAAGTAGGTTAATGTTGAAATGACAGTTGTGGATGGTTATACAAAGCCCTACAGTCAAAAGGTCTTATATTTTCTGTCCAAGCCTACTTGACCACTGCTACTATATTCATGGTGTGTTCGATCAAACTTCATAGGCACTCAACTGTTACGTCTGCAAAATATATTTAGGGACAGAACCTCTTGCTAAATTTGTGCAAGCCTAAATTATTTGTTATGTCAAAAACAATAAATCAACTCATCGCCATTTTACAGTTGAAAATCTCCTTGCACTGGTATGTGAGGCTGTAAAGTTTGATAATCTACTATTCTGTCATAAATTCAGCTATTATTTTGACAGCATATTTAGTGGTGTGTCTTTTTCTAGTCCTAAGAGGAAATAATTATGCCAAAGTATTTGTGTGAAAGTAGGGCTTTGTATCCCATTAGAAAATGTTTATAGAGTACTTTGTTGGGGATTTTTAACAAAACATTGAAACAGAGTTGCATGACCTAAATAAGAAATTAGACAGAAGGTAATAACGTAAGTTTTAACATCTGTTATTTTCTTCCTAATTACTAAGGAATTTAAGGAAATAATTGCTTTTATGGGGAAGGATTTTAGGAAGAGAAAGGGGACAAGGTTGCAGACTTAAAGGAAAGGAGGCGATCTAGATTTACCCCGGTTCTTCTGACCATCACCTAGCAAGAAAGTTTCAGTGTTCCACTTTATGTGTGTTTTCTGTCCAGGCAGTGTGGCTTCAGAACCAAGTCCTGCTTTATCTCCATTGCTAATTTTTTTTTCACTGTGTAGGGAAGAAACATAAAACTGGAGTCTTGTGCCACCTATAGTGTTTGCTGCCTGGCTAATCACCTTTCCCTGTCACTGTCATTACAAATCTGTTTAAATGCCGTCCACAGAGAAGACCATATGCTGGGATAAAGGAATATTACGTTTAAGAGTTTCTTCTCATTTTCTATCACTATTGTAATCTTCTTCCTGTTCCTTTGTAGCTTTCTTCAGCATACAACATATGTATCTGTGGGAATGTAGCACACTATGTAAAGACTTGCTTATCCCATAATTGAAGTAAGCAGACTGATCCAAGGGCTATTGAAACCAATTTGAAAACATCCATTGATTTCAGTGGACCTCAGGTCATGGCTTGTGGGAGTTTTATTGTTGCCTTTAGTGAGAGTAGGAGTTGGACAGAAGAAGGTAAACATAGCGGATAGATGTTAACACAAACTTAACAGATTTAAAATATCCAGTGTCTCTGTTTCCCCTTGCTAAATATTATGAGTACAAAACAGTTTGTCAGTGTTAAAAGGCCATAATTTGATCTCCTTCTTCACCATATAGTACTGCAGTGTTTATAAGCTTTTATCTGTTCAGAAAACATTTGTGATATGTTGCTCTTAGAAACAGGAAAACAGCAGTGGTAAGAATAGGACAAATTCTACAACACTTACTGGCTTCACTGGGAGTTCCTGCTGAGTAAAAGCGTTCAGATATGTCTCAAAATTAAAAATAAAATGCCAGGAGCTCTCAATTGCCCTGTAAAATCTGTGTGCGTGAAAGAAATAAAGAAAAGATAAGGTTGTTTTCATACAGAAAAAAAAGGTTTTAAACACAAGGACAGAAAAATATTTTTTTTAACTTATTAAAAAATACTTTGGTCTCCATAAATTTCAAGGCACTATTTTTTTTAAAGTTTCCTTTCTATTTTAATGTCTTCATTTCTAGACTTCATATTTAACACGTAGATTGTTAGTAAAAAAAAAAAACAAATGCTGTCAAAGACACACTCCCAAATGTATTGTTATTTTGAGTTTGTGGTATGATATTCTTAGAATAAGATGGATATCGTGATAGGTGCAGATTTCATTCTAGTTAACTAATTGTAGTTGAGTCTGGTATGCAGTAAACATAGTATCTGTTAGGAATACTAAGGTAGACTCAACATGGTGGGAGCCATAGATAAAAGGTGCATTAAAGCGTTTCAAATTCAATCATTAGGTTTCATTGCACCCATCTGCTACCAGAAAATATAATTGGCAACTTGATTCATTGACCTTTAACTGTCATTTTGGACCAGGTTTTTTTAAATCCGTATTTTCAAGCTAGACCTAAGGAGTTAATCTGATAAGAGAATGCTCAGTACATTTTAATGCAATTACTTTTTTCTTTTTTCTTTTTTTTTAAGCAAAAGATTTTTTTTTTAATATAATCAAGTTTAATGGTCTGTTGTATATTCTGCTAATCCAGTCAAAGTAGTTATTTAATATTGAATGCGGTTAAAAGCAACTAATGTTCAACTTCATTAAGGCTTATATTAAATAGAAGGCTTACTGAACTTCTACTGGTTTTTTATGCACGAACTACTACCTCTTATTAATTCCTTCCAGGGGTTTCTGTTACACTAGAATTATACTTACAAGCTTCCGTTCCACCAATATTATACAGCACAGTACAAAGGCTAAATAAGCATTGAAATTGTAGAGTGCTTCATATTTTATTCTAGAATGTGTTTTATCTCCTTGCTTTTATTTTCTGGAGCAGATAGCATCTTGTGCGAGTGGGGTGGACTGCATACATCTCTTAGCAGCTCTATATATGTGCCACACAAGTAGACTGTCTTATAAAGTAACAACATTATTAAGAGCAAGCAGGAAACTTAATGTGATAAATGAGGATGATTTAATGTTTTCTCAGCAATGGTAAACAATTATACTATTCTGTTATCTGAAGTTTATGTAACGGAAAAAAGCGATTATACGTCTTTCTTTACACAACAGGGTACAATTCCTGAAATATTTATGTAATATAGAGACAGATGTATGTAACCTAACCTTATAATCCCATTTCACAGCTTTCCCAAATACTGAGGAGCTCGATAAACAGGAAGCCGATTATATTGGCAGTATAACTCCATTAATAGGATTCGGATTTGCCTTATTGACAAGCCAGTACTGTTAATATGATCCAGTATATTAAATTGACAGGAAAACTGGAGCAATAGAATGTATCTGCAGCCTAATTGACAGGGAAGCTCTTTCAAAAGGGTCTTAATGTGATTTTTATTGACAGAGTATCTTCAGTAAGTATGTATCATTGGTGAACAGTGTAAATATATTGGATGCAACTGTACTAGCAGATTCAGGTGAAGTAGTTATTGTTCTGTTTTCCCATACGTCCACCTTTTCTTTGATATAACTCGTATCAAGCTCTCTCATAAGATCTTCACAAATGCCTCTTAAAGCGCCATTCTAACTGCACTGCTCACAGGCATTTGACAAGTTGTAAATAATTTTAAATGTGTTCATCATTTTTAAATTAATAGAAGCAATACAGAGCAATGCAATAATGTGTCATGAATTTCATTATACTTATTTATTGACGCTGTGATAGCAGAAGCAGAGCTATTGTACTTTCAGCTTGAGCTCTGTATGTGTTGTGATGTTCCTACATTCTGCTCTTGCACCTTCTCCAAAAAGTAGTTAATCTTAAGACCTCATATTATAATTACTTTTTCCCATTTGACAACTTTCCACATTCTCTTCCCAGACCTTGCTAATTTCATCAGATGCTTAAATTTCATATTTCTCCAGTGCAAAATAAAATGAGTCTCCAAAACCTCAAACCATTGTGAAACAAACAGCAATTTGAGTTTGGTCCATAAAATCTTCTTGATTCCCTTTGCAATAGAAGGAGGTTTTGTGTTCAACTTCCACACTTTTTCCTAGTCTCATCTTTGTTAAGGAGAGAAATCTGCCCTTAAACATATATCCTGTATCTGCTCTGACAGAGGAGTTGAAGGCTTTTGTTAAGCTGACTTCCCCGCTTGTTCCTGAAAGGTTTCAATGTTTTATTTCACATCAAAAAATCTGATCTGAGTCTGGTCTTACCCCATCTTTTAAGTGTCTTTCAAGTCTACTTTTTTAGCAGGGTCACTTTAAAATATGTCTCTCTGTAGTGACCTTTTTAGCTTCTTCAGTCTTCAGGCTCAGTGCAGCCATCAATGAGGTGAGAGGAAGCTTGATTGGGCCTTGTAACTTCTAATCTTTGCACTGTCTTAAATCCCTACAGTCTAGGCTTCTGTCTTCTTTTGTGTCCTGTGCATTGCAGAGTTAAGTCTTGTAAAAATTTAAGAAATAATTGTTTTCATTAAGTCAGTCATAAAAATAGAACTGAAATACCCATGATACTTTAATACGAAAGCTTAAGCAATAAACCAAGAGGAATTTTTTTTTTTTTTGTAACAAATATAGTACTTGCTAAGCGAAAATAGTACATGGACTAGGCAATTATATGGGGAGAATCTGCATTTATTGACTAACAGGAAAGGATGTTAGTGTCTGTCCCCAGACTTTGATGTTTCAGAAGTCACTCTGCATTTGACTGAATAGCTCAGGCCGTGTTTCCCTCACAGTTTTGCTTTTCTCATTCAAGAGAAAGAGAAAACACAAGCCACCCAGACTCTTTAATAAAGAGTACAGCAGCCTGGTGAACAATATTGCCTTGTGCATCTGACTGTTTCTGTTGCCCTATGTATTTAATGTGCTTCTGCAGAATGTTGCATATGTCAGAAATTCACATAAACACACTATAGGTCTTTTAACACCAAAATACACATTCTGCACCAAGTGTGAAACTTCCCAAATATGTACATGTCATATAAATTATGTCTCAAAAACATTTTCAAAAGAAAGAGAGTGAAGAGCACATGTTAGGACAAGGTTTGTTAAAACAGTGTATTTAATTTTATCCTTCAAAAAAGTATAATAACTTATCAGAAGTTTAGGCCCAGTTCATTTTTTAATTTTTTTTTTTTAATTGGGCTAATATGTTTTCTTAATAAAGTAAGCTTTGTGAAATCAAAAACTGCTACTTCAGGCTAAGTATATACACTCACTGGCAGTCATATACTGAGGCGTCTTTGTGAAAAAACTGTACTGGGTTGAACCCAAACTGTTCCTAACAAAATGAAGACAATTGTCTGCTCTTTCAATACTTGATTTGGCAGAATACCACTCCTTTGTCTTCAAAAGCAACTGCCATTATATAAGAAGATCTTTGTTTTATGAGGGTAGGGGGAATACTTGGAATTAAGCTTTTCAAGAAAAGACACAGAAGATGCTTGAGTTAGATATTAAGTGGCAGTCTGATAAAGGGGAGAGATGTTTCATTTCATTTTAGCTTTTAATGTTTAAAAAGAAGTTAGAGTCAGCAAAGACATTTTGCTTTATTATAGTTCCAGGTATGAACACCTACATAAAATGCAGCTGCATTGAATCATTTCTGAAAATGTGATACTTGTTCTTGTAATTCTGAGAAAAAAATTATGAATATTCTAGTAGTCTAATATTCATAAATCTGATTAATGTTTAAGTCCTTTTTTTTTACATTTTAGAATACATCTTTCCCTAATATGACAATTATTTCTGGGCATAATTTGCCAAGAATACTTAAATATTGCATTTCTCTCCCTTGTCCCTTCTTCATCTCTTTCAATTTCTCCGTCTTTTTCTTTGTACTCATGTTGATTTTAAGATTTTTTTTTTTTTAGGAGAGAGACCTGTCGAACAGAAAACGTTTTATTTTATTCTTATCTGATTTTATTCAACCAGTATGGAATACAGAAAAGATTGCTAGAATCTTCAGAACTGTGGTGTAACAAATATTTTTATTAAAAAAGAAAAAAATAATATTTAATATATAACCTAATTTTTAATAGATAACCTGCTTTTTATAGGAATTCTTGAAAGCAGAAGCCTTGTGATGTCCTCTACTGTTGTTTTACTGAGGAATAGTAGAATCTGTGAGATCTGATCAATTAATATGGGGCTGTAATTTTAATCTTGACTTTTTTTTTGAAAAATATATCTGCGTACAGAGCCACAGTGGACCTCCTTTTTATTTATAATAATATCAAAATATTTCAACAGGACTAAACACATATACGTTGTGAACATGAATATATGAAAAAAAAAATAAAAGAGATTAATGTATCCCATTGCTAAAAATATTTCCTGTAATTAATTGTGTAATGCTTTGTCCAGGCTGATTCAAACTGTTTCCAGTGATGAAGCTTTCACTTTTTTTCTTTTTTTTTTTTCTCCTTATAAGACTATTTAAGGTTAATGGATCCTATGAGGAATAGGTTTCTGATACTCTGTTCTTGGCCATAATTTTTCATTTTCCTTTCTCTAAATGATACTTTTGGAAATAATAGCCATTCTAAAATTAATTAGTAAAACCCTAACAGTGCACTTTCAAACTTCTGAATGGTTTTATTTTGAATTTATAAAATTCAGTATTCCAAATTCACCATATGAGAATAATACTTGGCAACAATATTGTTTATCTAGGCTCCTGTGTGTTCTTAATAAGCAAGCACTAACATGCACAACAGAACAAATCATTTTATAGGCAGTTGATGATAGCACTTGAAGGATGCTCTATGTGGTCTTCATGCGAACACTGGCCAGTAAGTAATTCTTCAAGTCATGCTATTAGTCTGTGGCAATTATATTGTCACATCTGAAACTCCATACCAGTAAAGGTATATTTTGCAAAGGTTTAATGTACCTGTTCTTTCACTTTCCTCCTCCTCAACTCCTCAATGAAAAAGGTAACATAATCAAACTGTAAGATATTTTCTGAAACATAGTAACTCTTTTTTTTATTTTATTTTAACAGCTTTTCAAAGGTTTATATGCATTCTGATCTCTTTCAAAATGACAATTTTTATGAGCCTTTTGAGAAAGCTGTATTAAGCGTACGTACAGAAATCCTCAAGGAATTTTTCTGCAACATTGCAGGAGTGGCAGTGTTCCTAAAATTTCAAATTTACTCTAGGATCACATATTAGGTCAGATAGACAGAAGAAAGTATTTTTAAGGGGTCATTGTAGAAACTGTGAAAAAGTATAATTGCTGAATGGCATACTCTCATTTGGAAATTAACTAGTTCCATAATCTGTGAAAATGAGCCATAAAAACAGCATCTCTTCTCTAGGGGAGCTATAGACAGGCTGACATCATAGACTTTCATTCTCCAGTATTTAACCAGGACAGTGCATAGTTCTGCTTTTGCTCTTGTTTTAGAGACCATTTGACCCAGTATGTTTTCTTCCTACTGGAGAACTTGTGTCTTAGTAGTTGGTGACCTAACTGATACTCCAACCCTCAACCTTGAATCATAGAGACAGAAAACATTTCTTTTCTATTTAGCTCTGGTAACTTTTAGAGATGGATTGTTTCTGGGGATTTTTTTGGAGAAGGATGAGGGTGGAGCTTGTTTTATTTTGTTCTTCAGGAGGTTAACAGTGCTGGCATTTGAGTAATTTTTGTTTATTTATCAGGAGACTGTAATTCCATGTAATTAACTTCTGATACAATGCATCTAACTTAGCTGTAGCTATTGCACTGAACATCTTGCTGGTCATCTAGATTCCTCTATAGTTACTGGTGACAGTAATTTCCAGGAGCAGTACATACCTAAAGCTAGATGCCCAAAATGGGATGAATTATCTTGTATGTCTCTAATGCTTGTAGACAGATCTTAGCTAATTAGCTTAGAGTAGGTGACCGTGGTTATCTGGTTTAGATGGTTATCTGCAGATGAACTGAAAATGGAGGCAAACAGAGAGGCACGTGGTTCTGATTTCCTAGAAAGGGCTATATATCCAGAGAAGAACAAAGAGTTTATTTGCTGTTGATAGATTTTTCAAAGTAGCACTCATTTCTTAGAGTTACAGCTATGCACTGTAAAGAGGTATGCTTAATGCATGAGCTGAAATGTATAATAGCACTTCCATGCTAAAGTGTAAAAATTTTAAGTATATGTCCTCTCACTTCAACTGGGATTAAAAAAAAAAGTGTCTATGAGCATTAGACATCCGTATCTCTTTGTAATCCATAGTGAAGCAAATGCTTACCTTTCTAAGATTCCTCTAAACTGCGTAGCCTTAAAATTAAATGTTTGTTTGTTATCTCAGTTTTTGTATAGATATTATCATATATGAAGCAATTCTCTCTTTACTGCCTGTATCTTGTATGCTTAACACAAGCATCATACTTTCATAGTTCGTAGGAGAAGGTCTAATGCTTTTAGAGCAGAAGGAAAATAATTCAGTTCTGAGTTCAGTGGCTGTATATGGTTATCAAGCATTTACATTTGTTCTTTTGCAGTAATGAACTCACTGTAAGATGCTACCCAAGTGTTTGTATTGCTGCAAAATACAACATGAAGGAAATAAGTTAAATTATTATAGAGTTAAAGGTCATTAATGATTACCATAAATACAGAATTTATCAGAAGCAGTTCCCATTTTTAGGATGGCAGTTAAGTTGTGGTCATAAATTCTATTATAAAATTTGTATCTTGGCTAGTCCAGGGTGTGTGAAATGCTTTTTTTTTTTGCTATGAAAAAGCAGAAATAAAAAGTATGGCCAGTTCTTACTGTGGTTCAGCTTATAGGTAAGTTCTTAGCACCATCCTTAAGGAGGTGCTATAATTAATGTCAGGGCAAAGGTCTGATTTTTCTAATGGCAAAGAATTGATGAAAAAGCAGTTTACAGAAAACATTTTGCCTGACAATGACACAAAAAAAATAGAAATATTGATTCTAGTAGCTGCTGTATTTAGGAGGAGGTAGATGTCTTACTGTCGTAGTTTAGCCCTGCTTGGGACCAAGGTATGCAGTCTCTCACTCACTCTCCCCACCATCCAAGGGAATGGGGGACAGATAATAAAACAAAAAGCTCGAGCTTTGAGATAAGGACAGGGAGAGATCATTCAAGTTACTGTTGTGGGCAAAACAGATTCAACTTAGGGAAAACTATTTCAGTTTATTAATAATAAAACCAAAGCAGGATAATAAGAGAGAACAAAAGCAACTCCCCCTCCCCTCTTCCCAGGCTTAACTTCATTTCAGATTATTTCTACCTCCTCCCCTCCCCGACTGGCACAGGAAGAATAGGGAATGGGGGTTATGATCAGTTCATTGCATGTCATTTTCCACTGCTCCTTCCTCCTCGGGGGAAGAACTCCTTGCATTCTTCCCTTGCTCCAGTGTGAGATCCTTCCGACGGGCTACAGTCCTTCATGAACTGCTCCAGCATGGGGTCCTTTTCTAAAGGGTGCAGTCCCTCAGGAACTGGCTGCCCCAGCGCAGGCCCTCCATGGGCCACAGCCTTCTTCAGGCATCTGCCTGGCCCAGTATGGGGTCCTCCACGGGCTGCAGGTGGATCTCTGCTCCTCCCTGGGCATCTATGGGCTGCAGCATGGGCTGCAGGGGAATCTTGTCAGGGGCAACATTACTCCTTCCCCTCCTTCTTCACTGACCTTGGCATCTGCAGCCATTCCTCTCACAATAAATTCTTTACAATTAGGCTCAGGCAGACGCCTCTCAGGTTCTCTTCACACCTCCTCTCTTCTCTTCTCTCGTCTGGGCCGGGTCGAGTCGGGCCTAGATGGCCACCCTGCGGGAGGCCAGAGGATGAGGGCTGCAAGGCCCACAAAGCTCATGCGTCCCTCCCTCTGCCCCTGCTTCTGTTTTATTTTCCCCTTCTTAAATATGTTAATACTGAGGTGTTATCACTGTTGCCAATGAGCTCAGTCCTGGCCAGCAGCAGGTCCGCCCAAGGCCTGGCTGAGTCCACCGGGGGAAACTTCTAGCAGCTTCTTGCACAAGCTGCCATAGTAGCCTGCCCCCCCGCTATCCCGCTACACAAAACCATCCCACTTACGTAAGTAAATGCATAAGGCCAGTTTTCCTATGCATCTATAGTTGAGATACTAGATCTAGAAAGTAAACATGAGTTCTGCAATTGTAAAAGTTTATTTGAGTTGAGAAGTATTGGGCAATGTAAGTGTCATAATGATTACATGTCTATATATATATATATAAAATGAGGTAGATTTGAGGCACACAGAGAGATACTCGCTTACAATTTGTGTCAAGAAAAGAAAACTGGCAGAATTAAGGCTGCATCCAAAATATGATGTGATACATTTGAGAGACTACATATAAGAATGCTGAAATACTTATCTTCACCCCTTCATTTCTTTCTCTTTTTTTTTTTTTGGTTTTCAGTATTTGCTTTTATAACTTAAAACATGTTAAAAATTAAGACAAGCTCTTATTCTAATTGCATGTATTAAAACCAAGATGTTGTGCAGAGCACTAAACTGTCCCCTAACTGAAATGGCCAGATTTTAAAAAGTTTGAATTCCTGTAGCTGAAATAATCAGCTTCTGAAACGATGACTTGTAAAAGCAGTGGCACAACACTGTTTGATGTCCCAGATCTTCAGAATTCTCCTTCCCTACTTGTTTGCATTTCTTAGGCAGTATTTAAGAACTTTCATAAGCCCGTCTTTTAGTGATGCTGCTGAAGAACAAGCCTCTAGTTGGACATAAACACTCAGATTTCCAAATTATGTGCAATTTTGATATGATAAAAATTAAGAATTTTTTCATTTAGAATTATAAGTATAGGTGCTTTATGCTATATTTTGAAAACAGATGAGTAAAACTGATTATGTCATATAGTTTATAAAAAAAAGACAATTCACTGATAAAACATCAAATTATTTTTGTAATGATATTTACAATATGATGTACGCCATAACTTAAATTAGAAACAACTTCAAAGTGTGAACACAATGTATGTTATAATCCTAATTTTTAAACCAAAGGATTTAACTAGAAACAAGAAGAAAGTACATTGTAAATTGACTTAATACACACTGAACACAAGATAAATCTTCATCTTCCATCCCTCTCTAAATCACATTAGATATCCATGGTACATAAGCACATGTATTTCATGTGTACCTTGAAAGTGGCAAGAGGCTACCTATTTTCTGTTGCAAACAGCAGTGACTGTTAAGAAGTAGCAAATATTTCTAATTACCACCTACCTATAAAATCAAACCAGAGCTAAAATAATTGAGTTGGGGAGTGGTGGGGAAACTCAAGTAATAAGAGACCAGTCACTGGTGTAAACACTTGTTGTGTGACACTAAACCTTACCTTAGGCCTTCTGCTCCATTAATTGAGCACTGCCTGTGTTACCCATACTGATATACTAGATGTTGTTGCAAAACTCATAGCTGCTGTGAAGCATAGTGGTGTGATATGAAGTGATGCCGAAAACAGTAGAAGCTCTGTCACCAGGTCAGCTGCAAGAAGAAGTGACGTGTGTGAATGTACAGTATATGGAGTTTTGTGAAAGATGCAGTCTCTCTTTCTCCCAAAGAACTTCAGCTGATGATACAAGGGGAATTCAGTTCCCTTTGGCAGGACTCCATGTTGATCTGGATGTTGTAAATACTTCTGCTTCTACAGTTACTTAGCTCATGCTGCTAAAAATATACTCATGACAGACTTAATGAAAGTACCTTCTTTTAAAACTACTTGTCTACAACAATCATTTAATATTCTTGTTTGCATGTGTGGTTCTCATTATTATGATGTAGCTATTAATACTGATGAAAATTAAAGAGAGAAAATCCAAATATTTTCATATTTGCACTTTTCCGGTAGCATTTAATAAACCCCACAGCTAATCAGCTGCAAATTTTCTTGATTTTGTTGGTTTATTTTTTTTAAATTCAAGAGTAATATAGCAATATATGAAATTGTATTACAGCAGTAAGGACTTCAGAATCCCAGTAGATGGTGTAATTATGATTAAAAATTAGTATTATTGAATAATTCACTTTTGTAATATGCAAAAGTAATTTTTTTTCTCTCATTTTCAATAACCATCAGTCTTAATATCTAACTAATGAAAAAACATAAACAGTGTCATCTGTCAGGTTACTAACAGAGAATGCCACTTATTGGAGCCTCATTGTTTACTTTAGCAGGTAATTTGTGGACCGGAATCATTTAATTGTTCTGAGCACATAATTACACGCCAGCATTTTCCAATTTAATTAAAATGTACAAATCTGAAGATTAAGGGAATTTTTGAATTATTAATCATTTCTCCTCTAGGAAATCTTGTTGCTCTGCAGGAGATTTGTCCAGTGTACAACTATACGTATTTTTTTCCTTCTCTTTCACAGACAGACAATTTTCCCGCAGAGCCCAATTACATGGGCAGCAGGCAGCAGTTTGTTCAAAGGTAAGGCCTATTAAATAACTTTCTCGGCTTACCCATTTGCATTCTTGTCAAAATTGCTTTGCCAGAGAGTACAGTTAAACTTAGAACAAGTAAATATAACTCTATCTCTCTTTTTTCTTTCTTTCTTTTTTTTTTTTAAATATGTATTTCAGTAGCTCCACGTTCAAGGATCCAGAAAGAGCCAGCTTGAGGGACAGCGGGCATGGGGACAGTGATCAGGCTGACAGCGACCAAGACACTAACAAAGGCTCCTGCTGTGACATGTCTGTTAGGGAGGCACTCAAGATGAAAACTACTTCAACTAAAAGCCAGCCACTTGAACAAGGTGAGTAAAGCCTCCAATGCTTACAAAAGCGTAAAGTTTAAGCTGTCATTATAAACCTATTAGTATTGCAGTTGCGGTTTATCAGGGTGGAATACCCTACTGATAATACTATCAGAGAAAACAATAAATCTTGTAGCTAGCCCAGAGCAAAGAATGCTCAGTGTCTTTCAGAATGAACATGAAATGAAACCACATGTATCCAAAGTAGATTAAAAGAAAAAAAATCAGTACTTTTAAAAAATGATTAGAATATACTTTATCTCCACTGGCATGGCCTGTGATATATTACATACAGTCCTTCTACCAAAATGCAATTTGGAAAATCAGACTAGACATGACTGCAACAGATAAAAGAACACCAGTCATTTACATTCCTCACGTAGTTTGGAGAAGAAGAAAAGAGGCTTGGGATATCAGACAAGAATAAAAATGGATCAGAAGATGTTTTCATTTCATGGATGTATTTTCCTGTTTGTAATTTTGATTTCACAATTAATAGTAGTGTGAGAAGTGTCAAATATTAATATAATCTGATTTTCAGTATAATTTCATTGGTATCCTGTGAAGGTACCAAAGATGAGTGTCTGTGAAGCAGCTAAAATGATTTCTATCAGGACAATGACAGTGCTCTCTGCATGCATTCGTTCTGACGAATAAGCATGTTTATTTCCTCAAACTCTGTGTCAAATTCATTTTTTCCAGATGTGTTTTATCTAATTATGAGGTCTTTTATTGCAAAAGAAACATTTTTTTTTTTTTTTTCAAAAGCACCAGATAGACTGAGTACTGCAGCATTGTATGTGTTTGTATTTTGCTTCTAGGCTATAAGCAATAAGGAAGTGCACCACTGAATTATTTTAAAATGTTTTGTATGTTTGCTATTATTTTAGTTTGTTGTAGGGAAGATGATTCACTGTTAAAGACAGTTAAATAAGTCAGCCTTAATAAGAATCTGTATTTATAATTAAGCAGAAATATATTATAAGCTTTTTATTAAAAGCTGATTAATTAGACCTAGGGGGTTTTTACCTCTTATCCTGGTCTCATCAGTAGTACAGTCATCAGAAAATACATGTTTAACTTCATTTTTTTTTATTATGTTGCGATTCCAATATAATTTTTGCTGTGTAGAATATTTAGAATGCTGCAGTATAATTTATTCTGTATGTATTTCAATGTTGACCTCATATATGACCTTATTTTCCAAGTAATAAATTCCAGAAAGATTATTTTTTTCCTGACCTTTTGCCACAACAACTCTTTACTTATAATTGGACATTGATCTGTATAAAGATGAAGTACTGGACTTGATTTTTTTTAAGAAGCTGAGTGTTTGTCTAATTTTCTCAGTTTTGTGTAAGAAAAAGAGAAAATAGCTGGATTTCTATCTATCAAATACAGCCATGAAAGAGTTCTAAAATTTTAAAAGTTTCATTAGGAAAGGATTTACTACTCAAATTAAAAATGTGTGAGTTTTTAGAAAAGGACTGTATGGCTAGAGTTCACAAAGTTACACTACTATTTTTTTTTTCTACTTCTTTTTCTTTTTTTTTTTTCCTAGAGATGGTAATGATATCAATTTGTTTACTTGTACGAATTCTTCCATCTCAAGTGTAATGTAATAAAATCATTTGCATATGATGAAAACTGAACCTGCAAGTGAACACCTTATGGGGTTACAGATCATTGCAGTAACAAATGTGTTACAAAGTGGTGTTTCCAATGAAATCAATGATCACTTGTCATTGAGCTTAGCACAATTAGGGTTCTTAATCCAAAGTAACTTTTCCCTTTTGTAAGAAGGTAAACAAAATTACTTCCTCTGATCATAAGCCAAGTTGAAGGAGAGTGATTAATAAAATATATGTGTTTACAATAGAAAAAAAAAAAAAAAAGGACTGCATTTTCTTTAGAGAAAAGTTCTTTTCTGGGGAATGGAGATGGACAGCTTGCTAGAAACAACTGTCTTCAGCAGCACCTGAAGCAGTATCAGAAGTTGTGGTTCTGTCATCATTCTGGGTTGTACGCAAGGATGGGAATTCAATACTTTGTAACAAAGGTTCAGACTTGATTTTTTTTTTTTGTTTAAAGATACTTAAAATAGCTTAATTTCTGCTATTAGAACAGTGCTAATTATTAGATCTTCTGACATTTTTTAAAAAATATCAGTATTAACTGTGAGTTCAAGACCTTGACTTGAAATTCCTAATTTTAAATGAATTAAGTTTGATCTTGACACCCTCTGTATGTAATTCCAAACACTATTGTCAAGGGTCCAATTCTACCCATGACAGTAGTAAGAATGCTAGTGGTACTAGTAATTTAACTACGATTTTGAGCAACTCTAGCCTAGACAGTTTGAAAATTAAATGGTCATATTGAGACAAAAATTGTGTCAGTAGCACTGCGCAATTGCACTTCTATCAGTAACAGAGAAATAGGAAATTTTATGAAAAAATATTTTTTGTAGTCAAGACATCTGATTTCAGCATGGGAGAGGAAGCAATCAAGCTTACATTACATTTGCATTAAAATAGTGAAAAGAGTGAATTGTAAAGCCTCAGTAAGTTTACTATAAAAATGCTTTATTTCACAAAAAATATTTCTAGACTGCAGGTTTTGTCTGGTGGTGATTGTAAACATTCACACAAATGAGAAATATATTGCAAATTAGATATTTTTATGAAGTGCTTATGAAAGCTCACGGCTTGGCCTTAATGGAAAAAAAGGGGGAAAAACCCCCCAACCCTATGAAAGTTATCAGAACAGTAAAACTTTTGTGTTAAAATAAGCATGTCTCATTTTAGTAATCTCAATCATATATCCTCTTGCTGTGAATTCCAAGCCACTTTCTGCATAAAAATATCTAGCTATCTCTTAAGCTTACTTATGCTTTCTAAATCAGCTGTCTTACTAAGCAGCTTGTTCCATATGCCTGCTACTCTTTCAATAGAATGGTTTTAGATAGATTTGTTTTGTTTACTTTTCTTTTTTCACTTCTGTTGCTGAGACTTTAAACCTTATCATTAGTTTGGACAGTTTGAGATCACCTTACTTAGAAGCCTTACAGGAATTAATAGTTTTGAATACATTTGTCAAGTTACCTGTTTATTTCGCTTGAAGCAGCATGTATTATTCACATTTTATATTTAAATAACAGAATAATAATTTTGTTTGGTGCGGTTTAAGCATAACAGCAATAATCTGCATTTCTTTAAAAGTTACTCAAAGCTGAAAATTATATCATAAACCATAAATTATATCTACAAGGAAGCAGTACAACAGCACAATGTACATTTTATACTTTTCTTAATTAATCCTGGGTATATTTACCTTATAATCAGTAAAACAGTATAGAGTTATGGACTTTTCTGTAGTTGCTCGTAAATAATTTTGTTAGATTTTCCTAGGAATTTTCCTTCCTTCTTATTTCAGTTTTTACTGTCTGTATTTTCTTGCTTTAACATAAATCTACATTTTTCATGTCATTGTCAAAAAAAATATCTAAAGGATTAAGTATCTCCAAATTCGATAGCTTTGTTGCTGAATTTTTGCTTTATCACTGTGCATTGCATCTTTCAACACGTTTGCTTGCCGTTCACACCTGCACCCCATAGAGGGGGCATTTCTTCATGTGCTGTTGCCTCGTTAACAGTAGCACGGATCCTGAGAATAAACGAAATCCCGAGGCACCTCCTTGGAGAAACGGTAAAAGGAAACTCTTCAGCATTGGTGTCTGAGGACCTGTATTGCTCAGCAGGTTTCTCTGTAGAAGAGTGCTAGATGACTAGTATAAATGTATCTTCAGAACAACAACAACAAAAAATCTGTTAAATAAAACATAAAGATATAATACTTCTTTCTTCATCAGCACAACAAAAATACCTTTGCATCACAACTGATACAGTCCTACATGCAACAGTTTTAGGAATAAAACCTATACCAGTGTTATAGAATCTTTATGAATACTGTTAACTCTTGAGTTTGTTCACAGAACACATTCACAGAATGAGTCTGTAGTAACTTGTACATTTATATTCTCAATTTCTAAACAAGAGTGATCCCTGAAAATTAGTATCCTGCATTACCCATCTGCAGCAGAGCCGAAATTATCAGAATTTTTACCAACATTTTTTCTGGACTATCCATTGATTTTCTTGCCGTAGTCTTGTTTGAGTCTGTAGAATAATGAAAATCCATTCTGTTTAACTAAGTGAGAATCAGTCTAGACTGATAAGTGCAGAAAGTTCAACAAGCAAATTTCTACTGACTGACATCATCACCCATGCTTTCCATGCCATTGGGTATGATGGGTTCTTTTATGAGTACATCAGCTTAATGAGATAATGGAAAAAAGAAAATTGTGGAGAAATACTTACTTTCAAAGTTCTCAGAGCTTGTAATGGCCTCTTCTGAGAAACTTATGGAGGCTGGGAGTCCCCTCAGAGCTGACACAACCTGTGAAATATTTTGTTCAACATTGCTTCATCCTGTAGTTTTCTTTCCCCTGGACAGAACATCTTCTGTCACATTCTGTCTGTGCTCAGAATGTGAATAGCTGTCAGACTACACTACTCTTTCTGATGCCATCTAAGAGTCTTTATGTCTAGGACTGTCGTCCCTTCCCACTCACTTACCTCTAACATGGTTAGGTAAGGTGCTGTTGTATATCAGGACTTGCACGTAATAACTGTTCTTCTCTTTCATCTGATTAATTGTTATCCAGACAAGCTACAAGAGCAACTTAATTGTATTGAAAGTCTCTCTCCTTTTCTTAGTATGACTTAGTAGTATCTATTTCTAGAACTGTAAATTCTGGAAACAGTTAGGTGAAACCCACACAAAATTAAATTTTTTTTCCCTTTCATTTGTTCTTTTCCACATATTTTTATCTCTCCTTTTTTTTTGGCTTCTGTGCTTTATGCAAGCACATGTGTAAACCTAGATGAAGACTAGTGTAAGTCAAAGACTAAACTATCTATTCTGTAACTGCTTCTAATTGACCAAATTGGTTATCAACACCTTGGAGATACTTTATTTTGGTCTCATTCTAATAGTGGGATATTTTATTTAAGATTAAAAAATGTATGTAGAATTACAGACTTCTATGATGAATAAAACCATATTTATATTTGTTTGATATCCACTCCAATGTGTTTAACAAATTCATTATGTCATTTAAGCCACTGCCAGTAGTTTCTTCCTACTTTTGTACTGTGAGTACCTTGTTCAGTGGAACGGTACTTCTAAATTTAAGAGAATCAGCAGCATCATTATTGGTCTCATCCTTCTTATGAAGTCCTTGTTGAATGTTAATATTGAAATTTCTGTTGGTATTAGACTTTAAAATTAATTAGTCAGAGGAGTACTCGTAAAAGATTCAAATGTTCTAAATGCCTTACCTCAAACACTTGTTCAAAGATGATCTAGGTACCACTTTTCCAAGACTTCCTTACCTAGGTTGGTCTAGACTATGCAAATGTTCTCCAATGCCCTTTTTTTTGTGAGATCAGAATAATATTCTCCCTTTGAACTTAAGTTAATGTACTAGAAAGAGGAATATAGGTGGGTTGACTTTGCTGTACAGATGATTGTCATAACCATTTTCATGTTAATACCCAGTAATCTATGACATATCTGTTGTTGTATTATGTAATGAGCAAATTATATGATGGATTTGGGCAAAATAAATACAAATATCTTGTATCTACCAACTTAAATTTTCTCAGAGTATTAAAGATTTCTTTCCCTCATTTGCAGTTGTGTTGAATGTCTTTCTGGTTTTAGGATTTATTTTTAGACCATCTACTAGTCTACCAGTAAATTTCAGTTAATTTTTTACATTTCAGTTATTTCAATACTGAGTCTAGATTTGTGAGTGATGTGACATCAGGTTGAATGATAATCAGGTCGTTCAACCTGTTTAAGCACAGTCCAGTTTGTTTGGTGTTTCCTCGTTAGAGATGGGAGTGTTTCCAGGCATAGAGCTTCTCTCTGTAGTGTGCTCTTCTTGTCAATATATGAGCAGCTTTGAATTTCAGGCAAAACTATCCAAGTAAAGAATGAGTCTGAGGAAGTAGTTGTTTGTCCTAAAAGAAGTCAGAAAAGAAAGTGAAGTGGCATCCTAATGGAGAAGGGATGGATTACCTTAATACTTCGCCTACTTACTTATCTGCCTTCATTGTTACAAAATAGAAAAGCAGTGCAAACAGTCTGGCAGCTGAAGTGACAGGGAATACACTTTGCATCAGAGTATCTTAGCCTATTATTGCCATCTATTATTGCCTGTTATCCTGCTTTTCAACTGGAGTTGAGTTCTGCCAAACCAGGTTTTTAATCAGGTGCATGTTTCAGCATCTGGCAGATTATTATCATCATGTATCTAATAGCAGTGAAGTTTTGTTACTAGTGTATCCCACATTTAATTAATATATATGGCCACAAATCAGGGAGGGGAATTTCTATAACCGACTTTCAAAACATGCAGAAAGAACTTTCTGCATCTGTACACACACAAAATGTGTTGCTGGACGTTTTGTCACACAAAGAGATGATAGTCATCCAGCACAGCTTCATCTATACACCATTTGGTATATTATGCTACATTTTTCAGGAAATTTAATCTTCCCCCTCATTCTTTCTACTTATTTTATAACTACAAATTAATTCAGTGGTTGAAAGTTATCTATATTTTTTCCCTATATTTTGTTTTCATTGGAAGCTTCACCACTGAGTCGATTTAGATATATCATTGCTAACACCTTAAAAGGTTGAGATTGTTCCAATAAAAACATTAATATATTTTAAAAGTTTTCTTTGGTGAGTTTATTTGCAAATTAATGCATAACATGCACTTTAAGATCACAAGTCTGCTTCCATAAGTCTCATGTTTGAGATGTGAGTGCAAATTCTAACTTTTGGGTGCTGTAACTGTTGGTGCGCATTTCTTTGTGTTTTACTTTAGAGACAACAAAGCAGAATATCCCTCCTCTGTCACTAGTGTAAATCTCATGACTTCCTTTATATACTTTCTTTTTTGACACCACCTTTTCCAGGACTGAGCACAGTCATTGTACTGCTTGGAAAGCTTAGAAGCCATAAGTTATCTTTTTGTTTTATTCCCACTAGAAGAGCAAGAGAAGAATTTGCAGTTCTCAGTAATATGAGGCCCTTCTATGTCAAAATCATTATCTTCCTCTAACATTTCTTCTTTTCACATTCTTTTTATAAATTGAAAGAAAAGTGGGGGCATAGAAAGATCAACAACTTTTGAAACAAGGTAACCGGAAAATAGGTAGTTTTCATTGTTTCAGGCTTTATGCATTTCCCTGGGTGGTAAATGGATGTTCTCTGCCTGTGCTTACTTTTGTTAATGAAAATTTTAGGGCATAAATTCGTATGTTGGATGGATACTTAATATGATGGAAACTATTGTAACGTGACTAGAAAGTCTATTGCTGCCTCTTAATCTGTGTCTGAAAACATCCTTGTATGGTATATTTACAGTTTTCTTTTCATTAAGCTTGTACAGAATTATAGTTTAAAAAAACATACGTGAGAGTGTGCGTGTGCACGTGTATGTGTGTTTACTCAGTTATAGAAAGGAGACTTAAAATAAATACATCTCTTCTCTTTCTCATTTTAAATCATCACTGTATGATTGTGTCTCCTTTTATTAAGTTAGCAGAAAATACAGATATAATATACAGTGATAACAGTAAAGTTTTGACACAATGCCGCTGTGTATTCCAGCCACATTGTTGTTAGCAAAAAAAGAAGGAATATTCTGCAGATGGACTTACTGTAAAGCTAATGCGTATTAATTGGAAACCTGAACTTGGACTGTAGTTATCAATAGTTTTATGTCCAGCTGAGGAAGACATAACATAAGTGTCTTAAATAAGAGATAGGAATTATTCCATTCAGTAATGTCTCAGTTGGAATAATGCTTTTTTTGTTGTTGTTGTTCTTCTGGAATAAAGAGTATCTCCCGATTTCTGTATACAGTAATTGGGTCTGTCCTCTTCCTAGCCCTTTTTTTTTTTTTCTGTGTACATGCTACTCTTCTCCTATGCCCTGTTTTCCAAAGGGAGAAAAGTGGTATCATTTAATTTGGAGCAGGGTTGCAGCACACTCTAATTAGTGACAGAGCCACCATACTCAGTTTGTAGGCATATGTTTAAGGAAGATCTGGACAAATTCAGTATCAACAAAGAGGCAGAATAACAGCAGAAGACAGAAGTTTATGAAACATGGTGGATGAAGTTTGAAAGTAGTGTTTGTTTAGAATTTGTATTTGTTTAAATGAACAACTTGTGGGGTGAAACGTAATAAAAGTATTTGTACATATAAAGTTTTTATAAATGGGATGGTGATTGCCTTTTATTTTTGTTTCATTTGCTGGGAGAGCTATTTAGGTTACATGTGAGGGAGAACTTTGCTATAAAGGTAACTAGACACCGAAGCAGGTTGCCCACCTAAGTTAAAGAATCCCCTTCCTGGTGGTTTTTAAAACTAGTTAAACACACATTTGTCAGCGATGATCTAAATTTATTTTAATCTACCCAGGGCCAGAGAATCCACTCTAGCCCTGCTTTTTATGATGCCATGATTAAACATGAGGATGTGATATATTGTCTAGTCCTGAGTAAAATGTACTGAAAAGGAATACTTGCACTGACCTGTTCTGCAGACTTTCCTCTGAACATATTAGATTATGGGATGAGCTCCCAGTGTCAGAGAATTGTAGGGAATGTGTTTCACAATAAGAGTGCCTGATGTAATAGTACTAAGCATTTAACATGGACTTTGCTCAGAGACAGAGCTGCAGTATGGTTAACTAATAGCTGCCTAGTGAAACTTTGTCTGGTCTCTGTACATCAGTGACACACGCAGGCTGTGTATCAGCCTCTGTGCATCTACTGACCATCCCAATTTCCAGAAAGGGAGAACAGTTGGTTTCCATTGCCTGCTGCTGCTTTCTCCTATTCCAGCTGCTGTACTCAAATAACCTCCCTTCCCCAAGTGGGCTTCATATGGTTTGAAAGGGACTTAATGTTCCTCAGTGCATAGGGAACTTTTGATGCATATTTCATTATGTTTCAGTTCTTTCTACAGGGAATACTGCATGTATAACAGATGTTCCCTGACTACTACCCTTTCCTGAAGGTGACATGCCCTTTTTTTGTGTTTCATTTCTAATGTATATGGAACTGGTAGCGCTTGTGTGGTACTAAAAAACACTGTTCCATGGCTGCCCCTGTGCTGCACGCCAAGCTATATTTAATTCCATCTGCTCCCTTCTGCAGCATGAAATGGAGAGGAGCATATGCCCAGTATAACCAAGTCATACTGTGGCACAGAAAAACACCCTTTAAGACAAGTAAATGCTTTTTTTAAAATTTAGGACCATATTATTCGAACTTTTTAAACATAAACAGTCTCATATAAATCAGTGTTCATGTGGCTATGTGTGAAAAATCCTTAATCTCTTAGTAGTTTATATGTAGTATATGTAAGTACACATACCTATGCACAAATACAGAAACAAAACATTGTTAACTGATACCCCTGAAAATTTTGTAATCTATATAAACCTTAACAGTAGGGAAAATGGAAAGCTTTAAAACACAGCATGCTTATTTTAAAACTGCAAATGTGAAGGAAAAAAAAAATCACAAATTTTTTACATAAAACATTGTATTTTCTTAATAAATCTTGTTTTGGGAAAGTATAATACTGAAGTGAAAGCTCTCAATCTAAAATAGAGTATACAGTTGAAAACAGAGTATTTGAAAATGAAGTTTTTTATATATCATTAATAATTTATTGTAGTGTACATTAATGTACATATATTTGTGTATATACATGTATAGCATTATATATTTAATAATAGATTTTCAAAGTCTGTTCAAGTATTATAGGGATGTGCCTCTTGGCTTTTTTTAGAGGGTAGTCTATCAACTGTTTCTCAGTTTTGAATTAAATTCTTCATAGTGAATTTTATTATCTAATTCAACTTCTGTTTGAACAAATGAATATATAGTTCTTACATTAAAAAAATGCAATTTAGGTTGCACATTGGACACGATCTCTAGGCAATTAAGTAGTCCAAACAACCTTCCAAGCTCTGAGTCAAACTTACAGACTTCAAACAACAGAAACACAACTGGAATTTTGTCTGTTCTGCTACTGTGAAGAGGCTTTTTTTGCAGCACATCTGTAATGTGCATGGCCTAGGGAAGCAGAGATTGGGTCTATGTGCACTACTGAATATGTGTAGTTCTACACTTCGTGTGTGTGATTAGTTTTAGCATGTAGTATTTCTTTTCTACTTTACCACTTTGATTTGAAGTGAGGATTCTGTCCGTTATCCCTGTTGTATTTTGTTATTGTAAAAAAAGTTCATATAAAGACAATGTAGGTCTGTATTTATCCAAAATTACTTTTAATTTCAAGAAGACATAACTTTTATTTTTTCTTTTTTTTTTTTCTTCCCTGAAGTATACAATATTCATACTGCACTTTTATAACAAATTCAGAAAGTATCAACCTCTCATCTCTTTTACAGGAATATTTTATTTAGTGCAGAAATTTTGCACATGTATTGTGGGAAATAACATTATGTGGCCCTAACAAATATGGGTGGCTACTCCTAAAAATGATCAATATTTTTTCTCTATTAAAAAAACAACCAACTGCAAAATAGTTTATGAAATTATTTCTGTCAAATTCTTAACCTGATTTCTTTTAAAGACTTAGTATTTGCCCATAGGCAAATAATATATATATATATATAAAAAGGCAAATTGAAATAGTTTGACTAAAATATTTGTAAAATTTGTGTCTATATTATAGCACACAGAAAGTTGACCCTAAGTTATGTCAGGTAACACTCTTTTTGTGCTTCAAAGTTTTATGACCCAACAGTTGATACCCAGGTAGGAATATTAAAAGGGCAGGCTGGATGAGGCTCTGAGCAACCTGATCTAGTCGGGGATGTCCCTGCTCCTTGCAGGGGGGTTGGACTTGATGACCTTTGAAGGTCCCTTCCAACTCTAACCATTCAATGATTCTATAATATCTGGGTGCACAGGACAGGCAGGCATTTTTGATGAAAAGTGCACTGAGTAGAGAGGGAAGGAGAAAGAAACTGTCATTGAACACTACAGCTGCTACTGTGAGGAAAGCTTTAAACTCAGCTTAACTTGCCAGTGTGGTATTTTTTGTTTGGCATTCAGGCTTATAATAAACAAATAAGGATATCTTCAAAATGTATACTTGGATGAAATCACAGTGGCAAGTCCACAGTATCGTAAAATATGTTACAGTCCCTAAATATATAACTGTCCCCAAAGGAAGCACTATTATATTAACTCAGGACACTTACAATTAACATTTATTACAATTTTCAAACACTATAAAAACAAATCTTAAAATTCTCTGGCTTCATGATATTTATTGTGAAAATGAAATTCTATCAGATGTTGAAGCCTAGTTCTTGATATATAGCTATAAAAGTTTTGAATTTGCTTATGGATACCTTTTCTTTATACACAACTATGTATAATATCCATATTTTTGTTACTTTCATAGTCTGTTTATTAATTCTTTATTTCATTAATCTTGATGTTTAATTTTATTCATTTATTTTTCATTTTATGTTTAATTTTGTGTACATTCACATATTTTCTTTGTATATGGAGAATATAATTAATATATATGTTGCTAGAATTTTGACACAAGAAAAAAAGAGTCTCTTAAAGACAAGATAGATGTTCAATGAAAGTTTGGAACCCATCCTAACCTTGTTTTTTAAGAAGTCTTATCCTATCACTAATTCACTATTATTTTACAGTGATCTCAGGAGATGTGTAACCTCTTTAAATAAGACAAAATAAGCTACTACTTAAAGCCTAAACATTTATTTACTATGTTGAACTTACTTAAAGATTTCTTTAAATTCTTTAAAGACATAGCTTCAGATGTCAATAGAATTACAGAGCATAGTTAATTTATTAAATTTCTGCAGCTTTTCACAGGTATACATGACAACAGTAGCTGGGTCATCGCTTATTAAAAAGAAGACTCATTTTAACTTTTTACTAGCACATTTGAAAGATAAGTACCATAAAGCTCCTTTCCTTATTATAACTTATTATTATTAAAATACATTCTTTTTCTGATTTGCAGAAGTATGGAAAGACAGTGAGAGAAAGAGTCACAGGCAGAAGAAAGAGGAAAAAAAAATTAGAAGTGTAACATGTGGGAAGATAACATGCAACACAGAAGAGAAAAAAAAAACAAGTAATCAAAACACATTGAGATTTCTTAAGAAACAAGAAGCTGCCCTACTGTTAGAGATAGTGTACTTTTTAAAAAATTAATTCTCTGCTAAAAGTGATCAAAATTTTTGTTTTTCCTAGATATGTGCTGCAAGTACATAATCCTAAACTGGAATACATTCTTTATTGGACAGGTGCTTGCAGTCTTGCAGCAGAGGTTCATCACAGTTGTACTACCTTACCTGTTCTGAACCAACACAGTATGATATTTATTTATTGTTATAAGTCAACACAACATAACTTTTTATTTTTAATCCAATGCCAGGTAACATTGTTCTTTTGCATAAGCTTTTATAGCTGAATAAAAATAAAATAATTCCTCAAGATATAGATGATGATATTTTTACTTAGGGTTTTAGTGCCTTTGTTCAGTTTACTGGCAAGATTTGGGAACAGAGTACTCTGGAAAATGAAACAAAAGTGAAAGCTTGTTAAGCTCAAGACAGTTAAAAATACTTTTCACAATCTTAATGAAATCCAGGAAATACAAGTTTATGGCATCTTAATTTAAAGTGAATCTTACCTTTCCAAAAGAGATTCGAAACTAAGACTCAGATTTTCTCCTAGCAATTTAGCCCTTTATAGTACAAGGAAACTGAAAACCTAGACCTCAAGGTTTTGTTATTTAAGAAAAGAAAAAGAAATATAATAGCCCAAATCTCTGAATTTTCAACCATGTTGAAGGGAAAAAAAACAATCCACAAGTTCTTAAAAACCTTGCCCCTACTATTTCACCCACCATCCTACTCACCTTTAAGCTAGTTACCCTGATTCTTTATAGTTAATTAGTTGACAAGCACTTTTGAATTAACAAGGAGCGATAGGTACTTCTGGAGCGTGATTAATTTGACCTCTTTTAGATGAATCACACCCTAAAATGATAATTCCTCTCTACTGTCAGGAAAAGATGACTAACTCAGATGTAGTTCAATAATTGTAGATATTTAAAATTATGAAAGATGAATTGCAATTTGGTGTTTCTTCATGAACCAGCTTTTTGCACACTGATCATAGTTTATCCCAACTTTTTGGCTTCCATGTCTCTTATGTTATAGGTGTTAATGGTTCCAGACCAAATTTATTCCAGAGGAAGAAATTTATTTATTTATTTATTTATTTATTTCCAAAGGAATCATCATCATTAATTTATTCAGCAAATATTTCCCAGTTCATCAAAGTGATGATGTGGAGGTGGTGAATCTGTCTTCTGTGTAAGAAATATGATTTCTGTTTGCACAGCCGTTGTTTCCTCTTCCATGTGTTTGCAGTTGGGAGCTGTTTATTCACTCACAAAATTGAGTGTATGTGTAAGGTTTGTAGGTTTTGATGCTTTGCTTAAATAGTCATCTATTTGGCTTTTCTTTTGATTTCTTACGGTCAAATTGCTGGCACCAGAAGCAATACAGTTGTGTGCTGGAGTTTAAAATTAGAATCTTAGATCAACCTATACTTTGGCTTCTAAAAAGCCCTATATGCTGAAGTGCTTTACTGAAATGACTCAGAAAAGGAGTCTTAAATTATTTGGACCTCTACTTAAAATCAAAATAAATTAACATATTTATCTGACTACTAGGACTATTATAATTAAAGTTAATTAAATACCAACAGATGAATAAAAACTTATTAATTTAAGGATTAACCTCTATATAAGATATCTGTACCTTACACAGTGTTAATCTTCAGTAAATTTTTATAATTTGATGAGTCAAAGTAATTCATGATCTTATTAAACGTAACTTCTTATTATATCTAAGGCAGTTCTTGTATGTTCATTAAATAGCAGTGGATTCTGGAATAGCTGTTAATCCCTGGCAAATACATTTAAGAATCAACTGGTATTTCATAAACATACAGTAACAGTCCTATTAAATCTAAGTAAATATTAATTTAAGATACTTGAGGTCTACCCTGTTGTATCACACCCACTGTAATATGTGTCATTACTGGTGGTAAGGTGAGGTTTACCTGCAGGAGTACATCTGCCACTCTCACCTCAAGTCCATCATCACAGTCAGCTGCTGTAGACGTTGCACATGCTGGTAAAGAGGTCTCCTTCTAACCTTTCTGCACTTTGTCCCTGAAAGAGATAAACTAAATATATATTCATACAGCTATGTGAATGTCAGAGTTTTCTGCCAAATTGCTGTGTGAACTGGGCTTGTAATTTTTTTTTCACACTTCTAGATGACATCACTTTGCCAGCAATACTTCACAATATACATCTGGTCTCACAAGTTGCTATTCAGCATCAGTGTTATTAATAGTGAATATAAACTGCTTTCTTACAAGGCTCACACAGATTAAGATTGAACTGCATTTTCGGCAAATTGAACAGGATTGTCAATAATGTGTTACATGTTCAGAGTAACCCTAATAACAGCTATTTAACTCTGTATATGCCCCTCAGAACTATCTCAGAGAGTAAATCTTACCTTTGACTGTCTTTTGCTTTTGTGTTTAATCTTGCAACTTTGTTAACTAATAAATAAGTAATGGAGTAAACAGTTCATCTGGATAATTTTTTTTTTCTCTCAAGGTAGTGAATTTACTTTGGGAAATTTGACTACTCTCTTCTGATAGTTTAGTTTATTTTTTTCTTATCCACAACACAACATTTAATTTAGAAAAAAATAAAATATTTAATTACTTGTACAGAGAAAGAGAAGATGGAGAATACATTTATAATAAAAACAAACAAACAGACTCTACCCATTTTATACTTGAAAACTCCAAGATTTTTGTGAAATGCTTAAGTAGACAATTTTTAATGACTATAAATTTTTGTTTCAGAAATTATGGGAAATGTAATTCAGATTAAGATCCTATTATACTAATGTATGCTTTGCTATTCACAGTTAAATTTATAGTTCACAAAGCATTCAAAGTTTGTCTAGTTTACAGAATGGGAAGGCAAAAGTGTGCATTACTGGAAGTAGTGTCAAACTTTCTTTAATTTACAGCTTTATATAGTTTTCATATCTCTGTATGTTGACTTGTACCATTATACATCAGTAGCATCAATAATGACCAATTTAGTCCCTTAATACTGTTTCTGATTTGGGGTTTAGACCCTTCAGCTTTTTGAAAGTTAATTAAGTTTTTTATTTCCTTCCTATAGAAAATTATAAGAAATGTATGAATTAAATACTGTTATTATTTTATTGCTGAAAACAATAGAACAAATCAGATCTTGAAAAGGAGGGAAGTTCAGCTTAAAATAATAATATAGTAATAATAATGATCATACTTAAAAATCTACTGAAAGGTCGGCCAAATTTTCTATTGTACATTCAAAATTAACTGTATACGTTCTGTAACTTTTCATGATACTACTTCCATCTGTTTTTTTTCTCTATATTACTATTCTAGCGTAGACTGTAAAATGTTACTCCTGTATAATGTAGCTTGTCTGGAGCAGCCATGCAGTTAGCGACATACACGTTTGATTTAATGAAACTAAGTTCTTAATAAGGAATTATTTTAATTTTTCTGGTGCAGGTATTTTAATGTCTTTTATTAAACTGAGTTAAGCTAACACTTAAAAATAGCTCCCTGACATTCAGAATAATGGATATGAAAGCAAGTGTAATAAAAATTGCTGGGAAGGTGCAGTGCAAGCACTGATTCAGCGACTACCACACTGATTTAAACATTTTCTTTAGTATGTAAGATATAAAACGTATGAAAACAACCCTGTCTAGTAAGGGCGGAGAGGTGGAAGTTACTATGAGGTGACAAACTACAGCTCATCATGCAATCTAGGGCAACTGTCCTGTATATATGCCCTTCACTTATACCAGCTGAAGGTAATTCAATCCTCCACCTAGATATAACACCTGAGTCACCTTGTGGAATTTCCTGTCACTCTCCAGTAATTGCACAAAGGCTTTAGGACAATTGTACCTCTGTGCAATTAAGGTTATAAAGAAAAGAATGCAAGAAAATTAAAAAAGAAGGGACGTTTTTCAATCAAACCTGGGTGGATTTTTGTTCCATGAATTTGTAGGGTTGTGTTAAGGACCCTTGGCATCCACAATGTTCTGCACAATGATTTCCACAACTTACTTGTGTGTGTGTGTACAAACATACTGCTGTTGATTGAAACCTGCCACCTGATAATTTCATTGGCAGTGCCTAGTTCCTGCTTTAAGAGAAACAGTAAATAATTGTTTCCTATTAGTATTCTCAGTGACAATCACGATTCAAAAATCTTTTCATATTTCCCTTTTGTTATGTTTTCTCCAACCTAAAAAAAAATCTTAGTCTATTTAATCTCTTCTCTTACAAAAGCCTTTTCATAACTTTGATCATCTTTGCTGCCGTATTTCATCATTTCAGTTCTATTATATTCTTTTGAACATGGCATGAGCAGAACTGCATATGGAATTCTAGACACTGCAGCTGTGGATTTAAACAGAGTAATGTTCTGTGTTTTAATCTCTATTTCTCTTCCAAGATTTCTTCTTTTTCAGAATGATTTCTTGATGAGCTGTGAGCTGACATCTTCATTTAGCTGTCCAAAATAATATGAAGAACTGTTTTAGAGTCCATAGTTTGTGTATTAAGACTAGAAACTGTTTTTAATCATGTACATTACGTGCATTTGTTGACACTGAATCTCATGTGCTATTTTATTGTAATCATTCAGTAGCATGACATCTAGCTACAGCTCTTCATAATAACTCTCAGATTTTACTACTCACATTTGTTTGGTACCAAAGCTAATTTAAGTGATAGTGTTACAACGCTCCAGTTTCATATTTGGGTTCCATATGGTCGGCTGATTTGTTAGAAATCATTTTACCCATTTTCTCTACAATTTAGTCTATTAATCTCTCAGTTGCAGGCAGTTTATGTGACTCATTTCCATCCCCAAAATAACTGCATTGTGGGAATTTCCCTAGGCTCCTACTTTTCAAACCTTTTTTCCTTATTTGCTTTCCTTTTGTTCTTTTCCTTTTCCTGTTTTTTTTTTTTTTTGAGAGGTGGGTACTTGTGATCTTGTCTTCTTTCACTGTTATATTAGTATCTTTTTTTTTTTGCTTCTAGTGGCCTCCTTTACTCTGCTGTTTCACCATGCTGGCTGGGTTTTTTTTTTTGTCCTTTAAAAGTGTTTTTGATAAGTGATATACAGTTACTCTGGACTCCCAATATAGTATCCTTAAATAGTCTGTCATGCTATCTGCAAGCATTTAGTCTTTTAGTTGTCCTTTTCAATTTCTTTTTATAAAGCTTTGCATGTTCAAGTAGTTACGAATTTTTAAATTAAATGTTACTATAGTCTTTTTAGTCCTTTTTTTTTCTCCTTTTTTCTTTCTACGAAGACATTGAATTTGACTGCTTTATGGCTAGCATTTCCATGTAGCACATAGATAATTATATTTTCAACTTGGCCTGTTGAATGCTAAAAAGTAAATCAAGTAAGTGATGTTTATCCTCTTATGAACTCTTCTACTAGTTGTCTTAAGTGCAATGTACTTCATAATTCCTATAGAATTTGTATCTTGGCATCATAATTACACTGGGTTCTGCTGCATATTTTCTTTCTGCTGCTTATGTGAGGTATCTGTTATATCCCATTCCTCACTTAGAACCAACTGCTGCTGTTCTTATTTTTTTTTTTACTTTAAAAATGTATAGAATCATGTAAATACTTGGTTTTGTTCTGGTTACCAATTTTTGTATGCCATGTTCAATTAGGAGTTTATTTGCTGAAGATTTTCCTTGGCTATTCCCTCTCCAAATATGGTTAACTTTTACTGCAGCCTTCCCCACCCCCCCCCCTTTTGGAGTGTACAGTGTGTAACTTCACTCTAGATGACATGTTATCTGAGATTACATGCTCTTCTATGCCTGTCACTTGTCTTTAATTTAAAAATGCTTTCTTATAACTGATTCAAATGTCACCAGTCTTTTTTTCTGTTCTGGCTTGCGTGATACCTACCCTTCTTGGCTGTGTTCCATCCATTACGAACATTTACTTGGTTACTAATTAAAATTTACCCTCCTGTTACCTAAGTCAATTTTCAACCCTAAAAAGTATAAGAACTTTAGCATCTAAAATCAGAAAGTAGAAACAGAATCTCTGCAGAAATGTGAAAATATTACAGAACTGTGATGTCATTTTCAATTATTTCTTAGGCCATGCCACAAAGGCAGAAAAAAAAAAAAAGAGACACACATTTATTCCTAATCAATTATGAGAGATCCATAGCTTTTTCATTTTCATCTTGAATTTTATCTTTCACTTGTGATTCAATTGACTCTGTCTCTCTACAATGAATTTTTATGAAGGAGTGACTTGGTAGTTGTACATGTTACTAATGTTCAAGTGCAAATGCAATGTTTTCCTTCTTCTTCTTTCTGGAAAGAAAAACCACATTATATTGATATGACATTGACTGCCACTAATTTCCTATTTTCAGCTCCTTCTGATTTGTATTTTCACACATCCTGGGAGTTTTGGCAAATATGAGTAACATTTTAGTACATGTAGTGGCAGTGTCCATTTTTGTTTGGTGTATTAGTAATAATGCAGATCAAATAATATTTTAATGATATTTTTATTGTTGTCTTATTACACAATTTGCCAAACCCCTATTTTAGACTTGTCATTTTGACTTTCCTCACCCTTGGAAAAATACTTGCAGAGATCTTTCACAAGTTATTGTTACAGAATTCCACTCAGGAATGAAAACATCTGTTATTATTACTATTTTTGTCATTCTAGCAAAAGTCTTGATGGTTTTTTTTTGTCTTTTTCTACACTGAAGCAGTTGTGAAAAATTTGTCTATATTAGCATTACAGGTGGATTAGTCAAATTACTTTAAATCTCTATATAGTTATCTTTATTTGAGCTTAAAATACAGTTACCTTGGCTGAGCTTAAATCAGTTCCAAAGTGGATGAGAGTAAGGTCAATCAAGAGCATTTTAGTTCTGAATAGGAATAAGAATAAAAATAATGAGAAGAGTAAGAGCATAGCAATAAGAATATAAGAATATCCACATAGTGGTTTAATGTGATTGAACAAATCTTCTTTAAATTTGCCTGTTTAATTGATAAGGATTAATTTTCCATAGTGTTTCAGTGTAGCCTCAGACAGAAGTACATGCGCTCTTACGTGTTCTGGTGTTCACCAGTGTGCTGTGGAAGTCTTTCATCAAAGCAATACCTTAGACTGCTTGTCCACCCAATGTCCACTCCTGCTTTATGGACTGCAGTGGGATCCATTTGGGTTGCTGTGTCTCCTAACTAGGCTGCCATATACTCATGAGGTTTGCTGCAACTTCATGGCTAGGTCTGGAAAGGGAGAGTCAGAAGACGTGAAAGAAGCACACTGGCAATACATCTTTATTCACTGCTGCTTAGATCCTGTCAGATAACACCCTCATAACCTTACTTTGTGCAAATAAACCATAGGCACTCTGACTGCAAGGGTTCTTTGACCTGGAAACTGGACTCCATGGTCTCGCCACAGGCATACTTGCAGTCTTTTTTACCCTCCAGCACAGAAAATTCACCTGTTTTTGTAATTACTGAAGCTCTTTTTTCACACAGAATTTTTGTGAAGCTCCAGGGTAAAAGCCAAGAAGAGCATTACACTAAGAAGAAGGATCACACACCCATGATTCTTGACAATGCTGAATTCTGAATTATGTCTGAAACAGCCTGGCAGAATGATAGCTGGCTCAGGCCAAAGGTATGCCAGGTATCATTCCAGCCATATGGACATTAAAGGTAGAGTAGTTGCTTGGTATATACATTTTCCTGTTGTGGCACTTTTACATTTACTAACCCAGATCCAGCTAAGAATCTGTAGAGAAAGAGTCAACATTTTGAGTTCCACAGAGTGTTGCTTGCATCTTCTTAGACAAGGATACGAGTCTCCCAATTTATCTGAGAGGTTTTACATTTTTTTTCTTAGATTCTCATTCAATTACAATATATATTTATTTTAAATTCCTTCATCTGGAACCTTAGGAAAAGCAAACTTCTTTCCATTTCTGTTTTCAAAAGAAGTTACAATAAAACCTAAAACGTGTGGAGTATTTGACCCAGTCATGTCCTTCTAATAGCTTGCTTGCTGATTCAAACAAACTGTACCATCAATCCTATATTCAGGATTTCCTTACTGAAAAGAACAAAACAGCTCTGAATGTAAAGCTGTAGTTCACTACACTGTCACACTGAACAGCTCAAAGGTAGACAAGGATACCTGCAACTCTGTTCAGCTGAGGTTGAATTCCACCCTGATACATGCTGAGAATTAGCATTGCATGCTTTATTATCAGTGGTGACTGCCAGCCGTATAACTCTTCAAGCATATCCTGCCATTTGTTCTATCCAGCAAAAATAGTTTTGATTCCAAAGTAGCTCTTACAGCTATTTCATAGGAATAGTGTGCAAGGAGAGTGAGTTTGGGGAAAAAAAAAAAATGACAGTAGTGTGTGATGGTTTAGCCCAAATCACCACACAGCTTCTCGCTCACTCTCCCCCTCCCCAGGGGGATGGGGGAGAGAATTGGGAAGGAAGGAGAACTCGTGGGTTGAGATGAAGACAATTTACTAAAATAAAAGGGAAAACTACAATAATAACAGAATATAAGGATATTAAAAAATATACAAAGTGAACAATATGTGTTTTCTCACCACCCGATGTCCCAATGACCGATACAGCCCGTCCCGAGCAGCGATCACGGAAACAAACCCAAGCAGCAAGCAAAGGAGCAAAAGGGAGCCAGCAAGGTAGGGGGAACGATGCCAGCAAAAACAAGCAGGAAGGATGGATGCCAGGAAGGCAGATACCCACCCTCGCCTGCCCCCACTTATATACTGAGCATGACGTTTATGGCATGGAATGCTCTCTTTGGCCAGTTTGGGTCAATTATTCTGTCTGTCTTTCTCCCAGCTTCCTGCATCTGCAAATTACCGAGACTTGGAAAGCAGGACGGTGTCCTTGGTCTCATTCACAACAACTGGTATCATCAGGGTGTTTATCAACATTCTTCACACACAAAATCCAAAACATACCAGCTACTGAGAGGAAAAATTAACTCCATCCCTGCCAAAACCAGGACATAGTGTTACATGAAGGGAAACAAAATTACTCCCATTTCCCTGTAAAACATGTTAAATATATTAAAGTCATATTTCTAGGCAAAAGACAAAGAAAGAGAGAGCACATTCATTTTCTTAAATACAGTATACTAAAGTCCATAGGATTCAGATCTTACATACCTTTAATTACATTTCCAGGTGCCTCTCACCACAGCTTGTGAGAACCAACAACCTCAATCATTCAGAGACCTGCTTGTCCTCAACTGCTTACTGGGACAAAATCAAGGATAGGACCTCATACCTCTGTTGAATTCATTTATATCTTATTACATCCTGGTTTCCATTAGAAGAATGGGAATTAGATATGTGGATGGGGAGCTAGAGGCAATATGTACCTCCCAGTAGATCCAGACCATGGAAGTTTGATGTCGCCATGGAGCTGTTAATGACAGTCTCAGCTGTCTAACCCTTAGCTTACAGATATGGCAGTTTTTATTTACTGCTGCTTAGCTTCTGGTTTTGTTTACTTTCATTATTATTCTTGACTTTGATTACTTCCTCTGTGTAGGAGAATCTAACTGGGGCCCCTGTTTATTTCTTGTGATGTGTCTTTTCCATCAAATGACAGCCATCAACTGAGAACATTTTATTTCTAGTCTTGAGAGCTTCACACTTGCAAGAGTGGCCTAGAGGGACACAGCTGTCTCATTGTGCAGTGAACAGGGAATTATTCTCAGATCATCCTGCTCAGCAAAAGCCTTAAATATTATGGCCAGGTTCTTGAACTGGCATTGAAAGTAAACTGAGAACCAGTGGAAAATATGAATTATTGATATGATATGTTGAGGTAGCTTCTCCTTTTAAACAATTATTTTTTTTCTTATTCTGTGCATAATGTGCACATATCCTCAACTCTCATTTCTACATAATGCTAATTACAATAGTATGAACAGTAAGAGATTATCACGTTAATGGTTGCTACCAAATCCAACTTAAAAAAACCCAACCAACCAAACAAAACTATTTATTAAGGTAAAACCAAGGAATTCCTGTTCCTTTCTCTGTATGTCTATGCACTTGATGATCTTGGAAGTCTCTTCCAACCTTAAGATTCTATGATTCTAATGAGATCTTGAGACTTTGTACTACTTGAGTAAGCATACAATATCTAATTTAAAGAAACAGAAGACGCTGCAAACATCTCGACATTGAGTGTTCTTTTTTCTTCCACCATCACATCGTTCTTTAGCGGACTGACCTTGAATCAGCTTTTTTTTACCCTTTATATTTTGTGACACCCTTGTGATGACATTGCTTCAGAAGCAGATGGAAGGGTAGGATCCATCAGTCTGTGGCTCACAGCAGCTATACATCCTTGTAATGCGTGTGGCAAGCATGTAACTTGTGGTCCCAGGTTGCGTGGGGAGCCTTGTGTCCCCACTGTGAAGAATTCACATCCTAGAAATGTCTTCTGTGACCAGCCTTCTTTGGCAGTGGAAGCAGGTGACACCCAGGAAGGACAATTCCTAGGAATGTCCTAGGAATGTGTTTAATATTAGAAGGAAACTTTTAATGTTAAAGGGAGGAATAAAAATGTAAGCAATTGTCCATAAGAAGTGTTAGCTCCTGATGAGCATGTGGTCCACCATGGTCTCTCCAATGTTAAAAAGTTACTTTCTGTGAAGGCACAGTTTCATGGTTTTAACTGGGTTTTAACTGGTCTAAATCAGTTAAATAGTCCTGGTTCCATCAACTTGTTATGTTCCCCTTTCTCCAGCTGGAGATTTTCAAGAAGAGAGGGCTCACATGATACTGCAGCAAGCCAGTTCAGGAAGGAAGTGAACTGCCAAAACTGTTTGCTCCGCGCCATCCCTCCCCGCCGGCCCCACCCCCCCCGCTATTCTTTTAGGCACTTGAACCTACTCACCATAATATTAAAACAAGGTAGAAATACATCCAGAGTGGGTGCCAGGCAGGACTGATCTGGTTTAGGTTTACATACTGTGGAACCATAGCCTAAAGAAAGGAGAAGCTTGTTTCTGTCACAACAGGAGCTTTTCCAATGATGTTTGCTAGCATAAAAGGTCAGGAATTCCCACTGTAAAGTTGCTTAAAGCACAACAAAAATATGGCAACTGCCATCGGTTTTTTTTTACACCTCTGGCTAAAAAATCTCATTTTTTACCAAATTAAGAAGTGGACAGTTACTTTAGCCTGTTGCAGTTTATACAGTTTTCTGGAATTAGGCACATCCTAGGACATGATTTTTTTAATGTATATTTTCACAGATGCTGCAACTGAAGAAAAAAAAAAGGTCTTTATTAATCTTCTAAAAAAAAATCACATCCTTTGAATAAGAGTTCCTGCTAGATATAACCAAGATGTTGCATGATAGTCTCAATCTATTTAAAGTATCTGTTCCTACAATTTTGTCCTATTTTATTTTGTGTTTTTAATGTATGCTACTTGTTTTGCATGCAACATAAATGAATGCCTGTTCTGAGTATGCAAAAAAGGTAAGTCTCAAAGTTTAAGGAGTAGTTTAGCTTTTCAAACTACCAACTAGAGTTGGAGCAAGATGGAAACTATCATTGTGTGAAGTATGGGACATCAAACTCTTAAACTGAATGCATTCATATTACATCAAACTTTAAAGAAGAAATCTTAAAAGTTTAACTGGAGCTTAAAAATTCTACTATTATTCATTTTTTATTATTTTATGTTTCTATTACAGGCCTAATCAGATTACAAGTCCCATTTTGCTGGTAACTACCCAAGCAAATGTGTGCTTTCATCATTCTGGACTGAGTAAATGGTGCAGATTTCTGTTCAGTTTTTAGTCCTGCTTAGAGTAAGGACTTTATGTTTTCCCATCTTAAATTGCATAATTGTAAGAAGGATATCAAAGAATAATGTCTTTTTCTTGCAAACCATGGGTGGCTACTGTGAAATAATTCCTTTTCCAGAAGAAAGTTCAGACTTGTACTACAGAAAAACAAATTTAAAAACAAATTTAAAGATTTCAACATCTATAGCAGTCAGATTTTGCAAATGTAATATAAGTGCAGATACAATGCACCTAGTTAAATGTGTTGAAAATCCCAAAGTGCTAATAGCAAACTTTAAAATTTTTTTTATTTGATTAGTCTAGATAAAGAAGCTATATAGTCTACTTCTAGAACATGAGGTTTCTTAACATCTCTAGTATGAGAGGAGATATTTTATGAAGGAATTATAAAAAGAAATCTAGACTAGAAAGAATTTCTTGTTCCAATAGGAGTGCAAGACCAAAATTTTCCCCTTAGTAGCACAAGAAGAAAAAAAAACAGGCATGAGGACTGCCAGTACTTACATGTGTTTAAATTCTTCCCACATCTCCAGTTGATTGACATCTTCAATAAGCTGTTAATGATCCACTCCATTTGCTTTAAATGAGCCTTAAATTTTTAGATCTGGTGTGATTTTTGTAGGAAGTGGTAATTAAGTAGATTTAATTGCCCTTTTTTCAGGTTTTGTTTTTGTTTTTGTTTTTGTAATTCATCATTCGAAGGAACAGTATGCTTTGCCATTATAATAAAGTTTCTCAGTATTCTTTTCTTTAATTTGAGTTCTAGATGCTAGACTATGTACTAGTTATAGTGAATCAGTATTCTTACCCGAGCTAGGCTGTGTGTATTAAGTACCAGTTATGCATAAAATAAGAGCTTTTCTCATGCTGACTTTCAGTGTTTTAAAGTAGTAATTTAGCAGCTGTCTTGGATAGGGCTGTAAGCACATGGGGAATCAAAGGTGACTCTGGTTCTGTTCATGAGATGGGTTGGTAGCGCATTCTTATTAGCGTATTTGCTTTCCTTGTACTTTGATAGTTTTAGTCCCTGGGGCACAGAGCTGAGAAATATAGATTGTAACTATCATGCTGGATAAGGAAAACAACGTAAGTGATGATGCAAAATGTATTGTCTCTGACAGTGAACAAGCAGAGACTGGCTTGTGTAAAATAAATTTTCACAGTCTGACTGTGATGGGCTATTCTCACCACAGTGATACCTGCTGAGGAGCTGTGTTACATTTAGTTGCATTGTAATACCATTTCTTGCAGGAAATGAATTACATATCTGTACAGAAGTGATGGTACAGGCAACCACGGCTGCTAGTATGCAGTTGGCATTTTATATTCAAACATGAACATCTATATGGGTGCCAGACACTAGCTAATCTGTGATTGTGATAGAAGAAAACTATTGGCAAGAGGACTGGGAAGTGGGGAGCTGGACATCAAAGTGCCTATCAGCATAAGACTTTATTGCTTCAAAATGAATAACACATGATCATTCCCCAGGAGGAATGAATAAGAACTTAGAAGACATGATAAGGAGTGAGCTATTCTATTTCCATTCGTGTTGGACATTCGTATGGGGAGTATTTCATGATATGAAATCTGAACTCAGTCTTCTGATGCAAGATTATTAATAGTATAGTCCCTGAATCCATATGCAATCAACTTTCCACAAATATTTATGCTAGATCATATTTGCGTAAGGTGGAGTGTATATAACTGCAAATTTTACATCCGCGATATGGGGAATGGTAGTCCATATGATCTTCAGTCTTGAGTAGAGAACAGATCCTCTGTGCCTGTCTGCATTACCTCAGCAGTCTGTACCTCCCTTCAGAAGGATAGCTATGGATTGCACTTATCTGCTAGACCACACTTTAGCCACTGCACTTTGGAGAGAAGGGAGTATGCCATTAGCCGAGTTAAAATGAAATACAATATCTGGTATAAAGTAGTCACTGTACTCTCTGTGACCTCATCCCTGCAAGGCAGCAGCTAATCAACGTTATCTGGTGGGGTCTTTCTATTATGTCCCCTCTCTTACAATTCCTATCTGCTCAACAAATGACATATGATCTTTCATCCGCCTTTGTGCCTCCAATAAGCATAAAGTCTGACGGTGTCGGGGTGGGGGCAGGAGAAGAAGGAGACTAACCTTTTCAGCTCAATTACAGAAAGAACAATTTGTTTTTATAATTAGAGTTCAGCACTGATCTCTGTTTATTTCACTGATACTCAGCTTGGTGTAAACAGAACTCAGTTTTGACAACTGTTTAGCTCACGGCACAGTTTTAAAGTATTAAAGGATAATGGAAGACTTATTAGATTAGCTTTTGCCATGATCTTTTAGTGTCCCAGATAATTATTATTTGTGATACAGCTGAATGGTTTAGGCTTGTATTATTATTATGCATGCATTTCTGTGTAATACTTTATGTACTGTTGATGGGCACTAAAATATGCATTAGAAAGTATACATTTAGTCAGACTGCAGAGATATTAGTGATATTTTCAAGTGACTCATTGTACTCTTTGTGAATTTTATCTCACTTTGTCATAAAGGTTCTTAGTTCCTGACTTTTCTTTTAAAAACAAATCAGTTCAATCATCATCTTCATCCTTAATATTAATATTCTTAATCATTCTTAGTAACAGTTGTGTGACTTCTACCATACTCCTTTGATCCAATAATTACATTACATTTCTCTCCCAGCATTTCACTTTTAACATTTCTTCTGTTTCATGTGTGTTTGTGTTCTTCTATATTTTTTCTTGCACTATCACCTTTTCTATTTTTTTTTTTATTTAGTATTTTACATCATTTCTGCTAGTCACATACTGGTTTTCAACTTGCTATTTGATTTTTCCTCTCTTTACCTCTTAATTATGGTATGTTGCTTATATCTCTGATCTTATAATTAGCTTTTTACCTTTTGATCACCTTTTTTCCTATTTTATGTAAAGCATGTCTTTTTAATCTTTTCACTACTTTTCCATACACAGCTTTTCCTTTCTTGTTCTTTTTTTTTCTGGCTAATCTCATTCTATTAGTTAGTGTCCCTCTGATCAGAAATACTTCTTCTAATCTTATTTTTCATTTCTAGTAAGAATTTTGTATACTGTTTTATCCTTGATAAAAGCTATGCATTTTTTTTTTTTTAAAGTCTAAGTTTGCAACTTCCTGGCTGTTCTCTATAGGTTAGGGTAATACATTTAAAGGTGATTCCACAATCGTCCTGGACATCCAGCCTAAATTGCTGGAATACATAAGCACAAAACCAAAATTATATGGAGTTTTCAAGTTTGAACAATTGCACTTTCTCTTAAAATGTGAGTCTATGTCAGTGACTAAGTGGGTACATTTAACAAAACATGAGTACTAGTCCATGAGTAAAATACAGTATTTTCATCTCAGTCTCCAAATGAACATTGTTGGCTCATGTTATGAAAGCACAAAGAATGCTTAGGGCAAAGAGAGCTCTCTCAAGGTTAATGGTCCCAAATCCTTCCTGCTCTAAATATATTTTATTGTGGGGTTTTTTTTCAGATTATTTTTTAAATTTACTCTTCAAAGCAAGAGTCCAACAGGAAAAAAAGTGTAATAGTAACTGCACTCTGTGATCCACCTGACTGTTTATCTTTTGTATATTAATCTTTATGCTGCACTCAATCCAGTGTGCTACTATCCAGCAGGATGTTTTGTTGCTAGTTTTGCTCATGTTAGTTATTTCATGCTTACGATTAGTATTCTTGTATGTTCAGGCAAAATGTAGTAACTTAAAAGTGTCCAGGCCTTTCAGCCATGTTTTCAGTTTGGAAGTGAAAAGCATGTATCTCTTTCTGAAGAAATTAGGCTTCTCAAAAGGCCACAGTGCAAAAGAGGAGATCGCTATCATCACTGTGTAGTAGGAAAAAAAAAAGATTATAAATACATATGCACGCCTTGCACATATGCTGCCAAGTTTTCATGAAAACAGCAGGTAGTTCTCTGAAAGTCAACCCTTTTCCACATTGTTTTTATTATGTATTAGATATTCCTATTCATTCTGTTGATACTCATCACAGCAGTATTTGAGTACCTCCCAGTGGTGTATTAAGCTCTTGACTTAAGATCTCTCAGTTTTTCTCCAGAAGGAGAAAACAGCTGAGTACCTCAACTTTAAATTCATAGAATCATAGAATCACATAATAGTTTGCGTTAGAAGGGACCTTTAAAGGTCATCTAGTCCAAAACCCTGCAAGGAGCAGGGACATTGCCAGCTAGATGAGATTGCTCAGAGCCCCAGTCAACTTGGCCTTGAATGTTTCCAGGGATGGAGCATCTACCACCTCTCTGGGCAGCCTGTTCCAACATTTCACCACCCTTACTGTAATTTTTTTTTTCCTTATATCAAGTATGAATCTACCTCTCCCTATTTTAAAACTGTTACCCCTTGTCTTATCACAACAGGCTCTGCTAAACAATTTCTACCCGTCTTTCTTATAAGGCCTTTAGGTACTGGAAGGCTGCTGTAAGGTCTCCCTGGAGCCTTCTCTTCTCCAGGCTGAACAGCCCCAATTCTCTCAGCCTGTCCTCATAGCAGAGGTACTCCAGCCCTATGATCATCTTCATGGCCCTCCTCTGGACCCGCTCCAACGTGTCCTGTCCTTCTTACGTTGGGGGCTCCAGAGCTGGACGCAGTACTCCAGATGGGGTCTCACAAGAGCAGAGTAGAGGGACAGAATCACTTCCCTTGACCTGCTGGCCACACTTCTTTTGATGCAGCCCAGGATGCAGTTGGCTTTCTGGACTGCAGGCATACATTGCTGGCTTATGTTGAGCTTCTCAATGAAGCAACGATGCTGGTGAGGGGTCTGGAGAACAAGTCTTATGAGGACTAGCTGAGGGAACTGGGATGGTTTAGTCTAGAGAAGAGGAGGTTGAGGGGAGACCTCATTGCTCTCTACAACTACCTGAAAGGAGGTTGTAGCGAAGCAGATGTTGGTCTCTTCTCCTTAATAACTTGTGATAGGACAAGAGGAAATGGCCTCAAGTTGCAGCAGGAGAGGTTTAGATTGGTTATTAGGAAACACTTCTTTACTGAAAGAGTGATCAGGCATTGGAACAGGCTGACAAAGGAAATGGTAGAGTCACCGTCCCTGGAGGTGTTCAAGGAATGTGTAGACGTGGCACTTCCAGACATGGTTTAGTAGGCATGGTGGTGTTAGGTTGACGGTTGGACTTTTCCAATCTTAAACATTCTATGATTCTGTGATTCTTGTCCACTAGCACTCCCTTCTCCTCAGGGCTGCTCTTGATCCATTCTCTGCCCAGTCTGTCTTTGTGCTTGGGATTGCCCTGACCCATGTGCAGGACCTTGCACTTCATGAGGTTTGCACAGGCCCACCTCTCCAGACTGTCAAGATCCCTCTGCATGGCATCCCTTCCCTCCAACGTGTTGATGGCACCACACAACTTGGTGTTGTTGGTGAACTTGCACTCTATTCCACTGTCCATGTCGCCGACAAAGATGTTGAACAGCACCGGTCCCAATACGAACCCCTGAGGAACACCACTTTTCACTGGTCTCCACTTGGACATTGAGCCATTAACCACCATTCTCTGAGCGCAGCCATCCAGACAATTCCTTATCCACCAAGTGATCCATCCATTAAATCCATGTCTCTCTTGTTTAAAGACAAGGATGTCCTGTGAGACAGTGTCAAATGCTTTTCACAAGTCCAGGTAGATGATGTCAGTTGGTCATTCCTTGTCCACCAATGCTGTAACCCTGTCATACAAGGCCACCAAACTGGTCAGGCATGATTTGCTCTTAGTGAAGCCATGTTGACTGTCACCAATCATCTCCTTATTTTCCATGTGTGTTAGCATAGTTTCCAGGAGAATCTGCTTCATGACCTTGCCAGGCAGAGAGGTGAGACTGTAGTTCCCCAGGTCTTCCTTGCTCCCCTTTTTAAAAATGGGGATTTATGTTTCCCCTTTTTCAGTCAGTGGGAACCTCACCAGACTACCACAAATTCTCAAATATAGTGGGCAACAGCTTGTCAACTTCATCCACCAGTTCCCTCAGGACCCGTGAATGCATCTCATCCTGTTCCATGGACTTGTGCACCTTCAGGTTCCTTAGATGGTCCTCACCTGCTCTTCTGCTACAGTGGGCAGTTCTTTGTTCTCCCAGTCCCTGCTTTTGCCTTTTGTCACTTGGGCGATGTGGCTAGAACCCTTGCCAGTGAATACTGAGGCAAAAAGTTCGTTGAGTACCTCAGCCTTCTCCATGTCCAGGGTAACATCCTGAAGAACTCCATTACTGGTTAAAATCTGTAATTCTGGTTGAATTCCAATATGAAATGTCATATCAAATTATACGCTATTTCATCTGAGAAGTGAAGACCTGAGCAAGGGCAGATCACTTTCTGCTTGGCCGAGACAGTTTTGTATCCAGCTAGCAAAAAAAGGGAAAATACTATTTACAGGTTGTGTTTTGTGACAACTTCATCCTAATAAAGAACACAAAAGTTAAGATACATGATTTATATAATTGTTGAATCATAGAGTGTTTTGGGTTGGAAGGGACCTTTAAAGATCACCTAGTTCAATCCCTATACCGCAGCAAGGGACTTACCACTCTCATTGTAAGAAGTGATTGTTTAAGAACAAGAAATAATTGTCCTCTGCTTTTGTACTTTAAATCTAAGAATAATTGGTTTTGCATAATATTAATTCCCCAGAATTACCCTAACATACATGCAAAGAGTATGTAAAGTTTAACATGTTGATATCAGCTGTCAGTAGCAGTATTGCGCATTGCTCCTCCTGATGTCATGAAGTTATGTCCTCATTATATCTTGAAGTCATGATTCTGGTGATATCAGTCATTTTAAGAAGATATAATTGTGTATCTTTTTCAGATCAGCATAGTGAGCAGTGGGCCCAATATAATGAAACTGCAAATTAAATAATTGTAGTATCTTACTATAGTACTGTATTTAGTAGAATTCCTATCATTAAATGCTGAATCTGAAGAAAGCTGTATGATGCTTGGAAGAGGTTATATGAAGCTGACTGAGGAAGCTGTAATTTGCAGTGCAACAAAACAGTATTGCAGTACTTTTTTGTTCATACAAACTATGATGATATGCAGAAAAATTCTACCATAAACCATAGCACAGTTATATAAATCTTGTATAATTGAGAATTTTTGTATGTGTATTGAAGAAGCTGTTGTATTCTATTGGTTTTTTTTTTCCTTCCCTGCCCCCCTTTTTTTCCTTCCCCTCACACTGATAATCTACTAAACTTCACATTAAATTGCAGTCTGGCTGGATCAGTTCCAAGAATCCAAATTTTCTAGGTACACATGAGTGCACAGTAAGTAGCAACACATTACATGGCAGGTAGTTCTAAGCAGAATTCCAAGGCAATTTCAGGATATACCAGATGCAGGGTGTTTTTCAGTTTCTTCTCACATTCTACAGCATTTCCTGCCTGCTTCCAAACTGCCTCTTCTGCTTTGATTCGTTTGCTAGTAGCAGGTGAGGATGGTGTGGAACAAAAAGAGTTTTCTTCAACTTTGATAATTTAAAAGTGAAACTATAAAGATAGTCCTTTCAGCCATATGCTGAAAAACTCCTTCATGGAAATATTATTTTTTTGGAAAGTAATATTTTACATTACAAAATAATTTTTCTGTTCTCTATGCACATATTTATGGCTAACTTGGCTGGGCACACAAAAAAAGCTATCCATGTAATCTTTCATTATTAAAGCAGCTTTTAACATTAGATACTGAATAAAACAAAAAATCAAATGCTTTTTCTTACCTTATCACAAAGAGGGATTTGAAATTGGAGTTTGGTTTTGGTGGGTTTTTTTATTTGAAAATTATTTTTAACCTTCTGCCTGGGAGGAAAACCAGGCATCTTTCAGAAGAACAAACTAAAATGAAATAATTTCATAATCTGTACCTATCCTATATGTAATTTTGCCCAAAGAAAGATATTAATCTTTAACATTTTTTTTTAAAATTCATGTTTAGTAAAGAAACATTCTTTTATTCAAATTTATTCTTTCTTTTATTCTGTGTCAAACCTACTGCAACGGCATAATTTTTCTTTTACTTTAAACACTGCAGGTTAGAAGCTGCAGTTTTGTGACCCTCTTAAAGAACAAATTTTCATAGATAAACTGGGAATTTACATGTGTCTTCTATGCTAATTTTTAACTATTCGTCACCTCTTAAGACACAAATGAAAGCTGATAATATTTTTCCTCCAGCATAAACCATCAGATTATGTAGTGTCTCATTAATAAAGGGTAGTATCTCACCTGACTGTAATATAATAAATATGTGAGTGAAAGTCCACATAAATGTAGCAGGCAGGCTGGAAAAAAATATTAAAATCAAAATTTTTTACACAAGTCTGCGAGAAAACATGGAAAATATGCAATAGTTGCCTCGAATACCAAGAATATAAAAATAAAACAGTGACAACATGAAGAATATCCCAGGTTATTCAATCCTCAGAATGCAGACATGAGGAGTTACATATTACTAAACTCATGGGAAAAACATTCACCCTTATCAGGCTTGTTTGGCTTCATCTTTTATAAACCAATTCAACATTCATGGAATAATTCCAGTCGAGGTGTTTGTGCAAACCTGAAGACAGAATCCTCTAATTACAATAGGTTGTACATTCAATTACGTTCACTGCACTTTTTTTTTGTTTACATGTGTCACATAAAATAAAATCTATTCTATTTCTGCATAGTATTGTCTTTTGTAACTTTTATCTTCCTTTTTTCCTGGTGTGAACTAAAGTGAAGATTTACTAGACTTTTAGTACTTCTTTCTCTGTTAACCCAAACTGCTTTAAACATTTTTTTTCCATGTACCGTTGTACCGTTTCTGCATGGAGGAACACTTATATTTTAGTGGACCCTTTGAACATCTGTCATTATAACATCTTTTCATCTCTTCTAGGCCAAATGTCAAGTGCTAATTAATGAAATGAAGTATTGCAAAATGAGTATTTATCGTGGAGTCATGATTACTTTTGAGACATGTAGTGAGTTTATGTCAAATATAAAGAAGCAAAGGTAACCTGTTTTGGAGAAAAGAAAACATAGACATAGACGTATACTGAAAGACTGTCAGCCTTTATACAGAATGTCTTCAAAGGGTCTGGAATTCTTTCTGGAGTGAGTGTGGTGAGAGACTCTTTCTCTCAATCGAATTCCTTCTGCTTTAAGTGGACAAACTGAATTTCACTCTCTCCCTTTGACTGTGCTACCTATCACAATAAGAGCCTTATAAACATGTGCATTTCCCAGACTTATTTTCAGGTGCTTCCATATGTTGTGAGAGCATACTTCAAGACCAAGAAAGAAATGTATACAAATTAAATGAGAAGCCAGAGGAAAAAAAAAAAAAAAAAGAAAAAGAAAGAAACATCTGCAGGGCATCAGTGTGAAAATGTTTAAGCTGCCTGTTATAAACTGCTCAAGCTGTTTTATGCTGGATTTCTGCATAATTATGTTACACAGGAGGGGGAGGAAAGAAAAGATATTGGATAAAGATTGAAAATAAGAAAATGAGACTGTTAAAACAAAAGTAGTTGTGTTTGCTCTCAACTAGATATTTTTGGCAAGACTTTTAGACGGCAATCTATTTCTCAAATTCATTGCCCATTTCTGTAAGATTAATGTAAAACAAAATATTTTTTTTAAGTCTAATCAGCTGAACAATTATACAACTCCAATAATCCCCAAGTCAGTCTTTCAGAAAGCAGCTGAATGTTTCCTCAAGCAGTTTCATAAATTAGGTTAAATGAATATGATATCAGGTCAGAAACCCTATAAGCTCCTTCCATGGGAAGCTGTTGATAGCTTATGTGATTAGCTGTTTTTTCATGCTTTGCAAATATCCAAATAATCCATAGAAGACACATTTTTCACAATCTTTATGGAATAAATGCCACTAAATGATACTTGTGTGTTTTTCTCTCTGCTTTTGTTGCACTTGCATCATGCTTTAAAGCAAACTGAACTACCATTTTTTAAGAATATCCCAATTTTTTTTTCTCCACTTAGTTCATAATTTCTGGTACTGGATTTGAAAGCATTATGAAATTGCTGTCAGGACAGAGCTATCTAAAAACGTGGGCTGAAACTACATGCAGAATTACTACGTTAAACCATGTGCATCATCCCTCTGCTGTATACTCCCTTTTATGCTAAGCAGAATATTTACCTGACTGGGAGTTATTCCTGAATATGCTTGCAATGGTCCTTAACTGAAAGAATCGTGCACTTTAATGCAACTGCTACCATACTTTTTCAGAGATGTCTATTCACAAGGTAAAGATAAAATCAGAGACCATTTGTGAGAGAGATTCAGATGTGAAATGAATCCTTTCCCCAGCGTTTTAATTGTCTTCTTGTTAACTAAAAATATTTTATTTTTCAAGCATTCCCGACTTTGCTTTCCTTTGCTATCCTCACCCTACATACCATCACAAGTAGACTTCAGTCTGTTGAACTGCTTCTTTCAGGTGAGCAAATACTTCATCTGCTAGCTGTCTTCTCTTGTCATCCAAAATTTACATGTAAGATTATAAAGCTGTGTAGGATTTGTTTTTTGAAAAGTGGCAGCTTAAAAAAGTCACAGCTCAGAACTTGTTAGACTGTGCTATTTCTTGAAGAGCTTATGAGTAATTTGTTTAAGAAACTGCATATTTGTATGCATTTTTTAGTCAAAGGATTTGGACAGGAATTTCAAAAATTTTGGAAAAAAATATTCAAAATTATATCACTGTCTTACTCTATTTGCTTTGGTCCTGATAGAGCTTCTAAAAGAATGTGTGCCATTTGGAAGATGTGAAAAAACCACCATATGAACTTGTATTCACTTTGAATGTGCAGTGTGTGCATGCACGTTTTCCAAATACGTTATGACGGATCCTTACTATAATTGCAAGAGAATAGCAGTAGCTCAATGTTCTAGTAAGTTTAATACTGCAACTGCACCGTTACCACCAGTGTCTAAGGAAAGCATGGTTCATGGGTACCAGCAGGTTGATGAAGCTGTCTGTGGAATCAGAACAAATCTTTCTTACGATTCATTTTTTTCCACAGATAAGCCATAAAACGAAGACAGTAGATTGATGGAGGTTTAGTTTTTCTGCTCTTATTTTAAACAGTAGATGTAGAACAGGTTCTTCTATTTTATAGCCTGAAGCTGAACTGTCAACATAAAAAATGTACGGACTTAATACCTGAGACCTGGGCAAAAGAATTTCTTCCAATTTTTTAGAGCAGATTAAACACCATACAATATAGCTCATTACTGCCAAGTGTAAATTTATTGAAAAGGCAGTTTTTGCTAAAGCATTAAATACTGTGTCTTATTATTACCTGCTTCACTGCAAGACACAAATTTCAGCTGAGAATGAAAAAGTTTTTAATTTACAATCTGCCTGTCCATATTATTAGAATTTCTATACCTGACCAAAAATACAAAGCTTGTAATACTATTTCTGCTTTTTTTTTTTTTTGCCTGGGTGAGTGCGTGTGACTGACTCCATGTCTCACTTGGTGTCATGTAACTGCAGTCATTATACAATTATGACTTTGTTAAATCTGTACTTCACGAGGAAAAAATAGAACTGATTACAATATGCAAATTAAAATAACCAAAGGTGATAATCATTCTCAGCTTTGGAGATTAATTCTGTGGCTTATTTTTAATTCTGGATATTTTTATTCAATGGAAAAGGAAAATTGTGGACACTTCAGAAAACCATATGTCAAGTATCAAAAGAGCATTGTATTAAGTGTTTTGAAGGGGGAGCAGAGAAAAAGAAACATGAACAGATAAACAAAAAAAAAACAAGATAAGAAACAAAAGACTGAAAAATTTAAAAAAATAAAATAAAATAATTAAATAATATATTGCTTTTCACTTATTTGGCAATAGTTTATATTCCATGAAAGCAAATATACTTTTCAGAAAGTCCTTCTTCTGTTCATCACTACAGATATACATATATATTTCTAAATGGAGATCCGCTGGATATGTGTAGGATAAAAAGTCCCACTCTTCATTTCAGGTCACCTCTTTTTGTATAAAACTCTGGAGGCATGGAACAACTTAAGGTAGAGCTTAGCTACAGTCCAGTTCTGGACATCTTTTAAAATTCCTTACATTTCTTTTTTGCCTCATAGCAAAAATTAACTGTTAATTTTAGATTATGGAACTGGCTACAGTTACGTATCTTTGTTACAAATTTATAACAGAAGCAATACTGGTAAAACAATCTTCAAGTAAAAATGTTGTGCTGAAATGCATCCTGATTTAGAGCTTACTGGAAAAAAAAACAAACCCCACCAAGCTTCTTCTGTGTTACCTAACATTTTTTTTTTCCAATTTTGATTAATACTGGGCTAAAGCGGAAAAAAAAAGCAAAGAAAAAAAAAAACAAAGCCATATCTAATACAGCTGAGCTTAACCACAACCACTAAAAAAAGCTAAAAGTTAGGTTTTAAGGGATTTGTGACTTAATGAAGAAAAGAAGCTATTTTAAAAGGTAGACTGGATTTTTTTACAATCACTGATTTTATTTTTATTTTATTTTGATTTTAATAGGATTTTGCCTTCAAACAGAGCGGATATATGTTAGACATTCCCTGCATATTTGCCAAGATGTGTTAGATGAATACTTGTAAAGTTTTGTTTGTGCGTTAAATTCTTCAGAATGATCTATTGATGAGTGTTAGGTTTTAAAAGGGTTTGGGGTTTTTTCTGCTCTTGTAGAAAATGGCATGGTTAAGCTTTCTAGGTTTAAAGTTTGTTGACCTGAAAGTTTATACTCATAAACTTCCCTTTCTTGTGTGACTTAATCTTGGATGCTACTTCAAACTGTATACAAGTAAGTGGTATTTATTGTGGGCTGAGTGTTTACAATATAGTGCATGCTAAACTCATAATTATGATTTAGAGAAACAGTTCTCAGCAGAAGTATTGCCTCAGCTTTTTGCTTTTTTTTCACTCCCTAATATTTATATTTTTGATCTGATATAAGTATGTTGCCCTTCTATGGTTAATTTTGTTCTATTATCTCTTGAAATTCTCCTTTCTTGTCCTTTGCTCAAAGTTTAAGAAGCTAATCTGCTAAGTATTTTAAAGTACCACTAGGAGATCTTATGGAAGGAGTAGGAAGCAAGTTAACTTAAATTAGTTCTTTTCTTGACTGGTGTAGGATGTTACGGTTTTCATTAATCATGTGTGAGTGTGTTGTTGTGTGATGTAACACAGCTGGGCAAAACAAGCTGGAGCTTGTCTTCCAAGAAATTTCAAAACAGCTTTTTGAAAACTGCTGTGAAAGAAATAGCACTTTTTTTTTTTTTTGTAGCAAGACTGATTAATCAAAATAGTCCTTTCCTAACACGGAAACAAAAAAGAAACCAATTAGATGTCAGTTCTGCAGCTCTGCTCATAATCACTGCCAAGATTCTGTGCAAAGTGTCTCATTATAGAAGACTAATAATGCTGTATTTAGGGTAGGCAACCAAGTATTTTCAAATATTTCTGCCTAAAGATGGTAACCTACATCTATATTTAGACATTTGGAGTGCAATTTTGGTCTACATTCATACAGTTAATTAGCAATGGGATTCAGCTCAACTGTAAATATCTACATTAGGGTACACATTTTGTTGACTCTCTTAAGTAGGTCTCCATGTACTATAATGGAAGTTAGACACCTAACTGGTGTCTAACTGCCATATGGACTCCTTCCTTGGAGGCACACAAGTGTCAGAATCTGGGGCTATGTCCCACATACATTCCTTAATTAGATGTAAAAGTACATACCTATCTGTGTGACCTGCACAAAGTAGTACTGCATGCGGAGTGGAAGTGTCTGAATTAGATCAGCATCAGGATCAGTTCGGATACATTAATGAGTCTTTTTAATCAGATTGATTTGCCTCTCAACGAGAAGCCATTTTGACATATTTTACATTAATTTGACTAGAAAGTGATATTTGAACAACCTAGCCAAAAAGTAGTTTATGGTAGCATTCATGATCTCCTAGGTGCTTTACAGATATTCAAGGAAAAAAAAAAGTCCTGCGTAGGGACATCAGTCTTTCAACAACAGTTATGGAAAAAAAAAAATCTTTTTTTTTTTTTTTTTAGAATTCTCTTTCTCCAGGAAATTGCAGTCTATATCTGCCTGTTTCCCTGATTGCCTGTAACTTCTGAACTAGTATCTAATCCAAGGACATAGACATCAGAAATAAGGTTCCACAAGTTTTGTGGATATAAATAGCTGTGATAGACCACATAAGCACCCAATGTAAGTGAAAAACTGAGGTCACAGATTATTAGACATTGAAGACTCCTGATGGAAGAAAGTCATTAACAATGCCTCAGTTACTGAGAACCCTTCAAGCAGACTATGCCTTCCAAGACACATTAGTTAATAGTAATACAAAAAAAAAATTGTAGAAAAAAAGTCAGTTCAGCTATTCATGGAACTGTGTTATTGTCAGCATGTTATCTTTGTAGACAGAACAACAGAAATAGGTCTAGTGAACAGAATTAAGCATAGGGAGACTAATAGCCCTTTGGAGAAGATCGAGGACAAAACTGTCATGACCAGGAATATTAGTGGAACAAAGATGATGGAAGGCCAGTGGACATGCAAAACTATTTGGAGTTTTGAAAAAGTTTAAATTCCCTTTGGTGGCAGATGGAAAGTCAGAAGATGGAATTATCATTGAGATGACACTCCAAAAATCAGGGAGAAGCAATCTGGCTTCTAAGGCTCTTGAGACTGGCAAGACATTTGATTTGCAAATACTGAAAGAGTATACATGCATTTAATGCAAGGGGAGTTGTCTTTTTCTTTCCATTCTTTAAGCAGATAATTTCTATTTAGAAGAATAAATTAGAGAAAACTAGTAGCTCCTCAGCTTCTCCTGATCTACTCCCAGGTTCACTTCACTGAGCAATGGATTCTGAATGGCTCTGGGAGGTCTCCATACAAAAAAAGGAAAATACAAACACCACCAGCATGTTTTGAGAATGCTATGGATTTTGCTGTGTGCATGAGAGATAAGCAGGTGGTTCTTGGTAGAATTCTTAATTACTCACAGTTATCACCAGTTGTATTCATGGGATAGGATGCACTTCTATGATAGAACAAGATAACAGTTTATGTTCTTTCTAATATCTTGTAGCATCTTGTGAAATTATTCTCTATTTGTGATTCTTTACCTGCTTTTACTCAAGTATCTCTAAAGCTGCTTGTTAAGAAAAAGCATTTTAACAGATGTTCTTGCACTCTGGGATGAATGCATTATGGACATAGACTTGTCTTCACACTTCTTACAGTCACCTCTTTTCACCTCTTCTTGCAGTGAACACCTCCAGCCTGTTGTCACTGCATTTCATTGAAGCACAGGAGGTTTACAGGGTCAAAGCTAGTCTTGTATCTTTTTTTTTCTGTCATGTGAATGTTGCGACCTTTACTCTCATACTTTGCATTTTAACATGGCTTTTTTTTTACTCTTATAATTCTTTTCATAATTAATAATAAGGCAATTATGTAATTTTCATGCATTTGTGAGACAAATGTATGAAAAGATGTTTTGTAGACACATTTTTGTCTCTATAATATATATTCAACAATATTCTTGTGAATGTTTGTGTTAATATATGTACATGAACGTGATCACTGACAAAGTGTCAGTGTGATACAATCAATTGCCTTTGTCCTGTAACCTTGCCAGACTCACCCATCCCCAAACTACTCATCTCTTTTGCTGGGATGTGTTCTACAATGCCAAACTTATATGTACATCAAAGAGACATAATTAAAAAAGTAAAAATAAATTATCAGATAATTATCTTGTAAAATTTTGGGCAAGGTTGAATTTTTCACAGGTGAAATTGATGTCTGCACTACTAGCAGCTTTTCTGTGTAACCAAGTGTCACTGTTATATGCCCTAGTTGAGGAAGGTAATGCATTCCTGTCAGATTTTAATCACATATGATCTCACTGAAAATGAGAGGAATTCGTTCTGAAGGACTACAGAAAGTGAAAGATTAAAATATATACTGTAAACAGTTGAATAGCAAATTTGATAGAACTTAACCAAGTGAGCACCGAGCACACCTGAAGACATTGAAGGAGGACACAGAATAAATAAGATGTTTTAAAGTAATTTTGTCTTTTTCCTGTCCTAAACACTGGCCATTTCCCGTAATTTTGGTGGGTAGAGAGAGGCTTTAAACAGGCAAAAGAAATCCTAAATTCAGGTGTGTTTTAGTACCCAGGCTATTACTACATTTTAAGATAACTACATGGCACAAGTTAAGGATTTTATCTATATTACAGATCTGTTCTCAGAAGGCTTTACATTTCACATTGCAGCCTTTGATAATTCAATTAGTCTCTCAAAAAGTTGAGAGTAGCTGATAAATTCACTTTAATGTTAAATCAAGTACCCCAGCAGGTTTCCCTTAATATGATCACTTCTCAGGGAGCTTAGCTCTAGAGGTGATACCTCCCAAACACAACTTTCAGCAAGGAATGTGTGGGCCTTCAGAGCAAGTTAAAAGAACTATCTGTACCAACATAGCTTCTCACCATTAATAAAGTCGCTTTGAATCATGACAGCGATCTCATTCACTTGGATGGCTGTCCATCTAGTTTAATTTAATTTAATTGGCAGCCTTAGGTCCCTCCGTGGAACAGATTCGATTAATATGATGAATGATCCCAGGAACAGAGAATGTCATTAAAGAAGCTGAATTTAACCCTTCCCTTTACACATTCTCTTTTGGGATTCCTAAGTCCTATTGGCAGACACTGATTGCTGAATAATAAGTAGGAGGGGATTAGCTAGATCTGCATTGACTGTGTCTTTGGAGAATGCTAACAATAATGCCAGTTCTGTTTGTCTGCCTCTAGGAAATGAACAAAGAATATGTTAGACGCAAAAGATGAACAACAGGATTTAGTGTGGTAAATAACTAAACATGTCCCTGCAGAAATCAGATAGCAAAGTAGAGAGAAAAATCCTAACAAGAAAATGCTGCTTAGTACTTACAAACAGTTGGCCTTAATAGGCAGATTGTCATTGACCTTCTGTACAGGATTACAATTTTGCTAGAAGGAAGATTTGAATTTTAGATGTATTCATCCATGTCGTCAAGGACGCATGTGTCATCATAGTGACACTGAAAACTTATAGAAAATGCTGTATTTTCCTCTCCAAAGGTAGAAAATTAAAAGTGACAGAAATATGCCAATCCCTCTCTGTGTGAAATGCTTTATTCTGTAGTTTTACTCCACTTTGATTTCCTGTTTGAAATTAAATAGGCAATTATATTCAAGGATAACGTGCTGATTGTTTTATAAAACAGATTCTCACAGTAAGCAAAATAAATATATTACTTTAGATCGGATTTTCTCAAAGAAAGATTGCAAACAAATTAATTTCTAATTAGTTAATCTTAGGAAACTTTAGGGAAAACTTTTTTACGTAAACATTTAGATTTAATGTATGATTTCTTCTTCTGTTTTCTGACTTGAAATCAGACTTATATTATTACTTACTTTTTTTTTTTTATTCAGAGTGGTTAACCTATTAAAGAATTGCCCTTTATTTTTCTGTGCTAGTTTTATATTTTTGAATAGAATTCTTCTTATGATCATTTTCCCTTTTATAGACCTTAGCTTTTTTTTCTACCAAAAAAACCAAAAAGCATACTCAAACTGGAAATATCTACCCCAATATGTGTTGTGAATATTAGCCTTACTACTCTGTCCAGTATGGCTCTGAAATACTTCTCGAAGTTACGCAGGTGCAATGAACTGCAGATTAAAATGTTGGAAGAAGTTTGTAACATCAGTCTATGACAGAATTTATTTGTATATCATGCAGACCAGTAGGCTGTAGTGGCTAAATGTGGATGTGGCAAACTGTTCATGGGATATAAATATCATGGGAACATTTGATAATGCACTCTACAGGACTACCATCACTTGTTTTCCACTTAATCACATTTAAAGAAAAATTAGATGCTAAATAAGTGTGTCAGCTTTTCAGAGGATTGTGACTGATGTTTTATGAACAAAGTTGTTGACAGTATGAGGATCCTTGTTTATTGTCCCAGTTTGACTCTGTGAGAAATACTGATTCAACATAATTGAATTAAAAACCACATGCCAAATTTAAATAGAGAATTTATTTAAAGAAGGAATATTTGATCTGATATTTGAAAGCCATAGACTTAATGAATGGAAAAGCTTAGTCCTCCTCAACCTTTAAATTAAAAAAAAAATTGAGATTAGAATTATTTATGAGAATGGAATCTGTGACTGGTGGGAATTCCAGGTATGCTGCTCTATACTGATACATTTGATTTTGTCCTTGGAAAGGAGAGAAGTGACATGCTATGATTTGCATTTGGGCATCTCAGATAACTAAAAGTCCAACTCCAAAATCCAAGATTAGCAATTCTGTACTCTCAGGACAGGTAGGTCGGCATGAAAGTATAAGTATGGGCTATGATTCGTGAAGCTCCCTTCCTTTTAATTACATAGTTAAGCAAAAGCTAAATGTATGCTTTGGTAATACTTCCAGAAGATCTATAGGTGTGAACTGTAGATAAAAGGGAAAATTTGAATTTAGCATCTTTGCAAGGTGTCCAGTACTCTGCTGTGTTTAGGATTCAGCTAGATCTGTGAGCCAACAGAGCCTGGGCTGCAAAAGCAAGGTATGGCTGGACAGAGGAGTTAGTGAGAAGAATGTTGTCTCTCATCTGCCTCTGACTCTCAATTCCAGCAAGAGTTGAGAGGATGTCCTGGTCATACCTAATGTGCCAACTTGCTCTGTAGACAAAGTATAGTTGATCAGCTGATCTGGATTTCTCTTACTAAATTTCTGGAAATAAAAAAATAAAATAAAATAAAATAAAATAAAATAAAATAAAATAAAATAAAATAAAATAAAATAAATAAAATAGAGGTAGATAACTTCAGGCCATCAACTCCATGCACATTCAGCACAGATAGGCAGGCTTATCTGGGAAGTGTTTTAGGTCTGGAGGCTATCACTGGCGTATTGAATGACTCTTTGATCCATCCTTCTCCATTTCCTCTAGAGACAGCATAAGAATTCTAGCCTAATTTTAATTGCCAGAAATTAGATTATGTGCCTGTTTCTTGAATGAGATTATTCTGTCTCTTAAAGCTGCTGTTAGGCATCTGATGAAACTAATATTCAGCATCTGAGTCTGCTTCCTGTGGGTTTTTTTCAGTCCCTTGATTGACAAGAACTCTCCCTGAAATAGCAGATTAGATGGAAGACCGCTCTCTGATTTGCTTCCCTGTTACATGATACTAAAGCTTAAACAGGAGAGGTGAAAAAACTATGTCCTGTCTTCCTGCTGACTAGGATTTAGTGTACATGTTAGGAGGAAATTGGGCTTTTCAGAAGACCTCAGTTGTAGGAATATCTTTTCCTTGAATCCTAAACAGACTTAGGCAGGTACAGTTGCCTTAAGAAAGAATATGGTTTATAGTCTTGCTTAAAGAAATAAATCTTAGTAAAAGAAGCACCTTTAGCATATTTTATTTTTGCTGTCATAAATTATGTCAGATGTCAAATCATCAGCATTTTGTAATCTTACTTTACAGGAAGAACTCATTTCTGTATGTTTTCCCAATTAGAAGGATTTTTTTTTTACTTTGATGGGTATTTTGAGATGAACATTGACACAAAGGTTAAAATAACTTCAAAAGGCCTTCAGTTTAGTATTAGTTCTATGCAGCTACCTCCATCTTTTGGAGTATTACTTTTGTGCGTGGTCTGCCTAATCAGAGAACAGGATTTGCCATGCTCTTTGATCTTTTCAAAATATATTGAAATCTGAAATCCAGTGCTTTGCCTGAATCTTAACTTTGCTGGCAACAGTGAGCTGAATAATGTACTAACATGTAGAGTCCTCCTAATTTCACCTAAAAAAAAGAAGAAATTACGTATCTTCAGAATTGGTCCAGCTATCTGGCAAATTATTAAATCTCTGAAGTATGGTGTGGACAAAAGAGAGAGGATCAACAGTCAAGAAAGGAGGGGGGCGGGGGAAAAAAAGGAGAAAAAATGGAAAAAGGAATTCCAGCTCAAACAACCCCATTTGATTAAGAGTCTGTACAAAGTACCAACTGTCATGCTAAGAAAAGAGTAAAATCTCTGTTTAAAATTATTCAGAAGGCAGAGCAAAAATATTTCACCAATAGCTGTAGTGCAGAGCTCTTTGCATATCTTGCCAATAATGCAAAAATAATTCTACAAAATCACATATATCCTTTCATTTATTTCTTTTGCATTAACCATCTAGGTTAGAGGGTTTTTACATAGTAATACTAGGGACAATTAAGTCTGTTTAATATGGAGACAGATGCCAGATGTACGCATGTAACAGTTACAGAGGAAGCATATGCGTAGTATCAACTCGACAAATAGTCGGGCTCCCTAGGCACTTGGCAGTTTTGAAGCTAAGGGAGGGAATGTTTTTATGTTATAACATTTTCCCTTGGTGGTAGCAAATTAGCTGCCTTGTATCCATCTTCAGCTATAGCTGCAGAGAGTCACTTGAGAGCTTATAAATAAGTTTAGAGCTGTGCTAAACTGCTTCTTAGATACCTGAGGAGTGAGATTCATACCATGCATGTGCCATAACAAGTGGATTAAAAAAAAAAAAGTTGTTTGTTTTTTTTTTTCTTTTCCATAAGACAATTTTTTCTTACCTTAATTCTTTACAGAATTTGCTCAAGGTCAGACTGCTTTCAGGTATGGTGCTTCACACACAATTTCTGTCTCTTTGGGAATTAAAGCAATTCTTTTTTTTCAAAGAAAAACAGCAACGTTTTTATTAGGAAGCTCGGAGGCTGTTTTTGAAAAAAACATGCAGTAGATATTGGGGCTCAGTTTTCTCTGCTTCCCATTATCTGTGATACTAACAATTCAAGCCAATAATAACTGTACTGGTCTCCTGCCTTTCCTTTCCAATAGAACAAAAAAAAAAGCTGAGAGGAGAGAGACCCATTAAAATCAAATAATGGTTGAAAGCATACATGAAACTGTAAATCAAGTAAATATTATATTGATTAATTCCAGTAAGTGAAAAGGTCTCCTTAAATACCCTGAAAAAGTTGATCATGACCCATGCCTAGAAGAAGTTTTATGGCATTTTATAGCATGTCTGCCCCATTTCTAGGGGTGTAGTAGCTTCATCATCTCTACAGAGTAAAGGTTTTCTTAAAGGAACTCAACAGATTGACACTGACTGACATATTCTGAATCCGTCAGCAGCTTTAAAGGTAGCAGCTGCATCTTTTACTTGCTTTACCAGAAGAGTGTTTAACTTATCTAATGCCTCACTGTTGGATTTCCTTTGCAGGGTGCTCAGATAAGTGAGCTGAGGGCACAGCTAAGAGAAATTAACCTGACTGTATCTTACTTGGTGGTGATGATTGTAACTAGCCTTTAAGTCTCTCTCCAGGATTAAAATACACTTTTTTTTTTTTGTAAGAACATGGCTCAGATGAGGGGTTGCTAGAGATCAGAAAAATAGCTTCTGTTAGGAAATTTAAAAAGTGAAGATATTAGTGGCAGCAATGAACACATAATGACATAATCTTTGGAGATAGTTCACAAATGACCAGTTTTTCTTATGAGATATATTTTGTCACAGTACTCTGACATCAAGGAAAGAGTTGAAGCTATAACAAATGCAAAGATGACAAGTAAAAAGCTGACTCTCAGCTGAGCAACTCAGCTGCTGCAAATGAAACTAACTAGCAGGAGAGTTTTTCTGTATTAGTATTGTTAATATCTATAATCTCCTTGATCCTTGAAATATAAGAAAGTGATGTGGAACTTAAGGTTCTTGATGAATGATCTGGGGACAAGAAGATGTGAATATTCCAAAGTCATCTTCAGTAAGTGTCTTTCAGAATTCATTTACAGGTCATGGAAAACCTGAAAATATGGTATTTAACCTGTTTAAATGTACAATTCTTTTCTTTTCTTTTTTTTTTTTTTTTGCCAAACTAGTTATATTTAAAGAGTCAGGTTACTAAAAGGCATCCTTAATTATTCTTTCTGACTGATCTAATTGGAGCATTATCCAGGGAGAAAGCTAAGTAGGATAGCATTATGAAACTTGAATTCCTAAGAGAATGTGGGTACTTCATAAATTGGGATAAAGGTAATCCCATTCTGCAAATCTCTTTTGAATGTGGTAATAAAACACATCACCACCAATCTACTAAACAATAGTCTAGGGCACCATGTAATCAAACAATAATGAATATGCTACTTATTATAGCATAGGGAAGACTCTATATGAAACTCTTAAATAATGGCTTTTTTTCCTAAGAAGATATTTCTGTATCTGTATGTCCAAGTGAGAGTTCCTTAAGATGCTTGGGCAACTTAAGGGTTTTTCTGAGAGCAGCATCATGAAAAGCATTCTTCCTTCTGTTCTGTCAGACATATTGTACTTCCTATGAAGTCCAAAGTATATGACCCATATACAACATCAACCTTTTGAAGCAGAGAATGATACCCGGTGGGCTTTTCCATCTATCAGTATAAAACAGACACAGCCTCATTATATCTGGTAAAGGAGATTTTGAATGTAAATCCAGGCACATTGGCAGGAATGTGAAAGAAACTACTCTCTTTCACCTAAGTGGGCAGATTTTGAATGGTTCATCATCCATATAGCCTTTAGACATTTTTTGTGAGACTTTATAAAGGAAAACAGATAACATTTGAAAAGGTTTACTGCTTTGATTCTAGTTTGGACAAAATTGTTCTTCACAAAACCTGACAAACTTCCATTCAAGAGAGTCTACATATAGTCAGGATGTAAACAGAGACATGAAAAGGACACAGAAAACAGATTTCTTCAGAAGCTTGTCATGTCTCTCTCCTCAGTGGCATCCTCATCAGTCAATGTCTGTAAATAAGCTGGCATATTCAAACTTGAGGCAAGATTACAAAGCAAAAAGCTTGGTTCCTTCTAATGAAAGATCTGTATACTGTGATAATTGGCAACCAGTGAGGGAGGCTCAGTGGTGTAATATATAGCTAATCGTTGGTGGCTTGACGGTGTGACAGATGGGGATAGCTTCTTTAAATTATGGAGCTTTTATATTGGTATTTTCAAGAAATGTCAACAGCATGATTATATTTTCATTAATGTTGTCTTTCCTTCCCATTCATTACTTTTGTTAGTCATAATCACTTTTTACCTCTTGTCTCTAACTGTAAAATCTATTGATATTTGTATAGGATGCTGCACAATGGGCCTGGTTAATGACTGAATTTCTAAACATTGCCAGTGCAATGGAGTGTTAGTATTTACTAAATATTACAACTAAGATATGGAAATTATTGATATTATAATTATGACTAGCTTACAATAAAGTCAGTAAAAAAGAATGTAAATATCATGCAAATTCTATAAATGATTACGCAAATTCAGTTATGCTTCAAATTTAAGAGTCATTGCATTTTTAGGTGCCAGTATTGAAACAATCCCACTGTAAAATTTGTGGAACTGCCTTGATCAAGAGTAGGAAAATGTGTTATATTAAAAATGTTCTTTCTAACAGATCCACAAGCCTGTTCTCTTCTGTTAATTACTGCAGGTTTGTTTTTCTTCTTTTCTAGGAAACAGCTTTTGGGCTGCACAACAAAGATTTACTGTTTTAAACTATGAATATGTCAGACTACTAAAGTTTCCCTGTAGCTTCTTAGCTAAATGGAGGGCTGACACAGCTAGCCCTTGTACATTTCCTGCCTGCAGCCCTGGGCTAGGAAGAGTTTTTTATGGTGGGATGGGGAAGAGGCCAAAATAGCTTTTCATGACTGTCATATGGTCTTTTTTACCGCAAATTAGAGTAGTGCCAGCCTGACTTACAGGCAAACTCTGGAAACCAAAACTGAGTGTCCATTCTCAGCCTCTCCTCTTTCTCCTCTGATAGCAAGAAATGAGGCAGTCTTTTTATTAGTCAGACATTTTCAGTTCACTGCCATCTATAAACTTCTGTGTTTGTACATTTGAGAAACATAGTATAGTATTTGAGAAACACAGCTATGAGCTGTACCTGGGCCACAAATAGCAATTGTTTTTCTGCTGTGGAAGTTTTGACAGTGTTGTGAATTTTGGAAGCAGAGCCTATCCCTGTCTGTGACTCACAGGTCTGATTTGCCTCCAGAACAGCAAGGCAGAGGCCAAAGACCCATTGTTGGGATTTGTGGACCAGCCCGCTGTGAGGATGGAAAATTTTCAGGTAACAAAAATGTTTTCTTGCTCTTATGCTGTCTTTAAATAAAAATATGTGTTTGCCATTAAATCAAAAACATGAACTTAAAGCCTTCTTTCATAAGAAAAATGTTAAATGTTCTGTAGTGCTCCATGTAATCCTGCAATATTCCTCCAATACTTATGATTTGGGACAAAGGTGAACTAGAATTAAATCTCTAAGCCTACCAGCTTTTTGTTGCTTTTGAAGTGGGTTTTTTTTTTTGCCATGTCGATATAAAAGATATGTTATCTTTATCCTGTGTCTAGAAAACAACCAAAAAAGCAAAAAAAAAACCCAAACAAAACTCCAACAACCAACAAGAGGGACACTCTGTGTAATGATTAGAGACTTCAGAAGTTTGTAGTTATAACATAGAATCATAGAATCATTTAGGTTCGAAAAGACCTTTAAGACCATCAAGTGCAACCATTAACCTAGCACTGCCAAGTCCACCACTAAACCATATCCTTAAGTGCCATATCTACACATCTGTTCAATACCTCCAGGGATGGTGACTCAGCCATTCAAATACCTCCCTGGGCAGCCTATTCCAATGCTTTACAATTCTTTTGGAGAAGAAATTTTTCTTAATATCCAATCTAAACCTCTTCTTAGCAGGAAAAGACCACAAGATCCAAGAGGTTTTAAAAAAGTGGCAGTTCATTCTCATTTTACTCCCAGTCATTTTGCTAATCTGAGCTATGTAATTGTTTTGCCTAACTGAAAGGAGCCTTTAAACAGACAAACCAATATAAATACTCCAATACTTGGAGACAGCTCTGTTTAATAACAGCAAGCATGTATATAGAAGTATTTGTTTACCTCTGCTCATTTATGTCAAAATCAATGGTAATTAAATAGGAATCCAACCAGAGAAGTAGTACTTCAGCTGATTGTTCTCATCAGAATTGTCATATAGCCCTAGTGTTTAGGACATGTCAAAGCAGCCCATTATTTTTCTCCTGTAATAAATACCTACTTATTGTCTTTTCAGTTCTTTAGTAAAGGTAATTGCCTGTCTCAAATAAAAAATTAAGACACCATTTCATATCAATTCTGGCAGATTTTCTGGTCACATTGTAGGAATTACTGAAGTTCTGAAAGGAAGAGTTATTTATATTCTTTATTAGACATTAGACACCAGTTATTGTCCACCTGTTTACACATATGTACAGAAAATACAGATCTTTCATATCTATTCAAGGTATGAAAATATGTAAAATATAGCTTATTTTATTAGTCTAAAGCAAGTACCAGTGGTTTGTTGTTGGTTTTTTTTTTTTTTTTTACATAATGTGTTTGTGGTTAGACCAGATAAATACAAGCTACAGAGGATTTCACACCTTGTTTCATTATTGAGTGAATTCTAAATGGAAATATTTTCAATAATGAACACAAATGTACAACATCAAGGGTGAAATGAATCTATTTCCTAGGGAAGTCAGTGTGAACTCCATGCATGCATTCAAAGGCAGATTTTTTTCTTTGTAATGTGAAACAAGGGTTAGAAAACATGTGCATTACTCTTCACTTTGTAAGGCAATGAAGACTAGAGCATTTCAAGAGTGAAGGTAGATCATATCAGCAGTACAAAACTGTATGTTTCCACAAGAAGATACACAACTTGGAATGGGTACTCCAGGGTATTTTTTATTTAGAGGTGTTACTTGATAGCCATTGCAGGCAACTGAGTCAGCCAGTGAGCCGTCCCTGACAATTAATGATTATTTCTTAGCTTCCACATTTGTAGAAAAGAAGAAAAAGAAAAGTCAATTAGATTGAGGTGTTTATGTGATAGTAAAAAATAGATGTCACCTGTGGAAAGAGAAAAAAAAAAGACTAAAGAACGAAGATATCTGAAAGATAGTTCAGCATTTCCTGGGACAATAAAAAAAAATAACAAAAGCTACTGATATTTTAAAATATTCAGTGTTATTCACTTACTAATCTAACTATATTATGAGCATATGGTAATATAAAGCCACTTCTTTTTGCATTTTGTAAGTAGGAAGTTCTTAGAAAAGAATGCACTTGACTATTTACCAGGTCAAATCTTATAAATTATAATGATCTGAACTCTGTTTGCCTTGTTAAACTTCAAATATAATTCTATAACATCATTTAGAGGTTTTGGGAGGAATATGATTGTCTAGATCTAGGTCTAGCTATATGTCCAGACTTGTGTACAGGAGAAATAAGATTTTAAATACATGTTTATATACTTATATATAAATATATACATACTCACATATATATAAATGCATATATATATATATATGTGTATATCTACTATAGTTAAATCTGATTTCCCCTATACACAAGCCTATATATTTACTGTGACATTATATGAGAGAGTTGGGGTTGCTCAGCCTTGAGAACAGAAGGCTCCAGGGAGACCTTATAGCAGCCTTTTAATACTTAAAAGAGGCTTATAAGAAAGATGAGGAGAAATATTTTAGCAGGGCTTGTTGTGATAAGAAAAGGGTTAATGTTTTTTAAAGTAAAGGAGGGTAAATTTAGACTAGATATAAGGAAGAAGTTGTTTACAATGAGGGAACAGGTTGTCCAGAGAGGTGGTAAATGCCCCATCCCTGGAAACATTCAAGGCCAGGTTGGACGGGGCTCTGAGCAACCTGATCTAGTTGGAGATGTCCCTGCTTCTTGCAGGGGGTTGGACTAGATGACCTTTAAAGGACCTTTCCAACCCAAACTATTCTATGGTTCTATGTAGTACTTTGATACAGAGTTTTGTGTTCTTAATCTTATAAAGTTACTCTATGAATTATTTCTTGAAAATGTTTATATGCTGATGTTTTATGTACATGGACTGTTTACTTCTCATTTGCTTTTCTGCTTGATGTATGTATGTGTAATTTAAATAATTAAGGTCTAATTAAATTAGAAAAATATTGTATTTATTGACTTAGTTTGGCTACATTAAGTTGCTGCTTAAAAAAAGAATTCTTGAGTTTCTTCTTTGTTATCATTATGCAAATTTCATATAATTAGTGAGTCAAAATAAGATATCTCAGTTTTGGCCATTGAAAGGAGCCTGCTATCTAAAGCATTAATTAATTAACTTTATAGTGTTGTATATTTAGAGTGGAATCAGTACCCATATTTAATGCTGTTCACAATATTTATGAGAAAAGCACAGGAAATTAAAGATAGCACAATAAAAGTATCTTTTGCCTTAAGCTTGTTGCAGAAGTCAGATGTTAAATTTAGCTCCTCTGGTAATATAGAATAAAATAAGTAAGGTATGTCTTACAGTGCACAAAAATACATACTTTGCATTGCATTTTATATGTTGCCAACCTAACTTTCATCCTACACCATCCTAAATTTCTATCCAATATACATTTCTATCTAGGTGACTGTTATTTCCAGATAGCTTGTTTCCTTTTCTTTGTATGGCTGATAATTTAGCAGTTCTATTTTAGTGTATGTTTTCCCCTAAGTGCATAAAACACTTCTAACTGTTTACCCTTAAAGCTCCAGAGAGTTAGGAAAACCTCTAGGCTGCCTCTGTTTATTGTACACACTTGCACTGTTAAGGGTTTATTTTCAACCACAATGAGACAAGTATAGAGATACAAACTGATGGTGCATATCACTCTACCAGCACATCTTGCTGTACAGCACAGTATATGAGCTATTTTACATATATATTTTTTATATATTTATGGTTAAATTTATTCTCTTTTCTTATATATACTAACTTGGCCCTCAGTGGTGATAGTTCACTTTGTGTTTACAGTTTCTGCTGCTAGTACAAAAGTGCCTGTTCGATTTTCTTCACTGTCTGCTAGCTGTAGCAGTCAAAATTACAGGCTAATGGTGAGACAAGCAGCTTATAATGTATGATAATCAATACTCAAAATCCGTTTCCTATGATGTGACATAAAAGAGTGAAGTGAGAAGACACAGATTTTCAAGACTAGCGCACCAAAGCTCATGCAATGCAGGTGGTTTTCACTTCAAGGTCATTCAGTATCTGTTTCTTCTTCTTTTTCGGCTTCATATTTAATTCAGTCACTGCTAGGATGCCCAGGGAGCAGAAATGGAAAATTAGTCGATACTGTGAGTATGAATACAAGTATAAAAACTGCTTTAGCAAATGCAGGAAATGAGAAGTGGAAGGAAGATATGGCATGCAATCTATATAACATATATATGCTATATAATATATATCTCTTTTACTTAGAGATTGACAGCAAACTTTGTATTTTTATTGACATTAATGAATAATATAAGTACTGTGTAAGAGTTATCCTCATACCTAGTGTATGTGTATGCACATTCATAGGAGCTAAGAATTTAAAATCTTAGAATGTAACTTGGTTATAAGAAAATTAACATAATCAATCAGTCTTGAAAATCTCAACATATAGTTTTTGGCACAGTATTGAATACCTAGTGTAGTTCACTAGTTTCCAGTGGCTGAGAACTTCTCTGATCTTTACTTTTCATTTAAAGTTTGTTAATTTCAATCTCCATTCAGGGAATATTTTTATTTTTTTAAAAAAAAAAAATACCGTTCAGTCAAGTTTTAGAATAAGAGACAGTGTCAAAATAGAATTTCACAGTTGTATATTTCCTATACATATATATATGTTGTCAATGTAGATAGCAGACAATTTTATATAAATATATGAACATTTAGTTAATGTATTTTAAGATAGCATGACACAAAACCACTACCTGAAAGTTAGGAAGAGTTTCCCTTCTACAGATGGTTTTTCTGTCGTTTAATGAAATAGGCTGTAATGTATTGAGATCTTCCCAACTGGTACACTATGAGCTCTTTACACATTAAATATGGTTAGAAAGTTTTACAGGAAGAGCTACTTTCTTTTTTTCTTTTTTTCTTTTTTTTTCTTTTTTTTCTGTGAGAAAGAAAGGAGCAAAGAAGTGTCCTGCTTTGATGGGATAATTGAAAAGAGAGAGAGCAGCAGAGATAAGTGTTGGTCCATCAATTGTGCAATTCTGAGCATTTTATGGTAGCTAACATGGAGCATGTTTTTATTTTAATCTCTTGTTAAAAAGGGATCAAAACTGCTTTCAAAAATTCATACAAAGGATAGTTAAGTTTACAAAAAACAGTTAGTTGGAAAGCTGATTAATTGCTTAGAGAAACCTTTGAAAGTGCCAGAAAACTTTTACTCAGCATTGTCATAAATTCCATATAAGAGAAAAATCATTTTAGATACGGTTAAAAAAAATCCTAAACAAAACACCTATTATTTCTCCTTACTATATAGGTCCACTTCCAAAGCTAGAGGCTGAGCTTGCCACAAATCTGCTCTGTAGGATTAGGGGAAAGAGAAAAAGAAAAAACATAATTAATAGCAAGCATGTGCAAAACCTAAAGTTCTAGAAATAACATTGAAATGGTTGTGCTGGGGGGCATTTTTTTGTTTGTTTATTTCTGTTGAATTTCTGTGACAAAACGTAATCAAATCTGACTAGTATTAACTATTGCCCTTCCCACAGAAGCTTGGAACATTCCTCTCCAATGCTCTTGCCCCATGTGCCTTTTAAAATATTTTTATTTGGTTTTGTTTGTGGAGTTTTATGTTTTCCTTTTTTTGTTTTTTTTTTTGGGGGAGAGAGAGAGAGTAGCAGTTTCACTTGGCTGTTTTAAGCAGCAACTGTTTGATGCTGTAGAAGCTCTGGAAAACTAGACACAGAGAACTATAGTGGAGGTGAACTAATCAGGGGAATGAGATGTATAGCAACATCCTCTACTTGTATTACTCCCTTTCCATTAAGCAAGTGTTACCACATATGTTGTGTCTACTGTTATGCATCCCAATGCCGTCTCTTCAAGTGAAGTAAAATGAAACTCCACAAACTTAAATCTCTTGCTTAAACTCTTCCCAGTTCTGTCACTGTGTTACAGTCCCAGGGTTGGGTTTTTGCTTTTCATTATGATAGTTTTGTTGTACACTAAAACCAGCATGCAGCTTACTTTTCCTTAGAAGTCATAAAATCATAGAATGGTGTGGGTTGGAAGGCACCTTGAAAGATCCCTTTGCCATGGACAGGGACATATTTCACTAGATCAGGTTATTCAAAACCCTGTTGAACCTGACTGACATCTTGCAATAATGGACCATCCACAACTTCTCTGGAAAACCTGTTCCAGTCTCTAACCACCCTCATATTAGAGTTGCGTCCTCATGTACAATCTAAAACTACCCTCTTTCTGTTTATGCAGTGCAACTGTCCACGAGTCTGGTGGTGGTATTATAAGATTACTAAGAATGTATTTTCTAATTTAGAAAGATGATGATCACTTAAATTTTCCCTGGTTTTGAGTCAACAAGTTTGTTCTGCTTTTCTGAAAACCTGTTGTGCGTATCTGTATGCGTGTGTTTCATTCTTACATTTAAAGGTATACTCATATTTTTTTTTGCCTATCTCAAATTCCAGGCATTTTTAAAATACCACATTCTCAAATAGAAAGAATATTTGAACTCATATGCCCATTTTGTGGAAGAAAATGCTTACTAGCTAAAGACCAGTGCATAGCTGACTGAAACCTAGAAACAACAAAAGGATTCAGTCTATCGGTATTGACTGTAGAATACTGAGACTACGAAAAAAGAAAGCAACTTGGATCAGAGTTGTGTTTTTCTAAAAAAAAAAGAGATTTAAGGGATATTTCTGGAATTTTCTTTATTCCTGACATTGGGTTAGAGTAATGTGTACAATTATAAAATAAAAAGTGCTAGCCTAAACATATTCTATTAATGTAAAATGACAGACAAGTTAAGTTTTTAAAGCAGAATGTTTTCTTTATGTCTTTGAATTGTAGAACAGGAAGTATCAAAATTTATGTTCTAAAAATGTAGTGAATAAAAAGATCTTATTTAACTATATTATTTGAAAGAAATTTGAAAGAAATAAGAACACAGAAATCCTATCTGGAAATGTTATCAGTTCAAATAGTGTGTCACCATTTGTCATTGTTCCAAATTGTATGTATTGAGCAAATCCATTTTCAGTTACTTGCACCAAAACAAAAAAGGGGAAAACTGATTGCATAATCCATACTTATGTCTAATAAAATTGCAATATGTGCTTTTTTTAAAAAAGCTGATATTTAATGCATATTGATGGAAAATTCTAGTTCTCTGTTCTCAGCAGGAAAAGCAGGGTTTTTAAGAAAACCTTCTTATTTTGGTACTGTCACACAACATAACAATTATAAACCAAATGGAGGTGACAAAAAAAATGAAAAGCCAGCTTTCTGGTTTTTATGAAGTGTTTGTATTTCCAGAAAGGCAGTCATTGCTCAGTTATTTGATTTGAAAAGTTAATTCCTCAAGTACTGTTCACTCTTTTCTAGGATGAGTTTTACAGAACAAAGCCTAACGAATTTATACAGCAGATTAGTTTACAGATGAAGCTCAGTTCCACTGAGAATGATTCTCTAATGACCCCTATATACTTCCATTGGGCTGTGTGAATGCTTTAATACCTAGAGAACAGAGTTAAATAAATCTATTTTCTCAACTAGCAGGTTTACGCAATCCTTCTGAAAGATTTTAATTATAGCTTCTTCTTTTTCTCCATAATTAAGAAACCAGATGTCAAGTAAGCCCATCACGTGCCGATCATAGCCTATCCATTAGTTTAAAGAAATCCACTTATAATTAGATTTTTTTCTCTTTCTTCTTTGTTTTACAGAGCAAGAAGAATGTGTTAACTGCACAGATGAATGCAGAGTGCTTGGTCATTCTGACAGGTGTTGGATGCCACAGTTCCCTGCAGCCAGTCAGGCTGAGAATGCAGATTATCGCACAAATCTCTTTGTACCCACAGTTGAAGCTAATGTTGAGACTGAGACATATGAAACTGTGAATCCCACTGGGAAAAAGACTTTTTGTACATTTGGGAAAGACAAGAGAGAGCACACTATTCTCATTGCCAATGTTAAACCTTACTTAAAAGCCAAACGTGCCCTGAGTCCTCTGCTTCAGGAGGTTCCCTCAGCATCGAGCAGCCCAACCAAGACATGCATTGAGCCTTGCACCTCAACAAAAGGACCACTGGATGGTTGTGAAGTGAAATCAGGAGCCTTGGCTGATCCAAGCAGCCAGTACTTGTCAACTGACAGTCAGTATCTATCGCCTAGTAAACAGTCAAAAGACGCTCCCTTCATTGCATCAGATCAGATGGCTAGGGCCTTTGCAGATGTGCATTCCCGAGTGAGCCGAGACTCGAGTGAGATGGACTCTGTTCTGGAGCAGTTAGACCGTTCAGCTCGGGATCTAGGCAGGGAGTCGGTGGATGCTGAGGAAGTTGTGAGAGAAATAGACAAGCTCTTGCAGGACTGTCGGGGAAGTGACCCTGTGGCTATCAGAAAGTAAGGGGGAAAATAAGGACAGGCTGGCAGTTACATTCCTCTTCTGCTGATTAAAAGTAAATAAATAAACAAATCCCCTGGTTGTAACAGATTTACATGAATGAAGGAAGACCAATGCTGCTTTAAGGCTTTTAGTGAACATCTGAAGTGCCCACAAGTATGTTCTTTTCACTGCTCTTTCTTTTTGACAGATAACACTGGTTTCATTTTGACCAAACTTTCATTAGGACAGAGTCAAGTACACTAAGAACAAAATGAAAGAAGGAAAGACGGTGCCATTTTGACAATCTGATAGGAAGGTGTGAGAAAGGTGGAATGGAAATACGTCTGATACTTTAAGACTGTCCTCAATAGCTGATGCTGACTTTACTGTTTACGTATAAACCCCAAGAAAAACAGGGTTGAAAGATTCTGATCTGTGGTGGATTTCCAGCAGTCACCACAGGCTTCTACTGAAAATCCTAAAAAGAGTTCTTGTAGTAGTCCAAGCGACACCAAACATTAACATTCATTTGTGGTAAACATTTATGTACAAAGCTATCTGCCACAAATACGAAAAAAAAAAAAAAAAAGAACAAGAAAACAAAAAAAAGATAACCATTCCAGATCATTATTCAACAAAACATATCCTGATCATTAGTAAAACACTTCATATCATATTAAGGTTAAATGTAAAATGATATAGTCCATCTTGTCCTGCACACACATAAGCTAATTCACTTGATAAAAAAAAAAGAAAAGAAGATTTTAATATCTATTTAGCATTTTAGTGTCCAACAAAACTATAAATAGTTAGTGCTAAGTTTAAAAAAAAACTGAAGTAAAAGAAAGTTAAAAAAAAATACTTACCTTTAAGGGTAATACAGAAAAGAAATTAACATTATTAACACTTTTTTTTTATTCATTTGTGGACACTAAAATAGCTCAGGAAAGTGAAAAATGTCTTAGGCATCCACACAAATCACATGATCATTTAAATGTGCAAATGTAAGAAGATTCAGTGTGTTTACATCAAATGACATATTTTTATTGATTTATTGCAGATTCAGTGCATATGAGCCAAATTGTTGAGTGTATAAGAGCTATATTGTGTATTTTATTAAATTAATATATAGTTGTGTTGCAAAAATATTTGGGCTTATATTGTAAATGGCAAGTGTTGCCTCGGTAGCTGTCGAACTCTATGAGTTTTGTTTTTTCCTGCTTCCTTTTCCCCATGGATTGTGGGAAGCAGTGCCTCAGAGCAAAGTCTCTTGTTTAATGTATGGTCTACAAAGTACTGCAGTACATAATCTGTTCAAAATGTGTTTGAGTGAGCTGATGGAGCTAACTGACCGGCCTACACATACATCCATCAGTCATGGTTATGTGCAAGTCCTTGTAGAAGCTTGTATTGCAAACCCATGTTTAATAACAAAAAATTACACTTGAACCAACATCTGGAACCTTCTTGGTTATTTTCCAAACACAAGCAGCCAGCCTGTTTAATGTAGGATATTTGATTCACTTCTTAAGAAATGCCATCATTTTCAAAGTTTTGCTGTTAAGCTGATAGAGCTGAAAAACATGTCAGTGCCAATGTGGGATGGACCATATTTTATTTGATTCTTGAGAATGTGCAATTGTTTACTGCAGTTTTAGATATACACTGTTTATTTGGGGGTATTGTTTTTAGTTTGATTTTCATTTGTTCTGAAAAGTATTTACAGAATAACTTGGGATATAGTTTCTACTTTTATATTTTTTTTTAAGGGTGTCTTTATTGCACTTGAAAAATTCAAAATTGTCTTCAGATGCAAATCGAAAACCAACCCACACTCAAAATGAACTTGCACAGAACAAGAAGAAGCAGAAGAATAAAATGTTTAGCTCAGGACTTGTCCCTTCAGATACCCTGGTGGAAATACCACTATGGCAGCTTGTTTAAAAACAGTGTGTTTAGTTTATTATGTTTAAGCTGTACTATATAAACTTATATAAAAGAGGCTGGCAATCTTTAATCCCACAAAGCCATAGTTTTCATCAGTTCAAGAAAGAAAATTGCCCCAACACCCTATTTTGATGTTGGGATTGCTGCTAAATGGTGATTTTAGCTGATCAGTCCTACAGTGAATTGTATTTGGGAGACAACCATTCTTATAGTTTGCTTTTAGCTCCTGCTATTAAAAAAGTCTACAATTACATGCAAAAAAAAAGGAACTTGTACATGTTTTATCAAACTACTCTCCATGTTTTGGACAATTTATGTATCTAAAATGTGGTGTTGTCTGTGTTATATAATTTTGTTTTCTTTTTGGCCAGGAGACCCAAGACTGATTTTGCGTGATAGCTTGATAGCTTCAAATTCCATAGTGGAGAGGATTTCTTATTATTTGATCAGTCTCTTATACGTATTTCTGTGGTGCCCATCACTTCAGTGTCTGTGCACCAAGTTTTTAGCTCTGCCAGTGAGATCCATTATTCAGCAAAATCTAAGCCAGTATGTAAATGCAGTCAAGTGATGGAGATTTGTGTATTTTATAAATGATTTTAACATTGAGTAACCAGTTGTACAATTCATTGTGTGTTTCTGAAGACATAAAACCACAACATTCTGAGAAAGGGCTGTGCCAATGTAAGAGGAATTTACCTTAAGGCTCTCTGTCACTAGTGATTTACTAGCTTTAGCTGTTTAACACATTATCTGTATTTAGTAGTGATTATTTATTTACCACTCTGAGGTAATTCAGAATTCATGACTCATAGCTTTATAGAACAGTTTAGGAAATCTTGCTTTTTTTAAATTTGGCTGACAACTGCCTTGTGTTGTAGATCTCTGGCATACTGCTTCCAATAAGGATTTCCTCAGTTAAAAAAGAATCTGTTTCAAAATTTAAAATGGATACATAACAAACCATTAAATCAGCAGAGCTTGTAACAATATGAGTTTTGCTGGTTCAGTCAAAATTAACATGATTGTTTGTGAAGGAAGTAGTACACACAAAAGAATTTTAAAAGTATTTTTTTTCTCCATGATATCCCTACTGTCACCACTGGAGAAAGAGGCAGCAATGAAAGATCAACTTTATGAGTGTTTTCTCTCATTCCTTATATACATGTTTTATAAGACTGAAAGAAAATATCTACCACATGTTTATAAAGAGAATGGCTGAATTAAGGGAGGCAAGTTAAGTAACTAATAAAATTGTACTGTACACTGTGAATAGTGAATAAGGCATTCTATATCTTTTTTTTAATTAATGAAAGCCAGCAACTGGGAGTTCCTTGAACAACTGGCCAATCAAATCAGGACTAAGAAATTAGACCTTTTTTGTTTTGTTTCTTTTTTTTTTTTTTTTTCTTGACATATTTGTCAGGAAAGAAATTCTTCTGAACTGTGATTTAGGCTTGAAAATATAGGTTTCCCAGTTCAAGTCACCCCCTAGAAGTCAAACATTACTCATAGTGGAGCAGGATACACCACTCAAACAAACTTTCAAGCTGCTTATTACTGTCCAATGGAAGGAAAATTGCTGAGGTCAAGGAGGAGTCTGAAGCCTAGCATAATATACTCATTATTGCTTCATTACTTTCTTTTGACATCAGGCAGTGATTATTATTATTGCATTAATTCAAATGGGAGTTCTGGCTATCAAGATTTGTTGATTTGAAGTGTGATTGAATGAAACCTGATTAAGGTTTTGACTTCTCTGGCCCAATTGTGATACAGGTTGGCATTCGCATTTATCAGCCCCTGTCTCCCCATATGGCTCAAAGTTGCACCAATGACTGGTGAATGACACAACAAACAAATAAAAGCAGCATACATTGTATGGATTATCTCAACCGCTATTGTTTAATGGCTGTGTTTAATGTGACCTATCTGGAAAATGAGGACTACGAATAAAAAGCAATTACTAATAGTGGTGTTGCCTGCTTTTGCATTCATTAACACAGTAGAAATGTGTTAAACACTGCATACCACAGGGAGCCTGATGGTAATTACTTTGGAAAAGCGACTTGTGGCAATGCGGCTGTTACAGCTAGTTATCAGTTTGCCAAAAAAATGACAGTTCCTGCTTCATTTATTAGAAATGTATAACTGTTTTCTCTCAACAGGAAGGTGGTGAAGAGTTTTCATCAAGCTGGGTAGGTTTATCTTTTAAGCAGCTGATGTGCTGAGTCCGTACAGGCTGTTATTTGCTTATAGAAACATAGAGCTGAAGAAAGGATAGTTTGGTTTAGTACACTGGTATGAGTTCACCAAAAGTGTTATAAATGAGGGTATAAGTTCTCAAAGTTGGGGTTTTGGGGATTTTTAAAACGTGTCTTTCTTAAGAGCCTGAGTAATAGAGGTAAATAATTTTATTCATGTTGCTCTAAACAACATAGCAAAATGCTGGGAAAAATATGACTAAGTTCTATGCCTGGTTGTCTGAGTTTGCTGTTACAATTTAACATTTTCGTTAACCTCTTTTTTTTTTGTTTGCTTTTTTTTTGTTCTGTTTCAGTATCGTGATAAATCCCTCAGAATATGTGGCCCTTTCTGTCTGCTCCTATGAGATTGTAGCAATGACATACCAAATAGTGTAGAGCCTCCATGCTGGATTTTTTTTGTTTCTTAGGGGGTTTGGATTGGGGCTTTTTTGTTTGTTTATTTGGAGGTTTTTACCAATAATTAAGTAAATAGGCATTGGTTTTTGACAGTTAAATAGAATTTCAGTTTGTTCAGATACTGCAGGTATTATGAAGATATGCGCCAGTCCTGCAGGCAGAATTATCTTTTACCCATTGCGTGATTTCTGCAAGTCTCTTTGCCAGAAACGAAACTGCCTGCATCTAGTTAGCTGGCTATCCTAGGCGCAGAAAATCCCCTTTTTTTCCCTTCCCTTTTTCTTGCTACATATATTTGTCTTTCTGCAGGCTGAATTCCAAAATCTAGCAAGCCATTGTCTGTGCAGAGCCCTGCCAGAATGTACCTTATGCTGCTGAAGGCCTCACTGGACATGGGATGTTGCTGTCTTACTGTCTTCAACTATGTGCAATTCAGAGCTTGGCTGGATCCACAGTATATGTAGAACAAGTCATAAACCATCCTGGCTTTTCTTTACCCAGCATACAGAGTCATTGATTTCTCATTTGGAAAGTGGCCAGTCTGTCAGAGATTCTTAGATCTCCTTTAAGCCAACCACATATAAATGCTCCAGGGTGTTCACTCATGGGATAAATACCCTATCCTTATCCTTTATTGAGTCTAAGATATAAAAGCAGCTGAAAGCTTATTTCTTCAGTTACTAATGTTTCCCTAAAAATGAAATTTCTCCAGCAGAAAGAAGGGATGGCTCTCTGCTGCACGTATAGCTGATTTGTGAAAGGTCACCTTAGTATCAGTAGTGCATGCAGAAATGGATCAGGGAATTAATGAGCCATCTAAGAGTTTTCTGAGATGTATATTCCATAATGCATATGTTATGATTCAGGGAAGAGAGCACAGTATCTTTGTTTATTTATTGCTGATGGTTTCCGATAATGCCTGGCTCACAAAAAAACATTTAGTTCAAGTTTAGAGGAAACATTTTTCTCTCATTGGAAGACCAATTCTTTTTAAATATTTTTTTAAGTTTGTTTTTTATTTTTTTTTTCCTAAATATATGCTGGTCAAATTGTGGACCCTTTGTTAGTTTTAAAAATGAAAATAGTTTTCTGACATAGTTCCTACTTTAGGTTCTTTGGGCTAGAGATAATAACTTTTATTCGGACAAGACTCCAAAATGTCCATAAGAAGCAAGAGTATAGACATGGCTTGAAACATAGATTATTGGACAAAAGATTTAGATTTTAACCTCCTGAGACATGGAATAATTAAAATTCTGCTTCTGAAAACATATTGTATTTATTACCTTGAACACTAGCTATATGGAAATCTTGTTAAAGTGCACCTACTGAACTGCTGCCAGAGAACTAGGGGATTGGTCAGTCAGTTTTCCCCAACTTTTTCCAAGTTAAAACCAACAGTGAAGTTGCATCTGGAAATCAGTTTATTCCTAGTGCAGCACAGAAAACTTGGTTTTTATGCAAGAAGAAATACTTTTTAACAAATTTACTATTACATTTTATAATAGTTGCACATTTTCCATCATTTTAGAGGCAATCAAATACAGAACTCTTTTCAGTGGTTTGATTTGAGAGTAATAAAAAAAATATAGATCACTGTGCTGGCATTAAAATGGAAACATGATACCTGTCTGACCGTAAGAAAATTACATTTATCTATTTCTGTTATTACTGTCTTTAGGAAAATGTTCCATGTATCTACTTTTTTTTAACCCTTACAACAGGCATCTTTTATGATCCACATGATATAATGATTTCTGTAAGTGCCCCTTTTATTAGTCACTACTCCTTCCTTTTCATGAGTCCATCTAAAATACTTTAGACAGTGGATTTATTCTCATGTGGAGAATTTAGAGCAGATTCCTCATCTATCTTCAAAGATGTTTTGCGCTTCATACCATATAATTAAAAAAAAATAATAATATTTGTAGATAAGTCCTCAATTTATTTCTTAAATGTCTCTGTTTTAAAGTGTGATCCTAATAAAGTTGCTAAAATATACTAAAACAATATTTTTCTTTTCCAATTAAAACATTTATCTTTTCAAGAACAAATTCTTCATTCATTATTGTGAATTCAGTGGGAGATCCTCTTAAGAGGAGTGTCACATTTAGTAAACTAGTCAGCTCTAAATCAGCATATTTCCTTGATAACTAAACATACATCTATTTCATCTTTAGTGAAAATTATTTATTTTTAGATTTTTTTTTTTTTTACTGAAATTATGAGGGAAAAAATCATCTGAGATATATATTCTGGACAATTAACTAATGCATTTGATATCTTCTAACTATAATGTGATTCATAACAATGTATTTCATTATGACTACATGTTTAGGGACTGTCTGAGACCAGGTGAGTAATTGTATTTATTCTGAATACCCTTTGAGTTTCTATACTTAAAGCCATATTTGCTATAGGAATTACTTTCTGTTCCCTTGTGTCTCATTCTAAACTGAGAACAAAAATGAATATAAGCCACTGCTATACCATTTAATAAGGATTTGTATAACACCAAGTGAGTATAGTAAGTACAGCAGAAAATAATACATGTGAAACTATTTTAATAACGTTATGGTAGCATTGTGTTATATGAGATTTAGAATAGAGATTAACAACTGTTAATAAGCTTTTATCTTTGACCACAAGATAAGCTGCTTAAAAACATTGAGGCTTTGCCTTAGTTCAAAGTCTGTAGTGATGGAAAGCTCCAGAATAAAAGTTCTGTCCAGATTCTGTGCTTCTTTCATGCTATCTTCTACTGGAAGAGACTCCAAAGATTGGTAGTTATGCTCCCATAATAACTTATGCAACTCCGGTATCAGTGTAAGTATGTGAACCAAGCTCCCTAGTATATACCAGCTCACTGGCACAGCACTCCAGTGCTACCTTAGCAGAGTCTGTTTAGTTGACTCATTTAGGGATGCACTATGGATAGAAAGTGGATTTATTTAGTTGATTTAATCTTTTTGTACATGTCAAAAGAAGATACAGCAATCCTTTAAAAGGAAAAGAATACTTAGCTTTTGAAAAGGTAAGTGTTTGAAAAGTAGTCTCCAGAATCCAAAAGAAAAACAAACAAACAAAAAAAAAGGCAAATATAACCTTGTTCATGGACACTTTTTCCTCCACAACTCGGTTGAGTAATGTTGTTGATGACTATAAATCCACCACCATTCTTTTCTAAATACACCTGTTCCAGTGGGCTAAAATAGGAGAGAGGAATGGAAGACCTAGAAACCCAGGTAGGTAAAGTCCATATAATACTAGAAAGTACATTCAGTGCCTTGATTTCCAAAGAAATCCCCTTTTTAAAAAGATTCATTCTCCAGCACTTACTAGTAATCTTTTCTGGACTGCTAATCCACTGCAACTGCAAAAGTTATTGTGGCTGGAGGTATAAATTAAGAAAGAGAAGGACAAAGAATATGATGCTTTGGGCAGACTTTCAATTAGTATGACTCCCTTTAGCAGAGGTCAAATGTCAGGGACCCACCATACTACCGCAACAGTAGTAGAAGTAGGAACAACAGGAGGACATCTGAATAAAAAGTGCTCTTGTTCAAAAAGCTGTCATGGAGATTTCACAAGTTTACTATGGGATCAAGTATGTAAAGCTGAGACAGCTCTGCTTTAATTCCTATAGTCTAAGGTGCTGTTCGCATCACCTCCTGCCTGGAAGAAATTCAAGCTTCTATGGGCAACGACAACATTCAGTTTCAAGGAGCCACCAGGTGCTGCTGCGAAATCTTGAATCCCATAGCTTCTTGTAAACAGATGCCAGCCCTCCTCATTCACTTTCTTTTTTTTTTTCTTTTTCCTTCATCCTGAGTGTTTGTAAGGCACACTAGCAAATGCTAGTCCACATTTCCAAGCCTTGAAGGGTGGTCTGGAGGAAGACCAAGTTTTGTTCAATGCCTGTGTTGGTTAACACAGAATGCACTTTTTGCAGAGAGATAAAATTCAGTTAAACTGTATTTGAAGAACCACTTGTTTGCTCAGTTTGAGAATTTCTTTAATTATTATTTTTGTTTCATTTTATAAATAATCCAGAAAATCTTCAACATCAATGAAGCTAAAAGCATGCTCATTTTTAACAGCAGCATAAGTATTAATCACAATCACCAGTCCAGACTGCGGATTTTATTTGGCATAACATGCACAACTATGCAACAATTATGTAAAAATGGAAGTTATTATGAGCTGTAATTAATATACTGTGTTACTAGCTGACTCAAAGCACTTTGCTCAGCATCCTTAGCTTTAAAGACTGCATCAGAGTGGTGGTAAAATGTATGCTAGATTCAGTAAAGCACATCAGCAGCCCCAGGATTTCTCTTCTAGTGGTGACTAGCATTACCATCTGCAACATGTGTTGCAGACTTGTTGTATTTTATTTGTGCTGGAATCTTGCTATTTAAAAATAAAAATGAAGAAAAAAAAAGAAAAGCAGTATAATTGCTGATTTACCACCACTGCTTAATCTAATTCAGTTCTTAATGGTCCATTTGCATAGCAGAATTTGCATTTTATTTCACAGAAAATGTTATGACTCCACCACTCCTTCAGATAATGTATTAGAAAGGGGAAACAATAGTACAAGTGAAGGAGTGACAAATCTCCTACTTTTACTAAAACAACTTATATATTGAAGGCAAAGGGAGTACAGGTGTACCATCTTTGCAGGTGAATCAAAAAAGTACCACCCTCCCCCATCCAGCCCCCAGTTCCATCCCTCAGGTTCCATTTTATTGGGTTTCCACAGCTCAGAAGAAGTTATTTTCAAACGTGCTGCTATCACATGCCACTACGCTCATAAAATTTTATTCATTGTGAAGACTGTGACAGAGAATGTGCAAAGATATATACAGGCATAAAGTGCCTTATCAAACTGTAATGTCGCTAAACATAACTATCCTCCTATTGACTTGGACCTAATCCAGGCACTAGAGATCACAGGCAAATTACAAGCTATTACACCCTTCCCACAGTGGGGTGATCAAAATAATAACAAATTAAGGATTTTTTTTGATTGTTGGTTTACATGTATTTCAGAATATTTTTTGCACTTCCTTCAAGGCTCAAAACCTATGGGTGACAGCTGTCATTTTAAAGGTGACTCATTACATTCATTTACAGAGTCCCCTAACAGATGGATAGGTCTTTGTTTCCCAGGGAACACTGGCAGGTTATGATTTGCAGAGCTTTTAATCATTTTAACAAAACTTATACACATCTGTCAATTACTCTATTTAGTGATGTTAATTATACAGCAATCTGAGAATGACAAAGAACACTTTCCTTTTTTTGAAACCACAACTCTTACATCAAGACAGGAAGAGTGCAACAAAAATACTTTTGAAGAGCTGTTTTCTTCCAGAGAGCTCTTTTCTTCCAGAGAAATGAATATAAGTACCAGTATTTATAATAACAGTAACATTTTATTTTCACAGTACCTGTCCACAGAGCTTTTTTCCTCTCCTCCCAAGCTACAGTGAAGCTATAAATCATTAAAACATACAACAGATAAAACATGACAAGCTGGAATCACATGAATAATTAAAACCAAAGTCACTGTGCAGAACTGATAATTTTGGTCAGGTACAGAATAAGGGCCTTCACTGTGGCGCTTTTTCTGGTCCTGATAGAGAGCACTTCAAGCTCCCAAGGCTTCAGAACAGAGGCAGCAGATGTATGTGTACCAGCAGACGTGGTGGCTCTGCCTCATGACTAAAACACAGCTCATTCATTCATTATAGACTCGAGGCCACAGTCCCCTTATGTAAACCAGATTTTTTTTTTTTTTCAATGATTTTGCAGGACATCCACATAGCAGCATCTTTACAGAGCAATGACACAGGGTTTCTTTTTTGAGATCTATAATGTTCAATATCAGGCAGAAATCTGAACATCTAAATGAAAACTTTTTAGGGAAATCTAGAAAACTTTTTAGTAAAAATACTTTCACAATATCTTATACTTTTTTTTTTCTTTTAGAATTAGAGGGATTTTTTTTTTTATTCTGGTACCTACTACAAAAACTAAAATATCCATAATCCTTTCCCATGTAAACACAACTTAACTGCACCTTAGTAACAGAATCCTTCCTGCTTTCAAAGATGCTACCTTTTTAAGATCTGTCAATGGAAGATTTTGGTGTCATCGGGCAGTTCTTAGTACTATTTAATATCATTACATTAGAATTTGAAGACCCTAGAGAAGGACTCACAGCTTCTTTTTAACCACTGTTTATATGTAGTGAAATATTTTGTATTGCAAAGGTATTACAGGAGCACAGCAAAACAAAACAAAGCAAAGCAATTCAATGTTTTGGACAGAGAAAATCTTATTATCTCCAGACCAGTCACAGCTGGAGTAATAAGACTGAGAATTTGTAAGTTACACTCTGCACAGGGAATATGTGTTGGAGCCAGAAATTTAACTTCAGTTTCCCTAGAACTCTCATGCAGACCTTGAACTACTACAATCACCTTTTTGTCTTCTTCTGGAAGCCCAAATAGGTTATGGATCAGAAAGGCAGTTGCCAGAATTTAACCACATTCCACAACAGTTTAACCCCAGCTATTAACCTCTTTTCTGTGTATTCTGTATGATTTCTCTGCCATTCTTCCAGCAACAAAATAGTCGGGAAGGGTGTTTCCCAACATTTTCTTAGGGACCTTAGTCTTCTAAGGTCCTCGACATCTATGTGTATATTTCCTTGGAAAGAGTATGACTACATTCAAATGCTATTCTGTAAAGTAAAATAAGTGTCAGCTGGCACCATACAGTTTTGTTATAATGAAAACATGAGGTGGTTGCCATTACACAGTCCTGCACTAATGAGAACAGTAGGAGTCTAGCATTACAATGGTCTAATGAAAACAGGAAATGGCTAGCATTAGATTGGTATAATGAAAACAGGAGGTGGCTGGCATTACACTTACACGATAAATAAATTAAGATTTCTGACCCTACCAGTCTCGTCTACATTATATATGATTCCAGTGTACAAGAAAGAGGCTGATGCAAAGTCAGGGCCAGTGACAGTAAAGAGCATTCTTTGTCACAAAACATTAGAAGCAGAGGGGTGTCATTTCTTGCTTTTTAAAATTTATTTTCAGCAGCCATCCATCAGTCAAATAGGGATATAGTTTTAAAAATTGATACATAATCTATATAGATTCTTCCTTTAATTAAAAACAAATCAAAAGCAGTGTATTTTTTGGTGCCTGGTCTGTTGGAATGTGAAAGGTTAAAAGTAGCTTCTTGAGAGTGAAATTCAACATGACAGGACTTTTTAATTAGCCTCCCACTTAACCCTCCCCAATTTGGGCTAAGTATCTGATGGCTAAAAATACTTTGAGATGTTTCAGGTAATGTAGACAGTGAGACCAAGAAGGAAAAAAAAAAACATGCTGAGGAAAAAAAAAAATAAAAATGTTAAGCACAAAATCGATCATTCAGCTAATGGGCTTTCTTTCAGGAACAGGAAGGTCAGGTGTGTTTCTTCCTTGTTTTTCAAGGTAACCTCTCTAGCTGAGCATTTTTAATTATTATTGCACAAAAGGGTCCTCTCTTTAGCTCTTAGACAATAAATACACAACCATCTTTCCTTTTATTGTGACTTTTAGAGCCATCAGAAACTGACTGATTCTCATTCTCCTTAATCTGGCTGAATTCACCATCAAGTTCGTAGAGTTCAAGGCCAGTACATTAAGACACTGCATCAGTCCACTCCTATGGTACCTTTCAGCCCCTCAGTCTCCCATTTCCCATCCTCAAGATCAACCGCATCATTTCTGAATATTTTCTGTCAAAACCAAGAGACAAATTGAAGCAAGAAGATGTTTGGAGTATGATTTTCAAAGCAGCAATTAGCATGCCGGAATGTTCCAGCATAAAACGCTGTGCCTCCTGCAGCCTGGTATTCTGCCGATAGCTTTGGTTTCCGCGCTCAGATTGCAGTGAAAATATTCTAGTCAGGTAGCTCTGAGTGAAACAGCAGCGTGATGCAAATAAGGAACAGATAATCAAATCAAACTTTCTAATCGAGTTTTGCTATGCTGACTCTCTTATTTCTCTCTAGCCTGCAGTTTTCATGTTGTTTTACAACACTGCAGAATTAGCTTAAAGAGTAAATACTTGTGAGTTTATAGAATCTTGTCATGTCTTATATATACTGAAGAACAAATGAAGGAAAATAATCTTCCTGTGCTGCTTCTGTTATTGCTTTAATTTCTTTGCATCTTTGGCATGGTACAGATTGAATCCTTTGGAAGGAAAGGAATAGGAAACGTAGAAGAAGCCAGAGGGGTAAAACAAAAAAAATTGCTGTTAAGAAATTTTTACTTTCCTTTTCTTTTTTTATTTCTTCATCAAGCAACCAAAGAAAAAAAAAAAGAAATAGTCATAGCTTACAGACCAGATTTAAAACTAAGATGTATGGCACTGGAAGCAGCATATGTCTTAGAAAATCTGCTGTTATGCGTTGTGTGTGCAAGCCACAGACATGGCTTAATCGAGATAGGAGGCGACACGTGCCGTGCAACTGAGATTAGTGTCTGGCCCTCAGCCATTAATGCTGGCATCCCAGGAACTGACACAGTTCTCTGCCAAACTTCTGCTGGGATTTGGATTCACTGAATCTGACTCGCAGTCTTTAATCCCCCCAAGCAGTATCTGTTTGAATTGTGGAGCTTGCAAAACATCCAGGTGGTGGTCCAGCCATGACAGTGCCTGCATAAGCTCAAGAAGTGGCATACTCTGTTTAAGAGTTTTACTACACAGAAAGCTTCTAGTTCTCTACCATGCAAGCCTGAATGTCAGAGCTGACCCCTCTTCTTTTTCTTATGCTATTACACTGCAGAGACAGTAGTCATATCGTCCATTTCATAAGCCTTCCAATCTTTTTGAAATATTTGAGATCTTTCAAATGTCGTGTGCTATAAATCTACTTGATGGGTCATCATTCCGTAAGCAATATTTTTCATTAGCTTTGAAATAAAATGGCATTTTGCCCTATTTTTAAACTAACAAATTTTGTCAGGGCTGGCATCTTTATTACATTACCAAATATATCAGTCAATACCACCTGGTGTAATTGAGTCTTGATTCAGATAGTTACTTAAACTATGGATTTTTCAAAGTCAAATTTTCTGGCAGAAAGAATATTGTTTTAATATAATTTTAGATAAATAGGTAGTATATCACTGTAACTAGTAGTCTTGATTTAAGATAATGAATTGACCTCTCAGTGTATAATATAGAAGATCATTTGTAATTGTGTCGCACCAAAAAAAAGCTGTATAAAAGCCATTTGATTATGCTTGAATTCTATTTCATGCTGCATACCAAAACTAGCACCTGACACTCACAGTAGGATATGAATGAGTGTGACAGTGAAACCCCTATAGAAGCCAAGGTTTTTAAGTTGTTTTAAATAATAATAGGGAATATGGTCCCATCTGGGTTTCTCAGCAAGTAAGGAAAATGAAAAAGGTGTCTATCTTTTAGTGGAATACAGAAATTAAAATGTAAAAAGTCTGGCAAAACACACACACACACACACACAAGGAGAAGAATCACAGGAAAGTAAAAGATTTAAACCTGAGCCACATGGATTCATCTAAACTACATTCTGAGCCAAACATTTATCCTAGATATATTCACTTGTAACAAAGGCGTAATTCTACATTACTACACAGTTAGCTAATTAAAAGTTTGCCTTTTTTTGATGTGCATCTGTAATCTCATTTTGGACAATCCATTAAATTACAAATATAGAAATGGCATCTAGACATCATTTATTTCCCTGTGATTGTTTTCTGCTTTTATTTATAGGTTGAAAAAATACTTGTAAAATCTAGATAATTATTTAGAATGCCCTTATCTTAACCAAACATAAAGACTGGATTATAAGCAGCACTTCCACATAACAGAACACTTCCTATCTTTTTCCACATTACTAATTCAATTTAATTTGTAAATTATTCTCACACATTACATTCTTATAACTTTCTTGCCATTCCCAAGGCAGATAAGATACAAGAATACTTACTTTAAGGCACTATAATTTCTGTGACGATAGACACAAAAAATTTGTAAATTATATGTGACCACAAAAGCCTCACAGCTTAGATATAGCCTGAATTTTCAGTATACACAAAGCCTATTTTACTACAGTATATAGTTGTGCCAGATCCAATCAACTAAGTGTAACTCACCCTAGCCAGTTCTTGAGACATCTCCAAGGAAAACAGTGAGATCTACTAAGTAAACTGTACTGTTTACCAGGTGATAGTGTCCTTTTCTTCTAAGCCAACATTAAACTAATCAATATTAATCTAAATGATTTCACCTGATAAGTTCCCTACCTTTTCAGAGTTTATGACAGGACCTCTGCCCTCATTGTCCCTCTTCTTATCCTATGATAATTTTTTACTAAGTTTATATGAAAATTTTTTACTAACTTTATATGAAAACTTTTTACAAAGTATATATGGAGCATTTCCAAATGTTCTGTCACCTTTGCTGTTCCATGGCCCTGTACATCTATTACATGGCTGCCAGAGGTAGCAGAAACTGAGACTGGTGCTCCAAGTGGGCTTGTCCAAAGGTGCATATCTACTATTATTCTGGTTTTGGGAAGAATTGAGAGCTTGTCTTGCCTTGAGCTTTTTCTTTTTTGGATTGGAGATAAAAAAAAAAAAAGGCATTGATTATTAACGTCTCAAAGACAGTTCTTGCAAATAAACTGCAAGACTTCATGGAGATATTTGGACCAGACTTCAGTTTGGATTATTATATTAATGTGCTTAATTAATTATTTATTAATGTGTTATTGTATATGTGCTATTAATTAATTATTTATTAACATGTTTAACCACTCAGAGGGTTCGCTGACTACACCAAGCTGTGTGGTGCCATTGACATACTGAAGGGGAGGGATGCCATCCAGAGGGACCTTGACAGGATGGAGAGGTGGGCCTGTGTAAGTCTCATGAAGTTCAGTCAGGCCAAGTGCAAGGTCCTGTACATGGGTTGGGGAAATTCCAGGCACAAATACAGACTGAGTGGAGAATGGATTGAGAGCAACCCTGAGGAGAAGGACTTAAGTGTGCCAGTGGATGAGAAGCTAAACATGAGCTGTCATTGTACGCTTGCAGCCTAGAAAGCCAACTGCATTCTAGGATGCACCAAAGTGAGTGTGGCCAGCAGGTCGAGGGAGGTGATTCTCCCCCTCTACTCTGCTCTGGTGAGACCTCACCTGGAGTACTGTGTCCAACTCTGGACATCCCAACATAAGAAGGACATGGACCAGTTGGAGAAGGTCCAGAGGAGGGCCACGAAGATGATCAGAGGGCTGGAGCACCTTTCCTATAAGGACAGGCTGAAAGAGTTGGGGCTGTTCAGCTTGGAGAAGAGAAGGCTCCAGGGAGACCTTGTTGTAGCTTTTCAGTACTTAAAGGGAGCCTATAGGAAAGACAGGGAAAAACTCTTCAGTAGGGCCTGTTGCAATAGGACGAGGGGTAATGGTTTTAAAATAGAGGGAGATAGATTCAGATTAGATATTAGGAATTTTTTTTTTACGATGCGAGTTATAGAACACTGGAACAGGTTGCCCAGAGAGGTGGTAGATGTCCCGTGTCTGGAAATGTTCAAGGCCAGGTTGGATGGGGCTCTGAGCAACCTGATCTAGTTGGGGATGTCCCTGCTCCTTTCAGGGGTGTTGGACTAGATGACCTTTAAAAGTCTCTTTCAATCCTAACTATTCTATGATTCCATGAATAGCCCAGGAGAGATTTCATATCTCCAGGAATGGTATAATTGTACCTCTAACACTGTTTAAAAAAAAAAAATCAAATATTTGAATACATAATTATGTAATAATAGCAAAAATTACTGATTCTGTCCATGCAGGTAGTTTTAGTATGACTAATATTTGCGCAGTTACAACATGAGTGAAAATTGTTTACAGAACATTACAAAGCAGGCACAGACTTTTCTAGAATGGCTGTAATGCACACACTGGCTTGTGTCAGACATAATTGGTAGGTTAAAAATTTCCTTGTATTTTGGCATGAATAGTATTTTAGGAACTCTGGTAGTAGAGAATAACAGTAGTTTATAATCATATAAAATTTTGTCTGCCGTTAACCATACATTCTTATTATGTGCAATGTAATTATTACGTTAGTGAAGGAAAGATTTCATATCCTCAGGAAAAAGTCGAAGGTCTCTAGGAATGGTGTAATTGTACTTCTACCTTTTTGTCTTTTTTTTTTTTTTTAAACAAAAAAAAAAAAGTCTGGTAACAATCTCCTAATGCAAATGCTGATGGCAGTGACCAGGAACAGCAAAGACCTAGTGGCAGTCTCAGAGGGTGGCTTGGGTGGCAGGGTTTCTGAGATGATTACGTTAATGATCTGGAGGTGAAATGGGAAGGCATGTAGCAAATTTTGGATTCTGGACTTTACGACTGCATATTTCATCTTATTCAGGATGTTGCTTGGGAACTCTTTGGGAAGCTACCATGAAGGAGAACGAAGTCAAGGAGAGTTCTTTGAAGAGAGCTTAAAGACTTTGAAGAGAGCTTAAAGAGTTCAGGAATTAATCATAGAATCATAGAATGGTTTGTGTTGGAAGGGACCTTCAAAGGTCACCTACTCCACCCTTATTGCAATGAACAGGGACATCTGCACCTAGATCAGGTTGCTCAGAGCCCCATCCAACCTGACCTTGAATGTTTCTAGGGATGGGACATCCACCACTCTCTGAGCAACATCTTTCAGTGTTTCAACACCCTCACTGTAAAAAAATGTCTTCCTTATGTCTAGTCTAAATCTACCCTCATACAGTATAAAACCGTTACCCCTAATCCAATTGCAACAGGTCCTACTAAAAAGTTTGTCCTCAGTCTGCTGTGCAGGAACACTAATGATTTTCTTGGCTAAGCATGCAAATTTCCAATAAACTTAAACAAACAAAGGGAGTCCACGAAAGCTGGAATAAAAAAAAAAATTAGACAACATGGCAACAAGGAAGAAGTATGGAGGAATTGCTTAGGCACCTAGGGACAAGATCAGGAAAACAGAAGTCCAACTGGAGCCAAGACTGGTGAAATACACAAAGGTAAACAGGTAGGAATTGCATAGTTATGTCAGTTGCAAAAAAATATCGGGGAAAATGAAAGGAAGGTGATGGATGGGAAAGACAGTCTACTCATGGTCAATATTGAAAATGCTGAAGGACTCAACTGACCTCTGTGTGCACCAGAAAAATTTGGGAAGGAGAAGGGATTCCCATTTTTAGAACAAAAGGTTGTAGAAGTTAGGTGTACTTCATATAATGGGACTGATAAGCTTTATTAACAGGTGCTGAACAAGTTGATTGGTGTACTTGCTGCCTATCATGTCATCTGGAAGAAACAAACCAAACCAAACCAAAGCCGAAGGAAAATTAATCTTTAAGAGAGGCAAAAAAGAGAATCAAATAAACTGTTATCTGGTCACTCTCCTCAGTGCCTAGGAAGATCAAAAAGCACATGCTCTTGGAATCCACTTCAAAGCAAGTGAAAGACAAGAAAAGTCATCAGGAATACTCAACACGAACTTTCCAACAGTAAAGTGTGCATAAAAAAATCTGCTATCTTTGTGCAATTTCATGACTGGGTATATGACAAAAGAAAGTGATGTATAGAATTTGCCTTGACTTTAGTGAGGTTTTTGTCATCCTCCCACAGCTGAGGAAGTATGTGCTGGGAAAACAGTTAGGTGGGTTAGTTATGTGGGCTGAAAATTAACAAAATTACCTGGATTCAGACACAACAATGATCAACAATGGTTAAATGTCCCTCTGGAGAGCAATGAGAAGTTCAATACTGTAGAATTCCATGCTGGGACCCATAATGTTCAATGTCTTCAATGACCTGGATAGTAGCACAAACTGCACTGAGAACATCTGCAGATGAAACAAACTGGAAAGTATAACTGTGGCCATGACAAATGTCACAACTCTACCCAAAGAGAATGCAGTAAACTTTAGCAGCAGACCAAAAGAAAGCTCCTGAGGTTCCATAAGAAAAAGTGGAAAGTTCTGGACCTAGGGAAAAATTATTCCATGCATCAACACAGGTCAGCAAGAGACTAGCTGAGTTAAAGCCCTGCAGAAAAGAGCTTGAGAGTAATGGTGTACAGCAGGTTGGAGATAAGTCAATGGTATTATCTCTTGTGAATAAGGCAAACTATATACTGAGCTATGTTAAGAGACTCTGCCAAAAAAAAAGATTAAGGGAAGTTATTCTTCCCCTCTACTTAGCACTGGTGAAGTTGTATGTAAAATACTGCATTCCGTTTGGGACTTCACAGTTTAAGAGAGATAAGAAAAAATTGGAGAGGATCTAATGGAGAGCTGCAAAGAAAAAAAAAAAAAGATTATCAGGGCCACAGAATATTTACCACGAATGTCACCTGAAAAAACTTAGGTTGTATAGCTCAGCGAAGAAGAAACTAAGGGCTTCTGCTTATATCTATTTGAAGAATGATGCAAAGGTGATGCAGCCAAAGTCCCCTTCGTGGTACCAGATGATATAACAAGGGGCAAAGACCACAAGTTGTAGCTTGGGAAAAGAAAATAGTACATGAAGAAAAAAATCTGGAGGTGGGCAGTGCAGCACTTGGCCAAGTTGTCCAAGGAGGTTGTAGAATCTGTGTCCATGGAGGTGTTCAAGACAGCTAGAAAAAAATGAAGGCTGATTGACCTAATATTGGTGATAACACTACACCAAAGAATGAGTTGGACTAGAAGACCACCTGAGGTATCCTCCAAGCAACATTTCTGTGGTTCTATGAAATTCTGTGTGCATTACAAAGAGCAGCTGGCTGAAATGTGGGTGTTAGTAAAGTGAGTTCAACAAAACATCTGAGCCGGAGCTGGGACTTGAGGTTAGAGATGTATTATATGGGCAGCTAACAGATATGTCCTGGGGATCACTCTAAGTTTTGCATTCAGTGGGGGCAGTGAGATGGGCTACATTTGGTGTTATGGTCATAGTTTCTATTTACTTGTCAGCAAATTGACTACATCCTGGTAACATCCTGTTTGACAGGACTGTTGACAGGCTTTGGATCTGTTTTCCCTCTCCTATACCTTTGTGGGAACCCTTTGTACAAATTTGTAACAGTTTGTCTACCATCACAACAAATAAACAACTACTGGGTTTATTTATGCTGTTCTGTGTCTTTAAAACAATGGTTTCTTTTCCTTTGTCACAGATTTAATTTTCAAAAAACAACACATGTAAACTAGGCACAACAGCATTAGAGTCTCATTGTCAACAAAGAAAAAGAGAGAATAATTGACAGCATAAACTTTCTGATCCTTACAATTCCTCTCCAAAACAAAAATTAGACATAAAGACTTATTCTAAACCTGAAATAACTAGACATACCTATTTCTGTTTCACAACAGACACTTTCATCAATTTATTAATTAGTAGACCTGAATATAATTTTTTCTCACTTAGGACACCAAAGGTGCCTTTGCTAAGTTAGAACTCTGAGTGTGCCCTGTGGTTTCTACTAATAGGTCTCACTGAATACAGTTATGTTTAGAAACCTGTGGCTTTAATGATATACATATGAGTATCCAGCACTATTGCAGATGTCCTGTAGTGTTGTCTCATAGTTATCTTCTTCTCTGTCAATTTTTTTTCCCCAATATGACATCCATTGGTTTTTTTTTTAAGACAATAGGAAGAATGATTGGAGGTTCCAGGGAGAGAGAATGCCAGATTTTATTTCCCAAAAATATATTATGGTAACATTTTTACCTAATATTTCTAGTTTCAATAGCTTCACAACTCAGTCAACTTAATAATTTACCAAACCATGCTAACTGCAAAGAGGAGAAACAAGATATGTGGGAGGCCTTGGATTTTTATCTGTATAGGACAAAACCTTTCAATTTTTTTTTTCTAAAGCTGTTTGTCTCCTTTGCTGAGAGAATGAAAGGGGAAGCAATTTCCACTCAGAGTATCTCAAAGTGGATCTTTGTGTCTATTATGCTTTCCCAAGATTTATCTAAGTCACCTGATAATATATGACCACACTCAACAAGGACTTGTACAGCTTAGAAATACAATTTGCATTCAGTGTGACACAGAGTTCCATACACACTTTTACAAATCATTGTATTCTAATGCATACACTTTCCCTGGATGCCTCCTATATAAAGCCTTTCAGTAACTATTACCATCTGCTTCTTAGCCCCACTCAGCTGTACTGCTTTGGAGCCACTTGCAGCAGAATATATATAGAGAGACGAGCAATCAGAAGATTTAAAAAAAAAAAAAAAAAAAGATACTTCTTTCTATAATAACAAGAGTTTGTAGAAACAGGATATCTTACTTTCATTCTTTATGTTCCACTGACACTAAAGAAGGAACTGGAGAGCAATCATGAGTGATCAAGCCCTTCCCATCTTGGTTATTATACAAATGGACAGGTAAGATGCATTTTTGACCCCTTGGGACTTCCCTGACTAAAATGATCTGGTTCCAGGCATAGCGGAATAGTTGTAAAAGTTACAGTGGAATACACAAAGGAGCAACATAAAGTTTATTTGCTGTGTGGGTGAGTTGGTATCTTTATTATAGCAAGAGGAAATCAAGTAGGCTTTATAACTAGAACGGTAACAGAATTTTGCAAGGCCAAAGGATGGTATTTCAGCTAAAGGAATAATCCAAAAATTGAACCTTGCTAATGTGCCTTGTTAGTGCCAAAGGCAAACGTTTTCAGCTCCTTGAATTGCATTGCATAAGGACAGAACTGGGAAGAAAGTGAAACTTCTAAAGCAGACAGTTGTTCTATGATGGTGTTTCTACTAGCTATATAGTGTATGCATATGTTGACAAACAAAGCAACAGCTGTTTTATTGGCAATATTCAATGTTGAGACATTGATGCTATGCCTTACAGAGAGAACTTTTCTTGTAGCAAACTACAGCTAAATGCAACATCTCATTCTGCCTGAACCCCAAAGGAAACTAAGCAGGTATCCACACTGCATTTTAAATTATCAAATTGGAGAATAAGAGCAGCATGTATTAGAAGGTTTAGCACAATTCTCTATCTTTTCTTGCTCTTTTTTTTTTTTTAACTAGGTTAGTTATCTCTAAAACAAAAATCACTAGGTTTGTGCAGCACAAATGCACTCATAGGAAGGTTAGAGATAGCAACTTCTGTATGAAGCCACGCATTCTTCTAGCTTGGCAAAATTCCTAAGGAGGATGTAAGAAGAGTCGTGAAGTGACTTGTTCTCACCTTGATGAGCACTTAACATGTAATTTCCTGTTGCTCTCAATTATTGTAGATTCCACAAGTGTTTACTATTTTTCACATCCTGGAACCCATTGCCATATGATGATGAATGAATGCAATGATTTGTTCTGTTTTAACAGAAGTCTGATGGTAAGGCAAAGTAACATATTTAGGCTAATCTACATTACTACTTCTTGAAACTTTAATAAACTGTCAAAAAAGAAGTGCTAACATTATGGTGAAAAAGATGCTCCAGAATGACAGACTTTTTTCCAAAGAATAAGTTATTTCTTAAAAAAAAAAAAAAGAAGGAGAAAGTGGTGCATTTTGCAAATGTATTATTTGTATTAATTATGTAGAAGGTCCTCTTTGCTTGTGCAATTACATTCCCATCTAGTACCCAAGGAAGGGGTTTAAGTGATTAGGAATTTGACAACTCATTAGCCTTACTCATTAGCATAGAATTTCTTTCTTCTGTAGGCAAAAACTATGAAAAGCCTTCAGCAAATTTTTATCAACCTTTCAAATGTTTTAGGTATTTTTTCCTTCCTTTCCTCCATCCTTTTGTGCTTTGCTCTTTATCCATAAAAAGAAACAGCTATTATGAAATAAAGTGTTCACTTCTTCCTTTCTGTAGTCCCTTTCTTGCGTATTAAATCTCTTCCAGGCTAGTACTAGATCTAGAATGTAGCTAAATATCTACTTCATGGGTTCCTACAGGGTAATATTTGGTCCTGATGCAAATCCCCAGAAAAAAAAAAATCATATTAACTCTTTTGTATAGCACTATATGGGGCCTAGTATGCCACGTGGGATGAACTGAACCCTTATTTACTTTAACATTTTACTACAGATAGAAATAGATTGTGAACAAAATAAATTTAATGTCCAACATTTCACTTCAACAGTACATTTTCGTTTTGTCTAATACTTTCAGAGTATACCCTGTCAGCAAATGAAGAGCAATTTTTCAGCATAGGCTTAATCAGAAACAGACTCTGCCTTTTGGTCCTTCCTTTCAGACTTCTGACTCAAGTCTTAGATCCATATGGGATGTTTTCACCTTATTTCAGGAAGGAATCCTCCCTTCTGACAGATGGTATTTCAAACTGCAGGAATACGGCATTTTAAAATAATTTTGGGGAGATAGATTAGCTTCTGGAAATTTTCTGTGAAAAAAAAAAAAAAAGGAAATAGCACATATTTTCCTAAATAAATACATTCTAGACTTGCAAAACAATCAGTCGTTTTTGAAAATTTGTGTTCATAATGTGCATTTGATGGGAGTGTTCAGTGAACATTAAGCAGACAATATGGAAATTGTAATTTAAAGTAATAATGATGACAGGATTATTCAATCATAGCAAACATTGTTTTTTAAAAATAAAAAAAAGTCCGTAATCAACTCCAATAAAATGAGTTTAAGTCATTTATGAAGATAAAGTGAAGATAAAGAAAATTTTGACTTTTTACTCAATAGGATCAAAAAAAACCAACTTTGTAATTTGGATATGCTATTTATTGATCTGATAGAAAAATTAGAGAGAAAAACTCTCTGCAATATGCAGAAGGTCAAACTAGAAGATTTATAATAATGCTTTCCAGCCTTAGCATTGATGAAGCTATGAAATCCTCACACCTCAGAACACGCTACAATTTCCAGATGATGACAGTCAAGAGGAAACCTCTTTGAGGAATGGCTTATTCCACAACTTTTCACTCTAGGGAACTATTGCAACTTCCACTGAAATGTTTGGGACTGGACGTGTCGGAACAGAACACGATGTTAAATAGACTCCTGTTCTGATCCAGGATGTCAGTGGGTTCACAGATTCATATAATCAGAACGCTACATGTAAGGCTTCTTGACACTGTTTTGTTTTACCAAAGACTCTGTACTCATTTACTCTGCTCATAAATATTTGACAACTATATTTGCTTATGCAACACAAATGCATCATTTAAACCAATCCTTAGGGATAATTTTTGCAGTTGCTATAGTCTTCAGAGTACCGTGTTCTTTGTAAAATTTTGGTTTTGAACGTCTGTTATCACCAACAGTTTAAGGCTGTACAAAGAGTATATAAACACACAGATGTCAAAAAGAATGTTTAGGCATTTTTGATGGTTTCTTTGTGACGTTTTTTTTTTTCATTCTAATGCTTTAAATATTCACTTTAAAATGTAATATTCTCTTAAAATGTTCTAGGGCATAGCTAAAGGATGTCATTTGAGGCTACTGCCATTTAACACTACAGAAAATTTGTTCCTCTTTAAATGCACTTGTGTGTATGTCCCTGACCCAGACCATGCAGACTATGTCTATACTGCTAAATAAAATAAGGTTGAGGCCAGTTCTGCACCCTAAGGCACAGATGGGTTCACACTCATATTCTTCAGAGCTAAGTATCTCCTTTCAGAGTAGACTGGTCTCATGGGACACAAATCACTCAGCCCCAAGTCTCCTCTAGAATCTGTGCGGTGCCCTTTAGATCTTGCAACATAATTAATGTGTGTCTAAGCATGACAGGAGTGTTATTCCAAACGCTTCAAGTAATATGTTAGGGGATACCCTACACTGAAAGTTCAAGAACATAATATTTTTTAATCCAGGCTGATAAGAAGTAAGAGGACTGTGAGGACAAGATGCTTGACAGAAACAAGAAGGCACATGATTTGCAGAACAAAGAGTTTTAGAGTTTTAAAGGCATATTTCTTAAGTGTTGTATTATATTCTTTTAAGCTACTATACTCTGTTTCACCTTGTGAATAATTAGTCTTATATCTAGTGCCACCTGCAGTAGTCATGCTGTCAGTTAGGTAACTGTTGAGCAATATTGACAGCATGTGTTTCTCCTTGCTTTGACCAGCTATGACAAAACTTATCAAAGGAGTTCTATTCTGGAGATTTGAGAGACTGCATTCTCCATCTTTACCTCATGGAAGTCTTTGATCTGTCCGCTAAAAGTGCTCATTAGTGATGATGGACATGGGTTCAGAAGAAACCTGACCATCATTGCTTTCCTTTGATGATGTAGGAAGTATAGATGACTATTTTTGGTTTTAAATGTTAATATCTGTGAAATATTTATCTTTTTCTTTAACAGCTGCAAGTCCTCAAAGAGGTAAACTATATTCCAGGATGCTCACAAGACTCTGGGAAAAACTCTGAAACGGCAAAATTTGTGGGAGCTGCAAGCTCCAGCACAGCTGCATTACTGAGTCTCAGAAGAAAGTGTTAAAAATAAAATTTCAACCCTGAGAGCATCTATGGGGATTTGGGAAGATACCTAGTGTCCAAACCCTTCAGTATCAGAAAAGTGATGGGAAACTGCACTTGTGCAAAGCATTTGACACTGTTCTGCATTACATCCTTGTCTCTAAACTGGAGGGACATGGATTTAATGGATGAACCACTTGGCGGATATGGAATTGTCTGCATGACTGAACTCAAAGAGTAGGGGTCAATGGCTTGATGTCCAAGTAGAGACCAGTGAGGAGTGGCATTCCTCAGGGGTCCATATGGGGACTGGTCCTGTTTAATATCTTTGTCGATGACATGGACAGTGGGATACAGTGCACCCTCAGCAAGTTCACCAATGACACTAAGCTGTATGGTGCAGCCAACACAGTGGAGGGAAGGGATGCCATCCAGATGGACCTTGACAGGCTGGAGAGGTGGACCTGTGCAAACGTCATGAAACTCAAGGCCAAGTGCAAGGTCCTGCACATGAGCTGGGACAATCCCAAGCAGAAATACAGACTGGGCAGAGAATGGATTGAGAGCAGCCCTTAGGAGAAGGAGTTGTGGGAGTTGGTTGATATGAATTTCAGCATAAGCTGTCATTGTACACTTACAGCCCAGAAAGCCAACTGCATCCTGGGCTGCATCAGGTGGCTACCCCACCTGGAGCACTGTGTCCAGCTCTGGAGACGCCAACATAAGAAGGACATGCACATGTTAGAGAGGGTCCAGAGAAGGGCCACAAAGATGATCAGAGGGCTGGAGCCCCTCTCCTATGAGGACAGGCTGAGAGAGTTGGGGCTGTTCAGCTTGGAGAAGAGCAGACTCCAAAGAGACCTTTTAGCAGCCTTCCAGTACCTAAAAGGGGCCTACAGGAAAGATGAGGAGAAAGGGGCCTGTTGTGATAGGATGAGGGGTAAAGGTTTTAAAATAGGGAGAGGTAGATTCAGATTAGACATTAGGAAAACATTTTTGTTTTTACAGTGAGAGTGGTGGGACACTGGAACAGGTTGCCCTGAGAGGTGGTAGATGTCCCATCTCTGGAAATGTTCAAGGGCAGGTTGAATGGGGCTCTGAGCAACCTGATCTAGTCGGGGATGTCCCTGCTCCTTGCAAGGGGGTTGGACTAGATGACCTTTAAAGGTCCCTTCCAACTCAAACTATTCTATCATTACATGACTGAACCTCTGATTTCATCTGATTGTTATGGATTGTTATGTTATACTGCCTCAAGATAGCAAGCAGTTGTCTTGAGAGAGGTAGTTAACATCACAGAAAAGTTCAGCCTCTGGAGATACCTATTGTAGGATATCTCACTCATATTATGAAAGTTAGGTTTTATAAATGCCTCTCTGAAAGAATATTGGAAAAATGTCATCCACAGTAATTTCAAATTTATAGGTATCCAGAAAACCTGATTTAGGAATGAAGACATCCAGTAAAAAACCCAACCTCCCCCTTGCAGAAAATAAAAAGAGATAAATGAAGAATATGATAAAATCATTAAATATATAGAGTAAATGAAGAGAAAACTTTTATTCACTATTTTTCATAACTTAAGGTTTAAGGAGCACCTCAGGAGATAAACAGGCAGTAGCTTTACAATGATCAAAAAGAAATACGTTTTTCACACAGTGTGTAATTAAAAAGTAAATTTTATTTTCATAGGAGTTGATAAATCTCAGAAAGTACAAAGAAAATGTTCAGAAAACACAAGTCCTTCTGTAGTTATTAAAGACAGTGGCCTGGATGAAACTTTCAGTTCACAAAGCCCCAGGCAGTTGATGCCTGGAACAGGAAAGCAAGACCAGAGAAAGTGTTGTTTCATCCTTACCCTACTTATCATCTTCCCCTAATCATTTGTTGCAGCTTCCAAGGTATTGTCCTAAATGAGCCCTCTGTTGTTTTCTGCTATGGACACTCTAATGCTCTTGGGAGACTTGTAGAATTTTCACAAATGCCACCTTATAGACTGAATTCAGTACTGAATCTAATAATCTCCCACTTGAGCTAGATTAATTTTGAACCTTTGAATTTCTTTAAAGAAATATAGTCTAATAAACCATGTACTCTCACACAGTGTCTATGTAAATTGCTTGAATTAACACTACCTTGACATTTGTCACATTTTGTGTGAGATATTGTCTTTATTTATATATATATATATGTGTGTGTATATGTATACTTTTATGATGCATACATCTGTCTGTATAAAACTCAGGCATGTTCTGACTTAAGCTGAACATAGTGGATGTTTGTATCTTCTTTTTAGCTTAGCATAATGCACTAGATTGGACTTCAGATAATTTTTCATAGCTTATACAGACAGTTTTAAAAGACAGCAGTAGCTACACACTGCAAGGGAGTTGTAGTTATCCCTGGCCTCCATGGCCAAGTTCATTGACTTGTGTTCAAACAGTTCAGAGCCTATCCCTTCTGCATGTGATTTGCCATATCCTTACAACATAACATTTGGCTCAGGGTGTCCCGAGCTCCGTGTCAAGATATAAGTACTAGTTTACTTTTTCAAATTTTTAATAATTTTTTTTTTAAAGTTGAGAATGTCTGAAATAATGTGAAGAATGTGTTTCAGCCTTATAGACTGATGTTCCCACAGTCTAAAACTGAGGATATACCTCTGGTGGGTAGGTTCATTTTGACATTTTGAGATTGTGATTTTGGAGAACTGGGACAGGAACTCAGACTGGTTCAGTATCGTTGTATTGGGTTTTCATTGCCAGGTTTTGGTAGCAGGGAGCTACATCCATGTCTGATAGAGCCAGTACCAGCCAGCTCCAAGACAGACCTACCACAGGCCAAAGCCAAGCCAATCAGTGACAGTAGCACTGCTTCTGTGATAACATAATTAAGAAACGGTTAAAAAAAAAACCAAAAAACAACCTTGCACTACAGAAACAGCAGCCAAAGACAGGAGTGAGAATATGTAAGAGAAAAAAATTCTGCAGACACCATGGTCAGTGAAGAAGGAGCGGGAGGAGGCATCCCAGTAGATATTCCCTTGCAGCCCATTGTGCAGACCATGGTGAAGCAGGTTGTTCCCCTGCAGCCCATGGAGTTCAGTGGTGGAGCAGAGATCCACCTGCTGCCACACCAGAGGTGGATGCCCGAAGGAGCAGGCTCCTAGTAGGACCTGTGGGGAGAGGAGCCCAAACTAGAGCAGTTTTTCTGGCAGGAATTGTGATCCCGTGGGGGACCCATGCTAGACCAGGCTGTTCCTGAAGGACTACACCCAGCGGAAGGGACCCATGCTGGAGTAGTTCATTAAGAACAGCAGACTGTGGGAAGGACTCACACCGGAGAAATTTGTGGAAGACTGTCTCCCGTGGGAGGGACCTCATGCTAGAGTAGAGGAAGAATGTGAGGAGTTCTCCCCGTGAGGAGGAAGGAGAGGCAGAAACAATGTGTAATGAACTGACCACAACCCCCATTCTCTTTCCCCCTGTGCCACTGGGAGAAAGAGGTAGAGAAAACTGGGAGTGAAGTTAAGCCTGGGAAGAAGGGAGAGGTGGGAGGAAGGTGCTTTAAGATTTTGTTTTAGTTCTCATTATCCTACTCTGATCTGATTGGTCATAAATTAAATTAATTTTCCCCAAGTCAAGTCTGTTTTGCCTATGATGGTAATTGCTGAATGATCTCTCCCTGTCCTTATCTCAAGCCTCAAGCTTTTTGTTATACTTCCTCTCCTCTGTCCAGCTGAGGAAGGGAGTGAAAGACTGGCTTTGGTGGGCACCTGTCATCCAGACAAGGTCAACCCACCACTCATCTACACTGCATTTTGAGAATGGTGTTTGCCCCAAACACATTTCGTTTTTGGCTAAGGTAAACTAATTCATTTATTCAGAAAGAGTTGAAAATAAATGAGAGATCTTTGCAGGAATTAGAAAGAAAATATTCAGTCTTACTTTATAAATTAAAACATTAGCTTAACATATCACTTTTTGTGAGGAAGATGTCTCTTTTTTTTTTCCCATAGCTGCAACATTTATAATGTCTTGTTGCTGCTTTTCACAATTAATTTTAGTCAAAAAGTGAATGAACTGTAGTCAGCACAGTAAAGCCAATGTGGCTAGTTGAATCCTGCCAGTCTGGTGAAGACTAGAAGGATACCCAAAGAGATTAATTGTCCACCCTGCACAGCAATGAGCACTCAAAGATGCAGCTTTAATAGAGGCAACTTAACCTTAAAATCAGCAATTAAGAGTATGGTTTCCACAGAGACAGCTGTGAAAGATGCAATGGAATTGCAAAATAAACAAGTTGTAGAGTGTCAGATGCATAAACTAGCCTGAAATTAGAAGAAAAAGCCAGGAGTAAACAAGGTATGAATTGTTTTCTGCACTGTAACTCCTCACATGACCTTAATGCTTTGCTGTAAATGTAAGCAATTTAGAAAAAAACAACCAGGATCATATTTACAAGAAGTGTTGTATTTCATCAAGAGATAAACATATGAAGCTAGAAAAGAAAAAAAAATCAAATGCATTATGTGATGGATATTAGCAGTGGCTGGGATTCTTCTTTACTGTACAATAATAGTAAGAAGAAATCTGTTTCACTTTTTTAATACAATTCAGGATGTTAACAGGTAATAGTTCATCTGCATACAGAATATGTTGTATGAAAAAAAAAGTATCTGAAAGATAATCATTAAAGATGCAAAAATCAAACAATACAAATTTACAGAATGCTAGCAATGTGATTGCTTTAATTCAGTTTTATATTTAGATGTCTAAACATAAGTGGAAGGAATCTTTCCCTGGATGTTCTCAAGGACACTCAATTTATCCACTTATAAAATGCTCTTTTCAGCAGAACTGCATCCCTGTACACACAAAGCTAACGCATAAACTGTGTCTGTCATTTATAGCAACTGGAACTCATCCTGTGACACTGTCTTCATAGATATAATCAACTGTGTTACTCAATTAGTACCTAGTTGGGGAGGATGCTCATTTACTGTTCTCATTATTCAAAAGGTGTGAGGCAAAGCCTTGTTTAGTGCACACTTTTCAGACCCTGCTCTGGACACTGAGTTATTCTTGTTATCAGACACTTCTCTAGAGTCTCAAACGCTAAACAACCAGTATGTCTTCACCCCTGCCAGGCTGAGTTAATAGGATACTATTTTACAGATTAAGACCAGCAGAACAAGAATGTTCTAGTCAAATACCCAATTTGAGGCAGCTAGTATCTGATTATTCAAAGTACTTGGTATTAAACTTCTGTTTTATGTGTTCAGAGCACAGCCTCCAGCACTTCTGCAAATCAGACACACAGATAGTGAATCAGATATGTAGAAGACAGGCAAGAGATGCTACAGTCTAGGCTGACTGAGTTTTCCCAGGATAATTTCAGGGCTTTATTCAGTGGTTGTAATGCTAAATGCAGAAGTAGACTAACGTCACAATCTACATTTCTTACTCAAAATGTTGCTTTCACGAGAAGTTAAAATCTCTACTTTCATTCATTGAGTGACACAGGATCCACCTTCAATAGAAGTTAAAAAATATAGCTTTCACTTTTCTAAACTGTAGGAATTGTTCAAATTCTTCTCCTCAGCTTGACACTGGGACCAAACTTTTCTGTTTCCTGCACACATAGCAGTACACTGTTATGAAGATGACAGTAATCACCAGTTCATTTTTAACTGAAAATGTCAATATTTTGTACAGATCTTATGGCTATGCATGTTTGTTACATATTCTCAGGACATACCTGAAATCCCTACCCATACTTACTCTTCATTTGTGCATCCCAAATGGGTTTAGGTGAGCTCTACTTAGATGCTCAAGTCAGCCAAGACAAAGGTAGTTCCAGATGTTTTCCACAGCAGGACTGAGGTGAATAAGGGTATTTTGTAGGAGAAATGAAGACTCCCAGACTAGTTTTGCTCTTTTTAAAGTTAGGCATCTGAAGATACACCTTCCAGATGAACAAGGAGCTGCAGCAGCAGGCTGCTTCCTGAGGGGATAACGGCAGGAAACTAGGGTAATCCTAGAATTGCCAGTGCTCTCACTGGTGTGATAGAGTCCTACAGTGTCTGAGCATAGTGGGCAGAGCTGGAGGCTGGTGGCAAAGTCCATCAACAGCTCCCAACATGACAAGAAATACATCAAGTCGAGAATACGTCCACAGGATCCCACTGGGAGCAGCAAGACACAGGGATAGAGACAGGGCCCGAGGCAAGCTGCAGAGTATGTCCAAGGGATCCATCTACAAGGCAAGCTACCCACAGAATAGCGATGTGGTCCATCCAGAAAGCAGGACTGAAGACAAGTACCTCTATAACGCAGCCCAGGCAGTGTTTGAAGGCCCAAGGCTGAGCTGGAATTTGGCTCTTGGGCCTGTGAGCAGAGTACTAGTGGAGAATACAAGTGAGGCTGTTCCAGGCCATTAAAATCTACTAGAGCATCCATGACATAAATTTAAGATAATTCCGTGCTGGTTTTGGATCTTGTAGGAGGTACCAATTGCTACCACCTTAGGCTCCCCCTCACTAAACAAAACCACAACATCTTCCCTCTAGCAAACTTACATTTTTCCACTATGGTTTACGTGAGATTTTTTTTTATGAGTTCTGGTTATTGCTGCCTTTCTTCTACACACTTTCATTCTGGAATAACCTTTCTGAGGGGTGGTAAATTGCACAGCACTTACTAAGTAAGGCCACACTACTGATTTATGGAAAGGCTTCATAGCTTTTACTGTATTAGTTATTTCTTATGCTATTCCTCCAAACATGTTGGTAACCTTTTTTGATCCAAGTATCTCATTGACTTATTTACAAAGGTGGTCAGTTCTCAGGAGTTCCTGAGTTCCAGCTGGGACCAAAACAGATCCCAGGCCATATATAATGCACTGCAACACATTCTTTCTATTTCCACCAGTATAGCCTCTGTCTTCTCAGCCCTTTCCATGGTATTATCTGAGCCCTCTAGAAGCGCATCCACTTCAAAATAATTTTACAATTGATTTAGGTACTTTTGAAACAATTATAATCTGTGAATCCAGAAACTGTAAAACTGGAGAGCAGGTAGTTTTCATTTGCTAATGTTCTTCATAGTACCTTCTGGCCTTGATTGACAACTTTGTGTCATCTTTCCAACTTACTGCACAATCCTCTCTCTCTCTTCCAGATCATTAATAAAATGTAGTAAAAAAGCAAGGAGTTTAATGTGAAACCTTTGAGCACCTCTCTGTTAGCTCGCTGGCATTTTTTAAATCCTCCCATTTTCTGTTTCTTAGCCAATTCTGTCAGTTTTATCTCCCTTAATCTATCTTTAAAGTTAAAAAATATTTTATGTTACACCTATCACCTATAATTTTCCAAGTTTTTATTTTTTTCTCCTTAAAACATCTTTCACCTGATTTAACAGAGACAGTTACAACAGTCTAGATGCTGATATTGATCTAATCAATGAAAAGATCCTAAGCAGCCTCATATTACTGATGCCTCATGTTGGAGAAAACGGTATGAAAAGAAGTGGTGTAAGTGACATATAATAAATACTGTCTGTGCCAATTAATCTTAAATTTCTTCCTGATCAGTGTCAACAGTAAGAATATTTGTACTAATATTTCAGATAGACTGTATCACATTAGTTAAGGACTTTGGGGTGGATTATGACAGAACTGTGTTAGGAAGCTACCAGACTTGAAAGAATTTGAGCCCGTGTGTCTTGCTTGTTAGGGAAAGGAGGTTTACTATTAGTTATCCCATTATAAATTAAGGCTGGGGCTCTGACACTACCTTTTGGGACTAAACCAGTCCTGATGGAATACGTTACATGTACTCTGCAGAAAGCTTCTGAATGTAACCTTTTTTTTTTGGAACGTAGTAGGAAAGATATCTAACATCTCAATCCCAGCTCTGAGGTATGATGAGGTTTTTTTTTGAGCCAGCTTAAAAATGGTGTGTTTTGACACAGAGGAGCTAAAACTTAGAAGTCTGACTCATTTTCTGTGGTTATCTGTATATCCCTAACTTATAAAGAGGTTGGTGTCTAATTTTTGTGTCAAGGTAGACAGGATGAACCTGTCCCTAGGTAAACAGGAGAGTTTATCAACAGTGGAGCCTTTATGGATGTTGGATCACCTCTGAAAACAAATGCAAGCTGAACTATGATTGCATTTTTAGGATCTAAACCTTCATTGACATCCCACTTTAAGCACTTAGCTTCTGGTTTGGATTTGTCCAGTTGAGAGTGTGGGACAAAACTTAAGCTGAAGTGAATGGGTGCAACTGTACCAGATAATGGAGATAATCTCAATTTCTCTAGCAACCAAAAGTGCAATTTCATAGAATCATAGAATCATTAAGGTTGGAAAGGACATTTAAAGGTCATCTAGTCCAACCCCCCTGCAAGAAGCATGGACATCTTAAATGAGACCAGGTTGCTCAGAACCCCATCCAACTTGGCCTTGAATATTTCCAGGGATGGGGCATCTACCACCACTCTGGACAAGCTGTTCCAGTATTCCACCACTCTCACTGTAAAAAAAAAATTTCCTGATGTCTAATCTGAATCTGTCTCCTTCTATTTTAAAATCATTAGCCCTCATCCTTTCACAACAGGCCCTGCTAAAGAGTTCCTCCCCATCTTTCCTGTAAGTCCCCTTTAGGTACTGGAAGACCGCTATAAGGTCTCCCCAGAGCCTCCTCTTCTCCAGGCTGAACAGCCCCAACACTCTCAGCCTGTCCTCATAGGAGAGGGGCTCCAGCCCTCTGATCATCTTCATGGTTCTCCTCTGGACTTGCTCTAACAGATCCACATCCTTCTTATGTCGGGGGCTCCAGAGCTGGACGCAGTGCTCCAGGTGGGGTCTCATGAGAGCAGAGTAGAGGAGCAGAATCACCTCTCTCAACTTGCTGGCCATGCTCCTTTTGATGCTGCCCAGGATGTGGTTGGCTTTCTGGGCTGCAGGCACACATTGCCACCTCATGTTGAATTTCATATCAACCAATTTCATTTCAAACCTCCAAGTCCTTCTCCTAAGGGCTGCTCTCAATCCATTCTCTGCCCAGTCTGTATTTCTGCTTGGGATTGTCCCAGCTCATGTGCAGGACCTTGCACTTGGCCTTGTTGAGTTTCATGACGTTTGCACAGGTCCACCTCTCCAGCCTGTCAAGGTCCATCTGGATGGCATCCCTTCCCTCCACTGTGTTGGCTGCACCATACAGCTTGGTGTCATTGGTGAACTTGCTGAGGGTGCACTGTATCCCACTGTCCATGTCATCGACAAAGATATTAAACAGGACCAGTCCCAATATGGACCCCTGGTGAACATCACTCATCACCAGTCTCTGATCACTAGTCTCTGCTTGGACATTGACCACAACTCCTTGAGTTCAGCCATCCAGCCAATTCCTTACCCACCAAATGGTCCGTCTGTCAAATCCATGTATCTCCAGTTTAAAGACAAGGATGTCATATGGAACAGGGTCAAATACTTTGCACAAGTCCAGGTAGTTTTGTAGTTTACTAATTCATCATTCTATTCCATTACTTGTACTTTACTAATTCATCATTCTATTCCATTTACAAGCAGCAGTGCACCAAAAGAATCCTGAATATAGACAGGCAAATCAAATTTTCGTGTTGACCTCACTGCTATGAGGGAGGTTTACAGAGGCTCTCACTGTTCTGCTTCTTTTCCCTTCAGCTTCTTCAATTATGCTGCAAGGTCTCCCTCCAATTTTACTTTGTAAACTGCCTCCCTTTCTGACATGGAAATCATATATTTAAAGATACAAATTAATACATTTCTAGCAGGTCTTAAAAGACATTTTTAGGCAAGACTCTAAAGCCTAGGAATCCTTCCTCCTTGTCTGTGGTATGCCCTTTTGATGTGACCTCTAAGGGACTCCCAGACAGCTTGGTGCCTTCAACATCATAAATTTGTTTTCTTCGATTATATAATTCTTCATTAACAAGGGTTCAGAAGGTTCATTGGTACATCAATTCTTTTTGATATTTTGCAAAAGATACTAAGCAGCTTATTAAAAGCACTAATACTATAGAGAAACAATTATGAGAGTATATTACAGTTATAGAATTTGTTAAATGTTATTATACGTCTACATTCAAACTTGCGGTCTATATATACGAACACTTGTGACTGACTGTAATTTGTGTCACTATTTGTCTTTCTCATCCCTGACTTACGCATAGCCTTAAACACTTGGGTTTATTTCAGCCGAGAGTCACTTAATGTTAAGTGACCCAGCCTCAGGCTCTGAAGATTGGTTGAGTTGTCTCCTCTAGCTCTTGCCAGCTGCAGATGTGGCCAAGTGTATCTAGGAAAGAAAAAAAAAAAAAGAAAAAAAAAAGAGAAAAAGAGCAACATAGCATGATATAATCTTATTTATTTATTTAGTGAATTATTGTCAATAGAAGAAGCTAACTGCAACCAAAGATGAAATTAATTTTACTGTTCTCTCAGAACTTTTCCTTTTTTTATCTTGATTGTACAGATTATACTGTAGTATCCATAATGGTCACAATCAGTTTTGTATGAAATTGACCATATGTTTTTGAGAGTTGAGCCATAATCTCTTCTAACACTTCTTTTTACTTTGCTCCAACCAAAAAAAAAAAAGTAAAAGTAAAAAAAGTAAATATTGTTTCTTGATGTCCCTAGGTTAATAGACATTTCTTTTTTTTTTTGCCACATAAGAGCTGCCCACTCCACCTGGGCTCATGATGACTACTTATAGAACTCTTCTGAACCTGTATAGTAGCATACTCAAAAATTGTTAGCAGTTTGTCAGGTGAAAATATTCTAGGTAAAAATATATATAAGAACATATTAGAAGTGGATGACACCACCTGATTTGTCTACATATTATAGAATATTGAAAGCTATATTGCTGGTTCTTCTTTTCATAATGGTGTTACAAATATTTCAGCACTGAGATCAATTTGTCTTCTCCTTTGTAGAATAAATTTCACATTCACTGAACCTGTAACAGAGCACTCATTTTCCATCTTTCCACCTCACAAACAAAAACAGATAAAATCCTAACTTTTTTTTAATCTATGCACCTTATGAACAGGAAAAAAAAAACAGAATATTGCTTACTAATGTTATAATCTACATGTCTCATTGTAGTCCAGGTTATTTAAATCAGAAGACTGAGAAAAAGATAACATACAGTTGTATTCAATGAGGAACTAATCTCTGAAAGGTACATGTTCAAACCTAACCTCTTAGTTACATTATCTTCTTATATGTAATGTTAAGAGTGGAGAGACTTAACAGTCTAGGTTGTTGAAGAGATGGCATCCTCTCATCATGGAGATGAAAAACAGAAATCAGGTTACATGACTTGTTACAGTAATTTTGGTTCTGTGTTATATAAATGGAGGAAATTTTTGGTGATTTTTACTGTGGACACAATTGTTCCTTTAACTGTCTTAGTTCAGTATTATGATTTACCCTGACAGCTATTTTACTAATATGATAAATTTGCAGAATTAATTCACTTATTTTATTTTGTTTAGTCGTTCAATTGGCTGAAAAATCTATGCCAGTCATTTGGTCATAGTCTAAACATTATAAAAACTATCTACTCTGAACTAAGGACAGATTACAGTAAATAATCTGGTTGTGTTTTTCCTTTTGGCTAAATCTAGATTTCAAAGTAAGTAAAGAGATCAGCCCAATTCATTATTCTTCTAAAGACAGTTCTTTGCTATGTGGGGATTTGAGATTGTGGCTTTGAATTTGGAAGAAAAAAAAATGTTAAATGTTTGAAAGCCATAAACTGTAAAGAAAGAAGCTCATGTCTAATTTAGAAGGTTTGGCAAGTGTTGCATTTATTGATTTTATGTTTATTTTCTGTCCTTTTTTTTTAAAAAAAAAAAAGTTAAAATGTCACATGGAGTGCTGTAAAGCATAACATAAGTTCTTTCCATTCTGTGGTGTGGATGTATTCTGCTTTTTTTGGGCATCCTTTCCCTGTCAATACTTACATCTGTTACTTAAAACGCTATTCTTGGTACAATTGTTTTTTAAATGCAAATCCATATGTGTGATCTCAAGAGAAACTGGTAAATTTTACCAAATGGGCATCCCTAAATTACATGCCATCTGCAGCTAGTGATGAGAGGACTAAACTCAGTCAGCTGTGATCTTCCACCACTGCATCTATCATTTTGATTGGCTCTAGGGAAATCAACAGCTTTTTACTTGAACTTTTCCCACCCCCAACAGGTTATTATGGACTGGTTGAGACGTACAGGCTAAAGAGTGATCTCTTTTATCTGCAGCTAGACCTCAAACTGTTTTCTTGCAGAAATCAGTAGCAAAACTGCAAAATTCAGCAAAGCAAAAGTGAGCATGTCCTCTAGCACTGATTCAGATTTTGAGTCTGAGACAGACTGTTGAAATATACAAAATGTGGAAGAAAAAATTAAGAAATATTATTAGTGCCTATGTAATTGTAAATTAATAGTATTAGAAAAAATAATGAACTTTTCAGAACAGCATGTTGACATTCTGAAGGGATAATTGCCAAAGTGGGAATTACAATATTATAGCATGCGAGACTTATGATCATGTTAGAAAGAGAGAAAAAAAAAAAGTAGGGAAATAATACATAGATGCTATCTCACCGAGGAAAAAGCCCTGTGAAATCCCATTTATATCACTGATCTTCCACTATTAAGTGCCCCTCATTCACTGCTACCTTATAGCATATTCCTTTAAAGTAATAAAAATTATTGTGAGCTAATTAAAACTGCAGTTTAAAAATGTAACTAGAAATATACTGAGATGCACCTTGCTCTTACTAACAAAAGGCTTGGCAAATATAAGTGCTTAAACCTCATAAGCCTAACTGAACATGTCACAGTTTGTTTTTATTCACACTTCATAATTTTTTTTTTATTTACTCCCTAACTAGATGAACCAATAAAGTCAGAAAACAAGATCTGAAAGCCAAAACATCTGAAAAAAAACCAAATCCCACCCTGAAACCAACAATAACTTTGTTCCTCATATACAGGACTGCAAATGCTAAGTATAGCATGAATTCATTTTCACATTAACTTGCTGTAGCATTTAAATAGTTAGGTTTGTAGGAATGAAAGGCATAATATCTGGCATGCTAGGGAGCAAGATGAATGAGGTACACCCTGGGAGACACTGAAAGAAAGAAATGTCTGAAATCCCACCTCTTTTTTGATCTGAGAGATGTGTGTGTCATTGAGATTGAAGATTCAGAAACCCTTTTGAAAGACAGCTGTAGGTATCTGTGTGCAGAGGAGCAGCCTGGGCTGAGCATCCCCAGCACAGACAGACACCTCCTCAGAGTCGTGCAAGTGATCAGGTCGTTGTAACACGTGGGATGGCAAATCCTCTTCTTTATCTGTTGACTATTTTCATGTGGCACCATGTTAAACATACAAGATACTAGAAAGGTTACACTCTATCTGATTGCAGCTGGTTAGGTAGGGTTTGGATATTTCTTCATGAATTAGGCATCAAAAATGTAAAGCATCCAAATTCCCAGTGTTTGAATCAGTCTTGTAGTCTTTCAGCTATCTTTGCTTTCAAGTTCTGTCCTCTATGCTAGAATTTCAATATGCACATTTGACATGCTTTGGGAGTGTCTGTAAGATCAAATCCTCCAGGGAATTTAAGCAAAGAAATGACTTGTGTCTCTAAATAGCTTTATTTAATGGCTAGGTGCTGTGTTGTTCAAACCTATTAGAGTTTAGGTGTCTAAACTACATGTGCTACAATTCAACTGTAGTTACCTAGGAAGATATTTTTCTAAGGTCACAAAGTAAAGGATCATTGGAATTTGGGGATTTCTAAGATACGCTGAATAGGAGTCCTAAGGAGAACAATTTGGGGATTTTGATTTCTATATTACATATGTATTCAAAGTTAGATTCCTGAAATATATTTTTGGTCTATTAATTAGCTTCAGTACTTTAGTTTCCCATATGTGAAATGTAAAATATATCTTTCTTCCATTATAGAATGTTGTGAAAGAAAATACTTTAAAGATTATATATCCTCATCTCCTGTAGGAGCCTACTTGAGAGGATTTCTGATAAATACTTCAAGTTTGAGATAAGGTAATGTTTAAGATTTTAAGATGTATTATGAAAGAAAGGGGACAAAAAGCAGAAGATGGAACTAACAAGATAAATAAACTGAGAGATAAGATATCATCAATTTTTCTTTTTTTTTTTTTTTTCTGGCTTTTTATTGTCCTCTTTTTCACTGATTTTCTTAAAAGCTTTTGCACAAAGACTTAAAGGTAGTTCAGCACTAATCAACTTTCGATTCCACTTGATGTCTTAGGAAAATAGAAGCCTAAATAACTTTTAAAATATTTCTTTTTCACCCATAAATTGCTAAAGATTCAAAATTGAGAACTTCTGAACTTGCTTTGTAAAATGCTTTGCATGATATTTTCCCGCTGAAGCCAATACACAATGTGAGTTGTCTTACTTCACTCGATTGGTCAGTGGTGCAGCATCAGTTCCAGTATCAATATAAGCATTAATGTTTTAACAAATGTGTAATTTTTTTTTGTGAAAAAGAAAAATCAATCACAACCAAAATGATAAAATAAATACATAAAATTTGTTATTATGCTAGGCTAACTTGCTGTATTGTAACAATTGCATTATTGCAATTGTTTGCATTATTGTAACAATTAAAGCTGGAACAAAACCCCAACATTAATATTGTGAGGCAAGAGAAAGCAGTCACTAGCAGAGAGCAACAAACACATTTGTAATAGTTTATACACAGTTTGCTATCACCAGTGTACTTCACTAAAAGTATATGAACTGATGGCAGACTCTGACTACAAAATCCATCAAGAATTTGCTGTAAGTGCTTAAACATGACTCTGTAAGCAGCAGAAAATAGGCAAAAGCCTTTGGATTTTGAAAAATCTGCTGCAAAATAAGGCATATTATTTTATTCCCCCACTTGAAAGAGTCACAGGACTGTCACAGTGACTTTTCCAAATTATGTACTTTCTCTCCGAAGTATTGCTCACTTAGATGTTTGAAGAAAGGCGAGACCTTTCTATTGATTTTTTTCAAATGTTTTTCACTGGTGTGCAATCCTCAAGACAAATGTTAGGACCCTCTCACAGCTTTGCACCATTACCTTTATTTATTACATTTACCAGAAACTTTTCTTCTTTGATGCCCAGAACCTAAAATTCTGAATAGCTGTAACAGCTGGAAAAAGATCAACCCTCTACTGTTACCCACTAAAGCTTGCAATAGGTGACATGAAATCATTCTCTAAGCCAATGCTAAGAAATGTTTATCAGTATCTATTTTTACTTAAAAAAAGAGATGAATGGTAGAAATGTCAAGTGATTTTCAATACAATTTCATATTGTCAAAGGACAAAAACATCCCCCTGTGATGTCAACAAGGACTTTGGTTATTGATTTTGGTGAAGACAGGATTTCACTCAGAATACTTGTGCTTCATAAGGAAAGATGAGGGGGGAGAAGAATGTGGAGTGAAGATTTCAATTATATTTTATATGAACTCTCTGCAGTTGCAGAATCCATAAAACTTGTCTACATGTGCAAAGAATGACAGTTGGTTCCTAACTAAACAGGAAATGACATCCAGTCTATCAGAGAAGATGGGTAGGATGGCAAGTTTTAGCTGATTGAAAAATTTCCACTTATGAAAACTCCCTTTGTGTCTCCAATGTTCATGCAGAGAAGCCAGGAGATATTTAATGCCATAGTCCTGTAGCCCCATGCTATAAGAAACTGAGCTATACTTGAGAGGGATGATGGATGAATTGATACTGCAAGCACTTGAACAATGATCTTGAAGGAATCTCAGTATTTTAAACTCTCATTTATTGCATCATTTTTCTGCCTTACAAGCCTGACTATACTTAGGATAAGTATTTACCTTTCAGGTTCTATTTGAAGGCAATTCAACGAACCTACTTTTTCTGTACGTAAACACTAGCAACTACAGGGAAATGGTGCTTTCAAGATTGTATGGAGATTCACTTTTTGGCCCTAGTACCCTTCCTAGCAATATGAATATCCTGTTTCTGAGCTTTTATAGTGGTTTTGGGTTGTTTTTTTTTTTGTGAAAACATAGAGTGAAATCTCTCCTTTACCTATATTTTTTGAAACAAGTTATTGAGGAAGAACACACACACATATATATATCTGTTTCCTTTTTCTTCTAATTCTGTATCTGCCAGAGAAAAAGATTAAAATATGGAAAAGAAAGGAAGCAACTTTCACAAAAGTGAAAACTATAGTTTTGGGGTTTTTTTTAATTTTGAAACAACAGAGAATGGGAGTATATGATTTTATGAAAAGTATGATTGTGATTTTTTTTTTGTTTGTCTTCAAAGTTGTTTTTTTTTCCTCATTCCTTTGGTGGCACATCAGGTAAAATAAAATTTGCATAGCTTACTGTGTGTGTATATAAAAAATACATACACAACCTGTAGTTGTTTTCATACTTGTGGTGCAGTGCACTCCGCCTGTTCCTCTGAGACAAGGAAAACTTGCCTTGTCTCCCTAACCTACCATCAAAGAGGACATCATTATGCAAATTATGTGGTACACTGATCTTTGTTTGGGGCACACACAGAAAGGATGTAGTGTGAGCTATGGAGCATGGAAATCCTTTTCCACTCACTTCCATACAGAAGATGGACAATGGAGAGCCTTTTATAGAGTGGCTGAAGTGAAGAGCCAGCAGGGTGAATACATAGCACAGAGAATATAAGAAAGAAAACTGCAGTGGGAGGAAAAAAAAAGAGACACTGGCTGCCAACTCCCACTGCTTTGTCTTCACTCTCTCAACTTTGTCCACTATAATTTGGATGTTGCCTTTATTCTTGTCATTGAATATGCCCTTTGGAGTGGCCCAATCGCAGTGACCTTTCTGGAGTTTGCAAGCTCAGCAGACGCCAGCTTGTGCTGCATAATAGAGAGTACGTTCTCATTGTTGCATTCCAAAGAGACTGCTCTTGCTGGTTCAAATAGAATGAGAACCAAACATAGCCTTCACCTGTGCTTCTATCCAAATGAAATAATATTATAATTGTCTGTGTAACTGTAATTTTCCATAATGTAGGCCCGTCTCTGACTTTTCTGTCTATCTGTACTCATAAACTTAGTACAGCTGCATTCATAGACATTGCAGGCAAATTAATTGAGAATTGTTCCAGAAAACTGCTAGATAGAGAAGACCAAACTCATGCCAGAGAATGTTCTAAAATTTAGTAAGATGATCTTGACCAACACCCAGACATATTACCATATAGGCACAAAATGACTGGGATGGACGTAGTCACTGATTCCCCTTCTAACAATTCTGATCTGTGATGAGAAATTACCTCCCTAGAAAAATATTTTCTTACATATTAGTATCACTTCTAAGTATGAAATTTGCGATCTTTTTCCAAGCCCAAAAAGAATAGGGTAAGGCACCATATCAGCAAGGTCTGAGAATAAAGGAATAGCTTTTGGTAGAATTAACTTTTGGTCTTGAAATACTTTCCAGCTTCAAAATATTTGCAGTACAAATCACCTTAGCACCTTCAGATATCTGCAATGTGAATATGTACATGTGAGCTACTCTCTGCAAATTTCTTCAGCGACAAAGGAAAGAAATAGACACACTCTTCAGGTGTACTTTAACTGGCCAATTTTAGCTGTCTGCTTCAGGCTGACTGGACTCAATCCTTAAAGTGCCTGCTTTTTTTTTTTTTTCACTGACTATAACAGTAGACTATTTCAGACACAGCAGCAAGCTAAGATGCAATTTACTGATTGAAGAGACAGATACAGCTGATGCACAGTCTGATTAACTCCGTCTGCCTTCATGTTTGAACAAAAGGCTTACTGAGAAGTTAGAAACTAGCCCAAGTGAAGAAATCTACCTTTGGTCAGATGAATCCTACACTCAGACTTACTGACCTGGAATGTGGGATTCCTCCTAAAAAAAAAGGAAAAAAAAATCAAGTTTGGTTTTGTTTTTTGGTTTTTTTTTTTGTATTCTGAGTAGGTAAATTCCCTTCCACAGTGGTTTCACAGAGTTTATGCTGTGGGATTACCATGCTGATTCAGCTGTGATTGCACTTTCCTCACTCAGCGGAGCAGACTGAAGCAGGTTTTGTCCTTATTTAGTCCAAATTGTATTTGTTCATATAGTCTAGTCATGTTGTCCTTGTTTTCAAAAAGGTTTCAGTCCATCTGGAAATGTTTCTCCTATCCCTTTTTGCAACTCTTTTTAGAAGCCTCAAGGGAATACTTCCAGGTCTTGGAGTTCTGTTAAGCTTCAGATGTTCTAATTCCTTGATCACCTGTTCCAGCTGAATCTTACCTCCTCCGATATTTTTTCTTGCTCTCTTGGGAAATTTATGTCTGTTTCTGGCATCTGTCCGCAAACCTTCTGTGTGAACACAGAGGCAAAGAATTTATTTGATTGTGCTTTACTTACGTTTGTCTCTTCAGTCAGTAAATTACCCAGGCTGGCTCTTAGAATTTCCACTGTCTCTTCCAATAACCTCTTGTTTAATATGTTCTTGAAAGAAAAGAAAACTTTGTTATTTATCTTAACCTCTTCTGCAATTTTTCTTTCATTTTACATCTTCACTATTCCTATCAGATTGTTGTTTTCTACTGTGTTGTGTCATCTCTTCAGTTATCTTTATTCTTTTAACACCTTGCATTGGCCTCTTTGTGGTCTTTGAATAACTTTTGTGCTGAATCTTTCAAGTTTTCCTTTCAGAGGCTTGTTTATTGGTTGGGTAATTGTGGCAATGATAGAGCAAACAGTTTCTGCACACATCCTACTTTGAACTTGTACAGTTTGGAGAAGAGGAGGCTGAGGGGTGACCTCATTGCTCTCTACAGCTTCCTGAGGAGAAGTGGACAGGGAGGTGCTGAGCTCTTCTCCTTGGGATCCAGTGACAGGATGCATGGGAATAGTTCAAAGCTGCACCAGAGGAGGTTTAGACTGGACATGAGGAAGCATTTATTTAATGAGAAGGTGGTCAAACACTGGAACAGGCTTCCTAGAGAGATGGTCAATGCCCCAAGCCTGTCAGTGTTTAAGGGGCATTCAGACAATGTCCTTAACAATATGCTTTAGCTATTGGCCAGCCCTGAATCGGTCAGGCAGCTGGACTAGATGATCATTGTAGGTCTCTTCTAATGGAAATATTCTATTTTATTCTATTCTATTCTATTCTATTCTATTCTATTCTATTCTATTCTATTCTATTCTATTCTATTCTATTCATCAGTGCTTTTTACCCCCACATTATTATTTTTAAACTGTTTCATTGAATTTGATTATACAAAACATACTAGCAATCTCAAAATGTGCATGGAGGAAAGAGCAAGATGTGTGTATGTGATGTTAAAGCATACGGGAGGCTATTTCTAGCTTCACCACTGAGTTACTGTGATCTTGAAAAAAAAATCCTATGGGTAAGCCAGACTGCGAGTGGCAAAGTGGTAAAATTGAGAGAGTGAGCTGTCGTATTTTAGCCCCAGCCAGGATCTAAACACTACACAGACACTCGCTCCCTCTCCCTGAAGCAAGAGAGAAAATACAAGGAAAAGCTTGTGGGTTGAGATAAGGGCAAGGAGAAATCATTCAGCTGTTACTGTCACGGGCAAAACAGACTCTACCAGGGGAAAACTAATTCAACTTATTAACAACAAAACCAGAGTAGAATACTGAGAGATAAAACCAAATCTTAAGAACACCTTCCCTCCACCCCTTCCACTCTTCACGGGCTTAACTTTACTCCTGATTTCTCTACCTCCTCCCCACTAGCAGCATAAAGGGACAGGGAATGGAGGCTGCAATCAGTTCATCACACATTGTCTCTGCCACTCCTTTATCTTTGGGGAGAGGACTCCTCTCACTCTTCCTGTGCTCCAGCGTGGAGTCCATCCCATGGAAGACAGTCCTCCATAAACTTCTCCAATGTAAGTCCTTCCCATAGCCTACGGTTTTTCATTAGCTGCTTCAGTGCAGATCCTTTCCCATGGGGTGCAAGTCCCTCTGGAACAGGCTGCCCCAGTGTGGGCCCTCCACGGGCCACAGCCTCCTTCAGGCATCCCCCTGCTCCATTCAGTGTGGCGTCCTCCGTGGGCTGCAGGTGGATCTCTGCTCCTCCATGGATCTCCATGAGCTGCAGGGGGACAGCCTGCTTCACCATGGGCTGCATAATGGGCTGTAGGGGAATCTCTGCTCAGGCTTCTCCTTCCCCTCCTTCTTCACTGACCTTGGTATCTGCAGAATAGTTTCATTCAGATCTTCTCACTCCTCTCTTCCCACCACTGCACCAGGATATTCTTATTTATCACTTCTGTTCTTAAGCAGCATAGTCAGAAATGCCCAAGAACCTCACAGAGCTTCGTTCTGAGGAAGAGGGGAACTTGTAGCACAGCAGAAGATACAGTCTGAACACCAAGCACAGTTCACATGAGAGAACTGGAGAATGAGGGATTACAGATATGACTCCCACTAAAATCTGCAGCAGTAGTTTTGAACAGAGAGCTTTTGTTTAAAGTCAAAAGTTTTTAGTCAGGTGGTTGGGTTTTTTTTCAGTTTTTAATTTTTCAGAGAGAAGTCAACATTTTCCACAGGGAAAGAAAGAAAATAACAATCTTCCAACTAGTTTTGGTTGTAACAAATGTATGTTTTTTGTAAAGTGCTTTTAGACCATCAGATAAAGGTCACTGGGGAAGTGGAAAATGTCATTAAGAAATTCACTGACTTGATTTTCCACAAGTTTAGGCTTCATTTGCCAGCTAAATACTACACTTCTTTGTCTACAGTGAAGTCTGTACAAGATTCAAAATGAAATTAGATTGCATATTCTAGTTCTCTGTTGGTATTAAGGTCACACCAAACCGCATCTATAAATTACTCAGGCACAGTCAGTTCTTAATGCAGCCCCTAAGGACACTCCACTGCACCGCCGTGAAGAGAGGATTTCTCTGGCTTAGCGTTAGGCATAATCATTCCAGGCTATGCTTTCCCCCAAGCAGTCTCTCAGTACTCCCAAAATTGAGGACAATCCACCTGATGCAATCCTTCCAAAACCTTGACTTGCAGCAGCTCCTGGAACCCTTGACAAACCCATTCTGCTTCCCTGCCCTCCTTGTGATTGTTCTCAGGCTGTTTGTACCCCCTTGACCCTCTGAAGCTCCTCTGAAACAAACCCTTTACAAGCTGCTCTTCTTTTTCTTATGTTGGAGATAAGCTCATCTGCTGAGTATGGGAGGTATAGACCACTAGTACTCACTGAGGAGTGAACAAGTTTAAAATATTCATTATTACATAACTTCTGAAGGTGTAGCAAGTATTGTCAATCTCTGTTAAATACAGAGGGATTTGGTTATAGGGGACTTACGCTCAAGGGTAGCAGCTAAGACCTTGCACAGGGAATTAGCTAAAACTGGTCTGGAGGGCGTTCTGGCACTGACAGTAAAAACATGAGGTTATTTCGGTATTGAAGGTGCCCTGAGAAGCTCTGAACAGTATAGTAAATAGATCTAGGAAGGTTGGACTTAGAAGTCAGGCACGTAAATACTTCTTAAAAGCTTTTCTGAGAAACTCATTGCTGATAATATATGGAGGAGGAATCTGAAACTCAAGATAGTGTTGTAAATGCTGAGGTATTCCACAAACAGCTGATGTATTCTTTATGAATAGTTCTTGACGCTTCACGTCACATGTTCTTTCTTAATGCTCTGAAGAAAAATACACTAGGAGTTTCACAGTGAAAAAGATTGTCATTAGGAAACATCTATTCATGAAACTCTTTCAGTGCCGGCTGGATTTTCATGGTTAAAATAGAGATTCACCTTAAAATGTCCAATAATCAAAGTATCTGGGCATTTATCTACAAAGTGAGAAATTCAACTACAAGCTTTTTTTTTTTCTGCATTTTTTTCCACAGACCAGTGAACACCTTAGCCAGATTTTTATTAGCTATTTTGGGGTCACTATCCCCTGTTCATTTATACTAGCTTGTTCCTTTCTGTATGGATAATTAAATAATCATTGGAATGGAACTACAGTTTTGGCAATACAGAGCTTTCTGAAAATTCACTGACAAATTCCACCCGGCTTTAATAAATAGTCCCAGTGTATCAAATTGACCAACTCTTGCAGCTCAAGCGCAAATATGGGCCAGACTGAGGCCTCTTTTGTGTTGGTCCTGGTGAATATTGGAGTAGATTGGAACCAGTTTCTTATGTGTTATCATCTTTGTTTCAGCCCTGGGATTTTCCTGATTACTTGATTCATTTTACAGTACAGGAAGCTTCTTATTTTTATGCTGTTTTGCTTAAGTCAGAGTTTGACATAATTCTTCGCTGGGATAATCAATAGTAAATTTCTAACACTAGTTTTCTCCCGTCATTATCTTCAAAATACTTCATTGTAGGCAGATCAGATTTATCTAGCTTCATCTCTGTTAAGGTTTTCTGTGTCTTTTTCTTTTTAGCCACACTGGGGGAAAATGCCAAGCACTCTTAACTACTGTGTTCACTTGGAAATTACTTCACTGGCACTTGTCTGGGAACAGAGAAAAGACACAACCTATTGATCCATAAAGGTGTGAAACATATTTTTATGGTAAAAGGAATTGGAAATGCGAAACACATTAAAAGTTGGAAGAAGGAAGAATATGTTTTTTGCAAAGCTAAGGCTGACATTTAAAGTCTAAGAAATTAGGAAAATCAAAATGATAGTTGGCAGCCATTTTCCTGCTGTCCCTTAGATAACATCTTCAACTTACCCCAGGTGATCTGAAGAGTTACAATGTCTGGAGCTTAATAATGGAAAGAGGTTAAATGTATACTACTGTAAATAATTAACACACAACTTGTCTTACAAGGTCCAAAGGAACTGTCATAATCGTTATTTCTCCGGCCTCGTGATTGCATTAAAATAACAGTGCATGTTGCAATCAAGAGGCAGAATTTACTTGCAAAAGCCAAACTCAGAAATCTTACTGATGACTTACTGATGGCTGTCAGAGCACAGATAATTCAGTAGCTCTCTGGGGCCCATACCCACCAGCTAACATCGGCCAGAATTACACAGGACAGGGACTGCAATTGTGCATAAAGCCCATTAAAGTTTGTGATGAGGAAAGGCATTCTTTTTATGACGCATCAATGGTGTACTAGCATAGCACAAGAGACAAAATGGATGGCATTACTGACAAGATGGAGTGAGAAAAATATGTGAAGCAATTCCAAGCCTGTGGACTCGTCAGATCTTCACTCTCAGTTCACCATTTTAAGTATTTTTGACAGTATAGTGCTAAGCATCAATTTGCAATAATAATGAAAATCCCCTCCAACCAATTTTTCATCTATTTTTCCTTTTATTCTTTTATTTTTCTTTTTTTTTTTTGTTCCACTAGCTTATGGATGGTTGTAATACGTGTTGGTGGCAAAATGTTGGCAGTGGAGGGGCTGCAGGGGTGACCTCTGGAGGCCAGGGCTCCCCCATGCCAGACACAGCTGTTTCCAGCTGACTCCAACCAACCCAACATAGGGCATGGCTGAGCCCCTCAGACAAGATGGTGGCACCTTGGGGAAAACATATTTTCAAAAGGGCAAAACACTACACAGACAGTGAGCAGTGAGGGAAAAATGTGACAGAAACAGCCCTGCAGACACCAAGGGCAGAGGAGAAGAGGGAGGAGGTGCTCCAGGCACCGGAGCAGAGATTCCCCTGCAGTCCTTGGAGGAGATCGTGATGACCCAGGTTGTTCCTCCGCAGCCCAAGGAGAGGACCACGTTGGAGCAGATATCCACATTGAAGCCTGTGGATGACCCCACACTGGAGCAGAACTGCAGCCCAAGGACAGCCCACTCAGGAGCAGGGGAAAACTGAGAGAAGCAGCAGAGAGGAACTGTTATGGACTGACCTATTTCTCACCCCCCTCCATTGCTCAGAGGGGAAGAAGGTAGTCAAGAAGGAAGGACTGAGTTTGAGACTGGGATAAGGGAGAGCAGGAGCGAGAGAGGTGTTTTAATTTCTTTCTTTGTTTCTCATCATCCAATTCTGGTTTTAATTGGCAATAAATTTAATTTTTCCCAAGTCGAGTCTATTTTGCTTGTGACAGTAAATGGTGAGTGGTCTCCCTGTCCTTATCTCTACCCATAAGCTTTTAAATCTTATTTTCTCCCCTTGAAGAAGAGAAGTGAGAGACCAGCTGGGTGGGCATCTGGCAACCAGCCCAGGTCTACTCACCACAATAGCTTATTATACAATCTGTAATAATGTACTTTGCACCTTCATTGCTAAATATGTCTCACAGGAAAATTTGAAGAGTTCAGGTGGCAATGTGACCCCAGAATCTTTGGTGCCACTGGAACATGAAGCTACATCTTGAGGTGTTACCCAACATAACATTACTTTGGGAATTTAACTTAGTTTAAGAGATCTTCCTCCTCCTTCCAATTACTCAGTTTATATCTGCGCTAATGTCTTCTTTTTTAACCAAGGTTATTAAATTGATTCCAGTTATATTTCAGCACCACAAAAAGAAAAAAAAAAAAAAAAAAAAGTGGTACTGACCTGACTGAAAGACTAGTAAACAGCATGACAAAGCAGGAACAAGCTGCTGGAAGTGGGGAAATCTTAATCCCATCTTTACTGCAGCAACAAATGTGTGTGGAACAGGATCTACATCTCTGTGGCAACCCCGAGCTCCCTCATCTAATTATTGTAGATTGACTCTCAGTAACAGCATTCTGTGTAATTTAAATTGCAAATGACCATGAAAGCTGCCCTCAGCCCTTCTACCTGGAAGATCATCCTGTGTATTACTAGTTGAAGAGCGGTAGCATCCTTCTTTATAAATTCCTTTACAAGTAGACAATATAAAGTGTCAAGAGGTTCTTTAAACTAGTTGAGAAATTCTTAACAAGAACAAAAGCCTGAAGGGAATACTAGAAAAAGTATTGGAAGAAAAGAAGAAAATTTAAACATTTTCACAATTCTGACAGGTGTTGTTCAACACTATTTCTGGAAGCTTATACTAGAAAAACTTCAGTAATAGCAGCCCCAGTCCTCACCAAGAAAAGTAGGAAGACAGAGTAACATTTTGGGGTTTTTTTTTTTCTTTTTTTTCAAGAGGGAAATTATTTCTTTATTTAGAAGAAATTACAGTCGTGCATTCAAAAAAAAAACCCAAACTTTTCCGGGAAGAAAAGGAATATACTAAAATAAGAGCAAATTTGGAAAAGATTAATAGAAATTGACAGTAGGCAAGGATATGATCTGTGGTCTATCTTGGCAACTATATGTCTCTTGAGAACAAAGTACTCAGCTGCTCATCTTTCCTGCTGCTGAGATCTCTTTCTCTGTCAAGTGTCCAGGTCATGAAGACACTGTTCAACTATTCGGTGGCTTCATCTATTCTATGAGAGCCCCTCCCAGAGGTTTGACTCCCTCTCCTGGAAAAGGGAATGTCTGGACATACAAAAAAAGTTGATGTTCTATATGGATGCTGTTGATGTAGGGCCTAGTCTAGGCTCCTTATTTTTGTTGTTTTCTCTCAAGTTTTCATTATCATAACTGCCTCCATGCTGCATTCACTCTCACTCCAATAACCAACTCATAATTTTCAACACTATTTCTTGTAACTGCTGCACTGTAAGATACAGTGCTTCCATTCCTGCATTTATTGGAAAGAAGTTTATGAAGTGAACCTGGGAGAGAAGTCATGATATATGGGATGAGAACTGAGTCCTTATCGTTAACACCTTACCACTCCATTCCTGAAAGAAGACATTTGTTCCTGTCTTTGCCTTTCCTCATCTCAAATGTCACAGACATCTGTAGTGACATGGGTCGCCACTTTCTGGGAAGGAACAACACTCCAACATTTCATGTTTTGGCCAAAATGTCCCAAACTACAAAATGTCATACAACATTTATGTAAATATGACCTAGCACAGCTTAGCTTCCTTCACCTAACAGAAGATGCTGACACTGTCCCCTTACCTAGGAACACCTCTATCTGCCTGAAGTTCTCAGAGAGTTCTGAGACGCTATCATACCTGTGGTTAATTCTCCCAAGACTTATTAAGTGACAGCTCTTGAAGACGCTCACATCTGAATAAAGTATTTAAAAGACCTGTAGACATTGTGCTTAGGGACATGGTTTAGTGCTGGACTTGGTAGCATTAGGTTAACAGTTGGACTCAATGATCTTAAGGATCTTTTCCAACCAAAATATTTCTATGATTCTATGGTTTCTATGATTCTATAAGAGCAAATAAACCTAAACTGCGGTGCAATAGCACCCCTGTAGCTCCAGCCAGCAAGTCGGCTTTGTCGGGGGCCCAGCTGAAGTGTCTCTATACCAATGCACGCAGCATGGGGAATAAACAGGAAGAGCTGGAGATGCTTGCACACGAGCAGGGCTACGACCTCATTGGCATCACGGAGACGTGGTGGGATGACATATACGACTGGAGCGTCAACATGGAGGGGTATAGGCTTTTTAGAAAAGACAGGAAGGGGAGACGAGGAGGGGGTGTCGCTCTCTGCATCAGCAACCAGCTGGAGTGTGTGGAGCTCCACCTGGGGATGGAGGAGGAGCTGACAGAGAGCTTATGGGTCAAGATTAGAGGATGGGGACAGACAGGGGACGTCACGGTAGGGGTCTGTTACAGGCCGCCTGGCCAGGAGGATAGAGCAGATGAAGTGCTCTATAGGCAGATAGGAGCAACCTCACGGTCACAGGCCCTGGTCCTCATGGGGGACTTCAACCACCCTGACATCTGTTGGAGAGACAACACAGCAGGGCACAGGCAGTCCAGGAGGTTCCTGGAATGCGTGGATGACAACTTCCTCCTGCAGGCGATAGAGGAGCCGACAAGGAGGGGTGCCATGCTCGACCTTGTGCTCACCAACAGGGAGGGACTGGTGGGGGATGTGAAACTAAAGGACAGCCTTGGCTGCAGCGACCATGACATGGTGGAGTTCAAGATCCACGGGGCAGCAAGGAAACTACATGGCAAGCTCTCTGCCCTAGACTTCAGGAAGGTGGACTTCGGCCTCTTCAGGGACCTGATGGGCCAAGTGCCATGGGAGGCGGCCCTGGAGGGAAGAGGGGCCCAGGAAAGTTGATCCATATTCAAGGAGCACCTCCTCCAGGCTCAGCAGAGGTGCATCCCGATGAAAAACAAGTCAGGCAAAAAGGCCAGGAGGCCGGCGTGGATGAGCAACGAGTTCCTGGACCAACTGAAAGTGAAAAAAGGAAGCCGATAGAGGGTGGAAGTGGGGACAGGTAGCCTGGGAGGACTACAAAGAGGCTGCGCGAGTGGCCAGGGATAAGGTAAGGAAGGCCAAAGCCCTGGCAGAACTCAATCTGGCCAGGGATATAAAAAGCAACAAGAAGAGCTTTTATAGGTACGTAGGGGACAAAAGAAAGTCCAGGGTAAATGTAGGCCCCCTCCAGAAGGGAACTGGTGTCCTGGTTACCCAGGACATGGAGAAGGCTGAGGTTCTCAATGACTTTTTTGCCTCAGTCTTCACCGACAAGAGTTCCTGTCCCACAGCCCAAGCTCTGGAAGGTGCAAGCAGGGACTGCGAGAATGAAGAACTGCCTATTGTACTCGAAGAGCAGGTTCGGGATCATCTGAGGAACCTGAAGGTGCACAAGTACATGGGTCCTGATGAGATCCATCCGCGGGTCCTGAGGGAACTGGCGGATGAAGTTGCCAAGCCACTGGCTATTGTATTTGAGAAGTTGTGGCGGTCTGGTGAGGTCCCCGATGACTGGAAGAGAGGGAACATAACCCCAATTTTTAAAAAGGGGAATAAGGAAGACCCGGGTAACTACAGGCCGGTCAGCCTCACCTCTGTGCCTGGCAAGGTCATGGAGCAGATTCTCCTGGAAACCATGCTAAGGCACATGCAGAGCAAGGAGGTGGTTGGTGACAGCCAGCATGGCTTCACCAAGGGCAGATCGTGCCTGACCAATTTGGTGGCCTTCTATGACGGGGTGACGGCATCGGTGGACAAGGGACGAGCAACTGACATCATCTACCTGGACTTGTGCAAAGCTTTTGACACTGTCCCACACGACATCCTTCTCTCTAAACTAGAGAGACATGGGTTTGATGGACGGACCACTCGGTGGATAAGGAGTTGGCTGGATGGCCGCACTCAGAGAGTGGTGGTCAATGGCTCAATGTCCACGTGGAGACCGGTCACGAGTGGTGTCCCTCAGGGGTCCATGCCGGGCCTGGCCCTGTTCAACATCTTTGTCCATGTCGGCGACATGGACAGTGGGATAGAGTGCACCCTCAGCAAGTTCGCTGACGACACCAAGTTGTGTGGTGCCGTCGACACGCTGGAAGGGAGGGATGCCATCCAGAGGGACCTTGACAGGCTGGAGAGGTGGGCCCGTGCCAACCTCATGAAGTTCAAGCAGGCCAAGTGCAAGGTCCTGCACCTGGGTCATGGCAATCCCAGGCACAAATACAGGCTGGGAGGGGAATGGATTGAGAGCAGCCCTGAGGAGAAGGACTTGGGAGTGCTGGTGGATGAGAAGCTTAACATGAGCAGGCAGTGCGCCCTTGCGGCCCAGAAGGCCAACCACATCCTGGGCTGCATCAAGAGAAGCGTGGCCAGCAGGTCGAGGGAGGTGATTCTCCCCCTCTACTCTGCCCTGGTGAGACCCCACCTGGAGTACTGTGTCCAGTTCTGGAGCCCCCAACACAAGAAGGACATGGACCAGTTGGAGAAGGTCCAGAGGAGGGCCACAAAGATGATAAAAGGGCTGGAGCACCTCTCTTATGAGGACAGGCTGAGAGAGTTGGGGCTGTTCAGCCTGGAGAAGAGGAGGCTCCGGGGAGACCTGATAGAGGTCTTCCAGTACCTCAAGGGGGCCTACAAGAAAGATGGGGAAAGGCTGTTTAGTAGGGCCTGTTGCAATAGGACGAGAGGTAATGGTTTTAAAATAGAGGGGGGTAGATTTAGATTAGAAATTAGGAAAAAATTTTTTACGATGCGAGTTATAGAACACTGGAACAGGTTGCCCAGAAAGGTGGTGGAGGCCCCATCTCTGGAAGCGTTCAAGGCCAGGCTGGATGAGGCTCTGAGCAACCTGATCTAGTCAGGGATGTCCCTGCTGCTTGCAGGGGGGTTGGACTAGATGACCTTTGAAGGTCCCTTCCAACCCTAACCATTCTATGATTCTGTGATTCTATGATTCTATGGTTCTAAAACACAATTTCCACACTTTCTTTTTTCTTTCTATAGGAATTTTTTTTTAAATGTTGTATTACGCAAAGTATTCTTTCAGCAGGAAACCATAGATAGGAACTTTTATTGTCTTGTATACCTGTACATCAAGAGGTGTGCATATAATGGTTTTTTAATTAATGTGCCTTTCTAGATACTACAGCATATACTTGATGGACAAGACTGCCATACAATGCAGCCTAACTAGTATTCTATAAATACCATACAATTATTATATTTACAGAATATATGTATTCTGTAAATATTGATCTATACATAGTAGATGCTTTAACGTAGTTTTAATTTCTTTCTTTAATTGTTCATAAAATATATTTGATACTTTCCTTATCATTTTTAAAATTTTTGTATTCACACAAGGAGTGCTCCTTAAGGCTTGAGCTCACAGGGACAGACCCTGAGGCTAGAGTTTGCAGAACCAGCACAAAGAAGGTGCAATGATGAAAACCCATTAGGCCTACTCTACATGCACCACACAGCTGGGTTGAGCATGCATCAAGAAATTCTTAATCATTCACACTGCAGTTGTTTCGGTGCTCTGTCTGTCACTTAGTAATCTCCTGCAATGAACTTGCATGACATCTTTTCTCCTTAGTTTAAATTTCTTTTACCATTATCAGCCTCTGACAAATCCATAGCAAAATCACTGGGGAGTTTTCCTGAAACAGAGCTCTGTACTGCTTTACGAAATACTTTGTGCTCACCTCATTTTAATAGTCTGATACCCCCTTCCTTAGGAAGGAAGGACATGTCATGTGTCCCTCTGCTTTCACACAGTGCACAACCTATAGCTCCGGGGCCTGATCCCATGAGCTCATTCATGCCTTGGGCAGAACCAGTTTCATGAACCTACTGTCTAGCTTAGAGAGCTAATCTGATAATGCTCCTTACAGTACCAGTGAAGGGAGATGAGTTCCTCCAGAGCAACTGAGCTAGACTACTGCTCTCATTTTTCCTCAGGAGAAGCTCATTTTCAACTGCAAGAGAATCATTACTGTATTTACCTTGAGTTACTTAGTTACATACTTAAGAGTTACAAAAGTACTCACCTGTAGTCTGAACATACTGAATCCCTAAAGATGTAAAATCAATAAGAAAGTAATGAAAACGCAGATTTGATGGCTTCATTTCCCTAATAATATGCTAAAATATCTTTAAATAAACACTCAGAGAAAATGTGTTCTAAAGCATTCATATCCAGAGAGCTGCATGGTGAGAAGGCATCCTCTAAGCCTTTTTTTCCCTCCATGTATTCATGTAGTTTATTTTTCAGAAGCTTTGAGATAACATAGAAGAATAAATAGGTACGGGAAAAAATTGGTATTTTTATTCCACTGCTGCAATTGAAGAGAAAAAACCAAAAGATGTTGAGAAAGTGAAGGGGGGAATAGAGATTAGACGGTGAAGATTCTTGATATGAAGAGCAAGGAAAGAGAAGGAAATAGAGCAGATGAGAGTGAGAGAATAAACAATGAACAGAATCAGACAGTATGACTAACTTGTTCCATAAGGACAAAACATTTATTACAGCTTGATTGCATATGAGCTTGGTGTTCTGGTTTTGTTAGTGAGGGGGGACCTAAGGTGGTAGCTTCTGTAGGAAACTGCTAGAAGTTGCTCCCCTTTGTTTAGTGGACTTGGCCGGGCCTAGGGCGGACCTGCTGCTGGCCAAGGCCGAGCCAATTGGTAGCAGAATGTCCCGTGATAACGCCTCTGCGATAACATATTTAAGAAGGGGAAAACAGAAAAAAAGAGGGAGAAGATGTGAAGCAACTGAGCGGGGGGCAGAGAGGGGGAGGCGCGAGCCTTGTGGGCCTTGCAGGCCTCACCCTCTGGCCTCCCGCCAGGTAGCAGACTGGGCCCAATCCGGCCCGGCCTGGCTGCAAGAAGTGGAGAGGAGATGAGAAGTGAATAAGATGTAAAAAGGATCCTGAGAGGCGTCTGCCAGCCTGTTGTGAGGAACGGCTGCAGACGCCAAGGTCAGTGAAGAAGGAGGGGGAGGAGTAACGTGGCTCCTGGCCAAGATTCCTCTGCAACTCGTGGTGAAGACCATGGTGGAGCAGGTTGTCCCCCTGCAGCCCATGGAGGTCCACGGAGGGGCAGAGATCCACCTGCAGCCTGTGGAGGACCCCACGCTGGAGCAGGTGGAGGCCTGAAGGAGGCTGTGGCCTGTGGAGGGCCCGCTGGGACAGCTGTTCTAGAGGGACTGCACCCCGTGGAAGAGATGACCCACGCCGGAGCAGTTTCACAGAGGACTGTGGCCCGTGGGAGGGACCCCACGCTGGAGCAGAGGAGGAATGTGAGGAGTTCTTCCCCCGACGATGACACAGCAGCATAAAACAACGCGTGATGAACTGACCGCGACCCCCATTCCCTTTTCCCCGCCCTGTGCCGCTCGGGAGGGGAGGTAGTATAGATAATGTTAAGCCTGGGAAGAGGGAGGGGTGGGGGGAGGTTATCTTGTTCCCTGTCTCATTCTCCTGCTAATTTTAGAAATAAATGAATAGTTTTCCTCAAGTCCAGTCTGTTTTTCCTGTGACGGTAACTTTAAGGATTTCTCCCATCCTTATCTCAAACCTTGAGCCGTTTTTCTTATATCATCTCCCCCTATTCTCTCGGAGGGTGAGGGGAGCGAGAGAGAGACTGCGTAGTCTGGTCCCGATCAGGGCTGAACTACGACAGTTGGTTAACATGCTTTATGCTGGTAAGTAATTTCTACAGTTGTCTTAGGGTTGTTATTGATCACAGATAAGAAGTGTCCATTAGACAATCACCTTCTGAAAATATGGTCCACATGTTGGGAAAATTTGAAGACCTTTGCTATTGATAAAATAATGGTCTGAGAAACTACACTACAGTAAGCAAAACAGAAATAGCTGTAAATAAAAAGAAGCACAGATGGCTGTGCTGGAGATGAGGATCTCTGCAAGATTGCCCTCACAGAGTTTTCTCTGAATCAGTTTCTCATGAGGACGGACAAGTTGTGGTTTTTTTTTTTCTCTATCACACTTTTCTCAGTATCTCCATCCTTTCCCAGAAATAAATGACCAAGCTTTTGATCAATAGATCTACAGGTTTAGCATGTCTGTCAGCAGTCATACACTTTTTGTACTCAGATGGTTCATTGTGAATACCCTTATCCTAAAGAATCTGCAGAGGTTGGACAGTTAGGATGTGCTTTTGCTAGAATCTTTTCTTGGAGTTGTGAGAAGGAAAATTATCAGAAACAGTGTGTATATGAAAATTTTTTTACATTGAGGGTGGTGGAACACTGGAACAGATTGCCCAGAGAGGTGGTAGATGTCCCATCCTTGGAAACATTCAAGGCCAGGTTGGACAGGGCTCTGAGCAACATGATCTGGTTAGAGATATCCCTGCTCCTTGCAGGGGAGTTGGACTAGATAACCTTTGAAGGTCCCTTCCAACCCTAACTATTGTATGATTCCATGTAGAACTTCAGCAAATTTAGGTTTAAGCCCAAATACATTGACTGAAACATAAGAATTTATAAACTGCTTAAAAAAGTAAATTAAGACGAAAGAAAAAAAAAGCAGTTTTTACAACACTCAAATTCTTATTAGAAATACAGATTCTTTATGTCCCTGTGGCTCTTGCTACATGAAGGAAAAAGAAACTGAGTCTCCATTTGAGTGTGGGGGTTTCTTTGACATCACAAGTCAGCTCCTGTATATCTTTCTATCTCACAACATTGAGATAGAGTTCACACCAGGACCATGGACTTACAGGCAATAGATAGAGCCAGAGAGGACAGTAGTCCTTTGGGACCTTTACACGTTTTGCTCAAAAGTTTGCCATGAAAACCAAAGGTAAAACTAATCAACTGTATTTGACTATGGAGTAGTCCAGTAGAGGACAAAGACAACATGATTCCAGATATGGATTTTTTGTGGGTTTTTTTTTTTTTTAATCTCCATTAAGACCTATTATTTTTCTCTTTGTCACAGTTATTTATTCTTTGCTTTTCTATTGTTTATTGGTGTGATGATCAATTTATTTTCTTTTATTGCTACTCAGATTACTAGTATGTTTAAATCTCCAGTATGAAAGTAGTGCTGATAGGATAAAATCTCTTCCTGGAAATTTTTAAACTGTAGAATACAAATAAAACTCTAGGGAAAAGTAGTTTTAAATGAGCAGTGGTTCTTTTATCTTTAGGAATGGCTTTTTCAGTTCTATATCTTATTTTATAGCTTTTTGGGAAGCTCTCCTGACAGTTTGGCTACTTAAGGTAAGTATGTACAGAGAAATTTGCTACAGGACACATTTCTGTGCTGGTATGTAGTGAATCTCCATTTGTAAAATAAGTATTTGCAAGTTCTAGCAGTGGTCCTCTGCCTAAGTCATTGTAACTCTGAATGTAGCATTCACTCTTCTAGACTGTTTCTCAACCTGCAAAAAAAGGTAAGATAATGAGAAATGTTTCATGGAAGTTAGTGGCAAGTCTGGCAAACTATAAAGATAAACATACACCCAAATCCACAGAACTGATTTGTATTTTTCTAACAGTTTGTAACCAGGTGAAAGAAAACCCAGTTAATAAGAGTGAAGAGTCACAGTTAAAAGTTTCTGTGGAAACTTCTGTTCTCAGTTTTCTTTGGGTTTAAGTTTCCCCCATCTGGTAATAGTGAGGCTGGAAAGTATAAAGACTAAAAAAGATAGTAGGAAATTAAGTTATTTTTGCCCCTATCAACGTGCAGGCTACTGATGTGCATATATGGAACAGAGGGGATTTGGGGTAATTTGAGGGGCAGAACTGAGAATAATAGCTTCAGACATTTCTAAAGTCTAGAATCATTTGTTGTTTTGTAAATGCTTGAACATTTAGCTCAAAATTTTTTTCAAGCCTCTCTGCACACATAAAAGAATTGTCTCCTGCTCTGGTACATTTGACTCAACATGCATTCTCAATTTTGCTGCAGTTGTTACATAAACAACTTCCATTTTGTTTTGATCTCTCTGTGGCTTTGCATAACACACTTACTTTAGCTTATGTTTTTACGGTGAACTGTTAAAAAAATGAACTAACATAAAAGCATTACACTAAAATCTAAAAAGCACCGCACTGTTTCTATGAGGGTGCAGTATTCACCTTTCTGATCATCTACTGCCCATTGAAATACAGCTGTCTCAAGCCATTCACTCCTATTTTTATTGCATCTTCACTTTTGCTTTATCTCATCTTTGCCTTTTGCTGTCGTTACTTTGTACAGTAAAGTGGCCATGGGAATGCAATGGGGCAGTAGAGCCAAGCCAAAATGGAAAAATGCAGCTTTGTAATACCTGAATTATTTTGGTGGCTCAAAATTCTGATTCAGTGTTAAAATATATTTTAATTAAGTACTACAATCTGTCAAACATTTTATTTTTTTCAGATAAAATATTTGCATTTTTAAATTATAAAAATTAAGGTTTTCAGCTCCAGATTTAATTTAACACATTTCTGGTGTTCTATCTGAGCTATAAGAGGCTAGGCTAGTTACTGCAGGTACAGCAATATTCTGCTTCGGGACCCAATTTGGCATTGCTGTCTGCTTCAACTCTGTGCCATGTGAACCTTTGGACACTCTCAGATCTGATTTGGAATTATCTGCATTGCACTCAGTTGCATGCTATAGCCAACCTATGTTATCTTATGCCAGATTTTGATACATAAGTATTACAAAGCTTAGGCAGAAATACACTGTCCTCCCTATTGTATTAGCCTGTCAACAGTGGGCAGCACTGTCTGGTAAGCATCAAGTTAAAAACCTCTGTGAATTTTCAGTCTTTCCAGTGCCTTTGGGAGAGCTTTTCATGTGCGCTATTTGTTTTTTGGGTTTTTTTTTCTTCTATATTATTTGAGGTTGTCTGTGTCAAGCCAGTAAAAACCTATCACTTCCTTTCATCCCTCTCAGTGCTCAGAAAAGGGCACAGTTCTCTGTAGAGCTCCCATATAAAGGTGTCTAAAATAGAGTTGATAAAAAGAATAAGAGGCAGAAACCCTGCTATCAGCCAGCACTTCTTTTTTTTTTTTTTTTTTTTTTAAGATGATTGTAGCAATGGTCAATTCAAGCAGGAAGTTTTACCTTGTTCTTTCTGCTCAGTTTCCACTTTCTACATCTTAACTCTAATTTATACATGTCCACATTAGAAAATCTATAGCAGCTGACAATTGACTTCTAATACAGCCATCATCACAAAATCAGATATATTGTATAGAAGAATTGACGGCAATATTATCACAGTCTAGTTTCAACTATAGCCTATACTTCTTCCTATGATACCATGACTTCTTTGTAGGTTCATTTCTTCATTTGTATTACAGAAGAGATGCACTTAAACTTCTCCATTATATTCAGAAACAGAAAGGAAAAAAAAACCCTTTATTACAAAGACATATAAGTGGAAAAAATAGCTAGACTATAAATTAATTTAATTTCCACTAATTCTAAAAAACCCTATGACCAATTTCTTTTACGCTTTTAATACAGTTGTAATTTAGCCCAGCTCGGGACCAAGCTACACAGTCTTTCACTCATTTCCCCCACCCTCTGAGGGAACAGTGAAAGATAATATATGAAAAAAGGTTTGAGATAAGGAGAGGGAGAGATCATTCAAGTTACCATTACAGGCATAACAGACTCAACTTGGGGAAAACTATTTACTTCTTACTATTATCAAAATCAAAGTAGGATAATGAGAAAGAGAACAAAATAATTTCCGCACCCCTCCCTCTTCCCAGGCTTAACTTCATTTCCAATCATCTGTACCTGCTTGCCTACCCGAGTGGTACAGGGTAGGAAACAGGGAATGGGAGTTATGGTCAGTTCATCACACATGGTTTTCTGCTACTCCTTCCTCCTCAGGGGAAGAACTCCTCACATTCCTCCCCTGCTCCAGTGTGAGGTCCCTCCCACAGGCTACAGTCCTTTGTGAACTGCTCCAGCGTGGGTTGTTCTTCCATGGGGTGCAGTCCCTCCAGAACAGCTGCCCCAGTGTGGGGTCCTCCATGGGCTGCAGGTGGATCTCTGCTCCTGGGTGGACCTTCATGGTCTGCACCACGAGCTGCAGGGGAATCTGGTCAGGGGCAACATTACTCCTCCCCCTCCTTCTTCACTGACCTTGGCATCTACAGCTGTTCCTCTCACAAGAAATTCTTCACAATCAGGATCAGTCAGATACCTCTCAGGTTCTCTTCACATCTCCTCTCTTCATTTCTTGCTGCCAGGCTGGGCCGAGTCAGGCCAGCAGTGTGACCACCCTAGACCCAGCGGAGTCTGCTGATCAAAGGGGAAACTTCTAGCAGCTTCTTGCAGAAGCTGCCACTGTAGTCCCTCCCACTAAACAAAACCAACACAAATGCAAAAGTAACTTTAATGCAACAGAAAAAAAAAAAGCTATTTGTAAATAACAGTGTAAAAAAATGGAAAAACTAACTTCTGCTCCTGAATTCTGCTTTATTTTTTACACCAGTGCAACTTCTCTAATCCATAGCAACTATTCAGAACCATCAGAAATTCAGAACCTTTCTTTCATAACTGTTTCAATAAATATACAGATGTACAACTTTGTCTAGTTAGGAGTCTGAGCTCAGTTTATGTGCTCACAGCTAATTTGAACTAGGAAATGGTTAGGTATTTGGTTAAAACTAGTCGTCTAGCCTCGTCACAGTCAATGAAGAGAGATAGGTGCCTTTCTAATCTCTATAGATGATGGTTGTATTGGGAATTACTCTGCAGAAACTGTGAGAAAACTGTTTATGCATACACAGATAGATGGATGTATGTATTTAGAAAAAGAGAGATAGATATATTTTTATACATACACACATTCACATGGGCTCACAGAGTAGACTATAAATTGACATATACATCTTAACATTCTTTCCAACCTGACAGTGCCACCTTAAAAGCCAAGAATACTAGAAGACTTGCTGCAGTAGTATATAAAGGGAAGTCTACTTTGATATTTCACGTCAGTGTGATGCCTAGAATTGTGTGGACGAGATTCTCCCTCTGGATGTCCTTGTTCTACAGTTTTTTTCCCCCTTAGCTGTCTTTCTTCCTATTGTACATCTACCTGTCTCCTTCCTCCAGGTGCCTTTTTCTTTTATCTTGAACTTTCTAAAGCACAAAAATCAAACTGTATTGTTACTCAGTTGGGTATTGCTCACTATATCTGTGCTGGTTTTGGCTGGGACAGAGTTAATTTTCTTCATAGTAGCTAGGATGGGGCTATGTTTTGGATTTGTGCTGGAAACAGTGTTGGTAATACAGGGGTGCTTTAGTTACTGCTGAGCAGTGCTTACACACACTTAAGGCCTTGTCTGCTTCTCACACCACCCCATCAGCGAGTAGACTAGGGATGCACAAGATGTTAGGAGGGAATACAGCTGAGACAGCTGACGTCAACTGACCAAAGGGAGGTTGCATACCATATGACATCAGGCTCAGCATATAAAGCTGAGGGAATAAGCAGCAATGGGGGGACATTTAGAGTGACAGCATTTGTCTTCCCAAGTTACCATTAACTGTGACAGAGCCCTGCTTTCTTGGATATGGGCTGAACACCTGCCTGCTGATGGGAAATAGTGAATGAATTCCTTGGTTTGCTTTGCTTGCACGCACAGCTTTTGCTTTACCTGTTAAACTGTCTTTATCTCAATCCATGAGTTCTCTTACTTTTACCCTTCCAGTTCTCTCACTTGTCCCACCAGGGGGAAGTGAGTGAGCGGTTGTGTGGTGCTTAGTTGCCAGCTGGGGATAAACCATGACAATGTTATGCAGTCCCTTTCCACTGTTAGAATCAACCACACAGTATAACACTTTTGGTGGGACTAGAACTACAGCACTGAAGATATGAGAAGCTGACAATGCATTACCCATTTACAGGCTAATGAATGTGTCTAAAAGGATTTACTCTCCCATTAAAATCCATCCTTCACCCAACTCAAGCTGGGCAGGACAGTGCGCATTCCCAGGCTTAGTGAGGTCTGCACAGCTCTACTGATGTAGGCTGAAGCTGTATCAGCCTAGCGTTAACAGCTCTCATGGTTCATGAATTAGCCTCTTCATACCATGAAATATTCCAGAAGGAAAACCAATGAAGTATTTTGAAAAAGTTTCAAGATTTGGCAATGCTGCAGAAAGCAGTGTGATGAGCTCATGACTGCTTCTGCATGTGTTGCACTGACACAAGTGAAAATGTTTTTTTTACTAGTCTGTAACAGCCTGAGAATGTTTTTGTGGTTAATACTGTAGTCTGTGGTAAGTAGATATACAAATACGCTTAAAGTGTGATTCGTAGAAGCTTGACTAAAATAGTATATGCTGTTTGAAATCATTGTTAAACAGGTGTTTCTCCGTTCAGAATTGATAATATTTTGCATTGTCTCACTGAAAACATTATACTGAACATACTTTTCCTTCCATACAGGTATAATATGAGGGTCAGAATTTTCTCTTCTACAGGGAATTATATTCATAAGCTTTCATATTGAGACTATACTCAATTTGTTAGTATAATGGATACAATCTTATTTCCATGTTGCCCTCTGCAACCTCTCTGATCAAATTCCTGTTTCTTCCATCTTGTGATACTTCTGAGATATCTATATAGTGTTGCATTTTTATCACATTGAGTGTTTATGTCCTTGAACACTTACCTTCTCATGCACTTTCATGGACAGACAAAGATCCCACCCCTTTACGTGAAACTAGAATGTTTTACATGTTAAGAAAGATAATACTTTACTAACTGATGAAACACTGTTCTTAGAACAGTTTTCCATGTATGGATGAAAATATTTGTGCTTCTCATCATAGCACTTGCTAGTGTCCACATAAAATTAGGCCAATGGTTTAGCAAAAAGAGGTTTCCCAAATTTATAGAATTTCAGCAAAATCACAGGTATTCTTTTGCCTTGTGAAAGAAAAAAAAAAAAACAACCTCATATAATACTCAAAGCAAGAAGAAAATGCCCCTTAAATTCAGAATATTAAGACTATCATTCAAAACACACTGAAACTAAAATCGTTAACCCCTGAGGGAAATGGTTGAATGGATGAAGATTCCTTGGCACAGCAATTGGATACATGAAGCATGAAAACATGACATGGTATTAATTAGAGGGACAACAGCAACTAGTCAAAAGCACAACAATGGTCTTGAATTGCTAATTTGTTATCTTGTGTCTATTACTTTTCATTAGCATTAGAGTATGTTCAGGATTTTGTGTTGCTTTATTTCTCTTAATTGTGTAAAAAAAAAAGAATGCAAGATATGCTTAAAAGCATTTGCTTTACAGAATAGAAGACTGTGCTCTAGCTCTGACATTCATGCCTCTAGGAATACATTAGTGCTGGATTTAGGCAATATTATTTGACATGGGTTTTAAACTACTACATTATTGTTGGAGACTATTTGATGTATAACGTATTTTTCTTAGAGGTGGTGAGCCAGATGTCATGCAAGATTAGTATTTTCACATACAGAAAAACCATGCAAACTGGTTAATAAATACCAAACACAGATGCAAATAAGCCATAACTTTTTAAAAACATATTTATACTAAAAAATATACTATTTATACTAAAAAAAAAACTTAATCGCAAAAATTATAAATGCCTTTTGAATAAGCATCTGTACCAAGTTATATGTACATGTAATGGTGATAATAACATCAGCAGTACCAATAGCTTTTGTAAAGCATGATCTTACCCATGTACATCCTCATAAGGGAAATATAGAAAATAAATTTTTAAAAATCTATAATAAATGATATAAAACTATTATAAACCCCACCCTTATAAAGCACCCTAAATGGATGGAGGGGACACATTAATAAAAGAAATGAGGCAGAACAAAAGCAATAAGCATTTAAGTGCACAGTGGCCATTCTAAAAACATTTATTAGGAAAAAATGGAAAAAGATGGGGTAAATAAACCTAGATGAATGTCAGAGGAGAATGAGTCAATCACAAGAAGTATCTAAGTGCCTTCTCAGCTGAAGTACACCAATGAAATCATAAGAAACAATTAGTAACTGCGCATAGATACCCATTAAGAGCAGATTCAAAGTAGAGCAATCAGCAAGTACAAATCAATGAAAAAAATGTGTAAGATGCATCTTTGTTTTACAAGAGCAGACAGAATTCTGACTAATTCATTACACAAAGAAGTCACATTAGCACTGGTGTTGAATGATTGAAATACTTATATTTTGAATAAAGTTTCCTTTCACTTACAGACAGATAAACCCATTAAATTAATCTGGAATTTGTATAACAGGTCATGCCAGAAATGACCCAATAACCTCACCAGATTTTTCACCAGGAGAAGAGGAAAGCCACAACATTCTTTCTTTTCTTGTAAAGTTAAAAGTTCTCGTTCAGACACTTCAGATGATTGGTATTCTCTTTATCTTAAATACATTGCATAATCAAATATTTATTTTAGTATATTAAGTGAAGAACATTCTCTTTGTTATCTGCATTCAGAGATAGCAGAAAGCCTTCCAAAGAGATGTTGCACCATTATTTGTCTTTCAAATACAACCCAATTTATAACATTTATTATAAACAATAGATACCCCCGTGCTTCTACATGAGGATTTTATTAACATCAGACTTTAAAGGAGCATCTGAAGGTCACAAGAAAGAAACAAGATACAGATTTTGTGCTTTAAATTTTATTTTTCTTTGGTGTAATAGAGGATGTCTGACAATCTATGTTGAGAAGAGCAGGAATACAAAGGCTTTTACAAATCAGGAAGAAGCCATATTGGCAGGCTTGCACTGGGAGCTTGCACAGTGTCTATTTGCATTATGTCTGTCTTTAGCCTGTGCTGTTCTTTCTACAGAATTTTAAAGCATAAATTTTTCTGACATTTTATCCAAAATCCAGTGTCTGTCCTTGGAAGAGTGAGCTAACTGATCCTAGAAGGCAGCAGACCACAGGGTTATTGAGGCTTCTAGCTCACAGTTGTTGACCTAGAGGATCAGTTTCTAATCTTTCTCACTCAGTATGAACAAAGAGTCAACCAGGGTTCACAGAATATCGTGTAGCAGATCACCTCTTCTCTGAGCAGTGCTTCTGGCCACCAGCATCCTTCCCTGAAGGTGAGCAATCAGTGACTGTGAATGGTTTTCTTGCTCCATTTCTATATTTTTCTCTCCTTGCTAAACTGTAATGACCTGCAGGAATTGTTAACTTAGTTTTCAACCATTTGCTGGATGACCTACAAAAATATTTTGAAAAATGGAAATTAGGTTATAAACTCTGGCTCTTATCACAGTGTGTCATGATGGTAATTTATTACAGGATGGAAGAAGCAGTATGCTGGAATTTCTCTTTGGAAATTGCTTCAGGGTTTTCAGTCCTATGTCCAAACTTCAGTTTTACCATTATTGGTTGTCTGAATAATTTTTCATTTATAATTAAGAAAACTTTACTTTCACTCTAATAACAACAATAACAACAACAACAATAATAACAATACAATGTGTAATTTAATGAAAGGAAGCATGTGAGATTTATTGCTTAAAGTATTGAAATAGAATTAAAACTCACAAACTCAAAGTATAGGTCTGTATTGATTTGCTGTGCTAATTTGTCTATGGCATTGAGCAAATTAATTGTTATTTTTGTGCCTCAGTTTGCTCATTTGTAAAACAGGAATAATAAAACTATTTACTTCATAGGAACTTTCTGGAAGGTTTAATTATGAGTTTTCATGGCCCTTAGGTGCATTGGATGGTAGATGCTGTGTAAGTTGCAACACACTATTGTTCCCATTTGTCTTCTCTGTCATGGGAGTTTCTCTGCTTTCAAAGTCTTACAAATGTGAATTATCCTTAACAGTAACCAGGCCTTTATGTTGGATGCAGTCTGAGGAAATACACTGTAACCATTGTTTCCAAGAGCTATATTTTATGCCACTGGATAGATTTAGATCTAGAAACCTGGAATAAACCCAAAAGTTTTCTTCATAGCAGAATAAGAATGAATACTGTATTTTATTTCTGCAGATGTGAGAAACAGGCTGTAATAATGTAGCATGCTGTTGCATAGCCATATACTCGTAGAAATGGAAAAATGTAATTTGTGGTATTGAGCTCAAGATAAAGTGTCATCTAGATATGTCATTGAGGTAATTTTTACAAAATGGTTTTATGTTAGATATTCTGAAGGCCAAAGTTATTAAATCTGAAATCTTAATTATCTTGTCCAGCGGTGGTGTAGATCTCTTCTGAGATCGTTAACTAATGTTTATAATACACTATTGAATATTATAAAGAGTTTTCTTTTTCAAGGGATGACTCATTTTCCCTCCTTTTCCATAAGTGAATAATCTTGCAAGTCCTACATATTTGTTCACTGGGAGACACATTAAATGGGCATATGGGTGCAGTCAGTTGCCTCTGTAACATTAAAACATCTAGCAATCCTAACAAATCATTTTCATGTGTTGCAGGTGCTGCCTATTAGAAGAAAATATGTACTTTGGTGTTCTTTAATTAAAGTTTCAATTTATTTAGTTATTATGCTGAAAATAACTGAATTAGAAATTCTACTATTGAGTGTCCTGTGAAGTCAGAAGGTATTGATGGCCACTAGGTCAGTGCTATCAATACCTGTACATGCACATGTGTAATACATGAGTGTCGTGTGCTGTGTTGAAGGTCAAATCTAACAGTTTACAAGGCTCAAAGCTTTCTCCTCACCATAGAACATCTTCTTTCAGTAATCCTTTTCTTCTCTTTCTGCTTAATCTTCTTTCTTTCCCTTGTTGAGTCTGTCTTGCTTTGTGCATTATGAGCTATTTCAATAGACTGAAATGACCTCAGTGAGAATAAGCTTAAATTGGATAAACACTTCCAGAGACAGTAACACACTCAATTTTCTGTCCATCTTCTGAAAAATGGAATTGATAATGTTACACCACCTTGTTCATGAATAATACAGGGACTTAAAATTTCAATGCCAAAAATAAGCAAGGGGAACACCTTCATAGCAAGTATGCAAACGTATTAGTATTACGAAAGAGTATTATATTGCTGGAAATTCATATTGGCAAAAAAGCTAGGAGTAAATGGCTTATAATAATTCATGGTTAGCATGATAATGGTTTTCACATTTGGGGCTTATTAACACCTAAGTCTTAGTACATCAGTGTAGTTTCCCTATTGGTTTCTAATTCATAGAATGATAGAATCATAGAATATTGCAAGTTGGAAGGGATCCATAAGGATCATTGAGTCCAACTCTCTGCTCCTCGCAGGGCTACTTAAAATAAATCATATAGCTAAGAGTGTCATTCAGAAACTCTTTGAACTCTGACAGGATTGGTACTGTTATCACTTCCCTCAGGAGCCTGTTCCAGTGACCAACCACCCTCTCAGTGAAGAACCTTTTCGTAATGTGCAACCTGAATTTTCCCTGGCTCAGCTTCATTCCATTTCCTTGTGTCCTATTGCTGGTCACCAGAGAGAGGACATCAGTACCTCCCCTCTTGAGGAAGTTGTTTATTGCAATGAGGTCACTCCTCAAAATTCTCTTCTCCAAGCTGAACAAACAAAGTGACCCCAACTGCTCCTGTTAAGTCTTGTGTTTGAGGCCTTTCACCATCTTGGTCGTACTCCTCTGGACACACTCTAATAGTTTGATGACCTTATATTGAGGCAGCCAAAAATGCACACAGTATTTGAGGTGGGGCAGCACCAGTGCAGTGTAGAGTGACACAATAGCTTGACCAAATAGCTGTGCTGTGCTTGATGTACAACCAGGATATGGTTGCCTCTTTCGGCTGCCAGGACACACTGTTGACTCATATTTAACTTGCCATCAACACAAACCCCCCACAGGTTTCCACGAGGATACTCTCCAGCCTCTTGCCCTCCAATTTGTATGTGTAAGCAAGATTACCCCATCCCAGGTGCAGAATCCTGAACTTACTTTTCTTAAATTTCATACAGTTGGTGATTTCCCAACTCTCTAGTCTATCCAGATATCTCTGTAAGTCCTCTCTGTCCTCAAGGGAGTCCACAGCTCCTCCTAATTTAATATGACCGGTAAATTAAAGGTACATTTGACTCCTGCTTCTAGATAATTTATAAAAACATAAAAGAGCACTGGCTCTAAAACTGAGCCTTGGGGAACCTCACTGGTGACCAGCCACCAGCCTAATCTGACTCCATTTACCATATCTTTTTTAGGTCTAATCCATCAGACAAATGCTCACCCAACATTTTGTGGACTTGTCTAGCTGTATGCTGGACATTTTGTCCGGAAGGTTACTGTAAGAGATTATATCAAAAGCTTTGCTAAAATAAAAAATAAACCATGCATACTGGCTTCCCTTAGTCAACTAGATGGGTGACCTTGTCATAAGAGGAAATTAAGTTGATTAAGCAGGACTTTCCCCTTGTGAACCCGTGTTGGCTATGACCAATGACTTCATTGTCTCTCAAGCATTTTTCAATAACTTCCAGGATAACCTTCTCCATAATTTTACCAGGCACTGAAGTGAGACTGACAGACCTATAACTACCAGGGTCTTCCTTCTTACCCTTCTTGAAAATTGGGACAACATTTGCCAGCTTCCTGTAGACTGGGATGTCTCCAGACTTCTAAGGCCATTGAAAAATAATGAAGAGAGGTCTGATAATAACAGCAGCCAGCTCTTTCAGTAGCCTGGGATGAATGCCATCAGGACCCATACACTTCAGTGCATTCAGCTGGGGCTGTTATCAACACAGGGCTCCAAAGGTCCCAGAGTCCATGGTTGGTGTTAGAGACAGAGATGACTAAGATATTAAACATCTCTGCTTTGTCTATATCCCTATTTGTGAGATGACCAACCTCATCAAGTAACAAACCAATTTATCTCTGATCCTTCCTGTGCTGTTAACATATTTAAAAATTCTTGCAAGAATTCTTGAAAGGAAATAGGAAACTGGATTACTTTCTATTACTGTTTCACCAATTGTAGCTGCAGATATTCACAGTAAATTGATAATTCAATTAAGGGATTTAGGGGCTTATTTATTCCTTTACAAGCCAAAATCAAACCCATAGGAATATCTGACATACCAATAACCTCTACATAGCTACAGTCCAACCTCCAGTTGAGCTGTCTCCACCTCCATTTTCATAAGAGATTTGATGCAGAAAATCTCTTTTCAGGTTCTTGTTCTACAGCAGGTCTAGTGGCAACTGTAAGAAGACTTCTGCTCTGTTGGGGCTGAAATCAGAGTCCTGGGACATGGGCAGAGTGGAGGCAAACCCTGAAGGGGTCTGGGCACGGAGAGTAAGACCTGTGAGTGCCTTCAAGGCCCCGACACTCTCTCTGCTATTAAATTGGCAGAAAGTATCAGGAATTATTTTGGCCGTTTGACACTGTCCTCTCTATTTTCACCAGGCTGGATAATTAGAGCGGGCCAAGGGTTGCAGGTTGTTTGCATGTGGCCAGCCTGTTTAGAAAGCAACACTGTAGTTATATGGATAATAGCAGAAAAACTAGACTTGTCCCATGCCTGTTGCCTCAGTGTCAGAGAGCAGACTCAGAGATATTTAACTTATCAGTGTAGATAAAGCACAGCTGTGTTAGAACATGTCTGAACCCGTAATGGCAGCGCTCTGTACAGGCAATGGTGCTCATTCAGGTGTTGAAAGCAGTTCAGCTGAAACACTGTGGAGCCAGCTGAAACTTAAAATGGATTTATCAGATTAAAACCCTTTATCTCTCTCCTTCCCTTCCCACTGAAATCATTCAGTGCAGAGTAAATACTTCTGATTTTGTGGTGTTTTAATGGTCTCACAACAGTGCTCCTTTCCCCACAGCTGGACTGGATTGACCCTGCAGTGGAACTTACCATTTAAAAATAATAATAGGTTGACAGTGTGGATGAGATTAATCTGGCCTGATGAATATGTCTGCATCCAGACAGTCACCTTCAACTTCATTTGTAGTCACCAGAAGGAAATAGAAACTCTGGGATGCAATTCATTTCACAGTAAAGAAACTGTATAAAATGGGTCAGGAGAGTACTGCTCAGTAAATTCTCTCTTTTTTCCTCTTGATATATATGTAAAAGACCCAAGTGTGACTAGTTCAGAAGCAGATGTACAATGCAGCTATCTAAACTTTGATTAGGTGGCTTTCACTTTTTTTTCCCTTGCTGGTTTATTCCCAAGTCTTTATTTTTAAATGTAAGTCATATTATCTGATGAGTACCAGAGCAGATTTGCATTGCTGAAATAAATATCATTATTATGATAACTATTTGCAACCTCTACTGAAATTAGAATTCTATATAATAATGCAGAGAGAGAAGAGGTCACCAGCTGTCTATGCTTCTGAAAACAGGAAGAATTCACTCACTTCCATGCTAAAGGCTCTTCCGGAGCATTATGAAACTACAGCAGTAACTGAAATATATTCTGGGCTGTTTCTCTGCACCAGGAGACCATTATCATGATAATTTAACACCTGTATCACTGATTTTTGGTAGTGCAACCTGTAATCAGAGTCTGAAGTGATCCCTGAAGCAGTTATAATTTAGATTACAGTTTAATATACAACAGTATTTGTTCTGAGCATTTGGATCACAGAGTGTGGAACACCTCACTAAGCGATGATTGCAATAAGTAGGATTTACCGTAAAGGAGGGCAATACCATAATTCCATAGTCTTGAAATGTAGCCAGGCTTGACTGAGCTTGTATCTTGAGCAGGATGGCCCATTTTTTGGCAGTGTGATACCATACAGGAGGCTTTCATGAAACATCTTTCTGGTAGTTTTGTTTAGAGTAGGCCCAGTAGACACTGCTGATTTACCTTCAGGCCATGATTTTGAAGGGCAGTCAGTATAACTCAGGAAACAGAGTAGTCTTGTGAAAAGAAAGTTTTATCAATGAGACATCTCAGGTATTACACGTGGAGAAAAATAACACAGCCAAGCAGAGCTGTCAACACTCTGCTGCGTATCTTCCACCTCTACTGTCTCACCTATACTGACAAAGTCTGGGGGGACAGTAGAAACAGTATAGATGCCCATAAAGCTTTCTGTCACAAAAGATAAGGAAGGAAAAGGCACCTAAGGTACTCTGCCTGCTTATTCCATTGGAGCTGGTGAGGAAATAAAAATTAAGTCATATCACCCAAAGTGATTATTTGTTTCTATACTGACAATGTTATCAACAATGTAGATTTTGGTGCTGCTAGAATGTCATCTGTGCTCCTATTTTAGATAAAACATTCTTTGGTTTCCATGTTGTGTTTTTGGTTTTGGTTTTTTTTTTTTTTTTCTTTCTTCCTTAGTGAAACTGCTGCCTATGCAAATTTTGCAGGTCTATAAAGCCCTGGGACTGGCTAGAAGGACTGGCAGCTGAACTATGAGTTAGGTTCAGGCGAAAAAAAAGTCTTGGTCATTGCGCTTATTCATTGTGACAGGTTCCAGGCTAACCATCATGTAGCATCTTTACCTCAAGATAATACAAGAGGAAAGGTAAACAGATCTTGTTTTTGTAATTTTTTTTTTTTTTCTGGACTGAATGCTTGAAATGGAAACGCTGTGTGAAATTTTATTTCTTTTGACCTTCCTGCTTGACTTTTGAACAGCTTAGGAAAAGATAAGGAGTGTAGCCACATTTATGTAACCCTTGTACTCAGATTCCCTGGGTGAAGGTTTCAGGCATAATTTTCAGTGTTTTAATGTGGTTCTACCACATTAGAGATCCTTCAGCATATCTGAGACATTTCTTCCAGTGAAATCAATGGCATTCAGATACCTAAGTTAAGTCAGTGGGAATTTGTCACTGAAATTTAATAATGACTTAGATACATTCTTGAGGAGGAAGTTCTAAACTTGTCTGGCTGGACAAAGCCCAAAGCTTATTATGGAGAGGGGCCCTATAGTTACAGCAGATCTTTCGAGTAGTGTCATATTGTTGGATTTCTTTAAGTAGGACATAAAGAACAGTAATACAAAACTTTCTAATACTCTTATACAACACTTTCAGTTACAGCTAAGGCATTTCACCAGCACTTGAATACCTTTAAATCTCTTTCCCCAAAATCCCTGTTCACCTGTGATTGCAGGCAAGCTGAAATGTTTTATGCTTATTTTTCTAGTGACAACACTCACTGCAGGCTCAAGTTTGTGCTACAGTTGTGCAGAATCAACTAGCCAAGTCCTGACATTACTGAGTCATTCTGAGCTGAAGTTTATACTACAGTTCTGAGGCAAGTTTCATGCCAGTTATTTTGCTTCCAACAGAGCCTGCTGTGATTGATACACTGAAACAAAAGACTGCTTGCCCTATTAGGCTTCACACAAAAGCTCTCAAAAGGAGGGATGTTAAGCATTCATTTGTGATATGAGTGTCCCATTATTAAATATCTCATTTGCCTAAAAAGAGATAAAACTGACTTAAGAGCCTGATACCTACATTGGCTGAGGGTTTCAGGGAAGCAATGGTGAATCATAGAATGGTTAGGGTTGGAAGGGACCTTCAAAGGTCATCTAGTCCAACCCCCCTGCAAGCAGCAGGGACATCCCCAACTAGATCAGGTTGCTCAGAGCCTCATCCAGCCTGGCCTTGAACGTTTCCAGAGATGGGGCCTCCACCACCTTTCTGGGCAACCTGTTCCAGTGTTCTATAACTCGCATCGTAAAAAATTTTTCCTAATTTCTAATCTAAATCTACCCCCCTCTATTTTAAAACCATTACCCCTCGTCCTATTGCAACAGGCCCTACTAAACAGCCTTTCCCCATCTTTCTTGTAGGCCCCCTTGAGGTACTGGAAGACCGCTATCAGGTCTCCCCGGAGCCTCCTCTTCTGCAGGCTGAACAGCCCCAACTCTCTATAGCTATAACCTTATATAAAGCAGTTAAGGAATGTTCTAAGCATCTCTAAATGCTGTGTCACTGGATGCAGAACTAGTGCTGTTCTTGCCCCAACATGAATTTTCAGATTGTATCCATTTGATCAGCCTAGCAAGCAACTCTGGATTGTGTCAGTCCCACTATGGTCTAAGCACTCAATATTGTTCACGACATTAGAAGCCTGGCAACAGAAGTTCTTACTGACAAAAAAATATCTAGGCAGTTTAGGCACCTCCAAAATTAGGTAGTAGCTGATAAGACGTTAGTAAATTATGAATAGTCTGAATTGAAGTCTCTAAAGCCCTACAGTTTGTGGATCCGGCAGCTTATGTGTCTGACTCCCATAGATTTTTGCGCTTAACTCTTACCATGACATTTCAAAGAAGAACAAACAGAAGTGACAATGGTTTCATAAATATTTTGCCATTTGTCTGCTATGAGATATTAGTGTCTTGCCCAGTTAGGAAAAGCACTCATTTTGTAATTTCTACTGATAAGCAGTTTGAACCTATCTCTGATGAATGCAGGAAAGAACTGTTTTGTATATCATATTATCAGCAAAGTAGTAGCAAATAGCCCAATTTTATTTTATTTTTTTCAGACTTTTCCAAATCAATCCCAAAATAAATATTTTGGAGTTTGAAATTACTTCAGTAAAGCTTGACATGGTAATAATGGCTCACTTCTGTGCTAGTTATTCCCTAACCGGGCCCTTAGCCATATTATTTGCATTTTGTCTTTGCTCACAACTATCGTTCTTATGTTCTTGTCAAAGCTATTACACTTGCTGTTGCAAAGAAAGGAGGCTATCTGTATTCCCAACATTCTGGGACAGAATAAAGGAGCAAACACTTCTGCACAAAGCTCCTTTGAGCTATTTAATTTACTTTCTGACAAAAGGAAAGATGACATTGAGCACTCAACAAAGAACAAAAAAAAATATTTCTTAAAACATGAAATACAAATCATAATTCAATCATTAGGAAAATTTCTATTACATTCAGGAAAATTCCATTATGCCTTCTTTATTACAGATTGTGAACTAGCCACAGTTGTAGTGAGGTGCAAAAGTTACGTTTGATTTTGGTCTTGGTTTTTGATTGCCTACTGACAAAAAAAAATCCACTTTAAAATGTAGATGCAAATTTCTCTTCTAGCTTCTATTTTATTAATAATAATTAGAAAAAGCTCTTGACTGAGGAACAAATGGAAAATTTTCTGTGGGCATAAAACAGAATAAAGCTGTTATTCTCTCTCTGCTGAACACTTGTATCCTCCCTTTATTTATCTATTTTTAAACAATCCGTTACTTGTTTTTACTAAAGATGATATCATATTGAAAGAAAGTAAGTTAAAACCAGGAGTGATGACTAACAAAAGCCTGGAGAGTCTGGCTTTGGATATCCTCCAAATACAAATCTTTTTAAATGCAGTCACACTTGGTGCCATTTGTTAGACAATTATGTAGCTGCAAGTTTTAATTAACTGGAAGTCTGAGGATGGACCATTTAGATTTACAAGAGCAATAAAGAGACCAGGCAGATCATACAATGGCATAGTATTACCTTACCAACAGGTAAGCTTAGATGTGGCCTTAACATTTGCAGGTAGGCGACATTTGAACAACAGAGTTATGAGAGACGAAGCTCAAATAATCTATTATCATTTTTCTTGTGTGTGTTGATCACACAGATGTTCAAAGCAAGCCTCTCAGTTATCAGTTCCTTACCACATCGCCTAACTGAACTGATAATAAACAATATCGACATCTGTATTTAAAAAAAAAGAAAAAAAAAAATCTGTTGTCAACATACGTGCAAACTCAATGGTCACAAATTACACAGATTATATTGCACACACATAGACTGAATTATCTGAAAGGTTTCTCTCCTTCATCTACTTCATGTACTAGTATTACATGAAATAGGTGCCTCATGACCTTTGCCTGTGTTAATTTGAATCTTTCCTTTCACAGAAACAGGAGGAAAGAAAAACTGGAGAGTGAGGGACTCTATTGTGTGATGTTATACTTCAATGTCTTATTGAGTGGAAATATAACTTGCGAGACACATGACACAGTTTCAAAATACTTTAATGGACATAAGTTCTTGTTTGGTGGGAAGAGAGTGTCACTGAAAAATAAAACAGATCCCACCTGTTGCAGAGTGAATGGAATGGAAGATTGCCTTTGCTAGTATTTCTTTTTTTTTTTTTTTTAGCTGGAAGTATAGACAGACTTCCTTGTAACAAACAATTCTCTGTAACATTTAGATGCACATTAATATGTCCTCATATAAAATTGCAGGAAAGACCACAAGTAAAAGTGATCAGTCCTCACTCACGTGACAGATGCGTCTTCTATGTACTGATGACTGTGGCACTCATGCATCATTACAAACTCCTGTTGTAAACTTTCAAAGAAATGCTTCTGATCTTCATTCTTGAGTTCACTGCAGACATGGCACTTCTATGTGACTTTTATACACCAGCTAAAACATTATTCTGATGAGTGTCCTTAGCTTTGCAATAGTTGTGCAACCTGCTCACCTAGCATAGGATTTATTTACTAAGGTATACCATGAGTTAGCACTAAATATTAGAGTAGGTGACTTGATCATGAGAATTTTCTTGATCAAGAGGATTTAGAGACAGAAGTACAGATGAGGTGGAGCCGAGTGTGTGAGGCTAGAAGAAGGGAGGGTGTGAGTCTGTGAAGGTGACTGGAAGACTAGGTAGCAAGGAAGATTAAATACTGGAGGGGAAGGCATCTGTAAGCTTCTTAATCTCCTGTATTTTGTGATTTGAAAATATCTCCTGTATTTTGTGTGTCTTGACAAATAGCACACTCCTTCTGCTCTTCCATGCAAACTGATATCCAGGGAGTTTGTTGCATGCCCCTTGTTTCATATGTCTCCAGAGTATCATGTTCCAGGAAATGGTGGATGGGAGAAACAGGAAGGGTCGGTATCTCTTTCTCTTTAAGTGTCTGAACTATTCCTCTTGCTTTCCTGGTGGGACAACTTCAAGGTAAATCTCTAGACTGATTGATGAGACTGGGAAGACAGCTTCAGTCTACATGACAGGTTCTCCAGGTTTGGCTACGGAGAGACAGATATGGATGAAATGCTTTTTTTTTTTCCTATGTTTTGTCTTCAGTACTGGGATGCTTCAAGTCAGACTTCATTGCCTGCTTAATGTCTCGATTTAGTATTCTTAACAAGGATTTGAGGCCATTCAGTGATCCATATCTGGCTTAATTTAAAGATTTCTATGTTTTTAAAAATAAAAGTCCAGTCTACCTTTTCTTTGCATTAATCTGAAAATGATATGAAATAAAACACATTTCATTTGACAAACAGAAACTAATGTTTTAAGGGTTTGTTTTGGTTTGTTTTTTTTTGAGGTATAGGGTGTGAGAAGAAGAAAAAATGATTTCATATACCTGAGTTCCCAAAACTTGAGAACTGGAGAGTTTCTCATGGTCAGGGGAGAAACATTTTGTTCCTCTTATTTTTTTTTCTGCCTGAATGCAGTTTCTGATACAAATACATGCCCTGATTAGCCTAGTGTTAACAGCAACTTAATCTCCTTGCACATTCCTCTTCTTCTTCCTCATTCTACATGAACTAGAACATTTTCTGTAGAAACTTTATGTGTAGAATTCAGGCTGGATTAAGACAGCTACGCTGAAGTGTGTATGTAGATGTCTGAACTAGGTGTCCAAGCCAGGTGGGTGAAGATCTAGAATAGAACTTGCTTGTCCAGATATAGACACTTAGTTATTCTGGGATGCATTAGGGTTATCTGAGACAACCTGAATGGGCTAGTGGAGATGACATATGACCTAAGGAAAATACTTCTTTTCATACTCAGTTCGCAGTAGATGCTTATGTTTCTGGATCTCACCCTTGTGACTTTGTGACTCATTCTCTTGTCCTTATTAATTGTATTGAGCAAGAGAAAGCGTCTTAACCTTGAAATGAATGACACCTTCAAGCTCAGTAGCCCAAACTACATAACAAGTACTATCTGAGAGAATATGTTAGAGACTTAGGACCTTCTTGAGAAACACTTGGAGGCCAGAGAATACACCTTATATATTATTAACAGGCATTTGCCAGGATGACTAACTGGATATATTTTATTGAGGTTAAGAGTTATAATGCCCTGTAGTATCTGATCATCTCTCAGAATATTCCAGAAGGTTTTTGAAAAATAAAGCTAAAAAATAGTGAAAAAAATAGCATAACTCTAGCTCTACTTTCTTCAAACTATGTCCCAACATGCCCCATACAAATGTATGTGCATTCTGCTCTTGTATTGTACTAAACAAGTGTTACTAGTGCTTGTGCAGAATATGCATTTGGCTAACATCAATGAAAAGATATATCTCATAATGTTTGCAAGCTCAGACCTGCTTTTACAATCAGTCCATTCACTTGCCCAGGAATAATGTTCTCACCCATCTTTAAGCTTACAGTCACATTAATCTCTCTCAAAATTTATACTCTTCTCTATAGCAAGATCTACAATTTCCTTCCCCTATTCTTTCCTTACTGAACTGCATATCTTTCCAAGGACAAAGATTTCAAATGGAAATATGGAAGAAAGGCAAATGATCTTTTCCTTGCTCTAGGACTCCAACACAGCTCTTCCAAAGCACTGCAGTGAATCCCTCTGCCATTAGTTCTTGAATACTGCTAGGTTATTTACAGTTCATTTACTAGTCCAGGGGACAGAGGTAAGGTGGTCTGATTATACACTATAAATCTCTATTGGCTAACATTCAGATGACTGGAAGAACTTAGGTCTCTCTTTTCTATTTTCATATATATTAATGTTTCTGAATCCACATGCATAGTACAAATTCATGTCAGTGAAGTTACATCTAATTTAGATTGTATTTATTAATAATATTTTAAGTACCTTATCCAACCTAGAAACTACAGGTTTATTTTCTAATTTTTCTTTTTCAACTTTATGGTTAGGCTTTTTTAAAAAAATTATTTTTCTTTTGTAGAATGAGATGTTGGCATTTCTGAAGGTAATGTGATTTTAGTTCTTGCAGCAGTGAGTCCCACAGCTGAAGCACAATAATTTAGACAGTTAATTCTGCCATACTCATGAAGCATCCTCTTTTGGCTAACATGGGAGGCTAACATTCCTTTTTTTTTCCATAGAAATGCATCTGTCACAACAGACTGAGGCAAGAAAATTACAGCAATATTTGAAATAGTGATCCAAGATTGTCTCCAACAAGGCAGAACTGAATGTGAGACAATATTTACTTAATGACCTGAAAAAATATAGTAATTTTAAACTGCATTATTGTAAAATTTTACTTAGAAATCGTATAAATAGTTCAATTTTTTTAAGTAAAGACCAGGGCAGTCATATCAATTGTCAGTACTATGGTACTGCAAATTCAGTAGTTCCTCCAGTGATGTAACAAGTTACATTTTTTTCAGTAAGAGTGCTCTCCTTGCTTATGGTTAATACTGAATCAGAAATGATAAAATAAATGTTTTAAATAATCTCCTTATTGAAAATCAATAATTTGTTTGCTTCTTATGAGCACAGTATGTGACATAAAAATAGAATAAAATTTGCATTCCATTTTCTTCAAGGACTCTTTAAGGAGTCAAAACCAGTGCAGAAACATTTTCTCACCTACATCTTTTGTCAACAACGTGAAAGGTGCAAGTCTTTCAAAACCATGTCCATATGTCAACTGTACATGTTTTGTATTTATTTTTACTGTGACTGTGTAGGAAACAGTGATGTGGTGGGCAATAGGTGCAGTCTGTGGAAATAAGCAAGTAGAAGCTCTGTAACTAAGGAAATTAAACTGTAATTGCTACTTTTATCTTTTTTATTCTTTAATATAATATTTGGATCCTATTTTATGTTCTACAAAAAAGGTTATATAAGATTATTGTCAGCCTTCGAAAAGTCCGTTTAGGACTTATAATTAAGAAGATGCAGGGGAGGCCACCACTGAAAGACTGACTTTATTTTAGATTTTTTATTGTATTTAACCTTTCAAATTCCGGATGCTATTTTGACTAACACTATGAATTATGTACAGCTTGATTTTGTTCAGAAAGAATTAATTAAAAAGTTTGGATTAATTTTGGTTTAGAAATTTTGTTATCAAAACAGATGTTAATGACAAAACTATTTTATAAAATGACACAGGTAACTTCAATTAATTTAAGACTACTTTGTGAAACACGTATATTATAAAAGGACCTTTCAATACTTAAAAATCCCTTCAATACATAAAAGAGGGCTTATAAGAAAGATGGGGACAGACATTTTAATAGGGCTTGCAATGATAGGACAAGGAGTAACAGTTTTAAACTAGAAGAGGGTAGATTCAGACTAGATATAAGGAAGAAATTTTTTACAATGAGGATGGTGAAACACTGGAGCAGAGAGGCAGTAGGTGCTCATCCCTGGAAACATTCAAGGCCAGATTGGACAGGGCTCTGAGCAACCTGATCTAGTTGAAGATGTCCCTGCTCCTTGCAGAGGGAGGTTGGACTAGATGACTTTTAAAGGTCCCTTCCAGCCCAAACTGTTCTGTGATTCTATGACCATATTACAAAAAAGATTCTATTTCTCCACTGCTGCTTTTCTTCACTTCACTGTCAAAATGAGGCTGAACTTCTTCTACAAGCCTGGTTATAGGGAGCTGTCAACCTCTGACTGGAAAAACCCTATCACTGTATTAACAAGGCACTATCTTCTAGTTAATAAACAGAGTTTTTCAGCAATGCTTTCCACACAGACACCTTTTGTTGCATCAAAAGAAAAATGCCACTTGTTATATTAATTTGGGGACTAAACTTATTCATAGACTAACTTTATTAACATGAATGGAGTAGTGAATTTTGCAAAGTATTTTGTACATACTTCTCTGCTTCGCAGCCTTTTCTGGTTTTTCTGATGTATAATTTATCATTTTAAAAATTCAGTGAATTGTTATTTTTAAAAATATATTTTCACTCTGACTATCCACTGTCTTAGATTTTGCTTGATCATGCACAGACTGCTCGCAGTTTATAACCAGCCAAACTATAGAAATATTTTACACCCACTTTGCAGATATTTAAATGACCTTAAGTAGCAGAAGGGAAAGGAAAAATAGATCTCACTGTGAAACATCCTTTCCTTTTAGAAGAAAAGAAAAAAAAAAAAAAAAAAAGAGTGGTCCAAACAGAACCAATCCTTCCCCAAAAAAAGAAAAAAAAAAGGAATAGTAGTTTAACCTCACTGTTTCACATGAAGCCCTATGTGAGTAGAAAGAAAATGCCAATTACTGTTTCTTGAATTTTTTTTTCCATTCTCTGAAAGAAAACATTCACTTTAACAAAAATCACTGGTGTCCACTCCAACATGACAAAAAAATTATTTATTTATTTATTTACTTATTCTTTTTATTTTATTTATTTCTGTATACTTGAGGAACAGACTATCAGGTGATTCATTTTCCTAACTTCAGTCTCACTGAATATAATTCTACATTGGCAGAAATCCATGCAATTAATCCTTTACAGCAGTCTTCTGTAAGAATTGTTATAAAGAATAACATCTGTAATGGCTCTTACTCTGGGTATGAGGAACAACTGTATAACCATTTTATGGTTTTTTTTAAATTTTGCCTACAGCAGTATAGATTTCAGAGGTGACTAGAGAAAGCTTCAGAGGCGACTAGAGATTTGGGAAACCTGAGTGAAAACTAAAAAATTAGGAAATACACATAAGGCGTCTGTAGAGAGACTGAACATTGGGACTTCAACAGTTCTTCTAAAATCACATTGTATTGAGGGAGTTTGTGTTGACAGCCTATGGTGAGTTTATACTTTACTGATTAGCAATACCTTGGTGAAAATTATCTGCACAATCCTCTACCTCCCCACAAAGAGGGGGAAAAGAAGATGCACAACTGTGTCTAATCCTGAATCAGCTCAGTGTTTAACCAAACAATCTGTCCAGGACCAAAGAACATCAAATGTAATCCCTAGACACGTTGGTTGTATTAGGGATGGAATTAGAAACCTTAACTCTGTAGTTTCTGGCTTTTGTTGGATTATTTTTACACAGTGTTTGTATTTAGGGAGGATTATGGCATACATGGTCAATAAGATCACACAGTCTTTTAAGAACACTATAATACTTCAAGGTACAATGAAATCAGTTAAATATGGAGAGAGAAGCCAGTCTGAGTCTCATGGCTTTTGGAGTTTTAAATGAAAACTTGTTGCACATTTTAACAAGGATCTTTCCATAATTTTTGACATTAACAGGGAAAAAACTCATAGAAGAGAATAAAAAAGACCTCATACTGAAAGGACCTGATCTGATTACAGTGATAATTATTCTCCATTTCATCCATGGTGATCACAGGAGACCCTTTAGAGCTATTATGATTTTGGTTGAAGTGCATAGGACACTGCTACTTAATTTCCATGTGATCTTAAAGTAACTGTTAGGATTCTTCTGTCAAAATAATAATCATACATTCTACGGTTGTCATGGTGTATTGTGCCAATAAATACTACTAAGGAAATTCTTCATGCACAGCTCATTGACATAATAGACTATAATGATTTTTTTAGTGCTGCTATGGTCTACTGTATCAATGCCTACTGAGGGAGACTTTAAAGCACTCATCCAAGCACAGAGGGTAACTATACATAATAAAAATCTTTATGAAGTATTTGGAAATAAGTAATTATTCTGCACTGCACTGCTCATTTTATTTGTAAGTGCCAAAATGATTAGCATACACATGGGACAGATGTGGTATTCAAATTTTCCCTTAAAGATTGAACTAACTTCACTTTCATAGGCTTCAAGAACCTTCAAGAAAGTATTTATTTGGTGTTGTCTTTCATTTTTCCTAATGTCAAAGTGAAAAAAATACCAAGGAAAAACTTAACTCTCTCTCATTTAATGATCTCATGTTTCTCTATAATTTCGTATGAAAAGGTCATAATTACTTCATATGCCTATCTGAAAGCTATGCCTCTAATCTGAAACTCTTGTCTATATTTTTTCTTTATGAAATGGACAGAGAAAGGTACCTCCAGAGAACAATTTGAAAGAACATTAAACTAGGCATCTAAAATGAGTGACAAATGAGGGCTGAATGACTCACTGAAGAATTTAGCCTAGCTTCCTAGCAAATACATACCATGTAAAATTACCTACTCTTTACACAGAAAATATAGACTCTATATTTTCAGAATTTCAACTAATCTAGATGAAAAGGGATTAGTTTAGGACAACAGAAAGAACTTTTCACACTAAATAGGATGCAGTGCTGAATAACTACCACTTTCCGACATGAGTACCAAGTAACTCAACAGGAAGTTCATTCAACCATGCAGCTGTCCCTAGTATTTACTTTGCTAGAGGGCTGTGAGGAAAGTTTAACTGCTTCCCAAAGATGCACCAGAGTATGTTCTAGATTATCAGAAAACTCATATTTTGTTCTTTTCTTTTATGGAATATTGTGGTAGGTTGACCTTGGCTGGTCGCGAGATGCCCACCAAGCCACATTATCATTTCCCCTCCATCAGCAGCACAGGGGAAGAGAATATGATGAAAGGTTGTGAGTTGAGATAAGGACAGGGAGATCACTCAGAAATTACTGTCATGGGCAAAATAGACTCAGCTTGGGGAAATCAATTTAATGTATTACCAATTAAACAGAGTAGGATAATAAGAAATAAGAACAAATCTAAAAACACCTTCTCCCTTTGCCTCTCCCTTCTTCCCACATTCAATTTAACTTCTGACTCTTCTGCTTCCTCCCCCTGAGCAGCACAGGCAGATGGGGAATGGAGATTTTGGTCAGTCTATAATGTTTCGCCTCTGCCACTCCTTCCTCTTCACACTCTTCCCCTGCTCCAGCATTGGGCCCCTCCCACAGGGTCAAGTCCTTCACATATTTCTCTGACATGGTTCCTTCTCACAGGCTGCAGTTCTTCCAGAACTGCTTCAGCATGGGTCCTTTCATGCTGGTGCAGTCCTTCAGGAGTGGACTGCTCCAGTGTGGATTCCCCACAGGCCACAGGTCCTGCCAGGAGCCTGCTTCAGCATGTGCTCTGCATGGGCTGCAGCTTCCTTCAGGACACATCCATCTGTTCTGGTGTAGGGTCCTCCCAGTGGGGCTACAGTGTGGATATCTACTCTGACAAGGTCTTCCATGGGCTGCAGAGGGACAACCTGCTTCACCATGGTCTTCTCCATGAACCGCAGGGGAATCTCTGCTCTGTAGGCACAACTAAGGAGAATGTCTCATGAAGTATTCAGACTAATGTACTTCTTAGTTTCCTTAGAATGTAGCAGTGTTTATACTGTTTATGGACCAGTTGGAGAAGGTCCAGAGGAGGGCCACGAAGATGATAAAAGGGCTGGAGCACCTCTCTTATGAGGACAGGCTGAGAGAGTTGGGGCTGTTCAGCCTGGAGAAGAGGAGGCTCTGGGGAGACCTGATAGCTGTCTTCCAGTACCTCAAGGGGGCCTACAAGAAAGATGGGGAGAGGCTGTTTAGTAGGGCCTGTTGCAATAAGACAAGGAGTAATGGTTTTAAAATAGAGGGGGGTAGATTTAGATTGGAAATTAGGAAAAAATTTTTTACGATGCGAGTTATAGAACACTGGAACAGGTTGCCCAGAAAGGTGGTGGAGGCCCCATCCCTGGAAACATTCAAGGCCAGGCTGGATGAGGCTCTGAGCAACCTGATCTAGTTGGGGATGTCCCTGCTGCTTGCAGGGGGGTTGGACTAGATGACCTTTGAAGGTCCCTTCCAACCCTAACCATTCGATGATTCTATCATTCTATACAAGATGTTTGCATTTGCTATGAAACATTTCATGTGAGAGAGGAGAAGTAGTACTTAAATTGAGTCCATCTTTCCCAACAGAAAAGGTTTTTCTACCAATGACATTCTATTGGTAATGTAGCTTCAGTCTCCTAGACTTTAGTGAAATAGAAGTTTCCACTGTTGCAGTGTTCAGTCCAGTTAGAAACCAAGGTAAAGCTATGCAAGTGCAGATTGTGGTTTATTCCAAGTAAACATACTGTATATTTGTGCAACCATGCCTGCAGAAAAAAAAAATCTGTAATGTAGACAAGCCTTTTGACAATATTATTTTCTTGACCATTTGCCCTACAAAGATAGCGCTCCAAACAAGCCCTTTGGCTCAATAACCGCACTGGCAGGGAACAGTGATAGCTGCGTACTTGAGTCAATATTCCAGCCTCTGTGCAAGGTTAGATATATGGATTGTCTTCACACACAATGTATTATTTTATATCCAGTAAAATGTACAGCAATCAGCACATAAATGCACAGCATACAAAAGACTCAGACTAGTTCAGAGTCTGGGAAAAAAGTTCTAGCTAGTCAAACAAAAGTTTGAAATAGAAATATACTTTTGGAAATGCCTTTTGCTATTGAATTAATCTAAACAGAAATATCAACAATTTTTAAATATGTAAAAGAAATATGTAATATGTAATAAATCATAATGTTAATGTCAGAAATCATGATTTATAATAGTAGACAATGTATAGTATATTGCATGTAAGAATTATATTGTAATAACATTTTACTATAATTAATACTGTATCTACTATATTTAATTTACTTCATAATGTGTATTAGATAAAATTTCTTTGAAAATGTCAGTTAGCTGACAGCATAAGTGAAGTTTTTGTTATGGAGGTGTATAAAATACTAGTCACTATTTCTAAGTGATGAAATGAACATATTGAAGCTGAATAAAAATTGCTCGAATGTTAAGTCCCTCTATTTACCCAGTATAGTAGACTTTACCTATAAAAAAAAAAAAAATCTTCAGTAAATTCAACTAAAGCATCAAACAAAAATCTTGACCACATAAATGCTGTATACAGCACACTGAAGTGAAACAGAGGTTGATCGGAGTTTATTAGCCAGACTCTGGAAAGTTAAATACAAAGGCATCATCTGGAAACTCCTATAACTGAGAAGCAGCATTCATTCCCTAAGGCTGAGCCCTATGCTGATGTGTTTACCTTTTACAGCTCCCATATTAGTTTGGGCATGTTGACATTCTAGAGTACTAATGATAGCACAAATGGTCTGAAGAACTTCCTACTTTTTGTCTTGTTCTACCTGAAAATGTTTTCAATCACTTTCCAATCTTGTTGCATAGGTCTGTTACAATTCTAATTTGCTTGAGGCTTTAAAGATCTTCAGGAATAAGCTGATCTGCCCATAGTAAGTTACATGGAGAGAGTACAGAGGTTTATGTGCCAGTACTGTTTGAACATGTTTGATCTTTGCACTGAGGAAATCTGTAACTGTTCCTGTTGAAATTTTCAGCCTTCACGTGTAGCCTAAGGAGGAGCAGCTGCAACATCTTGGTGTTTCAAGATGATAAAAAGCATTATGAACGTTGTCTCCTATCTGAAAATCCAAGGCTGTCAAGAGTAGCAGTAAGACCTCTGTAGCCAATGAGCTAAAGGTGAGCATATACTTCTCAGAGGTACATGTATACCAACACAGCTTCAGGCAATGAGTTTCGTACCTCAGCAAGTATTTTGTCAGTGAATCACATCTAGTTTGCTTTCACTCAGATTATGCTCTGATTCATATATTGTGAAGGTACTGAAACTCTGGAATCTAAATACAATGCAATGCTAAACATAGACCCTAAATGACCTCAAGAAGGCTGATGGTATATGTAACTCCCAATCTTCTATGTCTCAAAGTTGAACACAGATACTCACTGGGAGAGGCAGTTGTGATTTACTTGACAGCACTTTCTGTTCTCTTTCCCAGCAATATTTGTCAGTCTATGTAAGATTTCATTAGGAGGACTTTTCACATGAAAAAAAAAAATGGTGAAACTCAAGCTAGAGTTCAGCCCTGAGCAATCATTATTTAAAATTGAAAAGTAATTGGAAAGATAGGTTCTGGTCTTTCTGTCGTAATCAAGTAAAATATACAATGATTATGAATCTCTTAGACCATGAGTGTATATTTTCGTCTCTGAACTGGAGAAGCATGTCAGAGAGAATGTATCAAAAAGCTGGATTTTACAGTCCTGAGGTTTGACCACTTGCCTGAAATATGAAAGACACATTGAAGATACACATCTTTATGGGGTTCGACTTGGCCCTTCTGCTTCTCCCCCCAGCACCTAAATACAGAGCTAGTGGCAAGTCTGTCTTGGATATATTGGTGTCCCTACCTCAGAAGATAGACTTCTTTTTTACATTGTTTAAAAGTCTTAATTTTGTTCCAGCATTGAATGAATATTAAACCTGGAAACATTAAACTTCTCCAAAAATGATATTTTTAAAAAAATCTGTTCATATCTTTAAACATGAAACAACATGAGATTGAAATATCCTGTACTCTATGTGTAACCTGTCAATAGCAGAATCATTGGTTATGAAACACATTTCTCTGAGATCCCTCTGGATGTAAGTAGTAGAGCTGTTAGAAATATGGTCACCTCTGATGATACTTCCCATTTCTTTGTCAGGACTTCCCACACAGAGAAATATGACATGAAGGAATGGAATCTTTCCTGGTGGCAAACTTGATGTTTTCTTATCATACTCAAAGTAGACTCTGAAACAACTGACAAGAAAGAGATAAACCAGTTTGAGCACCTCACCAGCCTCTAAGACAGAAATGTGTCAATAGGCTGTGATATATGCTCCTATTATTAACTTAGGACCCTGACTTTAGTTTCTTTTCCTTCTTCCAGGGAAAGACAGATGAGCAATATCCACAGGGATGTGTCATCACAGCAGTGTTTTGTAGCATCTAAAAATCTTTGAAAAAAAATGATCTGGGAATCTTAACTTCTGAGAAAGAACTACCTGTGAGTCTTGTTTATTTCATTTATGTTTATATTAAATTACTTTCTCACACAAATCTAAATAACATAATTTCAAAGCAATAGGTCCCAAAGCACCAAGAATGTGTCCTATTCAGTTACCTGTATGCACGAACATGCACAAACACATTCACACAGAGACACACTTTGCTGTGTAAGAACTTGCATAGTGATATGAAATTCTTTAGATGCTTAAAAATAAATTATGCAGCAATAGGGACATTATAGTTAACAGAAATGTAGATGCCTCCTCCTTGCTTCCTCTTCCTCACTCTTAGTTTCACATGACATTACGACTAAACTGTTTTGCATTGATTTTTTAATGGCTATATCTAAAAGTAATGAGGGGATTAATCAAAGTTTGAATCTTTCAAATCCAAGGCCTTATAAAGAGGTCACCAATAGTCTATTCTATTAGGTTTGATAGCACCAAGCCTGTGCAACTTTATTTCTAGAAATCATGAACAGACACTGTAAAGACAATAAGTGATCCATTTATAGTTTATAGACAGATTGATATAAATGAAATCTATGGCATCAATCTGTAACTAAATCTGACTCCTGCACTGCTAAATTTATAAGACTTACGACGCTAAGCTTTGCTAGGAGGATTGACTGATAAGACTAGAATTGTCTGTGTCTTTTGGATCTATCAGGGTAACGAGTACAAAAGCGATGACACAAAAATCTGTATAGAAGTTTTTAAGTAATAAGAGGGTCAAAACCACAAGGCTTATGTTTATTTGTACCAAAGACATATTAGGTAACCATTGATATTTCCTAAAACCAGTATAAATACTGTAGACTAATTCTAGCCCAAATGCTTCGTTCAGCATCTGCATATAGCTCTCATTGTCACTAATTTTCATGTGTTTTTATAGTTGTTCATTCTTAATATTTTATTAATATTTATTGCCTCTGTAAATATCTAGTCCATCAAAAAGATAACACAGAAAACAGTCCCTATTTTAAAAGAACATCTTCATAGCAATGAAAATGTCAATAGGAAAACCACAGATGAATGAAATGGTAAAATGGCACTTTCAGTGAAAGGATGACTCAATTATAAAACAATGTTCACCCAGTAGCTTGAGAATAGAATAGAAGCAGAATTTCCAGATATTACAGACATTATTAAAACTAATAGTGACTTAACTGCCACAGAACCTCTTGTGAGGGAAAAAAAGGTTATAGCCCATATTTTACAGAGGGAGAAAATGATGCACAGTAATTTTATACTCCTCCATCTTGATGTGCCAAAGCTGAAACACTTGTGTTTTGATTTCAGAGTTGATTAACACCTACAGCTCTAAGTAAAGCTAATCATGAAACACAGAGTAGTATCTGGAAGCACTAAGAACACATTTTTTTTTTCAATCAAGATTGAAAGGGTGATTTTTATTTTTATGTTATAATGTTTAAACTATTCTTCATCTGCTTTTACGTTTCCAAGATTAGATCTTGGCTTTTGTAGTGAAAGAAGCTTTTTGTCATATTATGTTTGGTATTTTATAGTTTCCAGTATACTGCCTGGAAGGAACATTCAGCCTTAAAGTCTTTATTTAGTCTTTTGTCAGTCTCTCACTAACAACTTGCTTTTTATGTCTTCCTCTCTATTATGATTAATAGTTTACATTTGTATTTGGAATGCTTCAAACTACAGTCATAGCAATCCCTTTCACAATTTCCTTCTATGTCTTCTGACACTACATGAATATTTGTGTTTGATCATTTTTTTTCTTATGGGTATACAGCAAAGAGAGTATGTAGGTATACTTCCTCAATATATTTTATAGTAAATGTTTTACTTCTTTCAAGGGTACGGAAGCCTCTGTGTACATAGTACAGCCTGCTGGACCCAATGATTGGAAATACCTGGGAAATCACGGGGCGGGGGAGGGGGGGGTAAAAAAAAAAAAGAAAAATTGGGATTCTCCCTTCCACAGGCTTTTTTTAGTACTAGCGCTATCACATGAGTATTATGACTGATCTAATCTCATTGGCCCACCAATCCCCAGGCCACCCTTTGATACCAAAAATAAATAATTTTTTGTAGCAATAGTTAATCTTTCAGATCTAAGACTTCTTAATATAAAAGAAGGGGTTCTGAGGAACTGAGGTACTGGAATGAAGATAACATCCTCCTCAGTAACAATATGTTACATCAGCACAACTCACACATTATTCCTCTTTCAGAGTTTTCTGCTGTAGTTCCCTGATGCTGAAATGTGATCAAATGCTAGTTGTTAAAACATATAAAACAGTTCTTCTCGTAATGAAGAAATTTAAAAAAAAAATGAGTAAAAGTTAAAAACAAAAATTGTGAAGCAACAATAACTTTGAAAAAATATTTACATATGCTGTTAAAACTATAAACAGTAGCTTAGGAAAATCAGTAGTTGTACCAAATACCATACAGAACAGTACCAGTGACTGTAGTTTTACAGTGCTTCTGAAGTACAATACACCTTGAGAACATCCTTCATGGGATGAGCAACTCCCTCTCTGGACTTCCAAATAGAAGCTTCAGTGTAGTACAAAATTCCTTTGCATGATGATATCTTTATTTCTAAGAGTATACCTGTGACCAGGCTTTTTAAAGCATTTAGAGACTAAACTCACCTGAAATTCCTTTGTCTAGCCAAAGACGATAAGAGAAGTGCTTTGAAGAGATTTCTGAAGAGCAAGACAGAGGACATTAGAAAGCGACTGACTGAGGATGTACTGGGAAGTAGGAAATGGATTTGAGTTAGCACAATGCTAGGTGTAGGTTAAGCTATCTAACATGGTCCTTTCTTAAAGTTACTGATGAACACATACTGAGTTTTTCCTGTATGAGATTTCAGAATTTCTACTAAATAATGTGAAAAATAAATCTTGTTCCTCCTAGGATCAGGAACTCTGAAGGTTTATCATTACAATTGGAAAAGGCAGTTGGCTAAATAAAGTGGAGCACATGTAAATTCTATGCAAAATATCCTCTTAGGGGCTTAATATATCTCACCTAACCTACTTGCACATGCTCTGTTGTGTCTACTTATAGACATGGGAATGATTAATCCTTTTATAATGGCAATTCATAAAATTTTTGTACAGTTAATTTCAGGGCAAGTTATGTTGTAGACTTTTTTAGTAGTGGTATATCAGCCTTGTCTGTCACTCTATGCTAAGACTAGTAATGTATGTCAGTATTTGGAAACTTGGATGAAGCTTTCTAATGTTGTCTTCATCTGCTCCAAGTTATCGTGGTGGGTTAGGCTTGGCCAGCAACTCCTCCCAGCTGCTCACTCGCCCCCCTCCCCACCACCATTAGGACAGGAGGACATAACAGGAACTACAAAGCTTATGGGTCAAGACAGAAAGGGAGATCACTCACCAGTTACTGTCACGAGCAGAAGAGACGCAACTTGGGGAAAAATTAATTCGATTTATTGCCAATTAAAAACAGAGTTCCATGGTGATAAACAAAGACAAAAATTAAAACAATAATTCCCACTTTTCCTTTTTGAGGCTCAACTTCACTCCTTCATGCCCAGCTCCTCAATTTCCCCAGCCCCCTCCACCTGAGGTTCCATGAGCAGCACAGCATGATGGGGAATGGTAATTGGGGTTCATCTATAGCAGTTTCTCTGTGCCACTGTGAACTCATATCTTTCCTCATATCTTTCCTCTGCTCCAGACTGGGCCCTGCATAGGCTGTAGCTTCATTTAAGTAATATTTACCTGCTCTGGTGTGGGATACTCTGCGGGCTGCTGTGTTGGTTTCATTTAGTGAGGCGGGGCTACGGTGGCAGCTTCTGTAAGAAACTGCTAGAAGTTGCTCCCCTTTGTCCTGTAGACTCAGCCAGATCTCGTCCGGACTTGCTGCTGGCCAGGGCTTAGCCAATTGGTACCAAAATGTTCCCTGATAACACCTCTGTAATAAAATGTTTAAGAAGGGGAAAAACAGAAAAAAAAAAGAAAAAAAAAAAAGTAGAAGATGTGCAGAAGCTGAGTTGGGGCAGAGAGGGGGAGCTTTGTGGGCCTTGCAGGCCTCACACTCAGGCCTCCCGCTGGGCCGCGTCTGGGCCTGACTCAGCCCAGCCTGGCTGCAAGAAGTGGAGAGAGGAGATGTGAAGAGAACCTGAGAGATGTCTGCCTGCTGATTGTGAGGAATTTTTTTGTGAGAGGAATGGCTGCAGATGCCAAGGTCAGTGAAGATGGAGGGGGAGGAGTAAAGCTGCTCCTTGCGGAGATTCCCCTGCGGCCCATTGTGCAGCACATGGTGAAGCAGGCTGTCCCCCTGCAGCCCATGGAGGTCCACACAGGAGCAGACATCCACCTGCAGCCCATGGAGGACACCATCCTGGAGCAGGGGGATGCCTGAAGGAGGCTGTGGCCCATGGAGGGCCCGCGCTGGGGCAGCCGTTCCAGAGGGACAGCACCCCGTGGAAGAAATGACCCACACCGGAGCAGTTCATGAAGGACTGTAGCCTGTGGGAGGGACCCCATGAAGTAGGGGAGTAGGGGAGGAATGTGAGGAGTTCTTCCCCTGAGGAGGAAGGAGTGGTATGAAGCGACAAGTAATGAACTGACCATAACCCCAATTCCCTATTCCCCCCATCCCACTCGGGGTGGGGGAAGGAGGTAGAGATAATGTTAAACCTGGAAAGGGGGGGGGGGTGGGGTGGTTATCTTTTTCTCGTTCTCATTATCCTGCTTTGATTTTTAATACTAAACAAATAGTTTTCCCCAAGTCGAGTCTATTTTGCCGGTAACGGTAACTTTAACAATACCTCCCTGTCCTTATCTCAAATCTTGAGCCTTTTTTTTTTTCTTGTATTGTTTCTCCCTATTCCCTTGGAGAGTGGGAGGAGTGAAAGTGAGACTGGTCCTAAGTGGGGCTAACCTATGGCAGCTGCAGTGTAGATATCTGCTCCACCATGGTCCTCCATGGGCTGCAGGGGAATCTCTGCTCCAGTACTTGGAGCACCTCCTCATTCTCTTACCTTGCTGTCTTCAGGGCTATTTTTTTCACACTTTCTTTCTCTCTCCTCACCACCTGTGTAGTATTTTGCCCTTTCTTAAATACATTTTTCCAGAGGTGTCACCATCTTGGGTGAGGGGCTTAGCTGTGTCCTCTGGTGGGTCTGCTGGAGCTGACTGGAACTGGCCTCTCCTCACAGAGGCCACCCCTGTAGACCTCTCTTCCAAAGTGTTTCCATTTACTCCCAACACAGTTATCTGGAGAAACTGTGCAGATAATTTGCTATCAATAATACAACGAACTCAAAAGTTCTTGGGATTTTTTTTTTTGTTCCTTTCATGAATTAGCAACAAGTTATATGTTGCAGTTATCTGCAGTTTGCCATTGCCCAGTGTCTAGTTTGTGGTAGGACATTAATGTCACAATTTACTTTTCTTGAGCTAGGGTTGTGTTCTACTTATAAAAGTTGTGGTTTTAAGTCATAAGATACTGTTTCTCATGAGTAATTGAAAGACTTAAGGTTTTACAACACTGATATTCTTTTCTTCCTCTGAAAGTATGTTAGCAAAGCTAAGAATAATGAATATATATATCGTATATATGTAAAATATCATTAGAGTATCATTGGAGTAAATAATATGTAGTGATATGTATTCATTTTGAGTACATGCCCAAAAGCTTTCCATTTTTATGCCAATCGTATCAGTTGGTCTAATAAAAATATTACTTTCCTCTTATAAATACACCTGGTTTCTATTTTTAGACCACTGTCATGGTATACATGTCATACTGATTCACTCTGCTTTATTTATTATTTTTTTTTTACTTCTGTACAGGATACAGGATGCAGAAACCCCCTTTCTGGACTACTGTCTCAGCACAGCACTGAATTGTGCCTTGTGGATGGATTAGGTCTAGCAATGCCCTGTACTGCACAGGGCAAGCATAACTCACTGATCAGTATCTGACTCTGGCACAGGTCTGCTGTCTGAGCTTGTTAAAGCATTCTCACTTATCTACTATATGGTAATTTTCACTTAACAATAGAAAACAGATGTTTTGAATAGATAATGGAATTACAATTATGAAGTAAATAAATGCAACATTTTCCAGCTTCATTGAAGTGAGGTACTGTGAATGGATATATCTTACCTAATGTGTATATATAAAAGTTAGAATAAGTTTCCTTATTTGCTGGCAGTATTGCCTTAAAATAATCCTTGCCCCTGCAGACTCATATTTTTTTTCTGCCCCAATCTGTATTGCACTCTTTAACCTCCTGGTTTACAAAAAACTAAAAGCAACTGAGTTAAGGAACTATCTAAGTCCACAAATTGCCTTCTGAAGTCACAGATAAAGTGTCTGAATTTCAGCTCATTGTTTTAGTTCTACTTTATAGTGAAAAGAAAGAAATAGGCATCCCTGAAAGGTGGTTTATCTCCAGGTGTCTGTTTTTCCTCAGCGGTATAAAAGGATCCAGGTTTCGCTTAGACAAGTTTTATACAACTGAAGCTGGATGAGATGAACATAGCTTCATGAACATAGCTTTAAGTATTGAAAATGAATCTGAGCTTTGCTACAAAAACAGTTGGCATACCACTTACTCATCCTTAATTTTTTGAAATTAATTTATAAGATCTATTAAATATCCCACAATAGTGAAAATTTTGGGGTTTTGGAAAACCTTATTTGCATGAGTCAGAAATTATTACAAATTCGTAAGCCCTATTTGACTGTCAGTGTTCTTACTTTTTTTTTTTTTTTTTTGAATGTGAAGGGTTTTTTTTTTTCTTCATTTACCTAATACTAGCACATGGGCTGTGCCTGGATCAGAGGTTATCTACTCTCTAACTTTCCTTCACTGTTCTTGCTGTAAGTACTGAACCCTCCAGTTCAGCAGTTTTACGGTGCTCTATTTCTTATAAGGACAGCATTCTGTAAAGAAAGGGGGAGTTGGTTCTCTCTTTTCGGAAATTTGCATGTGAACGCTAGCTACAAGGCAAGTAAATGCACATTCACCATGAGCACAGTTCATGGAGTGCTGAGGACACAAAGAGCCTCAGAGGGGATGATTGTTTCACAACAAGGAGCTCATGCATTTCAAATTGCTCAGCACCTGGGCTTGAACTGAGTCCATGCTCCTGTTGCTTAATACTGTTGCACAGTAGTTTTGGCAACAAGACTGACAGCTTGAAGGGTTATTCTCAAAATAATATAGCATGTTAAATTCTGGTAATGTTTTGGGGTTTTTTTTCTGTTCCTTGGCAAGATTACAAGAAAAAAAAGTTGGCTGTAACTTTACAGACATGCATCTGGCTAAATGGCAAAGCCTGGTTATCTGTCTTATCACTATTAATTTATTATTTCCTGGTTTTTACACTTTACTTACCCAACATAAAACTTTGAATCTCATTGCTTCCTTAAGAAAATAACTTTTTTCCCACCTAAGTGATGAACACGTGCTCATGATTTTCAGTCATTGTCTCAATTAACTTTTGACTGCTTTGGTGGCATTGAGAATATAAAATTTGTGCAATTATAAAAACATATTACTACCTGAAAAGCCAGATGCTCTCTGTATGAATATCCATAGAAGGTCAGACTGAGTGTCCATTTAGCCCAGTACTTCTTCACTGTAAATGATACATAAGGAAAGAATAAGAAACTAAGGAAATGTAGTTTTGTTCTGCCCTCATATTCTGTCCTATCTTTAACTTGAGGCCTTCCTTAACCATTTCATTCTGCAGAAGAATGAGGAAAAGTTTTAGAGTGACAGGATGAATGAGACAAGTGTGATGTTAACCAAGACAGAGTTCCAGTACAGTCTCATCATGAATTCTTGCTTGGAACTGCCATACTGCTATACCTGCCATGTTCTTAACACTTCCATATAGGCAGCCACCATTGATTCCTGTCAGAAACAGCATACTGAACAAAGTGGACAGTTAGTCTGACTGGTAAGGAGCTTTTTAAAAATGTATAAAAAAGTAATATAATTACAGAATCATAGAACATTGCAGGCTGGAAGGGACTTCAGACAACCTCTAGTTCAACATCAAACAAGCTTCAGCTGTGAGATCAGACCAGGTTTTATCCAGTTGAGTCTTGAAAACCTCCAAGGATGGAAACTGCACGGTCTCTCTGGGAAACTGTCCCACCACTTGACTGTTCTCAAAGTAAAAAGATTTCTCCTTATAATCAGTATCTCACCCTGCACCACTGTGAAGAAATTGCCTCTACTTTCTTGATGAGGAAGCTGAACTCTCCTCAGTTGATTGATGTTTTCCTTGTCCTTGACAGGAGTGGGAGAGATGGCAGGGGTAAACTTGCCACAATATTCTACATGTGGTCTAATGAGGACCAAGTAGAGGAAATCAATCACTTTTCTTGACTGACGGGCCATGTTCCTGTTCATAGAGCTCAGATTCCTGTTGACCATCTTGCTGCCAAAGCACACTGCTGGCTTAGATTGAGGTGGTCCACTGAGGGCTCCATGTCCTTTTCAGCAGAGCTGCTCCCTGATCAGTTAGTCCTCAACTTGCAAGGAGTTCTTCGTAAGTGTAGGACTTTGCATTTGTCCTTGTCTATTTTCATAAAGTTGTCCCATTCCTCCAGCCTATGTGTAGTCCTTCTGTACAGCAGTCCTACCCTCGAGCATATTGATTGGTCTTCCACAATTTGATGACATCTGCAGACTGTGAGAACACACTCTTTCATCTTCTATAGGCCACTGATAAAGATGTTAAACAGGACAGACTGGAGGATAGACCCATGCAGTACTTTGCTTGTTGCGAGCCTCCAGGTAGAGTATAACAAATTAACCACAATGGGAAGAGGCTGCATGCATAGACCAGAGATGCCAGTTCTACAGGCTTGCCATGCTTTTTGATGATTCAACAGTTGGGAAACGCTCAAAAGATAAAATAGGGTGAGACTGAGTGTACTATGGCACTGTCCTGTACTGCTGATAAATCACTTCCATGCTACTTTGTGCATAAGAAGCAAAGAGTCACCAAATTAGGGCACCTTTCACAACTTCTGCATTACCTTTATTCTTTCGTGTAGATACACAAATGTGTGCTATTTATTTCACTTAGGGATACATATAGCCTCATTTTTTTTTTGTTAGTGTTGAAAACAACAGGAAACATGAAAGAAAGATTAACAAAATTTATATAATTCTTTATTTGAAGACCAGTTGCTTCTAAGCATCTGGAATGTCTGATATACAACAAGCTGTGTTTTTTGGGGGTGCTGAGCTGTGAGTAGTGCTCTAGTGCTGGTTTTAAATACATCACATGTTTTTTTAAAAATTGGATTATTAACTTAATGAAAGACATGCTAAAAGTTACATATTTGTGAATGACACAAGATACATGTTTAAAACTAATGGAAATAGAAGATACTATTTAACTGTTTATTTTTGTTACAATTTATTATTTATTCATTATAAACTGCTTGTAGGCCAGAAAAGTGCCTTATGATTTTTCAGTATTTTGTATTAAATTATTAATATATTTTATTTCAAGGAGCTACAGATTTTAAAAATACTGTGCTTTGTGGAATTACAATTTTATTTTAACAGACAGAAAGCTGAAAGTATTGCAATACTCTTAAATTGTGATTAGAACAGAAACATAATAATGTTATTGAGATACAAGTCTTTGATATCTCTCTGATGTTACTTAGGATGGGGGAGTCCTACTTTTCTCAGTGCCTGTGCTAGCTGAACAGTGCTTTGCCAGATTCTTGATAGCAATCTGGACTTTGGTCTTTCAGTTTTGAGGTCAGAGCATTAACACATTTGCATTATAAAAAGAAAGAAAACTTGTTGGGAATCCCAATATATATTTCATCAGGTTTAAAGCCTTAATCCTGGATTTTGAGTGCTGTGTGATTTTAAGAGTATTAGTACAGATTTATACAAAATGGCTTGATACTGCATGTGTAAGCACTTTCCACCGACATCAGAAAGTTAAATAAAAAAATTAAACCTAGATCAGGGTTAACAGTATCTTACTGCTGGAGCCCTGGGAAGACCAGATGGCTGTGTGAAACAACTATATTGCTTTCTTGCTATTGTTCTGGAGGTAGCTTTTCAATCAAGAATCTTTTACCTTTATTTTTAATAAAAAGAATACAAAAAGAATCTATGTCAGTCTATTTTAAAAGAGTTTTGGGTTTTTTTTCGGTTTTTTTTTTTGTTTGTTTGTTTGTGTTTTTTTTAAAAAAAAAAAACAACGCTTTCAATGGTAGTCAATTCACCCTGTACACCAGCCACTGTCTTAATTTCTTACTTTTGTCCTTAAAGCCTACTTCTGCTACATGCCTGTTTCAGGGCAGATGGGAATAGTTGGCACAGCAACCAGCTGAAATTCAGATACTTTATTTTGTGTAATAAAACCTACATAATGATATTCCTATATTTGATTTTGAACCAAATCATGTAGAAATCAAATTTGTTAAATTTCCCATGAACAGAAATTCTAAAGAAGAAAAAAAGTCATTTTCCCTTATCACCTTCTGTTCCCATCGAGTAAAATAAATGCACTGGAACCTGCAGCTGCTAAGCAAAAACTATATTCTTGAGGGGACTGAGAGGCTGGGCGACAAGTTGGCTCAGGAGTTGGGACATCTTAGAATGTTTGGCCAAGGGACAATCTGCGCAGTGGGGTTTCCTATGGTCACATGCCTTTGATCTCCAGCAGCTGCGATAGTGGAATTAACATTCTTGTCAGGTTGACTGCTGCTGCTAGCCATGTGAAATTGTCACAACTGTTAATTTCAACATTTCCATGCCAAGAAACCTGGAAAACTCAAGAGCCCAGACTTGGTATAAAGCTCTCAAGGCTCTAGTCTCTTCCTGTGGAGCCAAAAGCTAAACTAGAGGTGGAGCTTCAGCAATCGGGATCAAAGTGTCTAAAAACTTTTCCACAACAAACTGCCCTGGCACTATGGATAACTAGGTTTCATTCACAGGGTCAAAACACATCGTATCTAAAATACTATATTCTTCAGAGACTTGGATTCTCAATCAGTAACAGTAGATAACAGTTCTTTCAGATTTTCCTGATAAAGTCTTGTCTTGGATTTGATAGAAATTCCTTGAATTCAAGATCTTTAAAGAGAAAAATATCAGGCATAATGAAGAGATGTTTTCTGATAAAGCTTTATTTTACTGAAAAAAATTCTGAATAGATTAAATTTGCTTTTTATTCAAATTAGAATTTATATCTGCATCTATATATTGGATGGCATCCACTGCCCTTCGGTTTTCATATTTCACCTCACTTCATAAGGTATTTGATGCTCCCAGCTCTGAGGTATCCTCAAAACAAACAATCTGGATGGCAGGGTGTCTATGTTAAGTCTCAGGAAAACACTGACAGCAAGTTGGCCATTACCACTCAGGATGCTGGGATTATGCTCAATATTGTTGAAAAACAAAGCAAAACAAAAATCACCCAACTCTTAGGAAATATTAAAACTCGAATAAGGAATTAAACAAAGATCATAATTATGCCACTAATTTTATCTGTTGCCAACATCTTAAATAGTCTGTAGTTCTTTCCATGCCAGGAGAGTTATATAAGACCGTGAAAAGTTCAGAAAGCAACAAAGATGATCAAAGGTATGGAGAGGGTTTTAACAAAAGTTTTGACAAAAAAAAAAATTGTGCAAAGCTCTTTAGTTTGCAAAATAAAAGGTAGAGAAGGGAAGTGTAATAAAGATGTATAAAATCCTGGGCATCGTGGAAAGGATAAAAAGGTATTAAATGCTCATTTTGCCTACTAGTATAAGAGCGAAGGGGTAACAAATCAAGCTAGCTGAAGCTAGATCCAAAAGAGAAGTCACATAATATTTTAATTTGAATTCGTTTCCAGAGGATACTGTAAATGTTCAAAGTTTCAGGGAGTAGGAAATTAATGAGATCTGATGAGTTTTGAAAGCAAAATCTATTGAAGGTTTTTTGAGGGTGCAGATACCAACTACTAGGGGTGCTGGGAACCATAAGCACTCCCCATAGGGTCTGTCAGGTACTGTCAGACTCTGTCCCACTGCCCCAACTAGAAGCAGAACAGCTGAGAGACACCAGGGTAGCTTCAGCCCCAGGCATCAGGCACCTTGCTGAGGATGGAGATAGGCAAAGACTGGAACAGGACGTTGCTCTATGAGTGGGCCTGGCTTGTGAGGGGCCCATGACTATGCTGTGTTGCTGGGGCAGGGGCTGATGGCTGATGAATCCTTCCAGAAAAGAGATTAAGAGTGTGATTTGGGGCTATTTTTACCACTATTTTAAATTTAATAAACACATTTTGAAAAAGTATTTATTTCTTTATTCTGTGTGCCAGGTGCGGGGGGGGGGAAGGGGGGGGGAGAAAAAAAAAAATGTGTACCCAAAAAATCAATTTATTTTTGCTACTGAAAAAGACAATAGTATCTTGAACACACATTGCAGATCTAACAAAGAGAATTATTTATTTACTTTTAGGAATAGGTCCCAAAATTTTATATTAACTACCTATGCAGAGACAAAGTGTCATGATAATCCAAGCAACCATGAAACAAGATTTATCTTAAGTAAAATCCTCTGATATGCTGACCTAAATATTCATAATGCAAGAATATTTCTTCATTTTTGATCTACTCTCTGCTTAGCTTATGAAGCAAGCTAGAACTTAACAGATTGGTAATCATGCAGTAAGAACACATGCAGGAGATTTCACAAGGTCCCCTGCTACATACCCATTTTCCCACATCTTTCCTTTTTAAAAACATAAGTTTCATTAATATTTTAATTAAAAGCTCCCAGATAATTTGCCTCAGGAGTACAGCTTTATTTTATGAATGGTGAACAGGATCAACATATAGATCATAAACAATGGTGTTATTCAGTTTGAAGAAATATGGGATTTTAATTCCATTGTACAGAAGAAACTTAATATTTCCTGTCATCTGCTCCAAGTATTTCTTTCTATTGTTCTTCCGAAAGGTCAAATCTAGAATGTCACATCTGCAAGGATACCCATGACCCCTCTTGACATAAAAGGTCTTGCAAGATGGAAGCAGGAAGACTGAAGAATGCTTCCCTGAGTATCCAAAATAGATTATTAAAAACTTCTCCCAACAGCTGAGTTCCCTAAGGCATCAGTGTTACGTACACATATACACAGAAGGTTTAGCTTTTAAACATATCAGGAAGCATTTCCAAATCAGTCCCAAATGACTCTTATAGCTTCTTTCCTTTGTTTGTTGCTGGTTTGTTGGATTTTATGGTTTGGGGGGGTGGGGGGGTTGCCTTTAATTATTAATATTTTAACTTTTTAGAATTCATCAGAAACAAAAGAAAGATGATTTATCTGAATATCAGTAGCCCTGGGAACTTTTTCTGATGAAAGAAACTATAGATATTTTATGCATATTTCATCTTTACAACCCCCTTGTTTGTGAATACTAATACCAATGACATTCCTTAACTCTGGAGCTTAATGGGAAAAAAAGCAGCAGCGGGGTTTCTTTAGGGAATTCTGATATTTAACTACTTCCTTTTTCTTAAATAAGTTTCAAAACACATACCAAACAAAATAAGGAAACTTTTCACCAAATGAAAAAATAGTTAACATGGGAGCCTGGCAACAACATAGCCTTTTCTTTTATGTTCACTAATCTTTGACAGTTGTTCTTCAAGTTCCTCAACCCCATCTTTTCTCTGTAAGTCTTGCTGCTGGTCAGACTACATCTTTTCTCATGTATTATGGACGTTCAATTCTCTGCAATGCAATTAAAACATCGTCTTTCTTCAGACTGATTAAGTCTTACAACATCTGTGAGGGAACGAAGGTATAAACATTCTCTTTTACTTTACACAGATGGGAGGCACAGACCAACAGAATGCAAAATACTCAAGTGACTGTTAAATGTTAAGTCCTATTCAAATTTTCAAAATGTGGGCTTATGTTTTGCTGCTTTGAGTTCTAAGGGATTTTATTAAGATCACTGATCAAGTCACTGTTAAGAGCCAGAAAAAATACAAGTCTTTGAACTTCCAAGGCCAAAGTGGATCAGTGTACATATAGCTAAAAAGATACAAGACAATAGTGAGATGAGCTTTTATTAAAGGGGACAAATATTTTCTGTGAAAGAGTAGAGGAGTTTCTCACCACTTCAGGAAAAAGGTTTTCATAATCAGTTAGGCTGTAAATTAAGAAGGCCAGATTGATGTTTCAAGCCAAATTAAAGATCAGTTATGAAAGAACACATGGAAATAGAATTTAAAACACTTTTTTTCCCCCTTCATTCTAGTATGACTCACAGACATAAAACTGTGATAATTCCAGCAATCACAAGACGACAGTCAGCTGCTATTTCATAAAAGTTTTATATCAAAGAAAAAAAATACTTTTCAGGGTGTTCTTTTCTTTTTTTTTTTTTTTAAAAAAAACAACAAGAGGGAAATACCAGTTAAAAGTCATCTGTGTCTTGCCAGAGAGCTATGAAATTTCGACATCATGTGCTCTCCAAGCTCCACACAAATGATGCCTTGCTCTCCTAGATGAAAGATTCTGTCAGGGAGAAAATCTTTTGTTACATATTGTTTACACTCTAATCTTGTCTGAGAAGACAGTGTTTTTAAATTCTTTTAAATTTGTTGATTTATAAAATGATTATGTAAGTTCTGTGCTTTTAGTCGTTCTAAGAATGTAGTACTGGAAGACAGCACAAAAATACTCATGGACTATCTCTTGCAGATGGAAACATATATTGAACTTAAAAAGCAATTACTGTGGCAGGACTTTACATTTTTCAGTCTGTGAGTTTCTTTAAGCTTTAAAGAAAAAAAAAGTAAAACACTTGTCCCTATGAAACTTACAGAAATGATGTCCTATAGATGCTTATTATTTCACAGAATCACAGAATCATAGAATGTTTTGGGTTGGAAGGGACCTTCAAAGGTCATCTAATGCAACCTCTCTGCAAGGAGCAGTGACATCTCCAACTAGATCAGGTTTCTCAGATCCCTGTCCAACCTGGCCTGGAATATTTCCAGGGATGGGGCATCTCTGGGCAACCTGTTCCAGTGTTCTACCACCCTCAACGTAAAAAATAATTATCTTATTGTTAATTGCCTATGCTTGTTCACTGATACACATCTTATATTATTCTTTGGATTAATGAGTGACATTAGGATCTTGTACATGCCTTTGTAATGTGGTTATGAAATCCTTGGTGCCTTTGTGAGATCCATGCTCCTGATGTCATTGGAATACCTAAGAGACAGCCGCTACTGTCTACAAAAATTGTAAGTGCACACATTTCAGTAGCACTCTTTAAGTTAGAGAGAATTTCTGTAGTGACACACCTTCATGTGTGTAATGCAACTGAGACTATGTGATTTGATGTAAGGCTTTGTCTGTAATGTTTCTGCCTTTGTGTGTACTTCAGCCAGAAGCAGCTGGAGCAGTAACTTTGTCACATTAGATACTTACAGAAGTAAAGTTTCCTCTGGTGTAGCTGTCTTAAATTTCAGGGTACAAATAAAAATTTTTGCTGTCAAGTATATTTTTTGCTCTCAGCATGATCCTGATGCAGTTCAAACAATATATATCAGATATTTATTTGAGATTACATATTTTTAGATTTTCTTTACTTGCTGCTCTGTGTCCAGAATGAGGCTAAAACAACTGCTTTTTGCTGTATATGATTGTTTATTGCATCAACAAAATGAAATATGTAGAGATAATTTAAATAACAATATTATAGTTTTCATTCAACACTGGATACAACAAAGACAAGAGATCCATTATCTGTATCTCTGTCACAGAAGAATTGTGTCCTGCAGAGTGCATGTGTCTTGCTTGAATGTTTGCTAAACTTCTCTTTCAGGATATTTCTCCACATAAATGATGGTTGTGTTTGCCAGAGCAAATGAGAAAGGAGGTGGCATGTGTGTAAATTAAAGTTACTTACACTCACAGAGAAAACAAGACCTTCCTTTAAAGCAATGGAGGTCAAACTTTTTCTTAATAAGGGTCATTATTAAAGAGGGAAACAGCTACATGGACAGTTCCTTTCAATTCAGGATTGTAAGACACATTTTTCTTCCTGTTTCCTTTGATAATACAGACTCCTGATGAATGCTTCAATGCTAAATAAATTTCACATGACACAGTCCATATTTTTAACATCTTTTGCTAATATAAAACAGTCGAGATCAGACAACAATCAGATCATGCACTAGCCAGCTCTGCAAGAATCCCCACCAAGCAGGTCAATTATTGCGCTACAAAACCTAATTTTTAAATTGATTTTTCATAGTGCCATACAATATTTTGATTGAAGATTTACCATTACTTGGAATTAAGAGGTCCACAGCACATAATATGAAAACTATCTTTTCAAATAATCTTAAATTAATTTTTAATGGATACATTTGAACTGTCAAATAATTCAGTTTCCCACACTGCCATATCTAAGCTTCTGATTTTATTGCATGGATATTATTTAAACTTCCTTTTAAAGAGAACGAAACAGCTCCTTCTGAAGCACAACCTGAAAGTGGGTCTAGGAATAGCTTCTATGACAGAGAGCTTCAAAAAGGCTGAAGGGTAACATAACAATAGGCTTGTTACTGTGTTACATTTCATAGAATCATAGAATGGTTTGAGTTGGAAAGGATCTTAAAGATATCTAGGTCCAACCCTCCCCCACCACAAGAAGCAGGGACACCTTCCACTAGACCAGGTCACTCAAAGCCCCATCCAACATAGCCTTGAACACTTCCAGGGAGGGCGCATATACCACCTCTCTGGGCAACCTGTTCCAGTGTTCCACCACCCTCCCAGTAAATAATTTCTTCTTTATGTCTAATCGAAAGCTACCCTCTTCCAATTCAAAGCCATTACCCTTTCTCCTATCACTACATGCCCTTGTCAAAAGTTTCTCCTCATCTTTCTTGTAGGCCCCCTTGAAGTACTGGAAGGCCACTATAAAGTCTCTCTGGAGCATTCTCTTCTCCAGGCTGAACAGCCCCAACTCTCTCAGCCTGTCCTCACAGGAGAGGTGCTCCAGTCCTATGGTCACAAGTCCATATCTATCTTATGCTGGTGGTTTTAGAGCTGGATGCAGGACTACAGTACTTTCTTCAATGCTTTCTGAATGTGCTCTTGATCCATAAGTTCCAGAACATAGCATGATGCCAGGGCATGCAACACATTTCAAGCTGTATGAATATGGCTCTGACATGCTGCAATGAAGTCTTCACGTGATTAGTTACATTTTCAACAGCAAAAATCACAAACCCACAAAAGCAGTAATTATATCTTTTGTTTGAAGGATCACCATGTGGGACTAAAAGCAAAGTCAGTGTCAAGCTCTGCTTAATGTGGGTGCAGCTGGTTTGTCCCAGGCTAACCTTGAAGAACACGAATGTCAACCACTCTGCAAAACTGGACCTGGACACCAAAGACAAACGCACAGGAAAAACATATTAAGCATGCAATATGTGCAGCCAGTGCAAGGATATCAGTGGAATAGTACGGAGAGTGCCCTTAGGACCATACATCAGTCCATTCTTTTGTCTATGATAATGAAGTAAAAATATTTATTAGCAACTTTTGCAGATGACAGGTTTTGGTGGGATAATAAATGAGGAAAAGGAGAGGCTATTTCTGCCAATTGGCATAATCTGGGTGAAAGACCAGAGTGGGAGCCATTTAACAAGCCTGACTATAGTCTAGTGTGGTTAATCTTCCCCTCTGAGATTAATTAGTCTCCTACTCTGAACTGTTCTCTGGAGGCTACTAGCATACTATCTTCCTCTACTGACTACAAGGAACTCTAGGGAAATTAGCCTTTATAGACAAAAATTAGCCTTTGGAAATAACATTCCCCTTCTCTGGTCTGACAAATATCTACATATCTGGGATGTGAATAATGCATGTGCTTGTAGAGCTTCTTGCAAAATATCACTTGGGAAAAAAAAAAAAAAAGAAAAAGGACTATGTTGACTACTGTTGCACACAAAGTATACCTAATTTGGAATAAGTGAGAATCACAGCTACTCTGCAGTCTAAGACATAACTGTAAAACCCTCTAAAAAGGGAAATCAATGGGATGAATAAGAGCCAATGAAAACTGTAACACGGGAAAATGCTGGTCATTGATGGTCCCTTACTACCTGTGCTTGGAAGAAGTTTGTTGGTGAGGTTCTAGATTTGCAAATATAATTAGTGTTGCTTCAGTTTTTACTGCCTATCAAATGTAAAATATAATCTAATACTACATAGGCACAACCTGTATGAATTTTACCAGTATAAAACCCCTTTGTCAGAGACCGTGTCTCTTTAACATAATGGACCAGCATTGTTTTTCCTGAAAAAAGCAGGAGCCATCACCTTTTGGATTTGTGACTAATAGACATAGCTTTCCCAGATTATTCCACAGAATAAACAAATGGCTTTTTCTTTTGTGTAGAGTATCCTACAGTCATTTCAGAATTTACAAATGCAGGGATTTCCCAAGACAAAAAAAAAAAAAAGGAGAGGACAACATACATACAAACACATCCAAATTCCTTCTTGTTATTTTATTGCTTATAAAAAGAATTATGCAAATATCCTTACTTTGATTTTAAGATAAATTTTCCAAGCATATTGTAAATATTTAGTAAAACTGTGACACATTTTCTCTTTCTCACACATAAGAATTTATTAAGGAGGAGGAGTAAGTTTGTACTCTACATTATAACCTGGTCCAGATATATGGATAGTGTCTCTGTGATCTCCAGATGTCTGTTTCCTCAGAAATTGTCCTATGCAGATTACCGAGGTATTTCTGAAAAATTCATAGAAAGAACAGATTTCATTTACTGAGCTTTCTGAACATAAATAATAATGTAGTTTTATATTATTTAAACATAATGCCCCAAACAAAAGAAGAGCACATCTGCAGATGGATAACTATAGTTATAATTCCAGAGAATGAGTGTCTGCTAGAGTAATAAGTATGTTTTGGCTTTTATGATCATCTTGCCTAGATTCTGAATTACCTCAATAGGAGTTCTCTGATTCACAGTAAGCCTTAAAGCTAAATAAGAATTTAGTTACCTAAGCTTAGGCTTTTGACTTCTATAAATGTTTTTCCTAGATACTTGAGTAAAACTTGCCGATATGATGTCATAAGGTAAATATTGACTGGAGGTTCCAAAACTTATTGTCTAATGTTTGTCAAACATGCTAATAATAGTCTTTTCCCTCTGTGGATTTTTACCTATTGAATCAGGGTACATAATTTAGAGATTCAATGTGGAAGTTACAGATTTGGTATCTATGTTAAATGGGTCTAATTATGCTGTCCTTGATTGCACCAGCATATAAAAATGCAGAGCAAGAAGACAGCATCATATTCTCTCTCCTAATCTGCACTCTGCAACGGGAGGTTTCACGTGGCTATAAACAAGGTCACAAGAGCTGACAGGAAATGCCTTATGTGGAACCCTCAGGGTTTTCTCCTATATTGTTGTTCTTGAAAATCAGATATCCTTACAGGCATCTAACTTAAGACTTCTCTTTTTACAGCTTAAATTGTAACATCCTAGTGGCTTTTTCTCCAGTATGCCTAATTACAAGTAGGACAAGAGATTTGGAGCTTATGTAGTATCACTTTTTTTTTTAGTATTAGAGAAGTGATGGTGACAACAGGAGCTGGACAGTTACTTTACAATATGAAAAGGCAAGTAACTGTAAATTCAGACTCATTTTTGTGGTAGTTCTGTGTTACATATTGCCATGGAGACTCATTCCTTTCTGTCTTAAAGTCCAGTCCTGTAAACATTTAAGTTATTCTCTTCAATAAGAACTGAGGGCATTCATCAGCTCACAAGTTCCTGTTAAGGCATCTCTGTCTGATTTTTTTTTTTCCTCTGCTACCTTCTATGACAGTCAAATGAAGCAAAATTTAATTTTGAAGTGGAAAAATAAAGTCTATGGATCAGAAAACAAAATGGCTATCCCCTGTAATCTTCAGTGTATGAAACAGGCTCATGTAACTTGCGATCAGTGTAGTGCCATGGCTTAATGTACCATTAAAAAAATAATTCACATCCAACACAAATCACCTCAGTACAACTCTGCATTCAATTTAATAAAGTGAGCCAGAGACACAGCATGAGGTTAAACATATCTAAATATTAGTAAATTACACACATAATTAAACACAGATTTGACTTCAATTACCCTTATTTTTTAAGACATAAAATACTCAAGAGAAAGTAATATTTAGGAACAGGGAAAATAGGAAAAAAAAACCTACCCACCAACCAAAAGAACAAGTTTTCTGATTTCAAGACCTTCTCCTTCAGAAATAACTATCTTGGAAATTTTGAGCTAGTCTATATCACTCAGTCTTTTTTTTTTTTTGTGACATTGTCTACTAAAAGAGACTCATGCTAATAAAACAATCTAAGTGAAACATATCAGGAATAGCCTTCAAGAGATCATTATACTTGCTCTCTATAGTCTTCCTATACTTCAAATGTTTATAGTGCCTTCTCAATTTACTAGCACATGTTAAGAAGATTCTGGAAATGCCAAGGAAAAAGGAATATCTCTTTGTCTTTTATCAGCTGATTGACTTGCCTTAAGAAAGATTTATTTTCTGGAAAAATAAAAATATATATAGCCACATACTCATTCATGTTTTGGCTGTCTTTTCAAAATTATGAAGCCATAATATGCCCTTAGAAAGAATTTTAAAGCCTGACTATGACAATATAATTAAAACTAAAGACTTCATCCCAAATGCAATGGGTTTGATTTTAATGGGACTACTGACAGAGTAGTACCACTTCCTAAGTTGAGTAGTATGTTACACCATAAATTGTTGTACTGAAATTAATGAAGTTATGCAGGAAGTAAAGTACTGTTTCTAAATCAAGGTAGTCAAATTTTGACTCTTATTAAGAGAACATGGCATCTGACAAGGCCAGTTTTCTTATTCAGCCAAAGTCCTGGCAAAGGGAGACTTGAAAAGGCTCAAAGGGAGGCTTTCAAGTGTGGTGTTACACTATCGAAATGTATTAACTTATTCTTGAAATCCCTGATTTAGTTTTTTTGTGCTGAAATAAAATTTATCTGCACCATTTGGCAGGATAAAGGTGATGCTTGGACTGCAACTTCCAGAATTTGTCATTGAGGCAAACAATTTAAGAAGATGAATAAGGAGTACACACAACTGTGGTGCAAGGTTTCTGCTCCATAATTACTTCATTCTTTCTGTAAAAAGTCTTAACCTTCTAAAGGATGCTTCCTCTTCCATAAATATTGCTGACACAGCAGAAAACATCTGGGATTTTCTGTAAATATAAAATTCATACAATTAACTCATGTACAACACACACGTCATCATATTCATTTGCCATTTTCATGGTGCCTTGTCCTTTCTACATTTTATTATTCATTTATGATAGCTATTATATGCCTTTCAGAGTCTATCTGGCTCTCCTGAGGAATATTTATGACTATTATAGGGCTCTTATGAGAAGACCCAACGATAGTTATTGCAGAAACTCTGTGAAATGCTACATTAGTGCAGAGATATGCTGGTAGTAAAATACCTGAACTTGTTTCAAAGTATCCCTTGATGGAAATTAAAAGGCAGGCTTCTTCTGGTGAGGTTCTGTATCTCCTCTAACCCCATCACCTTAGAGAAGTGAGTAGTTCTGATTGAGAGTTTAGTATTCAGTGGTTGCAGCTGGTGCCTGAAAGCAAGAGACTTTGGAAAAGCTTCCAATGGAAAGAAACAAGAAAGAGATTATTTTTAAAAGTATTTGCTGCAGCAGTAACACAGCAGAAATAAAAAATGGAAAGAACATAGGTGAAAATAGAAGGCCTAAAGGTGCAATTTCAGGTCCACCTTTAGGTGCTCAGAGACACCTCTATTATCCTTTCCTCCTCTACCTCCTTCTATTTTAAAGAAGGAAGGGAGATGTCTTGAAGTGAATCTGAATACTGCAGTACTGCATCACCTGCTGGGAGGGGGACAATCTGAAAGGAAGAGAAAGAAATTGGGGGAGGAGGCAGAAGGGTATAGCTTTCACTAGCTTTTTTCAAATCAGTGTCTGATTTCATCTTTATTTTAACAAATAACCATGAAAAAACTGTTGAATCATTTTTGTTTAATCCACGGCCATTAATTTATTTCTATGTTTCTACTGTATTTTGGCCTCTGTGTAAAGAACAAGTAGCTGTTTTAATTTAGAACTAGGAGATTTTCTGGCATGTAAGAGGCTGTTACAGCAGCCAATACATTATGCTGCCAAGGAAATAATTTGAGGAAACATCTCAGATGGAAGGTGAAAGAAGAGATTTTATCAGGCCAGAAAAATTAAAGAAAAAAAAACCCCAAAGTGATAAAACTAAAAGAAATGTGAAAACAAAGGCTTGATAATACCTGGATAAGACATAAATATAAAACTTTCAATTTTGGGTGCAAATATTAACTTCACTTCATATAGAACATAAATTCCTGTGATGAGTTCATGTCCTGTGAATGCAATAAATAGATTCCATTATGCAAGCACATTATCATAACTGCTTAATACACAGTGTAATCTGTGGTATAAGTTACACAATAGCCTTATTATCTTTTCAGAACACAATCAGAACTTAGTTTTTGCTCAGTGTCTGAAAAATTTCATTTATTTATCTTGGCTGGTCTTTAAGCAGTTTAGCGAGGAAAGCTGCACACTGTCTTGGAATGCATTTTAATGCCATTTTGGACCATTCCAGCATTCATCTTGTGTAGGAAGTCCTTTGGCTATTTGAAGGAAGCTAAAGAGAAGTATTTGCAAAGACAGGAATTTACATCAGAAAAGCTAGACTCCACAGGTATCTTCTTTAATCAAAGGAGAGGAGTAGGTTCCACAAAGGAAATGTTTCACAACAAGAAGCTCTTAATCATCACTGAAGGTGTCCTCCTCCTTGGAGGATGCCTAAGAAGATTCTTCTTCATAGGTAAAAGTCCGTTTTTTGGTTTTTTTTTTTTTTAAATAACCCTTCGAAGGCTTGTCACACTTCATTACAACAAAATCTTCTTAAAATATTTCTTGGCATGGAGTGTGTTTTAATGTTTAGGGCTCTACACTTCCATTTTTTTCATCTTAGTGGCATATTTTCCTCTGTCTCCTACTCTCAGTTACAGGTCATTGCTTTTATTCAAATTATTAGTAAGAAAATCCATCTTTTTATACTAGGGTGAGTATCACACCACGGGAACAAAATGTTATCCTCACTTACCTTTGACCACAAGCTGCCTGGAACGGGGATTGCTTTTAACTTCTGATGCTTAGGCAAAACCCAGCAGACTCCCTGTATTTAGCCAACTTCAAAGAGAAAAACAAAACCAAAAAATCCAAACCAAAACACGTAATGACTTAGTAAATAAATTAATTGAAGTCAATATTGTCAGTTTACTCTAGCTGAGGATCTGTCCCTGAGTATTTGTTAAGTGTAAGATTAAGTGTAAATAAATTATAATGCACTGTTGGAGTGTATGATAATTGGGTTATTTTGTTTTCTGAATTCCCTATCTTTTGCTCTTCTGGTTTACTTTAATTAACAAACAGCATGAAGCTTTTCAAACCTGTCCTTGATGTTCAATGAGAAAGAGGGAGAGCAAATGCCAAACTTTAACCTACAATTCATCACAAATAGGGAGATACCTTATAGGAGGTAACAGAAAATATATTAATTCACATTTAAATTAAGTGTTTCAAATAATGATTTAATTGAGAATTAATAATCCAGTTATTGCAGGTTAATTAAATGCCACTTGATGATTAAAAACATATTATTTATTCAGATTAACAACTATTACGCAGTAGTGTAGCCCCACACCTTGCTGTGACTTGTTACTTTAAAAGACTGTCAAAAGCTCTGTTAGGCTTGGATATTTTTTAGTCTATTGATGTTCATAACACCTTGAAAACACTAAGACAAAATAACCCAAAATTCTGAGCTTAAGATTGTTTTCCTCTAACATAGACTATTTGTTTACTTTTCAGTGTGAGTGTTTCTAAAAATTCATCTATCGTAACTGTAAGGGAAACACCACTGAAGTATTGCAAGTGCTATACATACATATGTTTATATAAAACTAAGAGGAAATTTGCAGAGTGTGTACAAAATGACAGAAATGAAATAAATCAAGTATTTAATCTGTAGGCTTCCAAAGAACTCCTTTGACTTACCTTGCAGACCATACCCTGTTAATTTTCAGTAGAGTTATACAGTCATATATGTGACCTGCATTTTGATGTAATGTGTGAATACTGCCTTGTGGTGGTCAGGAGTGGGTGTTGGAAAAATAAGCAGTACAAACTTTTGTTTGTCATCTGTATTACAATCTTTCTTTATCCATATACTCTTTTCTGAAAGCCTTTTTAACAGTGCTCTAATGCTTATGTGGTGCTGTGTTGATAGGTTATTTAGAATTCCTTGCAGATGAAAGATTACTATAATAGACCAAACTTTTCATCCATATTAATGCACAGTATGAGCACCATATTTTCCTGTCGTAAATCCAAAACACCATTAAATCAAAGCAACTGTAGAAATCAGTTTTGCGTGCATGGCAGGACAGCAGGGTTCACCCTCCCTCAGTTTGGACAAGAAACTGCAGTCTGGCAGGTAGCCTGTTACAATTCTTTAATTTTGGAAAGATTGCACATCTTCCATGAGGTGAGGAAAGTGGCAGAATCATGTGTGCGTATACTGGTTCTTTGCCACTTCTGCTGATTTGCTGGGGTGATTCTCATAGAATCATAGAATCATTAGGTTTGGAAGGGACCTTCAAAGGTCATCTAGTCCAACTCCCCTGTAAGGAGCAGGGACATCCCCAGCTAGATCAGGTTGCTCAGAGCCCCATCCAACCTGGCCTTGAATGTTTCCAGGGATGGGGCATCCAGCACCTCTCTGGGAAACCTGTTCCAGTGTTCCACCACCCTCATTGTAAAAAATGTATTCCTTATGTCCAGTCTGAATCTGCCTCCCTCTATTTGAAAACCATTACCCCTCATCCTTTCACAACAGGCCCTACTGAAGAGTTTCTCCCTGTCTTTACTGTAGACCCCCTTTAGATACTGGAAGGCCACTATAAGATCTCCCTGGAGTCATCTCTTCTCCAGGCTAAACAGCCCCAACTCTCTCAGCCAGTCCTCTGCTCCAGCCCTCTGATCAGCTTCGTGGCCCTCCTCTGGACTCTCTCCAACTGGTTCGTGTCCTTCTTATGCTGGGGGCTCCAGAGCTGGATGCAGTATTCCAGGTGAGATCTCATGAGAGCAGAGTAGAGGGGGAGAATCACCTCCCTCGACCTGCTGGCCACACTCATTTTGATGCAGCCCAGAATGCAGTTGGCTTTCTGGGCTGCAAGTGCACACTGCCAGCTCATGTTGAACTTCTCATGCACCAGCACTCCCAAGTCCTTCTCCTCAGGGTTGCCCACAGTCTGTTCTCCACCCAGTATGTATTTGTTCTTGGAATTACCTCATCCCATGTGTATATAAAGCATAAAACACTTTATTTTCACTGCTATGAATGGCATTGCTATTCCTATTCTGTAAAATAAATAAATAAATAAATAAACCAACCCACATCATCAAAGACAGAAGAAATGCTGTCACATTGGCTGGAAAACATCTTCCACCAGTATAAATGGCTGTTATGACTTCTGTCAGGGCAATGCACCAAAAAAAAACCAAGTCCCCTTCCAATCTTCTTCTGCAAAGTCAAGAATGGCTTAATTACTAGCATTTTTCTGGCACCAGTAGGTTTGCAAACAGTTCTCTTAACAGTATAGTAGTTGAGTCTAAAGGTATTTTACAGAAACAAAATCTTCCTAATCTATCGTACACATTAAGGGAAAGAAAAACTTACAAAGGAAAGGGTCTTGAGAAAAGAATCAATTACACTAGCTTATGTTACCTCAAACTCACTGACTCTTAAGCTCAAAGAGGAAACAGCTAATAGGTTTGTTTTCAAAGCATCTGGATGTATAAGTGCTTTCTTCACGGGTCAGGAAGGCCAGTCTTTCCTAAACATAACAGGCAATAGAGAAAGTGTGACCTACCATGCTGAAGAAGACAGAGGAACTTTTCTTGATGAAAAAGTCAATAAAAATAGAGGAGAATCTAGTGTCACTTATTTTGCTTTTCCTTTAGACTGCTCTAGCAGACAGTTTCAGCAACTTCCCAAGTCTCGGGACTACTAATGAAAGTGATGTAAGACTATGAGAAGATGCAAACAATATGTGTCAATAAGTGTCAGGATCTTCATATTGTTTGGTTAAACAGCTGAAGATATTTTAATATAAGGGTATTTAAACATTTAAGGTATGTCCATTCCTAGGTATAAAAGACTGGATACTCTTACAGTGCCGTTTGATGTAGCTGTATGTGCCATACAGTTATTGTGGATCTGACTCATGTTCTTCTACTTCCAAGACTTGCTGCAAACTATAAATTGCAGACAGGTTCCTAGCAGCTTGGTATACCTCTGAGCATACTCTGCAAACCTCAGCTTGTCCTAAAACTACCACAATAGGCATTAAAATGAAGGAGCAATTAGCACACAGATCACTTCTAAAATGCATTGTCTCAGTTTTATTAAAATGTCAGTGGATAAGGATGGGGATGGTGGTGGAAAGAGAAGACAGAAGTATTCCAGTTATTGAAAACAGATTATAATATATTTTTTTTCTGTATCACTTTGGATCCATACCATTAATGATTGAAATCAATGGTATTTGAAAGCTGTGAGATGGTATAAAGATAAAAATAGCTTTCAGCCTTAAACAAGGACATATTAAAATATATAAAAAACATCTATACCTTTTATTACTATTTAATTCAAATAAAACAATTGAATTTTTCACATATTATTCACTTTATTTATGTTGCCTTACCATTTTACATTCCTCTTAGTAGAAAGGATAATTACCAATCAGTCACTTTAGATTTTAATAATTCTTATTTTCTTGTGTTCATATACTTAAAAGAGATTCCTATATATTCAGTGTTTCCAAAACTTAAGCAAAATACTGAAATTCAAAGGAAAGAATTCATGTGGGTTTAGAATTATTTTTAATAACATGGATGTATTGCTGAGAGCTAATAAACAAAGGAGTGCTTTTACAGACTTTTGTAATTCCAAAAGCACCCCATTACACTGTATTCATAGGGTCTTTTTTCCTTCCTTTCTTCTACTTTTTTTTTTAAAAACTATGTTTCAACAGCTTTTTCTCAATTTGTGCTATAACATAGCAAAATCAACCTGATTTATTTATTTAAAAAATTCTGTAACTCTTTCTTAAGTTGATATTGTTTTAAAAAGTACTCAGATGAAAAGAAGAGGGGTGAAAATGATAGAGAACTCCATGAGATACAGAATTAAATAATTCCAGTCCCTGGTAGATATGTGATACTTGGCCATTTTTTTTTATTTCTTTAATGAACTGAAGGTATTTTGTGACTGTAGTAGATACAATAGGTAGTGAAGCATCAGCTTTTGCTTCATATCAGCCAGTTTTATGCTCCACTCTTTCATACTTTGGTGTTTCAGGTGATACTAAAAAGGAAGACTTGCATCATGCGACATAGTAGGAAGATGGTTATATCAGCACACCCGATGGGGAAGGTAAATCTCATTATATGGAAGAAACAAAGCCATGATAAAGTGTTGCAATCTTTTCCTTTACTGGATTTCTTTTGAATATGAAGCCCTTCAAAATGCACTCCTCCTCCTTCAGACATCTCATCCTCTCCAGTAAGAGATATATCACAAATTACCTGCTCACATGTCAGGTCAAACGTGTGAAGGAGCCAGGAAGTGGAATAAATGCTTCACACCTCCAGCTGTGTGAAATGTTATCCTTCTGCATGTTGCTAAGTTGGCTTGGAGGCTTCAGTGTGCTATACCTGCACCTGAAATACTCTGATTAATGAACAACAGAGATCAGAGGCATATGGTCAGGAGATGAGCATCTCATCTCATCATAGAAATAATAAGAACAAAATATAAAAAAAAACCAGAGAGTTTAATGTACAGGAGATAAACAGGCTTTAGGGTCTGCAGGAGACAGGAATGACAGGGAATCTCTCACGACAGCATATGGAGGGTATCAGAAACCTGCAGGTAGGTCTACTTTGCTTTCCTAAAAGATGAACAAAGAAACAAGAATGTGGGAATGTAGTTGAGGAGATATGAGAAGCATTTCACTTTAGAGGGGGAAAATGCAGAGGATGGATGATGGTTTTAGCCCACATGACAAAGCTGTATGCAGGAAGGATAAGTCTTCCCATAGCATGTATAGTTCCTTTTCATCTCCCTGTAACTCTCATCCTGTAGAGATTTTTGTCAGAGACTGCAGAAACTGCATGAAGATAAGAAAATCCTGAAAGGTAAAATTGTGACTGCTTCAGTCACAGTCTTTCCTTTTCATGGCAGCTAATTTTTTTTTGCAAATGATAGGGTCATTTGAGATGTTAATGGTTTTGAAATAGAGGGAGGCAGATTCAGACTTGATATAAGGAAAAAAAATTTTACTATGAGGGTTATAGAACACTGGAACAGGTTTCCCAGAGAGGTGGCGGCTGCCCCATCCCTGGAAACATTCAAGGCCAGGTTGGATGAGTCTCTGAGCAACCTGATCTAGTCAGGGATGTCCCTGCTCCTTGCAGGGGAGTTGGACTAGATGACCTTTAAAGGTCCCTTCCAACCCAAACTATTCTGCGATTCTATGATTTTTATGATTCTATGTTTGTGAAATGCAGCTGAACTCACCAACAGGATGAGGTGCTATTGTGACTGGGCTTGGAATACAGACATAACCATAGCCACACACTGTGACCCCATACGTCTTGTGTGTTAAGAAATGAATATAAAAAGGAAAGGATGAACTCACAGCCCCCAAAATAAATGCCATTCTTTTAAAATTATTATTATTATATTCAACAATAAGAAATGCTATGAGACAGAACTCTAGTAAAGTCAAAAGATTTTTTTTTTTAAATTGGAAAAATCAAATGAAATTTCAATTTGCAACAAAAAGTAATTTTCTTTTTCAAATACTTTCATCTAAATGTGTTATATAAAACAATATTTTATTGAAAATATATCTATTGGAAGACACACTTCAGGGAGAATTTCACCATTCAAGACATTTCTGTCAGCTCTAGTGGATGTATTTCTAGTAATATTTTGTTTGACATTTTGTGCAATCAAGTTTTGTGTAGATGTTGGTTTAAGTTTTGAATTAAGTATTGTTATTTGGAACTGATTAATTACAGATTCTCCACTTAAGAACACTAGAACCACATATCAGTAGTAAATCTCTTGTTCATTGTTTTTCAGCCTAAGGATTTTAAATTGTTCCTGTCCTCCCATAATCATTAAGGTAGATTGGTAAAGTGTCCAGTAGACCTATCAATCTGGAGTACAGCTCACAGTGAGGCTCTATGGTCAAACAAGAATGTACGAAGGAGGTGGCAATTCAAAAGCTATTTTCCAAAATGTTACTGTATTGCTACAAAAAGATCTGCTACCAGCAAAATACTTCGACCCAGAGCAACAGATATTTTTCGTATGTAGGTAAGAACACATTTTCTGTGTGAAGCAGCTCCAGTGACCTGACTGACATCTTCCAGTACAAATCTGTCCTCTCATTTTGCTACTGAAATAGTTTTGTTCTTGAGCTTAATTGAATCTCGTGTCTGCAGCCTTGACTGCTCTTCTGCTCCTTCAGACCTTTTTCTCCTCGCTCTAATTTTCTCTCTGCATATGTTTTCTCACAGCTCTGTACTTTCTCTTTCCCTGTGGCTCACTCTTTTCTTTCTGTTATTTTCCTGCTTCTTCTCTATCAGAGAAGTTCCTTGGCTGCTGTCCTTGAGTACAGCAGCACACCGTGGTGATGCCCTCTCACCCTAGCAGCACTTGACCATACTCATCTTCCATGCAGTAACATTTCCATCCACAGAAGAGCAGTTACAAAAACACCAGATTATTATTGCATATTCCAATGAACTCTCTTTTCATGAAAAAAAAAATCACTGTACAATAAATGTTACGCTTCAATGCTTTCCAGATGAAATATTTTCATTTTTTAAAGCATTCTTCTTTAAAGATTTCCTTTGATTTCACTTCAGACTTAAAAACTCAAAAGAAATTAAAATTCTAATTTTTGCTCTTTGTTGAATCCTTTTGTTTTAAGCTGATAATAATTATTTTTTTTTTTTTTTAGTTTTAATTTTATTCCTAAATAGTAACGCATAATAGTTGTGGTTTAAAAGCAAAAGTTTACTTCTCATCTTTTTGTCATGATGAAGAGAGACCTGAACACTTCTATGATTGATTTATGAGGGGAAGAAAGGAGGAAAAAAAGAATTCATTAACTTTTCTAGTAGTCTGTTCGCCATTCCTTTTCTGCGGCCAAGAAAGGCATAACTTGCCAGTACCTCTCCTGACATATTTTTGCTAATTTCAGCTACCAGAGTGAAGTTGATAGAAAGGATCTGTGCTGCTGTGCTATGAACATCAATAGCTCTAGTACGATGGCAGGGTCTGGGAAATTAATTAAAAAAGAACCCTCCCAGCTAGAAGGTTATATGAGAGTCCTTAACTTACCTGGGTAAAGAGATTAGAGGTAGAAAAGGGGGATGCTCCCTTACCGTAGGTCAGCCACTGAAAGAAAATAGCTTGCCTCCCTTTGTTGAACATTCATTGAGATCTTCATGTCATAACTAAGGCTACATTTTGCAAATCCTTTTGATTTACTGTCTTATTAAGATCTTTTTCCAAATATGTATGTGGCTGAGTTGTTGTTCAGATTCACAGTATGTATTTGTCATCGCAAAATCCCCTGCTTTAGCATAGACAATTAAAATCTTTCCCTTATTACACCCAGAATGGTATTTCAGAGATCATTTTTGTGTTCTGTTCCTTTGTCCATGAAACTAAGCTATTTCATGGCCTTTCCCTTATCTGTCACATTGTATATGAAATATTTTAAATTCTAGAGTTTATTTTCAAGGATTTCTACACATTATTTTCATTCTAGCTTTCAAATATATACCTTTAAATTTATCTTGCATACTTGATTTTTTTTTTTCTTCTTAACATCTACAAAACTTAATCTTCATTTTTGCAATTCTTCCTTCTAGTTCTTCTTCATTATACCCTTGGCAAACCTGAAAATGGTCAAATAATTCTGAACAGTACTTGAGTCTGATAACTAACACTGTTATGTTTTTCCCATATTTTCTTTTTATCTGTTCTGCTTTTATGGTCCTTGTCTTAGCATTTGGTTTTAAACTTTCAGGAAAACAATCCATCTATTCCGTTTGAATTGTACCTAGAAATTCCTCACAAGGGCTCCCAACCTGTGAACTAAGAATGCTAGAAAAACAACAGCTTCAAGTCAGAATGAATACATTTAGCAAGCACAAGATTCTCCAAGGTATCTACCCTTAATATTGCTTTTTCATTAGTATCTCATGAAACATATGGCTTACATCGTGTTGAGCTAAAGACACCTGCATAACATCTTTGATCTAAAGTGTCGACGATTTCTTGCTTAAGTTCCTTTCTATGCAAGGATGAGGTTTTTGCCATGGCCAACAATTCCAGCACTGTGGTTCAAATAACTGACCAGTTGTCTTATCCCAAACTTCCTTGATGTATTTCTCTCTTTTCTGTTAGATTCTCAAAAACTTTTCTTCAAATTCTCCTTGAAGGAACAGGGTACAAAATATTTTAGTGCCTCTATATAAATACATATACTGCTGGTGCATCATAAGACTATTAATACTGTTGGGTGTTTACAACTTCTATTAGTGGCAGAGGGAGTCAACACACCTGAGCAACATAAATGTTCACATAGAGAATCCCTTTACTTATACATACTTGCTAAATACAGTTAAGGAAAAGCAAGTTGCTAAAAAGGCCTTGTTACCATGCAAGTATTGAAGCCTATAGAAGTTTATTTTCTTTTTAATGCTTGTTTAAAATTAAAATGTTCTATTCTATATCTATATGATGAAAAATCTCTTCTGGCAAAATAGTCCCTAGCAAGTTTATAGAGCAATGAGTCCTTAGTTTATATCTTCCCTTTCAATATCCCCTGCCTCAGAAAAAAATATTCTTCAGCTAAGGAGGCTGTGTTCATTTTGTGGTGGTTTTTTTTTGGTTGTGGTTTTTTTTTTTCCTCAAGTACCTGTAATTACTTAATATTGGCCAATATACTCGTTTAATCTTTTCAATGTGTTAACTGTTGCTTTATCTATCCTAACAGATGGAAGCTGATTTTGCATTACTTGAATTTTGTAAATTGATGCTGCCAGGAACTGCTTTGCAAGTGCTATTGAACTTTCACTGGATAAGATAACTTAGATCTTTCTAATTCCATAGAATAATTAAGATTCCCTGTAAGTGGAAACCTTGGACAGGTACATGATGCTTAGAAGTGCAAAAGCTGTTCAAGAATCATTATCATATCAATGTAGTACATTGATATAATTGTAAAATAGAAATATGCCAGATAACAGAGCAGTTATAAAACAGTTTGAGCTGTTTTAGCAAGATGCATTCTGACCTCAGACTATAGCAAATAATCTCCTGTTACTTACATGACATTTTCTTTCAGTGCAAATGTTTTATTCTGTGACCCACTTTTCCTACTTTATTAAGTCAAAAAAAACCCAATATAGTATGCAAAAAAGAGCCGGTTTTGATGAATGTCACAGGCCCATTGCTTAGGTTGCCAGGGAAATTTTCCCTTTGGTGAGCACATGTTCTGAAAACTTTTTATGTAATGATTGCATCCATTTACTTTGTTTCTAAGTGCTAGACACACTCCACCTAAATCCAGCCTTACTTTACTTACCCTTAGCCTTTAACCACTTGAGACTCACCTGTCCCATACAACCGACTTAATTACTCTAATTATCCGGACATGTAGGGGAATAGATTTGTTAGATGTCTCCATCTTCCTAGGCAGTCATTTGAGCAATGCTCGTACATACAATCATAGAATCACAGAATCATTAGGGTTGGAAGGGACCTTTAAAAGTCATCTAGTCCACTCCCTTCCTGCAAGAAGCAGGGACATCTTTGACTAGATCAGGTTGCTCAGATCCCCATCCAACCTGGCCTTGAATGTTTCCAGGGATGGCGCAACAACCACCTCTCTGGGCAACCTGTTCCAGTGTTCTAACATTGTCATTGTAAGAAGTTTTTTCCTGATATCTAATCTAAATCTACCTCCCTCTATTTGAAAACCGTTACCCCTCATCCTGTCACAACAGGCCCCATCTTTCCTGTAGGTCCCCTTGAGGTATTGGAAGGCCGCTATAAGGTCTCCCTGGAGTCTTCTCTTCTCCAGGCTGAACAGCCCCAACTACCTCAGCCTGTCCTCATAGGAGAGGTGCTCCAGCCCTCTGATCATCTTCGTGGCTCCCTGTCACATGCTCACAGGTGGGAATGGGTGCCTGTCTCCTGTCTACTGATCCACTGAGAATCAAAATACCTATTTTTTTTTCTCAGTCTCTTGAGGACAATGACCTATGTTCATTGTGTGGTCATGTCTAATATTAGCTTTCTTTGAGACAATAGACAGTTGTTGATGATATTTACTCTTTGTATAATGCTTCAGTTGTTTATGATATGGGAGACAGAACTTGAGTTCCAGACACTTTCTGAGGGATCTGGGTGATCAATTAATGCTTAAACCTATAAATCAGAGCAGATGAATAGTTGTAATCCCTCCTCATTACTTCTTTCTTTCAATTTCCACCAATGAAAACAGATTAATATTATTTTGCTTTATTTATCTCTTCATAGTTTATACATTTTTTTGTGTGATTAACTCTTTTAATCACAGGTCATAGAATTTGAAGTAGAGACATAATGCAAATGTTAAATTATGACAATGGCATATTACTATCATTTTTTTTAGTTTCAAATTCAAAGGAAACTGCTGTAAGCGTAACATTACTTAGGGAACTTAAATGAGAGCGCAAGAATGATTACTGGGAAAATATAAATATATATAAGTCTTCTCCTCAGAAGTAAGCCACATAGTAGCTTGATTTTTATGGCATGCTTAGTTGTCATCACCTGCTTTGAAGCCAAGTTAGAGACACTCTATATGCTTTGGCTTTAGCCTATGTAATCTTAGAACAGCCTAATGTGTATGATACACTATGTGCTATAAATCAGTGCAAACTCTGTGGAGTAGGTAGATCTCTTTGTTACAGGAATTCTTGCTGTGTCCATGTGACTACAAAATTTACATTCACAAGAGAGAACATTCTCATTAAAACAGAAAGGCAAACTGGTATCGGTAAGACAATGATTTTGTGTGTAGGTTTAAATGTGGCTATAAATTCAGGTCATAGTATGGAAAATTATAGAAGGATTTAAAATACTCTAAAATATATTAACATTCACACCTGCAATTCAGTCCTGAAATTTTGTTTCAATGAAGTTAAAAATCTCTCTGAAATTCAGTAGTCTTAATAATTTAACTTGTAACTTTTCAGTAGTCAGAGAATTAGCAGAAAATTAGTTTAGTTCTTTAGATAGTAAGGAATTAAATTCCAAAACATGACCACACAAGATATTGGATATATAATTCCAAGCATGAGAAATGGAATAAAGCCTTATGAATTGCAAGTAAAAAGTAAAATGTATTTCTAATATCCCAGAGCAAGGAGTTTTATTTAGACAGCAACATCCTGAAAAGCAGCTTTGTAAAGCTAGTGTCATTAAAACTTTCTTTGATTATTTCAGTTGGAATTCTGGAATGCAAAGAGTCAAAAAATCCAAGAAATCTCATAATTTCTCATACGTCAGTGAGAAAACCTTAGGGCTGATGCAAGCTGATGAACCAAGATTTACTGTAATGTGGTCGATCCACTTTGTACTGATTATAGTCCAAGCAGCTGCATCCTGCCCCATCAGTTACACTTCTCAGAAGGCTGCACTATTTCTAGTGAAAAGAGACACAGTATCAAGTTGATTAAAATATATGCATTAGGACAGGCAAAAAAATAAAGACAATATGGAAATATTAAAAAGAAACAAAATGAAAAAAAAAAAACCTTGTCTAGCTACTAATATTTACTAACAAATAAAATATTTTCAAAGATTTTTTTTTAGAAACAAGATCTAAATTGAAAATAACATTGTAGCTGTAAGAGTATTTTTCAAAATTTAGTATACTTTTAGTTTTGATACATAAGACCTATAATATCAATAATGAATAATACAGCACACTTTTAGAAGTATGTAGATGAAGTCTAACTCTGCTCCTAGCAGTCCAGTGCTGAACTTCTATATTTTTTTAAACTTTCTGTTCAGTATTTGTACATCAAAATTCTGCTGGCCTTCTTTTCAGAGGAGGTTACTTTACTCCTTTGGGGATGAGTTTTCTAAAAGCTAGCCATTTTGTGATACTTTATACAATCCATTATCTATTCAAAGGAACAGGAGAGCAAAACAGGGATTAATTCTCAGCAATGAAAAAGTAAAGAAGTGGAGTGGAACCCTGAGGAGCAGATACATTAGAATGTTTTTAAATTATTTAAGCTGGGTCTTATGATGGTCTCCATGCAAATCTCCTCAACGGGTATCTATTTGACTTAGATTGATAACAATATACATAACCCTTCAGTTACGGATTCCCTGCAGTGCAGATAAAGTTATACTTCCTATCAAAATAAAAAGTAGATTTTGTTAGAACAATAAATAATAGGGAAGCTTTGGACTCAAAAGGAACTTTCTTTTATGGAAACACAGAACAAAAACCAAACTTGGGATAACAAATGGAGGACTGATTTTGTATTCCTGATTCAAAAAACCCTGTTATGTTCACTAAGATTATTCCCTCAAATGTAAGTTCAAGATCCGGACATTTTCTAGTCTGTTCTTACTTTTTACAGGAGTACAATGTTACTAAATAGAGGCAATAAATTAAGGAAGAAAAATCAACAAATTATAGAGTTTCTTGAGAAAACTTTTTCTTTTTTTTTTTTTCTTTTTCTTTCTCCTTTAAACAGAATTCTCTGGTCAGGTCTCAGATAAACTTTGACTAACTTTTACATCTGTGGCCATTTTGAAAACAACTCTTGAAAATCATCAAGTGTATATTTTTTTTTTCAAATTCTGACAAGAAAACTCAACTTCTCTATCCCTTGACTAGGCTCTGGCTATTCTTTTCTTGGAGAACTCGTCAGTAGAGAAGGCACACCATAAAACACTCTTTATTTTATGTGATACCCTCTGTTATTTTGTGGTTAAGTCCAGGCTGTAGAGAGGGAATGAATGTCCCTTTTAAAGACATTCATTAAATTTGACAACTTCTTTTATATTATGTCAGCTGCTTACTGGTCAAGTCAATTTGTTTCCATATGGGACCATCTGCAGTGGTTTTAAGTTTGGTTGAAGAGAATCCTTCCCCTCCAATAAGAATAAAGAAGTTCAACTAATGTATATTAGAAACTAAGACGAAATCAGTTATTTTAATTTATGCCAGCTGGGCTTCATAATGTTTACTTCCTTTTCCAATTGCGTCAATATAACATGGCTGTCACTCATCTACACAGATGAGGTATTATGACAGCATCAAACTCATTGAGTAAATAATAATGCAGAAGATTTACATCCTTTGTTCTGCTTCTTTATTTGCTACTTTAATTAATTTGGTCTGCTTAGTTCACCATTTTAACAGATATTTTTCAGTCAGGAGTCCTCTTGCAAATGTCTTTGTGAAAAACTTATGTTAAGTTTAGCTCTTATAAATTGCCTGATGCATAAGAAACATTTGTTATAAAATGCCATCTTCTGAAGACAGGACATTTTTATGGTCTTGACACCAGTCTATGGTGTGTGAATACAAAAGCACATTTGTTTGTCTAGTAGATGGTGTCATAATAATACATTGTGCATGTTTTCTTTAAACTAGTGCAGCAACTAGTACTTTCTCATTTCTCAAGAATGTATAAAGATTTTTTTCTTTTTCCATTCTTTCTGGCAGTCTTGGTTAATGTTCTTGTGAAATGCTCTTGTGCCAGACAATGTCCTGGTATTGTCTTCCTTTCTATTGTTAAGTATCACTACATATAATTGTTTACAAGTTAAGAACAGATTTTCACATGGAGGAAACATGATAAAGACTGACAATGAGAATATTAAGGTCTTTCATTTGGCACAATTTTTTAAGAAGGTAGAGATTTAGAAATAATAACTCATACTAACATATCTTTTAACGTGCTGTTGGAAGACAGCTTTTGTTCTGCATTGTCACAGAGTGGCATAGACCTTAACTACGTCAAAAGACTTAAATAGATGCTTAAATTTCATCATATTGAGACTGGGGCAACCCATCCCACAGTATCTATCCATTGATAACACAAGGATTTGATTCATCTTCAATATGGTCAGCACAACTGCTCAGCTGTAAGGTTACTGCCACAGCACATCTCTGTACGCTGCCCAAGGACATGTTGACAGGTTGGCTACAGCCCCAGAATCTTACCTTCACCTCAGCAAATCTGTCCTGAAGTGTCACTGAGCGTTGTACATTGATATGTCCTGCTCTCCGTAATGATCAGTCTTCTGGCCAGATCTTTACAGTGATTTTATTAAGCAATCATGATGTGTTTTGTAAGCAGTATTGAACTTTCTCTGGCTGAAATTGCTTTTTTCCTTTGTTAATTCCATAGAAATTATTTATATTATTGCAATTCTTGAGCAGGTGCTTTGGATGAAGTTAGCAAATAAAGTTATTGAGTCATTAGTCAGCTAAATGCAGCATAACAATACAAGTAAATGTAGAAATATACTGTGTAACTAACCAAGCATAAAATAATTTGGTTTACATCTAGGAAACTATCCACCTGACAAAATATTCTGGCTGTACCTGCAGTGGACTGTTGATGACTTATTCACATTTTGAGCAAGTTTCCCTGAGCCCACTAGGAAAAAGCCGTCATGCTCATTGCTATTCCAACCCAGGACAGGTAATGGCTGAAAGAGTCAATAATTTTTTAAGTAGTACACTTCAGGCTACTGTGATGAAAACTGTCTGAAAACAAACACATAGCTATGCACTCAAAAGCTTAAAAAAAATAGTTGAATACTCCTACACTCTTACTTGGCATTCTGCTCTCTCCCCCTTAATTCTGACATCTTGGAGACATAAACAGACTTTGCCTGTAGAAGAGGAGTGGATAAAGAAAAGCTGGATGAGATACAAAATATATCCAGAGAGATTTCAGAGGAAAAAGATAAAACTTAAAAGTGGGATGATGAAGAGACATGAGTATTCTAAATCACAAGTTGAGAGCAAATTTTTGTGCCAGAAAAAATGGGTTTAATCTAGCAATTCAATCAAGATTTTGGTAGATATTTCAGAAATAAAAATATACTAAATTAGTGTAACTGTACCATAAACTCTACTTCATTTTTTCCTTTTTTTTTTTCCCCTGTTTTGTTTTCCCTTCCTCTAAACTGCCAGAGGGGAAAAAAAGTTCTTCAAGTCAGAAGCCAGCCTTCACTCCCTTCTATTCATCAGCATCTGAACTGGGATGGTCAATAAAGAATTTCAAACTGTAGATATTGTGGAAATGGTTTTCTGATGCTAGCATCCAACACATTCCCCCAACCTATAAACTGTTGTTGAAAATAACTTCTTGATAAAACAAAAAAAAAAAGCCTAGACTTGACTTCATGTCACTGCTGGTATTCTATGTATACAACTACCAAACTATAACTGTTTCCATCATGTAAAAGGTCAAATTAGTTTTAAGTTGGGTCAATTAAGTTGTAGCAATGACATGACATGACTTAACAATAAAATTAGCTGAACATTTTTAGAGCAAAAAAAAATCTTTAGTACAAAAAAGTTGATTCATCAAAATTGAAATCTTAAGCAACTGAGTTATATTCAGTAGAAACTTCTTTGGGTTTCCTCACAGATATTCTTCTCAGCTTTCAGGTGAAAATGATTCTCTATAGCTGCAAGGGAATTTCACAATGTGGACTTGAGACAGATGCTTAAATCTTTTGCTATTCTGACAAACACAGAATGAGTCATTTCCATGTAGCAGAGGGGAAAAATCTTTATAAAATCCCCCCTACACTCCAATATAGTCTGAGACAAAAATAGTAAAAGAGAAAAAAAAAATACAGATTTCATTTTGACATTTCCAAAATGGAATGCTTCAAATCGATAGTGTTAAAAACCTTAACATTTTCAACTCTTCAATCTCATATTTTTTAACTTTTTGTATCAAAATATCATGACTTTATTTTAAAATTGCACCAGATAAAGAGGAAAGTAAGTAAAGGTCTAAAAAAATTGCAAACCAAAATGTTTTGTTGCAGATGAAACATGCTTCCATTTGACAAAGGTGACTTCAGTGATCTTTAGTGCCTCTGTGAAAATTTGACAAAATTATCTTTTTCAACTCAAGTCAAGTATTTTCAGGACTTTTTTCTTTCAGTTTTCACAATTGAAAGCAAAAAAAAAATAATCCAGTACTTGCTGGAATTTGGGAATGCATGGCAAATTTGAGGGGAGTCAGAGTGACACTGTAGGGAAACCTCTGTGAGGAGAGGCTGAGGCTGCCCTTCACCAGACACAGCCATTTCCAGCCAGCTCTGATAGACCCACTCTACTGCAGGGCAAAACTGAGCCTCTCAGACAAGATGGTGGCACTTCTGGGAATGTGTATTTAATAAAGAGTAAAACACTGGACAAGCAGAGGGGAAGAAAGGGTGAGAAACAGCAGAGGGAACACTGTGGTCAGAGAAGGAGCAGAGGAAGGAGGTGCTCCAGGCACCAGAACAGATTCCCTGCAGGCCCTAGAGGACCCCTGCAGGAGGAGGGGAAAACTGTGAGAAGGAAGGAGTGGCAGAGAGGAGCTGTTATGGACTGACTCAACCCGCCCCACCCTTCACCCTCCCACCCCCGACTCAATCACAGAATCATAGAATAGTTTTGGTTGGAAGGGACCCTTAAAGGTCATCTAGTTCAGTCCAACTCCCCTGCAAGGAGCAGGGACATCTTCAACTAGATCAGGTTGCTCAGAGCCCCATCCAACCTGGCCTTGAATGTTTCCAGGGATGGGGCATCTACCACCTCTCTGGGCAACCTGTTCCATTGTTTCACCACCCTCAATGTAAAAAATTCTTCCTTATGTCCAGTCTGAATCTGCTTCCTTCTATTTTAAAACCATTACCCGAATGTACCACTCAGGGTGGGTAGGTGTCAGATAAAGCTATCTGCAAGAAAAGAGGGAAGTTGAGCCTGAAAAAGCAAGGAGGAAAGGTGTTTTTTAGTGTTTGGTGTTTTTTGGTTTTTTTTTGTCACCCCTCAAATCTATTCTACTTGGCAATATTTTTTTCTTTTTTCCCTAAGACAAGTCTGTTCTGCCCATGGCAGTAACTGGTGTGCAATCTCCCTGTCTTTGTTTTGACATAGAACTTTTCCTATTTTTAACATGTCCTGTTGAGGACAGGGAGTAAATGATCAGCTGGGTGGGCATTTAGCTGGTAGCTAAGGATATCTCAACATGCTCAGGTCTATTAAAGCGTTCATTACCCTTCAAGGAAGAAAAAAGAAAAAAAAATGTTTTTAAAATATTACTCAGGGAAGAGAAAAATGTACTTAAATTTTAGTATATGTTGATGTCTTTAACCAATTTGGAGAATAAAGTTCAGATATTATGCAGAGCGCATTCCCAACATGGGGAGCAGATGGAGCTACTTTGCATCCAAAGAAGTCTGGGCTTTTTGTCCCTTCTGAGGAGCTGTTCTGTAAATATGTGTTCACACGATATATCTATACTCAGGACCAGGCTGTATAATATGCTGTGCTTTCAGTCAATGTAATTAGCACAAAGAACTAATTTTCCCTCTTTTTTTTTTTTCCTTCAGTACATGAACCCAGCAGCCACTTTAACAGGTATCCTTCCCTCTTTTTTTCTCCATAGAGAGTCTTAAAAGCATGGGAGGATAACAACAATGAAGAAAACTCGGTGCTGAACTGGCATAGTATCAGCATCCTTGTCTCTGAGCAGGAGGGGTAGAAAGGCAATAATGAAATACATATTTTCTGCCTTTCTTTCACATTCCTTTGATTGGAAAATATGGTTAGAAATTTTCATAATTATTTGATACATAAATAAATAGCATATGCCCTCTACTGTGAAAATCCAAGGTCTGTCTTTTGAATCAGCTTACATCTCTTCTTTGTGGGCCAGGTTCAGTGTTTGCACACAGTAAAGCAGTATAAATTATGCAGGGATAATGATTCAAGAACTCAGGAAGGACTTTAAAAAACTTACTGTCTGCAAGGCACACCTGCACTTCTTTACTTATTAATATGCATTTCTTTGTTTCTACATTTATATTTAGAACACTGGAAAGGGCAGGTTGGGAAAGGATAGTTTTTGAAGATGCTACCAATAAAAGTTACAAAAGTAAGTAGTGAAAGGTCTTAAAATAAGCACAAATCAAAATCTTCAAACAAAGTGATGCAAATCCAGAATGGAAAGTGGATGTCTCTGCAGTTATATATACTTTGGCTGTACTAAACAGCTACGTGTGTATCTTCCAAGGAAAGATGTATTTGCAAAAGGGAATGATGAGATTTCTGTATCTGAAATACTTTAAGCCTGACATGCATTTTTATGCATGTAGCAAAGGAATAGCAATTGTCATAATCCGTAAGGAGAGATTCCTGCTCCTATACTTGAGTGGTTAGCAACAGCTTGGCAAATAGTTTATAGATGTTTCTGATATGGGAGGTTAAAGTTGTCAGGCCTTAGAGCTTAGGAGCTTTTGTTAGTTTTTGATAAGAATTAAGCCTGTTCACAGTGAGGAATTATGGAAATAAGGGGCAGGAAATGTTTTAAAAAAGGGAACACATTTCCTTTTGTACTTATAAGCATTCATCCTGCCCAGAGAACTGCAGAGTGTTGCAAGTGCAAGGTAAAATGTGTTGAACACAAGAGCCTGACTCTGCACTAATGAAACTGCTGGGCTGCTGAATTACTCCTGCCTAGAAATACTCTTTTGGGTACTGTAAAAATTATAAATTATAACCGCAGCAGAAGCGATACATTTAAAGGGAACTCTGAGCTATGCACCACACTTGACATGCTGAGGATGGCATATTATCATGGCTTGCTAAACACCCTGCGTCTGCCTACAGCTCTGCTTAGCTACTGATCACATGAAGAGGGAAGGAAGCAGTAACCCAGGGAATCTGAGTGTACAGGGTGCACAGAATGGTACCCTGATCTTCATCTTGACAATACACATCACACTGAAATAGCACAGGCCAATACATCACTCCTTGTAAAATAAAAGTGATTTCAGGACAGAGGGTAGAAATGTTATGCATTTGGACCTCCTTTATTCAAATACAGTTCAATGCCAGACAGGCAAGTATACTTTCCTCTGGTAATCGCCCTCAAATTTTGTTTGCTAGAAACCATAATTTTCTAAATTTTCCTCACCTTATTTAATTGCAAATTTTCTATTAAAATATATACATAAGGCAGAAAAGCTCTAACACATCTTCACATCAAAAATTAGATGTATGCTAAAACTCTTAAATGCCAGTTGAAGAACTACAGACTACACATTCAAAACCTGTAGCTTAACACTAGAAATTCTTACTTGTACATTGTAAAGTTGCTTAAGAACCTTAAATGTCTACTCAAAACTGCCTTGATCTAGGGAGCACTGAAGAAAAGTAAAGCTCTGGTTTATATCTTGTCTCTGTCAGTATGTAACAAGACAGTTTCCTCTGTGGGTTGCCCATTTGAGACTGATTCATCTGACTTCTCAAATAATATCTATTGGGTTGAACCTCCTAGAAACTACTGGTGAAAGATGTTGTATTTCCTTTTGTCCTCTCCAATTTTTACATAGGATTTTACTGGTTATAGTATGCACCTATGCCTCTGGAAGACCTTGAGTCTTCAAACTGCTATAGGGAGCTGAACCTGTATCACCAGAACCATCTGTTAACCATTAGCCTATTTGGTATGCAAACCAAGTCTTCTCAAGTTCATCTGTTTAAAAATGTTCTGCTTATATAATTTTTTTTTTGCAATATTTATGGAACAAGGATTGGAATTTCATTCTCTTTCACTCTAGCTTACTAATTACCACTAGCTTATGACTAAATTCAGCATTTCATACTGAGCAGTTCCGCTTGCTCAGCATGTCTTATCACATCAAGCTTATGGTCTTCATTAAGCATCCAAATATCTAGAAATCTGAGCATAAAACAGATAAGGTGGAGCTTATGTGACCAAACATAGGCAGCTAAGCCGTCTTCATTGTCAGAGGAAAGGCAGAGGGAAAGTGTCATGAACTGACCACAACCATTCCTCACCTCCTTGCACTGCTTAGGTTACAGAGGAAGGGATAGGGGAGTTGAGAATGAGGAAGTGAAATTGAGTCTGAGAAGAAGGGAGTAGGAGGAAGTTGTTTTAGTTTTTGTCTTCACTCCTCACCATCCTACTCTGTTTTTAATTGGCAATAAGTTAAATTAATTTTGCCCAAGCTGAGTCTGTTTTTGCTTGTGGTGGTAATTTCTGAATGATCTCCCTGTCTTGACCCATGAGCATTTTCATCTTGTTTTGTCCCTGTCCCTGTTGAAGAGGGGGAGCGAGAGAGCAGCCAAGGTCAACTCAGCAGACCCTCAAAAAATGCAAGGAAAGGAAGCATCTTTCTATATTCTCCCAAACAAAGTAATTAAATGTTTTTGTTTGAAAAATAAAGTACAGAGACATGCATGTATGTATCTACATTGTCTATTAAGCATCACTTGGTCTTCGCTATTGTAGATTGCCAGATGTTTAGAGGGGAGGCAGGTCGACCATGAGCTGCTGTTTAAAAGCGGTGTAGACTTAGCTAGAAAGATACAGGCCCAAATCATCAAAGTATTTAGGGCAGAGCTTTGCCTCTTTTTTATTTTTCAGGGGAACATTAATAGCTTTACACTAACTGCAATACCATGACAATACCTTGCAGGCATGATTGGATTCTGTGGTTGTAAGCAATCCTCCAAATGTGCATTGACAGCACTGATGAATATTTATAAAGAATGATAATAAAAATAATAGTAAAATAGACACTAGAATCCGATATAATGCTTTTCTTCTGAATGTGTGTTCCGTGCTGGTTTTCTCCCTTCATTTTTATTTCTGATTAGAAAAAATAGTAAAAAAAGAAAATGTAACTGGATGTAGTTTCCCTTTCTTACCTTTCTTCTCTGCTTGAGAGCTGAACTAAGAGGAAAATCCTGCCTAAATTTATTGCTTCTTCACAGAACTGAACTCCCAAAGAATTGATAAATTAGCTATTTAAACACAATTAATAGGACTGCACACTTAAGTATAAAGCTTAATGACTTAACACAATTGTGAAAGAGGCCTGGCTTAGCATCAAAATACTTACAGCCAGATTTTCAGCTGGTAGAAATCAACAGCATTGTGTTGGGTTCAGTGGAGCAATGCCAATTTCCACTAGCTGAAGCTCTACTTCTTTATATTTACCTAAAGATTTACTTTAATATCGTTCCTTTGTCATGCTCACTGGCATGGGTACTCATGCCTAATGTGGGCATTGCTGCATAAAGGATGTGTTGCACCACTCAATGAAATGTTCGTTTAAACGAACCACCTGCAGCCCATCACTAGTTAGCAATGCAGGTGGAAGTGCAGAATCCCACAAGGAAGACTGCCGAGCTTTTCTATCCCTCAGCAAAACAAGTTCTAATATGTAGGTTTCTGTGTAACCATTGCTGAACTATTGCTTACACACTCACTGCACAGTCAGTGCTTCCAATAATTCAAAATTGCAAACTGCTTTCAGGGTACTTGGAGCTGATGAAGGGTGCAATATAAAACCGAATCCTCTTCTATTCAGTTTGTGAAACTTTGAGTTATACTTGACAGTGTGGAAGAGAATATTTTTGTATGTCTTTGAACTAACTCCTGTGAGCAGTTTTTGTGCTGTTTCAAAGTAATTTAGCTCTGGGGAGGGAACAGAAGCAATGATCATCCGTCCAGGATAAGAATTAATAGGGCAAGTATTGATCAGTCACAGCACTTTACACAGAGCTCTGGTCAGAGTCAAATGTAACATTTCTTCCCATCTGCCTTTGATTTTTCTCTAGAAAAATTCATCTAAATATGTGCAGTTGTAGGATGCTAGTATCTAACTCTATCCATCACTAAGAGAAAAAAAAGAGGAGGGGGAAAAAAAAAAAGAACAATCCAAAATCAGCTAGATAACTAAAACTATGGTGGGCAAAATAAAAATGTCTGTTTACATGTAGAAGTCAAAAGGGGACACAGTCTGATACTCGCCACTCATAAAGAAAGATGCACTTTTTTTTTTCCTTTGGCACTCTTTCTAAGAAGGAAAAGATTTAAGTACGAAGTACAAATTCCAAACCCATCAATTTATCATTATTGTCGTAGTAAATGTTTCATGATCACTTCAGTCTTACTGAGCAAGGATTTACTTATTTATTTTTATTATGTGAATAAGCGGAACTAGTTGTTACAAGGTACTCCTGATATCCTGGAAGTGATCTTGCATGTGCAGCATTGGAATTAATAGCCACTAAAAAGTGTACTGCCATTTCCCAGAAGTCAAATTGAGTTTTGATGATCGTTTCACTGGAGGCACGACCAGCTCCTGAATAAACCATAAGTGAAGAGAAGAAAAAAAAGTAGGATATATGGGGTTACACTGTCATTCTGTCTAGCCTGATACTTTGTTTTAAATGGTGGGAAATAAAAGATGCTCGTAGAAAGTAAAAAAAAAAAAAAAAAAAAAAGAACCCAGAATCTTTTAATGTTGAAATTATAAAAAAAAAAAATCCCATCCCAGTATCTAATAGCTGTAAAGGCAGAAACTTCTTTTTTTTTTTTTGAGCCAGAATTAATTTCATGAACATATTTAAAAGGGGAAACAAAGATAGACTAGACTGTGCAGAGGTCTGGAGCTGTTACTCATCTCTGATTTGAACTGAAGGCTCAAGCAACTGAAAAAAATGTTGTGATCTCATTTTAAATTCACTTGAAGTCTCCTAGAAGAAGCACTGCTCTTCAGAATGGTTTCATCTGGAATTATCAGCAGACCAAGACAGGGATAGCAGGTCTGTTGCCTTGTCTGGATAAGAAACCATTGGTAGAGTTTATTTAGAGGAAAACTTCATAACAGATTTCTGTTTTGTTAGCACTACATTCCGTTGTATGGGAAGATAAGGGAAAAGAGGCTGAACTCAGCTCAAGCTGAAGAGTTTAGATATAAAATACAGGTAGGAAGATTAAAAAAAAATCTTTTTACTTTGCTAGGACTCAGGGAGGCAAGAGTGGCTCTCAAGAAAAAAATTAATGGGTTGTCACACCTGTTTCAAGGGGCTAACACAACAGATGTGTTTCAGCACTGTGTGTTGTGCAATGAAATGGACCAACAGCACCTGACCCCCAGTCTGGATGTATATCACCCATGGCAATCCTGCCTGCCACAGAGCTTAGGGAATCATGCTACTGTTAAATAACTACGCTTTTTAGCCAGAATTCTCTAGCAGTTGAACAAAAAAAAAACATGTGTATCCTTTAGAATCTGACTTTGGACATTTAGTGTGAACAATGATGTCAGCCAGCAGAGATATCAATAAACATAAGATTGTGAATGACCTCAAATATGTAACTGGTTACAGTAAATGATGTCAATAACTCCATAAAGATAAATCCAAGAAATGCTAATTATTATCATAAGGTCAGTTAAGAGGAGATTACCCAGAAACTGAAAAAAACCCAAAACATCTGTATTTTACTATTAAAAAAAAAAAAAAAGGTGCTACTAGCGTAATGGTAAGTACAAATATTGGTACAGAGATGTGGTATTTTATATAAAACACTGTATATAACACATGTCAATATGTCTTGCAAAATAAAGAAAGTAAACTCTATTTTACTTACTTTTATCTAGGGTTGTACCACTTGAAAGATATTAATAATTTTTAGTTAGTTACTAAGGCAGGGTGATCCAAAACTTCAAAGCATGTTAATACTTCTTAATTCCATTTCATTTCAGGTGTTCAGCTGAGATCAGAGTCCAGTTGTTCTGGACTTCCTCTAAATCAAAGGATAGACAATCCTAGAAAATAGTTCCTCATGGGAATATAAGTTACATTAAGATATAGGAGGCTTTCTGACTTCTTACAGACATGAATTTATGTTGGTCAGAGTAGAGCTGAGTGTTGGCCATTAAGGTGTAAGCAATGCCTTCATGTTAGATTTAAGGTATTGAAAGAGGTAGATGGATGCTTTCAAGAATCTGAGCATTCAGTGTTATTTAAAACTCTGTGTGAATTACAGTTCTCATGCATCAGCAGATGCCCAAACATGCAGGAAAACTGCATACTGCTGGGGAGGGTGTGGGGGAGTGGTTTGGGAATTCCTTTTCTAGCAATTTTCAGGTTATCAAAAATCAAACAATTCTAGGCAGGAAGAATATTTTTTTTTCCCCTGCTTTCTTCTGAGAAAGAGAGTTATAGTAATATCTTTAGCTCTATTATGGCTTGTTTCTGATTGAGAATTTTCTTAGTTGGATTCCAAATATCTAGTGAAATACATCCAGGCCTACTAATAGCAGTCACCAAGGATACACAGAGATTTAATGCAGTGTTTGCAGAGCTGGGAGTAATGGCTGTCAGACTGAGCTAGTGGAGTTACAGTACTTCATTAGCTCATTCAGAAGAGTTGTGATTTTAGAGCAGAAGGTATCTAAACTGTAAACACCTCCCAAATATTTCCATCACCCTACTCTTTTTTTTTTTTTAAGGTACAAGGATACTTATTAAAGAGACAAGCGTAAAGTAGAGAAAATTTACAATTAAATTAGTATTTATTATGTGTAAAAGGAAAAATATTCATCTTCAAATCCCTTTGAAAGAACATTGTTGTTGTTTGACCCCAATTGGCAACCAGGTACCACACAGCTGCTCACTCCCTCTCCCCCTCCCCAGTCGAATGGAGGAGAGAGAATTAGAAGGGTAAGAGTAAGAAAATTTGTGTGTTGAGATAAGAACTGTTGGAGAAAAAAAAAGATTATTATTAATAATAATAATGAAGAATTGTAATGAAAAGAAAAACAACAAAAAAAAAGAGAAACAAAATCCAAGAAAAACAAGTGATGCAACGGCTCACCATCCGCCAAATGATGTCCGGCCAATCCTGAGCAGTGATCGTGGACTGATCAAAATTATTCTGAGTAGCATTCTTGGAACAGCGATTTCCAGATTTTTGCTCACCAGTCAACCCCCGCTTATATACTGAGCATGACTTCTATGGTACAGAATACTTCCTTTGGCCGGTTCGGCTCAGCTGTGCTGGCTATACCCCTCCCAGCTTCCTGTACCTGCACATTAGCAAAACCTGGGAAGCTGAAAAAAGTCCTTGATCTCTTAGCAACAACTAATAACATCAGTATGTTATCAACATTCTTCACATACTAAATCCCATCCTAAATCCAAAACACAGCAGCTACTGAGAAGAAAATTAACTCCATCCCAGCCAAAACTATATCGACAAACATATCTGCATGTACGGGGAATCTGGTTCTTTCTGTATTTTGTTGGTGCTTAGCACTTGCTGTAGCATTAAGGAAGATCAGATTAATTCTTTGCACAGTAGCAGTAAGAAAAAGGAATAAAGGAAAAGCTCCACAATTTTGTGGAGCTCTGTGGCTTTGCTACACTGAGATTTACACATTTCTTTCCCCTAGCTTGCAAAATTATTTTTGGGACATTTGTCAGTTAACACTGTATTGGTCATGTAGTGAAACCTGTGTGGCTACAAAGGGTAATTTTTTAGAAGACAGTAATGCAGCACAGTGTAACTGAGATGCTCTTTATAACAGAACATTTATTTACCACCTGGGCCTTTACAGGCCATAAGTAGAAAAGCCTATAGCAGGTTGTTTTATATAGCTTTTTCATTAATTAACTTTTTATTTATAGGTTGTTTTTTTTTTTTTCTTTTCAAAGGAAGGTATAGAAGTAAATTAAAAATACAGTCTTGATAACCATGAGGATGGGACTGCCTTTTTTTACCTCCTGTGCTAACAGCACAAAAGTGAGTTTGTTTTTTGTGCATAGTGCAAAGATGGAGCAGTACCAGGGACTCATGATGGGAGTGATTTAAGCTCTCCCACTCTGCCCATGAGCTCTCATTCTGGGTATGGGCAGAAGTGATCCTGGCACCAGATGGGGAATCAGAGCTTGCTTGGATCAAACTGGCGAGCAAGAGACAGAAAGAAAAAAGGGAGTTTCAGATTCCCCATGTAGGGTTTCCTGCATAAGGCAGATTTATGGGAAACAGCTTGCATGCCCTCCTCTCAGGTCCCAATCTAAGTGCCCTGAGTCACATAAGAGGATACAGCAATGGACAGTATATTTTCTGCAGTGGAGCAGAGAAGACAGGAATAATAAATTGGTTACATATATCTAAAGTTTGTATTATAACCTTTCACTTACTTCCATTGATTAGTGTTGGGCAAAACTCAAAAGATGTGATTAGATCCTTAGATCAAGGTTATTCACCCATTCTCCAAATCCTGACCAGTCCCTTAGCATTCCCTTATCTCAAGTCCTGAACATCTGTTTTTTGCTTTTTTTGGTGCTTCATCTCCCCAAAAGACACTAAAACTAAGGAGTATATAACTTCCGCATTTACTTTTACAGTGATACAACTCATAAAGCATAGAGTAAATGGGACTGAAGTCAGAGAAGAACCTTGTTCTTGTGTGATTTCAGGATAACCAGACATGGGCTTATGCACAAATAGTCTCACTGTCCCATTGTTCTTCCTGTTGCTGGCTGTTAGTATCACTTTACTTTATTTCCTGTGCAGTAAAACTGGGAATCATGCAGATTAAAAACTATTGCTTTCAGGTGTTGATATCCCATTCATTTCCTGTCAGCCTGCTGATATAACGGATCCAGAAGGCACTTTTCATTAGGAGCTACAGTAAGAAAATCTATTAACATAGGATTTGAATTTTCATGGTAAACACTGGACTGGGTAATCTCCATGACATGCCACCCAGCAGGGAAAATACACTGTGGTTGTGTCTTAACAGATGTCTGGTGACAAATATCACTCGTCTCTGTAGCAATCTTCTTGTGTTAGCCTTCTTGAGAACACAGAAGAGATTAGGATTTAGAACAAAACACTTTTTCAATCTACTTTGTAGACAGACTTCCACATAGGTCTTTCCAGACACTGCTTTATTCAGCTGTCAATTGCTTTTGAGTCATTTTAAAAAGTAATGATGAGGATTTCTCTCTCCCCTCCCCTTCTTATGGTGACTTTAAGCAAAGCTTGAAAAGCCTTGATTTGAGCAAACAGATCAGGTTTTAAAATGAGTATCAAGAACAGACATTTTAATTGTGTTCTTGAAGAAGTTATTTGTACAAAGAATATAAAGATTGTCAGAGAAACCTCTACCAATGGCTTCTTGAGGACTATTCAATCTAGGTTCCCATTTCTGCTGAAGTTAATTGAAAAGAGATTTCAGGACTTTAGTCCTATCTTTTCATTAGACACTACTAAATTTGGCATCCCTAGCTCGAGGGCCTTTCTCCATTATTTATAGATCTGGTAGTCTTGCAGAGACTGGATGGATGGACTTCTATAAGCATAACTCTTTCATTCCCACCATCTCCTTTGCAAGATACATTATAAAATTTTATATTTTAGAAAGGACACGATCTATAGTGCTAGGTTCTCAGTAGGGGAAAAATTAAACTAATTCTGTACTTTCCTTATGCATCTTATTATCAATGTCATTAATCTTACGTTTATTCTGTGTATAGTAACCACAAAAAAAAAAATTACCCAGCATTACAAAACCTAAATGGTCATGTTTTACAGTTTGACATTTACCAATGTAAATAAACAGTTTATAGTATCAAATTGCGGAAAATGAGATTCTTCTTATTTTCAAAGATTTTTGGATGCATCCTTAAACTCTGCAAATTGCTATGGTTATTTTGATTTTAGTATATTTTTTTCCAGGTTCTTATCTTTTGAGCTCGTCACTTACCACTTTTGAGATATTAGTAAGACAAAACCAACTTGCTTGTTTTCAGATATACTTCTTATTGTATAGGACACACCTGATTGTGCTCTCTCTCTCTCTCTCTTTCTCTCATTTAGCAAGGTAAAGTTTACAACTCTTTACAATGCATTTCAAATAATCAAAATACTAATAATGAGCTTTAGTAACATAGCTTTTTTTTTTTTTTTATGAAAGCAAAAACCTAAAGATAAGTAATACTGGTTGTGCTCAGAACTCAGAACTTCCTTTTTTTCTTTTTCTTTTAATTTTTTTTTCCTTTATTTCTTCCAGTAATCCTCTTTATGGGCTTAAAGAAAGAAAGATAATATCAAGGTCTTTGGTGGCTCTAGGACATTGATTGCCAAACCAAACCATTCTTCCAAAGATCAGTAAACTAGGAACAGCAGACTTCTGTGAGCTATTTTTCAGCCAAAAGGATTAGATTTGTCTCTTAGACGGGTCTGACATCTAATATAGATTTCCAATGGGTTGAGTTTCGCCAGTCATGGTTGTGACTTTATGAGAAGACTTGCAGCTTTCTGAGGGTGGAGTATGTCCCCTGCTGGGGAACTGAAGCATGGACCTCAAGACCTGGCACAGCAAATCTTCCTTATTACCTAGTTTTTAGAAATCCTCAGTTGAGCTGTGGGGAGATACCCATGTGGTCAAATCTTCTGGGACAATTTCTGTTACTGCTACACAGCACAGTGTCTTCTGGATTCAGATAATGAGGTAGCTATGGTTATTTGGCACTTGTGAAGAAGTAGGAAGGAAAAAAAGGAGGAAAAAAAAAGAAAAAAAGAAGCATTACATCCCAGACAGTTATGTGATTTTAGCCTTTGTTCTGAGGACATCCTAGGAAGAGACACTGTCTCAGAGACTCACACTGCAGTTTGTATGCAAAAGCACAGAGGAAGGACTGTAAAATAATTAAGGGAAAATAACAAGCTGCACTTGTTAATGAAATTCAATTTTGATTTATTTTCATAAAAGTACCAGCATTACTTATGTAAACAATACAAACTGCATCTCCTATTTAGCGTTGTGTGAGATTTTCCATATCACTGAGGTTTAGGGAATATCACTTAGGGAGAAAAGCAATTTTAAGGTTATCATGTGAGTGACAAAGACATTAATCTGACAAGATATGCTCAAGAGACCTAAGATGCAATTGTAGAATTCTTTTTTTGGCTCTCTCACCCATAATTTCATGGAGCTCAGTGTAATTAACACACTTCATGGGATTTAAGTAACATTTGTTGCTTCTCCATCAGAATGCAAATTTGAGAATGATATGGATCTGTACATGAGACAGCAACAACTGTTCCCTAGGTAATAACTTGTGCACTGTTTCCCACTGTAAACAAAACAAAACAAAACAAAACAAAACCAACAGGGAAAAAAAAGGTGACAGATAAGGCATTACTCAGGTTTTATTAGGAAGTTAACATATGTTTTATAGCTGCTGTAAATGCAGAAACCAGATATGTCATAAAATTAGTGAAAATTAAATGGTTTATTGTCAGCTTGAAAATTTTAGGCCTCATTTTCTTAAAAGCTATATGAAATAATGAAATCTGCAGACTGCGCATGTGTGTGTATGTGTATATAAATGGGTTTGTAATCAGCTAACAAAAAAAAATCAGTAGGTCAGCAACATGTATTACTTCTTAACCAGGAAGAAATCATTATAAAAAAAAGAGAGGCGGCAATTATAGATGTGCATATATGTACATGTGCATATATTTATACTAAAGAACTACATTCAAACATTCAAATCAATAATCTTTTTTATTCTGTAATAGCGTAGTGTATAATAAAAGAACAGAATAGAAGACTAGTTACTTCCCTGTCCTACATACCACCAGAAGACAAAAGAATAACCGAAGTCTATATCATGTAAGGAGAGATAAGGTGATCTTGATTACCTTTATTTTTCATCAAGAAATTAAAAAAGAAACAAAAAGAAATTTCATGCCACATGCAACCTATTAGAAAAGAAAGAGCAAAATATGCAAATAATTAGCCACTGCTGTATTTTTTCTAAAAACAATCCTCTGAGACAGGGAAGAATATCTAGATTTCAGATTTCTTTGTCTTAATCATATTTGAGTACAAAGTGAATAAATGCACAAATGCATAATGCATGCAGAACATATAAATTGAATAAATGAAGTGGGGCGTATAGTACACATTAGTTTATTAAGGCTTCAGGTTTTCCTTGATGTCCTTCAGGCGCATTATCAGCTGCCTAAAGGATGACCAGATTTATTCTCATCTGCTCTTATTTTTTCCTCTACAGATGAAAAAATAAATAAATAAATACACTTGTACAATGAAGTTTTCCTTGATGAATTGGCAGAACACTAATCTGAGAAAACTCTTAAGCTGTCTACATCACAGAATGGGAGACACAACTAATTTATTCCATACGTCTCTTATTTTTATTCAACCAGACCTGAAATATTTCTGGGTTTTAGGATGAATTTAAGGTATTACTACTCCCTTATATTTGTAGTTCAACACAAATGATAAGAAAAACTGAATTACTAAGCTGGCTAAAACTGCATGAGAAATCAAATCGAAGTCCTATTCTCATAGGAGCCAAAAAAAAAAAAAAAAGTTATAGATCCCAGAGTGCCATTGGTGCTTCTGATTTCTAAGCTCTACCATTTATTTGTGTCTACAGAAAACTTGATGTACTTCCTAGAAAGAATGCAAAACGAACTTTAAATGTTTTAAGAAAGATTTCTTGTTCATAGGCAGATGGAGGCACTCAGATGAGCAGTGAAGCATCACCACTGACGTGAGCTCAAAAACAAACGAGAGGCAAATTAAAAGAGACTCAAGATATGGGTTTATCCCAATGGGAGAGATATGACACATATGCACTGTAAATAAAAATACTCTGTTCTTGGATGATTTTCATGCAATCAGATTAAAAGGAACGCTTTGTAGTACCTCTTTACTGATGCCTGGGAAGGTTTTTCCTCACAATATTTTCCTGGGCCCTGTGATTTTCTGCCTCTAACCTCCTCCCCGCTCTGTCCTGAATCTTATCTAGAAGTGAAATTATAGCAATTAATTAATCTCACATGCACAGCTTGTTGGCTACAGCTAGATTCATGCAGCATGTACCTAGTGCGATACTAAATGCCTCATCTCAGTAGATTTTTAGGCCAAAGGTTGTTTTGTGCATCTATTTTGTGTGTTAGTGATCTGCGATATCACATGAAATCACCCATTGCTAGGCACTCATCGTAGATAATTCTGAGAAATGTAATTTAATTGTGATATGTTTATAAGATGATATCTGGGATTTAAAGCCTAGTCATGTCATTATAACCTTCTGAAACCCACTCCCGAAGCTCTGAGATGCTCAGTTTTCACTCGCACATTTATATGGTTCTCTGACACCTCGTGCCCAATAAGTGGTGCCATAAGTAATTCATTCTTAATCTGTGTAACTAAAACAGTGATTTCCACACCCTTAGTTTAATGTGCTCTTTTGTCAAAACAACACTGTGCTATAACCATATTCTGCAAAACAAATGTTGTGCAGATAGATATTCTGGTAGTTGAGGGAGTGAAATCTTCATGAAATATGCAATTTAATTGGTTTTAAATGTGCAATGTAGTTTAAAATAGATGATGCTTTAGATTATTTTCTTTATAAAAGATCTAGTCTAAGAAGCTCAGTTTCTCACTTCTTTTCTCAAATAGAACATACATTTCTTAAGTTCTTATTCTGCAGCAACTGTATTTTTCTAGTAGACAATCTGTTTTATTCTTCCTAAAATACATGCACATTAAGTTTCTGTATCTACTTGTCCTAGAATTACAATGACACAACAGCTACTTTAAAAAGTTACAAATAAAAAGTTTTATCAAAAAGAAACTCAGAATCCCCAGAAATATGAAGACATTTTTCTTGTTTATACTGGCAATGTACCCAGCTTTACTTTATGCTTCAAGTTAACATCAGTGGTTCTTGTACAAATAGAGAGACAAATTCCACTATCAGCAGCCCTTAGTCCAGGTCAATAATCATTCTCTAAGCCCTAACACCATTTCCTAAATGCACAAATACGCTGCCAGGCATGAACTTGCTGATTTCAACTCTTTTAGTGGTGTTCATCAACAGAAGTGAAGTCTAAGCTATCCAGCACTCAAATTACAGAGAACTTTAAAAGTCAGTATTACCATCTCCAACTACACCCAGAAATTTATAGAAAGTTCATGGAACTGAAACAGTTTCTTTCATTTGGCCCTGCCAAGACAGTATGTTGGTAAATTCTGTATCTACTGAACCCTCTAAGGCCTGCCCAGGTCAGTCCTAAAAATGCACTAGTGGGAGTACTGCATGTTGTGCAATTTGCACAGTAGGATTTTTAGGTGCATTCAGGGCTGCTCTAAATGTAAGGTTTACTAAATATGATAGATGTTTTAATACCCTTTGAAATGCTTTGGAAGATTCTTCCTGGTATTTTCTGTGCAGTGATCTTTTAAATTCCATACAAAGCAGTCAGTTTCAGTGGTATAAATGAAAATATGACCTTCTAATATGTATAAATCAACTGGAGATTACTGATGCATAAGTGACAAAGGTGAATCTCTTATCTGAAAAGACATGGATTTTTCCATTCAGGAAAAGCTAGTATGACCATTACCAGAAGCTGCAGGTACTGCAGCAAGAAAATCTGAGTAACTCAGAACCTATTAATCTTTTCAGTATGTGGGAATTGGGCACCCATGATTCATAGCAAGGCTAACATACTGTTCACGTCCCTGTAATGCTCATACCTTGCGTGTGCCCCTTGAAGAGTTAGGATCATAGAATCATAGAATAGTTAGGGTTGGAAGGCAACTTTAAAGATCATCTACTCCAAAGTCCCTGCAAGGAGCAGAGACATCTTCAACTAGATCAGGCTGCTCAGAGCCTCATCCAGCCTGGCCTTGAATGTTCCCAGGGATGGGGCATCAACCACCGCACTGGGCAAAGTGTTCCAGTGTTCCACCACTCTCATTGTAAATTTTTTTTTCCTAATATCTAGTCTGACTCTACCTCAGTATATTTTAAAGCCATTACCCCTCATCCTATTGTAACAAGCCCTACTGAGAGTTTTTCCCTTTCTTTCCTGTAAGTTCCCTTGAGGTACTGGATGGCTGATATAAGGTCTCCCATTACAAGGTGATCTCTTCTCCAGGCTAAACAGCTCCAACTCTTTCAGCCTGTCCTCATAGGAAAGGTGCTCCAGCCCTCTTATCATCTTCGTGGCCTTCCTCTGGGCTTGCTGTAACAAGTCCATGTCCTTCTTATGTTGGAGGTTCCAGAGCTGGACACAGTACTGCAGGTGGGGTCTCACGTGAACAGAGCAGAGCAGCAGAATCACCTCCCTTGACCTGCTGGCCACACTCCTCTTGATGCAGCCCAGGATGCGGTTGGCCTTCTGGGCTGCAAGGGTGCATTGCCAGCTCATGTTGAACTTCTTGTCCACCAGCACTCCCAAGTCCTTCTCCTCAGGGCTACTCTGAATCTATTCTCTGCCCAGCCTGTATTTGTGCCTAGAATTGCCACGACCCAGGTGCAGGACCTTGCACTTGGCCTGGTGGAACTTCTTGAGGTTGGCACGGGCCCACCTCTCCAGCCTGTCAACGTCCCTCTGGATGGCATCCCCTCCCCTCCAGCATGTCAATGGCACCACACAGCTTCATGTTATCAGGGAACTTGCTGAGGGTGCACTCTATCCCACTGTCCATGTCACCAACAAAGATGTTGAACAGGGCTGGGCCAAATACAGACCTCTGAGGAATGTCACTCATCACCAGTCTCCACCTGGACACTGAGCCATTGACTACCATTCTCTGAGTGCATCCATCCAGCCAATTCCTTATCCACTGAATGGTCCATCCATCAAAGCCATGCCTCTCCAGTTTAGAGAGAAGGATGTTGTGTGGGACAGTGTCAAATGCCTTGCATAAGTCTGGTAGATGACGTCATTTGCTCGTCCCTTGTCCATCAATGCTGTTACCCCATCATAGAAGGCCACCAAATTAGTCAGGCATGATTTGCTCTTAGTGAAGCCATGTTGGCGGACACCAAATTACCCCCTTGCTGTCCGTATGCCTTAGCATGGTTTTCAGGAGAATCTGCTCCCTGACCATTCCAGGCACAGAGGTGAGACTGACTGGCCTGTAGTTCCCTGGATCTTCCTTGTTCCCCTTTTTTAAAAATGAGGGTTATGTTACCCGTTTTCCAGTCAGTAGGAACCTCACCAGACTACCACAAATTCTCAAATATGATGGACAGCAGCTTGTCAGATTCATTCACCATCTCCCTCAGGACTCCTGGATGCATCTCATGAGGTCCTATGGACTTGTGCACCTTCACGTTCCTTAGATGTTCCTGATCTTGCTCTTCTGCTATAGTGGGCAGTTCTTCATTCTCACAGTTCCTGCTTTTGCCTTCTGTGACTTGAGCGATGTGGCTAGAGCCCTTATCAGTGAAGACTGAGGCAAAAAAAGTCATTAAGCACCTCAGCCTTCTCTGTGTCCCAGCTAACCAGGTCACCCGTTTCCTTTTGGAGAAGTTCGAAAGGAAACCTTCCAATGAATTGTCCTTCTTTTATAGTCTGAATTTTTTTTGTATTTTTTTTTTTTCGGGTCAGAAAATAATGTCTTGGAAATGAGCTGGATTACAAACAGTTCAAGTTTTCCTCAATATATTTAATTCCATGGAGAAAAAAAAAAGGATTCATCTTCTCATAGAAATGTATGATAAACTTCATTCAACTGGATGTACTTCTGCCTAGCTGACATATTTCACTGTATTAAGATTACATCTACCTTCTAATTGTGGTTACATTGCCTACAGCAACTAAAGCTTTAACATACATTTCATCAGGCTGGTAAACTAAAGCAAGTAATTGTTTCTAAAATCTTATGTCCTTGATTCTAGTTAAAACTTGACTTTTTTCCTAGCTCATTGGCCTAAGAAGTAGTAGTAATTGGCTTATTACTGTGTAGCATTTGTAAGGATCAGCAGTAAGCCTGCTTATGTACAGTTATTCTATACCTACAGGGCAGAAGCATAGTTCATCTGATTTGTGTGTGATTTCAATAATGATTATTGAAGGATTCCTTAGATTCTTCACATACTTGATCAAGTCATGCTATGAAACATGCAAAACCCGATTATAAGTATGTTTGCATTTATATTTATGCTTATATTAATGTTTATATTTATATTATTTACAGTAATAGTACAAGATATGTTATTATTTGTATCTTTATTTATATACACTTACATAATGTCTGAAGTCCAAATCAAAAGCTTTGCTGCAGAAAAGTATATGCCTCAAATAAGGAAATTTACTCAGGTCTGTATACTCCTTAAATCGAGATAATATGCTGACTTTTTCAGTATGATACTGATTACATTGCCTGAACAGTTGACTCCAAATATTGGAAGAATGACAATTTTTTAACATTCTGATGTCACAGGAAGAGAAGATTGAAGAATAGTGACTTATCTGGATTTGATCAAAGGCCCAGACTCAATGACAATCTTTGGCTACTCAAGGTGATAAGAAAATGTTTTAAATTATGTAAAAAAAGAAAAAAAAGCAAGCACAGGGTAGCATACTCCTCAGGATATTTTGCCAGCTTTGTGTGGCTTAGGGGAATTCCTAAACTAGGTTTTGTATCTCATTGTTTAACAGGTCTTGATAAATTTCCATTTATTTGTTTAATCATTTTAAAAAATTATTTTATTCCCCAATAATTCTTAGGATTTTGTGTGTGTGTGTGTGTGTGTTTGTTTTGGTTTTGATTGTCAGTGAACACTGAACTGAAATATTCATAGGTGTATCCAGAGTAGCTGCAAATATCTTTTCTGAGTTAACAACGCATGGTTTAGAGTCTTTCGCCATTCACTGACAGTGAGAATTTTTGTTTGTCTTTTTCCCATGGGCATAACTTTTTATGTTTTCCCTCTGCCTTTTAAGCACACAGTTAGTTGCACGAGTAGCTTTTGTAGCCTTTCACTAAGAGTGGGACTTTAATTATTGAAACTGATCATTTACTCCTGCTATTGTTTCCTGTCCTTTAGATATTTATTAGTCCCCTGTCCTCCAGGTATTTATAAATTCACATGTGGAGGTTCCTTTTTATAATCCATGATGTTTAGTATATTTAAGGGTATTTTATAAAGGATCTTGTCAAAAGTTTTTTGAAAACCTGGGCACAGTGTATCAACCACATACAGATCACCCTTGCCCATATGTTAATTTATTCTTTCTAAGAAATTGAAACAGAAAAATTTTTATCTAAAATAATTATTTTTATTCCTCTCTATTTTATTGTATTTATCTATGTGTCTATAACTTCTATTCCACCAGTCTACCTACAAAGAAGCAGACATACATCTTCTTAGTTTTCTGCATCTTCCCCATATATCCCCACCAAGATTCTCTAAGGATCCTTTTTTTTTTTAAAAAAAAAAAAGGCATAAAATTTGCTAATCTTCATTCTTCTCATATAGAAGCTGACTTAAGCAATAGTATAAGATCTGTGATCAAATGACAAGGTCATATCTGAGTTATTTAAGAACCCTTGGGTATATACCATCCTGTCTTGGCAATTTCTTACTATTCATTTATCTGTTTGGTCTAAAATAACTTCTATTGACACTTTAATTTAAGATAGTTCCTCCAGTTCATCTTTCGCAAAGAAAACAGCCACTATGGGAACCTTCCTGAATTCTTCAGTGGTGAGTATCAATGTGAAGAAATCATTTAATTTTTCTACTGTAGTCTTATCTTCTTTTAGTTCTTCTATTACACCTCCATCATCTATCAGCTCTGCAGACTCTCTGGTAGGAATTCTGCTTCTGATGGGTTGGAAAAAAAAGGTTTATTATTAGTTTGCATGCCTCTCACAAGCTTTTTCTCTAAATCTTTTTTATTTTTTTGTCTTAGCTTGATTCTAAATTAAACTTTTCAGAGCTCATGATATTCAGATCTTTCTTACATGGCTGTAAATTCCACTTTCTGAGAGTAAGCTTTTAATTCTAAAAGTCTGCTGTTTCTCAATACCATAATTTTGTTGATCACTATGAACTTTACAAAGTTTCCATTACACATTCAATAATTTTTGCCTTTAAGATTCTCCTTTTAATTTCCTAAGTTTTTTTTTCTATCATTGCTCATTTTTATAGAGTTCCACTTGTTTATATATATGTGTGTATGTATGTGTATTTTTTTTTTAATTATTCCTATAAGGAAGAAGAATTTAAATGTACTATAGTCAGGCTTTCAGAATGGCTCTTCAGTAGTAAAAATTTCAGTAAGTTCCTATGCTCTTCTCGGAATTATATAAAAAATAGCTACTCAAAGAGGCAATCATTATAGCATCTAAAATTAGTTTTTAGAACATGTCCCAAAATTACTTTTTCCCAATCTTCATAGGAATAATTGAGTTCTTCATTATTACTGAGTTTTCTGGCATTGTAATCTCTCTCATGTCCCTTACCATGTCCCAGTCAATATACATAGCCTATTCAGGTGATTAATAATGCAAGCTTCCTACAATATTTTTTCTATTTAGACATGAAATATTCAAATCAGAGGGAATGTTTCTTGTGGATATAGTTAATTTTTTTTTAACTCATTTCACTGTATCTGCACCTATATCACTAAAGCACACTGCTTAAAGTTAGCCCTCTTTAGAGCAAAATGCCTACATTTAAAAGGTTTACAACTTGGACAAGGTCTCTTCTGGTCCCTGCATTCTAGTCTTAAGATGTGATTTTTATTTTTGTGGATGATTTTTTCAGTTCCAAGTACCTGAGATGATAGTGTGATGGCTATGTTGCAAAATGTCAGAATGGGAGTTGGAAGACAAAATAGCGTGGGTGGATGCATCAGAGTATTCCTGGAGAAAATGTATTCTCATACACTTTCATTTAATCTAAATCCAGAGGTTACAATTTGTTTCACTTGAAGCTGTGTAGTTGACACTGTACATGAAGAGCACAAATTCTTCAGTGAACTTGGGAGCTAGGAAGTTGTACATAGTAGATATATCTCTGTATCTCTATAATGCAATGTATAGTAACTCCCGCTCATCAGTACAATCTGACCTATCACCCCTATCTAATTTGTGACCTGATATTGCAGTATCTCACCTAGTATCTCCACGTCTGTCAGGTTTTTTATGTGCTTATTAATTCTAAACTTGAGAGAAGAACATATACATTGATTAGGACTTGACTGGTAATTTTTAAAGTATGCTGACTAACTACAACTTTGTTTAATTGGAGTTCTTCACTATTTCTTACCTCTATCTTCTCTATAAATAGACTCTCAAAAAAATCAAACCACTCCAGATCACAATATTTTACTGTAAATAATTAAGCTAATTTAATTCACTATAGGATAAATTTTCAATAACTAATTTCAAACTTAGCAACTTTTTCCACATAAATGTACCAGAGGCCATCATACAATTTGTTGCAAATGACCCCAACTTGAACCCAATGTTTCCCGTGTTCTTTCAATAGGTCTAAAAGTACTCTTTACTATTCAAAAAATGGCAGTCTTTTCTTTTCAGTGTAGTTTGCCATACTAGTGCAAGAATATATAGTTCCAGTGATACATCCAGTTCCAGATGATCTTTGCTATGTGACCAAGAATAAGGTTGTTCCAATAGGAAGCTTCAGCTGCTCATTAACACTTAGAGTTTCTCCCAGAAACATGAATAGCTACTTCACTGACATGCAGAAGAAATGAGAAGGGTTTCAGATAACAGGTAGGTGTTGATTCTGACCTAGAAATCCTTAAACGATTTTGTGCCGTGTGACCTCAGAAACTAACTTTCTCCTGTTGTGTTTTCACTATTAGTAACAGCTTAAGAGCTTTGCTTCACATATCCTAAGCTGACACGGTGATATGGCATTAATGCAGAGTTTTCAGATATATGTTTTGAAACATACTTTCTAAGTAGTAGACTAACACCTAGATTTCCAGTCTGGATATTCAAGGAACATCCAGAAAATGAATTTAATTTCCAGCCTTTCTTTAGGATTATGGGATTCACTGGGAGAGATCTAGGAAGGGTATATGTAAAGATCATTCTTCAATTTAGTTTCAAATGATGCTCTTCTTTTCTGCAATCTCCTTTTTTTCTTTCTTTCTTTTTTTTTTTATTTTTCATATAGTGTCTAAGATATGGGAAGTATATAAAAATACATATTCAGATTTTTTTTTAAATATATGTAAATCTCGTTTTTCATAGTGATCAGGAAATTTGGATTAAAAGAGATGTGATTTTAGTTATTATGTGGCATTGGATGAAGTTAGAGTAGCATAGAAGGAAATTATATAAACTGGTTTTGAATTTAAGTTTAAAAATAAAAATTCCCATGTTTGAAGCCAGCACTATCAAAGCAACTTTTCTTTGGGAGAAATGCTAGGAAGGATGTGGCAGCAGCTAGCACATACTTACATGCATTTCCTTTGGCTCTATGAATGTTAGAGGGTTTATGGGATCTGCATGTGTTTCCATATGCTTTTCTTCAGTGGGCATTTTCCTTTTTTTGCCTTTTCAGAGCTTTGTTCTATACCTGTAACCAATAGTGAGTATGCATGAGAGATGAGTCTGTAATGAAACAAAACCACATGCACTCTGAAAAAGCAACCATCCTTATATTATCTGTATTGAGAAAAAAAAATCACTTAAATTAATGCAACTAATTCTGCAGTGATGTTCACTAAAGAGACAATATTGGAACCTGCAGAACAAGTGGCAGAAGAGCCCAGAACTGCTTCATTCCCATCTGACTTCTGCACATCTCCTCATTTACTGACTTCTAAGACTCTAAAAATGTTTCTATGTGAGTTAGCATTAGAAGGTTGCACTGTCATCTTCCTCTTACTAAAACTATATGATTGAGAGGAATCTTCCTATACTCTTTTATATAGCTGGTAAAAGATGGTGCTGAAGACATATTGCTGTAGAGCTAAACAACTTAAAAGAAAATTAATGATTAAAGCAAATAAAGCTGGGAAAGTAATTTGTAAGTGCAGACTCACTGAAAAACACATGTTAAATAGTGAAATAATACGTCCCACAAAATTATATTAGGAGGTGTCCTGCTAGAAGCCTTATAGCTAAGAGCATATTATAAGACAACCTTAAAACAGACTTTTTTTTTTGTTTTGCAAAACTAGAAGCCTTTTCTAACTTTTTTTTTTTTTTTTTTTTTTGTATGAACTGATTCTCGACTAATTCTTCAGTATTAGTAGTTCAGGATAATACCTGTTCAGAATTCTGGGATTTGTGTCTGATAGACACTTTTATTATTAACACATCTGCCTGTTGTCATACTGAATCTCTTCAAATGGCCAGTGCGTTAATAAAATTTGATGGAGAGGAGCATCAGAAGGAAACTAGTACAGCTCACAGGTTTATTTCAAAAATAGATTTTGGAACATGTTCGTGTAAATATTTATCTTCTGCAAGCCCCTAGGTAAATATAAAGTCTTTTTCTCATCCATCTGACAAAAGAACCTGTTTAGAAGAACAGGTTCACAGAAGAACACTATGGTTCACATAAAGACTATCCCAGTCATGCTAGACAACGTTAAAGAGAAGGAAAGAACAGAAACAGTTGTGATTAAACAGTCATTCCTAATTTAACATCATTTGTCACTAACTTACCAGAACTATATATACACACACAGTTATTATCTACATGAATAAATTTGTGCTTCTTCGCAACTTTTCAATTTTTAATATTTTCCCATTCTTTACAATCCTTTTTTCCTCATTTCAAACATTCTATTTCCTTTATACCTTTATTCTTTCCTTACTGTCTTCCACTCCTTTTATGACTTTTTATCTTTTTATTTTCTTCATTGCTCTCTGTCATTCATGTAACATTTAATATTCTCCCATACCTCTTTTCCAGTTCAGAATAACATTGTCACTTAATCATCTGCACACAAGTACATATGTTCTCTCTCTCATGTGTGAGGGATTTACACACCACCACTGACTAAAACATACAGAATCATAGAATAATTAAGGTCGGAAGGGACCTTTAAAGGTCATCTAGTTCAACACCCCCACACACCCCCCCGCAAGAAGCAGGAACATCTTCAACTAGACCAGGTTGCTCAGAGCCCCATGCAACCTGGCCTTTCATTTTTCCAGGGATGGTGCCTCAACCACCTCTCTGGGCAACCTGTTCCAGTGTTTTACCACCCTCAACATAAAAAATTTCTTCCTTACATCAAGGTTGTATCTACCTCCATCTACTTTAAAATCATTATCCTTCGTCCTATCACAACATGCCCTGCTAAAGAGTTTCTTCCTGTCTCTCCTGTAGGTCCCCTTTAGGCACTGGAAGACCACTATAAGGTCTACCTGGAGCCTTCTCTTCTCCAGGCTGAACAGGCCCAACTCTCTCAGCCTGTCCTCATAGGAGAGGTACTCCAGCCCTCTGATCATCTTCATGGCATCGGTGGACAAGGGAAGAGCAACTGACATCATCTACCTGGACTTGTGCAAAGCTTTTGACACTGTCCCGCATGACATCCTTCTCTCTAAACTAGAGAGACATGGGTTTGATGGACAGACCACTCGGTGGATAAGGAGTTGGCTGGATGGCCGCACTCAGAGAGTGGTGGTCAACAGCTCAATGTCCATGTGGAGACCGGTCACGAGTGGCATCCCTCAGGGGTCCGTGCTGGGCCCGGCCCTGTTCAACATCTTTGTCGGCGATATGGACAGTGGGATAGAGTGCACCCTCAGCAAGTTCGCCGACAACACCAAGTTGTGTGGTGCTGTCAACATACTGGAAGGGAGGGATGCCATCCAGAGGGACCTTGACAGGCTGGAGAGGTGGGCCCGTGCCAACCTCATGAACTTCAACCAGGCCAAGTGCAAGGTCCTGCACCTGGGTCACGGCAATCCTAGGCACAAATACAGGCTGGGCAGGGAATGGATTGAGAGCAGCCCTGAGGAGAAGGACTTGGGAGCGCTGGTGGATGAGAAGCTCAACATGAGCAGGCAATGCACCCTTGCGGCCCAGAAGGCCAACCGCATCCTGGGCTGCATCAAGAGGAGCGTGGCCAGCAGGTCGAGGGAGGTGATTCTCCCCCTCTACTTTGCCCTGGTGAGACCCCACCTGGAGTACTGTGTCAAGTTCTGGAGCCCCCAACACAAGAAGGACATGGACCAGTTGGAGAAGGGCCAGAGGAGGGCCATGAAGATGATAAAAGGGCTGGAGCACCTCTCTTATGAGGACAGGCTGAGAGAGTTGGGGCTGTTCAGCCTGGAGAAGAGGAGGCACTGGGGAGACCTGATAGTGGTCTTCCAGTACCTCAAGGGGGCCTACAAGAAAGATGGGGAAAGGCTGTTTAGTAGGGCCTGTTGCAATATGATGAGGGGTAATGGTTTTAAAATAGAGGGGGGTAGATTTAGATTAGAAATTAGGAAAAAAATTTTTACTATGCGAGTTATAGAACACCGGAACAGGTTGCCCAGAAAGGTGGTGGAGGCCCCATCTCTGGAAACGTTCAAGGCCAGGCTGGATGAGGCTCTGAGCAACCTGATCTAGTTTGGGATGTCCCTGCTCCTTGCAGGGGGGTTGGACTAGATGACCTTTGAAGGTCCCTTCCAACCCTAACCATTCTATGATTCTATAATTCTATGGCCCTACTGGACTCACTCCCGCTGGTCCACACCCACTTAGGGGCTCCAGAGTTGGATGCTGTACTCCAGGTGGGGTCTCACCAGAGCAGAGCGAGCAGAGCAACAGAATCACCTCACTTGACCTGCTGGCCATGCTTATTTTGATGCAGCCCAGGATGCGGTTGGCTTTCTGGGCTGCAAGCGCACATTGCTAGCTAATGTTAAGCTTCTCATCCACTAGCATACCCAAGTCCTTCTGAGTGCTGCTCTCAATCCATTCTCTGCCCAGCCTGTATTTGTGCTTGGAATCGCCCCAGCTCATGTGCAGAACCTTGCACTTAGCCATGTTGTACTTCATGAGCTTGGCACGGGCCCACCACTCCAGCCTGTCAAGGTCCCTGTGGATGGCATCCCTTCCCTCCAGCATGTCGACTGCACCACACAGCTTGGTGTCATTGGTAAACTTGCTGAGAGTGCACTCTATCCCACTGTCCATGTTACCAACAAAGATGTTAAATAGGGCTGGTCCCAATATCGTCCCTTGAGGAACGCCACAAATCACCGGTCTCCACATGGAGATTGAGCCATGTAGCACCACTCTCTTGCGTGAGGCCATCCAGCCAACTCCTTATCCACTGAGTGGTGTATCCATCAAACCCATGCCTGTCCAGTTTAGAGAGAAGTATGTTGTGCAGGCCAGTGTCAAGTACTTTTCACAAGTCCAGGTAGATGACGTCAGTTGCTTGTTCCTTGTCCACTGAAGCTGTAACCCCATCATGGAAGGCCACCAAATTAGTCAGGCATGATTTGCTCTTAGTGAAGCCATGTTGGCTGTCACCAATCACTTCCTTGCTTTTCATGTGCCTTAGCATGGTTTTCAGGAAAATCTGCTCCCTGACACAGAGGTGAGACTGACTGGCCTGTAGTTCCCTGGGTCTTCCTTGTTCCCCTTTTTAAAAATGAGGGTTATGTTACCCCTTTTCCAGTCAGTAAGAACCTCACCAGACTACCACAAATTCTCTAATACGATGGACAGCAGCTTGTCAAATAGGGCTGGATGTCCTTGATGTCCCTGGCCAGACTTAATTCTGTCAGGGCTTTAGCCTTCCTGACCTGATCCCTGGCTTCTTGGACAATATCTCTGTAGTCTTCCCAGACTACCTGTCCTTGCTTCCATACTCTGTAGGTTTCCTTCTTGTTTTTCAGTTGATCCAGAAACTCTTTGTTCATCCACGTGGGCCTCCTGGCGTTTTTGCCCAACTTCCTCTTTGCTGGGATGTATTACTCCTGAGCTTGGAGGAGGTGCTCCTTGAATATCAACCAACTTTCCTGAATCCCTCTTCCCTCCAGGGCTTTATCCCATGGTACTCTGCCAAATAAACCCCTGAAGAGGCCAAAGTCTGCTTTCCTGAAATCCAGGGTAGAGAGCTTGCTGTGCGCCCTTCTCATTGCCTTGAGGATCTTGAACTCCACCATCTCATGGTCACTGGAGCCAAGGCTCCATGTTCCTCACCAGACCCTCCCTGTTGCTGAGAACAAGGTCCAGCATAGCACCTCTCCTCATTTGCTCCTCTGTCACTTGCAGGAGGAAGTTATCATGCACAAATTCCAGGAACATCCTGGATTGCTTGTGCCTTGCTGTGTTGTCCCTCCAACAGGTACCTGGGTGGCTGAAGTCCCCTATGAGGACCACAGCTTGTGGCTGTGAGGCTGTTCCTATCTTATCTATAGACGGCCTCATATAGTTAAAAAGGACTATATGAAGTTTAAAATATCTGGCCCCTTCTCAACTGCTTGTAAAACAGGGAAAAATTATGAATTGTTGTCCTGTTCTTGTCACAAAATGTTTGCAAAGATCTATATTGCTTATAAGAAGAGAATACAAGGTTTAAACACCTATCTTAGATGTCTCAGGTAGCTGAAGATGAGAGAGCGTTATCTGGCCTACATATGCCAACATTTGCACTGTAGCAGAAATGCCCACAAATCACTTGTTAATTCAGCAATGATGGACTCTTAATATCAATGAGACTGTAATTCTCCATTCTGTAAGAGGAGGATGATGATATTACCTTAGTAACACAGCATGTCTGATCTGACATCTGCTGCTTATGTGGCAAATCATACTGCCTCCTATCAGTATTTATTCAGGAAAGAAACCTTCTGAAATCACTACTGCTCCTCAGGGGGTACTTACTATCTGGTATTTAAAATTCCTTGTGTATCTGTATAGCCTTTTGAATGTGTATGGAAATGATAAAAGCATACTGCAGTTGGGCTTCCACAAACTCACTGTTACTTGTTTCGTGCATCTCTGCACTGTATCTACAGGTGGAGTCTTTTCCTATTACACTCTTCCAGACTATGGAGACTGTGGCATTAGTAAAGTTGCATGTATATAATTGAAGACAAAAAAAAAAAAAAGATTGTATATAATTTAAGTAAATTTATGTAATTGATGTGCTGGAGAAGAATTGACTTGTTTGTAATTGGTAAAGTTATATAATTGAAGCCACTGACAAGTTTATATAATTGAAGCTTTGTACCTTCTCTTTTGTCTAACATTTATTCTAATCTTTCCCTGTTGTTTTAGTCCATTAGTTTTTATGTTGTCTTTATCAATTAATAAGAATAAATGGCCCCATTATCCTAATATTTCTTTATATATTTCTAGATTATAGTTGTTTTTCCCTCGGACCTTTTCAATTATTTTTTTAAGTGGAATACAAAACTGAATGCAATATTCTGTCTAAAACTTGATCATTATCAAGCAGTTAATTGTCTAATTACTCACTTATTGTACATACAGTACTACTTTGCAATATTCATGGGTTTGTAATGTTATCAGACAGTTCATTCACTTTTAGTTAATCATGGGCCAGGCCTTTCTTTGTGCTGGTAATGTTGACCAAATGTATAATTTTTACTTTTTTTCTATGGTTTTTCTTACCTGCATAGACTAATTTAAAATTGACATAACTAAAAATAAGAATTTACCATTTCAGATTCTTTGCAACCCATCCCCATTCCTAGCAATATTAGTTATATATTATAAACTCATTCAGTCAAAATACATTGTGCATTTTACCCCAGAAGACTCTCAAAAGTATAGGAATGATTATGGAATGGAGTTGATCCCAATCTGGTTACATCCCAGGATCTATTTCAGTTGCTCATTGCCTCACAAAAAGCCCTTTGAGTTTCTGATCCAACTCAAACTTTGTATGGAAGATTCTTGTGTGGGAAAGTGAACCATCCTGACTGACTCAGCCTAGAGAAAATCTGCTTTTCTTCTTATGACATTGCTGACGTTTCAAAAAGTGGGTAAAGATTTTGCAGGGATTTGTGTGGTCTGTTTTCTGTTTTGTTTTAAAAGCTTTGTCGTGCTATTTCTAGGTATCCAAGGAACTGTAACTTGTTCTTATTTTTTATCTTCTGCTTTTTTTTTTTTATTAACATACTTTCTACTTTGTTTTCCAAGCACATAGTGGAAATATTAAGCAGAATTGGGCTCATGACCCAGAACAGACCTCTGTAGGCCACACTTGATACTTCTTCCTAACCTGACACTGAACCATTAATAATTGCTCTGTGGGTCTTTTTTTTTTTTTTTTTTGTTGCTACTTTTTTTTTCCTTCTTTCCAGCATTTTATTTATTTAGCAATGATTGCATTTAATCAACATTTCTCTAGTTTCCTTATGAGAATGTCATGTGGAACTGTATCAAATCCTTTATTAAAATCAAGATGTAGTATGTCCACAGCATTTAGTTTATCCACTAAGCTTGTTATCCTATCAGTGAATGAAATGAGGTTAGTTCAGCATGATTTGTTTTTGATGAGCCCATGTTGCCTACTATTTACAAGTTATTTTCCTCCAGGTGCTTATAAATTATCTACTTTATTAATTGTTCTAGCAATTTATCAAGTATTGAGTTTATACATATTAGTCCGTGAGGTTTTACCAAATAGCATGAACATAACTGCCCATCTTGAACGTAAATAAGGATTTATGAAAATGCTTTGCTGTTTAATTATTTATTTAGATTAAGAGGCTTTTCTTTACTTTTAAAGTTAGGGATAATTTTACAGTAAAATGATATTTTTTACCAATATGTAATAATGTAATGAAATAACATCTGTCACAGAAAAGAAGAATAAGTTAAATCTTACCTCAGCAGAGACCGTCCATATGAGGACCCGTCTGCACGTCAGCTACTACTTCACCACCCTACCCTTTTCCTGAAGTTTTCTGTGACATCTGAGATATGACCCATAGAAATTGCTAGCAGTCATCACAGTATTCATCAGGGAAATCACTGATGTTTAAGGCCTATAGTAGATACCAACTTCAGCCTCAGAGGAACTGTGCCCTCTACATCGATTATGAAGGGACCCAGCTTGACCTAGTCAGGTATGAACATTTACCTTTGTTCTCTTTCTGAATTTTTAGTTACTCCATTTAAAAGTTGAATGAACACGTGGAGATTTCTCCTGTGCAACTCAGAGAGTTAGCTTTGCAACAGTGGTTTTCTCCTTCATTGATTCCAGAATATTGGGAACCCAGATGTGTAATGGATGCATCCCTTGTTGGCAGTCAGATGGAATGCTGTAGTTTCTATCAGTAATCAAAAATCCATTATTAAAGGGAACTGGGATTATTTCCTTAATTCCACTGTTATCAACTGCTTAATGAGAACTCTAGGTCCTGATTTAAGTAACATTTAATTAGCACTGTTGCAGAGAGGTAAAACATTTCTGAGGTAAATTAAATTGTGTCTGTTCAAGCTACCAGTGATTTTGTCTTTGTCTAGATTTTCTTAGTATAATTAGTCAAAGCTTGTTTGAACCATCAGAATTACAGGAAGTGCTTCCGTACTATTGGTAAAATAGAGTAAGTGACATTTTCACTCCTCAATGCTAGATATTTAGCAAGATTTGACATATAAAACCTTGCTTTCTCTCTTTATCCAAAGAATCCCTTGTGAGAACTGCAGGAAAATAGTTAAGTGTTAAAAGTAGATATCTTCAATCTGTTGGCCTACAAAGACTTTAGGAAGAAATATGAAAAAAAAAACCAAGTATTGTACTGTGTCTGTTAGAAAACCAAGGCATTGATTTAGTGTAGTAAAGAGAGCCTCGCATTCTGGAAGCAAGACTTGACAAGGTGAAGAAAAGTCTAGGGCTTGAGGATGAAATATTCACTGAAGACCATATTTATTTCCCCTTTCTCAGGCAAAACGAAGGCATATCTAATTTTTTTTTCCTTTCCCCCCTGCCCCAGAACAAGGAGAGAAGAACACTGGTAAGCAACATTTCTATTAGATTCTAAGGCAGCTAACCTTGGCTAATATGACCAGGCTGTCATATTCCTCATACCATAAAAGAAATATTCTCCATGTGGTGATGACCTTGCTAAGAAATTTTAGCCATTGTTTCTATGACACACTACATGTACAGTGCACAGAAGTATTTGGAAAAGTGTCTAACAATACTTTGTTGAGAAAGTGGGAAGTAAAGATGCATACTTAACAAAAATGTAAACACCTCTTTCTGAAAAACACAAATAAACGCACTAATCTTCACGTTCCAAATGTCACATCTCCTTTCCAAAACAAGAAGGCATTATAGCTTCTTAAGTAACTGGTTTCTACAAGGGTTATAGTTTTGGTTTGGGGTTGGTTTTTTTTTTTGGTTTGTTTGGGTTTTTTTTGCATTATCATAAAATTTAGTAAGCAGTTTTACAGACAAAGTATTTTTCCAATTTATTTATCAGAATAAACTAAAGCATTTTTGGTAATGGTTTCCAAAGTTGTCCTGAAGCTTACCAGAAATGTCAGCTTGAACTATTGAAATCTTAGCAAAGTTAGGGAAAAGGGTTTTTAAAGGGAAAATCTGGTGAAAAATGAGATCACTAATTTTGCTTCAAAATTTACAGAGAAAAAACTTGGCTTTCATCCAAAGAAAATTCCTGAAGTGGGATTTAGTTGGAATATAGCTCCTTAATTCCAGGAATGTAGCACTGGCAGCCTACACAGGACATTGTTTCAGCAATAAAATTCCCTACATTCCTTTATCTTGAGTATCCCCTGAACTGCAGCTACAATGCAAAAACAGTTAGACATGGTGCCTGTCTCAAGTCTAAATATATTCAAATACTCAAACTAGACTTTCTTCTGACAAAATAACCTTCTCACTGGTCTGGTCACAAAGTCAAGATGAGGCATCTCAGACCACACTTAGCCCAGAGGATTGAACAGTAAACTAAAACAAACAAACAAACAAACAAACAAAAAACACCACAAGTTTTCTGTGTTTTCTCAGGAAAATTGAAATTCATGGTAGCCTTTCAGCTTCAAGTTCTAGTTTACAATGGTGGCAATATTTCAGTCTCTGTCCTATGCAGTCCTATTTTACCTTCTATTTCAATTGTTTTGCTATAATTTTGATTTGTAATTGTTGGAAAAAAGATTTGGAATCTTTGGATGTGTCCTGGTTTCAGCAGGGATGGAGTTCATCTTCGTCTCAGCAGCCAGTGTGTTTTGGATTTCATATTGAAGAATGTTGATAAAAACACACTGATGATATGAGTTGTTGTTAATGAGGCCAAGGACACTCACAAATTAGCTTTCCAAGTCTCGTTAACATGCAGATGCAGGAAGCTGGGTGAAAGACAGACAGAATAATTGACTCTAACTGGCCAAAGAGAGTACTCCATGCCATAAACGTCATGCCCAGTATATAAGTGGGGTTTGCCCATGGAGCGGGGGGCATCCATTCTAGCATCCATTTTGCATCTTCTTCCACCTCTCTTTTGCTTTCTGGCATCATTCCCTCTACCTTGCTGGCCCGCTTTCGCTCTTTTTCTTGCTGCTCAGTTTTGTTTCTGTGATTGCTGCTCAGGATGGGCTGTATTGGTCATTCAGACATTGGGTGGTGAGAAAATCGTACATTGTTCATTTTGTATATTTTAATATCTTTATATTCTGTTATTATTGTAGTTTTCCTTTGCTATTCTAGTCAACTGTTTTCATCTCAACCCACAACTTTTCCTTTCTTCCCAATTTCTCTCCCCCATCCTGCAGGGGAGGGGGAGCGAGAAACTGTGTGGTGACTCAGGCTAAACCACTACAGAATGTCTTGTATATCTGTGTACCTACAGACACACATACAGAATTTAAGTATGTCCACTAGTCATCTAGATTTTTATTTAATATCCAGAGAGACAAGAGGACATAAAAGACTCATGAACTAACCAGCAGAATTACTGAAAGGACAATTTAAATTCCTATCCAGTCATAGATCAAGTATTCTAATTCCCCTTTTCAATAGTAAAAAAATGAATTTAAATTGAGTTGTAAACTACTAAGGATACTATATCCCATTCAGATTATTTTTAAATTTAAAAAAATCCTACAGATTTTATCCATATTTAAGGAATTCTTTTTGCCATTACTACAAAAGAGATTTAGGCAGGAGACCTACGTTATTGTATTGGCAGACATTTTCAGCTTGCTGTAATGTTTGCAGCTCACCCAGGATGTGTTCCATGAACTTCTCCCATAACTCTGGGGCAAGTGTGTCCATATTTATGTTGAGGAATGACTTGTAGATTTATTTTTTCTTTGTCATTTTTAGTATTTGAGGACCATTCAGGATTGTTAGCTCCTTCAGTATGAAAAGCTAGTAAAATACGAGTGGTGAAAAGTGGGGTTTGAATGCAAATCTAGCATTAAAATCTTACCTCAGATTTTTTCATCAGCAGAGGTGGAAGTAAAATCTTCCCAGGCTTGTGTTCTCCCTTGTTTTACTTTCTCACTCTTGATTTGCTCCTGAGGGCAAAAGAGAGGGAGGAAAAGGTCATGGCAGCTCTATGTACATTCCCAATCGATCTGCTTCTGACATGCATCAAAGACCAGACAAGAATCCAGACACAAAGGTGTCATAAAGCTACTCTCACTTTCCATCAAGACAAGCTCCATCCAAGAACTGAGCTTGGCTTGTGCAATAACTTTTTGTTTTGTTTTGTTTTACTTTTACTCCTGTATCCATCTTGTACTTGTTAGGTTTTCTCTCTTTCCTCTAGTAAGAATTGATACTGAAGCTTATCAAGATAAAAAGACTTCTAATTTGTTTCTCAAGAGATCTGATTCTTCTCTCTTCTGCATCACAGTTGGTAACTTCCACTGCCACAGAGAGGGTACAAAATGCTACCAAGTGAAAACTAAGAGTTTTGGCAGAGTCCATCTATGATAGTTAGCATTGTAGCTCTCCAAAGATGAAATAACTATTTGGCAAGACTGTTTCCTTAAAAAAAAAGAAATAAAAAATAGTATGGCAAGAAACAAACTAAGGAAAAACAGGAAAAGAGGAGAAGATATTATCTAATATGCAGGAACTAAGAATGATTTAAGTCTTATCTAAACTTGGTAAGCTTTCACTCCTTATTAGCTACTTGGGATCTACCATTAAACATGTGATTTTTTTTTCAGTCTGAGAAGTAGTCTCATAACCTCAGAAAATTTACAACTTCTCATCTTGATAGATGTCTAGATACTTAAAGTTAGTAATGCATAAAATTTACCTATAGATATTGAGGCATCATAAATCCTTTAATGTATACATTTCTCTGTAACCATTTGGAAGCTATAAAAAAAGAAGACATATTAGCTTATCCCTTAGCAGAGAAAAAATAGCTGGGAAGAAGTGTTGTTTACTGCTGCATACAAAAGAAATAAAACATGGTTTAATTTTGGCTCTAGAAACCTTGCAGTACACTGAAATTAAGAGAATGGTGAAACCACTGTATTCAGACAAAAATTTAATTGGCTTCCATGTCTTTTAATGATTGTACAGTAAATTGTTTCAACTGTTACTGTTATGTCAGTCTCTAAATGGGAAGATTAATCTAACAAAATATAGACATATACAGTGGGATCACCTCATGAAGCCTTTTCAATCAATGCAGATATCTATAAAGTTATAAACCAATCAGTAGAATTATAGAAGAGTCCAAATTGGAAGGAACTTTGAAAGATCATCTGGTCCAGCCTTTGAGATGCAATTTCTTTTGACTTAAACCAGATGCCTAAAGTAAGTCAGATGAATTACACCCTAATATTTCCTCTTGTTCTCCACTGCAGTACCGGATACCAGCACAACTGGAACCTACACCCTCTGAATCTAATATAGTTTTATTAATACCAAAAAAAAAAAAGATTTTAAGTGCAGAAGCTTATAGTCTATTTGTTACCTTAAATTTCCATAATTAATGCCTCTCCCAACTTAACTGAAAAGGTTTGGGGTTTGTTTTTTGTTTTTTTTTTTTTGTTTGGTTGGTTTGTTTTTTTATTACTGTTTAGTAAAAACTAAAGTTCTTCTCAAAACAGGAAGTCCCCATGGCAATTTTTGAAGCTTTAAAAAATTTATTTTCCCTGTGAAAAGCCTATTTGAGTATTTTTAATGGCATAGAAAGTTTTCCCAACAGAAGTGAAAGTTTTAAGCCTTACTAAAACATTCATGGGAGCTTTCTACTCAGAGACATGGAGTCTAAACTTTAGATGGAAGAGTTTGATTCTCCATGGCCTTGTATGTTAAACCTTACTTACAGTACCAGTGGAGTACCTTTACACTTTTCAGGTAGTGCAATTATGTTTCATATATCCTTCAAAGACACTTCTCACATATCCTTCAAGGACACTTCTCACAGCCAAAAAAAAAAAAAAAACCCAAAAAAAAACCCCAAAACCCCCCTGTTTTTTTATGTAGCTGAGATCCAAGTTTTGCTGTAATCACTTATTTTTGTGTAAGTCAGTATAAAATATTACCAAGGACAAATGTGCCATTTCTTAATGGTACATTTCAAGGGGTAATGGTTTTAAAATAGAGGGAAATAGATTTGGATTAGACATTAGGAATAATTTTTTTACAATGAGGGTGGTAGAACACTGGAACAGGTTGCCCAGAGAGGTGGTAGATGCCCCATCCCTGGAAGGCAACGTTGGACAGGGCTCTGATCTAGTTGAAGATGTTCCTGCTCCTTGCAGGGGGGTTGGACTAGATGACCTTTAATGGTCCCTTCCAACCCTAACTATCAATGATAATGTCTTTGAATTTCTTTGAAAAACTACAGAAGATACAGAGTAGAAAACAATGAGATCCCAAGCCAGTAAATTTTATTCTTGCTTCACTTATATCTCTGATCTCAGCAGAAATACTCTTTCCATGTATAAGTGTAATTGAGAGGAAATTAACTTATTTTAATACCAACTAGAAAAGCACAAGATCTGTGAAGATGTTGACTACATATACAGTTGCACAGACAGCCTTCTAATTATGCCGGATTAGCTGAAGAATTGCGCCAGGAGGATCAAAAAGATGATTTCATTAGTCATCTCATTCTCATTGCTGCCCTACACTAGAATCTGTGTAGGAGGAAGCAATGTTTTCAGCAGTGTGTATCAGAGTTTTCTACTTGTGGTCAGTTATCTACTGTGGTCTTGGAGATGCTTCTAAGGGAACTAAGATAAATGGCTTGGAAGACCTGTTCCACATATCCTCTACAGCAAATAAAATGTATTTCTAAAGTGATCTATGTCACCCAGAAATCACAAAAGCTTGAATACTCCTGACATATAATCATGTGCAGCATGGCTATGACCACTGGTAGCACTGTATTGATGCCTACAGTTTACGTGGTATACTCTCTCCTGAATCTGAGTCCTAATCAGTGAAAATGCCTAATGTTGATGTATCCCCAGACTCTATTTTGACATTTACATACAGTGTCTATTAGTAAAACAAAATTAAATATAGATGGCATGCCGTGTAGCATGTCCTTAGGAGATATGGCTCCAGCTGTGGTGCCCCAAAGGGTCCTCATACTGCAACACTGAGGTTGCAAAGGGTGCACAGCACTTGGCTTAGGAACTCAGATGTTCACAGTGGTGTTGTATGGCACCAGCAACAAGTGTGATTCAATGCACAAACCTAAAACTAGACTAACACGATGTTGGAAAAGATTTGAGCTTGTCAGATGTAGATGCCCTTTTTGTTCCAAATTATTTATGCAGCTAGTACTATTATAGCCAGGTAGATTTTCTATGTAGAAGTCAGAAGGTATAAGCTTACTGTTCAGTTAAATCATTATTTGTCTGGTGCATCATCTAGGTTTTGAAATACCAAGTAACATACTAACAATGTCTTCATAATTACATTTGTCACATTGCACAACCAGAATTACAGGCTAGCATCATTAAAGAGGAAAAGAAAACCAGCAAGACTATAGCCTGCCACTAGGTCAAGTAGCTCTTTTTTTTGAACACTTACCATCTAACTAATTTCTCTTTCTGACCCAAAGATATAAAGCTCCTTATGAAGACTGAGAAAAGCCACTAGAGAGTAAGCAACTGATAAGTAAAATGAAATAAATACATTTTTTTTAAAAGGACTTTTGTGATGTTTTTCATGTTAGGAAGCTATGCAAACTACTTTAGAGCCCATTTTTCTCTTGCTGTAGTAAACAGGAGAATTCACATTGACTTTGAAAAGAATAATTTTGCCTCAGCTCCTTTTTTTTTTTAAGAATGAAAGAATTAACTTATTTGCATATCTGTTGTTTTCAAGTAGGATAAGGCTTTACTATTGAAAGTTTTGAAATAATCTTCTTTCCATGAGACTGGTGATGAATATACATATTAGCATGTTTAACAGCTAACTCTACAAAGACGTATTTGATTTTTTTACTCCTTTACATCAAATGGTACAAATAAGAAAATTTATTGAAATAAACAGCATTGTGCCAACATAAAACTGATATAGTAGATAATAATCTACTATAATCTTATAATCTAATCATAATCCCTTGGACTTCAATGGAGAGCCACTTTCTCTCCTAAGGAACTGTAAAATGTTGCAATTACGATTTATGAGCCTTTTCCATCTTGTTTTGTACTAGTGCAAATGGCAGAAGAGAGTGAAGGGCAAAGCAGAATGAGGACATGGTCTAGTGAGCAGCTCTCCTGTGTTCATCTATTTCTTGCTGTTTAAACTTTCCACAGTTTGCACATAGTGCACATGCAAGGGATTGTTCATCACTATTCTTCACATAATGGAAAATTCAGTGATTCTTGCTGGTTAGTGGACAGTGCGTATCACTTCGAGATTAGTAGCTACGAGCACTGCATCTTAAAATTACTACACAGTAAAACCGTTCAACTTTAGATAGTCTGAGGGATAAAACTTTTGTCACTTCTGCAGGTCACCCAAACAAGTCAACCTACTGCTCAAAGCAACTTCAGCATCAAACTTAGGTCTAGTTTCTCAAGGTCCAGTTGAGTGTTGAAAGGGGGAAGATACGACAGCCTCTCTGGATAATCTGTTCCAGTGCTTATTCACGTTCATTGTGACAAGTATATCCATTATATTCAGTCCGAATCTCCCTTGAAGCAATTTCTGATTGTTTCAGTGCACCATCAAAAGAGTCTTTCACTTTTACTGTCCTATAGCTATCCTTTAGGTTCTTGAAGAGAGCAAATAAAATCCTCTTCTCTCTCCTCCTCCTCCCCACCCTCCGCCTCCAAGTTGTTTGCTTCACACTTCTTCATCTTCAAGTCATATTCCATGTGCTCCATCCCCCTGTCCACATTATTACCCTCATGTGGACTCCATTTTGTCACCCTTTCTCTCTTAATCTGGTGAGCCCAAAATTGGACACAATATTCCAGACATGGTCTCAGAAGGGTTGAGAAGAGAAAAATAATCTGTTCCTTCAACTTTCCTGCTGCACTAACTGGAGTGTAGTTCGCCTTCATCACTACAAGAACACTGTTGGCTGTTATCCACTGGACATCTTTCAGGTTGTTGTCCATCAGACTCCCAGATTCCCATCTTTTACTGCAAAGATGCTTTCTAGCTAATTAACCCCAGCTTGTTCAGTTGCAAAATGTTATTCTGTCACAAATGCAGGAATTTACATTTGCTTTTGCTGAACTTCATGAGTTTTCTGTCAGCCCATTTTCTACAGCCTGTCAAGATCCCTTTGAATCTTGGACCCTGACCTTTAGCTCACTGTCAGCGCACCCCAGCATGGAGTCTTTGGAGAATTCACTGAGATGCCTGGTTTCCTGTGGCAGAGGTCCCCACTGAAAGTGTTAAACAGTACCAGGACCACAACTGACCCCAGGGTACACCACTCACAAATGACTGCCAGTTAGACTCAGAACAGTTGACTGCTACACTTTGAGTACAGTTAGTTTTTCACTCACTTTGAGTGCAAGTCCATATTGCCTCATCTTAGCTATCAAAATGCAATAAAAAGATGTTAAATATCTTGCTGAAGTCAAGGTAAATAACAACAATTCTCTTCTTGTCCAACCATTTAATCACCACTCAAGTTGGTCAAGCATGATTTTTCCTTTGTTAAATATATGCTGGTTGTTCCAAGTCATCTTCTTGCACTTCATGTGCCTGAAATGGCTTCCAGAAGGATTTGGCACGTAAATACATTAGACTGACCAGCCTGTAGTCCTCTAAATTCTCCTAGAGCCGTTTTTGAAGATGATTATGATGTGTATTTTTTGCAAGCATCAAAGTCTCTTCTCAATTACCATAGTGATGTTGGTCAGTTTCGTCAACATCCTTGAGTATATCCCATCTATCCCCATGTACTTGTGTATGTCCATTCTGCTTAAGAATCCATCATCTGAAATTCTTCTATTAATGCTACTATTTCTCTTCCCTACACTGCCTAGTTGAGCACAGGAAACTGGGAGGCCTGAGAGCAGCCATTGCCAGCAAAAACTGAGGCAAAGAAAATATCTCAATTTTTTCAATGACCCTTATTATTAGGTTGTCCCATCCATTCAGTAGACAGCCCACAGTACACCTAGTCTTCCTCTTTTTAATGGTGTAGTTACAGAAATTCTTGTTGTTTTTCACAGACCCTTTCCAGCTTCAGCTGTAGCTGAAATTTGGCTTTTCCTAATTTCATCAATGCCTGCATGGGCAATGCTTCCTTAGTCCTCTGAGGTATTCTGTCCCCACTTTCACTATTCATGAGCTTTCTTTCTTGTGTATGAACCCAGGCTGGAGTTCCCTGATCAAAAAAGCTGTTCTTCTGCTGTATGTTATTAATTTCATACACATTGAAACAAATAATTTTTGTGCTTTGAGAACATTATCTATTCCAAAGACCCTTAAAGTTCTGAAAATGAGAATTTGAACTTCTGAGAGAGTAATTTGAAAAGAAGTTACAGAGTTGGAGACAGTTGACAGTACTGCTGGTTCTCCACATTGAGGGTTACAACCTAAAGTAGGAAAAAAAATCCAAACCACAAGATACTCATAAAACATGGACGACAAAACTGAGTACAATTTAGTTTGTGACCAAAACCAGAAAGAATTCTTAGTCAGGCTGTTTCAGGGATCTTTCTAGTTTGGAATAATCCCATGTAGCAACATCTAAATATTCTTCTATTTGTAGCTTTTGAGTAATTTGAAATATCAGTGCACTGAATTAATCTTTCTGATCAAGATGTCCAGATCCTTCCTCTAACCAATCTTTCTTTTTGTTGGACTTTATCTCTGATTCTCTCTCACACGTGCCACCATTGATATCAACCTCAAAACCTCACATGCCAACTTCAGCAGAATTCCTGTAGACCTCTTTCAGTGAAGTATGAGTTAAACATCTCTTTCAAGACCTGGAAATCCCCCCCTTTTTTTTTTCTGCAGCAATGTAAGGTATTACCTAATTGCTGTGATTTTTTATATATATATATATATATATATATTTATGATGTTATGTCAGAGTTCTAGCTCTAGATGAGTAATCGAATTACCTCACTGTGATAATCTACCCATTCTGTCACAGCCTTTGCCACTTGCCTTGTTTATTACTCAGGATGTCACATGTCAAATCTCTGTGCAAACTACTCAGTTCAGGGATCACTTCTATTAATTTTCATGGTGCTTTCTTTTTCCACAGAAAAAGAGAGGGATTATTCGAAAGGAAAAGCTGTGCCAGCACAAGGATATTGACAGATAATCTGTCGATATAATTGCTAGGAGCCCTCAAATTCCTTATAAGGTGGTTAAGTGAATATTCACCAAGGGCGATTTTCTTACACTTCACTTTGACATTTCCTTGCCTGAAAAGCAGGCATCTGACACAAGTGGGATGACTCAGTGCGACACTGTCTTATAGACAATTTGTCTTTTTATAAAAATACCCAAAGGAATAAAAATGGACTGGCTGGATAAATTGTTTGGCCTTGAGGAAAAAAGGCTTCCCTCACCCCACAATTTCTAAGACAGAGACAGAAATTATGAGATAGTCCTTTGAAAAAGCTTATCTGTTAGATTTAACATTTTTCAGTTTTAAAAAACATATTGTGTAAGTGGGATTTCAAGGTAAGGAATCCATGTAAAAATTACATGATGCATGCATCCCACAGAGAGATTCTAAGAAATGAAAAGTAAGAATGCCTTAATATGTTGTGTATCAGCTAGATGCAGCCAATGTACAGGCATGTATTATAAACCACAGCAAGGCCAGGGGTGGTATTGTCGTCATGATCATTACTGTGATCTTAGATATTTGACCACTTACACAGAAGTGAGAACATATTTATAACTCTCTATGTACAAGTGAATGATGACATAGTGTATTTGTTCAGAAAATATAAAAAGAAATATATTTGGATACTGACATCCAGCTCTCAAAACAGCATTAGTAAGACAGTTGATAAGTGACTTTGCTACTAGATATAGTATGCAATTGAAAAGAAAAAACAAACAAACAAACAAACAACCCACACAATTATTCCCCTTTGGCAAGTAAGACAGGAACTGTAACAGATGGTATACAACATGTAGGGCCTTCTAAATAACCTCTTAGGTATGTTACCAAAACCTGAAGACATCAAAATGGACTACAGGAGAAGCACTGATATAGTTTATGTGAAAGGTTAGGTTGGATTCTAGGCTCTTTCAGTATCCAGCTACAGAGAGAGAGGAACAGGGGTACCTTTTCCCTGTAGCTAACAGTTTAAAGAATGCATAGTGGGAAGAAAGAATGCAACAGTTCAGCAAACACCAATTGCAGAGAGTAAGAAAACAGTACAATCAATAAAGAGGGAGAGAAATGAAGAACACAATAATAGTGACCTCATCATTAGAAGAAGTTGACAAAAGCACCAAGATTTTATAAAGTGTTTCTTCTGTTATAGATTGTTCAGTGCAGTAAAAATAATTGAAAAATTTGAACTACTCAAGACATTTCTTATATTTGACTGCTTATTATCAGCCTTGTCTTATTACATCTCATTTATGGTTGCTTTTTTTCATCTTAAAATAACTTGGTGGGAATATCTTGCAAAAAATGTCCTTGCAGGTTTCCTCTTTTTCCTTCTTATTTCTCTAGAGATTTTTAAATTGATGTTTTACTTTTCCTTTGTTGTCTAAGTTGATAACATATCGTCAATTATTCCTACATTAGAGAGAAGCCTGGGGTGAGAGAGGCGACATGCCAATGTTTGAGGGATGGTGTGCTAGAGAGGTTCTTTGGTCTGACATACCAGTGGAGACAGGGGATGGAGAGCCATGCAACAACAAAGATGCAAGGGTTATTGATATGTTAGAAACCACAAAAGCACCTGAGAATGGTCACTTAGAAGTTAGGCCTTCTCCCCTCCAAAATGTGGTGGGATCTATAGCCCAACTGAAGTACATCAACACCAATGTACACAGCATGCGCCATAAACAGGAGGAGCTGGAAGCCATTGTGCAGCAACAAAACTATGACATACTTGCCATCATGGAAACATGGTGGGATGACTCACACAACTCGATGCTACAATGGATGGCTATAAACTTTTCAAAAAGGATAGGCAAGGAAGGAGAGGTGGTGGGGTAGGCCTGTATGTTAGGGAGTGTTTTGATTGTCTAGAGTTTAATGATGGTGATGATAGGGTTGAGTTTTTATGGGTAAGGTCAACAAGGCAGATATCATGGTGGGAGTCTCTCATAGACCACTCAACCAGGATGAAGAGGCAGACAAAACATTCTATAGGCAGCTGGGAGAAGTCTCACAAGCGCTAGCCCTTGTTCTCATGGGGGACTTCAGCTTACCAGAGGTCTGTTGGAAATACAACAGAACAGAGAGGAAACAGTTTAGAAGGTTCCTGGAGTGTATGGAAGATAACTTTGTGACAGAGCTGGTGAGTGAGTCAACTGGAAATGGCACTCCACTGGACCTGTTTTTTGTGAACAGAGAAGGACTTGTCGTTGACAAGGCTGGAGGTCATATCAGGCCAGCGATGATGATACAATGGAGTTTTTGATACTCAGAGAAGTATGGAGGAGAGTAAGCAGAACTATTACCTTGGACCTTTGGAGGGCAGACTTTGGCCTTTTTTAGGAGCCTGGTTGACTGAGTCCCTTGGGAGGCAGTCCTGAAGGGCAAAGGAGTCCAGTAAGGCTGAGCACCCTTCAAGAGGCTAATCTTATAGGCACAGGAGCAGGCTATCCCCATGTGCCAAAAGACAAGCTGACAGGGTGTCCTGGTTCTGGCCAGAATAGAGTTAATATTTACCTGAGCTGGGTGGAGAACTGAAGCTGGTAGCCCCTATGGCTGGGATAGTTAACTAATTAGCTAACAGCTGGGGTTAATTTACCCAAATTAGCCAAAGGGCTATTCCATCCCATCTGACATCATGCTCAGTATATAAGTGAGGAGGGTGCTGAAGGGAGGCTCTCCTAGTTGGAAGAGACTGGATGTGGAGATCTGTTGTGAGCTATTATACTGTATTTGTGTTCCATCACTCTCTTGTTTTTTTTCTGTCATTACTGTTAAATTTACTTTTTGTTCAATCTCAACCTGTGTGTTTTTTTTTTTTTTTTCCCTGGTTTTCTTTTGTTTGTCAAATCTCCTCCTATTTTCTCGGAGAGTGGGGGGAGTGAGAGAGAGACTGCGTAGTCTGGTCCCTGTTGGGGCTGAACTATGACACAGGGAAAAAGATTGGTCTGGCTGAACAGAGAGTTTGACTAGATCTCAGGGAAAAAAAAAGGGGAGTTTATGAACTTTGGAAGAAAGGGCAAGCAACTCAGGAGGACTACAAGGATATTGTGAGGTTATGCAGGGAGAAATTAAGAGTCAAAGCCTAATTCAAACTTAATCTGGCTACTGTCATAAAAGAAAATTAAAAATGTTTCCATAAATACATTAGCAACAAAAGCAGGGCTAAGGAGAATCTCCAACCGTTATTGGATGTGGGGAGAAACATAGCGGCAAAGGATGAGGAAAAGGCTGAGGTACTTAATGCCCTCTTTGCCTCAGTCTTTAATAGTAAAAATCAGTTGTTCTCTGGGTACCAAGCCCCCTGAGCTGGAAGACAGGGACGGGGAGCAGAATGAATCCAAGGGGAAATGGTTAGCAACTTGCTACAGCACTTAGTCTAGACACACAAGTCTATGGAGCCAGATGGGCTCCATCCAAGGGTACTAAGGGAGCTGGCAGAAGTTGTCACCATTTCAATCATTTATCAACAGTCCTGGCTAACTTGGGAGGTTTCAGTTGACTGGAAGTGAGCAAATCAGTAATGCTTATTCATATTCCTCCAATCTAATATCATTGCCCAACGACACAACTGGGGTTTTAATGAAATTGTGTCCACAATTTATTTACAATCAAATAGACTATTTCTCTGAAGGCATAGTTGCAAGTAGAACGACTGAAGTGTTCTGTAGTTAAGTGCTGAAGTCTGCTGAAGTCATGTTGCAGATGCCCTCTTCACTGGATGTTCTTCATTCCCCAAATTTACTTCTGCTTTTCAGACTAGTTTCTTCAAAGTTTTATTGTGAAACTATCGTCTTTTTATTTTTCTGCTTGCTTGCCCTTAATAAGTTCAAAAAAAATCTAACAGAGGATAATACACTCTCAAAGGTAAGATTTCCCCTATAAATACCTTAAAGATGAGCTTCCAAAATAGAGTAAAAATACTCACTAAGGGACAGGGTACAGCACTAATTTTATACCAAACTTAATTGATCTATTCAATTCACATCTTTACATCTCTGGACCAGAAAGTACATATTAGCAATTAGAGACATGGGAAGAAGCTAAGGAAACTGCTTTAGACACTGCTTCTGGAACATTTGCGGGAAACATAGACTGAGGAAAGGAGGGCACTTTGAAACATGAGGAATATAAGAAATTATTGTACTATTGACTATAGAGTTACAGAGAAGGAAAGGAGAAATAAAACAAATTGTGATAAATATATAGGAGAAACTGAAGTGGAATTCTGTCCGTTACATAAAGAATGTGTGGGGCACAAAGGATCGAAAACCAGATTTCATCAAATCAACGCCTCACTGAATTATTTCCACTGATCACTGTGTCAACCTTGGGTACTTGAACACACATTAGCTTTATTTCTCTCTATTCTAAAGAAAACAAAAACAAACCTGTATTTCTGTCCACAACATCATTTTTTCTTAATCTATGCTTAGTAAATTACAGATCAAGTTTTCTAATTTCTTATGTTTTCTACCTTTTTGATTCTGAATTTGATGTTATCAATCTGTCTTTTTGTCTGCATTAGTGTTCTTGTATTGTTCTTTTATTTAAATCCTCTTGTTATCTGTATGCTTTATTTAGTATTAGATTGTTGTGAGAAACAGATATCTCTTTTCACAGTGGCATATCTCTTCCGAATATAGCTAGATTCTAGAATTCTAAATCTAATTTTGCATAAATTTGAGTATCTGATTCTGGTTTGCTTCTTCATTTGAATTTAAAACAAAACAAAAGAACAAATCCAAAACAACACTTGAATCTTAGAGAGAAAAAAAAACTCCTTAAATATGCCTTTATCATCTCCTTGATTCTTTCAGAGCTTTAGTCTCACTTAGTTTTTCTCTTCGTTATTCTCTTCCCATTGATACTTCTATGAAGAGATTGCATTCTCACATTCATTGCTTCCAGGCATAGGTATGATTTCTTGTCTGGAAAGTCAACATTGTTATTCATATGGGTCCCTTGGTCTGGCTTTGTCCTCTGCGTTTTTTTTTTTTCCTGCATCTTCTGAGTCGAGGAGGATCTCACCAGTTTGACTACTTGTTACCACATTTCATCTACCAACTGCTGTGCTACAAAATGAAAAGCGTCCATGCTTGTAAAAGTAAACTCTTTCCTTATTAAGGGATGTTGTGTATTGTATTCTGCTATGACAGTCTAGCCAATTCCATGAGCCATTATAGAGTTCCCATGAGCTAGAGACTTGAATATTTGAGAGGTGTCAATGTATAAAAAGCTCTAGCCAAGAGCCTTTGCGAGATATAATTACCCTAAAATTACCCTAAAATTACCCTATCTGACCATGCTTACATTCTGATTTTTGTACCCCTTTCCAAAAATTATCCCCTGTGCTTGTTGAGAAATCAGTTTATAAATACTTCTAGAGGCAAGCAATTTCTTAACATTTTTTTTCACATGCTTCTGACCATCTCAGTTTCACTTTTTTTTTTAATTTTTCTTCTCTTATAAGGCAAGAATTATTTTTTTCCTTCCATTTTTTTTCCACACTTTAAGCTTGAGAGCAGACATTTTTAAGTTAATCAGACTGAAACACGTATCTCCACTGTGGATGACCCTATCTTAGAATGTGTTCCAGTTCATATATGCTGAAGTATAAACAGGAAAAAACACATCACCACAGATGGCAAAGTTAAAGAAAAACTCATTCCCAAAAAATGAATGTGTGCTCTTGATCTGAAATAATACTGTAACTGTTTAGTTCATACAATTCTGATATGCGTTGTATGGATGAATTTGAATTCTCTTTGCTCAACTCTGCTTCATAATACAGAAACTTATTCGGAAAAAAAAAACAACAAAAAAAATCGGCCTAAAACATTTTTAAAAATAGCATGTTAGCATGTTGGTTTTCACTTTGAACAAGTCAAGGTTACAAGAGTTGTGTTTGTGAAGACAAACACTATATTTTCCCTTCAGTAAAGAGAGTTAAGAGATGTGAACTTTAAAAAAAAAAAAAATTACAAGAACAGTGAAAAATCACAAGCTTTCTTTACTGAAATATATAATTTTTTTTTTTATTTTATGCACCAAACACCAAACTGACTCTTTTCAAAATGATCTACTTTCAAATTTCTAGGTTTTTTTTTTGCTCCAGACTGATATAAGAATCCTACAAAGTAGGATATCTTTAAAATTTTACATGCAGTATGAGCAGCTTCATCTTTTCTATTCTACAGTACAAAACTAGGATGTTTATTTTCCTTTACCTTGTAATTCCTTGCCATAATTACGGAATAGAACTATTAACCCATCTTTTGAGAGGTTAGCTGTTCCTCAAAACAAAAGGTAAGAAAAATGAAATCAACATATGAGAATTAGGTATACAATGAGTAATATGTATTTTTGTATCTCCCATTGCAGCTTCATGGTAAAAGATTTCTAAAAATTAGTGGTGGATTAGCCATGCTGAAAGTTAGAACATTTTTCAGCTGAAAAATCCAAATAGCCATACAAAGAATGAATTATCCTCCCAGTCTAGACCGGGAAATCTGGTTGATGATGGCTTTCCTTAGAGGTCTAAGCATGTTCCATGAGGAAAATAAACATTATGATGCAGTATATTAAAAAAAAATCAATAGGAGCATTTAACCATGAAGAGGTTTCTACACTTTATCCCAGAAATACAAAAAAAAATGTATCAGTAATTCAGTGTCAGGGAAGTAAACAATGTAAAAATTAACTATTTATTTTAGAACCCAGTGAACAATTGTCTTTATTTTCTAACTCTAGGAGATAAAACTGATAAAAATCTAAGCATATTATGCTCCATTGTGTAGTAATAAGTAACCAAACAAGTGCTCATCCCCTGTTCCTTAAAAACTAAATCGAGGGCAGCCTTTTCCGGGATGTCACTGAAGTTACGAAGATTCCTACTGACTTCCATGGGGATAGGATAAAAATTCTTTCTCAGTTCATGTACATGCTCCAGAAACATGTCAGGTTTTTCTATAGGATCAACAACTATAAGCTCACTATCATACTCCTACAGTAAGTTCAACTGTACAGCTAACAAACAAAATTTTATCTTATTATGACTTGCCACATTCCTACCACTAGCGAGTATAAGTGCTATACAATGACTAGTTTTCTGACTCTTCTCTTTGGAAGGGAAATGTTCTTTTGCATTTCACATCTACAAGTCTAAACCTTACATATATAAAAGAGAATGCCCTGTAGCTCTGTGAAAAGGAGTCCTCTGCATTTGAGCTGTAGATAAGTGTTTTAACGGTCATTCATTTCACTGTATCTGACAGGCCAGGATGCAAGCTCTGGCAGTCAGAAGGGCAGCATAAAGAATGGCCAAGGAGCTCATCACTGACATAAGAATAAAAAGCATCTGATCTTTGTGTCACTTTCACTAATAGTGTAAGCCTTTTTATTAGGCTGCCTACAAATGATATCACTTTGCCAATGGATTATACAAAGTCTTTAGTCATAGAGCTGTATTTTAGTTTACATAGACTTCAATGTACAATCGAAAACTCTATGCAAAACTAACTCTGACAGTAATTGACCTTTGAAAAACAGTTTCTGCAAAAAATAGCTTCCAAAACTTCCAAAAATCTGCATTATTCCAAATTTTCCAGTCTTTTACTAGAAACCTGTCTGATTGAAGGAGAAAGAAAATAAAATGTGTTAAATAGATTTGTACTGTAAAGAACACTTCCCCCCTCCCCCAAATTTATAATCATTTTTGTGACAACAAAGTTTATGTATTTGAAAAGAGACCAGTGTATGGAACAAGTCAATAAAAAAACCCCAAATTTTATTCAAGAAATAATGCAAAGTATCCATTGTCTTTCCTTTGAGTAATGAGATTTATTGAGATACCTGGTTAAAAAGAAAAAAAAAAAAAAACAAACAGAAAAACCCCAGCATTGATGAGCAATTCTAGCTGTCTCCATTTGAAGAACTCAATCCACAGGCAATAACTGTTCTGTAAAACAAATGACTAGCTACCTAGTTTGGGTACATGGCCAGGCTGTTGACATGGATTTAAAATGCAGCCAGATCACATTCTGCTCTTCTGTTTCCAGGAAAAGGAAATAATGTGGGCTGAAAGAGAGAAGGTAGCTGCACCGTTCTTTGAACCAGAACTGCAGGATACACAATGTAGTATCTCTGTAGTCTAGTCAGGACATAACTCCTCAGGTGCATGTTGTAGTTTAGGCCCTCTCGGGGCCAAGCTACACAGTCTCTCACTCACTCCCCCTACCCCTTGAGGGAATGGAGGAAAGATAATAAAACAAAAAGTCTCAAGGTTTGAGATAAGGACAGGGAGTTAGTCTTAAAGTTACTGTTACAGGCAAAACAGACTCGACTTGGGGAAAACTATTCATTTATTATTAAAATCAAAGCAGGCTAATGAAGAAGAAAACAAAAACAACTTCTCCCCACCCCTCCCTCCTCCTGGGCTTAACTTAATTTCAATTATCTCTACCTCCTTCCCCTGCCCCGAGCGGAACAGGAAAGGTGAATATGGAATGGGGGGTTATGATCATTTCATCACATGTGGCTTTCTGCTGCTTTTTCCTCCTCAGAGGAAGAACTCCTCACATTCCTCCCCTACTCCAGTGTGAGGCCCCTCCCATGAGCTACAGCCCTTCATGAACTGCTCTAGGGTGGGTTGTTCTTCCACAGGGTGCAGTACCTCAGGAACAGCTGCCCCAGCAGGCCCTCCACAGGCCATGATCTCCTTTGGGCATCTGCATGCCCTGGTATGGGGTCGTCCACGGGCTGCAGGTGGATCTCTGCCCCTCTGTGGGTCTCCATGGACTGCAGGGGGATAGCCTGCTTCACCGTGGTCTTCACCACAGACTGCAGGGGAATCTTTCCTGGAGCAGCATTACTCCTCCCTCTCCTTCTTAACTGACCTTGGCATCTGCAGCCATTCCTCTCCCAAGAAAATCTTCACAATTGGCTCAGCAGATGCCTTTCAGGTTCTCTTCACATCTCTCTTCTCTTCTCTTCTCTCAACCGGGATGGGTCGAGTCGGGCCCAGACAGCCGCCTGGCGGAAGGCCAGAGGGTGAGGGCTGCAAGGTCTACAAGGCTTGTAGCTCTCCCTCTCTACCTCTGCTTCTGTTTGTTCACTTCTTCTTCCTTTTTTTTCTTCCCCCCCGCCTTCTTAAGTATGTTATCACTGAGACGTTATGAGGGAACATTCTGCTACAAATTGACTTAGCTCTGGCCAGCGGCTGGTCTGCCTTAGACCCAGCTGAGTCCACTAGACAACGTAGCAGCTTTTTGCAGAATCATAGAATCATAGAATGGTTAGGGTTGGAACGGACCTTCAAAGGTCATCTAGTCCAACCCCCCTGCAAGGAGCAGGGACATCCCCAACTAGATCAGGTTGCTCAGAGCCTCATCCAGCCTGGCCTTGAATGTCTCCAGGAATGGGGCCTCCACCACCTTTCTGGGCAACCTGTTCCAGTGTTCTACAAACCTCATTGTAAAAATTTTTTTCCTAATTTCTAATCTAAATCTACCCCCCTCTATTTTAAAACCATTACCCCTCATCCTATTGCAACAGGCCCTACTAAACAGCCTTTCCCCATCTTTCTTGTAGGCCCCCTTGAGGTACTGGAAAACCGCTATCAGGTCTCCCCGGAGCCTCCTCTTCTCCAGGCTGAACAGCCCCAACTCTCTCAGCCTGTCCTCATAAGAGAGGTGCTCCAGCCCTTTTATCATCTTCGTGGCCCTCCTCTGGACCTTCTCCAACTGGTCCATGTCCTTCGTATGTTGGGGGCTCCAGAACTGGACACAGTACTCCAGGTGGGGTCTCACCAGGGCAGAGTAGAGGGGCAGAATCACCTCCCTCGACCTGCTGGCCACACTCCTCTTGATGCAGCCCAGGATGCGGTTGGCCTTCTGGGCCGCAAGGGTGCATTGCCTGCTCATGTTGAGCTTCTCATCCACTAGCACTCCCAAGTCCTTCTCCTCAGGGCTGCTCTCAATCCATTCCCCACCCAGCCTGTATTTGTGCCTGGGATTGCCATGACCCAGGTGCAGGACCTTGCACTTGGCCTGGTGGAACTTCATGAGGTTGGCACGGGCCCACCTCTCCAGCCTGTCAAGGTCCCTCTGGATGGCATCCCTCCCTTCCAGCGTGTCCACGGCACCACACAACTTGGTGTCATCGGCTAACTTGCTGAGGGTGCACTCTATCCCACTGTCCATGTCGCCGACAAAGATGTTGAACAGGGCCGGACCCAGCACGGACCCCTGAGGGATGCCACTCGTGACCGGTCTCCACGTGGACATTGAGCCATTGACCACCACTCTCTGAGTGCGGCCATCCAGCCAACTCCTTATCCACCGAGTGGTCCGTCCATCAAACCCATGTCTCTCTAGTTTAGAGAGAAGGATGTCATGCGGGACCGTGTCAAAAGCTTTGCACAAGTCCAGGTAGATGATGTCAGTTGCTCGTCCCTTGTCCACCGATGCCGTCGCCCCGTCATAGAAGGCCACCAAATTGGTCAGGCACGATCTGCCCTTGGTGAAGCCATGTTGCCTGTCACCAACCACCTCCTTGCTCTCCATGTGCCTTAGCATGGTTTCCAGGAGAATCTGCTCCATGACCTTGCCAGGCACAGAGGTGAGGCTGACCGGCCTGTAGTTACCTGGGTCTTCCTTATTCCCCTTTTTAAAAATTGGGGTTATGTTCCCTTTCTTCCAGTCATCGGGGACCTCACCAGACCGCCACGACTTCTCAAATACGATAGCCAGTGGCTTGGCAACTTCATCCGCCAGTTCCCCCAGGACCCGCGGATGGATCTCATCAGGTCCCATGGACTTGTGCACCTTCAGGTTCCTCAGATGATCCCGAACCTGCTCTTTGAGTATAATGGGCGGTTCTTCATCCTCGCAGTCCCTGCTTGCACCTTCTACAGCAAGGTGGGACAGGGTGGTGGGACAGGAACTCTTGTCGCTGAAGACTGAGGCAAAAAAGTCATTGAGAACCTCAGCCTTCTCCATGTCCTGGGTAACCAGGACACCAGTTCCCTTCTGGAGGGGGCCTACATTTTCCCTGGACTTTCTTTTGTCCCCTACGTACCTATAAAAGCTCTTCTTGTTGCATTTTATATCCCTGGCCAGATTCAGTTCTGCCAGGGCTTTGACCTTCTTTACCTTATCCCTGGACACTCGCGCAGCCTCTTTGTAGTCCTCCCAGGCTACCCGTCCCCGCTTCCACCCTCTATAGGCTTCCTTTTTCACTTTCAGTTGGTCCAGGAGCTCCTTGCTCATCCACGCCGGCCTCCTGGCCTTTTTGCCCGACTTGTTTTTCATCGGGATGCACCTCTGCTGAGCCTGGAGGAGGTGCTCCTTGAATATAGACCAACTTTCCTGGGCCCCTCTTCCCTCCAGGGCCGCCTCCCTGAAGAGGCTGAAGTCCGCCTTCCTGAAGTCTAGGGCAGAGAGCTTGCCATGTAGTTTCCTTGCTGCCCCGTGGATCTTGAACTCCACCATGTCATGGTCGCTGCAGCCAAGGCTGCCCTTTAGTTTCACATCCCCCACCAGTCCCTCCCTGTTGGTGAGCACAAGGTCGAGCATGGCACCCCTCCTTGTCGGCTCCTCTATCGCCTGCAGGAGGAAGTTGTCGTCCACGCATTCCAGGAACCTCCTGGACTGCCTGTGCCCTGCCGTGTTGTCTCTCCAACAGATGTCAGGGTGGTTGAAGTCCCCCATGAGGACCAGGGCCTGTGACTGTGAGGCTGCTCCTATCTGCCTATAGAGCACTTCGTCTGCTCTGTCCTCCTGGCCAGGCGGCCTGTAACAGACCCCCCACCGTAACGTCCCGTAAGCTGTCACCGTAGATCCTCCCACTAAACAAAACCAACACAGTGCAATAGGAATATTAAGTCAGCTTTAAAAGATAAAGATTTTTAGTGCATGTGATTCATAATTTCAACTTATGACTTATGCCAAAAATCAACAAAAGCCAGTATCTTTCATTTTTCATTAAAAGAGACAGAACTCAATCTAAACTGCCAAAGTTAGTCACATGGAGATCTAAAAAAAAATATACTGCTAGAGGAAGAGGCAAAATTGAGATCATCTTGTTTAGGTACCTACATGTAATAGAAAAATGAATATTTATGGTGAACTTAGAAGTCTAATTTCAGCCATATTTTAAACAAGAAAAATCTTCTCTGAAAAATTCATTCTGAACAAAAAAAAAAATTATTGAGAAAAAAATATTTTCCCTAATAAATTTCAAACTCAACAGTACATTCTGTACCTTTAGACTGAAAACATTTCTATTACTAGATTTATTACTTATTATTATATAATAATCTTTCCTTCTCTAGAGTTTTGTACTGTAAAAGTTTCCTTGACTAGATTTCTCTAGATTTTGTTTATCATTTCACCCAGACACTGGCACTGTGTCGGAAATCAAGAGAAAGCAAGAAAACAAACTAAAAAGAAAAAGAAATAAAACAAAAGAAAAGTAGAAATATAAAGATGCAAAGCCAGCAAACACACAAAATTGTAGCTTTCTAACTATAACAATGTGAAAAATAAAAGGCTGAAAGAATTATAATAAGGCTGAAAGTTAAAAAGAGCAAAGATGTGGGAGTGGAATCTTGAAATGAGACAAAAGAAAGAAAAATAAAGGCCAAACAAGAAAAGTAAATTATCATAATGAAAACTAAAAGCCTCCCTTCATCTGTTTTAAAATAGATACTAATGTTTTGCAGATTAACTTTGGTTTTGTAATTATGGACTTATGGAGAAATGAATGCTGGTGAACTGAACTGCTCACTTAGGGAGTGTAGCTAAATCCATGGCATAGCAGAAACAGCTGCTGCCCATTATGCTTTGCTTTTTGATGATAAGTGGTAGGAAAGGTTGGCAAAGGTGACCATTCAGCACTTTTTATTATGAGGTAATGGCTCCAATGATGTTAGCAAAATAGTTAAAAACACCATCAGTCCTATTCTCTGTGAAGACACTTAATGTTGTTTTCATCTCTCTGTGCTGTCCTAAAATGTATTCACATATGGAGTAATACTGGAGGTCAGGGTAAAAATGGAGCAAGTCAGAATTAAAGAATATTTTGTGCATTACATACACAGCCTTAATCCAAACTGTGTAATTCAGTGTTCCTACACTACATATTTAAATCAAAACTATTACTTTTCTTCTCACAAAAGAAACAGTTAAACCTTACTCTCTGTAATGTCTATGGCTGGAAAGCTTTTCCTATGTGTTATTCACAGAAGACATAGGAATTTTCACACGAATGTCTCCAACTTTATTTGTATTTTTAGTCATCCAATATGCAAGGAGAACCTAATATGTCACCCTAATAACAAATAACCTAATATTTTTTGTGCTGGGTTACCCTTGGCGGCCAAACTTCCACCCAATTGCTCACTCACTCTCCAACCTCTGATGCAGGAAAAGGAGAGAAAAGAACAGGAATGCGAAAGCTCATGGATCAAGATAAAGATAGAGAGACTGTACACCAATTTGCTATCGCGAGCAAGAAACACTTGACTTGGGAAAAATTAATTTAATTTATTGGCAAATAGAATAATATATTTTTGAGTAGTGGGAATCAAAAAGGCAAACATCAAAACATCACCGTTCCTCCCCCTTTCCCAGGCTCAACGTCAGCCCTTCACTCCTGACTCCTACCTCCTCTTCCCCAAGCAGTGCAGGGGAATGGGGAATGGGAAATGCAGTCAGTCTATAGCAGTGCCTCTCTGCCACTCCTTCCTCTGCACACTTTTCCTCTCTTCCAGCATGGATCCTTCAGGAAAATCTGCTCAAGTGTGGGCTTTCCACAGGCTGCAAAGATTATCTCTTCCTTTATGGAACACCTCCGCCCCCTCCTTCTCTGACCTTGATGTTCCCTCTGCTGTTTCTCACTTCTTTTCACCCTGCTTCCCTCTCTGCCTGTACAGCATTTTCTATCCTTTCCTAAATATGCTTTCCATCTTAAATATGTCACCATCTCACATGATGCGTTCAGCTGTATCCTGTGATGAGTTCTTTGGAGCCATCTGGAACCCACCATGTCCAGTGTAGCCTCTCCTCACAGAGGCCATCCCTGCAGCACCCTCAGCTGACAACATGCTGATACCTGCAACCAATACAAACTTGTACTAGGTTGGATATTTGAGGTAGTGGAAACCTTAAAAGGGAAAGCCTACATTTGAAGAGCTGATTTACTTAAGATTTTCAGTACCACAGCTATTGATAAAATGGGATGGAGCTCTATCCAGAATTAACATACAGTCTGGGTTCAACAAAGGGGCAGTTATTTGCATTAAATTAAGTGAATTAGTTCAGGAAAGCTTCCCCCCCCGCCCCCCCCCCCACCTAGCTGAGATGCCTCATTCAATTTTATAACCTAAGTGATAATGTTTATTTTTCTCACTTAGAATCAGCCATTTCCAAGGACCCCAACAAGTTGTGCTGGCTTCCAAGAAAAGCTTAGAAATATCAAATCTTATTTCTAGGGCTAGTTTTTCAGATATGTCCCCATGTTTGATATATTGCACATAGTACACACAGGTGCTGAATTCATGAGAGGAATGGGAGAATCAGACCTTTCCAAATCTACGAGGTGTTCTGGAAAACAAGTGAGACATCTTGTAGCAATACTTCCCTTTAGATTCCTTTCTGTGGGTGGCACATAAGCAAAGAGGCATTACAATGAGAGAGGAATTTTCCTGCTTCTTGATTACACTTCAGAATAAAGATAAATAAGCATCTTATGGGCTTCACTCATACTTCAGAAAAGAATGTACCTTTTGCACCTAAAAGAAGACTCACCAAACAGGCTTTAATTTGAACACACCACATGCTACACAGCATAAGATAGAAGACAGAAGAATTTTCACCCCTGGGCCAGAAGGCTTGAAAATCATAGAATAATAGAATGGTTTGCGTTCGAAAGGACTTAAAAGATCACCTAGTTCCAACCCCCTTGCTGTAGGCAGGGACATCTTCCACTAGACCAGGTCACTCAAAGACCCATCCAGCCTGGCCTTGAACACTTCCAGAGATGGGGCATCCACAACTTCTCTGGGCAACCTGTTCCAGTGTCTCATCACCCTCACAGTAAATAATTCCTTCCTTATGTCTAATCTAAAGCTAATTTTTTTTTTTTTTCAGTTTAAAGCTGTTACTTATTATCCTGTCACTACATGTTCTTGCCAAAGTCCCTCTCCAGCTTCCTTGTAGGCCCCCTTTAGGTCCTGGAAGGCTGCTATGAAGTCTTCCTGGAGTCTTCTCTTCTCCAGGCTGAACAGCCCCAGCTCTCTCAGCCCTTCCTCATAGGAGAGGTGCTCCAGCCCTCTGACTATATTCATGGCCCTCCTCTGGACTCGCTTCAACAGATCCACATCCTTCTTATGCTAGGGGCTCTAGTGCTAGACGCAGTACTTCAGGTGGGGTCTCACCAGGGCAGAGTAGATGGGGAGAATCACCTCCCTTGACCCGCTGGCCATGCTTCTTTTGATGCAACCCAGGATGTAGCTGGCTTTATGGGCTGCAAGTGCACATTGTCAGCTCATGTTGAGCTTCTCGTCCACCAGCACTCCCAAGTCCTTCTCCTCAGGGCTGCTCTCAATCCATTCTCTGTCCAGCCTGTATTTGTGCTTGGAATTGCCCCAACCCATGTGCAGGACCTTGCACTTAGCCTTGTTGAACTTCATGAAGTTCGCAGAGGCTCAACTTTCAAGTCTATCAAGACTTGAAAGACTCTGGATGGCATCCCCTCCCTCCAGCATATTGACTGCACCACACAGCTAGGTGTCATCGGCAAACTTGCTGAGAGTGCACTTGAGCCCACTGTCTATGTCCTAAATGCAGATTGTAGAACTGAGCTTTTCATGATTATAAAAAGGTGTTTTGGTTTTGTTTTTTTTTTTTTTGCTTTTGTTCAAGATTTTGGACTATCAAATCACTTTATAAGTTTTGATGAATAGTAAAAAATGTTACTACTTACTTGGGCAGGTGGAAAAGAGAAAAACAAGGCATATGTTCATTCAGCCATCAAGCCTTAAAAATCCTTTAAAACTGAAATTGTGGTTTGCTGTAAATCCTTGCTTTGATGAATTGTTAGGATAAATGGACCTCCTCTGTACTGAATATATCCTAGGTCTAGGACAAAACAAAACAAAACAAAACCAGCACTCACCAAATAAATAAATAAATGTACAGTATGAAATATGAAAATTACATAAGCGATTGTAAAAATTATTGAGTGGAAATGCAGTTTTGTCAACATTGGCTAAAATGAAGATTTAAACATACTGAGCAGATAGTATTCCAGCTCCCTTAACTGCAATAAAGATGACCCAAACAACCTAGAAATGTCAGTAAGAGAGAAAAGGAATATTTACCTCTCAAAATTGATCAAGTTTTTGTTACTAGCATATATGGACTAATTTACAGTTAGAAGCAAAGAAGATCTTTAGATTATTAATATGAAGAGGAAGGCAAATAATTGGGGTATAGTGGATGTCCCTCTTCAGGTCCTCAAAGGTTTCTATGGATATTGAGCATACAGGGAATACAGGCAGTTATTTTAGACCTACTGGATTGCATTTTCTCATTATCATGATGCTAGAGTCATAAGCCTCAGGAATCAGTGAAGTGATTCCTGAAATCAATAGATTATATTCCAGCCAGCACTGCAATGCAAACCGACAAATCTTAACTCACTTGTCACATTAAAATGTAAGCATGATAAATCAATAAATATAAATGTGCTTAGTGAGAAATAGTTGTTCTAGACTCATTTTACAACTTATAACAGTATTAGAAAGCTTATTCCCCATAGGGAAGAAATTCTTTTATCTTGCTGTAGCCTGAAAGAAAATAGGTAGAGTTTTCAAGTAAACAATTTGGATTGGAAATAGCTATTTTTAATATATTAAATTTATAGCTTAAATTTTTTTGAAGCAATGAGGAAACTAGTCTTCTTTAAATGAAAAAAAAAATATCAAAAACCAGACTGTGAGAGTGTAGTTACATCAAAATGCTTTATACTTGAACAACTGAGTAACTACTATTTGAAAGGTCACTATGAAAGCATTAGCATTTAATCAAAAGTAAGAACATAGTTTTATTTCTCATCAAATTAAAACTAACTAGGAAAATCAGATGTTCTTCCTCAAATCCTTGCTATGAATAAAAGGGAAAACACTATATATATATGTAGACAAGAATTTACTGTTAGTATAGTTGAGGTCTTAACCTTGCAACTAAAATACAAGTGAAAATTATTAATCCAATTACAATGGATGTTTACAATTCTAGACCAAATTATCTAGTCACTTCCTCAAGAAAGGTCCAGTGAAAGTAAGTGTTATTGTGGTGGTTTAGCCCGGATCACCACACAGTTTCTCACTCACCCTCCCCCTACCCAGTGGGACGGGGGAGAGAAATTGGGAGGAAAGGAAAACCCGTGGGTTGAGATAGAAACCAGTTTACTAAAAATACTAAAAACTACAAAGCTAACAGGATATAAGGATATTAATATATACAAAATATACAAAATGAACAATGTGCAATTTCTCACCACCCAATGTTCGAATGACCAACGCAGCCCATCCTGAGCAGCGATCACAGGAACGACACCGAGCAGCAAGCAAAGTGGGGGGAGAGCAAACTAGCAAGGTAGAGGGAACGATGCCAGCAAGCAAGAAAATGGTGCCAAGGGTGCCCGCAAAGAATGCCCAAAAAGAATGTCCGAAAAGAATGCCCGACAAGAATGCCCCCCGCTCCATGGGCAACCCCCACTTATATGCTGAACATGATGTTTATGGCATGGAATACTCTCTTTGGCCAGTTTGGATCAATTATTCTGTTTGTCTTTTGCCCAGCTTCCCGCATCTGCACATTAACGAGACTTTAACGAGACTTGAAAAGCCAGACAGTGTCCTTGGTCTCATTAACAACAACTCGTATCATCAGAGTGTTTTTATCAACATTCTTAACACACGAAATCCAAAACACACCGGCTACTGAGAAGAAAATTAACTCCATCCCTGCTGAAACCAGGACAGTTATTCATGAAATTCCTGCTATCTGCCTGCCTTCTCTGGAACCTTTCCCACTGTTTCTCTGGGTCAACAGTGTTAGGTTTCATCAATAAAATGTAAGGGAGTATTATGAGAGGTCACTACCACAGTGTCCTGGATGCATAACACTGATATTTGGGAATATTTTTTTCTCATTCTTGGGGTCTGCTTAGGGTTATTTTTATGTGTTTTCTTAGTGTTGGTATTCATTTCACTCGTAGATGAAGCTTGAAAATTGCACAGTAAGTTGTAAAGATAAATACTACTGCTGAACTAAAAAAAAAAAGATACAAGTATTTAATACATAATCAGACAGAATAATTAAATAGACTGTTAGAATTTGAAATATATATTTCCCTGTCTGTAAACTAATGACCTCAGTTAAGGATAAAGGAATTAGTCAGTGTTTGTTGTACAGTGACTGCCTGGGTTTGTCAAATCTCTATAATACATAGCATTTAAAGAGTTAAGCAATAATATATGAGTCAGTAGTCAAGTTGTCACTTGACCATTAGACAATTGCTATAACAGCTAAAACCAGCTTAGGCCCCAGACAAGCCCAGATAATTGCTGAGACTCTGCAGTATCAGGTCAATACAGCTCCTGTGGCCTTTTACTACTAATTGCGCAAGTCATATTCACTGGGCTACAGGTATATCCACAAAAAGAAGAGAGAGAATACTATCTTTTTTCTTAAAATAATTCTTATGCAGCCAAGAAAATTTATTTACTCATGCAAGTTTCTGTATTTTCCATCCATACATAAATCTTTTCTCTCACCACCTGTTCACAAAAATGAAAGATTCAGCTGTCTCCGTAATTCATGGAGTACTGGATAGGGCTTCATCTCATTTCAAACTATCTATCATCCTCCATTCACACTGTTAAGTTCAGCAATGCAAAAAGCAGACAAAGTTTTGAAGGTTCAGTCAAAATATGTGAGGAAATAAAAAATTACCAACATGACTATTTTTACAATATGATCTCCATAAATTCATGACTGATGTAAACAGAAAGAGAAATTTGGTTGAGTGCTAATGTCATTGTTTAGCCCTAGCTGGGACTGAGCACTGTGCAGCTGCTCACTCACTCCTCCCCAAGGAAGGAAAGAAAATATAATGAAAAACTTGTGAAGTTGAAATAAGGACAGAGAGAAATCATTCAACAATTACCGTCAATGGGCAAAACAGACTTGACTTGGGAAAAATTAACTTGATTTTTTATTAATAATCAAGCCAAAGTAGGATAATGAGAGAACACCTTCCCTCCACTCCTCCCTTCTTCCTGGGCTTAACATTACTCCTGAGTTCTCTACTTCTCCCCCTCCCCCAGCAGCACAGGGGGACAAAGAATGGGGCTTGCAGTCAGTTTATCACACGTTGTTTCTGCTGCTTCTCTTGCACCTGGGCAATCAGACCCAGTCAGCATGATTTTATGAAGGTCAGGTCCTGCTTGACTAACCCAATTACCTTCTATGACAAGGTGATCTCCTTAGTGGATGGAGGAAGGGCTATGGATTTTGTCTATCTAGACTTTAGCAGCACTTGGGGACACAGTTTAGTGGTGGCCTTGGCAAGGTTAACGGTTGAACTCAATGATTTTACAGGTCTTTTCCAACCTAAACAATTCTATGATTCTGTATGCCAGAGGATCATTGTACCACCCAGAGGGATTAATAGAAAACTCCATTGTATCATCATCGCTGGCCTGATATGACCTCCAGCCTTGTCAATGACAAGTCCTTCTCTGTTCACAAAAAAAACAAGTCCAGTGGAGTGCCATTTCCAGTTGACTCACTCACCAGCTCTGTCACAAAGTTATCTTCCATACACTCCAGGAACCTTCTAAACTGTTTCCTCTCTGTTCTGTTGTATTTCCAACAGACATCTGGTAAGCTGAAGTCCCCCATGAGAACAAGGGCTAGCGCTTGTGAGACTTCTCCCAGCTGCCTATAGAATGTTTTGTCTGCCTCTTCATCCTGGTTGAGTGGTCTATGAGAGACTCTCACCATGATATCTGCCTTGTTGACCTTACCCATAAAAACTCAACCCTATCATCACATCATTAAACTCTAGACAATCAAAACACTCCCTAACATACAGGCCTACCCCACCACCTCTCCTTCCTTGCCTATCCTTTTTGAAAAGTTTATAGCCCTCCATTGTAGCACTCGAGTTGTGCAAGTCATCCCACCGTGTTTCCATGATGGCAACTATGTCATAGTTTTGTCGCTGCACAATGGCTTCCAGCTCCTCCTGTTTATGGCGCATGCTGTGTACATTGGTGTTGATGTACTTCAGTTGGGCTATAGATCCCACCACATTTTGGAGGGAAGAAGCCCTAATTTCTAAGTGACCATTTTCAAGTGCTTTTGTGGTTTCTAACATATCAATAACCCTTGCATCTTTGCTGTTCAATGGCTCTCCATCCCCTTATCTCCACTAATGTGGCAGACTGGAGAACCTCGCTAGCACATCATCACTCTGTCAATGAGCCCCGCTAACTCCTGTGCAAAGATCCTTTTCCTCTTTTGACACAGATATACCCTGTCTGCTGCCAGCAGACCTGATGTCATTTAAACTGACCCATGATTAAGAAAAACCCAAAATCCTGCTGGTGACACCAGACTGAGAGTCAGATATTAATGTGATGGTTTTTCCTATTTCTTCCCTCATCATTCCCTGCAAGTGGAAGGATTAAGTGCACTACTAGTGCTCCTGATCCCTTAACCGGTCATCCCAAGGCCCTGAAATCTGTCTTGATTGTCCTTGGACTTCTTTCTGCAACTTCCTTGCTGCCTACCTGAAAAATCAAGCAGGGATAATAATCTGCGAGCTGGCACGCCCAGTCTGGTGTCACTCACAAACTTGCTGGAGAGTACGCTCTGCACTGTCATCTGTATCATTAATTGAATGATGAGCAACCTGATCTAGCTGGAGATCATAGAATCATAGAATCATAGAATGGTTAGGGTTGGAAGGGACCTTCAAAGGTCATCTAGTCCAACCTCCCTGCAAGGAGCAGGGACATCCCCAGCTAGATCAGGTTGCTCAGAGCCTCATCCAACCTGGCCTTGAATGTTTCCAGGGATGGGGCATCCACGACCTCTCTGGGCAACCTGTTCCAGTGTTCTACAAACCTCATTGTAAAAATTTTTTTCCTAATATCCAGTCTAAATCTATCCCCCTCTATTTTAAAACCATTGCCCCTCATCCTATCACAACAAGCCCTACTGAACAGCCTTTTCCCATCTTTCTTGTAGGCCCCCTTGAGGTACTGAAAGACCGCTATCAGGTCTCCCCGGAGCCTCCTCTTCTCCAGGCTGAACAGCCCCAACTCTCTCAGCCTGTCCTCATAGGAAAGCTGCTCCAGCCTGCTTATCATCTTCATGGCCCTCCTCTGGACCCTCTCCAACTGGTCCATGTCCTTCTTATGTTGGGGGCTCCAGAACTGGACACAGTACTCCAGGTGGGGTCTCACCAGGGCAGAGTAGAGGGGCAGAATCACCTCCCTCGACCTGCTGGCCACGCTCCTCTTGATGCAGCCCAGGATGCGGTTGGCCTTCTGGGCCGCAAGGGTGCATTGCCTGCTCATGTTGAGCTTCTCATCCACCAGCACTCCCAAGTCCTTCTCCTCAGGGCTGCTCTCAATCCATTCCCCACCCAGCCTGTATTTGTGCCTGGGATTCCCCTGACCCCTATGCAGGACCTTGCACTTGGCCTGGTTGAACTTCATGAGGTTGGCACGGGCCCACCTGTCCAGCCTGTCAAGGTCCCTCTGGATGGCATCCCTCCCTTCCAGCATGTCAACAGCACCACACAGCTTGGTGTCATCGGCTAACTTGCTGAGGGTGCACTCTATCCCACTGTCCATGTCGCTGACAGAGATGTTGAATAGGGCTGGGCCTAACACGGACCCCTGAGGGATGCCACTTGTGACTGACCTCCCCTTGGACATCGAGCCATTGATCCCCACTCTCTGAGTGCGGCCATCCAGCCAACTCCTTATCCACTGAGTCGTCCGTCCATCAAACACATGCCTCTCTAGTTTAGAGAGAAGGATGTCGTGCGGGACAGTGTCAAAAGCTTTGCACAAATCCACGTAGACCATATCCAAGATATCCCTGCTCCTTGCAGGTGGGTTGGACTAGATGACATTTAGAGGCCACTTCCAACCTTAACTGTTCTATGACTCTATGATTCTAATTTGTTTTATACAGTCTTGCTTTGGTCTGGTACTTTAGGAAGAATAGAATGGTTTATCTTCTGTCATTCCAAATAAAATTGACTCTGTACTTTTTTTTCATTCTGCATTATCTAGTGGCTCCAATCTCAATATAATACACCAAATACCAAAAACCATCTATGATTTTGAATTCCGTTGAAATGGAATGTTGTGTAAACTTATCATTATGTAAAGGGTTTTTTTTGTGTAAATTTATGGTATGATGTGGGTAGACTACTGTCTTGTTTGGGTGTAGTGCTTCTCAGGAGAAGTATTCTACTGCATACTGATTTGGAAACTATGCGAGAACAACTCTATGAACAACCATTTTAAAACCAAATCTGCTACTACTGCAATTTCAGCTGGAGTAGAGACATGAAGTACTTTTAATGCTTAGATGACGCTTGTAAGATAGCAGACAGCCTCATTTCCATAGCAGCCAAATTTTATGAAGCCCTAAGCCAATTATTTAATTAGCTAATTTGCTCAGTCACAAATAATTTGCACGTAGTTCTAAATGTCAGATTTGAAAACACTGGGGAGAGTTAGTCCTAGTGGAAACTCTATTACTGAGGCTAGAATTCCCTTGCAAGGTTTGTCCGGGAAGTCTCAACATGTTCGAGGAAAGAGGATCAGTTTGTATTGGTGATTGTGCTGAAGAGTGGGAAGGAAAGAGGAGAAAAAAAAAACAGTATGAATCTTAATAGATAGTAGATGATAAGCTTGGTTGCCTAAATAGTTCTTATACAGATACTGTATCTCTCTAATATATCATTTTAATTCAGAATAATTTCTGGGCATATGCATGTTCATAAGACAAATAAACTTGTCTACCTTCCCACCAATATTAAGAAAGGAAACTTTAGCCTTTTGGAAGAAAAATAATGTTTACATTTCCTTTTAGCTCATATTTTTTCTACCAGTTCATTCCATTGCAATCTCCAGATCTATTTTGTTTTCCAGAATTCACATCCCTTCTGGTCATTAAAATTTTCTGCCTGTATAGTGTCATTTTTTAAATAGTTCTATCTCCCTTTAGCTTCATCTCTACTCTTTCTATGATTCTTCACAGTTTCCAAGACAGGAAGAAAACAGAAGCAAAATAATTTTAAAACTCTTGCCCTGTCTTTTACCCCCCTTACCAATATACTGTAACAGTAAGAGAACTGGCAAATTTATCTGCCAGTTTCTTCGGCAGCCCTTTTGCTTACCTGCTGAGTGAGAAAAGAAATTCTTAAAAATTGTTCTTCTAGGACTTCCCCTCATCCCTAAAATCAAATAATTTTCAAGAAATTCCTAAGCATTGGCAATACTGGGATCATGAGAAGGAGAGCACAGAGAAAGAAACTTTGGAAGAATTCCAATGGGCTAGCATTGTGCTTGTCTCGCCATTAATTGTCATTCCCCAAAACGTTTCCAAAATATCTTTGCAGCAGCTCCTGTCGTCCACTTAGCACAATCTTTCCTTTGCATGTATCTAGTTAGATCTAGTTTTCCTCAGAATTCCTATTTCCTATAACATTTTTTTTCCCCTTTAGCAACTGTGATGCTTCTCAATCCCCATAAATATGTTTAATCTCCTCTATCAAGGTTATAGTTGCTCATTTTTCAGGAGAAAAAAAAATCCTACTCACAAGTAGGAAGACAAAGGTAAATCAAAGTTGTCAGCATTCATTATTTCTTAAATCTCAGATTTTTAAGCCACGAATATGGGGTGGTTTTTTTTTTTTGATAGTCTGAAAACCTGATTTTTGAAAACTGAGTAATTGTACAGAGATAACTAGAGGGCTTTGCTCCTGATGCTTTTTTCTTTCCTTAGTATACTTCTTTGTGTGACCTGTCGGCTTAATAGGTACAGTCAATGAAGTATGATTTGAAGTCTTCAGCCATGAAGGATTTAATATACTAGGGAATATTGTGTTAAAAGTTACATATAAGTAAACTGTATTGACTTCAATTTTGCATTTGAAAATGGTTGATAGAAACATAGCACTGTGAAGAAAGCAAGAAAGGTTTTTCTGCTGCTATTTTATGTTTGTTCACAACAATGCCAATAATCCAGCTACATGAACACATACACATAAACTAGACTACCTCAACTAGTATGTGTCATGCGTCATGTAATGATTTATCTTGTAATTTCCCCCCTCTCTCTCTCTCACAAGCACACACACTCACACATACACACACATAAATATTATTCTTCAGCTGTTATCTCAGAAATATTTGTATTCTACTTCAGAAATACAGAAAGCAGGCTTCAAAGCTACTGTTATTAGCTCTATTCTCTGTCTTACTGTGTTTATCTCTTCTAGAGACAAAAGGAGAATTAAAACACCTCTGTTATATTGTCAAAAAGCTAATTAAAGAAAGTTAAAAATAGTATCAACAAATAAAAGTTTATCATTAAAAAAAACCTCCAGGTCAAACAAGCAGATGCCCAGCAATCCCTAATCTCTTTCGTTTTGCACATGTTTCAACCCATATATAAATGCTAAAGGTAATATTGGCTCTGAGAACATAGATGTTTATCCCCAGGCCATCAGCAATAAAGCTGGCTTCATGTAGCACGATAAGTAAATGCAGATACATATTAAAGGTATTATTGGTTTACTACCTTATTTCCTTCACATTGTAGGCAAAAGCTTCCATCTGTTGTAAAATATTAAGCTCCCCTTTTTAATCTCCTTATTGTTTAATTTTCTTTTTTTTTCTTTTGTTTTTCAAAGACCAGTTTTCATTTTTAAAATCATTTACTGTAATACTGTTTTTTCAACATTGTTTACTTTTTTTTGTTGCAGTCTCTTAATTTATGTATGTCTGAACCTAGCTGAAATATGGCAGGAAAAGAATGAGTCATAAATAAAACAAATCACAATATTTCCTCTGAATACTGCATAGGTGTTCTGTAGTTGAAGGAGGGCAAGACACTGGCCCCAGGGAGACATCAGAAATGTATGTTTCATAATATTTCATAAGAAATAAAGGATTCTCCTGATATATTACTTTACCTTTATACCATGCAAATGGTCTATATTTGAATCTACTAGTTGAAAAATGAAAATAAAACATTTTCTTTTTATATAAAGTTTTGGACAATATAAATTATTTAATTTGGCTGCTGCTTTATGTGATAGATACAGACCAATTAATTATCTTATGTTTTGTTTTGCTTTTAATCTCAGGAACTGTTGTAAAATAAATATAGTTTAACTTCTTGACATACAAAAGGGACCAACCATTTGCAATTTAACCTCTTGGTACATTTTGGAAAAGTATTTTTTTTTTCTAATTTATCATCTTGATTGGAAAGATGACAACAATACTACTGTCAGCTCCATTCCAAGGTTAAAAATTTTGATTTAAAATGGCAGGTAGACTTGAATGATCTTCCAATCCAGATTTGATTAAGAAGTCCATAACGACAGAACTCTCATAGCAAGTTATGGGACACAGCGGAAACTGGCTTTTTTTTGGTACTATGACAGAACTCTCTGGTGAGTCAAGTACTTTTCTCATAATGATTCCGGAAGGTGGCAGAGTTATAAATATAACAGTGGCAAGAATCCATCCTTATTGGTGTTTTTTCTTATGACTGCCATACTGAACTGTTTCAACAGCTCTAATCAGTGCTGGTGGTAAATGGCATTGTGATATTTTGGAGTTTCTCTTGGTACCTCATTTTTGCAGGAATTTGTGATTCTTTGTTTTTCCTTTCCTTGATTTAACTTTAAGCTTATTTTTAATAGGAAAAAAAACAAAGAAACAAACAAACAAAAAGAACAGCTATGAATATTTTTAAAAATTCTATAACCTTAATGAAGGAGAATCATAAAGTAGGTGGACAAGTACATAAACTCAATATTGCCTTCATTAAGGAGATCCATAAAATAGGGAGAGAAATACATGGTCAAGCTCTGTTTTCCATTATTTGCCAGTGTAAACATGGAGGATTTCCACTAAAATGAAACACTTACTCAGAATTTGTTATAGTTGACCAAGATTTGGTGTAAAAATCATGGCACTTATCATACTTATTTCTAAGCTGCAATAAGAGAATGACAGCTTTGGTTGAAAAAAAATATATAAATTCTCTACACAGATTACATTTTTCATAGCATACTCTGATATAGTGTAAGATAATGAGTAAGTAAAGACACAATTGGTACTAAGTCTCTTCAAGGATTATTCTTTAGTAATTTAGGTAGTAGGAGGTGTCTGTTTAAGTAGATGGAGCCTCATTATTTTACTTGTCATAAATAAAATTGCATATTAGAACTTACAAAACTCAACTGCTGAATCAGAGGAATATTGTTATTTTAGTGTTTGTGTTATATAGTAATAAATATTCCTATCAGAACACCAGGGGAGAAGTTGCTTATATATCTCAGCAGAACATATATCACTAAATTAGGACTTTTCCAAAATGTGCGTAGCAGAACTTCACAACTTCTTGCTGTATTATGAAATCACAGACAACAATCCCTAGGAGTTGCGAAGTCAAATGACTTTTGAGGAGCAAAAGAGGAGGGGACTGCCCATTCAAAATCACTGAGCTTCAGTTTGGATTCTCATCCTATGCTGTATAGTCACATTAGAGTAATTGTTACCTCAGGCCTCAGAATCTATCAATTTGTAAAATTAAATCATAAAGAGAAACTAGTTTGACTAGTAGAGCATTAATGCGTCAGCATGAATACAATGAGGTTAGCTAACGATTAAAGAGCAGAGTCTGAGACTGGCCCCATAGTTAACATGCCAATATGATAGCTCTCTGTACTGCTGTAAACCAATCAGTCCCAGCAAAGGTGTTTTCCTGAAATATGGTAAATATTCTCAGGAGAGATATGGCTGAATTGCCTAAAAAATCTATTTGAATCCCCTATTCATACAGACATTTTGAAAAGTGTAATCAAAAGGAAATTGTCCTACTAATAAAGTGTCTCACAAGCATAAAGAAGCAATTAGCCCTCTCTGATACAGAAAGAATGGGATGTTGGGAAGTTGAGAGATGTGTAAGCACATTAAGGTCAGCCTTTTATTCTACCTGAAACTGATTTGGACAAATTTACTTCAGAGTAAAAGTAGAATGCCTTGTGTTAAGGGTATTCTTATCTTACTCATGCTAGTTTCTCCGAGGCTATAATAAACAACTTTTTGTTTGTTTGCTTGTCTTCTCAGGAGTGAAGACAATCCCTTAGAAGACAAGATGATGAGGAAATGTGTATGAAAACAGTAATTTGACAGCCTTATATTTTGTAAGGTATTTTAATTAACTTCATAGAATGGAATTCATCTCACATATCTTCAGACATCTAAAAAAAAAAAGTAATTATCTATATCTATGCTAGTCATCTTATTTCCCTTTCTCAGAAGAGAAATAGGTGCTTGCATTACCTTCTAAAGCAGGTATCTAAAATCACCATTGCAAATGTCAGTATCCCTCCGCTGACTATATATAAGGGCCCTCTGATTACCAGTTTGGATTTATATGACTTAATGATCCCTAAAATTAAATGGAATTAATAGCATCCATTCTTTCTTCACAACAGGCAACCCTGAAATATCTGTGCAGTAACACCCTATTTGACTGGTTTTTCTTCTGTTAAATAGTACTACTTTGTAATAATTATACATACTGTACAATAGATTAGTGTATTGCCAGTCTGCAGAGAATGATGCTATCAACTCTTTAAATTCTTTTTTTTTTTTTTTTGTAAACACACAGATGTCCATGACAATAATTTTTTCAAATACTAACCAAAGTAGAAAAGTATGCTTTCTTAGTTCTCATACCAATTCTTCTGGATAATTGTGTGCTATTCACTGCACAGTAACATCCAGAGAATTATATTAAAAATTATATGTCATTATGATGACATAACAGACACAAAACCTTGTCTCTGCTGAATCATGGTTATATTGATGTCAATGGGATTATCGCCATTGACTTTCACAAGACTGTAATTTGTAATCTTGTTCTATCAGACTATGTCACATCCAAGCAAGTTGTTCTGAATTAAACTTGACACCAATCAACACCTTAGATGGAAAGCTTACTTTTGCTGCGTAAGCTGTAGCAGGAGGGATTTTTCTGTCACAGTGAGATTAATAAATACTCCCATTAATGGTCCTTTTGATTTCAGTGAAATTATTGAGGTTCAGCATACAAGATATTGCACAATTGAGTCTTAATATGTTCTATGTGTGCTCCAGATGGAAAAATCTCGTGAGGATTTCTAACAGACTCATATGTTGCTGGGGAGCACCCTCTTTCAGACAAGGTTTTACAAGCCACAGTTCGGTTCAGATATATAGACTTGACCAGGCCTCTCATTTGGTTCAGAACGTGTTTCTTTTGAATAGATCCAAACAGATACAGTATAAACGAAGAAGGTGCCCAATCTAAGTCCCATTGATGCCATCATTAGCTCTGCTCCCACTGAGTCAATGGGACCAGGATTTGACTCAAAGCCAAAAGATGAGCAACTATGGGAAAGCAAGCAAAACAGTAGGACAAGATTTTATCTAAAACAGACATCACATGTGCGGACAGAGTTTTGATGAAGGAAGTGACAAAATAAGAGCTAGTATGTAGTTGAAGTACATTAACAAAGGGTTTTCATTTTCCTAGTTGATTATGTGCAGCAAAATGTTTAGTGTGGCTTTAGATATCTAATGATAGACACTTGATTTTATATGTAAAATTATTAAGTAGTCAAAGGTAAATATTGGAAATTTGGATATATAAAATAAGAGAGGTAAAACTGTACGCTGGGTTTTCCCATCCAGGTGTAATTATTGAGGATCTTATTAATTATGTCTGATTTTAAGTTCAGAACAAACTATTTTGTGTAGGTAGCTTTGTGTAACCTACTTCAGGAAGTTATTAAACAGAGTTATTTTAAAGATAATGAAATAATGAACATAGATGTTGTTAAACTCCTACTTAATGGGCAAAGAATGCACATATGATCAGTATCTAGAGTCACAGCTATTAAAATGCATCAGAAGTTATGAAATGAAGACAAAGCTAACAGATGCATGAAGAAGATTCTAAAACTGAATCATAAAAACATGAAGAGCAAAAGAGAGATCATGAATTATCAACCAATAATACTTGCCGATTTTATAATAAAAATGTTTAATAAATCCAGTAAAGCTGTACGAGATAGGAGTTAAAACAAACAAAAAAAAATCTCTCATCAGGCCTGCATCCACATGGGCATTACTAGCAGAGGTAGAGACATGATCATCCCACTCTGCTTAGCATTTGTCAGGCCCCACCTGGAGTACTGTGCCTATTTCAATTCAAGACAGATGTGGGGATTAGAGAAGGTCAAAAGAGGATCACAAAGATGATCAAAGGACTAGAGAACCTACTAAATGAGGAAAGACTGAAAGAGCTAAGTCTTTTCTCCCTGGAGAAGAGAAGGCTTGGGGAGGACCTCATCACAGTATTCCAGTAGTTAAAAGATGTCTACACTGAGGACAGAGGCTCTCTCTTTATGAGGAGCCACATGGAGAAGACAAGAGCAACAGGTACAAATTGCACCAGGAGAGGTTTCATCTCAATATAAGAAAGACATTTTTTTACAATGAAAACAATCATTCACTGGAACAACCTCCCCAGGGTTGTGGTAGAATTTGGATCACAGGAGGCTGTCAAGGTGCAATTGGACAGGGTGCTAGATAATGTCTTCTAGGCTCCTTTTCCAATAAAAGGTAGAACCAGATGATCTTTTGAGGTCCCTTGCAACCTGAGCTATTCCGTGATTCTGTTCTATGATTCTAAATTTTCCATTCAGGATATTGTATAACCTCATTTCATCCCTATAAAGTGAGTAATGCTCAATCTGATGCCAGAAGATGAGCAGTCATTTTTTTACTTGCTCTTTGCACAAGCTTCCATGAGCCTGTTGAACAGAACTGTGCCTGTGGGCTACAGAGGATTTGCTTTCTGTAAGATCTTTACTAAACATTACATTTACTTTTTCATTAACAGTGATCTTCCACTTTAAACATTTAATTTGAACTAGTAGAAAAATCTGTGCAGGAGCCCAAGAACTCTACCCTATTTAGGACAGAGTTCTGTACTTTTGTGGTAACTATATGTGAAGTACCTATTTCTGTCCTAGCAGGTTTAAAATGTTACTAGGTTTAGAATAGGTCCGGACATTTGCAGTCATTTTAGATTAACCCCAGTAAGGAGCTCAGCCCCACACAGCCACACGTTTACTCCTCCCCAACAGTGGATGGGGGAGAGAATTGAAAGGGCAAAAATGAGAAAACTTGTGAGTTCACACAAAGATGGTTTAATAGGTGAAGGAAAAGCTGCATGTGCAAGCAAAGCAAGATAAGGAATTCATTCACTACTTACCACTGGCAGGCAGATGTTTATCCATTTCCATGAAAGCAAGGCTCTATCATGCGTAATGCTTACTTGGGGATATGGATGTCGTAACACCAAATGTGTGTCATAACACTCTTTTCTCCTTCTTCCCCCAGCTATTGTTGTTGATCACAACATCCCGTGGGCTACGTATGATATCCATTAGTTCAGTTGAGGTTGGCTGTCTCAGTTGTGTCCCCTGTCAACTTATGTACCCGGAGCCTACTCGCTGGCAGGGCAAAGTGAGAAATGGAAAAATCCTTGATGCTGTGTTAGCACTGCTTAGCAGTAGCTAAAACATTAGTGTGTTACCAACACTATTTTCATCACAAATCCAAAACATAGCACCATACATAAAATCATAGAATAGAATTATAGAATCATTTAGGTTGGAAAAGACCTTTAAGATCAGCAAGTCCAACCATTAACCTAGCACTGCTAAGTCCACCACTAAACCATGTCCCTAACTGCCACATCTACACATCTTTTAGATAGCTCTAGGGATTATGACTCCACCACTTCCCTGGGCAGCCTGTTTGAATGCTTGATAACATTCCCTGAGCTGTTCCTCACAGGACTTATGCTCCAGACCCTTCACCAGCTCTGTTGCTCTTCTTTGGACATGCTTCTGCACCTCAATGTCCTTCTTGTAGTGAGAGGCCCAAAACTGAACACAGTATTTGAGGTGCAGCCTCACCAGTGTCGAGTACAGAGTGAGAATCACTTCCGTATTCCTGCTGACCACAGTTTTTCTGATAGAAGCCAGGATGCTATTGGCCTTCTTGGCCACCTGGACACGTTACTAGCTCATATTCAGTTAACTATAGACTAATACCCCCAAGTCGTTTTCTGCTAGGCAGCCTTCCAACAACTCTTCCCCAAGCCTGTAACATTGCATGGAAGTCTTGTGACCCAAGTGCAGGACCCAGTACTTGGCCTTGTTGAACCTCATATAATTGGCCTTGGCCCATCAATCCAGCCTGTCCAGATCTTTCTGTATAGCCTTCCTGCCTTCAAGCAGATCAACATTCCAGCCCAACTTGGTGTCGTCTGCAAGCTTACTGAGGGTGCACTCGATCCCCTCATCCCCATACAAGGTACTATGAAGAGAATTAACTCTATCCCAGACAAAACCAGTACAGAAGTTCCTAATACCAACTAAGTTTTTCTTGCTAAAAATAAAACTGAGCAGTTTTAAGGTTGTTCTAAATTACAAAGCAGACAGAATCAAGTAAGATCATAGAATTAATTGTTTATTCTACTGAGCAGGTCCCAAATAAATACTAGTTCCACTGAACAGAAGAACCTGAACTGCTCTTCTTTTTATTCACAAGTTTAACTCATCAAACTGCGAAGCCAAAGTTAACAAGTAAATATGTAACAGGCAACATGTAAATAAATCCTATATTTAAACTCAAGAAAATAAATAGAATGCAGGAAGCCAAGGAATTTGTTGCTTTTCTTTGATGAGGAACTAATCCACAGTCACCTGCGTAAGTGTGAGATAAATCTCATTTGACTTCTACAGACTTGCATGACAAAGTTTGCCTGGATGGTTGTAGGAGGTCTGTCTATATCTGTATTGTTTCCTAATATTTGATTTATTACCCTCTCAAGTGAGTTTGACTTTGAAGATGCTATCATGGAAAATATAAAGTGTGCATTATTCAGAAACAGAAAGATTGTATGGTATGTCTCCATGTTTTGTTTTGTTTTTTTTTTTTTAACCAAGGTTAAAGAGCTAAAAATCTATTAAAGAGATAATGAACTATATTCATACCTGGTATGATTCCTTTACTTCTTTTCCTTCACTGGCTTTGTACGTTGGACAGTTTTGGCCTAAGAGTTTCAGATATATATTAAAATTATAGTTTTCTGAAGACACTTCATACTTTAGAAAGCAACTGGCACTTCAACAGCAGTCTCGGCAGAGGAAAAAAAATGCTGATAGAGCAGAGATTCATTCTCATTTCAAAAAGTAGCCACTTGAGGTCAAGATTAAGGAACATTGGCAAGAAGTCCACAGATGCACTGCTTATTCTGTACCTGTTCTGCAGATATAAAAGACTACTCTTTCCAGAATTGTCACATAACCAACAAATTCATATTTTCCTGTAAGCTTCAAACTTTCATATGTATGAAATACAGTCTAGGATATTGTATAAAAATATTTTATCAGCATGTCATATTAGTAACTGACAGTGAAGCCTTAAAAGAATTACAGTCTTCTGGGTGATCTTTGCTAACATAACCATACTTACATCATCATATCCTCTCCAGATGCCCACTGAAAATCATTCTGAAAAATATCTTAGTGAATTAAGGAGGTTAGCTGTAAGTAGCAATTGTTACTTATTCTCCTCTGTAAAACTACATTCATTTATCTCAAGACAAGTATATGAGGTTTAAGGGAGTCATACTATTCAAAAGATTTTTCTGGAACAGAATTTCAAAACGGTGGGCAAAAGCAAAAATAGGCACTGAATACTACCTGAGAAGACGGAATACCCATATCCTAGTGGCATGAAGACTTAATGGAAGACATAAAACCCTAATTTTATCTTTAATCTCCAATTTAGACTGAATTTGTATAGAGTCAGTAAGAAGATGTATTCTGTATTTAAAAAAAAACAAAGAAAGTATTTTGAGGAGACTGTTTAATATACAATAAATAATATCAGCTTTTGGAAACTACTATATCATAGCTAACCCCAAAGAAAAGAGTCTAGAAGACATGAGGCAAAGAAATTGCAGAGTGTGCACCTAAAAACTGTGGAAGCATTTGGTAAGCACTGTGAAGTGCATGGTTCAGCTGTATTATGTTGCTATGATACCTTGGTATGATATATATATCTACATGTCATACAGAGAGGGACCAACTGTAGCTCTTGAGAGGAGAGGGCCCCTTTGAGAGACAGAGGAAGGAAGCACAGGGCCTTGAGCAGGGTGCCTAGAGGCATTATACCTTTGAAAGCAATTTCTTTAACATTCAGCAGAATTACTGCTATGGAGTTTCAGGTCAACATATTACCATAAGATGCCAGATCAGGGAAAAAAATCTCTTCTACATAAGTCTGTCGTGTTTCTGCACTTTTGCTACTGCAGAATGACTAATGTAAAGCAAAGACAAAAAAAATGAATTGAGATAAAATGAAAACTAGTCTATGGGTAACATTCAAGAATGAACCTCCATGTAGCAGACATATAAAATACTGTCTTCACTCACACTTGCAATAACTTTTGACTTTCAGGCTACAGTGCAATTAATTTGGGGCTTACAGTATCTACTACTACGATTCGTATTTTTAACATAAGAGAATCCTGTTTGTCATTCTCCATGCCCTTGGCAAACATTTAAATAAACACACAAATTCATTTTCATGACAGCTGCAGCAAAACTAACAGGAAAGCCATCCCCTCCAAAAGCCAGGCAAATAAACAACTCATATTTTAGCACTTTATATTTTTAACCTCAATTTCTCACATCCTTTAAAAAGTTTATTGACTTTAATCATCCCGCTGTTATGTATTACTGTATAATATATTCACTCTGTTTAATACAATACATAACACAAACTTCTAACATTTGTAAAGTGGGCAAAGGTTCATTGTCCTGAAAATATTTCTACAAATGTACATGACAATAATGATGATGACGACAGTGATGAAGAGATCAGGTTCTATAATCCTAATACTTCCAGAATTTTTCTGGTGGATATTCTTAAAGTTTATTGCGTTGAATCTATCAGGTTGCACCTGCAGTTCTTACGAGCACTGCTATAGCAGGATTGTTATGGAAACCTGTGGGATTTGAGAGACTTTTTTTCTTTCTTTCTTTTCAAGACTATTAGATGTGTAAGGTTCTCTTTGCAGTGAATGAGTTAAAGAAGGGATACTTCTTTACAAACACTATAGTATTACCTGAACTAAATCTATAGACAACATGGCATGATTAGAAGTATATGGATATGACTGAAAGTAGATTGTGTTGTGAAGTCCTCACAACATAAAACATGTATTTTAGAACCCAAATCCAGACCAGTACAGAAAAACACTTGGAATATTTGGACAGTATTAAATATTTAACTGTAAAGGAGCCACTGTTAATATTTGATGACACTAACTGTAACAGTAATGCTGTCCTTTTGACTTACACAACACTGTGATATCACCATTATAATGACAACTGGAAAAGATGAAAGGAAATCAACCATTTCTGCAGCAGAGTTCATATTTAGTTCACTAGGAGATGCCACATCCTTCAAAAGATATGGGTCTGAAATCAAGAATCTTTTGGGAATTCCAGATACTTTGACTAGATATGAAAAAGTTTAGAGGACTTGAATATTGTGTGCATTGATGACTGGCCCCTAGACATGCTATTTATGAAGCTTGTAAAGAGATTACTGAAAGATTATACTTATACCTGCATTTCATCTAACTTTAGTAGGTCTCAGATGCTCTGTTCTGAAATTTGTTTGCACTGTTTTCAAGAGAAGAGGAAAGACTGGTTTTATTTATGTATTATATGTTGGCATATGAGGTACTGTGAACAACTGTAAATTTTTTCCTCTGGGCTTTACACAAGTAGAGTGAAAATATAACATGTCCATTCACATGATGGTCAAAGGATTACAAAGAATTGAAATGAGATGTAAGTCAGAAAAAAACATCAGCAGAAAACATACCAAAATGTTGCAAACATAAGCTTTTGAAATTTGAATTCTGTATCTGTATCTATTTTGACTGTAAAGTGAAGCCTGCTATTCATCTAACCCTTTCAATTAATCTTCTTTTTCTTGGTTATCTTCGAGCCTAGTAACTTTTAAACTCATCTTTAATAAACATTTACAGATGACTAGATTTGGCTTATAATCTATTAGTTTCAGACGTCATTAGAGTTTAAGCAGTTCTACCCTTCTTTCCTTATGTACTGTATAAAGACCAAGCAGCAATAAAATTTTGTGATGACAAATCTATTTTTCTTTAATTTTCTGCGTGAATCACTTTACTTGCATAATGACAAATACTATCTTTAATTTGGCTTGCACATCATTTAAGCACTAGTTAAAACAACACATTTTTTTATTAAGGATCGCATAAGGTCTTCTAAATGTTCCAGAGTAAACCACTCAGTTCATGTAGGGTGAAATGCTGTCAAAACTTGCCAAAGCAGCCAAAAAACAAGTGTTTTGTTTTAGCACTTATTAGATATTTCAAGTAAATGCAAATAAAACTAATTTTCCATCTTTTCATAATGATACATGGCAAGCTCTCTGCTCTAGACTTCAGGAAGGCGGACTTCGGCCTCTTCAGGGACCTGATGGGCCAAGTGCCATGGGAGGCGGCCCTGGAGGGAAGAGGGGCCCAGGAAAGTTGGTCTATATTCAAGGAGCACCTCCTCCAAGCTCAGCAGAGGTGCATCCCGATGAAAAACAAGTCGGGCAAAAAGGCCAGGAGGCCGGCGTGGATGAGCAAGGAGCTCCTGGACCAACTGAAAGTGAAAAAGGAAGCCTATAGAGGGTGGAAGTGGGGACAGGTAGCCTGGGAGGACTACAAAGAGGCTGCGCGAGTGGCCAGGGATAAGGTAAGGAAGGTCAAAGCCCTGGCAGAACTCAATCTGGCCAGGGATATAAAATGTAACAGGAAGAGCTTTTATAGGTACGTAGGGGACAAAAGAAAGTCCAGGGTAAATGTAGGCCCCCTCCAGAAGGGAACTGGTGTCCTGGTTACCCAGGACATGGAGAAGGCTGAGGTACTCAATGACTTTTTTGCCTCAGTCTTCAGCGACAAGAGTTCCTGTCCCACTGCCCAAGCTGTAGAAGGTGCAAGCAGGGACTGCGAGAATGAAGAACTGCCCATTGTACTCGAAGAGCAGGTTCGGGATCATCTGAGGAACCTGAAGGTGCACAAGTCCATGGGTCCTGATGAGATCCATCCGCGGGTCCTGAGGGAACTGGCGGATGAAGTTGCCAAGCCACTGGCTATCGTATTTGAGAAGTCGTGGCGGTCTGGTGAGGTCCCCGATGACTGGAAGAGAGGGAACATAACCCCAATTTTTAAAAAGGGGAATAAGGAAGACCCAGGTAACTACAGGCCGGTCAGCCTCACCTCTGTGCCTGGCAAGGTCATGGAGCAGATTCTCCTGGAAACCATGCTAAGGCACATGGAGAGCAAGGAGGTGGTTGGTGACAGCTAACGTGGCTTCACCAAGGGCAGATCGTGCCTGACCAATTTGGTGGCCTTCTATGACGGGGTGACGGCATTGGTGGACAAGGGACGAGCAACTGACATCATCTACCTGGACTTGTGCAAAGCTTTTGACACGGTCCCACATGACATCCTTCTCTCTAAACTAGAGAGACATGGGTTTGGTGGACAGACCACTCGGTGGATAAGGAGTTGGCTGGATGGCCGCACTCAGAGAGTGGTGGTCAACGGCTCAATGTCCATGTGGAGACAGGTCACGAGTGGTGTCCCTCAGGGGTCCGTGCTGGGCCCGGCCCTGTTCAACATCTTTGTTGGCGACATGGACAGTGGGATAGAGTGCACCCTCAGCAAGTTAGCCGATGACACCAAGTTGTGTGGTGCCGTGGACACGCTGGAAGGGAGGGATGCCATCCAGAGGGACCTTGACAGGCTGGAGAGGTGGGCCCGTGCCAACCTCATGAAGTTCAACCAGGCCAAGTGCAAGGTCCTGCACCTGGGTCATGGCAATCCCAGGCACAAATACAGGCTGGGTGGGGAATGGATTGGGAGCAGCCCTGAGGAGAAGGACTTGGGAGTGCTGGTGGATGAGAAGCTTAACATGAGCAGGCAATGCGCCCTTGCGGCCCAGAAGGCCAACCGCATCCTGGGCTGCATCAAGAGAAGCGTGGCCAGCAGGTCGAGGGAGGTGATTCTCCCCCTCTACTCTGCCCTGGTGAGACCCCACCTGGAGTACTGTGTCCAGTTCTGGAGCCCCCAACACAAGAAGGACATGGACCAGTTGGAGAAGGTCTGGAGGAGGGCCACGAAGATGATAAAAGGGCTGGAGCACCTCTCTTATGAGGACAGGCTGAGAGAGTTGGGGCTGTTCAGCCTGGAGAAGAGGAGGCTCCGGGGAGACCTGATAGTGGTCTTCCAGTACCTCAAGGGGGCCTACAAGAAAGATGGGGAAAGGCTGTTTAGTAGGGCCTGTTGCAATAGGACGAGAGATAAAAATAAATAAATAGGACGAGGTGGTTTTAAAATAGTGGGGGGTAGATTTAGATAAGAAATTAGGAAAAAATTTTTTACGATGCGAGTTATAGAACACTGGAACAGGTTGCCCAGAAAGGTGGTGGAGGCCCCATCTCTGGAAACGTTCAAGGCCAGGCTGGATGAGGCTCTGAGTAACCTGACCTAGTCAGGGATGTCCCTGCTGCTTGCAGGGGGGTTGGACTAGATGACCTTTGAAGGTCCCTTCCAACCCTAACCATTCTATGATTCTATGATTCTATGATAATGCAACAGGAGAAAGAATCCTATAGCCTTCAGGTGAAAATCTCTTTCATCTTGATTAATGGCAAAAAAGGCGTTTCTTTCCTGCTCTCATCTTTCCTTTCCCATCTCTATCACCACAAGAGATAAAATAGCTATAATTTAATTTTTATTTATTGGACAAATTATGAGTTTTACACTTTCTTCTTAGCTAATTTATTTTTTCATGGATGCATACATAGAACCTTTAGGTAAAGGGTTCACAATAATTTCTAATTTAACGTGCTGTATATCACAAACTGACGTATTTTTTTTCTAATCTGTTTATTCCCATAATTTGCATTTGACTAAAATCTTATCTTCCAAATAGTTGTGCAATTTCAGTATGATGACACAGCAAAAATATTTGCACACTCTTTTGATCATTTAGTACAATGGTTTTGTTAAAAAACACAGTATCTTCTTTGGATGTCTGGATTCACTCTCTTGTGTTTCTTTCATGACTCTATCCTAGACTGATGTTGCATAGTAGCATGGTAACACAAAGAGGCACAAATAGGTGAAGGAGCATTTTAATGGCTGCTCCTTTTTCTCTCCTTGAAGGTATATAAACACTGTAATCAAATCACCTTTCAATTTTCCTTTTGATAAAATATACAGATTAAACTCTTTTCATAATAAATCTCTTTTTTTTTTTTCTCTGCTCCAGGAATAATTTTTACAGCCTCTCAAAGCTTTGAATGGTTCTTTCAAGAAGAACCTCAGCAAAACTTTACTCATTATCTTTAAGATTATAGATGCCAGAGAGGGGGAGGCGTGAGCCTTGTGGGCCTTGCAGGCCTCACCCTCTGGCCTCCTGCCAGGCAGCTGACTGGGCCCAACTCGGCCTGGCCCGGCTGCAAGAAGTGGAGAGGAGATGAGATGTGAATGAGATGTAAAAAGATCCTGAGAGGCATCTGCCTGCCTGTTGTGAAGAACTTTTCTTGTGAGAGGAACAGCTGCAGACACCAAGGTCAGTTCAGAAGGAGGTGGAGGAGTAATGCAGCTCCTGGCCATGATTCCCCTGCAGCCTGCAGTGATGACCATGGTGGAGCAGGTTATCCCCTTCAGCCCATGGAGGTCTACGGAGGAGCAGAGATCCACCTGCAGTCTGTGGAGGACCCCTCATGGCGGGGGGGTGGGTGGATGCCTGAAGGAGGCTGTGGCCCGTGAAGGGCCCGCTGGGACAGCTGTTCTAGAGGAACTGCACCCCGTGGAAGAGATGACCCACAGCAAAGCAGTTTCACGAAGGACTGTGGCCTGTAGGTGGGACCCCATGCTGGAGCAGGGGAGGTATGTGAGGAGTTCTTCCCCCAACAACTAAGCAGCGGCGTAAAACAACGCGTGATGAACTGACCACGACCCCCATTCCCTCTTCCCCCTGTGCCGCTGGGGCGGGGGGGAAGGTAGTAGAGATAATGTTAAGCCTGGGAAGAGGGAGGGGTGGGGGAAGGTTATCTTGTTCCCTGTCTCATTCTCCTGCTAGTTTTAGAAATAAATGAATAGTTTTCCCCAAGTCAAGTCTGTTTTGCCTGTGACAGTAACTTTAAGGATTTCTTCCTGTCCTTATCTCAAACCTTGAGCCATTTTTTTTCTTATATCATCTCCCCCTAGTCTCTCACAGGGTGGAGGGAGTGAGAGAGAGACTGTGTAGTCTGCTCCCAATCGGGGCTGAACTACGACAACCTTCTCCTCTCAAGCAGCACAAGGGAACCAGGAATGGGGTTGTGTTTGTTCATCACAAGTTGTTTCTATTGCTTCTTCCTCCGCACACTCTTGCCCTGCTCTAGAAAAATCCTTCCAGGGGAGAGACTCCTCCACAAACTGACCCAGAATGACTTCTTTCCACAGGGTGAAGTCCTTCAGGAACAGACTGCTCCAGTGTGGGTCCCCTAGAGGTCACAAGTCCTGCCAGCAAACCTGCTCCAACATGGTATCCTCTCTCTCCACAAGTTCACAAGTCCTGCCAGGAACCTGCTCCAGCACAGGATTCCCAGAGGGTCACGGTCTCATAGAATCATAGAATAGTTTGGGTTGGAAAGGACCTTTAAAGGTCATCTAGTTTAACCCCTCTGCAAGGAGCAGGGACGTCTTCAACTAGATCAGGTTGCTCAGAGCCCTATCCAACCTGGCCTTGAATGTTTCCAGGGATGGGGCATCAGCCAGCTCTCTGGGCAACCTGTTCCAGTGTTTCACCACCCTCATTGTAAGAAATTTTTTTCCTTATACCCAGTCTGAATCTACCTCCTTCTATTTTGAAACCATTACCCATGTCCTTTCACAACAGGCCCTGCTAAAGAGTTTTTCCTCATTTTTCCTGTAGGCCCCCTTGAGGTACTGGAAGACCACTATAAGGTCTCCCTGGAGTCTTCTCTTCTCCAGGCTGAACAGCCCCAACTCTCTCAGCCTGTGCTCATAGAAAAGGTGCTCCAGCCCTCTGACTATCTTCATGGCCCTCCTTTGGACTCTCTCCAACTGGTCCATGTCCTTCTTGTGTTGGGGGCTCCAGAGCTGCATGCAGTACTCCAGTACTCATGAGAGCAGAGTGGAGGGGAAGAATCATCCCCCTTGACCTGCTGGCCATGCTTCTTTTGATGCATCCCAGGATGCGGTTGACTTTCTGTGCTTCAAGCACACATTGTAGGCTCATGTTGAGCTTCTTGTCTACCAACACTCACAAGTCCCTCTCCTCAAGGCTGCTCTCAATCTGTTCTCCACCCAGCCTGTATTTCTGCTTGGGACTGCCCTGACTCATATGCAGGATCTTAGACTTGGCCTGGGTGAACTTCATGAGGCTCTCACAGGCCCACCTCTCCAGCCTTTCAAGGTCCCCCTGGATGGCATCCCTTCCCTCCAGCCTGTTGATGGCACCACACACCTTGGTGTCGTGAATGAACTTGCTGAGCGTACACTCTATCCCACTGTCCATGTCACCAACAAAGATGTTAAACAGAGCCAGTCCCAACACTGACCCCGAGGAACTCCACTCATCACTGGTCTCCACTTGGACATCGAGCCATTGACCACAACACTCTGAGTGTCTCCTTCCAGAAAATTCCTTATCCACTGAGTGGTGCACCTGTCAGATCCATCTATCTCCAGATTAGAGACAAGTTTGTCTCCTTTGAACACATCTACCTGCTCTGGTGTGGGGTCCTCCACAGGCTGCAGGTGAATGTCTGCTGCACCATTAAACTCCATGGGCTGCAGGGGAATCTCTGCTCAGGAGCACCTCCTTTGCCTCCTTCTTTACTGATCTTGATGTCTGCAGAGTTGTTTATCTTCCAGCATTTTGTCCCTCTCTTAAATATATTATCACAGAGGCACGACAACTGTCGTTAATTTGCTCGGTCTTGGCCAGTGGTGGGTTCATCTTTGAGTCACCTGGCATTTGCTCTGTTGAACACGGAGGAAACCTCTAGCAGCTTCTCACAAAGCCACTCCTGTAGCCCCCCCGCACCCTCACTACCAAAACCCTGCCACACAAACCCAGTACAGTGTCACTCACACATTTTTGAATTAATTATATATTTGTTTCAAATTAAAAACAAAAAAAAACCAAAAAAAAAACCCCAAACAACACAAGCTTCAAAACCTTGTGGTATCTCCCTTTACTGACTATTTCCCACTGACAGCCACTTTTAGCTCAGTTCTTATTCTTTTGAGCTTGAACTTGCACAGTGCCTTGTGGCCTCTTCTGACTCTGAAATCTGTGGCTTTCTGAAAATTCTGACTGACTTCCTTTTTCTTTTAAAGGGCTTTAAGGAAAAAAAAAAAAAAAGCACTCTCTTTAACACGTTCCTAATACATTGTTGTATTACATACTGTTTTGAATAAAGAAAAATTGTAGTCAAATCACACATCCCACTACCTTCAGCCAGACATATGCTGGGGTCTAAAAGAATTCTTCATCCCTCTGCACAGAATTGGTCAGATCTCTTCCTGATGTGTTTAACTTTCTTTCACATTTATGTAAAATGGAGCCGTATCTCAATTTTTCTGGGGTGCTGAAAGGGATGCCTAATCTTAACCAAGGTCACTCAGCTCATTTTAAGAATGCTGGAACAGACAGGAGACCCTGGAGGGAGGATGAATTAAATGATCAGATCATCCTTTCTGACCTCAAACTCTATGACATTTTTCATGCACCTGGTTTTTTTCTAGCATGTGGGAAGAAGAAGGCAATTCATCTTTCTGGTTAAAAGAGGAAGCATAACAACCTCCCTTTTGTTTTTTATTTGTAGTCATCTAAATTTTCTATTTGTTTCCTCATCTTGCTATATTCTCATGTCTGTGTTGTTCCTGCTTGGGTTTTTGGCAGCCAATTTAGGGCTGCATTTCTTGAGAGTATACAAAACTAACATTGTTATGTGGCTCTTCTGACAGGCAAAGCACTCATGCAAAGCAAGATGAATGAGATGTCAGTTTTCCCTATCATGGGATCTCCATTTAGTGACCCAGATGAGAACTGAGAGAACTTGTCACAGAGACGAGACAGACCAGATATGGCTTTAAATGGAGCTCCAAATCTCATATAGTTTTGAAACTACTGCTAGAACACTGAATTTGTCATAAAAGACTTGTCAGTTCAGAGTTCATTAAGGTGAAAGATGAGAGTGTTTTATCTGGACACTCTTGAGCCCTCCTATGGTAGAAGCATGGACCAGTCACAGCCCTTGAAAGGAGAAAAAATGTGCTTTTACAGTGTTTTCTTCCAGCTTTCCTTTGGACTGAATCTCTGTGGAATAGCTCCTCCTGGTATATAAGTATTTCTTTTCCTTGTTTGTCTTTTTCGGCTTCTTTGTTAAACTTGGAGGTGTGTTTGCGATGTCAATTCAAAGTCCCTTGAGACTTGGCTGAGACTTGAGGTGAGGTGTTAAACTTCACAAGGCTGAATTGGAACGCTTAAGGTGAGAGACAGGGTTTTAATCACTTGCACTGTGGCTGCCACACTGGAAACTTTGTGACCTCAGCTGAGTTTTCTTTTACTCAGAGTCCAAAATCAATAGAAGTATTCATGACTGGAGAAATGATTTGTGTTTAACTTTGGCCCCAAAGTTGGAAAGCATCAAAAAGTGTATTTCTCAGATGTGCAGTTTACAAACTGTGACTCTGAAACTCTGAATTTTACTGTTTTGAATTCCATGTTTTGTAAATAATTCAGAACTGCAGCACCACACTTGACAGAACACTTAATCCTTCTGCTTCACAGTCATATTTGCTTCACATCACAAAGATTTGATCTCGTACTAAGTTTACTAATGCACCCTGATATTTTTTGGCAGATAGTAAAAATTATTATCATCATCATCATCATTACCATTGTCATCATCATTAAATACAGCTCCTGGGATTTTGGTGGATCACCTATAGTCTTCCAAAGATTTTATGTTACCATGCTTATTGTAATGCCAAAACTAGTTATATAAATGGATATAAAAATAAATATAAAATATATAAACAGAAAATTGTATAGATGCTGGAAAACAAAGTAGTTCAAATTTACTAGGAAACATCTCTTTTTTTTTTTTTTAAGTAGAGTCCTGGTTAACACTATCATTGAATTCTTCACAGTATCATGTAAAAATATATTGATATCAAAGCTATGTTGGGAACTAGCTGACTACGCTAAAAACATTAATTTTTCATATATGCACTAGAATAATTTATTTTTTTTCCTTATGCTGTGCGTATGTCTTGATGCAGCTCAGTGAAATAGTCAATATGATGTATAAATAAACCTCTTGGATTGCGCTGCACACAGTTCTGTTGCAATGATCCCAGGTGTATGTGACAGTGAGATTTGAAATCTTTCACTCAGTATCTGTGTACATGAATATCAATAGTTTAGAAGCAGAAGGAAATGAACTATGACTAAAAGTAACACCACACACCACAAACTTCCTGACAAAGATTCTAGTCCTGCAATTGTATCTCATCTTATGATTTAAAAGAGCTTAGGAACATGATTGTCAGATCCGCCATGTCTGTTCACGTCTTTCTGCTAACCAGCAAAGTGTGTTGCAGACATATATCCGTAAAGAAAAGAAAACCACCTTCTTTGGCATTTTCGTGGCCTAATCATGTGAATTTCAAAGATATGCACCATTATATAGTGAATCTATGGAACTCACTGCTTTAGAAGCCACACTCAGTGGAAGAAAAGGAATAAAATGATACAAATATAATGCTTTGCAGATTTGGTGTCAGAAAGTAATTTCCCATAGAAAATTAATCCATGTCCAGCAATATTTCTTCAAGTAGCTACCACTAGGGAACACCAAATGCATTGAGTTTGATCCAGTATAACAAGATTAAAGGGGAAGTGAAAAGTACTCCACTTATGTACAAACCATCAGCTGCCCAAATATGAGACAGGAAACAACTAGCCAAATGGGGATGATCTGGGAATTATAGTGAATTGCTAACTGAGCATGAGTCAACTGTGTCATGTTGTTACAAATAAAGTAAATATCAAACTGCTGTGTACAAGCAGAGCATCCCCTGCAAAACATATCCAGTAATCCTTCTGCTCACTCAGCACTGCTCAAGCCTTAGTTGAAATGCTGTGGCCAGCAATGTGCCCAACAAGTTAGAGGTTGCACAACTGGAGAGGCAATTGTAGGAACTGAGCTGTAGTTCAGATATACAGAAGCTATTTGTAACAGTAAGGACAGTGAAGCATTAGGATAGATTTCCTAAGGATCTCGTAAACACCCTGTCTTTGGAAGCATTTAAAATCAGACTGAGGAAGTGTCTATCAGGAGTGACATACTGGTAGCTGATCTTACTTTGAACTGAGGAATGAGCTGAATGACTTCTCAAAGTTTCTTCTAGCAACATTTTCTATGACTAATCACTCCCTTAATGTCCTCTTTTTCTAGATAGATAAAGAACATGGGTATGAGATCTCATTAGATTTGTAGTTAGACACAAAAAATGATTCTTTCTTCAAAAGAGCTTTAGTAAGACTCTTGAACCTAAAAACTTTTATTTCATTCTGAATAAAAGTGAGCTTTGTTCTTCCTTTGATCTGAGAAGAGGTATGCTTTCCAAAATAAGGTTCATAATGAGGCAAACTGATATTTTTTTTCTCAAGTTGATTTAGTTTATTTTAGGTTTTGTTTGTATGTTTGTTTTTATTTAATGTAAATTATTTTATTTCTGGAGAACAGAAATCTACTTATAAGCCTTTGACATGCCTTTTAGTGAATAATAAAAAAGAGTTCACTTTCACAAATTTGCAGATGTTTCCTTTGATTAGTCACAAAAACTATGTAAATACAATCATGTTGGAAGATTTAGTGTGACTGATGGAAGTGTTTATCTACTTCATGTAATTTAGCAGCCAATGGAAGCAGGATAAAGATGAAGGTGAGCTTTGTGACCAGCTTTCCCTTATAATTTGTCAGCCAGGCTTTGTTTCTGTAGTAGCTGGAACTATAAGGTAAAGGCTTTTTTATTTTGTTTTCAGAAAGTTCGATGGGAATTGATTATTTAACATATTATATATATTCTGTTTTGTGAAGACATCATCACTGTCTCCTTAACTTTTTTTTTCTAATGTGAAGTCCTTGCAAGAGATTTTATTTTTCCAAGTCATGTCCTTCATTGAATATTTGTTGAAGTTATGCCTATGGAGATGAGAAAGCATGATTAAATATTCTTTTTTTTCTTTTGGTTTGTTTTTTTTTTTTTGAGTACTGGAAAAAAAAAAAAACAACCCTGTAAAAGTCAATTTTAAATGATCAATTCTAACATGAAAGTCAATGGAGGGAGAACCACAAGATATAATTTCCCTACAACCCCTTTCCAGGCCTGCTGGATGTCTTAGAAAGATGTAAACATTAGTCAGAGAGAATCAAGACTTTAAATCAAAACTGGATGTCTTTCTAAAAGATATATTGTCCGTCAAGAAGAAGATATGAACTTGATGCATGAATTATTGGTTCAGATTTTATGGCCTGTTACACAGGTGGTTGGAATAGATAATCATAATGGTTTTTTCCACCTGTACAGTATATGAATCTGAATTCAGTGTGACTCACTGAGAGGCAAAGAATAAGTCAGTGAATCTAAATAATGGAAGAAAAAAAATAACTACAACAATAACAAAAAAAAAAAATCCCAAACATAGAGCCAATACCCCTTAATATTTTACTCTCTTTAAAAGGGGTGAAAAAGAAGTATTACTTTCCATTTTTTCTACTCTCAACTCAACTCCTAATCAAGCAAAAGAATAATGATAAAAAGTAAAGATCTGTGGCTTTGAGAGGTGCCCTGACACTTCCTGCTTTCTTGCCCACTGCTGTGGCAATTGACATGTTGGCCACCTCAGCAGGATTTCTGAGGTAAAATAAATGCAAGCTGGAAACTGGAAATTATGTTTTCTGGCTGAACGATACGGACTCAGTAATAAGAAAACAAGTAACAAATTTGCTGGTGGTACGTGAATCAAGAAATAATTTATTAGTGTTTCCACCACGACGTTTGTTCTGCTCTGCTAATGGTCATTGTAAAAATTTGCTGTAGTCATTAAAGTAGCAGATATAAGTGGAAAGCATACACAGCAGAAACAGATAGCAAGAAGTGGCCATTAAAGTCACAATTAGAAATATAATCTTACATTTTAACAACAGAGGTGTTAGGTACCTTGCAGACTGTTCTCTCAACTCACCACATTACTGCTTAAAGAGTTAATCTAAAATAGTCCTCAGTTGACATGCTTGGAAGTACCATCTTTTAGCAACATGAGAACATAGCATATGGAACCAGAAAGGCATTTAACGGCTATCTCTGTATTACTGGGTCTGGGAGTGCTTTTAAGTTAATGCTTGCAGGTACACTGCAGCTTTTTCCCTCCCCTTCAGAAATGCTCCTTCTGCCCTAGCTTTTGTGTAAAGAAAACTTGCAGGTCAGACAAGGGATATAGCTTGCTTTAAAAAGATCTCAGAGTCCTTATTGAAGCACCTCCCACCAACCCATGGAATATTTAGTTCTAATCATACTGTAAGCAATTATATCACACTATTTAATCCCAAATTTAGAAAGCTACAACTTAAAAATATGCTCTTATTCACCTATGTTCTCATTACTCACGTTTACAATAGTGAAACATTCAGATATTAAGAACTATTTTGTAATTTATGAAAAAAAATATAAATTGAAAATGTATATACTTTTATTTTGGTTAAATTTTTTCTTTAGCTAAAATAGATGTTCCTTCCACTTCCATTTCACTAGGCTGAAGTGTTCTGCAACACAAAAGGTTTTTCAAATCCTTGATCATACTAATAATCAGTCTGAACTGATATTTCTTGAATATGATTAGAACTGAGTATACTATTCCAGACAGATACCACTAGTAAAATACATTAAAGCATTACTCTCTCTGCTACAAACCTCCTTCCTGGTATTTGCAAGGATTATACGTATTTTGGGGTGAGATAAACCAAGTAATGTGGAATAGTATTTTCTCCAGTTTTCATTTTCCACTTGTTCAAATACCCTCCACACCTGTTATGCATACTAGAACCCCTTCACTAATGTATTATGAGGATCAGTACAAGATTGGCTAATTTTAGCAATTAATAGGAAAAATACACTTAATAGGAAAAATATACTCAAGTGTATTATATAGTATATTTAAGTATAGTATATAATATATTTAAGTAAATTATATATATTTCTATAGTATACTAAGTATAGTTAGTATATTGCAGTGGTCTAATGTCATCTGAACAAAATATTTTGTACTTTTACACCAATGTTTCCAAACCAAAACATTTAAGCCCTTTGACTCCTTAAAATGCCTTGAAAAATTGACTTTTTTTTTTTCTGATGGGAAATTACAGTTATTAAAAATGTAGGAATTTCTTATTGGGTAGTAAGTTTTGGCTTTTTTACTAATTCTGCTAAGACCTAAATAAAGATTTTGTGGTTTGGTAAATTGCTTATCACCAGAGTATCTAAGCAGTTTCTGAGTAAAACAGATATAAACTGTATGTCTAAGGCAATGTACATATAATCATTTAATGTTTGCAAAATGAAAGCTATTTTTTCTTAAATTACAACTCAGTGAGTTTTAAAGGGGGGGATTCCATAATGAAGGAATCAAGGTACAGCTTAAATGAAGTGCTACAATTTCAGCGACTTATTAGTAACTTACTAGTGAGGAATTAAACTGCTTCTACAGAACTCATCAATCCATTTTCTTTGTAATATGCGCCCATTATCTTCCTTTGAGGGATCTAGTTCAGGACTGAAATCCAGAAAAGGATTCTGGAATGAGCTATCATCCAGTTTTCACAGTAGATTTCACAGGTAGAGGATGGAAGTAATAATGGAAAGATGTCTTGTTGCATAAGCATTTGCAAGCACATTTTAGAGCAAATGTTTGGCACAATCACCAAGTTAGAAATTTTTAGTCCCATTGAGTGTAGGAACACTTTTCCTCAAAGGCAACTGAACTCTTGTGACTCCACTGTGCAAGAGAAGTAACAGACAAATGTGACACAGTATAAACCACAGCCTTCCTGAATTAGCAATGGACCTCAAAGACAGAACTTTGCAAGTATGAAAGGAGGCCATGTGCCAGCACAGCACAGTGACGGTGATAGAAATGTTCTTGCAGCACTGCAAGCCAAGCTGCAGTCGTGATAAATAGAAAGCAGTCATGTGAATGTGATTCAGTGGCTGTGCCACACAGCTCTGAACTGAACAGAGGATTTAATCTTTTATATTCCCATGTAATGTTACTTTCTGTGGGCTTTAAGGAAGGCACAAGATTTAGATCCCAAGAGCTTTGAAGGTTATACCTTGGTATATCTCATTCAAGGTGACCATCAGATTTCAAATGGGCTTATAGCTTAGATGTGTGTTCAAGAAAAAAAAAAGGAGATGGAGAGACAAACGAAGATGATTCCTGATAAAGCTGCTTTTTTCACAAAATCTCCCTCCAAAGATCAGAGACCTTCATGGATTTTCTGTTAGTTTCAACAAGGTTAAGAATGGATGTCAAACAAATCAAAAACATAAAAAAAGCTTCATAATGCTGTTTCTGTGGTTTTTGTGTTTTTCTCAAAGCCATATCCATCACATACGACATTTTTGTCATTGCATGGTTGTGTGAAGGCAAGCCAGATCCAAACTAGGGGCTTCATGAAGCAATGATCAATCACCCAAGACATGTGGGTTTGGTATTCAGATACAGCTGGACACTGTATTGCTAAAATAGCATGAGAAATTATTTTATTGCGTAATTTCTGTGTTTTTCATGCGTGATAAGATTTGGATTTTTTCCAAACCATTTACTCAGACCTACTTCTTTCTATCTGTGTACTTTTAATACCCCTGAAATGAGTTTTTCTTGTGATGTCATGGAGAAACTGAAACTGTAGTGGAAAAGTGGACAACACTGACAACAGACAATTCAGTAACTGCAGATGGAAAACATCACTGTGGGAAAACTCACATGATTAAGCCATTGATTAAAAATAAATTGTACTGTTAAATTATGTTTCCATTAATTTTACGTACGGACAGGAAGCAGGAACATTCCTAGAACACTTAACTTTACATCTCATTGACTGACAAAACTGAATGTTTACTACTCAGTATATTTTCAACAGTAGAATTTATTTTCCGTAGTTTACACATTTTTAAGCCCTTCTCTTTTTTCCTCCCTATGCCAAAACCAAACACAAAAGTTTCCCTTAATAATAATACAATTATTTATTTTTATCATTTAAATAACTGAATTTGGATCAATTGAAGTCTTTTGCAGAACCCTAAAAACACAGATTAGAAGGTATTATACACTACCTGAGGTGTTATAAACTACAGTTTCTTCACTGATGCTTTTGAGAAATTTCCTTTTGCTTTGTTTGGAGGACTGCTGTAAGGTGCCCTAGCAGCCATCTCTTCTCCAGACTGCACGAGCCCCAGTCCCTTGCCCTCTCTTTGCAGGTCAAGTGCGTGTACCACTGTGACAACCCTCCACCAAACTCACTACAGTTTATCAACATCTTTCTCTTCATATGCTCAGAAAAAAAATAATTGTTTTCTACACAAGCCACATTGCCATAGATCAAACGTTCAATTTTTGTGCAACAATTCCTTTCTGCAAGGTTGGCACTCAGGTTTAGTTTATGAATAAGTGTTAGTACATACACACAGATAAATGTTTCATAAAATGATTGTTTACAGAAGAAGCAGTCATTCCCAGCAGGTTTAATAAAACATCCACAAAAGAACCTCAGTGCACTCCAGGAGATCACCTGTATTGCCCCTGGAGTGGTTCTCCTGGGTCATAATCTGTGGAAATGAATATCCACCAGACCGTTGTCTCTTCTGACTAATAAAGCAGAGCTGGTGCAACTGAAAACTGATGTCAAAATAATATCAGCTATTAACCTTTTTGACTTGCCAGTTTAAAAACTGAGCTCATTTTCCATGATCTTGTGAATTTATGATTTCATTGCAATTTGAGGATGATCAAATGCAAGGTATAATGTGCGGGTTAAGAATCTGATTTTTAAAAGTAGGATTTTAACTTAAAGGCAACTGAGATGACTAAATTCACAGACAAGATAATTTAGGTTAATAATGTAGTCAATAAACTGGAACAAACTTCTCCTGGTGGTAATTTAGTGTACTCTTGAAAAAGAAACTTTTTTTTTTCCCTCAGTCTCTTTTATTGACTTTTCAAAACTATATTCTTTGTATGTGAATTCTTTTTACAGCTGGAATCCAAAATAAAAGGTAGGAGAACAATCTCAGAAGTCTGTTATTGAAAACTAATTTTTAAAACAATTTCTATATAAAACCTGACCTAAGTAATCATTTTAAATATGTGAAATAATACTTATGTGAAGTAAAATGTTTTCTTGATTTAACATTTAGAATTATATATTATCCTTACCCTTAGTAATTAAGATGAAAAATATGATTATGTATTGTAGTTTATGTTAAAAGTAATCTCACTCCCAAAATTAATGTTTAATGAATAATTAATTTAAAAACAAGAAAATGCACAAAACAATAAATGCAGTAAAATATTATTTATACAGGAAAAGGGAAATACCAATGAAATTTGCAGTGGCTGGATATCTCAGAAGAAAAATAGGATAAAATAAAATTAATCTCAATCATTAATGGATGAAAGTAATGATTTATCTGAGGTGCTGTGGTTGCTTTTAGGTGCTGTAAAGTCTTCATTTAGCAACAGCGTAGACATATGCACATAGGCGCTCCACTTGCTCTCTGTACCATCCCTCAATTTCTTCTCCTCAGTCTTTCTATATTGAACTTCTTCCTGCCCATCTTGAGAGAAAAACTTTCAACTAGCCCCAGCAGTTTCAGATTTTCTGAGTTTGTTTTCTTCTCCACCTTACAAGGCTATAATTGTTGTGTCCCAGAACACTTCACTCCTGTCCATCGTAATGAAACATGAGTTGCCGCCAGATAATGCTTACCTAGTGATAAGCAGAAGCTTATTACTTCAAAGTATCTGGGATTGTATGAGCACCAGGGCAGTCATCTTCAAATACAGACTGAGGAGTTTGCTAAGGAAGATGACAGCTAGATAATGAGGATTATGAATAACTTAATCCATAGAGAAAGCAACTAGAATCTGTGACTGAGTGAGCCAGAATTGTCCTGTATGAGGGAAGGGGGGAAAAAAAAGGAAATATTTATATGGTGTACTTACTTAGGTACATCCATATTGAGGAGCACAGTATTTTTATCTAGTTAAACAGATTTTTAAATGAAAGGAAGGGACAATACAATGGAAAAGATAAATCAAATACAGAATCTGAATTACTGTGTTGAGCAAGATGTGAATGGCATCAGTTGTACTCTGGAGGTGACTCTCTCTCCCTGCCAATTATACACGGAGCCTAGACAATTAGTTTAGCTACACACCTAACTTAAAATGGCTAATGTTATTGAGATTATTCCCTTCCAATTAATTCAATTTAAAAGTTTGTCAATACAGATGTCACAGTGGCCAGATCAAATTCTAAATAATGGACAAATATATTAAAACTGCAAGTCAACTTCATCATGTATAGACTGATAGAGGATATATTCTTCTCTTAAGACTATAATTTTAACTTTTCTTTCATTCTGCCTTTTAATTGCTCTTCAGCCAAGTATTGATTTCAGGTAAGTACTGTGATTTCTGAGAACACTGGGGTTTAGGTTTTATATAATGCTGGTACTGTGTCACCTGCATAACACTGGCACTTCAGCTCTTGTTAGTCATTACCTCTCTCAACAGCTTTACAGATCAGTTGAGCAGAGACAGAATTTTAGCAGAATATGAAGCTTTGGGCTTGGAGATGAGAACAATAAAAGCCTACATTGCTCCTTAAACTCTGAATTTGGTGACAGAAGAAACAAAAGAAAATCACTTCACCAATAGCTGATGAGTGTTGTCTTAGTAGGATGTATGACCAAGAGGCTGCCTCAGGTTCTGTGTGCCAGTTCATAACTCTCAGCACTAAATGTTATGCATTTTTTCTAGTGAGTTTGCGGTCTTATAGTACAGAAATAAATTTGAAATTGAAAAAGGGTCACTAAGACTCCACTAAAAATAATTTCCTGTCTTTAAAATGAGTGGTTTATAAACATTTAAATTAAATGTCATTAATATATTAGGAAATCATGAGCTTTTTTCAATATAGGATATGGGAAAAAAAATTCAAAATTATTCTTTAAAAAATAAAAGTAAGGAAAAAAAAATAAGCTATAGCTGATTGGTGACAGTAAGGAGGTCGCCTGTCTTGTTTTGTGCAGAATTGCTGGAGCCAGCTAAAAAGTTTTTCTGAAAGACACTGAGATTCTAAACATGTAAGGATGAAGGCAAATAATGTGTTTTCTGGCATTAGAATACTAGCTAATCTGGATTCTGTATTTATGTCTTCAGTTAGAGGATAAGGTTTGACAAATGCACTTGCCCACTTGCCAGTTATGAGAATAAACTTTTCTTGGCATGTTGGGACTTACACATCAGTTGCTGCAAGATTCAAAAGTTTTATTTAAAAGTCAAGCAACCACTAGCCTAGATTTTTATTTTCCAGAAATAAGTGATTGATGGTAAGTATGTGAAACCTGATGCTTAAATATCCACTAAGAAACTGAGATGTGGCTGAACTATACTTGGGAACAAGAAATTAGAAGAGTTCCTAAGTCTTGTAATCTAGGCACGGTCAGTCTATCAGGTGTTCCTGAAATATTAATTCCTTTTGTTTTCTTTCATAAAAACTCAGCTTCTTACTTCAAGCCACCAGGTAGGAGGGAGCACTGTAGTTCTGCTGCCATGCTGTATCTGTGCTGTACTTCCACTTTGCATTTTGCTTCGGCCACTGTGATCACTGCTTTTATTATTACTTCTGAAAAGCAGAATAGAACTTCTCATCTTGATTGTCTTTATCTGTCCTTGTATCCTTTTGTTATTTTGGTCATCAGTTTGACAAATCAAAATCCCACACCGTATGTACATGCTAGGAAAGATAGTGGGGTTTAGTCCCGGGAAAATAAGAAAAATAAATCCACTAGAGAGTATATCTATAATTTATGGTGGACTGCAGTGCAGACATGTAGAGCCAGTAAGACATGTGGAATCAGGATCTCCCAAATCATATCTGGAAACAGCATGGCCACAGCAGGCTGATTCATCACCACTTTGCATTTTGCTTCGGCCACTGTGATCACTGCTTTTATTATTACTTCTGAAAAGCAGAATAGAACTTCTCATCTTGATTGTCTTTATCTGTCCTTGTATCCTTTTGTTATTTTGGTCATCAGTTTGACAAATCAAAATCCCACACCGTATGTACATGCTAGGAAAGATAGTGGGGTTTAGTCCCGGGAAAATAAGAAAAATAAATCCACTAGAGAGTATATCTATAATTTATGGTGGACTGCAGTGCAGACATGTAGAGCCAGTAAGACATGTGGAATCAGGATCTCCCAAATCATATCTGGAAACAGCATGGCCACAGCAGGCTGATTCATCTGAGTGGAGTAATCTTCAATGTCTTTACAATGAACCTGTCTTCTGTATGAATCAAGAAAAAATGAGAATAAAAGATAGTTTTATATTTATTTCATACTACCCGCAGCCATGAGAAACATTGGAAAGATGAAGAAGAATTTCTTCAGAAACACAAAAATAGAAGATATATCCCACTACTTCTTTCTTGTATATATGAGACCTTGGAAAGGTCTCTGTCATGTCCAATAGGTAAACCTTCAGGCCTGTCTAGAAGATTGAGCTTCTAGTAAAGAAGTAACTCTATATGGTATTGCACTAAGTAGAACTATCTTGACTCCATACTCATTCTACCATCTGCCTCTTGAATGCTTGATTATGCCTTCAGGGAACATTACCCTCTGGATCTCTTGTTTGTCTTAAGCAAAGCAAACTCCTTATACCTTCCTCTGGGATGAAGAGATTGAGAGCAGACCTGAGGAGAAGGACTTGGGGGTACCGGTGGACCAAAAGCTGGACATGAGCCAACAACATGTGCTCGCAGCCTAGAAGGCCAACTATATCCTGGGCTGCATCAAAGGAAGTCTGGCCAGAAGGTCGAGGGAGGTGATTCTGCTCCTCTGTCCCACTCTGATGAAACCTCATATGGAGTACTGCGTCCAGCTCTGGAACACTCAGCACAGCAAAGATGAGGACCTGTTGGACCGAGTCCAGAGGAGGGCCACAAAGATGATGAGAGGGCTGGAGCACCTCTCTTATGAGGACAGGCTGAAAGACTTTGGGCTGTTCAGCCTGGAGAAGAGCAGACTCCAAAGAGACCGTATTGTAACTTTTCAGTACTTATAAGAGATGAGAACAAACTTTTTAGCAGGGCCTGTAGTGACAGAACAAGGGGTAATGGTTTTAAACTATACGACAGTAAATTTAGACTAGATATAAGGGAGACATTTTTTTTTATGATGAGGGTGGTGGAACATTGGAACAGGTTGCCCAGAGAGGTGGTTGAGGCCCCATCCCTGGAAAAAATTGAGGTTGGACGGGGCTCGGAGCAGCCTGATCTAGTTGGATATGTCTCTGCTTATTGCAGAGGGGGTTGAACTAGACGACCTTTGAAGGTCCGTTCCAATCCAAATTATACTATGTTTCTATGATTTTAATGGAGATGGTATAATCATGGACATGGCAAAGGCAAAAATCTAAGCCCTTCACTAAAATATCCAATACCTTATTTATTTTGGCTGAATGAAACAGATCAATTTCAAATTCAATTGTCTACCATCAGTATGGATAAGCCAACAGCAACATCCAAACTTTTCCCATTATACTTAGGAGGATTCCAGCTGGGACATCTCTATACAAGTGTTTTATTAAATGATACAGTCATAAGACAAGCAGAAACAGACAGTGAATGAATGCATTGGTTTCAGAACTAATACAGTATATGAAAAATTTAAATGAGAAATGGAAAGTAAAACATGGAAGAAAATGAAGATAAATATGTCATAAGACTAAGAGAATTGGAAAGAACATGTAACTTCAGCAATGCAGTCTCTGAAATAAAAAATGATTTATAATTCCTCGCACATTTAGTCTACTGAACAGAAAAATCCTTAAGATCTGAGATGAACTGAAGAACTACTGGTAATAACCAGAGGACTTGAATAGTAACAAATTCAGTCCAAAGAAATAGACTATTACTTGAGTGATTTACAAGTGTGCTCTGAAAGAAAAGTATGTAAAAGAGAAAGATTCTATATTAAAAAAAAAGGTTGCTATTGATATGGAGATGGACTGCCTTACAGGATAGATACCCAGCATTTAAGAAAACAATGGCTTATGTGGGAAAGGCACAGTAGTTTCTGAAGTGACAGGCAGGGAGTCATTATTACTAATTACTCCAAGCCAGAAGAATATTTTTAATGATTATAAATGGTAGAGATCTCAATGTCCAGAAGTAAAAAATGTATATACAATGCAAGAGAAAGCTGGTGAGCAAGGCAGCAGAAATAAAACAATTTTTTTTTTACTTCATGCAAATAAATAGGTACCTTTTCTTCCTTCTTCCCCTCTCTTTTTTTTTTTTTAAGAGTTAGCACATTTTAAGATAAATTATATAAAGAGATAAATAGAGCATCAGTGGCTGTTAAAGTGAAGAGGAAAAGAATCATACTAAGGCACACAATATCAGATTTTATCCATATGGTATAAAAAGGCTACTAGATGAGAAACGCTTATCTGTGACTTCAAGGAAAGATAAAAACGCCTGAGTAACAAAAAAAAAACTTGAACAAATGAACAAAAATCCCCAACCACTCCCAGCAATTTTTGAAGTGTTGGTTCAAGAAAATAATTGTCTTTTTCAAGGAGATGTTGGGCAAAAAGACAGGACTGCACATAGATAAACCGGTATCTCCAGTATTAAAAAACCATAGAGTACTGTATCTTGGTAAATTAAAGACAGAAGAAAAGCTACGGTAATAAAAGAAAAAAAAAATCCAAAACCAAAACCAAAACAAAGGAAAAGCAACAAGACATAATCAAAAAAGGAAGCACTGGAATCTGTTTATACTACCAGGTACTATGAGGGTGTTGTGGTCTTGTTTAGTGAGGGGGGGCCTAAGGTGGTAGCTTCTGTAGGAAACTGCTAGAAGTTGCTTCCCTTTGTTCAGTGGACCCGACCGGGCCTAGGGCGGACCTGCTGCTGGCCAAGGCCGAGCTGATTGGTTGCAGAATGTCCCGTGATAACACCTCTGCGATAACGTATTTAAGAAGGGGAAAACAGAAAAAAAAGGGGAGAAGAGAAAATGTGAAGAAGCTGAGTGGGGGCAGCGGCACAGAGGGGGAGGTGCAAGCCTCATGGGCCTTGCAGGCCTCACCCTCTGGCCTCTCGCCAGGTGGCCAACTGGGCCCGACTCGGTCCGGCCTGGCTGCAAGAAGTGGAAAGGAGATGAGCTGGATGATGTGAAGAGATGTTAAGAGGCATCTGCCAGCCTGTTGTGAAGAACTTTTCTTGTGAGAGGAACGGCTGCAGACACCAAGGTCAGTTCAGAAGGAGGGGGAGGAGTAATGCCGCTCCTGGCCAAGATTCGCCTGCAGCCTGTGGTGACGACCATGGTGGAGCAGGTTGTCCCCCTGCAGCCCATGCAGGTCCACGGAGGAGCAGAGATCCACCTGGAGCCCATGAAGGATCCCACACCAGGGGAGGTGGATGCCTGAAGGCGGCTGTGGCGCGTGGAGGGCCCACTGGGACAGCTGTTCTGGAGGAACTGCACCCCGTGGAAGAGATGACCCACGCCGGAGCAGTTTCACAAAGGACTGTGGCCTGTGGGAGGGACCCCACAACAGAGCAGAGGAGGAATGTGAGGAGTTCTTCCCCTGACCATGAAGCAGCAGCGTGAAACAACGCGTGATGAACTGACCGCAACCCCCATTCCCTTTTCCCCCCTGTGCCGCTCAGGAGGGGAAGGTGGTAGAGATAATGTTAAGCTTGGGAAGAGGGAGGGGTGGAGGGAGGTTATCTTGTTCTCTGTCTCATTCTCCTGCTAGTTTTAGAAAGAAATGAATAGTTTTTCCCAAGTTGAGTCTGTTTTGCCCATAACAGTAACTTTAAGGATTTCTTCCTGTCCTTATCTCGAACCTCGAGCCGTTTTTCCTTATTTTATCTCTCCCTATTCTCTCACAGGGTGGAGGGAGTGAGAGAGAGACTGCATAGTCTGGTCCCGATCGGGGCTGAACTACGACAGACGGACAAATCCCTGGGTGGATAAGGAATCGGCTGTAAAACCAAAAGTTACTGGCCCTTGAGCCTGTGTTTTCCTAATTGTGTCTTAAGAAAGTTCTTAACAGTGAAGGATGCACAGCAACTAACTTCTAACAGGCAGACAATTTTTTTGACATGGAAAGTTTGGGTGCTGAGTTTATTAAGCATTATTGTCATCTAAATGAACCTTTAAGAAGTTTGACTGAATGAGAAAGCATTTTAGGAGAATAAAATGTATGAGACAGCATTTCAGACTTTTAGCTGAATGGTTCTACAAATACGTCCTGCCTCATTTTGACTCAGCAGCATAAACACAAACAGTAGATCACTTCCAGCTGCACATTCAGTCAGGCTAGCAGCAACTTTAAAAGCACAGAAAGCACAAATGTATTTCATATGCAAGTTGGATATTTGCTAAGGTAGAGATGTAAAAAAAACCCTGCAGCTTTAATTTGGTGATACATACATTTTCAAATGTACATCTGTAGAGCTCTTTTTTTTTCAGTACAGTTTTTTCAGAAGACCAAGCTTTGACTTTGTTATTTAATCTGAAGATAAAACAGCAAGCAAAACCAGAATGATAGGGACTGAGATAACAAGATTAGGACTTAAAGATAGTACTCAAACTTGTCAAGGACAAAAATTCAGCAAATTATTTGTCTAGCCAATGACTTTATGATGTAAGGAATAAACTTTCTAGAGTAGTGAACATATCAGCCACAGTGACAATGACAATTAAACAAAAAAAACCAGTGTAGACCCGTTTTCTTAGTATGGATGTGTCATAGTTCAGCCCCGATTGGGACCAGACTACGCAGTCTCTCTCTCACTGCCCCCACCCTCTGAGAGACTAGGGGGAGATGATATAAGAAAAAAACGGCTCAAGGTTTGAGATAAGGACAGGAAGAAATCCTTAAAGTTACTGTCACGGGCAAAACAGACTCAACTTGGGGAAAACTATTCATTTATTTCTAAAACTAGCAGGAGAATGAGACAGGGAACAAGATAACCTCCCCCTACCCCTCCCTCTTCCCAGGCTTAACATTATCTCTACTACCTTCTCCCCCACTGCGTGGCACAGGGGGGAAGAGGGAATGGAGGTCACGGTCAGTTCATCACGCGTTGTTTTACACCACTGCATCATCACTGGGGGAAGAACTCCTCACATTCCTCCTCTGCTCCAGCGTGGGGTCCCTCCCACGGGCCACAGTCCTTCGTGAAACTACTCTGGCGTGGGTCATCTCTTCCACGGGGTGCAGTTCCTCCAGAACAGCTGTCCCAGCGGGCCCTCCATGGGCCACAGCCTCCTTCAGGCCTCCAGCTGCTCCAGCATGGGGTCCTTCATGGGCTGCAGGTGAATCTCTGCCCCTCCATGGACCTCCATGGGCTGCAGGGGGACAACCTGCTCCACCACGGTCGTCACCACAGGCTGCAGGGAAGTCTTGGCCAGGAGCCGCATTACTCCTCCCCTCTCCTTCTGAACTGACCTTGGCATCTGCAGCCGTTCCATACAACAGGCTGGCAGACACCTCTCAGGATCCTTTTTACATCTTATTCACTTCTCATCTCCTCTCCACTTCTTGCAGCCAGGACGGGCAGTGTTGGGCCCAGTTGACTGCCTGGCGGGAGGCCAGAGGATGAGGCCTGCAAGGCCCACAAGGCTCATGCCTCCCCCTCTCTGCCCCCACTCAGCTGCTTCACATCTTCTCCTCCTTTTTTTTTTCCTGTTTTCCCCTTCTTAAATACGTTATCGCAGAGGCGTTATCACGGGAGTTTCTGCTACCAATTGGCTCAGCCTTGGCCAGCAGCAGGTCCGCCCTAGGCCTGGCCGAGTCCGTTAAACAAAGGGGAGCGATTTCTAGCAGTTTCCTACAGAAGCTACCACCTTACACCCCCTCTCACTAAACAAAACCAGAATAGGATGTGACCAAAAGTGGAGTTCTTTTGCAAGCAGGAAATTTTTTCTGCTACCTCTCTTTCTTCTTGCCTGTTGTTCTTTATTTCCTGAGTGCTGTATCTGCTTGCAGGGGTTTCCACTAGTGTATGCTAAACAAACTCTTCAAAAAGTCCTGTATACTTTCAAAGTCACACATCTAATCTTAGGCAGCTCACTAGTCTCTCAAAATGAGTAACTAAACCAGACTCATAGAATCATAGAATAGTTAGGGTTGGAATGGACCTTCGAAGGTCATCTAGTACAATCCCACTGCAAGAAGCAGGGACATCTCCAACTAGATCAGGCTGCTCCGAGCCCCATCCGACTAAATATTTCCAGGGATGAGACATCTACCATCTCTCTGGGCAACCTGTTCCAATGTTCCACCACCCTCATCATAAAAAAAAGTCTCCCTTATATCTAGTCTAAATTTACTCTCGTATAGTTTAAAACCATTACCCCTTGTTCTGTCACTACAGGCCCTGCTAAAAAGTTTGTTCTCATGTTTCTTATAAGCCCCCTTTAAGTACTGAAAAGCTACAATATGGTCTCTTTGAAGTCTGCTCTTCTCCAGGCTGAACAGCCCCAACTCTTTCAGCCTGTCCTCATAAGAGAGGTGCTCCAGCCCTCTCATCATCTTTGTGGCCCTCCTCTGGACTGACTCCAACAGGTCCTCATCTTTGCTGTGCTGAGCGTTCCAGAGCTGGACACAGTACTCCATATGAGGTTTCATCAGAGTGGGACAGAGGAGCAGAATCACCTCCCTCGACCTTCTGGCCAGACTTCCTTTGATGCAGCCCAGGATATAGTTGACCTTCTAGGCTGCGAGCACATGTTGTTGGCTCATGTCCAGCTTTTGGTCCACCAGTACCTTCAAGTCTCATTTTCTTCCCTTTCTGGACTGTGTAAAGCTTTCCTTTAAAGTTTTCAAGCTATGACCCTCTGGCATCTAGAACCAGCAGTCTCCTTTCATACTCCCTCTCCCCTTCTCCTATAACTTCCATATCATAACAAACACTTTCATTACTTGCTCCATGATTTAAAAAATTCCTGCATACATCTGCCCACCCATATGTTTGTAGTTTTTTTTCTGAAATCTGTCAGTTCAAGTAACTCCTCCACATCAGGCTTAAGAAAATACATTTCACAATATTCCTCTAACATTGATATGTGTGGTTTATATGTTTTATATATAAATACATTTGTAAATATGTATGTATGCATATGTATGCACACATGAGTATATCAATAAAGGAATACCAACAATATTGAAGAAAGAATGTACAATTTCTTCCACAGGAAAATGTCATGTGTAACTCTCTTAAAATGTCTGTGAAACTTTATACTGGTTGTAAATTTGACCAGACATCTATCTCTTTTACCTGATTAATCCATCTAACCTAAAAATGTAAGGGTTTTTTTTTGTTAATTCCTCCATTATAATTTAAGTTTCTGTTCTGTGTATTCAATAACACCTTCTAGGATAGAGACTAGGCCTTTTCCATAAAGCTTCTAGAAAACTTGCAGCTATTACAGGCTAAAAGATACCACTGAACTTGAAGTCTCTATTTATTAGAAATTCTCTCTAATAAAAAGAAAGAAAGTAGTATAGCAGAAAAGAGTAGCACATCTACTCTCAAGCTAGCTCTTAAGGCAAATGGAATGAAGACCTTGGAAACTTCCGCAGAGCTGATTCACTGAGAATTGTTTGTTCACTTCCAATCTCCGGTCATTGAACCTTTTCCATAGCAACTGCAAGTATTTTTTTTCCTATAGGTGGTTTTCTAAACTGTCTGCAGGCTCTTATATCAAAGCACAGTTGTCTAAACTCCAACTTCATGGTTTATTGTTTTCATCAACATTCAGTTGCCTTCAATTTTTATTTAAAATAGTCACCTCCCATAACACAAACACAGAAGAGAGTTCAGGTGAATCAGCTAAATTAGATAGCAGTTGTATATCTAAATCCTATTCATATGGGAGCACTATCTACAACTTTAGTAGCATTCAGATGTAAACAAAAATTAAATATCACCAAACAGTAGAATTATCCATTAAAAAGATCTTTTCAGATGGCTGAAATCCTCTCTTCCTCTTAAAAGACATGAAATTAATAATAACAGCTGGTTTGGGTACAGCCTTGTTGATATTTGTATAATGTCCCATTATTGTAAATGGGGTCTGGCTTCCTGCCAGATCCTGACGTGGCTGCAAGCTGTTTCAAGTGCCATCTAATATTGAACCCATCAATCAAAGCATTTTTTCCTCTGTCACCACTTGCATTTTATGAAATATCAGAATGAGATGCCACACTTGCATCTACTCTAGTGTGAGATGCAGTGCATCACCCAGGTGTAGAGCCACATCCTTTTGAGTGCAGTGCCCGTGAGTGTGCTAACATCAGGACTGTTCTCCGGAGGCTAACTTTCCACTGGGTAATTTGGAATCTTATCAAAAGCCCATTGAAGTCAAAGGAAATATTTCCATTGATCTCAGAGGGCTTTGATCAGGCCCATGGTGAGCCTGTACTTTAGCAGTCTTTTAGTGCTCTTGCAACATGCACAGCCAAATGACTACACTTAATCTTTTGAATAAAAATATCATGAAAGCCAGCACAGTCCAACTGACTAGAGTAAAAAAATGGGAAACAGACTTTGCAAGTGGAATTTGGCACCTGAAAGACTTTTCAGTTCAACCTTTAGGCAATCAACAGTATTCACAATTGCCTTTGGCTAGTTGCTGTTGATGTTTCAATTCTATCAGCTGTTTTCTGGTGCCAAGGTGCTTTTTTGCTAGTTTGCACCTAAAGCCCACCAACATTAATCAAATAGGTGTTTTCTACCAAGCACATAGACTTGTTCTAATGTGTGTTCATACATGGCTAAGCCTTCCCCATGCTTTTCTGCACAAGATCAGTGCACTTCACATGTGCAAATCAGGAGTGAAAACTCTTCTCTACTGGATATTTTTTGTTTGTGGGAGTTCCCACTGTCAATGTTTTAAATGCCATCATTTAACTAGAGAGACATTTCAATGTGACCCACTCTTCTTTGAGGTTTTAATTTAGTTCTAATTATTGGATTATTGTGAAGAATGAGCAGAGGTAGTCTTTTCCTGGCCATGCTTCACAGAGGATATACTGTTCATCTCCTGGACATCCCAGGTGGGTTTTCCTCCCAGTAGAATGCTGTTTACTTGAGTTAATTCTCCCTGCCTTAGAAGTATTTCAGGGAACATCTATCTCAAATTGCTGATCTCTGAATCTCTTTTCAAAGAAGACATTATATGTGGGGGACGTCATGAATTTGGCAGTAAGACGTGAGGAAAATGCTGCAGCAGATGTCAGAGTTGTGGGTATGCCTTCTGTTTACCTTTGGACTTGCCTCAGCTTCTGCACATTTGAAGTTACACTCTTTGGGAAAGCTTCCTTACATTAAATTTGAGGGCTACAAAGATTGGAGTTATGTGACCCACTACAGACTCAGAAGAGATGTTTGGTCTCCTGACCAGTGTGTTTAACACTGCCTTTATGACCAAAATTATTTCAGAATTACACTGATACTAGATTTCTCTGGAAACAGAAGTGGGAATTCATGGCTCCAGATGAAGTTGACTTTAATCTTTTTTTTTTAAAATGAAGTGACCTAGTAAGGAAAATCTAAATGAATACCAGGAAATTGCTGGTAAGATATTGTAGCACTGACTCCCCTATGGAAATATTTTGCAAGATAACACCTACAGATGCAGCAATTTAGTGATCTTAAGTGTATCTAAAGTGGAAATAAACTCATATGTTTGAATCTATGCTTTTGAAAGATAATATTTATTGGTTTTTTAAGACTGCATGTCTATAACTAGCTACTTGACTTCATACTGAGAAACAAAATGTAGCCTGACTTTCAGAACAAAACTAAGTAGTGGTGTACATGTCTCCAGAAATCAAGTCAGTAGCACATTATGTTTGAGTACTAATAATGTGCTTAGGAATATGTATGTTAAGGTAACTGTTAGAGAGTTATAAAAATAGAGAGAACTGTGGGGCAAAGTAACTGATGGGTGTTTGTCTTGTTACTGCAAGCAAACCCTTAATTTCTACAACAGTTCATTGCTTACATAACATAATTAGTCATGGACACAAGCCTTTATGATTTTTGATTTTTTTTTGCTAGTTCTTTATTAAAGCAGATGAAGGAGAAACATTTCAAAAGCATTAAAGTGACTTAGGGGCCTGAAGTAGACACTTCAAAAGCGGTCCATGCATATTGGGTTTTTAAGGTCTCTAAAGTGATAGACAAGCATCATATAGAACTTTTAGAAGTGCTCAGACCCTATAAAGAAACCTGAGATTATAAGGGTAACTTTGGCTACTATATTTATAAATGTGTCTAGAGCTCCTAATTCACTCTGGTGAATTTTGAAGTGCTACCTATAGCCTTTTTTCGTCTAAACTTAAAGTTGTGCCTGTGTGTGGGGAACTTTGAAGAGCTTACTCTTTGGGAAATAGCTCTCACTTCAAAGCTCTGTGATTGGTGAAAGTTTTGACAAGGGCTGTGCTTAGGTGGAAAAAAGCTTTGAAGAGGGCCATACGTACAGAAAAAAAAAAAACTTGAAAGAAGCCTGTGATTTGGAGAACAAGCTTTAAAACAATCTGTTATGGTGGAAGAGAGCTTTAATTAGTTGTGCTTTCTGAGATTGCTATTTATTTTTTCCATGTTTTTTGTGACTAAGTATTTTGTCTCCAGGTTGGTTTTTGTTTTGGCTTGTTTCCTGCATGTGGGTTTTTTAATTTTTTTTCACAGATCACAGATTGTAACATTTTAGAAGCTTATACACAAATTTTAGCCATTAGAATATCTGGAAATCTGTGATAGAGTCAGAAGCCGGACATTAGAATGTGGAGTATTACTTACCAGTCCTTTACTGTGGAAACAGAGGGATAGACAACTGTGTCAATGTTGCCATGGTGAGTAAGAGGGGAGTACTTTGTGGCCGGCAAACAAGAGCTGGCATTTTCCAGACTAGTAAGGCTATACTCACGTCTCACCCGAGGGAATAAGGTTGTTTTATATGGGCAAAAATTGGTCCTTGTAAAAGGAGAAGCAAATTTGTACAAAATCTGTGACTCACTGTGCAGCATTAGAAAATCTGCAGATGAAATTTGCAAGTGGGCCAGTGACATAGGTTGCTCTTTATGCGTTTGGGGCTGGGTGAGCATTGGGGGTTTTGTTGGTTATTCGGGGTAAGGGTGACAATAGGTTAATGCTGTGACAACAGGTTAATGCTGTGACAACAGAAGGTGATAAAATATTTCTTTGAGTGACTAGCTGCACTCAATCTGATGTGGGAATTCACTATTCACTTTACAATCAACATTTCATCCATGATTCTTTTATTGAATTTGTAGTAAGAAATTGGGTATGTTCAGTTCTGATAATCATTGAGAACTGAACTCCCTCTTTTCCTGCCACTGTTTCTGTAAAGAGAAGCACTGACAGTCAGGCATACTTCATAAAATTCCCTTTGTTCCAGCACAGAAAACTTTATTCCATAAAGATGGACTTCTGATGCTCTGCTACAGCTGATCAGACATAGCAGTATATTCATTAGTCATGGAGTCTAACCCACAGTCACAAAACAAAATAGAAATCATTTTATCTCCCAAGTGGTCTAACCCTATTCAATGTTAGACTGTGTTATTTATCAGCCTATCTGGGATTGTGTCATTCTTTACTGCTACAGCTCAGTGACTTTGTGAAAGGAGGATATGTGTCTTTAAAAATTCTGGTAACAGATCATGCTTTGGAGTACAAGGGCATCCTAGGGGAGTGAAGATCTGTATGTAGGATTATTCTTTTCTTAAGAAAAAATGCTACATCTCATCTAGAAAATTGGCAGCTAATTTTGCTGCCAACCACATCAGCAATCATTTTAGTCTATACCTATTCTTTTCTTAGATTAGTACATTCAGCATCAATGAATACTAAGAAGACAATGACGTACCATGGTGAAATCCAGGGCTGAGGTGACTGCAGGGTATTTTTCCAAGAAAGCAATCAATGGAAGACAGAGCTACTCAGCAACACTGAAGGTTAAGTCACTGATTCAAATGCCTGAGCTTCATATTTAGGTGCCTAACCTTAAAATGCTGTTTTATATTGTGTATTTCACAAATGCACATTTAATAAAGCATCACTTTAATCTATTGTGGCTTCAAGTTCTGAAAAAAAATTATTCTTGTTTATAAACATTACTGTCTAAAAAAATACAGAAATTCTCCAACATTTTAAGCCTGATGAAAAAATACAAATTATCTGCACAGTAGTTCTATATATCATTGCACTGCATATGTCCATTAAATTATAAAAACAATATCCTTTTAAAGCTGAGCATTGAGAAAGATCATGCAAGTTAACAATCTCTTGAACTAATATCATTTAGTCAGGGCATTTTGAGCTGAGAAATATAGGTTTCTGAAAATCAACAGATCTACAAATGCATATCAGGGTTCTTGCATGTTTTTCTTTTTTATCACCACAGATGGTGCAGTTCACCTCATTGGAACTTTGATTTAAATCTCTGAAAGTGATACAGTCAATATTGAATTCAGGCACTCATTTGCGTCACACAAAAATGAGACTATTTTTAATGATAGATATAAAGTTTCTTCTGAAATAAAAAGTGAAAATGAGAAGCTAACAATTGCAAGCAGAAATAGCACCAGTAACAATTGAATAATCTGTTCCTACATGCCAGAAATGTCTCCTTACCTTCTGCCTTGTATCCATAGATTCAGATAGCAAATGCTGAAATTTCTTGTTAAATTGTATTGAAATAGCACTGAAAACAGAACTTGAGATGTTCTAGCTGGAAAAGAAAAAATATATATATTCTACAGGCCTCAAAACTAGACATTTTACAAAGGCAATTTTTTGCTGAGGGAATTCTACAGAGCTAATACAAGACAGTGTGAGCAGATGTGTAAAAAAACCCCTCTATAATTACATAAACCTACTACATTCCTCTTTGGCTACCACCTTGGGGCACAGTTACATTTGCCTTTTTCTTCATTTTTATGTGTTCTTAATGAATCACCATTTCTTCTCCTCCTCATCTCATTTCTATTCATGAAGAGATCCCTTAGATGTACTACCACATAACTGTTTGTATGGACATGCTGTATGGAAGCTTGAGGAGCTAATCCATATTAAAAGAAATACTATGAAATATATTTACATTTGTATTTTGTATTTATATTCTTAATCCAAAATTCTGAGCATTTCTCAGGTCAGCCCCACAGTAATTTCTGCCAGCACAACTAAAGAAGTGGTACAGTACATGTGACGAAGGGTAAGCTATAAAGAAAGATTGGGAAAGAAAAAAAAAATCTTAAAATAGTTTTGCCGCTAGGCTGCCCGGAAATGAAAATCATGGTGTTGATTTTCATCTCAGATCAGCACAGGACATTACACTATTTTTTTCAGTTTATTTTACCAAGATTTTACATACCCACAGAGCACAGAAAACCTTTGAAAATTCATGGATGGTTCTAAAACAGTTCCAGGGAAAAAAAAAAAACACTAATATGAGGAATTCAAGTCTTTTATTAAACCACTAAAGTAGAATTATTTGAACTGCTATGCCAAGGTTAGAAATGGAAGCCAGAAACAGAAAGGGAATCATTCCACTGTTTTGTAAAATAAAAACTTAATGAAGACAATTTCTTGCAAGTAATATAAAATAAACATTTCTGAACATTTTGCAAAATTTTTAAAAAGTTATTACTCATGTAGTTGGTTTTTTTTCTTTTTTTTATTGATGTTATATCTGTTCACATACAGTCTTCAGCAATATAACAGCTATACCTTAATTTGTTACCATGTGTTTAGAAACATACCTGCCACTGAATTTTAGTCTACAGAAGCTTATATGTGTAATTCTCTATAAAATTACAGTAAGTAGCGGTGTTAAATCACTTGGCTTGCCCAGTCCTCAGAGGTTTGGTGTCTGAATCCTTTTAAAGCGCTTCAGAATGCTGTTAAGCACACAAACATTTTTTTAGTATCCTTCATTTCAACCTTTGTGTTAATAGCTGATTTTTCTCCCCATCTCCTCCAAAAGTCCATAGTCCACATCCAAAATGATAGAGGTTTGGAGGTCAACACTGATAATATCTTTCCCTTGGCTCTCTGTGAGTTTGTCATTCTGTAGGATACTATCTTTCCCCATAAGCCAAGCTTAGTCAGATATCTACATACACTACAATATCTATAGAGGCTTTCACATCAATAAGCTAAGCTCCTGCTTTCCACATCAGAAAAAAAAAAAAATCCCACTTTAAAACACGGTTATAAATCCATTACTCTAAATTGCATAGGCTCTGCAGTTGACAAGTATGCCCCTCCACAGATAGCATGCAGTATATCAACATGGAGTACTCTGGACAGACAGAAGTCCTGCTCCTGAGGAGTCATGCTCTGTGCTGCACACAAGCACTGGGGTTCAGATGACCAGCATTTCAGTACACTCTTCTGTACTTCATCATCTGTGCATGCAAAAGGGCTTTGCTAGCTTAGACAGAATGGCCATCAAGTTTTCGTGTGTTTATATTCCTCCCTCACTAAACCAAATTTTCCTAGATATTCAGGGGGCAGAGGAGGAATGCACTGCCAATACCTTGCCCACAATGAAAACTTCACATATGGCATCAGAAACTACGGATAAGCATATCCAGTAAGTGGTTTACCAATGGCTAGAATACATTGCTTCTCTCCTTGCTCCAGGTAAAATATCAAATTCTGCAGTGTAAAACAGGAGCTTTGCTGCTGGTTTTCACAGTTTCTTGCTTTGCTTCACATTGTCAAATATCTGAATAGAAGAGGGATGTGGTCTGATAACCTAATTGGCTACATTTTAATTCTGCTTGATTCCCGGTATTTTTTTACGTAGTAACATTAAATACACTATCTAATCATTTGGAGCCTTGTGCATGTGTACTTGCCAAGACATCGACCCAGTAGTCCAAATACTAACTGCAGAAATAGTGACATTACATTTTGCATTATCAGTTGGAATGTTCTGCACCCACAATTTAGACCTCAGCTACAAGAAGGCAAAATACAAGGCACAACATAACATCCTTCCAAATACATAAATATATTATTCTTTAAAATATGTACCAAAGAAGTTATTAAGTAAATAGATGTTAAATTTTCAAGGAAAACAATTTACTAATTTTGATGGGAGTCCTGAACAGACAAATTTGCTGATCTTGACTGCAATTCAAGGATAATTTATATTTAAAATCTGTTTGCTTTAAAACTAAAACAGAGTCTTTGAGGCCCTGCCCTGTAAGATTCATGAAATCTCCCTTATTATTACTGAGTTGCTACTTCCTAGTAAGGGAGTTTCAGTACTTGAGAATTCTGAGATCAATTTTTCAGACATTTCACAGGCTTCATATGTCTCCAGTTTCTGCACATTTTCATTTTCCTCATGTACCTTAAAAGTTAGAAGATTTATCTGAATTTTCTACATAGATTCCTGTAACTGTAGGTATATCCCATCCTAATATTGTAGGAATTGCCCTGTGGAAGTGCTTCTCCTCCTTTCTTTAAGAAAGAAATTTAGAAAGATTGATTTTGTAACTTAGACAAGTAAGCTGAAGGCCCAAATTTAAGCAATATAAGTAAATTTCCTAAATGTATTATTTATTGATGAAACCTAGATTATTACCTAGGCAAGACATCAAATTTTTTTAAAATCTGAATCTGGTTGAGAACAGTAGAAATCATAGTATCTTTGTGGCCTAGTTTTCAATTTGTAAATGTTTTTCTTCCAGCTGTGTCTATTTTTCCTTATTTAAGATTATTATTTACAGATATCATATATATGTGAGTATTATTTATATGTGTATTCCTTGTGTTTGTATTATTTATATTTTTGGTAATTTTCATATTATTTTTTTACTCAACACCATCTGCCTGTCAGTATCCATCTGCTGTCTCTTGTTTTAGGCTTAGACTGCAAGCTTTTGGAGCATGATTCATCTTTTTTTTTCTTCCTGACCCATTACAAGTTACTCTTGGGTACTACAGTGCCTCAGAAGCCTAGTTTCAAGACAGAGAGCCACTGCAAAAGGTGGTCTACAATGAAAGAATAGAACAATAATCCATGCTCCAGTGAGGTGGGATAATACATAAATACAGACAAACAGATGGCAGAGTACAAGAAGGCAATGAGACAAAGTTAGTGAACATGATAGACGTTGTATTACAACAACAACAACCTTCTTATTTTCCATGCCTTTTATAGACATTATGAGAAAAAATAATGATATTACAGAAAGCTCTTCTCAGTGAAGGACATGTCTTGGCACTATAAAAAAAAAAAAAGTGCTTACTCAAAAATTCAGTGAGTTGGGAAGTGAACTTGAGATAAGAGATGGGAGTAAGAACATTCTAGAAAATGGAAAAGGTCATGGAAAGCTTCTAAAATTGAAATAAGTAACTTAATTTGATATGATGAAGGAGCGCTAAGAAAATAATGCAAAACTGAGTAGGGAGCAGACAAAAGCAATGGGATAGGAAAATTGTATTTGAAGCAAAATTTCAAATGGCTCTGTGTAGGGCAAACTGCAGGAACTGCAGTCAGAGAGGTGGAACGTGCAGTCATCAAGACAGGAGACAAAGGTAACTGGAAATGCTTTACATATTTAACTATGTTCTTAATACACATAACAAACTGCAATTGCTGAAATAGCAGACATGCAAACAGTGAGCAAGCTAAGCTTCTTGAAAATCTACATTATTAGTCATATTTAAGCATTGTTAATACAAGTTGATAGTTATTTAGGAATATTTCTGCTCTAAATAGTTTTGGTGCAGAAGTACATGGTGGGACACACAGTCCATGCGTGTCCCCAGCAGCCTGGTGACCATGTCTTGATTCTATTTCTTTCATGAGCAGACCAGACGAAAGTGTCAGTCTGAATTTCTCAGATTATCTTAGCTGTCCCAGTGCCTTTGGTAATTTATAACATTTTCCATCACTGTCGTGCATTATTTAAATCTGTGAATCATTCTGAGATAAAGACAGAAACTGAATAAGAGGTTAGACAGAGACTTGGTAAAAAATACAGCTTCACTGTACTTACCTGACATGTCTGCTTTTCCTCACTACATATATTTATGATAAAGAACATATGAGAGTTGTTTCTGTAGGTCATCGAGTCACTTATTCATGGATCCCTTGTTCACATTCAGTTTGCACCCTGAATAACTGCATCTGCAAAGAACAGAGTTCAAAGTCTACAATACTTGTAGAAATTTTCATTAAACAAAAACGATTACCCTCACCACATTCCAACTAGTATTTCATAATCCTGAAAACATTTTTTAACTGAAATTTATACAAATTCCTAATGAAAAAATGTAGCCGAGTGTACCCTAAAGGGACTGGACTGAGGAATATATGTTGTTTTGTATCTATGGTGCCCAAAAAAAAAAGTAAGATCCCATACATGTTTAAAAGCAGAAGAGACAAGGTTAAGGACTTGACTATATTAAATCCATCTTCCGGACAACGTATCTCCAAGCTACATCACAGAATGGCTGAAGTTGAACAGGGCCTTGGAAGGTCATTTCCTCCAACCTCCCTGCTTAAGCAGGGCCACCCAGAACCTGTTGCCCAGGATCATGTCCAGATAACTTTTCAATATCTCCAAGGATGGAGACTAAACAACCTTCCTGGGCAACCTATGCCAGTGCTCAGTCATCCTCACAGTAAAAAAAAAAAAGTGTTTCCTGGTGTTTAGATTGAAACTCCTGTGTGCAATTGCATGCAAGTATCTAACTCAGCATGTTTGTTCCTGTTACTGTGTGCTTGAGTGTACAGGCACTTTAAAGAGGCACTCCAAGTTGAGTTTCTAGAGAGACTTCAGGGGATTTCTCTAATTGTGCCTTGGAGACACTTCCTAGCTTACATGTGAGTGCTGGAGATGACCCTGCCTAAGCCCTATTTTGTTGATTTTGTGATCGCTTCCCATCACATCACCCCATGCCCTTTGGTCAGCAATCTCCTCCTTCACTCCTTCATAGGACTGCTGGTCTCCCTCTTCCTCCTCCATCATTCTCAGTTTAAAGCTCTCCTTATGAGGTCAGCCATCCTGTTGCTGAACATAGTTTTACCTACTTAGTGAAGTGGATCATACCTCTCTCAAGCTGACTGGCAAACAGGGTCCCATGGTCATAGAAATCCAAAACCCTGTCACCAACTGCAGTTCTGCAGCTAATTACTGACTTACCTTACTAGTGTCCTTCTCACATCCTTTCCCCTCACTGGCAGGACTGCAGAGAACATCGTTTGGGCTCCCATGCCCTTCATTACCCTCCCCAGAGCTCTGTAGTTACTTTTAGTACAGTCCAGGTTTCCCCTGGCAGTATCATTTGTGCCCACGTGGAATCAGAGCAGAGAATGTAGTAGTTAGAGGGCTGGGTGAACTTTAGCAGTCCCTCCCATAACATCCTGGATGCTAGTCCTTGGCACACAGCGAATCTCTCCAGATGTTTGGTTGGGTCAACACATGGATGCCTCCAGCCCCTGCAGCAGGGAGTGACCCATTCTGATGACTCATCATGTCTTCCTGGTACTCCTACCAGGAAGTCTGGGGTTAGGTGGACCAGGTTCTTTACTTGTAGGCACGTCTGGCTCCTTTTCAGCTTTGAGGATGACAACCCTATTCTGCAGTTGTAAGCAGTTAGGTTAGGCAGGAACCTTCCTGTTGTGCCAGAGGTCACCAGCTTCAATCCTTACCCTTTTCCAGAATTTTCACTCACATTGATGGTGGGGCTAGGCACTGCCTGCTTCTATTCTGCAGATGGGGTTTGGGTCTTTCAAGCTGCTCAGTCTCAGAGAATATCCCATTTATTTCTTTTTCATCTCCTCTGATGCTCATTTCTTCCATTAGCTCATCCACTTGGCAGCACAGCTCCTCCAAGACGGTTCACCTCCTGCAGGTACATCTCTCCTGGCCTCAGAGACAGGCCCCAGGCACTCCCTCCAGCCTGGGACTTGTAGGGCAGCTGCATCTGCTGCCTGGGGCTCATTTTGAGGTGTCTACCCTTGCAGAGACAGCTGCTCCAACATCTACTGAGGAAAGTGTCCTGTGGCATGTTACTACTGTGTATGAGATTGTTACAGCAGCATAATTTCACTCGAGTTTCCCTTCAACACCCTTTTCATTGCACCCTGCTATGCAAACTACAGTATCTGTTGGCTGCCTCTGTTAGCTGTGCTCACAACAATTTATACTTGTGTATTCGAAATTTGAGAGCATCAAGGGACACAGTTGCTCCAAGTATAACTCAGAGTATAATTTTATGTTCTTGGAAACCTTAAGGAAACTTCTACTGTTTAGTTTCACATAGGTTTCTTTCTATTTCCATTACTAGACATTGTAAAAGGAAAAAGTCCCTTCTTCATGACTGTACATCTGAAAGTCTGCTGAGGAGGCGCTCAATTACTTTGGTGGTTAGAACACGGATAAGAGTCAGTTTTCATACCTATACATCATTAAGTTAACAGAAAAGGTGAGAATTCCTTCATTCCAGTCTTTTTTTAAAAGCCTATTTAAAGAAAAGTACAAAGGGAAACCTCAAATAGAAATCTTGTTAAGGTGGATTTAAAGTAGAGGATACATGAAAAAAGGCTAGTAAAAGGGATAGTAAAGAATAGTAAAAGAGGATACTAAGGATAGTAAAAAAATACAAATTAACACAAAAATAAAATATCCTAAGAAATTGAGTTACGATAAAACCTACAAGAAAGCTAAATATCTGGAAAGTTAAACAGACTTGTCACTCAAACTAAGTTATCCTTTCTTCTGTAGATTTATGACTCTCTCACCTTCTTTGCTGCCAAATACAACATAAAGCATGCTCAATGAATAAAACAGATTGCATGAATTGTTAACTAATTTTTAAATCAAGGGATTTTTTTCTCTGTATAGCTAATAAAGTATATAGATAGGCTACTTCAGTCGAAGGGGGTGGGGGGGACACACCCCCATGGATTCCTCATTGCTACTTCAAGATATGGTAAGACAGCAACTTCCAGATGTTTTTTCCTCCAATGGAATATTCATCACTCAGATGATCTTCAGCCACACTGCTGAAGGCCTGTCAGTGTGACATTTGTAAAACTTTGCCATGGATTATTGTGGTCCCTTTGTCTTCCTTCAGCCCTCTGCTTGGAGCATGCTGATAAGAAGGACTTTCCCTGGGTTACAGAGCTGACAGCTGTCATCATCATCATGAATCCCGTCATCACCTCCACTGCTGAGAAGATCAGTTCTCTGGCTGACTTACACAGCTGTTGCCAAGGGGGGAAACTACGGAGACAGAAAGACTTTTGGAGATATGACTGTGAAAACAGAGGCTTCATTTTCCTCAGCAAAGGTGTTGACATTTTTTCCTCGCTTCACTCCCACCAAGAACAGGCCACTGGCCCCAAAGGCCATAACAGAAGAGATGTTCTGAAATACTGCATCGGATTAGTTAAACTTTTAAACTTTTAATTTTCTTTCCCTTTTCTTCATTTTTTTTTTCTGTAAAATGCCTACTACTGATGTTATCTACCCTCCTCTAATATTTTAATTGGAATCTGTGCTCCTCTGAGAGGCAAATAGGAGGTTCAGATTTACACAGATGGACAAGTGGGTGGTGGTTTTTGTCTTGACACCACACAGTATCTAGAAAGTCCACACATGGAAATGGTTATAATATAAGTTTTACAGGAGATTTACACCTTTCTGGACTGGCAACTGGAGGACAACTAGGATAATTTGAAGTAACTCAGACAGCACTAAAAGCCTACGCTTAGGTAATTGAGTTAAGCTTTAAAGTAGGAAAGAATTCAGCTGTAGCTGTAAGTTCTTGCTGGTGGGGATTTGTGTGTGATTCAGGTAGGTTTCCTAAATTCCCATTATGATTCATCAAGACAAAGGGATTCACCTTGACCAAGCAAGTGAGACCATTATCTGAATCTGTTGCCACCTGGTATTAAAGGTTGAGCTCCTGCTTCTAGTAAGATGAACATCCATCTCAGCTCTTAGTTTCATTTCACTTAATTATAAGAATTTATTTAACTCAATTAGGTACCAGAAGAGTAAAAAGTAGGGATGAGGCATACACAGTTGGAAGTATGGGAAAGCAGTAACATAGAAAAACAGTGGTTAGGTGGCCTTGTGTATTTCCAAATAGGTGCAATTTGTTACCCTAACACAAGGGCTTGCTATTAGAGGAATAAACGTGCAACATTATTGTGAACCTGGGTCATGACTGGCATACGGAATTGTAAACCTAAATCCTCTGGTAGGCTGTGGATATCTCTATGTCAATTACATTTGTTGTTTCCTTCATGTCTTCAACACAATTGCAATTGGTTTAGCTTCCACTTCTGCTTTAACAAAGTAATCAAACCAATCCTATGATTCGCTAGGGAACCAGGTGGGCTACCTTCATGACATGAAATTGCATGACATGGAGTCTTACGGTGATTCTCATGTGGGATTTACTATGGCAGAGAACCTCATTGCTGTAGGAGATTAACTTAATTGCTGTCATGAAATGCCTTTATCACACCAGGGGAAATAGTAATAATATAATTGATGTCCTCCTGTTGAATAAAGAATTATGATCGTTGCACTATATTATCTAACACTTATCAAGCCTGAACAAAATGACCTTGTCATTTTATTTCCTATTGTTTTATTGGTAAGAACAGTATGAAATGTGCAGTTTTCCTCAGGTGTGGAAGCTGAAAGAAGACAGTGCAAAGGTAAAAACTAGAGGTCATCATAGGAGCTGAAATATAAAGCAACAGAGTTTAAGAATGTGGTAGCTTGTAGGGAGAAATTGCGTTGTTAGTGGGACAAACACCTCAATAATCAATTTTATTTGTTCTTTCCTCCACTAAAGGGACATTTTCTGGCATGTGGATGCATACTAAAAGCACACATGTACTAATTTCCATAAAAATAAGGAATGTACTTGTGTGTATGTATGTGCATGCACATGTGCATGCCTTTTTATATTTTATATATAAACATAATAATATAACATATAATTACATCTAAATACATTCTTTGTATATTTCAAAAGAAATTTATTTAAATGTACGTTACAAGCATGTGTATATTTGTGTGTTAGGTAATGGCAAGATATTATGATGTCTCTTGACAATGTATTTATAATATATGAAGTTTAGTTTGATAGCGCTGATGGATCTCAGCATGGTCTTACTGGAATCTGGACTACATAGGATAAAAAGAGCAGAACCCCTCTTGAAAGGCTTATGATCTCAATAGTCAAGGCAGATAAAGAAAAATGGTAGCTAGCTAATAAGAATTTTAAAGGAAATAAAAAAAAAAGAAAGAGTGTAAATTGTGTCCTTATTTACTTTTCACATGGTAGCCTCACCGCCCACTCTCCTTTGTCTTACTGCCTCACCAAGTCTACCGCAAGGCCTTGATTTATGACACATTCCCTCCTGTTTTATTACCAGCCATGAAGAAACACTGCCTCTCTTTGAAAACAAGGTGCTCTAAAAAAAAGTAAAAAAATAAGAAGCTTACTATATTTGCCGTGCACTAAGTTCCCAGCCCTTTCTACCCCTTAATAGTGGGAGAATGTCTCTTGTGCCCCTTACAGGACTCCTATATACAACTTCAGGTTTTTATACCTATGTGCTTGGTCACACAGTATTATTATTCTGCACAAATGGTAAGCCTATAAACCATGTGATCCCGGTATGTTTTGCTATAAAATAGATTTAATAAATACTGACTATCCTCTTCTTTTCATTAGTAGACATTTAGTCTGTGAAGCAGTTCTTGAAGGGGAAGGGAAAACATATAACAACTAGTAATTTGCAAGAGCTGGATCTGCTTCAGTGAACAATAGCATTACTTGAGATAGTCTCAAAGTCCAACAGTGAGCTCATAGGTCAGACAATACCAGACCTCCTTCAAATAGGAGAATGGGTTCTCTCAGGTACTTTGTATTTCTGTAAAAGTCTGTGTGTCATCTTGCTGAAATAAGTAGAGAGAAGGCAGGAAATACAGAGAATGAGAAACCTGTGGAAAAATACAATAGAAGGAAAATAAATAATATAAATCTCTCTGGATCTAACTAATTATGAAGAGAAAAAGACTGATGTCTCCAGTTTAAGTAAATCATTACTAATTTTTTGCACTAAGAGAAATAGTTGAGTTCACAGATATGTGATAAGATTAAGATCATAAGTGCCTAAGTGCAATGTAAGATATGGTGGGAAACACTCTAAAAAGGCAAATGCAGTGACAAAAAGTCCCTATTATATTTAATAGATAATAAATGGGATTCTTCTGAGTTAACCTTTCACCCATAGATTTCAGGCAAACGGCAAGGATATTTTCAGAAGACTTGGGTAGGAAGGGATAAGAACTAGAAAGATGGCTTAAATTATTCTACAAGGTATGACATGGATATAATTAAATACTCTAGAGAGTTCTAACTTCACTGTGCAGATATTGCATGTATGTAACACAAAAGGTCAAGGATCCTTTAACATTAAAACTAGGAAAGATGAAGCAGATGGTCTTGTTATGTGGCTCTTATAATGAAAACGCACCTAATATACCTTTATTGATTCCAGATTCCTTTATTAATACAGTAAATACACTTAATAGAAGTATGATGATAATAAATGTACCGTCATTGTTGATAAATTAATCATAGAGAAAATGTACAGTACTAAATGGAATTATATGTCCCCCTACAAAACCAGGTAGGTTGCAACCTATCTATTTTCTCTCACACTTGAAGCATTTCCTGCAAACATCTGAAAGCTAACATGAGTACTGCAAACTGATTCTTCTAAAAATAAAATATTTACTGAAAATAAATTTCAAATCCCAGCTCTGGTTATGCTATTTACAATATTTTTATATATTGTTTCTTGCCACTATTTTTTTTATTTTCAGTCAAGGCAGAGAAGAATTCTACATGTTTTATGGACTTTGTCATCAAAATACTAACTGCGTGTTTGCATGTCAAATGTTGTATCAATTTAATCACTAGAAAAAAAAAAATCATACTTATTGTATCTCAATTTCCCAAACTGCTCTTGAACTTCTTCTAAAACAAAACAAAACAAAATGCAAAACTTTGCATATGTGTTATCTGTAAGGTAATTTTTTTGCACAGTTATGCTTCTCAATAAGCAGATAAACATCCCATCTCTCTAGTATGGAACATGCGACAACAAGTATTTCTATCTCCAGATGGAACGGACAGGATTTCAATAGCTTATATTTCCAGCCTGTTGCATTATAATTTTGTAGGCCCTGATTTGAGCATGCACGTAAATTTATCTTTAAGCATCTGCCTTCGTCTCATTAAGCACATGTTTAAGTCTTTTCTTGAAAAGAGATGCATTCCGGAAAAGAGATCTTGAGTGATGCTATTCTCTGCTTCTGACACTGAGTTTAGTCAATAAGTCTTGCAAGCTGCAATTTAGAAAAAAAAAGTCTCTTACTTTCAAATTAGCTTACTACATCTGGTGACTTTTCTCTCTTTTCTTAAAGAGATGAAAGGCATTCATGATACTTCTAACTGTATGTGTCACCCGCTTCCTTCTCTATTCTCCTTCTCTCCTATTTTTCTAATACTTCCTTTACTGTTCTTACACACAGTTTAAATGTTAGTGATTCCCTCAGATTTTAAAAACACAAAGATGAGTTTAGTGAGAAATGCTAGTTTTTCTCTTCATGTTATATATTCTCAGATCCTCTGTTGCTTTTTATTGCAATTGACGAGGTCATATCAACATGTCTTTTGGTGTAACCTTCACAAGAAGGAAAAGAAGTAGTGTTGTGGTAAACAGCAGATCATTTGCAGATGCTAAAGGATTTAATAAGGTAGGAGTGCACAGACAACACTAAGGACAAAGACCTGTTCCAATTCATATCTAAATCAATGGTAACGCTGCAGCTGGTAAGACTTCATTGACTAAATTCACTAATAGAAGCCCAGCTGCCTGTAATCCCTAAAGGAGTCTTTGATTCTAAGTGTCACCTGATTAAAGAATGACAAAATTTTGGCAAATTTTACATAGCATAAAATTTGAGAAATATTGAGATGAATAAGAAAGACCAGAAGTATGATGTTTAACTTAAGTTTGACCTTAAAAAAAATATCTATTTTTCTTAGAAGAAAGAAGTTGCTATATTATTTCTCATTGTAGGAGATCAGGTTAGAGAACACCTGAGGAACCTGAACATACATAAGTCCATGAGATGAGATGCACCCCAGGGTCCCGAGGGAATTTGCAGATCTAGTTCCCAAGCTACTCTCCATCATATTTGAAAAGGTGTGGCAGTAAGACAAAGTCCCCAGTAACTGGCAAAAGAGAAATATCACATCCATTTTAAAAAAGAATAAAAAGTAAGGCCCTGGGAACTACTGACCAACCAGCCTCACCTCTGTGCCCAGTAAGATCATGGAGTACATCCTCCTGGAAAAAAACTGAAACATATGGAAGACAGGGAGGTGACTAGAGACAGATAATATAGCTTCAGCAAGGGCAAATTGGCCTGACTAATCTAATGTCCTTCTGTGATGGAGTAACTGCATCAGTGCCAGGGAAGAGCTACAGATGTCATCTACCTAGAGTTTTGTAAGGCCTTTGATATGGTCCCTTATAACAATCTTGTCACTAAATTGTGGAGATATGGGTTTGATGAATATGATTTGTTAGATGGGTAAGGAAATGACTAGATGGTCACATGCAAAGAGTTATAGTCAATGGATCACTGTACAGGTGGACACCAATAACGAATGGTGTCCCTTAAGTGTCCATACTGGAACCAATACTATTTAATATCTTCATCAACCACATAAAAAGTGGAATGGAGGGCACCCTCAGCAAGTTTGCAGATTACATGAAACTGAGTTGTGCAGCTGAATCACTAGAGGGAAGAGATGCCATCTAGAGGGACCTTGACAGACTAGAAGAGTGGGCCCAAGTGAACTTCATGAAGTTCAGTAAGGCCATGTGCAAAGTCTTACACCTGAGTTGGTGTAATCCCCAGTACCAGTACAGATGAATGGACTGAGAGCAGCCCTGCAAGGAATTACTTAGGGATGCTGGTGGATGAAAAATGGGTCATGAGCCGACGATGTGCCCAGAAAGCCATACGTATCCTGGGCTGCATACAAAGAAGGGTGGCCAGCAGGTCAAAGGATGTGATTCTCCCACTCTGTTCTGGTGGTACCCTACCTGGAGTACAGCCTTCAGTTCTGGGGACAGTACAAGAAAGATGTCGACCTGTTACAGCAGGTCTGGAGGAGGGACATGAAAATGGTCAGAGGACTGGACAACCTCTGCTATGAAGAAAGGCTGAGAGAGTTGGATTTGTTCAGCCTGAAGACAGAAGGCTCTGAGGAGACCTAATTGAAGCCTTTCAATATATAAAGGGAGCTTATAAGAAAGATCAAGACTTTTTTACCAGAGCCCGTTCTGATAGGACAAAGGCCAGTGGATTTAAACTGAAATAATGTAGGTTTAGATTTGATATAAAGAACAAATTCTTTAATATGAAGGTGCTGAGACAGTGGAACATGTTTCCCAAAGAAGTTGTGGATGCTCCATCATTGGAAGATTTCAAAGTCAGGTCAGATGGGGCTTTAAGCAACTTGATCTAGTGAAAGATGTCCCTGTTCCTGGCAGGGAGGTTGGACTAGGAGATCTTTAAATATCCCTTCCAACCCAAACTACTCTATAATTTTATGATTCTCTTAAAAGAGAAAAAAAAAAGATATTCTAATAAACCAACCTCTTACAAGTTCCATACTTATTTCTGATATCGAATGTAAGTCTAAGCATGAGTGTGATACTATGAACAAATCTCTTAATCCTTATTGATACAGAGCAACTTGAATCTTGGCAGCACTAGCAATATCACAGGTTTTCAGAAGCACTGCATGCATCAGTGCTGCCCTTCAAGGTACTAATTCCTCTTGTTCCCTACTCTCAAAGGCATATTGTGCAGTGCAATTAACATCATCTGCTGAAAAGCAGCTCACCTGTATGAAACCATAATACATTAAAATAAAATTAATTCAGGACCTGTAATACTGTAATAAAGGTAAAACATCTGGACAATTAACTAGAATGGTGGGGTAAGGACATGAACCTAGTTTCAGAATAGTCAGAATGAGCCTGATTAAATGATAAAGGACACTCAAAAATGGAGCTGTAATCCTTTTTTTAACAAAATCACACTTTGATATTCTTATTTATTTACTTGCATTATCAATAATCAGACTTAGCATTTTATCACTCTAATACATTCCCTTTCAAGTCGATTACTTTGAATTACAATCTCATTGGGCAATATGACATCTGATAGTGCACACATGCTTCATCAATAGAGTGGAGATGATATAACTCTAAAGCCAAGCTGTCCTCTGCATAATCTGTGCAGCTGGCAGCCTCAGACCACTCAGGTGACGTACTGATTGGTGTAGAGCTTTCCCTCTGGTAGAAGAATGCCTCATAATATTTGAATTTCCCTGATTTTCTGGAAAGTGTGGTTTGAGGTTTGGCTATGATCCAGTATGACTGCCTGAAAGGCAATGGGTAAAATCAAATGATCACGTTAAGATTAGGTTTGTGAGCTTCTTCAAATGGTGCTGATCCTATGCTAATATTTATATATTTGCTGTTTCTGAAGAGGTTTGGTCCTGAATGATTCTGTTCCTTGCATGGGCTACAAGTGAAAAAAATATATACCAATCTTCAAAATGTTACTTCCTTCAAATCGGTTAATTGCAAGGCTGTATTTTCTTTTTTATTCTTTCAGTAAAATGGAAACACAAATTTGTTATGGGAGACATTCAGGAAATGTGAGCTACAGGATCTTCATTCTGCAAAAGCAAAAACCGTTATCATCTACCTGGAAGGTGTTGGTTGTTTTTTTTCAACCTGTTCTTCATTGTACATATGAAATACTATTGACATTTGCACAGTTTGAAAGAAATACAGTAACATTTGTCAATGAAACAAGTTGATCATTGATTGTATATTACAGTGCCTCTTATAAATCATTTATGAATGATAAATAAACACTTAACAGAGGTTATGCATATGTGCACATAATAAATTTTATCTTCTGCCATTTCTGTACTTTATATATATATTAAAATTAAGACCTTAATTAACACCCTTCGCTGTTGTATTGGAGCATCTTTGTGTATACTAAATAGAAACAGAAGGCTTCATGAATTTGCTGGTGCACTGATATTTCTGAGATCAAAATCCTGCTAGGCTACTGTGTTTCTAAGTGCCATTTGGTTCTGGCTAAGGAATAAAATATTTTTGCCACTTGTGAAATGAATTGTATAATTCAGGGTTATTTACCTTTTGAATGATGTAGCAAGAATTACTCATCTATTAAAACATTCTTAATCTCTTCTTAACCACCCAGATTGAAAAGGAGTAATAAACATGCTTGCATATGCCAAGTGTTTCTGAGCCAGTTAAATGCTCTGACAACATCCTGGCTTATATCAGCAACTGAGTATGCAGTAACACCTTAAATTATTCATTTCTAAAAAAAAAAAAAAAAAGTTAAGTTCACGTGCAAGGTTTGTATCCTAACACTGACCTGTAGAAATCCTTACTGATGGACTATCTCAGTCCACAATTAAGGATTTCCAGAGAACAGGCACCACACTGAAGCCCTGCTCAGGACCAAGGTACACAGTCTCTCTCTCACTCCCACCACCCTCCGAGGGAATAGGGAGAGATAATATAACAAAGGACTCGACCCTGGTTAGTGGTGGGTCTGCCTTAGACCCGGCCGGCTCCACCAGACAAAGGGGAAACTTCTAGCAGCTTCTCGCAGGAGCTGCCACTGTAGCCCTCGCCAGCTACACAAAACCAGCACATTAGGTTTTAGGTAAACTTCCATTAAGCAGAAAGCATAATGTCAGGAGTCCATCATCAGTCATTTTTCAATGACTCTGAATTATTTCATGTCCTGGAGCTTACTTAATATAATTCATGTGTTATTTTTATTTTTTATTTTACTTGCAATCTTTTTTAAAAAAAAAAATATATCCAAAAGGAATATAAAACAATTGATTGTACAATTAGGAAATTTTCCTCCAAATTTCAAGTAGACTTAAACCCTAGTTGCAATAATATTCAAAGAGCATATCACGTCTAGCCAGGATGTTGTAAAGGACTATCCTTTACTTTAGATCAGTCCATAATGAACTCATTCAAAGAAATGATTATATGCCTAGCTAGTGCTAACTTGCACAAACACAGAAGTTAGAATTTATTAAGATGTGGTAGCCTTAAAAAAAAGTATGTAGCTGGTCACAGGACTATGTTCATGTTCTCATAGAGATGAATACATACGCACTGTAGAATTACATATTTCACTGAATTATATAAATTGATTTCTTGTGTATCTTTGCTGCCTCATCTATTCTGCTCCTGACGTCCCATCAAACCCAAGTTTTATTTCAACATTCTTAATCCTTAAATTGCTTCAAACTTATTCTTTTGTTGCTGTTGTTGTTAAATCAAATTGCCATAAAAATGTTTCCTCCTTCTCCTTACAGATTTGGCATTTCTTCTCTGAAGCAATTAGGCTAGAGGCCAAAGTTATAGAAGAATCAGTCCTGGATCATTAACAAGTTTTTATACACAAACACACCGTGATTTAAAAGTCTATAATCTCATTTCTCTACACAGCTAGAAAAGGGAGCTTCCTTTCTTGGAAGTGAGAAACTCCCTTTTTCCTACTGGGGTGTTCAGTACCTCTTTCAAATTCTGAAAAGACATAGGAAAATAGATGTTTAAAGCCATTATGTCTTTTTAATGAACAAAAATGGGTTATATAACATTAAAATTTTTAAAACAACAACATTTATCATAGTTTACTCCTCAAAACATGGACATTTATCTTCTACACATAAATATTTTTATTCAAAATCCCATAATGAAACACCATAATATTCATGTTCTACAGCCTCTCTTTCTTTATAGCCTAAAATGTCTGTTTAGATTCCTTTATACAGATTTCCCTTTTGGTGAGTGAAGTGTAGATTTCAGGACAGCTGCTACTGCAACACAATCTGCCTAAGTATTTTTTACCCATAAAACAGAAAAGTAGAATGATGCTTCTGAAGTACAGCTTCCTGGAGGTAACAAGAGCATATTTCATTGAAAAAAAAAAAATTAGATTTTTCATCAGAGTATTTTGACTCTAGATATGACAGTTTGGACAGAAAACGTCTTTTTTTTTTGTGGAAATTGAACTTTTTCTTTTTTTTGTTATAACTTTCAGTTAGCAGATAATTCAATATTCAAGTAGGGAATAGGTGGCAATCCAGAAAAAATGTTTTAACCAGCCCTCATTATAATTCAGTTCTTTTTATTATTACTGGGGATTTCAGTAGTGACCAGGCACCTGGTAAGTGGAAGAGAAATTCAGTCTCTTGAAGTCTGACAAAGGACAGCTACAGTTTTCTAGGAATTAGTATGATGTGCTATGGGTTTATGTCATTTATGTTTTCATTTTGTTTTGCTACGAAAAAAAATGATTCTATATGGAAAATATATGTATGTTTATGTTGCTGTAAAACAGACAGGATTTGCATTATAGCTGACTTAATGTTGGTACAGAAAATAGACACTTTTCTTTTCCTAACATTCTCAGCCAAGCTATACTACTTTACATTACATTAACATAGCTTTTCAGGTTTAATATCCTTGCGGAGGAGGCTGAATGAAAAGAAGGAAAAATCGCCCATGCTTAATAATATTAGCATTTAAGTTGTCCCACTAGACTTTAAAATTTGCACCTCTTAAAAGCAAAGATTGTGCTTGAAGGACAGATTGCAAAAGAGTAGGAATAGAAGAAGCAATGAACATAGCTTATTAAGGTAAATGGGGTAAGACAGCTGAATTTTGTTCTTTAGGGTCTGATTTTTGAAAAATATTCATTTAATCTCTTTACATCCCAGAAAGCAAGAATGAGCTGAACTTTGAAATGGAACCTAAAACTTAATTAAAAGACAACAGTATTTAAGTGCCTTGTTTAAACATTAGTGTTTTTGTGTGATGGTTTCCAGCATGGTTGAATTAGTAGGACATCAGTATTTTTATTAATAGTTTGAGGGTTCTATCTTAGAGCACAGATTAATAAAATAAAGATGATATAGTTGATAGTTAACTGAAGCAACTTGAATGCCCTTTGGTAATTAATCTAAATGCTTTTATCAGGACTCTCTCTAAAGATCTCACAGTAGTATTTAATATTTCCACATCACCTTCTCAGAGAACTGTAGGTAGTCAGCACCTGAAAGCCTGATCATTTCTAGCAAGAGATCTAAATACAGAGTTATAAACATAAAGCGAGCATAGACAAACAGGATGTTTGTTGTTTGGTTATTTTTGGGGGTTTTTTTTAGAGGTATACCTGATTTGCTTGCCTGGATGTAGACATCTGAGGTGCCCTACAGTATTTAAGACACTCATATGAGGCAATCAGCCAGAATCAAGCCTTATCCTCACAAAGTGGTCAAAAATACCAACTGACACTAGATTCCTGTGTGCAACCAATGGAAACAAATCTTTAGTGCCTTCCAGTAAAGACAGTTAAATTGTTTACAATGTCTATTATTAACTCCCTACTCCAATAAGGATTCATGTTCGTGCCTTGGATAGGTATGGACTGATTGTCAGACGAGTAGTGCTTATTTAAGGCAAAGTCTCAATAACACATAGGCTGACTGGAAATCACTGTGCATGCGTAGGATTGTCTTCTCCTTTCTCAATTCATTTAGTAAACACAGACTCCACCCAAATGGTTTGGTTAGCTAATACATCGTCCCCTTTATAACTTATGCATCAGTTAGTTCTTGTAAACGGCCTGAGCTTTTGACTCCTTGCTAATTACATTATTAATTTATCTATATCTGCTACACCCTTGTTACAGGAAGGGAATAGGCAAATGGAAAACCATCTGGCATATTGTCTTCCTATTCCAAACAGAGAAAGTACAGATAAGTACTTAGCAGTTAATACTACTTCTAACCCTAAGACATGGTTCAAAGCCAAGTTTTCATGCACTAATTGTGCTGTTTCAGAAAAGCTTACCTCCTGGAATCCACTTTCTGTTCGCTGGAGTGGCTAAATAAACACAGTTTGTATGATTTGTCTCCCCAGACTAAATTATCTGTTTTGGATGCTTTGACTACATGACCAATCCAGATTTTTTTTAAAAAAGAAAACAAACATGACAGTACAGACTGCATTCGGGCAGAGGAAAGAGTCCACTTTAGAATGAATTTCTTGGAAAATCAAAGTTGAAAGAAGGCTGGATCCTGTGTCATTCTTCTATCTTGTGACAGCTATTTAAGAAAAAAAAGGGCTATTTCCTAACTCTCCTCTCAGGAATACCACTGGAAATAAAAGTATGGAGGCAAAAAAAAGTAAAGAAATTCTATGTTTTTTTTTTCTTGGGAAAAAGGAGTATCAGAAGGAATGAATTTAAATTATTTTCACGGACAGATTGGGTATTTTTTCAGGTATTTTTCTGACTTCATCGTGAATAGATAGCAAGGAACCTTACAGATCTTCTAAACTGAAGAGCTGGGGACATAAAAGTTTTCTGCAAGTTATTATTTGTGAGTGATCACTTTTCATTCATGTGCTTTATCAGATTCTTATATTCTTATTATGATTGTACAATAATGTTGGATCTACGTTGTATCTAGCAGAGTGCTTTCCTAGGAGTAGTTCCTAATTCCCAGGATGAGCTGAGATGTACTGTCACAGGTTCACTCTGCCTTACAGATGACCATTATTTAAGTCATCTAGCTGTGCCTCTACCAGGTAATAATGGGAGGCTAGTACTGGGCAAATGATTCAACCATACAGCAGATAAGTAGACCTTCAAGGAAATTCTACTTGCTGCTTTATATTGTCTATTTTTTTGTTGAGCATACTTCCAGCCCTTTCAGAGCCAGCCCCCAAAATACTTTCAGAGATAAAGAATGTGTATAGTAGCTCTTTTATCCTTTGAATCATCACTGCATTTCAGTTTACACAGCAGCATAGAAGCAGTCAACATGCTGATTTAAAACAAGATATATACAAGATATATACAAGTGTTCTGAATATACCCTTACTATATTATATTTTTCAATTATAGCCTTTTGAAAATCGTAAAGGATCAAATCACTGCTCACTAAAGTGAAAGGCTCCAATGAATTGATATTACTCTAATTCTGTAGCACATATTTCACATGACTAGCATAAGGCACAGATCTCTTTTATTCTCTTTCATGACCTTCTTGGTAAACTAGACACTTATGTGTTGATTTTGTTTAGTGGGAGGTGGGGCTATGGTGGCAGCTTCTACTTTTGTCCGATGGATTCGGACAGGTCTAGGGCGGACCCCACTGCTGGCCAGACTTGAGCCAGCTGGTGTCAGAATGTTCCCTGACAACACATCTGTGATAATATATTTAAGAAGAGGGGAAAAAAATAAATAAAAAGGAAGTTTGCCTTGTGGCCCTCACCCTCTGGCCTCCTGCCAGGCAGCTGTCCGGACCTGACTCGGTCCAGCCTGGCCACAAGAAGTGAAGAGAGGAGATGAGAAGAGAACATGAAAGCCGTCTGCCTGAGCCAATTGTGAAGAATTTGTTGTGAGAGGAATGACTGCAGATGCCAAGGTCAGTGAAGAAGGAGAGGGAAGAGTAAAGTTGCTCTAAGCAGAGATTCCACTGCAGCCCATGGTGAGGCAGACTGTCCTCCTCCAGCCCATTGAGTGAGTGAGAGACTGAATAATTTGGTCCCAAGTGGGGATAAACTACAACAATTTCACATCAAGAAGATGTCAAATAAGAATGCATAAACTCAGATGTTTTTAGTCTGTTAAAAAATATGTCAGAACTTCATTTTTACTTTCTGGTATGTGACCCTTGGATAACTGAATAAGACATTCCTTCTGTGTTGGAACTGGAAGAAATGTGAAAACAATTTCTTTGAAGATTTCAGTATGAGTCCAGCAAAGAAGTTATCATCTCAGCTATTAGGACACAGGATACATACTCGTATTCCCTCATTTCCAGAAGTAAGTCTCCCAGAAAAGATGTAAGGCACCCAAGTCACCTGTCTGGTTAAACTTGAGTGGTTCCTGTTCTTTTGCCCGAAATGACAGGCACATTTAAATTTTGGGAGAGCAATGAACTCCCTTCTCAAGCAATGATATGAAATGACTGAGTTCCCCGTAGTTACATAAAATCTATCTAGTACTAACACAGATCAGACAACAGAAGAAAATGTATTATGAAAGGCATTCTTAGTATACTTTCCTCATTGGCTTTCTAGTGACTGATCTTGCTAAATCAATACTCACTTCTGCAGGCAATCCTTTGCCATTTCTTACTGTCTTTGGACCAAATCCTACTTTCATTTTTATCTGTGTGCCAATGCAAGGACAAGAGATCTACACACTTACAGATAAAAGAGGACTTTTATCCAGTAGGACCTAGTGAATGCCTATACTCTGACATATTTTTAGCAATGTTCTATGGATTATCTTTAGGAAGAAGAAGAAAACAGAAAATATTTTGGACAATGACAAGGACTGCATTTTTTTTTTCCTGTAGTAAATCAGGATAAAGCTAGAAACAAACACTCAATGGCTAATACTTCTATCAGGCAGGAAATGGGGCAAAAGAAGCAGCATTAAAGGTAATTGCTGCACAGAAATTTGCAGGAGAAAAAAAGTTTGAATGGTAAATGTAAAGAAACTAGCAAGAGCAAAAAATCTAGTCTAACTTGTCAAAGAAACCCTAGCTATAACATCCACAGTGAACTCAGCCTCCAAACAGATAGTCCTTGTAGGGAGATGGAAATCTCCCAATGACTGTCTTTTAAAGGCAGTGCGGAAGGAGGCAGGTTTCCCTTCCCAGTGTTTCCAAAACAAGCTCTTTGCTCCTCAGACACAGACAGAAAAGGAGCTGTATGTCCCCTAATGAGTTGTACATTATTAAATAAGCTTCTTTAAATAAATACATCACCTATCTTTAAATTTCTGTGCAGGGTTACAATAGTATATCTTTTTTTGTTTGTTTGTTTGTTTTTGTTTTGCATTTGGTAGAAGTTAATATTATCCCTGGACTTCTGATGTATGTATATTCAAGCATTCTCCCCTTCAAGTCAATGCACATCTTCAACATGAAATAAATATGAGATTAGACTCAGTGGTTGGTTAGTTTTCTAGTTATTCAAAAGCTCCTCATCTCAGATTATATCACTATTGTAATCTCAGATGTGCCAAAAGTTAATTTCTGAAAACAAATTGCTATTAGAAAAAATTGCATCCAGAATAGATTATTGAGTGCTTTGTTCTTGTAGCACATTTTGTTATGGTTGAAGTATCTTTTTAGAATTATCTGCCTTAGAATTATCAAGGGAAGCAATCCTCCCCCCTCAGCTGATTGCCATATAGGTGGTCCTTTCATGAATTTTTATTTGACACATTTTTCCATTTTTCTATTGTGTTCTTACTGTGTAAAGAGAAAGGCTTTTACAGCTCAGAGAAAAGCTTCAATGACAAGTACAAAAGATTAACAAGAGGAAAAAAATCATGCATATAACAATCCAGAGAAACCCCTTGTAGTATAATGTCCACAGTGATGTCAGCTTCAAAACATCTTCCATTCTGATGAGAGGAAGAAGCCAATTAGACAAGTTATCCAAAAGCAACGTTAAAAGCCTACAAATCACAGTAGTTCTAAAACTCAATCCCAACAGACTTCTACAAACATGTAAATTAATGCCATTGAAAAGCAATGTAATCAGGTCTCATTTATCATTATAATATCTTCTGATATTATAATATCTGCTGAGACCTGATAGCAACCTATATACATCACAGGCAGTTTGTTTAAAGAGGTAACAACTGCTACTCAAGCAGCTCCAAAAACAGCTGTTTTAATTGCCCCAAAAGGAAGCAAGGAAACTGAACTTCAAGAAGTGACCTATTACACTATTTGCTCAGGCTAAACTAGAATCAACTGCATTAATTTCCAAGGTGTGTAGAATAAACTAAAGAGCAAGAAGCTTTGCTTTTCCAAATTTACAACAGGTTTTAAATCTCTTCTGAATCTAAGTTAATACAGGATACACCAGAAAATCCACAGATACTGTGCTTTAAATATTTTTGAGGCCAGCAATAATAAATTAAAGATTATACTACACTTCAGTATGGGTACACTCCTGCATTATGCTAAAACCAGTACTTTCAATTGCAGTCAATGATTATGCTCTTTGTGGACCATTCATGATAGATAAAGTAGTGGTTGAGATTTCAGGCTGTAACAATCTCTAAGTCCTAGGAGTTCTCTACTGTTGTTGTTTCAACATTGTTTCAAAATAACTGTTGAAAGAAAAGCCTGAACTGTCTGAATGAATCCAAATAAAAGACTGAGCTGTCAGAATCTTTACTGCATTTTTCTGCTAATTCCCTACTTCCCTGTGTATAAGTTTCAAAAACAGACAGCAGTGTCTTACTGCAAGTCTCTGTCAGTGAAGAGCATGGAGTAACACAGAGGAGAAATAAGAATGACTCATTTTATCTCTCTCTTTAGTAGACTTTGTTTCCTTCCTAGTAAACAAAGTAAAATCAATCTTATCTTTGTCTTTAAAGCATTCATAAATTATTTTTCCTTACCAAGCATTTGGATCTGCATGTTTTTCTTTTGTGGAAAACTTTGGTAGCAAAGATACATAGCTTAACTCTCAGGGCTCTGTCAGTAAGAACTCAGCGTAGCTCACTTGCAGTTCTAGAGATTTCCACCTTGCATACATAGGTATCTGTGCCTAAGCCTCTGTTTCTGCAGTTTACTGAGTGGCATGTTAAAGCAAACTCATTTTCACTGGTAAGTGAAGCTTGAATAGAGGATCAGAAACTGAAATAGTTGATATGCTGTTGCAGAGAGAGCAGTAGGGAAAACAGCTGAGGGCAACTCCAGTGTTGGCAAACATGTACTTGCCAGAACCATCTTTAAAAGTATTGGTCAGAAATTATAATCAGTACATTATTCTGGACTAAATATATATATATATGCATCTTAGATAAGATTTTATAAGAAATATGAGAGATATTGACAATGTTTTATATGAATGTAAACATAAAATATTGACAATTTGATTTCTAAAAACTAGATCCTGCAAATACAAGAGATTAAAAAAAAAATCTGTACAGATTTCATTTAAAGACAGCTAAGACATTTGGGACTCATCTTATGCTACTGTTTTGGAACAAAATTGTTGGAAATTTTTTTCTGGTCTGTTTTATTTCAGTGCTGGTTGATGCAAGGTAAACCAGGATCAAAATGGTGATTTCAACTTCTTATTCCAAACCCAAACTTGCCTTGCAGATTTAATGTCCCAAATTTTATCTTACTGTGGCTTTCTCAGGATTTTCAAACTGGAGTTTTAAGCCTTGGCACAAATATTCTCTGAGAGCAGTGAAGAGATGGGACATATGCTTCCAAAAATACATTAGGAATAGACAGAACATGTTAAGAGGCCATAATTACTCACAGCCAGAAATCTTTGCCCCTGGGGAAAGTAGGCTTCCTGAATCTCATTCAGTGACAAATATGGACAAGCTCTGTGCCATACTGTGTTTTTCTGACATAGTTTTGTCGAGATGGTGGAACAGAGTAACATCAAATCAAGGGCAGCTTAGATAATGTTGCGGTTCCGGAAGGAAAATCTTTCATTAAGTTACTGCTAAATAAGAAACAAGTGCAATGTACATCTTGTAGACAGCTCAGTCAGCCTCTGTCAGTGCACCTGATGCACTCTTCCACCCCTCCAAAGCACAGTTCATAAAAGAAGCAGGAGCACATGCTGTGAATGTAGTTGTATTGCTTCTCACGTGAGATGAACAGTGGGGCAAGGCTTCCTGCACCCTCCCCTTGGCCCATCCCTCACCATCCTTGTATGCTCTCGCCTGCCCTGTGTGCTTGGTCAACCTCTTTGAAAGGCATCCTGCTGGTTAGGGCTCATGTTTGGTGCGTGCAGAGAGGAAGAGAGAGACAGCAAAGAGGGTAAGTAGGAGAGGGCAACAGGTTGTCAGCTGTGGGGAGGGAAATGATCTTGGTTCTTGGTATGCAAAGTGGGAAAGCACACTTGGATCTGAAGCCTTCTGAAAGACATTTACCACATGGAAAGCTATGAATATCTGCCCCTTTAGAATTAAAACATTTTAGCAGTGCTAGACTAAGGCTTGACTTCTCTGATGATTCACGGGTATTTTTAGGCTGGATAAATTGGATAGCACTGTTTTGTCAACTGAACTAGGCACCCCAAGACATACAGGGTGACTTTGGACAGGTTGCTTCATCTTTCAGTGCTGGTATATTTATATTGCAAGTTCTAGATATACCCATTATCTACATATCTGAATTCCTCACATTATCAGAGTGAAGTCCTCATTGGCATTTATACAAACTAGCCAAATACAAATAATTCCTGATAGTTTGTTACCTAAACTTGTTCCCAAACCCAGAGTCTTAGAGTCTTTTTCTAGTTAATCCTTAATGATAACATTTAATAAGTATTAAAATTCATTTTATTTGTATTAAGCTGCCAAGTGGTTCATGAATTAGAGGTTTCTGATTTTGTTTTACTTTATCCAGCAGAGATAGTCCTGGTCTTAGCTTTCCTATTCCCAGGTGTCAGCATACTGAGGATCTCTAAGTCAAAAAAGAACTATATTTTTCCACATACCTATATATCTAGCAATATAAAACCTTGCTAAAATTTACTACCTCTATCAGCCTGTGAATATTCCTGGCAGTGTGTCAGCTGCGAGTAAAGCCACCTTGATACGGATGAATTAAACCACTTTCTCTGATCTGGTATTTTGCATTTTGCTTGTTGGGGCAACTTCCTGAGATACAATACATGGTTTTCATTAAGGTCCAAAGCTTTATTTTTTCTTTTTTTTTTCCCTCAAAGCATATTAAAATCTTATTCAGTAACAGGATATTTGTGAACCACATATCAGAAATGGCTATTTTTTTTATATTAATAAAGAAATAACAGTAAATCCTATACAATTCGTAAGAGCTTCATTCGTGAGTCATGGTTATAAGTACTCAGTAAGATGAGATATAAAAAATATCTTTAAATATTTTCTAATATTTGACTGAAAATCCATCTGATCCTGGTGCCTGACTTAAGCTCAAAGATGGAATTTCTTCTATTTCTGATATGAAAATAGCTGCATGTAGACTCTATATTTTCAGCTGTTTGTGTGTGTATGTGTGTGTGTGTATGTGTTTCTGAGTGAGACAGAGACTGACAGAGAAGATATTTTAAGACACAGTACATATTTTATATATATGTGCATGTATATGTATTTTAAGATGTATAGCACTAGCACAATTCTGATTCAAAATAAGAGGATCAGGAATATTGGCTCACATTGATAACTATCCATTCTTCTCAATCTGTGCCTTTCTGTATGAAGCAGATGGTTTGATATTTTGTAGTGATATAGTAAGCATTCCCTTGTCCCAAGCCAAATCTGCCATCGGCAAATTCATTCCTGCTGTAAATTATAACTCAGTTGTCAAATTAAGAGTGTGACATTATAAGAGACCTTGTAGCAGTAAGCAATAATTTACTCATCCCTATGATTGTATCCTACTAATTTTTGGTGTGTCCTTCAGATAGATGCCTTTGCCGTGCTGCTAGGTTAGGAGACATGCTTCTCCCTGCTCCCATTTCTTCCTTGTCACTAAGTTGATTTACTCCTCCCTGGATTTATCTGTTCTCTAGGCTTGTTTGCTCAACCTCTCCCCCCCCCCTCCCCAACAGTAACATCTTTTTTCCCTTGGAGTTAAGAAAGCCCACAGAACTTCTACTTCACAAGAAAATAATAGAAATACATGATCCTACTAAGATATCCAAATCGTTCTAATATATTATCCTTTACCTTTCAAAACTTTGCTTATTGCCATGTATAAATGTTAAGCATGTCTCTTTTCTAACAACAGTTTTTAAATTAAAAGAATATCATAGGTACAACATTTAAATATTATTCTACAGCTGCAAATAGGAGAAGACAGATACATGGTTATATCTTGTGAGAATGAATGGGTTGTGGCACTCTCTGTCTCTTTCTCCTCATTTACATTCTAAAAAAAATAAATAAATGTGGGATTTACAAAGGGTCAGTCTTCTTCAGGATGGAAAATTTATTAGTAATTCCCTGCTTTCCCCATAATCAATTAAAAAAAATGCTAACTGTGTAACCATCAGAATCAAGGAGTCAATTAAAAAAAAAAAGATTCAAAATATGTAAAGTAAAATAAGAAGGCAATATGTAAAGTAAAATTACAAATTCTTTCAGATAAACTGTTCAAACACTCAGAAACCTTTTTGTAGTTTTAATGCTGGAATCTTCTGTGTCTTTAGTAGTAATAGCATTTAGGCATAAATAATGCTTTATACAAATAGTAAAAACTCTGATGAAATCTTACTTTCAAGAAGACAATGAGAATTTGATCTTAGGTGGTTATTACTTATGGTTCCTGATCAAAGGCAATTAAAAAGTGATTTATAGGATGGAAAATATACAAATAATTTTAGCATTTTATTATGTGCTCTCCAGAAATTCAAATACTTCCCATGGATATCTGTGTTCGTATACAGGGGGAAGGGTCTAGCCTACACTTAGCTTATACTAAGCAAGAAAATACGAATAAAGGGTGCACAGTTTTCAAACTCACCTAGCAGAAAACGTTACCTCACAACCACAGGAGCATGATTTTATCACAGCACCATATTAAAATCTCACATTGAATTTTTCTTTCTGCTGTGAACTTTCATCCTCCACCCACTTTTTGCCATGACTAGTTTCTATTCACCTACCAAATAAAAGCAGCCTTCTTCTTACTGTCTTGGGAGGCTGTTGATACTGGTTCCCACTCCCAAAAGGCAGTGTGGATAAGGTACACTGGTGTTAGCTTCTCTGCCTTACTGTGTTAAACACCTACTCAAGACTGCATTCTCAAGCAACCATATGCTGTATCACATGGACTACTAATCTTCAGTTACATACTATAAAATCTCTCTGCTTGTAAGCTGTAATAGACCCACACATTACTTCAAAAAAGTAGAAATAATTACATCTCTTATGACTCACAAGAGTCTCAGGGAGCTCATGATGTGAGCCTGTAAATCTTGCCCATGACCTAAGTCCAGAGGGGACTAATATTAAACAGTGTGAATATATTGTTACTCTATATGACATTCATCTTCAAAGTCATGGGTCAATGTCTGACTTTCTTTTATGGGTAACACAGATGTAGCTTGCATAGTCACATAGTAGTGTAGTAGAAGTTCTTCCTGCCCCACAACAAAGATGACAAATGAAAGGGAGGTGCCCTGCAGTGCCAACGTCTCCCACAGCTTTCACTCTCAAAGACATCCTCCTCCACATATCACCTTCTCTTCTCTTGCAAGTTCAAAGCTCCCATTTTATTAGTCCCTCTTTCCCAAACCTATAAGTTTCCCTCATTTTCTCCTCAGCACTGAGTTTTGCGGCAAGGATGATGTTCCTTTATTGCTGTGCCAGCTGAATCACTCAAGACACATTAAACTAGGAGAAAGACCCAAACACGGATATGGCCTTGCCTTTTAGTGCTTAGGGAATTGATGAGAAGATGTTTGCTTAGTAACTAGTGGGAAGATTGCCCTTTGCTTGTAGACTTGAATTTTTGTATGTTGTGTTTGGAAACATGTCTTTCACAAGGTTCATTTTTGCATGGAGCATGCTTCAGCAAGTGAGTGTGCATGGTAGAGACAGGTTTAGGAGTACGCCTAGTTTGAGATCCAGGAATGAAAGATTTGTCTGAGTGGTGTCTGACCTCTGAAACATCCATTTCCCTGGCAGCTTTTTAACCCTAAGTACTTGATCTAAACAAGAGGGAAAACACTGTCAAAAGCATAGGCAGAGCACAGAGTGCAGCTCTGCAATATTCTCCTCATGAGTTAAGCAGCAGGATGGTAAAACCAGCATGATGTGTTTAAGTTTTATGAAACTTTTACTTTTTCTGTTTGTTTGTTTTGCTTTTTTTTTTTTTTAGTTTTAGACATAAAACTACTGGGAAAGTAGTAAGACTTTTTGTTTCTCCTAAAGTTAAGTCATTGATTTTTTTTTTTCCAAGGGACTTGTAATAAAAAAAAAAATTGTACATTTCTAACTAAACAAAAGCATATACTATACAAATAATAATGATTCTACCTTGAAAGTAATTCTTGCCCTGTTTTTATAATTAACAGGGGAAAAAAAAAAAAAAAAGAAGGAAGGAAGGAAAAAAGATCCATGAGTCCCAGCCAGCTGAGAACTCAAACGTCATTAAGACTCAAATAGAACTCGTATGCTGGAAGTTTTGGATTCTGAGTCTAGGCACGCTTAACTTTGAAACATATAATACTGTATTTAACTATTAATCCAGCAATAGTCCTGCACTACTGAACTCAAAGCAACATTTATCAACAATCTCTTATACAGAAATATTGCATTTCGCTTGCTATGATTAAGATGAAGTTATTTCTTCCTTTATAGGCCGTCTTAGAGTCACTCTTTTATTCTTTGTTAACAGGAAGATGTTAGTGTGGTTTTTTTTAAATTAACATTAAATTAGATTTTTTTTTATTTGATCCATTTGAAACAAATACTAAACAAAAACCACATGCTTGAAGTGTCTTTTGAAGTGTGCAGATCAGACAGAGGAGGCTGAATAGCACCTTAAAACCATGGGCATGGAAAGGAAACCACAGTACCAGAGATCTAAATCAGACCAGCAGCTGCAGCTCACAGTCTGGACTCAACATGGATAATGCATGGAGTTTGTTACAACAGATTAGGCAAAAACAGCCCAGGTGCTGGAAGGACAAAATCAGCTCCAGAGTATGAGTTTCCTCACTTATATTTAGCACTCCCACAGGATAGAACGAATGACCATTTGAAAGATTTCTGTCCTCCCATTGACAACTGAGGAAACCTAGAGAACATTCTTAGCCTTGATTTTTATTTTTTTTTAATAGCTAGGTAAATTACGTAAATCCCATTTTATTTTAAATGAATTGTATAGATTCCCTCTGTTATCAAGAATGTAAATGGTTCAGCATGTTTGGAACAGGAACTGCTGACAGTTCCTGTAGGAGAACTCCTACAGGAGTAGAGAGAGAACTCCTACTCCTGTAGGAGTTCAACAGGACATTTTAGAAGTTTAAATTTTATTTGCATTCCAAATTCAGGCACAGAAAGAGTTACCCCTAAAGTAAAATACAGCATGGAAAGCATCATTTTGCTTTCCAACCTTGTTTTCATGTTGATGATAAGTAGCAGATGCAATGTGCTGATTATGGTCTACAAAGATTGGCAGAGAGAGTGTAGATTGAAGCTGTACAAAACGGTCTCCATCCCACCTAATTTTACTGTATTATCTCCCATTACATGAAGCCATCCTTCTAAAGTAAATGCTGACATCGTCCATATGGGGAAAAGGATGCATTTGAAGGCATCTACCCAGAGTGTGAGTCTGCCTTTTTTTAGGTGTTTCTGACTCCAGGGAAGCAGTCAGCATCATCCATAATTGTTAGAAGAACAACAAACTGAATAGCCCTTGGCTTCTGAAGTGGAAACTGTTTAGCCCTAGCTTTAGTAAAGAATATAAAATCGGATGTTCATTCCTAAGTAGCTCATTTCAGTTCAAATGTACTTATCACTGTGACAAGCTCTGCCACTCGTACTGAAATGTAATAATAAAGAACAAACAAACCTAAAGACCTAAGTGTCTGCCAGAGGTAGATGCAATAAGTCGAACATCTACTCATGATAGGACTTTTCTGAAATACTGCTGCATCTATGATAACGATTGGAGACAAAATATTCCCATTTTCCTTGCAGATAGAAAAGGCTGCACTTCCCCCTCCTCCCTGTCTTAAATATCAGAGCCTCGTGGCACATCGTTTTCACAGTGCGTAGACGATGTCCTGTCTCATTTGCTGGATCTAATCTTCTGAAAAGCTCATGCGATTTTCAGCTTTGTCCAAACATTTTCTGAAAGTGTCTAATTTTGTCTTGGTGGAAATGTAATTTCTTAGTTCACTAATACAACCATTCACTTTAGCCATTCCTTCCCTCATTTTAAAGATTATGTCTCCTTCTGATCTCATTATTATTACACTTGTCATTCAAAATGAGAGGAGGAGGGGAAGAATTGGAATTATGACTCCTCAATGAATTCCATCTGTGCTTATGGAAATCAGGGATGTGATGTTCATTTTGAAGTGTCACAGCAAAAATAGAACTCAATTCAAGAGCAGTAAATATCCAAGTTTGGAAGGCCAATACCATGACAATGAGAGACATATATTTTTCTTATTATCTACAGGTACTACTATAATATCTAAGAACCATAGTCACAGCAAAATCACAGGGAAAGAAAAAAATTAAAATCCACCAAAAAAAAAAAAAAAAAAAAGCCCAGAACAGCATCAATGGAAACTTTTTCCAATTTCTTTTTTTTTCTTTCACAAAACTGTATATTTTTCACTATCAATTACATAATTTTCAAATTATTATGCATTTTATAGAGCCCATCTGTTCACAGAATAGGATTTTGCACCAAATACAATTCATTTAACTCTCCAAACAATAAGAATTTACACCATAGTAATTCACATGAAGACAGACAGTTTTTAATTAGTTCTCAGAGCAAGTGGAATTTAGTAAACCTATCTGTCTTTCCTATGTCTTCTGAGTTCTTAGTTCAATCCATCTACACAGAAGTTCTTGTTTCTTAGCATGGTATTTGAAGACCAAAAGCAAAGTCTGTCAATAACCAATTCATTTGGTATCTGCCAGTGTGGAAAGAGCTTTGATTTCCGTAGTAAATTAATTCACTGAGAGAGAAGGGATTTTTATTTTTTTTAGCTTTCCTATCTTAGGATTTCACTCGGTCATGCACCCACACATATACAGACATGAAAATAAGACAAATTTAGAAACAAAAACAAGGGGCGCATATGCCCTACATATGCCTAAGTCCTTGAGCATAGATTTTATCTAGCCCATTTCTTCTCTGAATGGGTATCTCCAAATTATTAAACATAAAACCTGACTTTATTAAAAAAATATAGTTACTGGAAGTCATCTGCTTAGTACTGTGAGAATTGAGGCCAAGCAAGACAGGAAGAATAGTTATTTTAAGGTTTTATTTAGGAAAGGCAGAAAGTCAATACTGGATCCAGCTTTATGATAATGAATGTACAAGTACATGGTCATAATACTCACAGCAAACCAAGGTTAGGTGGATCTGCAGAGATCTCTTCTAGCCCCAGTTCAGAAATAAATTCTAGGTCTATAATACTATCAGCCATAGCTCTTTAGCCATTTTGGTCATAAAATTTCTTTATGTTGAATTTTAGTGCCTACCTCTGGAAAAAAAAAAATAGAGCAGTGATCTAAATAGAAATGTTTTACAATAAGCAATGAAAGAACCATGGTAGGGCCAAGCGAATAGAAACCTTAGAAAAGGATCACTACCACGAGGCTTATGGTAACATACAATCTAAACTGCTATTCCCTTCTAATTTACAACACGTCACATCAATCTCTATCTTTGATTTTTACCTTGGCCCAGTTTACTTTTGGAACAACGCCCTTTCCTTATAAATTTCCTCATGGAGACATATATCAATCCATAAAAAAGGTTTTCTTATAGACACAGCTAATCAGGCTAAAGGCAGAATGAAAATTTGTAAAGGGTTGTTTACCTCTCCATAACTTGACAAGGCTACTATGAAGACCTACACTTATGAGCTACAAATACACACCAGTTAGGACAGAAAATTGCATTACATGTAGACATGGTAGAGTAGGGCTTTGTTATCCATCAGTAGCACAAAAGGCTCAGCAACACAGGCGACGATGGTGGGCAAGACCAACATGGCAAACCGATGCCATCACAAGTTCACTGTTGCTCAAGTCAAAATTACTTTGGAGCATGTCAAGGTGTATACTGCAAACTCGTTTTTTTGCCTGCTGCATAAACATACCTACATTTACATTTTTGAAAACCAGGCTCAGCAATCTGAGGAAGTATTTGGAAGAAGCAGCAGACTTTAGAAAAACAATTTGGAAAAGTAAACAATCATATATATATATATGATATATGGTGCATATATTAAAAATGCCTTCCCTGTGTTACCAGTATATTAGGATATTAAAGTTGAAGGAATGTTATTTAAGTTGCTTGTTGATTTTATGCCTTACCATCAGCACAGACAATGAAAATAACCTTCTCAGTTGCAGTTTTGTTTACAGGCACTTACTTCCCTTCAATGAGACTGTAATCAGTCACTAAGCTATCACACACCCTTTTTTCTCTTCTTTTGGAATAACTTTTTTTTGTTATGTAAATAACTGCAAGGTAGATACATCAAATAAGTGGCTTTTGTAATCTCACAGGTATACTAGATACAAAGTGCACCTCTGTAAACTTCTCTATCTTTTTACATTAACAAGGAATGCCAGTGTGTTGCATAACATATAAAATACCATCAAAAAGCTATGTTGTTGGACTAGGGAATGAGCACTGCACGGAGACCTAAATCAAACTGCCTTCATGTATTGGTAACATTTAAAAACACTATTCTATTCAGTTTGACAGCCCAACCACAGGAACAGAGCAAACCAACTTACTGCTCTTCCATACAGAAAATCTCATTTTATAAAAAAACAAACAAACAAACAACGACAACAACAAAAAACAACAAAAAAAACCCCAAACCCCCCCAAAAACGCACCCCAAAACTGCTGTTGTTCATTTCTGTGGTTGTTTCACCATACAATAACTTTCCTCTGGTTGGAAGTACAAGGCACTACTTTAGAGAAAAAGGAAAATCCAAATATTAGCATCGTCACTCTGGCATGACACAGTGGACAGTTGAAGAACAGCAAGGGAATTAGAAAGCCAGATTCAAGTACAAAGACTCAAACCATTCATTTAGGAAATGACTGAGGAAAGTTCTTAAACCTATTCTTGACATTTATCAGTATTTAAGTGTTGTTGACTGCAATTGACATATATCCATATTGAAAACCAACATATTTCAAAAAGATTCCTAAAACCCCAAATTTTCATCTAATGGGTCTTGTTAAAGCCCTGAACATTGCGGCACATGAACGAAGCAAGGTTTTCAGGAAGAGATAATACATGGTACAACTGAGAAAATTCAGTCTTTTGATTTAGAAGCTTCCTCCACTTTAGAAAAAAACTCTGAAAGATTATCTGTTTTGTCTAACTGTACAAGTTGTTTTTATAAGAGATATTATCTCTCTACAAAATATTCTGTAATGGGACTTCAGAGTTTCATTCTGTTCTGAAAAGTGACTCTGTACAAAAACATTCATACTCCAGAAATCACTGCCTTGTGTGTACAAAATCACTTCTACCAAGAGGATGTTTATCCTTCAAGAGCAAGTACATCTGGAGCTCCTGTTATTGATTTTCCCCTGACATGGTTAAACCAACATTGAACTTCGCGAAGAAGACGAGAGCTTAACTGTGTACATTGTACTAAAGTTTTAGTCAGATTCAGCAGCAATGCTAGTAGTTCTGAGGTAGAAAAGCATCAATGGGAGTGTGAGCTGAGTTCTACTGCCACTTGTATACTGAGCTAAACTGCTAGCTGCATTTCCATTGCGACAGCAAATTCTACTCTCAAGATTTATTTTTTTTTTTATCAAATTCACTCTCAGGATGGTATTTTACACAGCAGTAGTGATAATAAGATAATTCAAATGAAAGAACAAAGTACCATAAGGCTGCAGGGAAAGTCTTTATATCAGTCTTATATAACCTTGATCTTAATGTCTTAAATTAATGCAGTTATGCCTTAAACAGTTAAACAACATTGCACATGTGGGTTTTGAGGAGCATTAACACAGAACCCTGTTAAAGTAGAAAAAAGTTACCGTGGATACATAATTGAAACAATTACAGTGTCACAAGCTCCCATACAATGTGGATTTTAGTGTAAAAGCCTCTCTTCTTTGAATAGCATACTTCAAAGCTTAGGAGTCCATTCAACAAACTTTGCGAAGCTCTTAATCCTTTTGGGGTTTTTTTTGCCGCCTTCTTGTCTTTTTTTTTTCCCTTGAAACATTTGTGGGCAGAGTTTTACAGTACATAGATAGTGATTTCCAATTGTTATTGTTCAGTGTAACAGTTTCAATGTGGCTTGTGTGTATATATATATATATAATTATGGAAAAATACTCATTCAGTTTAGATTGAAATCATGTTATTTAAATGATTAACACAGAAATGGACTGATTTACGCCTATTCAACCTTGATTCCAACAATTATGTACCTCGTATGTACATGAAGATAGAGCCAAAAGGAAGTACTTGTGGCACTCATATAATGAAACCAACCCTTGCTTTATCTTAATATTTCTCATTTTATAACTTTGTTTTCTTGATGTGCATAATCCCATAGAGTTTCACAAATTCTACAGATGATTTGGAGTAATTTCTGCTTTCTCATACCTGACTTTTTCCCTTCTCTCCTACCAAATATAAAGTATGAGGTCAGAAAAGACATGTATAATACAGTGCCTATCTAAAACTACTAATCCTAGAGAGCTAGAAACATATGTCAACAAAACAACACTGGAAAAGCTGCTCTGAAATTAAAATAATATTAATACAATAAAATACGTATCAATCCAAATGTGTATAATAGCACTGTAACTCCATCAGTCATAAATCAGGAAAGTAAATAATGAATGATTTAATGTTGTCACAGGAGACTAAAATCTCAAGTAGTAATTAATTATAGGTATAGTAGTGACTGGCTCAGAAAACCAGGTTGTACATTTGTTTTTCCTATATTTTGTCAATTGGGCTTTTCATTTGCAAAACCACAGGATGTCATGAAGCCAGATTCATTGTAAATTTGGACAGAATCCCTTGGTTTTTTTCCAGTTCTTCAAAAGGTGAACTGAAGTGTTTTTGGTTTCACAAAGCTATATGAGTCATGTTTTGGTGTTGCAAGCAAACATGGTGCTCTTAGCTAAGGCATGCTTCTAGTCTCTACCCTTAAATTTGGGTTTTTGTGTTGTTGTGCCCATACAGATAAATAAAAGAGAGCTAGAGAGCAATCACTGTCCACAAGGCCAAGTGACTCATACCAAGTCAAGGCTCATGCTCCATGTTGAAGGTTCATTCTGGAGAGAAAGCTGGTTTCAGGGGACCACAGCAGAGCTGACAGTCCAACAGTGTGGGTAACCAGGGGTGTTGTGCTTGGGTTTCTCTGCAGATGCTTTCTGAGTCATGTAATCAAACAGAGAATAGATGAAAGGGGAGCTGCCTCCAGTCTTGTAAGAAGAAGCAGAACCATACCCAGCTTCTTAACATTTTTCATCAGACTTCCATTGTTAACCACCCCCATCGAAATATTCCCGTAAACAAAGGCAATAACCCTAGGTTCCTGCTACTCACTTCACCTCCCCTTTATGGTAAGATCAGTCTTCCCTACATCAAATGGTATTTCCAACACCAATTTCCTGCTTTCTGAGTGACAACTCTATCCACTAGAATACACAGCAAAATTTGACATTGGAACCCCATCAGGCACTCAGGGAAAAGCTTAACAAAATTCTGAATTAAAGGAGGACCACTATTCTCTAATAATTCCTTATATTTTGCACGGAAGTGGTTTATACTTAACTTAAGTAGACTGGAGGTGTCCTTTTCATCTAATGGAACTTCAGACATCTCCAATGAGGCATTTGCATCCATGCTGTTGACTGAGATTCCCTTCACAGCCACAGGCAGTTCCAGGGTATGATTCCATTATGCTTAAGTAACTGTTTACAGTAGGGAAATTGTTTATACTGTTTCTGGAATTAATGGGAAGAAGGATGACAATTAATTAAGGAGATAGTCTTCTTTAGACTTTGCTTTCAGGTTCTGTGCCACAAGAATTTTAGGGAATCTTCTAACCACAGAATTGGGTAGGCTGGAAGGGACCTACAAAGGTTTCCAGCCCAACCTCCTATTCAAAGCAAGTCCAAATAGAACAGGCTGCTCAGGGCTGAGTTTGACTGAATTTTGAATATACTGAGGCACAGAGACTCCACAGCCTCTCCAGGCAACCTGTTACATGATACTCATGGTAAAAATTTAAAAAAAAAAAAAAGTATGTTTATTTTAAATAATTTCTTGTGTTCCAACTTCTGTCTATTACTTCTTATCCTTCCATTATTAACCTCTGAAAACAGTCAGGCTCCAGCTTTTCTATACCTTCCTCTAGGTACCTTGGTGTTCTTTTCTTAAGGCTGAACAGACTGAGCTCTCTTCGCTACTCTTCATATCCCATGTGCTCCAGTTCCCCAACCTTGGAGTTCCTCCAGGAGAATTACTCCAATATATCAACTTTCTCTTCTGTTGGGAAGCCCACAACACAATACTCCAGATGTGGCCCACAAATGCTGAATAGACAGGAAGAATCAGTTTCCTTGATCTTTTCACTACGCTTTTGCTAACATAGCCCATTAAGTGGTGAGTCTTCTTTGCCGCAAGGACAGACAGCTGATTCATGGTCAGCTTGCTGTTCACCGGGACCCCAAACCAAGAAAGAAAAATCTGCTTTCTAGCTTGTTGATCCTAACACGTGCTGCTGCATGAGGTCATTCCATCCCAAATGCAAACTGGAAATGACTCTTTGAACAGATATAAAAAGTAAAGTGTATCTCCCCCTAAAATTCTGGTGCATGTTAAGAGAGACAACTAAATTACGTAGACTGGTTTCATCCATGGATGCAATATCTGCCACAGCCTGTTCTGGTGTTTCTACAAGCTAGCAGCACTGGTTCCACAGAGCAGTACACAGTCAGAAGCTCAGCACAACACCTATCTTCACGTTTTCATTTCATTAGAGCTAATACAGTACATTGCGGATATTGAGTGGGTTTCACTAACAGGAATTCCATGCATATGCTGTGCTCCATTCAGTGTCACATAGCACACAAGAATAAAATTGCTGAAAACAGACCTGTTCATACCTGACTGTTCCATTATGAAATATTTTAATTGAATATGCAATTAATCCAGTATGCCAAGAATCAGAATTGTACCTACAAATGATATGGGGGAAAAGCTAAATATCTGCTTCCAACTGCTTGCAGGACCATTGTAGCAAGCAATGGTTGATAGCAGGGCCTTTCGGAATACAGGTTCAGGATGGTAGCTGAGGCATCAAGGGCCTATAACAACACCCAAAAGATCACTGAAAGACTATACAGCCTTGTGAGCAGATAGCATCCATTTTAGAGCCTAAGAAAGAGAAGAGAGAGTGTGTACACAACATAAGTAAAACATCCTATATAAAGTGAAAACACAAAGTAGGTAAAGGGAAGATAGAAAAGACTGTAATAGGAATTCCTCGAGAAGGAACAGTAGTGGTAAACACTACTGCTTATTTGCAGCTGGTCCCTCTTCCTCTTGTAGAGAAAGAGTGCAGCTTTTAGCTTTGCTGTTCACCACATTTTGCTTCTGTGACTGAGCAATCACATATGAAGTGTCAGGTTTTGTTTTGCCATTGGCTTAAGCATGTTGGAATTTTAAAAAGTGATTTGTGTTTGTGCTTGTGCTTTCTACTCCAACCTTCTCATGCAAGAAGGTGACTGATACTTCGGCTCGGATACTGAGTCAGAGTAAACTCAGATGGCAGGTGTCTGCACACATATGGACTGCAATGTATTGCAACTATGCTGTATAATAGTGCATTGTACTATAACAAATTACCTTAAGAAATTACGATGATTACAGTAGTGAGCTGGTGAAAAGACATCTGTCAATATAGCAACAACATATTTGCTGCTCTTTCTAACGTCAGCAGGGAACCTGAACAGTCTGTGGTCATGAATGAATTTGCTCTTAGTAACCACTTTAAGAGCAGCTATATTCCAAGTATAACTAGATCCATAAAACAGACAGCTGAACAGAGAGAAGAAGAGGGGTGAATTTAGATGTTTACATTTTGGCTGAGGTGATCTACTTTTGTTCCTACAGCAAATCTGTAGTACAAAAAATACTGGTACATTAAAAAACAAAACAACAAACCCAAAAGACTTGGTTCGTAAAAATGCATTTGAGGCAAGAATGCAGGTTCAAGACAGTGAATCAAAGTCTGAATGTCTTTAGGTAGCTGACATTGGTCATTAGTGCTTATTTTAACTGAGGTGATGGGAGCAGGGGGGTTGTTCTAGATTATGCTATGGGAAAGTCCACAGCAGATATCACTTCTTGTCTGGGCTTGCACATCTTCTGAATTTAGACTCTGAAAGTGGGTGTCCCCATGTCTGATTTTTTAGGTATACACAGAGGACACAAAACACACACTGAAAATATTTGCATGTTACACAAAAGAATACCAGTTGCAGGACCTCTGTACACACAATCTAGCCCCAATCTAAGGACACTGATCTCAAAGGTCTCAACTGAAAAAGAGAAACTTATTTAAACGGAATTTAGAGAAAAATCAAAACCCTAGGTTTGCACTGATTTTTACCTAATGGAGGACACCTTTCCTTTCTGAATGTAGGAGTTTAAGGTAGTCAATCTCCTCTTGTTTCTATCAGCCATTGTGGATATCATCTTAAATGTTCTCTTAGATATTGCCATAAATCCATTAGACTATGTTTCTGAAAAAGGAACTGTTTAGAACTTAGCTAACATTTTTATATGTGTAAATCTTGATTTAAAGTTGTTTTCCAGATTTCTGAAATCTTTTTATTCCCTCAGAACATTCTTCCTCTCTTCCTCCCATTACTTTTAAATTGTGATTGTTGTCTGAAGCTTTCCATAGTGCTTATTCATGACTCCACTGGCTTTCAACTTTCCCTTGATATTGAAATGGCTAAATTGTGAGTTTATAATGTATGATTTAGATTTAGATTTTTTTCTTTCTTAAATGGAGAGTAAAGCTTAAAGGAGAGCGCAGCTGCAGGAAGTATTATTGAAACCCTGAGTACTTTGTCATTTTGAAATCACCCTCCAATTGCCACACATATACATAATAAAATCTGATGCTATGCTGTCATATTTATTGTTTGACTGAAATTTTAACATCGTTCTCATTACCGATGTCATTACTGAGTAACAGAATTGCAGTAATCTGTAACTAACCTGATAAGCTCTCCTGAGCATGATAAATAAAAATAAATATAACCATCCTATGAGTAAGAAAGGACAATAAATAGGAATAGAGGTAGCTAGAAATGTGAGCCATGAGGGTAGGAGTGCTACAGGCAGTATCTTTCATTAAGACCCCACATGCATTAGGTGAGAGTACTCAAGGTAAGTGAGATAAAAATAGATTAGCAGAGGGTAGGAATATTTACAGTGCCTTCCTAACATATTTTAATTTCCTCCTCGCCAACCTATCCTTACAGATAGGTAGATGTTAGTACTGATGCTAGTTTGGAGGGCTCTGCGATGGAAGAGTCAGGATTACCCTCGTCCGTTGTTAAGCAACAGTTGTTAAGCAACAGTACATAATAAAGCTGCTTTGCTGCAGAAACATACTATACCAGACATACTGTCTTTTATTAAATGGCTTCTTAATATTGAAAGGAGCATCAGGCTTGATTCTGTGTTCTGCGGAACTGATGTAATTCTAGTGAATTGGTACACTCATGTTATAATACTGAAGTGCATTGACAGGAGATTCAAGTCCAAAAGTTACAGAAAGGTAAAATATACTGTGTAATAAACAGATAAACAGCGACTTTGCAGAAATAGATGGTTTTTTTTTAGTTTTGAGTTTGTTTTTAGTCTTTTCCTAACATAAATTAATAGTTCATGTTACTCAGATTTGCTAAAACTCACAATTTTTTAATATATTGGGTACCTCCCTCCAAATCCAGTTTCTGGCTAGAAGACAAGAAAAATCAAATTAATCATTCTGAAATTCATATTTAATAAAAACAGATCCTATCCAAGCAGATGGGACAGAGTATATAATTTTTTTTAGTCTCCAGTGTTTCTCCCACTCTGGGAATTCTGGCTAATGATAGACTATTATGGAGAAAATTCAGTAAACACTCTATATCAATTCACACTGCATATAAATAAGCCATTTCAATCCATAAATCAACTTATTATAAATGATTTTGTATGCAGCATGCTGAAATATGGTTCACAAGGAAAATGCACTGCAGGATATTTTAGAACAACCTACTCAATAGTGTTCGGGTTGTTCAAGATTAAAATTAAAACAATAAACTTCACTCTGGATGTGTCTTCATTACCAAAGCCCTGGATCATTTACTTTAACAATGTCAACCTGCTCTCACTATCGCATTCAATTTAATTAGGAAAGGAAGTAATATGCAAGAGCACACCTCGTGGTTTTCCATTACCTTGGAGGAAAGTGCTATCAACTTCCAGAAAGAAAAGACAGCTTTGCCCTCTTCTTGCCTTCCTTTCCTCTATGATGTGGGAATTAGAATGGGGAGAGGCAAACTATGACATGTCAGACCACCATCTAAAAATGAAGCCTTCAGAAGGGGAGGTTTGTGTGTGTCGGGGGGGAAAGGTAAAAGGAGCTCAAGTAGCACTTGGCTCTGCTCCCTTTAGGTTCAGTGAGGATTTGATGTTGACATCTGTGGGAATGAATGTGGGCTTCACCTGAAATTTTGTCTTTTCTGACTGAGGGAAGAAGAGAAGACAAAGGTCCTTTGTCTCTAAAACTGGCCAGGCAGTGGCATTGATGCATGGTGTCTTTTCACCTGCCAGTGGTCTACAATCCAGGCTGCAGCAGCTGTATACGGAGCCAGAAGTCAGATCTCTGACAAAAATATCTAGCTCTGGATTCAGTTTTTTTTTTTCTAGAAAATCAGTTAGAGAAGGGGGTACATGAATTGCTAAATAGTCTGTCACAGCTCAAAACAAAAGACCCTCAATTTCCAAAAATATTTTCTATGATTTGTTTCCATCAAGAAGAGCAGACTGTCCATCCTAGAATCATTTTTCCTCTCTCTCTGTAGATCAAGAATGGAATCCTTACTCAGCTTATATTTCGTCCTTATTCATACAACAGTTCTGCTGACTCTGAACTGATCGAGGGAGAAAAACCTGAGTCAGGAATTGGCTGCAAATTAGGGAAGATGAGGCAGCTACTTCCTAGTTTAATGGCTAAAAGCACAACAATAAATCTCTATACTTCTCCATTTAGAGAGCTAATCAGTACATTTACACAGCTGGTGTTAGCTTTTTGTGGTTGTATTTTTGTTTGTTTGTTTTGGTTTATTTTGCATTTAGCTGTGATGAAAAAGGTGTACATATGCATATTTGTCTTAAATACTTCACAAATCTCTGAAGGGAGGGGTAGCAAATGTGCCTATCAAAAGCCCCAGTCGCACTTAAACCAGTGGCATCTAGCAGCAAACTTAAGCATTATTGTTGTTTTGGTTCCCTGTCCTTATCTGTTGTTCGGGAGTTGGACATGACAATGGCATAAGAGCTTCAACAGGATCTCTGCATCAGCCAAAACTCTTTCAAGACAGAGGGACAGTACAACTGTCACACTGTATTACAGTCAAAGTCTATCCAGTTCAGTGGTCAGAACCAAAAGGAGGTCAGCAATGAACAGATGGGAGATAATACACCCATACATAGCCTCCTTTTGGATATTAAACTGGCAGATAAACCTCAGTTATAGGGTAAGCAAGTTTTGGGTCAGCTCTATTCCACAAGAGGTCATCAAACTTACTATAGCTCAGCTAAAGATTTGAACAAGTGAACAGATATTTGCTAACTTAGTTCAATGATATCCTTTAAAAAAAAAGGGGGGAAAAAACCAAACCCTACTCCCCAAGCAAGAATTAGTTAAGTTGATATGAAAAGTTAAAGAAAAAAACAGATCCAAGACTTTCTTCTAAAGTAGAATAACAAAATCCACACTGACACCAAAACAAACAAAAAAACAAATCCTCAAACCCAAACAAAAAATCACAGTCCAAATTAACTTCTGCTTGATCATTGGAGATTCATTTTAGCTGTTTTTATGTTATCATTGGTGAGTGCTTCATACAGCTTCACAGAATCTGTATCTATGTTAATAGAAACCCTTCATTTTGCAGCTCTCCTGAGGCTATCGCCACTCAGCCTTTCTTATACTTCTACAATCCAGCAATAAAAATAAACTCAAGAAAGGTGGAAAAAAACAGATCCTTCTCATAGTTATGCCAAATGGGAAAGCCAACACACACACACACACACGCACACACACACAAGTGACAGTACACAAATTCACAATATAGATAAGCCTATGCCACCAAGGAGAACTGTCAGTGGAAGCTTTTACACAAACCTCTGAAAAATGTCCCTTGATGTATTTATCTCATTTTACCCACATGTTTTTTTTTCAGCTCCAGAAATAATTGAACCAAAAAGGCTGCCTGGGATAGGACCAGGAATGACCTTATTAGCATTTAGCACCATCACCATAAAATGGAGAAGATAATCAGAAACGGGAGGAGGAAATACAAAAGGAAGAAAGTACAAGAAGAAGAAATTTTTTTTGGTGTTATGCTATTGGGCTTTGATGGATCCCTATTGTCAAATGAGTAAAGATCAATGGTTTTAGTTAAACTCCAGCCCAAAGTGTCCCATCTTCTAATTCATCTACACAGCATATGTTTTTTTTTCTTTTGTAAAGATGGGATCATAAGGTCATTCTCAAGCATTTTTATTGGTGGGGTTTTTTTTTGCTTGTACAGCTCAAACGAACTGTAAAGCACAAATACTTAATTGGTACTTTAACCAATATTCTTTGTCTGTAGGGTGAAATACGTCTGATAATGATTGGGAAGATCTTGTTTCAGTACTTCCCATTAAGAATCAGCACTTACCAGGAGCTGCTGTTAAGGGCTCTGCATACTCCAGTAAGCTCCCAAATATAAATTTTAAGTGCTGCCATAGAGCCATCTGCATTTCTCCAACTCCTTATCTCTTCTTCTTTCACCTACACATAGGTATACACTCTCAAATTATCAGAGCTCATGAGCTTCATCCTTTGCAGCAGGTAAAGTACTTAGACTATTACACAGTTCCTCAGGCTCTCAGTGGTCCTCCCTCTCCCCTCTCCCTTGCACCTTGCGTTGCTAGGCAGTTGTGCTTAGGATGCCCAACAACCTCAGTTTTTCTAGTCTCTTCCTCCTCCAAATCCCTACTGGGGAGCATGACCACTTACTGCATTTTCTGTTGACTGAGGAAAGAGACGATCACTAGCAGATATTCCGCACTTGCCTGCGAAGCACTTTTTTACTTCCGAGGTCCAAACGATTATCAGTTTCAGATGGTCTAGAAGAGGCACTAAATAAAAATACAGTATAAGTGATTTTAAGAGAATTGTTAGGCATTCCATGAGAGCTTCAAATATAGCCAAATAATTCCCCTTGATAGTAGAACTGAACATGTGCTTTCACAGCCCAAAGTGAGATTTAATTTTTTTAATTCTAGTTTTGATTATAGTATTTTGATTATACTATACACAAATTTTTATCACAGTCACCAAGGTCCAATGACTCTTACCAGTTCATTACATAACAATAATAATTTCTTGTACCTTTCAAAAGGTTTGAAAGATTTTTGATTTCATTTCATGAAGTTATGACAGTTTAAAAAGCATCTTAGAGTATTTGAACAAAGTAGACTCTGAAATCAAGAATCACGTACGATGACTATACTTACAAGTATAAAACATACATAATTCCATACTTTTCTACAACCATGAAGAAGCAAAAGCAAGCTATCAGCTGGCTACTTTTGTTAGCTATATCTGATATTTGCTTTTCCTTTCTGTTTTAATCAAGAATGGCAAAGTCCTTAATGAACTCTGCCTACAAATGACAGTTTGATGAGCCTTAGGGAATACCTTGCTTTAGATGTGTTTTCATCCAATTGAAATAAATTGACCCATATTCCTAAGAAGTTCTTACTTTACATTAGAATACACATTCTCTGTAAAAACAAAATTTTCCTTTTATCTTTGTATCATACAGACATTTACTTGTCTGAATTCTTCTTACTCTATTTCTTTCACTTTCAGGGATTACTGTATTACCAGCTATTGTCTGTTTCTGTTGAATCACTTTTTTTTTCTTGTAATTAAAAAAAAAAAAAAATTAATCTGTGGATCTAGAGCAGTTTCTATTCAAAACTGAATATGACTTCCATGTATTTTAATCACATTTTTGTGGTCATATAATTTATTTTATCCTGTGACCTTATGGCAAACAGAAGTAATTCAGAGAGAACTACTTTGTAACTAATGTAATCTTTGATCTTTGACTTTCAACTTTCCATTTTCCCTTTACTTAACTCCATGGATTGACCTGGCCTTTAGTTGTCAGTACCTTTTTCTTGCAATGACTACTGCAAATATAGGTTCCAGCAACACCCACATTCCAGTCTTTGCAGAATTCTTCTACCACCCTATTTTGAAGAAGAGGAAATATTTCCCTCATACCATCTATCCTGATCTACTCCTCATTTCTCTATTTTATTTTAAACCATAATTTTCAGTACTTTCTCTAACAGATCTCCTCCCTTACAGATTATCTGCTGCCAGTCTTTCTACTTCTTAGCACAGCCACAACACAGCTAGAGTTAGTCTGCCCTCCTACAGTTCCACCCATTTGAAACATTTTCCTTTATCTCTCAGTACAATTGATTCTCCAACTCTCTTCAGGCCATGGTTCAAATCCCAAGCTGATATTGGTGCAAAACGCCTTACTGCCTCAGTCATCTCAACATTTTAATGCCTTTAATTTAAACTTTAATAAAACTTCATAATACGTCTGAAGAGTCTGTATTTTTTAAAAGCATTGGAGACATAAACAATTATTACTTTCAGGAAAAAAGATTTTGAAAATGTGAGGTTGTCGTAGTTCAGCCCTGATCAGGACCAGACTACGCAGTCTCTCTCTCACTCCCCCCACCTTCCGAGAGAACAGGGAGAGAAAATATAAGGAAAAATGGCTCGAGGTTTGAGATAAGGACAGGAAGAAATCCTTAAAGTTACTGTCACGGGCAAAACAGACTCGACTTGGGGAAAACTATTCATTTATTACTACAAACAGCAGGATAATAAGACAGAGAACAAGATAACCTCCTCCCACCCCTTCCTCTTCCCGAGCTTAACATTATCTCTACTACCTTCCCCCCCCGAGCGGCACAGGGGGGAAGAGGGAATGGGGGTTGTGGTCAGTTCATCACATGTTGTTTCACGCCACTGCTTCATGGTTGGGGGAAGAACTCCTCACATTCCTCCCCTGCTCCATTGTGGGGTCCCACCCCTACGCCACAGTCCTTCGTGAAACTGCTCCGCTGTGGGTCATCTCTTCCACGGGTGCAGTCCCTCTAGAACAGCTGTCCCAGCGGGCCCTCCACGGGCCACAGCTGCCTTCAGGCATCCACCTCCCCCAGTACGGGGTCCTTCACGGGCTCCAAGTGGATCTCTGCTCCTCCGTGGACCTCCATGGGCTGCAGGGGGACAACCTGCTCCACCATGGTCGTCACCACGAGTTGCAGAGGAATCTTGGCCAGGAGCGGCATTACTCCTCCCCCTCCTTCTGAACTGACCTTGGCGTCTGCAGCCGTTCCTCACAACAGGCTGGTAGATGTCTCTCAGGATCTTTTTACATCTTATTCACTTCTCATCTCCTCTCCAGTTCTTGCAGCCGGGCTGGACTGAGTCGGGCCCAGTCGGCTGCCTGGCAAGAGGCCAGAGAGTGAGGCCTGCAAGGCCCATGAGGCCTGCGCCTCCCCCTCTGCGCCTCCCCCTCTGCGCCTCTGCCCCCGCTCAGCTGCTTCACATCTTCTCTTCTCTTTTTTTTTTTTTCTCTTTTCCCCTTCTTAAATACGTTATCGCAGAGGCGTTATCATGGAACATTCTGCTACCAATCGGCTCGGCCTTGGCCAGCAGCAGGTCCGCCCTAGGCCCGGCCGAGTCCCCTGAACAAAGGGGAGCGACTTCTAGCAGTTTCCTACAGAAGCTACCACCTTAGGCCCCCCCCTCACTAACAAAACCACGACAGAGGTAAATCCTGTCTTACATACTGAGTGTGACTCATCACACTAGGGAAAAAAAATATGCATTTAAGATTGACTTTCATTGGGTATATATTTTGCAGTAATGCCATAGAGCAGAACATCATAATGCATTACAACTTGCATTAGCTCCCTAGGGCTGCAGTTTCAATAAATTGTCTGGTATCTACACAGTCAATATTTCTTAGTAAGTTCCTGAACAAAGGGATTAGTAAAACTTCTATCCAGCATATCCACAATTGTGTTTTAATTCCACAGTACTATTTGCAAGAGTAGCAGTTTTAGTCCTGGTGGATTGGCCAAATTCCGATTGAGGATTTGCATTTTGCATACCTACTTTGCCCCCGCAGTTCAATTTGATATGTTTTGGCTCATCACTTCCTGCCTTAATACGTTGTAGCCTGATGCCACGTATTGTTAAACAGCTGCTGTACTTCCCCTGAGAGGATTTCAGTAATGTGTGACAAATTCCTACAGATATATCGAAATAAAAGTGCTGCAGTAGGTTGTATAGAGTGTCTGAGGACTCAAATGGGACTTTCATCTCCCTAGTGCCTCATTTTCACAGCTTCCTTAGGAAGGAAAGAAGGAATTATCTACATATTGAGATAAGATGGATCTGAGGGACCCAGGTATCAAGGGAAATCCTTGCATAACATAGGAAATTAAAAAAAAAAAAAATTAAAAATCTTACCTACTATAAAGAGTTGTAGGACCATTAACAGATAAAGACCTGTAGGGGCTTCTTCCTTGCCACTCCTGTAAAGACATTTGCTAGGTCAATTACTTTCCTGTTTCCTTTAGATAATACACCTTCTGAAGCTTTATGATGGGTGGATGGAAACCGAGAACTAACCATAGTATTATCCAAAGGCACAAAATAATGTCTTCAAGTATTTTGTTACTGCATTTTAATAACAATATGTTACTAAAAATAATTTTTACTAGTTATTAACTTTATTCTCTTCAAATTTTAGTCACCTCTTCTCAGCATCCCTGCTCTCAATGCTTAATAGAATTAGCACAACTCAAAAACCAGTAGATAATGTAAATGTGACTGAAGTAGTAGTCAAGCTAAAACTAATGGAATATCCTCATTTTCTGATACACTTTTTTTGCTTCCTTACAGTGTGAGAGAGAATAGAGCATGTCTAAAAAAGTGGACACAATAACTGCAAGCTGTATCAGGAAATGGAGTTCCATACATTTTTTCTACAGTGCTCAGAAAATGGTGTCTCATGAGTTTTATGCTCTTAGATCTGAATATCTAAACAAAGATCTTGCAAGTCCTTGCAGGTTACATAGCAGAGGATGTTTATGTGAACATAAGCTTAAGGTGAAGCAAATCTATTAGAAGACATTGAAACATCTAGGACTGCAGCTCATGATTACGTTTCTTTGTGGGACAGCACTGGAGACACTGCCCCCATAACAGTACAGTTACACTCCAACGAATTCAGTGGAAATTAAATGAGACATCAATGCTGTATTTATGCTTAACAGCTCCCCTAAATATTGTCCAACAGTATTAGATAGAAGTTGTTGCTTATTGGCTTCATGACTTGTAAGAATGAAAGCTGAAGCACAGATAAAACTATGCACAACAGACATATGACTGGCAGTTGTTTTGAGCACAGTTCTTGCTATCCTAACGGGGCACTAACCCCTTGTGCCATCTTCTGACAGAAGCTTTGAGTAATTATCTTTTCAGTCCCTATGGCAACTTTCAGTCAGTGAGGCACTAAGTATCTCTGTGTATCCTTTCCTGATCTTGCTTTGAGATTCTGAAAAGAATTCTGAAGAGAAGGCTCTGAGGACATCTTATAGCAGCCTTAAAATACCAAAGGGGGCCTACAAGAAAGCTGCAGAGGGACTTTTAACAAGGGCATGTAGGGATAGAAAAAGGAGTAATGGCTTTAAACTGGAAGAGGGTAGATTTAGATTAGATATTAGAAAGAAATTATTTACTGTGAGGGTAGTGAGGCACTGGAACAGGTTACCCAGATAAGTTGTGGATGCCTCATCCCTGGAAGTGTTCAAGGCCAGGTTGGATGGTGCTTTGAGCAACCTGCTCAACCACCTATTGGAAGGTGTCCCTGCCCAGGGCAGGAGGGTGATTTTTAAGGTTCCTTCCAACCTTAACCATTCTACGATTCTATAATTCTATAGATAATGAGAAGTATTTCTATAATTTGCAGTTATATATAACCAAGGCAGATTGACTTAGACAAAATATAGTAGCAGAAAGTATTAGTAATTAATATTGCAGACAAGGGATACTTAACAGGCTTTAAGCACTAAATTACTTTGAAAAATTAATGACTTAAAGCAATTATGCACTTTAAAAATTTTGGAAAAAAATATAGTGTTTAATGTATCATTAATTGGATGCTCTGAAAATACATATATTTTATCCAAAGACAGACTTTACGCTGTGCAAAATGAAACTATGGAAATAAGATCAATAGCATTTTTGACTACATGGGATTACATCTCTTTATAAAATGTCCTTAACCTTGAAAAATAGTACAGGAAAGGGAAAAAAAAAAAAAGAAACATTAAGAAGACACATGCCTGCACTAAAGACATTTAAAATTGTATAGGCAACATTTACTGTATCCCAGGGATTCTCAGTGTACTGGCTGCAAAAGAGGTTTGCAGGCTTAGCCATCATGTATGTGAGAAAAATTCTGTTATGGAAAAAGGCAATCCCCCCATCTTCGTTCTGTTTGTACTAATCTAAGGCCATATGTTTAACAGTGTACACATTTTATATCCACATCTGCTGCTGCCATCTCCCTTTTGTCCTGTCTCCCACCAAGCCACAAAAAGCTTTGCAAACAAGAACAAAGGACGTTCTGTTAATGGCGAGTCCAGGTCAGTAGCAAACTAACTCTATTCCACTTTGTTTCTTCAAAGTATTAACTTTACCTCCAATGCTGTTACTGCACTCCTGCTAGTTTCTGTGCACTTAAATTTTATACAAAGAAAGACCCATTACTGTCTGCCTCTGTAAGGAAATTTCAAATTTAGAAATTTGAACAAGCCTCAGCTTTCCTAAGATCTCCTGGCCTTAGTTAGTATTCCATAAGCCAAATCAATCAGTCTCTTCTAAGGACACAGTGAAGTAAAGTAGTAACGTTCCATACTGGAAACACATTTCTTTGATCCTGAAGTCCAGTGAACAATTAAAATCCTCTTTTTATTTTTTTTTCCTTTTCCTTATAATTTAATGGGAATTAGACTGAGGGAGTTTAAGAACGTATTATGCTATAGCAAACCTTCATGTCTATTAAACAATATTTTAAATTAAGAAGTTCTATTGATTAACCAAACCAATATACCTCAATCTTCATGTAACAATTGAAATATCTTTTCTGAAATAGTGTGTCTTCTCAAAGTCTGTTTAGAGGGAATGTCATGAGTCTTAAGGAAATGAAGGTTTGTTAAAGGGCTCCTATTAATTCAGTCTGATTACCATTGAATCTTATAATCAGCCTCATATTTTAGTATGAATAACATGCAATTTCAGAGCCTGTGAAACAGCATTTGGTTTGTACATCTTTGTCAAACTCAATTCAAGCTGCAAGTTACTTATTAAACAGTACAATTTGGTTTAAATGCATCTTATAAAATGTGAATTTCTCATTTCTATATTCTAGCTAATTTGACTTTCAGACAAACTGTCATTTGGAGAATTTGTAAATACTAGAAACATGGAAGAACTCTCATTGTGTACTGATCCTGCCATTATAAAATTGTCTGCGAATTAGCAAGAGTGTGGAAGGTTCTTGTTCCTTTTCCCTATATCTTCCTACATACCTAACTAGAGTGCTTTAATGTACATCTTCTGTAGGATAATATGTTAAATCTACTGTACATCTTTAAGAGGCTGTTAGACACTGATTTCCCATGGACTGCAATCAGCTCTTTGAAATTGTAGTGTTTGTGACAGAATAAACTCCATTAACTTGTTTTATTAGTACTGTGTGCAGTCAGGAGGAGCAATGCTGCAGAACATGATGAAATGACTAACAGTCTTCATCAGTGCACAGCAGAATGTTTTCTCCTTACACAGAATATATAATTATTGCTCACATAAACAGGTAGATTTTATTTTCGTATCTCTCAGGTAATACTGAGAAATCTAAGACTCTTATTCATGGCAGGAATAAAAAATAAATTAAGCTTCCCCCACATTCCCTTTCAGTTCAATTTGTTACCATGCTGCTGCTGTAATTTTTGTCTATGTTATAGAGAATGATCCATCAAATAAAAAACAATTCTAATTCTATTGGTTACTATAATGACAGAGCAGTTTGACAAAGGCAAGGAGCTTGAGAAAGGAAAGATTTACTGACCAGCTGACTCCCAGAGGCCCATTAGTTAAATTTTGACAGCTTATACACAAGATAAGCTGCCAAGCAGAGTAAATGAAAACAGAAGGAATCCAGCAGAAGAAAGTATAGTTTACCTCATGTAAGTAAATATAAGACAGATATCAGAGAATCGCTGTATATTTCAGAAGCAGGTATTCTATACTGCAGATGGCACAGCTGCTGGTACTTATCTGAAAAGAGAGGTATTCTCTTCCAGAATAACTCTTACAGTATTAGCCACTTCAGAAACATAAATAACTTTTTCTCTTCTCCCTTGCCTCCATTTTCTGCTTCCTTTTTGCTTTGCGCATTCAAGATGAAAGCCAGGTTCTGAGCTGACTAGCTGCATGGGACTCCCAATATAAACTTCAAGCATATTACATTTTACCCTAACAAAGTATAGGAAACATGAAACTGAGCAATCACAAAGGAAATGATTGAAAGGAAGAATCAGTACAGATGTAGAATGATGAGAAGCAAGGAAAAAAAACCCAAAACATTAAAATACAACCCACTCTATTTTTTCGCTAGCAAAAAAAAAAAAAAAAAAAAAGAGTTTATGGTTTGCAGATTGAATATAACTAAGAAGAAAGGTATTTTTCATAACAATGATTTATAGATTCACCCTTCTACTGGATAAGAGCTCCATTTATGTTATAGCAGTGTCTATTCTTGCTATTATAGTTAAGGAGCTGTCAGCATTTTCATTATATAAACCCCTATATTCAAGGGCTTGTAATTTGGCTATAAAAATTCACAGCATGCTGAAACTTGAAATAAGATTTTAGTCTGAGAGTGATTTTTTTCATGTATTCTAAAAAAAAAAATAAAAAAAAATAGTTCAATTTTAAACTAATAGAAAAAGGAAAATTCTCATGTTTGTTGTCTTTTTATTCTGCTTGCATGTTGCATATTGTATTCCTTTCAATACCACATTATGGGTTCTGATGTTCTACAGTACATACACATCTACCAATATATACATGTATTCCTGAGTAAAAGTAAAAATCTCATTGATGAAAAAAAAAAAAAAAAGAAACACAATCATTGTGCATGCATAGCAGCTACTTACTCTAATTTTGGGTAGATGTTTCAGGCTGTGGATCTATAATATGCATATGCATAGATTAATGCCAGTATTCTGAAGGTCAGAATGGAGTATAAGTTAAACCCACAAAGGTCAGAAATTAAGTGTTATGGCTGAAACTCTGTCCTGAAAGGACAAGAGCGTCCATTTCACTCAGAAAAATAATATGAAAGTTCACAAGGTAAAGTGCCTTGCTCACCAGACATAAACTCTGAAAAGAATTTGAAAATTATGCTTTCAGAGCCATACTAATGGAATGGGGCTTCTTGCTGCAAAATGGCATCTTTGTAATACTGCCAACTTGGAAAGAAGCACAACATATTAGATGTTAATCTATATTAACATTTAATAGCTATACTTCTGATAAAGAGAACATCTAACTTGAGAAGACCAAAATATTGCAGGCAAATAAACTTGGTTCTTCTATCTGAACTTTTCTGCCTTTCCTCTCTTTTTTTTTTCCATACCCAATGTGTTCTCTTGCCTTCCTTGGGAAAAATATTGAACATGTTCTGACCTACTTCAATCTTCCTTCAACTCTTCTGAAATGCATCAGTGTGCTTTGCTCCATTCTTAAAGCTCTCGCTTGCTTCTCACTACTATTGCCAAAACATTACCCACTCACTTGTTGCTACTGTTTTGAATGCTCATAGTCCCATGATCAAAATTTTCTTGCCATCATCTTCAGCCTAACGGGGTCTTCAAACGTATTCTCTGAAACACTCCTGTACCATCTTCAGTCAATGTTATTATATATTCTACCTGTTATAAGCCATACTGAGTAACTATTTCAAAAGACCTATTGCTGACAATTTTTCCAGTAATAGGGAATGTTTAGGAAAGACTGACACAGTAATAGACACACTCTTACAATGAAAGTAAACTGGTTCAGCTGGTGCTGAATACTTCAGATGACATATAAGTAACCTATTAGTAAGAAACACTAGAAGTCTTTAAAAAAAGGAAATAATTGTGAATGTAGCTTGTCTACCTACAAGAGCCAGCCCCCTTGAAAGAAATCACATATCTATTAGTCTGAGCACTTTCCCCTAGGAAGGGCAGACCTCTGTGGAAATATTTCCTTTTAAAAATTCTGAATAGGAAGAAAAACAGATGAAAAAAAAAAAGCAACTAGTACTATATGTTAAAAATCAACATTGCTTCTTTTGCTACACTTGATTTAGTACATCCAACTGTGATGCAATGGTAGGTACGCAGTCTACCTCACCTGCATTTGTGCACATTATTGAGCATCACTTTAATGCAGAGTTTTGAATTGTACATGTCTTCCTTTTCTTTTGTTGTTCCCTGTCTTAAACCTGCTCTCAAACATTACTTAGAGGATCTACAAGGATTATGACTCTGATTTTGCTGGTAATTCTTTGCACTATCCTTCCTATTGCAACAGGGTAGTTATTGATATTGGTCCAGTTGGAAGAATTCTTACTCAAGAGGCTATATATTACAGAGCACGTTGCAAACAATAACTCCTCTTCAACTCAGATCTTGCTGTGTAGGTCTAGAAATCATTCGCTTCACATCCAGTGCCACATCCATCATGACACCTAATGTCAGTGATACCAACCTTTCCACCCAGGCTTTTCTTGAAAGGTTGGAATGTCTTGTGTTTTGCCAAGGGGGGTCAGCTCTTTCGCAGGGCTGTTTTTCCTGCCTTTATATTGTCTCTTCTCAAAATCTTTTCTACCCTGGACCTGACAGTCTATAGGATGACTGTGAAAGGCTTTTTTACCAGGTGCAGCAGTGCTGACCTGAGATGGCAAGACTCGTAGAATGGCAGAATGTTTTACTTTGGAATGGACATTTGTAGGTGTCATAGTTCAGCCCCGATCGGGACCAGACTACGCAGTCTCTCTCCCTCACTCCCCCCACCCTCTGAGAGAATAGGGGGAGACGATATAAGGAAAAACGGCTCGAGGTCTGAGATAAGGACGGGGAGAAATCCTTAAAGTTACCACTACAGGCAAAACAGACTTGACTTGGGGAAAAATGCTCATTTATTTCTAAAACGAACAGGAGAATGAGACAGGGAACAAGATAAACTCTCCCCTACCCCTCCCTCTTCCCAGGCTTAGCATTATCTCTGCTACCTTCCCCCACCAAGCGGCACAGGGGGCAATAGGGAATGGGGGTCGCAGTCAGTTCATCATACGTTGTTTCACGCCACTACTTCATCATCGGGGGAAGAACTCATAGAATGGTTAGACTTAGAAGGGACCTTCAAAGGTCATCTAGTCCAACCCCCCTGCAAGGAGCAGGGACATCCCTGACTAGAGCAGGTTGCTCAGAAAGCCTCATCCAGCCTGGCCTTGAAAGTTTCCAGGGATGAGGCATCCACCACCTCTCTGGGCAACCTGTTCCAGTGTTCTACAAACCTCATTGTAAAAAAATTTTTCCTAATATCCAATCTAAATCTACCTCCCTCTATCTTAAAACTATTACCCCTTGTCCTATCACAACAGGCCCTACTGAACAGCCTCTCCCCATCTTTCTTGTAGGCCCCCTTGAGGTACTGGAAGACCGCTATCAGGTCTCCCCGGAGCCTCCTCTTCTGCAGTCTGAACAGCCCCAACTCTCTCAGCCTGTCCTCATAGGAAAGCTGCTCCAGCCCTTTTATCATCTTCGTGGCCCTCTTCTGGACCTTCTCCAAATGGTCCCTGGACCTTCTCCAACTGATCCATGTCCTTCTTATGTTGGGGGCTCCAGAACTGGACACAGTACTGCAGGTGGGGTCTCACCAGGGCAGAGTAGAGGGGGAGAATCACCTCCCTCGACCTGCTGGCCACACTCCTCTTGATGCATCCCAGGATGCGGTTGGCCTTCTGGGCTGCAAGAGCACATTGCCTGCTCATGTTGAGCTTCTCATCCACCAGCACTCCCAAGTCCTTCTCCTCAGGGCTGCTCTCAATCCATTCACCGCCCAGCCTGTATTTGTGCCTGGGATTGCCATGACCCAGGTGCAGGACCTTGCACTTGGCCTGGTGGAACTTCATGAGGTTGGCACGGGCCCACCTCTCCAGCCTGTCAACGTCCCTCTGGATGGCATCCCTCCCTTGCAGCGTGTTGACGGCACCACATAGTTTGGTGTCATTGGTGAACTTGTTGAGGGTGCACTCTATCCCACTGTCCATGTTGCCGACAAAGATGTTGAACAGGGCCGGGCCCAACACAGACCCCTGAGGAACGCCATTCATGACCGTTCTCCACTTGGACATTGAGCTGTTGACCACCACTCTCTGAGTGCGGCAGTCCAGCCAACTCCTTATCCACTGAGAGGTCTGTCCATCAAACCCATGTCTCTCTAGTTTAGAGAGAAGGATGTCATGTGGGACAGTGTCAAGTACCTTTCAGAAGTCCAGGTAGATGATATCCGTTTCTCATTCCTTGCCCACCGATGCTGTCACCCGTCATAGAAAGCCACCAAATTGGTCAGACATGATCTGCCCTTGGTGAAGCCATGTTGGCTGTCACCAACCACCTCCTTGCTCTCCATGTGCCTTAGCATGGTTTCCAGGAGAATCTGCTCCATGACCTTGCCAGGCACAGAGGTGAGGCTGACTGGCCTTTTTTTATCTAGTATTTTGAGAAGTTCTACAAAAAAAAAAAAAAATCACAACTACTTGCAGAGAAAACTTTGGCTTAGTTCCCCATATTAAAATTCGCTAGTCATAGCGAGAGACTTTTATGCTATTAAATGGATGACTGAATGTTTCACTATCACTAGCTGATGCCTTGATGATATGCTGTTTCATTTCCGAAGAGGTATATACAAGGACCTCTCAGCCATAGGTCCTGATTGACCAGAGGTGCCACATGAATGAACAGATGCAGTAATGGAGTTAACAGAGCTGAGTGTGTTGCAGAGTATTTTCTGGAACTACATGGATGGAGTAGAATGATCTTCACTGATCTTTTTTTCGGAAGTCTGTCTCCTCTAAATGGTGAACCACTATCTTTTGTAACAGCTGAAACTGAAAGACTGGCCATCCTAGAAACAGTACTGTAACTAGTTCAGTGAATTTCAGAACTTACTTAAATGCTCGAGCTAGTCGCATCAAACCTTGGTATCCATTTCCTCTTGTAGAATGGTACTGTATTTCAGTGACCATAATCTGTGACAGAATTAATCTTTCTTCAGAATGCAGGATCAGAATAAAGAAAATTCCATACCTGATATTTTCAATGAAATGTTCAGCATGACCACATGCAGTGTTACATACCAGATCACCTTTACCTGAAAATTAACCAGTTTTACTTTAAGGCCCTCAGATTCAGGCATTGAACTTCTACATTAGTGAGAAAGTTTCTTAAGTTACCAATCTCCAATAAAATGTCAGTGTTACCAGTTTCAGAAAGATTAGGCTTGATAGGATCAAGAATGAAAAAGTGCGAGATTACTGCACCCAGTACTTTGGGTTACTTCAAAAATGAATATGTAACTTGTGGAAAATGAAGAAGAAAATGCTGCAGAAGTACACTATAGATGAATAGCTCACCAGGTTCCAGGTCAGTGGTAGAATTTATGGGTCTAGTCTCCCATGATCATACTATCTGTAGCACACTGCAATAATTTAATTTAATCTACTAAAAAATCATAGAATCATAGAATCATAGAATGGTTAGGGTTGGAAGGGACCTTCAAAGGTCATCTAGTCCAACCTCCCTGCAAGAAGCAGGGACATCCCTGACTAGAGCAGGTTGCTCAGAGCCTCATCCAACCTGGCCTTGAATGTCTCCAGGGATGGGGCTTCCACCACCTCTCTGGGCAACCTGTTCCAGTGTTCTACAACCCTCATTGTAAAAGATTTTTTCCTGATATCCAATCTAAATCTACCCCCCTCTATTTTAAAACCATTACTCCTTGTCCTGTCACAACAGGCTCTACTGAACAGCCTCTCCCATCTTTCTTGGAGGCCCCCTTGAGGTACTGGAAGACCGCTATCAGGTCTCCCCGGAGTCTTCTCTTCTCCAGGCTGAACAGCCCCAACTCTCTCAGCCTGTCCTCATAGGAAAGCTGCTCCAGCCCGCTTATCATCTTTGTGGCCCTCCTCTGGACCCTCTCCAACTGGTCCATGTCCTTCTTATGTTGGGGGCTCCAGAACTGGACACAGTACTCCAGGTGGGGTCTCACCAGGGCAGAGTAGAGGGGCAGAATCACCTCCCTCGACCTGCTGGCCACGCTTCTCTTGATGCATCCCAGGATGCGGTTGGCCTTCTGGGCCGCAAGGGTGCATTGCCTGCTCATGTTAAGCTTCTCATCCACCAGCACTCCCAAGTCCTTCTCCTCAGGGCTGCCCTCAATCCATTCCCCGCCCAGCCTGTATTTGTGCCTGGGATTGTCACAACCCAGGTGCAGGACCTTGCACTTGGCCTGGTTGAACTTCATGAGGTTGGCACGGGCCCACCTCTCCAGCCTGTCAACGTCCCTCTGGATGGCATCCCTCCCTTCCAGTGTGTCGACGGCACCACACAATTTGGTGTCATCGGCGAACTTGCTGAGGGTACACTCTATCCCACTGTCCGTGTCACCGACAAAGATGTTGAAGAGGGCTGGGCCCAACACGGAGCCCTGAGGAACGCCACTCGTGACCGGTCTCCACTTGGACATTGAGCCGTTAACCACCCCTCTCTGAGTGTGGCCATCCAGCCAACTCCTTATCCACCGAGTGGTCCGTCCATCAAACCCATGTCTCTCTAGTTTAGAGAGAAGGATGTCGTGTGGGACAGAGTCAAAAGCTTTGCACAAGTCCAGGTAGATGATATCCGTTGCTCGTCCCTTGTCCACCGATGCTGTTACCCCATCATAGAAGGCCTCCAAATTGGTCAGACATGATCTGCCCTTGGTGAAGCCATGTTCGCTGTCACCAACCACCTGCTTGACTCAATGAAATCATTGTAAATCTTGTAATATTACCCCATAATAATGGATGAACACAAATATGAAATCACTGTAATGACCTCCACGGTATGTTGGTTATGCTAGGGTAAACATTTTTTTTTTCAGACCTATTGATTACCCTGCCAAAGTAAATTGACTTGCATGAATACATTCTGGGAAATGAGAATTTAAATTTCTAGTCTAGATCTTCAGCTGATGAATATGGATAAAAGCTCATTGATTGCATCTAATTCTCATCAGCTAAGGCTTTGACCTGCCATATTCACTGCACTAAAAATAAAATTTCCTATTCTTAAAAAAAATTAAAAAAAAAAAAGAGACTCTGTCACAGATTCCAACTATTCCTTGTATGTTAAAACAAAAACAAGGTCAAATACAACTTGAAATACATTCACATGGTATTGCAGATACAATCACGCAGTTTAATTTGGAATGATGATTAATTTCAGTTGATTTCTGATTCCACTGTTTCAGTCCACATACATAAAACAGAAAATATTATTCAGTGTAGTACCTCTGTTTCCAAGGAATTTACCCAATTATTAATCAAAGACTTGACACTTTTGTTCCTTTTTCTACTGAATAATATCTTCTTCATTGAGTAATCCAATTATATTCAATATGAGGAAGTTATTCACCTAAAGTAAAGAAAGAAAGAATTGACTCTTATTACTTGAGCAAACTGTTTTGAGTCCTATATATTACTAATGCAGCATAATTGCAGACAAATGCAGCTGTTGGTAGTTTTTTGATGATGACTCATGCAGCTGTGGACAACAAAACTCTTTTTTGGTAAAACTAATTAAGACCCACCAAGGCTAGTATTATGATCTGTACATGTTGCTATATATTTTGGACTATGGCTATAATAGGAATCTTTCTGGAGTTGAAATTTCATAGTAAAAAGCTTTATTATTATATTCATCTTAAAAATTTGGTAAGAGTTTTTGACATATAAGAAAATTCAGTCCATCATATTGAGGTAGGCTCACTGTAATACTTCTAGCAAATACTGTATTTCTTCAGTGTTCAAAAGAAATCTCTTACAGGAGAAAAATATCTGTCTGTGCAATTTGAATCCCAAATTTCTTTCCCTGTAAAGAAGTTTCCAGACTTGGTTTGCTTCTCTTAGGATTCGACGTATTTCCTTGAAATAGTCATATGGGGTTTTTTTTAATATAGGACCAGATGCAGATATGGAGTTGGGTACTTTATGTAAAACTAAGGCATAATAAAGTTACTTAAAAATGTAACAAGCAGCCAACTAATCCTATTGTAGATACTTGTATTTTCATGAGACTGGTCAACTGAGTAATCAGTGTTCTCCAACCACCACATATAACTTCTTTCCCCTTATTTGAAAGATACTTTTTCTATATAACTACCTTATGGTTCACTTTTGTACCTAAGCCCTTCTAGCATCTCTTAATTTGTTAGACATACTCAGAGCTTGCCTATATAGCAACAGCATCGGTCAACTTCATCCGGGCAGTTTTATACAGCCAGGGAAGAGTCATCCTTTCAGCTAAATGCTTAGAGATTACACTGTTAGTACAAGGAGTTAAAGACAGGTATTTCAGACCTTTTTTAAACAGAAAGAGTTTAAACCTATGCTGCCCAGCCTAGAATAAAGGACATAGCTGTTTGAAGAAGCTAGATTGAAGTGGTGGTATGTCTTCTCTGCTTCTGCTGCCTCAAGAAACTACATACTTCATGAGAGGAATATGAATTTCATGTGGCCATAAAAGCACAGAAGTGACAGAACATGAGATGGAGAAGGGAACATTATTCTTTAGCCTGTTAAAATGGGTGATCAACAGAGTTGGAAATAAATCCACATTCTAGCTTCCATTCCAAGGACTTCTTATGACTGTACTATAGGATAATTAGGTAAAATAGAAAGAAAGTGCTATCAGTTCAGACAAGAGTTTTCTCAGTCTCACTCACTTCTGGCATCAAAGGCAAAGTGCCTTCTAGTTAGCACTTTCCCATCAATAAATCTTGTATTTTCTCCCACATGATGCCACAGTTTCAAGGCAGGAGGAAGTAAGTGGCCCTAGTATTTTGGAACAGAATCATGCTCCTACAAAGAAACCCAGACAGCATCCAGGATGTATGAAGAGGAGCGCAGCATGAAAGATACATGAAGTATCCTTCAGTTTTACTAGCCCCCCAAGTCTACAAATGGAGAGCTTATGTTTACTGAGGCACACTGGAAGTCAGGAAAGGTATGAACCCGTTGAAAAGCAACTGAGGAGGACGGGGCAAGGTGCAGCAGGAATTTGCATATATGAGCCAGCAAAAAACACATGACCTGTAGTGAAAGATTGAAACTGTTTATTTCTGCAAAGAGAATACTAAGGGAGACCTTATAATAATCTTCAAATATGAGAACAGACCAAAAACCACGGTATTTCAATTGCAGATTAGGACACATAGGTTAGACTGTAGGAAAAGTTTTATAAATGCCAGGATAGTTAAGCACTGGAATACATTGCCTAGGACATTTTAAGATCTCCATCATAAAAGATTTTTCAGGAGTGTATTAGACAAATGTTTTAGATATAGTTGAGACCACCTGTGAGGAAGGAAGATGGACTAGATGATTTAACAATATTCCTTCCAGATGAACTTATACTATTCTGATCAGATGTGATTCTGAGTTAAGAGACGTTCTCTAAGTTATGAGGACTGAGTTAAAAATGGCTGGGATATATTTTTTTTCATTAAGAAACTGAGACCTTGGATTAAGATCCAAATATGAAGCTGACTGTATCTAAATCATGCAATCAATATTTGAAAGATTTTGCTACTTCTAACCTAGCATTTTTGTTACTGGTATTTATAGATATAGAAAAAGTAAAGAGAATAAGTGTGGGTTTTTTTCCTCTTCTATAAAATTTCTCTGCCCATTGAAAAGGAAGAAATATTCACACCTTTTATGGAATATTCACAGTGTGTAATAGAGGTTAAAATGTACAATTATTTTCTGCACCAACCCGTAGAGATGTTTACTTCCTCTGTTGCTAGCACCATCAAATAAAGCAAACAAGTAATATTCATGCAAAGGCAAACAAAATAAATGAGTCAGGTAATTATAAAAAGAACACTGACCTATTAAAAATTGGTCTGATCTTTAAGAATTTTTAGCATAGAGGTAGTAACGTTATTAAAAATAGAAAAATCATGACAAGTATTCATTAGAATTTGCATATGTGAGTAAGAATGCACTTAATTACAAATTACATTCTGCAAATTATTTAGAAGCTGTATATCAAAGCAACAAAGAAGAAAGATTTAGTAAGTAAGTGTTCTGAAGAATTTTCTAAAGCAACTGTTCCTAACAACAACAGATTGGAGATAGTGCAATATCTTTCCAAACCCAAATGATTTAAAAGAACAAATAAAGTTCAGAAATACAAATGCTTGACATACAGGCATTTACTATACGTTATGGAACATTATCTCAATTAGATCAGAATGGATTTTTATATGTAGAAGTACGTATGTTAAAACATTGTGTCACTTGAAGCCAAAATAGCATATGTAAATGAGGAAGTCAACTGGCAAACTGCAGGTGTAATAAATTTCATGGATTGTGTAATTTTCATGCAGATTTTCTTTTTCAGCCACCATCAGCACTCTTGTTTAAATGCCTGTGCAAAGCAGCTCCTGCTCCGCTGTGTTGAGTCAGCACTCCAGGGTGTTCTGTCTCACTGCTAACCCAAATGGGCTGAAGGTGCTCACTACCTCTCTGAAACCCTGTCCTCCTGAGGCTGGGAGAAGAACAAGTGAAGGGTAAAAGAGAGAAATGTTAATCCGGAAGATGTTTTAATGCTAAATGCAGAGAGTAGGAGATCAGAGTGGATATAGGGGATTGAGAGGAAAGGAAAGGAAGGTGACAGGGAGAGACAAGAGAGAGAAAGGGAGTCTCTGATGCAGCTGGTCAGCTTCCCTTCACTGCAGAGGAGCTACTAAGCACTTCATGGAGCATGCACTTCCCAGCTGCAAGCCAAAGTACAGAGAATATATGGAAGAATGATCAAAGTCAGTATTTGAGAAGGTGACCAGAAACAGAACCGAGAAATAGGTACTAAAAAAAAAAAGGAAAATTGGGGGGGAAAAAAAAATTTAAAAAACCCCTGCAAAACCAAAATCCACAGATTGTTTTGTTTGTTTGTTTGTTATAAAGCAGGGAAAGATCATTCCCTAGTGGAAGGAGGAATCTCTCATTTTTCTTGATCATCTGAAGGAATAAGAAAAGTAATTATTCCAGCACTATTTACTATTCACTGTTTCCAGTCTGTTTCTGGAGTGCAACCTTTTTGCATGGCAGCCCATGGAGACCCCAGGCCTTAAGGGTACTTAGGTTCTTCATTCTGTAACTGCTTCACCCACAAATGCCACGTAGCATGCTTGACTGCTTGGTCATTTATTGCTTACATCTGTCATTACAGACAACTACCCAAATATTGACTCTGCCCAGGATGGACTGCTCAGATTAAAAGGTAGTTAACGTCTTAAGGTAGAGGCACTAGACATTTACTTAAAGATAAGTAAATGGAACAATTTGTTTTGTGTTACTAAGTAAAGGAGATGAGAAATAATGTGATCATTGCTACTTAATAATGACTATTTCCAGTATTTCTCAATACTTGTTCTTTGATATGTCTGTACAGTACATAACTGGAGCAAAGTTCACAGTCTAGTACTATTATATGTCTATTATTTATTATTGTTGCCAGCAGTAAAACAACATGTCTAGATTCAATTTTACTTGCAAAACTTCCAGAGCTGATCTTACAAGACAAGTACATAGAGCAATAACATTTGGACAAAGCCAGGAAAAATATTCGTTTAGCATTTTCGCTGGACTCTTTGGTTCTCTTGCTATAGAGCATACACAGCCTCGAGGGTGTTCTTGAATGTTATCTCTGCAGCTGAGTGATTTTTAGAGGTCTCACTGAATACAAGGGTCACAACCTAGAGTCCATTCTTATCTGTTTTAATAAAAAATGACAATGAACTGTGCAAACCTCCATTGTCCCCTCAAGCAAAATGAAGGTGAATGTCACTCCTGTCTGTACAGACAAGTCTAATTGCAGCATTACGGTCTACAGTATGAAAATTCACTCCATCGAGAGTTTTAACTAAGTCTGTGAAAGCTGCAGTTCAGTTTGCACATCCTCAGCTTTACTAAGTTTTATCAAAACCACAAAGGAGATTTTTGCTGTTACAAAATGGATTGTGCATATTGTTTACAGCTCAGCTCCACAACAGCTGATTCAAACAATGATTTCTTTCCACATAATAAAAGTTATTTTTTGTCCATCTCTCAGGAAAGAACAGATACCTTGCAGAGTATGTCATACACTGAATGATGGGGCTGAGTGCACCTTCAGCAAGTTTACATGCAGTAGAAATGCGGAAGGAGTGGCTGATACACCAGACAGTTTTCCTGTCTTTCAGAGTGATGTTTCAAAGAGACCTCAACAGGCTGGAGAAATGGGAAACATGAACCTCATGAAGTTCAACAAAGGGAAATGACAAATCCTGCAGCTAGGGAAGAGTAACCTCATGCTGTCTGAAATTAGTGTACCAAGTTAGCCACCCACACTTCCCATGAAATTATATTTATGGGCAGGTGGCTTCTGTATGGTATTGTACTGATCCTTCCTCAATCTAACAGTTCTCTCTTCTAGCACTTCAGTTGTGAGGTACAATCAATCCTTGAGATCAAGTGAAGAACCATTAAATTTTTTTTTTTTTTTTGAGGGAAGTCTGTATCTCTTCATACTGAGTTTCTGCAAGAACTCTTAAGCCACTCCATCTTGAAGAACCACCTTGTACAGAGTCGAGAGAGCAGTGATTAATGGAGGGGCAAGATTTCATCTCCATGATTGTCCCAACTGAGAACATCATGGCTTCTAACCTGCTGCTGATCCAATCTCAGCTGAAGCTCACACTGGAAGCTCCCTTGCCTTTAGGAAGAGCTTTAGCTCCCAGTTCCATTGTCTGGGAGCTGCACCCAGCAGCTACGCACCACACAGCCGCTCGCTCACCCTCCTCCCTCCTTGGGGGAATGGTGGAGAGAAAAATATAAAGAAAAGCCTATGGGTGGAGATAAAGAAAGGAAGAGATCATTCAGCAGTTAGCATCACAGGTAAAACAGACTCAACATGGGCAAAATTAACTTAATTTATTAACAATCAAACCAGTGCAGGATAGTGAGAAACAAAATCAAACCTTAGGGACACCTCCCCACAACCTCTCCCTTCTTCCAGGCTTAACTTTACTCCCAAATTCTCTACCTTCTGCTTATTAGTGATGCAGGGGGATGGAGAATGACAGTTACAGTCAGTTCATCATGCATTGTGTCTGCTGCTCCCTCCTCCTCAGGGGGAAGAACTCCTCACATTCCTCCCCTGCTCCAGTGTGAAGTCCTTCCCACAGGTTACAGGCCCTCGTGAACTGCTCCGGCACAGGTCGTTTTATCATGGGGTGCAGTCTGTCAGGAACAGGCTGCCCCAGTGGGCCCTCCACGGGCCACAGCCTCCTTCAGGCATCCACCTGCCCTGGCATGGGATCCTCCACAGGCTGCAGGTGGATCTCTGCTCCTCCGTGGTCCTCCATGGGCTGCAGGGGTACAGCTGCCTCAACATGAGCTGCACCACAGGCTGCGGGGGAATCTCTTCTCAAGCACCTGGAGCACCTCCTTCCCCTCCTTCTCTACTGACTTTGGTGTCTGCAGAGTTGTTCTTCTCACATATCCCTGCTCCTCTCTCCCCACCACTGTGCTGGGCCAGGCTGGGCCTGATGCAGACAGCTGTCTTTGCAGGAGGCCAGGGACATGGCCCATGCCTCTCCCCTCTCTCTCTGCTGCTGCTTTGTTTTCCCCTTCTTAAATGTTTTCACAGAGATGTTATCACCATCACCAACTGGAGCCAGCCAGCTCCACTGGACAAAGGGGAAGCTTCAAGCAGCTTCTCACAGAAGCCACCCCTGTAGCTCTCCGCTGACAAAACCTAATGCACTCTTCTGGGCTCAGAACTGCTTCAAACACTGGGCATGTTGTAGAACTGCATATGGCATTTTTCCAATAAAAAATAGGCATGAGCACCAGGAAAGCAAACCTCACAGAATGTGACTGTAAGCAGTCAAGAAGAGCCTTAACTCTTGGGAGTTAGAGTAAGTGGAAAGAGGAAAGCTCTAGAGCTCCAGATATTACTACTCTCAAACCTGGGGTTTTTTTTAATTTTTTTTTTCTTTTTAATCTAGGAACTGATTACTGTGACATGCACACACATTCTGGGACATTAGATCTGTTCTGTATGTGTAATACTTCTCCATCCCTGCTCTTCTGATTCCAGGACTTACAGCTGAGTACAAGGCATAGTTTGCTGCAGCTGGAAGGGTTCATGAATCAAAGTGTCCAAGACCCTTTCCTCATCATCTGTCTTAATGTGCCAGTTACACACAATAACATCTTCTGACATATATGAGAAAAGAAGTTAGGCTCTCCCTGGATGAACAGGGCTGAATATGCCACTCTTTTACTCTCTGGGTGATTAAAAAACAAGGGAGGTACACTGCAGCCATAACATAAATTTTATTTATTTATTTATCTAATTATTTATTTATTAAGAGAGCAGTTTTAAAAAGAATGTATACAAAATCTGTACAAGCAGATTAAGTCAACTTTAGTTAGCTTCATTTAAGAATATGTTTCCTAAATATGTTTCTTGAAGCTTGCTTATTTTTAAAGTATCCAATATTATCTTTATTGACTCAAATCCAAATACTAAAAATACTTTGCTTGTCCATAGCTTCATATGCTATAAATGTCCAACCTTTATAATCAAGAATTTAAATACATGAATATTGTGAAAAAAGAATAAACAGCTGTTGTCCAACTCTTCTCCGTCTGATTTGCTAATCCAAGAGAAGGAAATTAAATCCAAAAAGCATTTAAAAAAAAATTAATCGAGCCTGTTGTTGAGCAGAAAGAAAATCAAGTACCAGCTCATTGTTACTGGAGAAATCTTGTGCTACAAGTAAATGAAAAAAGAGAAACCTTAATAAAGGTACTTGAAAAATGGGCAACAAAGACTTTGCACTTCTTCTGCTTGATGATTCTTTAATGACTGCAATCCTGCAGGATCACAACCAGGAAACAGAGAATAGTGTCAGTCTTTTGTCGAGCAATTACTGTGTAAGTGGTTAAAGAGATAAGATTATACTAAGTGGAGACATTGTAATCCATTACTTATAAGAGTCATTTGGTCCTTATTTTCTGGGATCTTCATTCCACAGCAAAAAAAAAATATAACTTGCTTTTTCCTATAAATTTAAAAACCAAACAAACCAGTAAGCAAAACTTTCCCATTCATTGAACTGTAGGAAGCTTCATTGTTGTTACTTCTGTCCTAACTTCTCATTGTCGTATTATTCCTTACATATCCATAATGCCTTGCAAAAACTGCTACGGCTATATACTGGGGGATGTTCTAATGGACCTTTTTTTAAGCCTAGTGTTCAAAGTAATAATTAAATGTAAGTGATACATTGTGGCAGATTGTTTGGCAAAAAGCTTTTGAAAATGTAGGTTTCAATAAGAGTACTTAAAGAGTGCTTTTCATAGAATCAGAGAATCACAGAATGGTTTGGGTTGGAAGGGACCTTTAAAAGTCATCTAGCCCAGCTCCCCTTCTATGGGCAGGGACATCTCCAACTAGATCAGGTTGCTTAGAGCCCCGTCCTGCCTGGCCTTGAATGTTTCCAGGGATGGGGTATCCACCACCTCTCTGGGCAACCCAATCCAGTGTTCCACCACCCTCACTGTAATTTTTTTTTTCCTAATATCTAATCTGAATCCACCTCCTTCTATTTCAAAATTTTACTTGATAACTTTTACTTCATACCTAATTTTTTTATCCATCTGGCTAAAACTCCCATGCAAGGGAAAGGAAGACAGGTGATCACACACTGAATAAGGTTTAGGTCAATAAGAAAGAATTTAGGTGCCTAAATCCTGCCACATTAGTGAAAGACAGAGAATTTTTTTATCTTTTTTTTTTCTCCTCTAGAGACAATGGAGAGCAACAGAAAATGGAATAATTTTACCTAACTTTAGACTCATGATGCTGCCTTCATGAGTTCTTAGGCAGGACAAATTGCCTTTCAGACATGGATATTTCTCTTGTTGATTGTGAAGAGAGTCTAGTTGAATAGGGCAACTTTGGTCCTTTAGTCAGAATTCTCAGGATACATCAGATGAAGAGACCTGGATGCATTCATAATTTAATGAAGTGCTATTAAAGAACAGTGAGCCTGGCTGAGTGCTGGATCTGCACTGCTTCACTGTGGCTGAACTAATGCCTACCACTCGATCTGTTCTGGACTGCTCCAACTAGCTGCCTCCAGCTAGCTGGAGTGGGCCAGTATTGACAGCATGGATTACGAGTCAGCTGGTGCTAACTGGCCTCAAAGCTAATGGTCAGTCCCTGGCTCTGTTTTATTCAACACATGGACTAAAACTCAGAGTATTTAAGAGTTTAACTACTGTTGGACTTATCAGTCACTTTTTAAAAAATCACTTTTATACTTATCTGTCCATTTCAGTTGAGAGTCCAGGGAGTCTGAGAAACATTTTTCTAACCTACCAACTTAGCTCAGTGTCTGAAGTTAGTGATATGGGTAACACCCAGCCCTGACGTGACTGCAGCTCCTGAAGGCATCTGAACGTTAGATTTTACCTGAGATATTATACACAGTGCAACTGTTGTAGTGTACAGCATAATAGCAGACTTCAGACTGGAAGCAAGGCGAGTACTTGATCATACTCAGGTCTGTTTTACCGAAGTCAGTTTAAATTTAGGGCAGGGATGTCCCCACAGCCATGCTGCAGCAGCAGCAGTGATGTACCTTAAATTTCAGTACTCCATTTTATGCAAGCGACGACAGAAATGCACAGAACTCAGCCAAATACAAGAGACAAGAACAAAATGAAGAAACCCCTAGTCTGCCCCTTGGTCCATGCTATGTATTTTCTGAGATATGGCTTCATGACAGGTGAAAAAGTGGCACATCATTTTCATTTACAAGGGACTGTAATCAGAGGACACCACAAACAGCCAAACATGCTGTTTACACACTGAGTGCTCCCATGTCGTTGCAGTCATTGTCAAACTGTGCTATTTGTATTTCAAAATTGAAAGAAGAAAAAAAAATAACATCAGATATCCAAGGACAGAAAGGTTCTTATGCTCTGTTACCAAATCACACAGCAGCTTCTGCATCACAGAGGAAGGGGGCTGGGAGGAGAAGGAGGCTTAGTGGTAACTGTGTACAGTGCTCACCCGGGGTCTCTTCCAGATGAAAGTATACGTACCAAATGTAGAGGATATTTAATGTTATTCCTATGTGTTTTAAACAGAAAATATCACCTGGGCATAGATCTTTTACGATCAGTCAGATTCTTTTGACAATTCTCAATTACATTTCTGAATTTTTATTATATGTTAATAGACTATAATAATTAAAGCAGACTGCAATGCACTAATAACAATTAATTGAACCCAGGGTGGCTTAAAGTGAGATTTTATGAAAGCTGAAATTCTCCATGGATCTCTAATTTACATTTGCAACACAGGGAATTATACTCCTGTATAATTCTATGTGACATTGTCACCCAAGCCAAGCAATCATGGGGCTATGATGCAGAGGTGATGAGAGACGAGGGTGAGAAACTACAATGTCCTGACTTGTTAAGAGAGGCTGTAGCTTTCATTGGTCTCAGTGGATTAACACATGTAACCCCACCTGATGACATATACAGTTTTTAGAAAGTAGAGCACAAAATCTAACAGAACATGTAATCAGTTATTGGTGAAGACCATTAGCTCAGTAATAAACACACTCTGAACGTACCTACTCCCCCCTGGGAAATAGCCTCTCGTTCTGTTAGTCCTTTTGTCATTCATGAGTAATATGTACTTAACAGAAATCTTAGAACAGGAAATGAAAAAAGTGAAGATGATAAATCTGTTCACTTAGACAATAATCATATAACACTGGGGCCAGTTAGTTTAATTTATAGACACCGTTCCCTCTGGAAATCTTAGGTACAAAAATTAAAATAGAAGGGCAAGAGAGGGAGATGGGGAGTGAAAAGATAAAAATTGATACAAGGTATGTCTTACCCACTGGAACAGTTAAATGAAAGAAAAACACTAATTAAGATTTCACTGCTGCAAAGCAGTATTTACAGTAGCTGGACAGGAGTTTTTCAGGGTCTCACTGTCAGTTCCTTGTTAGAAGCTTCACACTGAAGTGCGAATTGCCCATATTTAACTTGTTACACCTCTCCCTCTCTCTGCTTATTTTATTTTATTTTTTTTTTTTCTCAGGAGAAGAAACACTTTTGGACACAAGAGATTACTAATCCATAAACATGTTTTTGGTCTCTTGCAACCTTCCAACCCGTGGCAATAATTATAATGGCTAACACATACTGGTATGACTCTTAAAATAGAATTAAAACTACTCTCCTTATCTGTGAATACAGCACTTATTTTCATACTGTCTGGATAATATTCTTCTCTTTGTAGCAGGTACTACTACTTATCATACTTAAATGTCCTGCAAATCCTCCAATAATTAACAATATCTAAGCTCTGGTTTCCTTACCAAAAAAAAAAAAATACTATATAGCCTGAAGTGAAAAATACAGTATTTACTTTTAATGGTAAAATGAAGTCAAATCAGTTGCCTAAGGGTTCTCTTCCTTGTTTATGACTAACTCCTAAATATCTTAGACTAGCTGTTCAGCTTAGTTTTGTAGAAGATCTAGAAAATGTATTACCATACACGAGATAAAAGACAAGTATTTCCGACCTGTGCTGCTGGCCTGTTAACACTTTGTATGCTTTGTATATACAAAGATTATGAAATATACACTGAATTAGTGTAGCCAAAATGAATCAGCCCACTTAAACAAAACAAAACAAAAAAACAAACAACACCAAAAAGCCAAAACACACAAGAATAAAACGCCAAACAGTGACTGATGAGAAGAAGGATAATATTTTTCCTCTCTTTGTTTGGAAAGCATTTTTTTTTTACAGTTTGTAAATCAAGTTTTCAACCTTTTTATATTATGCTAGGAATGGTGATCCTAGATCTTCTGTGCCGTGAGCAAATAAAATTTATGCAAAACAGACTGTCTACAAAAAATTTCTGAACATTTCTTTGATGTTATATAATTGGCTAAAAAAGAAATTAGATTCAAGCACTAAATTCATAGGAAGTAGTTTATTCTTGGAGATTTAATGAAATTTGGATTTTATATATATACCTCACATGATTTAATTTGAGATTTTAAAAAATTCAGTATCCTTAATGTATTCTAGATATATCTAGGTATTTGATGCAATACTCTTGCTCTCTTGCTAAGGATGTGAGTCCATGTTTTAAACAAAATTCTCCCACAACTGAAAGGTTTGCACATCCTCATAAATTCTATGGACACTCCGGAAACATCTACCAGCACAAAAAAAAAATATTTTAGGTTCATTCAGTAAAGTATAGCATATTCCTGTGTACATCTTAAAACATCACTGAAATCAGTATCTAGTAGGGTCCAGACCTGGCTGAGAATACAAATCAAATAATTTGTCTACGTCTCTTAACTACTAGCCAATATAACAATTCAAGAGAAGGATTTATGGAAATGCAAAACTAGGTCTACATCATATAATTAGCATATACAGACATTTTATTTTGGCATTTCTGTAATTTACATGAATCTTTATAGCCATATGTTATTCTTTAGCTGGCTTCTTCTCAGCTTACTAACAAAGCTGCTTGATACTTCCAAAAAAAAAAGACAGCATTTTCTTCAATAAGATAATCAAGAAAATATTTATCAACAAGTGTCAGTTTTCACTCTTCCTCACAACTTCTTTTTCTTTTTTCTTTCATATTTGTTTTGTTTTTGTGGTTTTTTTTTCCTCTCTAAAACTCTTTCTGTACAAGGAAACTAAAAGCTTATGTGCAAACACTTACTGAAAAATTGTCATCTACCACTGCATAACATGGAGGCAAAAGATGTTATGGCTACTATAATTCACAAGCCAGACTTTGTGAACAGGGGGTTCCACAAGATAGTGAGGTTGGCTTTGAGGTCAATGCACTGATTTACACAACTGAAATTATACAGACATAAGGAGGCATTCCTTTTTTTTTACTATAAAGTTGCTTGGGTAGAGTGAGATCTCCTGAGAGATTTATGCAGAGCCATATCTCTAGCAAGATGAAAAGAGTGTGCTGTCCTCAGAATCAAAGCCAAGGAAAAAGAAGAAAAAATAAGCAGCAGAAAGGACAAAACACATCATAATTCATGCAAGTACTATCTGCTGAAAGGAATTTCCAGAGCTTTCAGCAGGATCTGTAATACATAAATATTTTTCTTTTCTGAGCCATAACTCTTTTTTAGCTTATTTAAATTAAGTCTTTTTTTTTAAATTTAAAAATATATATAATAAGTTTAAAAGCTTCTCAAACATAGAGCTTGTCGGCACCATAATCCCGTAACTGACTATTAAGCAATGTATAACAGCAGGGATACGAGTTCTTATTTCAAGCTCTATTTTAATTGAATGTTGTCATTTGCTACAATGTTTTGAGACCAAGACTCCTTAAAAGCTTGTACAGACCCTTATCAGAGACCCTGATAAACGACTAGCTTTCAGAGTTTAGCGCTAGGACCTTGAGATTTCTTTTCTTAAAAAGGAAAAACAGGAGTGCAAAGGAGTAAGATAAAAGGCACCTCACCAAAACATTCGTAATATGTTGATGTAGTTTTACAGATCTGTACTGCACCTTTCATTATATTTTATTTTGTAGACCTCATCTTTTCCCCTCTACCTGGTATTTTCTAACAGCATATATGAGGAATGAATTTTTGAAAGACTGATCTTCCTTTGTACCTCCATTTCAGTGGTCACAAGAAAATCTGCACTTCAAGGTGCTTGATGGCAGCTATAAATCAGATCATTTGAGCTGCAAATTCCCTGACTTGCTCCAACAATGTATTTGGAAGCACAAAAATGAAAGTACAAATTTAGAAGAGTGAAAAGACAGGTCTCAACTTTTTTAGATGTGCCGGAGAGAATAAATGTATAATTCCTTTTTTTTTATGATGCACAACAATACACATTGCTGCCATATTTTTAAAGTATTGCCCTTTGAAAAGTGCATCTTCTGATAACCTACACCAGAAATAAACTACACAGAAGCAGAGCCAGGGAGGGAGAGGGAGATTCCGGAATTAAATTCCTCTTTGTGTTATCTCCTTAGGTATATAATTAACACTTCTGCCAGATGAGGCTCTTTTGGATCTTGGTTAGGTATTCCTGTTTCTATTTTGTTTTGTTTGGTTTTCTGCAGGTTATGCCCATGAAAACACATAATTGTAGAAAGATATAAATACAGTAATTAAGTTTAGTGGATGAAATTCAGCTTGAGGTAACAGGCTGGCAGAACCCTTTCTGCACCAGTTAATCCTCATGTTAGAGCAGTGAGAGAAGACACTAATGGCATGTCTGGTTAGGATTTGTCACATGCCTGTGTAACTTGGCAAGGATTTCTATCTGTTACATGTAGGTATGCGTGAAAAAAATAGCAGTAGGTGAGGTAACAAGATCAGTACTTTTGCAGACATAGCCATATCACGAACTAAACTAATTTCCAGACAGATGGCTAGAAAAGGACTTGTGGATGCCCCATTTAAACTGTGCAATGAGCAGTGCATGATCCCATCTGAAAGAAAATTATTTATAGAACTTGTGAGAGGAGCTTCTCCACGCCCCTAATTGGCATGTATATACAGTACTATGCATAACCAGTGATATACGTACGCAAGTTAAAGTTCTAAACCCCCAAACTGTGGCAGTGTATTTTGCCCCTGTGTCTGGTGATAGCTACTCATGTCTAACATTTCAGAGAACAGTGCCTTGTCTTATCTAGGTTTTGGACAATGACACAAGTTTTTGACATTTTGTTAGAGAGTTCTTTGTACCAATCTTGATCTGTAGTTTTCTACTGGCTTCTAGTATGGATTAATTGCCAGTCTGCTCTTTGTGGAGACAGGGCACTGAGTAGACAGTAAAATCCCACATAAATCTCAGTGATGGGAAGGGAAAGGACGGAAGGAACAGAACGCCATATCATCCTGAGAAGAGCCAGAAGAGCAGAATTAAAGAAAGGAAGGAGGATGGCAATCATTGCTTCCTTTCTGGACCAAAGACTCAGCTATATCTCCTTTCATTTAGGAACAATGCTCCATCTAGTTGTTAAAGTGAATGTTGGCAGCTGCTGAGCTCCTCCAGACTCTGCTTTATTTACTTAGGGATTGTGCTGTCCACCTTTATAGTCTCACTTTCTATTCCTAAAGTTACAATATTTTATACCTGAATTATTAAAAAAAAAAAAAAACAAAAACCTTATTCATATTCAAAGATAAAAATGCAAGAAATTTGCATTGATAGTATGTCTCCAACAATGAAAACTTCTAAACACTGCAACTGTCTGAACCAACTGGATGCAAATTATTAACATATCCTTCTACAAAGCTATCTAGAAACAATTTGGCAGTTTTAGAAACAGCCATATTTACTTTTTTTCTGGTAATGCCGTTTTAAACAAACTTTTCCTAATATTGATTGAGCTGGAATATGAAGCTATAGCAAGATGGAGATGGAGCTTTTACCACATGAGACAGCAATGGTCTTTTCTATGTCATTGAATTTTTACTCATTCTTCTTACATGTATCTATTTTGGCTGATGAAGAGTTGTGTTGTGCATACTCTGGGCAGTGCAAACTCACGTATAGTACACCTGTACTTTCACACTTTCTTCTGAGTATGTTTCCTTGGTTGTCTCATTTCAAGCACCGTGATATTCAATAGACATGGATGAAAATAACACCTATATTCGTAATTACCATCTTCTGATGCTAATATTTTAAGTCTAACAGTATGGAAGATGACAAAAATACATTGCAGACTGAGCAACTATCATTAGTTTTCCCTCTAGCAACTTGAAGTAAAGTGGAGTGATGTTTACAGATTGAAAGCAGAATATTATGACAGTTTGGGACAGCACTATGAATTTGTAATGCATTCTTTTTATTTCTGAATTGTAATCTTAACTCAATCCAGACTTCAAAAGTGAAAAATTCAAGAAATTTTGTCTTTATTCCAATTTTTATGAATATCATTGCTTCCCACTTGGAGTTCAGGCTTGGCATGATGTAAGATTTCTTTGCATATAGTCTATTTTGGCTGAGAAGGACTTACCATATGCACACTTAGGGATAACTGAAAGTACCATGTGCAGAGTTCAGTTCTGTATGTTCAGCACTGTTCATTAGCTAGGGCTTAATGAAATATTAAGATAGTCATAGGAGCTTTGCTCTTGCAGTGTAAGCAGAAACCTCTATCCAGGATGTTCTTTTTAGAGATATCATAGGGATGCCACAGGCATCAGCCACCATGTCCTGTGACAGAGCAGCACTTTGACAAAACTAAGCATGAAAGTCCAATTGACTACTTGGTTTGAATATACTGTTAGTATTAATTGCTTCTGGTCCATGCTTAACAACTGTTAAGTGTTGATGTGAAGTAATCCTTCAGTGTTAGTATTAACTCCTTCACAATCCAGTTGCTGTTATGCAGCCACCTCAGTTGTGTAGCTGGCCAAAAAAAAAAAAAGGATTAAAAGATATTTTCATTAAAAAAAAAAAAATCACATTTATGTATTATTTGTTTATCACAATAAAGGGTATTTCAATCTTGACTGTATTTTCAGTAAGAAAAAAAATGAAAAAATTGTCAATGTAAAAAGAATAAATTTATTTTATTGTAATTTTAGAATTAATCAAAACATTAGTAGTACATAAAACTGACTTCATAAATAATTCAAATAATTAGGAGGGCATTGTATACACCATAATATCAAATAAATCAAATAATTATTAGAGGATCTCAAATGCTCAAATGAGATCAAGGTGGCAAGGGATGCTTAAGAATCAGTTTTGTGTGGAAATGTAGAGAATCCAGTAATTTCTTCTGATTTGAAATTAACAGCTCTTTTTCATGAAGTGATAGAATTTCTGATGATGCCAAAATCTTAGTTTCCAAGAAACTTACTGAGGCTCAAGTAGTCTCTTATCCCAAATGCTGGTCATTCTTGTGCACAGTTAAGCTTCTCAGACAGAGCACTTCACACTCTCATTGCTAAGACTCAATCTGTAGTGCACATGTAGTGCATAAGATTACTTAGTTTTCTAGCATTAAAATCTGGCACACCCCATGGGCATTAATTCACTTCTGAAAAAGAAGAAAAGAACATTTTCTTTTCTCATTATTCTGTCATCTTAGGCACTTAAAGATGCTACTAAGAAGGAAAACTGAAAGCCTTTAGTAGATGAAGAACAATATCCTTATATACTCTATTTTATAAACCTGTATTTTTTTTTTAAAAAAAGAATTTTTAACAATAATACAAACTTTATAAGTTTAAATACTTCTCAAAGAAAAATGTAGGTGAGTGGGATGGGACACTGTAAAATTTTGTATATGCATACATATCTGTATGCATAAATATGCGTATATGCATTTACATGTGTATATGTGCGTGAATTGGAATATGAACTGTATGATTTTTTTTTGAGTGGGAGCTAATATTGGTGTAGTTATGTAAGAACTGGCTTTACAGATATATAAGCTTTAAAAGACTTTTTTTCAATCTATATTATGCTAAGCAATAGGTAAAGGTGATAATTATTTCACTTTAAATAATGTATTTCTCCCTGCTTTATTTGGCTTGGGCGATCTTTTTTGTTGAAAGAATAGTGACATATCACTTTACCCCTGTTCCACCCCTTCACTCTGCTGAGGCTGGGCAGATCACATGAATTCTGAGGATAAACGAAGCTCTGAAAAGTTAGGGTGTTTTTGCATTTGCAAGACTAGATTGCGTTCATGACCTTTCCCCTTACAACCCCCAGTGTAATTTAAATCCATTTATTTCCTTTCCTACATATTTTTTCCACTTACAGTAGATTTTTCTAGAAAACAGGCTGTTTCCCCAGGTTCTAAATGAACAACATGCATGTGTCTTCATATGGAGATAGATATATGGTTTAAATGAACTTAATGACCTCTCATGGCTGAGATTTCTAATCCATTGTGAGGGAAATCATGCAAACATTTATCTTTATATTATTCTACTCTGAAAAATGTCCTTTTCTCTTTCCTTGTCTTCTTCCCTGTCTTTCTCCGTTTCCCTTTCCCTTTCTTTTCCATTTTTTTTTCCTTTTCCTTTTCCTTTCCCCTCTTTTCTTTGTTTTCTTTATTTCAATGTAACCAGTGCAACTTTTATTCAGACTCTTCAGCACTGGGAAATAGGCACAGCTGCTATCATTCAGCTGTAGCCACTCTGTTAAGAACAGTGGTGGAGGCTGATGGAGGGAATAGCTGGAACATCTTGGCTGAGTTGTTTTTATGATACCAGGAAGCTTGAGGGATCAAAAATAGGGTGTCCCACCCAAGGAGATAAAAGCCGTTCCCATTTGTCAGAAAGCAAAGGGAGGAAGTTTACGCACCCATCAGGGACCTGGTAGGTCTGTTTGCAGATATGAGCTCCACAGGTTGGACTAATTATGGTGTGTTATAGTTTTGGTGCAAGGGTAATTAGTACTTATATAAAGAGTAATGACAATACAGCATTCCCTAAAGACTGCTGGTGCTACTGCATGATTATTCATTATAAAACAAAAGGATACGAGAGATGTATTTCACTGTGAAAAGATAAGGATATATTCCACATTGAAGGTGGCTTTTCTTCTCTATGCAGGCCATGTAAACACAAGTTTTATTTTTATGAAGGAAAAATTATCTGGATTACTGACTATTGTTATCTTATTTCCAACTCCCAAGTGATGTGAATTTTGCAAAAGTAAAATGCAAGTATGTAGTTATTGCAAAAGAGTCAAGCTAAGGTCAGATCATCAGCTATTTTGAATTTGTACTCCATACAAAAGGCAACTTCTACTCCACAGGGCAATGTGCAGAGACCAGAACCCCCAAATGGGAGATCAAGAATTTCAGAAGCATCGATTTCACTGATTGCTCTTCTAATGAACGCCTAATGAATTTTCAACTTTTTTTTTTTTTTCACAATGATGGAGTTTCAGAAGGAGGAGAAAAGGCTGTTCTTCTATTTTTGAAATTTGGAAAATGCTTTGTTCAAAAGTGCTAGCAATTTTATTTATTTGAATCATCTTCACACAGTAAAAGGAGCTGAAAGTGAGTCTTTCTTCTCTTGGACAAACGTTCAAGTCACAAAAACTTATATAAATTGCTCTAGTCCTTCCCTCACGTAAAGGAAGGATTTTTTTTTCTCTTCCTTACTACACATCCTTCTGTATTAGATAAGATCAGATATTGCCTGCATTTTGCAAAGGAAGGACTTCAATGTCCCTTCAGAAAAAAAAAAAGAAGAGAAATAAAAAAAAAGAAGAAGGAAAAAGAAATGGTCATCCAAATGACATACTTAGGGAAAACAGTTGAGACCTAAAAATTGTAATTTCCTTCAGTGCCTCCACTGGTTAATGCTAGAACATTCATATTTGGATTTTAGATTTTTATTTTTGTGAGGGCTATATCTTCCCTCAGTGACTGTAAACTCTTAACATAGGGTTCTGGACTTTTGTCTGTGGGCCAGAGTAAATATTACAGTATTTGGACTTTTAGCAGTAAATCTCTTGTATGACATCTAATCCTCTATCAGCTGTTCTACATCACAATGGATATATCTGACCAGCTAGATTAGACAAAATTCAGAGGTCCCTTCCAACCTCAACCATTCTGTGACATGCAAAAACCTACAGTTGATTCTCCAAAAAAGGCCCCAGATTGAAGTTCAGCTCACTGATCCATCTTTCTTTATTGCCTTTCCATCCCATGTTCTGTGGAGCCAAAACCTCAAAATACACAATTTAGCTGAATTTTCAAATCTGTAATATCCAAGTTTAGGAAAAATGTGATCAGATGATTATATCATTCATCACTTATTCTCATTTTCTTCCAATGCAGTACTTGTGACCATCTCTAGCCTTAAAAAGAGCGTCACTTCTAGTTCTGCTGTACAAAGAAGAACAATGAGGGACTATACACATCCATTACCCAGCTGATCTGTGGAATGTTTAAACTAATTATTAGCAATCTTAAGAGAGAGAGGAAAAAAACCATGATTCCTCTTGTCTTTACAGGAATGAATTGGAGCAGACAGATTGAATCTACTGCCAAGGTTAAACTCCTTATTTTCAATGACACCAATTATTTTGAGCACAAATGCTTTAATTATCTCAAGCAGGCAATTAATAAGTTTAATTCAAAAAAAATCAGGAACCACTATGAAAGTATCCAGCATTCAAATTCTTTTCTCCTTAAAGATATAAACCATGAAGCCTTTACAAAAGTTTTTTGTACTTCCATCTTCACAGCCAAAGAGCTTGAGGATTTTCTAACTCTTTAAACATCATTCAATTTCGTGCCAAAAGAAATATATTGACAAGAGGAAAAGCTGAGCTCCCTGATTCATAACAAAAAAAAAAAGGTGGTATAAAGGTAAACTAGCATGCTTGGCAGCTCTTTGGATCTATATCATGTAAGAGCTACTTCAATAATGTGTTCCCTGCACCTGACATTTGCATGTGCTATTATTTTCCCCAGAAAAGCAGACCTTCTGTAAGGAAAACATATATTGGGGGATAGTGTGTTCCTACAATAATTACTAAAGAATTTCTGTAATAAATAGTTGGAAAAATAAAGAAAGTAAAGGATTAAAGTTGGCTAAATTATGGTTCCTTGTGACTGAAACTTGCTTATTATTTTACTGTAGTCAATTGACTGTAGTCAATTTTTGTGTTGATAATTGAAACACAGAAGAACTTGATTTCAAACAGCAGAACAGTAAATTGGGAAAAAGTAAGCCTCCACCTATGAGGATGAACAAGATTTTATATATCAGCATAGGCTGAAAATAGTGGAAATGTCCTGTGATATATCTACCCAATTAAGTAAAGTAGGACACACAAATAGAAAATCCTTCCTGACACATAAGGCGATCTGTTGAAATCCCATGACAGGAAATGAGGTTGCTTTTATATATTAACTTACGTAACTACAAAGGTTTCAGATGCCATTAAACTATACAGGGCTTTTAAAGTTCAGCCTCTATAACTGCTTTGATAGCCTGAGGTGGAGGATTCCACAGGTTCACTTTCCCTGAGTAAAGACTAAATTGTCTTTAGTGGTTCTAATTTATTGGTATTAAGATGCAATATCCAAAATATCTTCAACCAGGGTTAAACTGGAATTTGAAACTTACTGCAAAGCCCAAAGGCAGTAAGAGTATCTTATTGCTTATACAGGGATCAGAGATTGTATCAACACCTCAGATGGGATACATCTGTACCTCTGAAGTTATCTGTTTATGCAAGAGGGAGAGCAAGAATCTGGGATTTACTAGGTTCTTCTGGAAAAAAAAAAAAAAAAAAAGTCCATTTGACTCAATTCTTTGCTCAGTTGCTAACCTGCTAATCTTTGGTAAATCACTTCAGACTCTCTGGACCTCTTACTCTTCAGCCACCTCCTTTTTTTTGTTGTTGTTGTTGTTTCTCCAGACAGAAAAAAATTATAGTCAATTTGGAACCAATATCTACCTGCAGATGGGCCGATAAGAGTCCAATCAGGAATGTAAAGCACTTGCAGCCTCAGAAAGCCAGAGAGCAAGAGACATGTAGACAAAGAAATAACGGAATTTAACTGAGATTTAGACTAAATTATTCTGTGTCACAATGGAGCAGGCTGTGATGGCTGGCCAGCAGGTCGAGGGAGGTGATTCTGCCCCTCTACTCTGCTCTCCTGAGAACCCACCTGGAGTACTGCATCCACCTCTGGAGCCCCCAACATGAACCATTTGGAGAGAGTCCAGAGGAGGGCCACAGAGATTATAAGAGGGCTGGAGCACTTCTCCTATGAGGACAGGCTGAGAGAGCTGGGGCTGTTCAGCCTGGAGAAGAGGAGGCTCCGGGGAGACCTTACAGTGATCTTCCAGTACCTTCAGGGGGCCTACAGGAAAGAGAGGGAGAAACTCTTCAGTAGGGACTGTTGTGACAGAACAAGGGATAATGGTTTCAAAATAGAGGGAGATAAATTTAAATTAGATATTAGGAAAATTTTTTTTATGCTGAGGGTGGTACAATACTGGAACAGATTGCCCAGATTGGTGGTGGATGCCCCATCCCTGCAAACATTCAAGGCCAGGTTGGATGAGACTTTTCCTTTACCTTTCCTTTTCCCCTTTCATTTGTAATTTCTCCTTCTCCTTCATCTTCTCCTTTGCCTTCTCCTTGTTCCTTTTTCCTTTTTTTTCCTACTCTTTTTCCTTTTTTTCCTATGCTGTCCATGTTCCTATGGACATATTGTTGAACCACGGAGGCTGATGCTAATATATGCAGCTTAGAATTGCATGAAGTAACCCACTTCAAACCCAGACACAGGCACAATCTCTAAATTATTTTTAGTCTATTTCTCCTTGTACCAGCTGTTTGTAAAATATTGCCAGAAAAAAACAATGTGTTTTTCACTTGACCACAGACTTTTAACAATCAGTAAGGTTAGAGGGCATGGCCTAAAGTCAGTCATTCAATATGGCTGGGATAATATAAGGAAACAGAAAAAAAAAAACCAAGGAATCCTGAAGTACTGGAGAGATGTGTGAATGCTCAAAGGAGAACTGATTAGAATAGCAATTTTACGCTGGAATCTTTATTTCTAAGGATATGTAGCAAAGCTCCTGTTGTGATAAAAAGGCTAGAAGATTGGGATTTTGTTAGGTTTCAAAATGACACAGAAAAATCAGTTGGAAACAAGATGCAGTTTAAGAAACCCTTTCCTTACAGTATCACATTGGTATTGTGTTTTGACCCTTGCAGGAAGCCATGACTTTATTTTGATGATGAAAGAAGAGAAATGATTGATTTCAAAAGGTTGTACTTTATACAGTTCACATTCAGGATTTAAAAAATATGAAAATGTAAACAAATAAATCCCTTGAAAGAATAAGGATTATATAATCTAACTATTTTTTATTCGAACATGGAAAAGAAAGTAGCAAGGAGCACATTTGGATCTTTCTAATTTTTTCACAGTGTCTGAATCAGCAGCTGTGGCTCTGTGAAATCAAATAGCACCACCCATGCCAGGCTTGCATCAGGAGAATGGCAGCAGGTTCCACAAGAACTAAGAACGCAGTGAAACACAGGTCTTGGCTGTAGAACAATGTGAGACAACATGATCAGTGGAGACTTCCTCCACCAGGAACCACCTTCTGCCCAGTCTGGCTCCTTCCTTCGGAGGAACTGCCATAAACTTGACCTCAGGTCCTATTTTTTTCTGTCTCATATATATGCTGAAAACCATGCATTGTCCCTCTGTACTATCATATATCCTATTGTCCTGGTTTTGTCAGGGATGGAGTTAATTCTCCTCTCAGTAGCCAGTTGTTTTGGATTTCATGTGTGAAAAATGTTGATAAAAACACTCTGATGATACAAGTTGTTGTTAATGAGACCAAGGACACTGTCTGGCTTTCCAAGTCTCATTAATGTGCAGATGCAGGAAGCTGGGAGAAAGACAGACAGAAGAGTTGACCCAAACTGGCCAAAGAGTATTCCATGCCATAAACATCATGCTCAGTATATAAGTGGGGGTTGTCCATGGGAGAGGGTATCCATTTGGGCATCCTTGGCATCCATATTCCACCTTCTTTCCATCTCTCTTGCTTGCTGGCATTGTTCCCTCTTCCTGGCTAGCTTGGTCTCCCACCTTTTGCTTGCTGCTCGGTGTCATTTCCATGATCACTGCTCAGGACAGGCTATGTCAGTCGTTTGGACATCAACTAGTGAGAAATCATACATTGTTCATTTTGTATATTTTGTATGTATTAATATCCTTATATTCTGGTGTTGGTTTTTGGGGTTTTTTTGTAGTTTTCCTTTGCTATTTCAGAACTGGTTTTATCTCAACCCACGAGTTTTCCTTCCTTCCCAATTTCTCTCCCCCATCCTACTGGGTAGGGGGAGGGTGAGTGAGAAACTATGTGGTGATTTGGGCTAAACCACCACACCTATACACTGCTTCCTTAGTATATTGGTACATAATTGGTTCAAAGAATTTCGGACACTGATAATTCAGAGGAAATATACTCAAAACATTTAAAAATAGGGAGTAGTGGTGCAGTATTAATTAATTAGAGATGTATTTTAAATTCATAATGGCACTGTACTTCTGTGCTGTACATTCTGTGTCACAGTCATACAGAACTCTTTGGTTTATAGCACCATATGGGGCAAAAAAAAAAATAATTCTTTACAAGACCTATCCATTTTGTGACATTGGGATTTGGAAGAACCACTTCTGCATGACCAAATCCCATTTGTTGCAATTAGTCTCAAGAACCAAGAACTTGCTTTACACTACTGTGTATTCCAACAACAACAGCAACATAAATACAATGTTTACTTTTCTTTCAAATGATGACCTTTTCAGTGAAAGCAAATAGCTTGTATAGAAGATAATTCATATTCTAATACTTAGCGAGTCTCTCACTCATGATCATTAATTATAAAACAAATCTTTCATTACTTTTCCTTTGTATTTAATGAGCTTGGGTTGTTTTTTTTTTTTTTGTGAGCAAAGCTAAAGCTCAGGGAGCATGATTCATTGGACAGATTAGATTATGGCTGTTTTACCTTGTAGAGGCAACACTTTTGGATCATAAAGCTGCCCTAACTGGTAGATGGCTCTAAGATATAGGGCCAAATATTGTGGCCACTTTCTAAGGCAAAGAGCTTTTGTCTTTGCTTTCCACTTGCAAATGGGATGATTTTCATCAGTTGACCAATTTAGATTCTCACATGTTTTTCTGAACCACCTTTGCTACCCTAAAGTCTATATACTTAATTTAGGATGGAGAAGCTGTCACATCAAGTAAGGGCATTACAAAATCCCAGAAAATTCAGCTGTAAAGGATCCTGAAGTGTTACCTTAATCTATTTACCTGTTCTGATGTAGGATCCATTATACTCATCTCATTCTTGGCAGATTTGTAACTTCTGACAAAGACCTTCCTGGGAAACATATGTTACTACTTCTATATCATCATCATCATCATTAGAATGCTCTTCCTAATACATATCATGCTTATCCTAAATCCCCTTTGAAGTGTAAGATGATTATTTGTTGTATTGCTTATAGGCTTGCATTGCTCCTTTGAACAACACTTAGAACTGTTGCTTTATGTCTTTCTATTCTGCAGAAGCCTTTTACAGAATCGAACATTATCATCATGGACCCTCTAGGTCTTATCTTTTTGGAACTAAGCTATTAATGGGCCTAGCATAACATGCTGCACAGCTGACGGAGATGTTTCAGTTCACTACTGAACACTGGACAGCAACAACTTCTCATTCAATGAGATTTTCTAGCCATCTTACAGTTATATTACAGAAGTTTCATTCAGACTATATTCCTTACATTGCCTGTAGGAATGTTACAAGAGACAGTAAGTCCCACATAATAAAGAAGTATAAAGAGTTAAAAATGCTTGACCTACCCATTTCTTACCAGGAACACTGGTAAGTACATAGTGAATCTTTTTTTTTTTTTCAATTATTAATCTGCTAAAGCTTTTCTTGAAGGCAAAGAGAATTTGTTCCATTTGGAAAATAATAATATCTACCTCTTCTATTCCTAACACAGACTAAAATCTTGAGTGGTTCCTAAACTTTGTTTTCTCTGTCTAATTGTGCTGGGTACTTGTAGGATCATTACCTTTTATATAAGTTTAACTATTCTGACAGATGAATGTCACACACATACTTCTCCCTTGTTTAACCATATGACTGAATTTACAAGCAAAAAATCAATAATTTGTTTTAATGTACAACTATGTTATCTTTTAGTCATTAGGCAGTTTTCACATTTCTGCCTTTAGTTGTCCTGTGAGATGATGACTAAGTAACACACAGGAAACACTATAATATAAAAATACCCAGTGACAGACTAAAAGAAGCAAAGGACAAAAATCTCTGGGTTTGCAGGCCAATATCTACCCACTGTCCAAGAAAAGAATGAGCACAGGAGGTAGAGCCAGGTACTTGGAAACCACACAATTCATGATGATGCAATAATGCACATCCTATTAGATGGAATTAATGAAAGAAGTAATTCCTAGCAACTGCTCTATCTTAGCCACTATAGTTAAATTTGCACTATTACCTCCTCACAACCAAACACAAATATGTGGCAATAATTCGCTTTTGGTTTTTGGTTTCTGAAAGTACAAAAAGAAGTAATGGGAAAATAAGAGACAGAGACTAGAAATCAAGAGGTCGTATCTTTTCCTTTCTGTTCATAGGGTAGGCTACTAAATAAGTGAAGTGACTTACCAGCCACAACGCTTGTAGTGACACATTGCATTGGAGTTGGTTACATTGAGCCATCTGTTATCTCAGGAGCAAACTGGACATTATGCAGCATCATTTGTGTTGGATATCTATAAAGTAACTATCAGTCTCTACAATAATAAGATTTTTCAAGTGTAATCCAACACCTACAATGCTATCTTCCCAAGCTTTTAATCAAAAGGCTTGAATAAGAACAAGCTATGGTTAACACTGTAGATCTTGACAACTTGAAAACACTGCTTTCTTGAATTGATTGCTCCCGTGAGAAACAAAATCAGAAAGTCTGATTTGCTGAGTACCATTCCCTGCTTTCTGTTTTGAGTATCTTTCATTTAAAAAGGAAAGAGCGATTAACTCTGCATTTTTTTTGGTCTTTATTAGAATATTTTCCATACTTTACACTATACAATTTTCCTACCTTTATAGTTTTTAAAAAAATTGCAGAAAGACTGATGTCAGATTACTAATCTAGCGTTTATCCTTTATCACTGAATTTAGCACCTCTCTCTCACCAAAATCAACTGTGTTGGACTATGCTTAACAGCATTGATCTGTACGTGTATTACGGAGCAAAGTTAGAAATTTACCATCTTCTTCAAGGATATGCTGTGCACATAGCTCACTACCCTTCACCATTATCTTAAGGACAGTTTTGGCAGCTAGTAATTTGGAAGATGTAATTGTCCTAACAGCCATGAAATGACAAATTGTAGGCTACTGGCAATGACAAGTTCGTCTGATTTTTTCAGTCATATATATATTCCACATACAATTTAAATAGCTTAAACTAGAAAAGTCAGGAAAATACATATTTGAAAACTAGTCAGGTACACCCCAGTACCAGTACCCCAGCCTTTGTCACTTGGTTGTCTACATCTGCTCAATTTTCTAGAGTTGGTCTGGTATATGAGTAACTATTAATGATTTTTTTTTTTCTAAAGCCAGTTTCTTGACAAAACACGTACTGACCATAATAATGGTGATGTTTTTCTCTCTCACTGGACATTCATATGACATGTAATACTCCCCAAATAACTCTAGTGAAGTCTCCAAAGTACAGTTTCTTGCACTTTTCCTGGGAAAATGATCTTTTCTCCATGAAATAAAATTTTCTTGCAAACTATAAATCTTCCTTTCTTGAAAAAGCAGCTCTGGTGGTTGTTGGGTATGCTTCCAGAGCAGTTTGATAATTTCGTGACACTGTAAAAGGAACTGCAGCTTTGGTCTTTCGGCACCACCACTGTCAGAGATGTAGCAATGAATCAGACATTGGTTTAAAGTTTGCAGAGCCTTTCCTAAGTTTCAGCTTCTTCCAGTAGCTGCAATGTTCCTGCTTTAGTTACATTGTGAGGGTGTCTAGACGGAGTATCAGCAATCGCAGCAACTTGCTGTGCACATGCTCTGCCTGCAGATTGTACTACATCGTGCGCAGAAGTGGTCTTTGACATCTCACCAGCACACCGTCTATGTCTTTGCCATTTGTCAAGGATAAGAGTCCTTTGTATTGTCTATGAAGTTACAGCAATCTAATATGCACAAGTATTTTTTTACAGGTTTTTCCTTAGCCACTGGCAGCAAGTCATTCCTTCTGGATATGAGCACGCAAAGTCACAGCATCAGTTAATGAGTCAGCAGCGTATGCAACAGCATTGGAGAACCATCAATCCTCTACCTGCATTCTGCAAAGTAAATATAGTGCATGATTTATTATGTCTGATTCCCAGTTTTGTCTCCCTCACTTCTGAGCCACTGTGCCTGACTCTGCATGTCTAGTTTTTTAATTCTAAATTTCTAATAGTCATGCTTCATTCTAAAGGTTGCTAGGAGAATTTCAGTATTCAGGGCAAGAATGTAAGGTTCAGTACTATATGGTAAATCTAGATTTTATCATAGTCTTAGCCTACGCTTGCTATCACCAGTCAGAGTAACTTCTAAAAGGATGAAAAAAACAGAATCCTGCATTCCCTTAATGTTATGCACTAGCAACTTAAAAAAAAAAAAATCAGTCTTAAACAGTGGTTTGTTTGGTTGGTTGTTTTTTTAATCAGGGCTTCACCTGTGACCATAGACCAAGCATATCTTGATAGTATCCCAGTATCTAACTCAACTCATCTTGACTTACTAAATTCCTTTCCTCAGCAGCCTTTCACAAAGTAAATGTATTTGCTGTCATTAACAAACTCCAATTCCTTACTTAATTCAGAATTATTTTGTATTTTCTGACTGCTTACAAGCAACAAAGAAGAACACACTTGGGGAAAGTCTGTTAATATTCAGTTTCAATTTTTAATTATTTTTTTAAGACTTGAGTTTTAGAAGTTGAACACACTTCTGTATTTCAATCCTAATCACATTATGATTAAAATCTGTGATGTCTTAGAAGAAGTATTGCTCTTCCTCTGTTTTCTCTTGATTCTGTGTGAATCTAATACCTGACAAGTGACTGAATCCAAATAAATTTGTATTAAAAATAATGTATTTTTGTGTGCACTCTTTTATCTTTTTGATGGATAACAAGTTAATATAATCATGTAATTCAAAGCTTTTTTTTTCTAGTACAAAGAGTAATTAAAGTACCAGTTATTTTACAGACTTTTTCATGGAATGGTACTATTCTAGATGCAGTTATTTTATTATTTTGCATTGAATAGTCACAGAAATTGAACAACTTTCCTGCTAGAAAAGTATCAAAATATCACCATCCAATGGGAAAAACAAGGAGTACTTTTTATTGCTTGTTTGTGACATGGATCCTGGTATCCATTTATCTCTGATGTGTCTTATTTTGATTCTGCTCTGGGCTGATGACATAAACCAAGCACAGATCCTCTCACGACAGAAAGATTGGTGAGGAAAACTCTACAAGTCACTTAGGATGATATTCATCTCACTTAACTTCAGACATCTACATCCAAGTTAATCACTGCATACTCTCTTTATAGTCAATGGAGAGAAATAAGCAGTTTTAGGATGCAATCCATCTGCCCTATTCCAGATAGCTACTTTAGGATAGAATCAATCACCCTTTCAGGATGTCTTCTTTTCGCCATTGACTATAAAGGTAGTCCACAGTGACTAAGTCAGATGTAAATGTCTGCCTTGTAGACGTTTATATTTGATGGGGTAAATCTTGTCACAAGATATTATAGGAGAATAGGTTACACATCTGTGGCACACAACCTGAGGTAAAATAGCCCTGTAAATCTGTGGAATAGTAAGTTTGTCTCTACTTTCATTACAGCTTTCTCAGTCTCCCCTTCTGGAAAGAGAAGGTGGAATTCTGATTCAATGTGAGTGTCTGTAGTAAGTTATCATGCTGACTACTCATCAGGAAATGTCATATACACATTTTAATTCCATTGTATGTTTACATATGCACTTCTTTAGATGGAAAATCAGATGATAATCAAGAGAAATGAATGAAAGTGAACCTGCTTTGCTAACCATGCCCTTCCTCACCTAAAATCAGCACCTGGTCAATCAATACTGGCACAGCACAGCAGGTGTCTGAGCTGCTGGGATGCTGTTCCTGGCCGTTCTGGTAGAGGAACAAAGAGCATTTGGGTCAATGGAAATCTGAAGACTGCTGTTTCCTAAGCCTTGTCAGTTATCTGCTGACTGGCCACTCAGAAACTGCTAGAACTTGAAGGTGACAGTGTGCTGATAAGGCTATAAAAGCAGATCAAAACTAACAGATTGCTCCTCTTGTTTTGAAATACTAACATATGCATTCATGATTCTGATTTTGCATAAAAAGACGAAGGAGCTGTGTTTCTTAATTAACTGAAGGGGAAAAAAAAAGAATTAGCCAATATCATTTGCATGAACAACATTCTCTACATAAACATTTCCATTAAAATCCATTAATTATTGGTTGAGAGAGTCATAGATTGCTGTCGCCCTTTACATACAAGCAAATAATTTAATGTTCCTCAATCAAAAGCTCAGTCTTATATCATGAAGCATTGGGATTCAGATCAGAAAAGTGAAGGAAGAAAGAGACTTCTAAATTGCAAGGTGTATGTACGCTTGCTTACAAAGTTTCTGCTCAAATGCCCCATATGCCACTGGACCAGCATAATACCTGAGCGACAAGAAACTCCAGAAGGCAACTCAAAACATGAGTGGGCTGAATGGATGCCTTCTGGAGGTACCTGTGAGTGCAGCTGTACCTGTGGAAATGTACCTCTGCCATCCTGTTCTGTTGTCTGTCCAGAGGAAGCACTCAGGGAACATACCATAGCTCCTATTTCTGGTATAAGCTTGTGCTTTCTCTTGACTAAACCTGTGCATGACTGCATGTGCACTTCACAAAGGAAAAAAAAACAGCAGATGCCTACAGCACAACAAGGTCTCACACCTGAGTTTTATAATGCAGGTATAGCTTATCCTTTTCCTGCTGATCCATTACAGCATTTACCGCTTCCAGTTTAATGACATAAATATTCCAAGTGACATTAATCCAAACTTTGTAGGTTGCAACTGTCATGTACAGGATGTGCCCTTGGTTTCAAATACTCCTGATGGGGGCCAGAAGCCCATCTTTTCTGTTTGTAAGAAAGGAAAACCAGGTTTTGAACCTGGCAGTGTGAGTCAGAAAAGTTACATGAGTTTGTACTGTCATTCAGAGTGAAACAAGTGTCAGGAATGGTCAGATTGCAGGAAGAGTTGCTATCTCGGAGCCCCTAAGATACTAACATGTTTTGATCAGGAAGAATCTCAAACTGCTTTTGGAAGAAGGTGACTGACAGTACTGATTTCAGAATGGTATTCTCAGTGTTTCACTGGCACAAAAATTTGCATCAACAATTTATTGTACTATTTGTGTTTTTTTTTTTAATGCAAGCATTGATATTAAAAATGCCACTTTTTGAGTGGCATAATTTTATTTTGAGTCCATTTTTTATGTTACCATCTCTCTGTCTGCATATAGCTTTTGAAAAATACCTCCTTCATGCTCCTATTGGCCATAAAAGTATCCTTCTTTTGAAAATGTGAAACCGGGGCGGTAACCTACATGGGAGCTTAGCTTTTGAGGATGTGGGGTTTTCCATAATATTCAGAATGGAAGAATCTCAAATAAGCTAGATAATTTGAATTAATTTTTTTTTATTATTTTTTTTTTTTTTAGCAGAGAGTCAGGAAGTGTTAGAGTCTATTGTATACATAATCCACTTTTTTTTCATAGAAGGATTTAATGGGAGGCTGGAAAAGCTTCGCATACTGGTGTTCTAAGGCTGCATAATTACAGATTTAACCAAGGGGACAAAATAGCTTCACTTTAACCCAAGAAAGGAGTAATAAATACATATACATATATTTAAAATATATCTAATTGTTAAAGCCTTGGAGACCTAGGTAGATTCACATGTAAATCTATTTTATCCCACACCATGAACATAAATATTACTTACATTATGACATTTTCATTAAGGCACACGATTGAGTTAGACACAAAAATGTACCAGATTCTTGATATCACCCTTTGTGCTGCTTTAGTAGAATAAATGCGCTATAAAGTCAATTTAACAAAGCAGATAAAGATTCTCTTGAGAAGAGGGAATATGAAATGGAAACATGCCATTTCTTTGGCAGTATTGATTAGATTACAGCAGCATGTTTCAGAATGCTGCTGTGTTACACTGAGCCCTTTGAACATAATGGCCTTTGGAATTAGACTCACAAAATTTGGTCTGGAATCAGCTCCAGGACTGCTATACAAAAATAGGTCCTTTATGTCTTACCACCTGTGTCCAGTGTATATAGGCACAGTTGAGAATCTGAACCAATGCATTTAACAATTTATTTACACTACAGATCAATTAAAAAAAAGCAAACAGTCACTATGATACAATAATCAGACACTCCTTGATTATGTCTGAATTCTATGTGGACATCCAGTTTGGCTACACATCTCCCAGTAATACCCAGATAAGATACTCGTTTGGGAGATACATGTTTTTCCACTTCCAGATTGATTAGCTCATTGCCTTTATTCCTTCACCAAGGCAGTCTTTACTGGTCTGAGTTACTATGATGAGTAATGTATTCTGCATCTGACTCAACCAGGCTTTTGATCTTTGCCTGACTGCAAATATAAAGATGTGGGCAATTACAAGGGTTCATAGAAATTTGCATTTGGGAAAAGAAATGCAGATTGTAACTGTTTCTAATGTTTTCCACAGCTTATGTGACAAGCCCCTCAGGAAACAGTGTTTTGGATGCTAACTCTCTTGTTACCATATTAATTGCCTTTGTCATGACAGTTTTGGCATCTGAAAATGGCTGGGAACATGCTGTGCTCCTCAAGAGACCAATCAAGGGCAGGGGAAATTGGTTTATTGGTTCCCAAAGCAGCCTATGCTAAAGGTGCCGCTATTCAAGCGTAGTTTTGAGTCTCCTAGTTTGAATGAGGAGCCAAACAGGCTTCAGGCTAAGGAAAACAGAGTTTTCACTTAGAACAGTGAAGGGGAAACTGAGAAGTTTATTCCTCTGCCAGCGTGACTTCTGCAGTTAGCTTTTGTGTGCAAATCTGTGTGTCACAGTACAGAGGGTGGGACCAGGAATCAAGGTTGCCAGAATCAAGTGAAGTCTCGGGTTTCCCAGGAGGGATCCTGAACATCTTTGGTTTTAAATGAACTTCAGCTAAGCTTGCTGAAGTGCATGATTCAGTCAAAATTCTCCCTGTGATCAAAGAATACACTCTTGCAAGGACAGGCTGCAAACTGGAGGAAAGATATCAAGGGATAAATATCAGGGGATAAATAATTATTAATGTTATTTTAAGTGATGTTGCATTTATAATGTAAGAACAAGAAGATGTTAATTTCTGGTTAATTGTTACTTCTTTGAAAAGAGTGGCAAGCAGCTGTTATGCTGTAGGTGATAGACTGTAGGTGGTAAAGGGATGGGTCAGGATACCAGGTGGTGGGGCAGTGAGGAGACACTGGAAGAAAAATAACGTAAGGAGAAGAAGATCACATAGAATGATATAATATTTTGGGTTGGAAGATACCTTCAAAGGTCATCTAGTCCAACCCCCCTGCAAGGAGCTGGGACATTCCAACCAGATCAGGTTGCTCAGAGCCCCATTCAACCTGGCCTTGAATGTTTCCAGGGATGGGGCACCTACCACCTCTTGGCAACATGTTCCAGTGTTTCATCACCCTCACTGTAAAAAAATATATTCCTTATGTCCAGTCTGACTCTACCTCCCTCTATTTTAAAACCATTACCCCTTGAGCATGCACATTACTCATTGTCACATGCACATAAAAATCCAAAGGAGCTGCCACACAAAAAGAAAGGGGGAAAAAAAGCACCTGACTCCATTACTTACTTCAGTTTATGCCTAGAAAATTCAGATTCAGTAAAAATTTATTGTTGCAGCAGAATTATGTCTATAATGTTAAATAAGGGAAGAGAACTCTCTTCAGCATGAACTGCAGGAGATATAAAGAAAGTGTGCTACCTGACCCTATTATCTTTCCTGTGTCTCAAACAGGCAAGGAAGACATTTTGAGTTTTTACTGACACATGCAAAATCTTTTTTTTTTGACACTTAGTGAAACTAGTAAAATGCTAATGCTGTAGGGCCAGAACAGTGAGCTTATTACAGACAGTTTCAGTGAAGAAGGGAAAGAAAAAAAATAAGAGACCAAAAAACCAGCAAAAAAAAAGACAAGCTCGATTAGTAGCTTTGTGTAGGCAGAAAGTAAGGCAAGAAACAGAAAGAAGCTGCTTTTTTTGTTTGTTTGTTTGATTGAGTTTTGTTTCTTCTTACTAGATAATCATAAGCCATTCTTGGTCCTTAGATCTAGCTGGTCAAAACAGGTGGGTGGAAAAATGGTATAGGAAGACGATGTCCCTGTCCTCTCACATTGCACTAGCCACCACAGCAGGATCTGGTATGAGAGTCTGCTGCAGTGAGCATCCCCTGTAACAGCGGCTCGCTTATCTCCCACGCAATCCTCATTCACACTAGAGTTCATGCGTCTTTACATACACAGACCAGAGGTCACAGAATTACATCTTTTATGTCCTGAAGCCCTTAGCAGAAGCTATAAGTGTTTCCATAATGTGGACATGTCTCTGAATAGCGCAGAAATGTGCAGAAACATGATAGAGAGCACTTTGCCCCTGGAAAGATGATGCAGTGTTTTAGTAACTAACAAAATGGCAACTTTTACAGCAGAACTTAGCCCTAGCAAGAAATTGAAAGGGATGAAGCAAGGAATTATGCAAGACACTTCCTGTTCCCTTCCTTGTCTTATTGAAATGATGTATTTTTGCAGCAAAACAGAAGCGGTGAGTCAGGGAGAGGCACCAGGATCAGTAGGATTTAAGTGAGAGCATCAGTACGTCATGACAGATTTTGAATGGTGTTACATCTATTATTCATTACTTACTCACATCCAAGTCTATAGTTAAGGGAAGCGATTTGACAGGCAAGACGTGTACATAAATTGGCCATCAGATGATATAACCTACTACTGAGGGAATATTTCAAAAGGCCCAAAATATGACAGAAAACATAATACACCCTGCATGCTAAGTACATAATTATCTGAAATGCATGATCTGAACTTTACAGATGTTATCATTTGCAGATTTCAAAAATTCTTGGGAACTCACAGAACACTGCATGAATTTTCAAAACAGACAAGACTTCTTCAGAGAGTAGTCCAGCAGTGGAGGAGCTCTCCTGGTAGAAATGTTCAAGGATTTGTCAGGGTAGCAGTTAGATAAGTATAAACCTAGCTCTAACTACTTGTAGATAACAATCCTGCCAGGACACCAGTGTTTCTGCAGTCATTTTTGTTCAAGAGCGTCTCAAATTGTATCTTTCCTAGGTAGTTACACTGATGAATTTAGTTGCATTTTGTAACACTACTAGCAGTACACGTTTTCCTCCTTTTTTCATAGCAGAAAAGAAAAGGAAGTTAAACAAAATCTTTTGCCTTGAACAGACATTCTGGGATAAATATAAAATATCTGATGTTCTTGTTGTTTGCTACAGCATAGCAGAAATAGTTTCTTACACCTATAAATAAACTATTAGGTGAAACAGTTCTTTGTAATCCAAGACTTGGCTCCTACTCCAGGTCAGTAAGTACATAGTTTAGTTCATCCTCTACCAAAGAGATCAAAAATGGCTTCCAATTTTTCCACCTGTATTTCTTTTTTTTTGCCTGTGACAGAGAGCATTGCTCAGGTGGGACTAACTCTTTTTCATCTCTAGTTTCTTATTTTGTTTTTATCCAACCTATGAGAATTTGTACATAATATAAGACAATGGTAATAAGTACAGAGAAAAATATATTTATTTTTTTCTTCCCTGTTAGGGCAAAACCACCTGCCTCTCTGCATTATTTAGGCCCATAGAACAATAATATCAAGGACAGTGATCAGTCTAGCCTTTCAACCTCATATTCTGTCAGTATCACTGTGATTGATACAAATAATAATAATGAGAAAACCAACAGGCATCATTATCATCATCATCATCCTCATCCTCATTCTCATCACAGAGAGCAGGAACTGTGGCATCTTTTGATTTATCTTTTCCATTTAACTAGATGACTTCCTTGTTAGTATGACAAAAAAAAAAAAAAAAAAAAGGAGAAGAAATATTCTTTGTCATATTTAACCAGGATATCTTACTCAATATTTAGTAGTACAGTACACAATGCATCTTGTGTGACAGAACTGAATGCATCAATCCATACTCAGACTTCAGAAGGAGGGATAAGGATAAACAATCTATGAAAGGATTTATGTTGTGTCTAGGGAGAAAACTGGACTTCATAAGAAGTAAAGAATTTAGTTTATGCAAGTGAGTTAGTGCCCAGTGTATCACTTAGTATAGGTCACCATAGAACTATGCATTCCAAGTACACTAATGAACCTTATACAAGGATTTGCTAGGTAAAATGTGTTTGGTCCAGGATTGGTAAGGACAGGAGAAACATTTCTTTTGAATCCCTTTGCAAACACTCTATGAGTCACAACAAGGATACTAACTGGACACTGCCTGATTTCCCTCCCCTCCAGGTATCATAATAAGTGATTCTAAGTGAATAATGGGCATATTTTGACCTTAAATAGTTTTACAAAGTTGGGGGATATCAAATATCAAGTATTAAATACAATTTAATTAGACCAAACTAAAAAAAAAAAAAATTAAAAGTAGATTGCAAATAGAAGAGGTGTTTCAGGTTGAAATAGATATTTTATTCCCATACAAGACACTTTTAAATCCAATTCATAACCTTGTATACAGCTATTTTAATAACTGAATGAAGATTCAAAAGAGAAAAACATTTAGAAACAATGAATGTTTTGCATTTTCATATTTTTAAACATGTTTTGGAAATAAATAGCCCAGCCAAATGAAAAAGAAGAAATATTATTTTGAAGATTACTATTCTGTATTTTTTTTTTTCAGAGAAAAACCACTCTGCTCAAAAGAAAAGTCCCATGGGAAGGTCAAACACAACAAATGATACATAAAGCAAAATTCAAACACGAAACAAAAAATGGACCCTGCCCTGTTTACCCAATTGATCAGAATATCTCTATAAAATATAAACTTTGCGTCATTCCACTGTATACTTTTTTTATACCAATATCTAGCAGCAAATACCTTGAAAAGTGGCTCTTCCACAGTGTTTAAATGAAAATGAAGAATTTACATAATAGTTTAAATAATGCAAACAACTGGGTTTTTTTCAGATTTATGTCTAAGGTTTTAAGCTAAATGAAGCACTAACCACAGCCGCCTTGATTGTTCACAGCAAACACAAGACATCCCCCAAATACTGCTGTAATATGAATACTAAAAATTAAGCATTTTTACGTCACCGGAGACTCAAACCCCTTCATTTAAATATTGTCAGGCACACATGAATTAGGATTCACTCCACAGAAACTGGTGAAGTTAAGTCATCCTAAGCAGCCTAGGAAAGCCGTCCAAGGGAAAGACCCACTGCACCTGATGTTACGTTCTCTGAGGCTGAGTGAGCAGCACCATATGTAGTCAGTAGAGGAAATAAGCAAGCAGTCCCAGAGGAAATTTCATGCCATCCTGAAATAGCTGTCCAAGACTTGTAGGATGAATCACTCTCTCTCTTGCTCACTCTTTCTCAACTGTAGACTAGCTTAGACTTGATGCCTAACTTTTAGGCACTCAAAGTCAGGTGTGATGAATCCTGCCTTCACTGTGAAGAGAAAGATTTTTGTAGGGGTGTCATAAAGAAATTGAGGGACAAAGAGGCAAAGCAGTCTGTAGGTATGTAGAAAGTCAACATTTTTAAACACCAAGACTGGTCAAAAGTAAAAAGCCAGAATTATGTAAAGCATTTCACTAAAGACAGGAAAGTTTTGTGGAATTTGCTAGGTTTTGTAAGCGTTAGTGAAACCACCTGAAGAAATGTCTCATACGTTGTATAATCTGCCACACAACGCAATATGAACAATATTGGGCAAAATCTGCCAGATTTTCAGGAGCCCCAGCTCAGACTGTTTCTGAAATGCTGCAAAGAAAATAAGGAAAAAAAATATTCTTTCTGATATTAACTTATTTGGGAAGTAAGGTTTTATATTTAGAAAATATATGTAAAAATGACACCCCAGCCTCCCCCACTCACTAAAATCAGATCAGTCCTGTTTTGCATTTGCAATGCACGATTTTAAATATCTATACAAAGAGTAAATCAGGCACTACCTAAGTCCTGCTTTCCAGTTACACTAGAGGAGGTTAGAACATGAAAAGCCACAGCCGAAGAAGTCCCAGCTATACCATCCATTTTATTTGTCTGTTGAGGAAAACAACGTGCTGTATCCAAGAGCACTTTGTCCTGAAGTGACTAATGCTGCTACTGTAGCATATTTGGAGGACAGCATGTTAGGCATAAAGAATTAGGATCCTCAGCAAGAAGCACAGCAAGAAATCAGAGAAGTATATTCTAACCATAGAGAAGAGACAGGAGAGATGAATAGGATACAAGAGCTGAATTCTTCACTTTTGCCTCAGCAAATGAGATAGGCATATAACAGGTATGCTCTCTGCTAGTGGCTTACTCTGTTTACAAAAGAAATATTACAAATCGGGGCACTATTTGGGGTCCTGAAATGCCCACTCTTCATATATATATGATATGATAAAGAAGCCCAGAATTTTAGGTAAATATCACGAAATTCTGTTGTTCATCTCTTCTGTGTTCCACCATTTCTTGGATTTGCTGATGTATTTTACCTGAAGATCTGATTGTTGCATCACAGCAGCAGTTATCTCAAAGGAAGAGGTTTCGTAGAAGCATATAATCACACAGCAAGACAAACAAGGGTTGGCACAGACTTCTGGAAGTCATCTCATCCAACAGCCCTGGACTGGACTGTCACTGGCTAATCTGGTCAAGTCTTGCACAGCCCCAAAGATGGAGATGGCACAGGTTCACTGGGTGATCTTTCCCTGTGCTCCCAACCTCCTAGGATGATGCTTTTCCAAACATTCAGTCTGAACCTCCCAAGTCACAACTTGTGTCTGTTGTCCCTTGTTTTACCATCTTCATAATCCACCCCATACCTTTTTCTTCCTTCCATCACTCCAGCATGGACTATCTTTCACAAGAGCTCCATATAAACTTCTTATTTTCTATCTGCCATAGGACTTAGTAATCCTATCACTTATGCAACTGCTAGTGGCTTAAATAGAGATATCTGACTACTCCTGAATTATTTAGGAGATACATCACTGGAAAACTAATTTTCACAGTTCAAAGTCATTAATTCATGAGAAGCTCAGTGATGATTTTATGATCCAATATGGTTTGGAGGATAGATGCCATGTCTGTATAATAGCAGACAAACTTCTAGGCTTCCTTATGCCATCTTATAGGTGAAAGTGTACACAAAATTATTCTTCTGTTGTGCTTTTAGAATATATTGCTGACTCCCTCCATCACAAGCATGGTTACTCCCTCCATCACAAGCATGGTTTTGCCCTGTGGGGTTTTCTTTTATTGCTCATTTGTTTCTTTCTCAGTCTACTCATTTGTTTTCCTGGCTGTAGAGCTTATCCTACTCATTTGTCTAGGCAAAATTGTCCTTGACTGTTTCTCTTTCCTTACCCCTCAGCTGCCCCAATGAATTCCCCTTACCACTGTCTCTTTCCCTCTGGTCACTTTGTACCATGGCATCTGTGCAATATTGCAGTGCCCATTAATAACTTCCTTGAGTACTTTAGCAGTGGAATAAGACAGTTAAAGAATCTTTGAGGAGTGGTTTAGGAAAACACCTCTCCACATTTTGATAAAATTATGCACAAATTTTAATTGACTCAGGAAATAAGCAAAGGTTAATAAAAATTAAATGGAATCAGATGTTAGTAATTGTCAGTTACCTTGAAATGTGTTTGTCTTTATATTGTACTGAATTCCAGCATGCCTCTTACAAATACTGTTCAGTGTGTTTGCTCACCTGAAGGCGTAACGATCCATGCAGCTACCACTACTGCATCTTGACAAAATTAAGTGCTAATTATAAACCCTATACCAAAATGAAAGCAGCGTTCAGTATACAAACAAACCTTTTGGAGGTAAAAATGATACAGATATTATATTGTATTGCTATCCCTTTGGTTTAAATGTTGTTTCCTCTCTAAGATTTGTTATACACTGTCCAGAAGTGAAATGAGCCCACAGATGATCTCCGGAGAGATTCACTAAAGCAGATTTCCACAGCAAGTTCACTAAGTCATAAGGCTAATGCCCAGTCCTGACAATAAATTCAATAAAAACTTGTGTGTCAGGAATCAGTGAATTTACATGTTCTCAGCTAAGGATGTCAGAAGTCTTCAGTTAGTCTATTATAGACAAAGAGGGGGCCTTTGCTGCCAAAGAAGGTTAAGCTTGGAAAGCTCCTGATCTTTTTGCTACATTTGAACTCAAGCATAAGGGAGTATGACACTCTGAAATCTGAGTGTGCAACCTGGCTGGTTTTTTTGGCCTCATCTCAGGTTTTGAACCACATTTCTTTTCCTTTTCCCCTTCCTTCTTTCCCTCTAGCACTACGCTTGGAGTTTCGCATATGGGAAATGCAGGCACATGGGCGTACTGTCACTCACTCCCTGACTGGGGCAGTCAGAGAACCAAAAACAACAGATATAAAGCAGTGGAAACTTGTCTACATGGTTTCTTTGAAACACCTCTGCAGAACTGAAACTGAAACTGAAACTAGCAGCCTCTTCTCTCAAGGTGGACTTTTTATATACCCATAATAGACTGATGTCACTAGCATTGCCGTTCTATAGTCTCAGTATTTGACACTCAAGGACCCAGTAAACAAATAATTGTTTCCTTAAACCAAAGCATTTCACAGGAAAAAGTCTTCAGAAAAATCTAATCTGTCCATCTTTTCTTAATGCTTATTATTTTCTGTTATCTGGGGAAGACCCCTGTTACTTCAAGACTTACATCCCTGTCTCTGACTATTTTCTTTCCATAAAAAGAGCAGTAACAATATACTCTCTTTGCTCTTTCTCTCTCCTTGTCAAAAGTCTTTTCAACCCTTTGCAACATCGAACTAAACTAGTATACTGGGTTACTTTATGCTGTTCAGCCTGGAGAAGAGGAGGCTCCGGGGAGACCTGATAGCGGTCTTCCAGTACCTCAAGGGAGCCTACAAGAAAGATGGGGAAAGGCTGTTTAGTAGGGCCTGTTGCGATAGGACGAGAGGTAATGGTTTTAAAATAGAGGCGGGTAGATTTAGATTAGAAATTAGGAAAAAATTTTTTACGATGTGAGTTATAGAACACTGGAACAGGTTGCCCAGAAAGGTGGTGGAGGCCCCATCTCTGGAAATGTTCAAGGCCAGGCTGGATGAGGCTCTGAGCAGCCTTACCTAGTCAGCGATGTCCCTGCTCCTTGCAGGGGGGTTGGACTAGATGACCTTTGAAGGTCCCTTCCAACCCTAACCATTCTATGATTCTATAATTCTAATTACTCAGTAATAGCTCAGAAATACATGAGTAGCTTATAAATGCATTCTCATTTCAGACCTAAGGAAGTATTAAATGATAAATAAGGAAAAGATACTCTTTAAAGTTAATTCTTAGTGAGGTGTTGTACAATATCTATTCCAGTATAGATTAACATTTTCTGTTGGATTCCAGATTATGCACATAGAGCTGGACACATCCCACACTACTTCACATGCTAGTTGTGTTATATCTGGCTACAAGTAATGGAACAAGGCAACTAACTTCAATAAATTATTCAAATTTTAGAGAACAAGGTTCTATTCAGATCTGCAGAAAATTAATATGAGCCAAAAATATGCCCATGCAGCAAAGAAGACTGATGACATCTTGCATTAGGAAGATTGTTGCATCAGGTTGAGGGAGACGATCCTTCCTCTCTGCTCAGCTCTGGTGAGGCCAAATCTGTAGTCCTGTGTCCAGCTCTGGGCTCCCCAGTAAAAGAGAGACATGGACATACTGGAAAGAGTCCAGAAAAGGGCCACAAATTTGATTAAAGGACTGGAACATCTGTCCTATGAGAAAAAGACTGAGAGAGCTGGGACTGCTTATCCTGGAGAAGACTCAAGGAGATCTTTCTGATGTATATAAATACCTGAAGGGAGGGTAGAAAGGCAGAGCCAGGTTCTTTTCAATGGTGCTCAGTGACAGAACCAGAGGCAATGGGCACAGACTGAAACACGGGAAGAGACATCTGAACATTCAGAATCCCTTTTTTCTTTTTCCCTTCTTGGACATGTTCAAAAGTGCCTGTACGTGGTCCTGGGCAACCAGCTCCAGGTGGCCCTGCTTGAGCAGAGAGGTTGGACCAAATGACTTCCATAGGTCCCTTCCAACCTCAACCATTCTCTTATTCTATGATTCTGTTTCTCAAAGTTGCGCACCTCAGTTAACAATGAAGAATATGAGCTCCAACTTGAAAATAATAAGACCTTCGTAAATTTGACTCTTTGGCTTGCAAAATTTTCTTTATTATATATATTAAAAATATTGTGTGTGTGTGTATATATATATGTGTGTGTGCGCGCACACACACATTGTATCTCTCTGTATCTATCTTTATCTGTATCCATATCTGCATGTATCAGAAATAACAGAAAAGCATCCATTACTTAAAGGATATGTTAAAGTGCATTATATGTGACAAATACTGTACAAAATACAAAAATCTCCATTCATCCATTGTCTGACAAACAAAAACCAAAATACATTTGCAGATCAAAATAGAATAATCATCACTAGGACAACAAGAAAATGTGAGTACACATCACTAGCCATAATTTAAAAATGGTTGTTAAACTATTTGTGACTTCAGATAAACTAACACAGAGAAAGTAGCAGACAGCACCTAAGTGAGAAAAATTTGAATGGTAGAAAATGGTAACGTCTGATGAAATCATTACTGGAGATTTAAAAAAAAATTCTGATGTAGAGATAGGAGAGAATACATTTTGTATTTTGTCTAAAGACACAGCAATGATACAGATCAAAGTAATTCTAGATTGCATTTAGATTGTGAAGGGACTGTATATGTCTGTAAATAAGCACTCAGTATGGTTACCCCAATGAAATTATAGCCCTGATATGGAACTGCAATAGCAATAGTAAATAATTAAAATGGTAATAATTTTTTTTTTAAGCAAAGCTAGAGTACCTTGTCATTAAAAAGATATGACTTGTAAATGGTGGAAATTTAATGAAAGTAGGAGCGCATGAAAGTGAGTTTCAGGTCTTAGCTACACTATACTAACTATACTAAAGCCCAACAGTAGAAGTTTATAGTCAATCTGCTATTTTACAGACAGCCAGATAAAAAAATAAAAGCAGCTATTTAAAAAATAAACAGCATAATCTGTGATGTGGCTTTATCAAATATTTCAATCCATGAATAAGTGCTTTATTTAAATTTTAATTTAACAATTTGTTCATAAAAGAGTTTTTTCCCTTTGTCTTGAAGTGCTACTTCTAGAAATAAAACCATGTGTAAAAATAATTCTATCAGCAAGACAGAAGAAAAACATATTTTGAAACTGCAATTACAGAAAATGTTACAGCCATTTTACAGGTTTAAAGATAACAGACTATCTTTCTCTCTTTTTCTTTTTAAAAATCCCTGTCCCAGAAGAACTGAACCAAAATCTGCTCAGAAGGACTAAATGTTCTCTAAGAATCTTTAGATGCAGCCACTTTCCAGATTCCAGCACAAATCTAAAACAATTTAGTTGGCAGAGGAGAAATGCTTTTGGTGATAAGTTTTCATTAGGAAATATCTGGAAAGAAAGAAATTAACTTTTATTATTGGGTCTTTGGATTAATTATGCAATGAACACCTACTGACTGAAGGTTGAGCTTTTTCTTTTTTTTTACATTTCAATGAATGCTTTCCTGCATCAGAGTCTCTTTCAGTTATTCATTGTAGATGTTGATGAAGCATCCCCTAGGGCCTCAGTTCCTCCTACCTAAATTTGAGAGCTTTGCTGTGATGCTGTTTAGGAAACTGTCACTCAGACTTTGTTTATAATCAATGGTGAGAGATAAATGTCTGCAAACGGTTTTCAGTCTACATCACCACTTGGAGATGCCTCCCTATCGCCTATGTAGGGAATTTGAATTTGCTGCAATCCTATTTAGATATCTTATGTAAGAGCTTAAAGCTAGGTTGCATGTATTCAGGCCTAAGTTCCCAAAGTCTCTTTCTGCTATTGTTTTCCCTTAAACATTAACCTATTTTTTCTCTTTGTTATTTTATTACCGGAAGAAAACCAAAGTTCTGATTATATGTTCAATCATTTGCTTTCTTACAGTCATAGAGATCACAGTATTCCAGCTCTCTGTGTTGTTAGAACTTACACTTAATCAATATTTATGTAATGAAAATCATGCCTACTTCATTATATTATTGCCAGTGAGTAAATACTAACCTGGTCAGCACTCTCAGCCAGTTAAGCTGCAATACATATTAAAGTTCTTGACAAAATACTATAGGATTAATACTCTTGAACTGAAATTGAGACACCATTTGCCTAACAACACCATCCTGTATTATAGACTGAATATAAAGAGTAGTAGGAGTAAGGAAAGGTGATGAACTATTGTAAGTTTAAAATTAAGTAGACATTGAGAAAAAACAGCTAGGGTACATATAGCATGACAATACAGAGCATTACGTTGAAAGTATGGGTAATTTTAGAAAGAAAACATAAGAAAAAATAATTGCAGTCACCATGTGCTTTGGACTAAAAAAAAAATTGAAATTATTAACAAAGATTTTCCTTTATTTTGAAGATCCTGCATTAGACCATTAATTTCTAAAAAAATAAGCCTCTAGTAAAAATCAGAAGAGAAATCAAAGAATAAAACCATAGAGTGTTTGAGAATTGGGAAGAATTTTCAGTTATTGATCTTTAAAGTCCTAGGTGGAATTAAATTGCATGTGTATGTTTTGTTTGTTGTTTTTTGTGCTAATGGACTTCTAAGATTAACAAGGAGGAAAAAAACTGAACAAAATTTTGCCTAGCTTCTTTGGCAGTTTTTTTTGTTTGGGGCAATAGTTTGTCAAAAGCTTATTTAATTTATTTTTAGAGATATTTCATTGTGTCATAATTCTTCTATCCATGCTATCCTGCAATGTGCTGTAAAGACTGTTTAAAGATGAACATAATCTGAGTTCATAAAGACAAAGTCTAGGTGAGTAAAATGATGTTGGAGAGAAACAGAAGATCAACAAGTTATACTTCAAATTGAATACATTACGTCAGCTCTATAAAGTAACCACTAAATAAATCCCCCAAAGTCATCATACTTGTTCATTTATGTTTTATTTCAGTTCTCAAGTCCTCAGATAGGGACTGCATATCTGCATGTTACTGTTTTGAAGAGACTGGGCCATCATACAAGCACACATCTGAAAGATTTGAGGTTTCAGAAAGGATCCTCTTGAGTCTTCCTCTTCTTCCACACTCTTTTCACACAATCTAAGATAAGTCAGCTAGAGCTGAATTTGTCTTGTCAGTCTTCCATCACCTAATTTCAAGCTGATCAGACCTGCCTCCCTCTGCAAGAGAGAGAACCAGGCACCCTGAGGGACTAATTCATCCTATTGTAAAACAAGTGTTCATATCAAGAGATACATCTAACCCCCAAAATTTATGGAACATCTCTCTCTCAGTTGGTGGCAGAAAGTACCTACACAACTAACTTGTATATAGGTAGTTCATACATGAGACAAACCTCGCCTCTATAGAAAGGTGTTTAGGCGCTTAAAGATGAGACTGATATTTAGGCATCTAAGTTCCCTAAAAATTCCCATCTAAATTGTTAGGTGTCTAATTGCTTTGTCTTCTTGTCTCGACCTTCACATTGCCATCTTTATTCCTGAAAAACACAATGGAAATAATAGCACCTACAGACCTCAAAGGGATCTCTGTTGTGAAGATAAATGCATCGTTTGTGAGGTGATCAAACTCCATGATAATGCAGACCACATAAGTATAAAGACTTTTTATTTTATGTTTGAAAACTACATCATGCTCAGTGGGAGCTTCTGAAGACTAGAAATAACAGCAGTAACAATAACTTTTTTAAAAGCTGTTTCTGTAGTATAAATATGGAATGACTAATACTATCACTGTTTAGTGGTGTTATTACAATAAACAAATGCTAAACATGGTTTCAGTGTATAAATGCAGAGCTAAGAGCTTTTGTTATATATAATGTTAATAAATATCATACAAAAAGGAAAAAAATAAAAGGTGGACAGAACAAAACTAGGGGGATTTTAAAATCCTGAGCTGTCTGAGACAACTACATCAGTAACAATACCATTAGAGTTTTCAGAATGCACCACAAGCCTGCAAAGTTTATTGTTTCACCACATACTGCAAAGTTTATTATTTCAGGAGTGAAATCTACAAATATAATGAAATTGAATGGAATATACAAGGCTAGATATGTACCTTGAGGGCATTTCAAATATTCACACACTGAGAAACTGTAGAGAAGGAATATAAGGATAAACAAAATGTAGCGAATAGAAGTAAGCATCAGAAAAAAAATGACGAAAGTAACACTGGAGGAGATAAAAACTGGTGAAATAATAGGATGTTTTGAGGTTTTCTTCTCATCTTCCTTGCATGCTCTTTCATTATCTAGGTGGATTTTAGAAGCATAATTTTATTTCCCCAGAGAAAGACTACAGAACCAAGATTAAAACATCTAAGTAGTCCACAACTATTAATTCCCTTACTGACCACTTTTCACCCAAGCCCACTGCGGTACATAAAATCTCCTTAAAAACAGATTTGGCAAAGGATATAGCTCTTGGGATTAAAGTTTTTGAATTAAAATACCCAGGAATTTTACAGCTACTTAGACTGAGTAGAATGTACTCAGATGACTGGCTCAGTCATCACGGTCTCACAGGTCTGCTCAGATAGGTAGTCCAGATGCTGTGAGGGTCCCTTCTCTGACAGAATTTGGTGCTAGGTGCACCAGAAAGTTCTGAAGTACCTTGTCTCCAGGTAAAACTTTATTATACTACCATTCAATAATTAAAGGTTGCCTTATATTTTAAAATGTAAGGTGAAAACTTTTTTTTTGTACCAAAGGACAGTTTCTGTCATGGAAAGCAATTTTCAGTTTAGAAAATCCCAGAATTATGAATTGGGAATTTGAAAAAGTTGAGAAGTTGAATTAGGAATCTCATTTGTGCTTATATATCTAGTTCTAATGTTCCACTTGCTCAGGTGAAGTGAATCCTCAGGCAACCAATGCTAGGGCTAAGAAGAGGTTTTCTTTGCTCTTCTTTGCGTCTTTCATAAGATAAAGGAATTGGCTAAAGCTAATCTAATGTTTATTGTCATTGGTTAAAATTCCACTGTCATGCCACTGCCTATATCTTAGTTAGTGGTCTCTTTTACCAAGAGATGATTCCTAGTCACCACAGCTACTAATCAATGTGTTTTCCTAGTCTTGGAGGGTAACATAGTCATGCAAGTAAAAATTAGGTTGAGATTTGGGGTTTTTTTTTTGTTTCCTTTTTTCCCTCTTACAATATAACCAGAAGTCCACCAAGGCAAAATCTGGAAGAAAATAGCGTACTAAATTGTGAGTGAAGCAACATCATGCCAGTAAGGCCCTGCACTACAAATCTACAAAAGAGTTATAACTTATTCAGAGTAGCTAATAGATACTTTAAAAAGAGGGGAGCAGTGATAATTTGGAGGGCCTGCGGCTCTCAGTGTACAGTGCCTCAAGCTTGATCAATCTGCTTCTGGGCCAGAGAGAGATATGAAGAGTATCTGTTTTCTCAGGATTGGCATGTCTTCGAATTTGTGATCGTCTATAAGCTGTATGTTTCCAATAAGCAATAAAACTGCTGCAGGCTGCACTGCAGAGCTGCTGAATGTGGGTCACATTCTACCTACAAGTAATAATTTGGCCACCCTACAAGTTACAAATTTATTTTGTTAAAGTCAATTTCTTACCATTTCCACTTTAGTTTCCAAGGTTTCTTTTGATGGTATTAACACCATAAGCAGAACTAAATATCTGCAGAATTATAGCAAGTTTCTCTATAACATTTCACTTGAATCTTTTTCTTCCCTCAACAGATTAAAAGGTCTTTCATCTCTGCAGTTTTAAGCAGTATTTTCCACAGTAACAGGAGGAGGCCACATCTCTGCTAGTCAGTTTGCTGACTGTTTTAATGCTTTCTAATTTTGTAATGTTCTCCCCTAAGGCTGTCCAAGGGTGATGCACAAGTCCTGTTCCAATGTCTGATATTAGTTGCCCAAGACAATGTGTTGATTCTTGACTTTTTTTTCTTTCTTCTGATCAGCTCATGGAAGATAAAAGGGGACTGTGTCAGGGCACCTTGGGCTTTTAAGACAAGCTATTTTTTACAATTTTATTTAGGAAGCTTCTCCTAATAGTAGGAAGTCCACTCAAACAAGGAGAGAGAGAAAGAGTAATGAATGATAAAGACTAACTGTGGTGACTGTGACTGGGTTTTTTTTGCTACTCTACCCACAGAGGCTATTTCTCATGGCTGAAAAATGCCTAGGATGAATTTGCTTTTTTTCAGTATGTATTATGTAAACATACAGTTGTCTTAAAATTGTACTACTCAACTTTGGCAATCCATAACTGAAGTTTTGTAGAGACAGATATGCATATAATCAAGATATCAAAAGACTTCCTCATTGCAGCCTTCCAGTATCTAAAGGGGTCTTATAAGAAAGATGGAGAGAAACTTTTTAGCAGGGCCTGTTTTGACAGGACAAGGGGTAACGGTTTTAAAATTGAAGGAGGTAGATTCAGACTGGATATAAGCAAAAAAAAAATTTACAATGAGGGTGGTGGAACATTTGGACAGGTTTCCCAGAGAGGTGGTAGATGCCCCATCCCTGGAAACACTCAAGTTAGTTTGGACGGGGCTCTAAGCAACCTGATCTAGTTGAAGATGTCTCTGCTCCTTGCATGGAGGGTTGGACTAGATGACCTTTAAAGGTCCCTTCCAAGCCTAACTATTCTATGATTCTATGACTTTGAATGACTTTGTTGTTTCTCAGTGACTCTTTCAAGCTATTGACATTTTTGTTATTCACCAAAGAAAGAAGAAACTGCCAAAACTGTTGCTGTATTTATGGATATTTGTACTGAATAAACTAAGACTGTAATACCAAGGAAATGCTCATACCAAGTAATCTGTGTTTAACATGATGTGGCAGAAAAGCATGTTTTTCTCATTCTTTCCTGGATTTCCAACAGCATAGTAATTATTTTTCTTCCAGTTTAGAAAATTTTACTGAAAAGGAGGATAGACAGATAGAAAGTCTTCATCCAGGTATTTCTAGCTGGCCAGATAAAAGTTAGGTCAACTCTGGAACTTCCAGTGGAAGAACTTATGGTTCCAAATACACTCACATTATCACAGGCATTTTCAGGTCTGCCATACTTGACAGGCTAGCATTTTTTTACGTGGGCAACTGCATTGGCAGCTGGAATCCTAGCATGCAGAGAAGTTCAAAGTGTAGGTGTAGAAAGAGCCAGTCTGGGGCTGAAAAATGGAAGATTTTTTTTCCCTGATGAATAGATAAAATATCTTGGCTACCATTAGAAGCTAAGACATTTTTGCCCTCAGTAGCTATATCTTAAAGAAGGAAATGTGAGAATGACTTTTAACGCCAGGACCAGGGATCCGGTGCAATCAATCGTATCTTTCAGTCATATCTGGAGGGACAAGGCACAATCACAGCACAAAGGAATATAATTCTGTGTCCTGTCCTCCATATAATCTCAGTTCTGTCTCCATTCCTTCTGGCTTCTTGTTAGCAGGACCCCATGGTCCATAACAATCTGTGTCCTCAGACTGCTTCCTCCTACTTTTATCCTGTCAATAAATATGACTGTGAATGATCACTTAATGGAGACCCTTTTTTTTCTGTTCAGAAAGTGTCATCTAAGTCTATTTGCTCTAGGGGTCTGATTATTTTCTTAGATCTTGTTTCATCCTGCCTCAAGCACCACTGTTTTATCTGCTTTGCAATGAATTCGATTCCCAGCTCAGTGAGCCTCTGCAATACCTGAGGATACACTTTGGTGTTTTTCATCATGGAGACAAACTCCCTGGACTGGATTATTATTCTGATAGTCAAGAAGAGACATCCTGCTGATCTCAAGCCTTTGCTTGCTTGAAATTATTTCGTAAAATCAACAGAGTAAGAATCATGGTGCTGAAAGAAGACATTAGAGAAACCCTGTAATAATTACCCAGGTGTATGCTGCCATTGCATCCTTACAGCAATGCATCCTGATTAGGAAATCTACTACAAGACTTTTTAACATAACCAAAGAATTCCACACAAGGATTGTACATGGAGTATGGCAGAGTAATGAAATAGATTTACAGTGCATGCACCTTGTCTTATACAATTTGGGAAACAAGCGGTCAACAAACCACGATGATACAGCCAGGTATTATCTAAGGGACTACTCATTAATACTACTACCAGATACTTACCATCAAGAATGGAATTGCAGTGAACTGTGACAATTTCAGCTGGCAGAAATTATGTTAAGGCTGTATAAAAGGGATTTTTTTTTTCCTGGCAGTTGAAAGATGCATAACCAAATATATGCATCATGATTTATTACTTACTGGTTAAAGCATGTGATACTAAGTGTCCCAAAGAGTTTACTGTGTCATGCTCTGCTTGAAATCAAGTGCAGCACTAGAGACAGCATGAGTAGCTCAATGCTGTGTGTGCATCTATTTGTGAAACTGTATGTTATTCCAATATTTCTGTAACATGCATACATGTACTCAAGTTCTGCTTCAGAAAATTGCCATCCACTACTTCTACTGATAGCCTGATTCAGTGCTGCCTGTGGCCGAAACCTGCCCTGGACTGACAAAAGTTTAGACAATTTGGTCTTAAATGATTACCTCAGTGAAGAAAAGATTTTAAGGACAGCAATTGTGGTCTGTCTTCAGTGCTGGAGGTTTTTTAAGTCAATTGTTTCACTGATTTAAGCTCTGACTTTGAAAAGGCAAAGCAGCAGGGGAAATAATATAAAACCTTAGGCCCTATTTCCTAAGGGGTATGTATTATCATTATTGACTTGTTCAAGGAGAAGTAGCAGTTGGAGGTGGGGTTGCACATAGTGTTCCCTGGCATGCTTTTACTTCAACTACATGGACTTCTCTCCAGTTATCAATGTTTGTACCTAGCAGAGCTTTGACTTTCATGTTTCCTTTTCAATACAGGTCAAACAATCAATGTTCCTCTTCAAACACTTCAGTTTTGTAGGGTACCACTGTTACCACAATCATATCCCCTTTAATTTTCAGATCAGCTTTGGATTTGTTCCAGCATCCCCTTTAGTAAATTGATTTTTAGCAGTAAGTGGCTTACATTGTCCATGTTTCTTCAGAAACTGTCTTGCTTAGGTAACTTCAAAAAGTTTGACAGAAGAGGGAAAAACTACTCTGAATCCTTGTAGAAGTAGATCATCATCTAACTTTATTTTTTTTTTTTTTTGGGTGGTATTAAATCTCTTTTGCTGTCATATACTTACACATACATACATGCACACTCCTTTCTTTACAATTAAGTGTACTTTACAACTTCCTTCCTTACAGAATTATAGAATCATAGAATCTTGTTATCAACTATAGGAACTGCCTTAATTCTCATACTACTTTTTCTAGCTACCTGTATTCATCAGCAACACTTAGATTGTTATCACTCTTTCATTTCTGTACTTGGCTACTTACACTTTGATCACTTAATTGATTTTATAAGTCTTCTTTCTCCAATATTTAGTCTTTGTTCTGTATGAAAGATAACCCCTTTCAAGAACCATTCTTCCTGCCTTTACTATCATACCTTATATCTCCAATTTTCTACTAGTTGTCATTTTTCCTTTGTAGTTGCCATCTTCCTTTAACAATTCAGCCTCTTTCCTAATCTTAACCTATTTTTCACAGTAAACCTAAAAAACTTACAAGTGAAAATAAACAGAGGATGACTGGCTTTATTATTTGACTGAATATCAAATAATAGATATTAATATTCACTTCACACTTAATACTTAGCACTTAGTATAATATTTTCAAAGTACTGTAGAAACACTGGACAAAATTAATCTCAGATATAATTCCTTGGAGTAAATAGAATTATGCCTTTAATTATGTGGTCCATTAATTGATTAATCATCCTGCTCACTTGGTGTTATAAATAAGTACTAAAACTTAAAGTAACTTGCCCAAGGCAGGAAACAGTGGATTGGTAGCAGAACTAGAAAAAGAAACTAGTAGTTCCCGGATTCAGGCCCAAAACCTAAATTCAATAGGTTATACAATTTGTATTTCTGAGTATCAATAGATATTAAGCAAGAATCTCAATATTAAATGCTGTAAGGATTTAATGGATTAATGTTTTGCCAGTAAGAAGTGGAATTGAAAGTTCAAACAGCTACAGACAATTCTGCTGTGTGGTAAAATCTGTCCTTTATTAGGGATGCATGACTACAACAAGCAAAAAAGCCAGGTATTAATGCTATATTAATTAATGCCTGTCCTGGTTTTGGCAGGGATGGAGTTAATTTTCCTCTTAGTAGCCGGTGTGTTTTGGATTTCGTGTGTGAAGAATGTTGATAAAAACACTCTGATGGTACGTGTTGTTGTTAATGAGACGAAGGACACTGTCTGGCTTTCCAAGTCTCGTTAAAGTCTCGTTAACTTGCTGGCAAAAGACAGACAGAAGAATTGACACAAACTGGCCAAAGAGAGTATTCCATGCCGTAAACATCATGTTCAGTATATAAGTGGGGGTTGCCCATGGGAGGGGGCATCCATTCCGTTCAGGCATTCCATTCTGGCACCCATTCGGGCACCCTTGGCATCCTTTTCTTCTCTCTTGCTTGCTGGCATCGTTCCCTCTACCTTGCTGGCTTGCTCTCTCCCCACCTTTGCTTGCTGCTCGGTGTCGTTTCCATGATCGCTGCTCGGGACAGGCTGTATTGGTCATTCCGACATTGGGTGGTGAGAAATGGTACATTGTTCATTTTGTATATTTTGTATATAATAATATCCTTATATTCTGTTACCTTTGTTGTTCTTAGTATTTTAGTAAACTGTTTTTATCTCAACCCACAAGTTTTCTTTTCTTCCTTATTTCTCTCCCCCGTCCCTCTGGGTAGGGGGAGGGTAAGCGAGAAACTGTGTGGTGATCCGGGCTAAACCACCACAATGCCATAACATTGCCTCATGATATTTGGAAAGATGAATGTCAGAAGGGGAAATTACAAAAGCAAAGAAAATTGCTAGAGTTCCAAGATGAAAAGTTTCCACCCAACATCAAGCTCTTCTTCACCAAAAATACATGATCAGCATGTGTGATAGGGATTTTTCTTGGCAACATTATTTTGCTTCTTCCTTTTCAAAAGTCACTGGGACTTATTTTAGAAGAACAGAAATTTTGTCTTTCAGCAAGCTATAGGAACAAAAATTTGAGATAGACCACCACTTTGGTTCTCTTTCCACCAAAAAAAAAAACCCTTGACAATAGTCGCAGAGAGGGAAGCCCAGCCACTGCAGTCTGCAAAATGTGAATCTAAAATACTTCACTAAATTGTTCTGTGGTATTTGCAAGAGATAAGGTGAGGACAAGAGGCACCTGCGGCTTTCTTTCTTATAGCCTAGTATCGCCTGATGCTATTCACAGGTCATTCTTCAAATAACTGACAATGAATTTTAAATTCCTATTGAGATAAAATCTTGACATTTAGTACATTCATTCTTTATGAGATGCTGAAGAAAAAAAAACCTCCCAATTGAATTTTGACTTTTCCATTGCAGATTCCTAAAAGGTCACTGGCCCTTTTATTAGCTGCAACCATTGTCAAATCTTTGTACCAGAGGGTAACAGTTAACAAGAGGGAGGTTTTACAAGACCTGTGGGGAGTAAAGAGTCACGCTATCACTAAATTTCAAGATTATATTCTTTTTTTGGGGGACTACAGTTTGCTTCAGTCCTTATTTATTGAAATGAAAGTAAGTTGGAGTTACAATTATCAAATTTTAGAACTCAACAATATATATTTTGCTCATTCATACAAATATTCAGATTAAATTAAAAATTACCCATTTGTGATGCCCAGATGATGTGGGAACTTCTCTGCACAAGCACACAAGCAGATATTAGACTATCAAATTTACAATCTTACATTGTGTGTGCTATTTCTATAATCTTTAAAACAAATATGAAAAATGGTTATAAAAACTATGATACCAAATTAAAATCACTGAGGGATGTTGATTATCTCACTATGTTGTAATTTCTGTTTCCCAGAACAGCTATACCATCGTAAGGAAAAATACTGAGAAATGCTCTTGAGTACTGGAGCTCATCTGAACTAAGTAATAGAGCACAAATGCTGATTCTTATAATCACAGTAAGAACAAACAGTGCCATAACATACAGATCTTATAGAATCAAAAGATAATGGAACAGTTGACACTGGAAGGCACTTCTGGACATCATCTACTCCAGCCTCTCTCCTCAAGGCATGGTGAGATGGAGCAGGTTGCTCAGGGCCACAGCTGGTCAGATTTTGAACATCTGCAAGGGTGGAGACTTCACAATGTCACTGGACAACCAGGCTCAAGTCTTAAACTACCCTCATTCTAAAACATTTTTCTCTTATGTTTAAATGCAATTTCCTGTATTTCAGCTTGTGCCCATTGCCTGTTGTCTTTTCAGTGGACACCACTGAGAAGGGTCTGGCTCTGTCTTCTTTACCACCTCTATCAGGTATTTGCACGTAGGGACAGGGACTGAGCCTTCTCTTTTCCAGGCTGAACATCACAGGTCTTTCAATCTATCAACATATGTCAGAGACTCCAGTCCCTTAGTCATGTTTGTGGCCCTTTGTTTCAGAATGTTTCTCTTGTACTGGGGAGCCCAGAATTCGACCCAGCACTCCAGGTGTGTCTCACCAGTGTTCAGTAGAGGGGAAAGTTCACCTCCGTCAATCTGCTGGCAATGATCTGCCTAAGGAGTCTGTTTGCTTTCTTTGCTGCAAGGGTGCATTGTTGGCATATGGCCAATTTGTTGTCCACCAACGTCCTAAGTCCTTCTCTGCATAACAGCTTTCCAGACAGCTGGCCCCCAGCCTGTGCTGGTAGATAGGGTTATTTCTCCCCAGGTTCAGGACTTAGAATTCCCTTCTGCTTAACTTCATGAGGCTCATGTCTTCCCATTTCTCCAGTTTTTTGAAGTCTCTATTGTTGGCCATACAACCACCTGGTCACATTCATCTAAGATCATAATTACAGCCAATTTTCAATCCACTTCACTGTCTGATTACCTAACTCAGTAACTCATCCGTTTGTCTATGTCAATATTATTTGAGACATTGTTGCAAGTTTTACTTAAGACTAGACAAACAATAGCCCAAGTCCCCTGTTCATTTCAGAGATAATAAAGATAATCAAGTCATTTAAAAAAAAAAAAGAGTAATTTCAAAGTTAATCAAGAGTAGCCTTACAATGTCATCAGCCAGTTTTCTCAGCACTCATGGGCACATCCCATCAGGCCTCATGGACTTCTTTATGTCCACTTTGTTTGTGTTCCCTGACCTGAACCTCCACCAAAGGTAAGTCTTCTTTCTTCTGGAGTGTTACATTGGTCTCTGGGACTTGGGATTCCTGAAGGCCAGTCTGAGCAGTAAGGACTGAGACAAAGGAAACATTGAGTATCCCAGACTTTTCTCTGTCCTTTGGAACCATGCCATACCTCTCTCATTCAGCAGCAGGCCATTCTTGTCATCCACCACATTATTCCCAAGATTCAAATGAAGATGTGTTTTAGCTTCCTAACCTGATCCCTTCATGTTCAGGCAGTGTGTCTATATTCCTCTCAGGTCCTGTACCTACTTACACATCTTGTACATTTAGTTTTTATGCCTGTGTTTGGTCAAGAGCTCCTTGCTCATCCATGCAGGTCTCTTCAGATCACTTAACAGTCCTTCCTTGTTTGTAAGAATCAGGTCCAGTAGAGCATCTCCTTTTGTCAGCTCCATGATCACCTGTGTCAGGAAATTGTCCTGGATTGTCTCTTCCCTGTTTTACTGCCCCTTGAAAAGATACTGGACTAGTTAAAGTCACGCATTAAGACTATGATGTACAAATGTGAAGTTTCTTCAAGTTGTCTGAAGAAGGATCCATCTTCTTTCTGATCAGGTGGTCTGTAGTAGACACTCATCATAAGATCACCCATGTTGGTTTGCCCTCTGATCCCCACTATCAGCTCTTAGCTGACTCACCACCCACTCCTAGGCAGAGCTTTATGCATTCCCACTGCTCTCTCACATAAAGGGCAGCTTGTCCTCCTCACCATCAAGGCCTGTCCATTCTAAATAGCCTGTATCTATCCACTGCAGAGCTCCAGTTGTGTCAACTATCTGACCACAGTTCTGTGACAGCCATCCTGCACACTTTGCTTGCCATCCCCGTCCACCACGTTCTTGATTGAGGGTCATCTCCCTTCCCCATCATTTTTAGTTTAAAGTTCTCCTCAGCCTGCTGCTGAAGATGTGTTTTTGTCACACTTGGTCAGGTGTATCCCAACCCTTTACTAGCAGTCCTTGATCCTGACAAAGGGTTCAATGATCATTGACGTGCGGAAAACGGACTCCACAATCTGTAAGATTGTAAAGTAGGTATGTTTATTCAGCGCTGGGCAGCACAGGGGGGTAGTCCCACCAAAACCGTGCGCGCCTTACGTGGCAACTCACTTTAAATTTATACAACCAAATGTTACATATACATAAAGTTTCACAATACGCCTATACATATGCATGACCTATCCCCGCTTCGTATTAAAATTAGTCCCAAGGGGTCATTTTCATAAACTCCTCCTGTCTGGGCTTGCGCAGTGCCTCCTGGTGGTGGTCGTCGGGGGTCGTGGGGATGAAGGCAGGTGACTCCTCTTCGTCACCGCTAGTAACCTTTTGTTCTTGCGCAAACTCAGTTATCCCTTGGCTTTCATTCAAGCTGCAGGGTCAGTTTTAGCTGGTTCTTGAAGCGACCCCCCTAGTCCTTACCGGGAACTGTCTTTCGTGAAGAATTGCAAGACTTTCTGCTTCAAATAGTTTGCACAATGGTTAGCAAATTATTAAGCAAGTAGTTAACAAAACATTAAGCACTATTTATCAACTTGATTCCTTAGGATGCACAGCAATAATTAATCAATGCCATATCTATTAAGATTTCTTTAACTCCTTCTCTCAGTCCCCCCTTTTCTAGAAAATTAGTAAATTCTTTTACTGTCAGCTATGTTCATCATTTGTAGATTTACCAGGATTACACAAACCTTAATCCACATTCTACCTTCTCAGTTTAAGCTTTAGGGGTCCCTGAACTTCAGAAGTCCAGAGTTTTTGTGGTGCCTTTTTTACCCTAGTGTGGTGTATCCAGGCATTCTGCTCTCTGATCTTGATTGCTGTAAAGGAGGTGAGGAGTACCTGGTATGGTCCTTCCCACTGTGGTTCCAAGGTTTTTTCTGCAAGAGACTTTACATATACATAATCTCCAGGTTGTATATCATGCACAGGTTCATCTAGACCTCTTCCCCGGGTCCCAATTACATGCTTTCCAATTTTATTGAGCTGTTTGCCCAATGCCACCATGTAGGAAGTCATAATTTCATCCCCAGCTTGTGTAGACATTCCCCTCTGTATTCCATAGGGTCGTCCATACAAAATTTCAAAGGGACTCAGTCCTTCCTTTGCCCTTGGTCTCGTTCGTATACGCAGAAGGGCTAAAGGGAGTGACTGAGGCCACGTTAAGTTTGCTTCTTGTCCCAATTTCACAATTTGCTGTTTGATGGAGTGATTCATTTTCTCTACTTGGCCACTCGACTGAGGGCGATACGGGGTATGAAGTTGCCAATCTATACCTAAATGGTGGCTAATTTGTTGCACTATTTTTGAGACAAAATGTGGTCCTCTATCAGAGGATATGGTTGCTGGAACCCCAAAACGTGGTATTATCTCTTGTACCAATACTTTAGTTACCTCCCGAGCCTTGGCTGTCCTAGTTGGGAACGCTTCTGGCCAACCTGAAAAGGTATCAGTTAATACCAGCAAATAGCGATACCCCCCTTTTCTTGGAAGTTCTGTAAAATCAACCTGCCATTGTTGTCCAGGCCCATTGCCCTTCCCAATCTGGCCCATTTCTGGTTTGGGAGTATTTTTTGGATTAGTCTGGAGGCAAAGGTCACACTGTTGAGTCACCTGTCTCACTGTGGTATATAAGTTTCTAGCCACGATTTCCCTTATCAAATGTTTATACAGAGCCTCTGTTCCCCAATGCCTTTTTCTATGTTCCTCCCGTATCAAGTGCCACAGTAAACAAGAGGGAATAATTAGTCTTCCCTGTGGGGTATAAGCCCACCCCTCTTCGTTATATGACCCTTCCAAGTCTGTGATAAGTTTCTGATCTTCCTTGGTATATTCTGGCTTACCTTCTAGAGAGATTTGCCTATCAGGAATTAGAGCCCCTTCTATTCTCACCTTCATTTTGGCCACTTGTTTTGCCTCTCTGTCCGCCAGTTCATTCCCTTTCTCCAAATCGGAGCTCACTCTCTGGTGTGCCTTAATATGCATAATTGCCACTTTCTCAGGGAGCTGGACAGCTTCTAGTAGCTTCAAAATTTCTTCTGCATGTTTGATATTTTTTCCCTGGGAGTTCAATAGTCCTCTTTCTTTCCAGATTGCTCCATGTGCGTGCACAACTCCGAAGGCATATTTTGAGTCCGTGTAAATGTTCACAGTTTTGCCCTGGGCCAACTCCAGGGCTCGGGTTAGGGCAATTATTTCTGCCTTCTGTGCGGAGGTGTTCATGGGCAAAGGCCCTGACTCTATTACCTGCTGGCTGGTAGTGATGGCATATCCCGCATGTCGATTGCCATTTAAGACATAACTGCTCCCGTCTGTGAACCAGTTTTCCCCATTTTCCATGGGGCTATCCTTCAGGTCTGGGCGGCTTGCATATGTTGCTTCGATGGTTTCCAAACAGTCATGGTGCACTGGTTCTCCTGTGTTCCCACTGAGAAAAGAAGCTGGGTTGACAATGTTAGTGACCACAATTTCCACATCGTCCTGTTCTACTAATACAGCTTGATATCTCAGGAACCTTTGTGGAGAGAGCCAGTGCCCACCCTTTGCTTCCAGTACCGCTGATACTGTATGAGACACCAAAACAGTCATTTTCTGGCCCAGGGTAAACTTTCGGGCTTCCTGTATGTTCAGTATCACAGCTGCAACCGCCCGTAGGCATCCAGGCCAACCCTTTGCAGTGGCGTCTAACTGCTTAGAGAGATAGGCAACTGCCCGTCGATATGGACCCAGATCTTGTGCTAATATTCCCAGGGCAATACCCTGTTTCTCATGGGAGAAAAGAAGAAACGGCTTACTCACATCTGGGAGTCCTAAGGCCGGGGCCGACATCAACGCCTTTTTCAGTAGCTCAAAGGCTCGTTCGGTCTCTTTGTTCCACTCAAGGTGCTTCTGCTCAGTAGCTGTCAGAGCATACAGTGGTTTAACAAGCAGTCCATAATTATAGATCCACAATCGGCACCACCCGGTCATTCCCAGAAAAGTCCGTAACTCCTTTACTGTCTGAGGTCTCTGAGTCTGGCATATTGCCTCTTTGCGGGCCTGTCCCAAAGTTCTCTGCCCCGCACTAATTTCATAGCCCAAATAATTCACTTTACGTTGCATTACCTGGGCTTTCTTCTTGGAGACACGGTATCCCTGGAGTCCCAAGAAATTCAACAGACTCACCGTCCATGCCATACAGTCTTCCTCTGTTTTCGTGGCAATCAGGATATCATCTACATACTGCAACAATTTTCCTTCCCCAGATGGGGTTTCCCAGGATTCCAAGTCTTTCGCAAGCTGATTCCCAAAAATGGTAGGACTATTTTTAAATCCTTGTGGCAACACCGTCCAAGTGAGCTGGGTCTTCCGACCACTTTTAGGGTTTTCCCATTCGAACGCAAACAATTTTTGACTGGCTTCATGGAGAGGGAGGCAAAAGAAAGCATCCTTCAAATCTAAAACAGTAAACCAAATTAGTTCAGGTGTCAACACAGTCAGCAGGGTATATGGATTGGCCACTACTGGGTAGAGGTCCTCAGTTATCTTATTCACCGCCCGTAAGTCTTGGACCACCCTATATGACCCATCGGGTTTCCGAACAGGTAATATAGGGGTATTGAATTCTGACTCACACTCCTTTAATAGTCCTAACTGTAGAAATTTTTCTATCACCGGCCGGATTCCTTCTCTGTCTTCCTTCTTTAGGGGATATTGTTTAATTCTTACCGGTCGTCGGCCTTCCTTAACCTTAACTTCAACAGGTGGAGCACTTTTCGCCCTTCCAGGTACATCAGTAGCCCATACCCCCGGGTACACTTGGTTTAGGATTTCCTCACTAATTTTTCCTTCTGAGGGGAGACTGGTTAAGGTTAGACTCAATATCTGAATATATTGCTGATCTTTTACCTCCAGAGTAATTTCTCCTTTTTCAAATATAATCTTTGCTCCCAATTGTTCCAATAGATCTCTCCCCAAAAGTGCTTTCGGGGAGTTGGGCATATATAAAAATTTGTGGATACCCCATTGTTTTCCCAATTTGTATTTTAGAGGCTTACAAAAATATGCCTTTTCACTTTGGCCAGTCGCTCCTTTTACCATGACATAATCATTTCCCAGGGGCATCAAAGCTTGATTCAGAACCGAATATGTTGCCCCTGTATCTACTAAGAATTCTACTTGTTGTTGTTTTTCCCCTAGCTTAATTATAACCAGTGGATCCGCTAGGGTAGACTCCCCAGGTTCCCGTCAGTCTTCTATCACATTAGCTATCCTCGCATTCGCCGGGATCCTCCGGCCTTCTTTCTTGTTCCTTGGGCATTCCTTTTTCCAGTGGCCAAAGCCCTTGCACATTGCACACTGATCCTTTTCCAACCCCAGCCGAGGCTGATTTCGCCTACCTCTCCACTCCCCATCTCCCTGAACAACAGCCACCAACCTTCTTTGTCCCTGCCGATACCCTTCTTCTCTATTACTGAACACTCTCCAAGCCTCATCCAGCAATATCTCTAAATTCCTGCTTTCCGCAGGACGCAACTTTTGAAGCTTTCGTCTTATGTCCCCCGTAGACTGACCCAGGAACAGAGAAACTAGTTGCTGTATCCCTACCTCAGACCCCGGGTCCAGCGGCGTGCTACGACGCATCACATCCCTCAGTCGATCCAGGAATTCAGATGGAGACTCGGAAGGACCTTGTTTAATTGCATATAAGGCTGACCAGTTTATAGTCTTAGGGATTGCCCGTTCCATCCCCTTCGAAATCCACTCCTGATATTCCTGCAATCTTTCCATATGTACTGACCTGTTTACCTCCCATTTCGGGTCCTGGAGGGGGAAGTGCTCCTTAACATCTCCCCCGGTAATTTTATAATAATCCTCGGCTAGATTTCCTGCCGTTTCCTGCTTCTCCGTTTCAGTCATGTATTCTAATAGCAGTTGTATGTCTTTCCAGTCCGGATTATGTTGTTTTACAATGAACTGGAAATGTTTAGCCACACTTACCGGATCGCTTCTGTAATCTTTAGCAATTTTTCTCCACTCTCCCAAGTCAGCGGTGGAGAAGGGTACTTTAATTAACATTGTTCCGCCATCCGGCCCCACCGCCTCCCGGAGGGGTGCTTGTAAGATTGTCGGAGCAGATTTCTGTCTAGTACGGGAAGATACAGGGCTATCAGGGGGATTCGATGTCCCTTCCGAGTCTGCGTCCTGGTCCTGTGATCGGGGGGGAGGTTTAAACAAATCACTTAAATCTTGTTCTGGAACCTGGCGTACTTTATCTGCTTTCGTACACCTCTGCCCAATGCTGCATGATGAACAGCACCTTTTTAACCTGCCCCCACCCTCCTTGTTCTCCCGTTCGAGTGCGAGTACCATAGGGTCCTGCGGGGATATCATCCCACAGTCCCTTTGCCACTCTGGGTGATTTCGTAGGGTAAAAAACATATCTGCATACGACACCTCGTCCCATTTCCCTTCTCTTCTAAGAAACAACATAAGCTGCAACAAAGTATTGTAATCCAACGTTCCATTGAACGGCCACTTGACTTCACCCTCTAACTTATACAATGGCCACCACTGATTGCAATATTTAATAAGAGTCTTTTTACTTTCCGTACCTCCACCCCCGACAATATCTTTCCAGTGGGCGAGTATGCAGCCCAGGGGGCTTTTCCTTAATATTCCCCCTTGAGTGTTACCCATTTTATATTTCCTCTGTGAGAGGGTCTCAATGAATGATTCAAATTTAGACAAACTATTTCACTCCTCCACACCACACTTACAATCAATCACTCAACCACACTCTCTTAACCATACAGCACAGGGATCCCTCATTCATACCAGCCTTTTAAAGCAGCTGCAAAATGGTTGCAAGAACAAACTCACCTACTGATGTTAAACTATCTCCAAATCCGGGTTAAAGAGGCCCGCTTACCCTTCTCCTGCTTCTCATGTACCGATCATCAGCAGGTCCATCCTGGCTCCCAGCAATGGGATGCAGCGGTTACCTCGGACTCGCTCGATCTACCCCCAAGATCGCTAGTGGCCGCTCTATCGGTCAGCGAGTCCCCTCTGGCGCCGCAAACCAACCTGGGTACCCAACCAACGGGGACTATGCTGCACGCCAGACGTCTCTGCGCGATTTACCAGCTGCCCCAGCCACGCGTACGACTTACAGGCCCCTACCATTAAACATACCGTTTGGTCCGCGGCTTCAGGAGGTTGTTGTCTGCTCCTGCGGTGAGCGGCTGGCAGCGGAGGCTCCTCCGAGGAAAGTGCTCAGGGCGCGCCTAGGGGCGTCCGCTCCGCAGTCGATCCCGCAGCCAAGCAGAGATCCTCCTGGCTGGCTCGCCAAACTGACGTGCGGAAAACGGACTCCACAATCTGTAAGATTGTAAAGTAGGTATGTTTATTCAGCGCTGGGCAGCACAGGGGGGTAGTCCCACCAAAACCGTGAGCGCCTTACGTGGCAACTCACTTTAAATTTATACAACCAAATGTTACATATACATAAAGTTTCACAATACGCCTATACATATGCATGACCTATCCCCGCTTCGTATTAAAATTAGTCCCAAGGGGTCATTTTCATAAACTCCTCCTGTCTGGGCTTGCGCAGTGCCTCCTGGTGGTGGTCGTCGGGGGTCGTGGGGATGAAGGCAGGTGACTCCTCTTCGTCACCGCTAGTAACCTTTTGTTCTTGCGCAAACTCAGTTATCCCTTGGCTTTCATTCAAGCTGCAGGGTCAGTTTTAGCTGGTTCTTGAAGCGACCCCCCTAGTCCTTACCGGGAACTGTCTTTCGTGAAGAATTGCAAGACTTTCTGCTTCAAATAGTTTGCACAATGGTTAGCAAATTATTAAGCAAGTAGTTAACAAAACATTAAGCACTATTTATCAACTTGATTCCTTAGGATGCACAGCAATAATTAATCAATGCCATATCTATTAAGATTTCTTTAACTCCTTCTCTCATCATAAAAGTCAAATCCCTGTTGTTGATACCAGCAGAACAAATAGCTGTTAATCCACAGGATGCATATACTCCTTAAGCCCTCTCTTGTAAGACTGAAAAAAAAAAATCTCTCCAGCTTTCACACCCTTCAGCCTCACCCCCAGAGTAATGCATTCACACTTCATTCACACTTGAGATATGCTCCAGATCTCCCTGACGTTATAATTGGCGTCTATGAGAAAAAGCAGTAAGGAGTGACGTCCAAGGGCTGGACAAGCCTCGACAGCCTCTTCACAACATCCCAGATCGAAGCACCTGGCAAGCAGGGAGACCTCCAGGGCAGCATGCCAGGTGGGCAGATGGTGTCCTCTGTCCCCCTCCCCCGCAGCAGGATCCTCACTCTGCTGTCACTCACCCTTTCCTCCTGGTGCTGCTCTGGGGCTTGTGCTCAGGCTGAGCCAGCTTGAGTGCTTCACTGGACACAGCTCCCAACCCCTCACCTGCTACCAGGGTGCTGACCCTATTCCATAGCTGCAGATCTTCAGGTGGACCATTGTAAAATGGTCCTCTAAACAAGAAGAACTAGATAGACCATGTGCAACATAAAAATCCAGTAGAAAATATCTAGGGAATGTAAGTAAAAAGAATATAATTATTGACCATGCTGGCTTGTATATACATAGATATTTCCTGGCATAGATACACTGTACTAATTATTCTGCCATGGTTCTATCAGTCTTAGCTCCCATGTGGACATCCTGAACGCCAAGACTGTTATATTGTCCTAGAATAATTACTCTAGAGTAATTATTCCAAATAAGATGACTATTATTTTGAAACAGAATATACATACTGATCATAAACCAATACAGTTAGAGCAGCATAGATTATAGTCATGTCTATTTGTAGACAAGCTCTCCAGTACTATTAAAGTTGCTAAGAGTTGCAACAATTTAAGAGTTTCTTTTCTTTCTGTTTTTTAGTTGGGATTTTGTTGTTGTTGTTGTTGTTGTTGTTTTAGGGTTTTTTTGGTTTGGTTTTTATTTTTTTTTTAGTAATGAGGTAGAGAATTGACTCTGTGGTACGTGAGTATGAAAAATCATCACTCTAGTGTCACTGGGATCATTTTACATGATTATCCGTCTGTGTCCTGAAACTCTGTTCATCCAGATTAGGCAGTTTTGTTCCCTGTGTTCTTCTGAGTGATTATAAACTGTGTTTTCTACAGAATCACACAAAGTTTCAGAGCTCAACAAGCAGTAAATGACCATGATTAATGCAGCTGTTATAGCTTTTGGGATCACAGGCCATGAGAGATGTCATGGTTATTGCTCTGAAATGGTTTTCCTCCACGTACGTGTCCTTATTCCTTTGTCTATTGTCCTCCTAATGTCTCCTTCTTCTATTGTCTTCCTGTATATTGTCTCCTCTTTCTTTAAGTCAATTTAAGTATGACTGATGAAGTATTTTTCTTATATGATGTACTAAATATAAACAGACATCTTTACATTTCTAGACTACTTAAAGGAAGTGATCTAAGATTGAAGGGAAACAAACTCACATTATCATTGTAGATGTTTCTTTTGTTCTGAAATAAAGTAAACAACAGTCTAAGAACCTGAGATCATCAGAAAAGCATTTTACTGATTTTATTTGATAGCTCAGCTGATAACAAACCATGTGGTACACTTTTAGTACCTGTGCAGGTATATGTCAATTCAATCTAAATGACTTTCTCTTGTCATTTCAGCTAACCTGAAAGAAGGCATTGTCTTCCACAAATATTTTACTAAGGCAACTTTTTAAGTTCTCTAGAATTCTTTGATACCTTCAGCTTTTCTTGGTACAGCAACATTTGAAACTCATTCAAGAGTAATAGTCACAGCCACATCTTTTGTTCTTTCAGGGATACCTCTAGGTTTTACACAGTGTATTTTTCTTGTTGATAGATGGAAGTACTTTATTCTGGGGATTAAAGACAGAATACATTCTCTGATTTTTAAAAGTTCTTTGCTGATACAGGCATTTAGCAGCAGAGCTAACAGCTTGATTCTTCAGAAAAAAAAACTCAGGCAAACTTGATCTTTGCAAGGGGGTATCTGTCACTCAATGTAGTGAGAGCAGCAATGGCTTATTCTGATGTCATCATTAGCAGTGAAAGCAGTAACCTATTTCTGCAAATTAGGACACTGACAAAGAAGTCTGAAGAGCCAAGAGGCTAAATAACTTAGTTGAGTTTCATACAGAGCATTTTGAGCTGACCAATATTGGTGCAGTGCAGCTTTAAGAAATTATGACAGACATACCAAGAAAGAGAGAGAGAGAGACCAATAGATCCTACTAAAAATGTCTGTTTGAGTGACAACGGAAGACAAAATGCTAATTTGCCTGATGATCCTATACAATAGTAAAAAAAAAAAATCTAATAACCAGGAGATATATATTAAAAATGCAGTAAATTAAATATATAATCTGAAAAACTCTTTAGATTCATATTAAAAACATAAGAAATAAAAATAAAACATTGGAAAATAACAAAAGATGTTAAATATATATATTGGAAATTGCCAAGCTCTGTAACATAAAAGATGATAAACTGCAGGCTGATTGTACCTATCCCAGACTAAATCAATTAAGGAACAATATCTGAGGGTATAGTATAGTTCAAAATCCAATATAATTTTCTATTAAAATTCTATATTTCATTTTAAAATATTGTCTGTTGAGTTTTATAGGTTTCAAAAACACTTCATTCCTAAAAGACAGAGTTCTAATAATTCTGGATCCAAACAGGAGGATGCATCCTTCCCAACTTTACTTATTGAAAAGTCAGATTCCTAATCTGTGCCAAATGATTATGGTTCCTATATGGCACACAGAGAAAGATAGGATTACCAAATCACAATTCTTTCTGTTTATCTTTGCTGCCTATCTTGATGACCTCACAGTTGGAGATGCTTGTGAGAGCTTAACCAACTATCTTTGAGTGGGCATTTAACTTTTAGATAGCCTGAGATGCATCCTAATCTAAGGCTTCTAAGATCTTCGCTTTTAGTTCTGAGAATTTATAACATTTTTTTTTGTTTTGTCTCCTTCAAATATTTATGTGATCTTTCTTCAGATCAATCAGCAGTCTTACACAGGTTTATGGCTTTCATGGATAACATGAAGCTGCTCCATCTTTTGCTTACAACCACTGAAGTAGGCACTGGGTTGTCCTATTAGTACGTATAGTACATGAAGCAGAAAAGCAGAGCTATCCACAACAGTGTCTTACTCTCTCTCCTCTCTTCCCTTCTCCATTAACTCCAGGGTCAAGCCTAACAGTTCAAACAAAAAAAAATGATTATAATATGCTCTTTTAAAGTGAAACACAAGTTTTAGGAAGAAAGATATATTATTGATTTGCTTGATAATTCTTAAACACATAGTTTGCTATCTGTGGCTAAAATGTATTCTGTTTGGCCTCAGTGTTCTCTGAAAACATCAATATTCTGCAATAAGTTCTGGAGAAAATTTTAATCCTAGTTACATTTTTGTGTAAGACTTATGTGAAGATGAAAAAAAAATCAGATAGGATACTGCAGGAGACTGAAGGAATGTATCTTGACTCAGGACTTTGTTCCATTTTTTGTTTGCATTTAATCCATGTTCTCTGATGTGATTTCTAGCAATGTAATATTTGGATGAGTAAATATCTACTCTTATCCATGGTAATGCAACAAATTAATTATATTGAAGCATTTTATTAAATTGCTTTAAGTAATTTGAATATTTCATTATTACCTTTTTTTTCTGCTAAAAAAAAGTATTAAAAACATGATTCCTTTACAAATTCCTATTTTTTTTTTGCCTAGATATGATGTTGTAAGAGTCTAGATTTAGAATAAGTATGACTAGAAACATTGACTTCTTAATACATTGTTCAGTACTAGATAGTTCCTGCTATCTGAAAATTCACATTCCTCATTTACCTCTTATTGTCCATTAGTATATGATAGTCTAACTCCTTTTTCACTAGGGTTCTTCACTTCTTCACTTTCTTTAAAAAATCTGTTACTAAAGTCAGAACAATGACTTTGAGCATTAAGTTTAAATTCTGTTTCAATTGTAAGCGTGCAGTGATGATCACTGATATTTAGTAACTCAGTTGTAGCTACTCTTGCATGTGATCCTATTCTGTAGTCAGCTTTATGAAATCCTTTATTGGACACTTTCTCTTCCTAGGAAGCTAAAATTAGTTCCTTTTCTGATATCAAACCTATAGTCTGTGATATCAGTCCCCTTCTGCTCTCCTTTAAAATTTGTCCAAATGCTTCAGGAGTCCATCTAAGCTTGCAAGCCACAATACAAGTTAGACTCCTATACTCATGACCTAGAAAATTATTGATTTTTTTTTTCTTATTTTCAAAACACTTATCATAATCACATGGTAATGTTTCATATCCCTTATTATTAAAGAGATTTTTCAACTCTCTTGAATGGTACTACCCCTATAACACAGAGACCTCAGCATATATTTGTGCATGGGGTTGTTCCTCGCCAGGTGCAGCACTTTGTACTTACTTGTTGAACTTTGTGAGGTTCCTGTCAGCCCGTTTCTTCAGCCTATCAAGGTCCCTCTGGATGGCAGCACAACCCTCTGGCGTATCAGCCACTTCTTCCAGTTTTCTGTCATCAGCAAACTTGCTGGAACGTACACCTTGCACTGTCATCCAGATCATTAATGAAGATGTTGAACAAGATTGGACTCAGTGTTGACCCCTGGAGTACAACAGTAGTTACTGGACTCCAACTAGACTTTGTTCTACCAGTGACCACTGTTTGGGCCAAGCTATTCATCTAGTTTTCAATCAACCTTACTATCTGCTCATCCAGGCCATACTTCAACAGCTTCTCTGTAAGGATCGATGTTAATGGGAGATCGTGTAGAAACGAAATGAAATATGTAGCTTCAACCTCAATCAAGCAGCTTATCATCTTCCACTTTCTTAATCAAACAAGAGATGTTTAGAGTGAACATGATTTTCTAGATGAATAGCTTGGTTGCTCAGTTGGGTGATGGAAAACTTAGAATCTGATTCCTGCTCTCAGGAGCATTTGTTGACATTAAACAGACATTGGATAAATTACTTCAGAATGGTTTCAGGTTTGCTGGGTAAAGCAAAGCAAATCTTATTCAAGTTTAGGGAACTATTCATGCTCCATCAAATTAATGACAAAATCCTATTTTCACTTGAAGAAATCAAATGTTTTCCTATAAATATATGATTCTAATGGACTGCTGGAGTCATTTGGTTCTGGCCCACATCATGTCAGGCAAACCCAGCTTATACTCTGCTTTATAATATGACCAAGTATTTGTAACTCCAGAACTCAATCAGATGTGCAGTAAAACCTCTTGCAGTATACTGTAGTACTATATTTACATTCAGAGAAATGACCCTTGGCATATAATATATAACTGTAAACATTTGAGCAAGATGTAACATCTGAAACCTACTTAGTATCTTTATGAGGGGAACTCTAATAATAGCTAGCATTTTCTGAGATGTCAGTAATTAAAAATAATAATGTATTATAAAATTTGCATAAATTTCAAGAAGGCAGAAACCTGCATGTTGAATATTAGAATTTGGAACCACTCAGAACCCTACTGAATTTGCTAAGTATTTGAAAATAACTAGATAACATAAAGTGAATTCTGTATTTCCTAATGAAATTAAACATATGGTTTTATCCTTTTAAAGTATTTTTCATGAGAATATGAGCCTTCTATAAATAGGAGTTGGAGGGGTGGCAGGTTAAGCACCTTAAAATTTCCACTCAGAATTACAAAGCTCAGTACTGCACAACCTATACAGAATTGAAAACCCTTGTTTCTACCAAATAACAATGGAGGGAGCAAAATTTCCTGAAAGAATTAAATAATCTCTTCACTATTTTACATACATTCTCATTTCCATTAGATTGAGTAATAAATTGAAAAAAAAACCCAAACAACTAGCAACAACAACAAAATGAATAGGCAGAGTCTCATTATTTTGGATCCATCAAAATATATTAAAATATGGTTAGAAAATGATGTTATAAATACCAGAGGAGGGTATGTTCTCTTATACAAAAGTAAAGAATTTATAGACAACTATTTACAAAACACAGCTACAAAGGATTAATAGAACACAACTTTTCTAACAAAATAGAGTGACAAAGATAAGGATACAGAGAAAGGCAGCATACTGAGTTCCTTTTACTGTTTGATCTGATTAGTTTTTGACTATTCAGATATTTGCACTTCATATCCATTTTATTTTTACATTATGTTTATACATTATTGAAAGGATCACTAACTAAACCAGATTTTGAAACAGGACACACTAAATGACAGGGAAAGGACAAGCGGAATTCACGTGCATTCTCAGGATAATGGGCCTACAAACAAAAAGTACTGGACATGAACAAATGAAATATGTTTCATCCAGTCACTTCCATTCTGCTTCTTTTACTTCACATTGAGTAGATTAGGAATGTCCACATGGACAGTTACTACATCTTAGCAGATATAATACAGCCAAAGTTGGTAACTTCTTCAGTTATCCAGATTATTTCTGTCATTGGCCTATGTCATTTATAGATGTGAGTCTTTTCATCAAGTTTTGCCAACATAAATGATTCTGCTCTCCCTGTGTTTTCTGTAAATTAAAACTGCAGAGCTACAAGAAAGAGCATGGAAGTGATGGGAGAGGTCATATTTAAATATGCTGTTAAATGAAAATGTAAAAATGAAAGAGATATAGTTCCTTATTAATCATTTTAATTAAAAAAAAAAACTTATAAAAATAAACAGATTTAGGAAAAATCTGGAAAATCAGAATGTAGACCACCTTATGTAGGTATTTGAAATAGGATTTGTCTCAGCTTCAAATGTGTACATCTATCTGAACTAATCAACTTCATGGTTCTTGAAAGTCAAAGAAAATAAGTAAGTTCTTCATATTACTTTAATTTAGATATAAAAATAGATGAGGAGAATTATGTCATAAACATGACTATAGTATGACCAGCTGAGATGCCAATGCCAAAGCTTTATACATCTAAAATTAAACATATGAAATGTGATGAATCATGCAACTGTGCACCTCCCTTAGTTTAAGGAGATTGGCTTAAGAGCCATTTGATCCTAAATTCTTTTTAACAGTGCTCTCTGTTTTGCTGGAAAAAAAAAGATTTCTATAAATTCTCAAGCTCCTGATATTACATGCCAGCATGTCCACAAAGACTCCTAGTGAATCTCATCCCTCATCTCAAGTTTGGGCTGTAAGGGCTCTTCTTTGCACTGTGATTAACAAGAGACAATACATGATTTGCTTTTATGCTTTCTGATAATATTCTAATACTTTGATACATAACAGGAAAAAAGAAATCACTGAGGAAGGAAAACTATGATTTTAACATTCAAGGAAGGCAAGAGGAAGAGTTTGTCTGCAATGAAGGAAGCACAAACATGAGTATGTGACCTACTTTTGAAAACACTGCACACCCAGCAAATAATTTTCTTACCACCTATTATAGTTATTGATGTTTGAGTTCTCCCCATTCAAAGGACTGCATCTAGTTCAACTCTCCGCCATACACTCATGGTTCTCATGGTGCTCAAGAGTAAATCTTTTCTAATCAAGCAGAACTGCACCACATTCCAGATTTTTGTCTTCTTGGGTCCCCCTCTGCAACACACAGAAGCAGTCCAGTTGAGCGGACGATAGAACAGATGCATGTGACTCTTCAGCTTGCTGAAAGAGGTGGGAGGAGGAGTACAAAAAAAATTAAGGGGTTTTGAGCACTGTGTTTATCTATGAAGTTTAATATCTGCCTGTGAGAAAGACTTCCAGAACAGGGCTTTGATACTGTCGTAGTTCAGCCCTGATCAGGACCAGACTACGCAGTCTCTCTCTCACTCCCCCCACCTTCCGAGAGAACAGGGAGAGAAAATATAAGGAAAAATGGCTCGAGGTTTGAGATAAGGACAGGGAGAAATCCTTAAAGTTACCGTCACGGGCAAAACAGACTTGGGGAAAACTATTCATTTATTACTACAAACAGCAGGATAATGAGACAGAGAACAAGATAACCTCCATCCACCCCTCCCTCTTCCCAAGCTTAGCATTATCTCTACCACCTTCCCCCCCGAGCAGCACAGGGGGGAAGAGGGAATGGGGGTCGCGGTCAGTTCATCATACGTTGTTTCACGCCGCTGCTTCATGGTCGGGGGAAGAACTCCTCACATTCCTCCCCTGCTCTGTTGTGGGGTCCCAACCCTACGCCACAGTCCTTCGTGAAACTGCTCCGGCGTGGGTCATCTCTTCCACGGAGTACATTCTCTCCAGAACGGCTGTCCCAGCGGGCCCTCCACGGGCCACAGCCGCCTTCAGGACTCCACCTGCTCCGACGTGGGGTCCTCCACGGGCTGCAGGTGGATCTCTGCCCTTCCGTGGACCTCCATGGGCTGCAGGAGGACAACCTGCTCCACCATGGTCTTCACCACGAGTTGCAGAGGAATCTTGTCCAGGAGCCGCGTTACTCCTCCCCCTCCTTCTGAACTGACCTTGGTGTCTGCAGCCGTTCCTCACAACAGGCTGGTAGATGTCTCTCAGGATCTTTTTTTTTACATCTTATTCACTTCTCATCTCCTTTCCACTTCTTGCAGCTGGGCCGGGCTGAGTCGGGCCCAGTCGGCTGCCTGGCAAGAGGCCAGAGGGTGAGGCCTGCAAGGCCCATGAGGCCTGCTCCTCCCCCTCTGCACCTCTGCCCCTGCTCAGCTTCTTCACATCTTCTCTTCTCTCTCTTTTTTTTTCTGTTTTCCCCTTCTTAAATACGTTATCGCAGAGGCGTTATCACGGGACATTCTGCTACCAATTGGCTCGGCCTTGGCCAGCAGTGGGTCCGCCCTAGGCCTGGCCAAGTCCTCTGAATACAGGGGAGCGACTTCTAGCAGTTTCCTACAGAAGCTACCACCTTAGGCCCCCCCTACTAAACAAAACCACGACATACTCTGTATCATATACGTAAGCACTCACTAGATAAAAGTATATAGGGAAATTAGACATCAATTAACAATTAAAAAGAGGATGTAGATGTTCATATTTTCAGAATGCTCCACAAAGCAGGAAGCACACACTTGTGAAGGGAAGTTACTTTTAAGGGTTTCTGTTATGACTACTGCAAGAGAATTTTGTTAAACTTCTGAAAGTAAAAACAAAAAAGGACAGCCACTACCTAGAAAACTCATAAGGAGATGTGACAAGCAGGATAGAAAGTGGGATATTTTTATATATTATATATATTTTATATATTTATATAGTATATATTATATTTCCCACTATTTGACAAAGGTAGATGTTTGAAAAAAGGCACATTAATTTTTCAGTCAAATAGCTGTTTTTCTGAGAAAGTACCTTGCTGAGATCCAGTATATAAAAAAAAATATAATCAAAGGAAGTCATTTAATGTATCAAAAAGGACGGGTCACATGAAGACGTGATTGCTGAGATAATTTTACTGGGGGTAGCTGAAATGACTGTGCAATGAAAGTAATGAAATATACAAATCATGAGGGAGAAAGAAGAGTCTTTACTACTTGCTTAAAGTCATCAACCTGTACTACAAATGTTTAAATCTTCCCAGAAGTTTTTCAAAACCTAGGGTATTGTCGTAGTTCAGCCCTGATCAGGACCAGACTACGCAGTCTCTCTCTCACTCCCCCCACCTTCCGAGAGAACAGGGAGAGAAAATATAAGGAAAAATGGCTCGAGGTTTGAGATAAGGACAGGGAGAAATCCTTAAAGTTACCGTCACGGGCAAAACAGACTCGACTTGGGGAAAACTATTCATTTATTACTACAAATAGCAGGATAATGAGACAGAAAACAAGATAACCTCCCCCCACCCCTCCCTCTTCCCAGGCTTAACATTTTCTCTACCACCTTCCCCTGCTGAGCGGCACAGGGGGGAAGAGGGAATGGGGGTCACGGTCAGTTCATCATACATTGTTTCACGCCGCTGCTTCATGGTCGGGGGAAGAACTCCTCACATTCCTCCCCTGCTCCGTTGTGGGGTCCCACCCCTACGCCACAGTCCTTCGTGGAACTGCTCCGGCGTGGGTCATCTCTTCCACGGAGTTCAGTCCCTTCAGAACAGCTGTCCCAGCGGGCCCTCCATGGGCCACAGCTGCCTTCAGGCATCCACCTCCCCCGGTACGGGGTCCTTCACGGGCTCCAAGTGGATCTCTGCTCCTCCGTGGACCTCCATGGGCTGCAGGGGGACAACCTGCTCCACCATGGTCATCACCACAGGCTGCAGGGGAATCTTGGCCAGGAGCCGCATTCCTCCTCCCCCTCACTTCTGAACTGACCTTGGCATCTGCAGCCGTTCCTCACAACAGGCTGGTAGATGTCTCTCAGGATCTTTTTACATCTTATTCACTTCTCATCTCCTTTCCACTTCTTGCAGCCGGGCTGGACCGAGTCAGGCCCAGTCGGCTGCCTGGCAAGAGGCCAGAGGGTGAGGCCTGCAAGGCCCATGAGGCCTGCACCTCCCCCTCTGCACCTCTGCCCCCGCTCAGCTTCTTCACATCTTCTCTCCTCTCTCTCTTTTTTTTTCTGTTTTCCCCTTCTTAAATACGTTATTGCAGAGGCGTTATCACGGGACATTCTGCTACCAATCGGCTTGGCCTTGGCCAGCAGCAGGTCCGCCCTAGGCCTGGCCAAGTCCACTGAACAAAGGGGAGCGACTTCTAGCAGTTTCCTACAGAAGCTACCACCTTAGGCCCCCCCCTCACTAAAGTAAACCACGACGGGTATTTAGGTGTAGGAGATCAGTTAGCACCAATCCATAGCCAAAAAGTGTGTATCGCAAAGTTGTTACATATTGAATTACTTTGCTGTGGAACTCCTGCAACAGAACTGAGGGAAAGGTTCATTTTATTGAACTTCAGTCAAGCTTGTAGAGAAGTGACTTCTTGAGATTAAATTAGTCATCTATGCTTTCTCTGAAGTAAATAGACAGAGATGGACACCTCCAGAAGGCAATTCATTCTAGCCTAAGGTAGCTGTCTAAGACTGTTTGGCTGAATCACCTTCTGATGGTACCTGTCTCTATCTATTTCAGAAGGCATCTGGTTAGACTCAGCTGGCTATTAAATTTTCAAATCACTCTTTTTAGGCAAAATAAACCTTGCCAATATTTGAACTGAATAAGCTGCTTTGAATTGAGTAAACATATGCATTCAATCTGACTTTTATTGTTGTTAAAGATATTACTGTCCCAGAACTGAAAAATCATTTCTCTGATTCTGGAGGAATATTCAAAGTTCTCATTAAAACCAAAGGGAGCCAGAAGCTCACTACAAGAAAACAAAACAAAACAAAACAAAATGGGACTTAGTTTCAATGCAGTCACCCACTTTTGTAACAAGGTAAATCCTTACAGCTCTGATATACGTCTGTCTAGGATCCCCGATCAGAGCTCTTTGCAGTCAAACCTGGTTAGTAAGACTTAAATTTCATTAACTCCCCCATTGCTATGGAGTATCTACAACTGTATTTGATCAGGGCAGCAGTTCCACTTACATTGCCATGGTGTTTGGATTTCCATAGAGAAGACAAATGGAAAACTCCACTTAAGACACACTATGCAAGCATTTATATAAAATTTAAACTTAGAGCAGTAAGGAGAACTAAGTTTCACAACACTGGCAAAGAAGGTGAAAGAAGAAAAAAAAGCCCTCTGTAAGCAACAACAAAAAAAAAAGTTTAAATAGAGTGAACGAGAAGTAATAAAGGATGCATGTCCATATTACTTTGTATTTAATAATGTCTTCTTTCCCCTGTGAACAGTAAAAATTCCATTGCATGGGAAAATTACACATTAATAATGTGTAATTTTATTAATAATTAATAGTTCCCTAACATTGCTGGGACAGAAAAAATACTTACACAGAGCAACATCTGGGATATGAACACCAGACAGGAGAAGGGATATTACTGTATTTCCTACAATGACTCTTTAAGACACAAAATTACAGTTATTGTTGCAGATTTTAAAACAAATTCCATTCTTTTGTAGCAGCAGTTAATCAGTTCAGAAAAGTTACGATAGTGTATTAGAGGAAATGCTTCATCTGGACCGGTCTGTGGTGCTGTCTGTTGGAACACATCTGTGGCAATTAAAATTTCTGGTTGGTTTTTTTTTTTTTACATATTCACCTTTCCTATGATGCTGTGTGTTATTGAATTTTTTTTAATTGTATGAATAAATCTTCATCCCAATCTCTTAATGTCAGTTTACTGCCTGTACAAAGACTTGATTTTTCAAATAGTAGTACTCCTGTTAGAATGTGAATTCCTTTCCATAAACATTAGGCTATTCATAAACAGTGCTTAGAAACTTTTCCAAAGCAGATATTTTAGTTAGATGAATTCCCCTCTTTAACACTGTCTTCAGATAGTAGAGCAGAAAATGGCTTTAAATCCTACTTTCCTCTTTTGAAGCTACACTACCTTTGATGTTACACTGAAAGATAAGAGAAAGGGATGGGAACTCCAAAATATAAAATTTTGTGAAGTTGCATGACTGTGCAGGAACATAGGCTAATAATACTCAGAAATTTATACTGGTGAGTAGACCCTGCTAACCGAATCTATAAATGAAGTCCTGCTACTTCTAATTCACTGAACAGTAAATCCAAATTGGTAGCTGCCCAGGTTGGCCCCAAATCCATACTAAGCACTAATCCTAGATATGTGATCCCTGCCACCTAATAATGGACAATAGGGACAGTCAAACCCCACTGTCCCTCCCATACTTTAAATTAACATTCAAGAATTGGGCCCCAGATGCCAGAATACAAACCTTAATCATAATTTCATCAGTCCTTGTCAGATATAGATTTATTCCCAGGCAGCTGCTTCTGCTATCCCTTACCATGCTCTGATAGTCCACAGTGGACTAATTTCCATCTATAATGTGTCAGAGCCTCCTAAATAGCAAGTTTCAAGTCCTAAACCAACTCAAAACACAGCCACATAGCCCAGTTATTGAAATTTGCTTGATAAAATTTAAATTTTAGTGCGGTCTTGGTCTTTGCCTTCTTCCTAACTCAGCAGTCAGAGTCACAACATTGTGACCTCTATGAACCTCTCCCGTAAACCAGTCATATTCTACTAAACTTAGATCAATCCTAAACATATTCCAGTATTGGTACTGAAGCATTCACATGACAGCAAGTTTCAAAGAAACTTAAAATTTTATGCACATATTTTTTCAGTAAATGTAGGATGTCAATTTATAGTTACAAATCATCACAAATCTATAATAAAAGTGCAATTGCTTTGCTTTATGGGACATCAATTTTTTTTTTCAGATACATATACTACTTCAGGCAAATATCACTTCTTATCAACATATAACCTTATAGGCAATGTACAAGGTGCTGTAATCTGATTGGTATGATGATACAGTGAAGGCCTTTAAGTGAAGTGGTCTTTCCAAAAATGATTTGAGGAAATCTGGGAAACTATTTAACAAACAGAACTGATGGTAATAGAAGTCATATCTACATCTTAGTTTACAAACAAAACCAGTTTTATCTTTTCCCAACTAATTTTGTTAACCTATTAAGTTAGATCAAACTGCTTATCTTGACAAGGATCGATTACCAATTAAATATTGCATATGCTAATACAGTAATATCTTGAAGTTTATCCAGATGACTTTACTAAATAATCTCTGACATAAACATTTCTTGGAAGGATTGCATTGCTGAAATATTTCAGGAGTTACAGGACGTTTTAATGATATCTTGACAAAGCAGGAAATCTCAGTAGATATGGAGTGAAACTTAAGGTGACCTTGTAAATAGCCTATACAAAACATTTTATAAAACTGTTGTTTCCTGACATTCTACTTTTTCCACCATTTGATGTCAGGTTCCATCCAGTGAAATGAAACTATATGAACAGCCATCCTTCAAATATTAACTTCCATCATTTTTCCTGCCTCCCAGGGCATGAAATAGCTACTCAGTACCTGCTGTTCACAGGTTGGTTTGTCAGGTTCTAAGTTAGAATTGATATGCACTGACTTTTATAGCATCCCAAACCATATTATATCTCTGTAGTACTTAGGATAGCTGCTGCTGCCCTGTTCTGGTCTGCAAGTACTTCTAGAACTAAATTAAAGCAAAAATAATTCTAGACTAGACTGTCTGTGTTTGAATTTTACCACGTGTCAAGCAAGGCTTTTGAATGAAAATTCTATATCTGGGGCAAGTTACAGAACAGCCAAGGGCAAATTCATTAAGCATCTGCAGCCAAAATTATTTTAGGTTCATTGATTCAATGTTTTCCATGAAATAATTGTGTGTGACTATTCAGACTTACAAACAAACACTTCTGTTTTCCAAATTGATGAAAACTAGAAAGGACAAGAACTTACTCAAGGAGCTTTCTCTTAGCCAACATCCTCCAGGTGCACCGTGCATATGCACTTTTTCAGGTGTGTTTCTCTTTTTTTTATTATTATTTATAAGCAATTGAAATAGCAATAGTATTTGTTTACTTAATTCTTTTGAACACATGAGCTGGATGTAAGTACAAAATTAATGAGAAAACTCAACCCAAATAAGCAATAGGAAAGCTTTCAGGCTGTGTTTTTCTCATCACTGTTCACTTGGTGGAAAGAAACTAAATTCCTTGACCTTGGGTTAGCTATCATAAAATGTGATCAAAATTCTTTAAGCTCAGAATAAAATGTTCTAAATAGGTTAGCAAGCTAAGTTTACTCCATTTCTATGACATATCATGTCCTGAAACAGGTCATATTGTCAAAAAAAAAAAAAAGAATGAAAAGAAAAAAAATTTTCTTGTAGAAAAAAATACAGGTTAAGAGCTAGTGGCAAACTAATCATAAGATATCCTGCTGTTTCTTAGAAACACTGAATAAAACCTAACAGGTTCTACGAGAAAGGATTTAGCTAAAAATCAGGCAGACTTACAGAAACTGCAGAATAAAAAAAAAGCCCTAAAATTTATTATATTTTAAGAAATCCTCAAAGTACATTTGGCTTGTATTATTAGTAAATATATTTTTCATTACATATTTACCCTACTATTGCTAGCAACTACCAGTCGAGCAATGGTGGCCACCCCCAGAAACTGGCACTCTGGCTGCTTGTGCCCTTTGCATTACTATTTCTTCCAACTTTTTTTTATCCTTCTTATAACTCTTTCTTTATTGACATGACTATCAAAAGAGTCCTGTAAGTATCGATTTCTCTAGGAGAGCAGAGAAATCTGGTAGATCACGCAGGCTTGCAATATCGTACACTGAAGGTATTATATAATGTAGTTGGGGAAACACAGCAGGGAAACTCAATGGCATACCTCCATCCTTCTCATTTAAAAAACAAAACAAAACAAAACAAAACACCACCACCACAACAAACTCCAAAACTACCAAACAAACAAAGAAACAAAACCCCAAAAAAACCTAGCAAATGGCTATGCTCTATTGACAACACAGATTTATACCAGCTAGCCCAAAACATAATGGAAAGCAATGAGTGTATACTCTTGACTGTCAGCTTTTTTCAAAAGCAGTTTAGAAGATTAATCCATGTGATTTTATAGCTGCACAAAGTAAGCAGCAAAGACAGACTTGTCCACAGTTTGATTAAAAGCTAATAAAAAATGAATTAAAATAAAGAACCACTTAGCTGTGCTAATTAATATTTCCTTTACTAAACAAAACAAAACAAAAACTTAGCTGGCCACACAGCAGGAGTGATTGTGGCTAGACAGAATGAAATTTAACATGATGTCCTTGCATATTATTTGTAGCTATTGTTTAAAAAGATTGTCAAATGTTCAAAATATAGTTCCTCCATTACAGAAGGATATATTCCAAAAGGACTTTTAAAATTGGTAGTACACCCAGGAGGTCCATGGGAATGAGTGTTGTTCTGCACAGTTTAAATAACAAATTTTGAATCAGTTTGTATTTCTGAAATACAAGTGATATGAGAAATTAATTTGCATAATCCACACTAAATGAGTGTATTTTTTACCAAACTTACGTTTTTGTGACCTCATTGGGCAATATTTCTTTCTTTTCCATATTTTTATTGCTTTTCTCCTTTCAATTTCTAGATTCTGAACTATGCTTCTTTTCCTCTGAGAATTCAAATAATTCATAAATATATTTTAAATTTGCTATGATTTTATTGATTTAACTATTGATCTAAAAAATGAAACCAATCGAACAAACAAAAACTCAACAATAAAAAAAAAACAAACATAAAATGTCAGTGATGCAATAGGAGCAACTGTTTTCTCAGGCTGAAACTGATTGAAAGCATCCCTTATATAAAAATGAAATGCATTTCTGTGGATGCACTGACGCTTCACCATCTGTCCAACATCTCAGATTTACTCTCCCAGATAACTTCATATTTCACCCTGCCGTCCCTAAAGAAACATCGCTTTAAAGAGGGCCACATGGAAAAATGCACTTCAATAACATCTGAAGGTCTTGTGTTTAGCTGCAAGAGCCTCTAATCTAAATGAATGATGTGCCTATAGAGTAAGCTTCGTTTAGAGTTATGGAAATAGGGAGAAGCAAATGTAAGGGAAAGAATGCTAAAAAAAAAAATAAATTAAAAAGAGACAGAAGAAAAAAGAAGGATAAAAAAAAGACTGGAAAGAAAAGGGGAGCTGGAAAAAGGGAAGAAAAGAGAAAGAGAAAAAAATAACAGTAACTGAATGATGGCAGTAAAAGACACAGGGATTTACAGATAAAGCCAGAAGATGCTGGCAGCCATCTATCAGTCTGCCTTGATGAAACAGGTATTGGAAATTAACTCAGGAACCCTATGAATTACATTCAATCCATGCTCTGGGCTAAGCACTTGTCAATTTTAGCTGCTATTGCAACCTATTACTTACAGACTACATGGCTGGCAAGCTAATGACACTGGAGAGTGTTAAAGAATAGCAGCATAAACTGTGTACAGTGATGCTTGTCACAACCTTCCCATAGTCCAATGCAAAAACTGAAAGCCCAAACTCTTGGTTCCTCAGTGAGTCCTTAACCTCATATTGCATTATTTCACGTAGGAGAAAAGTACATACCTGAAGAATTAATCAGTGATCTGCCTGTCCACAGAAAGCTTTCACCAAGGTTTCCAGAGCATTGTGAAAAAAAAAGTGCTTTGATTAAAGTTTTCTTGAACCTTCTTCCCCCTCCCCACACTCTGAAACAGAGCTCTTGAAACTGACAATTTTTTGGAGGATGCTGATAAAAGAGTAGACAAGTATGCTGTCCCTATAAAACTTCAGCCTCTTAGATATACAATGTACTTCTTTGTTGTGGCTTGGGACTTCCCACTTGACTAGTGCTTAATTATTTAATCTTTCAAAACAACCTTCTAGGTAAGGTTAATATAATTTCATATCTACAAATACATACATTAAAAGATGTACACTGAAGTACTAGAAATGTATTTTATTAGAAATGTACTCATCCAATATACTGGAACTTTTTTATTCTATTTTTCAGTTGATAAGCTCATCTAACAGCGAAATATTTTAATAAGCAAGCACATTCAGAGTAAATGTCAGACACTCTGATCTTGTGACTAACAGCTGCTACTGCTGCTACTGCTGTTGGTGGAGAGAGAGAGCGAGGGAGAGAGAGAGAGAGAGAGAAGTACAAGTACAAAAAAAAAAAAAAAAAAACCTGGGAAAAGCCAAATGAGAACAAATGTTTGTCAAGTAAAAAGGACAGCTTTTTATCTAATGGAAGAGATTTAATTAGAAAAGTCACAGAAAGAAGCTGTCTCAAAAGTACCAGATCCATTTTCTTCAGATAAGATAATGAACCTCATTGAACTTTGCAAAGAATTGCTGAACCAATAATATAAGGGGAAAAAATCCAGAAAATCTGCTACAGCATCCCTTAGAAATGAACTAACCAATTATCAATGTGACTCTCCATCCTAGGAAAGGAGTAATATGACACACTTATTTAGTGATTTTTCTTCCATTTGAGTGAGCAATGGACAAATAATGATTATAGAAAGAAATTATTTTTGTACATTGTTTGTCTTTCACAGCAGAGCATAAGTTCAAAACTTAAATAACATGTTGTATGTGCTAAGTCACCTACATGGTACATTATCTACCCAGTTTGTTGTCTAATTCCATCAAGGTTTTTTTTCCCCTAACCACAACCATAACAAAAACCTATTAAGGAACACAATATTTTGCATTAGACAAGGGCATCTTGAATGTATTAAAGAACACAGTAAACAAAATTATTTTAACAATGACAACGCAATTAAAAAAAAAAAATCCCAGCCCAAAGGACGGTGATTATGTAGAAACTCAGGGTAAGTGAAAAATTATCTTTTCAAAAAAAAATGAGGCATTTAAATGCTTTTTGATTGTTTTATGCTTCATTGGTATTCTTCATGTGCTTCTCTCCTTGTTTTTAGTCTTTCATAGTATATCCATGTTTGGCACAAAGGGTATACAGCATGTATGGAATGCAATCATAAAGTATTTATATTCCCATATCACCATTTAGCAAAAAAATATTTTATTATCATAGAACAGACATATTTTAGAAAAAGTACCAAAAAAACCCAAACAAACAAACAAACAAAACATTGATGTGAACTAGAATTTGAAGATCCATAGGAAATTCAAGTCATATGGATTTTCAAAACAGAATACAAGCCTTTAAGAGGAACTTTAGTGCTTCAGATCCACATTTTCTTTCAGTACATCTTTGCTCTAAGGTTTTGGACTTGAGTTTTTGTGTACAGCGTTCTCAAAAGGCTCACTGAAGTCTGTGGAAATTTCTTACCCGTGTATAAGATGTCATTTTCAAAGGACAGCAAAGTAAAGATAAAGCTACAATTTAAAAAGTTTTGGAATACATAATAAATAAAACATTTGTCTGTAACATGAGATACTTTATTTAGCTAACCGAAAGCATTCTGTGCACTTGGTGGAGAGCCTCCTACCCTGAGAGATTAAGGAGGAGAATAGGCTGAGTTCATACTTCTCCTCTTTTACAGTAAAGTATGTAACATTTTCTAAAAAGATTATTTTAATAAAAGTGTTTTCAAATAAAAGATATTTAACTCTGCAAATACACCCTGATTTAGGAGTATGTGCTTGTTTTTGTGAAGGTTGAGAAGGTTGCTGGTGTTTGTAGTAGTACTTTAAAAAAGAAGTACAAGTAAACTTCTTATCTTCCCCATTACTGGCTTTTTTCCCCCTGTCATCTCAAATACCTATATATGCATAATATATTAAAGACATAGTGCTTTAACTCAGGTTAGAGGTGGGAATGTATCTTTTGGGCATTCCTACAGTTGCACATTTTTTTTTCCCCCTTGCAGTGTTTGGGTGAGGTAAGAGAAGGAATAAGACAATTTTTTTTCAGTCTTTTCCACTCTGAAACTATACTACAGAGATAGTTACATTCATAAGGCAAAAAAAAAGAAAGGAGAAAAGTAATAACATTTTCTTAAACATCCTGCTACCATACAAGCCAGTGCCCTAAAGATTGCACCTCTTGCTACATCTGAAAATATGTAAGTACATAAATATTCTTCAAAGCAGTTTTTGTATAGAAGTAGTTGAATCTCCTATGTGTGGTATTTTTAAAAATATTAAAATACTGCTTTTCTGCAGGCATGCACACCTATAAAAGTTCCAGTTGTATCAAGACAAGCTCAATATACAGCAGTGGGTACTCCTGGCAATGAGATATGTCCTTTTACTGCATTAGTAAAAGATATTTTAAGGTTAAAAGACACGCCTGATCCCTGAAGATGAAAAAACTCAGATTACATGGATAATCCATGGTTCAGATGGATATAGAAAAAAAGTGGTTAGAATCATGGTAACATTATACAAACTACTCCCACAATGTCATAAAGTCTTGACAACAATATGTCAAGTTGATGGTAGTCAAAGTAGCAGAAATATGAAGCAATACCAGTGCTAAAAATCACAAATATTTTCTACTGTTTGAAGAAGTGGTTTTTGGTTTGTTGTTGTTGTTGTTGTTGTTTTATTATTATTATTAGGAATTATGCTGTTGTGTGCCAGTCCAAAATGCCATTGTTCAGAATTTAAGATGCTGGCAAAGATGATAGTGTGCTATTGCGGGGTCAACTCTACTTGAATATTGATTTTGCCAGGAAACGGAAAGCTACAGACAAGTCACCTCTCCAGAATGCTGACTTTCTGAGGTTTGGGCCTCTGTTGTAGTTCAGCTCTGCTCAGGACCAAGTCTCTTGCTCACTCTCCTCACCCTCTAAGGGAATGGGGGAGAGATATTTTAACAAAAAGCTCAAGGGTTGAAATAAGGACAGTGAGAGTTCATTCAAGTTACCATTATGGGCAGAACAGACTCAACTTGGGGAAAACTATTTCAATTTACTGTTACTAAAAACAAAACAAGATAATAAGAGAGAACAAAAACAACTTCCCCCCATTCCTCTTCTCTTCCTGGGCTTAACTTAATTTCAAATTATCTCCACCTCCTTCTCCCCTTAGTGGCACAGGGGAGGAATAGGGAATGGAGCTCGGAATCAGCTCATCACATGTAATTTTCTGCTACTCCTTCCTCCTTGAGGCAAGAACTCCTCACATTCCTCCCCTGTTCCAGAGTGGAATTCCTCCCACGGGCTACAGTCCTTCATGAACTGCTCCAGCACAAGTCCTTTCCCATAGGGTGCAGTCCCTCAGGAACCGGCTGCACCAGCATGGGTCCTCCGCAAACCACAGCCTCCTTCAGACATCCGCCTACTCCAGGGTAGGGTCATTCATGGGCTGCAGGTGGATCTCTGCTCCTCCATGGACCTTCATGGGCTGCACCACGGGCTGCAGGGGAATCTCTGCCAGGAGCAGCATTACTCCTCCCTCTCCTTCTTCACTGGCCTTGGTGTCTGCAGCTGTTTCTCTCACAATAAATTCTTCACAATCAGGCTGGCAGATGTCTCTCAGGTTCTCTTCACATCTCCTCTCTTCACTTCTTGCAGCAGAGCCAAGCCGAGCTGAGCCAAGCCTAGTCTGGCCCAGACGGCCACCCAGCAGGAGGCCAGAGAGTGAGGGCCTAGAGGCCCACAAGGCTCAAGTCTCCCCCCTTCTGCCCCCGCTTCTGCTTTTTTACTTCTTGTTATTTTTTTAATTTTTTATTTTCCCCTTCTTAAATGTATTATCACAGTGTTGTTATCACTCTAACCAATTGGCTCAGCCCTGGCCAGCAGTGGGTCTGCCCTAGACGTGGCTGAGTCCACTGGACGACGGGGAAACTTCTAGCAGCTTTTCGCAGAAACTGCTTCTGTAGCATCCCCTGCCACACAAAATCAGGACAGCCTCTCTGGTGGAATACAAGCAGGTATACTTCTAAGATATATATTGATTATTTTTTCTCCTTTAGCATTATTTACAGATATTAATTTCTGCTCTGTCCAAACCAGGATGTATAGGAATGCACAATGTGTTCTGGCATCAATATTTCTCATAGCTTCTTGATCCTCAGTACTTAAAATGTGTCCAAATGCTGGTAAGGATAAGAAAGCAGTTCATATAGGCTAGTTTGGTTTAGAAGTTTGAGGTTTTCTAGCTCCCTATCAAGCTGGCTCACATCTTCTGATAAAGAAATATGAGAACCCTTGATAGTCTCTACTGCATTGTCCAGAGTCTGCTTAGATGATTGACTGCATAAAATAGCAGTATACCTAGTGATGGCTTTTCAGCTGTTATGGTAGTGGAAAAGATAATTTATTCCTGCTATGATGATGATGATGTAAGAACTCCCAGTGCTGCTACCTCATGTCAGTATGCGGATGCCTAATAAAAACCATTGCTGACCTACTAGGTTAAAACGAGAGGCAGGGATCTAGTGCAGGACCACAGGAGTAACAACATCTGAGTCTTGCAGATTCCTGTGGTTTTGATTTCTGCAGGAAACTAAGAAATCATTAAGCTTTGAAACCCTCTTTTTTTTTTTTTTTTTTTTTGTTTTGCACAGATATAAGGTAAACAACAATTTTTTTTTTGGCTGCCTGAAGTGATAATCTGATTAAATGTTATCTCTAGTGTTCTGTGCTGTAAGTCAAGACCATTCCTACATTCTTGTATGATGATACTAGAAATGAATCGTTTTCCACAGACAGAGCATTTGGAGGATGTGTTATCTGTAGGCAGACTGTAGTCTCTGATAATGAGTCTGGGGGAGTTGTTGACATATCAGGCAGCTAGCTGATGAGTTCCTCTAGAAACCCTGATAAGACCCTTTCTGCGTAATGTCCATATGCATGTAACTACTGTTTAAGATTCCACCTAAATAAAGCTCAGCTCAAAATATTGAAATTAATGGAAATCTTAATTACTCTGTTGGGAACTGACTCATGGATTGCAATGTTAACTATTTTAGATTTTTTCTATATTTCCTGGTTTTCCTATGTAATATTATCATAGAATTATAGAATGGTTAGAGTTGGAAGGGACCTTCAAAGGTCATCTAGTCCAACCCCCCTGCAAGGAGCAAGGATATCCCCGACTAGATCAGGTTGCTCAGAGCCTCATCCAGCCTGGCCTTGAACGTTTCCAGGGACGGGGCTTCCACCACCTCTCTGGTCAACCTGTTCCAGTGTTCTACAACCCTCATTGTAAAATTTTTTTCCTAATATCCAATCGAAATCTACCTCGCTCTATTTTAAAACCATTGCCCCTTGTCCGATCATAGAATCATAGAATCATAGAATGGTTAGGGTTGGAAGGGACCTTCAAAGGTCATCTAGTCCAACCCCCCTGCAAGGAGCAGGGACATCCCTGACTAGGTCAGGTTGCTCAGAGCCTCATCCAGCCTGGCCTTGAACGTTTCCAGGGATGAGGCCTCCACCACCTTTCTGGGCAACATGTTCCAGTGTTCTACAACCCTCATTGTAAAATTTTTTTTCCTAATATCCAATCGAAATCTACCTCGCTCTATTTTAAAACCATTACCTCTCGTCCTATTGCAACAGGCCCTACTAAACAGCCTTTCCCCATCTTTCTTGTAGGCCCCCTTGAGGTACTGGAAGACCACTATCAGGTCTCCCCGGAGCCTCCTCTTCTCCAGGCTGAACAGCCCCAACTCTCTCAGCCTGTCCTCATAAGAGAGGTGCTCCAGCCCTTTTATCATCTTTGTGGCCCTCCTCTGGACCTTCTCCAACTGGTCCATGTCCTTCTTGTGTTGGGGTCTCCAGAACTGGACACAGTACTCCAGGTGGGGTCTCACCAGGGCAGAGTAGAGAGGGAGAATCACCTCCCTTGACCTGCTGGCCACGCTTCTCTTGATGTAGCCCAGGATGCAGTTGGCCTTCTGGGCCGCAAGGGCGCATTGCCGGCTCATGTTAAGCTTCTCATCCACCAGCACTCCCAAGTCCTTCTCCTCAGGGCTGCTCTCAATCCATTCCCCACCCAGCCTGTATTTGTGCCTGGGATTGCGATGACCCAGGTGCAGGACCTTGCACTTGGCCTGGTTGAACTTCATGAGGTTGGCGCGGGCCCACCTCTCCAGCCTGTCAAGGTCCCTCTGGATGGCATCCCTCCCTTCCAGCGTGTCGACGGCACCACACAACTTGGTGTCGTCGGCGAACTTGCTGAGGGTGCACTCTATCCCACTGTCCATGTTGCCGACAAAGATGTTGAACAGGGCCGGGCCCAGCACGGACCCCTGAGGGACGCCACTCATGACCGGTCTCCACATGGACACTGAGCCGTTGACCACCACTCTCTGAGTGCGGCCATCCAGCCAACTCCTTATCCACCGAGTGGTCCGTCCATCAAACCCATGTCTCTCTAGTTTAGAGAGAAGGATGTCGTGCGGGACAGTGTCAAAAGCTTTGCACAAGTCCAGGTAGATGATGTCAATTGCTTGTCCCTTGTCCACCGATGCCATCACCTCGTCATAGAAGGCCCTACTGGATCAACATTAAAAAGCTGATATTCATTGTATCTTGGTGTACTAGTGAATACAGACAGCAAAATGCTTTCTATTAAAAAAAATAATTGTTTTACAGGCTATATACAGGTTGTACATGCCAGCTTCAAATACAGATAAATTATATCACTATATTTATTCTCCAAAATAGTTAATTAAATATAAAACACTGAGTCATATTTACCCTGAAGACAACATAAGAGTTACTTGCATCTAAACAGGAATCATAATTGTACAAGTGATTCAAGATTACCCTTTTTAAAATTTGTTATTAATGTCTATTTACCTTACTAGAGCTAGACTACAGTGTTGACATATTTTCACTGTTAGAAAAGACCATAATCTTACTATTTAAATCTAATTTGCAAGTTATTATTTTCGTGAAGTATGTGAAAAATGTATTTTGATTCCTATAAAGGCAACTATTTTTTTCATTACTTAGGTAAGGTAAATTATTAGACTTACAACTAGATCAGCAATTTTTATGCACTTCTTATTACTGTAAGTTTCTTTCATTTGCCATGTACTGAAAATATTTATGTTGATCACCAAGCTACCTGTGGTCAGTCACAACTAGTTAAGTATTTTTTGATCTTTCCAGTTATTTACAATCCTATCTAGCTCAACTTATTTAAACCAGTATATCACCTTTTCATTTTTCGTGCATGACCATAGCTTACAATGAACTTTCAGTAGTTCTTTATGCTTCTGTGAAATATACCTGTAATTTTCCTTTTACTTTTGTAAAAAATGGAAGCCAAAGTTGAAGAATATAGTGTTGATATATTGGTATATTTTTCATCATCATGGAATGTGAACTCTTTTCTCTACTGCATATTTAGCTTGTTTTGGCTTTGAACTTTTGCACTTCAATCAAAGTGCAATTTTGAATAAGACTTTTTCAACTTTTATGGGAAGCTCAGCTAGATTTGCTTTTTCATTGTAACTAACTTGCAGGGAAAAAAAGATATCAGCAGAGAAGACCTCATTATCAGACGTGGATCAAAATATATATCAGAAGTAACCAAAGGTACACATAGAATCATAGAATGGTTAAGGTTGGAAGGGACCTTCAAAGCTCATCTAGTCCAACCCCATTGCAAGGAGCAGGGACATCTTCCACTAGGTCTGGTTGCTCAGAGCACCATCCAACCTGGCCTTGAGTGTTTCCAGGGATAAGGCATCTACCACCTCTTTGGTTAACCTGTTCCAGTGTTTCACCGCCCTCACTGTAAAGAATTTATTCTTTATAACATATGTGCATATAAATTGCCAGGAAGTGATTACACCTTTGTGTCACGAAAGCAGTAGTTGCAAGTAATACTTAAAGAATTGCTGTCTTTGTATGGTATTCCTTCCCCTTAAACTTTTGCTATTCCTGCTGCTGTCATTGAGACAGCAGGAGCACTAGCAGAGACACAACACTGATTGGCTGCTTTTGTCATTGCTCAAGTGAGGGCATCTGCCCATCACAGCAAAAAAAAAGTCAGTTACTTTTCTAAATATAAAGTTTTAAAAGTACCTGAAAGGCTCGCTGTCACTCAGATACTTCTTTGATGAAGTTAATGCATTTAAATAATCCTGAATTGGTCTGTTACTGTGTTCTACAGTTTATTTCTATTCTACTTACAGCTGCTGTTTGCCATGTTATTGTTCGGCCTGGAACTATCTTTTGTCTTTTCCATTGATTTTTTTTTTTAATTGTGATAATATTTCCAGTGTTAAATAGGAGAACATTTGGCGTTGAGATGGTTGCTCTAATGGCTATAGACTAGAAATTTTATGAATGGCACATTAATTCTGTTTCTCCATAAATCCACAGCACAAACCTCTGAAGCAACTCTCACAGTATTAGACAGTTTAGGGGAAAAGAGTTGACTATTGTCATGTTTCCCGATTTAAGAGAGATTATTTTCCTTTCTCTGTTCCACAATAAGAATGCTGCAAAATGACCTATTTATCTTTTATTCTCCAACTCCTGGGAGACAGAAGGTGTAGGCAAAGAGCGGAATTTGCATGTCCAGCGTGGGGATTTTTTTCCACCTTATCTCCTGTGGAACAACAAAAGAATGCGGGCAGCTGGGATCTGCGTCCATCCCATTGTTCGCCATTTCTCATACCCTCTTGAACTAAGGTGGGAGTTTTTTTTTTCCAGAGATGAGTTCATAAGGCTTCAATAAATGAAATAAGACAGTGAAACTGAATTCTAAGGAACAAAGTACTATGCATTGCTCTCAAACCAGGGGAGAGGGGAAAGGGAGGACAAATTAATCTGTGACTTTCTCCAATGCTATCTGACACACTTCTTACCCTTCCTATACCAGCTCTGAGCAATGGGCTTGTGGCATAGATAAAATTTAAGTGAGAAGTAAAAGGAGTAACTGAAGAACAGATAGTAATTTCTAAGTAGACAATAGAATAATATAGTCTTTTGCTCTTTGTTCGACAAACTCTATGCTATTTCCATTCTTTGTGTAAAGAAAATGAGAAAAAACTAAAATAAAAAAAAAACTTTCTACACTTCTGAGGATCTTGGAAAACAAAGCTTTAAATGGAACTGGAAAGTATATGCCACCAAGTTGCATACAGATAGCTATATCTTTTTTTATTTATTTTAAAGCATTAGAGATGCATTCAGAGGACAAGTCATCAGTCAGCAGTGACAGCCAACATGAAAATGTATAAGAATAAATTGTGCTTTAATTTTTCTTGACTAAGCATAGACATCTATCATAACTAATGCACTTCTAATAGCACAGTATTTTTTCCATGAAGTAATCTCATCTATTTTGTTATGTGTCTTAAACCTAATTAGAAAGCAACAGTCCTAGCAGTTATAAGAAGAAAGGCAATATTTCTTTTAACCAATGTAGGTGAAATCTACTTCAATTAAAGTTATGGCAAAGTTTATGCAAGAACAGAGAGATCATATCTTTGCTAAATAGGCTGTGAAGTCCTCCTACTTTTGGTGCCTAATTACTGGTGTCATGCTTGTTACAGCGGCATCTGTGCACACTCAACACTCTAATGGGCAGCTCCTACAGGACTAATGAATTTTAATTGATGGTGTTTAGCGTGGCTTTTGGTTTCTGTCTCTTGTAGAGGAGGCTATGCCCTTCTGCTCTTCTGTCCTCAAGTGAGCTGCATCTCTGTTGGGAAGCTCATAGATACAGATGGTCAACAAAAGGTGAAGAATGCCAGAACTCTCTGGGCATCAGTCGCTTTTCAGTAAAGATAAAGCTTGAATTGCTAATCAGCTTCCTTTTTTCCACCCAAGCTGTTTACACTGTGGGCTTAATGTTAATCCCTTTTACTAAGATGACGCATTCCTTTTCAATTCAAAATATGCTTCCTAGGTTGACAAATCAGAAGGCGACCTTCTTCCCAGCTTCCCCATAGGTAGTTTTAAATATAACATCCTTTGTCAGAGGATGTTACATTTAAACAAAAACACCTCATGGTGACACTTAATCATTTTACCCACTCCCAGAGTTTTTGCAAAGGACTGAAAAAAAAAATACATCTTCCTAAAATGGCAGTTGCCTCTCTAAAAGTTATAAGTATTATTTTTTTTCTCAGATCAAAGCATTCATTCTTCACACAGATAATTCCTTCATTTGTGCTTCCAACAAGAGGCAATGGAAGGCAAAACTTATTTAGGGGAAGTATCATTATCTTAATAAATCTGAAGTTTATTTTAATTGGTATAAAACACTTATAAAAGAAGTGAGGAAGTTGACTGAACAAACAATATGAGCGGCATGAATTTATTAAAAAATTCCTCCTTCAAGAACAACAAATCTTTAAATCAACAATATGTCAGAGGCTACATAGAGATACACTATAATAAAAATCTAGTTTATATAGAAATAGGAAATTGTCCCTCCCTATTGGCTAATTAATAGAGCTATTTGTTATTAGTTTTAAGACAATTGCTTGCCTGCTTTCCTGTAGCCTATCTACCTAAAGGGAATAATCAAAACATAGGAATAAGAATGTGCTATTTGTGAGTAATATCTCTGAACTCCTGTCATCTATAGTCCTTTTTTTACAAAAAAAAAAAACCAAAAAACCAAAACAAAACCACAACGCCCACTTTCTTTAAGCATAATCTCATATTTTTTTTAAGAGATTAAGAGCTAAGGAAGTTTTTTTTTTTAAAATCTCAAATATGTAACAAATATATTAACTAGGTATAATTGTGAATGAATGCTTCAAATAATCATTATTTAGTATTTTTCAGATGAAAAGAAGACTGAAAAGTTTAATGTGCCATTTATGGGTTTGAATACTGAAATAAACAATATTTGTGTTGCTTTCCAAAACTCATCTGTCGCACTTTGATGCTACCCACATCCTCCATCAATTTGTCAGCATGCAACCTTGCTGGAAGGCAAGGATGGTTTCATGGCACCTCAATCCCTTCAGTCTATACACCATACACAAAATCCCAAAATTTCATTACAATGTGCTGTGACAAATGATTGATATGTAAGAGTGGCTTTCAAATACTTATTAACTAAAATTAATAAACCAATAATAATTAAAATTAATAAAGCAGTAAAACAACAACAACAAAAAAAGGCAACAAATGCATATGTCAATCACAATATCAATTATCCCTGGTGATTTCATCCAGTCACTATCCCTTTCATGTAGTGGACACTTCCTCATGTTACTTTTGCAGCCTAATTTCCAGGCTCAGTTGTTTACCGCTGGATGTTACTTCTGGGTCACTATAATCACTTACCTCCAGCCAAGCATTGTTTGTTTCCTTCCACCAAAGGCTCTAAATTCCCCTTTCTTGCAGCTGTTCCATATCAAAAATACGCTACTTCTATATGATCTGTTTCTGAAGACAAATGTTACTTTTTTTTTTTGGTCTGAATCTTAGTTCACAAAGAGTAAGAAATTTCTTGGAAGATACACCTATGTTTAATTATCTTACTCGACCAGCCTACCTATGAAAAGAAACAGTTCTTCCAGACTCTTAACCCTTAATATAAAAATTTACAGGAAGACCTTGCTGAGTCTCAGCTGTAAGGAATCCATTGCAAAATCAAGACCTGAGTTTAGCTGAAGCATGGACGTTTGAAATGAACAACTCTCAGCTGTGGCTCTGTCCAAACTTCCATAGAGTAAGTGCAAGATTCTCCTCATCTAACTTTGGCTATCTGAAACGCTGTATCTACTTTAAGCTAGGTATGCATATTTCCTCCACAGTTATCAGAGACGAGTGAGATTTCTCCTACCTACTTTAGACACCTATTAATTCAAAAGTATTGCAGGAAAAGTATAGTCCAACAAGTTTGCACTAACAATTTTATCTCTACCAAGACAGTTGTTCACACCAATTTTGATCTACAAAAAGAAGATGTTTTAATGCCAAACGCATGCATTTGGCTGTTTAAGAAGTTGTACCTTTTTACATGTCACTCAATTTCCTATCAATGAGGCACATGCCCATCAAGCCTTAAGTACATAAGCAGTTGTCCACTGTGACTACTAGATATAATGCTGTAATAAGCTGCCTCATAGAAGCTGGCCAAAAAAAAAAAAAAGAAATCAATAAAATTAGTCATTAAAAAAGTGCTGCTTTTTCTTAATTATCCAAGATCTACAGCTAAAATATGAAAGGATTTCTGTGAAACTTCCAATATTTGACAACAAGGACATATCAGTTAAAGGTGATAGAGTTTTATACAAAAGATGTTCAGAAACTCAACTCTCTTCAACTTGCAAGTAAAACTTTCAAAACAGCCTTTAAGAAAGTTTATTCCATTGATTATTTTTGCAAAGAGCAAATCTTAAGAAAACAGTCAGAATTCCTGGGTAACAAGAGCTACACAAAAGCTGGAAAAAAAAAATCCATATATGCTTATGAAAGTTTTAAAACAAGTTAATCCTCCATCATGATTGTGCAGATATTGGGCCAAATGTGTTAGTACTTTCTGGTTGTCCTGGCTTGCTTGATGAGTGTAAGACAGCAATTAAAATAATTTAACTAGCTAGTTAAGCAAGGTTGACACCTGTTTTAAATGGACTTTTTTTTTTTGTAGTAGTAGTAGTAGTAGTAGTAGTACCAAGTCTCCAGGTCACAATTATGAATGTGGACAAAGAACTTGATATCTACTTACATTCTACGAAACAATACACCCAGAAGGAATCAGTATAAAACAAAGAGTTAAAGGAATGTTGCTGAGCATTCACAAGATGTGAAGTTTTGTTATTAAAATCTCTCAAAACATTATTGAAGGTATCTTTTTATTCAACCATGAACATTATGTGTTTGCTCTAAACAATGAACATCAAACACAGAGTGCTTGCAGTAAGCCCCTCACTGCAGATTAAGAGTTCTAATTCGCAAATTATCAGTGCAGAATTTCATACGAAACACTAGATCTGCTAAAAATGCTTTCAGTAAATCTTCTTTAATGTCTGCTGTGCCCAAGAGGGTTGGTAAGGATCACAGCTGGAGTGATCAAACTTTTCTGTTAGCAAACAAACTGTAGTTATTGCATTTGTAGAAATGGCAGTCCATTTATCAAGTGAGTTAGAATGCCAATATGTGGGCAGGTGAAAAAAGTTACAAAGATAGGGTCAATGAAAGAGGTGCAAAGAAACAAACAAGAGCAGCAAAATACTCCCCAATGCAGCTAGATGCTGAAATGGAAGGTATATGGGAGGTTTAATGGCACCATACCAAGTAAAGCATCTCTAAAGTGCCAAATTTCTTAGAGAAATAGTATAGTCAGCTTCTATATTCTGTTGTCAGAGCATTGTGCAATAAGTGGAAAAAAAAAAACAACTTTGTATTGTTTTTATTTACATTTGAAGATGTTTAAAGTATTTCTCCAGTAGATGGAAGGCAGCCCATCAGATCACCATCAGATCACTCTATATTGTTGTTACACCCATACACACACAAAAAACACACACAAGCATATAAAACACAAGATAACTGGATAAATATGTTGATACCACTGAAATCTGGGAAGCCTATCAAACTTGCTCAGATGTTCTGTACTCACCATGAACAAAATATGGGCACAGGATGCAAATCTGCAGGAGGGATGTTTTTGAAAGATGAACAGTTACTCTGCAAAAAAAAAAAAATCAAGGCTTCAGATTATAGCTATGTTAATATAATAGCTCCTTTGCAATGAAGGTACAGCCTCATCTCCCAACCCAGCCCTTTTCCTGATCACATAGCTCTGTCCCCTCTTTTGCACCTGTATGGTTGCTCATCAGCTCTTCAAGTGAGCCAGGGCAAAGACCTAAAACAGCAGAAGGCTCTTCGGGGTTTTTTTTTTTTTTGCTTTTATTTTGGGTGGAGTAGGAAGTGGAGATATATTTTAAATGCATTTTACATTTCTGAGTCTATTCATGAAGTGATCGGACATTTAACACAAGGCAAGCATGAAGAGAGTTGGCTACTCCTATCAGTAGGTACTATTCGTTAAATCATGGTAGCTGAAACACAACACTTCACTCTGAGATTTTCTGAAAAGGAAGAAGACTACTACCAGGACCTTGTGAAGTGGCTTGCTTAAGGTACCCAGTAACAGGCAGAAATATCCATGATAAAATTATGAGTGATTAAAGAAAAAGAAAAGAGAGAAAGACCGTGTCGTAACAGATATGCTTGTTATGAACTCCCTTATAAAAATTTTGTACTGTCCTTTCTTAAATAAAATACAGATGTGTAGAGGATTTCAGCAGCTATTATCATTGATGATAGGGAATTAGGTTTCAAAGCTATTTCCTTTCACATGCATGTCTTCCTGTGCTTCATTTGGAAGATGTCTAGATCATCACATCAGCACAGGAGACCTGGACCCAGGAGAGATGGCAAGCAGCAATTCTGCAGCCTCCTCGAGATGTTGTGCCAGTAGAAGGCAGCCTTTACTTAACCTAGAAGATAATTGAAAGATATTCCAGCTACCAATGAAACAAATTGGTATCAAATCAGAGTACCCTGGTAGGCTTTCTACCATTGAATACTGCCTGCTATTTAGGCCTCTTGTAAAAGGGGCTGCATGCTGTAAATAGTTTCTTGGCAAATCGCCAGTCAAGGCCCCATGCCAGGGGTCTACTCCTGGCCTTGTTTTAAGCCTGGACCCATGGATTCACCTACCATCATGAGGTCAGAAGTTTGAAAGGCTTTCATATTATTTAAGGCAACAGTTTAATTTACCTTAGACATTAAAAACAAACAAGCATAATGAAACTCACTGAAATGGTGACTCCATGCACACTCATGTTAGGCAAATGTATCGATCACCCTTTGCAAAGATGTACTTTAATATGTTGTCAAACCTTGCTAACATGATATAATAAATAAAATGGTGGAGGGTTAAGTGCATTATATTAGATCAGCATATTCTGTAGCAGAGATATGAGATAGCTCAGGGCACTTGCTTCCTAAAGGAGTATTAACTAGTTTCCATGTGTTAGTCCAGTGATCAATAGACAGTTCAATTCCCAGACCTTCTTTCTGGCTCTCAGTAACACGATACTATTTAATCCATGTCCTACCCATTAGGAGTGAAAACAAGGGTGGTGTAAACTGGCATAACTCCAATGCCTCCAAGGGAACCCTGTTGAGATGCTTTGGGCTAGATCTCTGTCAAAGCATCTGCTTTCCAACTTTTCTTGGTAAGAAAAAGAAGTTTTAATGTCACTAAGGAAAGATTGTACAAAATAGCTGCTCTACAAGCTCATAGAAATATTTTCTTCAAGTGAGATGAGCTCAAAGTCGAATACATGGAGGTTTTTAGTGTGCAAAACTTTGGGAGATTAACATTTTACATTTCTAGTTTTCTTCCCTTTCTCATTTGTTGTTTCTGAACATCCCACCCCGAGATCTCTCTTTTTTCTTCCCATGTCAGCTGCTCACTGGCAAGAAAATCATTAAGGTAATATTGGAAACAGTTCTGTTTCTCAAGTGCTTTGACTACCTGAAGCTCTAACAAGATATTCATGTGGAATACCATATCTGCAAAGGCACCGGTGAAAAAAGTAACATGATCCTGGGATTCTGTCCTCTGCTTAGGACTTGCAATTTCCACTCACCTATGAGGTCACTAATTCACACATTCTCATGTGATGCTATTGACCAAGGAGAAAATGAATCTTGGCTTGAAACAGCAAGGTTTCTTCTAGAGTAAACATTAGATTAATTTTTATTCTGTAAAAACCTTCAAGCAGGGTCGTGTGATATGCACAGATGTACAGTATGAGAATGCAGAGTAAAGTACCCTTCCCGAGCATTTAGCAGCTCACAGGAGTACCTGCTGACTCCACTTCTACTTTGCTTATTCCATGAATCACACAAAGCAAACAGAGACCTGGTTTTACCCCCAGAAGCATCAGCCAGGATCACTAAACCACCACAGGCAGAAAAGGACAAGGTAATCATTTGTGTCCCTGGTAGTATAGTCATCATTCTCGCCCCATCCAGATGGTAGTAGGGAGGGTGTGGTGCCATCCCCATGTTGCTCACTGAAGGGCACAGAACTGAGTTGTACCCTCACCTGGAGCAGAGCACAGGGACACAGCAGGCTGTGTTCTGGCATCTGATGACAAATAAAACAGTTTACATCAAGTTTGTCTGAGTGGCTTGATGCAGCATCCATATGCAGCCAACAGTTTGCACAGAGTTGCTATGGGTTTGATACATCAGCTTTAGTGGTGTAAATCCAAAGTATATTGGTGTAACCACATGAAGCATCCACAGTGCCATGGTGCTGAGGCTGAAATCAGAGTAATTGGTTCATTTCTAGCATACAATTTATTTTAAAAAACTAAGGAGTTTCGAGGAGTTGAATCAGTACATTATTTCTGCAACAGGTTGTTTTTTAAATGTCTAACAATCAGAGCAATCTGTACAGACACCTAGAAAAAATAGACACAGTTAAGAAGTCTGTGCTGTTTGGTTTTGTTTTGGTGTTGTTTTTTTTTTTTCCCTAAGAGCTAAAGCAACTGTGTTTCAGGGTCTGAGTAGAGAGCAGCAGTAATACTTAAATGCAGATTCTTTGGGGGAAAACAGCAGCACAACCCTCCCCGCCGCCCCCCCCCCCCCCCCCCGCCCAAACCCACAAAGGAAAGCAAATGGAGGATGTCTTTTTGACAATCAAACCTTTAACAAGAAGAAGGCACAGACAAAAGCTGGTAAGATACAGCTATTAGAAAACCTGCAAAAATCTCACACTTGAACAATTACAAGGTAGTATTGCTGTGGAAAGATTTAAATCAATAAAAAGAAAAGGGAGAGAAAAAAGAATAGACGGCATGTATTTCTGACTCTGTTGGCGCTGATGTATATAATGCAGGAGCCTGGTGATTTCAAATGTTCATCCATATCTTACCAAATAAATCTATTTAAATAAATAAATAAATAGACAAATAGTTAGAAGGGAACAAAATAAATAAATAAGTAAATGCCAAATAAGGATTCATTTAATCCATTTTTGCCAAAGCAACTTTATTTAGAAAGCTGTTTACCTTTCTGAAAAGCCTCATTAGGCATAAGAACAAAGAATGAAGTTGATTAATGTGCTCTAAGTGTGATGTTCAAATTGTAATTTTCATATACGTAAATGGATGCTTCTGCTGTATTTTGTTTGATAATTTACAGAGTTAGCATCGTCCAAACCACTAATCAGTTTCTTTTTATGAAGACAGCTGCAAAAGATCCTTTTAAAATGTTAATTTTCATTAGTGCCTTTGCTCACGAAGAACTAGGGCCTTTCTCACAGATAACCTCATCACTGTAAACTGGGCTTGGGGAAATTCAGTTCACTTGCAATTTAGTTGGTTGGAATTTTTTTGTTTTGTTTATTTTGTCTTTTTTTTCAGCAGTATAAGCTGAAGAGAAGAAGAAAGAGCAGCAAAAAAAACCCCAAGTGGATGGATTTAAAAGAGAAGAGTGTCTATAAATCAAGACCGAGGTAGTTTATCTTTTCCTCTTTTTGTGATGTTATCATCTGCTGAGCTGGCAGAAAAAAAAACCAAAACATGTTGCACAAAGGTAGCATTCCTCTAGGTACTGTCTGTATATTTTGTAGGATGGTGACATTAATACAGATTAGTTTTAACATACCACTTTTCTAGTAATTCTGTTCTAAAGCTCCTTTAATGCAAAAACTAATGCTACAACCATATGCACTGTGGCAGGAAGCAGAAAAGACAAAGGGATTAATACACTGGGTTACTATGTATGAAAAACCAGGTTTAAATCAGAAATTGTTATAGCGTGCTATGCTATGTTCTATGGAATTGCCTCAGTTTCTCTCAGCAGTGCTAAAGCTGGCTCAGTGACAGCATTAGTTTCTGTTAATTTGGAATTTTCATGCTTCAGTGACAGTATTAATTTTTTATGCCATTGTAAATAGTAAGTAACCAATCAAAAGGTCTAAATATATTAATGTTCTGCCTTTGCGCATAGGTATGAGAAGATTAGACTAATTCTGCTGTACAAAGAAAACAGCCTCATGGAAGCACTGAAAGTACATTTACTGTTGCAAGGAAGAATGATTTTTCTAAAAATGTTTTGCACAGGACCAGAACAAAATTGGAGGTACTCCCCTAGCTTTAATACTGCAAACAGCAGTAATGAAACAGTCCAGCAGCTTTTATAACAAATCCAAGTTTAAGAGTGCTAAATAAACTCTGACAGTTTCAGAAATCAGTCTGAGAACAGCTGACACAGGTTCAGGAGCCCATGCAGTATCTCCGCAATGATTAGAGATCTAAATCTACATTTCAAAATGGAAAATGTCCTCTGTTGCCTTTCCCAGAAATACATGTTTATACCCATGAATTCCAACTTGAGTCCTTTCCATTAAATCTTCCCGTCTCTTCCGCTTAGTCTATACTGTGCCTCCTCTTCTCATCTGCCTCTTGATCCTTCCAGCTGCATATAGACGCCTGACCACCCTAATCTAAGTCACTGGCATGATACTTAGGGTCAAACAAGCAGATTTAGGATCCCTCTTGTGGAGAAAGAGTTACACTGATGAGACTATGTAAACAGGATGGGATTTTCCAAAAGGCAAAAAGATATTCTGTGGTTAGGCACCTTGAATATCAGTCTGTACAATTACAGCGAGAAAAAACTTTGCACTTAAGAACTCTGTCTTTCTGCCTAACTTCTGTAATTCATTGGCTCTATGTGATGTGTTTGTAACTGATTTCACAGAAGAATGAAAGAGAAAAACTTTGGAATATGTGTCTTAATGAGAGCTGGGGTAGGGGAAGGATTACAGGGTACTATTGAGCTGAGATTATATATACTAAAATAGCTGGCATAGAAGACAAGTAAAGAAGATTCTGTAAAAATCAGGGATGTGCAAGGTGCAATACATGTAACTGACAAATTGAGGAAGGCTAAGAGCATCGCTTAAGTTGACTACTAAAATGAGAAAGTAGTTCACTGCTTCTGCAAAACTGCTTATTTTAGACAAATGAACTCCCAAAGCAACCACCTTTTTAGGTGCATGAGAATGTCAGTCTTTAGCCCAGATATGTGGAAACAAGACTGTTATATAGTGTATGTTGTCTGTGATAAATACAGCAGATCAGGATGAGTGAAAGAAGAGGAAATAGAAAATACTCTTGGACTATAAATGATTATCAGAGGTGCCGAAGGCTGATAGTAACAGTGGTATTGAAGGCAGGGAAGTAGAGTGTTGGAAGAGAAATGAAGGAGCAGTGCTATTGTTAAAGAAACACAGCTATGAAGGTGCTACAAAAGCCTTCCATGTTGATTTCAGTCTATTTTCTTTGGATTTCAGATATACAAACAGTTGGGACTGCTAGACTGTCACTACATAATCCTGTTGCTGCTACTCCTGACTGTGAGATCATCCCAGGTTATAGAAAAAGTATGTTAAGAGACAGAAAAAAAATAAGGAAGAAGAAAAAAGAAAAAGTAAGTAGTTAGGCAGTAAGAGATAATGAGAATCATGGCAAAACTGTCCTCGTTTGTCTTTAGAGAGACTTTGACAGCCATTTGGCATCCACAGAAATAATTTCTCACATGTTGACAAGCCAAATGTGGCACCGGTTACATGAGCTGTGTTCAATGCTCTTAGTAACATCTGCAAAGTAAGGGTTGTCGATCCATTCTCTATGTTTCATTGGTTTACTGCACAAAACCCATAAAAGTGTAAACATGAGCTATGAAGTGTCTTAATAATAGAGACATTTTAACTGAATATTCTGAAAATCTAGACTACTTGGAATTATACAATAATTATATTATTTTGCTAATTTATTCTAAAAATAGAAGAAGGTTTTGTATGAATAAACACAACATTATCAAATTAACATGAGTACAGAAAACAAAGTGAAATGTGACAAAATGAAGAAGTCTAGTAGCATGAAGCAACAGAGATCTTTGTGTGCCGGTACATTGTGTCTTTTTTTGTGGGTGAGTTGTTTTCCTCTGAACTCCTCCAAACAAACACAGTTCACTGTTCACAGTTCACAGTTCACTGAAAAACAGTTCACTGAAAATACAAAAGTTGTGGGCACATTATATTTTCACCTTATGTAATCTCTAGGTGAAACCTCATCTTTTCACTGAAAAGACACATAGATGAAAGATTGCATGTTAGTTTATAGCAACTTTTCCTTAGAGTGAAAACTGACTCCAGCAAAACAGATTCTAGTATTAATTATCCCTGCAGGCATCTAGGGTTGTAATTATATTATTATCAAAGCTCACTTTGAGCCCATAGGCTTGCTGTTTGCCCTTGAATGTTATTCAAATAAAAGATAATCTAAGAGAAAATTTATTTCCATTAAAAATTTTGCAGTCATGTAGCACATTTAAGAGACTATAGTAAGTGCAGTTCATTCTGATGTACAGTACAAAATTATATAGAATCAGACTATAACGAAAAATTTCAAGAACTAACATTAAGGAAACCCATTCAGACAAAAACCCTTGGAGCAGAAGCTGTTACACCTAGATCCAAGTATCCGTATTCATAGACACATAGGATAATTTAGGCTGTAAGAGATCTTTGAGGGTCATCTATTCCAAACCCTGCTCATATCAGAGACAAAATCAAAGTCAGAGCACGTTACTTGCTCACTGACCAGCTGAGTTTTAAAATTTCTCTTGGGACAGGATTCTACAGCCTCTCTGGGCAACCTCTTCCAGTGATTAACCACCCTCACTGAGGGCTTTTTTGTTTAAATCCAGGTGGAATTTGCCTTGTGTCCACCACCTCTTGGTTTTTCACTACCTGCATCTGCCAAAAGTCCTCATAACCACCCATTAGGTAGTTGTGCATGGCAACTGGATTCCCTTTAGTCCTTCTTTCTTAAGGCTGAACAAACCCAGCTCACTTCTCTCAGACTCCTGTGTCACGTGAACCAGTCCCCAACCACTAGGGCAACTCTCCTCTGGACTCGGTCTATTTTGTCAATGTCTATCTTGTACTGGGCAGCCCAGCACTGGTCACAGTAACCCACCTGTGGCCTCACAAGTGCCAAACAGAGGAGAAAGACCACTTCCCTCAACATGCTGGCTGTGTTCTTCCTAATGCAGCCCACTCCATCATCAACCCGAGGGCACACTGCCGACTGATATTCAAGTTATTGTCCTCCAGGACCCCTTGTCCTTTACTGCAAACCCCTCAACTCTACCATTTCCCTGAGGCTAGAGCTGACTCCCGGTCTGTACTGATGCACCAGGTTATTCCATCACAGATTAAGTGTATTGGGTCTGGCTGAGATGGAGTTAATTTTCCCCAGTAGCAACCCTCATAGTGCTGTGCTTTGTATTGTAGCTGGAAAGGTGTCAATAACACACCAGTATTTTGATTGCTGCTGAACAGTGCTCACATAGCTTCAAGGCTGTCTCTCCAACATTCCGTCCCCTCCCGCACTGTTAGGCTGGGGGTGGGCAGGATCTTGGGAGGGCACGTAGCTAGGACTCAAACTGACCAAGGGGGTATTCCATACCATATGATGTCTGCTCAGCAGTAAAAGCTAAGAGAAAGGAGGAGAAAGGGGAGGCACTCGTTATTTTATGATGTTTGTCTTCTGGAGCAACCGCGATGTGTACTGAAGCCTTACTTCCTGGGAAGTGGCCAGGTATCACTTGCTGATGGGAAGTAAAGAATAAATCTTTTGTTTTCCTTTGCTTCCACATGCGGCCTTTACTTTTGCTGTATTAAACTGCCTTTATCTTGACCCACGAGTTGGTTTGTTTTTTTTTTTTCGTCTTTTTCTCTTTCCCCCTGTCCTGCTGAGGAGAGGAGTGATAGAACAGCGTGGTGGGCATCTAGCATCCAGACAGGGTCAACCCACCAGAGAAGGACATTCCCTTTGTGAACTTCATGAAGTTTTTATCCATCCATTTCTCCAGTCTCTCAAGACCTCTCTAAATTTCAGCCTTGCCTTCCAGTATAACAGCTGTTCCCCAAGACAGTTTCTGAGAGTGCACTCTGTTCCATTGCCTATTTCATTAAGAAATTTCAGCCCCAGTATTGGCCTCTCAGGTATGCCACTCATAACGTGTCATTTCTGAACTTTAAATATTGACCCTTGACCCTTTGAGCCAGATAGCTCCACAATTTGAAAAAGATAAGTGTGTGATTCTGGTTTTCATGAAAGAGTTATATGAATCAGGAATTGAACGGGGACACTGCAGGCTCATAGTAAGGACTAGGAAGAACTGACAAAATAGACATGGATGGGTAAGAGTATTTCCAGGGGAAAAAAAAAAAAATGTTATTAACTTCAAAAGTGAGTAAAACTCAAAATCTTTTATACTTCCAGAGAGTTAGGCAACACCTTTTACCCCAAAAGACCCAATATGGGTTTTGGTTTTTTTTTTTCTTTTTAGGTGGGGAAGGAGGTTATTGGTTTTTTTTTTAAGACAACAAAATCTGTGGCTACATTTCTGCAGAGTTTAATAGTCTTGCCTCAAAAGAACAGAACAAACTTCCCCACCTCTCTAGTTAGGTTTTGATCAATAATCTCTTTTCTTTCTCATGAGACCAATGTAACCTTCCTATCTTTATCTATACTCAGCTTCACTTTGGTCTTTACAGTTCAAATCCACTCCCTTTCTCTTTATCCTCTCTCCATATATACAAATGCAGATGCTACCTGGTTCTATGAAACAATGTAGACTCCTCCAATAGACATAAAACGGACTATATATCTCATCATAAAATGTCTAATAACCCTCTTCATGACACTAAAGGTTGTTATGAGAAAAGAGGAAGTTTAATTATTCTTCATGTTTACCCTTACAAGACAAGAAAATTAGCTTCATTTATAGGATAAAAGATCTAGAGTGAGAAATAAAAAAAAATGTTCTTTATTAAGTACAGGAAAAAGCTACCTAAGTTATGTGCTTAATCCATAAAGGTTTTTTTAAACAAAAGGTGATGAAGAGGGACACCTGTACATGTCTGAATTGTGTATGTTTCGTAACTAGCTATACTATGACCAATTCTCAAGACACTTATTTTCATGGCCTGAGAAACCTCAAAATAGCACAAAAGCTACTGTGTGTCTTGACTCTGTTCTTAGGGTCTGTACAGCCAGAACCACACAGAGCCTCAGGATAGATGTCATGGAAAAAGTTTGCATACACCAGGTCTAGCAGGCAGTTCTGGACCACAGCATTTATATTATTTTTTCCAGCCCTTAATGAAGTGTGCTGTTGGGAAGGGTCTGTGCTGAGGGTCACTGAGGGTTGTAGAGCAATATTACATACCCAGATCCTGCAGCTCTATCTCTGTGAAAATTAGATGCAGGAAGATATTGTAAGACTCATTGCCTGTTCATCTGCAAAGGTATATCAATGAATTTGTGTGAATGGACAAGGAAGTCTCCATTAAAAAAAAAAAAAAAACCAAACAAAAACCAAACACCCTCCCTGCACCCTTCAAATTACCAGGAATGTAATTTAGTGAACAATATTAAGAAAGCACAGTTTTAAGGCAGTATCTGAAAAATAATCCAGATGGGAAATTTAGCGAGACAGAATGTAATTATCCAAACTGGATTTTGATCAGGACACCAGGGTTGGCATCACTGTTCTTCTGGAAAAAAACAGTGGAATTTCTAATGCCTAAAAGTGTTGTGGTGTAAACAATGGTTTTACTTAGCATCTTCCATACAAGTGTTCTGCTATGTTCTCCCATTTTCTCCTGGGGCATTGGCCTGATGGCAACTCAGAGAAAACCATACTTGAGCCACCTATTGAATTACCGGTAAAAGTGGATGAAATATCACCAAAAGAAATACAAGATGATTAGTTTGAAGAAAATCAGCCATAACTCTTTCAACTTATTTTGCTTAAGCTGTCAGTTAAGGAATACAAGGAATGCTATCAGTAACCATGGTCATGGAGAGTTCAAGACTCCTACATATTCTGCAGAAAGATATTTGCACAAGTGTTCACAGTATAATTGCAGATCACTCTTTATAAGATGTTCAGGTGTCCAAATAAGGAATAGAAACAACCTACTGGCAGTGAAATCTTACTTAAGGCAAATATACTGCAGTCTGTTGACATAACCTGATCAAAAAATTCTCAACAACCAGATTTCTAAAAAAAAATAAAGGTCTACTTGTAAGTAATTTAGAGGCAGGAAAAGATTATGCTTTGTTGACAAATTATTCATTAAATGTAGTCTGCTTAGTACAGATCATTCACTCAATTAATAAACAGCACAGATGACAAGCTAATATTTTAAAACCTCCTTTTATGTTCATCCTTTCTGACATTTCACTTTTATTTCAAAGCTTCAGGAGTCTTCCTAGCTATGTTAGTGAAAAGTTGCTCAGTGTTAAAAACACACCTAATTCCCCAAATCTAAGTCCTCTCCCATCTGCAGTGATGCACATAGTTCTCTCTTAGTGAAAAAAAAACCTGATAAATTGGTCAGAAGAAGCAACTTCCAAAGCCAAGGATTCAAACACCTTTCCTCTATCTTCTCTGCATTTAATCCCCATGACCTTGTCTTGAGCATATCGTCTAATCATATACTATCACAGAGTCAAAGAGTACCTTGGAGATCTGCTATTGCATTTAAGGTTTGATTCTGCAGCACTGAAGGCTATAGAAACACTTTCTTTGACATCTACAAAGGCTGTACAAGGCCATAGTGCTTTACAGAATCATAGAATAGTTTGGGTTGGAAGGAACCTTTAAAGGCCACCTAGTTCAACCCTCCATGCAAGGAGCAGGAGCATCTTCAACTAGATCAGGTTGCTCAGAGCCTCATGCAACCTGGCCCTGAATGTTCCAGGGGCATCTACCACCTCTCTGGGCAATCCGTTCCGGTGTTCCACCACCCTCATTGTAAAAATTTTTCTTTTTATACCTAGTCTGAATCTGCTTCCTTCAATTTTAAAAGCATTACTCCCTACCCCATCCTATCACAACAGGCATAGAATATAGGTTTAAACTTACATCTAAAAATATAGTAGAGACCTTTTTTTTTTTTTTTTTTTTGTAAGAACACCACTTACTGAGAGAGCAGCTGTGTACTGCACCAGATCAAGTTTGAGTGGTTTTAAGAAGTCACCCCATGTAGAGCCCATTACAGTAATCCAATTTTGAGGGATGAAATCCAAGCATACATGCTCTCCTGGTGATTTCCTGCCCCAAAAATATTTAAATACAATGGAAGAATTACAGTATTAAACAAAATTCCCTTTTTGATGTTCAATAGGCATTGAAATAGGAAACTCCTAAGTGCATGGCAGAGCCCTTATACTTCAAGTAAGTGGTACAGTGTATATGCGTAAGCAGCTCACCACCAGCGAGATTTAACAAAGTTATTCTTAATAGCCACTCTGAGTGCTTTGCCTTAATGAAGTACTGGCCTTTTCCTCCCTTATAATCAGCATTTATCGATGACCACTACGGTACCACTTCTGTTTTCTGCATGTACCACTTGCTCAAAAGGCCAATGGAGTTTGCTCTTTTTTGGAATGCTATCTATCTGAAGAAACTGGGCAATTGTATGAAACGTTCTCCATAAAACAAAGCAAGTCTTATTATGAGGGGGACATTTCAAGTTAATGACTCCAAGATGCTTTCTAGTAGGTATTTCATCACAGGAAAATAGTATTGGAACAATATACAGAGAAGCTAGCATGAGGAGATTGCAATGCACCAAAACTAGAACTGTTCTTTCCTTCCTTCAGGTACAAGTACTCAGAAATAATCTCATCCAAGAATGGTCAGTGATTTTTTTCCTGTCATTTTCTTTTTAAAAGATAGGAGCATATGAAGAAAAAGATTTTTCTTTTCAGTGATCTTTACCCATATATGGCAGTTGCTATGTAAGTACATATTTAGAGCCAGGGTTTGACAGGAATTTTTTATTCCGCTAAAATTGGTATCACAGATTACACTCAGACTAGTAAATCTCAGCATCAATCCAAAATCACCCTGAATCTCTAGCAGTGTTTTAGTCTAATTGTGTTGACACATGCAAACATTCACCAGTCTTTCACCAGTTCCCCTTTCAGCCTCAGTTTCTCTGTTAGGAAAATCTGAAAGAACATTTTTGCCTTAGCATCTGTCACAACCATCAGAAGATCAAGATTTGATGTGGACGAGTTTTGTCTATGTATCTCTATATATCAATTCTATTTGCATGGATAACTGAGATATAATACGATGAAGTGAGTTTTAAATCTCTGTGAGGAAATCATAAGAAGAAAGAAATAAGCTAAAAATAGAATCTTGGAGTTCATATGTGGTTTTCACACCATTTTTTCTTGGATATGTCTTGAAACAAGTCTGGAGTTGCCCTTCTGATCTTTTCAATTCATATTTTTTAATGAATAATGATCACATTTCTTTTTTTTTTGCTTTTTAAAATTGTCATGTGTGACCTCATTCACAAATTGTAATGTGCAAAACATCAAACATTTACATGCTAAGGCACATGAAGAGCAAGGAGGTGGTTGGTGACAGCCAACATGGCTTCACCAGGGGCAGATCGTGCTTGACCAATTTGGTGGCCTTCTATGATGGGGTAACAGCATTGGTGGACAAGGGATGAGCAATGGATATCATCTGCCTGGACTTGTGCAAAGCTTTTGACACTGTCCCACATGACATCCTTCTCTCTAAACTAGAGAGACATGGGTTTGATGGACGGACCACTCGGTGGATAAGGAGTTGGCTGGATGGCCGCACTCAGAAAGTGGTGGTTAACGGCTCAATGTCCATGTGGAGATTGGTCACGAGTGGGGTCCCTCAGGGGTCCATGTTGGGCCCGGCCCTGTTCAACATCTTTGTCGGCGACATGAACAATGGGATAGAGTGCACCCTCAGCAAGTTCGCCAACAACACCAACCTGTGTGGTGCCATCGACACGCTGGAGGGGAGGGATGCCATCCAGAGGGACCTTGACAGGCTGGAGAGGTGGGCCCGTGCCAACCTCATGAAGTTCAACCAGGCCAAGTGCAAGGTCCTGGGTCATGGCAATCCCAGGGACAAATACAGGCTGGGTGGGGAATGGATTGAGAGCAGCCCTGAGGAGAAGGACTTGGGAGTGCTGGTGGATGAGAAGCTCAACATGAGCAGGCAATGCGACCTTGCGGCCCAGAAGGTCAACCGCATCCTGGGCTGCATCAAGAGGAGTGTGGCCAGCAGGTCAAGGGAGGTGATTCTCCCTCTCTACTCTGCCCTGGTGAGACCCCACCTGGAGTACTGTGTCCAGTTCTGGAGCCTCCAACATAAGAAGGACATGGACCAGCTGGAGAAGGTCTGGAGGAGGGCCACGAAGACGATAAAAGGGCTGGAGCACCTTTCCTATGAGGACAGGCTGAGAGAGTTGGGGCTGTTCAGCCTGGAGAAGAGGAGGGTCCGGGGAGACCTGATAGGGGTCTGAAAGTTAAGGCAAGACTTCATAAAAATGCTATTTATGAACAAACAACAGTGTTCTCACAAAGTTCTGCTGAAATTAAAAATCTTATCTCCTGCTCACAGTTCCACCACTGAAGAGGGCATCTACACTATTGCAGGTACAATGGTCCCTGACATTAAGATCTTATAATTATTTTTCCTCATCATACAAATAATAATGACAGATAAATTTTCTTATATACATGTCTGGAATACTCTATTTATTTTTTAGTCCTACATAAACTTTAATAAACTGACTTTTTACTGAGAAATTTACAGAGACATATCTTACTCTGACTCCCTTAAAATTTTTACATAACACTGCTTGCATTGGCATACATCAATAAATTTAAAATTCTCCAATGGAAACAAGTGAACTTGAAAGACAAACAGAAATAAAAAATGTACCTGCATTTTACATATGTTGGTATTCTGAGAACTAACGATGAATGAATTATAATAATAAACTTTTCTAATTTCAGAACAGCTTTTAAAATATGTTCCTTTCATATATCTTCACAATCCTAGTTTGTTTTCTACTGTAAACAATTTAATAACACATTTTATTGAAAGGAATAGTTACTCAAACAATGAATAGTAGGCCAGAAATATATCCAGCAGGTTTTGAGTACAAGTTCATACAAAACCAAAAATTATATTTCTTTTCCTTGACTGGGTATTCATAGCTCAAGTTGTATGACCAAACAGAACTGCACAGACTATATCAACTATTCTACTTGAAAAATAAACTAAAGCACCATTTGGAATCATTATTCAGTGGGGATATTTATAGAAGAAAATCACAGAATATTTTTTCCACAAACTGAAGAAGATGTGATATTCATCAAATACAGTTCAAAATTAATAGATAAATTATTCACAAGGTAGTAATGAATGATGCGTACCACATAAATTCTTATATAAACAGCAAAATCTTATATTTTTTTTTAGCAAAATCTTATATAATTTCCTGCCTCCAAACCAAACTCTACCTGCAACTCCTTGTCATAACCAAAACAGTTTCTACGCTAGATGGAAGACAAAGATTGCAAATCCATTGGGGTTTATGCTGTACCAACTACTGTATGTAAATAACAGAAATATTTAGGAGTATGAGTATAAGCAAAACATATCTTTAGCTTGTACCTTATATTTGAGTCATGAATAAACAGTTCTTACTTTTGAAAATAATGACCTACATTGCTAGTTGAAATGGCATCTTACACCATTAGATTTTGGATAATAAGAGTATGGGAGAAATTTGGGAGTATAATAGAACCTTTCATACATCAAGAAGATACCATGTTTCACTTCCATTATTCTCATCCTCTTAAATTTAAGATTCAGGCCCAGTTTCTTAACAGGTAGAATACTCAACACAACATAGCCACAACAGCCTGGCTATGTTGTGAGTTCAACGACAGAACATTCTAAAAACATTACTTTGCTAGCCACTGCTGTAAACAAACCTCTCATTATGATGTATATGGGTATAAAAATCTAGTAAATTACAATATATTTAGTTGGCAAATACTCAGCAAAAATGTACCTTATGAGATAGGGAACTGCTTATCCTGTTCCCTAAAATTTACTATTCCCTTGCAAGCAGCAGCACCTAATACTGATATAGTCAAATAATTAGGAAGTCCCCACCGCCACCTGATCAGTCTCAGAGAAGGCATGAGACTTAATGGTTAGTAAGCTGATTCAATATGACTTTTTCACCTTCAGTGCTCAAAAGTGTGACTGCCTTTCCTAGAAGAGCAATCCACATTATTACATAGCAAATATAATGATTAGAGGACTGAATTCAGTGAGAAATGATAACAAAACACTACCTGATGAAGTTATATCACTAGCTTTTTAATGAAGAATATTTTTTTCTCTACTGAATATTTTTAGTGTATGAAGTAAGGTGCAGGTCAGACAGAGACAATACTAACCACTTCAATGGAGGAAGTATAACCTACATCCATATTCATCATATAATGAAAATTATATTTCATGTTGGGTTGCAAGAAGATACATAAAAAGAACCACAGCAAAGAGCAGAGAGAATAAGAGTAACTGCCCTCATTTAGTAGCCCATACATACGCCATCGAAGTCACAGGAGAAAGTAATTAAATTTTATAGAAACCACCCATGATTTGAAGCTGCCCTCATTTTAGGAATGCAAAGGCAAGGAATTCACTGCACTGTTCAATTATCCAAATTATTCAGTGTCCCATGGTAATCAGATAAAAGTCCTTGTATCATGTTAGAAGTAACAGTTTTTGGGAAACATGCACAGTATATAGAAATATATGTCACAGAAAGAAGACAGATTAGAGAGGCTTTCATGCTCAGCACAGCTGCATGGGGTAGAAAACTTCATGAGAAGAGTAGATGTCATTTTGAAAACGAAGATATGAATTAAAGTGGTGGATTTTGATCAAGCATTTATTTATAGTGCGTTCATTTCTGTGTAACAATAAATACTGCTATTGTGTTTCCAAAATTGCTTCAGATAACATGTAGAGGTCAACACGCAAGTGAGATGTGATGCAAAGTATTGCCCGGAAGGAAGAACACAAGGAGAAGGAGCATTGGGCTGACCTGCATGCCTTTTGACGATTTACCATTTCTGCCCCTCACGGACATGACAGTTATAATCTGATAACTCCATTTTTACTTCAGCACTGGAGAGTATCTCAGACCTCTTTTGTTCTTCAGTTCAACACAGATCTGATCCATACTTGTAGGTCAATCATATTTATGGCATTAATTCACAAGCTCACTAGAAGGTGTCATTTTGCATGGCTACTAGCTTCCCAGTCATCAACAAACCTAGCCTTTTGAACTTCTGTCATAAACATCACATCCCAAAGTGGAACAAACAAAAATTAGTGGTGACTATGTTTTACAAATGGAAGAAAAAATTACATATTACTCTTTTAAAGTTCTGGGAAAGTACTGATTATGCAGGATAGGGATACTAATAATAGACGATTACCCTTACTATTTCAAACTATTGCAAGAGTGCTACAGTGAAAACACTGATCTGCACAAAATCCATCCTTGCACAGCTTGGTCATAATAAGTTACTTAATGTTATTAAAAAAAAAAGATATCAGCTAAAGATTACTTCATAACTTATAAATCAACACATGATTTGACTGAGTATTTTCAAAAAGTTTTGGCAGAAAGTAATGGGTGGGGAGGATTATTGAAATACTGACACCTTGTAATACAAAGCTGCCATCTTCTAAATGTTTCATCTGTACAAAAAATGACGGTCATCATATAATTTAACTCTAAATAGTATCCTTGAAAGCTCTTTTAATATTAAGATACAGAAAACTGTCCAAGAAATCTGTAATAAAAAGAAGGTGTAGGTGGAACAACAAAAGATCTATTATGAAAGACCTGCAAAAGCGCAGCCAATATTAAATATTTTTGTGTTCATGTATGAAGCAATTCAGGAAAAAAATGGAGAATAACAACACAGTACATTTATCATGTTCATACATATTTGAAAGAAAAAACATAACTAATGCTGAATAATAGCATGAGAAAATTAAAAGCAAGATATAACATTATAGGAAGTGTAGAAAAGAATATAAGATAACTTATCTGCATTTGCTGCAATAGCAGACAATTTCTAAATAAAAAGACTCAATAAAAATGTAGATGTTCAGCAAAAGAGTGATGTGTGACTCACTGAAATACCAAATAAATGTTGACTAGTTTTATGAGAAAAACAGATATGCTAAGACAAACTACTCACAGAAGGAAAGAAAAACTTTATTTAGTTTGTTGACTGTAGTGTTCAATCTCATGCATCTATAGCAATGGATTATTATCTAGGATTATAATAACCTGTGAAATGAAACTTAAGTAAATGAAGTGCATATATATACTCTTACTGATATATTAATACTAAATACAAAGTAGTAACAGTCTAGTTATATGTTAGTAAATTATATTTTAGTAAAACAAACATTAAAAAAAAAATCCAGAAAGACTATACTGCCATATACTTACTTCTTTTAAACAGATTTTTATTACAGGACATTTAGCATTTGTTGCTGCAATGCTCTTTGAAGTCTACAAAGCTTCAGGATGATCAATGATTGTATCTTGCTACTGTGCAAAGATTTGACGTCCTTTTTCCACTACCTTGAACCTTTCAGCACCAGTTATCTGCATTTTTACAAGGTAACAGTAAACAAAATTGAAAATGACATTATTCCATCTGAAAGCATTGAAAAAGATGAGAACATATCTACCACAGAGAAAAGCAGAATCTAGATCATCTGGAGCAATAGCCAGGTGCAATGCTTTATCTTCTGATACCCAGTTTAAAGAGTAACAGGTTCCTGTATCACTTCCATGTTTTCGGAAAAAAAAAAGAGTTTAGTGTATAATGACTAGCAAAGAGACATCACATAAGTCCATTTAACTTATTTATACTATTATTAGTTGCTTCATTAATTACATAATTGTTACTTTTATTATGACTGCCTTAAAGGCTTCATTTGTTTAAAAAAATACAAATATATGTGAAAAATCTATTAAAGAATCTGTTTTCCTGTCTCTAATTTTGCATCATCATTGTCCTTTTCATTGATTCTTATGTACATTTTTTTGGCTGTCGACTCTTCCAGCCAGGCCACTAAAGGTATTTTAAAGACTTTGCCTTGTTGCAATGCTCATGACAGAGCCATTTTGTTGCAACCAAGATTTCAGCATTCTGTGCAGCTGCTATCAGAAAAAGCAAGACATAAGCACTCTTAGAGATACTGTCTTAAAATCTGGCACCATGTTCAAAGACTGATCTGATAATACATCCTGTCCTTAAGAACAACTCCGAATGTCATTCCTATTAATTCAAAGGTCCTTTCAAAGACCTGCCTAGCTGGATTCTATATTTTGCTGGTTTTATAGTGAAACTCTTTACATCCAAAACAGGTATTGCAACACAGCATTATGCTGTCTGCTGTAATCCACTATTACCTCAAAGAGATATATAGAGAGATATATCAATATGTCAATTACATTTAATTAAATGAATATCATCTCTTTAGAATCAGATCTTTGCCAAAATATAAAAGGAAGTGTTGCAAGTTGGCTAGCCAACCCTTCATCAATTGGCTGATTGCTGACAGCTCAGTGGTACATGAATCAAGAGCCAGAATGTCATTTGCTAACATATTGGGAAAATTATTTCTGGCACAAAACTGCACCTGCATGTTATAAGAAAATGCTTCCATACATCTCCACAATCAGTGCAACAAGACCAACAGAAGAAGTCTGGTTGTCAAGTCTTGTATGTATGTCACTGCGTTAATATGACAGTGAAAAATATATTATTTATCTAAATGAATCCTACTGAAAAAAAAAAACAAACCAGGAACAGCAAATTGATACATTTTGAAAGTCAGTAGGTAGCATTTACAAAAACTCTAAGTAGCTTAAAAACTGAAAGTCAATACGGAAAGGGAAAAAAATAAATACTTCCACATGTATGTCCCTAGTGGAGGGAGGTCCCTGAATCCTAAGAGTGGCAAGACTGAAGACATGTTTTATAATTTCTCTATTGAGTAATTAGTTCAAGCCTTTCCTCCTCTTCTTGGAGTGCAAAGGTTCCCTTACGTCTTTCTGCAGCTCTGTTCCTAGGCAATGTATATGACTACAGACCTATGAATTCTACCATGGGACCAGGCAGCTAGAAGGTAGGCACCCCAGTATCCTTGGGACAGATTTAAATGATTTGAGTACCTAAGTAAGAACTTGTAGGTAGAATTCAGAGCAAGCGATCTCACATGTGCAACGTTAAGCAATTCATTGAGATACCTAAGAAAAAGGTATCTCAATGTTCAGATGCTCTTATAGAAACAGAATCAATAGTAGAACAACAGGGATTCCTTCTGTGGAGCGAAAAAGGACTCCAAGAAGATAATTTGTCTCATTAAAATCTGTATCATTATGCTGTCTTTCTTCATGAAATGCTAAGTTTACAGCAGTGGGTTCATGACTTCTGTGCCTCAGTTAGACATGATGAATTTTCTGTAGATGTCCTAGGACAAGGTATCAGCCAAATTATTTTATCCATATACCTCCTACTATGATATGACAGTAATCCACCTTCCTAGAACTGTATTTCTAAGTGTGTTTGGAATGGCTTATAGCTATGTATCAAGGTGCTTGTCTCTTGCTTCAGTCTAACTGGGAAGAAATATAGCATTCTGCCTGAGGACCCCCATGAGGTAGGATGAGGTGACCTCAGAGCACATGAAGTATTCACTCCCAATGTGAGGTAGCTTTCTTGTTTGGTTTTTTTTAATATTTATTTATTTGTTTAAATAACATTTTGCTCTGTTCTACTGGTGATGTTCATAATAGCGTCTGAACATTATAAATACACTTTGAGGATATAGGGTCACTAATCTCTATGTCATGAAGTGGGCTATGGGTCAAATTCCACATCTGAAACTGTGTCACTGGGCAGAATCTGAGAACCCTGGGGTCAGAATTGGAGAACCAGTCCTTTTCAGGAGTGTTTATTCAGTTTATATTAAGATGCTGCTTTAAAAATAAAAATAAATGAAGAACTAAACAATCCACAAGATGCTAGAAATCAGCAGGAAAACAGGATCCTGAACTTCTCTTTTGCTAAGCAGTAGGATGCAGGGTCACAGTCCTTTCATCTTCTGATGCGTCTTGCACTCCCCTCCTCATGAAACAGCATCAGTAAAGCAGATAGATACTCACCTATCATGTTCTGTAGCCTGGTAAGTGTGTTATTCTTCTAGCATATGTATATATATATAAAAGATGGCATGAGGAGAGCACTGAAGTTAGATCACCTTTTCCATAAAGGGACTACCTTAAACACTAGGCTCTCAATTTTTTTTACAAAATAGCAAATACCTTCTTTCCAGTTTTTTTAAGTCCTTTGTGGTCCTGACCCTTTGACTGTATACTGCTGGGTATTCTGATTTTGCTCTCTAGCAAATTCTTGCCTTCCAAGATTAAACTCAGGGAAATTTTGAGGGAATTGTTTACTACCTCCTACAGCAATATAGAAACCACACTAATTTGGACTTCCTCCAACCTGTCTAATCCTCTAATTCCCAACAGTTCTTGCCACAAACATTTCTGCAGACCTTCGTACCATGGTACAAAGTATGCAACACACATTCTCAGACCTATGCTGCAAAATTATATTCTAGTGGCCTGCAGGCCATTGTATCTTATTCCACAGCACAAAATCCCCAGGGACATCAGTGACAAATGATAGGCAGTCTGGATTTGACTCATCTATTCAAGAGAGAGCCAGTGTTAGAGAGTGTGGAAGCCAAGTCATTCAGCACCATTTAGGCTACGGGACAAGAGATCATTTCCTGGGGCACATGCCTAAAGAAACCAGAGAGTTTTTCTTGTTTGTTTTGAAGAGCTGAGGTAGCTAGCTCCTCTGAAAAGATGCAGGAGACTCAATCCCAGCTGGAACTAGATTCCTCCTTGCAACTTGATACTATACATCACAACTTTGCTAAGGAGGACACAGTGAAGGCATATTCTTTTCCTGGAATTTCCCAGTGAGTAGGTCTAAGTTGCTCCTGGTTCACTATACTCATTGCTGGGATCTGAAGTGTCTATGAACTCTGGAAATCACTCTGAGTTGTAAGAGCTAGGCTTTTTATTTGATACAACCTCAAGTGTCATTTTGAACTGGACCCAAAAGTCTTAGCAATTTTTGAAAATGTTCTTCAAGTCTAACATCCAGTATCTTCAAGTGCTTTTATGTTTGTTTTTTTTTTTTTTAATAGAACTGAACAGATTATTACAGACATAAGATTATTGTAGAGCTATGGAACATTATGATTCTTAATATAAGTTCTTTTAAGAAGGTACTGTTATTTTGCCGTGGTTTGGTTTGAAATGTTAAACTTGAGTAGTACAGTGTCAGTGTCCATATTTATGATTGATGCTTAAGCATTCTGTGTTGTGCAAGTGCAGTTGGTGTTGTAGAAATACTAAAAAAAGCTGTAGCCAGGAATGCAATTTTAAAAGCTTCTTTTGCATTCAAAGACATTTTAAAAAAGCAAAACTATTTTTTTAATGTTCTCCATTTCAGATACCAAATTTTAGCCCACTGTTCATTTATGTAGCTAAGTTATGAACAACTGGAATGCTGAAAACACTGTGACACTTCTCACTATTTAATTTTGGACAAATATTATTATAAGGACAGACAAGAACAGCTTTCTAAATATTTCAGCATTTTAAGAGTAACATGTATAATGGCTGACTGCAACATTTATTCATATTGTGAAAACAATCTCTAAGTGAGGTCAGACAAAAAATAAATTTTAATTCTTTAATTAGTTGTTAGTTCAGATTTCAATTATCTTAATTAAGTTTCTCTTGAAAATTACTTAAGGAAATTTAAATCAGGGCAATTTTATTTCTTTGACATAGGAGGAAAGTCATTGGACCAGATGGTGATATTGACATTAGAGATATGCATGTCTGAGAGTCTTCCAACACTGCACCTACAACTAGTACAGACCGATGGGCAATTCTTGGGTGAAATTCATTTGCTGTCAGATCAGAAGAATGACATCTTTGAAAATGCCTGCATCTTTCCAGTGATAGTAAACAGAGTCTAAGATAATTGTGTATCTGAGTCTAGTTAAAGCACAAAGGACTGCATTTTAGATACCTCGGAATAATTTTCTTTTAATCCTCCCCTGGATGTCTAAAATTATTTACATGACTATTACACTACGTAAAGCCTAATTTAATTCCTAAATTCTTTTTTAAAAGACATTTAATATGAAAAGATGAGTTACAAACATGCATTTGTTTTTGAACTGAAGTAGGCTGGTACACGGTAAGTTCTTTCTTCTTTTAGAGAAATTTGTAGTAAATTCAATACCTGAATGAGGCCCAGGGCCAATACTACTTGAGACAAAATTATTTTTATCTACACAAGAAGTTATGCTGAGCTAGCATAGAACAAATGCCTTTATTCTCCTTCACTTTAGGACTGTTCATAGGAAATGTGTTCAGGAAAGCGTCAGGGATTTCAATCTGCTAAATCACTGGCACATCTCATAATCCGTTTCACATGGTCTGATCTTGAATTTATTTTGTAAAATAAAATGAAATTTCACTTTGAAAAATTCAAAGTTCTCAACTCTGAACTGCCAGACTTTCATAAAGTTTCTTATAACTCCTATGTCAATTGATTGAAAAAGTCGGTTATGCCAGCACAAATGGAAAAGCAGAGATACTGCTTTTAATAGAATAAAATGTAAGAATAATGCTGCACACCAGCTATATTGCCATGATTTTTCATCACTCCTAGCTTACACTGTGTGTGATGATAACTATTTAAGTCTTTGCATCTCACTTTCAGAAGGCTCTGAGCCATCAATTACACCAGTTCACAGGAGACTAGGATTTGGATTGCCCTATGCCCTCTTGGTCTCAGGCTATGTAGCATGTCCTTAATGGACTGGAAACAGCTAAAAGGCAAAAAAACCACTCTAGTACTTCCTTTCCTATTTGAACGGAGGTGAGTAAGCCCAAGAGACAAGTAGGTAATTTATAGTTAAACATTTTCCTTTGATCTGTATATCGCTTTTTCTATTTCAAGCTAATTTGATTAAGTACAGACAAAGGGGGAGCCAAAGGAGAAAGGTTTTTCTTCAGGCAGCCAGCCAGGAAACACAGTAGCAGAGACCTAATTTTTTTTTATTATTATTATTGATCGATCTCCAAGTGATACACATAATTGACTCAAAATAACAGAGGAGCTGAATTAAATCCGAAACATACTTAATATGGGGTTTTCCAGGTCTAAGAGCTTTGATAGTTTCAAGTACTTTCAATACCACAGAAAATGCAGGTGAAATTATATTATGGCTTCACAAGTTATATTGTGTCAGCTGGACTTCAATAACTGACAATATGGATGCTGTTACCCCACAGTAAATATAAAGAAAAATGCTTTAGCTTGTGTCCTCTCTTGTTAAGACTTAAGCAAATGCATTTCATATTACATTTCCTGTCAGTTGCTCAGTCAAAGTACAAAGTAATTACCTACATCCGATTTACTCATCTAGATGCCTTTTATAAAGCACAGGGAGAAATGGCATCTGTGTGGAGTGATTAATCTCATTCTAAAGTAGACAGCTAAAATATATCAGAAGAAACACACATTAAAGGTACCTATTTCTTTTTTTACTAAGGACTCTACCAGTTTAGGTGCAGACATCTAACCAAATTTGCATGAGACAAACTCAGCCACAGTTACAGCTCAGCTTACACATGACAATTAATCTCTGGCAATAATTTATTTGTATGTTTCAGCTGCAAAGACTTATTCTATGCAAAGACAAAGAGATGTACTGTTGGCTCAAAGTACTTATTGCCTATATACACATCACATTCTCCTGCATGCCCTGACTGTGAAAACATAAAAATATGATGAATCACAGGTTAGACAACTGCCACTCAGTTCAGTCCTTCTGGTGCTCCAAGGGGACACAGATCTATGTCCTCCAATGTAAGAGAGACCTGTGGGCAAAAGAAGGCCCCAGTTGTAGCTTTGTAAGTTGTAAGTTCAGAATACACACTGGTTTTAACTGACTTTGGCAGGAAATCTACAGTGGTGTAACGCGGTAAGACAACCAATTCTGGTCTTGCCTATATTGCCATCTTACCAACAATTATTTACTTTTCTACTTTTTTATACTTTAAAAATTGTGACAGGTTGGACAGAAAAATTGGACTAGGCATACATCTACTAGGTAAATAGAAGGCACTATGACAAAGGAGGGCTGTTAAAAAACAAAACAACCAAAACTAATAAGAAACAGTCAATTATCATCAATTAAGTTATCCAACAGTTTGCAAGGTTTGCTCATTCTTCAAATCTCTATTCTAGTATAGAAAGATTTAATCTTTACTTGATGAGTCAATCTCACACAAAAAAAAACCCCCAGACTTCTCTGACCTAAAACATTGTCGTAGTTCAGCCCCAATCGGACCAGACTACGCAGTCTCTCTCTCACTCCCCCCACCTTCTGAGAGAACAGGGAGAGAAAATATAAGGAAAAACGGCTCGAGGTTTGAGATAAGGACAGGGAGAAATCCTTAAAGTTACCGTCACGGGCAAAACAGACTCGACTTGGGGAAAACTATTCATTTATTACTACAAACAGCAGGATAATGAGACAGAGAACAAGATAACCTCCCCCCACCCCTCCCTCTTCCCGAGCTTAACATTATCTCTACTACCTTCCCCTCCCGAGCGGCATAGGGGGGAAGAGGGAATGGGGGTTGCAGTCAGTTCATCATACGTTGTTTTATGCCACTGCTTCATGGTTGGGGGAAGAACTCCTCACATTCCTCCCCTGCTCCGTTGTGGGGTCCCACCCCTACGCCACAGTCCTTCGTGGAACTGCTCCGGCGTGGGTCATCTCTTCCACGGGTGCAGTCCTTCCAGAACAGCTGTCCCAGCGGGCCCTCCACGGGCCACAGCTGCCTTCAGGCATCCACCTCCCCCAGTACGGGGTCCTTCACGGGCTCCAAGTGGATCTCTGCTCCTCCGTGGACCTCCATGGGCTGCAGGGGGACAACCTGCTCCACCATGGTCGTCACCACAGGCTGCAGGGGAATCTTGGCCAGGAGCCGCATTACTCCTCCACCTCCTTCTTCACTGACCTTGGCGTCTGCAGCCGTTCCTCACAACAGGCTAGTAGATGTCTCTCAGGATCTTTTTTTACATCTTATTCACTTCTCATCTCCTTTCCACTTCTTGCAGCCAGGCTGGACCGAGTTGGGCCCAGTCGGCTGCCTGGCGAGAGGCCAGAGGGTGAGGCCTGCAAGGCCCATGAGGCCTGCGCCTCCCCCTCTGCACCTCTGCCCCCACTCAGCTTCTTCACATCTTCTCTTCTCTCTCCTTTTTTTCTGTTTTCCCATTCTTAAATACGTTATCGCAGAGGCGTTATCACGAGACATTCTGCTACCAATCGGCTCGGCCTTGGCCAGCAGTGGGTCCGCCCTAGGCCTGGCCAAGTCCCCTGAACAAAGGGGAGCGACTTCTAGCAGTTTCCTACAGAAGCTACCACCTTAGGCCCCCCCCACTAAACAAAACCACGACAAACATTAATGTGTATAGTACTTAGACAAGCATACCAGGATAGTCGTTACCACAAGTCAACTGCTAATGAATTTACACCAGTTAAGGGAGGAATATGAACTAACCACTACAAGAAAGTAAAAAAAATCCTACTTTTCGTATATAAAATTTATAAACTGTTCTATTCTATGTAGCTTAGAAATTATTCAAAGTGTTTTAAAAGAACATAACAGTATATCATTTATCTTTAAAATTAAAATAACTCCTTCACTGAACAAAAATTGCTGTTGATGCCTTCTCTAAAACTGTGATTAACGGTATTTAGAAACAATATCACTGAGATATAACATGTTTTGCAGGATGGATCCTGGATCTTAGTTGCTTAGGAGATTATCTGCTAATTGGTGTTCTTCATTTGAATTCATAACATGACCACTGTAGCAACAGCTATGGTGTATTTAAGGATGCACTTCATTATAATCCCATGTTTTCAGAGGCTTATAACTTTATATAAATTATCTACTCATAAAGTTATTCTCAGCCGAAAGAAGGCATTTTGGAACAGTCTGACACAACACTATTTGACTTCTTAGGATCTGCATGTTCAAAAATGTGCTACTTCTTTTGCCTTCTTTCTGATGACACATTAACATACTTGTCAACTTATGGTACTCAAAACTCCCCAGGATTTTTAAGGCGCCAGCTTGCAGTTCTCAACAAGTAGAAATGCTTCTGACACATTTGGGAGACTGTTTAGAAATAGCACAGGTTTAAGTGTTGCTCAGTTAGGGAAAGATCAGTGATACTTGAAACTGCCCAAAAGGAGCAGTGACAATGAAGAAACTATAGAGGTTTTTCCAGTCAGTCAAAAGGGACCAGTCCACTGGCATGGAAAATCCTGTTTCCACCTTTTTCCATCTCAAAACAAAGTAGACATATATTTGTTTACAGTGGCTGGAAAAAAATATTTACCTGTCCTAACCAATTATTATCCTGTAAAGATACTACAGCTAAACAGGTGACCATGCGTATCAACATCTGACACTTGGCCACAGCTCAGTGGGCTTGAGTCTAGGCATTCTGCAGTGAAATATGGCTCTAGACATCTAGCTGCTACTCTCACGTGATCCTCAGTCTAACAGTTTAGTGACAGTGTCAAAGTAATTAAGCACCTCAGAAAAATGGGTGTAGAAACTGCTCTGGCCTCCTGAATAACGCCAGTGAGGCATGGGCTGTCACCTCCTCACATTCACTCAACAGAAAAACAAAATTGTTGATGTTAGAGTCACTAGGAATTTGCAGATGTAGAAGGAAAAGAAAAAAAAAAAGAGAGAGAAAAAAACCCCAGTCTCACTATGATTTTGACTTCCAGAATTTACTGAATCTTCACAAAAATGAAGCTGCATACATCACAACGAGAAACAATGGTCACAAACGGAGCTGATTTCACAGGAGGTGAGACCTCCTGGAGACCTCCTGGTCTTATGAGACTATCACTCCGACTGACATATACCGTGAAGTGAAAAGAAACACCTTCTCCAGATCCCAGAAAGGAGGGAGATAAATGGCACTGAATTGGCTGTGTTTCCCTAAAATGTCTCAGACAAGCTACAGCCGCAGCAGGCTGAGCAGCTGAGCCCTCAGAGATTGGGCTCAGAGTCTCAGACAGAAAGGAAAGATTTATTGCCATCTGGTAATAATGATGCTGATGTGTTGGAGAGACCCACAGCATCTAGCAACTCTAAAACTAGAGGGACATAATTAGGTAGCTTAATTACTGGGCAGCTTATAAAAGTTGGAATTTCTACATTGTTTATGTTGTTATTACAGTTACATTTGTCAGGGAAAGAAGGATATGGGAAACTGAACCTTTAAGAGGCTAAGATGAGCCAAACAGAAGAAGTCACTGTTATCTGCTGTCTTGTTATATTATTCAGGGACTCCTGTTATACAGTATAGATCACCTAGGACTCAAATCCAGAATGTAACAACCTTCTATCATGCTGTTTGGCACTAAGTGAATGCTGAAAAACACAGCAACCTTGGTAGTTGACAAGCTCTATATATTCACAGGACAGCTGCAGCATGAACAGCTTACAGCACAAGTTTCTCCACTCTGCCTCTGCCAAAATATCACTATACTCCCAAGCTTCTTACAGGTATGCAGCAATATTGGAAACTGTTCCCATTAAAATGTGTGGTTCTCTACAGGCTGCTAATTATTAATAACAGTGATGCCAGTAGTTTGAGAGAGGTAAATACTCCTGTAATTTTGACTAGAAGTTTGAGACAGCATGGCAGGGTAGAGAGACAAATGCTCTGTTCATGCTTACAGCCATAATCTCTTAGCAAAACCAGAAAATATTGATGGGCAAACAGGATTCTGAGCCACACACTGAACATACAGCATTCAAAGGATGCAACAAAAACAGAAGCTGACTTCCAAGCCTTGAGCTTTTGTCATTTTCACATCAAGACCAGATATAAATATGAAACATTTTATTAGTTTTCACTGGAAATTTCCAATTGGAACGCCAGACTAGCTGGAAATAAAAAGCTGCCATTTTTTATTGTAAAATTTACTGGTTAATCATTGTATGAAATCTCCCACAGTTCCTGAACAATTCAACAGCAGTCGATCTGACTGTTTATATAGAACATTAAATGGCTTAAAACATGTTAATCTGACTCCACTAGCATGTTTCCTCTTGCTAAGCTGTAGAGTAACAGCTTTGTAAGTCATAAAGAGCAGACCCAACTAAAAGGTGAGCATATTGGAACTGCAAAATTATGCTTCTTACACAACCAGTGTATATCATATGTAAATGAATACATTCAGCGAAGGAAAGAGCTGTCTGTATTATAGCACCTTTCCTTTTCTTTTTTTTTTTTTAATTCTAAAAGGCATGAATAAGAGACTTCAAGCCAAATTCAGAGTCTGGAGAAAGCACTCTATTATGTTAACCCAGCAGCAAAAGGAACAGTAAACAGCTATCATCACAATAATCCTTCAGGATTCCGCAGAGCATGAGACAATTACTCATTTTTTGAGGAGAAGACCTCACCCATCACCCCCCTTTATTTTTTTTTTTAGACCCAGATCTAAATTGTTTTTCTTCCAGAGAAAAACCTGCTTTATTTCACTATTTAACTCCAATGAGCACAACTACTATGTATGCTAACAAGGTTTCTGTGCCAAGGGCCACTGAAAATACACTAGTATTGTTGAAGAGAAAAAAAACGGAAAAACCTTGATTTGGCAGGGTGTTCTTGTCAACAAAGAACAAACATAAAGGACCCACATGAACGCTGAAAAGCTTAACCAAAAAAGGAATCACATGGAATGGTATTATTTTAAAAGCTCTAAAAAAATGTCTCAGAAGTAGCTAGCAGTATGCTTGTTTGTTAGGGCTTTTTTTTTTTTGTTGCATCTTACAGCATAATATGAAGCCTAGGAACACATTATAGTACTTTGTAGTAGAATTTAAGACTTGGTAAGTGTCTGTATTTTGCATAAAGCTATTGGATGAGGCTGTGCTTTCTATCAAACAGCTTGCCACTGTTTGATAGGATTTTAAAAGCATACTGTGCTTGAACTATCAACATACAATATTTGTTAGTTTTATGCTCCACAAGTTACTTTGTTATATGCAATGGAATAATTGCTATGAAGTTTTGTGTTGTAGCTTTTTTGTCATACTTTATTAGATCTGGAGCCTCATTTTGAACTTTTTGTTTGCTTTCTCTGCTGTCACTTCCACGGCATTTGTAATGTACTGCAGTTTAAGTGGAAATTGGACCAGACAACATTAAAGAAAATTTTAATTATTGCATTCATTAAAAATATTCCATTGCTGATATGTAAGTGGGGTTCTTTACAGGGTGCTTATTTGTTTTATTTATGCTTAGAGGATATGTTTATTTAAATGCATTTCATGAAACAAAGCACTGGGCAGAAAGTAGTATGAGAAAAGGAATTCCCAGAAAAATTCCTTTTTCTAGGCAGAAAAGGCCCTGGGGATCCTGATGGACAAGTTCAGCATGAGATAGCAATATGCGCTTACAGCAAAGGAGGACAGGAGAGGCTGTTCAGTAGGGCCTGTTGTGATAGGACGAGGGGTAATGGTTTTAAAATAGAGGGAGGTAGATTTAGATTAGACATTAGGAAAAAAAAATTTACAATGAGAGTTGTAGAACACTAGAACAGGTTGCCCAGACAGGTGGTGGATGCCCCATTCCTGGAAACGTTCAAGGCCAGGTTTGATGAGGCTCTGAGCAACCCAATCTAGTTGAAGATGCCCCTGCTGCTTGCAGGGGGGTTGGACTAGATGACCTTTGAAGGTCCCTTCCAACCCTAACCATTCTATGATTCTGTGACCCTCCTGGACTGCATGAGGATTAGCATTACCAGCAGGTTGAAGGAGGTGATCTTTCCCCTTAGTGCCGGTGAGGGCACACTAAGAGTATTGTGTCCAGTTCTGTGCTCCCTAGTACAAGAGAGACAGTGACATAGTGAAGCGAGTCCAGAAGAGGATCATGAACACGATTAAGGGACAGGACAATTGAGGAGGATATGAGGAGAAGCTAAGCGAGCTTTGACTGTTCAGTCGGGAGCAATGTATATAAATACCTGATGGCAGAGGGTTAAATAAGATGGAAGACAAGACGCAATGGGCACAAATTAAAATACAGGAAATTCCATTTAAACATAAGAAAAACAATCTCTGCTGTGAAGGTGATTAAACACTGGAACAGGTTGCACAGAGAAGTTGTGACATTTCCATGCTTGGACACATTAAAAGTCGTATAGTCACAATTCTGGGCAACTTCACCTAGCTGATCCTGCTTTAAATAGACTGTCGAACTAGATGTTCTCCAGAGATGCCTTCCAACCTCAACCATTCTGTGAGTCTTTGAACCTATAAAATTTAACAGAACTAAAATATATCTGATGTTTTTCAAAAAAGAGCAAACCAAGAATCTATGTCCCTTAATATTTCCCTTCAGTCTTTGCTGAAAAGTCAATATTTGTGTTACTGCCCATCCAAAATGCTTAATCTCTTCTAAAGAAATGATGTGTAGGATAGTTCAGCTTCTGACTTCTCCCATTCAACAGATTTAGATACTTAGTTTTGTTCAGTCTACCTTGTGAGGTAAACAAAATAGATTTGATTTAAAAAATAGGTTGTGCTTTAAATAATTTCCAGATTTTTTTCCTCCTTCTTGCTCATTTTAAAATGTTTTTTTGTTATTAATTTCCCTTCTGATTTCACCTGTTGCAAGTTCCAATTTTACAGGAACAAATTTTACCCACAGCATATTCAAAACAACCAGAACTGGAGCACTTCAGTCGCTACAACTCCAGATTCTCCATTCCCTAGTGAGAATCTTTGAGAAATATAAATTAAAATTAGTTTCAGTGAATTGAATTAATTATTCCATTTATTGGTTATTATCTTGCGTTGTGGTCTTATGTGCCTCTGAACTGTAGATGGAATTAGAAAAGAAGAGAGAATCAACTAATTAATCTTGGGCTTCCAAAAGAGACAAAAAAGGTTTGAGAGATGGGAAGAAAGTAAAGTAAAAACTTGATTAAACTAAAAAAAAAACCAAACCCTTTCAAAGAACATATAGCCATATGAAATATAAATGTAATTCATGTTTATGCACTGCAATTATTCAGCATATGTGGAGATATATATATATGTATGTATGTATATAAATTTAATGCTTTGGCAGAAAATTTCATATTTCTATAGCACTCCAGAGATTATGAATAAAATATTTAATTCAGGAGGTTGCAATTACATTTGCTAAATTATTTCACTGACCTTTTTCCAGACTTATGTTGGCCCACAGTGGATGCATGAGCACTGCCAAAAAACAAAGAAAAACACCATTTATCAGTCACAGAAGAAAAAGATAGTTGTTCAGTAGTAGGTGCTATTCAAAACAGGCACCAGGGAAAAAAAAAAAACAACAAACAAACAAAAAGAAAAAAAACAGAACTGGCACATATTGTGAAGATAAGTCTTAGACTGAAGTAATGTATGCTATGTGTCTAGGATGAAGTATGGCAAATGATGATCTAGCAGAGATTTTTGGTAGTTGCTCTGTACAGAATAGCATGAGACCCACTAGTTTGACATGTGGCACAGCAGCCAAAGAAAACATAAATTCTGTCAAAAGAAACCATGTCATATTAACATTGGCAAACTGCAACTTGACTCCATGTGTCACATCTGTTAAACCTTAATATTACTGGGTCTAGGCTGAAGCTGGACATGAATTTTGCGATTCACATGGTGACGTGCATCATGGACTTAACAGCCTGAGTCTCCACAGTCGTACACGTCTCTTCCCATTTCACAGTGAGGACACACCATGGAAGAAGATAGCTGCTTAGACCAGTGTCTATACCAGTTCTGCTCTAGGTTATATATGTAAATCTCTATTAGCCATCATTTATAAAATATGTCCCTTCCTATCAGAAGTAAGATACCTATATTACCATCTCACCTAAAATATGTAGTATACTAGCAGCATTGCTTTTAACAGGATGTCTTTCCTTATATTTACAAACAGAAGAGGGAGAAGGAGGGTTTATATTTACCTCTGGTTAAATTATATTGGTTTATATGGAAAATAAACCAGTCTCTCCAGGTACTTAAAGACATAATGATTTGTGCAAAATACTGATTATTTCAATACTGTATATGCATGTTACCTAACATTATAGTATACCTGCAAGATTTTACTAACAGGATACACTTCGTGGTTTGAAGCCTTCTTATAGTCTGATTTTGTAGAACACCTAGCAATAAACACTTCTGAAAGTGATTTTTTTTTTTTTTGCTTTAAACTAATTCACATTTTGTATTTATTTGAAAAGGTCTAAGACCCAGGACAAGTGCAGTCTCACAAGGCTCAGTGCTGAAATAATGAACATATCTCAAATTGACTATGTCCTAAAATACTCCAAGCCTAACCCTCTGGCAAGCAGGATATTTAAGCATAAACAAATGAAGATACGTCTAGATGATCTGGCACTTTGGCTGCAGTCATTTAGTGAGATGAGATAGTAAGTGAGACCAAGATAATACTCAGTACACATATAAAAAAGAAAGCTTCACTACTAAGTCATAAAAGAAGAGATTTAGGAGCATGCAGAGAGTAATTGTAAATAAATCAAATGAACTCCCCAGTACAATGCATTTGGAAAAGCTCCACTCTGGAATTTATATACATATGACACTATTGTAGAGCTGGAAAAAATATTCTTGAGGTTGTACTTTGCTGTTCTCCTGTAGGCACTTAAGCACAAAGAACTAGCTGTACTCACAAGTGTCAATCTGTAAAATTATTACATGTAACTGTCTCCATTCCAGGAGTGTGTGGTTTCTAGTGTTAATTTCCACATAGTAGTGGAGAGTGTTAAAAAAAAAAAAAAAAAGTTTACCTAATTGTATGTTTCTAATATGATACTTAGGCTTCAGAAATGTTTTTGTTTTGCTTTGCTTTTTTTTAAACTCAGATAGATTAAAACTAATGTAGCCAGTTTGTGACAGGCTTTAGCTAGAACTTTGAAGTGAATTCACCTTTATCTTTTTATTAAAGTGAGTGTACTAAAAATATCAAAAGAATTATGAATAACTAAAGTAAAGTTACATTTGAATACAAACCAAAATAGTGCAGCCAGGGTTTCATGTTCATGTACTGCTAGGGTTGGCATACTCTCTTTTTGAAAAAAAAAAGAACAACTTAAAAAAAAAAAATTAGAACAAATGAAAACACATACATTCTATAAGCAGTGGTCAAAGGAAAAGAAAAAAAAAGACACTTTAGTCGCATTAGTCTATTGTCAAGTGTATTTGCTGCCTCAAGATGCTTTCTGTCAGTAGCACATTTCCCATCTATTAGTTTGGATTGAGTCACCATTTCTCTGGGCAGGTTTCAAAATGTAAAAAACATTATCTCAAAAACTTCCATTCCTCCTACAGCTGGAACATCACTTTTCTTAAAATATTTTAATTTTTATCGGTCACTCTCTCCTACCCTAGGTGCAGAGATTTCTACGGCCTTCTTTTTAGATGCTCTGCCAATAGGTTTATTTTGCAGTCCAGGCAGTAGGAAAAACATGATCTCTTGCCTGGTTTCTGCAATAAGATTTGTTTTTCAGGCAACTTGAGGGTAATTCAGCTGGTCTGGTTTTTTTTTATTTGCGAATGTAATGAAATGCAGTCTGAGAATGCTTTTTTTTTTTTTTTTTTTTTGAAGACAATCTAGGATAACTGTCTCAGACTTGGACATCTGAAGCTAGGTGAAATTAATCCCACTCCATATAACTTAACATTTAGTTCATTGCATAGTAGATGTGTTATCCAAAAGTCAGCTGTTAAAACTACGCAAGGAGGAAGATTATGTTGATGCTTCTGCTTCTTCACACTTTGTCAACTGCCAATCAAATTTTCTTCTTTTCTCAGTTTTTTGAAGTCTAACATTTTAATCATTTTAAACACATTAGCACCTCTTCATGCTTTCATGGATTCCTTTTCACATTTATCAGCATGGTTTATGGATCATGATAAGCTGCTAGAGATAAATGTGTTATCACTTTTTATTTTTTAATGATCTATAGTGAATCACAGTTTAAAACTTTGTGATTGTTCAACAGTTATTAAGACTGAGGAAACTGGGAATGGAATAATTTTTTTTTTTTTTTTAAAAAGGAACAACGTAACAAGCTGAAATTACACAAAGATAACTGAATAAGACTATTATTGAAATAATAGAATCATATCATAGAATGGTTTGGGTTGGAAGGGACCTTTAAAGGTCATCTAGTTCCATCCCCACCGCCGCCATGGGCAGGGACACCTTTCACCAGATCAGGTCTCTCAAAGCCCCGTGCAACCTGGCCTTGACTGCTTCCAGGGATGGAGCATCCACAACTTCTCTGGGTAACCTGTTCCAGTGCCTCACCACCTTCACAGTAAAGAATTTCTTCATTATACCTAGTCTGAATCTACCCTCTTCCAGTTTAAAGCCATTACTCCTTTTCTTATCTCTACACATCCTTGTCAAAAGGCCCTCTCCAGCTTTCTTGTAGGCCCCCTTGAGGTACTGGAAGACTGCTATCAGGTCTTCCTGGAGCCATCTCTTCTCCAGGCTGAACAGCCTCAACTCTCTCAGCCTATCCTCACAGGAGAGGTGCTCCAGCTCTCTTATCATCTTTGTGGCTCTCCTCTGGATCCCCTCCAACTGGTCCATGTCCTTCTTATGTTGGGGGCTCCAGAGCTGGATGCAGTGCTCCAGGTGGGATCTCACAAGAATGGAAGAGATGGGGAGAATCACCTCACACTTCTTATAGGTACATACCACAGCTGTGGGCTATATGTTTGAAGTATCCACACTGCAAATGTAATGGAACAATTAGCCACCTTCACAAACAAGCCAAGGTGCTAGATAAACAACTGTACATGGCAAGACATTGCACTGGTAAGAAGGCAGCTTTTCTGGACTGGAATGACCAGAGGTGCACTAGCCTCTTGTATTCTGGCAACACTGAAGCCCTCTCACAGTGAAATGAGGGTCCCTTGCTAGCATGAGGGATAAGAGCTCTCCTGAATGAGTCTACAGTAGAGGGCATCTGAACAGATCTACCACTGCCATTTTCATGCTGCTGGACACTGTGGGGCAATGAACAAAGACAGCTAGCAATCCTGAACCTTGGGCACTGTTTCAGGGTGAGGTCTTTCCCTGGCTTTTTCTTTGGACATTTCAAACAGCTCTGTTGAAGACAGGCCTGCCATAAGGAGCTTGCTCTATGCTGAGCTGATGGAAGCCATCTCTATATGCCGTATGGAATCAAGATCCAGGTCTAGTTCCTGACATTCTCTGTTAGGTGTTATAGACATATATCTGTCACTTCAAATGTCACTCTGTCCCTCTGCATAGCAATCTGCTCTGACAAGGGTAAAGCAAACAGAATGAAAAAGCTAAGGAACATTTAAATCCTACATACTAGGTAAGGCAGGGTCTCTTCTGCTTGTCTTCTATCCAGCTGATTTACCCCCCAAAAAAAGGAAGTAAGGTGCATTTGCAAAGCATAGCAGAAAGGATGGGCAGCCAGGTCACTGGTAGACAGAGGAGCTGGCAGAACTGCAGCTGGGAGACATAGGCAGGATGTAGCAGAATTAAGGAGAGAGACAGCAGGCAGAGGTACATGTACAGTTTCTGAAGCAACAGACAGCAGCACAGGATGATAATCACAAGAACTATCAAAACAGTATGTATAATTGCTATAGTATCTCAGTTTTGAGAAGCATCTTTTTTTTTTTTTTTTATCACGGCGGCAGTGTCTTGCAGGGAGGCTGCAGGGACAAGAGTCACAGTTCCCCTGACCTGACTTAGATGTCTCAGATACTGACGTCTACACTGCAGGCACCTGCATGTGCATTGGTGAACTACAGCTTTAAAATTAGCTGAGGCAAATGCTGTGTTGGGTAACACACTCTACAGCCAAAATACTGCAAAGGCAAGATTTGGTAAATTTAATCTGATCTAGCAAAGTCTAAGAGAACACTCACTTAGGTAGAAAAGTAGCAACACGATAGAAATAAAATAACTGTCAATATGAGAACAGGACCTAATTTAAATAAAAGAAGCCTACAGTCTTGAGTGGTAGACAGATACCCGTTGAAATGCTGACAATTCTTCCATTAAAAACAGTAGGTTTTATCTTTGTGTCTGGCACTGTGCATTACATTTATTTTGACAGAACCTGAGATATGGGAAGTATGCATGAGATGATAAAATAAAACCCAACATCAAGATGAGTTGTTGAAAGGGAAACTCATTAAACAAAATGAAATCCATCTTACTTACTAACAAGGTTCAAAGGCAAAAAGCAACCTAGTAAAATATAAATGAAAAAGGTTACCTTTCTAAGGAGTAAAACCATAATTGTCCAAACAGAAGGAAATTAGAATATTGCTAATACTACTGCTATAGTTTTTTCAACATGTTTGGGTAGGTTTACAGTATATTCTTGTGATGTGGAATAATAGAGTCAGGGCAGGAGATAAAAAGTAAGATGATGAGTGCAAGGTAAAACCGATTGTTCATGAGATGAATGCTTTCCCTTCCTCCCAGCAGTGCAGTTGAGACTAAGTGCAAGCAAACAGACTTTACTCACTTCTAAATTGAGCAGAAGAGAGTTTATTTGTTTACTGTCTTCTAGGAACATCATGCAATTTAGCTAATGCACTTTTTTTGGTTGTTTTGTTTTTTTTAATGTCTTTAACTTTGTGCTACTGCAGGTTCCCCTGGGAAAGAGCTTTTCCTAGCAATGCCTCAAGGAAGAAGTGTATTAAGGCTGTGAACCTCTGCAGGAAGTAATTATTTGCAAGGAGCAATTACCGAGGAAAGGCTACCTTCAGTGGTCCTAACAAACAACTGGTTGATAATATTGTCTGGCTGTTAAGGATACACTTCCAAAAGTGCTCTATAACAATATCATGGGGTTTTTTCAATGCTTTTATACAATTCCCTTGAATCCATGTAAATCTCTACTTTTAACAGCAAGTAAGCAAGTGAATTCCCTGAAATTATTGGAAATTACTATCTGAGGAAAGAAGCAGCCTTCAAAAGACAAGTTCTTACTGATTTCTAGGATAGAGGTTTAGTCCATTTCACTAGCTTGATTTCTTCAACAGTATAAGAAAAATGCTCATTTAGGGATAGAGGGTTTCTCAGACTGCCTAAAACATTAGCATAGATAGAAATTCTAATTTAGTAAAAAAGGAAAACAGTATTATCAGTATGTCCACAGTGACTGAAGTGTAATAAATGATATTTTCAAGAGAAAGTGGAGTTGAATATAAACCAACTTCAATAACAAATTTAAATAGTTGTACATTATTTGAATTCTCATTCATATATGCAAATAGGCAGTAGCAATACTTGTATGTGGAACTATTCACTGCCAAAGATGAGAAAGAGTTACAAGAGTGGGTTGTGCAAAGTGACTTATATTCATCAAATGAAATGTCAAGGTCCACTGTGCTGGTAAATCCTCCCAGTGCATTTGGATTCGTGTCTCCTCTGATTACTTTCCAAAATCCTTTATGGTCTGTTATGTCAGCAATATACAGATTAAGAGACATTACTGGCATACAGTGATATGAAGGAATTTAACCTCTTCAAAGGTGTATATTATTTAAAATATATAAAATATTTCCTTTGTCTTTTTGTCTGATTAATGAAAAATAAAATAAAAGTTTTATTAAAAAAATTAACATAATATCCTTCTCTAAAGTAATATATGGCAATTGCAGCAACACACAGTAATTCTAACTGCTCAAGATTATTGCAGGTTTCTTTTGGTTTGTTTTTTTTTTTAATTTGATAAGGGTACTAAAAGGAAAAAAAAAAAAGCAACATTGATCAAAAGCAAAAAAGTCATAATTTAGGCCATAACTGTCTACTGAATTCTCTCCTTGGTGTAATATTCAATCAGCAGCTATTTAATCTATGTTGGTAACATAATTTTTTTTTTTCTTTTTTATGGACACTACTGTAGCATGAAATTGGAGGAGGATTTCCTTACAGCTGAAATGGATTATAATACTTTGTAATGAAAAATGAAGTTCCTGCTAGCTGGAAGTTTCTTCTTTGTTATTATTATTCTGTCCACTCAGGGACAGAATAACACTGTGTGGCTTTGATGTGTTTGCACTTCTAGTATTTTCTTTTGTAGGGTTTGGGGTTAAGTGCAGGGTACAAATACAATCATTGAACTCCAGTTTCATATGCAGAAGGCTAAATTTTTAGGTCATTTTAGGGCCATACTTTTCCTAGCAGCATGTGTTGCATGGGAAACAACTCAGCTTTGCAGCCAACTAAAGGCTAGACACTGGTTATACTGTTATATGACATTTCTTGTGGTTTTTTTACTCTTCAAGGGAGAGAAGGGGGGCTGGGGACAGGATTCCTCAGCTGCTCTGTGAGGACTTGGCACAGAGCACTGCAGCAGTCTCCCTCGACCCTGAAATCGGAAGCTCTGCTTGGTCCCTGCAGAAAGCAGCAGATTATTTCACCCATTGTGTTAGGTTTGTGTAGTGGGCGTGAGAGGTTATAGTGGTGGTTTCTGCAAGAAGCCATTAGAAGTTTCCTTTTTGTCTGGTGGAGCCGGCCAGCTCCAGTCACTGATCAAGGTTGAAATAATTGGCTATGGTGATAAGGCCTGTGTGATAACGTTTTTTTTTTTTTTTTTTAAGAAAGGGAAGATAAAAGAGAAGCATGGGCAGAGAGGAGGAGGCACAGGCCTCAACCTCCAACCTCCCTAGGGCGGCTCTCTGGGCCCGGCCCAACCTACCCCAACCCAGCCCGGCCGAGAGAAGAGAAGAGAGAAGAGAAGAGAAGATATGTGAGAGAATATAAGAGGCATCTGCCTGGGTCCAATTGTGAGGAATGTCTTGTGAGAGGAACAACTGTGAACACCAAGATCAGTGAAGAAACAGGGGGAGGAGTACTGTTGCTCCTGGCAGAGATTCCCCTGAAGCCTGTGGTGCAGCCCATGGTGATGCAGGCTGTCCCCTTGCAGCCCATGGAGGTCCATGGAGGAGGCACCATGAAAAAGGGACCCCACGCTGGAGAAGTTCACAAGGACTGTAGCCCATGGGAGGGACTCCAGGCTGGAGCAGGGGAGGAATGTGAGGAGTTCTTCCTCTGAGGAGGAAGGAGTGGCAGAAAACAACGTGTGATGAACTGACTGCAACTCCCATTCCCTATCCCCCTGTGCCACTTGCGGAGAGAAGTTGGAGATAGTCAGGAATGAAGTCAAGCCTGGGAAGAGGGAGGAGGAGGGGGAAGGTGTTCTGAAGATCTGGATTTTTTTTTCTCTCATTATCCTACTTCAGTTTTATTGTGAATAAGTTGGATTAGTTTTCCCCAAGTCGACTCTGTTTTGCCCGTAAGGGTACCTTGAATGATTTCTCTCCATCCTTATCTCAAGCCTCAAGCCTTTTGTTATATTATCTCTTCCCCGTTCCCTTGGAAGGTGGGGAGGGTGAGTGAGTGACTGCATAGGGCTTAGCCCCAAGTGAGGCTGAACTGCAACACCCATGAAGTTGTTGGTGATACTAACATGCTAGCATTCCCTCCTCTTCTCATGAGTTGGGTAGAGTAAATTGCCACTACTGTAGCTATTTCCAGTGCTCTTTTTTTTTTTCATTATTTAGATTCTCTGTCTATTATGCAAAAGAGAAAATCTGATAAACCAAAAGTGTCCTATATCAACTGGTGAGGAGAGAGAAGAGTAAGCTTTAGTTGCATTGTAACACAGAGTTTTACTAAATCCTGGGGTAATGTGCTGAAGCATGGCTAGGCCTAAAGTACTATTCAGGACCTGCTAGTACCATTCCTCAATTACCAACATTTTTACAACATTATGGTGAATATGTTGTAAAACATTCACCTTGAACATTTTGATAACATGACAGTATGATTTTATTTTATTTTAGATGTTAACGTTTTAAATTGTTTATGTTCTGGAGAAAATCTAGAAGTTAACCACTGAGAGTCTCAAAAAAAAACCAGAAGGTAACCACTTCTACAATTACAAATATTTATCTGTTTATTTTCTTGTTAGAACAAGCTAAAAGATATGAAATGGTCTAATGATTTCGACACACTTTGGACTGACAATTATGAATTTTATATATTACTGCGGGAGAAAAGAAATCCTTTTTTAAAAGTTGAAGAGGTCACCACCTTTCTGTGCCAGAAAGCAATTGCAAAAAAGCACATTTTGTCTGGTTGTTGGTTTTTGTTTTTTTTTTTCCCTTCATCATTCACTATTGTACAGTACTTTGCTTCATTTCTGAATTTCATCTCTCCCAGATGGTTGTTAATTGGTAGAAGATGGCTTTCACATTTACCATTATAGCTGAAATAATGGTTGGAAATTCAAAACCTAAATATTAAAACTACGTATTAGGCAGAAATGTCCAAAAGGTTAGACAATGGAATAATTTGTCAGGGGAGAAATAGTTGAATCATCATTACTACTAAAATTCAAGAACTGACTAGATAAAACAGATTATTAGGGGATTACAGTAAAGGGCAAGCAGCAGCTGCCCTCTGTTGCTTCCTGTTTTCTAATTTATCATGGATAATGTATTATGCATAACAAAGATGATCTGCGATACTCCATAATGCATAGAATGCTATATTGTGATATTGGATGTGCAAAAGAAAGAGGGCCAGAAGACATGACAGGCCAAGCAATAAAATTATATATATATATGTATGTATGTATGTATGTATATCTCTATAAAATGTTATATAATATATAAAACCTATATTAAAAAGAGTCACACCCCATAGCCCTGAGTTTTAATTATGATGGTGCATGAAGCTACACAGGGCACCTTTGCCCTCTCTGGTGTGCAGTAATCTGCCTGCACACATGTTCAAACAAATTTATATTAAATACTTTTGTTCTCTTCCATAACCTTTATGTTCTAAACAAGTGCAGGGTGTGGGAGAGAGACAACTTTCAAAGATATACTGTGCCTGCTGTACTTTTAATTAATTTTTGGGTTGAAAATAACTACAAGGGAAATATAGAGGGAAGGGGAGACGGGACGTACTAAAGGAAGTACTACTACCACTTTATTTTTATATATTTTATTTCAAATCTGGTCTCATAAGAAACACAGTGCTCATTTCATCAAGGACAGCAGTTATAGAGTCTAATTTCAGCATATGTCAGTGTAATTAACAGTGTATTTTCCAGCAAAAAAAACTGAACAGAATTTTACCATAGTTTTTTTTTATAGTGACAAGCCTTCCTCCCCAGCTCTTAAACTACTCTAATTAAAATGACTGTGACATTTCAGAACTCTTCATTTCTTTATGGTTGCTACCTAGATAATACATCTTAATTTAACATTGATTATTAGTGCTGATATTACAGCGCCCACTGAATTTGTATTAGCCTTTGATTGTGATAGATATTAGACCCCTGCATCACCTAGTGTAATAATATGTAACCGAGCACTGCCCCCAGCTTTTCCCAGTTAATAAAACCCAGTTGAAATCCCTCCCTCATTTAGCAATAAATCCTGCCTATATCCTAAAGCTGAATAATATGTGTTGGGGGAGAAAAGTTGGGCAGGCAATAGCGGCACAGGAGAAGCAGTGCCTGCAGTGCGGGCAGGCAGGCAGACAGGAGCCCTGCCCCAGCATGCAGGCTGACTGCCAATGAGGCTGTGCATGTCTGGGAAACCAAGGTTTTGAAAAAGAAACCTGCAATTGGCCGAGCGTCTTCCAAGATTTTTTATGTCACCTGCAGAGAGTACATGACAGCTTTATTAATGCTAAGCATTTTGAGCCTGATTCACTACCACATTACCGCAGCTTTGTGCCGAGGTAGCCCCACGTGATGGTAAATCAACAGCTGGCTGAAGTGTGTCCCACTCTCAAATGGCCCAGAACATGGGGACCGTACCCTGAACCTTTTAGGAGTTCTTTATTACTGAACATGTCTAGCAGTGAATTTTGAGTAAACATTATCTGTGCTGGGGCTGGCTTCCTGACGTTAAGCTGAGATGTGGCCCTTAGCTTTTAAACTGGAATTAATTACATAGCTTCCCTTCTAGGAAGTTAAATGATATTTCTGCTAAATATTTATTTCTTGAGAGGGACTATATGACTCAGCTTTAAGCTTTTTTTTTCTGACAAAAGCCATCAGTACTTTTATAAGTGGAAATTTTACACTAACTGGGTTCTAGAGACTCACAGGTTTACTCATTAATTATTATTTTGCATATACACAACTTTATACAGACATATACAAAAAAGTCTGCATGCAAATTGTTTTTTCATTTGATGACTTGTGTGGACAGAAGGAAAAATCATACACAAACAGCATCTGTGTGCTCAAACTAAGAATTTGTCACTGCTTTCATTCAAGTTCTTAGCATGAAAATATTTTGCAAATGAAAAAAGAAGGACAGATCTGAATTCCTTTACAAACACTAGCCCTTTTTTTTTCTGCTTTAGAAACCACTCATGCCTTAACCCTTGCTGTTCCAAACTTCCGTAATTTATGTCCCAAATAAAAATAATCCCATAATTTCAAGAGGAACACACCAAATAAAATATAAAAAAACCCAGTAACAACAACAAAAATTACATCAGATACATGTTTTTACATATAGAAGTACATGGATGCAGTAGAATCTCTTTCAGCTAGGATACAGTTGATCCATGAATTTGATGACCACTCATGACCACTTTTCTTAGCATACGACAAGCCAAAGGCTTTGACCCTTAGCAAGTGCAAAAATTAAGTTATATTTTAATTAGCAAAACTTTTCCTATATCTTATAACAATTCACCTAAAACCAGAGATCTACAGAGCTCTCAGTACCTTTTCCCCTTTAGCTTTAAAAAATACTCAGAACACAGCATAATAGAAATAGAGAGAAATGATCTTAAGAACCCAGGTACTTACGACTACAACCAACAGAAATGATGCCCTTTTCTGTCATTAAGATTGCTGAGAGGACCTATTGATGCTGATTTTTTTTCTTCTAACTACAGAGGCAAAATATGCATTACAAAAAAAAAAAATGTGTGGAAGTGAAATTTAGTGTCAAACAGGTGCTGGAGGTATATCAGCTATACGCCACTTCATCCAAATATTCTTGCTTCAATATATCACTCCTATTGCTATCCTATTGCTATGTAGTCTTATTTCACGCTGATTTTCCCACTGGATTCTCTTTCTCCTTGTACTTGTTATTGTCTATACTCTCCTGTGGAATATGTGCCAATGATGTCCTGATTTGCCATGTGAAATTCTGACTGAAGTGGGTGGGATTTCTCTCCATAGAACAAGGGAATCACATTAGTCTACTTTTATAACAGGTCTCTGAAGGCTGTTACTTTAGTGACAGAATTTGATTATGTATAGCTGTCATTCTCTTACTCAAAGATGAAGAAAAATCAACTGCACATTATAAGGTGTTCTTTGTCCCATGTCACTATACATTTTGGTGTATATATTTGTACTAGGGATTATAAATCATGCATTTCAACTAGAACACCAATAAACCCGTAAGTAATTTCTTTCTTCATTGTTCTTGCTACATTACATATATTTTCTGCCATGTAACTGCTACTCAAACAATGACAATGCAAAGGGCAGAATTAAACACCTTTTATTGTCTTTATATAATTCTATTTTCCAGCTCCTTTTAGCTTTTCCAGATGCAACTCACTCGTTCTTTTTTTTTCGTTTTGCAGCACAGTAATTTGACATTCATTCACAATCAAATGTCAAATGTACTTTATGTACCTGCTGTATAATTATAGAGTTCTCCTAGGTATTGGAAGAGAGTGTGTAGTAAACTGAGTAGAAGTTTGCTAAAAATAACATATTTAGAGCTCCTAAACTTTTCTAGATCCCCTCAAGAGTAATAGACCTTTCAAGAATATCATCACTCAAGACTTACTATAACTTCTTTTTTTTCACAAGTTGTTTTTATAGGATACCAAGAGGAAAACTGTTCTCTTACAGTTCTGGACATGAAGTACCCAGAGGACTCCTGAATTACAGTAAGTTAACCAGAATTGACACTGAAACATCAGATTCAGTACTTCTTCCCAAAGTAGTAGTATTTTACATACTGTAACATCTTCCAGCACAAGCGTAGAACTTATGTTACAGAATCTGCCATGGAAACTTCACTGGAGCATTGGTCCACGCTGGAGAATCCCAGGCTACCCATCCTTTGATAAAATGCTCAACAATCCACAAGCAAGAAAGAACAAAGCCATCCAGGACGATAATCATGACCCAACCTGCCAAGTATTGTTTCCATGAAATGGCACCTTGCTGGTTACCGATGTCAGTTCTTCCCCTTTGTCGTGGTTTTGTTAGTGAGGGGGCGCCTAAGGTGGTAGCTTCTGTAAAAAACTGCTAGAAGTCGCTCCCCTTTGTTCAGTGGACTTGGCCAGGCCTAGGGCGGACCCACTGCTGGCCAAGGCCGAGCCAATTGGTAGCAGAATGTCCCGTGATAATGCCTCTGCGATAACGTATTTAAGAACGGGAAAACAGAAAAAAAAAGGAGAGAGGAGAGAAGATGTGAAGAAGCTGAGCGGGGGCAGAGGCACAGAGGCTGAGGCGCAGGCCTCATGGGCCTTGCAGGCCTCACCCTCTGGCCTCTCGCCAGGCAGCCGACTGGGCCCAACTCGGTCCAGCCTGGCTGCAAGAAGTGGAAAGGAGATGAGAAGTGAATAAGATGTTTAAGATGTAAAAAAGATCCTGAGAGAGAGACATCTACCAGCCTGTTGTGAGGAATGGCTGCAGATGCCAAGGTCAGTGAAGAAGGAGGGGGAGGAGTAATGCCGCTCCTGGCCAAGATTCCCCTGCAGCCTGTGGTGACGACCATGGTGGAGCAGGTTGTCCCCCTGCAGCCCATGGAGGTCCACGGAGGAGCAGAGATCCACTTGGAGCCCGTGAAGGACCCTGTACCGGGGGAGGTGGATGCCTGAAGGCAGCTGTGGCCCATGGAGGGCCCGCTGGGACAGCTGTTCTGGAGGGACTGCACCCGTGGAAGAGATGACCCACGCCAGAGCAGTTCCACGAAGGACTGTGGCGTAGGGGTGGGACCCCACAACGGAGCAGGGGAGGAATGCGAGGAGTTCTTCCCCCAACCATGAAGCAGCGGCGTGAAACAATGTATGATGAACTGACTGCAACCCCCATCCCCTCTTCCCCGCTATGCCGCTCGGGAGGGGAAGGTAGTAGAGATAATGTTAAGCTCGGGAAGAGGGAGGGGTGGGAGGAGGTTATCTTGTTCTCTGTCTCATTATCCTGCTGTTTGTAGTAATAAATGAATAGTTTTCCCCAAGTTGAGTCTGTTTTGCACGTGACAGGTAACTTTAAGGATTTCTCCCTGTCCTTATCTCAAACCTCGAGCCGTTTTTCCTTATATTTTCTCTCCCTGTTCTCTCGGAGGGTGGGGGGAGTGAGAGAGAGACTGCGTAGTCTGGTCCGATCGGGGCTGAACTACGACACCCTTCAGCAAAAGAAATCATTTTAACTTGCTCATCTGCTGTGATTGAAACCAACCTATTTACTCCTCACTGTTTGTTCATGCTCCAAAATTTCACTCTGTGCTCTGTGATGAAATAAACTAATGGTAGTGTGAAACACTGTCTACTTTCAAAAGCTGTACCCTAGTTATAATATTTTCTGTAGTCAAAGAGTTTAGTCTTTCTTCATGTGAAAACAATTTTATGAAGAAAATTTCAGTAACAGTTAGTGCTGTGATAGTGAGTTTGTTGACCTGAAAAATAGATGTGATGAATTTTAGGTAAGAACAATCTGAAATTTGGGGGCAGGAGTGAAGATAATAATTTAGCCTTAAAGTTCTAATGAACTGTATACTAAATCTAAATTATGTAATTAACCCTGGATGATACACACCAATAGAAACAATTTTTTTTTTAATTCTCCAGCTTTCCCTGGCTTAGAACTAATGAGTAGCTCCAAAAGAGACATCAACATTCTCCCCTCCATATTAAATTCACATTTTATTTCACATTGAAGTAACAATTAGGTGTAAAAAAATCAAAATAGAAGATAAAGAGGGATGGTCAGGGGATATGAAAATGTCTCTTTCTGATAGATTACTAGGAGTTAAGAAATACAAAAACATACCACAATAATCTGAGAGCCTGGAGGAAAAAAAAAAGTCATTCTAATGTATAATTTAGCTTTGTCATGACTTCTTAACAGACCTGTAAATTGGAAAATCAACATCTGTTCCGTGACAGCAAGTGAAGGACATGCAGGCTGACATCATATTTCCATCAGCCTTAACATGAAAAAAAAAAAAGGTCTTACCTTGTTGTCTGTTATTGTAAACATGTATTGTGGAGAGAAACTATTTTAATTTTTTTTTCTAAGCCTATTATACATGTGTCACGTTCCGATTTCGGACGAGAGGAAGGCCCCCTTGTGTTCTAGCTGACCTCAGACGAGTCTGGGAGGGTAGGGGCGGCTGGACCGACCTCTCACACACCGGAGCGTGGTTTTATTCATATTCTCGGGAACAGAATTAACACTTAAAACGGAGTCAAGTGCCAGGTAGCTTTATTAACCCGATAAGAAGTTTGTAAATGGAAGAGAAAGGAGAGAAAGGAAGGAAAGAGGGAAAAGAGTTTAGGTTGTAATAGCTACCACCACGGAGCTGCGGCATCCCAACTGTTCAGTTCGCTCGATGGGGGAACGATCCGTCTGGTGTTAGTCATCTCGATGTCGGTTCCGTGGATGTGTATTCCGGCAAATGTGTATTCCGTTGAATGAAGTGAAGTGAAGTGTAGAAGAAAAAGTCTAGAAGAAGTCTAAGTCCAGAAATGTCCCTTTTTATGTTGGTTGTTTTCATTGTATTTCGAGAGCTGGTTTTCCTAGCCACACCCCTCACCTGGTGGTGATATGCATGCCCATTACCAGGTGATCCATTACCGGGTGATATGCATGCTCATTACCAGGTGATATGTGTCTCTGGGCGCATGCCGGGGGCTAGGGCTAGATTCCTCGGAACCAGCTCTGCATTCAGGTTTGCAAGACAACAGGAGCTGCCTTGCAAGATAACGGGAAGCCATTGCTCCGGTGGTGGCCTGCTGTTTCAACAATGTTGAGACAAATTTTTGACACAGTCTTTTACAACATGTCCTTTTCAAATATAGTTCCCTCATTAATATGTGAATTAAGCTGTGGCATGAGGGAGAAATTAATGAAAGTTTAAAAGGTTATCTCCCATCTTCCTTCCATGATCACCAAAACATGCAAAACTACAGTGTAGTGTAAAGTACCCACAAGTCTTTCATAGATACTTGTGTAGAAATTAGCTGCTACCCCAAGACACTAGATCTGAATAGACTTTACACCCCTTTTGTAGGGTTGCCTGCTGGCTCATAGGGAAGCTGCTTTGAAAAGGAATAGGCAGTCCTGGTATTGCTCTAGATGCAAGACGGCAAAATGCACACACTGTGTAGAAGAAGCTAATGTACTGTAAGCATTAAAGGGCAAATTACCATCCACTCAGAAGATCTATGCAGAATGTCTCCCAGTGGTGCTCATGGAGTGACACATTAGCTAACAATCACAATTTAGCCCTATTTGATCATTAGCAGAAATAAGAAAGAATGTTTTCTTGTCTGCACTTCAAACTACCACAATTTTTGTCAGATGACTTTGGAATTCAGCCACAAGCCACCTCCATCTAAACCTCCAGAACAGAACTTTTGCATGGGCATTAAAGTTTCCAGAGAACCCTATGCAAATAAAAGTATTTACTCACATGAGGTAGCTCCACATGCCCTCATATGGAAGTGTGACTTTTCTAATATTATGTAGTTGATTTAGACTGAGACATAATAAATTTCAGCCTGATCCATTCTTGTCTTTCCTGAGCTATTTTCTCCCTTCTTTGAATTTAAAAGTTAAATTGCTGCAGGACAGAGCATATGGGTTATAGTCTCACAAGCAATTACAGTGTGGGTGGTGAATTACTGCAGCAATAATATTCTGGTCAGTTGTTTTCTGTTCCAGCATATGAAGTTCTGTAGAGCATCTGGCCTGTGTCTGTGAAAAGTTCTCATATTTAATTTTTCGACAGGGCTCATCACCTGGTTATGCAGTGAAACTCAAATCATAAATCTCCCTATTCAACAACAAATATTTGGTTGGGTGACTCTTAGATAGCAACATCTGCTTACACAGCAAATGAGATCTATGTTGCAATAAAGAGTCTTGTTCTGGGTATGTCAGGGTATCTAGTGCCATAAAACACACAATTGAAGTAAGATATATTTTTCAAAGGTAGCTTATGTGGTTGTCAGACTGGTCATCATGTGATGGTGATTTATATCACATGATCTACAGAACATATACATTTTATTCATTATTTATTTTTCTGGTGACTGTATTCATGCAAGTACACAAAACATTTTTCCAAGGTCTAGATTCCATTTGCAACTACTCCTCCCCTCCCTTTGTGGTGTACTGTTCCCTATTAAAGACACAGATCAGCTCACATAAAGCAATTCCAAAGGAAGAAGTAATGTCACTAATGCAAATATGACAGTAATTGTAACTTCAAAAGATACACTACAACGTAAAGCAAGTCAAATGGGGTATCTTTCCCTGGAAAATTATGATTAAAAATATAGTCCTGTTTCTCTTTCCTGTTTCAAGTTTCCAACAAAACTCTCAAAATAAAATATAACTTTTCTGAAAAGGAACTACCATGTGTTAGGGGAATTGTAGTTCACATCATTCTCATCTTTACAGGTCTTTTGATCTCACAAGTTAGACTAAAACTTCTGTGATGTATGTCTAGCCAGATTATAATAATCACCTACAAGATACGCTTTCTGGGAAATAATCTCTTGGAGACTATAGTTTCATCAACTAGAATAGCAAGTCAGTGGCTCAGGACTCAAGTTTACATAATCCACTTCTACATCACTTCAGAATAGAGATATTTTCAGCCAAACTGTTTTAGATATTGAGAGAAAATATCTGAAATGTACACAAAAGCAGGCAGATTAAGAGTCAGATAGGAATCCAATTCTTATCAAAATTTCAACAGAAAACTTTTTATCAGCTCTATTAGAAAGCGTTGCCTAAAACTGTTTTGTTAAAGGCAAACAAAGCAACCCTTTTATTAATAGTTCTTGTAAATAAATAACATATTACAGGTTGCCCTCTCTGTAAAAACAATGTAACAGTTAGAATAAAATAAGATATAATTTACTGATCTGTACTTGAAGGAACACAGCTGACAGCTTCTTTTTGAGCAAAACATACTTTGCTAATTGAGTATATCCAATGATTTAAATGGGTAAAAAATGTACCTATTGTTTTTCAGGCATCAGGTTATTTTTTTTTTTTTTTTTTTAAAAAAAGCCTTATCACCAGTGTTATCAAGAAGTGGACCTCTAAGCTACTGATAAACCTCTCATCTGATAAACTGTAAATGAAGATAGCTACAAACTTATGCAGTTGTAACTGACAAATGCATTTGCATCCAGCAGTAGTTCATGATATGGTGTGTTCATTTATTATAATATTCTTTCCTTTCACACCATTGAAGAGAGTGATAACAGAATCTCTTCTTGCTAAGGAACTATCAGCTGAAACTTGATATTGTAAGTCCGTATTCTTCCCCATCAGGCATTGTTCAGTGATGGCTGTAGTTTCAAGTCCATTCTTTTATTCTTGTGTGTGTAAAGCAACAACTAGAGAGGGTCAGCTTGCCAGTACTATCCTAAAGCAAAGTCATCCGTTCTAAAGCAATGACGAGTTACACAGTACCCAACAACTCTTCAAGCAGTGGGAAATAAATCAGCAAAGGTGTTAATGGGAAGTCCAGTTTGCAGAACTTCATATTCATGCCTTGAAATTCGAAAGATCGTCATGCAGATTTTACAAAGTTGAACGATACAATTACAGAATGTAAGTTAGCTTTTGGTGTGTCCTTAGTTGGTTAATACTGAAAAGTATTCTAGATTGTTGTCTGGAAGTTAAAAACTCTGTTTCATCTATATTTTAGTAAGTTTGTATATAATCTACTTCATCAAAAGATTTGCAAACAATGCAGAACAATTGAAATATGTGTGATGATGAAATCTACTAAAAAAAAAAAAAAGACCCAAACCTGAAGATATTATAACTTAATTTAAAAAAAAAGTTCCAATTTAGGTTGTAAGAAATCTTTGACAGTCATCTAGACCAAACGCTGCCTATAGCAGGGACAAAATCAAAGTTAGAGCAGATTACTCACTCATTGACCAGCTAAGTTTTAAATGTCTCCTAGGAGCGGATTCCACAGCATCTCTGGGCAACCTCTTCTAGTGATTAATGACTCTCAATAAGGACCTATTTTTGTTTAAATCCATGTGGAATTTGCCTTGCTGCACCTTGTGTCCAGCACCTCTTGGCTTTTTGCTTTCTGCATCTGACAAAAATCCTCATAACCACCCATTAGGCAGCTGTGCATGGCAACTGGATTTCCCTCAGCCCTTTCTTATTAAGGCTGAACAAACCCAGCTTTCTCAGACTTCTGTGTCAGGTTCCCAGGCCATACTGGTGCATTGGATTATTCCTTCCTATGTGCAGGACATTGCATTTTCCCTTCATGAGGTTTCTATCTATCCATTTCTCCAGCCTCTCAGGATCTCTCTGAAGTGCTTGCTCTTCAGCATGTTGATTATCTACACTATTTGATGCCATCATTCAAACTTGTTCTAGGTAAGAAAACTAAGACTGCCAAATAGAAGATCTTCACATGTTTAAATAACTAACTGAAAGAAAGAAAACAGAAGGTAGAAATATTTTACCATTTTTGTCAGTTGAGACCCATAGGGATATATGTTGAAATCCCTGTCACGCAACATATATTACAGGACTGAAAAAGGGACTAAACAGTAAAAAAGGCAGCATTTGCTGTCTGTACTGAGTTATTTGCAGTAATGAAGATACTGGGAAACTGCAGTCTGAAAATTAAAAAAAAAAAAACAAAAAACAAACAAACAAAAAAAACCCCCCACAAAACAGAAAAACCAACAGTGCTAAACATGGAGATCATAAATATACATAAAGTAATTAATATATAAAAAAAATCCCAAGATGAAATAATTTATATTTAATAATGACTATTGCTAGTTGGGAACGAATTATTTTATGATGCAAATAATTTTGTTAGCTTTTTAGATCATGAGGATGGTTTTGTTTGGTGCTCAGAGAATATTAGAAATGAACATGGAAGGTCCTATTGATTTTAATGTCCTTTACCAGCTAGTATGACTACTTGAGCCTAAGTGATCTTTGGTCTGATATGATTTGAACACTCTTATGTTCAGTGTCAAAAAAGCTATTATATGCACGTACTATCAATGCTTTTTAGAGTAATGCCCATACAACTATGATGCGGTGGATTCTAATCCATCTAACTCAGTGATCTAATTTACTTTTGAAGCACTCTTCCTAAAAAAAAATGCCAATGCTCCTGATTCAGTTAGCTGAAAGTTGCAAATGTCCTGAAAACCAAGTCTGAGAGGCTCAAGACCCATTTAAAGAGATATGATAGCTATTTTCTGTCATTTATTTATCCTTCACCCATAAAGCATGTCATACTTGTACCTTTTATCATTAGTTATTAGTAAGTTCATCCATTGCCTTTTAATGTGTTGCCATTAAAGTGGATGGCAAACAATGGGCAGGGAAAATGATACAGTCAGTGCCCTAGGGATGTAACAGTAATGGATGGATGGACAGTAATGATTCACTTACTGCAATCAGTGCTACTCCCAATCACTTTTGTGATGCGGTATTGGTTCTATAGCAGATAACAGCTGAGAGAAAAAAAGATAAAAGGAGATAAATCTACATAAATGGGCAGGAAATAGAAAATAGTTGTGGCTTCAACTCTTCTGTTTATTGCTGTTTTCTAATGTTTTGGAGTACATAGATGAAAATTATAGGAAGCACTACAATGGAAATTAACATTTTAAAAAAGGTTCAGGGTTGCTGCAGGTAGGTTTGAAAGAAAATCACCTCTGTCTGCAATGCATTTACAATATGAGATCTCAAGACATAACAAAGCGGGGTGAAGAAAACAGACTTAGGTTATGGTCTTTCCTCCCAGAAAAGGGCTGGAACTCATTGAATCTAAAAGAATTTCAGTATACTACATTGGTGTATTGAGAGAAAGGCATTTTTATATATACCACTCAGATCAGCTGAGAATAAGAATAATGCCACTGAATACCGTAAAGTTACATGTGTACTTCCAACCACAGCTGCATATAAGTGCTCTTCTAGTAAGGACCTTCTGAGCTGGTTTAAAGCACAGCAAAGTCTATAGAACTTGTATCAGCTTCATGAGGTTTCTGCATAGGTCTTTTCTACAAATGTTCTCTCAGCTTTTAACTCTTACATACGGATAATGAGCTACTTGTTTTTAACATCAGCTATTTCAACTAGTGAAGAATGAAATACTGGGGTTTTTTTTGTTTGTTTGTTTGTTTTGTTTTGTTTTGGGTTTTTTTACAATAGGCCACACTGTAAACCTTGAAGAAGAGACAAGATTAAGTAGAATTAAGTAGAAAGTTCAGAGACTTTAATGAGATTATTTTATTTTAATGCCCATTTACAAAAGAACTTCCTAGTCATTAGAATTTTGAACTTGTTAAAAAAAAAAATTAGTGCCTTGACACAGTACTTTTCAGCTTTCTTTTTCTCTTTTGAATGTATTTTACTGGTGTAATGTCTGATGAGAAAGTTGTTTTACACATAGTTTCTGGAAGAATTACTAAACAAAACCAGATTGAGCATGCATTGTTTGATTGATAGAAGAACGCAATGCTGAAAGACTAATAAAGTGTTTAGATAAGAGCACAAGAAGGTTTTCAATTATTTAATAAAAACAGTTTGCTACTATATACATATAACAGGAAATAGAATGCTATTATAACTTTATAGAATTTAATTTGCTTCTCTTCTGAAAATTGGCAAATATAGCAGCTGCGTTTCCAGCCTTCAACTTTATAAACTTTGCTCTCATCTAGCAAAACATTCTGTTAAATTCTTGAAACTGGAGGCAAAGGTGCAATTTCTTTACGTGTTTAGCTATGGAATTATGAAGAAGATAACAACTGAAGGGTTTAAAACTGTATCTAGTACAATTCTTGCAAAGTCTAAGAGATGTATGTAATTACATTTTTTTTTTTTAGTTCCAGATAATATTTTCTAGCATACATATATGTATATTACAGTTCTCTAGAGAGACATTTATTCTCTGTGCCTTTATCTAATCTAAGATTTTAAAAATATAATTTACAATCAAACAATATCAAAGTAATCAAAGAATACAGAGGTAATCTGCTATGACAGAACTGAATGTAAAACTGTATCCCCATAAGGTGCGTTGCAGTGGAGGAATGCCTGTTCCTCTGTGGCACATAAGGAGCAACATGGGCAGAGCAATAACCTCTGCTAAAAAAAGGGGTTGCTGCTACTGCTGCTTCTATCCATTTTCCTAGTAAAGCTATGCTTGATGATTGTGTATAAACACAGTGTTTTGTTTTTTTTTTTTACTATAAAGATAGTGCCGTGAATCAGTCCAAATAATCAATTTCTCTACCAGTCTATCATTTATATTACTATTTTAAGTCAGATCCACAAACAGTTATTTACAAGTTAAACTAGATACTTCACTTTCTGGCAGAGGGAAGTTATACATTTACTATTTCTTCTGTTATGAAGCTGATTTCTGTGTTTCTCATGTGAGTTTCTGCTGCGTGGTTTGAGAATGCAGAAGGTTATACATTGCTCTGGAGTTCAGTAAGGTTTGGACAGATTTGCTGATGAGTGGTATGCTGAGGTATAATACAAACAAAACACAGCCCAGAGCACTCCCCAAAATCAAAGTCAGTTTGAAATCTCTTCCTTTCCTCCCATCTCTTATCAAGAAGAAACATCCTATATTATCCTCCAAAGCACTGGAATTCTGCCCCATTAAAATCCCCAGACAACCATCTCCCACATATGGCATGTGCTTACAGCTATTTTTCATGTGGGTGTGGCCAGTGTAAGACAGGAGGAGAGGGTCCATTCAAATATTTGTTTAAGAAAAATAATAGTGTAGCTAAAGCAGGAAATTAAAAGTTGTCTATAGTTCATAGTACTTCACAGGATTTGAGTAGTTTATGAGAAGAATCGGTGAGCCAAGCTGAAGTGTCAGTCTATGCGCCAGGATAACACCTGGAAAGGCAGAGCAAGTGTTTGGGTTTTGTGAAATGATTAAACTAAGCTAGCTTAATTCAGAGCAGCAGGAGCAACAGATGCTGTTACTGAGTTTATTTTCTTTTTTTTTTTCCAGATGGGGTTAGAGAAGTAAACACTGGAACATGAGAGAGATCTGTAAAGATATCTTTCTAGTCCTTCAGCATAGCCCAGCACTGCCCACTATAGTACATACCATGTGTCTTTGGGTCTTGGGCATTTGTTTTCCTCAAGCTAACATTGTTGTGGAATTGTTTTAAGAGCTTTTTCAGAGTAAAGTCAAAGTTACTGACTTGCACATCACAGATCCCTAAAAAAAAAAAAAAGTCCTCTCTGGCATTATAGAATAGCAGTGATACTCTGTGGACCACAGTGTTTTGGTTTTTTTTTAACAAACCAGACAGTGTTACCCAAAGGATCCTTTTGATCATCCTGGTCACTATAATAGACATCGCTGAGATATTTCATGCAAATACATTTCAAGCTTTGCAGAAGAGTCCTGTAGAAAGACAGGAAGTGTAAAAGTGTCAGGATGTTATTTTGCAGTTAGAAATAGAGTTCACACTTCTAGTCTGCTTATCATTGTGGTGATGAGACTTACATCCTTACCTTCAAATCCATTTTCATTACATAGTTCCTCCATCCAACCAAGAGCAGTGCCCAGCTGCCCTGTGCCCTGCAGAACTGAAAAGAAAGAAACAAGTGCTGCCCCAAATACTAACAGTATGAAGCTAGGGCAGGCAGTGAGTGGAAAAAATAGCAAAATGCAAATCAGATAGTCTTCATCCCCAGATTTCTCCTCACATCATCAGACTAATCTCCACAGAGCAAAGTTATGTGATGCCTCTTATAAAATCAAATTGTATTGGCTCTAACAGGAATTGTTCCCCCAATACTGCAGTAAGCTATAGCCAGAGAACATTCTTAACACTGGACTCCTCTCATACTTCTCCTAAAATAAAAAAAAAAAAATAAGTAGTTGTAGCTGCCTTCTGGCTGAATAGGCTTTTAATTTTTTTTTTATTATTATTATTTGCATGCCTAAACTGGTAGTTGAAATTCAATAATTTTAAAGGTCTAGTTCTCAGAAATTGCTTTTCAAATTACTTCTTGAATGCAGATGCTTTATCTCCGTTAGGGGTTCTGGAACATTAGGCACGGACAAGCAGTGTTCTTCTGTAGTGTCATTCCACCAAGGGGCTGACAGAGTGTCTTAAAAAGAATTACCAAGTCCCAGTCATAGATGTGTCCATTTCTCTCCCCTCCACATGACAAAGGGAATGGAAGGGATGCCTAGAAAGAGCTCCAGGCTGAATAGACTAAGGGGAAAGCTCTGTTAAAAACCAAGCTCAAAGAACAAGTTTTTGTTGATTTAAAACCAACCAACCAAGCAAACAAACAAAGTAAAAAACAACCCAACAAACACATTAAAGTATTAGCATGAAGTCCTGGGAAAGCAATTACATAAATACTACTGCTAGTCCTTCAGTTGAGGATAGACCCAGGGATTCAGTCATGGCTGCCTTGAGGTATTACAAAATCAGGTAGCTGCCTAGAACAGAAGACTGCTGGATATGGCTGTAATGATGCAGTTTATGCTGTATTAAACCCTGGAAAATCAGAGTTGCTGCTGCTGCTGAGTGTGATATTGGAGCGTCTGGAGAAACCATCACTGATGGAGTCAGAACAGTTACTGCCACTAATGCCAGCTTTCCATCTCTGTTCTACCTTCATCCAGGTGAGAACAGCAAGTCCATATTTCCCTGCCCTGCTTTACTATTCCAGATCCTCCCCATCTCATGAGAACCCTGTTATTTGTCCACCTGCTTGTGGCAGCAAAGCCCAAAAAGAAATTTAATCTTGCCCTGCTGAGAAGCCAAGGGCTGGCATTGGGTTTAGTGTTCTCTATTGTTTACAAGTAACCTAGATTTTTCCAGTGTCATATAGAAAATATGTTTTATTAAGTTGTGAGTTGTTGATTTCAGGTGACTGTTGATCACACTGACAGGAGTAAATAGGTCATTGGTAATCAGGAGCTAAGAACATTGGAAGAAGTCTAAGAATGACTGCAATTATGTAAAATCATGCAGAACCAATAATAATGAAAAATAAATTGTCCCTCCACTCTGAATGTACAGATGTAAGTGGAAACAAAATGGAGAAACAGAACCATACATATTAATGAGACAGTACCATCTAATCAAAACCCATTGTCTTCTGCCAGCTCAATCAACAAATTATTATAGAGGATAATGTTACACTCAGGAACTCTAAATGTTTATAAACAACCCAAATTACTATACTGCAGTAACTTGTCTTCAAAAGTAATCAAGTTTAATATTTTATCAGAAGAACAGGAGGAGAAATTTGTATAAGATCAAACAACTACATTGAGAAAGACATTTAGTTATGTTAAAAAAAAATACTAAGTTTTAAATTATTGTATGTGATTTTTCTGAGTTTCCCAGTGGCATAACTAAATAAACACAAAGTTGCCAATGTTGAAAGATTGTTCAGAATGCAACACTCTTAAAAACCAATAGAGTTCCAAGGAATCTTACAGGCATTTCTGCAAACTACTCTAAAAGTCTCTGAAACTAAGTACATTTCTTTGCATTCCATGAATCCTGTAAATGCCTATAAGACTGCTTTCAAACCACTATATCAATGCTAGTGTCTTATCCAGCATTAATATTTGGGTTTTGTTGATTCAGCAGTTTAAAATCTTAATTTTGTGAAGTTGTCATGTCACATGGTTTCCTTTCTTCCACTGTCTTTTATTCCTAATGGATAATAAATTAAGTGATTTTTTTCCCCCTCTTTTATTCCTCAGTGCTCTATGTTGTTTTCTTTTCTAAATTATTATATTTAAGTTCTAAGGTTATACATTGTCTTTAAAATTTTTGAAAGATTATGTAGTTGTATTTGATTTTTTTCATAAAGTAATATATATATGTATGTCTTTGTATGTTAGAGATTTTACATCCATTTGTATCATATATTGGTTACAGTCAACTCTTCTGCAGAGCAAGCATCTTTAGTCCATCCCATGCATCCCTGTGCATAGTGTATTTATCAAGTTAGAATTCTTCTATGTGCACATATTTATGCAGGAAAAGAAAAAACATACATTTTGTTCAACTGGAAAACCAAAAATTTCACATCTTTGAAGATTCCATTTCAGCATACTTCACTTCAAAGTAAAAGAAGCCTTTGTTTCTGCTACTCTAGTACTAATTAGGCAGTATGGGTCTGGGGTTTTGTAAAGTTATTTTATTTTGGAAACATCTTTTGTTACTATGTTTTTATTTTAATGAAGCCATTTCTGTATGCAGGACCTCAGCTGTATGTAAGAGGAAAGACAAGTAAACATCAGCAAGTATTGCAAGCAATGAAAGAGTTAAAAAATAATTTTATTTATGTCTTACAACAAAATTTAGAGGTTTTACAATAAGTAGTTAAACTGAATTCTTAAGAAATACCAAAACCGAAAAAGTACCATAAAATTCTAAGTGCATATTATCAGAATTTGTATAGACAATCAAAGTGAGTCAGTTGTAGGACCAGCTACTCAGAATCACTAAGTGTGTTCTACCTGTGTAGCCAGTGATGTAGCTTCCACTGAATCCACTGAAAGAACAGTTGGGCTAACACTGACAGCTTTACCAAATTTCTCTGAAGTGTGTTTAAAAGCTACAAATATATCTTCATTAGATGCAACCCAGCTTTCAGGTACAACATTTAAAGGGCATTAATATAGACAGAGATTTTAATCTCCAGTTCTTATGAACCTGTTACTAATTCAAATAAATATGTATAATTGTATATGGCTGTAGTCATTCCCAGCAAGACTAACCCATGCCTCTGTATTCCCCTTCACAGCGGCTCTAAAATCAGCTTATCACAGAGTGATGGGACTGTGAGATCACCTTCACTTTCTTCTTCTTCTTTACTGTTCTCGTCTCTTTTTTTTTCCTCCTGGCCCCACGAGACAAATTATCTAGTAACAAGCAGAATTATTCAGGAATGGTAAAGGCCTATCATGTTGTTTAAACACAGAAGAGTGGCAGAGTGATCTAAGCCTAGGAGTGACAGCTGTGACTGCTGGGATTTGTTGCCAGCTCTGAGAATGGTTTGCTCCATGGGCTTGCCAAATTTTCTAGCCTGTCTGTAAAATGGAACTAGCAACTAACATTTTTTGATGCCATAGAGCTAAGTATTTTTAAGTACTTTGAAGATGCAAAGAACTTTAATAGGGTTAAGTATCACATTTTATCTACAGAGACCAAAGAGGGTTTGCAATGTTTTTTTTTCTTTTACCCAGAGAGACCCTATAAAGCAAATTTAACCTCATTCAGGCCCAACTGTAAATCTGAAATGAGTGACGGACAGAAAAATCATGTTTTCAAGGGATATCCATGTCTAAGCAGAGGAATATTAGCCTATGGTTTCTTTGGAATTTGCCATAACGAATATGAATTTTCTTTTTTTTTAGTATCTTTTTTTCTGCATGCTTTCCATTATTTTTTTCTCCAGTTCCAAGATTAAATTTTAACTTTTAATCTTTATCTCTGCAATGTTTAAGAAATGTTAAATGATGAGGATTATATTAAAAGAGTCAGACTAAATTTTTCACAGAAAGTATGAAACAGTAGTATTCTGAGGTCTAAATAGAACTGAAACCATCAAAATAGGAAGCACAACCCTGTGACATCAGAACAGGTCCACTACAGATGACTAAGTATATAGAACTATTTTTCAAGGTACCTTCACACAAAATTCTCTATGTTGAATTAAAATAGAATAAAAATGGTGCAGAAAAACAATTAAAATTATCCAGGAAGTATAAAAACTATTTATATGATAGCAGTAAAAACTTGTCTTTCTAGTGCAATGGAATACAGCACAGAAAGACTTACGTTGATATAGATTGAGGGAGGTACAACTGCATCATACAGCACATAGCAGAAATACAACTTTAGACCTGGAAAACAAAGTAGGACATAGGAGACAGGGAATCTTGTATCAAATTATTTCCAGATCATGGAAATTTCCTTTTCAAAAAGGTACTACTATTCTACATCCTATTCTGGATCTTGTTCAGCTTGCTCAGCCATTTTTATGCTCAATTGTATGGAGGAGAATATCTGTAATGGAGCTTGTTTTGTGTAAACAGCAAAACAAAGACAGAGAAGGTGTTCCAGTTTGCTGTGGGCATATATTTTTGCTTTAATGCAAGCAATAAACCAAAGGTCTGAAAATCTGAAGTAGGGAATGCACACCTAAGCATATGTTTGTATTGGTGTAAATGGGCCAGAAAGACTGGAGTACAGCTTATTTTGGAATAACTCTTCCTATAATGGAGGAATTATAAAGACACAAGGTGGATAATCAAATAACCTCACAGTATCAAATTTAGTGTTCTAAAAGCAACTATGAGTAATGGATAATCGTAGGAGACTTGTTAAGACAAAGACTGAAAATGTAGAACAATAACAAATTTAAGTGTAACCGTAATAAACTACTAATATAGATTTATTTCACATTTCTGTGTGTAGTGAGGTATGTAACCAAACTTAGCACGTAGAGCCTTCACGAAGAGAATAAGGCAAACATAGTAGTTCTTCACCTCATATGTGATCTATGATTAAAGGTGAACAGAAAGCAATCATTCATTATTTCTCAACATCTGGTAACTAGGAATACCACGTGAAATTGTGTAGTGTTGTATTTCAGGCAAATGAAACATCTTTTTCCACATAGCACATAAACCGAGAAAAACCTTGCCAGGTGATTATGTGGGTGCTGCATATGGATTATAAAAATGAGAAAAAGAAATGGAAGAAGAGGCCATCAGTATTTACTAAACATAAAATTATTAATATGTATCTGTATCTGGCTCAGAAAATCCTGAAATCATTAGCAGCAGTCTGGAATTCCATGCTCGATCTACAGAGAGTGTGAGGAGACAGGACTGAATTTCTGAAGATCTTGGTATCAAATACTAAGGCTCAAGAGGTGCATTCTGGGCAAAGGTTCTGAACTGACAGGGGCAACCAGTAACATCAGCAGGAGTTACTAGGCTATATTCTTGATAGTCCAATCCTTGTGTTTCTCTTCCTTACGGATTCCTTGATTGCCTTAAGAAGCTTCACCAGCACTACCTAAAATGCATCATCTCCAGGCAGCCAGTTTGAAATAATCCACTGAGAGAACAGTTTGCAGTCACTTTCCTTTCTGAACTTTGCCTTAGCTTCTGCACCTGCCTGGGAAGAAACTGAATTTATGTGAGTTATTCTCAGTACCAATCCGTGAGATATGACCAAAACATGTAAGAATCAAAGATTGATTTTAACAAGGGCAAAGTTCTATTAGAAGTGAAGATCTAGGTAAAAGATAAAGGAATTTATTCAAACTTAAAAAAAAAAATCCAAACAATAAAAAAACAACTCAAAACTTCCATGAATTTGGATTTGAGGTTTAAGATAAGATTTGAACTGATTTATGGTTTTTTTTCTGAAACAATTTACCACTGAAAATAGATGTTTTTCAATTGAAATGCCAGTAGAGCTATAATTCTGCAGATAAAATTGGTAATGCAATAACACATCACAGTTTTCTATTGAAAACAATTAAGTTCATTTTAATGTATTGCCGAATTGTAACTTACAGTACATCTGTAAATTCTCAGAGGGAGGTAAATAAGGATTGGTTATATCACAGCTAATTAGTAAAAGATAAATAATGAAAACTCATACCTTGTTTATTGCTTTTTTTCTTGAAAATATCTTGAAAATGCTGGCATTACTTCACAGAGTATTACACTTCTGTGTTCGGAGGCTATCTGTATTTTCAGACTATGTCTGTACTCTCTTCTTCACAGCTGTCATAAATGTTCTGTAACACTTCAAATTTTATGACACTAATTACATCTAAAATGCTTGTGTAACTAATATGTAACTATATTGTAAGCTTGTGCATAGCTAAATTAACTTCTAGAGAAATTGCAATGCTTCTTCATTTATAAATTATATTATACTCTGAGTTGTAGTAGATCTAAAATATTTGTACACACTGTACAATCCTTGAGCTTACTTAATGAGTCCACATAGTGTTAGAATGGATTCACAGTTACTGCTGCGCAATGGCAGAGGAATTACAGAAGATGTTAGCCCATCGATCCACCTTAGTATTTTATCAATGAGTAGCATATTTATTTTAGTTAGAAATACCAATTCCAATGTATTACAAAATGGTTTAAAACTGCATTTGTAAATTACTTCATGTGCATTTAAAAATGAATGCTTTGTGCTCAAATTATATTTAGAAAGAATTAAAAGAAACTCAAAGCTATTCTATATATTTCACTCCAAAATATCCAGTTACTTCTCACAGAGGCAACATATAATCTAATTTTCTATCAAATTTCTAGCAAATTAGCCTATATTACATACCATGCACTCAATGACACAAAAGGTATTTTCCAACATAAATAATTTTGTTGTTCTATGAAGACAGGAATAAACACTTAAAAAAATCTAGACAGATAAGGCAACATTCCCCTCTTTTTTGTCCAGGTCATTATAGAATCATAGAATGGCAAGGGTTGGAAAGGACCTTCAAAAGTCATCTAGTCCAACCCCCACCCTCTGCAAGAAGCAGGGACATCCCCAACTAGATCAGGTTGCTCAGAGCCTCATCGAACCTGGCATTAAACAATTCCAGTGATGGGGCATCCACCACCTCTCTGGGCAACCTGTTCCAGTGTTCTACAACCCTCATTTAATTTTTTTTTTCCTAATATCTAATCTAAATCTACCTCCCTCTATTTTAAAACCATTATCCCTTGTCCTTTCACAACAGGCCCTACTGAACAGTCTCTCCCATCTTTCTTGTGAGCCCCCTTGAGGTACTGGAAGACCGCTATCAGGTCTCCCCAGTGCCTCCTCTTCTCCAGGCTGAACAGCCCCAACTCTCTCAGCCTGTCCTCATAGGAAAGCTGCTCCAGCCCTCTGATCATCTTCGTGGCCCTCCTCTGGACCCTTTCCAACTGGTCCATGTCCTTCTTATGTTGGGGGCTCCAGAACTGGAGTCAGTGCTCCAGGTGGGATCTCACAAGAGTGGAAGAGAGGGGGAGAATCACCTCCCTTGACCTGCTGGCCATGCTCCTCTTGATGCAGTCCAGGATGCGGTTGGCCTTCTGGGCCACAAGGGCACATTGCCTGCTCATGTTGAGCTTTTTGTCCACCAGCACTCCCAAGTCCTTCTCCTCAGGGCTGGCCTCAATCCATTCTTCACCCAGCCTATATTTGTGCCTGGGACTGCTATGACCCAGGTGCAGGACCTTGCACTTGGCCTGCTTGAACTTCATGAGATTGGCACGGGCCCACCTCTCCAGCCTGTCAAGGTCCCTCTGGATGGCATCCCTCCCCTGCAGCGTGTCGACAGCATCACACAACTTGGTGTCATTGGCGAACTTGCTGAGGGTGCACTCTATCCCACTGTCCATGTCGCCGACAAAGATGTTGAACAGGGCTGGGGCCAATACGGACCCCTGAGGAACACCACTCGTGACTTACCTCCACTTGGACATTGAGCCGTTGACCACCACTTTCTGAGTGCGGCCATCCAGCCAACTCCTTATCCACCGAGTGGTCCGTCCATCAAACCCATGTCTCTCTAGTTTAGAGAGAAGGATGTCATGCGGGACAGTGTCAAAAGCTTTGCACAAGTCCAGGTAGATGATGTCAGTTGCTCGTCCCTTGTCCACCGATGCCATCACCCTGTCATAGAAGGCCACCAAATTGGTCAGGCACGATCTGCCCTTGGTGAAGCCATGTTGCCTGTCACAAACCACCTCCTTATTTTCCATGTGCCTTAGCATGGTTTCCAGGAGAATCTGCTCCATGACCTTGCCAGGCACAAAGGTGAAGCTGACTGGCCTGTAGTTACCTGGGTCTTCCTTGTTCCCCTTTTTAAAAATTGGGGTTGTGTTCCCTCTCTTCCAGTCATCGGGGACCTCACCAGACCGCCATGACTTCTCAAATACAATGGCCAGCAGCTTGGCAATCCACCCTTCAACACTATCTGCTCTTTGCTTCTCTGAGACAGAGAAACAGAATCTCAGTACTCCAACTCTCAGATTGTTTCTTCAATATCCAACTTTTTGGATGCCTCATGGTTTTGAGTTTGTTGATGTTTGTACTAGGTTCAAAACTGACCTTAAACTGTATTTTCAAGAGATTCTCTTGGGATGTAGAATCTTTGTTTAATCTATTTGAAGATTGAAAAACATCTGCTTACCACAAATAATAAATCTTCCTCCTCAAACTCCTAAGTAGCTTAGTTGAATCCCATTCTCAGAATTTCACTAATGATTTCAGCTTTCTAGTTTTAGTAGGTTTTACAATAGACTTTTCTAAACACATTAAGTCCTATTTAACAACAACAACAAAAGACAAAAGAGATGGGACATTGCTTGAAGAAACTGACTTTTTCAAGTTCCATGTCTTTTACTCTTGGTCCTCTCCTGTGGAAATTTTGCATGAAAGTGTATCTCTGATAAGGGAGGCAAAATAGTCCTGTCCTAAGGACTTACCAATCCTAAACTTTTACAAATGGTTGGAAAGTTAGGTGAATTAGAACTTGTTCTTTTGTATTCTTAGAACTTTTTTTTTTGCCAAACAACTCTATGGTCATCTTTAGTGGATGATTACTGATGGCTGCCACATGACAGAGTATTTTTCTTGCTTGAAGCTTCGTAATCAGCAAAGACTGAGTGCATTTGAAAAAGATAATGTTTCTCTTTAATTAAAATTATTCAATCTGTGCTGCTATCATTTTGGAATCACAGACTAACATGCGAGACAAATATTAAAATAAAAAGCTACACTTACACATTGGAATTGGCTGCTTGCAAGAAATATGTATAGTGTCTTACAAAGACATGACAAATTCCTATGTTATACAGACAGTTTTTCCCAAATTGTCATAGACTAAAATATCAGAGTACTAGCAATCCTCTGCCTGCATTCAGTAAAAATATTTTTGAATTTCCTACCCCAAGAACCAGTCCCCCATGCAAGAAAAGATATTCCATCTGCCTTGAGTACAACATAAAAGAGATGGAACAAGGTGGCCTGCAGCAGCCCTCTTCTCCTCAGACTACTGTTCTGTTGACAGGAGTGCATCCTTTTTTGACAAAAGAGGAAAATAAATTATGATAAAGGCAAACACACCAAAAAAAAAAAAAAAAAAGAAAAAAAAAGAAACTGTTACCCTTTCTGAAACAATAATCTCTGCAGGGATAAAAGAGGAAATATCAGCCTACCCTCCATGAAAGATAGAATAAAGACAGGTGCTACACCAAATATTCCTGTACATCTAGTGGGAGGTAATTTAATTAAAAATAGCTGCCCTTAGGTGAAAATATTTCCTCTGCCTGTATTTGTTGCCCTGAACCAAAGGCTTCTGGCTATATGACACAGTTACAGGAACTACTTTTCCCCCCTTGGGCAATATTTTACAGCTGCAACCCCAAGTGCCAGAGTTGACCAGGATGATACTAATAATGAGATTTGTAAGGGTCATCTCTAGGGATTATGAGTGAAAACTGGATTGAATGAGATTCATGGAAAGGCAGAGTTCAAGCTGCAGGACTTGGCCTATACTTGGAATCTTGCAGACAAAAGAAGGAGAGTGAGATGAGAATCCTCACAGGAAGACAGTTTTGAAAGGCTTCAGCAGAAATAGGTAGGAAGGCCAGCAGCCTACCAGGAGGATACAGAAAGGAAACAGTTTATTTGAATATATAGGAAACATAAGAAAGGAGGGAGGAAAGAGACAGAAGTGATTATCCCTAAGGTGTCACATTCAGGAATCAAAATGAGGGGGAAAAAAAGCAGGCTGTGTAGGAATATTGGTTAAAGTGATATCGTATACCGCCATCCCTTGTTCCTTTGCAGAAATGTACTGGATTAGTTTTTCCAGATGTGTTTTCCCCACATCTGGCACTAGCTGATCTTTGCAGATTGTGAGGAAATACACTTCAGTTTGCAAGATCCCAGAACTTTTCTCTGGTTGAGTTTATGCACAATGCAGTTTTATTTGTCCGTTTCTCATTGAGACTCAATCTGCTTGGTCCTTAGCAGATTCCCTGGCATTTTGCATAAACACTAGATAAAGTTCAAGAGAAAACAAGTTTTGTTCTGGCAAATTAAACAGTTAAGGTCTTAATGACAAAATCAAAAATAAAGTTCCCATGATGGAAAGCAAACAAATAAAAAAAAACTTTCTTTGGTTAAAATTCAACAGTAAGGGTCATTTTGATCTTTCAGTACCTCACCTAACTTAGCATCTGGATAACTTGTCTGTAGAGCTGTATCATCTCACTGTAGACTGAACTTTTTTCGTCTTTTGTATTTATTCTGCTTCTTTCTTTACTCTTCTCTTGATATTTTATAATCCATTAGGAAGATAGTTTGAGTAATGGAAATCTCTTTCATGAAAAGGGATATAATAGCTAAAAGTTTTTAACTTTAAATACAAATAAAATCTTCAATGTGGGCTCTTAGAAAGAACTAATTGCAAATAAAATAATCTTTCTTATCTTTGGGAAGCTATTGCAAGACCATCAAATTGCTACACTACTTTACAGATCGTATATCTTAGAAAGTTTGCATTATCCACACATTTTAACATTAATCCCAGTCTCCGTGGTATTTCTTCAAAGAGACCACGCAGAACATAATGGATTAGCTGTTAGAATTGCTTCTTCTGCACTCCACTACCTTTTGTCATTTCAGAATCTCTAATGTCATATAAGGGAGCTCAATCCTGAAGACAGAGGGGAGTGGGACATAAAAACAGTCCTATTCCAATCTGAACGTTAGATCAGATAACTGACAAAAAGACACCTGATGCTGCTAAGGAGTAGCCTTAAATGTTGGATCCCTGATCATATGCATTGTTATCTTGTTCCCTGGCTATGTTTTACACCGCTGCAACTGGCTTTCTAGAAGACAAATCTATTAAAGAGAAAGCTAAACCTAAACAATGTAGATGCAAGTTAATCTTAATTGCTTGGTTTCAGAGTCAAGGATCGGTCCTTGATTATTTGTCATTTAACCACATTGACATAGTCAACAGAAGACTGAACGAAAAGAAGAACATTTTAAAAGGTGTAAAGATATGTGAGGAGAATAAGAGGCAAATTTGAAGAAAGCGTTAAAGGTAGTTTTGTTATCATAGCACTTTGAAGCCATTGTGCTTGGTGTGATAAAAGTATGGAACAAAAAAAAAGATAAGCTTGGCCTGCACAAAGCTTGCAATCATATTTATAAGGCAAGAGGCCAAAAATGGATGTTGTCAGACAACAGGAGGAAGAAAGTAAATTCTGAGATGATACTCCCTAGTAGTACTGGAAAGGCTAATTATTGGAAAGCAATAGATAGTACCAGTGTTTTTGCAGGACCTTAAAAGCAAAAATAGGAGGCTTACAAAGAAGGAAAAACAGTGAAAAGTAAAGCAAGTAACAAAAAAAAAAAGAGGAGAAAATAAGAGAAGACGTAACACTCATTGTCCTCAGCTACATTCACAAAAAACATTTACGAAATCAAGGAGTACATTCATCCTCAACTTGTGACTTTCTGGATATTCCTAGTGTTATTTTATATAACTTTTATAATTAATTCATCGATTGTAAATTACTGAAGTTATTAGTAGTTTACACTAAATATTTTCCTACTTGTTATAGTTACTTAGTTGAAGGACAATTAATCTCAAACAATGCAATAAATTTGTCAATGTTTGCTAGAACAATTAGCTGTAATAATTCTACTTATATGAAGTCAAAATCTTTATGCTGTTGTTAGAAATAATTGTTACATGTCAAGGGAAAGATGTCCATCAGTTACTTCTGGTGAGATTTCAGAGTGTATTAACACATACTGAATATGCAATTTTCAGAATGCCATTACAATGAAATTAATTATGATGGGTCTATTTGCTGTGATTTCTGTTGCTATTAAACTAGCTTTCTGTACTTTAAAGGAAAGTACATATTTCTCTGATTTTTCTAATTGTTCATAATATTGGTCTGATTTTTCTGATCCTCAGTGATAGGAAGAGTGAATGTTTCTATTCTCCCACCTGGAGGGTCATGCGAACACTAGAAGAAGCACCATATGAAAGCAGAATGCATTGCATTATATCATAGAAGAAGGAAGGTTTAAAGGAAAATGCTTAACAATGTTTGGCAAACAATCTCAACCTCCTTCTTCAGTGACAAATGCAAGCACTCCTATTTCACTCCAGTACTCTCGTTATTCCAGTATCTTATCTCTAACAGTAGTTGATGTTGAGATATTCTAACAATGAACAAGAAAATTGCAAAAAAGAATGCTTCTACTTAACACATAAAAGCAATTCCAATTACCAAATGGGCCCATATTTCCCTTAGTCCTCCTTTTGCTTCTGATGTACCTGTAGAAGCCCTTCTTACTGGCCTTTCCTGTCCCTTACAAAATTCAGCTCTGGGTGGGCCTGCTTTTGCTTTCCAAACCTGATTCCCTCATGTTCAGACAGTGTCTCTCTGTTCATCATAGGTCACCCATACATACTTCTAGCTCTTTTACACCTCTTTTTTATGATTGAGTTCAGTCAACTTTTCCTTGCTCATTCATACCGTCTGCTGTTGCTAGTCTTGCTCAACAACACTGACCATTTTTCATCCTGGAGGAGGTGATCCCTGCATATCAACCAGTTCTTCTGGACCCCTCTTCTCTCCAGGGTTGTATCAATTTGTCATTAATGCAATCCAGAAACCTCCTGGATTGCTTGTGGCCTGCTGTGTTGTTCTTCCAGCATATAACGGGCAGCCTATGCCATCTTAGGTTCTGAGTTCAGGTTAAGTGTCAAACATTTAGATATATAAAGTTAGGCAAGATGAATCCACTTCATTGCCTGTTACAGGATAGCCTGCAATTGCAGAGAATCCATAGAGCTGTTGCTAGTCCTATGTTCTTCTACACCAAAACATAATTAATGGAGCCACTGTCCTTTCTCTATCTTCCAGCCACCTTCTGTGGCCAGAAAGGAAAGAAATGTCAGGAGGCATGAAACTATTGTTTCTTTCATTTTAAGTACACAAGTTCAAGGTTTAACATGCTTTTTTTTTTTTTTCATTATCATGAGATAAAACTTCACGTCACAACTAACCTTAGTTCTACATGCATTTGCCAAAGACTATTGCCCATAATAAAAGTGGTTTGTTTTTTTTTTCTTTTATATCTGAATTCCATTTAAAAAAAGTCTACACCAGGCCTGTTTATTTTCAGGGAGGTAATTCTGAACTACGTGACCCTCTGAATCAATAAAAGCATCAACCTGAAGTTAGAAAGCTGTAAGCTATTTGTCTCCTGTACTCTTCTGTAAAGGGGGTGATGGGGAGACACTATTTTAACATATCATTATTCACTTCAAAGGCTGAAGTGTATATCCAGTAATTGTTATTAATTGTTATTAATTTAATAAGTGTGTTATGAAGGGAAAATAAAGTACTGTCCAGCTACAACAAACCCAACCCCAAATCTCAGAGTTAGATTTAAAATGTGAGTCTGTTTCCCCCAGGCTGTAATTGTAAGAGTTGGATAGCACTTTGATTGAAATAATCTGACTTTGTCTCTAACTTCCTCAGCTGGCCAGAAGCCTACTAGCAGCACAATCCATAAGGATTTCTTAGTTTGCACATGCTATCTGCACCACATGAATCAGTTCTTTATAGTGCTGCTCTCAGCGGACAAGTCTTGCCAATATCTAGTAGTCCAGATACTCAAGTCCAGACCTTAAAAAAAATGAGCTTTAGGGAAGAAAAAGAAGTACTGATGATTCATGGTTGCTTGTGCTCTAAAATAAAGGGTAAAGGTAAAGGGAAGCCTGAGGTTATAATTGGTTTATTCCAGCTTTAGCCACTACTGTCTATCAATAACTAAGTATAGTCAGGCTAGCATTTCTATGTGCTCCAACTATAACTCGGTGCCTGAAAATTGCTGTACACAATAGGTGTCTCTCTTCCCTACAAGTAAACACTGAATTCTAATTTAAAGCCATTTCAGCCCCATACAGAATAGGAATTGATGATCTGCTCTTTCACCTCTTTCTATTCTTCATGACAAATTGATCTGATAAACCAGAAAATTAAACAGTGTCTGGAGGAGCCAGACTAAACTCCCCTAAAAAAAATAGAAGAAATAGGATAAATATTTATTTGGATCAAACAAGCATTTCGATGAAACCTTAACTATAAATCATAGTGACTAATCATACACTACAGTGTTCAGAGTTACATACAAGACACTGCTAAGCATAGATGTGAAAAAAAGAGTCAGCACAAATTTAAAAAGAAATAAAGGCAGGAGTTATGAACTTGTAAAGCATATGATTATCCTTTTAATTACATAACCTACCCTGAAATCTTCCACTGAATTAATGAGGGCATACTGTCATCTTCTCCAAACAAAGAAGGAAAAACATAATAACAACAGTAACACATCAGAAACTAGAAATCATACCAGTGACTTGGGTGACAACTTTTACACCTGGAATAACAAACAGCAAAGACAGTGAACACTTTGAGAAAATCATATATATATATACTGTAAATTGTCTACTTATAAATAATACTTAGATATACTAGCTAAAAATGGATAAAATGTGTTAGAAGTTGCAAAACCTTAATATGGAACTGTTTATGTATTGTCAAAGCATAGAATTTTCCACACTGAACTGAGCTAGTAATATCCCTCAAAAGATATTTCTGAAAAGAGTGAAAAATGCAGTACCTAGCTGGTTATTGAGGAGGAAAATATTTCCTGTTTCACAAAAAGTACCATTTTATGCCTTGAAGAATGATACTGTATTGTTCTTCTCTTTCGTAAGTTATTGGGACTAAATAAACTAGTGACTTCTTTTAAAGTTACTTCATTCTACTGAAAGACATGAAGTAAGTGTTTAATCTCACAGTATTCTTCACCTAGGAAATTCCATTGACCCCAGAACTCAACTTTGGATATACACAAGAATGGTAACTTTATTCATTTTTTTTCCCCATGGGCCCTTCCTGAAGCTTGCCCAAGTAAGAATGTAATCCATCTTTTCTATCAGGCTACTGAACACACAAAAAAACAGTGCCTCAGAGTCTGAGCTTTGTCTGCATTTATTTCTAATGTGTGCAAGAACTGTAATGAGTTTGCATTGAGTTTGGATTTCACTGATTTAAGAAGAAAGCCTATAAGTCTTCACCTCACTGAAGCCTTGAGTTACACTGCAGTAATTTCCTTTTTAAAACATGCACAGCAACTACTCTGCATTGCAGATGTAACACTGGGAAGGTATTTAAGTTTTGATGCTCCTTACTGCTCATATGTCTTTAACTCTCAGACAGGTATTATCCTCCTGTTATTAGGGACTTTAAAAACAAAATAAAAAGATGAGTCTTCAAAGGGTTCTAAAAAAATCCAGAAATACCTAATTGATTATATTATGTTTGCTTAGGCCCTTATCCAAAGCCCACAGAAATAAATGGATAGACTCCTATATACCTCAGAAGGTTATAGGCCCTTTTTTTCTATCTGTTTTTAGTACTGTACAAACAACCACCTTTTAAAATTGTGAGATGGGTGAAGTAGGGTGGGTAGAGTCTTCCTGTTCTTTTTTGTGAGGACTCCAATCAAACAGGAGCTTCAGAATTATATAATATCAAATGTAACTGGAGGGAAAAAAGCCTCAAACCACCAAACACACAAAATCCAGTAACACAGCTTTCATTGTATTAAAGCTGTAAAGTGATTGTCACTCAAAACACCTAGTCATCCACAATGCTCTTCCAGCACACCTACCACAACTGAATTATCACAAATGAGGGTGTTACAGGGTTTTTAATCCTTCCTTCTAAGTAGGAAGTGCACTCATCTAAGTACAGACATTTAGTGAAATAACATGTTGAAAAAGACCAACTTCATAATCTCATTCCCCCTTCATCATCCCCTCAAAAATTACCTGTATTTTGCAAAGAAAGTTTCTCTCACTATACCTCTCTTTAAATCAAAATGTGAGGGGAAAGAAAACACAAACTACTGTTTTGCCCTTTGTTCACAACAAGAGAAACTTTTTTCTCAATCACCCACTGATTGAGATTCTGTGAGCTTGCTTGTTGGCAGAAAAAAAAAAAAAGGAAAATAAATAAAATTCATAGCCAATAGGAGTATTGTAATTTGTTAGCATTATAAATTGGCAGTATAAGCTTTATGTCAATCAGTCACCCTCTGCTACTTCATATGAACATGACTGTTGGAAAAGGCTTTGATCCACCCTGGCACCTGAAGTTGAGAGAAGTATTAAAGTCGCTCTACCACAGAGATGAAAGTGAACATTAATCTGTAAAACAACAAATAGAAATATATAAGCACGGAAAACAAGACACACAGCTAAGTGCTTTCCCATATCTAGTATGCATAAGCCAACTAACTTGTGGCATTACACTCAACAGAAAAAAAAAAAAAGGACTCTTTGTATATAATAGCTCTTTGCAGGTTCAGAACTAAGATGACAGCTGGAGGAGCGATGGTGCTATTTTTTTATCCTGAGAGTGTAGAAAGATGAGGGAGATGATACATCACTCTATTAATTCCTGTTCTGAAAGTGATAGTTTTGCTCTAAAGTTAATATGGGAGATATGGTTCATGGTAGTGTATTACAATATGTTACATAGCCATTGGTTACAGAAAGCCAGTCTAACAGAGTGGCTGTATGGCTTTCCCTCTACATGTGATCTTAGTTTTTGACAAGGTCAGGAAGAAATACAAGCATTTATGTGATACAAAAACTACAAATAATTTAGCAAAAATTTTAAAAACATCATTTCAATTGCAGTAAATGTCAATTTTCCCACTAAATGGAAAAGATGGTTACAAATACTACAATAAAAATGAGTTGTCAAATGCTGCAGAAAATACATTATGATTGTACCTGGTGGGCCCTGCATACAAGATTGACCATGGAAGTATGTGCCCTAAGACTCATGATGCTCTTGTGTTAGGGTATAAAGTACATTAAAACCATATTTGTGCTTTGTTTCCCATGATGCCAGGCATTCGAAACACAGTAATTTATGAAAACTCAAATCTTTCCCCAAGTATTCAAACAAGTATTGATATGGGTTACAATAAAGATAACTGGAAAGAAACATCTCCAGAAAACAGGAATGACAGGAGAATCAATGGAGTGTAAGCAATTGTGTGTCAAAATGGACCAGAGAACGTTAACTGCTTGTAGATGATTACAAAGACAAGACTGACCAAAGCATTACACATCTCACTGAAATTGCTATGAAAAATACATATTCATGAGACAACACTTCTTCCATTCCAACCTCATTGTAAACAAGGTGTACATATAAACAGTAATTGTGTTGTTCCAAATGCAGGAAATGCTCACTTGGCAAATTAACTTGCTAAAAATTCAGGTAAATTTCTTAGGATGCATCAGGATGAAATGGGAATCCTCAGCTGAAACAATAAAAAGTAGGGCATACAAATGCAAAATATGCAAATACTCAGGATCATTTTGGAACTGAATGCCATGAAAGTAGCTTGTATACATTCCTATACATGCTACAGAATGTAATGTAGGCAGTAAAATTCAGCAGCATATATTAAGCAAAAAAAAAAAAGGAGATTTCTCATCCTATTTGATAAATAAACCACTGAGTCTTGGAATAGGTTTAATCAAAGTGAAGAGAGAGCCTTCTGACTTAACTGGTAAATTTCTTGCATAGTAAAATGGGAAAACAGACATCAATGTCCACTGTAAAGTTCTATTCTGGAAAAAAACATTCCAAAATTAGGAACTCAAATTAATTCCAATTAATTAACTCCGATTAATCTGCAAAAGAAAAGAATTAAGCCTAACTGTTCAGAGAAATAATCTTCCCCATCACCTTTAGCCTCTTCCTACCCAATCCTTACTCAATACCTTTTATCTCCGTTCTAGAGCATATCAGGTTTTTCTGTGCTGAAGTCCAAGAATTGTGGGCTTTATGGCATGATTTCCAGCTAAGCATAGATAAAGTCCTAAGCCAAAAAAGAACTAAAATGGTCAACTGAACAGACAGAAAGCAGTAATAATTAGTAATTACAGAATCCCTCAGTAGCTGGGATTAGAAGGGACTTCTGGAGACACTTAGTCTAAACTTCCCTGCTAAGAGCAGGGTCAACAAGAGCATATTTCTCACTACTCTTTCTAGTCCAGTTTTGAATACCTCCAGGGCAGAGACTCCACAGTCTCTCTGAGCAACTTGTTCCAGTATTTCACCACTCTCGCAGTAAAATAATATTTCTTATGTTACAGTGTCTTAGTTTGTGCCTATTGCCTCTTGTCTTTTCAATGGGCACCACTAAAAGTCTGTTATCTTTACTTCCCTCCTCTGCCTCCAATCAGCTATTTATGCACATTTATAAGATCCCCTTGAGCCTTCTTTTCTGCAGGTCAAACAGTCTCAGCTCTCTCAGCATCTCATTGTCCATCAGAGGCTCCAATCCCTTCATCATCTTTCTAGCTCTTTGACAGTGTGTCCCTATCTCTTTTGTACTGAAGAGGCCAGAATTGAACCCAGCACTCCAGATTTGTCTCACCAGAATTCAGTAGAGGGGAAGGATCACCTCATTCCACCTGTTGGCAACTCTCTTCGTCATGCAACCCCAGAAGATGTTGACGTTCTTTGCTGCAAGGTAACATTGCTGATTCATGGACAACTTGTTGGCCACTAGGACACCCACGTCTTTCTTGCAAAACTGCTTCCCAGACAGTCAGTCTCCAGCCTTGGTGCATAGGATTGTTTCTCCCCATGTTCAGGAGGTCTTGCCATTTCCCTTTGTTGAACTTAATGTCGAGGTCCCCCTGGATGGCAGGACAGCCATCTGTCTTATCAACAAATATGCTCAATTTTGTAATGCAATCTGCCTAGCCCTCCACACACATTCCTTATTCTTTTCTAGACAGACGAAGTGCTCCTCTAAAATACTTGAAAAACATTGCTACTTAATCAAGAAAGATAGAGGCTTTTTTTTTTAAATTCACCTGTGAAATAATAAATAACTTTGTCTTAAGTTACTAAATATTTTTGTTGGAATTACCAGAGTATCTATCCACTGTCTATGCTGGGAGGAAGCAAAACATGACTTGTACCCTAATCTCAGGATACTATCCAAAATCTTTTGGGTAAAGACCCCATCATAGCCTTCAGTGACTGAGAAGATTAACTGCCACATATGCCATAGACTTCAAGCTACTCTTCCACAAGTTTTTATTCCCCTGCAAGCACGCAATTTCAGAGACAGGTTTAGATATGGTATTCCAGGTCTTAAATTGTTGCATCATATCACCCAGACATAGGCTGAAGGACTAATTTTGGTAAAGACTGTACTCAATGAATGCTCAGTTCCTAGATCAGGAAAAGCTTCTGACAAAGAAATATGCTCTTGGAAAAGACATATACATTCCACTTTGTCACCTCAAAATACTGCTTATCAGGTGGAGATCTGTGATTTTAAAAGGTTCTGAACTATTTGTTGTCTCTAAAGAGGACAGGATTCAGAGCAGCGTGAAGCTGAGGTACAATCTATCTAATAGGTATAGTTAGATGTCATTCTTTGATTGAATAACATTCAGTTTTATTGCATTACACCTGTGCAAGTAACCTAAAAGTACATTTGTATCTGGACTTTTGACTAAAATTTCAAGTCCATCTTGAAATCTTTATAACCCCACTCTTGCAGTTCTTGGAGTTTCCACTTTCAATAGCTCTCGGGGTTTCAGTTTTTGTTTTTTTTTCAGTCTTTATTTTTTTTTCCACTTCCAATTTCACATTTCCATTTTTTCACATATTTATTTTAATTTCAATCAGTACAGGTAGACTGATAAATCTAGGTAACATATGACCTAAGTGAATCTGATCTCAGCAACCCATGACTCTTCACCAAGGGGTACTGAAAATAAAGGAAGTCTTTAAACTAACGTTGGCCTGACTTTTAAAAATTAGTTATCTACACTAACCTAGTAAAAAAAAATCACTGAATATTCAGATGAAGCCTCTTGTGTTTCACTTTATGCCTATTATTACCTCTGGTCTTGTCACTGAGCACCTCTGAAAAGAGCCTGGCTCTGTCCTCATTGCATTGCATAGGCATTTGTATAAATTGTTAAGGTCTCCCCAGGCTTTCTCTTCTCCAGGCTGAACAGTCACAGCTCCTCAGCCTCTCCTTGTACATCAGATGCTCCAGCCGTTTCATCATCCTTGTGGCCCTTTTTGCTAGACTCCCTCCAGTTACTCCAAATCTCCGAGGAATTCAGAACTAGACACAGCACTCCAAGTGTGATCTTAACAGTGATGAGTGGAGGGGAAGGATCATCTCCCTCAGCCTGATAGCAACAGTCCTCCTACTGCAGCCCAGGATGCCATTAGCCATCTTTATGACAAGGACACATTGCTAGCTCATGTTCAAGTGTTGTGCAGCAGGACATCCAGATCCTTTTCTGCCAAGTTGCTTTGCAGATGAGTGGCCTCAGCATATACTGGTGCTTAGGGCTATCCCTCTCCAGGTGCAAGACTTTAGACTTCCCATTATTGAACTTCATGATGTTCCTGTCAGCCCATTTTGTCATCAAGCTTTCTTCTACAGATGTTGGAGAAAAACTACTACCATGAGAGGAAGTGGGACTATATTTATATGAGAGGCATCATCTTTTGTATTTATCAGTCCCTTTGGGTCCACTGAAGTAGGGGATATATTCTATAGCAGTATCTGAAATAGGTCAGATGAATTACAGCCTAACATTGCCTATTCATATCCACAATAAAGCGACTATAAAGGGAACCTGTGAGACAAGTTCAGATAGAGGCATTACACTGCAGTACCTTTTGCCAGACACCACATTTGGCCAGATGAATCCTACCACAGATGAATTCCTAGTTGAATGTGATCTAGGAATACCTCTGGGACATCACTTGTGACATAATTTTCTGGCTAAGGAAACAGTAATGAGATTTACAGTGTCGTGGAGCCTAAGGAGTGGGGCTGGTGCAGAAGGGTGAATGGGCCATGAGACCAGGATGATGCCACCACAGGCACTGCCCACACCAATGGGATGCAGTCCCACTGGGTCGGAGAATGGTGGGCAGAATAAAGGTGGTAACAGCAGCGAGCATTGATAGCTCTTGACACAAGTGATTCACCAGAACCATGGGCTCCATCAGAAGCAAAAGGAGACCGGGCCAGAGGCAGGTCCGAGGACAAAGCTACAGTACACATCCAAAGGGTCCATCCAGGAGGCATAGCTTGAGACAGACACACCTATACCTTACCTCATGCAGTGACTGAAGTCACAGTCCTGAACTGAAATGGAGTTCCTGGGCATGTAAGCAGAGCATCAGTCAGGGTCTCAGGTAAGGCTACTCAAAGCTGTTATGACCTGACACAAAGTCAGGGAGAGAAACAAATACCATGTCATCAAATGTTTTAGACTTTTTACAATTAAAAAATGCAGAATTAACATGAGTTCATAATTGCAAAGGTTTGGGGGCAAAAATGCATTTATCATATTGCACACAGTTGGAAAAAACATCTACTTATTTAAATTTTTTCCAGTCCAAACACAAATCTGGATGTATTTTCTTCTTAACTCTGAAATTCATTTCCTTGAATTACCTAATTGGAGACAGAAAAAGATAGAATCCAATGTATGAGATAATTTTTCATCTGACAGGTTTAATTAACTAACACAAATATTGTAATTTATTAGCACTTCTAATAATGTGACCTTCAACTGTTCCTCAGGGAAAAACAAACACTATAGACAAAGACATTTTTTTCTAAAATGACAGTGACTAGTGAAACATTTTCTGTTCAAGATGTACATACACTGTATTTCCAAAAGAAGCATAAATTGTTTTTATTTTTGAAAGTTTTATGCACACCACATTTTTCTTGTATTGTGACTGCCAAACAAATATATTTGACATTTATAATTCTGTTGCATTACAAAAGAGGGGAAATAAGGTAGTAGACTGAGCTTCATATTCTTACATGATGATAAACAACAGTAGTTTGCACTTACACATTATTTTTCATTCTTAAGATGTCAAAACTCTTTGCAAACCCCCCCAAATTTATATTGTTATTTTATGGATGGCAATCCAAGGATATCTGAGGCAGAAAGACAGAATTACACAAGGTCACACAGCTGTTTACAGAAATGTAATTTCACTTTATCAACTCTGTGAAATCAACAGAGTGAGAGCAGAAGATAGTTCTTGTGCTAATCTCCACCATGTCTTAGCTGGAATACAACCTTCTAGTATGAAAACAACAGAAATTTGCTACATTTTTTTTTTTTCAGTAGCAGGTGTTTCAAGTCCGCAGGGGTGCGGCTATCAGCTATCATATAGTTCCAAAGTACAGTATTGGCTCTAGCATCGTTTCCTAAAGTTCATGCTTGTTTTACTAACGGGAAAGCTGGAACAGGCGATTTTCACATTTTCTTTTTAATAGTCGGTTAGTGAGAAACATTAAAGGCAATCAAATTCAGTTCATATAGCATTTAATTCTTCATTCCTGTTTAACAGCATTTAGAGTAAGATAATCACACAGCCTCTTCAGGAGGAAGTCAGGTGATGAGCACAAGGGCGATTTGTTTCTTCAGCACTTTTCTGCACAGTAGTACATATCCAGTGAAAAGAAAGACCACAGGAAGCTCAGGAGGAAATCTTAGCAAAAGTACACAAACATCTGCAGTAATCCTGCAGTGGAAGAACAGCTGTCAGACAACCACTAGCATACATTAGACAGTGCAGAAGAAAAGATCTTGAAAGTATGGAGAAAGTTAAGGATCACATGCCCAGCTATGCTAAGATCTTGGACACCCCCTCTCAGTTTCTTTTCTCCAGACTTAGAAATGTATTTTGAGGAATGGCTGTGAAAATATTTCCAACATGGTTCCAGCTTCTCCTTCCACAGACATGGCCACTGGAAGCTCCTCACTTCCTACTATAACAACCATGAACATTGTTCATTGATACCTTGGATTCCAAGAGTACTATGCTATCAGAAATGTTGCCTACTCAACAGACAACACCACTGAGTATCTTACTGTATCAAATAATCCACCTATCTTTAGGATTTTTTTTTCCAAGGACAAATAGTGCCAGCAACTGGAGCTGGTTTAAGCAGTCAAGTGAACCCATTTTTAGAAATAAAATTACACATGCTTTGAGATGTATCTTAAGATTACACTCTCAAAAAGTCATAGTATAGTTAAAAGAGCTACATTAGATACATACATTATATTACATTATATTATATCTTTATCCAGAAAATCAGTCCCCCCAAAGTCATTAAGTCAAACACAGCGCGTCAGTGAAACAAATTATACAGTATTGAACCATACCATTCAAAAGAGAGGACAGATGACTAAGGCAGTCAGCAGTGAATTCATTCTGCTTCCAAGAATTTTATTTTACAGCTTTTATTTTTTGTAAAAATATTTAAAATTAAAATATTGTCCTTGGATATTTTGATTCAATTTAGTGTAGCAAGCAGAAGCCTCATCTAATTGCAAAAGTGGCAATGTTTCTCTAGTGGGCATAATCATTATATCTAGATAAAGGGATTTGGATTATCATTTGCAAAGTTTATCAGAAAATTTTTTATATTTAGAGTGCTATATAAAGTGGATATAATTCACTGTAGTTTTAGTTATTTTGACAGATAACTCCTTTTCCATCTGTGTCAAGAAACAGTCAAGTTTTTCCTCTGACCTATTTGAAGTGAGCAGCATTGAGGTCCTTGTGCATTGTGTGCTATTCATAAAAAAACTTCATGCAAAGGATAAATAACACAGTTCAAACTTACTGTGTTCTTTTGACTTTGATAAGCATCCAGATGCTTATCTGGGGTTTATCCAGGCCTGTCTGGTCAAGAAATCAGGCAGAGAATCTTAAAAGAATGTGTGTGCTTATGTGATTTCCAGTACATCCTATTTTCAATCTATTTAATAAAAAAAAATTTTAAAGTTGTTTTGCTATAAGATCACCAATCTGAGATTTCAGAGCGACTCACCTTCTTTAATTAACACTGTCATCACACTTTTGTGTTACGAAAATATTTTACTTCCATTTTGCAAAAATATTAAGCGTTTTTGCCTATATACAAACAGGTATGTAACAGGTATGCACACAGAACTTCCCAGTTTTCATTCACAACTGGAAACAAGACCTGCAAAAGTGCATCTGTCTGTCTACAGTAGTCTTGCATTTTTGTTTTCCTTAAATTAATTCCTAAAGCCATTTTAATCTTTGAGGTTTCTTTTATAAATGTGAAAACAATTAGTAATGCATACTATTAAAAAGTGAAAATATTGTGGCTATTGTAAATACTTATTGGGCAATAGATGGTGAGGGGAGATGCTGAATGCAATAAACCTTTCTCTTATGGCCTTCCAGGCAGAATCCACATGTCTGTTTCTGCACACATCTGTTAAAAGTCACCTGTAACTATGTGGTACAGGTAGTTGTGGAATAGCAATGCTAAAGTCCTAAGTTATCATCCTGACCTATGGAGTCAAAGAGATTTTTGTCATTATCTTCAGCATTGGAGCTTCAGTCTTTATTTTTGAAACCAATATGCTTTACTCACTCAGACCTGTGGCAGTTAAAGACACTGATACCTTACAGGTACTGGCTTATAAGGTTACAGGCGGCACAGCAGTGTCAACAGAGGAAATCTGTGCTTCCACCTCAGTCACTTCTCTATAAAGTCTGATTGGTTTTTGATACTAGATTTGCACTAAGGGATGCTAATATTAAGGCAAAAGTTCCTTTTTGCCAAGGCTTTAGGAGGGCAGAATCCTGCATCGAAGGGTTTATAACAGATGGTCAGGGAAAATAATGACTTAAACCAACAGAGCTTCAGTGTTGAAGCATTGAGGTCTAGAAAAAGCACCCTGTTACTAAGCAAAATGTGTTGCGGAAGTTATCCAAGCTTTCTTGGATTTTCCGGTTTAGTTCAATCAGAGCTTTATATTATTTTTTTTTTTTCCCCAGCATTTATCCAGACCTCAACAAGAATTTTTGCCTTTCCTGAATTTCATGAAGAATGTAAAAGAAGTTAGGTAACTTAAATTACTTCAAGAAAACTTTCCCTGATTTATGAACTAAATTTTCTTCTTTTCTCTTTGCAAATTAAACTCAAATCTTCACAGAGTTTCTTGTATTTTGCCTTGAAAATATGACAGTAATTACATTGAACTCCATAAATTCATAAATTTTCATATATTTTACATATTCTGTTGGCCTTAACCATTAATATAACAAAAAGAAGAGAAAAAAATTCTAAGGATATTTCTTAAGATTTTTTTTTAAATCAGAGTTAGGTAAATTTACATACATCTAGATTAAAGTCTTTCCTGATTATGTAGACATTTTCTATAGATTTCTCCCAGCCCTAACAATATGTTGGACACATCACATGTCTAGAGAATTTAAGGCCAGGTTAAGGTTTTAATAGATTTATGTAAAACATGTCAAATTATAATAAGATCTAAATAAAATTGTCCTTTAGCTATTTCTGTAACTTTCTTTATAATCTCCTGTGTGGATCAGTAACAATAATGCTGTAAAAACAACAACAACAACAACAACAAAAACAACCAATAATTTTGAAGCAGATATATAAATCCACAAGGTATTGGCAGATATTCCCATAGCCAGGTGTATCATGGGATTCTTAGTGCTCATAAATACGTCAGAAGTGATTAGCAATCCAGGTTTGGTACACTCACAGAACAACATTTTCAGTAGTTCTGGCATTAAAGCAATGGCTGATCATCAGAAGTCAACTCTGACGTCATAACTGCCCCTGCAGTGAGTAGGCTGAGGATGGGCAAGAATTTGTGAGGGGACACAGCCTAGACAGCTGACCTAAATTGACCAAAGGAATATTCCATGCCATACAGCACCATGCTCAGCAACAAAAACTAAGAAGAGGGGTTTTTTTGAGGATACTAGTCATTGCTCAGAGACTGTATGGGCTTTTGTCTATTTGTGGGGGTTGATGAGTTAGAGCCTTTGCATCATTCCCCTCTCCCCCTCCACCACCCCCCTCCCCACCCCCCGCTTCCTTCCCCTTTCCTTTGCTTATTAAACTATCTTTGTCTCAATCCGTGAGTTTTCTGACTTTTGTTCTTCCTATTATCTCACTCATCCCACTGGGGACAAAGACTGAGCAGGCAACTGTGTGGTTCCTAGCTGCTGGCCAGGGTCAATCCACCATAATTGGCATTAGAGGTTTTGTAATTGTCTTTACATCAAAGAAGGCTTTTCTTACTATCTTAGTTCCTCCACTTCCTGTGTATTGATGTGTGCTGAATGGTTCTTTCCTTTCCAACTTCGAGCTTTATCATCAATTTTATCCTTAGTACATGATGAAATCTGATACTAAATTCGACACATCCAGCAAATCTGAGTTCTGCCAAAATTGTCAGGAAGTAGAGATTACGAGGATGAATCTAATCTTATAATTCTATTGCCATAGTCCAGGAATATCTTGCAAACCTCGTTCATGTGTGATTTGCTGAGTGAAGTACCATTGCTGTAGAGTCAGTAACTTAATACAAGAAGCATCAACAATCAGGACAAAATACCTCAGGAAAAAAAATCATACACAATTTATATGATAACAAACATAAAGGACAGTTTAGGCTTTCACTTGAGACAAATTTTATCTTCCATTTAAAGAAGCACTACAGAGTGCCAGGTTGTCTTAAAATCTCTCCTCATAAAAGCCACTGGGATGAGGTCAGGAAAACACAAAGACACACAGAAATAGAGAAAAATTGGATGAAGGCTATAAGACATTCAGCAGAATTATAGGATAGTAAAGATATAAATTTACTCTTTCCTAACAGCTAACTCTTCAGTAGTTGGCTAAACAAAAAATGTCCATATAGCACTATGAGCACATTTGAAAAAAAAAAAAGAGAATGAGGTAGAATTTAAGAATGCAAATCCAAGTGTATGGTCCCCTAGAACCTGTCCAAGCTATAAGCACTTACAGGTTGACTGCTGTGTCTTCAGACATTGTTGTCATACTGGCCTCTAGACCTGACTGTGTTTGGATGGATCTTTAGACTAGGTGTTAATTTGCCTAAGTTCTAGGGAATGCTTAACCTGCACACACAAAAAAAAACCTATGCGTAACTGACACCAGCCATGATCCATACAAAATACTAGCCACACACAGATACATTCATTTTTCATCTCCACAATCTCCACTAGTTTGCTCTAAACCACTCTCTGAGTTTATTTTATTTGTATGAATGCTCATTACCAGATGATCTGTTTAGCAACTTCATAATTATTTCACCTATTTAAAGTTAAAACTATGACATCTGTATTGGCATAGTTGTCTCAGACCCATATTCTTAACACTTTTCATACATTCTTAATATTTTTTTTATACAAAGTGATGAAATGTCAAATACAATACCTATATAACAGTGGAAAGCACAAAAAAAAAAAAATGTTCATTCTCAAAGTATAACAATAGAGCATGTTTACCAGAACAAATATTTTGCAATTATGTCAGAAACTGCATGTTACTGATCTGTTCCTACTTTCCCTAAAGTTTTAAAGAACCATACCTGAATTATACAACTTCTGGAAACTGGCACTTTAAAGTAAATTTCCAAGTCATGAAATCTGATTATTTAAGGAATGTACTCTCCATGTACGCCTGCATGCTTGAAAGGGCTAATGGAAAGCTTCTATTAAGGTCTACTTAGTGTCCCCTACATTATTACTGATACAGAACTATAAATGTATGAGACATTTGCAGATTAATAAAACAGAGAAGAGATATACAACTGAAGGGGAAAAGCTTTTTGACTTTGCATCTTGTCCTAGCAACATCACCTCTGTACATAGTCAAAAGGAAGACAGTTCCTTCATTGCCTCTGGGGAAAATCAGCTCATGCCATTCAACTACACTCAAAGACTCTTCCTCCATTGTTGCTAGCTGAACTTTGCAGGTTGTCAACTTGTGGAGCAGCATCAGCATGCACAGTCCATTTAATTCTCTTCATCCAACTTCAAAAAGGAAAGGGAAACGGAAAGAGAAAACTTCAATGCCTTATCTTTATTCCAAAGCATATATAACCTAAGGCTTTTATGTCCCTCTATTTCCCCCCACCCTCAGTTATCTAGGAAAAAAACTCTATGATCTTGCTTTAAATCACTTAATTGCTAATCGTTCAGAACTTCTTAAATTCTTTAAAGAATAGAATATTATTTTCATCTTCTCAATACAAGGCCCAAGCATATAAATATCTTTTCAATCTCAGCCAATGAATTATTCATAGTACCCCAGGCGGTGTGCTCCATATCATGAAATAAATAACTGTATTTGATAATGTCATTATCAAAGAAAGCAGTTTTCTTGACTTGAACAGAGCATTGAAGATAGACTTATCAGTGCTCTTTTCACTCTGAACCCTGTCCACAGTACCAGGAGGAGACTCATATCTGCACCCCCATCTTGAAGAAGTACTTCTAGTGAGGAACTTTCAAAAGGAGATTAAAAGGAAGGAAGAATGGAGGACCTATCATGATTCTTGTTTCATCCACATGAAGTACTACAGCCACTTCCATCAGGAAAAAAAAAAAAAAAAAAAAGTACTTTATCAGTGCATAAAGTTTTCATGTTTTAATGCACAGGAAGGGTTCTTTTTGGTACAAATTTGATGGAACCAAGCTGAAGTTCTGTATGTGGGCCCCATGTCGAGTGCACAGTTTGGAGAGTGAACACGCTTTAGGTAGGTGCAACACATGGTTGGGCCTGGCAACTGGTTCACACTTGACTGGCCACAGAGATGAGATGTGAATGTACTGTCCTAGAGACATAATGAAGTATAGCAGGTGAGAAACTGACTCTTAGCACACTGTATCTGTCACTAATCAGTTAATCAGCATTTCTGTTACAATATTAACATTAAGATGAAAGTTTGACTCCTTTTCATTTTCTTCATTTTCATACATCAGAACTGTTTCTTTCATGTAAGAATTTTTTTTTGTTTGTTTGAAGTAGGTAAATGAAAGAGTGGAAGGAAGGACATCCTTGGCTTTTTAACAATCAAAATGAGCAACACTGGGTTAGAAATATATGAAGGCATTTCTGAAGAAGAGGGTATATTAATTACCTGATTAACTTCATTTAAAATTTCTCTTTAGTCATAAATAAATATACACTTCAGTTAGACAGATATTTAGACACTTCTGTCTACCTCTTTCCAAATACAAATGAATTTACAGATGAAAGATGGAAAACTAGGTAGACAGAGTAACAACCTAGCTGAACAAATACCAGGAGATCAAAGTGGTTAAATAAACAGAAGCAGTGGCTTTTTCCTGATTCTTAATTTATACTTGCTGTGTCTATAGTTCCTGATACTTTCAGTCCAAGGATAGGAAACAGTGATAATAAAATACAGTGTGATTATGTGTCAATTTTTTTTATTCTCTGTTTCTAGAATCTCATGATCCTACAGAATTTCCTCCCTGCACCCTGCTCAAAAAGGCAAAAAACACTACCAACAGACTGAACCTTTAAACACATATTCAAACATCTTGAGGTCTGTTCATACAGGGTGCCTGTAGGATGCATTGAATTCTTACATTCACGTGAGTTGTTTGCACTAACAGTGTTAAGCTCAGTAAGTTCATTCAGACTCAAATCTTTTGAGTGGAGCCCATATGACAGCTAGTGCAGATGTATAACTGAAATATCTGTGCAAATGTTGTACCCTTCCAGAAACAGGTGTTTGAGTATTTCTAATATTAAAGTTAATTGCAGTTGACTTCATTCATTCTGAATGCTTGTACAGTATCTTTAATGTTTTCCATTTGGAAATAAACTGGTCTACAGCTCTGAGTACCAGAATCTGATCTTCAGAGTCCCAGAGTACTTGCAAACCCATTTGAGATCAGCAATGCCTGCTAATGTTGACCACATCATATAACAAAGAGTTAAGTATTTCTTGTTAAGTAGATAAGGTAACACCCACAAGACTTGATCACAAGTGGTAAAATAGAACTAGGAATTTAGATGTTTAAAAGCAAGTACTACAATCCTGAAAAAACCCAACTCTGCTTTTGTCTGACTTAGAGGTATTCACTATGCTGTGACTTTCCTGTTATTCTGTACAGTTAATGCATTTATCCAAAGACTACATGAACAGCTGTTTCAGTAGAGTCTTGAACAAAGCACTTCTTCATTCAGGTGAATGCCGGAACCACTAAGCTAGAGTAATGCTTATCATGTGTTCACGTTTGATACCCTATTCTTCAACTTTGTGTGCTGCATTGGCACAGTTTCAACAAGAAAGGTTAAAAAGTACCATTACCTAGCATAACTTGTTGGCTTAGTTAAAGGATATTGTGGAGCTAGTCATACTAAAGTGGGAAATGAAGCCAGTTCTGTTCTCTCTGGGTGAATAACTTAATTGTATTAAAAATGGGGAGCTGTTGTGCCTTGAATCATTTTATGGATCTAATAAATGTTATTAAACTACTCGTTCTTTAAATTTTTAAATTATGACTCAGTAACAATAAAGATCCAACAAACTCTGTGATTGCTTTTAGTATCCTTAGCTATTAACTCTCTTTCTGCAGAGAGGAACTCCCCAGAAGAAAAGACAGATGTCTTTACAAAAATGATGCCAGGAGAGCAGAGGAAAAAAGACATCATGGAAGGCACTTGTTGCTGACAAGAAAACAGGTTGCAATGCAGCAAGTGCTTTGGCAAACCATGAAGACCACATGGGGTGTGTCAAAATGTACCCAATAGAAGAATTCTGTCTGCAAGCAGCCTGTGTACAGGCAATTATATTACAGGCATTGGCACCAAGGGACAAAATCAGCCTCAGAGGACTGAATCAAATAGAGCTCAAGACACATGTTGTGAAATTGCCCTAAGAAACAGGCAAGCAGCCAATAAAGCATAAGGCAGCATGGTCAGAAATGAGTTGTGTCATAGCCTTACATATGGGATGAAGAAAAATCAGAAGAAGAAACTCCTTTTTTGTCCCAAACTCTGATGCAAAGGATAAAGGTATGTCCTATCTGCCTCTTTCTCTAAGTGCCAGAGTATTTACAATATGCTTATCACAGAAAAGAAATTATTAATCTCCCAATAGAAGTAATATTGAGAACTGAGCTCCATAAGACCAGTTAATATATGTAGTAAGAATATGACTATTTTAAATATCTCTTCATAGAAAATGTATGGAGAAACTGATTGGTAAACACCCTCTGTTTATAGTAGCTATTTAAATTTAGCAAAGTTATCTCACTGTTACAGAACTACAAGAGAGTTGATACTGGTTAATTCTGCAACAAATTCTATAGTTTCAAATGAACAGTATAAAAATAAATGTTTTAAAATTATATATAAAGCCTAAAGAATTCTTCAGAGATTGTAAAAATACAGGTATTCTTTCAGGAAGGACTGTGCAATGAGAGAAGACTATGAAGCCAAAATTTCTCATCTTTTTTTTTGACATATATATTACAAATTTTTAGTCTTGATAGACTAATATTTTGAATTTGTATCAAATAAAATTCAAATGTACATTTCTGGGGTTTTGTCCCCAATTTCTTTACTGATTAATGGATTAAATACTTAGATCCAGCGGGAATAATGATGTAGCTACGTCCTACTGTTTAATAAAGAAGGAAAGATTTGGGAGGGAATAGCAGAAATAACAAACTTACACTTTCTATGTGTGTTTATTTTTTCTTAAACAGAATATAAATCAGAAAATTACATTGGTTATCCAAATTGCAATAAAAAGAGCGAGACTTTCTAATTTCACAAATGGGCCAAATGAGTCTGTATGCAATCCAAAGCTCTCAGAAACAACTTTAATGTTGCATGCTGCATACCTGTCCAAGTTTAAGGCTGTCTGCACTGACTGAACTGTCATTTTAAAAAAAAAAACCAGAATTAAGAACAACATACCATAAAAACTGTTTGCCTTTAAAATAGCATTGTCTGGCAGGGAAGTGAGGGGAGGGAAAACAACACAAGGAAACACTTCCTTCATTACGGCTAAAGTGAAAAAAAAAATCCCTTAAAAATTTCAAGGTAATCAATGCCAAGAGCCAGACGAGACAGGCAGTGCAACGGCCAGCCTTGCATGTTATTTCAGGCAGAAGCAGGAATATCTACACGTAGTGATACTGTGTGTGCCTCAGAAATGGAACCATTTCTCACAACGCTGGCTGTGTTCTGCATGCAAGCCACAACACTCCTTTGTACAAGGTCAGCTCCTCTTTCTAGTTCTTATTATTCCCAAAACAGCGGTCCAACTCATTGATACGGTGAAAGAGTAATGTCAGATGATTGGCAAGTGTCTCACCAGCAGGAAGTTAGCTGATAAGCTTCTTAAGCAGTGAGCTCTAGTAAGCAGGAAGCACTGGAACCAGCTCGAGGAAGTTACCCTTAAAATTGCTTTGCTCAGACCTCAACCTCAGTAGCCTAATTAGAAGTTGTTGAAAGGAAGAGTCTCTGGTGTGCATTTTGCTATAGACAAGACTCAGGAAACATGTTGCTTGGACGGCAGTAAACAGACAGGGAGATAAATGTTTAAAAGCTACCATAAAAACATATCAGATATTTCATGAGTACAATGGAAAAAAACAGACTAATATAAGTGGTCACTGAAAGGTTTTGAAGCAGCCTGGGATAAGTCCCAGCGGAAAATCAGCAGGCAAACAGCCGAGCTATGCAAATGAATATTGGCAATTTGAACATTTCCTATTTGTGGAACCCGATCAGGCCCAGAGAAAAGAGTGCTGCATAATGAGGATTATCATATTTCTCCACATGATGTGCTGGATAGAAAGAGCACTAACAGACCTTTTCTTTATAGTGATCTAATCATTTAGACAGGCACTCTCATTCTTTATGGAAAAGACAAAGCATATTAAATTAAGAACATTAGATTGATCTAATGATAGGATGGCAGTGTGAACAGAGAAGGGCTCAGATGTAAATGCATGATCTGCTAAGGTTATTAAAATAGCATTCTTCTGAGTCTTCTCTCTCACTACCCTGAAGTGGTAGTGAGAGACTAGGGCTGCATCCTCATACAATTATGAGATCTCTAAACTCATGAAGGCACTCAAATTATTCTAAAAAATCTCTCTATATAAGGATTTATGTGTATTTTTCTCTATATATAAAACAAACTCTGATTATCATATTATTCTGAATAGAAATCAAAAGGGATTTTTTTTTTTAAGCAGTGTTCCCGTTCCTCCTCGCCTGCTACTGCTGTGACACACCCCTTCCCCCATTAAGAAATCTAATTTCTAGATCCAAGAACAATATCTTGAGGGTGCGAACGTTAGCTAGCTATGGCTGGTTTTGGAGCTGCCTTCTACCTATGGCAGATACAGCTTTGTTGCTAACACTGTCACAGATGAAAAATCATCACATGCCTAGTTAAACATCCAAAGCACACACCATTAAGTACCTTGCTCCACTGTGCAGGCAGACAGGGTCTAGCACCCATAGATGACACCAGGGAGTCTGAATTATGCATTTTTCTCTCAAAGCCAATTGTCAGTGTAGTCATCTAAGTCCATCATAGATGCTACTGGCAGCAGGTCTTTGTCGATATGGTCCCTACCAACAATTTCAGCTGTCCTTAGATTCTTAGAAGAAGCATGTAGCTGCCACTCCCTAGCAGCTGCCCTTAGGTTCTTAGAAGAAGCATGTAGCTGCCACTCCCCAGCAGCTGCCATCTCCCCTTTTCATAAAAACAAGGGGTCTTTGCAAGGGAGGACACAGCTACCACCAGGCCCAGCTCCATTAACTTTGTGGCACTGATATCCACAATCCTTGGCAGAAGATCAGCTATCAAACCCTCCAGGATCCTCCCTGAAACTGTGGGCTAGGGAATAGGAACTTATCATACTTAGTGAGTGCTTGATGGAAGCACAGGAGGATGGCTATGGCGTGCAATGGATCACTGGGCATTTGTGACATATCAGTGGAGTTGGCAGCTTGCGGTTTAAGTATTAGTGCTCCCATATACACCTCCCTTTTTACTCCCCCGCTGATGGCACAGACACATTCTACAGCCCTTCGAAGTTACTTAACTTCAACACGTAGGCACAGCAGGGGGAACTAAAGACTGGAAGAAGGAATTATCTCTGAAATCCCATCTTGTGTGGGTAGATATTTAAAAGCTGTAGACATATACATGTATATATGCAGAGTTATGCATATATATGTGTATAATAAATGCAACAAAAATATGGATCATAGTGGAATTTCATGAGACAGCGCTATACTGTAATTTGTGGAGTATATGTCACAGACACAATAGAAAGTTAAAGCTTAAAGGCATTATGGACTGTCATGTCAAATCATACTTAAAGAGCTTTAATATGTGGATTACAGATACATTAAACCATACTCTCCCTTGACTATTATGTCAATGGGACTTTGCATATTTGAATAATACTGCAGTGTATAATCCTAGTACTACGCCTTGCATGCACAATAAGTCTGGATATACCTGAAATTAGTAGGAAGAGTCCACATTCCTTCTCAAAACAATAGTTATTTTTTTTAATGCATAAGCAGAGGAACAGATACCATTGTTTTATAAACTCCCTTTATACGAAAGTTAGCAATCACAAATGCACATTTATGATAAAAACCTGTGTGTGTTTCAATAAAACAAACCAACATTTTCCCACTCCATTCTCTTGTAATTTTCAGATCACTACTTCTGTGCATTGGAGCTGAACTGAAGATCTGAAAGCAACTATACTATCTTAACTACTTCTTTTCCTTTCTGCCCTCCGAATGGGTCCTCGCTGTTCCCAATTACTGAACTGTGCTTTCATCTTCTCAAGGGAGATTCAGTCTTTCCACATCTCTACCTACCAGTGCTCCCTCTCTCAAACATTTATTGAATTTCATCACCTCCCTTCCACCACAAATTCTATCTATCTCCCCACAAATCCACAAAGAGCACACACTTGAGCCAGACTTCCCCTATACTTACTGATTTGTTTCTTCTGATGTGTTAAGAACAGGACATACAGTGAGGGAGTGAACAAAACAAAAACAAAACCAGTTTGGAGTTTCTAGTGCAAAACTTTGTTCCTGCAAAACTGATTCAAGATGGTTATGTCTGCATTAGCACTTTCTATTAGGCAATAGGACCATATCTATTGAGTGAAATAACTGCTGCTGAGAACCTGATGCCCGTATTATATGCATTTTTTTTTTGTCAGAGATTTACTTCAGACTAACTCCAGTCTTGCACCTTTTACTGACTGCCACATAGCAGTTGGAACAATTTGGTTTAATTTCATCCCAAAGTAATTCAGTTTATGCATTCCTAAATCACTCAGTCTTGGAAACTAAAGTAGTTACCAATGGAAAATTTGCTACAAAGGTCTTCCTCATCTGAGTTAAAGGCTAATGTAGATGCATACACAGCAAAAAAAATGATATTTTATTTCCAGAATCAGCACAGCTAACTTTGGCCACCAGCTGAAATATTAAAAGATTGAGAATGTAGTTGTCAGAAATCTTTCTCTTTTCATAGCTGAGAGAAATAGAGCTTTCCAGAGGAGAAATCAGTAGAGGGCCCAGTAGAGCATGCTACAACTTGATATTGTTTGATGTAAAGAACTGAAAAAGATTCAAAGAAGGATTGGAGGTTTTCAAGCACAACATGAATATCTGGAGTTTATGTGTCGAATAAAGCAAGATGAGCTTCTGAAACAATATCTAACTTTTAGGAAAAATATGGGACTTGTATGGGAGTAGTTTATACAAGGATTTGCTACTACATGATCCTTGGACTTTTTGTATCAACAATAGATATCCACTGTTGGATCTGGTTCTGCACTAGAGAGATCATAAATCTGATCTCATAGTGAAATTCTAATCTGCATAGGTTATTCCACCCTTCATGAGTAGAAAGTCATTCTCTGCCTGAATCTCAACCACAGATCTGCAGCAAAATATGCCTTCAGAAAAAAACCATTTTTCTCTTTCCCTGGTGTTTCTTTCTGTCTCTTTGCTCTGGTGTTTTGTCTTCACACATCCGATTGGTTTTTATTTCTTACTATCTTCAAAATCCTCTGTTTCCATCTGTAGCCTCATATTTATATCAGCACTGATTGAGGTCTCTATTTTTCTATAATTTATCTCCTCTAGTTTCCTTCCTCCCTAATTCTGGATTTCCTTTCTGCTCTTTTCTTCTATTGAGAGATACTGTCAATCTATGCTTACTCTAGGGTTTATACTGTAAGATTTTGTAAAGAAGGAGGGACACATCTATAGAGTGCTTGCTTATTTTTGAAGCCATGAGGCAGTATCTACTTTTCTGTAGTTTAAGTGGTTTGCCTTTTCAGAAGGACAATTTATCTTTAGATAACTTTTATTGACACTCAATCTATCTATCTAAAAAGCCACAAGAACACTGCCTGTAACAGCAATGCTCAACTTCGGTCATTAGTATGTAACAGGAAATGGCTGGAGGTATTTGCATCCACACTGTCTTGGAGCAGATCACAATTTTTTTTTTTTTTTCCTACTACAATAACCATCACCTTACTTGTGCTGTCGTGCCCAGAGAATCAGTTGGCTCACTTCTGATGGAAAAAAATAAACAAAATGTATATGAAATGGATGACAAGAGAGTTTAGGCTCAGGTCTTGAATATCATAGCAATATGGACACAGCCAAAGAGTACTGAAAGAAGAACCATCAGCTGGCAAAAACAATCCACAAAATAGTGGAGAATGTACTGATATCATAATCCATGTAGAACCTCTTAAGGGGTTGCTACGTGGGTTGAGGTAAGAAGGAGATGACAACAGGGAAACAAAATTATTTTTGGTGGTATATCCCTGCTATATTCCACCACAAACTGCTTGCAATCATGGATGAGTATGTACAAGCCATTAACAAATCCTAAATGTTCTTGTGGCTAAGAATTGTTTTAAATGCAGTGACTATTTTATATGAGCAGCAAGAAATAAAAGCCCATGTTTAACTAGTTTATTAATAGGTACCTCAGGTGACTATGTTTCAGTCTATAGCATTATGCTTCACAACTTGCATTCCTAGTTCAATAAAGTTTAACCTTTTGTGTCCTGTTGCTCTGTCTAATTAACTTTAAAATTCTTTCTAATTATTAACCTGAATTCTTTATTATTTTCCCTTTTTCATGGATGATTTAGCACAGCTTTCATGCCTGATCCCACTCCCTCCAACTCATGTGGAAATACAGTCTGAAGGAAAGCTGAATGCTTTAGCCTTGATGCCTAACTGCCTGTTTTATTTTCTCATACTGGATTAGTCATTCAGTTCTGTTAGGCACTTTGATCAGTATTTTCTCTGCGTTCTCTAACTGGATGAATAAATTCAACATGGCTGTGTAGGTTTTTTTTTCTTTATATATGTGATACTTACATATAAGTATCATAATAAATCAGTTTTTAAGATAGTTATCCTGTAGCTTTCTTTTCCCCTCCTGTGGAGATAAAGACTGTGATAGTTTAGTTATAAAGTTCTCTGTTCATAGCTTGTCCCCCTGTATGTGATTTGAAGCCACTGAAGAGTATATGAACTAAAGCTGGGTGCTTTTTTTTGAGTTTGTCTTTGGTTTTGGCTATTTTCATAAACAGTGTAATTTATTCCACCAAGTCTCCATAACCCTTTAAATTGCAGTACAGCAATGAAACATTCAGGCTTCAGGAGAAAATTGCTCCTGGGGAAAAAGTCAAACCTTCTTCCCTGTTATATGATACCAGAGTTTAATGAGTATGTAAAGTATCAAATTAAAAAATGTTAGCAGTTTATTATAGCTGAGCAATCACTGAATGAGAAACAGATTTCCCTTTCATTGAGCATTAAGGACATGACCTGAGGCTGATAAGCACGCTGCTGCCTCAGATTCAACATTTGATTTAAGGCCCGAGTAGTTGCCAGCCAAAAATCAACCTAGGTTTTGTTTGTTTATTTAATCAATAATTTTCCAAGCTGCTTATAGGAGAGAAGTACTGTAATGAATTAAGAAATTAACTAGGTTTAAGTTATGCATTTAAATGCATCATACTCAGCTTTTTGCCAAGCTACTGCAATACAAATCATCCTTTGAAGATAGCTAGACCCTTCACAATTTCTTACAGTTTTGTGTATTTCACCATAGTTCTGCACACTTTCGGTACCCATTTGTCTTCTCTGATACCTATTCCTCAGCGCCTGCAATATATGTTGTTAATGGAGAAATTACAGCTGAATTACCCAGAATGGAGGCAATGCCCCTTAATTCCTACGAGCTACCCAAGCCCACCTTGAAGGTTTTGTGAAGTTCTTTCCATGTGCCAGGACTCCCAGCTATTCTCTTTCTGTAATCACGAGTTCAACATTTTACAAACACATAGTCCCCAGCACCAGGACATATTCCCATGTGAAGACCTCTGCCGAAGTTCCATGCCTGCCACAGGACAATGGCTTGCACGAGCTGCCACCAGTGATCATTGCAGCTTCCACATAGCCAGGTGTGCAGGTTCTTTTTTGCACCAGCAAGGATGAGTGAAATGACTGACGTGTGCCCAAGTCCAACTTGATATGAAGTTGGGGGTGTGCTGAAGGAGTATAGTTAAATATAAACCTTAGAAGGTCCTTTAGCCTTGACAGGGCTTCTGCTGTTAAACCCTACACTGCTGTTTTGTGGAGTCTGAGGCCCTCAGCCACCCTGAGCAGTCACTTCTCCTGCTCCACATGATGAGGTGAGATGTCAGCCTAAGCATGGACAGGAGTCAAGATCAGGCCCGGTGAAGGAAACAAGGGTCAGACACAGCCATGGGATGGCCAGGCAGGGTCATGGGGACAGGGTCTGGACCCATAGGGCGAGGGTTGGGTGCAGGCAGGTTTGTGAGGTGGCAAGACTGGAGCTGGGACGGGCCAGGCTGGCTGAGCTGCAGCTGACAGCAGCTTCCAGGGCTGGGAGTGGTGGGATTGCAGCCTCCTCACTGCTCACTGTGCTGCCCAGGAGCCTTCCTGGGATCAGCAGTGGGAAGGGGCTGCTCTTGGCTGGTCCTCAGCCCCAGCAGCCAAACTGCGCAACAACGGGCCCACAGGACCCCCAGCACCTCCCAGCTAACGTGTTCCTCTCCATCTTGCCTCCACAGGCTTTCCCTGCCACTCACACACTTTAAAGAGGGATTGCACTTCCTACACCAAAGTTAATGCTTTATACACAAGCAAAGTTGTTATTTAGCAAAGAATAACAAAGTATGAATAGGCCTATAACAAAATCAAACAAGCAAGCAAGCAGACGTTTCCCTTCCACACAAGTAATTTAAAGGGTTCCTGAAAATTCAATTAGAGTTTAGAATAACTAGGACATAGCATTCCTAACACATTCTTCTTTCAATTAATTCATTCTTAATGCTAGGAATTTGTGTTGTTTGTAATATGGTTGCTTTTTCTTTTCCCTACCTGTGTCTAATAGAAATGTACTATAGAATGACCCAGAAAAGAACTAATATGAGCTGCATCATCTGGAAAGGCAAATTTCAGAGAAAGGCATTAGCAAGCAGGAAATACGGATTCTGAATAAAACTATCATCTCAGTCTTAACTACCTTTATTGACACAATAGCAACATTCTTGTAATTTCTTAGGTTTCATCCCTGATCACAATAAGCCGACAGTACAATTTGTTTGACCACATTTTATTGCATTTTCCATGTAAGTAATCCCTGTTCTATCATATTGTCCTTCCTAATGCACTCTATTAGAGAGGCAGAAATGCTAATACAGAGAAGTGCAGCAGGTGGTGGTGGTTCCTTGACTTTCTTCTTGTGATTTCTGATCAGTTCAGCCTTGCCATTTTCCACAAACTTTGTTCATTTTTGCTTCTATTCAAAAAGTACTCCTTTTCTGTTTTAATCTTAATTTTTTTCCTGCTCAGTGCAGCTATAGACATTATCATTTATAGTGCAGCAGTATCCGGAAAGACAAGTCAGAATATGTATCATAGTGGTTGGGATTGTAGAAACTCTTGAGAAAATGATATTTGCACCAAAAAAACACCCCAACATTTTTCTCATGGTCCTGACGAAACAATAAGTTTTCCCAGTGAGAAAATAAATGTCAGTTGGAAATTAAAGACATCTTGATTGCTCTTCACCCTCCACTTTTTCAAAGAAATTTGGCCAAATTCCAAGCCTAAAATAAGGGAGTACAAATATATTTCAACTTTATTTTCAGTGAGCAACAGGAATTTAGTGTTGTAGGGGTTTTGGTTTTTGAAGTCAGAACTAAGTGTATTTTGGCAGAACACTAGCACTCTTCCTTCTCCCTCCCCAACCCCTAAACTCCCTCCCAGGCTCCCTTTTCAGAGTCTGTTTGAACCTGAGCTTTCAGGGTGTTGTTTGTGGGATGCTGCACTCTGCCTTTGGTGGGGACTTGGGATAGGAGTAATACTTTTGCCTCTTCCAGCTTCACACACTGCATCCTCAGACAGTCATGGACCTTTTTGGTCCTTTTATATAAATGCACTACTAGTGGACTGCAGACAAGAAGCACTGCTCAGGGCTCTCTTTTTCTTCTTTGCCATCTGTGTCACCCCAGCTCACTTGTGTTTCTCAGAAACTGCAGATAGTGTTTTGCTATGCTTGGGTCCCTTTCAGCACAGCATTTTTCTTTCTCTGACGCTAGTCAGTATCTTTCTCATAATCAATGAATGTCATTCACATTGGCAGGTTATTTTCATTCATCTTTACCAAGAATTCATTAATCACTGGAGGAGTTCTCCACAGAACATCCTGATTAATAGCCTCTCTGCTTTCTGCTTGAGTAGAAAATTTCTGTTGTAGTTGGTGAATTTCTCAGTCATTTAAGCACAGAATCATAGAAATAACAGGGCTGAAGGTATCACCTAGTCCTACCTGCATACAGGATAAAATTCACTTAGACAAACAGTAAAATAATATGTCTTGCCTCTTAAAAAGAACAATCAACCAAATAAACAAAAACAAACAAAAACCCCCAGCCTATCCAGACATTTTATTGTATTGCTTCACTATCCCTTGGCTTTCAAAAATTTCCTCAGGGTCTAAACTAAGTCTTTGCTGAAAATTCAGCTGATTTCTCTCTGTCTTCGACCTCATGATCACAGAGAACAATCATTCACTGCCCTCACTGTAACTACCTTTTACCTAATGGAAGAAACTGTTGCTACCTCCTGTCCCTTATTCTTCTATCTGTTAGACTGAATAAATGTAATTATTTCAATCTTTCTTTTTCTTCATAGGTCATTTTTTTTCTAAATCTCTTATCATTCTCACTACTCTCTCCAGCTTATCACAATCTTCTCTAAACCATGTTGTTGGACTTTGTTCCAGCCAAGGATCCGCTAAAGCCAGGAAGAGCTAGAAAAAAATTACTTCCTATGTCTTACAACCAACACTCATTGTAATTCATTTCAGAATGAGATTTTTCCTGGTTTGCAACATGATCACTCTGATGACTTATATTCATTTTGAGATCTGTGATAAGCCTTTTATCTTTTCCATCTAACTACATAGCCAGATAGAACCTATTTTAAATGTATGTATCTTATTTCTCCTTTTTTAAATGCAATGCTTTGCACTTGTCTAAAATCAATCACATGAAATTCAAAGAAGATATTTTCTCTAATCCTCATTTTGACCTCCAAAAATGTGCTTGCCACCCTTCCTAGAGTGAGGAAGTTGGTATATATTGCATGGATTATACAAAGACTCTTATACAGGAATAATACATTGACTTTAAGAATCTAATTTAAGCAGGTTTATATGATTTACTGGGTCTTCAATGATCTTTTATAAAAAACTGCTGCTGCTAGAGCAATTGTGCATTCACATAAGTTGCTTTCTCAATTGCCATTTCTACATGGTCCTGCTCTGCAAAGCCAATCACTGTTTTCTTTCTTCAGCAGATTCTTTCCTCAGTTCAACAGACTGTGTTTTGTGAGTAGATATCTCTATCTTGCTATTCTATGTTCACAATGACACAGAAAGGGATATACAATCCTGTCCATGAGGGATACATCTGTTGCTGCTCCTTCATCTGGTTTCCAATCTCACTCCAGCATCTGCTTCCCTCCAGACTCTCCTGGATTCCACTGATGCTGTATTTACTGACGTCTCCTACAATCATCTCCCCAAGAGCTTTGTACAGTTCAGTACATTAAGCTCTCTCTCTTACGTTTCAGTAGGTATCTTTGTTATCTTACCAATATCTTGGCTGATACTTCCTGTAAGAAATCAACCTTTGCACACATTATCGCTTTGCATCTGGCACTCAGATCTTCAGTCTTGGAATTTATTCAGTTCAATGCTAATTTCTATCACACCAAGTATTTCTAATTTAATTTGGGATGCTTTCTGCAGATTCATTTTCCTCTCTCCCACTTCCATCTTCATGTTTGGCATAGGCAGATCAAGCAGAAGGACTGACAGCATATAAAGACCAATTACATACTTCCACAGTCTATTGCAGCTTTTTGCTCTGCTCAGGATACAAAAAGTTAAGTGCTGGAATAGCCTGAATAAGTCATTAACATATACGTGCCAAAAAAAATAAGGAACCAAGGTAAGTGCAGCAGGGAATGGCTCCAGTTTGCTACTTGACATCCAGAAAGGGAAACAGAACTACTTCTGTAAAGAGATTGCTTTGAATGAGTGAGCAAATTAAAAATTGGAAAGATAAGAGAAAGATTTAGAAAGTCTAACAATGCTTTGAAATCCTCTTAGTGCTGCTGTCACTGCCATAACCAGCCTGCTGCACTGCTACTTTGTTAAATCAGCCCTTCTAAATGCACTACTTGTCAGTGACACTACTTGCAATTTGGTGCCAGTTCAATACTTAACAGGAGAGGTAAGGATAGCAGAAAAGGCCATTGCAGTCGGAATTTTTCTTTTCCAACACGTGTTTATACCAGATGAGGAAGTCCAAGGTTGCCCCTGGTGAATCAATACATTGGCTAATTGTCAATAAAATTAGGCTAATGGTATAGTTCTTTACAAGGACACTATTTATAATCTGTACTATCCTCAGGCTTTACATTCATTAGTAATCAACATATAGCAGAGCTAAAATGAAGGATCTTCCAAGTATCTCTATTTTAGTCTCTTTACTTTGAGCTTTAGCATTCATTTCGACGTATATTGGCAATGTATACCCACTTTGTTTTAATAAAATAGACAATCATCAGTGAAAAAAAACATTGCTTGAGTTTTCTTTAAAGCGTACAAACAAATTTTTGCATTTTCCTAGCTTAAAGAGCAACATAAGAGTAAGCCATATTTTTGCCTCTTTTGCCTATATTGAGGTTTCATGATTACTTTATTGAGTAGAATCTGGTTCCTAGTATTGAAGATCCTCAAACCAGTAATGAACACTCATTTAAGAAAACATTTCCGTAAATGTTTGATTATGAACATGTGCCTAAATCTTATTAAAATCAATGTGACCTAAGTATATGCTTAAAATTTTGTTAAATAAGCAAAACTTCCACATATTTTCAAAAATTAAATTGGGATCTAAGAGAACTTATTAATGAGGAAAATAAATTATTAGTCAAATTTTGTGCTTTAAAACAAATTTATGCACAATGTGATCACATATAATAAACTTACTGTAGAGTATCTGCATTAGCTACATTATTATCTTACTCTAGGATAATTATTATGTACAATACTGAAATCTGTACATTGTGCAAAGCTGTCCTGTAAGTATCTGGAAAAGTGATTTCATCTGCTTATGGAACTTTTCAACAAAATCTTTTAAATATTCTTGTCTTATCTAGAAAACTGCATTTTCTATATGGAATTGTATGACTGATTTGAGAAAGACAGAGGGCCATCCAAGAGCTGACACAATGTTTAAGGGTAATGCTGGTCAAATGGATGCAACAAAAGTATATTGAGAGCAGCTCTGATGGGAAGGACTTGGCGGTACTAGTGGATGAAAAGCTGGACATGAGTTGGCAATGTGTGATTGCAGCCCAGAAGGCCAACTGTATCCTGGGCTGCATTAAAAGAAATGTGGCCAGGAAGCTAAGGCAGGTGATTCTCCCCCTTTACTCCTCTCTCATGAGACCCCACCTGGAGTACTGCATCCAGTTCTGGAGCCCTCAGCACAGGAAAAATATGGACCAATTGGAGCGAGTCCAGAGGAGGGCCACAAAAATGACCATAGGGCTGGAGTACCCCTCCTATGAGGACAGGCTGAGCCACTGGGGACTATTCAATCTGAAGAAAAGAAGGCTCCAGGAAGACCTTGTTTGGGCCTTTCAGTACCTAAAGGGGGCTGATAAGATGGGCAGAAGCATTTTAGCAAGGCCTGTTGTAATAGGACAAGGGGTAATGGTTTTAAACCAAAAAGGGTAGATTCAGACTAGATATAAGGAAGAAAATTCTTATAGTAAGGTTGGTGAAACACTGAAACAGGTTTTCCAGGGAGATAGTAGATGTCCTATAACTGGAAACATTAAAGGCCAGGTTGGACCTGGCCTGAATAACCTGATCTAGCTGAAGATGTCCCTGCTCCTTGTGGGGGGGTGTGGATGGTGGACTAGATGACCTTTCAAGGTCCCTTCCAACCCAAACCATTCTATGATTCTATAATACATAAATAGTAAAGAGCTTTACATACTTTATATTAAAAGGCAATGAGATTAATAGCAGCCCACAGATGATCCCAAATACTTTGTATATCATGCATAGCAAGAACAATCCACCTGCTACTGGAATACAATTATCTCTGTGGGAGAAGTGTGGTATTCCATGATAGCAGCCATGTACTCTACCAAGGTAATTTGATGCAATTGCAGCCTTGAACACTTACATCCAGCAAGCATAAATATATAAAAAATTAACTACAGAAACAGTTACATATATAAATATGTCTAGAAAGAGAGGAGGGAAAAGAGTGCTTTAAAAATATAACTTCTACGTGTAATTTCTCTTTTGTATTGTTACTATTTTTTTCGCCAGAATGAGATAAAAAATAAAAGAAAGTCCCTCCAGGTTTTGCACTATCAACAGTAAGAAAAACTTACAAAACTTTCATTCTCACTTCCTCTGCTCACCTCTGTGTTACTATGCTTTTACTGGACTGTTAAAAGGGCAGCCACAGTTGCCAGTAATTGACGTGTTTTCTTCCTTTCTTTTCATCCTTCCCCCATACTGATACAACAAAATGGTCAGTAGTTGATAAATGGCTGTTCCTAGTTGTCTGAAATAATGAATTCTCTCGCAGTATTAAGTGTTGATTCAAGTCCTGAGTATGTACCAATGGTTTGGTAGTCACAAGGAGCATCTCGAGTAGATCTGATGAAAAATTTCTTCTTCCTGTTTATTGCAATAGCCTTTGTCCCCAAAGGACTCTTGTGATGTCAAGCTATGTGTACACATCAGATAGAAGGGGAAGATGGAGAAAAACTTTTAGTTGTATGCTAAAGAATTTGCATGTCATTCACACCTAGTTTTTTTTTTTTTTGTTACCAAATCTACAGTTTGCAGGTGAGAAAAATTCATTTGGTGAGAAGACAAGATTCTTTTCCAGATGAATACATCAGACTAACAATTGTCAAAAAATCCCCTAGGAATCTGATTCATCACTCTGATTCAAGGCTGTAATACTTTATTTCCATTGAGTTCAACCCACTTGTGCTATTCCATTGGAAAGGGCCCATTTTTGGGCAGGCACACACATAACAGATAACATTTAAAAAGGCTCTCTCTCAAATTTTCCTTTTCTACAATCCATCATTTATATGGACTGTTAAGTAAAGCCTATACATATATTGTATGTACCCACAAAAATATGTTTAAAGAACTTATTAGGGTGAGTGCTCAATCACTCAAAAAATGTCAGGTTTGAGGTTACTACTGCAATGTTAATTTGACCCCTCATACATATGCATTATGTTATAATCTTTAATTACACCATTACACAACATCTTTTCCACAGGACCTCAGCCTCACTACAGGCCGTGAATGTATGATGCTCACTTAGTGATCAATATGATGATCAATATTTTCTTTTACCCTCATTATTCAGTGTGTGACCCAAGGCTTTACTTACTTCATACAGTTCAAATGTTTTTTTTTCTGAATAGAAACTATGATTAATTCCTCACAAGCTGCTCTAAGAAGTTCATGATGAAGGTATCCCAGTGCTTCATAAATACATAAGTACTTATTTCTACAACTACCCTCGTGGGGAATATGGTGATTTTACTCCTATTTGGGGGGCACGAAACTGAGGTACAGAAGTCAAATCCATGCACTAGCTGGTGATGAATTTCAGAGTACAAAGCATTAGTGTCCTTCAGCCTTTGAAACTCAACACCAGTGAAATGCTTCAAGAGTCCAGTCCTTGTACAGATGTCATTTAAGCGCCTTGCCCAAAATTAGATGGACACTGAGGTAGGGAGAGGAATAGACATCAGCTGCCACAACAATATTTAAGCATCATTGCTTTAATACCATTATGGTTTTCCTCAATGCCAGTCGTTCATTGTATAGTTTTATTAGGGATTCTGACTTTTTCATTAGTGTAAGTGGATTTTTAAAATTTCAAACGTCTTTCAAAATATGAAAACTATTTCTTATTTGCTTTATTAATAAGCACCATACCTGAAAATTGCTGCTAGATGTCAAACGCTCCAGATTAAATGGAAACATGAGCAAACGTGACGACCATAGTGATGCAGGTTGTCCCCCTGCAGCCCATGGAGGAGCAGAGATCCACCTGCAGCCCATGAAGGACCCCATGCCGGGGCAGGCGAATGCCTGAAGGAGGCTGTGGCCCGTGGAGGGCCCGCTGGGGCAGCTGTTCTGGAGGGTCTGCACCGTGTGGAAGAGATTACCCATGCCAGAGCAGTTTCACGAAGGACTGGCCCGTAGGTGGGACCCAACGATGCAGCAGGGGAGGAATGTGAGAATTTCTTCCCCCAACGATGAAGCAGCGGTGCAAAGCAACATGTCATGACCGTAACCCCCATTCCCTCTTCCTACCCTGTGCCACTCGGGGTGGGGAAGGTGGTGGAGATAATGTTAAGCCTGGGAAGAGGGAGGGTTTTGGGAAGGTTATCTTGTTCTCTGTCTCATTATCCTGTTGTTTTTAGTAATAAATGAATAGTTTTCCCCAAGTCGAGTCTGTTTTGCCTGTAACAGTAACTTTAAGGATTTCTCCCTGTCCTTATCTCAAACCTCAAGCCTTTTTTCTTGTGTTATCTCTCCCTATTCTCTCGGAGGGTGGGGGGAGTGAGAGAGAGACTGCGTAGTCTGGTCCCAATCAGGGCTAAATTATGACAATAAGTATGTAAGTATGCTTACAGAAGATACATTGTTATAAAAATTGAATAAACATACATTGTTGTTTTATAAAAGACTTAAAACCTTCTCAAGAGCACAGTTATATCAGGTAAAAGATTCTTCTTCGTATTTTCTGTTGAAAACTAGTTGAAGGTCAACTATTAATAGTTACTGCAAAATAGATTGTTTTAATTAAATCTATTGTACCTAAAGAGTCTGTTGTTTATTTGACACCTAGATTTATTTTCCTCAGTTATGGAAGCTGAAGTAACCAAATGGCAGTAGCTACACAAGTTTTCTTAGTGTCAGCTTCAGGTTGGTAAGAAAACTGACACTGATCCAAAAACAAAGTGAAGTTTAAAAAAAAAAAACTCACAAAGTGTTATCTGGGTAACTTACTGTGTAGAGCACTCCCTGTGGTGTGTGGCTCATTTCTGTGTAAGTTGTGGCTGCTTTCATGGTGTTCTCCAACAGCTAAATAAATAAAAATAAATAAATATATAAACAAACAAAACAAAACAAACCTCTACAAAACACAGAAGAAAAGGGCACTGCTCTGTCAGAAAGAGTCATTGCTGCCAGAACACTGTGTAATACAGAGGTGTGTGATGTTACTGGCAACAGTATCCAGCTGCATCCAGCCCCATCATTAACCCTCCACACATCAATTCGCCTGAAAGAAGTATCAGCACTGCTAAACCTGTTTCCCAGAAGAGCAGCTCATAAAGTAAGAGTTTGGCACTTTTTATGTTTATTTTGCATAATTTCTTCTCCTTTTCACCTTCTAGCTCAGTCTCTTAAACGTCATAGCCTCAGCGTGATACTGCAGCAGAACAGCTTTACTGACTTTCCAGTACTTGTGCCCCACTAAAGAGTAATTTTAATCTATATATTTCGATGGAACAAGGAGACAATCAGCTAAATTGAGATGTGCAACTCATCACTTTGCAGATGAAGGGGAAAATAGGTTTTGAAGATTATTACGGTTTTACAATAACTGCACTTGTGTTTTCTAATATCTTAGATTTTGCATCAGATGGTTAGTAAGGTCACTGTGATGTTAATACCATCAGTGCTTTGCAGATAACCACACTTGTCCCAACAGCACTATTTTTCTTCTTAAAATTTGTTCATCAGAAACTGCTCTCCAGTGATGGAGCCAAAAGAAGTCATCTAAGGCCCTATCCAACCCTCATGGTTTGAGATGCAAGAATCTAATGTTCTTTTCCTTGAAGAAGGAGATAAAGAAGCTTCACTAAGTGATGTAGTGGATGCTGCTCAAAAAGGACTGAGGAAGATTCTGCATCATGCTAATGGTTAAACTCCACTCCTGCCCCCACACTCTCCTAAAATGACTCAGTGATATACCTGTGCCAAACAGGTTGAGAGAATCTTAAAAAGTAATCATGCATCTAGGGGTATGGCAATCACAGAAGAAAAAAAAATCAATATATATATTTTTTTAAGTCTGAATAAATAAGGCTTAAAATTCTTATCCTTGTACAGTCTTTCCAGTTTCAGCTTCCCATTCTTCCACAAATTTTCTGTGTTGAACAAATTGCTTAGCACAAGAAACTCAGAGCACACGGAGCCATCTACATTGATTTCAATGGAAATGAGGATCATATGTGCTTTTAAAATCCAGGCCTTCATCTCCTTATATTACAAAAAAGAATTATAGCACAGAGTGCCTGAACCACCTGTCAGTCAAAGTCATACAGAGGTGATACATCCCTGTAGCACTTGGATAATACCAGAAAGAGCTACCGGTTTGTGTCTGGGAGTGGTGCAGCTGTGGTGTTGTGGTGCCCATCAGTTAACAAAAACCTCCTCAGAAACACCGCCATGCTGATACAGCTGTATCGCTTTCCACCATTTTGGTTAGTTCCAGGGCCTCTGCACTAGTTTTATCTTACAAAAGTGCTCAAAAGTGAGCACAACTTAAAATCTTGCAATTTATTAGCAGGAACAAACTCCATGACAGGATCCTGGAGGATTTGCCTTATTAAAAATAATGTTAACTGATATACTTCTAGTATAATTTTTTTCTCCTCATAGATGGAAAGCACAGATAATAATAAAAAAATTTTGAAGTTCAGGTGTATTCTCATGTTCATGCCAGTATCTGCTTGTAAAACTGTGTTATAGCTGGGAATACTTTGACAATGCTATAAAAGCTGATTTTCTGGCATTGCATTAGCTTGTTCCTGGAAGAACTATCTTCCATGGTGCAGTACTTAATATATCTCAGAATAAAGATTTTCAAAACACTGACTCCGTGGGCACAGTTTAATCACTCAAGCATTCAGCTATTTTAAACTACCGATATATTTTCAGAACATGTATATAATTCTGCAATATACATTTCCCTGTTTAAAAATAAAAAGGAATAAAAGAACTTGTAAGGTTTTATTTTTATTTTTTCTTCTTCATACATAACTGCCTATTCACAATAACAATTCTGAGATAACTCAGAAGCGTATAGATAATATCACCACCTAACCTCTTTCAGATGAAAAGTAAAGTACACTTCTTCCTTACTATAAATCCTTATAGCACAGTGCACATGCTAAACATAAATAAACCAGCAAAAAAAAATCACTTCACTACACGTATGATTCTTTCCTCTGGGAGAAGATGAGGGGAAGGGTAGACTACATTTGAATTCATCATCACATTTCGTATTGGGAAGGCTCAAGATGAATGTGACATAAAAACCTGAATACATTACTGCAGTAACTATAGCTGTGTTCTGGTGGGAGAGGAATATTTAATTGCAATCAGACACCAAGGAAGCGACAGATTCAGAAAGTTCATATTTGAATTGACTTTTTAAATTAATCTGAAGTTTGGGGCTTACAGATCAGGCTATGTTGAATATAGATTTATTTATTTATAGATTTTTAATCTATATGTTAAATATAGACTTAAAGTTTTTAGATTTGTTTATCCCCACTTTTCCCATGACTTATGAGAACCTTCTATCAATACCCAGGATGGCCAAAATAGACATATGCTGCATGAGACTTTGTCTGTAGTGTCTCTATCTATCTAATGTATGTGCTCTAAAGTAGTTTTCTTTGGTTGTATCTTTATCATAGTTCATCTCAGCTCTGAAGGGAAGAGCCAGTGTGATTTCTGGTTTTAGTAAGAATAGCCATAAAACATTAATCATAGAATCATAGAATCATAGAATGGTTAGGGTTGGAAGGGACCTTCAAAGGTCATCTAGTCCAACCCCCCTGCAAGGAGCAGGGACATCCCCAACTAGATCAGGTTGCTCAGAGCCTCATCCAGCCTGGCCTTGAACGTTGCCAGGGATGGGGCCTCCACCACCTTTCTGGGCAACCTGTTCCAGTGTTCTATAACTCGCATCGTAAAAAATTTTTTCCTAATTTCTCATCTAAATCTACTCCCCTCTATTTTAAAACCATTACCCCTCGTCCTATTGCAACAGGCCCTTCTAAACAGCCTTTTCCCATCTTTCTTGTAGGCCCCCTTGAGGTACTGGAAGACCGCTATCAGGTCTCCCCGGAGCCTCCTCTTCTGCAGGCTGAACAGCCCCAACTCTCTCAGCCTGTCCTCATAAGAGAGGTGCTCCAGCCCTTTTATCATCTTCGTGGCCCTCCTCTGGACCCTCTCCAACTGGTCCATGTCCTTCTTGTGTTGGGGGCTCCAGAACTGGACACAGTACTCCAGGTGGGGTCTCACCAGGGCAGAGTAGAGGGGGAGAATCACCTCCCTCGACCTGCTGGCCACGCTCCTCTTGATACAGCCCAGGATGCGGTTGGCCTTCTGGGCCGCAAGGGCGCATTGCCTGCTCATGTTAAACTATAAAATATTAAAGATAACTTTGCATCCTTAAAATTTGTTTGCCTTTATGTGGGTGTATAATAGAAAAAGATAGTTATAAATGAAGTCACTTAAACAGTAACAGGCTTCTCTGTTTTAACCCAAGATATTTGACCAGTATTCAGCAGCTTATATTCCTTTGGATAGAAAGGGGACACAGTGGTAATGGAGATGAGTATCAATCATGTGACCCTGCTTGTTTCTGAAGAATCCTTTTGCAATCTTGTTTTCTAAGCACAGGAGGGATCAATGAAAAAGAAGATTTTAATTTGTGCTTACAGTCAGGCTTCTGTCAAGCATCATTTGTCCCAACCACCACCACTTGAAGGTTTGGAGATGCTTAAAGTGATGCATACTGTTGCATTCATGTTAACTTCTGATTAGTTGCCCTGACTTTAAGTCCATTTCTGTCTTCTATCCCCATCTCAGGTTAATGGGCACTCTCCCTTAAAACAAGTACTCAGCAAAGCATTCCGATAATATAGTTTTAAATCATGGGAAATTTCGTACGTGCTTTTGTTTTGGCCATTGCCATACACAGGTATTTTCTTCTGAGGTTCCTATTGTTTCTTAAAATAATGAAAAATGAGTTTTAATGGCTCTAGTTTCAGTAAAATTTTCACAAAAGCAAATCATAGTCTATAAGATAAATTCTAAAAAAAACCCCACAGGACCTCCTTTTACTTTAGTGTCTTTGCTGTAAGGGTTGAGCACAGTGCCTTGACATTCACTGTCCTTGGAAGTAGAAATATGGCAATTTGAGCCAAAAAAAAAACAGTAATCAAAAGCCAGGCAGACCACCTGTCGGTGGCACCAGCATTGCTGAGTTCGGCTAACTGGACTACCTTTCACAGGTGTCTACTGTACTGTCAGCAGCTGGCCAATTCATTGTTCTCTAATGCCTAATCCCAGCAGGCAGCTGTTTCACGTTCATTCATGCGAAGCTCTGCTCCAATGCACCATACAATTTGTATGGACTTTGCTGTCACTACTGAAATGTATTGTGGCTCCCTGATGTGTCTAATTGTGTTACAGTGTCAGTTTTACGAAATCTGCTGCAAAAAGCACTTTATTCTTCTGTCTTTTTCTGTGATGTCGTGCTTTTCTTTCTTGCATTAAGTGTTTGCTAGTTTTCTATTAGATGTTTTCTACTTTAATTAGATGTTTGCAAGTCTAAGGCTTTGAGCTATGTAGGCTATAATCAAGTTGCAGTGCTTAATTTTTACATTTTTTTTTTTCTGCCAAATATCTTGAATGTGCATGTAAATAAAATGTAGAAATACAATATGCTTACAGCTTTAAAATAGAGAAAACATACTCGGATAGTCATGAATTTAAAATACTTTTCCCAGATTTTTCTCTTCTTTTTTAAGATAATTATTCTTGAGGTAAATCTAATGTGGATTACATCGGTGGATCCATAAGAGTCTACTTTACAAATATTTATTTGATAATGATGCCTATGAATATACATTGACAGACCTTAGAAAGGTATGTATTTATGCATTTTTTTATGTTTGTCCAAATACTTAAAAGGCTGGGTTATATCCAGTTTTATGTATACTGTTTTCCTACTCTATAACGATTTAATCCTCTGATCACATTGAGAATTTTTTTCATAGACTTTCCTGAGCAGATATTCTTTATACCCTCTAACATTTTTTTTCAGTGTAACATGCACAGCAAAATGTAAGAGAATTCATACAAAACTTCAACTCTCTTCTAGTATTTTTTTGCTAATAACACCTTTCATACCAATGTGGAGAAAATGCCACTTTAAATCTGAAGATACACATGGATATAAAAATTACGGGAAGAGAAGCCACTACATATTAAAATCAACATAGGAACATTGCTACATTTGAAGAACATCTTTCATTTTTAAAGAAATGCATTATAAGAAAAGAGAAGCTGAGTTATTTTAAAGATATATGGAAGGAATACCTAGAAGAAAATGTGGAGGAAAAAAATTCAATGGTATTTAAAATATGAAATGTATTTTACTGCCAGCACAAAGATTAGCTGTGACAGGTACATCTAAATACAGCATGAAGAGCTGCATGTAAAGAGCTGTACATGGAGAATCATCAGAAATGCATGAGGACATATTCTGTTGATCCAAAGAACCTATGAAGAATGCTTTAATATATCTTCTTCTGTAATGTCTCAGGATTGTCATCTCATGAATGTTTTGTAACACTCACAATATTCTATGGTTTTTTTTCAGAGCCTGAACTCTTTTTGTCAGATAATTGTTTATAAAAAAAATCTGAAGTGTCTTACTTTAAAAGTTTATAATTTTCAGGTTTGCTGGGAAAAGACTGTAGGTGCATAGATTCTGAGAGTTTAAAATCAAAATAACAAAGAAACTTCATCCTCAAATTATTACTATTTAAAACTAATTTTTAAAATAATTAATCTTTGGTGTTTGAGTAATATTTTTTTGAATATTCACAGATGGCAACATTGGTTACCATTGGTTATCTACTGGTATGTAAATCTACTAATTTACACATCCACACACACAATATTTTTAGGAACATTCTCACAACACACAGTATCTATGGAAATCTGACTCACTTCAAAGAATAAACCACTTTCCTACCTTATGCAATGCAATATGAATTGCACTGAAACCATCCTAAAAATCAGGAATGATGCTATGTTCACAGTTTCAACCTAAACCAGCTAATTTAGATGCACAGTTAAATATAGAGGGAGAAAGGGAGTTGTATGTCATTTTTTACATGACTGCACTTTCAGAATGAAAGAATTTATTTAAAAGGCTTTGAAACAGCTTATTAGTGGGATATAACACATTTTTTAAATATTCTGGAATTCCAAAACATTCCGTAAGATTTTAGTTTCTTCTATCTCTCCCCTCAGCTGTCTACATCTATATATTCTATGGGCTTATTTTAAATGGTTTATTTTTTAGAATTCCTTAGAGAAGCAAATAGTGTTTCCACAGTATTTCCAAGAAGGACAAGAGAAGGCTTTCTGATTCCTCTCAAAAGATCACAGAGGATCTGCTGTACACACAGATTTACATCACCTAGCAGAAAGGGCAAAGGCAGGCACACAGAATCGGTAATCAGTTAACACAAGCCATCCATCTATTAGTTCTAGATCTGCGCAAAGGAGTGAAAGGGTGAAACCACACTGCTGGCTGCTGGGCAGTGAATGCAATGAAAAAAAAAAGGTAATGGAGGTATTATGCCTTCTTTCCCTCTTTTGCCTCCAGAGTCCTCTACTGCATGCAGGAAACCAGGAAAATATGGCTTAGCAACACAGTTGCAACAGAGTTATAATGGCATGCAGCTTGCAAAAGAGCCATAGGGCATCTGAGAGCAGGGAGAGACATGTCTTTTGTACATTCATGGCCTTTGTCTCTCTTCTCTGACTGAAATCACATTTCCATAATAGATGTAGCTGAAAAACAGGATCACAGAATCATAGAATCATGGCCATTCTTTCTCATCCTATTGTTTGTTGCTTGGGAGAAGAGATGGACAACCATCTTGCTACAATCTCCTTTCAGGTTATTGTAGAGAGCCATAAGGTCTTCCCTCAGCCTTCTCTTCTCCAGACTAAACAACCCCAGTTCCCTCAGTTGCTCCTCATAAGACTTGCTCTATTGACCCTTCACCAGCTTCGTTCCCCTTCTTTGGACGCACTCCAGCACCTCAATGTCTTTCTTGTAGTGAGGGGCCCAAAACTGAATGTGGTATTTGAAGTGAGGCCTCACCAGTGCCAAGTACAGGGGCACAATCACTTCCCTACTCCTGCTGGCCACACTATTTCTGATAGCCAGGATGCTATTTGCCTTCTTGGCCATTTGGGCACACTGCCAGCTCCTATTTAGCCAGGTATGAACCAATACTCCCAAGTCCTTTTCCTCCAGGCAGCTTTCTAGCCAATCTTCCCCAAGCCTGTAGCATTGCACGGAGTTGTTGTGATCCAAGCGCAGGACCCAGTACTTGGCCTTGTTGAACCATACAATTGGCTTCAGCCGATGGATCCAGCCTGTCCAGGTCCCTCTGTAGACCCTTCTGAACCTCAAGCAGGTCAACACTCCCGCTCAACTTGGTGTCACCTGCAAACTTACTGAGGGTGTACTCAATCCCATAGTCCAGATTATTGATAAAGATATTAAACAGAACTGGTCCCAGTGCTGACCCCTGAGAAACATGATTTGTGACCGGCTGCCAACTGGATTTAAGTCCATTCAACACAATTCTTTAGGCCTACCCAGCCAGCCAACTTTTTACCTAGTGAAGGTCTTAATTGAGCCGACAAGAAGGGGTGCCATGCTCGACCTTGTGCTCATCAACAGGGAGGGGCTGGTGGGGGATGTGAAACTAAAGGACAGCCTTGGCTGCAGCGACCATGACATGGTGGAGTTCAAGATCCACGGGGCAGCAAGGAAACTACATGGCAAGCTCTCTGCCCTAGACTTCAGGAAGGCGGACTTCGGCCTCTTCAGGGACCTGATGGGCCAAGTGCCATGGGAGGCGGCCCTGGAGGGAAGAGGGGCCCAGGAAAGTTGGTCCATATTCAAGGAGCACCTCCTCCAAGCTCAGCAGAGATGCACCCCAATGAAAAACAAGTCGGGCAAAAAGGCCAGGAGGCCGGCGTGGATGAGCAAGGAGCTCCTGGACCAACTGAAAGTAAAAAAGGAGGCCTATAGAGGGTGGAAACGGAGACAGGTAGCCTGGGAGGACTACAAAGAGGCTGCGCGAGTGGCCAGGGATAAGGTAAGGAAGGCCAAAGCCCTGGCAGAACTCAATCTGGCCAGGGATATAAAAAGCAACAAGAAGAGCTTTTATAGGTACGTAGGGGACAAAAGAAAGTCCAGGGAAAATGTAGCCCCCCTCCGGAAGGGAACTGGTGTCCTGGTTACCCAGGACATGGAGAAGGCTGAGGTATTCAATGACTTTTTTGCCTCAGACTTCACCGACAAGAGTTCTTGTCCCACCACCCAAGCTGTAGAAGGTGCAAGCAGGGACTGCGAGAATGAAGAACCGCCCATTATACTCGAAGAGCAGGCTCAGGATCATCTGAGGAATGTAAAGGTGCACAAGTCCATGGGACCTGATGAGATCCATCTGTGGGTCCTGAGGGAACTGGCGGATGAAGTTACCAAGCCACTGGCTATCGTATTTGAGAAGTTGTGGCGGTCTGGTGAGGTCCCTGATGACTGGAAGAAAGGGAACATAACCCCAATTTTTAAAAAGGGGAATAAGGAAGACCCGGGTAACTACAGGTCGGTCAGCCTCACCTTTGTGCCTGGCAAGGTCATGGAGCAGATTCTCCTGGAAACCATGCTAAGGCACATGGAGAGCAAGGAGGTGGTTGGTGACAGCCAACATGGCTTCACCAAGGGCAGATCGTACTTGACCAATTTGGTGGCCTTCTATGATAGGGTGACGGCATTGGTGGACAAGGGACGAGCAACTGACATCATCTACCTGGACTTGTGCAAAGCTTTTGGCACTGTCCCACACGACATCCTTCTCTCTAAACTAGAGAGACATGGGTTTGATGGACGGACCACTTGGTGGATAAGGAGTTGGCTGGATGGCCGCACTCAGAGAGTGGTGGTTAACGGCTCAATGTCCATGTGGAGACAGGTCACGAGTGGTGTCCCTCAGGGGTCCGTGCTGGGCCCGGCGCTGTTCAACATCTTTGTTGGAGACATGGACAGTGGGATAGAGTGCACTCTCAGCAAGTTCACCGATGACACCAAGTTGTGTGGTGCCGTCGACACGCTGGAAGGGAGAGATGCCATCCAGAGGGACCTTGACAGGCTGGAGAGGTGGGCCCGTGCCAGCCTCATGAAGTTCCACCAGGCCAAGTGCAAGGTCCTGCACCTGGGTCATGGCAATCCCAGGCACAAATACAGGCTGGGCGGAGAGTGGATTGAGAGCAGCCCTGAGGAGAAGGACTTGGGAGTGCTGGTGGACGAGAAGCTCAACATGAGCAGGCAATGTGCTCTTGTGGCCCAGAAGGCCAACCGCATCCTGGGCTGCATCAAGAGGAGAGTGGCCAGCAGGTCGAGGGAGGTGATTCTGCCCCTCTACTCTGCCCTGGTGAGATCCCACCTGGAGTACTGTGTCCAGTTCTGAAGACCCCAACACAAGAAGGACATGGACCAGTTGGAGAAGGTCCAGAGGAGGGCCGCAAAGATGATAAAAGGGCTGGAGCACCTCCCTTATGAGGACAGGCTGAGAGAGTTGGGGCTGTTCAGCCTGGAGAAGAGGAGGCTCCGGGGAGACCTGATAGCGGTCTTCCAGTACCTCAAGGGGGCCTACAAGAAAGATGGGAAAAGGCTGTTTAGTAGGGCCTGTTGCAATAAGACAAGGAGTAATGGTTTTAAAACAATGGGGAGTAGATTTAGGTTGGATATTAGGAAAAAATTTTTCACAATGCGAGTTATAGAACACTGGAACAGGTTGCCCAGAAAGGTGGTGGAGGCCCCATCCCTGGAAACGTTCAAGGCCAGGCTGGATGAGGCTCTGAGCAACCTGATCTAATTTGGGATGTCCCTGCTGCTTGCAGGGGGGTTGGACTAGATGACCTTTGAAGGTCCCTTCCAACCCTAACCATTCTATGATTCTATGATTCTATGAACTTGTTGGTCAGAGGATTGCCAGAGGGCTTTCTGGTCTGGTCCATATTATAGAGTTCAACTTCCATACTAAATACGCGGTCACCCAACACCTGTCATTTCCTCTCAAATGCTATCTTAGAGAAAAAGAGTCTTGCAATCAGTCTTTGTGTTTTCATAAACTATTGATTTTTTTTATGCTAGTAGGGCTGGCCTCTTGAAAGTATGTCCATGCCCTATGGGAGGTCAACTTCAGCTGCGGAGATTAGAGATCCATTTTTATTCTGGATGGCAGAGAAACAGATTTGAGGGCACAGGAAACACTGCATATTACAGTCAAGTCTTGTTGGGATATGCAAACTTCAGCTCCCTCTACCTTTGGGAAAGGTGTGAACAAAGATACTCAGATGGAGGCGTGAAGGCAAATGGCTGGTGTAGTGAAATAGCTCAGCATGAAGTATTAGGGAAGAGTCTGACCTACATAACAGAAGCAGAGGAGAGCAAATATGTTTAGGGGTTTTCCTATTATGAGGTTTGCAGAATGTTCTCCCATTGCAAGGGTAACTTCCACATGGAGTTAAAATCATCAGCAGAATGACAGTCCAAAATATTCATGTGCTGCTGAAAATTGAGGCCATTAAAAAGCCTTTAATCTGAGAGGATCTATGTGTCTTTGATCTTTAGGTGACTACACTGTTGCAACCCTCAACTACAGTAGCACTAGTATGTTGTTTACTGAATATTCCCGTGTTAGTGACTGTTTATTCTTAAATACCACTGAAATACATTTAGCAGCCTTAGAGGATCAAGCAGGAACCTTGCCCTTCTCAACCAGGACTGTCCTCAAATTCCAGAATAATCTGTCAGGATCCTCTCACAGAACCTTTTCTTTTATAAATCTTCTCAGGTTTTTGGGCAGATGGATGTAGTTCAACAAAGAGGTATCAGATTCTCTTAAAAAAAAAAAGCATTTGAAAAGAACTATACATATCTATGTTTTTCACAAAGTATCATTAGAGGTAGCATTAAAGTGTTTGCAGAGACACTACAGAGACAATGCAATTTTATGGAAAGGCTAATTCTATCTCTGACAAATTCATTTTAATCTAAATATTTTTTACTGCCTGCAATACTCATCGTGCCAATGATTCCTAAATACTTAGCCATATGTGATTTAAAATTATGCCCATCATTGGTTTTCCCATTTCTTCTTTTGTACAATTTTTCATAGAGAAATGATAGAGAGAGGGATCTACAGATGTTACTGACAGTTACCATGGTTATAAAATGTGTTTTCTTTCATCAAGCTCATTGTACATTTTCTAGTGTAAAAGACAACAGGAGATAATTTTACTATATCGATAAAGTCCACAGCTTGATAAAAGAAGAAAGATAGTACATAATTAATAGTTTATATTATACTCAGAATATTAAAAAATCTGTTATATTCAAAGGATTTAGTGACATAGTCCAAATATTTAATATTCAGTATGATCATCCATCAAAAGATCTATGTCAGATTAAAAAAAAAATCTATCAATATAGATAGCAGATTAAGTTCTAACGATTAAGTACAAGAAGAGAGGAAAACAAAACAAAGCAAAAGTGATGCAGTAAGAAACAGTCTTGCAAACCATGTCCAACCTATAGACTGTAAGCTTCTTTATCAAACTCAGTCTGAGAAGCTGAGGAATTAGCTTCAGGAATAGCTTTATATCATCATCATTTATCAGATAAATATCTATCCTTGTTCCAGAAAATACACTGCAAAATACCCAGACGGGATTCAAGACAAGTCAGAATTTAAAAATAGCTATGTAAGCCATATTATATTAAGAAACAGAAAACTCCAATAAATAAATAAAAAAATAAATAAAAAACCCCAGATTTTTGTCCTGGCAAGTTCCAGAAACATTGTAATAATTCTACACAGAAAGCTCTGTGCTGATCTCTGTTGCTGTTTAATACTATACTATGAGTCTGGTGTCAGAAATATTTCGTGTATCAAAAACATTTTTTCAGTTCTCAATGTCAGTTCTCTATGTCAAAGAAAGTCCAAATAAGTTTATACAGTATTGTCTCTACTCAATCTAATCCCTCCACATAGACTTCAGATTCCCACAAAAATCTCAAGTGTCTAGTTTCAGCAATGTTTGTCAGAATCTTTGTTCTCCACTGAGGTGTTTCCTTTCATTAAGTCACATTACAGACTGATCATTTCCACCTTTCTCTACTGAGCATCTATCAGTATCCACATTTCACTTTTCCTCCAGTGCCTTTACTTGCCTTTCAAATTTCATTATCCTCATTAGAAACACATCCATAGTTTTGCTTTCATCTTTTCCTTCAAGGAGCTGAAGGATGACAAAACAGTTTTCAAAGGGAGCTGAGTTAGGAGCATAAGACATTTCTGATGAGGTTTTTCTACCAAACAAAACAGAGCAGAACAGGAAACAAGATAAACCAAACTAGACCTGAGTGAAATTAATATTCTTTTTTCCTTTCACAAACTGTTTTCTGAGAAAACATAATTTTCTATGGAGTCTGGTGAGCAATTTAGGAAATATTTTGAAGAAAAATTATATTGATTGTAAACTTCTGGGGTAGAGACTGTGCTATACTCTATTTAGCACATTGCATAGTTCTTATATTCACAAAGATCTCTTGAGAAGATCTTACTAAAACTTAGTAACTTCTACTTCCTACAAATAAGACTAATACTTTTGTTCCTATGTCAAAACATATTTGGAAAACTTGTCAATTTCTATCTCTGGCGATAATAAAAATGAAAATAGGAAAAAAAAATCCTATAAACACTGAGCATGTGAAGCAAAAAATGTCCTTTTTCATGAGATCTGTATAAACATGTTTTGTCAACTATTTCACCAATTACAGCAGAGCTGTAAATCTACCAGCATGTGTTAGCTTCAAGAATCTCTTCATTTCACTCACAGGATCCAAGTGTGAAGCCAGAGATAATTCTTTTTTTTTCACATCACTCGTTATGTCAAATAACATCTTTGCTACTCACAAAATTAAGAAAATAGTCTTTTTCAAAGAAAAAAAAAATCTCCTTTATAAACATTAAAAATAAAATGTTGCAACTTTTTTTTTTTTTAAATTGGTAAATCAGTAAATTAAGACCCAATAGAAAAATACATGCATAGTAAGTTTCCAAAGACAGATCTTCATGTAGAGCTGTTATGTTAATATATGTAAATGGAGTAACCCAAATCAGACTTGTCTACTGCAAGACCCGTCACAGAATATTTAATGCCTCTGTAGTGCTAGGCCAGAGGTTGAGAAGCAAGTTCAGGGACTTCAGATGTGACCTTCTGGATTTATGTTTTATGTAGGTTCCCTTTTAGGTTCCCTCTAGACTCTTTTATATATATATATATATATATATCTGCCCCAAAATAGAAAATAGTTCAGCGTTCTTCTAGCTGCATTGCAGGTGCTTCTTCATTTTGAAATGCCTATGAGTAACTTAAGATATAAATCTTTATTCAAACTAATACAAGTATTACATGATAGTAACTTCAGACACTCTAGTTCAAAGATATTTTATTCAGTACTCAGTATGATATGAGAAGAAAAATAGATTCAATATAGGGTGTAATAAGTAGCACATACAAGTTGCATGTTTTACATGCATAGGTAGTTCTCTTGAAGACAATGGATCTGATTCCTTAGGTCACTTAAAGACAAGAGTCTTTGAATTTTAATTATAGCATGGGTATTTATGGAATTTCCCCTGATTCTCCATCTATGTAACAATTAGAGTCTTCTCTATTAAAATTACTATACGTCTATGTCTTCAGTCATATTATGATGGCTATTGTCAAATATACAACAGCTATTACATAATACCCAGAAAAAAAAAATATTATATTACTTGAACAGATTTTCAAGTTAGATAAAAAGCAGGGGAAAAAGTAATAGTAACTACATAAATAGGCTCTGTAAGAATGAAAATACAGTTTTCCTGGGGTCATAATAGTGGTCCATCTAGTCTAATGTCCTGCCTCTGACTCTGTCCAGGAAATATGCTTATGGGAAAACTATAAGAAAATGGGGCGAGAATAAGGTTATGCTTCTCCCCCATAAATCCTCCAAAATGCCAGTAGTCTGATATTTAGGGCATTTCTAAGCAAAAGTTGCATCAGCATCTCAGATTTAATATCTCCTGCAGACATTTCCGCAAGAATTTCTAACTCACTCATATTTCCAGAAAGCAGAAGATCCTATGAAAATGAAATCTATGGCTTAATTTTAATTTGTATGAAATCCTTTTACTTAATTGTGTTTTTCCCAATTTCATGTGTCTATATTATACATCACTTCAGTCAATCATTTTCTATTCTGAATATTTAGGACCATCCTTTGTTGCCCTTTTTTTTTTTGACATCCTTGCTGAGAAGAAGGATCTGGACAGCAGGCAGCATTCAAGAGTGTCCTGGTTTCGGCAGGGATGGAGTTAATTTTCCTCTCAGTAGTCGGTATGTTTTGGATTTTGTATGCAAAGAATGTTGATAAAACACCCTGATGATATATGTTGGTGTGAATGAGACCAAGGACACCATCTGGCTTTCCAAGTCTTGCTAATGTGCAGATGCAGGAAGCTGGGAGAAAGACAGACAGAATAATTGACCCAAACTGGCCAAAGAGAATTTTCCATGCCATAAACATCATGCTCAGTATACAGGTGGGAGTTGCCCACAGAGAGGGGCATCTTCTTCCACCTTGCTCACTGGCATCTTTCCCTCTACCTTGCTGCCTCCCTCTCTCTCCTTTGCTTGCTGCTCGGTTTAGTTTCCATGATTGCTGCTCAGGACAGGCTGTATCAGTCATTGGGACATCGGGTGGTGAGAAATGGTTCATTGTTCATTTTGTATATTTTAGTACCCTTATATTTTGTTATTATTGTAGTTTTCCTTTGCTATTCTAGTAAACTGTCTTTATCTCAACCCATAAGTTTTCCTTTCTTCCCAATTTTCTCCCCCATCCCACTGGGGAGGAGGAGGGTGAGCGAGAAACTGTGTGGTGGCTAAACCACAACAAAGAGATAGGTGTACTGTAGAACTATTCTGTGTCATAATGTGATTTTCCACTTTACTATTTGCCTCCTCTTTACGAGTTCCAATTTTAATTTTGATCATTGGATATGTATCATGGTCTGTAAAAAAAAAAAGCCTCTTTCCTGGGCATTTATGCCTAATTCAGTATCTATTGCTGTTTGTAAACTCAGAGTTGATTTTTCCCTTCATGTGCATTAATTTGCATTTATTGGTACCTAATTTAATCTGTTTTCTTATTGGCTGCTCAATACTGTGAAATCTTACTGTGGATTCAGTCAATTTCAGTTTTTAGCAAGCTGAAGAGCTATATAACAACACCAAATATAAAGATTTTGCTGCTCACCTCCTACCCTAAATTATATGAGTATGTAAGAAACATGAATTCAAGAACAAAGCTTTGTGGGATAACTGCTTTACCTTCCTCATTTTAGTAAGTGACCATTTAAGTCTACTTTTAAATTTTCACGCTTTAATGTATTATTGGTCATGAAATTCCCTCTTAGTCATTGATAGCTTTGTTTCTTTAAGAACCAATGGTGAAGGATCTAGTTGACAGCTTCTTGAAAATCCATGTAGCGTGCTTCAAGAAGATAAGATGGACATGCAGATAACATGACATTTTTAAAAAAAAAAAAGTACATCTACTGCATTTCTGAATCACAGACTTCCTTCTCAAATGTCCTGTTTAGTCATAGTCTCATATTATCATTTATGGTATGTATATTAATGTTTCTGTGAATGATATTGTTTAACATATTTCCTTTAACATTCGCCTGAAATAGCGGTCAGACATGAAAATCTTTAATTTCCCAGACGCTTTTGGTGTCTTTTAGAAAACAGTCATTACATTAATTCATTCATCTGATACTAAAGCCAATGTAAGCAGGAAGCTATCCATTACAAACAAGATCAGCAATCTTATATTTGATATCCTTTAAAACTCTTGGGCAAAAGTCTTGTCATCCTGACAATATGTAGCTATTAATTTGTTCTACAACCTTTTATAATGACATTTTTGGGACAGTTCCTTAGACTTGACACCCATAAAGAAAAAAAAAAAACTATAACGGCCATCATTGTCAATACCAATGCAGGGAATTCATTTAACTTTTATGCAGTGGCCCTATCTTCTGATATTGTTCCTTTTACACAGTGATCTTATATTGGCTACACAAATTCTTTGGCAGGATTTCTGCTTCTGATATGTTTAAAAATATACATATATTATTCATTTTTATGCTGTTAGCAAATTGATCTTTTTTTTGGCTTGCCTTATTGTGCATTTAAATTTACCTTGCCAAGGTCTAGATTACCTTCTTTCACCTTTTGGACAGAGTTTCTGCTTTTCAGTTTTAATGATTTCCCCACCCTTCTTGATGGAACAGAATGATTGCCAGCCAGGAATGCAAGAGTCATAGGATCAGAAGTCAAATAGACAAGAGGGGCTTGAATCTAGTTCACCAGCAATGGGAGACTGAGCTTCTGATCTTTTCTTCTAGAACTGTTCTACTTTTGTCTTATGGCACTCTAATGTGTGAAATGCATATACTCTACCAGAAGCAGGATCTAGGACCCCAGTTCGTCCTCATACAGGTGAGGGCTGGGCTTTCTTCTAGCCTTCTATTCATCCACATGGCCTAGCTACTTAAAAAGGTGATGGTCACTTCTTCATTTCCCAAATGCTGAGGGCCATTATCAACACCTTCTAGCACAGAGACTTAAACTCTTTTGAGAGAGAGAGAGAGAGAGAGAGAGAGACTTAACCTCTCTAAAGACTTAAAATGAAGATCTCACATTTCTGGGTGTATTGGCTTATAATATTCTTAGAATATTATAGCTTGTATGGTGCTATGTTTTGGATTTGTGACCAAAACAGTGTTGAGAATACACCAATGTTTTAGCTACGGCTGAACAGTGCTTACACCGGGTCAGGGCCTCGTCTGTTTCTCACAATGTCCTGACCGTGAGTAGGCTAGGGGTGCACAATAAATTGGCAGGGGACACTGACCTCAGGGGACCAAAGGGATATCCCATACTGTATGACATTGTGCTTAGCAATAAAACCTAGGGGAAGAAGGAGGAAAGGGGGGTATTTGGAGGTGTAGCGTTTGTCTTTCCAAGTAACCATTAGACATGGTGCAGCTCTGCTTTCCTGGAGGTGGCTAAACATCTGCCTGACAATGGGAAGTAATGAGTTAATTCATTATTTTGCTTTGCTTGCGTACACAGTTTTTGCTTTACCTATTAAAAGTCTTTATTTCAAACCAGAAGTTTTCTTACTTTTGCCCTTCTGATTCTCTTCTCCATCCCACTGGAGGGGAGTGACGGAGTCCCACAACATGGGACAAAACTTCTATCAGACTAGTAAGCAGAGAACACATTCCAATTTTAATACAGAACAGACTTCAGTTTTAATATAGATATAGAGACAAGCATCATTCATACATGGGGAAACTTAGTTTATTCTCAAATGGACCTCTCTATCAGGGATTTAAGAAATTGAGTGTATAATGATGATGAAAGTTAATGTTCATATTCACTGACTTGTCTAGGCACAATGGCTATGTCTATGCAAATTAAAATTGTCTGATGCTTGAGCACTGGCATAGAAAATCTGCACAATAAATTTTTTACTTAAGTTTTTACAAAAATGGTAGTTTTTGCCTGTTTTTTTTTATTACTATATATATGTGGCCTATACTTTTTACAAATATGATTGTTACTTAGTTCTGTACTTTTAATTTTCACATTTCGCAGTTTGCATTCCTTCTGCTTTTTTTTTTAACATCTAATCTTTCTTTTTTTTTTATTTTGGGTTTAAGTATAACAGCACAACTAAAAGCTTTAAATATTAGACCATCTTTGCATAAAAGAGGATCACTTACTTGTTGCTAGTGAAAGAGCAACCAAGACAAAGAACTCCACATCTCTGCAGTGGAAGGAAAGACCTATATGAATGCTTTCTGGAATGAGTGTATCAGAGAGCCTCTGTTTGTATAGGTTTAAGAAAAAACTTGTTTGGAGACAATGATGAGAAAAAGAGTGAAAACTGTAGTAAAAGTCTTAGCAACTACTTAAATGATCAAAGTCTTTGTTATCGCCTTGGGCATAACTAAGGGGAACCCAGCTTCCAAGCTCCTATCCCTAGAAATCAATTCTGTAAGAGCAGAGAGTTATCAGACCCACAAATGTGGACAGGATTTTAGTCCTGTTGTGTGTTTCTGTGCAGGTGACTAACAGGTTATTAGATTATATCTTCACTGCCACTGGCTGGAGAGACTTGGCAAAACAGTCTGTGCAGGAGCTGAGAAATACAGACTGAATTTTCCAATAGTACGAGTATTTTTGTTTTCTGTTTTATAACTTGTCTTGATCTGCTTTGCACTCATGTTTTGATAGATTGCCACAGTTTTTATTTATCTCATAGCATTGTGTGGCTATAAGCATGATTTTGAAGTAAAAATTACTTATATTGGGCAAATTGTCTCCTTTGGGAGCTGTGAATACATTATGCAGTGGATTCATTTAAGGTGCCTGTCAATCCAGGAGAAGACAGGGACATCTCTAGAACTAAGGACTGTAGTTTGCTTTCTCATGGCAAGCAGCATCAGTGAGGTGAAATAGCCTCAGATCACCCTCCTTTCATCATTCTAATTCTTAGCTAGTCTTTTTGATGCATATCTTTTTTTTTTCTACATATTTCAAAAATAGAAGAACAAATTATGCAAGTCTTTCGTGCCTTTTAAATCTGCCACTTTCCAGAAAGCTAAATGCTAGCATTAATATAGAGTCAAGTTCTGCAGGAAACTCTAATGTGCCTGTATCGCTGCTTCAGTTTGGATCAAGAGCGTTTTTTAAACAAATCTCTCCATCTTCTCCGCTAACCACACTTTACTTCACAGCAATGGAGCAGCCTCAGCACACGCAAATCTGGAGTCTTTCAGGGTGAAACTCAACTGAGGCTTCCAATGGACTCAGGTACCAATGAGTCTTCAAACATTCATGGGTCAAGCTAGTCTGAGGTAAAAGCCTCATGTAATGTGTATTGAATAGGCTTTGGGTCCTCAGACCAACTATTTTGCCCTCCTTATCCTCTCCTAAGAAGTCCAGACCTCTTAGTCATGTAGATCTTACCATTAAGGATGTATTAACCTGCCCTTTAGTAGTAAAACCACTGTTCCTGACAAAACGACTCAAAAAAAAAGCTTAACCATGGTAGATCCAGAAACACTGAAAAGATTAAGTAAAGTTTTATTACATAGTAACTCCATTAAAATTTGTGTATGTAGTAAAGCTGTTGTGATATAACATAGCTGATAAAAGCCTATACCAACACACAGAATGATTAGATTAACATTTTTTGTAAATGTCTGCAAATGGCTTAATGTATAATTCTGTGTCCCTGCAGAATTGAAAAGAAAAAGATAAAACTCCTAAATTCAAAATAATTTGCTTGTGCATTGTCCTGTTATATGTACTATTATGTCAAATAAAATATTTTTGTTTATTTTGTTTACATTTAATATATATATATATTTAAAAATAAAAGAATGTAATATAAAATAATATGTTTCAGGCCTTGAAACATCAACCAAAAATATATCTCAGTATTCATATTCTACAAAAGGCATATAACTAACTTGCTCTTCTTTTTATTATGATTGTCAGTGCTCTTCTACTGTCCATAATTCTTTGACTTTTTAATAAGCATAATTCTGTTGCTGCTTGACTTTAAAGTAGCTCAGATTTTCTAAGCTTTCGTTCTCAGAATCACGAAAGTTATCTAGGCAATAAAGTACGTCTATCGATGCTGAGAACGACAGACTAAACCTTTTGGTAGTGTTACAAGGAATTCTTATTTTCCAATACAAACTACTTCCTTAAAATTATTTCAGAAAGTAAATGGTTTTAATAATTATTTTTCAAATCATGTTTTCTAAGCAGCTTTGTTCTTCTGCAATTACTTGACATTACACAAACTCTATGATGTTTAGTAGTCTGGTACAACTATGCAGATTCAGAACTCAGAAGCACCCTATCTTCACTAATATCCTTTTACTACGTAAAATAGTACCTCCTGCAAACATTTCACATAGTCTATCAACTCCAACTACTTTTATAAAGTGTCCTTCATGGAAAAAATACTAAGTACAATGTAAATTTAATGTAAAACTAGATGCAATAAATATTTAAAAGGATAAATCAAACACAATGTCAACTGCCTTACAACTGGACAGTAATTTTGATGTTTTCCTGTGCACCTAGACTACATCAGGATCAAACAGGAAAGGAAAATGGAAGGAATTTATCAGATCATGATTTAAAATTTAAAATTTCTAAATTTTTTGTTTAGACCTGACCAGAAAGAAAATAGCCCCAGTTTAGTCCTGAATTCTTTTAACATCAGAGACAGTAAAAGTATAGTTAGTGCTGTATAATCAAGATGTCTAATGAAAGTTTGATAACACCAAGGTCATAGTCATTATTTGAGGGAGCTAAAAGAGCTGTCACTTGCAGATAACAGCATGGATTATACTTGAGATATCCGTGTTGAAGAACCAGTCAATAGCAACTCAGTTTTATCTCTCCTAAGTTCAAGAAATTTTGAAGACACACATGCTTGAACAGCACAAGCAATTACACAAATCATCAAGCATCTTCCTAGGGCTGTAAGGACTGGAACAAATGTTCCAGTGTGGTATCACCACAAATATGACACATCAGGTAATGACAATGAATAGAATTATTCTGTTGGGAAAAAAAAAAAAAAAGCAAATATAAAGCAAAAGAGAGTCCTAAGGAGATGGTACGAGGAAAAGGGGAAGAACAGGAACTCTGAAATTAAAAAAAAAAAAAAATAGAGGTTAGTTGAAAAATTAATTCCTTAGAACAACAAACTGAATTTGCCAGAAGGAAAATCTAAACCAGGCCAAGTTAATAAAATTAGAAAGAAAATTGCGGTCTATAGTATGATAAATAGAAGGAAAAGGGTTTTTTTTTTGTGTGTGTTTGTGTGTGTGTGAAAAAAAACTCGCTTACCTCAAAAGTAAATACATACTTTCACTGTAGATCCAAAAAGTACTGGCTTGATGAACTTCTTGAACACCATTATTAAAAAAGGTCAAATGATTAAAATACTGCAGATAGTCTGCTGCACAAATCTTATTTACTTTTTAAAATACTTTTCTTCATTTAAAAGCTTGAAGAATGAGGAAATTACTTCCTCTAGATATGTATTAAGAACTTTAAAGCTGAAATTCTATGGCCTTCACTATGAAGGTGAGACTAGTAATAATGATTGCCCCCGTTAGCTTTGAATCCTATAAAGCAAAGCTAAGATTGATGCACTAGGTGAAAAATACATCTAACTCATAGACAATAAAGTTATTTCCTTGATCAGAATATTATGACTACAGTTTTGTAAGCACCTAGCTCCCTAAGTGTTTGCTGTCATATTTTACAGTCCGGTCTTAGAAGTAATAAGTAGGGTTGTTAGGAAGTCCTAACAGGTTTTAGATCTTATTCAGACCCCTCAAGCAGTGGGGACTTTCTAAAAATTATTTCCTTTCAGAAATGGAAGAAGAGTGGCAGCAGTTAGCAGAGCTGCTCAGGTCTCGTATCTACAGAACTTACATCTAAGGCTACTTCTAACATAGCTCAGCTGTGTGATACCTTGCCTTACCCTGAAAATCAGATATGATGCTGACTGCATTGCCTTAGGTGGGACGGTAGCTGTAGACATTGCCTCATCTTAATGACTTTACATGATGAGCTTGTTAGATTCCTGAGAACCTTATATTACATTTTCTGGTGGTATTCTCAGGGTTTATTCTTGCACTCATACCCTACATGTAAACTTTTAAATCACTGAAGATAAATGGCTGAAGTTTTGGCCTCATCCGAAGAAGAGCAACGAAGCTGGTGAAGGGTCTAGAGAACAAGTCTTATGAGGAGCAACTGAAGGAACTGAGGTTGTTTAGGCTGGAGAAAAGGCAGCTCAGGGGAGACAATATCCAATATCACTCTCTACAACTACCTGAAAGGAGGTTATAGTGAGGTGGGTGTTGATCTCTTCTCCCAAATAACAAACAGCAGGACCAGAGGAAATGGCCTCAAATTGTGCCAGGGGATGTTTAGATTGGATATTAGGAAAAAATTCTTCACTGAAAGGGCTGTCAAGCGTTGGAACAGGCTTGTCCAGGAAAGTGATTGAGCCAAAATCCTTAGAGGTGTTTAAAACATGTGCTTAGGGATATAGTTTACTGGTAGACTTAGCAGTGTTAGGTTAACAGTTGGACTTGATCTTAAGGGTCCTTTCCAAGCTAAATGATTCTATGAAGTTTTGTTTCTCCCTACAGCTGCACATGTAAAGAGAATAACCTAATTAAATTCTTGTGAAGGGTTTTCTTTTAAGTTAGCAAACACATCCCACCTGTTTCCTATGGAGCATTAAGATATTTTTTAGTCTCAGGACAATCACAGATGTGTTTTCTAAAATTCAAGCTATTCAAGAAACAATTAAAATATACAAGCAGGAAATTTTATGCGTTTTATTTTGCAGGATATACAATACAGTCTTAAGGAACATATGCATACAAAAGCTGTAAATGTTCTGAGGCTTATAATTAAAATATCAACATATTAAAGCACTGGAAATATTAACTTCATGGGCACTGCCTCTAAAAATAGGACAGAATTTTACATGACTGATGCAGCAATATCAAAGCTGAATAATTCTTAGATAGTTCTGACAGTCAAATATTAAAAAACAAGATTTTCTTAGAAGAGAGCTATCTTCTCTTATTTACATTCTTATTAGAAATCTAATGTCTTCATTAGTCACAGATATCTTGTTTTATAATAGTAAAAAATTCTAACATTAAAAATATGTGTTTTGGAATAAATCCAGCAGTGTTATGCAACAATAGCAGTACAAAAAAAAAATAATCTTCTATACTAAACACAACCACTACTGGAACATGAGGTTTTTATTTTTTTTTAAACAAATTCTGCAGAAACAGGCAAAAAGAAACCCACAGCTCTGAATCTGTTTTGACTTTTCCCACTGATTTCTTTCCAGTCAAATATTCATGTCTATATGCTCTGAAGAGTTTAACACAATTCACCTCAATTAACATATTTTTATCCTGTTGTTTGATGATTCTCAAATTAAAAATTTAAACAAGCTAACACAGAAAATCTTTTCATGGTAAACAAGCGTCATTGCTGCCGGCAAGCTGAGGCACTTGAAGCATTTCCCTTGAAGCTGTGTGTGCCTTGAAGGTGCCCATCTGGTTGTTCAGTCTCTTCTTAAGAAAAAAAATTCATGTCTTCTCCCAAGGGGAGGCCTGTTCCATTGTTAACAGCATTAGAGTAATTTCCTCATTAAGTAAGAATGTAACCTGGTCAGGATCCTTTGTGAGGCATTAACTGTTTAGTTAAAATTAAGGAAGATATTTAGTTAATGTCCTGGTAAAATGGACATTGAATGGCTGAGGTGTTTGGTAACAGGACACTGTTTCATTGCAGGGCCAAACAATTCAAGATAGTTGCAACCAAAAACTCATTAGCTTCTAATAAGCATTCAGTGAAATTACTACATAATATTTGCAGGATATCCACAGTTGCAACATAATGCAGAATGGAGCAGTTACCAGTCCAGAAATTTATCATATAATGATAGATTTAACCATTCATCATGCCTTACTACTATTAGTAAGATTCCAAGTGGATGGCAAATGCAAATTAAGACATTAGAGTATGAAAAAAAAAAAAGGCAAAACACCATTTAAATCCCCAAATAAGAATAGATGGGGGACTATTAGAGATATTTTAAATTCATTCCTCCATGAGAAAAACATGTAAATATTCAGTTGCATTTCTCAAACCAGTCCCAGTAGTACTGATATTCCCAGAACAAGCTCATTTCATGCCATTTTAGCACAATTACCACAAAAGCCGAAGATGGAAAGAATATGGATACAGAACTACCACCTTGCTAAAAGGTCCGTTTTTACTAGCACGTAGGCAAGGCTACAGAGGGGAAGCTCGTTGGCAATTGCTCATTCTCTACCTGTACTACATCTATAATTTATAAAGAGGAGTTCCATCTGCAGGACCATCCATCTGGCTTAGTGTGGAAGCATTAAATTCAAAATGAAACATTAAAATACAAGAGGAAGGCAAGCACTGAACCCCAAGGCAAAACAGGAGCAGCATAGTCCTTATGGATATGTAGAGTACAACACTTGTTTGCCCTCAAAATGAGCCAGAACAAACCTTTATTCCAAAGGCTAATCCATGTCTTGTAGAAGAGAGACAAGACACTAGAAAATCTCTAATTGCTGTTAAACACAGGCATTGAACCCCACTGAACTTCTATTTCAGGGAGACTGAATCCAGAAGTAAGAAACAAATGACCTTAAGCTCTCTTCTTTAGTTTTCTTCTGTGGCCTTTGTAACAAATGTTTGAGTAGATCTCTTTTTCTTTCTTTCTGCTTTTTTTTTTTTTAGATTTGAAATAGTACTTATTTACCCACATTTTACAGGTGAGTAGCAGTAGAATGACTTAGTTAAAATTTCTGCAGCACTGTGTCTAAATAAACACGTAATGCTTTTCTCTGGTGCAGAATCAATACCTGATTTTTAATAATAATTTAGAAGTATACTAACTATTCATAGGCAAGGTAAAATTTACTGCTGTACTTGCAGTTAGAAATACCAAATAGAAGTCCTTGAACTTACATATTAGAACTAACAACACTTCATAATCCATACACTGTAAATTTGTATTTAAAAAAAAAATCCTTATCAGCCATTGATTCTTTTTTTTTAAGAAAAATAGTAGCTAAAATCCAAACCAAAATAGAATCAACAAAGAAATATATTTTTTTGCTCAATTTTTGTTGCCTGTGGATTAAATGGCTCAGCACACTCAACAGTTGTTTTTAAAGGCAGAAAAGATGTTATACAATAGTAATATGAAAGAAACAAATTGCATATAAATTTGATACATAAATAATGTATTTGGGAAAAATAGTACAGATGTTTTGTAAAGACAGGAAGTTTAATAAGGATGACACTTCGAAACCATTGAAATTCATAGGGAAATTATTTATTCTTCAAACCTTGATAAATTCAACAAAACTTAATAACTTTAAAAAAACAATTGTTTTATTTGTTTCTACAGATACAAACCCACATAAAAGAAGCATACTTGGCTTCAAGCATAACATCTAAAGAAGGGCTGAAAATGCACACTCCCACTGAACTATGTACAGCTGACATACTGAAGCAAATAGACAGTATTCAGTGAAGACTGTTCCAGATCCCAAAGGCAGTACTAATCTTGACCTAAAGGGACTAAAAGTTTGGCATCAGTGCCTGACCTCCTAACCCAAAGCTGCCTTAAACTCAAGTGAAAAAAAAAATCAACAAAAATAAAAAATAAATAAATAAAGCAACCTCCAAAGAGCAGTATATCTGACCTATCTTAAATGTCTACTTGAAAAGAAAAAACTATTTTTCTCTCTATTGATCATAGGGAGAGTGTAGGATAAATAAAAGGTCTAACTGACAAGTCTTTCCCTAAAAATCCACCCCATTTGCTTGTATGTCTACTTGATCCTTCCTTGGGTGACTCTTCCTTTCCCAGTTCTGTTCATTTGTATCAATAAAGGGTAAGTAAATATGTCCAGTATATTGAGCAGTGACTATGGATAAATTAATAGAATACAGTATAAGCTAGACTCCTTTGTAGCGCATGCATAAATAATTATTGGAGTAAGATAGAGACTATAATGTCTTTCTTGCTGCATTAAGGACTGTATAAGCATGTTAGATGCAGCTAACAACATCTACAATATCCTCTTCCATTGGGAGTTGATATAAAAGAATGATTACTTTTTAGACCCCAGCATGTACAGTTTTTTAGCCCTCTGAAGATCAAACCAATTAGTTCTTCGTGTGGGAAAATCTCTAGGCACCTAAGGAATGCTAGAGGATAAAGCACCTTCAGATACACATACACTTTTCATAGCACTAGACAGAACATAAATTGGGAATTTTATGTGAACTGTTTAGATATTTATATCTCCTAATAGATCGCAGTCATATAAGGACTTCTAAAATGCCGTAGGATCCTAGCTCCAGGGGTTTTTTTTAAATCTAGCCTAAGTGATCTCTTCAATGTCCAAACCACGTCTGAGGCAAAACAGGGAAAAAACTTTCTCTTCTACCTGAAGTTCTAGGTAAGCTATCACGTTACCAAATCCTCTTCTATCACACATTGCTATAATCTTCCGTAAGTCTCAAACACTTGAAAAACATTTTTTTTTCCATGAACTTATGTTCTACAACATTATTTTTTAAAAAAGAATAGCCAACATTGATCAACAGATGCAGTGCAAAACCCAGTCTACTTGCTGTAGGCCTCAGGAAATCAGCTTTCTCACCTATGAGAAGTGCTTCTCTTTCTTGTGTTTCCTTAGATGGTTTTATTTTGTCCTCATTTTGTACTGTAGTGAAAGTACAAAAGGAAAAACAATTTATGAGTGGCAATTACATAGATTGCAACAGCTATATTGTCCATTCCCATCTGGCTTCTCTTATCCTTATAAGTAGAAAGATAAGCAATAGAATTAAAATGACTAAATCTTTTGTTGATCTTCAGAAAAAATAATGATTGTATCATTAAAATGGTGCTTCTTTTCAAAATGTCACATATAATTGTGCATAGCCAGAGTTAAATGAACCAGTAAATGGATTGGCAATAATTATATTGGATATGTATGCAATTTCAAGTATTAACTAATAAAAATGATTGATAATTTTTAGATAATTGCATTTAAGAATATGAAAGAAGTTTTAACATAATGTGACTTGTAGTTTTTAGAGAAGTTAATTAAATACTTGTTAAACATAATAATAATTTATTATATCATTGGAGTTTTATTAATAAAATAAGATAAAAAGAGAGTAATCTATGGGTTTTTATAGTGCTGGAGTGTCACAGGCGTGTAAACATAAATCTCAAATCCTTATGATTGTTCTTGTCTTCTATTCATACTGTCAATCTGATTCCTGAAATTCTTTATGGTTTCACATTCATTAATCTACAGTGACAGTTCTGTTTTTACCTCTCATTACAGGCTTGTTGTTTAAAAAGTAAAATTAAAAAAAAAAAAGGAAAAATATACCAGAATTCAAAGAATTCAGAAGTAGTTTCAAGACTCCTGATCCTGAATATTTACCTGAGATATTTTTAAAAGTAGATGAAGTTTTTTATATTAAAATAAACAAAATCATTGTTTTAAACTTGATTTGTTAGGAGCTATTAAGTGTTCATCTCAGTAATGTCAATTGCTGAAGTAATTATTGCATCAAGTAATGTCTCTGCTTTTCAGAGACTGTGGCATATTTCTAACAATACTTCCTAAATAAGACAAGGAGGGAATGTTCTTTATAGTTACAAATTCATAATTCAATTCAATTCATAGAAATACAAAGATAAACCTCCAAAATCATTTTAAAAACCACTCCAGTTGGCTGCTATATATCCGTAAAAAAAAAAAGTGCAAAATGCCTTTCCCACAAGACACTTGAAAAAAAATATGTCCCTTACTGCCTTTCTTTGGTAATTAGCCATTTAAAATACCATAAAAGTGGTCAAGAGGAGGAATGGCTTGGGATTTTTCCCCACCAGAATTTGATATTTGTTAGTCACAAATGAAAGCTCTCTGAACTTCTTCAGTGCAGTGAATTTGATTTACCTAAAATGTAGGGAATTCTTGACATACCGTACCTCGCTAACACATTGTGTATCTAATACCATCTCTAGAGAAGCAGAGAGTGACCCGGCTTCACATTTCCACTACTTCCACGTATTTCAGCAATCAATTATCACAGCCTATCCCTGTATTTGTAATGATACAAACATAAAAATTACTAGAGGAATGCACTGGTCAAGTAGCAGAATGAGGCACTCAGAAGTTATGAAGTACTGGAATCTTCATTTATCTCTCTTCACTCTGTACTTTATGGTGCAGTTCATAATTATGTAATGAGATAATATTTTTACACAAGTTCATTCATCATTCCAAATAGAGAATAGATAATGTTCAGTAATTGAGCAACCGAGCAAAAATCTTCCACGAAGCTGCCTTTGGTTCTTTAGCTTAGGTGCTAGTGACTTAACATGAGTCATATGAGACCAAGAGTTGGAGTCCAATTTTCTTAAGGAGCATTTGAACACCTGACAGCCACCTTTTAGATCAGTGTCATAACCAGCAATCTACAAAATATTTGGAAAGGTTAGAACAAGTTTTTAGTGTGTCTTCTTGATATTATTCAATTTTGATAAGAAAAGCTATAGGAGAAGGTGCAAGAATTTACATGAACATCTTAGCCAACTGCCTAAAAAGTGTTCCCCTCACTTTGTATTTCAAAGAGCACTGTATTATTTTAAGTAAGGAATAACATCTTCAAGCACTGAGGTGGAAATAGCATTACTTTAAATACCCTATGGGCCAAAAAGTAGGGCGTTCAGCAAGGAATATTTTAATAATTGAATATATTTCTCTTTAAGGAATATTGCTTAATACTATACTCTTTACATTCATTACACTCTTTAAATTCCTTAATTTTTTTACTTAAGGAATAATAAGAAAATGTAAGTATCTTCCATTCTCAAGAATGGTAGATATGGTACTTGCAACCTATTTGGAAAGATATTTGCTTGGGTAATGAGGTACTTAGGTTTCAGTTTCTGCCCCAGTGAAGGTTTAGACTTCGCAAAGCAAAAAAAAAAAAAAAAAAAAAAAATCATCAAGCAGTCAAATCTTCCAGGAAAATATCAATGACAGAATTCAGGCTGAAGAAAGTGATGTCTGGTGACAAAGCAGTCTCTGCTGAAGATATTTGTCAGTGGAGCAATCTTTCAGAGGCAGTAAAGCAATCTGTATATCTGACTGTCTTCAGGGAATGTTTCTCTTTCTCCCTTTTTTTGAGCATAGAAGGGCAGAGGGGGAACGAGGGAACGGAATACAGGAGATACTGGCTATAGCTGACATGGATTTTTGCCTACTTGCTTTTATAAGGAAAAAAAAATTCTCCTCCTAAGCAGAATTCTCACCCTTTGAATAAATAATTCATGTATGTCTAATAAATATATGACTTATAGATCCCCTTATATGAGAAACATACTTAGATTGTTTTGAAAATATTGATCTTGTAATCTTTTTATATAAAAAAAAAATTTAAAAAGAAAAAGAGAAAAAGACACTCGTATGTACCTATGTACTTAAGAAGTTCAAATATTTTAATTTTATTTTTCTTCAAATTTAACACTAAAAGAGCACTCATACACATTTTTTGAGTGTTTGATAATAATTATTCTCTTAATAGTAACAGCATATATACATCATTACTATTCAGAAGACAATAACCTTGCTGACAAACATCCTCAAATACTCAAAGGCAGACAACAGCTTTCCTCAACTTACTAAATGGAGAAAAAAAAAGGAAGAGCTCAAAGAATCTTTCTGCTCCTCACCCTGAGGGATGAAATTTCATGCTTTTCCCAAGAAGCTGTTAGGTGAATAAATCTTTCAATATTTCTGGATGACCATCAAATTTAGATTTATTTGAGAAAAACTGGTAGAGAATAAATTCCAGTTTCTCAAGAGATACAGACATTTCTTCCCCAGTAATCTACCTGTTCTACACTGTGTATGACCTAGGTCAAATACTTAAAATGGCCTGGAAACTTTTCAACATGAAAGTGTGTTTTCTCAGCTAAGCAGTTCTTGCACTTCTATAAATTGTAATCAGTGTTTTAAACAATCGTTAGAGAGGCTGCTGTAGATATCATGAGGTCTCTACAAAACTGAAACAAGGAATCCGAACTCATTCTGCACAGTAGGACAAAAACACAGTAAAACAAAAAAAAAATCTGTGTGAGAGGAAAAAAAAGTGTTGATGGTAATTCAGTACTCAAAAAAAACAATACAGTCCCATTAAAAGGCAGTAGTAAGAATTAGTGAAGATTGGTCTTATGATACCTTAGCTTTCAGAATAGTTTTTCTAAGCCTCACAATATTTCAAATTTGGAAATACTAACAGAATAAGATAAATTAAGTGTGATGAAAATATCGACAATGAAATTAATAAAGCCTCAGTGTCGGATAGTTGTTTTTCTCTTTTTTAGGGAAAGGCTTAGCTCTTTAGTGATCTTTCAGGGCCCATCCAACTCAAACGGCTCTATGATTCTGTGATTCTGTGAATTAAACATGTAATTTACACTTTGTCAAGCGCATGACTACTATCACTATTCTTATTATCAAATACACCTCCAATTTATAATAACTGATAACAGATATCTGTTGGGCAGGTTATGGGTATTTTAACAGAACAGCTATATCTCATTAACCAACAATAAAGATACCATTGAGGTTAGGGTGAGTATTTCAAATGCGTAAACTCAGAGGAATCAAAGCACCTAGACAAGCTTGAGCACTGGACCTGTTCTCTTTTATTTAAGTATATGAGTTATGAACATAAGGAAATATTTCTACAGCACCTAAAATAATCTATTTTTTAATAACTATACATGTGCATAAACTAAGTTGATCTGATCAGCTCCTTTTCCATAAATTTACAGCAGTCAGCACCTCCGTGAGGATTGCACCTGTTTGAAAATATTATTTTATTTACCATTTATCTGCACATATGTCCTGGTTTCGGCAGGAATGGAGTTAATTTTCCTCTCAATAGTCGGTGTGTTTTGGATTTTGTATGCAAAGAATGTTGATAAAACACCCTGATGATACAAGTTGGTGTGCATGAGACCAAGGACACCATCTGGCTTTCCAAGTCTTGCTAATGTGCAGATGCAGGAAGCTGGGAGAAAGACAGACAGAATAATTGACCCAAACTGGCCAAAGAGAATTTTCCATGCCATAAACATCATGCTCAGTATACAGGTGGGAGTTGCCCACAGAGAGGGGCATCTTCTTCCACCTTGCTCACTGGCATCTTTCCCTCTACCTTGCTGCCTCCCTCTCTCTCCTTTGCTTGCTGCTCGGTTTAGTTTCCATGATTGCTGCTCAGGACAGGCTGTATCAGTCATTGGGACATCGGGTGGTGAGAAATGGTTCATTGTTCATTTTGTATATTTTAGTACCCTTATATTTTGTTATTATTGTAGTTTTCCTTTGCTATTCTAGTAAACTGTCTTTATCTCAACCCATAAGTTTTCCTTTCTTCCCAATTTTCTCCCCCATCCCACTGGGGAGGAGGAGGGTGAGCGAGAAACTGTGTGGTGGCTAAACCACAACAACATACGTTGTTGGTTTCTGCTATTTACAATGAAAGATCACTGAGTCTTCATTTTGTTATGTACTGTACAAAACATAAATAAAAATAATAAAATCATAATTTTATGATAGTTTATATCCCAAGAAAGCACAATAGTCTTTAGCAGAAATAGCTGTACAAATTCTGTGAAGAGGTTATACCATATGGACTCAAGGAAAATTTGTTACTCTTGCAATAAACTCAGAACAATGACATGAAAACAGATTTATCATTTTGAAGTAAGATCAAGGACGGGTGTACAGAGATTTTTTTTTTCCCTTGGCAGTGCATAATGAAAAGGATTTGCATTGTGTAAGTGCATAAAATACCTCTACAAATCAGTTTAAGTGCAGATCTCCATACAAGTCAAAAACAAAATGGATGTTAAGAATATACTATGAAAACATTTCCAACTTTGACCCACAAAAGGTATCTGGCCTTATCATTTACCAGCTCTTAGAAATGAATCATTATGTAATCCTATAATTATCAGAATGATGTTATCCATGTTGTGGTTTTGTTTAGTGAGGGGAGCCTAAGGTGGTAGCTTCTGTAGGAAACTGCTAGAAGTCGCTCCCCTTTGTTCAGTGGAGTCAGCCAGGCCTAGGGCGACCTGCTGCTGGCCAATGCCGAGCCGATTGGTAGCAGAATGTCCCATGATAACGCCTCTGCGATAACGTATTTAAGTAGGGGAAAACAGAAAAAAAGAAGGAGAGAAGAGAAGATGTGAAGAAGCTGAGCGGGGGCAGAGGGGGAGGCGCAGGCCTCATGGGCCTTGCAGGCCTCACCCTCTGGCCTCTTGCCAGGCGGCCGACTGGGCCTGACTCGGTCCAGCCCGGCTGCAAGAAGTGGAGGTGAGAAGTGAATAAGATGTAAAAAGATCCTGAGAGACATCTGCCACCCTTGGCTGCAGATGCCAAGGTCAGTTCAAAAGGAGGGGGAGGAGTAATGCAGCTCCTGACCAAGATTCCCCTGCAGCCTGTGGTGATGACCATGGTGGAGCAGGTTGTCCCCCTGCAGCCCATGGAGGTCCACGGAGGAGCAGAGATCCACTTGGAGCCCATGAAGGACCCCGTACCGGGGGAGGTGGATGCCTGAAGGAGGCTGTGGCCCTTGGAGGGCCCGCTGGGACAGCCATTCTGGAGAGACTGCACTCCATGGAAGAGATGACCCACACTGGAGCAGTTCCATGAAGGACTGTGGCGCAGGGGTGGGACACCACACTGGAGCAGGGGAGGAATGTGAGGAGTTCTTCCCCCGACCATGAAGCAGCGGTATGAAACAATGCGTGATGAACTCACCACAACCCCCATTCCCTCTTCCCCCCTGTGCCGCTCGGGGTCTGGGGAAGGTAATAGAGATAATATTAAGCTTGGGAAGAGGGAAGGGTAGGGGCAGGTTATCTTGTTCTCTGTCTCATTATCCTGCTGTTTGTAGTAATAAATGAATAGTTTTCCCCAAGTCAAGTCTGTTGTGCCCTTAACGGTAACTTTAAGGATTTTCTCCCTGTCCTTATCTCAAACCTTGAGCCGTTTTTTCTTACATTATCTCTCCCTATTCTCTCGGAGGGTGGGGGCAGTGAGAGAGAGACTGCGTAGTCTGGTCCCGATCGGGGCTGAACTACGACAATCCAGCAAAGTGTTGACACATGACCATATTTAACTTTCAACAGACTTATCACTGTGCAGTTTTTGTTTTCCATTTTTTTTTCACTTACCTTGTTAAAGCATAAAAATAAAATGTTAACATGAGTCTTGAAAGTTCAATTTCCACTTCATGTAATACATTTGGCTCAGAAATGACATATACTTGGCACTATTCTACTTCATCAGTGTTAATCATATTTTCTTTCAGCTTATCTTCAAAGATTTCATCTGTCTTATACATTCAGTACTTCTGGTTTGAAAGTCATTTTTTATTTTCTTATCTTTTTTTTAAATTCTTCATTGTTGGTTATTTAATTTTTTTAACATTGTTAAACAGTATTTTAGAAGGCATCTCCCAAAAGAAATCTAATCCATATAATACAGAGTTCACCTTCAAAGCATATTAGATCACCCTGTACTTTTTGTTATAGAACATAAAAATGTAAGGGCAAAATGGCTAAATTGTATTTCAGTCAGGATTCCTGCTACAAAGTCAAAAAAAAAGTCCATCTTCATTACCAGAAGTACAGTTAGCAAAGCAATGAGGAATTCAGAAAGATAACTTTTAGAGGATGCATTTTTGAAGCACTGTACAACAACCAGTAGAGTGCAGAACAATTTTGATCTCACACAGGATTCTGTGGGACATTAACTGCCTTTAATATTACAATGAGATGTACTATAGTCAGAAATAAAGTACACAGAAATTCTTAAATGTCAATATATACAGCACTTTGTAAACAAGAAACACAGCCAGGAAGTCTGATTTGTTTCTGGAAAAAAAATTCCCAGGCTTAAAAGACTGAAAAGAGAGAGCTGCCATCTTCTGTCTGAATTGCAACCACTATGAAGAAGGTATATTTTTTTGTAAGTAAGACTGCATTGATTTCCAGATTTAAAGATGCCTAGTCCTTATGCAACAAAAAATTAGATATAGGGACAGAGGGATATTTTCTTCACATTAGAAAATAACAAGTGAACAACATATAACCAGAAGATACACATATACACATAACCAAAGAAGTAATATTTCACTCCTGGCATTACAAACAATAATTTAGCATGAGTTTATTGGAAATGTATGTTTGAAATATATACCTTATATGCTTGCCTCAGCTGCCCCAGAATGTCCTACTTTTCAGGAAAATACTGTTGATTCAGGAGTAATGTGCAGATGCTGTACTGAGTGTAGGGTTCAAATAATGTAGATTTAAATTAAGATTTCAGCAGAATTGAAATTCACTCAGGCAAGGAGAAAGCTATCCTTGTAGAAGTGTTTTGAACTGAACCAAAGACACATTGTTATTTCCATCAATGTTGTAGATTTTTTTTTTTTACTTAGTCATTAACAAGTAATTACATAATAATAACAACTCGTTAGTTAGAGGGTAGTACGTGTCTCCCTCTAGGGCTGATGTACAAAGGTCGTGTTCATTCCCAGCTAGAAAACCTGACTCTTTTTTTTGGTGTATGGTAGGTACAGAGTGCACTTACTCTGGTCATCTCATCAGTTAATGAAGAAAGACACACCTCCAGGAAACAATTCAGCCTATCTAAGATATGAATCCTCCATAATATTTTAAAGAGCTCATCAATCTTGACTGATTGCAGAGATCACAAAAAGGGATGACATTTTGTACCCAGAGACATAACACATAACGGACTAATTCAGCTGTGAAGCTTTCCGTTCTCAAGAACCTACTTGAAGCCTGGCACAGACCAAGCAAGCACTCCTCCTGAAGCAGTGTCAAAGTGTGATCTGAATACTGCAACAAGCATCACAGACTGTAAATAATATGAAATAGATTTGTGTTATAGGTAGTTTATGAAGCATAACTGAAACTCTTTCTCAGCTGTTGTGGAGTTAAAAATGAAAAAAATTACTCTTGCTTCAGGAGAGGGGGAGCGGCCATTTCCATCCATTCATTTGTACAACATTCAGAACACTGGACTTCCAAGCCAATAACAGGGTTTCAATACTGCTAACACACATATCTGATCTCATCAATAGAAGGTGTGAGGTGGCATGATAAACTTCCATGGTAAGACTCTCAATAATGCTCAAAAAGCTTCTTAAAAACACCAAAAATACGTAAGAAATTAAAGAGTTAATTTCCCAAATGAACAAGGCTCTCTGTGGCACTTTATCCCTACACTATCCTTCCATAATGGAAAGTAGCCACCCTTTCAGGCACCACCATTTTACTGTGGTTGTATGACAATCTGCTGCTTTGTCAACCCAGTCATAAAGAAAGGAAAATTATTATAGCGACCACAAGATGTTGTACTCAAAATTTAAGGCACCCCAAAGTTTAAGGAACATAAAACAAATCACTTTAGATCAGGCCAAAAAGCCGTCTTGCCCAGTATCCTGTCACTGAAAGAGGCCTGGTGCATGCAAGAATGGGGCTGACATACATGATATTGTCCAAGAATGTACACTTATCCTTTTCCCAATGAACTGGCTCTCTCATGGAACTATCTGGTTTGTCTTGCGTTGATTCCTGAATAGTTTCTTGCACAAAATTCCTAAGGAAAACCATAGAAAGGACTGACCTCGTATATATTTCTTCATTAACAAAGATACATGAATTGAAATATGATTTCAGGGCTATAGATTTCTTCCACAAAACAAAAAAAAAACAAAACAAAAACCCAAACACTATGAACATTATTTATTTGTGAGCATAATAATGTTGTCAGAAGCATAAACTTATACAATTAGTTCTGAAAGGGAATAATATCTAAGTCTGATTTACCATTCAAAACATTTTGGATTGAATTTTATTTTAGCATTTTCTTTTATTAACCAAAATTAGTACTGAAAAACAAAAAAAACCACAAGGTCTATTTTACATTACTTACATCTACCACTAAGAGGAACAGAAAAGGTAGATCAGGGACAATAATGACAGAACATGATTTAAGGAAGTACAATGTTTTGCTCACTGTGATTTGTAGGATCTTAGTCATTGTTCAGACAAATGGTAGGTACCTAGAAAAATGTCTGTAAATCCCCAAAGTTTCATTTATTTCATAAAGAAATGGTGTGTAGCCAACAGTTCCTAATGTTTCATTTGTAAATCTTTGGTTAAAATATTTTAGACAGGAATCTGGCTGTGCAAGTAATATTGTTTGACTTGCATTAAAGTTCTCATTTTTTTTTCTATTTTTCTTTCTTTTGCATTTAAAAATTTATCAAGGATTTAATTATATCTCACAACCTTGGGCACATAAAGGCTGATGAAATCATGGTCATAGATACTAACTTTGTGTGAGTTTGAAGGCATGGGAGCAAAATACCAGTTATTAGATAATCAGGATGTAAAATTAAATCTGAGGGAAGGAAACAAAATCCAGGAACACATTAAACAGCAGTGCATAATGCAAACATAAAGGGCAAAATTTGCCCTACTGAAAGTCAAAAGGAAATTCCACTGTTACGTGAAATACATGAAAAGGTAGCAAAGATGTTGAATCTTCCCACTATGGCATTCTGCAATTCGGCAAAATGTACCTATCCCTTAATGGATAGGTCCACTTATTCATGAGGTATGAAATACGGTAACAATATCCTTCACAATGCATTCATAACCCAGTTCAGAAGGAAGAACGCAGTTCAGCAGGAGAATGTCTTCAGTGGAGAAGATTATTCTTTCTAATGACCTTGCTTGTGAGAAGCACTCAGGATTGCTCAGTATCATTATCAAAATTCTTATGAGTGATATTTCCAAGAATGTGCTAAAATCATGATGTTCACTGGCAGGCTAAAGAAAATAACATATCCACTACACTTTTGTCATAATCATAATGCTGACCTCTACTATTGCCACACAGAGAGTATTATATTAACATTGGCAAAAAAGAGCTATTTTCCCAAATACACATTTTACTCCCACAAACTTTTTCTGTTATAAACCTCAGGGATCAGAATTCTAGTGCAATCTGCTCAACTGTGCACCATTTATATAGTAATCATACCTCTATTGTCTGTAACATATGGCTGCATTATGCTTCTTTACCCACAGGTCTGTAAATATGTTCAGGATCCGCTAATTGACACCAGTCTTAGGTGGATAACACAGAATTTAAAAGACAATTTAATTCATATTTTGCTATGTTCTATTCAGACAAGTCATTACATCAGGTGGTGCCTACTGAATATCATGTAAAATCAACCCTCACACTGCCCAGGCAAATAGAAATGTCATGATGAAAATTGAGTTATTAATGAAGTACCATTTACATTAATAGTCCCATTTATATAGCGTACCAGGCTAAGTTTATTGTGTTACTTCACTAATTCTCTGCTGTGATCTCATTTGGCAAAGGAGATATATATATATATATATTAATTTTGACCATTTCTTCTGTCATCAGCTCTGCGTGCTGAAAAAGGGTTTGGATGTAGGTGACAGACCAAAAGAGATTTCTTTTATAGTAAGTCTTTTTAGAATTGCATGTACTGTAGATCTTTTTCCATCATCTTTTTATCTTTTACAAGATATTTTGTACCAAGTTCAACCCAGGAGTGATTGTGTTGATTTTCACTGTGTCACATTTGGGATGAATTTGGCCCTTTGTGTTCTCCTCAGCATTCAATTGCCACTTTAAAACTCTGAGCCATTTTTTTTTTTTAGATTAAAACAGTTCTTTTCCTGATCTCAGAGCTTTTCTAATCCTGTCTGTGACTCTATTTCTCAGTTATGTGAAATATTATCACATTCTATTGACCAATACTCTCTGTGATGAATGTTGTTATGTAGTAAGTCTATTAATCCCATGGTAATTTTGCATGTCATTGTAATTCCCTTAGCAACATAATGTGTACTTACTTATTTCTTTGTAACAAATAGAAAAGTTAAACGGTATGTACGTGGATAATATTCAGACAGCTCAGCTTTGTGCCTCTCTAATGCATTTTTGACAAAAAAAAAACCAAAAAAACCCCCACATCTCCAGCTTCTTTGAACATAACCAAGGAATTATTTCCCCAAAAGCCTACTTAAAAGGGCTGCATTGACCAGGATTACAAAATAAGCTATTCTTTTGAATTAAAAATCTGAAACTTTTATCACAGTGTTTCCATTTCAGCAGCTCCCCTGAAAATGAGCATGTTTCACTATAATTGTATGTTATTTGCAAGTCCTTTCAAATCCAACCATACAGGCTGAAAAACAGTTGCAGCCTTGATCTAGGTCTATGAAATAATGCTTTCTCAACCACATTTTTATTGGTTTATGATGGCTCTAATCCCTTGCCAGCCACGCCTTTCCTTCTCTGTGAACTCCTTTTTGCATCTGTGTCTTAAAAGCTGCCAGAAAAAAAAGAAGAAAGCAATGCATCAAGAGGAACTGAGGAAAACACAGCTAAGTGGAGGACACACACAAAAGATCCCAGAGAAAGAGGCAAGAGATCAGTGATATGTTCCGTATGAATCCTTTTTCTACCTGACCACTTGTAATATCAAGAGAATGGCTTGGGAAATCCTCAACAGTGAGATATTCTTACTGGATATTCAGGTCTTGATTGTATTTTTTTCCAAATACTATTTTTTTTATGTTTTGCCACAGGTTTTGCAACATTTCTTACCCTTATATATATACATATATATTTATAAGAAACAGTGCTGGCCAAAAGTACAGAACTATATAAGATAAGTTATATATTAAGGTTAAAAAATGAAGAAAAAAGTCATAAATAAAACATAAATAAAAATTCTTTGGGGAACGAATGGCTATTTTAGAGAGCATGATCTCTGTCTCTCTATAGGGCACTAAAGGAAAAAGAGAAAGAAGATCTAAAGTAATGCCTAATTGGTTATTTATCATGGCCTCAGACCACAGGATTTTTATTATTTTGCAAATAATTATAAGACATTTATAACCTCCTTTGCTGGAAGGCATAAATGTTCCCTGTATGATACTTTTTTTTTTTTTCAAGGCAAAGGCTACTATGTGGCTCTGCAATATTTTAGACCTTTGCAAGGCAAAGGAATTCTCTAGTTTGACCTTTCCATAAACCAGTATGAATTCCTCAGGAAATTATAGAATCATAGAATCTTTAAGGTTGGAAAAGACCTCTAAGATCATGAAGTCAAACCATTGGCCTAACACCACCATGCCTACTAAACCATGTCCTGAAGTGCCGCGTCTACATGTTTTTTGAACACCTCCAGGGATAGCACCTTCACCACTTCCTTGGGCAGTCTGTTCCAGGGCCTGGCCACTCTTTCAGTAAAGAAATTTTTCATAATATCCAATCTAAACCTACCCTACCGTAACTTGAAGCCATTTCCTTTTGTTGGTTTCAGGATCCACTTCACTCCCAAGGCAAGATAGAACAAAAGGTTTGGTCTACAACAGCACAGAAAGTCAAAAATTACTTTTGTATACCTATGCTCCTTAACTAGTTGCATTCTTCAATACCATGACTATTTTTGCTTAGAAATAATTTAAGTGAACCAAAACTACTGTTCAGCATAAAACAAGTGATGGAAAACATCTTTGTAGTGACGAAGAGTCATCAAATATTCAGGTGAGTAGTTAGAAGGCCAAGGGAAGTAATTATTGCCTTCTATTTAGCACTTGTAGTCCAGATCTGGCTTTATCTAGTTTTGAGCCCTTTAGTTTAAAACAAGTATTGACCAAGAGAAGACAGCACAACAGAGGAGCACTCGGATGGGTAGGGAACTGGAGTACATGATTTGTCAGCAAAGGTTGAGAAATCTGAATTTGCCTGTACTTAAAAAGAGAAGGCTCAGGGAAGATCTAATTGCTCTCCTCAACTACCTAATGGTGAGCTACAGGAAAGACAGGGCAGACCCTTCTCAGAGGTGCACTATGAAGGAAAAAAGGACATGAAGCAAAGTAGTTCTCATTAAATACAAAGAAAACAAATTTTGTTTTGAGAATGCTTAAACATTGCAATGGAACAAGTTGCCCAGGGAAGCTGTAAAATACCCATCTTGAGCTCCAGGTCCTGAGCAACCTGATCTAATTAGAAAGTCAGCACTGGCTTGAGAAGTAAGTTGGTCTAGAGGATATTTTAGGTTGAAAGGTTCCTTTCAACCTAAAATATTCTGTTCTTCCATGATCAACATTCTAAACAATCCAAGTGGCCATTTTGCTAGCATTCTTGTCAAAACATACTTCCTTTAGCTGTGTCACCTAATAATTCGGTTGCACAGCTCTCTTATTTTTCCCACAGTGCATCTCAGTACAGCAAAACATCTTTTTCAGATCTAGATTGAAGCTTCTCCCAAGCTTCATCAGTTGGTTTTGAAAATTGCATGATGAGCTACAAAGCACACCATGACTTGTTCATTATTATTTTTACTAATTAAGGTCTTAGTTATGCAGTTTAGGCACAGACCTACAGTGGAGCCTGTGCTACTGGATCTCCCTGTGCACAAGAGAAATTTGCATATTATTAATTATTAATATATGTGTGCATTACCTCTGCAGCTTGAGGCTCCGTGATGCAAGGCTTTGCATGAGCACACACTCTTGGAATGATCCCACCCATCTTCAACAAGTTAAAAGTCACAGGAGAGAAGATAGGCAAAACTCAGAAGAAAATGAAAGTACAAATCTACAAATGGGAAACTGTGTCTGACAGAGTTGATTAAAGGCATCTAAGATATTTGCATAGGACATATTTTGGAGCCAGACAGATATTCATTGAGGATATTCTCAATGATTTAATTATAGAAGCATTTCTTCCTCTCTTCTGCCCTTCTTCATGGCATGCCAGTTGGCTTCTTTGATGAAGGAAGAATCAGTCATAGCTCTGGCTATCCTGCACTAGCTTACAGGAGTCGGGATGACTGCTTTCTTCAGTTCTTTCTGAAATAAATTCCAGTTTTTGGCAAATAATGACAAACATCTTGTCTCTGTTTATTAATCACAAGTAAGGCAGAATGGTTTCTCCCTGTACAAGACATTTACCTACCTATCTACACTCTTCCTTAGGCAGTGGTAAAAATATCATTTTTAGCAGGTAGTTCATCACAACTAATTTAGATCTCTGCGTTAGAATAAGAGAACTTGAATCTTTCTTTACATCCAACCCAAACTATTCTATGATTCTATACACTAGAGAAAAAGCCTAGAGTATATAGTACAGAAATAGAGTTTGCAGGTGATTCTCACTTTCATAGTTAGTGAATTGCAAAGTTAGTTACAAATCTACCAGCCTAATATTCATAAGAAGTGGTTGGCTATTTCAGCCAAGGTCTATCTCTTGGCTCTTACTTCTGGGACCCGAACCTTCTCTTTAACTGTTTCAAGAAGGCTGCTCAGCCACTACATATGTTAACTGCTTCAAAGACTGCCTCCTTTCTGACAAAAGACCCCAACACACTCCACAGCTTTTAACCATAGGCTTCATTTAAGATCAGGTACACGTATAGACTTCTCATATGGCAAGTAGTAAACATAACTCTTTATGGTGGTGCCCAAGCCTCACACAGTAACATGATCTCTGTAGCAGCATAAATAAAAATAAAAATTTCCAATTACTTAACAATCCATTTTTTGTGCAACTGTCACACATTATTACTCAGTTAATTATCTTATTTATGAACTTAACATCTTTCAAGTAACTATCGTTACATGAACAACACATATCTGTTCATGTTCCATATTATCAAATGTTAGATGTGATTATTTTCACGTCATCCTCCTGTAGTAACACAGACAGTGTTAATTTTGTTAACCTCACGGAAAACAGAAATCTTGCTTAGTCTATTGTTTATCATATTATCAAATAACCATCACCTCAGTGGCACAGCTGCATTAAGTAGGTTTCCTGATCGTTAGACCTACAGAGTATTGCTTCAATCTAAAATAATAGTATCAAGTTCAACATAACAAAAAGCCCCAGAACAGAAAAAAACATCAGAATAAGAATACCTAACATTTTTATTTGTTGTTACTGATAGAGATTGTCTGGTCATCTATACCATTGACTTTGAAAATCTGCTGTGTTCTCATTTCTGATGCTAATGTTGATACTAAGGTTCAGAACCATTTTAGGAATCTGTCCTAAAAAACCTTGATTCCAAATGTTCCATCATAAAAATATAATACTCAATAGTAGTGTGCAGGTCTAGCAGTGGTCAGATCTCTATCAGTTATGTACCACTTAGTCACCTTTAACTCATCTAACAAAAGTACACGCCAGAGCCATCAAAAGAGAAAGGAAGGATTTTTCTGCTGTTCTAGATACAGCACCGTGTGTGAAGAGTCTCTTTTTTAAGATGGTAATGTTACTCCCTATACACAGAAGGGGCATTTCCCATCTCACTCACCTCCACAGCCCAATTAGGTAAGTGTTCTCCATGACTGGCTTATTGATAGGATTTCCTACATAGCAACAATCAGATGATACAACCTTTTGTAACAATTGGAAAATGACAATAAGATGCATGCAAAATGTAGACAACATATATTCAGTAGTTTTTCACTTCTCAGCAGATAAAACTATGACACATTTGAAGTTTTGCCTTATGGGTATTTTTTTTTCTTCCACCAGAAACAAATTTCTAATGAAAATGAAAGTCTTTTTTTCAATTTTAATTTTCATTTTCATTTAATTCCCAATGAACAACATGGCCGTGGCAGCAGAGGCTAATGACATCTTATAGATACCAATACGGAGCTGGAGTAGGAAATTTACCACCTTTTACTCTACTCTCTAGCCCAGGTATACCAGACAGAATAGTTATAAACTTTATCACCTAAAAATCTATTACTTGAAACTTCTGAAACTTTCAAATTCCAAACTAATTCAGGGAGCAAAACTTTCACAAGGTCATCTAATCCTGCAACAGCAATGGCTATCTGCCACTTAAAGTAGAGTTTGAGAAGTACAAGCCATTACCAGAAGAACTCTTGAGGCTGTTGAAAGTTAAGAGTAATTGATAAGTTTAATTACTTAGGTAACATGAAATAGAGGGGAAAAAAAATAACTTTATTGTGTGGAAGACAACTTCATAACACACAAAATACAAACTCAAGCTTGACCTACGGCATCTGCAGTTCACTGACAGCATGGAATGTTTTTAGAATGGAGAAAAATAAAACATGGTTTCAATGATCTTATGCTTTATACTAGGCAAGAATCACATCCAGAGAAAGAAAAAGTAGAGTTATTTAAAGGAGAATTACAAAGTTAGAAGATGAAAGATATAAAAATATCTCATTATTCTAAAAAAGGAGGAACTCAAATGAAACGGTTATTTACCTCATGGGGAAAAAAATAAAAGGAACAAAGCAAACTACTGTCAACTGTTACAATGATCACTGAAGGGTTGCAGCAGCTCGAATCTGCCCAAATTAGACAGTCAGGAAAGCATTCCTAGAGAAAAAAAAATAACCCTATGAAAGGTAAATCCCATATAAAAATGAGGAAATAATACAGAATGTCAGGAGCTGAGGGGACTATAGCAGCAGTAGATTTGCTGTAGATATGGCATTATAAAGCAATTGTAATTTTAATACAGCATTTCTAATGTTCAAAGTCATGATGTAATCAGAACCACTATAAAGTGCCCATTGTTATGTTTCACAGAGGCTCACAGCAAGACCTCAGGTCTTGACAATGCCCAAGACTAATGGTGTCATAGGACTGTTCCATGGGAGTGCATTGGGCTGTGAGCCGTTGAAGCATCCTAGCACATCCACTTCTCTCCCCATCTATGTTTCATACAAAAGAAATTTGTGTTTGCAGAACAAAAGGGAATTGCACTGCAATTTCACAAAGTTTCAGGTCTGAATTGTTAGGGGACTAGGACTCTAGAGACTTTAGTGGTAAGAAGACCAGTTTACATACAGTGTAGAAACAACAGATCTCTCTAACATCACTTGGTCTCTGATGGAACAGTTAAAAGCTAGATTAAAGCTGATGTTCCTGGAAAGAGAGATGAAAATAGAAAGGTTTAAAATGTAATGATTCATTTTGTATCTGCAAGCCATGTAACACTTGGAAAAGAAGACAGAGGAAACTTGCTGGTAACAGCTGGTCTTGAAGCACTTAATGTTTGTAGTATTTTGCAGTTAATTCAGGTAGATGAGACACAGGCAGAGGAGGCTAACTGCAGAGATATAATACAGAGATTTGAGAAGTGTTACTCATTACATAAAAATGAAGCACATCAGCAATGCATTTCTAAGCAGAAAGCACGGAAAACTGAAAACATTGAAGTGCTCATGTATGAAGAGCTAATGTAGCAATTCAGGGACAAACTGAATCCTTGATAATATCAGATTATGATTGGAATCTGGAACAAAACAGCCTAAAGGAGAAATTAATGTAAGACTCAGATTTAACTGTTGACCAGTGATTAGAATTTGTCCAGCAAAGAGAGTTACACAGACCAGACAAACCAATGGACTGCAGACAGTCCTCTGAGACTTGCAGACGTGATAGAGAATCCAGAATACTGCAAGAAAAGACACCTGAGGCAGAAAAGCATCCAGAGGTCAAAGTAAGAATCTATTGAAACCAGAATATGATGCTCTACATGCTGTGGTAAACAGCTGGAGTCAGCTGAAACCGAGCCCCAGGATATGGCAAAAACCAGAACTAATAGTGTTACTGCCATCTGACAGCAGTCATCCTTATTTCACCATTCCCACTCCTGTATTGTCCCAGGACCGCATGCAGGGCATCTCTAAGTTTGAATCACACATTCCTATTTAGCTGTAATTAGCATCTGAGTCACACACCTTTTAAATTTTGCGTTATGCTACATTATATGTCAACTACTGAGCTACTGTCATTAAGTTTGGCTAGAAACAGAGGAAAGAGGAGAATGTGTCTTTAAGAAGCCCTGATACAACCTTTTTAAATCTAGATGTTGATATAATATCAATGTATAAAAGTCTAAGCAATTACAGTTTACTCACTGAAGGATCCCAGATTTAACTGCCTAGTTCTTAGTGAGGTAAGTAATGCTCAACCCACATCTGGGTCTTGTTTAGTTAATTAATATAGAGGCTAGACTAAACTAGCACTCACAGGCCGAGGAAAAATCCTGTCTGTTCAGACATCTTCCATTGTTTCTGAGATTTGTGCTTTTTGGCTAAGCTAAGGTCTGTGAAGAAAGATAGAACGTGGGCACACACTGTGAGATAAGAAGGCCACAGACTGAGTATATCTTTCTCACAGATATCAGCATCTGACAGTAAGGGATACTTAGATCTGCAATAGAGTTAGACAGAGACCAAATAAGTTGTGAAAGACCAGGCAAGACAGGCACTAACAAAATTTCCCTTAGATAGTCCAGGAGGAATGCATCCATACTTCATTTCAAAAAATGAACACTTTTCTTAAGAAATAATTTGATGAAGGGTATCTTTGATGGTCAAAAAAAAGGCTGTATCTTCAGTGCTTTTCTTTTTTTTTTTTTCCCCAACTCAGTTCTCTAAGTAGGCTTTAAAGCACATCACCAAAAAGTATCTTTGAAATGAAATGAGTATCTGAGTAAACTTAAACTTAAAAATTTTAAAGGCCTTCCTTCAAGCCTGTATGCTTTCTTGAAGCTTAAGATCTGTCAACTTTTGTATGGTACAATGAGGAATATTGCATAGAATAATGAGGCATTTTAAAATGAAAGGTTAAAACCGATCCAGCATAAAGCCTCATACAAGATACACACTGTGTTATAAATATTCTTAAGCTATATAAACTCATATAGTAAATCTGTTTATCTCTCATATTATTAATATACTTTGATACACACTTACTCTGATGCTCAATTAATTTTTCAAGTCTTTTTTTTCAGAGTAGTAGTCTGAGAAAGAAGTAGTATTTAAAAGTATGAACGCTCTACCTTGATGTTAATTCATTTCTAGAAAAAATAGAAAGCCATTATAAGAAGACAAGACCATATATGAAAAGTAAATATATCATCATGGTTATACATATCAAATATACAATGTATGAGGAAACTATATTCTCTATGCAAAAGAGACATTCTACTCTGTAATTTCAAACTGAGTACATTTTTATCTTTCATTTTGGATAGCTTTTATCATATTCACACTTTTCTACTTTGCTCAGAAATAATGAACGACTTCAAAAGGTTATATTTTTAGTTGAAAAGACTTTCAACTGAATTTTAATTAAAACAAAAAAAAAAGAAGAAAGAAATCAAAAACTGGAAAAAAGAGGAAAATGTATGGCAAAGTTACAACACAACATCTCTTGCCTCCAGTGAATGCTTGTTTTCTAGAATGATGTAAATGGCACACAGCTATACAAGATCAGTTTTGGTATCTGTGAAAACTGTATAGAAATATAGTTAATATCACATAATAGAAAAAGAACCAGTAGTGGCTGGATTTATCAGCTAGCACAAAGAAGTAAAATAGCACTTACTAGCTGTCTCAGTAGAGCAGATAGTGTGTCAAATGCTAAGCAGCAGTCTTCCCCGTACGTAATTTTCAGACAGTTGAATCAACAATGCTAAAGACAGTTTATAGTTGCTTTTAGTTTTATTTTCATTACTGAAACAGACCATTTTTACACTGCCTTGATCTCTCTCATAAATTATTCCTACAAACACTTACATGTGAGTAACTTTATGTGAGTCATTCTCTTGGTAAACTCTATACATACATACATACTTATTTGCAAGATCAAGCCACTGAACTGTGTGTAGAACACAGCAAACATCATCCTCTGCTCACAGACAGAAACTGAGCTTACCGCAGAGAGCTAGAATAGCTTGTCATTTGTGAAGAATAATGCCTCAAATCCATATACAATATAATTAAAATCCTCTTAATATCACTAAGCACAGTATGTCTGCTTACATACTTCCATATACATTTTAAGTACTATGTATACAAAGCCCCTGAATGCCTTCTAGCTCCTAAGTAGCATAATCCTGATCACCAGACTGATTGTTTGCAGAACATTAGTGTTGGAAGTTGGCATGGCTTATGGTGGATCATTCACGGCCAGTTCAAGATCTGAAAGGACAGTGGTTAAAAATTAAACAGCTAATAATCAACAACTTCCTGAAATACTATTTTGAAGTGAACATTTGTATGCTATTCACTCATTTTAAAGCACAAGGGATTAAGAGAAGAATACTTTTTCAAATAGTTGAATTTTTGCCTTGTTTCTCAAATGTTTTGCTGATTTATGGATTCTTTTAACACAAGGATTTTTCTTCTGTGGTTGTATCATATTAGAAAAGTGAAAACTGACTAGAGCTCTGCAGAATCCTTGAAAAAAAAATCTGTCTAAAAGTAGGCTATTGTATAAAAGAAACTGAGTAGAATTTTCATACGGGCTGAATCACATGCAAACAACCAGAAGGAAGACAGAACAGAGATAAATTTGAATGAAGGACATGAAGTCAACATAGAAAATTAGGCTCCTTGACCAAGAAGCCAAGATACCATTACAATAAAGATGACAATATAAGTCATAACAAGGAGACCCAAATTGCATATAACACTGCAGATTTTCATAACACGTCTCCCATTGGGTTACTGAAACAACATTCTTGGGGTCAGAAGGATGTAATCAGGATGTGATGTGGTCCACTGAGTTCAAGTACAAAATGTTGCAGACCTGTTGCTGTAAATCATAACTAGCAATAACAGCAACAGACTTGTCCGAACTAGAGAAGATATTGCCTATAAAAATCTACTAAAACGTCTGGAAAAAACAGAATGTCATTTTTCAAAGTAAAGGAAGTACAACTAAATATAGGCAACCTGTCCTGCAAGTATCTTCAGGAATGTGTTTTGAATGCCAAACCATTGCACTTTTTTTTTGGTGCTCAATTATTTAATAAAGCAACAATTAACAATAAATGAATGTGGAATATATGATACTGAAGTTGTTTGTGAATTGTAGGTCTCTGCTGGCATCGTAGTAGCAAAATGCTTCCCATAACAGCAACCAGCTACATGATTTAGTGGTGTTTCTAGACTGTGGCTTTCTGGACAAACAGCATTTGGGTTGAAATTCTCCTTTTGTGTTGATGACCTCCACAAACCTACACAAACCCTGTACTTTGAGCACTTCATTAGTGCACTGGCTTCAAGCAGAGCCACTCTGTCCTGAACTTCACCCCTGAAATACTGAATTAAAAGAGGAGATTCTTCGCAGTGTTTCTTTAAAATAAAGCAAAAGTATTAATCCATTAGCCTTGGACATAAACTAGTGTCATCACCTGCCAGATAATTCTGTACAACTTTTTAATCACTGCTATAATTAGTGATGTTTTCTTTTGTCTACTAAGCAGTTCAATTAGCACATACTGCAAAGGAAATACTGCACTTCCACGTGCAAGATGTCATTTTTATACTTGATTTAGCTTTTTTTTTTGTAATGTGAAATAAATATATCTTTCATTTTCCAGTTCCTATGTTAAGAACAGTTTTTCAGTGGAAAAGGTTGTTTGCTTTGTTATAATAAACCCGTGATCAAAGGTGTTTATCTTGTGTTTTCAGAAGAAAAGCATTGCAGACTAAAGCAATGAATGTATAAAGAGAAAGGCAAATTCAAGAAATAAACTCTTTGACAGCAGCATACTGATAGGCAAGCAGTTTGTCATACTAAGAAGAGTTTTCACTTTGCACCTGAAGATAGATAATTATATTTACGATAAATGTATGCCTGATTTACCCAGGTATGTATTTCCCCCAGTAAAAAGGGGCTACACCCTTTTCTCAATAGCTCCTTCAGTACACAGATTTTAAGACATGATTCAACTTGGTATGCAATGAGTAAATCCATTCCCTTGTCTTGACATAACAACATTTTTCTCCTACACAATATAAAACAGAATTACTGGAATAGTTTGCAATAGCATAGAGGTCTATCTTACTGTTTATTTGGCTCATGACCTTCTAGCTCTGGTTAAAGTAAAAATGTTGGAAGAATTGGTGGTTTTAAGTAAATAAATGTAGCCATTTTAAAATATCACTAATTTCACAAAATACACTGAGAGATATTAGAAGCCAAAAAAAAATCAGGCTCTTCTGCTTTCTTTTAAGGGTTCATTAGAAGTGTCATTCATTTAAGTTTGTAATTTTCAACAGTTTTGTGATTCACAACTCTGAAATGATATAGTACAGAAGCCATTATATTACATACTTATATATTATAATATATTGTTATGTTTGTTGTATATGCATATATATATGTTTCCTTTCTATGCCATAACTCAATAATGCTATTGCAGTATTACAGATCTGAATTATTTTTCTGCTATAGTCATGACAGTTGCCATAAATGCGAATTTTTATAGTGATGTTTTATCTAATCACGTGCATTTATATAGCTGCTTTATTTCAGTTACTCCTGAGGTAAGTATACAACATTTAAAAGAGTATTCACAATGGAAGATGGTTATCTATTCTTGTTAGGAAAAAGCTAGTCTGCTGCAGGTAATTTTTGTAATATTGATATAGGCTAGAAGCATTCTACTGGTTTAGAAGTAGAAAGCATTTCTCACTATTTAAGCAATGACCCAGTCAGCCCTGTTAGATATCCTGTAAAACTTTCAAAAACCTTGGTTATAATTTCTGGTTATCATTTGTCCTGAAGCCAAAAGCACCTCTGATTAAGGAAGACTTGTGGCTTTTACTGAGTTTAAAAGAAAGTTAAAATCTAGAAATCGGTGACTGAAACAGTCACTGTTCCAGCTGTTGAAAGATAATAGGATTAGAATAATGAGCACATATTTCTGTTTGGTAATTACTATACTTCCCTGAAAAGACTATTGTGCAAAGGTAATTGTACTGGACAGTTTCAAAGATATGCTTTTATTTTCACAGCTACTGTGTTTTACAAAGTGCAGTGCTGATGATATCAGTTTAATTTATTGCAACTGGATGAAGGTATATTTTATAACATATTATGTACATTCCAACATCTAATCTATGAAGTGATACAGTGGGATCTTTTAATGGAAAGGTGAAAATAATGGCTATACCAATGTTCACTGGGACTATACCATGTGGGTGACACTGGCCTAAATAAGCCATGGTCCTTGCCTCAGGGACCCTACTGAGCCTTGCTTGTGAGCTTAGTGCGTAAGCCTCAGACAAGTAAGTGGCAGTGGGCCCTGGCCTTGCAGCCTCAAGAGTTACAGACACCCAGGCCTGACCAGAGCCATAGAGGCTTCCCTTCTACTATCTTCTAACATAATGTCAAATAAGTAATGAACTGGTCTAAGTCAGTCTATACAACTGAAACTTTGAAACCTCGCATGGGAAGATCTCTGGTCTGGATTTAGGATATTTGAGTGTTGACCTGTGAGTGAAATGGAACACAAAGCATGCTTATGCTCAGGCTCAGGCTGAGGTTGGCCATGCACTGCAGAGATATTTACAATCTCTATGTATATTAGAGGACCCGAGACATCTTCTGATTTCCCAGGTCTGGATGTTAACCTGAGCTTTTCCCAATGCCCTGATGGCTTGAGACCCATGCAGCAGACTCCAGCTCCAATCCACTATCCTTCAGTGTCATAATGAGAATGTCAAGTTCTAATTTCCAAAGGACACAAAAAATAAATGAGTGGAGAAATGGGAGCTGTACCAAGATCTAAACAGGTGCATGTTGTTGAGATTAAGTATACCATTGCCATGTATCCCAATGCACTCCAGTAACTAGGTTCAGATTAGCTGTAGGATCCTTACATTGTAGTAAATTCTGTTGATTAACACCCCATTGAGGCTATGAGCAAGCTGTCACTTCTAAAACAGCCATCGGTCTCTTTGGTATTATCCAAAACTAGCAGTTTAGAAGCCGCAGGAGCAGAGAGCAATTAACCACTGCTGAAATTCACCTTTGGATATCCTTCTGAGCTGTGTCAATTCAGATTGACTCAATTTGTATGTGCAAATCTGAGGATCATATTTTCTCTCTGATATGTTGAGGAGAACATTTAAACTATAGCGAAAAGAGGAGATACTGTTCTCCTAGGTATAGCTTTAACTGTCCTTGTAGTGGCCTAAATCCTGTTAGATAAGGTTGTTTTCTTAGTTGCTGTTGGACATAAATGTAGGAAAAAAAAGGAAAAAAAATGGCCTCCTCAATGAACAGACATTAATTTCAAGTGACCAATTGTGTAATATGGATAACATATGGTAATTATAGTTAGTAATCCACACAAATATAGGTTTCTTGACTGCACAGTGACATGATAGATTAGAAAATAGTAGCTGTTTGAATAAATATGATGACCCGGACTCTCCTATTACTTTAGGCATGCTACAGTGTAGGTACATACATCTGTTTCCTTTTATAGCCAATGAGAGAGAAATGATGTTTTAGGGTGCAATACAGCAGTCCTATTTTAGACATCTACCTCAGGATGGTGCTTTAACTGCTCCTTAGAAGCGCTTATTTCTCCTGGGTGATTCACTGTATCTTACACATTTCTGCATGTAATCAGCTGGATTTCACTCCCAGGTATTCCCCATGCAGTGTCTCCAAAGCAAAGCAGTCATAAACTGTAAAGCAGGCATCCCCAGGATAATCACCCTTTTCCCAAGTAGTACAAAACCATATAATTTCTCCATAATTTTCTCAGCATCAAGGCAATAGCTAGGTGAAACAGATGTAACTAGTCTATGACTACACTGACAGTATTTTGTTCACCGGGGATTGCAGGACTTTGTAACAACTTGTTTTAGTTTTCAGCCATCCCAAACTTTGTCTCTCTATGTACATTTACATGATACAACTGGTAAACTTTTTAACCTGCCATGCAGTCTACAGGGTGGGATCACTCCTCATACATTTCTATTTCTACCCGCACAGATGTGGAAACCACTTTAACATGTAAAGGAGGGGATCTTGTTAAACCCACTCTATATAAAACCCTGAAGGGAAGGAGAAGAGATGTGAATCTGACTCTTTCAGGCTCAAAACAAAAACAAAAAAAAAACCAAACCCTTCTGAACCTAAAGAATTCCCAATTCATAAATGTCTCTTAGACAATCCTACCAAATTGGGCAATTGTGGCACCTTAATCTTTAGCACAGGGGAGAGTCTTGTTTCAGTCTTTGAAAGAGGAGCTGTAAGTAAGCAACTTACCTTCCAGGCACGGTACTATGTCAGGGATCATAAGTGGCTAGAGGCATCTTCTGATGATCTTTCAGTCAGCCAGCAGACTTCAGAGATGGTCAGGTTGTTAGATATACATCTGTCGCCAGTGATTCCCATGCTTACATCAAGGTAGCTCCTCGGGCAGCCCACAGGTTTCCTGGATGCAATTCTGAGTTGCTTACCTCTCTCCAGGTCCTGTGCGGGAAGACATAAATCTAACTCTGAGCTCTGAATCCTACTGTGTGCCTGGGAAGAAAAGTTAAAGTGGAAATTTATCAAATCCTTATTTTTGATCTAGCTCATTCTTTCTCTTTCTGTGGCTCAATACATTCTAAATTATTCCCTGCAACAGCCTCAACAGAAGATAATCATTGCCAATGCTGGTTGAGTCATGTAAACAATTATTCCTATCGTATGAGAATATCTGGATGATTAGGCAATCCAGACAGAGGATGCCTCTATTCATGGTTAGTCAGGTCATCTTCAAATTGGCCAATGCAGTGTATGCCCTTGGCAGAAGACCTCAAATGTTTGAATTATGAAGAATTATGTAAATAAAAATATTTAATCAGAGCAGGGTTTTTTTTTTTTGTGGATGGCTTTTGTGTGTGTGTGTGTGTGCGTGTGTTTTTGTTTGTTTGTTTGTTTGTTTTTGTAGTTTGTTTTTTGTTTTTTGTTTTTTCCTTAGGAATGACTCTTTTAGGCTCCTGAATGTGAATACAAAGGAATACAAAAAGGCTGCCTGCAGTCTGAAATTTCACATCTCACTTTTCTACAGGTAAAAGGACTAAATTAACTTATTCCCTACCTGTTAAGGAGTAATTTATGCAGTGTTCCAGACTTTTATGAGGAGTGCAGTAGGATCGGGATGTCATAAATACTAAACTTAGACTCAGACTTTGAAACAGGAGATCAGAACTCAAACTGAAAACATCTATACTACCAAGTGGCATAAGTCTTATGAAACAGGATGAGATTCTAAGGATCACAAGGATCTCTTTTGTGTGTTGCACCCAAGATGGGGTAAGGGGAATAATACCGGCAGATAAAAGAAGCAAATGATGAAATTTGCTAAGGGCAATTCTGTATATAGATGTCTTGGCGAAAAAAAACCAGAAGAAAACAGGTGGGATTTTGTAGTAGTTGTTTTTGTTTATTTATGTATTTATTTATGTATGCAGTAAAACATAACAATAGATGACTGTGGAGCTGGGGCAAAAGCAGATAGTGGTCTGTAGTGTCAAAATGTCAGCTGAAGTCTAAAAGGAAAGGAGAAATGAACAAGAAAAATGTTGTTAGCTAGGTGAAGGAAAGCAATTTCTGTACTATCAGTAGAACTGTGCTGAAATTAAAATCAGTTGAGATATTGTTCTGAGTAATGATTAGAGAGATGAGAACAGCTATTGGTTGCTGATTGGAGAGGTGGCAAATGTGAGGCAGGAGTGATGAAAGAAAATGCTTTGATTCGTAACTGAAGAAATGAGATGCTCTTTTTTTTTTTAAAGCTTCTGATGAGAAAATAAAGGTCAGATATTAGGTAGCACAGTTTCTCCTGGAGACTTTGTAAGAAGGGAGCTCAGCAAAGGTTGGATAGCTGGGCCAAATGACAGCAGTCAGAAGCAGATTGGGAGGATCGACTATTTTTTTAGATCACTAGGTAAAAGATGTGAAAGGTTGCAGAAGTAGACAAAAAAGCTGTACAGATAGAATGGAGAAAATAATACTTTTAAGGAAACTGCTACAGGGAGACATTACATTATTGCTTCTTCAGACAGAAGTATATTATATTAGGAGAATAAAACTACTTTATTAATCAGAAGGAACTCTAGAAAGAAAAGGGTAGCCTTTTGAGTTCAAGTAACAGCTAATATTATGGGATATTTAACAACAACTGTTAGTGGCCTCAAAATTAAAGATAAGCAGGAGTTAGATTCTGTATTCCAGGGCGATGCTTGGTAGAGCATCACAGACATATCCATACTGAAAAGGGAGCAAAGTTAACGTCAGCAACAATTTTCACGTGTTTTCTCTAATATCAATATCAGTTCTACATTTTTCAAAAAATACTTACTCATACTGTCAATCTGTGGTTGTTAATCAGCCATATGTATTTACTAAATGAAAAAAAAAAAACCTCAATTTCAGTATCTGTTCAAAAAATAACCATGAATACACAGAATCATAGAATTATTTGGGTTGGAAGGGATCTTGAAAGTTCACCTAGTCCACACCCCCATCACGGGCAGGGACGTATTTCACCAGATCAGATTGCTCAAAGAGCCATCCAACCTGATCTTGAACACTTCAGTGATGGGGCATCCACAATGTCTCTGGGCAACCTGCACCAGAGTCTCATCACCCTCATTGTAAAAAATTATTTCCTTATATCTAGTCTAAATCTACTCTCTTTTAGTTTAAAACCATTACCCTTTGTGCTGTCGCTACAGGCCCTAGTAAAAAGGTGCTCTCCTCCTTTCTTATAAGATCCCTTTAAGTACTAAAAGGCCACAATAAGGTCTCCTTGGAGCCTCCTCTTCTCAAAGCTGAACAACCCCAACTCTCAGCCTGTCTTTATAGGAGACATGTTCTATGCCTCTCATCATTTTCACGGCCCTCCTCTGGACCTGCTCTAAAAAGTCCATGTCCATGTCTTTCTTGTACTGGGCATACCAGAACTGGATGCAGTACTGCAGGTGCGATCTCACAAGAGCAGAGTAGAGGGGGAGAATCACCTCCATCAGCCTGCTGGCCACGCTTCTTTTTTATGCAGCCCAGGATATAGTTGACTTTCTGGGCTTCAAGCACACTTTGCCAGCTCATGACCAATTTTTAATCTACCAGTATCCCCAAACCCTTCTCCACAGGGCTGCCCTCAATCTATTCATTCCCTAGCCATTATCAGTACTGAGGATCACCCTGACCCAGGTGCAGGACCTTCCACTTGGCCTTGTTGAACTTCATGAGGTTGGCACGGGCCCACCTCTCCAGTCTGTCAAGGTCTCTCTGGATGGCAGCCTTGTTCCTACAGAGCTCACATTTATATGTAACCTTTTTAATAGGTATTTTTAATAAAGAAAAAAAAATGCTTAAAATATATTTGAGAGGTCAAATAAAATACTTGACATCCTTAAAACAAAACAAAAACCAAAACCTAACCTAGAGCTTCTTCACTGATAAATCTGTGTCCTCATTTGTACTTAAAAAGCAGAATGCCTTAAACTGGCAGAATACAACCTGAGATTAAATCTTTCATTTTTATTTTCGCAGCAGGAAAAAAAAATAATTAGGAAACCACAATTTCTTTTTCTGCAAAATTTTCTTTCTTTTTTTTTTAAGCAAAAATCTTTGATCTATGTATGATTTATATGTGACATAATATTTATGATATTTTGGGAAATTTCTGTGGTAATAAGACAGTGATGGAACACCAGATTAGGCATATGCACTCCACTTAGTTCAATCTACTAATTCATAACACAAAAGGTCAACTAACATAAAAAAGCTTTCATACTCCACCTAGACAGCATTTTTGGCCAAAACATGAAATTATCTCCTAATTTAACAACTATTTTGATTGGACATATTTGGATTATTTTAAATTTCATAAAAGGAAGGAAATTGCAGGCATTAGTAACTCTAATGTTTTGCAAATGTAGGAAAGAGTACAAAATGGAATGATATATGCTGCTTTCAATATTTCTTATCCATATAAACTGACCAAGCAGTATGCTGACTTGTCTGGATGCTCCCCAATCTTGAAATAATAATTCTAAGTAGACTTGCACAAGAATGGAAAAGCGCCAATGTAACTAATTTTTATTCCCACTTGCACCATTTTTCTTAGTTGCTGTAATGTCTCATGTATATTGAGGTCAGACATCCTAGAGAATTAGTGCAGCATGATAACAGGTTACATCAGCTAATTTCTATCTTAATACATAACTCATCACGTTGTGGGTTTTATTAGGGTAACCCTAAAGAAGTCTGGTAAAATGAAGGCTAGTGAAATTGAAGAATTTTTATATTTCTTCTCCAATACTGTATATTCCAGAAATAAACAGTGGGATTTATTCATGTGGTATGTGAGGCAATCTGGAGAATGTCCTCTGTCATCTTTGATAGGTTATGTGCTCCAAATTGAATATCAAACAGCCTGTTGGCATCATCAATCAGTGAAAAAGGTATCTTTTCTCCTCTATTTGGAGCCTTAATTTCTTCTGGATAATAAAAAAGAAGCACTCTTAACATCTTTCCCTACAAATTCTGTCTTTAAGTTCATAAATCTACATAGACTAAGGAAAGTGGATTTTGCTACATCAGGAGAAAGGTAAATTCTTTGGCCTTGAAACATTACTTGGGTTTTTGCCTGAGTTTTCTATGTTTTTTCTTTCTTTATTTCTTTCTTGTTTGCCCGCAGAAAGAATAGTGTCACTTTGTGAAGACACTACAAAAGAAAGAATTTAAGGAGGAATCTTGTCATCTACAAGTAGAAGGATTTACAACTATTTTAGCTGCAGGTCAGAGTGGCTTTTTTGAAACACCCAACACATCAAATAAAGTAGCTCTCCATAAATTACCTACCATAATACTACATACATCTCTTCAATATCAGCAGCAGGTAATCTGAAAACTTTCCTGCTTTTAAAACAATTTCCCAGTTATTCAGTTTAAAAGGAAAGTGACATATATGGCAACAATTATTTCCACATTACTGCAATTTTCCTTGAAGGCAAAGGAAGTTATGCCCACCTACACCAAAGCTGAATTTGACCCATAGTCTTTAGTAATATTGTTTCTTAAAATATTCTCATCAGCAACCACAGATCCTTAAATTATTATTCTTAGATTTCTACATTTGCTTTTTTTTTAAAGGAGTAGATGCAGTATAATTGAAATCTACTAATTTAAGAAAACATTCACTTTTTTCTGTTTTTCAACATGACCTTTCATATATGCTTTCAGCCACACTTTGCAAAATTAAGTATATATTTTCACTTGTAGAAGAGGTCTCAAACTGAGCAGAAAGGAAAATACTTGATTTCATAATGAAATCATCTCCTGCCAGTTCTTATTAACCCTTGTCTATAGGCAAGGCTTGTACAGGACTGTTGAGCAATCGATGATTTCCAGTCTTTTTGTGGACCTACAGAACTGATCCATTGCTTCCAAATGTAGATGAACACTGTCTCTGCTTGGACAATATTTTCTGTTACCTCTTCCTGTTGTTACTCATGTGATGCTCCAAAGGCACAAATCCAACAATTTTAGTAGCTTCTTCTTCCTGATGCTACGTGGGGTCTGTACTGTATTTTCACTATAGTGCCTGGAACCATGGCATTTGTGAGCCATTCTGCTTTAAAAAGGGAAAACATAAGCACTTCTTTTGGAAACTTCTCTCTATCCTGTTTGAAAAGTGGAAAAAAAACCAGCAATCCTTCACTTTCCTCTAGGGAACAAGTGAACAGCCCCCTGCTCCAGGGGTGGTAATCATGACAGAGAACATGACAGTGTCATCCTGGTTTTTATCATGCCCAAGCTTTACTGTTTTAATTCCCCTCTAGTGAAAATTACCAGAAAAGCATTTCTGACACTTGCACCCTGTGCAAAGCAGCAGTTTTGTTCACTGGGGTAAGAATTTGCAGGGTATTTCAGGTGCCTTGTGCTCTTTCCACTACCTGTCAGTGTCAGTAGAACAAACAAAAACAAGGAAGACATATAAAAACGAAATGAAGACTTAGAGTATACAGATAATAAGGGTTAGCTAAAGCCAGAACTTTTAACTTTTACAACAAGATTGAAGTGCACTTTTGTCAGTTCTCAGAATGATTAAAACATGAGTAAGAGAACAGCGAGCCTGGATCTTTACCAAATTTTGGTGTCAGAGCAGGAGAGGAGTCACATAATCTCCTCATAAAGGAGTTTGCAGACTGTCTGCTGTTTGTTCCCTCTACTGTAAGCTACTATTCTCCCCAGTCAAGCTAGGAGTTCAGCCAGGTCATAGAAATGACCTTAGTGGAAAAATAACCCTTGAAAAAAAAAGGAGCAAGGAAAACTGAAGAAGGGACTAGGAGCAATTTCTACAATCATTACTACTGAAGAACATGACACTACAGCTTAAAACAGGAGATCATCTTCTAATCAAGTCCTCAAAAAAAATATATATATGTATATTCATATTTGTTTATCTGCAAGCTCAACATGAGGAGCACTAGGCTGAAGCAACTCTATTGATCTCCAGCTGCTGTCCACACATTGGGAATGTGGCCAGATAGAGAATCTTTACTCATACAGAAACAAATCATAGCTGTTCAAGTGAGATGGCAAAATCCTTCCCTGGAAAATACAGATGTGATATGAAAATATAGAAAGTACAGATGCAATTTCTAAGCTTTCCTAAGATTTCCTATGATGTAGATTCTATTTATTATGTATTATTTTAGTTACAGCTGGCAACATTTGGGTATTTCACTTCTCAGACCTTTGAGTCACTGTTAAAGTACAAGATCAAATCAAGAGACCTTTCATCAATTTTAACTCCTTTCTTATGCAGGCACATATCCACTGATATTAAGGATTTTGCCTTAAGCTCAGAATGAAAGTAAACATGTAATAACTTGGCTTAAGCCTAAGTGAAAGGATTTTTTTTTTCTATTTCCCTTACGGCTGTTTTATCTATTTTATTGTTCTCCTTTCCCTTACAGCAATACTGCTGAAGCCTAGTGTATGTATTATTTTGTAAGATGCTTAGAACACTCCTGCACTCCTTAGGCAGACAATTAAAAATGTAATGGAATTTCTCCAAAACTGTTGAGTTTTTTCCATGTTACGCACCTCACTGACATATTACTAGAGATCAACCTTTTTCTGCTTTGGTACACAAATAATTGCATTATCACTTAGTTATCAGGCAAAGGAGCAGCTAACAGTTTAAAGTTCGAGGAGAAGTGAAACCTATCTGTGGCTTTACGGGTAATTAGGTTAGTTTACAAGAGTCAAGTGAATATTCATTAGTTGCAGGATGAATACTAAATATGTAGTAGAAATTTGCATCTCTGCATGCTTCTAAACCTAATTCATGACTAGTATTGACATAAGAATCACATTGCAGGCACTATTTTCCCCCAGAGAAAGGAATAATTGATTTGTAATAATCCTTAAAGTATACCATCAAAACTTTCTAAACGAGTGATTCCTTTAGAAATTAGATAGAATTAACCCTGCTTTCTGCTTCTGTTATTGGTGGCCTTTCTCTACAGTTTTTAAAAAGGGGTTACATGAAACAGTGGAAGTAATAATAATCGACATAATTTTATTAAGTAACATCATGCCATTTTGTACAGTTCCAGATTGATGTATTCATGTTTGCAACATTTATATCCCAACAGTGAATTGTAAGACTTTGGAAAGTCTGAAAAGGATTGCACAGAATATTACATAATATATAACTGGAGCTTAGATACATAAGTTCTATCACAAATTTAATTGCATTTGCTTAGCATCAGACATTCCTCATCTCTTTCAACCCTTAGGATTCTTACCAAATGTTTACTTGGATTTCACTAGTACAACTGCTGTGTTATATAGCTGAATTTCACTCCTATACATACTTTCTTATGAAAAGAATTAGGCAAGGAACCACCAAACAGTGTAGAGATGGTTGCATAAAACTAATTTGAGATGACTGCATACATAAGAAAATTCTTCCTTTTTCAGAAGCCAGAAATAGATTAATCAGTATCTGTAGTTGTTGCTGACTTTGACAATCTCTCATCTTTGTGTAATAAGAAAAGTCTTGTTAGTGTTGAAGAGACAGGTAGGGTCCCCTTCTATTCTTTCTACCAAGCCATAAAATAGAATGAAAAAGTCAATAAAGCCAAATCTTTCTTCATTGCTTTGGAGAGGAACAAGGTAGAACAGATGTTTTTGCTTTCCATTCTTTATTATGTGTTCCAATTTAAATGTTCAAAATATTCTACCTCTAATTATGCAGAAAACTATTTCTGAATTCAAATGAACACATAATCAACATACACATGCAGCTTGACATTTTTAACCCATTGAAATCAATTAAGGGTTAGTCATTGAACTCCATGAGACCAGAATTTTTGCCAATTACATTTGCCTTCTGTTTAACAGCAAAGGACTAATACAATTCCGTGGTATATGCAGGTCAAGTTTCTTCAAAGATTTGATCAAAGTCTGGTTTTTAAAAAGCTGTCATATCTCATTTTAAGACACAGGTATTCTTGCATAATATTTTCCCACATATATTTTATTCCAGGCCCCCTTTATTTGTCTTTTCAGATTTGTATTATTGAAAGCTTTAATGTCAGCACAAATATTTTTGGGAAAAGTATTTGTATCTGGATAAATATAATGGCCAGAAATGTTCACCAAGTCACTTTATCTGCATCTTTAAAGAAGATCCAGATGTCAAAAGTTGTTTGAGCTAGAAAAAAAAAAAAAGAGGATTGAGAACATGTTATTTTCAAATTTTGCATATAAATTCCATTAAGTGAGCATCTTGCATGAGCAGTAGTATGTGAAGGATAGTGAAGGACACTTTGGAATACAAATAAAAAGTGATCCTTTCACTAAGGAAAATAGGGATTTGCAAAATACCTGATTCACACACTGTGGAGGAAGGTCTTAACTATATATCCCACTGGAAATGTTCATGTTTGAGAATATCTGCAATTATGACAATTTATCTCATTATGGACGTGATCCTGTGTCCATTTGGCCTGTGACCTGTAACTAGAAAGATAGAAATGAAGTGCTTTGGCAAGAGACATAGTAAATTTCAGTAACTCGGCATAAATCAACTGCTTGCAAAATATGCTTGGAAGTTGCTATATCTATTGTATATTTTTTATTTCCTACCATTGGGAAAGAACCCAGATCCTTTCCAAAACTGACTCAATGTAATTTTTCTAATGTAGAGGTAGTGAAGAAATTAAGCTACCTTATAAGTTCCTTTATTGATTTATTTATTACTCTAAAGCTTTATCATTGTCTGATAAGAACATATATCACTCCAAAGCTTTCATCATACTCTGTTTCAGCTACTGAAAGTAAGATCTTCCACTGTATGACCTGCTGGTGAGATATACAGCTAAATTAGCAAATTTTAAATACTGAACATGTATATCAGTTCATGTAAGCACCCATCAATTTAGTATCTGAGTACCCAGAAAGTAATTATTTATTCTGAGAAGTTATCAACCCAACTTATAGAAGCAGTACTGCCACCATTACACTGGCATACTAATACAGAGAGAAAGTTCACGTACAACTCACCCTGGTTCACAGAGACAAACTACTGCACAGCAGTTTACTCCCCAGCCACCTTTCTTCTCATTAGACAATTTTAAATTTTTTCTCAAGTTTCTCTGAAACTAAAGGACAGCCTTGGCTGCAGTGACCATGACACAGTGGAGTTCAAGATCCATGGGGCAGTGAGGAAGCTATGCAAGCTTTCTGCCCTCGACTTCAGGAGGGCAGACTTTGGCCTCTTCAGGGACCTCATGGGCAAAGTGCCATGGGAGGCAGCTCTGGAGGGAAGAGGGGCCCGGGAATGTTGGTCCATATTCAAGGAGCACCTCCTCCAAGCTCAGCAGCGGTGTATTCCCGACAAAGAATTCTCGACAAAGTCAAGCAAAAAGGCCAGGAGGCCTGCGTGGATGAGCAAGGAGCTCCTGAACCAACTGAAAATAAAGAGGGAAGCCTACAGAGGGTGGAAGCGGAGACAGGCATCCTGGGAGTATTACAGAGAGGCTGTGAGAGCGGCCACGGATCAAGTGAGGCAGGCTAAAGCCCTGGCGGAATTGAATATGGCCAGGGATGTCAAAAACAACAAGAAAGGCTTCTGTAGGTATGCAGGGGACAAAAGAAGATCCAAGGAGAATGTAGGTCCCCTCTGGAAGGAAACGGGTGACCTTGTTACCTGAGATATGGAGAAGCCTGAGGTGCTCAATGACTTTTTTGCCTCAGTCTTCACCGGTAAGGGCTCTTGTCGCGCCACCCAAGCTGTGGAAGGCACAAGCAGGGACTGCGAGGATGAAGAACCGCCCACTGTACTGGAAGAGCAGGTTCAGGAGCATCAGAGGAACTTAAAGGTGCATAAGTTCATGGGACCTGATGAGATCCATCTGCGGGTCCTGAGGGAACTGGCGGATGAAGTTGCCAAGTGGCTGGCCATTGTATTTGAAAAGCCATGGGAGTCTGGTGAGGTTCCTACTGACTGGAAGAGAGGGAACATAACCCCAATTTTTAAAAAGGGAGACAAGGAGGACCTGGGCAACTACAGGCCGGTCAGCCTCACCTTTGTGCCTGGCAAGGTCATGGAGCAGATTCTCCTGGAAACCATGCTAAGGCACATGGAGAGCAAGGAGGTGGTTGGTGACAGCCAACATGGCTTCACCAAGGGCAGATTGTGCCTGACGAATTTGGTGGCCTTCTATGACAGGGTGACAGCATCGGTGGACAAGAGATGAGTAGCAGACATCATCTACATGGACTTGTGCAAGGTATTTAACACTGTCCCACATGACATCCTCATCCTTCTCTCTAAACTAGAGAGACATGGGTTTGATGGACGGACCACTCGATGGAGAAGGAGTTGGCTGGATGGCCGCACTCAGAGGGTGGTGGTTAACGGCTCAATGTCCATGTGGAGACAGGTCACGAGTGGCGTTCCTCAGGGGTCCGTGCTGGGCCCGGCCCTGTTCAACATCTTTGTTGGAGACATGGACAGTGGGATAGAGTGCACCCTCAGCAAGTTCGCCAACGACACCAACCTGTGTGGTGTCGTTGACATGCTGGAAGGGAGAGATGCCATCCAGAGGGACCTTGTCAGGCTGGAGAGGTGGGCCCGTGCCAACCTCATGAAGTTCAACCAGGCCTAAGTGCAAGGTCCTGCACCTGGGTCATGGCAATCCCAGGCACAAATATAGGCTGGGCGAAGAATGGATGGAGACCAGCCCTGAGGAGAAGGACTTGGGAGTGCTGGTGGATGAGAAGCTTAACATGAGCAGGCAATGTGCACTTGCAGCCCAGAAGGCCAACCGCATCCTGGGCTGCATCAAGAGGAGTGTGGCCAGCAGGTCGAGGGAGGTGATTCTCCCTCTCTACTCTGCCCTGGTGAGACCCCACCTGGAATACTGTGTCCAGGTCTGGAGGCCCCAACATAAGGACATGGAACAGTTGGAGAAGGTCCAGAGGAGAGCCACGGAGATGATCAGAGAGCTGGAGCACCTCTCCTATGAGGACAGGCTGAGGGAGAGTTGGGGCTGTTCAGCCTGCAGAAGAGGAGGCTCCGGGGAGACCTTATAGCAGTCTTCCAGTACCTCAAGGGGGCCTACAAGAAAGAAGAGGAGAGACTGTTCAGTAGGGCCTATTGTGACAGGACTAGGGGTAATGGTTTTAAAATAGAGGGGGGTAGATTTAGATTGAATATTAGGAAAAAGTTTTTTACACTGAGGGTGTCAGAACACTGGAACAGGTTGCCCAGAAAGGTAGTGTATGTGATGCCCCATCCCTGGAAACACTCATGGCCAGGTTGGATGAGGCTCTGAGCAACCTGATTCAGACATTCCTGCTCCTTGCAGGGGGTTGGAGTAGATGACCTTTGAAGGTCCCTTCCAACCCTAACCATTCTATGATTCTATGTAGAAGCCCTGTTGGAGAGGAAGCTACTCAGCATCCTCAAGCTTCCTACTGTAGTTAATAACTCAAAACAGCACATGTGGCTGTCATGAGAGAAGCTTGGAGACAGCTTACATACATAGTAAGGCATGAGAAATCTGGTATTCTCCAAGCAGCTGAAAGGCCTAGAGTGTGTTATTCTTCTTATGGCCAATTAGAATATTTTTGGAGGAGAAAATAGAGTTTTTAAACTAATTTTAGATTATTTATTAAAAACAATATTTGAACTTGCATGAAGTTTTTTTTTATACCTTGTATGATTTTGAAATCAAGATATGCTTGGATATGGATTTTCCTCAAATCTTTAATTTTACACTAGTGAAATAGAGTGGAGCTTCTTCTGTTTTACATTGGTGTAACTGATCTCAGCATCAGGCCCATTGTCTTCATTGTAAGCAGTCATAAATGGCCATTCTTCATAGTCATATAAAATGATACATATATATTGGTAGAAAAAGAGGTCTCTTGGCACAATCATTACTTTTTCCATTTTCTGTAGACAAACAAACCTATAAAACAGAACTGACAGATGTTATAACCCAAGAAAATGAAAGAGAAAACCCTACAGTACAGAAGAACTAAAGAAATTCCAAATAAAATCATACTGTGACAACCTCCTGGAATATACCTGTTTATTTTCCAAGATCTGGAAAACATAAAAGCCATAGAAAAAAGTTACTGCAATTACTGTCCTTGCTAGATCAGGGTGCTGCCAAATGTAGCAAAAAGATCCGAGAACATTTGTTTGGCTTGTGCAATAAAGTTTTCTTGTATACAAAATACATCAGGTTTGTATAAATTAGTTCATACTAATGTGTCTTAGGTTGTGGGGTTTTTTTTTTTAAAAAAAAACAAACAAACAGATTTTCTGATTTTTTCAATAACTTACCATGTATTTTAACTATACTTACCACGCTCAACATACAAAACAAAAATGTACACATTTCCACACACTCTGAAAAAGTGTGTTGTGTGTGTTTCACACACAACAGAGCATGTTGTGTTTTAAAATTAATTTTAAAATAACTAAAAGTCTCAGGAACCAAAAGTTTTATTCTTTGTTGAAACTACGACCTCAAATTCAGCCTCAGCCACATCTGACTGTAGTTGGAAACCTCTGAAGTATCAGCACTCGGGCTGAAGCCACACTCAATCCAGAGGGAAAAAAAATGCAGTTCTTTGAAAATAAGCCTTTTCAGAGACGTATGCACAGACTACAGAGATTTACTAGATTCTCTGATTTGAGAGCGGTTTCAAATGTAGAGATTTCAAAGGCCTCACTTAATAGATACTATGGCTCAGGCTGAAGTTGAAAGTGCTGGTTTCAACATTGCTGGAGGTTTTAGGAATGTAGGAATTAATAATGGATTGCACTGAATAAAACACAAACAGCACACAAAAATCCTCACACTGACAAAGGGTTTTTCCTGCTTTTCCCCTATCCTGGGGCATGTGTAGCTAAAGAAGAAAAATGTAACTCATATTTCCAGCCACGAATTAGTGTCTCATAACTTAACAGCATCAAACCCCATTAAAAAAGTTTATAAAGCTTTTTATAAAGCTGAAAGCAGACTGTCAGTAGTTTAAGCTGGATTCTGCTCCAAGCGCTGCAGTTCTATAATTTTCTGACTGTGGATATCTTCAGATTCCACCATTGAATCTGATATTTTGAAAGGGAATTACATGCACATACATTTCTATTTATTCACATACATTTTATTCACATACATTTTCTATTTTATATTACATGTACATACATTTCTATTTTCGTGTGTTTGTGCACATGTCTCTTCTCCTAAGACAGTCCTTCTGTCTACTTGGCTGTTTATTTGAATAGTGGCAGTAATTGGAAACTGACAAAACCGAAATATAATTGCAAATACAGAACTAACCAAGCAAGCTGTCTCATCCTTGTGCAAGTGCTCATTGACATATAAAACAGACATAAAGGCTTCCCAAGCAAAATGCACGCACAGATATTGTAAGGTTCCATTAACTTTTTTTAAACAGCTTAGGATGCTGAATAAATTTAAGATAAGCACAGGAGAAATGGTGCATACATGTTTATATGTGTTTAAAATCTGTCTCTGTAGCTCTTAGACTTGATATGTTCTGGATGCTTTGCAATACTCGAGCAACACAAAGGAGCCATAAACCTGACTTAACCAACCAGTTAAACTATGTTAACGGGCACTTTGTATCCTTGTAGTGGATATCTTGGATCATCAGATTAATTCAAAGCTGTTGGAGTGAAGGAGGGAAGGCAACTTATGAAGTAGGTGGGATCCCTTAGAGCTTGATCCACAGCCAATTGCCGTCAGTAATAAGATTCCCATTTGCCCTAAACTGCTGATCATAATTAGTCTAATTTAATGGATTGCAACAGCCATTTCCCTTTGCACTTTAGTCTTTAGTGCTGACCTGAAAAACTATTTGTTAGACCTTTTTCTATTTAACAATCAGGAACTTCTGTGTGACTGTTCCATGGCACAACTTCTCTTGAATGTGTTTATTTTTTCCCTGAAATTACTAAAATAGGCAGCACTAGCTACAGTGATTTTTAAAGGTAAACACAAAACTATACTCATGCTGTTGATGGTATTTCTGCAATGAAATTCTGAGACATGTCGTTGGTTGTTTTCAATGAATGATGTCACCTGAGTAATTCTCTGTTGCTGATGATACATCTTGACTGATTTGGGTTTTCTGGCAGTGTCAATGATGAATGCCTAATCTCTTCACTCTAACTTACATTCTTTCTTATTCAATGTCTCATGGCTGCAACAACGTCCTTTGCACAGGCCTGCCAAAAGCTTAGTGAAGCTGACATTGCTCTTCCCTCCTCTTCCTCTTCCTAATCACTAGAATCCAGAAAGCTTCTTCAGAATAGCATAAATATCCTAAGAGGTAGGCAAGCAAAAATGACAAGACTCTTATTCTGGTCAAGTTTCCATAAACTTCAAAAATCCCGATAGTGGGTTTTTTTTCCTGGAGATTTTTAATGATAATATCTAGGCTCTATAAAACCTTATGTCTAACACATTTTTCTTACATACATCACCTTAATTCCTCTCGGCCTTTTCCCTTTCTTCCTGCTGTTTTGATATCCCATATGTCTGTCCTGAAATTGAAGCTGCCAAGCATGGTTTTCTATAGCATTTGTTAACATAGCTTGACCAGCTTTTATGTTTAAAATTTCATTAAGAATTAAATCTAATCTTCATAATGTTACCAATTTGAAGATTTTTGTATATACAAAATTAACGATACAAGAAACTGTAGATGTGGACAAATACTACAGAAAAGCCAGATTACTGGCTGGCTGTGTTAGCTTTTAAAAACAGTGGGATTTTGGTTTTGTTCTGGGCAGTCACTCAGCTGTCAATCAAAAATCTTGTTATACATGAATTTGATGTCAGATCAATATCTGACAAGATTTTTGACTGGCAGGACAAATTGTTAGACATGGTTGTAGTGCCACATCCATGTATAACAAGGCCCATGCAGAAGAGCTGCCAGTGGCAGGATCATATCAAGTCATATATTATCATAACAGTTAGAACAGCTCTCTGTGACCTCATGCGTTAAGTAAATACATCAGAGCCTAAATTTCATCTGTAATTCTAAACAAAACTCATTAAAAGTACATATTTCAGTTGAAGAAGTCAAGAATCCCGGAGTGTTTTTGTTTTCTGGTTCACCATCTCCAAAAATGTTGGGTTTTTTGCTCCCCTATGCTCTCTGCAATATAGCAATATTCATATTCCACTTTCCTCCTATTAAAGACATGGAAATGTATGGAGTTTATGTGAGTGTGCTTAACTAGTGAAACAGCCTACAAATTAACCTGACAGCTGGTGGAATAGGAGGGGAGGTAGCAAGAACTGAAAGGAGAAGGAAAGGAATACACATATATTACACACTTCTAAATCCCAAGTAAGTGTACCACGTAAGCATGCACAAAGCGTGTTTAAAATTCATCAGCATTACGTTATGCCATATTTACTTGGAGTTCTAGCTTATTCTCTAGATCAACCTCTAAAGGCACCAATTTGGTGGACTGGTTTCTGAAAAGATACCGGAAGTATAGCTTTGAAGCATTATCTGGTAGTAATGCCTGCAGTTACACGGCAGATTATGGTGGATGCAAAGCAGTTCAGAATCTTGATCTGCACAGAGCTGCAAGTCTTTCATCTGAGAAGCAATGGGATGTGCTGGAAGAAGCACATTATTTCAGAAAGAATTAAAAACAATGGTGCCATTGTGAAGGTAATGAATTTGACCTTACATCTGTCCATATTCTATGTCTTCATACTAGGTTCAACACCAAATTTCATCTGTGCTTCCTTGCATTTAGAAGACAACTGATTATACAGTGTTTCCTGGCACCAAGAGTTTTGGTCAAAACTAAGCTGTAATATAGTCCTCCTTTTGGTCAATAGCATCAGGATATTCTCTGGAGGACCCCTGGATAACCACTGATCCAGTTGAACTTACAAAGTCCCTCACTGTACAAACAAGCATAGCTATCAAAGATCTACACCGAAACAAACCAGTTCTGAAGGGATGGCTTGATCTATAGACATTTGACAACTGAACATTATGACATGACTGAAGGAGCACGAGGAGATGAAAATGCTGTGATTCCATAAAAAAAAAAAACCACAAAGACATGTGGGGCCCTTCCTTTCTGGCTTTCAATGTCAAGCCCAGATGCATTTGTTCTCAGATCTATCTTTAAAATAAAAAGGTCAGGGAGTTAATCTAGTAAACAAAATTTCACTGGAAAGAGACCTACATTTATTTGCAAGATTACTTTATAGTAGTAGCATACTCCCAATTTTGCTTTACCAGTATTTCTGAATACTATACAGTTTAACGCATTCATTTTATTACCCTACTAAATTGTGAAAGATACATTGACAAACCTGTTTTCAGTTACCATACCTTGTACTTCTTCTATTTGCTGACAGTATATTCTATTTTAGTAGTTGGTTATGAATTGCCTTAAGTCATCTGAGCTGCGTGATCCAAAGATGTTCATATTTCTTTCCTTCCCTGATGGCAAAGAACTACTTTCCTTTCATAGACTTTTTTTTTTTAATTATAATTAGTCTAGAGCCTTGCCTCTACACTCATTCATCATTCTCTCCTATTAGTCTTATCACTCCATAGGGCTTGAGAGAACTGGCTGGTAACATCACCAGTAACTCAAGTTTGAAATAAGCCTATCAAAACAGATAGGCTTACATGCCAACTCTTTGGACAAAGTGTAATTGTAAAGAATGGGGCAAAGTGGTAACAAGAGGAGAAGCTTCTACCTCTGGGAATCCTGCTGTGCTTCTCTCACTTTTCTATCCTTCTACAGGCAATTTTCTGTTGCTCAACAAGTAGAAGACAAAACCAATTATAAGAAATTTCAGTTAATAATTTAATTTCTTTTAACGTTGTCCTGTGTTGATTATTACACTAAATATTCACTACAATATTTTGAAGTAAGCATTGTGTTTGCAGTTCTAAGCTCTGGCATATGAAATTGATTTTTGAGATTACTTTAAAGAGTCTCCCCTGCAAGTAAATTGTCACTGTCCATTTTTTTTTTCCATAGAAGTTATTCTGTTATCATGATCTTCAGCTTTTCATATCACTGAAGAACAAGGTACTAGGAATGGGGAGATTAGAAAGTTTTTCTCTCTGACCTAGTGATAAGGAAAAGAAAATAAGCAAATTTCTATTATGTATATTATTATTATTTTGTGCTACTTTTTAACATGTTCTAGAGTGCATTAAGGGTGCCTTTAAGCAACTGAAGCTCTATTAATGAACATGATGAAAATTTAAAAAATCACAGGTGTTTGCGAACAAATAAGATAACACTAAGCTAGTGTAACGTATTACACAGTCTTAGGAAATTAACTTTCAGATCACAAAACAATCTCAGATCTTATGAAATTTAAGCAACTTAATCTAACAGGAATTTCCAATTCTACATTGTTTGATTATGGGTAATTAAAGAAGTTGAACCTTTTTTTTTTGAAGGCTGAAGGAATGCCTATAGTTGCAGATAACAAATGTGTCAGCTTATCCAATGTGTTCATAGCCTGTATCTTCCAAATAGCCACAGAAGGCTCAAGAAATTTATATTCTTCTTACATTTTGGGGTTACATTTTTTGAAATTTGTAGTCATATTCAGAGAAAGGGATTCACATCACTTAATATATGCAAAATTTAAATGGTTAAATCTAAGCTAGATTTCCCTTAGAAATAGTAAAGAGAACTGTCATTTCTGAGGTGTGAATCTTCTGAGCAGATGCAGACAAGCTAAGATAAATGCATTTGAAAGACATTATTTCTCTCTACTGACTCTACAGAGATCATAAGCTAACTGGCCAAAATGACCAAATTGATTCTTCCCAGAATCCAGGCACTGTAGTCCACCAAAATCTAAAAACTTCATCCCCACAGAACCACATAAGATGTTAGAATTAAGTACTTAGGCTTGTTGCAGTTAGTACTAAGAAAGGCACATCTTATGGTTATGCTGATCAAGATAATTCCCAGAAACAATCATTTGTGAACAAGACATGTTTGAACACCTGCCCTTTTGTGCAACACAAACACCCAATTCAATGTTCCTCATTAGATTTGGGTTATACTTTCCTCCAAACTATCGACATTGTTTGTTTGGTTTTTTTCTGGACAATCATTCCTACATTCACAATAGCTCATCCTCAGTAGACTGATTCAGAGATTTCCTACATACGGACTTGGAAATATTTAGTGGATTGGAAATAGGAGCTCCAGGAGGTCTAGAAGTCATGTTTCTTGTTCCGTGGTGACTGATCCAGCCCCTCAGCTACTCTGCAGAAATTAGGCAGAAGTAAGCAGCTACTCCTCTGCCAGCTATGTTTTGAAAAACTGGACTGCTGTGGTGTCTTTTCATGCCAGGCCTCTTCTTTGTCCATCAGACCTGCTCCAGGAACTTAGGCAAGTTTAGGATCTTCTCTAATAAGACAGATGAATAACAATAGACCTTAGAAGGAATCTAAGCACCCAGTTCCACCTAACAATGTACCTCTGTGTATGTGTGGAAACCATAGGTTAGTTCACATTGGTCATACCTATATTAGCCAACTAAATGAGTCCAGAACTGTTTTCTGACATTGAGTTCAATAAGTACAGGGATATTAGCTAAAATCTTCAGTTGCCCAAAAGAGGATGCTTGACTCCAGACTGCCTATTGGGAATGGTGCCCAGCCTCTCCTAACTCCTAAACAAGTCTCGGAATTGTATGGGAGAGTGATGCTTTAAAATAATTGAGGTACCATTTTATGTAAACAATAATAATTAGTTAATAATATGTAATTTAAACAAATATATTGTGCCTAGACACTAATATCAACACAACCTGGAAGAAATTTTTGTTTTAAAATGAAGAAATCATTGAACGTGGGCACTTATGTAGTAGTTCTTAAAAGCAATTCTATGAGCTGTTCTTTTGTATTTAAAAATAGGTTGTTTGAATCACTTTCCTGGACAGTAAACCATCTCCTCCATAATTTGAAGAAATGTTCAGACTTCACCAGTAAATCTAGATTTCTGAATTCAATTGATCCAGCCCCAAAGGAGATATTAAGGCACACTTACCAGGCAGCAGAGACTGAGGAATAGCCAACAAGGACTTGTTAAAAGTCATTTGTGACCTTAAGTCTTACCGAAAGTCAATTGTTCTTTGACAGCTAAGTTGTTCCATTTGGCAGTAGTGCAAATAAAAGTGGTTTTTATCCCTACTCCTCTTTGAGGAAGATAATGTAGAGAAAGGAAAAAGATATCAGTGGGTGTAGAGGAATACGAATGAAACATTGAGATTAGAAGACTCCATATTATCCTAGAGTCTATCTGTGAAGTACAGAGAACCTTCCTTAACAACACTCTTCTGCAGCATACCATAAAGCACAGTTTTATAGGAGTATGAGATGATTGTGTTAGTATTTGTTATTCCTTATTCTACATCTGTCTTATTTACTTAGATGGCAAGCTCTTTGAAACTAATATTGTCTTTAGGCACTACATGATGAAGATGAATAACAATCTTTTCATACATGAGCTTTCCAGGACCATGAAGTGTGAATTGGTATGATTACATATTAAGGACAGAAGACAATGTTTAAAGTAATCTGAATACATGTATTTATTTTAGATCTCTCATCCATCACTATCAGGGAAGATTTCAGATACACGAAAAAGTCTTTTTTTAGTTCCCAGCTACATCTTCAGGCAAATTTATTTTCATTTGCACTCAAAAAAAAAAAAAAGATTATCACAGGCTGTGTTACTCCAAACCCTCTTTATATTAGGACAGGGATCTAGGATATTTTATACCCCTCAGAATGCTCAATATCCAGTTGGGAAGGATTTCCAAGTTACAGTATCTGAGACAACATCCCTCAAAAAACTGAGGAGCTTGTGATAATCTAGGTCCTTTAAAAATACATAAATTATATCTGAGGTCTTTCCAGCCCTGAAGGAGGAAGACACCACAATAACCTAAAATATCTTTTTTACTTCTTTCAGCCTCAAGTTCAGTTCAGTATTTTAAGGAACTTCCTACAAACATTGCACTGAATTTCATCCAAAAATTCCGAGAAGATTAAGATAAAAATAAAGGGATTTTTTTTTTTGTGAATATGAAATAGATTGTATAAAGTAAATCCTTATCAGAGTTGTGTAAAACCTTGGAGAAAGTATGACAATACCATCCTTCTTCTCTTATCTTCAGAGTTGTAAACATTTTTCAGAAATAATATTCCACATCTAACATGGGGAATAGCAACATATCCAAGTGGAACTCAACCAAATCTAATCCACTAGGCTTTCATAGGAGCTTTGATGACCTTTACTTATACAAATGGACTTTGTAATGCAGAAGAAATCATTGCTAGTATGAATGAAAAGGCACTTTTCACAGGCACAGCAATCACAGATTCACCAAATGACTAATAAAAATCACCTTTGTATCTGCTTTCTTCTGTGAATTACTGATAGTGCTGGGGACAGAACAAATTAACAGGTCATGAGGAGAGAAATTCAGGTTCTAATAAATAAATTAGGTTAGCCCTAATATCCTGTTCAGCTCCAGTCTTTTCTTGTCTCTTTTTCTTGTGTGGCAAAGAACTGTTGGCATAAAGAGACTCAGCATCAAGTGTTTTCCTGAGGATTTTCTCCTTAACTTTCTTCCCATCAAACAGCCTTTATCAATAAGGTTTGAGCCAGGGGTCAGGTAATTTCACTGGAGGTACGAAGAAAATAAAATAGACAGGAAAAGAAAGGGGAACAAGCCTTCCTAAAATATCCTTTTTTTTTTCTTATTCTTTATTTCAAATATTCTTTGGATGTACAGAGGCCTATTAACTGGGAAGAGGGGTGGGCAGCAAATGAAGGAGGAGGGAGAGAATTAGAAAGAGAGATTGAGAAGAAGAAGAAACAGGGGAAAGAGAGAGAGGTGCCAAGTCAAAGAAAGAAGGAAGAAAGAAAGGAAAGAAGGAAGGGAAAGAAAAGAAAGGCAAAGAAAGGAAGAAAAAGGGAAAAAGAAAGAGAACAACAGAAAGAGAGAAAGAGACAAAGAAAGGAAGAAGCAGAGAGAGAAAAGGCAGATTTAGCACAAAATGATAGTGCAATCATTATGGCCCCAAGCACACATGATTTTTGTCAAGTCAAAAAAATTGCAGTTAAACATGGAAAATTCAAATTAAATATTTAATGAAAAGAATATTACTTTGCTGACTGAAACAAACTAGACAGCACAGCTGAAAATCAAAGCCTTGCTGCCTACTTATGCTTTGTCATTGCCTTAAGACTACCCACAGAGAGCACTGCCAAACTCAGGTTCACAGGCTTTATATTTAACTCTGAATTTTCATCCTTTGGTAGTTCAAGGCCAGCCACTAGAGTTCTTTTGATGTAGCTTTCTAGGTGAATCTTTCTAAGGTCAAAGTTACTTTTTAATGGAAAATACAATCCTATTTCTGCAGTAGAAAACAAAATATTGTAGATAGCAGAGCACCTTCCTAAGCATGACCAGAACACTTGGAAAGCAGCCAACCAACGATCCACATACACCTGTTAAAACTACTGAAGTAGAATAGAAGATAAGCAGGGGAGCACAGCAGAGTATGGAAAATCAGCAGGTTACCAACAAGGCTGAAAAAATACAAGCATTTTTTCTTCCTTCTTTTTATTTTTTTTTATTCTCTCTCAAGTGCTAACAGTAACTTCAGGGAGAAAAATAATAAAATGAATCTAAAGATTTATTAGATTCCACTCAGTTGGATATTTTACCTGAAGCAATATGTTGGTGTGTGTTTTGAATGAAGCTATGATTTGACATAAGAGTTGGGATTGTCCCATAACATCCCCTTTGTGATACACTTTTTTTTTAGAACAACTGTCTTGTCATACAAAACTAGCAGCTCTTGTTCCAGGCAGCATTATTTCCTGCCATATCCTATACCAGTGGGACTGAAGATGCTGCTCTGTCTTCAGAGAGCATCTAGCACAAGTAAGGCCTGGATCTCATCAGAAACTGGGATTTTTACTGTTCAAACAGTAAACACAAAAGCAACAAGTTGATGTGCATAAAGAGTAAATTAAGCTCTTGGATATACACAAATCTGCTGGAAATAACTACATGCAGAGTGGCTTTTATTCTTTAAATTCTTCTATTGTAATAGAAGACATACAAGTGTATCTAGAAACTGTTTTAATGAATGTTATCTTTCTTTGTGAGGAATTAAGTTTGAAAGACATTCCTCTCCATCCCTTTTTTCTTTTTTTTTTTTTTTTTAAATTAACCTAAATTTAAAAGGTTTTTAAACCATACTTTTGTAGCCATTCTCTGCATCCTACCCTTGGCCTTTGAAGTGACTATGGGTAACAACATGATGACTATTGAGTTTGTGTATAATGTTATACTTTTTTTACCCTCCCAAAATAAGTAGTTATGGGGAGTCTACTTAGCATCTAAACATTACTTACTATTTTTAATGAGGAAAATTAAATAGAAAAGCATTTAAAAGTAAATTAAAGTTATTTTAATTTTTAAACAGTTACCCAAAAATAAATGTTCAAGAACTACAGTTTGAAACAATTCAGAGAAGAGGCAAGTATACCCATCTAATTGTTTTGAATGCACCTAATAATTTTGATTAAAATTATATATTTCTTAAATATTTGTTCATTAAAACCAAAATTATTTTCCCTTACTAGAAATGCTGAATAAGCAGCTGTAAAAACCATGGGGGTTTTTGTTGTATCTATCCTAATAAGAAAAATTGGGTCAGTGCATTAGTTCAAACAGTGGCCTTCAGTCATTCTTATTCTTTAACTATAATCATCCTTCTGGCTATGCTAACTCTCCCAGTCAATGTTCAGGCACAGGGAAGGGAACAGCACACGCCAGTAACAATTTTCATTGTGGATATGGTTAGGATCTTTGTTTTCCCTTGTGGATCTAAGTAACATAAGCAGTGCCATGCCATTCAGTCCTTGCTTTACTTACTAAGAGGCAATAAATGTTCCTGCACTGCCAAAATCAGATACTGGTCCCCTACTCTCCTGTCATCTTCACCGTACAAATGTTAATTCATCCAGTCACCACCTACCAAATCAGCTAGATTCCTTTGGAAGAGGATTTGGAGAGGGTTTTGGGAGACTGGTTTGCTCCAGGAAGAGTTTCCAGAAAGTACATTGGAACAAACTTTGAACTGCTCCCCACCAAAAACCCTCTGGCACTATGCCAGAACATTTATACTCTCAAATAATCTCATATTTTATGTGCCATGTTGTAAGGTATGCATAACTTGCATCAGTTTCATGGCATAAAAAAAAAATACCTTCTGCAAGCTGAAGCATAGCCACTCTGCCTCCTACACACACACACACATAGAGCATCCTTTGGCACAGAATTCAGGAATCACTCCTGAGACTGATGGTTTTAATATTGTAGTTGCAGCCCTTGTCCCCTCTTGGACTTCCTACTGTCACAACAGGTAAGGATCTCATGGCAGCGGGTGGATTTATGCTCCCTTTTTCTGAAAAGAAGACTTAGTCCAGCAAAGCAAACAAAAAAAAAGTTGTGTCAGATGGAAATTATTTTAATTCACGACTAGTCCAAATTCAAACTAAGGTCCTAGCATGAATTGAGAAGTGATAAGCAATGAGAATGAACAAGTTCATGAAAGTGGTTTTTTTTTTGTTTTCCTTTGGGTTTTTGTTTTTTTTTTTCAGTAAGCAGAGAGGTAGATCAGTGTTGGATATTTTTAAAATACTGTCAGGAAGACTATGACCCATATCAGTCTTCTGGGAACCTAACTTCTCACAGCTTTCCAAATATAGAATGTGATAACGTAATCTAACCCATCACCAGCTGTTTCATTGAGACAAGAAGTAACTTCATAAACAGAAGAGCTAATGAAGCCTGGCTGTTAATGAATTTATGTCTCAATTTTCTTTGAATTTTTAACTTCTACTACAGCCATAAAGCCTAAACCTGATCTTTGTTAGACTTATTAGACTTCTGTAGGAAGGAAACTTTGATCAAAGAGAGGAATTTCTGATGCTTATTAATGCACAATCTTTGATTAACTATGAATTTGAAGTATTCGTATTCTGAATAGGAAGTGTCTACTATTTAAACACAGTGTGGTTATGCATTATATAGATGTACCTAATCTTGGGTTTACGCTTGCTACTGTCAATATTAATGTCTAGTCTGGCCATATACCATCTGCATTCTGCATCCCTTTGCTGAGCTCTGTATTGTCACAGTTATCCCACTGGCAGCATGGGTGAGAGCTAGGCTGCAAAAAGGCTGATCTTGTCTGTATGTGTTGCTGTCACACCAGTGATCACATCCTGTAATCTTATTATCTTTGCCATCTCAGCAGTGACTTGAAACTGAGTCAAATCTCAGAATTGTTACACTGGTTCCCTTCTAAGTACAAGCTCCTCTTTGCCTACAGAAATACTAGGAAGGAAAGATTCCAGCTCACAGCATTAAATTTTTGTTAACAAAAAAAAAAAAAAAAAAACAAAAACAAAAAAGAACAAAATTGTCCCTAAGCAACAAGAGAAGTGAATATTAAAATCCAACCATTCCTAGAGTGTAAGTGACCAAGAATGGGTCTGGAAAAGACCTCTGTCTGCTCATAGATTGCATTTTTTGCATACTTGCTTTGGTCATTCTGTTTAAAACCAAGTAGACAGACAGAAGCAAGAGGCAAACAAAAGGCAGATGGAAGAGGCAGTCATGGCAGCTTCTCCCTTTACACAAAACAAGTTTAAAAAATTGCGAGACTGGTTATGTATGCTTTTTTTGGCGTGGTAGAGTACATGCTGGTATCTTTTGCCTTTCTACAAGTTCACAGACTGCTTGCAGTGAGGAAATGAATTTTATGCTCTGATTATTGAAGCTGTTCATCTTTTGAAAAAAAAATAATCATGATTCATTGAACTATGAAGAGGGAGTAACACACCTCAGCTTATTATTAGTGCACTAAGATGTGAGGAGAGGCATGGGTTCTAATCCTTGTTCTCTGGACTGGGTCTGTATTTTAACATGTGCATATGTTGAAGGCACAACTGTCGCCAGTGCTACATATTTGTAGCATTGATTCGAGGAGTATGAAATCTCTAAAAACAAATCCCTAATTGTAAGAAGGCTTCTGAATTACAGGGGAACTCATAACAAGAATTGAGTTCTGTTCTCTTATTGTGCCATTTAGCTGGGTGAAAACAAACAAGGAAAGATTAAAAAAAACTACAAGAGTCTAATTCATGGGACTAAATTCTTAAGCCGAATAAAAACAATTTGTTTCAGACAGATAGCTGGTTCATCATTTTCAATACTGAATGTTAAATGCTTCACCCGCCTCCCTTGGGGTTTTGTCCTGGCAGATATGTCATTGCCTATAATTAGACATTAGAAAGGACTGTCTATGACTCCTGGGTCAGATTCTGAATCTTTAGCTCACTTGTCAGACCAATACATTTATTTTTAAGAAATGGACTGGAAAATTTCTGCTCATAGTTCTGTGGATCTTATTCTCTCTCTCAGAATTTGAATTTGTCTGAAAAAAAGGTTGACATAATCATGAATAATTCTCACTGGAGAACTACTGACACTCATTATGGTTTTCTATTCTGAGACTACTTCCTTTTTCTTTTTATTGTTAAAAAAAAATGTACTTTTTTGTTCTGGGAAATGCTAATTTGATTGGTGTATTCAAGAAAGGGTCACTGATAATTGCTCATAGAAGCTCCATCTCTCACAAATGAGTGCTACCTGAGAGATTTTTGTGTTATGTAAATATGCAGCACGACATTGAATCTTACTCGTGATTGGATATTGCTAGCTGTTAAGAAACTTCTTTTTTTTTTTTTTTTTTGTTGAGATAGTCTCCCAGCGGTTATGGTTTTGTAGGTACAGTGGTAATGAATTCTGACAGAGTTTTGGTTGCAAAGGATTGTATTTCCCTTTTTGTTTTATGAAAGGAGACTCTAACAGTTAAGCATGAGGGGCTCAGAAATCAACCTGTTGAAAAGAACGATGAGGAGTAGCAGAAGGAGTAGCTCATGCTATAACACATGAGAAACTCATTGTGGCCAGAGCAACACGACTTCTTTCTTTTCATACAGCCTTCCTTATCAGTGGATACCAATTTCATTATAAATCAGTGTTTCTTTTGACATGCACTTGTTGTTCTTCCCAATGTGCACAGGAAAAACTAGCTACTGGCACTTTGGATAACAGCCAAAGGACACATAAATGAGAAGAATAATCAAATATGCTATCATTCCAATGACGGTGAATACAGAATGCTTCTACACTACAGAAGAGCTGGAGTTAACTTTCTGTAAAGCTTTAGAAAAATGCAGTCAGTTTAATTGTATCAGGAACTAATACATGCATCAACTCAGGCTGCATCTATACTAGTAAATGAAACATGATTAGGAATATTCTCTGACATTGAGGGTAACTGGCATGAAATGGTTCACAATCACATCATTAAACTTGCCTATTCCCCCAAATAGGGTATCCACATCCAAACTGCATATTGGAACTTGGGTCCCTGGCTCGTGACTCCAGCTATCTAAAAAGTGTCAGCACAGGCCAAAACAGTACCAAGACCTCTTCAATAATTCAGTAGTACAGACAGTCAAGTTTCTGTACTCAGGAATATTCTCCTGGAATTGCTTAATTTATTGATACAGAAGTACCCCACAACTGGGCAAAAGACCTGAAGTATTCTTGGTGGCAGAAAGAACAAGCAGATTTTTTTTTTCTACTTTCTGCCACTGTTTAGATAATTTCTGGACTAGGCTCAATATTTAATGCAGCTTTCACTTCTTCCTTTTGATGCCATCTAAGTAGTCAGTTCCTGGGCTAACAGTTCATGGCAACAGTCCCCTGTGAGCCTCTCATGCAGCCCAGAATGGTCTAAGTAATGACTCACTAAGGCAGTTTCATCAATCTAAAAGTAAATTCTCTCTAAACAAAAGTCTTCATTAAAACTCCTAAACACACATAGTGTACAGACAGGAATAAGCACTTTCAGTGTGCAACTCATGCCACTGAAGGCAAGACATCTAAAGTAAGCCAAACAGTAATGCATCCTAGAAGTAGTGATGGGCTCAAAGGTAGATGCCTGTGATGGGAGATCTCTAAAATTAAGTGAGATCTGTCCTACTCAGTTTATTTCTATAGTGAAGGCATTGCTGGGGAGAATGAGTAACTGTTTGTGAAATCTGTCTGCCTGCCACCACAGCTGGCATGCAGAAGCTTTAGCCAAACTAAGAATTAGGTCTTGAAAAAGCAGAAAACATTACCAGCCAACAGAGTACTCAAAGACAGGCAATAAAGCAGGGGATTGTCACTTTGCAATGCACTAGATGTAAAGAATGACACCAGTTTATGCCCATCAATGCTGACCTGCCCATAGGTACCTTATAGTGCTATGTATGTTGTTGCAACGTGCTATTACTTGTAGAATCGCACGGCAAATCAAAACCAATCGATGTAAGGGTTAGTCTGTCCCTTTTTTTTTTTTTCCTGAAACATCTCTAATTTTTTTTGTTTATTTTACATGGTCTTTCTTCAGGTAGAACCATGGATCAACAATCCTCCATTGTCTCTGAAAATCTATTGATTCAATGACGGGGTAAGGAGCAGATAATACCATTTAAGGGATTTATTTTGTTGTCAAAATGACTAACTTCTCTGTAAATAACAAGATGACAAAAAAAAAAAGGTTTTAGGAGGCTGTATTGGCATCATGATAGTAGCTATTATATGCTATCCTGCTTTCAGTATGTAATTACTCAGGGAAAAGAGCAGAGCAATGTTCCACTGATGTATAGTAGCATAAGAGCAAACAAAGAGATGTGTGATGATACCATAAACCTTGAGGTTAAACTAGTTACCAATTCTTTCTTAACTGCAAGTGGGACAGTCCAAAGCAGCAACATCATGTCATTTAAACCTTAATTATTCACATTTTCACTCGGAAAATATCTCCTGCTTTAGCTTCTTGTAGGAAACAGTAATTTTTCATTATAAAACAAAAAGAAAATGTGTGCCATCAGTAGTCTCAAAAACGTTTATAAGCTTAATAGAAATAATAAAAATAGAGTGATTACTGTTTTCAGTAGTGTAAAACAATTGTTTCAGGAAAGTGAGCATACCTGGAACTGATGAACTGGAAAGCTTGTTCCTTAAAATGATGGATTTCAAATTAAATCCATCAGCCATGAAAATCTTAAGACATTAATTACTGAATGCATCACACATCAGGCATCAGCAGAGGGAAAAAGCGATCTTATATTACTGAAGCACCGTAAATATCCCTGTCTTTCACTGGTATGAGACTGTCCTGCTGTCTGCTCTCTCCATCTCTTCCTTGCCTAGTGATCTTACAAGGAAGTGCATTAAGAGGATGGCATCTCTGGAGCTATCTCAACCAACTGATTGTCCACTGTTGGTTACCATGGCTACTAGGCTGTTAAGAAATGTGTCATAAAGATACTAACTAGACCTTTCTTCTAAAGAAAGTGGCAGCCTTAGCTGCCTTAATGCAATGGCCACTGTTTTCAGTCTGTTATACAAGCTCTGAGAATGCACCCTATGTTTAATCCCTCAGAGACTAGAAAGAAGAATATGAAGAGGTGGGCTTCATCTCAACTAACCCAATGTCATCATCTGAGATATTTGTTTAGATTCTCTGTACAGTTAATGGAGAGAAAGAGACACTTTTGTGGCATAACTAACCTATTTTGGTTTAGTTTATCCTAGGATGAGATTAATCTCACTCTAGAATTGCCTATATTATTCTACTGATCATGTAAACAATCAGTTATGATTAGTTCAGAAGCTGACTCTGCACTACGGATGACTAAAGCTAATTGAAAACAAACTTTGTTATGTTTTCTAAATCCTATTCAGGTGGTACTGTGCTAATCAGCCAGATCAAGGTGCTCTTAGGCACAGGCAAAGACATGGTCTCAGTGTCTGCTCAGTGTCAAAGATTATATATATATATATACACATATACATACATACATACATACATATTACATGTCACAAGTCTGAGGCCACAGCTGACAATGACTTTTTCCAGGTCCTGGTTCCTGTTATCTACTTTCTGCCCAAGTTCCATTTTCGAGTTAGTTGCTGACTTTTCTTCCAGATCTAGAATACCATGATACTGTCATACTCAAAATCCTAAGAGAAAATCTTCAAAAGACAGATGGAAATGTTCTAATCTTCTCTGTGGACTACAAATGTTAAAGTAACTTCAAATCAATCAAGACACAACTGAAGGTAATACAGTCCTGAATAAATGAGGGAAACAGTACAGCAGCTGATCGCTGAGCCTTCTGCTAAGAAGAATAACAGGAAAATATGGTTTATCCCTGTCACAAACCTCTGTAGAAGAGAAAAGGATTTGACACATACTTACTACTTTTTCTTTTTTACAGCAAACCAGACGAGAATTGGAAGTAAGGACCCTAATCTAAGTGCCAAATGTAATCCTACATTACATTGTAACTCAAATCCCCATTCTGTATATATTGTACAAGACTGTCTGCTGAAAAAATAACTTGTGTGGCAGAGGAAAAAGGTAATGACAGGCTCAGGGCAATGTTCCTTAGCATAATCTCACTGCTTCTCTAATGTTACTTAACGTCCAGAAAGAAGTAATTTTAAACTTAACCTGTCTGATTCTGTTGATTTAATTTTAACAACAAAAGATTAGGATCCTTTGTCATAAGTTTAGAAAAATATACTCAGACTGGCACTTGGAAAGAAGATGGACTGTGAAGCACATATCCTTGAATCTCTTTTCCTCACCTGAGAATGGGAATCCTGGCAAAGAGGTAGTTCTTCCAGGAAAGTTAGGCAATTCTCAGACCTAGCATTTCAATAAACAATTTTTTTCCTATCAAGCTAGACTTGCTTACTTGACCATTCTGGGTGTTCTTCCTTGTTACTGTGTATTTTTCATGTGCTTCCAATGAATTCATTAATTTATTTTCTTTTTTTTCCCTCACATAAAGACAACACTGGGCAACTAGTTAGAAAATGTCAAACATCTGTTGGCTGCTAGTTTAGAGGAGAATAAAAGACAACAGCATATCACAAAGCCCCTGTAGATACTTACAATCAGGTAAGACCTCCTCTAAGCATTTTTTATTCCAGCAGGTTGTACTTCTCTTTCCTGAGTTTACAGAACAAAGAAAGGTGGACTTTTTTATCTTATTTTATTGTAAATGGCAAAGTCCAATCCACAAATGGATAAGAGTTAAGCTAGCTGGAGTTCTAGAAATGAGATATAATTCTTGCTTTTGATGAGTCATAATTTTCAAGGGAATCGGGTGCTTGTAGCTGGAATGGACTAGTTCTTGAACTTATCCTATAGGCCTTTTAAATTATGGCTTACATTCTTTTTTTCACACCTGGAAAAAATGATCTGACCTCTAAAAAGCACATTTTCAGTACATCCCATAAAACAGCAGGAAAGAATGCAGATTGAGAATGCAGTTCCAGCACTTTGCTCTTTAAAAAGCTTTTAAAGCCTGTCTTATTCATTCATCTTTTAACAAAGATGAATGCACATGACAGTTTTTATCCTAGTCTGCCTGGTAAGGCAAGAATAATGTTAAATCAATGCCAAAGTGATCAGGAATGAGATCAGGATCAAAGTTCTGATCAGCCCACGATGGATTATTCTGTCTAAAACATTGAAAAGAAATTATTTTAGGAAAAAAAAAATCACTGGAAAAATAGAAATAGGTCCCTGAATCAGCTAATGCATATCACTGCTAGCATCAACCAAATTTTACAGACTGATGGGATGACACCTGGAGAGAAAAAAGCTAAACATAAACTTAGTGGAGGATATGACCACTATGGAATTAGAAAAGAATTTAAGTTCTTGAATACAAAACAGTACCTTAAGCATTCAGATACTCATAAGAAAAACAACGGAGGGGAAAACAAATATTTTAAGATAATGAATATGTATAGCTGCAAAGTGTCAATGTATAAATTGCTGTGAATACCTTACATTTGCTACAAAGATTAGTGGAAATAGATAGCAGTACTAGATCTTCAGCAAGTTATTTAGATTTTAAATTTCCCTTTGATTTCTGTTATGTTTCAGGATCTTACAGTAGCTGGGCAACCACCTCCAGTGGATCTTTAATGTCTGTTGGAGAAAATAATAAAGTAATATTTTCAGAGAAAATCTGTATCTTCTGTTAACTCTGACACTGATGGTTCATGAACCAGGAGTAAATCCTTCTTATTCCTACCTTACTTGAGGAAGCCAGTACACATAATTCAACTCATTTGACATGTAGTATCTAAAGTCACTTGTAGGCATAGGTCTTCTGAGAACCTGAAAATGCCTTCACATTTTTTTTTAATATTCCATGTTATTGTGAATAATTGGTCATCAGCAGTGAAGGAGTTCATCAACAGAGAATAGAGGTGGTCTTCAGGTCCTGTACTCTGAAGCAAATGAAGCTACTGAAATGCACGAAGACAAGGAAGTTTCCTAGCTGAGAGTCTCCCCTTGCATCAGCACTCTCTTCTGCTAGTACTCAGTGTGTTAGCATACACAAATATTTATACACTTGCTGTGTAGGTCCTGATAGACATTCTCTGATTGACCTTTTCCTCCTTTATGTCACTCCATTCTCTCCTCCTGAGTTCTTGAATTTCACGAATCATACATATTCTCTTTTCCTTTTCAGAAAACCTTGCATATACTCTTTTACTAATAAACCTGTAAGTCCTGAAATCAGCAGTATGTCCAAGAGAAGTCAGATAGAAAGGTTACATTTTTAAAAAATATTATACAGGGCTACAGAACAGGTCCTTGTACTGGGAGATTACCATTTATACCATCAATCTGGCACAATTCTAGACTGAGGTCCTGCTAGCACTCTCCCAAACCATTCGTGGACATGGATTGAAGGTTAATGCATTCTGGGGACCGTTCCCAGCAGACAGACTGCATGCACTCCCTCCTCTGGAACCTTAGACTAACATTGGCAGGTGCCACTTCTTACCAGTTGATCTGAGTGCCCAGGCAAGTTCCCAGGCGTGTTTAACTTGTGGATATAATCAATACGCCCTGCAGTTGATGAACGTTTGAGTGTTTGTTACTCTTATAATTTACATTAATTTTAACTGATGGGACAGTTAACTGACTATTCCAAAATTACTTGGGATACCATCAGAATATTGAAATGCTTCTAAAATCTTTTGAAGTAAGATTTATATGAATTTTAAAGGGCACCATCTACTAATTGTGTTACTCACCAGCAGAGTAAAAAAATAAAACTTTGATTAATACAGTTGCCTACAGTACCCACCATCTGCAGGTCTTAACTTCATGTGCTATATCGACATGAGAACAATGAAATACCATATTCCTTGCACCATTTACCTGAATAAGACTTGCATAAATCCCTGTAATATCACTGAAGGTCATCATCAAGTATCAGAGATTCTCACATTTTTTAGATTTGTCAGTAGAGATACCTAAGGAATATTAAACATCCAAACCTTTCAACAACAATTATCATTATTAAATAAAATCCTTATTAGCTGTATCTTTAGTACAAAAGAAATTACAAGCACTGAGACACATCCATAGCATAAATCTATAGCAGTACCTGATTTCTACCTAAGAATATTAATCAATAAAAGTTTTAACTTTATCAACTGCACTAATGAAAAGGCATTTTCCATTATTTATTACATAAAGCTCAATGGGATGAAGAGGAGCAAATCATAACACTCAGATTTTAGCTGATGTATTATTTCTCCAACTTCACAATACTTTTCAAGTACCTTAGATGTCAAGTCAAAGAACATACATTGCAAAGGGAAGAAATACAATAAAATTAACATCAGCCTGACTTTTCCATGTGGATATTGCTTCTTTTAAAACATAAAATGGTACATTTATGAAACAAGTTCATTTTTAGGTAATTATTATAGTGACGCTGATATTTATTAAATCAAGACATTTTTACAATGAAAATATGGCACTTTCTGTAAGAGTAGTGACCTATATTTAATTGGAATTATGCAGAGGGCAATATAATGATTCAATTATAATAAGAACAGAAATCAAAAGGAAAAACATATGTATGTATGTATGGAAACAGGATTTAGGCCTTACAGTTGAAACAAACAAAAATTTAAGCCAAAAATTTGAGCTGATTTCCATTTTACATGATTTCTGACAGACTACAGATCTTCAAAAATGTAACATGAATTTTGTGAATCTGGCTTTTAGAGCAGTTTTAAGGGCATATTATAGCAATGAATGTTTTTTAAACCAATAATATTTCCAAAATAAAAAAAAAATAAGACTTCCAACTGAAACTACAGTCCAGAAAGCTTCATGCCAGACGGTTGCCTGACCTACTATGAGTGCGTATTTTGCATGCTTGACATGCGTGTAATACAGCTAAAGGTAGGTTATATAATAGCTTTTTCCTTGTCACAGGATAGTTAACAGAACACCTTGACACTACTAAATGATGACACAGTAAAATCTATACTCTATGGCACATCTGGAAAAGCACAAGAGTGTAAAATAGATCTCACTAGTAAGCTTACACATTTCTTCCTGGTTTCTTGTAGTTCTGTCTCATATTTTGAACATACATTTTCTGCTTTAATATAGTTTTTGCATTTAATATTTAAAAAACAACAACAAAAAAAGGTCAAAGAATATAATAGCTCAGAAATTTTGGTTTTCACCAAGAATAAAGGATTATTCAGTAGTAAGGAAAAAAAAATATATCCCATTGCTTTTTCTAAGCTCTTCAGAACCTTCCCAAGATAAGTAATAGATCTTCTTTAGCAAGGCAGGCAAACCTTTTTTTTTTGTCATACATTTCTACTCACAAGTGTTTTCTATGGCTTTAACATTGACATGCTGTGTAAAGCAGCCTGGAGACAGGATCAGCAGTGGAGCCCTGGCTAATCTTCTGTGATACCACCAGTTTGACAGCCAATTTAGAAGAAAGTAAATGTCCTTCAAAATTTCAGCCAAAAATGATGTTGGTATTTATCCTGCTACTACAAGACAGATGAAGATAAAATTTGGCCTCGATTATTTATATAATAAGTGGTATCTTGGCTATCCATAGAAGGAATTGGTAGCTGCAAAAAAAAATCAGTGTCCTAGAAAAAAAAAATGGAAATATGGAGTGGTAGTGAACTACAGATGATTCCAAAACAATATACATTGCCAAAGGTGCTGCTGATCCCAAGTATCTTCCATGCTTTGGAAATGGGCAACTTCTGTGCCTCAGGCACCAGACCCAAAACAGTTGGCAGCAGAAGATGATAAATAAAGCCAGAAAGAGATTCCACTCACTCAGGAAAGGATCTTGCTAAGTGGTACAAGATGACTCAGTGTGTCTAATGGAGCTAGACTTTCAGAGTTTCTCATCATGACAAAGAACAGCACAGAAAATTCTTACGTTTTCTGGAGCATAAGTGGACAAAAAAGCCATAACAGTGTGTCCATGGTAACTTTTCAAAGGGACAAAAAATAACTACTCAATTAATAAGATCAAAACCGTGGGATCTGTGACTTCTCCTAAGACTGTGTGAACCTTGGTTTGGCAAGTAATTGGAAAAGTAGTCATTATACCTCCAGTCATAACAGCTATTCTGGCTTGTTTTAAAAACGTTAATAACGCTTTCTACATGGCACTAGCTTTCTGATAGCACACATTTAACTTAGATTACCATCTAAGAAAAAAAGTTACTTTAGGACTTTACTTAGAGCTACTCTCTCTTTAAATCATGAAAGAGTTTCAGTCTCTAAATACTGCCTTACATGTTTGATACTAACCTACTTCGTTCATCTCCTGAGCAAACACCAGAAGAATGAGACTGAGTATAATGTTCTTTGCTATACTGATTAGCTGGAGACCAGCAAAATTTAGTCAGCCTTTTTATCCCGGCCCTAGATGTTGCTGTCAAGTTTTCCTTCAAGAACGAAGAAGCAATAAGAAGGAGAATTATTCAGGAAATATCAGTGTAAGTAAAGATTACTTCCACTTCTCCTCTGTTCATTCTGTTCTCTCTTCCTGAATTTTCTTCACATATTATTTCATTTTTTTCTAGCTGTTTTCCAGCAAGACTCAATTTTTTCAACGATGTTTACCCACCCCACAGTTTAGCGGGTTTTCTTTCCCATGGGATAGTGAGTATTCATTATGATTCCCAGTAAAGAAGAATAGAAACCATGGTTTTGGCTCTGCTAGCTAGGAAACCTTTCCCAAAGATTTATCTGCCTGAAAATTAAGTAGCTGTTCTCAGGGTATGATTTTTACCACAGGATGGTTTCAGCAGGAAAGTCAGATATTTGTTTTCCCTACCCCTAGTACTTAGCCCCACACAAAAGTTCGTACATGCTTAGCACTATCAAGATCATGTTTGAGGGGCCACACCATAACACAATCAGTGAAATTATGTGTAATAAAAAAAAATTCTGTAAAAAAACCCAAACCAAAACAACAGAAGAGGCAGTGAGCTATGGTATATGGAAAATAATGAGCTGACAGGGAAATGGAAAGAAAAGCGAGGGAAGTTTTCTTCTGTCAAAAAAAACCCCAGAACCTCTGAAACTGTACCCTCAACTACATACCCACGATCTACGAAACCAAAGTTGAGAGACAGATACCTCCCACTGACCATCATCCCAACTATCTTTAGCGGTATCTGCTGACTATCCAACTCAACTTGAATACAAATGTCTAAATTATTTTTAAATGCTTTTATTAGAAGAATTTGGAACTCATCATTCCCATTTCAATGCAAGAACAGAAAGACAAGAATTGAATTTCACAGAAAGAGTACTTTGTTATATGTCTTGAATTATTCACTATAGGAAAACTAAAAATTTGCTGAGATAAATACCAGTTGTATGTCACTGTAATCAGTACCACTATGTAGTTTCTCTCCTTCCCGTCACCAAGGTTTATCTGAAATAATGACCTTTATAGAAAACAAAAAAAAATTAAGTAAAAAGTTATGAATTCTCTATTCTCTATTCAGTCAACAAGACTGAATTGTGAGGTTTTGAGCATTCAGATTCCACTTTTTTTTTTTTCCATATTCAGGAAGAAGTAGAAAAAATATGTTAAGTATGTATTTTTGTTTACATAACCATTTTGACTAAGTACTAAACAATCATGATAAAACAGTGAGTGGTTGGTCACAGTTTGCTTTGCTAATTTAAAGGACATTCAAGTCATATATCTGAGACACAGCAGATTGGGAAATGCCAACAGTAAATAACAATTTCCTGTTGAAAAAAATGGAACTTCCATCCAGTACAAAACACTGGGATTCTGAAATAAAGTCATAAGCCAAAAACAAAGACAAAACATTGAAATATCTTGGGAGTCACAGGGTTAAATGTATATATTTAACTCTGGTTTTCATTTCAATCCTAACAGTATTTTTCTTTAGGTAAAGTGAAAGCTTTGCATTGTATAAAAATAAAAGCTGGAGTTGTTCTGTACCCATTGCCTCACCTTCAAAGTAATCCCTTTTCCCCACCAGCTCTGCTGGAATTTAAAAAAATATCGCACTGAATTTTAGTACAAGTCCATAGTTGCTTACTTCTCTTGGTACTGCTCTCAGTACTTCTGCTTCCAAAACTGCAGCACAAAAATGCTCACTGGCACCAGAGGACACCACCAAAGGAGTGTTTATTTCCTTGGCCCTATCCCCAATCATAATTCAGAATGTGCTCAAGGTGGGACTTACTGTTATATGACATAACCAGAAAAAAAAACTGAAATAGAAATAAAGTTGATTTAGTAAAAAATAATTCTTTATCTATTTGAAATACCATTCTTAATTTAATTGAGCTGAAGCATTTTGACATCTTAATGAAATTCTTTCAAAAATAAGAATGTGTTCCCATGAACTGTTGATTTTTTCAATCAAGCAACTCTAGAAACACACACTGAATCAACACTTCTAACCTCTATATTCTTTCTTGAATAAAGACAACTGCAGGCAGTCACATGTAACAAAAAATCAAAATATTTGTGGTGGAGGAAATTGAAAAAAAAAATTGGAAGATAATTTCCTGATTTTAAAGGCTAATTACAAACATCAGCATCTTGCACAGATAAAACACTATTATACATAGGCAAGGAAAAGAATAGATTTCTGTCTAAAACTTTGTTAGTGAGATGAAATAGACTAATTGGTTACTCCTTTTCCCTAGGGTATCACCAAAACTGTTCCTAAAGTTCAGAGACTGGACCTAAGAGGCCATAAAAGTGAAGAAAGTCCCCTATCAAAGAAACCTGAATACTAAAGCACAAAGAGACGTGTCAAGCTATAGCTCTCCAAGTTCTCCAACTTCCATACTGTACAGTACATCGCACAGCAACATTGCCCTGCAGCCAGCGACCACTGATGGCCTGAGGTCTCCAGCAGCCCCAAAGTTAAAGCTTTCAATGAAAATATGACTAGTTTTGGTGGTGAAAGTTTATATAAAAATACAAGAGTTTAAGTAAACGTACCAGTTGTGGTGGACTGTCCAGTTCTTTAAAAAAAAAAAAGATGTAAAGGAAAGATTGCTGACTAACTTACCAAATATTGGCAATTAACATCAAGAAGGTGAGAATCAGGCATGACTTGGCTTACTTGGAGCTAGATGGAAATGAGAAAGCAGCACAGCTGAAGGCTTTTGTCAGACCTAGTATACTAGCCACAAATTAATAATTTAATTTCCTTCTGGCTCTATGTCTCCAAGGAACTGATGAGCTTTTGTCAGTATTCCTTTATCAGAATGGCAAAACTCTCAGCCCTAGGAGAAGTAAGAATCAAGAACTCCTTAAGTTCTGACTTACTTGAATAGTTTCTTTCCCGTAATATATTTTTCAGCAGGAAGAGATAAAGTCACTGTCATTTAATGCTATTAAGTCAGTTACAAGATTAAAAACTAATTATGAGCAAGTATTGTTGGATTTGATGAAAATACCCTGTATCACTTCTCATGTATAATACACCATACCCTTGATACATATGGAGTTTTAAAAAGTGAAATAAATAATGCAATCATTTATGTAGTTAAAGGCAGACAGGAACACAAAAGTTTCATGGAGGTGGCTATGGCTTGTGATAGACAGCTTGTATGTCAGCAGACAGAATAAATTGAAATCATGTTTAACTACAAATTTTTGGAAGTTCTCAATTGCTTTTCATATAAATCATATCCTACTAAGTAGTATTTATTAATGGAATTTTAAAAATGTACTGTATCAAATATAATTAAACATTCCCTGTTAAACTTAGCTATTCAGTGACTACACACTGGGCTCTAGGAAAAAAAAAAAAAAAAGGAAAAGGATTTTACATTAATTACAGTGTTTTAATTAAGAGTGTTTAGAACTAAGGTGGTTGTTCTTCAACTTTCATGCACATAAACGTTTACATTTTGAAAATCCTGTAACACCCAGGCTCCTTGCATGCCTTGAAAAGGCTGAAAAGTCAGGATTGACACCTCAAGCTGGGGTTCCCAGAGAGAACATCTAGGGCTACTGACTAGGAGGAAAGCACAAACGCATTCATAACCGTACATCAAAACATTATTTTAGAGGTGAAGAACACAGAGGGAGAGTGGGGTCGAGAAAGCAAATTGGAAAATCACCTACTTGGGAGTGAAAGTAAATGTATCAAAACATTCATGAAAGGGAATTTTTTAAAAAGCAAGTAGTCTAAATTCTGCATTAGAGCTCATGACATATCACAATGCTGGTTTGACTTGCAGAGCTTTCCAGCTTTGCATCTGGGAGCTCACACAGGGGAGGCTGCTAATCTGGGAAGTATGGGCCTTTGCAATTTTGGAATTTCAGCTACAGCCTCCCAGGTGTGGCCTGAGGGCAGGTTTCTGGGGTCTGCCAAATTTGCAGCTGGGATGTGGATGGATTGCAGGAGCCTGTCAAACAGCATAACAATTTCCTGATGTGATCTGCAGTATGTTCCCACTCTGCAGCACAACCATTGTTCTGGCAGAACTCATTTTAAACAATATATCCCACAGAAAATTCTACAGGATATATAACTGCAGAAGGACAGTGCTGTGCCTAAAATAGGAAGTGCAATGAAGCAGACTGATGAGATACATCAGTTCCATCAACTCTGCCTTATTCGCTGAGTTCTGCAGGTCTCAATGGTACCAGCCTGTCCTCTCTTGCCACCTCAGCAAAGTCAGGGAAGCCAACTGATAAAACTAGTTTCATCCTACAGTCAATGTCTACTGCACAAAGAGCCACAGGCTCTCCAGGCTTATACCAACCGTTAGCAAATGATTTGGTTTTAATACTTAAATTAAATAATGACTTATTCATTTATGTGAAATTTATTACATCATATTTGAGATATAAGCACTAAATTTACTTAAGTAATGTTTTATTAATATTTTAAAATTACTTGAAAGAGTAACAAATTCCACTTGCAATTTAAATAATTTAATTCTTTAACTGAGTAATTGTTTTACTTTATATTTCAAAAAGTATAAGAAACTTACTATTATGTCATGCTGAGAAACAGCTTTTACTTTTTTTTTTAAAAAATCTGTGATTCAGAAATGTTTAAATGTTAAATTTTAAAGTCATTCTGCTTTAATGATCTCCTCAAAACAGGGAACAATGACATATATAAAATACATATTACTCCATAAACATCAAATTTTAATCATTGTTCAAATATCAAATTTTATTTAATTTATGTGCTAACCTAATAATTAAGTTACAGTTTATTTTACTGCTGGTAGTGAAAACTATAACATGGAGAAGTCAAGTGATATCCTTAACTTGGAAAAGCAGAGGGTAGAACTCTTAACTCTGTATTGAGTCCATAAATAAAAGTTACCTACAGGTAAAAACAAAGCAAAAAGTTAAAACAATGTATCTTCTCTCCTTGGGAAAGCTTGCTGCCTTGACTGTTGGACACTGTCGATAGTAATAGCTGGTATCAGAAAGCAGATGGACAAATTTCTGGCAGGAAAACCGCAGATTAAATACAACTGTATCTGGCTGTACCCAGGCACTGGCAGTGGGGGGCTGCAGGGTGGCCTCTGCGAGGAGCAGCCGGGGATGCCCTGTGGCGGACACAGCCAGCTCCAGCCAGCTCCAACCAACCTGGCACAGGGCACAGCTGAGCTTCTCAGACAAGATGGTGGCTCCTCAGGGAAAATGAATTTAAGAAACAGTGACAAATGCTATACAGCAGCTGTGAGAGAAAGGAGTGAGAAAATATGAGAGAAACAGCCCTGCAGACACTCAGGTGAGAGAAAAAAAAAGGAGGGAGAAGAGGTACTCCAGCTGCTGGAGCAGAGTTTCCCCTGCGGAAGATAATGGTGAAGCTGATTGTGCTCCTGCCACCCTTGGAGGCTCACATCAGAGGAGATACCCACACTGCAGCTCATGGAGGGCCCCACAGGAGACCTACGAGTGTTTTCATCTAATTTTCTCCAGTTTCCTGTTGAGGAGGCGGAGTACGAGAGTGGCTGGCATAGAATTACAGAGTTATTTTAATCTGTTGAAGGCATCTCCTATGGCTCACTGTCAGATCATTTGTCTCATCCATACAGCCATCCCTCTGGAATATGGGAACAACTCCAGATCCTGTTAGTGGTGCTCATAATGGTGATATGACATGTAGACATAATACTAGCTGTTAGTATGTGGAAGAAAAGGTGGCTAGATTTACCTCAGAAGAGGCAAAGTAAGATCCCACATGTGGTTTATCTTTACAGTGACTTGTATTAGCGCATACACAAAGTCAATTTTTAGAGGAAAGTAGTATTAAAAAAAAAAATTGGACCAACAGCAGTTTTATTTGGCAAAAGGATCTGTATCTCTATCCTTGTACATAGACAAATACCTCTTTTTGAGTTTAATACTGCTTTCAGTCCAAGCCAGTAAGTATGGCTGAAGATAGAAACAAAAGCCCACATGCTGCTTTTACTCAGAAGGGTACCCTCAACATGTGAAGCGAGATTATAGACTAAATTACTCAAGCCTTGCTATTTCACCAATACCTTCCAGCAATTCCTCCTGTGTTTTCACAAGGCCCACATAACTTCTCATTATACAGTGCAAAGAAATCAACAAGAACAAAGATTCACAGGATATGCCACTGAAAGGCACACTCATACAAATTAAATGAAGAGAGAGGAGGTGCAAATGGCAACACAGGGATCCATAAGTGGCTTGCATATCTTTGCCAGCCAGATTAGACTAATGTGGAAATTGCTACAGGGAAGTCAAATACTGGCACTCTATATAATGTAAGAATTATAGCTACATTAGTTTCAAATAATACAGCAAAAGCTTTAGTCTGTTGACTAGATGTAATTTTCTGCCAAATCTGGAAAACCAAAAGCTAAAGGTTGTCAGGTCTGATCCTGAAGATTTTAACCAATTAGGACAGGCAGAACTTAATTGCTTGAGAAGCAGAGTGTGCACTGGCATAAGAAAATGACACTGAAAAGTATATTAAATGAAGACAAATAGTGTAAGGTTTGCATTGTAAAGATAGTTCAAGATGGTAATGTCATGCATACTTTCCAGCCCTCTCTTTGAACTTGCAGGTGCACCTCACCCTGAATGCAAAAGTAGTGTGCAGGTAAGAACTTTAGTAAGCGTTAACTTGCCAAGAAAAGAAAGCATCCATCACTTTAGGAGCTATGTTAAGGCAAAATCTGTTATTTGATTTCCCCCTAAAAAAAATCATTCCACTATAACACAAAATATGAAATGGAATAGAATTCCATCTTTCACGTGTTACAGCACCTGGGCAAAAGAAAATCTTTCAATTCTGCAGTGTGATAGCAAGTCAAAGGATTAATGCTAATACCATAACAGCAGATACTCATGAAAAATGTGTGCATTATCACTCTGCCCATTCCCCTCAATAAACTCTTAAAACAGCAGTCAGGAAAGCACCAGCTTGAAAAGAATGAATGGCATATGTGCTGTGTTTCTGGCTGATAGCACGGTGTCCAGGTAGTGAGACAATGACAAATTCCATCACATGCTGCTGAGAAAGAATTATACATATTGAAGCCAATTAGAACTAGAGTTCCAGCATTTTCTAGCAACCTGCAGATTTTGTGTATATCAGTTTTAATTGTGGATGCCTTTTGTCAGGATTTCAAAACAGAAAGATATGAACAAACTATCTGGTATCATTTAACACTCATCCGCTCCGTAAGTATAGCTCACCATGATTCCAAAATCAAAGAAACAATTAACATGTTGAATTTTAAGTCAATTGTATCCAACTAATCTTCAATTACCTGTCCACTTTTTCTAGTTTAGTTTGGTGAAGTATATCAAATTTAAAGAGCTCTAGGGAAAAAAAAATTAAGGAGCACTAAAGAGAAGTGTGCTTTTATGTTAAAGTCATTCCTGTGAACACCTGTGAACTGTTGAGTTTAATTGGGCTACATCTGCTCCTAATTTTGTGAGTTCTGACTGATTATCTGTCCTTGTACTGTACAGAGTTGTTTCATTCTTCTTCTTTTCCGTCTGTCTTTTTGGGGTACAGTTTATACAGAATGACACACCTGAGAAATGAGCAACCTAAAAATCTGCAGTCTGTGTAAAAGGTGGTAGTTCTCAAAAAGAGACCTTCCAAACACAGACAAATTCACAGATTCAGTTGATACAATTTCAATAAGAATAACTCTGGCAAGGATATGGTCTTATAGTGACTTCCTTGAGACCAGTAGTCATTGAGACTCAAGCATAAAAACATAAAGGAGAAATGAGAGTTTCCAGGTGAAATGTTTCTGCCCCACAATGTAAAAAACAAGTTTCTAATTGCCTTCTTCAGGGGAATTCTATGCACAGGAGACAGTACAAGGCTGTATCATGTCCTGAAATGCACTTCATGTCTGCTCATTTTATGCAACATGAGTTATACTGATTCATTGTGGCAAAAATCCTACTGACTTCCTGAATCAGACTCTTAGTGCATCTTTATGAGCCAGAGCAGCAGTAAATCACTATTATCTCAGTGGATTTGGAAGCAGCAAAAAAAAAAAAAAAGGAGGAGAGAGAGAATATAAAAAGGGTGAGCATAAGCAAGACCTTAAGGTTTCAGTCCAAAACCCCTATTCTGCTACTAAAAGTCCTATTAAATGTTCTTCTGTTTGAATGAAAAGCTATCTGAGCTTCTAGTTTTGCTTCTGCTCATCTCAGAACTGCCCCTTTCTGGGATTTCCTGCTTCTATCCCACTGCTAATGCTTCATTCCATCCCATTGCTAATGCTTCATTGCTATTAGAGACCAAACTCAATCTATATTCCCAGAACACATAAACATTAAGGGAAACAGATAGCCCATGAAATGTTGCCAGTTTTATTTTGAGAGGAAGATCAAGTTGTATTTAGAATCATAGAATAGTTGGAGTTGGAAAGGACCTTCAAAGGTCATCCAGTCCAACCTCCTGCAAGGAGCAGGGACACCTTCAACTACATCAGGTTGCTCAGAGCCTCATCCAACTTGTCCTTGAACGTTTCCAGGGATGAAGCATCCACCACCTCTGTGGGCAACATGTTTCAGTGTTCTACCACCCTCATTGTAAGAGATTTTTTCCTAATATATAATCTGAATCTACCTCCTTCTATTTTAAAACCATTACCCCTCGTCCTATTGCAACAGGCCATACTGAAGAGTTTCTCCCTGTATTTACATACACGGTTGTAGCGTGTAAGCTTGAACACTGTAGTAGGTGGGAAATTCAGGTTAATCATCCTGCTCAGCATTAGGCAGCACGACTCATGTTCCCTGCATCTCTAAAGTACCCTGATCAGTGGGATAAGAGCTATACCAGATGTGGTAGCTCATATGCTTCTTGAAACCATGCTATGGATGGACACATGAGAATGATGTTATGAATTTAAACTCTTGTCACCACTGGCCTCTCCAGAGCAAGAACAGAAGAACGCATGGAAGGCAGCAAAAAAATGAAAAAATATATAAGAAAACAAAAAGTGGAGGTTCATATAAATAATAAGAATGAGCATTTCAAAACCAGCTAGAGTTTGTTTGAACCTCTGTCCACTGAAATTGAGGAGACCTTTACCATTGATATTTAATGCAGCTCTGAATGTTTTTAAAATTACTCTTTAACAATCATATTTATTTACTTGAGGAAAAGTGATGGCAAGCCCTCAAGCAGATAGGAAAAGGCAGACATTACTTTATGCATTATTTTAAGAGGCATGTAAGAAAAAAAGTGAGAAACAAAATGTTGCTCTTTTCAAATGACAGCAGATCTGCAGCTTGGAGGGAGTTGAGTTTTCCCCTGACAGGAGTTTGGGGATGGGTTAGAAACTAGTGCTTAAATATAAAAATGTTTTATTAACCATTGTTTGCAGAACAGAGATGAGTTAGGTTTATCTTGAGCACAAAAAAGCAAAATCAGGCTATTCTTTGTCTGGAAACCTCAACTAAAATATTGTTGCCCTACGGAAGTTTTCTGATCTGTCAGCAAGAACTATCCATCTGCTTAAATAAACTCTTTATTTTTCCTAAGTGCCTCTTCTTTATTTTTGAGAAACCTTTACTCTAAAGTTGATCTTTAAAAACTATATTGCCTTAGTACGTGAGCTGTAGACATTAAGATGAGCAACATGGTTTTGAGAACAAATTTCCAGTACAGTAAGGATATGGAAAGAAATGAAGTGAGAGGGAAAGAAACCTGAAATTCATCAACTAAGAAAAAGTTATAAGATCTAATTTTGATTTTTTTTTTAATTTTTAAACATCCCATAGTTTGTTTCTTCTAAGTTCATTAATAGTATTCAAATCTGGGGGAAAAAAAAATAAAATCATGTTATGGTAAGAAGACAGTGGACTGAAATGGTTTTGAAAAGAAATTTGAAGCATGTAAAAATATTCACGTTCAGGTCCATTATATCCTCTCAGACCCCTTTCTACATTTATATTCTCTTTACCAAATTGAGTTAAGGTTGGTTTTTTAACTTTTTCTTTAACTTTTTTTCTAATTACCCCAGACCTCAAAAGTTAGCCAGCCTTCTGGAATACAGAACATTTTCCCAAAAAACTGTGTGTTTAAAAATCACACAGACCCCTAATGACTGGCTATAGGTCACTGAATGTCTCCCTCTGTTTCCATCTATGGACAACGTCATAGACAATATTTATATCTCATTGTTTCATTATAATCTTTATATTAACATAATTAGTCATAACAATGAATTTTACACAATACAGAAAAAAGATATCAGAAGTTCCCATAGCTGGAAATTTCTCAAGGTAAATTATATCCGTTCTCAAATTTTAAAACAAAATTATACTTTTTTTTCCTGAAAAAATATTAAGAGATTTCATGTAATAAAATGTTCATCTTTGGGCAGAATAAATTAAAAAAAGCCAAGAAAATTACCTTTTACTTGACTTGTGCCCTGGGAAGATGCTGAAAATGCTAATTAGCTAATTAATTAACACGGCTCAATTTGGAGTCTTAATGGCTCAGAGACAAAAGGCTGTTAACTGTTGTTATTATTTGTAAAATAGTAGAGCTACAAGTCCCCATTTCAGGTTCCCCTTGTGCTAGGAATTGCAGAAATACATAACAAATTAAAAAAAAAATCCTACCCCAAATAATCCTATAACATAAAATTAGACTGCAATTAATGACATCAGTAAAGCAATGAAAGAGACAGTAGTCAGAGCAAAGCAGTGTTTTACAGCATTTTTCCTGCAACCTGTTGTTTACGTAAACCCTAAATCCACCAATATCTCCAGACGGACCAGTGGGTTAGGTCCTATACCTTCCTTTCATTCAAGTATTTTCTATATTCCAGCAAATAGACGAATCAAGCAAATGTAAGCTTCATGCTGACTAATTGCAACCTGTCATGGTAAATAACTGGATCCACTCAAATTCAACAACTTATGCAAAGGAAGAATTCCCAGATGCTTTGTGTACATGAAAGAAATGTTAGTTTTATTTAGCTAGTTTTCTGTTATTCAGTTGTGTCCCTTCTTGCAGCCTAGGTTATCATCATACAAGTCATATCTTTTGGGGACAAATTTTTAGAACTATTAGCAGAAAAATAACTCTTACGCTTGAAAAGTTTCAGACAAATAGGGGATCCTAACAAATTTGACAATCTCCATGAGACAAAGCTGTATGGTAGAAAACAATACCAAACTGAAAGGAAAATTTAAAAAAATAGCTAATGTGAGGAAAGAGATTGCACAAGTCTCCTACGGCTGTACACAGTAAAGCTTTTGATGAAGCAGGAACTTCTTTGTTCTTTACAACTAAAATGCCAATTCTGTAGTGTTATGAAGCTAAACAAATGCCTTTTAACTAGCTAATAGACTGTGAAATAAAAAGAATTAAGAGAAGGAGTACCTCTTGAGATTGTAATTTGCCTTTGTGTTTGACTGATTCAGTATTACATAGAGTATCTTCTAAAATTATTTTAATTATGTTGAGAATATACAGTCTGCTAGAGCTGTTTGCAGATTTTCTATCCAAGTATGGTATTACCAACCCTAAGTTTCAAAAAAAGTGGAGTCAAAAAGCTGCTGCCCTCCTCCCATTTGATAGATTTTTCTAAAGGCTATTCGGTACATTTTTCTCTGACTAGCTTTTTCAAAAAACCCTGGGCCATCTTCAGACCATGTGGAAGCCACAGTGTTGCTCATTCTCCCAAGTTTTTATGTTAAGGAGAGTTAAACATTCACTGCATAAGCTCTGATTTGTTACATCATATTGTGAAGCGTCACCCAAGCCATCAACTGAGAGGAACAAGAAGACTATATCTTTCCCAGCGTCCCCATTCTGATTCTCCTCCTGTGTCACCACTATCGAGCCAAATAATCATCTCTTCCCTATCTAAGCAGTGAAACATTGTCCTGTTTTCAGCAGGGATGGAGTTAATTTTCCTCTCAGTAGCTGGTGTGTTTTGGATTTCATATGTGAAGAATGTTGATAAACACACCAGTGATATGAGTTGTTGCTAATGAGACCAAGGACACTGTCCAGCTTTCCAAGTCTCACTAATGTGCAGATGCAGGAAGCTGGGAAAAAGACAGACAGAATAATTGACCCCAACTGGCCAAAGAGATTATTCCATGCAATAAACTTTATGCTCAGTATATAAGTGGGGGTTGCCCACGGTGGGGGACATGCATCCATTTTCCATTTTTTCCTTTTCTTCCATCTCTCCCTTTCGCTCGCTGCCATCGTTCCCTCTACCTTGCTGGCTCTCTTTCACTTCTTTGTTTGCTGCTCGGTTTCGTTTCTGTGATCACTGCTTGGGATGGGCTATATCAGTCATTGGGACATAAGCTGGTGACAAATCATACATTGTTAGTTTTGTATACTCTAGTATTCTTATATTATTATTATTGTACTTTTCCTTTGCTATTTTAGTAAACTGTCTTCATCTCAACCGATGAGTTTTCCTTTCTTCCCAATTCTCTCTCCCATCCCACTGGGAAAGGAGAGGGTGAGTGAGAAACTGTGTGGTGACTTAGGATAAACCACCATACCTTGAATTTCTCTTTGTTTCATGTTTTCTTTTTAAACTTTTCCTCTGGAAGTTTTTCACTCCTCTTTTCCAAACTAGTATTTCCGAGAAAGAGGAGAAAGAGAAGAGATTACCTCCATCAAGTTCTCTCTGTTCCCTCTTTCTCCTTTGTGAGAATAGCAGTAAACAATTTCTCTTTCCTTTCCATTTTCCAAAGTTAAATTTCAAAATCTGAGAGAGAAGGTAAAATCTTGACTGCTCTTCCAGCAAGGTGTAGAAAAGACCAAGAAGTACTGTACTTGCCTTAAAATAATGAGTCCTGGTAATAAACTGTCAACAAGTTAGTGATTTTTATGTGTTCTGGATGTGCACAGGTACAGTTCTCAGCTTAACACATCCTCTCATGCATTTTTTTCATCTATCTTCCTCTTTTGTCAAGACTACTTCCAGCACATTCTTATAGCTCTTTGCAATCTTCGAGTAATTTCCTCTAGCAGTATTACCACAAAATCTATTTGTCCCACGAGGCGTCAGTTTTAAGAAGTCCCAGGTACAACATTACACAGACAATACAGTTGATCTTTGATTAACTATAGTTACCTTTGATTAACTAAACTTACCTCTTAGGCCTTTCTCTGGAGACCTTTGCAGCAGGACTTCCTCAGACACTTTCCACGATGACCATTTCATCCCCACACCAAGTTTCCTAGTTGCCAGTATCCCTCTCTGTTTCTTGCCACTTGAACAACTTTCCTACACCCTTTGGTGTCTCCACCCCTTCCTCTTCATTACTGAGTAATTGGCACATAAGACTGCTGTCTTCGCTTTCACTCCTTCTTTTCTTCTGAATTCAGCTCTGAAAAAGGTTTCTGCTGCTCTCCTAACCCTAACTCTTTTCCTGTCTCTAAGCTCGTTCCACACATGAGGGAAACTGTGGTGTTTCTCCAGCTTTGTCCATCTTAATCTCTACATTCTCTGTGGGCAAACATCTCTGCTCCTTTTTTTCAACTCTGCCTAGAAATCTTGCTGTATCCTGTGTTTTACCAGGGATTTCTCACCAGGCTTCATTGGGTTCCTTGCATAAACAGCTAATTCAGTGCAGTGAAGTTTTTTTCACTGCAGAATGGGCAAAATGACAGACCTGGTGGTGAGAAAAGAAATTATAACCTCAGTAAAATGACCTGAGTTTCAATGTGGACCTGCGATTGGAATTTGGAAAAGAAAGAAATTTGATTATCATATCTTAACAGAAAAGCTAATTAGTCTAACGATGTGTAATAACTATGGGAAGGTGCTCTGGCAAAAAAAAAAAAAAAGAATAAATCAGAGCAGAAGATAATGGCCATCATAAAAGGAAACAGTTGAAGAGTAATTTTATTGTTAAGATCTAAAAAAATGATCTCATAAACCACATATTTTCCATTAATTTAATTCTGTTTGGTAACATTTTCCACTGACTAATGAATGATCAGAATATTCACGAAAAAAACTGTCAGTTTGGCACAAAACATTAAAACATCACTACATGTCATCGATAAGATTATCATTGCATCCCTTTATGTACATAGTCCATACCATTGTGTGCATCACAAATGTTGATACCTTCATCCTCATAAATTATTTTATGAATACAGAGTGTAGACTAGATGGTCCAAATAATAAAGTAAACTGGCAAACCTTTGATGAGACCACCGGGTGTATAATTTAAGGTAGGCAAAATTATTTGCAGTTTTTCTCAAACTTTTCCAATAATTTACAAGAAATTCAAGTGACAAAAAGAAGATCTGGCGTATCTTACAAGTCCTTTTTTTTTTGTCATTCTCCTCTAGGAGGATTATGCCAAATCACTTTGAAATAGAAAGGATTTGAACCTAGCAGTTCCCTTATATTGGATAAGTCCTCTCTTTGCTGTGTCACCACATTAAAAGTGCATTGGGTAGGGAGAACAAAAACTCACACTGTTGTTTCTGCTTTCTGAACCTGGACCATTTTTGTCTTAGCTTCTACAAAAAGTATCCAAAATAAATCTATTTGTTCAGAAACTGGCACCTGATGAGGTGCATCCATGGGTCCTGAGGGAACTGGCGAATGAAGTTGCAAAGCTGCTGTCCATCATATTTGAGAAGTCGTGGCAGTTTGGTGAAGTTCTCACCAAATGGAAAAGGGGGAACACAACCCCTCATTTTTAAAAAGGGAAAAAGAGAAAAAAACAGGGAACTACAGGCCAATCAGTCTCATCTCTGTGAGGTCATGGAGCAGATTCTCCTGGAAACTATGCTAAGTCACATGGAAAAGAAGGAGGTAATTGGTGACAGCCAGCATCATTTCACTAAGAATAGATCGTGCCTGACAAATTTGGTGGCCTTCTATGACTAGGTTAGAACAAGTTATTGGATAAGGGAGGACCAACTGACGTCATCTACCTGAACTTGTGCAAAGGATTTGACACTGTCCCACATGACATCCTTCTCTCTAAACTGGAGAGAAATGGATTTGACAGACAAACCACTCAGTGGATAAGGAATTGACTGGATGGTCACACTCAGAGAGTTGTGGTGAACAGCTTGATGTCCAAGTGGAGATTAGCGATGAGTGGCATTCCTCAGGGCTTGGTATAGGGATCGGCCCTGTTTAACATCTTTGTCAGTGACATGGGCAGTGGGACTTGCACTCTCAGCAAGTTTGATGATGACACCAAGATGTGTGCTATGATTGACATGCTAGAGGGAAGGGATGCCATCCAGAGGGACCTTAACAGGCTGGAGAGGTGGGCCTGTGGTCCTCCTCTGAACTGGCTCTAACAGGTCAATGTCCTAAAGGAGCTTATAAGACAGGGAGAAATATTTTAGCAGGACCTGTTGTGATAGGACAGGAAGTAGTTGTTTTAAAATACAAGGAGGTAGATTTAGACAAGACATAGGGAAGAAATTTATTACAATGAGGGCAGTGAAACACTGGAACAGGTTGCCCAGAGAGGTGGTAGATGCCCCATCCTTGGAAACATTCAAGGCCAGGTTGGACAAGTCTCTGAGCAACCTGATCTAGTTGGAGATGTCCCTGCTTCTTGCAGGGGGATTGGACTAGATGACCTTTGAAGGTCCCTTCTAACCCTAACCATTCTATGATTCTGTGAAAAGATATATTGCACAGCCCTAGATAATTTGCAGGAGGTAAGCCCTGATGTTCTTCTTACTATGATAACTGAATGACAAGAAAATCCTTCTTCTCTAATTCTACTGAAATATTTTATCCTTCTTTTTGGTACTTAATACAATAAAGCTTGCCACTTTTCATTTTAAACTCCTCAGAATGTGAATTATATCTTCTTGTACATTAGTAAATCCATTGCACAATGGAATTGTATTTTTCATCAGGTTCCTGGGGAACTACTATTCTAAAAAAAAAATTAGTAAAATTTCACGGGTTTTTCAAGGCAGGAAAACCTGCCATCCTGAGCTTGTTTGCTGGATATCCATTCTGTATTGTGGCTAGGACCACTATCTTAAAACTACAACAGTAGCAGTAGTAGCAATGAGGGGATTTCAAACTTCCATTTATCTACAAAAATATCATAAGCATAAAAGAAATATCCATTCCAAATATGCATATGGACTACAGTAGAGATTTCAAGGCAGAAATACAGAAGAGAACCAGAGCTCAGTTGTGACTGTTGTTTTTACCGCTCATGAGAAGATGATTTTGAATGGAGGTGGTTTAAGAGATGTCTCAAATACAGGCAGAGAAAAATACTATTGAAAGCAATTAGCCAAATACCTTCACAAGTGAATATTGTTATTAAGGGCAAATATTATATATAAACACATTACTTTCATCTGATCAGGCATACTATCTAATAGCGACTAGAAATAATTATAGACTGAGATGCTTGCGGATAGGCAGTGACCTCATTAATCACTGTGACGGAGATACTGGTAGCTCCCTGCAGTGAGTCATTATAGAAGTGCATCAAATAACAAATAATGACAGCTAGCTAGCAGTGAGTGAAGTCTGACAGATGGTCAATAAATTCAGAACTGACACATTTTTTTGTAACTAAAAGGTGGCTTTGAAGTCTTTTGGGGTTCTAACAGTGCTTCTCTGGAGAACCAAATCTGGTTCATGAAAGTTAACATCCAGTTTAAGCCCTTTAAATGTAAAGGAAAGGATAAAAACAAATCCTCTAGAAAGTAATCAAACTGCAGTATGCACAAGTTTCTAAATACCAGTGACACTTACTAGTTCACTAACGTTAGGAATGCTGCATCATTTCTAGTCTGCCACCACACCATGCTGTGCACCACCACAATGCATTTTATGCTAATGTGATGAGACATCACACAGTTTGATACCATGTGGAACAACACAGTGGTGAAAACTTATGGACCAACGTAATTACTTTCAGATAAGAATTATTAACTCAGCTGCCAGAACACTGATCTAAATGTGCATGATCTGAGGATAAATAAATAGATTAGATAGATTTACTGAGAACAATTTGCAAGAATGGATATTCCATTGTGTCTGACTCCGCACACAGCTCTATTTAAAGTGCTTCTCTCTATACAATAGTACATACATATATTAATCTCCCTCTTGCCCTTTTCGAGACTGCTGTCTTTTATTAATATTTGCTTCTTTTCCTGGTTTTGCCCTTTATAATTAATTAAAACAAACATTTTTGGGTGTGTTTGGTTTTTTAAGTAGCTGAATTGGCTAACATTAATGGAATAATTCTCTTTGGAAGAAGCATTATTGAAGGAGTAATCACAAAACTAGTAATTAAAAATAGATGTCTAGATCCCCGGCAGGAGTAAAGCACTTTCAAACTCTGGAACAGAGCCTGTTTCCTTTTCTGCACGGTAGTCCCTGGAGTCCTCATGACCCGTTTATTGAGGGAGTTACACTGGACCAGGGAAATATAGCAAAATAAAAATTGCAAAACACATTTGCAAATAACAGCATTTGCCAGTTAATTGGGTTATAGTTGCTGGGCTTGTTCTTGAAGAGAGTAAGATATTATTCAAAATTCAAGTATTGAAAATGTAGAAGAAATTTATGTAGGCACAAACGTGCAAGAGAGCTTGTGAATATAGCTACTGTGCTTTCAAAAACTGAGTAAAGGAAAAGGAAGGAGGAAGGCTCCTATCTAAGCAAAGGAGCCCAAAGTAAACAATGAGCAGCAGTAGCGGAAGACAGAAGTTACAAAGTGAAGTGATACCACTGCAAGAATTCAAGAGGGCCCCATATCCTGGAAGACACTGAGGGCCAAGGACACATCTGGTAATTCTGATGATTGCCTGAACCCAACTAAGCACTGACAGAATAGATGACCTTTCGGTTTTATTTAGTTTGGAATACTTAACAGAGCAGTAAGACATTGCTCTCTAAAAACCTAAAGAAGAGACCTGGCACTAACACATTCAATATGAGACAAAGACCACTGTGCACATTTATGCTGCTAAGAATAGAGAATCGCTGGTAACAGCTTGACACTAAGTAAAAAGCAGATAATTCAATTCATGCCCTTCTTCAGTAGATATATAAATGTGATCTACTGTTTATAAGAGGGAGAAATGACACAGCAGCTTCCTAAACACTCTGGTGTTTCATTCCAGTTATAGAACAAAGTAGGTGAAGAAAACACACATCTAGACTCGGCTTTCTTATTAGAAATACGCTTGGTGTGAGTTGCTGGCTTTGAATATAACAAAAGAAAACTGAAATTATTATAAAGTAGCTGATAGATCAGCTTACAAATTTCATCAGACTTTTTTCTAACTCTGGGATCCATAGAAAGGATGTCCTGGGTTGAGCTAAGGGAAGTCATCAAAAGATTTCAAATATCCTACAGTGTCCTGTACCTGTATATTACTTCTATCTGTCATTCCCTATCCTCAGAGAACAATCTGTTCTAACCATTCTTAATGACAAGAATCAAAACTGCAGGATTTTTTTCTTCAGGCACTGTAGTTCAGAGAGCTTATTTCACCCCATCAAGGGCCAGAAACTTTGCTAGGTGACATAGGTAACCATTCATGCAACTCAGAGAGAAAATTACAAATAACTTGTAGTGAACTGTTCAGGAACAACTGATAAGCAGCAATTTGTCCAAGCAAATGATTCATTCACCAATTACGAATAATAACTAATCAGTGAAAATTATGACTTGAACTAGGATAATCCAAAATCAGATAAAAGAATAAATTCACTGAAACCATAATTGTAAGTAGTGAACCAAAAACAGAACCAAGTCTCCAGACAACCACTTATCACCCCTTGTCACTAGTCCTTGCTGCCTGCTACAAAAAAAAAAATGGAGCCTTCCTAATGTGTCTGCTTTTGAAAATCACTTCCTTGCTTTGCATTGCATTTTTTCCCCATTTGTTTAATTTGTGATATGTTTCAATAAGAACTTTTTACTTTTAAAGGAAGCAGTGTTTCGAACTAGAATGGACTAATTGACAAGAAAAAAAAATTAAGTTGTCTATCTTTTATGCTCATTAATGGTAGACTTTTTTTCTAAAATTAGCTCTTTAAATAAAAAAAAAAAAGAAAAATGTTGTCATCTTCCTCCTTCTTATTGCCTGCTCCAAGTCCAGTAATATTTTCATAGGCTGTATTGCAAAACACCTGTACATGATAGAGTGGTTAAGGATTTCTTCAAGTAGATTGTTATGAAAATTAGTTGACCCCATCCCCTTTTGTCAATAAAATAGGATATTACCAAAAGGCAGCTTTTGCAATCACATCTGAATTAGTTTTCAGGCTTCACAGAAAGGTCAATTCAAACAGTGACAAACATCACCTTGGTAGGCACCACTGCCTACCTCTAATTTGGAAAAGCTTTTATTAGCTTACATTCATGCTGAGGGTCAGCTTTTCAGTGTTGTTCTCTGAGAGACTGAGGCATGAAAGCTCTTGAAATCTCCATTTACTTAATGAAAATAATATTACTGGATGAATGATAATCAAGTGATGTTTTCATTATGCCAAGTAATTTTCTGCCAGTATTTCTTTTTTACTTAGCAACATGTATCTGCGAGGGTTGCAACCTATAGGCTCTTTAAAATTACTCTCCCTCTAGCAAAGGACATCTTAATCAGTATGGGAGGGTTAGTCATTTCAATGTACCGAGGTGGCTATCTAGAGTTCTCTCTGCTGCTCTGCTCCTAAATAGAAATGTATTTGCAATTTTCCTTTTACTACTTTTTTTTTCTTTTTTTTTTTTTTTCTGGAAAGTATGGTGTCTTTTGATACAGCCATGTTAAGAGAATACAGTAACAATGAAGCAGTAGGGTCTCATGTAGTGAGCCCCACTGTCAGGGAGAGACAGGAGCAGACTGCTCTGACAGGGAAGGAGGACTGGGAGCCACGGGCAGCAGCAAGGCAAGCAGGACAATGACCTGGCCAACAAGGGAATGGACCCTGTGCAAGGAGAGCAGAGCAAATCCCATGACAATAACCCAGTTCAGCCAGTAGTCTAGCATCCAGGCAAGTCCATGGTGATGAGATGGATCCAGGGTCAGGGCAGGAATCTGAGTCAGCACGTCAGAACCAGGATCAGTGAGGTGCACAGCCAAGCACAACAGCTCAGGTGATGACCGAGGTTGAGTGCCTCAGCTTAAATGCAGCGCCCAGGAATAAAGAGGCCAGGACACAGCTCTTTTCCCAGCAGTCTGACCTAAGGTCACAGCTGCACCATGTCAGAGCTGACTGGGAATCTTCCTTTTTGATATCTTTCAGATATCTTTTAGAAAGATATCCATTATCTCTAACACTCACATGTAGTGCATTAGGCTCAAGGGAAGGTCATATAGGTTCCTGGGGCTGGAAACAGGTACTTCTGTCAAAGTGGATGCATATAGCTAGAGGATACATAAACAAAGCAGAGGATGTGAAGAGTAATGGTCATGACAGAACATTGTTGAAAAAAAAAACCACTGAAAACAAAACAGGGCTTTTCATGGTTTTTCATTGATTTTACTGAAAATAAGTTTTTCATTTAATCTAATGAAACTCCTTCTGAAGCCAAGAGCTTAATTTCATCATAAGACCTGACAAATAAGAAGATTTGGTAGTGATCATAAGTATTTTACAACACTTCATCTATTTGTAGGAAATATTTTGTGTGGAAAAAAAAATTCTGAATTAACTTAGAAATCTTTCAAGTATTTAAATAGTGTTTGACTAATAGTTTTATCCTCAAAAATCTTGTCGTGGTTTTGTTAGTGAGGGGGGGCCTAAGGTGGTAGCTTCTGTAGGAAACTCCTAGAAGTCGCTCCCCTTTGTTCAGTGGACTCGGCCGGGCTTAGGGCGGACCTGCTGCTGGCCAAGGCCGAGCCGATTGGTAGCAGAATGTTCCGTGATAACACCTCTGCGATAATGTATTTAAGAATGGGAAAACAGAAAAAAAAGAGAGAAGAGAAGAGAAGATATGAAGAAGCTGAGCGGGGGCAGAGGCGCAGAGGGGGAGGCGCAGGCCTCATGGGCCTTGCAGGCCTCACCCTCTGGCCTCTTGCCAGGCAGCTGACTGGGCCCGACTTGATCCAGCCCGGCTACAAGAAGTGGAAAGGAGATGAGAAGTGAATAAGATGTAAAAAAAGATCCTGAGAGACATCTACCAGCCTGTTGTGAGGAACGGCTGCAGACACCAAGGTCAGTGAAGAAGTGAGGGGGAGGAGTAACACGGCTCCTGGCCAAGATTCCCCTGCAGCCTGTGGTGACGACCATGGTGGAGCAGGTTGTCCCCCTGCAGCCCATGGAGGTCCACGGAGGAGCAGAGATCCACTTGGAGCCCGTGAAGGACCCCACACGGGGGGAGGTGGATGCCTGAAGGCAGCTGTGGCCCATGGAGGGCCTGCTGGGACAGCTGTTCTAGAGGGACTGCACCCGTGGAAGAGATGACCCACGCCGGAGCAGTTCCACGAAGGACTGTGGCCCGTGGGAGGGACCCCACAATGGAGCAGGGGAGGAATGTGAGGAGTTCTTCCCCCGACCATGAAGCAGCGGCGTGAAACAAGGTATGATGAACTGACCGCAACCCCCATTCCCTCTTCCCCCCTGTGCTGCTCAGGGTGGGGGGAAGGTAGTAGAGATAATGTTAAGCTTGGGAAGAGGGAGGGGTGGAGGGAGGTTATCTTGTTCTCTGTCTCATTATCCTGCTGTTTTTAGTAATAAATAAAAAGGGATATGATTTAGCTGAGAAGTATTGGTGATTGTTGGACTGGATGATCTTTTAGGTCTTTTCCAATCTTGATAATAATTCTGTGAATTCTGTGAAATTCTGAATTCTGTGAATTCTGTGAAATGAATAGTTTTCCCCAAGTCGAGTCTGTTTTGCCCGTGACAGTAACTTTAAGGATTTCTCCCTGTCCTTATCTCAAACCTCGAGCCATTTTTTCTTATATTTTCTCTCCCTGTTCTCTCGGAGGGTGGGGGGAGTGAGAGAGAGACTGCGTAGTCTGGTCCTGATCAGGGCTGAACTACGACAAATCTAAACCATTTTTACATAGAAAAAATACTTAATTTCATAATACTTTTCTAATTTTTGTTTTGAAATATTCAACTAGAAATATTGCTAAATACAGTTTTTAAAATAAATATGTGATGTCAAGAAAAACTAAAATTAATGTAAGTCAACAAAAATCTTTTGTTCAGAGTGACATAATTTTTTTTTTTTTCAGATTTTTAATGCTGCAAGGAGCATAGAGGATTTCCTTATGCTTTCCTGTGGAATTTTAAGTTCAGCTAAAAAATTGGTTATTCACACAGCTCTAGTTAAGACATAAAAATACTTCATGAGCACTATTAAATAAGTTTGAACATCTATAAAATTTTATCATTTTTCTGTTTTACAGAATGTTTTACAGTTGTAGTCTTAAGAAACAAAAGCTTATGAAGTGTTAGGTATAATAGCAGACTAAGATTCCCTCATGAATTCAAGAACTAGCATAAGTCTTCTGACTTTTCCAGTGTATTTCAGTTCTGGAAACATTTTTTGAATTATATCAGTGCTAATCCACTGTGGGATAACAGGATATAATAGAATATGAAGAGATGCAATTATGGTTTTCTGTGTACAATTCAATAATTCTAAAATGCAAGTGCTTGTTTTTACAGACTTAGATATGCCTTACTCCCATAGCTTTAGAGTTTATTTATGGACACAGAAATGTGCTATAATATAGAGTATGCCAACATCATTGATGGCACTGTAATATAACTGTCTACATATCAAAGAATTAATGTAAACTCATTCATTTTTTCCAAGAAGTCAGGTTAGTCCACAAAGCAACCTTCAGCTCAACGAGAAAACTACTTCTAGTGTACGAGATAATTTATTGAGAGCTTGCTTAGATGCCTTTAAGTCGCACTAAAATCTGACATGTGATCCTATCAACATACTAGGACTGTTTGACTGGACTGGTAAAAATTATTAGATCTGGTTAGGATTGGATTAGGTTTATTTGAATAAAAACACAGCAATTTGATGCCAGGCATGTTACAAAAGACGCAGTAAAGTTTATGGAATGGTCAGAAGGAAATGTGGTGAGGTGTATTGTTTATTTTAGGTCAAGATGTTAAGAAGTACAATAAGTATATACATCATTTGGAGTGCTGGTCCACATCTAGCAGATTTTTTTCTGGCTTATCTCACTCAATTTTGTGATAGAATCATAGAATGGTTAGGGTTGGAAGTGACCTTCAAAAGTCATCTAGTCCAACTCCCCTGCAGGGAGCAGGGACATCTTTGACTAGATCAGGTTGCTCAGAACCTCATCCAACCTGGCCTTGAACGTTTCCAGGGATGGGGCATCCACCACCTCTGTGGGCAACCTGTTCCAGTGTTCCACAACCCTCATTGTAAGAGATTTTTTCCTAATAGGAAAAAAAATAGGATACGCATGTTCAAAAAATTATATATACTACCTCTCCCAGAAATAGTAGCAACAAACCCCAAATTCAAAGGGTTAGAGTAACTAATACAACTGACACTTTTTATAGGATACCTTGAATGAACTTTGCCAAGGATATGGATTAATTAGCTAATGGGTTACTTAATATTAGTAATGTTATAGCCTAGGGAAGTTATTATTAGCAGACGCATGAGTGATATGTCTTAGGGAGATGTAATAATTAATGGTAAAGGTAAACAAGAAATGTCCTTTTGTAATTGTAGAAAATAAGAGCTGGCAGCAAAGGCAATTCAATGAAAATGCTGTATTACCAGCTGTATTGCCACCATTAGTGTGCACTAGCCCTGTCAGCAACTGCTCGTTGCTGGGAGCCAGCCAGACCTTTTTGGCCAATCTCTACTCATCACAGTGCAATGTAATTTGGGAACTACCATATGGCAATAAACATGGCTACATAGATAGAGTACAGCCCCTTTATCACAATGTTATTAGGCGCTAAGAACATTATGTGACAAAAAGAGAGCAGACTGTCTAGGGTTGCCTTGCTGCTGCCTACGTATATGAAATATGTTAGCGTAATGTTTTGCTTTGCAACCTCAGAGAGATAAGTATCCTTTTTGAAATTGAATAAACAAATATTTCATTACTGTAGTCAGTTTTAATACACAAATCCTTCCATGTGTATGGTTAAAGAACTGATACAAGTCTGAGAGATAAAGCTGAAATACTTACAGCCCATACAAAAGCTCATAGAGTTTGTTACGTCGTTAGATTGGTCCCATTCCCTTTCATAAAAGAGATTGCTTACACCATTCTCATGTATTTGGGAACACTGAAGAACTTCAGCTGATATCTTTAAAGCAGAAATGTTTAAAGCTTGATAGACTCTGATGCATGTGTTACTCTTTTTTTTTTTTTCCTGACGTGCACATCTATTGGGAAGCTGCAGCGTGTCTCTAATAACATAAACTAGCCTCTGTTTTCTCTTGTATTTCAGTATTATGCTTAAAGTGCAGCTACCCGCTGAGACAATAAACATGACTTCCCATGACTTTTCAGTAAATGAAGCTCACTTCTGAGGCCCCAAGGTATAGTCAATCTAAAATATAGATATGAGGGCTGAAATTAGAAATTTCATGATCAGCCAAGTGTACTTATAGCAGCTACATTTTGAAGGGGCATTCTTTCATCTATTAATTATATTCCGCTTCCCCCTCTCACCAATACTAGCGACTCATCATTTTAAATATTTAATGGAACATGACTAAAAATACATCAGAAAATTAATCGGTATTCATACTGTACCAAAGAATTTTCAGAGTTACCGCTTATTTCTTTCAGACAGGCTACTAAGTCTTGGAAAATCTAGAAACAAAAGGAAAGGACTTGCAAAAAAAATTATTATGACAAGATAGCTGGAGGATATAACAGAAAATCAGTTTTCACTGCATAGCCCAGTTCAATATAGAGAGTAATTTCCCAATCTTTTTCTCTATCTTTGGCTGCCTACTTCCTTGCATGTCATATATAACAATACAGATTTTCCAAAGCAGATTGCACAGTGACACTGCCAACCTCCCTGGGCCTCATCTTTAAAGTTAAAAAGATATAGAAATAGAGAGGGAGAAATATGCTGATTTTTTTTTTTTTTAGTGATACCTTAATTTTTGTGATCCCTCAAAATAAAGAATACAAAAAAAAAGTAGACTCAAGTGAACAGAGTGTACTATAAATAAAAGTTATTGTTCTACCGCAGTTCTCATGCTGGGTACATCAGAACTTAAGTATTTATTTTATAAGGCACATTCTCCCTCCATATCTGTGAAAGGACATTCTTTTAAAGAATTAAATTTTAAAATGTGATTGCTAATTAGGAGGACAAAACAAATAGACATTAAAAAAATTAATATTGCTTATTTACTCATGGAGTTTTTAATCCTAAAAGTCTCATTCATTTGCACTAGGGAAAGTAGGATTTACATCTGCCTGTATTGGAATTAAGACTGAGGGAACATGAAAAACAAGGAATTTGCTCATGGTGGACTTTCTGGTTTAGATGTTATCATGAAATGCCTGCATATATTCACCTTTGCTGAAAAGGCTACTAGCAGGCATACATCCAAATTAGAGACATTAACAGTTAACATTAACAGTTATTAATTATTGCACATGGAATATGTTTTGAAAATTTACTAGAAATGAAAGAAGATTTTGCTCTTCTCTGAAAATGAATTTATGGGATGGAACAGAATGGGATGGGACAGGGTAAGAATGAAGAGAAGGTAGTTGAAAAGGATATGAAAATTGCATATTCTACCTGGTAGGTAGAAGGAAATAGACCATGAGACTTTGTTTGTCTAGATGAAGGAAGGGGGAATATCTTTTAGTTTTTGTTGTGGTTTTGTTTAGTGAGGGGGGGCCTAAGGTGGTAGCTTCTGTAGGAAACTCCTAGAAGTTGCTCCCCTTTGTTCAGTGGAGTCAGCCAGGCCTAGGGCGGATCTGCTGCTAGCCAAGGCCGAGCCGATTGGTAGCAGAATGTTCTGTGATAACACCTCTGTGATAACGTATTTAAGAAGGGGAAAACAGAAAAAAAAAAAGAGAAGAGAAGATGTGAAGAAGTGGAGTCGGGGCAGAGGCACAGGCCTCATGGGCCTTGCAGGCCTCACCCTCTGGCCGGACAGCTAACTGGGCCCGACTCGACCCGGCCCAGCTGCAAGAAGTGGAGAGGAGATGAGCTGGATGATGTGAAGAGATCCTGAGAGGAGTCTGCCAGCCTGTTGTGAAGAACTTTTCTTGTGAGAGGAGTGGCTGCAGACGCCAAGGTCAGTGAAGAAGGAGGGGGAGGAGTAATGCGGCTCCTGGCCAAGATTCCTCTGCAGCCTGTGGTGACGACCATGGTGGAGCAAGTTGTCCCCCTGCAGCCCATGGAGGTCCACGGAGGAGCAGAGATCCACTTGGAGCCCGTGAAGGACCCCACATTGGAGCAGGTGGATGCCTGAAGGCGGCTGTGGCGCACGGAGGGCTTGCTGGGACAGCTGTTCTGGAGAGACTGCACCCCGTGGAAGAGATGACCCATGCCAGAGCAGTTTCACGAAGGGCTGTGGCGTATGGGTGGGACCCCACGCTGGAGCAGGGGAGGAATGTGAGGAGTTCTTCCCCCGATGATGAAGCAGCGGTGTAAAACAATGCGTGAGGAACTGACCGCAACCCCCATTCCCTCTTCCCCCCTGTGCCACTCAGGATGGGGAAGGTAGTAGAGATAATGTTAAGCTTGGGAAGAGGGAGGGGTGGAGGGAGGTTTTCTTGTTCTCTGTCTCATTATCCTGCTGTTTTTAGTAATAAATGAATAGTTTTCCCCAAGTCAAGTCTGTTTTGCCCGTAACAGTAACTTTAAGGATTTTCTCCCTGTCCTTATCTCAAACCTCGAGCGTTTTTTCCTTATATTATCTCTCCCTATTCTCTCGGAGGGTGGGGGCAGTGAGAGAGAGACTGCGTAGTCTGGTCCCGATCAGGGCTGAAATATGACAGTTTTTAAAATCAATGAAAATTAAAGAAAGTGTGCAGAGAATGAAGAATTCTCTGGTTTACTAAGAGAGCATGATCTCAAGATTTTTCAGTCATCCTGGAAGGTATGACCCCAACCTAATGAACACTGATGACTGGCAAGAAAAGTTACTCACTGAAATGCAGACCACGTAATATTTTTTCCTAAATCTATGTATTTTCTGTGTTATAAATAAGAACACCTCTTTGAAACCCTCTTAAGTCAGTCTGTGTCTTTAATTTATCTACCATGTAATCTTGAGGAGTTAAATTATGCCTTAAACACCTTTTTTTTTTTTTTTTTAATCTAGAGTGATAGTTATGACACAAAGACTAAAGCTTTCAAAGGTTTTTAATTTATTAGGGAACCTAAACATCAGAAATCTGCAAAATAACTAACTATATAATGAACTATTATTTGGAGAAGAAACTGAAGCTTCACCCCTCTAAGTGCACTCATCCTACCATGTAGCACTGTATAGTTGCTCCCTCTTGCTTGGTATAGCCCTATGAATCCTTAATTGCTCTATCCAAAGTGGAACAACTTCAAAAGCAGGAAGTCAAAACAACCTTGCCCCAAAAATCTCACCAGCTTGATGATAAGAGGTATGCAAAGGAAAGATGTTTGTATCCTCAGAATCTGCTAGCCAGGGAAGGGACAGATCTTGAGTCAGGGTGCTTTCAGGTGAGTATCTTGGATACTTATGGGATTGTTGGATAAAAGGAAGAAGAAATCACTCTTTATGTAGTACTAGTTTGTGACAAAGGACAGATGCATACTTCCAGAACAAAGCCACTTCAGGTCAAAGTAAAAAAAAAAGTTACATCCATGAGACACTAATAATTTTAGACACAGCCTTTTGGAATGAGTAATTTTAGTAAGAAAGTCCTCAGGAATAATCTCAGATTTATTGGACAAATTTCCAAAAGCACTTTAGAATTTTCACAAACTATGCTGCTTCTAGATTACATCCTGTAGCATTTTACCTATAACAAAATGCCCCCCAAAAAACCAAGCAAAATACTGGACTGGGATGGGAAAATGAAACAGAGCAGGTGACAAGTCTGTTAAAGTTTTTAAGGTGTTCGGCAAAGGCCATTATGACCATGCTACAGAACACAAACCATATTGGCAAACTTCAGATTGGATAGCAACCCGACAGGCTATTTTAAGGATGCATAGAAAAGACGTATGGAAAGATTTGCTTCTGCAACCTATGAGTGGCCTAACTCGCAAAATGACAAAGCTTAACTTTTGTATTCTAGGACAGTGCTCAGGAGAAACTAGGATAAAAATAACAGTTTAGGCTATGCTAATTCATACCCTTTTCAGGTACTAGCATGCAAAATATTTGATAAGAAGATGATAATAATGTAATTTATATTGACATTATTATTATTACTATTATTACAAGCCCAAATGACGTAGATTTTTAATATTTATGATGAAATTGTCACCAAAAAGAGGTTTTTCTTTGTGGGAAGCCTATTGCATTATTTCATTTATTGCTAAAATTTATTACAATAATATACCACAAGCCTGAGTTTTAATAAGGGTAATTAAACAAAATGTCAATCTAGTTATCTATTCCTAAACTGTTGGGAGGATAATTGCTAGGAAAGTTACCTGTCTAAAGTAGGTTGCACAGGAGGATTTTGCATAGAAAACAAAGTGATATATTATGGAACATAATTGTTCAGTTTGTCCACTTAAGCATGTAGCACAAAACCTACACCATTGCCCACACTATCGTCACAGAATTGTTGAATGCATAAAAGCATTACTTTTACCCTACGTTGTAGTTTAGCCTCACTCAGGACCAAGCTGCACAGCCTCTCACTCACTCTCCCCACCCTCCAAAGGAATGGAGGAGAGATAACAAAAAGCTCGAGTTTTGAGATAAGGACAGGGAGAGATCATTCAAGTTACCATTACAGGCAAAACAGACTCAACTTGGGGAAAACTGATAAAATTTATTATGAATAAAACCAAAGCAGGATAATAAGAGAGAACAAAACCAACTTCCTCCCTCTCCTCCCTCTTAACTTCATTTCAAATTATCTCCACCTCCTTCCCCTCTCAAGCGGCACAGAGAGAATAGGGAATGCAGGTTGCAGTCAGTTCATCACGTGTTATTTCCCGCCATTATTTCCTCCTTGGGGGAAGAACTCCTCACATTCCTCCCCTACTTCAACGTAAGGTCCCTGAAACTTCTCCTGCTACAGTCCTTCACAAACTGTTCCTCTGTGGGGTCCTTTTCTATGGAGTGCAATCCCAAAGAAACAGGTTGCCCCAGCACAGGCCCTCCATGGGCCACAGCCTCCTTTAGGCATCCACCTGCTCCAGCATGGAGTCATCCACGGGCTGCAGGTGGATCTCTGCTCCTCCGTGGGCCTCCGTGGGCCTCCATGAGCTGCAGGGGGACAACCTGCCTCACCATGGCCTGCACCATTCCTCTCACACAAAATTCTTTACAATGAGGCTCAGGCAGATGCCTCTTGTGTTCTCTTCACATCTTCTCTCTACTCTTCTCTTGGCAAGGCCAGGCTGCGCAGGTCAAGTGAAGCCCAGACAGTCACCCGGGGAGAGAGTGAGGGTTACAAGGCCTACAAGGCTCACGCCTCCCCCTCTCAGCCTCTGCTGCTGCTTCTTCATTCCTTTTTTTTTTTTATCATTTTCCCCTTCTTAAATACGTTATCACAGAGGTGTTATCACTGTTGCTGATTGGCTGAATCCTGGCTAGCAGTGAGTCCACCCTAGAAGTGGCCAGGTCCACCAGACAAAGGAGAAACTTCTATCAGCTTCTTGCAGAAGCTGCCACTGTAGCCCCCTCCCTCCCCACTACACAAAACCAGCACACCCTAGCAGGTAAAGGTCACAGTTCCATTTTCTATTCTTTTTTTTCACAGTTACATTTCAGTACCCTCTTTCCTCCTCTCTTTACCATTCAACAATGTTATGCCTTCTCCATAATCTCTCAAACCTCTACATACACCTGAAAAGGTACTGCAAAGGAAACTGGAAACTTGAAACAAAAAAAGTTGATGTAGTGTTTCCAGCCTGTCAAACATTGATATTTTCAAATATTTTTGTATTTGTGCATGACATGAATTCACCAACACATTTTATTAATTAGAAAATATATTAGATTTGTGACAATCTCAGAGATATATATTCACTAGATTAAAAAAAAAAAACAAAGCTGTTTTTACTTTTGCACATAAAGTCTATAAGAAATTTTTTAGATTAACCCAAAATATTACTGCAAACTTCTGACAAAACTCCCAAACTTTAGGTGATTTTCACCTTAAATTTATCTATGCCTCCTCCAGGTTGATAAATGGGATATATATTGCTTTTTAAATTATTATTACTATTATTTTTGTTTTGTTATAATGTTTTCAATGGGCTTTATGTCAATTATCTGCTTAGATAATCACTGTATTGGCCTCTGTGTATATAAAGAGAAAGAACGAATAAATATTTGGTTGTCACCTTTGTACATTTCAAAAACTCTCTATAATGTAAAGCCCACATCATTTAAATGGATGACAGAAGTTACGATAGAGGCATTCCAGTGAGACATACATTAAGTTTCTATAGTGCTAACATTTGGCACTAGCCAAGATTTAACTGTGACCTACTGGTATGAATACTGAATTTACCAAAGAGTTTTACATGAACATATGTCAGTGCTGTGAACTGTGTGACAATATTTTAAAAAAGGGGAAACAAGAAGAAAACATAGAACAAACGGAGTGGGAGAATCAAAGAGAAGAATCAGAAAGAAAAGTCATAAATAAAGCACTAACTGAATATCCAATTACAGGCCAAAGACCAACAAGCCCTGACAGGAGCAAAAGAAGCAAATTTAATTTTTTTTTAAATATGAAGATACAAACTGGCATTGTGCAGAACTGGAAAAGTGAGAATTCAAGCTAGTCAAGGCAACTCAGTATTTAAGAAGTTTAGAAATCAACAGCTGTAAAAATATGATAGGATTTAGGCTTTAAGCAGGAATTCAAATGAATCTGATGTGAAATTACTATTTACTATTTCACTATTACTATGTGAAATTACTGGAGATATAAGTATGATTTATATAGATAAAAAATAAAATAATATCTTTGACTGTTTTTCCACCAAAGATAAGAAATACAGAAGACTGGATTCTAGGCTATGAGGTACAATGTTGATGTTTTCAGTAAACACAGTGAAAATTAGGTGTCAGAATTTCATGTCGAATTCCACGGCACTGCTTGCTTGGCATCAAGGGATCCTGTCTGTAGCTAGTATTTGAAATACTGTACTTGAAACACTGTATTTGAAATACCAAATACATCAGTAGGCACACCTAAATGAGCATTTAATTAATTATTTACTCATAATTTAGCACCAATTGTGTAAATTAAAAAAAAATAAAGGAGTAGTATTACATATGTTGCATTTTGCTACTATCCTCAAGGTCTTCTGCTATGACTGGAAGTCATGACCAGCACCAGTCAATGGACACTTACTACGCAGTTATGTGTGTAGGAATCAGAGTTGCTGTTCACATAGTGCCATCCAAATGAGTCATACTTCTGTGTGCAAAGATAAGTTTCATGACTATAGTTTTATTAAGTCTATTTCTTACAAAATTTCATTTTGCAAACTGCTTTTAAAACCATTTAAATACCCATTAGCTCTCAGTGCAGTATATAAATTAGAAAATTGCAGAAAACACTCAGTCCGATGAAGGGTTCTCTCTGGTCTTGGAAAGTGTGTGTTTCTAGTTAATCAGTCAATGATACCGCATTACCTACTTTGTGTGACTAGTGGGTCATTAATAAAGAAAAGTAACGGAGCCATAAAGGGACCTCTTTGACACACCCATGTTAATTATCCTTCCATATGAGTATTTATTTGCATAAGTACCTTGAAATTTTTCATATGACTTGCAAGTACTATCTTACTGTATTTGATCATGTCTTTGAAGCTTTTTGCTAATGATATTTTCATTCCTAATAATTTTCCCAGTCTCAGAATAGAAATTCCTTGCAACTTGCAGAATCATAGACCAGTTAGAGTTGTAAGGGACCTTTAAAGGTGATCTAGTCCAACCCCCCAACCCCCCCCCCCCGGAAGGAGCAGGGACATCACAACTACATCAGATTGCTCAGAGCCCCATGCAATCTGACCTTCAATATTTCCAGGAATGGGGCATCCACCACCTCTCTGGGAACCATGTTCCCATGTTCCACCAACCTCATTGTAATTTATTTTTTCCTTATATCATGTCTGAATCTCCCTCTCTCTATTTTAAAACCATTACCCCTCATCCTTTCATAACACACTCTGCTAAAGAGTTTCTCCTTATCCTTCTTATAAGCCCCCTTTATATATTGGAAGGCTGCTATAAGGTATCCCTGGAGCCTTCTCTTCTCCAGGCTGAACAGCCTCAATTCCCTCAGCGTGTCCTCATAAGAGAGGGGCTCCAGCCCTCTTATCATCTTCGTGGCCCTCCTCTGGACCCTCTCCAACTGGTCCATGTCCTTATGTTGAGGGCTCCAGAACTGGACACAGTACTCCAGACGTGTTCTCACCAGAGCAGAGTAGAGGGGTAGAATCACCTCCCTCAATCTGCTGGCCACCCTTCTTTTGATGCAGCCTAGGATGTGGTTGGCTTTCTGGGCTGCAAGTGCACAACTTGACCTTGCTTATACTGAAAGAAAAAAATCTAAAAATGCAGTGTTTTGATTCTCCGTTGACAAAAGTAAAAATTTTTGCAAACAATCTTGAGGGAAAATGACTAACAAATTGGATTTAATTGTCAAGGATTGCTTGAGATAATTTCTTTGAAGACAGATTATATCAAAGTAACACGGCAAATGAGGGAGTTTTATATGAGGAAATGAAAAAAGCATAATAAATAGTAAATGTTGTCAGCAAAATGGCATAGATATTACAGACTAAAAAAAAAAATACCACGTTTCATGAACTGGAAAGTAGATCACAATGGTGTCAGTTCCATCAGCAAAATGAACAGAAACCCTAGACATTTTCTACTTCGTAATCTTCAGATTTTAGAAGTCGTCCTTCTGGGTTTTCAGAGTTAAATCCTTTGGCCTCAACTGATTGTAGATATACATCAGCCGCTAGAGAATAATTATTCTGTAAGGGATATGTGCTTTGATGCTCCAAAGGGGACCCATAGTAATCTTCCATGCAACAAACCTCCATATGACAGATGGCCACGTGCACTGTTTTTATATACAGCTGCAGATACTTAATCACATTTCAGGCTTTCAATTGAGGGATGCAGAGGCACAAGAAAATTAACACACAATTCAGTGATCAGAAACAAAAGATGTTTCCCTAAGAGCAGAAGAAATGCAAGATCTTGCCTCCCTAAAGCCCTCACATTTTTTTTTTGCCAAGATTATAGGCAGAATTAGTGGATAAAAGAGAACATACTAGGTAATAAAAGACATCCTCCCTACAGTTTTCTTTTGCCTGGAGGATGAATTGCTCGAGTGGATGGCCTCCCTGCCTTTCATGATGAGGTCAAGAAACTTGCTATCACTACCACTGTTATGATTAATGAACCAACTGGTAGTGACAGTAATCAAACCATAGTCTCTGGAGTATAGCTTGACTGTGCTAGTCTCCCAGTGGCTTGAGTCACTACACTGGCAGGAGATCTATCTGCTTCTGCTACAGGCATCTCCTTGTGTCCTTCCTGAAGCAACTTTTCATGAAAGTACAGGCGAAACCAGAATAAGCCATGACTATTAAGAAAATTAAAACATTAAATTAATTTTTAAAAAACCAAATCACAAAAAACCTTTGTGACAATTGAAAAAATACTGCATAATGAATAATTAAATGATTAATAATATAATCCTCTTAAAAGCATGGAACTACTAGTTGAGAAGATTAAGCGTATAACAGCTTTCAGTACAATGACAGTGGTGTAAGGGAAAAAGCTGAGTTTCCTTCTGCCTTTCTCCCTTCTCCTTTTTTTGTCACAGATATTTAGCATATTCACTTGAATTATATTTTAATAAATGTTCATTAGTTTAACATAAAAATATCTATGTATAAGGATTAGTAGGTAAAAGGTTAGTATAAAAAAAAATCACCTTGTCTAAGCAGTGGTAAGGATTAAAGGGTTAACTTTTGAAACTGAGGTGATGGCAAAGTCCACTGAAAACCAGAAGGTGAATACAGAATGAAAGAAAGAAGATGACAGTTGAAAAGAAAGAGACTGATAATAAGGTTAAACAAAAATAACAATGGAGAAAAATCTAGCAAACCTACTGTATTCTCAGAAAATATTTTCAACTTCCATCTGTTTAACTGCTGTCTAAATTATTTGAATCACACTGAAGATGCAATACTAGAAATAGAAAATACTTAAAATATTCTTGTATCTAGTTAACAAGTCAACTCCTATTTTCTGTTTCTCATTATTTGAAGTTGTCTCTCTAGGCCTACTCCATGGAAGGAGTTTCAACATGTCATACTGCAATAAGGAAAACCAGGCTGGAAGGAAATGATGACCATGAGCATTGGCAAGTTGGAAGGGAGTACATACAGAAAAAGATACTGTATTTTTGGAGAGAGCAAGTGAAAGATCACTGAAGGCAGCCTAATGGACTGCAGGCCTCCCAGGCTGCCCAGGAATAACTTTCAATTTTGGCATGGAACAACTTCATTTTTTAATACACATAGTCAGCCACAGATGCAAGTCTTCACAGGTGAACTTCTCAGTTGTATCAGGAGGGAGTCTGACTGATTTGTAGGGAGGAGTTGAGTGAGATGGATTAGGCAGAACAATGGGTTTTCTTTGTGGGAAGATATCGTGCCTTGTTCTAACATACTGGGCTTTAGGACAGATGCTGCTGTGCAGGTTAGATTGCAGAGATGTCTCTGTGTAAGAATGCTCAATATAGGGAAGTCCATAAGCTATGTAATTCCTACTTTAGGGAGCCATGACCCTGATCTCTTGCCTTGAGAGAATCAATTAGCTGCCTCTTGTTGTATTTAGCATGCTTTATTTATTTATTTATGATGACAAAATGAAAAAAAAAAAGAAACAAAAAAAGAAACCAGTTATTAACAGGGCTTAGGAAAAAAAAAAAAAAAGCACTAAAAGGTATGATACCCAAATCTCTAGGTGTAATGTTGTCCTCCAAAAGCAGTCAAGACTCAGTAACCCATCTAGCACAAAAAAAAAAAAAAAAAATGATCTACAAACCACTAGCTTTTACCATCTAGAAGAAAAAAAGTGTGAGATAGATGTCACTCTAATTTTAAGCTCTTTTATTGCGGCTCAGAAAATAATTTTATTGCCGCTTATAGTGTTTTACTTGAACAATCATCTACCAGACAGTCATTGACTACCTTGTTATAGAAGGGAAGAATGTATACTTCACTTTAAATTAATCTTATCAGTAAAACATTCATGGAATAGAGCTGAAACATATTTATTTGCTGCTAAGCACTAGCTCAGAGTACCACATTTTAATCTCATTATAATATGACCTTCCAAAGTCTATTGCTCTGTTGCTTAGCCCTTTTTGGGATGGAGGAGAGGATGATTGCTTAATTTTGTTCTTAACTTTAACTGTATTTAAGGCATGCAGAAGATGTGCCGAGTCAACTATTTACTTTGCCTAGATAAAATGGGGATGGGGATGGGGAGGGGAGTAAAGGCAAGAGCAATAATAAGGCTTAATATGAGTATGAAAATAGCCTTCATAAAACAAGGATAAACAACATAGTGCTCTAATTTACCCCCACATAAAATACAAAATAGAACACTGTATGCAATAAAACATAGTATCTTTATTGCTAGCATAATCTTAACTAATCTTTTCTTACATTATTTCTATAGTTACAGTAATTCATTTGCATGAAATTTGACTGAATGAGGTTAGCCTTGCGACTGAAACCACTGTGATTTTTCTCCCCCTTCTATTCACAAAATCCTTCATTAGCATTTGCGTATGTTCCCAAGTCAGTCCCAGGCAGGCTCAGCCTCTAGCCTCCTCAGAATGTCAGCAGCCCAAAACAGTTTTCTTCTGAAGATCCTTTTCCTTTGTAATATATAAATACAATCTTCTGGGGCTCTGTAATTATCCAAAATGAGCTTTACTGTTGCACATTACTTCAGCACCCCTATGATTTATCTGTCGTAAACACACTTTATAATATTTATATTCCTACTAGAACCTCCACTAATAATGAATTGACAGTACATAAATATTTACATGATAGTACATGGAAAAATGCTTGATACCCTTATATTTGTTATGTTTCATGTACTCCCTATCATATTTGGAAAAACCCCTAAACCTTGGCAATTTGCTGTGTTCAAAAATATACATTTGAAACTGGCTCAGAACATTAGCAGAGCTTCACATTTGCCACACTTTTATTTAAAAGAATGGCATTTCTTCATACTTATGCAGTCTGGGTTATTGCTTCTTCACATTATGCATCATTACTCTGAGTAGGTGTCTTATCAGCAGCTCCAGTTGTTGTGGAGACGATTGGAATTAAGCACTGGAAGCTTTTTATTTATCTTACATGCTTTATTCCTACAAGATTTTCAGCATATAAGCTTCTTTGTACAGCTCAGAATTGGATACATTGCCAGGCATTGTAAAATTTACATCTTTCTTTTTGTGTATTTGTTCCTAAATTGGATTGAAAACAAAGTATAGCTTTAATTAAAGCTCTGCTTAACAATAGACAATTTTTCCATGCAGTGGAATTTCTGATCAGTTGTGAGGATTTTTTGCAAAGGCCTAATAGGTGACATTCACCACTAAGCTGCAAGTAGAACTGCAATTTACTTACCTGTGCTAAGTGTCTGACTGACAATATTCACACAAAGAAAACTGTAATAATGCTGTTAAAATACTGACTTAGCCAACAAAAGCCATGGAATTTAAAGTGAAGATTACGTTAAACTGCATATTATATGTAATAACTTACAAGTTCAAAGGATAAAAGTTGAAGGTTGGAGAAGGAAAAGGAAAGAAAGGGAAGACAGTGATAGAAGGAATGAGGGAAGGAAGGAAGGAAAGAATCAAGGGAGGGAGGGAGAGAGGGAGGAAGGGATACCTAGGGTCTACCATTCTTCATCAAAACTATTTTGCATAACAGGGACACTCACTAAGTTTGGGAGCACAGAATTAAAAATAAATGCCAGCTTTTCTATCAAGGCTGATTCTGCACTACTTATACTGTAGATGACAAAAGGATGAAAACAAAAAAAAATCCAACCAAACTTACTGGTCAGATGCATAAATTGTTTGGAAAAAAAAATTAAATATTTATTAAATCCTGTTCAATAAATATTTCCATTCCAAGGACTGACTGAGGTTTATTATCCTTCCTTTCCTCAATACCTGTCAGCAGATATCTGTAGTTGTCCTGGTTTCATCAGGGATGGAGTTAATTTTCCTCTCAGTAGCCGCTGTGTTTTGGATTTCATATTGAAGAATGTTGATAAAAACACACTGATGATACAAGTTGTTGTTAATGAGACCAAGGACACCATCTGGCTTTCCAAGTCTTGTTAACATGCAGATGCAGGAAGCTGGGCGAAAGACAGACAGAATAATTGACCCAAACTGGCCAAAGAGAGTATTCCATGCCATAAACGTCATGCTCAGTGTAAAAGTGGGGGTTGCCCACAGGAGGGAGCATCTTGGGCATCCTTGGCATCCATTTCTCCATCTCATCTCTTCTCTTGCTTGCTGGCATCATTCCTCCTACCCTGCTGGCTCACTTTCACTCCTTTGCTTGCTGCTCGGTTTTCTGTTTCCATGATCGCTAGTAGGGATGGACTGTATTGGTCGTTCAGACATCAAGTGGTGAGAAATCATACATTGTTCATTTTGCATATATTAATATCCTTATATTTTATTATTATTGTAGTTTTCCTTTGCTAATTTAGTAAACTGTCTTTATCTCAACCCAAGAGTTTTCCTTTCTTCCCAATTTCTCTTCCCCATCCCACTGGGAAGAAGGAGGGTGAACAAGAAACTGGGTGGTGACTCAGGCTAAACCACCACAGTAGTTCAAACATAAATTTGTCATTGCCTGATGAAACTGAAGATATTTATTGTTTAAAGCAATTCCCAACAATATTGTTCTTATTCTACAGGTGGTAACGTGTGAGAAAAGCACAGACAATACCCAGTCCCCATTGAACAAAGAACCAGTGACTATAGCTTTCAAGAGGGCTGTCAGGAACATCTAAAGTGCCTGTACAACATACTTAATTTGTAACATGTTTACATGCCAGTAACCTAGTGGATCTGCTTTGAACAGCCTAGCAAGGGCCTCTCCCTATTTGGGAGAAGACTGTCAGTGGAAGAAGATCAGCCAGGATTCCCTGCTGGAGTCAGGGAGAGAGAATATGAAAGAAGTTATCCAACCAAGTATTACTACAAATTGGCTGATTTCTAAGCATACTGAATTATATTGCTATACCTTCACAGAAAATGTGCCCTGCAGATGACTCAGCTTCCTACAAAGGCTGTTCCTATTGCTGAGTCATCTACATGTGAAAGTGGGAAATAATGGGGAAAAAAAAAAAGATGCTGAAATAAAATCTTTCACAAAAGAGAATAAGATGATACAGAAGCCTGTGATTAAAAAGTGGATCCTATAGCATGGAAAAAGTGTCAGACAATTTTTGAAGTATCAAGGGTTTTTCTGGTCTGTATCAACTGCCTGATACTATCTTTTTAGCTGGGTTATATCAAAAGATGGTGCAGATGCTACAGTAAAAAGGAATATTATCATGAAGTTGCATCAAATCAACAAGATGCTTAATAGACACATAGCCCCACTTAAGGGCAGGTCGGTGTTCAGAACAATGGGCTGCACAGACACCACTGCAAGACTGAAGGACAGGACATCTTTTCTCTTTCACTATTTCCATATAAATTTCATTTATTTTACTCTTTCATCTGTGCTTTAACAAAAAAAAAAATTAAAGAATGTCAACTTTATGCAAGTAAAATGAACTGAAATGCATGAAGTAAGGATTAGACATAGCTTTACCACAGCTTTTCAGTTGAGAAAAGCCCTAGAAGTATTATACAGCAAAGCAACAATATAACTTGGGAAATTAATTTTCGTTTAGAAACAATACAGACAAAACCAAATGAACCTCCAAAACTCAGAAACAACTTCTAAACAAGCGTTAAATATCTAATGTTATTTACAGTACTTTACATCATTAGACTATGTATATGCTGCTTCTCTAACGACTAGTGCATCACTTTTACAATGCTGTCTTCATTTCTCTAAAAGATTCAGGATGTTTGTCTCTTCCTCAAAACTCTCCTTTCATCCATTTATTCTGCTATACTAGTATAATTCCAAATAGAAAAAAAAGAAATTTACAGAAGACTAACAGTTATCATGCTGTTTAAGTTTCATGTTCTGTTCAAAACATCTTGTCTTTCTAGTATGTATCTTTTCAGGTAGGCTGCAATATTAGGTTAGACTCAGTTCAAGTAGTCCTGTATCTTTTCTCCTGCAATGGCTTACATCAAAGTAAAAAAAAACCTCATACAGCAGACAGATATCATATAATGTACTCCACTTATATCTCCTTGAATTTCAAACAGCTATGGATTGTTTTAAACCTTCAAAAAGGTAAATACAGTGACCATCAATCTCATATGGATACACAAAGACAAAAAAAAGAATCTCATTTTTTTTTCTCTGATGAGGCTTTTCATTGGTCAAATGCAGTGAAAAGAGTTGTCAAATTACACTGTAGATAAATCAGATGCCACATGTAATTTCTGAAATGGAGAACATTTTTAGATTGTATGACAGAAAAAAAAAAAAAGACTCTAAAATGGGTAATCTTCTATTTCACTAAATGTGCTCCCTGACTGAGACCTTGTATGGCAAGCTTCAGCCTGAAGCAAATTGTTATAGCCAAGCTATTAACTTCTAAAAATAGAGGGACGTAATGGAAACATTAAGAAACCTGCTATTGGGCACAACCACAATCCAGGGGAGGATGAAACAACACTCCTTTATTTTTCCTTCTTTACCTCATCACTTTAGTGCAGTTTGTGGCACTGAACTGTGTCTATGCCAAATGTGTTTTGTTTAGCTAGTTTCCTTCTAAACAGCAGCTTATGATGCTGATATTTAATCTCTGTTTCCCTCTCTCTCTCTTGTTTTTAAAGAAACTTAATAGCAGCCAAATACTTTAGGTCAGGCTTTTGCCATTTGTGACTCAGTACTTAGAAAAGGTGCTACTACCCAAGGGAGAGAACAGACTGACTGGAGGATTGCAGGAGTGATCTGAAATTAAAATGCTTTGCAAAAGGAGCTTTTTGCATTTTCACTTGAGCCTTTTTGAGAAACAGAATAGAAGAGTGAACATTTTGTAACAAAATGTGCAGCAGTGATTTACTTTTCTGTCATGAACCACACATTCCCTGTGTTTTATTGCAGTGTACAACATTTCTCATCATCTGCTATTTATTTTAGATTCAGCACTGTAAAACTAAAGAAGCACTGACTCACAAGTCAGCAGGTGGGTGCACCTCTTCAGAGGCATTCCATGCTTTTTTACCAAGCCATTTAGCACATCTGTAGCCTCCACTAAATCATTTTTAAAAGTAATATCGGTAATAAGAGTCAGAGAGCCTTGAAAGGTATATGTGGTATGTGTTCTGCAAACAGGCTCTCAACAAAAATCCCCAGAGCTAGGAACAACAGTAAAAATCATCTCAAAGGAGCAGTAGAGAGTGGAGAAAATGGATCTTGGTATAGAGGACATGCTATTTATGGAGGTCAATCTGCATCGGCGACATAACATTTCAGGGCTATTCAGCTATAAACACATCCTCATGAGTCGTGCAGGGTTTTAAGGAAGAGATCAAAAGATGAGCACACAAAATGAGTGCTTGTGAGTGCTTCTATCCCAAACCCTAACAGATTGCTTTTCTGCTCTGCCCACAGTGGGGTACATTGCAATCGGGGCAAAGGCAAGCTGGAAAACAGGCTTTGGCACTTCAGAAGAACTAATTGAATCAGTACGCTGGAGTCCCAGAAAATGCATTTGCAATGCAGGAATTTTCAGAAGTGTCAAATAGATTTATAAGCTCGCTAGCGCCCGTGCTCCTGAGCCACCTGGACAGTCCAAAAGCTGCTTGAAGCACTCCTGCTGGGCAGAGTCCTAATTCTACAAACAGTTCACTGCAAGTAGATACCTGTTTAGATGCAGACAACCTGTTAAAATCAGGTTAAAGTCTCTTGGCATGCATATGGCACAGGAGGTTTGCCCTTATGCACGAGCCTGCAGAACTACACAATTCAGAATTGCTAAGATCAATAGATGACTTCTTAGAGCATTTTGCTTGCTTGTGGGGACAAGAGATTAGATTTTCAGAGCTTAAATGCCTAACTCTATTTGAATCCTACTTCTAAATTTATCTTAATCCCTTTGGTAACACTTTGGTTATCTGACAAGCAGAGTAATCACTTGTCATGCCAGACTCTCCCTTGTGTTTTTCCAAAACCATTTTCTAGCTTCTAAGAATGCTGCTCTCCGATTGCTACCATACCGTGTTTCCAATCATCTGGTCATCTTAACAAGACTGCCTCATTTGCTTGCCCATGAGCAAAATGCCACACAGATACAGACTAGAAACAGCATGTGAGAGTTGTAAAATCTCTTTTATTGATTTCTGCCAACATAGTTTAGCCAATACATGGAATGGTCCCAAAAAAAAAAAAGTTTCTTTCCTTTTCTTTTCTATTCTATTCTCAAGAATATTAATGTTTATCTGTCTCCAGACCCTTTCTGGTTTTAGTCCCTTTTGGCACCAGGAAGTTCCAGGGAATCTGATAATAGAAAATCACTTCTGGTATGTGACACGGAATTTGCAAATATTATGAAAATAGTAGTTATTTCCTATTTGAATAAATATTGTCTAGGGCACAAAATACTGCTACTGTTGGCCTGTATAGTGGATTTCAGTAAATATATTCTTCAGAAAAAGCCATCTGACTTCCTACAGCTTCAAATACTGAAAATACTTTTATTTCTTTAACATTTTATGGGTACTTTGTGTAGGGCTGCCTCTTACCTGCTAGTCCTGTGAGATCAAAAAAAAAAAAAAAGCAAAGTAGGTGCAACAAAGCAACTAAGTCTTTTGGTGGGTTAAACACTAAAATATCAGATCTGCCTCATGAGCTGGAATGTGATGAATATGAAGTAAGAGTCCACAAAATAATGCTGAAGAAAAAATGTTGCAAATAAAAGAGAATAAGCATGAGAAAAAAAAAAATCCAGAAATGCCAGAGGAACAATGAAAAATAATGAGAAAGGAAAAAGAATAAACTAGAGAATCCAGGGATTTTTAATGTAAAGGGAAAAAAATCAGTCAATTTTTAAAGAACTTCTAGTTTTAAAAGCTTCATGCAAATTAAACAACATGCTCCAAATTAACCAGTGATATGATTCCACAAGGCCGATTATAACAGATAGGTGTAAATCAGTTCAGTTAACTGGAATTAATGGATACAGCAGGAGTAATTTAATAAGCCAAAATATAAATAGAAAACGTGTTTTGATAATAAGAAATAGGAATTGATAAGCATTTCCTTAAGTGGGATGGATAGGTAAAAATTAAAAAAAAAAGTAAAACATCAAGCTGCTTTGTAGACACATTTTCAGACAGACCAGAACTACTTGTTGTGTACACACAAAAGAGCGCTGCAGCTTTATGGGGCACGAGCATTCACCTAAGATGCCATGCTAGCATACACAACATTGGTCCTAGTTAGTGCAGACAGAATTAGTGCCATGTCCTTTTCCTCTTTGCCTCCACTCAGGCGGCAGTGGCCAAGAAGATACAGGAGAGCTCTGTTTGTGTGCTGTTGTTGTTCATGTTCACAACAATAAAAGAGTTCACTTCCCACCAACTGATTCTTCTCTGCAAGCACAACAGTAAAAATTTGTTTAAGGGAAGAAAGAAGTGCTCTGAAGAGGATCTTGAAGTAATACAATCATAAGAGACATAAAAGACCCTTGAGACAAGAATTTCCTTCTGTTGGTTTGAAGAAGAAATAGTATTATTGTAAAAATTTCACTTGGAATGGAGAAGAGATTATAAACTCAGAAAATTTCAGCCCTACCTGCAGCTGAACAGCCAGTATTAGCAGCGATTTTACTGTATAGGGCTGTAATGACTGTGCCATTCTCAAATGTATTTTGTACAGACCTAAGGTTTTCCCACTAAGCAGCTACCACTCCTCACTACATCCTGCCTCTTTAATAATGATTTTGGTTCTCAGGCATAGTCTACATCTCTTCAAAACCTTGCAGCTTGTACCATCATTTACACCTCTACAAACTGAGTGCTGCATATGCAAAAATTCTCCCAGACTGGCCTGATTTTTTTTTCCCTATCATTATCTGATTGTGACTTAATGTGTCTAAACAGAGTGCCTAGAAGTTACGGAGCCTCATATTCCGTGCTTAGATACTATCCTGTGTTGTAAGTGCCTCATATCCCTATGGTACCTACATTTCTGACAGACAATCACACAGATGCCTATGTAGGTACCTACAGGTTGTCAAATGTATTTGACCAAACACTGATCTTGCTGAGTGGCTCGGAGCCCTGAGTCTCCCCTACACTCAGGAAGACTTCTCATCAATCCCGTGGGAGGAACAGTCTGGTAGTTTATTAAATCTAATTAATCAACAGGCAAAGAAGGAGAGAAAATAAGTGATTGATTTTTGGCTTCATGATTCAAACCCTTACTTGGTTGGGTTTTGAGTTTGGGTTTTTTTGCATATGCAATTATTTATTTTAAAAAATTGAATAGCTTGGAGAGCAAATAATGAAATTATTAATTCCCCACAGATTGTTGTGTTTTGTTATTTTTTTTTTCCCCTGGGATGTAGGAAGTCTGAGTATATGTTTTTCCTCTAAGCTATGCCACTTGAATACAAGGCTCAGCTCTGTTCCAGTGACTGCTGTGTTAGATATCCATAGGTGTCAGGGAAGCCTTTGTTTGCCTCCCAGGAGAAAGAGCTGGCCCTAAGTACTTAATTCTAGGAAGTTCATAGCTGACAATCTGATAGGAGAGGGATTTCCAGTGGGAGATCTCTGCCTTCCTGTGCTCTGGAACATCATGTTTGACCACATCCAACTTTCAGGGTTAGACCGCTTCTCTACTTTCAGCTTTGCAAAGCAACTAGCCTGCCCAAGCAGCTGACTCCTGTTTGGTTTTTTTTTTTTTTAAGGTTATGTCTTGTCATTTTAGGCAGAAAATGCTTGTAGATTTGCAAGAATGGGAAGGATGCAGTTTATTTTATGGAAGAATCTGTTGAAAAAAAATGGGCCTATGCCTCCATATTTACCTGTCGTAAACATCTATCTCCTTTACAAAAATAAATATTAATAATTTCTAAAGAGCTCCCATTTTGTTACTTCTCATTGACGATTTTGCCCTCAAAGTACAAGGCCATATTTCAGTGTATCAGTGAATCATATTTTAAGACTTGGCAGGACAAAACCATGTGTTGCAGAAGAGAATCCTAACCTCTCCCAAGAGCATGAGAGGGCAAGCATGGTCAACTCCTTCATTTTGACTTTAAAGAATATGCAGGAAGAACCACTACTTTAAAGAATATGCAGGAAGAACCACTAGAACCATTTCTACCCCAAGGATAAGCTTAAAAGGAAATCCACTTATGTGTACAATGCAAGTGTTTAATCTTGATGGCATAGATGGGGTGTTACAAGTTTGACATTGCCTAGCCAAAAGGCGGATTTCTCTGGGTAGCAAGTCCTTATCATGTGTCTCTCCCCCACACAATTGGAAGAGAGAATGGCTTTAAGATCATCAGACAGCACTTCTTTTGCTAATACATTCAGATTCAAAACTGAATCTTCTCTTGTCTTTGATCAAAATGTGAAAAAAAGAAAACAAAATCACAGTTGCTCCTGTTATTTCCACTAGGGTTAATAGTATTATTCTGTACATTATTATTCTAATTTGCAGAGGTTAAAAAAAAATTCATCATGCTAACAAGCATCTAATTCAGTAACAAAATTTATCTCATTAGAACTGCATTTAAAGATTTAGTGAAGCTATTAGTGATTATTTTTCTGGCTTCCATAAAAATATCTTTTTCTGTGAAAAAAAATCAACCAAACTTATAGAGTTTTAATTATAATCTCCTTCAGCCTAAGAGCACCAAGGATGGAAATGTAACACTAAATGTAATAAAAAGGAACAGTGTTCGGATATTATTGCAGAAGAAATCAAATATTGTGAAGCATGGAATTACACACCAGAAATCTCACACAAATTTAAATGAAAAGTTCTAATGGGAGGCCTTTTAATCTAATGAAAACATATGAATTTGCAAAGGACAATGTATCTCATTTAAGCTATCAAATTTGATAAAATGCTCTCAGAAAGGTTTAGGTCTAATTGTATTTTCAAAAAAAAAAATAACAGTTGACAGAGAGATGTAATGATCTTCTTGAAGAGAACCAATGGAAAAAAATTAATTAAACAAGGATGCTACAGCAGAGAACATGAGGCTGATAACGTGTCCTGTTTACCAGAGTAGAAACACATTCAGCAAAGTAGATATTGAAACATCAAACTTGTTTTATCAGTATTGCTTCATCAGTATATGAAATGTTCAAATGACTACTTCTTGAAATATCCTTTCTCCATGACTCATCAAGTTTGACTATCTACAAACATTCCAACACATATCTATAATCCAATGTAACACTGAATAATGACTTCCTTCACATTTACTTCTTGCAGTGACAAATATTCATATTAGTCAATTAAGTAATTAGACATTGTTTGGTAAATGATCTGACATTATTTCTCCTGTTAATAGCAATGTTAATAGAAACACTTTATGAGCTAGTAGTTCTATATATTTGGATCCTAACATTAGTTCTTGAAGCTTTCTAGCAAGGTTAAAAACTTGTTTCTAATTTAGTACTCTTTTCTAAGCATGTCTTAATGAAAATGAATGCAATAAGTGATAATGCCTGATGATAATATAATACTATTCATCACATTTCTCAAATAAGTTTCTATTGTTTGTTTTGTTTATAATGAATAAAAACTATTTGCTCTTGTGGCCCAGAAGGCCAGCCACATCCTGGGCTGCATCAAGAAGAGCATGGCCAGCAGGTCGAGGGAGGTGATTCTCCCCCTCTACTCTGCCCTGGTGAGACCCCACCTGCAGTACTGTGTCCAGTTCTGGAGCCCCCAGCACAAGAAGGACATGGACCAGTTGGAGAAGGTCCAGAGGAGGGCCACGAAGATGATTAGAAGGCTGGAGCACCTTTCCTATGAGGACAGTCTGAGAGAGTTGGGGCTGTTCAGCCTGGAGAAGAGGAGGCACTGGGGAGACCTGATAGCGGTCTTCCAGTACCTCAAGGGGGCCTACAAGAAAGATGGGGAGAGACTGTTCAGTAGGGCCTGCTGTGATAAGATGAGAGGTAATGGTTTTAAGATAGAGGGAGGTAGATTTAGATTGGATATAAGGAAAAAATTTTTTACAATGAGGGTTGCAGAACACTGGAACAGGTTGCCCAGAAAGGTGGTGGAGGCCCCATCCCTGGAAACGTTCAAGGCCAGGCTGGATGAGGCTCTGAGCAACCTGACCTAGTCAGGGATGTCCCTGCTGCTTGCAGGGGGGTTGGACTAGATGGCCTTTGAAGGTTCCTTCCAACCCTAACCATTCTATGATTCTATTTGTAGAAGTGAACAGTGCTATATACATATTGCACTGCTTGTGTGATTGCCTCCCTTACTCTCTAAAAAAATGTGAAATTGTAATTTTCCTTCGATAAAAGAAAAACAGTACTCCCTTTTAGCATTATGATGCACTAGTTGACTTGAGATTTTAGCACACATTTTTATATTAACTGCATTATTTCCTAATATGGTTAAATGTATGCTGTTTGCTCCCAATCCAGTACTACTGCTAAAAAAGTGAAAGAATGATTGGTTTTATAACCAAATTTGAAGAAGCACAGGCATTATTTACTTTTGTTCTCTAGACCATCTTAGAGCTAATTTTGACTTCCAGCAAACTTCTGATACAATTAGCTATATAAGTTTTAAATATCAAAGAATATTCCAGACTTATTCTGTTTGAATTATACGCCAGGTCTTGAGGAAAGTTTTGAAGGACTTAGCTCATTGGAAGTCATTATGCTTTTCATGGGCAGTCAGACTAAATGTTATTAAAATGAATATCTCAGTGAGATTCAATTATTTATCACAGGTTTTGCTTATAATGATACCACTTTCCTTTTTTACATCCTGACAAAAATTTGTATGAAATAATAGTCATTCACATGTGGGTATTATTTGACTTCAGCAAAGAAAAGGGTTTTCCTTTGCCTCACAGATTTCTTTTTCTTTTGCTGTGCTTTCTAAAGGGTTTTTGTGTTGAAAGGGTTTTTTTTTCAAAACTAGGTTTCCAGAAAGGGATAGCAGATGTGAGTAATTCGAAATTAACTCTTTCATCCTAATGTCTGTAGCTGGACACACTGAGTTCAAATCTACAAAATTAACATTAACTTCAGAACTACAGGCTCTGAGCATGCTGTTATGAAACAAGGTACATATGTATGTTCCTAATAATGTGTTGCTTAGGTCTAACTGAAAATGTTTCCTCAAATTGATTCTACAAATCACATCAATTAAGCAAAATCACTATATTTTTATAAGCAGTGTTCTTACAGGATTTAATTACTTTAAAAAGTAAGATATGTTTTATAATGTCCATTTACAAGTATGAAAAATAATGCTTAAATTTGTGCTTCCATCTTCCTTTGTATTCAATTACTCTTCCCAATATTTTATTAAATGTCAAGATTTCCTAGATAGTCCTGTTCATCAGATCATGAAGGCAGTCCATTCTTCTTAGCAGAACACAGTAGTCTGACTCAAAAGTTCCAATCTGTACAGCTCGGTGGGCTTTTTAATAACCACAGAAAAACATTCAGACACATATGCAATGGTGTGAACTAAAGCTTGTGCAGTCATTATACCTAGAGATTGCATTCATAGAACAAAACCCAATCTTGGGATAAGTTGCACATTTTTACGCTTAGTCTATTCTTTAGCATCCTTCTAGTATTCCTTTTGGATGCAAATCTCCACTCCTTACTGCTGATCTCCCTCTTCCTTTCATCAAGACTGAGATCCTTAAGCTGTTAACATACCTGCTTATGGCCTCACACAGATAGACACATCCTTCAGTGAGGTGACATGCTCTCTAGTTCTTGTGGTGACCCTGACTGTCCTAGCTCAGCCCAGCCAGGCTTTCCCAGAGGAGATGGAGAGGCAGTAGGAGGTACAGAGGTCTTGGGAGCCACCAGCAGCAGTAAGGACCAGAATGTTGTTAAGGAGACCTGGGAGCAGACATGCAGCCAAACATAGGGGTGACAGAAACAAAGTAACATTAGGCGTTCTGTAGACTTTGTTGTAAGCCAGATGCAGAATTAGAAAACAAACCTTAAGGAAAGAATCTACCCTGCAAGGACAAGAGTGGAGGAGGAGATTCATTTGCAATTTATGTTTTAAATTGTCATACCTAACATTTGACTCTTGCTATTAGTTACCTCATACTGGATTGTGTCATAATAAAACCTAGCTTTACAGAAACAAAGGTTTTTTTTATTTTTATGAGTGCTGCAGAAGTAGGGCTCAGGCCTCTCTCTCTCACACACTCTCTCTCTCACACACTCTCTCAGCTAGCTAAGGCTACTTACACCAACTACAAATTCCCCTGTCTTCTGCCATGCATATCTGCAAGTTTTTATAGACAAAAATTCTTCCATAGTCTTTTCCATATAAATCTGCTCAGGGCAAACTGACTAGTGGAGGACACAGTAGAAATTGAGCATGATAGATATACCCTAAATATCCAATTACTAAATAAAAATTGCAGAGGACAAACACACAGACGCATAGAGAAGATGACTGACAGTCAGGTGCTATGTAGGGTGGGTGCCTCTGTACTCTAGGAGAGTCACTGTAAATCAGCGTGGATGTGAGTCTATGCACATTCAGCCCCAGAGCTAACTTTAAGTTAATGGCCACCATATACTTAGCAATATAGACATTGTCATTGAATCTCAAGGCAGGCATCTTTTGGAGAATTACAGAACTACAGCTGAGCAGTCTAAATTTTTTTTTGTATAAATAGCCAAATATTATTAATTAGGTTTCAAGGGAGATTCATTTTTTAACATTTAAAAAAAAATCCATTTTCAAAACTTCATTCTCAAAAATTAAACCAAATATTTGGCATTTCCTGTGAAACAGAAATTTACACATGGATTTGGAAAATTTCATTTAGGGAAAAGATGTATTTTATTTCAAAATTTAACTTTCCTTTATTTCTGTTCACTTTTAAATACTTTATCTTCTGAATATTATTCTGTTGTATGTCAAGAGGTGCATTATGCAATACTGTGCACTATAGCATAATATGTCTTTTGTATTCTGTTTTTCACTTTTAAAATATTAAGACAAATGTGACCTAGGATGAATGGAAATATCCTAATTTCTAGATGAGTGCCTTCTTTTATTGATGTGAAATGTCTGGATCCATAGAAACAAACATAAGTCTTGCAGTTCATGTTGAGATGCCTTGAACAAATCAGAGAAGAGCAATGCTTCACAAAACCAAACTTAGCTCAGGGAAGCTAATCTCCCAAGACTCCTGCTACAGCTGATGGAGAGAGAGAGAAACATTTCTACACGCAATTCAGAAGAGGATTCTATAATCATTAGGTGAGGAATCCTGAATCTAGTTTTAGATTCTGCTTCACCCTCAGGGGGAACCTCTCTCTTCCTATTGATTATGACCAACCTGGGAGATTAGCCACCCGAGACCACGGGTAATCTTTGTGTTTACACCCCAAAGATCAAACTTAGACATAAGCTAATCTAAAGTGTAAAAGCAAATGTTGGTATCTATAGCAGTTGTCTTGACTTACTTTTACTTACAAAATATTATAACTTGAAATATTAAGTATCATTATTGTTTGGACCCCAGTCAGCAGTAGTAAACAATTAAAATATATTAATGTTATTTTATTTAAGTATTTTTATAGTAATATTGTTTATGTACATATGTACGCATACTTAGAATTTGAGGGGGGAAAAAAAAAAAAAAAAAAGACTTTTTAACAAGTTTTTCCTGTGTTGTGAATAATTACTTTGTAACTATTATTTTTCCTGAATCAGAGTGATTTAAAGAGAAATTTTTGCTTCATCGAGGCAATATTTACTGGGTAGGTTCAATAAAAGGAAAAAAATATCAAAGTAGTTCTGCTTTTAGATAATTTCCACTTCTGTTTATTTCATTCTCTACGTGAGACTGGAACATTTAATGAACATTGACAGCACTGCAAGCAGTAACAACTACACCTCAGCAACCACCACGAAAGAAACCCTAGTGCTGGAAATTAATTCCTTGCAAGGTGACAACTTCATTTTATTTTCACTTCAGCAGATGAAAAACTTACTTCTTGGTTTGGGGTGCATGTAACAGACAGCGGTATCATGAATATTCTGTCACAATTGCATTTCCTAGTGCTCTGTGCCAATGACAAAACAAACGATAGCCAGTATGGCAGTCATTGAGGTTAGATATGAAAGAGATCAAGTCATTCTCTAACCAGTCTTACTGTCAGTTGATCCAGCTTTGTTCCATAAAGTGTGTTTTCTAGAGCCAATGTCTCAAGCAATGGGTCTATGACAATTGCTCCTTGAAGTTATTTAATCCACATTTTATTTTACTTTAACTGCTTTGCTGGGTTGATCTTGGACAGCTGCCAGATGCCTACCCAGCTGCTCTCTCGTTACATCCTCCCTCAACAAGACAGAGGAGAGAACAGGATGAAAATACTCATGGGTCTAGAAAAAGATAGGGAGATCACTTACCAATTACTGTCACTGGCAAAACAGACTTGACTTGTGGAAGATTAATTTGTTGCTAATCAAAACAGAGTCAGAGGGTGAAAAGCAAAGACAGAAACCAAAACGTTTGCTCTCCACCCCTTTCTCCCAGGTTCTACTTCAGTCCTTTGTCCCACACTTCCCTAGCTCCTCTCTTCCAGAACAGCACAGGGTGGATTGGGAAAGGGGAGTCATGGTCAGCCCATAACAGCTCCTCTCTGCTCCTTCTGCCTCCTCACACTTTTCCCTCCTCCTGCATCGGCTCTCCATTGGCTGCAGTTCCTTCAGGGCACATTCATCTGCCCTGGTGTGGGGTCCTCCACAGGCTGCAGGTGGATCTCTGCTCCTCTGTCGGCCTCCATGAGCTGCAAGAGGACAGCCTGCCTCACTATGGTCTTTACTGCAGGAGAACCTCTTCTTGGGTGCCTGGAGCTCCCCCTCCATCTTCTCTCACCTTGGGAACAGTCTACAGGGCTGTTTTCACTCCTTCACTGCGTCTACAGCAATTTACCCTTTCTTAAATGTTTTCCCCAAAATTGACATCATCTTGGCTGCTGGACTCAGGCATGCCCTGTGGTGGGTCTGTTGGAGCCAGCAGGAACCAGCTGTGTCCAGCGCAGGGCAGCCTCAGCTGCTCCTCACAGAGGCCACCCCGCTGCCAACACCTGGGTGCCCACACACAGTACAACTGCATGCCTTACAAGACTATAAAGTCTTAATCTCCTTGATGTCAAATCTTGACCCCACTAACACCCATGACAAAACATTGGTACTGTTTTTACCTGTAGCATTTGGTTTTGCTTAGTCAAGATAAAGTTATTTAGTGCTTTTAAACTTCTCTTACAAAGGAGGAACTTACAAACTTCCTTCCTTATAAACTTCTCTTATCTTTTCTTCAAAGACCCTCATCGTTATTGCACTTGTAACTGTGTCTGAAAGAATGGAAATCCTTAAACTTGCAACTAGATATATTACTGTTTATCCTTAATATCCTGTGTTTATAATTCCTCAGTTCTCAGCCTACAACAAATAATTTCTATCTTTCTGAATTTGTTAAGTAAGATTTAATGAAATTTTGATTGTAACACTATCTCTGATACAATAGGATTTTAGTAATCTATCAGCTTCTGAGCAATTTTTTTCCAAAATCTTCCAGCAAAGTACATCCTTTGTGTTTCAGGGATTCTCACTACTTTAGACCTCCATGAGCTTTTTTTGATTGTAACATTCCACATTTTTTTTAGAAGAAGCTTCATTTTAAGAAACAGTATTTCCAAAGTAACTAGGTAGGTTTTTTTGCCAGTAGTACTGGAAACCTTGAAGATAAAAACCGGTATAATGCGAGAAAAGAGCTGGTGAGCATAGCCGAGAGAGAAAGCATAGGCTGAAAGAGAAATCATCAAGATCAAAAGGAAGAAGAATAAAATTGCTGAACGCTTCCTTGATTGAGCTAAAGAATAGGCCACCAGTTACTTTAGTCAATGAAATGGATAAGGATTAAATTCCTTTGGAAAAAAAAAAAAAAATTGAAGGAGAATGCTAGATTACTCCTATTTTGCACACAACTAATTTCCCAAGATAACACAGTTCCATCTGCAGGCAGATAAAGTAGTATAATATAAAATAAAGAATACATTTTTACATTATGAATATACTTAAGGACTGTTAAAGGAAAGCAGATGACAAATCCATAAGGCTGTATTTGATAATGTTTAATAACATGTATCAGGATTGGTGGTTAAATAACTTAACTCTACAGCGAATGTTCCTACCTGACTTGAAAGAAATGAACAACTGTGATCATTGATAGAAAAATTGATTTAGAATAGTACAGCTATTAGTCATTCTTTGGACCTCTCAGAGGACCTAATCTGGGAAAATGTATCATGGGTGCTTAAGTAGGGTTTTCAGAGACAGATTTAAGGACTACAACACACAGGAGGCACTTTACCTTTAATGAACACACACATCATTAACAACCTGTCATGTAACAGATGTAGAGCACACAACAAATACTTAGAGACACTATTCCAAGAAGAACAAGTCACCATATTTTTTTGTCCTTTTGATATACAACTGTAATTAGAAACTCTACATTTATTTTATGTGAAAAATGCTGCTTTATGACTATATCTATTCTAGGAGCAGTGATCAAACTTTTGAAGGTATCACTCTGTATCTTAGTGTTTCACATATAAAAATTAGGAAGACAGCCTATTTGCTTATAATTAAACAAAAAAAAAGTGAGTTAGAGGTGACCTGCAGTTTATATTTAAGCAACTAAATGTGGTTTTTATGTGCTGAACATCCCAAATAGCAAGGGTAATGGGAACAATCCTCACATAAATGATTTAACATTCTTTGCATCTATGCAACACAGGTCCCTTGGAATCCAGAATAATGTACTCACTACCTGACGCATCAACTTTCCTGTGCTCTGCAGTCTGACATTACACCTATGAAGAAACCTCAGTTAACCACAATAAAAAAAAAAAAATAAATTGGGTAAGTAAAGGAATTTTAGACTGATCAAACTTAAGAGAGTCAAGCAAGTACTTCAGGGTCCAGAATGCATGTTTTGCTGATCAAAAAAAAAAATAGGCTGTATGGTTCAGATTTTATATATTTATGCAATACACCAGGTTTAAAAAGACCATAGAATTCAACTTCATTAAGTTTAGAAAGTTTTCTGCCTCTTTTATGTATTTAGATGCTGAGTCACATTTCCTTGTAGCTGTAACCAGACAGAACCTGTCTGTTTCAGGCAGAAACTTCATGTCTAGTTGCCAATTATTCTTTATTACAGTTCATATTATTTTTAATATATACAAGTAGTTTTCAGGAGTTATAATCATTTTTATCACAGTACCATTACCATTTCATATACCTAGTGGCCTTTTGTATCTGCAGAAGAAGAAAAAAAATTTAAGTAATCAGAAATATCTCAACAGATGTCTTATTAAAGAAAAAAAAAAAAAACAAAAAAAAAAAAAAGAAAAGGATGAAATGCAAGAATGAAAGCATACCTTTTTTATATAGAAAGCATTAAATATACATGACACTGTCCATAAAATGTGTTGTAATAAACTAATAACCAAACAGTCAGATAAGAACTTTACTATTTTCCTTACTCTCGTGGTTTGCCCTACTCAGCGGCTAAAATACTACCCAGCTGCTCACTACCCCCCACCTCTCAGTGGGATGGGGAGGACAATCAGGAAAGGGAGAAAGGCAAAACTCATAAGCTGAGGTAAAGACAGTTTAACAGAACACCAGCAAAACAGAGATGGAAAACAAAAACAATAACAAAATATACTTAAGCACATAATTTCTAGTACAATAGCTCACAGTAGATCCTGATGTCTGGCTTTCTCCCAAGTAGCAGAAGACTCCCCTTACCACCCTCCTCACTCATATACGGAGCATGATATCACAGGGTATGGAACAGCCCTTTGGCTAATTTGGGTACTCTATCCCAGCTGTTGGCTAATTAATAAACTATCCCAGCTGTGTGCCCCCATCACAGGGGCCACCAGCTCCAGCTCCTCTTTCAGCTCAGGTGAGAATTAATTCTATCCAAGCTGGAACCAGGACACTTACAAAACTACGGTACACTAATACAGTACACTAATTTTCTTTGTATCATAATTAAAATTATCTAGAGATTATATTAATCATACAGGCAGTACTCAACAGCGTTTTAAGAGAAACACTTCCAACAAAGATGGACAAAACCTACAAATGGAAGAGAGAGTGATGACCAGTGTTGTAATTTCACAGTGACAAAGCACCTAAAACTGCATGAAAAGGTAATCCAGTAGTTTCCAAGCTGCTCCACTTCTGGGATCACAGTCTTCCATTGGGAAAATCTATATTCATGATTACTTAGCTGGAAGCAGAAAGATCTGTGCTCTGGTCTTCCAGGAACTACTTACACACATGATGGATAAAATATATTGTAGGTACCCAAATAAAGTGTTGAACACTGGAACATAAACTATTGTTATATACTGACATGCTATCTTTTAGTGCCTATATTTTTATAAACCCTCATAGAGTCATTCTTAATATTCCATTTGTTAAGATAAATAATCTTAGTATGAGGAGTTTTTCAATTTGCAGTGGCCTTCAACTGTGTTTAGTCAGTCCTATGGTACTGCTCTGGATCCCCTCCTGTTTATCTTAATGGCATTATTTGAGAAGACATTTGAGAATTGTCTTACATAATAATAAGTTCCAGTGATATTTTAACAGTGGTAGCCTGAGGCTTCTACTTTGTGCCATGAAGAATGAGGTCACCTAGATTACCAAAGGCCACTTCAGGTTTTTAAATTCTTCCTGAATTTTATAGGTAGTTAAGGAGTCAGTTATCCAGTTTACAGTGTGATTTGGCAATCTGGTATTTGTAAATTTGCTCTGTCTGTAAATCTGCTGAGCAGCATACATTTGTAGATGGTATTCTTTCCTGGGTTTATTCATATAAACACTGATTTTCATTTTTTTTTAATTTCCAAATTATCCCTAACTCAAGAAAAGATGGAATTGATTTTTTTTTTTTTTAAGAAAAAAGTGCCATGCCCCTTACTATTTTGCCTAAATGATCCTTCCTAAAAGAAGCGCAAATGTTGATTTTAACATTCCAGTCATGTGAAACATCCCCTCAGGTTTCTGTTATACCAACCAGGTTGTGTTTATGCTCATAAATAAACAATTCCAATTCTGCTTGTTTATTATCCAAGCTCCTATCATTTGTGTACAAGCAATTAAAGATTAAAGAATTTCTTCTCTCTTCATCTTTTAGTGTCTTGATTAATTTTGTTCTCAGCATCACAATTTTGTGCTGAAAGTTCATGTGTTTCCTCTTTTCACCCTTCGCTTTCGTTGACGTCATCCTAACTACTGCTGATTATTTCTTTGTTAGGTCTCTCAGTGATGTTTTCTAAGGAACATTAGAATGTTTTAAGGGCTTCCTAATGCCTATGTTGAGATTAATTCTCAGAACTGATTGCTATTGTATTAGCACAGTAACACCTTAATAGAAATCCACAGTTGGTTGGCAGCTTACTATGCCATGCCTCTGTGTTTACTTTTGAAGGAAGCAAATAATATACTTTGGGATTGTTGATATTTTGCCACATTTCCTATCTTTTTCATCATAATATGTTGTGTTACTACAAAATATTTCATAGTAGCTAGCAATCCCCTTGAAGTTGCGTTATATACTAACTTGTAACTTGCCTGCTACTGGACCGCGCTAGGACAGACTGAATCAGATGTCATTTCATATCAGTAAAGATCATGCTCTTATTCCTATTACAACAAAGCAAAATAAATTGTGACACGGTGGTATGATTTTCTTTCACCAAGCTGTCAGGCTACAAAAGTTGCACAATTCACTAAGAACAACTGCGATCATAAGCAGTCATTCTTAAGTGTGTCATTTCTTAAGAAAGTTTTATAAATAATTCAATTTGTGACTTTAATTGGTGCTTAAATGATCAAAAAAGATAGTTCTGCTTCAATAATGATACGATTTTGCTAGCAACTCTTTTACCACCATGAAAATCACAGAAAGAGAAAACTTCATAGAAATAGAAAACTTTAGACATCTAAACAAACTTGAACAAATACAGACCAATCACTATATTTTTCTGTAAGTAAACTCGATTGCTTTAGTCATGCAGGCAGGGTTTACGGGACATATCTTAGGACTATACAAGGATCTTAATAAACCTCAGTTATGCATTTCACAGTTAGCAGATATTGTTGAGTTTGACCTATACGTCCCGGTTCAACTTCTGTAAAAGTCATCAAAATGTCTTCTCTTGCTAATGTTTGAATGAGGAAAAGGTCCCTATTCATGAGACTCTTGGGGACCTTTGACAAGCTATTGTGATTAACATTTTGCAGCTATCATAACCATGGGGTTATGGCAATCCCAGGCACAAATACAGGCTGGGCGGGGAATGGATTGAAAGCAGCCCTGAGGAGAAGGACTTGGGAGTGCTGGTGGACGAGAAGCTTAACATGAGCAGGCAATGCGCCCTTGCGGCCCAGAAGGCCAACCGCATCCTGGGTTGCATCAAGAGAAGCGTGGCCAGCAGGTCAAGGGAGGTGATTCTCCCCCTCTACTCTGCCCTGGTGAGACCCCACCTGGAGTACTGTGTCCAGTTCTGGAGCCCCCAACACAAGAAGGACATGGACCAGTTGGAGAAGGTCCAGAGGAGGGCCACGAAGATGATAAAAGGGCTGGAGCACCTCTCTTATGAGGACAGGCTGAGAGAGTTGGGGCTGTTCAGCCTGGAGAAAAGGAGGCTCCGGGGAGACCTGATAGCAGTCTTCCAGTACCTTAAGGGGGCCTACAAGAAAGATGGGGAAAGGCTATTTAGTAGGGCCTGTTGCGATAGGATGAGAGGTAATGGTTTTAAAATAGAGGGGGGTAGATTTAGATGAGAAATTAGGAAAAAATTTTTTACAATGAGAGTTATAGAACACTGGAACAGGTTGCCCAGAAAGGTGGTGGAGGCCCCATCTCTGGAAACGTTCAAGGCCAGGCTGGATGAGGCTCTGAGCAACCTGACCTAGTCAGGGATGTCCCTGCTCCTTGCAGAGGGGTTGGACTAGATGACCTTTGAAGGTCCCTTCCAACCCTAACCATTCTATGATTCTATGATTCTATGATTCTAATGCTGGCTCCACAGAAATCAGTGAAAGTTTTTGCTCCTGACTTCATATGTGGTCTCCATCGTAAAAGGTGTGATTCGGTTACTCAACTAGAGATAAAAAAAATGCCACTTTTGGCATGCTTTCATATTGCACCTGATCATCTGTCACTCCAGAAGAAGGGCACTGAAGCCCTGTGGGTCCTGTATCATATCTATCAGCTCCAGGAAAATGCATGTGATACAGAATACCTGAAATAGAACTAAATACCTGCGTTTAAGCCACTAAATTTTATCCAAAGCATTTATTAACTTGAGAGTAATATATAAGTGGCGGAGAAGATGAAAAATAATTCCATTATATATATATATATATATATATTTGCATTTTTAATGTAACAGTTCAAGTCCTGCAAACTATATAGGTACATTACCATTATGCTGGGACTCCTATTTCTACTGTTGTTACATACTTTTTCCAATTATTAATTTTTAATTTTCCCATGAAATTCTGAAATATCTGAGACACTTTCCGTCTGACAACTATATTCTTCCAATGGCATTCGGTAGAATGTAACCAACTTTTCTCAGAAGCATGGATTCACACTATCAACACTATCTTACGCTCTCCAAAGGGTCAGAGGGGTAGGGAAAATAAAAATCAGTTCTAACCCTTCTCTGGTCTTCTGTTGTTTTTTTTTTTTTTAAAAAAAAAAGAGAAGAAAGCATTAGTAGTTCTGAATTATCAGCTAGCATACTCCACTGATTACTAGTTTCTTTCAAATGAAATACGGTGAAAATCAACTCTAGAAAACAGAATTTGAGTACATAGATCTGTCTACATGTGAACTAAGTGTCTAAGTTCCTAATATAGTTCACAGAGACCTACTCAGCACTGTGAGTGGAGTCCAGAGAATGTCAGTTGAGCAAATGTAGATGACTACTTCAGCATGCGAAGACTTGCTCTCCGCTGACTGTGCCAACGAATTTCCATAATGGGAGATGGACACCCAGCTGACATGCAGGCAAAGCATTCTTAAATACAGCCTGGAACAGAGTCCTTGTTTCAGCTGCTGACATGTAGGTATTTAGCACCACTGAGACAATTGGAGTACCTGAGGCATTCATGGAAAAGCAACAAGTATAACACTCAAAGTCTACATCTGCTGAAAGGTCAGGGAAGGCACTGTAAGCTACCTCAAGTGGCACTAGACAGCTGTGTTTAGGCAACTGCATTGAGCCTATAGCATCTTGCTGAAAAGCTTTGAGTAAAAATGTTTCCAGATCTTTGTAGGCAGAGCAGAATGCAGGTTAGTCTAGATTTTAGTTCCATTATTATTATTGTTAATGCTGAAGAAAACTATCCATATTACGGCAATCCAGTTGGCCCCGATATATTATAAAAGCATACTATTGACAAGCAATATTCACAGGAGTTTACAATTAAATTCTAAAAGCAGTGAAATGCTTGCTAATTGGTTTAGTGGGGATTTTATTCACAGGGAGGTTGATTTCCAAAACACAGTAAAGTTTTTGTTTCATCAGTAAAAATATATTCTTTTAAATTGTGAAGATTCTTGCACATGTAAAGATGCACTTTGAGTAAGTGGAGGTTATCAATAAGAGGCTGGTAATCTCATTAAATGAGTGCACTCACAAATATCTCAGAATGTATTATTCCTACTATCCACAAGTTTTCGAACTAAAAGGGTTAAAAGGAGGCAGAGAGAGGAATTGAAAACAAATGAGCAACTGTGTGTATTTCAGATAAATCCAACTTTGTTCATCACTGTTCTGGTTTTGTTAGTGAGGGGGGGCCTAAGGTGGTAGCTTCTGTAGGAAACTGCTAGAAGTCGCTCCCCTTTGTTCAGTGGACTCGGCCGGGCCTAGGGCGGACCCGCTGCTGGCCAAGGCCGAGCCGATTGGTAGCAGAATGTCTCGTGATAACGCCTCTGCGATAACGTATTTAAGAATGGGAAAACAGAAAAAAAAGAGAGAGAAGAGAAGATGTGAAGAAGCTGAGCGGGGGCAGAGGCGCAGAGGGGGAGGCGCAGGCCTCATGGGCCTTGCAGGCCTCACCCTCTGGCCTCTCGCCAGGCAGCCGACTGGGCCCGACTCGGTCCAGCCCGGCTGCAAGAAGTGGAGAGGAGATGAGAAGTGAATGAGATGTAAAAAAGATCCTGAGAGACATCTACCAGCCTGTTGTGAGGAACGGCTGCAGACACCAAGGTCAGTTCAGAAGGAGGGGGAGGAGTAATGCGGCTCCTGGCCAAGATTCCCCTGCAGCCTGTGGTGACGACCATGGTAGAGCAGGTTGTCCCCCTGCAGCCCATGGAGGTCCACGGAGGAGCAGAGATCCACTTGGAGCCCGTGAAGGACCCCGCACCGGGGGAGGTGGATGCCTGAAGGCAGCTGTGGCCCGTGGAGGGCCCGCTGGGACAGCTGTTCTGGAGAGACTGCACCCGTGGAAGAGATGACCCACGCCGGAGCAGTTCCACAAAGGACTGTGGCCCGTGGGAGGGACCCCACGCTGGAGCAGGGGAGGAATGTGAGGAGTTCTTCCCCCGACCATGAAGCAGCGGCGTAAAACAACATATGATGAACTGACTGCAACCCCCATTCCCTCTTCCCCCCTGTGCCGCTCAGGGAGGGAAGGTAGTAGAGATAATGTTAAGCTTGGGAAGAGGGAGGGGTGGATGGAGGTTATCTTGTTCTCTGTCTCATTATCCTGCTGTTTGTAGTAATAAATGAATAGTTTTCCCCAAGTCGAGTCTGTTTTGCCCGTGACGGTAACTTTAAGGATTTCTCCCTGTCCTTATCTCAAACCTCGAGTCGTTTTTCCTTATATTTTCTCCCCCTGTTCTCTCGGAAGGTGGGGGGAGTGAGAGAGAGACTGCGTAGTCTGGTCCGATCGGGGCTGAACTACGACAATCACTATATCTTGCAATATTACAGCAACAGTGGCGAGCTGAAGATAGGTGCAATGCAGCATTTTGGGGGATTAGTCTTCTTAGTCCAACCCGTGGTGTTGGAAAACAGTTTTCTACATTATACAAAGAAGTAACCCTCATTTTAATGAGGACTTTAAGTTCCTAGGAAAAATCCTAGTATTTTTCAAGATAATTTCACAGGATAAGAGAAGAGATATACAGGGGAAAAAAAAAATTGAATTATCTGTTCTTTGTCTCACACTGTTGTTTCGTGAGTAAGTCTTACAGAGAAAGAAGAAAGTCACTTTGCAGTTCTCCTGGGATACAGCAATCGTGTATGAATCCATAATGTCCTCTCATCCATGCATCACTGGGGAGGGAAAAATCAAAGTAAGCTTTCTCTTCCAGCCCTGCAGTATGCTTACTTTCTCTTTTTGCTGATTACATGCTCTCTTTACTTTTGAAATAATATTAAAAACACACAACAACAACAACAAAAAAAACTCCTTGATTTAAATCATTTTGTTTGCCTTAAACAACATATCCAAATATGGTCATCCACTCCCCCAAAACAAACTCCTAGCAAACAAAATCAGCAATAGCTACCATGAATTAAGAGAGTGTTTTACATTTCCTTCAGCATAAAACAGGGAAAAATAAATCCCATCAGTAAGTAAATGAAGTGGATCTCAGCATAACCAATCTATGAGCTGAAAATTAGTTTAATTCCCATGGTAGGAAGGTTAAGAGATTCATAGATTAGAGGGCCAGAAAGGACTGTTGTGATCAAATTTATAAACTTATGCAGACATTTTCAAAGGCACAGAAGACATTTGGATACTTAATTTCCACTGACTTACAAAAGAATTTGGATTTAACTTCATTTAAAAACTCCCTTTTGAAAGACAGTAATTTTAACAATACCCTGAATCCTAAATCATGATGCATAATAGTCCACATCGTCCATGATTCGATTATCAATGTCAGCACAGTCAAAATGCAAACAAACTGCAGCACCTTCAGTGCCCAATATTTTCCCTCTGACATTACTTGCAGAGGAGCTAAAAGAAATTTAATCACTGGACGTATTCACAAACCTGTGCAGCCATGGTGGTGATAAAAGTACTTTTAGACTGAAAGAGGAAACACAACTTTTGGACTGTTTCTATCTGAAGTAAGCAGAGGTACATCCAAAATCTTACACCTTGAGGGAAAATACATTTCTTAGTTAATTTATTTGATAAAACTATTCCTTCTCTGTGCAAGTTGATCTGATTATATCTACCATGTAATGATAAATTACAAGTTTTCAAGCTTACTAGAGCACAGGCAAGATCTACTGCATTCAACTTGGAAGGAGCTAAATGCATTCCAGTTACCAAAAAGGACTATCCTTGAGCAGGAAATGGCTCATTCACAAAAAAAAAAAAAAAGAGGAAATTTGTTCATTTCTTAGAATAAACTGTTTCTCCACATCTACTTCCTATATTTAAATGCAGTTTATTTTAGTTTTAAAAATAGTATGTTAATGTAACAATAGGGAACAGAGGAACAGAGGAAGAGTTATGCTGGATGAGAGAGACAGTGATCCATCTACTCCTGGTATCCAGTTTCCAACAGTGGCCGTTAACAGGAACTCTTCTTTTGTTAGATATATCTGTCATCTCCTAATGAAAGTTTTAAAACCCTGGTTTTTCTTCTCTTCCATTAAGTTTTGTTACTTTTATTTATTTATTTCACCATTACTGTTTATGCTTTCTGAAGTGTTGCCAGAAACACAACTACATACTTTTATTCTTCTAACTTTGCTGGCTCTGAAGAGCCAGCACTTGATGCTTTCCGCTAGCACTCATATTTTGAAAATTCCTGTTGGTCTGAAGGATTCTCTCTAGTTTCAGAGACAGAGAGAAAGTTTATTTAATACTGAGAATACTTGTAGAACTGAAATGTTCTTAACATGGAAGAAATTCTTTATGGTGGAGCTGTTGCTGCTGCTTCCTTCCCAAGGTGACTGACATGCAAGCTCTGGCTGCCAATATGCTGACCTCCCAAGAACAAAATAAAAGAAATCTCAGCAATGTGTTTGCTATCTAAACATCTGCAATATTGTTACAATCTCACAAGCTGAAGATATTACAGGAATTTTTTATGTATTAGTCACTTCCATCTACAATCTGGGATCTTTACTTTTATGTGCATTACTGGAGTTAAACTCTGAAATTATACTTTTAAGTAATTCTTGCCAACAGCTACTTTATCTACCAAATGGAAATAAACAGAAATTGATCTGACTGATGTGTCTTAGTGGGGGAAAAAGCAGCGTAATCTTTTCTGAGAGGAAGGTTTTCCAGCTGAGTATCCTATCCAAAAAAATGTAGGCTTTACTGGCTTCAACAAATCATACTGATGCCTGTTCTGAAAGTTCAGGCATATGCAAAATAACGGTTTTGAAATGGTAATTAAATTATTGGAAAGAGGCAGTGTACTTTTTTCTTTATCTTCTCCAACAGCCAGCACCACCTTGCCTTTTTCTACTACTGCTAGCTGTAACAAAGATGAAGAGAGCATACTGCAAAACAGAAAAAAAAAAATCTGTTCTCAGACTTAGTTCTATATTCTTCTGTAAAACATAGAAACAGTTTTCCACCCATCCCCTCTTTAAATATTCATGCTCAGAGTTGGATAAAAAATTATTTTTTGAAGCTTGGAGGGAGGAATCATTTCTTATGTTCGTTTTAGCTAAAAATGTCCTCTCATTTTATAGAGATATTTCATATCACTAATATCTTATGAGATCATTTCATTTGAATCTCCCACCATTGATTATTAATACATGGATTCTGTGATACAGCCCAGATAATACCCCCTAAGCTAGATTTTCACAAGGCCTTGAAACCTTGTGAAGCCTTTTTCTTCTGTTGTACTGAATTCAAATCCTTTTAGGATTTCTTTGTTTTGTTTTGTTTTGGTTTTTTTTCTGATTTCCTTCCTCAACACAACTCTCTGTCCATTCTTCTTCACAGAAATGAGATTTAATGACCTAGCTGCCCTACCTCTCCCTTTGTCCCATCCCTCTTCACCCCTAGCCAGTGCTGACTTCCTGTGGATGCTCATGCAGCTTAAGCCTCCATTTTCTCAGAGATCATCATACCTGTGGTAGTAAAACCATACAGATTTTTCAGTGTGCACTTTAGCTAGTACAAGGAAGACACAAGTCTAAAGAAGATCAAAAAATATTTTCTCTGGCTCTATTTCCTTATTGGTCTTGGTCCTCCAATTGTCCTGTTGCTCAAAGTCCTCCAATCTGCCTCAGTTGAGATGTTTTCAGGCTAGCTCTATTCTCTGTTGGCTTCAAAATGTGTGCAAACAGCAGATTTTGTCCAAAGTAGCTGCTATTTCACCAAGTTTACTTGGAACACAGAAAGATTCAGCTCTGAGAAGTCACTGATTTTACACTAGCAATACCATTTGCATGTTAAACCAGTATCAGCAAGTATCACACGTTGCTGGAAGGAGCCAGCAAGGTCCAGGAGGAGAACTTGCTGACACTAGGTCTCTCTTTCTCCTTCCCCTCCTCCTGCCACCAATTTATCTTTTTATCTACTTTTTCTCTTCTCTGGATCCAAAAACATTGGATTTTTTTTTTTTTAATTGGGCTGAAATACGTGCTTCCAGGCACACCTTGACTAACGCACTACTGTGCCATCAGTCTGTCGGTTTCATTACTTTATACAGATGGTGAAACTTGATTTGTTAGGCCTTGTTTAAGCTCACCATTTAAGTAGCTTGCATTTCATCATCCCCCTGGCTTTCTTGAGAATCTTAATTTTTCCTTTTTGCTTCCTGTTGATGTAGAAGCTGATCCACCTCAAGGGCGACTGCTGTGCTTCCTCAGCAAGATAGTATTGTCTCTGGAATCAATTTCTAGAAGATCCAAGAATAATAACGGAAACTAGAGATGTGAAGCTCAGAGGCAAATTCCACTTTTTTTTTCTTTTTTTTTTTCTTTGGTTTTAAGGAGAGAAATTCAGCATTTCTGGAAACAAGATACATAGTGAGTATTATTTAGCATATTTTTTTTCCCAGGGAGCTGGGAGAAGAAACTGTATTGATAGCAAATGCCATGGTATCTTTTTCTTTAATCCTGAAAGGTGATCAAGCATCACAGTAACAGCAATGAGCTGAAAACCTCTATAAAAAGAAAAACAATTAAAAACATGTAAGGTACATTAAAACGCATTACCTTTCTTTTATTATCATTTTGCGTGAGTACAGAACTCACAGGCTGCAGTGGGAAAACTGTTGCAACATCAGGAATAACAGCCTGTTCTTAACCTTTTAGTAAGAACTTCACATATAATCAGTAAATAGGAAAAAAAAACATAATTCTTGAGATTAGTTCACCGTAATGGGATCTTTCTTCTGTCATCTACTTCCACTTTTCTTTTCTCCATCTGTAATCCTCCTTTCTAGGAGTCCAGGAGAGAAGAGGAGAAGCATCAAAACACAAATTAGACAGATTTTAGGTGCTTAATGTTCCTTTAGAAATACACTCCTTTTACAGTGTGGATTTACAGATAAATCTTCGTGGTTTGAAAATTTCAGTGTTAGAAGATGTATATATTGTTTGAACGAAAGGAGGATTTTAGGCATTTGAGTCAAAATTATTTCGAAAAAAGATATTTTAGGAAAGTATTAAATTCATTTCTAGCCTGTCTTTGGTATCAGCATGTTCTGTGATAAATAAATATTTTTAAAAAAATAAAACTATTAATTTTTCATCTTATATTTCCCAGAAAATATACTTCCAGTTTCTTAGCAAGGAAGAGGGAGAGAAAATATTAATTTTATATGTGCAGTGAATGATAGTCCAGAGTTTTGGATGCTGCAACAAATTGTATGTTCATCTCTTACTAGTCAGAAATTATAAAATCAGTAGCCTCAAACTTCTAATTTCACACATTTCTTTTATTCCACAACAGTTCATCTGAAAACTACAATTTTGTAAGTTTTTAAATGACAGTCACAGTGATCATAACCACACTACTGTGTATGAAAGAACTGCATCCAATAAGCACAACCTGTAGAAATGCCTTTTAACTCAACAGGAACAATGCTGAAGCAGATTTTACAGAGTAGGCTTAGTGTCATGCTAAGGAGAATTAGCCTGTATTTTGAATTAGTACATTTTTTGTATTAGTTTAGTCACAAGTGAGTAAAGATTTTTCATAGTTTTCAAATTCTGTTCTATAGTGTGTTGCTAGCATGCTTAAGAGTTGTATAAGCAAAAAAAAAAAGGTAAAAAAAAAGTAAATTGCAAGAAAGGTAAAATTGGGGAAAGGAAAATACAGCCTGATTTCTTTGTGGAGGTACAGCAAAAAGTTGTAGCTTTCCCCATTAAAATGAAGAGGTTTGGGGGATCTTTTTAACTCTGAGATGTAGCTGTCTCAGTTTTATTTAGGATCTCCTAGGCAATCAGACTGAGAACCACTTTTCCCTTTTATGAAAGCATGAAGAGATTTTTCTTTCACACAGAAAAGTTTCTTTTTCCCTCTCAGATGATTTACTAAGAGTTTGTACAAAGACTTCAGTCTCCTGTGAAGCCTCCTAATTTGTTCATCTTTGAGCATACACAAGGATGTGATAACCTAATATTTTTAATGCAAAAATATGCAGAAAATGCACTTAAAAATACCATAGGGACACTTAATACAGTAAAAAGAAATTGGAAAGGCACATCTGCATTTTGTTTTCCTCTCACTTAAGCCACCCTTGGAAATGATGGCTTGGCTATTACTCGTGTGATATTTTGAATACCTTACAATTTGTTAGTGAAATTTGTCTCAGAGATTTTCCTCTACATGCAGTCTGCCAGTACACAGGACATCTTGAAAGCATCCTTTAAATAATATCTTTCATACATTGCTCTATTTTTTATTATTAATGTCTTTCAGAGGGTGGGTTGTGAACACAGTTCTCTCTACTTTTCATGGACAGAACTGCTATTTCTGGAGTTGTCGTCTCCAGCTGTGTCACAAAAGTTTAAAAATAAATAGATATACTGCAACCTGGTGAGACTGCTGTACTCCTGTGGTGCTCATTCTTGCTCCTCAGTGAGTTACACCAGTTCATCAGGTGTAGTCTAAGGGAAGTTCCGCCCTGCTCTCATGTACTGGTAGAGAAAGGTTTTGAAGTAGTCACCTTTTTCTTGGGAACAGAGAGGAAACTTATCTGTTCTTGTTAAGCATATAATAAAACGCGTTGAAGATCCTTTCAAGTCTGCAGCAGTTCTGACATCGCATGGTGCCACTACAGGCTATTCCTGCAAAGACCTAGATTGTGAAGAAATATATAATCAACCCAGTCATACAAATCAGTGGAACTAAAATAATTATGTGAAAAACAGTTTTTCCCCTAAAGTATACCCTCCTTTTTCCCCTTCATATCCATTAGTCTTCATCTTGTACATATAAGACTTAGCCAGCCTCTGAGTACAACCACTGATGTGTCATTTACATAGCTTTCCCTCTTCCAAGCAGTCCTCTGTAGGCATTTTTGCTATTTTCTCCAAAGAGTGTGGGTTTTCCCTATCAGTGGAAAGTAACAACACCTTGAAATAAAATCAAAGCCACAAGCTCAGAATAAAAAGTTAACTTCAGAAATATAAAGACAGTACATTAGATGTGTCCTCCTAGTAGCTTAAAAAAATAAAAAGGGGAGGGAGTCTTAAATTATTTCAGCAAAAGCCAGCACAGTTAAAAGTAAGTACTACTCTGTTCTCTGGAAGAGAGAAGCAGAGAAAGCAGACAGTGCCTGTTGCCTTTCTAAAAAAAAAATGTGTTAAATCACTTGTAATAACCATCAGTACCTACACTAAAAAAAAAAAATCACAAACAAACAAAAAAACCCTCCTAACAATATATTGCTAAAATTAAAAAAAAAATGTTGCTTCAGGGCTTTAAAATTTACTACTAGAAAGCAAGACATTATATATAGTGCCAGCCCAGTGATTTGGCTTCAGCTTTACCTACTGCAAAGAAAGAGGTCAGGGTTAAAGAATAGTCAGAAGACTCCTGCCTTTGAGACCAGTAGGGATGAGAAGGATCTGCCCTTCTGGTCTCAGGGGAGGGAGGAAGTGCAGCTCACTTCTCTCTGGAGCACTCCCCAAGTAGATGTCTAGCTACAACAATGACAATAGTAATCACAATCTCGAAGATGGCAGAATAGATGAAAACAGCATGGGGTAGTATTAAAAAAAAGGAACAATCCTCGGGAGCTATTGAATACCCTCTGGAAGGTTGAGCATGTGTGGAAGACCTGAGTCTGATTGCTTTAGAACTTTCTCTTAACAGTGAATAGAGGGATTTAAGACAGCAGGTATCAAAACATGCATTGCTGGAGTCTAAGACAGCGGAAAGCAAAAAATGTGAATCATCATTAGTCATTATAAGGAAATAAAGGGATATGTTCTGAATACAGATGAAGCCCTTGACAGAGGGGATGACAGCTACTGAAAAGACAACAGAGCTCTCCAGTCTTCCTTATAATGATGGCACTGCAATTGGATTTTACAAGAAGCATAGTCTGTTTGCTCCTTAGTCGTTATTTTTGAATCAGCTAGGGCCTGACACATCGCTGCTCCAACAAATAACTTATCATTGAGCTTACAAAAGGTTAAAGTTCTCTTTATTTATATATCAGCAGAGCAGAATAGCTGTGAGAGACAGTACTCACTATTCACCATCATTTCTTGAAATTGTGTCCCTAAAAGTTGAACTGTGACACAGGCTTTTAGCTAAGGACATTGTTAGCACTCAGTTATTGTGGTGACTGTGCAAAGGTGTACTGAACACATTCTCAGCTGCACAGCTCCACGGAAAGCATAAAGGGGTAATATTTCCTCCAGCCTAGACACAACCCTATCTCTGTCCTAATTCCAGCTAGGATAGACTTAATCTTCACAGGAAGCTGGGAGGGGACACAGTTGGTATAGCTTACCAGTTAGCCAACAGCTGAGATATCTTACCCAAATTAGCCAAAGGGATATTCGATACAATGTGATGTCATCCTAAGTATATAAAGTCGGGAGGGTACCCATGAGGTTTTTTGCTACTTGGGAGTGAGCTAGGTGTCAGAATCTGCCAAAAGCTATTACAAAGTGGATCACCTGTTTATTGATTTTTTTAATTTTTTTTTCATCTCATTGTTTTCTCTTCATTTGCTGTTCTGTTAAACTGTTTTTATTCCAGTCCTTGAGTTTTGCCTTTCTTTTTCTCCTGTTTGTCCTAAATATCCTACTGTGGAAGAGGGAGAGAGGGTTTTTTTCAGAATAAGGTAAGTATAGAACAAATAAGTTCAGGTCAGGTTAGGAAACCTAAAGCTGTGAGAGAATTAAATCTGGCCAGGAACATGAAGGGTAGTAAGAAAAGCTTCTATGGGTACGTTGCAGATAAAAGGAAGTCTAGGCAAAATGTGGACCCTCTCTGGAAGGAAACAGGACACCTGATTACCTGGGATGTGGAGACGCTGAGGTATTTGATGACTTTTTTTTTGCCTTAGCAAGTCTGCTAGTGACACCAAGCTGTGTGGTACGGTCAACATGCTGGAGGGAAGGGACACCGTCCAGAAGGACCCTAACATATGTGAGAGGTGAGCCCATATGAATCTCATTAATTTCAACAAGGCTAAGTGCAAGGTCCTGCACATGGGTTGACGTGACTCCCAGCATCAATACAGGCTGGAGAAGGAAGGGATTGAGAGCACCCATGAGGAGAAGTATCAGGGGGTATTGGTGAATGAAAAGCTCAACGTGACCTGGCAATGTACGGTCACAGCACAATTTCTCATGACCTGACAACTCAGTGACCAATACAGCCTGTGCCAAGTAGTAATTCACAGAATGAAAAACTGAAAAACAATACTGAAATTATTCTGAACAGCAAGAGGCAGGGGTTGGGGGGGGGGGGGGGGGAGGGAAGGCAAGCCAGCAAGCTAGCCAACCCCCTCTTACATTCTAAGCATGTTTTCTGTGGTATGGAGTACTTCCTTTGGCTAGTTTGGGTCAACTGTGCTGGCTATACCCCTGCCAGCTTCCTGCACCTGAACATTAGCAAAACATGGGGAGCTGGAAAGTGTCCCTGGTCTCTTTAGCAACAATTAATAATATCAGTGTCTTATCAATACTCTTCACATACCAAATCCCCTACTAAATACAAAACACAGCAGCTACTTAAAAAAAAAAAATTAGCTCTATCACGGCAAAAAATCAGGACACTCAGGTAACCAGGTCTCCCATTTCCTCCCAGAGAGGGCCCACATTCTCCATGGTCTTCCTTTTATCCTCAACACACCTATAGAAGCTTTTCTTGTTTCCCTTGATGTCCTTGGCTGGATTTAATTCTATCAGGGCTTTAGCTTTCCTAACCTGATCTCTGACTGCTTGGACAATTTCTCTATATTCCTCCCAGGGTACCTGTCCTTGCTTCCATCCTCTGTAGGCTTCCTTCTTGTTTTTCAGTTGGTCCAGGAGCAACTTGTTCATGCATGCAGGCCTCCAGGTGTTTTTGTCTGGCTTCCTCTTTGTTAGGATGCATCACCCCTGAGCCTGGAGAAGATGATCCTTGAATCAGCTTTCTTGAGCCTCTCTTCTCTCTGTGGCTTTATCACATGATACTCTACCAAGCAGATCCCTGAAGAGGCCAAGGTTTGCTCTCCTGAAATCCAGGGTAGCGAGTGTGCTGTGCGCCCTCCTCACTACACTAAAGATCTTGAACTCCATAATTTCACACTTACAGCAGCTAAGGCTGTTCTTGAGCTTCACATTCCACACCAGCCCCTCTTGTTGGTGAGAACAAGGTTCAGCATAGTATTTCTCCTTGTTGGCTCCTTGGAGAAGGAAATTACCAACATATTCCAGGAACCTGCTGGATTGCTTATGCCCTGCCTCATGATTACCACAGCTTATGAAAGAGTGTCTCAGCGGAGTACATCCCTCCACACTGGTTAAATCATTCCTGTGGCTCTTTTTTGCACCACTTCCAATTTTTTAACATCATCTTCAAAATGCATAAACCCAACTGAATCGTACTTCAGAATCAGACTCTCCACTGCAATATTCAGGAATGGTATAAAGACTATGGGGAAAAAAAAGACAGCCATTGAGGAATTATAGGTAATGATCTCACAGTGTGTAAGCAAAGAGTCAATGTTATTTTACAGTTAAAGTGCAGGACAGGAATTCAAATGTCTGGGTTTTAGTTCTCACAACATTGAAAACTGTTATGTAAATTTGGGTAATTATTTTTCAAAGTTCTCTGATTTTGCTGTTCCTGATGTACTAAACTGCAAGTAGGACCTTCTCAGAGGTCTTGCAGAATTTAATTCTTTATAGCATCTAAATGCTTTGGGATCCCCATCTGGAAATCATTACTACAATTGGCATTCATATACCTTACTACATTTTTGTTAATGTGACATCTATAAATATATTCTAGAAATCATTACAAAAATATCTTTAAAGTACTTGTTTGCAATCTAAAAGAATATTTAATAAAGTTGAAGAGAGATAGGAGCAGTTCTCTGATTTTATGTCTGAAAATTGAGGATATGAAAGACAGAAAACATTCTTAAGACAAGTGTCCATCTTCCCCTTTAACAACAAAGTGCAATGTATTTATGCTTCTCTACTAATTCAGTATAATTCTTCTAAATACATCAACAAAAATACATATTTATGTACAAAGTTTAATTCTAAGGTTAGGGGACACAATGGAGCCTAATTTTATTATACTATGTATTTTTCCTAGAGGTGAATATTGATTTCACAACGTCAAACAAACTGCAAAATATATTATAACAAAACAATTTGAACTGCTGATAATTATTACAATTAACTCGCTGTGTCCTACTAATGAAATGTTCAAGCATCCGAGAATTCCTGACTATCAGAAACTAATGGATATTCTGAAGAGGATGTCATTTTCTGTAGCAATTTGTTCTTGGCCAATTTAATGTTCCCTCAAAAGAGTTTTCTGTTCCCAAAAGTCTCATTTGTGGCTTTGCAAAGGAAAAGATCATGACACTATAGTTTCAGTGCTTATTTTGTCTTCAGAAGGCTCAGGTCTGTTCACTTTGCTGTTATGCCAGGAGCATATAATCCAAAACAAAAGAAGACTTGAATAATTTTTTTACATTTGTTTGTTAAACAGAACTGGAGGATTCTCATTTACAGCAGTGTTAAATGTGAACTAATTCGACTGAGGTGTATAGAGTTTTGGCTGAAAGAAGGACACTGAAGCATGGTGCGTTTTGTCTAGCTGTGTTTCTATGTCGTGGGTGCTACTCTGGCTGTGAGAAACCTCGTTATTATATTTCTCTTGATCCCTGTTGTGCTGCTGTAAGACTTGTGATGCTGTTCCAGTGCCTGACCATGATGCTGCTGCTATTTAGGTTTCAAGAACAAGCATCCAAATGGAGTTTAGCTATTCAAATCCAAACAGTGCCTGCAGCAGCCCTTTGATAGAAAGAGCAAGTTGGGAACAGCAAGGGACAAATCCCTCCAAGCTTATTTCTGTCCACATGCATTTCTTGCGCTTGCAATGCCACTTGCACATCAATTAAATGTTGCTCTGAAATGGAATCTTTTCTGCAGGGAATCATATAGCTGAATAGCTGATTTGGAAATCCCTTTATTGTGACACTGTAAAAACTCATGATACAACAATTTAATGTGTAATTTGCTTTATGAAATACTGTTATGTATTTTTCAAGAGGGAGCACTTTGATCAAGGATGGCATCACTTCTATAGGACACCTGTTTTACAGAACAAACTTCTCTAGTGACTGACATCTTGGGAAAACATATTTCTCAAAAGCTACAGTGTCTGCAAAAACATTAGACAATTAAATTCCTTTTTTGAGATTTGTGTTTCCAGCATCTTCATTTTGTTCTTTGGAGAAATAATATAATTAATAGGGACAAGCAGATATTATTAATTATTTCTTCAACATCACTTGTATATTCTTGTGTATTGAACTTAAAGGAGAACATGGTTTGTGATGTAAGGGTCTTACCATCTTCTGCAAATAAACGATATAATTAAAATAAATATACAATCATAGCCTTATGAATCTTCCCATAAAATACAAAAGAAAGTCAGTGAGAAGAAAAGCTTTATATACCTTCATTAGATGTCTATATTATATTACATAGTCTGAAGAAAAACAGTCTCTCTTTGAATTTTTAAATAAAATTTTCAATAAACTGGGGCGGAATTTCCAAGGATTACTTTAAGACCTTTAATCTTTTTTTTTTAATGCAGAAAATATATTAGCGCTTTGCTGATTTTTAAAGCAGGAAATACATCAGTTCTTTGCTGAATCAGGGCCTAAAAGAGCAATCCAGTCACACTCTTGGACAAAAATATCACAGTGTGTAAAATATCCATAATGTGATTTTTTTTTAAAAAAAAAAAGGTCATTTTGAAGCTTAAAAAAAAATAAGAGTTGAAGTTTTGAAATATTTCCACACATACAGTAAGCAGTATATAGGTTCACTAATATATTCACACAGCTTAGCTAATTACGCAGCTTGAACAAAGAGCTTTGTGTCACTGGGGATAGAGTTAAGGAGCGGGTAAGTCCATTCTGGAGTTAAATGGCAGAACAATAGTTCTTGTAAGACGCCTATAAAATAGACATGCAAGTGTACATTACTGAGGGATGAGTGCAAATGCAATCAATTACGTATTGACCACCGAACTCACTTGTGCCTATGGGAAACAAAAAGTAACCAAAAAAGCAAGCGAGAGAAGCGTTGATAAAGCTTAAGGGAAAGCACAGGGACAGCCAGTCTATTCTGTGCATTGGAGTACAACACAGATGCCACAGCTAACAGAGATCAAAGGCAGAAGTCCTCATCATGCCATGCTTCTGCAATGCGTACCAAGAGGAGGAACCAAGTCAATTATCTCAGCAAGTCTGAGGGAAGCATTAAGTTTTGGGGGAGAGCTCTGAGCAGGGAAAGATCTGGAAGCAAATAAATGACGAAATTGCCTGGTTTTTGAACCTGGCTATGATCACTGAAAGAGGACTTTATTTTTGTAAATAGGCAGGATGTCAAAAAAAAGAAATACCTGTCTCTATCAGGAACTTCTCCTAAAGGGAAGACCCCATAATATCCCAAACATGGAGTTTTCCACTTAAATCGCAAGACAAAATATTATTGCCAAGAGGCACAAAGAACAATTAATTAGTGTGACCAATATGTGTCCCTACATCTGCTATATTCACTTAGAGTCTGCTGTGCCAAATGAGTTCACTACCTTTTTGTGACACAGTGTGTCTGGTTATATATTTGTACTGCATTTAGCCAATAGAGCCATGATTTTGACTACAGACTTCAGGTGCTATCACAGTTTTTTCTCATTTCATCTTTATTTTAAAATGGCAAAGTAAATTGCCAGTGAAAAAATTAGAAAAGGCTGAGCTTTTGGAGGACTTTGGGATACTCTGTGCTACAATACAAAAGCCCTATTAACTTCTTTTTTCTCGAAACATAGATGTGGGCTCATACATTTAGCAAATATCTGGGAACAGTTGAATTGTGTTACAATTTCTAGCACACTGTTCTTCTATGACCCTTTTTTTACTACAGTTTCTCCCCTCCTACTTCTTTTTCAGACTCCATAGCCAGGCTCTCATAAAGAGTTGCTTAGAATGATTCACATTTTAAGAGTACTATAGATATGTAAAACACGAATTAGTCTTACTAAAAGAACTACAATCAGAATGTAAAGCAGAGGAAGTAGCTGTAAGGTTTGCTGTAGCCTGAGTACCAACTTCAGCTCTTGGACTCACTACTTCATGGAAATTGTGCAACCTACCACACAGGGCAGACAGATCTCACACTGTGCATCTTTCTCTGATGAGTTCAATTAGGCATATCCTAGGCTTTCAAGCTCGGCATGCTCGGGCAACTTATTTGTGTTTCTAAAACAATCTTTTTTTTTTTTTTTTTCCCTAAAGAATCTTTACCGAATATTCCCGTGAATCAAAGACTGCAAATGTAAAGTATCTGACATCTCTGTACCCTTCTTAAACCTGAAGGTCATTATCACATTCAAAGGTCTGAAATGCACGTAACACACATTTTAATTCTGTCAATGTGACAGAATAAGCCAGGAGTGAACAAATTAAGACATGTGTCGTCACATTCCTGGAAGAATGTCAGAAGACATTGAAGGTAACCACAGTAACAAGTCCCAGCCCTAGCAGAACTTCAGCCATAAAATGAGAAAATGAGCACAGACATCAATTGAACTCCCAGCTGAGTCATATGACACCATTAAGCACAGAGAAAAACTTTCTTGCCTAATATCAAGACAGTTGAAATCAGCTTTATTAGCTGAGTTTTTAATTCTTCATTGTTCACAGCAGAACACTCCTACCTAAAAAAACTCAAAACTGTTGGTAAGCTAAGCTAAAAAGATTGCTAGCTATTGGTAAGCAGGAAAAAATCTTTACTTCAGGCACTTTATGAAGGACACAATAAACCAAAGTAAGACAGCTGAACAACTTCTTGCCTCCTGCAGTGGATTTTAAATACCCAGAGAAATAAAAGGCTGTCATCACCTCAAGCAGTTTATGGTCAGCCTTGTAGACAGGCTGAAGCAGCATGCCATGAGAGTATGAGGCCAAGACAGAGAGTCAAACTCAAGCTTTTGGCTTCCCTGCCTAACAGAGGCTCAGATAGGTCACAGAGGTGAATCGCGCAGAGCTTTTGATAGAGTGTTTGAAACAGGCAAGTATTTTCCGTTGTTCATTTTTGCTTCTGGAGGCACACAGAAAGCATATTTGTGTTGCCAGTTGGAAAAGACTTGCCTTTTTACCACAGCAGTGTTCATCTGCCATTTTTTCATGACCAAAATGTTGATGACTCACTGCAGAACAAATGTGATGGATACAAGAGTAATCAAGCAGTGAGTGAATCTGATCAGAGCATTTCACATTTGAGACTTGTTTCCCCTTCCTTATCCCAGGCTGAAGTAATGGTGAACTATTTTAATTAATCTGCCATAGAATGTCATAGTCAGTCTAAATGAGTTCAAAAGATTTTTATACAATCCATAGTGCATCACAAATATCACCTTCAGCTACAGTCATTAAATCAGAGAGACATGCAGATAAGATGACAGGTGTAGCATAAAAGAATAAAATATGGTAGAAATCAATTACAGTCAAGTAATTTTTCTTCCTTAAGCAACATTTTTTTAATAAAAGATAAATTACTACAACAAAAGTTACTATAATTTCCTTAACAATTTAAAGATCTACATATATTTCCTAAAAACTAAATTTCACTCTTTCACTGTAAATTATAAATTGTCTAGTTTTCCATAACTGCTATAGTTCATCACATTGGAAACTGTGCCACCTGCATTGAGAGATACATTAGTAACTCATGTCCTGAACAATCAGATGTAATTAATATGATAGTCACGATTAATATAATGTTTTCATATCTAAGATGAAACAGGCAGATGGCGACAAAAGTCTCACATGCATCTGGTACCAAATAACAGGAGCTTGACAAGAGATTTTTTTGCTTGACTTACTGTTTACATATTTGATTAAGTCCTAAGAGATTTTATGTGTGAGTAAGCTAGAGACCAAGATATCCCATAAAAATTCCAGCACTGTGTTGTGGTTTAGCCCTAATCATCACATAGTTTGTCCCTCTCCCTCCCCTGCGGGATGGGGGAGAGAATTTGGAAGAAAGAAAAACTCGTGGGTTGAGATAAGGACAGTTTACTGGAATAGCAAAGGAAAATTAAAATAATAACAAAATATAAGGATACTAAAATATACAAAATGAACAATGCACAATTTCTCACCACCTGATGTCCCAATAACTGATACAGCCCATCCCAAGCAGTGATCATGGAAATGAAACCGAGTAGCAAGTAAGGAGCAAGAGAGAGATGCCCCCAGCCAACCTCCACTTATATACTGAGCATGACGTTTATGTCATGGAATACTCTCTTTGGCCATTTTGGGTCAACTGTTCTGGCTGTATCCCTCCCGGCTTCCCGCACCTGCACATTAGCGAGACCTGGAAAGCCAGATAGTGTCTTTGGTCTCATTAGCAACAACTCATAACATCAGTGTGTTTATCAACATTCTTCACATACAAAATCCAAAACACATCAGCTACTAAGATGAAAATTAACTCCATCCCTGCTGAAACCAGGACACATGGTAATTTTCCAGTTTCAAACGTAAAATATGTATAGCGCGTGTAGCCCATTATCTTCCCATCTTAAGAAGAGAGTCAACCTTTTCAAGCCACGCAAAAAAAAAAAAAACCAAACATTCTCAGCAATGCGATAGACTACATAATTAGCCAGAAGAATCTCTCATTATAGTAGAAGCCCAGTTATGAAATGAAACACAGACAATGAATGTATTTCTGACATTTTTTTCCAGTTTGAAAATCTAAGTCCCACAGAGTTTTACTGGGATAATGGTTATGATACCAGTGTTAATAAGCATGGACTGCCTCTCCCACCTCTTTCTGAGAGCAGCTTTCACAATTTCACAAATTTCTTCTGTACAAATTGTACATCTGAGCAGTGTATCTGACAGCTTAACTCTGTCTCCTGCTGTTACTTTCTCAGATCCATCTTACTTCTGAAAATCTAGCCAGTGGAGGATGAAATAATAACTCTGTCTTTTTAATAGCAGGTTAATTTTTTGAGCTTTCATGATATATGAAAGATACATTCTGTAAACCCATCTCCTGCATATATCTTGAATCTTTCATGAGAGAGGGTCTCTCATTCTCTCATATTGAAGCTATTCCATGTTTTTATGGAATAATTAGCATTGAATTAGGGCAACAGTAAGAATAACTCCTCACTTTTATTAGTTTTGTGGTAGAGGACTCAGGCTAAGATACAGTCCTTGTTTTCCATGTGCCTTAGCATGGTTTCTCAAAAGAGAAAACTTACAAGAGTTGAACTGAATGTGCCAGAGACTTAGAATCTAAGCCAAAAGTACAGAAATTTTCTTCAGTTTTCATTACAAGCAAAGTAGAGGAAACTTGGAGAAAAGGGTCTCAGATCTAAGTGGATTGAAAAGTATCTTTGAAAGCAAGAAAAGAAGTAAGGCTGCAAGAAAAGGAGAAAGGGTTTAATCAGTAGTGTGAGTTATGTGTTACAGGTCAGTATGTTTAGAGAAGTGAGAACTGCAAAAGCCAAGATATATTAGATCTTGCAAAGGATATTAAAACAAATACAGAAAAAATTCCTTATCCACATAATTAAAAATAGATCAAGGAAAGAGATTAAATATAATCTAGATACGGCCCCAAAACCTGAATTAATATTTTGCCTCAGTTTTCAGTATAGTTGAGAACATTAAGCATAATAGAAGAGGCAAGCTAGCTTATAGAAATCAGATTCTAGAAATGTAAATTACCATAAGCAGAATGAAAAAAAAAAAAATCTCACTAGATATTCAATGCACTTAGGTTGGGGGACATGATAATCCCTCTCAGAAAGATGATATGATGTCTCAGGTAATTACAAGTCTTTCAGCTGAGTATAGCTACTGGTTTCAGTCCATCTTGTACCACTGCAGTTGTGAAAAGAAAAATACGATTTGGGCACTTATTGTTATATAATGACTTAGAACTAATTTGAAGGAAAGAATGAATTAAGACTTAAAAGTAAAGGGATAATAAGATTTTAAAAACCCTGTGAGCTCATAAAAATTGTGATAGCCAGGCTAACAGACTACCTAGATGATTAAAAATGAGTAGTAGATAAATGAAATGAAAGAGAAATTACTGATACAGATCCCAACGTAGAATTTGATATCATAAATCATACTAATAAAAATTAATAGTATAGAGCACAAGGTCATGTAATTTGGGATTAATAACAACACTTTTTGCTATCAACTAGGATTTCATCAGTTTGAAGGGATAAAAGGGGAAGAACTGCTTTCATTTGACCATAGTATAACTATGGGCCATGGAGTTGAAGTGGCTGCAAACAGACAGGACAATAGGAAAATGCAGGCATGGGGAGAGGTGGTGCAAAATCTAACTTTTTTTTTTTAAAAAGATACATACATGAAAGTTGTCATTAGGACAAAGCTGCCTCTGTCAGTTGAAAGGTTTACCTTTAGATTTTTATGCCACATACTCCTAACACCTGTTAGTTTAATGTGATGCTTAGTAAAACTATATATATTTTTTTATTAAATTAAAACTCTCATGTGGAATAATACATAGATCCTTTTTTTAGAAATAAGAATACCATTCCAGATTATTCAGACAGACATTCACTCTTTAGAAATGGCACTACTGGAACACCAATAGCCTAATAATGGCACATAAAAAAGAACACAATGACACAAATACATGCACAAGAATAAAAATAATATTTTGGCAATGCCTGCACATATATGACCATGAGATTGATAGTAACTGTCTAGATCTTATGCACTGTTTCCCACAGATTAACTTTTATATAGAATATGAAGCATACTAACATCCTTATAAATAATAATTTGATTAACCTCATAGCTTTAGATTAGATTTCTGGAAAAAAAAAAACAACAACAACAACAACAAAAAAAAAAACCAAAAAACAAACCCAAACATAAGGATACAATCTCTGCTACAAAGTTTTCAACTTAAGCTTCAATTAAAATTTTACTAAAGGATATTGTGCAGAGAGATGATGTCAAGATAAACAGGCAGAGAAAGTACCTTGACTACTGTCAAATCTGTTGGTCTTGTGTTTCTTTCCTAAGACAAAACATGCCATACATATCTTACATGCTTCTACTTTCACATTCCACAACTGACTGCATGTTTCAAGAGAATTAAAGAGGAAATTCATTTTTTAGAGCATACTGAACTCAAAACAGGGCTTAACAGCACTTGATTGACCAAAAGGGAGACACAGTCTACTGAAGCTCAAATAAAAACCATGGAACAGAGGGAGCTGCAGTGTAATTATTTGCTTAGTAATAATTCATAAGTTCACATTTTTTACTGACAAACCCTCCCAGGTGCAACTCTGTAAGGAGTGTTCTGTTAAAACATATACCCAGGGGCTGTTTCCATTTCTGGAATATAAAACTCAAAAAAGTGAAAAGGCTTCTAAAATTTTTCATCTCAGGTTGTTACATCTAGTTTCTAGATGCCAAGGACACACTTGACTATATAATTTTATTGGCCAGAAACAACTTCATATTTTGATAAAACTTTGAAAAACAAAGACTATTTAGTGTTCTATATAGAATATTACAAAATCTCAGAAGAAACAATTGAACAACCATAAAGATGTTCTTTAAGGTTTCCTTTCAGAAAAATCAGAGCTGCTTACTGATGCTTAGCCACCATTCTTTCCAATTCTTCTATAAACACAGTCTAGTGTAACTGCTTTGTCAGATGAACTATTGTTTTCCAAATAGCATGACAAAACTCCATAACTACAAGTATTTAATTCATAGAATAATTCAAATACATATTAGCATTCTCAAATATTTTAGGAGTAAACAGGAATATGATAAAATAAACGTCCGTTAGTTTGGTATAAAATTTTACATTTTTAAAATGAAAAATGACTAGGTTTTTTTCTATTATTCTGAATGTTCCCTTATTCAAACCCATTTGTTTATGTATCTGAATAAAAGAAGTAATTTATGTCTCTCAGGAAGAGTTCCTCCAGCTTTTACAGGCTTCCATGGATTAATCATATGCTAGATTTTTTTTTTGCAGTAAGGTTTTACTGAAAACTAAATTGATCTGCAGGGTCTCTCATAGTAGCAATTTGCCAAGTAAGGATATCATCAGTATCCATATAAATGGATAAAAGTGTAATATCAACACTGTTTAGAGACAACGTATTATCTCTAACTCTAAATTAAACAATGAGATTATATGCCTTAATGACACAATAAACAAACACATCTTCAAATTCTTATTTTTAAAATGATATGACTAAACTAAATAATTCCACTGTGATATCACCACCTGTGCCCTTTTTTAATGAACCTCATTGTTAAATAGTTATTTCAGTGATTCAAATACCTGGAATAATTCACTATCCTGACATGAAGTTCACAGTGACTTCACGCTTCCTGTTACAAACTCCAAAACCGGTACTTAAAAAGTGACAAGGCGGTTTTCTTATTTTATTTGGCAGAAGTGATCTTAAGAGGAGTGTTCTTTCTGAGACTTTATATTCTCCACAAGTTCCCTGACACTATTGCCAGGATGCTCTAAAGTGAAAATCAATGTGAGATGCAATGTTTTTGTAAACAAAAGGACAAAAAAAAAAATTCCTAAAAATAAAAAATCATGGGGCTTCTTTCCCAACAAAATTTTGTAACAGATTATCTCTGCTTTCCTATACCTGAGACTGACTATGGATTACTAAAACTACCGGTTACGTAAAACTAAACAATTAACTGTTAAACCTTTTTCAATGAGTAGCATTGGAGTTTCTTGCTCCCATTCAACTCAATCTGCAAAGACTCACATCTACGGGAAATCAAATAATATTTTATTGTAAGGTAAAACCCTGTATTCATGGCCTCAAGAGAGTCAGTGGGAATTTTGTCTTTGATTTCAATAGGATCAGGATGTCACCCATAATTACAGTGCTTGGGGGGGGCATAAGAAATGCTGTCAGGTGACTTAATTCCACTTTGCAGTGTACTTGCTGTAAAGGATCCTGCCCCAGGCACGAAAACTCTAATTTTACAAGGTGACATGAACACAAGTTAGAGACTATTCATGTTCTTTTCACATATATAATACTGCTGATTTTTCCTTAATTGGAGTAAAGGTCTGATTATTCCCCAGAGACACTTCAATGTGTTTCTTTGGACCAGACTTTAATCCCTCTGCTGATCTATCATTTCTTGGGTCTATTTCACTTGACAAGGCCTTGTGCAAAGCCATGCTCCAAAATTCTCTAATCAAGACAATGTAATTGATTGCTTACAAACAACTCTAAGACCTGTGCTCCCACCAATGAACAATAGGTCATGGATCTTGGCATCATATTAGAGTTTGACGGCAACCAAAAACTTCTCAGATCACTTTTCAGATCAGCACATAAGCAGATGCACTACTTACACTGCATAAACATAATTATCATCTGTTAAACAATATCCATCTGACCTTGACTGCATGCTAGCTGAAGTGTGTGTACAGCACAAATGTAAAGACAATGAGCATAAGCTCATTCATTGCCTTCAGGGTAACAGATTTATTTCTGCACTCTGTATAGAATGTACACATCCAAGAAAGAAAAGGAGAAGTCCCAAATTGTAGCCTTCTCCCTCCTCTGCTGGAGCTGAATTCTAACCCCTCTTCACCAGAGCACTTTTTGGTGCTCATTTGGTCAAGAACACTATTAGAAGTAGCAGCATAAATCTTTAAAATAAATGTAACATTTACGATCACCTTCTGTCTCTGTGCTGAAAATGTTGATTTGTGGAGTTTAATTTTCATTTTTCACTTCCAGTTTTTCCCACTGTTTCACAGAGGTTGCTCAATTTCCTCTTTTAAAGTTAGTATTCCGCAGTAGATATTGTAAAATGGGTTTGAACGACCCATTAGCAGGAAGATGAAAAATTATTTGAACGTTACCTTACCTGGTTTTCAGATGTATGCTATATTTGGGACTTTTTTTAACCAATAGTTGATGTGACATTACATATGTGCATGCTATTAGTTTACACAGAGTTGCATAATAGGAATAATTTTCAGATGCGAAACTGTTCATCCACTGTACTACATATAGGTGTTGTTAAGTATTTTTCTGTGGTAGTTACACTTTCATTCTCATTCACCTAATTCACCTTTATCCCTAATTTTATTCTTGTGAAAGGACATGCTTGTCACCCAGTGTGTAGTGCAACTGCAACCTGTATCACTTGATAAAAATAAAAAGTTATTTATAAAAAGTCAAAGCATTATGCTTATACTATCACTGGAAAATCCATAGTATGTTGATACTGCTATAGGGTTTTTGATTACTAATAGTCAATGTAACTACAGTAGACATGATTTAGAAGTTGAATTAAGTTTAATATTTAGGGCTAGTTTAATATTTAGGGCTTACTTTTCATGATGTACTACTACTACAAGGGGAAAATGTCTACTGAAAGAATGCAAAATTTCTTCCTTCTGCAGTTCTGTTGCAAATTATTTCCCTGTCATCAAGTATAAAAGAAGGTCACTTCTTAAAAAAAAAAAAAAGAAGAAGAAGAAAAGAAAAAAAAAAGAGCAACAGGTTAAGGTCAAATGATGCCAATCTGATGTGATTTACACTGATTTTACACTTCTACTCGAATGAAGCTACTTTGATTTTTCACTCTTCATGGATCAGAATTGTATTCCCTGTTTTAATGTCACTGTATCACTGCTGTATTTTTTTCCCCTCTCCTTCATTGTTCTCACTTGCTGATGTCAATTTCCTTCTTTTATCACATTCTGATGAAGATGCCAGAGGAAAGCATCATTAGCAAATACAGAAGTCTTGAGTGACTGAGCTCCCATCTCTGGGAAAATCAAGGCACTGATGTTTAAACACCAGTTCCTTCATTTGACAAAGTCAAATGTCCTGCCAGGACAACTGAACTCCCAGTCTAACTCAAAAATTAGCTTTTTGGATTGCTGGGGGTTAAATCAAGCTGCCAGGAAAGCCAAGGGAGAGGATCTGACTCCCAGATGCCTCTGCTAGAGAAATTAATCCTGGAGCTTAGCATCTGTATCCTTCAACTGCCAAGCTTGCCCCAGTTGTGTGTTTCTCACTGGGCCAGATTAAAAAAGAATGATGAGCAGGAGCAAGTTCTGCACTATCAGTGACAAAAGAAGGAGGGAAAAAAAAAAACAGAAACAAAAAACTTTAAATCAAGCATGTCTTGCCATTGCATATGTATGCTAATGCACTCTGAAACAATGCCCTACTTTAAAGCTATGTCAAGAAAAGCCAGTCATGTCTGTCAGTTTGTTTTTGCAAGCAGTGTGGCAGTTAGAGGTGACAAATTTGTGCAGGTTCAAACTCCCATTAGGGTGCCACCTGTCAAGTTTTTCTTTGAGTATATAGGTTTATAAAATGTATTTTGTTTCAGGATGATAGCAATTCTCATCAAGCATTCCACTCTCGCATGCACCCTGTACACTCATGTAATGTGATTTCAAAATACAGATGGACTCCACCTGCTAAACTCAAATCCAGATCTGGGTGTAGTTCCCCTTACAAAGTTCAGACATTATATTCTGGGGATTTGAACTAGTCCCACTGTAGGTTGCAATCCATCTGTGAAGTTGGATATGTACTCAGGTTCTAAAATCCCTACTTCATAATTCATGTCAAGATTCTCATGTTTTTATTTGCGTAACTGTAGGATGCTTAGGAGCAAATTTTGACATTTTGCTTACCCATACTTCAGGAAAAAAAAACAATCCTCTGTAACTCCACCATTTTAGAATCTAGCATTTTCCAAAACTCAGTAAAATTTTCCTTTGCTTTTCCCCTTCTCAAAACAAAATTTGAGAGCTTCAATTATATCATTGGGAGACAAAATACAGGACAAAATATCACTGATCCTCTCACTATATTGATGGTAGACATAGAGTGAATCAGCAAAGTGAGATCCAACATAACAAAACTTGGTTTTAGAGATGTTCCTCAAAGACGAGTTCCCTGGTGATATGTCTACAATTTAAAGGGGAGAAAAATTAAACATAGAATCATAGAATAGTTTGAGTTGACATTTTAAAGGTCATCTAGTCTGACTTCTCTGCAGGATCTTCAACTAGATCAGGTTGCTCAGAACCCAGTCCAACCTGGCCTTGAATATTTCCAGAAATGGAACATCTTCCACCTCTCTGGGCAACCTGTTCCAGTGTTTCACCACCCTCATTGTAAAAAATTTCTTCCTTTTATCTAGTCCAAATCTACCTCATCCTAGTTTAAAACCATTACACCTTGTCCTATCACAACAGGCCCTGCTAAAGTGTTTCTCCCCATCTTTCTTATAAGCCTCCTTTAGGTACTGGAAGACCACTATAACTCGCATAGAATCATAGAATGGTTAGGGTTGGAAGGGACCTTCAAAGGTCATCTAGTCCAACCCCCCTGCAAGGAGCAGGGACATCCCTGACTAGGTCAGGTTGCTCAGAGCCTCATCCAGCCTGGCCTTGAATGCTTCCAGGGATGGGGCCTCCACCACCTTTCTGGGCAACCTGTTCCAGTGTTCTATTCATATATAAGGTCTCTCCGGAGACTTCTCTTCTCCAGACTGGGCAACCCCAACTCTCTCAGCCTGTCCTCATAGGAGAGGTGCTCCAGCCCTCTTGTCACCTTCGTGGCCCTCCCCCAGACTCACTCCAACAGATCCCTGTCCTTATGTTGAGTACTCAAAAACTGGACACAGTACTCCAGATGGGATCTCACCAGAGAGAGTAGAGGGGAAGAATCGTCTCCCTTGATCTGCTGGCCATGCTTCTTTTGATGCAGCCCAGGATGTGGCTGGTTTTCTGGGCTGGAAGCGCACATTGCTGGCTCATGTTGAGCTTCTCATTCACCAGCACTCCCAAGACCTTCTCCTCAGGGCTGCTCTTGATACATTCTCTGCCCATAATAATCCAGCTCCATAGTTTCAGTAAGACATCTGTAGCTTTATGCTGCAAGATGACTCTGTGCATGTTACATTTAAGGAAGATGCTGTCTTGCTGGTAGGAAATGTATCTCCTTGAATATCTACAATGTGCTATAGGGAAGGATAATTTTTTTTATCTGCGTTATAGAGAGACCAGAGTACATTGAATTTGTTGATAAGAAGAAATGAGGGCTGGGAGAAGTAGCAGAGTGAGAAACTCGTAAATGCTATTCAGCTGTTCTTGCTTGTGCTGGAGGAGTCTATAAGTAAGTATGTATCAGAAACTGGGGTACAATGCTCAGATTAGCAGATACCTTGCTTTCTCCAGAAAGATCACACATCAGAATACATTATTCAGTCTTTTGCAATACAGGTCTATACACAGCCATTTTCTTCAGTACGGGTGGTCATGCCTACTAGTTTAACATCATGTGCCATGGCTGGGTTTGTGTGGCCAGACTGTATCCAGAACATTCTCTCAGTGTTAAGACTTTGACTAGTATGAGATATCTTTGAAAACATAAGCACATGCAAAAAGCAGAAAATTGTTTCTACAACCACTTCAGACAAAAAAAAAAAATTATAATTTTTTTAATTTGTTCTTTACTCCGTGAATAATGGTTTGGTCAACATGGCTGAGACTTGTAAAAGCTTCTATTGCTGTTAAAGGACACAGTGCTTAAGATGATGTAATTTTAAGCAATACCACTTTAGAGAGCACTGGAGTCAAGTTGTTTTAAAAATTCAGTTTTTATTTTCTTAAGTAGGAAAGCAAAAGGTGTATATTACCCAAATAGCTACTCATTTTGAAAACATTGGACCACACTACTGAATATTGTTGCTTATATATAGCTTTGCTACAACACACATTTGCTATTGCTACAATGGAGAAGAATACAATGACAAATATTTTGGAGAACAAAAGGAAATGTTTCTACATACAGAAAATGCAGTTTATCCAGTTAAAAAAAAAAAACACCAAAAAACAAAACAAAAAAAAAACCAAAAAAAAAACCCCAAACTTTTGATGGTAGAATTCTCTCCAACTCCAGAAATAGTTTTTCCAGTATTTTTTTGTTTTTCAGAAATCCCTTCTTTTCAGATCCTTAGGGAAAAACGCATATATTTTCCTTTTTCTCTTTCACAAATGAAAATGTAAGACAATTTCGCCACTATTTTCTGGCAAAAAAAAAAAAAAACAACAAAAAAAACCATGTGTGTGTGCCACAGAACAAATTTAGGCTCTAAGCTCAGTTATTTTCCACAGATTATCAGAAGTAAAGCAAATGAAAATTCACTAGATTGGTAGATAAGTGTGTGAGCTGTTGTAACAAAAGGAATGTTTATGTTATTTATTTACTGTAACTTACTATGTGAGCATTACAATGTTTGTTAAAAACTGAAGTAGCTGGAGCTAAGGGAGGAAGTTTTCCTTTTTTTGCTTTGTTATACCTGTTTTACTCTGGACCACATTGACTCCTGCCCCAGAAGACTTGGCCTTTTCTCAAGAGCAACTGAGTAAGCTCTACTGGAAGAAATATCTGAAACACATAGTGAAGCAGGCAGAGAAAAACACGGAAAATGGGGAGTTTTAAATATAAATGGAGCCAAGATGCTTATAAGAAAAACAAGGAACTTTCTTGCAGCAAAGGTGAACAAGAAGGATGCAGACTGTACAGAAATTGCTCAATTAAAGAGTTGCTGGCTGAAAAGCAAGACCCTTTTGCCTAGTTTGAGTTTATTTTGGAGTTGTTTGTTTGTTATATTTCTGACAAAACACAGCTTTAAAGATTGAAAGATATAAAGATTGATTTTGTTATCTTTTAGTATGCTCTAAAGAAAGAATGGAGCAGTTCCACTCCATGGCCTTGGCTGCCTGGGGTTCTATCCCAACACTTTTGTAAGCTCTTTCTTCAGCTTCATAAAGCAAGCACAAAAGAAACTCTGGTATAATTTAGGCTATCTGACTGTAGATTAAAAAAAAAAAAAAAAAAAAAAAAAACAAAAAAACCCAGAAATTATCTACCAAATAAAGAAAATCTGTATGTTTCATGATAATGTAAAAACAAAGTTGTTAATATGGGACACCTTGAAGAGACAAAGTAAATGGAACAAACTGCAGCTGGTACTAATTCTAGAATTTTGATTAAGAAATTATAAATATGGATATGTATTGTTGAATCATACAATTCAAATCAAGCAATGAAATTTATTAGCTGATGAGAAATGTTGAGGAGGTGGCAGAAAAGCTCTCAGAATAGAACCTGTTTCCTAATCAGATCAGAAACACATACTCTATCAAGCAGATGAGTCAAACTGTAATTCAATAACTTTAAATACACAAACCAGATATTATGAATCACCTTTGCAAAACAGGACATTGTCTACCTGAACAAAATACTGTGTGGGTAATCTTTTCCATACCACTTCTTTTGTGTCATAAGCCATGTTATTGACGACTAGATGTAATAAAAGACTTAAGTGCTTATCTAACTTAGATACACTGTAGCATGTAATTTTAAGCCTAGTTCCCAGAATGAAATTCAAATCTCAGAGCTAAGTTAGCAGACGTAACTTGTGTACAAGGCATGAAAGGTATCTCAGAAGGGTAATGAAAAAACCCTATGATTAACAATAAGCCAAAAATAAGACACAAGGAAATGCTGATCACTAAACTTGCCTGAAATCCAGTACTATGTCTGGAACTTCAGTCCCAAAAAACCTAAGCACCCTTCTCCATTTTGGATCCAGGTCTGAAACTTACTCCTGGGCCTAAACTACAACTACTGTTCTTTCACAGAAAGAGATATCCTGGACAGAGCTTAAGATATATTTACATCTTGGAAGAAGGAACGGTGCTTGTCATGGGAAAAGCATGGGTTGAAGCTCTTCTGAACCCTAAGGAATTAGCTTTTCTTCATTCAGAATTGTTTGTTGAGTTTACCCAGTGACTATTCCATATAAAATACATAAACAAAGGCTGGTGGAGAAGAACCTAGGATGATCTCCTGGTAGGGGACTGCTTCAACAACTGGACTATGGAGCTATTCTTCTTTAGAATGTCTTCCTGATCCAGCACATTTCCTGCAGTTCTACAGTGTTACAGTGGTACAGCAGTAAAGCATTGACAGGAACATGGATCCATATCTCCACATAACTCCACTTCACTCACTCTTTACTGCACATGCTATAAATTGAGTTTTTAGGTGGCACCTCTGGCAGGTGGTAATGCTGGGTTTCATATCCTTTATGCCTAAAAATCAGAAAGACTAAGATCTTTTGTTTCTCCAGTGGTTGCTCTACCTACTGGGGGAGAGAAAAGTGAGGAGGGAAGGAAAAAATTTATTCCAGTCAAACCTTAAAAAGAAAGTAGATTCAGCAGTATTTTATTATGGGCTTCATTCAACTTGGTTGAGCTCCTACTTTCTAGATCCCAACAAAGCGTAGGTGGGTGCTCTTAGTCTAAGTAGATCTGGGTATGCGCAAAAAAAAAAAGAAGAAATGGGAACAATAAGGACATTTCAGGCTGATATGAACATGGAATTTTAAACCTTTTTACATATAGGCAGATACTAAGAAAAGATTTCTTTATGTAGTAATACTGGCTGTAGTGTACATTTGCACTGCTCAGTGGAGAGTAGGTCCACAGGGAGGATAATACATATTCCTTGCCAAGCACTCCATAGAGTTTAAAACCATTACATTCTGTATAACTTAAAATGCATCCTAAAATATCTATTGATCAATTCTGTACACATTCAAAGCAACTTGCAGCATGTGGTATTCAGTTCTACAAAATAGCCCAAACCAACTTATCTGCTCTGTATTCGCCATATGGCATCACCTTTTGGAATATACATATAAAATGGACTTGAAATTGACAAATTCAGGGCCATACCATCACCTGGCCCATCAGTGCTGCCAGAAGAGGAATGAAACAGCAAGAATGCTTCTACTCTGTTCCAGAATCACTCAAAAATGGCACCATGTAAGTTTCAAGAAGGGCCTAGACCCATACTTAAGACACAATACACGTATTTTTTGAGAATTTCCAAGTCTTGTTTTAGGTCCCTAGTACTCATTGAAACTGAACTTTGGAGACTAATTTTGAAAGGTTCTCATGTGCAAAAAAAAAATCTGTAGCTGAACAGCCATTTAGAAACTATGTATAAGCAATGATAGGTTCTTAATTTCATACACAAGTGGTATCAAAATCTTGCTTGAAAATACCAAATAAAAGTAAAAGATGCTTTTCATTTTATTTAGGTGCAATCAGCAAATTTTTTCTACTGCTAACTGGATAAAAATGGGTTAATTGTGAAATTAGTCTTCAATATTAAGCCAGTTTACACAGGGAAATAAGAAGGACGAAGAATTTTAGAAATATCATTTAAATGAAGCAAATTAAGTAAGTAGATCTACATTCTGAAGGATAAAAGGTATGTATTATTCAGAAAAACATTACTGACATTACTAAAACAGGTGAAAAATAAATTATGCTGAGAAAGTAAAGGAGATGTGGAGACTATTTACTTACATTCTGAAGTTCCTGTTATAAATAAAAGATACTTTAAAATACCTGTACAAAGTAATCACAAAACTGGTGAAAGTGAGTTTAATAAAAGAGTAAGAGTTAAGAGTAATCTAGAATCTGCCTGTGGACATGAAATCTTTTAAGCTAGGACACCTATGCCTGCTGAATCTCATCCTAGGTGGTCACTTACATCCCTCAAATATAATCTATTCTGATAGTAGTTTATCCTTTTTCTGTATGTTTTTAATTGACTATCATTTGTGTCAAAGAATAGAGAATTGGGTCTTGTACCTCATCAGCTACAGGTCATAACTCTTTTTCATTCAAATGAATCTCTAAGTGAGATTCATGAACTGAATAGTGTAGAAATAACTCTTATTACTATGTCGGTACAATAGTAAGGTTTTGACAAAAACAACTAAGGCCCTGTTTGCCTAAAGGGAAAATAATAATTTTATAAGCTACAATGAGAAGAGAGAGGGATGATTCATTCTGGGATCCTTAGAAATAAATGAAAAAGAATTATATTTCATCACAGGAATGAATTGTCCACCTCCATGTGGTTACTAAATAAAAAAAAAAAAAAGAAGAGTAGGAAAAAGTGTTTTGGACAGAGAAATATCAATACAAAGCAAAAATGAAAGATCACTGGGTCTTATGGCATGTTTTTGAAGAACCTACCTCAAATAATATTGAACTAGAATCATAAATGACATTGCTTAAAGAAATCAGGAAATAAGCTCTGAATGTAATTAATTACTTATATATGTATGTCTATATGTATGTCCTTAGTCAATTAAAAAAAAAAATCAAAATAGGTGAGTAAATACAACTATGTTACATAAGCTATTACCTACCTCATTTGTCAGGAGTCAAACAGAAATGGTCTTCAACAGCAGTAGCAGCAGCCAAACTGTGTTTTAACATTGAAGCAACCAGATGAGCAACCCACTGAATTAGCCCTGGGAGCCTCAAAACTCACAAGCAGTGCTCCAGGTGGATTCATGCACTACTGCTTTATAATACAGCAGAGGTACAAATGGAACAGAAAGGACTATTCCTACATGTATATGGATCAACAGTCATTTCAGGAACCATTTTGAATTGTATTGTTAGGTCCCTTCTGTGCTTTAAACTGGGATAGGTCTGTTAATTCAATTCATTTATTTCATCTACATTATGCAGGCATCAAAATGAAGACACCCAGTAATGAGACAGGCAACTATTTCCAAAATTCTTTGGGGATCTTGCATGTCTATTTACTCCTCTTCCTGTTCCCTCTTCTGAACCATCACTGTCATTTTCTTTGTCTTTACTCTTCTCCATCAACGCTTCCGCTGCCTTCAGCAAGCTCCTTTTACCCTCCAGAGTTACACTGCTTCCATTGAGGACAATGTGATAACTTCCACTCATTCTAATGGTCCAATGCCAAGGCCTAACTTACTAATTTTTCATCATTGTCTGAATTTCTCTATCTCTGTTTTTCTAATTTTTTCACTTCTTTGAATTAGCTTATGGTCATGTACTCCAGCTCCATCAGAAAAATCTCTCTATTGCTCCTGTATTTCACTCATACTCCACAGTGTTTATATTATTTAATTACATGAAGAGTTCTGGGAAATAGTATAATGAAAGGCATTATATTAAAAAAAAATGTACATTGTATTGTAATTTGGTTTGGTTACTTCAGTGTGTTTATATGTTTCAAGACTTTCTTCCCTAATAGTTAAATTCATTTATGTCACAGATGTTTGGTTATTGGTCTCCTGCCTCTTCTTAGAGGTACTGTAATTGAGCACCTGTGTGTGGGGCAGAGGGAATTGGGGGTTCTTGATTAATTTTCTCCAGCTATAAATTATTTATTGTCTTGTACCATTCTCCTGTCATCCTCTCTGGGACTCTTTTAAACTGCCAGAGATACCTATTTACTTTTAATTGATTACTACTCTGTGCTCATTGAGTTTTCCTAGATGACAAACACAGAAGAAATATTAAAACTAGCTGTATCTAACTAGAATAGGAAGGCACAGCACAAATTATTGCTAATAATGAAGTTTAATCTTTTAAAGTACTGAATTCCAGGTAGAAAAATCACATTAGCCTCAAAGAATGAGCAGTGTGTTTAAACATTCTGGGCAGCCTGCTGTAGCTGACCCTCTTTAAGCACAAGGATGGACTATCTGAACTCCAGAGTTCCCTTCCCACCTCAGCAATTCTATGATTCTGTGACAGAGCTATCTAAGCACCAAGTTGTCTTCTTCATAGAAAATTAGGAAAGTTAATTTGGCTCCCTACAAGCTATGCACAAAGCTGGGCAAGCCTCAATACTTCTCCAATCTGTTTCTCTGTAAGTAAAATGAACCTAATAGTACTTGCCTTCTTCAGTGTGGCACTTGCATATATGTTTTTAATAATATATATATATAGACTATGTTTTTATATTAATATTATAACTGTCTCTGTTTTACCTTACACTGTCTTCAGAATCTGCCAAGGATTTATCTCACAAAGATTAATGGGACATTGAAAATAATGCTACCTCTTCAGATGTTAATTTTGTCATTCTGGCTCAGAAAAAGCCCTTAATGAGGAGGAAAAAAAAAATGTTATTTTGTCACAGAAAAATATTGCCCATACTGTAATGTGGAAAAACAGTCTACTTGACAATATCTGGAGAATAGCAGTAGCTGTTACTTCATGGTAGCAGAGTCGTTATAATATACCAAATAAATACAAGGTCAAAGGTATGGCACCAGAGAAGTTAGGAAAATAATAACAACATTTGTAGGCACCAGTGGAACTGTTAGCAACTTAACATCCAGGTTCAGTATCTGACTGAAGACTCAATACACTTATAAATGGATGTATGTGAGCCAACATCGTCTGTGGAAAACATCAAGATACAGACAACTCATAATGTAACCGACTACTTAAGTGACTTAAAAAAATATTATAGAGACACATGACAGAATCCATCACAATCTTCAGCAGTATTTTAGGTATATCAAGAGCGGGATTTTTTTAAAGCATTCAGATGATCTGGGAGTACAAATAAACATAGCTAAAATTTACTATATTGAAATTATCAGAGGTAAGAAAAACATTACAATTTACCATATCATCTCTGTCTGAAACCCTGGACTCTATTTCTTGAAAAAATGTTCTTATTGGAAAAGGGAACTAAAATGAGGACAGTCATGTCTGCCTTCAAAATATTTATTTATATAGCCCAGAAGGACAACACACTCAATATCTGTGTTGTCATACAGAATGCGTACAAGGCCTTATCAGCAGAGCTACAAAGCTATACCATCCCATTAGGTTTTACTGGAAAGAAAAAATGATGATACATAACATACTGCTATATCTAAAGCTCCTGTCACAGTGCTGCTGGTATGCTGTTGCTCAGCTTTGATCAAATTACTTTACACCCATATTTTACACATGTGATGAGAGATCCACAAAAAGATAATTGAATTCCTCTTTCCTGGACAGTCAAATAAATCCTTGTGCTCCCTCTGCACTTACTACCTGCATACACTTCAAATGGTCTACTCCAGTCAAAAGCAGCCTGTCCTGGTTTCAGCAGGGATGGAGTTAATTTTCTTCTCAGTAGCCGGTGTGTTTTGGATTTTGTGTGTGAAGAATGTTGATAAAAACATTCTGATGATACGAGTTGTTGTGAATGAGACCAAGGACACTGTCTGGCTTTCCAAGTCTCGTTAACGTGCAGATGCGGGAAGCTGGGCAAAAGACAGACAGAATAATTGATCCAAACTGGCCAAAGAGAGTATTCCATGCCATAAACGTCATGCTCAGTATATAAGTGGGGGTTGCCCATGGGAGGGAGCATCATTTTCAGTTATTCCTTTTCTTGTCGGGTATCCGTTTGGGCACCCTTGGCATCCTTTTCTTCTTTCTTGCTTGCTGGCATCATTCCCTCTACCTTGCTAGCTTGCTCTCCCCCCTTTTTTGCTTGCTGCTCGGTGTTGTTCCTGTGATCACTGCTCAGGACGGGCTGCGTCGGTCATTTGGACATCGGGTGGTGAGAAATTGTACATTGTTCATTTTGTATATTTTGTATATATTAATATCCTTATATCCTGTTAGCTTTGTAGTTTTTAGTATTTTTAGTAAACTGTTTTTATCTCAACCCACGAGTTTTCCTTTCTTCCCAATTTCTCTCCCCTGTCCCACTAGGTAGGGGGAGGGTGAATAAGAAACTGTGTGGTGATCCAGGCTAAACCACCACACAGCCACTGTAAAGTAAACTGTGTAGCATCTTCCCTATATTAGTACCACGTGCCACTAGCACCCTTTGCTGAAACCTATAGGCAAAGAACATGTGGTGGAACACAAGATCTGCAACAAGAATCTTAAATTGCTTATCCTGATTATTTATTTAATAAATTATTCAGCTTTCTGTATTATTGACTCCCTTCACAAAGCATGAGCATATTTAGTAAAACATACTTTTTCATGTTTTGTATGACCACAGGCATTTGTAGTCACACTTGAATTTAAAAAGGTATCAGTGATGGTATTTGCTCAGCCCAATGTATAGAAACCCTCCTCTCAGAACAGGACACTTTCAGAGAAGGTTGACTCTTAAATCTCAGCAGTATTTCTATAATCAAATACAATTACACCAAAAAATAAAACCATCATAGCAGATTTCCCATGTATAAATTGAAATTTTTTAAAGAAACAATAAGAAGATTCACTCATTGTTGTGGTTTAGCCCCATCAGAGACCAAGCTATGCAATCTCTTGCTCACTCTCCCCACCCTCTGAGAGAAAAAGGGAGAGATAATATAACAAAAAGCTTGAGGTTTGAGATAAGGACAGGGAGAGATCATTCAAGTTATCATTACGGGCAAAACAGACTCAACTTGGGGAAAACTACTTCAATTTATTATTAATAAAACCAAAGCAGGATAATGAGAAGGAACAAAAACTACTTCCTCCCACCCCTCCCCTCTTCCCAGGCTTAACTTCATTTCAGATTATCTCTACCACCTTCCCTGCTCCAAGCAATACAGGGGGAATAAGGAATGGGGGCTCTGGTCAGTTCATCACACATGGTTTTCTGCTGCTCCTTCCTCCTTGAGGGAAGAAGAACTCACATTCCTCCCTGCTCCAGTGTGGGGTCCCTCCCATGGGCTACAGTTCTTTGTGCACTGCTCCAGCACGAGCACTCCACGGGCCACAGCCTCCTTCAAGCATCCATCTTCTTCGATGTGAGGGTCCTCCATGGGCTGCAGGTGGATCTCTGCTCCTCCGTGGGCTTCCATGGGCTGAAGGGGAACAGCCTGCTCCACCATGGTCATCACCACAGGCTGCAAGGGAATCTGAGAGGAGCAACTTTACTCCTCTCCATCCTTCTTCACTGACCTTGGCGTCTACAATAAATTCTTCACAATCAGGATCAGGCAGACACCTCTCAGGTTCTCTTCACATATCATCTACTCTCCACTTCTTGCAGCCGGGCTGGGCCGGGTCAAGCCCAGACAGAAGCCCAGCGGGAGGCCAGATGGTGAGGGCCACAAGGCCCACAAGGCTCACGCCTCCTCCTCTCTGCTTCTGCCTCTTTTCTTCTTTTTTTTTTTTTTCTTTTTATTTTCCCCTTCTTATATATGTTATCACAGCGGCATTATCACTGTAAACAATTGGCTCGGCCCTGGCCAGTAGCAGGTCTGCCGTGGACTCAGTGCGGTCCACCATCAGACAAAGGGGAAACTTCTAGCAGCTTCTCACAGAAGCTGCCACTGTAGCCCCCCACACTACACAAAAATAGCACTCTCATTTAAACACAATGCATGAGAGACTGGATTTTTTTTTTATTTCCTAGCCAAGTATATTGATAGTATTTTAACTAAGCCATCATCTTTATTGCATTTCCACAAAGACCTTATCATAAACCAGCAGTGCTTGAGGCATACTAAAATTGTAAGGATTTTCTCTCTCAAAGAATTAACACGATTCCCCTCTGGCACTGTTTAGAAATTCTTCATTTGCTCCACAAACATTAAAATGCTGGCAGAGCATGAGTGTAAGAGAGAACACCAAATTAGCAGTATTTAACAGCATTCATAATCAGCCTAATTATTATAAATGATTTATTGAAGGTTACTATCATGTAAGACAATTAGTAATAGAAAATAAAAGGACAGGAAGTTTTCAAAATTAAAACCAAAGTTACAAACATAGTAAATATTAGTGCTTTAGCACCATGGCCCAACTATTTTCGATTAGCAATGCTAAAGCAATACTATCAACCCTTCTAAAACAGTTACAATTCCTAGTGATTAGCCCTGTTTTTTCCTGTCTTTCATTTGTCTATTAATCTGTGGTAGGTGGATATCATGAGTACTCTTACAGCAAGCTATTGTGTTTCAGTAAAATTTGAACTTAAAGTATGTCACTTTTCTTCATATTCAGGACAGTTTTAGTAATTTCAGACCCATCCTTAGAAGGTAGCTTGCAGCTTCTCCAGAAACTTGATCAAAGGATGTTGAGCTGATGTTCCAGCTGACTATTGACTAGGGAGGGTCATGAACCATTTCAACAGGTACTAGGGACATCCCAACATAAGTACTGGATCTAAAGTGGATCTCAAAGGAACAGCATTTTGTGCCAATGGGAGCAAGAAACTCTGGTGATGAAAGTGTACGTATGCTCAGCCACTGTAGACACAACACAGAGCATAGTCCCCAGTACTCACTGAAGCAACTAATCCAGATCAATGGAGACCTCAATCCAGTTGGAGCTTCCAAGGATGGATGCAGCTCTGCAGACCTAGGGCCACAGGGGTGCCTGGAGCCTCTCACTGATCCAGGGGTCAAAGATGACGGACTCCTCACTTGCAGGACATGAGCAACAGGAAGAGCTTGTGTCACCAAGTAAAGGAGCTGTGGGAGGAGGTCAGCAGGCTGCTCAGTATCAGGGATGACAAGAAAGCTATTGAAGTGTGTCCAGCAAATCTTCTTTGATGATCTCAGGCTACTAAGAAGAGATGAGATCCACCTGACTGTGTGGGGAAGACGCAACTTCACCAATAAGCCAGCCAACCTTATGAGGAGAGCTTTAAACTAGGAATGACAGAGAAGGGAGATGATGATCCACAATCATGTAAGAGTGGATTGGGATGGCAAACAAAGGATGCCAGATCATGTGGACAGCAGAGACCTTATAATCAACAACGCTGGGCTGAAAGGGGGCCAATGTTAAGCATATGCATTTAAATAAAGAAGTGACTACAGGACTGCACAATAGGGAAAGCTCTTGTATGTTTTCTGGGAAATCAGCAAGGCTGGATGACCATATGAAGTGCTTCTACACTAGGACAGAAAACATGGGAAACAAAGAAGAGGAATTAAGATGTCTGTGTGCATTTACTGGGCTATGATCTTAAGGCATCCAACGCCAGTGCAAAAGTCCAGAACAAGGAATACTTATCATATGTGGAAGAGGATCAGGCTAGGGAACGTTTAAACAAGTTGGACATACAAAAGTCCATGGGGTCTAACAAAATCATAGAATGGGTTGGGTTGTAAGGGACCTTTAAATTCATCTGGTCCAAGCCTGCTGCCACAGACAGGGACACTTTTCACTAAATAAGGTTGCTCAAAGCCCTGTCCAGCCTGACTTTGAAATTTTACAATGGGGCATTCACGTCTCCAAGCAACTTGTTCCAGTGCCTCAGCATGCTTTTCACAAAAAAAAAAAAAATTCTTCCTTGTGTCTACTCTAAATCTACCCTCTTTCAGTTTAAAACCATTACCCTTTGTGCTGACTCTACAGCCCCTAGTAAAAAGACTCTCTCCATCTTTCTTATAAGCCTGCTTTATAAATTGGAAGGCTGCAATGAGGTCTCCCCAGAGCCTTCTCTTCTCCAGGCTGAACAACACCAACTCTCTCAGCCCTTTTTCATAGGAGACATGTTCCAGCCCTCTGGTCATTTTCATGGCCCTTCTCTAGACCTGCTCTAACAAGTTCATGTCTTGCTTGTGCTAGAGACCCCAGAACTGAATGTAGCTCTCCAGGTGGAATCTCATCAGAGCAAAGTAGAGGGGGAGAATCACCTCTCTCGACCTGCTATCCATGCTTCTTTTAATGCAGCCCAGGATGCAGTTGGCTTTCTGGGCTGCAAGCACACATTGCCAGCTTGTGATCAATTTTTCGTCCACCAGTATCCCCAAATCCTTCTCCACAGGCCTGCTCTCAATCCATTCATCCCTCATTTCATGCTGGTACTGGGGATTGCCCTGACCCAGGTGCAGGATCTTGCACTTGGCCTTGTTGAACTTCATAAGATTCACATGGACCACTCCTCAAGCTCACCAAGGTCTCTCTGGACAGCATCTCTTCCCTTTAGAGTGTCAACTGCAACTCTCAGCTTAATGTGATCTTGCTGACGGTGCACTCAATCCCACTGTATATGTCACTAATGAAGATAATAAATAGTACAGATCCCTGAGGGACACCATTCATTGCTAATCTCCACTTGAACATCAAGCAGTTTACCGCAACTCTGCATGTGGCCATCCAGCCAATTCCTTATCCATCTGACAGTTCATCCATGAAACCCATACCTCCAATTTCGCAGCAAGAATGTTGTGAGAGACCATATCAAAGGCCTTACAGAAGTCCAGGTAAATTATATCAGTAGCTCTTCCCTTGTCCACTGTCATGGTTTAACTACAGTCAGCAATCAAGTACCACACAGCTGCTCAATCACCCTCCTCCTCCCCAGGTGACAGGGGAGAGAATCAGGAAGAAAAGAAAACTTGTGGGTTGAGATAAAGGCAGTTTACTAGGACAGCAAAAGAAAAAAAAATTGTACATGTGTAATAATGATAATAATACTAAAAGGAAAACAATAATAATAATAATAATAATAATAATAATAATAATAATAATAATAATAATAATAATAATAATACAAAACAAACAAACCAACAAAACAATGAATGATGCACAATTTCTCACCAATACAGCCTGTCCCACGCAGCAATCATGGAATGAAAGAAAAAAAAATAATAAATGATCCCACAATGGTTCTGAAGAGCAAGAGAGGAAAAAAGAGACACCTCAACGGCTCACCCTCCCGCTTAAGTATTGAGCGTGATGTTCATGGCACGGAATACTCTCTTTGCCCAGTTTGGGTCAACTATTCTGGCTGCATGCCTCCCAGCTTCCTGTACCTGTACATTAGTGAAACCTGGGAAGACAGACAGTAACCTCAGTCTCTTTAGCAACAACTAAAAACATCAGTATACTTATCAGCATTCTTCACATAGGAAATCAAAGACACATAAGATACTGAGAGGAAAATTAACTCCATCCTAGCTGAAACCAGAACGTCCATAGATGCAGTCACTCCATTGCAGAAGGCCACTAGATTAGTCAGGCACAGTTTGCCCTTGGTGAAACCATAATGGCTGTCTCTAATCACCTTTCTGTCTTCCATATGTTTTAACATAACTTCCAGGAGGTTCTGTTCCATGATCTTACTGGACATTCAGGTGAGACTGACTGGTTGGTAATTCCCAGTGTCCTCCTTTTCACCTTTTTAAAAATGGGTGTGACATTTCCCTTTTTCCAGTTGATGGGGTCTGTGCCTTTGCAGGATGCCCCTACAAATGCTGAGGAAGCTGTATGATGTCATTGTGAAGCCAATCTCAATTACTTCTGAAAGGTCATGGTGATCAAGTGAGGTTCCTGAGGAATTGGAAGAAAGAAAATGTCACCTTACCTTCAAGAAAGGCAAGAAGTAGGATCCAGAGAATTACAGTTCAGTGAGCCACACGTCAGCCCTGAAGAAGGCAATGGAGCAAATAACCCTGGAAACCTTTTCCAAGCACATAAAAGGAAAGAAGGTGACTGGAGTAGTCAGAATGGGTTTACAAAGGGGAAGTCATGCCTGATCAACCTGGTATCCTTGCACAACAAGATGATTAACTCAGTGGATGAGAGGAGAGAAGTGGCAGTTGCTTGTTTAGCCTCTAGTAAGGCTTTCAAGACTGCCTCTCATAACATCCTCACAGATAAACTGAGGGAGTATGGATGAAGTAAGAGGAAAGTGGTGTGGACTGAAAACTGACTGAACTGCTGGACTCAGAGGGCTGTGATCAGTGACATGAAGTCCAGCTGCAAGCCCTTCTGCAGTGCGTCCCCAGCTCAAAGGAATTTGTATGCCTGAGACACCAGTGTGCTTATGATAATATGATTTCTAATCACAAGTGTTTCAAACACAAGAGTCTCCAATATCCCTTCAGAAAGAAAAGCACTAGCACCGGAGCAGTGTAGCTGTTTATCTACAGTATTTCTCAGACATTACTTCAAGTACTTATTTTCAGTTAAAGCTGTCTTCATAATAGTACGCAAAAAAAGAAACTTACTCATAGAGACAAGCATCAGCCTCAGTCTTAAGACTTGCTGTGAATCAGTTTGAATATAAATGCCATTAGGGAGTTCATGTATTTAGAAGTGAGCTTTAACCTTATCTTTTTTATTTGGTTTATCACAAATGGCATAATCCCAAATGAGGTCTATCTATAAAGCTACTCTCAACACTGTATATACATGGTTAGTTGCAGGAGTTTACCCCTAAACATCTTTTATACATCCCTAAGACCTTCAAAGTAAAATAAATTTTAGTTGTGAATTATAGAGGGGCAAATAAAACAAATCAAAGGCAACTATCCTAGGAACTTTAAAGAAAAACAAATAAGCGTGCATGCTTAGGCAATGCAACAATATAATGCAGTTTATGAAAACATTTTCATTTTTTTAAGTTATGATGACTAAAACAAATGATGCAATTGCAATGCAAAGGACAAGAAGGGTAATACAGTTGAGACGCTAAGCTGATCAGATCATAAAGACAAGTGGAAAGGAAGGGGAAAGACAGAAAACAGAAAAGGAAGATACATGGAGAATCTACAAATTAATGGTATAGAACAACAAACCTAGCAGCTCTGGGCCACCATCTCTGAGCTCGGCTCTTTGTCATTCTTCATTAAGGGATTCTGAGATCTGAGTTTCTGCTGCAAGTAATTGCTGCATATTTCCAAAACCATACCAGCCAGTGCTAATTCGCTCTGTGGTAAAGACAACTATTGCCCTTGAGCATGGAATACTCTGGGAAACGAGTTATCCTTCTAATACTCAGAAGAGGAGATATGACGCTAGTACAGGAACAGACACTGGTGTGTGCAGCAGTCATGGGTAATGCTTCATTTACTTAAATAGCTCTCTTTTTCCCTCTCTCTCCTTCCAAACTCCTTCCCAGTTACTCATTATTGCCACACTGTGCTGAATTAGTGGTGCTTTAAAAAGAAGCGAGAAATGGCATAATAAAAAAAGATCTAGAATGCAAAATAAGCGAGAAACATACTGCATTGAAAAATAAAATTGCTAAATTAATAAATAATGAAAAATGAATGAAAAAGAATGTTACCACTTACTCTTCAGCAACATCTGTGACTTAACCGTACTAGCACCACATAGCACAGTCTTTGTTACAAATGAACAATTTAATTACTAATTAAAAAGGGTGTTGAAACACTATATGCATACATACAAACAGATGAAGTTAGGTAAATTAAAAATAAATTGTTTAACATAGCCCCAATTAAAGTTTACATTTATATAATACTTTTGTACAAATGTTTGCATTTATGTAATATCTGCTTTGTTTCAGGTAGAACAGTCACACGAGGGAAAACTGAATATGTAGTGCAATTCTTAGCCTTGGTGATCAATGTCTTCAACTGTCTTTTTATTTTTTTTCAAGTATAATTAGGAATAAATTTATTGAAGTTGGAGTTACAATTAGACACACATTGTGATATATGAAGAACCCACTCTTGGTATTGACAAGAGATTTTTTTTTTTTGCATTTATTAAACATTAAACAATGATTATATCTAGTTCTTTTTTCTAGAGCCAACCATGTGACTCAGCTCAGAGTACTTTCAGTCACTGCAAAGTCAATTTTTTTAACAAGAATCTAAACAAAGTGTGAATTCATGTATGCACCGAATGTGCCCCCATGGTATAATGGACATAAAGGTGTGAACCAGTGACTGGTCCTTTGGACTGCTTTGAGCCATACACGTAGCAAGGATGTTCAGTTTAGGAAATTTTGCTAAATCCAGTGCAAAGCTAAAACTCCAGACTTCATGTACAGCAGACATAAATGCTAACATGACCTGCTTTGATCTGCTGATCTTTCCCCATTGGACTGAATTACTTATTCATGTAAATGTAGCCAATAACTTCCGGTACTTTACATTCAAACTCTTGTCCTTGGTGGGTATTATGTAACCATAACAGGCAGTGCTCCACATTAAAACTCTTTTTTTTTTTGGTCTACAAATTAGCCTTTTTTTTTTTTTTCCCCAAAATCAACTGTTTAACATCTCATATCCACTTTAGAATTTATCTCTGCAGGAGCATATCTGTTGATTTGATGTGGCAGCAGGTGCTCAACTCCTTGCAAGTCTCTGAATGCCACGATGTCCGCCTTTCTGTATCTTCATTGATCCAAACTGGTTTTGACCAGTCTCACCCCTTAGTTTGTGTAAGAAAACACAAGTGTCAATTTTTTCATACTAGGTAGGAGTGCAGTGAGTTACTTTCCTAATTTTAACACAACATCCATGACAGCAGACCCCCTTGGTGTGAGGGAACGGGAGAACCTGTGCAGCAGGAATCAGTGCAGTACACTGGAGAGGATTATTGTCCCCAGTTCAGACAGCTTTGGAAAACTAAACTTTGATTTCCTTGCTCTATTAAATCTCCTACAACTATCAGGCTGAATTTGCTGTGTCTGTATACTTCTTCCTAATCTTCTTTGACACAATTCTCTTTCTTTCTGTGTCTACCCACTGTTATTCCCCCATCCTTGCTCATATTGTCACCAACAGGTGGACAAATCAAGTAAACCTAAAAAACATGTTCACTGTAGCAGAAAACAAAAGCATTCACATCAAAACAAAAAAGAAAAGCAGAAAAGGAAAACAAAAAGTGCATTGACTCACAGTTTCATTAATGTACTTAGTCTTAAGTTGAGATTTCATGAGGTAAATGGCCCAAATCAGGCTACAAAGACATTTGAAAATGCTTATATATCTTAAGGCTCTATATGGCATTTGGCTTTAAAACAATTATTGGAGAATTCAATTAATTTTGCAGGGTACTTTATGCTGATCTGTAGATGTCATAAAAGAGAACTTCAGGCAAAAATAAAGCCATCTTTTGGCATGAACATTGCAAAGCAAATCAACTCTCCTAGGACAATCTATATAGCTGGCATTTCCGGTAGGAGCTTGGGAGATTGGAGGAGAGGCAAAGGAGGGAGGGAAAGTACTGTCAGCACTGAACACCTTTCAGTTTTACAGTTACCTTTGAGTGATGGCTCTTGAGTCGCCATTTCAGGGTGGCATTCTTCAACATAAAGGCAACTTGTACATGGTCAGTCTGAAGAAAGAGAAAACTACGTAGGTGCAGTGACAAAAAAAAAGATGAAGCCAACTAAATTGTCATGGATGCTTTTCAATTCAGTGTTGTAATTTGCTGCATTAGACAAAGTGAATTAGCTTAATATACAACTCTTTCTTGTATGATAGATAAAGATCTGCACAACAGAGCACTACTCAAATAATCTGGGGAGAGAGGTAACCTAAAAAAAAAAAAAAAAACCCATGGTTAATACTTCTAAATGACTCTGGTTTGTTCCATTGTCAGCAAATACAGTGAAGAAGCAGGGCAACTGAGAGCTCAGATTAGAGATATTCTTAAACCTGATTGTACTCACTGGGTAGAATATAGAGAAGTCCAAGGGCTGCAGTACATCTGCCCAATGGATAAGAGCTTTAACAAGTCTATTCTGCAGCTGGATGAAGCCATGCCATAGCAAACTACCAAGACTCAAGAATGTCCATCTCTAAATTAAGTTAACCACTTCCTTTCACTAAAATGAAACGCTACAAGGTGTCAACAAGCAGAGAAGTCTGACCCAATGTTTTTTTTTCTCTTTCTATAAGCCTTCATAACTTCAGTGTGAAAAGGAGACAGAAGAAAGGAACATTTTGCTGCACAGTTACCAACGTGTCTGATGTATGCCCTCATCCACCAAAGGAGTTCATTTAGTATTTTTGTGAAGGATTGCCTGAACATTAGTGTCTAATGCCTTTTGAGATACTCCAAGGAAGTAAAGATGCGTAGACAGGTCTGATAGATAACACACAGGACTTATAATGGGCTTGTACCCTTCAGAAGTAGCAGCTGTGAGTCAGGCAGGATAGCCTACAGCTCACGAGCAAGAGGTTATTTATACATGGCTCAAGTGCATAAAGCTATCCAGGTATTTATAGATAGCCTGACTCTGTCAGAGATGCAGAGTATAATGATAGATCTGATTAGTATGTCTGAAGGACAGTAACCATGAAATTAGCCCAGGGAAAGAATTTCCTTCCCATCCTTCCCTCTCCTTCAGTTCTGGACTGTTGGCACTGTTAAATTCTGTTGATATTTAATAAAAGCTAGCATCTGTGCCTTGCTTGCCTCCAATTACAGAGCTTTGTCCTAGGGCCACTTTGGAGCTTCTTACAAGCGCTGATGCTTGAAGCACAGCTATAACGAAAGAATGGACTGACAGTTTTTTTTCTGCCTCTAGCTACCTCTGTGTTCTTTTTTATTTTGTTTGCCTCAATTTTGTTTTTGGTTGGCCACCCTAAATGACCAGCCTGCAGCAATGACACACCCCTGTAGGAGACCATTTGATCTCTCTATGCAAGGCCTCCCAGGAACAGAAAATATCAGTGAAGGATGCTTCCATGCCCCAATTACATGCAAACACACATCACCACCACTACAGCACTGTCAGGGCTATTGAATCGGCTAGACAGAATAATAGGGATTCTTTGTAATAAGCTGTGATAGATCATGTGAAAATACAGTTTATAATTGTTAACAATGAACTCAATATATGAAGGTTACTTCAGAATTGCTCTATAAAGCTACTTTAGGGATAAAATTCACTTCAGATCATGGTCAACATCTGTCAGAGAGAAAGAAAAGTTGGAGAAAAAAAATCTTTTAAATTTTATCTATTCTTATCTCTCTAAGAGTCTTCTCTGCTAGCTAGAGGACTAAGAATAACTGGTTTAGAACCCCACATTTAGAAAATAGATAATATGAAATAAGAAAATAGAGAAAGGAAGAGAAAATGTAAAAGGAAAATAAAACAGTGCAACCAACATCTGAGTTCTATTGAACCAGACATGTCTTCACTATCTAGCAAGCCCTTACTAGTTACACAAATGAAAATGTTTTTGAGTTTTCAGTCTCTAAATATTCCAGTTCTTCAGCAATGAAACTGTTAGTCTTTCCTGAGTTATCACGGTTAGTGCTGATCACTTGTATAGATTATTAATAAGTCAGATATGATGGAAACAAAACATTTAGGCCATAAGATGATTAAAAGTCCTGTTTTCCAATGTAAAAAAATTATAGCTATAATGTAGAATTTCTTGAAACTACTGTATATTAAAGGAATCACTGTATGTATCTAGGTCTATGCGTTTAATGTATGATTTGTTAACGTATGTGTATATTTACATGTAAGATGTATTTCCTGAAGACAGCATGTAAGGAAAAAATAAAATTGATGTAAACTAAAATGCAGTTTGGTAGATACATTTCTGAAGTTATTTTGGACTGCATGTTTTAAAATAAATTATAGAATTTGGTTCTCTCAATTCTTGCCATACAATCCAAGATACGATTTGCATAATGCTGTGGAAATTCACATTTTAAAAACAAGGCCTTTTCAAGGTACCTACGCAGAAAAAAAAAGTTGGGACATTTGGCAACTCTGAAATTCTTGAGTTTGATGTTGAGAAAATGCATTCTCTTTTGTAAACTGGCATGTACAATATCAAGGAGTGTTACTGATCCACCTCAGAAACATATATATAATTTCCTGTGCAAACATACAGATAACTGCATATTATTTTTGCTGTATTGCAAAATGTTACTCTGGGGAGATGCCTGATATTCCCTTTACGCTAGTCAAAGCCAGGCTTAACATAAGGTATTGCAAGCAAGAGAAATATGGTGCTTGCATGCCAAGAATTCAGGTTAGATCCAACAGTCTCTAAGATACAGTAGATTTTTTTCCCCTTTTCCCCTAAGGACCTCCAGGTTATTCAGCAAATGGAGCTGAACCACTCTACCATTTTTCAGTCACTGCGCAATAGGCCTTAAATGGAAAAGTAGTCTGACCGTGACATACAACTTCAGACACTGATTTGTCATCCAGCTCAACAAAATGCTTTCCTGAAGAGAACTGAGATAGCAAATTTCTTTTCATATTCATATCTGCAATTAATTACAGATTCAGTCTCATCACCAAAAAAGCCCAGAATAGACAATCACCACTGATGAGCACTGGGTTAAAGAAAAGCTAAGTGCACACTACATCTGTATTTCTCACTTTAGTTGAACCTCCTTCTTAATAGCAGCAAATTACATCTCCTTTCTCTGCTCATAAAAAGCATATATATCTGCATATTCAAACTAGTTTCACACAAAACTACATAAGTATGTCCACTTTTCATAAATATACAATTGATTATAAAATAATTTGTGTATCTTTGTGATTAATTAGCGCAGCTATTATGACCTAGACCCCCTCCTATAAAAATCAGAGCTACAAAATACCTGTAAAGGACCAGTAGGGATTTTTATTATTGTTATTTGAAATTAAACATAACAAGGAGGCATTGCTTCTGCCTCTTTTTAAATCAGTGAATTTTCCTCAGAAAATACAACTTCTTAATATACAGGATGAGCAGGATTCACAAAACCTTTTTTTATATCTAAAATGTCAGAAGGCAAGTCCGTTTCTTTGAAGACTTGTAAGGCTAGAAATTAGAGCTTTCTGCTACTGAAAAGGATCTGTTTCCCAGTTTCTAACTTTGGAGTATCCCAAGATACTGGATGTTAATGTCATGACATTTTAGATATAGAGAAACTCTTTTAAGCTATATTTAGAGGTTTAAAGGCTCCCTCTGAAACTTCCACACAATTGGACCCACAGTAACCAAGGGATCTAACTTTATATTAACAGTACAAGAGATAAGCCATAAACATACTTTAATGCTTCGAAATGCACCTAAAATAGTTTATTTCTAATGTATGTGATATGTACAGAAAATACGATGATATGATTATATTTTAAAGGTTTTACCACCATAAATGTAGGTCATCTGGAACAAATACAACTGATAGCAAAGACTTTCAGAAAAGGTAGCCTAAATTGAAACTTTCTAGTCCAGGCTTAGAGTACTAAAGAAGTCAGTCTTTTGTTTGTTTGTTTCCTTGCTTATTTGTTTGTTTATTACATCCACAAAACAAATATTTCTCTTTAAAGATAGAGGGGTTTTTTTTTCTTTGGAACATTCAGACTAGAAAATGTCATTTGCTCCCCCCTGCAATGAAACTTTCTCAGTACTTCCTTCAGCACTGGGAGTTCTACACAACAAAATAACTATTTATGAGGCAACATGGGATTTTGTATAACCTCTTGTATTTTCTTCTATTGTTTAGCTATGTGAAAAATTTATTCAACAGTACATCTTAAAATGTAAGGAGAAACATACATGCTTTTAGAACGTGGATAGACAGGACTCTCCGACGATTTCATTTTTAAATGTATTGGTAAAGTCCACTAGTGTTTGATTTTATTTCATAGATATTCTTCATCAACTTCACCCAACTTATATATTACCTCTCACCTAATTAGAAAAGAATTCTAAGCCACAATCAATGCGGAATTTATCAAAATAAGCAAAGTCTAATATTTATTTTGGTTACCATAATTTTGTAAGGGAATTAGACTGACATCAGATTCTTCTGTGTTCTTCTCCTTGTTCCTAGAGGACAATAATTTATTCATCAGAACAGATAAAAGTACAGAAACAAATATAATCCTAAGCATTTCCCCTCGGCTACTATTATTTCTATGTGATAAATTCCTGTCATGAAATACTTGCTATTAAGCTTGGTTTGAATGGTTTATTTATGAACTAAAGGAGAAACCATGGCCAAATACCCCTCTGTTACCCCAGTAAAATCCTATGCAAAGCAGTAGTGTTTTACAGGTGCAATGCTGAGAATTTTTATTAGCTTGAAAAAAAGGTATATCACATGTCTTTTTTCTTTCCTTTCACCCACAAATGTTATAATGTCATCCACATGCAAGCCTATCATAAGATACATGCTATATATGTTATATCATTGCTCAGCAGAGTGCCTACAATTTAGGAAGTAGACCTCCCAGCAATTTAGAGATTGTCTTACACAGCACTACAAAAGGAGATGTTCACACACAGCCAGTTTTCCCGTAAATGAGGTTAATTTGTGTTAGCAAACTGTCAAAGAACCTGTCATATTCTATTGTGTTTCCAAGTACAAAAATGTTAAACAGATTACAAGACTGAAATAATACCCCAAAGAAATCCCACACAATGAAGAAAATCAGCTGGTTTATATCTTCTTATTTTGAAATTACACTTAATCTGATTCTAAGGAGCATTTTTTTTTTTTGCCCAATTGAGCATATTGAAGAATACTATTCTGCATTTTTATTTTCATAATATTTTCTTTAAAATTACTGTAATAATAGCAACAGTTCTGGGGAATATATGTGCAAGGTCAAATGTTTCACTCCATTATAAACTTGAATTAGTAAGCTTATCCTTTTCATTGTCTATATTTTTTAATGAAAAAAAATAAGATAAGATTTCACATATTTGTAAAAACAAATACAGAGTACATTTAAGAAGAAGTGTTTATTTAACACAACTCTTTAAAACAATAGAAAATACACCAACATGTACTGGAAGTCTTCAAGAAAAATTCTATATGTGTTGTAGTTACCATAGGGCTAATGCAATTGTTGAAACTAGATTTGTGATTTTAGAAGTTTTAAGTGTAGATTGTACTCCTAAGAAATTTTAGAAGTTAGCGCTGCAAAGATACATTTGAAGTAATTCTAAAGAAATAGGAACCAAGAGTAACCTGATACCTTAACAACAGGGAACAGTTCAGAAAAAGCTTAAAGCCCAAATTCACAATTTACAAGGATATATCATACTTAGCCTGGAATTCAGTGTATCTTAATATGAGACAAATACTGGCTTCACAGTGCTTTCTGCATGGTTTTCAGAATAATTGCCTTGATTTCTTAGGACTTGAGTGGGTACAGAAACATACAGCAAATAAGGAAATATGTACCTTTTCTCTTAATAGTTAAAAAAAACATCCAGTAAATACATTAAATTTCATACCTGTGTTACTTTCTAGCAGATGCATTTGCTACTACAAATATAAGAAACTGACAATTTTACCTCTGGGTTTTTTTCTTCCTTTTTTTTTTTTTAAATGTATTCAATGTAATGCTTGATGTTAATATAACATACTGAATAAATAAGTAAATACTTTTCCACTAAAATACTTCAAAATTGGTGCTTTATAGGTAACCTCTGAGCACAGCAAATGTGTTCTGAAATCATGGTACATTTACTTTTGTGTCTCTGAAAACAAACATCTGTCTTTACTGTATAAAGTTAATGAGTCCAGTGAATGAGTCTCAATATATGGAAGGACATACAGGGGAAAATAACACAAAACTCCCTGAATTCAGGTAATAATTTGTCTTATTGTGCCTTTGAACTACATTCCTCTGTGATAGTTACATTCATTGATATTTTAGTTTAGTTCTAATATTCCAAACAGATTTTTTTGAATAATTTTTTTAGAAAGTGCAGAGGCCTTTCAAGACTCAGTTTCCTCATGCTTCAAGCACCAGGAAAGTCTTCAAAATTCACTGTGTCTACTAGTTAGCATTCATTAGAGTGACATTTATAATTTCACATGCCCAGGGCTGATTCTTATCATTTCCTATGAGATTCAAGTACCTTGAACTCTTATTGATTACAGACTATTCAGCATTTTTCAAGAATTAGACAGAAAGAGATGTGAAAACACAACATGAAACATTTGTCTAGACAATGAAATTAAAAAGGTACAAGCTCTGAATTTAAAATACTGTAGTCATATCTGCATAACTCTTGCATGTAGAACTTTTTCTAAATAAAGTGTAGACACACATGTATACATACACACATACACACACACATATATATAAATATTACCATATAGTTGGGAAGTGTATTAACCAAACTCAAAGAAGTATTCATACTCTAGAATAGGAGAATCCACACAGATCTTTATATTAGTCTGTTTCAGCTTACTCTGCCGCCACATTTATACCAGTATAATCTAAAAAATCTCCAATGGAGACAGATCCTTATAATGCAAGTGCAACTGGAATATTTGTAAATGGTGGCGATATCATTCACACACACACACACACACACACACAAAAAATACAATGTACTATTTCTTCAGTGTGTTTCCTACTGAAAAATGTAGCCTCTGGAGTAAAGATTTAAGATTTTGATTCACAGATGTAACATATTTTCTGGATGACCAAATTCAAATGTATCTGGTATTCACAGTATACTGTGTCATATTCTTTGACTTTTATGTCTTGAGTGATTTCATCTATTTACCAACAAAAAGCTGAACTGAATGCATCCCTTTCTTTTTTTTACATAAATGCATGTTATCTATAACCTCAGACATAGACATCTCCTAGAAAAGATTTTTCTCTAAAGTGTTTTTGTTTTCATTCTTTATGTTAAGTATAAAAGCAAAAGTATTTGAAATCTCCATTTTTTGTTTTCCTTCATTATTGTTTCACAAACTGCTAATTAGAAAAGATATTTCATACAAATGATTAGCTCTTACGTCTGCTTTAACACTTGAAAGGTTACAGCAATAGGAAAAGGAAAAGCTTTAATTAAAGAATGAATTATTGAATACTCCATTTTAATTGATGTAGCCCTCTGCTATTATTTTGTGTGTTTATAGATATTTTATGTGATTCTGTAATCAAGATGACACACACACACAGAAAAAAAAAAACCAACAAAAAAACGAAGACTTCTTTAACTACTGAGGCTAAAGAAGGAAGGGCTGCTGTATGATCACATTCAGCCATTTAAGTTCAAGAATCATGTGAAGTGTGGTTTCCATGACAACAAGTCACTAATTGCTAACATAAAATAAAGTAAAAATCAACCTTGACGGAATTTGGCAGAGACATGGAAGCTGAAAAACCTTCAAAATAATTATATGACAATTTTCCTGCACAATGAAGAAATATAAGAAACCCCACCTTCTGAGACAGGATAAAAGCACTTAGAGTTCCAGGGTTACTTCAGATTTGGCAAAGCTGGCTGCATACAGTAGTCGTTGTGCATTACACTTGATAGTCAACACCTACCTTCAGCAACAGATAAGAAGAGATGTTTATGATGAGGTGATGAAGGATTTTTGCATCCTTAGGCTACAGATCAGAAAAGGAAAATGCTGTGAAGAATGCATGAAGTAAATAAAGGCACAAATAACAGAATTTTAGCATAAATTCACAGGGTAAGAAGAAAAACAAATTAAAGGAGAGCAGAGGGGAAGAAAGGAGCTAATCTCATACATGCCTCCCATACTAACTTGTTAGTAAGGGTTTCAGATACCTCTAGCTTGCAGACAAAAAGAGTCTTTTGAGACTAGGGGAAACTATTCAGGAAGCACAATGGGACCATTCAAAATTTACCAATTTATGAACTGCTGCATATCATTCGTAAAAATTGCTTCAGCCTGAGTTACCTTTCACCAGCTCTGTAAGTCGACTCACTGGGTCACTACGAGTGAACAAGAACATTTTGATAAATTCAGTTTCCATGACAATGAATTAGCCATGGAAAAGGGGGAGGTGTTGAAAGATCTGTGTTCTGTAGAATACTCTTCACATGTTTGCCTGTTTTCATTTTTAGCCATTTAGTTCTCGTGGCTCTGTTCCAGGACTCCAATTCGCCAGTAGCTGTTTTTCCTCCACAGATTAGAGGAGTAATTCATCAGTGAATGTTTCACTCAGTGGTCCCATCTAATGCAAGAGAACATAAAAATGATTTTTTCCAATTATACTCTTCTGTTTGTTTAGAAAGAATGCAGGAGACTTTTTTTGTTGTTGTTGTTGTTCCACTATAACCTGGCTACAGAATGCTTAATCTTTCTCGTTTATTGCCCACTACTGTACTTATGAGTACAATTGTAACTTGCAAGACATTGGGAGTTCATTTTAAACACCCATGAGCCCCTAAAACAAAATTAAACAATGATTTGGAGTTTGCTACAAAAGGAACAAGTCAATCAAAGAATGTCATATTCCAAAGCCTGCTATAGCCTCCATCAATGGGAACTGCTGAGAAAAAGAAGTCAGAAAACAACTGGTACTTATGTTTGATAGAGGTGTTTATTATTCTTCATTTATCTGGCTTATGAAAGGCTAAGCCATTGGGACATTTGTTATTGTCAGAACTGAAATTTACTCAAATTCATGAATGTCTTACTGCCATTTTCAGTGGGTCCTGGATGAGTGCCTTATAGTAATGAGATTAACAGTGAAGGTGTTTAACCATTCACAAAATATACTTAAAATTCAGAATAAAAGGTAGAGAGAGATCAGAAAAACTGTTTCCACTGACTATTGGGACAGGTATTTTTCTATCCAGAGACAACTGAGACAAATCTGACTCCTTCAGAAACTAAACCTGTTCTTAGTACCTCCAGCAATATGCTCCCCATTGCAATAAATAAAAATTGAAAGGACTCAACACCTTGTTTCCGCTGTCTGTCTGCTGAATGGCATCGTTTCCTGTGCTGTACAAGAAATGGAAGGGTTTTTCGACAATTTGTTAGTGGCTGTGCCAGCCCAGCAGGGGCTGAAGTGTCTGAATGATTTGCAAAAGAAAGTAAGTGCTACTAGCAGAAAAAAAACCAAAGCAAGTCACTACACAGGAAAAAAAAAAAAAGAACGGAAGAAAGTAGGGAAGAGAAGGAGGGAGAAGGGGAGGGGAGAGGGACATGGGAAGAGGGAAGGGAGACTGAGAGTGAGAGGGGGAGTGGAGGCAGGGAGAGGGAAGGAGGGAGGAAGGGGACAGGAGGTGGGAGGGGGAATAGAAGGCAGGCTGAAGAGGAGCAGAACGGGCATGGTGAAGAGGAAGAGGAAGGGGAAGGGAGAGAGAGACAGAAAGGGAAAGCAGATACCACTTTTGTATGTACCCCTACAAAACTCTTTTATGTGTATTTCAATAAGAGAACAATTTCTGTTCACTAATATGTGCATACAGATATACGTTATAAGATATTTGCATAGCTATTTTTGTTTCTATCTGTCTCCATAGGTAATTCACCCATACATGAGTATTCATAAACCAGTGCATATTTTCACTCACAATCACTCATAGACACATAGAGGGAGAGGAAATCTTATTTAAAACTATATCGCATGTGAGGCATGTCACCCATCCTAAAAAAAACCTTCTAATTGAAAAAGTATACAAATTTTCCAAAATGAAAATGCCATTAATACTAGCCTGTTGTGAAAATACTGCAGGGTTGGAAATCAGAGTAACTGTTTTAGTCAATACGACTTCGTCATTCTGAAGCAGCCCCTCACAAAAGAAAAATAAGAGGAAGAAAAGATGAATCCAAGTTGATTGAAATTCAGTAAATCAGTAGCCTTGAGTTTCTCTGTCTTGATTTAAAGTAGCAGGGGCAGCTGCCGTCAGGCACTTGAGTGCATGTGGACAAGAATAAGCCTAATGACTTCTTTTGTTCATCTGCCATGTGAAACTAGTTCAACGTTCTTATCTAGGATGTGAACGACATGTGCTAATAGCTCCACGCTTCCACTCCTGGAACAGAAAGTGCAGGTAGCATGCACTCAGATCCTATTGGTATTAATGGCGTGAGATCGCTCAGCCTGCTGCTTTCAGTGAAACACAGCGATGCCCACCATAAGAGACAGATGTCAGACACTTCTTCACTATATCCATGACCTTCAGCTGGCACCAGACACTGCTGCACGTCTCATCTTGTTAACATTTTCACAGGTGAGAGATGGATAAACAACGATTTTCTCAGACCTGTAGATTGCTAATAAGTGTCACAAAATACACACCAGAGCTCAGGTGCAGAACTAAGAATTGGAGGAATAATGACGCGTCAATCCACCTCAAGTCAAGTTTGACACCCCCATGATACTAGTTAGCACCAGGCACAGGGAGTTTTGCCTTCTGTTCTTTGAAACATGAACCAGGAGGATGGCAGTGGAACTTATTTCCAGATGCTTTTGGTTAAACTTTGAGCCACTGCTTAAATTAAGGAAGAAAGGAAGAATATTCAAACATTCAAAATGTCATTTTTTTTTCCTAATAAAGGTTTAAATGATCTAGTCAAGCACTGTGAACTTTAACTAATAGTTTCATGCTACAGTAATGGCACCTATTGTTTGAATTCATTTCCCATACTGACAGCACAACTCAGGCATACTAGAGACGATGACATTTTAAGTGACTGGTGATTTTCAGTTGTGCTTTCTACTGTACACACATGCAAACTACAATATGGAATATATGTACATCTGTGTGTTATGTGTGTCTGTGTGGACTACAGCTTATGCTACTTTTACTTCTGCTGTTACTTGGAGAAATATATTTTTTAAAGTACACTATCTTTGGAATATATGTGTTTTCCCTTGCTAAATTTGATCAAAAAGAGGAAATACTTGAAACAGAAGACAAAATTTCAGAAGTTTTCATTCTTTCAGTCAATCTCGTGCTATTCCAGCCTCTATTCTTATCACCACATTTATATTCTAATGATATGAAGCATAGAAAATAAATAGAATGGTAAATCCAGTACTGAGCAGAAAATTAGTCAAACACTTTTTTTTTAAAGGGTCACTCATGTCTCACATGACCTCTCATAGCTACCACACATTTAGTCATTCAATTTATATGTGACAATTCTTATACAAAGAATATGTCTTATATGTGACAATTCTTATACAAAAAACCAAATCACTGGCTTCCCCCTCCTCCACTACAAGCAGACCTATAATCACAATTTGGAAAGCTGTACCTCTAAATGTGGAGAGACTTCTGCTTTGCTGCGTCTTAAGCAGGGATACTTGAGCTGCATAAAAATGGAAGCTGGTCACAGACAGTTCACAGAAAAATGTGGCAGGAAAGTACCTCATGCTTCTTCTCTCCTTTCAGCTCATGAATACATAGTCACAAATTTCATTTCAAATCAGGGTAAGGTTAGGAAAAGAAGTCAGAAATTTGTCTGGGTTTCCCCATATGACTTGAGAATCCAGCCCTGTACGAGGCAAAACTTGGCTCCAGCATGTGTAATTCTGATGTCTCATCTTGCCTTGGCGAGACCGCTTCACCGTGATGTGCTAACTTCGGGTTAATTTCAGTTAAGGGACAAATTCTGCAACTCAAAAGTTGGCTTGTTTCTCCTGAACTTAAGGTACAGATTCATGTTAACGCTTGAGTATTACCACTAACTTGAAGCTGACCTAGAACCAAATTGCGGACATAATTTATAATGACAGAACAGAAAGAAAAATAGCTCTTTGAAATGACCAATCTATATATTTAGTAATCAATCCCTTTTCTTTTTAAATTAGTTTTGCGAGAAATAAAATCCAGGAATTTTAAAAATAAAATATTTTATTTAAAATATATATATTTACAGGCAGTAAGATAGATGCATTAAGAATATCTCCATGCATCAAAAGGTGAATTAGCATTATTCATCTGTGCTCTTTCCAGTCGTGTTATGGAAACAAACCAGAAAATGTGAATATGTTTTCCACTTCTCTGTCATGTCTCTTACCAACTCCTGTATAAACTCTTTGCAGAGTTGTGGGGTGAGGTTTTTGTTTTCATTTTTTATTGGCTTTTATTGTCAGGGGTTTTTTTTTGAGAAGTAGAGGAAGTTCCTGAGAAATACAAATGAAACCTTTACTAGATCTGCCCTTACAGAAATCTTGTCAGTGCTAAAAATCAGTAAAAACCTAACTTCAATAAATGCTATTAGGCTCTCAATAATGCCAAAGTCAATAGCTGCTCTTGTAACAGTGTTATAGTTTAAGCACTGCTGCAGGCCTATGCTAGTCTTGAACATGGGATCAAAGAGATAAAAGCAGAGTGACAGCATCTCTTTCACTTTATATTCTGCCAGTCTAAGGATCTTTACATGAGTTCGATTGCCAGTGACATTTTGTCATTGATCTTTTTTAACATAGCTTTCAAATCAATGTTTGTTTTTTTTCAGGAACCTCCTCCAAGGAAGATGACGTCTGAACGAGTTAAGAATGTGTGTGTCTAATGTATGAAAGACTGTAAGACATTTACCCACCACCTCTACTGAAGATTTGTAAGCGATGTGCTGGAAGAAAGATCTCTGTGTCCCGTTCACTGAATATTTCTGTGTCATCAAGCATTAAAGACAAATTATTTTGATACAAGCGTAACAAAAGATGATGGGTACAATCCTCATCCCAGTGAATTCAGTGGTAAAACTAACATATTGAAACAAAAATTGATCTAACCAGTGAAGGCTTTGTTCAGACTTATTAAGTCTCTATTGCAATACATTATAAGCCATATTTTGAACCGAGTGGGCAAATCTTATTGTAACTTTTTTTGTCCAGAGCTGTATTATATACAGATTTTTTTCCTAAAGATCAACACATTCACTACTGAACTCTTCTGAAATCTGGCTACTTTTTTGGTGACATAAATAAAAGATGAGCTCTCTTTAAAAAGCTCTTCTTGTTTGTTGTAATAAAAAAGTATCAGAAATTGTACTTTTCATTGCTTCCAATCTTGCGTAGATGACTAGGAAACTAAATAACAGTGCACAAGTCAACATAAATGGTTGAGAAATCTAAAAAAAAATAAGTTTTTATGAAAAAAAAACCCTGATGTTCAACTACTTACTGTTTGCTGTACTTTAGAAAAGGAATTGGGACTTAAAAAAAAATTACAGAATAGGCAATCTTCTGATTCCAGGTTGTACACTTTGCAGACATGTGCGACTTTTATATATGTAAGCGCAAATTCATCCTACCTATCTGCTCAATAATGAGCAGATGATCTCCAGAAATAAATTTGGACTTTAAGAGAACTGAATATTCTGTTGGAAGTCTTTACATCAAAATGGAAATATTATGGGAAAAGTATTATTAAATAAGAAATTGATAGTGTAGACATTTTGGTTAAGTGCTTATAATAAAAAAAAAAAAAAAGAAATCTGGACCAGTCTTGTTCCCTGAATATTTCGTTATTCACTCAAACACTCTTTACAGGCAAAACTGAGAAACTAAGTCTGGCAACAGACCTAAACCAGACATCTGCAGCTTACTCTTCCATAGTTCAAGTTAAATCCACAGGCACTGAACTACAGACCATTTGGGAAATTCTTTCTCTTCCAGGCCATAAATTTAATCCACTCACATATCTAAATTTTTTTTAAAGTGAAAGTAATATAAAATTGCATACTTCCACACAAACTTTCATTTACAATTAATCAAGACACTGAAGTGACTTTAGATTGAAGTAATATTTGACTGAAAGAAAGAAAATCTGACACTTCTTTTCCTGATTAGATATACAGTTACCTTGCTTTATAAGCTCTCCATTATTGGAAAAAGGGGATAAAGTTGACAGTGTCTAGGAGGCTAAAAGTCAGTTAAATATCAGAACTGAGTCCTTTAGGTTTAATTAGACAGTCATGTAGTACATGTGGAACTTCTTCAGCCTGAAATGTAAAAACACCTCTTAGGTAATATTTAAGAAAAGTTTCATTTTATTAAAAAAAAAAATCATGATTCATCAAAAAATAACAGATGATAACAGTGTAAGGAATACAGTTGGGAAATATCATTACTAGCATGAAAACTGTATTTGGCCCAGCCTGACCTGGAAAGATATGTTGCATTCATTGGAGATGACTAACAATATTTTTTTAATGAGTTGGTGAAAGAATTACAGTTAGTGAAATTAGTTGACAGATAAGTATGGATGTCCTAAGCCTAAGCAATAACGCAAAGGAAAGTAGTTATACAAAGACAAATGCAACAATTTCTTCAAGTTACTTTCTTGTATTTATCATTATATCTAAGTTGATGCCTTGTGCCTCAATCGCTGTGTATACCATCTGTATTTCCACTACAAGTTTGTCTGCACAGACTTCTCGTTCAGCTCTGAAAACATAAAGTTTTTTCATAACTTTTTTTTATTATTCAAGGATAAATGTATTTGTTATGATCAATTCAAGGAAAGTCATATTTCTTATGGAGCGCTAGTATACCGTCCTGTCTCAACAGAAAAATATAAGCCTTCTTTACCTCACAAGCTCTTTTTTATTTATTATTTTGAGTTTGTGCTCGTACTACCATTGGTATGGTGGTGATATCTCAAAATTTCCTGTGTTAGTATGTAGGTTCCTTTGGCACCACAATCCATTATTTTCTTTCAGAAGACAAGTAGCAATATGGAGCAAAATAAAAAATTTTTTTTTTTCAATAAGCAAAACATTGGCAGTGTAACCAAACTGCTACATATGAAACCTACTGTATAAGCAGAGAGCAGAAACAGTTTTTTGAAATCCTACAAAATCCTTTAAGATGTATAATTTATAAGAAAATTCTAGGCAACAATATTGCAGCTGTGGGGGTTTAATCATGTAAAAGACACAAGGATCGGGATTAGTATCATCATAACATACAGAATGTAAACATTTAAGTCTTAGTTAGCTTTCTTTACAGTTGAGAGAGAAAAGGCCTCCAGCATTAAGTAGACTTTGTACCTGAAAGTGTATCTATTTTTTTTTTTGACTCCATGATCTGGCCTGAAAAGAGCTTTCTCTGTACAAACTTTGTGCCTTTACAGGCTTTTACACAGTAAAAGTATTTCAGCATCAGAATATTTTTTATTTCCACCGAATACCTGGGTTCTTCATTGTGTTGGCCAGGTGATGTGGTTACGGCTTTGAACCCTGCACACTACACAGGTTACAGTTACTGTGAGAGTTTTCATACTAAGCTTAAAGCTCGCTTCCTTTGCAGCACTTTGCTTCCTTTCAGATATGTTGTTTTGCAATGAATAGGATTTTATGTTATTACATCTTATATTTGCATGTCTTTCCTATCCAAGAAGATAATTCCAGTACAGCTTAAGCATATTTTACTGAAGGATCCAAGAGCATTTACATTGTCTCAGTCCAGATTTAGTATTCTTCAGTGACTTTCTCCTTTTTCTGACTCAACAGAACCATCAGTTCATGATAGGTTTATGTTAAATGCAAATAGGAGGGAGGGGAGGAGTGAATTAAAAATAATTTTTTAATCCCTTGGGGACATGTGGTTATTACTGCTCTGCAGCAGCCTCTGCTGGAAAAGAACATGTGTCAAATGCACAAGTCTTGCCACAGCTATGCCTGTCAAACTGTCTGTTTAGTCACTGGCTAATTGTATTCCAGCACAGTCATCAATGACCTCCAGGTTCACCAAAACCTGGAACTGGTTCTCCTGCCATCTGCAGAGTGGCAACTGCTCATTCTTATCACAATGAGCCCTGAATGCCAGAAGAGTAAATAACACTTATGAGCCTTTTCTGACATATTTGTAGCCTCGAATAATAAGGAAACTGAAAAATATTGGTGTAAGAGAAGCAAAGCCATACAGTGTAAGATAAAGCACCTGAGAAAAGCTTTACTTAAAGTACATGTCATGACATAGTGTCCAAAGAACATTTTTCACCAAGTGAAAGCACATTAAATTATGCTAGTACTGTCCTCTCTTCCATGTGGTTGTTGACAGATGTTTGGAAAAGAAAACCTTCCTTTCTGTTTGGCCTTAAAAGCTGTATATTGTATATTTATAAAACTAAACAGTAAAACAGTAAAATAAAGAGGAGAGATCTTCTGTGATAGAAACAAAATACTTTTGCTTGTTACTCAAATTTCATAGAAAAATATTAAAAGTTTTTTCTCCTAATAATATTAATGACAGCAACAATAATAATAATACCACTTATCATTTGAAATACATAAGTAGAGTAGGGGAAAAAAAAAGAATGATTGCATTTTATTTTTTTTTTAGCATACGCCCATTAAAATTCCCTACAACTGAAAGAAAACACTGCAGGCAGCTTGTGGTAAAATCATATACATTTTTTCATATTTATCACCACATTTAAGCCATTCTTCCCAAACAGCTCTGTAAAATGCATACACTTCTAATTGGGGTAATATTCCCTCAGGATTAGGCCGAGTGAAAAACAGTAGAAATAATTTACATGAAAGTGATTCATGTATTGGGGAAAGCTGGAGGAGGTGGGTGTGGGGATGGAACAATGGAAGACAGGAAACAGGACACAGGAGACAAACTGATTTAAAGATTTGGAATTACTAGCTATTTTTGAACTAGGAAAACTGTCTGAAAGAGGAAGAGTGATTAAGTTTTAAACAATGACAAACATCAAAATAAAAGTAGCCTCAACAGGAACAGTACCCTGCAGCGGAAGACAAGTGCCTCTAGGCTGCCTCCATGAGGAGGTTCACGTCTTGGAGCTGTTGGAGAAGTAAACGGTATTTTCTTATATCTTCTCAAGTTCAAGTGGACAATCAGACTTTTCTACATTTTAAGAGAAAATCAGAAGCATATGCCTTTTTTCACATTTCTCTGATATGTGATAGGCAACACACACTAGGGTAATAACTACATGAAAAACAGTAGTGAATTCAGGAAAAGTAGGACTATAGATAATGTGGATTTTGTCAAAATAAAAATAATTTCCACTGCAAAACATTTTATTTTCCATTTTTAAAAATCTAAAATCCAAAGAATAAATAGCTTCGTTGTTTTGCTAATATTCACATCTTTATTTGGAGGGAATTACTTTCCACACTGTTTAAATCCAGGAAGGAGACTACTACTTTACTAGACCAAAGTTTCCTTAAATAACTTAATTGCCTTACAGCCAAAAAAGGGTAAAAGAACTTCATTAAAGTATTTTTACTCCATTTGTCTTGTAGCAAATATTTGTTAAGGAGTGTAGTAATTATGACACTGAGAAGTTATACTGTTAACAAAGAGTCTGTTCCTGGATGTAAGTACTGAGTAGTACATTTTTAAAATTATACCCTAAATATTAAGCAAGAACTGAGAGGAAGAAACATAAATGGATGTAAAGAACTCTGAAACTGGGCACTGAGCCTGTAAATATGACAGGTTAAATTTACATCAAATTAAATTTGATGGCATATTTAGGGAAACAAAAACCTGTTTAAAGATTTTCATATCTGCATAAAATATTGCAGTTCTTAAAGAACTTTCTGTGATTATCTTCATAAAGTCCAAATTTCAGTGAGAAATTAAATTTACCTTTTTTTCCTTCTTCCAAACAGCAGCATTTAGTAGACAAGTATGGTTAAGTAGATGATATAAACAAAATCTGTCAACTTTAAAAATTAAAAAAAAAAATGGGCATTTGATGTATATGAGTCTTTTTAATTAAAGGATATATAATTTGTTATGATACTTTGAATTGAAATCAGTATACTAGAAAAAGAATTTTTGCTTAAAAATGTAGTGGGAACTTAGCATTGAAAAAGCACGTCTGAGTGAAACAAGGAACTCTGGCTTCATGCAACCCTCATTTACAAAGAAGTAGGCTACAAATGAGCCCTCCCTCTCTGTGCCTGCCCTCCAGCTGTCACCGGCTCACCGCACTGCTACCCAAGAAATATCACTGCTGTAGAGTGATGCTGGATAAGTCACTAATGTATTACCACAGCCAGCCAGTGGAGCTCTCTAGAATTTATTCATTGCTAACGAATTAGCAATACTTGGAGACTGATTATATGCTTTTTCACCAAAAAAAAATCCCTAAAGTTTCATTATACCAATGGACATTTGTACCTTTGACAACCTCCTTGGCAACTATTGTAAAAGCTATGCCTTCGAAAAAAAAATGTCGTAAGGGGGCAGCTTATTAAATTTTGTAAATCATAAGGCCTGTCTGCGAAAGCAGAGCACTGCAGCTGATTTAGTTGTTGGCCTAGATACTATGCTGTTAGGACCATTAAACAGGTCCAGAGTTTAAGTTGCACAGTAAATTATACACGGAAGAAACAGGCACAGCATCTTGCCTTCTGTTTCCTCCTTTTAAACCCTGGACTGTCTGCATTGCAGCATCCAGAGGCTCTGACAGTATATGCTTGTTGTTGGGCTCCAGTTTAAACAGTGATGCACTGCTTTCCGCAGCCTTGATCAGTCCAGGCAACTGAAGGTTACCACACTCTTTCCTGAAGACAGCGATAAAGATAAAAATAAATAATCCAGAGTGAGAGCAAAGCTGGTGCAATGCCAGTGAGGGGCTCCAAGCCAATGCCCTGCTATGGGCTTTCCTTTCTTACATCATAAATTACTTAAAATGCTATCTAAATCAGCCTTGTGTGGTCCCCACCATGTCAATCTCTGCAAATGCTCTAGCTGCTCTTGCTTAACACCGCATCCAGCATTAGAAATAAACCACACTGCCTGCACAGTTCGTGAAATACTAAAACACAAGGTAATTACTGGAGACAGCATAAGATGATGACAATGCAAACTTTAACTCAAGACAAAGGAAACATTACTTCTCTATTTCCTCTCAGATGTTAAAGGTCAGGATGCAATTACCAGATTATAATTAACAAAGTTACATACTCTCTTTTGATGAATGCCCGGCTAGACACACGGCAGGTAATAGCTTTGAACAAAAGAATGCTAATTCAACTGAAGTGCAACATGGATTGTTTTGATTTATAGTTCTTAACGAACTGCTTTCTCCCTTTACTCTGACTTACAGTGCATCATGTTGAAGTGCAGTGTGATTAGAAACTCTCCGAGACTGTGGCCTTTCATGAACAATGGAAGCAATTATGTCACTCAGAAAGGTCTGGTTTACGTCTACTCAGCAGCTCTCTTGGAGCTTAACTTTCTGTTACCCAGCAAGGATCTTTTTTTTTTTTAATAATAGCTGAACACAGGTCTCAAGATTTTTACATTTAGCATTGGGCAGGCTGTCCTTTTGTGTTTAGGCTAATAACTGAAACATTATAAGTTCCATATTTTGAGTAAATAAAGCAGCATACCTAAATAATGAAAATTTGTCAACATGCTGAAAATGTAAATCACTGTATACTGACTGTCACCAGGGGGAACTATTAATTCATGCAGTAACTTTTGAGTCTGGAGTGATATGGACTGACACATCATACAAGCACAAAAAATGTTGAGAAAGCTGAGGACTGGCAGCCGTATAATGACTAACCAAAAGTTAATAGCACAAAGACACATGATACCACCTAAATTAACATAACAATTAAAAGCAGGCAAAGAGTTTGTCTTCCAGAATATTCTGGAATATATCATACTTACAATACAATATGACCTTGATGTATTAAAAAATATATTTTTGCTGAAATCAGTAGAATGTGATTCAATAAAGACAAGTCCTACAGCGGCAACTGTAGGATGGCATAATCAAATTTACTCATCAGTTACCCATGATAGCTCCCCACTAAAAATCCCTCAGTCTAAAATAACAGTGTTTTCATGTTTCTTTGACATTATTCGTACCTCTCTTGGCAGGAAGGTTGTACCTGGTTGTGCAGAAAAGGCCAGAGACATGTTTGTTAAAGCTTCTCAGAGCCATGGGTTTTGTTAAAAAAAAAATTAAGGAATTGTTAGCTATCTAGCAGGGACATTTGAAAGGAGAACATGACAATGGGTTTGAAAGTAGAGATCACAACTCAGTAATATGCTAGTAAACAGTAGTGGTTTGACAAGTTCCACCAAACTTCCCTCCATCCTCTCTCACACATCCTTCAGTCTGCCAGAATCTCAATGGACCCTACCCACCTGTAGGTGACAAGACTTCTTCCCATTCAGATTAGTGAGAGACAGCAAAAAAAAATAACAGTAATAAGAAGAATAAGGGAAGCATATTTACAGGCTTAGTGGGTATAGGAAATGATAGCACGTTAGCAAGAACGATGCTACATGAAAAAAAAATTGTCTTTGTTGTAAATGAAAAATTAAATACAATTTCACCAACAGCACAGTGTCATAAAGACAAATATTATATTGAACAGTGTTAATAGATATATCAAATGTAAAACAAGCAAGGTAATTATTTTGTTTTCCTTGACACTGATTAGGCCTCTGTTGGGTTACTGTGTTTAGTTTTGGGCACAACACATTTTTAATGGGCAGACAAATTGGAAAGAGTTCAGAGGGGAGCAACAAAAATGACAAAAAGTTTGGAAAAAAAAATCTATGGGAAAAGGTTAATTGAACTGGACATGTTTGGACTAAAGACAAGAAGACTGAAGGGACGCATAATCTGTCTACAAATACATAGAGTTGCTATAAAGAGGATAGGGACAAATTATTTTCATTAGTCAGTGAAGTCAGAAAAGAACTAACGGGCTTATGCTGCAGCAAAGAACAGCTAGATTAAGTGTAAAGGAAAAACCTTAAGTAAAAGAACAGTCAGAAATACAACATGCTGCCAAATGAGCCTGAAAAACTCCTTCTGAGATCCAGGTTTTAGCTTATTCTTGCTTTGTATGTGGTAGAGGGAGGATCACACAGCAGTTAGGGCTCTAGCCAGTTTCTTCCTGCACTGCAGATTTCTTATGTGACCTTGGGCAAGCCAGTTAACATGGCACTTCAACTCCCTAGCTGTAACACAGTGACAAAAGCAATTCCCTAGCTCTCAGAGATGCTGTAAGAATAAATAGTTAGGGATTCTCAGACACTCTATGAGCCGTCTAGGTGACTGCAGGAATTAAATGTTCAAACTAGCCATAATGCAGAGGCACCAACTGCCTGGAGTACCTGGAGGTCCTTTCCAAGCCAGATTACTTCTATGACTACGGCACTGTCCTTTAGCTAACACATCCAGTCTAGGATATATCAGGATGATCCACTCTGAGCTGTACCTGAAAAAAAAAAAAAAAAGAGTAAAAAGTAGCAATAAATCAGTGGCTGTGTGGCTGAAATGACAGCTCACTAGCAGGCTGACCCAACGATCTGCTGAAATCAGTGGACTCTATTGTCTCAGTAGAAGATGGATCAAAACTGAGTACTAGTTATTGAGCATGAAAAGGGGCCAGTTATCAGGGTTCTGTCTGAGCTGTCTACAAATGTCCTACCACAGCAATGTTGCTGAGACTGGATCTGGAAAGCAGATTAAAATCAAGTTAGAAAGACAGAGAACATTAAAAGTTAACAATAAAGATATTATAGGAATTTTTTTTCTTATACTTGATATTGAACATGTATTACTATTTGTTGCTTAATTTTCTATGGGTAGTTTTTATGGCTACAAAAGAGTTGCTTTTTTTGCTATCTAAAAGTAATTATCAATAATAAATTCAATGAAAAGCTCAAAAATAAAGGAGCAGCAGGCACATCCCTTTAAAAGAACTGGGTTTTTTTGTGATACTAAAAGTAGTTGAGAGTGTGTAAGCTGAAATACTGTAAATAAATATAGCCAGTTTAAATTTTTCATGTGCTTCCTGTATTTCACGCAGCATGGACTCTGAGAAGAGTTTAAACACATTTTTTTTTTAATTTTTCCATATAGCACCAATGCATTTTCATCTTACATATTTATCTTTCCAGTTAGATACAACACGCATCTCCCTTACTCTCAGTACAGTGAAACAATAACATAATGTTGTATTTTCCAAGCTATTTTATCCTGTACCTTCTTCAGCTATAGCCCAACTATTCCTGCTCCTCTGTTAGTTCAGCTAAGGCATCAGATTGAGGTTACCTATAGTACATGCAGTTACAAGAAGTACTTTTCCAAATACATTTTACAAATCCAGGATTCACTACTGTAGCAGAAATATTCACTTTGAAGAATTTGTACTTAAAATAGGCAATGTAAAAAAAGTTTAGTATCCTCCAACTCCTCCATTGCAACAGAAGACCCTGAGTAAACATAAAATTGAAAGAAGGTTATGAGAAAGAACTCATTTGCTATTAGCACGTGGAACACAAGAGGCAACAAAATAAATAACAAACCACTACAAACTAAAACATTTATGTAAAAATAAACTGAAACTATGTCAGATTTCAAGTGGTGAAGCATAAAATGGGACGCATTTCAAGAAAAGAGTATGTCTCCTCATGGGCATATGTGGTTTCACTGACTAGCAGCTATGCATATAAAAAAAAGTGATGCAAATGGCAGGATAACTGTAAAGTAAGTCATGAATCCAGGTGGAGCAAATGAAAGGCATGACACAGGATCTCTGAAGACCTTGACAGCACACAGGCACAATGAGCTAACTACCATTAACCTAAATGCTACGGACTTTTCATCTAGAAAGTTAAATGTTTACTCCATGGAATTATGTGCTATATGCTTATTCACATGCATCTCTACACTCAGTACAAAAGCCTTTCAAGTAGAATTGTGTGAACTGTGGATTTTTTTTTTTCAGTTGAGAAACCAACAACAAAAATTCAGCTTAATATTTGGCTTTGTTTTCAAGTTATTTCAGCCGTCTTCTAATCCTCTGGGGGAAAAAATGTATAGCAGAACTTGAAATGAAAGTTTGTTTGAAATAAAGAGCCATAATGTTTTTTTCAAAAAATAAAAAGTAAAAACAAGAAAAAGACTAGTAGTGAAGAAAAAATCTCCAAAGGGAAAACAGAGATGCAAGTCTAACTTTGAACCTAGACACTTCCCACATTGTAATCAAGTGCCTTGCCAGCCAACCGCACATGTATACCAGAGAAACAAGTGAGAATGAGACTGTGGGGAGTGTGATAACAGTTCTGCACTCACAGTACTTTCATCTCATAGTACATATATGTGTGCAGTTGATACATTTACCTCTTCCATTTTTTTCATGTTGCAGATGACAGCTTGTCCACTAGCTTGTAGACAGTGCTTTGCTAGGAAAAAAAAAAGTAATAATAATAATTAAAGAGTTTAATAACATACAAGCAGCTCTTTTACACACATTACACAGAAGACAGTCTGTGAGGGTTTCACATGTGTAATCCTCAGCGACTCAGTTTTAGTCAAATTACTTTCAGGTTTTAGATCAAAAAGGAAATAGAGAATTCCTTCCCTCTGTCTTTGAAATTTTTGTTAAAAGGTTATTTCTCTTAGCTCCTATGGAAATAATATAGATACTCTATTTCAGATGTCAAGAAGCAGTGGACATCATGGAAAAAAACAGGATGTTGCAAAGTATTTCCTGTTGTTATTTAGTACTGAATCATATTGCAATACATCCTAGGCTAGACCTATGGCTACACATTTCAATAAATAAGTTTCATGTATTTATTTGCATTTGCTTTCTTTAAAGCTTCATGGCTTGAATTATGCCAGTAATAGAGGGGAAGCATGTTTGTCTTTCTTAACTGTCACTGATGACACAGATAAGTAAAATGGATGTGGGTGTTGCTGTTTTGTTTCTTACTAATAAGGCTTTTCAAATATCTCAATAATGACGAGTTTGACATTTGAAACATTTTCATCTATTGCCCTGAGCAGGGTATGCCATGAAGAAAAAGCCCTAAGTTTTGTACTGGTAAGAAATAAAGGGGTAATCTAACAAAGACAACAACAGCTAGGGAAAAAAAATGTGAACAAACATAATCCCTGAGGTTTGGTGCATCGAAAGACATGTGGAGGGTCACTTTGAACTGAAAACAATGTATTGTCACCAGTGCAGCTAGTGAGTGGATAGACAGTGGAATGACAGCAGAGCCCACAGGCCTCTTAAGAACTAAAATGAGAGAAGAGGCTAAAACCAATATTTAGCTTGAAATGTCTGTTTTCGTCTCTGCACTCGAGCTAATGCCAACTATTCTACTCCCCTGTGTGCTATTAGATTATTTGACTTGATCAGTTAATCTAATTTTAGGCTGCTTGGGGGAAGGGAAAATCAGTTAGAGGAACGTATTGATGGTGGCATCAGATATGTTTGATTCTATCTTGCCTGTCTACAACAAAGTGTATATAGCACAGTTTCCTTGAACACAACCAGAATTAGGCAAGGCAGTTTCCTTGCTGACTGCTTCAAGCTCTTGTTAGGTAATGTTCAGCTTCAAAAATAACCCTTTAAGCCTTTCCTCTGTTTTGTGTTACCCAGCTACTGAAACCATGTCTGTTCCTTCCTTGCTATCCTGTTTGTTTCCTTCTCTCTGAGCTTTTGTCTCTCTGTCACAAGCTCTCAGACCCCTAAAAGCTGAATACCCAAGAAAATCCCTCCACACTGGTATGTATTTCAAATGTCCTGCTGGTGATGGCTATTTTTTCAGTTGTTTGGCTCCACCGGGAAGTTTCAGAGTTTTGCATCTTTATCCCAAAATGAAACAATGCTGTTTACATTCACTAATTAAACTAGAAGGCATAGCCAACTTCCAACCACATATTTTCATGAACAATTGCTGTGCATTAGGGATCCTTACGGAACTAACTTGACCCCAAAGCTAAGCTACAAGAGAACCTTTTAGAAACACAAGCTTAAATAACAGATCAGATCATTTTTGCTATAATTGGAAAAGAAATCTGGCATACAGAGACATGGAAAGATACTATCAGAAGGAACATTACTTAGGCCTCCGATCTTCTCTGTAGCTAAAGAAGGTAAGAAAATACCTTTCAAAATGTTGACTTATAAACACTTTTCTCTGACATGAAAAAGAAAAAGGAGTGCAAGGATAACTGATTTAAAAATAAAAATAAATCCTACCTCTCCTTTCCTCTCTCTAATAATATGCTCCAATCTCAAATGAGTTTTAATACAAAAATTGTTAAAATGTGACATTATTTATTTCCAAGTGAAGAACCAAAGTAAAAAAAAAAATTCTCATCAAAATTGTTGAGTCAAAATTTGTTTTTTTCTATCAAAAAAGTTGACAGAAATGATGTAATGAGCTGTATTTGTTCTCTTCCTTCATCACTAGACAATACTGATATCCCTTCCTGCACTCCAATATAAAAGAGATGAAGCAGTTCCTTTTAGAAATCAGGCCACTGGAAAGCAGAGACTTGGCAGGAGCAGCCTTCCCTATGGCAGAGATTGAGCTTGCATCAGCAACGTTCATGGAAGTTAATAATAAATAAGAGAGTAGATAAAGTGAGATTCACGTCACTTACTTTTAGATGCCTATAATACTTTTAGACTACTACTGTTAGACACTTACCTTTTCCATTATTCAACCTAGTCACTTTTTACAGTCAATAAACAGGCATTTTTAAGGTGTTTCATCTGACCTGTTTTAAATGTTTACATTGGGATGAGACAAACTGTACTCTGGTAGTGTCTTCTTTTTCTCTAGGGGGAGTCATAGGAGTTCAGACACAGACATCTACATTGCACACTTTCACTGCAGACATCTGCATTTGGTCATAAACATCCCAGTCAAAAAGAAAACAAGATCAAGGCAGAAAAAGAGAGAGAAACGCTTAGGGAGACATCATAGCAACCTGAAACTTAAAAGCTAAGAAGTCACAAATTTAAAGTTTTATCTTTTTAAAGTAAAATAGCATCTCAAAAAGTACTGAAATATCTCAGTTCATCTTCATTAGATTGGTCAGAAACAGCATGTAATCCTTTTCCCTTAATTCAAGACTGAAAGGTCATCTTATTTCACCACCCTGGCACTGCAATTTTTTTCTGCATGGTACATCTGTTAGTGTCCTCATAGGTTTCAAAATATATGAACTCAAGCAACGTTACTCCTTTCCCTAACGAAAGAATTAAACCATTTGTTAAAAGCATTCTCAAAGGATTCTTTTTTTTTCTGAAATTATCTGCAAATATTCTTTTCCCTGTTTTGATTCAATTTCCTTCTTATACCTTCCAAATAATTCTCTTTATTTTCACATATATTAAGCTACTAACAAACACTAGTTGTGGAGAAAAGAAAATTAGTTAAACTCTGCTGTACTACTGTTATAGCTGGACTCAGAGCCATCAACTCAGCAAGGGGGTCAGAGTATATTTAACAAATTTATAGATTATATTATCTCATGACACTAAGTTATAATTACTGCAGGGGATTTTTAAATTTTCAGGTTACCATACAATTTCAGCAATTTGAAACCTTTCCTTTTTTTTTCAGAATAAGAAGAAATTTAAACAACCATGAGTGAAAAAAAAAATTAAGAAAAGAGACAATGCAGAAAATTTTTAGGACGTCAGTGGAGGAGACTATTTTTTTCCTTGCAGTTACAGGGAAAGGCACAGATAAAAACCAGTCTTTTTCAGATTTAATTGGTTTTTTTCACTTTACAAACAAATAGAAATGTGGAGCATTTTGTAAAAAATCACAGCTTAAAAGACCATGGTGTTCGAGCACTATTTTTTAAAGTTTGTAAAGATCTGAAACAACAGAGAAGGTTGATAGCAAAAGCATTATTGGGAAGAAGAACTGAGCATTACAGGAAAGATTTAGATCCTTTTGTCTTTTAGACTTGATACATTTCAGTACTTCAACAATTTCTAAATACTTTTTTTTCTCTACCAGAGCTTTAGTATTTAGTTATAAAAAATTGCACTTCAGGTAATCTTATTTGTAAATGAATCTGTAGGATTGATGTTCATATGTAGTTTAATTTGTTAGACACAATCTTCAAAAGTCATAAACTCACTTTGCATCTTTACATGCTCATATATTAAAGAGATATAATTTATAATAAACATCTGCTTTATAATACCAATGTGACAGAAGGCATTAGGCAAGGAAAATTGACTGTTGGTGTGAGAGACACCAAATACAAATATGCACATGTATAATTAAACATTTAAAATATAGCTGAGTGATTTTCTTATGCCAGTCCAAGGATTATTAATACACATGTCAGTGTCAAATTTAATAAAGCTGTTGCATTAATTGTAACTATGGTACCTTGTACTAACACCTGTCAAGGTATTTCTGGTGCAAAAAATCTTTGTCATGAGTGAGCCAGATAACATAAATTATAAGTGAACTAACCTTTTACCTCAGGAGATCCAAATTCAAATACTGCTTTTAGTCTCAAATGAGCGGTTTTTCACACCCCACTGAATCTCCAAATATGGCACAGTTCTGCATGGGTGGAAATCCAGACTCAGGAGACGTGAAGAATTGGAATATCAGGCTGTATCACTAATCAAGATTATGGTGGATTGGCAAGAGACAAGTAGGAAAGAGTGTGTGTGTGTGTAGCAATTGCCAGCTTCTTCCCTTACAAGCCAGAACTATTCATGTCTTAAATTCCATAAACAGGAAGTTTGTTAATAAATTTTGGACAGAAAAATAAGCTACTGTTACTAATGTCAGCTTTTGCAGATCAACCTCATACAACTGTCCATGATATTCTCCAATCAGAAGCAACGGTATCTGTGTGAATGCCAACCAGTGCTACTTGATCTCTGAAAAAGCTGAACATCATCTTTTGAAGCCTGAATGCAAAGATCTATGAAGACTGCAATCCTATAAGTTTCAATTTTCTACAGAACTGCTCTCATAAAATAAAATTTGAGAAAACTGTCTCATTAAAAAAAAAAATCCAAATAGGATGTCAATTAAAAGTATTTTTAAGACAATAAAAACATCTATTGATATCTGTTTGCAGAAATTGGATCCATTAAAATTAATTCACCCAATTAATCCACTCCAAAACTACGAGGGATGAAGAGGATCTACTTAGCAGTTGTTTTTTTTTAGTTTAACGTTTCAATACAGAAAAACAAACTCACATCCTCATGTAAAAATCTGGGGAGTAGGGGGAATAAATATGAGTTTTGCAATGTTCAGAAGCCAGCAGAGAAAAAGAGATGGCAAATTTTTTTTTGTGTCTTCGTTAGTATAAAAATTGTCTCACTTTGCTCTTAAATAGGAATTTCATGACATTAATAAAGACTGGACTTTATCTTGCTACAGAACCTCCTAAATGGCAATGTAAGTGAAAAGGATTACTGAAATTGCAAAAAAATTTTTTAGAATTACGTTTTAGTCAAGAGCTATGTTATGATGTATCAGTCCAATAAATAATATATATATTATGAAAGGCCTAATAATATTCACATAAATAGACAACTAATGTTTCAGAAGGAAAATGTGTATTCAGTTATTTATTGAAAGATCAATCCTATTTCAATATACTTTTAGAAAAAAAAAAACACAGTACTTACACAAACTTATACAAAGATATGAATATGAAAATCTATTCAAAATCCAAAACTTCTGAATAATAAACAATAAACAAAAGTCAAAATGAAAACTAAATACTATGTTTAGTTATTTTTATTATGGAAAAGGATTGCATAGGAAAAAATAACTCTGTTATTCACATGCTTGTGCCTATGTCTTGAAGCTAATGTAGTCTTCTAGAACAGGACAGAAGAATAAGCAATTTTTTGACACACTGATTTTGTAACAGACTAAGAAATAGATAGTAAACAAGTAATGTATAATCTGTAAAAAAGAAGCATAGAGGCTTAAGGAATACATGTCATTCAGATTAAATTTTCTGACATTTGTCTTTGAATAAAGTAGGCATTATAAGGCTATAGGTACATACACACGTGCACGTATATTTGTGTCTGTCTTCTAACTAAAGAAGGGGATGTAAGTATTGTTTCTGTCTCAAAGAGAAACTGGTAATAGAGTCAGATGTTTCTTTGATATAATCCCATTTGCTTATGAAAATGTTCAGAATCCTGCTTTTCATAACAATCTGGGAAACAAACAAAGGAATTTAAAAAATGCGTTAAACATTGCCTTTGGTCAAGGTTGCCAGTGCTATTTTCAATCAGAACTTTTCTCAAAAGCTTTTACCTTTTCCTCAAACTTCATTCTCAGGCTTTGCTCAAAATACATCTGATCTTTACTTGCCTATCTGCTTCTCCGGACTTGCGTCCCTTTGTCACAGGTGCACACATCTTCAAAAACAATAGCTAGCAAAACTCTTTCACCCGTATGGACACGTGCATATACATGCTCTCAGTGATGTGGACAGTGACAGATGGCTGAATTTAGGGTGGAGTGTCCTATTTTTTCAACTATCTGGTTCCATAAAGGATCACAACTCTCATTTATAATTATCTTAAATTATTTGAAAGGGGATTTTGTCCAATGAACAAAAGATGTATGTTTCTGGGTGCGTAGATTTAAAACAACAAATACAGAACCCAAACATTACTGCAGTACTACATTTATTAGAGGTACCAGAGAACAAAACAGTTTTTGAAGTTTGAGATTCTCTTTCAAGAGACAAATAAAAATTCAAAATAGACAAAGATCAATCAAGAATGAATTAAAATCATTTTTCTAAGGTCACAGATTGACTAGAATGACTACCAAGTGAGTATACTCACTGGTCATTGAAGGGAAAAGAGATCATAAGTTTTTACTGAAATACAGGTAATAATAATTAAGTAAGTTTAAAAAAAATAATAAGGAGAAAGCTAGTGAAGAATTTAGTCAATTCAAATATTATTTTGTACTACAGATATCAAAAGATTTACAGCAGATGTTTTTAAGTAAAAAGCCTGCCTTGGTCCATTTACTATGTTTTTTGATTCTGATGGCACAGAAAGTTCTAAGAGCAAGAAAGCTTATGTTTTGATCTGGAGAAAAAAAAAAAGGCAGAAGAATATCATCCATATCTCTGAAAAGCTTTGGAAAAAAAAAACAGAGCAACTGTTTTCAAATTAAACAATCAAACATGCAGATTCCTGGTACTAATGAACCTGGAAAACATGGTGAGTCAGAAAGGGCTACGAGTTTGCTCTTCATGCAGTTAAAACTGTGATCATCATGCCAGTCCAAAATGCCAGGGAAGAGATACAAGGAGTGCTTGGAATGGTAAAGCATGAAAGAACATTTATAATGAGAACAGGAGGGCTGCCGTGGAAAGAAAGCCGATGACAATTATTTGCAAATCTTCATAAACACTTTCAAAGACCTTAAGAAAAAAGGCCCTAGTCCAAAGGTGCTTTGGCAGTGAGAATGAAATGAAGTCGTCTCCAGACAAGCACCCGGTCCAGTAAAAGCAGTCTGCTCAAAATTGGCTAATGAGTCCTAAGTGTTAATGAAACCTGCATGTCAGTACAGTCCAACACAGAAGGAGACTTTAGCCTTAGTAACTGGATATAGTGTGGCTCATCTCTTTAATTGCAGGAAGACAGCATTAGTTGAAAGCAAACTGTTTGTTTTGATATGTATTGTTAAAACTTAGGAGCATGAAACTTCAGCAGACAGGATCTCCCTCTGGAGGCGTTCACAGGCATCCGCTGCTTTTCATTGACTGTAGGGAAGTGAAGCATGCCTTTTTTAGAAAACTGGTGCACTAGTTGCTAAAATCTAGTTGCCAGCTAGGTGACTAAGCTGGAACAAGTGTTTCCTATTCCCGAGATATAAAAAAATATTTATTTCATTACAGATATTAGATCTGCAAATGAAACACAAATCTAAGAATGATGTGAGGGCTGAAGACTCTCTTTCTGGATAATTTGGCAGAAGTGAGGTAGAACAGATTCAAATGTGAGATATCGCTACATCAAACTGTTTTTTTTTTAAAAAAGTAGCCTAGAAAAGTGTGGCAACCATGATTCTCAGAACAATTGCCCAGGAGAGGGAGCTTCAGAAAGTGGTCCCAGCTGTTAAGACAGGAGTGGTTATCACTTGTCAATAGTCTTATCTGAAGTCAGAGCTCTCAGGTTTATAAGAAACTCTCTTCAAAAATACCACACACAGTGAACTTAGGGGTAATACATGAAAAAGGTTGAAAAACATACAGGAAGACTATTTAGGCATACCAAAATAGAAGACAATGTTTGGAAACAATATCTGCAAGGTAAATACCACCGTTTACCTCATACAGCAAAAACAAAAGCCAAGTTAGAAAAAGAACTCATGTTTATGACAGGAGGAACTGCACATAGAGTGCAAATCAGGCACAGATTTGTTTATGTTAACTGTGGAAATTTATTGCTCCTACGCTCATAATCTCATTTCCTTGAGACAGCTTTGCAAATGGATATTGCAGCTGACTACATGGTTATGTATGTTGTACCCATTCCTGCCAAACATACTGTACTTAACACAGTAATATCTAAATATAGATGTAAGGACTTTGGTTACAAACAACAAAAAAAAAATCTTGCAGAGGAGTTTGATGTAGCCATATACATGAATGCATGCAATTTAAAACATTTAGATCAAGAGATGTTACATCCCATTTTTTACTGTCTTCTCTTTTAAAAGGTTAAAGAAGGCTTTTTCTGACTGGTAGTTGGAAAATGGTATAGGAACCTATACTTACTCTAAAAAAAAAACTTGTGAAATCAGTCTCTGATCATCTTAAAATATAATTAAATTGCAGGATAATGCTAACGAAGTATGAGACCATTACATCTTGGCAATTTATTTTTTACAAGAATTAATTACAAAAAAAAAATGAAAACAAAACTGTCTTTCATGTTAGAAACCTATAGTAAAGAAAATAAAAATTTTCATAAGTATGCCACAGCAAGTTCAAATAAACAAGCATTAAGAACGGTGAGTTGCCAACAATGCATGTAAAAGTTAAATTAATTGTGCATATAACATCTCTTGCACCTAAATATTTTTCCAATAAATTGCTATCCATCAGCCAGAACAACAGAGTGGCTGAAACTTTTTCAGCTTTCCTGAGAAGCAGGAAATAGTGAATGCACGTCTGTCATTTTGTCCCAGATGCTTTCAGCAAGGGAATGATTTCATCAGAACAAGGCAAATAAGAGATCACACTATATAAATGAAGAGGCTAACAAGTTTTTACCAACTGCACTGTCATATATCCAGAAAAACCTGCTAGTACAAATTATGACTAAGCAACCCCTCTGAGGAAAAACAATTAAGATTAAAAACTAAGTTCTGAGAAAATTAAACTATGTATAAGTATTGCTTGAGTGAATACGTTTACTTTAGAAAAACAAAGATACTTGAAAGTATTTTTCCATTTTGAAATGAAAATTGCATTGGAAAAAAAGTTAAGGCAATATAAAACATAGATATCTGGAAAAGAAAAACAACTGTCATTTTCAGGAAATAAATTTCTTTTTTTTGGTCATGAAAATAAATTTGTAGACCTTTTCACTTTACTCGGACAAAAGCTAAAACATTTTACTTAGAATGAAGCCCAAAGTAATTTTTCCAATGTTGTAATTTAGGCACTAAAATAAAATTTAAAAAAAATTAGTTTTAGATTTTTTTCATACTAACCCTTATTTTATTTATGTGGGAAAGAAATAAATAGGCATTATACTTTTCAGATGTTCATATAATGTGAGTGTTCAAGCTGAAGTCCTCAGACATAATTTTAAATACAACATAAGTGAAGCAAATCTCTGCCGATCACCCTTTTTTAGGATAACTTGTATATACTTCATGAATATCTCAGCACTAACACTCAGTGAGTAATGCTTCCAGATTTTCCGGTATTTCACCATAAATAGTAGCAGAATATTAACTGTTTCATCACAGAAGGAAAATTTAGAGGCTATTATAGAATCATAGAATCATAGAATGGTTAGGGTTGGAAGGGACCTTCAAAGGTCATCTAGTCCAACCCCCCTGCAAGGAGCAGGGACATCCCTGACTAGGTCAGGTCGCTCAGAGCCTCATCCAGCTTGGCCTTGAACGTTTCCAGGGATGGGGCCTCCACCACCTTTCTGGGCAACCTGTTCCAGTGTTCTATAACTCGCATCGTAAAAAATTTTTTCCTAATTTCTTATCTAAATCTACCCCCCCTCTATTTTAAAACTATTACCTCTCGTCCTATCGCAACAGGCCCTACTAAACAGCCTTTCCCCATCTTTCTTGTAGGCTCCCTTGAGGTACTGGAAGACCGCTATCAGGTCTCCCCGGAGCCTCCTCTTCTCCAGGCTGAACAGCCCCAACTCTCTCAGCCTGTCCTCATAAGAGAGGTGCTCCAGCCCTTTTATCATCTTCGTGGCCCTCCTCTGGACCTTCTCCAACTGGTCCATGTCTTTCTTGTGTTGGGGGCTCCAGAACTGGACACAGTACTGCAGGTGGGGTCTCACCAGGGCACAGTAGAGGGGGAGAATCACACCTTATTCGACAGTGTGAGTATGAGTGAACTAATGAAAGCCACTCCTTCTAAATTATCTTTCAGTACACTAAAAAAACCCAACCTGCTCTTGTATGAGACTTTTCACCCTGAATTTCATAGCTTTACAAGCATATAGGAAAGTGATAGACTAGTACAGTGCTTGCAATGTATGCATTGAATAATTAAGTAAATAGGTGGGTACTAACTGCAAGATCATTGGTGAGACTATATGCATTACAGAAGTCATGCCCAGCCTACATGCTGAGTTTTTAGAAGCAATATCACATAAAGTTCTTTCAGTAATATACATCCTTCTTCACAGAATTTATCGCCACATGGGAATGTTAACAGCTTTTCTTCGATACAGCCTATAGAATGTAGCTTGACTGTATCTGTAGCTGAGTGTAAAGGTATAAATCAATAAATCCCTGCTACTCTGATCAAGAGCCTATCTTTCAAAAAATACCAGGAAAGCCAAAGTCTCCATATACAGAAACACTATTTGCAGCTCTCCATCAGTGCTACAGACACTGCTTCCCAAGGCTTCACCAGGCTTTAAACAAAAAGAAAAGCAGGTCAATAACACAACAATCAGAAGACTGAAAAGGTTCCTCTCCACAAAAATAAAATCCAACACATCACTGTTATTGTTGTTGCTGTTGCTGTTGTTTTTGTTACAGCTATGATTAAAGACTGTGGGTTTATTTTTTTATAATGGATTCTGTAGGGTTAATATAGCAAGACCTTACTTATTCTATCACCTTCCACCGGGTACAACCAAAGCTTTAATGAAAGCCTACTTTCACTTATCCAACAAACTTTAATTTCTAATTTTGTAAAACTGCAAACAACATATTTAACAGGTTGAGGGAAGTGATATTGCTGTAATGAGCATGTGTCTGTGTATTTTCATGACTGTAAATCTACACCTCACACAAACGACACATGCAGTCATGTATTTATGGCAGAAGTGCATGCATCTGTCTAAACAAATACAATGTGTATGTATGTTTGTGGCACTCTCAAAGTACCAATTATCCCAATAAATATATATATTAAAAAAAAAGCATAGGTGGCATATTTCCCTAAAGCATTGAACAGCTTACAATAAAATCATTATGAAAATACAGACCAGTCTAATGAAGCAGTCAATGGGGAATCAGGACATTTCAGGCATCTCTCCAACAAGCAATGGAGTGTGGTATGAAAAACTTGGAATAGCCCCATCACTGTTATCTCCTGAGGTAGAAGGGGTATAGACCCATCAGCAGAGCATATTTTAAAACTAACTAGCTCTGCTGAGAAGCTGGGATCACTAGCTCCATCAGAGATGTCACTTAGAGCACTGGTTTTGGTATCTGAGCTTGTTCCTTGGCATAGCTCTGCTCTGCAGGATGCGATACATCAATAAGATGAGCTCTAGCCAAGGGCGGTATCCAAAGTCAATACGTGGAAATGTTTGCTGTTTTTATACCTGGCACTGTGAGCAATCTTGAGTGTGCTCTCCGGTCAGTGTCATGTGCCACACTATGCAATACTTTCCTCATGTTTTTCCCTTGAGACCACCACATACACGAGCCCTAACCCACTTTTCTTGCAGTGTAAGCACTTGACAGATTATATTGTTAAATGACAGCCTTTCTACACAAAGCACAATTTCTGATTTCTCTGAAAGGTACAGTGCATATAGAACAAAGGTTAAAATATATGACTGGCTTTTCTTTTGCTTGCTTTATAAGTGCTTAGCGCAGAAGTAGCTTTAGGTGGGAAAAACATACTATCTACATGCCTGGACTTTAGAAATAGGAAGGCATTCAGAAACGTCCCTTTCTTCCATGTTTCTTTATGGATTGCCTCTAGATAGCACCTGCACACTATGCTATGTATTGTGAATACATTTTTTTCAGGTGTTTGTCTCTCCCTACACATTGCACAAAGTGCAGGTGGCTCAGAGAATCCTGGACTGCAATCCAGGGTCTGAGACATGAAAGTCAGGCATTGTAAAGCTCAACATTATGCCTTTTTTTTTTTTTCAGATTTAGTTTTCTAGCCCCAGGCATGTTCAGTCTGCAACGACAGCTAACATACAAGCCATTGCAGCATCTCAAACAAGACCCTTACAGCATTTTCCCTCCACTACTTTTATTTCTTGCCTGCAGCATCCCTATTCTCTAACCCCATCACATAACCCTGCACAGAGTACTGCCTGACCTTGGACAGCAAGAATCCAACAGAACTTTTGCACTTCACCCTGTAACACCCTTTTGACTTACTTCTCGTGCTATTGAAAGAGAAAAGATAACAGATAATTAGTGGTAAAGCCACAAAAAGTAAAATATGATAGGCATTCTTTCCCCCTCTCTAAACTTTTCAGTAGCAATGGGACAGAATTTCACCTTTCCCTTCTGAACTTGCTGTTACTTGCACTAAAAGAATTGTATGTAGGTATGTCATTGCCAAAGTTCTTCCTTGGTGTTGTTTCCCAGGACTGTGAAATCAATACATACTTGCTGAAGCATTAGTACTGAAACTCAAAATTTCAATTCCTTAGTTTGTAATTTTTCCTAGGTTTCACATTTTATTTTGCCTATGTTTCTGTGGTCTGTATGTTGTGAAAAAGAAATAAACAAATGAATCTTCAGATTGTTGGTAGCAGTAGATCATAATAATTCTTACATGTTATTATTAAGAAGAAACTACAGGAGTTTTAAACTACAGTATATCAATATCATACATCAAACTACCTCCTTCAGAGCAGTTGCAGTCTATCATTACAAAATAATCTACCATCGGTATGATATCGCATGCACAGGCAAGAAACATGCATATGAAAGCTTCTATTAGTGCAGTCACATTGTATGCAAGGTGGCTGCTCGATAGGTCTCAGTCTGCAATGCATTTACTTTTCCAATAAAAGTATTCAAACTTTCATCATATGGTCTAGTATAGAGAGTTCTTTCTCTTAAGACAAAAATCTGAGCTGTAAAAAAAATGGTTTACTTCTGTACAGCTTCTGTACACTTTTCAGACAAGTTTATTAATGCTATTTACAAGCACTAATGAAAACTTTCAACACCTCTGTAAGACAGTAAGATAAATCATTATTAATGCATAGACTGTGAGCTGCAGAACCAGCAAGTCATAGCAGACCTTGAATTATTATTGTTAAATCCAGATCCAGATTATTGCATTATCCAGATCCAGATTATTACCCGATTATTATTGCATTATCCAGATCCAGACTGGTCCAGATTATTGAAGTATTATTACTCTTGAATCCAGATCTTGGATTCATATTTCTTTTTGTTAAGATAAATAGCCTCCTGACAGGGTGGCCCAATATTGTGATCAGTAGGACCTTATAGAATTCTTGTTCCAGGAGGTTATTTATAGTAAACAACATCTAAGATCTGGAGGCATCACTGGCTTTCTGCTCTGTTCCTCTCTTAGCCCTCTCCCCGCCCCTCCTCTCTTCCTCTCTCCTCCTTGATCACTTTGTACCAGAAATGAATTCCAACAGAAATGTAAAATCAGATACGAAAAGAACAAGGAAGAAACAAAAACAACAACAAAAACCTAGGCAAAAGAAAACATCACAATTCAGCTGCATAAGAAGATAAGCTTGAGAAGAACTTTCTTGACTAAATAAGCAATCTTTAGCCCATATAGGGAAAACAGCAAAGTCATCCATTTTAAAAGGATGCAAACTAAAAGTGTCTCTAGATTGGAGGCCAAGACTCTGACACTTTGTCCTTTCCCTTAATTACTCAAGCTGGAAGACAAAAGTAAACCACACCGTGCTCCTCCTGCAAATTCAGATTTCTTTCATAGGGGAGCCAGGGCATGAGAAAGGAGAGGAGACAATGTCATCCCAAACTGGAATGGCAGGGCAGCAAACAGATTCATCAGGGCCCAGATCTGAGAAGCACTGTTATACTCCTCAGCGTAGACATGCCTGAGAAAATATTCTCTAAGTTGCAATGCATGCCCCAAGCTCTAATTGAATTTATGTATTTCTGTGAAAATTACAAACAATCAAACAAATCCTCTCAAAAAGCTTCATATGGACACAAAGACGTTACATGCATTTTCTCAATAATTTAAAATTAAGACTGGTGAAATAAAGAAGTATATTACTAAATTTCATATGATAGCTGGTGTGTGATTCAGAACGCATCTGGTTGGGATGTAGTTAATTTTCTTCATAGCAGCCCATACAGTGCTGCGGTTTAGATTTGTGACCAAAATAGTATTGATAAAACGTCAATGTTTTATCTGTTGCTGAAAAGTGCTTGCACAACATCAAGGTCTTCTCTGTTTCTCACTCTGACATCACCCAGGAAGTAAGCCGGGGTATGGGCAAGAAGTTGGGAGGGCATATATCTGACCCAAACTGACCAAGGAGATGTTGCATACCATATGATGTCATGCTCAGCAATAGAACTGAGGATAAAGGGAGTTTTTCCAATGTAGCCATTGCTCAGAGGCTAACTGGGCATCAAACTGCTGATGCGAGGTGGTGAGTGATTGTCTTTGCATCACCTGGTGTTTTTCTTGGGTTTTTTACCGTCATTTATAAAACAGTCTTTATCTTGATCCACAAGTTTTTCTTACTTTTGCCCTCTGTTTCTCTTTCCGCTGGGAGCAGGGAGGGAGTGAATGACTGGGTAGGCAGTTACCTGCCAGCTGGGGTAAACTCAACACAAGGACATAAATTAACCTGTGATAAATCAGTAATAAATATGAAAAATACAGCAGTTGAAATGTAAATGCTTAGGAATCCCAAAGAAGCTCTACAGAAATCAACAGGTAGTGCAATCCAAAAGACTAGGCACAAGCAAGTGCAGAGCTTTACTGGAGCAGGCACGTGAGTAATTGACTGATCAGCACTGGGAAAACATGGAAATAGGGATGAAACACCAAAATCCTCCCAAAATAATCAAGCACATATAAATCAAAGAAATATTGAGCCTGCAAGGAAGACTTGAAACATCAATGGTGGAAATATTTTGCATATGATGACATACACAATCGTTGTAGTGAAGACAAATCAGTCTGCTAAATCACAAAGGCAAGTATCAATTCAAAGGATCATTTTTTCTGTAGCGGAAATTAGGAAAAATAAATGGTTTGCATAGTGTGGACTATGATCCACTACAAAGACAAGATAGTAGAAAACATCCGAAATTTAAGGGCAGATAGCAAGTTCACTACATGAAGATTTCCTTAGTATTGCATAAGCAAAAAAGACTGCAATCAGGCGAAGCTATTTTAAAATCATACTGTAATATTTTCAGTAACACCTGCAAGCACCAAATATAACCAAATAAAAGCATAAATGCTGGGATTTCAAGCATCTTTTTTAACACAGGAACAATGCTGTCAGATAAAAAAAAAAAGTTAAATAAATTTAGTAGAGTTTAGGTAGGGAGCAATGAGTCACACTCTAATGAAAATTTAGAACAAACAAACACCTAGAGCAGGCAAACTCACTGTGGTACCTGTCTGCTAAATGTTACCATGATATTTTTTGAAAATCTGAAATGGTTTCCTCTATGTCACATATGGAGATAGCTGAAACAACGTCACTGTAACAACACCTGCCTTTCAAAGTGTCCAGTAGGTTAGAAGAAAAAAATACATAAAGAAGAGGAGCAAAGAAGCACATGATAGATAAAGACATCTTTGTGAAAGTCAAAGAGCATACATGTTGGCTAAGTAGCAATGTGGCAGATACTGAAATGTCAGGAAAGAAGCACTTTTGTATGGACTCAAGCTATTTAAAAAAAAAAACAACAAAAAAAAGTGCTCATTGCCAAATGTATACAGTCGTGAAGTATTACCTGACTTAGCAAAAGCAAAAATTAAAAATTACAGGAAAAAAGATCTAGTGCCAAATTCCAAAATGCAAAAAATAGATATTGGCAAGTATTCCTAAGCAGAAAAAGTGGCTACCTCACCACATTCTGCATAACAAAAGTGTATCCAAATTGTCTGAGAATGTTCCCCAGAATTAAAATTAGTCCAAATATATCATAGTTGACGTTGGACAGACAGACTATGGTAGAGGATATAGGAGACCTCAATCAGAACTTCCTTTGTATGATGCAGGCATCAGGGAAATCAGTCACAAACTGTTGTAAGTACAAGATGACTTCATGATGAGCAATACTCGCTGCTTTACAGGTCACATGTAACAGTCCTCTTTTTTCCCAACACCTTAATTCTACGAAAGTAAACACAAAATGAGAAATGTCCACACTTGAGATACTAATTACTCACCACAGGCTATTAGCAATTATAAAATACATTTATGAGGAGGGAGGAACCAACCCATGTGTGTGTGCAAATCTTCGAAGATGCTGCTAAAGGAAGATGTCATATGACAATTAGTTCAATAAAACATAGCCATTAGTTGTATCAATATAGGAATGCGAATAAAGAAACTGCTGTCAGTGTGATGCTAGTGAGATGGGACACAGGGCAGTACTCTTACAGAAGAGACAGCCTGAAGTTTTCATGTCTAGGATTGCTAGTACAGCCCAAATCCAAATAAGTCAAAATTGAAAAGCAGTTTCTTATAACAGTGTTCGCATGCAAAAAGTTTGAACAATATGGTCAAAGATAGGAAAATTATTGCAGTGGGAAGTACCCATAAATCACTTGGGAATGCTTTTTTTTTAAAAACACTGTCAGTCACAGAAAGCCTTTAGTGTATGCTACTGAAACTGCAAAGTATATGCCTGAAAGAGACTGACAAATACATTGCTGATTTCTTATCCAGAGCAGCCTTACAATGCGCAACTACAGCAACTTAACAAGAATGTGAAATCTCTAGCCTGATATTAATGCAGAAAACACAGAGAGACAGAAGCATCAGCTAAGTCTGTTATGTGCCGGTTTCAAGGTAGGGGCTACAACATATCTAAGAACAAATGATACAAGACATAGATTTACAAGTGCTAGCATCTATCATTCTGTCACACACTGTCAGGACAGCCAGACACCGTGGGAGAAGCCTTCTCTGCTTTCCAAGAATACCAGAACTGCCCATAGGAGCTGAGAATCCAAGATAGCATCATATATGAAGTCAATTGAATCATAAACTCAAGGTCAGTAAAAATAAATTATTTCAGTTATACACTGAAGACATACAGGAATAGTGTCCTGTTCATCGAAATGCAGTGACGCTGCATACGCTCCAGCAGCGCTGCACTAAGCCAAGATATTTGAGACCTCAGGAGTAGCTTTGTGATGCCTATGATGAAACAGAAGCTAGGCTATAGGACACCATGCCTCCTAAAGGCTTTTATTCTAATGACAACAGTTGATAAAGGGCAACAATATTACACAAAATCCCAACAGGCTTTGGAACAGCTGACAGTTATAATTATAACTGAGTATTTTGTTTGCACACCAACACAGATTATTTCCTCATTGCAGTATGCTGTTTGGACATCAGTGGCAAAACTCAAATTCTCTAAATTCTGTTGTCTGCAAATGTAAGCATCTACGTGTGAGTTAGAAGCGTAAGATCCCATTACACTCACTGGAAATACAGCCAAGACACCCAATTAAGTCCTTAGAACTATTCAGCCAACCAAATATATCTGCCTGCTTTACAGGGGATAAGTACTCTCCAGGCTGATGTATTGACAGGCCCCTGCCAACTATGATGGAATTTTAGATACCTGGTGCACATATAGATGTATAGATATATCTCACACAACTAAATTTAAATATTTTAACCTTGAGCTTAGTCTCACAATAGTGACATCATCAACGTCTCTTAATTTCAGTCATCTAGAATTTAGCATTCAGCCAAAGGATGTTGTCAGCTTCTTTCTGCAGTCAGCAGAAGCTTCAGAGCTAAGCCCTTCCAGAGGATGACTCATCACACCTACTGACACACCTCTCTCAAGATATCATTTGCCTATTAAGAGATGATTATTTTTCTCCACTGACTACAGAGGCAGTCTACTGAAGGAGACAAGGGACAACTAATGTGAAGTGAGACAAATGTCACCCCAAGACAATACTTTAGTCACTATCAATACTGTCATGAAGTATTTTAACAGGCATTGCATCCTATATCATGTCTAAACACATTGGAGCAGGAGTAGAAAAATGACATCTGCTGTGCCCACATGCTCTCAGATTGGACATAAGGACTTTCCCCCATGCATTACGTTTTTCTAAGAAGCAGAAGAAAAACAGGATCTCATAAAAGGTTCCTAGGAAAGAAACAAACGAAGGTGTAAGAAGGAGAGGAGAGTGGGCTGTTGAGCCTTGGTGGCATAAATCGTCAAGCTCGTCAGGGAGAGAGGTGTGGAGCAAAATGTTCAGCGAATCCACATCAAAGAGAATTGAACATTCCACTCTGGGAATCAGACACTTAGAATTTACTAATTGCAACATTCTTTCATTCATTAAAAACGGATAAATAGTTTGCAAAGCTTTATTAACTAAAATGGCTAGTCATTTTTAAAGAATCTAACAGAATAGTAGAGAGCTTGTATCTGTAAATGATAACTTCCAATGAACAGATTATAGCCATCTACAAAGTATTTATTAATAGTTTACCAGTATATTATGGACATTAGTACCATCTGTTGCAGGTAGTTATAACCATGTTGATAGGTGTTTGAACTGATTATGACACATGTGACTCAGTTAGACTTATTATAAATGATTAACCATTTTAAAGAGTCATTTTGTAAATTCATTATAAACTATTCATAAATGAATCTTTATTTAAAGTATTACAAGCTTCATTTGTTTTCAAGATTAGACGACATACAATGCATGCTTTCCAGTAAAGAAAGGCTACCAGGTTAAATGATAGCCATTTAAAATATATATTAGGGAAACACATTGAATAAAAATTGCCACAAATACACATAAAAAGACTGAATTGTGGAGTAGCCTTTCATGATATGTGCAATCTGGTATGCCGCTCATTTAAATGATTGCCATGACTAATTTATGTTCACATTTAGCTTTTGTTGTCATTCTGAAAAATATGCTATTAAAAATTACATAAACCAAGGGCATTAAAAAGTGTCTAGGCTGAAACTATTTATGTCAAGCTTTGTTCTGGATTGACAAAAACCCCTTAGAATCTTCAGTTCAATTATGTCATGAAAGCAGTGAAAAAAAAATAAGGTCTTATGATTAAAACACTGACAGCAATGGCAGTATAAGTGAGCACCACTAAAACATCCCCATCTATGAAAGAAAACGTTCAGTTTTTATACATGTTTGTACTACAGATGGACACAGCTTAGCAGAGACATGCTCAGTGCTTTAGCTGTTTACTTAGGCAGCAACAGAGTTCTAAGAAACAGTTGCTATGCCAACCCATCACAGGACTATATATATACATTCATGACCAGGGCTTATTTTGAGAGCCCTGTTACCCTTTCTTTTGAAAGTTTAAATACACTACTGCTACACTGTTTCCATTAAGGCAAAACTCTGTAGTCTGTGAAAAATCCACAGCCCTGATTTTTTCTAAGGTAGAGTGTGGAGTACGTGGAATAACACAATGAGATTTCAAATAAGGAGCAGAACAGCCTTTTGACGTCACATTTCTACAATCACTGAACAGACTGTTCTATTTGCAAGCCTCTAAAGATTTGGTGTTTAGATGATAAAGGGCACTGCTTTTTATAATCTATTATTAACTGTCATGTGTGTATTACCGCAGGAGTTCTCCAAAGAGAAAGCAACGCATGTTTTGATGGTGCGATGAAGTGCTTTTTTGTACTATTCACTAGAACAATTTTGCATATTAACTCCATCCAGTCTGTCTTCTTTTTGTAATACAAGAACAATGCATAGTAATCTACCTCTGGAGCTTAGAAGTGATGTCATCAGATAAACATGCATTCTTAAAAATAATTAAAAAAAAAACATAGAAGGATCTCTTTAATTACCTTTTTCTGTTTATGTTACTTCAGGGGCTGCTTTTTCAAATGCATTTGAATTTTCAGTCTATTTGTTTCATAATTATTGAATGACTACATGCAGCACTGCCATTTCAATTAGATTTTGATGGCTGATAAAACTATTGTTGACAAGAAGTGCACAAACGAATGAAGGGAAACGAGATTAGTAATATTTGTGTTGTTGCATTTAAATAAAACTAAACGTTCTGGCAGCAACATGATCAAATCTGAAACCTGAAGAGAGAAGAAAAACAGTCAATGGGATGGGAGGGAAGGGATCAGGTCAGAGATAATAATCTTTCTTTAGACTTAGGGTTTTCTGAAGAAGAGTTGTTTCCTTTTGAGACATAATTTTAATTCCTGGAGAGTGTAGCCACTTCTTTTTCAAAGGGATTAGAAACTCAAAAACAATTTTATGTCTTCAAATGAGAGTTTTGAAACTAGATAGACTTCTTGAAATGTGAGAAAAGCAGGAAGACAGGAAAGACCTCACTACAGATAAGGAGAGCTCAACCTACCAGAACTGATAAGGCAAGAAAAGCCATTGTGATAAATTCCAAAGGTTAAGACTTTCTGTCTATTGTAAAGATCAATATGAAGGAGAGAGGAGGGGATGAGTGTGGTAACACTTACATATCCATTTAAGAATTATGATAAACATACCAGATGAGAACCTGCATCAGACAGTTGTTCTTTTTTTTAAGAATAAGACAGAGCATGGCTGAAGCAACTCTCTTGTGTCTCTCAAATTGAAATGAATAACATATTTTGTATTCATTCAAATGACTACAGAGAAGATACGTGAAACTGAGAACAAGTAAAAAAAAAAAAAAACAAAAAAAAAAGTATTACATGCTCTGAATTAAATTTGATAAAATGGAGCTACCACAGACTGAATGCATCTCTCTCTGCTCAGTCTCGGAGCACAGTTCAGTGTTTTTTAGTTGCTACAGCTCTTTTTAGAACATTTCTTTACAAAGCAAAAAATTAAGTCCGTTTCTCAGTCAAGTAACTTCATTTTAAAGATTTGCATAGTTTAATGTCGTAGTTCAGCCCAGATTGGGACCAGACTACACAGTCTCTCTCACTCCCCCCATCCTCTGAGAGAATAGGGGGAGATGATATAAGGAAAAACAGCTCAAGATTTGAGACAAGGACGGGAAGAAATCCTTAAAGTTACCGTTATGGGCAAAACAGACTCGACTTTGGGAAAAATACTCATTTATTTCTAAAACTAGCAGGAGAATGAGACAGGGAACAAGATAACCTCCCCCCAACCCCTCCCTCTTCCCAGGCTTAACATTATCTCTACTACCTGCCCCCACCGAGCACCACATCGAGGAAGAAGGAATGGGGGTCGTGGCCAGCTCATCACACTTTGTTTCACGCCGCTACTTCATCGTCAGGGGAAGAACTCCGCACATTCCTCCTCTGCTCCTTCGTGGGGTCCCTCCAATGGGCCACAGTCCTTCGTGGAACTGCTCTGGTGTGGGTCATCTCTTCCACAGGGTGCAGCCCCTCCAGAACAGCCCCAGTGGGCCCTCCATGGGCCACAGCCGCCTTCAGGTGTCCGCCTGCCCCAACATATGGTCCTCCACGGGCTGCAGGTGAATCTCTGCCCCTCCGTGGACCTCCATGGGCTGCAGGGGGACAACCTGCTCCACCATGGTTGTCACCACAGGCTGCAGGGGAATCTTGGCCAGGAGTCGCATTACTCCTCCCCCTCCTTCTGAACTGACCTTGGCTTCTGCAGCCGTTCCTCACAACAGGCTGGCAGATGCCTCTCAGGAACCTTTTTACATCTTATTCACTTCTCATCTCCTCTCCACTTCTTGCAGCCAGGTTGGGCAGAGTCAGGCCCAGTCGTCTGCCCAGCGGGAGGCCAGAGGGTGAGGCCTGAAAGGCCCACAAGGCTCACGCCTCCCCCTCTCTGCCCCCGCTCAGCTGCTTCACATCTTTTCTGTATTTTTTTTTTCTGTTTTCCCCTTCTTAAATACGTTATCGCAGAGGCATTATCACAGAACATTCTGCTACCAATTGGCTCGGCCTTGGCCAGCAGTGGGTCCGCCCTAGGCCCGGCCAAGTCCACTGAACAAAGGGTAGCAACTTCTAGCGGTTTCCTACAGAAGCTACAACCTTAGGCCCCCCCTCACTAAACAAAACCAGAACATTTGATTATTCAAGAAACCTTGCATTTCTTGCTGAATGTCTGCATGAAAACCTAAAATTTCTTAGACGCCATTTTCTTTGCTCATATAACGTAAAATTCCATTCATTTATTGACTTTTGGGGTTTTTTTTCTTCATACATTTTCTATACAGCATTGTTCTGTTCCTTGCCCTCCTTCCACGAGGCCATACAGACGCTTTGCACTATGCATCCAAAAGAGATCTTATTCTGTGTCTAAGCTAGATCCATACTGTATTTCATATCCAAATTAAATTCACAGTCACAATCCATAGATGTACCTCCTCACTTAGAAATAGATGTAACACAACTCTGAGGAGCATGAAAGAGAAAATACAAAGAATTACGTATCTCACTAGCATTAAGTATGAGCTTACTCATACAGTAAAAGGACAAAGACTCTTGAAGGTTACTGAAACTGACTGCAGCACCAGCACTAAATCCAGAGTCTTCATTTGAGAAACATGTATGTCGTCTGTCAAAGGGCAAATGAAAAGGACCATTGATGTCTTGCTGGTCAAAATCAACATGCTAAGGCTATTGCAGCTACAAATATTCCAACAGTAGCAATATACAAAGAGAGGACTTAGCTCAAGAAGCATATCATATCTCTCGCCTGGCCTGCCAGAGCCAATTCAGACTGTGCCACAGTAACCAGCTATCTTCCAAACATGCTAACCAACACATACTTTTGACTACCAACAACATCGTGGTACTTGGGTTCAGAGCACAGTAGCCAGTGAGAATTTCTATTGCAGAAATGTTATATGACTTTGAGGCCAGGAACAGACAGTGTAGATACTGAAGCAGTGAAGAGGTATAAGGTATTTTTGTGATTAGTCTTGACCTTGAAAAGAATCTTAAAGTCTGCATGACTCCCAAGGTCACTGCAGAGCAGGGTGGAAGACAAGGGTGACCAGTTCTGGAGGACATCACAATCCTCTTTGCAAGATAACAATAGAACAGATATCTACATTTTAGACAATACAGTCTATATATATATACAAAATAGCCTTAGCCTTATATACAAAATATATATATATACTATATATATATACTATATATAAATGCACACACACACACACATACATATACATCTTTATTTTCTACTTGACCTGTGAATTTCTACTAAAGACACAAACTTCTAAAAAAATTTGCAAATTTGAAATGTGGTCTTAAAGAAATTATATTGTAAATTTACCACAATTATTTTATTACATAAAAACTAAAGAAAATTTTCTGTGCTTTTTTTTTTAAATACAAAGAAAAAAAAATCCTTCTTACTGTACATTCCACCAAATGGTCAAATTTAAAACAGTCTGCAAGACCTAAAGTATGAATAAAATAAATCAACAATGGAACAGAATTATCATAGAATCATACAATAGTTTGTGTTGGAAGGGACCTTGAAACATCATCTAGTCCAGCCCCCCTGCAAGGAACAGGGACATCTCCAACAGATAAGGTTGCTTAGAGCCCTGTACAACCTGTCCTTGAATCTTTCCAGGGATGGGGCATCTACCACCTCTCTGGGCAACCTGTTCCAGTGTTCCACCACCCTCATAAAAAAATTTTTCCTCATCATCTACCTGGACTTGTGCAAAGCTTTTGACACTGTCCCGCATGACATCCTTCCTTCTAAACTACAGAGACATGGGTTTGATGGACGGACCACTCGGTGGATAAGGAGTTGGCTGGATGGCCGCACTCAGAGAGTGGTGGTCAACGGCTCAATGTCCATGTGGAGACCAGTCATGAGTGGTGTTCCTCAGGGGTCCGTGCTGGGCCTGGCCCTGTTCAACATCTTTGTCAGCGACATGGACAGTGTGATAGAGTGCACCCTCAGCAATTTTGCCAATGACACCAAGTTGTGGGGTGCTGTCAACACGCTGAAAGGGAGGGATGCCATCCAGAGGGACCTTGACAGGTTGGAGAGGTGGGCCCGTGCCAACCTCATGAAGTTCAACCAGGCCAAGTGCAAGGTCCTGCACCTGGGTTGTGGCAATCCCAGGCACAAATACAGGCTGGGCGGGGAATGGATTGAGAGCAGCCCTGAGGAGAAGGACTTGGGAGTGCTGGTGGATGAGAAGCTCTACATGAGCCGGCAATGCACCCTTGTGGCCCAGAAGGCCAACCGCATCCTGGGCTGCATCAAGAGAAGCGTGGCCAGCAGGCCGAGGGAGGTGATTCTCCCCCTCTACTCTGCCCTGGTGAGACCCCACCTGCAGTACTGTGTCCAGTTCTGGAGCCCACAACATAAGAAGGACATGGACCAGTTGGAGAAGGTCCAGAGGAGGGCCACGAAGATAATAAAAGGGCTGGAGCACCTCTCTTATGAGGACAGGCTGAGAGAGTTGGGGCTGTTCAGCCTGCAGAAGAGGAGGCTCCGGGGAGACCTGATAGTGGTCTTCCAGTACCTCAAGGGGGGCTACAAGAAAGATGGGGAAAGGCTGTTTAGTAGGGCCTGTTGCGATAGGACGAGAGGTAATAGTTTTAAAATAGAGGGGGGTAGATTTAGATTAGAAATTAGGAAAAAATTTTTTACGATGCGAGTTATAGAACACTGGAACAGGTTGCCCAGAAAGGTGGTGGAGGCCCCATCCCTGGAAACGTTCAAGGCCAGGCTGGATGAGACTCTGAGCAACCTGATCTAGTCAGGGATGTCCCTGCTCCTTGCAGGGGGGTTGGACTAGATGACTTTTGAAGGTCCTTTCCAACTCTAACCATTCTATGATTCTGTGATTCTCCCCATCTTTCTTATAAGCCCCATTTAGGTACAGGAAAAGTGCTATAAGGTCTCTCTGGAACCTTCTCTTCCTGCAGCACAGGAAGTCGCAGAGAGGTTTTCTCCTTTTTTCAATTTAGTATATCTGACTTCCCTAAATTATTTATGGCACTGGGAGTCCCGCCTCTCTTATCCTTTCAAGAAGAATCACAGTAGGCTGGAACGTTTTGAAAGACTGAGCTAAGGGAGAATCTGCGTCCTTTTGCCTGTAACGCTCTGCTGCTCACTGATCTGTTTTCTCAGACTTTTATTCATAATAGAGCTGCTGATCTCAAACTGGCTGCATTATTTCTGTTTTAGTGCTCAATCTGTAAAGAGAGAAAAACATGAGAGATTAATGAGATCTTTTTCTCCTCATGTTGCTCCGTTTATCTCATAAAATCTATTTCTTGAGTCTTTCTTTCAAGATCTGCCTGATATTTCTTTGTTTCCTCCAGCACACCTCTCCAATTTCTCATTTTCTTTTCCAGTGCTTTCACATCAGCTTCTCAAATTACCATGTTATGGGAGAAAAGGTAATAACTAATCTCACATTTCCTGATAGATTCTGAAGTCACAAATAACTAACTAGCAATGGACTACAGGTGAAGTACAAAAAAGTTCTACTGGTCACAAAACCCAAGGAAATTCTTACAATTAATCATTCTATGCCAGTAATATATATATTTTTTTTTATTTACTCATTTATTTACTCAGCGGAAGTCAACATGGTTGAATGTGGAAGTCTCCTCCAAAACTCCTAGATGTGTGAAGGACATCCTAACACAAAAGTGAAAAATAATAAATATAGTAATATACAGCTAATCTATTCCTTTTATTATCATTATTCTCTTAGTCTGAAAAATGGATAGCATTGCTTAATTCTACTAACCCCTGTGAACCATAGTTCATATTTTCCTATGGGGTAAATACCAGTGAAGGTTACTGCATTATTGACAGTGAAATTCCTATGCTACTGTAAATAAGGGGGCAGTACTTAAAAACAATACACACACACATACACAAACCAAACAAACACAAAACCAAAAACAACCGAAAAGGAAGAAAGCAAATAAAACAGCAATTCTACTCTGGAAGATGAAATGTTTGGGAATAGCTGTCTGTGGTCCCCTCTTAAAGTGCAGAATAAATTGCTCAATACTGTGATCATTACATGAATTTCAGTGGCTGCCATTTCAAATCCAGTAAGACTTTACTTGATCTTACTTTCAATCACAAATATTCATAGTATCTCAGGCATGAATTATATAAGTACACACATCTTCCTAGATCAAAAAAAAAATCAGATAATTTTCCACTTGAAGGAAGGGACTGAGAATAAGATGTGACAAATGCTAGTCACATCAATTAATGATCCTCTGGGATGCACTCACATGTTACACTGGTGAGAGCTGTATAAGAACCCGGGCAGAAGAGAGCAGAAAATTCCAATGTAAGTAATTACACTCAAACTAGATTCCCTGTTACAGTTTTTCAGTTAGATACAATAATCTTCTCTACTCCCCACTATGCATTTTTTGTGATGGTTCTGTGTGTTGTTAAGCATTTACTGAATTTGTAACACAGCTGTGACTATGTGCCTCCAGTTTGTCAAGCTGTCTTATAAGTTCATTTTATTGAATGCATTTTTAATCTTTCTGCATGAAAGTATGTTTGTACATGTGAGCCATTATCATTCCATCTATCTTTAGAATACTTAAAAGGAAAAATAGTACGCAATAATATATCTGTATAGGTTTTATTGTAAAACTGAGAAACTGTATAAGCTATTTAATAGTGCTGTCACAAACTGCATCCTATCTTCCATCCCAATATAGTTGTGGGGCCATTTTTGGTAAATTAAAAGTGGCTTCCAATGGCATAAATTGTTCAATCTATAAAATCCAACCAGGACTTTGATTTTAATTACAGTCCAGCAAATCACAAACAAGAATGCTTTTTTTTTTTTTTTTTTTTTTTGGTAGAGTAAGTCTAGACTTCAGCGATAGCCTCAGTATGGTTAGAATCTGCCTCTATGCTTTTCCACCCAAATATGTGTCAGTGCTGTTTTATTTCAACAGTCAAATGAAATTACTCTCGCATTTCAGCTGTGGATCTTCTAAAATTGCTGCTGTGAAGTCTTCCCTCAAAAGTAAATTAAGGAGAGTTTGAGGTGTGGGGAAACCTCAGTTGCCGCTATTTGAGTTTTATATGAATTAGTGTATTTCACTTATTTGATTCAATGAAACAGAATGGATTTGTTTTCTTTGGTGTCACTCAGAAGCCCAGAATTCAATTTTAAAGAAATACTGAGGTAGAAACTGTGTTAGCCTGCTCTAAAATACTTACCGAAAATACTTCTTTGGTAAGCTATGCTCATGTCAACAAAAAAAAAAAAATAAAAGATGCACTAGAGATCACACACAGGAATAGGAACAGAAGAAGGATGGAAACCTGTGGTTCAACTGTCCCTGTAGGTGAGTAAAATTTTATTACAGATATCTCACACAGCAACAGTTCAGCTAGCCCCAGTTGGCACCAGCAAAATCTTGCCTTGTAAAGCATATAATTCCTGTCTTCCATAGAAGTATATGCAGCTTTAGCAGCCTACGAAGCCTTTGAATGTCAACACAAAGGCTTCTGGGAGTTGCTTCTGGTAACTGATTAGAAGATAAGTAAAATGAAAATCCATATTTTATTACTAAATGTGATGTTCAAAAAATACATGAGCTCAGGGGTGATATTTTTAAGTACATATATTTTGGGATTTTTTCAGCTTCTCTCTTCTGTATTTGAGTATGCAAACATAATAGCTATATGTTTTGTATACATGGCAAATATTATATAGGGGCAAATGCAACTTCATCTCCATGCCAAAGAGTGGATAAGATAGTATTATATTTTTATGTATCTTATCCTGCATAAAAAAAAAAAAACTGTCATAATTATTAGGTGTATGGCCTGTCCCTTCCTTGCTCTTCCAGTAGCCCCATTGCTCCTAAAGGAAGAGATATGAAGAAGATGGGGGATAAAGATAACATCCCCCATAAAATGAATCCTTTACCTGTCTGAGTGAAGGTGATAGTCACTTTCAAAGATGTTGTGATTGCAACCACATATTCTATGCTCATACAGAAAATTTTGAAGAGTTTTGCAGAAAACCTTCAAGCATTTCTCCTGAGGTCATGTGGGTCAGTTTTTTTTCAGAGTTGGTTAAAACAGTGACATTAGCAGAAACTACACAGAGGTAAGAATGAATTAATGGGAGAGTGGGAGGAAAGAATTTCATCATGCTTCTGAAGAGAATGCCTTTGGCACTGTACAATAATTAGGCCTAATTTGCTATATTGCCAAAAAATGTCCTGACTCAAATTTTGAAACTTTGGCATATTTTGCTTGTGTCTTTCTGTTCGTGTTATTTACTTGATAATAGACAAATGTAAGTAATATTATAAGGACAAATTTAAAAAATATTATAATGTGTATTGTGGCCCTAGTCCCTCATGCTCGGACAGGATGCTTATTGAAGGAGCGAATGAGTGAGCCCTCAATGTCAGCACATCAGCAGTATTAGACAAGCAGAAGATAGTCATTCATTAGAAAGGCACAAGTTCTGCTAGTAGGCACTCTGTCTTACCCAGTTTGAGTTCAAGATTGTTACTGAAAGTAATATTCAGTTTACTGTCTTGTTCTAATAGTTTTTTATAGTACTTCCAGTACCTTAGAATCTCTTGAATGCAATTTATTAAAATAATCTAAAGGAACTGAAGCTCACAAAAAGTAATGGGATTCTAAGGTGCTATGAAGGGCTCCTTAGCATTCTACACCTGGTTGATAAATTAGAGGAAATTTTTCCTGAATCAATGGTAACACTGGGAGAAAAGCTCCTGACTGGGAAATCATGAGTAATCTTAGCCTTAGCAATATTGACACTTTATGGTGGATACTGCTTAAAGAGGAGTCAAATTCTTCCTGAGGAATAGGATTTCTCACTTAGCTGTAACCGCCTAGTAATTACACATCTAACTGAAGTTTGATTTCAGAGTCAAAGCATAGAAATAAACATTATTAAAGAGGTGAAATTCACCATTAAAATTAAATTCAGAACAATTAGCCTAAACCTGTTAGGACTGAAGAAGACACTCTGGAGACAAAGTCTGTTGGCTACAGAGGGTGGCATCTAGGTCAGACCAAATATTTAACTTCTCACTGTCTGAAGAATATGAGATGAGTAACACCTGCTTGCAAGACTTTTTATCTTTGTTTTTGTGTCTAAAGAACATTGGAGAAGAAGTCCTAAGCAGTTTGGAGTGAACTATAGTGAGGTTGAAGATCACAGAAAGAGTTGAAGATGTAATGATTTGCAACTTTCAAGTCTATGAATTTTGGATCTAACTTTACTTTCACAGGAGTAAATAAAAGCCCATTTGTTTTCAAAGAAAGCATGATCATGACAACAACATCCACTTTGGAAAATTAGGAGGAAAACTGTTGAAAGGAAATACAGAAAAAGTGGATGAAAAAAAATAATAGGGATGAGGATTGACTGAATTAGGTCTGTTGACTACATGTTCATGTGCCCAGGCAATGTTACAGGACTGCCAGAGCAACTACACCACAGTGCTGTTACAATGGGACAAGTGTGCACATTTACACTACTGTATTATTGATCTCACGGATAGTTCTGAGAGATAAGTTTGGGAGCTATTTTAATAAAACATTTCTAAAAGAAAGCATTTGACAGCTTATTTCTCACTCTTACCTTTTAGGGCACTGTCGTAGTTTCGCCTCACTCAGGATCAAGCTAGGCAGCCTCTTGCTCAGTCCTCCCACCCTCTGAGGGAATGGGGGCGAGATAGTATAACAAAAAAGGCTCAAGGTTTGAAATAAGGACAGGGAGAGATCATTCAAGTTACCATTATGGGCAAAACAGACTCAAGTTGGGGAAAACTATTTCTTAATTATCAAAACCAAAGCAGGATAATGAGAAAGAGAACAAGATAATTCCCCCTACCCCTTCCTCTTCCCAGGCTTAACTTTATTTCAACTACCTCTACCTCCTTCCCCACCCTGAGTCGCACAGGGGAGAAGAGGGAATGAGGGTTATGGTCAGTTCATCACTTGTCGCTTTCTGTTGCTCCTTCCTCCTTGGGGGAAGAACTCCTCACATTCCTCCCCTGCTCCAGTGTGGGGTCCCTCCCACAGGCTACAGTCCTTCATGAACTGCTCCAGAGCAGGTCATTTTTCCACGAAGTGCAGTCCCTCCAGAACGGCTGCCCCAGCACAGGCCCTCCATGGGCCACAGCCTCCTTCAGGCATCCACCTGCCCTGGTATGGGGTCCTCCACGGGCTGCAGGTGGATCTCTGCTCCTCTGTGGACCTCCATGGGCTGCAGGGGGACAGCCTGCTCCACCATGGTCTGCACCATGGGCTGCAGGGGAATCTCTGGCAGGAGCAACTTTACTCCTCCCCATCCTTCTTCACTGACCTTGGCATCTGCAGCCATTCCTCTCACAATAAATTCTTCACAATTGGCTCAGGCAAACACCTCCCATGTTCTCTTCACATTTCCTCTCTTCAATTCTCTCAGCTGGGCTGGGTCGAGTCAAGCCCAGACGGCTGCCTGGTGGGAGGCCAGAGGGTGAGGGCTGCAAGACCCACAAGGCTCATGCCTCCCCTCTCTGCTCCCTGCTTCAGCTTCGTTACATTTTTTATTTTTTTTAAATTTTTTTCCCTTCTTAAATATGTTATCACAGACACATTATCAGGGAACTTTTTGCCAAAAATTTGCTGAGCCCTGGCCAGCAGCAGGTCCCCCCTAGGCACATCCGAGTCCACTGGACAAAGGGGAAGCTTCTAGCAGCTTCTTACAGAAGCTGGCACTGTACCACCCGCCCCCCCCCAAACAAAACCAACACAGGTACTTTAGTCAGTATTACCACCTCAAGATAACGCTATTGTCTGCCTTTTTCTCCCCTTCCCTGGTTACTAAACACACTCTGCTTAGAATAAACAGAGGAACCAAATAACAGAATTTCTTTCAGTATGTCCTCTGAAAAGAAATGAAAACTCAGTCTTCTTTCTAGAACTCCCTACCTTTGTTCTGTTACTCTATCAATCTTCCATGTTCCAATTTTGCCACTTTCTCTTCTACCTTCTTTACGCTTTGATTTCATGCTAAAAGCAATGATGAACCTACTGAAAAATATTTTTCTGCAACAGATTGGCAAAAATAAAAAAAAAAAATAAAAAGCAAACATTTTGAAAAGCCTATAGACCCTGTCACATTAGCAGTGATCATGTCTCTGTGGTCTCTTAGCAAATTAATTGACGTACATCTTCAAAATCCACTTTTTTCTTATCTTCTCCTATTTTCCTTTGTCTCCATCCATGTATATATCTTGTTTTCTCCTAAGAGGGCATATCAGATTTCAAAATAAAAAAGCACAGAAACAATGAATTTAAATTAACTCTTCTTTTCTTCAAAATGAGGGTCAAAAAAAAGACTATTTTTCCCTAAGCATATACTAGACAGAGATTATATGCACTAAACCAAAGCAATATAATGAAACTTTCTGCATTTCTTATGCCTTCAATATAGTATTAATAATAATTTTATATGTTCAGTATAATTTTTGCTTGATAACATGTCAGAGAATGTCATTGCTTCTTGATATAGACCACTAACAATCCACGAATAAAAGGAACTTCAGAGTTAAAGATATGGAATAACCTCTTTAATATTAGAAACTATTTCACACAAAGGTTTATCAACAGATAGAGTATGACATTTTCATTAATTGAATGATCACCCGGTCAGTCCAAATCTGCTGAGGTTTATGGAAATAGCTGAGTTACAAAAAGTTGGCTTAGAGCTTAATGCAAGTCACAGCGCAATGACTCTTACATTATCATTACATCACTTCATTTACACAGTCACTCTAATTGACTTTAATAGGTTTTGGATCAGAGCAAACACACAGACAAAAAGATTGATTATACAAAACCAGAATGTTTTTATTAAACTTGCCTCAAGAATATACAATCTCGTAAAAAATTCTACATCAGCAGCTAGAGGCTTTAAGAATTTGTGGCTGCTAGCGCAGAGACATTTTGTCAGCTCCAATTTAATTTTTAAAAGATAGAGCTTCCAGAAACTTCTTTGTGGGATGGGTTTAAACATAGAATCTGTCTCTTGGATAACTCTCTGCTCACATTGACCAACAAGACTTAACCATTACACACAGTAGTAATCATTTGCATGAAAACATAATGTTAGGAAATTATCTGACGATTGTTTTTTCCTTTTTTTTTTAATGATGTGATTTATAAGGAGAGAAGAAGGATGGACTATGAGATCAGCAACAATCTATATAGACAAGAGCAAATCACAGGCAGTCCACAAGCTACAGATTAAGAAATTGTTCAAGCTGATCCTGTGCTACAAACTGTCATTGCATTGCTCCTTTTCAGGAAGCAGACGTAAATCATAGGATAAACAATGCAGTCTGTTCTGTGAAAAAAATGCTGTAGCCCATTCTGAGAACAAAAGTCACCTGTGTGTGTGTATTTTTGCCACAAAATACTAAATAAAGGGCGGGGGGTGTAAATCTTCATAGCCTAATTTTCAAATCAGTCTTTGCTTCCATCTAAAAGACTTCGCATGTACGGACACCTGGCTGGTTGCTTTTTCAATATCAGCTCTGCGGAGGTCCAGGGACTAAATTTGCATGCCAATATATGTGGATATGTTTTACGTGTGGAAATTTTAACTCCAGCAACTGTCAGTGTTAGCATTTCTCCATCATGAAAAAAATACTCATTCTGGAAATATGAGAGTACAAAATTTTAGGGGCACGAGTGAGTGTTGCACTGAAATTTTCTTTCAATTATGTTCTTAGTTTGTATTTACTGTAGTTCACTTTTGTCTAACTATGCAAGCATATTGTACTTCTACTGTTGCTATATAAGTGAAAAATAAAAATGTATTTGTAGAATTAACCAGTTTCTAGAATAAATTGGTTCTTGTTTGTTGTATGTGTGACAGCAGTTGATCTTGGAACAATCATTCCTGTTTTGTTTCTGACATAAATTTCTCAAGGCCTATTCTGCTTGTGCAAACTCACCTGAAATATTGGGAGACTCAGAATATATCCCTCTCTCAGCCTCTGCTCCACCTTTTCCCTCCTCTTCCCACAGCGGTTTTTAATCTGTCAAAGATTTTTTTTCTCTTAGCTCTTAAGATTTTTTTTTCCTTTTTTTTTTTTTGTTGGGCTCTTCAACTTCTCTGATTTTTAAAGAAAAGAGAAATGAAATGAGATATATAATCAAGACAGTTTTCACTTCTCTTGTTTCTCTAAGAGACATTTAAAAAGAGATTTTGATGAAGGGGAAAAACAGCTCTACTATGTAATGATCTTTTCTATGGTAATCCACCCACAGGGGCATTTTAATATGTAAATCACGTTATTGTCTCACACATGACAATCTGATGGATTTTAAATTCCTCATTTGTAAAAGTATAAAGCACAGCATTTTTTTTCTGTTTTTATTGATGCAATAGCACTTTGTTCACACATAAAGATATAGTTGTGCCAAGCTACATAAGGTGATACTATTAATGAATCATTTGAGAGCCGGCAAATACAAATAGTGAGAAGCTCATTTCCATAGAAATACACTCTAACCCCATGCTGGCAGCAAAGAGGTACAGAGACGTTTTCATGTCAGCAAGCTGGTGTCCTCTGGCCTGCCTAGGCAAAACAAACCCCTTACTAAAATACACACAAATAAGTAAATATGCACAAACACATATATTCTCATTGTACAATGATTTCTAGAAGTCAAAAAAAATAAAACCAAAACCAGGGAAAGACCTATGGACTGATGAATAGGTATCAAAGCTGTGACAATAGAAACAAACTCCTCTTCTTGCTCACTGCTCTCCCTTAACAACTCCCAGGTATATGTAAGCAAACACAAACAGAATGAATCTAAAGAAGAGAAAAAAAAATAACGAGAGTATCTCTTAGAAAGACACTGCAAATATACGTTGGCATGTATTTATTTTGATGGCATTTTCTTTGCCCTCTCTGTGTCTTTTGGAGCATATTCCTTTTTAAACACGAGAAACATAGGCTCAGAAATTGCATGCATGTTATATTGTGATGTTAAAAACCCAACTCTGTTTTCTATAAAGGGCAGAAGTCTCAATACTGCTAATATCAGCAAAAATGAAGGGGTAGAGTCAGAATAAGTGCTTTATTGACCTTGTATCCTCTAAACCTTCAAATACTAGAAAACAAAACAAAACGAAACAAAATCCTCCCACCAGACCACTGAAACTGTGAGAGATTTTTAGACATAGCAAGAACGTTTAAAGATCTTGAATAAAGGTCACTTCTTTGTACTGTCACCACCTTTTCATACACTACAATTGACCTACAAAAGAACCTTTAAATGGTTTCAAAAGCCATAGCATTTCTTCCAGGTTCCTTTGCAGGAAACTAGGATTTGCCTAGAAGTTGATGGAATGATAATTCAGTACTCCTTTTGTATTTTTCACTCTCATTTTGGAGACTTAGGAGTGTGAATATTTCCAAAAGATAATTGAAAATGAGCATAGACACTTTTCCAGTCTAAAACCATAATGGATTTAACCTGAAACAGGTATCCTGACAAAGTCAAACTCTAATGGATGGCAAAAAATATAATTCTCAGATATATTATCGAATCTTACGTAGCTTTGTCTTACAGCAGAAGAGAAACCACTAAAGAACTGCAGAAAAAACAGTTGTTTACTAACATTTTTACTTTGTCATAAGTGTCAAGGGAAGGGCACAAAGTATTGGTTTATTGTGCTCTTAAGCAGCATCTAGCAACACAGAGTTGGTCATCACTGAAGTAGTACTGTGGAAATATTAAATAAAGAAATCAAGGTACATCACAAGAGTTAGATGACACGTTAAATAGTACCACATATTTAAGATTTCTATCTGCAACTAGCAATTCTCAGACATTTTGAATTACTGGATCACCACCAAAGCTTAAATTTCACTGGGTGCCACAGCTATCCTCAAGCTGTTTATTTGCAAATGCTATGCATTTTATTGTTTAATTGGAGCTATATATAAACTGGTATGTTAAAAAGAGGGAAAAATGTCATGCCAGGAGCAGCCAAAGCTTGGCAACTGTGAATTTATTTGTACCCTAACATTCATTTTTCCAGGTTATTTCCTAATCACACACTGCACAGACAACAACCACTCCACATCACTAAATGTCTTCTGCTTTACTGCAGTCTTGAATTTCTTTCTGGTTTTCCCCATGCTTGCAATTACTGAGGTGAAGAAAGGTCTGTTTCTTAATAGATGTCATATTTCCAGACAGGCTCCATCTAGAAAGTAAGTAGTGCCAACTGCGCTATACAAATTAAGGACATCACCAAAAAAAAAAAAATTCCCTACAGACTGGACTGAATGAATTGATTATTTTTTTTTTTCTGCTCTGGGAAGCTAAGCAATTTTGATACTGCTGTGTTCTCCAACATACTATAAATACAAAGAAGGACCTTAGTCTCACCTCTGTGGACACTAGACCACAGAAGAAAAGGTTTTTTGAAGATTCTGTTTGCTCCCATTCATCTACATAAAGTTGCTACATGGAGAAAAGAAGGAGGAAGTAAAACTTCAAGCATGATTCTTCTAAAAGTGAAAAAAAAAAGAGAGATGTCCTGTCAAATGTGTGTGTAAGTTCAAATAATTTCAGAAGGAGTACTCTGGTATATATACATGCAAGTTCTACATTTGGTCTTTAGCCAAATGTGGGGAACAGTCTTCGTACCATAGCAGCCTTTAGAGAAGGATTAATATAATAATGCACCCAACCTAATAATTTAAAATTTTATTATTTTAAAATATGTTATAGTTTTAGCCTAATAGAAAGATGTTAGATATACTTGTATGACAAGTATGAGATGATAATGCAACTCAGCTTCATAAAAGTATTTTTCAAATGAGTAATTTCATTAAAATCATTTTGGGCTATATACTTTTCACCTAATTTTAGACATCTATAGTGCAGACTACAGTTGAATCACTCATCTGAAATTCCATTTTCAGTCAAAGAAGAAAAATGGCCATTTGAAGGCACAAGTCTTTTGACCTATTTTAGAAAGAGATGATTCATACCCTACCAAAGCCTATTTCCCTTCATAAAGGGAGATTAAGATGACTAACTTGGATGGAGTCCTTCATGTTCAATACTTACATTCAGTAAGCTGGCTCCCATCCCTTGAAGTGTTTCTACAAAACTTCATGTTGTTTTCCTAACCTGGAGAATTAGAGATCTTAAAATTAAGTATTGTGGGTTTGCTTACAGATCACTAACAGATGAGAGGGACTATTTCCATATTTCAGGGAGGGAGGGGGCACGGGGGGAATGGTGCATATGTATGTATGAATAATTCCAAAGATATTTTTTATTTTAGTTTTACCTGAACTTAATTTCCTTCTGAGATGGTTTGAGGATATAGATTCTCAGAAACTAGTATATATTTTTAATTCATCTGGTCTGCCAAGAATGTCACGTCAGATTCTTTTCACTCGTAAATTTGTTTCTGATGTCCTAAACAGCACTGCACCACATTTTTGTCGTGCAAAAAAAAAAGAAAGATTTCAGAAAAGACATGTTGTTGATTTTGATAGGCGTTTTTAAAATAAGTCCTTCCAGTTTAAGTACTGAAAGAAATTACCTTACAATTTTACTCTGTAAAATGTACCTAGATAGTTATATTGTTCTACAGTCATTAAAACTGTAGGCCAAAGTATGTTCTTTACAACCAAACAAAAGTATGTACACTTGTCATATTTCTAAAAGTCAGCCTCTTTATCGTGTGTCATTCTTTAGCATAAATAGACACTGCATACAGAATATAGTACAAATGTAGGTGGAAATGAATGTGGTGAACTTTTTTATTAGAAGAACCATACAGTCAGTACATTACACTGCAGGCAGAGAATATGGCTAAAACTAAGTGTGCAGAATTCTACAAATTTATCATATGTTTCTTTAGGTTAAATTTCAGCTTAAACCAATTTTCTGTTTAAACCAAATAAAACCAAAACAAGCTCTCTGTTTTCAAGGTAGAGAAGACAGTTTATCCTTTCCAGAATTACATATTCATTTTGATACAGCCACATGCATAGGATTAGTTGTCTGTGACCTTTCTCTGATAATTACAGTCCTCAGGACTTTATTGTCTTTTGATACCAGTTTGAATATCAGGGCTTTTTTTAACTTGACAACCTCTACCTTCTCCTGAAGTCTGCCTGAAATTTCACAAAAATTTTGGGTGATACAATTTTGCTAATTCTTCTTACACGCTAAAATGCATATTATACAGAATCAATAACTTCTATGTGTTTAAATTTCACAAGTATTCCTATACCTAATTTTCTCCTATTTAACTTGTCCAACTATTTTTGTGTGTCTGGTTTTGTACATATTATATTATCATCTGGCAAATCAGTTCTCTTCTGATGACAAATTTTATATTTTTTTTCTTTTTTAATATGAAATGTCTTGAATTCAGTTAAAAATATTCAGTAACATTTCCCATAGGAGTTCGCATTCACTGTACAACAAAAGAACAGTATCCTGTTCTCAATCAAAATCCTAGATCACTGAAAATTTTATCAGGATTATTATTTTTGGTGCATAAAAGAGGAAAATAAATATATTTATCATAGATTTTTGGTCCTTCTGTGTCGTACTTCTAGAACTATGAATGCTGTATTAGGCAGCACTGTCTCTAAGTACTGGAGATGCACCTAGTGTACTAGTATATGTTAAATAAGTACCATTCATTACTTCCCCACAGACAAGGAATTTAAAATCCATCAATTCCTCACATGTGAGGCAGATTGTGATTTACATGTTAAAGTGCCCCTGTGAATTGATTTGCATAGGAAAGACTTCTGGGGCACTGAAACAAAGGATTAGTGAGCATGACAAGAGTCTTATTAGCATAGAGAATACAGATTCTCCAACACATCCTTCAAACAATGTAAATATGTTCATCATGAATATATAGATCTTGGTGGGTTTCCTGGCCAGGAACAAAACAAAGGTCTTGTCTCAAGAGTAGCAAGTCTAAAGAGGTAAATACTAGGAAAGCCTCTAAGCAGAGTCAGAGACAGGGCGCATGAACAGATCTTCCTAACACCAAACTCAGCTGGACTTTTGGGTTTGCTTCAAGTGGTAAAGGGTAAACATTTACATCTGAGCTAATCTGCTAGATTTCCTTTTACTGACAGTGTATGGAAATAGGAACTTAGTGGTGTGTTTCATCTTATCCTAAGGCAGATCTCTAAAATAATCAGAATTTCCTCTTTAACTAATTGTATATTTCTCTTCACTATTTTTCTATAATAGAAAACAACTATAGAGACAGTTACCTAAGCTTCTGTTATAGACAATGCAGAACTCATTAACACAGTCACTGAAGCCTTTTGGGGTATTCACCCTAAGACAACTACTTGCAGGTATCCGCAGTCCAAAATTGAACCCGTTGAATTTGACTGGCGAAAGAAAAACTTGTGGCATTCAGCTAACAAGTAGGTTTCCTGCATGTCATATCTGTCTGTCTTGGATGCCTGAGGCATCTCAAATGGCACTATGTGTCTGTGTTTTGGCACCTAACTCAAAAGTTAGAATCACATTTTGCAGTGAAGTAATACTAAGAAAGTCTTTAACCTATTTAAACTGTGTAAAAAGGATAGAAAGCAGGACTCTGGGAACTACCAACCTGTCAACCTCACTTCTGTGCCTGGGAAGATCATGGAAGAGATCCTCCTAGAAGCTGTGCTAAGGCACATGGAGGTCAGGCAGGTAATTCAAGACAGCCAGCATGGCTTCATCAAGGGCAAGTCTTGGCTGACAAACCTCATGCCCTTCTATGATGGAGTGACTACATCAGTGGGCAAAGGAAGAGCCACCGATGTCATCTATCTGGACTTCTGCAAGGCCAGATAGACCAAATACGGCCTCCCACAACATCTTTCTCTCTAAATCGGAGAATCTCTCTCCAGCTGTGGCGCCTTCAGTACAGGAAGACACGGACCTGTTGGAGCAGGTCCAGAGAAGGACCACAATGATGATCAGAGGGCTGGAGCACCTCTCCTATGAGTAAAGGCTTATAGGAATAAAGGCTGTAACAGTTGGGGTTGTTCAGCATGGAGAAGAGAAGGCCCTGGAGAGGCCTTATTGCAACCTTTCAGTATTTGAAAGGGGCTTATAAGACAGATGGGGACAGACTTTTTTAGTAGGACCTGTTGTGCTAGGACAAGGTGTTTTCAACTAAATAAGGGTAGATTTAGACTAGATATAAGGCAGGCATTTTTTATGATGAGTGTGGTGAAACACTGTAACTGGAACAGGTTGCTCGGAGAAGTGCTAGGTGCTCCATCCCTGGTAACATTCAAGACTAAGTTGGACAGAGCTCTGAGCAACCTGATCTAGTTGGAGATGTCCCTGCTCCTTGCAGAGGTGTTGGACTGGATGACCTTTAAAGGTCCCTTCCCACCCAAACTATTCTGTGATAGTATGAAACTGTTCTAGTTCCCGAAAAGAATGGGATTCCTTATATAGTGGCTAGTAAGGCTTCCTTACTATTTGTAGAGTTCAGTGAAACCTGTGAAGGAAATCTAGAGGAAAAAACAGCCGAATTCTAAAGTACATAACAATTTCAAAGGTGGGAATACTTTCCTGCAGTTCCACATGGCTGCTAAGTTCAGTGGACAGTTGCTGGCTACATGAAATAATTTTTTAAATCTATAGGTGATTTCTTCTAGAAAACAGAATGGGCAGATCAGGAGTGTTCCTCCTTCCCTTTTTTTGCCTTTACATATGTGAAATAAAATACTACTAATATAATAGTTCTCAATTAACTATCATTTTAACACAACTTAAGTGATACCAAATTAACTTTCTTTTTAACTGATTTTATATGTTACCTTTATGTGATGAGAATATTCTAATATAATGTTCTATTTAAGTGGAATTTCTGTGTACTCTACAGAGGAGTTACAGTGTCCAGTGTCCAGTGTAATGGCTTTATGTTTTTATACATATCTTTCTAGTCTTACTCGTTACACAATCTTTCTTGACGCAAATGTGTTCTGCTTATTTTCATTTCAAATTTATGAAACATCTGGCCTGGAAAGCCTTTATAGATCAAGTATTTCAAGTGTTTAAAATTACAAAGTATTTCTAAGGCCTTCAATGGCCCAATGAGCACTTTCCTACAATAGATAATACACCAGTACAGAGTAAGTAAAACCCAGACCTACAGCCAAGACATCCAAATTATGATTCCTACAGAAGAGTCTATGCAAAGTGTTCACAAAGTCTATCTTTAGTGTCACCAAGAGTAGTTTGTGTAGTCTTGGTCTACAGTCAGTAAAAGGAGAGATCTCTCCTGTAGTTCATTCAGAGCAAAGACCTAATTTTAGATACTTCTAATCATCCCCATCAAAACTGCTCCACTCCACTGTCTGTAAAGGCAGCCTTGGTAAAACAGTCTCACTCAGCTAACGTTGCAAATGTTTCTATTTATCTTGCCTCAGATGACTTGAAGTATCATACATGACACTGAACACCTATGCCAAAACATTGCTAATTCAATGCTACTACATCAGATTAAAATTCTGGAGTGTCTCTTGCAGACTCTAGTCCCACTTTTCACCGCTATGGTCCCTGTTGTATATGATGAGCTCCCATTTAAATCCTAGGGCTAGGAATATGCAATAGCTAAGGTAAAGGAATCTCAGTTGTGGTCCATCTTTGGTGACTTAGCCCAGTGATCTCTACTAAGTCACTCACATTTGTCAGAATGGTGCGTCCCAGCTACCTTATTACTCCTCCTAGACAGAGTGGCATGGGTGGTAAACACAGGACTATGCAGGAGAAGGGAAGACAATGGGCACATTTCTTTTGCTGAAAAGGTGACAACAGAAAAGTAATCTTCAGACTGTAGAATACCAGTTGTGGGGAGGCAGAAATTAATTTAGGATCTTTGTACACTTTCATGCTATGCTGGTTGAAAGTTCATTCTGGATTTTACATAACCCAGTTTCTGCTGTTTCCCCTCTGGGAGATTTGAGTATTAAATGGCATTGATTCTTCCTATGGAGATAAAAAACTGCAAATAAATTAACATTAAAAGGGATATGCCCTTGAGAAAGCCATGGTCAAAACACTGAGCTAAAGAGCATCAGCTTTAAAAGATTTGGCTGAGGTTAGTGTTCTTGATGTCTTAGTATTGTGGCACTGACTGCAAAAGTTAAATTCTTCGTCTTCTGTAACATATTGCCCAAGGCACTAACACTGCCAGGATTTAGAACAGAAGTATCTTTATTCACAGGCACAGTCCCACTAAAGTCAGGTTATTTCAGGGTTAGGTCCCTGTTTTCTCCTTTTTGAAATGATACTGCATATCCTTGCACAGTACTATTATTCTCTTTAACTACAAAAATAATTTAAAGAAAACTACTACTGTGGTTATCTAATGGACATTTTGCAGATACTTCACAGCAAATCTTTTTACTGTTAAAGGTTCTATTATTGAAGGTGCAAAATGAATTGAGGAAAAAAATTATATTTGGTAATTTTTATGAATAGTCTATTGTATATGGAAGATTTTTAGCATACTTATTTTTATTTTAGAACAATAAAAAGCCTGTCTTATATTGCTTTTCCTCTATTTAGAACACAAATTAATTGAAGTCATGTTTCTGTTAGGGGAACACAGTCATATTTCCAGCAAAAACACTATGAAAATTTAATCTGTGTCTGAGGGACTTTTGACCTTTCAAACTTGCAGGATATTTATCATTCCTATTTTATTTTACATTGGGAGTCCTCACATTCATCTATTCTCTTTAAATATTTACACTGTAACTTCTCCGGGTAAAGTACCAGGTGCTTAGCTTAAACATAATGCTCATTATTTGTGCTGCTGCCCTCCTTGACCGTTCTCCATTTTGCCAAGGGGTCTTCCAAACTTCCAAGCTAAAAAAAAGTTCATATTGACTACTGTTTATTAATTATATATTTTAAATTATCTTTAACAATTACGTCAATTCAGTATGAAAAATATCTTATTGAATGCAATTGCAATATTCAATTTTTAATATATTAGTCTCACCTTCCCACTTTTCCCTCTATGATCATTCACTTTCCTCTTTCTCAGGAAATAAATCTAAGTCTTCCAACCTCATTTATACTTTATAGTTCATATTTTATTCATAATCTTTGTTTCAATTGCCTTTACTGGTAATTTATTCCATTTGTTCATTTATCTTTTTATGAAATACATTAATTCTGTCCAAGTTCCCTAATTTTCCTGGTTTGTTTATTGTGTCTTGTTATACCTTCTAGATTTTAACCTCTTCTTGACATAAGGACATGTGTCCATGTTCTGAATTGCTCCTTTCTTCCTCATTCACAATATTGTATTTGTTTTTCACTGTTTTGTATTTTATCGTCAAGTATTTTCCAATACTTATTAGATCACACTGAACAACAGTGCTGCAGTGTTACAAAAAAAAAAGATAGGGGGGATGTAGGGGATGACTTAAGTAGATTTCATAGAATCATAGAATCATAGAATGATGGTTAGGGTTGGAAGGGACCTTCAAAGGTCATCTAGTCCAACCCCCCTGCAAGCAGCAGGGACATCCCTGACTAGGTCAGGTTGCTCAGAGCCTCATCAGCCTGGCCTTGAACGTTTCCAGGGATGGGGCTTCCACTACCTTTCTGGGCAACCTGTTCCAGTGTTCTATAACTCGCATCGTAAAAAATTTTTTCCTAATTTCTAATCTAAATCTACCCCCCTCTATTTTAAAACCATTACCTCTCGTCCTATTGCAACAGGCCCTACTAAACAGCCTTTCCCCATCTTTCTTGTAGGCCCCCTTGAGGTACTGGAAGACCGCTCTCAGGTCTCCCCGGAGCCTCCTCTTCTCCAGGCTGAACAGCCCCAACTCTCTCAGCCTGTCCTCATAAGAGAGGTGCTCCAGCCCTTTTATCATCTTCGTGGCCCTCCTCTGGACCCTCTCCAACTGGTCCATGTCCTTCTTATATTGCGGGCTCCAGAAGTGGACACAGTACTCCAGGTGGGGTCTCACCAGGGCAGAGTAGAGGCGGAGAATCACCTCCCTCGACCTGCTGGCCACGCTCCTCTTGATGCAGCCCAGGATGCGGTTGGCCTTCTGGGCCACAAGGGCGCATTGCCTGCTCATGTTGAGCTTCTCATCCACCAGCACTCCCAAGTCCTTCTCCTCAGGGCTGCTCTCAATCCATTCCCCGCCCAGCCTGTATTTGTGCCTGGGATTGCCATGACCCAGGTGCAGGACCTTGCACTTGGCCTGGTTGAACTTCATGAGGTTGGCACGGGCCCACCTCTCCAGCCTGTCAAGGTCCCTCTGGATGGCATCCCTCCTTTCCAGCATGTCGACGGCACCACACAACTTGGTGTCCTCGGCGAACTTGCTGAGGGTGCACTCTATCCCACTGTCCATGTCACCAACAAAGATGTTGAACAGGGCCGGGCCCAGCACGGACCCCTGAGGGACGCCACTCGTGACCGGTCTCCACATGGACATTGAGCCGTTGACCACCACTCTCTGAGTGCAGCCATCCAGCCAACTCCTTATCCACTGAGTGGTCCGTCCATCAAACCCATGTCTCTCTAGTTTAGAGAGAAGGTTGTCATGCGGGACAGTGTCAAAAGCCAATTACTTTTAAAAAACTTAAAGTTCTAGAACAAAATACTGTTCAAGGTCTGATTACTTAGGTAGATGTCCTGGTTTAGGCTGGGATGGAGCTAATCTTCTCAGTAGCTGCTGTGTTGTGGATTTAGTGTGGGATTTGGTATGTGAAGAATGTTGATAATACACTGATGTTACAAGTTATTGTCAAAGAGATCAAGGACACTTTCCAGTTTCATAGGTTTCACTAATGTGCAGGTGCGGGAAGCTGGGAGAGATATAGCCAGTACAGTTGATCCAAACTGGCCAAAGAGAGTATTCCATGCTGTAAATGTCACACTCAGTGTATAAGTAGGGCTTGGCTGGTGAGCTGGCTCACTTTGCTTTTGCTGTTTGGAATAATTCTGTGTTTTCAGGGGTTTTTTTCACTCCATGATTGCTGCTCGAGATGGGTTGTATCGATCATCAGGTCATCGAGTGGTCAGAAATTGTGCATCATTCATTTTGTATATTTTATTATTCCTATTGTTATTTCCATTAATATTATTATTCTCATTTTATATATATATATATAATATTTATATATATATATATATATAAAATATCTTTTCCTTTTCTATCCTAGCAAACTGTCTTTATCTCAACCCACAAGTTTTACTTTCTTTCTGATTCTCTCTTCCATCCCCTCGGGAGGGGGAGGGGAAGTGAGCAGCTGTATGGTACTCTATTGCTGACTAGGGTTAAAACACAAGAGTAGGCATCCTCTTTAAAGCCTTGAAATTGTATTTACAGTACAGTCACTAACATGAACCATAATATTCCACATTGTTTTTGATATATTGTCCTTATTCAATAAAAAAAAAAATCATCATATAAAGGTTTTCCTTCATGTCTTTACTCTTACTGCATATTCTTTTATTCTTTTCTAGGTTTCCTTGTTGGTCCAAGACAGAGTGTACAGGGATAGATTTTCACATCAGTTCATCTAAAAGATTCTGGTTCTCCTTTCTGAGGTCCTGTGTAGATCTTTTGTGATAAGGAAGTATAAGATAAAGTCTGAAGAAAATATTTTGAACACAATAAATCTGTAGGAATTATATTCAGATCCTCTTGATTCAGCCTTCTAAAATATAGGCAAATAGTCCTAACTTATCACTTATATTCCTTCATTAATGAGTGGAAAAAGACAGGAATTTCCACACGGGGACGGGATTCTTCCTGTCCTAAGACAGATGCCTAAGTTGGGTACAAGTATATGCTAATAAAGAAAGCAATGCACAGAATCACTTCTGGGCACTGGAACCAGACCATTGGTGTTATTATCCTACTCTGACTTTGCCTGGCATGATTTTGGGCAATGAGAATTAACACTTTTTCAAACAGCTCCTGGGCACAGTTCAGGAACTAGGGTGTACTAGATACTATTCACAACAGGTATGTCACACATAGACATATGGTTTTGGGGATACAACTGTTTATGAGTAAAGATGTGGGGCATTATGCACCAGCCTGTCCTGCCTCCTCAACTCTAATTAATATTCTGGCAAATATAGCCTAGATGTCTAAACTTTAAATTATCTGAGAAAAATACTATCTCATGGACACATTTTACTTTACAATTACAATCACACAGAGTCTCCTCTTCATGAAAGCAATTGCTAAAGTGATAGCAGGACTTTATTTTAAACATTTCTATTTTCTTTAACAAAATTTAATAAATGCAAACAGAAGTACCAGCAGACAAGGCTTAGATTCACCGTATCTTGCTTCAGTTACTAACTGAGCCATCCAGGACAGAAGAGTCATCTCTACAGCTAACAGGAAAAGGTATTCTGAATTATTTTTGGCAACTGCACTCTGCAGTCAAGTTTAGCCCATAGACCACCATTTCAAAATATTTCCAACGTGGTAGTTTTTCTTTTCTATATTTAATAACTGAACAAAAGGAGAACATGTACCAAGCACAGTCTCTTCTATTTGGAGACATCTTAGAGATGGCTGTAATGGCATTTCATCATTTTACAATTGGTAATAATATTCAAATGTCAAGAAATCATCTTTAATTTCCTTATTTTGTTATATTTGAAAAAAAATCATCAGCCAGATGGATCAAAATTCTTTACTAGTTTTTCCTTTGTATTGTACTGTAGAAGAATGATAACTCGTAGCAAAAGCTGAAATGCATAGAAAGTATTATTGAATTTAAATAATAGCAATTCTACCCTGTCTGTGTAATTTTTCAGACTCTTTTTACTATGTCTTACTAATGGCTTGAAGTTTTTTTTTTTTCTTTTTACTGCTTTGCTGATACAAATATCAAAATACCACAAAGAAGTAAAATCTATAAAAAATTCAGGCAAAGGGACAGACTTTCAAAGGGTTCAATACACAGCAGGTCTACCTGAAAGAAAGCTTTTTTGAAAACTCACTTAATAAAGTATTGTAGTAGGAGATGCCAAGTTTGAAGTATTTTTAAACTCTGGGCGGTATTTATGCTTACTATCAGAACATGAGAAATACTCTAACACACCAAAAGCTCATCTTACTCACTACTCTCTCTAACCGTGGCCAATAGCAGTTCCTTGGGGTCTAGTAGTAGAAACAAGGTGTATATAACGAGTGATCTTGTCTTAGCTAGATCTTCATAAATGTCAATGACATAGGGCATTCCTGATAGGAGTTCTATTCCATAGGTCCTGTAGCATGAACCAAAGCTCACCTACACAATCAGACATATACGATGCAATTGTTTGTACAGCAGCAGAAGTGTATCCTGCAGCAGTACAAAGCTGACCAGAAAAGGAAGATTCTGAGGAGAAATATGGTATTGGCATTGGCTGCAAATGCAAAAACATCTAGATGAGGTACCCTGTTATACAGAAATCACATTCTTTTTGTGGCTTTTTCCTATTTTGATTTATTTTACAAGTAACTATATAATGAGTTTGTCTTCTCATTTTATAAATGTAATAGAATCTTTATATAGTTCCAGTTGTGCACCCTAATCCTTTATTTCTTTCTTCTACTGGAATATTCATGAAAAAAAAAAATCTGCATTTTTTAGGCAGGGAGGGAAATAGGAAGAAACTAATTCATCCCAAAATCATTAACACGATAAAGAATAGATCCTTCTGCACAATGAGGGAGATTACAAGGTAACTGCCTTTTCAGGCACTTATTATCAAGCCCTCTTTGTCAAGAACTAGATTTATAGGGGAGAGTTAAGGGAGTATCCATGTAAATATGGACATATTGACAATATTCTTCTTTTAAAAATAGGAAAAGCAAATTTACACACTCCAAGCTCCCTCGATAACTCAACAAGGGACTGACTTTGTTTTCCCATTCCTAGCTCTTCTGGGGTACTTTATGGACCAGTTCTCTAATCTCAAGTGTCTGATCCCAAGACATAAATTAATTTTAGATGCACCTTTTATTCTTGTAGCTGCTAAGGCAATATTCACTATTTGTTTTTGTTGCCATGGAGATAATTGACTTCCTGTGGTGGCAAGAGCCTTGTTTGGGGTATTAAAGGGGCTTGGGTCCAGGGATTCTTTAATTTTCCTGCAGTGAAGAAAGTAAATTCATCAACAAAACCTTTGTAAGATTTCTCTCCCCTGTAATTTGAGTAATTCTTGTTATAATCTTGTGAATGTTGGGGTTTTTTTTTCCTTACATGTTCCTTTTGTAGCTCAGCCTGCACACTCCACAATACTGACTGACACCACAGGGAAGAGCAGATAGTCTATTTATTAGTGTTGTACATTGGTCAGGCACAAGCTCCCAACAGCATATTATCTGATAGAACATCAACAGAAACAAAGATAATAAAACATTTGATTGTAACACAGCCTTCAAGATGAACTGGTTAGGATTCAGAGACAGAAATTTCAGACAAACAATCCTGTACCAAAGCTATCAATAAAGAACAAACAGCAGAGGCTGACAGTTTATGTTAACTGTCTTTCTTATACAGCACTAAAATTTGGGCACTTCATAGCAGACCTTCAGGCTAGAGACTTCAGCATCTGTATACTCAGCAAAAAGAGTAAGATATCTTCGAAAAGTACAGTCCGGTAACCCCCCAAAAAAAAGCTTAAAAGTACCTTCTAAGAAGTTCCAAATATAGAGGTGGCAGGTCCTTGAACCAGAAAGTATGGCAAAGGACTTTATGCGACACGCAGCTGAGTTGGTTTTTTTTGTTGTTTAGTGTTTGAAAAAAAAAAAAAGACATTTTAGCAATTTAGCTTTGGCCAAGAAGGTACCAAGTTGGAATGGTTGACTTTGGTGAAATTATCCATCCTTTTCCTTACATCATTCACAACATTTAACTATGAATAAAAACTTTAAATGAGCAAAAAGAAGCTGGGGCTAAAGTTAGGTGTCCTGTTCAGGTAGTACTGAGCCTCTGTATGCTTGCTCAGGAATTATACACTCTTCAGAGTAACTTGGTGCAGCTCAGCATAACTCTGTGACAAAGGTCAACAACAGGATGGATGGCAGCATGGGACTGATGGAAGCACTGCTCTCTGCATCCAGGTATTCATCTATGGTCCTACTGGTAGCAGAAAGAACTGCAACATTATGTGACATAACAGATGTGCTCCTACCACCCATATCTTGAACTTGAGATGGCACTGCAAGTCCCTGAGGAACAATACCTCTAAGTCCTCCAGCTGCAATGGTATGCTTATGCATGTCTGAAGCACAAGGCTTCCACTGAAGTCACAATAAACTCTTGGACAAATCTTCATTAATAACGAGAATTAAAAGGGGATTTGTCCTGTTTCCACGCTAACAGTGGATAAAAGCATATAAATACAGGAGGGATTATAAATGAAATCTACATTAATCCCACGATTAGCTCTCTGCCCTCCAACCCTCACCAGCTATATCGAGGGTTATGCCCTTTAAAGCAGCAGATCTGTTACAGTTAACAAAAAAAAAACCCCACACAACAGTCATTGCAGTTCTTTTCTAATACATTCAGGTTTTTGGTTGAGCTTGTTTTAAATTTGGTGTACAACACAAAATGCTCACAGGTATTACAGTCAAGAGTATACTTTCGCTCCATGGAAATGATGTCATTTGTTCCTAAAGCATCTCAAAGCAAAGAAAAAAAAATTAAAATCAATAATAAAAATGGAAATCTTTCAGAGCAAGCAATAGTAAAACAAAACTTTAGAAATCTCCTTTTAAGTGTACAACACAAAATCAATTTGCCATGACCCTGAGAGTCAGCCATTCTTGCCCTTGTGATAGCAGAAGAAAACAGAAAAGAAACAAATTAAAGCAGTACATAAAAGTCTTTTGCTTCCCAAAGACTTTGGAGTGCTTTTGAGCTAGGAGAACATTTAAAGCAAGCTTTTGAATGTTTATCAATACCGTCTTGTAATATTTGTTTAAGTGTCTGACATGGCAGTAGCCTTCTAGTGTATCTGTCATTTTTCTCTACTTTTCTTTGCATAAAGATTGTTCTTTAGGTAGGCTGTAATCTGAGTACCACTACTCCTGCATTTATCCCATCTCCTGTGTTTCTAGTCTGTCCACTTAATGCATTATCGTTTGTTTATTAAGTTTCCTTTCTTATATTTATCAAAATCCACATTTGAATAATAACTTAAGATCTAAATTTGAAGATATCCAGACAATATTAAAATACTCATACTGGACAAGAGGATTTATCATATTAGAGCAACACACTGGATTTAAAAAAAAAAAAAACAACAGAGTAGAAATGTAGTCCAGCAAACATGAAAAAGCAATTTTTAAGCAGTTGTCTCAAGGTTTCTGGGTTGCTTTTGTGTTCAGATGAAATTTCTATTAATCTCTTTCCTTGAATTAACTGAACTGAACCATTCAGGGATTCCTTCACAAAATGTTCATTCCTCTGCAATATTTCCAAAAGAAGAGCCTAATACAATGCACATGTAAGAGATATGAAGAGGAGACAACAATAGGAGTACTTAATTTTTATTTCCTAAAACAAAAACTTAAATACAGCTTCCTTACCAGCACTGCAAATCTAGTTACTGTAAGAGGTGTTTAAAACACTATGATATCTCTCTCCCCACATCTGCATTGCTATTGCATTTAGAAATCCTGAATAGAAAAATCCTGTTTTCCTATTATAAGGTCAAGTTACATCAAGTTCTTGCCAGTAAAAACGGAATGTTAATACATCTAACACCTCTGAGACTCAATATTGTGATCTTTCATGATGATTTACTACAGATAAAATTCCATTGCAGCTCCAGCAGCACTTTAAAACATGAGATTTTACTAAGTAGAAAAAGATTTTCAGGCTAAAGTAACTATATGAAAAGATTGAATTTAATGTCACTGAATTTTGAAACCTGTGTTCTAAATATCCCACCTACAAAGAGTGTTCAAATATGATATAAGCCCTTTCCCGCACAGATATGGTAAACGTGAACTCCTTGTATCTTAATACGGTTCAAGAGCACAATACAAATTTTATAGTTGCAAATAAGGTACCCAATAAAAGAAAGTGCTAAAGTCTCTAACCCTATTTTTTCCATTCTACCCAATTCATATTTATTCATCATCTGCTCTGAACTGTGAACACAAATATCAGGTTTACAATCTGCAAGCAGAATTCCAATAAAGGTATGGGATTCCTGTATTTTTGACCAAATAAAATATGTGCATAATTTCTGCAGTGAAAGGTGAAATTCCCTTTCCAACAATGTAAAGTTTGATTCCGGTAAGGGACTAAACTGGGAGCAGTAGCAGGTGTTTGCAATACTGAATTTGTTAACGCTGAGAGTTAATAACCACAGGCGGTAAATACATTAAAAACTAACAAACAAACAGCCATTCAAGACTAAATATTTCCTGTTCTTATAATGAAATATTTTGAAGATTACTCTGAAATTAATCAAATTGATGATTACTCAGAATTGGATTTTTCAGATATCACAAATACACAATTTTAGGCTTACAACACAAACACAGAGAACCTGACACTTTTCTGATGGATGGTGACATTACAGCTTTGTGGATTTTGGAAAACTAGTGATTAGATTTTCTAAATTAAACCTCATTTGTGAGTAACCTTAACCATGCACCACTTTGCAAAACTACCCAGTTAAGGCCTGCTACTTCTCTTACTCTGTCTCATTAAAAACTTTATTAACTCAATGGATATTGGAACAAATTCTTTAGGATTGTTTCCAAACGACTTCTATGGCAGCTAGTACTGTATTCCCACACAGAACCATGGTAATGAATCAACACAGGGGAGCAAAATCTTGGTAGTCAGCAATATGTTGGGGCTTTTAGTTTCAAAATTTTATATTTTGTTTTAAATTTATTTATGAAGTATATTTTTTCAAACACACAATATCAAAATCATGTTTCCCCTGTTTCCTTTCCTGTACATTCAAATAATACTGAGGCCCAGAATATGAAATTCTCTCTGTCCTATAAGTAACATGTTTAAGGGCCAATATCTTACAACCACATAGGCTATAAATGTGAGCTTTACTCCATTGAAAAGGGGCCTCAACTTCTCATAAGGGAAGGTCAGGCAACATCAGGCCATAAAACAGTGACATTATTACTTATAGAAAAGCTATTTTACAGAAGGTAATTTTTAGAGGCTTCAAAAATTTATTGGCTATCATTTTCCTCTCCCTCTGTATCCCATGCTCTGGAGGGCATGGTAAAAAAGCCAACCTGACTCAAAGTAGAAGGGCATGAAAAATAGTAATAATAATAAAAAAAAAAGAAATAAAATATTTCTAAAAGGCTTTTTTTTTTTTTTCAAATGCTCAGCATAAACAACATGTATAATAGCATAATGTGGTAGGTAGGATTTATGGCATACGATAATGGAGTAATAAGAGCAACTAAATTCTCAGCTGGTAAAAATAGTTGCAACCATTGTAACCAAGCTGTACATACCATCTCAGAATCTGTCTCTCTTTTCTGCTCCCACCAGGTATTCAAGCCATTAAAACTGCCAAGAAATGCTAGCCCTCTGATATGCATAGATTGTCACATTAGTTATTTATGTGCCTATACACAATGATTCTTTTGTTATTATTATTAAATCCCTATCTCCTTCCGCTAGCCAGAAGGACACAAGGAATTGGCAAGCTGACTAAATACTCACAAAGACCCACAATGGGACTTCTACTGAACATTGGATTTATCTCCAAATTCATAACTATTAAATGCTATTTTATATTCCAGACTTTATGTATGTATTCCCAGATCAAATTTATCATGCATGATCCTTTTTTAATTTTCTTTTGGATACTGTTCATGTGTTACAGAAATTTGAAACAATGTATCTCCAAAACACAGATTATGCCATTGCCCAACTGGACCACTAAACTAAAATGAGATTTAAGATTTGCCTACACATATCCTACACTGCACTACTGAGAATGTCACCTGGTGCAGAGACTCTTCAGCTGATGCCAGTCCAAGCCAATGAGCTGTCATGTTTATTGAAGAGTGTATGGGGGCTTGAAATTGGAAAGACTCCATCTTTGGCATGCATAAATTATTTCCAGAACTAAGCTGACACATCCACACAACACAACACAAGTATTCTTTAATATTTCGTGCCATATATGAAACATTTGGAATCTAATAGGATGCCCCATCCTTGGAAGTGTTCAAGGCCAGGTTGGATGGGGCTTTGAGTGACCTGGTTGTCAGAGACTGAAAAGGTTAATTAATGTCTCAACATCGCTAAATGATAGAGAGAACTGACAAACCACAATGCTAAAAAAACTTCAACAACTGTGAGGGAATGTCTAGACAAATATCCTGTTTTGTAGCTGAAGCAGCAACATGTGCCTAGTAACTCCAAGAACTGCAAAATGGGGTATCTTGTTTTGTACTCTTCCCCCAGAATAGAGCCAAACCCTGTGCATGAGCTCAGGCCCTGGACGGTACTAAGCATGCACAGCACTGCCAAGTGACTGCACAATGGAGGCCAGCTCTGGGGGACGCAAAATGACTTTGTGGACACTGTCTTACTAGCAATCAGGTAACAACATGCTTCAGGTAACCGCACGGCTTACAAAGGACAAGCGGGCCTTGCATTTGCAGAGAGCTAACACGTACCACCACAGAGACAGATCAACAGGATGCAGCAATCACAAGCTAAACCACAGGTAGGAAGCACCTGACCTACAAAGGACTACAAAAAGGGTCGCCGCATGAACCCGTGTGTGTGTGTGTGTGTGGACCCCCACCCCACTCAGACGGACCTTCGGGACGCCGATTCTCCGTGGGGGCATCGTCATCCTTTTGAGGCACCCACCCCACCCACTCTGTACAACGGACTTTCAGGACGCTGACTCTCCGTGGTGGTATTTTCTCCCCTCTTTTTCTCTCTTCCTCTTTCTCTTTCTCCCCCCCCCTTACCCTTTGTGTGTGAATGAAATAAAGAACCAACATATGCGTATGACACCGTTGTGTCTTAATTCTGTAACCGAGAAATTCGTACCTCTCACAACCGGACCTTTATCGGTTCGTGACACCTGGTCTAGAGGAAGTTGTCACTGCCCATGCCAGGGACATTGGAACTAAGTGATCTCTAAGGTCCCTTCCAACCCAAACCATTCTATGGTTCTAAAATTTTCTATGGTCAAATTGGTGCTTCTTTTGATTTCACTTGCAATTTGTAGATGTCAGAATTTCTCCAGTCATTCTCAAGATGGAGAACAAGAAAGGTCAGGGGATGACGATCTAATAACATCTCTTTCTTTCCATTGTTCATAAAGGAGGATGAGTTCAGTCATTCAAAGTAAATTAGAAGAATTCCATTGCAAGTACTCTGAATATGCAATGAGTGAGTGTCGTAGTTCAGCCCCAATCGGGACCAGACTATGCAGTCTCTCTCTCACTCCCCCCACCCTCTGAGAGAATAGGGAGAGATAATGTAAGAAAAATGGCTCGAAGTTTGAGATAAGGACAGGGAGAAACTCCTTGAAGTTACTGTTACGGGCAAAACAAACTCGACTTTGGGAAAACTATTAATTTATTACTACAAACAGCAGGATAATGAGACAGAGAACAAGATAAACCTCCTCCACCCCTCCCTCTTCCCAAGCTTAACATTATCTCTACTACCTTCCCCCCCTCGAGCGGCACAGAGGGGGAAGAGGGAATGGGGGTTGCGGTCAGTTCATCACACGTTGTTTTACACCGCTGCTTCATGGTCAGGGGAAGAACTCCTCACATTCCTCCTCTGCTGCATTGTAGGGTCCCACCCCTACGCCACAGTCCTTCGTGAAACCGCTCTGGCGTGGGTCATTTCTTCTACGGAGTACAGTCTCTCCAGAACAGCGGTCCCAGCGGGCCCTCCATGGGCCACAGCCGCCTTCAGGCATCCACCTGCCCTGGTATGGGGTCCTTCACGGGCTCCAAGTGGATCTCTGCTCCTCCGTGGACCTCCATGGGCTGCAGGGGGACAACCTGCTCCACCATGGTTGTCACCACAGGCTGCAGGGGAATCTTGGTCAGGAGCTGCATTACTCCTCCCCCTCCTTCTGAACTGACCTTAGCGTCTGCAGCCGTTCCTCTCACAAGAAAAGTTCTTCACAACAGGCTGGCAGACTCCTCTCAGGATCTCTTCACATCATCCATTTCATCTCCTCTCCATTTCTTGCAGCCAGGCCGGGCTGAGCCGGGCCCAGTCAGCCGCCTGGCGAGAGGCCAGAGGGTGAGGCCTGCAAGGCCCATGAGGCCTGCACCTCCCCCTCTGCGCCTCTGCCCCCGCTCAGCCTCTTCACATCTTCTCTTCTCTTTTTTTTTTTCTGTATTCCCCTTCTTAAATACGTTATCGCAGAGGCGTTATCACGGAACATTCTGCTACCAATCGGCTCGGCCTTGGCCAGCAGCAGGTCCGCCCAAGGCCCGACCAAGTCCACTGAACTTGGGGAGAGACTTGTAGCAGTTTCCTACAGAAGCTACCACCTTAGCCCCACCCTCACTAAACAAAACCACAACAGTGAGAAACATCCCTCACTAAACAAAACCACAACAGTGAGAAACATTTATTGCATCATTTTTCATTTAAGGGCACCTGTAGCAGAAGTATGGCCAGGGTAACTTTTGACTACAGTGACCACAAGAAAAAAACCTCTTATCCTCCTCAATTTCCTACTGAGTTCATTACTAACATGCCAGTCTCTGCAGTAAACAAGGAAGGGCTCTTATGGGCAAAACCTCGTGAATTTTGCTAATCTGATTCTTTCAGGTAGTCTCAACAATATCTAGCTTTGTAATAAAGGAAGAAAGGGAATCACCTGAAAAATATAATGTGATCTCATATCAAAAGGGTACACTGAAGGAAGGGCAGATTTAGGACTGCCTAGGCACCTGAAACAACACATTTCATAATTTAAGTGCTTGACTTTGCAGCTCTGATATTCTGGTAATTAAACAACGTAAAAACCATGAGAGCAACACTGTACAACCAGCATTTTCAAATCCATAATTACCATTTTCTATTAGAATCAAATTGAAAATAAGGTCTATTTTCTGACACAGAGAACTTCACAGACTACTCAGAGGAGCCATCAGAAGAGATGGAATCTGTAGCTCTGCAGTGCAGGTCTCTGAACCTTCAGCTGATGGAATAACCACAGATGCTGCCACACACTGCCATCCTTCATTTGGAACACATATTCAAAGGGAAGAAAGCACACATTTTATATGTTTGGACAGAATCCCAGTGGGGTTTCACAGAGATTGGCTGGCAGTATGATACCACAGTTTTGTAGTCCTGCCTCCTATTCTCGGCAATGTCTGCTATAAGGAAAGTTAGCAGAAAAGTGACATGGATCAGCTGAAATATACAGAGAGAAAAGTCTCTTTTAAAACTTATAAATTGTTCACACAACTAAAGACCAAGTATACACTCTTCAATCAGTCAAAACTGAAGTCAGTAGAATTGAACCTGACAGAGAAATTCATGGTGAGGCCTTAACAGCACACTGTAGGGAAATAAGTTAAGAGATCTGCTCACAGATTGATGCATATGTTGGGATTATTCGCTGATCTTTCTCAATAACCCTTTGCTACCAGCTTGCCCTTCATTGCTATTAGAAATATTCATATTTATAAAGGTTATTCACTGTGAAAACAATTTAAGGTTAATGTACTCTGTCCAGATCAAGCTTTTCATGAGATTAAAGCTTTTAAATATGTCTGCATATTTCCTTACTGAACCATATGTTTACATTCCTGAAAAAGGAAGATAATCTTTCCAAACACTATTAACATGCTTTATTACATTGTTTTTTAGAAAACATTTTTTAAAAAAATGTTAATTTTACCCAATGTCTAAAATATTTGCAAGCATGTTTGTGTTTCAGTTCCATCATATTGTTAGGTGAAAAATTCTTACTAAACAAGCTGACTAGAACATCATTAAAATTTCTTCCCTTTTTAAGACACCGTATGATTGGTAAATGTATTATTTTATTGAAATACATTCAAAGAAAAAAAAATCAACAAATGTCTTTAGTATAATTCCATGAAGGCTGACCATCTGTTTGCTGTCATTATTTTTAATCATGTCTATATAATGCTTGGTGCTGAAATAAAATGTATCACCAACCCTCAAACCAGCTGGCTTAACATGTTATTTAGAAATTCTCCTGCTTGCATTATCTGTCTTCCTCAGGCTTCTTGAAGAAACATGGCTAGAGCACTTTTGACAGGCACAGCACCCCACTACTCTAATGGTTCCTCAGGGCTCTCTGAAACTATTTTGCAGGACTGGCCTGATGTCTCACAACGTTTACAAACATATGTGCCCCCAAAGAAAGTTGAAAGAGGATTCATTTCCATTCCTAGTATAGAAATTTGGGCATGAATAATTGACACTTCCAAAAGACATGCAGTGATCAGATAAGAAAAATATTGGGAAAGCTATCTGAACAGGATGAATTTAGTTTGTTAGAAAGTGTAAAACTATCAACTTAGCCATGTACACATGCTAGCCAAAGGATTAATAGCAGAGGTTTATCTATATTGTCAGCTTCAAAACTACAAACACTTAAACTAATAATGAACAATTTTTTTTTTTTGTTAGGAACACAGGACTGAAGAGGACCCCTTGACTCTCTGAATTTATTCTCAGGCAACTGAAGGTTACTTAGAAGACTTTTCAAAGATCTCTTTTACAAAATCTTTTACGATATTCTATAAAACGCTTCCACACATCTAGAAATAAAATTAAACCCAAAATAAATAAACCTAAAATAAGGTTATAATATAGTCTCAACACAGCTGTGTAACATTGGTGGTGAGCTAAATACAGACCCTGGGATATTCCCTCTGGCTTCTAGACGCTGGCCCAGAAGAGCATGGGTCTTCTGTTTCTTCCAGCCCTGGAAAATTTTGAATGACACTCAACAATTGTGTTTAGGCAACTGAACAGAACCTAATGAGACAAAGTGGGCAGGATTTAGTTTACAGGTTGAGATGACCAAATATAGGTGTTTATAGGTAGAGACGTGCATGCGAACTAGCTGTCTAAGTTTCCATTATACTCTGGTAATATATGGCTGGATTCAACAATCTGTACATAAGGTCCAGTGCCATTTAAGCTTGTCTATGATTTTTTTCCTGGCCTTCCAGAAGGACACAAGTCGACCACAGGTCTTACATAATATCTGCCAGCCCCATGTGGATATCTTAGATACCCTAGGGCATTCCAGAGATTATTTATCCTGCTTCTGGTCAATACAGTCAGAGGACTCTGGAGAGCTATTCAGATGACAAAATGTACATGACTCGTGTAGGAAAAACTTCTGTGTCACAAGATAGCTGCAGACTGAAGTATTTCACCTTAATTCTCCATTAGATTCAAGCACAGCTGTGTATAGTATTGGTGTAACCATAGTCCTAAGCCAGGTGTCCCAGGTGAACATAAGAATAGCAGAAGTTTTAGTCTTCTTTATGACTATGTGCCCACTCTCATGGAGATTGTGTATATTGGGCTTTGGTTCCACTGTGCTCTTTCCTCCCTCTGCAGAAGCTCTTAGCATCCTTGACATCTAATCCTTTCACCTTTTGACACTAAGAAGAGAGACTGGCTTGGTCAGGGGAAGCATAAATGTTCCTTTTCCCAAACGATGATCTTTGTTTTCTACCTTTTAAAGTCAGAACATGCCGCATGTAGTAGACCTACAGAAGTGAAAAATCCATTTCTATAGGTTCTGTAGAAGGAAATACAGTTATAAAAAAATCCTCTACAAAGGTAAGAAATTTAACAAGAAATTAGGTTCTATCTGTTCAAGGTTTAATCCAGTTCATAGAAATCAACAGAGAATTATATCCTCGCTATAGAGAGGTTTACTGTTCCTGGAGAAAGGTGATTATTTAATTCTGCAGATTTTTTTTCTATAAGAGTAATTTCAAATTCATTCAACTGTTATGCTTCCTCTGCCACCTTGGAAAATCTCCCACTTTCATGAATTTGGCATGGATCCATCAACAGCACCAGAAACATGAAATTTCCATTCCTAATATAAAAGTGCAATGTTACACTGTTTCATAACTTCCCACTTGATAATTCATATGCAGCAGTACCATCATCTTCCATTGGATTTAGATTGTAATTTTTATGTGGTATTCAGAGAAAAATCTAAAATTATTTGAAAAAAAATATATGCTAGAACTCTGGCATTTCAGGTTGCAGCACCGATATGCCAGTATCTTACTCTATTCAATCAAGTTGTCATACATTTTAGTCCTAATTTAGCCTTCCAGAATATAAGGCATGTCATCTCTTACACAGCAAGTGAAATATTTGAAATATTTTTATGTTGCAGGTAAAAATCTTATTTAATCTGTAAATGTGTATGGATTGCAAGGTCATTAGGACAGAAACCTTCCCTCCTTATGCTGTGGTAAAATGTCATGCACATAGAAACATATAAATAGTCAGTAACAATTCCCTGTGTGTTTTGCCTCATACACAATAGCTTTTATGAAGACAAATGTGTTTCAGTCAGCGAAATGGAGTACATGCCAGAGGGGAGGGAAATTACATTTGGACAGGAATAAAATAATTCAATCATTAATAATTTTTCAGTAGCATTATGAAAGTTTTTTTCATATGAAAATATTCACATATATCTTCTGTGTATTAAAATCAGGTAGTCACAGTATAAGTCACTAAATATGTACTACATTCTGTAACCTGAGAAGTATGAAGACATATAGAGTCTAATGGATTAGTTCACAGTTACTGAGTAGACTGCAACCGTAATACAGGGATGTAAATGTCACTCAAACAGAACAAAAGTTATATAAACAAAGATCAATAAAAAGTTACATGCATTTATATCACATAATATTAAGTGTTTCTGCTTGGGGGATTCACCCCTGAGCTATTGATCTCAGTCTTTTTTTATTGAGAAGAGACAAATGTACATGTTACGGTATACATCAGCGTCATTTGGCCTATTTAGGATGAGAGTGCATGTCCTACATACACCTATGTCTCTTCACTGATTATAAAGATAGCCTATGGCAACTGGTTCACCAATACTGTAGAGATCAGCCTCTAGAGAGAAGAATAACTCCTTCTGTATCTGATCATAGTAAAAAAAAATAGTTATCACTAAATATCAATTTTTTTTAAACTTATGTTCCTAAAAATATTTTGTGAGGAATTCGGAAGAGCTGATCATTTGTATCATAAAGCATTGCTTTATATTAATGTAAAGGAGGTGCTGTAAAGCTGGTGCTTACTATCTCCAGTGAACTGTGTGCTGTTAACCACAATTTTTCTGCCAGTATTCTGCCAATGTTTGGCAGATTGCACTCTTAATGAATTAATAGACAGACATGCTCTGCTGTTTCTTGAGCAAATATTTCAGACTCTGCCATATCAAATTCAATTTGGATAGCAATTAATAATAGCTTTCTGTAAAGTTAACTCCAATTCTACTAATGTTCGTTCACTTCTGCTAGAGATGGCTGATTTCTTCAAAAATTGGTCTCCAATCATTTAAACAGATTTGTTATACCCGTATGTAAAAAGTAGTTTCTGTGGACTTGCCATACATTTACTTCTGGATTCCCCTTCTTTCTCAGAGCATAAGGGAAACACACATGCTCCCTTACATTTCAAATTTTTCATTTAAGGTGAAGCCAAGGTTCACAATACAATTGTCCTTGAGAAGAAGCATAAAACATAAAACTCATTTAAAGTTTCATTAAGACCATTATGGAGTTATTGAGTGTAAAAACTTACTTGCCTTCATCTAAACTTTTACTGAGTTCAATTTCTAAGGTGCTACTTGAAATTTAAAGTCTGAGTGCAGATTTTTATATTTACAAGGTACTTCATGGTTTTAAAAAAATAGTTTTAAATGTTATTAAATTACATAGTTTCAATCTGTACTTTTAAAATTTCTTATACTTAAAAATTTACACACTGCAAGAAATTTATGTTAATTGAGCAAAACAGAGTATTACTAACACCATAAGCACACAGAATTGATTGCTGTAGATGCTAGGGGATTAAAATCAATCAATCAATCAATCAATCAATCACTGAATTCTCCAGAACTATACAAGAAGAAAAACAGCAAAACTAGATAAAGAAATTAAAAATAAACAAACAAACAAACAAACAAACAAACATCAGAAAGGGAAAGATTGGATTCAACTTCTCTTTAACATCTATGACAATAAAACACTGGAAAAATTCAGTAGTTTTGATTTAAGTGATAGCAGATTCAATATTGTCAGAAGAAGGAAATTAAAAGAATATAGGGAAGAAAAAAAATCACCTGGATTTGCCAGCTGCAGCCCAGAATTATTTTAAGAAAAATTTGGTATAGGAGACTAATAAGTGGGACTGTTATCTAGTATGTCTCTATGTGACATTTTTCATCAAGCAAGAAGCTTCTTTAATAGTATGTGTGTGTATGTGCTTGTGTACTGTAAAAAAAAAAAAAAGAAAGAAAAAAGAAGAAAAAAGAAAAAAGGCTTCCTGTAAGAAGAAAAGCAGTATTTTTTTTTTAATTCCTGAAAGATTAAACATATAAAGAAAACTAGAAACTAGTTTTACTGCTAGCTAACTGCTAGAGGTTCACTTTGCTGAGACAGATACAAAGAGAATAATGCTAGTTCTCACATAGGATACATTCCCTACCTGAAATACTTACTTCAGAGAAATTCACACTGGTATAAATTGTAAACAACCCCTGGGAAGCCAGGGCCTTCATAAGGGGTGGATTTTGCCTTTAGGTTGACATACGGGAAAAGCAACATTTAGTATAAATGAAAAATATTTCGTTTCATTTTCTTTTAATAGACCTGAGGAATTATTTTACGAGCAGCCTTAAAATAAACACACAATTTTTTTTCAGCATTTTAATAGAGTGTTTGTTTTTGGTTTTTTTCCTGGACATTGCACTTTGAATGTGTCCTAATATTCTTCACAACTCTTCATTGAGATGGCAAAATCTCAATGTGAACATTTATCATTAACAGATTTTCCTATTTCAGTTTAGAACATTTTTTCCTACTATAATGATATTTTCTATATCATAGCTTATAAACTAATGAAGCCCATCTTAAAATGAAAAACAATTTAGGGATTTTTTTTTTTGGCAGCCTCTGGATGAAATTTTATTTGACATATCCTGTTTATTAAAATTAATGCTGTACTCTATAGTTGCTAAAATGTATTCTTCTTTAGTATTAAAACACCCCAGATTCTGATGTAGGTCTCTGTGCCAACAGTCTCACTGATTGTCCCCTCCCAAAGGAGGGATTCCAGGTCTGCAAATAATTGAAAAAACAGGTTCATAGTCTGTATGTTAGGATATTAATTCAAGGATGAGGGGAAAAAAAAAAAAGTGTAACAAGTATGGCTTGTCACAGAAATAAACTCAAAGGAAACTGAATAAAATGGTCCTGCCAAGTCACTAGATAATCGCTCTGTATCCTCTGATTTTAACTGGGTGGTGAAAAAAAAAGAAAAAAAAAAAATCAAACAACCCAAAACCCAACTTTTTCATTTTCCTAAATCTAGGAGAAATTGGTAAGCTTTAAACTGCTTCCTAAATTTAAAAAAAAAAAAAGATATATAAATCAACTTACAAATTTATGTGCCTTTCCCTTATTTAGCAATTTCAAATATGTTTACTTTTCATTTCTTGTAATGTGCTGTTATTGTTTCATTTTTATGGTGTCTTAGTTGGTTTATGCTTTGTAACCCAAGTAAGAAGCATATGTGAACACACGTGATATTTAATGAATAAATTGGATCTGAGTTGATTTATCTGCTCTACCTTTGTTTTCAAATTACTCTTCTGCAGAGTAAGAGGATAGGGTGTGTGCTGCTTGTTTGCAGTAAGTATTTGAGAAGCAAGCCTTAATTTAAAATAGCTTCATTTGCATTAAAATCTAACTAAACTTATTGCTATTAAAAAAAAAAAGTTTAAATGAACCAAGAGTGAGGTTTTGGCAGCTGAAAATTGTAAATCTCCATGAATAATTTACATAGATTTTGTTTATGCTAATGAAAACCTCCCATTTCTCTCTATTTTGTGCAATTAATACACAATTGCAAAGATTCAAAGACAACAAAAACTAAAGGAGAGAATCTGGAACAGTTTTCTTGAATAGTGTTTGGCAGGTCAGTAGAGTTCATTATTATCTTTTTAGCAAATGTCACAGCTCAGCTGTGGATTAGATATGGGTACCCATCACAAATTGAAAGGTTGCATTATGACCCGCAAGTTAGAGAGTGAGGGATAGGACAGAAGAACATCTCTGTGTATTCTGGGATTCAAAAGGTGGGAGTACTGAGAGGAAATAGGAAAAAGAGTTACATCTATACATGCAATTTACTTTTAAAACAGACTGCGATACTTTAAGCTATTCTGTAGCATAGATATCACACCTTTAATTAGATTTCTTTGTGTTAAAAGATAAACACTGAAGCAAATCAAAATGCATACATGATTTCTTTTTGGATTAAATTTAGGAAAATATATCATTGGTAAATGGAACAGTAAGTTATTGCTGCTTCTCCTACTTTTTGCTAAAATGCTGTGTAGAGAATGGAGGACATGTGAATCAACAAGCACATTTCTAGATATATATTTTTGTTCAGATCCAGACCCAATCTTCTGAAGTTTCATGAATGGGCTATACTAGTAATAGTTTTTAAATAGAAAAAAAAAAAAAAATCCATTCTTTATGGCTATGGAACTCCCATAAAAACACAAATGAATTATCATGAGGACTCAAAAATCAGTACATCGTATCAAGAAAATGTAAATGTATTATATTTTTTAAAATGTGCAGTTAAAATTTACATTTAATTTATTTTTTAAGGTATTAAAATGTAACTTTGAAAACTTGGGTGATAGATAAGCCTGGACACCCAAATTTTATTTTTAGAATCTATTTTAACAGGGGTTACATATTTAGACAAAAGGGATTTGGCACAGCTGCTTTTGAATGTCAAAAGCAAGTTTCTGGGGCATTTCCATTCCTCCTTCTATCTTCCACCACAGAGATCAGAATAAAAAATTATCAGGAGGACCCAGTGCCATATAGGTCTAAACACAAACAAGACAAGTGAAGTCTAAACCAATTCTTCCAATTCCAGCTTTCCCTCTGGCTTTATTCTTACTACTCCAGGAATATTAAAAATAAATGAGATTTTTTTTAATGGATTGTTGGCAGCATTGTTTTCATTAACAAAAGGGAACTCAATCAACTGCTCTGCCAAACCTCTCTGTCTGTTTTTTGATGGGCATGATAAATGATGCCAAGCGTTGTCAGATTCTGCCAGATTAAATTAAAATGATAGGTGTTCGGAATCTTTTAGGAATAAGTCTAATGTAATTTTGATCAAATTTCTTCCTGAAAGTAAAAGAATAGTAAAAAAAAGGTAAGCAAGAAAGACAATAAAAGTTTAGAGATAAAGTAGATTAACGGAAACATTCTATCATTAAAAGTTTATTTCCAAGGCAGTGATAGAGATTGACTGAATCCAAAATATGTCTACTTACACATGACTGCCAGCAAAGAGCACGATGAAAAATAGTAACTCACAGTAGCACCACAGAAATAAATTTTGAAGAAGTGACATAAAACTAAAACGTGTTTAGTGAGCGTCTTAAAACATCCCAAAGTTTGTCAGACTCTTATCCAGCTATGTTAAAACAGTAATATTTTGCCTGAGATTATTGTCAATCCTAGCAAATAGGGAGAAAACAGAAAACCTTTCCTAGGGGACAAGAGGGTAGTATTTACAGATTACAAGATTAAACAGCAGTAATAGTTCTATTTGTACTAACGTGAAATACTCAACTAGTTTTAAAATGTAATATGCTTAAAAAGGCAAATTCCATTGAATCTTTCAAACCAGTAAATTTGTTCTTCATGCAGCCACAAGTTAAACTCTCTGGGTTCAACATACTCTCTCTCCATCTCTATAAATTTAGAAGCCTGTCTTGCTGTCCCACTTTCTTTTCAGAAAAGTAGGCATCCTTACAGTGTGAATCGTATATTACCTGCATTTGCAGGTAGTATAATCCAGATTGTTGAAAAACCCAAGCCACTGTTACAACAGTAGTGATATTTTCACATACAAATTTCAACGACAGAAACGCTAGTTTCAAATAGTGATTTTGCATAGCTCCTGTTCTTGGCAATGAGGGAAAAGCTCTGTTGAAGTGGCACACCCTGAAAATGATTCTTATACCAAACAAAACATTAACACAACGTGCAGGATTATATTTTGCTTAGAAATGAATTTGGCAGCACCTTTATAATAAGTCTTCAGGAAGTGGTGTGTGATTTACCACTATCATATTTATTGTTAGTGGTCTTGTGGGCCAGCACTGGATAATATTGAAGACATTTACGAAATATTCTTTACCTTTCTAACTCTATTTTATGTCAGTATTTCAAGCAATTTACAACTGCTGTTACCTGCATAACTGTACAGTGGAACAGAGCTTGTTGCAGGAGCTCCAGGTCTCATGCCTCCTCCTATATAGTACGTGTCTTTTTAATTTGCAGCGCTGCTGACACAGTATGCTTGATTAAGGACTAGCGTTGAAGATAACTCTGTAGGACAAAATGCTTGCTCTCTTAGCTGTGTTTTTATATAAATTCTGCCGTGTGTACATGCTGAGAGAGAACTTGAGAGATGTAAAATGTAGCTTGGTGCAAGTAGGAATACCTCTATTACTTTTAGTGGAGTTGCACAAAAAAAAGAGCCCCTCTTGAGACTTTGACCCACGGCAGTCATGATATTAATACAGCAGGATGATGGGGGGTGTTATATATCCTCTGTTACTGATTGTGTGACTAATCACTGTTTTGTTTTATGCTGGGACTGAGGCCTCTGTTGGTAAAGGAAGCAATCCCACAGCTGGACTGTAATGCAGGATTTCTGACATCTTTAATCTAGTGAAGTAAACAAACTGGGGGAGAACTGGGGCAGGTGGTGTTAGGGCTAAAAGGTGTGTGTATTTTAACATGGATGTAATATAGATTATTCTACAGCATACTCTTTAGAGACAGAAGAGATCAATTATAGCTAAATGGAGATGTGATAGAAGGAGATTTAGTGATATCAGGAAGCTTAAATTAATCCCTTCTAAGGTAATATTGGCAAATGTTACTTGTTAGTGTCATCAGTCTTGTGCTTTCAGCAGTCTGTGACAAAGGAAAGAGTACCGCATCATGTGAAAGGATGGAAAGAGTTCATCAGCAACCAAAACCAGTTCACCAGCATCTCAAAAACTAGAAAAAAAACCCCACTGATAATAAAACTATAAATGCTGATTGTCCTCAAGGACTGAATTTTTGCTGTCTTTTCATATTGCCCTTGAACTCAATGCCTTGCTTTCACTCAAGACCAAACTAGAGTAGCCTACTGTGGCATAAACGCCTCTCTCCTTAGAGACCTGCCACATGGTGAAACGGCTGAATCTTGAGTCCACCTAGACCCACAACCATGCCCAGAGAACTGCCTGGGTAGCCCACTGACAGCAACAGCCATCTTATCTTCTACCAGCAGTCAATCTCTTCATGCACACCTCCTACCATGGAGGAATTCCAGGTGAACCAAGTCTGCGTAACAACGAGTGATGACATACCCTGAGCTGACCATAGCTTGCTCGTTGCCAAGCAAGCCTCTCACATGGGCCACACCCATCCTCGTCTTAGCACTATACGTCAGCAACCTGCAGCCTGTAGAGCTCCTCGGAGCTGGAGGTTGCCAGTGAGGAAAGGCCAGACAGGAGCAGACTTTTGTTTTCATGTGCCCTGTTTTCTGTCACCTGTTTCTCTCCCGGCCCAGGATGGCTGTGGTGAGGAGGAACAAGATGGCTGCAAGTCCTCATGGGGTGTCCTCAGCCACTGCAACACAGGCGGAAGCTGCTGTCACACCCAGCCCTCCTCCAAGATTGCCTTCATCATCTTATCTTTTGCTACAGATATCATTATCCGAGGGCTACAACTCAAAACTACGTATTTTCTTTTATTTTTCCACAGGGAAGAGAAACTATGGAGCTGCCATCCTACCCTATGGAAAGGACCATTCTGGTTTTCACATATACCATGATTAAACACTTGTTCTGATATTGCTGTGATTCAGTTCCTTATGTGATCTTCAAAGGTGAAACCTAAACTCCCCCCAGCCCTCTAAATTCAATGGAACTCTTAATCCTTTGATGGTACTCCACATAAAACACTTCGAATATGTGGGAATTTAATATGATCTGATCCTAAAAGCCATCATACTAGAACAGACCAAAGGTTTATGCAGTCCCCCGCAGCAGCCAAAGGCTTTATGGCTCTCAGCGGATTTCTCTTCTGCTTGAAGTCTCCATTGAACCCATTCGCTGTCTAGATAACCTGGCGTGATATCACTGAAATCTGCCCATCCACAGAATAAATAGTGCCTTAATGAGACAGGATACTTTTTGAGAAAGGAAACAAAGGGAGAATGCAGAAATGATAGGTTGTGGAACATCAGATGTTGCCTGGAAAACATCTGATACTGCATTAATGAAAGTTGCTAATACAGCTTTGGGGTGGATTCAGAGAAGGGAGGAGAGAAAACAGCTGCTGGTCATAAACTTCAGAGAGAGATCTAAAATTAGAAAAATCCTGTTTAAAGAGCAGCTTTGAAAATTATAAATTGAGCTACCTTTTAAGGGCAGTTAAATACTAATCTCAGGGGACTGTGGGCAGAACTTGACAGACTTCGAATGTTGCTAAAGCAACATTTTCTCGAAAGAAGCAATAAAGCTTGTATGCTGCTAGCTTACAGCCTCAGACAGGGAACAAGAAAAAAAAAAAGATCTATTTTAGCAATTAGGAATTGTTGGAGCTATGAAATACAAAATAAAAGAAATTTGTGAACTCTTTGAAGATTTCTATTAACACCTTCATATTTGCAAGAAACAGGTCTCTGGAGATAAAAGGTCAGATTATGAAGGCTAATATGTCTAGTTACTCAGCAGAATAAAAGGCCACATTAGACTGTCCTTTAGAAGCAAAGGAAATTCAAAAGTGATTTTAAAAATATAGTAAGAGGAAAAACTTCAGGGTTTTTCCAGTTCCCTTATGATTTTTCTTTTTATATTTTCAGAATATCCTGGGTAACACACATAGCTTGGAGGACAAATTTGCCTTTCCATTATGATGGAGGGAAATTTCATGCATTCCTGTAATTCATAAACACTTTACAAAAGGTAGATATTATAGATTCACTTTTCTGTTTGTCTAGTAGAGGATTTCCCATTACTACATCCACAAGAAGTAGAAATTTAGTTTCTGCATAGATTAGGTTTGTTGAGACATGCTTCAAATTTGGTAAATGCGGTGAATTAAGTAAAAGTGGTAAATTAGGAGAATAAAGGTAGAAAGGAAACTGGATATTGCAAGGCTGAGCTACATTTGAGGTTAGGTTTCATTTTTTATTTGGAGAGACTGAAGCCACTGACAGCAATAAATACAAAGCTGAATTTATTGCTTTTGAATGTTGTGGTACCTTGGTTCATCCAGGCATACATTCCATTGTTCCTGAAGTCAAAAGAAGCACCAAAACTGTTCCAACTACTGGCTTCCACAGTGGAACACTTTGTCTTAGCAGTCAAGCTCAAGCAGACTCCAGATTGACAGGCTTGTGAGCTTGCAGGCTTGAGGTGGGCACCCATCTATCAGCTATTTGATGCTGTCTGACAAAGCCATTTGGTAGAAGCTGTACTTCCTCATCTTGCTTTTTCTTCCTGCCTCTTGAATTCTGCAGTAAGACTTTGCTGCTGATCTTCAGCAGATTTAACTACACTGTGATCTTGCCCAGGGATTTTGGATTTTCCAACTTCTACTCTCAGTTTACCCTGATCATGGTACATGGATCTAGCTCCAACCCCTGAGTCTCATTGAGCCTTGGCAGTTAAGTATGACTGCTCACATCCAGACATGTATACAAGTGCAAATCTTGCATATGCCTTATTAATATTAATATTCTTGTGTTTCAGATAAGCAGCAGAACTATTTTCATGCTGCTGGAAAGTTATTAGTGTAAGGTATAAAGACTTCCACAACACACTGATGATAAGATCAAGTCTAACTTTGTTTATAGGGCAGGGACATTGTAATGATGTCACAGAGTCACAGAATAAAACGGTTGAGTTGGAAGGGACCTCTTGAGGTCAGCTTGTCCAGCCCCTGTACTCAAGCAGGGCTACCTAGAGCAGGTTGCCCAGGACCATCTCCAAGTGGCTTTTGAATAACTCCAAGGACGAAGACTCAACAACTTCTCTGGGCAACTTGTGCCAGTGCTCAGTCACTCTCACAGTAAAACAGTGTTCCATGATGGAGCTTCCTGTGTTTCAGTTTGGTCCCATTGCCTCTGGTCTTGTCATTGGGCACAACTGAAAAAAGCCTGGTTCCGTCTTCTTTGCAGTCTCCCCTCAGGTATTTGTATACATTGATAACATCCCCAATGAGCCTTCTCTCCTCTAGCCTGAATAGTCTCAGCTCTCTCAGCCTTTCCTCATAAAAGAGATACTCCAATCCCTTAATCATCCTTTTCTGGACTCTTTCTCCAGTATCTCTCTTGTACTGGGGAGCCCAGAACAGGACACAGTACTCCAAGTGCGGCCTCACCAGGGCTGAATAGGTCAGGAGGATCACCTCCCTTCACCTGCTGGTAGGTGAAGGGATACTGACAGCCTTCCTTACTGCAAGGTCATATTGCTGGCTCTTGTTCAACCTGGTGTCCCCCAGGACCCCTAAGTCCTTTTCTACAAAACAGCTTCCCAGCCGAGCAGCCCCCAGCACATATTGGTGCCTGAGGTTGTTCCTTCCCAGGTGGAGGACTTTGCAGTTTCCTCTGTTGAGAATCTTATGTGAGACAGTATTGATAACCTGTCAGTGGAATTCCTTCACAAACATCTTCTCTGGAGGCCTATAATATGATATTTGACTGCTGCTGGCCCCATGACAGAATTAAAATATGATCTCTTCTTGATTCGCAGCATTCTTTATATACCACTATATAATTTTTATATATTTGTATTGGTCACGTCACAATTATCTTAGAAAATTAATCTTATTTCATTGTTGCATGACTTTAAAAGACCATATTATGTCAGCAAATATTGCAAGATTGACTGTATTTGCTCTAATGAAAGCATCTCTTTCATACCTTTAAAAATAATTTATTACTGTTTAGAGTTCTGCACTGATTGCTCTCTAAATACTGCTAGCCTTAATAAAATTCTTTCTGGTGCAACACTAATAAATGTTTTATCAACTTGGGAACTTCTCAGAGCAGATGACTTTGAGACTGATATGAATAAAATTCAACTAGTGAGAAATTATCTGTAACAGAAAGAAACAAAGTACTTTTTTGGAGGACTTGCTAATAGTCTGTTTGCCTTACCAGAGGTAGCAGCTCTTCTCCAAATTAAAACTACTCAAAATAAATGAATTTTAATGTAGATCTTTACTTCCACTTTATTTTGCATTGCATACCCTCCCCATTCATTTTCCGCAAGTTCTGTCCAAGGATATTAAGGTTTATGTAACATTCAGTAATGTCATAGTGGAGCAACCTTCACAAGAGGTACTCGGACGTCTTCCCCTCCAGAGAAGTGCTCTCATTATAGGACTAAAAAGTCAAGCTTCTTCCTTTTCCTCTCCCTAATGCACAAGTTGACATTCCTTTTTATGCAGTAGTGATGGAAAATGATTTGGAAATCACAGAATCATAAAATAATTCAGATTGGAAGGAGACTCAGAAGGTCATGTAGCCCACATTCCTGTTCAAAGCAGGGTTAACTTCAAAGTAAGGTCAGGTTGCCTGGGGCCTTGTCCAGCTCAGTTTGGAAAATCTTCCAGGAGAGAGTTTCCAACAGCTTTTCTGGGCACCAGCTTTTCTGGGCAACTTTTCTAGTGCTCAACAGACCTCACTGTGAAGAATTTTATTCAGTTTACCCAGCCAGAATTTCCCTTGCTGCAGCCTGTGAGACTACTGCTTCATGTCCTTGACTATGCACTTCTGAGAAAAGTCTAGCTCTGTCTTCTCTGTAACTACCCTTTTAGAAGTTGAAAGAGGGAACTGGATTCATACTTAGCCTTTACTTCTCCAGGCTAAACAAACATAGCTTCCTGTGGCTCTTTCTGTATATGAAGTGCTCTACACACCTAGTCACTAGGTGATAGAGACAGATATCTTAGTAACTCTGGACAGGATCCCTTTCAGTTTGTCAATGCTTCTTTTGTACTGGGGAGCTCTAAGATGGACATAGTGCTCCAAATCTCAGAAGGGTGAGGTAGAAGGAAATAATCACTGCCCTTCCCTTGACCTGCTGGCTATCCTTTTACAAACGCATCCTAGTATGTGGTTAGCCTTCGCCTCCAGGAGACCTTGCTGCTGCTTTGTGTTCTATTTGTTCATGAGAATGACACATCCTCAGCCACTGCTATTCTGCATAGCTGCTGCTTGTCCACTCAGGCCCAGCCTGTACTACATGGTCTTATTGCATCCCAGGTGAAGGACTTTTAATTTGCCTTTACTGAGTTTCCTGAGGTTCCTGTTTGCTCATTCCTCCAGGCTGTGGAGTTATCGCAGCCCCGTCCTCCAGCATATCAACTGCTTCACCTTGTCTAGTGTCATCTGAGAACTTGACAAAGATGCTTTCTGTCCCATTGCCCAAGTCATTGATGAAGACATTAAACAGTATTGAGAAGGTCACTAGTGGCTCAGCTGTATAAAAATCTTGCAGAGGTAAAGTGGAGGATGGTTAGCTGCTCATTTCTGAAGCATTCAGATACAATAATAATAGATGCCATAGGGAATACCCATGCGGAAAGTAATAATTCAATCGTTGGAATGACATTTGAATAGTGTACAGCAAATAGGGCCTGAGGCCACACATCAAATACTAAAGATAAAAGAAAAAACCTAGCATCTGCTCACTTTTTGAGCATTTTCTATCTTTTGTGTCGAAAGGGCCAGAGGTTCAGTGAAAAATAACTAGTGATCATATGATCATGAAAAATAATCAGTGGTCATTTACTTATATACACAAGGGGACTGAATCCAGCATTACGTATTCTATGCATGCTTATCGTTGCAATCTGAAAAATAATATTTTGACGAAGACATGCATATATGTATTTGGGGTGGATGAAAAGGCTGTATCTTGGAGCAGAGAGCTCCAGTGAAAGGACATGTGTTCTTGCAGCTTGGTCAGGTCTTGCCACTGGTATCCTACATTAAACTACTGCTCTGAACAATCTTCAGTTTAGTTGATAACTTCTACAGTATCGTAAGAGGAGAGGAGGAGGAGACTTGGTTAAGCTGAAGAATAAGAGAAAGAGGAATAACATGGCAGAAGAGAGTGAGAATTTTCATATTTTTGTGGAGAAATAGAACTATAATTTATTAAGCTACTGCAAATTTATTAATACACAGTCATCTTCTCTTGCAAGGTGTGTATACTGCTGTAACCATCAGTGTGTTCTTCATTTCGCACATTAGCTGTCTAGGAATTTGGAACAAATTTCAAACCCACATCTGTCTTTAATCATGGCTCTTGCTGAAACCAATACCAAATGTACCTTCGGTTATTACATAAACATCTAGATGTTGAAATGGGCTGCTGATATCGCACACTAACAATTCAAATATTTATTTGCACTGTCTGCCAAGGGGCATGATGTGAAGAAAGTAACATTTAAGATACTTTAAAGAACTCCCCTTCAAACACTGTTAGTGTGTTAGTGTTCTGCACGCACAAATGTGTATATACAAGCACTGGGCTGAAACTGGAAAGCAAATAAATTATTGCTACTTGTATTTTTTTATTACTTAATTATTGTTTTATTTGCCAACTATTTGCAAACCCTAGCTGAAAAGGAACAGCAAATCGTATTGCACAGGTGTAAAAATATGCTCCTTTAATGATATGGCTCTGACGCATGCTGCATAGCTTATTATTTCCCTCTAGCTGGCAGATACTTAACAGTTGTTAAAGAACTGCACATGATAAGGGAAGTGCAAAAATCTGGAATGTATTCAGATGCAGAAAAATACATGGCTGCTCTTGGTTGAGTGAAAATATGATTTATACGGCTTACGATTTCTTCTAAAAGAGGAAATCCACTAACTCGCTTGAAAAAATATGACCTGAAAAGTTCCTACTTGTTTGCTTTTCAATCAGATCAGTGGCTCTTCTCTTTTACAAGGGAATATGAAGGGCATAATAAAGAATGTCAAAAGGAAATTTGTTCAATTTGAAAGGTGCTGAAACAATTAATTGGAATGTCACTATTATAATGAGGCAATCATGTATTAACAACTATTACTTTTATTAATGATCTGCAGAAGGCTTATATTTGCAGCTAGCTCGGGTGGACTTTTTCGTCCTGTAACTTTGCCTGTCTCCCTGTCTCTTTTTAAATAGTGCTGTAACTTATTCAGAAATTTAATTTTCACCTAAGCAATAGAAAAAGCATTATGCTAATGACAAATCTATTAATAAAATCTTTGAAGAATCATGATGTTGCTTGAATGGCTGCACTGATTTCTTTTAGTGTGCAGTCCTCACTAGAGATTTTAATTCTGTTCTGTCTTATATGAGAAGGTGTTCATTTCTTTTCACTGGACATTGTAATTGCCAAAATAGGTGACTATGACTTCATAAAAGTGCCAAACTTAGAAATACTTTTTTCCAGCTATCAAATATATCTAGAAATATTTTTTTTAGTACTACTACATCACATTTTCAGAAAAGTGTTACTGTTAAATAACATATATTTAAAACATGGAAACCATAAATTCTAATAGCAGAATTTTTAATCTCTGTCAAAAGATAAATCTTTTACTGCTGACTTAAAGATAATAGTGAGGAGATGTTCAGTGTTGACACCGAAGGACACTTTTAGCCATGTGAAAGAAAATGTCGTATTTTGAGATTATATCCTGAATGAGTGGAAGATTTTTTTTTTAATTACAGAAATGCGTATAGTCTTTTTTTTCTTTGTCGCCATGTAATCAACTTCAACGCTTCATGGTTCCTCCTGCTCAGCTCTTTGAGAACTGACTTATGTGCCTCTGCTTTGTGAAGAGATAATGTAGTGTGCCGTTTTTTGACCTACTGACCAGTGCCACTGGTTGGCACAGTTTCTTGATAATGGCACACAAATTGGTTCTTCCCCAAGGAAGCTCCTCAAAAAAATGGAAATGAATTCTAAAGTTTTAGTTTTACAGTTGGGTTTCAAAGACTTCTGCATGAAGCATCTCAGAAAGGTTCACTTTTACTCCTGATACACTGCTGTACAGCACTGATGTGAGGTGGGATTGTGGAAGCTGACTTAAAAGGTGCAGAAATCCCTGACTACCTTCTTCAAATCCAGAGACGTACAATGCCAAAGTTCAAGCAAGGTGTGGACGAAATATTTCCTATGTGATGAATATGTAAAATGTATAGGATATAACATGCGAAAGCATTTTCCAAAATTGCTGAGAAAGGGGCTTATATTTTTCTTTTCAATTGTTAACTAAGCATATTATTTCTCACATAAGTGGTTTCATGTCAAGTAGGCAGAAGAATTATATGAGCTCTAGTGATTAAACACAGAGATGTTAAACCTTGTCATAGCCTTGTGTTTGTCTCTGGGGCTGTCACTGTAGGAGGTACCAGCTACTGAGGGCTGTCAAAATCCATTAAATGTGATCTGCTGCTTAATGCCCTGCATATGAAGTTAAGATAGGGAATCTGACAATACAAGAGGAGCAAGTAAACAAAACAGCATTCATAAGAGAATCCCTGCTGAAGTGCAGAGAAGTTTTCATCACCAGTTTCTGAAGATGTTTTTGAATAAAAAGCAGGGGGGAATTTTAGGAAAGGAGTGTTTCATAATTGGAAAGGAGACACTGCTGAGATTCTTCTTTTTCTCCAAGAAACAAATAGGAAATACCTGTCTCATTCAAGCTAAGAAAGCATTGGTTTTCTGGCGATCAGGAGAATCTAAATACTTTCTATAACTGGGAGGGTCCTAGCAGTCCAGACCATGAAGGCTGTGGGTAAAAACATACTTCCCAGTGAGGGCACAGAGATGGAACTGGAAGCTAGGAGATGACAAGGGACAAACACAGCACCAGATTGGCAGTCAATGCTGCTGTATGTAAACAAAACAGGGGGGAAAAAGCCTTTTTCCAGTAATTTTTCAGTGTTGATTACTCACACCAGTGCACAGAAAGAATTTGAGCCGCTGTTTTCTATTCATTTATTTGCATTCAGATGTGTGTGGCCAGAAAAAAAAAAAAAAAAGAATGGGGAACAACACAATGCCAGGGCCCTGTGGGTCTGCCTATCCCTGCCCACAGAACAGGGCTTCCCCCACCCTGCCCATGGCTCAGGACCACATTCCAGCCCCCAGGGCCATCAGCCCCTGTCTCAGTGATGCCACAGCAGGGCTGGTCTCCAGCTCCCCACAGTTCTGCTCTGCCCAGTTATGGACCCCTCAAAGCCGGGCCCATCTGTGGGCCCGTGTCCTGGCTCAGCCTTGGCCTGTTCCTGTACCCAGTGAGGTGACCGGTGTCCAGGGCTGGTGTTGCCCTGGTGCCCCTCGACTGCCCTGCTCCAGACTGGGGCAGTAGGGCGGACACATGGGGAGTCCCTGCCTCTCCCTGTCCCTTAGCAAGCCACAGACTCTTGCTATATCCCTGATTTTAAGAACTTGAGGCATAAGGAACTGGATCCTTGACTTTGCCAAGTTGATCAGTCTACAGTTTTAAGTAATCTAGTGCCTGTTTCTATGACTTCTGTGGGGAGATTTGCCACAATCTAATGAGTCTACAATAGTAAGATCAATGAAATGAAGTCTTTCTGGTTTGCGGAGCTTTGACATTTGACTGAGAAAAAGCCTTACACTAAACCTTTATTTGGTCAAAACCAAGCAACAGGTTTAAAATTAATTACTTATACCTGAGCATGGTAAGAGGAGACATACAGTAGATCTGAAATGGAGTGGCACCTTTACTATATTGAATATTTGCTTGGTGGCTAAAGCATGCAATGTTTCTCAGTGGCCACAAACAATCGTGCATCCTGCGTCTTTCTTGGGTTTTTTTTTTAATTATCTCACCACAAAAGTACTAGTTTCAGAATTGCTATGCCTTTGATACTTACTGGACTGTTAAATCTGTCCCACTTCCTGAATTCATAAATATACATACAAATAGAATATTTAAAAAAAAAAAAAAAAAACAGGAAATTTGTCCCTTGGGGACATACTTTTATAGCCATGACATGCTAATGTTTTACATAGGTCTGAAAAGAATCTCCTAGATCATAAATCAAGAATTCTTCTTTTGCAAGTAACCACATACATGACTTTATAAATTTATCAAGTGCCATATTAGAGGCTGGGATTTTAATCTCATTACCACTACTGGATGGTTGTTCAAAACCTCATTTCTGTAAAGGTTAGAAACCCTTCCTTAATTTACAGCTTAATTATGTTTACACAGTTTGTTTTTGTGCCAGCCTCATCCTTTAATTTAAATAGTTTTTCCCTCCCATTTTTGCAATGCACTTTTAGAAACAGGTGATGTTCCCTCACAGCTTTCATCTTGCCAGGCTAAAGAAAGACAGTCTTCACTAAAAGGGTTTGCATTTTTCAGTCCTTATCCTAACACCTTATGTCTAAACCAGCTGCAGTTTTTCTTGATTACAAATGACCAGATTAATTAACTGTGTTCTAGATAATAACTTACAGGTTGTAAGAAAATATAATTAACTGATGAAGTATATTCCATTCTTCTCATACAGTATCCTGCTCTTTTAGAAGATGCATATCTAATAGCCTCTCATGAGGGGGAAATGTGGTCCTCTTCAGGGCAGTTTGGGTGCTGACTTCGATGAGACCAGTATTTAATCTATTCCTTTCAGCACATTTAGGAGTCACAGACACATCTCGACATTTTGTGAGTAAAATAAATCCCTTTAATTATAACAAAATGTTAAAGCTCCGCAAATGTTCTACGGATATTACACAATTGGGAAATGAGGTAATGCTCAGGAAAAAAAAAATATATTTCTGTCCTGATAAAAGTAATAGTAGAGTTATATTTATAGTATTTTATTTCCACTACCTACAACAACTGGGAGAGATATCTAGTTCTATCAACAGTTGTTCCTTTGGTCAGTGCGTGTATCCTGTCAGCATGCAGTTTTTATGAAGAAAGCCTGTGTATGACTAGACATGTGACTCAGGTAACAATTAGTAGCTTATAGTATTCACCTGGACTGAATCAAAGGTGACTCTTATTTGCTGTATAGCAAGTTCAAGTTCATCTTTGTGTTGTGCTACCAGCCCGTAGCATCTCAATAGAGCTGTTGTACCTCCAGCACAGTGGAAACCTTTCTCTTACTTGTTTTATTAACAGGCTGCTGGCATGAGTAATAAAGAACTGTCCTGAGACACAGATTCCGGGATCTGATAAAAATTAACATTATATCCTGATGCCATCCTGTTGTATGTCTTTTCTTCAGTAACTTCAATATCAGATTTAATTACATAGGTTGAGCTTTTTAGACTTGTCTCAGCATTTAAAATTAATTCCCATAAATCTTATGCTCTCCTCGTTCTGCTGTGCAGAGGTCAGTGAAAAACTGTCCCCCTTCCTTACTGTCCAAGTGAGCTTTCAAAAGAGTTGTAGTCTTAGGTATAAATATTACTGAAACACTGACAGACTTCTGTAAACTTAATTTTCCTATCCTCTTATCAAGAATTTGTAGACAAGCAGGCACCTAGAAACTGCTGTTTAAAAGCTGGATGGTGCAGGCTAATGCTTCTAAATGGAACTGGAGGCCCTAGGTATATTTATTTGTTATTTTGTCAATTCCTATCCAGATACATTCTTCCTTCTCTCTTGCCTTGGAGTCTTAATGAATAGTTATTCACTTCCAACTGTTTGAAAAATAAACCAGCAGAGAAGACGAAAGCTCACCTCAGATGCATTAGGAAGAATTGTTCATGTTTTATGTAGACTCTTGGGTCAATTCTTTACTGTGTTGGAGACTTATCCCTCAAAAAGGCATCAGAAGATGGATACTGTCTTGCAAATGTTAATCTGAGAGTTAACTGTCTCCAAGGCGGACTGGGAGTGTGCCTTTCAGGGAATTGTTATCACAATTCTATGTATTTTACAGCATTTGCAGGACCTTCATGCACTCAAATTTTTAAAAGACTAGAACAATTGTGTTTTACCATAAGGATATACTCAATGGCACTTTCAAGTATTATCTATAGATACACAAAGAAATGCAGAAGGCATTTGTGGAATAACATGAGAGCAGAATGCATATCCAATAGCCTCCACAGTGCATTTTAGTAGCATCTTGTAAACAATGGACTTAACTCTGCTTTTATCTGCAGTATATATATAATTTGTCAGCACAGTAATAGTCTGTTTAAAATATAAAACAGTAAGGTTATAGCTGTCATAAATAGAACTGGCCAGGATTTTTTGAACAGGAAAATTTATTTGATGGAAAAAGTTATTTGCAGGTAATAATTTAAAAAATGCAAGAATACGTACATTAGTTTCAACAGTGGTGGAATGTACAATCAAATAGGAAAGACCTTTATCTACCAGAACAGCTGGTAGCCCTGAGCTCTTGAGGATGAGGTGGGAGATCAGTATGAAGATGCTGTTCTGTATGATTCAGAAGAAGGATTTCATCTGCAGAGTTTCTATTCTTAGATGACTGGCCTGATTGTCACACATTTCAACTACTCTGGATGTATCTTTCCTTTTGGAGATGTTCTGCTTTGTATTAATAATGCATTGAGGGAGAATGAAAGAGACTAGTTTCAGCATTGCTTTTGGCTATGAGAGATGAAAGATCAGATACCTGTTCTGAAGGATATTTATTTATACAGCAAGTAGCAGTTCCAACAAGAGATACTAGAAAACACTCAAATTTCCTCAACTGCTTAGTACCCTAGTGGGTTAGACATTTACCTGGGATGTCAGATACCAGAGTTTCAATTGCTGGACTGGATCATCTAGAATAAGCACTTGACTTTCAGTCTTTCTTATCTTAGGTGAACAAACAAATAGGAGTGTGTGAGGGTCTCCATATTTTTTGTCTTAGCCTCATCCTCATGCGTACTGTGAAATTTCGTGGACATAAGGAATCCGCAGCACTCTGCATTTTGTGAATCCTCACTCTGATGTTTGAACCCACAGTACATATCAACAACAGGATAGGAAGGATTTCCTTCTCAGTGGTACCATCATTTGGCTGTATTAAGTGATATTCAAGCCATTCCCTTTCTCTAATGGTACACCAATTGTAACTGACACTCTCAGGGCATATTTTGTAATGATAAAGAGATAACTGTAGTAGCCTTGCAAGAATTCACCTGTTATTCAGTCCTTCAGACATACATATGCTCTCTAATATCCATAAGTTCTCCAATATTGCCAAATAAATTATCCATCTAGAGCAAGAGCTACTAGGTGTAGCTTCTACAAACAGCTTTAGGAAATCTTAAAGATTAAAAGATGTGACACAGAAACAATTTTCATTCCTTTCCATATTAGGAGGGGTCTATGCTGTTAGTAAACAAGAAAAGCATAGTTTTATCCATTAGGTTTTCCAAAGATTGCTACCTTTTCTTTTTCTTTATAATAATCTCAAAGTGACAAAAAAGACTTCCACTTCTAACAGAAAGAAAAAAAATTTCACACACCTAGAGCCATTTAATCTGAATCATCTCTGTTTTCTTCTCCTTTCTGCTTTCATCCTACTACATTTATTGTTATTTTTCTTGTCAGTAGATAGACATAAATGTTGTTGCAGGAACAACTAGTAAACAGGAACATATATTTATGTAAACTGTTATTGATTCAACTTTTTTTAAAAAAAGGGAAAAAGAAACTAAGGCTTTCAACACTGTGCTGCAAATCGTTATGACCTGGGCTGCCTACGTGCAAAGAATACGTGAACGAGTTTTGCTGATATTGCTTAGGTCTAGTGTGAACTTAGAGAGTTAAAAATTAAAATTGTTATATGTGGTTGAAAATCTCTGCACAATATTAATCATCAGATGTAGGTCCTTGTGTTCTTTTTTCCTTGATCTAACAACAAAAATGTATGTTTTATTTGTTTATGCAGCTCTATGCTCTATAGTTGACAGTTCCACATTTGGGGACATCCAAAAAAAAGAGGTCACATGACCTTTCCAAACATGGGAAAACTCTGTTCTTCTCAAGATGACCTGAAATGTTCTAATTATTGGTTATTCCCTCTAGTTGGTGATGCAGCCAACAAGCACGTAAAGTTCAGTGAACTCACAAGTGTACAGCTGTTATCTTTGACTTGTGGCCAAAATAAAAATTGGAACAAAATTTACCCAGACAAGCATAAAGTCTTCTGTTTAAAGCAGTTATTTTCTAAGCCAAATAATCAGATTGAAACTAAGGAGGAGTGAATCCTTTTTCTAGAAACTTTGATTCAAAGCAAGGTCAACATTTCAGAGATGAGATGTTAACATGGATTACTGACTTGACTGCACAAGCCTCCCAAAGAATGCCCAAGTCTCAAATCTGTTGATACGTGTGCAGTTTTACTTTGTAATCCAATTGTTCATATTTCATCATATATGTCCTGTTTTCTTACAGACTTGAAAAGAAGATTATTTTATTTGTCTCCTGCGTAATCAAGGTGAAGGTTGAAAGATGCCTGCAATAAGTAGGCTGGTATAACCTTTGACATACACCAGTGACATCTGCTCTGATGTACCAGTTTGGAGCAACAAGAAACAGGAAAGCAATAGTTCCCTACTATTTTTACCATTAGCATTTCCTAGGAAATTTCTGTAATTAACTAATCCAAGTCTTCTTATATGAGGTCAGAAAGGTATAATAGAGGCTAGAAATATAATAGAAATTGTACACACCTCCTCTTTCTATGCTTATCCAGACACTGCTGTCTGATCTGTTCTTCAGATCAATTTTGTATTACCCAAGACTACAGGGAAAGGAGACAATGTAATCAGAAATAAAATTTCACAGTGCTTTTCATAGCTGTGCTTCTCTGTCTTGTACAGCGAGTAGATATAAAAAAGCTGATTCCTGAGCGTAAGTAAGTCACATCCATAGTAAGCCAGAGGAGAGAGGTCTTTCCACTACAGCAAATGTGCATATCAACTCATCTGAATGGATATTTGATTTCTGTTGACCTGTATCATGAGTTGCAAATCAGCTTCTACTTTCCAAGTAGTATAGTCCGCTTGACTGATAACAAGGCTTAATTAATGTGCATCTGAAAAGCTCTTTCCTCTCTCATTATTTTGAGCTCAGGCACATTTGTACAGGGAAGAGTACAGGTCTTACTAGCAGATGTAATCCTATCCAGAATTCTTCCTGCACTTTCTGTTTGTGTCAATAATAGAAATTCAGCAGTTCACTGAGATAAGACCTTCTTGGAATAGAAAGAACCTTGTTACACTGGATGGCACAAACAATTGTAACTACAACTTCTAACAGCAAATTCTAAAATAGTTCACATTTTAAGCCATCTGTGATCAAGGACAGTTTTCAGAAGTTTGTTGAACAACTGAATGGATTTTCTCAACCTTATATGCATTGTACACCTCAAAAAAAACCAACAGTAGCTGGCTGTTCAAGTCATACTTTGAAAGGACAGGTTTAAATGTGAAGTGTTTTTAAAGGAGCATTGTTTTTATATTGGTAGGAAATTGGATTTTTCATCAAACAAAAAGCAGATATTTCAAAGTAATGCTTGCTAGACCAAGAAATAACTGGCAACTAATCAGTGGTTGGACAAATCTGTCTACAAAGGCAATGTTGCGGTCAAAAGTTTCTACAAACATAGCAGGCCATCAAAACATTTCATTGCAACTGTTGTGCATTTTAGGGAGAAAAGTGCTAGCAAAATTCATCCCCTCCTAAACTGTCTGTTTCCTCTCTAAGTGGCCAATAACTCCTTAGACAAGAAATGGATTTTTCTTTTGTCTTTTCCCTTTGAATAAACATTTATTTGAATGTATTAAGCAATCTTTCTACCTCATTAAGTTCTTATTAAGATGTCTCCCCACTCTGTGACCCGGCCATTTAACAAATAAATTGCTGGATAGAGTTATACATAAGCAGTCGTCTCCAAGCTGTAGGGTAGTGAAGTAGACCTGGTTCTTCTCAGTATTCCAAGTATTAAATGCTTTATTTCCCATTTGACTGTTTGATTGCTTGTCTCTCGGGTTTTGGTGCGGGTTTTTTTTTCCCTCCTTCCTATGTTTTTTCTTTTTTGTCTTATCTATCTGACGTTTTACTTGTGTTATTTAAAGCACATTTTTCCTAAAAGACAACAGGATAGGAAAGCTATTACCAGAAGGCAAACAAGATGGATTAATCTCTATGTGATAAAGTAATCAGATTTCAAGATAAAACCAGAAGAATTACCGTGGAATGTTATGAGACACACACAAACACTACACGGAGGGAGAAAAGAGTATCACACTAGATTATATATATTTAAATAAATTTGCCACACTAGTAATTTGTCCTTTTTAAAGTACACGTTATAAGTTAAAAGTATACCAATGGATTATTTTTACATGATCATAAATAAAGTCTTGTATCATGAACAGATTTTTTACCATTCCAGCTGGCTAATGTTTATTTCTCTTCAGATCCTTCTGTGCCTTTCTGGTGCAGCTTCTTTCTTCAGCAGGAGGAGCAAGGCAGAGTCAAGTGCCCAGGTTAGAGAATGAAGGAATTTATTGCTGCTTCATCAGAAGTCAGTACTAGTGGGAAGGATATCCAGATGGGGAAGGTTGGTCTGTTGCCCAGAAACCCTGCTTGTGCATGACATGAGCGAGAGTTTGACAGCCACAGAGAAGATCAGGTTGCAGCTCAGGTACGTGTGTGCCGCAGTCCCACCTGATGAGCCATTCAAGCAGCCCTGCTGGATAGTTTGAATCCTCCTGGATCCTACAGAGCTGATAAGATTTATTACGTTTTGAGAGCAGAGGGGGAAGGAGATGTCCATCAGGCAGATTTAACAGGGAGCTTACCATTAGCTGGCAGGAATTCTGGAAAGCACATCATACTGAAAGGAGACAAAGACAGCATGGTCTTAAGAATTTGATGTGACGTGGTGGGAACCGTAGAGGAAAAGTAGGCATAGGAAATGTGTGCATAGCCAATAGTGAGGGGATGGCAGAGGGAAATGCTCTGAGTATGTAAGAAAAGCTAATATGCGAAGGAGAGGGTTGGATAAGAGCAATATCAAATATTTATGTCAAAGCAGAATGCGATGGGGTCATTGTGAATAATCAAAAACGTAGCTCATTCAGTGAGCAGGAAGAAGTCGGGCTGTTAGAATGGCTGCAGAAAGATAGATAGAGCGATGCTGGATAAGAGGAGGAAAGGGGAGAGGCAGGAAGCAGACACAAATACTTGTGGAGGAAGAGGATGTGATGCTTTGGGGGGTCAGAAATGACATAGGACAGTTACAAGTCAGGAAAAAATGGAGTGAGGTGGTAGCTGGCATAGAAATGAGTGAAGGATTTACGGAATAATCTAGTTTGGGTATCTGGTAGCTTGAAAGACAAAAATAATGGTACTGAGTAGGGTGCACATAGTGCGTGTGCTCAGCTGAAGTAGACTTGATGCTGCTGTGACGTACGACCACTGAGAGGCTCACTGCCAGCGCGGCTTAGCCCTCTAAATGTTAGAGAAGATTCACTAATAAAAGCCAAACAGGGAGATCCTGTCTGCTGCTCTTTTCTTTATTGTGCCATATCAGCCTCGGCTAAACAAGTTTAAAGAGCATTTGCTGCAGTCTGAGAAGTAAAGTGATTTTAAACATTTAGTGTCCTAGATTTGCAGTTACCCTCTGCAACAGTACGGAGCATCATTAAGGTTCATGACATCACACTGTAAAATACAGAACAGTAGAACTGCATGTACAAGAGGTTGCAAAGTTTACAATTTAAAAAAAAAAACCCACAATTATAAGCAGACTGAGGGGCTGTTCTGCTATAAACTATGGTAAGAACAGGATTGTTGGTTATATGGTATAGTTGTTCTGCTAATCAGTTAAAATGTAGTCTTATTTAAACTACCTACAGGTAAATTAAACTGTATTTTAAAGAAAAGTAAATCCATAAACGCATTAAGGAGGATATCTATCACCATTTATCATCTGAACAGCAGAACAAGGTCTACTGTACTTGTGACATGAGCACAAAAAATATCGTGTTGGATTTATGAAAGTCTCTGCTGGAAAATGAAACTCTTCTATCTCCTGTCCTGCAGAGCCCCCTATCTATGGGCTTATTCTGTGCAACATGATTGATTTGGGGCTGTCTGTAAACTCTTGAATTCCTCGCACATAGCGAGATTTTTCCTTGCCAGAAAACAGTGTTTTGTCTTCCATATACAGTAGCTTGTTAAGTTGTCTTTGTTTTGCTATTTATTAGAAGGTTTTCTTTGAACACCATAGAACTCTGCAGTTTGTAAATTGATGCAGTTGCCGTGTCAAGGGAGGGAACTTAAAATACATAGAAATGTAATGCAACAGGTCCTTTTCAACAGCTATGTACTGGCAAAAATTTAAGCCAGTTAGTGTTCATTGATATGGTTCTCCAAGATGAGAACGATTTTTAGTAAAGCTGAGAATTAATGTCTGTTAGTCTTGAGATGGAGCAAGTCTATTTCTTCTAAATGTAACTGCTCCTAGTTGCTGGCATATCAGTTGCCAGCAAATGTAACACAAATTTGTGCCAGGAAAAGCACCAACAAAGAACTTCAGGGAAAAGTTTATCTCCTGGCTGAAATGACAAAATGGTATTTTCCCCTTCCTGTCTACATTTTGAGGTGCGTGTGGGGAAAAGAAGACTTCTACCTGATAAATTGCAGACATAGTGAGTGACCTTTGTGGGTTTTACCTCTTTTTCTGCTTCAGTTTTTATGATATGTTTACACTGCAGCCAAAAATGCAATGCAACTCCTGTAGGCTGCCAGCTCTACTACAACAAAATGTAGTAAAAACAATACAGAGGTTAGAGCTTGCAGAAGAAACCTGTGCAGACCTCAGGTATATAACTAGGAGATATAACCATGCTAAGCTTCCATTTGCCCTCACAACACTGCCAGCAGGACTCAGCTCAGCTAGTGTTAAAGCAGTCTCTGATACATCAGTATGAGCCACTCTTACAAATTTGTAGTTAAGAGTATAGTGACCAGGGCAAAGTCATCCTTGGTCTGTCCCCATTTCAGTGGGGCTGATGGAACAATCCAGTGCTAGTGGATGCTTCACTGTTGCTATACAAAAGTGGGCCAAGGAGCAGGCTTGAGCACTGGACTTTGATTGTCATTGTGTAATTATTAGCTTTTCCTTTTCTGTGCATTGGACTGCTCCTACTAGTTCTCTCCAAGACAGACCTTACATGAGCATTTGTAGACAGATGCAATGTAGTTTCACTTGTAGTTTGAGTCAGACAAGCGTGGGCTAGTGTCAGTATAAAAGCCATGCCACACTTTACCTCATTTCTGTGCTGGTACCACTCAACGTCACCAGCACTGGCTGTATTTGTTTTTAGTTAACTCAATTCTGTCAGCATCAGTTAGAAGTTTTTCAGCTGGGGCATTTATGAGTGTACATGAAACCTAACTATCTCTGCCTGGGGCTTTGAGACTTTGGCAAGAGATGGATACCTGTCTCCCAAGGCAGGGTACCCTCGAACTATATCTAACCTGTAGGTGTCAAAAGAATGAATAGAAGGACCAGTATTCTGTTTCTGAGAGTGGCAAAAGAGTATGCTTTCCAGAGAGAGCATATAGGCTCGACTTCTTTCTGTGATCCTTCCCCTCATACTTCTCTGCCATCTACAACTTTTGTATTAGAGTTTTTTAAAGAGTGCATACCCATTTGATCCTGTTAGTAACCCTTAACAGATGTGCTGACTATGAATTTATCTAACCTCTTTTAAAACCTGCTGATATTGTCTGCTTCCACAGCCTCTCTGGTCAGAACGCTATCTGCTGCATGAAAAAAACACCTTTTATCTAGTTTAAATTTAACTCTTATGGTTCAATCCAAGTTTAGTATGGGAGATTTAGTAAATCAGAGTTCCACATTTATCTTATCTATTGCTTTCATTATTATGCAAACTTTGGTCATATCCTCTCTCCTGCTTACCTTCTCCAAACTGAAGAGTCTCTCCTCATAAGGCAGCTGCTCCTTACCTTAGAACATTTTCATTTTCCTCTCCTATACTGTCTCCAACTCCAATATGCCATTCTTTGTGATGCAGAGAACAGAATGACACATAGGACTTAGTGTGTGCTTTTCTATAGCAGCAAAGTGGCATCCTTTCTGTCTTGTCCACAGCACCCATCCTGGTGATGACCAAGATTTTGTGGGCTTTTTTGGCTGCCACTGCACACTAAGCCAATGATTCAGAGAACTGTCAATTCTGTTACTTTAAAATTTCTTTTATTAATTTTAATATCAATTCTGAAGACAGCACCATGTAGACAGGGTTTAGATTTTTTTTTTCTAGATGCATTACTTCATGTCTGCCTACACCGAAGCTCACTGGTCAAACTTTTTGCCTTAGGTGGCCCTGCTTTCTGCAGACTAGGTAATGTCACTGTGTAGTCCTTTGTCCAGGACATTGATGAAAATATTGGTAAAAACAATTACTGGGAGACTCCACTGATTATTCTCTTTCATTTAGAAAAGTGACCGTTAACCCCTCTGTATAGCACTTATTCTTTACCTAGATTTCAGGACATAAAAGAGTCTTTCCACCACTTCCTACGGCAACTTAGTTTCTTTCATAATCTTTGATGCAGAATCTTATCAAAGAGCTTTGAAAAAAACAAGTATATTATGTAGACAGATTCCTTTTGTCCTGGCACTCTGTTCAAGTAGCAGCAGATTAGCAAGGCAATATTACACTTTACAAAAGCTGTGCTGGCTGTTTTTGCAGCAGTCTATGCTCATCTGGGCTCTCAGTGATCTTATTCTCTATTATAAATACTACCATCTTAACAGCAGTGGAAGCCACAATTGCCAGTCTGTAGGTCTTAGGATCTCCTCCAGTGCCATTTCTGTAGGGGAGGGGGTGTTACCTTGTTCATCCACCTGTACTTTGGCACAATGGCTGTTTGTAAATATAGGCTTCATTACTTGGCCAGCATCTCTACAATTTCACATTTGAATAAATAAAATATCTACTGGTGGAGGGTCAATTAAGCATTTTGGTACCTGGCTAGACATCTAGCTTTGCATATACAGTGTGTTTCTCCAGTAACACACAGAGTGCACATCCTGTGTGCCTTAGAGTCTCTATGTAAAGCTGATATTGCCTTTGGCAACTACAGAATGTCTCTCACTCTCAGCTTCCAGGAGAATGGAAGATGTTAATACACTCATGCTGTTCCTCACCTTGTACTTGCTGTTTCACTCAGTATGTCAGTACTTGAAAAGTGCCAGGCATCTGTTGGTTGCTGCATGTCACTCTTGCTGTCTTGGAGTCTTGAGACACATACATTAGATATGTGACATATGCTAAGAGTGAACTGTTAATGTTTGAAACGGATTTCCATCACATAACATCAACTTTGTGAGTGTTAGCCCTCCAGCTTCTCATACCTAATTCTGTTTGTGTCCCCTGACTAGGTAACTCTGTGCTCTTATGAGCCTGCACAGTGCGTGGATTTTGCAACATAACCATTCAGTGAATTTAATCAGTTGCTTATCAACACTTTCTTCAAGGTCTGCTTTGTGAGGGTGAATAGGCAAATCCAAAATGTTTCCATCCCCTGCCCTACTGTGCATGCTTTCATCTTTCATCTGCTTATTTTCTCTTACTATTTAATTATTTTTTTATTTCTTGTTTAACTCTTTTGTCCTTATTTCCCCTCTTCTCTGTATTTAAATAATATGTTTTAGTGTATTTATTGACTCTTTCCTGTTTGATTATTTTCTCTTCTCTGTCTTTCACTCTTTCCTTTCTCCAACTCATTTATTCAATCTCTTACTCTAGAGAGTTTAGCAAGCTGATACTTCCAGAACCAAGTGAATTAATTTGATCAGAAGTATTTTAGCCTTATATAATCAGGAAGAGATGGGTTAGAACTATCTGGCACACAAGAATACAGTCCAATTCATTGTTAATAGGTCAAAATTCTGGATACCATCTCTTCAGGTGTTCTGAACTAAACTTCGTTTGGACTGGATGGTTCAATGGCATTTACACCAGTGGAGAATTTGGTCCTTGAACATTCTTTAGTGAATGCCAGTTGTGCTGTGTGCTGTGCTTTTTGTCCACTCAAGCAAGAAAGAAATCTAAACAATTATGTAATGGCTGTATCACAACAAAAAATAATTTTCTACAAGTACTGCGCATACCAATTCAGACCTAAGCATAATCTTAATCAAGTCTCAATAAAGATCATAGAACTCCTTACTAACATGAACATAGTTGAACACAGAGTTAACTTAATTTAAAGTGTTAGAACTGGGCTTTTTACTTCATCAAACAGAACTTCAAAACAAATTAGAGATGTAGTAGGAAGGACGTACCAGCTGTCTGCTATCTTTTATCCAGGAGGAGTGAAAATGCCTGGCTTGCATGCAGAAATAACATTATAGCTGTGATGATTCCAGGGTTATAAATGAGGTAAGTTTTGCAGGGAGATATGGCAAGTTTGATTAAACTTACTGATAGAGCTTGGGGAAAAAAAAATAAGAAAAAAAAAAAAAGAAGACAAGCTTGATGAGTATTTTACAATGCTTTAGAGCAATTTGCATAGAGACTGAGTATGATGCAGGTTTGCTTTGTTTCAGTCACTTGAAGAGTATTTTGGGGGTAAATGAATAGATGAAGTGAAGAAGGTGGTTTTTTTCAGATTGTCTTTTGCATATAATGTCACTGTGATAGTCTGATAATCAGACTTATGCATGATATATTTTCTGAGGATGATGTCATATTTCATAAACCTCCAACAGAGATGATACAATCATTTCACGGAGGGAGCTGTATGATGTAATTGCCAGCAGCACCACATGGATCAGTGGCCCAGCAGGTTACATTCAATTCACATTTCATATGGTGCTAATATGTCTTTTTTAGGTGTTTTTCCATCTAAAGATGTCACAGTGAAAATACTTGGGTTTTATGTTCAGATGTTTTATTTCAAATTTGATTTTTTATTTGTTTGGTTTTTTTAAATAGAGTCATTAAAAATGCCACAATAGTGTTTAACTTTTGGAATCTCTACCTGCTTTCACCACTTTATAACCTGATACTACATGATAAAGATTCTAGGTATATTAAAGACACTTGAAGATTTTGTTTTTCTCTATTTTCCTAATTGTTAGTAGAACCTTAGGCTTTTCCTCAGTTACAGTTTTTCTACTCATCAGTCTGACAGGTAAAGCATGAACATCTATACTGAAGAGTGAAATCCTTTAAAGAATTTAAAGGATAAGAAAGAAACCCAGATACTCAACCAATAAACATATAGCCCACCTGACATTTCTTATTAGCATTGTCTTCTGCTGCGTTGTACCTCCACAATCCAAAAAGGTGCATTGTTTCAGTCTCATAAAGTAATTTTGCTAGGGATATAATTCCAAGTCAGTGGGACTTGAGCACCTAAGAAATTTAGAATCCATTCAAATGCTTTAGAAAAAATCCATTCTGAAATGGAAAGATGCCCTGCCAGAATGCCACAGACCCTGCTGGCAGATGGTGTTTTCCTACAGGTCTCCAAGTCATTCTGTCAGCAAACAAATAACATCTCTAGTCTTTGTGAAAATAAACCTTTGCAAGTGTTAGTCTACCTTAGCTTCATCCTGGTATTAGGAGAATGAGTGACAACCAAAGAGTGAGGAGAGGATAGAAGTGAATCATGGAAGAAACATATATACCTTTTTATCTTTTGGAATAAAGGGTTCTAAAATAGAGACAGATAATGTATAACAGTGCTCCTAAGGTTCTCAGCTGGGTGTGACATTAGTTTTCCTGCTTTTGTATTCGCGTTTCTTTTCCACCAATAACAGATTAGATTTTTAGAAGACGGGCACTGGTAAAAAAATATGACCTTTTTATACAGATATCTTAGTATTTAAATTTATTTATTTATTAACCCTGGAAATTTTACTTTATATTAGGTAGTGGATGCTTTATGTCTCACATATTGGTTTAAGTATAGAGACAGACACAATTTCACATGGAAAAATAGTTAAACAATACTGAATCATAGAATCATAGAATCATAGAATGGTTAGGGTTGGAAGGGACCTTCAAAGGTCATCTAGTCCAACCCCCCTGCAAGGAGCAGGGACATCCCCAACTAGATCAGGTTGCTCAGAGCCTCATCCAGCCTGGCCTTGAATGTTTCCAGGGATGGGGCTTCCACCACCTCTCTGGGCAACCTGTTCCAGTGTTCTATAACTCGCATCGTAAAAAATTTTTTCCTAATTTCTAATCTAAATCTACTCCCCTCTATCTTAAAACCATTACCTCTCATCCTATTGCAACAGGCCCTACTAAACAGCCTTTCCCCATCTCTCTTGTAGGCCCCCTTGAGGTACTGGAAGACCGCTATCAGGTCTCCCCGGAGCCTCCTCTTCTGCAGGCTGAACAGCCCCAACTCTCTCAGCCTGTCCTCATAAGAGAGGTGCTCCAGCCCTTTTATCATCTTCGTGGCCCTCCTCTGCACCTTCTCCAACTGGTCCATGTCCTTCTTATGTTGCGGGCTCCAGAACTGGACACAGTACTCCAGGTGGGGTCTCACCAGGGCAGAGTAGAGGGGGAGAATCACCTCCCTTGACCTGCTGGCCACGCTCCTCTTGATGCAGCCCAGGATGCAGTTGGCCTTCTGGGCCGCAAGGGTGCATTGCCTGTTCATGTTAAGCTTCTCATCCACCAGCACTCCCAAGTCCTTCTCCTCAGGGCTGCTCTCAATCCATTCCCCGCCCAGCCTGTATTTGTGCCTGGGATTGCCACAACCCAGGTGCAGGACCTTGTACCTGGCCTGGTTGAATTTCATGAGGTTGGCACAGGCCCACCTCTCCAGCCTGTCAAGGTCCCTCTGGATGGCACCCCTCCTTTCCAGCATGTCAACGGCACCACACAACTTGGTGTTGTCGGCGAACTTGCTGAGGGTACACTCTATCCCACTGTCCATGTCGCCAACAAAGATGTTGAACAGGGCCGGGCCCAGCACGGACCCCTGACGGACGCCACTCGTGACCGGTCTCCACATGGACATTGAGCTGTTGACCACCACTCTCTGAGTGCGGCCATCCAGCCAAATCCTTATCCACCGAGTGGTCTGTCCATCAAACCCATGTCTCCCTAGTTTAGAGAGAAGGATTTCATGCGGGACAGTGTCAAAAGCTTTGCACAAGTCCAGGTAGATGATGTCAGTTGCTCGTCCCTTGTCCACCGATGCCATCACCCCGTCATAGAAGGCCACCAAATTGGTCAGGCACGATCTGCCCTTGGTGAAGCCATGTTGGCTGTCACCAACCACCTCCTTGCTCTCCATGTGCCTTAGCATGGTTTCCAGGAGAATCTGCTCCATGACCTTGCCAGGCACTGAGGTGAGGCTGACTGGCCTGTAGTTACCCGGGTCTTCCTTATTCCCCTTTTTAAAAATGGGTGTTATGTTCCTTCTCTTCCAGTCATCGGGGACCTCACCAGACCACCACGACTTCTCAAATACAATAGCCAGTGGCTTGGCAACTTCATCCACCAGTTCCCTCAGGACCCGCGGATGGATCTCATCAGGTCCCATGGACTTGTGCACCTTTAGGTTCCTCAGATCTGAAGGATCTTTCAGATGGAAGAAGAAATGGGAGGGCATGCCAACTATTTCTTTACTGTCTTTTTTAATGCTGTCTCTCCATTTATTTTGCAAGGATAAAAGGGAATCCATTGCAGTAGTTTACCTGGGCTTAGTGAGATAGTTATTAATTGTAGTCTCAGCAGGTTCAGCAATCATCTGGAGAGAAAACATTCTCAACCTTAGTCTGCTTGATGTGAAATATCAGATGGTGTCCTGTCCTGTCACCGCTAGTAAGTTTGGTATGCATATTGCTCAGGAAAACCTGTCTTTCCATTGTATTAAACTTTTTATTGTTTAATTATCCCAGAGCCTCTCACCTATTGTTCTTTTCTTTCCCCACTAACTTTTGAGTTAATTCAGTGCTCACAAATGTGAAAAGCTACTGATACTTCTCTGTGCCAGACATGGGGCGAATAGACACCACGAAAACATTCCTACACATCTCTGCTAATGCATGGTCGTTCTGTTCCATTGCCTTCCTTCTGTCAATTAGACACGCCTAACTAGTAACTAGTCGTAGGATGTAAACAAACATAAGACCACATCATTATTCCCTCACTCAGCTTTTACTGAGGCTAATTGTTCTTTGAAGTCTTTAACGGTTTTGCCTAGATAAAGATTGGGTTAAATAAGATTCGATCCTCTGGAACTAAGAATAATGGAAGTAAAATTGCTTCCACACGCAAACAAAGTAGAGATTGAATTCAGAGTTTTACAAAATTGTGTTGGAACTTTTATTTTCTGGTTCTTCCTTTTATGAAGGGTTGTCAAACAAATTCAGTTTTGCCCTTCCGACTGATCCTTCATTACAGACTCTTCTGTTATTACCAGCTCCTCTTCACATGTACATTCAGAGGACACCAACACTTCTTCTCTGTACATCTTCAGTTGCACTGATCTGTTCTTTTTTTCCCTCTTTTCTTTCTCTGGGTATTTGCCTCCATTTGCCTGTCTCATTTATTTTGATAATTCCACGCTGCCCTGTTTCTGAATGCAAATAAAAATATAAATCATTCAGACTCTTTCTCTGAGATCATTGCTGTCATGATCTTCTGCATATTCTTCCTCACGTTCCAAACCACAGAGGACTAGAAAAGAAAAATTTTATTTCACACTCAGCATGTGATCATAAAAGAGAATAGCTGTGCCATGTAGGCTTTAGAAGTAGATGGATGCCCATTTGGACTTTTCATTACACTAAGAAAAAGATCAGTAGCATGTTGCAGTGGCACCTTTCAGTGTTGTAGATTCTTTTTCAAGTGCGCTGTCTCAGACTGAGTCATTGCAAGTGTGAAGCATTTCCAAATTTCTTAGTCCAGGATGTCCACTGAGGTTCACTTCTTTTAGTGACTAAATGAAAAATTGAATCCTCCCCTAACAGATATCTTCCTGTTAGAACATATGTGCATCACAAGACAGCTCCCAGCTTCTATAGCTTTCATTAAACCTTCAGCCGCAATTGCTAATGCCAACACCCATTTTCCTGGCAAGGTAATTTACAATAAACATGGGAGTAATGTTGCTTTTGTTGCATTCTTGCTCTCCAGCTATACACAGTTCAAATACAAAATCTGGTTCCAGTTTGGTGAACTGGCGTGTGTAGCTTTCTGTAAAGTCTCCTTAGACAGCACGCATTCTCTGAGCCTTGAGATTACTGTCCAGTAGATATTGCTCATGCATTATAGTGTATGGGAATGGGATATTTTTTGTCAGGTGTTCATACTCTAGAGTATAAACATCAGCAGAAGTTTTGATGAAGCAGCCATTGCTCTGCCACTCAAGTCAACATGCAAAACACCATAGGAAGAGCTGTGGACACAACCATGCCCATTAAAATACAGCTGTGAGTTTTTTTCTTCTTCTCACTTACAGGAAGAGAAAGATTGGTTTTCGGTTTCTATTTGGATACATTGAAAAGTAAGCAGCATTACTCTGGTCAGATTATATATGTATTTAAAAGATATGGATCACATTATTCAATGTTAAATCACAATTAAGGAAATTCCAAAGATACAGCAATTAAAAAAATAAATTTAAAAATAAAACTATAGCAAAAGGTGGAAAAGTAGTCAGTTTTTTTAAAGAAGCACAAGTTATGAAGAAGCCCATTTTACAAAATGTTGTCAGTCCAAATGATTTTGAAACATAAATATTAATCCAGCTATCCTCGTGTTCACAGTATCATCCTATTATTCAAATTACACTTACTGTTTTGTAAACTTGCTCAGGTATACTCAGATGTGAGCTAGATTTGACATCCATGTTTCAGAATTGCCTCTCCAATTTCATATATTTGTTTTAGTTGTTTAAAATTGCATTGGGACCAGTTTGACACTTTTAACTTGTGAGCATATTTACTCAGAAGTAGATTCATTTTCTTATTTGTTATTCATCTCTGATTGCTCATATTTAGGTAGTCACAGTCCTTTATGAAGTTGTTAGCTTTCCTGGAGAATATATGTAAAAATACTGGGGAAAAGGTGATATTCAGATCTGTCTTCATCAATATTTCTTTTTTATATTCCTGGATATAAATGTATTTTTTCATTATTTTTACCCAAGAGTCCTTCAGGCAGTCATTGAGACCCTGGGCAGAGAGGAACACTAACCACTGTTGCTTTAGAATCTCCTTGTTAATCAAGTGTTTTAAAATGCAACTCATTTGTTTCCATATTGAATAAAGAACTATCCTGTCCATTTCTTTTTCCTATTTTGACCTGGTGGAAATTTTTGTGTTCGTTTAGACAGCCCTCTTTTCTTGCCTGTGCTCTCTCCACTCAGTTGTAGGGAATTTCCTCTTTAATGATAAGAAATAAAAATGGCTTACTTCAGAGGAAAGGGCAAGAACAGAAATTAGAAGAATGTAAGGATGTTGTATTCCATTTGATTTTTATGATGGAGTCTCTGATTTCTTTTGGGGTGATTGCTCAATTTATGCTTTTACAATAACTGAAATCAAGTGATTACTTTGAAAATATGTCTTGACAGATATGGCTGTGCAAAATGCTGTCCCCATCATTTCCTCACACCTGTTATCTGTAGTTTGTTCTCTTCAGAAGAAAAAAAAAAAGGCTATCTCGTGTTTAGATAATTATATTTTTTTACCCCTGATCTTTTTTTCAAGCAGAGACCATCAAATAGAGAAAATAGATCTACCTGTAACTATAGACCTCCATCTCATGAAGCTCATGAGCAGTGTATATGATACGAAATTTTCTAGTCAGGCCTGGACATAACAGCTATTATAAGCCACTTAACAACTTCTGAGACATTTTTGAAATTTCTTAAAATAGTTTTATTATTTGGTTACAATTAGCAATTTTAGTAGTACTTCCTTCTCCTTTTATTGTGACATACTTTCCTTTAAAGCCTTATTATTACCATCTTGTCGATCTCTTTCTGGTCCTGGCACTAATTACAAGATAGAGGTATTCTTCCTTCATTAAATAACTTGCAAGAAAAAGTGATTTAAAGAGAGAAACTTAGCATAGAAAACTCATAAACTTCCACCTAAATAAGCAGTTAGAGAACAGCAGATGGTTTTAGATTGCATTGGTAAATGGTGCAGTGTTATAGAATAATCAATACAGTTAATGCTAATTGTAATGCACTTTTGTCAAAATGATGTTTTTTTCTGAAAGTTAATTTCTGATTTATTTCATTTTCCACAGAGTAATTCTGCAAACATGGTGTCTTTTGCATTTTGTGCCTGCTAATGGAAAGCTGGATTCATTTGGGTGTTAATCTGGCTTCAGTATATTAAAACAGACTTCAGCATGTTTGATGACAGAAAGGCATATCAGATATTTACAGAAGACACCTTTTTTTTTTTTACTTTTTCATGGTATTTAGTTAAGTTACTTGAATTGGTATAAACCAAGCAATGTTCAAGAACTTCCAAATTCTGAAGTTCTTGAAATTCTAATCTCATGCACTTGTGTAGTCGTGTAATGCTGTTGGCTTTAGAAGCTTAACTGTTGAATTAGAAAGAAAATTGGATTTTTTTTTGCTAGAGAAAATAGCATGAATGCTTTTGCCATTTGATTTCTGAAATGCTTTAATTTAAAATATGTGTTTCTAATGTGTTGTTTAAGCTCTCTCATAAGATCTTTGGGACAGAAGCAGTGCTGTATTTTCCTTGTGTACAGTACCTGGGAGAGTGGAGCATTTTTCTACATGAAAGTGTTGCTGCAATATCAATTGTAGCTGTTCTGTGAAGTAAAATGGTGCCTTTTTAAATAGGTCAGTTTATCCTACTCTGTTCTTCTGGTGTCTCAAATGCCATTTTGTAGGACATTTTTTGTTCATAATACAATACAGTACAAAATGTAGTAATAGTATAAAGAGGCTCACATGAAAGACATAAAAAAGGCAAAAAAAATCCCTGAGACAACTGTGATAATGGAAGTAAAATGTAATTAGCTCAGTGAAAATATTAAAGAGCTATTATGCTTATAAAGTATCAATATTTTCCACAACACTGAATATATACCGATGCCACACAGACAGAAAGCAACTTTGTCATACCAGTTGCTCTAATTTCAAAGAAACCCAAATGCAGTGAGTCTTACCCTACACCAACCTAATGCTTGGCTCATTGATTTAGCACACCTGCATTTTATACACACGCTTTTATTTACATCTACCCAGACAGCTCTCCCACTATTGAAATTTAACATTTCACAACCTGTATAACAGCACTTTTTTTTTTTCTGATAAATACTTGTTCAGAACAGTTCTTTTTCTGCCCTCTTTTCCTGGAAGAAAATAGTATTATGCAAGTGCCTACATCCATACAGCAGTAACAGAAGTAGACAATATTGCTCTGACTTCAACATACTCCCTGAAAAATAAACTGAAAATATTCTCTTTGTGAGACTGTCAGTCTGACTTTTCACTGTTGCTTGTACAAACACTGGCTCTGACCAAGGAAGGTTCTTTCTCATACCCCCATCATCATTCTGAAAATAATCTCATTAGCCTAACGAGGGCAAAGATGGGCAAGAGTTAACAAAGTTGATTTGATCAAGAGGCATTAGAGTTGTTCTTGCCTGGACAGTGGTGGACAAACACATACTGTGTACTAACAGAGAGGTCCTCTCCAAATTTCAAGATGAACTAAAAGAAAGGTTCAGTTCAGATTTTCACCTGACTTTTTTAAACATGTATCTTTTTGTGTTCCCTTCTGAAATCTTTCTTAATACATTCTGATACTATTTAGAGTAAAAAAATGTCATTCACATTTGGATCAGCTAAACCTCCAGTGTCCCTTTCTGCCAATGTTCAGTTATCACAAAGATGGCTCTAGGATGAAATAGGACTTTCTTATATTACTAGGATTATTGGTAAAATGACCCTCCGCTATTACTGGAATTGCCTCCCTTTGAAGTACTGAGAGATACAGTATAAATGTTTCTGAATAGTTGAAATCTACAATACATTGATAGGTAATTTTTCTCTCTCTTGGGCTACACCAGACATTTTAAACCAGAGAGGGGCTATTTTGTCCCACATCATGACTTCTGGGCAGGATAAGATTTAGGGAATGACAGATGTCTAGTGAGGTGCAATAAATCTGAGACAGTTGTTTGCCCAGAAAGCCTCCAGATTCGTCTAACTTTTTTAAAGCCTGAGATCATCAAACTTGAAACTAGGGTTAAACAAAGCTCCCCTCTCTCACACAGTACGTACAAGTTGTTCTTGTTTTCTGCCAAGATAGCGACTGAGAGACAGGTTGCCCTTTAGACTCACACAGCTGGGGAATGTGGAATGAAACTGTTGTCTTAGCCTCCGACATAGGGACATAGGAGAGGGGTGAGACCCCTGACCGTCTCCACCTCCCTGTAAGGAAAGACACTGGTGTTGGAAGGGAAGGTGGGGATGGAACTGAGTATGAAAAGTTGCTTCAAGTGCTTTATGTTTGAAAGGCCTTGCTGAAAATCTAAGTGGGTCTGTCAGCAAGGAGATTAAGGGCCAGGTTTGAAAAGCTGTGTCAGAACTGCATCTACAAATCTTGCTTTTTTTTTTTTTGTTACACTAAGCCTGATTTTTTACTGAAGATGGGGAGGCAAAGGGAGCTGTAACGTTTTTGGTCACAGAGCACATTATTGGTTATACAGCTGTACACCCATTCAGGTTCTGCCAGCCCCATATTTTCTCTCTTACCTATCCCTGTATGTGTCAAAACTGATGACTCAAAGACACAGATCAAAACTCTTTACAGAGATGTTGATTCCAGTCTCACTTTTCACATAGCTGGAAAGTAAGTTAGATACTTCCCTCCAGTACCTAAAGGGGGTCTATAGGAAAGACAGGGAAAAACTCTTCAGTAGGGCCTTTTGCAATAGGACAAGTGGTAATGGATTTAAAATATAAGGAGGTAGACTCAGATTAAATATTAGGAAAAAAAAAATAAAATGAGGGTGGTGAAACACTGGAATAGATTGCCCAGAGAGGTGGTTGATGCCCCATTGCTGGAAATGTTCAAGGCCAGGTTGGACGGGGCTCTGAGCAACCTGATCTAGTTGAAGATATCCCTATTCCTTGCAGAGAAGTCAGACTAGATGACCTTTAAATGTCACTTCCAACCCTAAGAATTCTATGATTCTGTGATTCTATGAGTCTATATTCACAGGCCACTCTATACCTGGATATTCCTATGTTAAGTATATATTTGTCATGATGTTTATGTATATATGTCAGGATCGTTAAGTATCTATTTGTCATTTGTTTCTATGATTTTATGATTGTATCTGTTCTGGAATGGGGACAGATGCTGAGCACACCTCCATGAAGTCAGAGGGACAATGTTATCATCAATAATTTATCATTTCCTAATAACAAAGTTGATTTCTGAGCTTTTCCTCAAGAATATACTTTCTAAAATATTTCATGATTCAACAGGGATTGAATTAATCTAAAAATAATAGAATGTAATAGAAGATTACGCTATCTCGGTGATGCAACTTCACAGCAGTCACTTCTTTTTAGACTCTTTAGGATTTTTCAAAAACCTTGAAATGTCTGAATTTTAAAATAGTTTTCTGAAAGGAATAAAGTAAACACACAGAACATCAGTGATCTTATATCTTCATATGAAACTTTGTCTACTGTTTGATCATGGCAGTATGATGACAAGTTTCTTCATTTTTGCCAAAGTGATTGTCATAGAATCAGAGAATCATAGAACAGTTTGGGGTGGAAGGGACCTTTAAAAGTCATCTAGTCCAACCCCCCTGCAAGGAGCAGGGACATCTCCAACTAGATCAGATTGCTCAGAGCCCCATCCAACCTGGCTTTGAATGTTTCTAGGGATGGGGCTTCTACCACATCTCTGAGCAACCTGTTCCAGTGTTTCACCACCCTCACTGTAAAAAAATTTCTTCCTTATGTCAGGTCTGAATCTTCTTCCTTCTATTTTAAAACCAGTATGCCTTGTCCTAACACAATAGCCCTTGCTAAAGAGTTTCTCCCCATCTTTCTTAAATATTATTTCAGCCTTTTTTGAGCTCAATCTAATGATAGAGGATTGCATCCAAGAAGAGAGCCTGTGTGGGAGCCTGTGAGAGATTCTTTGCTTGCTTCAAGAATATACCAGCTCTCAGTCCATAGAAACATGTTGACTAAACCTTTTTTCCCAGCAGCAGCTTGTTACAGGGTTTTGCCCACAGTGCAGAAGCTCTCACATAGTGCTCATACCTGCTAGTCTTCCTATTCTGACCAAACTGATCCAGGACTGCAAAATCCTCATGAATGTATTTTCTGTGAAGGTTCCCTGAGGAAAGTGGGTAGGAAGACTTTTGACAGCGTCAGCCTCCTTTATTGTTCTTTCACAGATATATATGTCTCTCACAGTTGGAATTTCGGAGTTCAAAAATAAAGTAATAGTAGCAGAAACTGATGTTAATCTCCATAGGCCCCATTAGCTCAACAACTTGCTTAGTCTCTAATGTGTGATAGCAGGGTGCAAGAGAGGTTGCTATAGTGTTAGCTTGGCTTCCTGTGTATCTTTTCGTCTTAGCAGCTATGCAGAAATGCCACTGTAACTCAAAAGTAATTGTTGTGCTGTGATAAACAGAATTACTGCACTTTGTCAGCTCATTAGGAAGGCAAATATATCTCATTTACAAAGGAACTTTTTGGCTGATGATTAAAGTACAGGATTAGAAGTCAGTTACCTAAGATCCTGTTTCCATCTCTGTAGTTCTGGGTTGTTTTTTTTTTTTTTTCTATGTCTGGGTGTTTTTTTTTTAATTTCTGTGAAAACTTTGATTAACCATAATGTGCCTCAGTTTCCTTTTAGGTACCAGGAAGATAATATGTTGGAAAGTTTTTATTGACAAATTTAATGTTTATCAGGTACTTTGAGGTGTTTAGAGAAAAGAGTCTCTTGAAGTGCAAATTACAGAGACAAATATGGCTGAGGTAGAAGTGCCCTACTCCTATTTTGGTGTCAGCAGCTGCCGGTCTTTTAACGGATTTTTTGTGAAAGCCTGTCTGGCAGCACTGGCTAATGTTTTGTTTCATTTCATTCATAGAGACAGAGCCTTGTTTTGCTAGGAAGCCATTTATTTGTTTCTTTTTCCTCACAGGAAACTTTATTTTTATGGAGTGTTTAAAGAAGTCTGTAAGTGGGACATATAATACATATTTTATCTGAGCAGTCTGACTAAAGTATTGATATTTATTGAGGTGACTTTGTTGCATGGAGGTAAATTTCAGCTGATTAGGGTCAATTAGTTAATGTTTAAGCTCAAATCCTTAAAGTTGCTAAGGCTATACTGAGCTATCCATCAGTCAAAAGTCATTGTTTATAAATATGACTTCAAGATGTACTGTTAAAGTGTCTTTGTCCCTCCTGACCCATCTCCTTTCTCAGGTCATCAGCTATCATCATCTTTGTTGTGTGGAAACCTCTTTTTGCCTTCACAAGAGAGGTTTAGAGAGGAAGTTGTTCAGTGATGCCCCCTCTTCCCGACTTAACCATCGTGAGTTTAGCTTGCTGTTTGCAGTTCTGCACACACACTGCAGGAATAACAGAAGTGAGTCAGGGCACTTGGTCATCAGAGATTTCACATTATCTTCTGCCCTCATACTGGCTTCTGTTTAATGGGTACATTCTTTTGGCATTACCTCAATGCAAATGAAAATGAATATACCTACAATAGCTCTTAGAAAACTGAAACGGGTCGATATTTTAAGGGGAAGGTCTTAATTAGGTTTCATGAATGAACTCTTCATTCTTAGATTTTACACAGCGTTAGAGAGAAAAACAAATTTATCAACCAAAAAAAAAGAGGATTTCACACCAGGGCAGAGGATATGTAAATTAGTCTTAGCATGTTTTATCAGAGGCTTTTTCATTATATCTGCATGATGTTGGGGGAGGTTGGTAACTGGGAGAAGCTATTAATCTTGAATTTTTTTTACTGCACCAAGTCTATTTTTGAAAAATTACTTTTAATTTACATGCATTACTTTGAAGGAATAACTATAATTTATGAACCAAACCCTTTTCCAATAATCCATAGTGTTGAGCATATAAGTGTGCCCATTTGTGTGTACTCAGTCTCCTAGCTATAAACCAAACAGGCTTATAGCTTCTGCAGGGATGAGTTCAACTATGAAGACTTCATGTGCCTTCTAGCTAAAGGTCATCACCTTGTAGGAATAAGTCAGTAGGTTGTCCCCCAATTTTACACATCGTATTGACTTTTCACTGTCATATTTGAAAGGTGAGAAGTAATGTTTACAGTTTTAACTTTAAACTGTCCATTGAACATCACTGTCTATAAGAATTAATGTCAGTAGAAGTGTCTCATGGAATACAACTAGTGATTTCCTATTAATTAACCTGAAACCATGCACTCTTTTACTTTTGTACCTCTTGAATTTATCAGAGAGATGTTCAATTCTCAGGAATCTGCCTTAAACTCTAAAAACAAGGCAAGCTGAGGCATCCAAAAACACTTGAAGACCACTGTATTTCAAAGTAAGCAAGGGAAAAAACGTCATTTTATCAGCAGCAGAGATAAGGAAGCTTGGTTTCCAAAGAAATTTGTTCTTCTGGCTAAATTATTTTATCTCATTCAGCTGAAACTTTTCTCCTAGTTGGAACATTCTAAACATGTTCTTTTTTTTAATGCAGAAATTCATTGTTGTTGAGTAATATCTGCAGCTTTTCCCTTGGAGGAAAGGACAGTAATGGAGATCCTTCTTTACTTAGTAATTTACTTCTGAAAGTAAGATTTTGCTAAAATACATCTCTATATTCAAAAATTATAAGGGGAAGGACAAAAAGATGTGTGTGTATACTCGCAAACATTTTGATCCTAAACACTGTGTAATCTACGGAATCCAAGCTAAAAATTAAATCTGCAGCATTAACCAAAAAAAAACTGTTATAAAGCAATAATAATGTCAATTTGATCGGAATATGCTTAACATTTCTTGCAATCTCTGCTGAATATCTTTAAGTTGGTGTGAAGATAGGAAGCACTTCCACCTTCCGTTGTCCTTCCTTGCCTTGAGAGCACACAAGACCGCAGAACAGAAGATTTCGTCAAATACTCCAATTTTACCCGGCCTTGCTTAGAAGTAAATAGTGTTAAGACTCTGTTGTTATTCTCTTTTGCTTTCGCAAACTCTAGTAGGAAAGTCAGCACTGTTATGAAATTCATTATAATCACAAGTGTCAGTGTGTCTGGAGTAGCTGTGGAAACTGCTGAGTCCTCTAGGGATGTTTATTTCAGTTGTTTCATTTGTTCTAGCTATTTAGATTGTCCCTTGTCTGGATTTCTTTCTCTATTTGCTGCACCTTCAAAGCAAATACATATCTCAGAGTCCTAACAGCTGACAGCTCTCTTGGGTTTAACAGAAGAAACACATTTTTCTCCCCCACTCCCTACTCTGTGAATAACTTAAATGCAGTGATACGGTTTCTTGGGCTTTCGTGTTTCCAACTAAATACAAATAAACCAGATGTTCTTTAGTGCAGAGTTCCTGTCATTTTGCATTTGTCTGTAAAGCACCTTAGTATTTATCTTTGGAACTAAAAAAAAAAAAAAAATCAGACATATCTGATAAAGCACAGCAAATAATAATGATTAACCAAAAAATATTGTAATCTTCAGTCTAGCTTTAAGAAATATCTCCAGCTGTCCCAGGATTACTAAAAGCTGTTTCTTGTTTTCATGTAAATTAGTTGTTTACAGATACTAAATTTAAATCACCCATGATTTTCATACAATTTTTTTAGAGTTTTTAAATGTCCTGCTTTAAAATGATCCCAGCTATTCTTATAACTCTAGTGAGTAGGTGGATTTTTTTTTTTATTTTTAATTAGTAAGATTTATTTCAGAGTTGAATTCTAATATCTTTCTGGATTCATAAGATTTTATGTTTAGTTATATTGTTCAGTTACTAGGGTTTCCTTCAGGATGTCTATCTTCAGGCAATAAACACAGTCCTTCAGTGTTTCTTTACCAGCACCTGAAAGTGTTAAGAAAGAATTCCACCTGATATTTATTTTTACCAAGCTGTTATGTGACCGTATTTCCCTCTAATACATCAGCTAAAGGTTACAAAGATTGCAGGATGCAGAAATTCTTACATCCAAAAAGAGAATTCAGCTCAGTTTGTAAGGGACAGCTTGATTTTGCTCTTATGTTCCCTAGTAAAAATGCCATGCACTTTTGAACATGAAAGTGATGTAAACAGAGACAAAATTTGCATTTATGAAGTTTTAGCTGCATAGCATTTCCACCTTTTGCCTTATAGCTCCTTATCATATGGATATGTCCTTATAGATGAATACCTAATGCTATTCACAGTCCAGTATGTACCTGTGATGAGAACAAGGCTGCTTCTGTCAGTCCAAAACCTGAGGGCAGAACCAGATCTCTCAGTGACTGCTGCCAAACAACACCATATATCCTCAGGGTCACATCAAGCATCCTAACTGCAAAGCATAAATTTCAAATTTCATTTCCAGCTAGCAGCATCAAAATCAGCCTTGCAATGTGTATGAGTCTTGAGATAACTCTTTTGTTAGACATTTCTTCCAGACAGATACAAATACTGTTCTAAGATACACAGTCCTCAAAAAAATGCAGTTTTTCCGTAAGTAAAATCAGGGAAGATTCCTCTGTCAGTGAAGCATCCAATTTCAGTCCTTAGGAAGAATGGCAGGAGTAGTCATAACTTCTCATTTATTGACATATGTTGAGCAGCAGCTCATAGCATATTCTCATAAATATGTGAATCCATTAAGTTATATATTTTAAATGTTTTTTTTTCTTAGCCAATTCCATTTTTTTAAGCAGAAGTTTTAATTTACTCTAATACCCAGATAATTTGTTGGTTTTTTTTTTTATATATATATATATATTGAACACTATTTCATCCTGGTATCTGCCTCGACAAGTAAAAATGACCGCTATGAAATGGCCAGTTTGCCTGCTTTGGAGAGGAGTGAGAAAATACATCCAAGTTCACCTGTAAATTTTCATTTTTCAAGTATTAATATCCCCTGATTTAGGTGACCATAAGATAAAAAATGGTCTAGAAATAAAAATGAAGATTGATATCCAAGGTCTTGTGTTTGCTGTTGTCAGGTGACGTTTGCCAGGCTCCATCATGTTTAGAGCATTGCTTGGCTATCCAGAGTATTGCTTGACTGAAGGCTGGAAATTTGAATGAATCTGGACAAACAAATTGAAATAATTTATTTTTTTTTTTCTCCTGTCAGTGTCTGGCAAAGCTGGCTGCATTCCAGCATGTGAGCAGATTTCAATGTGCATTATGAAACAGAGGTCTTCAGGTGTTTTTCAGGTAACAATGTATAATTTTCTGCTTGAGGACAGAGCTTCAGCTGCTGTCCACTGGTTTAGCATGATAGATAGGATGATCAGGCTTCTACCTAAACTTGTGAGCTACTCTCCAAGTCTGCATTGCCTGTAGAGTTAGTAGGCCAGGCTACAGATGGTTGTCCAGTCTCGCAGCTCAAGGAGATCGCGTGGACTACCCTGATGGACCTGGGAGTCACCTCATCCACCTCTCATCATCCTGCCTTCCTCATGGTGGGACCACATGAGCTTTCTTGTACCAAGCCCAGACCTCTGTCCGCGTCCCCCACCGCCTCCTGCCAGCCACAAGTTGTGAGGTGTAACTAAGGCAGTGTGTCAAAACAAGTTGAGATGCGCAGAAACTGGCTCTTGCTCTCTTGCTTTTCCTCTCAGTACAGAACCTAGTGCTGACCCTTCATTTAAGTACCACTGACAGGGTCTCCAGCCCTTTCCACCACAGTGTCATCCTGGTGAGATCCAGCTGAAGAAGTGCAAAGTAGAAGCACAGCATGAACCAAGAGTGAGATTACGAGGGGCCCACTGCTGTTCCTTCCTCCTTGGACATCTTTTTATTATTCTATTTTTATTTGAGTCCATTAGCTGGAATTTCCATGTGCACTCCTCGGAAGAAGAAAGGGCGGGTATAGGTTGTAACATCCTAGGTAGTGGCCTTTCCCAGAAACACTTTTTAAAGTATTTTTTGAGAATCCCAAGGTGGCAAAATTCAGCTTTGCCTACAGAGCTGAAAAGTCTTGAACCACACATACCAACTGATAAAATCCATAGTTTCTGGCAAGCAAGCAGAGTAGGTTAGCGAATATTTACATTTCTTTTCCAGCTTCTCAGTTTGCTCCTGCAGGTCATAGGAAAAAATCCTTATAACAATCTATCTCATTGATTTGCACTTCTAAATTCTGTTCTCAGAAGTAATTTAGGAGAAAAATAACATTAACTAGCAAGGAGACTTATGATTCAAAATGTCTGCCCCTTTTGAAAATGATCTTTAGCTTCTAAATCTGGTACTTTTTGGAAATCTAAACTAGGCAGAGCAGAGTACAAGACATTTTTTTGAGAAAGACCAGGTTTTAAAGACTACAAGACAAATGTATTGATAAATATGTATGGCAAATATTCAAAAACATTTAGTTTTTCTAACAGCTGTCTGTGGAAATGTTTTCATTTTCTGAAAAAGAACATAAAGTAAGTGTTCATCAAGTAAATAATAACCAATATTCAGGATCCTTAAATATAGAAAGGGAAAAAATGTTTATCAGCAATTAGTTCCAAGCACTTTTTCTGCTGTATGTATGTCTCTGCTACAGTTATTGAAATGATGCCCACTCAGAGTCTATGGAAATAACAACTAACCATCCGCTGGAGAGAGGATTTTTTAAAGGAAAAAATAGGCTTCTTTATTCTTTTCTTTTAACTCAAAGAGTCTGGATAAATATAGGGAAGAGATATGTCTCGTCATCTTCTCTGTATGCTTCTCAACTGTTTCCACAATTTTTTGAGACTTCACTGAAAAAAAAATGGCATTACAAACCCATTTCATAACAAATTCAACAACAAAGATTCACAAAGTTAAATCCTTCTTTGTCCTGCATAACCTGTAGTGTGTGCACTAGCGTGTCTGTTATCAGTACAGTGCACTATGTGACTGCAAACAGTAATACAATCAGGTTTTCATTTATATTAATGTGACTAAGCTCTGTGTTTGATCATGTTAAAAGATACGCACTTTCTAAATGCAATTCCCATATATTAATATATTACCTACAAAAGGCCATTGTTTATGTAGTGTGACTTACATGAGGATTCTGAATGAAAAGTTATCAGTGAGACTGGTAAATATTCTCATTTAGTTTTAGATTATAAGATTTTTTTTTTTAATAGAATTCACATTAAACTGGTAAGTTACCATTAGCAGCAGATTACAAAAGTCATCATTATTTATAAAGCCAAATCCTGCTGTCCTCTTCAGGAATACAACCACTACTATTGAGTAAAAACTGAACTTTACATTTCTGCCATGGAGAAATCACCTTTTTATGCAATAGGAACTTTGGCAAAATAAAATCTAGATGTCAGCATGATCTCTACATTACAATTAGGTCTGTGCCAGTAGTTGATTTTCCAGCAGCTGACATTCGTAAACCTGAAGGTAACCAACAGCCTTTTCCTGGACAAAACAGTGGTTAGAGAAAATTCTAGAAATGTAGAAAAGGTGGCTCACTTTCTTCTTTTGCTTGGACAGACCTGAACTCTCATTTCTCAAAGAGGTCCATTTTGTATTTGTTATCAATTGAACACGAACTGGAACAAAGACTTAGATGCAAGTATACATGTGCTGAGATATCCCACTCTCTGTTGCCGTAATCTTGTACTTTTCCTCACCGGACAATTTTTATTGTAAGGTACCAGCACTGGCTTCAAATCCCTGCAAAGAAAGGAAAGAATTTAATCTGAGCCTAACCACATAACAAAAATTGCGCTCCACACTGAGGTATGAAGTGCAGGGGATTATATGCACATACTTACTGTCATCTAGCTCTCTTGAGAACACAGGAAATTGCATTCTTCTGGATACTTCCTTATGATTTCTTTTCACACAGCACAGATGTTAAATTAGTGGTAATTGGAGCCCTGTTAGTAAATTGGAGTCCTGTTCCCATTTACTTCAAAAATGTATCTGGATGGCATTTTATATTAATGTTACTTGGCAGGGAATGAAAAGATACTGATCTGATTGCTTATCCATACCTTGTAAACCTGCATTTACAGGTAGAGATTATCCTGCCTGCCTAAGACAGAGTTAAAGGTTTTAAGAGGTAAAACTAGGAGAACAGAGAATGCTACAGGAGATGGAAATGATACAGTATTACACTAGAGAGTTTCTCTCTGGATAAGTTATTTACTGAGGAGTGGTTTAGCTAGGCTGGGAAATTTTAGTCTGCCAGTCTAGACCTAGTTTCAGAGGAGATGATGAAGCCTTAAAGATGGCAGGGTTTACCAGGAAAGAGGATGAATAATAAGTTGTTACCAGCAGCTGGATAGGAGTCTCTGATAAAGAAAGGGATGCATAAATTCAAGGAAGCAGATTGCACATACTGGACTGACTGGAATAAACGAATCTTCAAGAAAAAAACACTTTGAAGGGGGAAGGCAATATCCAGAGAAGGTTATTTTAGTTTTGACTTTCTACTCTGCATGTGTGCACCACTGAAAAGGGGAGTGCTTTGTTCTGAAAAAGCCATTCTGAAAAAGCTTCAGTCAGCTCAATAGTCACAGATCCCTGAAGGAAGAAGGGTTCACAGATGCCAGATGCACTTGTCATGCTTTCAGATTGGAGAAATGGGAATGCCTGGCCAGTGATCCATTTCAGGTTTCATCTTTTGAGAGAGTGGCCTGGTCACTGACTACATGGAAGAAAGATGGAAACAGTCCAAAGGGAAGCTGTCCCAAGCACAATGATGTTCAGTGTTGTTCGGTGACCATTTTTAGCCGGTAACAAAGACAGCTGAAGAAATCTCTGTCCCCAGGCACTTGTTCTACAGCTTACTAGCCCATCAGTTTTGCAAACATTATTTTTACTAGGGCTGCACTGTAGCCTGGAGCAGCAAAAACATCAGGCTGAAAAGAAACCAAACAACCTGGGCTGGGAATTTCTTTAAATCTCAACTGGTGGTCTCCTGTCCACCACGTCAGCATGCCACTCAGACACACTTTGACATTACAAAGAGAGAGACAGATTGCAGTGTTAAGCTACAGATAGGGAACAGGGTGAGGACCCTTTCAGCCTGCTCCTCCAGTGTGGTTTATGCATCCCTGTGATGCTCGTGTTGCTAACAGTGTGCACTGGGGCTGGTCATGTAGTGCAAATTGTTGCTGTAATTCTAAGTTACAGTATATATTGGTTGATGGTTTTTCACAGATTTGGGAAGATACAGTTAAGTGAGCATGGGATCAATGTGGTCACAGCTTAGATTTGTCAAGAGAGTGAAGAAATTTTCTTTTTCTGAAAGCATATAATACTTCTGATTTTTTTGCTTGCATATAACAAATCAGCTTTCATTTACAGAAAAGCTTGGAATAAAAGAGGTGATTAGGTTGGAGGTAATTACAAACTTATTCTTATCCACGGGTAGGGGAATGACCTGGGATGTACCTTTTATATTATATGAAGTACAATATAAAATCACTGAAGCAATATCAGCTGTCTCTTTGACAACATATTATGTGGTGCCACCACATTACTGAAAAACTACTGACATTTTTTAAAGGGAATATTGTGGTGCAGTTTTCCATGAGATACTGATTAATATGCTATTGAGTCTATAAATAAGGTGCCAACCAATGACAGTTGTGACAGCATTTCTGCACTTTGCTTGGATGAGACCAAGATCAGTAACTCAGCTCACATAGGCCAGTTATCTACTATCTAACAGTAATGAATGGTGAAAGGCAGGATATGAGTTGCTATTTAGAGAGAAAGTGTTCAGAAGAAAGGACAAGATGAGAATTTCCTCATATGACTTTAGTCGTGTTACAAAAATACTCAGACAGAAAAATGAGAGAAGTATCTAAGTGCAAAATAAGCAATAAATCTAAAGATAATAAATAGCAGTGACTGACAGTCCAAGGACACACACCACAGTTCACCATGTGTACAAAAAAAAAGAAAAAAACAATAGAGGGGAAAAAAAAAACCCAAACAACTGTCTGATCTTTGCTTTAGGCTTAAGGTAGGTAGTGCTCTAGGTCTGTGTCTTTTCTTATTCAAGTCTCCTTTTGATATAGTCTCAACAATTTTTAAAATTGACCACATAAATAACAGGATAACCTTTTTTTTTCCCTGTGTTCTGGACTAGATTCTAATTCTGAAACAACTTCATGGACCTCTCAGAGGTTCATATTATGGAAATAGTGAGACTGCAGTAGAAATGTTAGTGGAATGAGAGGAACCGTTTAATGAATGAGGTCCCTGGGATGCTCTGCTTTGGGAATAACTCAAACACATGGTTTTGAGCAGGCACATTTTTGTGTGCAGTTTGTAATTTCTAAACTCTGTTTTTCCTAGGAGATTAAAAAAAGTCCATGTAGTCTTTTTGTCTCCATTACAGCATGTAGTAGGAAATCTAAACTCAATGGAGACATAAGCAAAATGAATTTCACACATATTCTTGATCTAGACTATTGAAATAATAATATCTTCAGTATCCCAAACAATGGTTTGTAACTACTGGTATTTGTTAAGGTTTTTATGGCAGTTGTGTATCCTAACCAATACTAGTTTATAAAAAGACTTATTCATATTTTAACAGTCTATATCAACAATTTGCATGACATTTATTTTGATTAAAGTTTTGCCCTGAGCCTTCTCTTCTCCAGGCTGAACATCCTCAGCTCTCCCAGTCTCTATTCATATGACAGATGCTCCAGTCCCTTAATCACCTCCATGGCCCTTCACTGGAGTCACTCCAGCACGTCTATGTCAGTCTTGTTCTGGAGAGCCCAACACTGGACCAAACACTCCAGATACGTCTCACCAGGGCTGGAGAGAAGGGAAGGATCACCTCCCTCTGTCTGTTGCCAGTGTTGTTCTTGCCATGAAGGCTTCTTTGATTTCCTTGTTACTTAAAAAAAAAAAAAAAAAAACAAACCCTTTCTTTGACAGGTCTTTAAGAAAAATTACATTTTATGCAACTATCAGGAACAATAACTTGTAAGCTGTAATGGAATGTAGACACAGCATACTAATTTAAGAATTGTCATACTGTTATTGACCTTGATTGATTTTGGGCACCCGTGTGTCTGTGTTTGGAGGACAGTCTGCATTACATAGCAGCTAGTATGAAATGTTTGTAGGACACTAAATGCTGGTAGGATATCAGATGGTTTATAATGTATTCTCCTTACAGGTCAACTCTGAAACTTTAAATTCCTCCTTTTAACTTTTGTTTGGTTTTGCTATTTGACATTATAGCTGGACAATTTTATTAATAGGATTATGTGTAGACTTCCTTTAATTTTGCTGGTTTATTAATCTCAAGAGCATCCTGTGACAATCCATTCTAAAGGCTGGTCACACTTTTTTGTTTTGCCTACTCAATCAATCTGTTCCTTATTCAAATTTGGATTTGCTGTCTGTCAGTGTATCTGGATGTCATTTTACTCTTATCTTGAGAGGAGAAGAAAGAAGATAGCAATTATCTTTCTTTACACTATTCATTATTTACATACTTTTTTTTTATTTCTTGCATCCCTTGTGATTTAAATGCTTTTACATGAAAAATCTTATTCTCTTTTTGAGAATTTTTTTCCTATAAAAATCATTCTTGTTGCTGTAAGGGCTTTGTTTTTGCAAATTATGTCAGCAGAATCACTTTATGGCATTTTAGCTTTATGTTTAATGGTTGTATCAAAGTGTATAATCACTTATAGTTGATGATTGACTGATTACTGTTCTCCTGTAAACACTCACATGGGTATCTCTCTCTGTATTTCATCTCACCAGTGAAATTGGGGGCAATTTTGCTTTTGTTAAAGAAATATAAAACCTGTTTGCCTGCTTTTTTATTTCTTACCTTTCCTAAGCAAAAATCCTGTTCTGCTCTGTGTGATTTCCTTGCTGTTTACCAGAGGGACATAAATTAAAAAGATCAGGCATTATGAAAAGTCATTATTGCTTAAAGACTTTAAAATCTGTGCTTTTGTGACTCCCTTGTTACCTATTTTCATATAACCTCTTCCAAATTTGCTAAGCTGATATGGATTGAGATAAATTAGATCATTTGTAGCCTAGTCTTTACTGCCAAATTCAGATCAGTAGTCTGTGTGCTTCACTGTGCAGAGCACAGCATTGTACACTGGATTCTCTTGGAGATGGAAATCTCAATTTTTACTCTCAGTCCAGAGAGTTATTTTGCTTTCCCAGTGTAGGCAGTAGTCATAGCTTTCCTCATTTTCTTTCCACAAGTGTCAACACTTACCTCCAGTGTGCTGGTTCTGTCCAGTGCTTTCTGTGCCACAGAAAATGACAACAGGTTTGATTGCAGTGTCCCGTACATCTTCCTATAATTTTAAAAATAGATAGCTGAGAATACCCCTGCAGATGCTGCTAGCTAGCATTCACTGTTTTATAACGATGACAAGTTACTTCACTGCACTCACATTTCTTGTTTATAAGGAAAGTGGAAATTCATCCACCTTAAATGACAATCATCTTGTTGAAATATTACTTTGACTTCTTTTGCACCAAATAGTAATTTCCAATTTGAGCATCTAATGAGACTAACACAGGTGAGAACTATGTGAACAGTGATTGATTCAGTATTGAAATAAGTGCTAGATTCTGCAGTTTTTAGACCTTAGTTTTGGACTTAATCTACATCTTTTCTTCTTTTAAGAAATATGGATATTGTAGAGTTTAGTTCTGCCTGTAGTACTCTTTGGAAGAGTGGCATTTCTGCAATGAAAAGTGGAGCTTCAGTAGATCAAAATCAATTTAATTTTTATTTGAACTTTCCAAAGTGCAGTGGTTTTGAATAGAGTCTGCCTTCAAAAATGGTCTCAAGTTTGGCTTTGTAACAGCTGACAAGATTTTGAATATGAGAAAACAACTGTTGTACATCAAATTGTCTCTCTGAAACCTGGCAATATAGATTTGGAGAGCAAGGTGGGGATTACATTAGGAGTCCTAGCAAGCTGCTGGGTATACTTAGAACTTTGGAAAATAGAGGAACTTCCGTCTCAGTTAAGAATTAAGGAGAATTGCAAAGCTGCAGTTGTTTAGAGAGACCTAGTCCTAGCCTCTGTTTGCCCAAGACTTCATTGACCTGCTTAAAACAGTGAGTCTGATTTTACTTAGAAGACTCCTGTCTGCTTCCAAACGCCAGAGGTGCTCCTGGGAATAGGTGTGACTAGATCTGTGGTTTGAAAGGATGTTAAAGCTTATTTGATAAAACTCTTCCATGAGTTGTCTTGCAGCATGCAGCTGTTTTAAGGCAGGTGGATCATGGCTGCAGAGGCCACTGTTTGGAGGTGGGTCACACTTGAGGAAGTAAATTGCTGCTACTAATAGGGTTTTGCATTAAGGATTGGTCCACACACACACGCACAAACAAAGGATTTAAGAACAGGATTAGCAATCACAAAATGACCAACAATGATTGTGCAGACCAGCTGCAGCACTCTGTCTCTCTCTCTTTGCCTGTCCCTGTCCTTTACTTTCTGTGGCTGACATCCCACAGCAGACCACAGAGCTGATGGGCTGGAGGATGTTCTGAGGACTAATGGGAAGGAGAGGTGGGGGCTGCACTACCAGCAGCAGCAGAGGAACATCCAGCAAGAATCATAAAATACAGAAAAGGTAATAGCTTAGATTGTGATAATTTCTGTGTTATGCTGGCTGCAGCATTCAGAGAATTTCAGTGAGCTCACTTCTTCTGAGAAATGAAATGTGGAATCCTCCTCCAGCATGTAAGCTATCTCTGCAGATGCACCAGCTCCACATTGAGGTATATTGTGCTGTGCTGAACAGACCTCACCAGTGACATGGCAGTTGACAGGGAAAAGCAGCATGAAAATCATTGGCATAAAGGCAATATTGTAAAATAGATTCATCTACGCTATTTAGAAATAAGTGTATTTTTGCACAGTAGCTGCTAGAGGGGAATGTGATCTGTGCATTTCTGCTTTGGTAGCCACACTGGAACGGAGACAGCATTGGAAAACGTAAGATTTACAATTTCTGTTCACAGCACGTTGAACTGATGCAAGTAGACAAAATGGGAAGACTGGCTGACAAGAATTCATGCTTCTGCAGAGATCATCCTTCACAGATTTTGAAAACAAAATTAATAGCCAAAATGCCTAAAACCTGGACACTTTGGTGGGGGGGTGGAGCAAAAATATATTTTTGAACACTTTCCAGAGCCAGATTTGGAAGATGAATAAATCAGATGGCTTTGAGGAAAACGAAATGCATGTGTTGTGTTGCTCAGAGAAGATGGAAGTGAGGCATTACTACATACCAGTGGAGCTGAATAATCTCCACGGCATATGTGATTTGCTATCATCTGGGAAGATGCACTGTAACACTGCAAAGCAGGACTGAAAACTCTAGTAAACAGGCACCCACCACTCTTTATATAAGTATATGTTAAAGACTTGGTGACCATGCAAAATTCTGTGCTTTCCTCAGTGTAACAAAAAAAAAAAAAAAGGTCAAGAAAGACATCTCTCTTGCTATTACAAGGAAAAAGGCAGAAATAAGTTGCAGGAATGAGAATGGAACTGGGATCTTGCATCCACTGTCTGGAAACAGTCAATGCCAGTTTAACCATTCATTCAAGCAGAGATCTTGAAGGGTGTTAGAGTTAGAGATCTTGCAGGGTGTAAAATGTAGAGTGTATATCCAGGAGGAGATCTAGCCACAAGACCACTTATTTTTGTCCTCGGGATAAAAACAATCTGAAGACCAATTTAAACCAGCTGGGAAACAGGATATTGCTTCCCTAGTGTGGTTGAGTGGATGGTACTTTGGTACAAAAATGTGTATACTGTTAATTGACCATGAGTTCCTTCATTTAACACGGACCCTCTCAGGGTACCAAATGCACCGGGCCAATAAATTGGCCAGGTGAGACCACAGAGGAAGCTAGGGGACTGTTGGAAGTATTGGATTGGTACAAACTCCTGGAGGTGTTTTTATTGGTCCTGTGGAGTGCCACATGGTAAATTAGTGTGATAAATATCAGTCAAGAAGCGTGTTCATTCTCCCGCTCTGAAGAAGGATCCACCATACCTAGACTACCTTGCACTGATGTTTGTCTAACCTTTTCTTCGAAAATCCTTGATGATGGGTGTCATGCCTAGGAGTGAAAGTGTAGCTGTTGCCTACTCATTGCCTGATATTTTTCGTCTCAAAGGGCGACAACTGGCAGCACAAGCATCCTATGCTGCCTTCCTGCAATGTGTATTCACCACTCCCTGAACTTCTTCAGGACTTAGATCTCTGCAAACCTCCTTAGTCTCAGCTGTCATTTCCACAGAGGTAGTGCATCTCTCTCTTTATCAGCTCCAGTGCGGTTCATCCCATGACACTCAGCTTGTCCCATGAAACTAGGCTGTCTTTTTAATGAAACAAATTACAAATGTAGTGATCCAGGCCTCATATGTCAGAGGAATAGATACAAAGACTGAAAAAAAATATTACTAGTGAATTAAAATTCAGCTTAACAATGGATAGCACTACTGGCCTGGGATTTAGATGGCCTCTTTTTAGCAGAAGACCATTATGTTTCAGGATCTGCTGCTTCTCTGCTCCAGAGATTCATACATGTCATTCAAATCTCTAGATTTACCACACTCTGTGCATGGTGCATTGTCAAAGTGTTTGTTGTACGTATGTTCAGTTGTGTCCATGCCCTGCAGCTTACTCTCAGGTTTTTACTGTTAAAAAGGTACCACAGGAACAGATATTCTCTCTTGACTTGACTCTAAAGGCTGGCTGTTCCCTCACCTACTCTGATGTGGGGGCACAGTGGAACACCACTTCTGTCATAACTCAATGATTTGGTGATACTCTGACCCACTTTTTTTTTTTTGCACTGTTAACTGGGTGGATTACACCCTGTCTTTCCTTTTGGTGAATCTGGACAATGGTTGACATTTCTCCCTTTGTGTGTGTGCTTGTGTGTATGTATAAGAAAGCATAACGTATATACATACATTACAAGTGTGGGTGTGCGTGTGTATATATATATACACACAAATATACATATATGTTATTTCCCCTCAATCTTTTCTCTTGGACAGAGTGTCCTTTAATCATTCCTCACAGATCTTGCATTCTGAAAAGTGTTGTCTCTGTTGTCCCTGGTCCTTGCAGGGAGATTGGACTGGATGACCTTTAAAGGTCCCTTCCAACCCAAACTATTCTATGATTCTATGATTCTGTATTGTTCCAACTACCTGTTTTCCACTGAGTTTATTATGCATTCTTTCCACTTCTCTACCAAAGTGTGCTCCATGAAGCTGGACCTAGCAATCTAGGTGGAGTGTGGTCACATAGGGTAGAATAGTTTGTATATGGTTACATAAAGGTTATTGCAAACACATCCCAAAATGCAAAAAGAAAGGGCAAATCGCAATGGTAATTTGTTGTCTCAAATTAGAATTGCGTCACAGTACACTGGTGGATTAATCAAGGTCTTCACATTTTTATTGTTATATTAATCCTTTTAAGCATTACCCTTTGTTGTTTATTGAATAGCATCATGCTTATTTCATACTATGTCTCAAATTTACAGAGTAATTTAAGACTTTAATCCTGTTATCCCAAATGCTTGCAAGGCCTCATGGCCAGGTACCATCTGTACATTTTCCAAATGTAATCTCTTCTGTAACCCAACCTTTTCAAAGTAAACCTAGCATAGAACTGAATCCATGATGGATCTCTCAGGATCTGATGCAAAATGTTCTCCCCATTTTATCAGTGATTTATTTACAACTACTCACTAGGTGAGGCCTTGAGCGACCTTATGGCAATTTCATTTAGATAAAATTACACAGGGTTTAGTAAAAAAAAAAAAAGACTCAGTGCTTGTAAGTGGCTATGTAATACTCTGTTCTTGTGTGTCACCAATAGACTTGATTCCCCAGGCTCTCTTTTTTTTTTATTCGGATGGGGTATATTTACCTTCCTCTTAGTCACTTGAACCTTCCTTGTATCCACAAATTCTAGAAGACCATGAAGACTCTAGAAATTATAGTTCAGAGTCTGGTTTGACTCACTTTTTCAGTATTTTAGGAGGTATTTCTTTGAGGAACACTGACAAGAATTCATCTAAACTATTTAAGCATTAATTCATTTTTTACCTCTCTCCTAGCCTATGTTTCTGTCTCCTTGTAAAACCATTGCTCTAAGTAGCTGATCACACATAATCATTTTTATGAAGACTGATGAAAAAAAGATAATTAATTTTTAAGACGTCTTTGTACCATTAGTTATTGCTCTCCTCTGATTTGAATAATCACCCTATATTTTCCTTTGTCTTTTTTCACACTTCTGCAGGAAAGGAGACTTTCTTAGTTTCCTTTTATGTCCTTTGCTACTTGTAAACCATTTTGGAAATTACCTTTTCTGATTTTTATCCCTGCATGCCTTGCTGCCTCCTTAATACGGACGTGAACAGACAAAGTGGCAGGCTCCTGCCTTTAGTACTAGAAGTAGAAAATTACTTCTTGTTACCGCAGGCAAATATGGGAGTCCATATCTAAAAGCCCTTCTCTGCAAGATGTTCTCAGGAAGCACCCTGTTCTCAGGAAGCACCCAAAGTCACAATGAGCGCAATCTTTAATGCTTAAAGAAAATTGGTTTGTATCACCTGGATTTTTTTTTTATTTCCCACAGATCTGACGTGGACTTACCATACTGTAGTTTAAAAAAAAAAATTTTTTATATCTTCCTGAGCAATCTTAGAAAGTTGGCTATTAAACATCAAATGGAATAATCTTTACATTATAATCTTCTTGGAGTTGCTGTGAGTTTATACATTACCTTTTCAAAGCATATAAGTATAGCACAACTGAAATGCAGCCAACTCTGCAGTGAAGGGCAATAGCCAGGTAGGCTGTTGACAAGGCAGAGAAAATGTTGGTGAAGGACAACGGTGCAACCCTTCTTTTCGTGAAAAAAAGTGTCACTCATTCTTTAATGTCCTTGCAGAGCAGACAAGGCCTCATTTTTTACAGTCTTGTATTATCATAATGGCTCTGTGTTATACACTGAGTAGTCACTAACAAGGCTACCCCCTGTCCTTTCTTTTTAATTACTTCCAGGTTAATGCATCACATTTCATTCAGGTTCATTTGCCCGGGCCACATTTTTCCCTTCTGGATGCCCATTCTGGCCTCTCTGTGCCTCAAACACTGATAATATGAATATCAGTCTCAAAGCAAAAAATATCTCTGCCTATCAGACAACTCTGTAATTTACATTTAGATTTATTTCATTTCTCAGACTCTGTAAGTTACAAAGCTGGGAACATTTTGGCCTGCAAAACCTTTTTCAAATAGCTGAAGCTGCATTCTCATCCTCTTTTCAAACCATCAGACACCAGGTGCTGACCCAGTCCCATTAACAAATTACTCACACGTCACACAATTAATCTTTCATTGCAATTCGATCAAGTTCACTCCCATCTCCATATTCTTCTTTACAATCCCACTGTGTAAAACCTGCACATTTTTGTCAGTGTTCATTTTGCCCTGGTCTGCACTGCTTCAGGCTGGGAAATGAAGTGACTGTAAATGTAATTTATAGAATCATTGGCTGTATGGAAACTCTTTTCAGGCTGACCTGATACGACAGGTTGTAATCGTTTCTTTGGAACCACTCTGGTTTGTCAAGTAGACAGACTTTTTTCTTTAAATATCCAAAATAACAGATTTGTTTGAGCAGGATTAGGTGGTGTTCAGAGCTCCACTGCTGTCTTGTCCTTTGTCTCTTTTGTTTCACACAAACCCTTTTTCTCGCAGCCTTCTGTTCATACTGAGGTTTGGAAAGAAAAAGAAGGGAATTCTAGCAGGCAAAAATTAGGTACAGAAATTGAAATCTCCACCCTCACCTTCAGGTATTTGAACTAAATTCAGTAAAAGCCTTTGCCATAGCTGGGGTGCAGGAGTATGTACTGCCTCTTTTGACAGAAATAGACCTCTCTATTCCCACTTCCCCCCCAGTATTCACATGCCACGGACAGGGCTCTGTATTAGCATTACATCTGCTTAGCACGGGGTGGTCAAATACTGTCATTTGGTTCTAGAGAAAGAATAGCATGCGGGCCGCACCATCTCGGCGTTAGCGCTGGCAGATCAACGTTGGTGTCAGAGGATTACTCTGACTACTGCATCATGAAAGAGGAGGATAAAAGTCCTATTTTCTCAGATGGACAACAAATTAGAGGGCAAGAAGGGATCTTAAAAGATTGCTTTCTTAATCTATCACCCAACCATGAGGCAGGTTCAACTCTAATTATGGAAATTCAGATAGATAATTGACTAAGCAGCTAAAAGACGTGCAATGTGGGGACCACACACCCTCTGACAACAAGGGGTGGATGCGGTGGGAGCAGGATGTGCAGTGGAATCACCACCCTTCTCCATATGGTTAGAAAGTTTTCTTTATTGTCTGAATCACTGTCACTTCAGTTTGTCTGTGGCTTTCATCCTGTCCATCAAAGGCATCAAGAACAGAGTATTCCACTTCTCTCTGTGATCATTTCCCTACTTTATTTTGTATCCCTCCTCATTGTTCTTTAGGTAGACAACCCCAAATATTTCAGTCTTTCCTTCTAGGACACGTTTGCTAGATCTCTGATTATTATCCTTGCTCTTCTCAGGATTTCTGCCTGGATTTATTACTGAAAAGCAGTGCTGGAAAACAGGACACAGCTTTCCAGGGATGTTTTACCAGGACTGAATAAAAAGACTTGGTTATTTTAAGGATGTGTCATGCTGTACAAGTTTCTACAAGCCCCAGTAAGACGATTGTCTTTTTTTTTTGAGGCAGTGGGTTGTTGTTCATTTCTGCTTGCTTTGGTTCTACAAAAATCCTCACCACTTTTTCAACATAGTTACTTACAGTTGTTTCTTTTTTCCTATTTGCACAACAGATCATTTCTGTCTACAACAGAAAACATTATTCTAACCAGCTCTTTAGCTGTTTTTGTGCAGTCCATGCAAGAAAGCTATGCAGCACAGTGCGAAATGCCATGTGGATGCCAGGGAATGTGACATTCTAAGATATTGCTCTATGGCTTCTCCCTCTATTCCATTAGGCACCATAATCGCTGTTTCCCAGCCTTTTTGCACTTCCTGAACCCTTAGGAGTTCTTAAGTATGGTCACTGAGTGAACTGGAATAAAACTCCTAAGAGCCAGCTGATTTTAAAATTGTTAACTTCTTTATGCCTTTAAAGCTCCCTAAGCCTGTGTTACCCTATCCAAAAATGAGGTCTTGTCCCTTACCTAGACCTATGAACTGTGACAGCCATTTGATCACAGTTTCTTTTTTCAGTGAAGGCATGCAAGAAAGTTAAAGATCTTTCCTGAAGCTGTCTCTTGAGATCTGTCCTTCTCCGTTGAATATCAGATCAACACTGTTCTTAATCTTTGTGTTAATGCCAATATTCTTAAAAACCAATTTCTTGCTGTCTTACATGTTCCTTCCTAGTTGAATCTCATGTTGCACTGCTTATTTTCTTTTTTTTTTTTTTTTTACTTCAGTGTGTTTTGGTTTTTTTTGGTTGTTTTTTTTTTTTTTTTTGTCCTTGGAAGCCTGACTTAGATTTGTCTTCTTGTAAAATCTTTCTGGCTCTTGAATCCAGCTTACTCATATTTGTATCTGACAAGCTTTTCCTATACAGATTTGTACCTATACCCATACTTTGTTCATTCTGTTTTGTTTTGGCTGTTTTTTTTTTTTTTTAATTTTTTTAATTATGTGAAAGGATGCCACGTAGAAGGCTTAAGAAATGAGCTCATGTGAACCTCACAAAGTTCAACAAGGCCAAGTGCAAGGTCCTGCACATGGGTCGGGGCAATCCCAGGCACAAACACAGGATGGAGGATGAAGGGATTGAGAGTAGCCCTACTGAGAAGGACCTGGCAGTACTGGTAGACGAGAAGCTCATCATGAGCCAACAATGCGTGCTCGCAACCCAGAAGGCCAATTGCATCCTGGGCTTCATCAAAAGAAGCGTGGCCAGCAGGTCAAGGGAGATTATTCTTCTGCTCTGCTCTCCCTGGTGACATCCCACCTGGAGTACTGTGTCCAGCTCTGGAGCCCTCAGTACAAGCTCTATGATTCTGTGTGTTATGTCAAATAAGCTAAAAAAAAATGATTGCTTTCAATTTTCTCCTGTTTACTTGCATTAGGATACAGTAACTGAATTGTTCTGGGAACTGATTTAGCATTCTCTTCTAAGGACCCTACGGGAGTATCCTGATCTCCCCTCATTTTTAGGGCAGTCTGTTTATAGATTCATAGAATAGTTTGGATTGGAAGGACCTTTAAAGGTCATCTAGTCCACTCACCCTTCTAAGGGCAGGGACATCTTCAAGTAGATCACACTGTTCAGAGTCCCATCCAGCCTGACCTTGAATGTTTCCAGGGATGGGGCATCTACAGACTCTCTGGGCAACCTGTTCCAATGTTTCACTACCTTCATCGTAAAAAATGTCTTCCTTATATCCAGTCTGAATCTACCCTCATTTAGTTTAAATTAAACTAAACTAAACTAAACTAGGGCCTTGCAACAGGCTCTAATAAAAAAGGTCCCTCTCCATCTTTCTTATGAACCCCCTTTAAGTACTGAAAGGCTGCATTAAGGTCTCCCTGGAGCCTTCTGTCCTCCAGGTTGAACAACCCCATTTCTCTCAGCCTTTCCTTTCCACCAGTATTCCAGCCATCTGATGATCTTCATGGCCCCCCCTTTGAACTCGCTCCAACAGGTCACTGTTCTGAGGACTTCAAAGCTGGATGCAGTACTCCAGGTGGGGTTTCCCTCCTTTCACTATCCTCTATTAAATGCAAATACACTCATAAAGTTAACTTAATCCTTTCCGAACTGCTCATTAAACGATAGCCCATAGATCAGAAGCCAGTACTCCAGTGCCGCCTCCAAAAGCCTACTCTGTTTTTAGCCCAAAACACAATTCTTGTTAATGGAAATTGGCACATGCAAGTTTTTCCACCCACGCTCTAGTTCCTTGTACTTACTGTACTTACCATGATCTGCCATGGTCATTACTGTCAGTATTATTAATACCATACGGATAAGTAGCTTAGGTCAGCAGTTGGTGCTAGCTTTCACCGGATGCCATGTCTGGTTGACAGTTATGTTCCTCTGCTGCCCTTAGGAAAGAGGCAGCCATCACCACCACTGCTCTTGTGCTTCTTTCTGGAAATGATGATGAATTGCCAAGCCTTGGAGTGTACTTAAGCTCTTCCTAAACTGCCAGTGAGGTTGGCGCTATACCTGCAAGACAAGACTTAGGGCCAGCACATGGCATCAGTATGAGTCAGGTTCAAAATAAACAAAAGGAGACGCAGAGGGAGAGTAAAAGGGCTGAGCTCCTTGCCAAAGGATGCTGTGTACAACCGATGTTTACATGGACTGGACAAACGAGAGAGAGAGTGTGATCAGCTGGGTGCTAGACATGTTTACAGAACTGAATCTTTTCCATTGTACATAACTTCCCGCAGTGGAGTACGTAGCCTGCTAGACACAGGTAAGTCCCTGCATTCCCCTTCAGGGATCAGAGATGGTTTGTTGTTGTTGCTATGTTCCCTTAGCGGTATTCCAGTTATCTCTGGAAAATCTCATGTTTTTGGTTGGTTTTTTTTTTTTTTTTTTTGCAAGCTGCTGGCATAAAGGTTTCTCTGCTTTCAGTAATACAAATATCTTTGCTTCGGAATAAAACCTCATTGCTTTTTGCCTTGATGGTATGTGTCTGCAGCAATCTTGGAGGACTGTGCATTTTACTTTTCCCATTATTAAGGGGGGGGGGGCGGGGGGAAGTGTATCTACCCCAGGTATTTTGCTATCTGATAGCAGCTGCGCCTTTCAGAAGCCCTCTGTGCAAAAGCGGCACTCTTCATCCTTTTGGAACATGACACTAGACAATCTCCCTTTGCCTTGGCTGAAATGGTGCAAATCTACCACAAAGCCCAAGGCTTTCAGTGTGCTGCTGCACCTACGATCTACGAAGCATCTTGGAATACTGTGGCAGGGGATTATGCAGTTCTGCATGTCAATATAATTAGGTGAGATAAAGGTGAAACTGGGAGGTCAGCATTCAGAGATGTCCTTGTTTTTGCAAGCTTAAGTAATCTATCCTGTTATGTTCACAGAGTTTTCCGAGATAAAGTCTCTACAAAACACAGATAGCAAGTCCTTTGCTATGTAACACTTAAGCTGTAACTTTTTTTTTTTTATTTTTATAAAGAACATAGAGTCATATTATAAACCTACAAGATTAAGTTCAAGGAGTTGTTCCTGTCATCAAGAGCCTGAGCTGAAAATGCAGCCTTGCATTGTAAATGTTATATATATATTTAGAGAGAATTTTCATAGCTGTAGAAAAAGAGATGGCAAACAGGTTTTTCTAGGTGACTGCATGCAGATGCAAAGCTGAGACATTTGCAGAAATTGCTTATTACAAATATAATCCAGGCTGTGAATAGCTGCTGTACCAGACAAAGGCCGATTCAAGGCACAGAAACATAGAGGAGCAAGAGCAAACAAAGACACCTCCTTGCCATGTGATTGCTTCAAAGTCTATGCTGCTGTTTTCTTCAACCTGCCGTGCCACTGCTTTGTTGATTGATTGGTTTTAAGAGAATCGTTGTTTTGCCATAGGCTTAATGAATTAATGTTGTTGGACGGGTCGAAGGTGGGCATTTAATTTCAAGGGCTAAACTGAGCAGAAAATCCATGAGATGACAACACCATAGTGCTAAGGTCCATATTAAAATGTACTCTCTATTGGATCATGGTTAGGGCTTCAGCCTTTGGGTTGTATATCCAGCATATCGTCAACTGCAAGGCAGACAGAAGGGCCCTGGGAGAGAGAATTGTCCAGCCTTTTTTTTTTTTTTTTTTTTTTAAGGTTCTGTAAGGAAAAAAATTGTGCTAATGCAAGGAGAGAATTTTCTGGCAAGTGGAGTCAGTTCACCTCCTCCTTTTGAGAGCTGGAGAGACAGTTGTTGTTTCAAGTCTGGCAAGAAAGAACAAAGCACATGAAGTTCGTGACACAATGCTGAGCAGGGGCTCCATCTTCCCTTTATTTGAGATTTAGGTAGCACACTGGTTTCTCTAATAATTTGTAAATGTTCAGATTCATCTACCCACATCTGAGCTGGTCCCCTCAGGCTCTCTTTCTAGTCAAAGGAGGGGGAGGCATGGCTGCAGACTAGTTTCTCTCTTCCCCATGTATGCAGCCGGAAGAGTTCAAATTGGCCTGTTCTATACATGAGAAAAGCCAGGATGAGTGATAAAGAAAAGCTGGGATGAATGATAAACTCTGCTGGGGATTTTTACATCAGTAACATCTGAAGTTAGGTGAGATGAAGCCTGCACAAGAGATTGTGTATTGTTCCGGGAAAAAAAAAAAAGAGCTTCCTTTCACTTTTATTATTAGCAAGAGCAATTTGTATAAAATGCATCTTGGACTCCATTATAGCTAGATTTTGTGCAGGGACCATACATTTCAGTGGCAGTGCCCTCCTGCAGCCCTCAGTCTGATGTTGCTAACAATAAGAATCTTCTTTCGTGCATGACATCTCCCAGGGAAGCATAGAGAGGTGTCATATCACAGACTTCTGGGCCTCATTTTTATATAATTAACTGGTTTGCCACCTGAAATGCTGTAATTAAGCTTTCATGTACAAAGCAGAAGCATATGCCACTGTCAAATGAATGTAAATGAGACAAGTCAGGCATTTCATATTAATTTAACTTTACTGTGATTAACTTTCTTCCATTTGTTAGTGGTGACCATACACACAAAATACTGGTGGCGACTATTGCTTGCAAACAAACCTGACAGGTTTCTTGGTAGGGTTATGTACTGTGCCGTGCACTAACAACTTGATGTATGTTAAAGGCAGGAGTTAATTCTGTCCAGCACTAATAATCTCAGTGATATAGAGAAAGTTTCACTCAGAGTTTTCTTACTCCTAGTCTGTAACATACGTCTGAGTTAGCATTGGTTGGACAGAAGATAGGTGCTAATGTACTTTGGTTTTGTAAGAATGCTAGAACTGTGTCAGAGTGTGGATTTCAAGTTCACAAAGTATCTGACCCTATGCTATGGTTTATCCCTACTCAGCAGCTAAATACTACGGAGCCTCTCGCTCAAGCTTCCCAAAGGAGGAGAGAAAATACAATGAAAAGCTTATGGGTCAAGATAAGGACAGGTAAAGATCATTCAGCAGTTATTGTCACAGGCAAGACTTGACTTGGGGACACTAATTCAATTTATTAACAATCAAACCAAAGTAGGATAATGAGAGAGAAAACGAGATCTTAATAACACCTTCCTCCCACCACTCCCCTCTTTCCTGGCTTAACTTCACTCCTGACTATCTCCACCTCCTCCTCTCCCTGACCAGCACAGGGAGAATAAGGAATGGGGGTTGTGGTCAGTCCATCACACATTGTTCTCTGCTGCTCCCTCCTCCTCAGGGGAAGAACTCCTCACATTCCTCCCTTGCTCCAGCATGGGGTCCCTCCCACAGGCTACAGTCCTTCATGAACTGCTCCAGCGCAGGTCGTTTTTCCACGAGGTGCAGTCCCTCAGGAACAGACTGCCCCAGTGCAGGCCCTCCATGGGCCACAGCCTCCTTCAGGCATCTGCCTGCCCCGGCATGGGGTCCTCCAGGGGCTGCAGGTGGATCTCTGCTCCTCCATGGACCTTCACGGGCTGCACCACAGGCTGCAGGGGAATCTCTGCCAGGAGGAATGTTACTCCTCCCCTTCCTTCTTCACTGACCTTGGCATCTGCAGCCATTCCTCTCACAAAAAATTCTTCACAATTGGCAGGCACGTGCCTCTCAGATTCTCTTCACATCTCCTCTCTTCACCTCTTTTGGACTGGCTGCTCTGAGTCGGACCCAGACACCCCCCAGTGGGAGGCCAGAGGGTGTGGCCATAAGGCCTCACGCTCCTCCTTCTCTGCTTCTGCTTCCGCTTCTTCACTGTGAGGGGTGGGTTTTTTTTATTTTCCCCTTCTTAAATACGTTATCACAGAGGCATTGTCACTGTCACCAATTGACTTGGCCCTGGCCAGCAGTGGGTCTGCCCTAGACCTGGCTGTCTCCACCAGACAAAGGGGAAACTTCTAGCAGGTTCTTGCAGAAGCTGCCTCTGTAGCCCCGCCTGCTGCACAAAACCAGCACAACGGCTCAGATAAAGATCTGCACTGCAGAGACCTGATTATGTGTTGGCTACACACACCCAACACACCACAATAGAACTCTATGAGGGATCATGGCATGGGCTGAGATAGGGGCCATAACTACCCACATTATATAATTGTTAAATTGCCCCCGATACAAGTTTGACAATATGCATGCCAATATGTCCATGCAGTCTGTGGGGTGACACAACAATTAACATGGAAATCACGTGTTCTGGGACGTGGCCTTCAAACCTGCTTACCCATTGCTTTGTCTCTCAGTTGGTTCAGCCACTAACTGGAATGATGCTTTGTAGACCATGTGTCTTCTGTTGAGTGAAATTAAGGGCTGTAGCTCATTTAAGAAAAATCAGAACTGTACACACCACCCATCCTGATTCTTGCTTGACATCCTTTCTTTTCCTTGAGAAACCAGTGTGATGGACATGCATAACTGTCCTGTGAAATGTTCTGATTGAAGGATCATTTTTGCTAGTTAAAATTTCAAGCAGGAATTTAGCTCGCCTATTCAGCATCATATTTATTGGGCTGGCAACTAGAAAATAATAATTATACTTACAAACTGCACAGATTGGAGCTGGAAGCAATGAGACAATAAAGCCCTACAATACCAGCTGTATAGCTGCCTCCAGGCTAGAACCGCACTTTGAGTCATCCCGTTTAGGAGCTGTCTCTAGCAGCTACTGAAGTCAACAGGAGCCTTTGATTTCTTCTCGGTGGGTGCTGGATCAGATTGCTATTGTCTCCTTTTAAAGTCTAGGAACAAGGGGGCAAAAGGCAAGTTTAGTGAGCTGCACTCTGGATAAAATAATATCTCTTTAAGAAGAACTATTGCCTTTGGAGAAACATTAAATCTGCAGGAGGATAAGAGTTCAGGGCACTGCAATCACTACATAATAGTAAAATTTCATCAGCAAGCAAGGACAAAGCTGATTTCTGCAGTAATGCTTGATGTGCAGCGTGGAGATTTGTAAAAAACAAATCCATGCTCGGAAAATGGAAAACATTTAGAAAGAAAACCATAACAATTAACAGTGCAGTTTGCATGCAAGGTGCTTGAAGTTAAAAAGGTATTATACACTAATCTAAAACTTTACAGTGATATGAAATTTATCTGCTGTATACATGTACAATTTTTATTTTGTTCTGGTGACCCGTGCAATGCGCCAATCATTTGGAAAAAAAATTGCCCAAAAATTCAGCTGGATGAATTGGTTAGTTAGAGCACTACCCATTCCTTTGTCAAGGCCGGTCACACAAGGGTCAGGTTGTTCTGCCAGGAAAATGTCCTAAGAGGAATATTTTATTTTATCTTTGTCAGCACATTGAAAAGGATTTTACTCAAGTCACCTTTGTATATTTTATTCATTAGGGCATGATCCTGAAAGGCTATAGTAACCCTCTGCTCGGAATGATTTTGTGCAGTCTGAGGATGATGAGTACTTGTGAGGACGTGCAGGGGACCTCATAGGATTAGGTCCTTATTTTGGCCATCTGTGTTCGTATATTGGACTTCTGTTCTGAGTTGAAAAATGGGACAGGTTAATTCTTTCAGACAAGGTGCTGAAACTGTGCTAATCAAAGCATCCCAGTAAAAGGTACAGGATGAACAATGAATCTTCTTGGTTTTATCTAATTAAAAGCAATTCTAATTTTGTTTTAATATAGATTTGCGTATTTAGTATTACAGATATTGGAGAGAGAAAGGAAAGCAATGATCCCGCACAGCCTTTCTCAGGAAGGGCTTAATTTGTTCTTGCCTGCCGATTTTGATGCTCTACCTAGGTGCTATCGAATTAAAATTGTTTATTAGTTTGTGGGAAGATTTACTGCAGCGCGGTCCTTCTGAGAAAAATAAAAACTTCTCATCCCTCTTTGGGGGTTTGGATCAAGGAATAGAAAATTGTATTCTGAAGCTGAAGTTAATGAGAACTCATTCTGTTCCTTGTGGACCAAAGTGCCCCACATTCCCCGCAGAGGGGATGGGGAAAAAGCTGGCTGTTCTCCCTCATCATCCTGAGGCTTCAGCAGTGAATCTGTAGCGTGGGCTTGTAGGCTGGAACCTGTTACACCTCAAGTGAAAAAAAAATTCTGTTTCAATGTTAGTTACTCTTCCTTCTCATTCTCCGCAACGTCAGTGGATTCAAGGATAGATCTCGAGACAGGACTCTAGTTATCTTACTGTGGTGCTGCAGCGCAAAATGGCGAGGTGCCACCAACTACGCAGCGGAATCATATTTTTTTCTGTCTAAGCATTTTTAATGCAGTGCCCAGGCACCTTGGAGATAAATTTGTCATAATCAATTCCACTTTTAAAGGGGTGGAAAGCTCTTATCCCATTTTTCATTTTAAACCACTTTTTGTGGTCCCTCTACCTCAGTGGTTGTCTTTCAGGAGCGATGCTGATGGGTTTTGCTCCACGATTCATGACTGGAGAAGTAGTGTGCAAAATTGATGGGTCTTGTATTATGCTATCAAGGTGACTTGTTTGAATGGACTGCTTTGCTTTCCTATCCATTAGCAGAGAGTACCCTTCATTAGTAAAAAATCCAATCAACAGACTGCATAATTGCCATTTTTGTCTTACTTAATGGAAAGAATCTTGTTGCACTGCATGTTTTCAACTATGTGCAACAACCTTCACATTACAATGCAACAAATTAAGCAGAGCTTTTACAAAAGCCATTTTTTTTACTAACAGTTATAGACTGCAAAGTTTATATAGCTTGCTTTGAGCTGAAAATTTCAATTAGAGGTTGAACTCTATATAACAAAGAAGCCTCAATAATTGAGAATTAAAACTCCTTCTGAATGCGTAGCTTGCATGGAGTCATCAGACTTGGAAACTTGATTTAATAGTTGTCTTTAGGAGACATCAGGAGTATGCATATGTTCTGCTGCCATTTCAACACCTGAACATTCTGGAAGACAGTCTTTTTTATTATACTTAATGTGTGGCTGCAGAAGTGTGGGGTTTTTGTTGTGATCTCATGATTTCATAGAATCATTAAGGTTGGAAAAGACTTCTAAGGTGAAGTCCAATCATCAGCCCAACTCCACCATACCTACTAAACCATGTCCCAAAGTGCCACGTCTAGATGTTTTTTGAACACCTCCAGGAATCGTGACTCCACCACTTCCTTGTGCAGCCTGTTCCAATGCTTGACCACTCTTTCAGTAAAGAATTTTTTCCTAATATCCTATCTAAACCTCCCCTGACTTAAGGCCATTTCCTCTTGTCCTATTGCTAGTAACTTGAGAGAAGAGACCAACACCCACCTCACTACAACCTCCTTTCAGGTAGTTGTTGAGAGCAATAAGGTCTCCCTTCAGCCTCCTGTTCTCTAGACTAAACAATCCCAGTTCCCTCAGCTGCTCCTCGTAAGACTTGTTCTCCAGACCCTTCACCAGCTTTGTTGCCCTTCTCTGGACGTGCTGCAGCAACTCAATGCCTTTCTTGTACTGAGGGGCCCAAAACTGAACACAGTATTAGAGGTGTGGCCTCACCAGTGCCGAGTACAAAGGCACAATCACTTGCCATTTTTTCAATTAAAGAGTATTCTTCCCTAATCCCTGTTCTCAGGACAGATTTAATTATTAGCAGTACTGTAAAACTTCACTAAATAGAAAGAAGAACACATAAACAATAATTTTAAGGACAAAAATTCATTTATATAGTCTCTCAACTCCATATATGTATGTGGAATTAAAAATTTGTTGTTAATGTCTAACTGAAATTAAAAGGAAGGCTTTAACTTCAAGATTCTTTCCGTGTGCTAAATGCAGTTTCTGGAGTTTACTTCTGACACGTCTTCATTTCAGATCAGTACTACAGTTTGGATCTTGGCAAAATAGTAGCATTTGAGTCCATATTTGCTGGCCATGGCCCTTGTGGCTTTCTCCACAGTCTGAAACACTCAAAGGGCAGACCGCCTTCCATGCTACCTTCTCTGTGTCAGCTGCTGCAGCTACCATGAGCAGTATTGTCTGGCACGGCAGCAGAGAGGTATGACCATTATGTGGACTCCTCTCTCTCCTTATGTTCTTCTTTAGCTAGGGAAGTGAATGGGAGCAGAACTAACTCTTGTATTTAAGACAAAAATATTCTTAGGTTTTATGGGAGCTCATATTTATCTCTGTCAGACTTTTCCTTCTCTTTATTCATTCAAGGGCTTTGAGAACCAGCAGCCCAACAGCATTGCTGTTCTGAGGATATTCTGATATATGTCTTCAAATAGACAAGACACCTGTGGCCACACCAACCCTGGATCACCCACCATCATTTCCTTCATGACCTTTAAAGATGTCAGATGAGACTGGTTTTTTTTTTTCCCCCAGCTGCTTCATTCTGCACTAGATGCAATTTCAGGTCCCAGAAGTGAAATCAGGCAGCATATTTATCAACTCTGCCTCCCAGTCTCTGCACTTCTGTCTTTCTATAGTTTATTTTTCTAGCTAATATACCACAGATTTAAAAATAGGGGTATGTTACCCTCTCAAATTACACACAATTCTGGTACCAGCAGAGGAATAAGCTCATTTAGATGAAACGAACTATTTTCTTTTGGTGGAATGAAATACCTTATCTGTCTCTGTTTGGATTGCATTCAAATGTTATGCTTGGTGTATTTTTGGTATGTTGTCAGAAAATATTTCCCTTAATAATGCTTCAGTGTATGCTGTTGCATGGATCGCAAAAAAGAAAAAGCTGCCTTACTGGAACAAAAGTACAGAGGGGTTCAAAATGTGCTCAGCGAACATATGAAACTTCATGGCTGTCTCAGAAACTGGGAAGGAGATAAAAATTGTATCTGGATCACCTCTTGTTTATTCTTCACTGCTGTCAGTGACCAGAATGCTTTATCAGCATGGTTTTACAGTGAGATGTCGAGCCCCGATCTGAATACTATACTTCAGGTAAAACAATGTAGGAAATGTATTTGGAAACGCAGAAAATGTGCTTGCTTCATGTGGCAAAATAATTTTAAACAAATTGATTAATTGGTAGCATAGTTAATTTAATAGAGATGGTAATTTTAGAACTTCTTACATATAGGAATATCGACATGAAATTAGACTGAAAATTGATAAAATCTGTACTTTGTCATATTCTTTTTACTTCATAAACTAGAAAAACATTTCCTGAAACTTTTAAGTGAAATTATTTTTCTGCTGCAGTTCAGTTGTGTAAAACCCACACATCACTTTAAAAAAATAGAAAATGGTACAGTAATGCTTTTTTTTTTTTTTTGGGCTGCAGAAAACAATGTTGTCATGTAATTGCTTTTTTCTGAGCTCTTTCACTTGAACCTGGTTGCTTATTATAATGTTTTAGGAGCCATAGCTTAGGGTTTATTGACCCCTGCTTGTTGCTCATTTGTTTTATAGTTACTGAGTACTGTAAGGCTTGGAAAGATCAGTGTGAAAATTATAATTTGGTCCTGTTCATTAGAAATGGAGGTGGGAAAAGTGTTAGCAGTAAATGTCTTCTTTTTCAGCTTTTATTATAAAAGCCTGAAGGGCTGCGGTACCTCAAGCTGCTCAGCATTAACTCATTTAGTTCCAGAAAGTGTGGCTTTGAGCCAGACTGAGGACTGGTCATATGAGGTAAAACAAGGAGAATTGTGTGTTGGAGGGAAGCTGTTTATAACAAGTGCATCTGAGATTTTTTTTTTTGACGTGGGTTTTTTCAATCTCCTAAGCAGCTGTGTTACCGTAATTAATAGGGAACTAAAAGTAACTCAGATTTTTTCAGGTTGCTGGCCCATGCTCTTTTGACAAAGCGCCTGATTCAGAGCAGTATCACATCTCATGGCAGCCACCACCTCCTGGTGCTGTTGTACTGTTTTGTAATAAAGTTGCTATTATAATTTTTCATTCTGCGTTCACACGGACTAGTGTATTACCTATGGTCCATAAGCCAGGTGTCAAGCTTGGCTGCATGCAGCTTGAAGAGGCTGATCACAAACATTTATATCTTGATAATGTCAAAATATTAGAATATTACATATTAATTTAGCCCACCAACATGAATAATATGGTGCACATATAAAGTAAAAATTGATGTGGTAATCAAAATTATTTTACTGAGTGAAATGAAATGTAATGCAAAATGAATGTGAAGAATCAGAAAGATGTGTTAGACCTTTAGAGTTTTACTGGTAAGAAAAGCCATGGGTGTTTGTGCCTTCTGTCTGCTGCTCAGGTAGAGAGGGATCAGTGGAATGTACCTCACAAGATTACTTCAAATGCTTTTATCTGAACAGTCATGTTTGAAGAAATCAGGAAGCTCTTTTCATAAGGATTTAATTTTCAGGTGTGAATTACAGAAAGAGGTTTTGCATGGTAAGTGAAATCTTCCTCAACGTCTAGCACAAGTGGTATATAGCTCAATAGGCAATACAAGCACTTTTTCCTATTAAAAATGTCCTATGTATCTGTTTGCTTCTAAGGGAAGTTAAAGAAAGATGAAATGTAGAAAGAAAACTTACTGCGTACTTCAACTGGACTGTGTACTTCAACTCTGAGTACATCAAATTATGATAGTACAAAGAAACATTGAAGGGAAAAAAATTACATACTGTATTTACATGAATTCTAAGAAGTTGTATAGCTTTTTAAAGTCTAGTTATACAAAAGAAACAGTGAATTAACTTGATGACTGTTTGAAAGGGTTAATTCAAAAACACAATATCTCCAAAGGACTAAAAGCCTTGGAATATGTTTCTAAAAGCTTCTCAAACTGTAAGAAATGGTAGCTTAAGATCTATAATTTTAAATGTAAGTATTTATTTTAGGATCAGAAGGTGCTAGGCTGCTAGTAGCATTTGGTTCATTGAAAATTTCAGTAGATACATAGTTTTGTAACGTTTTGTTTTCTTGATAAACTACACAGTAATGTCCTGAACTGTCAGTTTTCTGTTGTGGACTATTACCCACTAATTCAAATGAGCAGATTGACTGTGCTCAGGAAAATGAATTTGTACTTCCACCTTCACTTGGTAGGTCATCCGGTGAGTATTTAAGACAGTTTTTTGCTCCTAGCCCTTTTATTTTAGCATATCCTCAGCAACTGAAGACATCCAGTGAATGGTTAATTATTTTTTTACTTTACCATACATTTTCTTTTTGTTTGAGACACTATTCTATTTAGTCAAGCGTATTGGACTTTGCAGATAGTAATTTGTACTGCAGTCTGTAAAAAGGGTTAATAAGTCTAAACAGCTGAGGTGCAGCAGACTGTAATGGAACTTTAGAAATAGTTGTATTTCTACTCATCCACTAAAGATGCATTAAGGCCCAATTCTATGGTTACTCTATGCAATTTCAAGCTACCAAAGGCAGCCTTGTATGACAGCTTTGCCTATTGCTTGCAAGGAGAGTTGAGAAATGACTGTCTGATAGGCCTTCTCTGCACCTTTCCCTGAGTTCTCATTATACCTCTTATTTTTTTCAGCTAAGGTGGGAAATGTAATTAGTACATAATGACAGTTACAACAGCCCCAGAAACATGAGATTGATTCCCATGACGGCTGAAAACCTCTCCGTGCAGTATGTATAAACAGGCTCAGCTTCCGAGTTTTAATTAACTTTATTAATGTTTAGTGCAGGAAGTACAAAGGCAACTTAAACAAGGATATAAAAAGCACTGGAGCATTGAAACACTAGTTTCATGTAACCGAATCTTATTGAAAGACATATTTTTCAGCATTTTGTAAAGAAAAATAGAGTAATTTAGAAGAAAGATATTAGATACCTAATACACTCTTATAATATGGAAGCTTTAAATAATGGAGCAAAGATACTAATAGTAGCTTCCTACTTGGTAACATAGGTAGCAATTCTTTATGATGTGCAATTAATAAATACAATAGCGAACATGTAACAATGTACAATGACAGTGCGGTAAAAGAGATGCAATTATGTGCAAGATTCCTATTGTGCCAGCAAATAAGACTTTACGGGCTACTGGAAAATGAGTTTGTGAAAAACCAATTGTAAAAACCTTTTCCATTACATGTTTCTCTTATAGAAACATATTAACTCACATTTGAAAAGATAAAAAATTACACTGGTAAATAACTTGTAGACGTTTTCCCCCACTATGGACACAATTGCAAACTCTTGCAATCATAGAAATTGTATATATTATTTTGATATAATAATCATAACTAAGCTTAACAACAGTGATCTATTAATCACACATAAAGTATATTATTTGCATAGATTTTCTGTTTACTGTCCATGGATTTCGATTTTATAAATACATATATAATTCAGTAAGCTTTGGTGCTCTTTAATAAACTCAAACTGGAACATGGCTGATTTATATGATACATATTTCCTATTACTATAATTGCAAAGGATGCTATAATAATAACTTTTTAGATGCTAAAACCTCTTAAGTATAGCAACTGCAGTAAAAAAAGACAATACCTTTGATGTTATTTACTGATCCTTATTCCCAGGCCTAATAATTTAACAATATTTAAAAGATATTTCTGTTTTGAGAAGCTCTCAAAACATGTGGTCAGCAGTTTGTCCCCTGAAAGGATTGTGCCTTGGAATAATTTAGTATCTGTTTCTATTTTTTGTATGCTCAGTAGGTAAAAACATATAATAAAAACAATCTTGCAGTTATGCAAATCTATAGTATCATTTTGTACAGTCTTGCAAACAACCAGTTTAGAAGTAGACCATTCATCCGTGTAGAAGTTGGGAACTCAGAAATATGCAATGTCAATAATAGAAAATTAGTGTATCTTTGAAGACGTAGACTATTATAGCTTGTTTTTAAGCTTTGATTTAATCCTTTATATGATTATTCTACAGCGCTCGCAGTCTTGCCAGAAGAGCTTCTACTTCTTCAAAGGCTTCTCCCTTAGAAGGAGACCCAATACGATCTATTTTCTTTTCTTTGTTGCTTTCTCCATGACAGGCTTCCTTTCTTCCAAAAGCCTTGTTCCACGCTGTAGAAGAACTTGTTTCCACATCATAAGTAACCTCTTTGGTGACTGGGCTTCTTGTCAAGTTTGAACTGATACTGTGGTGCGAACATGACTTCTCTAGTTGTCCTTTCTGGTTCTCTGCAGAAGATAAAACAAATAAACCTTATTTCACAGTTAAAATACTCAGTTTCAATATTTTTTAATATAAAAAGACTTTTTTTCTCAGATGAAATTTTACATGCAGATGATGTACTAGAAGGAGTAATGATTGCCAAGGAGGCAAGACAAAAAATATCACTTCAAAAGCAGCGAGCTTGGTTCCTTGGAAGTGATACAGACTTTACATGAGCTCATTAGATTAGTATCTGTATGTCCTACAAAATCACAGATAGAGCCTGACAGGATCCTCCTTTCTTACTACAGTCTAAGAGAAAACAGAGTACTCAGCACTTCACAGTATCTTCCAAAGTTTTATCTGGTTAATTACATTTTCTATGCATTTTTTCAGTTGTTCAAATTTTAAAAATATATTTCAATTTAATTATCCATTGTAATAACTCTTCTTTCCTTGGTAATCTTTTAGGCAGCTAAGAAATTTCAAGAATTTGCATAACTTGCCACTTTTTGCTAAACATCACTAGTATTGACTGTCACAAGAAGTTCCACTCACAGTTAAAATCCAGGAGTTTTGCTAGGTTGACGTGTATTAACAGATAAATTTAATTTCTGTTCCTCCCCAAAATCAAGTGACTGTTCTCAAAACCAGCATATGTGTGTTCCCTCTCATAGAGTAGAGCTCAAACTTTTTAAAAACAGGTGTACTCAATATTCATGTAACCTTGAGCAAGGCTTGAAAATGGCTTCAACAAACTTGACATGACATTTAAAGTTTTTTGGTTATTCGCTGAAAGATGTTCCATCATCCCAATAGTAATGACTTTGGAGCATAGGCAGTCACTCATGACAGTGTGTTTTATGTGAGTGCTGAAAATTCCTACCGAAAACAGCTTGTACATTAAAAGGCAGCTGCTGAAGATATTTACTGCACTGTCATTTCCTGACCAGGGGCTCTTGGTGATGGATGAGGATTTTACACCCTTTGTTGGACAATCTCAGCAAATTCTGTAAGAACAATCACCTTTTGGCAAGTGGAAGAAAATAAATATCTTCTTTCTATCATCTTCTAAATCAGATTAACAATTCTTAATTAAAAGTTGATAATAGTGAAATTTTGCACTTAGATTAAAAATTTAATTTCTATTTTATGCTATGGAAAATGATTTGACCCTGAAGATGCAGCAGCACACATTTCCGTTTTCCTGAATCACAGGAGGCCAAAGATTAGGTATAAACACATCTTTATAATTACATATAATGAATTCATCATGTATAATTAAAATATCCCTGTTATGTACACTCTTAAGTATCCCATTCTATTTAAATGTTTACATTTATCGATTCTGAACACATATTTGCAGGCAGATAAAAGCCTGCTACCTGTGTCAATATACAAAATACTAGCTGCACCATCGTCTTTTTTTTTTACATTCAGTCTAGGGGCAGTGGGAAAAATACTTGGTGTTTTGAAAACCAATACTTTTTTTTAAAGTAGAAAAAACATATTGTCATTTAATCATAGGTAAAATATAGGTGTTAGACTTTAAAAAGGCAAAAATAAATTAGGTACTGAAAGTAAGCTTCTCAAGTGTACCAACACCCAAATTTTAACTACTTTGCAGTTCAGTGGAGTCTTCACCCCAAAATACTCAAGTCTGAGGAGCAATTAGTTATGATGAACTAGACAGAATAACAGAGGTGGTGAACACTTATGAAGTGAGGCCTCAAAGTAAAATCCAGCAATATTTTCCTCAGTTTCCTGTAGTGCATGAGGGGCAGGATAAGGTGCTTTAGAGTGAGATTTAGAACAGCAAATACTCAAAGCAGGGAACTGCTGCAAGTTAGCTATTAAGAAGTAGTAGATGTTGGCATCTATCTGAACTCTTGTTCTGTTTTGAAACTCGGTAAGTGACTTAGTCTTGCGCAAAAGCGTGTCCCATAACTTGCTGCCTACAATCTGGAATTGTTGTATGGGGATAGTGACTGAGTAAAACTCAGTATAGCTGTGTCCTTTTTCCTCCCCTTAAACCAGCAGCAATCATGCTGATATTTGTGACCTTCTAGGCATAGACTAATGAGTGGAGCATTCAACTTGAAGGACTCCCTTCAGTCTGAGGGGTCCTGCAACAATGGGAAATAGGATTAGGAAAGTGCCTTAATCACTGGCCAGTTTATGTGAGTAGTCCTCGTTTCATCTGTTGTAACTCCTGTCCAGTGATGATGCCATGATTCACTGGAGAAATCACAAATTGTCATGTTCTTAATACATGACACTTTACCCTAGTGATTAGCAGCACTTCCTAAATAATGAGAACACTTTGGTCTGAGCCATACTGAAAAAATACTGAGCAGCTAGTGCCAATTGAAAAAAAAAATTAAAAAAAAAAGATGTGGGCATATATTTTATCTAAATCCTGTTTTATAATCTCAAAGTTGTTATTTCAGTTGCTTCCTGTGTATGTTCTTTTAGGACATGGTTTAGTGGACATGTTATGTTAGGTTGATGGTTGGACTTGATGATCTTGGAGGTCTTTTCCAACCTTAAAGATTCTATGATTCTATGATTCAGTCAAGGAGGAACTTCTCCATACAGCACTGCTATGCCTAAGTGCATGTCCAGTAGTAGCAGACGTGTAGGCAGGCAGTTCCCATTCAGAAACACTGAACTTTGCTAGGCCTGGCTCAGAAAGCACAGGCATTTGCTTACAGTCGCAGATTTCACTTTGATAAATACGCACCTCAAGAATTAACTGCTGTAATACTTGAGGTATATATGCTGCTGGTGGCATTCTTCTTATCAGAGTGAAAGATCACTTCCATTTCAGTTAAAGTGTAACTTAACTTAGGTACTAGCAAGGAAAAAGTGTCACTAATTCCTCAGAAACATTCATGTCTAGCCTGCTAATTTTTATTTTAATCAAGCAGGAATTAATTTGTGTTAAACCCAAACTCTTAAACACCCTGTACGTTTCATACACGGATTCAAAGCTTGCATGTATGGGTGATTTGGTACCCCATTCACTCCACAGTCATGTCTTGGGATTGTTATCACTCTTTTCTCAAATCTTATGCTATAACGGCAAAATCGAAGAGGTGCATTTTCAATCTATAACTGCTGAGGTGGGTGGTTTAAAAGAGCCAATGCACCTTGCATATGAATTAAAAACTACATGGCTGCAAGCTGCTGCAGGCTAGCATGTAACTTTGATCAGAAAAGTAAAAGAGCTGCACTTGTTTAGTTTAGTGTGATAAAGGTTATAATGAATATATTTACTTTCAAGAAAAGCCCTAAGTCATGATGAGCTGACAAAGTAAGGACAAAAATGAGCATTAATACATTAATACATTTCTATTTGAAATTAAAACCTTTTGAACCATCAGAGTAACGAAGTTTTGGAATGCACATATATAGAAGGGAGAGAAAAACCATAACCACTTATAAGCAGGAATTTGATCTGTTTCTGAAAACAATATTTGATATGGCTGCCTGCAACAGCAAGGAGGTGGCTTAGTGACACTGGCCACCATGATAATCCTATGTTTCTAGAACAAGGGTACCCACAGAAAATCCACAAACCACACAGATATTAACAGACTTTTCTGAACTACTTTGAACCATTACATCAGGGACATACATAAATTTGATTTGTGCTTTTGATAGTAAACTATATTTGAAACAAATTGCAGAATAAAATAAATATATTTACATATACATCTTGGTTCAAATACACTTTTAAAGAGTTGAATATAATAAACTTATAGAAGGTTAAAAGAAAACTACTCATGAAAGGCACTTCTACATGAAGTCTTGTTAAGAAGAAAGCTTACATTTCTGGAGATGTACTATTTGTCCACCTACTGTAGTAAGGTGTACCTTCCGGCAGTAGCAAGACAAAAAAGAAATCAGACATTAAAAATCACTGGATAAAGACAGAAGTTATTAATTTGCTATATGTACTGGAAGTAGTTGAGACAAGTTTCTAATGCTTGGTCACTTTTAGCAATCAAAACTTGTCATTAACCTGTATCATAACAAGCACTATGCAGATAAAAAAAAACCCCAAAACTTGGAATTCACATTTAAGTTTTCTAAATGCTGGGGTGAGAAGACGTTTACCCATAATAGTTTTGACTTTACTGCTATGGAATACCTCCAAGCACAGGCTAGGCAGAGATCACATTGTACACTACGAAAGTCTCAGTGTCCAGATTCCATGACATTTACATCTTTTTCTTTCCCTTGTTCAATATCTAACTCTTGTGGATCCTTCAGACCTATTAAAATTCAGTTTTCACAGATAAGAATTCCCTGAACATTGCTGTTAATCAAAAACATTTCAAAATCATATTCACATAACCTAGAGCCTACTATTATCTAGATACAAGTCTTTTAAAATTACTTTGATTAACAGCAATGCTCAGGAAATTCTGTTGACAGAAAATTGTGCTTAATAGCTTTCCATAGTTTAAAAGATGTCCTAGCATAGAATAACTTATAGCGATATGGTTATGATCTATTAAAGGCTACACTCTTTATATTCAGAAAAAGGAAATAGCACGCTAGCATGTGAACAAAAAAAAAAATCAGACCTGCCTGCTGTGAACCTGGGGAAGCAAAATATGATCATTTGGAGATTTTAAAATCCTACATAATCCCGTTATATATTACATTTAATAGAGAACAAAAATGATTGCAAGAGACTCATTAAAGTAGTGATATGGATTTTTAAAAAACTACTAATAAATATTTAAAATAAAAAAGGACTTTGAAAAGCTTTATTTCATTGCATAGTTTCTCAATAAAACTCTTGATACTAAGGATGTATTTAGTTTTTATGTAAATACTTGTACACCGACTGAAAAATAAAGTTGCAAATACAATAAGGAGAACTGCATTACATAGCATTATATGCTTGTATTGCAGTCATACATCTCAATGTAGGGCATGACAAAATCGGAACATAAGAAAGAACAATGGCAGTTACAACCTCATTACATCTTTTACCAAGTTAACAGGGAAAAATGCTCAAAAACCCAGTGGAATATTTCAGTCTCTCAGCCTTGTGCTCCATGTGCTACATCATATTCCTGAAGCTATGTCTATGCTAAGATTTTTCTTAAGCCCACACATACTCACCAATCTTACCATCAATGCAAATTATTTTTACAAAATGAGTCACGACCTGCCTGTGTTAGAAGGTAATGTGAGGGCACGACCCCGGGTCAAATGGTTTTGGGTTGGTAAAAGTAACAGCCCTCATCGCTGGCTCCTCAGTGCAGTGCCATAGTTTGTCTCAGGTTTGCTGCCCCCAGTGCGTAGAACTGAAAGTCAGGGAAAAGCTACACCACCATGTGCCGTACTCACATAGTTTCCCAGCACAAGAGCAGGTAAAAGAGCATGTGCTTTTGACAACAGTGTGATATGCTGATTCTGGATGCACCTGTACAGCATTCGCACAAGCTGGAATGCTTGCAGCAGTCCAGCATCCGCATGGGAGTGCTGTCCAACTTCCACAAATTACATCACGCACGTTCCAGTGCAATCCTATCAAGTGTGTTTAGACCATGGTCACATACCATAGGCCTTGTGAGGATAACAGTGTAGAACTCCATATGCTCCATCTAAATAAACAGAAGCCCTCGAGAAGTTAGTCTGGAGATGTTCCTGAAGGGTCTTCTTGCCAATACCAAAGTATAAAGCATTGCTGGTGCTTTGCTGAAGATATGAGGAAAACAGTAAAACAGTTTCTAAGCGTGAGCTACTTTTTCTGATGTAAACCAGGCAATACTCAAGTGGTTGAGATTTACTTAGATAGAGTCTTAATTTGAAAGGGTGAATATGACCACTGTTGGCAGACCTTTTGAGGACCTCTGTTTTTAAGTTCAGGACAAGGTGGAAGTTCTAAATTCCCACCTCAGCTGCACCTAGCTTCAGCTCTAAAGTGGATAGCTCTATTAAGTGTAGGTAGCAAAGTTTTGGTAGTCAGGAGGTCTGCAGGGGTGGCGTCTGTGCCCTGTGCTGGACACAGCCAATTCCAGATGGCTCCAAAGGACCCACTGCAGGGCACAGCTGAGCCCATCATCCCCTTCTGCCATTGGTTCACTCCCTATAGGGACTGAGTGTAACCTGTGGTGAAAACAAGGGGGTAGGAGAGGAGTCTGGAGTGAAGCTGAGCCTGAGAAAGTAGGAGGAGTGTGTTTTCTCTAAGTGCTTTGATGCTTTTTTATTTTTGTTTCCCAACACCCAAATCAGTAGTTATATATATATATATATATATATAAAATAGCATTAAATTAATTTCCCACCAAGAGGGAGATTGAATGAGTGGCTGGGTGGGAATCTGGCTGCCACCCAAAGCCAACCCATCACAACAGCTGAGAGAGAAGACAACTCCATCTATCTTTCATCACTCCCTGTAAAAATCCCACCAGTTCTGAAAATTGTCATTTTGAATATGCAGATTCCAAACTCTTGACTTTTTACTATCAGAAACATCAACAAGAAAATAATTATTGTTTTCCTCTCAAGTATCAAATAAGGGTCTTGTTTCTTGCACTGACTCCCCATTTCTAGTAGAGCTTAAGATACTGGACACTTGTGAGCCCGATTTTTTTTTCTGGCACCCATCTTTCCTTAATATTATTTATACAGCCCAAAGTTGGCCTTCTGAAATCCATTCCCAGAGCTTGGCATTGGTGTTAGAACATCACAACAGTTAATTCCCCTTCTTAAAATCCTTACTACCCAGAAGCAGAATTTAGACATAATATGAAAGATTGCTATAGCTAGAAGGTCCATGTCTATTACATAACATCACTCATAAAAAAAAATGGGATAGGTCCTTGCTGGATAGTATAAGGAAAATACTTAAAATACTTTTTTTTTTTTTATTGCCACTTTTTATTAGTTTCATATTTTTTCAACAATTTCTGTGACTGACAAGGGTAGGACTAGAGAACATCCCTGAAACGTTAAAGAGGTGCTGTGTGTTGTTATGACATATTTCAGTTATACCCTGCAGCCCCAGCCCTAACACCTAAAGGAGGGGTAGCTGTACTCAAATGATTTTTGCTTGATAAGTAATTTCTTACATCTTAATATTTTATGCTAAATGCTCACAATCTGACTAACCTAAAGCAGATAACAATTAAAGAGGCACGAAAAACTGTTACTGATTTCTGGGACATTAAAAAAAAATTATGCATGTTTAATTTAATAGTTACTGCTGTTCTTGAGTGCTGCATTAAAAAGGTGTGAAATACAAGGAATAAATACTAATCAACAAGTTCAATTTAGATGAGAAAAAGTTTTCAGAAACAGTAAATGTTTTTTTGTTCATTTGAAAGGCAAGAAGAGGGTATGTCAGCACTAAGTGAGGCTAACATAAATGATTTAGAGAAATTAAATTTCAAAGAAAATCAATTACAAACTCTGAGCACAGTAATTTGTGATGAGAGGAACTATACTGGACCAGATCCCTTTTACTTAGTCCTAAAGCAAAGCCTTTAAAAATTCTTTTAATCCCACACCTAACTACAGCTTCTCAAAGACTACTTTAAGCTGCTGTTGATCACTCAATCTTTTTCCTATCTTTTCCAAATGTACTTTGCATTTGCATTGAGTTGGGATCAATTTCTCTGTTTAAACTAATGTAGTCTCACCTCTAATAGGGCAATGACTTTTGTTAAAGGAAATGCAACGTCAAATTACTGATATTTAAATGAAAGTCTTGAGTGCCCATCAAGATGAAAAGAGAACAAAAGTGAGGATCAGACTACTGACAAAATCACCCCAGATTTTAATGTAAGTAAGAAAATAAACCTCTGAAGTTATCTGGCGGCTAATTCAGACTTTGGAGTCTGGCATCCTCCCTATTTCACTCGGAATTACAGTGGATCTTCTGTGTCTCCTCATGCATCTTTCCCCAAATGAAGGCACATTCAGGAGTTCCTAGGAAACTGCAAAATAGAAACTTACGAAATAGAAACCTATTTTGTGGTCATAATTGATTTTTAGAGCACATGGTTTGAATAATTCTGAACGAACTAGATGGGTAAGTCTCTTAATTTCAAAACAGATAAATAATTTGGCATAACTTTAGTATTAATAAATAATAAATTAATCTTCTTATTTATGTTGGGATGAAGGGGGTAAAAAGATAAATCTTGCACATCCACACGGATACCCAGTGGCAGTGGGTCTTCAGGCAGTGGTCGGAAATAGATGTTTATGGAATTTCTCCAAAGGTACAAACAAGATAAATATCAACTTTTGCTCTTCTTTGACGCAGGAAGTGATCAGGAAATTACAACTGCAAAACTGGAGGTTAACATATTTAGACTATTATAAATTCCTGAAATGTGTTTTATTACTTGATTTTTTACTTTGTTCAGAAGTGTATTGTAGCTTGCCATTTCAAATCCCCTTCAGAGTTAACACAGTCAAAAATGACGACTGTATAAGTTAGTGATCTGTGACAAGACACAATAGAAGTCCATAATCTAAAGCTGTCCTCTGTTCAGCTGATGATAATTTATGTAGATCCCACATACTAAACTACCACTGATGCCTTTGAGCAGCAGACACATTTAGTCTCCAAACCTGTCTGCACAGCATTTCCCTACAGATGAATACTGCTTTCAAGGTATACTTTGATAAAGAATTTCAGGAATACACATAAGGACTGCTGCTGTGAAAGGAAAGCCACTGGCAGCTGCAATGGGTAATAATAATCATAGAACAGTTTGGGTTGGAAGGGACCTTTAAAGGTCATCTAGTCCAGCCCCTGGCAAGAAACAGGGACATCTCAAACCAGATCAGGTTGCTCAGAGCCCTGTCCAGCCTGGCCTTGAATGTTCCCAGGGATGGGGCATCAACCATCTGTCTGGACAACCTGTTCCAGTGTTCCATCACCCTCATTGTAAAAAAAAAAAAATTCCTTATATCTAGTCTGAATCTACCTCCTCCTATTTTTAAAACCATTACCCCTTGTCCTATCACAACAGGTGCTGCTAAAGAGTTTCTCTCTGTCTTTCCTGTAGGCCCCCATTAAAGTACTGGAAGGCCTCTATAGGGTCTCCCTGGAGCCTCCTCTTCTCTGGATTGAACAGCCCCAGCTCGCTCAGCATGTTCTCATAGGAGAGGTGCTCCAGCCCTCTGATCATCTTCGTAGCCCTCCTCTGGACTTGCTCTAACAAGTCTAAGTAATAATAAGTAATATGCTAATGAAAATAACCAAAATGGAAAGGAAATACAATTTGTGTCTTGTACCAATTGTTGTGGAAAAAAACACAGTAGGAAGTCTCCTACCTCTGGAAAATAAAACTCCCAACAAATACAAACACACTGGCCTGATATTCATGGGATTCTCTTCACTGAGGTTCTAAATAACGTTGTTGTTTCTGTTAAGTACTTGTGATTTAGCATAAACATTTAAAAAAACCTATATATATATAACCTATAATATGTGTAGTAATTGCCTTATGATTTTAACACTAAATTATTTTTTATTCACTATTATTGATATTCATAGAATCATAGAATCACATGGTTGGATGGGACCTATAAGATCATCTAGTCCAACCGTCTTCCCACTACCATTGCTGCCACAGCTACTAAACCATATCCTGTAGCTTCTCATCAAGCCGCCTCTTGAACACTGCCAGGGACGGAGACTCCACCACCTCCCTGGGCAGGCCGTTCCAGTGCCTTACCACTCTTTGAGAGAAAAAGTTTTTCCTCAAGTCCAATCTAAACCTCCTCTGGTACAACTTGTGGCCATTTCCTCGGGTCCTGCTTGTTGCCTGGAAGAAGAGGCCAAACCCCTGTTCATCACAACCTGCCTTCAGGAAGCTATAGAGTGCAATGAGATCTCCCCTGAGCCTCCTCTTCTCCAGACTAAACAATCCCAACTCTCTCAGCCGCTCCTCATAAGACTTGTGCTCCAGACCCCTCACCAGCTTTGTTGCCCTTCTCTGGACACGTTCCAGGGCTTCAATGTCTTTCTTGTAGTGAGGGGCCCAAAACTGAACACAATACTCAAGGTGCGGCCTCACCAGTGCCGAATACAGGGGGATGATTACCTCCCTGCTCCTGCTGGCCACACTATTTCTAATGCAGGCCAGGATGCCATTGGCCCTCTTGGCCACCTGGGCACACTGTCGGCTCATGTTCAGCTGAGCATCAACCAACACCCCCAGGTCCCTTTCCTCTTCACAGTCCTCCAGCCACTCAGCTCCGAGCCTATAGCGCTGCATGGGGTTATTGTGGCCAAAGTGCAGGACCCGACACTTGGCCTTGTTGAACCTCATGCCATTCAGCTCAGCCCAGTGATCCAGCCTATCCAGATCCCTCTGAAGGGCCTCCCTACCCTCAGGCAGATCAACACCGCCACCCAACTTGGTGTCATCTGCAAACTTACTGAGGGTACACTCAATCCCCTCGTCTAGGTCATCAATAAAGATATTGAACAAGATGGGCCCAAGTACCGACCCCTGGGGGACACCACTTGTAACAGGCTGCCAGCTGGACTTGACTCCATTAACCACCACCCGCTGGGCACGGCCCCCTAGCCAATTCTTTATCCAAAGAAGGGTATACCTACCCAGTCCACAGGCAGCCAGTTTCCCTAGGAGAATACTGTGAGAGACCGTGTCAAAGGCCTTGCTGAAGTCCAGGTAGACCACATCAACAGCCTTTCCTTCATCCACCAGTCTGGTCACCCAGTCGTAAAAGGAAATGAGGTTGGTCAAGCACGACCTGCCTTTCGTGAACCCGTGCTGGCTGGGCCTGATCCCCTGGATGCCACTCATATTAAATGTTTACAAGCTAGTCCATAATTATTTTAATAATTGCTAGAAAACCATACAATTTGTATTTCCTATTTTTAGCCCAAACTTCTGTTCCTCGGTTTATAACAGCGATCAGAATATTGGTAGGTTGCATTACTGAAGGTAGAGCACAAATATTTTGTAATGTTAGATCAAACTGATGGAAAAATTGTCTTTCACTCATCACCTGTTGCACTTCTCTCTGCTTCTAAGGGAAAGGGGGATCTGGAGAGTCCTGCAAATGTTTTTGAAAGCAGCATAAAGATGAAAGGCTACAGCTGAAAGTAAATTAGGTGTTAATTTTAACAGCTGAGTAGAGACACAATTTTCTCACATTCCTATAATAGGTACCAGACCAATATCCTAAGGCACTTCTTGCCCACACAGGTCAGAGTCTCAATGAACTCCTCTCATTTTAAAATGTTTTTAAAACATGTCTCTGGAGGGAATTAGGGCAACAGAGAGAGCTGCATGCTGTTGTTGCTATGGCAGGTGAGAGTGTTGGTGATTTAGTAACCTGGAAAAGTATTTATGAGAACTCCAAATCCTAAGTAGATCGAAAAAAAGATTTACACAACACTGATGTCAGCTTAAAGGTACCTGTGCTTCTTTACAGCATGGGTGCTTCTCAGCAGGACAGAAGCAGACCTGATTGTGAGGTTTGACCTGTATAAACTAACATCCAAGATTGCCTTCATGAATACACTGGAGATGGGATGAAGCCGAATCATCCTAGTTCATGTCAGTTTCATTGTTCAGGCGTTATTATTATGGTCCTCGCTTTCCTCTGACAAAACTTTGTAGAAAACAGGCAAAAGCATGCTATCAAGGAGACTGAAACTGTGTAGCAGGAAATAGTAGATTTTTAAGAAGACCCTCATGCAAAACTAAATATTGGGAAATAAAGGCAGAGGAAAGTGATTCATCTTCACCTTGCTCTGCAAGATTGAATTTATATTCCTTTGACAATTCTCTCTCTCTTTATATGAAGCTCTAATTAATGCTACATGCTTTCACTTAATTACTTCCTCTCTTTGAGACAGACTGTAATTGGGCCTTGCTCATGTGTGGAGGAAGATGGGATATTAAAAGAAAGTTTTTACTCTGTACATGATCCAGCCATACGTGTATTTGACACCAACAACTGTACTTTGCAAGTGTGACAAATTGCTTTGAAAAGGGACCAGGATTTCAACACAGTCTAAAAGAGGAATTATTTTTGAAAGATAACTTTTACCAACTCTTCCAAATCTCACTGAATTATCATATGAGACAAATTTGAGACACATTGTCATAGGTAAAGAATCCAGTTATTCTGAATTCAAAAAGCCATGTTTAACATCATTAATGGCATGCATTTTTCATGTGGTGAACAAATTTACTGTCCTGCATTCTAACAATTAGACTCTTAGCAGCCACTTTGGTATGTAAAAAATATCAGAAGCCAACTGTAGCATTTCCAGTTTCCTCTTTTCCTAATAGATTGCACACAATTACTGTTTAGCGATAGCTGGCTAAGAGAAGTTAATCTTCCTATATAAGAGAGGATTTTTAAAAAAAATTTCAAGAAATTTAAGACACAATACATATTTAGGCTTACAGAAGAAACCTCTTCACTTACAGATGATTTAGAGAGAAAATTTTACATAGAATATGAAAAAATAAGAGAGACTGAAAAACGGAACCCTTTACACTCACTGAGAAATCAAAGCAGAAGGCAGTAAGACTTCCCAAGCCACTGAAACAAAGGATTCTTACACATAGGCTTCGTTTTCCTTTGTCTGTTCTGACTTATGAAGCAGCCTTGCAAATGTGTCTAGCTCAAAAGGTGATATTAAAAACAAACCGTTAGGGATCATCATGGTATATTGATTATGCGAAAGAAGCCAAACTGAATTTAATTAAAAACAGCAGACTCCAAACAGGAAAAATCTTCTCTTTTTCTGACAGAGATGGTTAAGGAAACATTTATGGTAATGCCAGCACATCTGCTGATTACAGTCAAAGCTGCAGGACTCCAACATTAAATCACTGAACCATCCTGACAGCTTCTGGGTACACGAGTTTCATTCTAATAATAATTTGCTGTGAAATTTACCCAAATCTGAAAATTAGTCAGAAAATGTTTACAAAGAATATAGGTAAGAGTAAATAAAGCAGATATAAAATTGATTCACATCTGAAAAAACATATCTAAAATAGATGTTTGGCACTCAGACATTTCAGAGCTGCACGTAAATTGGTAAATCTTTAAAAAAAGACTAAGCACTTTAAGAACAGAATATAATTTTACCATCCATTTCCTATTGATTGTGACCTATCACTTTTTTTTTTAGAATTGTTAGCATGCTTGTTTGTTTCATATAAACACAGATTAGCCGTTTGAAGAAGGCCTGTATCATTTAAAATCAATTTTTAATTCCTGACACCTGAGGATTCTACACAGAACAATATACTTCATTGTAAAGCTTTAATTGATGCATCTATGTGCTGCAGAGGGTGATTACTTGAATAATAAGTACAAGAGACGTGTGATCTGGTTGCTAAGCAAATGTGAGTAAGAGAAAAAGCCCGAGAAATGACGAACAATGAATCAAGGTGTGATGACAGGATAATTATTCTATGAACTGTCATGTTGAAGGACTCGCAGAACATTGACCTGCACATGATCACACATCAGAAGATTGCCTGAGGGGTAATTAAAATAATAATAGACAAGTCCAGCAGTCACAAAGAGAAAAATATATGCTTAACTTATTTCTCTGTAGCATGCACGGTCAAATGCACTCTCATGTTAAATGTAAATGCTTGAACAGTGCAAGAATTCAGAGGACAACAGATTACAGCAAAGACTACTGAAGTTTATCTGAAATAGCATTAATGTTTTTCTTTCTTCAGTTACTCTGGGCATTCCACTAAATATTATTCATACTATGACACATTAAAGCACAAAACCTGTGAACTGACTTTCTGAAGGAAGTCAGAAAAATTTAATCCTTTAAAAATATGTTTAAGGTTTTAACATAATATGTTAATAAAGACTTACTGTTGTGGTAGGTTGATGCTGGCCAGCAGCCAAACACCCACCCAGACTCTTGCTCACTCCCCTTTTCCATGAGGTAAGGAGAAAATAGAAGGAAGGTGAGAGGACTCATGGATAGAGATAATGATGGTTTAATACAGATAGTGAAAGCTATGCATGCAAGTGAAGCAAAATGAGGAGTTTGTTCACTATTTTCCATTGGCAGGTAGATGTCCAGCTACCTCCTGGAAAGCAGAGCCTCAGCACACACAACAGTTGCTTGGGAAGACAAATGCCATACCCAGAAATGTTTCCCCTTCCTCCTCCTTTCCCTGAGTTTTCATTGCTGAGTGTGACATCATATGGCATGGAATATCAGTTTGGGTGAGCTGTGCCGGCTATGTCCCCTCTCACCCTCTTGCCCAGCCTCCTTGCTGTGTGTGTTTTGGGGATGGAGGGAGAGACAGCCTCGGTGACGTGCAAGCACTGCTCAGCAACAGCCAAACACTGGTGCAGTATCACCACAGTTTTAGTCACTAACACAAAGCATCGCATGGCAACCCATGAAGAAAGTTTACTCCATCCCAGGCACATCCAGTAAAACATACTGTAACACATACTGTAACAAGTCTGCAGTTAGCTGCCATTGTATACCCGAATTTGATGAAAGCTTTTCACATGACAGCGTTAAGACTTTCAAGGCAGACTTTAACACAATTCCATTTCTTTCTCTTTAGGCTTTTGTTCAATTGTTTACGGTATCCGTTCATATTGGCATACACCCCTCTACAAGCCTAGACTTAGCTCCAAGCACCCATAACCCATGATCACCTCCCAGCAATGTATTCTGCATTTCCTTCTCACATGTAAATGTGTAGACACACTTGAACTGCCTTTAAACCTGCCACTGTCAGTCTTGTTCGTGGCAGAAGCAATTTTTGCACTGTCTGTGCTCTTTAATGTGCTTTTTGGGTGATCTTTGCCAATTGTGTGGAATCACTGACAGCTACTACTTTGCAACTATACTGACTATAAACGCCTACTCAGTGTAGACAAGTAACTCCACAAAACAACTTATTTCCAGAACCAAGCTAGTCTGTGATGGGAACCACTTGATTGCTCAGAAGAAGAATAAATTCAGAAATCTCCTCACTTTTTTCACCCGTTATTCCCTCTGTAACTGAAGATACTGGTAGACAGCCAATTAGGAGAAGTTCTGTGGATAATCTTCAAAAATTTAAGACTATTGAGAACACCTGAAAAAAGTTTTTCGACCATGAAGTAAGCATAGAGTTTACATGTGCCTAAATTCATACAGACCAGCATGTCCATGGGTTGCTCTCACCTCATATATAGAAATGATGATTGCACAATCCTAAAAAATAAAATTCTTTTTCTCCCACTATGTGCTAAAGAGAAGCTAAAAACATCTTTCAGGAAACACACTACATATAATTGTCATAATGACACTTCTTTCTAGAACGAATATGTTCTGTAAACACATTGCTAGCTCATCAATTAAGTTACTCACTCATGCTAAATATGCTAGAGTTATATTCTCTAATCTTTTCTAGCATCTTCATTAGTGCTCATTTCAAAAGAGTAATGCTATACCCAAACAGCCTTAAATGCTAAGAAGAAAAACAAATGCTAATGAAAAATCTCCCAGTGTTCAGCAGCTCACTGTGGTCTAAGTAAAGTTTATTAAAATGCAAATCTCAAGCACATTAGTATTAATTTCAAAGTTACATCCTATAGAAGAAATATAATTTTCAGTTTTGTGTAATAAAATAATACCACTTACAAATCTAGATTCCTAGTGTTAAGAATAACATCTGAGGAACCTGAAGGTGCACAAGTCCATGGGTCCTGATGAGATCCATCCGCGGCTCCTGAGGGAACTGGCGGATGAAGTTGCCAAGCCACTGGCCATCATATTTGAGAAGTCGTGGCGGTCTGGTGAGGTCCCCGATGACTAGAAGAGGGGGAACATAACCCCAATTTTTAAAAAGGGGAATAAGGAAGACCCAGGTAACTACAGGCCGGTCAGCCTCACCTCTGTGCCTGGCAAGGTCATGGAGCAGATTCTCCTGGAAACCATGCTAAGGCACATGGAGAGCAAGGAGGTGGTTGGTGACAGCCAACATGGCTTCACCAAGGGCAGATCGTGCCTGACCAATTTGGTGGCCTTCTATGACGGGGTGACGGCATCAGTGGACAAGGGACGAGCAACTGACATCATCTACCTGGACTTGTGCAAAGCTTTTGACACTGTCCCGCATGACATCCTTCTCTCTAAACTAGAGAGACATGGGTTTGATGGACAGACCACTCGGTGGATAAGGATTTGGCTGGATGGCCGCACTCAGAGAGTGGTGGTTAACGGCTCGATGTCCATGTGGAGACCGGTCATGAGTGGCGTCCCTCAGGGGTCCGTGCTGGGCCCGGCCCTGTTCAACATCTTTGTCGGCGACATGGACAGTGGGATAGAGTGCCCCCTCAGCAAGTTCGCCGACGACACCAAGTTGTGTGGTGCCGTCGACACACTGGAAGGGAGGGATGCCATCCAGAGGGACCTTGACAGGCTGGAGAGGTGGGCCTGTGCCAACCTCATGAAGTTCAAGCAGGCCAAGTGCAAGGTCCTGCACCTGGGTCATGGCAATCCCAGGCACAAATACAGGCTGGGCGGGGAATGGATTGAGAGCAGCCCTGAGGAGAAGGACTTGGGAGTGCTGGTGGATGAGAAGCTTAACATGAGCAGGCAATGTGCCCTTGCGGCCCAGAAGGCCAACCGCATCCTGCGCTGCATCAAGAAGAGCGTGGCCAGGAGGTCGAGGGAGGTGATTCTCCCCCTCTACTCTGCCCTGGTGAGACCCCACCTGGAGTACTGTGTCCAGTTCTGGAGCCCACAACACAAGAAGGACATGGACCAGTTGGAGAAGGTCCAGAGGAGGGCCACGAAGATGATAAAAGGGCTGGAGCACCTCTCTTATGAGGACAGGCTGAGAGAGTTGGGGCTGTTCAGCCTGGAGAAGAGGAGGCTCCGGGGAGACCTGATAGCGGTCTTCCAGTACCTCAAGGGGGCCTACAAGAAAGATGGGGAGAGGCTGTTTAGTAGGGCCTGTTGCGCTAGGACAAGAGGTAATGGTTTTAAAATAGAGGGGAGTAGATTTAGATTAGAAATTAGGAAAAAAATTTTTACGATGCGGGTTATAGAACACTGGAACAGGTTGCCCAGAAAGGTGGTGGAGGCCCCATCTCTGGAAGCATTCAAGGCCAGGCTGGATGAGGCTCTGAGCAACCTGACCTAGTCAGGGATGTCCCTGCTCCTTGCAGGGGGGTTGGACTAGATGACCTTTGAAGGTCCCTTCCAACCCTAACCATTCTATGATTCTATGATTCTATGATTCTAATAACAACTCAGCAGACACCAAAAACATTTGTAAAAAAAATAGTAGGCCAGATTTTTATATGTTTTTACTCCAGAAACATCTTAACAGAGGAAAACTATGGGGAAAGGAGTGTGGGGGAGAATATCGCCTACCTCTAAGAATTCAGCTATTGCAATTGAGAATTTATCTGACGTCTTCTCTTAAAAATGTTTGCTTTTTCTGAGCTTAATAACCACATAGATTTTTTTTTTTCCATAACTTAAGCTTAAAATCAGGACAGCTTCAATAAGGTGATGTAGATGCATAAATGTAACTCCTGTTTTCTAAGAGCATACAGTTTAAACCAAAAGTTTGATTACGTTTGTGTAGGCACATTTCCCATTTCTTTAAATTAACAAATATTTTTTGGTGGTAATGAATACTCTAAAATATTGTCAGTTAAATTTCAAACCAGAAACCACAAATCAAACTGGGCTTATTATAACTACAACTATGAAAGACATATAATTTGTTGACTATGGATGCTACGTTTTTGCAACTGCAGAAAAAAATCCAGATTTTTTCTTCAGTGTTGTATAAAATTATTTGAAACAAGAGCATGCTTAGTCCTGTGTGTCCTTGTGCCTGACCGAAGGCCGTGGATCCCAATGTGAGATTCACTGGACCGAATGAGTTTGTGCTGGTTGCCTCACAGGCTCCCTTCACAGTCAGTGAGGAGAAATAAGCAAATCTAAACTGTGCTTCATTTCACTCGAATGCAGATACTTTAAACAGGTAAAGAGAGCTTATGGTAACTAACTCAGACATGAATGCCTGCACTTCAGACATGTAAAGGCAACTTCGGTATCTGGAAGCTTCCGACTTTTAACTGCAGCAAAGTCTGCTTTATGCAGAAGTGGACTTCCTAGTCTGGGCAGTGACAGCTGATTGTAGAGATCATATGTTCTTTACGAGGGAGGACAGGGTGCAGATTCGGTGATTTTTAAGGCCTGATAGAACATTATGGGTATCAATCTCACTGCCTATGTAATGCAAGCGATAGAATTTCACAAAGGTTTTTTCTGGCTGCATGAAGAATAGGATTGAAATAAATTATATTTTGGTTGCTACATGGATATAAACAGGGCAACTATGTTTTGTATATAACATATTGACAAGAATTGTAAATAGGGAAGTTACCATTATTAACTGTCAGCCATTAGAGATCACAATTTTTTCCTTTTGTTCCCTAACCTTTTTCTTAAGTAGGTATAGATCTTATAGTTGTTTATCTTCCTGTCTCTTACAGATTTGTGATACCCATACTTTTGTGTAGCTTTGCAAGTTTCTGACAAACTTGAAACCCTCTGGATTTGAAATCAGCCTATAAAATAAATGATTCCTACTTCTGTACTGGTATGTGGAATCCTACCCTTCACACAAAAACCATCACTGTTTTGAAGCTGGCAAGGCAACTCTGTGATTTTTAGATATTACTCAGTCCTATGTGTTTGAATTTTTGTTAAGTAAAATAGCCAGCTTAGTATATGAAATAATTAAAGGAAAAATTATTTGAGCTCCATTAAAATATTTTATGAACTCCCTCTCAAAAAAAATCCCGTAACAGTGCTTATGTAGATTTTCCAGCAAGTTAAAAAAGGATAAAAATAGTATGCAGTGATAAAAACTATAACAGCACCTGCTATTCAACACTTCAATTCATGTAGTCTAATTGCCATTCAAAATAAGCAGTAAACAATATATTTTCATTGGATCTTATAATTATATTTTATGCATATATTAAAGATCATTTGCCTCTCACTTGTAAACATACTAAATATGTTAAATTTGAATTATTCTGTAAAACATAAAGCTAAAGAATTAGTAAAGAAAAGAATTAATGTTTCAACATGAGAAAGGTAAGAATAATAAAACACAAACACACAAAAGTATTTTTGGTATGAAACGAATACATTCAGTTACTTAGGACTCAATCTTTTGAAAAGTCTATTTTGATTAGTCTTTTCATTGTGTTTAATAGACTTTAACATTATATTCCATCTTCCATTCAGAAACAAATCCAAATGACCTATGCCCATCAGAATTGAAATAGAAATGCCATTTCCCTCATCAGATTATGCACAGCTCCATACTCTTTCATGCATATAGGAATGATTATGATACATTTCAACTGGATCCGTGAGTATTTCAAATTTAGGAGACAAGTTTTTATGGGCAAGTACATAAACTATTTGTAGGAGGCCGAGATTGTTTTGTACTGTACTAACTACACAACCTACGTAACTTTTGAGTGCAACACAGTGTGGGATGTTGTCTACAGATCCTTTGCACCTGCTAGTGCTGTATTTCACTAAAATAAAATCATTGTAGAGTATGGTAGCCCCGGTGCAGAATCATTATGCCTGACTCTGTAGGATAATAATGGCAAAGAGATTGCACTGTCAAGGGACTAGTCAAGGGAAAAAAGGCAATCTTCAGAGCACAATTAAAAACACATGCTTTAGGTATCTATTGTCTTCTTTTGATTAGAGAGATAGCCTAGCTTAGATTAGTTTTAAATAGATAGTGAGGGCAGGCAAATCAGATCCCATGTAATTAAGTGGAATATACCTACATCAGACCGTGAATTTTCTTTACCTGCTTTACATGTGTCTAAACCTGTCTGAGAACTGCCAGTTTTGAATGGCGATTTCTGACCAATATATTTTTTTTTAAATGTTTTTTCAAACAGAAGTGACGTAGTAGCTGAAGAAGCTAAATAGAGTGTATGACAGAGAGACACTGTTGAGAGTGGCGTTGTGGATGATTGCTGGCTGGCTGTAGGGAATGCACTAACATGACTTCTCAGCCAGAAAGACTGGTAAATCTTGGACTGGGAGTCCTCACTTGCCATGGGAAGACATTTCTGCTATTAAGAGAACAGTGATTCTTGACTGGTTTAAGTGTGACACAAATGTCATTAGGAGGAGACTGTACTCTTGTGTTAGTTCAGTAGCAACAGACTAGTTTCAACTGTAATTCCTTTTGTAAGGATTTCATTTTAAATCAGGTCATAATGAGAGGACAGATTGCCTTCTGACCCTGGGACCTTCACCAGTTCTACTTTCAACCAGCTATTTTCATCTGTAGTTTCATTTGGTTTTAAATGGTGTTTAAGACCTCTTTAAAAAAAAAGACAGATCAGTAAGATAGCTAATGGTAATAAAATTACTGTGAGATACAGTTATTTCTATATATTTATATAAAACATTGACTATATGTGTATTTGCATGAGCTGATAAAGCATCTTGGAAAGAATTAAATACTTATGATGGATAAGAGAGTTTTGGAAAATAATTTTCAGCTGCACCTGATAGCATATAGGCAAAGGCAAGACATGCAAAATTATGGTTATATAAATCTAGGACTAAGAACAGCACTTAAATTTTGTGCACAATTATTTGCCTTGGAGAAATGAAAGCCACTAAATAACAGCACTTAACAACAGGAAGTTACAATACATTAGGATGCGGGGTCCAGTTTAAGAAAGCACTCAATCAATGGCATTTTCTAGATTTGAAGAAGCATTGTAGAAAAAAGAGAATTGAAGAAATGACATGACTATGAAAAAATCTCTTTCATGTTGTATATTTTTGATTAGTGCTTCATATTGCTTCTCTTTAATTAAATGTTCTTTATTATTACTAAAGCATGAGATTTTTTTTAAATTGAACTGAAATAATAAAAGTCTAGATATAGCATCAGTTAAGTATTTCATTCTAAAAATACATTAATCACATCTTCCTGCTATATTTGTTAAAATATAGATACAATATTAAAAATAGCTATTACAGGGTAAAGCAGAATGTTCACTGATTTGAAATCACCATTACTGGAACTGTTTTTGTTTAAATGTAAATATTTGAAGGGCAGAAGCTACAATTATACATAGAAAATACACCAACTCTGTGGAAAAATCCATTGGCTTTCTTGGACAAAATTTAAAGTTCTTTTTCAGTAAAGACTTCAGGTAAAATCTTTAATTGAAGAATTGCCATAATATTTCAAAGAATATCAATGAAATGCAACAATTGATTGAAGATAAATATTGTCATATTTCATAAACACAATTTGAAGAAAATTGTATTTTAATCTTTGAAACTACTTTACTAACAGGTTTTACTCCTGTGAATACGAAACATCATGTTTGTCCTCATTTGAAAATTTGGTATTCAGTGTTTAATATCCTCTATTTGATAATTTGGAACTCAAATATACAGATTTGTCCTTTCTACTACAGAGAAATACTAGTTTTTAGTAGGATGTGCACCGTTGCAAGTAAGACTGTGGTAGCTGTATCAGAATTCATTGGTAGCCAGGGTTTTCTAACAAAAGCGATTGAATAGTAGGAGAGAAAATAGCCTTATTTAAGACTATAAGAAATACTCTAACAGACAGAAGCAATTAAAAAGATATGCACTGGTACACCTTTTAGAAACAGGCGTTGGAAAATGTCTAGTGTCCAGTGTTAGTTAAAGACATTAGACATCTTCTTGTGGAAAATAACCCTCGGAGAAATAAAAAAAAAAAAAACAAACCACAAACCACTCCGGATGATATTGTGTACAAAAAACTTCAATTCTTTGAAGATGAGCTTTCATCACTGGCCATAAATCAGTTTATTGTAATTATCATGACATTACCTAATGACTTCCTATTCAGGAAAAAAAAAAGAAAAAAAAAGTACTCATTTCACTCTCATTGCATTTTTTACTTTTAAGCAGTGGTAAGAAAAAATAATTTTCCAAAGTAAACAACAACCATGCATAACTGATTTCTTTCCCCTCAAAACAACAGTAATGTTGCTTAAATAAGTGCTCATTTAAAAAATACTTGATTTTTTTTTTTTATATATAGCTTTCATTTGATCTCAGTTAAAAGAAATACCAGACACTTATTAATGGTGCATTACTATAACATAAAATTAGGGGCAGTTTAAAAACCTGTCGCTTGATGCAGTTACTGTTTCACAACGGGAGGAATAATTTCTTGTAGAGTGACATGTTCCCTTATGTCACAGCCACTCTTCCTTTACAAAAGCTGTTACTTTGATGGGAAGGACAAATGCCTGCCATATATTACTATGCAGTTCATTACAATGGGTTCATTCATATTTATAATACAATCTGTGATGTTGATGCAATCACTTTAGACTTCACTGTTATTTCAAACAAATCCATAACTGAGAAAAAGGCAGGCTGTTGACAGGAGTTAATGTGGGTTTTACTCTGTTTACAATTGCTTTCTAATCTACTAAATGGCTGTGAAAATTGATGCACTGTTAGAAGTGCTTTTATACACTACTACAGATAAAGGGCTGTTATACTGCAGTAATCTCTGTAATGCTAAATTGAATTTTCGACAGTGGTTTTTTTTTTTTGTTTTTCCAATTTGAATGTGACAAGGTAGGCTACTCAATTCATGGTAAGCTTAATTCCATCAATGCAAAACATTTTTCCATCTTTATTAATTGCTAGGAAAAAAAAGTTAGAGGTGAAACCTGTAACTATCACAATATGTACTTCAGGGGAAATCTCTTGGTGGCCAAAGCATGGGCCAGAGTCACTGAATTTTGTGATCAAAGTTGTCAGTGTTGAAGCTATGCAAGCGAATCCTCAGCAGGTAAGGCATGGTAATATAGCTTGCAGAACTGCTCAGCTTACCATGAAGGTGCACAGATTCTGCTTAAACATCACAATATAAAATTTAGAATTAGATTATTTGCCAATAAATAACTTCCCAGTGGGTTTTTAGGGACACGTGTAAAGATAGTTTTAGTTACATGACCAATGAAATCACAGTCATAAAGAAGTACAAAGAAAGTATACTTTAATTTACCACTCTGAAAAGGAAATCAATCAGAAAAAAAATAATAAAGCCTTTTAAGCTTCAGATTTCCCTGAAAAAGAAGGTGCAAAGAAATACCAAGGCTGCTGCTAATCTGAAACAGAATTACAGAGGATTTTTGGTACTGCAGAATAGGTGCCCTAAAAAAATTCCTGACACACTTCTCTGAAATGTCTACTGTCTCATTAAAACCTGAACCTGAGGAATGCAAGACAAAATGTCTTTTTATGTTAATCAAGGAGCTGCTAATTTTCTATATGAATATGAAAATATTACTGAAAATTAATGAACAGAACTTTTACATGGCTTCCAGTGGAAATAAATCCTTTATATTCAAGACATTTGCATGTCTAATAACTTTAAAATTTCCTTATGTGTTTTAATTCTACAAGATTTAATAAAGAGGCATAGTTCTCTCAGATAATAGAATAATTTAGGCTGGAGGAGACCTCTCTTGAGGTCATCTGTTTCAAATCCAGTTTCAAAGTGAGATACAGTTGTCAAGTTGGATTATACAGTTTTTCAAGAAATAGGCTGTTAGATATAAAGATTCAAACTTCATAATTCAGCCTTGGTGACATTTGATCACATCAGCTGAATTCAGTAGTTAAACAGAACACAAAAAAATGTCCATGCATTTCATGGAGGACAGTATGATTAGTCTATGTAGAGTAGTAACTAAAATTCACTTAAACAGTCTATCAACTAAGGGACACAAATGTGTAGTAACCAGGCTTCATGAACAATAAAACTCACAGAGCATTTTATTTCTCTTGTGTTTTTTTTTCCTATATGACTTATTTTCTTGAATGCTCACTTTTCTTCCTTTCCGTTTTCAAAAGAAAAAAGACTTAAGAGCTAAATTCTGTAAATCTTTCTCACTCAGATGAAGAAAAACTATTAAAGATAAGTGCTACTGAATAAGTCTTATGGATTCTGCAACATGAAGAATAAATGAAAGCTTGGTATGTAAAGACTGAAAGTTTTTAGAAGATGACAGAATCCTAAGAAGGTACTTCTGGAGTTGCTTTAAAATGTACTGGGAATGATCATCACTTACAAGCTATCACTGATTGTTTAAACTGCCGTATTGATTGCAATTGCAAATGGAATTTCTTGCCCTACCAAATTAAGTAAAAAAATTACACACAGAGGTTCTATAGAAAAGTGAGTATTTTGCTTGAGCAGGGTTAAGAAAAAGGAAAAATCTGCTGCATGCCTGTCATTCCCCAATATTATTTGCTTATATTAAATCAGCTAATAGAACCTCTTAGGAACAAAAATGTTTCTTCAGATAATTAGTGGGCATCTTCTAAACACTGTTAAGTATAATTTCGTCTCAGCTTGTAGCTATTTGTGAAACACAACCAAAGAAGCTATCTAGTTTAGCAGCACTGCTTACTTCACAGCAATACCACGAAAGCTGTTTATGTTCAAATCTATGATTTCAGTAGAGGTTCTGCTCTGTAACACTGCATTATACAATTTGCTTTCAAATTTTCAAATAGCTAAAACATTATTCTAAAACTATATTAGAAAAAAAAAGAATTTATTTTAGAAGGTAGTTTTATAATTTCTGAAAAATTACAGAAAATCAGTACTCTGGGATACTAACTCAGATTAAATTTAGCCCTCCTTAGCCTGGAGAGAGCGATAGCTCCTTTGTTTAGTCACAAAGCTGAGAAAGTTGATACAGGAAGCATCCCCTTTGATGTATTATAATATATTTACCACATAGAACTTCAAAATATGGCTGAATGAACTATTCTTAAATATGCCTGAAAGACTTCATGATGTGCAACTCAGTCGAAGCTAATGTGCATATTTCAAGAATCATAGGTTCTTTTTCTCCCTACAATTAAAATGGAAATCTGATTTCTAACTTAAATTTTTTCTGTTTATGAAAACATTTTAAAAACTGCAACAATTGCAATTACAGACATGCTAAGATCTAATCTAGTAGATCACAGGTTTCCAATAAGTGCAGTGGCCATAAAAGTCCTAGTTAAAAAGACATGCTAATATTTTGGAAGGCTGACTCATAGCAGAAAAATAGAAATTAAGTAATAAGAACATTCTGCACAGCCTAAGGGAAAAGAGATGATGGAGAATGAACAACTATATGCCTGTAAAGATAACATGCATTTTGGATAGCCGGCAGAATTAAAGTAGTACAGCTGAAGATGGAGTTATTACTAGTATGGAAAACTGCCAGGATTATGGGGTATGCCCCCACTAGTATGGGGCTGTCAGGATTCGCTGGTCATTTAATGCATCACAACTTGCAGCATGATTCTGGAAGGCTGGATTTCTTATTTAAGTACAGAAGTGAGGATGACACTATAAAATGTTTCTTCTGTGAAAGCATAAGTATCTCTGCTCTAGCAGGCTGATGTACATGTGACAGACCATATATACTTCTGTAGAATTAGAGTTACAGAAGCTCTACCTTACCATGCACTAGAAAGAGACTCCTTACTATAAACTGTCTTAAGCTGTAATAAACCTGGCTGACTTGCAATTTGTGGAAATTAAAATGACCTACTTTGAATAATGGATAAAACACAAAGGATTTACTCATCTGGAGCAGAATTTGAACATAGGTAGCAAAAATAGCCATGGATAATTAGAGAGAAGTTTGATAGTATTTCATAAATATACCTACTTGTGTATCACAGAAATAGAACAAGACTATAAATGAAGTGTAGTTGCCAAGAAGTTTTGAATTTTCAGTTAACCTGTCAATAAGAAAAAGGCCTTTAATTGAACAGCAGTTTCATGTAACTGTAAGATCCTGCTTTGTCTAGGAGAAGAAAGAGGTGAAAATAGGGCAGCCAGGCCATTTGATCCTTCTTTTATCCCTTCTCCCATATAAACAAATTATAGTTTAGCTGTCTACCCATACTGGAATAAATCTGAATTATTAACGAGATTTGTCTTTAGACATTCATATGAACACACTACAGTTAAGAAACAAGTCTGTCTTCCAAATGGCACTAAGACAAGATAGCTCCATGTCTGTTGCCATAATTATTCACTGCAAGTAAGTTCTGAGAGTACTCTGTAATAGGTAGTAGGTATGAAGACTTATTTTCACAGAAATGAACACTTAAATCTTACCTGACTCTTAGATATGTTACAATTAAGAATCATCTACAGAATATGAAACTGGAGATGGGTGTAGACAATCATTTCCCATACCTCTTACAAATCTGTACTGGTCCATTCACTGAGGAAAGGTTTGCTAACTTGGGGACAGGGAATGACAAAGAGTAACTGGGACAGTTAAACGATTGTAGGTGTCTACATCTTTAACAAATTTTAAATAGAGCTAAATTGAGAAGGTATCTTCTGAATCCTAAACTTGGGAAAGCACTTGCAGATGGCGTCCTGTCTCCTTTGTACCACTAAGCAGAGGAATGACATTCTTATATAGTGATGTTTCCATATAGGAAACACCATGCAACAGATGATAAGTCTCAGTAAAGGTTCCATAAAGCTTTCCATTTAACACTGACTTTGGTTCATCTATACAAGCAGTATTAGAGCACAGGGAATTATTTTTGCAAGACCTAATCAGATTTTAGAGAACTACAAAACATTTGGATGGTGACAGCCCAGCTCTGATGCTACATCTTTACTCTGCTGCATGAATAACTGCTGCTTGAAATTGCAGCCACCGGCTAAAATTCTACAATCCATCTCGATCCTAGCACCTGTAATTCACTATGGAAGCTCAATTGTCTTCCTTCTTCTTATTTTTAATTGGCTGCATATTCCCTGTATTTTTATTCTAACATGAAAACGTTAGTAAGAACATAGAATACATTACTAGAAAACTGATTATCTCATGCAACCAACTAAACTGGAACATAATCTAAATTTTGCTGCAATCCAGTGTTAGTGGAAGTGTCCTGTACGTACTTGGTTTTCATACCACTCAAGTTGCCTTTGGTATGTTTTGTAGACAAAACCTGCAACGGTTACCTTAGTAGATTTTGTCAAAATCTGAGCTTTGGTAGCACAGCTTTGATAGCTAAATCTGTTTCACCTTTTAATAAATTACATTTCCTGAAATGCTATTCAAGGACAACACAAAGGAATTTATGATGTATGGGTAAATACAACTAAAATCACAGTAAGATTTCAGTATGTAATATTTTTAATGCCTAAAATTAATTACATTTACAGTTTCGTCACTAGCTTTGGGTACACTTACTTTGTACAAAATGCTGTTTCAAAAAGAAAGAACACAAGTTGCTTTGTAAGTACTCGCATCTCTCTGAATTCCTTCTTTAGTAGGAAGGAGGCTTCTCAAGACAATATTTTATACTAGTCAACACAGTTTCTTAAAGTATTTTTCTTTATTTTGGCTTCACTATTTCCAAAATAAAATATCAGATGAAGCTTGTCTTCAAAAGTATAAAGCTTATCATTTAGCTTCTGTGACAGCCACCTTTTTCCCTCTATATCTTGCTTGTACAAAAGAGCAAAAGAAATTAAATACACCTTTTATAATTTCTGTTTCTTGTAATTCTGCCTTAAAAACCGGGAAGAAAAATCAATCCCAAATGTCAGCATTGGTTTTTTTTAGCTATACATTGGTAATATTACAGAAACCGTAGTTCAGAACCATATAATTTAAGTCCAGATTGCCTGATTTACATTACTGACTCCTGTATGTACCTTAGTTGATCACTGAATTTAAATAGAGGTGCTTGAAGTCAGGAGGGACTTATGTATGTGCTTATATGCTGTGCTGAATCAACATCCCACTGCAGCAAATCACAAGTACAGTATTGTTTAACAAGCGTAACATGGCAAGCATATTTATCTATCCGTAACAAAGCCAAAAATGACATCTCTTCTATGCATTTTTGCGAGTTAGCAGAAATCAGCAGGCAACAATAACCTTACTTACTACTTACTTTTCCTTAGAAAGTATTATTTAGCACAATAAACCAAAATCAGAGTATATATTTTGAAGTTGAAAGGAAAAGGTCCAAACTGGCATGCTTTAGCTGTTTGTTAAATGTTTTTTTTCCTAATAAATTGCCCTGTTGCTCTGCATCACTCTGATTGCAGTATAACAGCTTTCATTAGTGATTATAAATACGGCTTCGTGCCATGTTATTTACATTCTTATTGCAAAAAGCTAGAACTTCACATTATAATAATTCAGGGTATTTCTGCACTTGCTGAAAAATAACCTGGTAACGCCTAATACGTTATTTTTCATTAAAGAACCTTAAACTCAAGTCTTTACGTTTTCGGCTTTGTGGTTTTTTTTTTGATATAGCTTTGCCACCAGCATAATTCTACCACAGCCAAAATTCTTGCCAATAGCAAGGCTAAGGGAATCAGAATTTTACTGCAATTAGACCTTGCAAACTGAGTTCTCTTCTGGTAGAATTGTCACAAGGGGAAATTGATATTCAAAGCTTAAAATATGATTATTGCTTGAAAATGAACCAGCACTGTAAATACACATAAAAATGAGCTTAGGAAAAATCCGAATGACAAATACGAACACTAATAAATATTAATTAGTAATAAGATGCTTTTCATAACACACAACTATTTTCTAGATACTTTCAGTAACATTTCATTAATAGGTTTTATTTTCCTCTTAACAATTTATCAAGTAAACAAGAGGACAATTGTTATCTAAAATACTGTTTGATGGTAGAGATTCCTTATAAAATAGTTTTAAATTAACTAAATTATTTTACCCCAGTCAATTTGCAGTCAGTGAATTTCAGATATGACTGACCTGCTCTGAAGTCTAGTGAACGACTTAGGTACAGAAGTCAGTCTGTTTATCATCCAAAAGTGAAAAGTTTCACTTTTTAAATTTTTTTTTAACCAAACTGTTTTCCTAAAGTTGAAAAAACAAAAATAACAAAAACCATATTTACATTGAACAGTAACTATTACTGAGAATATTTGTCACTACTAGTATTCTTCACAGTCATGACTTTAGTACTAATGAAAAATGTATGCCTGACACTTAAATGAATATATATGTGCATATATATTAAAATAATGATGTCCATATACATTTTATACACTCACAGATACTACGTGTGCATGTACATTACATTCAGCTTTTTTGATGCAACAGGCTTTAGATAACTACTAACGCAACACAAGTTTTATTCATCATCTATGCTAACACTTTGAAACAGTGACTTTGCAAAATCCCAGCTGGCAATCTCAACTCAGTTACAAAAAGGCATTTCACATTTTAACTAATCTATGCTGCCAAAGAAAGATTTATCAAGTGCATTACAAGGATTCCAAAATAATATTTACGTAACATAATGGGAAGAAGTACAACGACACGAAAAGGTATCTATAAATGAGGCTTAGTCAACAAAAAGGAAAAACAAAAGATAAGTGAGTATTTTGAAAGAGGAACAATGGTATTTTCGAAATCCATTTTTAACCTTCCTAAAACTCATTTTTAACCTTCCTAGAATAAGGAATTAAACAACCTCTTTTGTTCAAATATTAAGATCTTTTCAATAAACAGATAAAAATTTCTAATGTAATAAACATAAACAAATTCTAGTATTTGGTATGTTCATCTCTGTCTAGCTAAGTTTATATTAATCTCCTCAAATTCAGGCTGTATTCAACATCTCCTGACCCATGCTGCAGCTGAAGACCTTGTACTGTGGTTTTCCAGGCTACAAACTTTCAGCAAACAGAAAACAATTGTAATTTGATGGATGTGATTTTAAGTTTATTTAGTTTGTCATCTGGCTGCTTTTCTTTCCAATTACGTGTTGGCAACACAGTCCTTGGAGGGGCTTCTTTCCTCTTGTAACTGATGATGAACCATACACCACAAATATGGCACCTACAATACATCTGTAACTTCTTTGGCAACATAACTACTTAATTCCATGGTAGAACTTGTTTTCAGCACTATTTTTATATTCTTTTAGATATTTTAAAAATTTTTCTAACATTAGACTTCTAGACACAATCAAGAGAAAGCCTTACTTTCTCTTGAACGCTAGAATTGTTTTCCATCGAATGAAGATGAAGAACACAGTGTTAATGCTGCTCAGTTGCTGTGGCTGTAAAGCTAGTTAGCTGCTTGTTTATTGAACTCTCAAATGGTAACTTTAATGGAAAATATAACATCTTCATCTCTAATGAAATTATTGTGTAGTTGTTGCATAATAGATCCTAATACTTTGCATTGACAGGGAGATCACTTTGGCATCACTGTATTTATTCTCTAGCATCAGAGGACTACATAAAGCTCAAAAAAATAACTGAAAAACAACCTCCTCCCATCAATGTACTCCATATATTCTAGAATACATGAAGTAGTAAGTGTAGAAAAGTAGAAAAAAACATATGAATATGGAAGTTCTTCACTATATTCAGTAAACATGTTGACTGTGATATGCTGAAGATAGGTTCATAATATGTCAAAACCAAGGAGAGCTTAGTGTCTTTTGGTGCGCACATTAATCATTAACTACCAAGGAGTCTCAGACTCAAGTCAACTGAAATGTCCTGCATTTCCCCAATGCACTAAAAATGCATCTTTTTTTTTCCACTTTTGCTATCTGAAATCTTTTACAAATAATTTAAAAGTATGCTATCCGTCTTCAATACTGGTCTAGCTGAAGACCAAACAGATCGGTATGAACAGCTACCTATCTTAACTGTTTAATGTGGGAGATCAGAAATTTTATCAACCAGAAATCTTACCAGAAAATGGATTTTTAAATACTTAAGAAATCTGTTGTCAGATAACCTATATATTCTCTTTTCTTAGATGTAATTAAGGAATAAAATAAAACTAGTTTTCTCCAGAAGAGTGTATTTTTCTTTTTTAAAAAGAACCTTATCAAGTCATTGGATATAGCACTTTACTCGATCTTTAAGAGGTAAATTATTACTTATGGCTACTTATTAACAAAAATAGTTTGGAATGGCAACACTTTAATTCAGATTAATTGTAGAAATATTTTATATTTCCCCAAAAATTGCTTTGGAAAAGGAGAAATGAATACAGGTTTTATTAGTCTCATTGTAAACTCAGCCCATATTATTTTTTGCACAGAAGTTCCCATAACAAGAAATACTAGGAAAAAGGAGGCTCAAAAATACTGGCACATTTTAAGAATGTGGTATAGAAGTCACAAAATCCCATTATCTCAATGCAGAAAAGTACAGAAAAGGTAGTAAGAAATCAACTTGATTGATTCACAAAGCCTTCTATGACGTGAAATTAAGAAAGGAAAAGCACAAACCATGGTAATTGTATAGAATTAGTACGGATGAATATACAAAGAATAATGCAATTATGTAAGGACAAAATAGAAACATCAGTGCACAGAATGAGATATAACTAGCAAAAAAAAAAAAATCACTCTAAATATACTGACAAGGAGGAGGAGACTAAGAGGAGATTTAGTTCGTTACTCAAAAGGCAGGAAAAGTTCTGAGTGGATGAGACCAAAAAAGCTAAAATATTTAATGACTTCTTTTATTTCAGCATTCAATAAAGCTATATTTTGAACATAATTATATCAGTGACAGAACACCAAAAATCAGGCTGGAACACAGGAAAAAATGTGTCATGGAAAGCACAGCTAGCTCTGATACTTTCTAAAATCGCCCTCCTCAAAACTTGAGTCAGACAAAATCACACTTGGGGCATTAGTTAAAGTAACCTGGAGGAAACTGCAGCTACAGTTAGTAACTGTTTTAGAAGAGATTTTATTTAAGAAAACTGGAAGAATGCAAAAGTTGTGACTCTATTAATAACAAAGGAGAGAAGTGTCAGAGAATTGCTCAACACAAGTCAAAAGGTCAGGCTGTTTCTAGGCGATATGAACAGGAGCATCATCCTTTAAGATGCATCTTGGCCAACAGGTCGAGGGAGGTGATTCTCCTCCTCTACTCTGCTCTGGTGAGACCCTGTCTGGAGTACTGTGTCCAGCTCTGGAGCCCCCAGCATAAGAAGGACATGGACCAGTTGGAGTGAGTCCAGAGGACGGCCATGACGATGATCGGAGGACTGGAGCACCTCTCCTATGAGGACAGGCTGAGAGAGTTGGGGCTGTTAAACCTAGAGAAGAGAAGGCTCCAAAGAGACCTTACAGAGAAAACTTTACACTGAGGATGTTGGAACACTGGAACAGGTTGCCGAGAGAGGTGGTAGATGCCCCATCCCTGCAGACATTCACGGCCAGGTTGGATGGGGCTCTGAGCAACCTGATCTAGTTGGAGATGTCCCGGCTTCTTGCAGGGGGGTTGGACTAGATGACATTTAAAGGACCCTTCCAACCCAAACTATTCTGTGATTCTAAGTTATATGAAATCATGCTTGAGTTCTGTTCATCAACTTCAGCTCTTTAGACACTGAACTACAAGTAAGAGGTTGACTTTTTCCTTTTACATATCAAGAGAATAATAAAAATCATGCGTATCTCAAAAACTTTGATCTACAAGAACAGACAGGAAAAAAAATATTATGCTGTTTAGTCTACAGACAACAAAAGAACAAGGGAAATATAGGACAATAAAGATACTTCAAAAGGCCACCTAAGCCTCTTTCTTATTCCCAAGATGAATGCTGTCTATCATCTTCTACAGTGAGATACTCCATTCAGTAATATTTTTAAAAATATATAAAAAGAAGCAGAAAAGGGAACAAATATACAAAAAAGAAACAGATATGTTGGGCTTTTTTGTCCAATGTGGATGTACTTGCCTAATTTTTTCTTAGAAAGTTCCATCAGGAATTGTATCTGTATCCTGGAACTCACTGGGTGAAAGGGAAATACATTAAATAAACTCGTAACTATCCATAAGTTTTATGATTCTTACACACAGTGAAAGGAAGAATAGCTATGCAGCATCAGAAAAAGTGAATTCATTATTTCTCCTGACTAAAATAACCATATTGTGTTATACATGAAATCAAGCAAAAGACACTAACACACCAAGACCACTAACAGGGATTTGGAAAAAAAATAAATAATAGAATTTGTTGGAAAAAAAAAAAAAATCCAACCAAACTGTGGCTCATCTGTCACACAGAACATGAAACTTAACTTAATTCTTGTTAAATTATAAATGAGAAGATGACAATGTATTACCAGTTAAATTATGTTTGTGAACCAGCATTTTAAAGTAAACTTCCTTCTGCCATTCATTAACAGAAACTCCACAGTGAGAACAGAGCTAAGAGAAACAACTCTAAATTTAATTGCTTAAGTATCTAAAACAGTCAAGTAACTCTCACATAAAAGACATTTTTCTGGGAAGTTGGGCAGATACAAAACAAGGGCATAGAAACAGAGTTATAGTGAGGTGTTCTAGCGAAAGCATGATCAAACTTTCCTTAAGTGTCACAGTCAATGCAGTCGACATAGAAGCATTTATATTTGTCTATTTCTTCCTACAGAGTCAAGGTTGGGTTTTTTTGTTTGTTTTGGTTTTTTGTTTTTTTTTTTTTAATTGCAGAACAGACATACACAGTGATACTCTAAGAATTTATAAATACTGTAAATCAACTTGAGCTACATATGAACAAAATAATATAGTAATTTCATTTGGAAATGATTGCTATAGTGTCATTAGAAGCCTGAATGAGCTTAAAACCAAGAAAATAAATTAAAATTATATTAAAATTTTTATCAGAACAAGCTTAAAATGTATTTATATGCAAAATGAAGTACAAAATATACTGCTGTGCCAGTCAGGCTCTATCAGAGGTGATGATAACTCTTCTCTCTTTTTTCCCTGCAGTTTTCTTCCTGGCTACTGATTTCCTTCTAAGTGCTATATTTAACAACCTCTTTCTTTAGATTTCTAAAATGCAAAGTTCTGTAGTGATGAATATGGAAATTATGAAGAAGTAACTCAGTAAATGAGCTGGTGAGCTATGTGATAAGCAAATATTCACATAACATTTGGTTGAAGTGAAGAATTTACTATTAGAATGGTAGTTAAACACCCAAGCATTTAGATCTACAGATCGAGCCATGTACTCACTTCCATTCCCAACTACAATACTGTAATGTTTAGCTTCCCAAATAGTTATTCTTTAAATCTGTATGACTGATCCATGGTTTAGAATTACCCATCCTAGATTAGAATTACCAGTCTTATGCTAAAATGACAGATTATTTTCTTAATTCCCCAGAATTTTTGACTGTCCACAAATATACACACAAATATACATCATATAAATTAATCTCATAGCAGTATTAGGTACCATAACCTACAAAACTTTTCCAAAGCTAATTCTTTTCATTTGGAATAGATCTTCACACGGAGACAACATGCATTACATAAACATACTGAAACTGATGTGGAAGCAGACAATTAATATTATAGTCACATACTCAAGGTATTCATTTGGAGACATCTTAAACTACTGAAAATTTTGCACTGCTAGAGCAGATTTTTGAGATGTATACATATGTATAGGGCAATAATGTATATTTTGAAGTGCTACAGGTCTTCACATATTATAAGCATACACACATACATGTGCATGCATACAAATGACAAGTGGATAAGTAAAAGTTCATTGGCTGTCCTAGTAAAATGTCTTAATATAAAACTAGTGTGATAGGTGATAACTATGTTGTGATTTTTAGGTTTGCAAAGTTTCAGAACACAAAATCTTAAATATCATGATAAAAATGGAGAAGCATTGTTCATATTCTCCTCTGTGTTCAAGAAAACAGAAAAAAACATGGTGAAAGGGAAAATTGGAAGGTTTTAGGAAAATAAAGAATGATGGAGATTGCTCACTACTTCAGTAGGATTTAGTTAGGCATCAGTATCTAGTTAAATGTTTTCAAGTGCTTTAGAAAAAGGACACAGCCAACTTAGAAATCACATTTGCCCAACTGCAATTCAAATAAATAAAATAAAGGAAATAATTTCCTTTCTAGAAGGGAACATTCTGCATTATTTACCTCACTTAGCTTACCAATATCCTCTTTTGCATTGGTCTTTTGCAAAGCAGTAATGGACAGAAAACCATGAAAAATATAATAATAAAGGGACAGAAAATAGAAATGGAATACATAGATTAGGCATAAATGCATACAATTAAAATTTCAAGCTAAAATGTGTCTCCTGAAATCTCCTAACACAAAATATTAAGCTGTAAATATATAATCTACCGCAATACAGTGTGCCCTTACTCTTTAAGATAGGAAAAGGGGGAGTAAAATTAAAAAATAAAGAAGCAGTTAAAAATAAAAGTATTTTATAAGAAAGAAATAAAACTTAACTTAAAGATTCATGGACAATGTTACAGAGGTAAATACTGAAAGCTTTCTTCGCTTCCCTCCTCCCCAAGGCACTAGATAACTTTTAAACACCTTAAAGTGATTCAATTTATCTCAACTTACTGCTAGGTAACAGCATTATACAGAAAATAGCTGTAAAGTTTGTTCACAGTTCGCTGCATAGGCATAGTAACATCCATTTTGTGAAAAGACCGTGCCAGTAGGGAAGAAGGTTGCCTGTTTACCATCTCCTGACCATTGCAGATCAGGTGAAATTCAACCTTCTGGAGATGGGGCAATTTACTTCTTACTTGAGGAAGTAATGATGCTCAGCTTTAGTAAAGTTTCTTAATGCAGGATGGAAGGGGATGAAGGAGAAATGCACTAAGGGCAGGATTCAAATGAGTTCTGAATTTTTTTAGGTCATCTGGCTCACCCACCAGTTTTGATAATTATTTTATTCTTTTTTTTTATATTCTTATATACTGGGAAGATAAATAGGGAGCCTTTCGTGTCCTTTGGTGCACCCTTTCAAAGCTCTGCCGGAATCACAGTCCCATCATTATATTCTAATTGAAAAATATGCGAGTTCCTAGGGTTTTTGACATGCCAGCTTCAGAGGCAAGAAGCACCTTGGGAAATCTCAGAGGTGATTTGGTCTCAAGCTATATAAAGTCAAAGAACAGTCTGATGAGATACTATGTAAATGTTAATGAAATGCTCTCCGAAATGTTAATGGTCTAAGGCAGGTGACCAGAAGGAGAGTCTCTGAATAAGTACACGAAGAAAAATTGGTAGCTACATATTAACCTCATAAGAAGTTGCCAAAGTAGTGAAATTACATTAATGAAAACATGATATTCATTTTATCCGTCTGTAACTAAGCTCAAATGTCATACCCTGTTTAGTTTACAGGATATGGACATTTAGATTTTGCTTTTTAATGATTTCATATCTATTTAGTAGAAATACTGGTTTTGGAAATCTTTACTATTATATACAGCTCCTGTTAAATAGTTGTACCCAAAGAAGAGAGGGCTTACAATATCTAAGGAAAGGTGAGGAATTTCCAGAATTTGTAGCCTTAATGCCAGAGTCTGGAGTATGAAATATTAAATTCTCAAGACTTGTGTTGCTTCAAATTTTAAGTGGATATAGGAGTCTAAAATAGCAAGCAGAAAACAGAAATTGTGGGTTAATGGGTGGAGAGAAATGCCAGTTTAATAACTGAAGTGATTCTTCAGAATTTTTTCTGAGAGAAGGCGGGAGGTAAGGATTAGAAACTGACAGGGTAATGAGCATACCATCAGCACAGATCAGCCAGTTATAGCTCTAAATCTCAGTAAGAGTCCTCAGTGCAGTGCCAGCTCCATAATGAGCAAGCATTCTACTCAACTGAGGAACTTAGTGTATTAAACAAATCACAGGATATAAAAATACACAGCTTGTGGAAACAAGCATAAAAAGACCAGCATTAATGATGAAATGTAGCAGATAAAGTAGTGAGACAGCGACACAGAAGTACCGCTAGTTTAGATACATCATTAAGCACAATCACCTTTGACACAAGCAGTTTTGATATTTTAGTACTCCACCTATGTCAAAACCTATGAACCTGAGCATGCTGGAATGATGTCTTAAAGGTTGCAGCTAATTAACCCAGACGGTCTTCTGCAAGTTGCAGACCTGTTTCTTGTGGGACAGAATTTCCAGGGTTTTTTTTTTTTTTTTACAGCTTAAATTGACTGGATTTATAGTGTTATTCTTAAATACAAACGTGGCATAAAAGTAGAGAAACCAAATGCATCATTTTCTATGAGTGAGTTGTGTCAGGTTTTCAGTCAGTATTTCTAGATTTATGGCACTTGCTCAGTAATCTGAAGTAGTGTATTACACCTGTGCTGTGATACCTTGCTGTGGTTGCAGCTAGGTAAAATGTAAGATGCTGAACAGATTGTATGAAGTCAAAATAATTTAGATCCCAGTTCTTCAAAAACTCTTCTCACAGGTAACAGTTTCCTGAGTGTCTGTTCCTAAAGTAACATATTTAGGAGCTGGAACAGTGATCTCACTAGAAGTTTTTTCAGTTGTAGAAACTCAAGTTTTTTCAAGATTATATCCATAATATTGCCTTTTCTTATATCTTTAATCCTAGTTGTTGCAATTTTCTTGCTGTCTCCAGGTTCCTTGCAGACTTTAATATTCCTTTTGTGTCTTCTTTAAATCTTAGCTTCAAGTGTTTTATCAAAACACCCATTTAATTGAAGCAGATTTCCACTTCTTATTCACCTAGCATCCTCTTTAAACTGGATTTTTTTTTTTAGAAACAGTATGAAATACAATCCTTCTTTACCTCCATCAGTTGTCTTTTCTTTGTTCATCCATCTATAATGTTGCTTTGAAATGAATATCCAGAATTATAAAACAAAATGAACACAGCAATGTTAATAGTATTGAAAGAATTTGGGGAAGTCATATATATGTAAACGACCTAGTTATATTTGACATTTGGAGTCCAAAAAACTTAAAAACAATGTTGTTTTTTTTTTCTGTAATATAAACTCAAAAAATTACAATCTCTTTTTAAGAGAGTGTTTTATCTAAAAAATAAGATGAGCCCTGTAAACATACAGGCACAGACTGGGAAAGATTACAAATGAGTATGGAAAAAAAATCACAGTTAAAAATATAGGATGTAAGTCTTCAGAGATTCCAGTTCCTTATTATATTCAATTATGATGCTAATATACTTTCACTTGTTGATTAATAGATGAAATTTTTAAATATTTGACCAACCACCCATCCTACTAGAACACTATTTTCAAAAATTCACTTGTTACTTATCTCCTCTTGCTCTTGTGTTTATGCTATCAGCTAACTCAACATTACTTCCTCAAACATATATGACATATCTATCATACATATTATAATTGTATATAATTATATTTTATATATGTGTCTATTTTATACGCACATACACATATATGTACAAATACACTTTCTTCTTGCCTTTGTTCTGTTAGACTAAACTTCACTTTAAAAAATCTCTATTCTACTGTGTTATCCTAGCAGCCTTGGTCTACGTTTACTCTAGTTGAATTAATTATTTTTAAACATTGGTGAATGGCATCAATATTTAACTATTTTTTAATTGCAAAAATACTTTCCTTGCTCCAGTCAGAGAACTGCTGACTTTTCCTACAGAGACAGTGCAGTGGAATTAAAAAAGAAGTCTGATCTTTCCACCTGCTTACCTGTCCTCCCTAGCTCATGAATAATTATTGAAACACAGTTCTGTTTAGGAATAAGGTCTGTATCTAATTGGTATCCTTCATACTTATAAATGAGGAAGAGGGGGAATGTATCCATTACTTCGATGCAATTATGCCAAAATATGTTTTGAATATTTCTTATAATAATTCTCTGCAGTATGTTTTCTAATTCTATAATCCTCACCTTTGTAGAGAATGGTGAAGAAGACAATGTGTCTTTGTTAATTAACTCAGCTGGAGCTGCAAACTTAAAATTGTTCAAGAATCAAAAGTTCAGAGAATCAAGTAATATTTTCTGGACATTACACTACAGAATTATTTGAAATTACTTCAGAATTAAGTCCCAAAAGCCTTATCCAATAGTCTGCTTAGGTTTCCAATAGCTGTCACTATCTTTTTTTTTTTCTTAAACCACAAAAACTAGCCTATTACAGAGGATCAAATACTCTACAGTTACAGTAGGCATAAAACATCAAGGGTGACAAAGTAAAGCTTCTATAGGTACATCAAGGATAAAAAGAAGACTAGGGAAAATGTGGGCTCTCTCAAGAAGGAAATGGAAGACCTGGTTACCTGGGACATGGAGAAGGCTGAAGTACTCAACAATTATTTTGCCTCAGTCTTCACTGGCAAGTGCTCTAGCCACATCACCCAAGTTGCAGAAGGCAAAGGCAGGGACTGGGGGAACAAAGAACTGCCCACTGTAGGAGAAAAGCAGGTCTGAGGTCATCTAAGGAACCTGAACGTGCACAAGTCCATGGGACCTGATGAGATGCATCTGCGGGTCCTGAGGGAACTGGTGGATGAAGGTGCCAAGCCACTGGCCATCATATTTGAGAAGTTGTAGCAGTCTGGTGAGGTTCCCAATGACTGGAAGAGGGGTAACATAACCCCCATTTTTAAAAAGGGGAACAAGGAAGACCCAGGGAACTACAGGTCGGTCAGCCTCACCTCTGTGCCTGGCAAGGTCATGGAGTACATCCTCCTGGAAACTATGCTAAGGTAAATGTAAAAGAAGGAGGTGATTGGTGACAGCCAACATGGCTTCACTAAGAGCAAACTGTGCCTGAAAAAATGTGGTGGCCTTCTATGATAGCATTACAGCATTGGTGGATAAGGGAAGAACAACTGATATCATCTACCTGGTCTTGTGTGAAGCATTTGAGACTGTCCCACACAACATCCTTGTCTCTAAACTGGAGAGACATAGATTTCACAGATGGATGAGCCAATGGATAAGGAATTGGGTGGATGGTCACCCTCAAAGTGTTGCGGTCAACGCCTCGATGTCCAAGCGGAGACTAATGAAAAGTGGCATTCCTTAGGGGTTAGCATTGGGACTGGCCCTGTTTAACATCTTTACTGACAACATGGACAGTGGGATAGAGTGCAGCCTCAACAAGTTTGCCCACAACACCAAGCTGTGTGGTGTGGTCGATATGCTGGAGGGAAGTGATGCCATCCAGAGGGACCTTGACAGGCTGGGGACGTGGGCCCGTGCCAACCTCATGAAGTTCTGCAAGGCCAAGTGCAAGGTCCTGCACAAGGGTCGGGGCAATCCCAAGCACAAATACAGCCTTAGTTATGGTTAAGATAAGCACTGAATAGCACAGTGTATGTTTCTAATGTCTCTACCATATTTTCCTACAGTAACAGAAGGATATAAGGTAGTATTTAAAGCAAGTCCAGAAAAGGGCCATGAAGATGATCAGAGGGCTGGAGCACCTCTCCCATGAAGACAGGCTGAGAGAGTTGGGGCTGCTCAGTCTGGAAAAGAGGAGGCTCCGCGGGGACCTTATAGCACCCTTCCAGTACCTAAAGAGGACCTACAACAAAATTGAGGAGGGACTTTTGACAAGGGAGTATAGTGATAGGACAAGGTGTAATGACTTTAAACTGGAAGAGCGTATGTTTAGATTAGCCATAAGGAAGAAATTCTTCACTGTGAGGGTGGTGAGGCACTGGAACAGGTTGCTCAGAGAAGTTCTGGATGCCCCATCCCTGAAAACATTCAAGGCCAGGTTGGATGGGACTTTGAGAGACCTTGTCTAGTGGCAGGTGTCTAGTTCAGGTTGGAATTAGGTGATCTTTATGATCTCTTCACACCCAAACCATTCTATAATTCTATGATATAACAGGGACAGATACTATATCAAAGGAATAGCTTCATCAAAACACTAAACCCAGTGAAATAGTGTAAGCTGCTGTTCAAGGCAAAGAAAAGAGAAAAAAAAGTCTGTTTACTCATGCAAATCCTTATAGGTCATAAAACATCTATTAAATTAATGTCACAATATATGATAAAACCATTTTCAGACTAAGCTCAAAACTGTATGCTATCAGTAAATTGCATCTCAGTCTGAAAATTCTGATTTATAAAATGTTTTGACAAACATACCCCTGTAAATCATACAAGTTTGCCTCTGAGGAGTCATGTCACTTCCTTTTCATGTCAATTCTCTACACTGCTGCATTGCCACAATCTTCGGTGGCCACTAGAGCTCAAGTCAGACGGAGCTATCAAATCAATTATAACAGCCTGCCACTGTCTTACACCGACAACAAATGATTGATAACAAAACCTGCCTACTTTCAGTTCTCATCTGACAGCAACAAAACAGTCCCTGCCTGCTTTTACAGGCATTTGTCATAAATCAATAGCAATTTCATCACTTAGAAAGGTGCTGTCAACTCTACTCTGTCCATCTGGTTTCACTTTACGCTGATAATTTTTAACGCATAAACTATTCAGGAAGGTTAATGTATAAAACTGGTTTCTTTTAGAATTTCCTATACATTGGCACCGGAGCAACACTTACAAAACATAAAACATCAATCATTTTTAAAAGATGGGAAAAGGAACTAAGAGAATCATGCTCTGTAATGTTAATGATATACCTATACCTATCTTTGCCGGGAATTCTCTCTTTATTAGGTAATACTATCATCTGATCCAAAAAGAAATTGTTTTTTTTCTGACCTTTTTTATAGCCTTATAGTAATTATACATGCAAGTTAGAACAGTGAATTATTTAAATGAAACTCAGACTTTTCAAACATGAGTTGATAGATAAGCTCTTTATTCTTCCTACCATGATCAGCTAAGATGTCAATACTGTAAAAGAAAGAAGTAGCTCTTCAATAGTCTACAAGCATGAAAAAAATAAATTGTAATATTTTAAAAGATCATGAATAGTTACAAATATAAATTTGTATTATATTACAAAATTCACTCATCTACCAAGTGGCACAATGAATTGTGTGGCAATAGAGACGCTATATAACACATGGATCTGCTTCACATCTAAGTTTCCAAAGCTGATCTGAGCAGAATTGTATCATTAAATGAATTGTAATCTTCATTTCCTTAAAGTAGTTGGTGAATGTTTCAGCTTTATTGCAGTATGTGAAGCTCTGAATCATGATATTCATCAGATTGTAATGTTCACTTAAGAAATAAGTCTTCCACACTCAGTTTTCCAGCAAACCACTGTTCAGATGTTGCGGGGGGGCGGGGGAGGGGTGTGCTGTTTTAATGGTTTTTATATGTTATATTTCCACTTAGAATAACAATGATACTTCTACAGTGGTACTTCATAGTAATGTTAATATTGCCATTAGTAATACTTGCATTAAATAAATTAAGTCTTTATTTAAATAACTTAGAAATTTTATTTCTGATCCATAATATTAATACTAGGTAGTTAAATCTGAAAAAAAAAAAAGCTCCATTAGTATGTAACTCTTCTATAAGAGAACACTACAATATATACTATTCTGGGGGAGAATACTGATTGATCAACAGATAATTCTGTTCTTTCTTCTGTAAAAACAAAAATAACACTATCGGAGACATTCACAGGATTCCCTATGCTAAACTCTAAAGGACTCATGAAAGAACACAGCAAAATGAATCCAAGTAACTCAAACTGATTCCTGGTAGTCTTGGGACATCCAACTTTGTAAAAAAACCAAACCAAACCAAAACAAAACAACCAAAATCAAGTCATGCAAACAAGCTGACTGAAACTCCCTTTCTGATTTTCCTGACTACTGTCACTTTTTTTTGGTTGTCGTTGTTGTTTGTTTGTTGTTTTTTTTTTAACTGAATGTCTGTTGGGATCTTCCACTTGTATTTATAGCAAGGCTAAGAGATTATAACCAGTTTCCACATGACTTGTCTCTCTGAGTTTCCTTCCCTGGGTACTTAGGGCAAATGATATCGACAAACAGCCTTCTCAGTTATTTTGTATTTAACTGGTAGAGGAAGACATCAGAGAACCCATGGGTTTTAAAGGAACAAATGAGGTACAAATTTTGAATGCCACAGGTGAAATAAATGAGAGGCTGCTCTCTTCATTACGGAAAGTTAGAAAACTTCACCTGCTATCCAAATGAACACTTATGCCTAAAGTGTTATCTTACCACTGCCAACCAATTTCTTGAATCTTTAATGTGTTGCCGGTCCAAAAGAGTAGGGTTGGTTTGGTTTTTTTTTTCCTTATGTTTCACTGTGACATACATATCAAAACCTAGGAATTCATTCTGAGAAATGAGTGGGCTGATGAGATGATGGCTATGTAAAACCCCAAAAAAGAATGAATTAATTTTATCATAAAATGTATGAATAGGAAGGATATTTTCATTTGGGATGAAAGTCTAAGCTAAATAATAGAATCATAGATTAGTTAGGGTTGGAATGGACCTTTAAAGACCATCTAGTCCAACCCCCCTGCAAGGAGTGGGGACACCTCCAACCAGATCAGGTTGCTCAGAGCCCCGTCCAACCTGGCCTTGAATGTTTCCAGGGATGGAGCACCTACCACCTCTCTGGGAAAGCTGTTCCAGTGTTTCATCACCCTCATTTTAAAAAATATATTCCTTCTAGCTAGTCTAAATCTACCCTCTTTTAATTTAAAACCATTTCCCCTTGTCCTATCACAACAGGCCCTGCTGAAGTGTTTCTCCCCATCTTTCTTATAGGGCTCCTTTAGGTACTGGAAGGCTGCTATAAGGTCTCCCCGGAGCCTCCTCTTCTCCAGGCTGAACAGACCCAACTCTCTCAGCCTGTCCTCATAGGAGAGGTGCTCCAGCCCTCCGATCATTTTCGTGCCCCTCCTCTGGACTTGGTCTAATTACTACCTTATATCCTTCTGTTACTGTAGGAAAATATGGTAGAGACATTAGAAACATACACTGTGCTATTCAGTGCTTATCTTAACCATAACTAATGGCTGAAAAAAATGATAAAGAAAAAAAACACAAATAAATAAAATATTCAGGAAATGACTGATTAGTACTTGGACACCAGAGCTTAATTCATATTGATGGTTATTTGAAAGAAAAATACAAGAGATATCTTCCTGAAACTGTAGAAGAATTTATCTTGCTTCTGCCTAAATTGATGCACCATCTTTTTACAACAATTTCTCCCATGAAGGGCCCAGAAAAGGGTACTGAGGCAGATGATCTGGAAAAATACTAAGTGAAATTAGAACAGTAACTTTCCTCAGAAGTCACTGTTCATTTGAATCCTGTAGCAAAACATGAACCTCCAAAAGAAAAGAAAGAAAATAAAGGGAAAAAATGATAAAGTAGTAGCACTAGTTCTATGATCTATGGAACTGTGTCAAACACAGTCTCTTTTATTCCCAAGGTATTCAGGGAAGGTGCCTTGAGATTGTGTTTCTCCAAAGATGGATAAAAAAATTTGTCATTTATTGTGGCATGGTTTCATGGGTTATTACAAAAAGAAGGGTTGTATGAAAGATGTGAAAAGGAAGGCTACAGGCATGTTTTCCTTTGATTTTACTAGCACATCATTCACAAAGAAAATCCTGCACCTAACAAAACAGGCCAACAGTTCAATTTAAATCTTAGATTTTACGCCCTGACCTAAACGTTATCTTAATTGTAGTAACCGAGGCCATAAACCCTGCAACTTAACCTAAAAAAGTTAGCTGATGATCCAATGCAGTGGTTAGATGTCTTGATTAACTCTATTAAACTCACTTCTCATTGAGACTTACGCTAAACTCTCAGTCTATAGGGACTGTTCGACCACTCACTGATATTCAGAGCATGCACTAACTGGAAAAGAGTAGCTTAACTGGTGGGTAGGTGATTTATTTATTTCTAGTAAATTCACAGATATTCTCAAGCAAAGGAAAGAAACTGAATCTGTGTTTCTCATATTCTGGATAAATGATGAAGTAATCTGGGTGTTGAGCAAAGACAGTATCATCCATCTCCTTTCTCTATTGCTTTTCTTCCTTTCTCTCAGAAAAGCAAATATTTCATGCTAAATGGAAATAATTTTCATTTTTCAATACAATGCAGAAAAAGTACTTTTTTGGTAAAATTTATTTTTTCTCTTTCTTTTTGTTTTCCCATCAGAAAAAGAAGAATACGTATACACAGCTCTGCTCCAAACATTTCTCTCAGGTAATACTGTCTAAGTAACCCACTCCATAACTCCCCCCTTTTCCCAAATACATATACAGTGGCAGAAGTGCTTCTTGATGCCAGTAAGCCTGCTGTTCAATGACAGACTCACTTAAGGAAGAGCTACCATGTTTATCTTCAGCCTAGGATTTCTCCTAAATCCTTCTGGGTGTCCCATTACGACTTTAACAACAATGCCTTCCCAGGTCCCCAAAACACCCCCAACCCAAATCAAAACAACAAACCCCTCATTTTACAGGCAGTTTCAATCATTTTCCTGGAGTTAAGGGAAAGAATTGAGTGAGAGGACTGGATGTTATAAATGGATACAAGTGCACAGACAGGAAAGAAAAGCAGAAAGACAAACATTCTGCTTTTTAAGCCAATTTATGTGGTACGAAGCTAATACTAATCTCAGCTACCTGAAAATACAGTAACCAGTTTTAACTGTGAAATAACTTTCACCTTTCAGAAACAAACATGAATTATGTCCTCCTTTGATGATATTTTTAAGGTTGAATGTAATTTGTGATTTTAAGGATTCTTTCTAGTATGTAAAGACTTAAAATGTAAATGTATGTATTATAATATAAAGACTTAAGAACTCCATTTAAAGGTGAAGAAGTAGAATATACATTTAAAATTACAGACAATGCCCACTTGTACAGGAAATATTATGTGACTGTGTTACTACCATCAAAGCTTATTGCTAAGCATTAATAAATAAGAGGCATCATTTCATTTTTATGTCATTTCCACGGAAAGCAATTAGAGTGTCTGTACTACTAGTAATCATAGGTATTCCTACATAAATACTAAAAATAAAAATCTCATTGCATCATCACTAGTTTCCCTGAAGTAGTACCAATGTTCGTTTGTTTTCCAAACCTGCCTTTTGAGCCACGCGTATCGCTTCTCTTCGCCAACTGGCAGAAACACCCACAACTAGAAAGTTTTGCTAAACGTGCAACAGCCTTTGAAACCTGGCAGCAGGCTTTGCCTGGGCCTCTCTTCAGCCGGGAACAAAAGTTTTTTGCCAGCCAAAGGTCAGGAAGGTTGCAAACGTCTGGCAAGCATCTGCAGCCCCAGGAGGGCCTGATCAGTACTCGCCCCGTGGCTGCCGTTGCCATGGCAACCCAGGTTGCCCAGACGACGCTGGGGCATCTCATGGCTGATGCTCCCCAACACCGAAGCCGCAGCTCGGGCTACTAAATTCAATTCACCCGTCCTTCACATCCCTCACCCTTTATTTCCCATCTTAATTCATAAGAATCTGCTTTTCTTCATCAGGTTTTTTTTTCCCCCCTCTCAGCCCAGGATACATCTAGCTTAATTTTAATAATGAGGAACAGCTGAAATGCCTTTCTTACTCCTTCCCTTACACAGGCATAAAAACACTTGTAATATAGCCAAACAAGCAAATGCAAGAAGTCCATCCAAATATGCAAATTTTTTTCACAGGTGGTTTACATTCCTTTCACAACAACTGATGGGAAGAAGAAAAGATTTATTCCTAAATAACGGAGCTGCTACAGCAATGGAGTAAAGGCAGCTATAGGGGTGGGCAATAGTCTGCATGGTGAGCCAAGATAAGAGAAGAATGTAATTCAATTATCCCAAAACACACGGAGTTGTTAATTTGAGCTGAATTTGAATTAACTGAAAATATCGTACCAGAAATTAAAACGTGTAAATAAAGTGTTTCAAAAGCACTCTTCAAAACTTTTAACCTAAACAAAACAGAGAACTTCACACTGCTTTTTCCTGTTGGGGCACAACTTTAAGTCAGGAAGCTGTTGTGAATTTCTAAACCTTTTAAAACATCTTAGACTTACTACTTCTTTGATAACTGAATGGTGATTGATGACAGCCAACATGGATTCACTAAGGGCAAATTGTGCCTGACAAATTTGGTGGCCTTCTACGACAGGATGACAGCATTGGTGGATAAGGGAAGAGCAACTGATGTCATTTACCTGGACTTGTGCAAAGCATTTGACACTGTCCCACACAACAGTCTCTAAACTGGAAAGACAGAGAGTTGATGGATGGAACCAGTCGATGGATAAGGAATTGGGTGGATGGTTGCACTCAAAGAGTTGTGGTCAATGGTGCAGTGTCCAAGTGGAGACCAATGACGAGTGGCGTTCCTCAGGGGTCGGTGTTGGGCCCGGCCCTGTTTAACATCTTTATCGGCGACATGGACAGTGGGATAGAGTGCACCCTCAGCAAGTTTGCCGACAACACCATCGATACACTGGTGTCATCGATACACTGGAGGGAAGGGATGCCATGCAGAGGGACCTTGACAAACTGGGGAGGTGGGCCTGTGTGAACCTCAGGAAGTCCTGCAAGGCCAAGTGCAAGGTCCTGCACATGGGTTTGGGCAATCTCACATGGGTTAGGATGAAGAATGAATCCAGAGCAGCCCTGAGGAAAAGGACTTGGGGGTGTTGGTTGGTGAGAAGCTCAACATGAGCTGGCAATCCTTGCTTGCAGCCCAGAAAGCCAAGTGCATTCTGGGCTGCATCAAAAAAAGCGTGGCCAGCAGATTGAGGCAGGTGATTGCTCCCATCTACTCTCCTCTCTTGAGACTCCACCTGGAGTACTGCGTCCAGCTCTGCAGCCCCCAACATAAGAAGGACATGGACCAGTTGGAGTGAGTCCAGAGGAGGGCCACAAAGATGATCAGAGGTCTGGCACACCTCTCCTACGAGGACAGGCTGAGAGAGTTGAGGCTGTTCAGTTTGGAGAGAGAAGGCTCCAGATACCTTACAGCAGTCTTCCAGTACCTAAAGGGGTCTGATAAGAAAGACGGGGAGAAACTCTTTAGCAGGGCCTGTTGTGATAGGTCAAGGGGAAATGGTTTTAAACTAGAAGGAGGTAGATTTAGATTAGACATAAGGAAGAAATTCTTCACTGTGAGGGTGGTGAGGCACTGGAACAGGTTGCCCAGAGAAGATGTGGATGCCTCATCCCTGGAAGTGTTCAAGGCCAGGCTGGATGAGGCTCTGAGCAACCTGATATAGTTGAAGTTGTCCCTGCTCATTTCAGGACTAGAACCAAACTATTGTATGATACTATAATGCTTATGAATTTATCAAATGCAAACTCCACTCTGAATAATGGCTATAAATGGTCCTTCAGCTGACTCTTGTCATTGCAGCTGGGCCAATGAAACTGACTAGAAATTAAATACTCCCCACAAGAAACTAGTACACTTGAAGTCTGCAAGAGTCAGTTTGGCTACAATGTCAGCTGCCACATTTTTGACAGCATCCAATATGCAAGAACGTAGAAATGAAGATGGCTTTACTGATTTCTTTCTGCAAAATAAATGCTTTCTTTTCTCTCTCTCTCTCTTTTTTTTTTTTTTAACATGCAGAGAATGGCTATTACCAGGGTACATTAAAAAAGTGGCTATCAAAAAACAAACCACAATCTTGTTTCTAGCACTACTGTTTCTGTGAAATAATTTATTTTCCTATTTCCTTTCATATTCAAAAGAAGCACAGATGAGCCAATGGGCACAGACGAGCCAATTTCTAAAAACAAACAAGCAAAAAACTATAAATACTTTTTCTGTAAACTAATAGCCCCCCTGCACGAAGTTCTATTTATAAGATAATAATTTCTACTGCATTAGAAATCAGACTCTTAAGTAAATTCTGATTTTGATAAGGAAACATGCAAATTTTTATCGGAAGTGCCATGATAGCACTTGGATAATTTATATATTATCTTGTTGCTTCTTTGGAAGATAGTCTTATTTAACTTGCTTTAAGCTTTAATTTAGTTTGATAAACAATATAAGTCAGACCATCCTATTTCTTGTTTCCTTAAACTGTTGAAAATGTAATTAATCAATGAGAAAGAAATAAGAAATATTAATTGGAAATCTGACTTTGAAATAAAGAGAAACCCAGAAAGAACACTGCTTCTGTTTGATTGTTGCACTGTGATCCAGTGAGTTTCAAGGTTCACTCAAATTTCAGTTAATAATTAATGGAATTTTATTTACAAAAAATGTAAAATGAAAACTAGTACAGATACTTCCCATGAATACAAATTACAGCAGAACATCTCTTGTGCATTGATCAGTAATGAGGTATTATATGCACTCCAACCATAAATCCCAGTGGAAAGTTTAACTGATAGAAGTTCTATTCTTAGGTTGACTTAACAAGCTTGGACTGATTTACTGAGTAAACTCAAAGATATTTCAACTTTCTTTGGGTGAATTTGTTCACTTCCATACACCACTTCTGCACAAGTGTAAGAGCTAATATTAAATCCAGCACTGCCCTACTCAGCTCATATACCTCTAAGATAAGAAACTCCTCAAAAACAACAGATAAAACATCTGTTAAAGTATATGTTACTTTCATTACAAGGAGGAGGATTTCAACTTGCACTGAAAATGGCAGAGTTTCAAAGCTCAACTTTAATATCTTTTATGCACCAAACAAGAACATGTTTAAAGCACTTGAAATACTAATTATGATACTTTAAATATTATGCGATGTAAGAACCACCAAACTTTTCTTGTCCTGAAGAGATGCAACAGAAGTTGATACTACAGAGAAGCACTGTGCTTGAACGGAACAAAACAATTCAAGGGCAATATACTTTTTTCATTTTTCTAGTTCTTGCCAGAGTACTTCATGCAAGTGTACCAAGTGCACCACTAGCTCTAAAATCTGAAAATCTTGTTTAGAGCAGCGATGCTGTGGTGCTTTCTGAATATAAAGCACATTGAAGTGAACTTCTCCACTAGCATGGTCATCATATTCCAAGAAAAGTAACAGATTATAAAATTTTACTGCACTCAATTCAGTTTTTGGAGGTGGACAATTTGATGTAAAGAGAATTCCACGTTAATAACTTAAAAAAAATTAAGGCTGAAATCTGCAACTGAAGCCAAGAGCATAAGGCAGTGGAGTGTGCTCTCTACTAACGCACACACTGGCAGCTTAAAAAGAGCTTTGCTATATCCCATATTTTCCTATTGTTCTCCCTAACTTGTTCAGTTTAGCTTCGACAAAACCAGACCCTGGAAGATTAATTTTAGTTAAAATTTTATTTCCATATAAAATACAGTTAGTACTCTTGTTAAAAAATGTTCTTGACCAAATAAGTTTTCTTATCACTTGCAGAAAGGTATTACTTACTGCAAACATTTAAATAACTTTCACTATTTCAATGCGAGCTAAGGGAATAAGGATTTGCAAACTAAAAATAGGAAGTAACTCCTTTTTTTTTTTGGTTTGTTTTTTTTTTCAATAGCCTAAGAGAAAATACCCTGCAAATACTCAATGTACTAGCACTGTAGAAGCACAGATAAAGAAAACCTTGTTGGATTACATGATTTAAGACCAGAGCTAGCAGTTCTTAAAGTGCGTCTTGGACCAGTTTCTGAGCAAATTCAGAGTCTGAATGACATGCAGTTTTGGATGGCAGATCTGAGTGTACAATGTTTGAACCTCACCTGCCACTTGCCCCCCACCCTCCCAAGATCTTTAAAAGGACATAAACACTATGGCTATCTGATTTAAAACTAGTTTACGAAGCTTGGACAGTATGTTACTTTAAGTTATTGCCTCTCATTTTGCTTTCTCTGAAGCAAGAGAGAACATACTTTCTAAATGCATCCCTTTGTACTTTCAGCTATTAGAAAAATAACAATCAAAAGTATACAGTATTTTGTGTTACTATAGCTTTCCCGGAAAAGATTACCTGGAGATCGCTTTACAGCCTTTCTGGTTGCTTAGTTCTTTCAACATGCGCAATTTCACCAAAGCTTTACGACTAATGTGAGTGTGGAAGATTTCTATAATAAGTAATATTCTCATTTAGGCCTCAGTGCATTTTACAGTTTATTGGTACAGGTCAAAAATGCCCGTTTTATTAGGCTAAATTTGCAGTTACAGACTTAAGTAGAAGGAAAACGTTTTATACACTACAGTTAAGTGGTACTGTTGGATGTTCTAATGTCCCATAGCACTGATGAATAAGAAACATGAGCTTAGAATAAGGAAGTGATGACATGTGGTTGGGAACAAGAAAAACTATCATTAGGTATCACTCGTATGGCTTCCGAAATAACTAGAAAAAAAATTCATAGAATCATAGAATCATAGAATGGTTAGGGTTGGAAGGGACCTTCAAGGTCATCTAGTCCAACCCCCCTGCAAGGAGCAGGGACATCCCCAACTAGATCAGGTTGCTCAGAGCCTCATCCAGCCTGGCCTTGAACATTTCCAGGGATGGGGCCTCCACCACCTTTCTGGGCAACCTGTTCCAGTGTTCTATAATTCGCATCGTAAAAAATTTTTTTCTAATTTCTAATCTAAATCTACTCCCCTCTATTTTAAAACCATTACCTCTCGTCCTATCGCAACAGGCCCTACTAAACAGCCTTTCCCCATCTTTCTTGTAGGCCCCCTTGAGGTACTGGAAGACCGCTATCAGGTCTCCCCAGAGCCTCCTCTTCTCCAGGCTGAACAGCCCCAACTCTCTCAGCCTGTCCTCATAAGAGAGGTGCTCCAGCCCTTTTATCATCTTCGTGGCCCTCCTCTGGACCTTCTCCAACTGGTCCATGTCCTTTTTGTGCTGGGGGCTCCAGAACTGGACACAGTACTCCAGGTGGGGTCTCACCAGGGCACAGTAGAGGGGGAGAATCACCTCCCTCGACCTGCTGGCCATGCTTCTCTTGATGCAGCCCAGGATGCGGTTGGCTTTCTGGGCCTCAAGGGCGCATTGCTGGCTCTTGTTGAGCTTCTCGTCCACCAGCACTCCCAAGTCCTTCTCCTCAGGGCTGCTCTCAATCCATTCTCCGCCCAGCCTGTATTTGTGCCGGGGATTGCCAGGAAGGAAGATCAGACCCCAAACTAAGAAACTAGGGTACAGCTAATAGTATCCTCAAAGATACAGTCATTAACAGTTTACTTTTTAACTTTTAATAATAAAAACAGATTTTTTTTTTATAATTGACTGTCATTGGAACTTGGAAAAGGGAGAAAATAATTCCACTTCAGCATGCTTTGTTCTCTGTCCCACAGGAAGCACTATTCCAAAAAAAATACTATTAAATCTTAGACCATAAATTCCTGTATTTTTTACTCCATTGAAACAAACCCAGTATTTTATAATAGGAGATCTCACTACATAAAAAGTTTTCAATAAAATGATCTCAGAGGGACTGCTGTTAGGCGGATAAACAGAGACTGGGTAAACTCAGCAGAGAGTAATTGGCTGTGTCCTGTTTTCAGTCAGCATCTGGCAACAGAGAAAGAACAGACTTAAAGCACTGGGGTAAGCTTGGAGACTGATTAGCCAGGAAGCTATTGCTAAAGGCAGCAAGAGTAGGAGCTGTCCCAAGAGCTCTCTCAGAGCAGTTTTCTCTGCCCTGTGAGACACAACTGGAAATCCCTTAATGCACTCTGCCCTTCATTTATTTTTGCTACTGGACATTTGAGAGCATTTAAGAACGTTACTTTTTTGAGTAGTTGCCTGATGATGGATCACATAGAATTAAAACGATTTTATGTTTCTTAGGGAAAGGGGAAGACTACCATCTACAGTACAATTATAAAACTAGGGATTACCTGATAGCAAAGTACTTTTTATTCTGTGTGCAATTACTCACACATCCATCCTGATTTACTCTTTATGCTGAAATTATGAACTTATCTTACATACCAGGAAGGCTGTGTAACTTAAAGCCACAGTACTGATTCATTTACTTTTAATCCATTAGTACACTCAAAAATATTATAATTGCATCTAGCAGTATAATATAAATTATACAAACACGCTCTACAGTAAAGGGAAGAGCTGAGTATCAAAGTACTAGAATTTGGAAGCATGACAAAGTTAGCTACACAAATTTAATGTAACTTTTATATATATGCATTGTAAGAGAATTACTTTATTTATTTTTCCCTCACAAGAATTTGTTGCATTCATTGCCTAGGACAGAATGTACGAACTTAAAGAGCAGCTATTCAAGCTATTGTTTTATCTTCAGTATTGAGTGTCCTGTGCCATGTTTTCTTAACTTTATTATAGATAGAGAATTAAAACATGGAGAAACCTCTTCAAGCCTTACAGCTTCAAGCACTTTAAGTTAGAGGCCTGAACTCATTGACTATTAACAATTTATATAAGCTATCTCCTGTGCAAGATGGGTATTGTCCCTCTCTCTAGCCAGTATAAGGAGCCTAAGCTCTCTAAATTGTGTATCTATATTTATGAGGTATTTCATCTTTTCAAGAGATAAAATGCATACACTAATTTTGGGAGATCAGTTAAAAATGCTTAATACCTGATATCCCAGAGTAATTAAAATTATAAAGCACTTTACACGTATAGTGCTTTGATCCTACAGTTTTCACTGCAGCTGTAGATGTTTGGTACATTTGTAAAGCAGACCCTGTGGATCTTGGCTTAAGAACCAAACAATGTAAACTGGAAAAAAACCCAAACAATCCAAACCCAAAGACAACAACCTCCCGCTCCTCCCAGAATGGACGGGGACCAAAGGAAACGATAGGGCACTCTACTAGCTTCTAGCATTTCATTTGCTGTAGTTCTCATTTAATCTCATTTCATTTTTTAAACATTGACCAAAGTTTAACAGAGTCCTCCCCAAGCTCCTCCATCAGCCTAGTTGTCTAATTTGGTATCACGTTCATATGGGTTATCACCGAGTTTGGAATAATTAGATTGATTCACACAGTTCTTAAGCTAACGATGGTGGAGTGAAAGATTAGATAGCAAAAAGTTTCTTTTTTTTTGATGAAGTAAAATGCATACTATGACCTGGAAGTTCTAACCGTGAAAATACCAGCCTATCAAATTCTGTCGTATTAGGCAGGCATTAGCCAACAAATAGTTTACCTGTGTTTCTAATAAGCTCTTTTATCCAAGATATTTATACTGAAGTAGAGGTGACTTCATTCCATTCCATGTGACAAATATATATAATATTAATACACTCTTTTCCATTTCCCACTATTACAACTTATTTTTTTTGGTGAAGTAGAAATTAATCTCATACTTAAAATAAAATAGACTGTCAGTAAATCAACTGAAATGGGAGGCATATCCTGTTTTCAGATTATCTAAAATGGTTTCCCTCTTTGTATTTATAAAGAAATTATTTTTTTTAAATATAAGTATTATAAAAAAAATTATAAGCTATTATCAGAAAATGCTGTGTTTCTAGCTGGTATAAGTCCCCAAATGGCAAGGAAGAATCCAAGTGACAAAGAGATTCTAGAGATAAAAATATATACCCTACTAAATTAGTTAATTCAGATTTTAGAAGTAGAAAAAAAATCTATAAAGGTCGTTCATTATGGCAGTGCATTCTACTTTTCTGTGGTTTTAGGCTTTGAAATTTCTTGGACATAGCTCCTGAAACTCCTTCTGCATAGCTCGATTAGCTGCTGTACACAGATATCCAAATTTGTTTTGAAACCCCAAAACTGGGTTGTGATTTTGTTCCTGGCCTAAAAATCTATCTTGCTTCACGCAGATGAAGTAGTCTATCCAGAGCTAATTCAAGTATCTCTATACTGTAATGTACCATGTACACTCATCTCTTTTCAAATACAGAGAAACAGGCTTAAAGTCTAAAAAAAAACCAAAACAAAACAAAAAACAAACCCCTGTGGGATAATTATTTGCCCATGCTGAAAATCTGCTGAGGTTTCATTCCATTTCCCTGTTTATGACACTGAGTATTCTTGATATTCTCTATGTTATCTTTCCAATTTCTTATTTTATCATTCTGCTACACCACAAAGAGAGAGAGAATCAAGGACTGCAACTTTGAATAAAACGTAGAATAAATTCACTCTTAGTTTTCTAAACCTCAGCTTTTAGATTTTTGAAAACCTAAGGCAAATGTGGTCAAACTTGTAGGGTCAGATAACAGTTTTTCTTTGATTTATATATATGGAGTTAGATAAATATCATGATACAATAAAGCAGGAGAAAAACTCTTTCCCCGAAAAAAAATTAATAAACCTGACAATTACAAAAAAGTGTTCTTTTTAAGATCATAGAATCATAGAATGGTTAGGGTTGGAAGGGACCTTCAAAGGTCATCTAGTCCAACCCCCCTGCAAGGAGCAGGGACATCCCTGACTAGATCAGGTTGCTCAGAGCCTCATCCAGCCTGGCCTTGAACGTTTCCAGGGATGGGGCCTCCACCACCTTTATGGGCAACCTGTTCCAGTGTTCTATAATTCGCATCGTAAAAAATTTTTTCCTAATTTCTAATCTAAATCTACCCCCCTCTATTTTAAAACCATTACCTCTCATCCTATCGCAACAGGCCCTACTAAACAGCCTTTCCCCATCTTTCTTGTAGGCCCCCTTGAGGTACTGGAAGACCGCTATCAGGTCTCCCCGGAGCCTCCTCTTCTCCAGGCTGAACAGCCCCAACTCTCTCAGCCTGTCCTCATAAGAGAGGTGCTCCAGCCCTTTTATCATCTTCGTGGCCCTCCTCTGGACCTTCTCCAACTGGTCCATGTCCTTCTTGTGTTGGGGGCTCCAGAACTGGACACAGTACTCCAGGTGGGGTCTCACCAGGGCACAGTAGAGGGGGAGAATCACCTCCCTCGACCTGCTGGCCACGCTTCTCCTGATGCAGCCCAGGATGCGGTTGGCCTTCTGGGCCTCAAGGGCGCATTGCTGGCTCATGTTGAGCTTCTCGTCCACCAGCACTCCCAAGTCCTTCTCCTCAGGGCTGCTCTCAATCCATTCTCCACCCAGCCTGTATTTGTGCCTGGGATTGCCATGACCCAGGTGCAGGACCTTGCGCTTGGCCTGGTTGAACTTCATGAGGTTGGCACGGGCCCACCTCTCCAGCCTGTCAAGGTCCCTCTGGATGGCATCCCCCCCTTCCAGTGTGTCGACGGCACCACACAACTTGGTGTCGTCAGCGAACTTGCTGAGGGTGCACTCTATCCCACTGTCCCTGTCGCCAACAAAGATGTTGAACAGGGCCGGGCCCAGCACGGACCCCTGACGGACGCCACTCGTGACCGGTCTCCACGTGGACATTGAGCCGTTGACCACCACTCTCTGAGTGCGGCCATCCAGCCAACTCCTTATCCACCGAGTGGTCCGTCCATCAAACCCATGTCTCTCTAGTTTAGAGAGAAGGATGTCGTGTGGGACAGTGTCAAAAGCTTTGCACAAGTCCAGGTAGATGATGTCTGTTGCTCATCCCTTGTCCACCGATGCCGTCACCCCGTCACAGAAGGCCACCAAATTGGTCAGGCACGATCTGCCCTTGGTGAAGCCATGTTGGCTGTCACCAACCACCTCCTTACTCTCCATGTGCCTTAGCATGGTTTCCAGGAGAATCTGCTCCATGACCTTGCCAGGCACAGAGGTGAGGCTGACCGGCCTGTAGTTACCCGGGTCCTCCTTATTCCCCTTTTTCAAAATTGGGGTTATGTTCCCTCTCTTCCAGTCATCGGGGACCTCACCAGACCGCCACGACTTCTCAAATACGATAGCCAGTGGCTTGGCAACTTCATCCGCCAGTTCCCTCAGGACCCGCGGATGGATGTCATCAGGTCCCATGGACTTGTGCACCTTCAGGTTCCTCAGATGATCCCGAACCTGCTCTTCGAGTACAATGGGCAGTTCTTCATTCTCGCAGTCCCTGCTTGCACTTTCTACAGCTTGGGCGGTGGGACAGGAACTCTTGTCGGTGAAGACTGAGGCAAAAAAGTCATTGAGAACCTCAGCCTTCTCTATGTCCTGGGTAACCAGGACACCAGTTCCCTTCTGGAGGGGGCCTACATTTTCCCTGGACTTTCTTTTGTCCCCTACGTACCTATAAAAGCTCTTCTTGTTACATTTTATATCCCTGGCCAGATTCAGTTCTGCCAGGGCTTTGGCCTTCCTTACCTTATCCCTGGCCACTCGCGCAGCCTCTTTGTAGTCCTCCCACGCTACCTGTCCCCACTTCCACCCTCTATAGGTTTCTTTTTTCACTTTCAGTTGGTCCAGGAGCTCCTTGCTCATCCACGCCGGCCTCCTGGCCTTCTTGCCCGACTTGTTCTTCATCGGGATGCAGCTCTGCTGAGCTTGGAGGAGGTGCTCCTTGAATATGGACCAACTTTCCTGGGCCCCTCTTCCCTCCAGGGCCGCCTCCCATGGCACTTGGCCCATCAGGTCCCTGAAGAGGCCAAAGTCCGCCTTCCTGAAGTCTAGGGCAGAGAGCTTGCCATGTAGTTTCCTCGCTGCCCCGTGGGTCTTGAACTGCACCGTGTCGTGACTGCTGCAGCCAAGGCTGTCCTTTAGTTTCACATCCCCCACCAGTCCCTCCCTGTTGGTGAGCACAAGGTCGAGCATGGCACCCCTCCTTGTCGGCTCCTCTATCGCCTGCAGGAGGAAGTTGTCATCCACGCATTCCAGGAACCTCCTGGACTGCCTGTGTCCTGCCGTGTTGTCTCTCCAACAGATGTCAGGGTGGTTGAAGTCCCCCATGAGGACCAGGGCCTGTGACCGTGAGGCTGCTCCTATCTGCCTATAGAGCACCTCGTCTGCTCTGTCCTCCTGGCCAGGCGGACTGTAACAGACCCCTACCATAACGTCCCCTGTCCGTCCCCATCCTCTAATCTTGACCCATAAGCTCTCTGTCAGCTCCTCCTCCATCCCCAGGCGAAGCTCCACACACTCCAGCTGGTTGCTGACGTAGAGAGCGACACCCCCTCCTCGTCTCCCCTTCCTGTCCTTTCTAAAAAGCCTATACCCCTCCATGTTGACGCTCCAGTCGTATGTGTCATCCCACCACATCTCCATCATGCCAACGAGGTCGTAGCCCTGCTCGTGTGCAAGCATCTCCAGCTCTTCCTGTTTATTCCCCATGCTGCGTGCATTGGTATAGAGACACTTCAGCTGGGCCCCCAACAAAGCCGACTTGCTGGCTGGAGCGACAGGGGTGCTATTGGACCGCAGTTTAAGTTCATTTGCACTTTTCTGTGATCCTTCCTCAGCTTCTGGACCCTTGGTGCTGGCACTGGCTCCATGCTGACAGCAGTGGGCTGAACTGTGCTGCCCCTCCCCCAGCAACACTAGTTTAAAGCCCTCCGGACGAGCCTGGCAAGTCTTTGTCCAAGCACACTCTTCCCCCTCTTGGTTAGGTGCATGCCATCCGCCCCTAGCAGCCCGGGCTTCTCAAAGCACGCCCCGTGATCTAGATACCCAAAGCCCTGGCTGTAGTACCACTCCCTGAGCCACGAGTTAACCTGCCAGATATGTCTGGCCCTTTCAGGTCCCTGCCCTTCGACCGGGAGGATTGACGAGAAGACCACCTGCGCCCCAGAGCCTTTGACTGTTGAACCCAGAGCCCTGAAATCCCTTTTGATGTTTTTTAGACTGCTGCCAGCTGTGTCGCTGGCCTCCACATGAAACACCAGCAGTGGATAATAGTCTGTGGGCCGTATGAGGCTAGGTAGTCTCTCGGTGACATCCCTGATACGAGCCCCCGGGAGACAGCATACCTCCCGAGAGACCGCATCGGGGCGGCAGATGGGTGCCTCCGTACCTGTCAGGAGGGAGTCACCCACTACTACCACTCTCTCAAGGGAGGCAAGGACATTTTCTGCAAGATAAGATCTGTGGCAAAGAGGTGACATTTGAAAGCAGGGACACCGTATATTCCATATATATATATCATGACAAAATATTGTAAGAGAAATAACATGCCTCCTAACAAGGCATTGTTGTAGTCTTTCAAGAAAAAAAAAAGAGTATATATTAGCAATCTTGGTTTTTGAAATCTTCAGCAAGTAAAATCTGCTAGGAAATTCCACGGACTTCAAGTAATTTTTCTGTTTGGTTAAAATAATTTTGCTTTAAAAATGTTTTTGGTTTGTTTTTTTTTTTAAAAAAATTACCATGCCAAGAACAAGGGTCAAACTTCTTTACAACATATGTTGAAAGCGAACAGATTCTTGATTAGCCCAATATCGTTCAAAATGCAAATATTATTTCCTGAAATTACTTAAACTACAGCTTCTCATCTTGGATTTGTAAGCAACATCGACATAAGAAAAGAGGAGTTACAGTCTCAACGACCTCACACTAATCCAGATCATTCAGTGTAAGTCTGGCTATCATCTTTCCTTCTGCCATTCATGTAAAAGCTGTATTTGCCTCCTATATTTCCTTCCTTTACTACGCATGATCTCTAAGTCTGAGCCACCAAGAAGTTGTCTCTTGAGGCTTCTGATTATTTTGCTGTGTGACTGATGTAGATTTTGCCTTAGGCATGTATGATGGAAATACACAAGACTAACCTATTTTTGGAATGAAACAAAGATGATATTGCATTTATCAAGCAACTTAACAGACACAACCACCAGTTCTGCTTTAACTTCAATGACAATTTTCCTTTAGAGTATTCCAAAACTTGAAAGCAAAGCTTCCAAGTGTTCCTACCCCAGCAAAGGGAAAAAGCTGCAAGATAACCTTTTTCTCCTTGTATCTATTTAACGTCTTTTGTTTGTACCTTTGCAGAGCATTGGCTTATAAGGAAAAAAAAGGCAGAAACGTAACTCCAGTATTTATCTTACAGTGTACATTTTTTCTCTGTTACAACAACCACTTGGGAAAAAAACGAAACTAAATACTCCCACATGTGGGGAAAAAAACCCAGAACACTAACGGAACACATTCACTTACATGGCAAAGAAAGATGAATTTAAAAATATGCTTAAATAATTTAATGAGTAATGTTTTGTTCTTTCTCTGCAACTTTTGAATTACCGACTAAAGAATGTTGCATTAACCAGACATGACTTAAGTCACAAAACAGACTCAGTTCAGGGTAGATACACTGTTTGTTTCCATCTCAAATTTTGTCCTCAGTAGAGCACTTAACCAGGGAAGACTCATTTCTAATATCTAGCTGACGAAATTTTTCTACCAAATATTTCACTTTTTTTTAATTTAATTAAAGAAAGTTCATGGCTTTAAGATATATATATATATAACAATAAATATAACAATATAAAGAGCATTATAGTTGTTGTTCCATTGATAGATACATCATTTATTCTATTCGGATCAGAGTTCTTAAAGCCTTTTAAGAAAGAGGTAGGAGTTTAGATACTACTTGTTCTTACTACTTAGAAAAAAAGAAATGAAAGAGTAAATTTATACCTAAAATCTTGTTTAACAAATAGAGAAGAGAATTGAAAAGTACTCTGAGAAGTGACAGAACCTCTTTGCTATACACATCAACTCAGTAATTGTCTTCGCAAGGGAAGTTCTGCGTGACTAAACAATGAAAATACAAATATGGTAAATTGTTGGTAATTTACAGCTCCCTTTGCAGATTTAAGATTGTCCATTGATACATATTCAGAAGACTGCTTTGAATATATCTTGTCTGCCCTAGCTTTTGGAAATCTGGTTACCTAGCTAGACAATTACAAAGCTGGCATTTACTGTATGTACAATTATGGAATATACGGTGTCACTGCTTTCAAATGTCACCTCTTTGCCACAGTTCTTATCTTGCAGAAAATGTCCTTGCCTCCCTTGAGAGAAGTGGTCTTATTCAACTAGTACCAAAGAACACTGGCAAGATATTTACAAAAGCAATTAGCTCTTCCGAGTGCCTTATTTGACATCCTCAATGGGTCTCACTTCAGCAATGGAGTTGTTAAACCTCTGGAGAATAAGTGTCATTATAAGGTCCACCTTGTCTCAAGGTGGCACCTAAAATTTTTACTCTTACAGAGCCTTAGTTCTCTTTCTCGCCTATAGTATGTTCACATGTAAGTCTTTATGATAAGATGCAAAATTGTAGGATATGTGTGTCACCTTACTCATGGGAGTCGATAAGGGAAATCTCACAAGACTTCATAAAAGGAGGTATAAAATAGACATAGACATTTTTTGGTAGGATTATGATTTCTCTCTTTTTCTAAATACAGGCACTGCTAAAGTTCACAGTGTGTGTTTGGCTTATACTAAGGGCAAGTTAACAATTTTTTTTTTCTTCCTGTCTATACCAATACTTTCACAGTACTAATATGTATGTTCTACTAATTTGAAGTACCTTTTTCCATTCTTAATAGAGCTTGCATCATTTTTGCAGCATTTGGTGTTTTAAAATAAATAAATAAAAAGAGGAGTGCATTATACCTCTCTTTATGTCAGTCTTTATTATAAAGATTGATCTTATTAACTTTGTTGGAAAGGCTCTGACAAAAAAAAAAAACGATGTAATTTTTAATCTAAAACTCTTATTGCTGGCTGTCATCCCTTCTGACCTGAATACTTTCTCCAGTCCAACATTAAATTACGAGAGAGGGAGACGACTAGATCCTAAAAACTTTGCATCAAAATTAATCTTATTCCTAGATATTTTGGAATGTCAATTCTTCACAGACATCTCTGTGAGAGACTATGTGTATGCAACTATGGCAATGCAGAACTAGTTTCTAAACAAACAAATAAAAATGAGTAAATTCACTTTCCTTGTTTCCACACATTTTTTTCCACACATGCAGAATTGACTCTTATGGTCACAGTTTCTTTGAACTCTGTTGTCTGCTCTAGGAAAAAAACCTCTTTATTACAAACAACGCAGATGGTTTCAAGGGAATTATTTCTGTTAGAATAAGCAGCCATTTTATTTGACCTATGAAGTCAACATTGAAGTGAAGCTTTTGTCTTAAAATGGGAACAACTTAGAAATACATTTTGGGTTTTTTTGAATAGAAATCCTATTAAATGTTTTCATTTCATAACAGTGCCTACAGATACTCTAAGTCTTCTGCTGAGGAAACTTGTCCATTGAGTAAAACTTCACAAAGCCTTACAAAAATTTCAGCACCAGAGGTACAACCACTGATTTTTTAGATCACATACAGAAAGAATAAGCTAACACATACTGCCTTCAAAATAGGATTCCCCATCAAGAACTGGTAGTGCTCAAGAATGCATCTTTAATACTAAAATGTACCGGATAAAAAGGTGTCTTCACAGGTTTCAATGTTTCTCCAGTGCTAGGTACTTCCTAATGTTCACTACATACAGTTATGGAAAAGCCAGCAACATAAACAAACTTAAGGAAAAAAAATAAGGAAAAATTAGGTTGAAATGTCAATCGTAGTTTGCTGTCATATACAGCAATGACAAAATAAAAGTGACCTCTAAGTGGTTTCAAGAATTAAGATGAGCCTGAGCTCACTGTCAGCTATGACTATCAAAAATAAGGTGACAGAGACACTAATATGAACCTCAGATGACAGTTCTATTATGAATGAGATGAAAAAAAACCCAAGGAACATGAAAAAGGGTGGGGTTTTTTCTGCTTAATTAGGGCCAGAATTACATTGCTTGACAAGGACTTTATTTAACAGAGATATTTAAAATGCTTCAGACTAAAAATGACATGAAAATTACTCTATTGTTTATTGTTTTTACTGAACAAACAGCTACAGTAATTAAGACTACATCTTACCATGGAAGTCTGATTTGAATATAGAAACAAGACCTTATTGTTACCTGTGGAAGTATAGTTCACAACCCAATTACTGATTGTAACAGAAAGATTTCTTTCAACCTTTGCAGTCACAAAAAGCAATCTGTATTTTTCACTTCAATTTCATTATATCTTTTCTTTAGTCCCAGCATTTTGAATACAATCTACTTGTAAAGAAAAACACTTTTGCTGCATTTGAGGTACATATGCATGCAATCAAAGCTGCATCTCAAATTTGTATTCATGCATTTCAGTTAACATTACCTTGGCTAATGTTACTGGAAATAAAAGCGTAGCCATAGCAGCAGAGGACTTGATGCAGGCTGCAAAGCCTGACCAAAAACTTAGTGAATAATGCAGCTTTCTGTGCTGCAGTGGGTTCCGCGCTGCCTTGGATATGCTGCTATGTGTATTTGAACTTAACTAGCTGGAAATAAATGTGCAAGCTGCAAATACGCCTTGACTGCTGTTGTAAATAACTGATAAACTCAGATCAGCCACAGCTATTAGCTGCTTGAAATGATATTCTAACGTGCAAAATCCTGATCATTGAAAATTAAGTGCTTTCTTCTGCTCACTAAATAAAATAGAAAAGCTCCCCTGTTAGATGCTACTGCATAAAAACCTTACCGAAGTAGAACACTAAAAGTATACTAATAGTCTACTTGTGTCATACAGTGATCCGAATGGGAATTACAGCAAAAGCCTATAGCACAATATTTACTGCAGTTTATGCCTCTTTGCAGTTAAAGCAAACTGTAACATTAACAGACAGTTTTGAACATATATAGGTAATTCAGTTGTTAATTTAAAAATACAAAGCACCATGAATAGAAACCAAGGAAACAAATATATCAATCAATCTATGTCAACAAAAAACTAGTGGAAATTATTTGTATTCTTAAGCTGTTAGAACATTTCCAAGCCCTAGCAATTCCAAATATATATTATTTCTATTAGTTATGCAGCAGGGCTTCTCCTAAGCAACAAATTATCTGACTTGATGGGCCTTGTCACAAGCAGAAAAAATGCAATTGGTAATTCTGATCACAGAAATAGAGTAGATTTAAACTTGACAAAAACCACATATCATGTTAGAAAAAGGCAATCTATTCAATAAGAGTAGGACTGAAAATAAAATAACACACTGAAGAGGCTACCCTGGGATGCAGCATGAGAACCAGTAGTCCTTTTTAATCAGAAATATCAGCTGAACAATACCAGAGCTTTCTGGGGAGCATAACAGATCATGAAGAGAAAAACGGCCAACCAATGGCTAGCATTCCACTATTTTTTTTTTTTTTTGTTAAGTGGTCCATTTAGTTAAAGGAAACAACTTCAGTTCTCAGTTCTAGACCTAAGTAGCATTGGCTTGCTCCTCTGTATTACTTTGGTTTATAGGGCTGGGCTCAGTCTCACAAGGAAGTGATAGTTTGGTACTTTGAGCACTATCGTACTCTGGATAACAAATGCAATGGTCAGAGATTTCTTCCCTGCTTCCATTTATTTTACAGCTATGGAGATAATGTGCATTCTAGCTGTATTTCTCTCCCCTGCCATTCCCTGTGAGACATGGAGCCACTACTCTCTAGTTCCCATCTATGCTTAGGTCTGATTTGTACTCCACTTTTTTTAGAGAAATATCTTTAATCATAAAGACTAAACCAGTTTTGTTTGTTTGTTTTTCTTTTGTTTTGAAACAGAAGAGATTAGCTAGAACTTGATGGCATCTGCTCAACAGAGATTGCTACACTCTAAATGATTCAGAGGACAAACATTTCAAGTCATGGCTTGTAATTCTTTTTGACTGCATGAGGAGTCAAAAGTTCATCCTAGGTATGAATCTACAGTGTGTATTAATAAAGTATATCTACTATAAGTGAATCCACAAGTCTCAGGAGAAGAAGCAGTAACCAAACCAGTTACCAGTTAACCCAAACAGCCAAAATCAGTACAGAAGCAAATAAGGAAAGTGCTTGAACTGCTGCTTGAGGACTTTTATTGGTTTCCACCTGTTCTAAGCTAAGATTAAGCAAGTGGCTTTTTGTCATGATACAAAATTTAGCACTGGAGCAGTTCCTGAAGGACTGTAGCCCATGGGAGGGATTCCATGCTGGAGCAGGGGAGGAATGTGAGTTCTTCCCCCGAGGAGGAAGGAGCAGCAGAAAACAATGTGTGATGAACTGACCGTAACCCCCGTTCCCTCTTCCCTGCTGTGGTGCTCAGGGAGGCAAGGATGCAGAGATAATTGAAATGAAGTTAAACCTGGGAAGAGGGGGTGGTGGGAGGAAGATGGCTTTGTTCTCTTCCTCATTTATCTTAATTTGGTTTTATTATTAATAATAAAGAAATAGTTTTCCCCAAGTCGAGTCTGCTTCGCCCATAATGGTAACTTGAATGATCTCTCCCTGTCCTTATCTCAAACTTTTTGTTATATTATCTCTCCCCTATTCCCTCCCTTGGTGGATGGGGGGAGTGAGTAAGAGACTGCGTAGCTTGGTCCTGAGAAAGGCTAAGCTACATTACTGAGCTAACAAGACAGGTGAAGGAAAAAGCTGAATTCATTTTAAAATGTCTTAGAATCAGATTGTTTCAAAATGCTCTACGGAAAAACTGACTTTGATAAAAAAAACCCCAAAAATCCAAGAGTTCACTTTTACTCTTCTCTACAAATCCAATGTCTCAACTTCAAACTTCAGTTTTGTACATCCGTCTCATGTACAAATCATTACCCGGGTTAGACTAAGAATTTGCAGAATAAAAAACTTGGGGTTTTGTTTTGGTGTTTCATTTTTAACCTGAACCATAAAACATGGTCCAAATGCAGTTAGTCTGAAAAGTGGAAACTACACTATCCGTCCACAGACAGACAGATAGATACATAGAATGGGTTGAAAAGAAGCAACATTCAACATAATTGCTCTTACAAGCAGAATTATTTATAAGATAAACTCAGATCTGCTCTGTAGTCATTATTCAAATATCAATATGTTATGTGATAGACAAGCACCTGTCAAATATACTTGATTCTTCTTTGAGTCAATTCCTGTAAATGAATTAACTATCTTTAAACTGTCATTCCAGCTCTATTTGCTTTAATTTTGTGTTTAATAATGCCAAAGTCTGTATGTTCTTTTTTTTTTTGTTTTAGATAATTAAGAAATAAATGCTTAAACATAAGGTATAATTAATATCGTTAATCTGGTGGCATCTGCTTTATAAACTCCATCGTGCATTTAAATATAAAAGGATAATGTATTCTGCTTATGAAACTAAGAAAGGAGTTCAAGTTTCAATTAAAATTTTTCTTTAATGGAGATACTACACCTATAAACTTTTTCCTGAGACCACTAGTTATGAGTCATGGAAAACAATCAATATGGATTCGTCAAGCTTAATTAAAATGCAGCTAATATAATAATATTCTTTAGATTGTCTAATAAACAGAGCTGAAAAGCACCAACGTCCTTATTGTAACTTTTCACATACGAGCAAGTCCTACTGATTATAGTGAGACAGTTCAGAAGTTTATGAATAAACATATGTTTAAGACTCATGCTCAAAATGTGGAGAAATATTTTTCCATGAAATAACTGATTAATTTACTACTACTTTGCTGATACAACATCACTTTTGAATTATACTGGTAAAAGATAGATTAAACCATTCCAACTATAGTATCAAGAAAAACTTAAGACAAAAAACAGAGTGAAAGCAGAAAGTTCTCTGATTCAGTATCATAAACAATTAGTAACATTTTAAATGTTCTGCGATCTCTGCTTTCTATTATAGTTCCATAATCGATTTAAAAAAAATCCTTGCGTAATTATGCTTAGGGTTTATAAAAGCACTACATTTAAAAACATAAGAAAATTTCAAATAAATAAAAAAATCCACAAAAGATAGAAGAGCTTTGCGAAGTAATCAATAAGTATAGTTTCACGATGTAATATTCACATGAGTCTTAAAAAGCAGATTCTAATACAGTTTCGGTATTCCACTAATGTAGAAAACCGAAAAAAAAAATCAGAGTAGTTGTCTGAAAGCACAGATAACTACATAAGCCAAGTTAAGAAGAGCATGCAATTCATGAATATGGTTCATTACCATGGTTACAAGCTTTCAGCACAGGCCGCTGTGTGGTTGGACTGAGATTTTGTGGTATGTCTGCAAAAACAAGGAAACAATGGAAATAAAACACATCTTTGAAAGTTACTGGAGTATTGTAACAACATTACTAAACAGAATTATTTAGAAGTTAGATATTTCTAGGAATAAAGTGACAGTTAGATACCAGTGAAATAATTTGCATCATTTATGGGGCAAGATGACTTTTACCTCCCCCATTCAACTATAAACCTTGAAAAGTTAAAGTACATGTGGCTGTATCAAAGAATCTTGTCAAAATAATCAGGCTATGCTAAGTTCAGTCGATTAATTTTCAAAGCGCTACTGACATCAGCAAAACAGCCTGAACAATCCTGAAAGTTGTCATTGCAAGAATAAGTTAAACCTGATAGTGTTTAAGTTCTAGAGCACTGGACTCATAACATGTTTAACTTTCTCTGGAAGATAAAACGTAAAATAGAATATTCACCTCTAGATCTTGGAGTCCTTTTCCTTCGATCTCGGAAAGCTGCACCTGATTGCAAGGCCTCCAGCAGGCTATCCATCACTCCAGTCTCCTCACCTTCTGTAAAGGAGAGAGAAGGAACCCCCTCTAGGTTACCATAGCAATATCAAAGCATAAATAACAATAAACAACTATAATAAAAGATATTAATTGTATTATTAAAAGTATTTATTTCAAACTTAGACCAGGGTTTTAACATTCACAAATTGCTCCCTTGCAATTAATCACAACAGATTTGGTCTTCTATATACTGAATTAGGCAAAATTTTATTCCATGCATTTCACATTCCTCTTCCTCTATAGTGAGAGTCAAGTATAGTTTTAAGTGAAATGTCATTTCACTCGTATTTTCATTTCAGTACTCTTCTGCAACTGCAAATAATCAGTTTCATGTCAGATTTCAAGAGCTGTCCTTTAAATGGTTTGCTATATTAGACAAGAGATCATTTCAGTTATTGTTATAAAAGTTGAAATTGTTTCTCAGCAGGAAGCTGAGTGAACAGTATTGGACTGGAAAGGATACAGAGTGATATCCATAGGTAGTTTTAATCAAAAGCCATTTTCCCTTCATATTTAATAAGTTCTGGCCAATATTAAATAATTTATGTAGTTCAGGAAAATTCTACTCATCGTATTACACATGTATGTATAAAATTCTCAACAAGAATTATGAATGTTACTGTGAGATTATACTCAGATGCAAGAATTAAACACTCTACTTTTATTTCCTCAAATAAACACATAAGAAAACGTTAGATTTTTGAACCTTGCTAACCCCTTGTGTCTCTGCCCGTGAGGACAAAGAACACAATTCCAGGGATTTACGATATGACAAAAAATCACCACAGAGGAATAAATAATTACACAATAGAAATCTCATTATACCTCACTGGGCAAAACTCTTTAGGTCAACACAAACCTTGAAAACAGACACATCATATGATTCTGCAGTTACTGCTAACCGTGAATATTCAAATCCAGATCTAATCTAGTTGACAGGTACAATGAGATGTCATGCCACAAATTTTAGGAATTCTGAAAGTGCTGGGCTACAAGCAAGGAAGCAAGGACATGTTCTAGATCTGAATATGGGTGAAAATTATGGGAAATATTGCTTTCCAACACCATTTCTATTTCTTTCCCTCATTTAAAGAAATTACATCCTTCAATAAGCTGTAAAGAATTCTAGTATCTTTCTAAGGTAAGTGATTTAAAGGGCAACAAAAATAATTCAGACAAAAAAGCTCAAAATTGCAGAGAGGTAGGTCTGGCAAAGTACTATCAAATCAGCATAGGCTGAATCATGAATATGACATTCTAGAAAAAGACGTTTTAATTTTCATTATTCTAGTGCTAAGTCAAGAGTTGAATCTAATTTAGCTTCTGAGATTCCTAAGCCTGGTATCATTTAAAAGCGGAAAAGGAAAGCATATCGAAAAGAGGCACAAGATTTTGGTAATCAAGATCTGCAAATCACGATTCAAAACAAAACAAAAACAACAAAAACCAAGCAATCCAAAACATTTATTGTCTCAGAATTTGAGCTTTCCTGTCCAGAAATTACAGAAAAATGTTTTTCAAATATGACTTAAAGTCAAGTAGTAGTAATCCCCTAGTAAAACAGTAAGAGTTTGTACACTCAAAACATCTATACAAATGCACATATAAATATACATACAGCTCACAACAGATGTTCCCTAACATTAACTCAAATTTAAATTAGATTTTCATAAACATTTCCGTCATTTTCTCTATTATAGCAGCATATACATATATATACACACACATAAGGACCAAACTATTTTATTTTAAAAGCTGTTTTTGTGCAATTGTATTACAAATACAACAGGAGTGCTGCATTCAGCTCTGGGGGCCCCTACTATAAGAAGGACATGGACCTGCTGGAGTGAGTATAGAGGAGGGCCGTGAAGATGGTCAAAAGGCTGGAACACCTCTCCTATAAAGACAGACTGAAACACTTGAGGTTGCTCAGCTTGGAGAAGAGAAGGCTCCAGGGACACCTTGCAGCAGCCTACCAGTAAGTAAAGGGGGTCTACAAGAAAACTGGGAAGGGACTTTTGACAAAGGTATGAAGTGATAGGACAAACGGTAATGGCTTGAAACTGAAAGAAGGTAGATTTAGATTAGACATAAGGAAGAAATTCTTCACTGTGAGGATGGTGAGGCACTGGAACAGGTTGCCCACAGAAGTTGTGAATGCTCCATCCCTGGAAGTGTTCAAGGCCAGGCTGGATGGGGCTTTGAGTGACGTGGTCTAATGGAAGGTGTCCTTGCCAGGGCAGAGGCGTTGGAACTAGATGACCTTTGAAGGTCCCTTCCAACCCAAACCATTCTATGATTCTATGAAATTGCATTTAGTTAGCACTTCTTTTTGCTTTCATTTTTACTCATTCCTTAATTTCTGCTAATTTTACATGTGGTTTTTTTTTTTTGTTTAGAAAATTATTTTGTTTTGGTTTTTTTTGGGAATATCCTAAACATATCCTCTATGGAGTGCTTTCTTCCTTCCTTGTAGAATTTGATTTATTGCTCTCCCAAGATGCTGGTCCTTAAAGCAACAAAAAACTAATCTGAGAACACCCTTAGAATCATACAATCATTTAGGCTGGAAAGGACTCTTAAAATTGTCAAGTCCGACTGTAAACCTAACACTGCCATGTCCACCAATAAACCATGTCCATAAGCACTACATCTACACGTCTTCTAAATACCTCCAGGGATGGTGACTCCATTACTTCCCTGAGCAGTCCGCTTCAATGCTTGACAACCTTTCAAGGAAGAAATTTTTCCTAATATCCAATCTAAACCTTCTCTGCTGCAACTTGAGACCATTTCTTAATTAGGAAAAAGAGACCAAGACTCACTTTGTTACAACCTCCTTTCAGGTAGCTGTAGAGAGCAATAAGCTTGCTTCAGCCTCCTTTTCTCCAGATTAAACAACCCCAGTTCCCTCAGCTGCTCCTTATAAGACTTGTTCTCCAGACCCTTCAGCAGCTTTGTTGCTCTTCTTTGGATGCACTCCTGCACCTTAATGTCTTTCCTGTAGTGAGGGGCCCAATACAGTATTTAAAGTGAGGCCTCACCAGTGCTGAGTACAGGGGCACAATCACTTCCCTACTCCTGCTGGCCACACTATTCTTGAAACAAGCCAGGATATTATAGGCCTTCTTGGCCACCCAGGCACACTGAGAGTTGTTGTGACCCAAGTGCAGGACCCAGGACTTGGCCTTGTTGAACCTCATACAATTGACCTTGGCCCATTGATCCAGCCCGTCCAAATCCCTCTGTAGGGTCTTCCTACCCTCAAGCAGATCAACACTCCTGCCCAACTTGGTGTCATCTGCAAACTTACTGAGGGCGTGCTCAATCCCTCAGACAATTGATAAAGACATTAAACACAATTGGCCTCAATACTGAGCCCTAGGGAACACCACTTGTGACCAGTCACCAGCTGGATTTAAGTCCATTCACCACAACTCTTTGGACCCAGCTATCCAGTCAATTTTTCATCCAGCAAACAGTAACCCTTAGTTCTTCTCTTTTCTTTATATCCTGTACTACCAGAGTACTTAACTTAACAACCTTACATAAAAGAGGTACATACTATACATTTTTTTTAAAAAAAAAGGAAATATTTTATAATTTTTCATAACATTTAAGCACATTTATTTTCTGTACAATATACGGCAGATACAGAATAAACAGGAAGACTGAAATACAGATTTGTCTCTTCCTTTGTATTTGGTATAATATGCTTTATCATGCTGAAGTTTGCTCTCCTATGATTGAAGGACTATCACAACTATTAATATGGCTTGGAATGTACCTTACAAAAAATTACTGAGATTATGTATTTGGCTTCCTGGGGCTTTTTTGTTTAGTCACGGCAAGTTTTTTTTGTGTTTCATTTTGTTTGTTTGTTTGTTTTTTAACTTTCCTTTCCTCATCTGATATCATGCAATTCTCTAAAATACTCATGTCTGGAATGAAAACACTCAGTGAATAGTTTCAAATGAAACTGATGCTTTAATAAATTTTGAGGCTGAGCCATTAGTTACAGTAAGGGACATGAATGTTGGAGGAAAGTTTACAAGCATTTTGGGTAATAGTAATTCAAAAAAGATTGAATAATATTACAGTCCCCAAAATGATACCATAAATGTTTATGGAAAAGAGTTCGTAAGCTTTGTTTTAGGAAGTAGGAATAACAGAAGAAAATTTTCAATCCTGTTTCAGCATGTCATCTCTTTCCTTTCAAGCCTATCCAAGGCTACTATGGATTTCATAGATATTTCAAAAACTTTACAGTTTGCAGTAGAAAAAAAATCCCAGTGCATAATCCACTATACTATAAAAAGACCCATCTACTAAATAAAAAAAAAAGATTTAAAATAATGGAATAGAAATATTTCAAAACCACAACTTTTTGTAGCATAGCTGTAACATATTTATAGGCACTCTGTTTTTCATACTTATCAGAAATATTCTGTAGTCACAAACTGGATTATAGATTAGTGCTTCCATTGACATGCAAACCAGTTAACAGTAGAATAAATGGAGTATATAGAAACTTGAATTAAAAAAACTCCACTAGTAGTTTTTCAGTATGCCTGGATGTATTGAGAAAAGTTAACCACTGCAAATAAAAACATTCATAGTTAATAATCTACGTATGCAAAACATGCAGAAAGCCTGTTTTTCAAACTTCTACACCTTCAATTAGGCTCCAAATTCTGCATTTTGATGCCTACATCAACACTTGACTGTGACACTATCTGTGATGTTACACAGCTAACTATTAATATCCATGCTAACTATAATATTGTCCAAGTTTAAATGACAGAAAGTTTAAGAAATAAAACTGTACCATGCAGTATTTTAGAAATCTTTTAAATCGCCCTGGGAGAACTGCATACAACATTGCTACAGTGATAGTATAAGAGTTGCAAATATTGTTCAATATTAACACTTCCTATGAGACCTCTAAATCGGGTTTCACAAGCTGCTGCAGACTGTTGTCACCAGTCCCAGCTGGCTTCCTAATTACTCAAGTGTATCAATCTTTTGACATCCTAGAAATAGTAATTCCAGTTGGCTTGCAGATACCTACATAGCCCACAACAATTCCTTTGAGAAATATATCCTTTTATGATCTAAATGATCTCTTTTCCTTCAATTGCAGAATAGGAGATTTAAATACTTTTTAATATCACACCTAATTAAAACTCACACAACTGTCTTTTAAATACCAACTAAAGCAGAAGTAAACTTGCCAAAATACCTGGTAAGTTTTGCCCTTGACATTTCAGTGCCAAGTTAGATATCAACTGCCTAATTTCATAATTACATCTTTAAAAATGTTAAGAATATTAGACTCTTCTCCTTTAGTGTGGTGAGTATCATAAGCTTTACAGTACAACTTTAATATGTCTTATGATGATAGCAACAGATACTGCAGTTAGAATGACTCCTGCATTTCATGTACTTAATAAGGAACAAATTATATATATAATTGCAGGAGCAGTAGTCCGTTGATATGATAGAATCACAAGTATGATCAGCAATATGGTTTTAAAACAAGAGTGGTACAACAAGATTACTTTGGATGTAAAATGCTTCATTTTTACAGTTCCCTTGCATCTGTCCAATACAAACTGAAACATCACGCTCAACACTACGAGTCTAGAAGCTCACTTAGCAGGAGAAAGACATCTAATAATATGCCTATTTCCTCTTTAAGGAATCAAAGTTTTATTCAACTACTCTTAAAAAAAAAATCTGCTTCTTTTTATGAAGGAAATAATAAGGAGCTTCAGAAAAACCAAACCAAGAATGGTTTCTCTTGATGTTGCCTGTACACTTAAGAGATTTATCTTCAGGGACTTCGACTGCCATCTTCCACTGAGATCTACTTTACGGCATTGCAACTACATACAGCTTTTTGTTACACTGTAAGTAATGGAAAGGATCACCTCCTAAAGCCAACCTCTGAATACTAAGCCTCATCTGAAAATAGAACTGCACAATTTGGACAAATGTATACACTAAAACCAGACCTTAATATGTCATGGCTGTAACAGAAGTAAAAGGGTGCAAAAAGCTCAAGGGCTACTCATCAAGTTATGTGAATTAGCAAAGACTTTAATTATCTCCATATAATTTTCAAAGTAACTTCAGATATCACGACAGTACTCAAGCTTTTGTATCATTCAAAAAACAAAGTTGGAGTGCTGAAACTATTGGATTTGTTTTTCTTGTCTGAAGAATTAAGTCCTGATCTCACAGTTCAGTAATTACCAGAGTGGTTTGACTAGAATACAAACTGCTTTTTTTCTCTTCCGCCCAGGATATAATTCAGAGGTCAGAAATATTGTACCAAATCTTTGATCAAGTGAAATTTATCCCTTTGCAGCCTTCTTCCAAGTTTAGCTACATCATGCCTTCTGCCCTAATGTACAAAAATTTCTGAGGCAAATGAATACTAGGCTTGGGACAACAACAGCAGAGATTTTTCCAGATTATTCACACAAGGAGAAGAAGGAGAAAAAGAAAGATACAACTTTTAAGTTTGTTAATGTTGTATCTTTACTTTCAAGACATAATAAAAAGCCCTTTATGTTTGTATAATGATTGATTTTGATCAGAACAACCTATAAAGCAATGCCCAGCCAACTAATGGTCTCCATCTGAGTAAAAATGGAAGGTTCATTCTCTGAACAACATCACAAGAGGAAAGCTTTAACAACAGTATAGTTTTGAGTGACTTAAGCTTCAGGGAGCAGAACAGCAGATCACAGAGAGGGAGATAATTTAAGCCATCAGTGCAGGAGCAACCTCCAATGTTTTGAAGTGGTTTGTTCTTTTCTGTCTCAAACAGAACCTTAGGCAGCCAGATTCAGTAAACTATTAATAGTGCTGAGACAACTTCTAGACCTCTCAAGCCTTATAAACAAACAGGTCACGAGACTTTATGAAGGCTCTTATACTGTTAACATAAAAATACAAAGCAATCCTCATGTCCAGAGAAGGGAAGGCTTCAAAATGCTTAAGAATATGACTGCCCAAATGCAGAATGTTAAGTTTGAGTTACTTACATTTAATCACTCATAACTAAATCACATCAACCTTACTCATTGTTACCTAAGATTACATTTGATAGGACAGTTAATAGTGAGAGCTGTCAGCTACATATTAAAAAGTCAGTCAGTAAATTTTACTGTTAATGAATTATTTTCCTGTTTTCTTTACATGTCACAGCTCTAACTCTAATGACATTGACAAGAATACAACCAATCTCTTTTTCAGACTAGCCAAAAACTAGTATTTTCATTAGTGTTGTTTCAGAGAGGGAGAAAAAAAAAATCATCTATTACTGAGACATATCAATTACGATTTTGTTTAGAAAGCTGTTAGAACCACCTAGTATCACTCTCAACTGAACATAGCTTCTTATAAGAATACACGTAGAAGAACTGCCCACTGTAGGAAAAAAGCAGGTTTGAGACCATCTAAGGAACCTGCAGGTGCACAAGTCCATGGCATCTGATGGCATGCATCCACAAGTCCCAAGGGAAGGGACTATCCATCATATTTGAGAAATTGTGGCAGTCTAGTGTGGTTCCCACTGACTGGAAAAGGGGGAACATAATCCCCATTTTTTAAAAGGTGAACAAGGAAGACCCAGGGAACTAAAGGCCAGCCAGTCTCACCTCTGTGCCTGGCAAGGTCATGGGGTAGATTTTCCTGGAAATCATGCTAAGGCACATGGAATACAAGCAGGTGACTGGTGACAGTCAACATGGCTTCACTAAGGGCAAGTTGTGCCTGACCAATTTGATGGCCTTCTACGACAGGGTTACAGCATTGGTGGATAAGGGAAGAGCAACTGATGTCATTTACCTGGACTTGTGCAAAGCATTTGACACTGTCCCACACAACAGTCTCTAAACTGGAAAGACAGAGAGTTGATGGATGGACCCAGTCGATGGATAAGGAATTGGGTGGATGGTTGCACTCAAAGAGTTGTGGTCAATGGTGCAGTGTCCAAGCGGAAACCAGTGATGAGCGGCATTCCTCAGGGGTCGGTATTGGTACCAGCCTTGTTTAACATCTTTGTTGGAGACATGGACAGTGGGATAGAGTGCACCCTCAGCAAGTCTGCAGACGACACCAAGCTGTGTGGTGCAGTCAACACACTGGAGAGAAGGGATGCCATGCAGAGGGACCTTGACAAACTGGGGAGGTGGGCCTGTGTGAACCTCATGAAGTTCAACTAGACCAAGTGCAAGGTCCTGCAGCGGGGTTGGGGCAAGCACAAATACAGGCGGGGTGGAGAATGGATTTGAGAGCAGCCCCGAGGAGAAGGACTTAGGAGTGATGGTGGATGAGAAGCTCAACATGAGCCGACAATGCATGCGTGCAGCCCAGAAAGCCAACCACATCCTGGGCTACATCAAGAGAAATGTGGCCAGCAGGTCAAGGGAGGTGATTCTGCCCCTCTACTCCGCTCTCATGAGACCCCACCTGGAGTACTGCGTCCATCTCTGGAGCCCCCAATATAAGAAGGACATGGACCAGTTGGAGTGAGTCCAGAGGAGGGCCACAAAGATGATCAGAAGGCTGGAGCACCTCTCCTATGAGGACAAGCTGAGAGAGTTGGGGCTGTTCAGTCTGGAGAAGAGAAGGCTCCAGACAGACCTTATAGCAACCTTCCAGTACCTAAAGGGGTCTGATAAGAAAGACGGGGAGAAACTCTTTAGTAAGGCCTGTTGAGATAGAATAATGGGTGATGGTTTTAAAATAGAATGAGGCAGATTCAGACTGGATAGAAGGAAAAAAAATATTTCACAAAAAGGGTGGTGGAATACTGGAACAGGTTGCCCAGAGAGGTGGTGGATGCCCCATTCCCGGGAACATTCAAGGCCCGCTTGGATGAGGCTTTGAGCAACCTGACCTAGTTGGAGATGTCCCTGCCTCTTGAAGGGGGGTTGAACTAGATGACCTTTAAAGGTCCCTTCCAACCCAAATTATTCTATGATTCTATGAACATTATATACGTGTGTGGATGTTGATGAACATCTTGGGTACCATTCTTCGGTACCAAGTGCATCTGAAAGCTCTGAATTGAGCACAAGGAGACATCACTATTTCAATGCAAATTTATAAACAACCAATAAATCAGAAAATACACTCAATGATCACTCATATCAACAATTGTGCTACAGAGACAAGGGGCTGAAGAAAATGTAAAAGCTATATAATTTCTCACTCATGGAGTGAGAAAGTTCTGACTGGATTACATGACTGAGCTTAGTCAAAGGAAAGCTTCTGGGCAACTTTTTGTGGGGCAAGACCCTTTCTGTTTGGGTGGACATAAATGCAAAAGAATACCTAGGAGTATCAGATCAAAGGTCCACCTAGCCCTGCATACTCCATGCACTAGTAGCCAACAGCAAACATCTATAAAAAGGACAGGATAAATATGTAATGACATTTCTAGAATGGTGTCTCGGTGTGCAGCAGTTTGTGATTCAAAGACTTTATTTTGCATTTAATAACTTTCAATGGATAGAAGCTGTCAGAGAAATCACGTAACTTCCGTCAGCAACCTTCAGAGCAAGAATATTTTAGTATGTAGTAACAAGACTGTACTTATGTAGAATCACTGAGGTACTGCTGAGAGAAGATAAGCGTCCTAGTGAACAGTATAGAAATAAAAGCAGCAGCAGACTCAGTTTGAAGGAAGAGTCAGAGACATGACCTTCTCTTCTGCTACCTTTCCAACAATGACAGAGGAGGTTCTTGGCTCTTTTACAATCTTGGAATAAGGAAAGTAACAATAAAACATATTCTTCAATGCTTTAGTAAGGATATTTATTCCTCCTCTGTTCTGCAACTTGAGAGAAGAAACTTTTGATAATTCAGAAAAAAACCAGAAAGAATAAAAGCATTTACACATAGCAGGAGTGAGAGTTTAAAGAGTATTCTGATGCCTGCCTCCTTAAGGAGGAGATGTCAGGTAGCATTTGGAGTAGGAAATGCTTACTCAAACCAAACCGTACTATCTGCATAAATGTTAGAGTTTTTAATCCCAAAGATGGCCTCATCATAATGCTATTTTAGGTTTGCAGTATTCTTTTCACATTTGTTTAGAAATTTTACTACTCCAACACAAATGACAAGTCTTATGAGGATATTTATCTACAGACATAACTTTAATAACCCTTAATTTTTTCAATACTTACGTTTGTTTTGACTATTTCTCTCTCCCAAATACAGTTGCTACTTATTTTTTCAGGGGCTTTGTGTAAACATCAGTTTCACAAAGTAAACATCAGTTCTCCAAAGGTTCCACTTCTAAGTAAAATCTTCAGAATGAAAAATAATTCTTTCTTCTAAATCAGTTATTCTTTTGGAGCTACTACCTAGTACAAACAAATAGTAGATGCTGCATTCTGAGTCTTTGGGTGGCCAACAAGTGCATGAACTACACCTCCACGTTTCAGAATATTTAGCACCACTGAGATATTGTTAGAATAAGACTTCTGACTACTGGTTTTTGGGTTTAAATTAATATACACTCAGATAACCTTTTTTTTTTTTTTTGCACTGAAAATATCTAATTCCCTGCACATCTACAGTGTGAGACTTGATGAAGTTTTCCTGTATCTCCATCTTTTGCTGTGGTTTCTGCAGATGTATCGCACACTGTTTTTCAGGCCACATTTTTTTTTTAATTAAGCATACCTGTATTTTGTCTTTCTCTGTAACATTTTCAAGTATACAAATATGGCAATTATTCTTGAGGGAACATCTGTTCTCAGTAGTTTACCCAGATTTATACTTTACTGTCAAAAAAAAAAAATAGAATTGCAGCTGAAAAACAACCTCCATACTTAGAGACATATCAGGTGACATCTCCTTTCCAGTGGATTTGTGGTCAATGTCTGTCACAACTTGTTCCTCATATATAGGATTTTTTTTTTTTTTTTAAACAACCATAAGGCAAAATTACATCTACTCCCCAAGCTTGTAATGAGCTTACTGTCATCTGCCCTCTAAGTATTAACATCAGTAAGAATATATTGAGTAGGCAACTCTGTGAGGTCCCATAGTTTTTTCTGCTCATTTTTACTTAATGTAAGAGGAAGAAGTTACACTCCTCACAGTTACGAACAGACTTATTCCCCACTGGCCTCATAATAAAAGTGATATTTAAGGATAAATTTAAATAACAAAAAGTGATCTCAGGAATCCTCTTAGGGAAGAGGGTCCAAGTTGAGGGTAAGTGGAGGCAGAAATGGGACAACTGGAAAGAGTTATCATCACTAGGGAGGAACCAAGATCAGCTGAGCACTTGAAATTCCGAAAGGGGAAACTTCCTAGAGAAGAGAGCCTTTACACAAAACAGTTGTTGGATATTAATATTACACCCTCAGGATTTCTTCATATATAGCTTTATCAGACCTTACCTCACAGTAAATTTAGTTGCACAAAACATACATCTAAATGTCCAAAATCTAGCAATAAATCTATTGTCCAAAACCTGTGTTTTTCAGGAAAGTAGCCCAGTAGACATTTTAAAACAACAGATTATCAACATATGTTAGAAACTACTGATGTCATGTCAGTTGCAATGAAACATTTTTCATCTGCAACATTTTCTGTCCTTCACTCCTCTCAAAGGAAAGGAATACTATTAAGAAGTATTGATTCTCCCCTACCATGGAGAAGAAATTAATAAAATGGAGGCCTTACAAACTTGAGCTACACAGGGAAAATTGGGTCTTTGAGGGTACCTACTAATATAAGTAGGTTTGGGGATTTAATTTATTTCAATGGCAAGCATTTTATCTGTTGGAACCTGAATTTTAATTACCTACTGTCCTGGTTTCAGCTAGGATGGAGTTAATTTTTCTCTCAGTAGCTACTGTGTTTTAGATTTTGTATGTGAAGAATGGTGATAAACACACTGACGTTATGAGTTGTTGTTAAAGAGAACAAGGTCACTGTCCGGCTTCCCAGGTTTCACTAACATGCAGGTACAGGAAGCTGGGAGGGATATAGAAAAGTTGACCCAAACTGGTCAGAGTATTCCATGCCATAACCGTCACACACAGTACTTAAGTGGAGGTGGGCTGGTAAGCTGGCTCCCTTTTTTCTTGCTGTTTGGAATTGTTTCGAGATTATTTACAGTTTTATTTTTCATTCAGTGATTGCTGCTCAAGATAAGCCATATCGGTCATCGGGTGGTGAGAACTTGTGCATAATGGGTTTTTTTCAGATTATTATTATTATTATTATTTCTTCTATTGCTTTCCCTATTATTGTAATAAATATATAATTATCTTTTCCTTTGTTATCTTAGTAAACTGACTTTATCTCAACCCATGAGTTTTCTTTTCTTCCTAATTCTCTCTCATCCCCTGGGGAGGGTGACTGAGCAGCTGTGTGGTACTTGATTGCTGACTGTAGCTAAACCATGACACCTAATTACATTCAGCATGGAGAAGAGGAAGCTCTGGGGAGACCTTATAGTGGTCTTCCAGTACCTCAAGGGGGCCTACAAGAAAGATGGGGAGAGGCTGTTCAGTAGGGCCTGTTGTGATAGGACAAGGGGTAATGGTTTTAAAATAGAGGGAGATAGATTTAGATTAGATATTAGGAAAAAAAAATTACAATGAGGGTTGTAGAGCACTGGCATAGGTTGCCCAGAGAGGTGGTGGAAGCCCCATCCCTGGAAATGTTCAAGGCCAGGTTCAATGAGGTTCTGAGCAACCTGATCTAGTCGGGGATGCCCCTGCTTCTTGCAGAGTGGGGGGTTGGACTAGAAGACCTTTGAAGGTCCCTTCCAACTCTAACCATTCTATGATTTACTATTTTCATTGCTTAAACTGTCAGTGCTGGGATCCACAGTGTCCTTTTGTTTTGTAGAACACTACAGAACTAATGAAAATATTCATATTGCACAACTTAGCAGAGAGTAATAAAGTAGTAAATGTTTGAAGAACCAAAATCTAAAGCTCTCTTAGCCAGTTTGTGAGATATGAATGTTTTTATCCAAAACCAGATAAACAAAGTAAAACCTCTGCAAAAATAAATGCTGCAAAATTGACTGCAACTAAGGTCATAACTGTCTAACCAAACTGGAACATGGATTTAAAAACACTTAGTTGTGATAAAAGTGAAACTGAGTAACACAACTGAAAACAAACTAATACTCTAGATTGGAAATCAGATGTTTAAGATATCATTTTGGCATCACTTCACTGCTTTTGCATAAGAAAGGGCAGCCTTTGTAAATAACCACTGATGAAAGTGGCTTGTTACTTAAATAGTATTCAAAGAAAGACACAATGAAGATGCCACAATGATGGAGTTCTCAATTATGTTACAATAAATTTAGCTAGTGTTATCACAGTTATAGAATTCTTTACACTGTGATAAGATCAAAATAATTGATTGGTGTGCTTTCTACTGAGAATCTGAACAGCATGAGAAGGTGTGTATCTGAATGTTAATAATATGCAGACAACTGGTATTTACATAGAGATCCCCTTCCACTGGCTATATACCTTTGGAATGATAGCATGGGATAGTTTGAACTGGCTTCATAGAAGAAAAGCAATATTATTGACAAAGTATGAATATAACTTTGTATCCCAGAGAGTATTTAGAGGACATATTTTATTATCATAGATTTCAAAATACCAAATATCATTCACTACTTAGACATTCAACATTTCAAATGAATTCCACATAATTTGCAAGTTAGGATGGAGCTGAAAGGAAAATAAGAAGCTAGTATTTTTTATTATGTAAACTTAAGACTCTCATCCTTTTATATCAGTGAGCTGTAATAATTAGGACACAAAAGTGTCACTGAGATGTAAAGTAGAGATTGAGAATTTTAGCAAATTAAAATTTACAGGTCCAAATCTTAAAAAAATACTTGCAAGAGAACAAGTCAAATGACTCCATATAAATAGCAAAAATCTTATTAGCAGAGGTCCAAATTTATATTATAAAGCCTACCTAAAATGTTAGGTTTTTCTAAAAAGATACTGTACTAAATATTCATAAAACACTACACATTTTACAGTCTATAAAATATTGATACAATTATTTATATCTGAAATTTTAAAAATCAAAATTAAAACTTTATTCTGATTATCACACAGTGTATATATTTATCTAATTTTAGAAAAATCACCGTATCAATACTGAACTTCTGTATCAGTATTTCAAAGGCAATTTGATGCAGAGGTATGGATGACAGTGTAAGCTGTGATCTAGATGGTTAAGTTGTCACCTGTATATCAAAGGCACAACACAGGCTACAGACGTAACTTACTGGCTCAACTCACATCTTTGGTAGATATTAATAAATATGTGGTTTTGTACATATTTTTTTCAGATATTAGCATTTTGTGAAGGCAAAAAAAAAAGTCAACAATACACCCCAAAAAGCTAAAAATTTTGCAGCATTATGTAGGTCATTTTTATATGAACAAATGAATCCATCTAATGCAGCAGAAGGCAGCACCATAGGCAACAAAACCCTACTCTTCAAATAACTTGCAAAAGCAGATGAAAGCTGAAGAAATACAAAGAAACAGACTTCAAGAACAAAGGAGAATCTAGGACAGGTTAAATGTCTGTGTTGTAAATGAGACCACTGGTAACAAAACAAGCTTACTATAATGATATAAATCCTGTTTAAGCATTGGATAACAGCTCAGACCTTGAATGTTATCGGCACAGGCTGAAAGCAGAAGCTCCAGGATCGTAAACAAGTCACTAATGGCCAATTAATAGTCACTGAAAAGAAAGTACAACCTCAAGCATTGTGAAAACACTGCTTTTACATTAAGAATAGAAGCAGTAGCTAAGCCAAGAAAGAAAATCCAGCTGAAAGCACTGCTGGGACATGAGGAATTAACACCCCTTGAAGGATTTTGCATCATGTAATCTCGGGATAGACGAGGGTCAGGAACAGTCTAGAAACTAAAGCATCTTATAAAACGATAAAATCCCAACCTAGACATGGAGAAGGAAAGAGAAGGCGGTAGAGAAGAGAAAAAACTCACCCACTTCATTTCTAACTTCCCTTTCAGGTGAGCTCTTGACTTTGTCCATGTCATCTTGTCAACTAAGGCCATCACTGGTAGCTATCATTGCCAACGCTACAGCATCAGCTCCACGGAATTTTATATTCACATCAAATTTAGGACACAAATGTTAACGACTGACAGCTTTGAATATATAGTAGTAGTAAAAGTAAGAACTAATTCATAGTGTTAATGACAATGCATAAGAATAATTTATGAGCACCAGTGCTGTTAATGATTGTCAGCCTAGAAAAGTGGGGTTGTTGGGTTTTTTTGTTCATCTTTTTTTGTTGGAGTTTTTTCTAAGGGTAAGAGAAACAGTTAAGAAACTCCAAAGCAGCAAATACACTGGTATCCCTAACCTTCAGGTCATTTTTAGTTAAAAAGCAATGCTACTGAAAAACATAGAGTGGAGGTGCAGAGTACACAATAATCTCTTAACTGAAAATAAAAAATCTTGAAGAACCAGTTAGTACTTATACTCCGTATTTTTCTCTTGTTCGAGTATCCACCTGTTTGAATCCCAGAAAATATTTTCTAGGATGGTGACATCAATGAGTTTTCAGCTACTTCATTCAAGCAATAATTGAAATAATGTTCCTACAAATCCTACATCTGATCTAGTCACCATATAAGGAAATTACATGCAGAAAAAAAATCAGTTACTCCACAGTCACACTCCAGGTAAGAGTGTTTCGGTACTTTGACAGAGAGAGGACCTGCTTAGAAATGAGTCAGCAGGTCAGATGTAAACATTTGATGACTGATGTACAGACTCTTAATGAGAAGAAAGCCTTTCAATGAACTAGTTATGGCTGGGGAAAAAAGAAAAAACTAATTTTTTAACCTCTATGTTACTGTTCTACCAGAATCAGAGCAACATTATGCCTCTTCAAGTGGTAAATATAGTTTTGAAAAGACTGCCAAAATAGAATAAAAAACCAACACAACCCTCACTTTTCATGTTGTTGTTGCTATCCTTCCTGACAAACAAATCTATCACGCTTGCTTTCCATTACCAGAATTTAGGTTTTCTGGTAGGTTTTTAAAATGATGTTGTAAGTACAAGAAACTTGACAAGTAGCTCTACAGAACAAAAACCAACTCATCAGTGGCCAATTCAGTGAATATTAGACTCAAGACATTTACAGCTTCATGTGATCCTAACACCATCTTTTCCCATGTGCTGTTGTTTATAGACTAGTCATTCCAGACTGAACCTTAAATGACTGCTAACCAGAGCAAGAAACTTCTTTCTGTACACTTGTGTGATTTAACAGAAATCTACCAAGAGACAAAGCAGCTATTTACTCAATGACCTAGCTGATCTGTAGATGACAAGTACAGAGTTCCCAGCTACATTAGCTGAAGCAGTAGATTTAACTACCAGAGGCCTACATACACATGTGGGTATATGAATCAGAAGTCCATAACACAGGCATCTGTATTCTGGAAAGCCTGAATACAACATTATGAAGAACAGGACTTGGAAGGAGCTTCAATTTTCCCTGAAAGACTATCAATTTTCTATCCAAAACACTATCAGTCATACAAAAAAAACATGTCTGAGAAAAGAATATCTAACCACTTTTGGAACACTTCCAATCATGCATGAATACAGATACCAGTCTTGCCCTTTCCTAGTCTTCTGCAGCCTCCCCTATCTCACGTGAGCTTTAAAAAGACTGTCATTAGTAGATTTCTGATTGCATCTTGAATTTACTTCTAAAGAATTAGAAATTCTGTGTTCAGAGGGCAACCATCTACTTTCCTATCTTAAGCGAAAGCGTTAGTCTCACACCTCAAGACAGGGATCTTCTTATGAAAATAAATCAAAGACTTTTGGTTTGAAGAATTTCTGAAACTAAACACGCCTACTCTGGTTATTACTGAAATTTGGAAAAGACAGATACTCTTTTATGCCAAAGGTGCCTACCAGGGTTTGAGCAGGGAACTGTTTAGCAAGATCTGCTCCTCAAAAAAAAAAAAAAAAAAAAAGAAAGAAGAGAGAGAGTAGCTTACAATAATTTGCAAAGTAAGTCATGTATCATTCTGAAGGATTCCAGAAGCTCAGTCTGGGATAAAATATAGCAGTATAGAGGAATATCAGACATCTTTCTCAGTAACAGAGAATTCACAGTGTCGGCCATCTCTTTTGGTACAAAAGACAGTGCAGCATAAATGAGGAATTTTAAAAATGCATGGCTGAGGTATCTTTTAAGGTGTTTAAATAGGGACCTATTGAAATAATAATTGACATACTCAAAGAAAAATCCAGAGTACTTCAGGAAGGGCTTATTCTCGTAAAAGAACAAAAATAAATATCTAACCTTAGTTAAAAGAAAGAAAATGGCTTTGTGATTTGGAAGATGTCTGTTTTCAGGTAATGTAAGGGGTTCTGAGCATAACTGAACTTATACTTGGTCACTCAAGGCTCAATATATTCTAACAGAAAAATACAAAGCAGCATTATGTGTTCTAAAATAGCTTGAGGAAAACAGGTAATTAGAGAAGCTCACTCTGCTCTCATGAGACCCCACCTGGAGTACCGTGTCCAGCTCTGGAGCCTCCAGCATAAGAAAGACATGGACCTGTTGGAGCAAGTCCAGAGGAGGGCCACAAAGATAATCAGAGGGCTGAAGAACCTCTCCTACGAAGTCAGACTGAGACAGTTGAGGTTGTTCAGCCTGTAGAAGTGAAGGCTCCAGGGAGAGCTTAATAGCAGCCTTCCAGTACCTAAAGGAGGTCTACAAGAAAACTGGGGAGGGACTTAACAAGGGGATGTAGTGATAGGACAAAAGGTAACAGCTTTAAACTGGAAGAGGGTAGATTTAGATTAGACATAAGAAATAAATTATTCACTGTGAGGGTGGTGTGGCCATGGAACAGATTGCCCAGAGACGTTGTGGATCCCCCATCCCCAGAAGTGTTCAAGGCCAGGTTGGATGGGGCTTTGAGCAACCTGGTCTAGTGAAAGGTGTCCTCGCCCATGGCAGGAGGGGTTGGACCTAGATGACCCTTAAGGTCTCTTCCAACTCAAACTATTCTATGATTGATTCTATGATCAACAAAACAGAATTTAAGAACCTCTTTGCTGTAAACTTTAATCAGTGAAAATCATTCATTTATTGTCTTTTCTCAAAGCACATTCAGATAATGAAAAAAATAGCAGCTTTATTTCCAGTAAAACATTAGAGTAAATGTGTTTTCTACATTACTTACCTGTTTTCATTTCTAATAAGCGCTTTTTCTTTTGTTGTCTCTCTTGTTTTTCTTTTTCTGCTTTCTCCTTAGCTATTTTAGCACGCCTCTGTTTTTCTTCTGCTTCCCTTCTTCTCATATTCTCCTTTACTGCTTGCTATAAGAAAAAAGTAAGAGTTCAATTAAAACTGAAATCTTAGCAAAAACAAAGCTGAACCCTAAAAAAAATAAAGCTTTAATATCACATCTCCCAACTAACCTTAATTTATCAAGCCAAATAAATATTTGACATTCCATATTTAGTACATTTTATTCAGAATAGTAAGCAAATTCAGAATAAATACATTAAAAACATACTAATTAGCCCCAAATGGGGATTATAAAGTCAGCAAGAAATACAGCTTAAGAATATACACCTTAATGTAGGAAGACCTCAAAATATCTAAACCATTTGGTTTTACACAACAATAAGTACGTTACTATTTGTATTTCTAGAATGCTTTCAAAATTTATTCTTTGTCAGTTGGAGATGTCCCTGCTCCTTGCAGGGGGGTTGGATGAGATGAACTTTAAAGGTCCCTTCCAACCCAAACTATTCTATGAGTCTATGATTCTGCCACTATACCCAGAAAAACAATGCTGCTTGGGTGACATAGCTATGCATTTTTCTTATTCGTACACACATATGCATTAATTCACTAGGTTTATCAATTCTTGTCTTCTGGTTAATACCTGTACAACACTGCTTATTTTGAATTATAAATAAGTACTCCAAAGCTTCCAATGAAGCCAAAACAGAACTAAGAGTTTCAGAATTTTTAAATCATAACTTTGCATATTCAGATATCAAGTAAAAGCAATGGGTCACATTCAAAATCTTTTTAATAATTTATTTTAGGAATACTTCCTACTTTCATTTAGTGTTAGCTATGTACACTAGTAAATTCTCAGTGCGCTGCTGTGGCTTACACTAAACATGAAGTGCCATGCACCTGTTCTTCATTGTAGAAAGTTTCTCTTTTCGGAATGCTGTTACACAAAAAAATCTGATCTTTCCCAATAGATCAAAGTGTCTCCTCCTACAAAATGACTAACATCTTCATAAGGTCTAAGGCAGAGGCTGTACATTTCATAGAATCATAGAATCGTTAAGGTTGGAAGGGACCTTTAAAGGTCATCTAGTCCAAACCCCCTGCAAGGAGCAGGGACATCTCCAACTAGATCAGATTGCTCAGAGCCCCGTCCAACCCGGCCTTGAAGGTTTCCAGGGATGGTGCATCTACCACCTCTCTGAGCTACCTCAGGTTGCCTTATTTGCAAGGATAATTAACGTCTCATACTGTTTTTAGCAAGAAAATGTCCAGCTTGCACTCAGAAAAAAAATACTATAAAGCACAGACGAACGTGGATTACAGCAATATTTGCATAGACACTGTTTCTAGTGTTACTGCAATAGATAGTGACAAAAGGAAGGAAAAATATCACATAAATCTTGTGAGGAAATATCTGCCTTTAATAACTGAAGAAGAATAACCTTTCAATTATGAAAAATGACAACGAAATGGACTTTTTAAACCAGATCTAGTTGATTATGTCCCTGCTCCTTGCAGGGAGGTTGGACTAGATGACCTTTACCAAACTATTCTATGATTCCATTAACAGAGATGCCCAAGATGTTTCACTGACTACCAGGAATTTAGCTTCACGAGTTAAAGCACTGAAGCTAAGGTACTTCACTCATTTTTCGGATCTGGCCAACTAACTGCACTCTAGATTTGGTGCTCAGAAAGTGGGAATGTTAGCTGTCACAGCCACTAAATAACACTGAAGTACAAAACACAGTCCAAAGGTAGCTATGAACCCGAAATCTACGGCTCCATGTTTAAACATGTTTAATTTTAATTAACTGAGAACTAAAAAAGCATTATAAGTAGATAAGTACTGTAGGTAAATTATCAACTCTGCTTGACAACAAGGAAGACTGAACTTCACTTTCCTACATCTACTGGTGACTTAAGTAGCCTTTTAGTTTTGGACTTTTTAAGAATCCAGTGATTTTCAGCACTAAGTTTAAAAGTCTTTTGAGCTAAATTTTCTAGGATGACAAACATCATCTGTCAATAATCAAGACCAATGCTAAACAATTCTGAAAAATCAGACCTCAGGTGTCTCATGCTAGGCATCTCAAAAATCTTTTCCAAAAAGCCCCAAAACTCAGCAGCTACTCAGTATTTTTTTTTTAGTGTCATTGAATGATAAGTGATTTCATGCCTTATCTACACACTGTTTTTTCATATAGCCTTCAAAACTGTGCTCTGCAAGACAGAATTATTAATTTTCCTCAAGGTTTCTTCTATCATACTCATCAATAATAGCTAACTGTTCTGAAGCATTAATTAATCTATCTTTATAACACTGCTGTGAAGCAGGGGTTAGTATCAGTGCCAGTTTTACAGAGACAGAAAAGAAATACAGGGAAATTACGGTAACCCACAACCACTTCTTTGTGTCTCCAATTCAAGATGAACCTAAGCATTTAGAATTCTTATTCTGCAGCATTTAAATGAGAAGTAATACAACTATTACAATACAACAAACATTTAGCATTTTTAAAATCAGCCTCCTGAGTTTCAAATTATGCACTGAGCAAGTTAGGAAAACATAATCAGTGCCCATGTTGAAAAGTAACTTGCCAAGCAAAGTTATTCTGATTGAATACTGTTCCTTCTAGGTTTTTAGCTGTTAAATTCTGAAGTAGCAGAGGCTTGGTAATCTTTACATGTTCCAATATGTTTGCTAAATACGGGTTCCATTTTAAGTTTATTTCCTCAAAATAGATGGAATTTCAAAAACATTCCTCGAGATCTACGAAATAAGTATTTTTATCTACCTACACCCTCAGATATGTCTGAAATCATTAAAAAAACCCAACTTATCAAGCAAAACCAAACAAGACTGGGAAATATGCAAGCAACTTTAATAAGTATGTTGTAATGATAAGCATAGGCTGCAGTGAGGTGTAGATAGTAGAATGGCTAATTGAATCTTTCTACAGATCAACAGGCATGAGTTGGATCACTGCTCCAGACTTTGTCACAGAGCTCATGCTCAGAAAACATTCCTGCAGGTCTGTAGCCAGTAACTTAAGCTATGTAATCATAGGTAACCAGATGTGACATGAGTCACCTTTTCCAAGTTATCCAAATTAATAAATTAATACACAATTTGGACCCTGCCTTTGGGACTTGTGTTTTATTCTTCCATTTCTTCATTAAGAAAGGGTTGCTTACCATCTAAGTGTTCAGAATCCAAGAGGAAAAACTATTTTTGCAAAGAAAGCTTAAAAAAACTCAACTGAAAACAACCATCAACTTCAGATAAAATCAACCACCTCACCCTGGCCCCCTGACTTTAGCAAATCTGAACATAGCTATAAAATCACCAAGATAGCGATCCCCACTAATCCTAAATAAGAGCTCTAAAAATTATTTTGAACTTATATAGCCATCAGCTTTCCCAAAGTTGTTCGGTTATCTTAAATTGAGGGATATACCAGTCTTGAGTATGTATTCTGAAGTACATCATCAAGTTAAACATCCTTCTTCCAGAAAAACTACATTGACAATAGTAAAAGAACCTCTAATATTTTGGAAAACATCTGATTATCTTGAAATTTGCCAAGGAGACTGTTTATAGTTACATATTATCAGCTCCAAACATATAAGGAAATAGGCTGAGAAATTTCTACCTCACTTTTCAGAAAGGTATTTTGTTGAAACTCTTAAATCATATTTTGGTAGAACTAAAAAAAAAAAAAAAAAAAAAAGAACTCTTACTATTAAAATTTGCAACCATAATGAAAATGCATTTGGACTAAAAACATACCTAAAGAAAAATAAAATTAGATTTAAAAAATAGCTCAAGCTTTTACAATGAGGTAGTATGTGCAAAGGTTTGTGTACATAATCCTGTGATACAAGGACAGAGCTAACCTCCACATCTATGACTATGTTAGATCACTCTAAGGCAAAGATTTGCTAACTAGCAGAGTCTGAATTACGCTTATAACTATTTTCTGAGCTCTATATAAAAAGGAGCTACGGAACAATAATCTAGATCAGCCTAATATCTGTTTCTCAAATATAACTCAAATGTTAAAAACAATAAAATAATCATTCTTAGCCTCTCCCCGCAAAGATCATCAATTTAAAAGGAAAAGAATAAAGTAAGCACTTAAAATGCATAGAACCTAAAATCCTAGACAATCTATTGTCACAAAAAAAAAAAAAAGGCCTCAGAAACAGACTGAGTTTGAGGAAAATATGCTAACTTTTAAAGTCAGAATAAGGAGCTCTGAGTTTCCACACTACGGAATCTGCTTACAGACAGAAACTTTGACACTGATCAAGTGCTGCAGGCAAATGAAAAATTAGATTAAATGAAATCTTCAATCTGGATTTTAGATAGGAAGAGCATGCATTATAAATATAGAATAATCGTTAGAACATTTATTTTTAAGTAAACAGCCAGCAATGTTTAAACAGAAAATGCAGTTGTATTTTAAAAAGGCAGTTTCAAATTTTTCCCCTTCAGGTTATACATGCATGTAAAAGGCTCATTTTTAAATTACATTCATTGCTATTAGGAATTTCCAGTTCTTTCAGAAAGAAGTAATCCACAAACAAGAATCCAAAACTCCATTATCCTTAGGATATTCTAAAATTTCTGATATCAGTATCAGAAGCCATTGGAGGAGGAAGAAAATTATTTTTAGTTTGTTCAGTAACTGAAAGATTACAAAAATAATTTCTAACATTAGGAGTAAAATAAATACATTGTACCATGAACATTGTCCTGAAGTTGTTTAAGTCCGTTAAAAACTCCTCCACTGAAACTTTCTTCAGATCTATGGCATAATATCCCATCACGTTCTGATAGAGTTTTTCCATGTTCTCATGCATCCGTGAAAGTTTCTGAAAATCTTCTTTGGCATGAACTAGAAAGCTGTACACTGCTGTTAAGGCTGCAAGGATACTCAGTAAATCCAGTCAAATCCACAGTTTTCACTCAACATTGATCCATATTTCATACACATTTTTTATTTGCATCAAAAGAACTCCTTCCATGTAATTTATACTTCCTCGTATTTACAGTGTATATTAGGCATATGAATAAATCAAGGTGCTTTCATCAAATTTTCTCAGCTACTTGAAATTTAAAGATTATTCCATTAGCATATAATTTTGTATGAAATAAAATGTATGGAACTAATCTAACCTCAAGCACCTATGTAGTTTATTTAGTATCACTTTCTCCTTACTGAAGCTAAAGGCTTAGGTATATAAATTACAATTTATATGGAATTTAGGTACAGATACCAATAACTAACCTGAATATTTTAATATATCCTGAATGTATAATGAAATATTATAATCCCTACTAAATAGAAAAATTAATAAACAGCAATAGTAAATATCAAACCAAGAAAGATTAACAACTTAATCTTAACTGCTTTTTTTTAAATGCTGTTGTAGCAACAGCAATGCACTTGTTTCTATTCTTGGTGGCTGCATCAGGTATTTATGCTTTTTCTAAGGCTATTTGCAACGTCTATACAACGTAATTAAATTAGAGATTAAAACAACATCACTACTTCTACAAGAGATAGACAATTTATAAACAGCATCAAAATACTGCTTAATATAAATTAAAAAACTATGTTTATTCAAGAATTTTGATAATATACTACTTCAAAGAACCTCAAAGAAGAAATACTATAGTAGTAGTCATTTCCTTATGTGGGAGAACTTCATAAAGTGTTTACTTTAATGGAATGGTAGCTAAACAAGTATTTATGTTCAATTATTTTCCTGCTGCAGGGAAGACTGCAAAAGATAAGAAATTATAATTTAACCTTTACTTTAAATTGCTCACTCCAACTATTGCAAAAGAGAATTTACTGTATCTGTATACTTTTTACTACAGATGCATACATTATAAACACTCTGTTTTACAAAGTACAGGATTTTTAATTGAGTGAATTAAAATCTAGACAAATAGACTTTTTGTCCACCACGCTCTTTTAAACAGACAGTAACATTTTACTGCTGGGTGACTGCTTTCGCTCTTCAGGTTTTTTGCAATGCAATCTTCTTTTAGTTTTGTTCAGAGGCTGAATCTCATTTGAATTTCACTATTAAATGTTCTTCTGGTTTGTTAACGTTGCTTTTAAAATACTAAGGAAGTAGTTAACGGTTTTCTTTTTTGTGATTTAGAATTCATGCCAGAAAGTCATACAATAATGTTCTCAGACACGTGGAGGAAAGGAGAAATAATGCACTTTCACAACATCCAAATTAGTCACTGTGATAGCTATTAGCTAGGTCTGTAAGGGCAGAACAGTCTCCCCTAAGAAAGTCTTGTAGCAGAGGACTAACAAAGCCTAGATTTTGATGCTTTTAAATGATACATCTTCCATCATCCCCCAACCACCTGATTTCAGACTTTCTTTTTCTCTGACAAGGCCTCCTTAGCGAGTATGAGCTTCTTTCCATGTTTCTAATTGACTTCACATGATGCAGCTCGTGAGCACCTTCAAACTGCCTGTGCTGACTGGCTAGCAACAGCTCAAAGAGAATTGATGTTGTTGGCCCACTTTTTCTTCCATATAAATTTGAATCTCTCTCCCCTACTTAGCTCCCAAGATGCACAAAGCTTACAGGAAACTACCCTTCAGAGTTGAGTTTCTTTAAAATTATTAACAATGTTAAAAAGCTATTGGTGGGACAAGGAGGAAAGCAGATGAGAGGTTAGTATGTAACAGCTGCCCAAATATTAAATAGAAAAAGGATTATGAGAAACGCGACATGACAAAACACAAGTTAGAACCATCAAAATAAATGTCAGCAGTTAAAAAAAAAAGAAAAAAAGAACTACAATAAATTAAAACAGTTCAATGAATGCTAAGTGAAACTAGACATAAACACAAACATTTCCACATCATGTTTATTTTTGATCCTACAATTTAGGATACTTATTATTTGTGATTCTTAGATCATTAACAGAACTTAGGGAAGACTACACTATTTTTTGCAGTTATGAGGTTGTTTATTTCCACAGAGTGGAAGGGTAAATTAAAATTAATTTGTTTTGTTGTCAGTATGTACAAATGCCATAGATCAAACATTTCGGTAACTTTCTTCAGTTTTCTAGGAAGGAAAAAATCTTAGGAAAAAAAGTTAAAATTATCAATAAAATGTATACTTCATCTTATAAATTAATGGTATGCCAGAGTATATACTGAAAAGGAACCTTGAGGGGTGAGAGAGCATGTATCTGTGATATTCTGAAAGACTTAACTAAAGTTACAGCTATGTTAATAGACTCTATACAGGCTGCTTAGTTTATACCATTAAAACTGACTGCTCTTGAATATGTGATGCACAATTTTCAACTCAAAATACAGCACTCCAGAAAGATGTTTTACTATTCAGTATTTCAATGACAGATACCATGAATGCAGTGATTTTTATTTTCCATCTGACACATTATGGGATACTCTAAGCTCTCTGCATTCTGCTGAGACTGTGCTTCAATTTAGGACTTTTTAATAAGTCATCTTTCTTTTTTTTTTCCTTAAATATGGCTTTTGTTAGCCAGCACCAGCTAAACTGGAAACAACAGGGAATACTACTGAGTACAGCAATCCCAACTGTAATTATTATGAACAGGTTGATATAAATGCATTATCAGCTACACAATTCATTGGCTTTGGATGAATGAAGACAGAAGTACAGCAGAGCTGCAACACAGCAGGGATGAAAAGGAAATCAAGAAGTTAGGTATTTGTTAACTTTTTCTGAAGTGGCTTCACTTCACGGACTGCCTTTTTGGACTCATGAGACTACAGATCATCATTCTGCTCATTAACTGAACAGGAAAGCAATGCAAGGCTGAGATGAGTCATATTATTTCTAAATGCTGTATGTTTGGTCTTCCATATTAATGGCAGTTCTTTCAAAGTGAATTGCTTATTTTATACTGATTTTAATATATTGTGCTATAAAAAATACTTACATAGTGCAGGGTGTGAAGCCAAGTAAAAACAGTTGTTACCCTAGAGCAGATAACAAGTGATGTTAATCTGTAACAAACATTTCCTTAAAAGACCCCATATTCACCATTTTTTTTTTTTCCACAAACCAAAGCACATGTTAAGTGTAGACAATTCAAAAAGGAATATGATTCTGCCTAAGAACAAAAGATTAACAGGTACACAGATGCTGCAGATATTTTTAGCAGAATCTTCAAAATAGAATGGAGACTGACAGTACACTAGCCAGCAACATTCTCTGTAAAAATATGGCAAATTTTTCAAAGACTTTGAGGTCATTTCAAACCAGAATTTAAACAAATTATTTTCTTCTAAGGCCAAAGAGTGTGAACGTTGTCGGGCTCTATTGAGGATTTCCCACATCACGTTCTTGGGAAAATAGTTGCAATTGTCTGAAAAATATGTGTCACAGAGACTTCCCTCCCATATATAAATATAGCAGGTTCAACAGTAAAATGACATATCTGAATATAATAGTTCAAGAAACACATTAAAATGTTTAGATTTTTAAATTAGTACATTCTGAAGAGCATTTGTCAAATAACAACTTTTCTTTGACTCACTCCTACTTATCTCTATGTTATAATAGCAAAACAAATTGACATGTATTTGTATCACACACCGCTACTGCATCCAGTGTGTACACCCCATGTACTATGAGAAAAATCAGTGCTAGCTGTAATACATGCCTGAGGTCCAGAGTATTAAAGTTACATAGAAGTTCTATATAAAGAAATTATGTACTTAAGTTAAATTTACATTGTCTGCCAAAGCCCTATCTTATTACCTGTCCACAGAGTCAACATCTTGACCCTCTCCAAAGAGCAACATACAATCTTTTTTCAACTAACGCGCTCCTATTCAGGAATCTTTCAAAGTCCTTAAAATGCTAGGACATCTTACAGACTTCAGTTGTTTATATTGCACAGAGGGAAGCTCAAATTAGGAGGCTGATTAAGCAACAGACAGTTTAAAGGCAGCACATAGTCTCTTTGCAGTTGAAATGGGTTTCTTCTACCTCACTCGAATCAGGCTCTGACTTGGGTAAGCGCTGTTCCTTCTTTTTCTTTTTGTCATGTCAACAAATGAATTTAAACAACAAGGAAAAAGGAATAGAGAACTGATTAAAAATAAAGGACTCTGTTCCTAGCTGCAAGGCAGCAACCAGCTTGTCTCTCAAGCATTAGTTCCATAAGCTTCTGTGAAAATCACCGTCAACACTACGTTCAGTGGTAGGCTGAAACTTGTGAAGAGTTTCTCAGCTGCTACTTAGAAAAATCATGAGATGCATGCTGGACTGATAAAGAGCAAGTTGACTAAATTACTTAACTAAGCTTTTGATATGCAATTTAAATACTCTCTATAAATCCACTAGATTTTTATTTTTAATATACATTTTGTTCACTGTGCTTTTTATTGGACATTTAACTCAATGGATTTAATATTCTAAATCAATATAAATTCAATATTCTTTGACTTTCCTAATTAAAGCAAAAAAAAAAAAAAGAACTGCAATAATGACTATAATTTCTTTTCGGCTAGTATACATAAGATGACTGACAAACCAGCACAATTTAATATATATGAGAAATATTCATAATTATAGACTTTGTCAATAAAAAAGTGCACCAACTGTGCATATATCTGACTTCCTAAAGAAAAAAGAATGCTAATCAGTTCATTAGGGGCCTTTGGGTTGTGATATTTAGCGACAGGATGTAATAGCCTGCTTGTCCATGGCGCCTAATTGTACTCAGGATGAAGAATTATTTCCAACAAAGCACCATCCTTCCTTTTTAGATTTCCTGCTGGTTTCTTTTTATGAGCTGCATGCCTTTCAAGACATCAGCATCATTCAGCTTTCCTTGTCATAGGAATAAAAGTAAAGACAGGTCCAGGCTTCATCACGCTGTGCAGGATTATCTAACCTTTACATCAAACCTTTTTTGCTTTGTAATTTATTGAAGTTCCTGTTTTCCTAAAAATGAGCTTCTTTAATTAGTGTGTTCACAGACATTACTAGAAACCATAGGCAACTTTACTGTTTTGAAATTACTGCCTGTCTGCTGTGAGAGAAAGTAGGTGAGGGAAAACTATTCCTGTTCATAATATTGCATTTGAATAGTCTAATACAGTGAAATACGTAGTATGGCCGGCTTTACCTGTACTGATTTATTCTAAGACCAGATATTCATCTCACCTGTTTCTGACAGCAGTAAATACCCAATGATCAGGAAAAACAAGAAGGAAACTTGCTAAGTGTAGCATGATAATTCAGCTAATGTAGTATTTAGCTTCTAACAGCCTGCACACTCGTGATTTTTCCAAACTAAAGCTACCTCTGGACTACTGTGTTTAATAGCTCCAGGTGTACTATCTTTAGCTAATTACCTAAGCCTTATATTAAATTAATTTACATTTTCAGCCTCTACAACATCTTAAAAGTAAATACTACAGTTTAATTGCTTGTTGTATAAGAAAATATTTCTGTTAGGTTGTTTTAACCTGCTGAACAGTATTTCACAAGGGATGAACCCTGGTTATTTGTAAGACACAGTGAATATGTTCCTAACTTTCCTCCTGTATGGCATACAAAACGACAAGTATTTTTATTATATTTTCCTAACTTTTTTGATTTTCCACCTTCAGAGTCCTGTTTTATTAAAACATCCCTGATGCAGAACTATTGCCTACTGCTGATCTTTATCACCACTCTCTGCCACATCAGTAGCTATATAGTATACTTTTTGAGATGGGATGATGGAAGCTCTCAAGATTTTTATAGTAACTTATTTATATTTTCTGCTTGCTCTTAACTATAATTGTCTCAGTTGTTCTAACAGAATGCTTTTCTTCCAGATTGATTACTCTATAATAATTGAAGTTCACTTGCTCTGTTGTCAGCATCTGCCAGTATCTTGTAAGTCTTACTTACTTACTATTTTAAGTCTTTTTTAACACACCTTGTTGAAAGGTGTATGGAATTTCAGTTATGCTCTACTGACTGTCCTACTTTTATCTGCATGCTGTAAGAGATGTGTAAGGGACGGTTTCTCTTTACAAAACCCAAATTGACTCTCCCCCATCATATTATATCTCCCATACATCTATGTTGCGCGTCTTCTTAGTCTTCATCCATTTTTCTTGGTACAGAAGCCAGACTTACTGCTTCACTTCTCAGATTCTCCTTGCAGCCCTTTATTCCTGGGGATTTACTGCTATTTATTTTACATTTTCCTTTAAAAAGGCTTCTCCTGACTCCTTCATTTGAGATCATCCTTCCATCCAAAATATTGCGCAGTAGAATCAACCAAAGTTCACCCTAGAGAAAACTGATGCAAAGCACAAATTTACCTTTGTGGCTACGGCTTATCTTCTTGGCACAAACTGACAATCTGCATCATCTCTGGCAGGATTGCAGCTTTTGGGATGCTTAAAAAAGATGTGTAGATGCTCCTTTACGTTTCCTAAGATGATCACTATCCTTTTTATGCGATCAGTAAACTGCGCTAATGCTCTTCATATAAGGAGATAGAAAGTTATGATATTTATTGACAAGGTCCGCTTATTTACCCTATCTGACTTTTAATATATTCTAACTTTTCACACTATTTCTCTACAGCTGTGACTTATTCTGTCTTAAATACAATTTATAACCTTCTAGCACAGTATTCCACTCCCTGCCATCAAGTTTCAGAAATGTGCAATATCATCCTACGTAATCATTTTTTGATTTTACATGTTTGATATTAGCACAGAAGCACATATTTATTCCTCAACTTACTCTTCCTATGCTCTCCTTGTTAAGTGAAGCTATTTTTTTCAGAGTATTCTTCACTTGTTCTCAACTGAATTTTGCTAATTTCTTTCATATCTGTTTTATAGGTATGGAAGTTTTATAACCACATCTCAAAAGAAAGCTGTATACTAAATTATCTGTTACTTCAAACCTCAAGTCCTCAGATTAAAAATGTAAGAGGGTATTTTAAGTGTGAGTATCATTGCTATTTTGGATTAAGATAAGTCTGTCCTTTTTCATAGGTTTGATTTCTTAATACGTGCTTCTCATTCCTAGATCACACATCATTTTCTTAACAAAGCACAATCTTTGCATATTCCTAGCAAGATTTCTGAGAAAGCCATCATTAATATGTTTTCCTCTAACTTCCTAGCAATCACTTATGTCTTGCCTCAACGATCCCTCTACTAGTTCTCCTATTAGGCTATCAGCTTCCTCAGGGACAAAACTTATATTTCATGCTATAGAGACACCATGCTAGTGGGCTGCAACATAACTCTCAAAACCACATTGAGCTGGAAAAAAAAAAAAAAAAAAGCCAGCAACAACAACAAAGAAAACAACCTCACCAACAAAGTATCTGACCTCACAAAAAATTAGTAGCAACATTAAAAGGTTACAGATAACCAACAGAGTCTACAAAAGGCCTAAAGCTAAGTTGTAAACACTTTGGTTGCAGCTAGTCTACCAAAGAGGAAACTGGCCCTAATGCAGCAAGAAACAGTACATCCACTTGGCCTTGGGGTACCTTCCCATCTTTTATTTAATAGTATGAGATTAATCAAAAGGACTGTCTCCTGAGTCCCCCTGCCTTTGTAGCAAAGTAGTCTTCCAGCTAGGTAATAACCTAACAATGCCTGCAGAGGAAGTTTCAATCTATCTCTCTATCTGCTGATATTTCTGCTTCCAGATTAGTCTCAGAGCCAAGTATAGATGACCATCATCTGGTAGGGACGTTTAAGTGAAAGGATGTTTTTGTCTGCTTTAATTAAGTATCTTCAGGTCACAAGGTTTTCTTATGAGAGAGACAGGCAATGAAGTTGGCTGCAGGATTTGGAATAAACAGTGAGAAAAGGAATTTTGGCAAAAATAAGACCAGAAACCAGTTTTCACATGCTATGGATCTCATTTCTAAAATAAGAGAATTTTTTTTTTGTTCTGTGGTTGCATGTACATAAACATTCACAGTGGTAATGCATATGTTAGCAAACAAACAAACACAGGGCGACAGACATTTTTCTAAGATATTCTCACATAAAAAAAAGTAATTTCAAAAGTGAAGTGCTTAACATTCCTATTCTAACTACTTTTCACTAAGTTAAAAAAAAATATATACAGTGTAAAACTTGACAGCAAGCATTTTTCTCCTCATTCTATCCACTGAAGACAAATCCCTTAATTGGACTGTTCACATATTTAGTTGTTGAGGACATAGTTTTCAAAAATAAATGCTACAGACTAGACAGAAGTTATGCAAAGAAATTTAAAGTTTAAGGTAATGCAGTTAAATTAATTCTGTGGGTTTGTTTTTTTTTTTTTTTAAGAATACTCCAAAGGATATTGACATTTTTGCTACAAACTTATCGTGCTTATCTTCAGGAGCTGGAAAAGTCTGCAAATCCTTCTCAAGCTGTTGGAGTTGCTTCTCCATATGCTTTAGGCTCTTCTCCAGGTTTTCTGCTGAGACTAAAATACAGAACATTCATTCTGTTAACATCTTAAACAAGAAACACTGTTTGTAAAACTCATGAGTTAAAACCTTACCCAAATCAGCACACTACGTTTTTAATTCTGAAATAAAAGCACACTGAATAAATTACAATATAAGTTGAGAGAGTCACTACAACATTCAGTTCCCCTCAGTTACGTGCTTGCCTTATTCTGATTAGACGTATGCTGTTTGAACACGACATTTTGTTTTATTTTTATACCTAAGTTTTTGCACTGCAATTAATAGTCTGTTTTAAATAACCTGAGATATACATGTGCCAGTCTGTCTCTTCTGATTAACCAAAGGACAAGTTTTGAAACTACTCCAAGAACTACAAAGCTTTCTTCAATCTCATTCTGTTAAAACAGAAAATAAGAACATTTGTATGGAAAATTATGAAGAAAATAAGACACTCAAAATAGAGAAAGTAAGGTTATTAAACACCTACGCATGAAAACTAAGACTTGATTCCCTAGTTTGAAAGCATGATGCCTGATAAAAAAACACAACAGAATTTGTAAGAGTGAAAGTTCTTGCCAAGCTGGAGGGAAGTGCAAACACTTGAGAGGGTGTAGGAGAGCAAAACAGGGACTTAGCAAAAAGAAAAGAGTAGAGATGAAACATCAGGGATTTATAAAAGGATGTAGAAAAAGTATAAGTTTTCTTTATCAGAAAAAGAGAAATACAGCTTTCATCCAGTTGAATCAATGCATGGAATATGAACACTTAATCTGTAAATAGTTGATTAAAATATCAAGACTGTAAAAGTAACCTGAGGATAACTCCTGTTAGCATGTATTCTATCTTGGATTTCTATTATTGCAATCAGTTAAAACTTATTTCCCTATCGTTTATGAAGTAAACTTAACATGTAATTATGTTCCGTAGGAACAATATATATAGATAAGAACATACTCTGAATTTTAGTCGACTGACTTTTTTTTTCTTTTTTTTTTTTTCATTATTTATTTCATTCATAACGTACTGTAACTATAAAGGCAAAGCTACCTTAAACTTAATCTAAGAAATCCCTGGAGAAATTTTGTGGCCCTATGATGTTACTAGGATATGTAGTGGATCCATTATTTCATCCACTGAGTAGAGTTATGTGATGGAAAATCTAAGATACACACACTGAACACATCTTTCTCTCATAAAAGCCTGACAGAGTCCCCAAATGACTAGAGTAAAATGTTGCATAGCGACTACAATCCCATTCATAGCAGAAAGGTTAACACAACTATAAAATGATCAATGGCAACCTGTTAAAATGCTAATGTAACCTAAAAAAACCAACCCAAACAATTTGGACATAACAGTTCTAAAAAGAATAAGGGAATATAAATGTATTTTCATATGATCATTTATAACTCATCATTTGGTTTATAATCACAATTTTTAAAACCCTCTCTTCGCTCAAAAACACTGCTTTCCAATTGTATGTTAGGCTCGGCGGATTTTCACTCAGTGATTGGTAAGCCCAAATCATCACCAGGTAGGTCAGTTGGCTTCAGTAGTTAAGAAATTGCCTTCATTGGGAAGCAGAGCTAAAATCAGGAGCTGACAATTTTGATTACAGATGTGTTTCAGTCTTCCCAGGTTCCAAAAACAAATCTGATTTTAACATGAAGTCATACTTCTGCTGTCGTAAGAAGCCTTTGAGGGTAGGCACATACAATTTTAAGACACTGATTTACTTGGAAAACGGCTAAGAAACACAGAATATAATACCTTGTGCTTAAGCTAACTATCAGTAGGACTCCTCACAATAAAATCTGTCTTGCATAAAAAGAGCTCACAGCATAAAATTCAAGTGACATACTTAAAAAATGTCAGAATGGTTAGACTCAACAAGTACACAGGATTAAAAACAAAACAAAACAAACAAAAAAAAAACTGAACCCACCAAAAAACCTTCTACATCAATTGCAGGTAGCAGCTGAGTAACAGCTACATTCTTTTACCCAGACTGAAAAAAACAAAAAAACAAACAAAAAAAAAAAAACCTAACACAAAATCAAACGACTCAGTGCCTGGAGCTGATTAACAGATTCTATACAAGAGATTTCTGAATTCTCGCTTTCAGCAAAGCCAATTTTGTATTTGTTACCTCAGTTACTTTGACCTTGAACAGTTATATGTTTGATCAAGAATCCTGACATCTCTATCTTGTTCTGAAGGTTTTTTTTTTTCCTCTGTCATTGTCTTAGTTTGCTCCTGAATACAAAAATTCAGCATTCCTTTGATTTCAGCAGTGCACAACTATTAGATATATTTTCCTTTAAGACCATATTTTTGGTGACAGCCTCAAGCAGAGGCTAGTTCACAATATGCTGGTATTAGTTTGCTAGTATTATCTTTGCAACTTCCAGTTTAGTGAAAAAAAATTAAAAAAAAAAAAATCTAACTTGTAAATATAAGTAGTTCTTCAATAAAAAGATCACATGAAATACCTGTCAATCTTCCCTTGTGCTCCTCTATAAATGTATAAAATATCTTTGTCTAAAGGGATACAGAAGAATGGCAGAAGAGAAAAAAAAAAATCCCTAACTTTGACCCCTAATCCTGGAGGATTCAGATATAAACCTAAACTAAATTCAAGTAAGCGACTCATAAGATAGTTTGGGAACAAAATCAAAGACTGAGGTTTTGAATGTTAGTGAACCCACAAAACCAAGCTGGTCGCTGAATACAATGCATGCGTGCCTGAACACTCTCTCATTTATATCCTCTGAGCTCTCATACATCTTTTTCAAAAAGGCTCCTGATACTTTTAGAGGCAGTAATTAGATTTCCTTACCTTCTGCCTTTCATGGTTGAAACAACTTTGTTCTTAAAGCTTCCTCTCTTGATTCAGGTTTTCTAATACCATGATTATTCCAGAAGCCTCTTCACTTGCTTCTGTTTTAAAACTTTTCTGCATAGTATTTCAGGTGATGACTCATCAGGCCTTTTAACATTTGCATTACTATTTCTACATTTCTACTGGAAACACCTTATCTGATTATCTTACTATAAAATATCCTCTTTTATTGACTAAAGCTCTTATTATAGTATCAAGATGCATGATCTTCATACTATAGATTTTCATTTCTTTTCCTCTGCTTCCTCAGGATCATTCAGTGATTACAACCCAATCCCCCTCTCAACTGGCAAAGCTGTCTAACCCTTTGTCAGATATGCTCATGGTTCAATATCATGATTTTTTTTTTCCCCCGTATTCATTTTAGACAGTATTTTATGTTTCTCCCACAAAGTTAGCAGACTGGTCTACTACCAATAAATTCGTTTTCATTTTATGCTAATTTCATTAACATATTTGATTATTCTTTCCCCTACAAACTTTCGTATCATTAAGGTCAGATAAAGAGATGTGTAAATTGCCCAAATCATTATTTTCTCCTTAGTTTCTTAAATATTCTGTAGTCATACAACATTACTAGAGTCACAGCAAAACTTAGTAAAGTTATTGAACTTTTAGTTCTGTATCTCAGTTAGCTTAGAATGCAGAAATGGAAACTGGTATTTACAATATGAGAATAGAGTACTCTGACTTTTTTCTTTCAACAAATTTCTATGGAGACATTTTGCCCCCCCCACCCCCAGATCATTATACTTGCCTAAAATTAAACTAATATTTAATATAGTTTTGAGACTACATCTGTTTTAACTTAAATTCTAGAAATAATTCTCTTCTGCTCTCTCAATTATATTGCTGCAAAACTTCTGCTACTTTTCACAAAAGGTATTTCAGCTGATATCACAGAAATTCTATGTGCTGCCCACTCTGTATGACAATTTTCTTGGATGGTCACATTCCCGCATTCTCCCTGTCAGGGAAATCTTCCTCTTGCCTACAGATATTTCGCTTCCCTTGTGCTATTTTGGCCCCCATATTCTGAGGGGAGAGAGTGACAGTGACAAGCTGATCTCTAGCCTGATGCAGAAAACTATACCATATTATTAAATTAAACAAATACAAAACCAAAAGAACTGAAAATATATTATTGCTTTTGCCGTTTAAACTTCATATGGGACTGATGGACAGAATTTACTAAATAATTGTCTAAAAGTGCCAACATATTATTGATGTAGTACTCAAAAGTAAAGTTAAATAAAAAATATAGGCTAAAAAAACCCCCAAACCAAACAAAAATCCCTGTAATGTCAAATGGTTTAGAGCACTAACAAAGAAATATTCCAGAGGCAAAATATTAGAAGGTTTCTGTAAACACCAGCAAAGGCCTGAAATATCCATTAACTAGAATCAGATCTAGTTGGATATACTCACTCAGTGTCACAGAAGACTGAAAATGCAATATTTATGCTTTATTTCTCCCAAGATAACGTTTTCTCTTGTCTTCTACAGCCATTTCCTGTCTTTCTTGCCTTTTATTTTTCCTTTCTTCTCAGTGTATATACGTAACAGGCATATATAATACTCTTGCTGAAATCCTCTTTTTTTCCCAAAGCTTTGACATCACCATTGCCTCCTGAGCCCTCAGACTTTCTGTAGCCAAAGCAGATTCCAGTCGCACACATGAAAGAAACAGCTCTCTAAGCAAGATTTAATTATTTTTCTCCTATTTTGAAAACAAATAGGAGCACACTAATGTAGTATAATTGATAAACAATGCACATGCATTTTTGTACCCAGTTTCCTAGTAATAACAGTGCTATCATCAGTAGGAATAGGCCTCAGACCTTACACTAACTGGGCCCTATAAGACCTACACAAGAGCCCTGGCCTGCCAGACGTGTTATAAACTTCTTTTGAAAACCTCCTGGGTGAAATGCAGCCTGGCATCACATGTCTCTGTATATAATGTAAAGTTTAAGCTCAGAACATGAAAATATGGGCAAAAGTTGAAAACAGAAACCCCTGAATAACAAACTGGGGTCAGTTACTCATCATTGGATTGCTGTTGAAAGAACGGAGTGGCTGCTAAGGCAAAGGGAAAAACAGGCCCAGCAACAGGATATAGCATCTGCCCCGGCACAGGGAAGTAATATCTCCCTGTGTTGCACAGTACACAGTGATACAGTGCAGTGGTGATCTAAGAGCTGCCAAGAGACAGAAACAACATAAAAAAGAAGAAATCAAATTTGGAGGAGGGAAGAGAAAGACAACCCTCGCAGCAGTTGCAGCTTTCCTCACTGAAGAGCTCTTGAGCCTCGTCACCCCAGCCCCTGGGGCCTCACGCCATGAAGTACCGCACTGACTGTGGTGTATTGTATATTCACAACTAATTTAGGATATGGTTGTTAACAACTAACTGCTTTGAATATGCACTGATAACGATTAATAATGATTAAGACTGAACCATTAGCATGAAATGTTAATGAATATCTGTCTAGTAAAGTTTAAAATAAAAGCTTTAAACTGTCCAGATTTATCAGTCTTCTAAACAGTCCTATCACTGCAATCTCAAACCCCTGAGACAGATATATAGGTAGTGAGATATACAAGCCCATATTTACATATATATGCACTTGTACCACTTCCCTACTCATCAAAATCAAGCTTTCTCACCTTCAAGGGTCTATACATCTGCACAATGTATTCAACTTCTCTATTCCATTGCCCTTTCCACCATTTTAAAGTTCCTCTTGCAACTGATTTCTACATAACTCATTTTATATTTTTTCTTTGTCCTTTAGCACATAGGCACATTTTGCCCCCACAAAGTATCAATAATATTCTATTTGTATTAATCTCACTATCACTTAAAATGCTATACAACAATGAAATCTCTCAGTGACACCCAGGTATTTATACACAGTTGAATAAATATGAAATTAAAAGTATTGAACAGCTTTATCTGAATCCTGATCTGTCTACAGGTTTAAATAGCTGGGAGCTCAAGGACTGATTCATGGATTGGCCATGATACTTAACTGTTGGACTACTGACATACTTCAATATCATATTAGAAATTGAAAGCTCTGTTTTAGTAAAAAGGTGCGAATACTCAGACTCTTGCTTAATATTTGATTTGCTGATTCATGCTTGTAAGAGATGTACATATTTTTATGCCCTAAAGAAAACAGAATATTTTACTTAGATTTCAGTGGTTCATTGCTTAATTGTATCTTAAAATTACTCACCAGATAACAGTACTGTGCACATCTTAAAGCCAAAAATATTAAAAGAAATTAATTATTTGCAATAAATCCATTACAATATTGCATATGTTCCATCAGCTTTTAAAATCAAAATTTTTATATTTTGCAAAATGCATTCAGAGGAAAAAAAAACAAAAACAAACAAAAAAACCCCAAACAAACAAAAACCAAAACACAACACTACCACCAAAAAAAAAATATCACAAGAAAGTGTGTTTAATTACTTATTTTCAACCAGGCTCAATTAGTGATAAAATGGTTCAGATAGGAATACACCAAGTCTGTAGTGTGCTGATATAGGACTTGTGTCCCAACAGAGAAAGAGTTGTTGATCCATTACAGGTGTAGATGGGGGAGCAAAAACCACAAAATTGTAGAAGTATTTAAAGGTGCACTGAAGCTACACCACCATGAATTTCCCATGAATTTCTCCTTGCAAATATTTAATGCCTCTGCAATGGTATCTTAAATGGTGCAGCAGCAAATATTTATGTCTTAAATGGACATTCCTGGCAAATAGATATATTTTTTTAGCCTATTCAAATAATTCAAAAAACAGTAGCTGCAAAGTAACTTGCTTTTTCAGTCTTCTATAAGAATCTCTTTCACACAATTTAGAGCTTTAAATACTTACTCCTCTACTCTAACTACTGCATTCACTGACAAATATTTACCTTGTAACTTCCTCTATTGCTTAATGAACTGTAAATTGTAAAATTAATTGCTAAAAACATGACATGTTTTCTCACTCTTGACAACAAAAAAGTTAAGAAAAGATGCCTTATAATTTTTTTAAATTCTTTTTAAACATTATCTCAAATATCTTTTTTCCATATGGAATTCTTTGTTTGTCATTACTCTGTTACACTTCAGCATTTATTTTAAGGTTAATACCATTACTTTACAGAGTGAAAGCCAAATCAAACTAAATTTTCAATTCCTCCTACTGTTTATTTCTTCATCCATAAAATTTAGTATTTCCGGTTTTGAGTGCCGCATTTATATAATCATTTTTACAAGCAATCTAACTTCATCTTAAAGTATATAGCTGTTTTCTTCCACAAAGGAAAATATGTTTCAGGAAGGTAATTCTGTAACCTTACTCTTTTGATAGCTACTCATATTGATTTAATTTCTAAACTAAATTGTACTTGTGATAATATAATTAAGTGAAATATTTTTCTCTTCATTATTACCCTCACACCCACACTTTAGTCCTCTTTCTCATTGTGATATTCTAACCCTCCTCTGTATTAACAATAGCTCTTAATTTTGCCTCATCAGCTCATTTAGGTTGACGGTTGGACTTGATGATCTTGGAGGTCTCTTCCAACCTTAAGATTCTATGATTGATTCTATGATTTCACCAGGACATTTCTACTCCTAGTAAAGTAAATCTTTAGAAATCACAGTGGGTACAACTGTTCCCCAAATAAGCAAGTTCCTTTACAAAATTAAGAACTGCATTCCTCTTCATACAGGTATGTCACTGGTTCTTATTTTGTCCAACTTTGATACCAATTTTTCATGGAGCATAAAATCAAACTCTTTACTAACTATGATAAAATCCCTGAAATTCATTTATTTTAAGGTTGTTTTTTTTTTCACTTGAGGCAAGGAATGTTTAGTTCATTTAGCTATCTCTTGACAAACTAACAAGAGTATTCAATAGCTCTTGTCAAGCATTGGCTTCTATCCATATAAACTAAGGCATAAAATGTGGTTGATACCTCCCTTGGCTCCTATCTTGATACGCAACCAGCAGAATCACAAATCAAGAAATGAGAGGTTCTCATAGATGCAGGAATAGAATGACTTTCACTCAGAAGATCGCAAAATGGTTTGGTTTGGAAAAGACCTTAAAGATAATTTAGTTCCAGTCCCCCTGACATGGGCAGGGATAACTTTCACTACATTATGGTACTCAAAGTCCTATCCAACTTGACCATGAATAATTCCAATGCTGAGGCATTCACAACTTCCCTGGGCAACCTGTTCCAGTGTCTCACCACTCTCACAGTAAATAATTTCTTCCTTATGTCTAATCTAAATCTATCCTCTTTCAGTTTACAATTGTTATCCATTGCTCTATCACTACATGTCCTGATAAAAGAGTCCCTGTAGGCCCCCTTTAAGTACTTGAAGGCAGCTGTAAGGTCTGTTTGGAGCCTTCTCTTCTCCAGGCTGAACAACCCCAACTCTCTCAGCCTGTCCTCACAGGGAAGGTGCTCCAGCCCCTGATCATCTCCATGGCCCTCCTCTAGACCCATTCAAGCATGTCCATGTCTTTGTTATGCTGAGGAACACAGAGGCTGAACACAGTACTCAGGATAAACCCTGTGTTTTCACTATAAGGTCGATTCCTCAAATGTTGTGACTACTACTACTAAATTTTGAGTTACAGCCCTCTGTGTATCAGAAAGTCACAACATAAACCATTTGTCACATTGCCATTCAGGGAAATCTCAGTATAGCTACTTTCAACTGTATTTCATGAACCTAACAAAACGCTTTCAAAAATCTAACAAAAACACAGATGAATTGTATATCATAACTGAACCTAGCCACCTAACATATAAATTAATTAAATTAACATCTGAGAATGAACAAGGATACTGTTCCTTTTTTCAATACTCTGAAGAACTCTTTTTACTCTTTCTGAAGAGTCATCAAAAAGAAAATTAAGGTAACAGATACAGAACAAAAAAATGGACCTCCAAAAATGGACCTCTGGTTGGTAGCAAGTCTTCTGATTATTTTTCATAGTCATCACTCTTGAAAACTGTCATTTAAGGCAGAGAAATATCCCATACATATTTAAAAAATGGAAAATAAACTTTGCATTTTTAAAAAAGGTATTCTCAAGAAAAAGACATAGTTAAGATAATATAAAATTGTTACGGTGTGAGTTCGAAACATTTTTCAATGTAAATGTCTGAATGGGCTACCATTTCATACTATGAGTCTGCTATACAAACTTAGAAACTTGTGTAATCTGCAAGATACTGGAATCATCTATTGATTTTGATACTGATTGAGTATAATACAGGATGGGGTAACTCATTAAGTTTGTAACATTCTCTGAAAGCACGGAAACCCCCACCCAAACCAACACAACAATCCTGACTACCTGAAAACATACCCTGTGAATTTGCTACTTAAGACAAAACAAAAAGCCCAAGCAACCTCTAACAGAAAGTATATTATTTAATAGTACAGATAAATTTGCCGTAAACTTCCAGGAATTCTGTAATAAGAAAAAAAAAAAACCTCTTTCCTTTTGACATATAGATTGCTTATAACATATATATTAATATTGTTCTCTCATGCTGTCCTAATGTTTTTAAATATTGTAGGTGGGGCTGTTCTGTTTTTAATGAATATATACTAAACATTTGCAATTTGGTTCCTAGGTTAAAAAAAAAAGGGAAATTAATTTATGTATGAAAAAACCCGAATAAAGTTTCAAAAATGAGAAAATTGATAAGTTACTTGTAAAGCAGCAATGAGCAATGACTTTTAGAAGAAGGAAAACCTGCAGTTTTATAGTTATTATAACATGAAAGGAAGACTTTATACACTGTTACCTGTAAGATCTGTATAAATTAAGAGTCAATCAAATAAAAGAGCAGCCTGGATAAATTCAATATAAATATCTAGAATACCATAAAATAAGAAATTAGTAAAGTGTACTAAATTACCAAAATATTTCTTGTCTGGAATACATACAGAAAAATAGGAAAGTGATTACAATTAAAAGAAGAGACAATTTCAATTATATGAATCTTCAGGAACTGTCATATCAGTAAGCTCATTAGCTGCAATGAAAGTTCCTCCTGCTGATCTAAGAAAACTTTAAAAACAGGATTTGTTATACTTCAAAGCAAAAAAAAGTATCTTTAATTCATGTATTGTAACAGTGAATTAAGCCTACCTCTAGTACTACAAAAGTAGAAACTAAAACTTTAGCACGTAATAGAAAAAGACCAAATTAAATATCCAGAAGTAAATTACAATTGCATAGCTCACATGTCCCTTGCTGCTTGCCTGTCAAAGTTACAGTTAAAAAAATATTTTTCTAATGCAATGATTAATTTACACATTGTGAATGGTTTATAATTTATAAAATACTATAAAATAGATGTTAGCTTCACAACTAACAGACCTTGTCACTACTCAAAGTCTTGTAAGCTATGTTAACAGCTTATTGTACAACAATTACTGAACAATATTTCATGAAATGAAAGGAGAAATAATGTTTCTTCTAAAAAAAAAAAGAATAAAAATAAAATGAGTTGCTCAACACTGCAATGTTCAAATGCTCACCATTTTGAATCAGAAATAACTTGAGAGAGAAGTTTTAAGAATGAGCCAATATGAAATAAAAAAAGATACAAAGTATGCTACAAATGGGCTGGCTGATAGAAGGACAGTCATGTCAGTGAAGAATTCTAAGAAATATCTTTTAAGTGACTTATTTTAAGAAACTTGTAGAAGACTCAACAATCACTTGATGATGATCAAACCAAAACCAATAAATGTATAGTACGTGTCCACTTTTATACAGTGTGCAACTTAAAATTGTCTGTTAATATTGTTCAAATGGCATTTACACATCTTTCTACCACAGTAATTTTGATTTATAATTTAAAAGGCACTTGCAAATAATACCTTTATGCCACATATAAAATGTGAAATTATTTTATTTGCAGAAATTACTATGTAGACAGGAAATAAAAATGGTGTAATTAAAAAAAAATAGCTTGCAACGAAGGTATGGGAGGAAAAAAAACATTCTTATCAAACATCATTGATTTATTCTTGGAAATTACTTTAAAAAATTACTTCAGAGCACAAAGTTCAGTGAAACCATGAAGTGAATGCAACTCCACCACCTCTATGAGGCCCTAACCTTTGCTAGGATAAAAGTTAGTGAAAAAGATGTAGAAACAAATACTGTAACAAAATACAACTTATATGGTTCACAGAAAAATTGAATATTATATTAATATGATACAAAACCAGAAAAGAATGATGTATCTCCTCATCCAAAACCTTTGACTAACAAAGCAGCACATACGTAAACAGAAAATTCTTATTTTATTGCAGGAAAAACCCAGGCTGAATTCCCTTCTTCTGTACTACCAGCAGCCTGTAACCTTTAGATGTAACTTTTGAATCCAGTGGTTTTCCAGATTTACTGGAAGTCTGAACTGCCTCCAGTAAATACAACCCAGAATGAGTTATTCTTGTTAAGCACTAAGTACAATTTCCTGGAACGGAGGAGATCGTCTAAGCCTTCTATACCCAAATTCTGTTCTAACACAATCAGTATTTCTTCTGGATTAAGCATATTTGACTAGATAGAAGACTTCTGCTCACATCCCTAGCAGCCATAATGACGTTTTGTAACATCTGCTATGTTTCCCAGCTCACTGTAGAAGCTTCAATGAAAATCATTTACCATCATTCTTAGTCAACTTGTTAGTCTTCATCAGCATAGCAGCAAGTTACATCAGATTAGGTGAGTCCAATTATGTTGAATATGGCTGATCACAACCACAGATTCAGAGGTGTTTTTTTTTAACTGACCTTTTGGTAAGCTCAAGCAAAAATAGCCACTTCATTAAAAATCTACTGTGCAAAAGTTGGTGCATGTTAAATCAACTTGCTTCATAAAAATACACTTCTGCAAAAGTACTAAAAGGTTTTTAGAAAAACCCCATGAGCAGTCTTTGGGATCTGCTGGATTTTCCAAAATTCCAGTGCAGGAGGAGTCTTTCAAAACAAAATGTAATTTTGCAGGTAGGGAAACAAGTGTAAACAAACACACTGATATGTTGATTTGTTAAAGACATTCTAAGCCTTTGTCTTCTTCATACAGTAAAATTGAAATGCAAAATAGATCTCATAATACCCTGAAGTAAATTCAGTATATAAACTTGAAAACATGGCCATTGATTTCTATCCTGCAACATACTGAGATCAAAAATTCATCTAGTCAATAGCAGATTCCTAAAAAAGAAAACCCAGACTAACTGATAATTTTACTGGCTACTCTTTGAATGATCAGTGTTTGATATCTCAGAAGACTTCCAGAAGACAATCAGCAGCTTCATATAAGATGACTGCCTACACTGAAATAATGGCTTCTAGTAAGGAATATTTTAGTTTTTCTGGCTGATATACAAAATTTAACCACATTACAGCAAATAACACATGAAAAAAAAAAAATCAGTGTTAACACTAGGTTATATGAAAATAAAATACTAAATTTATATACAGCAGAAACTTCTTCTATTGCCAGCATAAACAGTTAGATGAAGAGCTTGAAGCATTTAACAGTTATTTTAAATACTTGAACTTCTAAGTGGTTATAATGCACCAACTAAAATTGCAAACTTTAAGAACCGTGATAACAGAAAGTAAACTCTACGTGAGTGACCACTATCTCAAGTCCTCTATCAGGAGCAGGTTTTGCAAAGCTGTAGTTTGTGGCAGGAAGACTGAGTGATGCCTAAGAGTGACACTGTACAAAGCAATACAGATAAACACTGATATTCTCCAAACTGACATAAACTAAACAATGATTAACAGCCCATCCAATTTTCTTTTCCTGAAAGAGCATGACAGTGCTGAGGTGGCATCCATTTCTAACTCTGTGTCCAGCCAGTTTAAATTACTTAACCTCTGATAAAACAGGGAGAAGGCATTCTTGGTTAAGAAATCAACTGAAAAAAATCTGCTCCTACTTCTATTGAGATCTACCATATTCTATGTTGCATGATAAAGTAGTAAAAAGAGGAATTTATTTTTCCAGACTTGCAATGCTACTGTTGCATGAAAAACATACACGTAGGGAAGACAAAACTGTTCTGATTCGTGTTTAGGGGAAAAAAAAATGCAGTGATTTCTAAATGAAAAGACATTGAGTGATTGTACTACAGTTACTATATAAAAGATTGAAAGTTGGAAATAGTTTAAGATCTGTTAATAGAAAAGAACTTTTAAAATTAATCTATTTTGGGCAATAATTCTAGAAAATACATTAGAAGAAACGTAATGGGAAATCCTGTAATAAACATTCAAGGACCAAACAATAAATATCTTCAAGACGACTTGTAGCAGCTCAAATTACTAATCTATTATATAGACTATTAATGTCTATTTTTAAAATAACATTAGCAAAAAATAAGTATCACCTCACACGAAAGACACCGCAACGCACTCAGAAACAAAATTTTTATTTAGTCATACAAACCTTTACTAGCCTTATCTAAATGCTGAAAATCCTCAACAAAATTCAGGACATCCTGATACCTTTCTTCACACACTTCTACAAGAAAATGGAGCAATGTTGTTTTTTGATCTGCCGACTTCGTGTCCTTCAGCTAGACAGAAAAAAAGAAATGTTAAAACACTGAAAATATGATTACTTCTGACTGTTTTGATAATTAATATATACTACTAATTGCGAACCCAAGAAATGTAAGAATAAACTATCGAATTGGTACAGCTCTTTTAAAGAAAATCCTAAGTAACATGCTGTTTCATTCCCTCATTTGCTAAAAATCTCTAGAAAGATCCCATTAAATATTTTTAAATTCTATGTAATATTTGAGTTCTGTACTCAAAACCACTACATTTCTTTTTTTAAAAATGTAATTCATTAAGCAATATAGGAATATTTGCAAAACCGTGAATAGACTCATGAAAGTATAAAAAAATAAAAATCAGAGCTAAATCAGCAAAATCTAACAATACATGATACACACATCCACTCCATGACATGATTTCCTTATGTGTGAAGCTAGCTCTAGCGTAACAACATTTATGCAGTGGAAGCTACAACCTCAACCTGCACAAGTTCTTGTTGTTATTAGGTCTCAATAGGGCAAACGACTTCATAGGCCTCATTGTTTAAAAACTTTTACTTCAAAAATTCTTAAGTACAAACTCTTCTTTCCGAATCATTTACACATAGAAGATTATTTTAAGCCTGGCCATTTTAAAACTTGCAAGTGCTTGTGTAAAAACACTAACAATTGACAACTGGCAAACATTCAGTTAAACATTCCTATTGTAGTCTCCTATTTGAGCTCATCTTTTAAATCAGCAGAGAGATTTTTAGAAACAGAAAGTGTTTCTTCACTGCTTAAAAATTATTTCCGCATAAAATAATTTAACAGAAAAAGTATATATGTACATAGGCACATACCAAGTACGCACACATAGTAAAGGGCTGCCACAATTGCACACAGATTTGTACATGTGAGTATCAGGGGGAAAAGTGTTTAGTGTAGTATTACAATTAGCACTAAACAAGTAGAAAACTCATGTTAGTTTGTTTCAACTTCAAGACTGTTCTGTAGTTTGCTTACCATAAAAAATACAAGTGACCAGCAATGCTCAACAGCATAAAAGTATCTACAGCAAACAGGTAGAAAGGAAAAATTACCTTCCTTTTCAAAGAGGATTCAAATGCAGACACAGACCTATATATGGGGATTACTTCTGAATAAGGAACCGAGGGCAAGATCAATCCCAATTTAAGTATAGATATCCTTTTTTTTTTTAATATATTCCACCATTGTTTTCCCATGGTTACAAATTTGTTATAAAGAAATTTTTTTTCATACTTCTTGTGCTTCCCTGTATCCTCAGAGATCACTTAAAGGGCATTTTATTGATCCGATTTTAAAAACAAATTAGAGTATACGGTTTGCTTTTCCCATGCTGTATGTAAATTAAAATGGAGAATTTTGGATGCTGGTTATCAATGAGGTTGATATTTCATAGTCCACTGTAAAAAGTCAGTGATTATTTTCAAAGATCAAAATCATATTATCTTAATAAATATGATGAGATGTACTCTTCCATAATGAACATGTTCTCCTTCAGAAGAGTGGATTAATAATAATGTGAGACATAACTTTCAAAATAAACAGAAAATGGAACACATATATATCAAAACAAAAAAAAAATATATTCTAGGGTCATTACTGTATGCAGTGTAATAAAATAAGTTACTTCTACTGCACTGGGAATGGAATGTCTCAATAACTGAAACACCACCCAAAACTTCTACATGACACTGCTTAAAACACATGTAGATAAAAGTTAGTTTTAAAAATAAACCAGTGTTATAAACATGCATATAATTTTAATATATGAGTATTTAATAAATGATTGAGTATTAGCATACCAATATTATATCTCTCTTCTGAGAATATGTACTCATGTTCTCTGATGCAGAAAAACTATTATGGTTCAATTCTACACGATGCAGGGAGAAGGCAAGATACGGAATTGTCTTCTGCAAAGCGGACAGTTCATATAGTTCCCTATGCGTAGCTGGGCACCATTGAAGAAGAGCAGATAAATTGTATATTATTCAAATATTACAGAAACCAACATCTTTGAAAGACAGAAGTCACTGCAAATTTCTAACGGTATCGGAACTCTTACTGAAAACTGCTGTGCAGACCACCAAGCAGTCTGCAATTTGCAGCTTTCTAGTTTTGGGCCTTGATGGAATACTGGTTTGGTATTTTTTTTTTCCTGTTTTAATGATAATATTTTTAACAGTTGAGCCAGTTTATTATTCTCAGAACAGAGGAGATGAAGCATTAACCAAAACACTACACATAGTTAAGAAAATCCCCAAAATTACATATACATAGTTTTACCTCTGTGTTTCCAGACAAAGTGATCTGTGTAAGACACAATTTCACAACCAGTGAAGGCTTGGCACTCACGGACTTCCTAAATGAGGCCACAGTTGGATGAGGTGAAATAGGAATTGGTGACAAGTAGCCTGATACACATTGGACCAGACAGTCCAGAGTTACCTCTAAAACTCAGCTGTTTAATACTGAAGCAAGCAAGAAAAATTGTAATAGAAATCAGATCTCAATTCTCCATCAAATCTGCTGATATATTGGAATGTCACCACATACCATAAAGGAAGAAAATGTGCTGAATACTTGGGTCTTTTTCAGTATTTGTCTGGGACGATATAAAAACATAATGTTCTCAGATGATACTATAGTATTAATACACTGAAAAGGCATAACAGTCAATGCAAACCCCCGGTTTCCGGAATTCTCTCTAAAAATCTGTCAAACTTCAAAAGAACAAGTAGGTTGCTCTTGTCCTAGGATGTCTAGTGGCAGAGATCTCAAATTTTACGGACTATCTCTAAAGTGGCCATAGTTGCTCTGCCTCCCAGCAATATCTATAATAGTTGGTCTTTCTTTCCTAATCATAGAATGGTTTGGCTTAGAAGGGACCTAAAGATCATCTAGTCCAACCCTTGTGCTATGGACAGGGACATGAACACACTCATATTCAACTACCATTAAGGTTCCATTATCCTCCTCTTAGAACAGTTTTTAAGCACCATGGTCTGTTATTTACAAACTAGCAATCTAAAGTAACGCCAAAACAAATACTTACGAAATCTTTGTCACTGGAACTTGTTTTTTTTTACTTGCACATTTCTTATGTAAATGAAACATATTGAGTACTAGGATATATCTTTATGCACAAATTAATGAAGTCCTGAAAGGAGTAAACTAGTATCACCACTTCTAATCACATAATATGACACAATTTCAAAATTATACTGTACTAAGCATCTTGATAATAAGGAGCAAATTACCTTTTTTGATCCTTATAGCTTTGTATCTACTTCACCTACAGACTATTGGTAGTAATCAGCATTTCTCTTGAGCAGAAGGCTGGACTACATGCTTACTGACATCCCTTCCCGCCTGAATTATTCTGTGACTGTAAGAAACACGAACACACTTCCCAGCTAGTTAACTAAATACTCAATAAATATTATTTATTTTAGCTCTTCACTTGGTCTCACGGAGACTCTTTGAGAATTATTAGTATATCTGGATATCAAAAGCTTTCCATAATCTTCTTAACTATCTTTGCAGTTAGAAAGCTTTTGTAACTTTTAAGCAAACTTCTTTTATTACCAACAAAGCCAATTATTCAATCTCCTACCTTAGCTATGTAGAAAACAAATGTTCAAATGCCTTATTTATGATAAATTAATAACAACAGGACACTGTTATGTCTTCCTTATGTTCCTCTCCTTTCTTTTCTAAAGTAGACACACCCAAATGCTTACTTCTCAGTTTACAAATGTTACATATTACTATCATCTGGATGCTCACCAGTCAATCTATATATTTTATGCAGTAATTCAGATAAGACTTCACTTAAAACCTTATTAACACCAAGTAAGCAGTAGATAATTACCATCTCTACAATACATAGAAGATCCACTAAAAGAGACTTTTTTTCCTCTGCAACAGAACGTTGTGAACTCTTTTAAAGCTAAATAAGCTGTGAGTGTGCAAGTCTAAGGAACTATTAGATCCTAGATTATCAAATGTATTTAATGCCAGAGCACTGTAGAGTTAGCTGGGACTTAAAGCCCATTTTCTGGAATTTTGCCTAGCCATTAACTCCTTACTTTCATTTTCTGCACACATCAGTTCCCTTTCCTACATGTAGTACTTCATGGCAATCTTAAAAATTTTCATCTTATATATCTTAAATTATTTCTCCAAGATAATTTTTGAATTTTGATTCTACTCTGCAAAGTGCCTGTAAAAATTACCTTCGTATTGTTTTCATATTTCTTTTTTTTTGTTGCTTTGTGCATTAAAAATACAGTGAATATAACCAGACCTAGGATAGATTCTTGTAAAATCATACTTAAGAAGCAAATACATCCAACTGGAGATAGAACCTTTAGGGTCTTCCTCCTGAATACGTTTCTCAACAAATTGTACATTTAACTCATAATTTCATCTATGCTGTATTTCTCCAGGTGGCTGATGCATGCTTAAATGTTTACTTTAGCCTAGCAAAGGTATTTAACTTACTTTCTATTAATATTTAAGTTTTAGGTATCGTATTCAACACTTGAGAACCACAGTGAAAGAATTCTTCTGAAATATGGCAGAACAAGTATGATTATTTTAAAGAATGTAGAAGTTAACATACTGTATCTTCCTTACTGTGTAAAAAGATAAAGAAACTGAGAGAAAACAAAGAGTACATACAAACTTCCAAATAATCCCTTTCTCTTAAGGATGATCATATACATGTGCACTCTGTGCAGATTTTGCTGTGACCTCCTAGAGGGCACAGGAAAAAATAACAACACTAAAAAAAGACGAAGACAATTGATTAAAAATTAACATTCAGGAAAGTATAATCTTCCTGTATATATCTTATATAAAAGTTGAAAGAATTAAAAAGTAAGGAAAATTAGAACAACAGGGAACTGAGCGACTGAGCAACAAAGAGAATCAGATAAGAAGAAAGTTTATGTAAAACAGAAAACATAACTGCATTAGAGAAGATTAAAATGTGACAGTCTTAAAAGTGCTCAGACATGTAATACTACAACATTACTAAGATCACAGTGATACAGTCCTTCCATAACCTTCTTTAGTTTGTGGGTTTTTTTATTATTCTCTCAATACGGAATCTTCTAAAAGTTTAAATGCATGCCAGTCTCAAGATGACTGTACATAGATTAGATGTATTTCCCAAACCATCAACCGATGTTAAGAAATTAAAAAAAAAATTTTTAAAAAATTAAAAAAAAAAGACAAAACCAAAGAATTAACTGCAGGGAAAACATCAAAACAAGGTATTCAAGAAGCATAATAAAACAAATTTTAAAAGTGTATGTAATACTCAACATGGACATTTCAAAACTCACTTTACATAGGGAGCTGAGATTATATCCAAAGGTCTGTGCATTCCGAGAACCAGCATTCATGTAGTTTCCCATTAACAATACTAGTTCCAGCAGCTTGCTGAAGCTTTTACTCTTCTTTATCTCTTCACAGGCAGCACTGACAGCCATGATGTCAGGTTTGATGTTGTTCACCTGTTCCTCAAACTGAAGCTTAAAAAGAATAGCACTGAGCCGTGGCCGTAGTCTCTTCACGTTGCTCATCTGATTGAAAAGAAAATAGGAGATTTCCTTTAAAATTCATGCTACAGTTTGGCACTGTACAAACGCATACAGTCTGAAATGATTTATTGGTGTGACAGGCTTTAAGAAGCAATATATCTGCTATAACTGATAGCAAATGAACGAATGAATGAGAGACACTTGGGAAAGCAACTGAAATCCCATCTTGCGGTTAATACGAACTGCCCCCATCCTTTCCCAATAACTAGTATGTGTAAGCAATAAAAGATAAAGTGTCATCATATATCACGTCTGTCTTCTCATATACCAAATCCTATAAAACTAATCCAAGTTTATGACCCAGTAGTTGCAAAGTAAGAAAAGTTGTTCACAAATTTTGTATAACTCAGGACATACCAAAGCAAGTCAAACCTCATTTTCTGGTGCAAATATTTAAAAGCAAATTTCAATAAGAGCTTACTATAAAATTCTAGGAAAACAACATTTTTTTAAAAATCTCAGCTATGAAACACTTAATATAGCATGCATTAATATATACCAGTATTCATACCCTACTATGCTCCTGGACCTTAACAGTTAACTAGATAAAGCAGAACGCTCCCAGGAAAACAGTAGCTTCTGTAGATGATATGCAAAAGACTTGGCTTTCTCTGTGGTTTACTGGTCGGGGATTTGCAACAGAAGTTTCAATTTTCCCACATGACTTAGGTCACTGAATTCCCACTGCAGAGATACTTTGCATGTTATTTTCTAAATTCAAAAAACAAGACTGCAAATTGTATTGCTTCTTTAAATCAAGGAATACAGAGTGCATTCAGTAAGTTAAATTTCTCCATCTCCCAAGTTTCCAATGTACTACTCATCCTTCCAACTCTATCACAGAAATCTTCAAACATTTTTTCAGGCTTGGCATCACATACAATCCCAGGAGCTTTGTTTTCCATTCTTGATCCTTTTGTCCCTATCAGGGATTATACTTTCCTTGCTTTTTCCTTCTTCCATAGCAGAAATCATTTTTTCCTCCCTGCTCTGTGGTTGTGTTTGCTCGAGAAAAACAGTAGTCTCAAGTTCTTCCATGAGCTTCTTCCCTCATTTTTCCCTATCCCTGTTGTCTCACCAATTTGACGAATTCTCCAAGACCTCCTTCCCAATGCTTATGCTTTGCCTTCTCAAAATAAGGTTCAAGCGAATAATGCCTTGAGAATTTCTAAAATCCTAAACTAGTTTTTGTTTCATTGTGTGTTAAATAAAGAACATATGTTATGGTTTCCAGCTATCAGTACTTTCAATGCAAGAAAAGAAGCAATGATATTGGCACTTGTCCTACAAAGTATAGGATTCATATAGTGGCCTTAAAAGTTTGCCTTTAAATTGGAAATATTCCCCTCCAAACCACGGTGATACTTAAGGTTTTACGGAACATTTCTCAACCCATATCTAGTCTATCAATGTGAAAATAGCTCTGACAGTTCACAAGCTGTTTGGTGCTGATTATCCCACAATAGACTCACCGAAAAGGATAATGGTGACACTCTTCGTCCATTTCAGTGTAAAGTCAAACAAGTTATCTTAAACTGATACTGAAGGCTGTCTAATCCAAAAGGTTTGACACAGAAGCATAAGAGGATGGAATTTACAGTCTATTTTATTGGTTTTACTTTGACAGCAGTAGAAAATAAAAGCAGGTAGAGTTAACATTTTATGCTACTAAGCCACTTCAGCAATGCCTGCCCAGCAATACAACCACCTGATGATGTCCCACTGAAGTAAATAAAACATTGACATTTTAGTTCAAGAAATCTTGAAGCAAAATAAGCCATACTTTCCACCAATCACACTTCGGTTTGCATCACAGAGCAGAGCACACAAACAGGATGTCTTTCAGATGAAACTAGGTTGAAAATCAACTCCACTGCTGAGCTTTAGACCACAGACTGCCTCCAGCCTGGTCCTAAAGTAAAACACTAAAATGTATATAATTTGAACGTTAGCTCAGTATGAACTTCAGGCAGATATTCTGTACTCATCATACACTAATATCATCCAATAGCGTGGTAAAATTCTTCCTTAAGAAAGGGTAAGTAAGGATAATGGGGCTTGAATTTAAATTGGCCATTTCACACTGAAATAGAAATATCTAAAACCCACCTAAAATGAGCATAGTGCTCTTACAACTTTACAGTTAATTTAGGAATAAATATCTAAAAGAATATTAAGGTACTAAACAGACAGAAGTGTCAAAGTCATTCTCCCAGTTCCATCAGGAAGAATAAGTATTAACTGCTTTTCCTCAAACAATTCACCTGCTAGATTTCTATGTGTACTACTATTTCTCAGTATACTGAGAAGAATATTCTTAATTTTAAGTTTTGTTCTCCGTTCAGGAAAAATTTGAGATTAGACTAGAAATACACAAAACTCCATTTAAATTACCCAGATTTTTAATATTTGTCCCTACTCAGGGTACAACAGAGACGATCATTAATATGAAACCATGAGAATTAACAAAATAAAGTGTAAGTTGCATTGATTTTAAATGATACCAAACTCAAGATACCACAGAATCAGCAGATAATGCGTCACTTGTTGACTCTTGGCTTTTCAGACAGGCAGATTCTTGAAAATGAAATAATCAAGTACTTTAGACCACTAAGATGTGTTGGACACACACGAGCAAGCACATATGCATAAAAGATGCAAAGTTTTCGTCAGAACTAAAAAGTTCGGTAGGTAAGTCTTAAGGATGAATGCAGAAATATATAATGTAAAAAATCACAAACAGAAGCACATGCCAGAAATGCAAAAGAAATGCCACTGGGGTTTTTTTATTATTGCTTTTTAAACACTCTGAAATCCATAGTTCATGTACAATGCATGTTGTTGGTACTATTTGTTTACCTGTTTGCTAAGTCAATAATTGAGAATGGAGGAGATTGAGAGTTCCCTTAGCAATCTATGGCTTCCTTTGTGACATGTACTCTACAAATATATTCAAACTGTGAAAACCATACACCTTATCACAAGAGACGCTAAGAATTTAAGTGATGCGATGTTGAGAGGCTTGTGTTCGTGCCCTATGCTTTTTTATACTCAGCATATAAGTACATACTTCTAATTATGTCCTTATAGTAAAATCCTGAAAACAGACAATCCAAACAACTAAAAAAGAAGTTGAAGTAGAAAACTAAAGAGTGAGTAGACGACGCATGTTGTCATAGTTCAGCCCGGATCAGGACCAGACTATGCAGTCTCTCTCTCACTCCCCCCACCCTCCGAGAGAACAGGGAGAGATAATACAAGGAAAAACGGCTCGAGGTTTGAGATAAGGACAGGGAGAAATCCTTAAAGTTACCGTCACAGGCAAAACAGACTCAACTTGGGGAAAACCATTTATTACTAAAAACAGCAGGATAATGAGATAGAGAACATGATAACCTCCCTCCACCCCTCCCTCTTCCCAAGCTTAACATTATCTCTACTACCTTCCCCTCCCGAGCGGCACAGGTGGGAAGAGGGAATGGGGGTTGCAGTCAGTTCATCACACGTTGTTTGACGCTGCTGCTTCATGCTCGGGGAAAGAACTCCTCACATTCCTCCCCTGCTCCGTTGTGGGGTCCCACCCATAAGCCACAGGCCTTCGTGAAACTCCTCCGGCGTGGGGTGCAGTCTCTCCAGAACAGCTGTCCCAGTGGGCCCTCCATGGGCCACAGCCGCCTTCAGGCATCCACCTCCCCCGATGTGGGGTCCTTCACAGGCTCCAAGTGGATCTCTGCCCCTCTGTGGACCTCCATGGGCTGCAGGGGCACAACCTGCTCCACCATGGTCGTCACCACAGGCTGCAGGGGAATCTTGGCCAGGAGCGGCATTACTCCTCCCCCTCCTTCTGAACTGACCTTGGCGTCTACAGCCATTCCTCTCACAAGAAAAGTTCTTCACAACAGGCAGGCAGACTTCTCTCAGGATCTCTTCACATCATCCACTTCATCTCCTCTCCACTTCTTGCAGCCAGGCCAGGCTGGGCCGAGTCAGGCCCAGTTGGCTGCCTGGCAAGAGGCCAGAGGGTGAGGCCTGCAAGGCCCATGAGGCCTGCGCCTCCCCCTCTGCACCTCTGCCCCCACTCAGCTTCTTCACATCTTCTCTTCTCTCTTTTTTTTTCTGTTTTTCCCTTCTTAAATACGTTATCGCAGAGGCGTTATCACGGAACATTCTGCTACCACTCAGCTCGGCCTTGGCCAGCAGCGGGTCTGCCCTAGGCCCGGCCAAGTCCACTGAACAAAGGGGAGCAACTTCTAGCAGTTTCCTACAGAAGCTACCACCTTAGGCCCCCCCTCACTAAACAAAACCACAACAGCATGTCAGGGAACTCAGTGTATGGATAACAAATTGTTCTATTTTTCAAGTAATAGTCCACAAGAATATTCTCACTATGTGCAAGTCCAAATAGGAATTGACAACTGAGTTGAGCTGACTGGTAGTAGCTCTCATAGCTCTTTATCCAACAGCAAAGAGAGGTTTTTGTTTCAAATACAGCATAAATCAGAAGGCACCTGCAAGAGTGTGCCATCTGGTAAACGTGTGCTTTCACTGTCTGCTTTGTTGATGTCAAGTAAAGGAACACGTCTCAGAAGTTACACTGACATTACATTTTGATCTCTGAATGTGATTCATTCTTACCACAAGCGTGTAGAGAAAAACGCTGCAAGGGTTTCAATTTCACAATATACCTTCCTTAAAGGATCAACAGTGCCGTGCCTGTCAAACCACCTGAAAGTGTTCCAATCCAAAAAGTAAAACATCAGTTACAGCCAAGCTGACTAAAAGAGTAAACTGGAAGGGTATCCCCTGTGGAACATGTGTGGGTTTCATCACTGCAGCGTCAGTGAACTCTACAGAGTGCATAGGTAAAAAGTGTGAATTCCTAACACTTAGCTTTAGACTCAGGCACTTGAAAAGCAGAAAAAAATGTCAAGTAGGGAAGAACTGATATCTTAATAGACCTTTTATCACATGTTTAAACAAGAACATCATGCTGAATTTGAAATGGGCAGTCAACATACTCAAATCTTAGTGAAGACCACTAGCATTCTGGAACAATCAAACATTATTTCAATGTATGGGAAGTCAAACCACGACAATGGAATAGTATTTTTCCCCAAGATGTTTTTATGGCTATGTGGAAATAGTACATCTTTCTTCACCTTCGACACAATGTTTTTTTCCAAATAAATTATAAAAAAGGCAAGAATTGATAACTGAAAATTACTTACGAGAAACCAGAAAGTCTTCATACTTACAATGTGGATATGTGTACACACAAACAATTGAGCTGATGACTTTTCAGCCTTACTAGCACTGATAGAGGGCATATCCTGCTACTCTGTTTCTCCAGCTTGAAGTATAAGCAGCTTGAATTTGCACCCTTGACTCAATTTCTTGCAAATTCAAGATTTTCGTAAAGGACATTCAAGACAGAAGAGAAGGGAGTGTACTGTAAGCAACACATGGACAACAACTCTTAGCTGCACACAGGTAACCTTATCTTCGCTTGTGGATGACAGTACAATGATGTAGAGTGCAGAAAATCCCTGGTATTGTTTTTGACAGCATTATGTTCAATAAAGATGGACTGGCAAGGCCAGTCTGCAGATTTCAGAAATACTCCAGAAGTCACCTGTCTTACGAAATACATCCAAATTGCCAATGAGGGCTACAACACAGCTGTCAAAATAAGCTGAGTTTACAGTCCTCATGCTGAAATTAACAGATAGGCATGTTCTACTAGGAAAGGAAAGGTGGTTTTTTTTGTATTATCAAAAAAAAACACAATTAGATTTACTAATATCTTAATCAGAATGGAACACAGAGACAGGTTTTGTTTCTCCAAGTTGAATTTAGACAACGGTATTGTCCTAAAAAGGAATCATCCAAGAGTGGGAGGGTCTGAATTTCCCAAATTCTTATATTTTTAGCAGACCTAACAGATGTCAGGAAAGCTATTTTCATTAAAAAGTACATATGGAACAGATGCCACTAGACAGAAGAGCTTTCCTCATGGGAAAGTAAATCAAGAGTTTAATACAGGTAAAAATCCTCCGTAAAACTTCTAATTCAGCCAAATAGCAAACATAAATTTACACCAGGAGTCAAGTGCAGAAGTCATTGAGGAATTTAAAATAGAATAATATAATATCAAACCAAATGAAGAAAAGTTTCTAAAAGAAAAACAGATTTAGCTGTATTTCAGATGGAAAAATCTGATTAGCTTACCTCTAAAATAAATGCCTCACCTTCTGTCTGGCTACTACCACAATCCACCTCCTAGTGGAAAATAAGCCTACACTACTACTTTGAGTCTTCCAACATACAGGCTGTGAAGGTATGGACAGATGATCAAGGTCTGGATGAGAATGTCTGAAAACCATGACAGCAGGCTTAGTACTTTCCATCAGCTTGAACCACTATAACAACTCCAAAATAAAAGTGTAATTTGATGCTATGTAATCATTTACGCAATATACAGTGGTAACAGACCACAATAGCAGCTGATTATGTTGTCTTGGATGTGACAGAGAAGACTTGTTTAAAAAAAAAAGCTCAGATCTCTAGCACATTCATATTTAGCATAACCTTCTCTACTGACCCAACAAGGTGTCAAAGTTAATCACCTAAGTAGAAAGGTATGTCTATGATGATGACAGTACTGGTAAGGAAAGAGCACTCCACTGTAGATCTTCTGTAGTCCTGTCAATAGAGAATTCAATAATGACTGTGGAATTTTTATCTATATGGCTATTTAGTGTATTTGGATCCACAGATAATCTCTGGCAAAAACAATCTGACATGAAGTGTCACATAAGTGAATGCTGTAGAAGACAGCTTGCATATCTGGGAGAAAGTGCCCCAGTTCTACAAAATGATCACAGGGAAAGTAAAATCCTAAAGCACTTGGGCTCCATAGGAGCTCCGTTGACCTGTAAAGTCTGAAGCTGGAAGAGGTGAAATATCTGCACAGTCATTTCAAGCTCCGGGGATCTAAAAGGTACTGACAAGCCTCAAGATTCTTTCAGCACAGCTGCTCTACATTAGCCAGTAATTTGGATACCTCACTCAATATAGGTGGCTTAATTCCAAGAAACCCTTTAAGTGGCTGAGAGTTAAAATGGCAGGATCCTGTTCTGATCATGGTCCTTACTCAAAACAGAAGTGTTTTTCTTTAGATGTTCAAAACACAATGTGAACATTAGAGGATTGCTTATATTTCTAGCGAAGCAAAAGCATCAAATCAGATTCAGGACAGGCTCTTGAGACATTTGGAGGAATCCGCAAAGCAAATGGCTGGAGACAAAAAATTAGGATCCCTCAGACAAACAACCTCATTGATCTGAAGTTGTAGAGATATCTGCCAAGAAGAAAAACTGAAAGAGAGAGCCTACGTGTGTGCTAGAAGAAACAACCAAACACTTCCACCCATCTGAATTAATATCAGCCAACAATAAGACAAATATTTTAAGCTATTCTTTCAGTTAGCTACCCACAATAGTTTTACTGGAACTGAACAGAGATAAGAATGAGACCTGCTGGTACTGGATCCTTTACAGGAACATTCCTCAATCTTTCAGTGATACAGAGGACAGTACAACTCAATGCCGATTGCAAACACTCAGATCTGTGCAGATCATGATGGCTACTTTGAGAGGATATTTCTGGAGCCTGGTTCTCCACTCTATCCACGTTCATGGTTTGAAAGACACCAACATTACAGGAGTTAAGGATGTTCTCCTCCTAAACAACAACAAGTAACTTGACTGCAATTTGTCATAAAGATTTGTAACTGTCATAGATGGCATATAGCACAAGGTTAATATTTGTAATATTTGGCAACACTCCTGGAAAGACTGAAATTACTGATGGAGAACACTAACAAGGCAGAGCAGCAGATACACGACTTCTAGAGGACAATAGAAGAAGGTAAGGTTTACAGACAGAAATTAACACAATCAAAATATCTCACAGCACAGATGCACCTCACCACTTCAGGATTTTAAATAACCTGAAACATCCCTAGGCATGGCTGTGCCCAAGCATCACGTATTAGAAAAGGCAGACATAGTGATAATATGGTATTTTCCAGACAACCACGAAAAACATTAATATATTCTGAGTTATCCTCAATGAGAACATACAGGTGAAACCACCAGCTGAATATGGAATTGATCATTTTAAGTGTCTGCTGAATTATTTAAGACAAACTAGCCTTCATCAGGCCTCACTCTAATCTTCAATTTACTCTAGTGAAATCTTCTTCTTTGGTAGGAACTCATTAAAAACACATCCATCAATGAACAAGCTGTGAAGCCACGTGAGGTTTGCTTGCCGAATTCTATTTGGGTTAGCTATCAGTATATTTCACAAGGTCTGGGCATTAATTATTTCTGAAACAGTATTTCATAATTCCCCCAATTTATCTTTGAGTAAACAAAAGTAATGAAAAAATATGAGGTTTTTTTTCACTCCCAAACAATATGGGAACGTATTTCCAAATATCTTAAGTTTTAAGAGAATAAATAAAGCAGGAGCTATCACACGTAGCTCTGGAGACACTATGTTCAGGTGTGAGACTGCTAATACAGTTGCCTACACCTGAAGTCAAATGTCCACTAATAGCATTCTGACAAGTATTAGCTACTTTTTACATCAAAAGTGTTCATAAAGACTGTCAAAATTGTTTGGGTTTTTTTTTAATTTAATTGCATTTATGGATTTAAGATCATATTAGTAAATTAAATATGTCCATGACTATTTTGCACCACTAAGGATTACAGGCACTGAAGAGTCTACATGCTTACTACTGGATTCAGCTACTTCCACGCAGCGTAACAAGATCAGAACTACTTTTGGGCATGATTCCTGCTGCAACAGGTGGTTAACATGTTGGTATGGATAAGCCTGAAGCCTTAGCATTGGTGTGTGGGCAAGAGATTGGGGAGAGTTGGATGTGTGCTGCTGGCGAGCTGACGGGGAACTACAGTTACAGAACATAGCTGGAGCAGCAAGAAAGCCTTACCTATCATAAGAACAAGCAACTATCTAAAGAATCCAATATATTTTGAGTATTCTGGCACTCATCTATATAAAATGCATCCCAAAATAACTTGGGGAGGATAGGGACAAAGATCTGGAGCCACCTGATATGAGACCAAACATTGCCATTGCCTTCAAAAACAGGCAGAGATGTCAGGCCCAAGAGGTGCAGGGATGCCTGCTAGACACTCAAGTTCTGAACAGCTGGAGAATGCTTGCACCCAGCTTCCCCACGATGTGCCGCTCCGTCTACCCCATGATGAAAAAGGGAAGATGAGCTTTGTAACCATTATGACTTGCCTTACTAAACCCGTCTGGTTTCTTTTATTCTTGAGTTCTCAACTATCTAACTGGATGCAATCTCTTGCTGTCTCTCAGAAATTGTTCAGTAAAGTGCAATTTTGCACAGGCTAAAAGCATATGTGTGTCTATTCTAACAAATTAGCACTATGGATAATTAAGGTTCAAGTTCCAAAAGCATTCTCCAGTGCTTTTTAGTTGATTAGTATAGACATAGCCTTAAAATGTCATCAAGTGATTTATCATCCCCACAACTGCTAAAAATAGATGGATGCAAGATGGTTCAGAAAGTTGCTTTCAAAATATTGAAAATTATTCAAAACCAATCTAAAAATTGATGAGAACTGAATTTGGATGGTTTTGGTCACTATTATTCCCTGAATGATTTTAGTACAAAAAAAAAAGGACACCAAGGACATGAAGGACTGTGTACGTGAAAAAAAAAAGCAAACACTTACAGATCAAAAAGAATAAAGTATTTCAGGACTTCATACAAAATGTAAAAGCTATGCAGATTCTTTGAATGATCACCTGCAACAAGCTATTTTAATCAATCATTATTTTGCTTCCTCTCAAATATAAATATATTGAAGAGTAAGAAAAAAAAAAATCCATCCAACATTTGCCTCAAGTATTTTCAGCATAAAGCAGCAATGAAGATGAATTTAGTAAATCTTTGTCATGCCAGAATCTCTTTTTCTGAATTTAAAATTATAACTTGTGTGCACAAAACTTGAGGTAAGGGTAACTCAAAAAATGTTATATCATTCTGTGTTACCATTGTTTTGTTATTCCCACAATTAGAAAAATCTTCCCATTATCTAACCTGTATCCTTTTTTGTAAAAAATGTAAGCCTATTACACACTACCATACCAACCATCAGTATTCATGATAAATTATTCCCTTCCTTTTTCCATTTTTCCTACAGGTGTTTTGACAGAACACTCTGCTTTGGTCATAAGCTAAAGACATAACATAAGAAGGACACGGACCTGTTGGAGTGAGTCCAGAGGAGGGCCACAAAGATGATAAGAGGGCTGGAGCACCTCTCCTATGAGGACAGGCTGAGAGAGTTGGGGCTGTTCACTCTGGAGAAGAGAAGGCTCTGGAAAGACTTTATTTATAGTGGCCTTCCAGTACCTAAAGGGGTCTGATAAGAAAGATAGGGAGAAACTCTTTAGCAGGGCCTATTGTGATAGGATGAGGTGGTAATGGTTTTGAAATAGGAGGCAGATTTAGACTGGACATAAGGACAATATTTTTTACAATGAGAGTGGTGGAACACTGGAACAGGTTGCTCAGAGAGGTGGTAGATGCCCCATCGCTGGAAACATTCAAGGCCAGGTTGGATGAGGCTCTGAGCAACCTGATCTAGCTGAAAATGTCCCTGCTCCTTGCAGGGGGGGTTGGACTAGACGACCTTTAAAAGTCCCTTCCAAACCAAATTATTCTATGATTCTAAATATTAAGGTTGGTACAAATAGAAGTGTGTGCATATAAGCCACAGAACACAGATCAGCAAAATGGTCAACAGAATGAGCTGTATTTTTTTTCTCAGGACCATTCTCAGCAGGTTGCAGTGGCAAGTTGAACAACAGTGAGTCAACAGTGTGCCCTGCCAACCAAAAGGGCCAATTGTGTCCTGGGGTGCATCAAGCAGAGCATAACTGCACTGGTGCTGCCCCACCTCAAGTATTGTGTGCAGTTTTGGGTGCCTCAATATAAGGACATTAGACTATTAGAGTGTGTCCAGAGGAGGGTGACCAAGATGGTGAAAGGTCTTGAGGACAAGATTTACAAGGAGTGGCTGAGGTCACTTGTTCTGTTCAGCTGAGAGAAGAGAAGGTGATCTCATCGCAGTCTACACCTTCCTCAAGGCGGGCAGCAGAGGGAGAGGTGCTGATCTCCTCTCTCTGGGGACAAGTGATAGGACACAAGGGAATAGAATGAAGTTGCATCAGAAGTTGTTCATACTGGACATTATGAAAAGGTTATTCACTGAGAGAATGGTCGGTCACTGGAACAGGCTCCCCAGGGAAGTGGTCATGACACAGAGCCTGTCAGAGTTCAAGGAGTGTCTAGACAATGCTCTTAGTCATATGGTTTAGTTTCAGGTAGTCCTGTGAGGAGCAGGGAGTTGGACTCGATGATCCTTATGGATAAAGATACTCTATTATTATTCCTTTTCTTATTAGTCCACCACTCTAAGTATATATTTTTAAAAAATATTTCAAATAAGGGAAAGAAAAAAGTGGTCAATAATCTGGACAAGACTTACAAGAAGCTGAAGTTAGAAGATTCTGAGATAAAGACAACCTCATGGCAACTGACGACTTCTGATCATATAAAAGATCTGTACAAAAACTAGCTTGCTATCACCAACCAAGAATCACCACAGAGACATAATATGATGTTGAGACAGTCCTTTGTCCTGTTTGCTGCACATCAGTGATCCTGGCCATACTGCTTGGACATGCACATGGTGGTGCTCAGAAGAATGTGGGTATGACAGCACAAGTGAATTAAATCTATAAGAGACTGAGAAGGTAAAAATCAATTTACATCAAGATTTTATAAGTAAAAATCACTTTTCCTTCTCCATAACGTCTCACATTGAGAGTTTTTTTTTCCTGTGCTCATTTTTCCATGCAAGTCTGAAACTTAAAAGCTTTAGGTTACTGTAAACTTCTCTTTTGTATTTATCCTTCAACTTAAAAGAAAGTTCTGAAAGTCTTCTTCAAACAAGTAACTAATAAGATGCCCTTATCAGTTGCTTCATGACCCTTACAATTTTAATATCTCAGAAAAAAACCCTCAGACTCAGATCTAATTAATACAAATGAACAATAATAGAAGATAATCTTTAGTACTTGAATATTTTACATTCAAAAAGCACTGAACAAATGTTGACTCACACATATCTATTATAGCTTTATTAAAAACAATTATAATGAACAATGGTTTATTTTTCAACTCTCCAGGCAGTCTCTCAAATAAGCGCATATTATTTTTTTTTCTCATACTAAATTTCTTAAAAGGCTCTAACCTTGCTTTCCTGAAATTAATGCCACTGTATTACTGGATCACATTCTTAATCACGCTGTATTTGAGTAAGTGATCTCTATTACTTCTTCTTGTTCTTATTTTTAAGAAATCCTACACAACTGTTAACCGTAACTCAGAATAGCATTTAACTTGGACTTCCTATTTATTTGCAAGATAATCTGTCATTAAAAAAGGTTCATAAGAGTTCTTGTTGAAAAACTATTCTACAAGTTTTCTTTCCCACTAAACCAGCTGATCTAGAAACTTTTAGCTTCTTCTTTCTTCAACATATCTATATTTTTTTTATCTTGTCATCCTTAAGTTCTTTTCCTATAAAGTTTAATTGCACCTCCATGGTCCAAAACCCTTTATTTCACCTGGTCTTTATATTTAAGATTACCCATGCTGGTGTTTCTTCCTTTAAGTTTCTCTCAAGAGAATATCTAAATTAACATAATTTTTTCTTAACTTATTGACATCTTCACTTGGCAGGCCAACAGGGGCTTTAGATAGCCGAAGCAAGAGATAAGAAAAGCAGGGCTGTCCCCAGGTGAGCCAACAGTGGATTCATGCCAGAATACTGTCAGTGCCTGGAGTACAAAGGAAAAACACTCTAATGGAGTGGAACTGAAGCAATGTTAGATGTTAGCTCAGCTCACATAGCCAGAGAAATGCCCTGTTGCTCCTGGAAAGCCACGCAATAACTCGAGAGTGATGCTAAGAAGGAAGAAACAAAAAAAAAACAAAAAACAACCAACCACACAGCTAAACCAGCTATGCATATTGGTTTCTGTCTCAGCTGTAACTGGACACACGTTGCATGGTCATCAATGTTCAAGATCGACATTGTGCTATGCCACCCAGACAAAACCATTAAAGTCAAAAGGAAGCTGAAAGTCAAGATGACCAAATAATAGCTGGAATAGGTGACAACATAATTATATCCAGGTAAATATGAGAAACTCTTCAACTTCTGGCAGGAAATTGTCCAGTATTTCATGGAACTATGAGAGAAAACAGAGGCAGTGAAGCTGTCAGGGCTTCAGTAAAAGGACACAACAAGAAGACAAATAAATACACTCAGGCTAGCAGGCCTCTGTCTTTGGAAGAAGCGACTGAGGCTTTCATAGCACAGACAGGACTACTTCTTTGTACAATGTAATTTTAAAAGAGATCAACCTTTAAGAATTTCACACAACCAAGATAAGGAACTTTTACTAGCTAAAGAGTAAGAGAAATAATATGCAAGTGAGAAAATAAAAACTTTCAAAGCCTAGAACGATGGAAAAGCTAAAGAGAATTTGACAAGTCAGAAGTTACAATTTAAGTCAATGTAATTTTTTTTTTTATTGTGAAAGTCATTATTCAGGGGTTTGGTTTGTTGTTTTTTTCTTGTTGTTGTGGTTTTTCTTTTTTTTTTAAAGAAATATTAGTATATTGCTGCATCTTAATTTTACATTGATTACCACAACTCAGCAAACAAATGTAGGAATTGCTTTTTATAAAATTACAGATTTAAACCAAAATTTCCACCTGGAGAACTGATTCAAACACAATAATCTTCATTGCAGCTTCCTTCCAATTCTCACCACCAAAAGTTTAAATTCTTTTGGTCATGGCAGATTTAACTGCTAACCTATTTCTCTCTTTTTAAAGCTCTGTAATATAAGCTAGCCTGAAAACAAACCTAAAACTTACCATTGTGAAACCTACCTTTGTGACACTACTGCTATTTTCTGAATTTAATAAACAAATTCTATAAGAAAACAAGTGAAAATGTAATAATGTATCTGACTTTACACCTTTTTTTTTTTGTTCTCTGCAAACAACAGACGTGCAAACAATGTGAAAGCACTAGTTTAATGTCTCAAAAAATGTTTTGGCTGGATTTTTTTTTGTTGAGGGAGATTTCTTTTAAAGAATCTCAGAGATCTATTCAATGACCTTTTGAGATAAGTGGTGATAATTTAATCAAGTAAAGTAATCCTCACACATATTACCAACAGCAAGTATCTACTGTTCCAAAGACAATACTCCTTTTCCTAAAGCCCATTGATACATGTAAAATAACTACTTCCTCCCAGGGAAATCCTTCCAGACTCAGCTAACAATGATCATCTTAGCTTGAAATGCTAGGAGCAGACAAAAAAAAAAAAAAAAAAAGAAAAAAAAAATTACTTTTTTAAAGAAAGAGAATCCCAAATCATTCTAACAGTAATATTACAACAATCAAGCCTTCCACATCTGTGAATATGTCCTCTAAAAGTCCAATTATAAGGCAGCACTTTTACTCTTCTCCCAGTTTGGAACCTCTTCACAGTTGGGAAGAAGCAGTTGATATTGTTTCTATAATATTATATTAAAATTGTATTTCAGGAAAGAATAAGAAAAAATTTATAACAAAATAGAACTCACCACAACTCCAAACTGCTCCGGCTCAGACAAATTATTGTACTCGCTCTTGAACTTGGACAATGCATTCAATTGTTCTTGTTCAGGAAGATGTTTTATTAAATTCTATCAAGAAAAATAAAATAGGCTTTGAAATTTCAGATTCTTTGTTGCATGTATTACCGTAGGCAAATAGTATTTCATATGCATCATTACATAAGACAACACTCCTCCCTAAAGACAGTAGAATGTAAACAGGCAACACAAAAATTAGCGTAACTGATAGTGAAAAAGTAAGCGATTAAATACTGCTAGCTAGCATCCTTTACTGATTCTACAAACATTTCTGTAGTCTTTTTTTAAAATATAATTTTTAAAGAAATAATATGCTTCAGAGGCAGTATGCAAACAGAACAAGAATTTCACATGTAACAGATCCATCTAAAGGATGGCAAGAATTATCAATGTTAGATAACAAATATTTTGAAAATGGATCATTTATTTTCTAATATTTCAAAACAAAAGCTTAAACCTCTTAGACACTACTTAGGCTGAAAACTTGCCAGAAGTAGGAATTTAGAGGTGGGACTTGGCTTCAGCTGAATTCAGGAGTTCATATGGAGAGCTTGGACACTTAAACCAATTAATGTCTTGTGAACACAGGCAGGGGAATCTGTTACCATCATCTAACCATCTGAAGAGCCCTCGGACTCCCTGGAGCTTCCTGAACACTTAGACACCTATATTTATTTATAGACACCTACATTTAGGCACCTGAATCCCCCTCTAATTATAATCAGCTAGGTTGGCAAAAAATGTCTATTCTGAGGTTCTGGAAGTAGAGAGCTTCTCATACATTTAATTATGGCATATAATTTGAGTCAGTAGCTCAATTGTGTCCCTTTCCAAGATGACTTCTGTAACTCCTATGCAATAGTCAAGGTCCCTCCAGACTGCTTTCTTTCTCAACTCATGACACTTGTGTTCCTAGTTACACAGTGGCTAAGCTTCCATCATAATAAGAAAACAAGAGAGAGATTGTGTTCTTTCTTAAAACACTCCCTGGTCTACTGATAAGATCACTCTTCTGAACTGAAGATTCAATCTTTCTCACACTGAATCAGGGCTAGCCAATACAGCTATCCCACTGCCTACTACCATATTTCAAGCAAGGATCAGAAAGATGAACTCTAGCATTTCCCCATTACTGGATGGAAAAGTTAGACGTTTTGGTTAAGTCAAAGTCTGTTTTATTGCTCTGTAAGTAAATAGCTCTGGTGATACACAAACAGCAGAAAAGCATTTACTTAAGTTAGTGAACAGGATCTTCATCTGAAAGTGTTAAAAAACCCTTAATTTTTGTCCATAAAAGATCCTAATTTCTTCTTCTACAAGAAGTTCATCCAGTTAGGATATACAAATTATTTCTACAAAGCCAGAAAGATAAAAAGTCATAGCTATGCTTTGCTTAACATACTTCCATAGTTTAAGGAGAAAGCATTCAACTCTTTAACTAGTACCCCAAAAATATCCCTAAATTGGTAGTAAACTCAGTGGCTCTATGCTGTCTTCAGAACCTTTGGATTGCAGTACAGATATTCCTCTTTTAGTTAGATTTGTAACTAAAGAACAGATGTATCCAAAGTGTTAAAGTGTTTTGTTTTTTTTAAAGCAGCTTTAACATTTTGTTTAATACTATTTCTTTTAAGTTTTTAGAACTCAGTCTCTTACATGTTGTAACAATTGTCATTTTATGGTAGGTTGGCATTTATCAAACCTTTTTTCTAATAGAGGAAAAGACCTAAACAGTCCTTTATCACTGTTTTGTTTTAGTTTAAAAACAGCTACTATTTTAAGAACTAAAACCCTGCTTTGATTCTAAGGACTATGATAAGTAATTTGTTTTACAATATTTTGTTGTATCCAAAGTAAGAATCAAGTAGTTTATCACGAAAGTCAGTAAATAAGAAAAGCTAGACTTATGAGCAAAGGCCTAAATAAACCAAAGGAAGAGTAAATTATAATTAAAGAGTAGACTGCTTCATCAGACTGTCCATGCTCAAACAAGGATTTTGGTAGGAAAAAAAGAAAACTATTAAAAATGCATGAATGATAATGCTTATAATAATAATGTAAACTTAAATTTTATGGAGCTTGATATGGACATGGTCAGACTGACTTTCAGCACGAAGAAGTTATGAAGAAGTTATGACAGTAGTCATATATTCTTACCATTATTGCATTTGGAAAACATTGTTGTAAAAAAGACTATATTTATTAATTATGGATGAAGATGTCCAGCACTAAAGTAGTAACATTAAGTAAAAATGAAATGGTACAGAGTATAAAAAGATACATTTTAAATTAGAAATTCATAACCCTCTTATTTTTTGTCTTGATATACAATATCCATATAACCAGCTCTAAATATACTACAATTCCTTAATTTTTATTGACATTAAAATATTATTGTTTGATTCTAAAACAAATTTCACAAGTAGAAAAAATGACTACAAAACTTTCAAAAAAGAGGAACACTCAAGAGTCGTATGAATGTTTTTAATATTGAGCATCAGTTAAAAAAAAAAAAAACTTGAAGGACCAGCTAATATCAAAGCAGCTTTATGGTGTTCAGATAAAGCTTTTGAACTGCTAGAGATGAAATTTATTTTGAATATCAAACAGAGAATAAGCAGCAGGAGAAAGAACTATGACTAAGCCATAAGAAACATTCCAATAATTAGTCAATGACTATTTGGATTACAATATGACTTTTGGAGTTTTTATGTCTTTTGAACTACATTTAATTTCTAATTAGGAAGGAGGGGAGAAGGGGGAGAAGGGGGAGAAGGGGGAGAAGGGGGAGAAGGGGGAGAAGGGGGAGAAGGGGGAGAAGGGGGAGAAGGGGGAGAAGGGGGAGAAGGGGGAGAAGGGGGAGAAGGGGGAGAAGGGGGAGAAGGGGGAGAAGGGGGAGAAGGGGGAGAAGGGGGAGAAGGGGGAGAAGGGGGAGTAATTTTGCTTCTTAAGCATACAAGAAAAGAGTAGGATTAAGGACAAATTTCCAACTTTCGAAATTGTGACACTAGGATACACTGAACAATATTTAAGGCTAGACAAAAAAAAATTTATGAAAGCAAGAAGTTTCTAGAAAGGAGAAGTACCACAATATCTAAGGTATCTTATATAAATAAAAATAGCTATATGTTTGCAAATCTGCGTATGTTTTTGCTTTTTCTAGAATCATGAAACATACAAGACTACATTTTCATGACCAGACCATAAATGTTACTTGTGAAGGTTTTTAATGGTAGAAATACAGACATATAGCTGGATAGTTACATTTATTTAGTAACCTAAGCATATGTGAAGGTGGATACAAATTTTTTAAAACAACGAGGCCCCATTATTCTAACACTTTCAAAGGAAGATGCGTGTCTTAAGTGCTTTTTCAAGTTTAAACTCAGATGGTTCCCTTTTCAAAATTATTACAGGGTTCTTGTACCCAGAAACAAGAAACTTGGATGAAATAATTTAATAAAAATTATCACATCCAAATTTGCAAAGTAAATTTGGAGCCTAAGTTCTAATGAATTTTCCATTTGATGCAAGTGTTTAATCACTTTGCAAAAAAAATGCAGTCTATACTCCTGAATCACTTCTGTGCTCAGAAAACAAACCAATATGTGGGGCCTGCCATCCTCTAACAGTATGCCTTGTTTTATATATGACTGTGTTAATACAGGCTACTGTGAGCATTATCACTTATACTCCACAACACTGACTTTCACTCAGCCAAAACAGCTGCTAACATCACTATTCTCTTGTAGGACATTATTCCTCACCTCACATTTGGCTTTTCAACTTCTCTTATTCTTTTCTTGAATAAAATTGTTCCCTCCTCTCCAAAAGCAAACACAAAAAGACTCAAACACTGCCAAAAATACTTTAGATTCAATTCTGATGCCAAGAACTATATAGAGAGGTTACTGGATACAATGACATCAATATACTTTACTGTTAATACCAACTAGAAGAGCCACTAGATTATCACCAGAGTTAAAAAAAGTATCTTTTATTATTGTTAACCATGTCTATTGCAGATAATAAAGTGGAGCTAGGTTATATTAGCTGTTTTACATATACAGACAAGTAGGCATTCTTTATCCCAAGAAAATATCATTAAAATGGAAATAACAGTCCACAGTAGAAATTTAAAAAGAAAAAAAAGTAAATAATTTTGAAATATAATATTTATTTAGTATATACAGGTTGCTTCATTATATTGTCAAGGATCTAACTTTGTCAACAAACTAAATTTTCACCATTGAAAACAGTGCAAAGGTCAAATAGCACAAGCGAGTGTCTCAGAGCAAGCATGGACTATCTGAAATAGAGTTCAAGCTGAACGTAACAGCGTAACATATTCCATCTCTCAGCTTTTCATGCTGTCTTAGAGAATTTCTACTATTATTGCAAATTAAATAAAACAAAGATACACATCATGCTTCTTTTTGAGCATGAAGTAAACCTTGAAAAAGAAAAGGGATGTAAGCGTGAACTAGAATAAACAAATAGCTAAGAGCTGTAAATTGGTCTATTTGCCCTAATAACCGTAAAGTAATAGTTTCAGTGCCAATACTAACTGCATCATTGAATGGAATAAGGAGAATTATACAATGGTTAGCTATACTGTCACTGGAGATGACAGGTCATGTTTGTTCCTTCAAATATTTCTTAAGACAAACATCTCATTCCTCAAATCAATCAGTAGATAAGCTCCTTCTAAAGGAAAGTGAAGTCCAAATAGCTCAACAGAGTTTAAAAATCTTCGAAATTCAAGTGACAAGAAGGGAGGGTCAAACTGCGTGCAGGAAGAAAAGGCCTTCAGCAACCAAAAGTTGTCCTGGCTTTGACCAGGGGCTTGGATCAAATGACCTCCAGATATCCCTTCCAAATTATTATTTCGCATGGTTCTATAATGAAGTGCTTGTATTTAAATTTTTTATTAAATTCTTCAATTATCAATCCTTAAATAACACACAGAACTTCCAGTATAATTTGTCTCCATACAGACTCAGTATTTTTTACTCATTGAATAAAATAATATGGAAAAGGAAAATACTATCCAAATATCCATTTTTAAAAAGGGAAACAAGGAAGACTCAGGGAACTACAGGCCATTCAGTCTTGCCTCTGAGCCCAGCAAGGTCACAAAGCAGATGCTCCTGGAAACTATGTTAAGGCACGTGGAATATAAGGAGTTGAGTGGTGACAAACAACATGGCTTCACTAAGGACAAATCATGCCTGACCAATTTGGTGGCCTTCTATGATGGCGTTACAGCATCAGTGGACAAAGGACAAGCAATGGATGTCATCTACCTGGACTTCTGCAAAACATTTGACACTGTCCCACACGACATCCTTGTCCCTAAACTGGAGAGACATGGATTTAATGGATGGACCACTCGGTGGATAAGGAATTGGCTATACGGCCACACTGAAAGAGATGTGGTCAACGGCTCAATGTCCAAGTGGAGACCGGTGACGAGTGGCATTCCTCAGGGGTCTGTGTTGGGCCCAGTCCTGTTCAACATCTCTGTTGGTGACAGAGACAGTGAGGTAGAGTGCGCCCTCAGCAAGTTTGTCTATAACACCAAGCTGTGTGCTGCAGTCAGCACACTGGAGGGAAGGGATATCATCCACAGGGAGTTTGACAGGCTGGAGAGGTGGGCCTGTGCAAACCTCATGAGGTTCAACTTCAAGTGGGCCAAGTGCAAGGTCCTGCACATGGGTCGGGGCAATCCCAGGCACAAATACAGACTGGGAGAAGAATGGATCCAGAGCAGTCCTGAGGAGAAGGACTTGGGAGTGCTGGTGGACGAGAAGCTCAACATGAGCAGGCAACAAGTTCTTGCAGTCTAGAAAGCTAACCATATCCCGGGCTGCATCAAGAGAAGCGTGGCCAGCAGGTCGAGGGAGGTGATTCTGCCCCTCTACCCTGCTCTCATGAGACCCACCTGGCGTACTGTGTCCAGTTCTGGAGCCTCCAACATAAGAAGGACACAGACCCATTGGAGAAGGTCCAGAGGAGGGCCACAAAGATGATAAGAGGGCTGGAGCACTTCTCCTATGAGGACCGGCTGAGAGAGCTGGGGCTGTTCAGTCTGGAGAAGAGGAGGCTCTGGGGAGACCTTATAGCGACCTTCCAGTACCTAAGGGTGGGGCCTCTTTAGCAGGGCCTATTGTGACAGGATGAGGGGGTAATGATTTTGAAATAGAAGAAGTAGATTCAGACTGGATGTAAGGACAAAACTTTTTATGACAAGGGTGGTGGAACACTGGAACAGGTTGTGCAGAGAGGTGGTAGATGCCCCATCCCTGGAAACATTCAAGGCCAGGTTGGATGAGGCTCTGAGCAACCTGATCTAGTCGGAGATGTCCCTGCTCCTTGCATGGGAGTTGGACTAGATGACCTCTAAAGGTCCCTTCCAACCCAAATTATTCTATGATTCTATGAAACTCTAGGGAAGAAAAGTGGTCACTGTAGATGCCCTAAGGCAAGATCCCAGATTCTGTCAGCTCTAACAGGAGAAAGGGCGGGGAAAAAAAAAAAAAAAAAAGAAAAAAGGGAAAAAAAAAAAAAACACAAATCTGAACTTTTCTCCAGCTAGATTTGAACTAGAAAAACATATTTATGCAGATAAGACAGAGTTAGGGGAAAAAAAAAAAAAAAGAAAAGAAAAAATCAGTAACTAGGGAAGAAACAGAATATCGTATGCTGTTTGAATATATATCAAAGAAAAAAAGAAAAATCTCAATTTAGGTGTGGACAAAATGAATGCAGAAATTAGATAATATAAACTCAACTGCTTCCATTAAAAAAATAGCTTTGTAAATATTAAAAAAATAAAATCTACATTTCACAGAAAAAAAAAAAAGATTCTTGCAGTGATTTACTAGCCAAATGTTTATCTTAAGAGGCTTTTTAGCTACAGGTCTCTATTTAATGAGAAGTTTTCCCTGAAATATTGGTATTTAATGTGTCAATTTCCTTACCTGAATCATGGATTCTGACAGCTGCGTTTCATCTACTTCCAATATCATCATTTTTATTTCCTCATAAGGCACTCGAAAAGAGCCAAGGAAAATAGCTAAAAGAGATTCAACACATAATGAAAAAAGCAAGACAATAATCTTTTTCAACTTACAAAACAATTAAACAGTCTATAGCATCCACAGGCTAACAAACACTACATAAAGTAATATATATGAGAGATAACAATTTTAAATGTATTTTTAATTACTGTTCTCCTACAATTTCAGGCTTCTACAACCATTTGTTATGCACAACATCCAGCATCACAGAAGACCTCCATAAAAAGCCACTGAGAAGCCTGCTCTGCAAGATAATCATTGCTGTTATAGTATGTCGTACCACCTTAGGCCCCCCCTCACTAAACAAAACCGCAACATTGTACTTTCTGCTAAGGTGGCAATTACACCTTTTTCTTCAACAGTCTTGTCAGAGATTTCTCACAAAAAAACCACCAGAACCATGTAAACAGTTAAAAACCAAAATGCTTTCATAAAAACAGTATATTCATTCACCATAATTCAATCATTTCCTGTCTTATCTCTCCTGGCATTTAGGAATCTATTCTTTATAGCACTACTCTCTGTTAAAACTTTATAATCTTTATTTGCATATTATTGCATAATACTGAGTATTGTCTTCTTTCTATGAAGAAGACATCATGAGAGATGGCCAGACATGCTGTAGACATTATTGTCTTTTTCACTGGAGTGGACTAGGGGGCAAAGGGCAGGCAGTGCTCCTTGTTGAAAAACTAGATAGATAATTAGATATATAGCTGTACATTTGTACTTCAATGTAAATAAAATATAATAATTTCAGCCTTAAACAAGGCATAACCCTTAACTGTTTTCTGGGTCTTTTTAAACATGTTTCAATTGTATTAACTCACATGTTTGGCTTAACACCAATTACTGCACATATTCACATATTCTCACACACTTTAAACAAAAAGTGGTTACAAGGCAGTCAGACAGGAGAGACAGGCATTTTTATGGAACTATTATACAATATTACTTTGTCGTAAAACCAGAATCTACTTACACAGATTCTGTGCAATCTTTGGGTCCAAAACTTTTAATTCTTTGATTCGTTTCTTAATGGATTTCTTTTCTTCAAAATCCTCCTCCTCTTTTTTTACTGCCAAAGTAAACATAAATTCACTCACTGTTAAATATTAGTATTTAAAGAAAACATATTTGGTAACAAGTGTAGCAAATTCACAAAGAAAATACTATATCAGAGAAAATACAGACAAAAAAAATACGAAGGATTTGCATTTATTGCTTGTATTCTCAAAATTTTTGCTTTTCACTCATCTAGGTTTCTTTTTTTTTTAATATAGAGAAACCAAATGAAGATGCTACTATTAATTGTATGCATAATCCACGGTCATGAAAGTCATACCTAAAATACCATGCAACATACTTCAGTCAGCCTGGCCAGGTTAACATTCTGAATTGGATTTTAACAATAACATATCTTAAAGAAGATATTTCAATATATCTCAACATTGAGCAATAAAGAACCCAAACTTTAAGTATTTTTGTGTCTGCTTTTGTCTAAATATATGCATCGAAATTATCAAAGACCACTGGCTCAGTAAAAAATTAACATTACCTTAGAACATAAATGACTATATACTTATTTTCCTTACCTCCTCCAAAGAGATATATTTTTAAATATATGATGTAATCATCTTATTGTAAAATACCACAAAGACAAAGTAATTGTATAAATGTACATTAACACTGCTGGCAATTTTTGGTTTATTCTTTCTTTTCAGAAAATAAGCCACACAAATAGGATCTCCCAAATGCATTAGGTAAGCTGAATTTATTTCTCATTATTCAGACATTGTCATAAGAATTTCACTTAAAATAACAGCACAGGCTTGATAATGTATTAGTGGGAACCATTCCGATTATTATGCAAACAAACAAAAAAGACCAAAACCACACAAACCTTTCCTTAAATCCAATCTGGTTGTCCTTTTTTATTTTCTTCTTTTTTTTTCCCCTTTCTTTTTCTCCCACCCTACCCAGCAGAATTTTTCACTGTCAAATGTTATTCACCCAATGCATTACTATTGTTTATCTAATTCTCTGTTTCACAAATGAAATGAGTTTCCAAGTTTTTACAGTATGATTGTTTCAAATTAAGTTATACATGCCTCAAATATTTGAGATTAGAAAATATGTTGTAATAAAAGTATATGTTACTGACTTCAGGAGGAGATGGATATAGATGAAAAGTCTTTTCAAAAAGATATAGGATTCAAATTTCCAGCTCACTGATGATTCTTGACAAAAGGACATGTAACATGAATTATCAGGAGGATTTCCCTAAGTTGAAATTACTTCTGTAAATTTTAAAAGAGTTCTTTTGAGAGCTATGTCATTCTTAAAAAATGTTTTTCTAAGTACAACAAATTTTGCCTAGGACTGGGACACAGTCTAAATGACCTCTTGAGGTCTTTGACCGTTGTTGTTTAGGTTACTACCAAGGAGATAAGAACTTGAAGACCTCACACAGGGATTGACTGGATTCCAGTCCCTTCCAAGTTGATGAAGATACAAATCTGAATCATCTCCCAAATCACTTTCAATACTCTACACCTGCTAGGTAGCACGATGGTTCTCTTGAGGACATGCCACAGTGCAGAAAAGAATCTGATATTCCGAAAAATTAAATTACTGAGCTAAGATATAAAGCAGTCCTTGGAAGAAGGACTGATACCCAGGGTGCCAGTAAAATGGGTTACAAAGCCACAATCCTCCTTTTTTGTCTGTCTCACCCTACTCACAACAATCAGTTGGCCTTGAATTTCTTTTGGTACAGATTTAACAAAGGTTAACATTCTCCTGTCCCAGGAAAAATGACATACTCTGCTTACTACGCATGCGAAAGAAAATAAGTAGGTTTTAACCACCAATGTGAGAACTCAATACCCTGTGTTCAAAAGGAACAGAACAACATTTGAGCTAGTGAATAAACAGGAGGTTATCACTAAAGCTTCACATTTTTCTAGTTATGCTTTAAGAAGAGTCCCTACTGAATCCAAAGGGTATGTCAAGGGCTATGGATCTCAGAATCATGCGACTGTTTTCTCCTGCAGTTACACACTTTAATGTACCTCTCAAATTTCTTATCTGCTACATGCTAAAAAAAGTAATTCTTAAAAGTGTAATTTGAGTTGCCTGTTGTATCAATACTAGAACTGTAAATTCCACTGGAAGACCTGGATATCTCTGTAGCACAGGTTCCATGCCATCTTCATCCTTTACTCATCTGAATCATAATGAAAATACAGTAATGATTTATGACTATCTTGGAACTTTGCAAATCATCATTTTACAGGAAACAAAATAATTTCCTCAATGGTTGCAATAAAAAAGTGGAATCTGAATTTCTTAATTTACTTCAACTTGCCCTGACAGCCTTGAACTAGACACTAATAGGGGTTGAAATAGAAAAAATACAAATGTTTGCCTTTTCCAGCACTAGAAAGCAATATTTATGCATTACAAGTCTTATAGCAGAGATAACAGACAGATACACAACCATGCCAAGATATCAGCAGTTAAACATGGACTATTTTAACACCCAACTTTCAAATCAAGAAACAATGCTCCAAATGAACTGGCTAACTCCCTCTGGAATTTCCTCTCAGGAGGGGGTTACACACGATATTACAGCAATACTTAGAGCATCGTAAGCCTAAGGAAAAATATATAAGCATAGAACATATTTACTCTCAGAACTCATGCAAGAATTGTATGCAGAGTTATACAACTATGCAACAAACTAGATTACTGCAAACTTACGTGGTACTTCTTCAGGAGAACTCAGGTCACATCCTTATGTAGTTGGCAGCAATAAGAAGCAGAGGATACATATTACTTATCTTGCCTACTGCAAATGTTGCACTTTCCAATGAAAACTCTGATACCTCCTACTGCCCCTAAAAATTTTTACCTCATTTGCTTATTAACTTATAAGCGAGAAAAAAAATAAATAAGAGACAAAAACATTATCTATTTCCAACAAGAAAAAAGGGAAAAAGCCCACTGAGCGGGAAAAAAAAAAAGAAAAATTTAATAGAAAGATCTGAACAGGTGAAGTAAGTATGCAGACAAATAGGAAATCAAAGAAAATAAGAAATTAGATTTTTATTTGGGGAGGGCACTGGAGCAGGCAGGAAAGTATAGAGAAGATAGAAAATGGGAAACATCTGCTTACACTGGAAAAAGAGAAAGTAGCCCATTGAGAGCAGGTAGCTGCTGCAGAAAGGAGGTGACTATCAAAGGAAATAGGTGTAACATGTTTTCGTGCTAACGAGAGAAGAATCAAGCAAAAAATGCACAGACAGCTCTCACGGCTCCAGAAGTTAGACTATCACATTAAACCACAAACTTTTTCAAAATCACATGGCTTATTTCCAGTATTGCACAACTAAAAAGGAACGTTACATATCAAGAACCACACATCCTTTTAAGTTCCATCTATATACTATATCTATCACAATGGGGACATGCCCCCAGCACCTGAACTGGATAGGTTTTAGTCAGTAGTACCTCCTCTGATGCTCCAACTGCTCTGCCCTCTCAGGCTGGGAAACAAAGTGCAGAGCACTTTGAAACACAGAATTAATCTCACACTATTCACAGTTCCTCTTATCTCCACAATTCCACATCCTTATTAATGTGACTTCAAAATTAACATCTGTGGTTGCCAGTGTACAGATGGACAAGTATCTCTAAGTTTTAGCTATCCAGAACATTACTTTTACTGTCTCCTTCAAAGCTGTGTCCATATACAAAATCAATTGTAGTCAACTATCTCCACTTGTGGCAATGATCTGATTGAAATCAGAGACCCGAACGGAGTGGCAATAGGACTGGTTTACAAATATAACATCACAGTTGGAAGCCTACAGAATACTGTTTCATAAAAATGTGGATTGAATCCTACGTAGCTAATCCACAGATTTCTAAAACAATAACATCCTTGGTAGGTGCCACTGAAATAATCTATATATTCACGAATAGCTATCCACATTTCCATTTCTGCCACAGATATTCTTATAATCTGTTACCTACAATGTTTGTGCACGAAAAATCATGTCTGTGCATCTGCTAAAGAAAAAAAAAAATATTCTAAAATACATCATCCTACTGAATAAAAACAAAATACTCTTCAAATACAGGCTTCAAAAGGAACATGTAGATCTGAACACTTATTTTAAAAAGTCTGAATTCCTAACTCAGATGAAATTTGAAAACTACATTACACAGAAAGCTACACAACACTCAATGGAGTTATTTTGTCACTAACTAATACAGCATACAGAAAATTATACAAGACCTTGCACCTTTCCTGCCCTCTCAGCTAAGACAACAGTCATCTTGCAGTCTGTCTTCACTGAAAAATGAAAGAACAAGCCTGGGGTCACAAACTCAAAGGATGTACCCATACCGAGTCTCATTATGAAAGCAGATGCCTACCGCATATGTTTAGAAGTCTAACTCTTGGAAGTAAATGATAGCTTGTGTCCCTTATAGTAGGATATTCAGCTGAAAGATCTGCATTCTTTAACTCCAAAAGTTATGTGGAATCAAAGCAACAGATCTTTAATAGAAGATGAAGTTGTAGCTAAATAACTAGTGTTGCAAAAGTTCTTAGTTATTCAAAGCAAAAATGTGGATTAACTTGCTACAAACCACAGACCCTCAATTAGGTTAGAAGGAAACTCTGGAGGTCACCTGGTCCAACCCCCTACTCAAGCAGAGCCACCTAGAGCCAGGTGTACAGGACTGTTTTCAGGCAGCTTTTGTACATCTCCAAGGATGGAGGAATACTTCATAGTCTCTGTGGGCAACTTGTGTCTGTGCTTAGTCACCCTCACAGTAAAAAAAAAAAAAGAAAAAAGTGGTTTGTGATGTTAGTAGGAAGAACATCTAAATGCTGAGAGACCAGCAAGCTGGTAAAATTTCTTCTTTCCAAACAGAGCAACCAACTTCAAAGTTCTGTCAACACAGCCTCAGGGACTGTTCATCACTCCTAACGATCTAATCCAGCCCTTCTATGGAGTACAAACTATGTTTCAAGTACTAAGGAAAAGCTTTCAAGCTCCAACTTATTCTACATCTACATATATCTAAAACTGGAAAAAAAAATCAGTATGAAGCTATAAACTATGATAGGAATATAAATAATGTTTCACAGTTTTACCTGTCAGCTTTGAAACTGAAAACGTTTCCATTACTTTACATCAAGTTTGATTGCAAACTCCTAGAATGCATGGGTACTTGCTATTCTTCTTCATGTTTACTACAACAGATACGCAGAAAATATAATGCAAAGGTGCTGAAGCGTTCCAAGTTTATTCAGGCCTCTGTACTTTTTGACAATTTCTATTAATCTGTAACTCATATTTTAGAATGATAGTTGCTGCACTAGTGAACATTTCTTAAGTTTTAATGTTTGTTCTCTAATCAGTTTTTAAGAGTTTGTCACTTCTTCCTTCCCTCAAACATGTGCAGTCATGCAACACATACATTGTTGTTCCTGTCAGCCTGACCTCGGTACCGGGGAAGATTATGGAGCGGTCCATCTTGAGTGCACTCACCAGGCACGTACAGAACAACCAGGGGATCAGGCCCAGCCAGCACAGGCTCACGAAAGGCAGGTCCTGCTTGACCAACCTGATCTCCTTCCATGACCAGGTGACCCGCCTAGTGGATGACGGGAAGGCCGTGGATGTAATCTACCTGGACTTCAGAGAAGCCTTTGATACTGTCTCCCACAGCATTTTCCTAGAGAAGCTGGCGGCTCATGGCTTAGACAGGCATACCCTGCAATGCGTCAACAACTGGCTGGACAGCCAAGCCCAGAGAGTTGTGCTGAATGGAGTTAAATACAGCTGGCAGTCGGTCACAAGGGCTCAGTTTTGGGGCTAGTTCTGTTTATTATCTTTATCTATGATCTGGATGAGGGGATTCAGTGCTCCCTCAGTAAGCTTGCAGAGGACACCAAACTGGGTGGGAGTGCCAATCTGCTCACGGGTAGGAAGGCTCTGCAGAGGGACCTGGACAGGCTGGATTGATGGGCCGAGGTCAATTGCATGAGGTTCAACAAGGCCAAGTGTCAGGTTCTGCACTGGGGTCACAACAACCCTATCCAACACTACAGGCTTGGGCAAGAGCGGCTGGAAAGCTGCCCAGAAGAAAGGGACTTGGCGGTGCTGGTAGACAGTCAGCTGAAAATGAGCCAGCAGTGTGCCGAAGTGGCCAACAGCATCCTGGCCTGTATCATGAATAGTGTGGCCAGCAGGAGTAGGGAAGTGATTGTGCCTCTGTACTCAGTACTAGTGAGGCCTCACTTTAAATATTGTGTTCAGTTTCGGGCCCGTCAGTACAAGAAGGATGCTGAGTTGCTGGAGCGCATCCAGAAAAGGGCAATGAAGTTGGTGAAGGGTCTGGAGAACAAGTCTCATGAGGAGCAGCTGAGGGAACTGGGATTGTTTAGTCTAGAGAAGAGGAGGCTGAGGGGAGACCTCATTGCTCTCTACAACTACCTCAAAGGAGGTTGTAGGGAGGCAGGTGTTGGTCTCTTCTCTCAAATAACTTGTGATAGGACAAGAGGAAATGTCCTCAGGTTGTGTCAGGGGAGGTTTAGAGTGGATATTAGGAAATATTTATTAACTGAAAGAGTGGTCTGGCACTGGAACAGGATGCCAAAGGAAGTGGTGTAGTCACCATCCCTGGAGGTGTTCAAAAAATGTCTAGATGTGGCACTTTGGGACATGGTTTAAGTAGGCATGGTGGTGTTGGGTTGACAATTGGACTTGATGATCTTAGAGGTCTTTCAAACCATAATGATTCTATGATTCTACATCGACAATGCTACTCACTTTTGAATTGGCTCAGCTAACGTGTACATCATAACTCAGTCATGCTTCATGACAACTTAAACTCAGTCAAAACAGAGTATTTTATCACAAATAATTACTCAAGGGTATATAACAATTGGCATCACTGATAACATAAGGCATAAATGTAATCAGATATTTTATCTCTGACAGGTTATTGCATGGTAATTCAGAAAATGTAACTTACACCTCTATGATCAGCTATTAAATGCATCCAATGATTGATTTTACAGATACTTTCACAGAAAACTTCTCTATGAATCATCCTATTTTTTCAATATTTTAACTTACCACAAAATATCCATCCTATTAAGCTTGTATAATTATATAATCTGCATGAGAAAACAACTGAAGCATATATAATATATACATGAGTTGGAGAGTAATTATAAGTGTAATATACAGATATTTTTCCTTATAGTTCTATAATTTTTTTTAAGTCCTATAACAATCTGGAACATCTTTTCAGATGGTTTTAGCATGTAGCACCTTTTATATTACTTACTACAGTTTTTAATTTTATGTATGTACATCACATTAAATGCATAAAAGTAAGTACTTCAGCTTAGAATCTTTACAGTTGTCAGCACACGCATGCTGCCCATTGATACTGTACAATCATGGCATGAAGAGGTGGACCAAGATTTAAAAAAAAAAAAAAAAAACAACAGGTAACTAAGACTTATAAGGCCCTTACTTTCAAGAAGACATAGTGATAACAGGCACAGGCCAACTGATTATGTAACAGGAACTAATACACTGGCAAGTGATTAACCAAATGGACTTCCATTTGTGCTTTCAGCCATTTCCTCCTCTTTTATAATCATGAACACAGGAGTTTACAGTTAAAGAGTAATGCTTTTTTTTAGCCAAATAGCTAAATTAAGTCCCTAAGTTTTTTAAAACAGAAATACCATCTTCCTTTTATTTTGAAAGCCTAAGTGTTACCATACTGACTAAATAGTTTCTAAATAATGTTAGTTCAGGCATAAACCAAAGACATAGAGCTCGCGCATTTTTAATGGCAGCTGATAAAATTCTGAAGGAAAAAAAAAAAATCAACTCTGAAATCCTACTTCTTAAGAAGTAACTATCTTACAATACTCTCAGAAATACGGCATATAAAAATCAGAAGATACAATCTGAACACCTGCTTGGCTCCACACTAGAACTGAAGGTTTTAACCAAGACTGATTCAACTCCTAGAAGGATTTAAAACTTCACTGATTTTCCTGGGAGGGGACAGGAAAAATGGGGGGATAGAGATGAGCTTTCTGTCTGCTGCAATGGAGTTTACTGATTAGGGAAAAGCAAAACATACTGGTGTTCCTAGCAGTAAAGTTCCCAGAGTCTAGTTCCAGTCAACAGATAACTCTGTGGTTTTCAGATCTCCCCATTTAAAATACATTCCTACCATTAAGATTTAGCTGGTTGAGCTTACAAGGCTGATCTGTCACTTTACAGAAGCTATCAAAAGCAGAATAATAGGACCCAAGTGCAGTTGCACCTGACGTGAGCATAGTTGATTCACGAAGTATTGTTACTTATTACACCGTGAAATGGAATGACAACTGTTCAACTCCACTTTTTTAGGTGCAGTATCTGAAAGGAGATAAAGAACCACACAAAAACATTGGACTAGGAGCTAGCCTGGGTCAGATTAAGTGGAACAAGGCAACAGAATGAACAAGAGCCAGTTTAAAAAGTTGTTGGAATCATAACTACACTCCTACCTCCAGAAGCCTCTTCAGAGGCATCAATAAGATGCACAGGAAAAAGTACAAGAACAAATCAAGTATACACTTCTTTGCAAGGCTCCATATATTTGCCTTTCAGAGGTTGTCCAATTCCAAAGCAAAACCTTTTCACTTAATAATCCTCAACAGACTGTTCTTCCATGCATTCCCATAATTGGTTTTACACCTAGTAAATTTTAAACATTGATTAAGTCCTTTAGCACAGAGTTTCCATCCTTAATTATGCATTGTACAAAGACAGATTTCCTTTTATTTGTTTTAATAATCTTGAGTATACATTTTATTAGTGAGAGGAAACAAAACCACACAAAGTACATAGGATGTGGGCAGAGCTTGAATTGTACAGTAACACTTTTTTAATTATTGTTTTTCTCTCCTAACAGTTCCCAAAATCCCATTTGCTTTCAACTATTACTGAGAATAAGATTTTGCCAATATATCAGTAATTTATTAAATTGTTAACTAATTCTACCCTTTATTAATAACTATCTACAATATGTCCACTATGGGTATCACCTTTGCTAATCATAAATGCTCAAACCCCAGAAATCTTTATAAAAACTGTCATCACACTTGTCACCTTGCTTCCTTTCCTCTGATGCTGGCATAAGTTCAAATAATAGTTCACACAGCACAGTTCATAGCTCAGTTTTCATCCTTCAGTTCCCTTAGAAGTCTGGGGTGAATACCAGCTGGTCTTAGCAATCTGTTACTGTCCACTTCACTGACCTATGCTAAAACTTTCTCTACTCACCATGCAACTCACAATTCATCCTCCAGTGCAGTGCTTTCTGTAAAGCCCAGTTTGGAGGCAACTTCACTATTGGACAAACACTTTTATTAAGTCTTTATGCATGCTCAAAATCCACTAGTATGAAAATTTCAACACGTCAGCTGTAAATCAGCAAAGTAGTAAGAATTAGAACAGCATTTGAAATATACTGAAGTCCCTGGAATTTAAATACTAGCATATACTCTTAAGTAAAATACAAATGAAAAAGAGATGCTCCAAGATGTGGCTTCTGCTGCTCATATATTTTATGTAGTATATGTTAAATATCATTATTTTATGTAGTTTATCTTAAATATCATTAATGTACTGCAGTATTTATATTTCCCTAACTATGCTCTGTTGCTGTTTACAAGTAAGATCGCTAGTTTAACATCTTTTTTTAATCTTCTAATGAACAATTCATAACTTGACTTGATATTAAAACTCTTTCAGGTTAACTAAATAGCTTCTAAAAGTTGAACAATCACTTGTTTCTAGAGCAAAGTCCACAGTACAAGCTGATTTTTAGATCTTGTTACTGTGCAACTTTTCAAACTGTTAGTATTTATCGTTATTTATTTACAAGAATAAGTAAAAATACTATTTTCTCATTTATACCTTAATTCACTGGACTGTCAAAATTGTTTTGTCATAATCTTTACTTTCAATTTAATAAATATGTTTCCAGTCCTTTAGTTTCAAAGACTGAAAGTCTGGACTGAACATAAAGCAATTCAAGTATTTTCACCTTCAGTTTCTCATACAACAACCATCTTTGGTCAAGTTAGGCTTTTAATTAAAAGAAGCACACACTTAAACACGCTTGACTTGATGACTACAGTTCACTTTAAGTAGACCTGAGGACTTGTATTTAACAAACTTTCAGTGTTTTACAGACTGAGGAGTAAGCTCATGCATTGTACATTCTTAAAAACATAGAAGTTAACAAAAAAAGTAGAGCATGTTTTTCAAACACTCCTATTACTACTCATTTCTGTTAACACTCCAACAGAAAGCAGGCTGTAACAAGTCATTTCATGCGAGGAAAGCAAAAGCACACTTACAGACTCATTGGACAAACTTACTTCCTAAGTTACTTGCAAAATATTACTTTATCGCTGCCATTATCACTTTATCACTGCCTGATCTATAAAATCCTTGAGGTTATTTTCTCCAGTCAACCAGGATTTTGAAAACAGATACTCTCCAGGGCACTTCGTACAAGTGAAAAACAATTCCCCAAACAGAAAAGTATACACAATGTACTAGATTTTAAAGCTCTAGTTCCACCTCCCAAGTTCTGCAAAAGCCTTCTCTATTCTGCTTAACTGTCGTTAGAGCAAATAACTCTTGCCATAGCCTATTTTGCTTATTCCCCTCAAAGTCAGTGCCAATTTTTCCACTATAAACTTTTCTAATAATAAAATAATTCAAGTGTCTAAAATCTACAGTTTTACAGGTTTTCATCTGTGGACCACACAAAACAGAATGTAAAGGAAGTGAAAACAAAACCCTCCAGAACTCAATTTTGGAGAACACAACAGTATGGCAACTAAAGAGTTAGTGGAATTGTCCTACATTTCCTGTTTAAAGCTTCCAGCTTCCCCCAAATTTGCAATTCTTAAAAAAAAAAAAATAAAAATTTTAAAAATTTGAAAACTACACTAGTCTGCAAAATCACCACTAAAAAAAAATCTTGATTATTCCCTAAATTGATTTAATTAGCAAGAAAAATTGTCATTGTGCTTCACACATATACTGTGAAGTGCAAAGGAAACACAAGTCAAAACACTTTTCAAAATAGAAAAACAATAGACTGCCTTCAGATACAGAGGTTTACACAGAGCTTGTCTGACACATTTCTATTATTGCACATACTGCATGCTTACTAGTTAAGACATAATATGTACATTTTTTTTTGTTCATAAATGTATCAATCTCCTGGTTTTGTCTTGGTTTTATGTAGTATATAGAGGACATGAATGAACTGATTTCTTTGTACTACTGCCAGTCTTTAAATTCACATGCTACTTCATCCGAAAAGATGAAAGAAATTTGGAGTATTACAGTTCTACAGTGAGTTCCAGCAAGGTACTCAAGAAGTTCACTATTTATTTCCAGCTGAAATACCTTTTAATAAATGTGGCATAGATTTATTGTTCGGATAGCAATCTCTGACAGACAAAGCTAAAAGACAGCATCTATTTTGACATTTAAGAGTTTCCTAGCAAAGAGTGTATTTTATATTACAGAAGTTAAATACTCTGTTCAGTGTATATCAACTGAAAAGTCCTTTGATTCAAACACACAACCTCAGGTTTTACACTGAGAAAGACAGACTGTTTTCTTATCTAAGCCATGTTAAGCATATCTCACTTTAAATCCAAATAATTAGACCATCAGACATTAGGACAAAAATGCTATCTTAACCACAGATTTCTTTGTTCTAAACTATTCTTTGACTTGTGTAAATTTTCTGTCATTTTCTTAAAAGTAAGTATTTACTTTTGTAAAGTATAAGTGCCTACATATCAGAAAGAAATACTTTTCATCACCAAATGAAACACTTAAGTTGCAGCATATCATATCATTCCACAAATCACAGTATGCAAACATAGCAGAGGACTGCTGGTAACAGATAGAAGTTCATTCCTCCCCTCACACACTCAGTTTTTCTCTCAGCTGCATATTCCTACCATTTCTGAAAAGCCAGCACAATAATCAGGCTGCTTCAAAAACTCCTTCAACTCACTAAAATGGCAGAAAAATTATCAAGCAAAAAAAAAACGGAAACAGTGGTCAGTTTTCTACCAAAGTAGCAAATTTGATCAGCTTGTGGAGTAATCTAACGAGCACCAGAGTGAGGCAGGCCACGTAACCAGGAGCAGAGGAGAAGACATCAGTCAAGCCTCTTCCCTTCAGCATCAATGAGCTGATGCATCTGCTCAGTTCCTCACAGAGCACCATCCCATGATCCCAGTGGAGCTGGCACTGCATCTGAAAGAGGCTGTCCCACCTTTTTTCCCGACACTTTACATTGACCGGCAAACTTTTATCTGTATAGCGAATATCAGAAGCTAGATTTCAGTTGTGCCAGGTTCCTGCCTCATGTCACTGCACATTCACATAAACACTTGTGTCAAACAAGAAAAAGAACTGGACACCCCCTTCTAGCAGCACCAGGTTAATCTGTCATTGAAGTACGGCATAAAACAAATCCACAAAATTGGCTACCACATTGCATTAAAAACAAAAGTTACACATTTTCAATTAAACATATCTTTTCACTTAAGGGTCGTTTCTCTCAGAACGGTATACTGTAGCACCTTAGTAAGATAAATATTTTTCATAATTGATTTGATCTTTGTTACTGTAAGATTTAAAGTTAACAAGTTAAAGTTAACATGTAGCATCTACATCTACTGCTAAGTTGAAGAGATAATTCTGACAGAAAAATGAATCCTTTAAAACCCCATCTCCTGCCTTTAAACTGTGGTTTTAATTTCACTTCAAAAATTTATGCAGTGTTGTATAGTCTTATCAGCACTCAGTTCTCAAAAATCTGTGTTTTACTACATATCCTTATAGGCAAATGATACCTCAAGGTACTCACAAAAAAAAGATAGCTTATACTAGTTATTATGTAAAAGTAATTTCATTGCAGAACACGTATTGCACTATACAGTATGCTTTTGTAAGTACTTTCGCTGAACACAGATTTTCAAAGGGTACTCTATGAGTTCTGATGTTATTTTTAATTCTTTTATTAACCTCTGACCTCAGCTTAAAACAATTCAAGATCTTTCTGGCAGGGAAACACTGGATCAGGCTTTCAATCTAATTCATTAGGTGACTGCATTAAAAAAAAAAGACATAGCAAAAAGAGACAGGGGAACACAAGGGCTGGATTGAATGATCTGACATAAGAGGGACAAAAAACTTACCAAGCTACCACTGTCACCTCACAGTCACAGCACTATCAGTGCCTCACATACCAAAAAGGAGGGGGCAGTACTAACCTGACAGAGGACTGATCATTATTCTGTGGGAAGAAACAGAAGTACATGGGACTCCAAATTGAAAGGGCAGAGGGGAGTGAACAGCAAACTGGGATTACTACAGAGGAGCTGGTGTATCCTGAATGAAACTGAATGAGGAAACCACAGTCAGCAGCAGACTCCCGAGTTACACAGGCAGCGGGAGGCCAAGGACAACAGAGATAATAAACAGCACTTCCTTACCCCAGTCCCTAAAGCACCTCCAAGCACCTGAAGATCTGGATGGGTCACTTCTACCAACCTAAGCTATCAGACATCAGTACATAACCAGGCAGTGCAGTCTCTCTGGATCTCCAAAATTATATTATACTGAATGGCAACCTGAAAGTAGCAGTGAACTTGCAAGTCAAATGCTTGGGTTTGAGCCTTCAGAGCAAGACTGCTTACTCATTGTTACAACCCCTGGAAGCTGGGAAACCTGAGAGGCAGGCCAAGAAATAGCCAAATCACTGTGGATTTCCCATCCTGCTATCTGCAGCCCAGCCTCTTCCTCATGCACTACTGCAGCAACTGATGCTCATAAACATTCACCTCATGTGGTGTATGGGGACAGGAGAAAGAAGATGAAGGAAAGCGAATCTACCCCTCATTTGTACATTTTTGCATCAGTAATACTAACTATATTGTCATCTAATAAATGTAAAATAGGAACTTTCACGGTCCGAAGGCCAAGTCACTGCTATATGAAAGCGCAACACATACATTTTTCATATGTTTATTAAGTTTACCTTCAAAATTCTGAGCTCTTTTTCTTAAAGATGTATTCACAAGATAAATGTGCCTGAACTTCTCTGATCTAGTTAATTGGAATCAATATGCAGTTTAAATTTATTCATGACTAGCTTATACCTATTTCTCTTGGTTTAAACAGTTGGGGTTTTTTTCCCTTCCTAATACTCTTCTAAAAGAATAAGAAAACATCTTAGCACTACAACACGATCTTTGCTTTTTCTTAATTAAAGATTTCAAATCCATTTAATCTCTTCGCCTGATGATACCAGCAGCTTCTATGCATCTGTGATTTAATCTGCCTTGAGTCTGGGACAGTAGAACTGAAAGCCACATTACAAAGCGTGACTTGTAAACATATTAATGACAATGCTTCCCTACTGGAAACACTTCTGTGAAATCCAGGATTTGTTCTGCTCTTCTTCCTTTACCTTTTTTCTTTTCTTTTCTTTTTTGTAAACAACTGATACACACATATACCTACAGGTATATAAATCCAAGTGAAAATCACAGATTCTAGTGCTAACCAGTGAAAGTGTGTTCACACGGTTAAATTTCAGGTATAAGCACCTCTTATCATGGTTCATATCAGAGTTTAGGCTCTGATACCTTGCTCACAAGGAAAGGCAAGTTCTATGCTATGCTCTTACACAACATCAAATGCATTTGAATGGACTAAAGAAATGTTAATTTATTTCAGACAGCTTATTTCTCAGATGATTTATTACCAGCTGTTTTGCTTTCTTTTGACAGAGGTACACTTGCACTCACACTCTCCACTCTCTAACACCACTGGTACTCTGCCACTTTGTTAGTAGTCAGTCAGCTACTATGGTTCTCCATAATAAAGTATTAGCAGATGGATGCTAGCAAGGCTACACAAAGATAGTAAGAAACACGTTAATGCCTGCTACAAAACTTCAACATAAAGGTTACTATTCTCTCTTCCTATCCGTCTCTGCGCATTCCCCCTTTGTCCCCCATCCCCTTGCTTCCTCCCAACACCAGCCACAGACACTGTGGACTAAGTAGCACACTGTTAACTATCAGTCAGGCAAATACAGTAGCATTTAGCCATAGGAACAAGGAATTTAAGATACTGAAATTTCCTTGTTATGCGCCAAAAGTTCTGTTTAAATACAGACAAGTGAAGTTACAGATTAAGGTATATACAAAAAAGTCCTGTGGTTCTTACTTTGTAGATCATATATATAGTATAAATACCCAAGGACGGCTTGAAATGCACTTAACTAGAACAAGTTTTTTCAGAACTGATGGACCTAAAAATAACAGTAAAATTTGTCAATCATATTTAAGTATATGGCTTTATTCCCAAATTTAATTTGTGTTTCTACTAGTCATTCAGCTTCTTACCTGTGACATTCTAACCTCCTTCAACTTGAGAATGCCTTCAAACTCTGCCATCAAAGTTCAGTCTTTTCTTAACATATGCAACAAATCATTGCGACTATTTAATAAATAATTATTCCCAAACTAGTCCTTCACAGACTCTACTAATAGCTTCACTGTCCAATGCATCCTTTTTTGATACTCCACATCTCCTCTTGAACTTGTCTGTTTTACAAGCCTGCAGCTAATTCCATTTTTCATTAATATTGGCACAGTCACAATTCTACTGCAGTTCAAAGGTTAAATCTATCACATTTACTTGGCTTAGAAAAATTATCATCTTCTCAAAAGAAATCAAATTTTACAAATTGTCTGGCATAATTTCATAATTTACTTTTCAAATGCTGAATCTGACACACACACCTCCTTTCTAAAAAGAAATAAAATAAAATAAATCCACCTCTATTTCTTTGACTATAATTTTGCAGAAAAACTGTTTAGTATTTCTGCATATCATTGATATTGGACTAATGAACCCACAACAAAGTCCTGTGTGATTTTTTGTAACTAACTTATAGAAAAGGTACTAAGCTTTTTTTTTTTTCCCCAGCAAAAATAAATACAAAAACCCTTCAAGTATTCCCTTGCTGTAACTACTAAATGATGCATGATTCCCTTGCAATCCGCACTAAAGATTATATACACAGTTCCTAATAAAAGCAATGAAATGAACTTATATAATTGAATAAAGAAAAAACCAATAATGCTACATAGTATAAGTTAAATTGAAGGTCCTTCTGTGCACAAGTAACCCGAGTATTAGGCTGAAATAAAGTATCGCTTCAGCCAACATTTTTCATTACTAAATTAAGAGCTGTCAATCAGCATATTTGTTTGTGTGATCTCATTAGAATACACTGCCTCCATCTCAACAGTCAAAGCAAAGAATGCGCAGAGTGTAACTGTATCTACTTAACCTTCATCAACTAGCATTCGTGCACCCTCATTAATTTTTTCATCTCACTTTCAAGCATGACATGGCTCATACCAGAACAATAACTTGCTGATAATTGTTCAAGACAACAGTTGGACAGGAACAGTGTAGAGGTGAACCTTCTTATAGATTATAGGGTGCCTCAGTGAATTACAATTACTTTAAAAAGTCATCTACCCTGTTCAGGAGCTTTGAAAAGATGACATTTCATTAGCAACTAAAGGAATCCTAACATATTTCAGGCTTCAATGATCCAATTGCACTGTATTTTCCAAGATAGGAATTTCTCCAGATCACATGACAAACATTGAAATGTGTGAGCTCACAGCTCAGTAGGAGATGTAATATTTGTGAAATTGTCATGTGCTATAAACTGAAGCTTAGCTTGCCATTCACTATATCTACTTTAAACGCTAATAAAATAATAATATATACAATTCCCAAAATTACAAACCATCCTTACAAAACTCCCTGATGGTAACTTCACTGTACTCCTTTGACAGAAAATCAGTGTCATATTTCAGAGTATAACAAAACAATTCAGATCAAGTACACAATGCTAAAACAAACCACAAAGGACAGGAATGGTATATCTAGTTGTATAGTGGCATTCCATAACAAGCTAAAGGAAGACAGAGCTTTTGGTTTTCTTAATATTGTTCTTTCTCTGAGGCAAAAAAAAACCAGCTATCTTCCAATATTCTGATCTCCTCCCAAACTCCAAATACAATTTGTTGTAACTGAAAAAAAGGAAATGTCAGTGGAAAATCCAACATGCATCTGCCTTTCTGTGACAAAATCCTGTATCCACCTAGTCTAGATTATGGCTATAATGTAGTGATAGTAAAAAAAAAAAAAAAAACCAACTAAGAAGATTACTTATTAGAAAATGTTAAAAAAATCTTTTAGATGTCTATCTCTGTTAAACTTTTGTGCACTGATAATGTCTTTTCTACAAGAATCACTTCACTGCTGCACTATCATCTCTTGCTTTTCTCGCCCCAAAACTTAACATTTTGAAACTCTGAGGATACCTTGCTCCATAATTAACTCTAGTTTCTGAGGAACTTATTGAAATGGAGGTGCTCCATTTCAGCAACAAAAAAAACCCCTCCAGATCTAGAGAAACATTACTTAAAAGTTATTCATAGTTAGAAGGCTGCCTTCATGATAAAAACGTATGTTTTCTTTTTATTACTGTTAAGTGATAGATATCTGAAGAAATTACTAGATTTTTTTTATTTTGATAAAAAAATAAAGAAGTTTGGTGATGAAAGAAGAGGTATAAAAAGGAAATAAGATTTTCAATAGCAAGTCTGTCTTCAGACGTAGGAAAAAAAAATTGTAGTTGAAGATCCAGTAGAAACCCATATCCTGTCCAAATTCTTTACTTTGGAATAAGTTAATACATAAGACTGTAACAACAGCTAGTGACATGAATTTATACAGAAGGTAATTATCAAAGAAAAAAATGTTTTTAATTTTAACGAAGCTTTCTGGGACCTCTACAATCCAGAACTTGACACACTCATGACAGATGGGTTGAAAGTGTATTGCTTCATTTGGGTTTAACCTGACCAACATAAGGCAAGAACAGAGAGGTATTTATAAATCTTCATTTCAGTTGTTGGTGGTGTTTCTTGGTTTGGGTTTTTTTTGTTTGGTTGGTCGTTTTTTTTTTCATCTTTGTCCTTTACAATCATTTTACTGTCTACTTGAGTGTTGTTTATCAATAGTTCTGATACTTGCCTTATCAATAGTTCTGATACTTCCCTTGCTTACTCTAGGAAGAGTAAGTTCCAGAGGTTCTTCACTTCCCATACTTACTTTGGAAAATGAGACTGTGAACAGGTGAATGTTAATAGTGTTTTATGGAAAAGAGAAGGCAGATGTAATTCCATCTACCCATTATAAATATTTTCCTTGTTAGGGCTCCATTGGACTTTAAGTGTGTCCAGAGATGCAAAGACATACACCCACCATAATTTTACCTGGGCAGACTTTGGGGAGGGAATTTCAGCAAGAAAGCACATCAGAAAAAAAACACAGGGAAAAAAAAAAAAAAAAAAGTATCTGTGCATTCTGGATGGATGAACCTTTCTCTAAGTAAGAAAGAAAAACTGCACATGTAAAAAAAACAAGTGTCATGGCAGCATTTATACAAAGGTTCAATGTTACCCAAAATCAAGTGCAAGAAGAATAGGAGAATACTATGTATTCATTTGGAGAGTTTGCTGTTTTCTGCCTTTAGTAAAATCTGCAATCATCAGTGAAAGCTGTCAGTTCTTCTCCTGCCCTTTCTTCCCACTTTTACACTAGCACAGAGATGTAAAACACTGAAAAGCTCCAGGAGAGAAAGTGGCTTGAACTCTGCCCGCAGCCAAATACACTGGTCTGCCTCCATTAGGCAGGATGGAGATGCTCACGGTTCAGATCATGAATCTCTGAAGAAAAAGTTATCTTTTTCAATTCCTTTTTTAGAATAAGCTTTAGAAAACTTGGTTCACTGATGCTAAATTCAGACTAAGAACAGAAGACGAGATACTGTGTCACAATAAGATATTTATCATGTCATATAGTATAATTGTAGTGGGGGGCTTTAAAAGAACAGGTTTGATTGATATTTAAAATCAGGACAGTAATTCCAACTTGTATCTTTTCTATCCACTTAAAAAATCAAGCCTTTGTTTCTCAGAAAGAAAACAGGGAGCTGCTGCCTTTTCAAACTTATTCAGCAGTTGGATGCAAAATGCCTTTTGCTCAGTCAACCTGAACAGAAATACGGCTGTGTTTACACTGTCCTATAACAGGAAAGAGGGAGGTTATACAGCAGTTTCTCATTTCAAAGTACAGCCTTCAAGTTTTTATGACCACTATGAAACGGTTCACACTAACGTAGCAGATAACCAGATAATATTGTATTAGACATTGAAGAAATGTAAAATTCTACTTCCAAAGCTTTCTAGTTCTTCTAGCTGTATTTCCTTCCATAAAGCTTCAAGTATTTGAAATAGCCACTAGGTTATAAGTCAAAAAGATAGACTAATATTTCAAAAGTTAGGTCCCCAAATATTGGAGAGTTTGTGCCATTGCAATTTCCCAAAACAAACTACATTCAGTACCATCTCAACCCAAACATGGAGAAGAGATGTTTTTCCAAGCTATCCACTTGCAAAAATAAGACATTGAGACTGGAAAGCCACGAGCTTATACTAGCTCTGTAATGTTGATCTTGGGGCTTATAAGAAACATGAGGAGAAGCTCTTTAGCAGTGTACCTTGAGACAGGATGAGGGGTAACAGTTTTTGAAACAGAAGGAAGCAAATTCAGACTGGATATAAGGAAGAAACTTTTTACAATGAGGGTGGTAAAACACTGGAACAGGTTGCCCAGAGAGGTGGTAGATGCCCCATCCCTGGAAACATTCCAGGCCAGGTTGGACGGGGCTCTAAGCAACCTGATCTAGTTGAAGATGTCCCTGCTCCTTGCATGGAGGGTTTGACTAGATGACCTTTGAAGGTCCCTTCCAACCCAAACCATTCTATGATTCTATCATCAGTAGCAACATAATTAATTCATTAGTAACTGGCTGGGACATGAACTTAACATGTAGAATTTGCCTTACTATCAATTCACTTTTTCAGCTTGAACAAGATCCAGAATACACTGAGACTTCACATGATAATTCTACTTACTAAAGCTATCTCCCCATCAGAATTATTGACAGAATTGCCTTCTTGCATCTACTTTCCGAAAATAGATGCAAGCACATAAGCTACAAATAATAAATATTAACATAGCTGTTCAATGTTTAAAATATATTTTTTCTAGTTAACTTGAAATCAACACACATCTAAACTGACTGACATGGCACTCACAGATATAATTTATGCTTTTGTCAATGGATACTCAAAGCTATTAGTATAAATGTAAACAACAAAATATAACACTTACATAGAAGCATAATTATGTCTAAACTATAACCTGTATTACATATGAAGGTTGGTAGAAAAAAATAAATCTTTTTATGCGTTAGAGAAATCTATAAAATCTACAAAATGTTACCTTATAATTTTATTCTAAGAACTACCATGATAAAAGTCTTTTCTGAGAAGAACTGGTACTTCAGTTTAAAACAACATTGCTTCGCTAGAAAGTACAGAGGTAGTATTTCTGTAATTTTCTATGCGTATATTTAAAACCACAAGTTAACTATAACAGAAAATACAATTTAAAAAATTGTTACTGTTGTAGAGACTTGGGGGAAAAAAAAGAAATCTATACCTAAAGCTGCGCAGCCATTACTTTCAACACATACTAAACACTAGATTTTTAACTAAATATTTGAAACAAGTCTGAAATCAGTTTTAAACAGCAACACAAAGAGGGAGAGGAAAAAAAATTCTTAGCTTCATAGTCACTAAAATCATAGCATACATATCTATATATATATATATATCTCAAAAAAAAGCAAAGGTTGTAAGGTTTACAGAGAAGCATGAATCAGTACGTTGTTCAGTATGACGTTAAGATCTGCTTCTAGAAAAATGTAAAATGAGTAAAGCTTGGAATCTTTTTTAAATATCCAAAGGTCAAAATAATATAAGACATAAGACATAATACATGCTGAAAAAAGATCCAAGAATCTGGTTGCTATGGTGAAGACAGAAGGAAGCAGAAAGTCAAAATGGTATGCATAAATAGTTTTAAAAAAACTATTCGGATACAGAACAAAAAGATGTGATGCAAGAACACAATGTGAGACACTAAACTGATTTCACATAATATATGTGAAATTAAAGAACAACGTATACAAAGACAGAAATAGACATTGAATGCTTACTGAGAAAACTAAAGCAGTGCAGAGCCAGAGACATTTAACTGACTATTACTATTTCTATTAGAACATGACAGTGCAAACTATAATTCCTGATCTTCATTAAGTTTTTGTTAGGAGAGTAATTTTATTGACTACAAAAGGACTGCTTACATAAAATTTACAAAAACGTATTGCATTGATATGACATAATCACTAATCAATAATCAACACTTCATTTACTCTGAAACCCTTAAGATCTAAGGTGACAAAGTGTTTTATTGTTTTATTTTAGGACTTAACTTAAATGATCAAGCAGATTTAAACAAATGCTAAAACAAATGCTAAAACCTAGAAAACTTACCATCTTAGATAACTGAATTATCACATTTACATATTAGTTCCAGATCAAATATCAACAGTAATAGGAAGTTATAATTTTGATCTTTCTATTCTTACAAGTATATGTAATCTCCACATAGTAAGAGACTGAGGTTTAAAATAACATAGAATTAAGAAAACAGAGACAAACAATAGCAGTTACAATTACAATAGTTCAAATTTAGTAACTATGTAAGTGCTGAGAATTATTCTAGGGAACATAATGAGGTTTCAGAAAGCATAAACTTTTCTTCAGGAAATTTCCCCCTCCTCCCCAGTATAAACTGAAAATAGTAATTAGAGAAAAATACAAACATAACTAATGTAAATTAAAAAGCAAACAAGAGTTTAGCTTACTCTAATAAGGAAATATTCATATTTCACATATCTACCTCCCTAAAGGAAAGCTATATTCTACCTTAATTAAACTACACTACTTAGCACTGTGGAAGTAGATGCCACACAAACCAGAGAAAGCAGACAGTTTGCAACGGAAACGCACTAAGTGCATAGCTATTGTACCATGAGCAACGTACAGATTTAGCCTTGAATGTCCAAGAAAGAGGGGAGTATCTGTTCTCTCTGGAATCCAGACTATATTTGCATGCATGTACATTTTTCTGAGAAAAATCTCTGTGAAGGAACTTGATCTGGTATATAAAGCTTAATATATATGCAGCAATCACATTAGAGGTGAGCTCCCAGTTGCACAAGGGAACATTACACTTGATAAAAATCCACCAAAACAGTTTCTGAGAAAAAGTTGAACAAATCAGAATATTTACTTACTGAAAGCAGCACTAATATATGTTTCAAACTAGCTAGAAACCAATAAATAAATTAATTTATTTTTAAGGTAATAAAGAAATCTTAATGACTATCAACTTTCTAGAGCACAATGGAGTACTTGTAGGAGAAACAAGTTATGCAGTTCTATAACTAAAGTCAGTGTCAATCAAGGTCACACAAAATCCCCATGCGGATAGAGTTGACATTTTTAACAAATAAATCCAAGTGTCATCAACTGCATTAGCATGTTGATAGGTGAATATAAACAGCACAGTCCGCACTCTGTATTCTTAATTAACTTTTTTCTAAAAAGTCTGTACAGACACAAGTCTGTACTATAACTCCTCAATAAGCTAGATTAATAACTTTACATATTTTGCAAGAGGAACTATCAAGAATATCAGGCTTTCAGTCATACACTGGATATCAAAAGTAACTCTCTTGATATCAGCTTGAGGACTTCAGACCAAACAGTAGTTTCTGAGATGTTCTTTAAATTGAAGGGGCCACTCATATTTTTTTTTTTTTAATAAAAAGATATATTTTTCTCCCAAATTTCAGTACCTCCTTTTGAAATTACATTTTGGTGCCTGTATGGTGAATCTGAGTCTCCACTCTCTTAAATAACACAGCAACATTACACTGATACTGAAAACCAAATTGAATTAAGAAAGAAGCAAGGTACTAATGAAAAGAGGAGGGGGCTCAAGCTGATTTCAAATCCTATAACAATTCATGCATGAAAAAAAAAAACTAAAAGGGAACAATACAAAAGTAAAAAATGAGTCTAAATTTAGACTATTTTATTTAGATGTAAAGGTCAACTACTGATCATAATGCACAAGATGTTCTGAGAAAAAGAGCAAGAAAATTCTTGATTTTAGTAGCTAGGACAAAACCTCTTCCTGATCTAATAGTTATTTATATAGTAGCACTTAAGTACACTTAATAATTAGTTAGCTATTTAAACCCATTTACTAGCTAAAAGTAACAATTATCATTTTCATAACTCTTCAGGTAGTTATTGGGGGAGGAGTATTACTTTGCTTTTCATTATATTACAGCATTTAGCAAAACAACTTAAGATAGGTACTCACTCCAGAATGGCCTGTACTTCAAAATCGAGAACAACAAATCCATGTTCTAATACACAGAATTAATTCCAGATGTGATTTTTCACACTTCACAAACATGTGCCACAACTTCTGGGTCTAGTATAATGCCAGTAGTATACTCTTAATACTGCCTTGTGAATATGTTCAGATTTAAGTCATCAGTTTTGCATGACCAAAACTGTCTCAAAGACTTGAAAAGTATGTTGAATCTTGATAGAAAACAACAAGAAGGTAATTCAGTCACCCAAACCTGATTTCCCACCTTGACCCTCTCAATTTTCTTCGTGTGTTGAGTAATACTGCAAAAATATTTAAATAACCAAATGTTGTTAAAATCAGATGGCAGTTCATATAATTTAGGCTAATTTAAGGTTGTAAACATCAGAAATTGATCTTAAGGACTTCTGGTTTAATTTTTGATGGAATGTCTGACAAATAATTTCAACTTACTTCCAAAGTAGGTCTTCAAATCATGTTAGAAAATTAAGTAGTGAAAGAGATAAAAGATTCCAGAGTGCAAAGGAAAGTAGGTTGTTTTGCTGGGGAGAACAGGGTGGGCTGGGGCCAGGGGAAGTGGTGTTTGGTTTGGTTTGTTTCCTTCGGGGCCTGAGGGCGTCAAACACCTCTGAAAATGTAGGTATTACCATGAGCTTTCTATAGGCCAGGAGATCTGACCTCATACACTCAAGTTGGAAACAATTGAATTTACCAATGTATTCCAGTTTAGAAAGTTTCTACATAATACACTATACTGTTTACATCAAATTGTAAGACACATTTAAAGATTGCCTAGTCTATTAGCAGTGGTTGAAATAGCACATTAGAAAAACTTACTGAGGTTTTAGAAGTTTCAATGCATTGTGTGTCAAGCAAAAGATTACACTATTACAGGGTATACTGTCTAAGCATGTGAGTCATACTGTTGAGAATCCATGTGCTCATCATATTAAAAACTTAACTCCCATAGACTCAAGCCATTACAAGACTGCAACTAAAGGTAAATGGAGCATACCTTCATTTAGATTATATGCTTTAATATACCCTGTAATAAGCCAATTATTCAAGGCTGTTCAGAAGAGTGCCCATTTTAACCATTGATTTTGGACAGGTCTAATACAGAAAATCCTAATAAAAAGTACTGAGAAAACATACAAAATAAGCAAATGATCATTTATTTAATTTTATGACCTTACAGAATGTCTATTAAAGTTCTGCTTCTCTTCCAGAAAGCCTCGAAAGAGAAGAAAACTAGTAAAGCAAAAAAGAAAGCAAGTACCATCTATTAACTGTAGCCACAAGTTCATTTATCAGAAAATCATTAAAGTACAAACTATAACACAATACAGTACAAGTTCTGTATTCATAATATACTCATGAACGCACGTACAGTATGAGAAAATTGCATCACATATCTCTAGACATCAGATTATTCAGGTATCAAATTGTTTTCTTTTCTTTGGGAGGGACTCTCACATCAGAAAGCTCAGTAAGTAAGAGGTATGCCTTTTTATTGTTAAAGACATTAAATACTAGAAAACAATATTTTTCAATAGTAATCTATAGAGGAAATAAACCATTAGAATGCCCTGATTGATTGATATTGATATCTTTATCAATGTATATCAGAACGTAACACAGAGAGAGAGTTTTAGGTTCATATAGTTAATTACAGAAAATGCTAATGTCGCTTCTTTACATTTCTGGATTTAAAAATAAAATCACTTTTAAAAAGGGAAAGTAACATGCAGTGTTCTCAGTGCTGCTCCTGACAGTAGTGCACCCTTCCAACTTTTTGAAAGATGTAAGCAGCTTAGATCTTTCTTCTCTCCCATGAAATCAACATAAAAAATCCATTATATACTAAAACTTGCTTGATTACTGCAAGTCTGATAAACCGTAGCACTAGAGCCAAGATATTGAAACAAAAAGCATATATTTCATTCTCAAAGGAAGCTTTGCCTAGCACTGCTCTCATACATCCACAGGCTGATTTTATGCAAATAATTGTTGCTTCCTCCTGTCTCCTCCCAGAAATCTATGTTAAATACTTTATAATCTAAACCAAATATTATCTTCATGTGATTTTTCTAACTACTGCTTATCTTCACTTGTTGTATTCAGAAAGGCAAAACCACATGGTAAAAATGTTTTCAAGAAACCTCATTGTTTTCACGTTTGCATTTGTATTGTGCTTTCCCTTTGCATCAGTTTCCCTATATTTTAGAACCTTTTTTTCATGATTGCTCATAACATAGCAAGTATGAGCAACAGCTGGAGCCAAGAGCAAGTTTTCTGGGAAAAAAATGAAAGTAAATTAAATAACTAATAACACTAAAATGCTATAGATACCTTAATGAAACACTAATGACAGCATTTCAAAATAACAAATACACTTACTTATCTTATTCAGAACAGTCAGAGCACCATAAACTCCACACAAAAGGTACCTACTATTTATTTGTGGCATGAAACGTCCAGTAAAATAAAATGTAATGAGGGCTGTTGTTGCCAACCCTGAAATTTGAAATAAATCCTGAAATCCTAATCTGCAATAAAAGCCATTTTTTTAGTTAATATACGAACATAATTATTTTTTTTACAAAGACAAAACAGTTACAACTTCTGTAGGCCAATAAACAGGATGCACACTAAGGGTGTGTATATCACCTTAACTTTTTCCTCAGAACTGGAGAGTATAACTGGAGACTATATTGGAATTTGCAGCACAATTCTCCAACAACACATCGGTGTTCTGATCTTAGAACAGTATTTCACAATTTACACATTAAAAGCTTTTAATCGCTACCATAAAAAAAAAGAGTGAAGTAAATTTAGTAATTTAGGTACATGATTTCTAACCCCCAAAAGAACCTTCTCCATTAATTCACAGCCTAAGTACTTAGAAATATTTAAATGCACTCAAAGATTTAATATTTGGTGCACTGTTCTATACAAAAAGCTAATAAAATGCAACAATCTTATTTAAATAAAAAATGTTCTGTTAAAAGCTTTCCCTAATATGAAAAATCAATATAGGAAACTGATACAAACAGGAATCAACTAGGAAATCAGGCTTTGGGTTACAAGATGCCACTTGCTAATTTCACTGAAAATAAAACTTCGCAGGAAATAACAACGACCTCACTTTTCCAAAAAAGTGCAAAAAGTCTTCTAGTTGGAAGTATGCCTATGTATCTTTCAACTACAGAACGACATTTCTTCAGCATTATTACAGAAGTCCAACAGACGTTACTTTCCAAGTTTGCATTTCTTAGAATTTCCTCTCATCTTTCACCAAATCTGTAATAGATATTCAGTAAGACAGATCATTCACTGTACTATGACACACTCTTGTGGTACATTAAGGAATGAAGTGATCAGCCAATCATAAATGGAGAAAGAGATTAAAACCGACAAAGCATCCATTGCAAGCAAGTTTTAAAATATAGCATTTCAGAATATCATATTAAAAAGCAAGTGGGAGAGAACTGCAGCATTTGTTCTCACTAAAACACTGTTGTATCTCACAAACTATGTGACAGGAGATGAAATAATAGTGATGATGGAATTGCAAGTGAATTCTTATCTTCACTGGCTAGAGAACACATCATACTGCAAAACTGAGTGCAACTTCACTGCAAATTCAAATCTTTTACGTTGACAAGGGATATGTATTTCTGCATTAAAAATAGATAATAGAAAAATCTAATATACCTATCAAAACTAGCATATCATAGACAAATACTGTGAATATAGTCTTAGGCTAAATATTAAAAGACTTTCTAATTAGCATGTATTTAAAACTCTGTCCAGAAAATCTCTCATTCCTTCAGCAACTCAGGCAGACAAAATTCGTATCATTAAAGCTTCTTGAATTCCTGTTCTTCAAAGTCCATGCTATAGTTTTGTGAGACTGAAGATTATGTAGATTGGATTACAGAGATTCTGAATTATCAGTCTACTATACAGATTAATTTATTTTACATGCCTTTTACAAAAAAAAAAAAATACAATTTACCTTACAACAACAATAATAGTATTTCCTTATTATCTGGTCATACATCTTTGTATTAGCCTTAAATTTTTAAATGCTGCAGAAAGATAAGGTGGTAAAAATAAGCTCGCTTTGCATAATTTTTAATCCTTTCAGTATTGATTACATTAATATCTCTAAATGCTGTAGAATAGGATTTCTATCTCTCTCTTCCTGTTAGGTTTACATATGCATAATGGATGACTACCTAGTCACTAGATCCAACTGATTTTTGAGGAATTAATCTAATCTTATATGCATCAAAATTATTTATCTCTACTTGTAAACACTAACAAAGCATTAATTCTAATTTACCTGAATATACAACTATCGGAAGCATCATTACAAGTAAAAGTGGTTTTTGAAGCAGAATTATACTTTAATTAAACCTATATGACTCCCTCCTTCCCAAGACCGAATATAAATATTTCCCTGAGTAAACAGAAAAATCCAGCTGGTGATCAAATAACAAGCCTTATCTTCAGAGACTGGAGTCTCACAACTACAAGGAGCTATATAGACAGTCCAGAACAAACACTGCTAGTGATATAAATGAACCATTATTTTGTAATTATTTTTGAAGAGGTTAAGCGTAATCTACTTTGCATTTCACCCTAAAGGCAGGCACAAGTTCTAGCAAAATTAATCACAGTATTTTCTTGACAAATCAGAGGCACAACAAGCCCCTGACACAAGAAATTCTTTGTCCTTTATTTTTTTTACTCTTTTCATACTGATTTATTTTTGCCACTGTTGTTTCAGAAAGGCTTTTACTTAGTCTAAATATGCTTCATAATTTGAGTTTTGGTCCATACTCTCAGGTTCCATCAGCAACAGCAAACTGAAGTTCAGAACTGTCTGCTTCCAGTGCACATGGGTATTTTGTTCTTAAAGAAAACTATTTTGGTTCAAGTGGTTCAGATTCTTTATATTTATTATAAAACATGCATCTGCCCAGCAGAGGTTAACTCACCATTTGTCCCCACATGCTCACTACCTCTTCCGTTATTTTGCTGAATGACTCACAGGTGCATTCTGAGAGTCAGCTGGTAGCAGTGAATGCATTCCATCTTTCCCTTTTTCAAGTTTGACCAAGTCCAATCCTCCATTTATCACTAATGTTTTTCTTCTATAGAGCATTAAAAGAGCAATTGAGTTCATACTACTAGACTACTGACAGTAAAGTTTCCCTCTAGACTTTTTGCAGTTAGGATGATATAACTCTGTTTGTTTGTAGTTATACCTATCCAGGCTTGTGTCTTTACACAGCAGCATTATAGATCTGTTGAACTCCACTTGACAAAATTTCTCCTGCAACGTGCAACTGAGCCTTGAATCCCATTTTTTTTCACGCATTCCAGCTACATCTACTCTTCATTTTGTCAGCTTTGATAGCAGCTTTCATTCAAATAATCTTGCTGAATAGCTAGATGCTTTTTCTGTCTTCTCACTGTTTTGAATACACGACCCAATACTTCAAGATCTTACACCAAAATGCCAGCAACAAAAAACAACACTCTGCTGCACATACATCAAGTACATTGCAGACAAATTTTAAGTGCCACAAGGCATTACAGTGCATGATCAAGGAACTGCAAAGCTAAGCAGTCACCTTAAGTAGGTTCTTTCTAGCTTGTTACCCTTGCCAGCTATACATATGCATTTACAATTTTAGAAACAGGCATTTCTATATCAAAGGACAAGACAGATTGCACAGCAGGAAACATTTAGTCTTTACAACTGTTAAGACAAGTAACAGAGCAGATAAGGTTTCTAAGTTTCATTACTCGGGTGCTGTTAGAGGTGAGTAAGGTTGCAAGAACCATCTTGTGAGTTAAAAAAAAAAAAAGTAGAGGCCCAGTAACTTCTAAAAATAGGAAGAGTGAGGAGGCAAAGCCATAAACAGAAAAACAAAGTTGTTAAGAGCTACAGAATATGTTATCCAGTGTCTTAATTCTCTTAATTTAAATGAAACTGAAAGCAACGAACTGATCCAGAAGAACAATGTCTCTGAAAACGGAACCACTGTTTCACTGTAAATATTCAACTATTGTGCCAGACAATAATAAATCATGCAAACATGTCCTGTCCTATTAGAAAAACTTCCAAAATGCTGAGCTAGATTATATCCTATGTAAAAGAACATTTTGTTGAAACTCCAATTTAACCCCCCCAAAAAATCCTACCATTTCAAATCAATTAAGATCTCTCCATTCTTACATAATCCTCAGAACTCGACTGCTATTAATGGTGGGGAGGGAAATAACATCTACAGGGCATTTACAAAATATACATCCTTTACGGTGATGTTTGTTTCATAAAATGTATTGAAAGAGGCCCATTAAAAAGTCTGTTAGGAAACCATCGATGCAAGATATTTACAGACTAAAAGAATCTATTTAGAATGAAGAAACTGTATGAGAAATTTATCACATAGAGATCACACAAAGAAGAACAGTAGCCTACTATGGAAGTCTGCTTCTCAAATGTTCACATGAATCAGCTTACTGTTTTTTTAAGTAAGACCTTACTTTAATAAAGAAAATAAGTTATCTATTAGATAAGGTCAGATCATATTTACATGGAGCTAGTAGGTAAAGAGGAATAGATAATCTTAATGGGTAAGGAAAGAAGATGTCTATAACCACCTTCTGCATATGAATAAATTAAAATATTGTTCGAGCAGAGCCAGATCCAATGCAAAGACAGCCAAAGGCTCTGCCAAACATACTGCTATATTCCACGTGGCATACCAGTGTTTAACCAAGTACTGTCCTAAGAGCTGCCTAATTGGAAGTCACTGTTCCAATAATACATAATCTCTTTCTTTGATTTGAATTGTCCTTGAAATTAATTTTCTCTGAATGAAGCCATTCCCTGAGAAACTAAATGCCAGTTTTTCTAAAGGACGAAAAGTAGTGCTCATAGAAATTTAAATGCTAATAATTTTCATCAACAGTGACTTTGAAAGTTTGCCAAATAAGGTTTGTTAAACATCTCTTTTCCTGCATTTCAATTATTTTTCTCAGGTCACAATAAAAAAAAAAAGGCTACAATAAAAGCACTGTTGTAATGAAGATTTTATTGTGCTTAAATATAGTGTTACCTTTAGTCAGATATAAATGCATTTAACATTAGATTAGAAATTCATCAAAAGCACTTGGTGCATAAACATGTAATGAAACCAAAAAGTAGGTAAAATTCATTAAAATAGGTTTGTAGTGGGTCTATAGAGTTTTATACCTTGTGTGTGATACAAACACTAGCAAATTAATTCTTGCAAGATCTTTGCTGGCATAGGGACAAATAGATAAGTTGTTTAAATGGGTATTTTCCATTAAATAAACAAAATCATTAGACTGAGCAGGGGCACTGTGATGACCTCCTTTAACTTGCATTTTAAGTTCCACATCTATTTTTCTATTTCATCGGTATTTACTGTTTAGGACTTAGGGTACTGAGTAGACAATTTTCCCTCTCTGGATACATGAAAATAACACCTCTAACACTTTATTTATTCACATTGTAAAAATATTCTCTACTAGAAATCAATAAAGGAACACTTATTGCTTCTAAAACATCAAGCCCTCAAAAGCTTTTCCTGCCATAGTGTTGTGAAATGGGAGTGGAGTACTTTTGTTAGCCTGAATATACTGTCATATTTCCATCAAACATGAGTTGACTGCAGACTAATATTGGATTTTGAGTAGAAATCAACTAAGAAAGAAAAATAATCACTTGTATGAAAGAAAAAGGTAAGGGTGACCTACAGGAACTATTCCTTTGAGGCACTTCACCAAGGAGAAAGGAAAGCACTCCATCTGTTTTGAAGTTGACAGGAAATTATTTAATGGCCCGTGTGTAGAAGTTAAGAACCAATCATCTAATAATAATACATACTGCAGCTCTGCAATAAGGCAAAAAAAATTTAAGTAAGTTAAAATAAATTAAGGTAAAATAAATACTGTGCTTAGGTAGTTAGTTACAAGTGCTGTAACAAACTTCAACAATACCCTTCACTATCTGACAAAGCATTTCCTAACAGCAAGTATAAGTCAAAGTACCCTTTGTAGCAACAAAAGTTTTCCTAAAACTATTCATAATATCTCCTGACAGACTGCCTCTTTTCTAAAGTCCTACCAGAATAAAGATCTGATGTTACTGATGATCCTGATGTACTCAGATTATGGTACTGATGAGGGGAGAATTCATCCCAAGAAAATGCCATAGAAAGAGATTAAAAAGATGCTACAATTTATAGCTCCAAAAAGAAATAAACTGCAAAATAAATGTTATTGTCAGATTATTATGTTAATACCCTCTTCGGGTTTTCCATTTTTTATTTGCCACATTTTTCTGGAGTTATCTTAACATGAAAGTCACATTTTAGGAGTTATTCACATCCCACTTCCTTAAACACATTTAACAGTCTGAACAACTGAAGGTTTCTCCTGTCCATGGTAGGACACTGAAAAAAAAATTAAATTAAAACAAATTAAATTAATTTTCCCAAATTAAGTCCGCTTTGCCTGTAATGGTAATTGGTAAGCGATCTCCCTATCTGTAACTCAGTGCATAAGCTTTTCCATTTTATGAAAGAGAGGCTGGGTGGGCATCCAGCTGCCAGTCAATGTCAACTCACCACAAGAACATATTCATTCATGGATTCATATATATATATAAATCTGCACATAACAAATATATTTGATACAGATACCTAAATAAGATAAAAGCAGAGATCACTCCATCTGTTAAGAACAGAAACAACTAATAAACTTAAAATATATCATTCCTTCCCTGGATGGAAAGATGACATTAAAATTGCAAGATGCCACTGACTTTTCAGTGCTTTATAAAAGCGACTGTTTGCTGTCCCTTGTAAATGCCTGTAACTTACTCCTGCATTTTTCAGAAATGAACTTTTCTTCCTCCTTCACTTTGTATGTAAAAATCTTGTAGATCAATTTTGATTTAAAAGGTAGTTAGGGTAATACTGCAAGGCAGCCAAATATATAGCAGCCTTTACTTCTACTTGGACATAGTTCACAATGATAACATTAAAAGACAACTCGCATTACCCAGTGCTATATTATTAGCAGAAATTACTAGACTCTATTGTTGGTAGTCTTACAGGTTTGTAATAATAAGATTCTATAAGAAGCACAGTTCAGAGCAACTTCTGTGTAAATCCTGCACCAGAGGTGGAAAGCATGAGGACACCAGGTTCCACCTAATCCTTCAGGTGGCTGACCACAAGTTCAGTTGCTTATGCTGGGTAGGCTGTGGTGTGTCAAATACAGCACTTGCTTACTTGACCCTCTTGCTAGCATTTACTCTCTTTCCTACTTTAAAATGTTTGAGACTTGGTTGGCTACATAGCAGTTTAAGACTTGATTGTTTTTCTTACAGAGGAAAAAAAAAAAATAAAATAGAACTATATTGACCTTTTCAAGACAAGTGCCAACAGAGATAGCATTCCCACAGAAGTGCTTTATTTCTGAATAATCAAGTCTGGCAGAAGCTCTGGTGTGATGGGATCAGACACTGCCATCTCCAGTAAGATTAGGATAAAAATCTGTCCCAGCTAATAATAAAAATAGTAATAATAATAATAGAGAGAGATTGTGCAATCTTTCTCTCTTGAGTTTAGTAAATCAGTTCCCTTTGATATCTAGAAAAGAAAGAAGAGTAAATTTCTAATTTTCCATGCCATCTCCAATTAACTGCAGTTATCTGCATATTGTTAAAAATAATGAAGAATTTAGGAGTGGTTTCTTGTATGTTTTATCTGTAATTTCTAATCCTCATTTGGACTTTAATACTTTAACAGTTTAAACATAACAATTACGTAAAATTAAAAAAAAAATTAATTGAATCAAGTCAAATCAACTTATTAATAGGATATTTATAAGTCCAGCACATTAATTACAAAGCATGTATTTCAGAAAATTACCTTTTGTGTATTTCACATAAATGAAACAAATTGTCATTTCGTACTTAAATGGTTCCAAAATATTTTTTTTTTTTTTTTTTTGTATAGGTTGCTTTCTTGTGACTCTATACAGCCTCCTAAGTCTTGGAATCACCTTTGTCAACCCACTTCAAGGACCCTAACAATGGCTTTAAACAACACATACCTGGTTTTCTCTTGAGTTATCCTGAACACAGAGCCCACTTTAAGCATAACTACTACCCTCTCACTGCATTAATTACACTTACTCACAGACTTCCGCCAACTTACTGCTATCTCCACACCAGTACTCTTCAAAGTATCCCCACAAACCAAGTACATTTCTTATAGGTGCTCCACTACTGTTCTCCCTTCTATAAGTGACAAGAACAAGCATTTGCATATAAAAACTTATCTTATTTCAGCATTGTAAGTCTTAAACATAGCAGCTTGAAGCTACTCCAAGCAAACAGACACTCTTTAATCCATGATGAAGAACCTAACAAATACCCTACCATGTCCGACCAGTGATCTCTTTAGCCCAGCACTCTCTCACCAAGAGCTGCAGTAAGACATCTTACTTAAAAGACCAGCAGGTCAACTCGTAGCTCAGGGAGTGGTGCTACAGCCAGGGCTTTGGGTATCTAGACCACGGGGCGTGCTTTCAGAAGCCCGGTCTACTAGGGGCGGATGGCGTGCACCTAGCTGAGAAGGGGAAGAGTGTGCTTGGACAAAAACTTGCGAGACTCATCCAGAGGGCTTTAAACTAGTGTTGCTGGGGGAGGGGCAGCACAGTTCAGCCCCCTGCTGTCAGCATGGCGCCAGTGCCAGCAACGAGGGTCCAGAAGCTGAGGAAGGATCACAGGTATGTGCAAATGAACTTAAACTGCGGTCCCAAAGAACTCCTGTCGCTCCAGCCAGCAAGTGGGCTTTGTCGGGGGCCCAGCTGAAGTGTCTCTATACCAATGCACGCAGCATGGGGAATAAACAGGAAGAGCTGGAGATGCGTGCATACAAGCAGGGCTACGACCTTGTTGGCATCACGGAGAAGTGGTGGGATGACTTGTGGAGAGTCAACATGGAGAGTCAACATGGAGGGGTATAGGCTTTTTAGAAAGGACAGGAAGGGGAGACGAGGAGGGGGTGTCACTCTCTACATCAGCAACCAGCTGGAGTGTGTGGAGCTCTGCCTGGGGATTGAGGAGGAGCTAACAAAGAGCTTATGGGTCAAGATTAGAGGACGGGAACGGACAGGGGACGTTACGGTGGGGGTCTGTTACAGGCCGCCTGGCCAGGAGGACAGAGCAGACGAGGCGCTCTGTAGCCAGAGAGGAGCAGCCTCACGGTCACAAACCCTGGTCCTCATGGCGGACTTCAACCACCCTGACATCTGTTGGAGAGACAACACGGCAGGGCACAGGCAGTCCAGGAGGTTCCTGGAATGCGTGGATGACAACTTCCTCCTGCAGGCGACAGAGGAGCCGACAAGGAGGGGTGCCATGCTCGACCTTGTGCTCACCAACAGGGAGGGACTGGTGGGGGATGTGAAACTAAAGGACAGCCTTGGCTGCAGCAGTCACGACACGGTGCAGTTCAAGATCCACGGGGCAGCGAGGAAACTACATGGCAAGCTCTCTGCCCTAGACTTCAAGAAGGTGGACTTGGGCCTCTTCAGGGACCTGATGGGCCAAGTGCCATGGGAGGCGGCCCTGGAGGGAAGAGGGGCCCAGGAAAGTTGGTCCATATTCAAGGAGCACCTCCTCCAAGCTCAGCAGAGGTGCATCTCAATGAAGAACAAGTCGGGCAAAAAGGCCAGGAGGCCCACATGGATGACCAAGGAGCTCCTGGACCAACTGAAAGTGAAGAAGGAAGCCTATAGAGGGTGGAAGCAGAGACAGGTAGCCTGGGAGGACTACAAAAAGGCTGCGAGAGCGGCCAGGGATCGGATAAGGAAGGCTAAAGCCCTGACGGAATTGAATCTGGCCAGGAATATATAAAGCAACAAGAAAGGCATCTATAGGTATGTAGGGGACAAAAGAAAGTCCAAGGAGAACATAGGCCCCCTCCGGAAGGAAACCGGTGTCCTGGTTACCCAGGACATGGAGAAGGCTGAGGTACTCAATGACTTTTTTGCCTCAGTCTTCACCAATAAGGGCTCTTGTCTCACCACCCAAGGTGTAGAAGGCACAAGTAGAGTCTGGGAGGATGAAGAACCACCCACTGTACTCGAAGAGCAGGTTCGGGATCATCTGAGGAACCTGAAGGTGCACAAGTCCATGGGACCTGATGAGATCCATCCGTGGGTACTTAGGGAACAGGCGGATGAAGTTGCCAAGCCACTGGCCATTGTATTTGAGAAGTCATGGTGGTCTGGTGAAGTCCCTGATGACTGCAAGAGAGGGAACATAACCCCAATTTTGAAAAAGGGGAACAAGGAGGACCCAGGCAACTACAGGCCAGTCAGCCTCACCTCTGTGCCTGGCAAGGTCATGGAGCAGATTCTCCTGGAAACCATGCTAAGGCACATGGAAAATAAGGAGGTGGTTGGTGAGAGCCAACATGGCTTCACCAAGGGCAGATCGTGCCTGACCAATTTGGTGGCCTTCTATGATGGGGTAACAGCATTGGAGGACCAGGGACGAGCAACGGATATCATCTACCTGGACTTCTGCAAAGCATTTGACACTGTCCCGCACGACATCCTTCTCTCTAAACTAGAGAGACATGGGTTTGATGGATGGACCACTCAGTGGGTAAGGAGTTGGCTGGATGGCCACACTCAGAGAGTGGTGGTCAACAGCTCGATGTCCAAGTGGAGACCAGTCACAAGTGGCGTCCCTCAGGGGTCCGTGCTGGGCCCGGCCCTGTTCAACATCTTTGTTGGCGACATGGACAGTGGGATAGAGTGCACCCTCAGCAAGTTCGCCGATGACACCAAGCTGTGTGGTGCTGTCGACACACTGGAAGGGAGGGATGCCATCCAGAGGGATGTTGACAGGCTGGAGAGGTGGGCCTGTGCCAACCTCATGAAGTTCAACCAGGCCAAGTGCAAGGTCCTGCACCTGGGTCATGGCAATCCCAGGCACAAATACAGGCCGGGCAGGGAATGGATTGAGAGCAGCCCTGAGGAGAAGGACTTGGGAGTGCTGGTGGACGAGAAGCTCAACATGAGCCGGGAATGTGCTCTTGTGGCCCAGAAGGTCAACCGCATCCTGGGCTGCATCAAGAGGAGCATGGCCAGCAGGTCGAGGGAGGAGATTCTCCTCCTCTACTGTGCCCTGGTGAGACCCCACCTGGAGTACTGTGTCCATTCTGGAGCCCCCAACATAAGAAGGACATGGACCAGATGGAGAAGGTCTGGAGGAGGGCCACGAAGACGATAAAAGGGCTGGAACATCTTTCCTATGAGGACAGGCTGAGAGAGTTGGGGCTGTTCCGCCTCGAGAAGAGGAGGCTCTGGGGAGACCTTCTATCGGTCTTCCAGTACCTCAAGGGGGTCTACAAGAAAGATGAGAAGAGACTGTTCAGTAGGGCCTGCTGTGATAGGACGAGAGGTAATGGTTTTAAAATAAAGGGAGGTAGATTTAGATTGGATATTAGGAAAAAATCTTTTACAGTGAGGGTTGTAGAACACTGGAACAGGTTGCCCAGAGAGGTGGTGGAGGCCCCATCCCTGGAAACGTTCAAGGCCAGGTTGGATGAGGCTCTGAGCAACCTGATCTAGTCAGGGATGTCCCTGCTTCTTGCATGGGAATTGGACTAGGTGACCTTTGAAGGTCCCTTCCAACTCTAACCATTCTATGACTCTAAAAAGACATTGTCATCCTTATCACTACTTATAATACATTCTCCTTCACTTCCCAGAAGAGGAAGCTCCTCCTCCCACAAATATATCATTTCCTATTTCTTTTGGTCCTATTACCCCTGAATTTGTCTAATGTTCTTTGAAACTGCTGAACTTTCGAAGTTGTCACCAAGTGGTTCCACCAATTCCCTAGCTAACTTAATTTTTAAAAAATTAAATACACTTCTCAATATCAGCTGAAGGTTTCTTTGCAAGATATGCAGAATTCTAAAACAGTTTCTGAAGAATGTCCTGTTTACATCTATCTGGCTACATTTAATGAGTGTTTCTGTCATCTTCATTTGGGCAAGCCTTTCATATTTTCATTGCTATCCTTTTCCTTTTAATGCTGTCCTGTCTTTAACTTTCCTATCAAGTCACATGCATTTTATACTCCATAGCTTTAGTTGGGCTTTTTCTGAATTACCATACAGTTTACTTACACCTTGAAGAAGTCATTTTTAGAATAGCTTCTGGATTGCTCGTAAGCATGAGTATCCTGCTTGACCATCTGCCTTTTTAATTCAGTTCCCTGTACTGAAGTTGAATGCCTGTATAATAGATCTACTTTGGTTGTTCTCTCCTGGTACAATATTAAGGTAATGATCATTCTCTCCTCCTCTCCTAATCCAACCTCCTAGATCCCATGTATCACTCAAAACCATTCCCAGAACAGTTCCTTTTCACATTTGTTACACGAATATTGGAAACAGTCATTTGTTGCATTCAAAGCTTTTATCATCTCACAACATCCTGAAGAGGAATCGATTCAGCTCACATGCATAGCTAAATCTCCCACTTTATTGCCACAAAATTTGCAGCTTCTCTAATCTCTCTTAAAATTTTCTCAGCACAAATATCATGTGATCCAAGAGCTATTAATACAGTATAATATTATATTATTAGAAGGAATTTCCACTCACAAGATTTCACACAATAGGCTGCTTCTCCCCACAAAACATTTTCATGCTACTACACTTCACACTATCTTTTATGAAAAGTGCCACTTCCCTGCCTGTCCATCTAATCATTTCAGAAAAGTTGGCAGCATATTAATACACACCAGTGATTATTCTCCTTCTATCAGGCTTCCAACACATCTATTATAAAGCAGTTGTCATTTGATAACTAGCATCTTTGTTTCTTCATCTTATATTTTAGGCTTAAAATAATGTAAAAGCATATATAAGGTTTGCTCCAGCTCTGCTGCTCAGTATTTCACATACCAGTTAAGTTATATATTCAGTTTAATGTTTTCAAAGAATTCTAGTAAGAGATTCTTTTGATAATATTGTTGCCAAAAAGGCTTTTCCAATTTTTTTCATTGATCTGCAACCATGAGTATAATCCTTATAAATCTTAAGCACTTGATATTTCTTATTATTTCTTTCTCTTTCAAGTCTCTAACTAGCCTTCATATCAATTCTTCTTTCTTTTTGCCTTAAAAAGAAACGTTATCAGAAAAATCAAAGATCATTTATGTAAGCCATTCACATTCATCGCTTTACTTTCAGAACTTCTCAATTCCTTCCCCCTCCCCTGCCTCAGCCAAGGAGAGAGTCATAGACCATACCTTACTTTCACACCGATGCCTTTAAGGCAGTGCTTTCACTCATTACTTTTATTCTTTCAGCTGCTGACACAAAGCTAATGATTTGAGTGATCCAGAGTCTTTTATCTGTTTGTTTCTTGGGGCATTGCACAAACCATCATATTTTCTTGCAAATATTTTAAGTGTATGTACACTTTTCAGTCACAATCAAATCTTTTCTCAAGTATTCACTCTGCCACACGCTGACCTCTATTTCCAGATTCTGAACTAACAGTCTCCTCCCACATTCCCTATGTAGAAGTAAATCTACGTGTTCTTATTAAAAATGAGCTGGGTTTTCTATTTTGTCCTTGCCTACTTCTTTCATACATATATTGTGCTACGTTTGTGTAGTGGCAGGGGTTACAGTGGCAGCTTCTGCAAGAAACTCTTAGAAGTTTCCCATTTATCCAGTGGATTCAGCTGGGCCAAGGGCAGACCCACCACTCACCAGGGCTGAGCCAATTGGTGATGGTGATAACGTCTCTGTGATACCATATTAAAGAAGGGGAAAATAAAACAGAAGTGTGGGCAGAGAGTGGGAGGCATGAGTCGCACGAGCAGCCTTCACCCTCTGGCCTCCCAGCAGGTAGCTATATGGGTTCATCTCAGGCCGGCCAGGCCCCAAGAAGTGAAGAGAGGAGATGTGAAAAGAACATGAGACACATCTACCTGAGTGTTCTGGTTTTGTTTGGGGGGGGGGGGGGGGCTAAGGTGGCAGCTTCTGTAGGAAACTGCTAGAAGTTGCTCCCCTTTGTTCAGGGGACTTGGCCAGGCCTAGGGCGGACCTACTGCTGGCCAAGGCCGAGCCAATTGGTAGCAGAATGTTCCATGATAACACCTCTGCGATAACGTATTTAAGAAGGGGGAAAACAGGAAAAAAAGAAGATGTGAAGCAGCTGAGCAGGGGCAGAGAGGGGGAGGCACGAGATTTGTGGGCCTTGCAGGCCTCACTCTCTGGCCTCCCGCCGGGTGGCCGACTTGGCCTGGCTGCAAGAAGTGGAGAGGAGATGAGATGTGAATGAGATGTAAAAAGATCCTGAGAGGCATCTGCCTGAGCCTGTTGTGAAGAATTTTTCTTGTGAGAGGAACAGCTGCAGATGCCAAGGTCAGTGAAGAAGGAGGGGGAGGAGTAATATGGCTCCTGGCCAAGATTCCCCTGCAGCCTGTGGTGACGACCATGGTGGAGCAGGTTGTCCCCCTGCAGCCCATGGAGGTCCACGGAGGAGCAGAGATCCACCTGCAGCCCATGGAGGACCCCACACTGGGGCAGGTGGAGGCCTGAAGGAGGCTGTGGCCCATGGAGGGCCCGCTGGGGCAGCTGTTCTGGAGGGACTGCACCCCATGGAAGAGATGACCCACGCCGGAGCAGTTTCAGGAAGGACTGTGGCCCGTGGGAGGGACCCCACGATGGAGCAGAGGAGGAATGCGAGGAGTTCTTCCCCCGAGGACAAAGTAGCGGCATGAAACAATGCGTGGTGAACTGACCATGACCCCCATTCCCTCTTCCCCACTGTGCCACTCAGGGGGTGGGAGAAGGTAGTAGAGATAATGTTAAGCTTGGGAAGAGGGAGGGGTCGGGGAAGGTTATCTTGTTCCCTGTCTCATTCTCCTGCTAGTTTTAGAAGTAAATGAGTAGTTTTCCCCAAGTCAAGTCTGTTTTGCCTGTGACAGTAATTTTAAGGATTTTCTCCCTGTCCTTACCTCAAACCTTGAGCCGTTTTTCTTATATTATCTCCCTCTATTCTCTCGGAGGGCGAGATTCACTCTTGGGGGGAGTGAGAGAGAGACTGCGTAGTCTGGTCCTGATTGGGGCTGAACTACGACACTGAGCCTGACTGTGAAGCATTTCCTGTGAGAGGAATGGCTGCAAACACCAAGGTCAGTGAAGAAGGAGGGGGAGGAGTAATGTTGCTCCTGACAAGATTCCTCTGCAGCCCATGGAAACCCAGGAAGAGGGGAGGGGTGGGGGCGAGTTCTGGGGTTCTTTTTTCTCTCTCATTATCCTACTTTGCTTTTATTATTGACAAATTGAAATAGTTTTCCCCAAGTAGACTCTGTTTTGCCTGTAACAGTAACTTGAATGATCTCTCCCTGTCCTTATCTCAAACTTCGAGCTTTTTGTTATATTCTCTCTCCCTCATTCCTTCGAAGGGTGGGGAGAATGCTTGAGCAACTGCATAGCTTGGTCCCAACCCGGGGCTAAACTACAATAACATGATCTTAGACTTCTTTGAGGTTACAAATTGATTCCAAGACAAGAATAAACTCTGAGTCAGTAAATAAAGTGCACTTAGTCTTTAATAAGTTGCTACAAGAATACTATCAGCAACTGATGCTTTGATAACTCTCATTCTTCCAGCTCAAAGTTTTAACTTTTATAATTATGTTGCTTTCACAAAATGGTTCAATTGCTGTTAAGTGACAAAAAAAAAAAAAAAAAGCTTTATAACAAGTAAAAAACTGAGAAGAAAATACTCTATATACTATCCATAGCCCTTACATGGACTTATTATCACTATCACTACTATTATTAAACAAGCAGCATAGTGAAAACATATCCTCTAATAAGCTATGAAGACTGTTGTCTGTAGGTCAAAAAAGTTATCATTTCCCTCTGCTCCCCTTCTCTCTCAGGGAGAAGTATCTGAAGTACTTCTTCAGTGTGTGATTCCTCACGTCAAGAAAAATATAGATATATTGGAATGAGTACTATAGAAAGTCATCAAGATGATAAGAGGGCTGAAACATAAGACGCATACAGAAAGGTGGAGAGAGCTGTCAGTCTTGAGAAGGATAAAGGGGAAAAGAACCCTTACTGTTTTCTCAAAGTACCTAATAAAAGGCTACAAGTAAGAAGGAACTAGATTCTCCTTGGAGGTGCACAACGAGTAAGAGGTAAGAGATACAATTTGCAACAAAAGATATTCCAAGATAATGTTATGAAGAATTTTCACAGCTATGGTGACAAACACGAGAACAGGTTGTTCATCCACACATCTCCATCTTTAGAGATATCTCAAACTCAGTCCCAAGCAACAAGAACTAGGCTGACTCTCCTTTTATGAAGGCTATTGGACCAGATGACCTCCAGAGGTTCTTTCCAAATCAAATAATTCCATGATTGAAAAATGTGTCTCTGACCTGTCTTCAGACATCCTCAACAAGAGTGATTTTTTTTTCCCTGTACAGTCTTTGCTACATGTTACTACTCGCTATTTTTCCTAGACTCCAAAGCTAGACCCTCTTTTACTTTTTTATTCTTGCAGTAATGTTTCTTTCATACCTCCATAGCATCTTCAGTTATTTTGACTGCTTCAATACCCATTCAGAATCAACATAATTTATAACTTCTATTCAAACATCTGTTAAAGCTTCAAACCCATTCTATACTGTTCTGTATTCCTTTTTCTAGCAGAAATTCCTCAATGGCTTATTTACATACACATCAGACTTCCTCTTCTGGATCAACACTGAAATACTTTTGGCACATCAGCTGGCAAAAAGCAGCAACTAAACATTTGAGTAATTAAATCTGATTTAACTTAATCAGAATAAAATTTGCTTAAAGCATCATTGAACATTCTGCTCCCTACTTCCACAACTAGATACCTCTTCTTACACAATGACTTCAATGAAAAGAGTGCATAAGCAGATCCTTCAGCAGAGTGGAAATCAGCTCACTCTTTGCATGCTGTCATTCGGCTACAGAATCATTTTCAACCTCTCGTTTTTCTGGCTTTAGAGACACTCAAGGACTGTTCCCAAATTGAGGCCAGTGAGTAGCTTGCTGATTGTACTTTAGAAAGCAAAGCGTTAAATCTCCTCAACACAGAGAAGCAAAGAAAATTGAATGTCTTCAGTTTCTTTAGTGAGTTTTGTTATAATCAACAACTTATGTATAACCTACAAAGAAGTGTCCCTTCTCTCTGTGGTCAAAAACAGAAGCAGCTACTTTGTTGTCCTTTGTATCAGAATTCATGCGATTAATAGGAGATACTGAGATGCCTGGTGCTGTCTAATTTTTTGTTTAAGCATTCATGCCAATTTCTGTAAACCACTCAATTGAACAATGATAAAATTTAGTTCCATGTTGCCCTTTGCACCTACTTACTGTTCTAACTAAAATATATAGTGACTCTGCTTCCTTTGAAAAATTAAGACGATGGCACACATATTATTATGAGAGATATTTCAAAACCTGAAAAAAAAAAAAAAAGATTAAGCAGTAAGCTCCACCTGTAAAAAAAATTTAAATTTGTCCCTGCAGGCTATAGCCTATTAATCGTTCCCCGCTGTCCTGGTTCTGGCCAGGATAGAGTTAATATTTACCTGAGCTGGGTGGAGAACTGAAGCTGGTAGCCCCTATGGCTGGGATAGTTAACTAATTAGTTAACAGCTGGGGTTAATTTACCCAAATTAGCCAAAGGGCTATTCCATCCCATCTGACATCATGCTCAGTATATAAGTGAGGAGGGTGCTGAAGGGAGCCCCTGCTACTTGGAAGAGACTGGATGTGGATATCTGTTGTGAGCTATTGTACTGTATTTGTGTTCTATCACTGTCTTGTTTTCTTCTGTCATTACTGTTAAATTTACTTTTTGTTCAATCTCAACCCGCGTGTTTGGTTTTTTTTCTGGTTTTCTTTTGTTTGTCAAATCTCCTCCTATTCTCTCGGAGAGTGGGGGGAGTGAGAGAGGGACTGCGTAGTCTGGTCCCTGTTGGGGCTGAACTACGACACCCGCCATCCCACTTAGTATAAGAGTATACTTCACTTATTTTTCAACTGTAGATCAATTAACTCTTCTATTAGGTTTTGTCAAAACAATGTATTCAGTCCATTCAGTTAAACTTCAAAGGGACATTAATCTTGTTAACTCTTATGTTCTCAATGTTTGTGGAGATTCATAGTCCTCTTCTGAACCATTAGCATGTTCATGTTTGGCCTGAACATCATCTTGTCTCTCAAATCTTACTATTCAACTACACATAGGAAAGAGTATTTCCTTCATTGGCTTTTAAACCCTACAACCTACAAATTCAGGGAACATTCTTGGGAATTCTCCTAATATTATAAAGGCACCACAATTATCTTTTAGAGATATTCTAATAGATTCAAGCAAAAATATCTATCGTCTATGAGGTTTTCTTACCTTTTTATCTATGCACAACATTTTTAATAATAATAAGTATCAACATGAATAAACTGTAATACTCAACTCAGTGGAAATACTGCCAGAGCATAAAAGATAGCTTTGACAAAAGCAGAATAAAGTTCTTGGTCAAGGTAAAAAAAAATATTGGATAATATATACCACAGCATATTTTGAAAAACTGAGAAACTTGAAAATGGCATGCACTATATTAAATAAAAATATTGAAGTGAAATTTGCAAAATGAACTAAAAATATAATCATGTCTTTTCAATTTGAAAAGGAATTAATCATTGCACCCCTTTGACTTCCTCAAAGTACTAAGTTTCTGATATCAGTCAAGAACAAGGGGAAAAAAAAGTGTCAAGAAGTAACAGTGAAAATATAGACATTTCATATATATCTGAGGTAGAATAATCTAAGCTACTAGTGAGACAATGTACTTCGAGAAAGGGAGAAAAGGTTTAAAAATACGAATACTTGCAAATATTTTTGTTTTCCACAAGGCTTTAAAAGCTGAAGAAGCTAAGAAAAATATCAAAGGAGATAAGGAATTGGTTGGATGGCCACACTCAGAGTTGTGGTCAATGGCGCAATGTCCAAGTGGAGACCAGTGATGAGTGCTGTTCCTCAGGGGTCCGTGTTGGGCCCGGCCCTGTTCAACATCTTTATCGGCGACATGGACAGTGGGATAGAGTGCACCCTCAGCAAGTTTGCCGACAACACCGAGCTCTGTGGTGCATCAACACACTGGATGCCATCCAGAGGGACCTTGACAGGTTGGAGAGGTGGGCCCGTGCCAACCTCATGAAGTTCAACCAGGCCAAGTGCAAGGTCCTGCACCTGGGTCGGGGCAATCCCAAGCACAAATACAGGCTGGGTAGAGAATGGATTGTGAGCAGCCCTGAAGAGAAGGACTTGCTGATGGAAAAGAAGCTCAACATGAGCCAGCAATGTGCACTTGCAGCCCACAAAGCCAACTGCATCCTGGGCTGCATCAAGAGGAGCGTGGCCAGCAGGTCGAGGGAGGTGATTCTCCCCCTCTACTGTGCCCTGGTGAGACCCCACCTGGAGTACTGCATCCAGTTCTGGAGCCCCCAACACAAGAAGGACATGGACCAGTTAGAGAAGGTCCAGAGGAGGGCCATAAAGATGACTGGAGGGCTGGAGCACCTTTCCTATGAGGACAGGCTGAGAGAGTTGGGGCTGTTCAGCCTGGAGAAGAGGAGGCTCCAGGGAGACCTTATAGCAGCCTTCCAGTACCTAAAGGGGGCTTATTAGAAAGATGGGGAGAAGCTTTTTAGCAGGGCCTGTTGTGACAGGATGAGGGGTAAGGGTTTTTAAATAGAAGGAAGCAGATTCAGACTAGATATAAAGAAGAAACTTTTTACAATGAGGGTGGTGAAACACTGAAATAAGTTGCCCAGAGAGGTGGTAGATGCCTTATCCTCGTAAGCATTCAAGGCCAGGTTGGATGGGACTTTGAACAACCTGATCTAGTTGAAGGTGTCCCTGCTCACTGCAAGGGAGTTGGACTAGATGACTTTTAAAGGTCTCTTACAACCCAAACTATTGTATGATTCTATAAAGGTTGCTACGGGTCTATCAGAAAGTAAAAGCTTCAAGGTTTTTAAGACACTCCTCCTTCATGGAACCAAAACACATCAATTGTCATATGCATTCTGAGGGTAAATACCTCACCTTCTGGACTATAGATTAAGTCATATTATTTTATTAAAGTATTCTGACAAAATTTTATAAATATTTTTTCTAATGTGACTGTACAAAAGTCTTTATTATCCAGAAGTATTTCTTGGACTTTTCTGGTACAATTTTATTTATAGGTCACACAATTTTTGTCACCCTTCAAGTAAAATAGTACAATACTACTGCTTTAAGCGGTCTAGGTTTTTCAAACTTTTTTCTTCATATGTTCCACTTAAAAAACAGAACATTAATGTTCTATTCTGAATTTTTTCATATAGTAGTTAAGCCTCAAGAATTTTAAAAGATATCTCTAAAAGGTGAAAATTAAAGCAATCCATTACTTACCCCTTTTTTGACAACAAAACGTAAGTTCCAATTTGCAAAGCATGTCAGCATTCTCATACTTATCCTCTTCGGCCTTAACCCAAAAACAAGATTCTGTCATTTCCTGAGGCCTGATCTACAAACAAGAAACAAAATAAAATAAAATTTTATGAATTAAATGATTTTGTTATTGTGCAGAGATTATGCTCTTTAGGGTATAAAGCCAATGAAATACTAAAGAGCTCTGTAAAACATGAACTTTTGGTATATAACTCATCTTCAGAATGGTTAATATATTTCTGATTGAAAATGATAATGCTTACAATAAGTCATTTTGGACAAACCGATTCTAACAATACAAAGCAATACAGTCAACATACTCTGTTATCCAAGCTCTAAATGTAGCAAATTATAGAATCATAAAATAGCTTCAGTTGGAAGGGACCTTCAAAGGTCATCTAGTCCAACCCCCCTGCAAGGAGCAGGGACATCCCTGACTAGATCAGGTTGGTCAGAGCCTCATCCAACCTGCCCTTGAACGTTTCCAGGGATGGGGCATCAACCACCACTCTGGGCAACCTGTTCCAGTGTTCCAGCAGTTATCTTTAGTCTAGATTTAAAACTTGGGTAAACTTTAAATAGTATCTGAACACAGCTGGCTTTACTAGATATTAAGTATCTTACTTTCTAGATTGTTGTTTTTATTGTCTCAGAAAACTCTGAAAATCTTTTTACTGACTTATTTTGGTCTAATTAATTATAGTTTCTAAAACTCAGTAGATTGATAGTCCTGGTATACTTGATCCTGTCACAACAGAAAAGAAGAAAAAATAAATAAATAAATGGACCTTACATTTTTTCAGCTATTAAATTTACATAAGTACATTTACATTAAGGACAAATGGAGAGACCTGTCATACTGCTTCCCACAGTTCAGGCTAGACAAATGCAAGACACTTGTTTGGAAACTGTATAGCTATCAGTACAGTGCAGTGGCTGATCCAGTGTAAACAGTTTGCTAAAAGACAAGGCAGAGGAGGAGCCAGGAAGCATGCTGGTATCAAGGTTGTATTATTCTTAACTAGAACTGACTTTTTCAGGCATCTCAGAAAGTCAACAGATACTGAGATGATTCATGAGTCAGTGAAACGCAGTTTTTGGAAAACAATAAAAACTAGAGGCAGAAAGTATTCATATATGACATAATTTTAACTAATGTATCTACTGCTCTGTGTAGTCTTACTCCTGACAAGCTACTATTTACCCTAAGCTCCACATAAGATTTCACATCAAGTGTTTGCCATTAATCAGTACTACCTTGGACCAGTTGAGTCTCTTCATGGTAACCTCAGGTCTGAATTCTTTTTTAGGCTTCATTCCAAATGGCAAAGTACATGAAGGTGGAGACCATTGTGCTCCAGGCAGGCCTGGTAGCGGTGGTGGTGGAGGAGCACCACCGAAAGCCAGACGAATTCCCAAGCCATTCAAAAGTGGTGGAGGAGGAGGGGGAGGTGGTGGTGGTGGAATTGCTCCATTAGAAGGCAGCGGTGGAGGAGGAGGTGGCAGTTGATGTGGTCCTGCAGCTTCCAGTGAAACAACAGATGCATCTCCACACGTTGATGGCAGAAAACCAGGTGGTAAGGGGCCATACTGAAAAGAAAAATGTTCTTACTCAATTTCATATTTTTTATCAACAAAATGCCATAACCATCATAGTGTATAGGCTAAATCCAGCAAGGTAACTCAAAGTTAGTGACATCTTTCTTGTCTAGGACAATCAAATATTAATTATAATGAGGCCAACATGCTTTTGATTTCATAATTAGAAATCTCAATGTTTGAAGTGAACATTCAGACCAGGGAGTACACATCCAAAATGAAAAACTGAAGTGCTGTATCGCATTTGTCATATTTCACTGATCAAAGAAATGTCTGATAAGTATCTTCGTGGCAGTAAATCACAGACTCCGTGGATGGTGTTCCAGAGACCTTTATTGTTAGTCAGCATTAGTCTTTTATAGTCTAAGTTACACGCAAAGTGCACGCACTTTAACCACCTAATTTGATTGGTAGCCATACACTACTGTTCACGCACCTTATGCTTCATTTGGATTGGTAATAGTTTTTTGGTTGTCTTCACTATTTTTGCCTTTGGTATTTCCTTATCTTGTTCTAGTTGCTGTTTTTTTGTTATTGAGCAAGTGGTGTTCAAGGACATAGTCCAAATTCGTCAATATCAAACAGCGCTACTGCACTCTCTGCCTCCACATATCTTGATGAAATTTTATCTAACTAACACAGTTCAGCTCAAATTAAAAAGAAATAACATCCTAGTCTCTAGTGTTCTTACCTATCCTACAGATTACAGAAAAATATTCCAAGGACATTAACATAGGATCTGACTAGATTAGTAATTCTGTTGAAAAACAGATATTTTCCAAGACAGAAGCATTCAACGTTCTACAGAACTGAAGGTACAAAGCGAAGATGAAAAAAAAAAATCCTTCCAAAAAATACAGCTGTGTTACAATGCTTTATTAAATCTGTAGACATACAAAACTAGTGGCCATTCTATTTGTTAAAAGAGAAAACAATTAACATAGAATATGGTAGGTAGATACTAGGTGGACAGGAAAAGTAGTAACAATATAATATTTTACAGTACTTAAGGCCTTTTGAAAACTATATTAACAATTTGTAAGATAATGCACTGATTTCTTATTCTATATACTAAGGACATCTACATTGTCTTGAGATGTGCTTATTAGCACTTCAGTAAGTTAAAAAAAAAAAAAAAAGCATTGATTTTTACTACTTGGAGAACTTCTATCATGGGCCTTTAAACATTAATAAATGTGTACCTGACAAAAATCACAAAAAAAATAAATAAGTAATATTTATTTGCTGGTGATAGCATGGATCAACATTTCAACCAGTAATTATGAGTTGAAACAGTACATTTTATTTTTTAAAAATAGAAGGGAAGGCAATAAACAAATGATTTTTTTAAAGGAAATAGCTGAATCTCAATAAATACAAATAAATAAACAGTATTATTGTTTTGAATTTCTGAACATAACGCACTGTTGACACTGACAAGTAGACAGTGAACAACTAGGCTCTAATAACAAAAGAAATACATGAACAAATACCAAATATAACAGAAGTGTAAAGGAATGAGACTAGGAGAAAGATAGTCGTAATAGGTGGAAGTAGCCATGCTAAGTAGCCAACCAATGCCATGTGGAAATCAAAGATTCCCCTTAAGATGCATTTAAGAATAAGAGTATTAAGTTGCAGTAACTGGTATTTATAAAGCATTTCAAGTAACATTAACAGTGGGATAATTCATGGTATGATAATCTGTGACTGTTAAGGAAAAAGCTATATTTAATACAGTTAGCAAGAGAAAAAGTAAAATATAGGAGAGAAAACCTATTCCTCTCACAAAAAAAAAAAAATTTAATTAAGTTTTCAAGATGCACACATAAAAATACTTTCTTAATTGATGATACACAGCTCTTATTAAAATTATATTTTTAGAAAGCAACAATTTTTGTAACTCCTTTTTTTAACACTTGTCTGATTTTTACATTAACAGTTAATTCTGACCAAAGATCTGAATTAGAATGACATTTTTAAACAGACCAAAGCAGAGTTCAACTAATTTTCCTCACTAAGAAAATTAAACAAGCTCAAAAGTATAAAAAAAACCTTTATGATGAAAACACATATTTTATCACCTTCCTATATGCATGTCTTCCATTAGCCCTTTTAAGACTGTGCCTCTTATTCCAGGAAATAAGGCACAGGAAAAAAAAAAAAAAAAAAAAAAAAATCACTCGGTCACACAGCCTCCTTATACAGATTTTACAGCTGAAGGAGTTACAAGTTAACTCAAGTACTACTCTCAAAAAATCTCAACTACTCCTTTCCATCACATTTAAAAATATCTATTTATGCTTCAAAATTGAAAAATTATCAGGAAATGTTCTTATCCAGCCAGAGGTTATTTCTTTCACTGCTGGATATCCATGGTAAGGCTTCAGCAAAGCAAACTGCGTAATGAATAATTTCCTGTGGAGGGATAAAGATCACAGTGATGAATGCTAATCTAAAAGCATGAGACTTATTACTCTATGTGGTTAATTACTTTGGAAATCTGTGACGCTGAAAGCAAAACCCAAATGAAACATAAGAAACTAGTTTAATTAACAGAGCTCTGGCAAAAAAAAAGAATCATCTGGGAACTCAAATAGCTAATTAACGTCACCCTACAACTCTTTGTATGAAACAGAAATAAAGAAAAATAACAGTCAATAACAATCGATAATAGGATTTTTTTTAAAAATACCTCATCTGTACTACCAGGATCTGCAAAAGATGCAAAATGAAGTCCACTTCAAAAACAATACTTCATACATTCATTTAAACTGTCCTATACCTGCGATTTAAAAGCTTGTAATTCTGCTTCAAGTTCATTGATTCTTTCTTCTTTTTTCCGCAGTAGGGCTTGGGTCTCCTGGTGAACTACAAAATCTTTTTCAAACTAAGGAAAGAAAAAAACAAAAAAAAGGAAGTTGTTGATATTGGTCACTCTGTGTAGTTTCCCTAGATTCCAGTTTTTCCTTTTGTGTTTCTTAAAACTCACATGTTAACAACACTAAGGACATTACAACATACCTGCTGTTCCAACTTCCACATATCCACTGACTAGAAGTACCATCTCTATTACCACTACAAGTCTTTACTATATAAAATGGCATCAAGTACTTAACATATTTTAAGTTGGAATTAGACTGAGAAGCTTGAAAAATTGATGTACAGAAATATAGAGTCTATAAACACAAATGAGCCAGTTCTTATTCTCCCATTATTTATCTTGTTGGAGAAACTGACAGCTATCCAAATAAAGTATTCAGTTGATTTTGGGGAGATCTGTAAATGAAAATTTAAAATAAACAGTAGAAAGATTCTCAATTAAGGTTAACCTACTTTATACCACTTTTCTCTGCTTCCCAGTACACAAGAAACATTCACATTTCCACTTAAACATAAGAACTAATAGTAATTTGAAGCTAAAAATGATCCCACTTTCAGTTACACTATTCATGAAGCTATTACATAATCCTCTGTGTCTATCCTAGGATCACATAACTTAAAAATTACTTACTTTTCTGGAAAGTTCAGAAGCCCTCTCTTCACATTCTTCTAATCTTGCTTTATCTACACAAATATCTTGAAAAAATAAACAAACATACACTTGAACATATATAGGGAACACAAGATTCTTAATCACATGTACAACTTTAACTTGTTTTTTGTAACGTATTAAACAGTATCATACTGTCATCATTTGCAAGCATAGTACTTACCTACTAAGTGGCTGAAATTTATATCTAATCTTTTACGATATGTGAAATCTGGGTCTGTTCCACTTCGATGTAACACTATCTGAGACACACACTCTTCAATTAATTTGAAATACTGTGGACTAAAGAGAGAGATGAGTTGTTTTCCAGCATGTTTATTTATTAACGTATACTTAATAAGGTCAAAAGATTTGGACTGACTTACTTCCACAGAAGGATAGGTGCAAAAACTGAAAGTCTCAAACAACAAATACATCTGGCAGATTATTACAGAAGAATGGTTTACACGAAGCCTGAAAAAAACAGTAGAACTAAAGATAAACCATTCTTCTATTATAAAGTCTGCACCTCTCCTCCCATGGAAATACAGGAAGGAAGTAAGGACTCCCTCCTGCTTCCTCCCAGTAAAGAGAAGGCTCTTTCTTCAGCTTGATCTCTTCTGGTTTTATGACTATGGATGAATTGGAGCCCTGCTTCAGTGAGAGGAATTAAAAGCACATTGTTCTAAAACGCCAGGTGGTATGACAGCTGGGTCACTTGCCCAGAACATGCAAGCTGTGAATTCAAACCCTTTCAGGTGGAAAAGGTCTAACACAGGTGTACCCATATCAGGCAAGCACTCTTAACCTTTAAGGTTACATCTGTGCTAAACCTTGCCTGACATGCAAGGTTACGCAGAACACTATGCAGAAAACAGACAGCTTTCCTTCCCTGGTCAGTTCACATCTGATTCCTCCAGTGTCTCCTCAAAAATAACACAAGCAGATTTTAGAAAGGAAAGTATTTGTCAGCTTCACACATCTAAGACTTTATTAACTGTCCCTGTAATTTATCTAACAAATTTTCCAAGAGACACTAACATGGTCACACTAACCTATAACATATACTGAAAAGACTCAATTCCCAACAAAAAGTTACTCTAAATTAAGCATATGTTCAATTTTCTTTATAAAATGCACTTCTGTGCATAACCTGGTTTCGTTCTTTGACTCAAATACACCACAAAAATACAATGCTACTACCATGCTTATACTTGCAGTCAATAAACTTAAGACTCAACAAAAAAAGTTTTCTATATTTACATATAGAATTATATCCTAAGCAGAAGAGACAAAAACATACAGATGGCATTCTTATTCGAAGTTGATAGTTTTGACCAGGAGTTCACAAAAAAAGACTTACAAATTGCAATCTGAACAGAAATATTCTATTTATGACAAAATGACAGCAAAATCCATTAATTAATATTAATGACTAAATTACAGCAAAATCCATTAATTAACATAGGAATAAACATACCGTATAAAATAGTCATTTCTTATCAGCAAAAGATGTTGGAGGATAGAAAGAAAATATCCTTCGGCGCTAGTGTCCTTCACTGTATTCCACACCATGTTGTAAACATCATTCACTTCAGTAAAAAAAAGTTAAGGAGAGTAATAGCAGGGGAAAAAAAAATATTTCAGTTGAATGTTGACTGACAACTTTTTTTAAACAGAAGTTATAAGAGAAAAATGTCCATTACAGACTTTATTTTGTTCATGTTTCTCTTGCTGATATCAAAAGGATATTCTAGTTCAGATCTAATATCTTCTAAACGATGAGAAAACTCGATCATGTCTTCTTCCTTATGCTCATTGAACACTTTCAGCTGAATATGTAGTGCTTCATTCTTTATACATTTCAATTGCTGCAAAGAAGAAACAGTAGAAAAGCTTGCAAAATTAGCGTTTCTATATGTAAATAAACTTTATCTTTTTATTAGCTTCCATAAATTTATGTTATTTTAAAGTTTAAAATTACCAGAACACATGTGTTAAGTTAAATATTCAAAAGGTAAACATAGCTTCAGCCTGGCTCAGCAAGTGTGTGCACAACAGTCTGTCACATGTTCTAACTCAAAGTCCTAAAATGCTGAGGAATAAGCATAGAGTTCGGAGAGCACACTTCACCTTTTCATTCTTATTTTAAGACTGATTCTCATATTTAACTACTCACGCCCAGACTTAATAAAATGCCTTTGAGAACAATGTATTACAAGTTGTTCTCCCATTCCCCCTTTCAAGCTCTAATAGGCAAATAACTTAAATAGTAATGCAAAGAGAGACTACAAGACGCTTACTGGCAAGATCTCTTTCAGTCCACTGCGCATAAATTCATTTCTGATGTGAAGCCTAAAATCCAAATCATCGGGAGATGTAACAAGGGCATTGATGAGCTGCATGCAAGCTACCTATAAAAGAGGACATATTAAACTATTTTATTTATTAGATTTCAATGTGCATCACAGTCAAAAAGACAAACTACTAATTAGACATTATGTCATGTCTAATTTTCAATCTACTGTAATCTTATAATTAAGATACTAAAATTTCTTATCAACCACATGAGCTATAGACACCAAACACTAGTACACAAATTTCCATTAAAATTAAGTATTTTCTCACTTCATTGAATTTTGTGATTTTGCACAAATAGCAAGTCCTTTTATTAAATGAACTTTAGCACATAGTAAACATCTTGATAAGCATCATTCTCAATATATAAAAATCAATGTAAATATACATTTTTATATATCTATAAAAGTTAGTGACATAATAGAAATGGTAAAGACTGTGTGAACAGCAAAAACCAGAAAACAAAATGCAGCTGAGGCAGAATAACAGAATGAGCTTTTTTCCCTTCTTTTTAAAAGTCTTCTCTCTTTTAGTATACTGAGTGTCATATAATACTTGATGGAGATCAGTACTTCAGCTCGAAAGCAAGCATCAGGTCAACTACAATGCCTGTATCAGTCTGTGGTAGCTTCTCTTTCAAAAAATCAAGAGATTTATCTGGAAAACCCACAGCCAGTAACAGCAGGAATTCACTGTCCAGATTCACAAGCCTTTAGAACAATGACAAATTATTATTGATCATAAATAAGGACCAGCTAGGATGACAACAGCTATTTTTTTCATTTATTTCTCTCTCTGTTTTTTTTTCTTGTTTTTGGTTTGTTTTGGGGTTTTTTTACCCTATTTGTTGTTTGCACATCTTGCTTCAAGGCACAGGAAATGTGTTATTGATGCATTTCCAGCATTTTAAGGGTTTTTTTAAAGCACAAGTCAATTATGATATGTCTTCTGGCCTGCTATACTGTGTAAATAAGTAAAGCACACTGGTTTAAATATTTTCTCTCTTGTAAAGCCTTTCATTATCTAGAAAATGATGATGTATTATGCTGTGATCAGGCAAAAAGTGATACTGGGAACACACTGTGTAAGTCATCTTGGAAGTACATATAATTCCAAGCAATTAATTTACACATGGTCATCAGAAGAATTGAATGGCCAAGCTGCTTTGATATAGACTGTAAGAAACACATCAGTACTCATTAGTGTTATAAGAGCAATGTGATAAGATTAAATGATAACACAAACTACAACCATAATCATATATTTATTCTACTGCAAGGATTATAAGTATGAATGTAGTTTGTACATTATTTTAGCTGAACTGTTATAAGGGTGCGTGGCAGTCAGCACAACTTAGGCCTACTTGACAGCAGTGTTAGCTGCACTACAGGATAAAGGAGTAGCTTAGATATATTAACAGAGATGTAACAAGTGTAAACAACCTGTTAACCAACATGAGACCTGTGAATCTGTTGAAAAAAAAAAAATCAAGTTAAGCACACTGTGAGCTCCAGCAGGTGGTTAGGGACCAAGTGTTGGAACGACTCAATTAAGCATCAGGTATTCTCCACCCAGTCCTGTAAAGGATAGCATTTGCAGTCACTTGGAGAGAGAACCTCAAGAGTGGCACAACTCTGTGCCAGTAGATGGGATCATCTCTCCAATTGCGAGAGACACTTGAAAGGACAAGGATGCTCAAGGAAGCATGGTGTGGGTGGAACCACTATACTAACCCATTTGATACCTCTTCTGGAGAAAAGCTGCCATGACAGCATCTATTCTGATATTACTCCAATACACAACATACCTTGCATCAATAATAACTTAAATATGGTAACAGGATGAGTGAGTAAGATTTGTTCCTTACCCATACTTGAATGAAGAACTGAAATTAAGTTCTATTCCCTCAGAACTTCTATGAAACTTAGTACATGCAAATACCTAGATTCGCATAATAATAAAGAAAACTATTGCTTTTACTTTTTTGACGTCAATAGGACAAAGCACACTAAATTCAATTATTTAAATTAACTGCATAAAAATGGTAAGATATACTTCTGTAACTTACTCTAGCCTTAGACAATAATTATTCAAGTTATGACATCTAAACAAACTAAAACAACACAAAGGGGAAAAAAATAAAAAAAAATTTGGTTAATTTCACACAAAGTTGTATTACAGCAGACTAAAAAAAAAAAAAAACAGAAAAATAGTTTGAGGGACAACTTGCAAAAAAAAAAAAAAGCATCTATCATTAGCACATCTTTTTTCTCAAAGATAACAAAAGAAGGAAGATCACCAGGGAATCTGTAGGGTCAGTAAAGGTAACGTGAAAAGAGTACCCGAAGAAAACAAAGGCCACAGCAACACTTCATCACATGTTCCACTGGTGTGTGAAAGGGGTTCCCAAAGTAGAACAGAGATACAAACAGGTTCAGGGGTTGGCAGATGAACTTACAATACCAAGCAAACAAACCCATGAAAGTTGTTTGAAAGGCTCAAAGAGCAGGCAAGAATGCTCTGATTGGCCTAAGTTTGAACTTAAAAAAAAAAGAAAAAAAGTTTGTAAAATGTCAAAACCATTCAGAAAAATTTAGAAAAGAGTATCTTAAGCAGTCAAATTCCAAAATACTACAAAATAGTATTAAATTTGACATTACGAAGTTTCTTTCTAAAAAAAAAGCTTTTAGGGCTCAAAAATTACTTGGCTGTACTAAGGTTTGTTGAAGTTATGTTTCCTCGCTACTTTTTCTCTTGCTTTAAGTCCATCTTTTTATTTTATGCTAGAAAAGTGTGTAACACACAAAAAATTAATAAAAATATTAATGAAAAAAATAAGCTACATACAAGGCTAGAAACTTGGGGGGCAATGAAACAGGGCAATGAAAGCCTGTTCATGTCCTTTCTCCATATTCTTTACAGTGAGATCAATTACATCATCACCTAACGAGTTGCAATTAAAAAACTACACATATTACAGAGGAATATACCTGTGGTGTCTTTTCTTTCAGAAAGGTTCTGGCACTACATTAATAGCAGTCAATTGTAAAATAACTCAGTTAAATAGGAATACAGGTAACAGGACCACAACCTTGACCATTCTGTCTTTAATAAAATATATTCCCTGGAGGAAGATCTTTAAATCTGGGGCTTCTTTAAGGTTATAAATTGTTCTCTGAACAATTCACTTGGAAGGCTGCTAAACTGATAACAATTTGGGGCTTTAATTGTCATGGTAAGTTCCTTATCTTTGTAGTGCCAGTTAGAACTATTCTCATGACACTTCTCCTTGAAATCTGTTATTTCTCTAATTTTATGCAATTTGATTCTGTACGTATGTCTGTAGTATTTTAGAAACCTAAAGGAAAATATGACTTAGTTAAATTATAATTTGTTTTCTTCAAATAGATCCAAACAAAACTTTTGTATTACTCCTGAAGCCTGTTTCTGTGTATGTACTGTTTCTAAAAGTTAGTCTGATGTTTGTTACTGCCAAAGCATCACTCTACACCAGGCAAGAAAAAGTGGTGCTAACCCCAAAAAAGGAAATTAAAAATACCAAAAGATGAATAAAAAGAAAATATTTAGTCTGACCTACAACCAAACTCCACAAAACAATAAAATAAAAAAAAAATTCAAAACCACCTAAGGTGCCTAGTTCACTTTTCAAAAATGAACTGAATAAAACCTTCCAGTAATTGTTTTAACAGCACCCAACAGAGAAGAACTTAGGACTCTCCTGTTGCACAGCCAAGTATTTTTGGACATTGAAAAAGGTCCTCATATTCAGTATTTCTCTGTCATGTCCTTTAAAATTTTGTTCAGAACATTTGGGCTTGTAATGCAGTTATTTTTGCTAGTAACAGGCTACAGGCTTTGTATTAAGCTAACATCGCATGCTTCCAGACTTGTCGAGCTTTATCAAGACTTGGCTTGCCTGCCTGGAGCTCTGGTTTGGCTTATTTAGCTGCAACAGGATTTGTCTAGTAACAGAAAGACTACCACTCCACTAACGTTAGATTTTGCTTAGCCTTGTACAAGTTTGTGGCACAAAGTTTACTGTTACATACATTTCTGTAACTAGGAGATAGCAATATGACCCTAAATAAAATGCAGCACAGAAAAGCAGAAGCACAGGACGCAAGCAGAGATGTGTTAGCACTACTGAGAGTCCTTTCATTAGACACCTAAAACTTAATTTAGACTAACAACAAATTCTTGGCTTTGAATATAAAGTGTATTCCTTAGGCCCACAAACTGCACAAGTTGCAGTGTCACGACGTGGTGGAGAATCTGATCAGCCTCATCTGTAAATTGGACATAACAGACAATAGAAAATGCAGGCAATCAAATCAGTTAAAATTTAGTGCAACAATACCTTATATAATATAGTTTCTTATTATGTAAGTAAGGGCTGTATTTTTTTATTCTTAAACATTTTTATATTTGTTTTAGTGTAGATCCCCTTGACAAAGTAGCTGCAATGAAAATTTTTACTTCCTTTAATTTTGAGCTTGTTTAGTGAAACCTGTTACACCAATTTATCTCTCTCGAGTACTGTCTTTCATTCAGTTGCATTTTCTTGATTCAGTTAGCTCTGCTATTCAAAATCAGTAATTCAGTACATTGACAGATGCCACCAACACCTGTACTCCTGTTAACATCAGTGAGGCATTTCAATCATTGTAGACTTAATTGAACAACACTATCATACAGTCAGTGATAAAGTACAGTACTGTAAGGTTACATTTATGCTGCAAATAAAATCAAACTCCATGTTGTTTGATTACATCAGAACTGGAACCTTTGTCATTGTTATCAGCAGTTTAAAACAGTACATTTTCATGCAAAACTTTATCTGAATGGGCAGCTAAGCAAGGAATCAGCATTTATCACAATTGATTTAAACTATCAATAAAGAGGTAATCAGAGACTAAACAAAGTACACTACTGTGAAAATCCCAATCAAGAGCAAACTACAGTTTTACCTTTCAGATACCAATGCAATTTCAATTAAACCTACAGATCTAATTGCTGCCCAAAAAAAAGTATTTTCTTTTAACTTGCCAAATCAACAGGGTACATGTGCACATGTGCTATTCAAATCAAATAGAAACAAGATACAACAATGAAAAGCAAGAAACACATCAGGAAAAATCACTGTTATTTTAGTACTTTAGTCAAATTTGATCAAGTAGGAATTGGTCACAGTTCATAACCAGAACATACTTTGGCTTTCCTGGAATAAACAAGACAAAGATCTACTGGATTATGTTAGCAAACGATTTCTATAGGAATACAGCCACAAGTAATACTGAAAGTTTCAAACAGAAGTCTACAAAAAGTAGAACAAGAAAAGGTTATACAAGAGGAAGAAAACACAGGTCTAAGCAAAGCATTGCTTAGACATCTACCTTTGAGTAATTTGCTTCATGAAAAGTTAAAAAAAAAAGCGCAATACAATTTTAAAAGACTAATTATAAGAAAACAGCAATAACCTGTTACAAGATCACAAACATTTTAAACATGCTCCAGATGAAACTATAATTCAATACCTAGCAATTAGCATATAATACTTAAATCTCATATGATCTCAATAATTTGACATTAGTTCATTCACTTAGAAATAGATTGCAGTAAGATAGATCTGTTTAGCGAATCTAAAACCCGTAAGGAAAAAATGTATAAAATTATATCAAGAAGAGAAACAAGCTTGTGAACAACTTAGTAACGCTGCAGTCTGTAAAGGCAGATTTTGGGTGAACGTGTCAAGATCAAAAGAAAGAGAAAAAAACCCATCTTAAACTTGATAGACAGCATCCAAGTGGCTTATTAAAAGGCAGTTTTAACCCATAACCCAGGGAAGAATCAAGAACAAATAAACTTTTTTGCTATCCTAAACTTTGCAGTTAGAAAACCAATATATTATTACCTTATGTTTGACAGTAAATCAACCAAAAAAAAAAAAGTAGTAAGCTTAGTTCAGTTAGTGTCTGCCTAAGGCACAGGAATAAACTCAAACAGAATTCACAGAATCACAAAATAGTTTGAGTTGGAAGGGACTTTAAAGATCATGTAGTGCAACACCCCCTGCAGTGAGCAGGGACATCTTCAACTAGACCAGGTTGCTCAGAGCCCTGTCCAACCTGGCCTTGAACGTCTCCAGGATGGGGCATCTACCACTTCTCTGGGCAACTTGTTTCAGTGCTTCACCACCCTCATTGTATTTTTTTTTTTCCTTATGTCCAGTCTAAATCCACCCTCTTTTAGTTTAAAATCATTACCCCTTGTCCTATCGCTACAGGCCCTCTAAAAAGCCTACCCTCATCTTTCTTACAGGCCCCCTTTAAGTACTGAAAGGCCGCTATAACGTCTCCCCAGAGCCTTCTCTTCTCCACACTGAGCAACTCCAACTCTCTGTCTTTCTTCATAGGAGAGGTGCTCCAGCCTTCTGATCATCTTCATGTCCCTCTGGACTCATTCCAACAGGTCCATGTCTTTCCTGTGCTGAGAGTTTCAGAGCTGGATGCAGTACTCCAATTTTCAAAAGTTTTCCAAGACAATGGAGTTCAAGCTTCAGATACCTGCATTTGGATGCCTATATACAGACAGATATCTATATGTAGCTACATGTATAGCTAAATTCCTGTTCTTGTTAATCAGCAGTCTACTAGATTCTTCTTTAAAGCTCTTTTTTAAGATTTTAGATTCTAAAAGATCTTCTTTATGGCACACATGGAGCAACCAGAGCACCTAGGACCCATCATCTTTATTGACTAAGGATCCAATTTATTAGTTTAAACATGAACATATAGTACACAGAGTACCATTACAGCTGCCTCAGTGTGTCTCATCTGGCTTACAAATGCAGAGGTGGGGTCTACAAAGGCATCTGAAATTACATTTGAAGTTCATGAGTGGGCAACTAAATTGAGCCTTGGATTTCCATCAGTTACCTGAGAGTTTAGACATCTACCTCAAATGCTTGATGGGTTGGCTTACTCACAGACTAAATCCTATTCAGTGTCCCACATTGCTAAAGAGAAAAATCCGCCACTTACTTAGAAAGCCAATTTGTTCCCAATCTAAAAAGTTTTAATTAAGTCTGAGATTTTACCTCCATCTGTGTCTATTTGTTTAGGAAGAAAGTCTGAACCACAGAAATGCTTTTCAGAAAAAACAAAAAATAAAGTCTGTCATGATTTTTTGAGAGGTAGAGAGGTAGAGGTATCAGACTTCTGTTTAGAAATACTAGATTATGTTATCTTAAAGTAGTGCTAAATCTGCTTAACAAACCTGAATATTCAAATACAAATCAGTATTTAGAATTATTAAATTACTAGAAAGTACTATTGACTTCAGATCTAAAAACAGTCAAACAATGAGTTTGTTTCCTGCGTCTAGAGTGTGACTTCTAATCAAAGAAATTCAGTAGAAATAACAGATATGGTAATTTATTCCACAAAAGGAGACCATCCAGTCTCTAACACTGCTAAGAATGGGTCAGATCAAAGAGAAAATAGAGTTCAAAGAGTTGAAATAACTTCTTAAGGGAGAAAGGAAGCTACAGATAAGTAATTATTTTCTTTAAGTGCTTGTGTCTATAAGAATTCATATTACACATAATTCCAAGGAGCATCCACTCATAGTTATTTGTCTTCAATGTTCCTAATTAAGAAAAAATTTAAGATCAATTATCTTAAATATAATATAATTCCTTGACAATTCTCAAAGTACATAACACTTAAGCAAAATGCTTGTGATGCTCCAGTTGACAGCTCTGTAAGTGTCAACTTTTGGGACACAGAACAATCAGTCACCGCTTGCACTTCAGACGAGTGGGCCCTAACTGCATTCTTTTACACTCGATTACCTTGGATAAGATTCTGTAAACAGATTGACAGCCTTTTGAATTTTCAGACATGAACACAAGGTGAGAAAGCTGTGTCCATATCTAAAAAGTAAATGAAGAGGTACTTGTGCTGAAGTAGTATGAAGCTTAGTGAAGATAGATAAATTAGCTTCCTAGGAAGGCAGAAGTCATTATGAGCAAATTGGGCAAATAGTCTAATTAAAAAACAATTCATTAAGTGTTGTAGATTCCGTAGGTGGAGGTGTTTTGCCAGTCTGCCCTTGAGAAGATGCCTGAAGAAGTGAAATTATTTTAGGCTCTAACAGCGAAAGGCATATGGTAATATACAGCTCCCTGGTGTACCTTCTAAAATTTTGTTGTGGTGCTGAGGACTGCAATTTCTAAGTACTCTTTCCTGAAGGGCACCCCTAACCCAAATAGTAATGCCATCTTGGGAGTATCCTGCTGTTTACAATAGGCATGCAGTGAAGGTGTGTAGAGGCACTTTCCTTTCTTAAGGGAAAAGCCAAGAGTAAATCTTTCACTTAACCTGGGCAGTCTGGTTAGATGCTTCCTTCCCTGGTTCACCTCTAAAGAGTTGCAGCTAAGTATAGTTCACCATATTAGTTTTCAGAGGGCTTTCAGGTCTGTGACTATATTCTGTTTGGAACGCTTTTAAGGCCGTGCTGCCACATGGTAGGGAAACCTACAATACTTTGCATGTTTATCTAAGAGATGGGCACATATTGATGGATACAGACACATTACTTTTGGTAGGGAAGAACTCTGCATGGATGATGATACAGCTCACCTGGAATGCCAAAATTTTGAATGTTTTCCTCTATGAGAAACTAGACCAATGACATCAGACATACACTGCTGAGTGAGAAGTTACAGCTTGAAATTCTAATCCTCTGTGATTCTAACTGGTGATGTCTGTCAAGTTACAGGATCCATTTTCTGAGGATTCCACAGCCTGTACTTTAAACTTACATTTTCCTCAGTTGAAGACCAGACAGAATATACCTGGTCCTTTTCTGGTGGAAAACCTCAGGTACATCTCAGCAGCTCAGAGCAGCTGTTTCCTTGCATAGACAGGACAATCTATATTAACTATATCTTGCCCATTTGAATAAGAGGAACTGCAGTAAGATTTTCTGCTTCACTTTTCTCACTCTTACTGCAAGTATGCATTTGTAGTAAAGTCTCTAAAGTCGATACATATTTAGTTAAATTCTGTTTGCCAGTATTAAACTGGCTGTAGATTTGGGGTTGGTATAGACACTATATTGAAGTTCATCAATTATTTGCTCTTGCTAAAGATTAAAAATTATTACTAATGACTTTGACATGTACCATCCACATCCATGTACATTCACATGGATCTTAAATAAATATTATCAGCCTTTACATTTAGGTAAGGTGATCTTTGTTCTGATCAATCCTATTACATATGCAGTTGTGGAAAGGATCTCATTAGCACAGAACAACAAAGAATCACCAACAGATTCAGCTAACCAAAATATAACGGACTGTACCATCTCACATTCTCATATTATTAGATAAAAAAGAAAGGTGAAATGGTATTCCCTGACAACTAAAAATACTGAGAGTGTAATCCTACTGATGAATAGATAAGACCTTTTACTCTGTCACAAAAATGCTTCTGGTAGGACAGCCATTAAGCACCTGTAGGTTTTCACAGGGATGATCAGTACTCATTTTTCAGGAACTTAATTGGAAAAGAAAGAATTGCATTTTTTTCTTGAACACTGTACCACTTCAATTCTAACTGGACAACTAGAAGGAGCTCACTTTCCCAACCAGAACTGCACAGAAGAATAGCACTCTTCCATTAGTTAAACTGCCTGCTTGAGGAAGAGCGATGAAAAATGATGATTGGAGAGCAGAAGCATTCAATACTACAAGAAGAACGAGAAGAAATGGGCAACAGAAAATTTGTTGTTGCCATCATTGTCTTAAATACATCAAAACGAGTTATGCCAGAGGAGTCTTATTTCCTGCCCCTGTGACCTGAACAATCAAAGTATTAGATTTTTTCAGTTGTTGTCATAAGTATACAAAGGTACCAAATTGCCTTGTATGCATTTTCTTGAGCACAGGCTTAAGATATTAAACTACATTTAATTTAACAAAACTAGAAACTCAATATTACTCCTGTACTTACATTCTCAAACTAAGATTACCAATCTTGTCTTGAACCAAAATTATTTAAGTATGCTTTCCATAATATGGGTATTTATCAAAGATAAAAGGGAGAATATCCTTTGCTTTCAACACATGCAAAAAGTAGATCCATAGAGCTTTCACTAAAAATCCAAAAATCATCATACTGAGGCTTTTTATATATTCAGCCTTCAAGTAACAGAAATGTTAATCAATTTAAAATTGAAAAGGTCAGTTGTTAGTGTCAAATTGAACTGCCACAAAGCAAGTCTACATACATCAAGCAGATAATCAAGGCAAGTATGCCAAGTAACTGACAACTGTAAGCTTTTGTCTCATTAAAACACTGTCAAATTAACCACCAGGTCAATGTCATTTTTATAAAAGTTTACAACAGATTCACATGAGGAACTTTGATTTTTTTTCCTGGTCTTAAAAAAAAGAAAAAAAAGAAAAAAAAAAAAAAAAAAAAAGAAATCTAGTAACCATTAGTGGAGTCTGAAAAAACAACTCTGCTGAAGTTTTCTGCACTGATTCAGTTATCTCATCAGCGGTAACTCACTAATGGAGTTGAGCATCGCTGTGAACAGTGAGTACGAAATTCCTCATGTTAATAAGAAAGATCTAACTGGTTAGAGATCACCAGCTGTGACCTTTTTTACCTGCATACTAACTGTCTCAACTGCCATTAATATCGGTATCTATTTCTTAAAGGGGCTGCTTAGTAACAACTGTTTACAAGGCATTATAATTTTTGAAACCTATTCCCAAACGTTGATCTAAAAGAGCTACTATCTGTTCAGCTTCAGTTTAACCTGCAAGGCATATTTATAGATTTAAAGAGGTCTTTACTTTTTTTTTTTTTAAATATTTAAAAAGGGGGAAATGGGTGAAATGCAATCGGGTGCCCGCCATGGATAATGGGAGAAGTACACAGGATTAATTTAATTTACCTGCTGCTTCAAATAAAGTAAGGGGCTGCTTTTAAGGCAGTTTTCATGTGCTTTTTGAACTATACAGAAAATCGAGTTATAGATAGCTTTTTTTCCCTTATTAAATCTATACACATCCACATATATGCACAACACCTGAAAATTCAAGATCACATTTGGAAGCCTAACACCAAAATGCTGTTAATTTCAGGACTCTGAATCCCTGTAAGCTAGTAAAGAATAGTCGGAGAAGTACCGCTCTTCACACTATCAAAATACAGGCATCTCATATAAGTGCTGTGATGGACCTGCAAGTTCTCAAACCTTTATATGCTCTATACAGAATATAGGCTCTCAAATTCTCTTAAGTTAATAAAATATGCTGAAATTGGAAAATATAATTTCCATGATCTAAAACATTTCTCCCTTCTGAATCAAAATAGTTTTTAAATTTTAATTGATATCAATATTCATGCCAAAAAAGTAGAAAGTTGCTCAAACAATATCAAGAGATAATGAACTACCATTATTCAACATTAAAACTAATTTCCGCATTTGGACGAGGTTTTTTAATTCTTATGAATTAAAAAATTTAATTGTGAATAAATTTAATTATGAATAAAACTTTCTTAATATATACTACATATACATTTTTATTTTATTGATTGTACTAGAACAACAGAAATAAGTATAACAGAAAGTCACCAAACCTGTCATATTCTTGTTTTTCAGGCTGATCAAATAAGAACAAAATTTTTTACTTATATCATGACCCAGTATCAAGATAAACCAAGAAGGACTAAAAAGCATGCAAACAAAAAAAGCCTCACATGAAGTGAGCCAAGTGTTATATTGTCCTGAAGGTCAGACATGCCCAAAGTTGCACACCTGTCCCAAATTCATACTGCCTGCTATCACAAGGATGCTAAAATACAGAGGGGGAAAAAAAAAAAAATTATACTGGATAGGAACTTGTTAACTGAAAATCATTAATCTTGAAATCTAAATGAAACAGAGATTCCAGAGAAGAACAGAATTACACGAGACAATATATTTAAATTTAAGAATGAAGAACTGCAATTATTCTTGCAAAAAATACCTAAATTAAGAATCAGCTACTACAATAAAACTCACAGAATCATAGTTAGGGTTGGAAGGGACCTTCAAAGGACATCTAGTCTAGCCCCCATGCAAGGAGTGGGGGCATCTTCGACTAGATCAGGTTGTTCAGAGCCTCATCCAACCTGACCTTGAACATTTCCAGGGCATCAACCACCTCTCTGGGCAACCTGTTTCAGTGTTTTACCACCCTCATTGTAAAATTTTTTTTCCTAACATCTAATCTGAATCTACCTCCTTCTATTTTAAAACCAATACCCTTCATCCTATCGTCCTATTATGTCCAAATTTATGTCCAATCTGGAAAATGCAGACTCAAAAGCCTTGGAAAACAGAAAATTTGTGGTCTTACAGTCTACCCTTGCCTTTCCAGTCCCACTATAGCTGGAACTCAAAGCTTTTTCTTTCTCTCCTTGCTAACCTTCACTGTAGGCTGAGCCTTACGCAAAGCCTCCTAGCTACCGCCCAAAGAAAAAATGTATTACTCTGCAGTTCTTACAGCCCCTTTCCAGCCTCACTCTAGCCTTGCCAATATAAGGTCTCCTTTTTGACCTTTAAAAGCAATTACTATGATATGACAAAATAAATATATCGGGGGGGGGGGGGGGGGGCGGGAAACAACCACTAAAAAAGACAAATCTTACTGCACTAAGCCAGAATCAATATCATCTATATGAAATCAGTATCAACCTGATAGATTTCATTTGTTTTTCTGTTTTTAAAAGTGTAAGAACAAATACAATTTCCTACATTTTCAGCCAATAAAAATTATTGCTGGGGGGAGAGCCTTCTTGACTTTGAAGTTGGCTGCCTGAGCTTCCTAAGAAACTTGGACTATCATCTTCAAGACTGAAGCAAAGGAAGGAACCAGATAATTTATAAATGCTTTGATCTAGTTTTCATTTAAAAGTTTTTAACTCAGTGTAATAAATCTAGGCTGAGATAAACAAACATTTACAAGATTAAAAAAAAAAAAATTAAAAAATAATCCTTCCCTCAGTTATCACCTCACCTGGTAAATTACACCATGTACTCCTAGTGCCAGAAAACCGAGCAATAATTCAAAGCTGAATTCAAAACACAGTAACTGATCCTGCTATGGCTATGATAGCAAGATTAAAAAAACAAAAAAAAATCTTGCTATCAGATCTCTTGCTTAGGACAGAGAACTCAGGAATACCTATGCATACTACAACAACAACAACAACAAAAAAAACAAACAACAAATCAGCAGGTAACTGTTTTTTTGTCAAATCAAAGTAACTGAATTTCACTGACTTCATGTTGGATAGTAATTTTCTATCTCCATCTTTTATATGCTGTTCCCTTGATCTCAGTTTAGGACTCCTAGAACATGTATTCTAGAATGCACTTCAGAAAAAGTATTTTGGTAGTGATTTTCACAATACTAGGTAAAAAAGAAAAGTTTGTTTACTCAACATCTTATACTACAAATTAATATCTAGACTACTAAATAGAGTTAGAAAGTAACTTTTTTCAGAGACTACAAATAAAAAAGGTAAATAAGTCATTTTAACCATAAAAAGCTCTATTCTAGAATGAAGAGGTATGAAACCACATAACAAGAAGCTGAAGATAGGAACATTCCAAAATTTAACCCTTATTTGAAACAGCATCCATCCTCCTTTTTATTACAATGACTTGTTCAATACAGAAAACTAAGTTATTTTATTTTTACTTGTTACAGAGGTTTGTGAAAAAAATTTGCTTACTTGCAGCTGAACAGAATTATCCTGAAGACCTTCTACAATAGGAGAGAATCTGTCAACATTCCTTTCCTCTGCTGCTGCTGTTATAGCTTCCAAAATTTTTTCAAGGCTATAAGAAAAGAAAAGCTTTTCACTCAAGAGAGATATTTAACCTTGCTGTTCATTTGTTATCTGAAGGGGCATGTTGCCGAAGTATTCACCTGCCTCAATTTCTTGCATACAAATTCAGGAGGTTTAAACATTACTTGTTTCCCTTGGAGACTTTTGTAGCCAAAGAATGACTTATTGGATTACAATAGTTGAGATATCTTAAAGGTAATGCTAAAAATTTTTAAGCAAAAGAATGATTGCATAACTACTTCCATCCAACCAATACATTCACATGTCAAAAAGAAAACTTTTACTGATATGGTCACAATAAAAATCACAAAGGTATTCTGAAAACTGACAACACAGTACAGATATTACTTTCAAATCTAAGTTCAAAATTTTAGCATTTCATTCAAGTGTAACTATAACTTTGGATATCGTAAAATCACCTTAGTACTTCTGGCTCAATACAGTACTTACATGTTTTCCTCTCCAACAATGCACATTGCAGAAAGGAGTTTAACTATATCGGTCATCATGTTAGCTTGCTTGGGATCAATGGCTTTGATCAGCAACAAAAGGCTTCTCTCTTCTCCCAAAATTCTTTCCAATCCATACTAAATAACAGAAAAACAGTTGTAAGTAGAGTTGGAGGGAATCCAAATGACTGTATCGAATATCTAGTGAAGGATAGTGGCAGTTCCCTGAAGTAAATATTTCAAATTACATTTAAGACCGTCAAATACTTACTTAAAAATTTAAATGAGAGAAAAGTCCAAAATGAGTCACTTATTTTATAACAAGGGCATACATCAGGATCAAAAGTTTACACTGTTCTCTGAGTGTATTTCCACAGAGACAAAGTGGCAGCAGAAAGAACTTCAAACCACACCTGACCAAGACATCACTTCTCAAAATTGCACAGGCTTATACCCACTGATCATGTATGTTGTCTGATTGAATTGTAGTAATTTAGATTTCCAAATGAAAAAAAAAAAATCCATACCTTATTATTCATGAAGGCTCTCAAACACTGTATAACCTTATGCTGACTCCTCTTCACAACTTTGTCCTGGCTGAATAAATAAAAAAAAAAATAGTGTAATTAAATCCTGTTTACATACTGAGAAAAGCTAGCAATTTGATATGAAATCATCCTTACTTTTTTGTCTCAACCAGTCTTTCCAGAACATCCAACAGCAGCCCCAGACCTTCTCGGCCAAAGTTTTCAACCCAGCTAGAGAGAAAGAAAAAAGACACTTAAAAATTTGACATTTCAAAGAGTAATTACAATGAATGAAAATTGTCAGCATAATTTAAGGCAGTATAACTGAATCATTTTAAAACCCAAAATTGACTCTTTACTCAATAGAAGATCAAGAGGCATTTAATTCACTCAGTGACACAGTTAGATAACCTCAAATTAAATAGATTTCAAAAATTACAGTAGCCATTAAATTTAGTAATTTTAATTTTAAAATTAATAATTATACATTCTTTGCCATAGAACTGTAATTAAAAACTCTTGCAAAGGAAGGAAAGAAAACCAACAATTTCTGCTACACATTGTTCTAGGATCTCCTAGAAAGGTCAGACTCTAACCATAAACAGCAGAGAAGGAAGGATATCAAATGAAAGCAACTGTATGACTGACAGCAGTACTGCATCCATCCCTTTGATAGTAGCTATTAGTCTTGTCAACTATGTCTAATCACTTACCTAACCCTAAAGTCCATGGACAACACTGACATTCATAGTCATAACAAAGAATGTTTCGCTCTTTTGACTTCATTATCTGTGTAAGTATATACAAGTAGAGAAACTGTAGAGACTATTTGCTCAGGAAATTCCTTTCACAAAGGGTGAAGTTATAATATTCAATTATGAAATGAATTCACAAGTACTTGAATACTCTTCTCTTTCCATAAGAGGCAAGAATATTTCCCGACACTTTTAGTCAATTTTCCATTCTACTGTCATAAGACAAGTCCTTGGATCTCTTCTTCTTATCTTTGGCCAATAAGACAGAAAATTATTTCATAATGGGTATTTCTTCCATACTTAGAATCACAGAACAGTTTGAGTTGGAAGGGACCTTCAAAGGTCATATAGTCCAACCCCCCTGCAAGAAGCAGAGACATCCCTGACTAGATCAGGCTGCTCAGGGCCACATCCAACCTGGCCTTCAATGTTTACGAGGATGAGGCATCTGCCACCTCTCTGGGCAACCTGTTCCAGTGTTTCACCACCCTCAGGGTAAAAAAATTTCTTCCTTATATCCAAGTCTGAATCTATTTCCTTCTATTTTAAAACCACTACCCCTTGTCTTATCACAACAGACCCTGCTAAAGAGTTTCTTCCCATCTTTCCTGTAGGCCCCCTTGAGGTACTGGAAGACCGCTATCAGGTCTCCCCGGAGCCTCCTCTTCTCCAGGCTGAACAGCCCCAACTCCCTCAGTCTGTCCTCATAGGAGAAGTGCTCCAGACCTCTGATCATCTTCCTGGCCCTCCTCTGGACCCTCTCCAACTGGTCCATGTGCTTTGTATGTTGGAGGCTCCAGAGCTGGACACAGTACTCGAGGTAGAGTCTCACGAGAGCAGAGTAGAGAGGAAGAATCGCCTCTCTCAACCTACTCGCCACAGTTCTTTTGATGCAACCCAGGATGTGGCTGGCTTTCTGGGCTGCAAGCGCTCTGCAAGTGCAATTCCTCCACTTTTAAATTATCATATTACTTCTTTCTATTAACTGATTACAAAACCATCTCAATTTAGTTAGCATCTATTTAGATATAGTTAGCATGATAAAGATGTAATACTTTTCACCATCTTCATCACCAAAACATGGATTCTGTTGTGGGTTTAGTATCAATAGTTTCTGTGCATTCTTTAAATTATTACTTTAAAAAAGCTTAGGCTGAGGAAATCCCTTGTCATGTATTAACAAAATAAAGTCTATAAAAAGCAAGCATCCATTCTGCAACATCAGAAATTCAACATCAAGGCATTGACCAGAATTAGTAAAAAAAAAAATCACAGCATTGACTTTACTTGCATTATAGCTTCTCCATTTTTTTATTTGTTTTGTCTATTTACATATCATTGTATGCACTGGATAAATTTTATTTCTTACCACTTTTGAATAGTAACCAGAATATTTAGACACTCCTATAATGGTGGGATCTTACTAGTGACAAATAATAAGCTATTCTATTGGAAATAACATAAGAGAGATGCAATAGCTCTTTTGAAATACATAGTACTTCCAATTCCATCATAGGATAGAAATAAACAGTTCTTCACGTCTGCTAGATACAGAACTGTAGTGGACTTAAAATTACAGGAAGAGAGAATCAGATCAGATGCTTTTATATGATTTTTTTTTTTCCCCAAAAAGCAAACAGATATGAAAATAGATTTTCTCCTTCCCGGATGAATATTTCATTCTGAAACAGGTTAGGCAAATAACTGACAATTATTTTTGGTATAACCAGCCATATCTGACCTAAAGATGATCCTACTAGACATTTCTTAGCTCGTTTTGTATTAGACAGAATTGTGTGCAGCCACTTTGTCATACATCCAGCAGCCAAGGATGCTGAGAATGATCAAGTGCCTAAAACACTGTTGCATTACTACTGCCCTTTCCTCTGCTTCCACAAAAGAACAAATACTACTTGCAATACCCAGAGCAAACACTCAGCCTTTTCATCAGTCTGACAAAATACCAAGCTATCAGTACCCCTCTTTTCAACTTATTAAAAATGTCTTCTTAATGAGAAGAGCTAAATCTGTTGCAACTATTATACTAAAGGAGAATAAACAGTTGTAGATAACTAGTTATCCATAATACTATGCTCAGCTAGACCAATGAACCACTTTTGATGCCTTATGTTGGCAACTGTGAAGTAAAAACACCCCATTTATTTATGTGAAGAACAAAGACCAAGATCAGTGGATACATTTTCCTTTAGAGGCTTTCTTCTTATATTGATGGAAAATAAATACTACTTTTTACAGTAAGCCATAGATTTCAATACATTTTTCTAAGTACCAAGATCAAACTACTCAGAATCACTTGATTAAGATTTTCTCTGTGAACTAAAAAGCACATTTCACAAAACCAACTAATTGAAAATAATGCTCTAGAAACTAAAATGTCAATGAGATTTAAAAGTTGATTAAAGAATAGTAATTGGAAAAACAGCAAAAATCTCTAAATTATATATTGTCAAAAAGATGACAGCTCACTAACATGAAGATTGTCAGGATAGATCCAATCTAAATTTAATTCTCATCCTGTTAAAAAAGCAAAAATTTCTTCTTAGGTTTTATACATGCACAAAATAAAATACCAGGGCTTCATCAGTTATTTCTGATTATTCATATCATATGAAACAGGAGTTAAAAATAATCACAGATTTATAGCATCTGGAGTGGAGTTCAGTATTTATGTGTCAAAGCAAGTTCTTACTCAAAGATCTGGCTGCTGATAGGAAAGTCAAGGTCATGAATATTTGCACTCAACAAATATCAACTGTTGTTACTCATCAGGAAGAAGGGGACGTGGCTTAAAAATGTTTACTCTACAAATTTTTAGTTTGAATAACAGTGTGCTGCTGTTAACATTTCTGCTGTTTTTGTATATAAGCCCCACTGAAGAACTTCGGTTTTTTCCTAAGGCTATTTCAAAATGCTCTGTTTAAGCCTAGTGAGGTATATTTTAGCAGTTGTTTTCAGCACCACTCGATACACCAGAAGACTGTTTCAGAACCCATATGTTCTACTGGTTGTAATTCTTCTTTTGATTTGTAGACTAAAGTGAGATCATGGACAAGTAGTAGAGATTTTTCTTTTTTAATGAAACTGCTGCCTGCCTACTTAAATATCTCTTCTCTGCTGTAGTGCAAGCTACAGTCACTCTCCTTACAATTCAAACCTCTCAAATTCAGACCTATTCTTAGGCCATACATCCATTAACTTAATAATGAGTTTCACTCCAATCCAAGCATTACAGTTCCTTGTACTGTCTCTTACATTCTGCTTCATGTTTCAAATTGAAGTTAAATTTTAATAAATGATGGTCAAGTTAGGACTTAGATTCAACTGTCAAATTTTCTGCCTACCATAGTTTACATTGGACTGAACAAAGTTAAATCCAGTGTTGCAATCTAGAACTATTTGTACCAATAACTTAAGGAAACTAATCTGCCACAAGTATCAATGCAATACTTAAGATATCAACAATGCATCATAACCTTCTAGCATGCTTTGAAGGACTGATACAGAATACATTAAGTTTATGAAAATGAAAACATTTCTTTTTCCATTTCTCCATGCACAAAAGCACTTGCTCTTTTCCCTGTATTCATACCATATATCTACACGATCTCTAATTCATTCCTTACTCAACATTTGTGGACAACTTACTTAGTCCAAAATTTCATAATATTTAGTTGCTCTAAAACTTCTAAGTTTCTGTACTTTGTTCTTCCACATAATATTGATCACCAAACTTTTGGTATTGATCAGATACTCTCATACAACATCATCGTCCAGTTCAACTTGCTTTCTCTATTAAATTCTCAAGTATAGACCAACACCATTATCTCACAACTGGCCTCCACATTTCTTATTCAGACACCATTTCTCCATCCTCCTCACTCCTGCATGTCCTACCACATTGTACTATGCTGTCAGGCAGAACTAACATCTCACCAAGATCACATATTTTGGTTTGTTTTGGTTTTTTTTGAAGGAGGGAGATTAACTTTTCTCTTAGTGTGTGGGAAAAGGGCAGCAAAGGGGATCATGTACAAAAAGTAGAAACTATCCTTCCAACCTTAACCAGTCTATCCAGTTGTATCAAGAACAGGGAGGAGAGATTGCTGTAAACTTAAGTTGTCACATATTTCATATATTTTGTGTTTCTATTTCCAAACACATACTAACAAGCAAAGTTTTCTTTGTGAAATCAATATAAGTTTAAACAAAAAAATATCCGAGCTTGTGGGTTGTTATTTTTTTTTTTTTTTAATAAAGAAGGGCAATACTATATCAAAAAGTAGCTTCACATTCATGGAGGAAGTAGATCTTCTGTAAAACCCTTTGTCAGAAGAACTCAGGTTACTGTAAAGCATGTTTCTTCCGATGTGAATTATTACATATTGCAAATAAGACAATCTAATTTAAAAAAAAAATAATATAAGGAAAGAAGCAAACACCCATAGAGAAGACCCACATCAACAACTCTGCCAAGCTAGATGCAGAAAGAAGAAAGTTGTTTAATTATTTTTAATAATGTCCCATCATTTGCATTATTTTGAACTTAACTCAAAGTTTCCCAAAATCTGTTCAACCATTGCCTTAAATAGGAACTCCAAAACAGAAGGTTGTAAAGAAAAAAGAAAAAAGAAAAAAAAGAAAAAAAAGAAAAAAGAAAAAAAAGAAAAAAGAAAAAAGAAAAAAAAGAAAAAAGAAAAAAGAAAAAAGAAAAAAGAAAAAAGAAAAAAGAAAAAAAAGAAAAAAGAAAAAAGAAAAAAGAAAAAAGAAAAAAGAAAAAAATAAAAATAAAAATAAAAATAAATAAAGCCAGTATACCCAAATCAAGCTGCCTGGATCAAATCAACATTAAAGACTGATATCAGTCTTACAGTTATGATTACTGAAGAGTTAGTCTTTTTTTTTAAAAAAAAGCACAGGTGTACTAAATTTGTGCTCTCTTCTGTATAGATAAAGCCCACAGATACGGGAAAAAATTACTAGAAGGCAGCAAGGAAGATAGCCTAAAGCACACTGAACAGAAGGAGGAGCACACAACCTAAAATATATGATTCCTGGCTACCAAACTTACACAATGGTGTCTATCTCCCATTATTGATCACCCTGACAAAATATGTTAAAAGCTTAAAGAGTTAAGATAATATTTCAAAAACAAAAATTAAAAAAAACCCTTCAGACTATTTAGCAATAGAAAACAAAGCAAACTGCTCTGCACAACACTTGTTTTACATTCTCATAGCATTACATTGTACAGATCCATGAAATCTACTGAAAATAGTTCTACAGAAAATACACAATCAATGAAAAAAAGAAAAGAAAAAAAAGAAATGTGTATGCATTCACTAATGCATACACATTCAACTGGAAAACCTTCAAACATGCACATCTACAGGGCCATTAATTTAAATCAATTAGGAAATAAGAATATGAGTACTCTTTGCAATATGTCTTAATGATGTTACCTGACGGGATTACTTGTCAAGGACACTCGGAGGGATTCTAAGCAAGTGACTAGTCTTTCATCTGTTGACCCAGCTTTCAATTCCTGAATAAACTCTTGGGGTGAAATCTTCCGACTGTTCTTGAGACTTCCCTGAAATACAGAAAGTACATTCATTTCCTTTTATTTGAACTAATAGATTATTAATGGCTAATCTTCATTTCAGTTCCTTGAAAAAACAAAAAAACAAGGGGGGGGGGCGGGGGGGAAGACATAGTTTAGTCCTAACCTTGTAACTGTTCGTTGTCTATCTATATATGCTGAATGCTGACTAAATTTTTTATGAATTTACGAACAAAGTTATAACTAGTAATCAAAAGCAGCAGGCTTCAAATGTAGAAATGTATCATGCACACTCGGTGAATGGATTCTGTTTATGCATTGCAAACATCTCAATTTTCAATACTCAACAGAAGGAAAAAACAGTTCCGAGGTGCTCTGAAGAGATGACAGGGCACATGTCCAGAAGGGTGACTGCAGTTATGAGAATACAGAGGGAAGAACCAGCACACCAGAAGAGTACCCGGGATGTTATTGCAGTTACTTGAGTTCTTGCAAACAATGTTGTAAAATGTTTCTCCCTTAAAGTCCTTCAGATGAGGAATATATGAGACTGGGATTATAAAAAGAGACTAGCTTTGGCTCTAAGGGCTAAACCAAAAGAACTTTAAAAATAAAATTAAAAAATAATTTTAAAACACTTCTTTAGAACCACTGAATTTCTAAAGATAACTCCCAGCTCCTCATTTGTTCTATTTGCTGTCAGAATGCAGTGCAACACAAGTATGACTACTGATGCATTAACATAAGGACTCTTACTCAACCTTCTGGTTTGGATTTTGTCTTGCTTTTTGGATTTTGCTCTTTTTGGCAGGTGAGGAGGCAAATGGGGACAGAAAGGCAAACACAAGTTAACACAGTACTGCTAAGTAGTTTTGTGCAAACAAAATAGTTTCTGTTCCAAGCAATAGGGTTTGAAAGACATTGACTTTAACTCATCATTGCATCTGTGGTGTCAAATGTTGCTTAAAATAAATTCAAGATAATTATTCTTCTGAAGGATATATAGTATCCAATGTTTTAAACAAAGCAATGGTTATACTGAACTAATTAAGCTGTACAATTTGCAATAAAAATGGCAAATCTCTGAGGCATTGACCTATACTTAAGGGTATCCTCCTCTCTTTTTTTTTTTTTTTAATTTTTAAATAGAAGCAAAGACAAAGTTTGTAGACAGTGGAAAATCAGAAGTCTACTCCACCTAATACCAATTTATGACATAAAGAAGTGAAGAAGGATAAATACATTTTCTACAGAACATATCTAAATTTCAAAAAAGAAGAACGGGGTATACAATCTATATTTGACTTAATCAATTGAAAACACTCCTTTTTTTGAGAGCAGAAGCACAACTATTCTGTCATGTAGCACTAAGGAGAGTTACTAAATAATACTCAATTGTCTAGTAGCTTGTAGTGCAATAATAACTTGAAATTATCGACTGTAAATGGTGAGTCAGTCTCATTATGTTATTATACAGAGCTTCATGCAGAAGATGTTTCTCACTTTTGTAGATCCTCAAGAAGTCTTGAAAAATATACTTTTCTACTCCTGAAGCAGAAGAAATAGTGCCTAGCAGAGAGGTGAAGTTACCAACTGGGAAGAGTGGTCGACGGACCAGACTGCTGTGCTGCCATTCAGAAGGACCTCAACAGACAGGATAAGTGGGTAAAGGAATTTCAGGGAGGTCCATAACAGGAAATGCTAAATCCTGAACCTGGGGAGGAAGAGCCCCATTCACCAACACGTGTTAGGGTCAACCAGCTGGAAAGTAGGTTTGTAGAAAAAGAATAGGGGTCCTGGTGGATGAGAAGGAGACCACAGGGAAGTGCATCACCAGCTGGTCAAGGAAGGTGATCCTTGCCCTGAGCTGAGCAGTGGTGAGACACATCTGGAGTACTACGTCCAGTTCTGGGCTCCCCAGCATGAGAGACATGGACATATTGGAATGAGTCCAGAAAGGGCTATGGACACAATTGAAGGAGCATCTGTTGTACAAGATGAGGCTGATAGATTGTTCAGCCCCAGGAAGAGAAGGTTCAAAGCAACCCTGTCAGTGAAAGGACAAGAGGCACAAATTGAAATACAGGAAAATGGTTAAACATAAGACAAACACAAACTTCCTTCCTCCTTCTTTGTTTTTTTGTAAACCATGAGGCTGGTCAAGTACTGGAAAAGGTTATCCAGGCAGACTGTACAGTCTTCTCTATCAGAGATATTAAAAAAAGGGACTAGATAAGGGGTTGGACAAGATGATCTCCAGAAGTCTCTTCCAGCCTCAACCATTCTATTCTAAGACTCTGATAAGGGAACACTGTGGGGCTATTGGGGGCTATATTACCTCTCTGTTACAACTGTATTTCCTCAAACTTGAGAAACAGATGTTCCAGATGCCAAGTACCACATTACTGCCAGGAGCCATCCTGAAAAATATAGCATCTCATGCTATAGTTCAGCACAACACAGGTAGTATGTGGACTCTCATTCCAAATATGCCTCTGAACTGATGGAGATCCCTGTTTGCTTAACTATGAGTGTCACTTCCAATGTTCCTATGTTCCACAAAAAAGCTACTATGTTCCACTGAAAAGTAGATGAGATGGCCAAGAAGGGACGAGGGCTGAGAGGGAGTCTTAGAATTAGAGATCTAGGAAATCTAGAGGCAGGGCAAGGGGGGGATCCATAACAACAAATGTTCCCACAGACAAAAAGAAACTCAGTGTTTTTAATTTTCTTTCACATTCTGTGTTTAGTTCATAGCCACATAATACTTTTGTCAGAAAGGCCCTAGAGCAAATGAACTTACTTTAATCTCTTCAGATTTTCCTCTGGGTCCAAGAGTTAACGCATTGGTAATGCCAGGAATAGCATACCATCTCTTCAAAAACCATCTAGTTGGCAAACTTATTTCATAAACCATTTATGCTCCTCACCAAGATAGTAAAATTGCTTGCATAAGACAAGAAAGCACAGCTCCCCTACAGTTTTGACCACAGCTATATCTAAAGAGGAATGAAAATCTCCAAGAATCTCCAAGTCAAATGTAGAAGATCCCAAACAAAACAAAACAAAAAAAAAATCATTTATAACATTAAGAACCAAATATGAGACTTGATAAAACACAAAAGGTACAAGCTACTACACCATTGAGTTGTCCAAAACACTACAAATTCACTGACTAAGGGGGAGTGGCAACAAGGGTTTCTGTCTGGTTATTCAAGAGCTTATATACTGAGCATGTCTATCCTGTTACAATAATTCCCAAACATTTTAAGACTAGACAATATATACCCCTGCGGCACAATCAGGGGAATCTGAGTTACGGCTGTGATATAAGGATGACAGCTGTGGTGTAACAGGGGATTGGGGCTGCGCCTGTAGGCATGTGCAGCATATATAGTTCCCTGTGCTGCCCTGGATCTTCCCAGCCGGTCTCTGCATAGATGAGATAACAGACTGACTACAGACAAGATGACCAAACTCCTAGCAACCTTCATGACAAAGTATTTAAGTATGTTACAGAAGCCCTTTAGCTGGAAATTTTAAAAAGTCTCAGAAATTCTCCTGGCAGCTCCTGCTGTGCATAGACTAGTTGATAAGCACTACTTGTATGCCTAAGCATACGGATTAATATCCCGGGTGGAGAACCTGTCATTTCCAGTGACTTCCCCCAGCAGTTCCTGCTGTAAAACTGACCAAGCTGAATATAACTAAGATACTTATAAATAGTGAGTAAAATTGCTTTATTTTGATGCAGAAACAGTCATAGGACAGTCATGTGGACAGGACATATAGTTAAGATGGCTAGAAGATATTTTGGAAGTAATTTAATATAATCAATAGCAATGTGTGCAGTGGGACACAATGGGACAAAAGCCCAGGCAGACTATAGAATTCACTAGAATGACATTTCAGAGAGTCTCATCTAACCCATCTGAAGACAGTGTCACAAGCAATGGAGATTCACATCAACATCCAGACAGTAACCAGCCATCCCATTTCAGATTCAGTTCCCCATCTGAACATTATCCCATGCAAAAAAAAGCCAATAAACTGTGAATATCTGTACAACATACCCACAGTACCAAGTACCACTTATTCATAGTTACGCCAAGGTTCTGCAACATAATAAGAATATGATACATCTGCCAGTGCTTAAATAAAATGAGAGCTGCATTTGGTACCAATTGTGAAACTGATTATATTAGCTATATTTCTGCATGGAAAAGCTGCTTAAGTTCAAAATGCTTGAGTTAACTGAGGAACAGGAAATATCTTGAGGCATCAATGCCTCTAGAAATTTAATTGCTTAACTGAAGAACAACTGGTCTGTGAGCAGATGCAGTATGAAGTCAGAATTAATTACCTTGGTTAAAACATTACAAGGGAGTAAGCTGCACAATAAAAACCAAATCTTGTGAAGAAAACTCACTTTTAAAACCCAGTTTGTGTGTGTTCAACATACAGAACAGCAAAACCTATGATAGAGTAATTTTTCTGGTTTCAGCTGGGATCGAGCTAATTTTCTTCTCAGTGGCTGCTGTGTTCTGGATTTAGAATGGGATTTGGCATGTGAAGAATGTTGATAATACACTGATGTTATTAGTTGTTGCTAAAGAGACCAAGGACTTCTTCCAGCTTCCCAGGTTTCGCTAATGTGCGGATGCAAGAAGCTGGGAGGAATATAGCCAGCGCAGTTGACCCAAACTGGCCAAAGAGAGTATTCCATGCTGTAAACGTCATGCTCAGTATATAAGGGCGCGTTGGTTGGTGGGTAGCTCTCTCGCGCCTTTGCTTGCTGCTCGGGATTGCTTTTCAGTTTTATTTCAGAGCTCGCGGCTCGGGACAGGCGGTATCAGTCATTGAATCATCAGATGGTGAGAAATTGTGCATTGTTAATTTTGTATATTTTAGTATCCCTATATTTTATTATTATCATCATCATCTTCCTTTGCTGTCCTAGTAAACTGTCTTCATCTTAACCCATGAGTTTTCCTTTCTTCCCCATTCTCTCCTCTGTCCTGCTGGGAAGGGGGAAGTGGAGCGAGCGGCCACATGGTATTCGATTGCTGATTGGCATTAAACCACAACAGCAACATTATAGCAAGGCAGCTTTTATTTCCACTCCACTGTGGAGTATTAACTCCATAACATGGAAATTAATTTTTAGAATTTTTCTAGGTTGGAACATCTTTATATGTGTTTATATAGCACTTAAAAATGTGAGGCTATTTCTAACCTCAAATATCATAACACATACAAACAGCTACAAAAAAAAACCTGAAAATACACTGGACATAACAATCTCTAACAAAAAGGACCATACTGCTTTTGGTAGATGAGACACATAATAGCCTTTAAACACAACTGTTCTTCCCTTCTCCAACTTTTTCCTGATAAATCAGACATGATACCACAGCAGACAGAAATTGCATTCTGGATTTCCAAGCCATGATGGTTTAAACAATACATGATATACACCTCTAAGATAATGTTTTTAAGGGAAGAAATAAACCTTCATCTAAACACTATACATTACAAGAAAACAAGAATGTCCTAGCAGGATACTGAAGTACTCCAGCAGAATTCTTCCAAGTGTACAATTTTTGCTATTGTTCAAATTTTCAGTAAGTACTACTAGTATCTCAAACCCCAAGACTGTTTATTCTTAGTAATTCCTCTACAGGGACCCCCTGAACACATTATAGTGATGGCAACAGCATACTTAGAGACAAATATATACAGACATATATAAAGAAGCATGCTTTCAGCTAGCTGTTTAAGAAGTCTCCAAGTAAGGTGGAGTGAAATTAATGAGTATTGGACAAGGCACGTCAGTAGAACTCTGGTTACTTTTGAGTACCTTTGAGTCCTGAAGTGATGGATTAATTCTAAACATCTTGTGTATACACAGAGGTAGGTCACAGTATTCTATACATAAATAAGCACTGAGCATAGCCCCACCAAACCCAGCATAATTTCTAGATGTATCGGTAACAGAGCTGTGCTTTGTGAATATCACAAAGGAGTTCTGCATTTCTGAGAAACAGAAATCCCAATACTGAGGCCAGTGATGAATCTTTGACTATAGTGGAGTCCACTTTGATCACCAGAGGCTGCTTCATTTTCAGCAATTCATTAGAAGCGCAGCCTCTGTTCTTCATTTTAATAGTTTTTATAATAATAACAACTGCTATAAATGAAACCTGCTCAGTACTCTGCATAGTAGTGGCAAATTAGGATACTCGTCCCAACACAATATAGCATAGTACCCATGTCCTCAAAGTTTCAGAAGTATGAACTATCAAAAGATGTTACTGTATCACTCATCGAAAAAGAGATCTGAGATGGGGTTAGTTGTACACAGTATTCAGGAGCTATACGGCACTTCAACTTTTCTGAAAAAAGTACATGTATACTGAAATTTAGCCAAGTACCCTGGGTGTGCAGTGCACTATTCTCTCTAGACTGAGAAGGCATTCAGACAGTCCAATGCACTTGGAGATATGAAAGAGCATGCCAGGAGCAAAGAGTTCACAAGGGCAAAGGAAGAAGTTTCCCATTTGAATAGCGCCAGTGCTAAGTTGAATTCGTTTGCAGCACTACTGTATCAAACAGCTCGATCTATACATTACAAAAACAGTTATTCCCCAAGTGAATGCCATTTCCAGTAAGGACACAACAGTACAAACAGAGTTCAGTAAAGACAAGAGTTTTCCTTCAGTTATCTCCCACAGCAGAAAGGGGGATAGGTGGGCTGATAGCGGAGGGGGGAACAGAGATTAAAAAATGGTGTTGAGGGCCTTATGAAAACATGCACGACAACAGTGTGTGGGAACAAATCACTACCCTGGGGAAGAAAGAGCTCTGTCCTCTTCAACAGAGTACCTTGTATGGCTGCTTTGGGCATAGTGCAAGAAACTTCACTGCCAAAAAACAAAGGTAATGACAATTAAAAACAAAAAAAATATTTATGGCAAAAGGCACTCAGAAAGAAGGATCAATGAAACCTACTCTGCTATAGGCTTCAGTTCTTTGCAAGTATTAAGTGCCAGGAAGTAAAGAGTTAACATGAAAATCTTTCTCAAGAGAGTCTTAACATCACCATCATCATGATGCTAAGATTCCAGTAACAGATGCAGATGCAGCAACACTGCACAGCCAGCCATGTCCTTTTATCATATTACTTTTTAGATTAAGTAACTGAGGTCTTAGAATGTGTGTGGATGCTAGATGTGTCAGCATCATATAAACCTTGACATGCTGTTTTGGGCTGAGTAACTTCAAGAATGTTGTGAGATTTACTAGCCTGAAGTTTCCTGATTTCCCATTAAATATCTCTAAAAAAGAAAAACAGGCTAGACCTCCTAATCTTCCGATACTAAGGAAGTTCTCTGCTACAGAAGGACTAGTAGCTTTGATGAGCTCATCTTAAATAAAACAACCTCAACAGTTCGGTCCTGCACTAGGCATTTACGTTCCTAAAAGTGCTAGAGCATTACACTAATAAGGTGCATCATTTAAAGTAGGCAATAAGTAAAGAACAGACACTGAGTTCATGTGCAACACTTTCATTATCAACTATTTCAACATGAATTCTGTACTGAAGTCAAGTATGAAAAAGGCTAATCAGTTCAGGAATTATTTTTAAACAGTGCTAGAAAAGAGAAAAAGGTTCACATCAAACTTTTCCAAGTTTTCTGCAGAATCTTTCCATTCCCACTAATAGCTATACTTTATCAAAATGAAATGCTGTTCTGTGTGCAAAAGACACATGTCAAGCACAACTGAATATCTTTCATTGCAGTTTGTGAAATAATGAGATACTGCCCTTTAAAAATGTTTGTTTATGAGAAACAAAAGCTAATCAGAAGAATGTAACATGCACACATCATTTTTTCTCTCCAATAGGAAATAATGCAAACATTAAGCCATTTTTGGTGCGCTTCAGAGAAATTTACTTACAGACTTCGAAGCAGTGCTAATATATTGCATCACCATTTCTTTTTTAGTATTAAAATCCTTTTCTCTCAATGGCATCTTTTTGTCTTCATTTAAATTCATATCTTCCTAGAATGGGAAAAATAAAAAAGAAAAGACATTTTAAATGTCATCCAGCAACACAGTTTTTTAACTCTAAGAGACTGATTTAAAAAAATAATGACACAAAAATTTAAACTTGAGCAACTGAAAGCTGTTATACAAACAAATTCTCATAAGTTAGATGAGTTACTTGAAACCATAAAAATCTTTATTTATCTTCCCTAGCAACTCAGACTGAAAAAAAGTCAGCTATGCCAGGATAAACAAGTGCTTCACAACCATCACTAGTATAATCTCTTCTTAGAAATCACCCACAGTTTTACATACACACACTAAACTACAAAAAAAAAAAAAAAACATTATTTAACACTTTCTAAAACATTTATAAGTGTATTCAAACAGGTCTCTTACAAAGATCTTTTTAATGATCTATCCAATTGTTCTGTAATCCTGTTCTATTCCTCAGTTCCCAAATAATCCTAGGCAATAGAATCTGCTTTGCCCTGAGAGTAGTTCACAAAATAATATTCACCTTCACAATAGGCAAGGTCCAATTTCTTGATGATTTGATCATTAAATCAACACCTTCAACTGTTATCAAAACCCCATCACATTTAATTCATGCCAGCACAAACCCAAAGGTCAAAAAAAGCAGATGCAGAACCACATTCAAAGCCACACAGCAGCTATTCATTGACATTTCTGACACAGGGACTTCTACTGTTCCAGTCTAGAAATGCTCTAATCATTGTAATCAGTTCCACATCTGTGAGAAATGACACTTCCTATCATACTGGAGGTAAAAAAAAAAAAAAAGTTTTTTTTTTAAAAAAGACTTAAAGAAACAATTTAGGTGCACACACACACATACAAGCACATGCAGCATTACTATGGTCACCCAGGCTTAGCATGAATTACTGCAGTTATTTTCAGCTCAGACTCATGAGGTGAATCGCCACCAGCTTTGGCAGCAGCAATGCTACAAAATCAGAGGGTAACCATCTTTATATCAAAGCTAGTTCACTTAGTCAGAAATCAAAGACAAACAGCAAGCAAATTTATAACCTTAGAATTAAAAAAAAAAAAAATCCCTAAAGAATAAAATCTTACACTGCACTGAAACGTAAGTTTCCTTGACTTTTGCTAGTTTTCATATTGAACAGGACAGAAACAAGCACAGTTCCTAGAAACATTTAGAGTTTTGTACAAATCTGACCTGTGAGAAGACTGCAGAAAATGCTTGACTCCTTAAGATTAACTTCTTCAAAGTATAATTAGGGTAATTAGGGCAATTTGGCATCGATTGTGGATTCCACCTCCCCCCCCCCCAATGTTATCGTTTCCTTTCCTAAAGGACTAGAAAAAGTTCCTCACTTCAGTCTAGTATGCATTTAAATTATTACTTATTATTTACTACATTATAGTATTTTTATTATTTATTTGATACTACATAGTGTGATATAGTATCAGATTTGTATATTTGACACTATAGATACACTATAATATTATTTGATATTTTTAGTATCAAATAAGTACAGGATGCACGTTACAAAAATTTCTTTCATCCAAGCAATAATTATATAGTCTTTTGCCTCCTTGGCAAGTAGCTTGTGTGTTACTTCCTACATTTGAAAGTACATGCAAAAAAAAAAAAAACTCTCTCTAAACAAGCTGGAAGAAAGGAGGCCACACATACTTCCATCTTTTTTCATAGTTCTCCTCTTCAAAATACTGCATTCCTTTGATCAAAAAGTCATAGAGAAACTATGTGCTTATGCCCAAACCAAAATTCTAGCAGTGCATAAGGATACATATATTTCTGAATATCTTGCAAGTTGCCTCATACTAAATCAAATGTCAGGGACATTACATTGAAAGGGCATGCTGAATTTTCTAGCTTTTTTTTGGAATGAAAGCAAAACAAGAGACTACTATGATTTACTTAATGATGGGAAACCTGGTATAATCCAAGGTTGCTGGATAGACTCAAATATCCATACTAAAATTAAAAAATAAAAAAAACCAAAACAGGCTTAAATACACATACATTAAAAACACTGTTGGGATAATAAATTGTGTGCAAAGAGATCACTTTCTGCAGACGCATAAAAAAGTAGAATATTTTTTGTGTGTGTATACTTCATTTGGAAAAAAGTGAAAGATATTTAAAGTTATCTGTCTCTGTCAAAGCTTACAAAAGTCATTGCAGCTTTTTTAAGATAAGAAAGAATACATAATCAACCACAAAAAAAAAGTAGTTTCTTTAGTATTTCAAAATGAAAAACCCACAGTAATCATCTGCTCAAAGGAAGGGTACATGAAGGCTGTAAATTATGCTGTTCAATGGTCAGGTGGAAACCTAAAAATTTAAATCAGTTTACTGGTCAAGCATTTAGAGTTAATTACATAACTAGTCAAGACTTTTACAACTCATCAGTGGATTCTGACATTAATAGATGGGTTTGGACATAATGATTTGGGGACTGTTAAAAGGCATTTAAAATAAGAATAGATAAGGAAGTTCTTCTCAATTTACTTCTTTAAACATCTTTTTCAATATCAAAGCCAGAAAAATACGACAACTTTAAATTCTCAACAACTCCTCAAAGATGTTTATAGCTTACCGAAGGCATTTCCTTAGCTTAAAAACAGAGGGAGGAGGAATTTAAATCAAGTCAGATTGCCCAAAATAGTACAATGTTCGTATTCTCTCTAGCCTTTCATTTGTTATCTTATCTTGATATAGGTATTTCTCATTTCATGTAATGTCATTTTATGGAATATTTCAGTTTACTTTATTAGTTTTTATTAAATTAACTATATATTTATGACTTTTCTTATTATCAGTCAACACATCTGTTGAGATAGGCACATGACAGCTCATGCCATAAATTACTAAAATCAACCATAGTTGGACATTACCAGATAAATTGGGTTTTTTTCCTGCAAGTTCCAATGAATGTATTTGGAATGCTGTGCCTCAGGATTCCTTTCCACAGGCATACAATTGTATAGCAACAGTAGCTTCAAATGAAAACACACTTTACATGTATATTTAATAAGGGTAGCTGTGTTTTATTTAATACTTAAATTGTGTTTTTTAAATTTCTGTTTATGTAGGTTTTAGAACACTGAAACCAAAGTACTATATTTTAAGTTTCACAAAAATATATGGCTAGGTCTTCCTCGATGTTTTCTGAGAGTTATCACACCTTCAGTACCTTGCCTGCAATATGCCACAGGTTTTTTTCCATAATAACACTGAAATGCAGGTATATCCTACCTAATGGGGAAGGAAAATAAACAAACAAGCAAACAAAGCTTTTCACATTAGCCTGTAGCTACTGCAAACTTCATTCTTCTGTTTAAAGTAGTTTTGAACTTTCAGACTTGCTTTTTTAAGTCTTCTGAAAAAATAAACTCCTGAACTTAAATAACAAAGAGCTTGTTTTTTAAAAAAGAGAACTAAGAAACCTATCAGTACCAAGTATATTCCATAATCCTAGATGTAACGGCAGGTTATAAATTACTTCAGTTTCATTCTTTTATTTCTTCTTAAATCATTTAAGGTTATTCTACAGGTGAGCAGTACCTCTTTGGAAAATAAGAGTAAGTCATTTCAAACAGATATTTTCCTAATAGTATAAAGTACTAAATAAATGGAAATTAAAAGAGCTAAATGACAGTTAATTATTAACTTCAAGTGTTTGGTTTTATGAGCTCTTTCATAATTTTTCCCGTCAAAACCACACAGGATGCCACTGCATAAAAGACTGGGAGAAGGAAGCAGTATGCATCCAAGAAAACCCAAAATATGACATAATGCATTCAGTGAAACTTCAGAATTTAGAAACTGCTCCCTTCAGTACTAAACAATTGACTATTTTTATTTTGTGCAAAATTAGCTCTAAAACCCTGACTACAACATTAAAATCGTTCACTATCCCACCCCCTCAAATCACTTAATTTGATCAGAACTGTAAACTAGAGGCTACAATATATAATTAGCTATGTAATCTACTGTGACTAAACTAGCTTTATTCCAGTCCATTCAAGTGTGGATAATCTGAAGAATCCTTTCTGTATTGCATGTTATAGCTAAAATAACACTGATAAAGTAGTTTAAGTGCATTGTTATTCAAAGAAAATAGGAAAGCATTCAAATTATCCAGGATGTCATCATTACTTTAACATATTTTTGCAAAGTAGTTATAAAATTGGAATTAATTGCATCAAGATTCATGAATATAAGCATTTCTGTTTACAGAGTGTGAGAGACTGAATTGTGGGACTTTTGTCTCACAGCTTGCTTGCATACAAAGGACTGAACTGCAGAGCATTTGTCTCAAAAGATTGCTTGGCCAAGTGAGAAACACTGGATAAGATCTTGGATAAGATAAGGACAACTGCACGTAATAATTGTGTGAAGAGCAGAGCCAGAGTCATGAAGTATGCAGAAATGTCAAAACATGCAGGTAGTCAGAAACCACAGCCCAGGAGTGGGGATAAAAAGACTGTTGGGTCAAACCCTCACTGCGATCGCCCACTGAGAGGTTTGGACTCCCAGGACACCGGTGCGACGGCCAAACCACCAAAAAGATTTGGACCACCAGGACACTGACGCAGTCTGGACCCCTGGGACACTGATGATCACATCAGTCCACCACTGAACACCATGAGATTTGGTCCCCCAGCACACCACGGATCCCTCATGGTGACTATTCTTGCAACTCTATCCCAATTGCTTGCTTGACTTCCGTCCTGTTATTCTAATCTATCCTCTCGCTACTAGCATTTTCTACTTTGATAATAAAAGTTGTTTCGGATATATGGCATTTGACCTCGTTTGTGTCTCAATCTCAGTCGAGTTGATCGAACCTCCAAGTCAAGGTTGGCCTAGCCACCCCTAGCCTCCCAGGCTTGTCTGAGGTCAGCTAGAATGCAAGGGGGCCTTCCTCTCATCTGAAATCGGATCATAAGACCTAGACAAACAGTAGTAGGCTTCTGAGGATTTACTGAAAGTTTCAATTTTTTTATGGCATAATCTCAACATCACACACTATCCTACACCAGAACCTCTGCGGGATGGTAGAGAAATACAATCTACATTTTTGGAGCAGGGGGTGTGCACAGGGAGTCATACCTTCAAGTTTTGTAAAAACACTCTCCCATTTCCTAATATTTGCACAGCTACCATTCACAGTGAAAATTCCTAACGGAAGTAAAATATTCTAGAAACCAGGGCATACCAAGAAAAATGGACCATGTGAGAACAAGTACAAATATTAAAATTGGTAACACAGTAAATTAGTCCTTCCCTTCATCAGCTTATTGATGAAAATCCTGAATCCAATCTCTCAGTCATAGCTCTCAACAGTTCTACAAAAGCATCTTCAAAACTAAACGAACATAGGAATTACAAATTCTATAAAGGTACTTCTCTCATAGCACATTTAACTTCCTCCACATCCCAGCCCCTGGTAGTCCCTTTGTGTTTGTGTTGGTTTTGTTTAGTGGGAGGGCTACGGCGGCAGCTTCTGTAAGAAGCTCGTAGAAGTTTCCCCTTTGTCTAGTGGACTTGCTCAGGTCGAGGGCAGACCCACCACTGGCCAGGGGCAAGCCCATCGGTGACTGAATGTTCTGTGATAACGTATTTAAGAGGGGGAAAAATAATTTTTAAAAAAAAGAAGATGTGAAGAAGCAGAACTGGGGGGCAGAGAGGGGCAGAATTGAGTCTTTTGGGCCTTGCGGCCCTCACCCTCTGGCCTCCCACCAGGTAACCACTTGGGCCTAACTCAGCCCAGCCCGGCTGCAAGAAAGCAAAGAGAGGAGATATGAAGAGAACCTGAGAGGCATCTGCCTGAATTGTGAAGAATTTTTTGTGAGAGGAATGGCTGATACCAAGGCCAGTGAAGGAGGAAGAGGAGGAGGAATAACATAGCTCCTGACAGAGATTCCCCTGCAGCCTGTGGTGCAGCCCATGGTGAAGCAGGCTGTCCCCCTACAGCCCACGGAGGCCTATGGAAGAGCAGAGATCCACCTGCAGCCCAGGGAGGACCCCACTCTGGGGCAGGTGGATGCCTGAAGGAGGCTGTGGCCCATGGAGGGTCCTTGCTGAGGCAGCTGTTCCTGAAGGACTGCACTCCATGGAAAAACAACCCACATTGGAGCAGTTTCATGAAGGACTGTAGCCCGTGGGAGGGACCCCACGATGGAGCAGGCGAGGAATGTGAGGAGTTCTTCCTCTGAGGAGGAGGAGCAGCATAAAGTGACATGCAATGAACTGACAGCAATCCCATTCCCTCTTCCCACTGTGTTGCTCGGGGCTGGGGGAAGGAGGTAGAGATAATTAAACATAAAGTTAAGCTTGGGAAGAGGGAGGGATGAGGGGAAGTTACCTTGTTCTCTTTCTCATTATCCTGCTTTGGCTTTACTAATAACAAGTAAATAGTTTTCCCCAAGCTGAGTCTGTTTTGCCCGTAACGGTAACTTTAAGGATTTCTCCCTGTCCTCATCTCAAACCTTGAGCCTTTTTTCTTATATTATCTCTCCCTATTCCCTCAGAGAGTGAGGGGAGCGAGTGAGAGATTGTGTAGCTTGGTCCTGAGCAGGGATAAACTACGACAGTGTTTCAAGAGTTACTTGTTATTTGCTGTGAGGCAGAGAAAGAAGTCATAATCTAGGCATCACTGTCCTTGTTAGTGTCCTTCTGTGCTCTTCAGATTGCAGTCACTATCTTCTCTCATGGCCATTCCATGTTTCATTTTCAATTGGTCAAAATGTCATTATCATAATGACAAAAAACTTCAACCTGTTGAGGTGGTACTAATCCAATATGATTTTCCTAGCAAGTAACTGCTCTTTTGTAGCACAGTAATGATGGAAGGTAAGGAAGCAAGTAAATTTGAGACTGTATGTGCAGACAAATGATGCTTTGGAGGCAAGAACCCTAAGTCTGTTTTATACAAAAGTGACAAGGAATGTAAGTTCAGAACAAAACCCTACTGTGGCATTCAAAGGCATAAAATCCTTTTGTAAAAGCTTCAGGTAGTCTAGAAAGCAAGCAGGATTCCCCATTTCTTGTTCCTCCTCAAAAATCTGTTGCATAATCTCACTGCTAATAATCAGAAACCTTTTGTTTTCATTATGTTTGGAGTAAAATCTGTCAAAATAATTCAAAGATTTCATTCCCTGGAAAAAACCCTAAAAACTACATAATTACCATTCACAACAACAAGAACATTAAGAATTCAGGTAAAGATCAGAACACATGCACAAAAGAACGTTCCACCTGTCAGTTAGCCATGTTGTTATTCTTTAAGTAAAAGAAATCAGCATAAGACTCTTACCATCATTTTTTCAAACAGTGCTATGATTTCTCTTTCCGACAGGGGTTTTGGAGCAAAATCCTCCATATCGATAGGTGTGGACGACCAATCTGTAGAATGTGACTGCTTCATATGCGGCAGAGGAGGTCTTTCCTTTTTACTTCCTGGAATTCTTATACTGGCAAATCTATCCAACTGCAAACAGAAAAGGTATAACATATCACATACTGTTTCCATTCTGTGTAACCCTAACTAGTTAGGGTTCTTGGAAGCTAAACATCCTTATTTTTTGTGGTAATTTGCCTGTTATTTAACAGTCTTATTTTAAAGGGCTTTCCTAAAGATACATATAAGAGTCAGTTGCCTTAGCACCTGAGTTAACAGACCAGAATCCCATTACACTATGGAGAAATCATGCAGAACATGAGAATTTTATGGAAAGTTTGGAGGAAAAGATATCTATAAAACCAATTTATGAAGAGTTCTTCTCAACCATTACATGTAGAACATGAAAAAGCAGGCTTATTTTCCAAAAGCATAGTTTTAAAATGTTTTTTTCTTACTCTGAAACTGCTGTACTCTTGACATTGTAATAGAATATACAGACACTTTGTAATAGAATATACTTTTTATCAAAAGACTAGTTAGCATAACTAAGACATTGTTCTATTTATTTGGATTATGTTATCAAAAACTTAGTGCCTTTCTGTGCTCCAATTATTTAGAAGTTCATTTACGAGAAGCATAAAAACCATCAGCTCCTTTACTAATGTTAAGTAGGATACACTCATGGTTTCATGAATAATCCTTAGGACATATCACCAATTCAAGACAATCACTCTGACCTTACCCTTTCAAAACCCAAAACCACACTATGAAAAGTGGTTTGGGTTGTGGGATTTTTTTATTGGTTAGATATTTATCAGCTTTTACTAAGTGTAATTTTAAACATTTTCATCGTTAGAGCTTGTATGTTTTAATGTATATGGGCAAGGACCAACAAAACACAAAAGCAGCTGAGATACTCAATGAGATGTGCTAAACCTTAATTGTCTTTGTAGCAGCCTTTTGAACAGATGTGAACAGCAATATTACACTTGTCAATGCAGAAGAAAGTTACCATAGTATTTGATGCATAAGAGATTCTGGACAAGATTTCAATCATATCAATAGACTCACGTCTTTGAAATGCTATGCAAAAATATTCAGAAGCTTCAATATATCTTGAAGATAAGTATCTTGAGATATCACTTAATAAGTACATCAAAATTACCAAACTGAATTACAAGTAAAGTTATTATAGCATCTGTGAAATTAAGATCAGAGAGAGCAATGAAAATAAGTAGCAAAAATTGGGTACAAGTGTTCCACTCTAGTCAGAGCAAGAACTGACTACTAGACATCCATGAAGAGAGGTTTAGAGGAAAAACAAAAAGACTTTAATTCTTCCTGTTCAAAATTGAAAAGGAACAGGTTTTGGAATGTAGAAATAGATTGTAAGCCACTCACATGCAGATCGTTGTAGAACATGCAAAAAACAGAAAATTATTATGGCATAAACATAAAAGAGCTCAGTATGAATGATGGGGCCCTTCAGTGTCACATCAAACCGGTAGGCAATGAGGAAAGCACACTCTACAGGAATAATTACATAGGCAAGACCCAGGAAGAAAGAGAACACAACAAAAGCAAGAAGGAGGGTAACATAATTGTAAGTGAAATATAGAGTCATCAGTGGCAAAACTCATCCTGCATCTTGACCAGACAGCAATTTCCCTTTCTGTCTTTAAAATCACAACTCTACGGCAAGCATGGGGGGATGAAGTCAGATTGCAAACTGCAATGACTAGACTGGAATCTTTATAAAGTCCTATTACATGAGATTTTTTTTTCCTCAAACAATGGCTTTCACAGAGCACTGATGAAAGATAGCACACCTGCTCCAAAGAATGAGTTAGCCAGTAGGTTCTCCATGCCCCACCGTTCACTATCAAGTGTTTAACCTAAGAAACAAATCATTATATTTGAAGATTCTTCATACACAGACTTGAAGTGGGGGTAGAGGGAAGACACTTTGGCTGAAATAACAGATTTCAGCCCATGGTTCAGCCAGTAGAGAAATTACTAAACTAGGTTTAAGAGAGGTATGCCCTACACCCCTTACCCATCTTTCCTGAAAAGTCTCAGCACCTTCCTCACAGTCTGTGTCCCCCAAGTGTCCCTTCTTCTTTCCCCTGCTCCGCACACCAGCAGCAATAGCAGCTCTGGACAGACAGAACCACCTCAGTCTCTGCCATGAACACTCCATGCGGTCCCGAAGCTGTTCTTGCTCCAGTAGGAACAAGTAGGAGCAGTTCATGGATGAGAGGCAGCTCCTCTTTGAGAAGCTGTATTTTTGTTCTGGTTTTTTTTTTTTTTTTAGTGAGGGGAGGGCCTAAGGTGGTATCTTCTGTAGGAAACTGCTAGAAGTCGCTCCCCTTTGTTCAGTGGACTTGGCCGGGCCTAGGGTGGACCCACTGTTGGCCAAGGCCGAGCCAATTGGTAGCAGAATGTTCCATGATAACGCCTCTGCGATAATGTATTTAAGAAGGGGAAAACAGAAAAAAAAAAAAAAAAAAAAAAGATAAGATGTGAAGGAGCTGAGCGGGGGCAGAGAAGGGGAGGCACGGGCCTTGTGGGCCTTGCAGGTCTCACCCTCTGGCCTCCCACCAGACAGCCGACTGGGCCTGACTCGGCCCGGCCCGGCCACAAGAAGTGCAGAGGAGATGAGATGTGAAGAGAACCTGAGAGGTGTCTGCCTGCCTGTTGTGAAGAATTATTCTTGTGAGAGGAACGGCTGCAGACACGAAGGTCAGTGAAGAAGGAGGGGGGGAGTAATGCGGCTCCTGGCCAAGATTCCCCTGCAGCCCGTGGTGATGACTGTTGTGAAGCAGGTTGTCCCCCTGCAGCCCATGGAGGGGCAGAGATTCACCTGCAGCCCATGGAGGACCCCACGCCGGAGCAGGTGGAGGCCTGAAGGAGGCTGTGGCCCGTGGAGGGCCTGCTGGGACAGCTGTTCTGGAGGGACTGCACCCCGTGGAAGAGACGACCCACGCCAGAGCAGTTTCAGGAAGGACTGTGGCCCGTGGGAGGGACCCCACGAAGGAGCAGGGGAGGAATGAGAGGAGTTCTTCCCCCAACCATGAAGCAGCGGCATGAAACAACGTGTGATGAACTGACCACAACCCCCATTCCCTCTTCCCACCTGTGCTACTCAGGGGGGCAGGGGAAGGCAGTAGAGATAATGTTAAGCCCAGGAAGAGGGAAGGGTGGGGGGAGGTTATCTTGTTCCCTGTCTCATTCTCCTGCTATTTTTAGAAATAAATGCATAGTTTTCCCCAAGTCGAGTCTGTTTTGCCCGTGACGGTAACTTTAAGGATTTCTCCCTGTCCTTATCTCAAAGCTTGAGCCGTTTTTCTTACATCATCTCCCCCTGTTCTCTCGGAGGGTGAGGGGAGCGAGAGAGAGAGACTGCGTAGTCTGGTCCTGATCAGGGCTGAACTACGACAATTTTACTTCCATTCACTTGTTCACATCTTCAGTTCATGCTTTGTTTTTAAGTTCTTGAATATTAGGCTGTAGGGGAGATGTTTTGCAACATTACAAATTAAGCCATAACATTTGTATTTCCCATATTCAACAAATCCTGTACTTGTTCTAGAGAAGAGAAGTACACTCTTGGAATACATTTGATCAGGCTGAACATGTAAGACAAAGTAAGATACTAAGATTATAAGTACACTTAAACATGTGTTAAACAAATTACTTTAAATAATTTAAAACAATGCAGCCTAAAAATAAGATTTCTGTAGATTAAAAAATGGAAATTCACAACAAGACCTGCACAGCAGTACAGGTGTGTATGTATGTGGGTATTCCACATACATTCCTCTTTTAAATTATACATTGACAGTGCTTCAGAAAAGTTAATACCTCTCAATACTCCATGCACGTGAATAATTTCATGGTCCACAGAAAGCACGATACAGAAAGTCAAAATTTCATTGCTTGGTTGCAATAAAATCTACTACTGATACTGCTGGCAACCCAAGTGCATAACGGAGGAAACTGCAAAAATATAGTTCAATAATCTTCCATGTTACATCAAAAATATTTTAAAATCAGGCTAACCAATGGGGAATATCTAAAGTTAGCTTTGATACAAAGCATCGCTACAGTTTAAAGGATCTGACCTTCTATCTTTTATGAAGACGTCTACCTTTTTTTTTTGTTTGTTTATTTTACCAATAAATATAGACAGACCCATACAAAAACAATGCTTCAGGACAATAATTTTCTGAAAGGGACAAACTTTTCCTTTAAGGTCCTTCTAGGGTCAACATTAAAAGTAACCAAAGAATAAACAATGTTTCGTATGGTCTTAATACAAAGTATTTTCACAGTTAAGTCTCTGATGCACTGATGGAACTCTGTAGATCATCCACAGTTAAGAGTTCAAAGGCAATATGGACTAAGAAGAAAATAACAGCACAAATAAATACTTCTGACCACTCAAAGGAGAAAGCTACAGTTTTTTTTAACATACTATACAAAAACATAACAAGGAACCTCTAACCAGCTCATTAATTCAGACAATGTATTCCTATCATTATAGCAGTGTTAGTGAGGATGAGGAAAACTGTATTTCAGATACATAATCTAAAAAGAAACAGTTGTAAAATAATTAAATGCTGAGTACAAAAAGACTGCAGAAATATTCATTAGTAACTATTCTCTTCTAAATTCTAGAAAAAAAAAAAAAAAAAAGAAAAAAATGAACTGCCCATGTAACTACAATATAGGCTACATAGTGGTCTTAAGTTTAAAAATCATGTGATACTAAAAGAAGTGAAAGTAACTAAGAATAAAAACATTAACTCTGGAAAGGAAAAAACGTTGAAGGTAGGAAGAGTTTCCTATTCAAAGGTAAGCATAATTCTAGAAGTAATGCTGTTGTAATGCATAATGCATAATTCTAGAAGTAATGTTCTAGAAACACCACTGTTTTGTTAGCAAAAACTAACTGAGCCAGTTCTAAGTCTTTTTTTGGTCAAAAAGCAAGGGTTTTGTTCTGGTTGGTTTGGGTTTGTTTTTTTTTAAGGTGGGAGAAAACAGGAAGAGGAGAGAAAAGATAAACAAAAATTAACTAGGACAGCAGAGAAGCTATCAAAGATGTAATTCACGCAGCTCTCATTCCTAAGACCAGATCCCCCAGCATGAAAGGCACGAGGAGTCCTTTGTCACAAACTTAAATTTAAAGCTATGAGTTGTTTGTGTGTATTTCAGCTTTTATGGTTTTATGCCTCCTACTGCCAGAGACTGGAACATCCATAAAGCCGTGTACTTTATTCTGCCAGTTCGCATTCTCCACAAGACAAGAACATCAAGGCAACCGAAAAAATCTTAACATCAAAATTGAAACACAGTAAGAAGTAAACCATGGTCAACAAGCAAATACGAGTTACCAGGAGACTGCTTTTCAATAGCATTTTACATTTACCAGCCTGAAGATTCTCAGGTAGCCTCGGTAGACACTCTATTATTATGGCTCCCTTTCATTGTAGTAGAGTTTAAAACTTTTTTACAGGACTGTTCCTTCCACTGCTCTGCTCCATCACAAAGCTCTGTGAAACTACAGCTTCAGAAACACAGCAACCAAATTGTACTGACAAGCTCTAGCAGTGTATGACGTGCAAAGCAAGTTACTGTACCTACACAGTAACACTACTGACACCATCTGCACTGGGAAAAGTTGTCTCAATAAGCACTTGGCTGGCACATGAGATATGTGAGTGAATGGTGAAGTTCTCACGTGACTTTAAATACAAAAAATTGTGCACACAATGCCAAAAAAGTCTGAGCTGCACTTTTTTAGTACTAGTAGTACAAGAAAATGTGATCACTTGTTTCAAAGGTGGTATCATCAGAGCAACATTCATATCCTGTAGGGATTTAATTTCTAATGAATATTTTTAAAAACACAGCCACATCAGAGAAATTACTTGAAAGAGAGCAACTGACACAGGTAGGACACATCAAAAGTTTTCTTCAGTGCCCATTATGTGTATGAAGGACAAGAGGAAAGGAGATGCAGATACATGCAGTGGGATCAAAACTAAAGGAAAGGATTGACTCTTGAGGTTATGTGCTAAAAAAGTCCATCTGCACAGAAACAAAAGAGCACAGAAAAACAATGGTGGGTGGTGAAATCCAAATAATACTTTCACCTGTCCCTTCCCAAATTCATCAGAGGAACTAGTAGCCCATCAAAGGCTTATCTCCACAAGCCCAGATGAAAAAAAGAGTAACAACAGCAGGTGGGAGGAACTGAAATTTTTGATTCAGAGGAAGTGACATGCTGCCCAGGCTCATCCCAAGGCTGTCCCAGCAAAGCCTCTGCCCTATGGCCCAGGTCTGACACTCACATGATCAGCTCTCCAGAGCATCTTTCAAACTGAGCAGTGTTACTGCTTAGGGGTATAAGACACATTATGGCATGAAGGGCAAAAACATTCTGTATTTGTGCAAGACTTATTTTGCAGTGTTTAAGGGAGGAACCAAAGGCAGGGAAAAGGATGGATCTCAGTGATATGCAGAGGAACAAGCATGGGAAAATTATAAGATAAGGGGATAAATAGGGCCAGTTGTGTGTAAACAGTTTGATAGTTAGTACATTTGTCTGGCCATGCCCTGTACCCAACCAGTACAGTCTTATTAGACTCCATTTCCAATTATTTTCCTGGGTGACATGCTCTACTTAGTGTGTGCATATGTGTGTATGGAGGCCCACATGTCAGCAACAGGACCAGACCATGGGTCAGAGGGACCACAGACCAGCTACTGGAAAGACCAGAGTGAGTGAAGTTAAGTACCAGCAACTTGAGTAGGACCTCAGTTGTGTCCATGATGGCAGCAACTAGAACGAGTGAGGGTGGTGAGTGAATGACCACTAGCAACTATTAAACTGGACTAGCCAGTGAAAAGGTGAAGTGGCCTGAAAGCAGGGGAATGTGTATATGTAAGAGCAAGAGGACACGAGGAGCTAGCTAGAGGAGGGATAAGGGAAGTTCTGGACAGCTGCCAGATAGACAATAGGCTCAGGGATGCATGGGAGAGTCAACTGGGGAACTACCTGTGTCTGTGCACAGACACAGAGAGAGTATAAGGTGTGGCCATGGGCAGTTTGCTTCTACAAGGGGTGAGGGGAACACCGGCCAAATGATGAAGGTGTTTGTCTCTGTGTGCATGTCTGTTTCTAAAGGTAAGGCCATAAGGTGAGTTGCCTATCAGAGGGATCAGGGGAGCCTCACCAGCTGCCAAAGACCTCTGTGTGTGTATGTGCACACGCGTGTGTCTGAGTGAGGAGGTCTTTAACAGCAACTGGAGTAAGTCTGCAGCCTCAGAGTCTCATGCGACACAGGCACCAGCCACAGGGAAACCGGGGATCTGGGGATAAGCAACCAGGTAATGAATTTGTGAGCCCACCTACTGGAGGGTTTCACAGTGTTTCCCACTAACGGATCTTTATCCTCATTAGTCAAAGAGTGTAATAGGATGATACCCATGGTGCTACTTGTGTTGATTTGTGTGGCCTGCCATGCATACATACATGTTGCATGCACGTGTTTGTGCAAGTGCCTACCGGGAATACACGCTCAGCCTCACTACTGAGTGGACCTGTGGGGCATGGAGCTACAGCAGCCTGGCCTCTGTTGTGTTACAGGCTTCATTTTTCCTTTTACATTTTCCTTCCCTAACAGAACAAAAGATTTATTTTACCCAACAGGGCTCACACATTCATAGCCACCCTGCCAGTAAGATCAGATAGGCTTAGCGTAGGAACAATTTTTGCTACTTAAAATACTAGAATCATTCATAGAGTCACTTAGGTTGGAAAACACCCTTAAGATCATAGAGTCCGAGTGGGCTTAAAGCCCATAAACCTGCTATGAAGCATTATACAGTGATCTCCATCACTGTTTGAAACAATTAATGGTATTCTAGACATTCTCAAAATATATAGAAAGCCACAATACATAATAATACAGAAAGAGACAAAATAACAGGTTTAGAGGTAAGCAGCATTCACCCCTTCAGAGCTGATTTTGATACCCATTTTGCAGTCAGACGAGAATTTGAATCACTGCTAGCAAGAATAATAGCTGCAAAAGACAAAATGAAGCAACCATCACAGGATGAATGGCAAAGTTTTACTTGGTTCTATTTCATACGCTCTCTATTACTCTACTGAAAGCCTATGAAATAAGAGTGATTTTATGGGCATACCATGGACGTGAAAATCAAAGTTAAAGAGATCCACAATACAAACCTTCTGGCTCATCACACTTTCTGATCAGGTCCCCAAGAAGTACATCTATTTGTGCTCTCATTCCGATCTTAGTGAAGACTTCTTATACTATTCTCTGTAAGACAACAGTGTCTATCGAACTTACACACTTGATAAGCAGGAATCAACGGATTAGTTATTGCTAGACTAATTGCTGGCTCAACAGCTTATCAAGACATCACCTCCTAATGCAGCTGCTATGCATGCAGGAATGAAAGGCACTACTTCCCTGCTGTTCTCTCTCCCTCATCTTTTCCTCCCCTTAATCAACACATGAGATCATCTATTGTTGTATTAAGAAGTTCCTCAAAAACGAAACCCAACACATGCATATGCAACCACATTAGTGATCACCAAAAGAATTCCCTAGTTCTGCCAATGCTTAACTCCAGCCTTGATTCAATGCCTTTCTCAGGAATAGAGGACAGCCAGTCAGATGAGAATGGGACATCCAAGGCAAAACCTGACCATATCAGCTACTATTGAGGAACCAGACTTGCTACAGGAATTCTCATAGGACTATCCATCTTTGAGGCTGTTAACAACTGGAGGTCATGTTTAACAGAAAACTGACATATGCAGGATGCCTTGTCAGGCCATAAATTCAGTATCATTCTTATAAACACAGATGCTCTATTTAAAAGTAGAGTTTTAATTGCTTTATACTGCTGAATTTGAACTAAATGTAAGAAACAAATAAGACAATAGATTCTCAATCATATTTTACTTCAAGTTATTGTTGTAACTCTCAAAACTGTAGTGCTTACACTTAGTTTCCAGTTAACTGAACAATTTAAGTTGAAGGTCATTAACCATTTGCAGACAATAACTCCTAGAATAACTCAAATAGGAGAAAATATTTATTTTCTGAGCAATGCTACTAACACCTCTGCTTTGTGAAAATTCTGGAAACCAACAAATGAAGCTGAATCAACTAGCATGGCTGTTCTGATATATGATCACAGAGAGGAAGTGAGCAGGGAATAAGGGGAATGATTTAGCACCAAAGGTCACCTACCTCAAGGACAGAACATTACATCGACCAGGTCTTACCTTTCGTATCCATATCCAGACTGAAACTCTCAGACTCAAACACACAACGGAACAATAAGCACAACACCAGAAAAAATTAATAAACACCAGGAGGTTTTTGTAGAGCAACTTCCAACAACGTTCAAGGAGACTTTTCTTGAGTTCATTTGGACTATGAATGTTGGTATCAATGCAACTTGACTAACAACAGCTGTTTGTCGTATACAGATCAGATTCACAAAGTGAGACTAAAAATTTCTTTTTGACTTTGCATATAAAGTACATTTCCTATTGCCCGTATTTGGAGCAAAAGCTTACATGCAACATTTTATAGGTCTCCAGTTAAAAGTTACCATGCATACTGTCCACATAAAAAAGGATGCTAACCATACCCAAAGTAGTAGATTTAATCCAATATCTCATCACCAGCTGAGCAACCTAAATTTTGTTAAATACACAAACACTACAAAAATAAGCTGTATTTCTTTATAAAGATTGTTTAGACAGTATTCACTACAGTGATTGGACCCCAGTGTTTAGAAAAAGATAACAGCTGTACCAAATTAGCAGGTAGCAGATGGAAGAATTAGTTATGTTTATGCAGGATATATGTTATGAAAGTGGGGCTGCCATAACCAACAGCAAAAGGAGTTTACAGCTGAAACCTTATCTGAAGTAATGAAAAAGTTTCTTAGAAGAATTCACAAAAGCGCTATCATTTTTCAAGGTAAGCAGTAGCACAGTACAGTGGCTTTGCCATAGAAGATACACTTCATGATATACTGAAAAAGAAACAAAGGACTCAAGGTCCTTCATCCACCACAGCCTTTGATTTCTTGACTTTTCCTTTCTTTTCCATTCTTGGAGACAGGGCTTACTACGTTAGATACGACGTGCATCGGTCTGGACCCAGGCTAACATACTGACTCAACAGCTACACCATACCATGTGGATTTGAGGTTTCTGGCACTAGCTGTGATCCCTGCACAGTGATGCCTGGAACATGTAAAGCATGTAAAGTTATGCAAAATCCTCTCGCATTAAGGCTGAAGCCAAGAGATTTGATGCCCTTGAAACAAGAACCACTACTGTATCTCTTTACCTTCCATTCCTCCAGCTGTACAAAGCACATCGATCTACATAGATTTCGTAAGACAGAAGTGGTAAAATATTATCCTCTGTTACCATCCAAAACCCCCTTGCAAAGCTCTGGGATGTTCCTAGAGAAGAAAATTAAACTTAAAGCTCCAGATGCTACAAAGTAACCATTGGCTTGGATCTTTGTGTTCTTCACCAAGTCAACAGCAAACCTTCCATTCAAGACAAGTTTAAGGAGTATATATTACTCCAGGATGTCACTGCACCACAAGAAAGTTTTTATGCTAGAAGAGTAGGCAATCCAGTATCAAAGAAGAGTCCTGACTACACAAAATGTGTTGTTTGCCGCAAATGAGGTATCACTACTTCTGATATCTCATTACGAAGAGACAGGTTTAGCCTAAACTGCATTACTAGAAATATTGAAGAGTCTTGCTTCTTCCCCTCCCCACCCCCATTCTCATGAAGAAACACACACATATGCATCGATGTCTTGATGGCACAATTGATGACAATCACTAGGCACAATTTATTAGGAAAGTTTTGATATGAGATGTACAGGTACACAATCTTCATTTCCTGGCTGAAGGTATAAAGACCCAAGTATTGTTTACACTTGGTTCTTTCTCTAGGTCTCCTTCTCACTCTGCCTTATAGATCTATAGGACAAAAAGTACTGCCACCCTCAATTTTCGAGTTCATGTGTTTTTGACTGCCCACTATTCATATACTCAGTAAACACAATTTCACATCTGGAAAGCCTGCTAAAGTACTACAGCATACTCAATCTCCCAGACATCTTGCCAGTCATTTTAGTCACAGAAGCCAACAGCTCAATCGTGAAAGTCTGCTGTAGCACCCTGATGTAGACAAACAACAAAGAATTAGTAGAACATTAACAATGTAGGAAGGAGAACAGAAAATTTAACAAATCCTATGTCTTCATTTGAAATAATTATTATTCTTAGTGGACAGGGAACACACAGGAGAATACAGGTTGCATTAAAATATTTCAGTACCTTTGGAAGTAAAAGCAAATCACTATTTTCCCTTACTTCACATAAGATCAAATAAGTTCTTTCCAATGATTCTGAGTCAAAGATCTCTTAACATCTTTCTTCCTCGAAACTCCAGAAGATTAAAAAAAAAGTATATTCTTTCTTTGACAGTCAAATTGCTCTGCAAGATTAAATTCTTATTACATGAGAAATTCCATTGGTAGCAGTAGAGCTTTTAGTAAGAGAAAGACTTGCACAAACGAAGAATTCCTTTCACTAGATAACTTCTTATTCCTAATGCACTCAGTCTCCCAGAAATTATTTTTACCTTTCTTGAGTGTAAATCATTTCACTAATGGCAGAAAATAAAAAGTTAGAGTTTAGGCCTGTGCATAGTCACACTGTGAATGCATACAACACATTTCACTCTGCATCTTGTTTCTCTATATACTGGAAATTATAAAGCCTGTCTTATCTTTACAGCAGTTGCTATGAAATCATTCAACAAATTTGTGTTATAAGGACTTTTTGTATACATTTCATTTTTGTTTATGTAAGATATCTTTTTAATTAAATCATGTTAATATGCAGATTTTTAATCTTTATGAACCTTACAAACCATTTGTTGGAATGTGGAGCACTTGAGATAGAAAATAGGCTTTCTTCCACAGTGATCGTGCAGGTAGTTTCTCAGATACCTACCTGCCACTCCTCTGTGGAATAAGATTCCTGTCTTCATAGTTTGTAAACAAACAAACTAGAAGCAGCATGTGTTCATTGTGTAAAAAACAAAGTGTTTCTGAACTTAAGAGGGATTTATCACTAAAACTAGACAATTCATCAGCATCTCGGAATAATCCAATACAATTTAAATATTGAAAAGCAGTCTGCATTTTAGACTCTTAAAATGTTGCTAACTTAACTAAACTGAAAAAAAAAAAAGTTCCTTGTCACTATTATACAACACATTATTTCTAAGAAACAGACTGGGAGTAATAAAATATAAATATTTTATAAAGCATAATGCAGCACAGAGCAAGTTAACATGCAAATGATCGCCCACGAGAAGAAAGGAAAAATATATTTTTCATTGAAAGCTACAAAATCAAGTAATCTTAAACCTTCTATTTCTTAATTTTCTCTTACTACAATTTTCCACCTTGTCACAAAAGGAATTTGGAGAAAATACCTTTGCCAGTTTTTGTGCTTGATATGAACGGTCAAGAACACTCTGCTCTGAGCCACGTTTAAGTTGCCTAAGACTCAGATACATAGCACTTTTAGCCATTCCCAGAATCAGACACAGAAAGACTAAACCAACAGAAAACTCAGAGCAACAAAAAGTGTCAGTTGTAAAGTATCCCCTTGTTCCAAAGTGAAGTTGCAAGTGAAAAAAAAAAAAAAAAACACGCACCTTTAAAAGTGTACACCACTGTAACATTTGAGATTTTTAAGGGTTTTTTTTCCCTTTTAGTCTTTTACTGAACAGCTGTCATTTCCCTTCAAAAAAAAAAAAAAAAATATATATATATAGACAACTTGATACTACTTTGCAGGTGACGTTTCTTTAGACTGTGAAGAGGCCTTCAGCATGCTCTGAGAAATTTAAAGAGAGAGGAAGAAGATTGCTTACTACACAGGACTCTCTGTCCTTATTCCAACAAACACAATAAACCTGCTGACTTCTGATGGCTACCATTACAAGTCCAATAGGCTAAGGAAAGAAGTGCAATAAGGCAGTAAGCCAGCCTCTTCAACAAACAAACCAACCAACCCCACAAAAACAAACAGCAAGATCTAGTGCGTTCAGACTCTAACCTTTACATAACACTACCAAAATTAAGTTCTGGTTGACAAAAAATACTTTTGCTTTGAGATAACTGTGAACACTTCCTCAGCCCTCCCAGATGAAGCACAAGCTTATATAATCAAGGTTGTATTATCAACCCAGACTCAAATTTCTTAATAACCATTTCCAGCCTATGAAACTCTGCTAAAGAAACAGCAACAGGTGATTTAACTCAGTCGAGGAATGGTAGGTGCAGGAAATATGCTCAACACTACTAACTTTGCACACCTGATCAACAATAACCAGACTATTGGTTCCCAAGCTAGGAAACAGCAGTGTTTCTCAGCACAAGTGTTGCACGTCATCCAGTACAAAACACTCTACACTTAACATCTCAGTTATGCACAGAAGTACTTCAGCAAGAACTCTGTATAGCACTGAAGTCATAACAGCTGATCTTTAGAATCCTACAGAACATTACTTCCTAGGTAAAATTCAAAGACTTTGTAGAACGATCCACTTGAAAGAAAAACTATTCTCACCTGCAAAAGAATAGTACAATGAAATAGGTAACCTCAATAGCAAGGAAAAAAAAATCTGCTTTGTGATACAGAACCTCATTTGCTATTCAAGACACGGATGAAGTTTGAGAAACAGTGTTAGCATGATACTGGATACACCAAACATTGTTTGAAGTAGTATTAGTGAGTTTTACAAGCAAGTGTTAGTTTGTCAAGCTAGCCATGCAGCCTAAGTAACTTCAATATTAAACATGCAATCACAGATATCTTAACTACATCACATGTAAATTGTCACAATTACCGGTGTCAAGCTCATTTAGCCGTGATCAGAGCATACTTCAAAGCCATCCATAGATTTTTGCTACTTGCACTGAATATGTTACTATTAACAATTTAGTAAGAGAGTTTGCCAATTAACTAAAAAAATTTCACAATTAAGACAATTTCTTGTATCAATAAGGTTATTTCTATTGCATTGTGAACAGCTATTAGCTTAGCAAAGCCAAAGCAAAGCTTAAGTTGTCTTACCACATCATCTGTCAGTGTCTTGATATTTAAGTGCTGTAAATCAAATGGGAAACCAGTCATGTCACAATTGTGAAAAAAAAAAAAATAAAAAATAAAAAAACATAAATAAAAACCCCATCAAATAAAAAAAAAAGCAAGCACCAGTTATAGTTACTGTTATTCAAAATAAGATGCAAGTTAAAAGTATTGAATCATGGCACTTGAAATAATAAATCCTTGGCAAGTTGTACTTTGTTGACTTGCAATGCACAGCAACACAGTGTAGATTGAAAAAAAAAAAAAATTCTGTAATCTGATCCTTAGACAGAATAACATCAGAAGAATATAAACTAAGCACATCTTGAAACAAGTTGTGGATTTTTATATTTTATAGCTAAACACACTAGAACAGAAGACCTGCTAAGAAATCAGCTACAAGAATTGTGTCTTCTCAAAATGGCTTTGGGGACACCACCAAGGAACCGGCCTAGAGATTTTAAACTCAACAAAAGAACACAGAATTCCTCAACAGTACAGAACTTTCTGCCAAGCTGCAATACTCAAATAACTAAGACCGTTGACTACTCTCAAGCAATGCCTATGTGGCAAGCAGAGCATTAAATTATTAATAGAAACTGACATAAAAACTTATTAGTAGTAACATCCAAGAATCTATAGAAGATCACTCGCTGCTGTGTGAAATAACAGTTCCTGAACCAACTCTTTTGCTCTCCACTGCACATTGACAAAAACAGCAAGTGCTAGGATACGCAGCTCTCGCACAAAACCAAAGAGCAGCACTGAAGAACACTGGCAACTGATCAGTCAATGTTGCAGGGATCCCATTTATAGTTTTTATGAAGAGGTTGAGAACAGACTTGGCAGGGAAACACGAAGAATGAAGTCACATACTTAGTGAAATAGATTCTTATCCTATTCTTAGATTCCCATCACTGCCTAATATAAAAAGCTCAGTAGCAGCTACAGCAATTTTAAATAGCCATATTCAAATTAATCAGATTTGTCTTCACCAAGTCAACAATTCTTAGGCATCATTACTTATGACATCTTCTCCGGCTTCTCCCTCAGAATTAAAGAACAATTTGTGTTAGGTCAAATATTATCTCATGATAGCTCAACTCTAAGTATTGTTAAGAAACTGAGGAAAAAAGCATCTGATGAATGGCTATGAAGTTAAAAATAAAAAGCAAATGAATTGTGAAGAAACACTCAGTACTCACTGACATAGTGTAAGTTCTACCATCAATAATGAAAACAATTGGAGCTAGGTCAGTACTGACTTTTATTACAATCCCATTCCATGTTCTAAAAGGTGAGGATTTCTAATAAATGAAAACTACAACATTTCTTTATAAAGGAGGAGAAATCCCATGAGAACTGCAATCTAATGTTCAGATCTTTTAGCATTCTAATACTGAAGGGCTGAACGGCTTGCATTAAGACATCTCCAAAGACTTATTGTGTGAATTTTACATTACGATACTTCTCAGTCATAGAATCATAGAATGGTTAGGGTTGGAAGGGACCTTCAAAGGTCGTCTAGTCCAACTCCCATGCAAGGAGCAGGGACATCCCCAACCAGATCAGGTTGCTCAGGGCCACATCCAGCCTGGCCTTGAACGTTTCCAGGGATGGGGCATCCACCACCTCTCTGGGCAACCTGTTCCAGTGTTCCACCACCCTCAGTGTAAAAAATTTCTTCCTTATCTCTAGTATAAATCTACCTCCCTCTATTTTAAAACTATTACCCCTAGTCCTGTCACAACAGGCTCTACAGTCTCTCCCCATCTTTCCTGTAGGCCCCCTTGAGGTACTGGAAGACCGCTATCAGGTCTCCCCAGAGCCTCCTCTTCTCCAGGCTGAACAGCCCCAACTCTCTCAGCCTGTCCTCATAGGAGAGGTGCTCCAGCCCTCTGATCATCTTCGTGGCCCTCCTCTGGACCGTCTCCAACTGGTCCATGTCCTTCTTATGTTGGGGGCTCCAAAGCTGGACACAGTACTCCACATGGGGTCTCACAAGTCAGAGGAGTTGGTTAAAACACAAGAACTAGAGTGATACTTTTCCCCTTACCCTCACCAAGTCCTTCTTTTCTGGCAAGGCTATATAAAGTAAAACCAGTTGCCAACTTTCCCGGTCTTCTGTAGCATTCAAGGATACAGAGAAGTGGAACATTACATAATTTAATCATGTAATAATTACATACTTAATTAAAAAAAAAAACCACAACAAAAAAAAAATCACAGAAACCTTACCACTTTGAATCTTTTAATGCCATTAAATTTGGAAAACTCAATAAAAGGAGTATATTTTTGTTCTTGATAGGCCAAACAAACACATTTCTAGTAAGAGGGAAAAGTAACAAGACCACAGTTAGAGGTTGGAGTGCTTTACTATCACAGGTACATATTATTATTTTCAAGCCTGAATATATCAGTTCATAGAAGTAACACATATTCTGCTCAGGTGAATACGTCATCTTAAACATAGGCCTGCAAGTAAATATATCTGGCTTAAATAATATTCCTGCAAATTCAGTTACTGCTAAAAACATGATATAAGCTTACAGAATACTGCTTTGCAATGAATGAAAATACTAATATACTACTCTATGCCTTCCATAAACTACTCCAGAACAATAAAATTATTGCTTTTGAGAACATAGAAGCTATGTGTACAAGGATTCCTGTAGTTTGTTTATCACATAGAAAATAGATATGCAATATTGAAAAACAAAGTAACAATATTTAAGTATGCTGAGATCCTATTTTCTAGTCAAAGAGATACAAAACCATGAAGAGATTAAGGATTTAATTAGGATACTTTAGAAGCCCAGATTTATCAGTTGGAAAAGCAGAAGTATCACCATTGCTTAGTCTTCAGTTATACAAACACATTTATAAACAACTAACATTTTGAAATTACATTTTCCAAGGTAACTTAGTTTTTAATCTAGGACGTGCAGGAAGAGGTCATTTTGTTTTGCAATTGAGCAGGAGCAGTTCAGTTAAAGCTAAGTTACAATGAAAAAGAAGTGTACAGATGTATCATTTTTGAAGAAGGTAAGCAACCTGACATGGAATTACCGGTTATGGAAGATTATGTCCCTCAGGCATCCTGGTAAATAACTGATTTCACTGGACACAGGATATACAGATACATTCAGTGCATGATACAGTGTTCTTGATAAGCTGTCAAAAGGCAGGATCTCAAAAACATCAAAGATACTGAGAGCCTTAGACAGAAATCAAAAGGTACAATAAGACAAAACAGCTGATGTTGACAACACAGGCACAGCAACAAGACAGCTACTCACAGAACAGAACACTGTGTCTCTTGAAAGGTCATATATGACGCAGCCATGCGTGATGAAACTTCTGCATCACCCAGATAGGGAAAGTAAGCCAAATTTGCCTTACTATTTGGCTTCATATATATTCACAGCAAAGAATCTTACTGTCATACAGAAGAGGATGACCTGATGTTGCATATCCAAATAGCAGCACATACTGAAAGCTAATCTGCAGAGAGAGTTTAACAAGTTGAGCCATTGTCTATGTAATTACCCCTGTCAACTCTGGGTAGAGACAGTGAAGTGAAGCAAAGAAATGAGAAGTGCCACATAATTGGATCAACAGTACTAGTTTGATCTTTTGTGTCATTAAATTTATTTCTCTGTCTCTGCATATGCATATTTATAAACAAAATTCTATCTAAATGTGGTACAAGCAGTACAGACAAACAGGACCAGAATGCAGGTTTTTCCTGCATTTTGTGCATTTTTTTTTCACCAGCTCTACAGCTCAGTGTGGCCTGGAAATGAAGAATACCCTAGTACAATATAAGGTATAGCTTGTATCATCTAAAAGTTTTGACACTCTACCAAACGGGGCAGCATCTCGACTCTCCACAAGTGCTCTGTTCACCATCACATAAGCACGGATTGGCATTGCTCATCCAAGTTTCTCAATGAAAACAGTGTTTAAAAACAGTATGTCTGATACTTGAACTCAGGGATAGACATTGTTAATATTCGAGAGAGGGAGACAACATCATAAACGGAATTAGAAGACAGACAAGCACCCAGACATACACCCCTGTCGTGATTAGAGGAGTTTTAGCCATGCAAAGCAACAGAATCTCAGGCAGCTAAACAAGACTTTCAACATGCATGCCTTCCACCACACTGAAGCACTTAAATTTACAAAAAAAAATAAGAAATTCCACAGCCTAGTATCTAAATCCTTTCTGGATCTTCATTTTTGCCTTCTTTGCAGAAGAAAACAAACAAAACCACACATAACATATCCTCCCAAACCACCGCACATATGTATAGCGTCTTTGATACATGAAGAAGAACTTAGGGTCTATGTGTGGCTATGAGAAATGGAGAAAAAAAAAGAAAATTTAAAAAAAAAAAAAAAAAAGGAGCAAGGGGTTTAAGCAAGATGCAGTGAGTTTTAGACAAACTGGCCAACTTAAGCCTGAATGCTGAAATTAGATAAACCAAAACTAAGGATGTACATATAATCACACAATCCCCCGTGTAATTTTTTAAATTAGAAAGTGAGAAAGAACTCGTCACACATTGCCGTTAATTCTGTCATCAAAAAGATTCAACACTAGCTGTTTTATCCCCAAAGGCTATTCTTCAGCATAAACACCATCAGAAGACTGAAGCAGGGATTGCAAGGCAACCTGTAGACTCACTTAGAGACATGTAAATTGTATGATTACAGTGGATGCTACTACTTTAGGATCTCCTTCATCACAATATTCCCTCAGTAATTTTGCTACCTCAGTCTACAAGCGCAATTTAGAAACTGCTGTATAACCCCACAGCATTTCCTACTTTTAATTTCCAATATACTACTTCAGCAATTATTTAATGGCTTTATCGCACACTCTCTCTCTGTTGCTTGGAAAGCGGTCCAAAAAGCAATCAGGGGCAAAATTATCTTCACATGACAGTTTCTACATACTGATATTCTTTAGACACTGATGAGTTAAACTCAAAATTGGTGCTTACAGGTAAGATTAGACAACAAAGTACCAGAACACGGCACTAAAATTTAATATCATAACCCACAGTGTTAATTCATGCCAACAAAAATAACAGCATGAGGAATTTACAATTTTACAAAGCTGTAATAAAGTGTTTTAGGTAACATCTGTTCAGCAATCATTTCTTTAAAAGACTAATTTAGATTCAAGGTCTTACACTGTAGCGTAACTGCAGCAATAATTCAGTCACTTCGTAATTAAAGATATTGACACAGATTGGTTTTACCTTTCTACGCTATGCCAGAGAAATGGAAGTGCTTCTGCTCTTAACTACATCTTTCTTTGATTTACAGACACTGTTAAATGCAAGTGTTAATTTGTTTATTTTTAACAGATTGGTGAAAACAAGAGAGCCTTCTTGACTAACATAAATTTCACAAAGAACTTAATCAAAAACATAACCTGAAAGTCACTGAAGATAGGTCAATGGCATACTAAAATTAATAGAAACACCTCTTAACCTAAGCTAGAAATTGAAGTTGATCTTCTGAGGACTACTGTCTTCAAGATGAAGTCTCACTAAAGTGCAACGGGAAGTCACGAAATCTAGCACTCAATTTTATTATTTCCAATCATTTCTAAGGGAAAAAAAAAAAAAATACATCAAGCAGAGGAAGTGGCAAGGAACTGCTTCTTACCCCACCCCATCACCAGATTTCAAGTTTCCTGCTCAGTCAACACATATATAGAAAACAGGTATAATCTCAGCCATCCTTCAATTCCTTTCTTCTTTTTACCAAGCCTTAACCCTCAAGGGTGAATGTAAGAGCTTTCAATAAGCTTAAGTACCACAGCACCATAGAATATCTTTTACCATTTTAAGAGTCCCACTCTTCCAAAACCTTGGACCTGCTGAACAAAGCCAAGCTGGTATGTGTTTCAAAATTAGCCATCACTCCTTTAATTTTTTTAAAGATGATTCTATAAAAGAACAGAGGGAACTAAGGACTTATAACTCATTCACTTCCTGAGAAGCTCATTTATTCAGAAAGGTAGTACTTCAGAATGACATTTGATTGGAATCAACCACTGTAACTGTTAAGCCAAAAGACTCTTTCCCCCTCCTCCAAATGAAGTGAGTCGCAAAAAAAAAAAAAGAGAAATTTTCCTTCTGCTAAACAAGAATTTTCTTTGGAAGAAAAGGAAAAAAAAATAAAAAAAAAAAAAAGAAGGACAGACATGTTAATGATTATGTCAGATCTGTCAACCAGCAATCCAATTTCACCTCAAGGTTTGTCAGGGAATCAAATTCTTTTTCAGATATGCTAATATGCTGTGACAGATCAATATGTGGCATTGATTAGAAAGGTCCAACCTGGAACTTATTTTCAAGCCTTTCGCACCGAGGAAAATTAGACTAATACAATCTGGACGACTTGAGTTCACTGACTCTAACAGCCAATTTCATCCACATTTGACAAATGTACAAGAGATCAGAAATATATAATTCAGGTGACATGAAGAAGTATGGCACTGTAAGTATCCCAAACACAGAAAAGGCTACAGCCTATACCTAAGACTGGATTACAGAGAAGTCAAGGGGTGAAGGAAGCTTCATGTATTCTGACACAAAACTAATTTAACTAGCAAAAGTATATTGAAGATGTATTATGGGAAGAGTTAGATGTGAATAAGTCTACACAGATGGAATAGAATAGAAACATTTAGGTTGGAAAAAACCCTTAAGATCATGGAGTCCAACCATAAACCTAACACTGCCATATGCACCACTAAACCATGTCCCTAAGCACCCCTTCTACACGTCTTTTAAAAATCTCCACAGACAGTGACTCAGCCACTTTCCCAGGACAGCCTGTTTCAATGCTTGATAACCCTTTTGGTAAAGAAATTTTTCCTAATATCCAATCTAAACCTCCCCTCGTGCAACTTGAGACCATTTCCTCTTGTCCTGTCCCTTCTTACTTGGGAAAAAGAGACTGACACCCACCTCCCTACAACCTCCTTTCAGGTAAGTGTAGAGAGCAATGAGGTCTCCCCTCAGCCTCTTCCGGACTAAACAACCCCAGTTTCCTGAATCACTCCTCATCAGACTTGTGCTCTAGACCCTTCACCAGCTTCATTGCCCTTCTTTGGACATGCTATGCCACCTCAACATCCTTCTTGTAGGGCCCAAAACTGAGCACAGTATTTGAGGTGCAGCCTCACTGCATGCCAAATACAGGGGCACAATCACTTCCCTATTCCTGCTGGCCACGCTGTTCCTGATACAAGCCAGAATGCTGTTGGCCTTCCTGGCCACCTGGGCACGCTGCCGGCTCATATTCAGCTGGCTGTCAACCAACACCTCCAGGTCCCTTTCCAGCGGGAAGCTTTCCAGTCACTCTTCCCCAAGCCTGGAGCATTGCATGGGGTTGTTGTGACTCAAGTGCAGGACCTGGCACTTGGCCTTGGCGAACCTCATACAATTGGCCTTGGCCCATTGATCCTGCCTGTCCAGATCCCTCTGCAGAACCTTCCTACCCTCGAGCAGATCGACACTCCTGCCCAGTTTGGTGTCCTCTGGAAAGTTACTGAGGGTGCACTCAATCCATCCCCCCCATTTTTGGAGAGGAGATATACCATTTCCCCTCCAGAAAAAAAAAAACAAACCAGTCTTATAGGACAACAGGAGGCAGACAGGAAGGAGAGATGGCCAATGTTTTTTACTTAATAGTCGAATTATAAATATTCTGTATTGCAATACCTTAGGGCAGCAACTTACGAAGCAATAGAAAGAAAATCATATCTCATAGTACTCTTCAAGTGAACTACCCCAATCAAAGAAGCTGGTTGATGTCTACAACTATTAACGTAATTCTACCTGTACCGCTATGTATGCTGCTTCACCAGAAATTATTAGCCAGGGATTAAAGGCTATAGTTCAAAAGTTATAGTAGCTACAGCATCTCCCTAGGCTTTGTGGCAGGGAGCAGCTTGCAGCTCGTTAGTAACCGTTAAATTCCACAGATCACATTTGTAAACTATACCTCTCACAGCAGTTTACATGAAGACAGAGGCAAAACCCTAAATCCTGTTCAAGAAGTATTTCCCTCCGACTCTTCTTAATGTCACCCAGTGAGCTAATGGCATATCTAGAACACAATCCAGTTTTGGAGAACTATCATTCTTCAGTAGCGTCAACACCTCGGGCAAGATCTTTGCTTTAAGAGATTACTGAAAGATGAAAAACAGGACTACTGTCTAAGGTCAAATGCTTTTGAAAGTTACAGTTTGACAAGGCATTCTCATGAATTAAAGATAAACTCTTACAGTAAGGATGACCGAGAATAAGAAACTGGGTGGGGAGAACACGAATAGGACAAAATTTAAAAAAAAAAAAAATACCCACAAAATAAAAACACCCCACCCACATGGTGATCATATATCCTACAAAGCTATATCACATACTCAAATTCAACTCCCTTTATTTTCTGTACCTAAGTCAAAAATCAACACTCTGACCTCAAAAAGCCAGTCAGCTGATGCCAATATCTGCACATGCTCAAAACCACCCTTGCCTAGCCTGGGAAGTCTAGATCAGAGAAGCTCATCTGCACCAAAAAGAAGGTCTTCTTTCACTAAAAAGCCAATCAGATTTTATCTTAAAAAAAAAAAATGGCTTGTAACACATATCTAGCAGGGTTATACTCCCTATAAATGATTGTATTTCTATTTTAACATATTGTTAGGAAAAAAGTGAACATGATGGTAACACCCTATTTCTGTTTTAACACATGGTTAGGAAAAAAAGTGTTGCAATATCCTATTTGCATAAGAACTTAGCAGTTAAAGTATCAATAATAAGTAAAACCTCTTGACCCAGTGCTCTTGTCAGTCTCAAACACGTACAAATCCATGTCACCCACTCACCACAGGAATAATCCTGCTGTCAAGTCATATACCAGTAACACTATCCAACCTTTTAGTCTGGGCAGACCATATAGGTTTTTACGCCAGGATCCTACACTAAAGGATGTCTAGCCATGTCACCTGCATGATTAAAATGCATGCACCCCCTGTAGATACATAGTCAGCTAGGAAGACAAGTAAACAGTTCTTGGTCTTCATATATGCCCATTCTAACACGCAAAAACAGGCACAAAGAGTTGGGTCAAACAGTAACCTGCGCAGCCACAATATGAAAAGCATTCCAGGAAACAGGAATGCCAGCAGCAAGTTGTGACCTTCCAGAACAGGTGTGGCTAGCCTAGAATTTAATATTACTTATTGGCTAACTTCAACTAACTGCATACAAAGTATGGTACGCCTTTCTGAGCCGCGCTCACGTCCCAGACACTCAACTACAAAGAGGCCTTAGAAGCAATATCTACTGTATGTTACATGTTATAGTACCTATTTTGTAAGCACATCATACAGCTCAGAGCAGGTAGGCTCAAAGCCAGCTGAACAAAGACTAATATATGCATCAACTCAATACGAGCACAGTATGCATCTGCTCTGCATGTGGTGGACACAAAAATATGTTGGTCACAGTTTTAACACTTGGAAATTTTGTAATGTACAAACAAAAACTAGCTACTCTTGGGTGCCTTTTAGTTAGAGCACATCTTACAGATAACATGACTAGATGTTTCAAGTTTTCCAATTTCTTAGCCTGCTAGCCAAAATCCTCCTCCAGCAGGGGATTGTAAAAGCAGGACTAGGTAGGAGAACTTTATGTCCCTTAAATTCAAAGACTCAGTTTTTCACTATACAGCTTACATCACCAAAACTAAAAAAAAAAAAAAAAGAATCTGTAATAAAAGTAACATCATTTAAGAGCTAAAATTCTGTTCCACTTACACCTCTAGCTGTTAACAGCAACAAGACCACAATGCTTTATGATGAGGAGGAAAGACCTGAAAATGTGCTGCAAAATAAAGCCAGGTCCTTTCAGGTCAGGCAAGGAAGAGGCCAGCTGGAGGGGGCGGGCTCACACTTTGAAGCCCATTTGAAGTCGACGGCGCCGTTTCGCAGCTCATCTATTCCTACCCGGACCCCCTGGTCTCTCAGGGGGCTCCAGGCCAGTGATCGCCCCCGGGGGGAGGCCAGGCCCGCCGCACGGTCGGGCCCCCGCGGCATAGGCCCGACAGGGAAGCGGCCCGTCCGCTGGGTCCCGCAGGCCCACACTTCAGGCAGCCCCGTCGCGGCCGGCCCCAGCGGGGGTCGGTGGCTGGGGGCGGCTTGGGATGGACTCGTACTTACGAATTTGGGCTTCCTGCCGTCTGCCGCCTCCTCGGGGCCGCCGGCGCTCCCGGCCCCCAGCGGGGCCTTCCGACGGAGCCCTTTGTTCTCCCGCCCGCCGCGACCCGGCGGCGAGGATGGGGGGCAGTAACGCGGCCGCGGCCGCCGGGGCTCCATGGCCGCGCCCGGAAAAGGAGGAGGGGAGATGAGGGGAGATCGCTGCCCGCGATCGGGCCCCGGCCCGGTGGCCCTGGCCGAGTTAGGCGCCTGAGATTAGCGCGGCTTAGCTGGGCTCGGCCGGGCAGGGCGCCGCGGGGGGGAGGAAGGGGGCTCAGGGATAAAGCCGCCGCCTCAACGCAGCAAAGGATTTAGCGAGGAGCCTCTAATCCCGGCAGCGGCCGCTGTTCCCGCCCGGCCGCGGCACCGCCACACCGGAGCATGGGGAGATCGAGGGGAAGGGGAAAAGAGGGACAGGGGCGCGCGCGCTCCCAACGGCCGCTCCCCGGCGCCTGTCAGAGCCCAGGAATGTCCCGCCGTCCGAATCGTCCCGCCACTGTACGTCCCGCCCCCCGGCCTCCCGCGCTAGCCAATCCACCCCCGGCGGGTTGGAAATCGCGTTTTTCGGTTGGCTGGCCTTCTGCCAATCTCCGGTGAGTCAGCTGGTCTCGGTAAAGCGCCGGCGAGGAGCCCCGCTGACCGCACCCATTTACTCGCCCTTCCCCCTTGCGGACTACATGGCCCAGAGGGCAGCGCGGCTCCGCGCCCGCGGAGGGAGCCGGGGCTGCGCGGCAACAGTCCAGCGGCCTGGGCCGGGGGTGGGCGGTGCTTAGGGTCAGTTGGGGAACGGGGTTTGTGGGCGCACATGAGCTCTCGGGAGGGTTTGGGGTGTTTTCTTTTGTTTTGGGTCCTCCAGGACGGTTTCTGCTGCCACGTCACCGCGGCGGCCACGATCCGCCCGGGCAGGGCGTTCCCGTGTCAGCGAACAGCGGGTGCGCAGCCAAATTAACGCCCTTTGGCGTTTGGGGAGGGGAGTGCCGGTCCCCACTGGCAGGCAGAGGGAGGTGTCCCCTCCGCCCCATTCAGCTCCTCCGGAGTAGGAAGTCTCTGTGGAAACACCGGCAGAAGATGGGTAAATCCCCGCGCTTTGAGGTACAATCTGCTCCATCTAAGGGGCTAAGATAGACCCTCAGCCCCTCAGGAAGGTTTAATTCCGTTGCCTCGCAGGCCCTGCCTTTTCTGCTAAAGGACCTGATCACCCGCAGCCAAAGGACTGGGCTGGCCTCTCGCCAGTTTGGCCTAGCATGCCTTTTTCCAAAACCTGCTTTTGCTGAAAATTCAAATTTCATATGTAGAGCTGCTATTTAACAGGTGAAAACTGGTTCATCTATTTCTGTATTAGTTTTTAATATATTTAAAGGCCTGATTTTTAATATATAAAGATCACAAATCTTATGTCTTCAATATTTTTGTAATACATGTTTTATACCATTTTGCTGGTACAGGGTTAAGAAAGCAGGACTACACATGCAAGACGTAGGCCCTGTTCAAAACAATGGCAGTATTTCCATCGACCTCTTCAGGCCCGGATTTTGTTTTGTAACTGACATGGTCTTTGTGGAGGAGCTGTTGACTGTACTAGCAAGGCCAGCGGAACAGAGGTGTGCCTATATTCTGTATCTGCTTAACGCAATCTCCTGTTTTCTTTAACAGAAAGACCTCCAAGACTGCGGTTTATGGGGAAATACACAAGTAAATAGAGTTTTCATTATGCTATAGACTAGCAAATTGTATATGCTTTAGAAAGTAATTGAATTCTCATTACTATGACCAATACCTTGCATTTATCTTTATCTTAAATTAACAGCAGTTAGAATAATGATGCAAACTGGAGACTTGCATAGAGGAAAAATCTATTTCCAAATCTCAATGTTAGATATTGTTAAGAAGAAGGACGACACTCATATCTCTATAGAGTATTTTCTAAAACAGAACAAGTTTCCTTTTTCTTCTGTCATTCAGTAAGAAAGATGCTCAGGTTTCCATATTGTTTTTATCATTTTGTGTTGTCTTCAGTGCAGTGAAAATAAAATGCTTCCTCCAACAATTGCATTCACTTTTTCCACTTAATTTGAGGGGCTTTCATTCCAATGCAGTGACATCAAAAGAATAAAGATCTCAATCCTTCAGCATGACTTACAGAGGCAGTGATCTACGAAATGCAATGACTACCACTACACGGAGCTCCAGTGAAGTGCAGTAGAATTCAGCCTCAAATGGGACCTTTGCAGGACTGGGGCTTAACACTAAGGAGCTGTGGGGCTGTGTAGAGTAGCTGCTAGAATTATTTGTATACATTAAACTGTTTGTCCTTTGGCACATTTCTCTAGATGTTTTGTAAATTTGTATTGGAATTCTTTGTGGAGAGTATAATTATCACAACACTGTTTAATGTCATAGTTAATGATTTCCTGGAACATTTGATTAGAAAATCAATTAGCCTATGTATGCGTATGATAAAGCTGTTTAAATGGACCTCCTAATTGCACTGTGGTAGAACGCAGTGGCTTGTGCCAATATATCACTTTCAAGGTACTGTATTGAAATAATAGAGAGACACTAAGGGGAACAATTTATCAGACAGTTTTACTAATCCAAAAGTAAATGTTAGTACTTTTGATCAATTATTATTATTTTATACTACTTCTCCTGTGCTTGTTAGGTGCTTCACAGTACAAATACACTCTTTCAGCAGCTCAGTTGGCCAAGATTAATCACAACTGAGGAAAAAAATTGTCTGGGGCATGCATATAGCTTGTCAATTTTGTATTATTTTTGTTCTGGAATTAGAATTTTTCAATTATAAAAGTGTGAGACAAAGCAAGTGTATAACATTAAACATACAGATATTTGCAAAACTGGTCCTTTGGACTGCTGGATTTAATTAAACTCTCCCCGTTCTGTTCCATTTCTTTTTTTTTTTTTTACTGTGACTCAGATCTTAAGCAAAAAAAAAATATATACATACTAATACCCTCCTAATATTCATTGTTCCAGGGAGGTAGTTTTTCAAATAAATCCCTGTGCACAGTGTTTGCAAGCTGACTTTTGGCTGAGTTTAGGCAGTTCTACATATTTTGTTTGGAGATGCCTAGTTCTTGCCCATAAGAAGATGATAAAACAGTTAATTAACTGTTCTTTAATTAGGTTCATCCTCTTTATCTGTCACATAAAAGTTATGAAGGATTTTGTGAGCAGTGTTGTTTTTATACAGCAAGCATACAAGTTTAACTGTCTTTATCACTAACAGTATTTAAGTATTCTAACAAGCCAGAGCCACATTTCCTGTGGCTTGGCAGAAGCAAGGGAAATGGCAGATAGATGTGTCTTTTCAGGAAAATGGTTCTTCTTTCTCTCATGAAAAGGACCAAACAGGCCATTCTGTCCCAAATTCCTCAAACCTACATGGCTATTTTTAAGTCATAAGTTGAGTATGTATTTTATATTTTTCATAACATCTTATTCAAGCAGTTCATGTGGTAGTTATGCCAAGTTACAGGAGTGTCAAACTCATAATGCCAGTAAAACTTAAGTTGACAATTGATGCAGTTTATTGTCTAAGGAGCTCTTTAGCAATTGCATTTTCATATTGCAACAGCAGTCATTAATAATTTAAATGTATTACAACATCATATCTTAAGTGTAACCTATGGATATGATGTTGCTTTTCACAGAATGGGCGTTTTGCAAGGCCTATTATTCCATTATTAATATAATGTACCCATTAAAACCTCAAATTGTCTCCTCTTCCTCTTCCGTTAACAAGTTTATCATACAAATAAATGAACGAATTTATGTTACAGTTATGAGGAAATTCATGCTCTGTTCAAATAATAAAGTTTTATTGAAGAAAATTTACTATTTTTTTTTTCCTGTAAGACAAACAGCTAGAATTCTTGTGGGTTTTTTGGACATAATTTGATTGTCATTTAGTCAGTGTCACTGCCACTATATTAGTATGTGTCATCTCTGCTGTCTATTTGGGGCATAGACTAGGAAAAATGAAAATCCATAGCTAGAACTCTATGCTGGAAGATTGTGGTTATCAATCAGAAAAAGGAAGCAACTAGAAATTTGCATCCTAATAAGACATTAACCTGAAATTCTTACAAGGGAGAAAGCTATTAGACATTTTCTGGTGTACGGTTATGAACTTAGTTATGAACAGCTACAGAGTCTGCTAAAGTGTGACAAAAAGGAGTTTTGAGTTTTATAACCTTTTCATAAATGATTGAATTTTTCCTTTGCTTAAGCTTGTCATAGAGAGAAGTTCTGTCTGTTACAAATCTGTTTAAAGGAAGCCTGCCCAGTGTGCTGGAAGTACTCAAAACACTTGTTTACTGTCATTTGTCAGCACCCTGGCAGACAAGTATGTGCGTGCTAGCTATTACTTATCTAATACTTTTGAATATTTTAGGTGGTAAGGGCCTATGACAGGATAGATAATTAAAGAAAATGCTGTCTTACCTGGTACATTGATTTGTCTGAAGAGATAAGCAGCTTTGAGTCATTTGAATCACTGACTTGGTGAAGTTGAGCTAGTCAGACCTCTTGGTGCATATATTTTTTGTCTCTTTAAAATCTGAACTAGTATCTTCTGAAAACAGTTATTTTCTTCACTTTCTCATAGAAAAGGAATATTATGGTCGTATTTCTTGCGATTCATTTCTGCTGCCAACAGAAATACTTTTGGAAACCAGAAACTTGTTGACTTAGATCTCAGTTCTTTATTGCTAGGCATCTTGGTCAGTCACACCTACACAAAGGTAATTATCAGCGTTAAGTATCAATGCAATATGTATTGTGCACCAGTTATAAAAAATATTGAGGCTTTAGAGAAACACGAAGAACATCAGGGCTCTTTTTAGCTATGCTTGGCAGTAAATTCCAGGCACTTAAAAGAGATGTAATTGAAGGACTCAAGCTGAAATGAAGCTAGAATTTAAATAAAGGACTTTCAGAAATAGTTGTGGTCTGAATAGCACCGTTGTCCTTTTTGAGGCTTTCAAAGTCACTCTGTTAAAGATGAGGATATAAGAAGTAGTAAAGTTGTTTGCTTCATCAATTTATTGTGAATTACATGTTGCTAATAATTTCTCACAAAATATCTTAGGCGAGCCTCTCATTCAGCTGAGGAAATTTAATGTACCTCCTTCAAGATACTGCCTAGATGGGAAAAAATCAGTAAAGAAGTCCGTTATACAGTTCATCAAATGGATCTTTATGAGGATATTGGAGATGTGATTTGTGGCACTATTTGGGATACATTGCATACTACATTATTATAAAGTTCAGGTTTGTAATTTAATTATGGGCCAAATTATCTTCAGTTCTAACTCTAGTCGAAGTGACTAGGCCAAGCCTGACAGCTGATATAAATTATAAATTTTAAGTGTTCTGTGTGTCGTGGGCTGCAGTAAAGGCTATGTTACATAATTTTATACTTAGAGTGGGATTTTCAGAGCCGCCTAAAGAATTAAATGAGCTGCTCAAACCTTGTCTGTTCTGCCATTATGCTATTAAATGTTCCTAGCAAAATTATTGCAAATAGTTAAATTTTCCCAAAAGAAAATAAATATGTTTTCAGAGGAGAAAACTGTGATGACATTTTTGTGAATATAAGGGTCCATAGTAGCGTGATCAAGCATAGAGATTTTTCAGGGCATTTACTATAAAGTTTTTAAGGCTTATGTCAGAGCGCTGGGATGTAATTATCTTCCATTACTTCTTGATAACTCTCTGAATTCCTCATAGCTTTCCTTTTTTAATATACTTCTGTCTTTTTTTATGATTCACTTTCCAAATTTCTTTCTAAGATTCTGTCTTTCATTTTTACTTGTGATAATTTATACTGCTTTTGACTAAGGCATGACACTGTCTGCTTTCAAAAATCCCTTCTTTTCTTTTGACAGATGTATCATTTTGAGAGAGAAATATATATAAACACATATATGTATGTGCATATATAATACTTTTTATGAGTTAGTTATGTATTGAGGAAGTTTCAAAATTGACTATAATTTGTTTATCTAGCTTTTATTTCTCTCTGACTGATTTTCTTATTCTTTAAGTTTCTCATGCTAGTTTTTCTTCTCACAAGAATAACAGATATAATCATATCATGGTTACTGCAGCTTAATATTCTGCTACACTTAAGTACCATACATGTACATTAAGAAAAATGCTTCTTCTAGAATTTCAGGAAATTCCTGAAATATATTATATGTCAAACATAATCAGCAATTTTGTGGGTAACAGAAGTCACTCCCTTGCAATCCAATCTGCGTATTACTTTTTGATCCTCTGTTCCTTGGCATGTTCCAGTGAACAACCTGCTTTTTTATGGCTCTTTAGCACATGTAGTCGTACGCTTCTGCAAACAAAGTGCAATGTGCTACCTTTGTTATGTTATGTAGAAGTTTCATCTCTTGCCATAGGAAGATGAAGAACGTACTTGCAGGGTGTAGTTTGTATCAATCACAAGTACTCCTCCAGTGCAGCGTAGCTACTACGCTGAGTTTCTTCTAAGAAGTTTCTTAAGTGGCAGTTTTATGGCAGCTGTGAATCAGAATAAACTTCACAAGTTTCCATTTTCTCTTATCTGTGTTATAATAAATGAAAGTTGTTGGTTAAGAAGAATGAATGCTTTCTCTTATTTTTACAAAATATTTCTACAGAAATGAGGGAGAACATTATGTTGAGTTGTGATATAGAGGTTATCCTGTAGGACCTAAAGATGTAACTAACTCATGTATTTGCTTGGCGAGGAAGGCAGACGAGAGAAATTGTATTGTAGTCATTACAGGAGTGCCTCTCAGCTGCCAGTAGCTGACAATAGCCTCTCAGGGTGTTTTTGATTTACTGTATCATGACCTGACAGAATGAAGACTTCTGAAACCAGAATGTGTGTGCCAAGAAAAACACAAGCCAGTCGACACAGTTTCTGTTACTCTGTAAATGGAAAATTTAGAGAGAGAAAAATCTGAACCTCTGTTTAAGTGTCAGGGTGTGGTGAGAGCCAGCTCTCCCAAAGGGATGGGGATCTGAGGGAGATAGTACGGCCAGGAAGGCAAGGACCGTCGCTAGCCAGGACCCATCCCACTGTCCCCAAGCAAAATAAGCAAGACCAGCCCAGGGATGGTACCCAGGTTCAACCAATAGTTGAGACCATCAGGCAACTTTGTGACGATGAGGCAGGTCTGAGGTCAAGCCAGGAAGTCAGGCTAAAGGTCAGAATCAGGTCCAGTGAAGGTAATGAGGGTCAGATACAGTCTGATCATGAGTGAGCCTGTCCACAGAGATGAGACAGGTGAAGCTTGGAAGTCACACTGCAGATCAGGATCAACAGGGTTCAGATCTGGCAGAATAAGGGTCCGTCCTCTTTTCTGTGATGAGGTGTGATACGCACTAGAATCCATCCTGTTTGTGTATCCCATGAGTGGCTTCATGAGGCTCAAGGTCTTTGTTACTTCTACAGCCACCATTAATCTCAAAGAAAACTATCCATGATTATGTGTCCATCATTCTCTGAAACATAATGTAATTCCTTATCCCCATCTGTCTACAAAACTGCATTCCTTTTCATTCTTGAGTTCATTCCCCCTTGTTTTGAACAACCATGGTAGTACCAATGAAGAGGAAATCTCCTCAAAGAAGTTAGGATAACCTTTGACAAGATTAAAAATCAAGTGGGGAGTCATCAGGGAATTAATCACTATGTCCTACTAAGTGCTCATAAAGTTGTTTTGAACCATTATGTTGTATGAGTTTCAGATCTAGACATCATATAGATGCATGTTTTCCAGCTAGAAAAGCATCAACAATGACATCTTTTAGTCCCATTGAAAGAGAGGTAATATGAGGACCTCCACAGGCTTGCCAAATAGTAACTGTACTAGGAGATTAATAAAGGCAGCCAAGCTGTGATAGTCCAGATGTGTGATTTGAATGGATGATACTTACTTTCAAAACAGCTTTCTTTATGTGAACTACTGCATAGAAAAAGGAAGAATGTTGTCCCAAAAGTGGTTCAAAGCATACTCCTGGTTGTACTTAGGTGATGTGATTTTCCTGTGGCCCTGCATGCCACAGGTCAGGAATGGTACTGGGGAGGAATGTCAGTATACCTGAAATGAGAAAGTATTTCCAAGTACTATCGTTCCATAAAACAAACAAAATATGTAGAGGTTTTTTAGCATTTGTACATAGGGGAGATTCATATTCTCCAGCTTAGGGCAATCTAAAAGGTAAGGAACTAAGCTAAGCTCTTTCTATGATTAATGAAGTAACACTTAACGGAAACACTTACCTTAGCTAGTTAAGAGAAACTAGCACCTACAAAAGGTAGGTCATCCCCTCTTAAAATATGAACCTAAAACAAATGGAAAGAAGAACATCTGGAGATCCTTCTCTGTCATCACTGACTATAGAAGATGCTTCAATATCTGACTTAGACTAGATGAGTACTTTTTATATGCTAAAGGTGAGGTAAATCTCATTTTCTCAAACTATTATGGGGACTTCAGCAATTTGCAGTCAATAAATTCACTCCCTTTCACTAGATTTTATTAGTCATATTCATATTAATTCAGAAAATGTAGAAATATTTAAATAGCAATGTTAATAACTCCTTGGAATTAACAAGAAAATTCTCTTGTGATCCTCAGAGAATAGAACTTTGAATAATCATACTTCCAAGATAATTTGCACATTTCTGATAGTAGTTTTTGATAGTCTGAAAACTGAAGACAGATTTTTTTTTTTTTCCAAAAGGATTAATGACTACTTCCCATACTCCTTTTGCTGTAGCCTGTTACCGTTATAGTTATTAAACTGCTTCAAAAACTGCAGGAAGTGTTAAGTGGCAAATATACTCCCCTGTTGTATGGATTTACTTGGACGGTCATTAAAAGGATCGATGCTGCTCCCAACCTAGCACATTTTCTTGACAAAATCTATTCCATCTTTACTTTTTTGTCCCTTTTTTTTTGTTACAAAATATATCTGTTTTTCTCACTTGCAAAGCTTCCCCTTCAACCTGGAAACCTTTTGGAATATGAAGAAATTAACTCTCTTGTCTAATCAGTGCATGACAGCAGTCCCATTATTAATTTGTTAGATTTCTGAACAGGTACCTTTGTGCATTCTCCCCAGTGCCATTCACTCTACAAAGAAGTCATCTGTAAGCATCTACAAGCAACTTAATTATTCTTTTTTGAATCTTTCTTTAAAATTCTCCTTTCCCAGTACGTCCACAGAAAAACTGATTTTAATTACAGCCTTTCTCGCTGTTAGGTCTTGCTTCTGATTTGGTCTCTCTCCTGTCTCTCTTCTACAGAGACAGCAAGCTTTTTGGGCATTTTGCGGCACTCCGTTGTTTTCATTCAAAACACTTACAGCTCCAGGACCCTGGCATTTTACAATAATAAACATATTGATTAATACACAGAGCTTGCTATTTGTGTTACATGCAAAACCTGTTTGATTTCTAGACTTTCTCTCTGAGTTTCTGCCTGCATTTATATGGGAAAAATCACCAAAACAGACATATCAGAATAAAAAATAATTGCTTTCCAAACTTAATGTTCCACTCTACAAATAGGAGAAAAAGTCACTAAGTACCTGTTGTAATTTGTTGGTGTCAACCATATTTACTAAATAATCCATATTTTGTAGTTGACATTGTTCAATAAAGCTTTCAGACTTGTGGTATTTTATAGCTTTGAACCATACATGTGCACAGTCTCAGAACTGATCATTTTATCCCCATGTCTGTTAGTATGGCTTGTGAGAGGAGTTGGGAATGGATATAATCATCCATTTATGTTGTAGGTGGAAACAGAGGAAAACTTGGCCTGTGTATCTAGAACTGAAGTCTGTCATTGTACAACCATTTCTTACAAGCGATATTTATTCAGATTCAGTCTTATGTAAATCATGGCTTTGCAGTCACTTAGGCGTTGTATCACATTAATCTACAGTGACAGTGTTCAACAGAGTCTAGGAAGTTGTTTGATTTTACACTTTGTAAATGACAGTTCTTGATTTCCTGTAATATTTTGGATCACAGACAAAACCTTGTTTCAGTAACTGCATATTAGCTGGACAGTTACAGATTAAATGCAGAATTGTTGTGGCTGGGTGATATGATCAACATTCATCACAAGCTAATAACGATGATTTTGAACATCTTAATTGGAGATCACACAACTCTGTGTAGTGTGAAATAAGATGTCTGGATGATTGTAAAGATTTTGACTCGTCCTTGTGCTGATAGCCTGCAGGAGATTTTAATATTCTGAAGTCACACCAGATGGGCAATCTGCTGCAGTATATACCTTGGCTCAGTTTTAAGCTGCAAGGGTTTGATATCTGATGTCACCTCAAGGGAAAAATAATAAACAGCTGCACTAATGACATTTTTTAATCTCTCTACTTTTGATTTACCTAGGCTTTGACTGATGCAATAGTCAGCTTAGGATAATTGTAGAAAGGCACAGACCTTCTACAATACTAAGGTATAAAAATGCACAAGGGGATCAGAAATGGAACTGGGAAAAATAAGTAACTATTATTTAACTGCTGTATGCATGCCTTCTAATCCTATGTGCAAAATTTACCTTGTTGTGAAATAGGTTTGGAAAAGCATACAGATATGTATGCTTTAAAATGAGTATTGTAAAAGCATACAGATAAAATTTTGATTAACTTTTATAGCTGCAAGAAATGTAGTCAGTTTTCTGGATCAATTGAGTTATTTATTCTGGGACTGAGTAGATAGCAGTACCAGCACTCCACTATTCCAAGGTTTTGCTGGATAAATTATTTCATAGAATATTCTGTGGAAACAACATGAGTCAATGTGGCTTCTGTAGCCCTTGATCACAGTCCCCAGAATTCGTCTTTTGTCCATTTTAATATTGGATGACTCATAGCTTCTGGTGTTTCATGGTGTTGTATATCTCATTCCGTGTGGAATTTTAACACAAAAAGACCCGTAATTCACACTTCATCAGTTGGATGAGTCTGACTGGTAGGTTATGCAATGAATATGACATAGAGGACATATTCAACTTTTTGAACTGACCTGAAAATTCTGATTTGTTTTTGTTTGTTGGGTTTTTTTTTTTTAATCAGTTGCTATAGCAAATATACTTACGGCATGTTAAAAGAGAGAAAAAAATGCGAGGAATTAGGAGCTATCGTTATATATGGCTAGTTTTTAATTAGGGAGCCAAAGAAGGAACGACAATAACTTGTATTCTATTATGCAGAAGCATTTAGAACTGGTCATTGAATAAACAAGACCTTATCTAAGCGCTTTGTGCTCCTATGGCTGCTGAACACATGTACAAAGCGTAAATGGTAGAGGAAGCAGCCTGAGTTGAAAAATAGGACATGTAAAAGATCACTAGAACTTTCACCTGGAATATGAAAGGAAAACAAGAAATTGAAGAAACACATACATTTGCCATCTAAGCACTGAATGAGGAGGAAGAAAATCAGAAAGTTCCTTATTTCTGACTATGTCTGGTCCTGTGTCCCTTGTTATGCTTCATAGTTTTTCATTAACTCAAGCTAATTGTTAAAGAACTTTGTCATGGTAATACGCTATGAAGACTGACTGAGAATGGGGCCTTCCACACAAGTGTGAAATGCATGAAGGAAGTATTTTAAAAAAAATCTGAAACTATATTAATCTGAGTGATGCAGGAGCCAAACATATAATTCCAGGAAAGAAAGGACATCTGATAAAAGTCAGATTGAAATTGGAAACTGGAATACACCACTGAAGATACGGAATTAACACATAAAAGCATGATGTAGTTAGTGTTTACCTGGGAACTGAATTCAGGAGGGCTAAAATAGGCTTAAGATGGGTCAACAGTGCTCTAACACTACAGACTTGAAGGACAAAAAAGATGATAAGCATACCATAGACACATGGGTTCAAATCTGGTACAGATCTGTTCATGCTCTCGGTAACTAGGACAATTAGCAGCATGTTAAGTGAAAAACAAAATTGACCCCACTACTCTACAGAAGTTACAAGTGATGACAGTGTGTGTATATCACAGAAAAGGATTGTGCCAGTTCTATGAGTGATCCCAGTTACTCCCTCAGTACAGCAATATATAAAATTCTCTAGAGTAATGGGTCATTCACGTTGGCCTTTCGGCTTTTCCAGGGAGTCACACTGTAACAAAACCTGACACTGGGACAGGCTGGGAATTGCTGGAGAGCTGCTTTGTAAATAGCCTGTAGTTGCAGGCTATTTAATATACTCCTGGTTAGAAGACTAAACTCCCAACATTTTCCAAAGCTGGGGCAAGATTCTGAAAAAGCTAGATACCATTGGCAATTTTGAGAAAAAGTTCTTCCATCTCTGCCATTCAAAACCTTGTTGGTTTGACTTTTCTTCTTTGAGAATCCTAGAAAACAAGATAGAAGTAAGAAGGAAAATTATGCAGAACTCTACTCCAGCACATAATGGGATAACTTACATTTGACTTGCCATGAACAGCCTGAAAAGCCAGACAGGTGGAGAGATTTATTTTTAAAGTGTGATTTGCTGAAATATGCTTCTTCTGTTTGAAAGGCCACACATAAACCAATTAGATTAATTCTGAAGAAGACGACTTTCTATTATTTAACTCAAAACCAACATATCCAAAGTGGGTTATGATAGACAAGGCTGCCTTATGCCTGAAGTCTGCTCAAGAATAAATGATGTCATGTGTTATGCACCTCTGAAGTACTGATTAATGAACAAAACCCTTCCTAGAAAAAAGGTCTAAATATCTCATTTTCTAAGTAAGGATGTATTTTTTCATTAAGATGCACAGTACAGTACAGTGAATTAAAGGCATTTTGGAGTTTTGTAGCTGAATGTCATTCCCTTTAAATGAGATACTGGCAGTTAGATGGCTTTGATTGCTGCCAGCTGTCAATGCCCCTGAGGAAAGCAGAGATACTTCTATGATGGAAGATGAACAAGAAGCCTGCTGATCAAATACATCACAAGTAGTGTCAGAGGATTACTGAGTTAAATAAAATAGATGCGTGTTTACACTCTTCTGCTCATAAACAAGCTGTCTGTGAGTTTTCTTTTATTTTTTTCCTACAGAGAACATTTCATACTCCAGTATGTTGACTGGTTTTATGTAGCCTCTGTTCTTGAGTTTGTGAGGTACGTGTCTTTTCCGAGAGTAGAGGAGCTAAAACAGCCATTTAAAGATGTCTGTCCATTTTCCTTGGGTAAGTACCATTTAAACAGACAACAAAGGTAAAAATGGTTTACTTGTTACTGTTACTTGTTGTTCTAGTAAATGGCTGTATGGGCTACAGTTTTAAAACTAGATACTCACAACTTGAAATATGCAATTAATTAATGGATCCAATACTCGCTGTGCAGTACAAGTCAGGTATTGGTGTTGCACACAGTCAGTTACCTACTATTAGTTTCTGTATGCATAATATAGAAATACACACTAGATTATGCCTAATTTTGAAAAATGTAGTCCATATGTTTTATGAGTCCTCTTCTGTTTCTTCTCATTACACATGCTTGCTCTCTGTTCAGACAAAAAAATAGCTGTAAGCAATAAAAGAAGTGAAGACTAGCAATGCAGTTTTAAAAGTCTAGAAAAAGTCTTTAAAAGTTTTAATCTGTCTTTACACCTGTGCCTTACCAAGTGGTTGAGAACATGAAGTGTTACTCTGAATTGGTATGTTCTCCTTTAAAGCCTTCAAAGTTAGGCAAGTGACACATTTTAAAAGTTTGTGGAGCTCATAATTGTTGGGTGTAGGTAAGTGATCTTAAGAAAGATACTGAGAGGACATGTCCAACCTTCTTACACAGTAAGGGAATGTGAAGTTTCTGTATATTTTATTCCTCAAATAAAAAAAAATAGTTTTCCATTTTTTGTCTTGATAAAGGGCTAGATTTAATGGAAATTAGCCTAAATCTATATGAGAATATAGCTGAGTGCTGTATGAACATCAAGGTATCTAAAGTCTGCAAAAATTCTTTATAAAACTGATTGTGCATTCTAGGGCACCAACCACTGCAAACAATTTTCTCTGAGTTTATTAAAAGCTTCTGAGAAGCTTTTAATGACAGGTCATTATGTAGCAGCCACAGTAGAAAGTCCCGTAGTGTTATATGTCTTAGTTCTCAATTGTCTTTCTACTTGGAGATTCCTACTACCAAAGTTAGGAGGCTAGTCACCAAGGCCCCCTTTGCACTCATGAGGCAGTCCTCAAATCTTTTTCAAGAGGTAGAGAAATCCTAGACAACTCACAAACTGAAAAAATAGAGACCAGACTGAACAGTCAGCCGAGAGTGATCCTATGAGAAGAGAATTAGAGAAGGGTTAAGAGCCAGGGGTGATAATGTGTGTGTCCCGTATTCTTCAGAGGCAGGTAGTCTGCATGCTTTTCTCAGTGATCCCAAATTAGCCTTAGATATATGCACAGACCAAGGTAACCTAGACTAAGAACAGAAATTCTTAGAAGTTTTTTGTTTTCTTAGTTTTTCATGGCATGAAGGATACAAATAGATTACTGGAATCGGATTTAGGAGCCAAGTTAATTTTTTATTCAGATACAGATCCACTGTGACTACAAAAAAGCGAGTGGAGGCTGTAAAAACCAGTCACAAAGGCTGCATTTGTATTTCTCTAGTGTGGTTCATTTTAATATCGTTCCCATCCTTCTAGGTAAGGGAACAACTGAAACGTGCAGTGGCTGTCTTCCCGAAATATGCATTCCTTTTCTGTGAGTGCCCAGCGGTAGATGAGAGGTTGGGATGTGCGTTAGGTCTAGCCCTGATAGTCAGCGTATGCCTGGACCAGGGAAGGCTTCTTACTGTAGATGTGGCCAAAGAAGTGCCTCTGACAAGTAATGACATGTTAGCAGAAATTGCTTTCTGAGCAGTATGTAGGTTGATTCTCTCTTACCGCTGCGATAGTCTGCTAATGTGGGCACCTGACTGAGGCTTGGTAAAAGGAATTCCCTCCTTCTCTTTTGTGCTTTGAACCTCCTAGGCGAGGTGCCTTTTTTAATCTTCCCTATTCCTTCCTTTTGCTTTGAAGGGAGCTTTTATTCAGTACCTACATCAAAGTATTCTCTATTTTTTTCTTAGGCCTTACGACTTGAATGTCTGACCACCTCAAATCTTGAGTGTGCTGATCTTTACAACAGCACTGCTGTGAAGGGGGCAGGCTCACTGCCGTCTCGGAAAAAAAAAAAAGGGAACTGAGGACTAGAGTACTTCAAATGACTTCTCAGCAGCCACACACTGAATCTGTGGCTGAACAAAAAGCCTGGTCCTAAATACTGTACCTTCCCCAAACCTGGTGTGCATGGGGTATGTGTCTGGATTCACTGGTAAACTCCAAGCTGGGCTAGCTGGTGAGTAGGAGACCCCAGGTCATGGCAGGGCTATCAGGCGAGCAGAGGGCCCGTGCTGGTATTCAAGGGGCATCCATAAGTGTGAAGGACGAGTGTGTGAGTGTTGTGTGTTTGCAGTGAGCACCCAGCTGGACTAGCCAGCACGTTGGGGATCCGTGGAGTGGGTAAGAGGGGGTGGGTAAGAGGGGCTGGGATCAGAGCAGGGGTGCTGGTGTGCAGAGGGACCGTGCTGGTGCTCGGGGAATCTCCAAATGTGGGTGTGCTTGTGAACCTGGAGAGTGTGATGTGTATGCTGCACCAGAGACCGTCTGCCTCTGCCAGCACAAGAGGAGAAGGGGACGAGGCCATCGGTGCCTGTGTGTGGTGTGAGTTCTGAATGTGGGTGCTGCTGGGGGTAGCACCTTGTCTGTGGCTGTCTACATGACCAGCCATGCCCATCTCCTCTGTGTATGTGTGTCCTCACGAGTGTGTCTGTATGCATGTGTCTGTGTATGTCTGGGATACGTGCTCAGCTTGGCTGCTGGTTGAACCTGCAAAGGGGACTGCAGCAGCTACCTCCCTCATCCTGTGCAGAGACCCCAGGTCCCTGGGCACTGGGCTGGGCTCCAGTGGCTGTGCAGGAGGAATCCCCAGGCCTGGAGCTGCTGGAGATGGCAGCCACTTGCAATAGCTCTTAACATGATGCTTTTGTATCACTGTGTTATCTGGGTACTTCCCAAAACAGGTGGTTGTTTTTTTTTCTCATACTGTCCTTTAAAGTTACAAAGGCATTATGCTTATGAAGAGAAGGACCACAGTGATTAAGAGCAGTATTTTTAGTGATTAGTCATTTTAGGTTCCTCCACCTAAAGAAAAAAAAAATGTCTAGCTTAAATCACTTTCAGTGGGTTTGAATCTTGTCATAATGTTGTAGTTAATAAAGCTAGAGCCCCTCTAGGGCACGTGAGGCCCTTAGTGCCCTATAAATAAGGAATTAAAAAAAATGAGGGATGAAAAATTGTTTGACATTTTTGAAAATTTGGCTTCTGACATGGTTAATATCACACAGCAGATGTAACATGCCACAGAGGCCACAGCTTACTGGCTGAGGTGAGCTAACTGAGCAGAAACCATGAGGAGAGATTATACCCATAGAAACAGTTTATTACAAGAGAGCTGAAGGGCATTGGCTGTGAATAAGCTAGAGAAATTTATGCCACAGTTTAACCATCACTTTAAACTCCTGAAGCTGCCAAAAGAGGCATTTCAGCCTTCCCCAGATTACTTTTCCTGCTGCTGTGCTCACACAAACAGTTGTGCTGGACAAAGGGAGGTGATGGCAGAGGGGCAGGCAAGATAAATATTCCATTTTTAACTTGGACCAGTTTCTCTGCCTAGTTTACCACCTGGAAGCACAAGCTTTTGTGTTGGCACAAGTGACGAGTTAATAGAAGGATGGGAATGGATGGCTGAGCAAGGGAATAGGAATGGATCTCTTTATTCAGCTGGTCTATGCTGCATAAAAATGACTGCAGAATTATGGCATTGTAGTTGCTCTGTGGAAAAGTAGGAAAATTAATTTCCTTGTAGTTCATGGCATAATTCTGGTTGGAAAAGACCTCTGAAGGTTACCTAGTCCCAACTCCTGATCAGAGCAGCGCATGCTTCAACCACAGTTGAAGTTACTCAGGGCCTTCATCAGTTGGGTTTTGAATGTTGTTGAATGTTGCCATGGTGGAGATGACACAGCTTCTTTGGGCAGCCTGTTCCAGTTCTTAACCCCTCTTTGTAAATATTTTTTTCCTTATGTCCAATTGAAGTTTATTTTGTTTAAGCTACTTACAGTTGTCTTTTGTATTTTTTGCTTTGCAGGTCTATGAAACTGGCTCTATCTTCTCTATAACCCCTTTTTATATAATGAACTAAAAAGAATGTAGTGAAAGAAATAAAGTAGATCCCCCAACACCTTCTCTTCTGCAGGTTGAACAAATCCAGCTCCTCTCAGTCTCTATTCCTATGCGTAGTCTGGTCCTGATCGGGGCTGAACTATGACACTTGTGCTCCAGAACCCTAACTGTCTGAGTGGATCTCTGCTGTACTCTCTCCAGTTTGACAACATCTCTTGTCTTGGGAAGCCCTGACCACCTGATCACTGTATTTCAAATGCAGCCTCCATTGTGCTGAATAAAGAGAAATAATCGACTTCCTTGACCTGCTGGCTAAGCTTTTGCTAATGCAGTCCCATATGTGGTTAACCTTATCACAACAGGGTACATTGCTGACTCATGTTGAACTTATGGGCCATCAAAACAGCTTCCTCCCTGGTCCTTTTCAGGAAAGCTGTGTTCTAGCCCTGCCTGTACTGTTGCATGGAGTTTTTCCTTCTGCCTTGCAGATCACTAGCATGTGATTGTGTGAGAAGAAATAGCAAAAAGTTATTCAGAAAACTTTGAAACAAGCCCATATTGAAACTATTTCCTAAAGCAGTGTCTTAGGCTTTCTGGGTCCTCAGAAATCTGCAGTTTATTGTCTTTCCATACCTCTAAGGTGTGGAAAGTCTACTAAGGTTCACCTTCCCACTCTTGCTTTTTACCCATCCATGATCCTTCTCTTCAGAAGTTAAGAGGAAACATAGTTAATATCAAAACATTTTAAAATTGAGAATATAGATGAGAAAGGAAAAGGACATGAATGCAGAAATATGTGATACTTATTTTTGCAATTACTAGGACTGTGGTACAGATAGTAGTAGATTGTGTAAACAGTCAAAACAGACTATGAAACTAGTATATGTTACTAACATTAGAATAGTGTTGTCATGTCAGATAAAGCTCTTGTAGAAGTACATTTTGTTCCCTTTGTAATGATTTTGCTTTTGAAATTGCTCTGCATGAAACTGTGTTTAATCATTACAAGTGTGACTATTCCTATACTGTTCAAATGCCTTCTCATACTTCACTTTATTTCTTATCAGCAACAGCACTCCAAACAGTTGTCTCAGTATTCATATCAAAGTAGACAAAATTCAGACCTCCAAAGGACTGAATTGCCTTGTGCTTTTTTTGTTCATCATAGAGAACAAAACCCATACTTTTACTTTAGGTCCATTTGTAGTGCCTTGCCCATTACAAGGAAATTTTTCTACTCTAACGTTCTGTTTTGCTCATTCTTTCCTCCATTGTTATAATTGAATTCATAAAACAGTTCTTTATGTTTTTGTCTCATAAATGTAACATTCTTCAGGAACAGACCAAGACTATATGCACAGAAATCACTGAAGAGTCACCTCTATTTGAAAAAAAACCCTTCTACTTTCAATAGTGAAGCATGTAGGTTTAGTAAATGATGACATTATATGAAAAAGATACATTTATTGTTTGTTCACCTTAAAACCACAAAGTTTTGCCAAGCAAAGTAATATGGGAATAATTTATTTAATATTCTTTTTCTTCTATAATAACTTAGAGACACACCTAATTAAGGTATCATTTTAAGGGAGAAGAAAGTGTCATGATGAGATTCAAGCATGAAGATTAGATTCAGTAGATGCTCTATATTCTACAAGGCAGGCGCTCTGAGAAAAATATCTATTCTGTTCCTTTTTTCAAGTTCTCGCAGCATACTAGTAGTTTATTTTGCTATTATATCCATCTCAAACAGGCTAAGAGACTACTTTGTCATTATATCCATCCTAAACAACAGCAGATTATTAGACCTGTATTTGACAGGGTGAGATTGAGCCGCACCAATGCGAGAAACAATGACAGTTAGAAAAGTTCGTGAGGTTTGGGTTATTTGTCTGTGAAGATCTTCCAGCCATTTTGTTCCCAGTTTTTCTTTCCAGTCATGTAGAATAATATGTGAAAAATAATGCATGCAAAATTTTTCAGAATAAGTATGACCAGTTTCATGAATAATTCATTTCTGTCTTGTATGACTTCATTATGTCATGTATAACTAGCACTTTGTACTGTCAGCCTGAAAAGCTACAAAAAATGTTTAACCTTGCAGTATAAATTTATAACGTGTAATTTGAAAAGTTACATGATATTGCACAAGTCCTAGCATTCTCAAATGTGCTTTCCCAGGTACCTTATCTAGGATGAAAAATATAAAATACTTAGAGCTATTTTTTCCACTCATAGAGGTCTGCTTTTTCTAGAAACAAATAATATCTTTAACAATCTTAACTGTTCTAACAACTCTCATAAAGGAATTACTTTCAGCTGTTGGTCTTAATTGTGCAGGACAGCCAAAGACGTAGCTAAATATTTCATCAGTTATGTCAGATAAGAGAGCATAATATTACCCCCATCTTCTAAGTGAGGACTCTCTGGCACTGCTTAGAAACTAGAGTATTGTTCACTAATTGCCTAAAGAAACAGTCAACAGCACAGCTGTCAGTTTGCTGCGGTTTGAAGCCTGGAGAGTGACATGGCTCATCTGCCACCTCACCTGTGCAGTTGGTTAGTTGGTTGTTCCAGTAGGAAGAAGATAAAGGTTTTGTTTGAGAATGTATTTGCAACTACAACTCTTCGGTTGTGTTTGTATTAATATTCTTTCATACACTTTCATGGGTGCCAGCCAGAGAATGTGTTTCTGCAGAAAATGTTCTTGGAAGGATGGTTAAGTTGCATATGAGTCAGTTTGCCTTGGGATGTCCTCCTACAGAAAAAGGGATTAAAGCAAGCCAGCCTTCCTCTTCTTGAATCTCTCAAACTATGCAAAAGGAGTGCCAAGGTCCTGCTTTGAATAATAGTGTAATCCACACATGGTAAGGAAATACTCCTAAGCACTTAGTTTTAGACACCAGAATTAGGTGCCTGAAATTTCCCTTTGGAGGTGTTTGGAAGCCCACACTTCTCTCCACTGAATGTAGAACCTGAGCACTTGCATTAGGATTGCTTCCTTCTAACTTTAAGGTTGTGACAGGTGCAAAGTAAATATCATACTTAGGGGTTTTTTTCACAATGTGAAATACAGTTTTCTAAAATTACTATTAATGGTTACTAACGGTTGCTCCTTAGCAGTACTTAGAAGAAGCTGCATTCAGGGTCAACAATTTCATTACCTGGTCATAAATTCAGTTAAGAGCTATGCATACAGATCCTCACTGACTTACCAGTGTGTCCGGTAAGGAACAGAATCAGAATTAATTAGTATGTCTTACCACTCTAGTGCCCTTCAGTCTCAATGCTCCAAGCAGGCTTAAAAAAAATTTCCTGGTTTTTTTCAGTTACTTCATTTTTCCATCACAATCTGGAGGCAAGGAGAATCATAAGGATTGCTATGAATTTCTTTTTTTTAGTAAATAAGCTTTGTTTTGCAATTTAAACTGTTGAACAGGATTTATTTTTCTTTCAAATACATATTTTTCCCTTTAAGCGTACCATTGTGTAGATATCTCATGTATGCAGAGAAAAGATCACTACGCAGAAATGGAACACGAATGACATTTTGCTATCGTGTATCATCATGGTTTTAAAAATAACATGTTTGTTCCGATTTCTCTCTTCACAAACTGTGATCCAAGAGCAAGGTGACCTCATGACAACTAACAATTACAGGCAAAACATCTCAGAAATAGTCTTTAAAGGATGGAGCCTCAGGCAAATTTCTTTTCCTGTAATGTCGGAAGAAAAGTTAATACAAAGTGAGTCTTCAAATGAACAGAAACTAATTTGATACTTGGCAGTAGTTAAGGAAATCTTCTTTCTTCTTTAACTTCTTATTTTGTTTTGCTTTTTGTCTTCATGCAGAGAGATTTTGTAGTTTTTCGTACTTCTACATCAAACCTTTAAGGCAGAAGAGCCTAGATAAGACAAGTGATTCACTGGACCAGACTTCTCAGGTGAAAAGTTAATGTTAAAATTACATATGAAGAATGCAGATTGGAATTTTATATTCACCTATTCCCCACAACAGCCTGGCATGTGAGATTATGTAGTGATGCAAATTTGTTCACTAAATTCCATTTTCACAGTCTTTGAACCAGCAGTAATACTGGGAATAGAACTACTGCTCTTCTCCATTTGATATGCAGGTCACTGTAAAATTGCTGGTTCAGAAGCTCCTCCTCTGGCCTGCCATCACCTTTTCATGTCAAAAAAAGTTGCTAAAGACATCAGTTCTAAACCTGAAGAGGACAAACAGATGACTCTGCCATCATGGCTTTGTGGAAGGGTTAGCACAATGCTTCCTCAAAACAACTGACCTTGCAATGTCACTGCAACAAATTAATTCTGGCCTATAGGTAACTGATCTGTGTGGAAGTTGGCAGAAATTGGATGATTTATCAATCTCATCCTTCATTTGCAATTGTAAATAGAGTATTGAGTAGGCAAGTTCTATTTTCATCATACAAATTGACTGCCTGGTACAGAATTATTCAAATAGTAATCCTAATTTGCACCCAGTGCAATACCATTAAAGTCAAAGGGTAAAGCGAGTTTTTTGACCTCACACAGCAACTGGCTCATTTATTTTTCATTGTGTTCTGTTTGATGCTTTATTTATTAGAGAGTAAGGACTGTTCGTAGTCTGCAATTGTATTCCCATAGAGGAAGACGAAAATTTGAAGCCCTTTTCTGAGGCAATGTGCTGCAATTGAGTACTGTGATGTTCATTGCTGTGTGATTGTTACAAATTCATTAATCTTCCTCTTAATCCAAGTTTTAAAGCAGTGGTAAGTTCACATGGTCAATACAGATCTTAGAGCCTCCTTTCCCTTACTATGTTGCTGGAAGGATTTCTGCTGTTAAGGATGTAGCTGCATGAAAGAGAAAGAGCTTAGAATTGGACTACTCCTTTTTTTTTTTTACAGAAAATGTATTTAACTTGTTATTGCATCTTCTTTTCTATCACCTTGCTCATCCTCCCTCAGAGTTTCCTTATAATCTTTAACGATAGCTGTATTAATTATTTACTTTAGAAGTTTTCAAACAGGCACCTTTGTGCTTTCTCTCGTGCTCCCATCTCATCTAGGGATATCTTCTGGGTAACACTTGCAAATTCAGCTTATTATCATTCCTTAATTCCTCCAAAGACTTATTTCTTTTACTGTGAAATATACACATTTTTGAAAATTGTTGGACAGCCTGTATTTTAGAACCCCACTGGTTTGGTTGACAAACATTGTTTCATTAGTGACAAAGTTTTAGTGCAACAAACTGCCCATATCCACGCATGTCTCTTTTTTTTTTTAAAAAAAAAAAAGATTTTGATGATGTTTTCTTCAGGAATTTTTTTTAGATTAATATTTTTCTATAGTGCCTTTCCCTGTATGATACCCTAATAATCTGTTATTCTGTGTAATAATAATGAATTAGAAAAACACAATGCTAGGCAGCTGATTTTTATAATGTAAGCAACATGATTGACTAATCCTGCTCTGTATATATGCTTTTTACATGCAGGAATAATAAAAATAATAGGTGGATTTTATATATAGTTCCAAGATTAATCCTTATCCCAACAGCTAAATACAAGTCGATCGGATGAGGGGAGACATACAAGCTAAATGACCAAGGTGAAGCCCTACACCTTAATTCCATTTCTCTTTCCTCACTTTATCTGGTCCCTCTTACAGCCTGTCCCCTAAAGCAGTGTCCTGTTCCCCCACCTTCTTTCTCTCTGTCTCCATTATGGATTTTGATTTGAACTGTAATATACAGAGATTCACTGTTACGAAGCAAATAGATGGAATCCTAGAGAGCACTTGCCTACCCACTTTACAACTTTTCTTGTTCATGAATTTGTATCATAAATTTACTGTTTTAATATCTCAAAGTCCAACAGCTTATTAACTGCTCAGACACTCAGAATGCACTTTTTCTGATCATGTGCCACTCATTCTAATGGCTTTGTTTTTTGAAGGATCACTAAATCTTATAAGCAGAGGTTTAATTTCCTCCTTTGAAAGAAAAAGGAAAAAATGATGAAAGTACTTGATGTTGGCTGTATAGCAATGAGGCATTCATCTCTATTTCTGTCTATTGAGATGCTTTTCAGGCTAATAATTGGGAATTGATCATTGTAAAAAGCTATATTATAGGAAAAAAAAACCTGACATATGCATTGCACTGATAGGATTTTAACACTGAAATCAATTTTTCATAATATTATATGGGGAAGCATGAACTTTTCAGTCTTAAAATGTGTTTTGAGAGTTTCAAGAATACTTAGTATTTCTAATTATTTCATGTAAATTTCAATTCCCCCACTTGCATTGTTTAGTTAATAAGTACTGGAATTTTAAATTCATATTCTCTCACATTTTTTCATTATTATGATGAGCATTTTATCTTCTTTGGGCATTTATATTTCCATAGGTAATAAGCATAGACAATTGTTCCAAATCTCCTAATTCTGAACTGTTTTCTGCAGTTTTTCTCTTTGTAAAATTAATTATAGCAGCTCACTAATAGAATAGTTGGTGAGCAACAGGTATGGGGCAGAGTGGAGATGGGGAAGTTCCAAATGTGGAGAATTACTTGAAGGAGGAGGAACCTGAAGAAAGACCTGAGCCACAGAGATTGAAAAAAAAACCAATTTCTTGTAGTTCCAGGTATAAAAGTGTTTCAGATTCAGTAGAATTGCATTACAAGGTGGGCTTTTTGGTAAGATCATCTCCATCTGAGGGAGCTCTTACCTTTGGGGTACTAGCATCCATCTCCACCAGAACTTCATAGCAACTAGGAAAAACTTTCTAAGTCTTAATTTTCTCCAGCAATAAGCGTGGTAGCAGACAGGCTAGGACCAGCCCTGGCAAAGCATCAAACTAGAAGAGGGCATACACATGGGGAGAAGTATAGGTCTACACCATAGCTCTCAGTGGAGGCAGGGATATCCTCATCAGCAGAAATGTGTTAGAGCTGACACTGCTCTCCATAGGATAGAACTGTTCTGGTCCGTGTGTGGTTCCAAATCGACTCTTGCCAGATATGGACCTCTGGGATCAGCACAGAGCAGCTGCTGCTCCTTGATTTGTGTGAACCAAAGCTGTGTTTCTGTCTTAGTTTAGCTAGAAGTTTTGAAATGGGAAAGTAAATTCATTCCTCCCTAAAGCTGTGGTGTTCAAGAAAAAGAGGATGACCCCCTGAGAAGGGTATTTTGAGGAGCAGATTCTGAATCTAGCTGGGACAGGCTTTGCATTTTCAATCTCTCTTCTGTTTTTCTCTTATTTGTACGATTGGATTACAGCAGTGAATGGGAGTCAGAGATGCTGGGCACATATGCTGGTGATATTCTGTACAAGATGCCAGTGCCCAGATGTTGGCAGTGGGGGGCTACTGGGGTGACTTCTGTGAGGAGCAGCTGGGGCTGACCCGTGCCGGACACAGCTGGTTCCAGCCAACTCCAATGGACCTACCATAGGGCATGGCTGAGCCCCTCAGCCAAGATGGTGGTACCTTGGGAAAATCGTATTTTAAAAGGGCAAAACACTGCACACACAGTGAGCAGGGAGGAAAAATGTGACAGAAACAGCCCTACAGACATCAAGGGGAGAGAAGAAGGAGAGGGAGGAGGTGCTCCAGGCACCGGAGCAGAGATTCCCCTGCAGCCCCTGTATGAGACCACGATGGAGCAGGTGTGAGGAGGAAGAGGTGGTAGAGAGGAGCTGTTACAGACTGACCCCAATCCCTATTCCCCATCCCCCTGCACTGCTGATGGGAGAGGAGGTAGAGAAGTTGGTAATGAAGGAGTGATGTGGAGCCTGGGAAAAAGGTGGGGTTGGGTCTGGGGCAGTTGTTTTTAGTTTTGTTTTTTTTGTTTCTCACTATCCTACTCTATTTTAATTGCCAATAAATTAAATTGAGTTGAGTCTGTTTTGTTTGTGACAGTAGTTGGGGAGCAATCTCCCTGTCCTCATCTCAGCCCATGAGCTTTTTCATCCTATTTTCTCCCCTATCCTGCGGGAGAGAGGAGGGAGGTGAGTGAGCCACTGAGTGGGAGTTTGGCTGTTAGCTACAGCTAACCCACCCTACCTACCCCACAGAATTATACATGGTGTCTGGTTCTGTCACTGACTTGACTGTCCATAACTTTTTCCTCTGAATGAAAAGGGGGCAATGTTATTTCTCTTGCAGCAGTACCCCAGGCATTAAGTATCTGTTGTCTATAAAGTGATGCCTCCTTGTTACTCTTCATAATTATGCAGGGAGTAAACAGGATGTAGTGAGTGCAATAGATACTGAGTTTAATATATTTTGTTAAACAATAAGCAATATCACAAATAGAGACTTCAGGCAGAAGATATTTCAAGTAAAAATGTGCTGGGATGTGCCCCTTGGTTAATGTCTTTTATTTGAATATTGACAAAATTATTAGGCACTTATGATTATTTTATTAATAAGAATTAATGTTCAATATTTATACTAATTAATGATGCCATTACAATTCTGACCATCCCATTTCCTTTTTAATTATAATCTCAGCCATTATTTCCATGGCATTTTAAGGCACTCACAAGATTAACTGTATTTAGGTGCAATTTCTGTTTGTTCTGGGTAGTAACAGCCTATTGACTTCTTGAGATGATAACATGAGATCAATTGGGATTTTGAGAAGATGAGTAAAGTATGTTCACAAACACCGATGTCTTGAGGGATGTGAATATCTTCCCTTTTTCTAGCTTGCTTTATGCAGTCAGCATTAGACAGAAGCAGTTACTGGTCCGTGTTCTCTTATTAGCCTCTGTGAAACAAAGCAGGGAAACTCAGTCTACTAACCCACCACTTGATTAGTATCAGCTTAACCCTTTTTATTGACACTTTCTGAAAAAAAAAAAGAGCAAGGATCGGTTAATAATGGGGACAGAAGCTGTTCTAGTCCTTTATATTCATGTAATTGGAAAAAGCGTAGGCAGATGAGAGCTGCTGTGCCAGAGCAACATATTTCCCCTTCCAGTCCATATTTCTGGTCTTAGTATATACAGTGTGTCCTGTTCTGATGGGGGTCTTAGTTCTGGCTCATGTGCTCTCTGTACTTAGTGCAGCAAGGAAATAAGCCTCAGAGGTTTAATGGAAGGTTTTCATGTTCTGGTGGAGATGGATCCTTCTCCCCAAGGCAAAAGCTACTCTTGCGTAGAGGTGATTTCTTCTGTAGTCACTAATATGTATGATGTACTACATGACCCAGTACATCTGCACAGTTGATAGATTTCTTTTTTCTTTCCTTCTTTTTTACTCTGAGGCTTGCTCAACCGTAAAATTCCCTCAAGTTAGAGTTCTTCTGAAAAAAAGAGATTAAAAATGTAAAAACTTTAAATGGTGTATTTTCAAATTTACTTTTTAAAAAACATTTTTCTGAAATAATCTATCTCAAGATATCGCGGTATGAAAAAATAATTTGGAATATTTTCTCATGTACGATGAGTTCTGCCTTTTTCTCATTTAAGTAACAAATACTTAATTTTTTTCATTTACTGACTGTTGAATTTAAGTGCTTTGCAAGTTTGCAGAGGATATTACATGTAGCTTTATGGTTCTGCAAGTGATGCTGTGGTTTCTGTGTCTCCTGTAAACTTCTGTTCAACAACCACGAGTCTTTTTCTCTCAGATACATAGAAAAGCTTCTGTTCTCAAGAGACAGTGGGTTATTCAGCAGCTCTGCTTGCATTTTGAAATTTGTTAACTGCATGGACCCAAAGAAATCTGCAAGAGGGAGCTGAGAAGCAAGCTGACGAGAAATCCTGGTAGCTTTTTTTAAGTTCTGTCAGCTAGTTAGCCAAGGTCTGATGAATATGGCAATCTAGGTACGTGATTATGCCTGAAAATATAGTTTTCATTATTTTACTGGAAATTACTGACTAGAGTGATTTATTTTAACTAAATAACTTCTCTGTTCTCCAGAAAGCCTATGGAAAAAAGGAAGACTGAGCTTTCAGATCTGTTGGTCAAATGCTTCTCAACATTTGGTATATTTACATAGCCACATTATTTGTAGATCAAGAATTTATTTACTTCTAAAAGAAAGTTTTTTGCACATTAAAAATGCCCGTATCTTTCAGTGGGCCTATTCACATCGTAAGTTATTTATGTGAACTTTTTATAGAACTGAGGCCTTGTGATCTCATCTGTATCCATATGCAGAACAGTCACATGCTGCATTAACTCTGTTTCACAAAACAGCAGCTGTCCTTGTCATCAGTTGAACTGTACAGTTTTAGTGTGCTGTAGAAGTACGTGCCTTGATAATACTAGCAGCAGTAACAAAAGTGTCATTAGGAGTGTCTGTCTTTGAATCCTGCCTTCATTTTTCTGTACAAATACCTGAGAATTCCTTCATTTACTATCTGAGATTTAAACCGAAGGGCAATAAATGACTAAGAGCAAATTGTTTCCTCTGTGATACCCTTTTTTTCAATATCTTTAGTTTCTTCGAAGTTCTGTGCCAAAGAATAGAAAATATTCCTTTGCTTCAGATTCTTTCTGTCTTTCCAACATCCCTTGCACCCTGTACCTTAACAAGCAGAACTGTGTACTCCTTCAGTGTGAAGAAATATTGCCTGCTAGCCATGGCTGTTATGAAGGTTTCTGACTCTCACTACAGGAAAGTGATATTGCTGACAGAATGTAGCCTACAAATTTGAGAGTCCTCCTGGGATCAAGCTTTCCAATATTTCTATCTTTACACAAGACAAGTTACTTTTGAAGAGCTGCCATGTTTCCCTGTAATCATGTAAATTAGTCAGCTGCTCCAATACATAGCTGTGGTTTTGGGTATGTAAAATGGAGAGTTATTAAAGCTAAAGAAATTATGGACACCAGATACAGAAATGGATGTGAGCTTATTGATGTGGGGTCTGTTAAGTTTGAGAAATACCAGTGTAGGAAAGGTGCTCCCTTTTTGTCAGAAGTAGAGAGTACATCTGAGGAGGACACGTTATTGGGTAGCCTGTAAAAGCAGCACAGCGAAGGCACTCAAAAGGCAAAAGCCAAGGATGGGGAATAGCATGGTGCTGAAAATACAGTGGTCGAAGGTAGGGAGACAGTGCAAAAAGAAAATGCAGGATCAGCCCGTGGCTCACTCCTGTCACCGTTTCACATCTAAGGATGCTCCAGAAAGGCTAAAAGGATTCCTAGCACCCATGCATTTCTTCAGCATCACCTGCTTGCACAACTTAGCCCTCCCTACTCTGCTCCATTCCCCCAGCCACAGCCCTACCTGTGGGGCATTTTCCAGGATGTGCCTCACAGCGTGAGAACCTTCAGGCAGGTGGGATGAGAGGTGCTGGAGCATACTCCAAGGGGAAAAAAACAGGGAAACAGGGAGCATGTAGAGTTCCCCTTATTCACTGTAAAGGAGCTGCTTATTTAAATCCGTGAAGGTGTATTAGCAAGTTACTTGCCCTCATCTTGTTCTGAGCTAGCTTGGGCATCTCCCTGTGCGGCTGCACTGTATTATCTAGGCACGCTCTGTCTAATCCCTCAGCCGAGCACAGGGAGAGTCTCAGTGTGCTGCCTACCCCCCGTGCAATAGCCATGATTAACCCAATCCTGGTATTATCATGCGGTTCTTCCTTCTTATGTTAGCTGAGTGGAAAGGAAAAGAAGCACCAGCAAATTGTTTTAATTTGTATAGCTCAGTTCTAGACATAAAATATATTTGTCGCATCTGTTAACAACAGGGTTCAAACCTATCTGATATTTGGCTAGTCCAGTATTTGGCGTGTGGATAAAAAAGCAAAGGCTTTCCTTTTTAGGAAACATTAAATTTTGTCTGAAGCAAAGTTGTCCCCTTAATCACCTGTAATTATGTACCTAGCATATAATTTGAACAATAGTAGGCTGAGATGAGAGCTGTGTAAAGGCTGTTTGTAAAGAAAAATACTTATAAACATTGTGGTTTAAAAAATGTGAATATATTTTTTTAAAAAATATGTACACTTCTAGTCTTAATGCCATTAAAGTTTGCCATGTAAGAATAAATATCCAGTTGCAATGTGTCAAGCACGTAAATGAGGATTGTCGTGCATATGAAAAAACTCCATTGTTCTGCTGGTTCTGAAGTAAATGACAAAAATCACAAAGTAATTTGCATAACTTGGAGATTAGAAATGTATCCCTTTATCCTTATTAATATATTTGCCCTTCTTAATTATAAAGATTTGAATCTTATTTTAAAATAATTTCCTACAAAATATTCTTGGGGATAGAAGCTGCGTGTTCATTCAGATGGAATATTTGCCTAACCTTACAAAAGAGCTAAATGACTTCTATTTGATAATAGTGAATTTAAAAAAAAAAAAGAATTGAGGACATCTGGCAAAAAAAATTTGACACCTACATAGGAAAAGGTATAAACTATAAGTTTAGCCTTTTTATCTGTCACAGAGCTTTACCCACAAAAGTTACATTTCTGTTTATGTCAGTTAAAATTTCCTGTATATAAAAAAATACACAATATATCATTTCAGAAAAAGTTTTGCCTATGTTTGTAAAACTTTTAACTTAACTCAATGTCAGTTCTCCTGTATGTCAGTCTGTAACATGAGGATCTTGACTGATTCAAAGAGTCAGAGAATTGTTTGGATAGGAAGGGACCCCCGCAGATCATCTAGTCCAACCCCCAGCTGAGGGCAGGGGCAGCTACAGCAGGTTGCCCAAGTTCATGTCCAGTCATAGTGTAAATGTCTCCACAAATGGAGACCTCATAACCTCTCTGGGCCACCTGTGCCAGTGTTGGATCACTTTCACAGTAAAAAAAAAAAGTGTTGTATTCAGATAGAATTTAATGTGTTTTACCTTGTGCCCATTGCCTCTTGTCCTCGTCACTACTGAGAAGAATCTGTCTCTCTCTCTCCTTCATTCCCTCCCATCAAGTATTCATAGATATTGATAAGATCCCTCTGATCCTTCTCTTCTCTGAACAATTCCACCTCTCCCAGCATCTCCTCATATGAAAGATGCTTCTGTCCCTTAGTCATATTGTGACCTTTCACTGGACTCACTGCAGCAAATCCCTATCTTGCACCGGGGATCCCAGAACTGGACTCAGTTCTCCAGATGTGGCCTCATCAGTGTTGAGTAGCAGGTACAGCAGATTTATCTGATGAATTCCAAGAGGCTGCAGATATAACTGAGGACGGCATCTTTGATTTAGGAGTAAATCTGATTACTGCTTTGAGAGAAGAAAGTTACTGCTTTTAAGGAGTGGAAGCAGGACACATCGAAACACTGGTAGACCAAAATAGGATGAACATGACCATACAAGTGAAGGAAATTAGTGGCAAATAAAGCTTCTGTAGAGGGCTCCTTGCTCCCAGGAAGCCCTGTCTTCCACACAAAGACATTTTATCAGTCTAGATGATCAATAAAAACAGAATGTGTGGTGTGTCGCAGCATGTATCAACAGGTAAGCACTGACACGGTGTAGAAGATGATAGTTGAACTCTATTTTTTCCCTTGATAACATTAAAAAAAAAAACCAGATGTTCTTTATAATTTTGAGCTCAGTAGTTTCCATCAGGATAACTGCATGACTCAAGCCATGATGGTGTCTCTGAATTCCAGCAAAGCAGAAAACTAGGGTAGGAGATACATCATTCACCTTCTGATCAGGGAGAGTTCATTGCAGATGTAGAGTGCTGTAGTAGATGGAAAGTAGTTATAAGAAAACTAACCAAATATTTAATGCAGGCTAGAAATAAAAATAACTACTAAATTTTTAATTCTTAGGAAAAAAAACCACAAGTACAGAACATTTGCAAGCAGCAATTTTATTCAAAGTGCCCAACGTACAGTACTACTATTGGAAGAGTCTCACTTAGGCATGCTTCACTGCTTTTAAAAGGCAGAAAAAGTCAGTGAACATGTGGTTAAGATCTGTTATCAATATAATGCTAACACCACTTCATTCAGTTATCTGGGGACTCCATCTTCCTAGCAGCATCTCTTTATCTTTGATCTCCATAGGTTGTTCCATCTTCTGGTGACAAAAAATACCTGGCTTCAAATGCCACCATTCGATGATAAGAACTAAGTGTGGCTGCCATCTATATATCATCTGAATGTCAATGTGGCTGACAGTTGGAAATTGGAATATCAGAAATAATTACGGGAATTGGGTGATTAGTAGTAATATAATTTAATTTATTTTATGATCTTATCTTACCAGGATTTACAGAGGCAGCTCTATGCTGATGATTAAATGGATCTCTGTGGGTTTGTTGAAGTATTTACTGTATATTTACAGATAGTGTTTACTTAGTATGGACATTGGAGTTGTGTTTCTGATAAGTCTTTATATTTTTCTTTAAAATAATCCTTCCTTCACAAAGGAATGTAATCATGATCTAGTGGCCTCTGCACAATCAAATTTTAATCTAGTTAGTTTTGTTTATTCAGCTATTATAGTGTATCAAAATGAGATCATAACTAGATCAATTACTATGAAGGAAGGGGGTCTAGCCTTTCAAAACTGATATTGCATCTATTCTGCTTGCTGTTCAGACTTCTTACTAGCTTTGGCCTCTCCCTGGAGTTGACAAGCACAAATACAAATCAAATGACATAAGAAAATATTTCTATTTAAGGGAGATATGGAAAACAGAGTAGCTGTAATTAATTGCTAAAGAACAACAATAGCAATTTGTAATCTTTTTTCCCTGAGGGATGGGGGTGTAAAATGCTCCTCCTCCTGCAATTATTTTCATCAGCAGTTTGAGATTATTAAGGATTACTGCGTAGCACTGATTCAGAATGAGCTGATGTGGTGGCACATGTTGTGTTAGCTGTCCTCCTCTTTGCTAGCTGTGCCGCATGCTGCCAGGCGCTTGCTAGCCGTGCTTGCCTGGTGCTGCCAAGGCTAGCTGCTAGCATCCTGTACTTGCCACTTTTTCCTCACCAGCTGCTCTCAGCGAACCCTACCTTGCTCTAAAGCTGCTGCCTCCTCTCTCCATCCCTCCTCATCCCTTCCACTATTGTCTTCAGCTCTGCCTAGCACCACTGGACAGAGTCCTGCCTGCCTTTCTTGCTGCCGTGCCCTCAGAAAGCCCCCAAAGCCCCTTTATCTACCTAAGAAATGATTTATTTCCTTGGAACAATGCTTTCCATGGCAACATGTGTCCACTGCAATGAGACTTGAACATACATCAGGAGGCAAAACATTTATGTGAAATAAAAAGTGTAAAGTGTTTGGGAGGCAGTTGGATGCACTGATGCCAGAAGCCACATAATTATACCGGCACATAAGGCAAAATGAAATGAATATGAAAAATGGACAATGGCCAACAGTATGAATGCTGGGTCTTTCGCTTCCAGACTCTGACTTTCACAATTTTTCTTCAGTAAGGTCGTTGGATAAATTTACTCTGTATTTGAACTCCTAGTGATGATGAGGGGGTTTGTTGACTGCTCCTGCTTTTCCAAGGCAAGACAATTTCCTTCTAGTCTTTTAGGAAAGCAGTTACCCAGTTAATGGTATCTGCCAAGTCTTAAAATTTTACATTATTGGCAAAATGCTGTATGGCTTAAGATATGAAGCACTCCTATTTGAACTCTTTTCCTCTGCTGGATTCTGTCACTCCTCACTGCATCACTATTTTGTGTGATATGTAACAGCATTGCTTTTCCTGACAAAGCAAAAGAAATAAAAAATGGAGAAAAAACAGCAAATATGTCACATCCTAGAGGCAGAGATGAAGGAAACCTTTCAGAAACAAGTTCGTTGCATTTAATTATTCTAGGTCCTTCAAGATAAAATCCATCATCTTGTTATGTTCTGAGGTTATCAATGTCTATTTGTTGAGTGCACATGAAAAGGGAAATTTTGGATTTAGCGTCAAAGGACAGCGGTTTAAGAACATCCTGATCGATACACTGAGTTTGTTTGATGCAAGTCCAGAAAAAACATCAGCTGTACAATTGATGGAGCCCATACAGTGACTGGTGAGACAAATTGTTCTGCTGGCAAAAGAGAAGTTTGGGTCAGAAAGGTCCACACCAGACATTTTTTCTTATGATATTTCATTTTCAGCTTTAGCAGACACTTGACAAGTTAAATTCTCTTTGTGCTGTTATAAAATAGTGAGTTCAAAATGAAGAACTGGAATCACAGGCAAATCTAGGCAATTATGTAAAGTATTAAAAACTTGCAGTTTCATAGCCTGTTGTAACATACTGAGGTCAAATGGCTTTTATGAAGACAAACGATCATCCCTGTAATGCACGCAAGAGAAAGCCTTGCATACTGGCCATGGGTTGGTGCCACAGTTTCCAGTTCTAGATGACATCTATAAAATACTTCTTACTGATATATATTGTTTGGGAGAATTCCAGTTGGAAAACATTGAAGTCAGCTGAAAACAGTTACAACATAATTGCAAATAGAATTTGTACTTTGTGGTAAATATTTTTTGTGTGCTCTCTGGCTGTCATCTCTCCTGTCTCTGGTTATCAGATACAAATTATGGGAGGACAGAGAGCTCTTCTCCTACATCACAGGAAGACTACATGGGTCTTCCTGTCTCCTTGTATCTGTGGGAGATTTACTTTCTGAGTTGTGTTTTGTTACCTTTCCTTTGCCACAGGGGAAACGGGGAGAAAACACAGAAGAGATTGCAGCTGATTGGTGCTCCTCCAAATGGGATCTTCTATACTGTTAGTGTTAAAGCAAGGTAAATTGGTTCCTGCTGATCTCCAGTCTCTTAGGGTTTGCTTGATTATCATGATCTCTGACACCTGACTCCACTAGAAGTAGGCATCAAGTTTAGATTTCCTTTCTACACAATCGGGGACCTTCATACATTTCTAAGCATATCTCTATTGGCTCTTATGTTATTTTTTTCCCCTCTGGCTTTGCTATTTGCAGTGTCCATTTTCGTACTTCCCTCTCAGCCTAACTTCATGCCAAATCCCATGTTGTTCACAGCATACAGAATAATCCTTTTTTTAAATAAGTCAGAAGGCTATGATGACCTTCTCCTCCTGCTCAGTTTCGTCATGGGTCATACCCCAAATTAGCAGATATTTCATGCCTAGACACAATGGCAGTTAGAGAAATATCTTATTCATTAACTTAAGCTAAGAAAAGTGACAGGAAAGATTTTTTTATGCCACTCACTTTTGTCCATTAATTTTTCGTTCTTTGTTGTAGAGATACGTCCTGGCCCCTGTTCGATGCCTGTTGTATGTCAAGGTCTCCTGTGACTATCCAAATGGCAGAGCTGCCCAGAGCTCTTCCCTGTGTGCCTGCCTCCACACTGACACAGCAGTGAGAGATGTGGCAGCTCTGACCTTGGGAAGAGTGCCCCTGGCTCTTAGCACCTTGCCATTTGGAACTAGTTTAGAATTAGCTTGCACTGAAGAGTGGAGCTACCCTCCTTTCCCTTCTAGGTCCCTAGGTGAAAATTGCCTAGTCAGACAATGGACTTACTCAACTCGGGTGCTTCCTGCTCTTTATCCTGTGCATGGTCCAAACAATCATGAACTGTGGATGGATGAGCCGTTTCTTTTTGTATTTATGCCATTTCTACAGTAGAGTTTAGGTAATAGGTTGTACAGCGACAAGGTTTATGAAGAGCAGGGAAATGTGACATTACTATGGACCTGTTACCAGAATTAACTTCATTTTAAGCTGAGAGGGCTTTAAACAACATTCATCTGCTGGAAATCAGAAAGTGGAAGAGGGAGTAATATTCCCATGTCAGCTGCACATAAGACAGCATCAAAAATACATTCCTCTTCAACAGGGCCTGTAGTGAAAGAATGAGGGGTAATGGCTTTGAAACAGAGGGAGGTAGATTCAGACTGGATAGAAGGAAAAAAAAAAATTTACAACTAGGATGGTGGAACACTGGAACAAGTTGCCCAGAGAGATGGTAGATGCTCCATCCCTGGAAAGGTTGGACAGGGCTCTGAGCAACCCGGTCTAGTTGGAGATGTCCCTGCTCCTTGTAGTGAGGTTGGACTAGATGACCTTTAAAGGTCCCTTCCAACCCAAGCTATTCTATGATTCTATGATAGTGCTGTTGCATCTACTTAAATAAATCCACTCTCAGTAAGACAACCAAGCGATTAGAAATAGAGGGATTGTTTGGTATTTTTGTGTGTTGTGTTTCTTTTTCTTTAACAGTGTATAATGGAAATGCAACCACAGATAGTATCTTTAATTGCAAATTTGAACTGTACAATGTAGTTTCTGCTAGTCCTACCAGGAGTTCCTTCAGACTGCCATTCCCAGATGATTGTCTACTACCCTGCTGCCACCAGATCAATAGCTATATTTCAATATTGAGTGGTTTCCTTATATATAAGAGTGAGATTTAATGAATACAACACCACAGTTGCTTCCATGGTGCTTATAGGCTGCACCTAGAAATCACAGATTATTCTAGAGAGTATATTTTCAGATGCCATCTTTAATTTCTGATATTAATACTGAGATCGATCACTGTTCAGTGGTTTTACTGAAGTATTTACATACAGATTAGTGAAGTATTTTTTTTCTAGAGTATTGAAATCTCTCCAAGCCTAATTGGAATCATAAACTTAACCACAGTATCCTGTATGACATGAATATGATTTTTGCTTATGAAATGGCCTCAGAGATTTACTTTCAAAACAAATTGAGTGTATTTCCTCTGCCTCATACATTTAGCTCTGACAACTTGGGGAATGATTTGGCAACTGAATGTTTTGAATGAGCAGTGGTGAGTGTATCCTGAGAATTGTTTTTTTTTCCACGTCAGCACCTTTTTAAGGAAGATGAACTATCTCAGTGAGTTTTACCAAAAATTACATTTTAAAATAATGAACTAATTAGTTAAGACATGTATTACTTTATTATGTAAAAGGAAACCTTTCCCAGAGTGATAGCTTAGCTACATAAAGTGCCCTTTCATTTTATATTAAAATGGAAAGATGGACCTGTTACAGAACACTTGGATCACTACTATTAATTATCTGATTTGAAGATCACCTCTGGCTGTTAAAAAGATTTATATTAATCTGTACTTGATAGATTCAGAAGGATTAAAGAAGTGAAGGAGAGCGAATAAAAAGAGAACATCTTCCTGGCTTCATAGTTAGATGACCTTGTGCCATGGTACGTTTAAATTGCTTACTTCCTATAACTCTATAAAATTCTGTGTTTTCATTTTCTGGATTAGATTGAAGTGTCAACTCTTTTTGATGAATTACACTAGTAATATATGTTCATGTTCTTCTTTGCTCCCTTCTTTTTTATTTATATATGTCTGGTATAATTTAGCTCACCTAAAAAAAAGCTTTCATTAAAAAGGAGGTTTTTTAATTACAGTTTTAGCCAAGTTTTTTTTTTTTTCAAACAAAATATATGTTCAGCTGTTTTAAAAAAAAAACTGAAATGAAAAGTTTATGCCAAATGTCCTGTTTTCCCATGTCCAGAAACAGCATACTTTGTATAAAACCAGAAAGTTATGCAAATAAAATGGACAAATTATTGCAATTAGTGATTTAAGCCTTTATCTTTTAACTTGATTTGTGTGAAATACTACTAAAATCAGAAGGTTTCCTTGCAAGAGAAAGGATTTTGCAGATAGCCTTACCTTCAGGATTGGGGTCTTATTTATTTATTGCTGAAAGGTGCAGAGGGGAGCAGAAGGCTTTAAATGCTTTACTTCTGTTATTGAAGATTCTCACTGATGCAGAACTTGAAAGAACATCAAGTAAAATCAAGACACACTTATATACAGTATGTGTGTGACTGACTGGAATTATAAAGGACTGTACGTACGTACATCATTTTATAGCCTCACATCAGACGGGATAGAGATATCTTTAGTCAACTGTATTTTGTGCTGATTAAGTGAGATCAATATATTTAAGTTATTCTATTAAATCTATATTTTTTTCAAGTTAAAGTAGTATAAAGAGCAACAGCTTCTCTGTATATTAGATAGCCCTGATGTGTTAAACTGCAATGAGCATGTTCTGTGTGTAAGCAAATGAACAAAGTCATTTAGGATAACCACCAATAAAGTACAAATTGGGATTTCTTCTTAACATTGCAATTCAAAATGACAAGATTTGGGGATTTTTTTTTAGGTTTTATTTTGTGTTAAAAAAAAACCCCTCCAATCTGAGACAAACTTATTTTCCTGAAAGTACAGGGTGAACTTGGAGATGTCTGAGCCCATGAATTCTGTTGTTGCAACTTTGACCAGTGTGACAAACGCTAAACAAAGCGTTTATACATCAACATATTTTAGACATATTTTACGTATTTCTTCATTTCAGATGCTGTCATGAGGGAATTAACTGCACTGTACTATATAGGAGAGGTAGTACATTATTATATCTGGTGTATATGGTTTTTGTCTTTTTTCCACTAGCTCTGTTCCACCCAAGAGTGCATGCATATACTACATTGAGAATGAAAACCACCCTAAGTTATAAAGGGTTAAGCATCAGAAGTTTTTTATCAGTGCTTACTGAATCTCATGCATAACAAAGGCTTGTTGCATCTTTGTTTGTTAAACCAATCCATGCTTTCTCTTGCTGCTTTAAGCAGCATCTCTGACTATTATTTTTCTGTATCCCACAGTGTGCTGCACCATCTCAAACAGAACTGGAGCTTCAGTTGTACTTCTGTTATGAATGGTGATAAGCAAGTACCTGCCCTCCTATCTCTTGTTCCAAATGCAGCATTTGATTGAGTGGAACAGCTTCTCAAATTATACGACCTTGCTCCTATTGCCACCTGTCGTTTAATGTTGTTGCTACGGCTTTGGGTATGTTGTATTTTGCTTTGCAAAACAGTACAGAATCTTGAATGAAAAAACTGAGACAAAATCTGCTCAGAAAAATGAGATATCTAAAGAGAAGTCATTCAAGTAACAACTATCCTACACAGTTTATTACTATGGTTCAAATACAGGAGTAAATTAGGAGATGTAGCCTTCTGCTCTTAGCCAGATTTTGTATTATTGACTTCACTGGTTAATACAGGGGTAGTGTGATTTTGCTGGTTATTTGTCTATTGTTTTGCTGCTTCTTCCAATTTTTTTTTTTTTTTATATATTGCAACTGTAGTTCTGGGGCAGAAATATGTTGCCATGGAAAAAACATGTTTACATAGGAAGGGCTGGCTCTAGGAACAGTGCTTTAGGCAGCTCAAAAGCCAATTACTCTGTTCCTGGGAAGTGAGTTAACAAAGTCCTATAAGACTCCGCCAAGTAGATGTGAAAGACTGTAGATCCTAATACTGTAAGCTATAATACTGCCAAGAAATTACAAGTCCTCTGACCCGAATCATCCTGCCTTGCCTTATTTTGGTAGTGTGAGCCTAGATTGTTAGCTAGGTGAGTGGAGAAGGGAAGAGGCCAAAGACCAGTTCGAGGAGGAAGATCTCCATAGATTTCCTCAGTTGTTAGTGGAAAAACCAAAAGAGAAGCATCTTTAGAAGGAAGTTCTTCACAAGGGCCCATGTCAACAGTCTCAAGTAATAGCAAGGAACACTCCTTGGCATAGCAGCTTAACTGTAGATGTTTATCATTTTCCAGGGTGCTTCTTGGAATGTTTTTGGCTCAGGCCAACTAACTGTCTCTCCAAAAATTCCCAGGCACAGTTCAGAAGATACAGGACCATTTTCAATAGAGAATTTGCATGCAGCTGTCCTAGTTTTGAGAGTTGAAGAGTTGAACCACATGGAGGTGGGTGCTTCTGCACTAGGTATCAGTGTAAAAAAAAATGTTTCCAGGATAAATTATGTGTTTGCATAGATGTAGCCTAAGTTGCCTCCTGGACAAAATAAAAGGTTTTCTGAAAGCTGAAGTGTTGAATCACTCAAGTAATACTGCTTATCTATGGTGATGGCAGCACAGAGCAAGAATAAGCCCCTAGAGTTATCTTCATCCCAGGGTTTCTGTGAAGTTGTTTCAGGGCTTGTGAGTAGAAGCCAACAATGTGAATTTTGGGAATGATGAAGGCTTTGAGTTGATAGGATATATCCACCAATGGAGGTAAGGCAGTAAAATGTCAGCCATAGTGAAGAAAGGAACCTAGTGGAGATATACTTTTACTGGCCTAAATGCAATCACTTGAGATCCAAAAGAAACCAAGCACAATTGCACCCAAAGTACATTTCCCACTCACTGGCGATTGTAATACCTGAACTGCGCTGAAAGCGCAAATGTATCCTGTCTAGAACTGTAAATACCTCTTCAGACTCAGTGATTCCTACATTTTCCAATTTCCAGTTTGTGCAAAATGGATGTGGAATGTCAGTAGAAGACGCAACTGCCTGAGCATCTTGAAGTGTCTGCTAAGGATGATATGTAGTTACTTCTGAGGATGATATGTAATTACTTTTCATTCACCTGGGTCACTCTGGGAAAGGTGGAAAGTTTTGGGAAAACTCTGTGAACTCTACCTGTCTTGATGTCAGCTGGGCTGTAGGATGGGTAAAGCAGGATTGTCTTTTTTTCTGGTGTGTTGTAAATGCAGAAAACTTTGTCTAAAAACAGGTATTCCCAATTGCTGTTCAGCAACAGTAAAATCAGCCATGAGGAATGGGGCTTGCACCAACTCATAGAATCACACTGCCTCGGTTTCCCCCTGAAAACCTGCTGCTTTCTTTGCAGAGTTTTTCTTACGTATGCTAGAGATATACACTGATATTAGTCTGTTTCTATCATCTTCTACTATCTTAATTTTATTATCTGCTTGCACTTTTTGTGTCTTTGCTTTCTTTTATCTCAAATTAATTGTATACATGTTCTGTTCTCCCTCTGCACCTGAAATTTTACAGTGCTTATGTATCATTTTTATTTATCTCTCAATATCTTTTTCAATTCTGTGTTCATTTGCTATGCTCTTTTTCTCCTCCTGCACATACTGTTGGGTAATACACATCACCCTTGGATATGCAGTAATTGCTTTCTGAACAGTTTCCATTTCCTCTGTGTCCTTCTCTCCTCCTTCTCCTCCCACTAGACGCTTAACCCACTGGATCCTCTCCAACACTTCCCTATTCTTCTGCATTCTAAGTCCTTGGGCATTCCTTATTCCTCTTGCAGGTTCAGTCTGCAGTAGTGAATCCAACTGGATTATGGTCATTAGTGAGTTCTCCACCTCTGTCTCTGAACAGCTGCAATGTTGAAAGTCAGAACTTTCGTCTTTCTTGCCACCTTTTAATACATTGAGGATATAGTACATGACTGCCACTTGATTTATTTCTCTCATTGTGTCCCTGCTCCTGTGTGTCTGGATAGCTTAAATCTCCTCTTATTAGTTTTGACATTTCGCTATATCTCATAATCTTCTTGTTCTTTCTGATCCTATTTTTTCTAGTTTATATCCAGCCTGTACTACCACCTCGCTCCCCAGATTGTCTCGAATTTTGAGCCATGATGATCCTTTCAAACAACTGCAAAAACTCTTGGCTTCTTCAAAGTTTCAGCCTGTCAGAAAGAAAGAGTTTTGAACTAAGCCATTACGACCTGAACGGTGTCTGGCTTAACAGAGTACATTCCCCCCACCCATGGCTCCCTCCCGCAGCGTTCTCAGTGCTCTGGCCCCAGATCAAGCAATTAAGTACATGCTTAAATTCAATCATGTGAGGAGCACCGTTAACTCAACAGGACTACTTACATGCTCAGAGTTGGCACAGGATTAAACGCTTTGCTAAATCAAAATATTGGAGCTGTGATTTTAATGCAGCTTGGTTAATGAAGACTATACATCCCCGTGATTTGAAAGGTGCACAGTAACTCATTCTGGTAGACATTCAAGTGTGAAGGCAGGGAATTCAGTCTCACATCTAGGTGTGTCTGCGTGCATTTGCATACACACAGACAATTGTAGGAAGGACAGCACAGTACTTGAGAATATCAAGCAGATTGTAAAAGCAAATGTAAAGAATCTAGCCCTTATTCATGCCTGTAGATGCAATAAGAAATTCCCATTGACTTTAGCAGGCATAGTTTGGGGAATATGACAAATACTGCCACAGCATTTATCAAACAGCTCCATACCATGGACACATCTCTCACTGCAGTTTAACTTTACCATCTCTTATACCTGATGTACAAACTTTACAGAGAGCAGTAGGTTCAGTTAGCGTCCTTCTTCTGGATTGCGTTAATGCCTGAAAAAATATTTAATGAAGCATGTATAAACAATCTGATTTTCCTAGTCTTTATCCTATCTTCTGCTCAGAGTCTTTAACCATTAGAGCAGTAATCTTACTGAGCATTTAAATAATTATGTATCACCCCCTTCCATCATAGATGACTTAGCAAATAGTGGATTTGCCTATTGTATTTCAGTTGTAGGGTGAACATTTTCAAAATTAATATCCATATGAGACAAGGATATTTATTCTGATCTGTGTCTTGTAGTTTTCAATAACGTTTAAAGAAAATTAAATCACCTCTGAAAACTGAATTCTCATGGTGAAATTACATATTGTCATAGCCATGATGTGTCACAATCATTTTGTTACAAATGAATATATTAGCTTAGATTTATTTTAGCATGGCTTATGCTTTCCAAATTCAGGTTTTAAAGGTTCACTCTGAATAGTATTTCAGCAAAATGCATCTGGAGAGACAGTTGGATCTCATTTATAAGCATCTCTCACTTTCTGCCTTATGCCATAATAAAAGTTCTTGACTGTAAGATCTTAGATGAGATCAGTTGTACTTCCTGCTTATCCCTTTCTCTACTGGCAAGTCTGAAAAAAAGACAATTTCATTTTCACAACCTTTAAAAAGGGAGGACTCACTTGACTAATTTTTTAAAGAAGATAATTTAATATTTTTTGAATTATTGCTTGAATTCCATCTGTAGGATGGCATTTATTGTAACAGGCAAAATAAAGGAACTGCTCACATCACTGCCAAGGACTATTTGACATATCAAAGATATTTGTCTCCAAAGTTTTATTTTTTAATATGTTACAGTTTTTAATGATTGTCTTTGTCAAGTGATTATAAAAACTGAATTCCTAAAATGCATTAAGAACTCTAGATCAAGTATCCTTTTATTATCTTCACAAACAATCCTGGCTTGGGGAAAAATTTTAAATCTTTGTCTTAGGTTAAATTGCTTAAAATACTATGCCATTCTTTTTAAAGTGAAGTAATTTACACCTCGTGGCACAGTGAATAAGAAAATTCAGATGCAGACATTTAATGTTTGCCTGCCTTAGTAAACTTGTAACAGAGGGAAGGAAACATCAGATCTTTTGGGAAGTACCGAAAGAGATTTCATGTCCGTGGAGGTCAGTAAGAAGCTCACTGTAGTGGGTCGGGTGGAGATGGAGGTAACTTTCTTCATAGCAGCTCGTATGGCGCTGTGCTTTTCATCTGTGGCTAAAGCAGTGTTGATAACACACCAGTGTGTTGGCTGTTGCTGAGCAGTGCTCCTGCAGCATCAAGGCTGTTTCTTATCTCCTGTCTCTCACCTCCTCCCCACTCCCTCAAAAGCCAGTAGGTTGAGGGTGCGCAAGAGGTTGGGAGGGGAAACAGCTGGGACAACTGACCCCAATGGACCAAACTGACCAAAACAAAATAAAAAATAATGAAAAAACGTATTTTTCTGTGATACTCCTGTAATCCCGTGGAAACCCATGGCAGTGTTGTAACAAAATAAAATAATATTTGAATGGAAAGTGGCATAAAGGGCAGACAGAGATTCAAAATGTTTGCTTTGTTATTCAAATACCAATACACTGTGTATGTTCCTCAACTTCCAATTTGCCACTATGTAGTAAGACTTATCAATAAAGTGTGAAATGCTAATAAAGTGATAAAAATGAGATCCAGAATGATGTTCCTCAATGACAGAAACTTGTCTATGCTTAGCATGTGATGCTATAATTGATAGATTATATTTTTTAAATTAGAAGTCATATATTAAGACATATATAAATTAAACAACGCATTTTCTAAAAGAAAACTGGAGGGGGGGGAAACTATTATATGACCACAGGGTTTATATTCACAGGCCATTGAGTTTGAATTCTCTTCAGTCTTCCTAGTGAATATCCAAATTCCTGTTTGCCATGTTCATTCCAGGAGGACTCTGCCTGAGCAGGTGAAGCTCCAGTTTGCCATAAAAGAGAAAGGGATTTTGTCCAGCTCTGCCAAAGTGTTAGCTAAGGATTCATGTGCAGTGCCACTTTATGATTAATTGGAGGCTGATCATTGCCAGCTTTCTAAGGAAAAGTCTGAGGTCTTCCTACACAATAAGTTTCCCAAGATACACAGATATAACATAGCAATGTGAAGAGTCATCAACTAAGTTTCTTTATTCTTAGGTCAAGGCACTTTCCCCCTGCTCATACATAAACAAGGAATATCTCTCTTGCAGATGAGTATCATAATGAAAAAATGTTTCACAATATTTTTCCCTAATCAGATAAATCAGTATAGCAGACATCTCTCTTGGCTGAAATGTCAGCTTTCTACAAAATCAGATCTATTCCATGTTTCTGATCATAATGTAAAATTAATTTGATCTCATGTCAGAGACTGTAAATATGGAATGACTCCCATCTAATAGAACCATAGTCACAATTTTTAAGGAAGATTTATCAGAAATAAATGTCATAAAGTTAACGGTGGAGTTGTAATAACTTCCAGCAGGTGGTCTAGAGAAGGAACTGCAAGGCATGGAGGAAGCTAGTAAATTCCCATCTTCTTAAATACGAAAAAAACAGAAAGGAAATGGGGAACAGGTATCTTGCAGGCAAGTATCTTTCTGCTTAAAAACTGCTGCCAGCATTTCTATTAACCTTGCTACCAGCAGTAGGAGTAAATGCAAGTGCTAGAGAGAGCACAAGGAATGGGGAAAAAGCTGTCTGTTAAAGAAATATCTTACACTTAAGTGAAATTATCTGACGTTAAATAGAATTTAGTGTAAGAAGATGTAGAAGCAATTTCTGCTTAAATTAAAAGTTACTAAGCAGATCATGAAAATACCCCTTGATAAGATCTTACAACACATTTCCCTAATTTCCCTTCATGCAAGGATATATGACCTGGCATCTGCTGGTAAAAAGATGAATGAGTGTGAGTGTAGGGTGTTCACAAGGTCATTAGTCATTTTTTAAAGAATTATTCAAATACAGCTTATTTGTTAAGAGAAGGTAGAAAGACTTATGCCACCTCTTCTGCCTCGAGTTTGCATGCAGCTGATATATTTAACCCTTGATTATTATAAGTGAATATCCAGCTGGTCGGTTATCCCGACAGGGAGAGAGGGGCACGGTAGCTGATTCTGTGCGGGTCTCGGTCAGATCAGCAGAGCCCGTTGGGTCAGGCGCAGCGTTGCCTGATCACAACTGCACTGCTTCCAGGGTCAGCTCTAGTAAGTCAGAAGCAGTTTTAGCTACTTCTCCACGGCTGATTGATCAGTTAATGACTCCTACAAGCCTGAGTTTGCTCCTTACAGTGAACCGTGAGTCCCGGGGTGCATGTTTCTGAGGCAATTAAGTGTCCCTCAGCGGAATCAGCCGGGCTCATTTGCTCTGGCTTGGTCCTAGCACCCTGCTGAGCACCGCAGAGCTACCCTCACGGCTTCGTGTTATTTCTCCCAGGGCTGTGAATTCCAGGAAGTTTATTAACTTCTTCAGGAGCACTTCGGGAGCAGGCAGAGCCAGCTCGGATCTGGGGCTGCGTGCCAGAAACCCTTGATCAGAGGGTGCTAGAGAGCACAGTGAGGAGACTGAAGCTGTTCTGTTCTCAGCTCCATCTCACACCGAATGACGGCTGACTCGTGTGGTGCTTCTTCTCTGCACTGCACTGCATTCCCTACTAACCAAGTTTTGGGGGATCAACATTAGTTTGGCTTGTCACATCCCAGATAAGGGAGAATTAATCTGTAACATTTTTTTGGAGCTTACCTCATTGGCAGATGAAAGAGTGAATTTTTCCAGGAGTGGTTCCTGTGTAGCTTCATGACTTCACAGTGATCTCAGCCCTAAAGCCTATCAACTGGCAAATGACTGGATCATGTTAACTGCATTTAGGGCATACAACCTAGTATCAAGGTTGAGACATTTAATCCAATATTTAAGAAGCCCAGTGCTTTTATCAAAGACTGCATACAAGAGAATCACTTCCACAGGTGATCAAAGGCACACATAAGATGGAGATGTAGCCTGTTAACTAAAACAGATAAAAGAAGCGTCCCTCCCTCTTCTTGGATATGGCACCCTCTGCAAGAGGAGGCGAGAACCGCCTGACCTGGCTATGCCAGCTAGACGCATCTGCTGCTTTCCATTAGACGCATGCAGGTGTCAAAAAATTTAAGCAAGCTACTGTATCAGCTATTCTATGCAGCGCCTGCATAAATCAAAGATCTCAAGACCAAGAAGGGAAAGTGTAACCTTCTATTTCTTTTTTTCCTGCTTCGTGATGAGGAATACTGCTTTCTTGTTCTGCCAGTCCATGAAAGCGCAAAGGATGTATTTATGTGCTTGTGAAAAAACAGTTCTGATAATAGTTCCTGAAACCTTAAAATGTGTTCCCAAATTGATCTTTTATGTTAGCAAGTGTTGCCAAAGTTACAGAAGTGTTTTTTGGTGGAACTATTCTGTGTAGAGACCTGTTGCAGTAAACACTGTTCTGTTTTATTTCTGTTGCTTAATTTTGATGTTGTTATGTGCAATAGGGACAGTAATAAGAATAGCAAAACAACAGCTACTGGAACAATTATGACATTTAAGGAAAAGGGAAAACAGCAGTGAAACAAGAGCTAAGGAAGCCTATTTGGTCTCTCTACTTCTCTGAGAATATGCAGCCTATGCAGAACTCTCTGAAAGCAGTCATGACAGTTGAATCACTGTCAGAATAAAATTCCTATTACTATCGGAAAAATGGGAACAAAAGAGTTGTATTAGACTGAGATACAGCAACAATTTCTTTCACAATACAGGGCTAGAAAAAGAGTGACTTTTCCTTGTCTCAGTCTCACAACTGGGTTTGAGTCCTAGTGAGATTAATTCAATAATCTAAATCAAATCACCGTCAACTTGCTGGTTTTAGTCACAACAGTATTTTTTACTTGATTGTTGTATTATCTCAGTTTTAGTTTAATAGGTAATGGTCTTTCAGTCTTAATGAGTTTGTTAAATCTTTATATTTGCTGTCTGAATTTTTTTTAATATGCAATAAGGAAAACTGTACAGCTAATTTGTTCTTTCAAACTGTATCTGTTTCAGCATGTCAAGAGTGAAAGTAATATCAGCTACAGTATTTGTGTACCAGTTATTTTTCATTCTTCTGTGATGTCCAAGTGGAGACCGGTGATGACTGGTGTTCCTCAGGGTCTGTGTTGGGACCAGCACTGTTTAACATCTTTGTTGGCAACATGGACAGTGGGATTGAGGGCAACCTCAGCAAGTATGCCGACAACACCAAGCTGTGTGGTGTGGTCAACACACTGGAGGGAAGGGATGCCATCCAGAGGGACTTTGACAGGCCAGAGAGGTGGGCCTATGTGAACCTCATGAAGTTGAACCAGGCCAAGTGCAAGGTCCTGCAACCCCAAGCACAAATACAGGCTGGGCAGGGAATGGATTGAGATCAGCCCTGAGGAGAGGGACTTGGGAGTGCTGGTGGATGAGAAGCTCAACATGAGCCGGCAATGTGCTCTTGTGGCCCAGAAGGCCAACCGCATCCTGGGCTGCATCAAGAGGAGCATGGCCAGCAGGTCGAGGGAGGTGATTCTCCCCCTCTACTCTGCCCTGGTGAGACCCCACCTGGAGTACTGTGTCCAGCTCTGGAGCCCCCAACATAAGAAGGACATGGACCTGTTGGAGCCAGTTCAGAGGAGGGCCATGAAGATGATCAGAGGTCTGGAGCACCTCTCTTATGAGGACAGGCTGAGAGAGTTGGGGCTGTTCAGCCTGGAGAAGAGAAGGCTCCAAGCAGACCTTATAGTGGCCTTTCCATTCTTAAAGGGGGCCTACAAGACAGGGTCTATTGACAAGGGCATGTGGTGATTGGACAAGGAGTAACAGCTTTAAACTGAAAGAGGGTAGAATTAAATTAGATATAGGGAAGAAATTCTTTACTGTGAGGATGGTGAGGCATTGGAACAGGTTGCCCAGAGAAGTTGTGGATGCCCCATCCCTGGAAGTGTTCAAGGCCAGGCTGGATGAGGCTTTGAGCAACGTGGTCTAGTGGAAGGTATCTAGTGGAAGGTGTTCCTGTGTGGGGCAGGGGCATTAGAACTAGATGATCTTTAAGGTCCCTTCCAATCCAAACCATCCTATGATTCTATGATTCTAACTGAAATGTTTCAAAAAGAAAGGAACTGAGAGGAAAGAAACCTCCATCTGTTGAGAAGAGAAAATGTTGCCAGTGAAAATGAAGAGAACAGCAGACAGAAATAGATACTATAGATAGCTTTGGGGGAAATTCCCACCCATGGAAAATATAGAATATATAGAGGGCTGGTGGGATGACAGTACTTCATTTGCTACGGTGCAGAATAAAGACTGAATTCACCCCACAACTCTCATGTCTTAATTTTGAAAAGTTACTGCTCTGATGGCTTCATTCTTCTACTTCTGTGGACCCTGAAATATTGCTGTGAACAGAATTAGCTCACAGCCCTCAATGTGACTGCTCCAGTAGTCAAGACTATTAATGCCTCTTCCTCCCCTCTTCCTCCTCTCCGTGACTCAGGAAGCAACCTATACTGAATGTTTTTTTTTTTTCCTGAACAGCTACTTTTCAGTTTGTTCTGCTTTTATACAAAGGAAGATTCTGATTAACCAGGTCTCAGAGGATGTACCAGAATCTGACGGGTTTCAGTGCTGTGTGCAGTTCAGATATTTAAGCTGAGGTGCACTGAAAACCTAAAAGCAGAAATGGACTTTTCCTAACAGTCAACATGAGTTTGTTATTAACTTAGGCAGTAAGTATTAGTGACAGCTACTGTTGGTGGATATCTCTGAGGAACCTGCCTTTATTTGTTGTTTGCAAGGGGTTGCACATGCGCGGCTCCTTGACGTTAGTGCCAGTCGATTGCCAGCTCTGTGCATGCTGCTGCTGCCACGAACTACATCTCACATTTTGGATTATAAACTGGGTTTTAGAGAATCACCCCCAGGCTTTTCAGTGACTCTTCTTATTACTAACACAAGTGAATCAGCTGTTAGCTAAGCTTTGCTAATTTGGACCGATAATTGGTACAACAGTGCTGCTCAGTACTTACTGGCACCTCCCGCTGTTCTGCCTTCGGTCATTTAGCAGCCCATGCATAAGTCATGGAAATGGTAGAAAACTATTACTGAGCATAGCTGCCATCAGTTCTCATGATGAAGCATTCCCTCCAAAAGTAACTTCAGTTTCCTTCAGCAATGGCGCTTTGCTTCTTTTTTTTTTTTTTTTGTACTTTAGGCACTGCTGATGCTAAAAGAAATAAAATCCACAGCTATCTGGTATTAGAGAGCATCAGACTTATTTCAAAATTGGAGATTTGAGGAGGTTGAAGATGGATTTGAAAAGCCAAGTAGAATAACTGAATGAAGGGAAAGTCAGGAGAGAGTCGTTCAAGAAATGATCAGAAGGAGACCTCTTACCTTTTCTGAAGATGTATTTTAAAAACTTGTTTCTCTGTGCAGCTGAGGTTTGTTGTTTGTTTTCTCTCATCTAGGCTAACGCTCAATCATTTAATGATCTCTGCAGAAGCTTTATCTGCCTTCACCTTCCTCTAAATCCAGACTATTAAAATGATGTATTTGATAGTAGTTTCTTTGTATATAGAAGTGGTTAGGTCAGTTGCTGTTATATACCAAAGAATTGTAATTAAAGTCAAGTTGAAACAAAGGAAAAGCAGAAAGTTGAGAGTGCTACATTAACCTGCCTTGCTAGCCCAGATCCAGGATGCAACCTTAAAAAAAAAAAAAAAAAGTAGCATTTGTCTGGCTGTAATTATATATGACTAATAGTAGAAATTTATTCTAGGTCTCATTCATTTTGGATTAGCCCTGTTTGTAAGATGAGCAATTGAAAGGACCTTGATCAAGGAGTGTATTTAAATTGTTTGCTGTGCAATGGAAGAGAGAACAGAGATCAAACGATAAGCTAGTTGTACCTAAGAGAAATTAATCTGTTAGGGGAGTGCAATGATTAATGAGATTTTTATCTGTGGAGAGGAGAGAAATCTAAACCTGTTCATTCAGATTCCAGTCTACTTTACTGTGTCACTTAGTGAAATAAAAGCTTAATTTTAAATTTGTATACAGGAGAAAATATGCATTAATTTAGCATGGGCCACATTTCCAAATGCAAAACCAAGTCCCTTAGTTGGGCAGCAGGTTCACAGCAATCTTTAGCTGGAGACTTGGGAATGGCAGAGCTGATACCTTCACAGAAGTAATAATCCCCTTGTGAGTGACAGGAGAAAAAACTCTGAATGCTTACTAAGGCATTGCTGCCTGTCCTGTCCTTAAAACTTGTTCAGTATTTTTCTGAACAAAACCAGCTTGGAGGCAAAGTTAGTGAAAAGCTTTTCCATACATATATATACACACATATAAAGTTACACATTTATACACACACACTTTGTATTTACATTTAAACACTTCTCTGATTACAAGAATAAACATGTTGCATTCCTGCATTCTCCTGATGACATTTCAACACAATTGGTTTTGTAGATAGCCTTTGCCACTTGCTAGAATTCACTCAGATAACCGTAGTTGATTTTTCTTCTGATAAAGCCACTCTAGCAATTTAGTAGCAGAAGCTACAGCGTTATAGTGGCTGTTGTAAAATGGGCCCCATCAGGAGTTCTACATTTAGTACTCCAAAAACTTGATTTGAAATGAAGGTTTTATCAAAACCAACAAACAAAACCCCAAAACGCTCAAATAGGCTCTCAGACTGGTGGTATGTTTGTTGTTGTTAAATTTGAGAAAAATTAATCAAGTCAATGTGGCATTTTGAGGCAATGTGTGTGTGCCAGTCTTACTTATTTGGATATCTATAGCTCAAACTTAAGTAAAAATTTTCGTTCCTAAGCCTCTGTCAATTGAGACAAATTAGCAGCAGTAGCTAAAGAGCCTCTGGAACAGGGAAATGGGAGAAAAGATAGTGTTTACTTAGAACCTGTAGTTTACTGTCCTACCTTCCCAAGGTGAAATAAAGGGATTTTGTCATTAGATCCAAATGTGGTGGGTGAGAAAGTGTGACATATTCAATATGGCTTGTATCCAAACACTGTTGCCAAATCCTCTCTGCTCCAAACTCATCTCTTCTTTGGGCCATGTGGAGAAAGTTAAACTAAGACAGTTAAGGTGACTCTATTCCACCTCAAAACCCCCTTGCATTGAGATAGGTCACTGCACTACTTGAGCACCTGGAGAGCAGCCCAGGATTGGGGTGAATATTTTTCCTATATCATGGAAACAAATGGAAGGGAGACTCTTGAAATATCACTACTTGCTTGTAGCCTGGATCTGAGTTAGGATCTGTATCAAGAAGCATCTTGCCCAAGGCTGTTTGTTTAACTCATCAGACATTCAGCCCATTCTAAATATGATTTTAAAATTAATTATCTTACTTTTTTTTTTGTGTAATAGAACACACAAATTACTGACTGGTTAGTCAAGTTTCTTGTTTTCATTGATTATTTAGAAAAAAAAAGTTAAACTTCTGCCACCTCCCACCCCAAATCAATGGTTTTTTTTAAGGGTCAGGTATATTATCCAATCTTCAATTAATAGCTACAGAATGAATTGTATTTTTCCTTCTTTTGCATGCATGCAATTGAAAAAAGTCTATAACAATATACCTTTAGGACACATAGGCAAGAAAATATCCTTATAAGATCATGGTTCTAGCAACTGAGTTGGCTAAGCTAACCAAAAGTCCACAGTGGGGGAAATTTCTGTTTTCTTTATTGTTTATTATAAATTCCTCATTGGGTTAGATCTACTCAATTACATCTGGGCAAATGATCAATAAATGTATTCAGACAAAAAGAACAGAATATTCTCGGTCTTTTGCCTACACATGCAGCCAAGTGGCCCATTTGTACTTTTGTCATGTGGATGGCTGCCTCACCGGAATGAAATGGATTAACTCAACTCATTTAATCACAGTTAACGAACAATAATCAAATGGTGAAATCTGTCTTTTGACCTAACAGAGCTCTGAGCTACTCACCTAGAGACAGAGCTCTGTATTCCCCTGAACCACTCCTGCATATATCTTTAATACCATTCCTCTCTACAATACATTTCTACTGTATGTTATGTTTTATAAGTAAATCTTCCAGCCTTGGGAATTTACAATTAAAATAACCTTCACATTGAGGACATTTCTGGTATTAGCTTTGTCCCTTATTATCCTACTTCTGTTTAAGCCTCTTCGATGTGAAATTGAAATGGTTAGTTGTACACGGTAAAACAAGGAAAATCTATTTCCATTTCCAAAAGATGAAACTTTCTGGTGCATTGGCTGGGACTAAACTCGAGGGCGGTAAATTTTCAGTATGGTATGTAGGGAGTTAGCTACACGACTCATTAACATTAATTCCCATCTGTAAATAATTTTGAAATACTTTAACTAGCAGGGGAGCTATTTCATCTTTTATACTTAGCTGATTGTAAAAATGTATGCTGAAACCATCTGGCCTTAGTGTTTTGTTGGACTTCAGACTTTTAATAGCTAGTCTGATTTCCTTCACTGAGTTGGGGTTTTCTAATCCCTGGCTCAATTCTCCTTCCAAACTAGGTAATACCGTGTTGCTATTTGCTTGTCAATCAATCCCTATCTCACCAATTGAGATGAATAACAGAGTTGCTATAAAAACTTAGGAAGGCTGTGGGCCTAATTCTTATTCATGCTAAAGTTGCTTTACACTACTCCAGTTGCTCATTTACTAAGTGTAAATGCAATTTACTGCCTAAGCAATATAAAGCGACTGTAACATAAATGAGAATCAGATCCCCTATGTTCAAAGCAGCTAACAACTTCAAATTGCTGAGTTCTATTTTCCCACAGGAGCTAGCGTACTAGGATTTCAGTGCACATAAAGAATGCAACAAGCCAATTAAAAATGAAGACATTAAACGAGAAATTGAATGGTTATTTCTAAGGTCTGTTTAGGGCTGATTTTTCTAAACAAAGGGACTGATTAAGCCTGGCTGTTATAAACATGCCAGCTTCATCTAAAGTTCAACCCTGCGTGAAGCTTGGATATTTGCCACAGTGCATGCAATGAACTCTCCATATTCCTTGGAGAAGAAGGACAGTATTTCAGAAGTCTGTGAAGGACTCCCTGATTTGCCTGATGGTGCTTCCTTCACAGGGACTGTCATTGAGAGTCAGCAAAGTAGTGATGCACAACAGCGTGTTTTGATAATGGATGAGCAGGGAGATAATGGCAAAAGCAACTTCAATTTTATGAAACTGTAGTTACCACAAATGCCAAAGCAGCCACTGCTACCTCACACTTCTTCCCATTTCTGAAGTCATGTCTTTATTGTCTAAAGACTTACAAGTTCCCATTATAATGTCCTGTAACAACTGTGAAGAAGGAAGGCTCTAGAGTGGGCTATTCCAGTTTAGACAGAGGTCAGTCATCACCATGTTCTTCTTACGCCTTGGTTATATCAGCATGAATACCCACTTTGTTGTGAACTACACATTCCTGCCCCACCTCATCCTTTTCTTTTGGTCTGTTGAAGACAATTCAACAATCCACATGCTAATAAATAATTGTTGTGTCATGGATTGAGGCTGGATTCTGTAAAGGAAAACCCAGTCAGTCCCTCTCCTGAAGGTGAAGTCCTGAAGGAGCAGGTATGTTCCTGTTGCACAAAAAAAAACCACATCAGAAAGCTTTGTGTCCATTTGAAAGTGACTTTTGCACTTTTCTAAGGGAGACCTATGTCTAAAATTACCTTGCTAAGTTTTAAATGAAAGGTAAAAATAATCCTACTGCTTCCATGTAAGTACACAACAGGCTTTATGAGTGCTAATAAACAGAATCCTCTTCTTATTCTGCAACATTGTGATTTACACCAATGTAGCTGAGAGGAGATATTTCCCTACTTCTCAGTTCAGATAAATCATTGTAAGTAGTAAAACATTTCTGAAATGTTGCTCCTGCTATCATAACTGTCTGTTTTGCTACGAGAAAAAAAAATCTACATAAATGTTTTAGAGCAGAGTTGATCATCATATATTACTTAGGCAGTTATTAATTTTGCATATGTTAAGACACTATAACATTATTTAATGTTGTGGTGAATACAGGAATTACTAGTGCCATCTATTGTTGGAAAATGTAGAATTGTAAATGTTAATTTGCATATTCGATGGTAAAGTAGCATTAAAAATTTAATATTTTCCAGAGTTTTATTGCAAAATAAAATAGTTTATGTGATTGCTTATTTGGAACATTAGTATTTGGCATTCTTTGAAATTTGTTTGTCTTCAGAAAGAATATTTCTCGGTTTTATTTTTATTACAGTCTTGCATCTGAAATCAAACTCTACTTCACTTTTGGACCCTAAAATAAAGCTGGTAGTGATTTACCGTACAATAGGAGAGAAACAAAATTTTTGCTGAAACTCAGCTACATCCCCTACAGCAATCCATTCCACCTTGGTCTAATACTTTAGGCACTGAATTTTGGTGGTGGTGGGTTCCTGCCTGTCACTTCACTGCAGTTTCTATGTAGGCAGGTATTCCTTTGACTCAACCCAAAACCCCTAAATACACCCCAATTTTCAGACATGGTCAAGTCATGACTAATGCACCACTGTATAGCTAGGCATACAAGGATCATGTGGAAGAACAGATAAGCAAAGCCTAAATAAAAGTTTGTGGTTAAGGCAATCACCCCCAAGGGAGCAGATCTCTGATTTCCAGACCGGGCTTCTCAAACACGTGCACTTTACTTTTGACCATCTTTGATTAAAAATACCAGCAACCTTGAGAGCAAGGACCAAGGCTTCCCCCCATATTCTAGCAGAGTGCCCTGCACACTTCACGCTTCACCATTAGGAGCTTCTGAGGTTTGTCGTTTTTCTTTTTTAATATGTTCACTTGATAAGAAGTGAGATGTAAACTTCGAAAAGTTTTTCTATTTTTTTACCTCTGACAGGATTAATTTAACAATTTAAAATTAATTATGTAACAAGGAAAAGCTATATCATAGAACGATCAAGATAATACTAAATGAAAAATATACCATTTCTGCATGACAAAATGGCTTTCTTATGACAAATCAGCATTACTGTTTTGCTTGGGGTAAATCATTCCAGAAGAAAAATATAACATTTAAGTATAGAACAATTTACTTTTAAATTACAAACTGTATGTTTTGGCTTTAAATGAATGTGAAATAATCCCTCGCTGCCTCACAAATATATATTTCTTTTCCTTCAGTTTCTAACAAACAAACTATAACATTTTGGAAATGATACTCATTTTTTTCTTACAAGTCTTTAATAAGAAGAACAGCAAGACAGGATTTCTTATAGGTGTAGCTTGAGAAGTTAAGCACTTTGAGACTTTTCAGACTGTTTTATTTTCCCCTAAAATTGATTTTGCAATCAGGTATGTCTTTGCTGTAATCTTGTTTATTTTAGAAAAATGTACATGAAATCCTATTTTCCTGAATACAGTGGAAAATAGAAACAGGGGACATATCTTTCACCTGATAACATTTTCCTCTGAGTTCTCCAGTTTGGATTGCTCTCTGACTTACACAACAATTAATTCTCTTGCTGTTTCCTGTGTTTTCCTTCTAGCGTACACACATGCGTACACAGTAATTTCAACTCACGTCATGCATTATCACTTAATCTAGACTTTGAACACAAGTCTTATCAGGAGGGACTAAGGAGTTTGGGCTTGTCTAGTTTGGAGAAAAGGGAGCTGAGGGGTGACCTCATTGCTCCCTACAGCTTCCTGGGGAGGGGAAGTGGAGAGGGAGGTGCTGATCTCTTCTCCCTGGGATCCAGTGACAGGATAATGTGGGAATGGTTCAAAGCTGCACCAGGAGAGGTTTAGACTGGACATGAGGAAGCATTTTTTTTTATCAAAAGGGTGGTCAAACACTGGAACAGGCCTCCTAGAGAGGTGATCGAGGTCCCATGCCTGTCAGTGTTTAAGGGGTGTTTGAACAATGCCCTTAACAACTTGCTTTAGCTTTTGGTCATCCATTAAGTGGTCAGGCAGTTGGACTAGATGATCATTGTAGGTCCCTTCCAACTGAACTATTCTATTCTAAGTTTCCATTGCTGTCTGCCATTAGTAAAAAAAAAAAATCAGAAATGTAACTGTTTCCTTGTTTGGCTTTAATGAAATAGCTGGCCTTGCTAACCACATGGGCTTTTGAAATCTGTGATCCTGTATCAGCTAAAGTCTAAACAGTTATAAGCCATTCAGCTTCCTGCATAATAGCTGAATTGTGAACAAAACATTTAGTTTAATCTTTTCAGTTGAGATATTTGCTTCCCCTATGTTTTTATGGTACTTCAGCAATGGAAAAGATAGAGACTTGAGCGTATACGATGCAGATTAATAATAATATCATAGTTATGTCATGCCAAATTTCAGAAAGAAAAGACTCTCATAGACAAAAATGAATTCTTAAACATGAAATATAAAGACATCGGGAGTGCTCTAATCCAAAAATCAGAACCTATTTAAAGAAGCTCAGCTACAAACTGTAAATTCATTTTTAGCATCATGTTTAACTTTTTGATTGATATCATATAGAAAAACACCTTGGTAGATTTGCAGGTGCCAGATTTGTTTAATACTATTCTGAAATTGCATACAAGTTTGATAGTGCTGATTATTCACTCAAGATGAAATAAAAAATCTCTTAAGCTGCTTTATTGATCTTATAGCTGAAATAATTAGGTGTCACTATGCAAAAGACAGGTCACTTATAAGGTCACTTAGGAATCTGAGTTTTATGGACCTGATGCGTCCATGACCATTACGTGGGCAATCCAGTTGTCTGAACACTGCACGTGCCTCATATCCATTAGAATCACTTCCAGACACTGTAAATAGTTTTGGAAGCTTTAAAGATACTTAAGCTAGATGTTGTTGAAATGTCTAATACCACTTTTGGTATTCCTTGTGTTATCTTACAGTGATATAGCTTATATTAGCTCCAAAGCTCCCTTTTACACATTGTTTTCGAACTTAAGAGCACTGTTTAAATTTATCCCTGTCTCATGTCTTGAATTGTCAAAATGTCAGGTGAAGCCATGCATGTAATCATGCTCAATTGGAGGAGATAATGGCAGAGAGCCTGAGCTGTAGAAAGCTATGGGAAGCTACAGAAGACTGCCTTAGCTTTGCTTGGCAAATGTGGTGGTCCAGCAATGTTTCAGGGACTCACAGACAAGATATTAATGTCATTGTGGTTACGTATTCACATCTTGATAAATGCTACTTTATGCATACATCTTACAGATAGAACATGTACAAAGAACAAGAACTACTTTTCAAAAGATATTCAAGGAAATGGGATCAATTTCCACCCTAGCCCTGTAATGAAATATGAGAAATGATGAAAAATACTGAGGATAACCTTTGAGAAATTAAAAAATTATAAGGCTTACAGATATGTCTTTTGCTGTAGTGTCCAGTCTTACCCACAAAATGGCAAGTGAAATCTTTCATGGGCTTAGCTAGAGAACACAAAGTTGCACGCACATATGTTTTATAATTGTGAATTTTTGAATGGACTCATTTGATAGAGATCAAATTGGAGGTGATACAGAGATGATACACTGATGTGGTGGGTTAGCCATGGCTAACAGTCAAACTCCCATCCAACTGCTCTCTGCCTGCCCCTCCTCAGCAGGACAGGAGGAAAAAATAACATGAAAAAACTCATGGATCAAGAGGAGGACAAGGAGATTGTTCACCAGTGACTGTCATGGGCAAAACAGACTTGATTTTGGGAAAATTGATTAATATTGACAATTAAAATAGAGTAGGATGATAAGAAAATAAGACAAAAACTAAACCACCTTCCCCTCATTCTCACCCCCTTTTTTCCAGACTCCACATCATTTTTTCATTCCCAACTCCTCTACCGCCTGCCCCCACCCCTGAGTGGTGCAGGAAGAATGAGGGTTGTGGTCAGTTCATAACAGCTCCTCTCTGTTGCTCCTTCCTCCTCACACTTTCCCCCTGCTCCAGCATGGGTCCTTCCATGGGCCCTTCCATGGGCTGCAGTCCTTCAGGGTAAACCTGCTTCTGAATGGGCTCTCCAGGAGCTGCAGGTCCTGTCAGGAGCCAGTTCCATCGTGGTCTCCTCCAGGGGCTGCAGGGGAATCTCTTCTCCAGAACCTGGAGCACCTCCTCTCACTTCTTCTTCTCTCACTTTGATGCTTGCAGGGCTGTTTCTCTCTTTTGTACCCTCTTCCTCTGCCTGTCTGGCATTTTCTGGCCTTTCTTAAATATGTTTTCATGGAGGTGAGGCCACTCCTGCATCTCCTGGCTACCAAAACCTTCACACCTGCACCCAGTATCATCTAGTCCATGTGGGTCACCATCCAACCCACACAGGTAAGAGAAGATAAAGTATAATCCTTTGTAAGCCCAGTAATTAAAAGCCTGGACTCTACAGGGAATAGAATCTCGAGTTAATACTTCTGCAAGAGTTTGGAAGTGGAAACTCTCATATAACTTTTTATGTGAGTGAAGCTACAAGATGATAGTGATATTTTGTGGCCATCTGTGTGGTTCTAGTTGTCAAAATGTTATAAACTAATAAGAGTGGGGAATTTGAACACATTGACTCACTGGCACTATGGCAGTGAGTCTTATACTATGCACTATGGTTTTATTCACACACGTGATTTGTTTGTTTGTTTAAACAAATTAAGGCAGAAATTATATGCAATGAGCCAGTGTCTACCTCTAGTCTTGGGTGGACCTGTAACAAGGATGGATACTATGGAGAGGCAGAAGAAAAAAAAAAAAAGATGATGTTGGAAATTGGATAAGGAGTTGATTACCAGCTGAAGGACTTGCATAGATACCCATGAGTAAACGATTAGTCACAGCCTTTGAAGGCAGCCAAAGTCAGAGGTATGGAAGCATATGTTGTTCACTGGAAGAGGATGTTTCTGCTAGATCAGCAATGGCCACTAGTTCAATGTGGGATGGTTGTGATTATGCTGTTATTTTGTCTATTGACTTAAAACAAAATCAGTTTGGAAAACTATTTTAACCAGAAATGTGGTGGTGCATAACTGCCTAAGAATCAGAATCAGACTGAGGTTTCTTTACCTGCAAGGAGACATTGTTTTTGTTGCTTGACCATTTATTTCTTTTCCTAAGTGATAGTGCCTCATGAAATCCATGGAATGGCCCTTGCAGAATTATCAGTATTATCCTCCCTTTCCTGTGTTTCAGAGTATGCAGCAATAATGTTGCCCTCACTGAGCATGTAGCAATGGATATCTGCTATAGTTACACTCTACAGAACAGAAGATAAGATGATTTAAAATTTGTAAGCTATCTGCCAGGTTATAGAATTTAATTTGCAAGACCAAACTTCCGCAATATTGTGTTTATGTTGCAGTGTCATTTACTGTTTAATAGAAACATTCACAATGCCCTAGTTCCATCTGTTATAAATAGTGAAGGCTGATAAACACTATACAAACACAAGATGAAGCTTTCTGGGAAATTATGTTTACTACAGCCCCCAAACATAAGCAAGATTTATAATATTTGCATCTCTCTTTTTTTCCCTTTTACTCTACAGTAATTACTCTAGAGCTTTGAGCAGTTATATAAATAACACTCAAAGTTTTACATTAAATTATTGTTTGAGAAGACAGGGACAAGTAGACGCACACACACATACACAGAATTCACACCTTCAGTTGCACTGCAGTTACAAATCTTGTTATGACTGTAGAGTTCTTCATATAATTACTTGCAAATATATTTTTTATCAGACAAATACAGTTGAAAGGTAAGCCCACACGCTATTATGCGTTGTATGAGCAAAACTCCCAGTTTTCGATTAAGAAAAATGGAGATGAACCAGATGAATAGCAATAGACTTGCAAAAGACTCTCTGATGAATAACCAAAGCTGAAACTACTGCTGTTCTGCGTTCTCAGGAGAAAGGGAGAAATTGTGGAGAAACAGGGCAAGTGAGTCACTGAACAGGACTGTCAGAAGGTGTGGGTGAGGTGTCGCAGCAAAATGAGGTTCTTGGTAGTGCTGTTTGGGTGTGATCACTTTATCATCTGCCAAGACTGAAAAACAAATTATTCTACACAGTTAAAGAAAAACAAGCTTGTAACGTGAAACACCTGAGAAAGTCTACAGAAACACTTGAAAAGACAAAGTTTAAGTAAGTTTATGTCTTCTTTTGCTCAAGCTGGATAATGGCAGGTGAATCACGCATCCACTCAAAAAGTGGGAGAAAATTTTTGTTTTGTTTTTGAAGCAGATATATTTCAAAGGAATTAACTTGACAAACCTCACAGCAGTCACTGCTGACAGTCTTTAAGGTTAATGGATATTTCTTCCTCTGCAGAAAATATTTGTTTGTTTTTCCAGTTGAGTTGCCTGCCTTTGACTTAACTATACCCTTTCCAGGATATATCCACACCACTTATATCTTCCTGGTTATGTGAGCAGATCATGGTGTAGACTGGACTTTTTGAAAGTGTTATAGTTTAAGCCCCACTCAAGATCAAGCTATGCAGTCTCTCGCTCACTCTCCCTACCCTCCAGTGCAACAAGGAGGAGAACTGGTAAAGAAAAGGCAGCAAAACTAATGGGTTGAAATGGGAAAAAAAAAAAAAAAAAAGAGAAATAACAGAAGGAAACAAAACAGAGATAGAAAGTAATTACAGTACAATAGCTCACAGCAAATCCCAACACCCAGTTTCCTCCCAAGTAGCAGGAACTTCCTCTGACTGCCCTTCTCACTTATATACTGAGCATGATGTCACATGGTATGGAACAGCCCTTTGGCCAATTTGGGTAAACTATCCCAGCTGTTGGCTAATTAGTAAACCATTCCAGCTGTGTTCCCCAGCCAGAGGGGCCACCAGCTCCAGTTCCCCTCCCAGCTCAGGTGAAAGTTAACTCTATCCTAGCCAGAACCAGGTCAGAAAGCTAAGCTAGAACACTTGGTTTTGGAAAGAGAAGGTGTAAAAAGCTCTGAGATGAGTTTTGCACATCTATCTTCTCAGTTATGTTTGATCTTGGAGTAATTAGCAGGAGGAGACATACTTTTTAAGGTAAAAGGAAACAGAAAATAACTGCTTCCCAGGCTGCCACCGCAGTGCAAGACACTTCTTCCTATGCACAGCCTCAGCTGAGCAACTCAACCATACATTCATGGTTTAATCCTCTTTTATGCCCAATGTTTTAAGTATTGATTTCCAAAGTCTTTTTCTCCTGTCAATGTAGGGACGTGACTTCGATGTGAGCCTCAAACTAGAAAGGAAAATAAGGAGGAATATGTGTATATTTACAACACACTGGCCAATGTAGCTGTAGTTTAATCCATTTAGCATGTTTATTTCTGATTTTTTCTTTTTCTCAAATACAGTATATTTGGTTTCTGCAACACAAGTGCAGCATTTTAGGTCTATCAAGTCAAAATATATAACCAGAAGGTGACCGCAATCTGGAATACGGTAAAATGTCAAGTAAAAAGATTTCTGTCAGAAAGACAGAAACTTACAGAAAATGCAGAAAATGGCCTTATCCCTCTGGCCATTATGTGTTTATATTCTAGAATTTTAAAGTGTGCACTCTTCCCATTCTTTTTTTTTTGGTGACCTTTCTCATAAGGACAGGCATTTTCTTATCTTTTTCTTCCTTGAGTCAAGTTAATTTAATTTACTGATCATATCAAAGGCCTAATTCTTAGGTATGTGTATTTCACTGGATTAGTTTAACTGAGTGTAGAAGAATGTTAAGTAAAGATAATAAGATGATTTGTTTGAACCCAACAGGTACAAATTAAGTTGTTAGCTGTATTATATATATTGCACAGCTTATCATGTCTGATAAGCAAGCTCAATAACATTTAGCTTTGGCACATCTTGTATTTGTGTCAAGAACATAACTTTTTTTGAACAATTTTTAGTGGCAATGAAAGCAAAAAAAAAGAAGGCTCCTAATTCAGAAATTGGTTTTGCCCGTGATTCCTTTTCCTCTCAACCATCTGCTCTCCACCTGCTGTGGGGAGAACCTCAATGTTTTATGCAGCAGCTACTACTGCATTGCTGGAAATTACATCAGGGTCTAGTATGAAGAACTAAAACTGGTCTACTGTGAAGAACTGAAATGGATGCTAGTTTACCATACTCCCTGGAAAGAACTTGGTCCAATTCACAATTCAGAATAGGTCTGGCAGGTTGCTCAGGTTGTCCAGTCAAGTTTTGAGTATTTCTAAGGGTGGAGATTCCTCAGCCTCCCTGGGCAACCTGTGGCTGCCTACCCTCAATAGAAGTATTTTTTTTTCCCTGAATATTTAATCAGAATTTCATTTGTAGCCATTTGTGCTCACTCCATCTCATGCTTTCACTGTGCATCCTCAAGGGGAGTCCAGCTTGATCTTCCTGACACCCCCCAACAGGCATTTGTAGACAACAACTCCCCTCAGCCTTCTCAAGGCTAAACAAACTCAGTTCTTTTAGGCCTCTCTTCATAAATTGTCTGCATAGTTTTTTTCAGTTCTTAACTCTGTGGATCTATAAAGTAGAACCGGAGTCATGTGCTACATGGTTAATCCTCAATGGCTGTCTGGACTGGAAGAAATACCTTACTTCTAAAAACCAAACAAAACCCAAACAGACCCGATGCATATAACTTCAGAAGAGAACAGAGAAGAGCGTTCCAAAGATAGGAAATAATTTGTCTGTCTTCTTTTGGCTACATGTGGAAGTAGAAATATTTAAATCACCCAAGGAAAGCTATTAAGATAATTATGAGCTAAAATCGCTGCACTTCATCTTTCTGCGATGTTCCTAGTCAGAAAAGCATTAGGCTTCAATTTTCTGTGATTTCCTCTAGAAAGCCCTCTCTTCTTCACTGGGACTCCTTCCGCTTTGTAGGACTGGGCTCATCATCCCTGAAGCTATTCCATCACTTCTGTAGTAGCATACTATGCACATCCCTCAGCCTCCTTACACAACAGAGTGCAGTAAATCTTCAATTTAATATCCCAAAACCTTTTTTATGAGGCATAGAAATAAGCTTTCCTTCAGTAAGTGATACTTCTCAGCTTTCCAAAAGCACAACCTAACTTGACAAACCTAAAATAAATTGTATGTGTGTTCTATAGAAATCCTCTAAACAAATAAAACTGAGAGACATTTTATAGCAGTAATAATTTCTTACTTGCAAGTGTTTCAAAAGACTCCCACAGCAGCAGGTGTTAAGGAAGTATCCATCTGTTCTTGTTTCTCTTCACAGAAGTATATTGAATAGACGGAGTTTCTAAACATTCAGGGCTGTCATTAAAATGGGTTAGCTGTGATCGTCACTTAAGGCATTCCTGATACTGAAATTAAAATGAAGACTATCTCTGGTTCTGTTGCAATTTGAGAATGTGATCAATGGTTCCCTGAAGAAACATCCTGTCAGCTGAGTACTTTTTAAATTCTCTTCTGACAACCGCTTCGGTATTCCTGTGACTGAACTGGAAATGCTGTATCAGCAGCATTACTGTTCTCTGAAAATATGGATCAAAACCCATCTGTTGCAGATATGTTAATTGATGAATAAGGTTAAGAGATCTGAAGCCTTTACACTACACTTGAAATGTTTGTTTCTATTTAAATATTGAAAGCTTTTCAGCTTTCTCCTCCACTCCAAAAAGTTATTTGAGTCACTTCTAAGCAAGGCTTCAGGGTCTCTAAACTTGAGAGGTACGGCATAAAGACCAGAGGACTGGAGCTTCATGGATGCAGCAGTGAAATCAGCAGAAGAGAAAGGAGAGCTGCACGCAAGCTGAGAAATACATCAGTTTTTTTCAGAGGTCAAACAGAAAATATATGGGGCAATGGTACGAATCTACAAAACACCTATGAAACTTCTACGCACTCCAGGGTGGTTTTATACCTTAAGTATTTATATTTAAGCTACTACATTGCTGCATATTCAGATAAGAAATTGCATCTTGGCAAGCAGTGTGAGAGTGTTAAGAATGAAAATTCCCTCTTTGCTCTTTACCATTGTATGCCAATAAGCAGGAGGGAACAATAAAAGGTTTTTGCTTGTAACACATATAATAATTATAATATCTTTAGAATTAAAGCTAAAATAATACCAGCTGAGGTATTAAGGCTTTGTATTAGTTTGTGATTTACAGTGGCTGGTAGCTTCCATCCAAAAAACTGCTAGCAATACCAACCTCTAACACCATAGTTTGATCTGTCCATTATGGTTTCACTTTTATTTCTATATTCTTCTGATTCTTTGTCTTCTCACAAAGGCACATTGCAAATAGTCCTGCTATTTGTATGTGAGTGACTGGTTCTGGATACCTGGCAGCCAAATATTTGCCTTCTGTGAAGGAGTAGTTCTGGTATTGTGAACCACAATTGTTTACAGCTGAATCTATCTGCACAGCTTCAGGATCTTAGCTTTGAAACCGTCAGTTAGAAAATAATAATACAGAGCTTTGCATCTTCCAAAAAGTCCTCTCAAACAAGTAAAAGCTGGCCAGCCTCCAGCTGGTATGGGATCTTTCCAGATTTGAAGTCCAACCTTAAATGCAGTTATAAATATAAACCTTACATTGGCTTTTTGTGGTTTATGGAAGGCTTTTTTTTTTTTTCTTGGTTGTTGACTTTACTGAGATTTTTAGATCTACAAAACTGTAAGTAGAGGAAATTAGTTTTTTTAGAAAATAGATCGTTAGAAATTTTGCAGTTGATAAGAGGTCAAATTACGAGAACAGCATTTTTACCCAGGAAGAAACCCCTACAAACAAAAAAAAAAACTCACTCTGCCACAATCTGGACAACAGAGCATGCGATATACTAATTCTTTTGATGGAAAAGTATAGATTGTGTGCTAGGATTGTTTCAACACTAGGCATTTTTCTAAGCCACCTACCAGGTTAAGCCACTCTAACAACGTAACCATGGTAATACTGCTCGTGTGAAAGACTGATTTGTGCAGCCAGTAAGGATTGGGCACCTTAATGCATTAACTGGAGCTGTTAGGAAATGTTTGGAAATAAATATGTAAAATAGGTATAAAAGGCTCTTTTAGATTGTTTAGTGTTTTGCTTCGGGCAATATTTGTTAACAGCAGGCCACCCTGTTTATAGGGCTAAGCAAATGTGGTTGCAAGCACTGACATAGATAACAAACTGCTGGTAAATTCTGCTCTGCTGCTTTGCTTTTTTTCTGGTTTCATGGGAAACAACTGCTTAATTTTTAGCAGTAAAAGTGTGTTAGCCCACACTAGTGTATCTGCTGATGTAAGCCTGACACTTACAGCAGTAATTGCACAAAATCTGAAAATAGACAAACCCAACAAAGCTTGAAAGTTTTAATTAGGCTCTATAAAAATGGTCAGCGAGTTGGTCAAAGTGTTGCTACCCACGTTTTATCCCTCTTCTCACCCCCCTGTTGTTTTCCATATGCTTTCCCCACACACACATTTCCTGTACCTCTCACATTTGCCTTTCATGCGCCCCTCAGTTACGTGTTCTCCTCACACCTCTAATTTGCAGCTACACTGCTCCACAAATAATGAGTTTGTTTCCTTCCAGAGAGGCAATGATCTGATGATATACTGTCTCCAGCATCGGTGCTGACTTAATTAATTTCTGCCCCTATGCCACCACAAGTGGTGCAGGATTGTAATGTGAATCAGATCAGAAAAGACGTTCACTTTAAAGTAAAAACCTCAGCATCATCTTCTCTTCAACTTTCCTTTTTTTCTGTCAGGCACCTGGTTCACATGGCAGCCCCACAAGCACAAGCATACATAAACGTAATTAAAAGAATGCCTCAGTGAATTTTATAGAGGGCAGAAAAGAGTAATGATTATTTCTGATTTTGGGGCCAGATGAGGGGAAAAATACAAACTTATAAAATCTGTATTCACCCCCTGTGCCAAAAGGCAGTTTGTATGACAAGAAAAAAGGGAGTCCTTAATGATCTCTCTGTACATTTATATGTTGTGTCTACTTTGCTTTGCTTACTAGCAGCATTATTTGACATATTATTGTTTCATGATAAGAAATTATTTTCATTCACTGCATCTTATTTCACTGGTCTGACACAGGTAGCCCAAATTGTTCCTCTAGGCTGTGGCCCACTTGTTGCCAGCTTTTCCTTATTCTCTCAATTTTTTATTGTCTTCCTCTATAACTTTTTTCCTTCTGATCTCTCATTTCTCTTTTTTTCTCCTTTTGCTCATTTTTCCTAGTGAGTGCCAGCTCTCAATGGTTCACTAATTTGCCAGATAGCACTGTGCTTTCTGGAGCATATTTGTGTCCCCAGGCTGTCAACTCTTGAATTCCGCATACAGTAGTTGCTGAGTTAGCAGGTGCATTTGCTTCTGAACTGAATCAGGATTCTTTGTGGGGTGTGGAAAAAGTGAGCTTATGCTTTTGTACTGAATTAAGAGAGTTACAGCTTTTAAAACAATTGTGGCAACAGGAGCCCACTTGCAGATTTGGGGCTATACAGCTTTTTCAGTCTCTGAAGCTCTTCCCTTTGCTCTTTTGCCCCGTTGTTGTATGGACTCCATCTGAAATATCTTAGGCACTCAGGATAAATATCTAAGCCAGGGAAGTTCAAAGTGTCTACTTGCAAGTAATGAGAAGTTGCTCAGGGCTCTAGCGTTTCTGTTTCTTTTCATTCTTCATCTTTGAGAACAGCAGAATTTAACCTAGAAGCTAGCTGAAACATATAATTGGAAAAAGAATATTTTGCTTTTAGTAACTTAGAATATGTAAGACTGCTTTAGGGATGATTCTGCAATTCTATAATTCCTTTCATAATTCTGCAGTTCTTCAGAATATAGGGCCCAATTCTCTACTGAAAGAAGATTAAGAACCTACTATGAAGATATGACAATTCTTTCACATTCCTTTTGTTTCTGGTTTTGCTAACAGGCAGGAAACAAGGAGCAGTGAGGACAGAATAACTCAAATCAACAGAGACAGAAAAGATACATACATAAAAGAAGAATCAGAAGAGAAAGAACTGAATCATTCATAAGTGAAGGTCAGCAAACAGCATGCCCAGTTATTGCATTCGATTGTTAGAAGTGTTGATTTTGCTGCTTCTTGAAAGTTCTTAGGAATTGTAGTTATTTTTCCAAACTGCACTGCTTTGGGCCTGCAGACTCCAGGGGAAAAATAGTGGTAGGCAAAAGCTTCCACATCTGAATAGGAAAGATGCATGACACAGTAAATTTTCACAGCCAGGAAATAACACAGAAACATTCTTGCTTGTTTAGTGTGTATTCAATCATGGACAGAAAGTCAACTGCTTAGCTGGAGCCTAGCATAGATTTCCAATAACTTGCTTTTCCTCAAGCACAAACATACAATAGCACTTGAGGAAAACCACTGAATTAATCTTTTATGATCTGAAAATATTTTTTTTTTCAGATTTCCATGAGAAAGCAGTATTTATTTATTTGGTCTTTTTATCTCACCTTACAATTAAGTCAAGTGCTGACACAGACTGCTGGATAATTTATGCCCCAAACTGCTCATGTAGAGATGACGTCTTCTGGTATTGAGGATATACAAAATTAAAACTTTATGGCTTTTAATAGTATTAATAGCAAAACCAATATACAGGGTTACTACACAGCCATATATATTGCTGCATAATAGGTAGTCACTGTTGTGTTGCACAGCTGTGCTCTCCAGTCTAATCTGTAGTTTATAGTTAAGGTCATATTCTGTTTGTGTACTATGCAGCATGATGGTGTCTATGCCTGTATTGCTCTGATGGGCTGACCTACAGGCTTCCATCATCTGCAGTGCTTGCAGTGTTGCTGACCTACCCTAGAGGAACGGGTTTAGCTTTAACAGGGAGATTTGTGGGGCTGGACAGGATGGTGTTCCATCCATGCCCACACTGCAGGTATTTTATGTCACCCTGAGAGCTACCTAGCACTCTTGCACAACACCTATTCCATAAGGCCTTTAGCACGTCTGGGAAGACCCTCCAAGTACTTTCCCCAACTTGTCTGTGCCACATACACGCCCTGATTTCACCATGCGACTGTTCATGAGCAGTAGTGTCCACCTTAATTTCATTGAGACAAACTACAACGAATTCAACTTGAAAGGCAGGGGAAGCATGAGGGAAGCAGAAGTCTGCAGAGAGCACCAGGCATTCCCTACCTGCTCTCCTTCTATTTCAGGGCACTGTTGCTGTCTTGCACAGCTAGTGAGACACTAAGTTCTTGACGTAACAGACCACACTCCTAGCTCTGGGGTAGGAGCTCTCATGAAGCAGCAAGCACGGGCCTCACACGGGAAGGAAGCCAGGAGCTGAGGGCAACAGTAAGGCAACGTAGGCAAGGCAGGTAGGGGAATGATCCCACCCAGGTGGGCACAACCGCACAGTACCTGGGCAGGTATTGTCCTGGTGAGCAGGGTCAGCCAGTATTCAAGATTACTAGACATGTCTGCAGTGATGAAACAGGCGCAAGGTCAAGCCAGCAAGTCAAATCAGTGATTCAGGATCAGCAAGGCACATGGCCAGGTACGGGCATACCTCAGACAAGTCTCAAGGATGGAGGCCTGAGCTTCAACGCAGTTCCCAAGGAAAGGGCAGGAGGCCTGCAAGAGGTTTCCCATAGCTCCTTCTCGCACAGCTCCATGCAGCAGACTGATCCAAGGATACAGCTGCATCATATCAGAGCGAGACTGGAGCATGGGCAGCCAAACCCCAAGAAGGGGGGAAGAGGCTGCAGAGCCCCTTGGTGCACTCAGAGCCCTGACAGCAGTGTGCTTATTTCCAGATTTCCATCCAGTTCAGAAAGTATCAGTCTCTTAAAAGTAATCTTGTTAGAGACAAGGCACAGCTGTTCAGGGCTGTGATGTTTACTGCAGCCCAGTGAAAGTCTGCAAAGCCATATGTCGTTTGATCCTCTGCTCCCTGGCTACTTCCCAATTCAGTGTCCAGAGGACCGTAGGTAGAGCTGTGCCAGAATCACTGACAAACACAAGCCCTTCTGCTGGCCCTCGAGGGGGCTTGCCAGCATCATAATTATACAAGATTACATTCTGCTGTAGTCTGTGATCCATCGTACCCTAGTGATCATTGCAGTGGTTCATCCGTGCTTTCAGATCTGAACTGTCCACATTTTGATAAGCAGCCACGCGTAGACCGGGCAATAGCATCATCATGCTGTATATAAATGGCCTTATCCTGACAACCGCTCTCTTGGCAGCAGTGAGGCTGTCTTTGTGACTGACGTAATGCCAGTGTGGACTATATCTTCAGGATCACTGTGGCCTGCCATCCACTTAGTCATCTGCAGGAGAAAGCGGGGAGCGTGTTCAAACCGAAGGGTTCCAAATGCAGACAGTCAGATGACTAAATCAATTAGGGCAACAAAAATGCTAGCCTTGGCCTTAGTGGAAGTTATCTCTCCCTGCAACACCACCTTAACTACAGTCTGTGGCTATATGTGGTGGTATTATGTTCAAGACTCCATAATTCTTTACAATTACCAGCTTTCCAAATATGCCTTCTGTTTGCCTCTTTCCTTCAACCTGCTCTTTTCCAAGCCTATTTCTTTCCTCTTCCCCATTAAAAAAACATTTCTTCTGTAATTTTCCCTTCTTCTCTCTACTCTGTGAAAAGTCAGTTCCTTCTCCAGTTGCCATAACAGATGACAACCACTTGATTGCCTGGAGACGTAACAGGTCAGGCTTGGTCTCTCACCCTCAGCAAACACCTCCTCAGTGTGAAACACCTGTAGTAACCAGCCTTCTTTGCTCTTTGTCTACAATTTACAGAAGTTTATGATAGAAGAAGGATAAGGAGGAAGACCAAGCGCGGACTTCTGACCTGCACCTTCAGATAAAACAGAGAAAATCACAGCATTTTTCTTAAAGTGCAATCATACATGCAGTAAAGCTGATCCTTCTGACTGTAGCCAAATCAGATCAGGACCTGGCCCATCACAGGACACAAAGATATAGCCATTTTTGTTGAAACCCCAGCACACTCTTAGAAAAAATAAATAAATAAATAAATAAATAGATAAATAAATAAATAAATAAATAAAGTCGGCTTTGTCAGGGGCCCAGCTGAAGTGTGTCTATACCAATGCACGCGGCATGGGGAATAAACAGGAAGAGCTGGAGATGCTTGCACACGAGCAGGGCTACGACCTCATTGGCATCATGGAGACGTGGTGCGATGACACATACGACTGGAGCGTCAACATGGAGGGGTATAGGCTTTTTAGATAAGACAGGAAGGGGAGACGAGGAGGGGGTGTCGCTCTCTACATCAGCAACCGGCTGGAGTGTGTGGAGCTCCGCCTGGGGATGGAAGAGGAGCTGACAGAGAGCTTATGGGTCAAGATTAGAGGATGGGGACGGACAGGGGACGTCACGGTAGGGGTCTGTTACAGGCCGCCTGGCCAGGAGGATAGAGCAGATGAAGTGCTCTATAGGCAGATAGGAGCAGCCTCATGGTCACAGGCCCTGGTCCTCATGGGGGACTTCAACCACCCTGACATCTGTTGGAGAGACAACACGGCAGGGCACAGGCAGTCCAGGAGGTTCCTGGAATGCGTGGATGACAACTTCCTCCTGCAGGCGATAGAGGAGATGACAAGGAGGGGTGCCATGCTCGACCTTGTGCTCACCAACAGGGAGGGACTGGTGGAGGATGTGAAACTAAAGGACAGCCTTGGCTGCAGCGACCATGACATGGTGGAGTTCAAGATCCACGGGGCAGCAAGGAAACTACATGGCAAGCTCTCTGCCCTAGACTTCAGGAAGGCGGACTTCGGCCTCTTCAGGGACCTGATGGGCCAAGTGCCATGGGAGGCGGCCTTGGAGGGAAGAGGGGCCCAGGAAAGTTGGTCCATATTCAAGGAGCACCTCCTCCAAGCTCAGCAGAGGTGCATCCTGATGAAAAACAAGTCGGGCAAAAAGGCCAGGAGGCCGGCGTGGATGAGCAAGGAGCTCCTGGACCAACTGCAAGTGAAAAAGGAAGCCTATAGAGGGTGGAAGTGGGGACAGGTAGCCTGGGAGGACTACAAAGAGGCTGCGCGAGTGGCCAGGGATAAGGTAAGGAAGGCCAAAGCCCTGGCAGAACTGAATCTGGCCAGGGATATAAAATGTAACAAGAAGAGCTTTTATAGGTACGTAGGGGACAAAAGAAAGTCCAGGGTAAATGTAGGCCCCCTCCAGAAGGGAACTGGTGTCCTGGTTACCCAGGACATGGAGAAGGCTGAGGTTCTCAATGACTTTTTTGCCTCAGCCTTCACCGACAAGAGTTCCTGTCCCACCGCCCAAGGTGTAGAAGGTGCAAGCAGGGACTGTGAGGATGAAGAACTGCCCATTGTACTCGAAGAGCAGGTTCGGGATCATCTGAGGAACCTAAAGGTGCACAAGTCCATGGGACCTGATGAGATCCATCCGCAGGTCCTGAGGGAACTGGCGGATGAAGTTGCCAAGCCACTGGCTATCGTATTTGAGAAGTCGTGGCGGTCTGGTGAGGTCCCCGATGACTGGAAGAGAGGGAACATAACCCCAATTTTTAAAAAGGGGAATAAGGAAGACCCGGGTAACTACAGGCCGGTCAGCCTCACCTCTGTGCCTGGCAAGGTCATGGAGCAGATTCTCCTGGAAACCATGCTAAGGCACATGGAGAGCAAGGAGGTGGCTGGTGACAGCCAACATGGCTTCACCAAGGGCAGATCGTGCCTGACCAATTTGGTGGCCTTCTATGACGGGGTGACGGCATCGGTGGACAAGGGACGACCAAATGACATCATCTACCTGGACTTGTGCAAAGCTTTTGACACTGTCCCGCACGACATCCTTCTCTCTAAACTAGAGAGACATGGGTTTGATGGGCGGACCACTTGGTGGATAAGGAGTTGGCTGCATGGCTGCATTCAGAGAGTGGTGGTCAACGGCTCAGTGTCCATGTGGAGACCGGTCACGAATGGCGTCCCTCAGGGGTCCGTGCTGGGCCCGGCCCTGTTCAACATCTTTGTCGGCGACATGGACAGTGGGATAGAGTGCACCCTCAGCAAGTTCGCCGACGACACCAAGTTGTGTGGTGCCGTTGACACGCTGGAAGGGAGGGATGCCATCCAGAGGGACCTTGACAGGCTGGAGAGGTGGGCCTGTGCAAACGCCATGAAGTTCAACCAGGCCAAGTGCAAGGTCCTGCACCTGGGTCATGGCAATCCCAGGCACAAATACAGGCTGGGAAGAGAATGGATTGAGAGCAGCCCTGAGGAGAAGGACCTGGGAGTGCTGGTGGACGAGAAGCTTAACATGAGCAGGCAATGCGCCCTTGCGGCCCAGAAGGCCAACCGCATCCTGGGCTGCATCAAGAGGAGTGTTGCCAGCAGGTCGAGGGAGGTGATTCTCCCCCTCTACTGTGCCCTGGTGAGACCCCACCTGGAGTACTGTGTCCAGTTCTGGAGCCCCCAGCACAAAAAGGACATGGACCAGTTGGAGAAGGTCCAGAGGAGGGCCACGAAGACAATAAAAGGGCTGGAGCACCTCTCTTATGAGGACAGGCTGAGAGAGTTGGGGCTGTTCAGCCTGCAGAAGAGGAGGCTCTGGGGAGACCTGATAGCGGTCTTCCACTACCTCAAGGGGACCTACAAGAAAGATGGGGAAAGGCTGTTTAGTAGGGCCTGTTGCGATAGGACGAGAGGTAATGGTTTTAAAATAGAGGGGGGTAGATTTAGATTAGAAATTAGGAAAAAATTTTTTACGATGCGAGTTGTAGAACACTGGAACAGGTTGCCCAGAGAGGTGGTGGAGGCCCCATCTCTGGAAATGTTCAAGGCCAGGCTGGATGAGTCTCTGAGCAACCTGATCTAGTCGGGGATGTCCCTGCTCCTTGCAGGGGGGTTGGACTAGATGACCTTTGAAGGTCCCTTCCAACCCTAACCATTCTATGATTCTATGATTGTAAATACAGTGACCAGAAGTGAAAGCCCTTTACCTTCAGTGCCCGGTTACTTTCAGCTACAGATCCAGGGTAAGAATTGCCCGCTGTCGCATTCAGTAAGAGGATCTGTTACCTCCAGGTAATCTAATGAATAAAGCATGTTCTACAGAAGATAAAATAAAAATTGAGACCAAAGCAGCATTCTTGTACCCGTGGAGGACCACATAGGAGTGCATGATGCCATAACTCACAAGTGTTATGAGTTTCTGCTCTTGCCCATTTCTGGCAGGTGCAGTCAAGAGTTTCAGCTCCCCAGTTCTGTGAGCCTGCTGCTGAACCAAGATGATCGAGGCTGGAGATGGCAGGACATCAAGGCAACAAGGATCAATCAAGCCACTGGTGGGAACTGGTAGGGCTGCTGAGAAACCTGGCTTTTGTTGTCTTGTCCTGTGTGCTAGTTCTGTTTGTTCTCTGCCTCACCAGTGCCCCAACGGAGGTGCTCAAGTAGACCAAACACTTTAGGTACTTACAATTATGGAGCACTGTGTTGTCATAGATTAAGTTGTCCCAGGTCCCATGGGCAGCAGTGAAGAAGAACTGCATTTTAGGCACATTTTTACATGCGTATCATTACATGGTACTCCAGAGCAGGGGCTGTCTTCCTGAGTCACTGGGTGACACGGTGTACACATTGTGGATTTTGTGAAGGAATCACAGGATCTAGTTATTCCTTGCTAAAATAAACAACAGGAGACAGTTGCTGCGTAAATTAAATTTCTGCTTTTAGCCTCTTGTGTTTCTAATAAATAAGGCAGATAAATACAGGATATGCAAGCAAAGCGATAGTCATACATCATTAAGTAGTAATACTTTAAGCTTTGTTGGTTAATAATCAGAATGTAATAGAAAAACACATTGTACTGCACAATTAAATATGGTTTAGAAGCAGAGCACAGCACAGAGGGTCCTTACTACTTACCTTGGTCTTACATTACATTATGGGACACCGTGGCATAGTTGCAGTTAGCATGCTTAAGATGACATATTAAGCAATTCTTCCCCATTTACCCCCTCTGCCTTTTTAAATAGTCATGTCATGCCTTGAACATATATAATATTTAGAAGGTAAATTTAATAGATCTAAAACTTAAGATATAAAGTACTAGATACTTTTTTTTTTTTGAAGGAGAAGATCAATACAGATATTCTCCAGTTTTCCTTGAAAGCTGAAATCTTTTGTAAAAGATCTACTAGAGTAAGCAGTTAAGTCTCATGCCCTGGTTTTGGATGATCCAGAATGCTGTTACTATTAAGCCTGTTTCTGCTTAAAACACTGAGAAATCCATCTTCAGAGACAAATTGTGGATAAATGAGTATGTTGCTAATCAGACCTGTTCACACATTAATAGAGCAGCAGAACTGTCTTGTTCTCAGGGCCTGGAGCACATCCTCCTTCTGCGAGTCTAGTTAGCTGAGTCAAGGAGTTCAGCTGGCCGAGTTCATGGGCAGTTTTGTTGCCAGTAAGAGCTGTTGCGAAGAAGGTAAAAGCATGGCCCTGCCTCTTCTTTCTCATGGGAGCTACTTTTAAGCTGTGGCTATAGTGCTAGCCCTTGCCTGGGCTACACCGCAGCCGTGTCACAGCTACGTCCTCTCAGGCTTGTACCTCCTCTATCCTGACCTGGCTTTCTGGCTGCGCTTGGATCTGTCTCATCCTGGTAGCTGCACTGAGTGATTTCCGGGCTATGTTTGACCTTGGCCACCATCTCTGGCCCTGATCCTGACCTGGACTTGCCGCTCCACATTCTGGCTCCTTACGGGGAGGTTACTGCTCCTGCTTGCTGTGTTGCTGTGCCTCACTCCTGGCTTGCCTTCCCTTGAGAGGCTGCCAGCCCTCGTGGCTCCATGACACTTCTCTGTGCCATTTGTACAGTAACTGCTTGAGGCATTTCTTAAAATTTAACATATCTGATTTACACATGTAGCATTTTTAAATAGGACTGACAACTAGTCATGCATGGTGATGCATTTGTGCAAACCATCACAATGACTAAAAATTACTTTTTTTTTTTTGCCAGTATTGACATCTTTCAAAGGTACTACAAAAAGTGATTTTGTATCACAAATTATCCTGAAGCCACATATGAAACTTAGCAGTGTTAGTTGTTCCTCACAGACCTCGTTTTTTAAACCTCACACTTTTTCATGGCTAACACTTTGAAACAGATGCTTAGAAAGAGAAACTGGGATGAGCCTCTCAACTTCTGTGAAGTCTACCAAACTAGATTATGGTTTGGACAAACAGCGTCCATGTGAATTTTGTGAGCAGTGATGCACTGATTCATCTTGAGTAACATGCATTTTTCAGAGAAAGCTATGGAGGCACAGAGCCCCTTACAGGTGTGCTGGAGTCTAGGTTCAGTCCCTGTACAGCCCCAGCTACTCTGATGCCAATCAGCTTCAGCAATGTTGTTTATTCTAAAGGTGACGGATACGGAGATCTGTTCTAACAAAGTTTTATCATGAACAGTTTATATAGAGGGTCTTATCCCTCTAATTTGTGGTTTTCTGACTGCCTGTCAAGCATTGTATCACCTTCCGTTTTACAGGGAAGCTAATTATTTACCTCATTGCAGCACAGCTAACAGCAAAGATCAGGCAGTGCCCTCCGTGAGCAGAGAAACATGTGCTAATGGATGTACATGTTTCCTATGTACAAAAGGATGTGTGTGTGTATATATATATATCTGTCTCACCTTGGATATAATGAATTTGTTAGAACAGATGCCTTGCAGACCTTTAAGAAGGACAGCGCTAGGTACTACATTTTTTTTATAAATGATGTTTTGTGCCACGAGGTGCAACAGCTAGCCATATGCTGGCGTAAATTGCTGGTATAATTGCCTGGTGATTTCAAAGCAGATTTAAGTGAGCAAAAGCTTCTATGTCTTAAACTAACATGCGGTAATGCATAAAGTCTGTAATTCTCATTATCTTCTCCTAGGTCATATTCCATCCCTTACTAATTGGCTCTGTGGGTACCTCTTTTTGAGTTACAGTAACGTTTACAACCTTTTCTTGATAATCTAATGTGCAGCCAGGTCAGACTCCAAATACAAGGTGCTTTTATTCCCATTTCTTTTGCTTAAGTGTCTGAACTGGCACTACAGTTCCACCTATCTGTGGGTGCTTTTCCGTGTCAGCAGCTGCTACAGTTGTTAAGTGTGCAATAGGAGTGTGCCTCGGCCACTATTATTTCAGCATGGCTCTTCCACTTTACGGTATTCCTCAGCACTAATTTAAGAGCCTCTTTGGTACAGACATACAGTAGGTCTGTTTCAAGGGTCACACTAGATCTTTTTGACATTATTCCTTTGGAAGCTCATATTCATCTGGAGTCTTGTCATGATATGAGACCACACAACCTTTGAAAATCCAAACAAGTGATACGGTTATTCAATCCATGAGCTAAACGGCTGGCTGGGTTGGCTCAGTTTACTGAACTTTGTGTAGATGGCTCTGGTGATTGCTCTCTATGAACTCGGATCAAAAATATGTGGTTGCACTTTCCTAGTTAATAATGCTCCCTCTGCTAGTTTTTTTTTTTTTTTTAATGACCAGCAGGAGGATTAAAAGTTCCCTGAGGGCGATACTCATTGATTTGAGATTTTACTGGCAGAGATCATATACATCAGTCTTCTATTTTAAGTGGAAATGTATTATTTTAAGGCTATAGCACATTCTTTCTGTTAAGACTCCGTATCAGAAAAGCTTCAAGGATATGTGTAATGTTAGACATTGCTCAGATTAACCTCATCAATATAGGTTTTGTTCCCTTCTTCTGTGTCAAGCTTTTTATAGTTATCGATTTAAAAAAAGGAAATGTACCTTCTTGAAAAACAGCAGCCATACAGGACACCATACACACTAGTAACAGAACCTTTGTCCTAGACTATATAATCTATAGATACAAAAATTATACAATGAATGAGCAGCTCATAGTAAAAAAAAAAAAGCAGCACAGCAGAAATAACAGTTTGTTGTGTGTAAAACACTTAATAGACAAACATAGCAGGTAGCTAGGTTTTGACGCCTCGGAGCATTAAAAATAATATTTGGCACCGATCTGCACGTGAAATAGCTGCACGTGACTGACTCATGCGAATCATCAGTGTCTTCTGGAAGGTAGCCGCCCTCACCTGCAGGCAAAAATTCTGAGCGCCAAGGCTCAGGTAGTGATGTTCTTAACTTCTGACCCACTCATGTTCACCTTCTGGCAGTTTCTCTGGACACTGGAGCACAGAGGAAATGCGAGGACAGCACTGCCGCTGGTCTGTCACTGGCGCTTGAGGTAATCAGGCGCGTGCAAAAGCAGTAACAAAACAGTGGTATTTAATTCCCATTAAAAAGGCAGATCGGAAAATAAATCTTCATATCAGCGCCCAGCATATTAGAGCAAAGTATTAAAAAAAAAAATTAAAGAAACACAGGAACAGCCCTTTACATCTTGTCATTCTAAAGGCTAAAAATCCCTCCTCATCCACAATACCCATTTTGAGGGAACGGAGAAGACACTTTTCCTACACAACGTTATTAGCAACAATATTATTTACAGACGAAATGCGTTTAAAATAAACTTTTCCCGCTACGACAAGGAGGCAGGCCGCCGGCCCTCGCCGAGGCTCCCGGGCGGCAGAGGCCCATCACACGGCTGCCCTCGGCCCTCGGGGCGGCCCCGGCGCCAGGCAGCACGCAGGGCCTGCTCTCTGCAGCCTCCCTGCCTCGCTGCGCCTCCTCCTCCTCCTCTGCCCTCACTCCTTCCCTTCTCCGCCATGGCAGCAGCGGCTTCCAGGCAGGCAGCGAGACGCCCTCCCTCGCCGCATCCCCGCAGCAGCCGGTCGCAGGCTTTGTTCGTTTCTGCCTGCGCCGCCTCCGCCCCTTCCTCCCATCCCTTCCCCTCCCTCCCCCCGCCGGAGAGCTGGCCGGGCCGAGCGCCCGGAGAGGGCCGAAGGAACGAGCGGGTCCCGCGTCCCTGCTTCGAGCGCCGCGGCTTTCCGCAGCGCCCGGCGGACCCGCGCCGGCCCGGCCCCAAGTTCAGTGGGTGAGCGGCGGCAGGAGGCGCCATGGCCGACAGGACGAGGGCGGCGCTCTCCGAGTCGGGCTGGTAAGTGGCGGGGCGTCCCCGGCTGCACCGCGGCCTGCTCTGCCGCCGGGGCCAGGCCTGAGCCTCGCCGCAGCCTGCCCGCCGGCCCCTGGGGCACGTACCTCCTCGCGAGTAACTCCGAGCAGCGGTGTGGGGCTGGGCAGGGGGCGGGGGCGGGGGGTTCTCCTGTGTTTGAAGTGTTCGACGGTGAGGGGACGTCCCCGCCCGAGCTCCGTCTCGGAGCCAGTCGCGGTGTGGAAGGAGGTGCCAGCCCCCACGGTGGGCTCGGGGCCTGCCGCCGGAGCGGCTTGTGCTCGTTGCAGGGAGCAGCTCTCGCCTCCTCTTGGTGGCCCAGCGGAGAGGGGCTCCCCCCCGGCCTCCCCACCTCGGGGCCAGCCGCCCGCCGGGGGTCTGCGGGGGCCGGCGGAGGCCGCGCCGCGGCCTGCTTGCCGCCACAGAGGCCTGCCTTTCCCCTAGGCCTGCCCCGGCTCGGTGTCGGCGACGGCAGGAGGCCTGGCGCCTGCCGATAGTTTTATCGTTTTATATCGCGCCGTGCACCCTTTCAGGAAGAAAGATAAGATGGAAAAAGTGGCGTTAAAGTAGAGTAAATACACACGTGAGGCTTGAACCCAGGTATTCACATTTTCTAGTCAATCCTAGTCGTTGGGCACACCACGTATGTTTTGGAACCAAGTGTTCCAATGAGTTGTGCTTTTAAAATACTTAGTGCAAACTCTGCATCTCATTTGCTAGCCTAGAGGTGTTTTGGCACTGCTGACGGAAATTGATTTTTTTTTTAAATTGATCAGAGTAATTTGCTTATTAGTCAACCGTCTTTTTTTCCTTAACTACTTACAAGTCTTTCACCAAAACAAAAGCTCAATGCTAACTACCAAAACGCAAAACAACTTACTTTGATTGTAATTGAGAAAATGGCTCTAATTATGCGAAGCATCATTATTTCCAGTGACATTTTGGGGATATTTTTGTTCAGCTGTTTAACTTAGTGGTTCTCCTGGGCTGTGATTTCATTTATGGCTAAGTTGTAAAAGTTTTAAAACAGATGTCATATGATTTAGAATAGAATAATTCAGTTGAAAGGGACCTGTAATGGTCATCTAGTCCAACTGCCTGACCAGTTCAAGGCTGACCAAAAATTAAAGCACGCTATTAAGGGCATTGCCCAAATGTCCCTTAAACACTGACAGGCTTGGGGCATCAGTCACCTCTCTAGGAAGCCTGTTCCAGTGTCTGACCACCCTCTCAGTAAAAATATGCTTCCTAATGTCCAGTCTAAACTTCCCCTTGTGCAACTTTGAACCGTTCCGACGTGTCCTGTCACTGGATCCCAGGGAGAAGAGCTCAGCACCTCCCCCTCCGCTTCCCTTCCTCAGGAAGCTGTAGAGAGCAATGAGGTCGCCCTTCAGCCTCCTTTTCTCCAAACCAGACAAGCCCAAACTGCTTAGCTGCTCCTCGTAGGACATTCCTTCCAGCTTTGTTGCTCTCCTCTGGATGCATTCAAAGACCTTAATGTCCTTCTTAAATTGTGCGCACAGTGTGCGAGGTGAGGCCGCACCTGTGCTAAATGCAGCGGGATAATCACCTCTTTTGACCAGCTTGTTATACTGTGTTTGGTAACCTAGCTTTTACTGCATTTACCCGGCTTTTACAGTGTTACTTTGTGATAGCGCTAACCAAATTGGGAAAATCTGTGTCTTTAGGTCTGCTTCTTGAAAAGGTGTATCATATGTTTAAAAAATACTGTTTTAAGTAGTTCTAGAGTGCACAATATGGTGATTCCTGACTATCTCTGAATTGAACCAATTATAACTATTTGTGCTAATTTTCATAACATTAGCTTTTTTAAGAAGAATTTTTGACTGTGACTTGAAACTCATCTCCGTCCTCTTCCATACTTATTCCTCTCTGAAAAGCTTTCCGTGGAAGTAATTTTTATTTTCATAGTTTTCTTTTCCTGCTTTGTATTGCATATTCAAATTTTTATCACACAGTTTTCGATTCTTAGTTTTTGTACTGCTTTGCCAGTTGAATGAGTGCCATTGGTAAATGGCTTTCAGACTTTGGCAGTACAAACATGAGGGGCCTCTGAAACGATCTGTTATTCCGCAATGCTTGCCTCTCTCCTTGGGGGCATATACTGTTGAATGGCTATAAATACTTGTTATTCTTGCAGTACTGCAGGGTGTGAGCCAAAGACACAAGCTGAAAGATGATTGGGCACATAGTGGGCTGATCATCAGGTCTACTGGAATTATGCCTTGACCTGGTTGCATTGGGAAAGGTACTATGAAGGAGCGGGAAATGGATGCATGTGCTTTGGAGGAATCTTCTTGTTTAGCTAAGTGTTCACACAGTTTTTAAAAAATAATAAGCTAGACATCTGTGCGTTTTACTGTTTTGCTGTTACTCTTATAATTTTTCTCATATTATTAGTAGATCTTAAAGTTATTTAACACATGTATGAGTAAGCCTTCAGTGGTATTTAATGTAGTGTATTTCTGACTACTCTTGACTACACTGGTGGTTAAATCATGTTCTGTACCAAATTGGTTGCCACTGTTGCTGTCACCTCATGTCAGGATGAGATGTTTTCTAGTACAAAAATGAAGCTGAGTTTATGCATTAAAATCTGTTCCCACTTAAACTGCAGAAGCACCGCTTGGTGTTTCAAACTAAGTAAGAAACCATTGTTCTTCCATAGTTGCAAATCTACTAGCTTGTAGATTACTGCCTGTACTGATTAGATTTTACTAGAACTTTCTTAAATCTTTAAAGGTGAGAAGAGTTAATATAGACACTCATTTATGGAAATTTCTGCATATTTTTAATTATTCTGAATACAAAGTAAAGTAATTTCTCAAGTAAAGCAGTAAAGATGTAGTTAATAAAGTACAGCAGTAATATATATCATTTTTTCCAACTAGGTTTTGTAAGAGAGTAATCCATTGTAAAATTGCCTGGAAGTTTGTAATGTTTGCATTTTAAGCTTATTTCGGTGTTTCAATTACGTTTTTATCAGCTTTTGAAAGATGAAGTTGCCCTGCCTAGTAAATGGAACAGTGGAAGCTAATGCTGAGAATTTTTTATTTATTTATTTTTGGTGGTGATATTTCATGAAAGTAGGTAAAAGACTCCTTTTCCCTGCAGAATTGTAGTTTTTTTGAAGCGTTGTCCTTGCAGCTGTCTTTGCATTTTTGGAGGCTAGTTTTTTTTTCGTTGCACAGTGCACTGTGCCTTGGAATGAGATGTTGTCTCTGACTTTAGAGATAAGCTGTGTTTGTATTATGCTGCAGTGAAAAAGATATTCTGTCTTGGAACAGAAGTTCTGTGCTGACTTTTTATTTAATTACCAGACACTTAGGAGGAGGAAGGCTATTGTATTGTTATAGTTACATTCATGAATTTTGGAACCCACTTTCTGGTGCTGCCATTAAAATACAGACCTTAATGGAATTTGGGTTACTGAATACAGTTTTCTTGCTGCAAGTGAAGTCCAGAAGGACTGAAGAATAATTTCTCCTTATGTAAATAATGAATCACAGAACACTTCTCACTGGCTTGTGACAGAATTTTTTGTTTGTTTTTCTGGAAGTCTCCAAGGTGGCGTTTCACCTGAGAATATGACAAGCCGGGACCTCTTCAGTGTCCTAGATCTTTGTGGAACTTGGGAATTTATTACATGGAAATACCTATACATTATCAAAAATAAAAAATATGCCACGTCCTACAGCAGATTTAGCCTGTGGTCCCACAGATCTTGAGTCTGGTGGCTGATTGGTCTCTGAAGGTGGGAAAGCAAGACATGCAAACTGGATAACTAAAGAATTTTTTTAGTACAACTAAATGTACATGTGAGTTCCTAGTTAAGTAGTAGTGATTTTTTTTTTAATTGCAGTGTGTGATGCCATAAAAATTAGTAAGTCTATGGCAAAAATATATTGTCTTGTAACACGTCACATAATTTGAAGATTATGTAAACAGTGGTCCGATTATGAAAAGTTATTCCCAGAGATGAAGAGGAGTTGGAATTGTACTGGTTGTTTGGAAATAAAAGAATAGTCCTTAGTAATTAATGAGGAAACCCTTATATCAGTGTAATTTTGTCTTTGTATACTTTGTAAGGGAAAACTATATAGTTAGTGTATACCAAAGTATTTTAAGCTGAATTTTAGCTATTTCAGCAAGTAATGTGCTGCATGCTGAGTAACTTTAGGTTTAAGATTCAAACTTGTTCCTTGTAGGACTAATCATGTCATGTGAACCAAGCTCTAAAGCAAAAGCAGGTGCATGCCTGGAAACACAGGGAGGTGCTCACAGGGGTGAAACTAACACCTCTTTCTAGGAGTGCAGCGGGAATTTGGCAAAGTAGTCAGTTCCTAGATCCTGCAAGATGAGCCAGGGTGGATACAAGATGTTCCTTAGACACTGGGGTAATGCAGTGATTCACAGGAGAGATGTATCTGTTTTAAGGTTCTTGATGCTTCTTTTGTGCTGTACATGAAGTTTTGTTCGTACCACGAAATCTCAAAGTGCCACCACGAAACAAAATGCTGCATCATTACATTCTTTTTGTTTGTTTGTTCAGGTGTATCCCTTAGTAGTTGGTGTGATCGGTTTGCATACTTCCTGCATCATGAATAGTCGTTAGTTAGAAACTACGTTCTTTATGCCGTTTTCACTCTGGAGGAGCAGAAAAGGTCCAGCATTGTACCTTCTGTTAAGGGAAACAAGCCTAAGAAACAAATACACTTTTATTTTTTTTTTTTTTTTTTTTTTTTTAAAGTAGATGCTGGGTGGTGACAAATGACTGGTATCACATGGAATTGTCCCAACTTTTCCAAGAAACTGATATTTAATTAGTAGTTAAAAAGATGCAAAGAAGGGTAGCTAAAATAAGGAGATGGAAGGAGGTAGGGGACTAGCATGTTGGAAAACCCTCAGTTTGCAGAAGAGAAAACTGAAGGGGGAGAAGTTGGTGAGGTTTATGTAATCTGCAGGCAGTACATAAGATGGAAGTAGAACCTCACCAAATCCTGCAAGATTTTTGCTCACTGAATGCTGCAACATTAGAATTAGAGAGCACTTGACAAAGGTAGTGGCAGACTGATATGAAAATGGGTAAAATATTTTATGAAGGACCTCAACCAAAGCTTGTTTACCAAGGATAAAAGGTTATCCTGTGTACAGTTGATCAAAAGATGAGAAACTAGAGAAATGATTCCTTCAAGGTGGAAAAAATGTTACCAGTAGATTTCTGCTGGGATCTAGGAGTTTATTGTATTAAAAAATAGTCTTGAAGAATGATAGTATTGTGACATAGCAGTTTGTTGATATATGGGGATTGGTAAAAACTAAACTGACTGTATAGTGGCAGGAAAATCTTATGATACCGTTGCCCAGTGCTTTTGCAAAAAAAAATATATAGTTCAGTTTTGATGAATGGTGAATGATGCTTATGCAGGGAAAATAATGCAAACCTATCTACACAGTGATGAGCTCTAAATTTGCTAATGTTACTTATTTGGAGAAGGGCAGTGGTTAGATAGCTGTTGGGAATTGTTTACGAAGAATAAAAGAATGGTTACGTCATTATGTATATCAATGGTGTGTCCAAATCATTAACAGTGTGCATTAATGTAATCCCCTCAACACAACAAAAGAGAGGTGTGAAAGATCCTCTGTGCTGGGAAGATGAAGATCTTTAATCTGGAAAACAGAGCAATAAGGGGAGAGGTGATAGAAAAAGATAGAGGTCTGTGAAGTCTGTAGATCATACAGAAAAGATGAATAGAAAGCCAGAATAGGTATTTTTCTTAAGCCAAAAATTAGGCCACCAGTGAATTGAACCTGCTACCTGATGAAAACTGAAGTAGCTTTTCAAGCAATATGTAATTAAATTGTGGAACTCAATTGCCACATGATACGGTGGAGGAGAAAAATGTAAGTGGGTTAAAATTGTAATTAGCCAAAGTCAGGTAGGGATAGATGCACTGAATGCTGAACTTTACAGTGGAATTGGACTACCAGCTCTAAAATGTCTGAAAGTTAGGAATTATTCCAGACACTTCTAGATATTTGCTGTTCTTTACCTGAATCATCTGCTTCTGGCTCCCCTTGAAAAAAGGGAACTGTGTTAGATAGACAGCCTTAGTAAAAGCACTGCTTATGTTGTTATTTTTACATTGTTAGGTAAGTGTCTTCCACTGTAATTCTCCTACGGAAAGGATTTTCTCCTCATGATTGGAGATGGGGGAAGAGAGAGTGGAAATTTAGAGAGAAATGAACAGGACTTTTGGAAACAGGACAGAGAGAAAAGACAAAGCAAGTGTGTGACAGTTCCCTATGCACTCAGTCTCAGCTATGATTTCCACTGCCTTACTGCAGCTCAGCCTCCAGGTTTTTGTTAGTTACTGGGAGAAACTCTCCTTATCTTGTCTTATGCCAGATCTCAAATCGATTTATGCATCATCTTTGGGACACAGACTTCACCTGCTGGTTTCTCTGAATAATCTGCTAGGAAGCTGAAGTGCTAGTATAAGATGTCCTTGATTTGTAGAATTGTTGCAACTTAGAGTGAAGATGTTGCTACTGTGAACCCTTTCCTCAACAAAGGAAAAAAGGAGAAAAAGAAAAGAAAAGGAAAGAAAAAAAGCTTAGTCTGCCTGCAACGCATCTAAAGCTGGAAGTCTTTTAAATTGTTACAGACCTTTTTTTAACACCCACCTTTTCAGCGGCCTTTACTTTTGTTGAGATAGCGTGTCTCAGGTTGATTCTCTCCAATCAATGAGTTCTGTAGGAGCGTGTAGGCTTTCCGTAGCTAGTCTCCTTTTTGGAGTCCTTGGAGATTTCAAATCTATTCAGTCTTGTTTCAGAAGTTATTTCCTTAGCTTTATAATTCATAGGCTTTGCTGTCTTTTTGAAACACAAATACTTTATTAGGACAAGTGTCACTTAATGTGTTTGACTCAGTGCTGCATTAGTTTCCTTCTTTCTGCATCTTTTTGTCCCCATGGTCTTTGACCTTGTGTTGAACAGTGCATGTTTTCAGAGATGGCAATGTCTGCTAAGTTTCACAATATTTTCTATACATTTGTGTGTTGATGAAGTAATTGATATCATCACCTAAACAGGATGGATGGGTGGAGCTTGTTGCAAGATTGTGGTTGACCGTTTTGGGCGATTTACCTCTTTCTTGCCACAAATTTTACTTCTAAGTATACTGTAAGTGGAGCATATAAAAAAGATGATCTTGGTGGGGATTTGAGAGAAGGACTTAGGTAGGAGGGAATACCAGCATGCTTGATTATTATTTGCCTTTTCCAACAAACCCAAATGAGCTCCTCAATGCAAGCGTGAATTAATAAAAGCAGCAGTGATTTTAGGAAGACTGTATTTTCCTGGTGGTCAGTATCTCTTACAATTTTAGCAAAAGTAAGAGTAAGTGTGTTCCAAAATTGTTTGTTCCTGGAGATTTAAATTGTTAGTCAGAAAGCCTGTACCTTTTAGAAAGTGGAAGTCTGAGGCATTTAGAGTAGATGTTGGATATAGACGAATCCGATCTTAGGAGAAAGCCCTTTGCAGAGATTTTGCATTCTGAAATAATGTTATGAGACTCTCTGAGACAGAGGATTTTTTTTTTTTTTTTTCTCCAGTCTCTGCATGCTGACGTTCCCCAGAACCTGAATCTCTGAGCAGCAAGTTGGTGGGAGGGTAGCTGGCAATTTTGGAGTTAGGTGCTGTTGTCAGTCATACTGATAACAAACTTATATTCTATAGGGTTTTTATATGTGCATATTTTACTTAAGTAAAACATAAGTGTTACTGCTGGATAAAATCCAACTTAATTTAAACGCTAGTGGGAGTATGTGGAAGTATGAAGCTGTCCTAAAGCTTAACTTAGAGAGAATTATGCTTAGAAACATTGTATTTTAAATATCCTATACACTGGTTAATTTTTTTTACTATTGCTTTTTCTGTGGTAGTCATAACAATATCATTAAAATAAATTTAAGACTGATTCTCCAAGCTATATGAATTTTTCATGTTTCAGGGGTAGTAAATTTTCTGCTTCTTTAAAGCAAAAGGAGAATATTTAATTCCAATAACAATAATTCTAATACAGCTAACAGAAGGAAAGCTCTCTGGGGGATGAATGGTATGTGATTGTTTCTAATCACATTTTGCATACTTAATGTAATGTATAGTTGTGAGGTTTCTGAATTTAGGAGGACTGGACAGCTCTAGGACTGATGTACAAACTTTGAGAGAGCTACTTCACGCATTTAAGGAAAAAGAAAGTTACTGGTTTAAATAACCTTTGCAGGACTAGCAATTAATTGAAGCATGATGGGCATTCTTACATGGCCCCACTTTGAACCCTTCACTTTGAGAAATGTAGCAGAAGTATTAGAAATGGGAGTGATGGCATTAACTGATCGCAGGTGAAGACTTAGTCTGAGTTTGAGACTAGACTGCTGAAATTGCTTCTTTGACAGAGCATGCTGTCTGGGGAGCATGGTCAAGACTGGCTTTTTCTTTCCTGTTGTTTCTTTCATAGTGCTCCAGGAAGGACTAGGAGCCTCTGGTGCTGTGTCATGTCTGAAAAAGAGCTATTAAGGGAAGGCAGAGAAGAATAAGCCATGTGTGTTCAGACAGCTTCAAGATACCCTCAGCTGTGTGTTTGGCATGGCCCCTGCCTTCGAATATTTGTGTTCAGTTTAACACTTTAGGGAGGCTGCCAGCCTTTTCCTGGGGAAATGTGAGTGAGAAACAGTATTCACAGCTTGTATCTCAGCAAAAAGAATTAAGGAATTTCATTAGATGAAGAAAGAAAACCCTCCTCGTTGTGGCTTTTGCATGTCAAATTGCTGTGGCCTGTTGCGAATTGGGGAGTATTGGATCTTAAGGAGCAAAGCATGCAAGAGCTCTTCTCTAGCACTTCCTGACTGCAGGGGCTGTTTCTAGCCTCTGCTGTATGACAGCAGTGCCGCTTGCTGAAAGCTTATCTTAATCAAAGTTTGGAGTTAGTGAGGTTATCTTGGGTACATCTCTGTGTGTTACCTGGAAAAGTTTGACATTTTTGCATCGCAGCTATTACTGCTGGATAACAGTGTGTGTGCTTATCATTAGACTTACGATAACTTTTTTTTTGTCTGCTGAAGTTCACTCTGTTATATTCTGTTATTTTTGTAAAATAACAGTATGTTATTAGCTCAGTGTTTAAATACTTCTGCAGATGTGAATCAGGATATACCATTAAAACACGAGCTAAAAGTGTGTTCCATCCTAGACCCTTACTGAGTGCATTAATGACATTATTTTCCCATTTTATGAAGGTATGAAATCCCTTATTTAGCCCTGATGTTGATGTCAGTACACTGAAAGGGTAAAATACAACTTTCAACAGCTAGATCATCACGTTATGTAGTATTGCTTGTTAGAACAGTAGAAATTACCATTTATTATGGAAGCACATGTACACTTCTTTCTTTTGCTTGATGTAACCATAATTACTGCTAGGGTCATTGTACAGTGGGAGGGGGGAGACTTTAAAAGGCATTGGGGCAGTTAAGTTTACTAGGAGGTTTTAAGTACATACTTTTTTTTTTCGTTTGTTTGTTAAACTGTGACCCTATATCCAAGACAGTTTGAAATACAAAGCAGAGATGATGAATTCTAAATTACTTTTCCGAATGGTAACACTAATGAAACATGACATTTTTCAACTTCTTAGCACACTTTCTATTTTATTGTTGGAAGTAGTCACAAGTGCTAAGGTTTTCATTTTACTGTTGTTTGGAGGAGAGTGCAGTGGGAAAAAAGTCAGTGAAGGAGCTGAAGAGAAGGTGAGTGATTTTTAAGGGTCTGGTTCTGACTGAAGAGTAGTGATTTCTGAATGAGGCATATTTTGTGTTGAAGCGATGTCTTGCTCAGGAATGCTGAGAGGATCCTTATGTCAAAAATATGATCCATCAAGGTGCTTTTCATTGAAAGCAGAATGTATAATGAGCACAGTCATAACTCTTGGTTTTAAAAAACTAACTCAGAGTTGTGTTTTTCAGTTCAGATGTAACATACATCTCTGTAATGCACATGTAAATACTGATAGACTTGAGAGTTACAGTTCAGCTAGACTAAGAAACAGCTTGGACTTCTGCCTTATGGCAAGTGCTTGCCAAGTTCCACTGCAACTTTACACTTGAGTGCTATTTGCAATGCTTTATCTATTTTACGTACGGAATAAATACCAGATTGGTTTGTTTGTAACCATAAAAATCAGAGTAAGTGAAGGAAGTGGATGCATCAGTTTAGCTTAATATTTTAAGATAAACTGGTTTTGGATTTGCTTGATAGTTAAAATTATTCTTGAATACATAGTATATACTGTTTTCCAACCATTTTTTTGTCATTAATGTCAAGTATGTGTCAATTTTTGTAAAAATTATTTTTGATGGCTGATGAAGTCTCTTAAATCCGATTATTCTGAAGCATTTCTTGCACAAATTTCAGAATTTCCTTTTGAAGGATTGTATAAACTGGAGAAAATCCTCATGGAATAAGCAAATGAGGAAACAAGAATTTGGAGTGTTTTTTTAATGCTTGAGATATTGAGTTTTGTTACTCCAAAAAGTTTTCAACCTTGATCAGATACCTACTACAGAAATTTGTGTTTGATACTCATTATGGTCTTGGACACTTAGGGGAAAAAGATTCTCTGTTGTGTGGTTTTTGAGATGGTAAAAGATTTCCTTGGAAAGTGCTGCTAAGGGTTTACCAGTGTGTAATTTTCCCTGAAGTTTAGGAATGAAGAAGAGAAGGGAAGAGGAAACTTCTTTCTAATCACTTCATTACTCACTGTCTCTTCTGTTTTCTCAGGTTACATTTCAGTTCCTAACCTAACCATGGTGCCGTGTGAAAATAACAGGAAGAAATGAAAAAAGTTTAATTTAGTGTAGAAGAGTAATTTCTGTTATGTTCTAACTATGATTCTATTTTCTTCATGCTGTTGCACTAGAGAGATGAACTTAGTGCTTTGTGACTGTAGAACTCCGCTCTTAATCAGTTTCTTCTTTAGGTTTGTGATTTATGGTGTTTTTTTTTTTTTTTGTTCTGTGCAGAATAATTACTGTGTTACATTGTTGTTTGATTCATAAGTTAACAGTGTAACTTTTCTCTTCCAGTAACAATTAGTAATAACTCACTTCCCTCCTAGTTATTGGCTGACAAAAAGAAAGTAATTTTCAGTCAGGTGCAATGTTTCTGTGGGTGACTTAAGAAGGAGAGGGAAGTGAGAAGTAGAGTTAGAGCATCATTCAAACGGAGAGGGAAAATAAAGACCATATGTTGCTCTCCTGTTACGCATTGGCTGGCCAGGAGGTTAGATGAATCTCGAGTGACAGAAGCCTTAATTTGAATCTCCCTGATTCCTCACCCCACAATGGTAAAATACTAAATTGAAAATACTAGTTGAACCAAAGGAACATGAAAATAAAGTCTAGCAGTGAAGGAACTTCTTGAGCACCTGATTTTTACCCGTTATGTTTAAGAATATTTTAATAAACCATACAAAAGGTAACATCATTTGGTACGGTGTCTTATGTTCCTTTTTTGCCCTTTGTTTATAGCAGTAGCAGCAAAGTGCAGTGCATGTGCAGCTGATGAACTGCAACTTGGAAATAATTCTTGGAAGCTCTTTAACAGATGCAGTAATATTTTTCAGTTTTAGACATACAAATCTCTGTAGCTGTTGAGTTTTTCAAATAATGAATTAGAAGTACATCTTAGTTTTTAGTGTATGTTCTTTTACATTGCATGAGTATACTTGTCTTTACAGTTCTTGTTTTGAGTGGGTTTTTTTTTTTTTGTAATTATGCTATAAATCTAGTTTTTAAAGTCTGTAGAAATGTCTTTTTTTTTTTTTTTTTTTTTTTAGCATGAAGGAGAATAAAGACAAACCTGCCATTTCTGCAGGTTTTAAAATAACTTCCTCCATAGCAGAAAAATTTGCTATGCTGAGTTAAAAATATACAATAATAGTAATAGGGATGTATGTGTTGTAAGCCTTGGTGATGACAGCTGTAAAATGTAATTTTCTGCTTAGCATTTTCAGTTATAATATATACTTCTTTGAGTAATTGAGTACTCGTCTTTCATCCTGATCTGAGCAGGTTGTAACTTCTCGTTTTTATTCTTATTTTGCTTATTTGATATGTAGGAAGGAGGGATGTGCCTGTCTTCAAAAGTTATGTTATTTTGGTTGGAGGACTAGAACCAATTCTATAAAAATAGTACTCACTACAGCAGCTGTTTTTGGGGACTTCATGTTGGTGATAAAATTCTGTTTTAAATATTTTGACTAAAACTTAAGGCATTTGCTTAGCATCTTGCTTTGTGTGTCAGCAGGCACTGGGGATGTTAAGCTTGTATTATTTCCGAAATTAATAGAAAGTGTCTTGAAGCAGTAGTAGTCCGAGTCTTTGACACTTGATATGGAAGACATACTTTAATAACAAAATACCAATTAATAATGTTTCCAAGTTTTGTTTTGTAGTTTTATGGTTCAGTGCTGTTTCTGTGTGGTAATAAAGTGAGATTTTACAGCTTGAATTGGGAAATATTGACAGTCTCCTTCATGAGTGCAGTTGATAAGCTAAATTAGGTGATTAAAACTGATCAAAATTATACTTGATCTACTGAAAATATAACCTTTTGTTACTTATGTATGAGTGTTATATGTTATTTATGTATCCTCAGTGGAAAAAATGCACAAAGTGTTCCTTTGAGAAAGCATTTTTGGGAACTAATTTTTATAAAGGTGCCAGATTTTCCTTTGTTTTGAGATACTTAAAATATAACTTAAAATAAAAGTTTGCTTGGACAACCTCTGGAGAGGCCATCCTAGTCCCACTACTTGCTCAAAGCAGGGCTAACCAAAGTTAGATCAGCTTTCTGAAGGCCTTATCTAGTTGAGCGTTGAATATTTCCAAGGTGGCCTGCTTCAGTACTTAGCCGCTTTTTGGGAAAATTTTTCTCTGTTATGTCCAGTTGAGATTTGCCATGTTTCAGCCTGCGTCTCTTGCGCTTTATCATTTCACTCCAAACCTCTCAGAATTGACTTTGTCTCCCTGAACCACCTTCAGATAGTGGGGACAGGGAGGCAAAATAGTTCCTTCTTTGGTCTGCTTTTCTTCAGGCTGAACAAACTTGGCAAGCCAAATGGCACTCTCAGCTTCTCATCCTATGACGTGGGCTCCAGCCCCTCGAAACATCTTACTAGCCTGTCTTCAGTTTGTGGATCTTCTCTTGTAATGGGGACCCCCAAAGCTGGGCATGATATTTTAGACATGGCTTTCTGCTGGGAGGAGAGGAATAATCGCATGTCTTGATTTGCTGTCTATGGTCTTGCTAATGCAGCCCAGTATGTCGTTAGTCTTTACCACTGTACGGGCACACTGATTTGTGTTCACATTGTTCTTGGCCATGAACCCACAGGGCTACTTTCTGTCCAGCCACTCCCCAACCTCAGCGGTTGCAAGGGGTGTGGCTCAGCACTTATCTTTGAGCTCTGTGATATTCTTTTTGGCCAAGAAAATGTTAATGGTGATGCTTCTTACTAGCATGTCATACCCTGCACCATCCCTACCCAAAAGAAAAAATGAAAATTAATTCTGTTGTCTTTGTCTTGATGAAAAGTTGTACATCTCTTTTAAACTGTGAAGTGGTTACATTAATACAATTTTGACATGCTTATGCTAGCACAAGCTGTGCCGATGTTTAGTGAAAAAACTGTAATGTACTACTTGATTATAGAAAATGTGTTATATAGAAAGTAAATACCTAATAAGAACCGTTACTAGAATGCCTTTTTTTAGTCTGGCAGACACTTAAACTTGTGATTTCTCAAATATATGAACTGGAGAAAGATGAAAGATCTCTTAATTTTATGCAGAAGTGGTGTTTTAAGTTAACTTTGCTACAGATCCAAGAAACTTAAATTGTTCTCTTCCCCATGCACGTCTTTCCTTGCTCAGTCTTTACAGTGGATGATCTTGCGTTTTCCTGTGCTGGGTTGATCAAAGTTTTATCCCAGTACTCTGTCTCTAATCAAGTCCAATGACATGTCTGTGGATAAGCCTGAGAGTGTGACAAATATGGAGAGATGATGTTCAGAATGTTTCCCCAGCTTTTAACTACTTTTTTTTTTTTTTTAAGCAATTTCCTCAGCTGGACATTTCCTTTCTCTAAAACAGGCTTTTGATTACTTTCTTCTGCATGGATCTGTGCGGTAGTTTTTTGAACTTGTGTAAAATTTTAGCAACCACATAATAATGAATAACAACTTTATATGCTGTATGAAGCACAATTTTCCTAAGATTGCTGAATTTCCCAGTTGCTAATTTGGAGACAGTGAATAACCAATCCCCTTTTATCACTTTAATGTAACTTGCAACCGTATGGGTATGTTAAATCCTTTCTTCAGTCTTTTCCGTGGTGAAGAAGCCTGTTCTGTGTAGTTCGTCTTCAAAAGAAAGGTGTTCTGTATCTGCTTTGTTACTGTCAAATAAAGAAGGGCAGACAGAGGATCCTGAAAGGAGGGAGAGTTTAGGAAAAGAAGTGATCTGACAAGGATAGGGAGAAACCTTGCAGATGTGTCATTCAGTCTCTGTCATTGTAGAGGAAAGTGCCAAATGACTGAGAAAATGTGATGCAGATATGGTATTATTCAACCACCTACAAGCAAAAAAAAAAAAATTAGCAGCTTATTAAGCTAAAGATAATGCATGATAAATTACATGCAAGTTTCAAAATTGCTAGTGTGTGGCCTTTGGATGGTGCCTTTCAGCCTGTGATGTACTTGTGAGTTTGGGCAGAAGAGTGGTGAGCCTAATGGTGTGAGAAGTCATTTGCAGTTACATGAGATAGGACTTGGCTTGAAGGGTGTCATCGGTTACTGCTTCTCAGCTGAGAGGTGGTTATTTCTTGAGAATATCTTATCTCAGCTGGTCCTTGCTTGTCTGCCTGCATCCACTGGAGTCCTGATCTCATCATATACTGTAAATTATATTTTTCTACAGAATGCAGATGTGTATTTCACTCTGTGTTTTTTAGCTTAACAGTACTTCCTAAATATTGTGACACACACTTGATTTCACTGTTTCTTGGTAGGAATATTAGGGAATAAACTTTAAGTAACTTGCATTAAACAAAGTAATCCAGTTCTGAGTCAGCATTGTTTGGTTACTTGACTCTATTGATAAAATGAAAAACAAGCTGAAAATAAGCTTTTGCGAGCTATGGAAAATTTGAAAGTGTGGTTGTCTTTAGGCTTATGCCCTCTACTCCTGAAACTAAGCTTATTATTGTAAACTTTCCCTTTTCACTCCTGTTGTGCCTGCTACAAGTGCCCCTGGTGCTCCCTAGTGCCTGTGTATTATCATGTCTTCATTTGCTTCTTGTGGTTTGTTGTACCCCAGAACACATTTGCCTTCCTCTCATGTCCCTCGCTGTTTGGCAAGCACCGGGAAGTGTTATGGCTGGTTTGGAGCTAGGCAAGTGCTTCAATTGACCAGTTGATTGCTGCTGCTTGAAATGGATGAGAGCCAAGTTCTGTTTCCGTTTTCCACAATGCAACTGCTAATTTGTATGTCTTGCTTCTACCCAGCAGCTGATTTCTGTGAAACTTAGGGGAACTCCGCGTCTCCGAGACCTCTGTTTCTCTGTCAAATTTGGCTGAAATTGGCCTGCGTGATTAGAATTCGTTGGTGTGACAGGGCTGCTGGACAGACTGCATAATATATGATCGTTGTTTTCTAAGGGTAATTGGATTCATCTGCATTTTTAAAACTTTTGGATTTGTTCGCTAAAATAAAAATGAAGGAACTAGACTTCATCTGAAATGGTTTATTTAATCTTGAAGTGTTTGCTTTTTCCAGCTGTTGAATACAAAAGGAGAGAGGAGAAATTTGGCAAAAGTGTCTTGTCTCTTCCTTAAGCTTCTTAGTTCAGCAGCTAGGGTGTTTCAGTATAGGTGAAGTGCATACCAGCTCAGGCCCCGGGGATTTGAACCACGTATTCTGTCTCCTTTGGGGGAGTGTGCTTTGTCTGTGAATCTGTAATATATACTGTGGTAAAATAGTCTCTCTTCTTTGATGCCTTCCACTATTCATAAATAATCAAACTGCCTTTAGAGTTGCCTCAGCATCTCAGGCAAACTACCCCTTAGGCTTAGTGAGTCAGTCTGATGGTGTGGTTTGGGGTTTTTTGTATGTGTGGTTTGTTTTTTTTTTTTCCTTTTACTCTTTGTCTCTGTGTGTATTTGATATTTGGAGCAACTTCAGCAGAAGGCATTGACAAAGGCTCAGATACCTAGCATTGCAACTGTGGAGAGATGCTGATGTTCATGCAGTGCTATGATGTGAATTCTAATTTTTGTGCACAATGTTATTCATTGTACAATCATCCACTGCCGTTATTCTATGCTAGGAAAATGTGCAGCTGTGGTAAAGTGTTTTTATTCCCTTCATGTCTTTAGAAGCAGAAACTAAGCTGATCATTCGAGGTTGGAAGTGACTGTTTCCTGAAAGACTTCTGAGGTAGATAAAATTTCAACAGCTGCTGAGAAAAATTTGTCAGAATTTGTCCAAAATAAAAATGGCTGAGAGGGATGTTCTTCTCTTATCATCTAGTTCATAGGGCTTATACGGTTATTGGCAGATAATTATCCTGCAAAGCCTAAGAGAATAATTTTTGAAGGAGAGTCTCCCCATAGAAAATGGAAGTTTTGGTATATCTTATGTTGATTTGAGGCACTGTATTCAAAATAAGGAAGATGATGGTCCTAGGAGTTGCTTTGCAAATTTAACTTTTTCCCCACTCTGTGATAAGGCACCTGACTTGTCCTAACTCTGAGTTAGTCATGTTTTTCTCTTCTACCTGGGAATCAGAAAGCAGAAGTTATGAATTTAACTTCTTTGTTTATCCTGATGCATTAGTTTTGCTCACTGCCATCTCCTCCCTTACCTGGCAGAGGTCAAGAGCAGGTGCATATGAAGGTGTTTAGCTTTTAATGCTTTGGATGGAAGTAGACTGGACTTTAACTGTCTGTGACACTTATAAGGAAAGCAGAACCTGAAGTAGCTGGGTGGCGCGGGCGGGGAGTATTAATGAAGGATGACAGAATTGCAGGTAGTTCTAAGTTTCCATTAATCTGCAATACACTGAACAGATAACAAGAATGTGAGTCTCCTGTTACTATGTCTCCACATTTGCTAACATACTAATTGCAGTCAAATGACTGTAAAGCAAGAAGAGAAAACAAACAAACAAACAAAAAACAAGAAGGAAAGAAAGAGAAAAAAGCGTTTTAAAAAAGTAGCAACTTTCTGAGTTGTATACAGGATATACAGTATATACTTTCTGATATGTATGGAGTTCAGCTCTCATACTAGTCGCATGTTTATGGCAATAAAGGCAGATTTCATATTGCTCCATTCTTTGTGGATATCTTTTCTGAATACTGCTGAAAGAACATCAGACTGCAGAAAACTGAGTGGTCTCAGTTGAAGTGTCAGGAAAAAAAAAAGTAGAGACAAATTTACTTTGTCTTTTTTTTTCCATAGCTTTGTTCTTCATCCTTACTTTTCACTTCTGTCATCCTTTTTTGTCTGGGTCCTTTGCATTTCTTCATACCAATGCTTGCAGTTTTCAGTCATATGAGCAGTTTAAAGACTTTTGTCAAGGGAAAGCTGTAGTGTGTAAATGCTGCTGCTGACTGGAGCTGAACACCTCAAGTCTTAGTCCCTGTACAGTGCCCTTCTACACCCCATGGCTTGCTCACAAATTACCCTATCACATCTCACTGGTAAACATAGGTAGAGCTGTGAATACACTTGTACTTAATGTTATGTAAGTTTTGATGATATATTGTCATGTTGCCTCTAGAACATGAAGCTGGAGTTCGGTTAATTCAGACTCATTAAAGTTTTCAGACTTATGAGCAGAGTACATCTGTTTAGTTCATATCAAGAATACTTTGATGTGCGTGTTACTATGCAGTTTATTGTGAGGTGAGACTTCACACTGAAGTTTGTGATTGCAGTTGTTAGTGTGGAGATCAGGAATTATACCTATCCATCAATCAAACTTCAGAGGAGCTATGGGTGTACGATTACATGCGTGAAGTTAGGCAAGATGTATAGTAAAGGGTTTGTACTGACAGTGGAAGAAGGAGATGATGCTTTGTTCAGGAAAGAGTCTGTGAGTAAAAAGGGAGTTCTCTGATCAAATTCGTATGGATGAAGCAACTTTATGAGATCAGTACTGTGAGTGATATGGCTATTTGACCAGTCTTCCTGAAAGCCAAATTTTCTGTTGTCAAGCCATTAACTTCCCAGTACTAAACAGTGTAATAGTCTTGCCAGGTGCAGGCAGTGACTCTTGATATTTCACGGAGTTATCAGTAATGTCAAACAGATAGGGGCAGTCATGTTAGTGGAGAGGGATGTGAAAATGGTGTCATGAGGAACATATTTTTTTATTTTATTTTTAAGTGGACACTGGCTAGATCCTTAAATCTGTAAAGACAAGATAAATAGTTGGCCATAAAGGGTAAGCAGAGTCTGACTGTACAGGGAGACAGAAACCGTTGCTGAGTTGTTTAGGTAGGCATTTACAGCTTGTCAGTGGAATATAGAGAGGGGAAGGTGAAATGCCTTCTATTTAATCTCTTAGTTGAGTTTTATATTAAAAAAGTTTTCTGATGTTCAGTGTGAATTGAAGAACTCTGTTATATCAAAAATTATTTCTGAGCCTTTAAGATCATGAGGAATTTTTGTAGCATGTATATCTGATAACATGACATTAATAAAATACATATTGCCAGAATAGAAGAAAGGCAAGCCAGATTCCAAATTGCTTCATCTGAGCATACTTAACAAAGTACTCTTTACCTGCCTCCCCATAGATGTTCTTGAATCTCTCTGAAACACTTTGCTGATGATCATCTTATTTTGGACCGTGAATAAGAGAAGACTGCTTTGCATCAGGTACAGAAGGCTGAGATGTGAAAGGATGAGAATTTTGACTGAAGACAGAAGCAGAGCAATGAGGAAAGCTAGAGTTGGGATTTTCAGAAGTGCGGAGCTTATGACTATTCATACCTCTAAATTTGCATGAAAATGCTAACTACTGAGACAAAACAAAGTGTAGTTGTTTCAAGCAAGGCATTCAGAGTTAATGCTGATCTTTTTTATGCTTTTAACTGAAATCTAACTGCACTTAATTCCCTATTGTGAAAGGAATGTAATGTCATCTCACCTTACAGAAGCCCTTGAAGGCAGGTTTAATTATTTCACATTGTTCACTTGGATTCTCTGATGACAATGTCCTAACAACAATTTAAAAAAAAAAAAAATGAGTGGCATAATTTTGTATTTAGTGTGGACTGAAAATGGTAGCTATTGAAAATAAGAGTGACTGTATTATGCTGTTGCCTGTGCCTGAAGTGGTGTGTGTAAATACATGTAAAAGGCCTGTTTATGAAACTTCAGTTTAATCTTTAATGTTTGTATTTTCTCTCTACTGGTATTCTCTTTGAAACCCTAGCGTGTCTTTAATATTTTTGTGTAGTAATACATAGGTTTTGAAAGCAACCTGTAGATTTTCAGTATATCCCACTGGATAAGTTATTGACAGCTTTATTTTTCTATTCCTGAATTTTCTACCTACATAAGAAAATATGGTTATAAAATCAACTTGGGAAAATTGTGAGAGGCAGTAGTAGATGGAAGATACTTTTTTTTTTTTTTTTTTTTTTTTTTTTTTTTGGTCGTGCTCATGGTAGAGATAGTAAGATTTTGTGTTGTTGCTACTGTTAGTTGGCTGCATACCACTTGTAGCAAATTTAAGTTAGACAAAGTAGAAATTTAGGCTGGTCTTTCTTCAGTGAAAAAATAATAGCATTTTTTTTCTGAAAACAGAAAAAAAACTTCATTAGTAGATTTTTAGAGGTATTAAAATTATGTGCAACGGATATCATCTACCTGGACTTGTGCAAAGCTTTTGACACTGTCCCACACGACATCCTTCTCTCTAAACTGGAGAGACATGGGTTTGATGGACGGACCACTCGGTGGATAAGGAGTTGGCTGGATGGTCACACTCAGAGAGTGGTGGTCAACGGCTCAATGTCCATGTGGAGACCGGTCACGAGTGGCGTCCCTCAGGGGTCCGTGCTGGGCCCGGCCCTGTTCAACATCTTTGTTGGCGACATGGACAGTGGGATAGAGTGCACCCTCAGCAAGTTCACCGATGACACCAAGCAGTGTGGTGCCGTTGACATGCTGGAAGGGAGGGATGCCATCCAGAGGGACCTTGACAGGCTGGAGAGGTGGGCCTGTGCAAACGCCATGAAGTTCAACCAGGCCAAGTGCAAGGTCCTGCACCTGGGTCATGGCAATCCCAGGCACAAATACAGGCTGGGCGGGGAATGGATTGAGAGCAGCCCTGAGGAGAAGGACTTGGGAGTGCTGGTGGACGAGAAGCTCAACATGAGCCGGCAATGTGCTCTTGTGGCCCAGAAGGCCAACCGCATCCTGGGCTGCATCAAGAGGAGTGTGGCCAGCAGGTCGAGGGAGGTGATTCTCCCCCTCTACTGTGCCCTGGTGAGACCCCACCTGGAGTACTGTGTCCAGTTCTGGACCCGCCCAACATAAGAAGGACATGGAGCAGTTGGAGAGGGTCCAGAGGAGTGCCACGAAGATGACTGGAGGGCTGGAGCACCTCTCCTATGAGGACAGGCTGAGAAAGCTGGGGCTGTTCAGCCTGGAGAAGAGGAGACTCTGGGGAGACCTGATAGCGGTCTTCCAGTACCTCAAGGGGGCCTACAAGAAAGATGGGGAGAGGCTGTTCAGTAGGGCCTGTTGCAATAGGATGAGGGGTAATGGTTTTAAAATAGAGGGGGGTAGATTTAGATTGGATATAAGGAAAAAAAATTTTTTACACTGAGAGTTGTAGAACACTGGAACAGGTTGCCCAGAGTGGTGGTGGAAGCCCCATCCCTGGAAATGTTCAAGACCAGGCTGGATGAGGCTCTGAGCAACCTGATCTAGTCGGGGATGTCCCTTCTCCTTGCAGGGGGGTTGGACTAGATGACCTTTGAAGGTCCCTTCCAACCCTAACCATTCTATGATTCTGTGATTCTACGATTTGCTTGTCGTGGGTTTCTTTCTTTAATCCTGAGGCAGTCATTTACTTTCTGGTCATAAAATTTTCTACACTGGGCCATGCAAGTGCTGTGTGTGCTTGGAGAAGGTGATTTCCAGAGGGGACACCATTCAGTCCTTCTGATTTAACACTGTTTCCCTTCTGCACGCTTCTGGAATCTATTGCAGCAGCGACTCATGCTGTAAGTGTAAAATTATCTTATTATTTGAAGTAACGGTTTCCTTGAAATCATCAAGATCAATCAATGTCATTTTTGTGAGCCAACAAGTTCAGTCATGGATGGAAGACGGTAAAATGATTCGTTAACTTCTTGGGCAAGTCTCCTACAAGACTGACTGTGCAGTAGCTGTTTCTAGCTTCCTATTAGGGGAAAGAGTGGGAAGCACAAATGTAGTTCCTCCTAAGAAGGACTTTTTATTTGATCTTCAGGAAACTAGGGGTTTTCTTGCGATTCTCATGATTTTGATCAGAGGGCTGGAGCACCTCTCCTGGAGGACAGGCTGAGAGAGTTGGGTCTGTTCAGCCTAGAGAAGAGGAGGCTCCAGGGGGACCTTATAGCAGGCTTCCAATACGTAACGGGGACTTACAGGAGAGATGGGGAGAAACTCTTTTGCAGGGCCTATTGTGATAGGACAAGGGGTAATGGTTTTAAAATAAAAGGATGTAGATTCAGATTAGATATCAGGAAAAAAATTTTTACAATGAGGTTGGGAGAACACTGGAATGTGTTGCCCAGAGAGGTTGTAGATGCCCCATCCTTGGAAACATTCAAGGCCAGGTTGGATGGGGCTCTGAGCAACCTGATTTAGTTGGAGATACCCCTGCTCCTTGCAGGGGACCTTTAAAGGTCCCTTCCAACCCTAACAATTCTATAATTATTTTATTTTATATATATATATGTACAGGTATTTAAAATTATTTCTGAGGAGAGGATTTTCTTTTCCCTAGCATTATGGTTCTGTCTATTTTGTAGAGGCTTTATATTGTTTTCTGGCATACTGAAAGGTTATCTTGCAGTTTCATTCAAATTTTGGGTAAATCTTAACCAGTGCTTCGGAAAACATAGCTCACGTCTTGATGCCTGTTGTCAAAAATGTGTAGTCTAGGAGTTATGCTCAAACAGTAGACGCAAGTTTAATTCTCTGTCCAAATTTAGTTATCGGAAATTTAGATGTCTGTGTAGAGCTGGTTACTCTTAACTCTCCATTAAATTTACAGGAATAATTACCTCCAGAAGGCCATTCATCTCTTTCTAAGCTAGGTGTCCAAGATAAGAAAGATAAATTGCTGCGGTGATTACAAATGGAGCAGAGTGTGACTCGTTCAGATTCAAATACCTCGCTTACCCTCTGCAGTGAGGGTCACTGCATCTTATCAGAACTGTTCAGATGGCACTAGTTCAGTCAGAGATTGCTTCTTCCTATTTCTAGTTATGGAGTTTATCTATTTTTGCGTGTATATATATATATATATATATAAACATACAAAGTGTAAGTTGGCCCTTGCTATGTGCCTTTGAGGCTCTGGGGGTTTGGATGAGTTACTGCTGCTTGCTTCACCTTTTAATTCTGGAGACCCAGTTCAGAGGGTCAGTGATGGTTCATAACATGTTCCTTTTCACCAGAGCCATTTTTAAAGGAGTATTTGTTTTCTGGGTTCTTTAGCCATAGGTAAGATGGATGTATAATAGAGTCCAGTGATTTTTTTTTTTTTTTTTTTTTTACCATAGTGGGCAATATTAATTGGTTTTGCTTTTTAATTATATTTTTAATTATAGCAACAGATCTAATACATCACTGTATATAAAATAAATGTGCTTTTTCTTGTGCCTTTTCCTTGGAGGATGTGGAAGAAGATAACAGAGGAAGGAGTGTGTTTTTGTGTGTATGATCTTTGTGGTATTTCTGAACACAAGGTATAATAATTATGTTGCTTCAAATGTTTCATTGTTGATTAAAAAGATTTCAGATTTGTTTATAAAAATATGCAGTTTTTGTCTCTGAGTGCTCCCTACCTTAAATTCAGTTTTTCCTTCAGTGCTTTTGTGAGGTAGAGAAATGTTGTTATTGATGTTTTATGGGTGGCAGCTGTGTCGAAGGCTTTGCTTTTCCGCTGTAAGCGAAGGGGGCAGCGTGCCCACGTGAGCCAAGTGCCAAGTCCTGTAGGCACGGGGGCTCAACCATGTCACCTGATCGGGCAGGTGTCTAACGCTGGTTGAGACTGAGGGCTGGCAGGTATGGCAGGCACAGTCTTGCAGGCATCTGGTATGTGTCTGAGCTGGAAGCTGATGGTGTCTCAGGTGGTACTTTTAGGTACCTTAACAGAGAGCTCTTTAAATTGACTGCATGAAGATTTCAACATGTCTGTTACTGGAATGCCTTAATTTTTGGCATACTCTTGTAGTGTTTGAATGCTCTAGTTCCTTGAGGAAAATAAAATCTTCAGTCTGAACTGAAAGTTTTTGCATTATTTCTTCTTTAGCATTAGTTGGTAAATGAATTTCTTTTTAAAGTAGGAAACTTCTAAAACTAAAGGTATTTGTAGAAAGAAAACGTAACTTTTTTAAGAAACATTCTTTATTCATTTTTAAAAACTGTGCAAAATGCCCTGTTACAATTCTTGTGTGTTTTGACTTAAAGTATGACAGCTTGGTGCCAAGTTTTTTGTAGTTCACTATGCTGTGAGTTGTCACAAGGGATGTTACACTGTTAATATAGTAGCAGATATGTAAGAATATTTACTTGGAAATTAAATAAGTACTTATGTTAGTGTACTGCAGTTCATTTTCACTGCTTGGATTTTTTTTTTTTTGTTTGTTTCTCTCCTGTTGTTACGTAAGACAATGTAAGACTAAACTAAATGTGAAAATTTCACTTCTAATTAAGCAGGCTTAATTGTACTGGTAAACCTTCTGAGTGTTTTTACACTCTCAGAGTTTGTAGAGGAAAGGCATGCTGTGGTTGTGACTACCTCGGAAAATGCTGATGATGCTAGGAATGATGCTATGAAACCTTAAATCTGTAAATTTTGAGAAATTTTAAGTCATATGTATTATATTGTGGCAAATACTTTGATGGTGTAGTTCATATTTCAACCTCTATATGGGGAAATATAAAACAGCAATTCCAAAACTTAGAGTTGTTACCTGAACTGGAGTTGTGACAGGTGGAAGTAGAGTTAGCACAATGAGCAAAAATCTTTTTTTTTCTTTTTTTTTTTTTTTTTTGTCAATTCTGTAGTAGTTTTCAACCAGTGTTCTGAATTATCTCAGCTGAAATTGTATAAAAATGAATTTGATTTCATATTGAATACTGGATGTGAAGCTGAAAGTTACGGTTATCAGTATTAAAATGTCAGAGAAGTGTTAGAATCTGTGAACTGTAGTTGTTCGGGGCTTTTGAAAGCTGCTCTGGTGCTGAGACACCTATCTGTGTCTCTTCCCCATAGCCTAGAATATTTCCAGGGGAAGTCAGCTGAAGATAAGAGTTTAATTAAATTTCAGAAATAGTTTTGTTTTCTTGCTAAGAAATATCTAATGTTTTACAGTGTCTGAATTTTGAGACATGGAGTTTGCTGTATACTGTGCGTCCCTTCCTAAAGAGGGGACTATTTCTTATGTACTGTCATTGAAAACTCTTCTTCCTGACTGTCGATAGCAGTAAGGGCCTTTTGCTACCTAATCATTTCTCCTGGTTTGGGATCCATTCCAGTGTAAATTCTGAGGAGAAAAGAGCTCTGGTGTTTTTTTCCTCTTCATCCTGTATAATTTTTACTTTTTTTTTTTTTTTTTTTTTTTGTTTTTTAATGCTCTGAAACCTTGTATTTTGTTGTCTCCAGATATTTACTTTTTAAACTTAATTCTTTTATCTGTTACAATGGTAGCCATCATAGGTGTGGGGTTTTTTTTGGTCAAGAGGAATGAACTGTAGAAAGAAACAAAGTTGACTTTGTTCAACAACAAAGGTGTTGACTTCCAATTCAGGGTTCAGCGTGTTACTGTCAACCAAAGACGCTTTTGCAAATTATGAAGGAACCTACTAGCTGCTTAATTTAAGTGCTTGAGGTCGCTTGATGGACGGACCACTCGGTGGATAAGGAATTGGCTGGATGGCCGAACTCGGAGAGTGGTGATCAATGCCTCGATGTCCAAGTGGAGACTGGTCACGAGTGGCGTTCCTCAGGGGTCTGTGTTGGGCCTGGCCCTATTCAATGTCTTTCTCGGCAACATGGCCAGTGGGATAGAGTGCATACTCAGCAAGCTCGCTGATGACTCCAAGCTGTGTGGTGCAGTCGATGCTCTGGAGGGGAGGGATGCCATCCAGAGGGACATTGACAGGCTGGAGAGGTGGGCCTGTGCAAACGCCAAGAAGTTCAACCAGGCCAAGTGCAAGGTCCTGCACCTGGGTTGTGGCAATCCCAGGAACAAATACAGGCTGGGAAGAGAATAGATTGAGAGCAGCCCTGAGGAGAAGGACTTGGGAGTGCTGGTGGACAAGAAGCTCAACATGAGCCGGCAATGTGCTCTTGTGGCCCAGAAGGCCAACCGCATCCTGGGCTGCATCAAGAGGAGCGTGGCCAGCAGGTCGAGGGAGGTGATTCTGCCCCTCTACTCTGCCCTGGTGAGACCCCACCTGGAGTCCTGTGTCCAGTTCTGGAGCCCCCAACACAAGAAGGACATGGACCAGTTGGAGAAGGTCCAGAGGAGGGCCACGAAGATGATAAAAGGGCTGGAGCACCTCTCTTATGAGGACAGGCTGAGAGAGTTGGGGCTGTTCAGCCTGGAGAAGAGGAGGCTCCAGGGAGACCTGATAGCATTCTTCCAGTACCTCAAGGGGGCCTACAAGAAAGATGAGGAGAGGCTGTTCAGTAGGGCCTGTTGTGACAGGATGAGGGGTAACGGTTTCAAAATATAGGGAGATAGATTTAGATTGGATATAAGGAAAAATTTTTACACTGAGAGTTGTAGAACACTGGAACAGGTTGCCCAGAGAGGTGGTGGATGCCACATCCCTGGAAACGTTCAAGGCCAGGTTGGGCAGGGCTCTGAGCAACCTGACCTAGTCAGGGATGTCCCTTCTCCTTGCAGGGGGGTTGGACTAGATGACCTTTGAAGGTCCGTTCCAACCCTAACCATTCTGTGATTCTGTGATTTCAAGTGGACTCTGCGAAAGTGATTTTTTAATTATTATTATTATTTTATTTTATTTTATTTTTTTTGTAATCTAGAGTAGTGATGTTACTGTAGCAGATGGGCGAAGGGTTAAGGAAGCAAGGGTTTTAGGAAGAGGTGATGAATTTGGAAAAAGGTGGGTAACCTTTTGGACTTAGAATCCTTTCAGTTAAACTTTTATATTTCAGATCTCTTTGTAGGGGGAAAAGGGAGTTTAGTACCCGGTAGACACAGGGAGGAAAAGATGGGAGCAGGGGCACTCTTTCCTTAAAGATCATGCCTGAGACTTCGAAGTGGGTTATCTGATTTATGAAAAAGGTTTTTCTTGGTGTCTAGGAGTTTTGCTTGTTGATTGCTTGAATTCCTTCTGTGGTGCAGTAGCTTAGTTTTGCCTGGGAAGTTTTTCTCTATAACTTGAGCCTGTCAAATCTGCTTAGTGTGGCTTGGAGCTGGGAATCTGATAAATCTTCATGAGCGCTGCATCTGTGTGTAAAATTGGGAAATTGTATTCTGAAATGTTTTGCTGTGGCATGATGTTATTTTGTACTTAGCAGAAGGAGATAAACATCAGTATACAGGTGCATATCTCCAGCAATGCAAAGCTATTGCAGTATGCTGAAAATTAACTTGCTTTTAGTTTATTCCCTTCCTGTCTTAGTAGGATGAGAATAGGAATAGCCCTTTGCTCTAACACAGCTTGGACTAACAAGTTAGTATTTTTCTTCATGGGCTGTAAGAGGGCAGATTAGAAGCAGCATGTTTCATACAACTTGATAAAAAGCTTGACATGTGCTTTAAGAAGGTTGTGAAGCCCCTGTACTTCCAGTAAAAACCAGTCACCTCCTGGGAGTTTGTAGGGTCTGGAGTTGGGGAAATGTGCTGAATTGCCTAACAAGCTTAACAAAAGTGTATTTTTTTTTACAAGCTAAGATATTTTATAGCACAAATACACTGCTTTGTCAGATGAAGCAAAGGAATGGATTTACCTTTTGTAGGTAATGGTGGTTGTAGCTGCTTGAACTAACTGCAAGGTGCTCTTTTGGTGGCAAAGCCTGCCATGTCTCCATAGAAAGGACTGGGACTGCCACTGAGAGGTCCAGATAATCTTCACCCTGAATTTCACTACTACAGAGAGTCATAGTTTTGTTTTCTTTTTTTTTTTTTTTTCCTGGGGAAAGATATATTCATTCTTCTCTATTGTACTGGCGCAGCCACCTGAATTTGTCATAGTGAAAATTTTGCTGTAAGATGCTGCCAGCAACTGCTTGGCTGCCATCCCACTACAATAGTAGTCTGCATCCAAGTTCTGATGCCAAATCATGTGTAGGTTAACCTTTGTAACCCATCTCAAATCAATGCGTGCTGTCTCTGGGGAAGAAATCTGGCCTATTTATAGGAATATTCTGCCTGTATTAGATAGCTCGCATGCAAACTATGCAATTAATGCCTCTAGCAGTTGTTACTGAGAAGCTTCCCCACTGTGAGGCAATGTCTGTGAGAAACTACTCTTCTAGAAAGTAAATCCTCTTTTCACCTTAAGATTCTACATGACTGAGTCATTGAATATGCAAGTATCAGTAAGGTATCTATCGCTGAAATAGCGTCATGTGCAGGAACAAGTTATGGTTCACGTCTGCGCACTTTCATCTGATGCATGACATGAGTGGCAACTAGCAGGGTTTCCGTGAAAGATGTTGTGATCTGTGATCCAAGATGTCATGCAAGGACTGTAAGCACTGCAAGGCATACTGTAAGCTGACATCAGTTAAATTTTCAGATTCTACTTGAATGCTAGCACTTAATCTAGTGTTAACGGTCCACTAGCAATTAGCACAGAGGTAAAGTTGAAATGACCAAATGTTCTCCGAAATCTAAACAGCAGTACAAATCTTTTGAGAGAAAAGTTGGTAAATATTTCTTTTTTCTTTCTCTAAACTTGCTTTAATTAGGGGTGAGCAATAGGCTTCTCTTTCTGTAAAATAATTCTTTATCTGCCTCTATAATAAACTAGTATCACAAGGAACAGGTTAAGGTAGGGATCTTACTGTATGAAGTACTCCTCCTTTCTCATTTTATGTCTTTATCTACTCACCTGGATTGTCTCCATCCAGGATTAGGTTAAAATTGCTGGCCTATAGTTGGGTAACGAGATTACCTCCAAAATGCCTGCTTTTTGCTCTATGTAAAATTGAATGATTCACGCTTCACACTTTTGTAAATGTGGCAGCAGAAAAACACTGGTAGAAAAGATTCATGGGCTTTAGCCATTGTTACTGTTCCTTTAGATTTTTTTTTTTTTTTTTTTTTTCATGTCAAAATGGGAATCTTAAAACACTCAGGCTAACATTATGTTCTGTAAACAGTTTGATAATTTTTCAGTGTTTTCATAAAAAAACATAATAGGATGACAAGAACCACAAACAAATTTAAGAAACAAAACATGACAAGTTTTGACAAGGAAAAAGCAGCACTATCTTGTATCTTTAATTAAGTTTGGAGGGTTTTTTTTGATACTTAAGAGAAAATGTAGTTTATATACAGCAGACACAGTTGCTTGTAAGATGGGGGATTACTTACAGTATGAGACAATGTCAAGCGTGAAGGTTTGTAAGCACTTCAGCAGCAGGTCTTTAGAATTTAAAGTGAACTTTGACAAGGGTGCGGAGTGGAAGGGAAACAAAGGCAATGTATTTCAGTAGGTTTAATGCAGATTATTTTGTGGGTGTAGGTAGAATTAGTCACCTACATATCGTAGGGTTCATAAGCAGCAGTACTGCAGAAAAATATTTTGAGAGTTTTTCCTATTTTGTTGTACACTATACAGACTATGTTGCAGTATCATGCTGTTGAATGGGGTACAGAAAGCAGCTATTCTGGTTATTCATCAAGTATGGTGTTTGTAAGAGACTTGAAAATGTTCTTTCACTGTGGTCAGTGCTGTAAGGCACTAGTGTCCAGTTTGGGTGCAGCACAGTATGGATGTTGTGTGAGGGGGGAGAAGGGAAGGGAGAAAAGGAGGTCAAGAGTAGAGAACTGGAAAACAGCATGATCTTTTAGAGAAAGGCTTAAAACAGTTGGAGTGGTTTATTTTAAAAAAAGAGAAGCCTAGAAAATTCAAGTCTTAAAATATTTAAAGGTTATACTCTCCTCTCAGAGCTGTCTGTAATTCTTAAGGGCAGTAATGATCAAGGTGTGGTCAAGGAATGTACACCTGACTTCTACATCTACTTTTGCACCTACCTGTACAAAATATATTTGAGTAAATTTATTGTGCTTGTAGGATTAATGTGTGAGCAATACTGAAAAGAAATATCATTGAGTAGAGAAATTACTGTATGTTTTATAGGCTAGCACATAAATCCCATATATGTGAGTGTGATAATACTGCAGTAACATGGAGAACAGTGTACTTTCAAGAAAATATATTTATATCATGGATCTTCTCTGTGAGAAGAATACTGTGAATTGCTCATTTAAAAGCTGTCTTGTCATATCTTGGCCGTAAAGCCCTGGAATCTTACATGCCCTCTTGCGTATCATTACGTGAGATCAGCTTACTTTTTTCTGCAGTCCTTCAGTTTGACAATAAGAACTGTTTGGATGCATGGGAAGAGAAACAAATAAAAATGAACCCTTCCGCTGTTAAAAGTGCTATGTATGCTTATTTTACAGCCTCAGTTACTTTAGGTAAGTGAGGAAACACATCATCCTCTTGGGTTAATTAAAAATATTGACAAATAATGGCTATACTTATAATGTCACTATTTGAAGATGAACAAGACAGATAGAGGCAGGCTAGAAAGGAGAGCATTTACAGAGATCCTTGCCTTCGTAACTGTCATTGATAAGGTGAAATTGCAAAACACGTAACAAGGTTTTGCAGCAGTTTTTATCCAGTGTTGATGATAAACTCAATTACTTTTCCAGTATTAGCTTTGAGACTCAGAAGACTGAAGTAAAAACACTGATTTTGATGATTAGGAAGTATTTCTAAACACAATTAATGGACTTCAGCAGTAACAAATACTTTAATGATTATTTTATAAGGGGAAAAATAGTATTTAACTCATGTTTGTATGTATGTTGGAACTGCTTTTCCTTTGTCTGAATTTTGGTATGGTTAATGGAATTTACTTTTTGATGCCATGCTTCATGTTTCAGGTTTTAAAATGTCTCTTTTTGTTTTAGCAGAGAACTAGTTGTTGTCTGATGGTAGATTTATTTTGTCTTTGTAGTGGAATGCCAGAAGCATCACAGCCTCACTTTGTACCTTGGAATAATAATTTAGCATAAACACTATAATTGCTGTATTTACCTTCACTTTATAAGCTGGAAAAACGTAGTTATAAATTACATGAATTTAGAAGGCAGTAACATCAGTTTGAATGCAGAAGAAAAAAAGAAGCAGTACTAAATTGATTTAAAAAAAATGAAATAACCAAGGTGATTCTGGAATTACATATTGACAAATATATGCTTATGAAGATGCAACCCAAAATTTGACAGCAAGATAATGATTTAAAATTCATGCTATTTTATGCACAATCAAGTCTTTTTAATGTAATTTTTTATGTTATCAGGTTACTGCTGGTGATACTTAATTACTCGGTAGCCTTACTATCATCCCTCTCCACATCCTAATTCTAATCCTACCTGTTTTTTGTGCCTATTTTGAAAGATTGGTTTCTGTCACGGAAGGGTTTATGGACTGGTCAGGTTTTTCAGTGCTGACTTACAATGAGAGCCATCAGAGGTGGTGATTTTAGAGGAGCTCTTTGTCACCAAACTGCAGACTTCTGTCATTTAGTCAACTAAATGGTGGTGGAATCTTAACTTTGGGTGGCCAATGGTGTTGGTAGGCTGGAATAAATTGCTATATTCTTGCCAAATATTGAGCAAAGTGACCTTAAAAAATCCAGCCAAATAAAATCTCTAAATATCAATTGCAAAATTGCATTCAGATTCTTAAAAGTGGTTATGTAACGCTTGGAACTTGTAGTTGTGACTGATTTGGAGGCGGGGGGGGGGGGAGGGAATCAATATCAGTAGTACAAAGACTCAATTGCCTACATTTATCTATGTGATAGTTTCGTACAGATCTGTTTCAGTATTGGAAGCATTATTGATTCTCAACTCCTTCCCAAGTCATTAGTTGATGAAAATACGTACTAAGTTCCTCTGCAGTAAATTACCACTTCATTAGTTGTGTTGTGTACACTCGTAGCTGGTCTTGGTTAATTCTTGTCTGGCTTTTTATAGAAATCTGAGCTCTGTAATCTGTTGTGTAATCAGTTTGGTTACGCAGAGGCCACTTATGTATCAACTGTTTGCCGTATGCCTTATAAATGTTAGTAAATTAGGACATCAAATTATAAAAGAACTGTAACATTTGAAAGCATTTGCCGTGAACCTGTGCTGAGGCAGCAGTATAAACAACATTTCATACTCTGAGACATGGAAAACCTACCATGTACAGTATTAGAAGTGTTCTGAACTGGGATTTGGTATCTTTATCTCTCTTTACCAGTATTAGTAACTGACTTTAAATTTCTCTTGTACTTAAATGTAAAATGTATTTGTTAATTAAGTTACTTGCTGAAGGATTACCAAATCCATTTATAGTAGCTAAATAGCTTTTGCTCCAAGGTATGAAAGAAAACAAACAAACAAAACAGTGACCTGAAGGGCCGAAAACAACATCTGTGAAATTGTGCTCTAATTCCAATTGAGTTTAAAATAATGGAAATGAGTTCTTGAAATAATAGAAAAGTTGATTTGAAGACATCCCTGAAAGTCATCTTAATTAAAGCTTTTGCTCCAAGAAGGACTCTAGCTCAGGTCAGCTGTAGCTTTGACTACTTATGTCTTGAAGAAGTACAAAGATGGGAGGTTCTGCAGCCACTCTGGGGAACCTGTTTCAGTGCTGCACTATGTGACCTGTGACAGAAGTCTGCCTTAAAGACTACACAACTTGTAATTTTCAGCTTTTATAACTGAAAGTTTTATGTACGGCAGCACTGTTGCTTAGTAATTCTGATTTGATTTGCATTGTTTTATAATGAGTCTTGTTTTGAAAACAGATCCTAGTGTTCTTTGTGCATTTTGGACTGCTACTGAGCTCTGAGTTAGTGTCCAGAAAATAACCGCATGACTTCATATTTTTCATGAATGATATCTAAGAGCTCCGAACTGTGCATGTTGCATTAGGGTTGTTTTCTTCTCCTTGTGGAGTACTTTGTGTTTATTAATGTTGAAATTCACCTGGCATCTTTTGCTATGGTCATGGAGGGCAGTGAGCTTCAGATTTTGGTGTCTTCTAGAACTATGTGTAATCATCACCATTTGCTACCTTGCTATCCCGTCCTTTGTCTTAATGTTTGTGGTATGCAGTGCAGACCAATGGACTATATCTACTGTTAACTCATCCTCTAGAAGAGGGAGTGTTGTATTCATATGCTTTGTTTCCCGTGTTTTAGTATGAGAGAAAGGGAGGTTCCTTCTTCTTGAAGTGCCTTAACAATTCAGTTTCTTTAAGAACCTTTGGTGAAGGATCTTACTAAAGCTATTTCAACAACAGTCTTTCCACTTCCTCCTCCCTGCCCCCTTCCCCCTCTGCTCATTTTCTTCGTCTTTCAGAGAAGTCTTGTGGGTAAGATCATCTGTGTGCCAGAAGTATTGTCTTCACTCAAAAAGTCACAGGGTTCACATGAGCCTAGAAATTCTAGTCTCTGTTACAGCTTGTATGAGTTTGCTCATAAGGCGCTGTATAACTCCTAGGATTTCATGTGATTGCTCCTTTTAAAAATACTGTATGATGTGTTAATATTTTCCATTCTTTTGGTAGAGGTGTTGATTTAAAGCGTGTCAGCAGTTTTGTATTTTGGCTCTTGTAGAACTCTTGGGTGAATACTTGCTGGCCCCATTGGGTTTTGTTGTTATTGCTGCATTTACTCGAAAACCTTTTATACTATAGTAGCAGTTTGAGAAACTTGCTTAGATATGTATTTCAGCAATAACTTTAGCTTGTAAACCTTCCAATATATCTGTTGTAGAGATTTAGTTTGGATATATCTTTTTTTTTTTCTTTTTTTTTAAAAAAAAAAGCTTAATACTCTAGCTTTTTCTTTCTTTATCAGTCCTTTTGCATCTCAGTCATTTATCAGCCTTGTCATCTGTCAGGTTTCTTGCATCTGCTTTGAAATGTCTTTATTGGAAGCTTTTATCAAATTAATCCTCCAGAATATTTTTGATCAGTCTTTCGACTTCTTTTTTTTTTTTTAATTTTTTTTTTTATTTGGTTGGTATAATTAACCTCCCCTTTTCCTTTGAAGCATGTCCATTAATTTTTTGGTTTTAAATATAAAATTTACTACCCCTTTACTGTTTTGCCTAAGCCGTGAGTAATAGTGGCCTTGGAATAAAGCTCTCTGGGAGTCGCAAAAACATGAAAACTTTTGTTTTGAGTTTTTTTTTTTTAAACATGAAATGATAATTACTCACAGCTTAAAAGTAGTTTTATAGTATTTTATCTAGTTTTTCTTCAGCTTTTGGCAGTTTTCTTGAACTTGATAGCAATTCATTTTCTCTGTCGAAAAGGTTCTGCATGTAACCTTCTACATAGTGGAGTGAGAGCTATACACATTTTTAATCTGCACAATAAAAAGACAGTCTGCAGCCACCAAAGCAGAGTAGAGTTCTCAGTTTGACTCAGACACCCCTAGCCCTGTTTCACTCACATGTATGTGCGTAATTTCTGTATCTACATTTCAGTGTGATTGATGATTACCTCTGGGTTATGGAACTTGGTTGGTTGCTTCCAGTAGAGAAAGTTATGCTCTGTGCCTCCTGTATTCCTGAAGGACTGAAGAAGTGGAAATACGGTCAAGGGCGAGACAGGCAAAAGTTCCTTCTAGACTGATGCTAAGCAGCTGGTGATTGCAGTCTTTTATTTGGGGAAAATTCTGTTCTCTTTCATCCTTTCAATCCACTTAATTCCGTACTTCCTAACAAGTGCTTCAGATTTTGACATCTTTCATATTAAAGACGTATACTTTGTCAGATAATTTTTGAATGTAAAGCACTTGTCTAAGTATTTATCAGTAGCTTTTGCAATTGTTTTAAAGCTGAAAATAATATGGTTGTTTACTTTTATTTATACAAGCTTTGAGGGTAGTTACCTTTGTATATACTGACAGTGCTGTTAATGCAATTTAAAAGTATATCACAAATAATACCTTAAAAGTGCAGCTGTACAATTTATTAAAACCTACCACATGCAGATCTGACAACATAATTTGTAGCTGTCCTTCAGTGATTTCTTACCCTGTTTACAGATGCCAATGAAGAGATGAGCATTAGAGCATTCAGTGCAGGCCATCTAATTTGAGCTTTTTGAAAGCATAAGGAAGTAGATTCAACAGCTGCACAGCCCTTTCAGAGAGTACCCTGCTTAGTCGTTTCTTGTCTATTCAAGTGAGGCTTCTCCACATGCATTTCCTTCTTTCCCGGTTGCTTGCTTAGAGAAGAACAGTGGGTGTCCCGAAACCAGCCTTTTGTAGAACTGTGTGATGAGACATTCTCTGATTTCTAGGATTTCTGACTCTCAGGGTTTTACAAGTGATTGTTTTATGTTTTTCTCTTCAGAACTAAGATTATAAAGGAAAGTTGATTCTAGTTTTTTAGTTTTGCTTACATAGTTTAGATGAACTGGTTGGTGAGTCAAGTATATTACATTTGGGAAAGAGCAAGCGTAGAATCTGGGGTTTTTGATGGTTTTGTATTATTGGAGATTGGTAACGTGGCTGTAACGGTGTTAAGTTTTAAGTTTGGTTCCTGCACAAAGTTTTTCTTAATTTTTCTGTTATGAAATGCTTGTGAAATATATGCTGCTAGTCGTATAGTATAGTTTTAAACCTTTTTTATGTTTTTAAAAAAATAAAATTGTATTTCCATCAGGAGGAATTCTATATTAAAAAAAAAAAAAGACTTGGAAGAAGCATATATCGCACTGCATATCACACTGTAGGAGGTACTACTATCAACACCTCACTAATGCAAGTGTTGAAATGTCTTAAAATCCATGTTCTCTGTGTAAGAACTTGATAAAGAGGATACTGAAAACTTGCTTTTGATACTTGATTTTTGGAACAGAGTAATTTCAGGGAGGCTGGAGGGGAAAAAAAACCCAATACATGTGCCAATAATTAAAAAGAGAAGAGTGGTGTGTGGGTCTAGGGAGGTGTAAGAGAGAATGATGGACTGTCAGGCTAACCTAATAATAGACTAATATTTCTTTTTGCATGTCAAATGTTTTAAAGAATAATTCTAAAACTATCACTGGTTACTGAAGCGTTTGTATAAAAATAGTCCTTGTCTTTTGGAAATGGATGAGAAACTAAGTTAGTAAAGGTGCCTAAAAAATCATGGCATAAATACAGACTTTGAAGCACTTAAAGTATTGCAGGGAGTGCTGAGGTGTCCTGTGCCTGTGGTGGCTCCTAGCAGAAACCTCCTCACCACCAACTCCTATCTCTGGACCTACTGACTCAGGTGTAAGGCAGCTCTCTTCTCTCCAGTATTGTTGCAGGAGAGGGGAAGAATGCTGCTTGTTAGAAAGAGCAGTTATGTCCCGACCCTGTGCCTCTGCGGTGTTGGTAGGAGGGAAAGGAGCTGGCTCTATGGCAAGATCAGAGAGGCTGGGTGGGGAACAGGAGGTTTCTGAAGGAGCAGTACAGTGGACGTTTGCATTGGACCTCACCATCGGATGCTGTACTATAGTTTCTACAATGAAATGATTTTTGTAGTGTTTGGCCTTTAGGACTGTAATGCTCCTAAATTATTGGTCTTTATCTCATTCCTACTGAAAGTTTAAGGAAGTTTAAGGTTGAAGTAACCTAGGAAGAAGGTAATGGATTGGTTCTAATGTTTAAAGCACTGCACTTCTCTTTTTTTTTGTTTTTTTTTTGTTTTTTGTTTTTCTTTTCTTTTCTTTTCTTTTCCTGCCTTGGCTCCGAGCATTTGCTATGCTTTCCTTAGGTCATGATTTCACTGACGAAATAGATTTTACTGCTAGATAGTTAGGGGCAGGAATGACAGACATTCTGCTTTTACTATGTAATGTAAAAAAACACCTTTTTTTTGTGTGTGTGTGTGTGTTTGTCCTAAAAATATATTTGTTTTCTTAGCTGGTATTTTTATTGAAAGTCAAATGTCAGAGACATTTGAGAGAGGTTTATACCTTAATTTCTGTCAGCTAAATGTATGAGAACTTGAGCTTGGGAATGCATATTTTATGAATTCCTTACTGGGATTTCAACTTGCCTTGGGTTGGAGAATGCACTTAAGGAAGTGGTGTATTCCCAGGGGTGAAAAGTTAGGTAGTTGGGATGCAAGTTTAACTGCCCAGGCAACTGAGGTGCTGTAGTGGCTGTGCACCAGTTTTAGGAATGTCAGTAATATTTTAAAGATAGATTAAGTACCTGAGTGTCTGTTCGTCTGAATGCTTCCCTAGTTGCAACCAGCGTTTTGTAATTCTGTGTACTTTCTGGGTGGTGCAAATAGGTTTTTGCTAGCATAATTCCACTTAAAACATAGTGGATTTTTAATAGTGATACAATACAGTACATTCTGTTATTTTAACACTTTGGTTTTGCGTCTTTGAGGCATGAAATAGGGAAACAGTTTAGATTAAGTTCCTGTAAAGCAATTGTAAAACTGATTTGACCGTACTAGAAAGAATGGCTACAGATGGCTCACTGTCAAAATCTGAGGCTACATGAAGGCGTCTTCTAGGTCAAGTTTATTTGATATTGTCATTAAACACCTGGATGATGGAGCATGAAGTACTAAGTTTAGACACAAGATAAAGCTCCTTAGGGATGCGAAACTGGGAGTCCTTAGGGTCAGAGTTCAAAGTGATGTTAACAAATTGGAGCAGTGATAGAACAAAAATACACATGGCTAGCAATAATCGTTGGTATAAGTACAAGATGTGGAGGAAGATATACCAGATGCACAAGACTCAGAGCAAGATGTATAAGATACAGGAAACAAATCTTTAAATGTGATAGCGAAAAGGAAAGACACTTTCTCCATAGATGGGCAGCAAGGTTAGACGTTAGGAAAAACTTCACTTGTCTGAGTGTGAGAATTAGTAGTAAAATTGCCAACAATGCCACTGAATCTACATTTGCCATTCCTAACAGATATTTGCCTTGTGAATAAGGGAAGAGTTTGCCCTAGTTTTGGCAGGGCTTTTGAATGTTTCTAAAATCTTCTCTGTTCTTTCTCACCCTTAAGTTCCATTTTATGTTGTCCGGTAGTTTGTAATACTACATTTTTCGTTAAATGAAAAGCTCAGAAGTTGAAAGGAAGAACAATGTCAGTTGCCTTCCCAGTATTGTTATGCAGGTTTTAATGTATGAAGAAACCTTCTTTAAAATCTCATTTTTGTATTTAGCTTAATAATATTTTAAATTGTGTTGTGTTTTTTTTTTTAAACAGCTTTGATGATAGCCCCTCAGTAAAATTTGTAGCATTGCAATGTAATTCCTTTATACAACTGAAATTCATCAGAACATTTTGAAACCCTATTAAGAGTACTCCAAGTTTTAAAAATAGCTAATATAGGCGATAAGGTTCTTCTGTTATGGAACAATACTGGCACCCAGTGGTGGTCTTGTACTAGTGCATTCTTTGAAGTTGCACTTTGCTTCATTGTTAGAATAGTTCTTTCTCCTTTTGTGGTGTTACAAGAAACTTGAAAGCTCTGCGATTTTTTTTTTTCCTTTAAAACTTTATCTTCTGTATGGCATGACTGTATAAATCAGCTTTCTTAGCCAAGTAATAGGAACAACGTTCTGGTTTCTGCATACACGCATTGAAAATAGCTATATAAAATTACTCTAAAGCATCAACATTGTTTCATGTGTCTGGCACTGAATTACAAGAAGTACTGTTAGCACTGTTTGTGTTTTCTGCTAATATCACAGTGATTCTGTGAAGAGTTGTGAATCTGAAATATGTAAATTTGATGGAGAATATTAATAATTTTCATTATTTACTTCTTTACTTAAAGCTGCTTTTTAATAAAGTGTTAATTGTAGAGATGATAGGAGAAAATTACAGAAGAATCATAGAAAAATGTAATATGGGATGGAAGATTGAAGATTTGTGTTTGTGCATGAACTGTTAATTACAAATGGAGAAGACATGCTTTTCAAGACAGCTGTTTGTGAAAAGTAAATATTTTTAGGAAACTTGTTTATCTGGTGGGTTTAATTCTAGAATAAAACTCTTATTTTAAACCTTTGAAAGTGTGTGTATGTGTGCTGGTTTGTCTGGAGACTAAGTATTTGATCCAGCAGTATGGAGCAGACAAGCAAAAATGCATCTTCCTTTGATACCGCTGATTTCTTCAGTGTTTCAAACATAGCTGGTAATAGTTTAGCAGTACAGAAATCTGTCTATTGAGACCATGTCAGTTATTATCTGTTCTGGATGAGGTAAAGATAAAGATAAAATGATAAGTAGATTCGCGGGCGAAATTGGTGCTACAGAGTTTCAGCCTTTAGCAATGGGAAATACTGAAAAGGAGAATGTACGTACCTGTAATGTGCAAAAGTGGGTTATTAAATTGATACCATACTTGATGTGAAAGAGTAGTGGGAAAACAGCTCTGCCTGTCACTGATTTCGTATGTTTTTCTGTGTATTACTAAGGAAGAATTACAGAAATCTCTTTTTCATAGGAGCTTATTTAGAACATTTTGACAGAAAAATTGCAGATTCGGATTTATATGTGAGTGGTTCACATAGGAAATGCTGATTCATTACTAATGGCTTTGTTTTAATAATTCATTTGAAGGTAAGGTAAGAATCTAGGTACTTTCTGGGAGATGTTCTTCTGACAAAAGCTGTTGCTAAGAGGATTGTACTGCTACATGTCTCAGATGAGCGGAGCTGAGAGCAGGGGGAGGAATAGGTGAGATATCCCTCAGGTTTCAGCAAGCATAATGTGTAGGAATTGCAGCAGAAGCATTTATTTTCCTCTCTCAAGAGGATGCTCCACAAATAACCATCTCAATGGTTTGCAGCAGCTTTGTACCCATTTGGTTGTAAACTGATTTTTATTTCTTTTTTTTTAATTTGTATTAATGTTCCAAGGCCACAAAATCCCTGCGTGACTCGTGCAGCATTACTTGCTGTAATTCCTTTGAAATCAATTGAATTGTCTGCATTACTTCAATTTATAACTTCTGAGATTGTTTTAAAACATGTGCAAGAAAGAAATCTAACCAGTACCTTTTTTCTTGGAAACCAAAGGTGCTTACAATTATGTTATTCTAGTTACCAGTCCTTGTATAGGAAAGTTCAGTATGATTTTGTGTGTATGTGTTGAAGTTTTTTGCAGTGATTTAAAGCATTTTTTTTTTTTTAAATTTCCTTGAAAATATAAATACCTCTTCAGGATGCTTAAGGTTTTGCTGGATAAAGCTTGTTGTGGTTTATCCCTGCTGAACAGCTAAAATACCTCACAGGCTCACTCACTTCCCTCTCACTGCCTCCTGCAGTGGGATGGGAAGGAGAATCAGGAAAGAGAAGGCAAATAACTCATGGGCTGAGATAAAAACAGGCTCCCCTCAGCACCCTCCTCACTTATATACTGAGCATGATGTTACATGGGATGGACTAGCCCTTTGGCCAATTTGGGTAAACTATCCCAGCTGTTGGCTAATTAGTAAACCATCCCAGCTGTGTCCCCCAGACACAGGGGCCACCAGTTACAGTTCCTCTCCCAACTCAGGTGAAAGTTAACTCTATCCTAGCCAGAACCAGGACAAGCCAAAAATTAAGCTGCCAGTTAGAATCATAGAATCGTTGGCGTTGGGAGGGACCTTCAAAGGTCATCTAGTCCAAGCCCCCTGCAAGGAGCAGGGACATCTTCAAACGGATTTGGTTGCTCAGAGCTCTGTCCATCCTGGCCTTGAATGTCTCCAGAGATGGGGCATCCACCACCTCTCTGGGCAACCTGTTTCAGTGTTCCACCACCCTCAGTGTAAAAAGTTTTTCCTTATATCAAATCTGTATCTGCTTCCTTCTATTTAGTTACTTCCTTTTAAGTCTTTCAGGCTCCTCTTCCAGGGTAATTTCTGCATTGTATGTTAAGCAAATAATTTGTCTTGTTGCTGTTAGTGTAAGATGTCAGTGGTCAGCTACTGGCTAACCTTTCTTAGAGAGCTTTGTGGAGCTTGGCTGCTTCTCACCCATTTGTTTTACCATATATTTATTTGCTCCTTTACCTTAAGCGAAAGTGCGTCATTCTGAAATCTTTGTTTATGGGAAGGACAAAGAGAAACTTCTTCATTGTGGCAGCAGCATTTCTGTGCCAGGTTATTCCCCCTGCCTTTTTAAAGAAAAGGTGGGGACCGCTTGGGATGGGGGATATGGAGAGCAAGAATTGATGAGGACACTGCTTGTGCAGCACTGCCAGATAGCTCTTGGGGACTGGGAGGTCGTGAGCTGCTTCAAGCGGTGTGGTCTGGTTCCTGGGTAGTTTAGATTTGCTTCGTACCCTTTGTCAGTAGGAAATGTGTTGGGTTAATGTAATAGGATCACACTGTGGTTCACCTTTCATTATCTAAGGTTGTAATACTTTGCAAAATGGGCGGAACCGGTAATGCAGATGTTGTGAGGCACTCGAATTAATGTAATAGAGACACAGAGTTGCAGGCTGTTCTCTGACGCCAGAGGAGTTTTTGCTGTCTCTGGTTTTGTTTAGGGTCAGATTTTTTTTTTTTTTCCTTCATCTAATACAGAGAACAAAAAGATTCAGTGGCCTTATGCTGTGAAGGTCCTACCTTCAACATATCACATGCTCGTATTAAGAGCAGATAGAAAAGGGGACTCTGTTTCCTTCAGAGCCTAGAAAAAGAGTTTCAGGCTTAATCATCCATATGTTGTGGGAGGAAAGATTAAGCCAACTGAAAAGTTAATTTTGCCTGTTGTACCTCCCTTTTCCTACTGGAGAGATTTAGATTTATGTTTTTCTGTATAAGCGCACATATTTAAAACCAAAAATTCCCTAAAAATACTGATTTTTAATTTTTTTTTTGGTCCTTAAGTAATCTGCAAGCCTGTAGTGGGAAATACTTAAAACTGAAAGTTAAATAATTCTTATAGGAGACTGTACAGATAATGAGGAGAAAATAAAATAATTTATTTTAAATAACTTTCTGTAGGGTTGTAAAGAAAATCTAAGCATGTACTTGGAGTACTCATTGCTGTATAAAGTAGTCTGTATAAGAGTGTTATTAGGGAGTGTTATTGGAAAAGACTGACTTGATATACACTAGTTCCAAGGTTCTATTAAGGAAGGAGAAGCCTGTGCTTTGGCGAAGTCTAGTGTACAGTGTTTCCTGATTGTTGTTTGTTCCCTGACAAATTCCTACCCGTTTCTGATGAAATCTGCACTTTTATGTCCTGTTGCACGGAGACAACACCTGATGCATTACTGGAAGGCTCTGCTAATTTTGTTTTTTTTCTCTCTGCTGAAGTTCTTCAGCATAGTTTTTCTGAAATAGTTGTTGATTTTTTTTTTTTTCTTGAAAGTAATTTTGATCCTGATCTTATGCATTTTAAGTAATTTATGCTTTTATGTAATAAACATCTATAAAAAACAAACCAACCTCAAACTATAAAATATCCCCCCCAATTTGATGTTCACAGATTTTGCTTTTTTTGAAGACTATTTTAGTAACCGTCTTAATCGATCTTTTGCTGAAAAGTCTTAGCATTTGCTTAAATCAAACTAACAGATGTCCCCAGTGACGTTTCATGATTGGTGCCTCTGTTAGGTTGGTAGAGATTTCAGTGAGGTGGGCAATGTTTCTGCTAAGTACTGTTGCTTAAATTAGCACAAATCAAAAATTAATAGTCTTTTTCAGTGGATTTCTCTTTATCCTTCTGTCCCAAAAAACCCTCCCAAGTAATGGGACAAACTAAACAGAAAATGTATATATAAATTTATATATAAAAAGTTTACAAACTGAGTATTTTGACTAAAGCAGATTGGGATTTTAACAGCTGTGATTCAGTCTCACCTTTGAAGTGAGAAGGTAAAACATGGCTCAGCAGTAAATCTTGTAATAGCAGAGTTAATCTTGTTCTATATAGGCAAAATTTAATTCTAGGTCAGATTGTTGTTTGTTTATTCTCTAAAACAATTTTTTTTTTCTTCCTAGAAAAGGGTACTGTTTACATCGTAATACTAGGCTAAGTAACTCTGTAAGAGAACTGCTAGCTGCAGGAGTGAATGCTCCTAACTTAAATTACTTCATTTACGTTCGGAAGAGAAGAGGGAAGAATCTTTCCATGACTTCCCAACAGTCTAAAACTCAGCTTATGGATTTTGTACTCCCCCTAACGCCTAGTGTTGAACTCCCATTCAGTTTTATGCTGAAGGTGACAGAAGGTAAACGTACAGATCTTACGATATTGTTCTTTCTAGGAAGTGTGTTGGTGTAATTAAACCACAGTTGAATCCTCAAGAGTAGGATAGTGCCTGTAAAATGTGTCTGTTCTAGTTTCTTCTAGCATAGAGTGGGAATGCTGTTCTACTTTATCTTCTGACTCCAGCTAACGAGATCTACTAATTGACAATAGTTACCTGAATCTTCACAGATCATAGTACGTGAGCTCAGAGTTGCTTAGCTGGGAAATCCTGCATTCCTATGCCAGCTGCCAAATCTTGCCACCTTACTCTTCACAAGCGTCTGCTTTTCATATGAAAAAATGGGATGGTTTCTTTTTATGTTTTAATATGCGGTTTTTTTTTTTTTTTTTTCTTTCCCCATTCAGTGCATCTGGATTTGGGGTTGATTTGGTTTTGTGTTTCTTTTTTTGGTGATAGTTGTCTAGTCCCTTAGGATTTGCTAGATGACAGTGTCTGACTTGAACAGTTAGATCTCATCAAGTGTCTGCATTAGAGCACAACTGGGATCATTAATTAGTCTGGGAACACTGTCAGGGCTGGAGAGGGTGATGTTAATGTTATCTGGGCTAGAATCAAAAAGGCCTATCAAGTGTACTTTGCTTCAAATGCTTTGCCTTGTTTATATGTTACACTGTAGAAGTTATTTTCTTTAAAAAGAAGTATTTATTGAGGCATTCAGGAATATTTATTTTTAATATTTCTTAATGTATATTAAGCTTTCTTAAATCATTCTTTTATTGTTTGGGGAATGGTGATTTTTTGGTAGGTGGTTATTTACATGTTATTTGGGTAAGTACTGTGTTTCAGACTGAGTATCCAGCAAACATCAATTATTTAATGATTACTGTGGTGTATTTAAATAAAATGAAGAGCTGTGCAGAGAAGGCAGACTGCCAGCTACATAAAAATGAAAACTGGAGCTTTGAATAGGAAATACCAGATAGAATGAATAACAAATGTCAATTTCTGACCACTCAAGTTAAAATTTATCTTTCTTTAAGTGTGTTTGGAGGTTAGAATAGGTCAGCCCTTTTGAACTGATTATCTGAATCAATTTAAAACCACAATGAGAGGCACAAATGCCATTTCCAAATGTGATGGTGGAGGAGATTTTCTAATTTCATTTGAACTTTTTCCACCATATTTGACTACTGATACACTGTAATGCGCTTCCATTGTTATCAGTTTATTTCTAGCCCAGGCAAGGACAAATACATTTCATAGGATGGCAGTGTTAACATGCCCCAGCCCTTGAGGGCTTAACTGTACAGTCTTGCTCTTTAGAAACAGATGTCGTTGTGTTTTGTGTGGCTGGAGGTTTTTAATTTTGTGGTGTTTTGTTTTTTCCTCGTAAGTGTGTGAGTGAAAGCATGCCATTTACATCAAGTAAAGCCCAAATGGTGGTTTTTGAATCCAGGTTCCTACAATTTGAGGGAGTGGGCATGAGTAGCGTAGTGTTACCCTGTTTGACGTAACTGGTATGAGGGTTCTTGTTACTTTCTAAGTAGGGCATTTTTTTTGTTGTTTAGAAATTATGGAAGAAGAAATCTCTTACTTGGTTTCATCTCAGTGTAAGGAAACTGATTACATGAAGTAATTTTCCAAGTATTTTTAAATCTATACTTCACCAGCCCAAAGATGCAAACTAAAGACAATAATCTTACATACAGAAAAGATGTTTGCCTAATAGATACGTCATGTGATATTCTAACTTATTTTTTTTTTTCTTCAACAGGTACCTTTCAGATGAAGGAATTGAAGCTTGCCTAAGTTCATCTGAAAAAGTTAATACAAATGACATTATCCTAGTTGCCCTTAATGTAAGTTATGATTGTGAAAACTTTTTTTCTGACAGATTATGCCAAAAATGATATATCTAGTGGTGTACATCTGCATGGCTAATTAAGTGTACTGTTGTCTGTGTGATTTACATAAAGGACAGAGTACCTGTCTGTCTCCTTGTGTCTCTGAGTGGTGAGTTTTATTTGGAAGTAACACCTATTCCAAACTGTGAAACCTGGAGGAGAAAAATGACACAGTTTGTAGTAGGAAAATATGTTTATGAAATGTAAATCTAAAGTCAAAGTACAAGCACTAATAAAATCAGAAGTGCTGTTTATTGACATGGGTATGAAATTGTGGTACAAAATTAGTTTGTTGAGATGAATAAAACACCCTTGCTTAATTTGACTTGCAGACATGATACCCCTTAGAGCATGTTCAAACTAGTGGGGAATTTTCCTGTGATGTGTACATATTTATGTAACTACAAACGGATTTTTTGATTTACTGTAGAAGTCTGGATTAGTAGTCACTATTCCTGCCAAAAAATTAATGCAAAATGTAGAAGATAGAGGAATAGCTTGGAATCAATAAACCTTAATGCTTTTAAGGACTTGAGAAAAGTGTGCAGGTGAATTCCTATTTTTCAGAATTCTAGTATATATATTGTTAGTAAACATTAGCAAATCTGCTTCCTTTCAGTAACAATGAAAAGAGGGCAACTACTTAGTCCATGTATTTGTTACTTATTTTTAATTTATTCTATTAAAATAATGAGCGAGAGTTTTGAGAATTTTACGTTTTCTTTGTTTAAAACTTCAGTCATCCATACTCAGAAGCTGTAAAGCTTGTATGCACTGTATATGGATTTATGGAGACTTTTTGTCTTTTGTAATAGCTATGTGTAGTTGCAAGGGGAAAAACAATGCAGTAGAGCACTGAGAGAAAAATGTTCTTTCTGAATGAAACTGTGAATGAGAATTGTTAGGGATTATTTTGTCCATCTTTGAGATTCTACTGCTGTTGGCTTGAGATTATACTCTGAGAAAAGTATACTGTCTGCTCCTTTGGAGCATGTGTTCATCACTCATATATATGCATCCACCAATTCATGTGATGAATTTGAAAGGTAATAAAGCAAAATTATAATGCAAAAATGCAAAGAATGTAATGCAGAACATGCAGAGGGTAAGCATTTGGTTTCTAGACTGTAGGAACATGCCTACACATATCTGAGAATGCATTACTGCTTTATAAAAAAACAAGTAGGGTACTTCAAGTTGGTGGGTATTACCCTGCATGTAGCTTATATGCTGGAACAAGTACTAACGTGACCATTTGTGCGTGTATGTATTGTATTTCCAGTTTGTTTGATAGATTAAAAAAAAAACAACCAAACCCCCCCCCCCCCAAAAAAAACCACCCCAGATATGTTATGCAAGTACTCCAAAGCCATTTTTAATTGTTTATCAATATTTTTGTCATTAAGTCAGTTGTTTTGATGCCTAGAAGATTAAGTTGCCTGTTGGGTAAGTAGGGAATAGTAGCGTGGCTTGAACGGCAGGGTAATAGTGAATTTAGATTCCACTGCTTACAAATTCACAAATTATTTTCTTGACTGCTAGAGACACTTTTCAGGCAGAAGAAACCAGGAAGTCAACCAATCTTTATTTGTGTGTGTGTGAATTGCTTAAATAAGTGTGAAATAGACATAAATGTACTTTCAGTTCTTCAGATGTTTTTATTATGTGTAAGACCTTGCAAAGAGTTTGTAGAAGTTGTGTCCGCTTCCTGCTGCTGTGATTGCAAAGCACCTTGCTGGAGACTTGTCAATTATATGGATATGGGATATGTAGGAACAGTTTATAGGAACCTGTGTGCTATTCAGAGATAAATAACTGACAGATGATAAATCAGTTCCCTCAGGTGGGCTCAGATTGAAAACTGAATGGGTTTTCTTATCACTGTTTATGGCTATCTTGTGCAACAGAAAGTGGGCTGAGCGTTTATCTACTCAGTGTATTTACTCTGAGTATCTACAAGAAGAGCATCCCTACACTTCTGTTTGTAGGGTACCAATGTTTCTCAGTGAAAAACAGAATACACGACTTGTTTATGATGTTTAGATACCAAACTGTAGTGCTGCTCACTTCTAGATTAGTAAGAATGGTCCGTTGGCATAAATTAAGGGCAAGTTAGTGTTCAAGTTCTAGTAGTAATCACATTTAGCCCTTCTTCTTTTGGAAGTGTTTATTATCATAATAAATAAGGAGGACTTTCAGCTTCAGTACAGTAATCTGCACCAGCTTGTTCAATTTAAAACAACATTGCTTTTTTCAAGTAATGGAATTTAGAAAACATGGGTTTTTTTAGGCTGTACTGCTGTACTTTATTTTTTTTTTGTTAACATGTGTAAATGCACTAAAAACCTAATACATAAAGTTTAATTAGTTTTTGTTCCACTTCCTGTTTTCACATGCTGCACCTTTTATCCATCCAATGCGTCCTTTTGTGACAAATCATCCTGATTGATATGCTTGTGCAAACACTATTAGTTGAGGAAAGTGCTTTTGTGGAGATTTGTTCCTTTGATCTTATGAATTCTTTAGTTTAATATTGTCAGTGGCAATGTTGTGCGGTTACTGAGTAATGTCATGCAGCTGTCTACCTCACTTCCAAAAGAAGTAATCAGACTTAAAAAACATTTAATGGAAATACGATGTAAACTTTTTCTCCCGGTAGAATTGCAAAAATCATTGCATAGGACCTTTTATGAAGGATTTGTACATGTAAAACCATACAAACTAAGAACACTTTTCTCCAAGTGCCAGAGGGAGAGCGAAGAAAGAAGTTTACCTCTATTAAACTTCAGAGTTTATGTCTAATAATTAAACATTATTAGTCATTTTGTTTCATCTGTTAGAAGCATCCTAATCATCTTTGAAAATGTGCTTAAAACAAGAATATGATTTTCAAAGTGAAAGGTTTTCTTTTGTCAGCTCTTGTAGTTGTTGATTTTTTTTTTTTTTTCCCCCATCATATGCAGTTAAGAGGGATAGTTTTTTGTTGACTTTAAGTAGTTGGTATTATGGAAGAAATACCCGTATTTTTTCTATTTTATTATGTGTTTTTTTTTTTTTTAACAGGATATTTTAGGTTAATATTCTCTTGTCTTCTGTATTTATTTCAGACAGATTTAAGAACAATTGGCAAGAAATTCCTCCCCAGTGACATCAATGGTGGAAAGGTGGAGAAGGTAGACAAGATTTTTACTTCACTCTTTCTGTGCTTTGTGATTTCTGGGTGATGACAACCTTATATGGTGCGTTAGTGTGGTTTTGTTTTTATTTCATCTACAAAATAACACCAATATTTGACTATATTTTAAGATAAACATATGAATGTATTAGTTTGCCCACTCAACTTCATAAAGAGAGGACTGTTTCTTTTTATTTATTCTCAACTTTGAAATGCTTGAATAAATGTGAACAATCCTAGCAAGTCAGTTTATCACTCAAAAGTCATTTAACTTATTTGATCTTGACATGGTATCAGTTGTTTTTTGTCCCCCCCCACCCTTGTTCATATGAGGGCAACAAAGCAGGTAAGGAATAAAGCAAAGCAGCTGTGTTGTTGTGATACATAGTGATGTATGTTGATGCTGTATTACTTGATATACATGATTATAGCTATACACTTTATGTAGTTTTCCTATGGCTAAGTATCCTGTAGGTTATGTGGATAAACCATGTTAGATGGTGTAAAACTTTATATGCTACGGAATAGCATTATACTCGAAACTTGGGTGTGGTAGATCTTTGAAATATGTTGTATGTTTAGATAAAAATTAAATTTGGCACATTCAGTACACCCTTCATTTTTTCTTCCTTGCATACAGGTAAGAGAGTGAGTAAATGAAAAAATCTTATTTTAAACCTAGTAGTAGTTCTCCATTCAAATCGTTATCCCGGGGTTCCAGATATTGACAGTCTGTATCACTAATGTTAAAGTTCTGGGGAAACATATTTCATTACTGTTGAAATTCAAGTAGTGATAAATCAAGGTGACTTTGTTTTAAGAAAGCAGGGTTAATGAGAGGGGCTGTTAAAAGCTGTTTGGATTCCCACCCCCCCCCCCCCCCCCCCCGTACTGATGCTATTGTCTGAATGGAGTGGTAGACACTGGCTTCCATGAGAACAACAGCAGGAGCATTATTGTCAGATATGAAAAACACACTTGAGAGATAATGTATTGCAGAATTAGAATTTTTAGCAAGACAGCAGTATATACATGAAACATTACTTATTAAAGTAAGTTTATGGAAGAAGTTTTAATAACTTACTTTGTTATTGTGTGGAGCTACGTCACCAATTTTTGCACTATTCCTTTCTCAGTGGTTTAATTGGAGTAGTACTGAATTCTGCATTTCAGATCATGTAATATTCACAAGGTCCAAATGTACTCAGTTAAATGTAATTCTCCAGAGTATTAAGCTTGTATATATGGTAATGCTTGCCTTATTTAGTTTTGCTGTTGAAACATGATTTCAGTTCAGAGTTACTTTAGCAATACTGTTTTTTGAGTTCTGTTGCGTTATAGTAGGATTTCTTTCGAGGTAGTTGTTCAGTTTTCATTCATTACTTGAGAATATGCCTAGTAACTTGTCCATTTCCTTGAGAGGGAATGTTTTCTAAATTTCTATTATGTGGTTCAAGTGGTTAATTAAAGGTAAAAGTGTCATTAATTTCCTCAAAGTTTTGATGGATGTTATATTTGAGAATCTACTTACATGCTTTGAAATGTTTACTTCTGGTTTAACTGCTCAAGTCACCACTTGGGTTTTTCATGTTTCTCAGCTGAAACTAGAGAAGCTGCAATTGTGCCATTTGTTTCCACAAAATAAAAAACACAAAACCTCTGCACAAAACAGAGGAATGTGTACTTGAAAACTGTGATGGTTAGTGCTTTTGAAATACCTGTGAGATAACAGCTACCCTTTTGTGGGAAAAACCTCCTGCACCAGTACACACACAAATACATCTCTATATTTTGTAAAACTGAATATGTCAGAAAATGAAAAGATGGAAAAAAGTGAGAAAAATCTAGTTATAATTTTCAAAGATCCCTATTAAACTTGCTGCTCTTCCTCAAATGGTATTTGTTAAAATGTAGGGACTTACATACTTCTATCAATATTGTTAAGGACCTAGATTTCTTTACATGTGAACTTCTAGTAAAATTTGGTTTCATCTGACTTTAATCAACTATCTTTATTTAGATTACACATCTTAGAAAATATTTTTTTTTAAAAAACAAAAACAAAAACAAACCAACCCCAAACGCCTGCAAAGCATTCAAAATCTTCCAGCTTTTGAGAAGTAATGATTGCACAGAAAAAGTCTATGTTTGAGCATGGCTCCTGTTTATAGTTTTCAGACCAGATTATCAGTGTACTTTGCTTTTACTGTACTGTTTTCTTTTTATTTTTTGAGTAAGCTAAAGTAAATCTGACTACTTAAGTTCTGCTATTTAGCCTGCAATGAATGCAAATATTCTATGCTATAGAACTGTGTGTTTATAAAGGAGAATATCTGCATTATACAAGTAAGTGATACGGTTGGGACAGGAGTGACTTGTCAATTTAATCTCTCTGTATACCAAGCATTTGTGGTTCAGAAATTCTTCGGGAAACAATAGAAAACATATGCTACTATTGATCCTCTCATCCCAAACTAGGATCAGTGTTATTTCTGTATCTTGAGAATGTACACTGTATTTCCATCTTGCATAGAAAATAACTTTATTTTGTAGTATTAGTGTCATAGGAAAATTTATAGCTCTGTTTTGTATGGATTTAAAAAAAACCAATATTACCAGCGTTAACCACAAGATGGCCCCTTTTGCATAGGATTTGAAAAAGCTGAACCCTCCCATTTCCACATAGGTGACTATATACCGTAAATATATGATAAGTATTTTTGATGGAATAAAAATGCAAATAAGACTATGAAGTTGTAATGTATAATTTAGTGATGATGTTACTTTTAAGGCGTAAGTGATTTTCTTTTGAGCATTTGTGTTCCATTACAATGGAAATATTCATTCCAGAAGAACCATTCAGAAAGGATTTTATTTCTGAGCTCAGAGAGATGCTTTCCACGTACTGACAGATTGATAGTGGGCAGTTGAAACATAAGTTTCAAGCAATTCTAACTCCTGTTTATGAATACTCACATGCTTCCCAACAGGGCAGCCTCTTCGAGTATTCTACCAGCCTCAGTGTAAAACATTTTTTCCCAATATCTCATCTAAATCTACCTCCCTCTATTTTAAAACCATTACCCCTCTTCCTGTCACAACAGGCCCTACTGAAGAATTTTTCCTCGTCTTTCCTGTGGGGGCCCCCTTTAGGTATTGGAAGGTAGCTATCAGGTTTCCCCAAAGCCTTCTCTTCTCCAGGCTGAAAAGTCTGTGAAAATAATTGTGGTGTTAATGTGGTGTATATTTGAGAAACCTGCACACTTACATTCCTCTTTTCCCCTGGTTTTTGAAATGACATGTAGTTTATTAAAGAAGCAGACACTGTTTTCCAAGTTCAGTGAATGTGCAGCTCTACTTTATTGTACTGTGTGCTTGACACTGTAGACACAAACCCCTGAACATATTGGCATATATGTTCATAGTTAGCCTAGCCCTCATTTCTTTGCACTCCAGATTTTTTAAGGGATCTACTGAACAATTGTTTAAAACCAAAAGCAAGTACCTAGAACTGGAATTTGCTCAACACTTGTGAAAAGAAATTGCCATCATAGTAAAGCTGTTCAGCTGGGTGACAAACCTAGTTGTGGTTAATTAGAAATGCTTCTCATTTGCCTAATGGTTCTTCACCTTTACTTCAAAACCACCGTATAATGTTAAAAACTGTTAGCGTTAATTCATTATAAGGGTAGGTTTTTGTTGAAGCAACCCATAGGTGTGGTGCTGGGTTCATTCACTACTATAGAAAGAATCTTTCTGTCCAGATACCCTAGAAGAGAGCTTTTTGTGTAGCTTTTGCTGTACTTGACTGATGGAGGAAGGGAACTTGTTTTCATACTATATATTTGATTATCCAGTTTTGCTTCTGTTGAAATAAAGGGAAAAAGATTCCATTTGTGTCAGAAACAGAACTGATCTTTTAGTAGTTATTGAAAGAAATAAGGTTCAGTCAGCATTTGCTAAATATACTGTTTTTCTTATTTATGCTCTTTTCTTCAAACACTCAGTATTAAAGAAGAAAGATAAGAGAGCTTTGAGTTTCAGTATATTCCAAATAAACAACTTATTCAGCTTTTGAGAAGTCCTCCATCCCTAATACTGTATTTTCCATGTTTTGATTTGAAGTCATAAACAGTACAGGTGACTTCAAATTTTAAACTTATTTGAAACTATCAGGAAACTTAAGTGGAAATTTTAGTTTATATTACTGGCTATTGTCTTAAGATCTCAAACCCATTTTAGTAGTGACCTCTGTAGGGTGCTGCTTTTGCTCCTTTAGTGACTGTTTCCCTGCTTCTGTTAGTACAATGTCATGCTTTGTTGGTATTCCAAAGTATTCTCATCCTAAATAAAGTTCCTGTTTCCTCATATTCTAATTTATCTAGTTTCAGTGCTTCTATTGTGTTATTTATTTGTTTCTCTTTTCTTTATATATATTTATGTCCTGGTTATCTGCTCTCATTTTGTTTCTTCTGGGCTACCTGTTCCGTCTCACAGGGAAGCAGATGATGAAATGTACACTTCTCATCTTTTCTGCTGTCTTTTAGGTGCTAGAGATCAATTGAGCAGCAATAGATTATTCATTTTTATTTATCAGAGGGGTCAGAATGACTGTACTATAACTGAAATGTGATGAAGTGGTTTGGTTGGTTGGTTTTGGTTTGGTGGGGTTTTTTTTTGTGGTTTTTTTTTTTTTTTTTGAGTGTGGAGTGGAGTTTGTTGGTTGGTTGTTTTTGGGTTTTTCTTTGTTGTTGTTTGTTTTTGTTTTGTAACATAAACTGTAGTAGTGATGTCCCTTGAATTTGTTACCTTCTATTTGCACGTCTGAAGAAGTTGTGTTTCTAGTTAGTGTTTGCAAACTTAGTCTTCAAAGCTGGTTATTTCTTTCTTGTGAACACTTTGTCAGTGAGACCGTGAGGTGCAGCATGTGAAATCCACAGTATGTTGGAAGTGACAATAGTTGCAGTTGTGTGTGTTTGCTCCTCCGGTTCTTTTCATTCAGTTCTTTTCCAAAATTGATCTTGTAGAGATACATCACAACCATTTCTATGAAAAAACTGTTTTTATCATGCTTTAGAACATGCAGTACATGAGTGATGGAAATTGAACATTGCTGCCTCATCAAATTACACTTTGCTTTGCCTGGGGGCATCTGTTAGTGTGTCTAGATATTACAGTGTGTTTGCTTCATGGTGTTAACAGTTCTGTCTTTCCTGTTTTGCATATATAGCTGGAAGGGCCATGTGTTCTGCAAATACAGAAAATACGCAATGTTGCTGCACCAAAGGATAACGAAGAATCTCAGGCTGCTCCCAGAATGTTACGTTTACAGATGACCGATGGACACACAAGCTGCACAGCTGTAGAGTACAGTAGCATGTCACAAATAAGGTGGACAACTTTCTTTTCAAAGTTTTGCTTTGATAGTTAAATATCCTTAAAATAATGGCATTGGCCTTAGTAATATATGGAAAAATGGACTGAAAAAACAGCTTTCCTGAAATTTAGTATATAAAGGAAAATGTTAAATTCAGCATGCAAAGGTGTATATGAATGTACTTTACAATACTGTTTAGGCTGAAGTACATAATGGAACAAAGAGGATTTTTGCAGCCATCTGCTGAGTCAGAGTTGACATGCACACAACATTTTGGATGTGTGCAAACTTGAGCCAAATTCCCAGTTTTCAGTAGTAGCAGACCTTTTGTCTGACTTTAGCAGCAGGGTCACAAACCTGACACACCTTACTTAATGCAACTAGTACTGCTTTACTATGGGCAAGGCTTTAACTCTGATTGAATTAGTAGATATTTCTTCAGTTAAAAATGAAGAGTGAGAGTGCTAATTTCTGTTGAATGTGGAGATTTTTTGTGTGTTTGGTTATGAAGATGCTGAAAATTAAGACTATCTCTAGTGTTTAGTCTCTGGAGTCATGTTGTGCTTTGCTCTTCACTCTAGTTCAGATTGCTATGATTTAAAAAACCTTCCTCTTTCTTTCTCTGCTAGCTGCAACAGTTAGATACGGATGTATACATCATTTTTAAATGTCACCTTTTACTGTTAAACTGTTCCTTCTGAGCAGGAGCCAACTTGCAGTTTAGAGTGATGCTGTCTTAAAAGGTAGAACACTTAGTAATATTTTAATTTTAGCTTGAGCCAGCAGAACTTGGAATATCATATTCCAACATTAATATAAGCAGAGGAGAAAAGGAAGGTAAACAGACTGCTCTGTAAGTAGATTCTAGATCACAAAATACTTAAAGAACACCCAGGAAAAGACATAATTTGAAAGCTTTTAGATAAAATCTCAGAAATGTCAGAGAACTTATCACTCTGTAGTAATGATGTGGGCTCTTATTTTCAAGTAACATTGTATGGAAAATTAATTTGTGTTGTATGTGGTTGTTTCAGGTTTGAGGTTGGATTATTAACCTGGAGTAATATGCTGTTTCGCTACATATCGTTTCTCTAAATGAATAAAAATCAGTTTTATTTTAAGTTCTTCATTACTATAGTTTCTGTTTACCCCCCGCCTTTGCATAATTTTCATTTTTTGCCATATTTATTTCTTGTCTATTTTTTCTGATATCATTTTCTTTGCTTCTATCAGAACAATATTGGAAATCCATTAATATTGCTAAGGTTAATGCAAGTAGTGCTGAAATTGGCTGACCCTGCTGTGAATGTTCCTCCCTGTGTAGTATGGTCCTGTGATTGCACCAACAGCTTTAGCATATTTTAAAGAGGTTATTGTCGCTCAGTCGAAAGGCTATAACTGACTGTGTCCTGTTTTTCACAAGAAAAATAATAGTTTCCAGATTGTGCTTCTTGTCATATCTTTCAGTTACGTAGATGTGTGATTCTTTTATACATCTGTTGTTGTTTTTCGTAGGGTAGATTTACATGATAAGAAGCTGAGGTACCTCCCTGTGGGACTTGATCACAGAGTTTTTAAATGGTAGAGTAATGAGAGAAACAGCACTGCAAGATCATGTTTTTTGTATTTATTCTGGTACAGTCCGGGCTGTTAGTAATGTACAGAGAGCTGTTCTCTTTGTTTTTTCCCCAAGTTAAATGTTTGAAACAAATGAGATGATTAACCATCTGGAAATCTATTTATTAACTATAAATGCATACTAGGATGAGAAACTTAGAAAACTGACTTTGAGACATCTTCTGTTAGTCTAAACAAATCACATCCTTAGTGTGGTATTGTTAAATTGGATTTTAAGCGAACAGACAATTTGCAACCATTCATCTCTGTTAGAATCTAATTTGCAATATGGCATTTTTGCGTAATGAATGGGAAGTGTTCCAGTAAAGCTATTGAGAAGTACTGTGCATACTGAAGGAATTGTTGCAAAGGTTTTTGATGCTAATTTTTTATGATGAAATATGACAGTGGTACAAGTACAGTAAGTGTAGAATTAATGTGGTTTTGGTGGCAGAATATTAATACATATATTTGAAATATTTGGTTTTGTTTTTACTTCTAGCCTGAACACTCCACCTGGAACAAAAATTAAGCTTTCAGGAACTGTTGAAGTGAGAAATGGATTCTTGCTGTTGGGTGACAGTAACACAGCAGTTCTCGGAGGTGAAGTGGAGCATCTTATAGAAAAGTGGGAATTACAAAGGGTGAGGTAACACCACTGGAAATATTTGTCTTATGGAATGCATGTTACATTTAATGACATCAAGCTTAATGTGTTGACTGTGAGCTTTCATATTATAAGCTTTTAGAACTTTCCTGTTGCAATATTTTTAGAGAGGCAGCCAAATCCATGTAAATAGGCCTTATGTGTAATGTTGCAAATGAAATTTTAAGTGATCTTTGCCTCGGAATTGATTCTTTTCATAGTCTGCAAGAATTGAAAACAATAATCAAACGGATTAAGTTTATTTCAGTGTAGTCATGGGTGGTTGCTTTCCTGAACAATGTGTTTGGTATAAAAATTATATTATAGAATTATGCCTTTTACAGTTATCATCTACAGACTACATTTTTGAGACAAAAATAAATATAATAAATGTATAGAAAGCATTGAAGTTGGTAACCTTAAGTATGAATTCTGTGTTGCAGATTTCATCAGTGCTTTGTAAATTTGTGATTGGAAAGAGAAGTTGGAAGTTATAAAATCTTTCAACAAGCTATAAATGCTTGTGAGCCCCTTTACTCTGTTCCAATAGAACAAAAGTTGCTACAGGAAGACTTTTTCATGTATTTCTTCACAAATGAGTGGAAGTTTCTAGGGCAGGAAGTTGTGACCCTGCTACAAACAGTCCCAAATACTTACCTAATCAACTATTTCTACTGCTATACAGATATATATTTATATTTTTATGCCCGCGTCTCTGAAACTGAGTAGCTGCTTATGAATATGATGGTCATTTCTGTGTAAAGTACTTGTTTTGTTGTTGCTGATGTTAAGTTTGGCACAGCTGTTTTTGTTACAGCTAGCCTTCTTCGGCGTTCATTTGTGTTTTATCGATTTGAGCAAAATCCATATTTATTTGAATGTCTTAGTTACACAGTGTCTACTCTAGTAGATTCTGTTTGGCATCCTTCTGTGTTTTTGTAGTTGAAAATAATTTTTTAAAAACATTCCTGGTTTTAAATGAAGCTACCTGCTTGATTAAAAAGAAGCTCCTGGGGTCAACAGAAGAAATATCCCATTTTATAATTTTTATTCATATTCAGTGTAAAGTCTTGTGAGTTCTCCCTCCAGTTAAAAACCACTAATTTTTAAGATTGATAGGGACAGAAGAGAGACATGTAGAAGTAACGTGTTCTTAAGAATGACATCTGATCGATAAGAGAAGAGTTAATAGAATTGGTCAGTTTCATTGATGATACTTTGGACAGTCTGTTTTCATGTTTCTTCCATCTGGGCTTCAACAAATAAATATTGCTTTATAAAATTTAGTTTGATTTTGAGGTCAATGTCAGGAAATAACTCAGAACATATTCTGTTTACAAGAAAGTAAACCATTTAATAACTATTGACATGCTGATGATGCTTCCAGCACTTGCTGTTAGCCAGTTCTGTTGGCTTTATGCAGCATGTTTAAAACAGAGGTAACTAAGTTTTCACCGATTGTTCTGGTAAGATCAAGTATAGAAAGTTAAGTATTGCCTATTGCTGTTCCCTCAGTTCTCTGGTTCTGTCTTGCAGTTTTCTGGAGTATTTTTTTTTTTCTTTTTTTTTTGACGAGGTCACAGCACATGATCAGGTTCCCAGCATAAATGTGTCTATGTCAGAAAAGCTCTAGGTGACAAGAAATCAGTTTGGACAGGTGAACCATGACCAGTGGAAATTGTAGTTGCATTTCTGTATCCGGACTGACAGCTAGACAGACAGCGCTCAAACAAGTCTATAGAAGCCAAATGCTACTTTGATAGCATTTTCCTCATGAACTTGATGTTTCTGTCCTGTTCAGAAGGGTTTAGAGAAGACAACGGTTGACAAGTAAGCAAGATTGTCAACTCTTAGAGATATTTGAGCGAGGACACTGCCACTCCTTGTCCAATCTTGCCACTGAAACTTAAATGAAGTGTTGAACTAGGTTTGCATAAAAAGACAGGAAACTTATATTTGTGTGGCTATTTCAAGTTACATGTTTTGAAGCCTTTTTTTTTTTACTTTCTACTACAAGGTCTGAGAAGTGTTAATTAGACTTCTTATGTAGATGATAAAAATATGTTTCTTTTATACTTACTAAAATAGTTACTGCTATTAAGTCAAATAATATTAGAAAACTTTAGAACTAAAGCCGTTTGTCCAGTCTTACATTATTGCCCGTGCACCTATCTATCAGCTTCTAGTTGCATAGTTGCATTACCATTTTGTTCCATTCAGAATGATGTTTGAAATTGCTTTTGGGAGAAATCAAGTTTTAGTAATGAAAGACTCGCACTACAAATATAGTGCATGTGAAATGAATGCAGTAATACCCCACTGCAGAGATAGTTCACGTGGAATAAATGTGGTATTCTTATTCAATTATGTCATAAAGTAATTCTTGCCTAGAAATTTCCATATTTCTTTTAAGTGTCACTGTTTAAGTGACAGTAAATAAATGAGTAAGGAGTAAATGAGAATACTTTATATTTTCAAATAGTCTAAAAAAATATATATTCACAGAGTAACAATGAGTCATGGACTTCTTCAGTTGAGAATACAGTTTCAAATAGTTATTGTTTCATAGTGTTCCCATTGTTCTGGTGGTGACTGGTGTTTCAATCAGTGAGGATCAGTATCTGCGAGATAATTGGTGGTACCCTTCTTATGATAGAAGGGTACTTTGTATTGCTATTAGACAAAATATCATGATCTATAAGTGAAGGCTGAAGCAAATTTTGCTGAGGTGATTGGTGAGACTGTTTCATAGGCCCTTTTATTTTTGAAACATACAATCTGACAAATGATGAATTATCTGAAAGTAAAGTTCTGTAGTATACTTAATGATTCTTTTATTTTGGTGAAGGTGAGGCTAAATGTTGAGGTATCTGATGGGAAAAGGGAGAAGTTTTATGTATATTTCAAAATTCATGTTAGAAACAAGCGTGAGAGGATAATAGTATATAAAATCTAGGAGTTCAGTCTTGTATCGTAAACCTTTGTTTCTTAAGAGATTCTCTAGGAAATATTTTTTTGATGTCACAATCCAAATACAGCAGAAAGGGTAAAAGAAGCATAGTAAATGTATTAATAACAAAATTTATTGTAAATTATAGTTACTGCTCTGCTACAAGCAAATTAATTGTTAGTTAAAAAATGTTTTTCTTGTTGCCAGTTTACTTTTTATTTGGTGCAAAGTGAAATTTAGTTTCTAAACCAATTGTTTTCATTTTTCAGCAGACAGTGCTACTTGAGAAGGAAGTGTCAAGGCTGTTATTTACCATTAGACAGAGTTCTTGCATAAAATTGTTATCCAGAATAAAATAAATTGTTATGATTCAAAATCCATGTAGCTAAATGTTATTAAATATGCAGTCAATTTTAAGTGCTTTGTTGCTGTTTGCTAAATGACACATTTGAGCAGTAGTTTGGAATGCTCTTTTTGTTATGATTCTGATTTGAGAAAGGTAAAAAAAAAAAAGGTGTGATGGAGCAGAGGGGGGAAAAATACCTACCTAATAAATTAATCTTTTTTTTTGGTGTTTTAAATTAGTGTTTTGTTTGTTGATGTAGGACATAATTATAAAAAATACAGCTGCATCAACACCTTATGCATGTTTTTCCTGATTACAGGACATGAGAAATTAACTATGATAAACTGCTTGAGTTCTTAAACTATCATATAAATATTATTATAATTTGGTTCAGTCTTGGAGTTCATTACAGAATTGCCTACATTTCTCTAGATCCAAACAAACAAAAATCCCTGTAAGGTTTATTGTACTGAGAGTGCCTACCCTGGGGAAGCAGAGCGGCTTGGCCGTGGAGTGGTTGTTGTACTGTGCTGCTTCAGTTAATAGATTCGGGAAGGTATGAGTGTGCTACAGTTGTGGGCCCTTGGTTAGCCCGCAATTCTAAGGCAGCACTTGAAGTGAACTGATTAAAACTAAAGCAGAAAAATTTTATGATTTCTGCACTAAGCGCTTTTTTTTTGGATAATTTAGTGAATACTTTAACAGTGTTTTTTACTCCTCTGAGACATGAGGAAAAGGATTTTTAATATATTTTTTTTTTTTGAATGGCATTAATAACCATAAATGATTTTGAAAATGGTGTTTGGTTCCTGAATAAAACTAGTTAACTTGAAGAGCGGACTAAAAGTTTTGATTTGGGTATTAGCCAAATTAATATATCACTTATTTTAAGAAAATCTCTGACACTGTAGTGGCTTAAAGCATATTCATGTTTATACTACAGTTCTCATATGACAGAATTAAATTAATTTTACATCAGGGTAATAAATATATAGATAAATGTCATATATAGCCTTAAGTAATTAAAACTTTCTCTGCCAATGGGGAGTAGTAAATTATGTATGTAATCATGCATGACTGTCCCAGTGGGGAAAAAAAGGACAGTAAGAAATGAAGAACAGATGCATTATAGAAAATACAATTTTGAAGCATTTTAATAGCATTAAGGACCTATTCTTCCTTTTACCATTTCTGAAACCAAGTATTTCTGTGTAATACAAAATAATTAACACATAACCAAATGTTGATTCCAGTGAATTTCATTATCTTGTTGGTTACTGCTTTTGTCACAATTTGTAAAGAAAGAGAAAAAGTTCATTGACTATGAACAGATATTTTAATACAATGTCTTACAAATTCTTTTTTGTTACTGTTTTTAGTGACTAGTAATTTGAATTATTTGAGAATACTTTGTTTCCAGGCCTCAGTCACTGATTGCCTGATTGTGGCTGAGAGTTAAGAGCACTTCTGTTCTAGAGATATATATTAGTAATTGTTATGCTTCTTGTTATGGTCTTTCAATGCAAAGATCTGCTCATCAATTTAGCATATGTACTGTACTTTTCATAATGCCATAGGGGAGATTTCCTAGTGGCACAATATTTTGTTTCCAACAGTGGCAAAAAGAGATAATTTTTAAGGACAGCACACAGCCTGAGCTTTTATACAGCCTTAGCATCCAGAATTGTTGTATTATGTTTTTTTTAGGGGATACAGTCCTGACTAATCCTTTCAGTATTTGCTTATGCATGGGTTCATGAATTTCACACAATGGTTGAGGTTGGAGGGGACCGCTGGAGGTCATGTGGTCCAACCCCCCTGCTCAAGCAGGGCCACCTAGAGCCGGTTGCCCAGGACAATGTCGAGGCAGCTTTTGAATATTTTGATGGAAACTCTACAACCTCCCTGGGTAACCTGTGCCAATGCTCGGTCACCCTCACAGTAAAAAAAAGTGTTTTCTGATGTTCAGAGGGAACCTCCTGTGTTTCAGTTTGTCCCCGTTGTCTCTTGTCCTGTCATTGAGAAGAGCCTGGCTTCATCTTCTTTACAGTCTGCATTGAGGTATTTGTGTGGATTGATAAGATCCCCCTGAACCTTACCTTCTCTAGGCTGAATCGGTCCAATCCCTTTTTAAACATACGTGAACTGTATGCCTTTACAAACTCTAGTGGCAACAAGTTCACTGAACTCGATGTAAAGAAACATCTGCTACCTATTTGTCTGCTGCTTTTTTCTCTTAGTGTAGAGTTTGGTATATAACTGAATTTTCTGCATTTGCTGTATATGTTGCCTTCATGATTTTGCAAATTTTTGTCATTTTCTTCATCTCCCTGCTGCTCATCCAGCCTTCTTCTTAGGTTAAGTGCTCTAGGATTTTAAGTACGTAATTATTTTTTAAAAGGTTCGTCTTGCAAACTTCATATACTTTCTGAAATAGACACATTTATCATAAAAATCAGTTTTCTGTTTGCAGTTTATTAATCAACAATTTTCTTTTACAGAGTTTAGCAAAACATAATAGGAGTAACATTGGAACGGAAGGTGGTCCTCCCCCTTTTCTACCTTTTGGGCAGGTATAGTATACTATTTTTGTCTTTTTGAAAAAAAGCCCTCTGTCATGATACCTAGGGGCTCTGCTTCCAGTTAGATAAAGACTACCAAAACACCTTACACCAGGATGCCTTGGATGTAATAAATATATACCTGTTTAAAAACAATTGTGTTGATCCTGTCACTTTGTTGAGCCAATTTATATTTAATGTTTTTCCTCTCAATTTGAAACTTAAAATTTTATTCAGTATGTGGAGCCTTTGATTCTTTTGGTCAGGTCTTGTAAACGCTAACATAGTCTCCTCTTAAACACCAAAGTTATTTACAAGAATCATTGTAGCTACTTCATGAACTAAGCTTAAAATGTTAAGCCATTCTTTTTGGCCTTTCTGCTGGACCAGAGGAGTGTGCTTTCAGCAAAGACATCCAGATGTCCTAGGTGTATATTTTTGTGATAATATTCTTTAGATAAAGTTGTGCTATTCTAATGCAATAATACTTTTTTTTTTTTCCCCTCAAATGAGAGTAGGCAGAAGAGTTAATTACAACTTTCTCTTGCATTTTCAGAAATGTGCATCTCATGTGCAAGTGGATAGCAGAGATCTCGATCGCAGAAAGACTCTGCAGATGACAAATACTGTAAAAACTGTTGTGGATAATGATGAATTTGAAAAGCAGAGAACAGCTGCTATCGCAGAAGTAGCAAAGAGCAAGGAGGTTAGAATGCGTGTGCTGCAGCATTTTACTCACTGTGATCTTTTTTGTTCCTTTAAGTCTTTCTCTCTTAAATGACAAATGCTTTCTGATGTTTGCCTGCTTATAATTCTACCCATGTATCTTTAAAAAGATGAACCAAAAATAGAGTGTCCTTTTGGATTTATGGCTATGTTCTTATTTTAAGTGTATAATGTTTTATTGTAGATACGATTTTTATTTCATATGACTATTAAAAATATGTTTTGTACAATTTAGCTAATGAGATTTAAGTAATAAATGGAGGTTACCAATTTTCATCTACTTTTTTCAGTTCTCAAAACCTCATGATTCCCTGCATTCAGTCTGAAAGAATAGCTAGGAAGCTTAGTTCTAATGTGTCAGGTTTTTATGTCCTCTCTTTTGTTTTTCCTTCTAGCTTATCTTTCAGATTTGCTTGCTAAGTCATAGAAACTAGAGTTATGTACCCTTTTTACAGCCTCATTTGGGTACAGGGAGGAAAACTATCTACCTAATAAATTAATCTTTTTGGGGAGTTTAAATTAGTGCTTTATTTGTTGTTGCAGAGCGTAATTATAAAAAAACCACAGCTGTGTCAAATTTACTGCCCTTTTTTTTACTTGCTAAATATTAAGGCTTATTTTCATAAGTTCTGTTTACTGAAATGTTATTTTTGTGCTTATCTGAAGACCAAGACATTTGGAGGAGGTGGTGGTAGTAGCAGAAGTAACCTAAATGTGAGTGCTGGAGGGAATCGAAACAGGGAACTGTTCCAAAAAGAGAAGATAATAAAACCTGAGGGAAAGAATGAAGGTGTCTACCGAGAACTGGTAAGGTGGAAGACTTAAATGGAACCTTATACGTGTACTATTAAGAAAGGAAGAGAAAAAAAAAAAAAAAAAAAAAAAAGTAACAAAAATGAAACCAAAACACCCAGAGGAATACGGGCTTACCTTTCAATTTCTTTTGAAGTCTGTTTAGAATACTGAGGATGCATTTGTACCTTACTGAGATAGTTACAAGTTTAAATGTGATTTTTGTGGATTTTTTTTTTTAAAGTTGTCTTATCTAGTAAGATTTAAAACCAAGTCCTCACAAAATAGTAGTAGTATATGTGGTATAAGACATTACAGTATAGTTTTATTTTTTTGTTTAAATAAGCATGACAGTTTTGCGTGTTAACACTTATTAATTAATTTTAGACAGGAAGATGTTCATCTTTCAATTTCAACACATCAAATAATATTTTCATGTATCTTTTCTTCTGAATTAATATTTATTTTAATAATTTGGTTTCTTTGACGTTGAGAAAACTAAGTGTTACTCTGATATTTAAAATAATAAAGTAGAAATACTTTAGTTTTGACATGAGTGTGTCATGCTTACATGGTCACAAGTAGTGTTTCCTTTTGAGTAAGGCAGGTTACTGAAAAGTGAGAATCTGAACTGTGTCCCTTAATCCAAAACATCGCCTTGTAATGTATTTCATAACTTTATACTTACTGAGAAGTGTTCTTTTGGATCACTGCATTGAGTTAAATATAAGATGAGCAGTGATTGAAGCTTCTGTTTTGATTACTTCAGCAATCTAAAAGTTTATGATGGAGGAAGTACTTGTTATCAAGAACAACTCTGGAGAGGAGTTTCCAAGTATGCAATAACAGTTAACGATTCTGATTTGAGTGATGAAAGCAGACTGAAAGAGGCATCGCAACAATGTAGTAACTCGGTAAACCAGTATTAAAATATTGATAATAAATATAACTTATTTATTGTTGAATATTTTCCACCTTATTTACTTTTACCAAAGGTTTAACAATGAGAAAAAAAGACATTTAGGAACAGTAACTGCATATTATAATCTTGTTTGTATAGTATTTGTCGTCAATTTGCAGCATGGAGAGTCTCCAGGAGCGCTGCCTTCGGCACTGCACTTAGAAACTTCAATATATAATTGTAGAAACAGACTGAAAGGGCCTCAAGAGGTCATTTAGTCATTCCTCTGCCTGATGTAACACCAGTGGTGTATCTTGTAATTCTTGACAACTGTGTCTCAACCTAAATAGACTTTAAAAGAAACCCCAAGAAGACAGACAAATCCCCAAAAACATCAAAAAAACCACCACAGAAATTAAACTGAGTAATTGTTTAAAGTATTGTCTTTTCTATTTTTTTGATGAACTGCAGGAAATTTGTCTTTCATTGCATTAAATATCAGTACTTCTGGCTTACAAAACAGTACTATATCATTTAGTATATCTAGGTGCTCTTTAGAAGAAGCAGCAAATATGAACCCACTAAGCTTGTATAGACAGCCTTCTTCAGTTATAAGTAATGATTTTTTTAGATTAGATATTAGGAAAAAATTTTTTACAATGAGAGTGGTGGAACACTGGAACAGATTGCCCAGAGGTGGTGGATGCCCCATCGCTGGAAACATTCAAGGCCAGGTTGGATGAGGGTCTGAGCAACCTGATCTGGTTGGAGATGTCCCTTCTCCTTGCAGGGGAGTTGGACTAGATGACCTTTGAAGGTCCCAACCCTAACCATTCTATGATTCTGTTTTTAGATCTTAAAGCAATGGATAGTGTATTTGTTCTGTCTTTTTAGAATTATGACATCAAGTAGGTTTGATTGTTGTCTTTTATGTATATTGTGGACTTGTGTGTATATTTAGAAACGATTGAAGGTTTTTCAGCCATCTGGTGAGTTAACCTTCCAAGAAAACTGAAGCACTGTATCTTTAACTACAAAACAAAAAAACCCAAAGAAGTAATTTTTCCTGTTTATTTATGGACAGGCAATAGATTGCAGAAGTCAATCATCCTCCACTCTTAATAGTCCTTATAGTTTATGTCCTACAGTTCTGCCTTTCCAGTTTTGTGTAGAAGAAGCAAGATTTCTGCTGTGTAAATGAAGTTGAAGGGAGAGTTTTTGACATCCAGTGATGGTTAAGATACTAACTCCTTTCTCAAACGGTCTTTGTATCTGGAAAATTGCCATTCCCCCAGGTCTCAAATTGTGACCCATCCAAGATTATTATTTTTTTTTTTAATCCATAGCTGAGAGTACAGATATTTTATATATTAATTCCTTTCCAATTAGTTTTTCAATGTAGCTGTCATGCACATATTTTCCACTGCTGAAAGGAATTGATGCAGCAGTAATGACTAGAAATTCTCTTCTCACCTAAACCAACTACTTGCCTACAAAGGGGAGGAGAGTGAAGCAGATTTGTTGAGCAAGTTTCTCTCTCTGTTGGACCCTTGTTGCCATGCAGAAGAATCTAGGAGAATGGCCAAGAGGAGGAACATTTGGTCATTAAAAGGAATATTTCGTCATTAAAAATAAGACATTATTTAGGCAACTTGAAGTCAAACTCAGGTGGGATGGTGATTCCCTGTAGACCCTGAGGTTGTATTTCTGGCTCATTGGTCTTCAAAGACCTCTTAAATTGCTGTTCCTTTACTTGGTCTTTGAATAGTTAAATTAAGAGTATTATTGAGCTTGAGAATGAAGAAGGCTACATGAAAGCATTGGAGCTAACATTGCTGAGCAATTGGGGTAGCCAAGTGCTGCCAACTCATGTCTTGCCCATTACAGCGATTTTTGCATAGCTAAGCATAGTTAATGAAAGTTATTTGACTTGTGATAACTTCTCATTCTGCTGTATTGAGATACCTCTGTATTGAGATAGCAACCACAAACATGGATTTTTGTGGCTCTGCTCCCAAAAGGAGACCTGCTCATATCTGTTGTCCCAGAACACAGTGTGTAGCTGGAATTAAGACAAACGTTAATGTATTAAAACATCACGAGAAATAAGAAGTGGAGAAATTACATCATGAGATTGTGGAAAACAGGAGAGAGGAATGGTTAAATCTTATTTGTTATACAACTCTCATACAGTTTTAATTTAAATCATTCTAGCAATAAAAGTTAATGTTCTCTTAAGCAGTAGGAGAAAGAAGGGGTTGTGTGTCTTAAGGGCTAGATTCCATTTGCTTTGTGTTTTTATTTTTGGAGGGACATAATATGCCTGTTTTGGAACCGATAGACAAAGTGTTATGTTCATGGGACTCCAGTTAAGGACGTATTTGGTTACTGCTGTTGCAGGAGATGGATAACTGGCATCATTTTTGTTGGGTATGAGATGAAGGACAGAGGGCCTAGTCCCATTTCATGTTATTGTGTGTAAGTCTGCACTGAAAGAGGCAGTTCTCCCTTGAATGCTTTAAAGCATGGGACAGATGTAAGGTTATTTTCTGTCATTAATGCTTTGTGGTTCCTGCTTTGCATTTTTATTATCATGGTCTATACAATTTAGAATAAGAAAGTCTGTATTTCTGTGGAAGTAAATTGTTTGTATTTGCTTTCTTTTACAGAACTGTTAGCAATTACATTTTCTCCATGTTTTAAGAAGTCTATAACTAGATTTTGCATTGTCTATAAAAGCATTAAAACAGGGACAAATGGCTAGATTTTATGAGTATTACTTTGAAAGATTCCTCTCATATCAGAGAGACTGTGTTAGTCTGTCATACTATTCCAATGTATAGCGAAGGAAGAGGTAGACTAAAGGAGTTTGTGCTTGAAACCACATAGTAAAACTGAAACCTGATGATTAGAAATAATAGTAATACTATCAGAAAACTCTACTAGCCAGTTTTTTGGACCTAAGATAGATCATATGTGAAGATTTTATATAAAACTGAAATATTTATCATCAATGAAATTGTGTTTCTATTAAAAAAATAATGAAAAACTGAAGTCAAATCTGGTGGTTTTATAGAGTCTCTATTGTGTCTTATGATTAGTTCTGTGTGTGCCTTTTATTTCAGGTTGATGAAAAGGCTCTAAAACATATAACAGAGATGGGCTTCAGCAAAGAAGCAGCAAGACAGGCACTTATGGATAACAGTAACAGCCTAGAGGCAGCATTAAATTTTCTTCTGAACAGCAGTAAGCAGAAACCCATTCAGGGACCACCACCTAGAGGTAAAGTTTGCGAAGAAATGCTTTAAAACAGTGTTTATGAGCGAAGGCATTTGTGTATGGTAGATTACTGACATGGTTATAGAAGGGCATATCTGCATCGTTTTTTCCTGCAAATTAGAACGCATTTCAGACCTTAAAGCAAATACTTAAAAAAGGCCTCTATATTATATTCTTGAAAAAATTTTGTGTATTTAAAGTCACAGATTTGAATATTCTTAAATGGAAAATATCTGTATCTATTTTGTTTGTGATAGTTGGGATTTTTTTAAAGATAGAAAATAGAAACATTTTATAAATCAAATAATAACTTTAAAAAATTTATTTCCCACCCACAAATAACTTCTGGTGTTTACAGGTAAAGGGAAGGGCCGCGGCCGAATAAGACCTGAAGATGAAGAAGAGCTAGGAAATGCCAGACCATCTGCACCAAGCACACTGTTTGATTTCTTGGAATCCAAAATGGGTACTCTAACAGTAGAGGGTAAGTTTTGAAGTTCATTTATCTGGAACTAGGTGTTTCCTAGAACTTCCTCCACAGTCAGCTGTAAAAAAACCAAGGAGTGCTAGAGAGCTGTTCTTCCCCTTTGAAGAAAGATCAAATAAATCACAGTGGTGATTTGTACTTCTGTCTTGATTATAGGCGAGCTTAGGGTGGGTTTTTTCAGGCTTAGATGTTTAAAAGTCAGTAATTTTAAAAAAGAGGTGCCGTAAATACTGGTTTGTTAATCTGATATGTTAAAGGTTTTCACAACTTTAATGGACTTGCATAGTGTTCAGAAGCAGGTAAAGAAAAAAGGCATAACTGCAGTCCTACTTCCTCAGTTTATGAACAACACATTTTGTCTGCCCAGTTAAGAGTTTAGTAAATGTGATAAGCTAATTGTTTTTGTATGTCTTCTCTTTGTAAGGAAAAAAAAATCTTTTTGGCTGTTGTAAAATATTTACAACTACTTTGTCCTGGTTTTCCTGTTTAATAATGTAAGGAGTGAGGGAAAAGTAGGAAAGAGGGAAGCCAAATAATCCCTCAGGTTTAATGCAAACGATCTAAGATTTTTCTTTAATGTCCTTTTTAGTTACTTTTCTTTCTCAAGAAGCCACAGAAGAATGTTGTCTATGCACCAGGATGTCAATTTAGGTCTAAATCATTCAGTACTCTTTAACAGATAGATACATGGTTTTGTAGGCATTATGGTGTTAGTTTGACAGTTGGACTTGATGATCTTGGAAGTCTCTTCCAACCTTAAGGTTCTATGATTCGTTAAAAGAAAAAAAAGAGGAAAACTCCATGCATCCTGAGGTCTCTAGAGGCTACTGTAATATTAACGTAGAGCTCACAGTAGGCTGAGTAATAAGCTGAGATGATTTTTTCTTTTCTGTATGGCCTTGGAGGTGTTTTGGGGCCAACATTAAATAAAAATATCTGCTTCTATTATTTAACATGAAGGTTTTGTGATGGAGTGGTAATTTTTTCTTCCTATAAAATGACACTTTTCATAAAGGTTGAAAAAAGTTCATACTAGTTTATATCAACTGTTTGATGTTTTGGAGTTTTCTAAGGAATGAGTGCATTTATATATAATTTTTTTTTTTTTTTTTTTTTACTTTGAGTTACAAAGTAGTCTTTGACTGTTAATAACAGACTCTTGCTTTGTGTATTTTCACTGGATTTGGGCTTTTAAAAAGTGAAGAAAAAAAAAAAGATGGTATGGAAAAAGTGGAAAACAAGCTTACAGTAAATGAATGTGAACGAGTTGCCCTGTTGGGAAAGGTATGAACAGCTGTGATGTCAGTAGGCACCAGCGTTTGAAATGCAAGTAGAACATCCCTATTGCTCTGGTTAGTCGAGTCAGAGATGTTTTTGTTGAACGTGGGATTTTTGTTGTAGCTTACATGTATTTAAAAATTTGTACAAATTTGTCTGTTGTTTTTTTACTACAGCAGTGAATTTAAGGTTAGTTGTGTTTGAGAGTCATTACTGAATTAGAAATGAACCCATGAAGCCATGTAGACTCTGGCAGTGCATCAAAACTCAAATTTTCTCTGAGAACTATTAGGACTATCTGCTTTCTATTAAATGCATGACGTATGTTTTCAAGAGTTATTTTTGATAGATTTTTCAGAGCTTTGAAGCTGCACATTTACAGTTGCTACTTGCATAAGCAGTACCACATTTTGCATTAATAGGTTTGAATATTTTTTTGCACCTGTAGCAACTAAAGGTCAGCATATTCAGATGGAAGGAAACATAGCAGTATAGAAATTCAGTTCTTTGAGCTGTACAGAGGATGCCCTTAAACAAGAAGAAAGAGCAGCCAAGTAAAAGGACACATGTTTTGTCATAAAAAAACTTGCCTCAACAGATGGGCTCAGGACTTAGTGAACCTACCAGCAAACCAAGGAGTCTCTTGCTGTGCTGGTAGAATTAGATGCACTGTCAGCCATTTTAGAGTTCACTAAACATTTTTATGACATGCTATGGTTAAGCAAATGCTTTTCTGTTCATAGCTAAAAATGTGATGTCTTGTAGTACTTCTGATATTGTTGCTGTACCTGGGTTGAGTTTCATTGCAATAGTGTCTTTTTTGGCCTGCAAAATAAGTTGTTTTAAATATTTAAATCTTGTTTTATATTTTAGTTGAGTCTAGGTCTTGCTGAAACAGTTTGTACAAAGTGAACAAAAAAGTTACAATAGAATTCCTTTGCTTATGTATATTGTTTATAGTTTGTTTATGGTAAGTATCCACAAGTTTGACTTGCTTTATGAAATGTAGGTAGTTGTAGATGGAACATTTATATCATGAGTCTTCACTGTATTTGTCATAAATTTAAAATATTTAAAGAAAATATATCTCAAATACACAGGCATGCTGCATTAGCTAATATGATTTTGTAAACTGTTCAGGCAATGAATATAATCACATTTTCTAAAGCATGTATAGGGAATTATACTTGAGATACATCTTTTGGCAACTCATTTTGCTTACCAAAGATGAGTTTGATTTTTACAGTGAACAGAAATGACAACAGTGGTAGTGTTTTTCTCTCATAGTATAAACATTGATTTTTCTTTGGATAAGTTTTGTGCTTATATTGAGAGATTAGAGAAGGCTTTTATGTGTGACTGAAAGACATTTAAAGGAAGAATAATAGAAGTATTCCCTGTGAGATATATACCTTTTTTATTGTCAGTAATTTTGTAGTAAGTAAGTTATAGTAATTTTCCAAGAACTGTGAAATAAGTGAATTGCTTCTTCTAAAATGATACTACTGATTGATAGTGTTTGCTTAGGGGGACTTCTATGGTCCTTTGGGTTTAGTTTACATGTATGTAGTTAACATACTGTAGTGTAATAAAGCATAGTTTCATAGAATCATAGAATGGTTAGGGTTGGAAGGGACCTTCAAAGGTCATCTAGTCCAACCCCCCTGCAAGGAGCAGGGACATCCCTGACTAGGTCAGGTTGCTCAGAGCCTCATCCAGCCTGGCCTTGAACGTTTCCGGAGATGGGGCTTCCACCACCTTTCTGGGCAACCTGTTCCAGTGTTCTATAACTCGCATCGTAAAAAATTTTTTCCTAATTTCTAATCTAAATCTACGTCCCTCTATTTTAAAACCATTACCTCTCGTCCTATCGCAACAGGCCCTACTAAACAGCCTTTCCCCATCTTTCTTGTAGGCCCCCTTGAGGTAGTGGAAGACCGCTATCAGGTCTCCCCAGAGCCTCCTCTTCTCCAGGCTGAACAGCCCCAACTCTCTCAGCCTGTCCTCATAAGAGAGGTGCTCCAGCCCTTTTATCATCTTCGTGGCCCTCCTCTGGACCTTCTCCAACTGGTCCATGTCCTTCTTGTGTTGGGGGCTCCAGAACTGGACACAGTACTCCAGGTGGGGTCTCACCAGGGCACAGTAGAGGGGGAGAATCACCTCCCTCGACCTACTGGCCACGCTCCTCTTGATGCAGCCCAGGATGCGGTTGGCCTTCTGGGCCGCAAGGGCGCATTGCCTGCTCATGTTAAGCTTCTCATCCACCAGCACTCCCAAGTCCTTCTCCTCGGGGCTGCTCTCAATCCATTCCCCGCCCAGCCTGTATTTGTGCCTGGGATTGCCACGACCCAGGTGCAGGACCTTGCACTTGGCCTGGTTGAACTTCATGAGGTTGGCACAGGCCCACCTCTCCAGGTGGACCTGTCAAGGTACCTCTGGATGGCATCCCTCCCTTCCAGCGTGTCCACGGCACCACACAACTTGGTGTCGTCGGCGAACTTGCTGAGGGTGCACTCTATCCCACTGTCCATATCGCCGACAAAGATGTTGAACAGGGCCGGGCCCAGCACGGACCCCTGAGGGACGCCACTTGTGACCGGTCTCCACATGGACATTGAGCCGTTAACCACCACTCTCTGAGTGTGGCCATCCAGCCAACTCCTTATCCACCGAGTGGTCTGGCCATCAAACCCATGTCTCTCTAGTTTAGAGAGAAGGATGTCATGCGGGACAGTGTCAAAAGCTTTGCACAAGTCCAGGTAGATGATGTCAGTTGCTCGTCCCTTGTCCACCGATGCCGTCAACCCGTCATAGAAGGCCACCAAATTGGTCAGGCATGATCTGCCCTTGGTGAAGCCATGTTGGCTGTCACCAACCACCTCCTTGCTCTCCATGTGCCTTAGCATGGTTTCCAGGAGAATCTGCTCCATGACCTTGCCAGGCACAGAGGTGAATAGTGTTATCTGAATTAAAAAAAAAAAAAAAAAAAAAAAGTTATATTCTGTTCTTGAGTCATGGTTTTCTGATGAAATAACTTATTAGCTTTTTTAAGGAGTTCAGAAAGTGTTCTGATTATTTTTTGATTTAAAAAAAATATTTCTGCCTTTTTCCCTTCTGAAGAAATTATATTAGGTGTTCTTGCACTTTGTTACTTGGAAGTCAGTGAGTTTTATATTGGTTGCTCAGTTTCATTTTGTTAGTTTTTATTTTCCTTACTGAATGTGTCTAGCCCATAGGACTGTGCCTCTGTTTCTGTGCCAGGTTTTATTTTTATCTTACAGAGTCTACTTCAAATGGGTTTTTCAGGAAATACAGAGGCATATGCTGAATTGTAGGCTTTTTGTCTCTTTAAAAGTACTTTTTTTCTTTGCCAGGTTTGAGAAAACCTGTGCAGTCTTAATTCAAACACATCTTAAAAAGTAATTTATTGAAAGTGGTTTTTTTTCTGCCATTTTTATGCCTCTGTAGTTGAAAATAATCGCATTTAAATTCTTAATTATTAATTCTCTTAAATTCCATGCAAACTGAGATGACATGAGTGTCAGCAGTGTTTGCAGAGTGACGATATATCTGCGGTGATTATAGTTACCGCTGTGAATGGTGGTCAGAAATGAAACTACTAGAAACAACTCAAATATACAATGTTATATAGCCAAGAGTAAGGTCTCTTCATTGATTTTTCTGCACAGTAACTGTACTAAAGAGGGCCCAGGCAGTCAGGCTTTTCTGCATTTATTTGTAATGTAGTACAGACTCCACTGAATAAAAAAGAAGATCGATTGGTCTGTAGTATTTCTGGCCCCTTGCTGTCCCTTATGGTCTCTAAAATCCTCAGTTTGTTTTTTTAGATATTCAGAGAGATGGCCTTTGTATTGCGGTAGCGGATTTGAATAAATGAGCACACTCCTACTGTTACACTAATCAGAATAGTTTGAGTTGAAAGGGACCTTTAAAGGTCATCTAGTCCAACCCCCCCCCCCCAAGGAGCAGGGACATCTGCATATGGTCAGGAGCATATGATTACCTGGAATGTCCATATTTATAATTATTGCAAGTATTAGGCTTCTATACACTTTAGACATATTGTAATTTCTTCTAAATGACTAAGAGTCTATGTAGAGGCAAAAACAAAAGACAGTTTTGCTGAACTGATATAAATATTTTAATAAATGTGCCATGCCACATTTTGTTAAAAATTACTTGCATGATCTGAGGAGAAGGTGTCTGAAAAGAAGAATCAAGCACACAGTAAACTTTTTCCAATTATAGAATAATATATAATAATATATATGTCTTAGTTTTTCCTCAAGGCTTTAACTGAAGTATTATAATGGCTCTACATGCTTTGGGGATAAAGCTTGCAGTCATACAGAGCCCTTGTATGTACTAAATGCTGTCTGAGGTGACTACCAATCTCAGCTCAGAAAATGTTTCTTAATTTAGAAAAAGGTCAAAGGACAGCCCTTGAGAGTAAACATTTAGATTCTAAGTCAATCCTAAAATCGTAGCAACTAGTCAAATATTAACATGCCCATTCTAGTCTTTAGCCCGTTCCTACTTTTACCGTTGGAACAACTTTCCTCTGTGCAAGTGACTTTGTTTAATGAATTTCATGTTACAAAATACTAAATAAGATTGTTTGTAATGAAATATTTTAGAATTTTATACACATCTTTCTTAATGTTGTATACAAGGCAGTAAATGTTCAGAGGTCATCAGACAGTTCAGTCATTTAATGTGTAGCTAACATTAGGAATAGACATGAGAGTTTAGGTTGGGAATCGGAAGAGTGGAAGCCCAAGAATTTTACTACCAGAGAAGAGGTATAAATTAAGAATGTAATCAAAGAGTACTGCTGACTAATTAGGAAGGTAAGCCTTTCTAGACTGTAGGAAGTCTAGAAGGTTGGTATGTATCATACAGAAATGGGAAAGTGTAATGAAGGTTCTTACAGAAAAGCTGCAGATAGAAACCGAAGAAAACCAGTATTTTCATGTTCCATTTGTAAAGGAGAGATAAGGAGGTACTTTTAAACTTGAAGGATTTCATCTAAAGAAACAAAAATTAAATGTTACAAGATTTTATAAGTCATATTTTCATTTTTAAAAAGAAAATGAATATGAAACTCTTCTTTCTGAGTAATATGTATTTACATATGCATGCATTAAAAACATTAATGGTTTCAAAGTCATAAATTTTGCAGTAAAATGTGTTTTTATCAGGTTTATGATCAGGCTAAGCCTCATGTATGATGTTATGTCACTTAAAAAAAAAACAAACACTAAGTCATTTTAGTCAAACTTTTTTGACTTCCAAAAGTTAGGGTAAATCAAGTGTATTTAAAAATAAAATTATATTCCTATTAGTGAATTTAGTCAATTAAATTGATAAAAATTCTGCAAGCTATTAATAATAGTGATGCTTGTAAGTTTTATTTAAAAAAAAAAGCACTAAAGTTTACATCTTAATTTTAAATCTTACCATCTAGCAAGTAATTACAAAAATTGATACATTTGTTGTCAGGTATCAGCATTCACGTTGTTTGTAGTGGTAACATGTAAACGGAAATTCTTAGTTTTTCCTTCCCATGGGAGTGTACTCAGTGGCAAGCAGCAGAGAGCCTCAGTGCATGGTCCCACCAGGCCCGTGCATGCACGCAGTACATACGTGGCCAACTGCCATAGATGGACACAGGCAACAGAATGACACCTTTGCAGGCACCTATGTGACACAAAATTGCTTATATAAGCATGAATCACTCTAATGGGTTTTTGCTTTCCTTTTTCAGTCAGGTTCAAAGTCTGCTAGCAGGTCTCATTCCCAGCCACCCACAATCACATACTCACATGGATCTCTCCTGGCCCATACACCCTTGACCTCTGATATCCACCTCAGACACCTCTTGTCCATCTTGCTGGCTAGTACAACCTGAAGTTTGCAGGAGAGTTTCACGAGCACACTAGATCTGTCCAGTATCTGAGCCCAGATCTGTGATCTCTCTGGCAGATGGCCTTCAGACCTGTGGGCTCTCCAGTATCAGCTGCCAGGTGTTTCTCGTCCCACTTACCAGCTTATCCTGTTTCAAGTTCACCAGCAGGTTTAAAAACATGTCCCCTCACAGACACAATAGAGAGTTTAATTGCACAACAAATTTTTAGAAACAGAATTTAATGAGGACATAAGACAGACTACAGTGATCACCTGTAGGAGTTGGCCTGGCAGATGTATTGACCAGGGGTCTGCTTACTTGCAACTGTCCTTTTAATCTCATCCCTTCTTTATTTTCGTATGCTTATTCCTCCTGTATTAATCTTGATCTTCCCCTCCTTTGACTCTTCACCTAAACATTAAAAACATGAAAAATTCTATGTTTGTCTAAAAAAAAAAAACAAACAAAAAAAGCCCCCTAATTCCATAAAAAGTTTCAGAGATCCCAACAATTCTCCTCTTCCCAGCATCCTATAGCAAGTTTGCTCTTTCTCATGGGATCCACCATAATCTTGTTTTTCTTCTCATCAGTTAAGGGTTCTGGTTGAATCTCGTGAAGGTAATGCTTGAGCAGTTCCTGTTATGGCTCATTGATCAGGGTCTCCAGAGTTCTGGACTTTATTACTATTTCCATTATCTACAGTTTGTCAGCTGTGTTCATTTTATGAGTTCCATTTCTTGCCTTTGTCTTTTATGCTGAACAGCTGTTAACAAGTTAATTTACAGAAAGTTTCAATTAAGAGTAAACGTATTACATTTTTCTTCTCATTTTTTCCTCCCTTTTTGTTTTTCGCCATGTTGGAGTTCTATTCTTCTGTCTTAAATGTCGATTTTTCAAGTGAGTTACTGATGTCCATAGGGAGAAATGAGTAACCTCCTGGAAATTTATGCCCAGCTTTTCTCATACTGGTAGGTGATTTGGTTCTAAGTACGGCCCAGAGTAGTGAATTTTTTCCAGAAACTAGGAATTACAGTTCAAATATCTCTGCTAAATGTTGTGTGTACTGTTCAATTTCTGATTCACAAAGGGAAATACTGCATACTTTTCTAAATAATACTGTTGCTTTATCAGTGTTTCTAAAATGTGTTAAATATGTTAATAATTGAAATAATTTTTTTCTTTGTAGAACCAAAATTGCAATTTCAGCCACCACATCAAGCACAGCACAAAGTTATGAATACAGAACAGAATGGCATCAAAGAGAATCATTCAAGACACATTTCTCGCAATGACATGAGACAACCAAGGAATGAGAAACCCCCTCGTTTTCAAAGAGATCTTCAAAATTCAAGGCAGGCTTTGGAAAGTGGTGGGTTACCAAGAAACAGAGGTCCTGAAAGGCACAGCTCTTTAGAACATTGGACAGATGAAAAAAATAAAAGTGACAGACATTATCCTAGAAATGATAGGCCAAAGGATTTGGGTTATCCCATAGCCACTCACCAGAGTGCTATTACTTTCAAAAAAAGGGATAACAATGCACAAAACAGAGTAGGAAAAGGAGTGTCTTTCACAGAATTCAAGGAGAACTCTGCTCAAGATGCTACAGACAACAGTAATGAGAAGCGTGGGAAAAGGGAAAACCAAATACACAATTCTGAAAATTTTTGTGATAGGAAGGCACGAACAATAAGTAGTGAAGCTTTTATGGTAAAAAGTGAGCAACATTTTGGTGTTAATAATGATTACCAGAATCCTGGTAGAACTGCTAATTTTAATGCTATACCAAATGGAGATACTGAGCATAATCAGAAAGGAAGACGAGTAGGACCTATCAAATCATCAGCACCAACTACGATCCCATCTTTTGATGATAAAATGTTGTATTACAACACTGGTCCCAAAAGGAGATCTGGGCCCATCAAACCAGAGAAAATATTAGAACCATCAATTCACATGGAGTACGGAAAAAGTTGGAGACCAGGGGATGAATGTTTTGCTCTTTATTGGGAAGACAACAAGGTATGCCTTTGCCAAATGCGAAGTAGGTCAAATTGTACCTTTTAATGTTTTCCTGCCTACGTGTGGGGAGATTTAGCATGCTAACACAGAGGCACGGGGCTTTGTTCATTGGTGTGTAGTGTGCTTCTTAGCTAGCTTCTTGTTCAGATTTTTTTTTTTTATTCATGTGTCGCTTGTATTCATTGCATGAAACTTTAAGCACTTAAATTAAGTCATCTTGGTGGTGATTGTTTATCTCATTTAGGTGGACGTTAGGATGACTAAGCTCCTAACTGAAGCATTTCACTTAAGTGCCAAAAATTTGAATGGATGTATATGGATCTAGGTGTCTGTATTCTTTTCCAAGGAACAAGAATGCTGTAGTATTTAGACTAGTCTGTAGTGGTAGATGTGTAATGCCTTTTTCTAGAATAAGTCAGCGTGCAACCTTTACTGGAGCAAGGGAAGACCAGAGTCTCCAGGAACAGGGCTGTTTAAAAAAAACTCAGTCTTTTTTTTCAGTCATCACAGAAAGGAAACAGCAAAAGGCTGATTTTTTTATTATCATTAATAGACTATTAGCTGAAGAAGTTGTGGAACAAATTAGTTATGCAGCGTGTTAGTTTTACTGATTTTTAAAGGCTTAAATACTTCCTATTCAGCTGTTTCTCCTTTTAATAAGATTTCTCTTGCAGCAAGACAGTTTCCTTTCATCTTCTCCTCCTTTGCTAAAAAAAGTTTTAGGCTATTTTCTTTGATTTATTATTATCTGTTCAGGAGTTCTCTGTCACTCTTCTTGGGTAGTTTCTTCAGTTTTTGACACTTTCTGATGTGTCAAATACTGTTTTTTCTTTGAATAGATTTTATTACCACCATTTTGTGTCTTTGTTGTTTATGTTATTTAGTTGAAGTTTTTTCCTTTCTTGTCTTTTTTACAGGAAGTAGATAGTGTTAACTCACAGCATGACTTTATTTTTCTCTCTTTTGTTTATATGAATAAAATGGATGATAAGCCAATGCAACATTTTTGGTAGTGACAACGTATAGTGAGTTAATTATCAAATGTGCATATGTAGTTTTGGTGGGTGGATTAGTGTGAAATATAATGGTATATTAGGGAATTGTTTTCTATTTTGAGAAGCATATTTATATTACTGTGAGATGAGTTTATTAAATTCTGAAAAGTATGAAACTTGCAAAATAAGTAGATAACAGGTAGTCCCAGAGTATTACCTGAAAAGTATTCATTGCGTTAGAATGGAATTTTTTTGAGTGTTATTGATTTTTTTGGTAGTTATAATAAATGCTGCTGCTTACATCTAGGACAATTTTGAAATGTGATTATAAAACACAGTACTGACCTTAACCATGTTAGGAGGCAGTGATTTCTTTGTGTTCAGTAAGATAAAATTGGTTAGATATCTTGAAGAAAGCTGATCTGCGTTTGCAGAAATGTCAAAGAAATTAAGTTTTGTGTTTGGAAAAAGAGACTTTTTGAAGGGGCAGTTATATCATATTTTAATCACATTTTAGTATATGTTAAAATAGGTATATATCAGTATGTGCAGTGTACATGACCGATAGGCACTTAGTGATACATGTATTTTAAGAAAGTCTTACAGTAACACTTTGCTATGTACAGTGGTGTTTGTTAGTGATGAATTTGTTCTGCTTTCAGACAAACTAGTCTTTTACAGGTTCTGTCTAATTTCATAAGCTGCGTATTTTCTCAGTTAATATTCTGGATGAATTCTGCTCTGTCCTTGTAGTCTACCATGTAGAAGTTTAATATACACTTATCTCGCACAAATATTATTCAAAATATAATAGTGACTAAGGGTAAATATAAACAGACAGACATAGATATTTATACATATATATTAAAAGGTAGCTGTTAAGCTGTTTGTGGTACTTTATATAGTATTTATGACCTTTGCAAATTTCTCTTTTAAGTTCTACCGGGCAGAAATTGAAGCTTTCCATTCTTCTGGGACAACTGCAGTTGTGAAATTCTGTGATTATGGAAATTATGAAGAGGTGCTTCTCAGCAACATCAGGCCTGTTCATGCAGACACGTGGGTATGTGATAACAAGTTGTATTAAAAGATATAAACTACGTAGTCTGTACAAAATATGTAACCCTTCAGAAATTAGTGCCTACTCTTGCAAAGAGTGCTAATGGCATGTGTAGAAAAACAGTTAAGTGAATATACAAACAAAATCTTAACTTTCAGTTGTCCCTATGAAACTTCTTACTGATCATAAGTGTATTATCATGTGGTATTCTTCGTGTATAATAAATTTCAACTATATTGTTTGAATAATTGACCTGTCAGCCAAACAGATTTATGCGTATTTTCTCTCAAAGTTGTACTCGCTATATTAAACAGTTATCTCTTTCATTTCATGTACGTTGAGTGTCTTTCTGTAAAGGTTAGGAAACAATCTTTTAACGTATATATTCTGAAGATTTTCACTACGTTTGTATGTATGACTAAAAACAGACATCTGTATAATTTTATTTTGTGTCATGATTTTATTCTCGTTTCAATTATTTCTTCTTTGCCAAATATTGTGGTGGAGGTGTATGCCTTGAAATGTGTTTTGCAAGGTTTAGAATGTATTAGCCTTATGGAAGTTGGAAATTTCAAAGGCTGCGTTTGTGAATGTCACGGAAACAGAGGTATGTTTTGATTTTAAAAAACAACCAACATATCAGGAGTGCACAATTCTTTGCTGTTTACTCTTACTATAAAAAGCTGCACAAAAATATTCATATTTGTAGATTGAATCCTTAATGATTAGTTGACTGTACTTATTTTCATTTCTTACCTCTGGGTCATATAGCCATATTACTACTGCTGCAGAGGCTGAACAGTCAACTACTGTTTCCTGCCAGTGGTCTTTTAACTTGTGTTTTTACCTGTAGCTCTTGGATGCCCTTATGGCCTCTGAGATGGCCTTTTTGTACTTAAAAAGATATCAGAAGCTTTTCCTAGCTGAGACATTGCTGTTTCTATTAAAATTTACTTTTTTTTCTTTTTCTTTTTTTCCTCCTTTATCCCACTAGCTGAGCTGTAAGGTGCTAGTTTCTTACTGTATGATTGTACTTAACTGAACTCTTGTTCTGAGTTAATAATCAGCCTTTTCTTCACACTTTTGATTACAGTCTTGAGGAGTGGCTTTTATTTTACTGTAACCCTCTGACAGTTAGCTCTCACAGTCTAAGAACTTGACCTGGTGTTAAGAATGAGTTGGTCTAGTAGTGAGGTGCCAACCTGAAGCAGTGGTCATTTTTCCTATTTCTTCTGCCTGGCTCTGACCACATGTTCCTCCTGTTCCTTCTTGTCCCTTGTTGGATCGTCAGTGATGTAGCCACAGGATGAGTTGAATTAGGTGGACCACTTTTCCCCGCCTAGTTTCATTTGTTTTATTTCAGAGTTAGTTAAAGCTGACACAAGATAGTGGGACAATATATGGAGAGGGGATTCTTCTGCTGAAGTAGCATAGTCATAACATCATGCTGCATCCTGATCTGGTCCTCAGTTGTTACTGGGGAGAGAAATAAGGATTTTCCAAGGCACTTTTGATCCATTCAGAAATGAAAGATACCTTTGTTAAGGTTATTTTTTCTCTTAAGGGAGCCTAGATGAATAGCATAAATTCAGATGAGTAGATTTAGACCATTGAAGTTATATAAGATAAATGCCAACCAACATCTTCACAGTAAATAATCTTTTTATGGTTTCTTTCCAAAGTTTTGCTGTTTTGCTGCTAAAAGGTCCCCGCAGCTATAGAATTTTTGCAGGAGAAAGTTTCTTAGCACCTTGTTCTTGACTTTTCTGTCTTTGAATGCTAACTCTAGTCCTCATTCTGCATTTGCAGTTCTTAATCGCCCATTGGAGTTGTGCTCTGGTATTCAGGTTTGTCTTTTAGGCTGAACACTGCTGGCCACTCTTCTTTATCTCAGTGTTCATATTCATGTATAAATCTAGATGGCACACACAAATGCAAAATTAAGTTCTCATGCTGCTTAATACTTAAGTCTTTGTCATAAGATTTAAGTAACTTTGTGATATTTCCTCTTTACGAGAGAACAAAATAGATTTTCAAGTTATTTCAATTATTACTTTTCTTTCACTGATCTATGTTATCTATGTTTTATTAGAAGTGTTATGCTGATTTTTATTTCAGTCCTTCAGGTAAATTCCAGATGGCTAAGTTGTTCTTAGCCATCTGTACTGAAGACTTGTTACTAATGTAGAAATATACTGAGTTCTAATTTCCTGATATTGACAGTTTTTCAGACTCCTTTTAGAAAGAGTTGTTGATATTAACAAAAGCTTCAATGGGTTGACTTAAAGGCATAAATTTAGTGTATATGTTAGACTAGATTATTTACTGTTTTCTCATGTGGTACTCATGTGTTGATTTTTTTATTTTATTTTTTTTTTTTTTTGGCAACATATGTACAGTGATGACAGTATACCACTGCAGGGGGGAAGAAAAGCAAAAAGTTACTCAATGAGTCATTTGAAGAAACAGCCAAAATATCACAATGACCTTATTTTGATGGCATGACGTACTGTTTAAGCACCTGAGCTTCTGGTATACTTTTGGCAGCCTTTATAATTGTCAAAATAAACATTGTAAGTTTAATAAAGTTCTTTACATTGTTAGTAGGTTTAATATAATTTAGTTTTCTCTTCACTTCTTGCTGGTCAACATTTTGCTCTATATTCCCATTGACTCTCTAATACTGAACTACACTGCGTTAGTACAAGTCTTGTTTTGGTTTTTTTGAATGTAGATCGGAACTGCCCGATATTCTTGAGATACATTGTGCTTTCCACTTTGATGGAAAAAGTGTTACTAGATGATCTCAAGACTTCTTGATAATTGATTGTATACTGTCCATCACCATTTGCCCTAAGTCCTTGTAAATTTTCAGTCCCTCTGACACCAAACATGCTGCTATTTATCTTTTTGACGGCTGGAAGTATAGAAGATAAAGCTGGTTTTACATAAGGTAAATAAAAAAGTTAGTGTGGAAATTTTTTTTCAATAAACATATACAATAGCCATATAAATATATGTAAGAACACCTAAACTGGTCTTTTTTTTTTTCTTAGTGCTTGCAAAATGTGTCTTAGGCATGCAATTCATAAGTATTTTTAATAATAAAATTACATTTGGATTCCACTGTTCTAGAGTTCTTCTAGTACCTCCTATGTAACACTACAACACTGTATCCTTCTGTTTCCCTCAATGTAGCAGGGGTCACTTCATGAAAATATTATAATCCCAATGAAAAAGCTCCTTGAAAAGCCATTGTAGAAATAAGAATTGCTTGGTTTTTTTGTTGTAAAAGATGTAAGATTATGCGAACAACTGAAAAGCGTGGAACATTAAGGGCCTTCCTGACTCACTTAGTAGTTTGTTCTGTGGAAAAAAAAATTAAATAAAGTTGAGATAATACTTTAAACTTCAAGTCTTAGCTTTATTCCCTAATTTATAGAAATTTTTCTTTAATAAATTATGAAAATGTGTAGCCTAAGTCTTATTTTGTGACTTTTTTTTTCCCAAAGCCAAGTCCTTGTCTTCTCTTTTTTGTTCTGTATTTCCTTAGTGGCGTCATAGGCTTCATTTCCTCCGTTTACACTATGATTACACTTCCCCCCCCCCCCCCCCCCCCTTTCTTTCATTGTATGAAGGAAATAACATATGTCGGTGGGAAAACTACAATCTTTATAGCCTTATTCTGATTGCTCTCAAAACAAGCTAGAGTTCATAGGAACTTTTTGCTTATAGTACTTCACTTAAAAATGCTAATTACAAAGTGAAGTCTGTAGTTTAGCTTAGTTTCCTCTTCCTGTATCTTCCACTGTGTTTCTGCTTACAGAGGAAAGAAAGCAAAAATTATTGTCAAGGCGTGTATAATCCTAATTCTATAATATTTTTTGTTCTGTGGAGACAGAAAATCCACTTTGCAGCTTCCTCAACTCATTTGTCCAGTAAGGAATAAGTTGAGGAAATACAGTAGCACAGAGTCTTGGATTACAGTTAATTCATGCTGGAAGACATTTTATTTTAAGCAGTGTTTTGTTGAAAGCTCAGATTTGTTAACGTTGCATCTTGTACCTCACCGAGCTTGAAGAGCTTCTACAGGTGTTGAATTCTCTTAAATCAGACTGATTCAGAGCTTTCTTAAACCTGTCCCCTTTTTCAGGTAAGTCAAGAAGTAAACTCCTATGAGTTTTCTGAAGGTGTTGGAACCCCTCTCTAGCAATGTAAAGAGCAACACTGAAAACACTAAGTGATGAAAGCTTACAGCTGCCTCTCTAAGTTGGAGACAACTTTTGCCTATCTGTTTTATGGAGGTTTTGAATTCATTCCAGTGTCTTGACATATGACAGGCAAATACTTGAAGGATTGGGTGCCATTTCTTTATGGCTGCTCTGAATCTTCGGCCTGGACATCCTTGGATCCCTGGACACTGTGGTCTTTTTCTTGTGTGTCAAGTAGGAAGTCTTTCTCTTTGAATAATTGAGTAGGTGCAGTACATAGATATGTCTTGGCTGGATCTCTTATCTATCTTCTGTCCTCACTGACTATACTGTAAACAAGACTGTCAAGAGAATTGTACAGGCTGCTTAACCAGTTCTAAGATTCCTGTGGAAAAGCTGTCCATGAATGGTTCCGTCAGACAACAATTCAATGTTTTCAGTTCTTCAGCTTCTGTACTGTCAGGAAAATATCTAGAATAATTTTCCAGTTCATAATTACTTATTGACTAAATGAATTAAATGAAGGGTGAGTACTTTGGGCTACTCTTCTTTCTGAATGGTAGCGCATACGTATTAATTTATTTTAATCTAAACAGTTATTAGTGTGGTTTTTGTTTCTACAGAAGACTATCTTTTTACTTTATTAAAACACTATGGATTAGGCTGATATTTTGTGGACATGTCCCTCAATTTCCATTTATATATAATATGTGGTGATTTCTGTTGGCCTTTGCCCTCTCAGGCTGCAAAATTACTTTTCACAGTCTATCCTAAACTTCTTTTTTTTTTTTTTTTTTTTTTTGTGTGTGTTTACCAGAGGCTTTTTTAACTTACTGGAAACATTGCCTTAAATTCAATTTCATCTTTTAGAGAGTGTCATCATACATGCTCTTACACAGAATTAACCTTCAAGTTCTGTCTTACCAGTTCTGTCAGGATAATTCTTTATGTAACTTATTTATTTCCTCAGACTTATTTTAAAAGGCAGTATTTAGAGATAAGTGTTGTGGAAAGCATTTATCCTGATAAATGACTAGTATTTTTCTTTAGCAACTCTGTCCTCTGAGAAACTACATAGTTTATCAGACTTTAGTTGCATGTATCCATGTTGGAATACAGAGATGATCACAACTTAACTATTCCTCTGAAAGTTGCTGGCCCTTAGCTGAAATAAAAAAACTGACACTTAAAGGTGGTTAAGGAATTACATTTTACTTTTATTAAAATAAAAGCTGGCAAATTTCTGTTGAGAGGAGGTAATTTATACTAAGTGGGTATAAAACAATGGCATTCAGTTGTCTGTCTGTATCATTGCAAAATATGCTTCAGTTTTCCGCTCAAGCATGTAATATTCATCAGACTACGAAATATCACTGCAAATTACTGCCAGCTGTACAAATCAGATTGAGGATACATTCTTCTTGGAGTTTGTAGTCATTGAAAAAGTTTTGATAGTTAAAGCAGGACACGTGGAGCATTACACTGTTCTACTCGCCCTTCTCCCTGTTATGAAATGTAATTGCATATGATGATGATTCATTATTTGGAGACTGCACTGTATGGGCTCCTTAAGCTCTTTATTTTGAGGGACTCTTCCTCTCTAAACACCTTCCCTTAAAGTGACCTGCAGGGTTGTTTTTTTTTTTTTTTTTTTTTTTTAGATAACATATCTTAACCTGTTTGTCATATGATTAAAGTTCTTCACATTCTCATTTTGAGACTCCTGAAGGATTTTATGCTTGGATTTCTCTCTGTTGCCTGTGTTGAGGTTGAACATGTTGAATATGTAAGAGAAGCTTGATGTGTGAAAGTGTCTGGACTGTTCCTGCCATCACCATTTCTCTTCTGATTTCCCCATCTCCTTCACATTTCAGTGTTCTGAGTGTAATAGATTAATTCAAAGGATTTAGATTAAAGAGGAAACTGGAAGAATTGGTGTAGTATTTCTGAGTGATTTCTTTCTAGGGAGGAGATATATGATACCCTTGGCTTCGTATTGCAGAATAGAAGCTATGACAAATGTAATTTGTAGTGGAGTATGTGGATATGATTCCAGATCTTACTCCCTCTTACTGCACACAGTGCATGTTGAATAAACACATAACTTATTGTACTGAAGTTGACTTATATAGGCATGATTAATGTCTGGAATGCTTGGGATTGTCCTACTTATTTGATGACTTGCAAGCATCATCAGTAATAATATCTGTGAACAAGAAATCTTCCATAATATAAGAACTTTAAAAAAAGAAAAAGTTGACTGTGAAGGCAATTTTTTTTGCAGAAACATTTGTTCTTTTCTTCATAAATGTTAAAAATCTTAAAGCACATTAAATTACCCCTTTTACTTACTCATCCCTTTTTTCTTTTTTCTTTTAAAAACTTTTTCAGCTCTAGCTTGCTAGTTAAGAAATGTATTTTTTTCTGCTTCTCTTGATTGATTTTCTTAGAGTAAATTCTCTAAGGTTTGTAACAATGACAAGGACTCTATTGATGTTTTACTTTCTTCCTATTAATAATATCATTTGCAAGTTTTTTTTCGTGGCCCAAGAGACATTTATAGACCACTATTTAAAATGAGTGTATATCTAAGCTAGACATAATTGTTCACATTGTCAAAGAATAGCAGCAGTTAATCAGATTTTGTCAGAGAGCTTAAACAGAAAAGGAAATGTTTTGATCTAGCATCTTTCCTACAAAATTTGCTTGCCTTCTCAGAACTTGATTGGTATATTTAGATTGTCAAGGTTTTAGAGAGGTAGGATTTGCTGCAGCATTGTGAAAAGCATGTAATACCTTTGCTAAGTTAGTCAAGATGGATCTTTTTGTAAGTGTAAAAGGGAATTAATTGTGCATATATATATATATATTTAATCCTCTTAATCTACTTACAGAAATGGTAAGTCAGGAGGTGACAGAAGTGATTTTAGTCTTAATGTTGGAGGAGTCACGTGGAACACTGAAATTCAGACCAAAGTTATTTCCTTAGAAGATAGCTTCAGCTTAACTTAAATTTTCCTTCCTTAACACGTGCAGATAAATATAACTTTATCATTTCAGTGTCTGAGGTTTGGCGCTCTGTTGCAGTAGTTTGAGCATGAAAAGGAATTTCTTTATTTTATCTTTGAACTTCTTGTGTGCTAAGTACAGAGACTTTTTGATGGAAACTCTCATAGTTAGGGGTCTTAAAAGTAACCCAGGGTTAATGATTTGTAGAAGGAAGTTTTTGTAATTAAATTACCTTTTTCAATTCAGTGCCTTTAATATCTTTCTAATATTTCCATTCTTTTAGGTTATCGTAGTTTAGCCCTGTTCAGCACTAAGCTATACTGTCTCTTACTCGCTCTGCTCACCCTCCAAGAGAATGGAGGAGAGATAATACAACAAAAAGCTCGAGGCTGGAGATAAGGACAGGGAGGAGTGATCATTCAAGTTACCGGTATGGGCAAAATAGACTTGACTTGGGGAAAACCAACTTCCCCTTACCCCTACCCTCTTCTCAGGCTTAACTTAATTTCAAATTATCTCTACCTCCTCCCCCGCCCCCGCAAGTGGCTTGGGAAGGGTGGAATAGGGAATGGGGGTTGTGGTCACTTCATTAAACATTGTTTCTGCCGCACCTTCCTCCTCTGAGGAAGAACTCCTCACATTCCTCCCCTGCTCCAGCGTGAGGCCCTTTTCCATGGGGTGCAGTCCCTCAGGAGTGGCTGCCCCAGTGCAGGCCCTCCGTGGGCCACAGCCTCCTTCAGGTATCTGCCTGCCCTGGTGTGGGGTCCTCCATGGGCTGCGGGTGGATTTCTGCCCCTCTGTTAAGCTCCATGGGCTGCAGGGGGACAGCCTGCTTCATCATCATTATCACCACAGGCTGCAGGGGAATCTCTGCCAGGAGTAACTTTACTCCTCCCTCTCGTTCTTCACTGACCTTGGCATCTGTAGCCATTCCTCTCACAATAAATTCTTCACAACTGGCTCAGGCAGATGTTTCTCAGATCCTTTTCACATCTCTTTCCACTTTTTGGCTGGGCCGGGTTGAGTCAGACCCAGATGGCTGCTCTGCAGGAGGCCAGAGGGTGAGGGCTGCAAGGTTCTCAGAACTTGCTCTTCACCTTCTCTGCCTCCACTTCTGCCTCTTCACTCCCTTTTTTTTTTTTTTAATTTTCCCCTTCTTAAATACATTATCACAGAGACATTATCATTGTTGCCAATGAGCTTGGCCCTGGCTGGTGGCAAGTCCATCCTAGACCTGGCCAGCTCCACTGGACAAAGGGGAAACTTCTGACAGCTTGTTGCAGAAGCTGTCACTGTCGCCTCCCTACTATACAAAACCAGCACATAGATCTAGGAAAGCAGACTAAACAGAAATGTTTAAAAAAAAAAAATTGCAGGAATGAAGAATTAATCACATATCTTGGTAAGTTGTTCCAATTATTAATAACCATTACTATTTCAAATTAATTCCTTGTTTCTCGTGTTTTTAGGCATTACAGTTCAACTGGTAGACTTGCATGCTTTCTGTCAAAACTTGTTCCCTAGACTGTGATCAGGACAGCCTTTAACTTTTTCAGTAAACTGAGTTGATTGAGCTTTCAGAGTCTTCTACTACAAAGCAGTTTTGACCAGTCCTTTATCTGGTTTAATAGCTCTGCTTTGAACCCTAATTTAGTAGTGTTCACTTGAATTTTATTTGACATGTAAACTAGACGTGGTAATGCAAAATTACCAGGTACAGAGCATTATCATATTTCCTAAAAGTAGTATCAGGGGAAAAAGATTGTTTTTACCCCTTTCTTCTTTTAAGCTCTCCCTGCCCACCCCCCCCCCCCCCCAACCCCGACATGCAGTAGAATAGGAAATAATCATGATAACTTTTAACATTATTAGTGTAGCAAGAGCAGTGCAATTAACAATGTGGATAATGTTTGTTTACAGTATGAAAACTTTGGGAAATCTAATGAATGGACCAAGAAGAGCCATAAATATACTTAGAAAATAGATGGTTTAGATTCAGTAGAAGTGGTATCTAGACAAATAAGTTTGCAGAAATTACTTTTGGATATGTAGCATACTCTGTATCTCCATAGCCACTAGATGTATTTAGTACTTTCTTCAGTCAGTTTATGCTGAGATTAATCTTCATAGTTTCCAGGATGTCTACATTCTGATTGTGTTATCTTCAGTCTTAATGACTGGACTTGTGCAAAAGCAGAATACCTATTTTTCTATTGAGAGCAAGAACTGTTTAACAACAAAGCAATAAATGTATGATGCTTATATAGACTTTTTTTCATGTTTTCTGCATTTAGTGTGTATGTCCTACATACTGAACATCAAATGTAGGGTTTTCTAACTTTGGACATGCTATCATGCAAAGGGATATCAAGGAATATCTTCATTATTTAGATTGTTTCAGATTCTCCTATGCTTATGAAGCACATTTATCAGTGACAGGCTGAGAGAGTTGAGGTTGTTCAGCCTGGACAAGAGGAGGCTCCAGGGAGACCTTATAGCGGCCTTCCAGTACCTAAAGGGGGCCTACAGGAAACAAGGGGAGAAGCTCTTTAGCAGGGCCTGTTGTGATAGGACGAGGGGTAATGCTTTTAAAATAGAGGGAGGTAGATTCAGACTTGATATGAGGAAAAATTTTTTTACACTGAGGGTGGTGGAACACTGGAACAGGTTGCCCAGAGTGGTGGTGGATGCCCCATCCCTGGAAACGTTCAAGGTGAGGTTGGACAGGGCTTTGAACAACCTGATCTGGTTGGAGATGTCCCTGCCCCTTGTAGGGGGATTGGACTAGATGGCCTTTAAAGGTCCCTTCCAACCCTAACGATTCTATGATTCTGTGATTCTATGATAATAATATTTCACCCATCATAATTTTTTGATCTTGTGGTGATTAATAATTAAAAAATAGATGTTATTTGGCATATTTGATTTTCAAATGTAAGCGTTCTGCATATATGTAATGTAGAGGTCCTGATTTTCAAGTTAAGATGCTCACATTTTTATGGGACTATTCTGAGTTGCTTCGTGGGCAGTTTCAGTTTTAAGACTTTAAGTTACTGTGCCCCTGCACCACCTGTAAGCAGGTTTGAGGTTTTGTTTTTTTTTTTAAACTAGGAATTAGGATATATTTGTTTGTTTTATTTTTTCTGTATGATTACTTAAATACCTTTTGTCATGTTTTACTTCCAGATTTTTTTTTTGTGTCGTTGGTCATTCACATGTGAAACACATAGATGTTTACTGCATATACACATGTGTATTTAATGTTGAGGATCTGAATACCAAATTTTGTCATGGATGAGAGTATGCAGACAGCATTCTCTTTCACTTAAAATGACACCAAAACTCACTGATCTTCTGTTTGCGTTTTGATGATGTTTTTTGTGCTCTAACAGCAATGCATTAGATAATTTCAGATAGTATCATTTAGTGTTTTCTTTCTGAATTTTTTTATTGTCAGAAATTTCTGATTACATACTAAAATAAGTCCAGTAGTACAGCAAAATACACTTCCATAGAGGGGAGAAAACTCTGGTTTTGCTTATGAGTGCACTTAGTGCAAGGAGACTGCTGAAATTCTTTCCAAGTATATGCAAGTATTATTTTTGGATACACATTTACAACTGTGTCTATATTACTAACATGAACCAGACCTTTCCAGAGGTCTTCATTCAACTTAACATTCTGAAAACCTAGATGAACCTTTTATTATTTAAAAAAAAAACACCCCAAACCCCACCAACCAAACAAACGTTGGGGAGGGGAAAGGGCTAAGAGTTGTATATGGGGGAAGGCATGGAGATGGACCCTTTAATTTGCTGCTGTTTTTGAAAAACTGGCACAATTACTCCTTAAAGTAACTTTACTCCTTATGGCACATAACTCCTTATGGTGGTTACTGTTACTGATTTCATGTTGTGAAATTTGTGTTTCATTGAAAACATTTCCATTTTGTGCTTTTCTCCTTGCTGAATTGAGAGAACTTGATGTGTCTGCTGGTTGTTTGTTATTTATATAGCAGATCTCTCTCAGTGTATCTACTTTTCTTTTTAAAATTATTGGAAATAAAGCTTTAAATACTTACGGTTTGATGTTGACACTTCTCAATGTGAAGATTATTTTACAAACGGAAGTTAGTATTTCTGGTTTGTTTTGAAGATACAGTGTGAATGGCTTACCTGTGTATTTCTAAGGAACTTTTAAACTTCATTAATTTCTTCTGTACTAAGAACATGGTGTCACCTTGCAGGAGGTTATATTTATTTCAAGCATAAACTTCACAAGAAGAGTTGCACATTTATTTTATTTTTTGCCACAAAGAATGCCTACAAGTATGAATAACCTGTTCAATACCCTTAAGGGGAACAGATAAGCTAGCAAAATGTGGGATAATCATGCCCCAGGCTTATGTTATCCTTATTTTACGGAAATGTATCTGGAATGTAGTCTATTTAGAAAATAAATGAGTGCTTTGTTTTTGGAGTTGAAGAAAAGAGATGAAGTACAGGGAAGTCTCTGATTACAGGTTAGCTGTTTTGTTGCTGTTAGTGGTCTCAGATTTAAGTATATAATTCTCTTCCTTATCTGTCCATCTATATTCCATTTCTTGATTTTTTTATTCCCCCCCCCCCCCCCCCCCCCCCCCCCGAAGAATCTACAAATTTTCTGTCACTTGGTATCTAATGTTTATTGCTTCACTCAAAACTCTGGGTGTATATTGTCATAACAGAATCATTTAAAAACTAGCTATGTTTGAAGCTTGTCTGCTTTTGTTACAGTTTGTTTTCAGCAGAGAAAAATAAGATAAATCTAAATAAAAATGCTGGTAGTGTATATCCAGGTTTTTCAGGATTACTGAATCGTTTATTATAAATTTAGTATTTTAAATTAATATGCAATATGGCTTTAGTTTATAAATTGCTGGCCCTGAAGAATGCTTTGTAGAATTTTACAACTGGCCAAGAAAATGTAAATCATTTGGCTTCTGATGTTTGGTTAGTGAAAGTCAACAGAAAAGATTTATTATTATTAATTTATTTCGATGCTAAAGAAAATACTGCTCAGGGAAGGGTCATCTTGAAATTTTCATTTGGAAGAAAAGAAAAAGCAACAGAGATTATGGTGTAGCTGCATGCCACCTAGTTTTACATACCATAGTTAGGAACATACTTGCGGCCTGTGTGTGTTCAGTGGAGACAAAGACAGACCCTCATAAGGATCAGTTCCTTTTTCTAAGTGTAAATAAGGAAAACAATATATATGTTTCAGTTGTTTTGTTGTTTGGGGTTTTTTTTTTTGCTGGGTTTTTTTTTGGTTTTTTTGTTTTTTTTTTTTTTTTTTATATGACACTGCAGCAAGTTTGTTTCACTGAATTGTCAGTAACTTTTGATTTTGACTACTCCCACATTAGGGAAACCAGTAACTGAATTTCTCTGTTGCATAAAAGGCTTTGTACAGAATTTGGAAGTAGAATGTAATGCTTTATTGGTACAGTACATCAAAATCACATACCATTTGAGAAACAGTAGAAGAGAGAAAGATGACACTAGTATAGTAGATTAAAATGTTATTTAAATGGGTAGGAATTATTCTGGCTGCATATAGAATGGCAATACACAATAATTTTGTAATTGCAGTTCACAGTATCGGGAGATTTTTCAGAAATCATACAGTACCATACAGCAAGTCATTTGTATCCCTTTAAGGCCAATTAAAATTGGGCTAAGATTTTTCCAGTAAATCTCTGTAGTTTCAATAATACATTTAACATTGCTATTCCTGTCACCACTGTCTTTTATTGTGTAGTATAATACAGAATTTTACTTTAGTGAAGCTAACTCTAGAAGCTTCAGCAAAGCTATTGATAGTTTCGATGTAAAAGTCAAATCAGAGTTACATACAGAGTACTGTACATGTAGTGTTTGCATGTTTATACACATGTATGTCATGTGTACTAATTATCTAATGCTTGTCATGTCCTGTATGTAGTTTAGATGCTTATGGGGTCATGACTTTTGGGTAGAAGAACGTCTGTACTCTGTAAGTCCTTTACATGGTGGTGTTGGGTTGACAGTTGGACTTGATGATCTTGGAGGTCTTTTCCAACCTTAAAGATTCTGTGATAACATTGGAATAACAGCAGACTAATTGAACATTCTGTAAGATTATTTTAACGGGAAAAGAATTTAGGAGTGGCTTAGGAGTATGATTTAATGGAATGAGCTGATGACCAGCTGTCAACTCTGAGAGGAGGAAACAGTTCTTCCTCGCTGATCCTAACCATCCTGCCTTTTGAACCTGCATCAGTAAAAGGTTGCAACTGTACATCGGAGCAAGAAACAGAAAGGAAAAGTGTAAAGAGTGAAGAAAAAGGTGCAGGAAAAGAGAAAGGAAAACAGTTTCAGCAGTACAATACATGATATTGGTGCAGATATCTATGGTGCTACAGCCTACCTGTCAGAATTAGGTTGTAAATTTAAGGGTGTCACAGAGTTGGTTCCTTTGTTTAGTTACAAAAGATTTAATTGTAGTGTGCGCTGATACACTTCAAAAGATCCAGGCAAGAATTCAGTAACAATAATAATTGTGTATCTTATCATTAACATTATAAACGGTGTATTAAAAGTTTAATTAAAAAAACCCAAACTTTTTTGTATGATTAGTACACTATAACATGTTTTTAAAAAACTAACATTTTTTGTATCCTTACAGTTAGTTATGTACTTTTAGTCGTCAGTGATACATTACTACATGATGTGTGTGAGCATACTAAAAGTACATTTTTCTAAAAATGCAATACTACCCTGACTCCTTTAAAGGTGCAGTAATATGGCTAAAAGTTTATATTATTTATCTGATCGCAGTGAAGGGTCAGCTGTATGCAAGTCTAGCAGTATAACCTTGAATCTCACTTATCCTTCTCACTCATAATTTAACTTAGAAATCTATATAGCCATAGGCCCAGTCTAATATATCGATGTGTTCTGTACTGTGAAAAAAAAAATTGTGAGCTTGCATGTTACTCTGTAAGAAGATTACTCTGTAACAGGAACTGATATTTTAGGTAACAAGTATAACTTGCACAGAAAATTGATCAAGAGCGAGTATGTCTTAATAGACACTTCAAAAATGCTTTTGTCACGAAGTCAGTACTTGGTTAAGATACTAGAAAAATCTACATTAGTGGCAATGTCTCTTTTACTTGTAATTTTCACACCTCATTTGATAGTAATATTTTAAATTATGCCCTAAAGCCACTCTAAGATTGTGTAACTTAAACCTTGTTCTTTTATTAAACGACAAAAATGAATTTTTTTTTTCACAAAATCCTATTTTCATTCTTAATTATTACGGAGTTCTAACAATCCATTTAAGTATTCTGATAACAGTTTAAGGGACTACTATAGACACTTTAGCCAGTGATTTTTTGCCTTACAAATACAGGATATGTAATGTATTGCAAATTAAATAGTTAATTTTAGCTTTTTCTGGGAAACTTTGGAATTTTTCCATTTGGCTATAGTCTGGTTGGATTTTCTGTTTGGTTTTTTGATACATCTGGAAAATCTTACAGTCTATTTTTGATGGATACAAGCATAAGTAAGTAAAAATCAAATATTAAAGTACTCAGAGACCAACACTAGATGACTAGGCAAAAGAAGCAAGTTTTAAAAGAGGAATTTAACCAGCAAAACAAGAGATCACTTGGTGTGTTAACAGCAGGAGACAGCTGTTACCAACATAGTGGGCAATGCAAAGAGGCATTTTATCAGGACCGGGAAATGGGAGTTGAAATGCACATGAAAGAAAAGTTGATTTTGCAGGGAAGCCAACACTCTTTCTTTCTACTGAGTCCAGCAAGTTTTCCATGCATTGAGTATGTGGGTGAAGTTGAAACTGCAGCTTAAACTGAAGCAGTGGTTTGACATTACTGAAACAGAAAATGTGTTCCATTTTCTTTGCCTTCTGTCTTTGTCCTGTGGTTCCTGGCCCCACACTATTCTTTCGTGCCTCCTTGCACAGGCTCTGGTGCTCATCCCTTAACATCCCACAGAGAGGTATAATTGAAAACCCTTGGCAGAAGAGCCAAGTGAACAGAGCAGAATTTTTTGTTCATAAGTAGGATTAGACAGAGAGGTAACTAGTTTGTAGGTGGCAAACTGTTGGAGCTGCTCAACTGTGACTTGTAATTGCATCCTAAATATCTCTGAGCAGAACATTCAGCAAAGCTTTCGTGTGATGCATAACTTCTGTCCTGCTCTTTTCTGTCATCCGCCTATTCAATGTTCTCAGAAGTTAAACAGTATGATTCACTTCAAGGCTGCATCAAGAGAAGTGTGGCCAGCAGGTTGAGGGAGGTGATTCTCCCCTTCTACTCAACTCTTGTGAGACCCCACCTGGAGCGTTGTGTCCAACTCTGGAGACCTCAGCGTAAGAAGGATGTGGACCTGTTGGAGCAAGTCCAGAGGAGGGCCACGAAGATGATCAGAGGGCACTGGAGCACTTCTCCTATGAGGACAAACTGAGAGAATTGGGGTTGTTCAGCCTGGAGAAGAGAAGGCTCTGGGGAGACCTTATAGCAGCTGCCTTCCTGTACTTAAAGGGGGCTTATAAGAAAGACAAGGAGAAACTTTAGCAGGGCTTGTTGTGACTGGATGAGGGGTAATGGTTTTAAAATAGAGGGAGGTAGATTCAGACTTGATATAAGGAAGAAATTTTTTACAATGAGGGTGGTGGAACACTGGCACAGGTTGCCCAGAGAGGTGGTAGATGCCCCATCCCTGGAAACCTTCAAGGCCAGGTTGGATGGGAGGGCTCTGAGCAACCTGATCTAATGGGGGATGTCCCTGCTCCTTGCAGGGGGGTTGGACTAGATGACTTTTAAAGGTCCCTTCCAACCCTAAATATTCTATGATTTTAAAAAAAGTTTGTAAACAGTTCTTTAGAATGCACTGAAAGAAGTCTTGCAATTGAAATTCAGTGAGAAAGCTTTTAATGAAATATAAATTTACTCTGCTCTAATGTTGTTAATTTAAGAATAAATTGGTTGTTAAAATATTTTAAATGCTGGATTTAAACTTTATTCTGCAGCTATGAAATGCATTGAATTTTTTTTATGTAAAAGCATTCTGGTGGTCACTTGGCTGAACTGAAGTTACTTGCTGATTCACTAAGCTCAATGGTGAAGTACGTTGGTGGTACAAGCTCTTCAGAATATATGGGTCCAAAATAAAAGCATTGAGTATGCATATATTTCCAGTTTACACTTCTTTAGTTCTTTTCTGTCTTATGAGATAGAATAAAAACATCAAAAGTAACAGCAGATTTTTATGGCAAAACTTTGAGTAGAAACTGAAATCCTCAATGACTTACGCTTCACTATTCGCCATCTTTTTTTTTTTAAATACCTAAAGAATACTGATGTCCACCCTCTCCCTCATGCCATTCTTACCTGTTACTGCAATAATTTATTTGTGTATTTCATTATTTGCATTGTAAATATTTCCATGTTTTTTTTTCCTGTGGATCTGCCATTTTTTAATGTATTTTGCAATTGTGCTTAGTGGTATCATTTAATCTCAGGGTACGTAGCCCTAGGTAGGCACTGTGTCAGTACTAGAAAATTCAGTCCTGAATCCTGGAATATTAACTAAGTAATTAATAATAAACTGAAGGGTGGAGATAATAAAATGTGTACGTTTTTGGAGTAGTATACTAATATGAAGCCTCTACTGGTAATAGAAGGAAGTAGGAAATGGTATAATTGGAATGAGTCACAAGCAACTGATAAATTGAAAGTAAGCAGCAAGAAAGATTGGAAAAATAGAGTTGGTGTCAAAATGTGTGACCTAATTGATTGCAGAGTTACAATGGAAGAAATGTAGACGGCTGAAAAACACAAAAAACAAGGAATATTTTAGAGATACTAAGTTTTGACTACAAAGAGTGGATGCTTGGATGCTGCTCCAGAAGAGGGATGGCAGTTTTGTGCATGGACTGGAGAGATTTTAAAGTAAATTGAGATAAAGATGAACCCAGAAAAAAATCCTTAAGATGGAAATAAAATAAAATGGCAATAGAAAAAGAATGAAAGAGCAGCAGTGTAAGACTGACGGTCAGTGGTCAAGAAATTATAGTTTCAATATTATTTTACTGAATTCCAAGGATCAACACCATTAACTTTGAGATTTGATGAAGATTTACTGCTCTAGAAATTTACTCTGATAAACTTATCCTCGGAAAGAGGTTGACTGTTACATGTAAGATGTGATGCACTAACCTGTTTTAATTTCTGTTCTTTTTGAGCAAAGACTAACAAGGTTACAAAGAAAATATTCATGTCTAATTCACTACAGTCTCTTGAAAACACCAGTATGCATTGCTAAATTTTCAGTCATGCATATATGCCATTTAGTTTTCCAGTTTTTGAGAAATCCAAATATCGAGCACATGAAGGTTCACCAGTTTATTTTCTAAGAGTAAGCTCTTATATGTTAGATTAAAGCTTAGGGAAAGAATTTTAAGAAAACTTGGAATTGCATCTGTCTTCACTCTTTTGGCAAATAATATGGAACTATTTTCAGTTATTGAGGTTTCTTGGAGTATACTGGAAGAGCTAAAGGTATTTAGACCGCTTCAGGCATCTAGCTTACCTTTTAACATTTTGATGCTAGTACAGATTGTGTTGCCAGTGATGGGACATTACTTCCTATACTAAGTTGAGGGTTTGTACTAGGGCTTAACAGTATTGTAAACTGTGGATTTTTTTGGTTAGACATCTGCTTCTCTATTTTTTTTTTCTTTTGGATAATCGGTGTCTCTGAGCCTCTTTATATGAGGGAATTGATAGTGCTGCAAGCAGTAAAGGAGGTACACTGAGAAAAGTAAGCTTTATGGCAGAATTCCATGGCACTCTGCCTTTGGCTACAGTGAAACTTAAAGATATAAATCAATTACACTGTATTCAATTGTGTTGAAAATCTGTTTTCTTCTATAGTTTTCGCAGACTCTCTGTAGTAGGGCTTAATCTTAATTCTGGAAATAAAGCTATGACCACAGAAGTGCCCTGTAAGTAGGAGACCTTACTAGGGGAAATGTGGTTGTCTGTAACTGTTATCTTAAAAATGCATTTTTATTGATATTCAGGCTGATTCAGAAAGAGATGTTTCTTTAGTAAGATCTGACTTTTCACGACAGAAAGAACTTAGGCTGTAGATTTTCCTTTCTGTCTGTTATAGTGAAATACTTTACTGCTGTGACTTGCTTACTTTTTGTTATATGTGTGGTGCAGTCTAAGACTGTCCTTGGGTGTTGGAATTGTTGATGAGCTTTTAATGAATCATTCAGTGTTCCTACTTTGTATTCCTTTTTTTACTCTGTTGTGAATGAAAAGGAATTAAGAGTTATATACTTGGTACTTTTTCCCAAAAGTGGATTTCTACAGCATGTTCCCTCTAGATCTGGTGTCTGCTTCACTGTAGTCTTAGAATATTAAAGAAACAAAATTATAACTCTTTACCTGAGACACCATTTGACAATCATACTCATGTTGAGAAACTTATTTTATTTTTTTTCAGCCTATATTTTTTTCTTCTATTTCTTTGTTATCAACTCAAATGCTTTTAGAATCCTTCTCTATCTTTATTGTGTACCACCTTCAAATATTCCATCAAATAAGTTTTTCCTTTCAATATTTCTTGACCAAAGTAAATATGTAGCTATTTTAATTTTCCTTTGTAAATAATTTTCCAGTCTCTTGATTTTTTTTTTTTTTTTGTTTGTTTTCTGAATTCCATGTAATTTGTCAGTGTCTTTCTGGTATTGAGATGCCTAGGAGTGAATGCAAATTGCAGATATGTAATTATCTCTCCTCTCATTATTCAGAGACTATTATTGCTGCACATAGCAAATTCATATCTGAATTGCTGTCCATTATACTTATAGGCTTGTTTCATTGTTACTGCATCACAGATTTTTAACTACTTTTTTAGATCTGTGTTTCAAGTATGCAGACTGCCAGATAATGTTCCTTGGAGTTAGATTTCCTAATTCTTTTTAGTTCCTTCCACACACATTTCTAAACTCCCAAAAGCTGATATTTCTCTTGCTCTGGCAGGTTATTGAGGTTATCTTGCTGCTTGAGTTTGTTTCCTTTATGGAAAATAATTTTGCTTTAATATATGCACTTTTTTTTCCTGCAAATATTTAATAACTTCTACTGCTGCCATGGAGATTGAGTTTTGAGACTCTCCAGCTTGTTTCTGTTAGCTTTTCTAGATTTGAAAAACCCACTCCCATTATCTCGCTTATTTTATAAAGTGGTCATCAGCACAGAAGCGGTAGTTGCTATGTACGCATGAATTCGTGTGTGTGTGTACGTACGTGATCTAGTTGAAGATGTCCCTGCTCCTTGCAGGGGTGTTGGACTAGATGAACTTTAAAGTTTACTTCCAACCCAAGCTATTCTGTGATTCTATGTATGCGTATACATAGTCATGTATAATGCATTTACCTACTGTTCCATTTAAAACAATGCTGTTTACCTGCAGGAGGAGGAGGAAGAAACTTATGAGCAAACTCTAGAATTCCGCAGAGGAGGTGATGGTCAGCCAAGACGGTCCACACGACCTACTCAACAATTTTATCAACCACCAAGAGCTAGAAACTGATTAATATGACATAAAAGGTAAGTATACAATCTTGACATTTTATTTATGGGTTTAGTTTTCAAGAAAAGTAGATCTGGATTGTTCTGTACTTCAGTGTTCTTCAGTCTTTGTGAAGTTCATGACAGAACTTTCTACAACTTGGCCAGTAGTTGGTTGTACAGGAACCCTCAGGACTGAGTGGCAGATGATGAATGTTTTGAACAAATAAATTACTGTAATCACCATCTTATAAACAAATAGACAACTTGAAATTCCTTGAAAAACCTTGTTTCTCATTTAAAAGAAAAAAAGAAATATTAAGCAACAGGATATGTATAGCCTACTTTGTTTAATGGTGGTAATCTGTTTATAAGGAGCAAGCACAGAGCAGTGATTGCTACACCTACGGAGAACTATTGATGTTAAATCAGTGTCTTATCATTTAAGTTTTACGGTTGTGTTTCTTTAGTTTAGAAATCACTTGTTTTGATCAACTACATGGAAGTTATGTTTGGCATACATACTGGAAGATACATATTGCTTCTGAATTTTTTTAGGGATATTGGTATATTCATGATAGAAGTTGAATATCTCTCTTTCTCTGGATTTTGTGGCTGTAGGAGGAGACTTTATATACCAGTTGGAAGATGTAATAAAAACACTTTGGCAAATAGCTTTGTAACTTTGCTTTATGTAAGGACTCATGTCATCTGAGCAAGCTTTTACTTGATACTTCTCACCTGAAAGCAGCAGCAAGTTTTTCTCATTCACATACCAACTTCTTCTCGGAAATAAGTGGCTGCAGTCAATGCTGAACTCAGTACTGTCTGTTTCTGCCCAAGGTCCCCTATTCTACTTTTTATGAGACAATTAAATGAATAAATATTCTTTCTATTGGTCTCCTTAGGATGAGAAAGAGAATTTGCAACACTAAAATCTAAAATCTCTTAGCTCACTATTGGATGGGGAGGTACAAGGCCTAAGAATATTTACCATACTCTGAATCTTGAGGATATACTTCTACCTGTACTTTACTAATTAGCAGAAATTAAAGTATTATATATCATCCTCAGAAGATAAACCTGATACGTACATTCAGAAGTCTAAAAAGGCCAATCGGATAAAACAGTTACAATGCTTTTACTAAACAAACCAACTATGCTGTACTTTTTAGTTCTTTTCCTTGCTCCAGGCCTTCACCTTCTTAACAGATGCTACTGATCTCTGCAGCTTTTGATATTTCTGACATGTAATAACATATGATTTCACTTTCCTGATCATATGCTAAAATACCTTTTCATCTGGGGGACTGCTGGCAGTATAAGAGGAAAATTTATTTATGACTCTTGCCAAGGTGATAATTATTCTATTTTTGCCCATATAATTTGATTTTCTATTTTAAGTAAGTGTATCAATCACTATCAATAAACATGTCATGAGATAATTTATGTAGAAATAATTCTGGCATATGCACCGAGCTGAGTTCTAAACCAGCTCAGTTGGCTCAGAGGAGTGTCAATGTGATCAGGTGCTCAATGTAGACAGCAGTCAAAACCAGGGAGGTTTTTTTGTGTCTTTAGGTAATATTTTTGGTATTTCTCTAATCTTACAGAATAAATCTGGAAATCTGTTGGCTTTGGTCAGCCAGGAGAGGAGGGGGGAAACGGACATCCAGAGAGTGTGACAGTAACTCCTGTATCTCAGGAAGAGTGAATGAATTGTTGCTAAGTAAGGAACAACCTTTCTAAGGCGCAAGTGGTTGTTCCTTGCAGGTTTTCATATACCTTGCTTTGAAGATTCTAACAGGATCCTGATTAAAATGGACAGCAGACTTGGTATCAAAACATACCTACTGTAAAAAATAATCAGTTACAGCCCTTCCCTTGTCCCACTTCAAATACTATTGTTTTCTGTCAGACATCTCTAAATAAAGGGGTTAGATTTTGGTGGTAAATAGTGTCAGTTAAATAAACCTAAAAGTATTTGTGAACAAGTAGCAATGGATTCTCCTTATCCAGGAAAAAAAAAAAAAAAACACCACCAAGATATGTTTTGGAAAACGTGCCATGAAGCTGAATACAACTTTTCAGCAACTACTTACTTTATTTTAGAAGTACATCTTTTATTGACAATACTTCCAGATGTATCCTTCTTTTTCTTCATCATAATTTAAAACTCTCTTCCTCAGTTGATGAAATGAGGTATTTCCTGTGTCCTCTTTTGGCCCAAGACTGTTTACTTCAGCATCTGCTCAAGTTAAATAGATAGTGCCAATTTGTCATCCGAAACAGAACTTAATAAACCAGTGCAATGTACAATCAGTGGCACCTTAAACCTGGTAAATTCTGGCTACTGTTTTAAGTCTAACTCTGTTGGAATATTATGCATTTTATCTTATACAATACAAATAGTGAATATCACAGGAGTTATACATACTTTAAATAGTCATCACTGTAAACAGCAATTCACTATGAGAAAATACAGCTTACTGCTTGATAGGAAGATTCATACATTCCATGCCATGTTGTTTGGCTGTCGTAACTGAATTGTCGTGAACTTTAATTAAGTGGAAACTATCTCTAAATGGCTAAAATTCACTTGGAAGATTTGTGTATTTTCTATTTAAAATGATTTGCTAAATCTAGCTATTTTAATTAGCTGTTTTATCAGATTTAGGTTTTGGTAAATATCCAGTATTAAGCTCAACTACATTTCAACATAAAATAATGTAACAGCTATTGGATGTTAACACCAAAAAGAAGTGGTCAAAATATGAAATTGACCTTAGAGTCTTGAAACACTAGAATCATTCAGGTAGAAGAAGAAAACAGAGAGGCAAGAGATGCCTTTTATACAGAGGTGGGGGGGTGCCACTTAAGCACAATTAGCTCCTGTATTTGTTCCAGTCAAAACAATCCTCTATTTTGTCTAAAATTCATAATACAGATTTTTTTTTTTTTTTTTTTTTCTTCTACCGCTGTGTTCTAGTGGATATCTGGAAAACTGAACATCTTGTTCCTTTCTCTTCAAGAGTGTGGCATTTGCGGTCACCTCTGAAGAACGTCAAAAAATGGAAATTCTTCCTCAGCTTAGGAACACTCTATTGCCAATCTTTTTGAGGATAAGAAGATTGTAGTGCCATATCCAGTGTGGTATAGATAAGCTTTCTTCTACTACATTTGCTTTCTGAAGCTCACGTAGAGTCCAGTGTAGCTGCCCTCATTTACCTTGTTTGATAGGTAAAGTGATGTCAGGAGGTGTTTATTGTGATCCTGTGGTGGACATATTTATCAGGTATGGCTTATAGCTCCCCATAGTACATCTCATGCTATCACATATCTTATACTTAGTTTGCATTTTGAAATGCATTACACTTGACCTAATGAGGTACTGGTTGAAGACAGTGTAATTAAAGAGAAAACAGTAATGAAAATCTATTGAGCTTTTCAAAAAATAAGTAGTGGATGTAATCAGTTCTTCTCTGATTTTAAATGTAGGCAGAAAATCAAACATAGTCCTTATCTAAATTGCTTTCAGCTTACCCAGACTTGTACAACAGTGTAGCTTTAATGTCTGGACATGTAGAAGTTAAGGAGTATCGAATGTCAGTTCCTAGAAGTGGATTTCTATATGTTTTTCCCTCCGTTTTATTCCTTAGAGCTTTTGAGTGTTGTGGTTTAGCCCTAGTCACCACGCAGTTGCTCACTTTCCCTCCTCTTCCCCAGTGGGATGGGGGAGGTAACTGGGAAGAAAGGAAAACCCGTGGGTTGAGATGAAGACAGTTTACTAGAATAGCAAAGGAAAACTACAATAATAACAAAATACAGGGATACTGAAATATACAAAATGAACAATGCACTATTTCTCACCACCCGATGTCCCAGTGACTGATACAGCCCGTCCCAAGCAGTGATGACAGAAAATGAAACTGAGCAACAGGCAAAGGAGTAAGAGAGAGATGCCCCGGCCAACCCCCACTTAGATACTGAGCATGACGTTTATGGCGTGGAATACTCTTTGGCCAGTTTGGGTGAACCCTTCTGGCTATATCCCTCTCAGCTTCCTGCACCTGCACATTAGCAAGACCTGGGAAGCTGGACAGTGTCTCCAGCCACAACTCATAACATCAGTGTTTATCAACATTCTTCACATATGAAACTTACACGAAATCCAAAACACAGTGGCTACTGAGAGGAAAATTAGTTTAATCCCAGCCAAAACCATGACAGAGAGAATGGAATATTGTTCTTATTTCCAGTTTTTGATAACCTGTTCGATTTCTTAGGGGAAGTTTTAAGGCATTCAATGAGACATAATATTAGCACAACTTTCCACTGAAGGATGCTTTACCTCTTCACCAGATCATTGATTAATGACCCCTTTACTCTCAGAGAGAGCGTACCTCTGTATTATATAAAATAACTTTTTTTTTTTCCTTAAAAGAGATGGAGAGCCCTTGTTGATGATTATTTTATTATATAAATTGGTAAAATTTGTTGAATTTTTATATTGTAGTATTTAACATTTAAAATGCCGAAGTGTCTTGTTTTCAAAGGCACTGAGTATGAGTGTATTTGGTGTGTATCTTTGAGTATGACATATCAAAGATGAAACATTAGGTCTATACAGGAAACATACCACCTTGGAGCCAAAAGCTCTTAGACCTGCCAATAGAACGTTACATCACTTGCCAGGGAGGACTTACTAGCACCAGTACGACAATGCAGAAATGAAGTTACACTGCTTCCTGGATAAGTTTTCAGCATACTGATTTAGGTGTTGAAGTTGCCATTGCCATGGAGGAATTAGTGTTGACAAATATCAGCTCATATCAGCTCATGTCTACAGTGTAATGGGCTCTTAAGTGTGAGGAGACTTAAGTTTTTAAAATCCTGAGTTGTTTTTTAAAAGTGGAATTTGGATCTATGAGGTTGTTCAGCCTGGAGAAGAGAAGGCTCTGGAGGGACCTTATTGGGGCCTTTCAATACTTAAAGGGGCTCTATAGAAAAGATGAGGAGAAACTCTTTAGCAGGGCCTGTTGTGATAGGACAACGGGTAACAGTTTTAAAGTAGAAGGAGGTAGATTCAGACTTGATATAAGGAAAAACATGTTCACAGAGTGGTGAAACCCTGGAACAGGTTGCCCAGAGAGGTGGTAGATGCCCGACCTCTGGAGACATTCAAGGCCAGGTTGGACAGGGCTCTGAGCAACCTGATCTGGTTGGAGATGTCCATGCTCCTTGCAGGGGTGTTGGACTAGATGACCTTTAAAGGTCCCTTCCAACCCAAACTATTCTATGATTCTGTCCTTCTTGCCACACTGTTCTACCCTTCAGGTATTAAAAACAATTGCTGCAGACTTGCAGGATGTCTTGACTTGGTGTTTATTATGAAGACAGAGTGATAGAGTAGTCATGTTAAGGTGAAGTAACAGAATTATGGGGTACTCAGTACCTCACTGTGATTACAGTTGACCTAGAAATGATTGTTTCTTAATATCCATCAATGTGATGTAGAGAGAACTAACTCAGAATTTTATCAGAGCACTGCATTGAGAGCCTTGAACCTACTGTAGGTTGTTTAGGGTATGAGTCAAACACTAGCTTTAACAGGTCTGTAAAACAAAGATATTCCTTGTAGAGAATCGAGATACAAGAATTGGAATCTAGGATTAATAGAAATATATCCCGAGCTTACACTTCCTGTATAGAATGTCATGATAGTATGAAAAAGAAGGGGAGCAAGTAATCAGAAATGAGTGTTTTTGAAGGATTATAGCTTTTGGAGGAGCTTGAAAGAAACTAAGAGTGTGAACCTGAGTGCTTGGTCATTATCTGTTTCTTGGGTCTCCTTTGCTCCATGACAAAATTAATCTACACCTTGTCACACCTGCTGTAAAATCTGAATTGAAGTGCTTACCAATGGAGAAATAGCATTTTTGTGAGAAATCACTGCCAGAAAGCGTTCTTTCCTTGTATTATACCAATCATATTTATTGCATTGAAGTGCAACCTTCTGATTTATTCTTTTAAAGACTTACATCTCTGTAAGAACTGGAAAGCAGATATCCACTCTTTTACAGGAAGAAAATTAAATAACAGTAAAGCGTATGTTGTACAAAGAGCAGAGAGTTTTTATGCTTATCTTTTGTATTTTATTTTTTTCATTTAGAAACCTTCTCAGCGTAGGAGGAAATTCTCTGGCAGCTCCAACTTGCTGAAGACTTCTATATGAAATTCTGGCTTTTTTCAAGCAACAGGATGGAACAAAAAAAAGCTCATGCGAGCAGAAGGAATTTGGACTTGACACCACAAGAGACTTTTTTAAAGTTCTTAGTTATATGAAGCAAATACTTTTTACATATGAAAGAGGCAAATTGTCATTGCTGCCATCAATAAAACCACAGTGCACTATTCTATTCTTTGCCTTGTATTCTTTTTACTGGGCCTCCATTGTTAGTTACATAATACTAATGTATCATGATTTTTATTCATTTTGAATTCATTTTTGGTTCTAATATTGTTTCTAGTAAAGTAAAAGTAAAACATATATTCTCAAAAGAAGACAGGATTGGGCCTTTGATTTAGATTTTAGGCTAGCATTAGTGAAACGTTAAAAAATTTGAGCTAATTGTTGTACAATGAAATTCTGCGTAGGTTTTGACTGTGTTTTCTGTGTTTATTTTCCAAAGTTGCTGAAGGCCAAATTACAAATTTGCCTATTATGTTTATCATGATCTATGAGCAAAAGGTTGAAGAGGAGGAAATAATAATAATAATCAGTTTCAATAATCATTTTCTAAATAATTTTAGTTAAATATTTTCTTTTAGGAATATTTATATTCCAGAAATAGAAACATTTCTAGCAAATACAGGAAAGTAGTTTAAACAGAAAATACAGGAAGATGCATATGAGCATTTCAAACATAAGTATATGTATACATGCACACATGTGCAACCCGTTAAATAGCAAGTTCTAACTTTCTTGTAGCTTTAAACTATGCTTTTATTGCTTCACATTATTAGAATTTTTTCAGTTATCACTGATGCTTGAAAGAATCTTATGTCAAACTACTTTTCATTCTAAGCTGTATCTTTGAATCTTACGTGATTATGACAAACACTTGAAAGTTCACTATTTCTTTAGCTGAGAAGCACTCAAGAGCTACGTACCGTGCAAATCCCTTCTAAGCTTTATTCTGGCAGTTTAATATTGGAATAGCACATATGTTTTGAGGTAGTTCTGTAAAGACAGAATTTTACCTGAGATATGTATTGATAGTAAAAGTTGTACAGTTAATTCTACTGAATTTATCTCTGAGTGCTCTAACAAAACTCTGTTTGGATAGAACCTTGTTTATTTGAATTAAAAGAAGTTTTATATTGATGATGTAATTGAATGTATTTGCAGTACCTAATGTGGATTACTAGCTGAATGCAGTCACATCTTACCAATCACAGAAATATTTGCAGAATAGTAAGGAACCAAATGTTTTGCTGCCTTAATGGATCCTAAGCAGCTTCTTGAGAATTAGAATGCAACTAATAATTCTAAGGGAATTTGGAAGCTTAAAACATGAGCTGTTCAATGTTGAAGTTCTTCACTATTAACTGACACACAACAAATTTTATGAAGTTTGTTAGATTTTAGTTAGAAACCACGTTCCAAATACTATGAATCATCCTGGTCAGTTCTGCTAAATTGTACCAGCAAATAAATAAATTGTTGATCTAATACATTGGATGTTGGATGCTTTACTTCCAGAATTATCACTAAGACTACTGATAGCAGCTATTCGGCTTCGTAAAGCAATGCGGCCGTAGCATTGCTTTAAAAAGCAGTTTTGGTTTTTCTTTACAAATAAACTGTGCATTAAATGAAAGCCCTACAATCACTGTACCAAAGCAATTTCTGAAACTAAAATAACTTTTATGTTCTTTTGAGCTTTCATTCTTGCTGTGACTTAAGTCATAAGATTCAGAAAACTGCAGTCTGATTTAGTGAACTGTAAAAAATAAAGCCTACTTATGAAAATTTTATGACTATAAAAATACAGTGCAGCATATCTCTGTAGTGGCTGTGGCATTCTGAAATTACCAGATGTATGTACAGCTGTCTGTAGGCAAACGAAATATATTTAAGAACATTGTTGTTGTTTGTAAAACAATAAGGAGTAAGTCCTGTTCTTTTCACTGGTGCTGAGGAACTGTAAAGCCAGAGTAAGCAAACAGCTGGAGAGTCTCCTTGAAAAGACATGTCATTGTGTTTTATGATTCTTTTCTGTTTCGATTTCGACTGAAATAACTTCTTCTGAGAGCTCTGCTTGTTTAGGATCTGAAAAACCAGTGATTGAATAGATAAAAGCTATTTGTGCCAACCTGTTCTGAAAAGCAAGAATTCATTTATTTGTGCTTATTGATTCCTATAGCTGGAAACAACATGATGATAAACTAGGTAGGTATATAAATTATTTTCTTGATTTGCATAATACATCAAACCCACAAATACAATAATTAGCCAGTCATAATGTAGTGAAGCTTACATACACAAGAACAACATTAATTTATTTAGCTTTTATGTTCATGAAGAAGTTACCATGACTAGGTAGGTCTTCAAAATGGATGTAAAAGTTAACTTGTAATTTGTCAAAAGCAACAGCAAAAGCAGACTCCTGAGGTTTGTAGGGTGTAGTTAAACCAAAAAGGCTGATAAGAAGCACTGGATCCTGATCATCCACTCTGTTTATTTAATTTCTGACTGTTTTAGAGTGTACTTGACTAGCTATTTCCAAGACAAACCTGTCGCAAAGAAACATTGCCCTTTGCAAGCTGGACATGAGCCAACCTGTGCCTCTTGACCTGTGAAACCAGTAGGTCCGTGGTCCATGGCCCTCCTTTATTACAGTTACAAATATAGCTTATGAGAATTTCTGTCTTGAATTTAGGAATGCAATTCTAATGAGATATTTTCTTGCTATGGCCTTGTATATAACACTTTCACCTAAAGGAAATTTTTTAAAAGTTGAAATTTCTAATTTAAACTATTTGAAAGTTATGTGCCAAGTTGGTAATCTTTATAATTTAATAAAATTTTATTTTTCTTTTCCCCTCTGTATTTTTTGAACTGTAAAATCATCTTGAAAAAAAAAGAGTGGAAATGTTCTGGATTTATCTTGCATGTTTTCAGAGTTTTGTAACAAAATCTAATTGAAGTTGTCATGTTTTCATTTAAAATTCTTCCTTGGACTAACATCTTCTGATATATATTCATATATATTTTTATATATATATTAATATAGCTTTTCCTTTTGTCGCTAACAGGTACTTTCTTATCAAGTCTCTGACAACAACCATACAAAGCATTTTGAGGATCACTTGTCAAGGTCACTCTCCCAAGAAACACTGCTGGAATTGTCTCTGTGGAATCTCTTTGTAATGACTTGATCCTTATGCAGATGAAACTTGTTGGAAATATGTCCTTTCAAGGAAGTATTAACAACATGTATTCCTATTGGATGGTGAAAGGTTAATATCCCAGGAAGGACAAATCTTATCCATGAGATGGACGTGGCATTAGATGCAGAATGAGTAAAAACTTAATGGAAGGTAAACATTTAGCCAGTGGTAAATCTGAAGAGACGTTTGCAAGAGAACTCCCAAAGAGCCAAACTAGCTAATGAAGGTTGGTCTAATGTTAGCCAGGTAGCTGAAAGAGTCTGGCAGTGTAGGGTAAACAGTCCCTTTCCAGCCTTATGGCTGGAGGGGACTTCATACAGAAAAATCTCCAGTGCTTTTGTGCATGCACAGGAACATACCTTTTCAAATGATGTCCTTTCATCACATGACTTGATTAAACTCCAGTAAAATCTTGTAACTTTCTTGAGAACTATACAAGCCTCAGGAATGGCTAATTGCACAATTTAGCTAGCTCACTTCAGCTTTCTACTTGCTACAAAACTATTAAGATGTTCTCTTATGTGGTTTCTTTTTTTTTCTGAAATGTTTTACAGCAATGTATTGCAGGAGAGCAGCTAAAGTATGGAAGGTACTACAAACATGTAGGCACTGACCTTCTCATAGCATTATATGCATATGAAAAGCTTTGTGTAGTAGTGGTATTTTTCAAAGCAATGCTAAAGACTCTTTTTTTATTTTTCTTTTCTTTATTTTTTTCCAAATAATTTAAAAAGTAAATATAGAAATTACATCAATATTTAATTTTTCCGCAGGAATGAGAGACCATAAAATGTCAGTTTCCATACAAACGCATGGGCTGTTGATGGACATATTGTGTTCTGGAAATTACGGCAGTATGAATGAAACCAGAATTTAGTGTATATTGAAAATAAAATAAATTTTACATGTGTCCAAATAAATAGGGATTCTGTGAATGCAAATTATTAGGTGTATAATAGCAACAGAGCACTATAGACGGTCTAAAAAGACTCTGCAGCTGCTTCTAAGGAAAATGTTTGTAGTCATATTCTAGTGCTTTGTAATATTTCGTGCAACTTGACTATTTCTATCTTAAATTGGATGTATAGGTAAGTATTGTGCGGAAGATATTCATGTCATTTTCAGGCAGTTTAGTATGTCATGGGATCTTGAAAACTTTGCTTTGATTTTCTACATATATTTCTAAACTACAAAGGTTAAAGAGCATGAATAATATTATTCCTTTGTTTTATAGTAAAAATAATCTTAACCCCAATTATGTTTTGTTAGTCATTAGATAAATGGCTATGCCTCTGCTAAAAAGCTGTAATCTTACATATTTTTGCACAGATTTGTCTCAATTAACCATCTGTTTTGTGCTGATTATTCTTCTGTAGCTATTTAGCCAAGGAACTTGGTTTGTTTACAATAATAATAAAAGTAAAAAGCAGAATAAATAAGGGATGCTGTACCATTTTAACATGCCACAAATTAAATTATAGGAGTAGAAAACCTATACAAAGTACAAAGTCAGTGTTCCATGTGCTATTTACAAAATAGCTTTCTTCAAACTGAAATTTTTTTAAATGTAAAAATTTTATTTCCCCTCTGCTAATTAAAAAAAAAATCATCTCAGATGAGATAAGAAAAAATATCTACTTTGGCATTTCACTGCTCCACCCATATCAGTCTCTTTGTGTATATTATAATCAAATGTTCCCAATAACAGACATTCTTGATGGCCAGGTACTAAGTGTGGTTTTTACTCCAATTGGTTGGATTAAAATATATATCAAAACTTGATTTAGCATTGTACCTGGCAAAACTGAGGTATGTTGTGCTGACATTAAGCAGGAGTAGGAGCTATAGCTAAGTTTCAGTGAACTACAACTGCAGAAATAATAAAATTCAGCATGTGTTGCTCCATTTGAGTGACTTGCTTTAACTTTGAACTCAAATTTTCAGAAGGAAAAAAAAAGTGAATTCTTACAGCTGTACATAAAACACTGAAAATGTGACTGAATTTAAAACAAGACGGTGATGCATACTATATCTTTAGAAAGAAACAAGAAGTTGCAAGAGTTGTGAAAATATGCCATGCACATCCACTGAGAACCTTTAGGCTCTGTGACTGTGGAATCATCAGTAATTTGGAAAAAATGCCAAACCTGGACAATTCTGACCTGAAATAGTTGTATTTGAAAACAACTTATCCCGGCACTTCATTCAGTCTCTATACCCCATGAGGAACCTGGCTTTAGTTGCCTCTGGCACTCTAGCTTTCTCACAGCACTTTGTAAGAAGCCAGACGGTTGGGAGTCTCAGATGAAAGCTGATGGAGAAGTTAAGATACTGATGTTTATTTACAAGTTCCTCCTAACTTAATGTGAGAAGCTATACTCTATACTTGGAAAATGTGTAAGAAACTGGGACAGTGTGGTTAAATAGTTGTTAAGGATGAATGCTGTATTATTAAAATGTTGCAAACTGAAGTTGTGTGTACTTGAAGGACAAGACAGTTGGAAGAAATAACTATTTGAATGATTATATGGTTACAGTTTTGTCAAATAAGATGAAGTGCTTAGCATCCTAAAATGCCACCACTAATGGGTAGAATGCACAGTATTCATAGAAAGAATCTCAAATTTAAGACCCTTTGAATATGTCGTCCATATTGGCACCATTTGTTTGACTTTTCTGTTTTGCAATAATGTATTTATCTTGATGTGGATATTAAGGCCTTTAATACTGTTTACCTGAGGTGTAGGTAAGATGCTGTTATTTTTTAGTAGACCAATAAAAATAATCTGCCACTAGATTATTTGTCTTCTCTTTTCATTGGTGGTTAGAAATAATGATAGCTATTTATTGATGTTTCTTTAATACTAATGGAGGCCGCTTTTTTAGTAAGAGCAAGGGATATAGCCTCTTAGGGAAGAATTGTGGGTCATATGCTGAAGCTCAGCCAATCTGTATAACTAACTTTATATCCTCATTTGACCAAAACATTCATGTCTCCTCTCATAATTTTTGTACCTCCTACTGTAGAGAAAGCATTGATGAATGATGAGTCACACTGGTTCTTTGTTACGTAAAATTATCTGTCTGGGCAACAAGTGCCCATGGGGTGATCCATGTATCTCTCAACAAAATGTACGTCCAGAGTGTTTGTCTGGACCACACTGTTCAGCTGGACCATTTCAGACCTACAATCTGTAAGCTGTTAACCATTACATTAGTCATTTTTGTGACTTTTCCCTAGGTAACGTAATGCCTACAACTCAAAGCCAGTGTAATCCAGAATAATAATGGTATTTTGTTTGGTTTTGCTATGTTGTTTTTTCCTGGCAAAAGTATCTGTTGTAAAATAAGGAAAAGTATTCTGGTTCAGGATGAACTAGGCAGGAGTAATACTACTATGTACTCTTGTCTCAGATCCTTTCATCAAAGACTGCTTATCAGTGCTACTTTATACTTTAATATTACATTTTTAAGGCAGTTTTTACTTTCATCGCATAGCCTGTAGACTTTTATCCAGATATTTCTTCAGCATAGGAAATACAAATCTCCTGAGTCCTATGCATACGAGGACTTTGTCAATTTTTTGTGGACATTTATTTACTTTCCCTTTAGTCAAGTTCCTTAGCTCTTGAAAGCGCTTAGCTCTGTTATTTCCAATTACTTCTATTACCAGATTGTTCCAGAATTTAATTCCTCAGAAGGCTAAAAATATTCTAATTACAGCTTAAATGTATTCATTTATACGCACTTGTGCTTGTCTTACAGTTGACCTTCAAAGAGCTCTTGAGGTATTTGTAAGCAACTTCTAAACTGTTGTCCTGGTTTTATTTGGTGAGGGAAGGGGGCTACGGTGGTAGCTTCTGTAAGAAGCTGGTAGAAGTTTCGCCTTTGTTCAGTGGCCTCGACTGGATGGACCCACTGCTGGCCAAGGCCAAGCCAATTGGTAGCAGAATGTCCTGTAATAACGCCTCTGCAATAACATATTTAAGAAGGGGAAAAACAGAGGAAAAAAAAAAAAAAAAAAAAAAAAGAGAGAAGATGTGAAGAAGCTGAGCAGGGGCAGAGAGGGGAAGGCGCAAGCCGTGTGTGCCTGACTCGGCCCGGCCCAGCTCCAGGAAGTGGAGAGGAGATGTGAAGAGAACCTGAGCGGCGTCTGCCTGCCTGTTGTGAAGAATTTATTGTGAAAGGAATGGCTGCTGGCACCAAGGTCAGTGAAGAAGGAGGGGGAAGAGTAATGCTGCTCCTTGCAGAGATTTCCCTTGCAGCCTGTGATGATGACCATGGTGAAGCAGGTTGTGCCCCTGCAGCCCATGGAGGTCCACAGAGGAGCAGAGATCCACTTGCAGCCCGTGGAGGACCCCACGCTGGGGCAGGCCGATGCCTGAAGAAGGCTGCGGCCCATGGAGGGCCTGGTGGAGCAGCCGTTCTGGAGGGACTTGCATCTTATGGAAAAATGAGCCCATGCTGGAGCAGTTCACAAAGGACTGTAGCCTGTGGGAGGGACCTCATGCTGGAGCAGGGGAGGAATGTGAGGAGTTCCTCCCCAGAGGAGGAAGGAGCAGCATAAAGCGACATGTGGTGAACTGACCATAACCTCCATTCCCTATTTCCCTCTGTGCCAGTCAGGGGGGAAGGAGGTAGAGATAATATTAAGCCTGGGAAGAGGGAGGGGTGGGGGGAGGTTATCTTGTTTTCTGCTCATTATCCTGCTTTGGTTTTAGTAATAAACAGTTTTCCCCAAGTTGAATCTGTTTTGCCTGTAATGGTAACTTTAAGGATTTCTCCCTGTCCTTGTCTCAAACCTTGAGCCTTTTTCCTTATATTATCTCTCCCTATTCCCCTGGAGAGTGGGAGGAGTGAGAGACAGATGGTGTAGTCTGGTCCTGAGCGGGGCTAAATGGAAGAACATGCTGAATGGAAGAACATGGGAAGACAATATTTTGCAAATCTTGTTCCATAACCATTTGCAGTGTGCTAGCATGCTATTGAGATTATATAACTCACATGGTCCTTCATGCTTATATTATGTGCAGTAATTTCCGTTTAGTTGTATATGCCTTAAATAATTCATCACTTCAATGAAACTTCTAGTTGCATGTGCCTTTGTTTTAGTGATCAGGGAAAAAGACTGTGTAGTATTACAGAAGAGTGCTGGTTAGAAGGGACCTCAGGTAGTGTATCTCTAGGTCAACCTCCTACTCCAAACAGGGTCAGCTGTGTGGTCAAATATGATTGCTCAGGGCTTTATCCAGTCAAGTCTTGAAAATGTTCAGGGATGCAGATGCATAACCTTTCTGTACAACCTTCTCCAATGTTTGACTGTCTGTCTTTATGAGGAAAAAACTCTTTCCTTGCATACAGACTGAACCTGTCCTATTTCAATGTGTGCATTTGTCTTTTGTCCTGCCATGCACCACAGTGAAGAGCCTGGCTCTGTCTTGATAAATCTCTCTATGGGAAAGCTGCTGCTAGGTCTGCCTATAACTGTCTCTTCTCCAGGCTGAACAAGCCCCATTTCCTCTCCTCACAGGGCAAGTGCTCCTGCCCTTGACAACTGCAGTAGCCCTCCGCTGAACTCATTCCGATTTACTGATGTCTTCCTTGTATTAGCAAATCCAAAACTGTATGTGATATTCTAGATGAGGTCTAATGAGTCCTGAGTAAAGGAGGATGATAATTTCCCTTGATCTACTGTCTATGCTGCTGCTCTTATAGCCAAGGATACTGTTGGTCTTCCATGGTGCCAGAGTATACCACTGGCTCATATTCAACTTGCTGTCTTACCGGTACCTTCAGGTCTTTTCCCACAGAGCTGCTGCCCAGCCAATCAGTCCCAAGCCTGCAGCATGGCAGGGACTTCTTCCTTCCCAGATGATGTACTTTTAATTTGTCTGTTGTTTAGTGAGATTCCTGTCAGTCCATTCCTCCAGCCTGTCTATCTCCATCTGTATGGTAGCCCTGTCTTCAAGCACATCATTTTGTTCTCCTCCCAGCCCACCTCCAGTTTGGTATCATTGCAAATTTTATGAGCAACCACTTCATTGCCTCTTTCAGGTCACAGACCCCAGGACAGATCCCAGGGTAGACACCTGTGGTACTCCTGTTGTTACTGACCTCCAGGCCACTGGATTTATTGGTCTTCCACAAAGACATAGCATACCAGCACTCAGTGACTGCTCTGGTCCTTGAATCATCTATCTCCTTAATCACCATAGACTGCAAAGGAACATTGGTAGGACAAAGCTTAGTTGGCAATAATAAGAGGTAATTATTCAAGTAATTGGAGGCTTGTCAGACAGTAATGATCTGTGCTTCAAGAGACAAGTGAAACCTTTGCTTCAGTGAGAGGGATTTGCAGTAAGACTGTATGGCAGGGAGCTCCTGTTACTACTGCATACTATGTGATATTTATTATTCTAATTACAATTTCTATGTATTTTTTCCATCTTACAACATCTTATCTCCTTGTAAAATATTAGGAAAATCCAAAACCAGGCTATTTCAAAAATAATTTAAAGAAAGCAAAGATAAGGATATAATTGTGATAGAAAGAATGACTTGGACTGTACAATCTTTAAGCCTGGCTGATCTAATCCTTCTACTGTGAATTTGCCGTAATATATTTCTAAAATAGTTTGACTTGTACTCCTTGTGTGCTGGATGACTGTCGCTCAATAGAACAAAACCATGCCCTGCTAGCAGATATTTGAGTTTTGTGTCAACCTGCTGATGTTTCTTGACAAGGTGTTGACCTGACTGGTTGTTAAACTCCACTCTGAATATAAAGACAGGCAAAGAGTTGAGCACACCTGACACACAAACTCAGACAGTAGCAACTGAGCGTGGGGAAGTAGCAGTTGCTTACTATGTTTTTGATATTACCAGTGTGAAGCAACTTTTTTTTTAATCTTAAGTATGCTGTTTGGAATGCTTTGAAGTGAGGCAGGGAAGCCATCTGCTGACAGCGGTATGTTGTGTGATATGGTAGGACCCAGAAGCAAAGTAGTCTAATGCTATCAGAGTAAAATCTCTGTGCTAGCTACTTGTGCTTCCAATGTGGAATAGAAATTAGTGTCTTGGACAACGTCAGGAGCTGGGCTAGCCTTGGGCACAAGACTAACAAAGTCTGACAAGCATCGACTTGACAACAGAGAAGCTGGACTAATTTGTCTATTCCTAGCAGCAGGACCTGAGGAACAGGATGCTCCTGGCATGGTCTCCAGACTACCTCCAAATAAACTTGGAACTGTACAAATCATAAGTGTAGGCATATCCTGAAGTGCCCATTTAATGAAAAATAAATGCTCCTTTCCTGCAGGACTTGCTCTCAATGGGTATGTTTTATTGCTAGCCGTTACTAGCAGGAGCTGTAACATGTATCTGTTTATTCCGTAGAACTTGGACTAGATTGTGCTGGTCACAGAGTAATCAGAATATCTTATTTCCTGTTAGATTACCACATCACTTCAAGTACATCTCTTCCTCTATATTTACATGTGGATTGCAGAATTAAAGCATCACCTGAGGATTTATGCAAAAATAAATTTTAAGAGTCTACATTTATAGAGCCTTTTTTTTGATCCAGTTTCTCCAGATGCTTATTTGAATGTACTATATATGAAAGTTGTTAGCATATTTAAAACTCTCCTTTGCATGGAGATTTATAAAGTGAGTTCATTTATTATGAGCTATGATATGCTGTGAAGATAAATAACCCCAAATATGATATAAAAGTCAACATCTACATGTGATTAATTGAAAGAGTTATGGAGGAGAGACCTCAGCTGTGCTTGGCAAATTCAAAGAGTGCTTCCAATTTATCTAATGCCCAGTAATATGTAATGAACAAGATCAAATTATAATGCTATTGTCGATTGAGCATGGTTGATTAAGATAATTGTTCATTCACCTAAGGCCTATCATTTAATATTTACATTGTTAGAGAAACGCGTGACTTGGAGCCTAGCAGTGCTTACCTTTTCAAAGAAGAGCTATTTGTAGAACATAGTTCTTCATACATATCTTAGCACAGGTAAACCTGGGCCTGGAGTACATTGAAATTTGTTTTTTTGTGTAATAACCAGATCCCCTAAGAGTATAGTTTTTCCTTCCTGAGCTAATTATACCAGTAGAAATTCTCTTATTGCAAAGATTTAAGATAATTTAAAGAGTCGTTCCCTTTCCCTTATGGAAACAGATTACTATGACTGCACCAGTATAGCCAAAGCAAAATGATTTTTATTCGTGTCCTTGCGTGTCCTCTCTCGTACAAACAATGTAAGGACCTGCTCTTCAGAGCTTGTTGGGCAATGTTTGAAACAAGCTGGCTCACCAACTTCAGGAAGAGTTAGAAGATACCCCTCCCCAAACAGTTGGTGTGACTGCCTCTGCCCTGTGGAAAGACAAGGGTCTGTGCTACTCTGCAACACAGAGAATGTGAATGAAAATAATTATCTCCTGTTTTCCTCCTTACTGTGTAAACAAAGTGTAGTCCATGAAACCTTTTTCAAATTAAAATTCTATGCATACATCACCCCACGTATTTTTGGCTGTATGGTAACAGCAGTCTAAGAATCGCTGACCTCCTCCTATCTGTCTTGTCCCACCCACACTGTGTTTCATAGTGTGGATTGCACTAACCTAATATAACACTGGCTGTATTTCACTAATTTTCTAATTAAGAAAAAAAATAGAGAAACTGCTGCTACTTTTCTTATAGCAATTAATGGGAAATCTTGAGTAGCAAGACCTGAAATGACATTTGTCTCTGTGTGCTCCGCATATTACTGATTTGCTACGCTACTTCTGTACATTGTCTTTGCCCACTTTTTATATTGTTTTCAGTCATTTTACAGGAATCCAGATTTGCATTAATGAATTTAAGTACTCTTTTAAAACTATGCAGTACTGCATTTCTTCTAACTACCACTGAGGGTTAACTTTTGCACTAGAAAAATGTTTTAAATCTCTACAACCAAAACAGAGTTTTGAATATCTAGAACACTATGTCAGTGTACTGAAGACACTTTTTTGTACTGCGGGAAAATTACTTTATTGGAAGGCTACATGGTGTGATACGAAAACATACTAAAGAATTGTAAATAAGCATCTGTCTCAAAACTAGTTTTAAAACTCTTGTTGATTGTTGGAATCATCACTTCTTACATGAGAATAAAAATTGTCGCTTTCAAAAATAATATTTAATTTTGGGGTGTTCTAACATCAGTTTTAACATTGTTTTTGTTCTGATTTGATACCTTAGTTTTGCATTTTGGGTTCTCTGTTTCTCTGTTATAGTAATTCTGATATTCACTATGGTTTATAGGATACTTTTCTGTTTCTAGGGAATAAGATTTCTCTACATGCTGATATCCCTAAATTTCAGGTTTAAATCTCTTAAAAGTAGCAGAAATTTAGATCTGTCCAGGATATACAGAAACATTAATTAGAAATTTTCTTATTTGTATAGTAAACAATAGAGCTTGATTCTGAAAGGAAGTCTTAATGGCTGTTGTACTCCTCAGCTTAAGAGAGGTCAGCTTGAATGATGGGGAGCTCATGGAATTTGTATGTTGAGCTAGATTAGCTCAAAGCTCACATTTCTCTGATGTTGGAACAAGTAGATAACTTTTTTTTTTCCTAAAACAAGCAAAAAAAAAAACCCACCCAAACCAAACCAATTTCCTGCATTGTCCTTTTGTGGCTCCTCCTTGCCTTTGTGTCTTTTAGAATATATGTTCTAATAAAACATTTTAAATGAGCTTTCTGTTTGTGCTGTGCTCAGAACACAGTGAAAAGGTGTCACTGATTATGAATGCTGACAGATTCATTAAATAAGCTTTTAAAATACAGAAATATTTTATCTCTGATCTTTTACTTATAAAATATTATTCAAGATGACTGTTAATAAGAGAAGAAGCACTGTATGACAGTTTACTTTTAAATATTTAATTAGGAAGTGCTTAATCTAAACATACAGAATTTTTTTTAACCCCGAGATACATGGGAAATAGAGAAAATGTTCATCCTAGTTCTCAAGAACCATTCTCTATCTGTATGTATGAAAGACTAGAATAATTATAAATTATTCTATAAGAAGACTACACATATTCATTTATGTATGCATTGCCTACTGTCAAAACGCATAATTTCCAGGAACGGGAAAGGAATCTTTCCTGTTCCTCTTAACCCCTTTGCAATGGCTGAGTTAAGCTAACTGCAGTGTCTTCTACAGGTTGCATGAATTATTTTCCTCACATGGTTATGATTTCATTCCTTGGATGCTTCTTCAGCAAAGGTCCATTTTCTTAGAATGTTTAATCATTCCCTGTTACTATGGAAGATTTATATAAACTGAAGAAATAGTAATCGTGGATCACTTTGAGGGCTCTAGACCTAAAATTCCTTGTTATATAGCATAATGAATACCATTGAATATGTATGTAATGAGATAAATTGCTTTGCCCTTGACAGCTGAAACACACTAATTTGGGAGCTTAGGATAGCCCTAGTTTTCAGGGGTGAAAGAAAGGCATAATTATGGTTATTTGGATAGAAAGCACTTATATTCGAGTAGATACGTAGTTTTTGCCTCGATCTCTTTGACACAGTATACTTTACCTTTCTGTCTATTAGGGAAGGAGAATTAATGGACTTTCTGGAGTCAGTAGAAATTAGATCTTAATTCTTCAGTGATATTCACATCAACAATATCTAATTTTCTCTCTGATGTGTGTTCTTTAAAGTGCTTCTGTTGATTACTTCGATTTTTAGCACCTCTTGACAGAGTTTTGTGATTCTCTGATAATTAGTGTGAGAAACATCCAGACAATCTTTCAAGCTTAATCCTTCCAGTTCTGAATGAAAAAAGTCTAAATCAAAGTTTTTCAGGTTGTGAGACGTTTAAGAATACAACTTGTTCATTAGAGATAATTTCAAGTAGATGCTACTTATAACTATGGAGACGAACGTATCTGAAAACTATAATTTGGTTTTTTTTTACCTTTAATGTTATGTTTCTGTATTGGCTTTTTGTAAAAGCATCTGATGTCTAGAGCAAACTTCTTTGAAATGGGATGTACAAAAAAAAAACATGGGAAAAACCCAACTTTCACTTATGCTTGTCTTCATTAATAAGTCCAATATGTTACACCTCTGTCCATGCTTGTAAAATTGCACTGCTCTGTATATTAACAAGTGCTGTTCACAGTTCAAACTGTGACCTTTGTAGTCTTGTGTCTGTTGCTACGTTAGAAAGCTGCTTCCAAATCCATGTAGCCTATGTTTATGGCTTGTCTAAACATAGTCATGGTGCCCACTGCATCACTTAAAATACCATAGTTGTATTTTTATTTTAACTGGTTTTGATTTCAACTTTTTATTTTCATGGAAATTTTGTATCCTTTGTTGTTGTTGTTAATAAGCAGATTGCTGTTGATTAATAGACTTGCACTTATTAAGCAAATTTAACAGTTGTTTGCAAAGGTGAGTTGGAATTGTGGGGCTGCAGAGTATGACTCTATGGCTACCTGGAGGGCCATCGCTTCTTCCTGCCTGCCTCCGATCCCAGGGAGGGAAAATTAAAAATGCAAGCCAGTGTTTTAAATCATCCTGACACAAAGAAACAATCTTCAAAGCATCCACACAGAGATGAGTAGTTGTAGAGTATATAAGTTTGGGGAGAAGAGCTTAGATTTTCACAGATAAATCTGTTGTAAACTGATACTGACTGAGTGAAGTTCTCCAACTTTTGAAACAGATTTCTGTGGATTTCCAGGTAGAAGGAGATCTAGCAACGTGATTGTCATAGTTTAGCCCCACTTGAGACCAAGCTACACAGTTGTTCTCTCACTCTTCCCACCCTCTGAGGGAATAGGGGAGAGATAATACAAATATCAATAAAAGCTCAAAGTTTGACATAAGGACAGGGAGAGATCATTGAAGTTACCATTATGGGCAGAACAGACTTGACTTGGGGAGAACTATTTCAATTTATTATTAATAAAACCAAAGCAGGATAACGAGAACAAAAGCAACTTTTCCCCCACCCCTCCCTCTTCCCAGGCTTAACTTTATTTCAAATTATCTCTACCTCCTTCCCCCACTGAGCAGCACAACGGGGAATCAGGAATGGGGGTTGTGGCCAGTTAATCACATGTTTTCTTCTGCTTCTTCCTCCTGGGCTGAGTCAGGCTCAGAAGGCCATCCGGTGGGGGGCCAGAGGGTGAGTGCCATAAGGCTTGCACCTCCCCCTCTCTGCCTGTGCTTCTGCTTCTTCTTTTTTTTTTTTTTTTTAAATCCATTTCTTAGCATCTCTGTGATGATGTATTTGTCACCGTCGCCAGTTAGCTTGGCCCTGGCCAGCAGTGAGTGCGCTGTAGACCCAGCTGGATCCACCGGACAAAGGGGAAACTTCTAGAAGCTTGTCACAGAAGCTGCCACTCTAACACCCATGCCACAAAAACCCAACTCAGTCGTTTGTATTAACTGTCCAGCCAGGGACACTAAAAGTATATGATGGTTTGTGACTTCTGCTGCTGGTACAGACTTTACCATGGGAACTCACGGGTGGGTGACATTTGGAGATCATATATTCCCTGGCCAGTTCTGTTGTGGGGCAAGAACATCCTGGTGGATGTTCGTGAGTGGGACAGTCTTACAAGAGATTTTTGTGAATTTTCTGCTTTTCACTCCCCATTTTCATGTCACTGAGCCTGTTGTTAGCCTGGAAGCTAAGATGATGGACTGGAGGCTAGCTGACTTTCCAGCATGGTTTAACCTCTTCAAGTGATGTACCTTACTGTGGAAGGCAAAACTGTAGTCACAAGCAAGAATTGACAAAATGGTGAATAAATACTTGTGGTGGAGTATGTTTATATCCAGCTGAGGTGCGTAATACTGCTTTAGGGTCTCAGTTGGAGTGATAGTTATCTGTTTTCACTGAACATTTTACTTTCCTTGGATTTTTTTTTTTTTTAAACGCTGGTTCTATTTGTGAAGTGATGTAAAGGAAGTGTAATCCAATGTAATTACTAGTTGTTTTATCAATCCTGTATTTAAGATCAGTGTCTTGTCTAGTAACAGAGCAGTAGCTCTTACTCCAAGAGTATATTTGTCTTTCTTTAGTATTGTTAGTTCCAGGAAACCATATACATTTTGGATAATTTGCTGGTTTTCTGTTACACAAAATTTTGCCTTTCTCTACATTCCTTCTCTTTCTGTCCTCAGAGAGAGGATACTTCTCACAAAACAGTGCAGAAGTTTTTGGTTAAATGGGTTGCAAGACGGAAATGTATCTGTCCTGTTTCCATTTTTATTGCACAAGGAATCTATTAATCTGTGCTTTTATTGGTTTATAAAATAGAGTGAAGTTCAATGGCGAAGGACTACTTTTCCACTGTCTCTCTTATTTTCATAAAAAAAATAGTTTCTCTGTTCAAATTTTCTTTTATATTGTGGAGAAAACCTTACATTCTATTTAATTTGCCTTTTTTTTGGTCTGCATTCAAAGGGAGAGAATCTAATAAATTTCGGAGTTAGAACCAACTTGTGCAGATGGATTTGAGTAATCCTAAGAGAAAATTTGCTAAGTTGATTGTATTAATGTGACTATCACAAATTGCTATGAGTTTCCAGACATTTAATTAGTGTCTCTAGCAGCATACTCTTTTCAGCTCTAGGCATAGTCTTCTGCTCTTTAAAGTGGCCGTAGTAGCTTCGCTGCTGAGATGAGAAGTCCATGACCATACATTTCCATTCCAGGTCCATCATAGGTATTGTCATTCCTGAGCTAGCACAGAAAGCCTCAAATTAATTTGGAGGCATTTGAGATTGACTGCTGATCAAGACCATCTACTCTTTATTGCTAACAGCTTCTGCCTCAGCATGCCCTTAGGCATAGCTGGGCAAAATCTTATTGTTTAACCCTTGCGCCTTTGGATCTGACCTTCAGTTTCAGCCAACACGGCTGTCAGTCAGTAGATTGGGTGCAAGCTAGGCGCTCTGTGGTTTTGTGGTTGTTGGTTATTTTGATTTGGTGTTTTTTTTTTTTTTCTCTTTGATTGTACAGCAGGGCTGAGAGCTCTCTTCTAGCTATTTTATTCTAGTTTGTCCAGTTTTCCAGTTCTAGTGGAGAGACAAGGACAAATCTAATACAACCACAACAAAGGGTAGTGAGAGGAACAGCCTATTGAAGAGGAAGGTGCATTCTTGTTGAATTAGTCAAAAGATACAGACCTTTGGTAAGAATGGGGTGACGCTGGGGAGGAGATTGGTATAGCTCTGTTCCTCACAGCTATGATAGGAAGGAATTAGGGTTATGGAATAGAATGTATGAACCTATTGTAGGAGTCTCGGAGAGATGAATGGCTCTGTTGACTAACATAAATAGGTACAGCTGGTGGCAATAAGCCCAGAGGAGCTTATTTTCAATTTAGAAGTTTCACAGCTCTCCACGTCAGGTGAGGAAAGTTTTGGAAAAAGTAATCCTTGAGGTAAAGAAGGCTGTCAGTGGAGAAGGGAGATCTGAGGTGCATTGTTGTGTCATTTGAAGCAAAGCAATGTGCTCTTGCTGCAAATGTGGCTGATGGTATCCTGGGCTGCGTTAGGCAAAACATTACCAGCAGATCAAGGGAGCTGATCCTTCAATGTTCAGCCCTGGTGAGGCCACTTCTGGATTGCTGTGTCCAGTTCTGGGGTCCCCAGTATAAGAGAGACATGAACATACTAGAGATAGATCAGCTAAGGGCAAAGAAGCTGATGAAGGGACAGGAGCATCTCACATATGAGGAAAGGCTGAGAGAGCTGGAACTGTTCAGCCTGGAGAAGAGGAAGCTCAGCAGGATCTTATTAATGTATATAAATACCTGAAGGGAGAGTACAAAGAAGATGGAGCCAGGTTCTTTTCAGTGGTGCCCAGTGACAGGACAAGAGGCAATGGGCACAAACTGAAACACAGGAGGCTCCCTCTGAGCATCAGGAAACACTTTTTTTTTTTCCTGTGAGGGTGACTGATCACTGGCATAGGCTGTCCAGGGAGGTTGTGCAGTCTCCATCCTTGCAGATGTTCAAAAGCTGCCTGAGCATGCTTCTGGGCAACCTGCTGTAAGTGGCCCTGCTTGAGTAGGGATGTTGGGTCAGATGACTTCCAGAGGTCCCTTCCCATCTCAACCACTCTATCATTCTGCAATCTTGTGAAAGTAGAGTCATTTTCTTTTAAGATTAAATTGGTAGAAATGTCCTTTTTCTTTTCCCCCCCTTTTTTTTTTTTTTTTTGTTTGAGTGGGGAAAAAAAACCAGTGTCTTGGAACTTTGCTTGTTGAGGTGATTAACAGGAAATAGAACCAGTTTTTGTAGAGTAAAATAAAATCAAAATGGCTAGAGAGTACTGAATAATGACAATTTGGTGGCAGGAATAGTAGCAGCTCTTGACCTATATAGCAATTATAGCAGCAGTTCTTGTTCTGCCTACCAGCTCCTGTGAAGGAGAGACCTTAAATGGGTACAAGGACATAGGAACCTGCCATAGATGGAGGAGTGTTCACAGCAGTGGATAATTGTAAATCTTCTTGCTGTGTTATCTGTAACTAACCCTGGAATGGATTATCCATCTGGGGATACATCATTAACTAATGAGAAGCATGAGGTGCTTAAGACTATATAACTATTCTAGTTTGGTTTGAATTAAGATAAGAAGCCTTTGTGAGGGCTGAAGATGATTAAGCAGGAGATATAGTTGTCTCAGACTTTAGCCCTACAGGAGTGGCTAAGGAGACAGAGACTTCCTGAATCCTATGGCTGAAACCAGAGATTACTTTTCTCTCAAGAGACAGCAAAACAAGTGACCCTAGAACAATTCTTCCGGATGTCCCCAAGGGAAGTCTGGAAATGGGATTGTTACAACTGGATACTAGGCCTAGAGATGCTAGCAGGACTGGAAGAAATTCAGTTGGTAACGTACCTAGGCAGCAAACCACCAGAAGACTCCAGACCCTAAGGCATTTCATGTGTAGAAAAGGAGATTTACACACTGAGAGCCTCTCACCTGCTTTGTTTCCATCGCTAAGCTGAGCTATCTCTTTCCCATATAGTTGTTGGGAGCAAGTTCAGAGATACTTTCTCATCAGGAAGAGTAAGATTCACTGGCAGAAAGGAAAAGACCATAATTGGCTTTATCTATAGTAAGGATAGACAGAAGTTTAGAAGCTATACCTGTACATAACCTGCTTTTGTTCCTACCTCAGAAACCAGAGAAGAGTGGTGAGCCTGCAAAGTGATGTGGCCCAGCATAGCAGGAGGAATTTAGGCTCTACAGTCGATGAACTCCAGGCAGATGTTTCTTCAAAAACAGCTTAATCTTGGGGCTCTGAGAGCAACAGCTTGTAGCTGTGGACAGAAGCCCGGTAGATAAAATCCTGAGAGGAGGCTGAGAGGCTGAGAGGAGTTGAGGCAGGTAATTTGTTTGTAAGCATCTGTATGCAAATAAAACTTGAGAGAATAACCTTTTTTAACTTTTTTTTTTTTTTTGGACATACGGAATTACTTAGGCTCTGTCAAAAGTGACAGTTGATGAACTCTAAACCCACTTGTGAGTTACATTTAATAGTTCAAAAGAAACATCCTTTTTGACTGGGTCAAGATGGAGAAAGAGAAAAGGTCACATTCATATGATGAAGCCCTGGAAAGCTTTTGAATTGTGCTCTGGCCAGGTGGTTCCATCACACTGGGACATTAGCACTTCAGATATTATTGATAACAGTGAAGCTGAAAGTATTTAATTGTTTTTTTTTCAGCTTTTAGTTAATACCATGAGGAAAAATTCCTGGTCTGTGAAGCTGTATATCCTATTTGTATGTTCCAGTATAACTTTAGACACCCCCAAGATGCTCCCGGTTAAGAAGCATTGCTTGTCTAAACATAGAAGAGGAAGTGTGTACTCCAATTTTATCGTAAAGAGTGAAAGAAGTCTCAGAGATACATATAATAGGGTAAATGACCCTTTAAAAATCCAGGAAAGTATCTAGAATTGCTGGAAAACATTAATAGGCACAATTGATAACAGATAGTGGGGAAAATACAGATGAGTAAATACTTATTTGATAAGATTCGATCATCCATTTAGGAAATAAAAAAAAGTTTTCAAAAAGGAGTCAGTCTCATGTACAGAGTCAATTTCAGTCTCTCATGTTTGGGCAAAGACTCCTGTATTTATCTTCCAGCTGTTCTGGTCTTTATTCTGTATTCTATTTTTCGTAGAGGATTTAATTGTTTATGAATTGTCCCAGAAGCTGTTCTTGCTTGTGGGTACTCACCCCAATGTTTTGGTTTTTTTTTTTTTTTTTTCTGCTTGTGTTGGAATTGAGAACTGAAGAAGATTTTTGATTGGTTGGTTGTTTTGTTTGTTTTGTATTTATCTTCTTTTAAAGTAAGATCTACTTAGCTGAGTGGTGCCTAAGGTATTAGCTTTTGGGCTAGGAGAAGTCTCCAATTCAGTAACTGTCTATATTTTTTCTTTTTGCTGTCAATCTAAAGTGAAGGGCAATTCAGTACGCTTTCCCTGGCTCTACAAAGTCAGGTTCTTTTGTCTTCTTGCTTTGTTACCTACAGGATGAGGATGAACAGAGAAAGCAAGGCAGAAACTGTGCTGCTGAATACGGGCTCTTGCCTGCAGCCTTTGGCAGCGACCAGTGAGTGGTATGCTTGTGCGGGGCTTTCTGTGGCTCAGTTGCAAAATAACCTTCCCAGACAGGAAGACCCACGCAGACCCTCCATCTGGTTTGAAGAGTTTGATAGGGTTATTTGTGTGAGAAGCTGATTTTAATTGCATCATAATTTAAACATGGGCATAGTGATTCCTATGTCACGGGATCATTAACTGCATGCAACAACAAATTAATATAAATTGGCTATGCATACATGTAGGCTGGAAATTGAGTTACCTAAACTAGGTTTGAAACAGCTCAGCAATATACTGTTCTCAAGTTCATTCTGACCCCTGTGAAATTTGCCGTGGGCTACCACGGACCCCTAAATGTCTTGAAGGTTAAGCAGACACATAATCTTAACAGTAGGGTCTATTGTGCCTTTCCTGCCTCAGGAATCATCTTAGCCGTTCTCTCTCCCTGGTAGCAACTTTCAGCTTCAAGGTCTGCACAATTCAGTAAAACACCTGTCTGTTTTGTCTCTATCCCTCATCTTCATTCAGCTGAACCCCTAGACTCATCATATTTTAAATACCTGCCAACCTTGGATGAGAACATCAAGAACCATAGCCTTGTTTCTGCCAGCACCATCTGTCATCCTGGCCATGTTGGTCTTGGAAGACCTAACCTTTTTTTTACTCCCAGTGGCCCAATTCCTACCCCCAGTTTTACTTAACTCTAGCTAGATTTCTGGCTAGAATACCTCGCTAATTATACAGACACTTGACTGCTCCCCTGGCCCAGATAAATAATGTCCAGGAAGTCCAGATTTCCCCCTGCTGGCCCAAACACTAATCCTAGCCACAATCCTGACCATAATTGGAATATCTTGATTTTATAACCTATTTATATCCTAATTCTGCAATTCTCTGAAGAACCTTGCACAAGGTGTTTATTTACACTCTTTCTATCTGGGTAGTCTTCAAAGATTGCAGCTGGTTCCTAACTGTTCCTCATGTACAACTACTATGACCAGACAGACTGATTTGTCCCAGAGTTAGTTGTTCTTGTAAGTCATTTTAGCTCTGGGTACTGTGGATGATTCACCACGAAATTTAATTATTCCATTCCAACCTTATAAAATCCTAACCTCACAAACTGATAATCTCCGGTTTTCTTGGCAAAGATTAAGGCAAAAATTACAAATATGCCATTCAGGTCTTATCTGTTCTCTGATGTGTCTATCCCATAAACAAATAAAAGATCTTAAGTTCTTCCTATCCCAAACCAATTCTGAGTTACTGGTTAAGGCTAGAGTTAAACCCATAGCCCAGCAAACATGATGTGCTCAAAAATAACCAAAAATAATTACTTTATACCAGATCTGACCCTTCTACTACTTCCATGGGCAATGTAGGATACTACAACAGAGTCAACATTACAGCTAATTTTCAGGACTCTTATGGCTGAAGACCTGAGTATCCTGTCACCCGTACTTACCTAGGCATTGCTACCTGCCTCAAGATCAACTGCAAGTCAGCATCTCTAGGACAGCAGATAGAATCATAGAATAGTTTGGGTTGGAAGGGACATTTAAAGGTCATCTAGTCCAACCCTCCTGCAAGGAACAGGGACATCTCCAACTAGATCAGGTTGCTCAGAGCCTTGTCCATCCTTGCCTTGAATGTTTCTAGGGATGGGGCATCTACCACCTCTCTGGGCAACCTCTTCCGGTCTTCCACTACCCTCATTGTAAAAAAATTTTTCCTTATATCTACTTCCCTCTATTTTAAAACTGTCATTCTATCACAGGCCCTGATAAAGAGTTTCTCCATGTCTTTCTTATAAACTTCTCTTCTCCAGGCTGAACAGCCCCAACTTTCTCAGCCTGTCCTCCAGGAGAGGTGCTCCAGCCCTCTGATCATCTTCGTGGCCCTCTTCTGAACTCGCTTCAACAGGGCTGTGTCCTTCTTATGTTGGGGGCTCCAGAGCTGGATGCAGACCAGGTGGGGTCTCACCAGAGCAGAGTAGAGGGGTAGAATTACCTCCCTTGACCTGCTGGCCACCCTTCTTATGATGCAGCCCAGGATGTGGTTGGTTTTGTGGGCTGCAGGTGCACATTGCTAGCTCATGTTGAGCTTCTCATCCACTAGTACTCCCAAGTCCTTCTCCTCAGGGCTGCTCTCAATCCATTCTCTGCTCAGCCTATATTTGTGCTTGGTAATGCCCTGACCCATGTGCAGGACCTTACAGTTGGCCTTGTTGAACTTGAGGTTTTCATGGGCCCACATCTCCAGTTTGTCTAAGTCCCTCTGGATGGCATCCGTTTCCTCCAGAGGACTGGGATTAAGTTTTGGGCACAGAGGTGATACTCGAGCCACCCACACAGCATACACTGAGTGTCATTACTCTTTGTACAGCAGAAGCTCTAGAATAATGCTTGTTCTGAAAAGAATAAAAAATATTTTTTTCTTGCATCATTTGAGCAAGAGAAAAATGAAGACAGGTTTGAAAGAATGAAAGAGAAGGCTTAATAAAATGTATCTGGAGACTGAGAAAAAGCTCAGGTAGCTCACTCCAGGGATGGATTTTGCCTGTTCTGCAATGCATATGATGACCTTTCTACTTGTACTTTGCTACCTCTGAGATAAAGAACTGTGCATTTTTTTCTTTTCTTCCTGTGCTGAGTAGTGTATATAGGATGGTTACATTTCATCATACAATGAGATTTCATTTTGTTGTAATTTGATTCTGTTGTGGGTTGTTTTTTAATCACATCCCTTTACCTTTTCTAAATCAATATCCAATCACTGTTCCTTCAGGGAAAAAATTTACAATTCATTAAGGCTTGCCTGAAAGAAGAGTGTGAGTTTTATTTCAATAATGTGCATGCCAAAGTTCACTGAATCATTGAAGTCTTTTTCATTGTTTTCCACCTCTCATGTGATGGAAATATCATGTTGGAGTTGGCAGAGAGCAAGGTAGCAGGACTAAACCAGAAAACCCATTTATAAAACACATTTTACAGGGCTTCCTATCTCAACAAAATACTTTCCCATTCTTAAGAAGGTTGATCTCACTGATGTTAACTTAGCAATCACCAATACATGCTTTTATTCACAGATTGAACCTGGTTTTTTTTTCAGTTCTTGTGTAACAGAATCTTTCAATATTCTGAAGTGTCACGACTGTTAAAATAGTGCTGTTTACCTTTCTCCCAATCTGTTTCCTGTGTATAAACCGATGTCTTCAGCTATGTAATGGGAGAAGGATTTTTTCCTTGTGTAAAGAAGATGGAGGCAATCTCTTTTAAGTAGTACACAGGTAAAGAATGGGGGGCAAAGGACACAAGCTGACTCGGGGAAAACCCTAATCAGACATTAGGAAACAAACCCCATAGTAAAGCTAATCCAATATTGGAACAGGTTGCCTCAAAAAGTTATGGAAGATGCTTGAAAATACTCTGAACTCAATTGGATAAGGGTCTGAGTTACCTTATCTAGTGACAAAGCTTCCACTCTTGCATGGTCAAACCAGATGATCTCCTGAGGTCCCTTTTAGCTTAAATTAGTATATGACTCTGAAATATTCACCAAGAAATAATCAAGATGCCTGTGCTGACTGAGAACTGTCTTCCTTCTCAGGCTCTACTGACACTATTTTAGTCAGCAAATGATTTTAACTGAAAAAAATGTGCAACATTTTTCTAAATCTAGAAATGCAATCTTGTTGCATTCTAAGGCTGTTTAAGCTCATATAAGTGGTCTCTATCTCCGTAGTCACTGCCACTAATGTGCCAAGTAATGTTTTTGTCCTACTACATCTGTTTTGCAACTATGTGATGAGGGATCTAATAAAGATGGTAATTTTTTCAACTGGATGAATCTAGGCTGCGATGTCACGTGTTGGTAGGAAAAAATAGGAAAGATCCAGTCTGAGACTAGTGAAAATCTGAGTCCTTCAGTCTATTAAAATTCTAAAGAATTAACTAAACTCGTTTTGCCATCTTTTGCCTCTGCTGTTGAAATTGCCTTTTTCATGTGGTAGATTTTGATCTAGCAGTGGAACCCAAGTTAGCAGCAGAGCTGATTGAAATCTTTTTAGTATTTTCAGAAAAAATTAGTTTAGCCTTCTAAAAGACAAGAAAAATAAGGAGACCTGAGACTTTGACTCTGGCATTTGAGGCTGTTTCACGTATATATTTCCATGTGTAAAATTGTAAGGCTTCAGGGATCAGTCCAACAAAACGTAAGATCATATGTGTTGATATACATTTCTATTTAAATCCAAGAATAATTGGAAAAATGAAGAAGCTAGGCAGAAATAATGTAATAATGAGTTTATCACTCTATACTGTAAATTCTTGAAGCATAAGTGATTATAACCTTCAGGGAGAGGAAATAGAGCACCCTAGGCTCTGTTGCCCTTGTCTGGTTTTTGTGGTTTGGCAGTGTGGAGAAGCTGTAGAAAGAAAATCTTATAAGCTGAATCCATGCATTTATTTTTAGTTTTCTATGAGGCATTTGCTAATGGCAAGATGTCCTTGAGGTTAGGGATACGATTTTTTTTTTGGCACAGCTGAGTTTCTGCATTCCAACTTTAATTGCAAAGAGCAAATCATAATAATAATAAAACAGTTTGAGAGGAGACAAAGGAACGCAATGAGACTAGAGAGGCCAAGTTATTAACCCAGTGTTATTTCTCCCCTTATAAGCAACAAATAGTCTGGAGCACAAAGGTACCATTAAGTCTATCCCGTAGACCATCTCCTATTTCTCTCTACTATAGATTTACTCTCATATAACCTCCTTGACTTCAAAATTATTTCAAAATGCAAAAGCTGCAGAAAAGTCGCACTAGGATGATCAGGGAATGCAGAGCCGATCTTTCCAGAACAAGTTGAAAGAAACAGGCTTGTTTAGTCTAGCAAGACTAGACCTGATTGCATAGTAGAAACACATCCAGGGTAAATGCTAGGAAACAAGAGTTAAAGGAGAATGGCACAGGGCGTACATAGGCTTTGGATACATTTACTAAAGGTGAAATAGCTTGATTGACTCCATTAGGAGACCCTGGTCTTGATTAAAGAGGTCCTTCTAATCCATATCCAGGGGAATTACAGAAACATATGGAGCAGCGTGTGACATTTCTTACCTCTCTCCAGAATCTTTTGCTGTTTAAATAACTTTCAATGTGTATGAGAGATTTTTCCTCCCTTTGATACACTAATGATTGTCTGTTTTCTGAGCAATTTAAGCACTAAAATGCCGTTCACCACAGGTGATACAGAATGCGAAAGTGTATCTTGTTTTGACAGAAAGCTTTTCAGTATGTTCATTTGCCCAAATCAGTCATTATCTCTAGGCCTAAGATAATTTCCCATTTTTTTTCTTGAAAATTTCAAATTATTTAAAGGTATTTTATAGCATAGAGAGAATGCTATTTGTCAGTCTCACTGAGACTGGGTTTGTGTACCTTTCTAAGCTTATAATATTTTTCTTTTCTTGCTTCCTTGCCCTTCAATAAGAAAATATGTTTTCCATGGATGTGCTAGTAGAATGACTTCCTACTATTTTTAAGATGGTTTTGCATGGACCATGTCACTGTTTGTCTTGTAGTAGTTTTTCTTGGTGTGTGGTTTGCTGTCTTTGAGTTAATTTCCTTGTCTGCTGGAATGTAAATGTGCATTTGTGATCTTCAGGTTGAAAGTTTGCAATGAACTTGAGCTTTCGTCTGCTTTCTAGTCCTTAATTAAGCATATTGACATATTGTTAGTAGGGATGATAGCTTCCTGTGGAATAGCTGGCAACAGCACTGATTCTGCTGTTATATTTGAGATATTACAGTAAATGGAATCATCACTTTGTTAACTGAAATCTTTATAAATTAGGAAGAATCAGTCTCTTTCCATGCAGACAAACTGTATTGTTCCAATTCTGATCCAAATAAGTTTGTTTAGAAGTAGGTTTGGTGAAAATTACCACGTGAATTTGGTATGTTTTTTAAAAGACTTCAAGAGTAAAAGGAACACATCAAGGCAGATTCTCAGCTGATGTAAATTAGCATCACTCCACTGAAGTGAGTATAGCAAAAGCAGTTTAACCAACTGACAACCCTCAGGTTGTGCATTTCTTTCTTGTTTTGTTGCTGATTTTGAAATGAGAGGACTCCAAGTGAACTTTTTGACTAAATTATTCTGTTAGGGGTCAGAGCAGGTCACGAATAAAATAAGAGTACAGATCAACTAGGAGCTCTTTCCACATGAATTATACCCTAATCATGGCCCCATGCACTCCTAGAACTTGATTCCCTGCAGCCTCTCTCCTGCTCCTGCCTGACCCTGATCTGGAATTAAATTGCTATCAGAATCACTGTAGCATATATTGTGTTACTGTGTATAGCAAATAAAACTTGGAAACTTGGCATATTCAAGACTAAGAATCATCCCCTTTACCTTAAACCACTTTCAGAGAGCAGTTCTTGCAGTGAAAGCACCAAAATCTCTAAAATGCTCCTACTCACAGGGCTACAATTTAGTATTAATAAATTGTTGAATTATTAAGACAACATATGATGTAAGCATTCAGTGTGCAAGTGAGTTAGCTCCTAATGACAGCCCTGGTCAGATTTCCTGAGGGGTAATGCTGTGCTTTGTCAGATGACTGCCATCCTCAGTGTTCAGCCCAACACTGTGGTTTTTGTGGCATACTTTGTTATGTTTAAAATACAAATAATTTTCTATTTTTTTAAAAAAAAAGCAATTTTTTTTTTTCTCTGAAACACATTTAAAAAATGATGCTACAAACTTCCATTCAAATTTAAATCTTAGTGATACGAAGTCTGGCAAAGCCGTTCTATTTGCCAAAAGAGTAGTGGTTTTTGGGTAAATAAAATTAGCTTCTAAAACAATTTTTTTTTTCAAAGTAAGTTCATACTTTAATGTTTATTTTCATGCAAATAGTTTATAAAACTTAAATACTTACCTGAATAAGGACTGTGATTCTTCCACTTTTAGTACAAGAAATGTTTCAGTAAGGATTGTTTCCTATTTTTGTAGCAGGCAGAGTCTGAATCTTAAGTGTGTGGTGAACTACCTCCTTCTGGCAATTACATTTTGTAGGGGCAGGACATATCTATGTACAGGCCCCACAACAGGTAAAGCCAAAATATCATTTGGGAACACCTCATAATGTGATTTCACCAGGTGCTGCTGAATTTTGGAAGGAAAGATGTTGAAATGGATCGAGACCAGCCCTGAGGAGAAGGACTTGGGAGTGCTGGTGGATGAGAAGCTCATCATGAGCAGGCAATGCGCCTTTGCCGCCCAGAAGGCCAACCACATCCTGGTCTGCATCAAGAGGAGTGTGGCCAGCAGGTCGAGGGAGGTGATTCTCCCCCTCTACTCTGCCCTGGTGAGACCCCACCTGGAGTACTGTGTCCAGTTCTGGAGCCCCCAACATAAGAAGGACATGGACCAGTTGGAGAAGGTCCAGAGGAGGGCCACGAAGATGATCAGATGATCATCTATGGTTCAATGGTGGTTTTTCCTTCAGGGCTACAGAGTCTATGTATATATGCATGCTAATTTCCTGCTGGATCTGATAGCAGAAGGGGGCTGCCCTAGTTCCCCTCCTCCTCAAACAAACAGGTCACTCTTAAAAACTTACAAGATACTTCTTGTAAGTAATTTTAAAAGTAACTACTTAGTGTGTTCATATCTCTCCTTTAAATAATACATATATTTACCTTATTTTCTGTTTTAAATACTTTTCTATTAGAGTATACTCTTCTATTACTCTATATTAGAATACTCTTCTATTAGAGTAACAGTGGGAAGCTATGCAACATAACCATCCATTAATAGCTGCTAATTATTCTGTAAATTCTCCTCAGGAGAAGAGTAAGTTCAGGACTCTAAATTTTAGGAAAGCAAAATTCCAGCTTCAAGGAGTTAGTCATAGAATCATAGAACAGTTTGGGTTGGAAGGGACCTTAAAGATCACCTAGTTCCAACCCCCATGCCTTAGACAAGGACACCTTCCACTAGACTGGGTCCCTCAAAGCCCCATCCAACCTGACCTTCAACGCTTCCAGAGATGGGGCATCCACAACTTCTCTGGGCAACCTGTTCCAGTGCCTCACCACCCTCACAGTAAAGAATTTCTTCCCTATACCTAATCTAAACCTTCCGTCTTCCAGTTAAAGATGCTACCCCTTGTCCTATCACTACATGCCCTTATCAAAAGGCCCTCTCTAGTTTCTTGTAGGCCGCCTTTAGGTACTGGAAGGCTACCCAGGTCTCCGCAGAGCCTTCTCTTCTCCAGACTGAACAACCCCAACTCTTTCAGCCTGTCCTCATACGAGAAGTGCTCTAGCCCTCTGATCATCTTCATGGGCTTCCTCTGGACCTGCTTCAAGAGGTCCATGTCTGTCTTATGTTGGGGGCTCCAGAGCTGGAGGCAGTACTCCAGGTGGAGTGTCATGAGACCAGAGTAGAGGAGGAGAATCACCTCCCTCGACCTGCTGGCCACGCTTCTTTGGATGCAGTCCAGGATGCGGTTGGCCTTGTGGGTTGCAAGTGCATATTGCCAGGTCATGTTGAGCTTCTTATTCACCATCACTCCCAAGTTCTTCTCTTCAGGGCTCCTCTCAATCTATTCTCCTCCCAACCTGTATTTGTGCTTGGGATTGCCCTGACAATAATGGAGTTCAAGATCCTTAGGGCAGTGAGGAGGGCACACAGCAAGCTTTCTACCCTGGACTGCAGGAGAGCAGACTTGAGCGTCTTCAGGGATCTGCTGTGCAGAGTACTGTGGGATAAAGCCCTGGAGGAAAGAGGGGCCCAAGAAAGCTGGTTAATGTTCAAGGATCACCTCTTCCAAGCTCATGAGTGATGCATCCAAACAAAGAGAAGGTCAGGTGAGACCACCAGGAGGCACCCTCGGCAAATTTGCTGATGACACCAAGCTGAGTAATGCAGTTGACATGCCTGAGGGATAGGATGCCGTCCAGAGGGACTTGGACAAGCTTGAGAGGGGGGCCCGTGCAAACCTCATGAGGTTCAACAAGGTAATGTGCAATGTCCTACTCCAGGATCAGGGCAACCCCTGGTATCAATACAGACTGAGGCATGAATGGGTTGAGGGCAGCCCTGATGAGGAGGACTTGCGGGTACTCGTGGATGAAAAACTGGGCTTGACTCGACAATGTGCACTTGCAGCCCAGAAAGCCAACCACATCCTGGGCTGCATCCAAAGAAGCATGGCCAGCAGATTGAAGAGGGTGATTGTGCCCCTCTACTGTGCTCTGTGAGAGCCCGCCTAGAGTATTGCATCCAGCTCTGCAGCCTTCAGTACAGTAAAGACTTGGACTTTTTGGAGTGAGTCCAGAGGAGTGCCACAGAAATGACCAGAGGGATGGAACAGTTGTCCTAGGGGAGAGGAAAGGCTGAGACAGTTGGGGCTGTTCAGCCTGGGGAAGGGAAGACTCTGGGGACACCTTATTGGGGTCTTTCAGTACTTAAAGAGGGCTTATAAGAAAGATGGAGATAGGCAGCGCCTATTGCAATAAGACAAAGGGTAATTGTTTTAAATAGAGGGAGGTAGAGTTAGACTAGATATAAGGAAGACATTTTTTACAATGAGGGTGGTGAAACACTGGAACAGGTTGCCCAGAGAGGTGGTAGATGCTTCAGCCCTGGAAACCTTCAAGGCCAGGTTGGATGGGACTCTGAGAAACCTGACCTAGTTGAAGATATTCCTGCTCCTTGCAGGGGGGTTGGACTAGATGAACTTTAAATGTCCCTTCAAACCCAAACTATTTTATGATTCTGTGACTCCAAATTAAAGCTATAGGCAGAAGTGTTGCTGCATGCATATGGTGAGAATATGAAAAGAAAGAGAAAATTAAGAAATATGAAATAAGGTTCTTTTATTTCCCTATAAATTACATTTTTGTATTTCCATGGTGCTTGGTTTAGTTTGGAAGAGTTTACTTTTATAAATATGATTTTGTTTATATATTCTAGTTTAATATTAGTAAATTGAGACATTATTAAAACAACATATGATGGAACCATTCATTTTGCACAAATTAGATTTTTTTTTAACACTGATGAAAGAAAAACTTTTTTCTTCCTGTGTAATTATACTGATTACACTATTTTTTAATTTTTCCTTTATTATGAACATTTATGCAAAACCAGCTTGTTTCAATCTTTGAAAATCAAGGCACAATGAAATATTTTTGTACATTCAACTCTAATTCTTGCTAATGGAAGAAAATCAAAGTGCAGTGCGAATACATAGTTTTCATTTGAATTTTTAGTAACTCATGTTTGCCTTCTTTTTGAAATGCCAATATTCTGCCACTTAGCTCTTAGCATTTAACAAGATTTTCAGTGCTTTACAAAAAATTGCAAATGATTGAACCAGGCCTGGTTTCTTCATTGTTTGTGCATTTTAGAAATGTAGTATTCGGGAGTAATTTTTTTTTTTTTCTACTTTGTAAACTGTGGAATTTAACCTGCAACAACAGAGGTTCACTTCTGTTGCTACTTGAATATAACTGTACCATACATTGAAGTCAAGACAATGTCTGCATGAGCACTGAAAGTTGTGTGATGTACACTAGTGGAAGGGTTTATATTCTCAAGCGGCTAAGGAACTCGGAGGTCAAACTGAAATCTGTGGAATTACAGAAAAATGGCAGCACAAAAAAAGCTAGCCTGATGCTACTGCATGTGCTATTTAATGAAAACAGCATACTTCCAACCACACAAAAAGCTAACAATCTCAAATTCTATTTCTTTGACCTAGTTTGTCCTTGGATGTATAGACGCAATCCTCCTCGTCTTGCTTCCAACTCAGTGTGAAGCAAAATGAAAGTTGAGTGGGAACAGATTGAGCAACTAGAAATAAAAAAATTGCTTTGTGATGGAATATCCTCATAGGAGCACTCTTCCCTTTGGGCTGTGAATACTGTCAATTTACCTGGTAATGCCAACTGACTGATGCCGTCTCCTGGTATCTCTTTTAGAGATCTTCCTTACTGCTGGAGATCTCTCCTGTGGCTTAGGACCTCAACTTAGGCTTTGTAAAATGCCTCAACATAAGAGTGATAGCAGTTGATCCATGCTTTGATCAATACTCATCAATGTTGACATTAATCCACAGGCACTTATAACAGAAATGTTCTGTCTTCTGTGACACTGTTCTGGGTCATTACAGTTAATGGCCTTTACTGAGAAATGCAGCAGGAGTAACTGAGAAATGAGGCAAGGACTCACAGATGAACAGGAGGAGAACTGTCTGTTCTTTGAAACTTCTGTGGTATTTTTGTAGTTATACATTTATGCAGTCTGATTTCAACTGCCTTGACTGTATTGTTTTCAAAAACTCTCCTGTACAGTTGTGTCTCCGTTGTTCAGCAGAGAGGTGGGAGGGTTTAGCCTGACGCCGTGGTAGAGCACACAATGATTTGCCTAACCCCATTGTAGATCAAGGACTTGAACTTGACTCTCTTGGATGCAAAGACATGCTTTCACCAAAGAGCTTGCATTCCTCATGGATAGGCTCACAGCTTTAAAGTAAATGGGTGGGTTTTTCTTTTTTTTTTTTTTGATGCTGGTTTCTACATGTGCTGGACAAGTCCCCGTGTGATTTGGAACAATGTGTTTATTGTTCCAGATGAGAATGACTCCTCAGGGAGTTCATCTGCACAGCAAACATCAATGTACTTCCATGTAAGTTGGAGCCAGAGGCAGCGGAGAAATCGCTGTAATAACTCTGTCCCACTGGAGGGCTCCCCAGCACTGAAGTAATCCTCCTCTTTAATGGCTATCTCAGTTTTAAAGCTGTCTCTTGCCTGCAGTGCAATGCAGAGCTGCTCCCTTGCAGCAAAAGAAAATTAGTTTAGAGATGGGGGGGGGGGGGGGGGGTGTGTGTGCAAGACTCATTCCTGCACTCCCCTGTGTGTGTTTTTAACTGATGCCCTCGGTATTGTTATTAAGTAAACAATGTGCTAAATACAACTCAGAATTTAGTGTTGCTCATTATATTTTGAATTTTGTGTTGATTTCTGAGTGAGGTTTGCTAAATATCTTCACTACTTCTTAACTGATTACAGCTTTAGAAACTGGCAATTGTTCTGGAATTGTTCCCTTTAATTTACTTCAATTTTAATAGACACCTTCAGTATAATCCAACTACTTAGAAGTGCTTTAAAGGGAAAGTGACTACCCTTTAAGTTGGCTGCTTTGATCTTTTTCAGTCTTGTTGCTTTTAATTTCATTTAGAGTTAAAAAACATTGCTCAATTTAATTCATGGACAGTTTTAAGTTTCTGTTGTGATTACAGGTGATTGTTGAGTATTGAAGAGTCAAGTGCGTTAGAAGGATACTCTGACTAGAAAGCTAAAGTAATTTTGCAGAAAAGTATATGAAGGCAAGTTGGGGTCTGCTTTGTGTGTAGCAGTGGAATAGCTTTCTGCTGTTCTTCATTTCATCTGAAGAGTAAGAAGTGGCATGACATGCTGGAAAATTCCAGTAATTGTAAATGGACTTTTGTGACTATTCTAACTTTTCAACTGCTCCTAGAAATGTTAATTCATGGCAATTTATGTATTTTCTTTACAAATACACTATTCTATTTTTAGATTGGATTTCAGAATCATAGAATCATAGAATAGTTTGGGTTGGAAGGGACCTTTAAAGGTCATCTAGTTCAACCCTCCTGCAAGGAGCAGAGACATCGTCAACTAGATCAGATTGCTCAGAGCCCCACCCAACCTGGCCTTGAAAGTTTCCAGGGATGGGGCATCTACCACCTATTTGGGCAACTTGTTCCAGTGTTTCACCACTCTCATTGTAAAAAGTTTCTTCCTTTTATCCAGTCTGAATCTACCTCCTTCTATTTTAAAACCATTAGTCCTTGTCCTATCACAACAGGCCCTGCTGAAGAGTTTCTCCCCGTCTTTCTTATAAGCCCCCTTTAATTACAGGAAGGCGACTATCAGGTCTCCCTGAAGGCTTCTCTTCTCCAGACTGAGCAGCCCCATCTCTCTCAGCCTGTCCTCATAGGAGAGGTACTCCAGTCGCCTCATCATTTTCATGGCCCTCCTCTGGACTCGCTCCAACAGGTCCATGTCCTTTTTATGTTGGGGGCTCCAGAGCTGGATGCAGTGCTCCAGGTGGGGTCTCACAAGAGTGGAATACAGAGCGAGAATCACCTTCCTTGACCTGATGGCCACACTTAGAATCATAGAATCATAGAATGGTTAGGGTTGGAAGGGACCTTCAAAGGTCATCTAGTTCAACCCTCCTGCAAGGAGCAGAGACATCGTCAACTAGATCAGATTGCTCAGAGCCCCACCCAACCTGGCCTTGAACGTTTCCAGGGATGGGGCCTCCACCACCTTTCTGGGCAACCTGTTCCAGTGTTCTATAACTCACATCATAAAAAATTTTTTCCTAATTTCTAATCTAAATCTACCCCCTTCTATTTTAAAACCATTACCTCTCGTCCTATCGCAACAGGCCCTACTAAACAGCCTTTCCCCATCTTTCTTGTAGGCCCCCTTGAGGTACTGGAAGACCGCTATCAGGTCTCCCTGGAGCCTCCTCTTCTCCAGGCTGAACAGCCCCATCTCTCTCAGCCTGTCCTCATAAGAGAGGTGCTCCAGCCCTTTTATCATCTTCATGGCCCTCCTCTGGACCTTCTCCAACTGGTCCATGTCCTTCTTGTGTTGGGGGCTCCAGAACTGGACACAGTACTCCAGGTGGGGTCTCACCAGGGCACAGTAGAGGGGGAGAATCACCTCCCTCGACCTGCTGGCCACGCTCCTCTTGATGCAGCCCAGGATGCGGTTGGCCTTCTGGGCCGCAAGGGCGCATTGCCTGCTCATGTTAAGCTTCTCATCCACCAGCACTCCCAAGTCCTTCTCCTCAGGGCTGCTCTCAATCCATTCTCCGCCCAGCCTTTGTGCTTGGGATTGCCCTGATCCATGTGTAGGACCTTGCACTTGGCCTTGTTGGACTTCCTGAGGCTCTCACGGGCCCACCACTCCAGCCTGTCAAGATCCCTCTGGAAGGCATCCCTTCTCTCCAGTGAATTGACCGAACCATACAGCGTGGTGTCATTAGCAAACTTGCTGAGGGTGCACTCAATCCCACTGTCTATGTTGCTGACAAAGATATTAAACAGGGCCAGTCCCAATATTGACCCCTGAGGAACATCGCATATCACCGGTCTCCACTTGGACATCGAGCCATTGATCACAACATTTTGAGTGTAGCCATTCAGCCAACTCTTTATCCACCAACTAGTCCATCCATCAAGTCTTTGTCTCTCCAGTTTAAAAACAAGGATTGTTCTGTGGGACAGCATCCAATGCTTTGCTTTGTATACTGGCTTACCTCGTAATTTAGCTAATGTGCTTAGTTAGTGCTGAATTCATGATTGTTTTTTTTTTTGTGCATCAGTTGCATAATATTTAAAAAGTCTCATATTTTAAGTTGAATGCAAATATCAACTTCTTCAGGAGAGTTCTTTTATTTGGTATAGCATGTTAGGTCATCTTTGGTCTTGTCTTTAAGATAGCAATGATAATCTGAGCCCAGAACATTTTTACTGACTGTTAGCTGATGGAAAAGGAATTCTCCTGAGGCTGTTGACTCTAAATCACGATTCTTTCTTATAAAAATTTGCTACTACGATTTGCCTGTAGCTATCCAGAAAAAAAGCTTTCATATGCATCTTTTTAACCACACTGACAATTTATTTTAAACCATCAATGGTACATCTTTCTTCTTGCTTCCCAAAGCAACTTTCTGTAGCCTTTCTCTCTCCCCAACCTATTGCAAATATTGAGGCTTATTCTGGGATTTAAAAAGAATTATCCTTTTTAAGTTCATTGTGAACTACTTGAAAGGGGCTTCAAATGATAATTAAAAAATCTCTACTTGTACCATGAGTTGTTCAGCTGTGAGGAAAATTGTTACTTTCCCATTCAGTCAAATTGTTAGCCAAGGGATATTTTGTGAATTTATGTGAATGAGTTTTTGTTCATCCTTCTTAATGCTCTACTGATACCGTTTACTTCTGACTTGCCCTGAAAAAGGAAAATACGCACAGTGAGATACAGTAAAGCTATCAAAATGTTTAATGTTCTTCACTGAGAAAGAGATAGTAGCGTAGAGAACATTTCCTAATTATTCTGAGCATGGAGATGTTAAGATTATATATTAAATAGAAGGAAATCATAGCACAGTGATTTGTGTGATAAGTATCATCTGAGGAGGCTGGAGCACTTTTTTTTTTGGTTTGTATACCCTGTGTGCTTTGTAATTCCTGTTTCATCCTAATAGCCTACTAGAAATGTAACAGCTCATGTTGACCCTTTACAGAGCTGGAGAAGAGTACATGTGTGGTCTGGAAACCCTGTTAAAATTCAAGTATCAGGATTCCTTTCCATTAGAGACATTGTAGTGTCAGTGAAGTGTAATGTACAAAACAGTAATGAACAGACTGTACATTTCGTAGTTTCTAAGCTGCACAAAATGTTAGCTCTATAAATGTATTTTAAAAGAGCCATCAGCAAATATTTAAAAATAATTGCAAATTCCTCAGTGATGTAGACACATAAACGAAGGATTTTTGCTGAGGCAGTTATAGTGTCTCCTGCTGCTGTGCCAAAAGTATTAACACGATACAGGAGACCTCCCACTGTTTGCAGATCTCTTCAGTAACCAGAAATGTAAGGTTTAGAACTTGGAGGTGAGCTGAAAAGAGGTAAATAACTGCACAGGTTTCAAATCTAACAGGATGACTGTGGTACTCTGAGACTGTCGCACTTGTCCAAGAGGATTTGCGACTGTAAAAGCTTTGGGGTGGCTTGTCTCTTGATGTATTGCAGAAATGGACCATAATCCAAGCATTCAGGCAAATGTTTTTTAATGTGCTTACAGACTAAGGACTAGGGAAGAACATGTACTTTCCAGAGCTTGAATGGTTTTGTCTATCCCCCCAGGAGCTGATGTCACTTAATTAACAGAGTAAAATGGGGGAAAAAAAGTATTTTCTCGTTAGAAGCTAGCCTTGCTTTGTCTTTTGTTTTCTCTAACATGATGAATTTGTTGCCTATTTTTTCTGAACATCTCGTGACACCTCAAGGCAGGAAGAAGTACTCTGACACCATTTTATAGAAGGACAGCAAAGCACCTTCTCTGGGGTCACAAAGGCAGTGAACAGTACAGCCAGAAACTGAACCTGGCATCCCCACTCCTACCGCTGTGTTATATTCTTTTCCCTACTGACAAGTTGAGAGTTCTGTGGATATGACTAAGAAAAGAAGTCTTGAGAGGCTACTTAAATGCAAATATCTGTGATTTTTAAGTTTATATGTACTTCTTTGAAATTAAGAAGGTATTTTAAAAAGTGCATTATTTTTAAAGCCACTTCTACTTTATGGATCTTAGTATCTCATTTTTTATTTTTAATTAAACTTGATTCAAATGTTGATATGTTGATAATGTAAATCAACATTTCCGTATTTTCTAGATATAAATCAGATGATAAGTATGAGTGTTGTAAGACTTTCTCTGAAAAAGTGAAGATCTGAATTTCCTTTAAAATTTTTATTCTGTGATCATAAAAAAAATGAAGGAAACTATACAGCTGTCTTTATCAGATAGTTTAATACACATATTTTAATGAGAGAATTGAGTTGAAAAAATGTAAAGAATTATTATCTTCAGATATACCTATGTAATGCTTAAATGCTGCTGCTTTTTTTTTTTTTTTTTTTTTTTTTTTGGAAGTGATTTGTAGGTGTTTCTGGCTTCATACAAATCAGTTATGACATGTGAACTGAAGTGTAACCGTACCGAAAGCTTGTGGGTATTTGGATCTCTGTGCACAGCTTAGGACCATCCATTTTGCCTAGATTGTCGCTACTTCAGAAGACCTGGAAACAAATTCTTACAGATAGTCAAAGTGGACTTTCAGGTATTTAATTGAGTCCAACTTATGTGTGCAGGCAGAGTCTTACCACGCGGATGCAGATGTGAAAGTACTCTTGCTCCTACCCTGTGATTCTGAATTGAGGACACATGTGAAAAGACATGTGACAATGTTGAAAAGCTCTTCCTAGAGTTTGGCTTGTTTACCAGCATTTTAGCACTTAATAGGTTCTGGTAGTGTAAAAAACAAGTTAAAGATTTTTGTTCTTATTAACATTTCATTTTATAAGAAGACATGCTTACTTCTCCATTTATTTGTGTCATTGTTAAAGTAGAGAGTTGGTCCAGCTGTGAATTTATCGACTGTAAACAATGCTGTTTCCCTTTGGCCAAATTTTAGTCTCAGTGTTTTCACTCTGCCTGGAGTGAATCTGTGTGACCAACAAATCCCTGAAAATAAGAACATATAATGGAAAAGCTGACAAGGCCCTTAACAGCAGCAGAGCCATGGGCTTTGGTGTAAACAACGTAAAACAGAGTGGATTTGAATGTCATCCTGGAATTTCAGTCTTTTGTTGTTTTTCTTGTCCCATTGCCTGCACGATTATTTTGCAGCAATACTTACTGGCTTATTCGAAAAGCTACGCTTTTTCATCTGCAGGCTCCTGCCATAACCCAGCAGTAAAATGTACTTTGGGATGCTGACTGCTCTTGCTTTTTGTAACAGAATAAACGTAGCAAAACCAAGCTGGCTATGTGATAAGGTAGCAGTTAAATTAAGCCTAAACAAGTAGTTCTCTAGTTGCGACATGCTGCAATATCGAGGCTTCTCAGCATGAGATGCTGTGACAGTGCTTAGCTGTGTGCTAACGAGTCACAGTGTGAAGCATAAAAAAAGCACAATCCCCTTTCCTGTCCTCCTACTTGACCCTCTGTTTTATGTGAAAGTGAAGTACCTTGGTTAAGATGCACAAGTAACTACTCAAAGACAGTGTTAGTCCCGTGTGCTGATTTTGGCTGGGATAGAGTTAATTTTCTTCATAGTAACTAGTATGGGACTATGTTTTGGATTTGTGGAAAACAGTGCTGATAATACGGAGTTGTTTTAGTTACTGCTGAGCAGCGCTTATACAGAGGCAAGGCCTTTTCTGCGTCTCACACTGCCCCACCAGCAAGGTGGCTGTGGGTGCACAAAGAGTTGGGAAGGGGCACACGGCTGGGACAGCTGACCCCAACTGACCGAAGAGATATTCCATACTGTATGATGTCATGCTTAGCAATAAAACTAGGAGGAAGATTGGCCAGGGGGCCACTGCTCAGGGATTGGTTGGGCATCGGTCGGTTGGTGGTGAGCAACTCTCTTCATTTGCATCACTTGTCTTTCTTGGGTTTTATTTATCTTTCCTTGCTGTTTTCCTTTTCATTATTATTATTATTATTATTATTATTATTATTATTAATAATAATAATAATTCAAATTATTAAACTGTTGTTATCTCAGCCCACAAGTTTTCTCACTTTTACCCTTCCAATTCTCTTTCTCCCATCCCATGGAGGTGGGGGCGAGTGGCTGTGTGGTGCTTAGCTGCCGACTGAGCCATGTTCTAAAACATGTGTCTAGGCTTCCTTGTACAACACATTGCAGAACCAACCATCTAAGAATGTGGTTCTCAAAACTTAAGATGCTTTTTAGAAGGAAAGAAAGATGCAAAAGAGGGAAGTTATTTTGCATTTAGCTGTCTTCTTCTGGTCTGTGAAAAACCTCTCCTTACTTCTCTCCTTCTTCTCCAGATCAAGGGCTCTGAACACTTTTTTTCATCTCAGCTGTTTGATGTTAGGGGAGGATAGTGTTTTGAGTGTGGCTTATCTTTTAAAATATTTGTAGTAGTTTCACTGCTATTCCCTTTCTCCTAGTTGGAAATGCATTAGTTAAAGCACTCAAGGAAAGTCCAGTCTTATGTAATTAGCTCATGTACATGTTACTATTAAAATCAAGTCCCTATGGAATAGCACAGCAGTTCCTATTGCCCTTCAAAAGAGAGTAGATTTCTGTTTTGTCCCAGCCCTAAACAAGAGTAGCAACACTCTGAATAAAGTTAGAAAGTTTTACCCAAGGGTCCTGAGGGAATAGGGAGAGATAATATAACAAAAAAAAAAAAAAAAAAAAAAAGCCTGGAGTTTTGAGATAAGGACAGGGAGAGATCATTGAAGTTACTGTTATGGGCAAAACAGACTTGAACTGGGGAAAACTATTTATTATTAAAACTGAAGCAGGATAATGAGGAATGGAACAAAGCAACTTCTCCCACCCTCCCCTCTTCCCAGGTTTCATTTCATTTCAAATTATCTGTACCTCCTGCCCACCCCAAGCAGCACAGGGAGGAAGAGGGAGTGGGGGTTATGGTCAGTTCATCACATGTCACTTTATGCCACTCCTTCCTCCTTGAGGGAAGAACTCCTCACATTCCTCCCCTGCTCCAGCGTGGGGTCCCTCCCACAGGCTACAGTCCTTCCTGAACTGCTCAGGCGTGGGTTGTTTTTCCTTGAGGTGCAGTCCCTCAGGAACGGCTGCCCCAGCACCGGCCCTCCGTGGGCCACAGCCTCCTTCGGGCATCCCCCTGCCCCAGCATGGGCTGCACCAAGGGCTGCAGGGGGATCTTGTCAGGGGCAACATTACTCTTCCCTCTCTTTTCCTCACTGACGCCTGCAGCCGTTCCACTCACAAGAAATTCTTCACAATCAGGCTAAAACAGATGCCTCTCATGTTCTCTGCACAACTCCTCTTTCCACTTCTTGCGGCCGGGCTGAGCTGAGTTGGGCCCAGATGGCTATCTGGTGGGAGGCCAGAGGGTGAGGGCCACAAGGCTCGCGCCTACCCCCCTCTGCCCCCACTTCTGCTTCTTCACATCTTCCTTTTTTTTTTCTTTTTTTTTTTCTTTTTTTTTTTCTTTTTCCCCGTCTTAAATACATTGTCGTAGAGGAATTATCACTGAACTTTCTGTCACTTATTGGCTCGGCCTGGCCGACTCCACCAGACAAAGGGGAAACTTCTAGCAGCTTCTTGCAGAAGCTGCCACCGTAGCTCCCCCTCACTAAACAAAACCAACACAGATTTGCAAAGGGAAAGACTCAAATTCCTGGAGATAGGCATGAGAGAGTAGGAAAAGAGGACTATTCCTAGACTATATTATCTTCGTTAATTCTTTTCCCTTATTTGTATACTCAAAGTTCCTCTGCTAACGAATTGGAAGGGAAAGAATAAGATTCTAGACTTGGGTTATACTGAAATTCAGGTTATACTGAAATGTATTAAACATAGATTTATTGATAGAATTTCCTGTTTTCAATAACATGCTCTCATACTTCACCTGTCCTTGACTGAGTAAGATAGAAGAAGCCCCATCTGCAGTTGTTGTGAGGTTACAATTCAATAGATAATCCAATTATATGCCTTTCTGAAGCTAAATCAAGATCATATACAGAATTGTATTGATTACATTTTTAATGCCAGCACTGTCATGGTAGCAGAATGGCAAAACACTGATCAGCTGCCACAGAGAAGATGAGTTGCCAACACATGTGATATATGTAAGTGTGGCGAAGAAACTCTAGGCAGTTTCAGCAGATACTCGGATGTTTAATATGTGATGTCCCTGAAAGGTAACGACTTAAAAAGTCACCACCTAAACTTGCTTACAATATACTTAGCTTTTATCTGTCCTGGAACCCTGCCCTGAACCTGTGCATTTCAATGTAGAGTTCTGATAAATACTGTGGTTTGTTCATGTGGAAGAGTCCCAAAGGCTGAGACGTAAAGAAAAACCTCAATCCTTTATGGTAAAGCTGCAGTGAAATTTCAACATTGAAGTGCGAAATTTTAATCCATTTGTCTACTGCCTGACATGAAGGGACTTTGTTTTTTGGCCAGTGCCTGAATTTCAAAAATGCCCAGGAATATCTTAGTCTTGGTTTTCACACCTGCCAAAGGAGGACTGGACTCCAGGCACTTAACTTTCCTTCTGCTTATATTCCCCATTTAAAACATGGCTTGGTTTTACAAGAAAGCAGGAAGCAGGAGAAGGTGGTAATGATGTGAGAGCGCTCACAGTTAACCTAAAAGTCTCTCCTCCATTTGATGGGAATCATGTTCGCATCTCCCACACATTGCCTTAGCTATCGGGCAATAGTCCATCTGAACAGACAATATTTCCTGTCCTAGTGTCAAAAGCTTGCTGATGTGCAGGAAAAATTCAGGGCTCTTCTAATTTATCTATCTGCCCTTCTTCAACCTCCCACCTCAAAGTCACATCTCTTTTTTTTTTTTTTTTGGTAATTCTTTTTGTCACTCAGTTTTGTGCTCTACCTTCCAAATGACACAGTGCACTTCAGAACATTATGGGAGCAGAGTGCCGAGGAGAGAACCATGGTTGGAAGCCGTGATTCTCAAGCTGTAAGTCTGGAAGTATCAAAGGTCTCTAAAGGCTTTCTTGAAGTTAGATGAACATGATGTCTTAAGAATTGAAAAAAAATTAAAATAGCGACTGAGAGTGCTAGGAGGGAACTTGATGATTTTCTCTGATTGAGTCATCTGCAGAATGAACTGTTGAGAGGTTTGCTGGGCTGCAAGAAAAGCTGTGTTCCCTTATCTGTTCCTTTCTAGAGATACAGAGCCATGGTGTACATTGCTGAAAGCTATCACGTATGGTACTACAAGAGATACAGCTCTTCCATGGATGTTACCTTTTATCCACAATGTCTGGAAAAGAATATTAAAACTTTGAATACTCCTAATAAGTTTTGTTCGCTGCCTTTGGAAAAGACAATGCTATGTACTGCTTTATTGCAAATTAATAGAAAACCATAGGATATTAAAACTCCTATTGTGATGATGAAAGTGATTTAGCATTTTTAATGGGAAAAAAAAGTTAGAACTTTATTGTTTTAATAGTTGAGTGTTCACTTGTTTACTTTAAAAAAGTTGTTTTGTAATTCAGCTTCATGGAGCTTTTGATAGATTATTTCTGTAAGGGAAGATAAAATTACAAATTATATGGACTACACACACACACACATTTGTAAATATGTATACATATATATTTTCTAAATACCCGTGTGTGTGTATATATATATTTATACACACATACTTATATTTGGAAGTGTGCATCGTCTCCTTTCATATTATGGTCAAAGTTGTCATGAAAAAAATATTTTGCAAATCTTTTAATAAGATAAATGTAAATATTTTTAAATTGAAGCTATAAAAATTTAAAACCAAAATTAATAATTTATTTACTTTTGAGAAGCAGCTTTGCTTGGAAAATTCTTGATACATGACTTTTACCTCAAAATAAGAGAGATCTTTTCACATTTACTGTACATATACAATAATACAGTATTTGGTAGGCTTATATTTGAGACTGCGTGGGAACTGTTATGATTTAATCTCTAAGTTCTATTATGAAATATTTTCCTTAATGTTAACTTCTAGTAACTTTTAAAAATCTTATTCTCTTTTATTGCTTTATGTACCTGTAGTACATCCTGAAAGATCTGTTGGAATTGTAAGCTGTTCAGGATCAAGAGTCTAGTTTGTGTTTGATGCATTTCACTTCACAGACTTGAAGGATGATTTCCTAGGGGGCCTCAGATGACAGACTAAGGAAGCTTTATCTTGCCTTCCTCTTTAATATTATGCAGTATGACATATGCTCAGAAAACTCAACCTTTTCTTTAAAAAAAAAAAAAAAAGAAAAAAAGAAGATTGAGCACTAATCATTTCTGCTCACAGTGCATCTCTCATTTTCCTGAGTACCTAGCAAGAATGGTTCAGGTAGCCATGGGTATGAAATCTTCCTCTGCCTAGTTGCTTTGCAACATGAAGTTTGGTTGTATTTATCTAATGTGTTTAATCTCATGGTTTAAGGAAAGAGAAAAACAGGGGCTGTGAAGTTAATCACTGCAATCTCCTCTAGAGAAATAGCCTGAGGAGTGATGGACTTCACTACATGTCTGAAAACAGAAACAAATCTGTGGGCTGGAGAAAGGAAGAGATTAAAGGTGAGCAAATTAAAAAAAACCCCAAGGCTGTTTTCCAGAGAAAGTCCTGACAACAGCAGGAGGGGCCCAGATAAAGACCTTTACTTACTCTCTGCTGTGGCTATAAGCTATCTTTCATACAATCACTTGAAAGCAATCACTTATAGTCTTCTAGATTAAAGTAAAAATCTTATATCAAAATCCAGCAGGTTTACAGAGAAACAAATTGGGAAGCAGAGCTCCTAAGCAGTAAATTCACTTAAACTAGACTGCAGTAATCTATGCTACCTGTGGGTTCAGACTAGCCTCATGTCTTGAGGCAAATCAAATTCTGTTTGGAAAGGCCCAGATACTCTTCTTTCCGTGAGAAAAACATGCCCTTGTCCATTCTGCCGTTTGGGCGTAAAGAAGTAGCTCCAGATACTGTAGTTAAACATGCTGTTCACAAGATACTTGATGATTATTGCAGATTTTCAAGATACTTTTTGCAAAAAGATAGAAATGTTATAGTCCAGTACGGACAGTTTCTCTGCTAATTTCTCTGTGACTAATGTGAACATTCAATCTTCATGGCTTCATAGTGAAGTGTCTGTAATTAGCCCTCAGTGAGGAAATGCTTTTGTTGTTTAACTCTGTATCAGATACTTTTGTGCATGCTTTGCAGCCAGAGTCTCGTCTATCCCACAGAGTAAAGAACTGCTAATGTTAATAAAATGATTTATATGTAAGCAAATCCAAACCCATTTTTTTTCTTGTTGGTACTAGTTACTATATTATGTTAGGCTTCAGGTTTCTTTAAAAAAAGTAATTGATTATATGTCAGCTGCACAAAGGGAGATTGTGTAAGGTTGAGGATATGTTGTCCTTTACTCTTTATGTCACTGCCTACAGGGCTCAGAGGATCCATCACTGAATGCAGGCAGAAGAGTATTTTGAAAATTTTGTATTTTGTAAAACTTATTATGGTATACATTAAGGGGATTGTGGCAATATGTGAGATTTACTATGACATGTTAGGGGGATTAACAAAGACAGGAAAAGGTGGATTGGGGTAGAAGAGTGTGAGAAAATAAAAGAAGGGGTTAAAGGGCCTGGTTGAGTGTAATCAGGTCAGTACAGTTGTCTGACTGAGTCCTGTGCATAATTACCACACTTTGCTATGTCTTCTTGCTAAACTAATTTTTACTGCTGTGTGAGTGAGCTTTCCATCCTGAGCGTGTGTGTGTGTATGTGAATAACAATGAATAATGAATTTAAAACTGGACTAGCCAGTGAGTAGGGGAAGAGGTCTTAGTACCAGCAACTGGAGTGGGACTGTGAAACTCCAAGAGCTCACGGGTCTGTGGGCTCACAGCTTGGGAGACCAGAGGATCTGGACCAGCTACTGGATAGACTTAGTGTCTGGACCAGCAGCCTGAGGGATCAATATTGCACACGCATATATAACAGACGTACATATTTATAACTGTGTATATGGACACCCATGGTGATACATTCTACTGACAGACTTCAATCTTGATGGGCTGGAGAGGAGGAACAGGGATCAGGCTGTCTGTTTGAGTGAGTGCTGTGTGTGTGTGTTTTCTCTCTGTGTTGATCTGTCTGATGTGTGTGATGGAGATATCTATATAAATACACTATATAATGTGCATGTGTCCTCATTGGGAATGAATGCTCAACCTCACTACTGGCTGGAGATGGCGTCACAGGGGTGCAGCAACCTAGCATCTATCAGGCTATGGGATTTGGCAGCCTCTAAAAGAGAAAGAACCTCAGTCTGAGCAAGCAAGGCTTTAATTTTTTTTTTTTTTTTTTAAATTCTTAGATGCAAGCATATTTCTGGAAGTGGATCTACTACTGCCAAGCAGGTTTAAACCTCCTACGTATAGAGGGTGGTTCATTCACATATCCGCTAACATTGCTCTGTAATCCTTAGAGACTTTCCTGTCTTGAGATTGTGTCACAAGCTATTTTCGTAGAATAAGGAGACTTAAAAATGAACTGACAAGCAGAAGAATCACAAGTCATAAAACATAAAGAATAGGGGAATTCACTGTATTAAACTGCCTTTTCTGAATGACAGCACAAGCAAAACTTCTTCTTTACGTGTGATACTGTAACAATGACCACTTTACTATTACAAATTAGTACTGCAATTGGGGAAATTACTAGCAGAGGTTCTTTTTTTTTGGGGGGGTGGGAGGATGGGTGGGAGGCTGCATGCTAAATCATAGAATCTAGTTTGCTTGTTTCCTGGGGCTAAAGGCAGAGTATGTTCCTGTGAAACAGAAAAAAATTAGACGACTTTTCTATTTGAAGTACAATTGTACATCCCTTCCTCTACTTGCACCCAGACACTGGTATAGCAAATAAAAATTCTATTTTGTCTTAGAAACTGTGACAAGATTTTCTCAGTGCCTATAAAGTATTTAATGGTTTAAACATTAAAATTGAAATCCTGGCACGTAGAAAATTTTGACTCGAGTCTTTCAGTTTGTTGAAGTCATAAAAAAACAAAACCCACATTTTGATAACAGAAAGTGTTGGAAACCTGAGTCCTCCATGCTGTTATAGTCATGCAGGAGTTATAATTTCAAGTCTATTTAAGACTCAGTTGGATTCAAAATTTTCTAGCTAATGAGGTAAATTCTCTGAAGGGCAGGTAGCAGTTATTGAGTTAAACTAGCAAGGGAAGACAATTTGCAACAAACTAAAAAAAGATAGCACTGACAGTTACCACAAGGGACATCTTTCTTTGAATGGGAGAAAAAGTTGCTAATTCGAGAGACAAACTTACAGTGATCATTTTGGTAATTAAATTAAATTACAGTTAATATAAGTAATTATAATTCTTTAATTATGGCATAATTCAGCACATTTATATGCAGTCATGAGGCATTTGGTGTCCTGCATGTGGAGAGGGAATACTCTCAGACATAGTGTGTCTGTATCTTGTGTGAGCCCCTGAGTGCAAAACTGGCTCAGAATCGCTAGTGCTATTCTCACAGCTAGAAGCCCATGGAATGACAAGTGACAGAAATATGAAGAGGAAGCTACTTACCTTGCCTTCCAGCCTATGAAGGCTCATCCTGGAAGTACTTTTTCTAACATTATGTCTGGTGAAGCTCAAAATTCCGAAGTGCTGCTCTGCTTTTATACTTTTCTCTAAATGATTATGCCACAGTTTAATAGTTCCCTTTATCAGAATTTTTTTTTTCTAATAATTATTCAAGCTTTTAATTTTCGGTAGTGTATTTATATATATATTTTCTAATTATAGCTACCTTTTTTCTTATCTCACTAAACCAGAGAGAATTATTTTCTCCCTAACTCAGTGATGCGATACCTCAATCGTAATTGCATTGCCTTTTTTGTTTTCTTGTCATATTACATAGTAATCTAATTCATTCCCAATTAAAATCTCCAGATCTCTTCTGGGATCAGTGCCTTTCAGGTTCTTCTCACCCAGAGGCTAATAGTTAAATTATTTTTCCCAGATGTATTAAATTCTAATCCTGCACAGACACTTATGCAACTGCTCAGTTTTACCCTTTGTAACTATTCCTATTGAAGTGGATAGGACTCCTCAGTGAAAAAACTGAAGCACACATACAAATCTTAGTGATATCAGGCTTTTATTAAAATGGATCTTGATGAAAAGTAAAAGTGATGTTATAATATCAACTTTTAGACATCTTAACCCTTTGAACAAGTGTTTACATTTTGTCTTAATTAAATATGGTGTAGCAATAATTTCTGAATAAAACCAGAATGAATTATATAAATTAATATCCATTGCTTTAGTCTAAGAGTATTTTCTGTCTCTCAAGGCATTTATTTTTTTTCTGAAATGCAACTGTAAAGTTTAAAATTCTAAGAAAAATCATACTTATTTTTCTAAGGAAGTTAAAATAGTTTTTTTTTTCCCTTTTCATGCATTATTAAAGCAGCCAGATGCTCTGGGTATTCTGGTTGCCTTTGGAAGGAAACTAACATTTCCAATTTAGTGTTATAATTTAAACTGAAATATCTAGGTCTAGAACAGTTAGTGTACATTATTGCTTTCTGTCTGATTGAACACATAAGACTGAATTATCCTTACAACTCTTGAGTTTTGATTTCTCTCATGTTCTAGAGTTCTTTGTTGAGGTATATAATAGAATCAAAGAACAGTTTGCATTAGAAGGGACCTTTAACATTCATCTAGTCCAACATCCCCTGCAAGGAGCAGGGATATCTTCCACTAGATCAAGTTGCTCAGAGCCCTGTTCAACCTGCCTTGAATGTTTCCAGGAATGCGACATCTACCACTTCTCTGGGCAAACTGTTCCAGTGCTTCACTACCCTCATTGTAAATTCTTTTTCCTTTATATCTAGTCTATATCTACCTTCTTCTAGTGTAAGACCATTACCCCTTATCCTATTGCAACAGACGCTGCTAAAAAGCCTGTTCCTGTCTTTCTTATAAGCTCTCCCTTTAAGTACTGAAAGGCTCCAAAAAGGTCCATGATCTTCTCAGGCACAGAGGTGAGGCTGACAGGTTGGTAGTTCCCAGGGTCCTCCTTTCTACCCTTTTTAAAAATGGGTGCAGTATTTCCCTTTTTCCAGTCACCGAGGACTTCACCTGACTGCCATGACTTTTCAAATATCATGGAGAGTGGCTTGGCAACTACATCGGCCAATTCCCTCAGGACTCTGAGATACATCTCATCAGGTTCCTCAGGTGGCCATGAACCTAATCTTCTCTTACAGTGGGAGGTACTTTGCTCCTTCAGTCCCTGTCTTGCAGTCCCTCCACTTGAGAGGTATGGGAAGACAGATAGCCAGTGAAGACTGAAGCAAAAATGTTGAGTACCTCAGCCTTCTCCTATCTGTTGTTACCAGTTTGCCAGTCTTGTTCATTGGTGGGGTATGCTTTCTTTGACCTTCCTTTTCTGGCTGACATACCTGTAGAAGCCCTTCTTATTAGTCTTTGCATCCCTTGCCAAGTTCAGCTCCAGCTGCTCATTGGCGTTACTGACCTCATCCCTACACAACTGGGTAGCATCCCTGGATACCTGTTCCTGCTTCCACTGCCTGTGCATTTCTTTCTTGCCTTTTAGTTAGACAAGCAGGTCTCGACTTAGCCATGCTGGAGTCTTGCATTCTTCTCCTGTTTTCTTACACCTGGGGATTGAGAGGTCTTGTGCTCTGTGGAAGGCATCCTTAAAGATCTGCCAGCTCTGTTCTGCTCCTTTGTCCCTGCGAGCAGTTCCCTGAGTTCAGTTCCTTGAATAGCTGGAAGTCTACTTTCCTAAAATTCAGGGTCCTGATGTTGCTCTTCACTTCACCCATATCCCTCCGAACTACAAACTTCGCCAGTGCATGATCACTACAGCTCAGGCTGCCTCTGGTCTTGATGTCACCAATTAGCTCACTTGAGTTAATGACCATCAGGTTCAGTACCACTTTCCCTCTTGTAGGGCTGTCTATTAGCTGGTTTAAGAAGCTACTCTCAATGCATTCCAGGAGTCTCTTGGATTGCCTACACTTTTCCAGCAGATGTTGGGTTGGTTGAGGTCCCCCCAGCAGGACAAGAGCCTGCGAGCTCAATGCCTCCTGTAGCTGGAGTAAGAAGGCTTCATCAATAGGCTCGCCTTGATCGGGTGGCCTGCAGTGGACACCAAACACAAGGTTCCTTTTGTTGCCTCAATCTCTAATTCTTACCCATAAGCTTTCAACCTGCTAGTGGCTATTCTTGAGAGACAGCTCTTCACGTTCGATTCATGTCTTGGTGTAGAGGGTAACATCTTCACCCCTCCTTCCTTGCCTTTCCTGTTGGAACAGCCTGTAGCTATTGATAGCCACACTCCAGTCATGGGATTTATGCCACCAAGTTTCAGTATTTTTTTTTTCTGTGTCTCTAGGAACTGTAATTTCCCAGCAACTTTGAAAGTTTTTAGTATTTTGACCCTATCTCCCTTTTAATTCTTTCTCGCTAAAACATTTTCTTATGCTCTGACTCAACCACTGTTATTGGATCCAAAGCAGGATTTAATATCTTTGACCTTCATTACATGACAGAATAGACTTTATTATAGCAATGGTGAGGTTTTTTTACTCTTCTCTGAATCTTAGAGCCTATGTAAAACTCTGGTTTATGAAGAAGTGTGGCTGTTTGAACCCTGGTTCAACCAACCATCCTTACTTTGCAAATCTCTAATGCATGTGTGTATAGTAAAATGCTTGCTGAATAGAGAAGGATGAAAGGATGTGCTTATATTTTATTGAGCTACTGTATAAGAAAGGTTAGAATAGCTGTGGGTTAACAGATGTGGGAATCTCTTGGTATTTTTGGTAGTTCTTTGGAATGTCTGAGCTTTTACTTTTTAAAACATTTCAAATGACCAGATGAAGAACAGGGCTTAGCAGGGAATTGAACTAGGTAGCTAGTCCTGAATCCAGAGATGTGCATTTGTATCTTCACTCAAAAAAAAAAAGTCAGTGTAAGAGATAGAGACTAAATCTCTTTCTGGTGGTCTGTTTGCTTGCTGCATGGGGAATTTTCTTTCTATCTCCTCTGTGCCCATGGAAGGAAACAAGTGCTTCATCTTCTGTTCTCTTCGGAGCACCTTGATCACTTAAGACTTGTCTTTCTGACATTCCTGTTTTCCCATCATCTTTATCTAGGTTCACTCTAGAGGGAGACAGTGACAGAATTTCTAGGAAGTGAGGGATAACCCCCAGTCTGGTAAGAGTATTGAAGAGTATGACAAGGAACATAAAATATCCCTCCTGTGTCAGAATACGTATCAGCTATCCAACAGTAGCCGAAGGAATAGTACATGAAGAAAGTCAGCATTTGGTATTTTCCAGAATATTCTCCCCACCTCCACTTGTTCCTAACCAACAGACTTATGGATCAAGGGGTGTCTTTGCATTTAACAGCCTTGGTGGATTTTTTTTTTCCCCATCACACTGTCCTGTTACTTTTGAACCTACCTAGGCTTTTAGCATCAGCAACTCTCAGAAGCAAGGAATTCTACACTATAAGGTCACACACAAGACATAATAGAAGGTGTTTTTTTTTCATTCTGACACTCTAGTTTAAACTAGTTCTTCTCTTTCTTGACAGACATCTTGTGTTCCTCTCAAGGAGGTTAGCATATCATCTTTCTGTACAATTTTAACACTCTGTTCTACTGCTGCAAGCACACACACACACTCTCACACATCACTTCCCCATGGACTATTCATACAAAACTCGCCATGCTTTGGTGGCCAGCAATCAATTTCAATCAGCTCTGTCTGTCCAAATCTGTTCATATCAGATTGCAAGCCTCGGTCTATCAGCTGCTGGATGAATTCTCCCAGGCAGCTGAAGGAGAAATGAGCCAGCTGCTGGCCGTGCCCTGTTACAGACCAGGTTATTTCACTGTGATTCAAAGCCAATTACTTCCTTTCCAGCACAAAAATGACTCTGAGCAAAGAAACTGAAAGTGGAATTTACCTTTTTTTATTTCAAAAATAAGCAATGTACGAGTCTGTCAGACTGACTGGGACTGAGCTGCCTAGTTTTAGATACTTAAACTAGGAGCATTGTCACTGGCCTTGCCTCATTCATCAGCAGGGTGAGATAATCTGCTCAAGGGAAATCTGTACCTCTTCCATTTAGTCTTCTATTCCAAATTACTCTGTAGAAGCTTGCCTTTTCCCACTGATAGTAAAGGGAGTGTGAGGAAACTGAACAACTAACTTGAACATTAAAGTCTGTTAGCTTAAATTAGGCATAAATAAGTGTGGACAAGGGACAACATGGGATATTGACCGTGACAATGAATAGGAAGCTATCAAAAGCATTATTATCAGATCTAGGTTGCCAACCATGGCATGTGAGTCTACTACTTTAATGACCAAAACTGGCTTTTAGCTTCTTCTGTAGAAACTCATTACTTCAAATATGAAGTCCTTCGTCTGGTTCTGCTACACTGTCCAGAAGGGGATCTGTCTTGTTAGTATACATTCAAAATACTTCAATCATGTATAACTTTCTTCTCTACTCCCAGCAAAACATCATGTGCTCTTTTTCATTGCACTTGTAGGATAAAAATTTCTCTGAAAGCAGAGCCCTACTTGTTTGCTGCTGTGGTACTTTGATATTCTAATCTCAATACTGCCTCCTTTATCCTTTTAATAATACATTATAGTGTAATTTATAGGTAGTACCAAAAAAAAAAAAGAGATCATAGCACAATGACAATTTAGGTATTTAAAGTTTAATTACTATCCATTCACTGTACATTAAGTCTACTGAAAGAGCAGTACACTGGATTGATTGTTCTCTATTAATCTGTGTAGGAGAAAAAGTTTAGGCAAGTACAGTTGAGCTTTGTTTTGACTTTCACCATCATGCCATAAATTAAGTGTGCTGTGTGATGCTGCAGATGGTATATATGCTGTTTTTCTTGTGACATTTTTATTCTTTAGCTTTAATTTTCTTATTAGCCTTTATAATCACTGGGCAACTGGTAGGACACCAAAAAGAACACTCAGTCCTACAGACAGGCTATTTCAAATGGGATATATATTTGTTAGGATGAGCTGATCAAAGGCACTGAGAAATAAAACTGAAATGAGTTGCATACTTCAAATCAAGAAGGCACTATTTCTGCAATTGCCTGATGATGTTGGCAGGATAAGATATATGATGTATATTTCTTTGATAATTATACCTTTTCTCTAAATAGCTAAAAACTTGATACTGTTCTTCTATGACAGTCCCACTGGAAAAGCTCTCCTGTCAAGAGAAAGAATAGTTGGAAAGCAGACAAGAAGTGCTTTGTTGCAATTTTGTGACACATAAATGTAGTAGATGAAAAATATTACTCAAAAGCTATCAGCAGCAAGCTATAGATTGTTTCAATTTCTTTCTTGAGTTATGCAAGCCATTATCTTTGTGTTACTAAGCCTTTTGCCTTTCTACTTATTGCTGTACTAGTGCGGTTTGACTCTGGTGTCTGTGGTCATTGTGATGTCATAGAATCATAGAATGGTTTGGGTTGGAAGGGACCTTTAAAGTTCATCTAGTCCAACCCCCCTGCAAGGAGCAGGGAAATCTTCAACTAGATCAGGTTGCTCAGAGCCCTGTCCAACCTGGCCTTGAATGTTTCCAGGGATGGGGCATCTATCACCTTTCTGAGTAACTTGTCTCAGTGTTTCACCACCCTCATTGTAAAAAATTTCTTCCTTGTATCTACTCTGTATCTCCCCTCTTTTAGTTCAAAACCATTGCCTTTTGTCCTATCACTACAGCCTTTATTAAAAAGTTTATCCCCATCTTTCTGATAAGCTCTTTTTAAGCATTGAAAGACTGCTCTAAGGTCTCCCCAGAGTGTTCTCTTCTCCGGGCTGAACAACCCAAACTCTCTCAGCTTGTCCTCACAGGAAAGGTACTTCTGGTTCTGTCTGATCACTTGCCTCATTATTAGCCTTTTGCTTCACATAGAACCTCACAGACAGCCTTCAGAAGCAGAAGGAAGAATGCTTTTATTTTCCAACACAGATGAGTTAAAACCTGTCTCGGAATTATTCAAAACTTATGCACTTAATCTCTGGGTTGGTCAACTGGTAGTGTGAACTAACTATTTGGCCAGTAGCATTCCCAGAGACCATCTAAAACTGCTTTATGGGCTAGTTTGATCCACTGTCCACACTTCAGTCATGCCTCCTCTATTGCATTAGCTCTACTGTTACGTCTCAACTAAGATGACTGGGAGGACTGAGTCTGTCAACACATTATCTTCCCTAGGCATCATGTTTCCTTTGAATCTTTGCATATCTACTTGCTGCTAGAGACATTTCTGTTGTCTCTTGCCTTCACATAAAAAGACATCATATCATCTGTATTGTGTACACTTGAGGACAAGGTCAGAAGTGATCTGTTCATTTTGAATGACAAACTAGAACATTAGACATCTTGCCAAGAAATTGCAGGAGGAACTGAATTTTCTTTCTAAAGATTTGGGTTTTTTCTTGTAAATTGAAGTTCCGACTCCTTAAACTGCCTTATAAACAGCATCTGAGTGAAAACATGCTGCAACTGGAAATTTGAAAAAGGTAATTTAGCAGAAACACTTATTGATAGACATTTAGGGATTTTTTTTTTATGGTACTTAATATATAATGAACAAGATGCCACCTTATCATGTGAAACTGCCAGAAGTTGGAAGCACACACAGTAATAAGAAACAGAGGTGTAGTAAGTAAATAATCTCTTTATCAGACAGTAAATTCATTGTTAAGATGTTTTACAGAATGCTTTACATTTCTAGATGTCTTCCCCCACCCCCCCCCCCAGAATCATTCAAGAAATCTTATTTCTTCAAAGCAACATCTATCATTCTCCCATAACTAGCAGAGGTTTAGGATATGGTAAACTGTGCTCTGAAAAGACAAGCAGGGAGGAAAAGGAAAAAAAAAAGGTATTATAGCAGTACATGCAACTTAGAAGCCTTTGGCTTTCTGTCAATGAGAAATGAATAAACTTGCATCAAGGAATTAACACATTGATGTGGCACACTGTGCAGCTGAACACTGAAATATACATTAACAGTACAGAAGAAAACCCATCCTGTTATAATTCCCAGTGATCTGCACAATTAAGGCAACAACATTTTTATATTTTCTCCTGTGCTGGCAGAGAATGCTGCATCAGTTGCTTCATTAGTATGCACTGTTGTATGGACTGATTCCCTATTGTAGCTGGAGACTGTCACTGGCAGCCACAGGAGGTCTAGGAAATTATACAAGTATGGATCACAGAATGATTTTTAATTAAATGTGGCAAATAACAAGAAATCTATGGTTTGGTTTGATTGATTTATGTTACATTAATTTAAGTCTATTAATAATGCAATGACACTTTAATTCAAATTTCAATTTTTTTTTTGTCTAGTAATTCAGATTTGCAATCTGCTGAAATATCTATTAAACCAGTTTATATATATTTAGTTCTACCTAAATTTTCCATTGTTAGATTTTCATTCTCCTACAAATCAAAAAGCCTTCGGTTTCTCTATATTTGTGACATTCCTATGGGAATGTTCTTGAGAACTGCATGTTCTGTGCCTGCCTGAATCTATTTATTTTGCCCCTAACATTATCCTTCATGAGACAGTCTTTTGATTCATTCCTGTGGCATTTGTTTTTGAGAATTTGTTAACAAATACGAATATGAGTCATCTAGAAAAGAAGAAAAATCCACATGGCATGTAAAATATGCAAAGAGAGAAACAATTCTTACAGGCATATTTTAGCACTTTATGGTGTCATACTGCCTATTGAATGTTACTTTTCATCAAACATTTAAGATTTTTTTCTTACTTTTTGGTGAGAGCACTAACTTAAGCTACTGTTAAGTTTAAGTTGCAAACTTCTATTCTCAGGACATTTTGTTCAGATATACATATGTACATATGGATACATAAAAATGTATGTATCTGTATATCTTAAACAAAGGAAAATAATTTTAAAGGACTGCTTTATTCCTATTCAAATTAATGATGAAACTTTTATTTTGTCATTATGTTTCAGTAGGAGGAGCCATAGGGCCTCAGAGTGACTTCCTCGCAATTTAAAATGAAGCATGTACTTTTAAGAGCTGAGACATAAACATACCTTTGACTTTTCTACTTCCACCCCATTGATTTTCCAGATACAAATTGATTATGTAAATCAAATATTTCAGTTTATTAGCTCATCTCAGTATTTTCAATTACTCCTTGCGACATTTAAAGCAACATTTTACGAAACGGCAATGAAAACTGTCACTGTACCTTCATCATCCTTAATTTTCTGTACAGACAGTGTTACTGAAATAGTAATGCACTGCTTCCTATGACTGATACTTCACATGGAAATGTGTCCTACTGTGATCATGCATCTGCACTCTATGATAGATAATAGTGCTGTCAAGAATTCCACTGCAGTGTATTGTGTCAATTGGTATCTGTCAGTCTCTCAACTGAAACGTGAAACATGACCAAATGTACTCTGTGGTGTGGGTCTGTAAAACACATTAGCAATAGTTTACATTCAGTATTTGCAGCATTCTCAGTCATTACAGTGTGTATTGCGAATGCATGTTAAGAATAATGTGTTATGTGCAGCTAATTTTTAACATGTTGATTGAGACGTTCCCCACCCCCAAACATCTTCTGAAGTCTACTGCCTTTTCTTTCTCTGGCACTATGTAAGATACAAAATGCCACAACGTATGTTCACAAAATGTTATGGATCTGATTTAGAGTCTCAAAAGCTATATACTATCTGTTGCTCAGGGTTTTGTAATAAGGATACCAAGCCTTTAGCTGGCAGTAGTCACATAATTTATTGCTATCTGAAGACTGCACAGTAGTCCATGCAAATCGGGTTGGTAGCTTCAGACCTGTTCCCAGAGGACAGATATCTATGTCATAAAACTGCCTTCACAGTTGTTACTGGGCATATTTGTTGAAGTTCTTGCATGTACAGAGTGGAAAAAAGTGGTGGTGCGTGAGGAATTCCGAAAGCGAATGCCTTCAACATCCTCCTGGAAGTGGTCCCATCATAATGGATTTGAGCCACATTGAAGAAAAGCATGGGAAGCATTCACTCCCTTGCACTTGTCTGATCTCCTTCAGGGGTGGTGTTCTGGTTTTGTTAGTGAGGGGGGGCCTAAGGTGGTAGCTTCTGTAGGAAACTGTTAGAAGTTGCTCCCCTTTGATCAGTGGACTTGGCCGGGCCTAGGGCGGACTCGCTGCTGGCCAAGGCCAAGCCAATTGGTAGCAGAATGTCCCGTGATAACGCCTCTGCGATAACGTATTTAAGAAGGGGAAAACAGAAAAAAAAAAAGAGGAGAAGATGTGAAGCAGCTGAGCGGGGGACAGAGAGGCGGAGGTGCGAGTCTTATGGGCATGTACCCTCTGGCCTCACCCTCTGGCCTCCCGCTGGGCAGCTGACTGGGCCCAACTCGGCCCAGCCTGGCTGCAAGAAGTGGAGAGATGAGAAGTGAATAAGATGTAAAAAGTATCCTGAGAGACGTCTGCCAGCCTGTTGTGAGGAAGTGTTGTGAGGTCAGTTCAGAAGGAGGGGGAGGAGTAACATGGCTCCTCGCCAAGATTCCTCTGCAACTCGTGGTGATGACCATGGTGGAGCGGGTTGTCCCCCTGCAGCCCATGGAGGTCCACGGAGGGGCAGAGATCCACCTGCAGCCCATGGAGGACCCCACGCTGGAGCAGGTGGAGGCCTGAAGGAGGCTGTGGCCCGTGGAGGGCCCACTGGGACAGCTGTTCTAGAGGGACTGCACCCCGTGGAAGAGGTGACCCACGCTGGAGCAGTTCCACGAAGGACTGTGGCTCGTGGGAGGGACCCCACGCTGGAGCAGAGGAGGAATGCGAGGACTTCTTCCCCCGACGATGATACAGCGGCGTAAAACAATGCATGATGAACTGACCGCGACCCTCATTCCCTTTTCCTGCCCCGTGCCGCTTGGGAGGGGAAGGTAGTAAAGATAATGTTAAGCTTGGGAAGAGGGAGGGGTGGGGGGAGGTTATCTTGTTCTCTGTCTCATTCTCCTGCTAATTTTAGAAATAAATGAATAGTTTTCCCCAAGTGGAGTCTGTTTTGCCCATGACGGTAACTTTAAGGATTTCTCCCTGTCCTTATCTCAAACTTTGAGCCGTTTTTCTTATATCATCTCCTCCTATTCTCTCAGAGGGTGGGGGGAGTGAGAGACAGACTGCGTAGTCTGGTCCTGATCAGGGCTGAACTACGACAGGTGGGTAGGTGTTTTATTTTCTGCCACTACCAATCCACAAAGTTGAGTACATTCATTTTGATTAAAAAAAAAAAAGATGCTGGAAACATTGCTCAAGTGCTTGCCTCCTCATTGTCCATGCTGCTCATTGCCCTACTCTGCTGTGGGCTCCCTTGGCCATCTTCATGCAGGTCAAATCTACTTTTGGGAAGATGGGGAGATAGGCTAGCCCCGAGCAGAAGACATATGAGCTTTTTTTGTGGAACACATCTGTGTGGCTAAAAATCAAATATTATTGGTTAAAAACAAACAAGAAGCCACTGACACTTCAGTGGCACTCCTACTAAATGCAGCTTTCCTGTTTCTTTGTAATCTTTTAAGAAGGTTGTGGGTGCTTTTTGCATGGGTATGATGTTCTGTGAGCTCCACAGAATTCCTAAGATCCCTCCATCCTCTTAGTGCTATTAAAGATGATCATCGACCAGTTCAAGAGGATGAAGCTATAATAACAGCTGTCTGATACTTTGGGAACTTTTTCCCCATCTCTCCCACTCATGCACTTCAGTTCACTCCAGAGCTGGGAGTAAGTTTGAATTCTCTGCCTGATTTTGAATGAGTCTTGATACCTTCTTTTGACTCTACATTTTCACGGTTCTGCTTGGCTAATTTTAATTTTTCAATTTCTCACCTCCTTTCATTTCTTTATTTCTGGGCTCTCTTAGTCCATTATTAACCCTACCATGGGGCACTGTAGAGTTGTTCTGGTGAGCTTGACCCAAGAGACCTACATCTTGCTTGTAGCAGCTTTTTGTCTGTATTAAGTCCTCATAATTTCTTGGCAGGTGACATCTGTTATTAATAGGGAAGTTTTTCTTTTGTGCTACTTTGAGCATCAGAAAATGTGCATGACTGTTAGTTGTGCCCTCGGAACCTGGAAGAAGCAGAGAGAGAATAATAGCAGCTCATTCTAGAGCATAAAAGAGATTACAATTTCTGCTATTACTACTTCTAACCTTCCAGGAAAAGACAGTCAACTTACCTTTTTTTTTTATAGATAGCACATAATTTGTAGATATAGTGAATCAGTGAACTGATTTTTGTTACTTTATGAGTTTAGGTTAAAATAGAATTATTTGTGTGAATTTTTAACCCATTTAGTTCAGTGAAATCAGCTTTAGGAGGTCATAGTCATTGTGACTGCTGCTGTCTTTAATTGGATTTGCCATGCACAGCTCATTAATAGTGGTATTATCAGATGATAGTGAAAAACACAGTGTAGTGTTATCTAATTCAGTGCTTGTGTTGTTGATTTATATGAACTGCAGACATTCTTATTAAAGGACGGAAAGGTAAAAGCAAAGGCATAATCTGAACATAGATGATGAATATATTTAAATTTTGTTCCTGGCGAACAAAGCATTGCTTTCTGCCGCTTCCTGCTTGCTCTATTACATTGATGGTAGGGTAGATCCAGAAAAGGACTGGTGACTAAACTAAAGCTGTTAGAATGAAGGAACACAGATGTAAAATTATTTACCAGAAACTCAACATTTCTCTCTTCTTTACACCCTATTGTCAGATACTGCCTCACAATAAAGATAGTCATTACATGCTATCCTTTAAAAAAATTTGTTTTAAAGTTTACCAGATTTCTTGCACCATCATGCTCTATTTATAGTGTCTTGTTGAATAGCTTCTACCTTAGATCCAGAAACTAGAAATTCCTCTTATGTCCCCCAAAGGGCCATATCTTGAGGATGCCTAACACAAATTGTTTTCCTTGCAAAAATCAGACATTCTCTCCTTATTTTGGAAAGGAAAAAGAAGTCATCGGTCTTTCCTATAAAAGCCTAGTCACTACCTTGCTCATCCCAGAAATGGAAGAGCTGGCTTTGGTTGCTGTCCCTGTCTGAAAACCTTCTTCACCGGAATGGTTCCTTTCTGCAGGTTATATGCTCAGTTGCAAGGGGACTTTCCCCTACTTTGTGCTAGATCTGTGTGATTATGCAAAATCACATCCTCTGTTGTGCTCCTTACTTATGGATTTCCCTGACCTTCAGGCTTCTGTTTATAGTAAATGCAATTATGCAACACTTGCAAGATTGCAGTTCAAAAATGTTCTTTGAAACACACTGACTAAACATCAGTAGTTGTTTACCTGTCTTGATGAGATAGGTGCTACATTAGTTTCTATATTCAGGTTTGAAACTGAGCCCACAGTACTGATTGGTTTTGTGGTGTGGATCTTCCCCAATTAAATGAAGTGTGGCCAGAGAACCTGTTATATTGACTACTAAGGTATGAGTTTGGTGGTTTGGTGAGTTGTGTCGTAAATGAGAAATAAAGATGAAAAATCAGTAGTAATGTCCAAAAGCTATTTGGTGACAGTTGAGTATTGTGAAATATATGACTAGTGACCATAACCAGTGAAAGTGTGTCTTATATTTGTGAACTACCTTTGAACACTAGTTATTTCAAAGTCATAATACTGATTTTAAACAACAAAATGTACTATCTTGTTTTGAACCAACTTAATTTCTCCACTTCAGTCCTAAGGAAAAACCTAATAATATACACAAAGGAAGAAAAATGACATTTGGAATGGTAACTGGATGGTGGTTGTGGTATCCCTGGTTTTAGAAATAATTTATGACCAGTTTAATTGGCATCAAAACGAGAAATGTCCTATGAAGCCTGGGTGGGAATGAGTTGATTACTCTCTAGCTAGCTTATTAATGGCAAGAAAAAAAAAAGTAGTAGTGTCCTGCTTCTGGAGGTCAGTCTGAGATCCAGTAATTAAATAAATACTTATATATCCTATATAGAATTTCACTAGGATATTGAATCCAGTGAGATCCCATTGGAAAAATGGCCATAAACATGTAATATGCTAACAGTTTCTTGCTGTGGCACTGGAACTGTGTCCTGTTTCCGCTTCTCTTGCTTTTCTAACTGTGATGAGCTATCATCTGTCATGCTTTTCTTGGTAAGTTTCTACTCAGTGTTCCTCATCTTGTAATAAAAATGAATGTATAGCTAACCTGAGAGGTACCTATCAGGCTCTAATACTTCTTTTAGTTTACATAAGTTTATTGATATTGGCCTTGAGTCTTTTTGATTAATCTATATCTGCCTCAGCAGACAGACTGACCATTTGAGCACATGGTCCCATTCACTCTTTAAATGGTTTAATCACATGGAAAATCTTCAGGAGCAGTCAGTGCAGTACGGCATAGAGGAGATGGTGAGAAGAGCTTGCAATTTACATGAAAAATGGTAACAAGGCTACATAAACATAGTCATGCAGCCTTGAGAAGTGCAATATATTAAAGAAAGATAGCAGTAATGTGTTTTCTACAGGATAGCTTTATGTACATAAGAGGCTTACTAAATATAGTAAGGTAGAGATGAAACAGACACGTACAGGCTTGCAGGGACTTTAATCAGATTAGTAAAAATATTAATGGAAGTGTTTATCACTTTCCTATTGGTAGGCTTCGTGTACCTTCTTCAGTTTTTTGGGAGGTAATGCTATCCCATTCTATTTCATAGAATCACAGAATGGTTGAGGTTGAAAGGGACCTCTGGAGGTCATCTTGTCCAGCCCCTCTGCTCAAGCAGGGCCATCTAAAGCCAGTAGCCCAGGACCAAGTCCAGACAACTTTTGAGTATCTCTGAGGACGGAGACTAAACAGCCTCCCTGCGCAACCTGTTCCGGTGCTTGCCTGTTACCTTCTCCGAGTGTACTATCTGTAATAACTCATCCTGCCTTTTTTTTTGCTACTCGCTGCACTGCACTCTGATTAAGCTGTTTGGACTGGGCCTTTTTTTGAATCTTCTGGGGCAGGTCTATGAATATACTACTCACAAGGAAACAAGGAAATTACAAGAGTGAGATATGATACATAGGGAAGCATCAACCAGATAAAGTTTAAATGTGCAATGTTTAAATATTAATGGTACTTCTGAGAAATGGCATATTCAAACCTTGTCTGACTGTTTCCATATGTAGATGGGGGTCTGTGTATTTATTAGATCAATCCTATATCAAACTACTAGCTTCTTTCTTTGACTAGTTGGGAACACACCCTTTTCAATTATCTTTTTTTTTTTTTTAAAAAAAAAATTCCTTTCATCATTGGCTACAGCAGTTTTCAGCTTTTTAAGAAAAGTTCTATTGTCTCTCACACTGTGGTTGTACGAGAGGTTTATCTGCAAGCTAAATTCCTGCATTTTCAATTGACTAACATCTCTTCAGAGTTTTCTTAGGACTAAGTGCTGGTGAGATCCAATGCACATATCTTAAGGTGCTTTGCTTTTAATTAACAGCCCAGTTCAAATTGTTCTGCCTTTCTTACAGGTGAATTGCATTGTGGCTTGCTGAGTCAATCATTAAGGGGATCTGGACTGTTAAACACTTCTTGTTTCTCACTTTAGGGGATGTTGGATTTTGTGGCTGGGAGGGTAAATGACAGATGGCTTTAACTCAGTTTGAGTCGTAACATTGCGTAAGTTACTACATCCTATCCAGTGTGTTATCTTTTCTGGTTGTCAATTCCCTGTCAATAATTTTTGTTATCTCATCAGTCCATCTGATTTTTGTCTGACATTGTAAATTACTTACTATTAAAAGAGGTCCGTATATTGATCCATTACACTAACTTGATTGAGAAGCTCACACTAAAACTTACCCATATTGTGATTTCCTTCTGCAGTGTTAATCTTAGTCTGTAGAAGATTAGTCTTAGAAGTCTGTAAACCCTATCCTCAATCTATATGCACGATGTGACTTTTCTTTTCTGAATTTTAAATAGCAGAAAATAATCTCCCCTATAAAACATATATAAGGAAAAAAAAAGTAATGAATTTGTTTTTACACGTTTCATAAATGAAGTCAAGGTCTATCTGCTTTCTTCACATAAGTGGACCCTTGCAGGCACCATTGTCACCACAACAGTGTTGAGGGCTGTCAGTAGTCAGAACTCTCTGTCACAGTAGAGTTCACTGCTTAAAGGCAAAATTAGTTTGAATATTAAGTGTAAATCTTTCTTCTTTGGAAACTTCACTTTATATTTATTTAGGCTCTAAATATCAAAGGAGATTAGATGGACTGTAAACCTTATTGAAGACACAAATATAATATTTCTGTGTAACTCTGAACTGCATGTTTTCTTAATGAGCCACCAATTGTACTATTCTTTCATCAATTCCCTCTCTGGAAGTTACTTCTGGAAAAGGGGGAAAAAATGTTATGAAAATGAAGACTCTGAAGAGATTTCTAGTTGGTAGGATGTCCACAGATTCATTATTCCTATCATTCCATGTAGGTATCTTCAGTGGCTAGAGATACTATGTAATTATCAGAATGGTGATTGCACTTGGTAATGCAAAATTTTAATGATGCCAAATTTATGTAGTTGGAGAGTGAGAAATGTGAGTTAATGAGCTATATAATAGGATGATAGGATTTGAGTTTGTTGCAAGATGCTAGAAAAAAAGAGAAATCTCCTTTCTGACTCAGCCTGATGTGTGGGGTTGTTAGCAGGGGTAGGAGACGAGCTGGAGTGTTACTGTGCAGTAAAGGGAGTCAGAGAAGGGAAAAGAGGGCTCCTGTAAGAAAAACAATAATGAATAACTAAGCTCAGGACACAGTTTACATGGAGATTTATATTGCAGTCATTTAAGCTAGCCAAAAGGCAAAACATAGGAATTCTGGGAAGTCTCTGTTAGTTTCTATCTTAGAAACAGGGTTAAAGCAACATCTGCTTAGAGCTACACAGTGCTTAGCAGGGAATAAGTTTGTATTTTTGTCCTGCAGCATGTAAAAACAATCAAATGCAATCAACATGGAATGGAAGAGTGCCTGTGGACTAATATTTGAATATCCACTTGCACAGAAATTTGAGTAATACGTTCTCAGTCCAATGGACAGATGAGAAGAGCAAGCAAATAATCCTGCTCCTCACTCTAGACATTTTCAGCATGTTTGGATTTTTTTTTCCCTTTGCAGTACACAGGCAAAATCTTTATAATATTGTCTTGAAAAATAAAAAAGAGAGGATAGTTACTGAAATGTATCTGACTTGAATAAATACATGGATGATCCTTTTTTTCTGTGGTCATTCTCATTAACTCACAGAGAATAAAAATTCTGTGGTGAGTAGAATAGTAAAATACAGGCATCTAGTGATAATGTTAGAGTGGTCCTGTGGAATAAGCAAATGGGGTTCTCTGTGCTGAAAGGCTAGCACCGTGTCTTGCTGAGGATTCCCCTGATTAAAAGTTGTCTTCCCATATGGAGGCGTCAGCAGAACTGTCCTGCATTCAACATTTTATGGAAGGGACATTTGGCTCAAACTGGGTAAAACATGTGGAAAATGTAAACTGAATCAGAAAAAAAAATGTGGCAGATTTAACAGGGAAGTTTCAGCTTTGAGTAGAATTAGTTGTGCGCTCAAGTATCCATGGCTCAGAGGATTTCACAGAATTTTTCAGCTGTCTGTAGCTTGCATAACTGTCAGCTACTGCAGAGATCAAAGTGTGCAATGGAAGGACAGTATGTAGTTCTGTCATCCTAGATTACTTGGTCCTATAATCTGCAATGAGGCATCAGCATAAGTTTGTAATTTGCAGCAAATGCACCACTCGAGTACTGGTTGGGCATTGTTGAATTTATGAAAATCTTTATCAATTTTACTCAGTCTCAACATTCCTAAATTTCAGAAGAAATAAGTACTTTCTAAAATTCATATAATAGTTAATTTGACATCTTTTTAGTAAAGCTAATGCATTTCAGACAAGCAAAAACATAGTCATCCTTTTTTTTTTTTCCTTCTGTCTTTTAAGGGCTATATCCTGAATGAATATCTAAAGCAGAAATGGCTTGGACAGAAGGGAGGTGAACATTTTCATGGACAAATAATGGTTTTTGTTCATTCAATTGGTGCACCTAGAAGAACAGAGATGCTTCTGTGCAGAAGGTCTTCACCTAGTGACCTGTTTTTCCACTCCTAATAAAACATGCTACCTCTCCATATGAATCTTACCAAGTTCATCACAATTTCAATAGCACTAAGCCAAGGAAATATCCATACAGAACTGTATTAGAAACACAGCTACTGAATGTTGACTTTCCTTTTTGCTTCCAACACAGACAAAATGAGATTAGTGTCAGGTTAAATCAGTCCTCTGTGTTCAGAAATTCAATGGATCAGCTCTGTAAGAAAACTTTTATTGTTTGCATACTCAACAGTATTTTTTTTTGTAATTTCATTTTAAAAAGGGTAAAAAAGTACTGTGAAGTTTTTACTGTGTTAACTACTAGCTTTATGTGCTGAGTTTTTCTAATCTTATGAAAATATTTTATCCAGGAAAACAGGTGTTGGTCACTATCCCTCACTGATGAAGAATGTGACTTGTTCTCTAATTTCCTGCTACCTTGATAGCTGAGGGGAAGGTTTTGATTACATTTAGATTAGTCACTGGGTTTGTAACTATCCGTGTGCTCATTGCTGTCTTACCAGGAAAAGATTCTTATGTATTTAGATATCCAGGGGCAAGGAGTGAACAGATTATATACTGACTTTAATGGATGAGTAATAATCAATTTCAAACTAATATATTATGGACAACTCTGTTACTATAAAATCAAAGTCTCCCCCTTTGCCACCAGTTCATCTTACTGGATGTATTAAGATTGAACATGTAAGAACTACAAGCCATGCCTTCTATTGTAGGTGCTGTTTTCCTGAGCATTTCTCTGAATGCTGTAGTTGTATGAAACAGTTATTTAGCTTTTTTTTTTACACTGAATAATTTGGGGGAGGAAGAGAAGGTGAGGAAGGACTCAGTGAGAACTTTCAGGAAAAAAGTAAGTGTTCTGTAAAACAAGTTATTACTGAAAAGCCTTCTAAACCAAAAATTAAATCTTACATCCTAAGCAAGTTTCAAAGGGAAAGCAAAAGCACTTTAAATGGCACATGTAAATTCTGTAATCAAATAGGAAGGGATCAGATCCTCCATTGAAAGTGCATTGTAACCAGCTGTTTCTGTAAAAGTTGGAGATGAAACAACCTCACTTGGTAAGTCATGTCACATTGTTCTGCTAAGAGTTTATGAAACTATAGTACTCAAAAAATTGTTTTTGAAGGACACATATTTTGACATTACAATTGACCGGATTTTGCATCATGTATGAGGATTGTCATCTTGTTTTTAAAAATCATCTCTTGTGCTAGTGTTTCCTCTGTTTTCTTCCTACAAGGTCTTTGTCTCAGCCCCTGATGCATTTTGTAACTGCTGAACAGGATGATAAGCTATCAGTTTTCTTAGACAGACAATCAGGAACCGAAGTAACACATCCATCAAATATGTTAATTATACATGTATTTTCCTAGTTATTTTTCATCCTTGTTTATAATTGGTCAAGAAAGGAAGAGGACAAGAATTGTTCATTTTGGCCCTAACTCCTGCTGCAACATAGAGCTTAACAGAAATTGGACAGAAATGGACAGTAAAAATGGAACACTCCAGCCTTCAGAGCCTGGTGTCTCCCTCCCTCCTGTTTCTGGAGGTGAATTTCACTTACCCCTTTATCTTTTCTGTTCAGTTCCCCTTGTAGGTCTCTGTTGCCTTACTTCTATTTGCTATTCCCTTTATGCCAGTCGTCACAGTCAAGAGATATCTTTGCTTAATTATGGTGATTCAGAAGTTGCATACTTGTATGATTTTGCTGGATTAGACGCCCTGTGGGACAAAGTTCCTGATCTGAGGAGTTTAGATATGAAGATGATACGTGTGTTGTGAATAACTAAGCTAGAGAGCAGGACAGATCTAAATTGGATGGATGCAGTGCAAACAAAAGATGACGCAGAAGGATGTGAGCCATGGTGGAAGGCTGTACTGCCAGGGCACACTCTCATCTGCCAAGTAATTTCTTTTCCAAGTGTAAATTGGCTTCATATCTGTAGGCTTTTTGAGTCAAGTCAACCTCAAACCCACGCTTGCATCTTTTATATTTGGGTAGTATATTGAAGAAATAAAGTATTATACATTACTAATTCATAAATTTATTTATAGATCATCTGTTCACAGGGCTGTTAGTTCTTTGCAAAACTAAAGTTATAAAAAAGAATTCAGGAAAAAGTCTATAATATGATTTTAGCCCAATTCAGGTGAAAAATTATCACTATTGTTTGTTTTTAGATTAAAATGTTTGGATGTTTTTTGTGGGAATTAACTTTGTGTAAAAGTAAAAAACTCTTACACAGAAATTGATTTTTTTTTCCCCTCTAAGGAGGTGAAAACATTAAAATCTATTTATTACTCATATGTACTGACATTCATTATTAATTTTATGTCTCACTTTATTGCTTTCTTCAGGGCAAAACCAACATTCATTTGTTGATCAGTGATATACAGTCAACACAAGGTGTATGGCTGCTGATTAAATAACAAGCACATTAGGATCTTTTTTTTTAATGGGTGCTGGCAGTAGCTGCTTCTTGACAGTCAGTTAAGGTCAGTTTGCTTGCTGCCTTTGCGGATCAGCACTGCTCTGTGTGTACTTTCAGCCAACAGCCCAGAATTGTTTGAAAATTGTGAAGAATTTCTTCCTCCCTCCATAACTCAAAGTTAACAGTACCGTAGCTCCAGTTACAGTAACTGGAATTTTTTTCCAGACTTAATAATAAAATCTAAGTTGTACATTTATCCCATCTCAGCTAGGCATCTTCATTAGAAGTATGGTCATGTCTCAGAGAGAGAGAGAGAGAGAGAGAGAGAGAGAGAGAGAGATGACTTCAGGGGGCAGTTCAGCTCTTATGTGTGAGTGAATTGTTTCCTGGAGATGCTTGCTGGGATCTGTGGGACAAACAGATTGTGTTGAAGAAATTGATTGGAATGGTTACAGCTCCTACTTTATGTGCTTCAAGTACTGGAAGTGAAAATGGTTAAACACTGTTTCTGAGCCTCTGTACCAAGCAGCTCAGGATACAGGTGTTGTGACAGTACGTCTGCACCGTGTCATTGGGTGTGATACCTGCATGGGCCAAGGCAGCTCTGAACGATGGTTAAGACAACTCACTTTGCATCAAGGCTAGTAGCTCAGCCACAGCCCTACACTGCCCTGCCTCACCACCTGCTCCATGCTGCCATATAGACCTTACAGAGAATGTCCCTCTCATCACTGGAAAACCAGCTATGGAAGGTGGCATGGACTCCTTTTTCTCCTTGACTAAGCCCATCTATATTCAGACGTGTTATGCCAGTTTGTGTTGCTACCTCAGTGGCTACTTGACCTCACTGAGGCAGCATCAATTTGGCTTTATGATCTCTTGTGCTGTTAAGTCTTTATAAGAGATTGAAAAGCTATTAAATTTTAAAAGACTTATTGCATACTTTGCAAAAGCATGTAACTGGCTCCCACACCAGGATTTTATGGTGGTTTTTTTTTGGCTGGTTGCTTTTTATTATTTAAATCTTTATGTAATGGTCAAAAGCAGGAACGAGAACAGTTGATACAATTTCAAAAGTGTACACAAATTCTGAATAATTTGTTTGCATACATCCTTGGTTTATGCTTGTAAATTCTCATATGTATTTGTAACATATGCCTTGCAAGGCTATCCCTGATGCAGTGCAAGAGATTCTTCTGAGGCTGAGGAAGGGAATAACTAACTCAATATAGGAGACTTAAGATAAGTGTTACTCCAATGTGCCATTTCATACCAGAGATTGGTGTTTGGTTCTGGTTTATACTAATTAGGTGAAGTATCACAATAGGCAGGCCCCCATGGCAGATCTGGACTCTCTTTTGGTGGCCTATATAGGTTCAAATACCTGTTTAAATGAGGCCTACTAGCTTCCTCTCCCCATTTAAAATACATCACTTAATTAAAATTGACTCACTGCAGTGAATGGATTTACTTCTGATACTCTATTTGTTAAAAAGGGGACCTCTTCTTTTCAGGAGGCATATTTAAGCGCTAAGAGAGCCGTATTTCAATGTTTACAGCTATCTATTGTGTATTTCATTATTCCCGTTGGTCAAGAGGAATGATGAACTATGCCTCACTCATAATATGTATTGATCTTCTTGGAGATGATTTAAACATCTATTAATACTCTCTTCTGGTCACTGTAAAGATAAAATGCTCTATCTTCTCTCCATTTGCAATTCTTATTGTGGCATGAAATCCTCTGACAATTTTTTTTCTTCCTCTTTAACAATAATTCAAAAATATCTATCTATTTTAACAGTTAATCAATTAATAGAGAATAACTGCATTGGATTTAGGTTGTTTTTCTTGTGTTAACTTCTTTGTTATTGTCTAAGTTCTCTTTTGTTGTGTGTAGTTTCACTACAACTTGTTTCCTGGTTTTCAACATTAGGATTCAGTCTTTTTGGTACTGTTAGTCCAATGAAGAGACTGAATAAAGTGTAGATAAATTTTGCTTTTCTGTGACTAGAGTATAGCTTATGATGGATTAACTATGATCTAGATTTCAAATGTAGTGATGAGCTTTTATCATTCTGTTTCAAACACCTAACATTCAATTAGCCCCTAATTTTCTTTGCTGTTAATTCGAAAATCATGGTTGGATGACTGCATTCACAACTGCATTATCTAAACAGTGCAAACATGCACAATAGCAAAGGAGTCCTGACCTTCAGCTCTGCCTCAGCAGCTTCACGGATACTTAGTTTCCTTCACTGTTCTGTGTTGGATATTGTTCACTTGGATATGTTTTCACTGTTTCGGAATTTTTTAAACATAATTGATTAAAGCGCCTCTATATAAATGGAATTTCCCATGTGGACTTTTTAAAGCCTCTGGAACCTGATAAGCTTTTGTAACAGAAGAAGAAATGTTTCATGTGGCTTGAAATCCTCCTTGCGTAAAGGAGCATTTCATCAGCCACTGTCTGCTCTGCTAAGCTCTGCTGGCACAGTGATACCTGAATCCCATAGTCTAACTCTAACTAGCTTTTTTGTCCTTGCCTCAGGGTAAGAGATTCAAGGAAGTTGTTTTCTTGTTGAGCAACAGAAGATACTGCTGTGCCAATGCATTAAAAGAACATAAAAGTTCATCTCTTCTTGGGGAGAACTCTGCATAAAGTATAAAGCGTGTGCCACTCTCTGCTTGTGGGGCTCTGTCTTTGGACACAGTTTTTTAAAAACTTGGAGTAACTAGCAAACCGTTGAGAATCTAAGTTGATATAACAGAATAGGGGGAGATGATGAAGTATTAAACACATCTCAAGTTAAATCAAAGTAAAACTCAGAAAAAAAAAATAGCTTAAGCTTCAGGCTCTGGGGCAAACCAGCAACAGTGACAATCGATAGGTAAGGATGAAAGCAAACGTGCGTGGAACAAGAACATTTTCCACCCCTGTTACTTTAAAATATGCCCATTTCTGTGTCTGATCTGCAGCCATGAAGTGGAAGGTGTGTATATTTTGAAGTAGCAGAAAGGAACTGTAATTATGTTCTTGCAAGGGTTGTGAACATTGGTTTTTTTTTTTCTTATCTTCCCAGGAGTAATTTTCTTAAACATTCTGAACTGCTGTTGCAAAACTCAATTGAAGAAAACTTTCCCCTCCCCTTTCTTTTCTTTAAAACCTGAGATAACCGGGGAAAAGAAATGGAAAAACTACAGATGTGGGTTTATTTTATGTTTCCTTTATTTTGTGAATGTAAGACACACTTGATGATTCTCTAAAATCAGGCTTGCAGTTCAAAAAGTGAGCAGCAATGATTAGTTCATCAGACAGAGCTGTGTGATGTGCAAGTGTTATTGATGGATTAACTGGGAACCAAACACATTTTAATGAGTATGGGAAGAGAGACCATAGCTTGATATGGAATGATAAAACTTTAAAATTTTCTAAACTTCTCTTACTGTTCTTCCATATCTTATGCACTAAATAGACTTGAATCAGTTCAATACTTGATTGGGAGCCATCTGGCTACATGTAGGTTTTTCAGTGCTGGTGAAGAAATACAGCTCTCAACCAGTGTTAGCCAGTGTGATAACATGGTCTTAGAGTGCATTTCAATGCCGGGACTGTCACGAATGGAGCCATCCATCCATGGAGGACCTGGGTATGTTGGTTGACAGCCAGTTGCCTGTGAGCTGGCAGTATGCCCTGGTTGCCACAAGAAGGCCAACAGCATCCTGGCTTGCATCAAAAGTAATGTGGTCAGCAAGACTCGGGAAGTGACCATCCCCCTGTAGTCGGCACTGGTGAGGCTCCGTCTCAAATACTGTGTTCAGTTTTGGACCCTTCACTACTAGAAAGATATTGAGGTGCTGGAGCATGTGCAAAGAGCAACAAAAATGGTGAAGGATTATGAGGAACAACTGAGGGAAATGGGATTGTTTAGCCTAGGGAAAAGAAGGTTGAGGGGAGACCTTATTGCTCTCTACAGCTACCTGAAAGGAGATTGTAGCAAGGTGTCAGTCTCTATCCCCAAGTAATAAATGATAGTGTTGTCCCAAAAATCAGGGGTTCTTTTACCCAGTGTGCAAGAGCCAATCAGCATACTGAGTCAAGATATTTGTATCTATTTCAAGCCTGCAGAAGTAAGTGCTAGGTGTCTAACACAGCCAGCACACATCTTAGAAGTACAAGGGATCCTTTATAGAAAATAATAACAAGGAAGAAATTACAATGCAAAAACTGATTAGTTACCTATACTTTCCCCACTGCCCATGATTACATATCTTCACATTTTAATCATTTAGGGAGGTTCTCTTCATTAGTATTCTCATTATTTATAAAGGGGTGTAATTTTTAGCATTAAAATCACCCAAGGGCAGTTCAGGACACAAATTTTTGTTAGGGTTCAGTGTAGGCCTGCATAACAAACTGTAGATCACCTACACACAATATACACTCGATAGGTCTATGAACATACTATTTTTCTTGACCAAGAGGCATATCCTACTTGGTAGAATTTCCATCTCCATCTCCAAAAATACCTGGCCTTTGTAATTGTTATATTGTTCCTACCTGCAACAATAGGACAAGAGGAAATTACCTCAAGTTGCACCAGAGGAGGTTTAGATTGGATATTAGGAAAAATTTCTTCACTGAAATGGTTATCAAACATTGGAACAGGCTAGCCAGGGAAGTGGTTGAGTCACTATCCCTGGAGGTATTTAAAAGACATGTAGATGTGACACTTAGGGGCATGGTTTAGTGGTACTTGGCAGTGCTATGTTAATGGCTGGACTTGATCTTAAAAGTATTTTCTAACATAAACAATTCTACAAAATGTATTTTCTGAGCAAATCCTTCCCTCCACCACCTCTCATGGCAACCTGTTCCAGTGCTTCACTACCCTCATTGTAAAAAATGTTTTCCTGATATCTAGTCTGAATATACGTTCTTCTATGCCTAGGTGTGTTCTGGGAGTCAGAATGCATGCTAAAAGGTACTCCTTTACCTTCTATTGCTATGACATAAATACATGCCTCACACTGTGAGTCTATTTTTTTCTCCCTGTTATCCTTCAGTACAAATTCCTGTGCAACAGGAGTAGTCAGTGATACCCTTGATCATGAAGCTATTGAGCAGTAAAATCTATTTTTTTCATAGCTGTTCAGATAGGGAGGAGATGAGAAAAAGAAAAAAATTCAAGCACAATATTTTTGTACAAATAATGAACATAAACCAAGAGAAAAATGCACATAAGCCAAGAGAAAAACAACATCAACTATGTTCATGGAGTGTCTAGATCCTGAGCAAGATGAAAATAATATTTTCTGCTGTGCCATCCGAGTAGTATGACACTGTATGATGAAGTTCATTCTCCCACTTCTGCCATCATTCAGCAGCAGTGTATGGCTTCATTGCTTCAGTCACTTGATTACACCTCTTGTGAGGTAAGTTATTTTTCATGCAAGAAATTGAATTAATATTTTCTGCATGTTTTTTATATTGCTTTGTATAGCCTTCAGTTTGTTTTTGTAAAAGTAAATTGACTTGCCTTTCAATTTGCATGCTTATTCTTAAGATGGCAGTGAGAAAAGAACAGCTACCTAGCAAGACTTTGTCTCACAGCACACAGCTTGTGAACATATTACTTGTCCAAGTTGATATAAATAAAAATTCAGAGTATGGTGAGATGCATCCCATCTTGTGAACTGGGACAGTACTCGCATATCTCCAGCCAACTGATGGAGCTGAAATCAGCTGAACACTTTCTGATACCTATTAATTTAACTCCATAGAAAGTACTAGTTTTGAAATAATTATTTGTTTGGTTTTTTTTTTTTTTCCCCTACGGAGTGCAAGAATAATCCTGGGTAAACTTGGTAGCTTGAAAACTGAGGAGAAAAGCTGAGCTTTCCCTAATCTCCAGAGAGATGGAATCCTGTAAGGGCTTTCAAGCTCTGCTAAGAAAACAAGCTGGAACCGTTCGATAGGCACACTGAAATAGGTTAATTTATGGATCTCAAAACATCCGGAGGCATTTCTGTTAAAGCCAACTGTTAAAAAGTTGGAGAAAATGTGAGATTTATAATTATGCTGGAGGAATGCAGACAAGCTGACTGCTCTCCACGTATAGTGGTAGAAATAGACACCTTAAGATGATGACACAGCTTTGTAGTCCATATAGAAGTAATTTTAGGCAAGGAAAGCTTGGAAAGTTTTTTTTCTGAAAGGAAGGAAATATTTGCTTAGGATGGGCTGCTGGTGCCTCCCCTTTCCTTTTAAGAAATAAAACATTGTGAAGGTGGGAATGTAGTTTTGTTCATCAGGCCTGGGCAACAGATACAGCTGATGAGGAAACCAGTCATGAGAACTACTAACAAAGCAAGCAGTTAGTAGTAGGAGCTAGCAGCAAGCTGAGATGCTGATGGACTTCCTCGTTGTTGTGGTTTTGTTAGTGGGGGGGGGGGGGGCTAAGGTGGTAGCTTCTGTAGGAAACTGCTAGAAGTTACTCCTCTTTGTTCAGTGGATTCGGCCGGGCCTAGGGCGGACCTGCTGCTGGCCAAGGCCGAGCCGATTGGTAGCAGAAAGTTCTGTGATAACGGCTCTGCGATAACATATTTAAGAAGGGGAAAACAGAAAAAAAAGAGAAAAGAGAAGATGTGAAGAAGCTGAGCGGGGGCAGAGGTGGAGAGGGGGAGGCGCAGGCCTCATGGGCCTTGCAGGCCTCACCCTCTGGCCTCTCGCCAGGCAGCCAACTGGGCCCGACTCGGTCTGGCCTGGCTGCAAAAAGTGGAGAGGAGATGTGCTGCTCAGGAGGGGAAGTTAGTAGAGATAATGTTAAGCTCGGGAAGAGGGAGGGGTGGGGGAGGTTTATCTTGTTCTCTGTCTCATTATCTTGCTGTTTGTAGTAATAAATTAATAGTTTTCCCCAAGTCGAGTCTGTTTTGCCCGTAACGGTAACTTTAAGGATTTCTCCCTGTCCTTATCTCAAACCTCGAGCCGTTTTTCCTTATATTATCTCTCCCTATTCTCTTGGAGGGTGGGGGGAGTGAGAGAGAGACTGCGTAGTCTGGTCCTGATCGGGGCTGAACTACAACACTCGTTTGACTACATCAAAGTCACAGCTGATATATGATAAACATGGGAGAGTTACTCACCCTGCTCAGTGGGAAAGAACAAGAGGAACAACATATGAACAAAGTGAACAGACCCTGTTTGGACCCTTTAACCTAATAGCATGAACCCAGAGTACTTTTTATTTAATGTCATTAACACGCTGTCATTTGGGTACCTGAGAGCCTGAGATTCAGCAATGTCTTTCTACTAGAGCAGTTGTGTACAGCTAAACGAGAAGGGCTTATTTCAAATCACAGAATCATAGAATGGTTAGGGATGGAAGGGACCTTCAAAGGTCATCTAGTCCAACTCCTCTGCAAAGAGCAGGGACATCTTCCACTAGATCAGGTTGCTCAGAGCCCCATCCAACCTGGCCTTGAATGTTTCCAGGGATGGGGCATCAACCACCTCTCCGGGCAACCTGTTCCAGTGTTCTACCACCCTCATTATAAATTTTTTTTTTCCTAATATCCAATCTAAATCTATCTCCCTCTATTTTGAAACCATTACCCCTAATCCTGTTACAACAGGCCCTACTGAACAATGTTTCCATGTATTCCCTTTGTGTTCTGAAAGATATTTTGCTTTTCAGATAATATGAAAATTTCACAAAATGTCATATCATTGCACTTTCTCCTTTCTCCAGTGCTTTTTGCCTTAAATAAATAAATAAATTTAATAAATTATTTTATAAATACTTATCTATTATTAAATTATTTATTAAATAAATAAATTTTTTTTTGTTTGGTTGTTTTTAGCTTATATTTTGTGATGTACATCCTTGTTCTCGCTAAGACACAGTTAACTGTCACCTGAGCTGGGAGAGGAGCTGGAGGCATCTGTGGCTGGGGGACTAGCTGGGAGAGTTTACTAATTAGCTAAAGGGCTTTTCAATACCATGTGACATCATGCTCAGTATACAAAGTGGGGATAGTGCTGAAGGGCAGGTTTAGCTACTTGGGAGGGAGCAGAGCATCAGGATCCACTGTGAGCTATTGTCCTGCAAATTACGTACTTAAGTATATTATGTTATTGTTTTTGTTTTCCATCTCTGTTTTCTCTTCCTCTCGTGCTCTGTTAAACTGTTTTTATCTCAACCCATGAGTTTTGTCTATCTTTCTTTCCTGATTTGCCTCCCCATCCCTCTGGGGAGAGCAGAGAGGGGGAGTGAGTGAGTGAGTGATTGCATGGTATTTTGACTGCTGAGTAGGACTAAACCATGACAAGTACAAAATACTGTTTACTGGGTGGTCAGACAATGTAGTTGCTGTTCCTGGCTTTCTGGATAGGGACTAGGGTACTAGTTCTAGAAAAACTGAAAAACTGTGTTCTGTTGGTAAGTGCCTGTCAGAAAAGTTACACATCTAGGATATATTTATTTTGTGAAAGAAAAAAAAAAAGTATAGCAGTATGTGTGTGCATCTGATCTAGTGGGCAATAATAATTTGTTGAGTGTGTCACCTATCTTTTGAAATTAAATTGATAGATTCAAGCTAGTAAGTGAAAAATGCAGTTATTGCAGGTAACTCACAATGTGCATGTCGATGTTCAGTTTCAGTATTTTGATGGCCAAGTTGCATTTCACTATGAAGTGGTAAAAAAAAAAATCCTGCATTACAGGATTTTTTTTTTTTGCAAGTGTCTCTTGCTCATATATCCCCAGGAGTGTTTATCTGCTGTTTTCAAGACTGCAATTTCAAAATATAATAAAAATTTCTAGGGGGAAAAAAAAAAGATCGAAAGAAAAGTTTTGCTACTTTCTTTTTTTTTAAATAGAAAAATTTGTTGGCAGTAGTTCAACTCTGACATACATATATATGTATATATATATTTGTTCAGCTGGTGATTTGTTAAATGTGTTTTCTACAATTTTAAGAAGTTACTGCTTTATTATTGACTGGAAATGATACTTCAAAATTGTTCTCTTCAAGGAATAATTGTTATATAAAGCATTTTGCCAAAACTGTGTAGGTAAGCAATCTTGCTGGAATAAATAAGCATTGTCTGTGCTGATTAACTTCATGGGTAACCATTCTTTAACCATTCCCATTTTAGAAATGTTCTTTTTTCCCCTTTCTCCAGTGAATCTTCACATATTCTTTGAACTGGCAGTCATCAGCAAAGTCACTTCACATTTCTGTACCATTCTTCTCTCTGCATTATATAGCATCCATTTAATCACAAACAATGCCTTGCATGAAGAGCTTACAATAGTTTCACTGGAAGGTGCTATTTTGGAGTTTTTGTTTAATTACTAAGCTTTCTAGGAAATAAAGCTCATGCTTCAGTTTTGTGGTAGGCATGCATGTTGATTGTGTGAATCTGCTGGTTGATTCATTGGTTCCACTTAATGTGCAACTCGCTGGCTTCAGTGGGAGTTTGAATTAAGCAAGATGCTGGCTTTAGGATTGAAACATTTTGGTGATGTAAAGGTCAGAGTAATTGATGTAAATAACTACAATAGCCACCAATTGCTTTCTGGACTTTTTTGGGCTGACAGAGTAGTGTGCTTAGATAAGGTTGTTTCCTTGAAAATCCCATACAATATACTGCACAGTTAGCAAGAACTGAACTATAGATAGAAACCTCTGTGGATGAAACAGTTCCATTATCTTAAATAATGAAGTTCAGAGGCAAAACGATAAAGTCATTTTCCTTGTTATTTTTGATCCTCTAAGCTCTAGGATGAAAAACGGAAGATAGATGTTTCTATGATATGAATGGAGAAAAAAGAAATGGAAAGCCCAATGACTTTTTTTTTTAATATACATAAGTTTATTGACATTAATCTGTCATTGCAGCAAATATGTACTATATGTCTTCTGTAACTGGATGTCTTGACTGACTTGGTCATGAATGGGATGAGTTTGGAGTAAATAAAATCCTGAAGTGGAAAAAAAGGTGAAGCTTTTTTTTTTGGTTTACGTCAAAAAGGGTGTGACAGAAACAGGTAGAAAGTGATCCACGGCAACTGACGAGTGGAACTGTTACTTCTGCTTTTATTCTGTCTGTCTTTTTGCATCTGGTGTTAACCCTATGTCTATCAGAAGTTTTAATCAGTTGTTCCAACATAAAAGCAAGAATCCAGAGTAACATCATACCACCAAAAAATGATGTGGTTTATCATACCACAGAGATCACTAGAGGGCTGAGGGACTCCGGTAAAAGGCTGTCATTTTGTGACACTCAGAAAGAATCTTTTAAAAGTCAAAGAAATTACAAGAGTCACTTCTGCAAAATTAGTGTTACACATTGAAAGCTGCAGAAGCATTTATTGCTTGCTGAAATCTATCAGTTGCATGAACAATTAGATCCAACTTTCCAGCAGCCAAATTCCAAGTGGAAACTGGCACTGGCAGATGAAAGCTATTTGAAATTAAGATGCACTTAAGCATGTTTTTATCAAGACACAGTCGCATTTGCAAATTTGTCCTTAAATACATATCACTGACAGAGTCTGTCATTATTTAAAGGCATACTTTTGAAAAATGCTTAAAAGTGAATCTTAAATAAGACTGTCTCCTTTGCATTAAAGAGACTTAGGAGTAAGCAGATGTTGTAGCCATTATTCCTATTCAGTTATATTCACCAGAAAAAATACTTCTCTCTGTCTCCCACACAAAATCTAATAAAATTACTTTAAAAACAGCAACAGACAGCAAATTTTTATATGAGTGGCTTATTTTTCAAATCTTTCTCATATTAAATTAATTTAATGGTACAGAAGTTTTAAGAAGCTCATCAGTGAGAAAAAAAAAAATCTCTTTACAACTTTCCTCAAACCTCAGTATTCCATTTCTGTAGTTTTGATGTGTGTTTTTCCTCCTGAAAGGATTCTTTTGTAGGAATGTAAAATAAATATACCTGATGAGTACATATTCTCTATAGACATAAGTGACAAAGGTACAACCATGATGTGATCACTGAGGTTCAGTAATTTAAAGTCATGAGTTCATCTGCATAAGGTTCTTCTTATAGCACATGAGCAAAGGTAGTTGTCCATTCTGTGTATCATAGAGAGGAATCATAGTCTGAACATACTTATCTCTTCCCTATTGCTGAAATGATCATTTATACAAGATTATATTGTTTAGACAGCAAATGTTAGATGAGATACATGTTCCTGCAAACAGTTGGAGAGAATACTCAGCAGATAATGAAATCTTCTGAAGTGTAGCACTTGTAAAATTAAAGAAGTGAAGCCAATGGTTTTTCCAGAAAAGTGAACACAATATGATAAAAAGCAATGACACTGGTTTTGATTTTTATTTTTTTTAATTTTTTTTTTAATCTAGAGAAACTTTACTAAGGTTGTGCTCACCCCAGCCGCTTTTGAGTACCTACCAGGTACTCCAGATGGGAGTATCATTATTCTTTGATCCTCTGCATCCAAAGGAAGAAAAGCTTTGCCAAGGTATGATTCATATGCTTTCTGAATGATTAAAAAAAAAAAGGACAGCTATTTTACAATAAGTTACTTAATGGTTCTAGTGGTGCCAACTGTGAGGCTGATACCTAATTCCTCCTCAAACAAGGGTATTTTGTACTTTGTCCTTCTTTGTAACACATTTCCCAGGCCACTATTAATATCACTAGTATAGCTGATAAATAGTAAACTGAATTTGGCTGGAAAGCTCTCTGTAAATTGCCAAATGAAACTCATCACTCAAATTTCACTTTAACACAAGAAAGTGCTGAATTTTCTAAATGTAAAATTACAATGCAGCAATTTTTGAGGGTAACTAGTTCTGAAAATGATGCAGATGTATTTGAAACACTGAATGCTTTACTGTTGTCTTCTATAGCTTCTTGAAGACTATTCTCTGCTCTGACAACTACAGTACTACACATTAATTTTGGGGAAACCTAGTGATGTTTCTGTGTTGATTAAGGCTGAATGTTGTTGCCGTAAGGATGCAGTCCTCAAAAAGACATGGATGAAAGGACTTCTTTGATGTAGCCTTTCTTTTATATATATGTTTTCTCAATGCCTTGGTAGTCTAGGCACTGTCCTCCATTTACTGTATGCCCTGCTTCAAATTACTTGAACAATACTGGGATGGAGTACCCTCAGTTAAATGGCTTTTAGACAGCCACAAGGAACTGTCACACAGGAGCTCCACTGGTGAGGTGAGTTGCAGGAGCATGGTATGAGATAACAGTAAGTTGTGTTGCTCTTGCTAGGAAACAAAGTGGGTGACATTATGGTATGTATCTTGCCTCCTGAGTTCTTGCACTGAAGAAAGGCCTTAACCTCAAGGTTCCTGTCACCACTGTTTGGAAATGGTGTTTGTCTCTCACAGCTGGGGATTCTGTGTAAATGGGAGGAGGCAGGCTGTGGGCATTCAACACCATCTCTGAAGCTTCCCTCCAAGGATAAGTGTCTTGGTTCAATAACAAATTCAAGATTCATGGCAGAGGGAGGCCACAGCACATGCCAGTTTGCTTTGATGCCTGAGTCTAGAGAAAAAAAAAGACAAACTGAAACCTTGAGTATAAGTTTTGACTCTTCTGCTTCGTATGAGCTACTGTGCACAAATGCAGGCTCCTGGGGAGTATTGTGAGGAGGGCTGACAGTCCACTGGTGGGTCATGTTCTCTCCAGGACCTTTCCTTTTTTTTTGAACTGGGCTATTGAAAGAACATAGCAAAATAGGCAGAATTCCTGTGCTGAGTTAGAGGAACAGTTTTACATGGTGCAGGTGTGGTGGTAAAATTTGCATACAAAAAAAAAAAGGTTTTTTTTCCAAACTTTGTAGCAGTATTTTCATATGGCTATAACTAGAAAACGTTATTCTACAATAGAACAGGAGATCCTGAAACATATTGTACGGGAGAGAAAAGAAGGTGTAGCTGACCCCAAAACCAGATTTCAAGTGAGAATTCAGTGCTTTATTTATCCTTTGTATCACCTTCTGCGAGATTCTCAAGGCAGAGCAATAGCACATAGAATAAAATTATCTGCTCTGTTTTACCCCGTAAGTAAGGTTATTGGAAGTATGATGGAAGTCATCAGAGAGCTGCACCTCTAACCTGGACCAAGTGCCTTTCCAAGAGTGGTAATAGACTGCAAGTTGCATCCAGAATCATAGAATCATTTAGATTGGAAAGGACCCTTAAAATCATGGAGTCCAACTGCTAACATAACACTGACAACTTCACCACTAAACCCTGTCACTAAATGCCACATCTACATGTCCTTTAAATACCCCCAGGGATGGTGACTCTACCACTTCCCTGGGCAGCCTGTTCCAATGCTTGATAACCCTTTTGGTGAAGAAACTTTTCCTAATATCCAATCTAAACCTCCCCTTGTGCAACTTGAGGTCATTTCCTCTTGTCCTATCACTTGGTACTTGGGAAAAGAGACTGACACCCACCTTGTTACAACTTCCATTCAGGTAGTTGTAGCGAGTGATAAGGTCTCCCCGATTCTCCTTTTCTTCATGCTGAACAACCCCAGTTCCCACAGCTGCTCCCCATAAGAATTGTGCTCTAGACCCTTCACTAGCTTTGTTGCTCTTCTTTGGATATGCTCTAGCAACTCAAAGTCTTTCTTGTAGCAAGGGGCCCAAAACTGAACATAGTATTTGAGGTGCAGTGTCACCAGTGCTGAGTACAGGGGGACAATCACTTCCCTAATCCCACTGGCCACATTTTTTCTGATACAAGCTAGTATGTTATTGGCCTTCCACCTGGCCAACCACTTGGGCACACTGCTGTCTCATATTTAGCCACCTGTCAGCCAACACCCCCAGGTCCTTTTCTGCCAGGTGGCTTTCCAGTCACTCTTCCCCAAACCTGTTGTGTTTCATGGGGTTGTTGTGATGCAAGTGCAGGACTTAGCACTTGGCCTTGTTGAGCCTTATACAATTGGCCTTGGCCCATCGATCCAGCCTGTCCAGATCCCTTGGTAGAGCTTTCCCACTCTCAAGCAATTCAACACTCCCATCCAACTTGGTATCATCTGCAAACTTACTGAGGGTGTACTTAATCCCCTCGTCCAAATCATTGCTAAAGATATTAAACAGAACTGGCCCCAGTACTGAGCCCTGGGGAACACCACTTGTGATTGGCCACCAACTGGATTTAACTCTGTTCACCACCACTCTTTGGGTCCAGCCATCCAACCAGTTTTTTTACCCAGCGAAGGAGAATGCTAGTGTCAAAGTGTCAAAAAATAGAAATACTGTCAAAGGCTTTACTGAAGTCTAGGTAGATAACTTCCACAGCCTTTTCCTCATCCACTAAGCAGGTCACCTTGCCATAGAAGGAGATCAGGTTAGTCAAGCAGGATCTGACTTTCATAAGACCATGCTGACTGGGCCTGATCGCCTGGGTGTTCTGTACGTGCTGCGTGACCGCACTCAAGAGGATCTGCTTCATAACCTTCCCTGGCACCCAGGTCAGACTGACAGGCCTGTAGTTCTCTGGATCCTCCTTCCAGGCCTTCTTGTAGATGGGTGTCACATTTACTAATCTCCAGTCAACTGAGACCTCCCTGGTTAGCCAGAGTTTCTGATAAATGATGGAAAGCAGCTTGATGAGCACTTCCACCAGCTTCCTGTGGTGGTTTAGCCTTAGTCACCACACAGTTTCTCACCCACCCTCCTCCCCAGTGGGATGTGAGAGAGAACTGGGAAGAAAGGGAAACTCATGGGTTAAGATGAAGACAGTTTATTAGAATAGCAAAAGAAAATTACAATAATAACAGAATATAAGGATACTAAAATATACAAAATGAACAATGCACAATTTCTCACAGCTTGATGTCCCAATGAGTGATGCAGCCCGTCCTGACCAGCGATCATGGAAATGAAACCTAGCAGCAAACAAAGGAGCGAGAGGGAGCCATGCCTCCCCTGGCCAGCTCCCACTTATATACTGAACGTGATGTTTATGGCATGGAATACTCTCTTTGGCTGGTTTGGGTCAACTATTCTGGCTATATCCCTCCCAGCTTCCTGCACCTGCACCTTATCAAGAGCTGGAAAGATGAACAGTGTCCTTCGTCTCATTAGCAACTACTCATATTATTAGTGTGTTTATCAACTTTCTTCACATCCAAAATCAAAAACACAGTAGCTATTGAGAGGAAAATTAACTCTGTCCCTGCTGAAACCAGGACACTCCCTCAGTACCCTTCAGTGGATCCCATGTGGCCCTACAGTCTTGTGTGTGTCTAATAATTTCCCCTTGGATTATTGGGGCTTCATTCTGCTTCTCATCCCTGTCTTCCAGCTTGGGGGCTGGGTACTTGAAGAACAACTGGTCTTGCTATTAAGAGTGAGGCAACGAAGGCATTAACTGCCTCAGCCTTTTCCTCATCCTTTGTCACTATGTTTCTCTTGCATGCAATAGAGGATAGAGATTCTCCTTAGCCCTCCCTTTGTGGCTAATGTATTTATAGAAACATTTTTATTGTATTTATATCAGTAGCCAGATTAAGTTCTAGCTGAGCTTTGACCCTTTAAATTTTCTCCCTGCATAACCTTACAACATCCCTGTAGTCCTGCTGAGTTGCCTGCCCCTTCTTCCAATGGACATAAACTTTCTTTTTCCTGAGTTCCAGCCAAAGCTCTTTGTTCAGCCAGGTTGGTTGTCTTCCCCACCAGCTAGTCTTTTGGCACATGGGGACAGCCTGCTCCTGTACCTTTAAGATTTTCTTCTTGAAGAATGTCCTGCCTTCCTGGACTCCTCTGCCTTTCAGGACTGCCTCCCAAGGGATTCTGTCAACTAGGCTCCTAAACAGGTCAAAGGCTGCCCTTTGGAAGTCTAAAGTAGCAGTTCTGCTAACCCCTCTCCTTACTTCTCCAAGAATTGAAAACTATCATTTCATGATTGCTATGCCCAGGATGGCCTCCAAGCATCGCGTCACTCTGAAGTCTTTCTCTATTCACATGCAACAGGAAGCAGGTCTCAAATCCTGCGAATGCTCATTATGTAGTGTTCTCAGTGAGACCACAAGCGTGTTCTCTGACTATGCCTTGATAAAAACTTCTAATTTTGAATCACTAATTTAAGAAGAGAAGTTTTAAACATATGTAACTAGATATTTTTGTAACAACTGTTTGGTTTTTTGGTTGTTTTTTTTTTTTTTTTTTACCATAGTATTGAAATTTCCTAGTTGACTCATTTGGTTGCATTTGGAAAAAGCTTCTGTCATTGAAGGATAGAATTTGGGAGACAAACTAGAAAGTACTTTCTAGTCAACATACAAGACAAAGGAATTGTCCAAGCCAATGTAGCAAAGAATCAAACTTCTGAGATAAGTTGTGGCAAAGAGGGAAATTAAACCATACACACGTGCCCTGTATGCTCACTAGGAAACAAGAGGAATCAAATCTTTCAGTTTTATATGAGCATTCTCTGAATGCTCTCTCAACTTGAAATGCTATTGTCTTTTTTTTTTCCTTTTTAAAAGGTAAAAGTAAAAAAAAATAATTTATCAGGGCAAATAGATTGGCAACTTGTAATGATTTTGTTTTCAAAGCATTAAGATCAAGCTATTTGCATTCATCTATGATAAAGTGGAAATAAGATTTGTCAACAAATCACAAAAAGAACAACAATTAATATGTCATCACATAGTAGACAAGGCCATGCCCTAAAATGACAATTTATGCTGAGATAATACAAATAGAAAACAGGGTATGAGAAGAACTAAATTCTGTGGAAATTAGTAGTAAGGATTTTAATACTAGAGAGAATGGTATTAAAAGTCACAGAAAAGAGAACTTTGAATATACTCAGTGACATGATGTCAAAAACAGTATCTGTAAGAAGAAACTGAATTAAAAAAAAAGCTGAGATGTTTACTGAGTATTAATAAAAATGATAAGCATCCTAAAGACATGCAATTTAAGGAGAAGGAAACTGTGATTAAATGAAAGTAAACAAGCTAGAACAAGGAGGAAAGGTCTTTCTATAAATTGCTTTAGTTTGGGAATATGTGCTGAACAAATAAGATGATTACTTAAGACTGTCAAAAGACACCATTAAACATATTACCGATAGACTGTTCAGCTACCATATAATCAAAGTGTGTTAAAGGATTCTTTTTGATAGCACTGACATTAAAAGATATAATCAGCTATCATTGTCTTTAACAGAACCATAAGTAGCATGAGGTGACATCTGCTCATTAAGGTCAATGTGTTGCTCATCATTGCTGAGGTTTGTTCTGTAATGGTGCTTTTAAACAGATTGTTTATTTCATGTAATAGTTGTAAAGAAATACCGTATAATGAGAAAGCTCTGATTTACCCTCCAAATACTTGACAGAAAACATGGAATTAAGTCGGGCTTTAATCTCTCAGCTTTTTAATAATCTTTTTGTTAGTATGTCAGTGAATAAATAATAAAAAAATCCTAACTCATATGCAGCTCAGATCCAACATAAAGTGCCTTAGGAAGCTGTCATTTACTTCTACTAACCATATAAAGTGCTGTATCAAATTAATCGCATTGCATACAATCTCTAGAAGAAAGTGAAAGTTTAAAGAACCTCATTACAAGGTTGAGGTTGTATTAATCTGTATTCTTTTGAGTTAATTGTGAAAAGTGAATCCATAGCAATTATCAATGAAGCATTAAAGAATTACAAGAATTTAATCCAAATTACCTTTGCAAATAGATTCAAAGTTGAAGATCTTGAAACCGAAACACAGCAATATTTTGAATTAATTGGTGCAAATAATGTGCTAAAGGGAGATCTTGAAAGATAAATGACTGTCAAGATCAGTGGCTGATAAGCAATTGATTTTTATTTTTATAGTCAAATAATTATTCTGATTGGAAGCAAAAAAGTTCTCTTTTTTTTTTTTACTAAAAGCTAAAGGTTATCAGATTTTAAGTGGAATACAATGGTTTCTTTTATGCATATTATATTACATATGGGATGTATTTTAATACACGGGAAAATAAAACTATTCATCTAATTTAATTAGTTCTTAACCACAGTATGGGTTCATTTTCTATACTGACTATAATCTCCTTTGACTTAAATAGGAACTTAAGTTCCTAGCTCATATGATGACATATGTATTTAGACAATTAATTGTAGGTGAGCTGTATCCTGTACTTTTATTATACATAGTTAAATCTAGTAGGATGAAATGCATCTCATTCCAACTTTAAGATGAGATCAATTGCTCTGTGGAGATTCCCCTATTTACTTCTATGGCAAGATGTTAAGCGAGATCTCAAGACAAGTGACTCTATAGACTGGACATTTCTCTATTAGGATAAGCATTACATTCATTATCGTGCTCCAAGCTACGTGTAATTACTATTGACACAATTTCATTTTGTAGATGGGAGAAATTGAACACAACCCTTTGCAAAATGTTCCAAAATGTAGGAATAAAAAAAAAGTTTATCTGAACAATGGGCCCAAATATCATGAAGCAAGGAAGGATCCTGAACCTTGATCTTGCATATACTGGCTGAATACTTTGGTTATTGGATAACTGTGCAAAAGACTGGAACCATCATATCAATATCTTAAAACACAAGATTTGGGGGTAAAAAAAAGACTCTTGATATTTTTTTCAGTGAATCCAACCTCCCTCTGCCCAAATTTTTAGATGATCAAACACAATTTTTTGGGGGGCTGAAGAAAATGTTATTAAGAACAAAACTGTTATCAGTCAGAAATATTGCAATAGTAAGTCAGAATAGAGTACCTATTGGTTCATTTTTCCTCTGTGTGATCAAAATTTTTACAGATGGTAACATGACTCAACTCTTCTTAATTCTATTACTTTTGCAAAGTTGTTCCACTGTGTATCAGCAAAATATCTAATAAATTCAGCCCAGTAAAAACCATTACCATTCTTTTTTTTTTTTTTTTTATTATTTTGATTCATTTGGTCCTATTGCACATGAACAATTTGATCAGCACTGATGTGAACTGATGCTGCTTGAAAAGTCATGAAAATTTACATAGGCAGAAAATAGTTAACAAAGCTAGTGCTAAGATAAGCGTCTTGCTTTGAATAAGTTGTCAGAAACCAGTTTTTCCTTCATATACTGATGACAATTTGTAAGCAGTCACCCCTTTTATTACATTCGGATGCTTGCTCAAAGAAAAATAGCATGCCATGAATTTCTAACATCACTTCCCGCAGTAGCTATGGGCTCCTTGGAGTTCTTTTGGCCGAGTACCAAACTAGCTCGTCTCTGCTCTTCTTGTGACATTTTGTTTGATCATATAATAAAGTGGTAAGGCTGTGGAATGTATACACAGTATTATGCACTAACAAAGTGTTTATCCTTTAATGTCTCCCAGATGCTTGCCAATAGCTTTTTCCAATAGTAAAGAGAATGTGTTGGCTTGATGTGATCTTGTGTTTATATTGTCTGTTGGGCCTATGTGATAAGTCACGTTCTTTCCTCCTTTATTCTGTAGATTCAATAAAGCAAGTGTTGCCTTGAAGGTCTGTTCCTGTATGTGCAACATATGCTAGGTTCATTAAATAACTAGGATGAAATGGTAATAGAAGCTGAGATTAGAAGAACATCCTTGAGTGAAAACCAGTCAATAATTTCTGTGATATGTGAAATCACAAAGTTCTGTGGAACTGATGATCATTAACTCTAGGGAGCTGTTGATTAATTAAAACAAACAGAAGATTTCCCAAATTTAGGAGAACACTCAAGAATCAACATGGTTATTCTGCCATTCAGAAAGAAAGTGCATGATGCTTGGGATCTGTTTCTTTATTTTTTATCATTTGATGGTATTTTACATGGTAGTTAAGGCAGGTTGTAGTTAAGCAAGTGTTGTGACTACCTTTTTACTTATATTTTGCACAGTTGTAAATCACCATTGAGTGCCACAGGACAGTAGATAAATGAAACCCAGCTTTTTTTTTTAGCCAGGTAGGAGTGCGTGTGGAGCTAAGGCTGATAATTAATCAAGAAAAATCAACTGGAATATTCTAACAAGTTATTAAAATGAAAATGTAATGTTAATAGTTTTTCATTGTTTATTCTGTCATGAGATACTAGGTAAAGTTTTGAAAATGTTTTCAAGACCTTTCAAGTACAAGTACTCTTTCAATAGCAATACAGACATTTAGGCCCAGACTGTTTACGCTTGTCAAAGCATTTCACAGTGTATGCAATTTATTCTGCATCTCTTCTAAAAGCTTCTGCCAACATAGTGATTGTCATCAAGAACATGATTTTTGGTCAACAGCAGAAGCTTCCATTATACAAACTTGTACTGTCAAAACTGAGCTTTTGCTGAATTAGCCAATTTTGCTTGAGAGGGCTGGAAGAGATCCCATTAGTGGAGGCACTGACTTGTCAGGATGATACAGAATACCACTGGGATAGAATTTTTCCTAGTTCAAGCAGAGGTTTAGTTGTACACATCCTGTTTTTTTACAAAAGTGCACAACTACAAAGGCTCACCCTATAAGATCCAGTACAGGGCTAGGGATCTTCAAGTTTACCTCTGGAATGCCTAGGTATTATGGACATGGTCCTACAGATTCCCACATCCCTAATAACATGGCTCCCTATGCACACCCTCTGAGGCACCTTGGAAGGAAATCCACACCAAGCCAGCACCTTGAACGGGTTCTAGCTTGAAGTCAGCTTGCTAATGGGAAGGTTGTCCTGAGAGACCCACTAAGCACCAATCCCCAAATGCCACCTGCTGCATATCACAATAACAATGCAGGAAGATAACTTTGTCCACCAAAGAGCCACAAGTAGATGATGATGACACAAAGCTCATAATTTTCTTTAAAAAAAATCCCACCTTTTTGGTGGCAGGAACAGTAGCATTCTTCTACTCTAACAAATATCTGTGGTGAGAACATATATCAAGGGAATAGGAGACTGATTCAGTTACCTGCAGTACCTGAGGGGATCAAATCAATTGCTTCTGCCTTTCAAGTGGGAAGTTATAGATCCTTTTCATCACACTGAAGCTGTGCAAAAGACAATGACCCTATGATAAAGAGCATAGCAATCACCTAATGGTCAGGATTATCAGCTATAAAGGAGAGAGGAAGATCATAAGCTCTATTTTAATTTGAAATACGTGCATAGGTCAGTTATTGGATAAAATATTTAACAATAAGACATTAAGGAGGGGAAAGAGTTAGTAATGCCAGTCCCACATGATGACATAGAAATTAGGTCTTGCTATTTCGTGTTCCAGTAGATGAACATATTTGATTTAAATTTGTAGCTACATAGATAGAATATAGTTAGAGCTGTGTATAACTATTAACTTAGTATTCCTGGCATGCTGATTAAATAAACGTCATTACCCAGAACCACGAAAATACACCTTATGTGGATTCTGAGATTTAATAAAGCTGTAGGCAATGTGGAAAGATCATTGAAAGGAATTGTTTTAATTACTTCATTGATGTTAATAATAGGACCAGTGTTTTTACCATTTCCATCAATAGTTTGGAAGGAAATATAAAAGTTCCACTCATAAACTTCGCAGAATCAACTGCCAGAGTCGAAAACTGTGCTCAAAACACAGAAATGAGACAGTTTTGGATTCTTATCTGTGACCTCTCAACCAATATGTACCTCGGTACAGCCACATAGAGATGTAGAGCTTTCAAAACGACAAGTGCAGAGTTTAGCTAAAATCTGTGGACTAGACTTTTGGAAAGTTTCTGGTGTAACCTTTTAAAAGGTCTTCCAGTAATCAAAATAAATAAAAAGCTGAGTTTGAGCTCCCATTGTGAAGCTGTGGATGCTATGAATTAGAGATTTTTACTTCCCTCTGCAGTTTTAATGTATCTGAAGCAGATAAATAAAAGAGGGCCAGTGATGATGCCTGTGCTCTGGGGTCAAGGTGGACTGGTTAGTTCATATACAAGATGCTTCGGACCTTCTCTACAGCAGGTTTGTCCTGAAGAGAGCTGGTTGGATCAGTAGAGAGCACAGACAGGAAAGGAATTAGCCATCAGGGTGGATGATTGGTGTTCAAGCTCGTTCCTTGGCTCTGTTTTCTGTAATGCAGTGTATAGATGCACCTGCTGAGATCTTAATTAGAATAGTGAGATCATTTTAGTGTACATATTTTCAAAAAGATGCAGAATAATTCTGGAGAGTGCAAAAAAGTGTCAAGTAGTCGGAGAACCAGAAATAATACAAATCAGTGGAATACTTGAGAAAATTAGCTTATGTGGCATTTTAAATAGGGAGGTGAGAAAATGATGTGATTATAATGCATTAATACCCAGAGAATGAAAGTAGATTGCTATAAAGGATTTTTCAAACAAGTGAAAAAAGACACAGCAAGAACCAGTTATTGGAGGTGAAGCCAAACAAACTCAGATTTTAAAAGTAAGACATTAATTATTAATAGTAAGCTGATGAAACAAGGAATAGATTAATATTCTACCAAAGGAAGTACTGATTTTTTTTCACCTTTTTGTAGCTTCAGATGGAGAGTTTTGAAGAACATATGCTATAGTAAGATGCAACATTTTTCTTCCATAGTGAAAAGAACCAACTGAAATATAATCAGCAGTTATATGCAGACAGTCAGTTTAAATGACCTGACAGATCCCTTTTGGCCTTTATTTCTATGGATCTATATGCAAAAGTATTAATATTAATTGGAAATTATCAGATAGAGTGAATAAGATCTGTAAGATTTAATTTGCATTGGTCTAGATAACAATTAAGTAGAGGTGAAGCAGATTTAAATATATGAAGACCTAAAAATAATTTTATAAAGTAAACAAAAATAAAAATACATTATTTGCATTATGACTGTGTTCTTCTTAAAACACTAGATGTGGACTTATTTTAGAAGATATTTAATGGTTTTGGAAAGCACTGCCTGACAGCAATGAAAAAAAGGATTTTTCCTACACTTGAGGGTAAGGTAACAGCTGTGATTGGCTAGGTTTTATTTAGTGTATATTCTGTACCTGATCTGGAAATGGGAAAGAGCTGAATTAAGTGCTTAATTTTTGGCTTGTGTCATAGTTTAGCCTCACTCGGGTCCAAGCTATGCAATCTTTTGCTCACTCTCCCTGCCCTCCGTGGGAATATGGGAGAGAAAATGTGACAGAAAAGCTTGAGGTTTGAGATAAGGACAGGGAGAGATCATTCAAGTTACAATTACGGGTAAAACAGACTCAACCTGGGGAAAAATACTTCAATTTGTTATTAATAAAACCAAAGCAGGATAAAGGGAGAGAACAAAAACAACTTTCCCCCCCCACCTCCCCCCTAGCTTAACTTAATTTCAAATTATTTCTACCTCAGTCCATCACGTGTTGTTTTCTGCCGCTCCTTCCTCCTCAAGGGAAGAACTCCTCACATTCCTCCCCTGTTCCAGCATGGGGTCCCTCCCACAGGCTACAGTCCTTCATGGACCTGCTCTGGTGTGGAGTTCTTTTCCACAGCATGCAGTCCCTCAGGAACCGACTGCCTCAGGGCAGCCCCCTTCAGGCATCTGCTTGCCCCTCCATGGGCTGCAGAGGAACAACCTGCTTCACTGTGGTCTTCACCATGGGCTGCAGGAGAATCTTGTCGGGAGCGACTTTACTCTTCCCCCTCCTTCTTCACTGACCTTGGCATCCACAGACATTACTCTCACAAGAAATTGTTCACAATCAGGGTCAGGCAGATGCCTCTCCTGTCTCCTCTCCCTCTCCTCTCCTGTCTCCTCTCCCCTCCCCTTTCCCTCTCCTTCTCCCTCTCCTTCTCCCTCTCCCTCTCCTGTCTCCTGTCTCCTGTCTCCTCTCCCCTCTCCCTCTCCCTCTCCCTCTCCCCTCCCTGGGTGGGAATGGGATTGCACTAGGTGCATATATACTGTCAAATTGGTTTGCTTCTTGTGTTACTTCGGAAACACAACTCTGCCAATAACCTGCACAGTGCACGCGTTAATTCAGTTATGGATTCCAAGTAGCGAACTGAGCAGTAGAAGTCTGAGCAGGGAAGAAAGAATTGTGGGAGATTGCATTATACAAAGAGCATTGATATGACCCTGAGATAAGGGGAGGAATGAGTTAACCCAACCATATAGTTAAAGAATAAAATACAGACACATAGGCGCTGACCATGGGGCTTAAAGAAACAGCTAGTGGGGAGGAAGTTTGTTTCCCTTCTCCTGATAGGGGGGCTTATGACTGATGTGTGGGAGAGTAAGAAACAGTCTCACACTATCTCGAGCAAATGATTAAAAGAAACAAGGATTTCCAAAGCAGGATGACACTCGTCATGTAAATCCCCTTGCTAAAGGAAAACAGGATGGCACTCGTCATGTAAACAGATGCTTAACAAGGACATGAATCAACCCAAGCCGATAAGAACAGTGCAAGCTTGCAGGATCATCACAATCCGGGCAAAAGGTGAAAAGTACACTGCGAGGAAGACCTACGGCCTTCCTCCCAGAAGACCACTGAAGACCCCTGCCCACAATTTTTGGAAGGACTTGCGCAAGCGCAAGGGACTGATAAGCTAATTAACATATGAAGCGAGAGTAGGCGGGGATAGGTCATGCATATGTATAGGCGTATTGTGAAACTTTATGAATATGTAACACTTGCTTGTATAAATTTAGGGTGAGTTGCTACCTCGGGCATGCACGTTTGTGGTGGAGCGATCCCCCGTGCATCTGCGCGCATTAAACATACCTACTTTATAACTTCTGAGTTATAGAGTCTATTTCCGCACATCAACCCAGTTCCCAAACTTGTCCTTGTAACCAGCATTCAATCTGTGCCAAAAATAACAAGGTCAGTATAGATAAGCTAAAAATTCAGTGAATAGGGAATGTAGCAACTGTATTTAGGGAATGTAGCTTTAATTAGACCTATGGTGAGACAGAGTGTGGGACAAAATAATCACATCAATTTAATTTATAAAAATAAAAAAAAAGGTAATGAATGTAATATATTTTAAGGTCAGAAGTCACTGTTTCATGTCCTGGTTAACATAGGTCATAGGACTTTCATGAATTAATTAGCATAGACTTCTATGGGACCAAAACCTTTATTGTTTGACTTTCCCCTGTTACATGTAACTACTGAAATCACCAGATCAGAAAGAAATTTAAGATATTTTTCAGTTCATTCACTTTGAACTTTTCAGTGTTATTTGCAGTCCACTGCATCAATGTCATATGTTGTTATAAAGGGAGCTCATGTGCCCTTTTTCTGCAAGAGCATAATTCCAATAGCTCCAAGTAACTATGTAAGTATGTGAAAATAAAAATGATAACAAGCTGATATTTCCACAGAGAAAGGGAGGGGGAGGAAAAGGAATGAGATAGCAAGGGAACAACAGTTTGCAGACTAATGAGCTAAATAGGTGAGAAAAAAAACACCCGCATCTGTTTCAAAAGGTCATTACAATGGTTATCTCACTACTTTTAACAAAATTATTCTTCCTTCACATTTCTAAATGAAACTAAAGCCTTCAGCATGCAAAACTGAGAAGTCTTGTGTCCAAAAGTAGTCAAAAGTGGACACCTGTGTGACAATATATGAACACAGAGATTATATTCCCAGGTATATTCCCTTTGCCTCTGCAGATCTACAAGTACAGGGAAATCTGTACCTGGTCACTTACCTTTGCATTTGCTGATTGCTATTGGATTTGTATTTCTTCTGTGATGTTTTTAAATTGTTTTGTGAATAAATGTAAAGATTGGAATCCACAACAACTTGTAACAACTGATTACATATATTAAGTACATACTGTGTGGAAGCATTCCTCCTTTATTTGTTTTGAATCATCTACTTGATCATTAAAATTGATGATCTAGTTTATTTGATAATTTCTTATAATGAACCCTTTTTTTCTTTATTGGATATGTCTGTGATAGAGTTTATTTTCTTCACAGCAGCATGTATGATGCTGTGTTTTGGATTTGTGATCGAAGCAGTGTTGATAACACACTAACAGTTTAGCTGTTGCTGAGCGATGCTTACATAGCTTCAGGACCTTTCTGTTTCTCAGGCTGCCCCGGCAGTGAGTAGGCTGGGAGTGCACAAGAAGTTGGAGGGGACACACCACTAGAACAGCTGACCCCAACTGACCAAAGGGATATCTGATGCAATGTGATGTCATACTCAGCAACAAAAGCTTGGGGAAAAAAGGAGTAAAGTGAGGCATTCATGGTTATGATGTCTGTCTTCTCAAGTAACCATTAAGTGTGTAGAGGTTCTGCTTTCCTGGAGATGGCTGAACACTTTCCTGCCTGTGGATAAATTCCTTGCTTTGCTTCACTTATTAAACTGTCTTTATCTTGACCCATGAATTTTTAACTTTTGCTCATCCCCCTGGGGTTGTTCAGTGAATGACGGGGTGGGTGCTTAGATGCTGGCTGGGGCAACCCTCTACAATTATCCTTGACAAAGTTTGCTACCTTTCTTCGTGAATCTTCTAGGGCTACTATATTGCTTTTTGAGATATGAGAACTAGAAATGCACATGATTTGCAAGGTGCAGGTACGCCACAGAACTGAATGGTGAAATAATTTTGTCCTCAGTTGTGTTATCTATTCCTTTCCTAATAATTTCTAGCAATTGCTTTCCTGTCTGACAGCTACTGATAATTTTCTTAGATTATGCATTATAGCTCAAAGATTTTTTTTTTTCCTCACTGGTAATTAACTAGTTCAGGACTCATCAGTATACATGCAATTATAGGATGGTTTTTCCCCCATGGGCATAATTTTGCATTTAGCAAGACACTGTAAAGTGTGAATGGACCAAACAGTAACTATAGGGTACTCTTGAGAAATACTATTTGTCCTGGTTTTGCCAGGGATGGAGTTAATTTTTTCTCTCAGTAGCTGGTATGTTTTGGATTTCATGTGTGAAGAATGTTGATAAACACCCTGATGATACCAGTTGTTGTGAATGAGACCAAGGACACTGTCCTGCTTTCCAAGTCTCGCTAATTTGCAGATGCAGGAAGCTGGGAGGAAGACAGACAGAATAATTGATCCAAACTGGCCAAAGAGAGTTTTCCATGCCATAAACGTCATGCTCAGTATATAAGTAGGGGCAGGCGAGGGTGGGTATCTGCCTTCCTGGCATCCATCTTTTCTGCTCGTTTTGCTGGCATCGTTCCCTCTACCTTGCTGGCTCCCTTTTGCTCCTTTGCTTGCTGCTCGGTTTTGTTTCCGTGATCGCTGCTCGGGACGGGCTGTATCGGTCATTGGGACATCGGGTGGTGAAAAAACACATATTGTTCACTTTGTATATTTTTAATATCCTTATATTCTGTTATTATTGTAGTTTTCCCTTTTTATTTTAGTAAATTGTCTTCATCTCAACCCACGAGTTCTCCTTCCTTCCCAATTCTCTCCCCCATCCCCCGGGGAGGGGGAGGGTGAGCGAGAAACTGTGTGGTGATTCGGGCTAAACCATCACACTATTCCACATCAACCAAGGTAATAAATACTACAGAGAAAAAGTGCTCCAGGAGATCGAACTAGATTTTCCAGAAAGTTACAACAAGGATATTTTTGTGCATAATTATTCTCAGGGAAAACCTTATATAAGTCACAGTGATTTGTACAGCAAAAGAAGGTGATGTTCCACTTTGTCTTCAAAACATATGACTATTATTTCAAGATATTCAAAAAGAAAGTCTGTATTAGCTAATCCTCTTTCTACTTTAATCATGTAAAATTGAGTGGACAGCCCTGTGACATTAGTGAGCCATGTTACATGACTTTAGCTTAAGAGGAATGGTTACGTCGAGCTGTATTTTTTCTGACACTAATGCCTGAGTTCAAACACATAACTAAATACAGATTAGAAAGGAAATATACAAGAGATCATGTGTCTGAATCGCTTGCTGAGGTAAAATAGAAAAGAGCTGAATTTCTCCTGAAGAACATTGGGAAATCCATTATTAATCTAACATGTCAGACCTAAGAAATACGCTGCTGCTAATGCATGTGAATATACTTACGTAAAAATATTTCAAAGTTAAATTGAAATATATTTAAAGTGAAATTGTCTCAACCATTTGTGATTGCTTTGCTGTTCCTGCAAAAGCAGTTATTTGTTCTTCTAGAATGAAGTAAATAATCAAGTCACAGTTAAAGACTGGATCAATCAAGAACAAAACTGAAGCCTGTAACTTAGTAAATACAATGGTGTTTGCTAAGATGGTGACCTAGGAATCTTTCAGATCTAATTTCCCGCTTTTGTTCAGAAAAGCAAAAGTTCAAACAAAGTGCATTTGAAGAGGAGAAACTACTCATAGAACAAGTCTTTATTTGAGATCCTGGAGTAATATATCAAGGGCAGTTATTTTTCTCTCTTATTTCCGTATGTTAATTTTTTTACTAGTCTCTAGCGACTAACACTGTTTCAGGTCCCAGAAGTGTTGCTCTTTTGTTAAATAGCACGCAGCTCAGTAACTGAAGGGGAGGTGCAAGATGTGGGTTGAAAAATAACAATTGACAAATCTCCGTATTATTTTCCCAAACATATATCCCTAGCCCATAATTTTTTCCATGTCTCTCACAATGCATTAAGCCTTTAAAAACAATGTGTTGGACATGCCTCATCATGAATCAAAGTCGTAAAAGACAAAGACATATCAAGAACATAAGATGCAAGACAACGTAGAATTTGATCATGTGTGTAGCGAGAATCCAGGTATTTTGTTGTACCTTTTGAGTAAAAAGCATTAAATGTGCATTTAGTGCCATGACTGTCCATATGTGGTGAATCGTGGCAGTTTTTCTGTCATGCTTCCTTCATTTTGCTTCCCTACAAAAACTCTGGCTGCAACCCAGACACTGCTAAATAAGCCTGTTCCTTCCTGCAGTGCTCAGCATAAGGTGCACGTCAAAGATGGAGAAGAAAAAGTAACAGGCATGCTGTATAGGCTGGCAGTACTCAGCTGGTGGCAGCCTGTTTGGGATAATTTTCAACTTGTTGCCAGAATTGCCTCCAGACTTCACTGTGATCCACATTTGGGGCTTGGCCCAGGAACAGAGTCAGGATGCTGTGAAGTTTATCTTTGATGCCTATTACCGACTGTGCCCACTGCAAGGCAAGCACAGGAGAAAGTAAGGTCCAACAGCTTTTCCACTTCCAGGCAAGTACCTGATCAGCTTTCCAGATGATGTCTTTCTGGTCTTTCCCTGGCAAATTGTGCCTGCCTGACACCTACATTTCACTCTGCACTGTAGCTTTCAAGGAGACTTTTTTCCCTATGATTATCTAAAATATAGTAGTTGTGAGACTTAGAAGCAATATTGCTTTCTGTTTGTGCATTTTTTTTAGCCCCAGGACTAGCATATGCAGTTATGCAAGACTCAGAGCTGACAGCACAAAGGTGACAGCTCTCGCAAAGGGCACTTTGGAGTAAGCTTCTGTAACTCCAGGGCACTGAGTTTCCTATGTAAGATCTGTTGACTGGGACTTCTGTTTTCGCTCATTATCCTGCTTTGGTGTTGTTAATAATAAATTGAAGCAGTTTTCCCCAAGTCAAGTCTCTTTTCCCTGTAACGTTAACTTGAATGATCTCTCCCTGTCCTTATCTCCAAACCTCGAGCCTTTTTGTTATGTTATCTCTCCCCCTTTCCCTTGGAGCATAAGGAGAGCGAGTGAGAGGCTACATAGTAGCCTGAGTAGGGCTAAACTATGACACCTGTGTATTAAAAAAAATCACACACAGTTAAGGGATAGCTAATTAATAGACTTAGTGGAGCTGAGGCAGCTGTTCAGCTGGGTGGATGTATACGTCTTCTTTAGGATGAGCTTGGAGAGCTTTTCACTATCCGTAATGGAAGCCTAGACACTGTAGAAATAGATGCATGGTATGTACATACATGTAGGTATCTGAACAGGAAAATGAACTTTATCTCAATATGGTTAGTGCACATTTTTTTGTGATGGTTCAGAAGGTAACAGTGGTATTTCATTGCTTATAGTGATTTAATCCTAGTAGTTGGAGAAATGGCTGTGCCTTCTACATTCTTGCTCATGCTCAGTCTTGGAACTGAGGGTGCAGGCATATGTGTTTATCTGTTGTTGGCTTGGTAAATAATGACTCACTCATGCTGGACAGAAAGGTGTTTGGAGGATAATTATAATCAATTTAGCATTTGGATGCTGTGGAGGTGTAAGGGCTCTACAATATTTTTGCACCCTTTTGTGCAAAATCATGCAAATCACAGTAGGAAATATTTTTGTTTGACAAAGAAGTTTCTGTGCTTTTCTGTGACTCTCATTTGAGTCTGCAGCTATGATACTGTCAAAGTTTAGGCAAAAATGATGTGTGAGAGTTAAAAGAGTTGACTAGTGTAGATATAGGCAAGGGGTTTTGATAAGGCAGAGGAGGAATGGAATTGGTTCCCAGCTGGGGATCTTCAAGAGTTTTTGCAATAAGTACATATAAATGAGAAAGGCAAAAACTTGATCTGGGAGCACATTCATTGCTAGTTCTGCTATACTGCTGGTTCAGGAGTTGCAATGGCTCATACTAACTCCTGATAGAAGAACTACATGGCTAATAAGTACACAGTCTTTGTGAATTTTTATCTCAATTAAGATCTAGTGATCTTCACAGTATCAGGGCTGGATGACCTTAGAAATGTATAAAAGCTTATAGCTTATGGATTTCAGAGTGACTTCTGAAATGATTATTTGGCTTCTAAAATTTCTAAGCTAGCATTTGTATTTTTGAACATGTTCTACTGCATAGAGAACTTGAAACCTGATTTGGACCTGGACGAGCCTGAGAAGTGGGCCTATGTGAACCTCATGAGGTTCAACAAGGCCAAGTGCAAAGTCCTGAACCTGGGTCAAGACAACCTCTGGTATCAATACAGGCTGGGGCATCAAGGGATTGAGAGCAGCCCTGAGAAGAAGGACTTGGGGGTACTGGTGGATGAGAAGCTGGGCATGGGCCAGCAATGTGTGCTTGCAGCCCAGAAAGCCAACTATATCCTGGGCTGCACTAAAAGAAGCTTGACCAGCAGGTTGAAGAAGGTGATTCTGCCCCTCTACTGTGCTCTGGTGAGACCCCACCTGGAGTACTGTGTCCAGTTCTGGAGGCTTCAGCACAGAAAAGACATAGACCTGTTGGAGCAGGTCCAGAGGAGGGCCACAGAAATGATCAAAGGGATGTAACACTTTTCCTGGTGGAAAGGAAAGACTGAGAGAGTTGGAGTTCAGCCTGGAGAAGAGAAGGCTTCAGGGAGTCCTTATTGGAGCCTTTCAGTACTAATAGATGGCTTATAAGAAAGAAGGGGACATGCTTTTTAGCAGGGCTTGTAGCAATAGAACAAGGAGCAATGGTTTTAAATTAAAAGTAGGGAGATATAGACTAGATATAAGGAAGAAATTTTTTACAATGATGGTCGTGAAACACTGTAACAGGTTCCCCATAGAGGTGGTAGATGCCCCATCCCTAGAAATATTCGAAGTCAGGCTAGACGAGGCTCTAAGCAACTTGACCTAGTTTAAGTTGTCTCTGCTCATTGCAGGAGGAGTGGACTAGAAGACCTTTAAAGGTCCCTTCCAACCAAAACTGTTCTATGATTCTATAGCTAAGTATTACACCTACAGGATTTTCCATGTCTCTAAGCGGTGCTTCGTAAATTAAAGTATCTCCATACGTGAAGTGTAAATGCTTAACTATTTGCTTCCAAAGCCCGTACTCTAGGTCATGATACTCAGTAATAGTAAATAGTCATCACTATCCGTGATTTACCTGTGAATAAAACCATGCCTGCCTCTGTGTCATGGACGTCGACCGGTTCAAGCTCATACTTTCTGGTCCATTTTTCTACAACCAGACTGGAAAGTGGTATTACTATGCTATGTATATGCCACTTACAGTTCAAGAATTCACAAGAATTTGCACGAGAATCTTGAATCTTGTGAGCAGAGCAAATGAGAGATGTCTCAGACAGGCCTGGGAATTTCAGTAGTGTGCAAGGTGAGGTGATACACTTCTATTATTTTTTTCCTCTGACGGATTTTTTTTTTCCTACTTGAGACTTAGTTGTGGAGTCTTTTTTCTTGAGATATATTTATTTAGATATGAAAGTCCTTGGCAGTGATGGCAGCATCCAGTAGACTAATGATCTAATTTATTATTTTTGGTGTTTCATTTCTATCTGCAGTGCTAAAAGGAAAAGAAAATTAGGCCAAAATATTCTCTTACACATGTTTAAAACCCCACTATTTTTTAATGGCATGAAAATTGTACTTTAGAAATACTTATTCTTTCCTGCTTATGAACTCTACTCATGGCAGTGTAGTTTTAAATTCAGAACACTGTGAAATGACTGCCTAAAAATACTTATCCAATTTTATGCTGAGTTTGGATGATTACTTGTTTTCTATTTTCTCTCATAGATTCTGGTTCTGGTTTTGTTAGTGAGGGGGGCGCCTAAGGTGGTAGCTTCTGTAGGAAACTGCTAGAAGTCGCTCCCCTTTGTTCAGTGGACTCGGCCGGGCCTAGGGCGGACCCGCTGCTGGCCAAGGCCGAGCCAATTGGTAGCAGAATGTCCCGTGATAACGCCTCTGCGATAACGTATTTAAGTAGGGGAAAACAGGAAAAAGAGGAGGGAAGATGTGAAGCAGCTGAGCGGGGGGCAGAGAGGGGGAGGCGCGAGCCTCATGGGCCTTGCAGGCCTCACCCTCTGGCCTCCCGCCGGGCAGCCGACTGGGCCCAACTCGGCCCGGCCCGGCTGCAAGAAGTGGAGAGGAGATGAGAAGTGAATAAGATGTAAAAAGGATCCTGAGAGGCGTCTGCCAGCCTGTTGTGAGGAACGGCTGCAGACGCCAAGGTCAGTTCAGAAGGAGGGGGAGGAGTAATATGGCTCCTGGCCAAGATTCCTCTGCAACTCGTGGTGAAGACCATGGTGGAGCGGGTTGTCCCCCTGCAGCCCATGGAGGTCCACGGAGGGGCAGAGATCCACCTGCAGCTCGTGGAGGACCCCACGCCAGAGCAGGTGGAGGCCTGAAGGAGGCTGTGGCCCGTGGAGGGCCCGCTGGGGCAGCTGTTCTGAAGGGACTGCACCCCGTGGAAGAGATGACCCACGCCGGAGCAGTTTCACGGAGGACTGTGGCCCGTGGGAGGGACCCCACGCTGGAGCAGAGGAGGAATGCGAGGAGTTCTTCCCCTGACGATGATACAGCGGTGTAAAACAACGCGTGATGAACTGACCGCGACCCCCATTCCCTTTTCCCCCCCTGTGCCGCTCGGGAGGGGAAGGTAGTAGAGATAATGTTAAGCCCGGGAAGAGGGAGGGGTGGGGGGAGGTTATCTTGTTCCCTGTCTCATTCTCCTGCTAGTTTTAGAAAATAAATGAATAGTTTTCCCCAAGTGGAGTCTGTTTTGCCCGTGACGGTAACTTTAAGGATTTCTCCCCGTCCTTATCTCAAACCTTGAGCTGTTTTTCTTATATCATCTCCCCCTGTTCTCTCGGAGGGTGGGGGGAGCGGGAGAGAGACTGCGTAGTCTGGTCCTGATCAGGGCTGAACTACGACAATTTACTAACTGTTGAGAGACCAATTTATCTTAAGATTGTGTAGGAGGCCTAAAAATTGAATAGTTTATTTTTGTTATAGAATGTACTTTCGGTTTTAAGAAAATGTAAATCATCTGTGTTTTTCATGCATTACTCAATTTTTGAATAGAGGTAATTAAGCTGCTGCAAAAAAGTTTTTTTTTTTGCTTTACATTAAAATGTTTTGTGTATGATAAGAGTCAGTTTGCAAATTGAAATGAAGTCGAGGAGTCAAATTATTCAGATCAGTATAATTTCACTGTCTTCAATAGGAACTTTCTTGATTTATCATGATGGTCTGATTTTAGCTTTCATTGATAAAAATTGGGATAAAGTAATGGTATTAATCTGATACAAATAAACAGATATAAACCTTAAAGTTATCTGAATAGACAATATTCTTGATGCATCTAATATTAAAGCATAACTAACTCTAGAGCACTGAATAAAGAACCCATTTGAGAATGCACCCTATCCCAAAATAAATAATTGCTGAAGAAATTTCAGAATCAGTAATACTAATATCTGAGAAGTCATCGAGAAAGAAAGGAAATGGTGTAGATGTAGTGTAAGTGCTGAAAAAAAGAGGAAGCTAAGAATGACAAGGATGTCAGTTAAACTTGCACTGTTGAAAATTCTGTAACAGATCACCAATTATTTCAAGACATTTGGAAGATAACTAAAAGGATAAGTAACACTCAGGAGAAATCTATCAAAAATTAATATTTCCAAATCAAACAAATATTATTCTACAGTAATATAATGGGCTTTGCGAATAGGGGAAAGGGAATGGATAGGTTCTATTTTGAATTCAATAAAGCTTTGGGCACTCTCTGTTGTGACATTCCTGTAAGAAAGCGTGCTTTTGTCATGCATACTGGATACATGCAAAATAGTTTAGAAAAGTTTAATAGGAGTGTAATTTGTAATGGATCTAAATAAACTAGAAAGGTATATTGAGGCTGTTTTGAAATGATTTTTTTTCCAGACTTATTTCTGTTCAAAATTTTCCTCATGATCTGAATGGTGGAATATGGAGACTGCTTATTACAGTTATGGAGATAGAAGCCTGGGTAGTATCTATAGTACACTGGAGGACAAGATTAGAATTTAGATAATTTCAGTGCTGGAGAAGAGGCCTTAAAAATAGAGTGCAGTTCTGCAGAGATGAGTGTAAGCAAAAATGAACAAGGTATAAACAATGAGAGAAAGAATTTCAAAACACTGGAGAAATCACCTGCAGAACCGTGGCATCTCCTCCATTCAGTGCCTTTAAGAATAAGCAGGACAAATATCTACCAGGAGCACTCTTTATAGAAAAAAAATACATGCTCAACAAGCTTGTGTGTGGAACCAAACTGGAAGGAGCAATTTATAAACTTGTGGGCAGGGGCTGCTATTCAGAGAGATCTCTACAAGCTAGAGGAATGAGCCAGCTGGAACTTTATGAAGGTCAACCAAGTGAAGTCCTGCACCTGAGCAGCTGGGGAATAAAATTATTCTGTAGAAAAGGACCTGAGAGTCCCAGTGGACGGGAAGTTTAAGATAAGTCATAAGTGTGCCATTACAGCAAAGAAGGTGAACCTCATATTGGGCAGCAAGAGTGTAGGTAGCAGGTCAAGGCAAGTGATTATTTCCATCTATTCAACACTTGCAAAACTACGTTTCAGTATGGTGTTCAATTTTGGGCTTTCCAGTGCAAGGAAGACATTGGCATACTGAGGTGACCAAGACGGTCAGGGGACTGCAGCACTTAGAGTACAAGGAGGATCTATGAGAGCTGGGTCTGTTTGGCCTTGAGAAGAACAGGCCAATGGGAGACCTTATTGTTGCCCTTTACTTCCTAATGCAGGGGAACAGACTCTTCCCAAAGATGCACATCAGAAGGACAAGGGGCAATAGACAGAAGTTGGAACATAGAAAAATCTTGTTAGGTAGAAGGAAAATTTCTGATTGTGAGGGTAGTCAAACACTGGAGCAGGTTGTGCAAAGGGGTTGTAGAGTCTCTGTTTATGGAGATACTCAAAACCTCACTGAACATGGCCCTGACCCACCTGCTTAAGTTGCCCTGCTTTGAGCAGGAGGGGCCTCTAGAAATCCCTTGCAATATAACATACTTTATGTGACACTATAGGGGAGAAATAGAAAATTGCATCGGAAGTATTATATTGTAAAACATGCTCCAAACTGAAAAAACAAATACTTTATTTGAACAAATGCTGCGTTTGTTCCTTGGTTATAGAAATACGTTAAGAACCTATCCACCCTAGAGAAATCAGTAGATGATATCTTAGCCAAATGTTAATGAGTCGATTACCAGTTGTGTATGGCCACACAGTTCATGCTGCAGGGTCATCTACAGCATGAAGGGTCATCAGAAGCATCTGAAAAGTCAGACATACATGCAAGACGCAGGACAACTAATCACAAGTTACAAGCTGCTGCATGTCAATAGTGTATGTGCGTGTGTGTGTGTTCAGCTTATAGTGAACTCACTGAGGAATGAGCGAAATAAAAGCAGCCACCATTTGCTGGGGCTAAGTGTTTACACTGATAGTAGCGGTAATTAGCTTCTGGCTAGCTGGCATGGCAAATTATCACCTTCATATTCATGCATAGTCTCTTTTTTTCCCCCTCCTTTTTATCCTGATTTGGTATTGTTGTTTCTACCATTCTCTTTCCTCTATCTTTTTTTTTTTTTTTAATGACCTTCTCTCTTTTCCTTCAGTTCTCCATTAAATCTTAATCCTTTCAGGACTTCTCCCTATTTCTCCATGCTCCTCATTAATCCCTTAGATCATCTTTTGTCTGAATTATGTGTCTATTTTTTTTCTTTCTTCATCTGATGGTGAGTTCTTTGGAGTAGATAGTGGGCTGATTATGTTGCATATTACTGGATTTATGAAAGGTATAAATCTGGTCCAAGGTATTTAAGTAATAGCTATGATTAACAGTAATAATACTCTTGTTTTAATGGTTAATAATAAATGTCATCAATACAATATAAATATAATTTGTCAGTAGTGCTGTAGTTGTTCAATGAAGGTCTTTTTGATAATAATAAACAATATTCTTCTTGATTATAGAGGAGGCATTGTAGTAATTTGCCTTTCTCATAATTTACCTGCTGTAGGTAAAATATGAAATAGATCAGTACTTATTAATGTACTTGAGAGGGATAATTACTGCTTGCTTCCATTTTTCAATCATTTTGCATTGCAGCGTTGAAAAGTACATATCAGAATAGCAAAGAGGGGCCCACTGACCCCTTGGAGTTTTATTTTCCTCTTAATGGCTTAGTTCTAGAAGACATATTTTTAAAAATTATGTAGTTTTTCCTTAAATAGATCTAGACTCACAAAAATGAATGCCCTGATTATGATATAAAAGGTGGTAAATGCCTACATTCATTTTATAATACCAAAAATAGTTGGAGCTGGGAAAACATTAGAAAGAAGTATTATACATTTTTCACGTTGTTACTTTTCCCGTCATATTAGTTTGTGGCTGCTGTGGAAGGCAGGCTCTTGTGCTAGATGGACTTTGATCTACCTATTGTAGCCATTTGTTTGAGTATAGGGAGCATGAGGCCACTTTGAACAAGTGCCCTAGAAATCAACCAACAGCCATACCTCACTAAGAGGGGTATGGAAAATACCGTAACTCAGAATTGCTCATGGGCTTATATGTTGGCCTTTCCTTTTGGTGGAACAGAGCTATGGATATGAATCTTCTAAAAGAGAAGGGAGTTAAACCTTTGCCTCCTTCAACTCATCTGTGCACTCTTGGCACTTTTTCAGTACCTAAAGGGGGCTTGTGAGAAAGATGGGAACAAACTTTTTAGTAGGACCTGTTGTGATAGGACAAAGGGTAGTGGTTTTAAACTAAAAGTAGAGAGATTCAGACTTGATATAAGAAAGAAATTTTTTACAATGAGGCTGGTAGAACACTGGAACAGGTTGCCCAGAGAGGTGGTTGATGCCTCATCCCTGGAAACATTCAAGGCCAGGTTGGATAGGGCTGTGAGGAACCTGATCTAGTGGAAGATGTCCCTGCTCCTTGCAGGGCGGTTGGACTAGATGACCTTTAAAGATCCCTTCCAACCAAAACTGTTCTATGATTCTATTCTATGATTATATGATTTTAAAACGAAGTAATGGTCACCATGTCCTTAACGTGGTGCTAATTGAAATCTGTACAGTGGGTACTTGGTCTGCATGATGAAACTGGAGGAAAAATGTGTTTTTCCATGTGCCTTAGCATGGTTTCCAGGAGGATCTGCTCCGTGACCTTGCCAGGCACAGAGATGAAACTGACTGACCTGTAGTTTCCCAGGTTTTTCACGTTTTCCTTTTTTAAAAAAGCGGGTTATGTTTCTCCTTTTCTAGGCCATGGGAACTTCACCAAACTGCCATGACTTCTTAAATATGATGGATAATGGCTTAGCAACTTCATCTGCCAGTTCCCTCACAAGCCTCTGATCCTCATCAGATCCCATGGACTTATGCACCTGCAGGTTTCTTAGATGGTCTTGAACATGATCTTCTGCTACAGTGGACAGTTCTTCATTGTCCCAGTCTCTGCCTTTGCCTTCTGCAACTTGGGCAATGTGGCCCTTGCCGGTGAAGACTGAGGCAAAAAGTCATTGAGTACTTCAGCCTTCTCCGTGTCTGTCCTTCCTTTTGGGGAAAGCCCACATTTTCCCTAGTCATCTTTTTATCCCTGACATACCTGTAGAAGCTTTTCTTGTTGCCCTTGATATCCCTGGCCAGATTTAATTCTGTCAGGGCTTTAGTCTTCCTAACCTGATCACCTGATCAACCACTCAGATAATGTCTCTCTCATGCTACTTGCCTTTGCTTCCACCTCTGTAGGCCTCCTTTTGTTGGTTTTTTTTTTTTTAGTTGGTCCAGGAGCTCCTTTTTCATCCATGCAGGCTGTTTGGCATTTTTGCCTGATTTCCTCTTTCCTGGAATGCATCATTCCTGAGCTTGGAGGAGGTGATTCTTAAATACTTGCCAGCTTTCTTGGGCCCCTCTTCCCTCCAGAGCTTTGTCCCAAAGTGTTCTGCACAGCAGATCCCTGAAGAGGCCAAAGTCTGCTCTCCTGAACTCCAGTGTAGAGCGCTTGCTGTGCACTCTCCTCACTGCCCTAAAGATCTTGAATGCCACCATTTCAAGTTCACTGCAGCCAAGGCTGCTCTTTGGCTGCTTGTTCCCCACCAGCCATTCCCTGTTGGTGAGAACAAGGTCCAGCATAACACCTCCTCATCAGCTCCTCTACCACTTGGAGAAGGCAGTTATCATCCACACTTTCCAGGAACCTCCTAGATTGCTTATACCCTGCTGTGTTGTCCTTCCAACAGACGCTGGAGTGGCTGAAGTTTTCCATGAGGACCAGGGCTTGTGAACTTGAGTCTGCTTCTATCTGCTGTAGAAGACCTCATCCACTCTGTCTTCCTGGTCAGGTGGCCTGTAGCAGATCCCCGCTATCATGTCACTTGTCCCTGCCCTCCATGTAATCCTGACTCATAAACTGTCTGTCAGCTCTTCATCCATACCCAGATGGAGCTCCATGCGCTCCAATTGGTCATTGAAATAGAGGATGACACTCCCTCCTCGTCTCCCCTGCCTGTTTTTCCTAAAGAGCCTGAATCCCTCCATTTCAACTCCCCAATCATAGGAGGCATCCTTCCACATCTATGTTATGCCAATAAAATCATAGTCCTGCAGACATGCACATGTCTTTAACTCCTCTTATTTATTCCCCATACTTCGTGTGTTTGCATAGAGGCATTTAGGTTGGGCCCCTGATGGAGCTGACTTACTGGCTGGAGTGGCTGGAATTCCTTTGTGCTGCTCTTCAGGTGCTCTCCTTATCTGTGATCATTCTCTAGGTTCTGGGCACCTGTTGCTGTCACTGACATCAAACTGGTGGTAGTGGGATAGATTGAAGTTCCCGTCCCCTGGCAACATTAGCTTAAAGCTCTGTTCACCAGCTTGGCAAATCTATGGCTGAAGATGCTCTTCTCCTTCTCTATCTGCCCATCAGCCCTTAGTAGACCAGATTTCTCAAAGAGAGTCCCATGGTCTAAGTAGTTGAACCCCATGTTCATGTGGTACCAGTCCTGTAACCGTTTGTTGGTTTGCTGGATTCAATTGGCCCTTTCAAACCCCTTCCCTTCAACTGGGAGGTTTAATGAAAAAAACACCTGTCCTTTACCATCGCTCCCAGGGCTCTATAATCCTTCTTGATACTCGTCAGGCTGCTCTTGGCTGTATCACTGGTGCCAATATGAAATAGCAGCAGTGGATAATAGTCCGTGGGCTGTACGAGGCGTGGTAGTCTCTCAGTGACATCCAAAATAAATCACACTGGAAGCTTAAGGATAGTTATAAAGAAAGCAGGTTTTTTTTTTATGTTTAAGTGTTTGTTTTTTTTTTTTTTTCCTAAGGGAGCCGAGATCTGGGTTTTCAAAGTGGTTAGTTTTGAATAATGGAGGTTGATAACATTACTTCTAACAGACATCTGGATTGTGAAATAGAATTACAGCTAACACCCCAGAATTTTTTAAAAAAAAAGAAGTAAAAATAAATATTACATTATAAAGTTGATTTAATTAGAGTTAATGAGTATATCATATTCTACAAATAAATATAAAAGGTTAAATTTTAGCTTGAAATTCTTAGTGAAGGAATAGAATTTTGAAGAGGACTTCAAAATTTTAAAGCACAGCTCTACTCTACTGAGCACAGCTCTACTGAACACCTGGGAAGTCCCTGAATTGTGGATTAGCAGAACAAAGAGGGTTTTCCTTTTTCTCTAAGCTTAACTTCCTTTGTGTGTTTTTTTTTTTTTTAAAAGCCTTTTGTGAGACTTTGAAACTTTTATGTCTGGGCAAGAAAAAGGGAGAATTATGTACCCTGAGATTTGGGAACGATGGGCAGTAACTGGTAGCTACAATTAAACATTAATTACACATTCACTCTGCTTTATTTTGAATGTTTGTGCCAACTCAGAAATCTCAATTTGCTATGGTAATTAGGTAGACTTTCTGCATAAATAAGGCTATATTAAGACAGTTTAGTTGGGTAATAATTTGTTCACAGACTTGTTTTTTTTCTGGTTCATGATCACCACCATTTTAATTACTTATTTTTCTGTGAGTGGTAGAAGTGTCATACAACTGCATTCCCGCAGCATTCACCTGGGGTCTTCTGTTGGAGTAATTTTGAATAATAAAGCTAAGTTAATGCTGGGCAGACTGAATTTACATACTAAGTGATGTTCTTATGTACATGTGCAAAAATAACTTTTTTATTGTAATATGACTCACAGATATTTCCAAAGGGAAGAGATCTGGTATTCCATTGTATCTTCTTTCTTATACATGGTAATCATTTTATCTACAAACATATGCACAAAAAAAACCCCATCCTGTTTCTTAGATTAGATGTAGTAATTATCTCTGCTTAATGTATCTATCACAGTCTTAGTAGCCATCTGATAGGGAAGGTTTGTGCTTTTTTTGCATTAATTCAGGTTTTCAGTAATTTTATTTAATACATAAGAAACTTTGGTAAAGCTCAGCTGTGACTAAATACTAGAAAGTGCTACAAAATCTGCTTAATTGTATCAGTCAATACTGCACTAGAAATTTGCAAATTGTCCACTACAAATATATAGTTCAAGTATGCTCCCAAACTGAAGTAGGCCATGAGCTGTACTCCCCTCTACTGAAAATTGTTCAGTATTTTCATTTTTGTTTTCAATCTGTAACAAGCATCATATAACAAGAATCTTTGCTTTTTATTCTGGGAACACTTGTTATGACCTTGATACTGCAAACCCGCAGAGAGGCACAGGATGGAGCTTCTCTCTGAAGCCATGGTTTGCCAGGCTGTCCGGAGGCAAGTTCTGCTGACATCCAGAGAGTCTCTTCAAAGACGTGTAATGAAGCAGGCAGCTGCAGGCATCAAGGTTAAGATCCCCAGAGGATTTTATGGTAGAGGAATCTAGCTTTTAGGTACATTGCAATCCTGCATGAGAAGTCCTCAGAAATTAGATGCATAAGCGTGGGAGCCTCACTTCACCCAATGAGATGCTTCCTAATTAGCGACAGGAAAGCAGAGAGGAAATGCTTGTGGTTGAAGTAATTTTCTTCATTTCCAAGAAACTAAGCACATTTTCTGAGACTGCCAGAGGGGCCGATCTCCAACTGGGACTTACTACTTTGAATTCCTCTTAAAAGGAGGCTAGAGACTTAAGCATTGTACTAAGGTTGCTCATAAAACAGCCTTGGGAGGAGCATATCCCCTTTTTTTTTCCTGAGTTCAGTGGCTACAGTGCTCACTTGACCTGGGGAAGAATCTTGTTTAATACCTGTCATTATATAAGTGGTTCTCAGAGTGCTCCAAATACAGACTTCAGTCATCTGAAGAAATGCAATGACCAAAGCCTTAAGCATAGATTGATAACTGATCCAGGACCTTGAGAATCTACTAACTTTTTGAGAATACTGACACCTCCGCCATGAGATGAGGAGGTATTAGTGCTTCACTGCCAGAACATAAAAGTATCAGGCACATTAGCCATGGAAGGACTTCCATAGGTGTCAAGTGTAGATAGTTCACGGATCTGTGGGGTTTTTGGTTCATTTTTTGTTGTTATGTTTTGTCCAGCTATTTTTTGATGTGTTGAGCTCAACAAGTCTACAGGAGTGATTAGGAAGAAAGGAAAAAGTAATTCATTTCCTAATGGTCCTTATGTTCAGAAAGCAGTTGAGGACCAAGTATGCAAGAAGAACTCATAAAAATATTCAGCTCAGATTTACTCATCCCGTATATCTGAAAGTGTCTCATTCACAATGTGCACATCTAGAAGCTGTGGAGTACCTAACATTACAGTGCAGTCTCATTACATCATAACTGACATTTGAAGCCAACTTTTCGGTTTCAGTTACTGATTTTCACTGGCTTTAAACTAATCTGAGATTCTCCAAATTAAGGTGCAAAACTGTGAATCTTTCTTATAATTCATGTTATTTCTTGCACATCTCTTAAAAAGTTTGAAACTGATGGGTTTCTGTGCTATCTATATGAAATATACAACTTGGCATATATGAGTTCATCACTTTTCACCAGTGTGAAAAGTGCAGATTAAAGCTAAGTTCTCCTAGCCTCAGAATTAGCTTTTTTTTTTTTTTTAATGTTTTTATTGACTAGCATCAATAGAAAGAGAAAAGGCTGTTCCCTCTGAAATAGCAAAAACTTTTAGGCAGTATAGGACCCAGCTTTCCTGCTCTAAGCCCTGGGCTATTGTGTTACACCCAATCAGCTCTGTTAGATACCTACCTTCTGAAAGCAGTCAATAGTTCTTACTGTAATTAGCTGTATCAGTGAAGAAATGCCAGCTAATGTTCCTATACAGTTAAATCTCTACTGCATATACTGCTAACTGTACCAGTCTCCAGTACAAAAAAAAAGACTAGAGGCCGTTTGAAATAGTCTGTTTACTGAGGTCATCTTATTTTGATGGGTTTAGACACGTAATATTATGATGTGGGCTGCTCTGTATTAGTTAGACACCAGAGAACAGCCCTGGAAATTTACTTCTTTAGGCTCTAGCCTCAGTGGACAAAGTTGCTTAATTCAGGGGCTTAACTCAGAGAAATTTGGGGAAACAATCTCTTTCTGTTTGGCCAGCTCTAGGGAGCCTCCCTGTTCAGTGTGTGGTCCACCAGTTGTCATGTTGGTTGACTCTTAGTTTCCTTAAAGCTTAATTACTTTTGCTATATTGTATGTAGAACTGTTGAATTAGGGATAATTCCCATGCTGAAGAGCTAAAAGAAATTGCAGGTTAACTGTTGGAGGACTTGAACGGAATAATCATGAACTCCTCATAGAGGTAAGCATGATCTTCCTTTATTCAGGGCTTTGCTTATACAGTTACAGGATTTTCAGGGTTGCACGTAGGGGTAGACTTATTGCTATTGGGTACAGGGTTTGCAGCACGCGCCAATACTATGTGGCTGATTGGCTATATGCAAATATGCACGAGCATCTATATCTTATTTTTCTCCCCTACTTGCGGTTAGCATGACCTGTTCAACATTCCTTTCTAATTGCAACATGGCTGTTTATCACTTACTTGACCTTGTGGTGAACTCAAGATCTCCAGTACTGTAGCTAAAGGCTGGGTTGTGCAGGCAGGCCTCAGATAGTACAGCATGCCCCTGTTCAGTGAAGATATTCTCTACAGTTAACAAAAGTCTTTTCTTCTTACATTATCTTTTAATCTGTTGTACAAATGTCACAAGCAAGATTCGCTTTAATTACCAGGAAGACAGGTGATGTGGTACCCTGTTTCTGCAGTCAGAAGCAGCAACAGATATTGATTGATCAGAGTATGACCCTCATCATGGAGAGTCAGTGTAATAGCTATAACAGAAGGACAAGAGAGCAGAGACATTGTGATCCCTTTGATGAGATCTGATGAAAATGCCAACAGTGAAAGAAACCAAAGGTGATATCTTTGGCTATTGCTGCTAGTATCTGTATTCATGTAATATTTCACTAAACACATGAATTAATTCTGAGTCTCAATGTGTAAAAGACTGTGTCGAGTATTTGTCTCCACATTGTTGAAACATCAAACCACCACCCAAACAATGGAACTACAGTTAAATCATAGGACTAGAGTCTTCCTGTTATCTTGCAAGAACCTGAATGCAGAGCTGATTCTGAGAAATTTAGTGTGCGTGGGGGAATTGTGGTAGAAAATTCAAGGTGCGGCCCTCTCAGGACAAAATAACCCCTCTTTGGTGAAATTTGAAAAGTGTGGCCTCCTGAGAGTGTGTGTGGGAGGGAATTGTGGTAGAAAATTGTGGTGTGGCTCTCTGAGGACGAAATAATCCCTCTTTGGTGAGATGGGTGCTTGCAAATCTGCAAACGTTTGTGATGAGATCCCCATGATGGTATTGAATGGGGATTTAGATAAATTGGATGACCTTTTGGAAAACTATCATGCTTGCCCCTCCCTTCAAGGACGAGAATGGGTGAAAAATATTTGGTTCCAACCGCAGAGTATAGTGGATAGGATCGTGATATTACAGAAGGACTCTGAACTTAGGCCCAAGAAGGGAAAATCTATAATTTGTGCCATTTTAGAAGCAAGTCTGGCAGCAGCTATAGAAGACAGGAGGCAGAGATTGTGTCAAGATAATGCTGTGATAGACTCTTTGATACTGGCAGTTGAGTTGTTATGGGAACAATTAAAAGAGACCAAGAAGTTGTTGGATGAGGAGAAACACTGGAATGTTTTACTAAAAGAAACATTAAAGGAAGAATTGTGGACGGAAAATGTGGAGAAAGTGTGGAGAGGTGGAGTTGAAGTTGAAAGAGAAGGGGATCAGGCAAATCTACCCTCAGGGGGACTTGCAAAAAGCAAAAGAAATTGTAGAGAATCCTCCTTACATGTATCCCCTAGTTAAAACTGAATATGTGTATGAGGGAGAAACCGATAATCATCCCCAAGTTATTACTAAAGAGGTTCCATTTACAGCAACTGTGTTGGCAAAATTAAGGAAGGATTTTGCAAGGACTCCAAAGGAATCAGAAACAGAATATGTCTGGAGAGTGTTGTTGTCGGGGGGGATGGAATCTTGTCAGAAAAGGAAGCAGAAGGATACTGGGGTCCGGGTGTATTTTTAACTACTGGCAATTATCAGGCCCCACAGTCTTTGACACAGAGGGCAGCATATTGGGCCAGGGGGCTGAATCCTTTGGAGAGGGGAGACCCCCTAGCCATCACAGGCACAGTGGATCAACTGGTAGAGAATGTGCAAAAGGCTGCTTATTTGCAAATCATGTGTGATAGAGAGCTCAAACCTAACCAGGGCTCTCTAATGATGATGCCTGTGGATCCCAAATGGATGACTCCTGCAATTTGAGGACTCCCTGATTCTCTGAAACCCATTGGGATCCAGCTACAGGGGAAGATACAAAGTACCCCTGTAGCAGACAGACTTACAGGTGCTCTGGAGGGAACAGTGACCCCCGATCACAGGACAGGGTGGAAAGTGTGGACATGGGGAGAAGGAGCCCAAGAACTCATAAATTTTGGGAGGAAATATGGTCCTGTTGGTGGATTTGGGCAAAAAACTGAAACCAGAGCTGTACGAGTCACAGAAAAAGGTGAAGGGAGGCCAGCACTGGTCAAGAGAAGTCACGATTCTAAGTCGGTCTGACTTAATGATTCTGGGAGAGGGAGACCCCTCAGCCATCAGGAATGGTGGCAACTGGGGTTCCTGACAGGTATTCCCCAAGATTTAATGGATGGACTTCCAACCCAGAAATTAGAGAAACTCGTACAAACATGGTCAGGGTGAAGAGTCAATTTTGAAACAATTCCTAGTGCCCCACCATTGATAGACCTTAGGGAAGAAACTGATGCAGAAAAGAGGGTGATGGGAAACTAGTTTCTCCATTCCCCGAAGGTGGGGGTGGAAACAGAGGATGGATGTTTATAGAGGAGATTTATTGATTACAGTGGCTGTAGGGCCACAGAAAAAAAAAAAACAGTAACCTTTTTAATTGACACAGGCGTACAAATTACTGCACTGATGCAGACTGAGGCGGAGCAATGTGGAATTTTGACTTTGTCAAAACAAGCAGAAACACCCCCCTCCCCTCGCCTCTCAGTCACTTTTTTTTTTTTTTTTCCTCTTTCTCTCACCCGATAAGTGAGTTCTGTTTTGTAGGAAGAAGAAAGCACCAGACCAGAACTCGACACACCTGCAGAGGAAGTGATAAAACCTATCAGCGAAGACGTCTCCCTCTAGAAGTCTATAATACAACCTACTTGCAATACCCACGGACTGCAGCTGGACCATTTGCTGGAGGGGTCAGAACCAGAAAAGGACATTACTGGATCTGTGGACACACTGACTACAAAATACTACCAGCAAACTGGTCAGGGGTTTGTTATATTGGAATTATCCGGCCTCTATTTTTCCTGCTTCCAGAAACAGAGAGTCCCCAACTAGGAGTGAAACTGTATGATAATTTGGGTGACGAAGATGTTGCATGCAGTAAGCGAGCTATCGAGATTGAAATAGGTGGAACTTAAAAATGGGGGAAAAATGAGTGGCCTCCCGAGAGAATAATACAGCATTATGGGCTGGCCACTTGGAATCCTACTGAATTGGTAACAGGGGCTCAGGAACCAATTTATAACCTAAATCCCATAATTTGCTTGCAGGCAGTTTTGGAAATCATTACCAACAAAACTGCCAGTGCTATAGATCTCTTGAATTAACAATCTCGAGAGATGCGCACTGCGATCCTGCAACACTGCATGGTTTTGGGTTATTTGTTGGCTGAAGAGGGAGGAGTATGTGGGAAATTAAATATTTGTAATTGTTGTCTAAAAATCAGTAATGTAGGCGAGGTGGTTCTACAACTAACCACAGACATTAGAAAACTAGCCCATGTCCCCACTCAGACATGGAATGGCTGGGATGGTGATTTGTGGTCCTGGCTACCAGGAACGCTATGGATAAAACGACTTTTATTTTATTCGCTATGTGGGTTAGCAGCCTTAATGTTTTTTGCCTTGTATTATACTGTGCCTAATTCAATTAATCCAAAGCCTGGTGACTCGCATGCAAGCAGTCACTGTGACTTCACCCGATGGGGTTAAACATATCAGATTTGTACGGCAAACCAAACACGTAACTGTTAGAATCATATAACTTTGCTGCTTTTAACTTTTCTACTTGCTATAGAGACTATCGGCTTTTGTCAGCCAAATCGCGTGGCAATTTCCACTCCCTGCCCCGCCCCCCTTCCCACCTTTGCTTACAGATCCACCACAGATGTGAATGAACTGCAAAACTGAACTTTATTTTAAAACATATATTAACCCTATTAACAACAACTAACAACACACAAAACACACAAAAACTGTGAAAACAGCTTATGCACAACAATCATAGTAGTAACAGTAAAGCAGAGAGCCCAACAGAAAAGTAACACTGATAATTGCAGCCCCTAACAGCAAACAAATTAACATCCACAGACACCCCCAGTCGACCTCTTCAACACCTTCACCGTGGGCAGCGCCAGCTCCCTTTCTCTCTGCTCCCGCAGCAGGTATCATGCAGCTGGATATAAAATAACAACAAAAGGAGAACCTTAGCAATCATGAAAGTTAAAGGAGACCTCTTGGGATTAATGATACCAACCTCACTGATCGCCTCGCGTGGTGATTGGGCGCTTGACTAGGTCTCTCCCCTTCGCCGAGCGGCGACAGCTTGTTAGTGACATTCTAATGATAAGAGAACATCACACCACCATAGCCAAGCAACAGGAAAAGTAAAGGAATAAAGGAAAAGAGAAAATGTTACCACTGGTGCATCTGCCGCCATCTTGAAAATGGGCACTGGAAGTAGTGAGTCCTGTCGCTCAGGTGGTGTGCGTGTACGTGGCACCTCGCGGTTGCCCCTTTTATAAATTCCAAGTCTGGATTTGTGCACGCAGTCCCTCCCTTGGAAAGATCTAGAAAGGGATCTGGGGCTCGTATACACGGTTTCTTCTTCCAGAGGATGTTGGTATTGAAGTGGGAATCCTGGGTAGTAGTCCGGCTTGCCTTCAAGCCCACAACTCCAACCTGGCGCAGGTGCAGTCACCCCATTTTTGGAAAAACACGGGGAAAAACACTGCCTTGCCCTCGGCATGTGCCCAGAGAGTAATAGGCATGCATATCACCCGGTAATGGACATGCATATCACCGCCAGGTGAGGGGTGTGGCTAGGAAAACCAGCTCTTGGAATACAATGAAAACAACTAACATAAAAGGGGAATCCACATCAACGGAACCAACATTGATGGAACCAACACTGACGGAATCAACATCGGAACCAACATCAGACGGATCGTTCCCCTGCCGAGTGAACTGGACTGTCAGGACGCCGCAGCTCCGTGGTGGTAGCTATTGCAACTAAAACTCTTTTCTTTTCTCCCTTTTTCCTTTCTTTCTCTCTTTTCTCTTTCATTTGCAAACTTGTTCTCGGGTAAATAAAGTTACCTGGTGCTTGACTCCGTTTTGAGTCTTAATTCTGTTCCCGAGAATACAAGCAAAACCACGCTCCAGTGTGTGAGAGGTTGGTCCAGCCGCCCCTAGCCTCCCAGACTTGTCTGCGGTCAGCTAGAACACAAAGGGCCTTCCTCTCATCTGAAATCGGAACGTGACACAATGTTTCATTGTTGTTGTTTGTTTTTTTTTTTTGTTGGAATCAGTAGCAAGTATTATGAATGTTGCCTTGCTTTATTCATGGTGAAACTGACTGACAGAGGAGTCAGAAATTGCTTCTGCGTGAATGTTGATTTTATTGTCAGAAGACTCATCAGTAATACTCCAGCCCTGTACAACCAGATCAGTCTCTGTCTCAAACATTCTACCTGTGTTTTCCACTGCAGATGCTTTTAGTTTAGTGACAATATAAGCAGCAAAATTTATTGTCTTGCTGTACTCAAAACCAGATAGGTCTTGGCCTACTTAACCCCAAGAAAATGTTGTGATTCCTCCTTTGTCAGACATATTTTTAGTATTTGGTTTCTGACTGAAGCAGCAGGGTTTAGAATCACTGCTAAGTTACACAGCATCACACTTCTTCTACAAGCCTTTGTATGTGTTTTGTACATTTATATGTGTATATATAGAGAGAGACATATAAATTTTGCTGCTGAATATAAAATGTAAACTGTCATCTAAAATACATGCATGAAACATTAAAAAAGAAAAAGCTCTGAGACTGACAAATAATTCCCTTTTATGTTCCTTGTTCATGAGCATATCTCAGTTTGGAATCATCAGCACAAGCAAAGGCTGACAAAATGATGACATTACTCTTTGAATTAGAAATTACCAGTTGTCAATTCAGTTAAGCTTAGTAATGGAACAATTCCAAATTGTTTGCTTCCAAGATGTATGTGTATTTGCAGTTCTTCTTTCATCCTCATTGACCTTGTCCCTTATTTTTTCTGCCAAGGGAGTTATATTAGTCAGGATGGCACAGGAATTATATGTGATGATCACTTTGAGGCTAATGCTAGGTCACAACAAAATAACTGTTGACCAGAACTTGTGGCAGAGAAATTTTTGTATCTAAGATCTGTAATGAGATTTCCTATAACCACAGTCTTCTGATATCTGCTGTGCTACAAAATCCATCTGGTTTCTGTGTAAATCTCAAAAAGAAATTGAGTGGACACCTTTGCCTTCTGTTCCGTAGGACACAATAGTTTTAATTAAAATTGCCTCTCTTTCTGGGGCTTTAGAAATGTTTGTTTTATTTTTCCTATTCAGTGAGGTCTGTGTTCTTTCTGTGGCACTAACAAGTTCTCATTTTCCTTTTGTGTTTACTCTTTCATTGAGGATTGTATGAGATCTTTCAGTGTCATCCACAAGTCTGGTCAAAGGCAACATTCACAGCAACTCAGAGCTGCTTCATAATAACTGAGGTTTGGGTTTTCCAAACTAGGGCAGTACTACTGCTAATACAGAAAGTCAGCAACAAAACAAAACCTGTAAACTATAAAGTGGAAGCTAACATATTTCACACCCAGTAAACAAAACCAACCCCCCTCCCAAACAGACAAAAAAAAACCCCAATCAAACAAAAAAAACCCTTTCACAAAAAAAAAAATCCCAAGGACTCTGAAAGCTGTGGCTACTCCATGTGCAACAGAAACCTTATAAAGTATGCTCCAGATATTGCTGTAACCTGAGAACCACTACAATTGCTCTTAGTTGTGAATAACGGTATCGAACTTCCTAAAACCTCTTTGCCACCTAGTCAAATTGTATTAGAGCTGGAACAGTCTATATGACTGGGCTCCTTCAACAAAAGGTAACTCTTTTAAAAGAAGATTTAATCACTCAGAGCAGTGACATGCATAGTCCCTGACAAAATGAGCTACCTAGGTGAATGTACTGCCTAGTCATCGACTAGACTACACATGCAATACATATACACTTCAGTATCTGTTGAAAGTACTTTTTTTTTGAGTTTGGAGAATGTTATGCTCAAAATCTTGTTATAGACAGAAAAGAAACGCACCTCATACGTAAACTAATTTATTGTTAGTGTATTTTAAATCTTAACAGTTTCATCAATGAATTATTATTAGTCCAGATATAACTCTTAAAAAAAAGTAAAAAATAAAAGAGTAATGTAGAAGGAAAAGAGTTAGTTTTTTTACACACACTACCCCTTTTCATATTATCATAGATTCACACAGAATTGCAAAATCATGGGATAGCTGAGGTAGAAAAGCATCCCTGAAGATCACTTAGTCTAACCCCCCTGCTCAAAGCAGGGTGAGCTACAGCAGGTTGTTCAGGGCCATGTCCATTTGGGTTTTGGGTATCTCCAAGGATGGAGACTCCATAACCTCTCTGAGCAACCTCTGCCAGTGTTTCCTCTCCCTCATTGTGAAGAAGTTTTTTCTTATGTTTAAGGACAATTTTCTGTATTTCAATTTGTGCCTGTTGTCTCCATCCCAGCCAAAACTAGGACATCCTGTCAGTGGGCACCACTGATAAAGTTATGACTCTGTCTTCTTTGCTCTCCCTATGGTGTGCTTATAGGCATTGATAAGATCTTCCTAAGCCTTCTCCAGGCTGAACAGTTCTAGCTCTCAACCATCTCAACAAGAGAGATGCTCCAGCCCCTCCACCATTTTCACACTCCTTTGCAGGATTCAGTCCTGTCTCTTGATCCGTGTGCCTCTTGCACAGATATGGTGCCACCAGTTTTTGTTTGTTTGTTTGTTTTTATGCTGGTGGTGTGGTCACCCTTCCAATTCTTTTCTGGATCCTAAGATGAATTATTTAATTCTTGTATGTGTGGAGTCTGTACAGTCAGTTGTCAGCATCCCAAACCCTCTTTTGGGAGAAGTGTGATCATAATAGTTTCTTCTTCCTTACTCTAGAATCCATTTGAGATCTTTTTTTATTTATTTGCTAACAAGCACTGCATCTTACTCCTTTGTCTCTGGTCTGCAAGTTCACATTATATCTGAATTTTCTCTATGTAGTGTGTTTTATATGTGTTTGATGATAGCTTTTTTTCTTCTCTTTGTTACCCCTAAAACTATTTTTGCCCAGCTTCATGTCTGCATTTCTTTAACTGACCATTGCCAAGTTGTTTTTACCCTTCCAGTTTATAGATTTCCAGTGCCAGCCACTTTCTTGTCACCCTGTATCCATAACTCCTTTGCAATGCATCTTGTGTCCCCAATTCAAGGCCCCTGCTGTGATACCAGGACCATATTCCTCTACACTCCATAATTATCTCAGTGTCACAAATATTTTATTCTGCACAGAATAACTATATCTTATTACTGCCTTTATAAAAGTATAGTTATACCGTATGGAGATTTAAAAAAGTAAAATAAATTAGGCTTAGCTACCTGTTCATTAAAAAAAAAAAATCTGCCACATTTTGAAAGAAGTAGAACAAAGTGGCAGGCAGGTTAGAACAATTTCAGACAAAGCAAGCCTGACAAACCTCAGTCCTATGGAACAGCAAACCCAGTATAAAGTCTGTGACCTGTTGCTAGTAGTGCCAATAATATATGAACTCCACTTCAGAGGGTCCAGAAGGAATTTATGGATGATGGTAGCAAGTTTTAAATGGTGAAAAGAAAGTCTGAAAAGTGGAGAAAAAATATAAAATACATAAAGTTCAATATTTTTATCTGGTTTCAAATAAAAGCTTGCAGAGTGTTCTAAAGTGCTGACTCGCTGAGAGTGTGGACAAGTTGCTGTGACATTTAGAGAACAAGCATCTATAATTGAAAGATTAAATTTGATTTTCTTTTTCAAAGCAGAACTTGAAGGACTGAAAAATCAACACGACTTGATTAATCAAGTTGGCAATGTCAACAGAAAAGCCTTTTAGGCATCATATTTGATGTGTGTATGAATCATTAGCAGCAAAAGCTACATACAGTTGCAGAAAATGTACAAAAGCCATTGTTTTGAAAATTATATTGCTTGCAGCAGCTATCCCAACAGGGCCTTTGTGAAATAACAGTGTTCTGCAGTGAATTAATTACACGACTAAGTATGTCAACATATTTACAGGGGTGGTCCTTCATGCACCTGTTCCAGCACACTTGGTGGAAAACTTACTCAAAACACCTTCAGAAGCAATCTGAGATTTGTATGCCTAGAGGGACTGATCGCTATCAATCTGCCTCAACAGTGCTAAGGCAAAGTAAGAGCACTTTGGCTGCACAGGTGAAGAAAATGAAACCTAACAACTCTTGGGTTCACTCTCTTGAAGTCCACAAAGTTCTTGCCATTAAGATCATATTTGGAAACTTGTATTAAGGATGGATGAAAGGTACAGTCTTCCATAAGGCCATTAGAGAATTTTTTACTTACTAGCATTGCTTCATGGTTAGGCTATGATTTCTTCTTTTGCAAGCAACTTTTCTTGTTGCTGTCAGCTGATGAGGTTGTCAGTGGAGAAGGTCTAACGTGATTCTCTGAATCAGGCTGTAGGCTTTTCTAATGAATAACATTTGTCCTTAGCTGGTGATGCTTTCAAAAATTCATTTTGTGTGCTGCACCTAATCTACCTTCTTGACAGCTCCAAGCACCTAAATAAGCAGAACTTTTCTCTCCTGAAGCTGAAACTGAACCTTTGTTTACATGTAACTTGATAAAAGCATTTATCAGAAAACTTAAAGGTGGCTGTTCCCTAGGCATATGGAACAAGTTTACCTTGTTTAAGATCTTATTGACAGAAACCAAAACCAGTGTCTGAGAACCTTGTGGACCTGATACTCTATGGCAGAATTGTTTTCCTGATGGGAGGGGAAAGAAGTGTTATCTGCCAAATTATCTGAGCTGCTGTTGTCTGCTTTAAATAGGTAGGTCATTTTGAAGTGAATAGTAAATATCTTCCAAGATTGTGCTTTCTGAGTACTTTTTTATTTCCCAGAAGCTTAGCAATGTTTACTTTCTCTGAATAAGAACCCAAGTTTCTTTGTAAAAGCCCTGACAATTCTGATTATATTTCTATCTTCTGAGTCAGGCTTCTTTTCAATCACAATGTCAAATAAACTATCTTCTTAATATTTTTGATAAAAAATGATTATAGATTAAGTATTTCTGCAGATTTTAATCATATTTTTATGATGATTTGAAGTGTTGTCCCTTTAAAAAAAAAAAAAAATCCTACTTCCAGAAGGCTATACTACCCATTTCCAGAATCCCAAGATAATTCAAGAAAATATTATGTCCTCTAAAAATAGAAACTTCCATTTCAAAAAATTTGGGAATTCTTGTTCTGGTATGACTACAGTCAGCTTTGTCTTCTGCTAGAGTTAGTTTAGCATTTAGAGGGCAACATCTCAGTCTGTACAAGTACACAGAAAGAAAATCTGACAAGGAATGATACTCCAGACTCTGACACAGCTGTACTGAATGCCTCTTCTGTTCTGCCGGACCAGTGTAGCTATCTTGCTTTTTCTTCTGTGCAGACTCAGAAACTCAAATCTAGTTAAATAGCAGGGAAAAATGAGACATGCAATTGATCTGTGAGAGGAGAAAGAGGAATAAATTAGCATTGAAAAGTTTAAACTGAAAAGGAATTTCAGTGCATTTATCAGATTGGCATTTGAGGCAATCCATTTGTTTTAGAAGCCATTTTTACAGTTAATCAAGAGATAATCTAGCATTTGCCCCTGCACCGTGCTTCTTCCTTTCCAAAGTAGAAATCAAGCGCTTTTCATATGCCTTTAGAATTTATCCTACAGAGCAAAACAAACAAAAAAAAAACCCCCAAAATATCTGCTTTCCTAACATCCCATTTTCTTGTGCTTGCCATGTATCTAGTATTGTCCCACAAGACACATATCCTTGTCAAGACCTTTTCTATTCAGCTACATTTTATGTCATTTCTCTTCATGAAATGCCACCTGGCCTCTTAAATTTGGGTTTGTGAGTGCTTTGAATATTCAGATAAGGTATACATAACACATTGAAGGGCCAAGTCTGAGTTTCATGATTCTTACTGAGAAGGGGAGAATGTGATTAGAAAGAGCTTGAACTGCCCTTCATATTATCACATTGTCATGTTCAAAGAATATTTGACATGTAAACACAATCAATCTTATTCTGAGTATAGTCTGCAGCATTATCTTTACAGATTATCCAAGCAGGTGTAGAGTGCACTTTGTAGTCTCATTTTAAAGGGACTGAAATTCTGTATCTGCTTAGGGAGCCTCTGCTCTGACTCAAAGCACATCAACGTGCAAATAAGAACATATATCTTGAGGAGAAGGAAATACAACAGAAGCCTGGCTGTAAATGAACAAAATTTGACAACTAGTCAAATATGCAGTATTACTCAATATTTGGTACATCACAGCTGCTTCTAGTCTCTCTAATCTCAGCATGTTCAATGTCTCCAGAGCTTTTATTTGACTCGCTCATGACTTACGATCAGAGATGTCATGAGATACAGTTAAGAAGTGCAAATAAGTGCTGGGTGGGGATGCTGTTAGGGCTGTGGTAAATCACACTCTTCAAAATGTTTGATAATAACCCCTTGTAGTGTCATAATCTCAGTGTCAAGTATTATCAAATCTTCAAAGCTAGAGGGCATGATGGGTTGCCTCTGCCCTCCCCCTTGTATTTTTTAGAGTAGGAAATTTTGTAAACCTCGCAGGCTTTCTTCAGCTGTTTATGCTATGAGCATCTTTCAGTGCCTTAAGTAAGCTACCCGGGCATTTGTATTACACAACTTTAAAAAATGTAGGCCTGATTATTTTTCAGGACTTACAACAATTTGTATTAATTCCTTTAGGGATGGAGGCAGAGCACAAATTCTCCTTCATATGGAGAAAACATGAAAAAATACGTTCTTCTTCTCAGCCCTTGAAAGGAAAAAAGGTTCTATTTTACTGAGATTCTGAGATGAGTTATGCAAAATTTGGCTGGAAAATACGAGGAAAAGATCTTTACTCTCTCCCTCTAAGGAAAGGAGAAAGAAACAGATATCTATTGCAACTGTAAGAATGAGATATTAGCAAGGCTGAGTTACATATGCCATCGGTGAATCATGCTGGAAAGTGGTGCAATCTTTTATTGAGGAGCATGTGGGCGCTGGCCTTTGGAAGCAAAGAGAAAAACAGACTGGAGATAACTCTAAGCTATAGTGCGCATATATCTTTGGGAATTTTCATAAACACCACTACTCAGTTCATATTCAACTCCCAAAGGAATGCGAGAAATTGTTCCTGAGAAACTCTATAATGTCTCACTATAGGCCATGTTTTAATGTATACAGCTTTGCTTCGAGTGTATCTTAATTACTTTTTTCATGTGATGAAGTTGCAAAACCAGTGACTAGAACTGAGAATGAGATGAAATAGTGGGCGCTATCAGATTGAGGCTATAAAAGTCTCCATTCAGAAGAAGGAAAATATTATTTTTCTGGCAGTAGTCCATAATTAAAAAATTTACATGAACATGAAAAAATGCTAATGAGATATTTTTGAGAGTACAGAAGAGGGATGAGTCATTAATAAAGAGGCTGCCAATATGTACAACACTTGCAATGATGTGCATCGTAGATGAAATTTCAAAATATTTAGGTAGGTGCATACTGAATAGTAGAAGACCTCTGTGGTCCTACAGCTCAGCTTTCCACTGTAAGTGATGAATTGTTATTTCTGCTAATTTGGATCTTTACTGGAAATCAGAAAATAAAAATAAAAACCCTTGAGTAATTCAACACAAAATATAAATTTTTATTAGACTCAAAATAATAGAACACATTTTCAAGGGAACGGGATAGCATTCTTCAGGCTGTACTTGACACTTCACAAACACTTTTGATGGCTGGATATTTGCTGTTGGTTTTTGGTGATTTGGATAAGCTTTTCACCTACTCATTAGGCTGTTGAATTCTCTGAATGTGTGCCCCATTATACTTCCCCTGCTTAAGGAAAACCAACACTGACTCGTCTTCTTCAGAATATTTCTATGGTGTAGTTTCTCTGTCTGCTATTTCTTCCTAGAAATAGGAACTCAAGGTCTACTTGTCTTAGTCCTACAGATCAAGCACTCTACAGTTTTTGTAGTAAATTAAAGAAGAGGCTTCTTTTGTGAGTTTACAGGCACTGATGTCGCTGGGGTTATATGGGTATGTGAAAGAGCAGAGATTTGCCTTGGTAGATGAGATCATAAAGTAATAAGGTAAAAATAGCAAAACCCTTCTATTCTCTAAAGTAAAGTGGATGATTTATCTTCATGTTATCATTTCACTTATATCTGAGCTAGTGTAGGTGTGGCAATTTGAGATCAGCCTCTAAAATTGAATCTCAGAAACTCACCGAGAAACGACTGCAAAGATATAGGTTTTGAGAGTTTTTGACTACAATTGGAGATTATGAGGATGGAAACATAAATTTGCAGTACAGCTAAATCTACGCTGAAAATGAAGAAAATAATTACTATGAAAATCAATGCAAAAGTTAATAGTTTTGGTTTTTGTTCTCCCTACTCCTGAAATGATGTATTTTTTGGCTCATTAAGTTTCCAAGTGGCTTTTCTTGCTTTTCTATGTACTAAATAAATAATGATGTATTATCTTGCTCTCCACACTGAACAAAAAAAAAAAAAAGACACCTCTAAAATACTATTTTTGGCATCTACTGCTTGTCATATAATGAATAACTTGGTTGAAATGAAATGCTTTCATTATTAATGCTTTACAGTGCTAGGATCTCTTTGCTTCGTTACCTTATGTAAGATTCATTGAGACCAAATAAATGTGATGTGTGTGTGCTGTTGTACATATGAGCTTGCTTTGCTAGCTTTGGCTCTTGGTAACTCAGTTTCTTTCTTAGGTGATGATTCAGTGATGGGAAGGAAAACGTGATGCAAATGTTACACATCAGAGAATTCTGCACCAATGACATGGGTTATTTTTTGTGGATTCATGTTGCTGTTGCCAGCATTGTAATATTACTCTAACTTATAGTTTCATTGTTGCAGGTGGTCAGGAATGTATTTCGGTGGAAAATTAAGTTTCTATATATACATACACACAAATGGTAGGCAAATTGCAACTTTCCACTGCGAGAGTTGATAGAAAATATTTCTTTTCAGTCAATTTGATGTCAGCTTGTAAAATATGACTTGTGAATTGATGCAAAACATTTTGTTTCAAATAATTTACTCAAAATGTTAAACTGCATTTCTTTGTCAGTATTTATCTCAATCAGATTGTAGTTTGGCCATGATTTTTTTTTTTTCAGGAGCCTGTAGCCCCTGAAAAAGAGTATCGCTCCATAAAGAATGCAGACTTCCCTTTCACAATAGGGAAGTCAGGAGATCCATGAAGCTCTTGGTGTATGTTTATCCTGGCTTTTAGAAGAGCATGAAGAAATTATGCTCCAGTACTAAAGTTCTTATAAGAAAATATACCAGAACGTTTAAACAATGTTTTATGTTGAGCTGACTAGAAAGGAAGTAAAGAAGAAACATTTTCATTTTAGGATGAGATTTATTTTTGCTAGAAATGTAAGAAATCTCACACTCATGTTTTCAAATAAAATTGTTGAGATTATGCATAATAAATTTTAATTTTTTTCAATTTTTGCCCCATATTGGAACAAAACTCAACTTCAAAACTCTCCCAGTCAAAGTTCTCCCAGACATAATTTCTGAATTTTTTCAAAAGAGAAATGGTTGGATAAAAAATTAAGAAAGGAAGAAATATAGGAGACAAAAACATAATGAAAGCAAAGTTTTAACGATTATTGCATCCTTAAGAAGCTTGTATGTAGTTTTTTGTAACTGACAGTGTGTTAAACTTGGACTTGTCACTTTATTCTAAAATAAAGATTTCCTTTCATATTTTGAAATATCCTCGTTACTGTTACTAGTAATATTTATTGGAGGATTTCATCAGGCAAAAGAAAAAAAAAAAAGGTAAAAGTTAGCTGCTGAAATTTTCTGTATGCCTGTAAAGAGGAGCCTACCTTTCCTTGAGAGAGTATGCCGAACTGGATCAGGTATTGTTGCAAACAGCTAATAAACCAAATAGTTCTGAAAAGCAGAAAGTCAAATCGGAAGCTCAGTCTAACAGATGAGGTTCTGAACAGTCATTATTTTAGGAGTGTGTATCTAATGAGGAGTGCAATAATAACAACCCTTAATTAAATGGACTGTTTTTGAAAATTAGAGGTCAGATATTAACAGTAAATGACATCCAGTTATGTATGTGAAATTTGAGCACCTATTTCTTACACCTAATGCAATTGTATGTGGTCCCTTGCTGAGGAATCATTATACTCATTTATTGTTGGTTTGGGTTTGTTTTTTTTTTTTAATTTGAAAATATTTTCTTTCTATGTATATTGATATTTCTAGGTTTTACTTTACAGTAGTGTTAGAAATGCTAAAGGAAATCAAAGCCTCATATTGGTGTGTATTACAAGATAATATTACAGTCATAGAAAGAAACCTTATTTTCCCACAGATATAAAAGGAAAAGAATTAGAAAGAAGATTCTTTCACTAAGGCAATTGTAGCATTTCCAATGCAAAGCCATTTATTTTCCCTGGTTTTGCCATTGTTCACATTACTTCTGTGTTGAACAGAGGCTGCAGGAGCGGTTGCAAGAGTATAGTTCAAGAAGCTGGTTGAAAAATACGTGTATATAGAGAAAAGTAATAAATGCAAGCAACACGTCCATAACTATATAATGCCTTCTTTTGAGATGTTATCAGTCTTTGACCTATGCTTCATTTTGTCTTGGGAAAAGTAATAAACTTTAATAAACTAGCTGATGTAGCTACAAAAAAAAAAACAAACCAGACATGCTTTTGAGCATGCAAATTTTCAGGATTTGAAAAAGAGCTTGCGTGTCTGCTTTCTCGAACAGTCAACTGGTCTAATAAAAGCAGTTATTTCTTCCTATAAACTTGGCCTTACTTACATCCTTAAAGACAGTTATGATAACACTACTAGATTGTTTCTTAGCATTCTAATATTTTCCTTCAATATCCCAGATTTTGCTAGGTATTGTACTGAATTTCCAAGTCAGAGATAAGTTCTGTTTGCAAACTGTAGATTCAGTTTAGTAAACCCGACGTGTCCCACCATTGGCTACAACTATTAGATGAGAACATGGAACATAGTCCATCTTGAATCTCTCTGCTGTAAAGGAAATATTATATACGTTGTTCTTAAGTGGTTGAACATCTGAACTCCTTGGGCAATAATATTTGGCAATAACATCAGGTATTTCCCTGCTTGTTGACAAGGAAAGTGCTTATATACATGTCAATATATTTATTGCAAGAAGTAATTTTAATAAATCTTACAATTTCATTTTATTCAGTTTTTGAAAGGAGGCATAGAGTACTGAGAGAGAATGTATGTCTGACCTGAAAATAAATGAGTTTGAAGAAATAAAACAGGAAGAGGGATCATTAGGAAATCAGCAAGCTGTTGAAAGAATAATCAGCCAGGCACTGTCATAAAGATTTGAAATGCTGCAGTGTTTTCTTTTACGGTAGCTCTCATTCAGAAAGGTCATGATGATATGGAGGATGAAGGGTTATCTTTTATGATCTCTAGCAGTTTGAAACAGTGTAAACAAATAAATCCTAAGAATGAGAAAATGTTTATTAGCTTTTAGAGACTTTGCAAGAGTTTAGTTAAGTTACTGAAGGGCTATGAGTGTCATAGGAGATGATGAGAAGATCAGTAGCTATAGCCATATCCTGTAGATTTTAATACCTCAGAGAAATGTTAGCACAAATTCCACACAATGATAGGAGCAGAAATCTAAAATGAAGGCATCATTACATAAAGTATTTCCTGAATTAATAGGCAAGGTGGAAAAACAGTAGGGGTTACAAAATGGGTGACATTCCTACACAGGAAAGGAAGGAAGAAGGAGACACTTGATAAACAGATGGGGTCAGACAACTTGTGGAGGGTCTGGTAAAGTTATATTTATTTAATTTTCCACAGCATGTCTCTAATAAAACATAATCATGGGTAATATATGTGGCAACTTCCTGCTTCTGATTATCATTTAAAAAAAATGTAGGTCATGTTTCAAAGCAGTGAAGGTAGTCAGTAGTAAAAGGTCCCTACTTTTAGCATGGGTAAAGGTTCAGGTAGTTGATGAGCTGTAGATATTTTTCTCAAAAATAAGATTGACACTGGCACATCCCCATTCCCTGAGCATATAAAGAATATTTAAGCTCCACTTCTACTAACTACCTAAGCAAAATCCTAAGGTCCTGAGTTCTCCAAATGTAGATGGTTTGATTAAGCATCTGTTGAACATTCTGCCATCTGCCTTTAAAAGTTTGGTGGTCAAAACTTTTGCAAAACTACCTGCAGAGAAAAGGAAGAAATTTCTTGAGAACCTCTTCCTTCTCCCTCTTGTGCCTCTGTCACCAAATATATTTCCTGAATTTGGGTCAATTATTTATAATATGGAATGGCTAAATTCTTATTAGTACAGATGGATGATGTTAACTTTTGCAATTCTGTTCTGGAAACATTTTGAACCAGAGGGTAGCTAATCTATGAAACTCAAAGTACTAAACTGATCATAACTCACAATATTATGATATTGTGAGTATAACAAACAAGAAAATATTCTGAGATACAAATTTCATAGCAAGGTGAAGGACTTCTTATAAATCAGATTTTAAAAAATGGCAAAATTTAGAGATGTTTGGATTTTTCTTGTGCGAGACGGTTATTATGCCTAAATAAATTATGAGTGATTTAAAAAATTAGGCTATGAATAGAATTACAATTGTATCTTGAACAAGCAGAAACTACAGCCTATAAGGCTGTACCCACAATACACACTATTGTTTAGATTTCTTATATATATTTTTTTTAAATGAAAAACTCTTAATGGATTTTTAATAATGAGGTTTGTATTTTTTGAGCTTATAGTTTTTATTGATATCAAAATGGATGTGGTGAGTGCACCTTGCCTGGTCACCAGGTGCCTACCAAGCCACTCTATCACTCTCCCTCCATCAACAGGATAGGGGGAGAAAATACGACAAAGAACTTGTGGATTGAAATAAGGACAGAGAGATCACTCAGCAATTAATCTCATAGGTAAAACAGACTCAACTTGGGGAAATGAATTTAATTTATTGCTAATTACTTGTAACAGATTAGGATAGTGAGAAATAAGAGCAAAACTGAAAAAGTCTTCCCCTCACCATTCCCTTCTTCCTAGGCTAAACTTAACTTCTGACCTTTCCACCTCCTCCTCTTCAGTGGCATAGAGGATGGGGAATGCAGTTTGCAGTGAGTTCATAACACTCTGCCTCTCCTTCCTCTTCATGCTGTTTCCCTGCTCCAGTGTGGAGTGGTTCCCATGGGAACAACCTTCATGGCCTTCTCCAATATAGATTTTTCCCACTGGCTGCAGTTCTTCATGAACTGCTCCAGCATGGATCCTTTCCACAGCGTGCAGTCCTTCAGGAACAGATTGCTCCAGAGTGAGTCCTCTACAGGCCACAGGTCCTACCAGAAAACCTACTCCTGTGTGGACTCCTCTCCATGGGCTGCAGTTCCTGCAAGGAGTCTGCTCTGGCATGTGTTCTTCATGGGTACAGCTTTCTTCAGGGCATGTTGCCTGCTCCAGTGTGAGGTCTTCCATCGGCTACAGGTGGATATCTGCTCCACTGTGAAACTCTGTGGGCTGCAGGGGGACAAGTTGCTTCACCAACCTTTTCTCTGGTTGCTGATTGGCTCAGACTCGGCCAGTGGTGGGTCTGTCTTGGAGCCAGCTGGCATGGGTTCTGTCTGGCATGGGTAAAGCTTCTGGTGTCTTCTCACAGAAGCCACCACTGCATTGCCCCCCTCCCTTCTCCCCCTTGCCACTTATAAGAGTTTGTCTATGCTTGAAGTTTAATCTGGCATAAAATAGAAATATGTTTGTGATATCACTCCTCATTTCAGCAGACAGCGTTATGCTGTTATACCTAGAAGGTGATGACTTAAAATGAAGAGCAAATATATAAACTCCCATAAACAAACTTCCTGTTTTCATGCAAATGCCTCTAATAACAAAAAGATTCAGTAAAAGAAAATTACACAAAGCCTATGACATACAGATATTTTATTAGAAGAAGATACGTTTTTAAAGTGTGATCTGACCTCCAGGAAAAATTCATCTGAGTATACTAAAGCTTTCAAATACCACATATACCAGCAGAATATCAATATAATGAGAGCAAGATTATATTTTGTGAATTTTGCACTATCCCAACAGGAAGTAGCCAGGGAAGTGTAGATTTTTATATTTTCATAATCTGAAAAATTGTGAGGTCTTGTTAACAAAATAAAATGGTAAATGGGAAGAATAGGAAAGAGCTCATTACTGCATAGGATATGGCAGTGGTGAGTTGTAAGGAACCTGGCTTCATCTCATATCACTTCTGCTGAATGTCTAATCCCCCTTTTCAGTTATACTGATCCTTATTATCCTGAATATAAAACCACTTTTTTTTTTTTTTTTTTTTTTGGTGGAGTACTGCTTGCATTTTCAGTTTAGTGTAATCATACAGTCATGATGAGAGTGGAACCCTGTTCTGAAGATTTTTGAAATTAAATGCTCAGATTTAAGCTTTATTTTCCTAAGTAATTTACTCAAAGCAGAGAGAAGATATATATATATTTTTTTTTTTTTAATAGCCAATATATGTGATAGTAATCTACCCTGACCAGAGTCTTTTATGCACCCTCAAGGGAGACAATGATTTAGTCACCATGTCCCTCTTGTTTCTTCTTCTGTTGAGTGTAATACTGCTAAATGCACAATTCACCTAGTTCAATGGAAATTGGTGGAGACATGGGACACTATTTTTCTTTCTCATGTGCTCTTGGAGATGACTAAACAGAAATCTACTCAGACACCTTTCATTGCCTATAGACTTGCGTGGTTTTAATTTGGTCAAAATTCAGTCCAATGTTTTTTTGCTCACTTTGAATCACTGCCTTCTTGATTTCTCTTTATATGCTCCTGACAATGTAGTTCTCTGACTTGCATTCGCATATAAGAAACTGATTATTCCATCGAAATCAATAGCAACTCTCCTACAAATTTAAATTTGAGATGGCAATAAATCTACTAAAAAAAAAAAAAAAAGCCTCTCATGGCCATGCTGCTATGTTCAGCCACTCTTGTAGACCAGACCAATGAGGGCAAGTATGCTAGCCTGCTTCCTTCATGCCTGCCCTGCAATACTGACTGTCCCAGTAATGTCCATAGGCATGGAGCAGTCTTGGACATAAGACCTGGTCCACGACACTTGTGACATCTACAGCAAAGACCTTTTAGGAGCAGTTCCATTGGACCTATTCTCTTCAGATCTGTCATGGGATGCATATTCTCAGCCATCTTCTTCAAGAGGGGTTCATGATTTATTCTCATAAAACCTCACTGATGACTATGACTGATTTATGCATTAATGCTGTGGACACCAGTCTTACACAAGAAGACTTTTGGAACTGCAACCTCTATCTCCAGGGCAAAAATGTTGCTGTGTTCCCAGCCAACAATGTTAACAATCATTGAACAGGCATATCTGTATAATCACATCAGTTGCTATCCAAGTTATCTGTCCCCCTATTTTGATAACCGCAGTATTGATACGAGGTTCAACCATTCTTCCTTGCAAGCTGTTAAACGTACCTGCTGGTGAATCAAGACTTCCTAGTGCTTCCTATAAGGTCAAGACAGTCGTGAAAGTCATTGTAACATGCTGCACGCTTTTTTAATCTTTCAGAGTTTGGCCACAAGGGAGATACAGTACTACTCCCAGCCCTGTGATGCTGTTAGATGTGGCTGGATACAGCTCAAATATAAGAAAAGCCATATGCCATCAGCATATACACCTAGTGGGTCATCCACTGCTGGCTCTCAGAATTTCTTTTAAGATCTGGACCTCTTATTGAATTTCTAAGAGCCATTCAGGGATTTTTCTTGTGCATGTACCTACAGAGCTGCCACAGCAGAGTGAAAATGCAGCCCATATGAGTATAAAATTAGCATCTGTAATATTTTTGTGTCATAGAAACAAAAGTGCAGTAAGATTCCCACTATATCTGTTATCAAGTTTGGAGAGGGAAAGAATCCTTAGTGTTAAAATTTCTATGTTTGTATATACTAGATCTGGTTTTTGCCACAATGCCATATATACAAAAATAAAATGAGTGCCTAAGATTAATACTTGCAAGTAATGAAATCTGAAGGTTTCTAAACATGATTCATGAAGAATCATATTTATGACTTGTAGGCACTTTTAAATAACTAATCTCTTGCACCTCATACATTTGTTCTGCAGACAGCTGTTAAGAAGACTTAATGCTGCTTTCTGCTTTAATCATATTTCTCTTTGCAGACACAAATTAGTTTAACTTTTGCAAGTAAGTAATCCAATAAGCTTTGGGGAACTTCCAAGTGCTAACACCAGCCGAAGTACTGTTATTTTAAAAAACAGGAGTTAATAATTAATATAAAATTATGTCTTTTTTTTTTTCCACTTTGAGGATGAACAAACTGATTTGGACAAAAGCAAACTTTTCTGTTCTCTTTTGAAGCCTTCAGAGAGGTTCAAAACACATATATGGGAGTTTTAAGATGTCCAGATGTGGTTCTCCAGCCTCTTCCCCTCCTAATACAGAGATGGGAGAAATCTAGCTGTTCCATTTCTTCTGGTGAGCATTTGCCTAAAATAATTCTGAAGTAGAAACAGCTTCAGGGTGAGATGCTGGGATGGGAAACAGAGATGAGAAAGAGGGAGAATTTGGATAAAGAACTAGGAGTAAATAAGGAGGCAGAAGGAGAATAGAAGTCATCAAGCTGTATCAACTGAATCTCACTGACAACAGGCATCCCCTGATGGGCCAATTACTCCATCTCAGCAGCAAAAGACAGACATTTTCTGTGGATCCCAGGCTAGTAATGCTTTAATGTTGCTGAAACTTGTTGTCAGGTGGCTGCATATTGCACAGCTGTGTTCAGAGATACGATTTCTGCCTAACAGTGATTGAAAACCACTCATCCATGGAAGATATGGTACAGAAACAGACCATGCAAGCCTTCTTTGACAAGCAAAGTAGTCTGCAACAGATGAGCAAATTCTGATTCCTATATTTGCTGGGAGGCTGAAGGAAGGGAGAAATACTGACTTCTCTATGCCTATACTAGCAAATAAATGAGTTCAGAGCCTCTTTGTCTAGCTCTGAGGCCAAATGCAAATAGTACATCGTGGTAACTGCACACTGAAGACCACATCAAAGCAAAGTGGCTACACTTAAACGTCCTAATGCAGGAGTTCTTGTCTTCTGCTGTCCTTGAACTACCCCTGATATTGTCTAGGAAAGAGGTAGGTGGTGTGGGCCAGGACCCACACCTGTGAGAGAGCCAGAGTAAGAAAACAAGCAGCATGGATATCTACAGCTGTGTGCTCAGCCTGTGCCCTAGGCATTTCTTGATACACTCATATAGAGATTTTCAACAAATTTCATGGCTGCTGGGATCTTTTCTCCTTAGTGATGGTATCAAATATATGTTGTCTGTGCCTCGATTACATACCCTAAAATATAGACTTACCATCAAAAGTATAGTTAAATGCTTGCATCATTGAAATATGGGGAGTATTCTCCCATGCAAGGACAGAGTGGGCAGTAGAAAACTTATTTTAATTATCTTACAGGGTTGTTACGTCTCTTATACCTTGGTTGTTTGCAACCTTTATTAAAAGTGAGAAAACATGCAGGCTGCATGTAGAAAAGTCGTGTATTTACTTATAGCTGTTTGTTTTTAGTGAAGGGAGTGTTTTCCCTCACTGAAAGCAACTCCCATGCAATGTTATATAAAGCAGAGAAATCTGGAGCCTGAAGAAGAATATGTCCTCCTGGCCCATAAATCTACGCTGTCGACTCATAGGTCCAATTGCAGTTGACAGAACACAGTTCTGCAACGACTGTTTAGTTGAAGCAGTTTTTGCAATTTATTTTACAGGGTAGTGAAATTGAATATTTGAATGCATACTTATTTTGTATACAGTACTTAATGAGAACTTTAAAGTGTGAGTCATGGTAAAGCAACTGTTAATTGCTGTTAATTGCTGCCTTTCAAGCTATTTACTTATAAAGGAAATTTCTATGAGCAATGGATTACTAAGACCAGGCAATGACATTACTTCAACAGGATCTCAGAGAGGAGTAATGTATGCCACAGAGTTTTCTAAAACTACAGAACATCAAGACAAGAGACTTCTCTCTTCTCTCCCTTTTTTGTGTGTGCTTCTTTTTTTCACAAAGAAAACTTCAGTTTTGACCAGATGTGGAAAGTTTTAGGAACATTCTTCTTGAAAAAGACCTTTTTTACAAACCCTTTAGAGTGTTTTTTAGAAAATTCAGGAAAACATGCTTTGCTGGAAAATACTTTGTTTAAAATGTTTTAGTTATTTCACAAATATTTAGAAATAGAAGAGCTTGTAGGGTATGCTTATTGACAATATTTGTAGTTTAACAGACAGTTTCTGTAAATATTTGGATGGTTAATTTATAAATAAAGTCACCTGGTGGCATTGTTTGTTTCTAAAACAAGAAACCTCAGCTGAGACTATTTAAGTTGTGGTATAACTAATTATATAGCAATGTGAAACAGTTTAGCTAACAAAAAGAAAAAAAAAGTTGCTTGTCCAAAAATTGTTAAGAAGAGAAATTAGTTAGTAGTTAAAAGTAATTTTTTTTTTCAACAGTTTAACAGTAAAAAAAAGCAGCATGTTTGCAACTATGAAACTGAACGATCACTACCTACCCAAGGCTTACCTCAGGAATTAAATAAATATAACAAATTGCAGTTCTGAACTGTAAATACTGTGTGACAAGCTGCAACTTGTATATAGATTGTACATTAAGAGTCAGAAGGTGATATTAGCTCTAATCTATCAAGGTCAGAGCCACCTGCGGTTCCCTCTTGACTGCTTTCTTACTTCATTAGCTATGCAGTGGCCCAAATTTGAAGGCACAGTGCCATCTCTTCCTCAGAAATCCCTGGAGTCTGCGGCTATGGCCCTCCTCCTGAGCACGGAAGTTGTGAGCCTGAACCAAGGCCTTGCAGTTCTCAGGCCAGTAATCTAGGCTATTATGTAAAATGTGGAAGATGTTGATTTTACCATCTTTTCAAACAGTATGTATACTCGTAAGAGAGTAACATGTTCATATGACTGCACAGACAGATGTGCACATATATTTTTTTTGTTCCCTATAACCCTGTTCATACCCCACATGCTTTACTCATGGAAGAAGAAAGGTAGTCACCTAGAGCAGTCTGGTTTGCCTGTAGAAGAGTTCAGCTTCCTGTACAAGATTACCTAATTTAGCTGGCCTGAATTGTCCTCCCTAGACTTCAGAGGCTGTATCTAAATGATGAGACAGAAAAGCTCTTCCCAGCTGTCATCTCAAGATGTGCAACACATTCATACCGTGACTATGTCTTGGGACGGGACCTGGTGACAGTTCCTTTTAGTCAACTCATTGAAGAAAACCAGGCACATAGAAAAGGCAGTAGACCTGGTGAGCTCCACTAGGTCCTGGTAACATCACCCTCCTGTCACCTTAGACAAGTGCCACGTCTTTCTGTTGATGATACGGTGTCTTAGAACGCTAATCTCAGAAGTGGTGGCTCCAGAACCAGCTATGTATCTTCTATTTCCCAGAAGTCAGAGCATCCTTAAACTGTTACACATTGGTTTAATGGTTTTCACTTTCTTGTCTTTGTTACAAGTTATTTTTTTGCACAAGTCTGTATTATGGATGGGGCCCTGTCTGTGCCCTGCAGAGCTATCCAGCTGTATCAAGGCACAACCAGGCTTGAAGCTGGTACTTATGTTAATATCATGGACTCTGGGTAGAGTTTATACTTGTATTTTTAGGAAAAAAAAAATCTATTTGGAAAAAAACCCAAACCTACCTATGAAAGAGGTTTGCACTGTCAATGGATATGGTGAATATCTCAGAGATGGTCCAGCAATGTCTCCTCTGCTATGCAACTAAAATGCTATGTAACCAAAGAATGCTTCTACCCTGATATAATCCTTCTACACCAATTTATTCTGGTTTTGTGGATGGAGTTCAGTATCAAGGAAGTGCAATGTTGCTGGTCAAAACCAGGGTCAGGACTCAATCCAGTGTTCACCACAACAGCCATATGGGTTCTTTTAGTTTCATGGCACTGGATCAAGATCATGATAGGGCCAGTATGGCATGGTTCAGCTATAAGCCACCTAATATTTTTTTCCCCTTTCAGTGGGCTTGAGATATGTCAGTGCTGCTAAATGAAAACAGTAAAGGAGAGAGAGCTTTTTAGGACGCAAATGAGAAGTGACACAAACCAACGATAAACCTGGCTTTTCACTTCTAGACCTAGAAACACAATACTTTGCTAAGATTCTATTTTTATTTTATTGCTTAAATATGCAATGTCAGTGCTTACATAATGTTTTTAACTTCTTATTTTCACAATGGGGATTTCATGCCTTGTGTATAATTGAAATATGTAAAATTACTGTGAAATCTTACTGAAGCATATACTGAATTTAATATGCATAGTATTTTTATTTTTCTACTGAGAAAGAAAGTAAAAAACACTTAGCAGTGTTAGTATGACATGCTTAGGTTTTGTACTAAACCCAAGAACCTAAGCTAGGTATTCCTAATTTATGAAAGATTATCAATATTCTTCTTCATCATTTGAACTATAAAAAACTTTGCAATATATTTTGACATACAAATTAGATGTTATCATGGTTAGGTGTTTTTAGGTGTTATCATTACTAGCAAATTTGAAGTACCAGCTTTGACTTCCTGATCCAACACCCCAGAAGTGGGAATGAGCTTACTCTTGGATGTCTGTGCACAATGCCATAGCATAGATCATGTCTTCCCTGGGTGGAAATCTGATCGTAGCTTCAAATATGGGTGCAACTCACCCCGTAATTTGGTTATGACTACACCTAAGTGCTGTCTGTTCTTATTCTTTTTGCACGGCTACTCTGTCTGCAGTCCTTTTGGGATGCTGCATCTGCTGTTCATTGTGTTCTGGGAAGAGTAGCAGATTTCAGAGGGGAGCTGAGGACAGTGATAGATAGCATCAGGAAGACTATAGCTGCAAGGTATGGCATGTCAGAACAGTTTGAAACAGGCTGGAAGGAAGTGTTGTAAAGAAAATGATGGAGATAGATGACAGTGAATGGGCTGAAAACATCAAGTGCATCATTTGGGAAAGAGATTGGGAAACGTGAAAAGTTAACACTGAAAGCTAGCTGAAGGAACGGATTAGGAGAAAGAAATTAGGTGTGAAAAAGGGAAACAAAATCTGTGTACCTCATGTATCACTGAGGATCTGCTGCAAGACACTTTGAAGTTAATGAATGGGATTTAACTGGGTCTTTAATGAGAAACTACAGAATTCAAGTATTCAGTTTTCCTTGGACCCCTTAGTGTTGGTTTCAGATGGCTGGCAAATAGGAAACCATGTATATTAAAATTTGGTAGAATTACTGGTAGGACATGAGGTATGAGAAGCAAATACGAAGGTTTTCAAGAAGCACACTTGGTTTGTGATGGGTTTTAACTGAGAAAAATAAATGGTGAGATAAGTTTTAGTTATACAGAAAAGGAATTAGAGAAATATGAAATAATTTTGGATACAAAAAGGCCAAAGGGTGAAGTTTAGTCCAATTTCCTTTGATTTAAGGGCAAGACTGTTTGCTCAAATAAACTATTTTTTTTTAATATCCCTGATATTAGATTTATATAATTTGTATTTCAGTTGTACACATTGTTTCCAAGTAAATTAGTTTATTTAACTTGGAGATTGCAGACATTTAAGTCATGATTTATTTAGATTGCCTTATGCATACATAATAAATTTTACATCTTTATTGTGCTAAAATGAGGGCTAGGCTGTGCACTATGGGCTTCATTTTAATGAAGTTCAGTGGCAGAGTTTAGAAAGTATTCAGATCACTGGAGAAAATAATAGGGAATCGTACGGTAAAAGCAAGCAAGTTTTCACAAAAGTTTCATTTATAGATAGATGTGATGAGTATGGCTGATTCTTCTGAGATTTACCTGATTTTTTTAACTACACAATGTGCTGCCATTTAGACTGGATGTATGAAGATTTTTTTTTGTAAGATTAATCTGAATTTATCTTTTTTTTTTTTCTTTTTTAATCACAGAGGATACATATAATTCAGTGATGATAACTGATGGTTCTATATAGATACCGTTTTCAGGGTATCTTTTAAACTGTCACTATATAATTGTCAGAAGTATTCTATTGTGCTCCTGGATCACTAGGAACAAAATACAGCCAGTACTATAGGAACGCTATTACTCCCATAACTTTGATGTTTTAATGATTGCAAAGTCATAATAGACACACTGATTGCTCTATATTAATGTGTGTAGACAAAGTCTTATCAAGTTTTCCTGAGAAAGTATTCAAAATTAGACTGACTTTTTAATTTTAAAACTAGTCATAGAATCATAGAATGGTTTGAGTTGGAAAAGACCATTAAAAATTATCTAGTCTAACTGTCTGCTGTGGACAGGGACATCTTCAACTAGATCAGGTGGCTCAAAGCCCTGTCCAACCTAGCCTTGAACACTTCCAATGATGAAGCAGCCACAACTTCTCAGGGCAACCTGTTCCTGTGTCTCACCACCCTCATTGTAAAAAAATTTCTTCCTTATATCTAGTCTAAAGCTATCCTCTTTTAGTTTAAAACCATTACTCCTTGTTCTATCACAACAAAGCCTACTAAAAAGTTTGTCCTTATCTTTCTTAAAAGCCTCCTTTAAGTATTGAAAGTCCCCAATAAGGTCTCCTCAAAGCCTTCTCTTCTCCAGGCTGAACAACCCCAAATCTCTCAGCCTTTCCTCACAGGAGAGATGTTCCTGCCCTTTTTGTGGCCTCTGCTCTTTTTTGTGGCCCTCCTCTGGACCCACTCCACTGGTCCATGTCCTTCCTGTACTGAAGGCTCCAGAACTAGATGCAGCACTCCAGGCGGAGTGTCACCAGAGCAGAGCAGATGGGGAGAATCACCCCCCTCGACCTGCTGGACACACTCCTCTTGATGCAGCCCAGGATACAGTTGGCTTTTCTGGGCTCTGAGTGCACATTGTTGACTCAAGTCCAGCTTTTCATCCACCTGTATCCCCAAGTCCTTCTCTGCAAGGCTGCTTTCAATCTCTTAATTCCCCAGTCTATATACCAAGGGTTGCCTTGACCCAGATGCAAGACCTTGCACTTGGCCTTGTTGAATGTCCTGATTTTCACATGGATCACTCCTCAGTCTTGTCAAAGTCTCCTTGGATGGCATCCCCTCCCTCATGTGAATCAACGGCACCATTCTGCTTGGTGTCATCTGCAAACTTGCTGAGGGTGCACTCAATCCCACTATGTCATTGATGAAGATATTGAAATAGTATTGGTCCCAGTATGGACCCTCGAGTGACTCCACTCATTACAGGTTTCCACTTGGACATTGAGCCATCAACTGCAACTATCTGGAATTTTGTGGGAAAAGAGCTTATCATTGAAAACTGAGGCAGAATATTGCTGAGTATCTCAGCCTTCTTTGTGTCAGTTGTTACTAGTTTGTCTGTCTTATTTATCGAGGGAGTACATTTAATTGTTAACTACTATTTGTAAACAAATTATAGAATCATAGAATCATTTAGATTGGAAAAGGCCTTTAAGATCATGTAGTCCAACTCATAAACTACCACTGCCAATTCCACCACAAAACCATTTTGTTAAGCACCACATCTATGTGTCCTTTAAGTATTTCCAGGGATAGTGACTCCACCACTTCCCTGGGCAGCCTGTTCCAATGCTTGATAACCCTTTCAATGGAGAATTTTTTTTCCTAATATCCAAGCTAAACCTCCTCTGGTGCAACTTGAGCCCATTTTTCTCTCATCCTATCACTTGGTATTTGGGAGAACAGACCAACACCCACCTCAAGACAACCTCCTTTTGGATAGTAGTAGAAAGTGATAAAGTCTCCCCTGAGCCTCCTTTTCTCCAGGCTAAACAATCCCAGTTGCCTCAGCTCCTTCTCATAAGACTTGCTCTCTAGACTCTTCACCAGCTTTGTTGCCTCTTTGGACACACTCCAGCACCTCAATGTCTTTCTTGTAGTGAAAGGCCCACAACTGAACGGAGTATTCAAGGTGCAACCTCACCAGTGCTGAGTACAGGGGGACAATCATTTCCCTAGTCCTGCTGGCCACACTATTTTTGATACAAGCCAGGATGCTATTGGCCTTCTTGATCACCTGGGCACACTATTCAGCCAGTTGTCGACCAACACCCCCAGGTCCTTCCCAAAGAGGGGCTGCAGGACAGGTTGGATGACCAAATGGTATTGCAGCAGGCAAAAGCCATTCCTCCACCTTTGAACAGGTGCCAGGCAGTATTGCAGTTGTATCACCATTTAATGTAACATTAGCTGTCTAAATATTAAAGGTCTAGACACTCTCTAGAGTCAGTGGAGAGGGATAAACATCTGAAAAGTTACTTAATCCCATGTATTTTAGATATCAGAGCTATAATGGGCTGAATCATCCTTGAGGTAATGTCTCCCTACACTAATTGTGAATATCCTAAATGATAATCTACAGAAAAGAAAAAAAAAGATAAACTTATACAATATAAAAGATAATTTTTTTTTTTATTTTGCAATATAGGTGTTTAAACTGCATTCTTCCATATCTTCTTATATGTCTGACATTCTTGTATCCATTGATAATGGAATATATTTTTCTACAGTGTTACTCTTTCCATATTTGCTTGTTTGTTTCTGAAAAAATATCATTTTACTAATTTTATGTATTCACGTCTAAGGCATATGAGAAGAAAACATTGCATATGCTACAAGTATAGCTGAGCTTTTAGCTGAATTCTCTTGAATCTTTTTTAATTCTCGTCCCAAATAAATTTCCCACTAGAATAACTCACAAAATTGTGTAAGAGCATCTCAAATCAAAATAGACAAGGCAAATGGAAAAATGCATTTCAGTAAGAATAGCTGGACATATGTTATATTATGAAATATGATAAAATGGTGTGCATTTTAAAAGAAAGTTGCATTACATTCCTTTATATTCTTCCACTGTACTCTGTCATTTTCACTTCTAAATTAGAACTCACCCTTTGGTTGTTCTGATTCAAGTATCATGATTTGTTTGTGCTTGCTATAAAGTAGTCCTTGGCTATCAAACTAATGGGCCGAAGTGTATTTTTAAGTACCTAAATCATCATGCCTAAGTGCAGATTTCTAACTTTAAGCATGAAATGTAAAAATTGGTTTCCTTAAAATACATTTTAAAAACCAGACTCAGAGATTGTAATATGTTTCCATTTTACTAAAAATAGTATTTTAAAATGCTGTCTTTGAGTGTAGATCTCTCGCATATGCTTTTTTGTGTATAAATATGAATTGAAAGTTAATGCATAATAATACTTTGGAGAGGCTAGGATGCTTGTTATTCATGGCTATCACAATCCATTCATGTATAGCAAAGTTTCGCTCTTATACTTGATAGTTTAGTATTGTAGCTTTTGCGTTTAACGAAAGCTGAGATAGGTGTTTTTTCAGTCTGTTGTTTTATATAATAAAGCATACATAATCCAATGCTAAGGAGTTGAAATACTTTCCTTTTCATTTCTTCTTTGTCCTGAGTGAGATGGTACTGAGTACATATAATTCTAAATATATTGTATTTGGGTCAACACTAGTTACATGACAAAGAAAAGTCTGCAAAGCCAGCTTCTCTAGCAAAGTCTGCAAAGACAGCTTCTCTAGCTTTTGCAGTTTAGTGATGTTGCATCAGAGCTATGAAAGATGCCACACACCCAAACATATGCTCTCAGTTTTTCATAAGGTGGAGACAGATGCCCAAGTTATGAACCTTTGCAGTCTGGACAATGACTTCTACTATATCTTGAGACTCTGAATCTAATGCAGATAATGAACATCTGTGGAATTCTGCGTTGCTACTGGGTATTCAGTGGTAGAGCATTTTGACTCACATTATGTAAATCCCAGGATGAATAAACTCTAGTGATCTTAGCCAAGAATGGAAAGCACCTTGCATAATATTACACAATAGCTTTTGAAAGGGTTCTCTTTAGGACTTTGTTTGGTTTGATTCACTTGACAAAGTAGTGACGAACTTAGAACAAAGATATTTCTATGTTTGTTTCTAGTCTCTTGATGTTGTTTCCATTTTGTATGCCTACTTCACCTCCAAGACCTCTTTTAGGTAGCAAACCATCCCTTTCATATAATACTTAACTGCTTGACAGATTACAAGCTCTTTACTTGTTGACCAGCAAGGTGGTTTTGGGCTTCCCACCACCCTCTGCATTTATCAGTGTGTCAGCTAATGACTTGGTTCCTGCTCTTCCGTCTCTTGCTAAAACAGCAATAGCCTTATGGCTTTCACAGCTGCTGCTACTGCAACAGTTATATTTTTACCAAGAAGCAATAGATAGCATAGAGGTAGGGAGAAAATCTACTGCTGCTGCTTTTTCTTGCCAGGAAATTCAAGGTTTTTCTAGTTTTCAGACAATTAGTCCTTTACTAACATATTACTCATGCTAAAAAATGTACATGTAAAGAAAGAGAGGTGTTGCATAGATTAAGGCAAGCCATTCACTTTAATAATATTGCTTCTGGTTTGCAGCACAGGAAATCGCTTTATCTTGGAAAATAAAAAAAAAGAGTTCAGCAATAGGCAATGAAGAATATATTGTGACTATTCTTATTGAAAAGTCAGTCTGCCCAAGTGTATAAACTACCTGGAATAAAAATAGGAAAATATCACAATAGATGATATTGCATCAAACCATTTTGTTTACCTAAAATGATTAATTTTCAAATGTTTTTTGTCTTTAAAAGTTGAAATTACCTATGTTGATATTTTAAATCAAAATATTAAAATATTTAGTTCAAACATATTCATTTTTGAATTGTAACTTCTCCCTGACTATGAATTTTTAAGTTGTTGTAGTTATTCAAAACAGTTTATTTAATCCATGTACAGTTATGTCTACAAAAGTGTCCTTCAGGTTTCATTAGATGACAGTTTTTCCAAACACTTGTTTTCTATGTTCTATTTTTATGTTCTTCTGAAGATTGCCCATATCTAGGTTTATTCCATCTAATTTTAGGCATTTATCTGAGTCCTTGTTGAGAATGTAGCATGTAATTAACCATATAGTCTTCCTGTGTCTCAAAAAAGAAGCATCTAAAAATGAGGAATACAATTTTAGAATGCTGAATAATCTGTACTTATCTGGTATTCCATTTGCAAGAACAGTCAAAATAACTGAGCTTGTAACTTCAAAACCTCGATCTTGCTTGCTTTTGTTGTCACTGTTTTCAGCAAGAGAACTAAGGTATCTAGGAATAAAGGAAATAAATACCATTTGAAAGATTTTTTTTTTCTATTTCTGTAGTTAGGAATTCTGTGAAGACTTGAGAGATTGTCTAGTTTGATGAACTTTGTACATTTCGTCTTAGTTACTCAGAAAGATCCCAGTCTTTAGGTTTATTAAATATGACTTAAAGACAGAAATCTTTAATTTTGATGAAGTTTTGATGAAGGCTTCAAGATGGGTATCTCTAGTCATGCATGGAAAAGAAGGATCTATTGGTAGTTGCAGAGCATGGTTGAGTGAGTTATACAAGCGGACCATACTACAACATCTTGGAGATCCTGCCTTTTCTGTCCAGGCTTTGCAACCAGTTACATAGTGAAAGATTTAGAATCACTTTGACTTTTTTTTTTTTTAACAAAAAGCTAGTCTTTATGCTTTAATGCATTATAAAGAAAAGAAACTGAGAAAAAGGAAGAGACATTATTGATGCTCTCTAAGAGTCATATTTCCATTCTAATCTTGGTAACCAGATGTAAAAAGGTTGTAACTGTGGAAAATGATCCATTTTCTTTGAGAAGATCTATCACTTATCTTTCTATCAAAGGAAAAATCAAGAGGAAGTGACTTTATTTTCCTGATGTTAAATAAATGAAATGTCTTGCAAAAACATTGTAAAAACTGTGTTCCATGATATAATGACAGAAATCCTCTTTAAACTCTACTAGTTGAAGTTATAAGTTGTATATTATTGGTATCCCTACATTTTTTCTTTTACAGTGTATATTATCTGTCCAAGTCTGTGGATTGCCATTGAAAATCAGGATTTGTCATCTTCAACCATTATGAGTAGGTCTAGTACTATTTTTTTTTCCTTTAAATGGAGAGTTGTAAAATTCTGTTTGATCCCCTATTGACTATCTGTCAATTTCTGCAGCAATGAATATAATTTCATTTTCCCCCTTTACTTTTTCTCCTGTTCTGCACCTGCTCTGTTCCGTTATTCTCAGGTTCTTGAACTGATCATTGATCTGCATTTAGTTGACAGCTATTTTTAACTTGTACTCTTTCTAGTTCCTACTACCAATGATAATAATGAAAAATAGATAAATTAATATTTGGTCAGAATGTCTTTTGGTGTAGTATAATAAGTCTCACAAAGATGGCAAATCTCTTCATCTACAGAAGAGAAAAAGGAGGTTCCCTTTTACAGTATCTGTGAGTCTTCTGGCAAGGATATAAACGACAATACAGTAGCCAATATTTCTATAATTTTGCTTTATGAAATAATATGTGTTTTTAAAACTAATTATGGTGTTCAGAAGGCCCAAAATCTGCATAATTTTCACATCAAGCAGGTCCTACCTCCCTCTGTCCTTATGCGAATGCAAGTGACAGTTTTTAGATACAGTATGAAGGCTTTAAGAAGTGGTTCAATTATGTTCCTCTACATCTAAGTAGTTCTATTCTCTCCCACTATATCTATAGAAAAAAATCTTATTTTAGTTACAGAGATCTGTGGGCCTCTGTGTTTATAACCTAATTTGCTTATTCTGTCCTTAATTGGTTAAGATAAGAAACCTTGTAATGGCAGAATAATTTAAGTGGTTCCATTAGTTTCTTTTGAAGAAACCATTGATTTTTCAATGCTATTGCTTCCTAAGCTCATTTTACCAAGGTTTTATTTACCATTAGCTTCTACTTCTTGCATGTTAATGCATTTACTAACCTCTGGAATCCTGTGAGAGTCTGTGTTAACAAAAGCAATGAACAAAACTTAAACTGTTTGGCTTGGATTTTACACGTTCCATGCAAAGCGTAATTCAAGAACATTCATTTTTAATATTTCTGAGATTAAAGACCCTCTGTGTTTCAGCAACACAGATATAAGAAGACTATAGAGCACTATGGAGAAAGACAGATTTTTCTGTATTTTTTCCAGTCCTTCCAATTTCTCTTTTTCTCTGTTTTTACCTAGTCATCAACCAGAGAGAGCTGCTAAAAGATATTATTCTCTTTTCCCCAATCTGATTTTATGATAATGATTCCTGGTCTGGCACGCAGCCAGACTGAGGGTTAAAAGAGGATCAGTTAAGGATTAAATTCAGCCCTCCTCCAGTCATTGTATTAATCCCTAGGCTATACAATTGCCCTGCGAGGTACAGGTATGGAATTAATAACTGCCTTCTAGATATCTGATCTGATAACCCTCAGAAGGGGTGGACTGCTGCTGCAGATTCCTACAATCAATTATATATTTCACTAGATTTCATTATAGAACAAGTTTCCTATATTCCACTGTCAGTGAATATTTTTCACTCTTTACTTAGCAGTGTCATGGAACCTGTTAGTTCAGTTTTATTTTGAACATTGTTCTCATTCTCCTTGTAGCAGGAGACCACCAGACTGTAGCCCACAGCATAGCCTGCCAGACATGGATCCTGACAAGGGGATTTTGGGAGCTATTGTAAAGTGCATTAATAATGGCTATTATTATTCACTTCGCTTACTCACTTTTCTCAACGGAAGCATGCCTTCGTGAGCTGCTTTACTTGCTCAAATCCTGCTACATCACAGGCCATTTGTTTCATTCTGGTGCCCCACACAGAAACTGCTTGATGGTCAACTGGCAATTGCTGAGAACAGTTTAAGAACTATGGAAGAAAATGCAGACTCCCTCCTCAAGTGTCTTAGCCTGTGTGGTCTGGAAGTGGGTTCCATATATGTGACTTAGGAAAGGAGTAATTTTTGCCAAACCCCAGACACAACGGAAGGGATGAGATAGCTTTGCCTGGACAACATGAAAGGCTGGGGAGTAGTATGTGTCTGCAAACCTCCTGTTCTTTCAAAATTAAAGCTTTTTTTTTTTTTCCTGCAATACTGATATAAATACCTGCCTGATATGAGGATTAATAATATAAATTTCTTCCTTTTTAAAAAATTATTTATCATCCTTTTGACCATAACAGACTGATTAAATCCCCTTCTTTGAAATTTTAATCTGAAAATACTAATAATCAAAACAGTACACAAGGAAAAAATACATTTTCTTGGGAAGTAGGAGAATGGAAGATATCCTTCACTGCCTTCACTTCCCTTTTTACATGTTTTATGCTTGACTCTGTTTTAAAATGGACCAGTGGCCCTTAGGAGTGGAGATCGAAAGTTCGCTGTTACAGAGAGTGATGGAAGTATGCAAACACGGCCCTTCTATAGTCAAGTACTGAAAGATGTTTAAATAGTAATAATTGACAATTGGAAGCAGAAATTTGGAAGTAAATAACAGAGTCGTGGTATCTGAATGACATTTGTTGAATTTGATTAGACATTCTTAATCCTCGTAAAGCAGCTGGGCGAAACGGAAAGAATTAGTTTACTCGGTGCACAGACACCACATGGCCAAACATCTCAACATCTGGAACAGAGAGGTGCACACAAGGTCAGGAGTAGTGTAGACTTTGTTTGAATTAGAAAAGTTGCAAAGGCTTTAGTCAAATATCTTAGTGGGCACATTAAATTGGTTTACCTTAAAATTAGTTTTCCTTGAAGAGAGTTACTTAGTTTTGGTGATATCTACTTTTCTTTAAATGATTCTGTGGATTTGGGTATACAAATGACAGCCAGTTATCAGCTGCTGTTTACTGATCTGGGGTACATGCCTGTTTAGCTTAAATTTAAATATTCATTATTACCTTGTTTTTCAGGGAGTTTTATTTATTTTACAGAATATCCGTAATTCAGTGATGCTCATGTGACAGGATCATTCAGCAAATGTTCACAGTTTAGCTGCACCTCTGAAACCCAGGAAGTTAGCTCCTCTACTGGTTTTAGTAGAACCATATTTTCAAATTAATTAGGTCGATTTTGAAGGTAGTCTTGAACTGATAATATAGCTAAGACTAAATCTATGCTAAATAAAAATAAGGGTGGTCCACACTGCCTAACTCTTGCTGCAGTCTCTGGATTGCTCCAAAAAGCCTTGTCCAAGAGCAAACTACTTGAGAAAGGGCAAAGTCTGAAATGATGTAAAGCAAATCAGCACCCGTTAGCTTTGACCTATTTTATTCAGCAGTAAAAACCTAGCTTCTCACTCTACAGATGGTATTGACTTAACTAAGTTGTCTCTTAAACTAATTTGCATTAAATTTGCGGATAGTTGGACTAAGCTGATATTAACTACTTTTTTTTTTTTTCCTTCAATGAAAGACTAACTGTTGGAATTCAACCTTTTGTGATAGCTCACAAAGCATGTAATCTGAAAAATTTTGACTGGTTTTGGTTAACTTCTTTATTTCTGTTTAAAGGGCTCATTCATAGTGTAAGTTGTCATGTTTCTACTGTTTTTTTATTATCATGTTCTGAGGATTTATTTAACAGTTTTCAAATCTAATGCCAAATTAATGTGATTTATTTCAACACATCAGCTTCACAGTTCATGAATTTGTGGTTATTCTTACTAGCTTTTCAAGATAATAATGAATATTTAAATTTATTCCTTGACTATTACCAGACTGTATAATATCCAGTAAAAGTTATATAGCAACAGAAAGCATAATCATCTGAATTCAGAGCTTCTTGTTGTTTGTGCCCAATTTGCTCACTACAGGAAGTCACAAAGTCGTGAGGTGAGAAATACTTCAGAAATACTTACAAATTATGAGAGGCATTTGCAAAAAGCCTTTCTTAAATAGAAAACATGGCATGAACTCTCGGTATAAATGACTGACAGTTTTTCAAGTTTTCTAAAATGAAACTTGCTTTGGGATCAGACACACAGTGCTCTGAGATACCCTGAATATTCTTGGCAGAGAATGGTGTCCAGAACTGCTCGATCAGCTGGTGACCCTATTGCAAACTCTGTATCACTGTGAGAGACTGAATTGTGGGGCTTTTGTCTCAAAGCTTGCTTGCATCAACTGTACAGAAATGTGGAGATGTGCAGGGGGTCAGAAACCGCAGCCCTTGAGCAGAGATAAAAGAACTGTTGGAACAAACCCTCATGGCGATCGCCCACTGAGAGGTTTGGACCCCTGGGACACCAGTGTGATCGCCAAAACACCACAAGATTTGGACCTGACGTGATCGTCCACCGCTGAACCACTGAGAGATTTGGACCCCCAGGATGCTGTCGATCCATGGTGGTGACTATTCTTGCAATTCTATCCCTATTGCTTGCTTAATTTCTACCTTTTCTTCTCAGTCTGTCCTATAGCCACTAGCATTTGCTACTTTTGATAATAAAAGCTGTTTTGTACATATGGCATTTGACCTCGTTTGTGTCTTAATCTCACTCGAGGTGATCGGACTTGCAGTGAGAGGTTTGTCTAGCCACCCCTAGCCTCCCAGACTTGTCTGAGGTTGGCTAGAATGCAAGAGGGCCTTCCTCTCATCCAAAACCTGATCCTCTGATCAGAAATGAAATTGTAACAATCGCCCCTTCTGAAAGGCACACCGGTGTGCTCTGAACTATCACAATATCAGATAATAGTAACAGACTTCAGAATAGCCAGCATTTTTGAACCAAAACAGCGTTGATGTGGAAAAAAAGATGAACTAAGCCTCTTTTTGAAATTTGAATTAGGACTTCTAAACCTGATAAACATTTTCCTGAGAAGCTTAATTAATTTAGGAATAATAGTATGAAAGCCAAATGTCAGAATTTGAAGACACGTTACACACTGCTCTGTTTGCTTTTTAATATTACAGGAATTTCACTTAAAATTTTAATTGTTGGTTTCTTAGAGGTAAGCAGTTACTTGGCTTTCAGAAGTATGAAGTCATTGGATTGGTATACATCATCAGTCAAGGGAAATAGTTAGGGAAACAAATGGAAAACATTTTTAATTCTAATTTTGTAATAAACACAGGAAGGGGAATATACAGAATAATAAAAACACCCTCCAAACCAACAAAATCGCCTTTTTTTTTATAATTTGTCAGGGAAAACACCAAGGGAAAACAAACAAACAAAAAAAACCACCACCACTTTAGTAATACTTGTGGGGGTTTTTTTTAATTTTATTTTTTAAAATATCTGTATTTATAAGTAAATTATATACAATCCTGACTCTTCAATGCACATTTTAGTGTTGAACACTGGGCACCCCAGAATTAGGGTAACATATATTACTGTGTTAGGTTTAAATACTGTGGCAAATAGTATGGAACAAGGAAATTCTGCCAGTGGACCTTTCATGTCTTGGCAGTCACAAGTAAGTCAGTAACAGCAGAACAAGGACACTTCAGCTTCTCATTTCTGCAAACTCAGTTACAGAGGAGTGAACATGTCATAGGTCACTGCACAGTCTTGGCACTAATCCAATATATGGGTCAATAAGTCATAACCCCAGTTTATCAATAACATGATCTTTGGTTAATATTTCACAAAGTCCATACGATGACAAGAAACTCAATATAATTCTGGAAGGGAGCTGTGGTGTTGCACCACGTGATGATCAAGCTCTGCTTGTTGTTGGAATGGCTCTTCAGGGCAGTAGAACTAGAGCAGAACTAGAGCTTCAGAGAACAGAAGTGTCAGGCTATAGGGAAAAAAATGCTAGAAATTTTTCACTACATATACTTTGCTGGAGGAACTCAGACCTATTTACTTATTACTATAGTGATAAAACCAATCTGGTTAGAATTTTTATTGTTTTGTGTGTCTGTGTGCATGAAAGCCTTATATTCAAGATCTCTTGAGTGAATTTATGACATTATATCAGGCTAGAAATACATGATACCACATAACTTACCTGCCTTACTCCAATTTGTCTACTTCATTTTGTCCAATCTGGACAAACATAGTTGCCTCCACCCAGGGAGATTGTGGTATATAACAATAGCTATGCAGCTAGCACAGTATTATGTTGACATACTGGAAATGATTTATGGTTCTGAGGTAGGAGAAACTGAGCTATACAGGACACAAACTCTGTCCAATTAAGAAAAAAGTAGGTAAAAGAAACTTGGTGCATCAGTATGCCTCTTATATTTTGTCTAGTTACTATGAATGGTCATAAAAAATTCTCACAAAATGCATGCACAACAATTACTATTGGGTTTTGTGTGTTCTTTTTGGTGCTTTATAAGGAAAATGTGCTTATTTATAAGCTCACATATTTTTCACCAAGATAAAAGCAGGTAAGTCAAGACAGCCAGTATTGTTCATCCTTGTGAATGTATGTTAGCCATGTGAGCTGAGCTTTCATAGAATTAAAAGGTGTAGAACTATATCCTTTACTATATCAAAAGTATATTTTCTAGAAAGAGTGGTGGACTGGGTATCCCAGATACACAGATGCACCCCATTGCACTTGATAATATTAAGTTAAACTGCAGTTTACAGTTCAGCTGTAAACGTGAGATGGAGTGACTATTTCTTCTGCTGCTTCAGTTACTTATATAAATATGCATGTAGACACATTTTAGAAAGCCAAATACATTTTCACAAAAATTTTGAAAAAAACTAAGTAATTTTTTAATCGTCATTTAGTATGATAGGTGAAAAGCCACTGACTGCAATGCAAAACTTTCCTTTCTTAGGCTGCTACCATGAAGATGAAGCAAAGAGCTTTAGTGAGCCTTGATTCAGATTACAGCTTCTGATTTTCATGAACAAGTGGCATACGCAACCTTTTGGCACATAAATCACAGTTTACTAATGTCATTTGTATCTCAGTGCATTAATACTTAGTTCTTAATATCCTGAATCAAAAGCCTACCTAAAGTAGTGTGAAGTCTCTTATAGGCCTTTGGATCCAGCATATCTGAAATTTGTAACCATCCCTAGTTGAGGGAAGCAAGAATTTTTGCTGGTTTATCTTCTGCTACTGAAGCTGCAAAATTCTTTGTGCTTTAAAAGATTGCAAAGCTTAGTTATAGCGCAATGAGGATTGTTACATCTATGTTTTACAATGCTTCTAACAACCATCTGATGGTTAACTTACAGTATCTGTCCTTGTAAATCTTAATTAAATGCCTTCCAAGTTTCTAAATTTAAACTGTCATCTATCATATCTCAGCAGTAGTGTCTCTGTCCATGAAACCTTCCTCCCTGTTAACATTCAGCATATCGTACCAATGAATTTCATGCTGTGCGCACCTTCACAAGCGTTAGTAATATTGGAAAGCTGGAGTTATTCTGGCAGCGTAATATTCTCTGTCAGGAATACCTGGGTTATTACCTCCCTTCTCACCTCTGCCTACTGCCTAGAATTTTTATTCTTCCTGATTAACTTGTACATTCACAATGCTTTGAACAATTAATACAAAGCGTGATTTGAGAAAGTAGATCATTGGCCAAGACTGTACAGTCACGATATGTGGGACCTATAGTTGCCTGATTGTATCAGTATGAAAGGCAATTAAAGCATAAATCCTGAAATACACACATTGTTAAAAGTTTAACTGTCCACAAAATGTATTTATTAGTATTTTTTTTTTAATAATGAGTATGTCACAAATTGGGACTACAGGTAGGAAAAATGAACTTGAGAAGGTGAGAATTTAAAAAAAAAATGTGAAGAAGTTGACTAGCAGAAATGTTGGCAGTTATAAATCATGAAATGGGAAAATAAACAGTCTGAGAGGTTCTATTTTTCACTTTATCACTGCAGTCACACAAATAAAAAAACCAGATGAAGTGTTTTTGTAATGAAAAAAATAGGTAACAAACATTCTTGAATGTAAAATATTAACATGTGACAGCATGAGTCCACTTGAAAAACCTCAAGGTCATAAAGTTACCATTGTCTACTTGATGCAAAGGGTTGAAGAATCTCCAGCACTGTGATGTTGTGAGCAGCCCTTAAAGAACTGGCAGGCAACAGCTGTAAAGAGGTGCAAGATCAGTGGAGTCAGTTCCAGGTGAAATGACTGGGAAGGAGATCTAACCAGACAAAGTTGCTTCTGCATTACTCATAGTGTTTTTTTTTTTCATTTTAAATTTCTTCAGTCAGTTCACAGCTATAATAATTTCATATTATCATCCTCTTTCTCCAGAAAACATTTAACAACTTCAGTAGAAATTACTCCAAACTCTAGTTCACTCTCCGGGATGTTGCTTAATGGTTTGTCCAGATAGATGATGATAAGCAGGGACAACTCATTGAGTTCTACTGCCACACAGCCTAATAAATGCTTGTCTAATCATGCTTCAGGTGTGGTTTAATTTTTAGTGAGCCTAATTCATTCATTTTGAAACAATCTCTACATATCATGAAATTGTTAGAGCAAGATAATGTGTAGCCTGAACACTTTGACAGCCAATTTACTTTGCAGTGTTAAGATTGACTAATGCTTGTGTAGATGCTCTGCTACCATGCTCAGGCTTGGCAGCCCTCCAGCTATCACTTTCTTGTTTGCATCTTGCAGGAATCAATGGCAGATTTCCACGTGACTTCTTTATTTTTCAGGTTTGTATAGCACCTTCCTATTTAAATACTGTGACAGCCAGATCTGGAGCATATGTTTGCATGTTCCTTGCATCAATGGCATTGGTCCACACCCTTATAATGTTAAAATATACCACTGTTTCTCGTGCTCCTGCATAACTTTCTGGGGGAGGGTTCTTAGCCCACTGGCTTAGCAGAGTAAGACACTTTATTAGTAATGGAGTGAAGAGGACATCATCTCAGAAAAAAAGAGAGATACTTGGAAGATCTAGTAATGGGAAAAAAAAAGTCTAGTATGCTATCCAAAAGTCTCCTGTTTATGTTGTCTGCCCATGTTAAGGAGAACTGATAAAGTTGTTTTTTTTTTTTTTTCTGGGAGACATCTTATATTGTGGATAAAAAGATCTCGTTTTATTGTGGAGAGCAATGAGAAGAACAAAGACCTTAGGCCTACCCAGCGCAAGTAAGAAAAAACACAGTTGCAGGGGACCTCATGAAGTAATTAGCACTGACTGTGCGAGGAAACTTATGCTGGGCACAGATGTTTGCACTGTCATATGATGGTCTGTACAGTGACTGCACGTGTTCCGAGGGAAAATTTCAATGCAGACAAAGCAGCACCCTGACTGACAATGACAAGGAATGGTCTGGAGGACAGCAGCGGCCAAGGAACATTCACGACTTGTTGATTTGAGATGCAGATATGTAGTTTGGTTAGGCAAGAGAGTTTAGCTGTATGAACACATGACATGGCTGACTGGCTGACATCAAGAGCAATTTCTTATTTTTTTTATTTGTTGATAGAGGTGTTGCAATTTAGTTCATTCTCCTACCCTAAGACAAGTTCTGAACAGAAAGAAATCTCATTAGTGGGCTGAATAGTCTGACAAAAGTCCGAAGCAATTTAGAAGATGGTGATGTGGTCATCTAATAAGCTTCTTTTTGTGGCAGATAATGGTGAATTGCAGTGGTATTCAATAATATTATTCAAATTTTTTTTTTAAGTATTGTAAGATACAGTCATTGAGAAATGGTGCTTGGATGTCTTCATTTTGTGTAGAAGTAAGAGTAGCCTCAAGTTTTTTCCCTCAAACCACATGCTTGAAACATGGATGGGAGAAAAGGGATTGTTTCAAAAACATATTTGCTTTGGGAATTTTTACATTCTCTTCCTGAAGCCAGCTTTAACTCCTTCCAAAATATTTATTTCGCATTATAATTTTTTATACCATCCCCTTCTTGCTATCATAACACCTTCTTTCTTACTGTATGTCTAAGTTGCAACATACTATTAACATAATTGAATTTATTACTGTAAAAAAGAAAACACCATCCAAATTAATTTTCTTCAGTGTTTGGTTACTGCTATGCTGAATAACTACGGAGGTTAAAATGTTTGTGCTTTGGTGCTTTATTTGCTTTTAGAAGTTGCATATTAAAAAAAAAAAAGGCTTGTTTGAAAAGTAGTCAATAAGTATTTAACGTAACAATCTCTGAAATATCATAATTACCATAAAAACTTGGATAATATTCTGAATACACTACTGAAATGTTTGATTATATATTTTGTCCTGAAGCATAAAAAAGTTCATGAAATGTCATAGCAATGCTCATGAAATATTTCATGAAACACTCATGAAAAATGTCTTTGAAATTGTCATGTAAGTTTTATGATATTTTCATGAAACATTAAGCAACATATAAAGAAAAAGCACACTGAGCTACAACTACAGTGAAATACCACAAGAAACAAAATATCAATTCATGGAAAGCTCCAGGAGAACTGTTCACAGAATGGCTGAGGTTGAAAACGACCTTCAGAAGTTGTCTGGCCCAACACTTATGCTCAAGCAGGGTCACCTAGAACAGGTCAGCTAGAACCAAGTCCACATGATTTTTAAATATCTCAAAGGATGGAAACTCCACAACTTCCCTGGACAACCTGTGCCAGTGCTCAATAGCCCTCACAGTGAAAAAGTGTTTCCTGATGTTCGGAGGGAACTTACTGTGTTTCAGTTTTTCACAATTGCCTCTTGTCCTGTCACTGGACGCTACTGAAAAGAGCTTGACTCCATCTTCTTCACACTCTCCCTGCATGTATTTATGTACATCAAAAATATACCCCCTGAGCCTTTTCTCTTCTAGGCTTCCTGGCCTGTCCTTCCTAAAGATCATGTCTCCTTCCACTGCAGCACTCCAGTCATGCAAGCCATCTCAATTCTTAAACATGAAAGTAGTTTGTTGATATAAAACTATTTGTGACATTTCTTACTATATCTATAGTAAGATGTATCTGTATCTATCCTACATACTTACAATTATGTATGAAATTGTTCATGAACTATCACATGGAATTTGTAAGAAATATATAATAAAATATAATGTAAGGAAACCTCATAGCATGTTGAATAAAGTGTAAGCTTACAATTGTTACAGTAACTCCAGTTCTCAGAATATGAACTTTGGACATCTCAGAGTTAGTGCCTTTGACATCTGTCATTTGGAAGGAGATAAGTTTTTTTGACTCCTCACTGCATTTTAAGAACTTCCTCTAGTATACCTCTTTCTCTTTTCCCCTTGGGTATTTTGGAGTATGTGGTGTACAGTCATGGCAGAAAGCAAGTAGCATTCAGCATGAGGCAGCAGCAGCTTCCCCTTAGTCTCCTAAATATATCCTTTACCGTCATTTGATGTCAGTTTAGGTAAGAGATAAAGAGTTTACTTCTGTAATCCAAGTGAAAATTCATTAAGTTTACCTACAATTAGTACTGCAGAGGGCAATTCATCCCACTTGGATATCTATTTTAGCCTAGGATGTTATTCCTTGTTGGCTATAGAGGGAGGTTAGGTGATTAGCAGTCTACAGAGCTGAAGTCAGAGTAAATTAGTCATAACCAATGACTAATTATTGTCTACTGAAAGGCTTCATAGATTAAGTAAGTAAAGAAAAAAATTGATTATCCAAAATTATGAGAGAATTTAAACAGCACTAACATACATAATATCTGGAAACAAATACACTTCTAAGGTTAAATAAAAGAGGTGCAAAATAACATCCTGAATCCTTTCACAATAAATGTTGAATAAAACTGGTGAAATTGCCGTTGTGGTCAACCAACTTTTGAATTAAAAGAGGCAGTAGAAATAAGCGTATGGGTTCTGTCTGTTGCCTTGTGCAATGGGAGAATGAAAAATCCATGCAAAGTATCCATCCCACAGCCTCTGAGAAATTACAAACTTTAAAATCTATACAGACAATCATAACTGGATAAGGTGTTAGTTACTGCTGGCGAGTTTTGGCAGTTTAGATCTGATGCTTACGATGATGTTCATATCAATGAGGAGGTTTCATGCTGACCTGCAGCTCTGAAATGAGATCTACACAGAGCTCCAGAAAAATAGTATTTATTTTCTTTATATTCTACATCCATTGCCACAGATCAATGTTTTCCTCCTAGAAAGTAGCTCATAGAAGGTTTTGAACTCAGGCCATAGTTCTATGTTCAAATGATTAGAATAAGAGTTGATATCAAATCAATGCTTTTTAGGGTGAAATGTTTTATCCAGCACCAGGAGTGCTAAAGCTTCATTTACTGTTGTTGAATGACAGCCTGATCCATGGACACAACTTCACAAGTGATCTATATATCACTTTTAATTTCTTTGCTCCTATCAGGCAAATATTGGTACTACTGCCAAGGCTCCTTGTCTAAACTGACACACTGACCCACTTTAAGATGGGAAATATTTTGCCACAAGACTCAATTTCACTACTAGAAGAGAAAACTGAAGATCTATATACGAAAGAACAGAAAAGGATATACAGTGGAGGAGGAAGCAAAGATTAGTCAAAACTTGAGCTCCAGAACTGGACACAGTACTCCAGGTGGGGTCTCACCAGGGCACAGTAGAGGGGGAGAATCACCTCCCTCGACCTGCTGGCCACGCTCCTCTTGATGTAGCCCAGGATGCGGTTGGCCTTCAGGGCCACAAGAGCACATTGCCTGCTTATGTTGAGCTTCTCATCTACCAATACCCCCAAGTCGTTCTCCTCAGGGCTGGTCTTGATCCATTCCCCGCCCAGCCTGTATTTGTGCCTGGGATTGCCACAACCCAGGTGCAGGACCTTGCACTTAGCCTGGTTGAACTTCATGAGGTTTGCACGGGCCCACCTCTCCAGCCTGTCAACGTCCCTCTGGATGGCATCCCTCCCTTCCAGCGTGTCGACGGCACCACACAGCTTGGTGTCATCGGCAAACTTGCTGAGGGTGCACTCTATCCCACTGTCCATGTCGCCGACAAAGATGTTGGACAGGGCCGGGCCCAACACGGACCCCTGAGGGATGCCACTCGTGACCGGTCTCCACATGGACATTGAGCCATTGACCACCACTCTCTGAGTGCGGCCATCCAGCCAACTTCTTATCCACCAAGTGGTCCATCCATCAAACCCATGACTTTCTAGTTTAGAGAAGGATGTCGTGCGGGACAGTGTCAAAAGCTTTGCACAAGTCCAGGTAGATGATGTCAGTTGCTCGTCCCTTGTCCACCGATGCTGTGACCCCATCATAGAAGGCCACCAAATTGGTCAGGCACGATCTGCCCTTGGTGAAGCCATGTTAGCTATCACAAATCACCTCCTTGCTCTTCATGTGCCTTAGCATGGTTTCCAGGAGAATCTGCTCCATGACCTTGCCTGGCACGGAGGTGAGGCTGACTGGCTTGTTGTTGCCCGGGTCCTCCTTGTTCCCCTTTTTAAAAGTAGGGGTTATGTTCCCTCTCTTCCAGTCATTGGGGACCTCACCAGACTGCCACGATTTCTCAAGCACAGTGGCCAGTGGCTTGGCAACTTCATCCGCCGGTTCCCTCAGGACCCGCGGATGGATCTCATCAGGTCCCATGGACTTGTGCACCTTCAAGTTCCTCAGATGTTCCCAAACTTGCTCTTTGAGTACAATGGGCGGTTCTTCATCCTCGCAGTCCCTGCTTGTGGCTTCCACAGCTTGGGTGGCAGGACAAGAGCCCTTATTGGTGAAGACTGAGGCAAACAGTCATTGAGTACCTCAGCCTCCTCCATGTCCCAGGTAACCAGGACACCGGTTTCCTTCCGGAGGGGGCCTACATTCTCCTTGGACTTTCTTTTGTCCCCTACATACCTATAGAAGCTTTTCTTGTTGCTTTTTATATCCCTGGAAAACATGTAGCATCGGTTTTCCTCAGTGGTAGAGGACACTTAAAATCTTAGGGGCAGGGCTATAATAAAAATGATACAAACAAAGAGGAGTCTCAAAATAGTAACATTCATAAATTTGCTCTGTGGAGCTGGTAAATAGAGGTGGACTGGCAATGAAGCTCTTGATTCAGCTTTATGTCTATGAAAGGTTAGATTATTGCTTTAATAAAGGGGTCTTAAGTTGCTTTGTAACAGTTGATAGCTACTGTCCTGAGAATATGGTACAACTGGGAATAGAATACGCAGCGTTAACAAGAGATGACTTTCCTTTTATGATGTTCTTATGATAAAAGCATTGGACCAGAAGATCTAAGTTTTATTACTAGCTCTTACAGAAGTTTCCATTATGACCTTTGGAGGCCACTTACTCTGTCTGCATCTCACTTTCTTTTTTTGAGAATTTTTGCTCCACAACGTAAAGATTCTTATACTGCGCTCACATCCAAGCATCTCTCAGTGCTGGGTTAAGCAATGTGACTAATGTTAGTCCTGTATTTATTCTTGCCTATTCCTGCAAGGATGAAATGTGTTTAGTGCAGTATTTCAACCTGATAGATGTGTGGAATAGAAGAAAGGATATGAAAGGTAGAAAAAAGTAACTTTCACTTCAAAACCAGATGGTGCTAACATTCATAACTATCAGTTCCTGATTTAATAATTTCCCAGTCTTGGGCTGCCCCATATGAAAACCATTTTCTTGCAGGAGACTTCAAATCTGCCACAGCATTGAAGTTGTCTCTTTTTATTTTCGGATAACGCTAGGAAGGAACAGTTTCTGGAGCAAATATAATATGGAAGTTTTCATGGGAGATACAGACATTTTAAGCATGCTTTCACATGCAGGGTCATGTCTGCTAGAGATGACAAACTTTGATGGTGTTTCTGTAGGTTTACAACAGAAAAGATATGTAAATCTGGTCCTGAGGGCATTATTTAGAAGGGGCTCTAACTATGTTGCTAAATAATAAGGGTCAGAAACAAATCCATGGCCCTAAGGCCAAAAGGCATCATATGGGTTACGTCTACACTGCCCAGGGCTGCAGCATATTTACCTTGTACACTGTTAGCAGATTTCATTCCCTAACTGACTCCTTCAGGTTGCCCTTTCCTAGAAATATTTTTTACATAGGAAACAAGCCCAAAGCCAGGGAGTGACATTAGAAAATGACAGATAAAGGGACTATCTACAGCTCTAATTCATCCACCAGCCTTCTTTCATTAACACAGAACTCAAATATTTATGGTAAGGGTTATGGAGTGCTTTCATGATAAAGACGACATGATGAAGATAGAGTTACTCTAGGAATTCATGCCAAAAAGATCCTATATAATATTTCTAATATTAACCAAAAGTGGATGTCTAGAAAAATGTGTGGGAATGTAACAAATGTGCTTAAACTTTCTCAGCATACTCTTGCAGTCTTTAGAAATTTGCAGCACAAGGAATTTCAGAATAAGAAATGTTGATGTGTTTGCAGTTAATAACTGCTGATGAAAATTTCTTATATGAACTTGTGTCCTCTTCACTTGAATTTTAGCATTTTTCAGCATTTTGTGGCAAGAAGTTCCAGAGATTATTTACACAGTGTGTGAAGATTCACCTTTTCTTCTTTTGAATGTCATACCTAGCTTTGTTCAATTGCCTGTGGTGCTTTCATTCAGAGAAAGAATGAACCGTCAATCACTACTTACCTCTTTGCACCACTTACGACTTTATTGACTCCTACTATACCTCCATAATTTTTTTCCCACATTTTTTTTTGTGCTGAAATTCCTAACCTTTTTACACAAACCATTTAGAGGCACTGAACTTCACTACTAATTCTGCGGGAAAGCACTGGTTACTGTAGGGCAGGTCTGGCAGGCTGAAGCACTCTATCTCAGTTGAGAATATCAAAGCACTGAAGGTGTCACTGTTTCCTAAATGTCATTGGCACTCTCTAGCTGAGCCGTGATACACAAATGAGCCCAGATCATTTTCCATCAAGATAGGTCAGAGCCTTTTGTCAGGTAACAGCAGAGATATTGCCAGCCTGAATATAGATGGAAGAAATATTGCTGAGCTGATTGGATTCAGTTTTGGTCACAGTTGAATCTTCATCCAACCGTTTCATTCAAGAGGCAACCCTCTCCTAGTGCTCTATTATGGCTATTATAGTAATCAGATGTAGTGAAGATTAGGTGGAACTGTGTGTCTTCTGCATATAATTGGCACTTGACTTTGTGCCAATGGCTGAAATTAGACTCTGCGGCATTTATATTCTGTAGTATGCTTGTTCGTTCAGATCAGAAAACAGTTGGAGAGCACTGCGACTTTCAGTCTACCCACACCAGGTTTCCTTCCAATGGAAACCAAGACATGGTAAGATATGTAGCCAGGATGTAAATTTGCACATTATAGGAGCAACTGTGTTTACCTGTGTCCGGGGGCTGAAAAGCAGTGGGAAGATAGCTATATTTAAGAATTAATAAATCAGTTGAACTGACGTTCAGTTTCTCATTATCTGTTGGTATGAAGTAAGAGGGTCTCAGAACACTAATATTATACAATTTTTTTTTTTAAATCAATACTTCTGAAATGGTGATATGTAGAATAATAGAATCATAGAACAGTTTGGGTTGGAAGGACCTTTAAAGGTCACCTAGTCCAACCCCCCTGCAAGAAGCAGGGACATCTCCAACCAGATCAGGTTGCTCAGAGCCCTGTCCAATGTGGCCTTGAATGTTTCCAGGGATGGAGCATCTACCACCTCTCCAGGTAACTTATTCCAGTGTTTCATCACCCTCATCATAAAAAATTTCTTCCTTATGTCTAAATGAGGAATATGTCTGATCACAATCAAAATAATTTTAAGTTCAATGGTATCAGAGGAATGAAATGTGATTCTACTGCACTTAAAGGACTAAAGTAGCCTAAAGCTTAGTGGAGCCTAATATTATTTATAAAATAAATCTTGCTGATATTGTCTAACAGTTGTAGAATGCAGACAGGTCTGAGTGAATCAGTGACGTATTTTTTTAGATTATAATTTAGAATTTAAGCCATGAGAGTAGGGACTAAAATCCATTGTCTTTTGAGATCACATTGTTTCTCTTTATTGAAGGGGCCACAATGCATACACACTTGATAAGGAAGCCAAAGGACCTAAAAGGACCTGGAAACTATTTTTTTACCCAGTACAAGAAAATGTCTTTCAGACCAGTGGAGCGATATGTTTGTGGCTTTCTTCATGCTGTACACTACCTAAGATGGAAAGCTATTCAATCATGAGTGTTGCTAAATCTGAGTTTTTAATTTTAAGAGAGCAAATATATTAAGGCAGGAAATGTAGCTTCAGTGTTTTGAGCTGGATTCTTATTCAGTGTAGTAAAGACAATTTATAATTTTTTTACCAGGTGTAATAGTTAAAGGATCTAGGCAAATAAACCTCTGGCCCGATGGGCATATGGTTCAAAATCATTTGAGGGAATTACATGAAGTTTTTAAAAAGAGATGCCTTTGAGTATTTGGACATCAGTCTTGGATAGCTGAGACTTGTAATGAGGGTTGCTCTCACTCAGTGAATCTGGAATAGTGCAATATGTAGTATAATGCTAGCAAAACCTATTCATCAATAGCTTTTGAAGTTTTTATATGTGAACTTGCCGCAGAAACTTCCGTGTGAGTCATGGGAATAAACTGCAAATGGCCTGAGATTGCCTGGAAAAGACATGAGAGTGTCTATAATTATAAAGTATTTGACTCTCTGTGGTAGCTTCTGCCTTCACAGAAAAGTAATTAAAAGTTCTAAAAGGATGAGAGTAAGTTGAGAAATACTGTGTACATTTCAGACTGCAATTTCAGAATCATGAGAGGGTGTTATTGCCATTTAAGTCTCTGTTACAAGAAAATTAACTCTACTGTAGTTGAAACCAGGACAGGCTTTAATATGAGAAATTCAATAATAGCTGTAAATGGTGGTATAACTTTCATTCTTAAATGTAAAAAAATGCTATCTAATGAATGCATGATGGTCTTATCTCAGTGCAGTATGCACCACCTTTTTCAAGCTTTCCAATGCAATCTGCAGCATTGCTAAATTTATTTGACGTGTAAGTAATGCTATGATGACAGCAGGATTTATAGATTGATGCTAAATTAAGTTCTAGAAAACATGAAGCACTGTATTGTGGCTGTAATGTTAGCAATAATGAATGCACCAGCAAGACCTGAATGAGTCTGCCTTTTGAACAGTCATTAGTTGATTTTTTTTTCCTTTGAAAATCACTAAATATATGCAAAAATTCTTTTTCCAAAATTGTTTCTAAAATTCTAGTGGGTGACATATTTGACTTGCTATCAAGCTTTTTGAGATAAGAAATTCAAAATCATATTGCAGTTTGCTTTTCTTTAGGAGGTGTAGTACATTAACTAGTTTTGTCCAGAAGAAAAGAAATTAAAGTTTGTACCTTTTATTATTTCAGTAAACAACTCACTCAACACATGCAGTGTGACAAGAGAGAAAAAAATAAAATGTGAACCTTCCCTAAAGATATTATGTAATCAAAAGAAATTTGCAATATGCTCTTTTGTGTTTCCAGAACTGATAATCTTTGTATTTAACATCTCTCATGAAATCTGAATCCCGTATTTGGATGATGGGAATTTAGGAAGCACAGGAGTCCTTTACTTTTAGTATAAAAGCAATTCACCAGCAGAATTACATACAGATTTGAGTTTGTGTTTATATTTTAATCTGGTTTAAAGAAGAAATCTAGATGCTACTGTCTATACAGAAGAAAAATTAGATGCTATCTTTCATTTTAAAAGCATGGAAGCACCAGAGTTATGTCCTAATGACAGTCTCCTAAACTTCAGTGACCTTCAGTCAGGAAAGGTTTTAAGCTACTGCCTAAAGTGTTTCCTGAAAAATGATACTTTTTCTCAGTTGGGGCCAAGCTGCTTTATAATCACTATCTAAATAAGCCTTTCAATATTTGGATGCAGTGAGTAAGCGGATAATGTTATCAGCATGTTATAGTTAATGAAACGGTGGCAGTCCTCTTGTGAGTTAAAGGCAGATTTTCAAATTGCCTTATTTCCATTAAGCACTTAACATAAATTATTAGCTTTTCAAAACACCTGATTTTTTTTTTGAGAACACTTGTGCACACCATGAGATTAAAGGGCAATATTGAAGAAGTGGTCCCAAACCATCACAATGATTCTTAAAGGAAGTTGCTTAATAGCATTTTAGCACCTCAACTATAAGAACCTAGCTGGACAGGGAGAATTTAACCAGCTAAGTCAGAGTCATGGGGCCCATATACATTCAGTGAGGAGCATTACCTGCAAAAGGCAGTTTAGAAGAAACTAATTTCCTGTGCCTAGTTTAGACAGTGTAAGTAACCTATCTCAAGTAAGCAGTATGGATGAGACTGTCCTAGATTTTGCACCCTTTGCCCTTTAGTACTATCCCAGAAGGCTTTGCGCCTTCAAGTGCCATCACATACCCGATAGGCAATTGTCCTGGTTCTTGCTAGGATAAAGTTAACATTCACCTGAGCTGGGAGGAGAACTGGAGTTGGTGGCTCCTATGGCTGGGGCACACAGCTGGGGTAGTTTACTAATTAGCCAACAGCTGGGGTAAGTTTACCCAAACTAGCCAAAGGGCTGTTCCATACCATGTGACATCATGCTCAGTATAAAGTGAGGACGGTGGTGAAGGGAGCCTCCTGGTACTTAGGAGGAAGCTGGGTGTTGGGATTTGCTGTGAGCTCTTATACTGTAATTGTTTTCCATCTCTGTTTTGTTTCCTTCTGTTATTTCTCTTAAGTTTATTTTTTTTATTTTTTATCTTAACCAATGAGTTTTGCTGCCTTTTCTTTGCCAATTCTCCTCCCTGTCCCACTGGAGGGTAGCGGGGGGGAGTGAGTGAGAGACTGCATAGCTTGGTCCTGAGTGGGGCTAAACTATGACAGCAATGTGTTGGATATGCAACACGTTCACATCTTTGTGTTTTTAGAAAACAGCTCTGCTGGGCTGCAGCACAGTCCTCAAATTATTTCAAGCACTTTTAACTAAAAACCTATGAGGTCTTGATGCAGCCAATCTGCTATACATGGGACTAGCCATGAGCAAGGTGGACACGTGCCTGTGTAGCCTCTCTTGGCTTCGGGTCCGGCAGCTGACATATTCAGCATCTTATATGCAGCTTTATTAAACCTTTGTGTTGAAGAAATATATGGAGATGATGCAATACGTTTTCTTTCTGGTTCAGGAGAATAACAAGTATGCATTACATTTAAGTATTATATGTAATGTTGAATTTATTGTGGAATTAAATAAATGGAATTTATTGTGAAATTTTGAGGAAGTTTCTGCATAATCTGACAAAAAAAAATTGGCAATCATTATCTGTTTTGCACTGTGCATTTGTCTGGAAATGTTTTTAGGGGGGTGTGCTTAGTTTGTTGGAAAAATTTTCACATAGGAAAAGTCTGCCATCAGTTCAATAGCAGAAAATCCTTTCTTACCTAGAAAAGTCACCAAACCACTGGCTCCACACTTTTAGCAGCCAATCCAAATATGGCATTTGTGTGCACTTCTATTCCCTGATAGCAACCTAATCTGTTACTGTAAATTACTAAAGACTAAATTAGAAATAATGATAGACAGAAAACTCATTAAGGATAATATATTAAAAGCAATGACTCAATACCTTTCATAGTAATGAAACCATTAAGCATTTTATCTCATATTAGTAGTGCTTTACATTTTGGATAGCTGTAAGCTAGTAAATTCTTGAGAAATTTGAGTGAGTTAGGTAAATAAATACAATACAATTCTAAAGCATTTTCTCAAATAAAATGAAACGTTTTTACCCAGAGGATCCTCACTGTAGAACAGTGTAATAGGGGACCTGTAATGATTTTTAACCATGGTTCACTATTTTTCTTTTAAAAAAAAATATATCCTGTTTATTATTTCCGTACAATAATCACATTCCCATTTTTTTTGTATGCATCTATTTTCAATTAGGTGCACATCTTGTCATTCGTACAGAAAATATTGGTACTTTTCACAGGAAATTGGACATAAATGATACTGATTATTGTAGGTGAGGATTTTTGGGAGCAAAATAAGTCTTTGGCTGGCACTAAGTAAAAGATGTGAGGCGTCTACTGCATTACATGCACTGAATATCAAGTATTAATGTTATTTATAGAGTAGCAGGTGATTAAGGAAAATATAATCTGTAGTTCCTTCCAAAACATTTATTGCTATAGTATTGATTTGTTTGTTGTTTTAGACAAGATCATATACAAGAATTATTTGTAAATAAAATACAGGTAAATAAAGAAGTATTAAAATCTGTGTGTTCTAATACTAAATTTTTAGTCTTGCTTGTTTAATCACTATTAGATTATGATCTGTCTAATTCTATGTAAATTTATGGGAAAAAAATCACAGAGATTTTGAATACTATGATATTGCCACCTCATAGAAGGCTAGTAGTAATTTTCATCCAAAACATATTCACTAGCGATCAGATTTCCATGTCATATTCTGTGAAAAGAGATAAATAAATAAATGGAGTACAAGATTTGACTCATTGATGGTGTAATAAAATTCCATAGAATATACCTGGAAAATATAATTCTAAAAGACAGAACTTGATCCAGCTCTTTTTAGACTAGTAAAAAGGAGATTCTTCTTGCTCATGTTCTGACATCTATAAGGTGTTTACATCTAAGTGAATCTTTTAAACTTCCTTTGACTGAATAGTAATATAAATGTAAAAATAGATCAGATAACTTGAATACTTGATGTTTTCCTCCGAGCTCTCTCAAGATATTAAAGATTTGTAATATTTTACTTGTTTTCATAGAACCAGAGATAAATATATCTCAATATAATTTATAATATTTAATTGAGATTTAAATATAATTTAAATGATACAGCATACATAAGGGTTATGTCCTGGTTTCAGCAGGGATGGAGTTAATTTTCCTCTCAGTAGTAGATCTAGTTTTGGATTTCATATGTGAAGAATGTTGATAAACACACTAATGATAGGAGTTGTTGCTAATGAGACCAAGGACACTGCTCACCTTTCCAGATCTTGCCAATGTGCAGATGCAGGAAGCTGGGAGGGATATAGCCAGAATAATTGACCCAAACTAGCCAAAGAGAGTATTCCATGCCACAAACATCATGCTCAGTGTATAAGTAGGAGTTGCCCTGGGGAGGGGGGCATCTCTGGGGGATGCCATCTCTCTGGCATCCCTTGCTCTCTCCCTCTCACTCCTTCACTTGCTGCTTGCTTTCGTTTCCTTGATCGCTGCTCGGGATGGGCTGTACTGGTCATTGGGACATAGGGTGGTGAGAAATCATCCATTGTTCATTTTGTATATTTTTTTGTATCCTTATATTCTGTTATTGTTATAGTTTTCCTTTGCTATTCTAGTAAACTGTCTTTATCTCAACCCATGAGTTTTCCTTTCTTCCCAATTCTCTCCCACATCCCACTGGGTAGGGGGAGAGTGTGCAAGAAACTGTGTGGTGACTAGCACTAAACCACAACAGGCTAGAATTTACAGAGAAACAGACCCATTCATTAAATTCCCATTTCAGTCAAAAGGAAAATGTTCTTTCAACACAAAGGTAGAGTCTGAAATGGGTTGAACATTATTTCAGTATTTATTTAGAATTAATATAAATTATTTTCATTTTAAGAATTAGATCATGTTGGCACTTACTCATGTTTCTTATTTGTTAATGTGCAATACCTTTCCTTTCAAAGTTAGCTAAGTGTACAGTTGGAAAAATCTGTTTTAAAGTTTGATGTCTTTTGGAGTTAGATAGCCAATCTTCAGACCAATCTCTCCACTGCTTGCCATGATATAAACTTATGGAAAAAAATAATCAGCATTTAGTGCTAAATGCTAAGCATTTTACTACACTATGACTATCATCACTGTGTAATAACATCTGACGAATAGGCTATTACATCAGAGGAGAGACACTTAAATCAAGCCCTAACTACTTTTATTAAAGCCTTGGAAGGTAATCACTGAAATTATTTCATTTTTTTCTTGTGTGTTTATGCTTTTGTCTGGAGTCTTTAGAGATTTGTCAGTTACAATCTATCTACTACCTGTTGTGAAACACCGGTAACAAGATAATACAAGTAATTAGAAAAGTATTGCTCACTCTTGAAGAATTGTTATTGCCTTAAATGAATGTTTCCAAAGGGAATACACAATAGTGTTTCAGTGACTTTTTTTTTGTTCCTATAGTCCCCCAAAGATACCTTTTTTGTTTCTTACACACTCTGTCTAATCAGTAGCTCACAGAATAGTGCTAATGCAGTAAATATACTCCCTTGGGAGTAAGTAATATTAAATCTCAAATCCACAGTAAACAAGGTCAGTTTATGATCCCTTTACACGTGATGTCAAAACAGAGTATCTTAAAAATCCTTCATGGTTAGATTTAAAGATTTGTAGTCTGTAATTAGACTTGCCATGGTGTTATGCACTAAGGGTGAGAATTACACGCATCGATCTCACCTCTTAACTTCCAGATGTAAGCCCATATATCTCCCACTTGTCATGCTCTCCTGCATGCTTTTTGCCAGCCTGAGACCCACTGTGATGGTCCCAGCTGCTTATCCTAGTTTGTAACTCATTGAGTGCTTCTTGTATGGGGAGATAAAACATGGGCTCTCACAAGGCTGTTATGCTCATGGTTTCTCATAAGGCAGAATTATGAGTTTTGCTTTCTGGTCTGCCAAGGGCTCTTCTGCTATTTCACTTGAGACTAGATAAAGCCACCCTGAGATTTTCCAGTCTGTACGTGATTTCTAAGATAGTAGGAAGGAATCTACAAAGTGATCACTAGAAATAATAATGAAATAAATGAGAAAAATTCTCACCTTCATGCACATACTGCCAGTGCCTTTTTAACTTGTACCCTTTTAGTGCAGCACAGCTGACCAGAGTGAAGTCTTTAACATGAAACTGAAGGTTTGTTTTGCTTGGCCCAAAGTCTGACATGAGGGTGTGTGATGGCATTTGAGGAGATACAGTTTGCTGAGAAGTTGTTTGAAGAAAATGTAGGAAAGGAAAAAAATGCATCTGCTGAAGTATTATCATAGAATCATAGAATAGTTTGGGTTGGAAGGGACCTTTAAAGGTCATCTAGTCAAACCCCCCTGCAAGAGGCAGGGACATCTCCAACTAAATCAGGTTGCTCGGAGCCCTGTCCAACCTGGCCTTGAATGTTTCCAGAGACAGGGCATCAACCACCTCTCTGGGCAACCTGTTCCACTGTTCCACCACCCTCACTGTAAAAAAAAAAAAAATTCCTTATATCCAATCTAAATCTATTTCCCTGTATGTTAAAACCACTACTTCTTGTCCTATCACAACAGGTCTTACCAAAAAGTTTCTCCCCATCTTTCTTATCAGATCCCTTTAGATACTGGAAGATCACTATAAGGTCTCCCCAGAGGCTTCTTTTCTCCAGACTTAACAGTCACAACTCTCTCAGTCTTTCTTCATAGGAGAGGTGCTCCAGCCCTCTCGTTATCTTCATGGGCCTCCTCTCGACTTGCTCCAACAAGTCTACATCCTTCTTATGTTGGAGCCTCCAGAGCGGGATGCAGTACTCTACATGGAGTCTCAGAAGAGAGAGTAGAGGTGGAGAATCACCTCCCTCAGCCTGCTGGCCATGCTTCTTTTGATGCAGCCCAGGATGCGATTGGCTTTCTGGGCTGCTTGCACATATTGCAGGCTCACATTGAGCTTCTCCTTTGCTAGTGCCGCCAAGTCCTTCGTGTCAAGGCTCATCTCAATCCATTCTCTGCCCAGCCTCTATTTGTGCTTGGGATTGCCATGACCCACGTGCAGGACCTTCCACTTGACCTTGTTGAACATCATAACGTTTGCATGGGACACCTTGCAAGTCTGTCAAGGTCCCTCTGGAGGGCATCCCTTCCCTCCAGTGTGTCAACTGCACCACACAGCTTGGTGTCATCAGCAAAAGTTGCTAAGGATGCGATCTATCCCACTGTCCATGTCACCAACAAAGATGTTAAACAGGGCTGGTTCCAACACCAACTCCTGAGGAATGCCACTCTTCATGGTCTCCACTTGGACATTGAGCCATTGACCACCACTCTCTGAGTGCAGCCATCCAGCCCATTGCTTATCCACTGATTGGTCCATCTGTCAAATCCATGTCTCTCCAGTTTAGAGAAAAGGGTGTGGTGCAAGATAGTGTCAAATGCTTTGCACAAGTCCAGGTAGGTGATGTCAGTTGCTCGTCCCTTATCCACCAATGCTGTAACTCCATCATAGAAGGCCACCAAATTGGTCAGACACAATTTGCCATAAGTGAAGCCATGCTGGCTGTCACCAATCCATACTGCTTAACTTGAAAAAAAAGATCAAGGGTAAATTTGAGTGTAAAGTTATTTGACAGTGTAAATACACCCTGCATTTGTTTTTGGTAAATCTACATCTAGTTAGATAATGGCTTCAGAAAACAGAAGAATTGGAGTTCACGAGGGTACCAAGAGTTTTATGTATTTTTCTTGTTTCTCTCTTGTTTTGCTTTTGTTTTTGTTTATGTACTACTTTTCTTCTAACTTGTCTTACAGTTTAAAGGGACACTATTATAATTTTTCAAGCAAGTAAAAAAGTATTTCTTGTTTTACCCTTAATGTGTTTGTTAGTTTAACGAACTGCTGTTTTTACATGTGATATTGACTGCTAAAGGCTCAATTACAACCAAAAGCAACATTCATGCCAGAAGAATGAGAAGGTTTTTGCTATCAAAAAATGCAAATTAGTTTGCAAAATCAAATGGCATGGTTGGCCCAAGTCAAAGTTCTCAAGCACGTTTTTCCCTCTGTTTTCCTTACATGCAAATAGGAAAGCTCTTGGCCACTGCATGCTCTAAAATGAAGTAGGAACCTATACGACATACTACAAAAATTATATCAGATTACTTGTGCTGCCCTCCTGTTTTCTTTAAACTTGAACAAAATATACTTTTATTAAAATTAATAGATTTATACTTTGTCTCATGGAAAAGAGAAGCAATAGCTGCATTTGCAGTCAATTAACACACACTGCATGGTGAGGATACAAGTGGCATTTATCTCCTTTGAGCCTCTTGTCTTATTGATAGATTCAATGCTTGACTGGGTAAACCAGTAAGAAAATCAATATATAGAGGCGGCTTCGTATTGCTTGCTACCCTTGTAGAGATGATAGCTCCTTAAGCAAACTTATAGGTTGTGCTTGCCACATTAATCTCCTGCCAAATCTATTCTACAATCTATGCAGTTGAAATCAAAATGAACTCAGCTGATGAAAAGTGTAAAAGAGAAGAGTCTGAATTAATAAGAAGCTGAAAGAAACTTTTTCCTTTTGGTCTGTAGAAACAAAATATTTCCAATAGCACATGCATAAAGAAGCTCTTTGCAGTCATGCAGACCTTCCTTGAGATCTGTACTTAATTGAAACTTTAACATCAGAAACTCACTAGGAACTTGACTTCACGGGAACTGAATGATGGGAAGGCTTGTCTAAACTGTCCTTTCCTTTAGATTTTTTTTTTTTTTAATAACAAAAAAAAAAAGGGACTGCTTCAAGGACATGGATTTGCATTGGTTTTAAAAAGGTACATCTTTGTACAGGTATGTTTAGAAGTAGATGGTGGAACAGACAGAATAAAGAGTCTATATGCCATCTACATTTTAAAAAGGAGTTAAGGAAATTTCAAGTAACAGTGGACATTTAAGCTAGAATTCTGCAATCTGAATACACCAGAAACACTAATCGGTGACGGTCTCTAAGGTAGTATCCAGTAAGCACTAATTTAATTAAGTATAGTCAGTATGTTTTTTGGAAAAATGAATCTACAGTTAGTATTTGATTTTTTTTTTTTTTTTTTTAAAAAAAAGATGTAACAAAAAGCTGGTGAGAGAAAGTCATAGACATAATATGTCCATGTATTAATTTATAACTGCATTTTCAAAGTACTATACAGGCTGCTAGCTAAGCAGTTCCCATTAGAGATGGCAAATGAAACCTTATTTCCTGCTTTCAAATTGTTGGTGCAAGAATGCTTTTTGAAATGCACCTACGAAGTTGGTGAATACATTATAGTGATGACATACTGGTTTGGAACTCTAAAAGAGAGAAAAATGGTTTAAATAAATGGACAGAAGGAGTGAATGACTACAAATGAGCGCTAAAGAAATTCTATGCACTTTGTAAAGCAATGACTTAGAGGAGGAGATGTGCAGTAGAGAGATAAAATTTCCTGATACTAAAAAGCAGAGAGGCGTAGTAGTCCTTGGCAGGAAAAGAAAGTATAGACCAAAATTACTTGGATAGCCTACTTGCCTAAACTGATAAATACAGTTCACTAGTGAGAAATTTATACTCCCGTAGCTAGAGGCAGTTTCATACTAAAAATAAGAAAAGAAAATGTTATTTAAAGAGCAAAACACAATATAATTCTGAGAAATTTCTGAAGACAATTATTACAAAGAATAAACAAGCATTTTATTTTTTTTTTCCTATAGAGAATCACAGTGCATTAAAGCGTGGTGTGGACTGCCCTCCATGTACTGAGAATAAAACTGCATGAACATGGCTGATTTGGTGCCTTGGGAGTCTTACTGGCTGTTCTAACTTCATCTGACAGTTCCAAGTGTGGTGGCCTAAAATTCACTGCCCTCCCAATCCCGGCCTAGACATTGCTGTTGTGCCCCTGGGGAGTCTCAGTCTATCTTGCTGTAGGAAAAACAGCAGTATAGCAGATCTCAATGACAGATTTTACACAATAAGGTGGCTTTATTTTTAAGGAAAATTTATTTCATTCATTCACACTCATGCTGTCCTACCCATATACTCAGATGCAACAGAATGCTTGTGTGCAGGCTGTCTGTCCAGGATTTCCTCCAGTGGCCTGGAGGAAAAAGGATGTCAGCTATCAAGTGTTCCTCACATCTCATGGGTCTCATTAAGTTTGGCAGCCATATTGTTTTAGATATCCTTTTTCATACCCTTTAGGAGTTGTCAGTGTTTGGTTTCTCTTTTCTGTACCAGTTATGTGAGTTGTCAGGATTTATTCACTGTACTTTGTTTCTCGAGTTGGATGTCTGGGCTCTTGGTGACCTGTAAATGTAGTGGACATCAATGTATGCTATTCTCGTAAAACCTTTCTTGGTATTTATTCCTTCAACTTTTTTTTTTCCACACAGATGTTAAATTTCATCCTTCACCCATGATAGTCAATATTTCTATTACAATTATCTACGTTGTTGAGTTACTGTTGATAATATGACCTCATATCACAAGGGCAGACGGGGCAGATGGACATTCTTGGTCCAAAACAGTCCCTTAATGGTGACAAAAAGTATGCCCTAAAGCAGGTCCCAAAGAACAGGGTGCAGGAGAGGATTTCTTTCTTGCAGCACAAAGAGCCAGCCAGAAGGATGTTTCACTGTATCAGAAGAGCAGATGTTAGGGATTTTGGCTTTCAGCTGTGTCTAGGTGCTCGTGGGATTATAAGATAATTCAGACTGGAAGGGACCTCAGGATATCATCCATCCTTTTGCTGAAAGCATGGTCAGTTACAAGGTCAGACCAGGTTGCTCAGGGCTTGGAAATCTCCAAGGATAAAGAGCACACAGCTTCACTGGGCAAACTCTTTCAATGCTTCACTGTCCTAGTGGTGAAAACTTATTGTCAAAAAAGGTAGATTATAGATATTGCTCGTTGAATTTTGTGGGAGTTTTAATTACATTTTTGTTGTACTGCTTTCCATATAACCATTTCTAGCTTTGCAAAGTTGATCTGCATTCCTTGTCCTGACGTACAAATGGTCTTGCTAAGTGATTCAGATCTGTTTGCATATGGAAATGGATACATTCAACACAAAATAACCAGAAGGCTAAAGAGAATGCAGAAACTTGGAACTCCAAGAAGAGAGAAGCTGGGTACGTAACAAATTATAATGGTAATTAGCTCCTTGAAGAAATTGCTTAAGCACTGTGCATAACTAAGCCAAGGTATCTATATTATTACTGTTCTGTAAAATAAGCTAGAAGAATTACTTAATTCTGCAGGTAACAAATTACTACCCACTGGCAAAGGTAGTAAACAAATGAAAAGCAAAAACAAGAAAGCAAAGTTGAATTTCAGCTGCAGCAAAAGTGATATTCTTTACTGATCCTTTCCAATGCCTAAGAACATTTTCTCCTTCTTGTGTTGTTTTTTTTTTAAAAATGTGAGGAATTACAGTTTATTATTTTTAACCTTTTTAAAAAAAAAAAAAAAGATGCCTTATTGGTAGTTTTGTCAGCTCACATCTGTGAGGTAGGAAAGCCAACACTGAAGAATTCTAAATTAGAGTTAGTTTTAGAAAACATTCCCTAGTCAACAAAGAGGGTTGGTCTGTGTCAGCTGCGTTTCACTCTTGAGTCAAGACGTCATTAATACGGACATGCTGGAACTGATGCTGTGCAGTATAAAGCCTCACATACTGCAGTATTTTCTACAGCAAGAGGCGGACACCATGATTCTGTAGTCTACAGAGACTCCCTGGGCCTAAGATGAAGCCTTGACTCCATTTCTACTCTCCTGCTAGTTGCTTGGCCAATTCCCTGACCATCTGCAGAACTCTGTATTTATGTCACTGTTTAATTTGCTTCTCTGAAGTGAGCTTTAAGGAGAAAGCAGTAAGATGATTTCAACTTGCTGCATAATGTCTTAAGCTCTGTTGTTTAAACAGGACAGACCTCATGTAGCAAGCTGAATAAAATCCTACCTTGGATTGACTCACAGGCTGGATGGTAAATGAATATCCATGAGGTGAAGTCAAAATTCAGTGGCTTTAAGGGCCTTCTTGCACTCTGATAATGTCACAGAAAGAAACAGTTGTGACTGTTACAGCTGTAATAGTCTGACAACAGAAAAAGTTTGTGGGTGGAGGTAAGAAGTTTTACTTGACCAGCTAGGTAAAATGGAAAAGAAGAATCAAGCTCTCAGGCATAGACAATCTTTTGAAGTAAGTGTATGCACTGGGGAGTTACATCTGAAAGAAAGAAAAGCTCCTCCTTGCAGTTTCAAGGTATTTCTGCATACAAAAGAATGGAAATCTTTCAGATCAGTGAGAACTGTGGGCATCAGAAGTGTGTTTTAAGCTGCATTTTAGGAGACTCACCTACTAATGTGTCTTACCTATCAATACAGTTTGCACTGGGAAAATATTTACTGTTTTAGTCCTCACACTAGCAGAAAAACAATAGCCTCTATTTTAGTCCTCTGTCCCCACCTCTACTCTAACTGTATCACAAAGACTCGTGGAATAAAATGAATCTCCTTCCTCACTTATACTATTTTCCTTTGTCTGTGGTTGTCTCCAGAACACTATTTTGACCACATAGCTATGTTACCTACAAGATATATATGCAGTTTAATATCATACATTTACATGCCTATTTTCTTTCTTAGATCTCAAAGGGAACTACAAGGAAGTGCAAACACTCCCATTGTCATTTTATACATGGAGAAGGGAAGATACACTCAGAGGCAGAACTGAAACAGAATGAAGCCTTCTTATCTCTAGACATGAGCTTGCCATTTTAGACCAATTATACTGTCTAGTTTTGGTTTCATGGGGAAAAAAAACTGTATTTGAGGATACAGTGTGCAATGTGCGAAACTGCATGTAGTGATATGTCTCATTAAGAGTTTATTCTTTGCAGAATTAACCCATCTAAAAACTCTTATTGGCCTTTACAGTCGTCTTTGAGAGTTTCTGCTCAGTGTTCTTTCTGAATAAATAAGAAAGGAGGTTATTTTCATGTCTTAGTTTCTGACTAAATTGCTGGTATCAGTCAAAAACCTTTCGGGGGGCGGGGGGGGAGGGCAATAATCTTTGCTGAGGAAAGCATAAAGGAAGTTTGTATCTCCTAGACTCATTCTATAACTTTTTGGATGTTGTTCTGAATATATTTATGAGTGAAGATATGATTTATGCTTCAAGTGAAAAGGAAGATGAATTAAATCATCCAGTGCATTTGATCAAGTAAGTTGCAGTGGCAATTCTTTGACAGAGAATAAAATAAAATTAAAATGATAAGAACAGAATTAACAGGGAACAGAAGAAAGAAAAAAAAGATAAAAGAGATGATTTTAGGAGACTAAATAACAAACAAATCCTTGAATTGTGAATAAAAAATAGCTCATTGTGAAACAGAGGCTCCCAATTTGCTTAAGTATTATTAAGTTAATATAGCAATATTAATAAGCTTAAGTATTAAACAGTGCTTCAGAATTAAGTCAGAAACAGCAGTTCCATAAGCAGGCAATTAACCACAGTTAGGATTGGGAGCAGACAGTCAGGTGACTGTGTATTAAGCTCTTCCTTGAAATGAAATCAGAATGTGATTTAATTATTGATGTGAATAGATCTACTGTAGGTCACCTAAGTGTTTTCAGCTATACACATCGTTGTTTTCTGTTTTAATTGACCTGTTTCATCATCTCCAGGGTGAGACTAATGCACACCTCTTCCAGGAAGCATCTTTTGTTCTGGTCTTTATTATAGATGTGTTGTGGCACTGCTCAGAAATATTTCCCCCTTAGGAAAAAATGCTGAAAACAAAAACTGAAAACCAGTTTTAAAATGTTTTGTGTTTAAAAACTAAAGTATTAGAGGTGTGAAGTATTTTGATTTGCAAAGGAAGACTAAATTAAAAATCACGTGGGATTTGGTTCCAAACCCCACATATCCTAATTTCTAAATATTGAAAAGGCAGGGAATTTTTTTTTTTTCTCATTCTCTTCATTAAAGAGACAACTGGGTTTCAAATAGACTTAATAGGTGCGATAGAAACACTTTATTTAAAATTTTTGAACAGAATAAACTGAGTTGTGTTTATTACTGGACAAAAGAAAGACTGTGAGGAACACTTTTCTTTTTTCATTCCAACATGAATGATTAAGATCTTCCTAATTTTAGAATTCTCAGAGAAGCAAAAAAACCCCAACACCAGACAATTTACAGGCTATGGCTTTCTCATAGCAACTACAAAAATTCAGTCCAGCTTTTGCAAAACAAGTTTACTCTTTCAAATTAGTGTTGTACATGCCTGTATTATGGCTGCCTGACTGTAAGAGTTCCTCCTGGGCAGAGTGCTCCTGAATCCCTATTAGAACTTTGCTTTCAAAGACAAAACAGAGTGGTTTATGTTGCTGTGTAAGCTGAAGATGCTGGTTTTTAGAGTCTTTATTTGACACTTCACAGTGAGAAGCTATTACTAATTAAACAGCCTTGTTTTCTGAAGCTTATGAACTTCATAAAAAGTTTAGAAAGTAGTGTCTACACTTAATGCACACAATCCAAAGTTAGAGGCTGTCATAGTTCAGCCCTGATCGAGACCAGACTACGCAGTCTCTCTCTCACTCCCCCCACGCTCTGAGAGAATAGGGGGAGATGATATAAGAAAAACGGCTCAAGGTTTGAGATAAGGACGGGGAGAAATCCTGAAAGTTACCGTCACGGGCAAAACAGACTCGACTTGGGGAAATCTATTCATTTATTACTAAAACTAGTAGGAGAATGAGACAGGGAACAAGATAACCTCCCTCCACCCCTCCCTCTTTCCGAGCTTAACATTATCTCTACTACCTTCCCCCTACCCCGAGCGGGGAAGAAGGAATGGGGGTCGCGGTCAGTTCATCATGCGTTGTTTTATGTCGCTACTTCGTCGTCGGGGGAAGAACTCCTTGCATTCCTCCCCTGCTTCTTTGTGCGGTCCCTTCCACAGGCCACAGTCCTTCCTGAAACTGCTCCGGCATGGGTCATCTCTTCCACACGGTGCCGTCCTTCTAGAACAGCTGCCCCAGTGTGCCCTCCACAGGCCACAGCCGCCTTCAGGCATCCACCTCCCCTCATACGGGGTCCTCCACGGGCTCCAGGTGGATCTCTGCTCCTCCGTGGACCTCCATGGGCTGCAGGGGGACAACCTGCTCCACCATGGTCATCACCACAGGCTGCAGGGGAATCTTGGCCAGGAGCCGCATTACTCCTCCCCCTCCTTCTTCACTGACCTTGGTGTCGGCAGCCGTTCCTCTCAGAAGAAAAATTCTTCACGACAGGCTGACAGATGTCTCTCAGGATCTTTTTACATATAACTTACATCTCATCTCCTTTCCACTTCTTGCAGCCAGGCTGGGCCAAGTTGGGCCCAGTTGGCTGCCCGGCAGGAGGCCAGAGGGTGAGGCCTGCAAGGCCCATAAAGTTTGTGTCTCCCCTTTGCTGCCCCTGCTCAGCTGCTTCACATCTCTCTTTTTTTTTTTCTGTTTTCTCCTTCTTAAATACGTTATAGCAGAGGCGTTATCAGGGAACATTCTGCTACTAATTGGCTCGGCCTTGGCCAGTAGCAGGTCCTCCCTAGGCCCGGCCGAGTCCACTAAACAAAGGGGAGCAACTTCTTTCAGTTTCCTACAGAAGCTACCACCTTGCGCCCCCCTTACCAAACAAAACCAGAACAGAGGCTAGGTACTTATACATTCACGAAGCTCTTGGGCATTCAGGACCTTTTAGATCCATTTTGTTTCCTACCTGACTACTTGAACCTGTTTAAGTTTTGTTTTGTTTTTTTTTTTTTTTTTTTTGCATTATAAACTCCACAAATTCTCAAGACAAAATTACTCATCTCTACATGGTGTTTTTCTTTTAATGCTTGATGCTGATGCTGTGTGACATGAGTTAATATCAAGGCAATGATAAGTTCAAGTGCAGTAAATGCCTTAGAAGGGAGACGACTGAACTGCTTTGATGGAATCTGTTGGTAAAAACATATAAAGAACACATATAAAGAAAAGGAGGTCAATGAAAAAATAAATTAAAAACAGCAGAGGAAAGGACATGGTAGAAGGAGATCAGAGATGTGTTTAATGCAGATAGACATCACAAAGAAAGCAAAGGCCAAAGAATTCTACCAAAAAAGTGGAGCACCTTCGAATCACCTATGACATGCAGCGTTTCTGTCTATCTGTTATGGCAAAACTATAAACCATAGGCCTAGCCTTAGGCAAATGTTTTATTTGAATATTGTGCTTCTGAGGCACCCCTAGACAATGTAAATTCCAACTTGCAAAATCAGTCCTTTAATTCTTGTCTTTTCTATCGAGTTTCTAGCAGAACTTTATTTTTTGCGAGTCCAGTGATGCATTTTGTAAGCTATTCTTTGTGGGGAGGAGAATTTCAAAGCAGAATGAGAGCGTGGGCAGTTTCATATGTATCTGCTTATCTACTGACTTTTACTGACCTTTTACCTTTTGTTAAAAAATGTATTGTGTAGCTCAACACAAGTTGGAAGAATGGTCATGCAGGGAGGAGCCTTCTTTTTGCCACACATAGCAAGCAGACTGATTTTTTTTTTTCACTTTCAATTTTTTTATATTTATAATGATGACAGAAGAGTGGAGTTTTCTGTCCTCTGAAAAATGGGCTGTATAGCACAGAAATACATTCTTGAAATACATTTTAAGGCATCTAGATAGTCTTGTCTCCTGGTCTCCAAAGCAAAAATCTGAGAACATTATTAATCTATAATAGGAAATTTCAGATATTTAGAATTAGTTCCTCGATATTCATTCAGAAGTCTCCAGTCACATGTACAAGCCAGACTACTCTCATCGGCAACTGTCATTTGTTTTTTCCAAATTCAATGAAGATTTTTGTATCAATCATTTGCTTACTGTTTTGTCTTGTTTATTCATTTTTTTCCTACCCTACAAACATATTCACACATTCAAAATAATAGATACCAACACTGTTTCCTCAAAAACCTCATTACTGAATTGGGAAGTCAGAGCAGAGTTTGATCTTTCGCAAATAAAACCTTTTTTTTTTTTTCCTACCATGGTAAAAGTAACATTGATGAATAAAATTAAAGGAGGAATTCTATTTCTCCTCTATAAAACTCATAATTGTACATTGTACTCTGGGTAGCACTGGTCTAAACATGCTTTAAGGGTATTAACTTCTGCTTTGTATAAACAAAGGCTAGCATCTTCCACAGACTTTGCACATAGCTTTGACTTAGATAAAATGAAGTCAACACAGAAACTAATGCCATTTCTTTATGTCATTCTTTATATGCATTTTAGCTTGAGTAGAAAGAAGGAAGAGAAATCCAGTCAAGTGAGATCTGGCTTATTGCACTGACTGCTGGAGCCACGTATTGTATTGCTTGTCTCCCATTGCTACTAGAAATTACATCTTGAACCATGAAAGCTGAGGCACGTGTTTCCTCTAGGCCTTAGAAGAAGAACTGAAAAGACAATTAAAATGTTTGCTTGGGATGCACACAAACTCAGTAGGGAGATCATATATTTTGAAGATATACGTAACAACACTAACACTCTTACAGACTTCCTGGAGAGTAACGCTTATCTCTCATATCATTTGAAGCATGAATTAGTCACTTTGTTATTCAGTTCAGCACAAGAAAGCAAAGTGAAGGGTCACTTCATTAAATTTCTTGGCACAGGTACAGGGCATGATTTAATGGCTTGTGGTAGCCGAATGTGAAGTTAGTCGCAGAGGCGGAGGGCCTCATAGATTTTCCTTTTATCGTTATTCTGTAGAATACGGTAGATAATTTCTAAAGCAAATATGCCAGTACAGCTGTTATGCTGTTGATAACCTGTCTTTCATCTGTGAAATCGCTTTTAGACTTGGTACCTGCCTTGAACATGAGCACAACATCTTTGCTACACTGCTGGATTCATTTGAAAGATACCCTGCTGCTGTAGCTTGGAAGGAGTGCTGTTGAATTTTAAGGGCTTTTTTTTGTATTCATCCAATGATCACCAAGCACAGGCATCAGTGACAGGATATTTACATAGCTGTTTGCAGAAATAGTAGTAGAAAGCATATGTTATAAAAGCGAGGAAAAGGGGATCTTTCTGAGCACTAGCCATCTTAAGTACCATTCAGTGGTCAGCTGGCTCTTCTCTAGTGTCTGTTTTAATAATACCTTCCCTACTTGCAATATTTTTTAATAGAAACATGTTCAGCTAATATCTACAAAGTAAGCAGATATCCATCCCATTTAACAAATTCAGATCTCTGTGCCCCCTGGGTTCATGCTTACTGCTTGAACTAAAAAGGGAGCTCTGTTATCTCAAGCCAGAAAACGAGCTTTCAGATTTCACATACCCTTTCTTAATACTATTTCAGAGTGATGTTTATCTCTAAAGAACCACACAATCTTAATTCAGAGGGACACTTACTGCAGCTTTAAAAGTATACCAAAATCTCTAATTGATCAATGCTGTTTCCAAGGTGCAAGTGCTGATTAAGGGGAAAAAAAAAAGAGACATCAATAACAGCATGATGATTTTAACTAGGATATGGGCATTGCCATATTTACATGAAGGGATCATGTGGTGCATTCAGTAAGAGCTGCAAAATTTTTTTCATACTTACTATCATATATATTGAAAAAACTAGGTTTTTAAAAGAGTAATATCTTCATTTTTTAATTTATTCATTCCCATTTCTAATAAGCAAAAATATACTTTTAAGTGTTATTTTTCTTCTATTCACCTTAGGAAGCTGAGGTTTTGGTTCTTTGTATGTCTTGCAGGTCATAAGATAAAAAAAAATTCTGAGCTATACTAACTCCTCATTTGTGTGTCCCCAAGTTGTCAGCAGAATTCCCTGCAGCATTCTCAGATGTCTGAAAGAGGGAGGAGGCATGGAGAGCAGTAAGATTATATTTATGCGAGCCATATCCTTGCAGAACAGAGAACAGGTTTCCTTTCCAAAACATTTTATCTTTGCCCAGATAATTAGTCTGAGCTCGGAACAGCAGGAGAAATAGTACATGCTTATTTTTTGCATCTGACTTTTCACTTTACCCTCATAATAATTTAGAGACATGAGGCATTCACTTTGCCTTTCTGGTTACCTGGAAATTAACTCATTATAGTTTAAGGAGGGGACCTAGTTTTACAGTTGCGCACATAGGGCTTATAGCAGTGATCTTTCTGTTTGGACATGTAGGGATACGGATACACAAATCCAGTACCTCTCCTAACCATTTGAATAGTGTGCTCTCTGCAGATGACATTTACCACTATTTAGAGAAGCTATGGTTTCCCTTTGGGACATACATTGAGCTAAGTTACAAATGACTCTGTCTTTTATTTTGATGTACCCACAGTGTGCTTTTAGTCTCAAACAGGCAATAACTAGTGTGAACACATATGTTGTCTTATCTTAATATAAGGTGGGGGTTTTTTTCTGTTTTTCTTTTAAATAAATGAAGAAAGCTTCTCTTTGGTGTCAGCTCATCTATTCAGGAGGGCAATAATGTCTCACTTTGATGTTTGCTGTATGGTCCTGTAGCATGAAGTCTAGAATTTACCAGTCCAGTATAAGTCAAGCAAACAAATGACCAAAACCAAAACATGTCCCGATACCAAACTTATAAAACTAAAACATTCAGGACAATAAAATTAAGGGCTTTAGAAGTAATGAAAATGGCTGATATGTAAAGAGACTGCAAATGCAACCACAGAAAAAGCATTCTTTTTAAATTTACTTTTCTAAAAAAATGTATTTTATCAGTACTTGATTGGACTTTTCTGCTCTTAAGTCTTCAGACTCACAGTAAAAGAGTAGGAAATGATAATGCTGTGGAATGGCATTTGCATCTCCATACTGAAGATTTACTCATAGCCCAAGTATGAATATAGTGTTCTAAATGGCAAACCCAGCAAGAGAAGCTTGACATGACAGTCACTGCAGCAGAAGTCCTTACACTCCTTTTTGGCTTGGTTATTGCATAACTATTATACAGTCCAACAGAGTGCAATCATCTCCAATGCAGCGTTTTATATGCATTACACAAGCATGAATTATTGCTAATGCAGCATGTCTCTCTTCTGCGTCAGTGCTCTTCTGATTATTCTGAGGACTAGTGTTAGTGTACTCTGTAAGTTTTTATGATATATGTTTTTTGCAGCTTGCATTGTATAAATGTAAATTGACAAAATGCAGCAGAGTTTAAGAGCTGCAGTGATGGAACAAACTGGTATAACTGGCAGAAGGGAAGTGTTGCTTTTAGCAATGGGAAAACTAAGTGTTTCTCTGAAATTGCCCAGAACAGATGTTCTCACACTGTTGTCCTTGAATCACTCTTGATCTTAAGGGCATTCATTTTTCATATGCATTGATTCTGATTTTTTGCTGTCTCTCCTTACTTTTAAATCCTCACTCAAGCACACTCAAAGATGGCTAAATGCATTCAGCACTTTCGTAATACCAGCTTACTTCCTTACTTGGCCACAGGCATGCTCTCTCACTGTTAACAGGAGAAATCATCCAAATACCTGAAACTGAGAAGGACGCTTATCCTGCCAGATGTTCTCTAAAAGACACTCCTCTTTAAGAGGGTGATTAATCTCATCCAACATTAGCCATGTGTAAGGCAGGTGTCTAACTTAGTTCTTTATGTTCTATTTATGAACAATGAGGAGAGATCAGAATCTCTTAGACGTATCTTGTCAGGCTCTGTCAGCTTCCAGAAGTGCTTGTTGCTCTCCATTGTCTCCAAAGAGGTCTTGATACCTAGTTTAGCCTAGACACTGGTTTTTTTTAAGCAGTTACAACTAGGTGAGATGAAGTTCATCATCAAGTATTACAATGTTGTGCAATAAATACAGTCCATTGTGACATAAACTCACTTTGCCAGTATGCTCAGCTTGTCCAAATAAAAAAAATTTAGAACCAGAGATCATTAAGACAAACTACCAGAGTGCCAAGACCAAGGGAATATTTTTAGCTCTTCTCAAAAGCACTTGAAGACCTGTACCTAATCTACGAGAATACATAGATCCACCTTCTTATTCTCGTTCTTCTAATAGAGACTCCTGGAAATCTCATATGGTAGTTGTAAGAATTAGAAAGAATTATTTACCTTTGCATTATTATTGCAGTCACATTTTGAATTGATAGTCTTAGGTTTGATATCCAATTTTTGCTTTTCTTGCTTTTTATGTTCATCTTTCCTAAACTAGTCTCATACAATATGTTTTGCTATAATCTCATGTGAGAAAGAAAGCTGAAAAACTTTTTTTTGGGGGGGAATATCCATGTGAGAAACTGCCTTCCAGCTCATATCTACTTTAATGATTTAAGTATCTCCAGTTTATGTGGTAACATGGACATATTAAGAGTCAGTCATACTGATTTATTCTAAGTTTCTACTTCGAGCTAGGAGCAGTGATTAAGCTCATTTGCATGGCAGAGTCCCTTACACCTTCAGCACGGTTTATTTGCAGGACTGGGTTCATTGCTTGAATTTGCATCTCTAACTTAGCAGAGGTATTCAGAATGTCATTATCTGCGTGCTTTGAAAACCATGCTAAAATCCTTTATTACTGAAAGGAGTTCAAAGCAATAAAACTTTAAATACAAATCCCTTGAGCTATTATGTAAGTGTCATATATTGCACAAAATTTAAATTAAGTAATAGTAATAATAAGGAAAAATTAGGCATGGAACAAAGAAATTTTCTATGCTAATTTAAATTTGTTTTCTTGTGTTTAGATCTGCAAAGTATCTTTGGAAAATGAGTTCATCTCCTTCTTAGTCCAGTGTTGACTTAATAGCTTTAACTTGACTGTCCATGTAAAATTTAATTTATGTGCTGGGGTTTCAACATCTTTCTATTTGGCACAAGCAACTCTGCTTTGTTTCTAAATGTCTTATAACAGTGTACTGAATGAATACTTTACTAGCATGACACATAAATCAGAGGAGATTCTGGATTCCTGTATTTTGTATCTCTGTTGTTTCTTGTCTGTCTAACAGTGTAAATGTTCATAGGAGGTTTAGATGGCAAGTATTTAACAAGACGAAAATCTTTTCCTTTTACTCGGCCTTCCCTGAAAGTTGCTCTGTATTTGTATACACATCTATATTGTGCATATATGTGTATTTGTTTTATATGTGCATTATATGCAGTACATATTCTTTCTTATAATATAAACTATTTATGTTATATATAAATACAGATAAGCTATTTATGATACATATAAATATCTGTATCACTTAGTTGCTCCTTAAATCAAATACAGGTGAATCCTAGCTTGGTGAATGCCATGCAAGTCTTTATCTGATTAAGTTTAAAGTAATTGTCTTAGCTTTCTATGACTGTGTTTAAAAAAATGGTTGATGAGATTCTCTTGCCTAAGTTAGATTTTTAAATGTTACAAGTCTACAGGCAAATCATCATATATCCTCTTTATAGCCACTGGAGAGGAAATAGATTAAATTAACTGGCTAGTGGGTGTGCATATTTTTATTAAATTTAAAAGATTCAATGTGATTAAATGAATTGCATCCCATGGACCTGGGTCATAGAACTAAGTCTCAGCGTGGTTTTGAACCCGTAGAACTCATTTCTGCCTCTTTACAAGAGAATTCTGCCTTCTGCCTCAGGTGTGACACTCTTTGCAGGCCGGTTTACAAGATATGATTGATTGAAAGATGAATTGACACAACACCTCTCTACCTTCTTTTTCTAAATCTGTTTATCCAAAATGTGCATGGCCCTATTCCTAGCTCAAACTTTTATTCAGATCATTAAGATATCTGCAGAAGGATAATTTCTGCAAGGAAAATTGAAAGTTCAAAAGCACAGCTATTGACTCAGGTTCTGGTCACAGATCATTTACTGCCGGTAATTATCTTAACTGCATCTTTAAACACATTTTTACTCTATAAAATATGCTTTTGCGATATTGGTGAATAGAGTTAATCAGTAGAATATAACAGTTTACCTTTATTCCGGTTTACCCATAGAATTAACTTACAGTTCCAGAGCCATAACTGTACCTACTATCCATTGACACACCTGTCCAATACAGGAAGCTGACGATCTATTTGTTTAATTCTTTTTCTTTTTTTTTTTTTTAATTTCTGAGATACTCTTAGATGAAATCAGAATTTTGTTGCAGAATAGTGTTATTCTCTTGAACAAGTTAATTAAAATTATTATTTCTGTGATTATGTAACTCCTTATCTCTGTAAATTGTAACTCCTGCATTTTGGACTCTAATAATTTTATTTTTCATAATGAAATTAAACTGATTGAATAGTTCTACTTCTTCTTTCCAGTTTTTCAATTTGCACTACCTAAGCTTAGGTGGTTCCTCTAAACCTTACACAGTTGTGCTTCTTTTTAGCTGCACGTAGAATTCATGGCACTTTCAGCCATCAAGTAGGAAAGCAGTGACATTTAGTATCATCAGTTTAATTTGAGGACTCATTCATAAAAGCACTCATTCATAGAAACTTCTAGTTTTGATTGGAATGACAATAGTGTCAATTCTTACCTTTTACAGAGCTTGCTGTACACTGAAAATGAAGAATTTCAGTGAGCTCCTCTATACCTGTGTGAAATTATAAAGAAGAGATAGAGGATGGCCAATTTGGTACAGGAGTATGTACCACACTTTGTTGAATTAACTTTATATATAATCTAATAATAAAACTGTAGGCATTTATGTTATTAACTCATTAGCCCATAGACATAAATATTTAAATATTAAGCAGACTTGAAATCCTATCATTGGCTAATGACACTGTTATAAGAATTTAAGTCAATTCTTGGACTTTTCTTAGCAGATCAACTGCTAGAACAATATGAACACCTCTACAGTCAGCTGATTTGTTTCTTCTAATTAATTGCTTTATTTCTGCATTTATTTTACAGGCTTGTGAAGATGATCTTTACATAGGGAACAGTAGCAAAGGGTAATATCTTAAGTTATTAGAAACATTACTGGGCAAAAATTGTTGAGACTGCAAAGTAGAAATGTTTTAGAAAAGCTGTTTTCCCAGCATTAGACTGTCGGATAGCCAATTGCTTATTTTAATAATTTCCAAATGGAATTTTTTTTTCATGTTTAAGAGATCTAAACATATGTGACAGCTGAGATGCTGTCGGATGCCAATTGTTAACATACACCTGCTTTTTAGTGTCCGTTGCTATAACTGAATGTAATTATAACTGAGTATACCTTTAAAGATGTGCAGGGGAATTTTAACATTATTCAATATTGCGATCTATCTCTATTTTTTTAAATAGCCTATTCTTTAACCTAAAATAGCTATTATTTTTTTTTCATTAATGTGCTTTCTGCTGGGCAACTGAGATGATCACTAGTCTCTGCCTTAAATAGACAGGAAATAAAAATGTTAGAGTTTTTTCTCAGTTAGGACCTCTTATGAGTGGTGACATTGGGAACCGGAAAGAATAATCATCAAGAATTAGGTTTTACAGAAAAAAAATCTATAGCATATGCGTAAGAATAGTCATAGATTCCTGACATTGTGGATCAGATTCAATAATATATATATCAGCTGCATTATACTAGCATTGAAACAGAAATCTATTCTAAATCTTATTTTACAGTACAGGCTACTAGGTACTTGCATCATCAGAGTAGTAGTGGGAGTTGATGAATTTGACCATTGATCTTCACCAGCTCTAAGACTTACAGGCTTGCTCTGACATTCAGGTTTAGCAGAAAACAGAATACAGAACTTCCCTCAAAGCAAGTGATTAGTATAATGTAAATATTCTGGGCTTTCTCTGTGATTAAGGAACAATTTATTTTTCAAGCTGTGGAATAGAAGGGATGAACTGACACATGGCTGATCTGGTATGCATATAACAAGCGCTAAACTGATTTAATCTTGTTTTGTAAATAAATTATACGCATTAAAATCATTTTATTATCAGACTTAGCTCCACTCCCTAATCCAGATTTTGTTGCTAGGATAGCTACTCTCAGTGAGCTCATTCCTTAACAAAGACAGTACTTAAAAACTGATGGAGAATTCCTTATCTCTCAGTAGATGTATTTGGCTTGCTGGGGTTTTCACTGGGATATCTTATTTCTATCCAAGATTTTCTAAAAAAAAAAAAGTGTATTTTTTGCTGTGCGCTGCATGAGCAATACCTGTCCAGATGATAAGTTGTGTCCTGTCATGGTAGATTACTCTGCATATGTGTGCACAGTTCGTGAACTCCAAAGCTTCCTTGCAGCTCATGTACTCTACAGGTGATATATTCTCCTTCTTGTCATTAGCTGACAATTACATTTATGGAAACAGCCTCTTACTCTCAAAGACATTCTAAGACACTGCAACTTTTGCTAATTGAAGCAAAGAATTAACAAAAAAGGAACACATTGGCAATATCATGTCATGAGCTAGAAGTAACATCAATATCTTGGTTTTGATTACGACATTGTCTTACTGTTCCTTTGTCTTATTTGCATTGTATTTGCCATCAGAAAAATGGAAATCATAGCTTAAAGGTATGTTGGAAATATTAGCTATTTAAGATTTGCCTAAGTGCTTTCAGAACGTGCCACAATGTGGTGTATAATTTCTGAGTTAGCTTGCTTTTTTGCTTATCTTTCTGAAGTTATAGCACAGAAGAGCTGTGAACCTCTACATCTCTCTAAGAATTTTTACTGACTATACTTGAGAGCTTGAGGTGACAGTAGCACTGTGCAATATTTTTAGGCAAGCTCAATCTTACAAACTGTAAATGCTTTAAGACAGAATGCATCATAACAATCAGGTAAATTAGCTGTTGCTCTGGCAAAATGCTTGCTGTTATGTGATCCTATACCTTTAAACATTGATTATGAAATCTTTCCCGTTTCATTGTGTGTTACTTCTCTGCATCCCATTATTTCCCAATACTTCAACAAAATATCTGATATGTTAGTGGCAGTGCTGTTTCTACACTTTTCCTCTCCTTTCACCTGTCAAACTCTTTTAATTTCATGCCACCATTTTAATACTAGGTAGATTGAAAAATAAAGAGAAAGTTGCGAAAAACTGTAACAGGACTTGGGCATCCAAGTGGAGTATTCAGGGACAATTGTCTAAAATCCCTAGCAGTAGTGATCTTCATTGTCTTCTTTTGCAACAGAGCAGGCCAAGCATCCAATGTGCTACTCCTACAATTCTCACTTCGATGCCTTTTTTTTTTCTTCTTTTCCTTCTCTTCCCATCAGATCTTTTCCTCTTCTTCCTACTCCCCTTTCTTTGTTGTCTCCAGCTTGTGAGTTTCTTACTGTTACAGTTTTAATGTTCTAACTTTTTTCCAGCAGCTTAAGTAGAAAATACTGGGGTCAGCCTGAGGCTGCAATGCTCTTTCTTGTACAGAAATTAAGAAACACAAACAAGACTGAACTTTTTAGCATTTGCTTCTACATTTTCAAGAGCTATGAAAAGGGAGCTGTGCAAACCAAGATGACACTTCCTTGCTTAATAATAATTCTTTTTATTTGTTGTCGCTAAACAAAGCAAATGCTTCACTGACTGCAAGTTTAAAAATCTCTAGGTAGTTAGAATAGGGAACTACAGCTGGAGAGGTTAAGTAACTTTTTTTTTTAAAGAACTCTTTCTGCACTTCTAAAATCTTCAAATATAGAGGACAAAGTATTGATTATTATTATAATCTATTTTCTTGAAGAAACAAAATAATAATAATAATAATAACTCTTCAAAATTAGACTAAAGCAAAATTCCCTCTCTGAATCTAAATTCTGAGAGATGGAAGGCTGGAGGAAAAGGATTTTAGAATATTCATAAGAAAATAAGGCTTTATTTTCACCTTAGTGACACAACACCAAGACTTAAACTATCTTTACTTGCCTGTCCTGACTCAGTCAGAAAACACACCTAAGTTTCTTGAAAACACACTTTTCAGCCTTGCGGGGAACTGTCACAGACACAGCACAGTAGTGATGACCTCATTTTTTCCTGCTTACTTAGTTATCTTTGGAAAAAAATATGACACACTCTCTGGAACCAAGACCTCAAAAATTCCATCTGCCACAGAAGGTGTGAAGGTCCAACTAGCAGGTCAGAGGGTCACGTCTTGTCAATATTTAGCTAATTCAGAAAGAGCAACTTAAACAGCAAAGACTGAAAAAAATCCTGCCTTAGTATGTCTCATTTAGTTTAATGTTTGGGACTCTTATCTTCAGACTCACCTTTGAATTTACTTGGGGAGTTCCGGAATGCCTATTTTTTTTCTATTAAAAAAAATGCTTTATTTGCTCTTAATAGAATGCTGTGTGAGGTCATTGTTTATAGGTAAAACAAAATATTTTTAAGTCCCTCAAATAGGAGAAGAAAACAAACTCTGATGTTTCGGAATCTGCAGGAGCGCACTACAAGCAGATCTGTCAAATAAAAGGGCAACAGCATTACCAACTCATGTAAACAAACCAATTATTTACTGATTTTAGTGGCAGAAAGGAGATAATTTTTTTTCCAGATTTAATGTAGAATGAAAAATTAGTATTTGCTGTGACGATGGACAAAGGATTTCCTTAGGAAGAGCCCTGCCCAGCACTTTTCTGTGGCTATCTGAGAATCAATTCTGGAACAATTGACAAACTCTCCTAATGCAGCTTGTGTACCATTCCAGTCAAGGAGGATATGCTGTCAGCTCACAAATTCCTGCTGACACAATTTGTCCATTATATACATAATTTTGTCAGCAAAGTCTAGAAGAGAGAGAGGTATAGGGTAAAGGAGGATTGAGTTGGAGATTAATTCAGTAAACTGGACATATACAAATAATGTATTCAAAGGCATTGAGGGAGGTGGCTGCTATCATTGTGAAGCCACTATAATCTTTCAGAAGTTGTGATGACCAGGGGAATTCTCCAATAACTTGAAAAAAAAAATATTCAGTTCATGGGGAGAGGAATTCTGGCTGCATACTGGGCTCCATTGATAAAGGCAAAAGCTCCAGGAAAGTGATTATTCATCTCTCCTCAGCACCTGGGAAGAAGTCTATTGGAGCACACTGTCCAGATTAGGCTCACAGCTCAAGGGAGGTACTGACAGACTATGGAGAGTTCAATGGAGGGCTGCTAAGGGGACTGGAGCACTTGAAAGACTGAGCAGCTAATGTGGATTTCATGGAGCTATGAAATTTTAAAGTAGATACAGAAATACATTAAAATCATTGCATGCTATCAACTTCGGTAACACTTCAGAATAACTGTTAGGAGAGCTATCACATATATATGTGCTTTGAAGTATGCAGGTACTATCTACATAATTGTACAAAAAATGGATTCACTCAGCTCTAACTTGAAAGCCAGAATCCTGTAGCACACCAGGACAAGGACATAACAGGATTAGGGCTTTCTCAAAGTACTTCTCATGTAGAAATGTGTGCAGTGGAAGTTTTCCTGCTAAACAGAGTTTCAATGTTATCTGCTGTTACATCTGCTGTCGCCACGGATCACTGGATCTGTGTATAGCAGAATGTGAACCAAAGGGCGTGTTTACAAAATGAATGGTATGGTACTATGTTTTTTACTTTTTATCTCAGAGCAATGAAATGTCATTAATACAGTTGTTGCTGGCATCATAAAGAAATGTTTTGTGATTCTGAACCAAATCTACCCCTTCCTTTAAACAAACTGTGCAACAGATAAAGACTCATTACTAGTTGATTCAGGTACAGAAAGCTAAAAACACTCATTCTGAAGGCTGATTTTTATTTGGCTTCTAGCTATTTGGCCAAAGAGTATGATTTCCCCTCTCCTCCATCAATTTTTTTCTCTGTGAGAAATTTTTCTTTGTCTATGTGGAAAATTATCTTACAATCTCAGACAGTATAAATTACACTTTCTTCACTGAAATCAGTAATCTATAGCAATTTATCCCACTATTTTTTTTTTTATTTCCTAGAGGTGATATAAAATGTTAAATAAAAAGGAACACCTAAAGATAACCTTGAATTCCTTAAAAATCGTGGTGGATTACTCTGGCTGGACAACAGGTACCCACCAAAGCCATGTTATCACTCCCTCTTCTCAGCTGGACAAGGGAGAGAAAACGTAACGAAAGTCTCATGAGTTGAGATAAGCATAGGGAGATGACTCAGCAGTTACTGTCATGGGCAAAACAGACTCGACTCAGGGAAATTAGCTTAATTTATTACCAATCAAAATCAGAATAGGATAATGAGAAAATGAAAAACCTAAATATTAAAACACCTCCCCTCACCCTCTCTTCTTCCCAGGCTCGACTTTACTCCCAAGTTCTGCATCTCCTCCCCGCCACCAGTGCAAAAGTATGAGGAATGGGAGTTGTGGTCAGTTCATCACACGTTGTCTCTGACGCTCCTTCCTCCTCAGAGGGAAGACTCCTCTCATTCCTCCCCTGCTCCAGATTGGAGTCCCTTCCACAGGCTGCAGTTCTTCACAAACTGCTCCGTCATGGGTCCCTTCTACAGGGTGGAGTCCCTCCAGAACAGACAGCCCAGTGCAGGCTCTCCACGGGCCATAGGTTCCTTCAGGCATCCACCTGCCCCAGCATGGGGTCCTCCACGGGCTGCAGGTGGATGTCTGCTCCTACGTGGACCTCCATGGGCTGCAGGGGGACAGCCTGCTTCACCATAGGCTGCACTGTGGGCTGCAGGAGTACATACTCCTCCTTCTTCACTGACTTTGGTGTTTGCATAGTTGTTTCTCTCGTATATTCTTATATCTCTCTCAAGCTGCAGTTTAATGTTGTGCAGCAACTTTTTCTCCTTCTTAACTATGTTATCACAGGGCCACCACCACTGTCACTGATTGTCTCAGCCTTGGCCAGCAGTGGGTCTGTCTTGGAGCCAGCTGGCATTGGCTCTATTGAACATAGGGGAAGCATCTCGCAGCTTCTCACAGAAGACATCCCTGTAGCCCTCTCGCTACCAAAACTTTGCCACACAAACTCGATACAAAACCCAAGCAAATATTTTAATTTAAATTAAGCACAGTTCTAAATTAGTCCACCTTCAGTGTTTTTCAGTGGACTTGTCTTTTAAGATGTCCAAGTTTAAAGCTTAAACCAAAATTTGGTAGAAATGAATCCTTTTGGCTTCAAACAAAATGATCTGAGTCAAAACTGCCAAACTCTTCATGACTCAGCAAGTTATTTTCATCCCTAATGTGTCAGTTACCTTTTTAATTTCAAGATCATTGCTTGCTTTTATTTTAATTGTCTTTAAGGAAGCTCTTACACAACGATCAGCCAAAAGATTGCCTGATTTATTTAAAATATGAAAACCAAGTGCGTTCTTTAACATGAGATGTGTCCTTACAACATGACGACTCCTTTTGAGAGGCTATAGTGCAGCCTCCTGGCTTAAGGGTATGAACATAATCCATGGGTGGGTTGATTTGCCATGCAGCTTCAATATTCTCTGCATACACCAAGGTTTTGATGCACCCAACTTATTTAGTTTTTGTGTTGCTTATGGCATTTCTTCCCTTCCACTGTCTTTTTTATATAGAGAACATAATCTATCTGTCTGTCTGTCTGTCCGTCTATCTGTGTCTTCATACCAGGTTGTTATTGGAGATGAGAAACAGAATACTTTTCATATGTGCTCATTATACTGCACATAGCACAGTGAAGAAATTATATCCTTTCCCCCCGCCCCCCAAACCTCATTCTCATTTTTGCAGGCAGATACAGAAGTTTTCTGGATGCTTTCATCTCCTAATTTCTATCTAATTATTAGATCTATTTTTCAATGCATTGATAGTCTCAAAAAAGCGATAATGCAGAAAAGATAAACACGGTTGTTTCTAAAGCAAATCCCAATAACAGACACTTTTAATCTCCTCCCTTGTCCCATCTTCCTTTGTTTTCTACTGTGGAAATAAACATGGTTATTTATTCACTATGAGAAAGGGAGAAAGACTGAACTAATAATGGTCCTATCCCAAAGGTGTCCTCATTTGTATCTGGTAAACAGACTACTGATCCAAGGCAAATAAAGCAAGAACATGAACACTGTTATAAGCAGTGCAAATATTGGAGATTAAGTGTAATTGAAAGTCCAGAATTTATGTTACATTTTAGCTGTTCATTACCACATACACTAAAGAAACATATAGCAAACTTTTGAGAAATGCTCTAAATGTTACTCTTTCTCATTTTTTTTTTATTGGCACAATGTCAGACACAGGATGAAATCTAAAGTATAGATGGCATTGAACAGATGCCCAGACCTCAGGGGATCAGGAGACAAAATATTTGTCCTGTTACCTGAGAGGACTGTGTAGAGTTTGTGCAATGCAGGGAGCCAGTAGAAGTTTCTGGAGCAAGGCTGAAGGAAAAGAAACATAGAAACGGGGAAATGGGAGACTTCTAAAAAAAATATTTGCCTTATAAAATAAAAAAAATCTCTATTTAAAAGTTTGCTGTTCCATTTTTTTTTTCTAGTAGTACTAGTAACTCAAAGCCCCTTTGATGTTCCTAGTATTTTCACTTTAAGAAAAAAGTTACAGGCACATCTGTCTCACAGCTCTGTCTGATACAGAGTCCCATCATAAAGCAATTTGCATTCTCTACTATCTTGGTAAGCTGCGACAAAATAAACCAACTTCTTGTCCTGGACATCTACTTTCATTTCTCAGACTATTGTAGAAGTTGCAATAGAGTATGAGCCTTTCCTAAGATAATTTGGGTGCTTAAAAAAAAATAAAATTATTTATGCTAGCCTTACAACTCACAAAGCAAGATCAAGATTTACTTAAGAAAATGTTCAGGCATGTGTAGATATTTCCAACACGTTCTCGAGGGTAAAAATGAACATTACCAGGAAAGCAATAACAATTATGAGATGATGCAAGAACACTAAGTTCTGTGCAAACTCTAAGTTGTTTGGGTGCTACTATATAGCAAAGAAAATGGAAATTCTTAACAAAGTTTCCTATCCTTATCAATAAAGGTGTATTAAAGACTTGAGATACACAAACATGTCGGTGAGTAAGGTTCTTGGTCATTGGCTACTATCCAAACATTACAAGTTTAACCAATTCACTATCATTTATAGAAAATTGTAAAGTTTTAAAATTTATATGTCTATATGAAATTTATATTAGCTTTTCTGTGATATTAATAATAATTTGTCATTAAGTTTCATGTTGTGCTGCATGGTTTTATAATTATACTCTAGCATAAATTTATACAATTAACCATAGAATTTTTGTAGTTAAGTTGTCAATGAGTTATTAAGAAACACTCAATATCAAAGAAAGCTGAGAAATTCAGAATAAATTGCTTGCATATCATCATCAATCTTTTAATAAAGTTTTTATTGCACTGAGGCTATTTATTTTATTAATATACCCTAAGTCTCAGTGTAATTTTTTTTCCAAGGCAATACATTTAGTTGTCCTTTGCCATTTTCGTTTTTTTTTTCAGTTTCAAAGTTGTCTTTGCCTTAGTTCAAAGAAACTTCTGACATTTTTGTATTGTTGTAATGCACTGTGAAATCATATTAATCTCTTTTTGAGAGAGAGCAAATGCTCTCACTCATATCTTATTATCCATTGGCATAACAAAACAGTAAAGTTACAAAAGTAAAAGCTAAAACAACAAGGAAAAGGCACAGCAACCAGAGAACTTGCACAGCTGCCCTAAAAAGGCTCCTACTAAAGTGGAGCACAGCTTATTCCTTTTGTCCATTTTTTTTTTCATTTTCTTTGTGGCTGGGAGATAATGTCATTCATTTCTTTAAAAATCGTTACTAATCTGATTCAATGGTTTTGCGATGAACACATTTATGTGACCATGGCTGACACTGACATTAAAATATTTTCTATTTAGATTTTCATAAAGTGAATTTTGTGTCATGTCAGTCTTTGTAACATTATTAAATATGTGTAAAATAGGCCAGACCCTTTTATAGTCTTTGATGGATGTTTGGAACTGGGAAATGAGATATGACCTGGATGATACAGAGTGAAATTCAATAGAGTTAACAGAGCTGAAGATGTCTATTTGAAAGCAAGTTAAAGCACTTCCATGACACATATTACATTTTATGAAAAAAGATGAATCTCAGCTCTGTATAAGTCAGCATAGATTCATAAGCACCAAGAGAAGTCGGTGGAGCTCTGTTTGTTAACTGAGACCTGTCAAGATCAGCAGCTTCAACTTTTTGTTTTCTTTGCCTTCCAGATGGAGAAGTGTCTATATTTTATGTTGTGATTGCATCACTGTTTTAACACAGATACTTGAGTCTGATTTCAGGTTTTGTTCCAGGTACAGTGAGTATAAATAGATAAATTTATGCAATTCCCTAAAATCAAGTTTGTCTGGTTTTGTGTCATAAGAAGTCTAAACAAGCTGCATAACAGTATCAGCGGTGCTTAGGCCTGTATCTTACAGAAACTATTCCAGAGGGACCTGGACAGGCTTGAGAGGTGGGCTCATGCAAACTTCATGAAGTTCAACAAGGCCAAGTGCAAGGTCCTGCACATGCGTTGGGGCAATGCCAAGCACAAATATAGTCTGGGAGCAGAATGGATTGAGAGCAGCCCTGAGGAGAAAGACTTGAGGTAATGGTGGATGAGAAGCTCAACACGAGCCAGCAATGTGCGCTTGCAGCCCAGAAAGCCAAATGCATCCTGGGCTGCATCAAAAGAAGCATGGCCAGCAGGTCAAGGGAGCTGATTCCCCCCCTCTACTCTGCTCTCGTGAGACCCCATCTGGAGTACTGCTTCCAGCTCTGAAGCCCACAACATAAGAAGGACATGGACCTGTTGGTCTAAGTCCAGAGGAGAGCCACGAAGATGATCAGAGGGCTGGAGCATCTCTCCTGTGAGTACAGGCTGAGAGAGTTGGGGCTGTTAAGTCTGGAGAAGAGAAGGTTCTGGGGACACCTTGTAGTGATCTCCCAGTATCTAAAGGGGGCTTATAAGAAACATGGTGAGAAACTCTTTAGTAGGGCCTGTTGTGATAGGACAAGGGTTAATGATTTTAAAATAGAAGGAAGGAGATTCAGACTGGACATAAGGAAAACATTTTTTACAATGAGGGTGGTGGAACACTGGAACAGGTTGCCTAGAGAGGTAGTAGATGCCCCATCCCTGGAAACATTCAAGGCCAGGTTGGATATGTCCCTGAGCAACCTGTTCTAGTTGAAAATGTCTCTGCTTTTTGCAGGGGGGTTGGATTAGATGACCTTTAAAGGTCCCTTCCAACCCTAATGATTCTATGGTTCTTTGAATCTATTCAAATTCATGACTGAAGTAAGAGGTCCTCTTTCTTATTCTGGATATTCAGGACTCATCTTTAGCGATCGTATCCACCTCTGTTCTAGAGACATTGGCTGAAGTTTGCAGTTAGATGATGAAAGCTCTGATTTATAAGAAATGGGATATTAATGTCATCCTGGTTTTGGCTAGGATTGAGTTAAATTTTCTTTCAGTAGCTGATGTGTTTTGAATTTCATATGTATAGAATGTTGATAAGCACACTGATGTAGTTAGTTGTTGCTAAAGAGACCAAGGACACTGTCTGACTTCCCAAGTTTCACTAATATGCAGGTACAGGAAGCTGGGAGGGATATAGCCAGAATAGTTGACCCAAGCTGGCCAAAGAGAGTATTCCATGCCATAAACACCACGCTCAGTACTTAAGCAGGAGAGGGGCTGGTGAGTTGGCTCTCTTTTTTTTTTTATCTCATTGTTTGGAATCGTTTCGGGATTGTTTACAGTTTTTTTTTTTTTTTTCATTCTGTGATTGTCTTTTGGGATGAGCTATATATGTATTATAATTATATATATATATATGTATATATTATTATCTTTTCCTTTGCTATCCTAGTAAACTGTCTTTATTTCAACCCATGAGTTTTACTTTCTTCCTGATTCTCTCCCTCATCCCCTGGGGAAGGTGGTTGAGCAGCTGTGTGGTACTTGATTGACTGTAGCTAAACCACAACAAGTGTTTAGCTAGAAAATATATTCGGATATTAATTTGTGATTTTGGATGAGGGCTCTAAAACAAGCAAACAAAGGCCACTTATTTGTTTTAATTCTAATACTGTTATTCTAGATGTTTTAGTGTAGGTGTTTCCCACCTACAAGATTCTGTATTACTTTAAATGCTTTCAATAACTATCATCATCTTTGAGCCCAGAAAATGTTCTTTAAAAAAACACTGTTAAATCAAAATGATGGCTTTAAATTCCACTTTGTACATGCATTATAAGATGCAGAAAGGAATAGAAAAATAAGGTGCTTTCTTATTACCAGATAAGCACTGACTGCACTAAGATGAGGGTACTTCCTACATGATTTTTGAGTTGCCCAATATTGTAATGCCATATTGATTCAGACATCTCAGCATCATTGCAATTCTTACTTTTATACTCACTATACACAGGGACATCTCATGATCAGTAAGCTAATTTAAACCTAGAACCTGTCTGCTGGATGTAAAACTTGGATTGGGCCACTATTTTTCTATTTTAATCTTTTTTTTTTTTCTGATGGTTTCACATCTCAAGATTTACTGTGACTATAATTGTTACAATTATTTTAAATGACTCTGCAATCTAACCGAAAAACCTACGGCTAATTGTGCCTTGGGATTTCCTTTTTAAAAAGTGAGTTCCAGGTTTATGAAAGGTTTTATATGGCTGAAAAATTAAACGCCAGCTGGCCATGGCTTCTGCTTGTTGTGTGTAGCGCTCTCCCTCCCTCTAATGGCAACACTATAGATACATTTCTAATTCACCTGCTGATTTATTGGTGGTGATAATGATCTTTAGACCAAGAAATCTTGATTATAGACTGTCTCCAGTTCAGTAAAGGTCTTCTTTTTTGATAGGTCATCATACCTTTATGGGTCTTGCTAGATGTGGGGGTTTGCTCTAGTTCTAGCTTTTCTCCTCTGCAGTTACTACTTATGCCAGTATGGAATAAACTCTGTTGCTGCATAAACTGAAAGTGTAGCACCTAATGTCTCTGGTTTTGGTGTCGTTGACTACCAAGAGGTATTTTTTTTTATCTTTTGAAAAAAAAATGCAGGCTGTTAGTCTTTCATCTTACAAGTTCTCCCAAATGAGCTACTCCGGAGTTTTAAGGACTTTAAGGGTAAGCAGGTTGTTACAGGATTAGCATATAGATATGGATTTTCTGTGCGCTGAGGCTTATCTTTATTGTTCCATATTGTGCAGCAAGGGAAAATGTCTGGGTAAGATCCAATCCAGTTAGGGCTGAGATGTAGGTGCCAGGACAGAAGAACGATGTGAGAATCTGTCAGAGATACATCAGCTTCAGTGAAAATGTTTGTCAAAAGCAGCTTGGGTAGGGCTAGTGCTTACAAGATTTACTAGAATTCTATTTTTTTTCCCAGTTTTTAATAGAAAATTAAAAATCATAACTATATATATATATATATGCCATTGCTTTAACTAGATGTATGAAGACTCTGTGGAGAGGAGTATTGCATCATAAGAAATCCTTGGGGACTGCAGCTCTAAGAAGTATCAATTTTATTATGCATTCTTTAGTTTTTCCTAGTTTTGTAGCCTCTTTTGTTTACTGTCTCGAATTCTCTTTCTACCTCTCTTGCTGAGCTCAATATTTAGGTTTTTTTTTTTTTAAAAAAAAAATTATATTTTAAAAGACAATAATGTATTTGTTCTTGTCTCTTACATTGTTGAGTCATGATGCCTTGAGGAAAGGATAACAGAACCATCAGAAAGTAATCTAATTTGATTTTATTAAAGTAACAATCACTTTTACTTAGAAATTACTTTCTTTCCTGCATCCCTCCCTTACTATTTTTTTTAAAGCATTTAAAACAAATTCTCTGTCTATTCAAATAATATGGATTCCTAGGTCTGATTCCGTGTTTATTTTATATGCCAGGATTTTGTATAAGGATTCTGTACATAATCACTGTCATGCTGCTTTTATTCCTATAAGGATTGAAGGACTTGATGCAAAATTAATTTTAATATGGTTCTTCAAAGCAAGTAATATGCTACTAGTTGACACGTAACTTGCTACATCAGCTGGGATTTTATGTAGTACGACTAGTGAGCAATGACACAGTACTTATACTCACATTACATTGAGTTGTGTCACATTCATACTAGATACGTGGTGAATTAATCTGCTGCAGTTTTTCCACTAGCAAATAATGATTACACCAAAGTCATTATGATTTCAGCCTTTTGCTGACATTTGTTGTAGTCTCAGTGACATGCTATTACCCTTGTCACAATTTGGTGTAAAATATCTCTCATTCAAACACCATTTATTACCCTTGGGCTAGGCTTGCATTCACTACATGTCAGTAGAGGGGCAGAAGGTCAAATCTCAGTGAATTAGCTGTCCTTTGTGAAAAAATAACTCATCTCAGAAGATAATTTACCTCTAAACAACAGTAACATTTCCATTTTTTTTTTGTAAAGTTATATTCTATTTGGCTTATATACTGGAAGACTCACTTACAAAACTTGTTCACACTTTTTCATATTTCCTGGGTTGTCCCCAAATACCAGTTTGTGCATACTGATCACTGAGTGACATTGCCTGAATGCATAGTATTGTAGTCTCAAAAGCACACACACACTGCATTTTATTCCTCTTCTTCCATCAATGGTCCAGTGTCAAATTTTATTTGGGAAAAATATAGCCTCTTGTTTTCATAAACCATATCTTTATATACCAAATGAAACCAATTGTTATTTGATTACCATTTTTAAAGCCACCTGTTACTAAAAAAATACTGTGAATTTACACTCTGATTGCAATTACATTAAATGTAATTTAAACAACTGACTCATGCTGGAGTTTTATGCACCTGGTTAAGTAGGCCCCCCCAAATATATAAATATGTCTAAACTGTGGGTCACTTCCTAGCACATAAGGCTGCTTATATGGTGTGGCCATGACTGTGCCTCAGATTCTTTCTCTGAAACACCTGGGTGACAGGTCGAAAAAAGAGCTCCTCGCTTTCAGAGATCTTAAGTATGTGGTATAATTTCTAGGTCAGTGGCATGGTTTCATGATGGATTGGAATTTTCTACAATTAGAAGATCCTCCTGGATGGCAAGATATGCTTGTTTCTATAAGGTGAGAGGCTCAAACTGATTACTTTCAGTGATGAAATTACAGTTGGGTCCTGGATCTGATGTTTCAATCCCTATCTCACCCCTTGGTGCTATTGCTCATATTGAGTTGGGAGCACTCTTAGACCTCACTTACACAGGCTCACATTCAGTGATCCCAGCCAACCCTGTGTGAAGGCACATGTGAATATAAGGGGAGATTAGTTCTCTGCTCCTAGCCTGGCTCCAGCAGCTATTGAAAAGAAAACACTTTGTGTGGCTTAAACTCTTTGAACAAGCCTGATTTTCCGTTAACTGAGCAAGATATCTAATTACTGGAGCACTATATTGTAAAGCCTTACCTCCTTTGGGCCCATTTTAAAAGAAAACAGTGTGTTTTGCTGAGTTTTCTATAGGGATAACTAAAGCGTCTGCTCTCAGAGGAAGATGCCCTCCCTGTACTTCCGAATCCTTGATCGACGTAGGCTTCTGCTGACCTTCTAATGACCTGCACTCTGCCTCAGATTTGACCAAGAGGTGGCAAAGGACATATGTCTTTGTTCAGAAACTCTATCTGACCCTCAGTTGCACTTTTCTAGATTACTCTTTCACATGCTTATCTCTCCCTCAGCCATGAGACAGAGGATAGCTGACTTGCCCGCAGAATCTGGGAGCCAGATGCTTCCTTCATAGGAACCATGACAACAGTTACTTTGTATGTACTTCAAACACTTTTAAAAACTAGCCTTAAAAGATGTATATGCCTTTTTCAGGTTTAACTCTTTAAGACTTGCCTTGCAACGTACAATGGCTTCTCTCAGACTCAGTAAAAGTAAAGTAATTTTAGGGAGAGTTGGTGAATTCCCTTGTGTTGTGGTTTAGCCCTGGTCACCGCACAGTTTCTCACTCCCCCTCCCCAGTGGGATGGGGGAGAGAATTGGGAAGAAAGGAAAACTCAGGGGTTGAGATGAAGACAGTTTCCTGGAATAGCAAAGGAAAATTACAGTAGTACCAGACTATAAGGATGCTAAAATATAAAAAAAATGAAAAATGCACAATTTCTCACCACCTGATGTCCCAGCAACCTATATAGCTCATCCCGAGCAGCAATCATGAAAATGAAACAAAGCAGCAAGCAAAGGAGAGAGAGGGAGAGAGAGAGAGAGACTAAGGGATCCAGAGATGCACCCACTCTGCGCGCAGCCCCCACTTATATACTGACCATGATGTTTACAGCATGGAATACTCTCTTTGGCCAGTTTGGGTCAACTGTCAACTGTCCGTCCGAGCTTCCTGAACCTGCACATTAGCAAGAACTGGAAAGCAGGACAGGGTCCTTGGTCTCTAGCCACAATTCATAACATCAGTGTGTTTTATCAACATTCTTCACATACAAAATCCAAAACACACTGGCTACTGAGAGAAAAACTAACCCCATCCCTGCCGAAACCAGGACACCTTGACACAAACCACATCCTCATTTCCTGACTTTTGACTATCTCTATGAAATTAAAATAAGACAAAAATCCAAGTTGTTCATAAAAAAATATTGCACCTCATCTAAAAAATTTACAGCTTTGATTCTAGGTTTCAGCCTCATGTAAATTAGTTTGATATAAAAATAAGTCAGGTGAGTTACAGAGACTTGGAAATCAGGGTTAATAGTGGAACCCACCAGCTTTTCTACAACATTTTTGATCAAAATTAATTGTTGTCAACGGTGTGATCTGTGCAGGTCTTAAATTTATGAGCTGCTTGTAGGTGTGGTTACTATTGTTGTAGGTATTTTTGAGCCGGAAATAGCTGGGAGTAATTAACGATCTTCGGGAAAGGAGATATTTTGTTTTCATTGAAAGGGACTTAGTAGGAATTCAGGCAGTGTGACATAATTTTTTTCATTAGGATAAGAAGCTCTTACTCTTTTGCTGTAATCACCTCCTCATGAAAAAAGCTAGAGCTCGGTCCTGATTATCTGTAGAAATGTACATGGCCCTGTTAATGAGCACTGCTTCTACACTGTTCTCTAATAACATTACATTTTCCCACCAAATACAAGTTAAATACATTTAAAAAAAGTGAATATTTTTCTGTAAATTTCAGACTAAAATGTTATATACATGTGTAGTGGTTTAACTCCAGCTGTCAGCTGACCACCACACAGCCACTCACTCACTTCCCCCTGGTGGGATGAGGAAGAGAATCAGAAGGGCAAAAGGGAGAAAACTAATGCATTGAGATAAAGACAGTTTAATAGGTAATGCAAAAGCTGTGCGTGCAAGCAAAGCAAAATGAGAATTCATTCACTATGTCCCATCGGCAGGCCGGTATTTAGTCATCTCCAGGAAAGCAGGGCTCCATCACATGTAACAATTGCTTGGGAAGACAAACACCATCACTCTGAATGTCCCCCCGCTTCCTTCTTCCTCCTTCCTCCAGATTTATATACTGAACATGACCTCATATGGTAAGTAATATCCCTTCAGTCAGTTGGGATCAGCTGTCCCAGCTGTGTCCCTTCCCAGCTTCATGTACACCTGGTGGAGTGAGAAGCAGAAAAGACCTTGACTCTGTGTAAGCATTGCTCAGCAGTAACTAAAACATCTCTTTATTTTTGAACACTGTTTTCAGCAGAAATCCAAAACATAGCCCCATACTAGCTACTGTAAAGAAAATTACCTCAGTCAAAACCAGCACATCATGTCTTTTTCTAAGTAAATATACATATAACATATACTTGTATCAAGTCAAAGACATGGTTAGAAGACATGCTGGCTGAACAGTTAAGCAATAGTACAACGGAAGCATACTTATCTGTAAGCATAGATGAAATGTTGATGTGAGCTTATATAGATTGATTTTTGGAAAAAACATTTGTTAAAACATAAGGAGTGATTTTTAAAGAAATTGTTGCTGTAAGATCTCACGAGTCTGTAATCCTGACATCCAAAAAAATCATGTAGATTAGTTACTAAGAAACAAAAAATACTAAAACAAGAGCCAAAGGAGCTTGCCTACTGTTTTTAGGTGACCATCATGTGATAAGAAATGATTACAGGCTTTCCCCTTTCTCCAGTGGAAGATGGGAGTATGCAGGCATGCAGACATAGAGGGACCAAACATGCAGATAGCTAGGCTCTGTCTGCATATCCTTTTCCCTTGCCCCCCAAGCAGACAGCTACCTTAGGCACCTTTCTATTCTGATTAAGCCTTGAGTCATTTCTGACTTTAGGGTACTGCATGCTGAGCATACTGATTTTAGTTAGCTTACTTCAGAGGGTACCGACTTCTTTAGATCTTTTTGTGTGCTGTCTACCTCTCTTGTATAGAAAGCCTAAGCAAATTCCACTGGAAGGGTGAATTGCCTATAAGTTACACATATATAACTTATGATACTTTGATACATAACTTTTAAATAACTAAACTTTTATGGGAACTGGCCTACTTTTTATACTGACCTTGTTAGGAGTTTTTCCTGAAAGTTTTGTACTGTACCCTTGAAAGTGCTGTCGGAATATAAAGTATTATTACGATAAAAAGTGCACCATTATTTATGTCAGCAGAAAATCAGGGGTTAAATGGTTGATGGCTCCTATTCCATTCTCTACTGGTGAAACAGGAAAGAATGATTGAATTGGGAATGAACACCAGAGTGACCATAGAAAATAAAAAAAATCTTAGAGGTTTTCAGGACTAGACAAAATCATGACTGACCTGTCTAGTGTTGGCAATACTTCTGCCATGAGTGGAAGATTAGGCAAGAAGACTCCCAGAAGTCCATTCCAACCCAACATTTATCCCATTCTATGTTTTTTACAGTGCTCCTAGAGGGTTTTTCTCCTTTTTTTTTTTTTTTTTTTTTTCTGAAGCACTAGTGAGAATACCAAAAACATTCATTTATAGGAAAGCAAATATCAAAGACTTAATAAATATGTTAAATATAATATTGTAGGAAGAAGAGTTCAAGACTTGTGAGGAAAAAAAAAGGAGAATCTCAAAGACAAACTCATGTCTAAGGAAGAGAAGTGTGTCATGCCTTTGAAGAGAGCTAATTGGAGTGGAAGTAGTTTGGATACAGTCCTAGGATGAGAGGTAATGGCCTCAAGTTGCGCAGGGGAGGTTTAGATTGAATATTAGGAAAAATTTTTTTTACTGACAGAGTGGTCAGGCACTTGAACAGCCTGCCCAAGGAAGTGGTGGAGTCATCATCCCTGGAGTTGTTAAAAAAAATGTGTAGACATGGCACTTCAGGGTGTGGTTTAGTGGACACGGTGGTGTTTGATTGACAGTTGGACTGGATGATCTTGGAGGTCTTTTCCAACCTTAAAGATTCTATGATTCTATGATGGGTGCCTGAGATTCAGGTAGAGTTGTTAAAAGCTTTACAGCTAAATGCTAGGCAATATACCAGCCCTTGTATCTGAAGGAAATTAGGGTTATCTGCTTGCCACCTTGAAAATATACACAGAAATTCACTGGCCTATGAAAACCAAGCTACCTGTACAGGAGAATTGTAGATGCTAACTAGATTAAATCACACTAGTATGTTTGACTGACAGTATAAACTTAACTTACACAGTGGCTGGAAGCTTAAAAGTACCACTTATTGTCTGTAATCAAACTGCAATATCTCACCCTTAATGAGGTTATGGCAGGAGAATGAGATAGGCTTGTGTAAATGTATCAGGGGAAAATCAGTACCACTATAAAGTAGGTCCATTAATAAATGAGATGGAGAATTAAATTACTAATGACTTTGAAATGGCTGAGATAAAGAAATTCTGTGCCAAAGCTGCCTTTAACAAGAGAAATAAAGTTAGGTCAATTAGGAATGCTGGAAAAAAAACCCCACAAAACTGTCAACTTACTGTGACAGAACAACTAAGGAAACAAATTGTTGAACATGACTGCTACCACTCAATAAAATGAGATACTCTTTAGTGTGCCTGCAGTACTAAAATACCTCTTGTCCTCTGCACTGGTTAATACTGGGACTGTAATTCCAAAACCAACTTAAACTGTCAATTTTATCAAAAGAGATCGGTCAATCATGCCTTGTCCTCTAGATCGCCTCACTCATACTTTTTCTAACGCACTGTCCTCTTCCTTGTTTTGATGGAAGTGTTTGCACTGTCTTATGGCTAAATGCATTTTTGTAGTTTTCCACTGAGGCAAATAACTTCTACAGAATACTGAGATTTATTAGACTAAGCAAAACTAACTCAGCTGTATTACTTCCATTAAACAAACTAATTTGTCAGTTCAGGTATGTCTTCATGGCACAGCATTCATTGCACTGTTTAGATTTACTCTAGTTAGATGTTAAGCTGAAGATTTCTCACTGGCACTGGAGTTGGCACTAATAACCATCTTTGCTTTTATCAGCTTTTCTTGTAGATGTTTCCTCCATACCATGCCTTTCGTTCTCTCCTTTTCTACTTAGGTCATTAAATTCTATCTGAGCAATCTTATCCTCCCAATCACGCTCTCCTGCCTTTCTTATATCACTTTTAACTCTCTCTTCTTTCTGAGGAATGTGGTACATTAGGAAGATTCATTTGGAAATGAAGTTCTCATCTTTTTCATCATATTTGTCATACTCATAACAAACATAAAGTGCACTGGACTAATGTAATCTTGAAACAATCACCCTGAGAGGTGTGAAATGTCTCTCTTTATTGAGAGTTTCCTGTTTAAATATCAAGGTGGTTAATGATTGTAAGGGGCAGTAATTTAGCAGAACCATTTCGGTGATTTTATAATTCTCAATTTTTGATGCTGAAAGACCAGACTATTATCTATTCAAATGCAAATGCTTTTAAGCTGCTTTTCTGGCAACTATATTAGTTCTGTTGTTTAGTGTAAACAAAATAGGCTGAATGATTAAAACCAGAAATGTTAAGGCCGATACAGAGAATTACACTTTTATACCATAGAACCAGAAATGGAACAAACATTAACTTTATTGCAGTATTTATTAGCATGTTGTATTCAAGGTTTTTAATTTACAATAATTTTTCACACTATTCTAATTCTACCACAGAGATATTTCAATGAAAGCAAGGAGTCATAAATCAGAAGCAGAGAATGATCTTTCCTAGAAGAAGATTTAAAAGAAAAAAAAAACAGAGAAATCAAAAGACAGCCATGAGTAGCCTCATTTTTCTGCCTCTCAGGACATTTATTTTGTTTCTAAGACACTTTCTGAGCCATATTCATTAGCCATTCCTCATCTAGTATTCCTGTTCCATTTTACCTCCCCCACAGAAGCACTGTTATTTCACACCAAGAAATGGTTGCTGGTTGGGGAGGGAAAATCAGAAGATGAGAGACTGCAAACATTGTCTTTCTGCTCCCAGTTATGGGGAGAGGATGCCGTATGGTGAGAAATCCTTTTTTTTGGAAACTCTCTAATGGATAAAAGGAGAAACACAGTATCAAATACTGAGAATTATCTCAGACTAGAATGAGAAAATAAATGGTTTTCCAGCTGCTTTAGAAATAAGTGTGATGGATTTCAGTAACTTCCTTGTGAATTCAAACCTCTTGTGCACTGCATAGCTTGTTGAATATTCAGATAGCCTATAAAAAAATTACCTGAATACCCCAAATAAAGAACAGCACCTAGATATGTCATTAATAAAACATTTTGCATCTGATGTGAAATCTAATGAATGATGGAGAATGATCAGTAAAAGGTCAGACAAAAACTTGGATAATGTTAAGCACATCATTTTGGATTCTCATTTGCATTAATAGTTCTGTGAATTTACATTCCTCTTTACAGTTGCTTTACATTAAAATGATAGTGTAAGGTAGCCTTATTATAAATGGAAAAAAAAATAAGAGACATATACTCTATAGCTAATGTTGAAAACATTGCTAATATTAAGAAGCCAAGGAAGGAAGTCAAAGGAAAATGATAATCAGATCTCTACTAGATCTGACAGAATCTAAGAAACATGTGAGTTTATAAAAATGAGGCTCCTGAATTTGACTGAAGCACTTTGATATTCTCCTTGAAGTGAAGATCAGTAAAATATTACTCGAAAAAATCCCTAAATACCAGAACTCAGATCAGCATTGAAATCTGTAATTCATACCTGACTCTTTATTCAAATTTATCTTGTCAAAAGAGTCATATTGTATCATATTCATCACCTTAATCATATTATAGCATGTTTGGAAGAAATCTATTAATAATCATGTTTTGGAACTATCAAAAGTTCTGTTCATTGAAGCAAGAGTAAATAATGTTAAAACACACTGAAAGCACTGCTTGCACAGTCTTACAAGAAGCAAATTTACTCTCTAACTCCCACTCTGAAGGAAGATTGTTACGAACAGGAAGGAAGACTTAGAAGGTTCCTTTCAGTACGTATTAAAATATTTGTCAGGAGTTTTAATTACATCTCTGTTGTTGAAAATTCATGTTTTTTATTTCTTCAGCAGCTTTGATAGCAAGAACAGGTAGAAAAAAAAGTTTTGTTACAGGTTTCAAAATGTCAGATTAAAAATTAATTTTAGTTTTACATTTATCTAGTCTGCAAAGGTAAGAGAGTGGTAGGAATGTACTCACTCATGCAAATCAAATGTACTCATCTACATTCATACTAATGATGTGTATTATTAAAACCATGCTGTTTTCCTGTAAAAGTATCTGTACCTATTAAAGCTCTTTAGCATTATTTCGTACACAAAAATGTTTGTACTATATAGTCATCCCCACTGTGTGTCTTTGCAGATTTAATGTGGGAAAGATATACTAACATTAGTAATTCTTTTTGTTGAAATATGAGAATCAGCTCATGCAAAGTCATTTATTTATGTTGTTATCTATCCAGTCATAGGGAAAAATTCCTTGATTAAATTCCTGGTTTTATTTATTGTTTGCATATTATGCAGCTACTGAAGTGAAAAATATGAGGTGGGTTTTTCTTTTTTTCTTAGACAACAAATTCAAGCTTTACAATGTGACTTTGAACCTACACACGGAATTATAAAAAGGTAAACAACCTTTGAATCTCTGTGATATAATTGTACAGACAAATAATTTTTGCAATGATAGGAATTTCAATAAAGATTTATTTTGCTATCTAATGTATCTGTTGTCACACGTATGATACCAGCCATTCTAATTATATTAAAATTTCTCCACCTGTTTGACTAATAGAAAACAAGATAAACATTTGCTTACAATTCAAATGTATTAATATTGTGATTCAAAATACGAAACAATATAAAGTGTTAGACAGAGCAGGATACAGTTTACAGCTTGAGGCACCTAGATCCAAATATCTGTATGTTTAGCTGGGTCAAATGTACCAGTCCTATGCATAAGTTCTGTGTACTGCTGGGTATTGCAGGTAGTACAAGGTGACTCTTTTCTTGGCAGATGAAGCTCAACCATGTCCAGTTCAATCAATATGTTCAGCTGTCCAGCCACTGGACATCTCTTTTCAGTTGATACTAATAACTCTACAAGGCTTAATTCAGTTGACTAAACATAGGTGTCTAGTGTAATCTGGGATGTCATAGAAAATCTGAGACATCATGTTAGAATTGTAGATATACCATGGGGCATACAGGAGACTGTGTGGACAGTGGAGATACCTTAACACATCTCAAACAGCACTAAGTGCTTACGTGTGGCCAGTTGAACTAGACATCCAGGGTCCATCAGCTCTGTTGACTAGAGGCTTGATTTAGTTATCCACACATAACGAGTTTAGAGGTGGGACTTATTTGCCTAAACATAGATGACTTGTCTTATGAGATGCCCTAAGGTACGTCTCCAGACCTCTGGATGCTACTCTACAAGGGTATGGCTTCAGAGTCTTCACCAGGGAGATATCTCAGGTACATGACATCTCAAATGACACTGGATGCTATGCTGAGGTAACATAATCAGAACTTAATGTCATTTGAGACAACCTAGGTATCCACACTGGGCTGGCAAATACGACAGGAGAAGCAGGGGAGAATCATACTCTTAGAAAATAGCACCTAGAGCCAGATGCGATAGCTTTTCACTGGTGCTAGAAGTGGTGCTTTACATAATTAATAAAAACCCCAGACATCCACTGCTTATAATGAGAATCTATACACTCAGCTCTCAGATAAAAACATATATATAGATGCCTGAACACAGATGTCTTAACCTTGTGATCTGAATTCTATTTAAAAGGAAGTCTAAAAATATTTATAATTAAAAAAGGCTGAAAGATTGTTAGTATTTTGAAACAGGGACTATAATTCTATGTGTCTGTATCCTAAAATGGTATCTTGGGATGGCAGTTTGTAGATATTAGAATTAATTGAAAAATTAGCTAATAAAATATGATGTTAACTTATTTTAAAATTACTTCCATTCATTTTTCAGTCTTTCTACAGATTTGTCTCTCAGTCTTTTCTACCATAATATCACTTGCAATTTCTTTTTCTGCAAAATAAAGCCAAGATCTCTCATCTTTTGAAAAGTATTTTGGCTATCTCTGAAAGTTAACTCTAAATTAATACATGTTGAGTCTCCCTGGTTCCCTTCAGCCTAGTCATTATGTTTGCTGAGATTTTGAAGGTTCAACTGGTCTAGCTGACCCAAAGCAAGGATGACAGGGAATTGCGGGTCTCCTTGTGGTGCTCTTTGTAATGAGCGAAGCTGAAGGAATCATAAAATGGTATACACAGTTTCTTACTGCGTGTCCACAAACATAATAATTTTGAGTAAGGCTGGCATTTACTCACATATCTCTTGCTTACATTTGGTTAGGCTTTATGGTTTTGTCCTCTTTGTATTTAAGTCCACAGGCAGGTCTGGCATATGTCTATACTGATAAACTGACAATGTCCAAAGGGCAGGCTCTGACACAGGACCCTGATTTGGTCTGTATATGTAGGTTTTTGCCCAGTCCAAAGATCAGTTTTGGTCTGCTTCCACTAGCCTTCTCCAAAATAAATTGTTTTAAAAGAAACTAGCCCTAAGCAGTGCAGATATATGCCAGTTGGTGTCAGTTGGTGTTGGAACCAGAGATTAGTTCATGGCCCTCTTTTACTTAATGGTGTAGCATAAAACCAGAGAGACTATGATCTTTTTTTGAAATACTCTCCTTTTCCCCAGGATAGTCTTTTTAAGCTTTGCTACAATTCATAACAGCAATTGCTTTTTTTTTTCCCAATGCAGCCTTCAGAGTAACGTTTTTGGTGAGAGTGAGACTAGTACAGCATCTACAGTCTATCACATTGTGAAATGGAATGTGGTTCACAGATATCAACTCTGACAAATACTGGAAAGCCACAGTGCAGTGATATGAAGACTGTCTCCTGAGATTTGGGTACAGTATCAATTTACCTGTAAGCATGTGTAATTGTACCTGAGATAGTTCATATGTGCCCAGCTCACTGTTACATTAATGGTCCTGGATATGTTCTTCAGTGATGTGCTCACAACCTCATTTTGCTATCTCTAATGCAACTTCAACACGTGGTCGTATTAATGGCAGAGTTTAGCTCCATAGTCCCAATCTTTCTCAGCAAATTCATATTCCTTGGAGTTTGGAGGTAAGATAGGGGGAATACGTTTAGATTAATCTGCAACTGCTGAAGTACATGTGGCTTAAAATAATGTGTATAAAAAATTGCCTGTGATGGAGAAAGAAGCTCTCATAATTATTGCTGTGTCTAAGCCATTGAACAGAAAACAGAAAATTCTGTGCCATTCTGCCACTTGAAATGGTCACCCTGACACTTGATCAAGGAGGCATGGCATCTTTCTCTGTTGAAGTATTTGATAGAGAGCCTGGTTACTCAAGCAATTTAAAAAAAAATAGTATTTCATATATTTAAAAACACTGCAGGCTCAGATTTAATTGGGTTTTGTTTGAAATCCAGGACAATTAACTCTGGAATCAATACATTTTAGAGAAAATGTTTTCAGTTGCAGCTGCAGGCAGCTTTTTCTGTTTCAGATATAATAGTTGTAGTTAATTATCCAGTCAACAATAATTCTATTTAGTCTGGGGAAAAGAATTCTGGCTTTAATTTTCAAGCTTTAAACAAGCATACACTGGAACTTAAGTCAGTGACCATCTAATGAGAAAACAAGCAATGTCCTTAGAAAATAGATTTCACTCCTGTCTTCTAGGGCTAAAATTTAGGTTTAAACTTGCCTTAAGAAAAAAAGCAAATGGTATTTTTAGTAGCTACAAGGAAAGCAATATGAAGCGAGGCTGGGAAAGGTCATGCCTTACGAAAGATCACACTTGACATGGGAACACCTTGAGAGATTTCCATTGGAAAAGTAGAAACAAAGACACAGGTTTGTTTCACTACAAATGTTTTACAATCAAAATACACAGGAAATGTTAAAATCATTGTATTTTGAGATTGTTTATTGGATTTTTTTTTTAATTCTGAAGGGAATTAACTGCTCATTTTGAAATATCTAGCAACACTGCACCGCTAGCACTGGAATTGAAACAGGAATGGAATAAAGCTGCAATACAGTAGGTGTATCAAAAAGAAACTTTTGCTTTCCAATCTAATCTGCTTGTTATCATCTTCTTCAAATTCCTTTCTTTAGAAGGCAAAAGGTACAGTAATATTGCAGGCCTATTTTACCGACTGTATATATCTGAAAAGGAAGAGTTCATAATAGAAAAACAGAATAATTCTGGCATTTGTACCCTGTTTTCTTTTTTTTTTTTTAAAGAAAAAATCCCAGTGTTTTTCTTCCTGTCCCTCAAGCTGCTTTCCTAGGCTGTGCCTGAGATGACCTGCAGGTGAATGCATTGTGTTTTTCCTAGAGGAACTCATTGTTTAGATTTAGACCAGACTTCTATCTGCCCTGTGCATCCAGGTTCCTCTGTGTGGAAACCAGGGCTTGTAGGAAAAGTGGACAGAAAGTGGACAGGTGAGGGGGAAACTGCCCTCATTCTGACAGTGTTGGGTTGTATGCATATGGACTGGTAGTTTCACCATGCACCTCGTCAGTGCTTTTTCTTTAGTTGGTTCTTGCCTGCAGGATGAAGGTGTAATTAAGCAATGACCAAACACACCCACACCCCAGAAGGTGTAAAGTTGTGGAGGGTGTGGAGTTCCTGCCACCTCAGTGAGTATCCACGGCTCCTCATAGTCTAATGAAGCTGAAGCTGTACCCAGAGTTCTTGCTTAGTGTAGTTAATCATTACTATCCTGCACGTGTCTTAAAGGTGATAATCTTTTCTCCAATTACATCCTTATGTCTACCTCATTGTAAGAGCACTGCCTTTAGTTCATCCTTTCTGGAGGACAGGAGGGAGGGGAGACTTTTAAATCTAGCCGTCTGTTATGGACACATTTATATTTCACTAGTTCCATCTCCTCTTTATTATTCAATCTAACTTTCATTCACCACCTGTCCCAATCTATTTAATTTCTTCCCCATTTTTCTAAGATACAAATCCATCTTACATGAATTTTCTGCCTTCTGCCTTCCAGAAGTGTAAGAGTCCTCATTTCCTTCTATACCCATCAGAGAAGTGATGTGTTACAAACCCCTTTTCAAAGCATGGCCTCCTGAAGCTGTCTTGGTAGCTTGTGACATATGGCTAATCAAGGATTCACTTATGTGCAGCTTCCTAACTATCGGATCAGGTCTAACAATGCTTTGCAATAAGCATTTTTTCTATATAGAATCATAGAACAGTTTGGGTTGGAAGGGACCTTCAGAGATCATCTAGTCCAACCTCCCCCTGCAAGAAGCAGGGACATCTTTGACTAGATCAGGTTGCTCAGACCCTCATCCTACCTGGCCTTGAACGTTTCCAGGGATGGGGCTTCCACCACCTCTCTGGGCAACTTGTTCCAGTGTTCTACCACCTTCATTTTAAAAAGTGTTTTCCGAATATCTAGTCTAAATCTGTCTCCCTCTATTTTGAAACCATAATCCCTAGTCCCGTCACAACAGGACCTACTGAAGAGTCTCTCCGTGTCTTTCCTGTAGGTACTTTCCCTTTAGGTACTGGAAGACAGCTATAAGGTTTCCCTGGAGCCTTCTCTTCTCCAGGCTGAACAGCCCCAAATCTCTCAGCCTGTCCTCACAGAAGAGGTGCTCCAGCTCTCTTATCATCTTTGTGGCCCTCCTTTGGACCCTCTCCAACTGGTCCATGTCCTTCTTATGTTGGGGGCTCCAGAACTGGACACAGTACTCCAGGTGCAGTCTCACCAGAGCGAGAATCACCTCCCTTAACCTGCTGGCCATGCTCCTCTTGATGCAGCCCAGGAGGCGATTGGCTTTCTGGGCCGCAAGGGTTCACTGCCGACTCCTGTTGAGCTTCTCATCTACCAGCACTCCCAAGTCCTTCTCCTCAGGGCTGCTCTCAATCCATTCCCCGCCCAGCCTGTATTTGTGCCTGAGATTGCCATGACCCAGGTGCAGGACCTTGCACTTGGCCTGGTTGAACTTCATGAGGTTTGCACGGACCCACCTCTCCAGCCTGTCAAGGTCCCTCTGGATGGCATCCCTCCCCTCCAGCGTGTCAATGGCACCACACAGCTTGGTGTCGTCAGTGAACTTGCTGAGGGTGCACTCTACTCCACTGTCCATGTCGCCGACAAAGATGTTGGACAGGGCCAGGCCCAACATGGACCCCTGAGTAGCACAATTTTATGTTCAGTCTTCAGAGACTCCCATAATTAGTCTCTGGGCCAACTACTCTGTGGCCTGAGTGATATCTGCTTGTTTGAAGTCTTATTGTGAACTAGTCTACACAGTCTAACAGAGGAAGGGATAGCATGGATAACTGTTTTTGTGGAAGCATTTAGCAATGGAGACATTACTTGTGAAATACACTAGGTAATACAACATGTTGCTTTTAAAACACAATTTTAAAGAAGCTGTATCTCGTGAACCACCTTTGATTTAAGTGGATGGTACCACACAGCTTGGTGTCATTGGCAAACTTGCTGAGGGTGCACTCTATCCCACTGTCCATGTCACCAACAAAGATGTTGAACAGGGCCGGCCCCAACACGGACCCTTGAGGAGCACTACTTGTCACTGGTCTCCACTTGGACGTTTAGCCATACATTTCACTGTGTGTCATGGAAGGGAACTGTACTGTAACTCTGTAACTCTTCCTTGAGTAGCTGATACAATCAGTAAGACAATAACTTAAGTTAATGATCTTAACCTATATTTAATTCATGGCAATTGGGTCAGCAGCTTCTAGGGACTACTTTTTGTAGGGTAACATTGAAAGGGCTGGGAAAAGTTGAGCAAAGAAACCATGTAATCAATAGATCTGTTAGAAACAAAGACTTTTGAAAAAATGATGATTCTTGTTACTTTTAAATGACATTGATTTCTGGGGTGGAATAAAAGCATATACTTTGAGAAGGGAGAACACATGAGCCAAGTGGCCATAAAACACAAATTTGTGTCCAAAATTTGGGGAAAAAGCCTTATAAGAGGAGTTACCCAAGGTAAAATATTATTTTTGTGGTACTATAAAAGTGTCATTAGATATTTGCTCTGCTTTAGACTTGTAAGTTAGACTGACAGAAGTTATTTTAATCTGCATATCTGACATTTCAGAACCCAAGCTGTAGAAGGTGCAAGCAGGGACTGCGAGAATGAAGAACTGCCCATTGTATTCGAAGAGCAGGTTTGGGATCATCTGAGGAACCTAAAGGTGCACAAGTCCATGGGACCTGATGAGATCCATCCGTGGGTCCTGAGGGAACCGGCGGATGAAGTTGCCAAGCCACTGGCTATCGTATTTGAGAAGTCGTGGGGGTCTGGTGAGGTCCCCGATGACTGGAAGAGAGGGAACATAACCCAAATTTTTAAAAAGGAAAATAAGGAAGACCCAGGTAACTACAGGCCGGTCAGCCTCACCTCTGTGCCTGGCAAGGTCATGGAGCAGATTCTCCTGGAAACCATGCTAAGGCACATGGAGAGCAAGGAGGTGGTTGGTGACAGCCAACATGGCTTCACCAAGGGCAGATCGTGCCTGACCAATTTGGTGGACTTCTATGATGGGGTGACGGCATCGGTGGACAAGGGACGAGAAACTGACATCATCTACCTGGACTTGTGCAAAGCTTTTGACACTGTCCCGCATGACATCCTTCTCTCTTAACTAGAGAGACATGGGTTTGATGGACGGACCACTCTGTGGATAAGGAGTTGGCTGGATGGCCGCACTCAGAGAGTGGTGGTCAACGGCTCAATGTCCATGTGGAGACGGGTCACGAGTGGTGCCCCTCAGGGGTCCGTGCTGGGCCCAGCCCTGTTCAACATCTTTGTCGGCGACATGGACAGTGGGATAGAGTGCACCCTCAGCAAGTTCGCTGACGACACCAAGCTGTGTGGTGCCGTCGACACACTGGAAGGGAGGGATGCCATCCAGAGGGACCTTGACAGGCTGGAGAGGTGGGTCCGTGCCAACCTCATGAAGTTCAAGCAGGCCAAGTGCAAGGTCCTGCACCTGGGTCATGGCAATCCCAGGTACAAATACAGGCTGGGCAGAGAGTGGATTGAGAGCAGCCCTGAGGAGAAGGACTTGGGAGTGCTGGTGGATGAGAAGCTCAACATGAGCAGGCAATGCGCCCTTGCAGCCCAGAAGGCCAACCCATCCTGGGCTGCATCAAGAGGAGTGTGGCCAGCAGGTCGAGGGAGGTGATTCTCCCCCTCTACTCTGCCCTGGTGAGACCCCACCTGGAGTACTGTGTCCAGTTCTGGAGCCCTCAACACAAGAAGGACATGGACCAGTTGGAGAAGTTCCAGAGGAGGGCCACAAAGATGATAAGAGGGCTGGAGCACCTCTCTTATGAGGACAGGCTGAGAGAGTTGGGGCCGTTCAGCCTGGAGAAGAGGAGGCTCTGGGGAGACCTGATAGCGGTCTTCCAGTACCTCAAGGGGGCCTACAAGAAAGATGGGGAAAGGCTGTTTAGTAGGGCCTGTTGCAATAGGACGAGGGGTAATGGTTTTAAAATAGAGTGGGATAGATTTAGATTAGAAATTAGGAAAAAATTTTTTACGACGCGAGATATAGAACACTGGAACAGGTTGCCCAGAAAGGTGGTTGAGGCCCCATCCCTGGAAACGTTCAAGGCCAGGCTGGATGAGTCTCTGAGCAACCTGATCTAGTCAGGGATGTCCCTGCTCCTTGCAGTGGGGTTGGACTAGATGACCTTTGAAGGTCCCTTCCAGCCCTAACCGTTCTATGATTCTATGATTCTATGTTCTTATTTTTTCAGTCATTTTGTATGTATTAGCAACTCTAATTATGCTAATTAGAGTTGCTCCAGTTAAAATATCGCCCTGGTTGCTTCACACACTTTTGGATTAGTAAATCTCAAAAGCAGTGTGCAGATAGAAACATTAGTCTGCAATTTGGATTAGTGCGGCATTGTTTGAATAAAATGAAACAGTCCATTTAGCTTAAAAAAAAAGATACAGATAAATGCTAGCTATTTTGAGAACAATTTTGAATATACATGCCTGCTGTGCATACACTAATATACAAATTAAAGGTATTATATGTTTTGTTTTGCTTTGTTACGTTTTTAATACAACAGCTGTTGACCAAATGGATAGTAATAGCTTGAAGTACAAAGAGTTACAGTTTATTGTGCCAATGAACTGTGGATTAAAGACTCCCCAAGTACACATTCACAAGATAAAGCAAATAACTCCTGTGGAATCAAACTAGGCTATCATAACAAGGAACTGTAGTTTAAAGATCACTTTGAATAGTTACAGTTGCAGTGGAGCAAACATAATGGGTTTGCTATTGCCAAAGTATTCTTAATTACAGTTTTTATTTCCTGTTTGTTCAAAACATAGCAAAATGAATTGAAGGTAAGTGTGAAGACTCTCAGCTTGAAGAATTGAGGTGACATGGAAGACCTGAGTTAGGTCAAAATCATGTTCAATCTAGGTACTGCATGTATAAAAAGACTGGAGAGAATAAGAAAGCATTATATATGTGTTGGGATTCCTCTGTTTACTTTAACAAACAGTAAGTAGTTCAGATCAGTGGCAGAAAAGAATGATATTGAGAGGCTATTTAGTTAGCATGAAGAGAAAGAGTGATCTCCACCTGTGAAAGGCTTTAGTTCTCATTCTTATAACATAAAGCCCCCAAGAACTCTCCCAGTGTGAAGACAGAACAGAAACAGAGGCAAACAGCAGCTAAGAACGAGCCATGAGTAGACCTAGCCTCCACTGTACATGTCGAAAAATGAGCACACGAGCAAGACAGTAGATAAAATTTTCACGCAGTGAAGAAGAAAAAGCAGTTGTATGTACTAAAAGAAGTGATGAATAGAACTGTATAAAGTGAACAGGATAATTATGACTGATCTGCTGGAAATGTAAAGAGTAGCTGGTTTAATCTATGTTGAAATGCAGAGGGAATGTCTTCTGGTAAGTTAATTATTTTATGTGAAATTTACACTGTCAAATTTCGAAACCTAAAGATCCTTCATTTAAAATCAGATGTACACCCTACAGCAAATCGTAACAATTGTAACGTGTTTGTTTAGGAATAAGTATACCAACATAATGAACATGTTGGCTATTATGTTTCTATGCACAATATAGTAAAACCTCAAAACACTCATTTGCTGTCTGTTTACCATTCATTCTGTGGACCCATATACCGAACAATTAAACTTCTTGTAGAAAATTAGAAAACAAGAGCCATATATTATTAAAAATGGGTATACAGAATTTTAAGATTTAAGGGAACAACTCACATAGGATTAGATTAGGCAGCAGTGATCTGTCTTAAAATTTGTCACACTGAAATTTTTAATCTGTGTGTAACTGCTAATATCTATTTATAGCTGACTGAAACTCTTCAACAGGGCCTATTGCAACAGGATGAGGGATAATAGTTTTAGAATAGAGGGCGGTAGGTTCAGATTAGACATCAGGAAAAAAATTTTTACAATGAGGGTGGTAGAACACTGGAACAGGTTGCCCAGAGACGTGGTTGATGCCCCGTCCCTGGAAACATTCAAGGCCAGGTGGGATGAGGCTCTGAGCAACCTGATCTAGTTGGGGATGTCCCTGCTCCTTACATGGAGGGTTCGACTAGATGACCTTTGAAGGTCCCTTCCAACCCAAACTATTCAATAATTCTATGAAATCAGAGATGCTTAAACTCATCTGTGTTTGCACAATCCAAGACCATGCATTCACTGCTGTGAGATGGAGCATGTCCAATGGAAAGTCTTTTTTGATAGCCATGGAAGTAGACCACATAAAATATATATAAAGGAGTATTTTCTAAAGGGAACTAGCAGAAGTTCCTTCATCACTGATTGCACGGACTGGTTCACTGAGTACAGTAAACATTACTAATTAACATATTAGAAGTGCATTAGGAACAAAAATATTATCTAAAATAATAATTTATACTATAGACATAGCACAGACTTACAGACTGATAGATTTTGCAGGTATTTATTATAAAAATGGAAGTCTGTTTGAGATTTCTAAAATTTTTAGAATTTATTTAATTCTGCATAAGAAAATGTCGTAGTTCAGCCCTGATCGGGACCAGACTACGCAGTCTCTTTCTCACTCCCCCCACGCTCTGAGAGAATAGGGGGAGATGATATAAGGAAAAATGGCTCGAGGTTTGAGATAAGGACGGGGAGAAATCCTTAAAGTTACCATCACAGGAAAAACAGACTCGACTTGGGGAAATCTATTCATTTATTTCTAAAACTAGCAGGAGAACGAGACAGGGAACAAGATAACCTCCCCCCACCCCCTCCCTCTTCCCAGGCTGAACATTATCTCTACTACCTTCCCCCTACCCCGAGCGGCACAGGGGGGAAGAGGAAATGGGGGTTGCGGTCAGTTAATCACTCATTCTTTCATGCAGCTGCTTCATTGTCGGGGGAAGAACTCCTCACATTTCTCCCCTGCTCCTTCGTGGGGTCCCTCCCACGGGCCACAGTCCTTTGTGAAACTGCCGTGGCGTGGGTCATCTCTTCCATGGGGTGCAGTCCCTCTAGAACAGCTGTCCCAGCGGGCCCTCCATGGGCCACAGCCTCCTTCAGGCCTCCACCTGCTCTGGCGTGGGGTCCTCCACGGGCTGCAGGTGGATCTCTGCTCCTCCGTGTACCTCCATGGGCTGCAGGGGGACAACCTGCTCCACCATGGTCATCACCACAGGCTGCAGGGGGATCTTGGCCAGGAGCCGCGTTACTCCTCCCCCTCCTTCTGAACTGACCTTGGCGTCTGCAGCCATTCCTCACAACAGGCCGGCAGATGCCTCTCAGGATCCTTTTTACATCTTATTCATTTCTCATCTCCTCTCCACTTCTTGCAGCCGGGCTGGGCCGAGTCGGGCCCAGTCGGCTGCCCAGCGGGAGGCCAGAGGGTGAGGCCTGCAAGGCCCACAAGGCTCGCGCCTCCCCCTCTCTGCCCCCACTCAGCTGCTTCACATCTTCTCCCTCTTTTTTTCCTGTTTTCCCCTTCTTAAATACGTTATCGCAAAGGTGTTATCAGGGAACATTCTGCTACCAATTGGCTTGGCCTTGGCCAGCAGCGAGTCCACCCTAGGCCTGGCCAAGTCCCCTGAACAAAGGGGAGTGACTTCTACCAGTTTCCTACAGAAGCTACCACCTTAGGCCCCTCCTGCCCCCACTAAACAAAACCAGAACAGAAAAAAAAAAAAAAGGAGAAGAAGAAAAGATCCAAAGCCATGATTTATTTTCGCTTCAGGCTAATTGAGGAAAATGAGAGTGCAAGTTTTGTAATTTCTGAATATTGGCTTGCATGGTCAATCAAGGGGAAAGAAAGCTGAGACTTTGTAGAACACAGACCATCTGTCTTCTTTGCGGAGATAATTAAGTATAATACAACCTGTGGCACATTGACAAAAGTATAGCTGTTTCACATGGGGATATTAAGGAAATCTTATTTATAAGTTAGTAGTTGCTTAATAATTCTTTTTCATCAAGAATTCAGATCATATTCTTTTCAGTTGAAATCTATTACCCAAGGCTATACTATTGAATGGAAGGTAGAATTCAAGAAAAGATTGTTTTTGATTATGCTTACAATTGAATTCCTATTAAAATCTTCCGTTATTTTTAACAAAAACCCATTAAATCACTTTTAATAATTTAACAAGATAATTTAAAAAGGAGGGTTTTTTTTTTTATAGTTAATAACATGAAGTATTCCTCAAAATTGACTGTCATTGAAATTTCCTTTCAGAATGGGGAGAACCTAATGCAACAGATATATGTATCTGTTTACTTGAGTATGTTAGAATGTATATATTTATTTGACAATTTTAAACTATTCTAAAAGACACTGAGTATTGTCCTAAACATATTATCTGAAATGCTGATAATTTTTAAAGCTTTTTAAAGGTTTAGTTTGTTTTTTCTTTTTTAAATAAATATTTTATTGTTTAAGAAGTTGATGCGTAATGACCCTGTGAGGTCATTAAGGTATAGTCATGTTGATCCTGGGGTATTGGGTGCTTCAGCTCAGCATGCTTCATGACTTAAACTTATTTGATCACATTGTCGTCTGTGACATGTTTGAAGAGAAAGTGAAGATGCTCATGTTGTTTTCTATGTAGTGAAAGCTCAGGTCTCCTGCACCTCTCTCCTGCCTTCATGGTAAGCAACACTGTGGCCTTCCCAGGACCCTATGAGAAGGTTATCACTACTCTGTCAAAGTCCTGCTAAGTCCTGCTGTAAATGAATTTGGTCCTGTTTTTACTGAAACCACTCCTGCTAGTGAACTTTTAACTCTGTGTATTTTTTAGAAGTTACTATAACATATTAAAAATGTATGTATACCAGCTCAAAATCCCAGGTAATCCCCAAGATGATCAGTAAGTAATTCAACTGAAAGTGAATGTGTGAAAGACAGACAGAAAAATAATTAAAGCAGAGTTTTGGTTCAACAGAAATTGCGTACACTAAACATGCTTAAATCTTTGACACGTTAATCATCACTATAAACTATAGAGAGTAAAGGAAATACAGTTAAATTTCAGGTGTAAAAGTTGGGTATAGGCTCACTCAGTGTTTACAGTCAATTAGTTTTTCTCAATGTGACAGCAGTATCCCTCAAAAGCATTTGATTTGCTCCTTAAACTTTAAAAACACAAAAAAAAGAAGCATTGCAAGGTGACTTGGATGACTAACCTTCATTAGTCATTGATTAAATACTTTATGCTGCTTATTGAATTTCTAGGGATTGGTTAGCAACTTGCATTTTTCTCAGAGCTCTGTTAACTTTGTCATCTTATTTTAATATTCATTGCATCTCTGTTCAGTTCATTTGATTGCTTCCTGAATATTATGTAAGTCTTAGATTACATTCTATAAGATAATAGATGATACATGTATTGCAGTAGCAGCCTTTTAAAATCTTGTATTTTTCGCTGTATCGCTTAATAGAATACACCCCAATTTTGGTGGGGTTTATAATCACTCTCATGTATAAGGAATGTTTTGTTGTTCTTGCAAATAAATAATTCCTTGCTTCTAAAGGAAACAAAACAAAATAAAAATCCACAGCCTCCCTAACTACATCCTTTGAAAGTTGTAAGAAAACTTAAACCCAACTGTCTCTGTCTTTTAGGAGCAAAGTGAGATTTGAGCAATTAAATCAGATAGGTATTTTGTCATGGTTTCTTGGAAATAACACAGATAATCAGCACTTCCTCTGGGTGAATGGAGACACACAGAATTAACTTTTTAACTGCTTTTTTAGATTGATGCCAGCTATTGCAGCTCTGCGTAGATGCCAAAAGCAGACAAAATACAGAATACTAATACATTTACTCTCTTTTCTGCAGCACTATAAATCACAAGCTTAGCACACGCATGACAATGGTATACATTCATTATGATCTCTCATCTTGTAGTGCTGTGAGTGAGCTCTTCATTACTTCTGCACATTAATAGACTCTTACCTATTATTAATAGACTCCTGATCATTCAGAAAACGCGTGCCACTACTTAAGGTCTGAACACAAGAACAGGCTTTCCGCATGAAACCAGTGATTCTTCTAGAAAGGTATCCTGGCTCTCAGGGTAGCAGGACCTAGCTGATTCAGATGAAGGTGAAAAATCACACACAGAAACAACTAGGGAATATTTTTTTTTCTGCTGAAAGAGGTATTTCATACTGTTAGTATCTGATCTGTGGGTTTAAATACATCATAATGTAGTTCTGATATGGAAATCAGGCTAGTAAGCTTTTGTGGTTTCTGCCACTACTACACTCATATCATGTTTAATTTATAGGGTAATGCTTGCCCATTTTAGATATCTTCCATTTGGGAGGCAGTTGGACAGTCAGATTGTGCAATTCTTTTCCAGAAGACATTACAAAGTCCTGCTAAACCTGCAATTCTCTTATAAACCTTATAGAAGGTTTATATAAGAAGAGTGTTGCATGGGGAGGAGATCACTAGCTCCCATGGAGCATGCTAACTAAAGAGTTAATCACACAGCATCCTAAAGGGTTAGTACACTCAGGCCAAATCCTCTCTGTCTTTTAAAATAACATATATCATCACTGACTTATTAAAGTTTTGTCTGTTCCCCTGAATAGTCTTTTATTGACTCAGACAATCCTTTATACTTTCCCAGCATGAAAGTATAATAAAAGGTTGGTTCTTACAGATGTCAAAAACGTGCTTGAAATGACAAGGGAAAATGGCTCAGGCTGCATTTCCAAAGTGAATATATATCACTCATCACAGAAAAATAAATTAGCTTTTTATTCATTAGATGATCTGTGAAATAATCTTTGGTAAAATGGACAACAGGTTTCTAGTTCCTACAAAGATAAAACTTTAATCTCACATGGATTTTTTTCTTCCTTTTTCCCTATGTCAAAATTGTATTTAGTATTCACTCCTTCAGAAACTGTTGCTGTTAAGATATATAGCAGAAACAGAATAGAAAAGCAGCTGTAACAGAGCTCTCATAAACAGCACTATCACTGACACAGTTTGACATCTGTTTTGGCACCCTCAGAAACAAGGTAAAATTTCCTTGGGCAGAGAGTCTAACATGATCCCATAGATATGATGTTTCCCATTTATGGCAATTTATATCTTTAGAACATGACCTAATGAAACTTCACCATACACACATGGAGGAAGAAGGATTGCAGCACTTAACTTGCCTCAAAATTTTGAGTTCAGGAAGATTTATCTAAGTTTCTCTTCAGCCTTTACATGTACTAGAAAGATTATTTGAATTGTGGAAGTGCCAATGGGCTCAGCCATGAATAAGATATTTTTGTTAGATATGTGTAAATTCCTAACAATCCTTTATCTCCAAAAATTTGCGCAATAAGAAAGCATTGACTGATGCTACTGCTAGATACTGTGAGGTGCAGGTGAAAAAAAAGCACAGTCTATCAACAAATACAAATTGGAGCTTGAAGATATCAGACACATTCAAAACACACTAAAATGTGAAATGACTGCCTCATAGGATAAGATGCAAATTATTTTGCAGGAGGGGACATTAAACTACTGAGTGCTCAAAGGGTGGAAACTGAAGCCAAAGGATGTTTGTCTTGGAAAAGTGAAAGTGGAGCTGCTGTTTTTTTTTTTCCTGAGACATGGAAGAAGAAATTTAGTGGGAAAATAGAGGAAAAACCAGGGAGTATAGCTTTTGCCCAAGAAATGTGGCCCAATTCAAGCAGTGCCCTCCAGGATATTTTAGATTGAAACTGGAATATGTATGTGAATGTAGCCCATGCTTCCTTATACAAAGTTGCTATGGAAACTTTTCCTGCTTCTCAAGTTCCCTACGCTTCTTTCCTGAAGTTCTTCCTGTGCTCTCTGTCAGTAGGAGAGGAAGAGATTCTTGTGCCCTGGAAGCTCTATCATTACCCCCTATTACTAGACCAAAATGAATAGTGAACATTAATAATACTTACATTCACATCATGTCTCTAAGCTTATTAGCAGTACTTTGTGTACTCAGTGTTTCCCTGTAGTTGATACAGAATCATCACTGCATTAGTACAAATAATGGCAGTGTCTAGTGGAATGGGAACTCAGTTTCCTTTAGAAAATATCAATTCTGTATTTCTTGTATTGCTCCCTTCTCAGCTGGTAGCCATAATATCTTGTTTTTCTTCTCCAACATATTTGCCCAAGACCTTGTGCTGCAACAATAACTGAAAATGAACCTCTCACCCTAATACTATGCTTTTACTCAGTCAGTGTAACAGCTTGAGGACACTATCTGCACAGTGGGTGGATTTCATTTTTGGGACTAAGTGTTCTGTTTTTGTCTGAAAAATTGCAAACTTTATTTTGACTGTAAAGACAATCATTGCTTTCCTGTAGTACTTTAGCCTGAACCTTAACTAAAATTCCTAAGAAGTTCCGAACCAGGGCTAACAGTAGTATTAGTGGCTTAAAATGTATCACTCAAATGTAATTGCGCTGACAATAAGTTAACTCCTATGGTGGAGAATTTTTTTTTGTCACCTTGGCAATAAAGTCATTTGGAAAGAATCAGAGAACATCTTGCAGGACTGATCAGGGATTCATCGGGCAGAGAAGCTAGAAAGTTATAAAAAGGAAAGATTTTTGATCTGCTTTAGTCTTCTTCAGCAGCTAAGGATGAAGGAAAGCTCTATGCCCCAGGGGCATAGTAAAACAGAAAAGTTTCTAAAGGGGTTCCAGAGAAGCGATGAGTCAAAATAAAATATCTTATGTTTGGAAAGTATACTGAAAAGTATGTATTTTTCTTTAATTCCTTGATAATTTATTTTACTTTATTCTTAAGTAAAGTTTTTATTAAGTAAAAACAATAGTATACTGAGAAACTCTGGGTCAAAATATATATGCATATATATGTATCTATATCTTCTTATTTGGTGAGTTACTTCCACCTCAGGCATTATGAAGAATTAATCTCCAAACTAGTATTAATGATGTGCACTTTTGGGGCAAATATTGGAAAAAGGATGTTGAAAGTATAGGGGGACATCAGTTCCCTTAAAAAAAAGAATATTTGGGTTTTGAAAAAAAATCTTTAAAAGGAAAACAAAACAAAAAAAAAAATTGTCCAGGTGTGTCTCCTGGACATAAAAGAAGAAAAGGAGAAATGGACACAAGGTAAAGCATTACTTATTGTTTTCCTTTTATGCCCCAAAAGAAGAATCCTTTTCTTGACCCTAGGTTCAGTCTGTATTGTGCTGACATTGTACTTTTTTTCTCCAGAAAATAAAAAAAAAACAAAACTTCACCAAGTATAGCTTTTGTTGTGGTGGAGGCATTTTAAGTTTCTCTAAAAAAACCAAAAACATAATTTTTCTTCCTCTTTCTAACATCATGGGCTCATTTATCTGCTTTACAATAAGCTTTAGATGACGATGCAAAAGTCTTTTGTCATTTGAATGAAGTGTTTCCAAACCTTAGATGATTACATTAGACACCTCTCCTTTCCTTCTGGTGTTTTTCTGTGTGTTTTCAAGCACGTCCAAACCAGTGTCCCATTGTTGAAGCACGAGTCAGCAATATGACATGTTTAATAACTCAGTCAGTAATGAGTCAACAGCACTGATTTTCTTCCATGCTGGTACTGATTCCTTGAGCTGATACTCACCTGAGAATCACTTTTGGAAAACAGAGACAGAACTCTGATATACTCTCATGTTATTTTTCTCTTCTGACATCTTTACCAAAACTCTTCATGTAACCATAAACTCATGCTGTTTTAAAAGCTGATTTAAAAACAAAACAAAACAAAACAAAACAAAACACAACAAACCATCAATCAAGCTACAAAATACATCTTTCAGAGGCAGCAATGTCCAGAATAAGCCAAGCCACAACCAAAACCAAGCAGCAAGCTCCAAGGAGAAGTAAGTAATAGTTTTTAAGGAATTTTTTTAAAGTTTCCTTCAGTTTGTTTTAAATACTTACAAATTTCAACTGAATAGTGAATCTTTGTGCATGACTCAACCTTCTTAAATTACTTTCCATGAGATATACACTAACTGATCATGTTAATGGTAAAAGAAATTTAAGCAATTAGTAAGAGTTTCTGCAACACACTCCTGGAACTTCCTCTTGAAGCATATGAGAGAATTATCCTCTATTCCTTCTGGTTTGAATAATCTAACTTATTTTGGACATCACAATGAGAAGATACAAGCCTTAGAAGTGACATTTCCTTTAAGGGGAGCCTAGGGTACCCAGCTCTTCGTTTACAGTCATGGCATCTGCATTTATTTATATAAAGCACAACCAACACCTGAGCTATCACAGTCTGAGGTAGGAGTCTGTACCTTCAAGAGACAGTAGAACTACATGGTCACAGATTAAGTGCTATACTACATACAATTTATATTGTAGTTTGGAGATCTTCACACTTTATTAATTTTCGCTTTCAAATATTTTTCCCATGTTTTTATTTTCAGATGAAGGTATGGGTTGGTTTTTTTTTCAATAATTCACTTTTCTATACTTAGAAATACCTTAGAAATACCAGATACCTTTAATAAAGAAGTACATAAAACCACAAATGCAAATGACACACAAGCCTTAGGCTCCTTCTTGGCGTTCTCAGTGCTGTCATTTCATCTCAGCCACAGGGTGACTCGTTCATCTTAAAAGACTGATATGATTTTCAGAAAAGAAGTTAATTAGTACATTACCGGCATTAGTACCTTTAATTGCAGTTATTTACTTTCATTCTGTACAACTACAGAATAAAATTTTAACTCATGCCAAAAGCCTAGACTTAAAGTACAAATTTTGTAGTGCTCTGAGCAGTATCTTGGAGAGCTATGGCACTACTCACGACGTATTGTGCAAGGGAGGCCAGAGGGAGAGCATGGAATGATGAACTGTGAACTATAGGATCAATTATCCCTCTTTGTCAGATTTATGCCTTTTCAATTAGTTGATTAAATAAATCACTCAGAAGAGCTTGGATGCTGATGCATATTTTATTTCTATTGGCAAGCTGGCTGTTGGAAATCCTCTTTTGATTCTACAGTAATTACTTTTTTTTTTTTTTCCTGCTTCAGAAGATTTCAGCCCATAGAAATGCACTCTTTAACTGAAAAGGTTGCCAAACTTTAGGCAGTGCTGAAACAGCTACTGTATTTTATTTTGGGATATCTACATCACATTTAGCTTATATGCAGTATAAGCATATGGTATATACTTATGTTGATAGACTCCCTGATGAAGTCACTGCTAGGAGTCCCAAGAACTTCACCAGACAGTTAGTATGCACGTTGCCAGAAGGAGCCCACACTGCAAAATACACAAATTAAGTATTTGTATAACTTGAAAAAATTTTGATTAGGTGTCTAATGCCCTTTGAATTCAGATAGGCACTTAAATAGTTTTGAGAACTAATCCTTAATGTCTTTTTGGGAAACACAGCAGAATTCTCTGTGACTAAGTCACAAAGACAGATGTAATACTCTAAAAACAGGGCTAAATGCTCAATCTGGAAAGAAGAAGATTCTGCTCAGTTTCTGTTATGCTTGAATTTTGAGTGACTACTGCTTATGGAGCCCCTGTCTAGCTGTTTGTCAAGAGACCTTCGGAGCTGAAAGGATATGCCGCTACTATGCAATAGCTTATTCCTTCCATTCAAATGACCCCACTAAAAATTGCTTGGTTTGTTTCACGCTGAAGAATTATGCTCACTGTTGCAAGAGGTAATTCTTGACTCTGACTTGGAAAACAAGGCTATGATAATGTGTAGGGTTAGATACCAAAGGAACAGCAAACACGAAGGTTGGTATTGTCAGGTATCCTGTGTGAAACTCTCAGGACAAAGGCAGGGCTAGATCTGATCGTCTTCTGGAGATCTCCTTTCCCCTTTCAGATAACTTAGCTCCTCAGTTCCTCAAGTCCTTACTCCCCTGAATTTAATGAAGATTAGTTTCCAAGCTTTTTAGATTTGAACAAACCAAGATGTAAATTTTTGGGATTGTTCACTCCAAGGATTGCCTCCTATAGGTAATAGAGATGAAAGGATACCAAATGTGGTACCCTCTGATATACCTACTCTTCCCACTAGACTGCTCAGAAAGCAAGCTAAAGCACTATTCTCTGTGCATGCCATATCTCATGCCATATCTCAGCAATTTTCCTGCTGCAAAAACACCTCTCTAGTGAGCTTCAACACAGCTCTCCAATTATTTCAAGCATTTTGAATGGCAAAAGACACAAAATAATAATAATTTTGACAAACATGACATGAGCATGAGATAGAATTAGCAGGAAAACACAGTCAAGTATATGATGTGAATGCAGCTAGTCCTCTACAGAGGGAGCCAACTTCTTGTTACTTAGCTTGGGCACCAGTGATCACTCTCTGCAGTAAATGCTTTTTATAGTGTAAATGTTGCCACTACTACTACTACTTAGCAATTTTATCCAACTTTTTCAAATAAAATGTGTAAATAACTTAACAGAAATGAGCTCTCTCCCCACAGGCTTAACTATCAAACTGACAATCAGAACTTCCTTATTCAGTATATCAAGCTCTTCAATACCCATTATTTTTCCTAAACAAAATGGAACATTTTCAATAAGAAACCTCATTTCTTAATAACTTCTAATCCTCTGATTAAAATATTCACAAGGGATATGGGATAATACGGATCTGAATTATAGCTGAGCACTTTTATAAAAAAAAAATACATCCATGATAAAGGAATTTAAAAAAAACCCCAAACCAAACCATTTTAGAGTGTAAGGGAAAACTGAAAAAAACCCCTTAAAAACTAAAAGGAAGAAATAGTTTCAGAATTAAATAAATGGTTTTTAGAAGATCTAAAAAACTTTCTTTTTCAATTTCTATAAAGGTAACTTTTGAGATTTTACTTTAAAATGGCTTTTTATTTACTAAATGGGAAAACAACATTCAAAGAGTTACATCACAGGAAAACAAAATATGATATTTTGAGTTATTTGAAGCAAAATGCTTTTTGCATCAGCAATGAAATTTTCAGGTCTTCTGATTCCTAAACAAATACTTTACCAATTGAGAACTTATATAGAGTTGAGTAGCAGTATCTTTTTTTTTTCTCTAGATTTCCTTTAAAATAACAGTCTTTCTTATTCACTACTTCTTAGAAAGTAAGATCAACTACTTTGTGTATGTGCCTTTTTTTTTTTGGCCTAGCTTTAAGTTGCTGAGCTGTAAATTTTTTTTTCATTTCAGTTCTACCTCCTTTTAAAAACCAGTTGTTTAACTTCAGCCAGCAGCTAATCATCACACAGCCACTTGCTCATCCCCCGCCATGGTGAAATGGGGGAGGGAATCAGAAGGGTAAAAGTGAGAAAATTTGTGGATTGAGATAAAAAGCAAAAGTCACACAAACAAGCAAAGCAAAACAAAGATTCATTCATTATGTCCCATTGGCAGGAAGCTGTTCAGCCATCTCCAGGAAAACAGTGCTCCATCATGCCTAATAGTTACTTGGGAAGACAAATGCCATCACTCCAAATGTGCCCCCCCTTCCTTCTCCTTTCCCTAGCTTTATATGCTAAGCAACACATATAGTATGGAGTATCCCTTCAGTCAGCTGGGCTCAGCTACCTCAGCTGTGCCCTTTCCCAACATTGTGTGCATCCCCAGTCTACTCACTGGTGGGGTGGTGTGAGAGGCAGAAAAGTCCTTGGTGCTGTGTAAGCACTGCTCAGTAATAACAAACATCTCTGTATTACAACACTGTTTTCAGCAGAAATACAAAACATAGTCCCATACTAGCTACTGTGAAGAAAATTAACTCTATCCCAGCCAAAACCAGCACAACAGGACTAGATGCAACTCCATTCTGCATCTAGGTGTACTCTGTAGACTTATAGATGCATTAGCAGCACGAATACTAGATATAGATGGTAGAACAAGTAATGGAGCAACTTCTTATTTATTTGCCAAGATCAGTTCTGAGTACAAAATGAGTATGACTGCTCAGCCACCCTGCGATGCCAATTCTGTATCTATAGACACATAACTGAGGTGCACAAAACTTCTGAGATTCGTAGAAAGTCTAGTGATGACCTGAGGACTGTAACTTTCCCATGTAGTAAATGGAGGGTTTCCATTAAGTTTCTCCACCTGGAAGAATAGCTGTCTACATGACCTCAGAGTAACTTTATGAAGCCTATGTTAATTATGTTAAAATTTTTTGTTTGGTTTGTTGGTTTTTTTTTTTGTTCTTTATTGGGTACTGAATGCTAAACAGGTGCATTGCACACCTAAAATTAGGAAACATATTATAAGGAGATTGTTTTGCATTCTGTAAGGTAATTAAATATAGGTCAATTTATTTGCTGTCTTTATTTGAACTTAGCTGTCAGTATGAGCTGGAGGTTTCTGGTCCTCCGGTTGCCCAGAATGGGATTATAATGGAGTGCACCATATTTCTATCCATCTGACAATCTCATGTCATTTCTCTGGAACCAAGAGTGAGAAGAGTGATGATATGCATGCACTTCAGTCTTTCCTTCAAACACAATTGTAACTGGAAATTGCCCCCATGTTCCACAAGATAGATGTATCCTATTTTGTATGTTGACTTTGAAATGAAGAGTGTGAGAATTATCAACACTGAAGCACTTATTTAGTAAGTGACTGTGATGTCTATGTGTTTTCAGAGACATATTTATTGTAATTGCCACAAGAGTAAGCAGAATGGAAATATAACTTCCTTATGGATTTGAATTTCACAAGTACTTTGGAGAAAAGCGTAAACTTTCAGTCAAACTGCCAAGGTTTCATTTATGAGCTTACAGCACGTGAAAACAAAAGAAGAAATTTCCTTCCAATCTCAATTTTTTTTTCAACTTACTCTTACTTTAAGAAATGTACAGGAGCAAACAGGAGGTAAAAAGAGTGGGGTTTTTTTTTTTTTTGGTACAGCACCAGCATCTTTTTGTGTCACCCTTTGGGAAAAATTTCAGAATCATCTTTATGAAATGCAAGAAATACACTTACTTTTTTAATTGTGTCAAAATATAGCAAAGTTTTCAACATTTTTTGAAAGATAGTTCAATGACACACAAAAAGCAGTTCCCCTCAAATCAAACATCCTTAAATAAACAATGTATTAATTCATTGTAAAGCTTATTTATCTCTTTTTTAAAACTGTATGATTTGTATTCTCTGGAAGTACTGAATATGTAATCATTAGCTGTGTTGATGCCAACTGCTTAGGAAAAATATCTCAGCACATACTGAATTCATTACAGCCTCTTGGACCCGTGCAATTAGCAGGACTTGGATGTAGGTTTATTTGTTTATGAATGTAAGCCAGGTGCTTAGACATTACAGTGGTGGTATTTCAGTTCAGAATGGATTTATAGATTTTTTTATGTTAAACAAAATGGAAACTTACATAAACAGATAGAACTTAGGTTACAGCAAAATAGACCACTATGAGTCAAATTTTTAAATAAATCCACAGAAATTCATGGAGTGTTCTTGAAATGAATGTTGAGGCACAATAGGTTTGCTGACATCCACCATATAAACTACCTCACATGTTTTGCCCTAGTGGAGGTTTGTCTGTGCAACAGAATAATAATCTGAATTTAGTGACTAATCCAAAGCACAAAAAAATCTTTTGATTCCTGAAAGGGCTAAAAATACGATGAAAAAGCTACGCTCACCATTACTTCCAAGCTTTCTGCAGATAGTGAGTAAAGTAAACCAGTATTTTCTTCTATGAGAATAAATTTATTAACAGATAATCTTGTCTAAATCCATGTGGGATCCAGAAACTAGAGAAGGGATGCCTCAGCTCTACAGGATCCAAACTGATGACATGTTTCATACATTAGGCACCAAGATTTTCAGAGCCCTCAGAGGTAGTTTTAATTGCCATTTATTTTTGCCCTTGCGGCCCAGAAGGCCAACCGCATCCTGGGCTGCATCAAGAGAAGCTTGGCCAGCAGGTCGAGGGAGGTGATTCTCCCCCTCTAATCTGCCCTGGTGAGACCCCACCTGGAGTACTGTGTCCAGTTCTGGAGCCCCCAACACAAGAAGGACATGGACCAGTTGGAGAAGGTCCAGAGGAGGGCCACGAAGATGATAAAGGGGCTGGAGCACCTCTCTTATGAGGACAGGCTGAGAGAGTTGGGGCTGTTCAGCCTGGAGAAGAGGAGGCTCCAGGGAGACCTGATAGCGGTCTTCCAGTACCTCAAGGGGGCCTACAAGAAAGATGGGGAGAGGCTGTTTAGTAGGGCCTGTTGCAATAGGACGAGGGGTAATGGTTTTAAAATAGAGTGGGGTAGATTTAGATTGGAAATTAGGAAAAAATTTTTTACGATGCGAGTTATAGAACACTGGAACAGGTTGCCCAGAAAGGTGGTGGAGGCCCCATCCCTGGAAACGTTCAAGGCCAGGCTGGATGAGTCTCTGAGCAACCTGATCTAGTCAGGGATGTCCCTGCTCCTTGCAGTGGGGTTGGACTAGATGACCTTTGAAGGTCCCTTCCAACCCTAACCATTCCATGATGCTATGATTCTATTTATCTAGCACATGGTGCCCACAGAAGGAAGATGGACTAGGTCATTTATGAGGACTATGGGAACATCCATGATTTAGAAGCCTGGGTTTAATGCCTTCTTAGACAGGGAGGATTGCCATTTAGTATGGCCATGCTTAGTCAATATCTGGTAAAATATTGAATGAAAAACAGAACAGCAAATGGGATTTTCCAGAAATAATGTACTAAAACCTTGTGAAGTATATTCCTCAAAAACATATTACTGAAAACTGAAATAAAGGAGATGAAAGTTACATAAAGCTTTTTCTTTGTACCTACACATTTTTTTACATGCACAGGTATGTGCACACATGCAATAACTTCTATTATTTTCTCACTAAGGCTCATAAATTTAATTTGGACCTAAGGAACACATCTGAGTGCTCATTGAAGACAGCTTTTGATTTTCTTTTTTTTTTGGGGGGGGGCGGGGCAGGGGAAATAATGAGGAATTAAAATTAGTTGGGTTTTTTTTGTTATTCAGTGCTTTGTCACTTTTTCCTTTTGCCAACATCTATTATATTTAAAAGTATGTAACAATGGTTGTGTTGGGTTCATCTAGCCTTAAAGCCTGCATCTGACAATGATTGATTGATATTTAGGAAAAGAGTATAAGAATAAGGCAATTTCATGGCTTCTAGCAATCTGTTGTACAAGGACTTCCTCAACTGGAGGTTATGCTCATTTTTTTTTTCTCCTTCAGAATTATTCTAATAACTTTAAAAATCTCACTTAAACTTTTAGTATCTACAGATTTTGTGGCAGAAGTTCCACGGTTTAACTTTATATCATGTAGGAAGCATTGCATTTTGCTAGTTTTAAAGCTTCTGTCTGAAATTTCATCAGCATAATCCCAGCTCTTTGTATTATGAAATTCAGTAAAGAACAGTTACTTCTTTACTTTTACTGGATCAACAATTAATGAGTGTATCTTTGAGGTCTTGAACCTCACCAATAGGTCTTCATACAGAAGCTGTTCAATTCCTTTGATCTTCCTTAGTCACTTCTTGATACCTTTTCTTAACCTAATCTACATTATTTGAGAAGGGTTGCTGTCAGGAATGTACGTCTTATTCAGGAGACATAAGCGTCCTGGATGAATACACTGACATAACGCTGTTTTGTTCTCTTACGTTAGCATTTTTAGCAGTGATAAGCATTAAGACAATATTTTAATTGAAAAATCCTCAGTATGTCTGAGTGGGAGATATAAGCATCCTGGATTAATACACTGATACAATGCTGTGTCTTTGTAGTTAGAGCTATTTAATGCATTCAAGACCTACATCACTACGGGAGAATCATGAACACTGTGATTAACTCTCATAATGCTTCAGTCACCTGGAGCACAGAGATGGCAGGATTCTCTTTCCAGCAGAGGCATGACATCTGGATCAGACAGGGTGCTAGTGTGTCTTACAGTTTTCCTTATGCCCACCACTACTGTGGTACTGTGGGTCATGCACTTGCAGTTTAACCTCACGGGCTTTTCACTCAGGCCCCCAGTAGGTTTTCAGCTAGGTGTGCTTCAACACAACCTTTACCACGAATTGGAAAATGTGAGCAGGCTGAACATGTAACCTGATAACATTGCTTTAGCTTGGTGTTTCTTGCAGGACAGAGCACTTAACTTCATTACACAAACTGGCACTGTTGCTGACAATGGAGTTAGCTCTGGGAGAGGAGGGTGAAATGACAATTCCATCAGTGCAAATGTAGCTCAGGACTGTAGAAGGGATGTACTTGTTGTACTGTTTGCTCAAAATATTTTTGTGCTTCTCTGAAAAGAATAACTGAAGAGGAAAGCCTTGAAAAAAGAGAGGTGCTACACCATCCTTTGGAAAGCCATTGAGTATGCTAAGGCAGGGAACATAGAATCAGAGAATCATCGAATAGTTTGGGTTGGAAGGGACCTTCAAAGATCATCTAGTCCAAACTCCTGTGCAAGGATCAGGGCCATCTCCAACTAGATCAGGTTGCTCAGAGCCTCATCCAACCTGGTCTTGAACGTTTCCAGGGATGGGGCATCCACCACCTCTCTGGGCAACCTGTTCCAGTGTTTCATCACCTTCATTGTAAAAAACTTTTTCCTTATATACAGTCCGAATCTACCTCCCTCTATTTTAAAATAATTACCCCTTGTCCTGTCACAACAAGCCCTACTGAAGAGTTTCTCCCCTTCTTTAGATAGTCTTTTAGAGCTTCTTCCCATCTTTTTAGTCCTTCAGGTACTGGACAACTGCTATAAGATCTCCCTGGAGCCTTCTCTTTTCCAGGGTGAACAGCCCCAACTCTCTCAGCCTGTCCTCATAAGAGAGGTGCTCCAGCCCTTTTATCATCTTTGTGGCCCTCCTCTGGACTCGCTCCAACATCTGACAGTTTTCAGAGTGCTGGCAGGCAAGTGAGCAACATGAAGGAACTGGAACACTGTAGCTGATGTAGAGAAATAGAAAGAGTCAGTTGTGTAAACGTAGATGTGCAGTGACCCCTTAGATGTAAGATATTCCCACCCATCTCTCATCTGCCATTCCAGAAGACTGTGGGTTTCCAGTAGCTCCTGTGTCCTATGTGCTATATTGTATATCTAGAATATTTCACATGGCATGGTGCATCAGAGATTATCCAATAGCACTGGACACCTATCTTTAGGCAGCTAATGTGAAACCAGAGGACTGGATTTGATTTACTATTATAGACAGTTAAATTTGGATAGCTACCTGTCAAGATGGTATTATCTAAGGTGCAGTCATAACCAACGGACACATAGGACACTAACCAAGTTAATTGTGTAGATAAATCCTGTGGTGGTGAGTCATTTCCAGCAAGATTCATGGAGATTCTGAGTATACACGGGCTTTTCTGAAGTACACAAATAGAACTTTTAATTCCAGAGGGAATAAAGGTGGTACAAACTTCCTCAAAATTAGATGCATAAGTATATGTTAAATGGTCAGCATCAAAATCTGCTGTCTTGGAATTTTCCCACTATTTGTGGACTATTACTGCTAAATAGGATTAAACAGTATTCATATTTGGTAAACAACTAAACATTACTAGACACTGAGATCAGGTTCCAATTTTCTCACCTCTACTGGTAGGAAGGTATATTTCTGTTCAAAACCATACATGTGAAGCTGATACACTCTAACTGTCCTTTTCAGTATGTTTTTCAGGAATGAATGAAGATGTGTCGATAGTTCTTGAAACTCATTGTCTATTGAGATGTTAGATTTATTTCTGTGCTATTATATTACTGTCTTCTGAAATAGACAAGGATGTCTCGCTTGCTTTCACACTTCAATCAAATTCTGCAAAGTCTAAGAAAATAGTAGGTAGTTTTCAATCACGTTTTGGGTAGTCCCTGGGGTATGATTGGTAAAAGGAAATACTAATGTGTTGTTTGTTTGTTTGGTTTTTTTTTTATCCTTTACTGTGAATCTGAAAAGATGGTTGGATTTGTCTTCTTTAGTGAGTTAATTTTACAGCTAGATATAGGTCTTGCATGAGATGTTATTTCAACTATTCACTTATATTCTTAAAGTCACACTGATGGTTGCCTTAAGAAAATTAGACAACTCTTCAGACAGGGAAATTTTGATGTAGTACTTCTTTTTTTTTCCAGTCATCACATTTAAGATACTATCATTAAACTATTTATTACTCATATTCTTCAAAGGGTGTACTAAATATATCTGTGTAATAAGGATCAAATTGCTGATGCAAGTGCACTTGATTGATTTGAAATAATTATTCTAGGTATTTTAAATTAATCAAGATTAGTCAGATACTAGCTACACTAGAGATGTTATTAATCAAAACAAATGTTTATAGTCTGTTTAATGTTTTTGTTGACAACATAGACAGTGTGATTGAGTGCACCCTCAGCAAGTTTGCAGATGACACCAAGTTGTGTTGTGCGGTTGACATGCTGGAGGGAACAGATGCCATCAAGAGGGACCCTGACAGGTTTCAGATGTGTGTCCATGCAAACCTTATGAAGTTCAAGTAGGTCAAGTGCAAGGTCCTGCATCTAGATTGGGGCAACTCACGGTATCACTACATGCTGGAGTATGAAGGAATTGGGAGTGGCCCTGCCAAGAAGGTCTTAGAGGTACTGGTGGATGAAAAGCTGGATGTGAGCCGTTAATGTGCACTTACAGCCCAGAAGGCCAATCATGTCCCGGGCTGGATCAAAAGAAGTATGGCCAGCAGGTCAAGGGAGGTGATTCTGCTCCTCTACTCCACTCTGGTGAGACCTTATCCGAAGCACTGCTTTGAGTTCTGGAGCTCTCAGCACAGGAGAGACATGGACCTGTCTTTCCTGTACCTTTTCATTGTTTTAAATCTGAAATTTATTTAAATAATAAGTAATTTTTTGGATACTATTCATATTTACAGAGCAGTACCACGGCAAGAGTGAATAGCATTCCTTGAAGTATTCCACTGAGCAGGCAGCCAACTAAGCAAAGTGTACTTTTTTTCTTTCTTTCTTTTTTTTTTTTTCTCCTGTTGGGTTTTGTCAACACAAAATGGCTTAATTTTAAGCAGGGGATTTATTTTCACTTAGTTGAGGATTATTTGCTAAAACATGCCTAGAGCATTCAAAATTTGAATGTACATATCCTATATAAGAGTAAATAAGCTAAGAACTCATTTGCTTTCAGTTCTACCTACATACCTAATATTGCCTTTTTGCTTGTGAATGCAGTTAGTTTTGTTGTAAGTGCTCATATGTCTTTTTTATTCTAAGGAATAAATTGCTTTCTGAAGATAGCATCTTTGGGTTTTGATTCCTACAAGCCTTTGCTCTAAGTAAAAGGATATAAGTAAAGATACAGCAAAAGGAATGCATGGAAAAAACATTGCAGAAAAGAGAGATCACAAAGAACACAGAATAAACTGTTAGAAAATTTATTGGGGAATATGCTAATTTACATTTGATGACTCTCTAAATCATATGTATATATATGCAACAATTCTAATTAACTCTTGTAAAATTCAACTTTATCTTCAGAAGCATGGAACAAATATAATTTTACACAATAATTTGTAGGGATTTGCTGATTGAAGACATAGATATTGATTTGCTATCTTGATTTTTAGTCATATTTTTCCCAACAAATTTGACTTCCTGTTCTCATTTTCCATATTGCTGTCAACCTAGAAGACAATAATAAAATGTCATTAAGATGGAGGTTTTGATAGTTTCCTTTGCATAGCTTGAAAGATCTTTCTTTTTTTCCTTGACTTCTGTAAAATTTTACGCATCCTGTTGTTTTCAACCTTGAAACATTAAGTGCTTTTATAAGCTGTGGTGGGTTGGTCTTGGCTGGCTGCCAGACCCTAGTCTTTCTCTCTCTCCCCCTTCTCCATAGGAACTGAGGGGGAAAAAACATTAAAAGCTCATGGGATAAGCGAAAGACAGAAGGATCACTTACCAGTTACCTTCATGAGCAAACCAGCCTGGACTAGGGGAAAATGAACTTAATTAATTGTTAATTAAAATAGCTTTGGATGGTGAAAACCAAAGACAAAGATTAAAAGAACTTCCTCTCACCTCCACCTCTTTTTCCAAGGATCACCTTCACTCCTTCATTCGCAAATCCCTCACCTGATATCCATCTCCCCAAGCAGTGCAGAGGGATGGGGAACCAGGGTTTGTTGTCAGTCCACAACAGCTCCTCTCTGCTGTTCCTTCCTCTTCACATTTCTCCCCTGCCCTTGCGAGAGCTTTCCACAGGCTGCATCTTAGAATCATAGAATCATAGAATGGTTAGGGTTGGAAGGCACCTTCAAAGGTCATCTAGTCCAACCCCCCTGCAAGGAGCAGGGACATCCCTGACTAGGTCAGGTTGCCCAGAGCCTCATCCAACCTGGCCTTGAACGTTTCCAGGGATGGGGCATCCACCACCTTTCTGGGCAACCTGTTCCAGTGTCCTACAACCCTCATTGTAAAAAATTTTTTCCTAATATCTAATCTAAATCTACCCCACTCTATTTTAAAACCATTACTCCTTGTCCTATCGCAACAGGCCCTACTGAACAGCCTCTCCCCATCTTTCTTGTAGGCCCCCTTGAGGTACTGGAAGAATGCTATCAGGTCTCCCTGGAGCCTCCTCTTCTCCAGGCTGAACAGCCCCAACTCTCTCAGCCTGCCCTCATAGGAAAGGTGCTCCAGCCCTTTTATCATCTTCGTGGCCCTCCTCTGGCCCTTCTCCAACTGGTCCATGTCCTTCTTGTGTTGGGGGCTCCAGAACTGGACACAGTACTCCAGGTGGGGTCTCACCAGGGCAGAGTAGAGGGGCAGAATCACCTCCCTCGACCTGCTGGCCACACTTCTCTTGATGCAGCCCAGGATGCGGTTGGCCTTCTGGGCCGCAAGGGCGCATTGCCGGCTCATGTTGAGCTTCTTGTCCACCAGCACTCCCAAGTCCTTCTCCTCAGGGCTGCTCTCAATCCATTCCCCACCCAGCCTGTATTTGTGCCTGGGATTGCCATGACCCAGGTGCAGGACCTTGCACTTGGCCTGCTTGAACTTCATGAGGTTGGCACAGGCCCATCTCTGCAGCCTGTCAAGGTCCCTCTGGATGGCATCCCTCCCTTCCAGTGTGTCAACGGTACCACACAGCTTGATGCCGTCAGCGAACTTGCTGAGGGTGCACTCTATCCCACTGTCCGTATCGCCGACAAAGATGTTGAACAGGGCCAGGCCCAACACAGACCCTTGAGGGACGCCACTCGTGACCGGTCTCCACTTGGACATCGAGCCATTGACCACCACTCTCTGAGTGCGGCCATCCAGCCAACTCCTTATCCACCGAATGGTCCGTCCATCACACCCATGTCTCTCTAGTTTAGAGAGAAGGATGTCTTGCGGCACAGTGTCAAAAGCTTTGCACAAGTCCAGGTAGATGATATCCGTTGCTCGTCCCTTGTCCACCGATGCTGTGACCCCATCATAGAAGTCCACCAAATTGGTCAGGCACGATCTGCCCTTGGTGAAGCCATGTTGACTGTCACCAACTACCTCCTTGCTCTCCATGTGCCTTAGCATGGTTTCCAGGAGAATCTGCTCCATGACCTTGCCAGGCACAGAGGTGAGGCTGACCGGCCTGTAGTTACCCGGGTCTTCCTTATTTCCCCTTTTTAAAAATTGGGCTTATGTTCCCTCTCTTCCAGTCATTGGGGACCTCACCAGACTGCCACAATTTCTCAAATATGATGGGCAGTGGCTTGGCAACTTCATCCGCCGGTTCCCTCAGGACCCGCGGATGGATCTCATCAGGTCCCATGGACCTGTGCACCTTTAAGTTCCTCAGATGATCCCGAACCTGCTCTTCGAGTACAATGGGCAGTTCTTCATCCTCCCAGTCCCTGCTTGCACCTTCTACAGCTTGGGTGGTGGGACAAGAGCTCTTATCGGTGAAGACTGAGGCAAAAAAGTCATTGAGTACCTCAGCCTTGTCCATGTCCTGGGTAACCAGGACACCAGTTCCCTTCTGGAGGGGGCCTACATTTTCCCTGGACTTTCTTTTGTCCCCTACATGCCTATAGAAGCTCTTCTGGTTGCATTTTATATCCCTGGCCAGATTCAGTTCTGTCAGGGGTTTGCCCTTCCTCACCTGATCCCTGGCCACTCACACAGCCTCTTTGTAGACCTCCCAGGCTACCTGTCTCTGTTTCCACCCTCTATAGGCCTCCTTCTTTACTTTCAGTTGGTCCAGGAGCTCCTTGCTCATCCACGTGGGCCTCCTGGCCTTTTTGCCTGACTTTTTCTTCGTCGGGATGCACCTCTGCTTAGCTTGGAGGTGGTGCTCCTTGAATATAGACCAACTTTCCTGGGCACCTCTTCCCTCCAGGGCTGCCTCCCATGGCACTTGGCCCATCAGGTCCCTGAAGGGGCCGAAGTCTACCCTCTTGAAGTCTAGGGCAGATATCTTGCCATGTAGTTTCCTTGCTGCCCCATGGATCTTGAACTCCACCGTCTCATGGTCGCTGCAGCCAAGTCTGTCCTTTAGTTTCACAAGGCTGTCCTTTTAGTTTCTTCCTTCAGGGAAAATCCATCTGCTCTGGTGTGGTGTCCTCCACAGGCTGCAGTGTGGATATCCGCTCCAAAGTGGTCCTCTCCACGGGTTGCTGGGAAATATCTGCTCCACCATGGTCTCTCCCACAGGCTGCAGGGGAATCTTTTCTCCAGGATGTACCTGGAATACCTCCACCTTCTTACCTGACTTTGATGTCAGCAGGACTGTTTCTCACATTTTTTTTTTTTTCCCCTCACTGCATCCAGCATTCTTTACCCTTTCTTAAGTATGTTTTCCCCAAGGTGCCACCATCTTGGCTGAGGCTCTCAGCCATGCCCTGTGGTGGGTCAGCTGGAGCTGGTTGGAACTGGCTATATCTGGCACGGGGCAACCCCGGCCTCTCCTCACAGAGGCAGCCCTGCAGCCTCTGCTGCCAACACCTGTGCAAAATACATGGGCAATACCCATGTGCACCCAATACATGTGCAAAAATTTATGGAAACCATTTGAATCAATGAATGACAGAAGAAATAAACAACTGTAAGTGTTAATTAAGCAGTGGTATTTGAAGGCTTCACTCTGTCAACTCAAGAGGAGGATATTTTTAAGTGTGTTTTTAATGGTGCTTAAAAAGAAAGTGAAATACCAATTTAGAGACTGTATAATGCTTTTAAGCATAAAATACAGCATCTAATTTTCCCTAAAAGCATCCCTTATAGGTAAGGAATCCGTATAGACAAAATTCTAGCCTACATTTTTAAGAGACACCAGTGTTGCGTTTTTGTCCGTACTCTTCCCTTGCCCAGTTAGGGTCACTAACATGATCTGAGAAGTATTTTTGGAAACTACTGTGGCTATCTTTATTTTTAGCCTACGAAGAAGAAAATGCATGGCTTTGTGGGATTCATTGTGTTGTCAGAAAAATACTTGATATGTCTCTCTAACTTCAAAGGCAATAGGACCAGATTTTCTTTTTAAAGGTGAGGAAGGTCTGGCAAAGTCTTCTGAAAGGTTAGCACTCGTCCTGTCTCTTGAAAGGTCTTGATTGTTTACAGGTGGATACAAAGTCAACCAAAGCCAAAAGATGTTAATCGAAATAGATTCATTTATTTAAATGAGTTTAAGGAAGAGTTTTCACTGAAGATTTTCCTGACCATGGTCATTCATGTGAATGAAATCATGAGGACATGCAGCAAAACTAAGTATTTAATTCTAATACTTAGATCAACTAGGTTCAGCCACTGGCTATAACTGTGCCCACCACAAGTTCTTTGTGGCTTTAGTAAATGTGGTTTAAAGTTGCATTAAACTTAACTATAGCTTACCTGTTTTATTATTAACTTGATCAAAAGAAAAATCCTGACAGATATTTTTCCTGTTCTATAAAACTTTCTGAACATATTAATAAAAACTGTGGCCATTAAATAGCATCTCATGTTATTTCTACATCATTGAGACTAATGCAAGATTGACAGATTGTTTCTTCTGTGGCAACTGAGGTCCCTTTTGTGTGAATTTTTGAATACAACTTTCTGAAATATGCCTCCATCTCCAGATTTTTTTGCTTCGATTTGAAATTTTTTTCAGCTGAGAAAGCAAAATATTCTGCCCAGTTGTGACTTAATGTTTTGGCCTTTTTTTTTACTTATTTATTTATTAATTCTCTGCATTGTGGTCTCTCTTCAACATTAATGCAATCTAGTGGAAAAAAAAAGCTGGTAGGTTGAAGCATAATACGTATTTCCTCCTCCCTTGGCAGTTACTCTTTTAGTAAGAGTAGTCAAGAGCAAAACCTTACAGCAGCATTCCTAGATCAAAGATTAGGAAAAAAAAAAGATTCTTGGTAGAGCTGAACTTTATATATACTAAACAAAAATACCAGTTTTGGGACATGTATCAGGCTATTTTGAAGGGTTTTCTGAGATATTATGCTACGATTTGGAAGCAGCATTTTTTTTTTTTTTTTTCAAATTTTAGGCCAGTTATAGATTTAGGTTCATAGCTTTTCCATGATCCTAAATTAGATATTACAATTGGATGTACTAAATGGATGTATTAAATCTCAGGGATTCCACTGAATCTCATCTATGGATGTATTAAATCTCAGGCATTCCACTGCAGAAATGGTCATATGTCCAATCTTGGTAATTTATTATTTCACAGTATTCAAAATGGGCAGAATATGAAGACCTGAATGCTGGAAATGTAATTATGTTATTTTGAGTACTTAAGAATGAAAAGGCTCAACAATAATTTAGCCGTGTTATGTAGAGCATCTGGGACATGGGAATTTCAGTTATTTAATTACATCTATCATTAAGCAAATCAGTTTATAGAGGATATATGAGCCTGGAAGACTGAGATAAGTTTTTGTGTTTAACCTTTGCTATCAGAAAAGTTGATGTCTAGGGTGGAAGGCTAGCTGAATACTAATTGTTCCATGGCTTCTTGCAAGGCAGGCTGGCTGATATTTTGGCTTTGATTTGGACGTGACTTACCTATATTATTAGACTGGCAACCCACCTACTCTCAGTTGCACCCATGTGCACTGGAGGAAAAACGTGAATAGTTGTTCTTATTCCCAGGTGTTAAATGCTGTTTACAGCAGAGATCTCAAACTTTTAAAACTGATACCTTGCCAGAAGTTCAAAATTCTGGACACTATTTGCATACAGTGAAGCAGATGCTCTCATTGTTAATTTAGGGGTTTACCTTCAGAGGAGTGCTGTTCCTGTTTAAAATATTCCATCTTGATGTTGACACTTTGAAAGAACTCCCTTTCTGTACATGGCCAAAAGACTATTTGTTTTGGTACAACTGTTATATATGTTGTTTATAGATATTTAGGTACATATATGCAAAAAACTATATATATGTATCATGAATTATTGTGCCATTCACATTTGTATTTGTATGCATTTTAATATGTATATCTATATACCTATAGTATTTGTTAATAAACAAATCAAAGTATTATTTGTTACAATAATTAGTAACAAAATATATGGCTACTTTTGAAGTTCGCAGGTCTTGTTCTAAATGTAAATGACTGAACCAGGTCTTAATTTTATCTAAAAATTGCTTTTTTAATGTGCTGCTGCAAATTGATTTTGAGCAGAAGTTGATTCCATCTGTGCCAGGTAAGCAACCATTTGTAATTTACACTTCAGGGTGTACTAAGCTTTGCCTGTTGCCTGTTGACAAAGAATGACAGCATCAGAGCAAAACAGTAGCTCAGATGATAGAACAGAATATCTTCCGTAAAGTGTACTACTTCGGAGAAGGACGATGAAATCTATAGTACATCTAGCTGATTGTACATTAAGCCATCTGAGATCAAAATTTGTGACACAATTGTACCTATATCAATGACTTGGATAAAAATTAGGGAAAGAAAGGCAGGCTGAGTAACAGAAGAAAACCAGAGCTAAACCCAGCGAAAACTGCTGGAAACTTATTTAAGTCACACTGCAGTTGTATACATTAAATTCAATAAAGTCAATAGAGATGTGTCAGTCTACCTGAAATTAAGTTCTGCTTCAGTATCAAGTCTCTCTTTTCTTGCCTGGCAATAAAAATACAGTAAAACATAAGATACAGACTGAAGACTTAAAGCAGACTTGTAAAATGTTCTGACAAGAAATATGATGAGATAAATCACGAAATACATGAAATCTCTGGAGAATACCTGTTAGGAGAGTTAAAGCTCACTACATGTTGGGCATTTCCATTTTGTCTTCAAGTACAAAATGTACCATTATAATTTGATCAAACTTTCTGAATATAAAACAGGTCATAGAATTTCTCTGAGTGGTTCTACATCAATTTTTGGATGCATTTTTTTTTTACCTGAACCATAATGGCTCACCCATCAACATTAATAAGAGGATTTTGCACATTCCCAGTATATGTACTGAAAGTGCTTTCATCAGGAGCTGACATTTTTATTTGCTATAATTTTTAATTACAACTTGATTCTATATGGTTTTTTAATTGTTGTTGTTTTTCAGTTTAAGTGCCTTAATATTTGCAAGATACTAACATTGAAGGACACTGTATGTTTGTACTTCATTAGTCATCCCTTAGAGCAGGGCAAGTAGGATAAACACAAGAATAAAAATGTCCAAATAACCTTTAGTTTCTATGGTACATAAATCTCCATAAACAGAAATGATTCAAGTTATGAATTTTATGGTTCCATTCCTTTCATTTAAGCAATCAAAGAAATAGCTATAAAGTCTGAAACTATGAAGACAAAAATACGTCTTGACGTAATGAGCCAAACATAGTAATAAAATAATCAAATACAATCATTCAGTCAATAAAAATACAATAGCATTTTGCAACACAATTCACAAAAACATGAACGCAGAGCCTTTTTTCTGGTACATGATAGGGAGTTACTAAGGTTCAAGATTCCTGGGATGTGGGCAGGGGTGCTGAGTGGGCAGGGGTGCTGTGCTGGTGCTTCAGAGATCTGCGAATGTGCTGGTGCTTGTGAGCCTGGGGAGTGTGGTGTACGTGCTGCATCAGTGACCTTCTGCCTCTGCCAGCCCAAGACGAGGAGAGGATGTGGCCGTCAGTGCCTGTGTCTGGTGTGAGTCCTGAATGTGGGTGCTGCTGGAGGTGGTGCCTTGTCTGTGGCTGTCTGTGTCACTGGCCATGTCTGTATTCTCTGTGTATGTGTGTGTCGTATTCCATGCACGTGTGTGTCTGGGATACGTGCTCAGCTTCACTACTGGTTGAACCTTCAAATGGGAAAGCAACAGCTACATCCTTCAGACTGGCTCCTGGTCTCCAGGCACCAGGCTGAGCTCCAGCAGATGGGCAGGAGGCTCCTGGGCTGGCACTGCTGGAAAAGGCTGTTATTTGTAACATCCCTTAGCAAAGCTTAGGTGAATTTTTCATTCTGAATCATGAAACAAGAGAAAAAAATGAAATGCCACACCTAAATTTCAACAGGTATTTCTTAACAGTACATTAAGGAATTAAAGATCAAACATGGAGCTACACAGTTACAGGTAGTCAATCTTCAGCAAGATGACTTAAAGTGTTTTTACTGGACTTACTAACCTTCCCTTCCCCTTCCTTTCTGCTGATCTTAGCCTACAGTTTGCTGCCAATATTTAAGATGACCTTAGAGTCTTGTTATTTCTCCTAGAGTTCTGTGCCAGTAGCTGGTTTTCTGCCCAAAGCTATTTTCCATGCAGTCATTCTGGGACAAGATTTGAGTTTGCAGGGAAACTAATCCAGTGTAAGCATCTCCATAAGAAACTGTAAGTTTATCTTTGGGCTGAGGAGTCGACATAAATTTTGGCCATGTCCTGTTTTCAGCTGGGATGGAGTTAATTTTATTCCCAGTAGCCTCTGTGTTTTGGATTTAGTATGGGAGTTGGTACATGGAGAATGTTGATAATACACTGATATTATTAGTTGTTTCTAAGAGATCAAGGACTTATTCAGCTTCCTGGGATTTGCTAATGTGCAGGTGCAGGAAGCCGGGATGGGTATAGCCAGTGCAGCTGACCCAAACTGCCAAAGAAAATATTCCATAGCATAAACGTCATGCTCAGTATATAAGTGGGGGTTGGCCAGTGGGCAGCTCTCTTGCCCTCTGTCTCTCAAGATCATTCTGAGATCACTCCTGGATCCATTCTGTGATTACTGCATGGGATGGGCTGCATCAGTCTTTGGGTTGTTGGGTGGTGAGCAATTGTGCATTTGTATATTTTATTATTATTATGGTATTTTCCTTTACAATCCCAGTAGGCTGTCTTCATCTCAACCCATGAGTTTTCCTTTCTTTCTGATTCTCTCCCCCATCCACCTGGGGAGTGGAAGGGGGAGCATGCATCTGTGTGGTACTTGTTTGCTGACTGGGGTGAAACCATGACAGACCAACAGTGCATAGCACTCTCTGGCTCCAAGCAGATTCAGATTCCATTTTGCATGCAGCTACACTGCACATGGAGACTGTCCATGAAGAGGCTTGGAGGTCTGCAAGAGAATGTGGTCTTTTTACAGACTCCAGGGCATAATCTGGAGCAATATGTTTTCCATGTATTTCTGGGAAATTTTTGTACTTTATTTGCATTGAAGCTGCAGCTATGAACCCATGTGGGCAACAGCTCCTTAGCCTCTGAAGAAATGTCAAGCTCTCTGAAATGAAATCTCCACAGATAAGTATTGTCTTAAAAGGGATTGTGCTTTGGAGGCTCAGCAAAGCATGCGTCCATCCATGTGAAGTGACTTCACAGTGCCTCTGGTGGACTGCAGCTACTTCACAACTTAGTGCTTGGCAGGCTGGAGTGAAGTGGTCACAGTTTCCTAGGGGAGAGGAGGATCACTTGCTAGAAGCAAGGGAAGAAAGCAGTATTGTGTCTCCTTCACGTAGTACTGTCGTGGTAGGACATGATAGATGTGAACAAGCAGATGCATTTTGCAGACACAGCAAAAGAGACCCAGTGCTCTTCCTTGTAAGGGTGGGAGGGGAGGAAGTCTGCTGTCAAAAAGAGGTTTTCAGATGGTCTGGACATAATTTTGGAGCAAGCAGAACGAATGTACTCAGTCAGTATAGCCTATGTAATTGAAGGTAATTAAGTGTTTGATATGATATGTTACCACTCAAAAATAAAAGATGCACCTTCTGACAATATTGTTGCCTTATTTACCTTGACAAATTAGAGCTTTCGCTCCCTTTTCTCCTCTTGGCGGAAAAGGAACTGGAGGCCCTGATGGATAAAAAGTTGCCCATGAGCCAGCAATGTGACCTTGTAGCAAATAAATCCAGCAGCTTCCTGGCTGCATTAAGGGGAGCGTTACAGCACATCGAGGGTGGGGATCCTTCCTCTCTGTTCAGTACTGATGAAATGAATCTGGAGTACTGGGTCCAGTTCTGGGCTCACCAGTATAAGGGAGTCATGAACTTACTGGAGTGAGGTCCCATTTGAAAGCCATGAAAATCACTAAAGTTTTGGAGCATCTGTCATACAAGGAGAGGCTGAGAAAGAGCTGGGTCTTCTCATCCCAGAGAAGAGAAGGCTCAGGTTGTTCTCATCAACATGTATAAATAACTGCTGAGGATGGGCATGAAGAAGGTGGAACCAGGCTTTTCTCACCAGTGCCCAGTGAAAGCACAGCAGGCAATTGGCACAAATTGAAATACAGGAAATGCCACTGAAAAATAACAACAACAAAAAAAAAAACAACCTCCAAACTTTTTCACTGTGAAGATGGTTGGTGTCATAGTTCAGCCCTGATCAGGACCAGACTACGCAGTCTCTCTCTCACTCCCCCCACCCTCCGAGAGAACAGGGAGAGAAAATATAAGGAAAAACGGCTTGAGGTTTGAGATAAGGACAGGGAGAAATCCTTAAAGTTACCGTCATGGGCAAAACAGACTCGACTTGGGGAAAACTATTCATTTATTACTACAAACAGCAGGATAATGAGACAGAGAACAAGATAACCTCCATCCACCCCTCCCTCTTCCCAAGCTTAACATTATCTCTACAACCTTCCCCCCCCTGAGCGGCACAGGGGGGAAGAGGGAATGGGGGTTGCAGTCAGTTCATCATACGTTGTTTCACGCCGCTGCTTTATGGTCAGGGGAAGAACTCCTCACATTCCTCCCCTGCTCCATCGTGGAGTCCCTCCCACAGGCCACAGTCCTTCATGGAACTGCTCCGGCGCGGGTCATTTCTTCCACGGGTGCAGTCCCTCTAGAAGAGCTGTCCCAGTGGGCCCTCCACGGGCCACAGCTGCCTTCAGGCATCCACCTCCCCCGGTACGGGGTCCTTCACGGGCTCCAAGTGGATCTCTGCTCCTCCGTGGACCTCCATGGGCTGCAGGGGGACAACCTGCTCCACCATGGTCGTCACCACAGGCTGCAGGGGAATCTTGGCCAGGAGCCGCATTACTCCTCCCCCTCCTTCTGAACTGACCTTGGCGTCTGCAGCCGTTCCTCACGGTAGGTAGAGAACCTGAACCATCAGGCTGGTAGATGTCTCTCAGGATCTTTTTTACATCTTATTCACTTTTCATCTCCTTTCCACTTCTTGCAGCCGGGCTGGACTGAGTCGGGCCCAGTCGGCTGCCTGGCGAGAGGCCAGAGGGTGAGGCCTGCAAGGCCCATGAGGCCTGCACCTCCCCCTCTGCACCTCTGCCCCTGCTCAGCTTCTTCACATCTTCTCTTCTCTTTTTTTTTCTGTTTTCCCCTTCTTAAATAAGTTATCGCAGAGGGGTTATCACGGGACATTCTGCTACCAATCGGCTCGGCCTTGGCCAGCAGTGGGTCCGCCCTAGGCCTGGTCAAGTCCCCTGAACAAAGGGGAGTGACTGCTAGCAGTTTCCTACAGAAGCTACCACCTTAGGCCCCCCCTCACTAAACAAAACCATGACAGTTGGATACTGAAGAACGTGCAGTTTCTATCCTTGGAGATCTTCAAAACTCAGCAGGACAGAGCCCTGAGCAATCTAGATCATCTTGCTTTGAGCAGGCAAACTGGATGAGATTATCTCCAGAGGTGCCCTCCAAGCTCAGCTATTCTGCTACTCTCTGAAACTGCAAACCTGCATGGCAGCTCTCACTGTGGGGCAGACCGTTTTTCTAGTAATCAGTGATCAGCTTCAGAGGGTCATAGCCAGCTTCTTGGGAAGAAGTGAGTGATGCCTAACTTTTTTTTTGCCTGAATATTGTTTTTTAAGAGTATGTACTGGTCTCTCCATAGTCCAAAAATTCATGCTGAATCAAGTGTAGGCTAGAGCAGGTTGCAGCTGGAGAGCTTGTTCCACAATCCTCTGTGAAATATTGATAAAATTTCTTAAGACTGTGTCCCACAGCTTTCTTGTTTGGAAACTAAGGAAGTATGGACTGTTAGATGGAGTAGAATTTCACTAGACCACTGAGCTTAAAGGGTAGTGGTCAAAGACATAAGATCTAGCTGGCAGCTAACAAGAGACTATCTATCTTACACGTCAATACTGGGTCCTGTAATTTTCAGAATTTCCATCAGCAATGTGGATGAGGGCATGGCATACATCCTCAGTGAATTGGTGAATCAGATTAAGAAAGGGTGAGTTACTGACACAAGGAGCGGTAAAGCTTCTGTTCAGAGTGAGACTGATGAACTTGAAGATTCAGCCAATGGGGATATCACGAATTTCAGTGAGGAGAAGGGCAGAGCTCTGCTTCTTGGGTCGAATAACCTTACACACTAGTGGAGGCTGAGTAGACACGGCTAGATAGCAGTTCTGCTAAAAAGCATTGGGGGCTATGGTGAATGCCAGGTCAAATATAAGGCAACGACACACTCCTTTCAAATGAAGCACACTGCTACTAGTGTTACAAGAGAGGTGACTAGTAAAGGTATTATCCCTCTGTAGACGGTATATGTGAGGCTGCATTCAGGTTTTAGGTCCCCCAATCTCCAGTTGAAGAAGGAGGTGGAGAAACTGGAGAGAATCCACTGATGGGTTACCAAGACAGTCAGGGGCCCATTATATTACATATTGTGTATTGTGAAGACACTGCTTTGAGTCATGTCTCAGTACATTATAGGCATGAGAAAGGATGAAGGCAACATTCCATTCTGGAAAATTTGGATACCTTGTGCTGTGGAAGGTAAGTCTCAACAACAGACTTTTGCCTTATTGCCTACCTCACGTATTCACCTGGCAAAAGGAAGAGAATTAACCTAGGACAGGCTCCTTGCTGATGGGCCATTCTTGGTTTGCTGAGGGCAGTGACATCAGCGAGTAACACTCTTGAGCTCACAAGTTAGAAGTGGAACCTGGGAGCGAAGGCAGCTTCTGTAGTTGCCAAAGAAGTTTCCATGAGATAAACTCTGAACGGTGTGCAGACCTGATGGCCTGGACTGGAAAATGCAATCACTGGAAATATATTTTTTGCTGTTGTAGAATTCTCCGGAAGTGTAGTTTGGATGGCAAGAACACCCTAGAGAAGACTATTCCCTTCCTGCTATAGAGGTAACCTGGATCCATAAATTATTCAATATGTTCAGATACCAAGAGAAAGAAAAAAAAACAAAACAAGCCACCCAACTATTTTGTCTGGAAAATACCCGAATAAAACCAAACTAAAAAATGAGTGAGGCTATTTCAGTCAATAAACACTTCAAAAGTAAACAAGTGAAAAACAAATGGTTTGAGGTAATCGTAGCACAATTCAAACATTTAACTAACCTTATCCTGGATATTGGAGGACAAAAGATAAGCCCTTAATTTATCATCACAATATGTAAACTAGAAATTAAGTGGAGGCTGCTTAAGTATACAATCTTAGTTTGTTTAATGTATTCAGTAAATTCAGCTGGCTGGGTACAAATGAAGGTATTATCAAGAAATTGTGTCACAAAAGCCTTATGCTTTCTTATACAGAAAAATAAGAATGAGAATGAGAGGATGATAGTGGGACTTTGGTCACAAGCAGAGATGAAAAAAAGCCAGAGAAGGTGAGTTTACTTTGAAGTTTGGTGATCAGCTGGCAGAGTATGTTTGTTTATTCCACAGCATACTACATATTTTAGTAGATTGTTAGGGACATGACCCTTGTCAGAACCACACAATAGTCTGGCCAAAATTTAAAAAGATTTCTTGGGACAAATTATATGTAAACTGTCACTGACCATGCTAAATGAGCTAAGAGAGGACAAAATCAATGTTGAACTCTGATCTTTTCTAATTGAAACAAATGCATTAGATGTAGCATACTAGAAGATGGAGACCACTGTAATGGCACCAATAAGTAACATCCGCTAAATAGGTAGTGTCAATTGAACATTCTCATCCTTCTGGATCTTCTTTTCATATCCCATAAAGGCCAGTTCTCTTCCTAGTCATATTTAGCATTCACTCTACCTTTCCAGGCCAGGCTACTAGTTACCATCTCATGTATTGCCTCTCCCTTAGAGGCAGCAGCAGCAAAAGACATGTTGCAAAGTTGCACGATAAAGCTACCTATTCGAGCAGTACACACCACTCCTTCAGTTGATCTCCATTTTCTCTGACAGAGGCAACATAGTCATGAGAACCTTGAAAGACTCTTAGCAAAGCTATTACTCCCAGCAGTAGCCACCACACTCAATTGCCTGATTTGCCTGTGCCTGAAACTATCATCTAAGTTCACAAGTACTAGACAATTTATTCTTACCCTACACTACACTCATTTATAACACTGTAGACAGGTAGTAGGCAGTTCAAAGATATAACACAGATTTTCAGAACTCAAATCTGAGCAAGACAAATGTTCCATTGGTAGGGAAAAAAAACCAACAATCCAATTTAAGTTTTACCTCTGGTGCAATATTCTTCGGTTGAAGGAGCACATTCTCAACTAAACAATCAAGTTTTCCAACAGAGAAGCAGAACTGGAGTCTCCACTAACATCACTGTATCTGTGAGTAATGTATCCTGTCATCTCTCGCTGTCCTATCACAGCTGGCAATGGCCTGGTCTCAGTTGTTCACACTTTTGTCACCTTTCAGCCTGACTACAGCAGTTTAGTATATATTGGCATGAAGCTGTTAGCCTTTAGGAAACCTCAGTGTGTACAGAACACTATAGTATACCTCCTTAGCAACAATGGCTATTACACCAAACAAGTCTGCTGATTCTTTCTCTGATTAGTGTTATGTTAAATCCAAGTCTCCTTCCTTATTAGGAGGCTTACTAGGAGGTCAAAGAAGTGGATAGAAGTAACTAAAGGATTAAGAAATGCTTTGTTCAAAAGACCCATTGCAGTTGTGATTTTCTAACACAAAGTAGTTTTCCATAGAAAAAATATACAGCTTGTCTGTCCTGAGAGTGCTGTCAGCATCCATCTCAGGACGATGGTGAAAAAAGCTGCAGAAGCTCTGGGCTACTGTTGCATATCTCTTACTTTAAACACCTTGCTAGCCTCACTGTCTGTAACAAGCATCTAAAAAGGTACAGGTGTTTACAAGATTTAAAAACTCTAAAACAAGTGTTCCACTCCATATAATTCTTCTTCAAAAGAGAGTATATGTCCTGGTTTCAGCAGGGGTGGAGTTAATTTTCCTCTCAATAGCTGGTGTGTTTGGGGTTTCATGTGTGAAGAATGTTGATAAACACACTGATGATATGAGTTTTTTGTGAATGAGACCAAGAACAGTGTCTGGATTTCCAAGTCTTGCTAATGTGCAGATGCAGGAAGCTGGGCAAAAGACAGACAGAAGAATTGACCCAAACTGGCCAAAGAGAGTATTCTGTGCCATAAACGTCATGCCCATGGCAAGTGGAGGTTGGCCAGGGCAGGTATCTGCCTTCCTGGCACCCATTTCTCTCTCTCATTCACTGGCATGTTTCCCTCCACCTTGCTGGCCCCCTTTTTCGCTCCTTCGCTTGCTGCTGGGTTTCATTTCCATGATTGCTGCTTGGGATGGGCTGTATCGGTCATTGGGACATTGAGTGGTGAGAAAAAGTACATTCTTCATTTTGTATATTTTAATATCCTTATATTCTGTTATTATTGTAGTTTTCCTTTGCTATTCTAGTAAACTGTCTTCACGTCAACCCACAAGTTTTCCTTTCTTCCCAATTTGCTCCCCCATTCCCATTGGGTAGGGGGAGGGTGAGCAAGAAACTCTGTGATGACTCGGGCTAAACCATCACAGTATAAGAGAACAAATATGTTGGAGATGTTTGTCGCTTCATTTAACATGTTTCTCAGAAACTATGGTGATGAGCACTGTACAGCAACCTACATTGAAGAGATTTGAATAGAATTTTTATATGACATGAAACCCTTGCTATAGGGTCATAATCTCTTCATAGTTCCAAGTCTGTCTTTTCTCAAAGACAAAAAGAAGTTGTTGAGGTTTTTTTTTTTCCCAGAAAAAGCCCGAAGAACAAGCTTTAAAATTGTTGTGCAAATCAGTAACTTCACAATATAACAATTTAGTAAAATGCATTTAGAACACTATCAAATTAAACCTGTGGAAAAATTTACTGCAGTAATGAAAACTGAAAGCATTTAAGTATTTCTAAGTCTTTAAAAGGCATTGTTGTTCCATAGCAGAAAGTATTTGATTTGGCAGAAATGACTAATAAAACATTAACATGAGTTGATTTTTTGCATCACTAAAAGAGGTTTACAGGATTTCTCCAGAAAGTAGTGCTTACATTTCATTACAATCAATCAATCTTGTTAAAATAATCTCAACTTAAATAGAAGAGCTAGCAATCTGTGAAATAAAAGATAGGTCTCACTACCTGCTGCAAAAGAATTACATAGAGAAATTTACGAGAAAGGGTAGGAATAAAAGAACTTGCTTGGCTATATTCCAGTTTGCCAGCCTACATATGTCATTATAGATGACATCGATGCATTATGTACTAGCTGCAGTGGAGTTCACTGTTTAAATCTAAAACTAAAACAAAACTCAGCAAAATCAATGCATACAAAATATTTGATGCAGTGTAATTTTTGGTGAATCTTGAGAAATCTGATATTTTTTTCTCTTTACATTCTACTAATTAGGAACCTGTTTTGATTTCTTTCTTTTTTTTTTGTCCTTTTTTTTTTTCCTTTTCTTTCCCCTTCCTCCCCTCCCTCTCTCAAATCCAGGACAAGCTGCTTGTGTGTCAGGATGAATTTTAGATAAGATGTAGGTCCTTGAATAATTTGATGACAGGTGATTTTTAGATCAATTTGATGACAAAAGATCTCTTCAAGGGAAAGGAGACAGAGAAAGGAAAGGAAAGTTTAGAAGTATGCTAGCTTTTGATGGAGCAAAGTCACTGCAATGAAGAACTTTGTATAAATGGCTGTAGAGAAAGATTAATTTATACTTGCAGCAGCACTGATGGTGGTCTGAGAGGAAAATGAAGAAAAATGCTTCAGCTGAAATGTTGGTTTTGAATGCTTCGCAGATACTTGTTATGATATACTTTGTAGCTACTTCATATTTGGGGCAAATCATAGAATCTTAAGGTTGGAAGAGACCTCCAAGATCATCAGGTCCAACTGCCAACCCAACACCATCATGCCTAGTAAACCATGTCCTGGAATGCCACATCTACACATTCTTTGAACACCTCCAGAGATGGTGACTTCACCACTTCCTTGGGCAGCCTGTCCCAGTGCCTGATCACTCTTTCAGTAAAAAACTGTTTCCTAATACCCAACCTAAACTTCCCCTGCTGCAACTTGATGCCATTTCCTCTTGTACTAGTTATTTGAGATAAGAGACCAACACCCACCTCCCTACAACCTCCTTTCAGGTAGTTGTAGAGAGCAATGAGGTCTCCCCTCAGCCTCCTCTTCTCTAGAAGAGAAGTTGTTTAACCCCACTTCCCTCAGCTGCTCCTCATAAGACTTGTGCTCCAGACCCTTCACCAGCTTCGTTCCCCTTCTCTGGATGTGCTCCAGCAACTCAACTCACTTCTACTGAGTGAGTCTGTGAAGCAGAGAGAAACTTTTTAATAGGGCCTGTTGTGATAGGACGAGGAGTAATGGTTTTAAACTAAAAGACGTTTAGATTAGATATAAGGAAGAAATTTTTTACAGTGGTGGTGGTGAAACAGTGGATCAGGTTGCACAGAGAGATGGCAGATGCCTCACCTCTGGAAACATTCAAGGCCAGGTTCAGTGGGACTCTGAGCAATTTGATCTAGCTGAAAATGTCCCTGCTCAGTGCAGAGGTGTTGGACTAGATGACCTTTAAAGGTTCCTTCCAACCCAAACAATTCTGTGATTTAATGATCACTGTTCTCAGCTCTGTTTCATTACAGAGCTTGAACTGTATAGAGGGCTTCAGTATTCAGAACAAGATGATTCTGGTATCTGACAAACAAAATGTTTGTGTATTTCCATCCTCACACTGTCATCACTGCAGTGTATATCAACAGCTTCTCAATTTTATTTGACCTGTATTTCTGTATTTGTAACTTCTACCTTACAAATAATACAGTATTCATTCAGGACTCTGGAATAGTTTGGATCATAAATACTATACTTTGCTTGTTATTACTTTATTATTAATATACTTACTTTTTATTAATTGACATAAGATAGGAAATTTGCATTCATCAAACACTTAATTCAGCACCATGCAATCCTTTGTCATCAGCTGACTGTATCCCTATTGGGTGCAATTTACGCTAATCTTATATCAATTAAGCAATAGTCATTATCATTAGATTAAAGTGGTATCTTGTGAGAAGTTCCAGTAGAGCGTCCCTCCCTGTCTCAGTATATTCACATTAACCGGAATATATTGGAGAAGGGAAAGCTCTGGGGAGATCTTATAGCAGCTTTTCAGTACCCAAAGAGGGCCTACAGGAAAGACAGGGAGAAACTCTTTAGCAGGGCCTGTTGTGATAGGACGAGGGATAATGGTTTTAAAATAGAAGGAGGTAGATTCAGACGAATTATAAGGAAAAGGTTTTTTTACAATGAGGGTGGTAGAACACTGGAACAGGTTGCGCAGAGTGGTGGTTGATGCTGCATCTCTGCAAACATTCAAGGCCAGGTTGGATGAGGCTCTGAGCAACCTGATCTGGTTTGAGATGCCCCTGCTCCTTGCAGGGGGATTGGACTAGATGACCTTTGAAGGTCCCTTCCAACCCTAACTATTCTATGATTCTGTGATTTACTACGTGTAATAATCAGGAAGAACTCTGACTTGAGAAGAAGCAAGTTATTTTTGCTGGACCAAATGATAATGAAGTAACATCCAAGAAATACTACGCATAAAGGTCTTCCTGAAAATCAATCCTGTGACTCAGAGTTGCAGAGAAACATCTGTTTCTTCTCCTCTCAAGGAACAAATATGCAAAAAGATATAGGCTGTCCTAGACCATGGAAAGAAGCTGTTGCTGGACAGGCTGAGACCACTGCTCCTGTTATCCTCACAGTAGAACTCTGTGTACCTTTGCAAAGGAAAGAGCAGTCCAAGAGAGAAACGATGCTTGCTTAACACACACTCTCTGTGCTGGGGTGCTGCACCTTGGTGCTCCAACGTGTCAGTGGGCGGTACTGTAAAAGTTGTCAGCCCAAAGTCTACAGCAGGTCCCTTATCTGCTTTGATTAGGAGATGCTGGGAGTGCTGTGGAAACACCTCTTTAGCTGAGCCCTGGTGTTCATAATCCTGGTCCTCTTTCTTCTCTGTATCCCAGAATGGTTCAGTGTGTGATACTAAGATTTCTGAACTGAATACACTTTAAAATTCCTCTTTTAGGTGAGGGAACCTCCTCACTCAGGAGGCACTAGTGAGTAAATTCCTACTTCTGCTCTCTTCTTGGCCCACAGTGCCTTGAGTTGCATTCTGCCCATGGCTAAGGCTGTTGTATAAGGGGTTGAGAGAGTTCCTGTACACACTATGCTTTAGGTTGGGAATTTAGGTGCTCTGCTGGCAAGTAGGAAACAAGATCTGAGCTCCTTACAGACAGCAGAAAAGACTAAGCTTGGGTTCCTTGCTTGCTATGAGAGCACACTGACCACGAGGATCCATACTCATCTCAAACTTATGATGTGGGCAGACCTGGAAAGGGTGAAGTGAAAGTGGGTTTTTTTTGGATGAAAGGATAGTGCTTTCTCAATCTTGATCAAATAGTGGTCACATAGAGTCTTTGGCCATGGTAAGCAAGAGGCAGGATTTCAGATCCAAGTTTCTCCTCAGTGTTTCATTTAGGGAAGCTCTCAGTTAAATTCACACTGAGAATTATAATTGTCTTTATGCCTTCTCACAATGTCCTGGTGTACTTTGGCCTCTTAACTCTTTTTAGGGACTGGTTACAGAGCCTCAGCTCCCACATTTCTCTCAAGGGGACTGTCCCAGAAAAGTCACCTAAAGAATTCTGTGAAATTTTTTATATAGAATTCCTCTTTAAGATCTAACTTTACATCTCACACACACACACATAAACAAGCAACAAAAAAAACCAATACAAACCAATAATTTATAGATTCATGTTAAGTTTTGTCAGATAAGCACTAGTAATTTATATGTCACAACGAATGGCTAGTTTTCTCAGTAATTTTCATTTAAAAATTAAAATAGCATAATTGTTATAATGAGGGAAGTACTATTTTCTTGTCTTTTCCTTTTTGTATTTTCCTTTCCCTTCTCTATTTTCCTTTTCTGTTTTAAATACTGAAGTATAGTATATAACTAGCACTAGACTACAATGTGACCTGATTTTCCCCAGAATCCTAGGGGATAGTAAGGTGACGAAGATAACTGAGCTTTTGGATAGTTTGAGGGAATGTTCATTATAATTTATGGTGCTGGGTATATTTTTTTTTTGAGGGAGTAAGAGGAAATCTTAAGTGGCTAAATTGTAGATAATCAAGGTTGGCAAATTTTACTAAATTACTTGTTTCTGCCAGCACAGGTACAGTTTGCAGCCTCCTAACTGTCAAAATGACTGAACTGCAGCAAGTATGTGGCTTACTTGCTAATGTTCTCAAAGCATAGAGCACAATAATTAAAATCCTACATTCTCCAAAAATGCAATGAATGTGCTCAATAAACCTGGGAAATTTTTTTGGCACAGCCAACTTTATCTGAATTTATAATAAGGGTAGTTCAGGCTATCTTCTTCTGTTGTTGTTTGGCTTTAATGAAAAATGGGTGTTATAAATAACTTTTATGAAGCATGCAGTAACCTGTAGACATCATTTCATTTATTTCTCACAGATTCACTGCAGCTGCTTGCTCCACTTTGGCAGCCTTTTCTTTAATTTGCAATCAATTACACTGATTAAATGTTTTTTTTTTTTTCACTGCTTCTCACCTAAGCCTGAAAAAAAAGTGTTTGATAACTCATTTGTAGGAGAATTTATTTTTGATAATTCTCAATGTTGTATCAGACTTCTAGATTTATCTCACTGAAATAAGAATTGTCTTTTATGAGCAGCTCTATTTTTTGACAGCTTCCCAACTCTATTTCACAGGTGACTGCTACAATAGTCTAATGTACAGTTTTGGTAATGCTCTTGAGTCCAATGGATTCTAGTCTCTGTGGCACTTGAACTCAATCAAAGACAATGTCTTGGAAGAATATAGCACAGGTAGAAGAAAGAGAGCCTCTACTTCACAGAAGTTAGAAGGACACTTCTGCAATAATTTTCCCTTTGTCAAATATTTATCGATATATGAATAAATAATACACAGAAACAGAATGAGAATAGAAATTCCTTTCTCTAGCAATGAAAAGGCTACATCATTCTGAAAGCATGGCTTTCATACCTTGGAAGAGTCCTGTCGGATAAGGCCCTGGAGGGAAGTGGAACCTCAGGAAAGCTGACTAATATTCAAGGGTCACCTCCTCCAAGCTGAAAAGAGCTCCTTCCCAATGAAGAAGTCAGATAAAAATCCTAAGAGACGTGTGTGGATGAAGAGAGAGCTCCTAGCCAAACTTAGACACAGAAAGGAAGAATAGACTGAGTAGAAGCAAAGATGGGTAACGTGGGAGGAATGCAGAAACATTGTCCAACTATCCCCAGAGATTAAGTTAGAAAAACTAAAGCCGAAATGGAAATTAATCTGGCCAGAGACGTTGAAGACAACAAGAAGGGCTTACATAAGTACATAGGTGTGTCGTAGTTCAGCCCTGATTGGACCAGACTACGCAGTCTCTCTCTCACTCCCCCCACCTTCCGAGAGAACAGGGAGAGAAAATATAAGGAAAAACGGCTCAAGGTTTGAGATAAGGACAGGGAGAAATCCTTAAAGTTACCGTCACGGGCAAAACAGACTCAACTTGGGGAAAACTATTCATTTATTACTACAAACAGCAGGATAATGAGACAGAGAACAAGATTACCTCCCCCCACCCCTCCCTCTTCCCGAGCTTAACATTATCTCTACTACCTTCCCCACCCCGAGCGGCACAGGGGGGAAGAGGGAATGGGGGTTGTGGTCAGTTCATCACATGTTGTTTCACGCCGCTGCTTCATGGTTGGGGGAAGAACTCCTCGCATTCCTCCCCTGCTCCGTTGTGGGGTCCCACCCCTACGCCACAGTCCTTCGTGGAACTGCTCCGGCGTGGGTCATCTCTTCCACGGGTGCAGTCCCTCTAGAACAGCTGTCCCAGCAGGCCCTCCACGGGCCACAGCTGCCTTCAGGCATCCACCTCCCCCGGTACGGGGTCCTTCACGGGCTCCAAGTGGATCTCTGCTCCTCCGTGGACCTCCATGGGCTGCAGGGGGACAACCTGCTCCACCATGGTCGTCACCACAGGCTGCAGGGGAATCTTGGCCAGGAGCCGCATTACTCCTCCCCCTCCTTCTGAACTGACCTTGGCGTCTGCAGCCGTTCCTCACAGCAGGCTGGTAGATGTCTCTCAGATCTTTTTTTACATCTTATTCACTTTTCATCTCCTCTCCACTTCTTGCAGCCGGGCTGGACCGAGTCACGCCCAGTCGGCTGCCTGGCGAGAGGCCAGAGGGTGAGGCCTGCAAGGCCCATGAGGCCTGCGCCTCCCCCTCTGCGCCTCTGCCCCCGCTCAGCTTCTTCACATCTTCTCTCCTCTCTTTTTTTCCTGTTTTCCCATTCTTAAATACGTTATCGCAGAGGCGTTATCACGGGACATTCTGCTACCAATCGGCTCGGCCTTGGCCAGCAGTGGGTCCGCCCTAGGCCTGGCCAAGTCCCCTGAACAAAGGGGAGCGACTTCTAGCAGTTTCCTACAGAAGCTGCCACCTTAGGCCCCCCCCTCACTAACAAAACCACGACAGGTGACAAAAGGAAGGCTAGGGAAAATGTGGGCCCATTGCTCAACAAGATGAGGGACCTGGTTACCCAGGACATGGAAAAGGCTGACGTACTGGATGATTTCTTTGCCTCAGCCTTTACTAGCAAGACTGACCTTGAGAGGTCCCAGAGACCAGAGGGAAAATGTGAAGAAAGGAGGATGGTTCTTGGAAGATCCTTCTTGGTGGAAAAGGATCAGGTCAGGGAATACTTAAGCAAACTGGATATACATGGGCCCTGATGCGATGAGTGCTGAGGGAGCTGGCAGATGTCATTGTGAGACCACTCTTGATAACCTTTGATAGATCATGGAGACTGGGAGAAGTGCCTGAAGACTGGAGGAAATCAAATGTAACTCCTGTTCTCAAAAAAAAGAGTAAGAAGGAGGACCCAGGGAACTATACAGGCACACTAAGGACAAGAAAATTGTCAGGAGTAGGCAGCATGGATTTACCAAGTAATGCTTAACCAACTTGATAAAATTCTATGAAGAAATTACTATCCTGTAGACAAGGGGAGAGAAATGGATATTGTCTACCTGAACTTCAGGAAGGTCTTTGACACTGATAAGATCCTCATAGAAAAGCTATGATTCTCATGATACACTAATTTTTTTTTTCCTCAGGAGATACAATTTGTATAAATGCCATATTTACTTAGTTGTGTTTTTGCGTGAAAGGATGAATAAAACAGAAATACATACAGTACGTTCTCAGTTACGTACAGAAGTAACTGTTACACACATCTTAGGTGTTTTTTTCCTCAGACTGTGCAAACTGAGGAGACCTCAAGAGAGGTTTAATGTGAGTTATGTAATGCAATGGCTGAGGGTGGACCTCAAGTGAAATTTTCATTTTTCTATCTTAGAACCTAATCATGGTAGTTTAAGGAACTAGTTCAAGAAGAAAACATGTAGTTGGACTACATGACTAAGAGCTGGAGAGCCACGATTTTATAAAAATGAGAAAGGAATACAAATGGTTTTTCATGTCTATTTTGGTGCCTAGGAGAAGGATTGAAATTGGGGAAGTAGGATGCAATTTATTATTCTCTGAAGACCCTTAGTTTCCTTCCTTTTCTATAAAGGATTCTTATGGGGATCATTCTCAGACATGTACAGAATTTCTAGATGAATTTGATTAAATAAATCTTATGAGTGTATCCAAAAGAGCTATCTAGACTGCCTGTTCTCCCCTGCTTCCTGAAACCACTGTAATTTTACTGTGATGCTAAGGTCTTAACATAGCATTATGTGTTGAAGACATGGGCACACAGTTATCTTCAAAGCTCTGTTGCTAACTTTGCACAGTTACCAGTATAAGAAGGATGTAATAAATGTTCTGTGAATTATTTTCTGGAAGTCACTGAGACTAAATATAAATTTCCTTATGTTTCTACACAGCTGTACATGGTAACACTTCTGCTGTGTATGAAATCTTGCTAAAAAATAATATATGTCTGTTTCAAGGTTTGCTGGAGTCTTTTTTTTTATTACCATTTATGAGAAATAAAACCTCTTGGGCAAATATTTGTGGATAGTCCACCTGTTAATTTTCAGCAACCAGATAAAAATATGAAAGATGAAAATGTAGAGGAAGAAGGTCCTCTAAACAGTTGTGGCTTGAAGAGAAGCTGAAGTGGTTTTAACTGCTGCCTCTCGTATTTCTCTATCCATTGTAACAAAAAAAGCATATAGGAGGCCTAGTCTCTTGCTTTAAGGTTAACTTAAAATAAGCTCATTGTAGTTAAATGTTTCTTCTGTTACTGTTAGGGTTATTTGTCTATCAATAGAAAAGAGGAAAACATTAAATAAATAAATAAACATAGGAAAACACTTATGTGAAGCTTGATAAACTAGTTAAAACAGCTATAAATTTGCTTTCTTCTAACATCAAACAAAGAGCTTTCCTAGAATAATCAATTATTTATCGGTTATTTTACTCTTAAACATATCCACTTTCTTTGCTTAATTATAAGGTCTATATTTAAACCTAATTTAGCTTTAAAGCTTTAATGAAATAGTATCCTGAGCTTTAGGGAAAACAAATTTTTGGCTGATGATTCTTGGGAAAACAGGAATATCTGATATCTTATGACTTAAAACCAATAAAAATATGTTAACAGTGTGGTTTTAACTGAAATAAGAAGGCAAAGAAAACAATTCATACTTTTAAATAAAGATTTCTTTCCCTGTTCAAAGACGCAGAGCAAAGAGCAATGGGATTCTCAGAGCTTTGCACATTTCTAAAGAAATTAAAAGCATTAATTTTTTGCAGTTATCTTTTTGCAACTCTAGTCTCCTAAACACCTCTTATTCTATCTCTATACATTCAGTTTATGAAAAGTGAGCTTGAGGACAGAAGAACCATGCCTAAAGTTACAGTAAGTCAACAATGCATCACAGTCACAAAACCTTGCCTTCTTAAAGGAACCTACTTCTCAGCTGAAAATGGGTAAAAAGGAAAAAAAAATTTCTTCTTGTCAGTATCTTATTGCCAGGTCAAAAGAAGAAAAATAAAACCAGGATGTCCATAACTGAGGTAGCATATTGAAGTATATTGAATCATTCCATACACAAACACTCAGATTTAAAATATACTGCAGGCATTTTTTTATGAAAAAGGGAATATATTTGTTTCTGTAAAAGCAAATAATATTTGCTTCAGGTTTGGTCAACAGTTGTGTTTATACATTTCATATTAACTCATTTAGTTCTGGATTTTCAGCAACCATACTCTGCTTTCTTTAGTCATTGCAATAAAGCAACCTGGAGTTTGCTCTTGGGTGCTCTTTGCGTTTGGACTCAGAAATATACTATAAAACAAATACTAAGCATAACATTTTGTTGGGTTCTTAAAGTACAGTTCTTAATAAAATTGAAACCAATGAATTATTGTCAGATGTTCATTCAATGTCTTCCTGTCCATCCAAATCCTGCATAAAATCCTATCTTTGCTGAAGTTGTTTGAGTTTGATGCCAAAACTTCTAAGGAATCTGATCCTGAGCTTACAGGATCTGATCCTGACCTGTAGGGAGAGTTTGGGAGATCTGGGAATGAAAGACATAAGTTCTGACTTCTTACAGTGTGACTTTCATCTTATGTAGCATGTGCACTTATATATCACCTTTTTCCCCTTTCTTTGTAATGGACACTGTCTTTTGTTTCAGTCTTTTCTTCCCCTATTCACATTGGATGTTTGGATAATAGAAAATATATGCTGTTCCTTGGAAACAAAATATTTAATTCCCTGTAGCTACTAACAATTTACTTTTCTCAGAGTCAGAATGCAAACATTCTACTTCTGTTTTTCTTCACCTCAGATCATCCCGACAGTGCTTTACTCTGCTGGAAGGACATTTTGAAGATAGGTGAAAACATAGCAAAGTATCCTTGCTAAAATAGATTAGTTCTGTAAGTTCTATAAGTTATATAAGTTCTAGAGCTTATCTGACTGATGTGGTTTGTGGCTTGAACATCAGTCTTTTAGAGACTGGCTGTTGGTCTCAGCACTGAAAGTTATATACCAAAAGCAAAGGCCAGTACTTTGCTCACACAACCAGACAATCTCCCTGTCTCCTTCATGTTTGAAAAATGTCCATGAGTACCTATATCCAATTGTATACTTCAAACCCATTTGGGCACCTTTATCAGTTAAGGTTCATTTCTCATACACTAGAGTAAAAGCTGACAAATGCAAATATATTAATCTACTCTAAGTAAATTACATTTCAGTTAATAAAATCACACATGGATTAACTTCAGTGCTTCCTTTCATTTCCTGTAAGAGCATCCTTATCAAATAAACAGCCAATTAATAAAATTTATTTTTATGTCTGAAAACTTTTTAGTGCAAATATCTGGGGATTGTTCCAAGTCTTCAAGTCTAGTAACATACGGTAATTTTAAACACTTTTACAACTTTCTGATTGAGTGAAAAAGAAAAAAAAAAAACAAACCCAACAATAAGCCTCAAACTTATTCAAAAGTCTGCAATACAATTAAAGAAATAAAGTGATTGGTGCATGTATATCAAAGGTCCTTGTGCAAAAACCTTATTAAAAAAAAAGTGACATCAGCATATTTTTCCCATTTATTTCATAAGAAAGATTAGAAAGCATAAAGTGGCTGCATCATTTGAAAGTCATTCAGATCCTTAGAAAAGGCATGAATCACACAGTTTAAATTACAAAGTCTGCAAATCCTGTCATTCTTTTACTTTATGTCAAATAATCCTATCCCCAGATGCATTATTCTGCTTACAGTACATTTTGATTAAATAATTGAGAACAGGCAAAGAAATTTAACCGACACAACAGATTCATTTACTTTCCTAATTTAATTACTTTTTACCTTTAGTCCTACTCAGATTTTGCTGAAGATCAGATCAACAGAGAGGGAAAATTTAAAAATAATTGAAAATTTTAAAATGAAATAAGAAGAAAGAAAGAGTTATGGACTATATCATAATAAATTCCCAGCACATTTTTTTTTTTTTTTGCACAGAGACATGAACATTACTGTAATTCCTCTGTCTTACAACTTGTTACATTTATAGGTACCTTGGAAACCAGGTAAGATTGTTTTCAGACGCTAAGTTTTAGTACTATGAATTAATTGTAACTCAATCACCTTTGACTCAAATATTTAATATCGTAGTAGCTAGTTCAGCACTATTTTTCAAGGTATGTCATTAGATGCTTCAAGAACCTGAAATAATATATTAAAACACATTTATTAAGGATAATAATTACAGCTACGGAATTTCTGTAAATTGCCAGAGAAAAAAACATATAGCATGACCTGTAGGTTTGGAAACCAAACCAGGCTGATTACAAAATGCAAGAGTAATTGGTAAAGCAGATTTCTGATTTATGATTATAGAAATTGTAAAATACTTCATCATCTACTCAGATTTTTTAGAACCCTGTTTATTAATGAAGAGCATGCTGCATTACTACAAAGTCTTCTATCCAAAGGACTTATTTGGTGGGACTACTTGTGTCAACACAGCAAATAAGCAAGGAGATAGCATAGGGATCAAAAGAAATCTAAGTAATTATTTGAATTTACACTCAGTGGCAGTATTATCTGAGTGAAAACCTTGGTATTTGGCCTTAAGCTTACTAAAATATGAGCAAAATAGTAAAAGTTTTACTTGGAGATATATTTCACTCATGAACTTCCATTTAATTCTGTTTCTTACTTGTTTATTTTGATATTTTTTTAGTTACTACATTAGTTGAAAGCAGTCTGTATCATCACTGAAGCAATTCAGGTTACAAGAAGATAGTGGACTTTACTGAACCGTTATTTGATATCTTAGCTTCAAGAAAAGGTCAACAAACTCCTGAATAGGAAAAGGGCTCTGACTTTCCTCATAGTCACAACTGTTTTTTTTTTTATTAGAGCATTCAGATATCTGGATCAGAGGTTATTAGACTATATTAAATGAAGAATGTTTTATGCTATGTGCAAATGAAATATAGTTAATTTGAACATTTTGTTCCTGAACTTCATATCAAAGATTTGTGAACTACAGCATTGACTATGTTGTTAAAAAGGAACTTAAATTTTTGAAATGTTAAACACTGCAATGCCTAAACTTGATTAAATGGAATGCAGAATGTAATCTGGAAAAAAAACCCCGTCCCATTAAAAGCCCAGGAAATGATCAAGTGAACCAGCTTGGTGAGAAATGAGTTGCCAGCATAAAAATCAATTACATTTGACTTCTGTAGTGCAATTCACTTGCTTAAACATGTCACGTATCATTTTTTACTTCCTAAGATTTCACACGTAGACATAGGTCTCTCCCTTTATGTGTCTTGTCACATCTGTCTGTCCTGCGTATATGTCTTTGGCATCCTAAAGCAAAAATATTGATATATTGGAATGAATCCAATGGAAGGTCACGAAGATGATTGGGACCTGGAACACATTATATAGAGATAGTGACTGTGAGGACTAGTTTTATTCTAGAGGACAGAGAGTATCTTACTGCTGCCTTCCACTACCTTACAGAAGGATGTGGAGAATATATAGCCAGACTCTTTCAGGATGTGCACAGTGATAGGTGAAAGGCACAAGTACAGTTTACAAAGAGGGATATTCTGATTGTATATTAGGAAAACAATATTTGGCGAGAGGACAGTCAAACACGGGAATTTGTTGTCCAGAGTAGTTCTGGACACTCCACATGTGGAGTTAGTAAAAATTCAGCTCAAACTGAGCAACTTGAACAATATTGAACCAGATAACTCCCACAGGTCCTTTCCAATCCAAATTACCCTATGACTCTATATTTGTGCACTTGAAGTGTGCCCTCTACATTTGAAGAATATGCAATTGTGTGTCATGATTCATTTAACATGCTTCAAGCATCTACCATAAGAATTCAGTCCCTACAAACATTGATTTTCCTGTACTGGCTGTTAAGAATTACTAATATAGATACAATCGTCTAAAATTTGCTCATATTAATCCCATTAGTAGAATCAGCATGATCATTGTAAAACAACAGAGAGTTTTGAAAGAATGGACTTCAAGGATATTCATCTATCTTTTAGGGATCAATATAGCAGAAACTCTTTTGTCAGCTCATCTTTCCAAATGCTAGCTGGGATCCTTCTTCAGTAGTAAAAGGTGACCAAAAGAGTTGAAACACTTTACTCACTAACTTAGTGATTATGATTGTCATCCTGTGCATGGAATCGTTTGCTTCATGCCCTTAGTCAGAGGAGTTTCTAACCTTCTTGAAAAAAGCACAGTCTCTAGGCAACAGACATAAAACCCCTCTCACTGAACCGGTGACATCTAGGTTGCACTGTCTACTTTTTGAACCTGTATCACAGTAAGATGTGGGTGTTCATTGTCTAACCCTAATTTCGAAGGGTTCCAAGAGATGCCCCAATCTGAAAAACTGCTAGATCAACATGTTCAAATGCAGGCCACAATTGACAAATTTGTTTGTCCTTTCTTAATTTATAGCAGTCACACTGCTATTCATTTAGTGATTAGCTAAGTTACTAAGCTACTTATAAGTATGGAGTTAATTTACTGCCATTAATCTTTCACAAGCAACAGTGGAGAGTTCAGTTCTGTAGTTTCTGTTTCTGGTTATGGAACATGAGACACTATATCAATACATAAATACTCATATTTCAAATAAGAATATAAATATTTAATGTTAAAAATTTGCCAGACTGCATAGAAAACAGAAAGTGAGAGTTTTCTTATTTTCACCATGCAGTAAGCCCCCTCAGTTTGTCAGGAAATACAAGAAAAGCCAGATGGATATCAGCTTTCTTCGTCACGTTAACCTGCATGACTGTAAAACAAGTGCAGCAAGCTCCTTGTTCCATCCCTGATGCTTAGAAAGTTTTAATCTTGCTTCTGATCTCTGAAGATTTGATTCTGTGACAGGTCTACTGATTGTATAATAACGTATATAATGCCTTAAGACGCTCAGCTTGAAGGTTTCACAGTCTCTTATCTCTCACAGGAATGTAGAATTGGAAGATACCTCCAGCATTTTTGAATCCAGCCTGCTCCTTCGCAGGCAACAATCTAATCCAATTCCTTCTGCAAAATTTATACAATTGTTTAAAAGAAGCTGAGACTCTGCTGCAAATTGAAAATTGGTTTTGAATTTCACTTTCAGTATGCAAAAAAACCCTCGCAATTTTTCCAATACTGAAAGAAATTTATTCTTGACTTTCTGTACATCTTGTACAAATATAGCTTCTTCCCTTACCTGATATTTTCCACAATAGACTTACAGGGCAATCATACTCTCGTTTGTTCTTCATTTTGCTGTAATAAGCAAACTGTGCTCTTTTTTCTGCTACTCATAATGTGGTAAGATGCATTACCATTCCCACTTTTCTTGATAAATGTTCTTTCACAGGCATGAAATATGAGTTAATATTTCTTAAGCACAGGTTAACAAAACTGTGTATGTTATTCTACATAGAGGTTAATGAGTGCCTTATTTCTTATCTGTCTTAACTGGAACACTTCCTAAATAATATTTGCCCTTTTTTGTGTGTGTGTCTGCCCTGCTTTTCCCCAATCACTTGACTATTTCTCCTTTACTATTCAAATTAGATGTCCTCAGCACTTAGCAGATGATCATACTATTAATCCTAAATGCGTGACTGAAATTTTATTTTATTTTTATTTTGCTTTCCCCCATTTTCCTCTCCTCTCCTCTCCTCTCCTCTCCTCTCCTCTCCTCTCCTCTCCTCTCCTCTCCTCTCCTCTCCTCTCCGAACCTCTCCGAACCTCTCCGAACCTCTCCTCTCCGAACCTCTCCTCTCCGAACCTCTCCGAACCTCTCCTCTCCTCTCCTCTCCTCTCCTCTCCTCTCCTCTCCTCTCCTCTCCTCTCCTCTCCTCTCCGAACCTCTCCTCTCCTCTCCTCTCCGAACCTCTCCTCTCCTCTCCTCTCCGAACCTCTCCTCTCTGAACCTCTCCTCTCCGAACCTCTTCAAACCTCTCTGAACCTCTTCGAACCTCTCCTCTCCGAACCTCTCCTCTCTGAACCTCTCCTCTCTTCTCCCATTCTGCCTTGCTGTATTCTATCTTACCCTGTCTTATTCCATCCTTCCTTTCCTTATCCTTAAGCATATTTAATGCTTCCGGTACAATACTTTATTTCATAAGAAAATGTTTACCAACTTTGTGTTGCTAACAATGTTCACTAATCTGATTTCTTGAGCAAATATAATTCAAGAAAAATTAAAAATACTAAATACATTTATTTTTCAAAGTAATCCATGAGATGTTTTGTTAGAGTAACCTTCATTTTCCACCTCCAAATTCTACCTATGAATTGCTGTCTTCTCAAGTTCAATGAATAATTTCTCCTGTGGCAACATGTCATCTGCTTCACTGAAGTCCAGACATGTTTCATCTACTACATTTCCCTTCTCTGAAAAATAGGTGTCAAAGAAAAATATACAGCTTACATGATCTATCCCTATTTCAATATATTCCATTTACCATTTTCCTTCATGACTCTAATTTTTCATTCCTTACAAACACCTTCTAAAGCTTTGCGTAACTTTAAGGTTTGTTTTTCTACTGTCTACATCGCCTCCTTTTATTAATTGTGCATGCTGTTCTTTGAGCACCTAGAACTACCTCTGACTTCTCTCATTTCTTTAAAAATGTTGCCATTACAAGTGCAATTTCATTTGCAATTTTTTTTTTTTCAGGAAGAGACAATGTTTCACCCCTGACAGCATTCACTAGGTTGCTTGATTTTGCTGTCATTTCAGATATGAATCTTTAAATTTCTCTTCTCATGTTCTCTTTGATACTACATTCAACACCATTGTTCATATTAAAAAGGACTTGGATGTGCTGGTGGATGAGAAGCTCAACATGAGCCAACAACGTGCACCTGCAGCCCAGAAAGCCAACCAGATCCTGGGCTGCATCAAAAGGAGCGTGGCCAGCAGGTCGAGGGGGGTGATTCTGCCCCTCTACTCCACTCTCATGAGACCCCACCTGGAGTACTGTGTCCAGTTCTGGAGCCCCCAACATAAGAAGAATGTGGACCAGTTGGAGTGAGTCCAGAGGAGGGCCACAAAGATGGTCAGAGGGTTGGAGCACCTCTCCGATGAGGACAGGCTGAGAGAGTTGGGGCTGTTCAGCCTGAAGAAGAGAAACCTCCAGGGAGCCCTTATAGTAATCTTCCAGTACCTAAAGGGGACTTATAGGAAAGATTGGGAGAAACTCTTTGGTTGGACCTGTTGCAACAGGAAAAGGGGTAATGGTTTTAAAACAGAGGGAGGCAGATTCAGACCTGATATAAGGAAAAAAAAATTACAATGAGGGTGGTGGAACACTGGAACATGTTGCCCAGAGGAGTTACGGATATGCCATCCCTGGAAGTGTTTAAGGCCAGGTTGGATGGGGCTCCAAGCAACCTGATCTCCTTGCAGGGAGGTTCAACTAAATTACCTTTAAAGGTCCCTTCCAGGGACTATGTTCAACTCCAGGTGGGTTTTGACTTTCCTGTCTGCATTCCTGAATGCTTGGACAGTGTCACTATATTCCTCCCAGGTCCCTTGTCCCTGATTCTACCTCTCGTATGTTTCATTTACATTGAGTTTTGTTAGGATCTCCTTGTCCACTCTTACTTTAGTTCCCAATCTCTGGGAGGAGTCATTCTTGAGCTTGGAGGTGATTCTTCATCCTTCCATAACCTAGGTCCCAATAACCTATGTTGGAAACCAGCAGACTGGTCCTGTGCTTAAACATTTCCTCAGCACCTGTTGTGAGTTGGTGCACAGGCCACAGAGCTTTCTCAACAGGCAGTTTGCATGCTACCGTTCTGGCTCACAAAGAGTGTGTGACAACTTGTAGGCCATTTTGTACTGCTTGGCCTCTGTGCCACAGAACTGTCCTGGGCACATTCAGCTTACTTGAATTGACATATCAATGGCTTTTCCATCTTCTGCTTTTCATCTTTGGGGATTTTTAATTGTCTTCAGCCGTAGATTTCTGCACTGCTTCTCACTTTTCTGTTAATTCATAGAAATCCTTTGCTAGTTCATTTGATAGATTTCATAAACCAAAGATGCACTTCTAGACGGACACATGGACAGATACAGATAATTAAAGAAAAATGTGAACTGATTATGTCTTTTCCCCTCTAAGAGCACCTGGTGGAGACTGCCTGATATCTGTGGTGCCTAAGGCTGACTACTTCTACAGCACAGCAGCTGCATCCGTGCTATGCCACACTCAGCCCTCTGGGCCCCTTGCTGTAGCTCAGCTAAATGCATCTGAAACAATTTGGTGGTTGAACTTCAGCCAAGCAGAGGAGTGTTTCAAACTCCAGAAGTAACATGAGAGAAAGCAGTGATCCTTGAGGGTGAAAAGTCCGAAGTCGTAAAGGACTGTTCAATGTGAAAGCAGCCAAATTGTACAAATCAGTTTTGGTTTTTGAGGTGGTGCCCAAAATAATATTTCAGACTTTTGTTCAGACATTGTCCTAGAGAGTGCTACCTGGAGTGGTCTAAATAAATAAGGTAAGTGGATTGCCAGAGGCTGAGTTTTGTGAACTTGCTTCCTGTTCTCTGTTTCTCATTAGGTTCAACACACTCACGGAATTCCAGATGGAAGTTATTTGCCATCTATAGTCAGCTTAGTCAACACTACACTTAAATCTTCCTCCTCGGCATGAAGTCAAGGCCAGACAGTGGAAAGCTGATGGGATAAACAGATAAGGTGATGCTTTAAATGAGATAAATTATGATTAGGTGTCTGGCACATAGAAATAGCACAAAAACATCTGTCCTCTAGTTTCTAAATAAGAGTATCTGAGATGGTAGCTAGCTTCTAATTGGGAGTAGCTAAAACAGTTCAGCATTCACAAGTCAGAGAATATTATGTTTCCAATGGAAACATAAGGGAATCTTTTAAATGCAACTTGAAAGTTAATAAAAAAATTTAAGTAAGATATGTTCTTGAGACTGCAGAATTTTTATCTCTTTAATCTATGGAGGATGTTAAAATATTTCTCTCCTGCACAGAGCAGCAGTGAAAGTTAACTCCCCCAGGGATCACATTTATCCAGATTTTTTCTTTTCTAGTTTCTGTTATTTGCTTTTATTTTCACACATACCTCCTTTCTTCTTGCCTCTGTTTTACGGGCCCCTCTCCACTGTATGCTTTTTCTTAATCTTTCTTTAGGAAAATAAAAGCTTCTGTATGAAGAGCTGTGTTCCATTTGGTGCAACACTGAGTTGCCTAAAGCTGCTCTCACAAATGTTTCTGGAGATAGCACTGGAATTCAGGTAGCCAACTTTTCTGTGATGATGACTCAATCATGGAATAAACAGGTTCTTTATGGCTTTTTCCTCTCCTAATACCTGTTTATGTTATTCTATCTGTTTCTGTCTGTGCATCCAATAAATTATTAATGCCTTGTGATAGTTATCTCCATAAGAACACATTCTATCCACTCTTCCACTTCTTCACTTCACATCTTGCATTCTTTCTATACAACTTATTCCCTCATTTTTCAGTTAATGGGAAAGTATTTTGCCATCTGTCTGGGTAAATATTTTATTTGTTAAATGGACCTAACCTATATATGTTTGACTCAAGATTAATATAAAATAATTTATTTTACAAAATATATTCTTCTATGCATTCTATGTATAGAAAGTATATATTCTATATACTCTAATATTTCTATATTTTTACCTCCCATAAATATCAGAAATAGCATCTTTATTAAGATGCAAAATCCTGATATATCATGCTACACTGGTTTCAATGAGATGCAAATCTTTTAATTGAAAGCAAACTAAAGACAGGTTTCTGGAGCAGTATTTTTAATGAGATAGCTTATGAAAAAAATTGGAGGGCTATTTTTGTGATTTAAATAGGGTTATAAATAAAGCTATAGATCTTTTTAGCTTTGTATCCTCTCCCCACAGAGAAGCTTGAGGAGAAAAAAAACAGCTTAAAAAGAAAAGACCCTCTCTATGTCTCATCTGTTTCATGTTAAATGACTTCATGGTCTGCACATTAAGAGGTGTAGTTTCCTTTTCTTTTTATTGATAATAGCTCTTAAAAAACTTCTAAAAATTATTTCCTGGTCTGGACAAATGTACATAGATTACCATTCTTGCTCATACTTAGAACACACAAAACAAGCTCAATTAAAAAAAAAAAAAACCTAGGAAAAAACCAGCACTGCACATAATAGTGTTTGAGTGAAGGATGACTTTCGTTCTTTGAAGTCACTTCCATTGGTGCCATCTCTAAACATCCATTAATATTTATTTAATATAGATTTGTATTTGGATCAAAAGGAAACCAGGTATCTTACTTTACTGTTTTCTGATAGTTTTATCTATCCATCCACGGCATGTGGAGTTATGCCCTGGAATATATTATTTCTTATAATTGTTTCTTGGCAATTATTTCTAGAGATTAGATCACCAGTCATAGTTTATCTGTTTTTAAAATGCTTTGCTATTGATTGTGAATCTTAGCAAATGATCCCCATAGAACAAATGAATAATAAATTCATGACAAGAATGACAGTGAGAGAATGTTAAGCCTGTCTGTCTGAGCACTGTATAGACAGGGAGGGATGAAATCAAGGTTTTGTGTTGAAACCTAGTGCACAATAAGTGTTGGTAAACTTTAATAGTATATACATTAAAACTCAAAGCAGTATCTTAGAATAGCATCTGTATTTTTCTGGTACTGGTATCCTGAATACTTGTGATTATTTTTATCCCCCAGTCTTCTACAATTGAACTAAAGTACATCTAAGAATAAATCTTGTAAAATCAGGCCTTTTATATAGCATGTTCTTTTTCTTCTTTTTTGTCTATGGTACATATTTTAATAATATCAGCCCTCAACTATTCTGGAAAGCCCTAGAACATGTACAAAAGTTTCCTTAACTTCAGTAGAAATTAAGCACATGTTTCAGACTAATCACTTGTTGAAATGCTTTGTGAAATGGGATTTTAGTCAGTGACTTTACTCTATATTTCCATTCTGAAAGTATAGATTTCTTTCAATCTAATTGAGAAGGTGAGCCAGTTAACTAACCTAATTTAGTGGCATATGTCTCAGCAGTGCTAGTTTTATTAGATGCCTTTTAGAAGCTATGTCCATTAGCTGCAAAACTAATAGCCTGATTCTGAATGCATTTGTTGTAGAGAAGAAATACTTACTCCCATGTTCCCACTCACGTACTACTCACCAGAGTAAACACAGGTCTTTGTAGGTTCAAATCTTTATTTAGCCCATTGTTGCTGGCATCTGTGCATTATTGTTCTTCGTATTATACTTAACCTGCAGAGCACTATTTAGTCACAATTTACGATATGCTTTTCATTCCATAATTTCCAAGGACTGTGCCTTGGACTCTCTGCAGCATAGATGATAATTCTCCAAGCTGTAGAAGCTGGTGATAATATCTAGGGGCTGTTTGCAAGCAAGAAATACACACAATGATGAGCTTCAGCCACAGCAAAATTCCTCTCAACATACATTTAATGTAGATATATAGACATTAATGCCTAATATACTGGGTCTCTAACAGGGCCTCTAACGGGTAACTGTACTCGGGGAAGTCATCGTTCATAAAGCATGTTCAGCTAGGTCTTTCTTCTTCCTCTTTGGTAGTTGAGATGAGAATTATCTCTACATTTTGACACCAACACAAGCACCTAACTTAAATTTTTATATTTCCAAAACTAGTGGGAAACAGTTTTCCCTTGGACTGTTATGCTCTCTAGCTCTATGTACATGTTACTCTGCAGATACGTTCATTGAAGTAGCACTTTACTGGTTTACTTTATGTTTCACTTGGGAGGAGTAGAAGCTAGAATGACAGTATTGCATGCATTTAAAAACTGTATACTCCTGTGAAATCAGAATAGGTTTCCTAGTATTTCCTAAGGAATTCAAAGAAAGATCTATCACTTCCAAATTTCAGAGTCCAGTTTTTAATTCTTTCAGTGGCAGAGTTGATAAATTATGATAAATTATTTCCCTTTTTCTTTTCTTTTTTTTTTTAAGTGGAAATGCATATTTTGTTACTTGGTTCCTATTAAAATGTAATTATAAGGATTATTTGTTGCCTGAAAAAAAACTTAAATCAAGATGGAGTCGCTTTTTCTAAAGAGAAGACACAGTTGCTTGGGGGTTTAACGCTAATGTCCTGTATTCCTCTTTCACTCTATCATCTCATTCTTTTCCATTTTTTCTGCCATTGATATCTTTCCTGACATACTAGCTGGTAGTTTATGATAAGAGATAGGAGATGCCTCTACTATAATGACTATTTTCAGTCTGCTTAAAACCAGACTTTCCTTAACTTGTTCTTTTTTTTTGTCCCTTTTTTGGGAGAACTGTTTAGTCACAGCAGCTTTAGTCAGTGAGTCTTATTATAATTAACACCCATGATGATTCTATTTATTGTTGACTACAGTGAGAGGGTTATTAGACCATTAAAGCTTAAGGACTCTTTTGGCTCATTAACCAAAATGGACACAGAAGATGTTATGAAACAGTTTCATTTCCACTACATCATTCTCTATAACAATGACCTTTTAATAAAAATTAGTCTTTGCAGCTAGTAAGTAAAAAAAAACCTACAAAACCTTTAGTAGTCCTTGAAAGATAATAATGCTTAATAATTTATAGTTTTCTTAATTTGGAAAAGACCCTTGGAGGCACTTTTGTTTTGAATTGTTATCTCTGAACTGTTCTTGAGAAGAAAAGCCAAAACCAGAACTTGGTATAAACATTTAATTTTGGCAGAAGAGTTTAGTTAGATTTAAACTCAGGCTTTTTGTCAGCCAAGACACTTATTGTTTTCTGTCACTGTGTTTGGATCATGCTAAGAAAAAATGAATTGATGAGCAAACACTGCTTAAATGGCTTGGCTAGCAAAGGGAACAGCTGCTGCTTCTGACTTACGTTATCTACTTAGTACACGTGACTATAAAACTGTTCTACATATTACTTTCCACAATGGTAGGCTTAAGGATGTTTTATGTTTATGCAAACACAAGAAAAAGTTGTTCAAGTGTTGTAAGTTAGAGCCAAAATGCCCAAGCGACTAGCCATTTGCTTATGGGTCCTTCCAACTTCCGAATACTCTTTAGTTCAAAAACTAAATAAAAAAATAAATAAATTGTCCCCTCTTGTGAAACTGTGTGAAAAAACAGGCGTACCTGATTACTGCTAGGAAAAATCTAGTCTAATCAGATTTTACACTAGGCTTGTCATTGTGGAATTTGAGCATTCAATATTATTAAAAGACTGTGGAAGAGAAACAAAAGACACAATAAATGAGCTACAGGGGCTCACCAGCATCATGTAACTAAATAAAAGAAACAAATAGATTAAATGTGAGAAAAACATCCCATTGTTGAGATTTATTAAACTGAGGAATTAGTTCCTTAAGAACAACAACAAATGGTCAAATACTTGAAGATCTTATGGTAGTACACGGAAGAATACTTTGCACTAGCATTAGAATTCAAAGTATATCTCAATGTGTTGCAAAGCATATATGCTGTAAATAAATATCTACATAGTTATAATCACCTCATTTCATTAAAGTGGAGGTGTTGTAATAAGCCAATATGGTTGTTACAGTTGTATTGTCCTGACTGAATTAATGATTTTTTTCCCTGTTTATATGAGCAAGCCATATCCTGTACATCTCATTTTTAAGTGCTGCAAATCAATTTTAGAACACTGAGAACAAACATACTGACTACAAATGCAGTGCAACACAAGAAGATATTTCCAACAGAGGCTGAGGAATCTCCATCTCTGAAGGTTTTTAGGACTTAGATAAACAAATCAAGGCTTGATCTAGTGTTGGTGATAGTCCTGCTTCAAGTACACGGTTGAACTACAGAGGTCTTTTCCAGTCAACAGTTCCATGATTCCATGAACTTATATGAGTTAAAATTTCTATGGGCCCCATACTCATAAAAGTTGCTCTAAGTCAATGTCAGAGTAAATTACCTGTTCCCCTCTGATTTTCTGGGAGCTTCTACGAAGCTTTCTCTAAAGTGAATAGAGAATGAAATGGTTAAGAACACCCTGGTCAGGCTTTGGTTCTTATTTGTCCTGTATGAAACTAAGCTCTTACCATAGCTGTCTCTATAGGTAGCCAATAGAGACAGGGCTGCTAATTTAGGCATGTAGCACAGATTTAATCTTATTGGACATGGATAAGCATATCTGACCTAGTCATCCCAAGCAGTCTTTGTAGTCAATGGAGAAAAAAAAAATCATTTTGAGGATATATTTTATCTTTTCCTATTTCAACTACGAAGAGACTGTAGGATGACTATTTCAGACATAAAGACCTACAAGACAAATACATAATGCTGACAATCTAAATTTTCTGAAGTAAAAGTTAGATAAAGTGTATCAGAATGATCTAGTTAAGTGATTACAGTAGACAGTATGAATAAATCCCAGAGTTTTGATTACTTAAATTTTAACATAAAGTTAGACACATAAGCCTAACGATATAGGCTTATGTGAAGAAAGAAAAACAGATGGTGCAGGGGTCTGCAACTATTTATTTACGCTGAACATGCATTTGCTGATTGAAGGTCATACCTGCACAATCTAGGACCACTGCATTTTGTTGTCTTGGTTATAACAGCGTAGACAGAAAGAAAGTGTAGCCAATGTAAAGCAGTTTCTTTTCATTGCAAATACTGCATTATGGTCACACCATAATCCGATAAAAGTTTGCTGGTACTTAATCTCCAATAGATCTAAACCCTAGCACACACTAAGTGGAGAAACTGGCACATGGCATGAAACACAGATGGATCAGCTCTGTGTAATCTGTAGTCTGTAGTAGTTTGAGCTATGGTCTACAGTAGTTTAAGTATGCATTTGCAGACAGACTTTTTGTGGACTGCTTAGACCTACGCTTTGTAAAAATAGAAATAATATCAGAAAGTAAAAAATAATCACGTTTTGAAAGGTTCAACCCTATAGCCATAAGTATAGCGTTATCCTGTTATTCTGTACTTTTAAGAGAAGATATTTGCTTTAGTACCTAGAATAACATATAGAAGAGGGTAGCCTATTTTGGTTTTAAGAATGATAAAAGCATCAATGTAACAATTCAGAAAGTGGCATGAGCAGGTGTGAACACAGGAACATAAAAGAGAAAGTCTTATAAATGGAAGAGATGGTAGGAAGCGGATTGTTGATTCAAGAGAAGGGTTGTTATTTCACAATTCTGTAATATGATTCTGAAAAAAGAAAGTACACAAATTATACTGTGCTGCCTAGTGCCTAAAACAGGCTAAGAGACTGGGAGAAAAAACTAGCTGCCATGTTCAGCTGCAAAGTCTTCAGTTGACACAGTCCTGTAGGCATAGGCATGGCAATAAAGAACTTGTCAGGAAAATATTATGAGTCTGTGAATGACTGATGTCTAGATTTCAATAAAAATTTTGAGGTATCTTTCTATGCCAAAATATTCTGTTATGTCTTGAGAAGTGATCAAATACAATAAAAGATGACCTCTGATCGTGTGACAATAGGAGCATCCTGTTAGAAGAGCAATTTTTCTCATTTACCTCTTTCTTTTAAAGACTTCACCCTCTGTAGATGGTGACAGCAATAAAGACTGAAGTGCAGGTAGCCTTGAGAAGGCAAAGTTCAGCAATAGGAAAGTAGAAAGGAACATTAATATCACTATTTAGGTAATAGGCAGTAGTTTATTTGTAGATAGGCAGCCAGCTTTTAAAACATTTGCGCTACTTATATCACTGTGTGGTTGATGTATATTGCTGGTCTGTTCTGCTCCAAGGGATGCTGAGTGGATTTAAAAGAAAATGAAGTAGAGATATTAGAAAGAGATTTTCTTACTTACACTAAATGGAACTTACCTCTCCAAATCTCTTGCAAATCTATTGCTACTTCACCTATACAAGCCGGAATACAGGTAATCAACTGTTTTTTTGGTTTTTTGGTTTTTTTTTGTGTTTATAGATGCATGTGATTTGAAGAATTAACAGCATCATTTTTTCTCTCCTTCTGTTCAAGGCAAGAGGGCAGCAAGTATATAACACGTTTCCAGACGAGACTCAGAACGTGTAAAAACTAAATGCTTCCACTCAGTCACATCATTGGAGTAGGAACAGAAATCCAATCCTTGCTTGACTTTAGTACTTAATTTACTACATTTTAAATGCTACCTTTAACCCCTAATGACTTTTTGATCTCTAAAATCTGAAGTTATCCTCCGCAGAATATTATCTGATTTATAATCGGAAATAATCAGCTCTTCAGCTGCAGGCAATATGTGTTCTATTCAGCAAATCTGTTGTATGATTCACAGTTCCGTACAAAGAAGCTATTATCTTACTTATGAATATTATCTCCTCTCCAAACTTTACATTCCTTATTCAGGCGAAAATTGTATTGCTTGAATGAGTGTATGAGATTAGGATCTCCAGGTAGAGTAATGAAAAAAAATGAAGAACTATTACATAAACTTTTAAATAATTGTAACTATTTTCCAAACAAAAGTAATTCTCACACAGTTATACATACATTCTTAGGGCTCCCATGGAATTATAGGGCACAAGTGATGCCATCTGCTGTGAACAGATCTTTGTCCTTCTGCACTGCCACCTCTTATCTCAAGTCCCGTAAACAAAATTAGGAACCATTTTCTTCAGAGAATAAACAGAGAAATTCCTCTTGAAAATCAGTCAAATGTTTAGGAGGAGTCAGTCAGTCTGTAGTATTTTATATTTTTTTTGGCATGAAGATGGAGTAGGCTTACTTAGGAAAGTTATGTATATAATGTAATCCTTTTCCATACAGACTCTTACAAACTATGCTGTCCTTATATTCCATGCAGAATAATTTTGGCATTCTTCTGAAGGTGGATGAAAAGAACATGAAATAAGATGTACTGCTGAGTATATGAACTCTCTTGCTGCAAATGTTAGACAATAGGACTAGCTGTAAGTAGGCTTCTGACAGAATAAACTTTTCCAGATTAGCCTTCCAAATTGTATAAAATAATTTTCAATGACACAACACAGACAGAGAAACATGCCCCAAAGGAGGTACTCTTGTGTCTCCCTGGGAAAAATGTAAGATTTTTTTTTGATAGAATCTAGGAGTCAAGATGAATACAGGAGAAACCAAAGAATAAGCCTTACCATCATTATTGTGAAAAACTGATGAAGACTCTGAGTAACTTAATCCTTAATCTTGCTGTTCATTAGAGTTGCCTCTAGATCCTACGCCAACTCCTCTCAACTTGCTTTCTTAACACAATTTCTTGTCTAACTAAATAAAAGTCTGAGTTAGCTTTGAGTCCATCCCTAGGTAATGAATTCCTGAGAAAGTAAAATATTCCTTTAAAATGGAGTGTCATCACTGTCAGAGGTAGTATTTGCATCTGCAGCTTTTTCTTCATCATTAATTATTTTCATTATTTTTCATTAGAATACAGCTTCCTTTTGAGAAAGGTAAGATGTCAAGAAGATAGCTGAATATTAGGTTTAATTTCAGCACATCTTCACAATTGAGTAATATAAGGTTGATAAGTAATTTCATTTGTTTAATTCTAAATAGTAAATTCAATTTACTCTAATATACTTTCTACAGTTAAACTCACTGTTACCACTCAACTTGCCATCATCATTGCATCTTGCATATGATTTCCTAGGTGAATTCTGGTGGCAGTAATATGTCATCTTATATTAGAATCTGTATTTATGCCTATCCTATTGTTCTGAATTAATGAGCAGCAGACATGGTAAATTTTAAAACAATGTGATAATATGAATTATTAATATATTTTTTTAAAGAAAACTATTACTTAATGGACTATATACAGTTTGTGTTTTCTTATTTCTAATTGAGGAATAAATATAATAATTCTTGGGCTCTGTTGACAGACCTACTGGGTAAGCATTGATAGTGCTATGCTTCTGTTTAATGTCAGTGAATCGTGGCTAATGTTCTTGCTATCTTAGTGAAATATTCACATTACAAACTGAAACTGTACAGAATATGTCTGAATTTAATAATGAATGGGTGATTCGAGTTGGTATTTTTCAAGAGAAGTAAGAAAACAAGCTGTGCAATGTAGTCTCCCACATACAATCTGTGTTTATGATTTCCTTAAACTTTTTCAAAAATTCTGTCCTCAGACAACTTTTGGTAAAAGAATGAGTACAGATCTTGGTACTTACTAAGATATCTAGATCAGTTGAAAGAAAGTCGGATCAAACAAAAACCACAAACTAACAGAAAACAACCAGAGAGATGATTATTTGTGGACTTTATGTAATTAATTATAGCAAACTTTTGAATCACATGAAATTCATTTCCACATTTTGATATATCAGCTGAAACTTGATAATGAAATTATCTGAGTTTTCACTTAAGTTTTGAATTTATATTATATAAATTTTCATCTTCTCTAGGTTTACTGAAAATACCAAGTCATTTAATTTCTGGACTAAAGTGGTTTTTTTTGTTTTTTTTTTTTTTTTTTAATTAATACCTGAATAGGTAAGAACTGTCTGCAAAAGAAACAAATATGCATACATATGCAAAGAAATATCCCTTTACATAACAGGAATTTGTTGTATTAGAATCTGCTTTTCTGAGAGTCTCTAAAAAAATATGATTGGATAGGGTTGTGAATAAGGCACTGATTAAGAGATCAGTATTCAACTTCTGTCTGGGTGACACATTTCCTGTGGCCTTGGACACATCACCTAGCCCTTCTATATCTCATTCCTCTGTCTTTTTTTTTTTTCTATTATGATATGAATATTTTTTACTTACAAGTAATGCAAAACACAATGTTCTTTAGGTTTGTTAGCCAAAGACATGCCAGTGAAGATGGTAATCAAATGAAGGAGATAAAGGTATATGACCTCACTATTCACAGAAAGTGCTGTATATATACATGAAAATCCAATTGCTTTTTGTTAAAGTGATGGAGAAAATGAAAGCCTGCTGTACAGAGCCAACAAATTTGCTTCCAGTAGTTTATTTATGACACTTCTATTTCTTCAGTCAGAAAATAATTTGGGTATTTTCCATTTAGGAATCAATTTCCTAACTGGAATGTTGAGGTTTGAAAGCAAAATAAGTTTATCTAAAATTCCTTAGACAGATAATTTCCAGCTATCATCTTAAAAAGCTTCCATTCTTTCCTCAAGAGTATCATAAGTCCTACTGACTCAAAGAAAGAGTTACAAACTGAGTCAAGCTATTACTCCAAAGGTGTATTTTGGAGAGATAACACATTGTGAGAACTGACATAGTTTCACTACCATTATACGAGCTTCATTTTCAGAGGATATTGGCCCTTAAGCTTTAAAAAATAGCTATATTGAAGGTCTAGAATAACCATTAAAAGTAACTATATGGGTTGGAATGGCCCATGTATAGCTGCTTTGCTAAACATTTTAATGGTTTCTGTGGACAGACTTTTTTTAAAGCTTTGATACTTCTCTTGGCTGAGAAGATTGCTGAAAACTTGCAATTTGAAAAAGCAGAAAGTGTCTTTTCTTAGCTCATGAAATTCCACAATGGGAGCATGATCTTTCTTCATGCGAATCGACAAGCATATTTATACTACAACTGGTGAAGTCTTTGCAGGTCAAAGCAGCACATCTCTTATGCAAAGCCAATAAGTTATTTTTAGTGCAATTAAAATCTAAATCTAGTCAAGATGCAATAGTTATTATTATTAGTCCTAGTATAATGATACTAAAAGCTTTAGTCTACAATATCCAATTAATCCAGAAAAAAAAATCGTTATTAATACTATTAACATTGTTATACAAAAACTTTTCTATAACACCTTTTCTAGGGGTTTTTGCTTACATAACCAATGCTCTTCTGAGGGTGTTATAGTGAGTTGTTAGCATCTGGAATCCTTCACCAGGATATGGATCCAGATGTTGGTAGTGGAGGTTTCTTCCTCACTGTTGGGGGCTGTTTTGACACATTTAGAACACCTTGCTCTCTCTTCATTGCTCTGTAATTGCACGCTACATCCACATTTACTAGATATGGTGTGATTTACATAATCTAGGTATCTCTTCTTTTCTTTCTTTGTTAACAACTGAAACAAATTCTATTCAGTTCACAAGGCTGCATTCCTTTAATGATTGCTGACTAACAACTACTAACCTGTTCTTAATCCTGAGGCCTTTGTCCTGTGCTCGTACTTCCAAGGCTTGTGATATTGGCCTGTGCTTTTACTCCTCTACATCCCATCATTACTTTAGGGAATAGATTCTACACAGAATACATTTTATCAGTACTTGCTCCTTTACAGAAATGAATCAAAGTTTTCGTAACACTAAACATTCCACTCATTGTATAAAATAGTTCAAAGCTAAGCAAAACTAAAATAAAATATAATCATCTGGCTACTGGAAAATGGTTGCTACAGCTAAGCAAGCTAAAACAAAGTGCCAGGAAATAAACCAAAACAAAATAAATCAGAAAAATCCCAGTCATGAGACCTTACAGAGTTAGTAGAATCTGTGGCCTGTTAAAGCAACAGCAATCCTATATTTGAAGGCCTACATAAGTACAGACTTACTTGTGACAACAGCCTTCAAAGCTAAAAGAAATAAATCAATTGCTCAAGAGAAATGCTGCAGGCTGGTGTACGATACCTCCTGCCAGCAACAGGAGGACAGCTGAGCAGAAATCAATTTAGGTGTAGGGTTAATTTTTTCACTTGAAAAGATTCTGTACAAAAAAAAATGCTACATGAAAAGAAAGGTAGTTTGGATGCAAAGACAGCTCTGAAAAATTACAAAAATGTATTTCTATCCTATGAACTGTAGCTTGGACACCTCTTGCATATAGATTTTGCTACAACATCTAACAAAATTAGTGTCTTCCTGGAGATCTCCCTCCCCTTTCCAGATCCTTGCTCTTGAAGAAGATGATAAAAAAAAAAATCAGATCATACAAATAAATTTATATCTGCCATAGCCAACTTACCAAGTTTTCAATTTTCAACATGCTATTGGCCTGGTTTTCTATATGATACCATCTGAAAATTCCTCCTTGATCACCTGCACCAGTTGTTTAAATGGCAGAAAATACTTAGTGAATGTATGGCAATCTCAAATTCTTTGGAAATCTTGCAAGTTTATTTTTAGTTTTTGTTTATATAAGTAGGTTAGTATAGGACAAGAACAGGGAAATTAATTCCACTCTGAAAGAAGAAAATGGGAAGCCACTGTAAAAGTGAGCCATCAACGCTACTATTTTGTTAGAAGAAGTGATGCTTAGGTTTTTGCAAGTACTTGCTCATTTCTTTTACATATTGAATAGATCTGAATCTTTGTTTAATACTCCATGGACATTTGTGAGGCATATGAGACCTTGAAAATCTGCCCTCTACAAACATTTCTCTAATTCCAAGGAATATTTTAAATGTAGCTCTTACATAACTTTTCAAATAGTTTAAAAATATATGAGTTTATGAGGCTGACAAAGGACATTCACAATTTCATTAAATTTCACTGACCATAGCTGTAATTATGCCTTTCAATGAATATTTTTGTGCATGTATTTTGTGAAGATTTGGCAGGCTCCCCACCAAAGTATGAACTATTTTTCTTCCTTCCTTTCATATTCTAAGGCTGAGATGAATGTAAACAAAGTATAAAGCTGAGACAAAGGAAATAACATTCATTATGTTGAGGCAACCTGCTAGCATTCAGGGTGGAAGAGCTTTATTTACAATCAAGTTTCACTGGTATCAACAGTTCCATCAGCTTCTATGCTTGTTCCACTTCATGGCCGAACAGCTAGGTAGGTCATTTGTCACAGAACATAAAATAATTCAGTCTTTTTGAAGTGCAGAATCCAAGCCTACAAGCCCATCAGTAATTCATACTATAATTCCATCTTTGCATAATCAGAGATTAGCTGCCAGCAGTCTGTTTATGTGCAAGAGTATAGCAACATCTCGGACTTAGTTTTCCATGTAAGCCTATACATTTTTATGAGGTTTATATGTTTTGATCAGCAAAAGACATTTTGAGGAGGAATAAATATATATATTTTAAACTAAACATATTTCACTTTTTAGTGACGCATGGATACTGGTCTGGCATTTTCTTATAAGAGGTGGCCAAAAGCAAACTGGACTCTCTTTTTATGAGTGGAAGACAAGGTAAAACTCTGGAATTTAGGACTGTGTTAATGCAGATGACCACTGAATGAATTTGACCTTTTTAGTGCTTGAATCAACTCAGCTGGAAAACTGGATATTGGCAGGATCTGGCTGAAAAAAAAGATGTTGTAGCACAATAGATACAGTCTCCATAAACAAATAGCAGCCAAAACCTATGTGAAACTGTAAGTAATTATTGTAAAGCAGTAGAAGGAGAAATGGATTGGTGATATTTTCATTGGAAAAACCAAGTAAAGGTTCAAAGAGATATGTTCCTAAGATTCCAATACATCTTTGGGGAGAGAGGTTAAGCAGAATGACATCACAAATTTCTTGAGGGAAAAAAACACTTGAAAACTAAGAGACCTAACATAATAGAAAGTCATCTAACTCATCTAATAAGGAACACATTTGACAGAAATCAATCAAAATGACAAGGGGAAATCAGATACCTTAGACATTTTTTTGTAACTTCAAATAATTAAAAAATTGTTTACAATGAGAGTGGTGGAACACTGGAAGAGGTTGCCTCGAAAAGTGGTAGATGCCCCATTCTTGGAAACATTCAAGGTCAGGTTGGATGGGGCTCTCAGCAGCCTGATCTAGTTGGAGATGTCCCTGCTCCTTGCAGGGAGGTTGGACTAGACGACCTTTAAAGGTCCCTTCCAACCTTAATGATTCTACGATTCGATGATAATTAAAGAAATCCTTTACAATAAGTCATTCTCATATATACAGACGTAATGTTACTGAATCTTAGTTAGACTTCACGCATATTTCTTACAATACATTTATTTATATAGGTAAGCACATAATCCTTTATGTTTTTTCAGGCAATCCTGTTGTTTCATCTGGTATAGAAAGAAACACAGGAACAACTGAAGGATGTAGATCTTTTCTCCCTGGAGAATAGAAGGGTCGGGGCAGGGACACACACACACACCCCTCATCACAGTATTCCAGTACTTAAGAGGTGGATACAAAGAAGTTAGAGACTCTCTCTTCACAAGGAGCCATATGGAGAAGACAAGGGGCAAAGGGTACAAGTTTCACTGAAAGAGAGAGAGATATTTAATCTTGATATAAGAAATAAATGTTTTTACAGTGAGAACAATTGTCCACTGGAACAACCTCCCCAGGGATGTGGTAGAGTCTCATTGCTGGAGGTTTTCAATATGCGATTGGACAGGGTGCTAGATAATCTCATCTAGGCTCCCTTTCCCATGAAAGGTTGGACCAGATTATCTTTTGAGGTCACTTCCAACCTTGCCTATTCTATGATTTTAATTTAAAGAAAATACTGAAACTGAAAATTTAACACTAGTATCTTATCATTAAGCAATGATATAATTGTATTAATAGTACCTTTCTGAAGAGACTTATGACCTGAATTCAAACTATTAGTTTACCTATGCAATAATATTTTGCAATTCATAGTCAACATCCCTTTGAAACAGTTTTAAATCAGTATGAAAATAATCTAAAAAGTTATTTCCATAAATATCAGAGGTCATCTGAGTTAAAAGTGTCTTTTTATTTATAAATATTACTGTGTCATTGGCTTTCTCTTTAGCAATAAATCTATGTTTTGTGCACTGAGTAGTGTATGATTTCAGAACTATAACTACTCAATTTAGATACAAAGAAGTGATTAGAATTTTTTTTTTTTTTGATGTAGTGGAATGCAGCACTCACAGGTAATTAGTACGGATGTCTCATTGAAATGAAGGATGCAAATCTCAGTAGCTTTAATGGTATGAGTGCAGGTGAGCATCACAACTTATGTACCACCAAGGGAAGTTTTTTTTTTTCTAAATCTCAATCACTTACACAATTGAAGACCCTTAAAAACTCTATGGAGATATCAGATATTCCTGCAAAATTATTCTTTTCAAAAGAAGGTTCTGTAGTGAAAAAGACCAGTCTGAGTTTAGGATAGGGAGGAAGATAAAAGCATATTTTAAAATAATGAGAATTAACTAAAGAAGTTAGCAACATAAAATAGAGATGGAAACTTCTGAGCCTCTTTCAGAAATTTAAAATTTATGTTAAATTAGTAGTAGTTAATGTTTTTTTTCCCTCCTGAATTTACACATACATTGTACACTTCATTTCCGTAATAAAGCATAAGAAGTGACACCCCACAGTCAAATATTTATTTCTCAAGAAGGTCTACATACTGTGAGCTGTCTTGTGTTACTCTCAAACCCCTACTTACAGGCAAAGAAGAAATGTATCTTACACTTAAAGCTAAAAAACTTATTGTTTGTGGAACAGAAATCTTAAGAGTTCAAGAATAATTTTTAGTTCAAAAGTACTTATTATAGAAAGAGAATGAATATCTCTATGCAGAAAAGGTTTCAGTAATAAATATAATTATACACACAATCTTTAGATTCTAGTCTTTTTCCTGGTGTTATACTTATTTTCCCTCAGGGTCATAAGATCAAGGGTTTCATTCTGTGCACAATGGGAGTTGTCAGTACCTGCAGTCCTTCAATGGGAGGAATGTGGTGCTCATTTTAATGGTTTCTTCTTCACTGTAGGATGCAGTTGGGATCCTTTTCATGTGTTTTCTAACACACTTTTACATCTTTTCTCTGCCTTCGTTAGTCTACGGCATGATATTAAACCCAAATGTACTGTACATGGTGCCTTTTAGGTACATTAGCTACTCTTGTCCTCTTTATTATCCATAGGTTTGTCCAGCTCCAGATTTGTTCTACTGTAACTGGCCATGGGTGAGCTGTCTATAGCTATGGAGTTTGTAGTGCCAGCCTGTGCCTGTGGCAGTGCCACATCCCTCATCATCCCATATCTGCACTCCTCTGCTCTGCATCCTATGTCGCCACTTCTAAAGCCTCTGTTATCGCAACAGACTCCTATTTCTTTACAGTACAACACTATGGTATAGTTGTAAGTCATTCTGTATAGAATAAGTGTCTGTAACTGCTATCTATATAAAACTATGTTTGTACTATACAAAGATAAACACAATTAACACAATTTTTTTCATCACCACCCATTCAGTTAGAAATACTGCTGTCACAACTAAACTAAGTAAAACATAGCTGTGGGCAGGTCAAGGTAACTTCAGACAGAATAAGCCCGACAAGCCTCAGTTCTGAGGCTGTGAAGGCTGAGTATCAAGCTTATGACAATATGGTATTACAGGGCTGCATGGTTACACTTGTTAACTCTTGAAGTTTAGGATGTTTAGTAGTTCAAAGGATGAAGATAAACACTCAAGTAGAAGTAGGATGCTGTGATTCCAAAATATTAATATAGTTACATTGATTGCCTTAATGTCTAAATGCATACACTTGTGTATATTTAATTTTTTTCACCTATATACTATCTGCCAAACACACTTTGGGGAATCTGACCTTGTGATTCAGGCCAAAGATAAAGTAGTTGCATTTCTGCCTGAGTAGAAAGCTCCTTTAGTCACACTCCTTATTCTAAGTTAAAAAAAAAAAAAAGAAGAAGAAGATTTAGAACTGTTTTTTCTTTCTGACTTTTTCTCAGATATTTTCTTGTGGGACCTGGTACAAAAAGTCTTTTCCATATTTGTTTGTACCCTGTGTATTTTTATTTAGATATATACTGAAACTTAAGGCTGGTTTTCATCTATACACAGGTTAGACATTGATAGTAGATAATTCAACTGTTGATTTGAACCTTGGAAAAAATTCTTTGTTGTAAAAATCCTGACAAAGATATGATTGAATTTATCTTGGCATTAACATGTTGTTTATATGCAATCTACAAAACTGTTGGATACCTTGAATTTATTTTATCTTCCTTGTCTAAAGCTTAGTAGATCATGACATTAGAGTGAAACTTCTGCAATACAGCAGAACATACATGGTGAGATTTTGAAAGCTCAGCTGTGTTATCAGATGCATTTAAAATAATTGATTTTGACTAGAGATTATAGGTCTCAGTGGGTTGTTCTTCTGAGGCATTTCTAGGCAGTAATAGACTTACTGAAAAAGGCACTTGAGAGAGTGTTTATGTGCAGCCCTAAAGGTAGTTTGATAAGGTTCAGGTTTTTCGAACAGATGGTGTAATTTGCTTCCTGCTGCTTTTAAGAGTTGTCTTCCTTATCCTGAGGTATTCTAGTGTATTCTTGTGCAAATCCTATTTGTCCATTACAACTGTTTTTGTTTCTTTATTTCAATTCTCCTCTGACTTATCTTTCACTTTTGTTGTGTGGTAATTTTTTTTTCAGGGGATTACTTGTCTAATAAGCCTGATGCAGCCATGACACATATGGCATTGCATAGTTGTAATAAGGCTCCTCCCTCTATTTTATGATTCTGAAATAACATATTAAAAAATTAGTTCTCTGAAATGATAAAAAAGAATTGCTAATATAGTGTAATGATGAATTTTTTATACTATATTCCCAGAGCTTTCCTTCGAAAAGATCACATGAAATCAGCCTGTTACAAAGGCTAATTTAAAAATGTCATTTATTATAGGCATTTTTATTCTTAGAAGACATGGCTTTTGTGCTCTGGAAAGCTATCCACTGACATCCCTGAAGAACAGAACCCTTTGTTGTAAAATCCCAAGATGTTGAGGTAGACACAACAATTCCTGAAATCCTTCCTTTTACAACTATGGTGCTTTTTCCAAAAAAAAAAAAAAAAAAAAGAGAATGGCAGTCAGAGAGAATCATGGTGCCTAATTTAGATCTGGCCCAATGGGTGGTTGTTCTCTGCTGGAGACCATTACAATCAATCAGTCAGGGACAAAATCTGCTAAACCTTCATATTGTCTCACAATCACATCAGTGGTGGCTTTCAAAGGAGGATGGTTAGGGAACCTGATGTGACGAGTGAATTCTCTTTATTTTTCCTTCATTGTGATTACTGAACCATGACTTCTGATACTGAAGAAGCAAGGTCAGAGGTAGCAGTGCAGTTGTATGGTGATCTGCAACTTTATTTTAAAGAAGTGTGGCAAGCAGGACAAATACATAGCTTTCTTACAAAAAAACTAGGCATTTACCTTCAAATGGTAAAACAAGAAAGGAAGAAGCAGTTGAAGTAATTTCACAACATAGTACAAAATATTGATAAAAGGAGTAGGTGGCAAACCAATTTAAGTGCTACTGAATGTAGCTAATATGACTGAATAACTCACAGAAGGACAAATCAAGGGCATACTGTACTCATTATTAATATTTAAGGCCCAAGACTTGTAAGTGGTTTCACTTGGTCATCAAACAAAATGAAAAAAAAACCAAAACAAAACAGGATTAATTTTTTAATATAAAAAGTTCCCTCAGGAAGACCAAAGCAACCTAAAAATAATACTGAAGTGTTCCAAACATGTGTCAATTCAAACACTATAGATTATTTTTATGAAAAACACTTAAAAATTAAATATAATGTTAATGAATAAAACTACTTATTTAATTTTTGCACTTCAACGGTTTGCAAAATGCAATGTTGCCCTACTTTAGAAAAGTTTCTTTTTAAGCATGTTATATTAAACACAGCACCCACCTGGGAAGCACTTGGAACAAAGATTAACTGATCTCAAAGATATTGAAAGGTGGTTTTTTTAAGTTTAATATAGAACTTTTAACAAAATAAAATTAAAAAAAATCTGAGCTACATAACAACATTTCTTTCATGCCTGCAAACTAATCGTTACTCTTACATGTATATTTCCAAAGAAAATGCATGGTAGTTTCTGGATGTTCTTACTAGATATTCCTGGAAAAGGATGCTTGTGACGATGATATAGATCTCTCTCTTCTCCTCCTGTTCCTTGCATGTATGAGATAACCTCACCTACAAAGGAACCCTGCTGGAGCTGGGAGAGAGGGAGTTTCATTTAACTGGGTGCTCTGAATAGCTCTGTAAAGCTCTCCATTGGTGACCTTGGCAACAAGGGGTGATTTCAATCGCTTGTTGAAAATGCCTATTTCTCTCCAATAATAAGAAATGCTCAGACTATAAATCCAAGCTGGGGTAGAAGTATCCCTCACAGTATTGACTCACACTGCACTACATGTTAGATGTGCATGAGTGAAATGGCTACCACATGCCCTTTTCCCTGATTTTGCTTCCTCAGGCACATGGATGGGTTAACATGCAGAAGTTTCAGAATGGCCACTGTACCCTAGCTTGGCAAAGTAGAAGGAGCTGCAGTTGGCTCCTATTTACTTCACTGGACTAAACTGTAAAGTGTAGCAGTTTGGGAGCTTAGAGAAGACAGGTCAGGGTGATAAATGCTTTAGCAATCCCAGTTTCAACTGCTGCCTTATGTTAGTCAACACGGGCAGTTACTGCCTTGTAATAGTTGGCATGAATACTGCACATCCATATGATCCCTCAAATCTATGTGAATCAGCCCTACATAAAATACAGATTTGTCTGTTAAACTATATTTGTCACTTTTCTACTGTGAGAAAAAGCATTCCTGGGCATCCAGCTGAATCCTGACAATGTGTTAATAGTGATTGGCCCAAGATCACATCAAGTAATCCTTCAAACAGCAGTCTTAACTGCAGTTACCTCCGATGTCCTCGCATGAATGCTATCAGTCACTAGGGTATCCTGTGTTTTACCCAGAAAAATGATCTTTTTTTTTCAGTGAAGAAGTCAAAAACAGATCTTGTGTTAAGCACTGAGAGCTAGTCCCTTCAAGTAGTTAAGGAACAAGAGATGAACCAGAACATTCAGTCCTGCTTCCTGCTCTGTTTGACAAAGTACCGAACGGCACAAGTGGGCAGACTGTACCCTTTAGAAATACAGTTATTAAAAGAAAGGAAGACACATCTGTGATTCAAATGAGAGACAAGTTGCGTGGCAGGTGGACTGACTGTTACCGAGTGCTAATGAAAGAGGAGCTTTGCCACATGTTAGGAAATCCTTGTCTCTATATGTACTTCAGGAGAGAAGAAAGAAGGAGGGAAAAGATTTGTCATGGTTGTATATTTACCTTATGATAAAGGAGTGGCATATAATATACATTCACTGTTCCTTTTAATGTGTTCCCTACATTATGCCATTCTCATATACAATTTTGTGTTGTACAGGAAGGCTTATTCTCTTTTACTATTATTCTTCAATTTTTGTGCTGTCTAATTGGGACATACACATTCCCCACCTCTCTCTCCACTTGTGCAAGTTCAGTGAGACTTGCATCAGTATTAAGAACAATGACAAACCTCTGCTGAATCAGTCTGCTTACAGCTTGTCTTGGCTTTGCTGAGGGAAGTGATTTAGAAGTAGCAAGGGTGTACTGTTGCAGTGACTTTCCATTCAGACTTCAGAGCTTAAAGGACACAGAACACAAGGTAAGTCTTTGTATGTCTGAATTTGGTCCTACTAGCCCTCCTGGCCACCATGGTTACTAGCGGGGATACATGGCTTAAGTTTCCCAGAGAGAAGGATAGAAGGAAACAACAAAACTCCTTGCTCCCTCTTTTTTTTTAACCCTTAATCTTTCATTATAGAAAAGAGTCTGGAGAAGAAAAGTGAAAAGGATATATACAGCTTCTCTCTTTTTTTTTTTTTTTTGGTGTGGGTTTGTTTGTTTTTTTTTTTCCTGAACACTGTGATCCTGTTCAAAGACCCCAATACTCCACAACAGCTCCGCAGAGAAGGAGTGGATCAGTGGCCTGAGAGAATGATGTGGTGAAGTTGAGGCTTCTCTACTCCTGGTGAGAAGAGAAAAGTAGTTGTGTAACTGTCAAAGTTTCTTCCCCGGGATCTATATTTCTAAGAGAAACAGATAATAAATGTTTTTACAAATACATTAACAACAAAAAGAGAGTCAAAGAGAATCTCCACCCTTTACTGGATGCAGGGGAGAACATTGTCACCAAGGATGAAGAAAAGGCTGAGGTATTTAATGCCTTCTTTGCCTCAGTCTTTAATAATCAGCCCAGTTATCCCCAGAGTGTTCAGCCCCTTCAGCTGGAAGATGGGGGCTGAGAGCAGAATAAAACCTCCACAATTCAGGAGGAACCAATTAATGACCTGCTATGCCACCTGGACACACACAAGTCTATGGGGCTGGACGGGATCCACCTGAGGGTAATGAGGGAGCTGATGGAGGAGCTTGCCAAGTCACTCTCCACCATCTATCAGTCCTGCATAACAGTGGAGGTCTCAGATGACTGGTGGCTTGCCAATGTGACACTCATCTACAAAAAGAGAGGAAGGAAGATCTGGGGAACTACAGGCCTGTCAACCTGACCTCAGTGCCAGGGAAGATTATGAAGTGGTTCATCCTGAGTGTGCTCACCTGGCACATGCAGGACAACCAGAGGATCAGGCCCAGCCTGCAGGGGTTCATGAAGGGCAGGTACTGCTTGACCAACTTGATCTTCTATGACCAGGTGACCCACATAGTGGATGACAGGAAGGCTGGAGGTGTAATCTACCTGGACTTTAGCAAAGTCTTTGATCCTGTCTCCCACAGCATTCTCCTAGAGAAACTGGCAGCTCATGGCTTGGACGGGTGTACCCTGTGATGGGTTAAAAACTGGCTGGGTGGCTGAGCCCAGAGAGTGGTGGTAAATGGAGTTAAATCTAATTGGCAGCCAGTCACCAGTGATGTTCACCAGGGTTCAGTTTTTGGGGCCAGTTCTGTTTAATAACTTTATCAATGATCTGGATGAGGGGATTGAGTTCTCCCTCAGTAAGTTTGCAGATGACACCAAATTGGACAGGAGTGTTGATCTGCTCAAGGGTAGGAAGGCTCTGCAGAGGAATCTGGACAGGCTGGATCGATGGGCTGAGGTGAACTGTATGAGGTTCAACAAGGCCAAGTGCTAGGTCCTGTACTTTGGTCACAACAACCCCATGTGATGCTACAGGCTTGGAGAAGAGTGGCTGGAAACCTGCCCAGAGGAAAGGGACCTGGGGGTGCTGGTAGACAGCCAGCTGAACATGAGCCAGCAGTGTGCTCAGCTGGCCAAGAAGGCCAAAGGCATCCTGGCTTGCATCAGGAGCAGTGTGGCCAGCAGGAGTAGGGAAGTGGTCATGCTCCTGTACTTGGCACTTGGTGAGGCTGCACCTCGAATACTGTGTTCAGTTTTGGGCTCCTCAGTACAAGAAGGACATTGAATCACTGGAGCATGTCCAGAGAAGGGCAACGAGGCTGGTGAGGGGTCTGGAGAACAAGTCTTATGAGGAGCGGCTGAAGGAACTGGTATTGTTTAGTCTAAAGAACAGCAGGCTGAGAGAAGTCCTCATTGCTCTCTACAACTACCTGAAAGGTGGTTGTAGGGAGGTGGGTGTTGGTCTCTTATCTCAAATAACTAGTGACAGGACAAGAGGAAATGGCCTCAAGTTGCTGCAGGGGAGGTTTAGGTTGGATGTTAGGAAACACTTTTTTGCTGAAAGAGTGATCAGGCACTGGAACAAGTTGCCTAAGGAAGTGGTGGAGTCACCATCCCTTGAGGTGTTCAAAGAACATGTAGACGTGGCACTTTAGGACATGGTTTAATCAACATGGTGGTGTTAGGTTGATGGTTGGACTTGATGATCTTGGAGGTCTTTTCCAACCTTAAATATTCTTTGATTCTACAAGGGAAGAACTGAGTAAGTGCAGAGATACTGTTCATCTTGCCTAACTCAACCTGCCTAAAAGCAGATACCTAGTCTAACAAAAAGCTTCCACAGCTGGCAGAGGTTAACAGGGGTACACTCCTGAGGCTGAGTCACCCCATCCAAGGTATTAACACACAGGAATAAACTGTTCTCTGTAATTGCCTGTTTGCACCAACTAAAGAAAGAATCTAACGAGAGTATAAAAAATGCCTGGCTTTTATATGGTTACATTTAAGTGAGATTAGTGTCCTTTCAGTATTCCTTCACATTATCTAATTTACTTATCTTCATAATTGGTATTAAGACTAAATTCCTTAGTCTTTCCAAAACTACTTAATTTGCATTACAAACTTATATCCATGTTATAATCTTGATACAGATGACAAGTTTGGCAAAGTAAATCTAACCCTAAGTATAAATGTGATAGGATACCTAACTGGAAACATTAAATTGAATATTCATTTACATATAACTATTTGTGGTGATAAAAACACATTTCTTTTGACATAACTGCAAATGTAATACCTTGCAAAGTAGGTAGGCCCTGAGATGCAACAGCATGGTTATGAAAGAGAATACTAAAATAGAAAGACTTTTAAATAAGCATAATTTTCTGCAGAGAAGGGAAGACTATTCTAATGAATTGCCTATCACATTCAAGATGCTCACAGAACTGACCAAGAGATTTATTTAGAAGATGTTTAAAGGTTAATATCGGAATTGACCATGAAATTATCCAACTTGATCCTAATATACCAAACGTCCTGTAAGTAGCTCTTTCCTATCTGTTTTTCACCAAAATATATCCTCCTGAACGGCATGTTTTCATGATTTGATGTCGTCAAGAGATGACAAATCCCCTATGTTAGTTTCTTCCAACTGTTAGTCACTCTTATTGTTAAAAAGGTTCACCTAATCTCTGTTTTCTGTGTGTACAACTTCTGTATCTAGCTCTTGGGTCATTTTATTATTTTTATTTATACCAATTAAAAAGCCCTTCGGTATTCACTACTTCATCTCTCCAGAGATACTCTACTTACTATAATCAAGACATTTCTCTTTTCTTTGATCAGCCAAAAAGAATGAGTTCTTTAACTTTTCCGCTGTACCATATAGTTCTCCAACTCACAAATAATTTTTAATGCTCATTTCTTCCTTCTCTCCAGCCTTTGACATTTTTCTTCTTTTCCCAGATGCACTTCTTGCCTAACTTATCAACTGAGAGCAGAGGTTTTGATTCATTCTGTCAAATGAACGAAATCTCCCCAAGCATTTTCTGATGATTATTTATAAGTATTGCCATGTGAACTGTAAATCACTAAAACATGCATGGCAATTAATGCCCATTTCATATGAAGTATGTAGAGTAAACATAATTAATTTGCTAGGCATAAAAAATTTTAAAAAGCAGGATATGGAATACGTGTTTAGTATTTCTTCATGCAGATGACATTTCTCTAAGCTTCTCACCTCTACGTTTAGTCTTTCCACTATCTTAAGGAATATGTCATTCAGTACCATACATACTGTGCACAAAAGGGCTATCAAATAATAAAAGAGTGACTATGTTTGTTTGGGTTTTTTTTTCACTTGTAGCAATACCTATTCCTCTGTAATCCTAATCTGCTAGAGGAAGGAACACTGCTGCTTTTCACATAATCTGTTGATATTAAGCATATTTCATTTCAGAAAGTCAACAACACACTTATAAAATGAAGATAGTAGGTAGAAAATAGTAGCAGAAAAAAGCATTTACAGAAAGATAGATGAAAATAAAAACCCATTATTCACTTCAATTTTGAGAACAAGTAAATTTTTTTTTACTGTTTGAGAGGTTATTTTGAAAGACATTCCAAAAGTTTGGATGTCTGTGGAAGTGTTCTGAAGAAACTATTCCCAACAGACTTGCTCCTTTTAATCATATCAAAAATCGTATTGAAACATTGCAAATAGAATGGACTTCTGCCATCCTTGAGGGTCTGTGGGATGGGAATTGTCTTTCCTTTCTCCCTGTTTACTTCTTTTGATGCTTTATCAGTAAAAGCAACATCTTTAAAATGCAGAAGCAAATTGATCAATTAGTCAGAATGAGAAGTACTTGTACAAAATAAGAAAGCCAGTACCTTTACTTTTTTTTCTTTCAGATCTAAAATCCAAAGAGGTTTTCTGAAGAACGACTAGTTTTCGTAACTGCAGGGAGAGCTGAGACAGATCAGTCCTGCACATTTTGAAAACTGCAGATTCTTCAAGACTCTTGGCCACATTTTGTCTTTTCTGCCTATCAGGTTGAGTAGGTATACCGTATGCTTGAAATGCATGTAATTCAAGCCTTTTTAAATTGACTTTAACAAACTTTTTGAGTGCGGTAAAGAAATCACAGAAGCCTTGGTCCTTGGTATAATTTCAACTATATACGTAAAAGTATGGATTAACTGTGGACTTCCATATGTGGACTGGTAAGTCAAAAGATAGTGGAAAAGGAATATAACAATAAAGTTTGAAAAATAGCTTGAAGACAGAGCGTTTCCTAGACAAATTTTTTTTTTTTTTTTTTTTCAGTGATCATAGCTATATTTTGCAGGAGGCTCTGCCTTTGGCTATTTCTCAGCTACAGGCAGTAGTTCACCAGAGATGTAGATTTGGATTCTTATGGCCACAGTATGTAAATGTACAAGCTTGGAAGTTAATTGGAAATCATATAGAATAAAGTCCAAAAGTGAATACAATTCAGGGTTTTTCCGAGGCGTCACAACATCAATTTAATTTTCATCACAGCTAGACCTGTTGTTGTGGTTTTGTTTAGTGAGGGGGGCCTAAGGTGGTAGCTTCTGTAGGAAACTGCTAGAAGTCGCTCCCCTTTGTTCAGTGGACTCGGCCGGGCCTAGGGCAGATCTGCTGCTGGCCAAGGTTGAGCCAATTGGTAGCAGAATGTTCCGTGATAACGCCTCTGTGATAACGTATTTAAGAAGGAGAAAACAGAAATAAAAAAAAAGAGAAGGGAAGATGTGAAGAAGCTGAGCGGGGGCAGAGGTGCAGAGGGGGAGGCGCAGGCCTCACCCTCTGGCCTCTTGCCAGACGGCCAACTGGGCCTGACTCGGCCCGGCCCGGCTGCAAGAAGTGGAGAGGAGATGAGCTGGATGATGTGAAGGGATTCTGAGAGGTGTCTGCCAGCCTGTTGTGAAGAACTTTTCTTGTGAGAGGAACGGCTGCAGATACCAAGGTCAGTAAATAAGGAGGGGGAGGAGTAATGCAGCTCCTGGCCAAGATTTCCCTGCAGCCTGTGGTGACAACCATGGTGGAGCAGGTTGTCCCCCTGCAGCCCATGGAGGTCCACGGAGGAGCAGAGATCCACTTGGAGCCCATGAAGGATCCCACATCGGGGGAGGTGGATGCCTGAAGGCGGCTGTGGCCCGTGGAGGGCCTGCTGGGACAGCTGTTCTGGACAGACTGCACCCGTGGAAGAGATGACCCATGCCATAGCAGTTTCACGAAGGACTGTGGCATATGGGTGGGACCCCACAATGGAGCAGGGGAGGAATGTGAGGAGTTTTTCCCCTGACCATGAAGCAGCGGCGTGAAACAACGTGTGATGAACTGACCACAACCCCCATTCCCTCTTCCCCCCTGTGCCGCTTGGGTGGGGCGAAGGTTGTAGAGATAATGTTAAGCTTGGGAAGAGGGAGGGGTGGAGGGAGGTTATCTTGTTCTCTATCTCATTATCCTGCTGTTTGTAGTAATAAATGAATAGTTTTCCCCAACTCGAGTCCGTTTTGCCCGTGATGGTAACTTTAAGGATTTTCTTCCTGTCCTTATCTCAAACCTTGAGCCGTTTTTCTTATATTATCTCTCCCTATTCTCTTGGAGGGTGGGGGGAGTGAGAGAGAGACTGCGTAGTCTGGTCCTGATCGGGGCTGAACTACGACACCTGTCTTAACCTCTCTTGGTATCTGCAAAGGAACCAAGTACTGAGGAGATAAATAAACCACCCTGTATACACATACATACACTCACTCACCATAGCTATATAGACATCCATATGCTCATATACCATAACTGTATTCCAGTTCATCAATGCAGTTATGTAGGAGAAACCAACATTGTGGTTGCTTGCTTATGATATATTATTCTACTCGGCAAAAGTGAGATACGGGGATGTTTACCTTTGGAAAAAAACTCACAGGATCAGATAAATATTTTACATATACACAGTAGTAAAAAAACCTTCCACTAGATGCCCAGCTATATTTCAGTCTCTGAGTTCTGCAGCACTTCAGAAACTGTTCAACCTTTTGACTTCTGGTTTATGAAATCTGCTGTGTTCTTTCAGTGAATTACAACCTTATATTCATATGGTGGTCATGTCTTATTCCAAATACTGCATTCCTGTACTGCAAAACACTAAACAAAATACTGAAATAATAAGATTAAATATAGGCCTTTTTAGACTAAAATATGAGAGAGTTATAAGTACTGTTCTTCAATCATTTACAAATAAATTTACTGACTAATACACATAAATGTATTTCTAAATCTGTAGTATCCATAACAATTTTCCAAATATTTATTTCATAGCTGTGTTTTTCTTTTTTCTTTTTTTTTTTTTTTTGCAAACATGTATAATTCCATTTTTTTCCTTTTTTTTCTTTTTTTTTTAATTTTGGTAAACGTCTGAATATACTACGTGAACTGTGGAATTCAGTGCTGTTGACTCTATGTCTGGAGCACAAAACAGAGCCTATATGAAAGAGTGGATGGGTAAAAGAATGTTTAGAATGTTTATCTTTTGTTTTCAAAGTCTTTCAAAGTGGATAGATTAGGAAAGGGCTAAGCAGCCATCTGAAGACTAGGATTTGTGAAAAACCTGCTTCAGATGATCTAATAAAAGTCATCAATCCATCATGGTCAGGATACAACAGAACCCATCCTAGTTTCACAAAGATCACTCTCTACTTCACCTCTCCAACTGTAATTTCACACATTTTGCTAGTGAGTTATTTATTATTTTAGTCTTCTGAAACATCTGGTGTAAGAAGTTGTTGGAGAAAGTATCCTGGGTTGGTAGACCTTTCATCTGTTCTGCTATGATTCATTTTATGCTCCACCTGCTCTGTCATACTGAATCACATTTAGAATCCCTTTGAAATGTTGCTTAAAAAACATCCAAATGTTAAGCAAAATCTGTACAATGAAGGTGTTTTCCTCACATAAAAGTAAACCTTTAAAGTGTTGTTATGCAAGATCTGGAAGATCTTTTGTTAGAACAGAAAATTGTATATTTTTCTCTTTCTGACATATCCAATAGAGACTGTATGTTTTTCAAAGAAGCTGTAGCCATTCAAGTTGATGTGCAGGGACATATCAATATGCTAACTTTTTATTCCGGAATAGATAGAAATCAGGTGTTAAAAACCAGAAAAAATAAAACAGTGTGAGTTTTCTGTGCAATTAATTGTCAGAATGATAGAATGATGCTGCCTTCTATTCTGAAGAATTACTAGCTCCTCAAGTTGTTCTAAGTCAATGGATTTATTTTCAAAGCAGATTTCTACTAAGTTGGAATAAGTTTATCAGAATTCAGCTCTAAACGTTTTCATCATTTTTGAAATGGTAGGGCATTCATTGTTGCAGGGTTTTATTGAGTCATACACTGGAATAAAATGTCAGATCTGTACATGTGTATTTATAGACATTTTTATCCAGGTTGACAGTATTTTTCATGTATCCTGTCTTCTTGTAAATTCTTTCTGGTACTATTAATGTTAAAGCCTGGTATTTATTTTTGTCTCTTGCCACATCCAGTGTCATATGTCTACATTGTTCATGTTCTGAACAAAGAAAGGAAGGTATGTAAAGAATCTAAATCAAAACTGAAACAGCAGATACAGAGAAGCAAAGCCAAGAAAGAATCCTTTATTGTGTCTTATCATCAAGTAACAAATTATCACTTTGTTTTTTCCCCCCTCATTAGCCAGGCTAAATGACAGTACTTTGTTGCCAATGGGCAAGTAAGAATTTAGTCTCACTTTTCTATGAAGATGAAAAGTAAAATCACTTTGCCATAACCCAGGAGCTGCATTAGACTGAATAAATGATAAGATAAACAATACAAGCCACTTAAACTAGGATTTTTTTATTAATCACATTTAAATATTCTTTGATCTTGCTCTCTGACCCTTACTCTCAGTACAATATGAGAAGCTGGCTGGGAGCAAAGCTAAAGACATCCCCTTGAACAAATAGACTGTTGTCTGTGATCATGGAATACATTAGCAAACATTCTACTAATGTGAAAGCTTGCATGTCCTTTAGTCTCCAAATTGCTACTGGTTATGTGAAGAGCAGAGTGACCTATAGTAGCTACAGCATAAATGCTGGATAGAAGAAAATAAAGAAGTTGCAAATTGTTTTGGTAAAGGTTTGAGCTTCCTTAAGCTGACTAGTCATGGAATTATCTTTGGCAGGGTGGTTGAATGTTTTCCTGGTTTGCTAATTAGTATGTGTCGACAATAGCTCCGTTTCTCCCCTGTTTCTTTGTGGTCAGCCCTTTGATTCTTACTGTTAGAAGATCTGTGCCATGGATCTGCTCGCAGGTTGAGCATTTTCTTACTGGAATCTGCAGAAACAGTAGCAGCACATAATCCAACTCTTCCAAGTCCTGGACAGCCTCATGTTCTTCTGTGGAGGATGGGTGTTGATTATAACTTATTTCTGGCTTTTCTTGGTGACCTGGAGAATCTAGATCTAACACCATACACCATCTTACAATAGCTGGAGGATGCTGTGATAACTTCTTGACTAGAGCAAGATGTACAGTGTAGCAACAGTTTCTTACCCTTACTTTTTCCTTCTGAGGCTGTCGTCTTCTATTTTCTGCTTCCACCTAGGATGGGTTGACCAACCTGACCTTTTGACCAATATTTATTATTCAGAAAGGAAGTTAAAGGGCAGCTCCCCTTACTCTGGTTGGAATATCATCTGTAAATTTGTGAGTCTAGGGAGTGAGGGGGAGCAGGGAGGTCCTCTCTGGTTCTGTAGAGTTCTCCCACAACACATTGCTAAGTATATGGAAATGATTGCCTCAAGGAATATTCTTACAGGGTGAAATTCTATGTTCTTTTCTCACATTACTTCCTGTTTTGCAGATAATATTTCTGTTTAGACTGGTAGACTGTTTCAGAGATTGTTGCACTGATGTGTGGTGTAATGACAATGACTCGTATGAAAGGTTGAAAGAAATGAAGCTATCATGGTTCAAGATGTTATATCCTCTCATGGATAAATGACTAGATAAAAGATAAGAAAGAAGGATAAAGAAAAAAAATAGCAGCCCCTGAAATAATTTTTTCCTAGTCCTATTAAATCTATTCATAAATGATCTGGAAAATGAAGTAAGTAGTAAAGTTTGATTAAAATCAACAATGATCCCAAATTCTTCAGGATATATTTAGTTTTTACTAGTGTAAATTGTCTCTAAGTCATCTACAATATTGAATAGTGGTGATAGTTGAAAGTCAGTGTTGATAACTACAAAATAATTAACATGTGGGTAAAAAAAATAAATTACTATATGTATACACAAAGCTGAGACCTGAATTGTCTATTACCATTCAGGAAAGAGCTCTTGCTGTCATGATGAATAGTTCTTTGTAAATGTTAGCTATGTGCTCACTGGCAGTCAGAATGGCACGTTAAGAATTATTATAAAAAGATTAAAGAACACAAGAGAAAACAACATTACGTCAATGCATAATCCCATGACGAGTCCACATCTACAAGCGTTTGTGAAGGTCTATTCAGGCGTTCTCTTCCTCAACTTCAAAATACAGTACTTTGGCAAGGATGATGGGAGATAAAGAAAGCTTCTTTACAACAAACAATTAAACAGACAGGGAGTGTGCAGCCTGGAAAAGAGAAGACGGAACAGATTTTCATTATGAAGACCTGTAAAATCATGAATGGTATGAAAGCAGTGAATAGCACCAGAATTGGAGGCAATCATTATTTCATGAAATGAAATTAACTGACAGTTCTTGAACAAAGATTAGGAATTACTTTTCCATGTAATCAATAATTACACTATGGAAGTCGTTGTCACAAGATGTGAATGCCACAAAATGTCACCTCAATGGTATTCAAAAGAATCATCAGACGAATGGAAGAAAGAGTCATTACACACAAAGAGACAAAGACATATGAATCTCAGGAAATTCTCTCTTCTTTACAGAAACTGACATTGTTAACAGAGGTGATATACCAGACAAAAAAAACCAAACCAAAACAAAACCCAAACTATATTTGTGAGACGAAAGAGTAAATTAGAAGGATATTTGGTTGAATCAGTACATACCTTCCAGCATTTCATGGTCTTATATGCTCTCTCAACTCTTTCTGACACTGCCTGCATGACAAATTTATTTCTTGGTGACTCAATATCTTTGAAGTGGAATCTGTACATAGTCATTCTCTTCACAAATGAAATGTATAGTTCTAGAGCAAATAAAGGTTTTGTGAGGCACACAGTGTTTCCGGGAAGAGATAAATGCATCTCTTCTCGGTGTAGGAGAGAGTATTTCTTTTCTTATCTTCTCTCCTCCCCTCCACTTCTCCTCAGTATTCTGACATGACTTTGCAATAATTTGGGATAATCTTCTCTAGCCCTCTGTTTGTTCTGAGCTTAGAAGCAGCACTAATTAAATTTTCCTTGATAGTTTCTTGCCTCCTTTATATTAAGGACAAACTTGTTATTTTAGTATTTCAGAAAGACATTATATGTCCTTTAAGGATGGCATTAAGAGCCATCTCTTCATTCCCACAGGTTGGCTATATTGAAGTCAATATGAATTGATTTCAGAGGGACAGAGCAATAAGAAAGACCTTTTTTTTTTGGGTCTTGGAGTACACTACACTACAATCTCAGAAAAACGAAGTCATTTAGAAGGAACAACAAATTAAATGTTGGTGGCATTACTTAGAGCACAATACCTCAAAAATCTTCAGATCAGATTCATGTCACCTAAATTAGCACTGCAGTAATCTCAGGTTTCTGACAGGGTCAGCAGAGAGAGATGAACTGCAGAGTTTGACTGAATCCACTAAATATGTAGACTCTTTCTGGAAGTACCTACCTCCTTCCACTGATCATTGATGGTGGCTTGCAGCATTCCTAAAACAATTTTCTTAACTGTCAAGTGGTCTTAATGCCCTAGTAGGCCTTAATGGCCCTGACCAGTCTCTTATTGGACACCCCTTCCCCCCGCCACTCCCTGGTCACAGATGCAGGATCCCACTTCAGATCAGTCTAGGACTCTAGTTCTTGGCTGAGGTATGTTGTGAGTGTATCTGTCTTCCATCCTGCCCTAATTTACTGATTGATCTTCCTGGACTTACCTTATGGGTAACTTTGCATCCAGTCCTATCTCTGCCCTTGTCTCATGGATGGACCTCAGAATTATATTACAGGTAGCCTTGTTTCTAGTCCCATATCTGGCCCTGTATTTAGCTGTTCCTGACTAGTCACCCTGCATGGACACTGGACGTGACTACTTACTTTGATTGTCTAGCACTGTAGTTGGCCCCTGTTACTGTCCCCAGTGCTGCTCTGCTCAGATCCTGCAATTCTGCACCCATCAGTGAGGGCACCATGCAGCCTGTGCTGGGGCCACCCTGGGCTCTCAGCTCATCCTCCCTTGGAGAGCAGCTCCACTCCTGCTGCTCCCTGATGCTTAAATCCAGTGAGATGATATTGAACCTTGCCAAAAGTGTATTTAAAAAAAAAAAAAAAAGAATTTTCTTGTGCTACTATGAAGACCAGTTCTTGATGTTTGACAGTATATGAAGTTCAGTGCTAACCCTCCTTACCCCATCTTCCTTTCCATATTTCCTTTTTTCCTCTTTTATTCTCCTCTTCCTTCTCCTCTTCTGTTCCCCTTGCCATTGCGATAGTTTTCTGCAGTTTTACATTTCTCATTTATATTTATTGGTTGTCAGCGTGGACAGAATTTTTGTGAATGCTTGTGAATTTAAGGATTTTTCTCAACAGAGAAAAAAAAAAGTAGATCAGTTAACTTAATTTCCCTTTTACGTAACTAATCATGTTATCAAATCCTTGAGGGTGTTCAGAAAAAAAAAAAAAAAGAAAAAGAATTAAATGTTTTCAGTTTTAGAATATATTTGCCCAGAGCATTTTCTTTTACCTTACAGGGTACATTTGAATTACTATTTGCAAGGTGTTTTTAATAGAACTGTTTAAATTTATTAGAAAGAGCATATCAACACCACTACTAAACCAAGACTATAAAGACACAAAGTCAGAACATGCGCAAGCAAGCTCAGAGAAAGGATTCCTGAATTATTAAAAAGAAGAAAAGCAAGAGGGAAAGTTAATTTGTATCATAACCAGGTCACTGTGCTAATCACGATTTCAATCCCATGTAACACTACCTCTGTCTTTACTGGCGTGGTAATTGTTTCTGTTCTTGCCATAGATAGAACAATAATGCCTATCTAGAAATTTGATCAGTCTAGAAGTGATACTAACTACTTGCTGTCCACACAATTAAATAATTCAATGTAATTTCAGATACTCTAGTTTCCGGAACGGTTTGGTCAGAGGTAAGATAATATAAACTGCTCTGCAAAACCAAAGGAAGGGAAGGAAAATTTCCACTTTGGAACAATACTAACTAAAGATGCTTTAATTCTCCTTTTCACTTGCTGCATCTCTACCAAAAACCTCCACTGTTCAACTGTCAAATACATTATATTTTCTGTAAAAGTAATGGTGGCATTTATTAATAAAAGCTCTCTGGCTTTTAACACATCCCACAAGTATGCAGCAAATTAGACATGCGTGCTGTTTGGTCCTGGCATAATTTGCAAGTGTTAACAGAAAAGCTGAAGGCTGCTGAGTGCTAGAATTACACAGTAAAATATACTAGGGAATATTTAGCAGTCTCAAGGTGAATATTTTATTTTCTGTTAGAGATATGAATACAATGTTCTTGTCATTGCCATTGTCAAAGATTTGATGGGACAAGAAATAACAGCACTGTATTCATTTTCATTGCTGTCTATAAATATATAGCATGTTTACTGGAAGTACACTAATGCAAGTGATAATGATAATTAAATTTGAAAAGCATCTTTCTCACTATGCTTTTCAGCACTATAACTAGTTACATAATGCATTAATTATGACTTTACCATCTCTTTGTGATAAGAGACAAGATGACACTACACATGTGATGTAATATTTTCTACAGTTCCATTGCCTCCCATCTAAATCTAAGGTTTACTTTCACAAAAATGGAATTTTGGAGGTCAGTGGTGCTTGCATTCACACAATGTTCCTAAAATATCCTTTTCAAGAGAGAAGAAATGCCATATTAACACTAGTTGATAATGGATGCAATTATTTTAGAACAACACTTTACATTTCTGCAGACCTGTGCAGGTGAACATTTTACTGCTCTGTGTCTCATCAGTGAATGAACCATCTCACTACCTTTCTGTGTTTCATATTGTCATCTTCTTCCCTCAGATGGGGAAGGTAAGATATCAGTAATTCATCCAGGACACTGCAACAAATTCTGAGCAGAACTAGGATTACAATGAAATCTTTCCTCATCCTCTGTTTTAAACATTAGGCTACATTTTTTATTCTCGTTCTTCAGAAGATGTAGATAGAAACTGAGTCTGAAAATGAATTTATGTGCATATATCATCTTTAACATTTTTAAAATGATAAAAAATAATCTGAGCCATGCATTGTAAACCAGAGGCAACATTTATTTCAGCAAGCTCTGCTCATGAACAAAGTATTGCTAATCCCTATGGATTTTTTCTTTCACTGTGTTTTTTCTTTTTTCTTTTTTTTCTTTTTCCTTGTGTGTGTGTTAAGCTAATAAGAAATCTTTGTGTCTAATAATCAAAATAAGTCTCAGAGATGCTGGATGCTGGTGAACACCCACCAGAAATGTTTCAATACAGTGACTTTTGTCCTCAGAAATGCTGTTTTCCTCAAACTAATCTTTTTTGCTGTGATGAATTAGTTTCAATGAAATACTTTTGGAAAGATTTCCCAGGTCTTGGATAGGAAGAGAGGACAAATGAGACCTCAGAATGGTAAGTGACTGGGTAAGAAGATTATTTAACCTTCTTGGAGGTTAAATAACCTTAGAAGACTTGGTTAGAAGTTCTTGGTTAGAAGACTTGGATTAAATTCCTTCTATGAGGGATTTAATACTTTCATACTTCATGTGCCCTATCAATTTAGTCATTCAGAGGATGGAATTACAGTGCTATGTGTCACTACCACCTAGGAGTTTTCCTAAAATTCCAGCCACTCTAGTGAATTGCAAAAACTATTTCCTACTCTCTTTTCCCTGTGAGGAATTAAGGTAAATTTTCTTACAGGATTAAAAGTGATTGTAGACCATATCCTGATGGTTTTAATATGCATTTTAAAACAGATATGTATTTTAAAATTAAATCTGATTAAATTAAGCTTCTGCGAAGGAACTGATCATGCAGTGGTTTTTTTTTTTTTTTTTGCAAATCAAATATTTGTCCAATGGACTCAAAAAAGAACAACAGAAAGAAGAAACTCAATTTTATCATGTACTAGATAAACTAGATAAGTACTAGATAAACTTTAGAATGAAAGCTGTATGTTCTTGAAATCCTGACCTGGGTAAGATATGAAACTGAAGTATATTTAATCAAAATAAATTAGTTCTGGTTTCAGGTAGCCGCACTACACTCCATCAATGTAATGAGGTCACAATTGAACTTAATTAATTTTACATGGATATGCTGTTTCCTTTTTTTTAACTTCTGGTTGTACCGGTGAGTGCAAATAACACTGATGGATGATAGATGCAAACTTTCCAAATGGGCCAAGAAGTAAAGTTCAGTTGCAAATTGATCCTTTAAAGAGCAATTTCAGACTAGTAGCAAACTTTACCAGAAAACCCCACCCAAAATTTAAAAAAAAAAAAAAGCACCTTGAATAACAACTCCAGGGTAAAACCTGTAAAGGTGAAGAATTTTCCTGAATTTTTGAAAAGTTTTGGATGACAGAGTAGAAGATATATTTCATCCTATATGAGAACAGTGTATTGGAAATGGATGACATTGGTGGATCCTTATTCAGTACAAGGATATCAGTTTCATACTGATTTCATTAAAGTCAGTAGGAATTTTGTTGTTAAAGGGTATCTCCTTTGTTTGGGCCGTCTCTGTCATTGCACTTGCAAAACATGTACCAAGCAAAATAATAAGATTAAAATGTTGAAATAGTAATTTTGAGTCTAGCTTTCCAGATTCTTATTTTCACTTGTGATTTTCTTTTCCACAAATTTCAGCAACCAATGCTATGGACAGTAAGAATTTTTGCTTTGACTACAAGAAGACCAACATATTGTTTAATTCTTGAAAAGCCAGAGTTAATTCCCTGAGCCTATCAATACTGGTTGCATAGGCACTCATCTTGAAACAAAGGAATAGAAATGAATAGGATTCAAATTAAGACATTTTTTTTGGTGGCAATTGGAAATAGGGATACCAGGACTTTGAGACAGCTAAGGGAAATGAGTGTAGCTTTCTAATTTCTGGGCAACTGCTTTAATTATCACACTACCCTTCCTTCACTTCTCTCTCTCAACCTTCCCCCAGACTTGAGAACCCGTTTAAAACAGATTCTTTTTACTGTAAAAGGACAATAGCTGCCTTGGGTTCAGTTCATCACACCACACGTGTGGCTTTGAATTTGAACTTTAACAGAACTTAAGTAAGGGTGCACAGATTGCAATTCACTTTACAGTGTTTGTGTCTATATTCAAACATGCGGAGGAAGTTTTTTTTTCAAATAATTTTGACTGAATGCAGGTGACTTAACGTAGTATTGAAAACATAGAATCTCTCTACTCTGCCGTGGTGAGACCCCACCTGGAGTACTGCATCCAGTTCTGGAGCCCCCAACATAAGAAGGACGTGGACCAGTTGGAGAGGATTCAGAGGAGGGCCACAAAGATGATAAGAGGGCTGGACGACACGCTGAGAGAGTTGAGGCTGTTCAGCCTGGAGAAGAGGAGACTCCGGAGAGACCTTATAGCGGTCTTCCAGTACCTCAAGGGGGCCTATAAGAAAGATGGGGAGAGACTGTTCAGTTAGGGCCTGTTGTGATAGAACGAGGGGTAATGGTTTTAAAATAGAGGGAAGTAGATTTAGATTAGATATTAGGAAAAAATTTTTTACAATGCGAGTTATAGAACACTGGAACAGGTTGCCCAGAGAGGTGGTGGATGCCCCATCCTTGGAAACGTTCAAGGCCAGGCTGGATGAGGCTCTGAGCAACCTGATCTAGTCGGGAATGTCCCTGCTCCTTGCAGGGGGGGTTGGACTAGATGACCTTTGAAGGTCCCTTCCAACCCTAACCATTCTATGATTCTATGATTATCTGTGACTTACACAACTATTTTTCATCTAAGAGTTGCTGTAGGTATGAATAAAAGTGCGCTAAATCTTCCCCTTAGCCCCAAGTTGACCAGTGGGTGCTATCATAAGAGCCTTTAACAGTGTAGGGGGAGTGCAAGATGACTCTGAAAGGCAAACTAGAAAAAAAGCACGTATGTATCTGAAGTATTAATGCTCAAGAAGAAATGAACTTTGTTCTATAGCTTCTAGTGCAAGTATTCTAACCATTTCATTACTACAATAGGAGGTTGTGTTAACTGCAACTCCACTGCCATATCAGAAAGAAATTCTTCCTGAATTTTATGAGGACCTCATTCCTGTTGGTATATAGAAATCAAGTTGAAAATGCTTGTTGGTTTAGGGCGTTCACTGGCAGGTTTGCCTAAGGCAACCGCCTTCACTTGCAGAGCCCAGTAGGGCTTGCAGAAAAGCTGACATTTTTGGGGACTTCAGAATTTCTAAACATGTAGAAAAAAATGAAGGGGTTAGGGAATAAGATTCAGTCTCTCTAACTGTAGACATCTCAATCTGAGTTAGTGGCTCCGAGTTCCCTCTAAAACAAGTAGAAACACATAGACAATTTGAAGGAGTGATTTAACTGACCTATTTTAGGCATCTTCTACAGCAGCTGAACTGGACCCTATGTGTGTCTATTCCTTTTCATTTTGACTATACTGGCATCTAGGCTGCTGTAGATGTTGACATGGTGAAATAAACTGCTTTTAAGGAGCTCTTGACTCAGAAAGGACCTATCTGTCTGCTTTTGGCAATGCTGTGGAGACAGTCATTGAATAGCAATGTTTTTAACTTGCAAATTTGGATTTAAAGTTGTAAAGGTAAAATTTTCATAATGACCCCCAAGTGAATGTTAGTCTTGTTAGACTTCTGCCTAACTCAGAAATTCTGAGTATATGTTTTAGAACTAGAGTATAGCTAACCAGTACTGTATTTTTCTGTCACCCTAATTCCTGCCCAATTTTTAGATTCATTCATTTCTTATTAGTTTTAGATAGCAATTAGAGTGAATGCATTTACTGTAAACCATCTGACTATTGATGACTTAGAGAAGAAAAGTACAGTTAAGTGTAAACTTCAAAAATAAATTTCCTCTAAAGCTGACTTTTCCAGTATTTACCTCCTCATGGTAATGCCTTATCTTGCACATTCATTTTTCTTCATTGGTTACCTGCATCTGCTGATTTAGTAGTTGAAGAATGTCATTATGCTAACAATATATTGAGATAAAAGATTATTTCCACAGAAAGAAATCACAAAGAAAATGTGATTTTTGAATCTTTTTTTTTTTGCACTCTTTTCAAGGCTGTAAACTGTCATACTTGGGAAAATTTTATTTTTTTATTGTTCATTTCTTTTTAAAGATGAATATAGTACTTATGAAAAATCTTAAGACTATGAGGATTAGAGATTTTTCCTACCCAAATTGCCTCAGAATTTACATCTATTCCTTTAAAAAAAAATTGTATAGTCCTCTGGTGCAGTTTTAAATCATTACTAGATAATGATCTTTAACGTATAAAATTGTAAGTACAAAACTACGTGATACTTTAGCAACTAAGAGTAATGCTGCAAATATTGAATTATGATTAGACAAAATATTGTGGTTCATTAAATAAAATGGTCTATTTTTAATCCACTGAAAGGATATGTGAAAACATTGGTATAACATAGACGATGTACAAAGCTTCTGGATGAAGAGGACATTAATGTCACAGGGCAGAGCTTAAGTAGGATCAGATTTATGAGCTATAAATAAAAGAAACAAACAAATAAAAAAGATGCATTAAAAACCAAACTTCACTGCTCCTTTCTTTCTCATACAAGTAGCTGAAAAAATGTATTTGTATCTGTAACTTCTGACTTCAACAAACCAGCATGCCATACTTCTTTTGATTCAAGTTCACTACAGGAAAGGAAGGATGAACTCATATAAAGGGATTACTTCTGGCTTTAAGACTAGCTAGTTATAGAAGAACAGAAAAAAACCACCTATTTTTCTTGTATGCTTCACCCATTCTCTGGTTCACAGAGTTACTTGGGAGAAAATATGGACTAAATCCACAAATGGACACATAAATTCATAGTTTTCACATGGAATAACTCATTCCCTAGCCCCTCTGCGCAATACCTAGGAACTAGAGCATTGATCTACGCTTCCACAATGTACTGGAAAACTAGGGTTCCATGAGCAGAATCCACCAACCTAAAGAAAATACTTTTTAAATATTTTTTTTGCATCATCTGATCAGAATGGTGGCATTTAAAAAAATTAACTTCTCGTCTTGGTTTGTCCCCGGTCCACAAGAGGGATTTCCTGTTGAAGTACAGGCTGGATGAGCAGACAGTGAAGTGGACTAAAAACTGGCAGAACAGTTGGGCCTACGTGTTTGTGATCAGAGGCCAGTAACTGGAAGTGAATCTCAGGGGTCAATACTGGGTCTAATCCTGGACGATGAGGCAGAGTGCACCATCAGCAAGTTTACTGATGACACAAAACTGAGAGGAATGGCTGATATGCCAGAAGGTTGGGCTGGCATCCAGAGGCACCTTGACAAGCTGGAGAAATGGGCTGATTGGAACCTCATGAACCTACATGCCAGGGACCATGCAACTGGAAAATAGTTTAGCAGAAAACGACCCGGCTGTCCTTGTGCACAACAAGGTCCCTTCCAACCCTAACCATTCTATGATTCTATGATTCTAAGATGAACAAAAGCCAGCAGCAAGTCCTTACAGCAAAGAAGGCTAATAGTATCCAGGGCTGCATTAGGAAGAGTGTAACCAACAGGTCAAGGGAAGTGATCCTTCCTCTCTGTTTGGCACTGGTGCGGACACATCTGTGAAGTTCTGGTCTCCTCAGTACAAAAGAGAGATGGAACAACTAAAGAGAGTTCAGCAAAGAGCCATGGAGATGACTAAGGGGCTGGAGCGTCTGTCCAATGAGGAAAGGCTGAGAGAGCTGGAACTGTTCAGCCTAGAGAAGAGAAAGCTCAGAGGGAATTTTCTTAATTTACATAAATGCATGAAGGTACAAAAAGGACAGGGCCAGGCTGTTTTCAGTGGTGCCCAGTGACAGGACCAGAAGCAATGGGCACAAATTGGAATACAGGAGATTCCCTTTGAACATCAGGGAACACTTTTTTTTTAAGCTGTCAGGGTGACTGAGCACTGGCATAGATTGCCCAGAGAAGTTCTGGAGTTTTTGAATACCCTTGGTGATATTCAGAAGCCACCTGGACTCTGTCCTGGGCAACCAGCTCAATGTGGCCTTACTTGAGCAGGGGTGTTGGGCCAGATGACCTTCAGAGGTCCCTTCGAACTTCAGTGATTCTGTGATTCTCACTCAGAATTGGATCCTCAGTCATGCCTACTGCACTGACCAATCTTTTCTTTTTTTTTTCCTTTCTTTTTTTTTTTTTTTTCCCCAAAGCAGAGAGGGATTGTGGCTGTTTGCTTTTATTCTCTTATTCAGTGGTTCTGTAAATTACCTGAGATGTGAACTACCTGTTCCTGACACAACCTATTGGTGTTAAAATTGTCTAGATAGCATTCTACAAGGCATTTTGGGAGAGAACTCTCTAGCAAACTCCCATGAAGTTGTTGACTTTGTATGCAATACCACTGAGTAAGACAGCAAATGTGAGTGAAGCTTGTTAGAGCCCATTGGTCAGATCACTCACTTTGTGATCACTGAAGGTTTACTTTCTAAACCTACGTTTTTCCAATCTAATGGAAAGATCCAAGGTGCCAAAAAAAAAAATTGAGCAGTGAAAGAGTCTATGAGCATTTGGAGCACACATTTGGGATTTTGGTAGCTACTTAGAAACTAAGAGAGTGAAAGCTTTTAATAGATCTATCTATCAGCTGAAGAATAAGTACCGATGTCGTAGTACATTTAATCTGGTTAAACCGAGTACATTTAATCTGGTTAACCACTTCAAAAGAAAATAAGTGCAGAACCAAGCTACAGCCAACCCAACACTGAAGAGGATAATGGGGCTCAGAAACTATGGCCAGCCTCCCAGTGCTTCTTTTCTTATTTTACTCTGCACACATGTGATTATACAGTCTCTTACAAAGAGCTCTTACGTACAGAACGATAGATGAAGCACTTCACAGTATCTCCAGACAGACTTGCAGAATTGCTTCCTCCTGCCTCTTCACTGTATGCAGGATTTACTGATTACACAAGATACTTCACTTGATGTAAAGGCTGATTATTAGTGTGGAGGTTATTTAGACTTTAATTGCCCATTTCCTTTTATTCCTCCTTCTTAATCTTAGCCTTTTCACTAATGCTTTCATTATTTCTTCCTTTAGAAAAAACACGTAGTATTCCTGTCTGTAATATAGCAACTATAAATGTATTCTTTTATTTATCCATCCACAAAGGAAGAATCTAATTTGACACAAAAATCATCTGCAAATTAGAAACTTTCACTGTCCTCAAACAAAGGAACACAGACAGACGAGCAGAGAAGGAGTCTCATGGTTACTATTCTTTCCCGGCAGCTAAGACATCTGAACTCTCTTTAATATTTAACAGTTTATTTGAAGTACAACTGCAGCAAAAGAGATTAAGAACATCCAATATTAGGGTATTTTCTTTAGATACAGGTTTAAATAGCTTTTAGCAAAGAAAGAATGTGAATACAGGTCTCCCACAGAGAGGGAGAAAAACAAGTAAATAGGATAAATAATAAAGAAGAAATAGGTAACATCTTCACTTCCATGAGTATTCCCTTACTGCCTCACTTTTTTCAAAATAACCCAAAACTTAAATCTTTCATGTGCTCTGAAATAATTCTTATTGTATTGGGATATGTGTGCGTGTAGAAAGCTGTCTTTTAATTATAGGTCAATACAAACCTTTTTTTTTTATAATATTTTTTTTATCTAATCTTTCAAGACTTCAAATCAGAGAGATGTATAGTTGTTCTCACTACAGACATAGGACATACTACCCTTCAGCTCCTTTCTCTAAATGTGTCCTTTCTGATTCCTAGCATTTTGGCCCCAGCTAATCATAGAAAAACAAAATGGTTTGGGTTGGAAGGGACTTTTAAAGGTCATCTAGTCCAATACTCCTGCAATGAGATGGGATACCTTCAAGTAGATAAGGTTGCTTAGAGCTCCATCCAGCCTGACCTTGAATGTTTCCAGGGATGGGGCATCTACTACCTCTCTGGGTTCCAGTTCTTCACTACTCTTATCATAAAAAATTTATTCCTTACGTCTACTCTAAATCTACCCTCTTTTAGTTTAAAACTCCTTATCCTATCGCTACCAGCCCTGCTAAAAATTTAGTTCTCATCTTTCCTATAGGCCCCCTTTAAATACTAAAAGGTTGCAATAAGGTCTCCCTGGAGCCTCCTCTTCTCCAGGCTGAACAGCCCCAACTCTCTCAGCCTGTCCTCATAAGAGAGGTGCTCCAGCCCTTTTATCATCTTTGTGGCCCTCCTCTGGACCTTCTCCAACTGGTCCATGTCCTTCTTGTGTTGGGGGCTCCAGAACTGGACACAGTACTCCAGGTGGGGTCTCACCAGGGCAGAGTAGAGGGGCAGAATCACCTCCCTCGACCTGCTGGCCACGCTTCTTTTGATGCAGCCCAGGATATGATTGGCCTTCTGGGCTGCAAACACAGATTCACAGCTCACATCCAGCTTTTCATCCACCAGCACCCTTGTCTTTCTCAGCAGAGCTGCACTCAATGCCTTCCTCCTCCAGCCTGTATTGATACTGGGGGTTGCCCTGACCCATGTCCAGGACCTTGCACTTGGTCTTATTGAAACTCATGAGGTTCGCATGGGATCACTTCTCAAGCTTGTTCAGGTCCCTCTGGATGGCATTCCGTCCCTCAGGTGTGTAAAGTGCATATTGACCAAGTCTTTCCCTCTGGAAGACCAGGTCTTTGTCTACATGGTATTTCAGATTAAGTGCATTTATTTTAACAGTATGGCTACTTACAGCAGCTCTAAGTCTTGTCTTAGCAAGCATATGACTACTGATAAGGAGAGTGATGACATATTCTCAAATAATTTTTTTTACCCTGAAACTAATATTTTAAAATTTTCAAATAGGACAAAGCTTAAATTAACGGAAAATGTTATTAAAAACTATTTAAACTCTATATTTAAAGGCTTTCTTACTGTAACAGGACTTGGGAAATTCTTGTTTTTTACATGGGGGTGTACCCATCCTCTCCTATTCCTCCCTCTAACATGTTTCTGAAAACTGTCTTCCTTAAGAATAAGAAAGCTCCTATTAAAATTTAAGCATACATATATACAGCTATTTTGGGGGAAGGGGCACTGGTTGGTTGGTTGGTTGATTGGTTGATTTAGTTTAGGTTTGATTTGGTTTGGTTTGGTTTGGGTTGGGTTTTTTTTTTTTTTTGCAACAGCTCATTTCTAGTTAAGCCAAAGTAATAATACAGTAAGCAAACTCTGCCACAATCAAGCCGATTTCTAGAACGTATAACATTTATTTTATATCACAGAGCAGGCTGGTGTCCTTCACAGACCCAATATAAACCAAGATATGCACTTCCATTTTAAAGTGCTTAACTCGTTACTTGCTTGGGTTCTCACCACGTCTGCTAGGAAAATTAAAGTTCCACTGCTGACTTACAACAGAAAGTGAAGCAAATTGTCTGTTATAGAGATCAGCTGAGAGGGTGGCACTGAATAAAATTAAAATAATTAAAAGCTAGTCTTCTACAATGAGCTTATTAAATTTTAAAAGTCATTGTTATAATAGCTCAATAAAAAGTAGACTTGGTTATGTTTGATGTCAGTTTAGAACAATGATTTATCTGTGATGGATAACATGAGGTGAATAGGAGCAGGATTTTATCGTCTAACTGCTGTCATTTATTTCATTTGAAACTCTTGGGCATGATAAAAGTATTTCAGAGCAGCTAAAGGGACAATGATAAGGCCAGTATATAACTGCTGACAGTACTGTTTTGGGAAGGAATGACAGTCGCACAAGAGCAATAACTGGATATTGGACCTATCATTTCTAAGTTCAAATCAAGCCAGGTCAGAGTTATACAGTACTGCTTAAGTTCCTCTGTTTAATATCCCCCCTTTTTTTTTTTTTTCAGTAATCTGCCCACTAATTACTGATTATTAAAATCCCATTGGACTTTTCAGAGCTATAAAATGTCCAATTATATGCAGATGAGTAGAAGTTTATTTCCAGCTCCTCCTGTCTCAGTTGTCTATGTAACACACCACTTTACCTCACCTACAGAGCTGAGAAAGGAGAACCATGTACAGGGTGCTTCCAACTGAATGATGGAGAATAATCTATTTTGAATTTCAAAGAGTGGTTTCCCTCAGCTTAACCAATGTTGTAGATGAAACTACACGGCCAGGCTGTTCAGGAAAAGCAATGAAGCTACTGATCAGTAGTAGGAGGCTCAGTGGTACAAGAGACAAGGCTTTCACAGAGACCTGAGTAAGGTTGTACAAGCTAATACTTAAATGCAGAGTTGAAATGCATGTCTCCAATTTAGGATTCATGCCATATAGTTTTCACATGCGTCACACATACATATGTATGCACACCTAAACATGCATAAACATTAATACTCACTACACCTCTATGCTTCTACTTTCCCTTGGCTAATTGCTGAAGGATGAGAAGAGACAGAAAGAGATTGCTTTGCTTAAAAAAAAATAAATAAATTGAGAACTTCAATAATGCACAAAGTTATATTATGCATTTCTATTCAGTTTACTTCTCCAGAAGTAGTTCTACATATGGAGACTGGTTATGGGCAAAGGTTATTTTACATGTTTAGAACAAATCATGTCCTTCATTCTTTTCCTATGTCGTTCCAAGGAGTAGTCTCAGTGAAGATGCCTCTGCTTTAATATTGATCTCTTTTTTTTTTGGCCTGATGGAATCTGGTTATATTAATCTGCTTTTCAACAATAAGTATACAAATATGCTCATGGAGAACAGCTTATTTTCAATTGTTTGAGAATGTCTCTGCGGTGAGTTGACTTTGGTTGGCCACCAGGTGCCCACCAAGGGTCTACCCACTGCACTGTCTATTTTTTTTTAATCTAAGTATTCATTGATTACAGTGATAGAGGAATGATTAGCTAGTAAACATATCAATGAGTGAATATACCAAAAAAAAATCGTTAATTTTTTAAAATCTAGCCCTGTAGCTGAGACGACCATAGGTTTTATTGCTATAGTTCAAACTTCATACCAGACACTTTATTAAAAGTGGTCTTGCTTTGTAATTCTTTATAAATATAAATTTTTTTTTTTTCACGTCAGATACATTACTAGATACTTTTAGTTTGTTCATCTAAACACTCCAACAACATGGGGAGGGGAATAAAGGAAAAGAGGTAAATACAAGGCAATATAAAATGAATCTATGTGATAGTTTCAGAAAGTTTAGCACTAGATCACTGCATATAGTCTGCCTTTTGTTCATCATATATTACAAACCCACTACAGCAGGTCTTTTGTTGATCTCAATTAATTAAGCTTGACTTTGTCCCAGCCTACTTTTCAGAATGTCATTCCGTTTTGACCTGGAGACATCAAAAGCCTACTCCAGTTGGTCTTTTACTCCCTTTTTTTTTTGCTACAGTAAAAATTGTGTTGTGTATAGCACTTATTTGCAATGTAATCAGTTCATTCCTTTCTTTAAGAAAAATTAAAAAGGCTAACTCCAGTTTTTCAGATTAATTAATTTTCTCGAATTTTCAAAATACATTTGTGGCTCTTTTCTGTAGTATCTCCTATTTTTCAATGACCTTTTAAAATATGACACCAAAATTGGACAATGTTCCAGCACTCCACTGGCTAATGCCTTGTACAGAACAAAATGAACTATTTCTGATTTTGTGTTTCTATTTATAGAACAACAACAACAAAACCTAGGCTTTTTTTTTCTTGGTGATTTTTTTTGTTATTGTGGTTTCTTTTTGGCATTACACTGGAGTTCAAGTGGAATTGCGTATTCATTTGTGTTTTCTTAAAAAACAATAAAGTTAAAACTTATATCTGCAGAATCTCTCTGTAAAAAACAATATTATCATATGACGTTTTCCCACTAAAGACTTTTTGTCTGACATCTGTCATTAAGGGGAATTAACTCCACTAACTTTAGAAATTACTAAAACTATCTTATTGAAATCAGATAATCCTAACTTCTGAAGTGCATAATCTAATTCAAAGTCAAATATCTTACATCAGCTTGACTGTTACATCTTGACTTCACAAATTTTGAATTTAATCAAGGAATAAGTTCAGGTTTGCTGTACAAGATTAGTTTTGCATGGGATAATTTCCAGTTTCATTAATTGTTATGTATTCTTATTCTTTAATTCACTACCATTTTAGTTCCAAATCATTTTTTTTTCTTTATTTTGCCTAGGATTTATGGATTATTTGACTTACAAATGTTTGGGTCATCCCATCTAGCCTTACTAAATACTAGTACAATGTCTGTACTCTTCTAGTTACTCTGTGGTTTAAACAAATTAACTAACAGCAAACTCAGAAAAAAATGTTCATTGCTGTTATCTGTTATTCAGTATCCTATTTGGTATGGGAAATACATTTAATCCTCATTGAATAAATAATGTTTTTTTTTTTTTCTTTCCCATTCACTCATTACCAGATGAATGAGAATTTCTCTCTCTACTGTAGTTCAGCAAATGCAACATTCTTTTAGGGAGTAGCAGTAGTTCAAAGTCCCAGATACAGAAACTATGTTCTAAGGATGCAGATGAAGTAGATATACATTATTAAAAAGCTACAGGAGTATTCTGGAATATCTCTGTGCTTTTAGGTGGAAAGATGAAACTTCCTCTAGAAGTTTTGTATGTCTGTGACTTAAAAATACTTTTCAGACTAATGTGTTTAACAACTTTGACCTAAGTTCAAATTACCAAGTTAGAGTTAACTGCTGGGTGCAGCTAGATTCTCAAAGCAAAATGCATCTCACTGAACCGAGGACATATGTACAATAACTTTGTTGGTTTGTTTTTGTTTCATAGCCTACTGCAATTTTATTTGTTGTCCACCATTAATAATAATGGGTTTAATTCTTACAGTAGCATCTTTATTCTATCCTAGTTAGACGTCTCACCTCTGCCTGTGTTAAGCATATGTCAGATGTTTCACTACTGTATATATTTATCTTTTGATTTTCAGCTATATTAATTACCTGGAAGAGATCACAAACATCTATTCAACAAATAGTAAGAGATCACATTACTATATATGAGAGGAAAAAAAACTTCCCGAGAAGAAGTCAAAGGAGGGTGAACGCATCAATGAACTCATATACGGACCACTTGGAATTAAGGTGGCATTCACTCAGAGTCATAAGTGACAGTCCTATAAGCTCGAGGAAAAAAAAATATCAAGATGCATTGACACATATAATTTTTGGACTTTTTATTTGTACTTACACATGAATTCTCAAATACTTTAATTTTTTTTTTTAAATTTCCTGTCTCATTTTACGAACAATTGTTCACCTGACAGTTTTTGGTATCTTCTGTATTTTAATTTCTGCTGATACTCTTTAGTCTTTTCATTGCTTATTTTTTTTAACTAGTACAGCAACCTGTTTCATTGCTCCTAGCTACATCTACTTTTTTTTTTGGCATTCTTTCACATATTTTTTTTCTTTTTTTTTTTCCTTTCCTTTCCTTTTTTTTTTTTTTCTTTTTTGAGGGAAGGTGTCTGGTTCAATAAAAATTATTAATGGCTTCTTAAAAACATCTTTTAAAGTAATCATGTGTCCAATTCTCAATGAAATATAGCCTAATGCATATTATTATTTGCAAAAGGTGATTTGAGTTTGATCCTTACAGGATGTGCTCAAAAGGATCTTACACTTCCTTTTACTGTCTTTAATACATTTCAGATAGTTCAATGCTTACAATGCTAGTCTTTTTATTTTTCAGTTCCTTAAAGCTGACCAAAACCTCATAACACTGTGTAAAAATTTTCAATTTTACACTAGCTTACTGTTGACCATTATCTGAAAACAGTTTGTAGAAATTGCATGTCTTGGGAAGATAGATTTCACATGTCAAACTGTTTTTTTTTTTTTTCACCCAGGTCATCTTGTGGAACACTCAGTTCAAAAGTACCCTGAATACCCTGAATTCAACTGAGTTACTTCTAAATAGTCTTTGCCTTAAAAGTAAGAAGCCTCACCTAATTTTGCCTATGACTTTCTGATTCTTGCTGAAGAGGTAATGATGCTATAAGCTGTTGTGCTCTAACTATTTGACCCATGCAACAGTTCAAAATCTTACCAGGAAGCTGTGCATTTTTATTAGGCAAGAAGGAATTTTTTTTTTTACTCTTCTTCTGTGTATTTTCATACACTGTTTTTGTCATTCCCATACAGTATTTCTCATCACACATACAACTTCCATCTAAGAACTGCATACTCAGCACACTGCAATCTATCATCTGCAAACTTGGGAAGACAGAGTAGGAAGGAGATTCCTTTCATTGCCTCTATGTCTGCTATATTTCATTCTTTTGAAGATTTGTGGATTTTCATTTTTACAAACAAGTGACACAGTAAAATATGTGCCAATTCTATCAAATGCAGCTGTCCTCATCACTTCAAAGAAATTTGCTTCCACACTTACAAAGATTAAAGTGAAAAACAAACACATGCAAACCCTTCCCTAGTTGGAAAAGAAAAGGAAGTTGTCTCAATGTGTATAGAGATTTTATACTCCGCAACATGGGGATGCTCCCCATCCCCTGTAACTGGGAACGGGAAAGACAATAACTGTCTGTCTCTTGTGCTAGCACATAGCCTAGATTAACTCTATTTATTTTGAGATATTTAATTGAGGTACTTTTGCAAGAGCCCTGCTGTAATGTCTTTCTAGAGTGAATTGAGAGCAATGCAGGTACATAGACACTCAAAGTTTGGGTTGCATGAATGTGAGCTGGGAATCACTCAGGACTAGGTATTTTGGCATGTTCCTAAAACTTAAAACTCTGCCGTTGGTAGTTTTTAATTTCACTAAATTTCAAGCTAAAATTTAAAAGCGTATTTGAAAAAACACTATATACTAGCATAGACTATTAAAAATATATTAAGAGAAAAAAAATCTTTGAATGTCTTATGAGGCTGTATCATAGCTGATAATAAAAGGCAAAAAAAATATTGCTTTTTAATAATGTAACTTTTTATTTAAAAAACCAAAAATTGTGAAAAAAAAAAACATCTTGGGGATTTTTTTCCAACATTTTTTAAGTGATCAAAATGTTGATTAAGCTATTTGTCCAGTGCATTCTGTCAAACAATATTACCATTGGATAGATGTTGAAAGATTCAGTTTCAACATCAAAGCTAACAGAAAATGCCATTTACAATCAACAAAACTCTTCTGATCTTTTAGCATTTCATTTTTGATGTATTCAGAGCAGCTGTAATGGGGATTGACAGTGTTGGCTAGTTTGATTTTTGCATAGTAAACTATAGTTTAATATGAAGATTTGAACACTTTGAGCTGGATTTACATTAGTGAAAGATCAGGCTACTCATCTCCTGAAAGGAGTGCAGCAAAGACTCTGAAGATGTATCCTAAGCACATACAGCTGAAGGTACCGAATTGTTCTCATCGTGTCTGAGCATAGTGAAAAACATCCTTGAGGAGCTTAATACATTAGTTACATTATGTTTTACTTTCAAGATTTAATTATACACCAAAACATTTGTTTTTCCTGCACGCTTGCTTCCTTTATTACTTTTTCAGATGTTCACATATCTACTATTTAGGTGCACAGCCCTCCACATGATTTTTCTGAAAATTAAATTCAAAAATCAAAGAAAAGCCAGTTAAAGATGAACATACTTGTGTTTTCAATTCAGCTAAACTTAGCTGAGTAAACAGAAATAAATAAAAGAGAACACCAAGACAACTGTGTAGCCTTCGCTTTTCTCTAATGATTTATAAAGAGAAAAAAAAAAACAACAACAAACCTTCAAAACATGCAGATGACTTCTAGATAGATATACAAAGCAGCCATTTGAATATGCTTCAATAGAAAACATCTACAGGATCTAAACTGTGTTAACATAGTGGTATATCAGAACTCTCTTTTTACTACTATAATTAAATGTTTATTCTGTTTACAAATATGAAGAGGAAGGTTACGTTATCATCATGCATTTTAGGAAAGTGAGAATAGAAGCATGTCTGGTATTTATGTATTGTCACAAAAAAAAAAATCTCATTTTATTAACAGCATTCATGGGAAACATGTCACAGTATCAGCTCTTATTCTGGCTGAGAAGATGCAAATGTTTCTAATAAGATCTTTTTTGTCCTTAGCAAAAAATGAATGTATCCAACATAATAACACTACGGAAAATCACCATGAGAAGAGAATGCTGTTATCATAATGAAACAAACACTTTAAAGATATTCTACTCAAAGCCTTTATTTCTCTGTACAACTTTGACCTGCTGACAATAAATATCAGTTTTTAATGTATTTTGTGTTAGTACTTTGTATCAGGAAATCCCAATGCTCTGCAACAAGCTCTCATCCTTAGAGGTTAAGAAAATGGATGAGATACAGCTGAAAGGGGAGTATTATCACTGCTGATAACACACAGCAAATCCAGTAGATACAGAAAAATTCTTTATATTGTTTCTGACCACTTCCTTTTGTTTCCCTTATGCAATCTTTTAAAAGAGCCCTTTCATTTTGACTGCATTTACTTATTCTTGTTGTCTTCTGCTCTTTTCCACTTCAGTCTGTCTTGAAGCAAAACACATTCTGAGAAGCATTTCTGCTTTGTACTCTGATTGTCAGCCAGACCCTCTATAAATACATTCCTCAGAAAATAGAGCCTTAGGCAGAGGAAGACCAACTTCTACCACATAACTGTCTTAAGATGGCAATTCTAATAGAATTACAGCATGAATAAAAAGAACAGGATTGAAATTATTCTGAACTATGAGGAGACAAATCATAGAATCATAGAATGGTTTTGGTTGGAAAGAATCTTTAAAGGTCATCTAGTTCAATGCTGCTGTAAGGAGCACAGACATCTTTAACTAGATCAGGTTGCTCAGAGCTGAAGCGGCTGTCCCTCACCAACTTTACCTCAAATGTTTCCAGGGATGGAGCATCCCCCTCCTCTCTGGACAACGTGCTCTTCCAGTGCTTCGCCACTCTCACAGTAAAAAATGTCTTCCTTATATCTATTCTAAATCTACCCTCTTTTAGTTTAAAACGGTTACCCCTTGTCCAATTGCTACAGGCCCTGCTAAAAAGTTTGTCTCCATCTTTCTTATAAGCTGACTAAGTACCAAAAGGCAGTAATAAGGTCTCCCTGGAGCCTCCTCTTCTCCAGGCTGAACAACCCCTGTCCTCACAGAAGAGGTGCTCCAGCCCTCTGACCATCTTCATGGATCTCCTCTGGACTTGCTACAACTGATCCATGTCTTTCCTATGCTGACAGCTTCATAGCTGGATGCAGTACTCCAGGTGGGGTCTCACCAGAGTAGTGTAGAGGGGGGAGAATCACCTCCCTTGACCTGCTGGCCAGTCTTCTTTTGATGTAGCCCAGAACATGATTGGCCTTCTGGGATGCAAGCACACATTCATGGCTTATGTCCAGCTTTGAAATACCTCTGAAATAAAAAAGACCTATGAGGTAACTGTTGCAAAGCTTCAATCTTTAATTTTTATTTTTTTTTATTTTTTTAATATCAGAAGCTGCTTATTATGGAGGGAAGAGCACAGGACTGTGTTTTCCCCAGTTTCCTCCCCCTCAACCCTCACTGACTGTTGAAAGAAAAGTTTTGAAAGTGCTTGGAACACTATATCAAGGCCAAGCATCCTTGGAACGCTCTTCTAGTATGCATATATGATTGTGTCTCCTCAGCCTGGGAGGATTTTGACATTTGAGTCTTTGTATTAAACACAATAGCTCAGTTTCCAAAAGAAGGCTGGAGAGTGTCCTTACCAAGAGATGCCTTTAGCATCCCCTCCAAATACGCAACTGAGAACACTCTTTGAAAGATAAAATTTTCTTACCTCCTCAGTGAGTGCTCTGCCATCATATAAATCAAAGATCCATCTTCTGTTGTGTTCTATGGGAGTGACTTGCATGCAATACTTTGGTTGAAAAAAAAAAAACAAAAACAAAAAAAAACAAGAATAAAAAGGATAAAGCCATGAGAAACTTTGGACAGAGAACCCCCAAATGGATGGAGCCTTGCAGCTTATAACAAAGTGTTTGAAAGACAGGTTTGAAGTCATGTGAGCTCCAGGCACCTGCACTGATAGCAAGTGGCTTCCTCCCTGGAATGTTGGCTCTTCTGGTGTCATCTGAGACATTATTTTCACTCAATGCATTATAACGCTAGTGGGAGTGCCTAGCACTGCAATCTGTAGTTCACTTAATGGCCTAAATTTCTCTTCTTCAACTGAAACACAAAGTGAGATCTCAGTTACCCTCAGTTATCTGTAAACTTAGTGAAGTAAACAACTCCAGTGCTTACCTGAATTGCCTGCAAAAAAAAACCAGATTCTTTATCTCTCTGCTCACAGCAGAGGGCATAGATGGCTCCACTAAATCACTAAAATAAGATGTGATGAATCTAGGCTTCAGAGAGGTACGACAGTCGTTACATTTTAGACTTGTAGGTCTTTTTTCGGCTCTGATGCTAAGGATCAGATTTCTCTGTATGATCTATGTTTTGTGTTCCCATTGTAGTCTGTCAAGCTGTACATAGCAGAGCTGAGATATTGATACACTTGATGTGTCACCACCAATGACGCATGCTTGTCCATAGCTTTCTCATCTCATTTCAGGTGCTGCTTTGCACTCTTGGCACCTAGCTACCATTCTAGAAAGGCACAAGTCTTCTTGATAGCCCCATGCAGAAGCTTAAGATGCTCAAGAGCATTCTAGATAGCACTTGATATTAATTTTCAGAGCAGCTAAACCTTGTCCTCTATGTTTACTTTAGAGCAAGCTGAAGCACTCTCTAGTTCTTTTGACTGTGTTGATGAGACTTACAAGACTACAGCGGAAGCTTAAGAGTTCTAGATAGTGGTCAATACCTGTTTGTAGACATTTTAACACACATGTGCAAGCATGGAGCTGAATCACATCAAAGGCTCTCTTCAACACGCACACACAGGTGTTTACTGAACCCCTCCTAAAATATCCAAAGCATCCACACTGGGCGGGCAGATATGATAGTTCAATGATGGAAAGCCTGCACTCTTCCAGACTAGCAGCTGGAGGGCAGGTGGGATACCGTAGGGCATCTCAAGTAGCACTAGATGCTGACACATAGGCAAAGCAATCAAGCTGTCAGTCCTGTTCTGCATAAAGAAGTAAGAGTTCTCACCTCATTGACTTGCTCTGAAGGTTAATATTTAACCAGAACTTTGAAGATGGAAAATAAGACAAAATAGTTGGGACAGAAGATTGAATTGACGTAGCTAGGGATGCTGGGAGTAGAGCAACATCTAAGTTGATGCTTAAAATGCAAATCCTCTCAATTTGAACAGAGTTTAAATGATCCATATAACATATTTCAGTTAAATGCTTACTACTTACCAGCAGCATTAGCTAGTAACATCAAACTGCAACTCGAACATTTAAGCATGTATTTGTTTTCACAAGCAGTGGAATGAATGACTGAAAGCATCATAAATGATTCAATATTTCTTCATTCAGAATTATGTTTTCTTATCACCTGTTCAAAGTACTCTGTCATCAAAAACCTTTAGGAGCTAAAATTTGGCTTTTAAAATTCATTCCCTGATGAAACTGGAATGAAAATACAGTAGAAATCACTGAAATATCCATATACAGCATGTTAGAAACAGTGTGGAGCCTATCAATCTGTGCTGATAAAATGAAAATATTTTTCTCATCCATAACATGAAAAATACAGCTGTTTACCCTGACATTTGTTGTGAGCCAAAATCTTTGAATCCCTCCATCTCAGAATGCAGATGGCAGGTTTATCTTCTTATCTGCTTGTTCAGTTTGATACAGAGACTGAAAAGGAAATAGTAACACTAGCTGCAGAGGTATTTTTGCACATGCTTTAACTCATAAAACTATGATTTTATGTAAATTTTGACAAGTTGCCATTCATTTGACATTTCATAACTCTGAGCAACACATTAGGAACCTAGAAGTTAGAAGCTTTCAAATAGTTTCCTCAGAACATTTCCCATACTACTAAATAAAGCATAAAGCTAATTCCTGCAACTTTTATCTGTTTGAGCAACTGGTACTCACAGAAAAAAAAAAGTATAGGACTCTACTCTATAGGAAGTGAGGGTGCTGAATATCTTTATTTCCCTTCAAAATTTCACTAGACATCTCCTTTAAAAAAAAATTATTTTGGTAAAGAAGATGAGCACACTTAGCTCCTCAAACCCCAGCTCTGAAGGAGAGTTGTCGAGATCGAAGTTCTGCATTTCAGTTGGCTAATATTTCACAATTAATTGCTTTGCTTTGTTTTTTTCCCTGTAATTTACATCAATGAGAAGGAATGTACATAGAAATTAATGGCTGCAAGAAGCTGGTGACAAACACAGTACAGGGAAGGTTGCAGTCAGCTTCTTGCATGGCCCTGATAATACACCTGAATCACGAAAACAAGCACTCTGCGTATTCAGCTGATAATTTATTTGTGGCAGAGATGCTGTATATCTCCACTTACACTGAACTGCGAGGTATTTTTGTGATGCAGGCCGCTGCTCCCTGAGAGTTCATTGCTTTGAACAAGGAGGTGAAATGCCAGTCATGCATCACCTACCTTCTTCATATGTTTGAGTATTTTAACAAAACCTTCCCAGAATAGCAGTTGATGACAGAAAACTTACAATTAAACCCCAGCCAGGAATCACAGGTTTGTCATTGCTTTCAGGGAGGCCAAGTTTTGCCCTAACACTGGACCTCTCATTGGATGTCCTACTAAGATAGTGGGAGTTTCTTACATTGTCCTCAGTGGACTCTGGCAAAATTGCGTGTTTGAAGCTTGGTACATAAAAAAAAAAGACTTAGAAGGCCACAAGATTAAGTGTTTTCTGAGTTTTGATATAAGAAAAAGCAGTGTGCTCTAACTCCCCTTCCACACTTTCAGATCTCATCCTTTATTGATATTCACCCAGGTGTTAGGTTAATTTTGCATCAAAACAGTAACTTCAAAGAGTTATTTTAAAAAGAATAAAATTAAATAGAAAGAGAAGACTGAGCTGATTTTCTCTGTCCACTGCCACTGGGCTCTCTGCCCATTTCTTGTCTTTTATTTTTCAATTTGTTAATTCTAATGAAAAGTGTTTGCATGGCAAGTTTAGGAAGTTTTGGCAATACAAAGCCTAGGACAATCTCATTTTTTATAAAAATGAACAAAAAGCACCCACTCACTCTAAGATTGTTCAATGGATACTGTAAATGAATGAGACACTTATTTTTGTGCCAGCTCAACTACCAGTGTTGACAAGATTTGCATACATTTTGGCAAGTGCACTGCACAAGGTGGTAATAAAATAGGCCTTTTATATCTGAGTCTAATTTACTTTAGTTATACTAATTAAAAATGTGTTTTCATGAGAAAGAGATTTCAGTAAGGGATACACTGGAAACAGCAATATCACGGAAACATTTAATATATAGCCAGTATCAAGCATTTTTCCACTGAGAAAGAGCTTTTTTTTTTGAGAACAAAACTCCAGGTTCTATGAATTTAAGATCCCTGTTTTGGTTTTTTGGGTTTTTTTTGTGTGTGTTTTTTTTTTTTTAAATCCCTCTTGGGCTTAACATTGCAGGCTTAAATATCATGCTTTTACTTGCTACTACCAGATGTATGGTTTTTAAGTACACAAAATATGGAATAAAAAAAAACAAAAACAAACCAAACCAAACCCCTCACTCTGCATATTTTGCCATCTTCAGTGACATTACCTATCCAATGATTACTCAAAGAAAGGCAAAAATGTTCTCTTGCCCTATGAAGTATTATTCAGGGTACAGTCTTTTTCACAAGTAGTGGTGCTGGTACGACTGAAGGTGTGATTTCAAACCAATTTTCTTTAAATGTGTAGAAAATTGTATGAGTGAAATGCTTCATGAGCAGGCTCATACCATTACATTTTATTATGCATTAGGAACATGCTTGAACTAAACAAACCAAAAAAAAAAAAAAAAGCCACAAGAACAGCACATTTAAACTCAGTAAGCTTAATTAAACAGGTTCAAGATGATGCATTTGTCAAACCTGAATAAAAATATCTGCCCCATGTCACATGAACACACACTGACAGATCAAGTTCACGGTTTTATTGTATTTCTTAAGTCTTGGGTTTACTCCTGTTTAAATTATCTTGAGAACATATTAGACTGCTAATTTAAATAAGAGAAGAGCAATGAAAAGAATCCTGTCTTTGTTTCAGTTACCTTGCTCTCTTAGTGAAGAAAAAAAAAAAATTGCAGAGGATCTAGCTTCCCCACCACAGCAATACAGAGTATCTGTAATACTGAAGTCATTTCCGAAGAATTAATGTAATTTTTCTTCAGAGATAATAAATAATGTCTCTTTGTGACAAATGCATTTCCAGCATGCATACCATTTTCATATTTTAATAATATGAAAATAAAAGAAAAAAGGTGATTAACCACAAACCTCTGACAGGCTGAATTAATTTTTCATGAAACACAGCTATCAAACTGTGCATAAACAGAAAATATTCTAACCTGTAAAAATAGCTATTTCTTATAGGCAGAATAACAAAATCTGGGTATTATGGTAATACTCTTACTTAGGCTAAGCAGAACCAATATCTATAAGAAGCTCTGATATTTCAATAGGCTCAAGGTGAAGTAATGTGCCAGTCACAGAGAGAGAAAAATAAAAAACTGCCTCAAATTGCATTCCCTACTTTTAAAACAGGTATCAGCTGTTGCCCCACTTACATCAGCTGAAATGCAATTGTTTTCACCAGTCATTTCAAGAAGTAGAGCATAAACTCTCCTTAATGATTTTCAAGTGTACTAATTTGAGGACATACTATACCATGTCAGACAAGATAGCTGGGACCCAAGCATTTATGAAATACACATATATTATAACTAAGATAATAATCAGCTTTATCATTAAAATTCCAGGAGAGAGAGAAAGTTATTATGAAAATATATAGCTTTAATTTGCAGACATATAAACACTTTTGGTACATTACAGACACATGATGCCAGAAATCAAAATAATCAGTTTTAAGCATAACACTAATTTATCCTGTTCACACAGAGAAATTTCATGTAATCATCATACAAAAGATAGTTCTCAGCTCTTAAAATGAAGTGAAAGTGATACATCACCTATAAACCTACTGCTTTGTTGCAGAGGATACAGCAAAGAATAAATTATCGAGAAAATATGCCACCAGTCTTACAAGTCAGATTTTGGACCTAATCCAAAATCAAAGTCAATGAAAAGGAGCCAGGAATGGTTGCCAAAAGTCAGAAACAAGATCTTTCACATGAAATACCAAACCAGAAAGGAGCAACAGTCAGAATAAACTAAGTCCTAGAATTCCTTAGAATATGAAGCGATTTTTGTTTTCATCTGGCAGATCAGATTCAGAAGTATCACACGAAAAATCTATTACACAACCAAACTGATGGAGTACTACTGACAGATTGCTCAAAGTACAAAAAAAATATCACCACTTCTGTGACAACTGGAGATTTAGCCATTCCCTTGCTTCCTTGCATCTGGCATGTTTATGAGGATGAGCATGGGGTTCTGTCATTATTTGCTGTAGGAAATATTAAATATAATCTTCCATAAAAATGACCAGCAGATTGCTGGAGCAAATGATAATGTGTGTGGAATCTGGAGTAAATGAAAGATGATATGTCACAGCAGTTCAGCTTCTCATTACAATATCTTGCATTCTTGCTCAACAGGAATTGCACTTTTTGTTAATGCCTTTTCTATTCTACTATATAAGCTTTACTTGTGAGGTAATAAACATTCTGGGTTTTTATTTTTTCTTTATTACTAGTGCATTTTTAATGTCTTTATTCTTTTAATTATACATACATCGGGACAGACACTTCTTTTGTGGTTAAATGTCTGTATGCCAATGTGTATTTTACATTAAAACCAATATATTTAAAATATACTCTCTGTTTATCTGACGGACAGTACCTCGAACAGTTCCCTGCTCAGGAGCATCTGATGCCCTCTTGCGGTTAAAAAGACTTTTAAAACTTGAGTTTAAAGAATCGTCTTACCTTCCCCTTTTTTATGATCACTGATCTTATTATGAAAGCTGCAAATGATGTCCACGTTTTATAGACAGGGTGCTAGCTGTTAGTACTAAGGTTTCATAAAAAAAAGCTGTACACTGAATTTCAATTTAAAAAACTGTAAACAGCTATTTACAATTATAATATTATTCAGTTATAAATTAGTGGTCCTTCACTGCAACCTCTGTCAATACAACCCACAGCTGTCCAAGGTTTTTCAGATGTCGGATTTATCCACAAAAAAACGTCAAATGTTAGAAATCTCCACTGGTTTCTTCTCCAACATGTGCAGGTTAATTCTTCCATTTAATGGGATTTGTACTTCCAAGTTTTCATCTGCTCTATGATGCTTTTTTCCTTTGCTTAGACAGATGTAAATGCCCATCCCTGTTACTAAAACAATTGAACCCAAGCTTATTATTGACAGAGCTACCAAGGTCGGCATGCAGGATGCTGACTCCATTTTTTTATGTGTAGGCTCTATGGATATTTGCGGCTGCTTTTCTTCTATACTGATATCAGGCTCCTTCCTTAACAAACTTTCAATGTAGCTCTCATTGCTAACAGTGTCATTGACAAAAAGGTTCACCATGACAGTGGAATGGAGAGGTTCTGGATAACCATGATCACTAACTTTTACAAGTAGCCGATAGAGGCCATAGTCATTTCGCATCAGTGACTCTTCCAAGGTGATATTACCAGTTTTTGGGTCAATCCTAAATGACTCTGGTCGAGGGCCTCTTCTTCCTATGATGCTGTAAGCTATGACTGCATTCATGCCAGTGTCCTTATCAACAGCATAGACCTCAGTGATGGGAGAGCCAGGAAGGGTAGAAGGAAGGACCAACAAGTAAGACATGTTAGACTGAGGAAACAAGACCAAAGGGGGGTTGTCATTTATGTCCAGAAGAAGGACAGTTATTTTCGCAGTAGAGGAGAGAGCAGGATCACCGCCATCAACTGCTTCAATCCACAGAATGTAGGAGCTTTGCTGCTCCCTGTCTAGGGAGACTTTAGCTCTCAAAACTCCTTTTCCAGTATCTATGACAAAAATATCGCTTCCATTCAGAACTGAAAGGGCAACCCATCCATTTTTCCCTGCATCAGCATCTGTGACACTTATAACTCCAATTTCACCAAAGCCTGGAAAGTTTTCTGGCACGAAAAAGCTGAAATCCTTATTGATAAATCTTGGACTATTATCATTTTTATCCAATACAGTAATGGTGACAGTTGCTATTGATTCTCTTGGAGGGAAACCAGAATCTACCGCTTTGACAGTGTATCTGTATTTCTCTTTTTCTTCCCGGTCCAGTTGGGTGGAAACTGTAAGAACTCCTGTGGTTTTATCTAAAGAAAAATAGGAAGGAGCATCAGGCCCTAAAAAATAGGACACCTGCCCTCTTTCTCCGCTGTCGGCATCTGTAGCATGCAGTTTGGTCAAGAAAGCATTAGGAACATTATTCTCCTCAATGGATAATTCTATCAGTTGTTGAGAGAAAACTGGCGAGTTGTCATTGTCATCCAGAACCTGTACTTTGATTATTTTGTTGACATGAAATCCTTCTGAGTTCCATGCAACTACAGAGATTTCATACAGCTGCTGTGTCTCATAGTCCAAAGGCTTTGTGGTCTCTAACAGGTATTCATTATTGTATGGCTTGTATGGCGAAAGTCTGAAAGGCCCATCACCATCCAAATAGCAACTGACTTTGTATTTTTCATCAGGGTCTTTGATGGTAAAAAATGCTATTGGTGTGTTGATAGGCTCCAGTTCCTTTAAGTACACCACCCCTTCCACTTCATTAGCTATGAAACGAGGGACAACTTCAGGTGGCCTCATCATGACTTTGATGACAGTCACTAGCACTGTGATCACAGCAGGGATACAACCAGGACCGTTGCCCAATATGATCAGCCTGTGGAGCCTTGGAGTGTCCCCATCAACTTTACTGGAGAGTGTGATAGTTCCTGTGCTTTCATCCAGACAGAACAAGTCTCTGGATGACTGAGGGACCTTCTGGCTGTAGGAGTAGGTGACCTGGGCATTGGATCCAAGGTCTGTGTCTACTGCATGGACAGTGGCCACGTGTGTCCCTAGACTGGAATTCCCATAAAGAGTGATGTTGAGCTGTGAGTCGCTGAACTGAGGGCAGTTGTCATTGATGTCACTAATGCCAATAGTGAGGGTGGCACTGCCCACGAGCGGAGGAGTCCCCCCATCCTCAGCAATGATGACTGTGACATACTCCTCCCGTGTCTCCCTGTCTAGAGCCCCCATGACAATCAGGTAGGGAGTTCTCTCCCCGCTCTCATTCTCCTCCACATCCAAAGTGAAGACACCATAGTTATCTCGTAGGCGGTATGTCTGAACGCCATTGGTACCCACGTCAGGGTCAAGGGCAGGGTGCTCAATAGCCAGGCGGGTGTTCACAGGTGCATTCTCAGGCACCGAGAGGTGGATGTGGGGCACAGGGAAGCGGGGTGCATTGTCGTTGACATCCCGGATAGCAATTTTTACCTTCACCAGGCGGAAGTACTCCTGCGGCAGCACCAGCACATCCAGCAGCAGCAGGCATGACTCGGATGAGGGTGAGGAGGAGGAGACAGCATCTGTTCCCTCAAAAACAGTGGCCTCACTACTCTCCACGCACAGAGCTTCCCGGTCGATCTCTACAGCTGAGGTGTGCAGCTCCCCAGAGCGGTTGTCCAGCTGCACGTACTGTCCCCCCAAGCCACGGGAGGCCAGGGTGAAGGAAAGTGGGGGCTGAGAGGCTGCAAGGCGCTGCCCACCAGGTGTTGGCAGCCGCAGGTCACGGGCCAGACTGCCAATGAGCACTCCAGCAGGTAGCCCCTCGTTGAGGCTGTAGAAGAGCTCGGTGGCACGGCTGTAACTGGCAAAGCAGTTGAAAGGTCCAACGAAGAGCAGGAAGAGGAGCAGGGGCTGGGGAGAGAGAGGCATAGGGGTGTGGGGAGGGGGTGGTGTTAGAGAAGGAGGGGAGGCAGGAGGCAGCCCCTCCCTCCCGACTGCCTCCCCCACTGCCACACCACCACTTCAAGCAGGCAGTGTGGCATCTGCAACACGAAGCCGTCCTCCCTCTCCCTCCATCTCCTCCTCTCTAGTACAGCAGCCACTTCCAGGGCATCACCATCTGTACCCTCCAGGCAACACCAACTTCGTTCCCCACAGCAAATACGCACTGCCAGGAATGGCCCCGGGGGCACCCTGCCTGGCCCCTCCACACCAGCACCACTTGCGCCCCAACGTGCCATCTTCCCTCTTCTCCCCCTCCTCACCTGCTCAAGCTCACCACCCATCTCACCAGCAGCACCCACCCTCCCATCCACAAACATTTGCTTGCCCCCTTCCCTTTCCGCAGCACCAGTGTCAAACACATACCCCCTCCCCCACGCGTCTCTTCCCCATCCCAAAATCTGTTTCTCCCGCACGCCCACGGGCCCTGCTCTGCAGCGGGTACGCGTCCCGCACCGCGCAGCCTGCGCGGATCCCGGCGCAGCCCCGGCACCGCCGCCGCTCTCCGGGCGCTCGCAGCCCGCGCAGGTCCCTGCTCCCCCGCTCCCGCGGCCGCAGAAATGGCGGCCCCAGCCTGGCCACCACGGACCCCTGGCCACCTCCACGCCGCCGCGCAGCCCCGGCTGAAAATATGAGTTGAACAGAGGAGCCGCGCACAGGTTGCGCGGAGGAAGTTGCCCGCGCTGGCGAGCGCGTCCCCAGTCCGCTGCGTATGGAAACGGGCTGCTCGCAAGTAACTTCGGGCATCGTCTCCACGAGGGATTTTTCCTTCTTCTCCCCTTTTTAACCAGCCATTTCCCTCCTTTTTTTTTTCTTTTTTTTTCTTTTTTTTTTTTTCCGGCGGCTATCTGCTACAACCGGCACCCGCAGCAGACAAAAAAAAAAAGCAAAACAAAACCAAAAACAACAACAAAACAACAAAACAAACAAACAAACAAACAAACCAACCCCTCAGAAAACAACCAACTTTTCACGGCTCATCTGTGCAGATCAGAGCCAAGAAAACAAAAAACAACAAACAATAACAAAGAGTAAATATATATATACACACATACATGTATATATATGGTTTGGGTTGTTAGGGGTTTTTTTTTCCCATTTTGCTGCTGCGTGCGAAGTCAGCTGTTGGAAAGGAGGGCAGGACGCGGCACCCCCACACTATCCCCCTACATCCCCTCAGCCCTCACCTGCAGGCTGCCGCGGGCGGTGCTGCTGCCACGACTGCCCGGGGGCCCCATGCCCGGCCGCCGCCGCCGGCTGCGACCCAGCTGCCGCCCGCCCGCTCCGCCGCCCGCCCGGTTCCTCTCCTCCCCGCGGCTGCCCATTCCCCCGCCGCCGCCGCGGTGGGCAGGGCTGTGCCCAGGACACTCCCCCCTCCTCCGCTCTGGAGGGAGCCGCTGCCGCCGCGGGGAGGGGAGGACGCGGGGGTGGTGGGGGGTGCTCAGCCAATGGTCACGGGCACGGCAAGGAGGGCGGCGGGGGGCGCGCCCGCGGGGGTTGCGGAAGCGGCGGGCGCAACGCAGGGGAGAGGCGCGCCGGCGTCGGAGAGGGGGATGTGTGTGTGGTGGCGGGGGCGGGGAGGGGTGCGGGAAACACTAGTACCTGGGGAAGAAGATACTCCAATTTGGAAACTGTAAGAAGAAAACAAAAAAAATATTTAAAAACTGCTGTTTTCCTTCTTCTGTGGAAAGGTGTTGTGGTGAGGGTGTCAGCGGGCGAAGCGACAATTAAAAGCTGCCTGGGTTTCAGGAGCGCTGCCGAGCCCCGCTGAGTAGCGAGCGGCTGGTACCGGCACGAAGTGAAAGTAACGTGTAGGGCTCGCAAGTGTTTGGTTGGCGGAAGGTGCGCGTCCTGCCAAATTAAGAAGAGCAAGTGCGATTTCCTGCTGGCTAGGAACCCGACGGTCCCCTGTGGCAGAAAATTATGTGCTCTCATCTTGCAGTCTCCCGTCGCTGTTGACTAAGACTGTGAGACTGCCGTAGAACTAGACATGAAATTATCAGTGCTCAGGAAACTTTAAATCGCGCAGGACCAAATACACATTTCCTTGACGTCATGGAATATCAAAAGGACAGACAACCTGCCCTGCGTTCTTCACATTGGCTCTCTGCAAGGTCTCAAAGGGAATTTGAGATTTGAGATGTCTGTTTCTAGCCTTAAATTGTTCAAGGGTCTGGATCCCGGCTATTGCTGAGAGGTCAAGTACTGGGACTCTGGTGGGCAGTTGCGTTTGTCAAGCACAGTAGAGCTGCACTTCGTAAAGGTAAAGTTCGTACAGGGTATTGAACTAAGACCCCCTTGAACATCTCCACGCTCCATGGCAAGCACAGTGTGCAGGTATTTGATCTCAGGTACTAAAAACATATAGGACGGCAAAAGTTTTGCCTTCAGTCAAAGAAAAAATACTTTTCCCTTTTCCTTCTGCAGTTCCTTGAGACAAACTCCATGTCCAATCCAAATTGGAGAAACAAACAAAAAAAAATAGACTCCCAATCCAAAAACTGCCTTATGCCCAAGTCTTTTGTAATACTGCGTATTCCAAAAGCAAATAGTAAGTGAAAAATATGGAACATATTGTTTAGCAACTCTTGGGATATTCTTGGATGTTATGAGGATGAGGGCAGCGGCCCAAGCTGAATTGAATAGAATAGGACAGAATAGAACATAATAGAAATGAAAACTTCCAAGACTGGCTTCCTCCAAGACTGTAAACAAATTGTATTAATTCCTTTGTCTCATATGCTCCATCCTTGAAATATAAATAGTGCAATACTGTTTGTCTGAATTAGAGCTTTACCCCATTCTTGCTAAAGTCAGGGGCAGCGGGATCAGGCTCTGTTTTATTCAGTGGATCTCTGAAGCATTTTAATATTCATTTCATCCCCAAAATGACATTCGCACAATAATCATATGTGACTTAAACAGTAGAGCATTAGGGTACTAACAAAAAGCCCAGCTGTATTTCTTATTCACTAATCTCTAGGGTTTTCAAACCACTCACTGTGTACTGCCCTTATAAATTGTTTATGTCTTTACCATTCAATCCTAGCACAAATAGAACTGGCAATACAGTATATACAGTTCAGAGCAAACATGTATAATTTAAGAGAGAAATCAAACTACCCAAGGCCTTTACTAAATTCTCATCCATGTGCACGGTTCTCATCCATGTGCACTGTTCTGCAGACTGCTCAGTGTGAAAGGTGCCCATAAACTCGATCCTGTTTAAGTTAGTTTAGCTGGACATGACAGATGCTTTTAGTTGACTCACAGCTGTTCTAATTTTATTCACTTCCACAGAGAAATATTGACTCATTTGGATTTCAGTCAGATTTTGACACTGATTTATGTGGAGATTGGATTTCATAGACTGACCATAATCTTAGTTTTAGTGAATCAGTAGTTTTCCTGCGAATGAATCTGAAGTCCCTATAAAATTCTATCTTTAACATTTTTTTTTACCCCAAATGTCTCAGTTTATCTCTTTTTCCTCCCTATGCTTTTGAAATTACTGACCTATTACTGTACCATTTTTTTACCGTCACAGACACTGCATTTCCCTGAGGCCTCTGGTAGTGTCAACGATGCCTCTACTATTATATTATTCAGATTTTCATTAAAATTGATGCATTTTATTTTATTAAACGACAGGTGTAACAGCAGAATTTAAAGTTTTTTGGAACAGCTGGTGCCTCTATAATATTTTATTTTCTTAGACATCAGCAACATCTAGTAAGTCTTAAAGGCTCCTTAAAGACTAATGTGTCCAATAAATCTCCTGTTTAAAGAGAAATACTCTTCAACTGTGTATGGGATATGGGATGAGGGCTGGGAGAGAAGAAGCAGTGTAGAAGAGAGAGAAAATTCGCATATTCATTCCTGGCTTTTTTTTTTAGAGGGAGAGCCCCTTCCAAAGTCCCAGGAAAACATTACCTGATTTCATTATACTGCTAGGTTCAGTTATGTTTGCTGGGGATAAGATGTTAGCAGTTTATAAAGCCAGTCCCATTCAATCACATTTTGCTGAAGATTTCTTTATAGCTTGCATATATTATCACTGAATATATGCATATTCCACAATTACGTTGCTCTGCACACGGTTGTACTGCATCCAAGATTGCCGTTGCAATTAGTGAATAAGAAGGAATAAGTAGGAACATGTCTGTGGGATTTCCTGTTGCCTAAGGTAAGTTACAAAGCACAAGACTGAGATGAAGTGACAAGCCACCCAAGAAGTGTCATAGTTGTTTATAAATACATTAGAGGATGTACATTATTGCTGTGGTAAAATAGAGTATTTGACTTTATTAAGGTGGACATAGCAGGTACTGATACTCAATTAATAGAATCATAGAACAGTTTGTGTTGGAAGGGACCCTTAAAGGTCCTCTAGTCCAACCCCCCCTGCAAGGAGCAAGGACATCTTCAACTAGATCAGGTTACTCAGAGCCTCATCCAACCTGGCCTTCAACATCTCCAGGGATGGGGCATCCATCACCTCTCTGGGCAACCTGTTCCAGTGTTTCACCACTCTCATCATAAAAAATTTATTCCTTATACCTAGTCTAAATCTACCCTCTTTCAGTTTAAAACCATTACCCCTTGTCCTATCACAACAGACTGTTGTGGTTTTGTTTAGTGAGGGGGGGCCCTACGACACAGACACTGCTAAAATGTTTGTCTCCGTCTTTCCTATAAGTCCTATTTAGGTACTGGAAGGCTGCTATAAGGTTTCCCTAGAGTCTCCTCCAGGCTGAACAGCCCCAACTCTCTCAGCCTGTCCTCATAGGAGAGGTGCTCCAGCCCTCTGATCATATTTGTAGCCCTCCTCTGGATCCTCTCCAACTGGTCCATGTCCTCCTTATGTCGGGGGCTCCAGAACTGGATGCAGTACTCGAGGTGGGATCTCATGAGAACATAGAGAGGCAGAATCACCTCCCGCAAACCTGCTAGCCAATCTTCTTTTGATGCAGCCCTGGATACGATTTGCCTTCTGGGCTGCAAGTGCACATTCACAGCTCATGTCCAGCTTTTCATCTGTCAGTATCCCCAAGTCTTTCTTGGCAGGGCTGCTCTCAATCCCTTCTTCCTCCAGCCTGTATTGATACCAGGGGTTGCCCCAACTCAGTTGTAGGATCTTGCACTTGGTCTTATTGAACCACATGGGGTTCAGAGGGGCTCACTTCTAGAGCTTGTCCAGGTCCCTCTGGCTGGCATCCCATCCCTCAGGCATGTTGACCGCACCACTCAGCTCAGTGTTGTCTACAAACTTGCTGAGCATGCACTCAATCCCGCTGTCTATGTCACTGATTAAGATGTTAAACAGTACTGGTCCCAGTACGGACAGTTGAAATGCCTTGGTCTTGTGGGCAGTTCCAGTGGCAGGTGGAAATGTTTCCAGATGGATCACTCAGGAGCATCACTTCTGAAAGGGAATCTCAAATATTATTTTTTTCAGTGTGGCTGGCAATCCTGACCGAGTTTCATAAGAGATGGGGATGCAGGCATATGTTGTCCCCTTAAGCTAGCAAAAACCTGTCCCTGTTATAGCCTGTGGTTCTACTGAGCAAGGTTGTAGTGTGAGATTTGCCATCAGTGAGATTCTACTTGTTCAGCTGACAAACTTTCTAATACTTTAGTCAGTGTGACCCTTTGAGCTAGGTGCTTTTCAGTGGGGAAGCAGTCAAACTGAGTGAAAGCACCGGTGTTAGCATTGCTCCCTACTCACAGTGAAACTGAGAAAGGCACAAGACTAACAGACTGTCACTTCTCTGAAGAGTTTAAACTGCAAGAGATGCAGGGCAAGTAAAGGAGAGCCTTTTAACTATTAGCAATATAAACTTTTCATTGTTTTACTGCTCAGTAAGGAAAATGCCTTACATCCTGAACTTCCTGGGCAGGAAGGTGGATTACAGTGTGAAACAGTCTATGAATATTAGATAGTGACTTTGCTTGCAGAAGTGCCGAGCATCTGGTGCTCGCATTTGTACTGAAAGCTGTGTTCATCCCATGTCACTGTAGATCAGACCTAGCATGATCATCCTGTTCTCAGCACAGAGCGGGAGAGGGGTCTTGACACTGCTTTCCCTTGTGACATTGAGTAACAGTAAAAAACTCTGGGTTCAACTTGAATAAAGCATCAGTGGAGCTGGAAAATGGACAACGCTCTGGAGTTTATATTGCTCAAATCTCCAGTCATGCTTTCAAAGGGCTGGTTCTTGCAAGCTCTTGCAAGGTGAACCTGCAAGGTTCTGTTCAGCAGTCTTTCATGAATAAAACCCTGCTGCCATCATGACGACCTTACAATGAAGCAGAGGAAGAAATACCCCATGAGACAAAGTGATGTTTGATAGGAAGGTTGACAGGAGCAGTTAAAATTTTCATGTCTGGTTAGCTTAGCGTCTGTTTGGGACTACTGTGCTGAAGTATCACAAATCTAAGCTGTTAAATGCTGGCAGAGAAAAGACACCTGGAAAAAAGCTTCCTGCAGTCTCTGAACCAACTGCATTTGATACATTTGACCAACTTCTTCTTCAAATTCTTTTGAGGTTTCATAAAAATATGAGTTCTTTGGGTATGGTGATTAGCATATGTCTCCGTATGTTTTGCGCATGTCTTTTTTTGTCTGGAAAAATACCAAAATATTCTAGCAGTGAGAAAGGTTGCCGTCAATGTATTTATAGTCTGATCACAACTTTATTTTCAAAAGAAGAACTACTTTAGAGTTTATTAACTAAGCATCATTTTCTAAAAGTAAGTAGGAAGTATTTAACTGAGATGATATTCCAGCACATCTTTTTAATCAGTGTTTTTTACAGTGTATTACACAGTGTATCAACATCTACTTCCACTGACTTCTTTTGTAAGGCTTGAAATAATAATGATATGACTTTGGTTTCACACAAGCCAAAGCACAGACTGAGGTACAGTACTAATATGATACTGCTAAAAATTATTAATACGATTAAGTCTTTCATTACGGTCCTTATCGCATTCATTCAGGGACAACCTCCCAGCTTTTGCCAGCTCATTTTCTACATAATGCTTGCAAGTTATGGGAGTGTCATGAATACGTAGATGGTTTTTAATCCACTCCTCATTGACATTAAGCCATGGCTGCTGAGCTGAAGTTACAACCTCCTGGTGCCAGAAATCAGATCTGTGAGGAGCATGCTGCTGTTGCTCCCAGCAATGGAGCACAGGGCATTGAAGAAACCCTGTGATATGCCAGGTAGCTATCAGATAGGAGGCATGTGCCTCAGGCTCTGTGTGGGCTGCTGTGTTCCTCTAAACCAGCTAGCCACAGTCTGCAATCCCATTTCATTTTCTGAGATGGAAATGGTTAGATAGTCATTATAGTGTGGTAATACAGACCATTTTTCCTATGACTGTTGCAGCTCCAATAGTATTCCAGATTATCTTCTATTGGTTTCTCTGAAACAGACAGTTGTACTTATTTTACCTTGTCAGTGAAGTATCTAGCTTTGCTCTGAAATACAGACAATACATTATAGTTTCACCTGAGTCTTTGGCCATGTGGGATGAACGTTTGCTTCCTTGACAATAAATTATTTTTAGTTTTCCAGGGACTAGATTTTGTCATCTTCCCTCAATCTATATTCAAGTCAAAAATCCTAATGAAGTTGTTAGCTCTAGTTCCCTAGCTCCTTGCTAGTTCCCTATTCCTTGCTCACCAAAATTCTTAAAGAACCCGAAAAGCTTTTTACTGAACACAGGATAATTACTATGTGATCTGAAATTCGGACCAAATTGCTTCTTTTATTTAGACAAGTGAACTGACCAGCTCTTCATGGGATTTAGTACATTTTTATGTCTGTCATGAAATGTTTGGTGAAAGTAAATAACTTAACGCATAGTCAAGTTTTTTTTTGTATAATGGAAAAACATATTTACTCTATGCTTCAGAAATCTTGCAGCTGATAGCGGCTTTGTTGTTCATGTTGCTGCCCTGATTGCTCAGCTCCCTGCTGAGATAAGAGACAATAGTGTTATTTCTGCACAGGCCCTGGCTTCGCTCAGCAGAGTTGAACAAATGGTAGGAGCCAAGCCTACTCTGATTTTTTTGAGTTTTTGAAAGAGTTTGCTCACATCGAAATCATACTTCTGTCTTGTTCAACTTGTCGTAGAAAGAGAGGATTATTCATTAGAAAGGATAAGATTTGCTTGATCTAACTTTGATATCTGAAAATCAGGCATCCACTGTTGGCTTTTGTTTCCTTCCTGAGATATAGGCATTCCGAAGGTATGTAACTGAAAGAGATAGGTGTCTAAGAAAAGCAAGACAAATTGCCGTCTAGATGCGTCTGTTTGTCTCCCACTAAAAATGCAGGCTAGAGTGAGTAGCTCAGATACAGATGTTTAAATTTTATCTGTTTAAAGGTAAATTATAGAGAAGAGAGTACTAGATATGTAGCCACAATAGTTACATTGCAGATGTGACTTTAAACCATAGTCTTAGAATAATTAGCAATATACTTTGATTCGACTGTGGAATCCGAAGAACCTAAATATTGGACACTAGCAGCACACTTCTCACAAATTACCAATCAAGAAATGTTTACAGATGTTACTTCACAATCATTTTAGACAGTAATTACACCTGATGGGGGTGGGGGGGAAATGTGATCTATGCCTAACATAGTTTCAGAAAGTCAAAATTCATTATATATGTTATTTTTCACCAGGCACCACTTTTTGCATGTGTGCATTTTACTGGGGTAAATGAAGAAAATAACTTGTAGGAAGATGATATTTGAATGTATTTACCCACAGTAAGATAGCAGTTTCATTTGACAAATTTGGAATGTTTTTTAAGCAGCATTGAAAAGTCAAGCTTAGAATTTGACTTCTTCCTTCTTCCCAGTGTTGCACATCTCTAGGGCTCCACATAATAACTATTTAATTCAAGAAATCAGAAACTCAGCAAGCAGTTTAATAAAAGTCAAAAGGCATTTCATACAGCATAGAATAAAATTATCTAGTGTTTTACTTCTTCATATAGTGAATTTCTTCAGGGAAAAAAACAGTTTTCTTTTTTTTTTTTGTTATAAAATGGAAATGCATAATTCATGAAAAAATGAGCAGCCTCCACACAAGGGTAAAAACCTTTTTCTCCTTATTTAGGGTAATTTGGGATTATGAATGAAATAGCAAGTAATGTAAATTTCTATTTCAAACTTTATTTTAGTGGTATACCATCTAATGTGGCAGTGTTAACAGTATAACCAAGATGTTTGTTAGTGTTTTCCTATTCCTTAGGGATATAAAAAGCTCAATTTCAATTGTCTAGCCAATGAACAAGAGTATAGAACTGCTAGCTGTAATAGCTTCTGCATGGAAGATTTCCTTTCTGGTACATCTCTTCAAAAATTGAAACATGCATGAATAGTACCTCTATGTATAGAATATGTATTGTAAGTAAATTGACTGAGAAGATCTTGCAGCAGAGCAAAAAGTAATCCAAAGAATCCTTAAATAATGGAAACAGAATACATTCTAATTTAAATTGTGTGCATCATGCTACAAAGACGGAGCAATGTCCTTGTTCTATTTTCTGCATATTATTCAAGGTAGTTTTCCACACATCATCATTTACATTAAAATACTTTTCTTGAATGAATCATTCATTTGATAATAAGCAATTTGTTTAATTAAAAAAAACCAAACAACAAACTGTTCAGCAATGGGAAGGTAAACACAGGTGGACAGATACTAAGTGAAGTACGGAAAATATATATATATTTTTTTTCTATCCAGTATTAACTCAGATCTCATTCTATCAGTCTGAAACTGTAAGGATTACCTCTGCTCTCTCACTGAGTAAAAGATCAGCCCCTGAAAGAAATCGTTGTTAATATGTTAACTACAAATCTTGATACTGAAACCATTTTGTAGATGTATAAGATACTCAAATATAAATATGTGTGATATGTTTACCATATATATATATGTGTCCAGCATATATATTACTAATTGTTAGTGAACAACTTTCCTCCTCAGACTCGGATTGAAATGCTTGACCTTCTGAAACAGCAACATCCATCTCTCACCTTTCAGCTTTACACAACCTGATATGAGTTTTTATAAACATAAACAGAGTTGCTTCTACATACTATAGCATAATATGATATTATAAAATGATATTTTAATTGTTTTTTTTCCAAAGATATAAAATTATCTTTAATTTTCTGCATAATTGTCTATTGATTTGTATTTAGTTATTTGACATTATGTTCATTACCTTCTAGTTTTGTGTTACAGTTTTATTTTCACCAAAAGCATAACCAGATTAAAAGCTGGACTGTCTGATGTAGACTGATATTTGTGCGTGTGTGTGTGTGTGTGTGTGTGTGTCTTGGAAAATGGAACATTGAAAAAAATTGTAAATGTGCTATTGAGTGTTGCTAGTTCCAGTCCAGGTCAATTGTTCCTATGGGTCAATGGAAACAATAATAGTTATTATAGGTCACTGAACTTTATAACATCTGTGGCTTTGCACTCTTCTGAGGCTATTTTTAGAACTTATAGAAGGAGTTCAAGATCATTAATTTTTTTTTCTTCAGTAATTTGTACCCATAGCTATTTTCAAGATTGAAGTAATTTTTAAAATAATACTAATCATAATGTTATTTGTTTTGTTTTGTTTTGTTTTGTTTTTTTTCAGATAGGGAGAAGTCTACAGCATCAAGAGCTTGCACCAACCTAGAATGGATACTTGTTCTTCCTTTACAGTACTTGAGAAGAAGTTCATACCACAGAGTAGAATTCAAAACAACTTTTTGGTTGAACTCAGAGCCATTTTAAATTATCATGGTCTCTGTGAAGTGTCTAAAGCTCATTCAGGAGAAATATCACACAGTTTTACCCACCAAATATATTTTATAAGTATCCTTGTTTACTTAAATCTCTGGATTGTCACGACTATCCACTAGACAAAATTGATGTCTCAGAATAGCCTTTGACTCAGCAAAGAGGCCTTGACTTTCTCTAAGGGATCAAGGAAGAGGAGGCATCTGTTTTTTTTAGGACTCAAATAATGACAGCTGCCACTCCATTTTTGTAAACTGGGCTGATGTTAGAGGCTTTGCCAAGGAAGGTACTTTCAGAAGTTCCTTCTGAGCTATGTGTTCAAACCAAGAAAACATGTTTCCCTGTAAGAATCTAAAGAGGATGCCTGAGGAGAAGTTATATGCATTATATGCAGCATTTAGGCGATTCTCTTCTCAGTGCACTTTTCAGGTTGGAGTCCATTCTGAGTTTTCTAACTTTTTACTGATAACACATGTATTCCTTATAGGTGGTTTGGGCAGGCACCTGATCATTACATTTCTTGATCAAGACGTAAGTACCTCACGTGCCTACATATTTTGTCTCAAAGTTGTGTCTTACTGTGTTCCCAGGAGGGCCAGCAAGTGATCTTAGCACTACACTCCCTGATCACACACATAGCTTAACTGTTGGCTCAGCATCTTGGCTCTGCTTTGGACTACTGGAACTAAAAAGATAAATCTGATGTTGCTGGGTCTAATTAATATAAAGTATAAATACGTGCTGATTGGTGCTACATGATGGGGAACAGGACATGAATTGCTCCCTGGTCTTTCTATATTTATTGGTACAGATGGAGGCACTCAGTTCACTTCCTCTTGAGAAGACTCTGGGGGTGTGGAAGGCGGAATGGTTCCAAGCTGACTCAAGACAGCGTATGTGCTATACCACAGACTGCCGTATATAGAGATAGGAATGTCATTTGTTGGGAAACTTCCCTCATTACAAGTAAGAAGAGGCCAATAAACTTTACTTGCTATGCATCACTAAAAAGGCTGCCATCTTTGCAATTATATATGATGCTGTTTTACAAAGTAATCTGGCCTGAGGACAGCTTCAGAAGCATTCCTGAGAAAGAATAGGTTTTGGCATCAAGTGAGCCCCTCAAAATTGCTACAAAGTTAAAATACCTGATCTGAAAAAAGCCAGCTCAATACCTTGCTGAGCAATGGTTTGGCTTTGACTTACACCCAGCCTTGTCCAACAGCCCTACAGTGTTAAAAGAAAAATAAACTACTGTAGATGACCAGCTGCAATAGTATGTCATTCACAAAGAAAATTATCATTATCAAGTAAACATACTTTATAACTCACACAGGAATCAAACAGAGAGAGACAGTCACTAAACAACATCTTTATATTACTAATTTCTAACCTTTGCTACTCCTACTTATTTAAAAAAAAAAAAATCCAAACCCTGCAAAGCCTTCAGCTTTCCCAAGCTGTTATCTTGCTTTCTGAAGAGATAGCACCTTCCCTTGGCCTCCTGCTGCTTTGGTTAATATTTGGTAATTTAAATATAACTTCATTGTGTTTGCAAATAGTATTTGTTAGGGAGAAAGTTAAAGTAATTCCTTCCCAGGGATAACAGGAAAAACCCAAGAACAAAGCAACTTCAGAAAAACAAGATTATTTTTGATCACAGCATGTGATGGCAGAAGAGGCAGAGCAGATACTAGAAACAGGCTGACTGAGGGATATGCCATATTGTCACATGCATAATTCATTTTCCAGATAACGTAAAACCTCGTATATAATGTTTCTTGAAAATAAGTGTGAAGATAAGCAACATACTTATGTAATCCACTCATGCTGTACACTAGGAGGAAAGAGACCTTTTCCTCTTTGCACAGAGGGAAAGGGCTCTGGTGGATGAACTGGTACTACCTACATACACTAAAAAAATTAAACTTTTTTTTGTAATCTTCAGTTATATGTAGAAAAATATTGTGACTTTCAGAGGAAGATCCTGACTTCTCACAACACTGCTGTGTTTATTTATATGCATATATTTACATATAGATATAAATATATGCAAGACAAAAATGGCTTTGGAGATTAACATTCAAAAACCACTTGACTGGTTGCAGTTGCTCTGACAGCTTGAAGCAATGGATCTGTCCATCTTAAAACAACATCTCTATGATCATAAATGTGGTAATATCCAGTTTCGGAAATGAATGAAATTAATATCCTTTACATTTTGTGGGTATCTCTAGAGTTCACTTTATTTTGCTCAAAAAAGGTTACAGAAGTTGATCACTTGGCTCCTGAACATAGGATTTAACTTGAAAAAAAATCTACCAAATATGACTTATATTTATATAACAGGACTTTGCACTGTTCTGTGATTCATTCATCATATTAAAGTATGATGCATCATACTTTAATCAAACATTAAGATAATGTTTAATATCCACAGTAATTTGCATCATTCGTTATCTGAACATGCTTGTATTCATTTATTTTTTTTAATATATATTCTTCATGTTCATCAAAATGAATAAATTTACTTTCTCACTAATCATTGTAAATCATAGCAGAAATTCTAACTGACAAGTTTGTTTTAACTGAGGTTAATAACATGCAAAGTAAGAGTTTAACAAGGTTCTCCATGTCCTTTGTTTATGAGATGATGAGCTCATGGCTAACTATTGGTGGTTTGACTTACCTAGCATCCCATTCTTTTTGTTTGCATTGCACATCTGTTTTCTTACAGTATTTATGCAGTGGGTATAATGCATCTAACAGGCTAAGACGCTGATAGGTTAAAGACAAATATGTATTTTTTTAATCTTTATAAAGACAGTTAATAGTATTCCACTGTTTACAGCGTCTTCATGCTATAAGAGCTTTAGTGCATGACTTACTCCAACAGTGCCATAATATTATTCTGTTTTAAATAATGGAAATCTGTGGCACAACACTGTTCTGATAATTTAGCAAGATGTTTAACTTCCAGTGATTGTATTTGTCTTTCAAAACTCTGCTTGTATTTATTCCAAGTGGTGTATCCATGGCTGTACATTCTTATTATGGGATCCTGTAAACTATCCTCACTCTGTACCTGGTTTACCAGGTTACCATACTTGTTCTTATTCATTGCACTTGATGGTTTTGCACCTGTTTACCTGTTTAGACTTCCTTTTGACACATTATGGTAGCAATGGATTTCAGTGGCAGAGAAGAGCTTGTTCAAAATAAAAGGTTATTATTTATTCAGGAGACTGTAGCAGCAATCAAAAACTAAATTATAACCTTCCTGATACTCATGTTACCTTACCTATAGCCTAAAATCTCCTCAAAGGTGTGAAAGATTCCATACAACCATAGATCTTCCCCTCCTTCACTTTACATTTGGGTGGACATGTAGTCTTGGCTTCTCTGTTTGCCTTTTAAGCAGTATTGCGAGTGCCTTACCTCTCAACCATTTTCAAACTCTGCAAGATGTTTAATCTGAAAAACCATGAAGGTTTCAAGATTGGAACTCCCTTTCCAATTTTAAATCCCTCTGAATCTAGTCAAATTCATAATTCCATTTTGGTGGAAATAAGTAATAAAAGAATTAATGTCAGTGCCATCCATTTGAACATTGAAGATTTAATGGCCTGGCTAGTATTGTGCTGAGTATTAAATCGGAACATTCACATATATAAGCATTAAAATTGAATTTAAAGAATGAACTACTGTCCCATGTTGTCACTTTTCTCTTCATTAAAGTTATTTATTTGATATTTTCATTAGTACTGGTCTACATGCACCTTGAGGACTATTTTTATGGTGAGAAGACTATGAAAACTTCATAATTACCTTGTGGAAACAGTTCTGCTTCCAGTACCTATGTAAAATAGGTCATTTTAATATGGTCTCAATTACTAAAATCACGTTTATGTATGTGTAGCTAAGCTTCTAGAAAATATAAATAATTTCTTAAATCTGTTTTTACAGCTTAAACTAGGGTAAGTTATAAACCTGTCAAATATGAAACCAGATATATGTCATACTTTACATGTTTAAATGTACAGAAGCAGGACTTTGTACTTTACTTGCTATCAAAATCCAGTACAGCAGTCATTCCTTCCACCAATCCCCTCAGACAAGGAAAAAGCAAGAATAAAGGTAATGACCTCATTCCAATTTACTACACTTGATGATGATAGGTTATAGTTGAATGTTTTTTATTTGGAGTAGTCTTTTATTTCTTCTTCTTTTCCAAAATCTGTAGCCACAGTTCAATACAGAGATTGAAATCCACACCCTTCCCTTTGTACATTCCTAATTCTGTTCTATAATTTTTTTTTTTAAAAAAGGTCCAGAAATGCACTGCATAATGGTTTCATTAGAAATTTTCAGTATAATGCCGCAGTGTTATACTGCTGGGTAATCCCAGCCTGTGGCAAAGTAGTCCAGATTTTACAGATTTTTTTCTTCCTGTGATACCGGCTATTTTGATTAATACAGTGATCAACACTTTTATGGCATTGTTCTTCTGGAAAAATTTCAGTTGAATGTCTGCATTAACCTCTATAGAAGTGCAAGGCTAGGTTCTTTCCTGAGCACACCCTGCACAAATCCACTGATATCAGGTTGTACCATAGGTGTAGCTATAGGATGAAAATATTCTGCTTCAGTTAAACAAACTGATGCCATGTTTATTTTTCAGGATTAGGTGTGTGAATGGCATTTAATGATTATACAGAGATAAAACTTATTTATATTAGTGTCAGTTATTTTTGCTGTCAGGGATGGTTTTGCTATCGTGTCTATTTTTTTTCTGTTCTTTTAATTAAATTTCTTCTTGCTTCTTTTTTCTCTCTTCTTTCTTTTTCTTTTCCTTATAATTTTTTCTTCTTTTTTTTTTTTAATCTTTTTTATTTTTTCTTTTCCCATTTCAGGACATTGCTTTTTAATCTACCAGTTTCTAAGGTAAATAATTTTTTGCATTACTATACTTTGATACTTCAATTGGATACCCCTATATTTCTAATTTTACTTTTCTGAATGTAGTCCCTTTTGAGTTTCATCTTGTTTTAGATTATTTATAGCAAATTTGACACTTTTGTTCTTTTATTTTTATTCTCCAGATATTAAAGATTGGTTTATCTAGTTATTCTAGTTTGTATTGCTTTCCTGCCCTGAATAGTTGTACAAATGAATGCATCCTAAGAGTTATTACTTTTTTTTTTAATGTCAGAGTCAGTTTAGTTAAAGCAGTGGTAAAACATGTTAATATTTATGTATGTTTTGGGGATAAGCAGAATGTCCATGCTTTTTGTCTATTTTGATTTTATTATTTTTCAAAATTATTTTTTTTACCTATGAAATATTTTTATCTCATTTGTTATGTGAACTAATCTTTTTTTTTTATCCTTTGGAAATTTTCTGTATCCATTTACAGCATTGTCAGACTGGAAAGATATACATATAGATATTCTGAAAGTGATGTCTTCCATGGCAGATGTTATTTGCAAAGTGAATAATATAATATATAATTTAGTGTATCACACAGGACTCAAAGTACTTTTAACTGTATCACTGCATAGAAAGCAAATGCCAGTACATAAAATACTTTGGTGACCATCTGAGCTACAGTGAGCCAGTTTGACAAAGTCCCATGAATTACAAAAAAAAAAAAAAAAAGAATGACAGGTATAGATATGAACAAAATTTTATTGTATTTATACATTTTGTTTTGGAGAATGTTTTCTCTTACTTGATTCAGTGCACAACACCTGGTGCTGTGCTGAGTGTTTTGTATTGGCCTACATTTAACATTTTCCAATCTCTTTGTTGCTTGCAGAACTCAATCTTTGTCTTGCTGTCACAATGATTTAATAATAATTGTGTTTAGTCTTTTGTCTTTCAATGACAAGGGGCTTGTCTTTATGCATCTTTTCCGTTTCAGTGTACTGCATTGTAGACTATCTCCTGCAGTTCATGTTGAATAGCTCTTGAGCACAGGCAATCAAATGCAGCTCCTCGTTTTGCCCTGGAAAACCCATGATTTGTAGGCTGAGAACTCTTCTTTCAGTCAAATGCTGAATTTCAATCAATCGACATGATTTTTCATTTACTTTAAATAGATAATGTATTCTCTGTGTTCTAAGATTTTAGTGTCTGCTATTCCTACTCAAAGAAAAATGCAATTTTGACAATACAGGACTGGATCTATAAATGGGACTTAGGCTCAGTACTGAATGCTATGTTACCCTTTAAAAGATGGATCTCATGAATTTAGCAACCAGGTGGGTTCTACAGGTTGAGCTCTGAACTGTCTAGGCATTATAAGGGGACAATAGACTTTTAGGGGTACCACTTTCATTATCCAGTGAGAATTGCTAGGAAAATATTTGAACTTATCCCTAGTAAAATCTCACATTTAAGTGTCTACTTAAAAGGCACTTAATATTTTCCACACTCACAACCAAATTTGCCACTCCTGCTTGGCATCCTTTCTGCCCTTTTCTTTCAGAACATGACAAGAGAGTAACCTATTTATTTCAAAGTCAATTTCTTCTCTCTCCACCTAGTTTAAAAATATAGTAATGAGACAGAAAATAAATTTGAGAAAGATAAGTGCCATTGCACCTTTTCACTGGTTACCTACTTCACGTAATTGAGATAGTGGCTTAAAGTATTTTTTTGATATTAAGATATTTCCAGTTTCTCCTCTGAAAGCTGACCCTTACTGGACAGCATAATGAAAGAGAGAAAGAAAAAGATTAAAAAATGGAAAAAAATTATTCTGACATTGAAAATTATGAAGTAGAAAAGGTAATAAAATAAACTTCCCATTTGCTCAGTTCAATTCCCAGGCCACAAGACGGTAGATAATTTTCTGTCTGATTCCATGACCGTTTGATTCGACCATAAAAAGCTCTGCCTTATCCTGAATACTTCTTGCTTCTGGTTATAGTAGTACCCAAATTACTAGCAGCAGGAGCATAAATTTAATACAAGTATCCTCCATTTCAGGCAAGGACTTGAACCAGTGATCCTTGGATACAAGGAGGTTTTACTTCCATTTGTTTTTTATGCGTCAGTACTGCTCTTGTATGGTAGCAGACCAGGTGCACTAGAAACAGAAAGTGAGGTACTCCTAGCTGGCAAATCCCAACAGGGTTTAGATGTGAGACTTCAATTGTGGGGTGCACGTCACTTGCTTTTAAACTGACTTCCTGGTCCCTGGAGACCTTGTTGTTGTCACAAATTTGACTTGCTCTGTTTTGAAAGATAAGTGAATGTTGCAGGGGATTGAGTGAGGGAGGAGGATGAATATCCACATTTTGGATACAGACAGCTAAAGTGGCAGCTGAATCTCTTTGTAGTCTTAGTCTTTTCTCTAATTTATCAGAAGCTCCTGCTGTTTTCTGTACCACATTTCATTTCTCTTTTTTCCTTGAGGGTGTGGACCACAGTCAACTGAGCGTATCTTCACTTAACATTTATCTACAGACATTCAAAGAGTTCTGTTATTTTTCTTGATTTATAAGCCTGTCCCCTGGAGTTTCATAAGTTGTATCATACCTGAAACAATGTATACAATTAGATAAATGAAAAATAAATGTAAGATCTAAAGTACCTGTGAGCTATCAAGAAGCTTTGATTCTTTAATGCGCATCTACTTTTGCTGTTGCTATTTAGTATTTTTCAAACCTTACAGTAAGACCACAGATAATTCATGTGCAAAGCAGTGTAAAAATATGTAAAAGTTAATCTGCAGGCTTTGATCCAAAAGTGATTTACATTTTTCTTGGTATGGCTGATTCCTTCTTGTTCTGTTCTCTGATGGGTACTTCCTTAATCAAGCTCTCCACGCTCCTGAATCTTCAGTCTCAGTAGAAATCTTTTTTTTCATCTCACATATTTTTTTTTGTCTATATTTGTCCTTTTCCAATTCCCACAAAATTCCTTTTTTGCTCGCCTTGATTTTCGAAGTCAGCATTCACTATATTTAACATTTTGAGTTGGAAGGAAAAAGAAAAAGATAATGTGAAGGCTTGAACTGCTTGTGTACTTAAAACAAAATTGACCACAAAAGGCAATACTAAGTGAAGTGCTTCAAGATAATGAGGGTAACATACTGAGAACAGTGATTATATCTTTTGGGAACGGAAAAAAAATGCAATATGTCTTTCCAAGCACATGATGGAGTGGCTACAAGGTGGGGAAATATTATTTTAGGAGTTTTCCACAAAGAATCATCTGGAACTCTCTGTGGTTGCACATGCTGTGAGATTCTTCAGCTCTGAATAACATCTAGACATTGCAAACTCCACATTGGGATTTTGGACACATTGTCTATCCCCAGCACTTCCTCTATGCTGTGTAATCATGAGCAAGTTATGCTGCCTCTCAGTGGCTGGGCTTCCTTTGCTGTGCCTTGAAATGATAAACCTTTCGGGGCAAATTGTGTTGGAGCTAGTTGCCCTAACCTTAGACCATTCACAGTATCTTCTGTCTTCTGCTCCTGCATCCTGTCTCATATCTTCCTCACGGATATCTTGGATATCCCAGAATACCGAGGTTTATGTAGTTGATTACAACCCCTATTGCTGCTTACTGGACACTTCTGTATTATATTGCCACTGAGAGTGGCAGTAGCTCCTAGACATACTTACGAGAGATGCAGGCATTTCTCTATCAGCTTGCTGAGGTATGAGTATGGTTAGTGGTATGGGTACCCCAGGCTTAGTAAAAGAGAGGAATGCAATCTGAGTTGAGCATCCACAGTGCTATTATAATATTAGTTACAATAGCTCAGCCTTATCTTTCTCTGTGCTTAATGCTAGCTATATTCTGACCTAGTTGGCTCTGTCTCTTTTGCTTTACTGTCCAGCTCAGTGATCAAGGGAATGTTAGTCTGTATTCAAGCTGACTTGCTAGTAGATTCATCATGAATTTTCCCTTCCCTTGTTCCCTGTAGCCCATCCTTGATGAAGTGATTGCAATGCAAGTCTCAATGATTTACTAAGTAAAGAACATTCAAATGATGCAATTGTTTGTAGGAGTGAAAATGCAGGTGTTGTCTTGTCATGAAAATGGCATAAAGTCTGTGGGCTTCAAAACACCTATTTTCTCATCTATATAAGCTTAAATAAAATGGCACATTTAGTTTTGTCTCTGACTTCACTGGGGAATGCATACCTTTTACTCCAGACAGTAACAGAGTGATTTTGGAGCTCTATATAGCTTCCATCCCAAAATTTGTCTGAACACGAGAAAATCTGTTTGGGGCCTTGAAACCAGTGCAATTTATATGAAAACACAAGTAGCTCCCAGAGTCAATAAAGATCATCATCAGCAGCAGCATGTGAAATTCTGTAGTCCTTTTTACCTGAGATCTCAAAGAATGTTACAGGTAACTGTAATTAAACTTCAGCAGCTCCATGTACAGTAGTGTGCAATTTACTAGTCTTACACATTTTTTCTTTTAAATGGTGAGCATCACTTCTGGAATTTTAAGGTATTTTTATGCCTCAAGAAAAATATAAATAGAGTATTTGGATATTAAGGATAAAGAATCAGTATTTTAAAGCTGCAGAGAACAGGTATTTATTGATCAAAACACCATTTATGACTAGACTATTAATAATGTTTTCAAAAGTGTTCCATTGTTATAGGAACACAGGTCCATTTTCAGAAGTGAAAATTAAATTGATCTTATACTAATTTTTATTCTCTTCTATCTCTTATTCTCTTAGAAATCTCTCTAACCAGTCAGTCACAATTAAAGATATTTGAGTAGCTTTGAAAATATGGCCCTTCGGAACCTCAGACTAATCACAATTCAGTTCAACCTGGCCTTCTAATTGCTGAGGTTACTTTTGAAACTTCAATCTCTAAGTCATTCATGCTCAGATGCTTACAGTTATAAAGGCCCTTAACTCCCTCTGAAGTGTCAGTTAAGAGCCCAGATATTTTTCAGGCTCTGATGTTATGTATTTGTGACCAATGCCACCTTGGACATACTAGTGTGTAAGTTAGTGACCGGGCAGTTTTACAGTGCATGACTCTGAAAGAGGAATTTTATTCCTTATTGCTGCATTGTGTGAACGTATACTCCACATCAAAATGTATCCGTGAGATATTTTAAAGTACTAAAATGAAAGGTAGATTCTACACCATCATCTTTTTTTCTCTGTTTCTAAAAATATCTAGGTCCGCTTGAGTCCTCTGTGTTGTGCGGGAAACTGTATTATGTCTTCCAGATTTAGAAAAATGTTAAATGAGGAGCACTTGTGTATTTAACCATACGTGCAAAGAATTAGCTGGAGCCATCTGTTTCTTCAGGACAGAGTCGAGTCTTCATGTGAATCAGTTAGTAGGAATCTCTCTTTCCCTGTCAGCTTTCCTGAAGCAACTTTTAATATAATATCAGACACAAGAAGGGAGTCCTATTTTATATTTGCATCAGATGTTTTGAAACATTTAAGCACTAACATAGTTGCAGCAATGTTTGGAAGAGGAAAATACGGCAAGGAAAGGAGTAGAGAACATACTGGATTTGTCTTGGAAGTTGTTTAGAAAAGATGATTAATTCTGCATGACTTTCAGCATCATTGTTTTATGAAAAGATGGTTAATTCTGCATGACTGTCAACATCATTGTTCTATGCACCAATGCAAAGAAATATTTTTTCTTTGTTTCTGCATAGGGAGATATATTACTGTAGTATTTAAATTGCTTCATAAGGTACATAATACAGGAGGAACAGGCATGTGCTTTTCACACATACGCACTCACATATACATACCCAGCTGTTATGTATTATGACTGTAGATGAACTAAAAATTCACCCCTGTAACCAGTGAAGTTGATAAAAGCAGTATTAGAGAATATTTGCCTTGTCTTTTGCAGGGAATTCTGAGCCCAGCTTCTAGCACTGTTGCAGCTCTGGAATGGCTGATGATGTTTATATGCAGGCATATACATATGTGAATGCATATTTTTATATTCATGTAATCAAGATTTTAGTGACTACCTAATCCTGAGTTGTATGTATACTGTTTCTTCTTATTAATAGATTTTGTGCTAATAGGAGGTTAATTTCTGTTAAAATGGAAAGGATATGTGTTGGGGAACTGTTGTTATTTTAAGTTGGTTGACATAAACAGACTTTCTTCCCCCTCAAATGAAAGCAGTCAACTTGTCATACTCTATGAAGAAAACTGTTTATTTTATTTGTATATAGCCAGTCATCTCTCTCTCAGTATACAAGAAATGTAATTGCTAAATTGCATGTTCTAACGCAAGTGGTATACAGCAATGTTAAATGAATACAAGACATCTGCATCTGTCTCCAAAGCTTTTATTGCTCATGTGGACCTTAATCTAAAGCTTTAACATAGTGCGTATGACAGAACTGAAGTGATTCATAGCAACAGCAGGAGGCGTTAATGGCAACTTCTATATGTGATGACTCAACATGTTTTAGGAGATAAAAGATAATTGGCGCTTCAGGATCTCACATATCTGTGACAAAACTGAGCTAATTAGACTTTATAACCTGAGATTTCACTCTTCCAGACAGGAGAAATCATACAGTTTTCATAATGACTTAAAAAAACAAAAACAAAAACAAAAACCCAAACAGTTCATCCAATTAATTAAGGGAACCAAATTTTTTTTAGTTCTTTATTAAATATAAAGAAGACAGACATGTAGCAGTTTACTCTGAGAGAGTAAAGAATTAATAACCAATGAATGAGACCCAAAAGGGAATCTTTCTGTTGGTTTCATATGCTTGGTTAAGGCAATCCTGAAAAGCCTATAAAACTCTGTGTTCTTGCTTACACCAAAAAAAGTAAAAGTCAGTGGCAAAGCTGTTTTTTAGTGATTACAGTAAACATCCCATCTGTTTGTTGCTCATCCAGCAAACCAATTTTGGAGTTTATTTGTGAGGGAAAAAAAAAAAAGAAAAAGGAAATATTTGTTTTTGAATTTATTTAACATTAAATAAGTTCCTTTTCAAGCATAATGTTGGTTGTATTAGCTCCATTTTTGTCCCTTGAGAGCAGAGAATATGTATCATAGTATTATCTGAGCATGCTACTGTTTATAAAAATACTCCTGTGATTTTATTGTATTTGAGTCATTGTTTCCACAGATGAAAATAACAAGCAAGACAAAATATATTTATTAAAATAGTATATAATATAAAATTCTACTCTGAATAGCAGATTATGGCTTATCACTTTTTTTTTGTCAGTAGGGTCGTGGAAAGAATGACTATGACTAGGGAAATTGGGGCGTGTCTAAGGAGTGGGCACATGCTGGGTCCTATTTGGGCTTGGGACCTTTATGTGCTAGGAAAGAGATTCTCCAAGAACAGGGGACTGGAAAGGACCTAAGGGACTGCTCAGTCCAATCCCCAGACACCCCAGGTAACTACATTTTATAGAATTTCTTGTAAGGAGCTATGTCCCTCACATTAGGCATTTTTTTTTCCCTTAGCCACTAGCTAGAAAAATTTGGGAAAGCTGGCAGAAATGCAAACATTTTTTTTTATGAAACAAAGAATGTTTTTAAGATCTATTTTTGGCAAAAAAAAATGCTTTTAATAATCAATAGAACATAAATCTATGTCTTCCTAAGTTGTGCTTTTTTCAAATTATTTCATGATGCTTTGAGCAGGTCTATCATAATATGGCCTATTATGCCTGCACCGAGACATTAACCTTCTCCGTGCCTCTCTCTATTCTTACTTCATTCTTTCACTGTCTTTTAATCCTAAGGAAAAAAAAAATCACAAAAAAATTATTAGTGTAAGGCATATGTACAAGTTAAATATTTTTAAAGTTCTTCTAAGGCTGCTTGTGGAATATGTATACATCAATGAAAAAAAAAATGATCAACTTTTCCACTGCTGTTAGAAGTGATGTATTGAAAGCAGATATTTGATTCACAAGAGCCATGAGATAGCTTGTTGAAGACAAGATTTTCACAGATGCATTGGAACTATATTAGATTAGATGAAGCTAGGAGAAAATACTGGTAATATTTAACAAATGAATTGAAAGAACACTCGGATTTATGAAAATTGGTAATTACCAGTTGGCACTTAAATATTATCAGAAGTTTAGGAAAGACTTATGGGCAACAGTTTATGGATACCTTAAAACACAAGCACTTTACAGGGTCTCAATAGGTGCCTTTACTTGATAATTTATTTTCCTTAGGACTATAAACTGTTCATTTCATGAAAGTATTAAAAGAACAAAGGAGATATGGGTTTTTATTAGAGAGAAAATATGCCTTTCAGTGCTGCCACAGCAAGATATTATTACTACAACAGTAGAATTTTGGTGTCAATCAGGTATTCGCTTAACAGCTTGTTGTAATTTACAAAGGATTGTCTCCCACTTCTCTCTGTGTGCTTTTAAAACAAAAAGGAAAAACTAATTAGCAGATAACGTGCTTTTGCTGTTCTTGCTTATCTACCTACAAAGATGTATATAAACATCCCCCTTTTCAAAATAATAGCTTTTATTTCAAATTATATATACCAGTTTCAACATTAGAATTATTCATGAATAAAAACAAATGGTTGCACATGTGCATAGACATACTCTACTGCCTGATTTTTATTTAGCTCAGAAAATTTCTGACATCACCCACTGACAGTGAAGATCAAGACACTAGGAAAATGACATTTCCTGCCTAAGCTTTAGTGTATAAATGAAATAGAAATACAGCAAAGAAACTATAAATGTCTATAAAGAAAATAGAATCTCATATACAAAATGTCCCAGCAAAGAAACTGAAGAGCTGAAGTAGTAAAATTCAAAGTCTATGTCTAACATTTATTTAAATGATTTCTTTAAATAAAATATAGAAATTATTTAATTAAAGCTTTTTCGTAGTCTCAAAGCATAATGATGTCATTTATAAGATGAATAAACACTTTTGTTTTAAAAACTATAAAAAGTTTAACATTGGCATGACTGATTACTAGGGAGGCAGCTTAGATAAAAGATAATAGAGTTTGTAGATTAACATAGCTACACTGCATTCCTATGCCAGGATATGAACTCCCTTGAAAGTATGACTTACATGGATCCCTTACCATTGCAATAGGATAATTGTCTGTATCCTTAATAGTAAATTTATGTCATCAGAGTAACTGTGATTCAATTGGTTTACACTTCTTTGAAACTGAAGACAAAGCTAGCATTGAATCAGCTGTCACAATCAAATGTTTGTGAAATGATAAAAGCACATGTTTTCAATTGCAAATAATGAATGCTGATTAGCATAAGGCAAAAAGCTTCACTGTGCAGCATAACAGACTCATTGAATAGTCACAGTGAGGTCACCACAGTCTCAATAGAGTGGTCATCTTGTAGCAAGACTGAAAAATAAACTTGATTATTCTTTGAGATTTTTTTTTATTTTGAGATGGTTTTCTTATAGCCTGCATTAATATCAAAAGAATAAATCAAATATTTCTTGGACTGTGTGTAATGTTAGAAAATAGAAACTTGACGGGGAACAAATTTAACATGGGCAATTTTTCAGAACTACTTTGCAGTGTGAATATTTAACATTCATGCAATTACTTTTTCTATAAAAAGGCACATTGAAACATTTTAAATTATAATATTTAATGTTTTCTGTCTTCCCCATTTGGTTATCAATGAATTAACTAAGCCTTTCCATTACTGAGGCACTTATATTTGGTTTCTTCTGATTTAAATTATTTGATGGACTAAACATAGTAGGAATAAATGCATCATTTTCCATAAAAGGAAAAAACCTCAGAGCTTTATACTATATCTATAGCATCTATTCCAGCTGCTTATAAGAAGATTTTGTATTTTAAGGGTAGAGATGATCAAATCTGAATTAGTATCTTTTTTTTTTTTGTTGCTTCTTTCTCAGGACTGACTATTTTGTTTTCATATTTGTATGGACTTTCTTTAGTTACCTCCACTAAAATCAGTGAGACTTAATAATATGTGTTTTTATTTGTAATGCAATGGTTAAAGAAAAAAAAAATCCTACAAGGTTTGGCAACTGTCTGTGATAGGTGAATCGTGAATACTGAGGATGGCACAGTTCTTGCTCTGAGGAGATAGAGTTTATCTGCAGTGGCTGGAAAGAGTAAGAGTGACCATGACAAAAAATAGAAGGAAGGAAATAACAAGGTAGTGTTAATTAGATCATGCAGTCAGCTAGTTGTTGCACAGCACATCGATTCCACGGACTGTCCCCGAAGATAAACTGCGATTAAACAAATCACAGGAAAGTGAAATCCTTTCCAGATGAATGATACAATTAACTCAAAGTTATAGTAAAAGTGTATTTACAGGGTGGGGTTTTTGTTGTGGATTTTTTTTTTGATTTAGAGAATAATACATGCCCAAAGCAAATATTATCTGAACTCTCTTGACACCTAGTCCTGTGTCTTTTTTGAGGAGAAATCTGTAACTGACATTTACAAGATCAGTATGAAAAAAAAATACATCCTGGTACTCTTGTGGTACACTATACAGCTATGAGAAACAATATTGACGTATTTTTGTGAGAAAAACTTCAGCTATTCTCACACCCATGATTTCTTCAGATTAACTCAAATATATTTCTTGTTCATAATAACATGAAAAATAAACATGAATAATAGCTGGCCTGACTTATTAATAAACAATCATTTGTAGTTCTCTCATGTAAAGAAATACATCTGCTTTGATTACCTGGAAATGTCATGCAGTATATTCCTTTTACTTGAACAATTCACATAATTCATTAAAAAAAATTTCCAGACTGACGGTAAGACTCACATCGATGTGGGGACCTGGATGATTGATTTAAGATATACTCTTCTGGGCACAGCTTTCAGAAAAATCAGAGTTTACTGCTCCTAGTAAGTGAAGGTGAACTGAAAAAAAACCAGGAAATAAATAGATAGATAGATAAGACAAATTTGTGTGAAATGGTTCTCTCCTTACCAGTCCCAATCTATGCTACCTTACAGAGTGGAACTGCTCATTATCATTCTCCTGACTTAGCCTCAGCATTTGTCAGGGTCACAAATTTACAAGATTAGTGTTCTTACATCCCTTCCAAGTGAGTTTTGTCCACAGCGTAAAACACAAGCACACTTGAAAAGTTGGCATAATGTATTTCTGAAGGCACAATGATTTGAAAGGTACCTGGAGATAACATCTAATGGGATTTACAAATAAAACTTTCAGTCTGTGTTTAACAGCAAAGAAGCAGAAACATCAATAGAAAAGATCAACAATCTACAAACCACTGTGGGAGAAAGTGTTTCAGTTGTAGATCTTCTGCATTAATGCTTATTTTCCTGTGCTGTAGGTTTTTAATTCTTCCAGCATTTGCTCTTTGATTTACTGACCATATTATTGACACTTTTCAAAGGTCTTTTCCACACTGCCTCTTCTTTTCAGAATCACAAAAAAATTGATTTGTGCTAATGATATTTATAAACCTCTAAGAGATCTGATATGTGCGCAGCATATTCATAACGTGTCTGCACATAGCTATTCAATTCTATGTGAAAAAGAAAAAAAGTTCTCTTGTGTTGTGTAGGAAATGTAAACTTTTTCTCAATAGCTTACACAATGGGTGGGATTCATTTTTCCTAAACAACCAAAATTATCCAGTTGGGAAGACAAGTGCAAATAACATGCATATATATCTGTGCACATAAATAAATAATATGATATGTCCAAATACACATGCGTGAATATGCATGCGTCTGGTGAAGGTTAGTTTTGAAGAAATACAAAAGAAAAATGGTCAGAGAAGTTATAGCAAAACATATAGTTAACAATAAAAATGAAAGTGAACTCTAATGGGATCATCTGTGGTACTCTTTATTAATGGAAACATTACTTAATTATTTACATTTATACAATAATTCTTAAACCAGCTACAGAAGTCTGAGAATTGTTGTTGTTTATGCAAATGAAGAACTTTTCATAAACAGACAACATTTTAATCATATAAAGGCTCTGTACAGACTCCCAGATCTTTAGGGATGCAACTGCCTGCTCCTTTAAATGCTACAGCTCATATAATGGAGTCATTCTATGGTGACTTTGAGGTGATCTGGCTCCTGAAAGAGTGAAAAAGTCACCATGAGTGAGAGTGTCTACTAATCCATTTATATATTCATAGTCTGATAATTCAAATTCGTCTTTAAATGCCAGAGTAGCATGTTACTTGGATGCCAGAGATCGGGTTGATTGCACCCACTTTAGATGTCTACAATACAAATATATACTTTTAAGTGAGTTTTCTCTACTCCCTTGTATAGCTGGTGGAGAGAAACAAGGACTTTCATGATAGAAGTTCTCTAAAGAAGATGTCTATATTAGGTCAGGTAAAGCCTATTCTAGATTGCTGGGCATAGTTGGTTTCTTTCTGCCCTAAACGTCCTGCTCAGACTTGCAGTAGATGCTCTTAATTCTCCAGGTTTAGGGAGAGGATCAAGTGCTTCATATTCAAGTAAACCATCTGATTTTAATATCTTCTCTGTCTGTCAGTGCCTGATCTTTGCCATCAGTGGTATTTCTATCATGAATTATATCAATGCATGTTTCTTGAGGAATTATTCTGCCCATCACTGTCCCAATTACAAAAAAAAAACAACCCAATTTTAACACAACCAATTAAATTGTCTCTTGCTTACTGTAAAATGATGAGAAATTTGGACAAATTGTGGAGGATGTCTGATCTAAACTGCACACTTTGATGTTGCCTGTAAAAACTGGAGGCTAAAATGGATTTTGAAGGTGTCTTTTCAGCTTTATTGTATTACTAATGTGAGGCTGTACAGTTAATGCATAGAATAATGGATCAAAGCTACTAGGAATTGCTAAGAAAATAGAATTTATTCTGCACATCGTAATGCATTGATGTATATAAATGACAAATAAAAACCACAATATCAAAAAAAAGGCAAGGAAAAGCAATCAAATATTCAAGAAAAAAAATTACTGTATCTCCTATTACTATTCAAATGGAAAAAAGGCTTCTCTCTAAGGGAAAGCTGAGCTATTTCTGCCTTTATTGTTTGAAAAAAAAATGCTGCTATAAGTTAGGAAAAAGTCTATAACAAATATATGAACAAGATTGCCATTTATGTCATGCACCACAAGCATTGCCTATGTATTGGTTAGAAAGTGCTTCTTATTCCACCAAAAATAAGAATACTAGCATTATACAGGGTCTTGAATCACTAGCATTTGTGAAATACTATGAAATCCTGCCCACAGTGTTGATAAATGTAAACAAATTCTCTTCAGACATAAATATTCAAGCAATGAATAGATGAAGTTCAGTTGTTTTTCCTTCTGGTGAATGTCTCCAGATCAATTAGGGCAAGTACAGCACTTTGATTCTTCATGTGTCTTAGATAATGACCAAGGGATCAAGAAAATCTCAGAAAGCAGCAGGATATAGGTAATTTTCTGAACATTTTTTTTTCCTAAGGCTGTTTTCAGTGGAAAGTGGTTTTCATTTAGTAATCACTGTAACAAGGAGACATGAGAAATGGGAGTAGTATTTGATTTGATAAGTTTGTATGATTTTCAGTAACTAATAAAATAAATTATTTTTGAAAACAGTTTCCCTGTTTGAGGAAAAAGAATAATAGTCTACCTTTATTTTTCAGCTGCAAGTGAAGACAACAAACTACAATAGGATGGGTGAGATATGTGTGAGGTGCTCCTATCATATATTACTATGTTTGTTTAGATGTTGCAAATTACTGGGATTATGCCACTACTGGCTCAGATTTACCAATCATAATCGGACCTGAGAAGATCAGCATAAGAAACATTTAAAATTAAACTGAAGTTTAACCCTCACATCAGGCCCCATTACGTAGTCAGGATTTTAAATCTCAGACGTAAGGACAGAATTCTTTTTTCTTTTTTTTAATCTATCTAAAAGTAGTTTTCCACTTAAAATAATTGTCTGGAGACATAGAGACAATTATTGGAGTGAAATAGATGTACCCAGAGAGTATTGCATTCCGAGCTACTTAGAAAGACATTATAAAACAGGAGAAATAGCTCTCTATGAAGTATCTATTTGTATTATTTCTATTTCTATTTCTATTATGCTATCTTCTGTATTTGCTAAGAAGGCAGCATATATTGATTATCAGATTAGACAAATAATGTCTAGATGTGTAAATTTAGGCAAGAAAAATACTAATGTAAATGACTTCACATAATTTTAAGATTTCAAGAGGTATCTATAAGTTTTTACTCTAACATTCAATTTTAATACAGTCATTTTGGTTCTTGATGTTTGAAGCAAAGCACTTGCATTTTCTTGCTTGAATTTTATCTCTCTCTCTCTCTCCACTGCAGTATCTTAAGGTTTTTTGACACTGCCATTTAATAGTTTACATTTCTTTTATTTTAGAAAATAGCTTAAGTAATCTGAAACTGAGGACTTCATAGTACTCTTGGATTAATTTGACAAGTGTGATTGATTATTATTCTTCACTATTTATTAAACCATGGGAGGACTTAACGTATGCTAGATGCTTTCCAGCTACCAAAGTAAAGATAAGCCTCATGTTAGACTATACAGGGGAAGACTGCATGATCCAAAAGGACGACATGAAGATTTTATTATTTTTTTTTCATGTGTACAATTATTTATAGTTTATTTGATTAGATTTTATGGATAACGTTATGATATACATTGTAGAAGAAGGTCTTATAGAGGAATTTGAACCAGGAGTGGAGATTTCCTGATGGATCGCTGCCATCTGTATAGAAACTTCTGAAAGAATCATAGGAGTAGTTATGGGAATAGACAAATAGGAAACCAAACTCTTGGACTGGCAGAGGCAGAAGGTCATTTGTGCAGCACACACGTGTCGCTCTCCAGGGTCACAAACACGCGCACATTCACGGATCTCCCAAGCACCGGCATAGCCCCCTTGCCCATCCAGAACCCCTGCCCAGATCCCGTCCTCCCTTACCTGCCCCATAGGTCTCCAACTCACCGGCTGGTCTAGCTGAATGCTCACTGCAAACACACAGCACTCACACACTCATCCCATAGGAACCCCACACTTAGGAACTGGGCTAACTGATCGCAAGAGTCAGACAGATAAGTGCACTGATCTGCCCCATTTCACACGTGACCACCACTTTTATACCCTTTCTATCTATTCCTTTTCCTTCTTCCTTCCCAATCCCCTTCCACTAAACGTCTCTTAATACATTTTATATAGTCCCACTGGCCCCCTTGAATATCCCAAATCTCACGTTCCCCTTGTTTCACCTTTCTTATGAAGTCCAAGTTGGCCCTTTCCACAGATGCACCTGGAGTTTCTTAATGACCCATCAATTAGTGACTGGAGACTTTTGGTCTTTGGATTGTTTCCATTATCCTTTGCATATTAGGTCCACATCTTTGTGCTCTTGTTTATTGCTTCCCCTTTTACTTATTATCGCTTTTGCACTGAAAAAGTGCAAATAAGAGGCAGATCAGATAACCTGGATGATGCAGGTCTTCTCACACTCCACACACCACATAAAGGAGATTATCTAGCTCTGATACGAACATCCAGTTGTTTTAGAGATCTGAAGTTAGATGAGGTGAGGGCCAAATTTTAAATGCATGTTTACTTAAAAAAAATGTTTCGTGCATCTGGTTCCCCAGACTTAGAATTCAGAAGTCGCCTCTTGGTACATCATATCACATAAAAAGTGGATGTAAATTGTAGATAGACCTGAAGTCCTGCATGTAAGCACCGTTCCGTCACTTCATGTTGACATGAAAGTGAGCATCAGGGGTACACAAGTATTCCACCACATCAATCCCTACTTTTCTTGCTCAGTTTAATAGCTCCAAATCCCTAATTAATTTTCAAAGATTTTCAAGTTTTGTCAGATTTGATTTTAACTTTATACTTTTAGTTTTTTTCATCTTTTCGTGACTGTTTTCTCCTTATCTCTGCATTCAGAGAAGAACCTCTTTTAAAATCAACCTCTCTCTCTGTTAGGGAAAAATTATTTTAAAAAAGGAAGCAGCATCTGATTGTTAACTAATACTCAGAGTATGTCTCTACGTCTGGGCAGAGTGGATTTCAACCCATACCAAATTATATTTTAAATTAAAAATATGGTCCAAGAAGAATATAACTGAATCGTGGTCAGAATTGCTTCAGTTGCTTCAGAAACTTTTACAATTTCATGTAGCATTAGAAAAAAACAAAACAAAACAAAACCCCAGACAGAATCCATTGAGTTACTGAATGACATAATTGGGTTACTCACTCTTCCTTGTCCCTGTGAATCTGCCAGAGAACTGCAGGGCTGGAGTTGCACAACAGGGGGGGACAAGCTGGGACACTGTCCTGTGGGATCTGAGCATGGTGGGCAGAGCTAGGGACTGGTAACAGGGCCCATAGACAGTCCTCGACATGGCAGGAAATGAACCAGGCCCAGGATCCAACCACAGGATACAGTCGAAAGCAGAAGGAGCTGGTGCCACAGTCAGGGCTGGAGACAGGTACAACTATGCTGCAGTTCACGCCAGGTTTGGGTGCTCAGGCCTGGGCTTGTATGTCACCCTTGTGCCCATGGAAAGAGGTGGGGACAGGTCCCAGGGCAGCTGGGCAGGGGCCACAAAGGTCTGGTAGTGCCCTGACTAAATCTGTAATGACCTTCTACAGAGACTGTCAGTTTCAACAGTGGGAATGGACAATGGTATGGTCCCAACATAGCCGAAGGTCTCATAAATGAAGCACTCTTTTATGAAGTGGGCAATATATCTTTAATTTTTTTATAATGAAAGAATTAACTTTTTTTTTTTTTCAAATTCTTAAGCTAGACTCTGCATGCAGATAGTTTTGGAGGGAGTGGGATTTGCTATGTAGCCTAATTTGTCTAACCGCTTTTCTGGGACAGTTAAAGAAACCTCTTTTCCTACCTGTGCTTGGCCCTGGTGGCTTTTCAGCCAAGAGACAGCTTCCTGAGGTGTTTTATGTTCCCACTACAGTGGACTGGAAGAGGTAGTTACCTCCAGCAGTCATTCTCCATTGTTTGTCAAGGCAGATTAGGAGATTTTCTTTACTGGGTCTAGCCACTAACCGGTCATGATTTGTGACGTTCATGTTGACTGATCAGAATCTGTTCCAAATTCTACAACTTTCTTCAGTTTCTTAAAATTGTTAAATAATGAATAAAGATTATTTGGAAGGTACTTTGCCTTGTCTGTACAGATTTTCTATTTTTTTTTTTTTTTAATTTTTAGAAAAATCACTTCGGTTTCCAATAGCCCACCCCTTTTCTCTGTCCTATTCTTGTTCTTTCCAAACCAGTCATATTATTTTTTTATTATATTGCTCCACTCTATGAAAGAACGGACTGTTCTTTCTCTACTTTCTCTTCTCTGGAGAAAAAAAAAAATAAGCTGCTAAGACAAGATATTTGTTCATAGCTGTTCCAAAACAGTCTTCATTGAAATAAATGGTAAAACTCCTATGTAAGTTCAGTGAAGCCAGGGTGTCATCTGTCATTTCATATGTCACTCAACTTGACAAATTGCACCATTTTATTTCCTGCAATATTTCTTTTCTGTTCAAACAGATTTAAGGACTTATTTAAATATTTGGAATAATTGAAGGTCCTGGAATACTATTTTGACAGTTTTCAGAAATGTTAGGAGGAAAACTGATAGAACATTAAAACTCAGAATGGGCTGAACATAAAGGCATTTCCTCCCCTGCAAATGGAAGCAAAATTTAGTGTAAAGCACACATTTTAACTACTGTTTCCCAAAGAGGATAAGCAGCCATGATTAGATTGCTCCACTATGGGGAAACACAAACTCCAGGCTTGAAAAGCCAGATCTTCTATAAACTTATGTTAGCACTTACCCCATATATTGGTCAGACATTGTAGAAAAATAGCAGTTTTCTCACAGATATTCAGCAGACCATTTCCCATGACTATGATGGCACAGTAGGATGGAATAGCCAGCCCTGTGACACTCCTATGTTGAAGGAAACAAATGCTGGACAGGTGTACTCTGTGGGGCTTAGCTTCCTTCTGAGGTTAAAGCACGGCAGTTCTTTTTGGTGCCCAACATGGGACCCTAAGGGCTTGAGATAATAAATTTGATTGGGTTACGCTAGATCAAATTTATAGCTATAATAGTTATTTACCTACTAATCAGCAGGCTTTCTTACCTGCCACAGGACTTGCTTGCTGTGTATGAGAATCTAGTGTTTGTTAACAGCTGCTTTTTTTTTTTTTTTGCATTTGAACTTTGTGGTATTCTTTCTTATTTTACTTTGCTGCGCCTGTGAACATTTTGATAACAGCAAAGGACATGCACTTAGGCTGGAAAATGGCCAAGGTATTGCTGGTGTTCTTGTGCTGCTATACTGGACAGGCTGAAGCTCCAGTGTGAACTTGAGTTGAAGGGACTGTAACCAGCAGATAAGTCCACCCAAAAGCACCTGTGGCCATGGATAAGTCCACATCAGAGCAGGAACATCCCTGAAGGGATTGTGGCCCAAGGAAAAGTTCTGTTGGAGGAGGTACACCCTGAAGCATCTGTGGCCATGAATAAGTCCATGACACAGCAGGTGCACCCTCTGAAGGGACTGTGGCCCTTGAATAAGCCCACAGTAAAGCAAGTACACCTCTAAGAAATTGCGTCCTACAGATAAGGCTGTGGTGGAGCGGGAGCAAGAAAGGACTTCATGGCAGTGTTAAACCCTATGGCCTAGTTCAAAGCAACCAGGGGTTGAAATTGTAATGGGTATACCTTTAAATTGTTGTAATGTGTGATTTGAGTTGCATGTTATAGGAAGTACTATAGCAGGAACCACCAAACCAATGGAGGATGAGCATCACAGGAAGCAGTGCAAGTGCAGCAGTGACCCAACCTGAGCTCAAAGGGTGATGGGTAATATTGTAGTTTAGCCCTGCTCAGGACCAAATTAAAGATAATATAACAAAAAAAGCCTGAGGTCTGACATAAAGACAGGGAGAGATCATTCCAGTTACCATTATGGGCAAAACAGACTCAACTTGGGGAAAATTATTTCAACTTATTATTAATAAAACCAAAGCAGGATAGTGAGGAAGAGAACAAAAACAACTTCCCTTCACCCCTCTCCTCTTCCTGAGCTTAACTTTATTCTGAATTGTCTCTACCTCCTTCCCCCCAGAGGCGGCACAAAGGGAATAGGGAATGTGAGTTGCGCAGGATAGCGCTATTCCTATCCTGCACTGATGGAGAGTCCACAGTGATACAGTCAAGAACTATCCAAGAGAAGCCAGTTAGCTCATTTATGCAGCTGGCCAACACCCAATTTTTGTGATCCATGGTGCTCTGGTGTGGGTGATAATCTTGCTAACAAATTCCTGAGCAGATACGTTGGCAGCTAAACAACAAATATTTACAGTTTCACTGAATTCCCAGCTTGTGACTCTAACTAGTAAAAGAAGAAATATACAACCAGAGATTCAACTTTTTTTCTAAGCAACTGTTTTAAACTGCTGTTTTTCACATGGTGCTTTGCAGAATTTTTAGCAGTTGGTACTCCACAGTACTAACCAATACAATATTAAATGAGTATGCAAAGAAAGATGAATTAGTTATAACCTATTTATATATTCCCATCATTTTAAATGTACTATCAGTACACATTTTATTCACATTCATCCCTTCTAAAAGAGCCCTGAGACAATTTCTGCTCATTTGTAAAGACATATATTCACTTATTCAACTATTATGACTTCTTTTGAAGTAATGGTATTGTTTCAATAGCAGCTAATTTCTTTAGACATAAAATTGCTAAAGAGATGATTATATAAAAGTCAGACTCCCTTAAGGAGTTGTTACAAGACAGTGGGTTGCCAATTAACCCTGTATTCTCAGGCCTCCTCTTTTATCTTGAAATGAAAACAAGACTATCCTCTACTTCACTGAATACCACACTCAGTGTAGGTATATTCCTAGTACATCCATGAGCCAGTAACGCAAGTGGCAGCAGTTTCTCTCTTTCCTTTGAACCTCTTCCTCTAAATCTCTCCAGCTTTTTTATTCAACAGTAAAAAAATAGCCATAGTCTGGAATTAATATAATCCTCCAATAGATGCTTAGATAGTAGGCAATAGGGTTCAGTATAAATGTTTCTCTTTCTCTCCTTTTCTTTATGGTCATACTGAATCATAGGGTGGCATGACACATTTCCAGATGTGAAAAAGTCTCATAAGGACTTACAAGCATGTACTTCAGAACAGTTCCCTTTTTCCCTAGGTTTCTCCAGTTAAACTCTGTTTTGCTTCTTCTTTTAGTGTCAAACTTCATTTCCTAAGTAGCTTAATACTATCATGCTCTTTATTTTGTTGTTTGTATTGAAACATCTTTATTTAGGATGGGAAAAAATCTAGACTAAACAAGATAATGCTTTCACTGCTCCTTTTTTTTTTATTTTATTCAAGTTTTCTATCAGACTGACAAGTTTTTGTGAGCAATGTCCAACCATCTTTTGCTTTTTTAATAGTATTCATGCTCTTATTTACAAAAGGTTAAGTATAGTTTACAAAATCTTAAAGCCAAAGAGAGGAGGGACTGAATGAGATATACAGGCACGTATGAGCACAAGTTTGAGTGTGGAGAGGGGAATTAATTATAAAGATTCTCAAGACCTAAGGCCTATTCTTAAATTCAGAAAGTTTATTCCATTTAGAGTATGCAGTAAGGTGAGCTGCAATACTTCAGAGATACAACAGATATATTTGCTGGGAATTCTTGTAAGTATCCTTCCTGTCTCTTACACTGTAGATGCTTAATGTTAACTGAAAAAAATCCCACCCACTATCTTCAACTCCAAAGGAAGCACTATTTTATATAAGCACTCATTTAACATCGGTCTTTAATTCATTCAGAAGTATGCAGTTCAGCTTGCGTAGTCTTGTCTGTAAAAGTTAATTACGAGGATGTTAATCATTATGTTTTCAGCTGAGTCAACCACCCGAACTAATAAGCTTTTTAAGACAGTCTCATGAGCTGGTTTTTAATATCTGAAGACAATTAATAGATGTGTAGCATTTCAGTTCAGAGCAAAACTGTAGCAGCTTTGCACAGCATTTGGTTGGTGGTTTTGTTTCCCCCCAATATTAAGAAGACGGTCTTGATCATCTGTTCCAGCTATGCTGCATTTGTTATGAAAACAGAATGGGAAGAACAGTATTGACTAATCAGACTTTGAAATCCTTTCATGCTTTTTCTGACCTTGTAAATACTCCAGTCAGCTATGTCCTATCATGACTTAAATTAACTTCAGGTCCATCAGATAAATCCTGTCCGGTTTGTTTGTCCCTGGAAAAGCACTCTGTGCTAGACACTGGGAGCTGTGACATAGGAGCTTACGAAAAAAGGGAATTTTTTTCTAATTTTGGGATGCTTTGTATTAATGGAGCAGCAAGAAACCGAGCCCCAGATGAGACCTGTTAGAGCCTCACAATACAGACATTCACATCAGATAATCTGTTCCAGTGCAAATAACTAGTGCTATTGTCAAGAATATTTTTAAAGAGATTTCAGGGAATTAACTTCTTTTTATACTCTTCAACAGTAGTTTCCTTACTTGAGTAGTAAATAGTTACACATGTACTGCTCATAATATACTTATTTTGTGAATTCATAAACAATTTAAGGGCTATGATTCTGTCTGTGCTCACAGGCAATAAGTTCACTATAAAACCAACACAAAAATGACTTGTGAAGTTATGCCCCAAATACACCTCTGAGCTGCCCATTTGCAGGAGCACCCTCACTGCTGAAGTTAGGAAAAACTTACTTCAATTTGTCTATATACTTTGAAGGTTTATAAGAGATAAATCTGACTGATTTTAAATAACAGTTCACTAGAAAAATGTCACAAGCATGTCATGGCTAACACAGTAAGTCCCGGCCTAATCACAAACCTTCGATTTTGTGAGAGGAAAAAAGAAGCATCAAGCTGGCATTTACTCCATATCATAACACAAATGATATGTGTCTGAAAAAATGTCCATGGAAAAGTGAACCACTGATCCCCATTAATTGAATGGGGCCAGCTGGGCCAGGTGGTAAAGCTCTTGCTATGGGTAGATACAATCTAATTTCAGGTCCTTAGTCTGACTAATCTAGAGACGGAATTTGAAACCTTTGGACACGCATTCTTCAGAATAGAGTTCTGCCCGGTTTCTTCCAGGAGAGCTCCTCAGTATTGTTTACATGATTAAATAATCACTGAACCAGAAAGAAATAAAAGGAGGGGAGGTTTAAAATTTGGTGGTTAGCATGTGCAATCAGAGTGTGAGAGAAGCAGAGCACACTTTAAGTTTAAATCTGTTTCCAGAGAACAAAATTGAACAGGAGTTTTCTGGGTTCCAGCTTATGTACTATTAGTAAGTTACTACTTTTTCTTTTCATCATGCTTCATCAAACTGAAACTTTCTGACAAAGTATTTCTTAAATAAATTCCTTACTTGTTTGACTGTCAAGCAACCTTAAGCACTCAAATGTATTAAACTGTGCTTTAACCCAGTACTTGGGATTCTGCCAAGGAGACTGGTGTTCCAAAGATGTGTACTATTTTTATTTATTGCTGTATAATGTGTGCTTTATGATTTTGTGCCGAATGCATCGTATCTGGAGCACTTCCCCAGACCTTGCGAAAGATTCTTCATCATATTTATGAGTAAATATTCACTGTCAAATGAAAATATGATAGATATGGAGCTTGAGTACTAGATCCCTGATCCCCACACTGCTTTATTGCTACTTTAGTCCTTGACTGTCTTGGATTCGTCCAACTAGCTGTTCCCTACAGAGGTCATACACAGATGGAGCAAACGTTAAGCAGTGTGCCTGTGAAATATATATTGGCTAAACTGGTGGAGATTTATTGAAAACCACTTAATACTGACAGAAAGAATAGTTATTAAAAATTGGACGTAAGGGGCCTAAACCCTAGCAAAAAAGCCAGAAGATTAATCTTTTAATATTTAATCATGTCTATTAGCATATGTTTTCATTGCTTCTCAATGCAGGCTTTGTTTAGAAACTTGCTAAGTTCTTTTTAGAGATATCTTATGTGCTTTAGATCAGTAGGTCATTTTTTCAGTCAGTCTTTCTACTTTTCTTTTGGAAGGATTCTCTAATTATAGAATCAGTACTTGAATTTTTGTGATCTTTGTGAGTGTGGTGAGAACATTACTTGAAACAGCTTTAGAGTTCTCTTGATCATATTAAAAGACTTCATTTAAATCACTGGTCAATGTATGATGGATTTAGCTCTAAGTTTTCAATGATGTCTATTCAAAAGCACTACAGCACTTGCATATGATAGTGCGTCATTTGTCAGCGAGGTCCCAATCTATCAGAACAAGAATAAAATTATTTCTTAAATTAAAGCAAAGCACATATGTAGCTATCAAGCCATATTGTCTTACAACCCCAAATATATGTTACTGAGATCAGGCTTTTTTTTCTGAAGTATCTCTACTAGGAGAGAAGTAAACAGTTTCACACTGGAGAGTTCTTAGGGCTGGGTAAATTACTATTCACATACTACTTACCCATCACCAGGAGGTTAGAGAGTTCAGACTGTTAGTACTTGTTCTCTATGAAAGATTTAACAGAAGGCAGGGATTGCAAGTAGAAGGCTTATTTTCCCTTGGCTCAGAAGCCAAGTGTAGTCATTTTTGCTTGATCTTTCTCTAACATAGTTGTAAATGTTTTAATTTGGGTCTGATTAAGAGAACATCACAGCCCTTATTTTATCCCTGACTTTGGGCAAAACGCTAAACTATTTGAAAATAATTGACTCACAAACTTCAAACATACACAAAAGATTTCCCTGAAGAATACACATCAGGGTCCTGTCAGGTTCTTCTGTGTATTTACACTGCTGCAGTAGTTCCTTACCTAGGCATCTCAGAATTTCCCCTTTGTAAAAATGTTGACAAGCAAAATGCCTTTTCCTGTGCAACTCCTATCTTCCTTTTGTCAGGAATATTATATGAGACAGTGGAGTTACACATGGAAGTGTCCTGTTGTAATCTGATAACTTCCCTAAAATAGGAGTAATTGGGAAAAAGGGGCTTAATTCCTAATACCAATTAAATTAACCCTAAAGGAGCTCTACTTTGCATCAGAAGTCAATTTTACATCAGAAGTCAAACCAGACCAAGAGATAATCAGAATGCAAGGGTGATTTAAATTTTGGACAAGCGCACAAATGCTCTGTAAAGCTGCTTTAGCAATGTTACAATGCACATCAAGAGCTTTCTTACCTGTTTTTCTTGAGGTGAAATGCATTGATGGTATTTTTTTTCTAAGCTATAACTGTTGCAGTGATCTTCTGCAAATTACAGACTTTTAAAAAACTTCTTTTAGACAGCATTTATTTCAGCACTCTGTGTGGGTAGTCTATTCAATGGCCTGTGGAACATACAGATGTTAAGTAGTAGAAAGTAGACTGTTTTTAGGTATACTTTCCCAGACTGAAATCTGGACCTTCAGATGCATTTACATTCACCTCAAAAATATGAACTATCTTGAGGACTGAGCTCTGGTTTCTCATCAGCTTTCATTTGCAGCCCCAGAAACTAATCGAGACAGAAGAGCATTGGGATGACTCATGTTCTCTAATTTCCCAGATTTTGTCATAGAGGAGTGCATTTTCATAGAGGTAAAATAATAGAGTAAGGAAGTATTTCAAAGCACTGTGTATCCACTAGGATACTAAGGCTGGTTCACTTATTCTGCAGCCGCACATTTTCAGACTTAGCAGAATTGTGGCATAATTTCAGCAGAACAGAACAGTCTGACACAAGAGAGATTTTTTTGCATTTTGGATTTTTTTTTTTCTTTTTTTTTTGGCTCATGGCTTGAACAGTGCTCTGGGAAGACAAAGTTGTACAGGCTAAACTCCTTACATTCAATTATGCCTAAAATTCTGAGCAAATGCCCTAATTAGAGCATTATTCAGTAGAAGATGGGTACCCCAGCTAGGTTTTGAGCTAATGTCATGTGGTAGGGACACTGTGCATGTACATAGCCAGTTGAGTCCTTTATGGATTCTAGGCATAAAGATACTTTTTTTTTTTCCTAGATTCTCAAAAGGGCTTTGGTAAGATGAATGTGTCTCCACACTCAGCTCAGATAAACTGACAGTGCTTCCAAAGATGTGCAATATCAGTACTTCATATCCTTAAGGGAACTTGTGCCAATAGCTTTATGAAACTCAAGCATAAGATCAGAATTATTTTCTGGCACAGTGCTATACTTAGGCTTCCAAACTGAGTTTAAGGTGCATACTAAGCACTTGCCTTCTTTCTTTTGAAATATGGATATTTCCACACTGTTTTTATTTAAAGAGTCGGAGGGGAATTTAAGGACTTAGATGCAAAAAAGTTCAGGGAAGGGCTGCAACCCCATCTCTCACATATTGTCTTTGGAGATTGGATCTCAGTTAAGTACATTCTGGTGTGAAGACATAAATACAGATTTATCCTTTTAATTTTGTTCATTCAGTACATGAATCCTGAAATATCACTGTAATGGCAACTGTATTATTAGACTAAGATTCTTTCGGCTTGGAGTTTATCTAATATACTGTAAGTTTGTATTGACATTTGTTCACATACTTTGATGCATTACTAAACTTTTTCAACTTCTTGCATCGCAAGTAATATTATTTTAATTATATTACCAGGAAAATGGTTATAGTATAATAAAAAAGAATTCATATTTCAATTCATTTTTCGCTGAAAGCAAACATCTTTTTTACCAATTAGATTTTGCATGTTTTGTATGAGTTTCTATAAGCAGTACTTTAGAAGAATAATTTATTTTCTTACTCAGTGATTTTATAACTTCAGTAAAAGTTAATGTATAAAGTATAAAATTAGTATGTTTACTCTAAATGTAATGTACTTACAGGTATTTCTACAAAGTTAATGACCATGACATTCATAATTTTGTCTCTTCAAATTGGTTATTTATACTATAGCTGAAAGAAAAGTAACTTACTGGGACTATACTATTTTCAGAACTCAAACGATACCACATATCAACATGTCGTATTTTAACGTGCAACATGTTTACTTTCTGATGCAACCAAATATTCATTACAACATTCCAACATGTTCCATGTTCCAAAATTATTGCCTTGAGGTTTTCACTGTTGGAAACTGACAAGTCTGGGGAGAGAATTGTTCAGTAGGGCCTGTTGTGATAGGACAAGGGGTGATGGTATTAAAATAGAGGGAGGTAGATTTAGATTAGATATTAGGAACAAATTTTTTACAATGTCAGTTGTAGAACACAGGAACAGGTTGCCCAGAGAGGTGGTGGATGCCCCATCCCTGGAAACATTCCAGGCCAGGTTGGATGAGGCTCTGAGCAACCTGATCTAGTTGGAGATGTCCCTGCTCCTTGCAGGGGGGTTAGACTAGACGACCTTTGAAGGTCCCTTCCAACCCTAACCATTCTATGATTCTATGATTCTAAGTTATCTGGGGACCTAGAGTCTATGCACTGTTCCATTGACACTTGCAAACTAATTGAGAAAGGGTGGTTATAAATTTTTGGTTTGCATGCAGAATTTAAATATGTCAAAAAGCACAATAAAAGCAGATCATACAACCTTGCATTTGCTATTTAACACTTTATGGTTTCTGTAAACTGCACTTGGGTGGATCAACAGTTATGATTGTACAGCTCATTGTATCTGAGAACATAGATTTATACCGGAAAGGTGTAAGCAAGATCCCCAGAAATACACATATTAGGAATATTGTGTAATTTATAATGAGGGATAGTTAATGGGTGGGGGCATATCCTGGGGTTCATATCTATAGAACTCATCATTTCTTTTGGATGTATATGATTAAAGAGCATAATTTGACTTTGAGATTGCATACCTTGCAGTTGTGGCTACTATGTGAGATCCCTCTCATGGTTGGATTGTAATATATGTATATAAGATTCAAAATAAATGCTCTAATCAGTCAAGGAATTGCACTTAACTCTCCTCAAGGGCTAAATATCAGGACTTGAATGGATAACAAGTACACCGTCATGGCAATACCAGAGCAAAGACATATGTTTTACATCTGTCCTTGAAAGTTACAACTCCCATATTCTTTTAGACCTTTGAATGGAACAAATCAGAATAAATGGTAAAACATGAAAATTATCTGCCAATATGCGACAACTTTTTTAATGTCAGTGGTTGAAATCTGTCTCCTGACTCAACTATTGCAAAAAGCACATTGCTTTAGATATCACCTGTGAGATAAATGGAACTCTCAATGGCCTAGACCAGTTTTCACCTGAAATTGCACTCAGTACTCATCTTGGTATTCAGATCATTATTATAGATTCAAATGTCAATTTACCCCATAGTAATGGTGACAGCTAGACTCTGCTAGAGAATTAAAATGCCCTTCAATATTCCTTAGTTATATTTCTAACTAAAAGGCAGTCTGACTTCATTAAGAATGCTTGCTACAAGACAGAAAATCTTGACATGTTCTGTTTCATTTAAGTTTTTGATGTTATTTCAAGAAGTGATGACTATAGTGCATGAACAATACTAAATCAGAAAGAAATTCACTCAACATATTAATTGCAAGAACTTTTACAACATTCATGAAAGAAGATATAGTAGTAGATAAAAACAACTTCTATTAGTGAAAATGTTAACTCAGCGTTTAATATATATTGAAAACTAGCCCCAAACTATAAATGAAGGAAAGTGCTAAAGGGTTATGCTTTCACATAGGTACAACAGTACAGAAGAAGAGTAATTAATCAGCTGTAGTGTATTTAGCATTTAAACCCTTTATGGGTGATCTGGAAAGACACTAAGTGTCATGCCATCAAAATAGTGGGTGATGAAAATTTGCAAAATTTGTTGAAAATTATGAAGGAGTACCCAGGGGAAAAAAAAATGGAAATACAAATAATGAAAAAAAGAGATCAGAGGCTGTTCTTCAGATATTCAGTGTCTGTTTGAAGCTTGTGGATGGACTTGACTGTCAATGACCTTTGAATGGAACCTTTCGCAGCTCTGTTCTGATACAAATGAAAAGAAATTACAACATGCTCACTTAAGACATGAACCCATAAGAGGATGCAATGCACACTATCTAAATTGTCTTCCAAACATTGCATTTTTGTCTCTAATGCTCAAGGCATGTTCAATGAACTCTATAGGATGTTCTGAAATAATCTTGTTAGTTATTTTGCCTTGATTAAAGATTATAAAATAGGACTGATTAGATTGGTACAGACTCTTTGAAAGTAAGTGGATACAAACAAAAGAAGTGGAAAATGAGTAGGAAGCAATTTAATGAAAATTAATAAAAACTAATGTTTACCAGCAGGTAGGTTAATTGACTTTTGAGGGAACAGAAAGCTAACTGGAAGCTAACTAACAATAATAATTTGTAAAGTACTGTAATTTCTTCGTGAATTACTGATCTATAAAAATAATAATTTAAAATCTAACAGTGTGCAACAGTTATAATAATTTACTATTCTGTAACAGGATAAGCAGTTTTTAAGGTAAATAAAGCAGTAATTTCTTAAATCTTGTAATGGTTTTTCTACCATTCTTACCACAGAATGTTTTACAGTTTTATCTTAATATCTTATGCAGTGCATTGCTTGTTTGAGCCTCCTCTAAAATGAAGTTCCTTAAAAGATGCCAAGACCCATCTATGCAGAACTGATTAGAAGGGCAGGCCTTAGCTTACAGGTAATTTGGTCATACATGCAAATTTTTAATTTTATTTTACTTCCATTTACATCAACAAGGGCAGTAGAGGACCTTTGGTTACATATACAGAGCATTTATTTTAAACAAATTAAAATATTCTCTCCTTTGGTTTAAATTAAATCTGGACATTAAAATAATTTCACTGCAAACTCTATCCAAATGAATACTAAATCCAGAATTTGGACTAACAGGGAAATATAGTCATAATAAACTAAAATGCATGTGGCAAATAACTGGGCTTCAGATGTTGTTTAAATAACATCTTCTTTATGGATGATAAAAGAATTGCTTCTGAGATTTCCATTAGTAACCTTGCTCAGATGTTCACCAAAGGAACATATGGAATAAGTGTTACTGAAAACCTCTTGCCTGCCAAGAAAACTGGATGAATTAAGACTTGATTAAGGATCAGCACTTTTAATTAGCTTTGTTCGAGGTTTTGGTTGGCAGACAGGCACTATTAGTTTTTATATTTAGTGTAGTTACCACATACGGTCACTGTTAGTCTGCATATTAAAACTCCCTGTACAATTTTTGTGGAAAAAAAAAATAGCTGTATTTACTCAGAAAGCATATCTGTAAACAGTAAAGCTTCTGTCTCATTAGCTTCCTCTTCTGTCCTTGTCAGAGATTCCTGAAGGCATCTGTTTATTGTGTGGCCTTGAAAATTTTAGCTGAAGGAGGAAGGTTTTGCTTAGGTATCCAGTAAAGGTGCAAATATGCATGTAAAAATGGTAGACTTGACAGTAAACGGACTGCAATTGGTATCATATTTTCCTTTCATTCTCAGTGATATTTCCTTTTATTCTCAGTGATAAACTGCTATTTATTTTTTGTCTTGGTGTATATAATTCAGAACTGAGTGAAAGATTTCTATTGTGTTTTTCCTGCAAATATGCTCTTGTCCTGAATTTTTTATGCCAGCTTCAAGTTTTTAAATGTGTTATGAACCCTGTGAAAACCTGATCTATAATGGAAATCATAGCAGCAAGCTACCTGAGTTCCTTTTAAACTTTTTACGGTTAAAGCAACTTTTGAATTATTTTATTGCATTAAAAATATATAAAATGTCTAATCCTTTGGTTATTACCCAAATAAAACAGATTTAAGATCTTGATTCTTCACTGCTTACACTTTATTTTATCAGTTGTTATATGAAGCAGGTAAGAAATATAATGTTTCTGATCATCTCTTTACAAAGTGTGATAGCCCCAAGGTTCCAGAATCTGTTCAGCCAGACAGGGTTTTTCATACTCAAGATTTAATGCAAGCTTGCACCTGAGTCTTCAGCCTGGGAGGCTGCTATCTACTGCTCTTACATCTGTCTTAAAGCTCATTTCAGCCAGCAAATCAACTGTTTAGTGATGGTGTAAGCTGTTGCCTTTCAGCTGAAACAACTGTATGATTCAAAGAATATTGCCCCTTTCTGGTTCTCTAAAGACAGAGGTTAGTTCGGCTCACCTCACATTTAACAAGGCAGTTTAGCTTTCTGTGGGCATGGGAAAGAAGCACTCATGCAGGCAATGTCAGGTTTGTCTGAGAAGTAGTAATTAACAGGTGTGTCTCCTTTGACAAATGAAAAGAGTAGCTTGGGCCTCTCAGGTCCTGTCATGAAAGTAGCTCGTAATCCCTTCATTATCAGTGCATCCTGTGCTGTTGACATTGTAATATTTTAGAGACATTTTTAGAATAAATTAGACAGTAGAAATAAAAGTGGCATACCAGTCATGTGTTTTACGGATGGATATGAAATGTTTTTACTTCAGCTTTTCAGAGGACTAAATTGTACAAAGGAAGCATTCTTCTTGTGCCTACACTGAAATGGCTTGAAGGGAATAAGCTAAACAATTGGAAATAGCATAAACTTGTTCCTTTACATAAGCATTTTCTGTCTTCAGTTCCTTTGCCTATAACACTTTTCCTTTGCAAAGTACTGATTCAAAATTGTTCTCTGCAATGCAACATTGCTGTAGCTTTATTAGGTTCATAGACCTTATCCCAGATTTGCTTTGTGGTAAAAGCCTATACAATTTTCCTCCTTTTGTTGTTTCTAGTGTTCTACCACCTTAGTTCCTCTGGCACTCTGAACAAGGATCAATCTCTGTCTTGTAACAGAGTACCACATTTCATTATGGTCCCTACCAAGAAATGAATCTAGTGATTTTCATTATGTAGAATATGAGTGTGCATATACATAGTAAAGATGTTAGTGACTCATTGTTTTAGTTCAGCCCCGATGGGGACCAGACTACGCAGTCTCTCTCTCACTCCCCCCACTCTCCGAGAGAATAGGAGGAGATTTGGCAAACAAAAGAAAACCAGAAGAAAAAAAAACAAACACATGGGTTGAGATTGAACAAAAAGTAAATTTAACAGTAATGACAGAAGAAAACAAAACAGTGATGGAACACAAATACAGTACAATAGCTCACAACAGATATCCACATCCAGTCTCTTCCAAGTAGCAGGGAGACTCCCTTCAGCACCCTCCTCACTTACATACTGAGCATGATGTCAGATGGGATGGAATAGCCCTTTGGCTAATTTGGGTAAATTAACCCCAGCTGTTAGCTAATTAGTTAACTATCTCAGCCATAGGGGCTACCAGCTTCAGTTCTCCACCCAGCTCAGGTGAATATTAACTCTATCCTAGCCAGAACCAGGACACTCATGCTGACACTCTGATACTAATGCACAACATGAAGAGGATTGTCTGAAGCAAAAAATCCCCAAAACATCAGCAACAAAGGATATCTGTATTTTTGCCTTATATTATTGTTTTGATAATTGAGATTTGTGTCATGGCTTTCTACAGCCCTTAGCATAGGGCATTATGGAGTATGAGAAACCAATGAAGGAATTGAAAGGCACTAAGCTTGTATACCTCTCCAAAGCCACAGCAGACGGATGAGTGACAGAGAACACCGTTTTCACAAACTCAGGAGATCTTGGAAAGAGGAAAGCTATCACTTTCTCTTAATTACAGCTTTGGAGTAGAGACATAAAGTGAACTCCAGACAGTCACTGAAAGCTGAGTCAATACAGCCAATAGTTTCTAAGGCTCATTTTCTCTAAACTTCATTGCAAGTGAGACATCTGTGGCTGGTTATCTGAAAACCTCTCTAGACACCTTGGAATACCTTGATGAGTGGCTCAGTTTAGTTGTCTAAACAAAGGCTATTCTTGCCATTTCACACACTGGTGCATCCAGGGATGCACAAGGGATGGTAGATAGGACGCAAGGTGCTTGTGAGACCTGTGCCCTTCTGAGTAGCATCTGCAGGCTAATGTGAGAAGAGAAAATTATGAAGAATAGTGTGCAATACAGAGAAGTTAGCTTGTTTGCAATCTTAACCTTTTTATTTTCTGACACTGTAATCTCAAAAGAGTACTTCTGTCTCAAAGAAAAAGAACAAAAAGAAAAGAAGTCAAACAAAAAAGGATCTATGATTTAATATTTATTGACTGAAGGAGGCCAAAAAAAGATATCAGAGCTATCTAGTCTATCTCCCTGTAATATGGTCCCATGTCCAGGAATATCATTTAGCTTAGCAAGAAGGGTGCGTGTAGCAAAAGGCATGAAAAATGGGAATCTGATGCAGACACAGCAATATGTTTTGTGGAAATGTGAGAAAGAAATGAGAGGTGGCTGCAAGAGTGATGGGCAGTTAGAGGTAAGTGGATTTTCATGAGTAATGTTTGTTGACAGCATGCCCACTGATCTGAACATATATGGTTTTATTTATTTAAAAAAAGCGTGCTTGGACTAAAAGACCTTTTCCTTGAGTTGCAATAGTAGAGGCATGTTTAATACATCAACTTTTCCCCCCTGCCCCATCTGTATAGTTACTTTGATAAGTCCTTCATCATGAATAGTTAGATTCATTGCCTTCTCTTAGACTTCCATTTGCCAGTAGGGATTTTTAGGGACAGGTATATTCATAACTATCTGACAGAGAGAATACATTATAGCATTGATTTTTAAAAAGCATGAAGAGTAGCTTACCATCTGAAGTTACATAGAGGAGTCTTCATTGTCTATTTACTAAATTAACAAGATTATTTAAAATGTTTATTAGATTTAAAAAAAATCTTAAAACTTTGAGGCTTCAGGCAATTTTTCCAGGAGCTTGTAAATGTTGCAGAGAAACATTTCAGCTTATTATAGAGGGAGCTTTTCCTTGATGTGAAGTCAGCTCTGAAAGTGAAGAATTAGACATCACTGATGCATCTGGTTGTATTACCATGTTAAAAGGCTTCCTAGTGCCGATTGTGTGAGAATGTGTTGGAATGAAGCTCCATTTTTCCCTTTAATTAATATTACAGAGCATTGCTATATAAAGAAGTAAATTTACATTAATTACACTTCATAACACTTTTGAAATACAAATCTAAGAAATAATATTACACCATACACATACCAGCCCATGCCCCGCCTCGTTTTTTTTCCAAGCTACAGAATAGTGAAGTGGCAACACTGGGATATAAAAAGAAGAGACAACTGTGGATTTCTGTTATCTGTTTGTAAGACTGACAGGAAAGAGAAGCTTGAGGGAAGTCTGTGGGAATTTCTCCCTTGAAGACTTTTACTATGTCCTTGCTACTGATGTTTTTCAGAGAAAGCACTGTGGATAGGAGGCTTAGTTAAGTATGCGGTAATATGTTTTGTAAAGTCTCAAGAAGCAGAAATAAACACATATATCACTCAGCTACTCTTTTTCATGAGGTAAACATTCTAATATATAAGCTTATTTCTGTTCTTAATATGTCCATGAATTTTAGGATATTTTAAGGGTCATTTTATCCATAACAATAGAAAGAAGCTTTAACACAAGAATGAAGACAGTAGTCTCTTGTGCATGGCAAAGTACGTGCTGTTCCTTTGCAATACAAGAAGTGTAACATGATCGTGAGTCATGAATACAGGCCCAAGCTGTATGCTACATAATCCTTGCTTCTTGTTTCTGGAGCTCCCTGGTTAGAAAGCACTTAAGGAAGCGGCTCAGATTGGTCATCTAGTTCGACAAATATTTGGTTTTGGATATATAACAGAAAATGTACACTCAGATTGAAAATGTTAATGTGAAGCAAGTACTTAATTAATTCCATAATCATCAATAAGTGATTGGTAACTTTCTGCCTCTGCTGCTAATGGTGCTTTTAGTATTCATCTTGCATATAGAGCAGTACCAGATTGGATTCAACAGAATATTTTTAATGGCTTTGTCATCTGCAGTGAAAAGAATTCTCTGCATAGAGATTCAGAACCTTCAAAAGTGAGAACTTGTACTAGATAAGACATTATTAACTCTCATTATACTGCAAAAGGAATAAAATGCAAAAATTCAAGGTAATAAAAAAATGTGCTAATTATAAAAGTATTCAGAAGCCAAGAATCAAAGCTTGGGCAAACTTCAGACTAAACAAAGTGTGAAGTGAATTCTACTTCTCTGGAAATAAATTGCAATATTTCTATGATCATTCTAAATTGACAGAAATACAAATAATCAAACGGAGTAAAAAACATGATCACATCCTTCCCATATTGCACACGTGAATGCCAAACCAATTTAACGTGTGACTGTAAAAAATTTACATAAAGTAACTAAAATGTATTCTTTCCAAGGGTTATATTTTTTCATGCATAGTATGGGTAACACTTTTCTTTCTACTACATAATTGTAAATCTTGTGAAATGGAAGGAAGGAGATGGTTTCATTATCCAGTCATTACTGTCTCTCTCTGCCTGAGTCAGAGCCTCCGCAACCTATAAGATAGAAAGCAATGTTTTATCTTACAGCAAATGGAGAAAAATTATAAAACTTAAGGTATATGACAAATCATATAAAGCAGTATTAGACTGCAAATATTGAAAACAATCCACAGTCAATGCTGATGTTGACATGCATATTCACAATGAAAGCAAATAAGTGTTGAGAAACTGGAATCTATTTCCAGAAATAATAGCTAGAAAACTCTTGTATCCCTGCCTATCATAAGAATATTGTCTTTCATTTCAAGACAGATTGCACGAACTGCAAAAATAAGAAACTTATTTCAAAGAGAGAATTGTATTTCACAAAGGGTAGAAACACCCGATCTGATTTTCGTTACTACATGATTTTTCTAATTGGAACTAAAACTGCAAAGGAGCCCAGGAGTATGTGTTTCTGTTTCGTGATGCAACTGAGCCTCTATACTGCACAAAAGTAACAGATACACTTTTCTGAATACAAAAATCAGGTGGTTTATGGGAAATTTTTTAACACTGCTATGACCTAAAAAGAAAAATGTAAGTTATTGCACAGAGATTACAATTCCTCATTTTTTTTTTACTGAAGACTTGGAGGAATGTTTGTAAAAGTCACAAATTGATTCTTTGTGTGTTCTAAATATCTGAAGGTGTGGGACTGATCTTCATCAGGCTTATTTTGAGGAATACTTGTAGACTGGGAAATGACAGCATTAACAACATAAATGAATCTGAGTGATTCATGTAGCTGTAACATGTTGCTGCTTTAATTCCTGAATGAAGGAAAGCAGCTACATATTTCCTGTTACATTAGATTATACTGACTTTATTCAAAACACATATTTTGTTGTGTAGTGGAGACAGAAAATACCAAGACAATAAAATATTTCCCTTTCAACTTTGATATTCTCCTGTTATATCAAACATTAAAAACTACACTTCTCTTTATAACTTATGGATTTGTCTTTTCCAATATTATTTTTTAAACTCCGTACTAGGCCTTCAACTGACATTCAACTGATAAAATACATGAAGCAAGCAGAGCTACAATTATTTACTTTAGAAAAAAGATTTGAATGTTTGTGTTTGAACACTTTCATTGGGTTAATTTAAGCAGCATGGAGACCAGCAACTCAATGAATTGAGATCTCTTATATATAGGCTTACAGTTTTCATAGATCCAGTGTCATAGTTGCCAGCATCATGTGGATGTGTTGCATAACTGGGGCATTTCAAGTGGGATTAGTCATCTTTAGGTAGCTGAACTGAGCCCTAACTCTATAAAAATGAGGCATCAAGGGGCTGATTTGCTGCCATACAAAGGTACCTTGAGCTATCTGGGATATCTGACAGTATTCTGTCTCTTGTCCCACTGCGACTCCTGAAGATCACAGGTCTATCATTGCTCCTGTGCTGTCAGCCTCCTGTGGATATCCTAAAGGTGTGTCAGTGTCACTATACACCTATGTTGACTTAACTGAATTCTAATCTGATCTATATTAATTATCTTTACTTCTTTTATAGACAATGAAGATAGATGGGTAATTCCAGATGCCTATTCATCCTATCCTAGGATACATAGTGAAGAACAGCTGAATTAGTTTCTGATTTTTTTTTTTTTTTCAATGGAGGTCAATGGTCATTTTCAATGGTCATTTTTTCAGATGACCACATAAAAACAAATGAATATATATATATATTTTTTTGTATGAAATTAGATGAAGTTTCACCTTAAAAATCTATTCAACCCCAACAGATGCTCTTAATACCGAGGAAAACTCGGTATTAACTGATAGATCTTACAAGTACCATTGAAGTTAATGGAGAATTGGCATTTCACACCTGCTGAAGATTCCTTCTATAAACTTATTAAAAATTCCCTATTTGATCACTTATAATTTGATTGTATTCTCTTGGATGGTGCTATACAATCTTTTCACTCTTTTCTGTTATGTTTTATACATGTATCCAGTCAGTACTACTCTGTCATCCTCAAAGCAGAGTGTCTGTCTTCTTCTGTCTGAAATATAGTATTAAATACGTAATAAAATACACACATATAAATAACATTAGCCACTGTGTATAGACAATAACTAGTGATATACCTTGTTTGTATTTTAATCTTTTATCATCCTTTATCTTCTCCTGTTCTTTTGTAGAAGTCTAGAAAAGACTCAGTCTTTTCTACTTACTCATGGAGTAAGAGTGCTTACATGTCTGCAGCATAACGCACGTGCAGTTGCTCCATTGCCATATGGATCACATGTATTTTCCTCCTAGTCTGGGCTGTTAACTTTTTCCATCCTATTTCAGTACATTGATCATGCATTAGTTCTTCAATACCCACAAAGATCTGTAGGCACAACATTTTCTGCTAAAATCTGCTTTTTTAAATCCTCCAATTTTTACACAAGGTCTTGCTAACAAATACTGTGAGCCAGAGCTTTTGTTATTAAATATTATATGACTTAAGTATTAAAAGATATTTTGGTGTTTATCTGCTTTGGTGCCACAATACCTTTGCAGGTTTTGACCTGCATTGTGTTGCATTATTTCTCTGTGCTCTGAGTGTTTTCAAAGCTGAACAATCCAATTGCTTTTATTGATGTATTGAATAGTCTGTTTACACCTGCAATCTGTAATCCCAGCCATTAGCCATGATATTATATATGTGAAAACCATGTGGTGTGTGTCATTTATTAATAGCTTTTGAAAATTTGCAGAAATTATATATTCATATGCTAACTGGTTACTCTCCTAAAACAAAGAAACAACAGCAGCAACAAAAAAAAAAAAAAGTCTTTTCTAAAGAAGTTTCTGAACAATGCTAAACATTCCAAGGAAGTACCAGAATCGTTTTGTACCTGATGACCTGCACTCATTAGAATATTCATTAACTCTACCAAATTCTCAGCTCTAGAATGAGACACTTTAAGTAAGTGTAGTTGCCATAGATTCCCTCTAAAATCAGTCAATGGAGGAATGCATAGACAGTGAGAGGATGTCAGAGGAGAGCAGTCAGAGGTCTGTGAGAGATCTCTAGTAGAGGGTTTATTTATGACTTCATCAACAGGCTAATAAATTCAACTACAACTAGTGCAGCAGCTGAACATATAATAACAGCTGGGATGCTACCAAGAGGCTTCTTAATCAGTCTGTGCTTTGTCTCTGTTTTTGAGAATCTAATTGTTAAATATTCTCTCTCTGAAATAGGACTATATACATGAATATATGTAAAATTTCCTGTTTATTTGAACTGTCTATATAGATCAATTTCATAATGAAGGAAATGTCTGGAGGAATGTTGGGTTTTTTTGTTTTGTTTTGGATTTGGGGTTGTTTTTATTTTTTTTTTTGCTAGTATCGTCTGTATTTGACAGGGCCTCATCAAAGAATGAGAGTCAAGGAGACTTGGAAAAAAGAGACTGAAAATCTGAGACACATTTAAAACCAGATGTGAAATGTTTCCTTTCATATAGACTTTATAATAAACTGTGCTTCTCAAGCCAGTGTCATAGCATTGTCACAGAGCATAGACTTTAATATTGATTATTTGCCATGAGGTCCTCTGATATGGTCATTTTAATCGGATGTGTTTTATTTTATACAAAACAGGTGAATGACATACTATACACACTAAACACTGGAAATTCAAAAGATGTTTGGATTTCAAGGCTTAAGAGGAAAACCAGTATTATCCGCTAAACCAATACATTTACAGGTTAATGGGTAAAACTAGGTTATTATTTTCTAAGTATTACAAAAAAAAAAGCATTATCCAAAGATCCCATTCCTTTTAAAAAAATATATTAGTACAATTTACTAGAAAGAGAAAAAAAGAACAAAGAGAAAACAAGTCTGTACATACATGCACATCAATTCAGGAGATACTGGAACCTTCTAAATATTGCAATATCTTTATTGTCAAATTATTTCCATGTAGAAATAAAAATCTTCCTTTTTCTTCCTATCCCCACTCCTGCCTCCTCTTTGCTTCTTTATTCCTTGACTTTAGGAGAAGAAAAAGAAATGTATAAGATGTGTTCTACACCCCATCCTCTGACACTCATTTGGGCCTTACAGAGAGAGAGCAGTGGGCAAGACCCTACTCCCATCATCAATGGTCCTTCAGGGTTCCTGTACTTGGTCTTGTAAAGAGAGGGGAAGGCAAGCAAAGGAGGGATTGTTGTGTGGTTAGGTGTTAGCATCTAGTTGTGTCACTCATTTCTCCCCGTGTAAACAAACTGCAACAGTTTCGGGACTTGCTGTCACTGTATTTACTCATAAGGAACATCTTCCTGACCTCTGTGGAAGCCCAGATTCCCTCTAAACTTAGAACTAGAGTTTACTGAAGCATTTTGCAATAAAAATAACCAGTGGGAAAATGGGAAATAAAATTTCTCTCATAACTATATGTTTGAATGATATTTTGAGTTTGAAAGAACAAAATCAGACAATTAAACAGAGCTTGAATTTTGAAATCAACAGTTTTGGTTTCTGAAGAATGCAGAATAAAAACAGTAATTTCAGTGTGCCCAAATTCACTTTGATCAAAACTACCAAAAGTTTATGTTTCAACATCCTTATTTACAAATTTCTGGAATGCACAAGTTCCTAAAACAATTTATATATATATATACACACACACTTGCTGTGCCTGCAAGTCAAAATAATTTCAAAATCTCCAGGGTAAAGAAAATCTAACTTTTCAAAACAATTTTGAATAGCAATACTCACTTTCCAACTATTCAGTTTCTGTAGGAGAACTTGCTAGATGAAGGCAATGTATCGTATCCTGGACATACAAAAAGAACTGTAGTGCCACTTTTAATCAAACTTCAGAGCACTTAAATAGGTCAATGAAGATAACTTTCAATTTTATTACACATTTAAGTTGTTCCTAAAATAGGTCCTGAAGGTCTCAATTCATACCACCATAAAAGATGCTTAAGATCTCCAAAATGTGGCTTAGAATATCTTCAGCCATTTTATTCATAAAGGAAAAAGAGGTGGATAAAGATGGAGAAAACATTTACATGATTTCAGTTAGAATAATCACTTTTGCAAGTCTTTTCAAAGGAGAATTTCCATTGGGTCAGCTTTCCCCTGATTTTCTTTGGTTGGAGAGAAATACATACCACCATTTCATGTTCTAAAAAAAAAATAACAGCTGAGCTGTGACACTGTCACCACATTTTTTTCAGCCACTGAGAACTCAAAAAAAACCACAGCAACAAAATAATAAAATAAATAATAAAATAAAAAAAATAATAAAATGTCTCAGAGTTCAGATCCCAAAGGAAGTCTAAGACCAAGTGCTATGAAACGAGGAGGTGGCCACTCACCTAAAGAGAGCAGGGCAGGCTGCTGTACATTGAATAGTGTGGATAAGACCTATTGCATCATTAAGCCTGGGTCCAGGGATGACTTCTAGGAGCAGATGCATTCAAGAGTGTAAAGGTAACCAAAAAGTCTTCACTCATGTTGTTTACCACAGAACAAGGAGGTTTTTCTTTTCTGGGAATGAGTATACTGGCCATTTTAGTAGCCCAATATCAATGGCCCAGTATCGATCATCAGCTCCTGATAGAAGATCTTGGAAGAAATTGTAGTAACCTGAGAAAAGCAGATCATATTTCCCTTGTGAAATAAGACAGGTCCTTATTTCAGTATGCATAGTTTCTAAAAGTAGAGACTTCTTTTGTTAGTTTTTATCTCTTGTGGACGCATATCGTCTCATTTGCACAGTGTTTAAAAATTACAAATATTACATTCTACTAGAGTGTATAATTCATGCAAAAATTTGCTGTAATCATAAAATATTATCATGATAACTTTTAAAGGATCAGTGCTTATTTTTTCTAGTACCATATTTTGTCTAATTAAAAAAAATAATCTCCAATTCTCAGGAATTATTATTCTAATCCTGTGTCTTTTTTAAAGAGCTCATGAACACAATGAGATACTCCAGGGAATGAATTATGATTATGAACTAATAATGAAATATCTAGGAGGTTGCTGACATTCTGTCTTCTGCTTTCTATCTAATAATCTCCAGCATATGTCACTAGAATATCATAATGACCTCCCTGTTGTGCTGTTCTGCCTGAACATTAAAAGCAACAAAATTATACAACAGAAAGAAAAGACAATAAAATATCAAGAAATGTAAGTTTCCAAAACATTAAAAAACCCCAAATAATTATTCCTATTCTTCAGAATAATGACTTCCCTTGTGAATCTAACATGAGAGAAGTGACAAATACTAGCCACATCGACCAAGTCCCTCGAGTAGCAGAAGGCAAAAGCTGGGACTGGGAGAATGAAGAACTGCCCACTGTAGCAGAAGACTGAGTTCGAGACCTGTTCCATCTAAGGAACCTGAAGGTGCATAAGTCCATGGGGACTGATGAGATGCATCCATGGGTTCTGAGGGAACTGGCAGATGAAGTTGCCAAGCCACTATCCATCATATTTGAGAAGTCATGGCAGTCTGGTGAGGTTGCCGATGATGGGAAAAGGGGAAACAACCCTCATTTTTTAAAAAAAGGGAAACAAGGAAGACACAGGGAACTACAGGACAGTCAGTCTCACCTCTGTGCCTGGAATGGTCATGGAGCAGATCCTCCCAGAAAAAAATGCTAAGTCACATGGAAAGAAAGAGATGGTTGGTTACATGCAACACAGCTTCAGTAAGGGCAAATACTAATTTGGTGACCTTCAATACTCTACAGCATTGGTGAAAAAGGTACGACCAACTGATGTCATTTGTCTGGACTTGTGCAGAGCATTTGATACTGTCCCACACAATATCCTTGTCTTTGGACACTGGAGAGACATGGATTTAAATGATGGACCACTCGGTGGATAAGGAATTAAGTGGATGGTCACACTCAAACAGTTGTGGTCAACGGCTCAATACCCAAGTGGAGACGGGTGATGAGTGGCATTCCTCAGGGGTTGGTATTGGGCCCAGCACTGTTTAACTTCTTTGTTTGTGACACGGAGAGTGGAATAGAGTGGACCCTCAGCAAGTTTGCAGATGACACCAAGCTGTGTGGAGGAGGGAAGGGATGGCATCCAGAGGAACCTTGACAGACTGGAGAAGTTCAATAAGGCCAAGCGCAAGATTCTGTACATGGGCTGGGGCAATCCCAGTACAGATACAGGCTGGATGGAGAATGGATTGAGAGCAATTCTGAGGAGAAGGACTTGGGAGTGCTGGTGGATGAGAAGCTCAACATGAGCCAGCAATGCACGCTTGCAGTGCAGAAAGCCAACTATATCCTTGGCTGCATCAAAAGAAACGTTGCCAGCAGGTCAAGGGAGGTGATTCTGCCCCTCTACTCCACTCTCGTAAGACCCCACCTGGAGTACTGCATCCAGTTCTGGAGCCCCCAGTATAAGAAGGACATGGATCTATTGGGGAGAGTCCAGACGAGGGCCATGAAGATCACCAGAGGACTGGAGTACCTCTCCTATGAGGACAGGCTAAGAGAGTTGAGGCTGTTCAACTTAGAGAAGAGGAGGCTCTGAGGAGACATAGTGGCCTTCCAGTGCCTAAAGGAAGCTTATAAGAAAGATGGGGAGAAACTCTTCAGCAGGGCCTGTTGTGATAGCACAAGGGGTATTTTTTTTTTTTTAATAGAAGAAAGCAGATTCAGACTGGACATAAGGAAAAAAAAATTACAATGAGAGAGGCGAAATACTGGAACAGGTTGCCCAGAGAGGTGGTGGATGCCCCATCCCTGGAAACATTCAAGGCCAGGTTGGATGTGGCTCTGAGCAACCTGATCTAGTTGAAGCTGTCCCTGCTCCTTGCAGGAGGATTGGACTAGATGACCTTTAAAAGTCCTTTCCTACTCTAAGTATTCTATGATTCTATGATTCTGTATGTCTGAAAATGAAAACTGAACTACAGTTTGTGTAAGATAAATATTACATTAAATAATGAAGTTTTATTAATTCATAAAAGTAAGCCATTTTTTTACTGTCTTAATAGCACTAGGAAAAGCAATGGTACATGCAACAGAATAATAAATACTGCATACTTCATATAAATAATTCTATATGAGTGTTGACAGTATTAGCAATTTGTATTATTCCAGAATTATCTACTTCTTTTTCAGTAATAGTGAACTGAAAGATTTTGCTTCAGAACCATTCTATGTCCTACGAGCAAACATGTTAAAAAACTGCATGCACACCTACATAAACGTACACACGTGCACACATATATGATTTTCTTAATTAACCACATATTGGAAAGACTAAATCTTAGCCTGTTTTATACCCAGAGCATTGAAAGTAAATGCTTCCAAGTAGGAAATGTTACTTTTAGATGGTGATGAAAGGAATTTCCTAATGAATTATGGAAGGAAAACAGTATGCAGTGCAAATATAGCAAGAAAAACATTCTTGAATATAAATTATGGAGAAATAGTAGATAATATGGCAAAGCAGTAATATTTTGACCTTTAAGAGCCCAAAGGATATGCTGGACATTTGCTGATTTCAGGGAATTTTTATAATTGTATTTGCACAGAAGATTCCAAAGAGCAGCAGGATCTGGCTTTTCTGATAGCTAACAACAGGATTAGTGGAAGTACCTATGAAGAAAAAAAATATCTCTATCAGATACTTAAAAGACAGGTTGCACTGGAAAAAAAAAACCTCATCAAACAAGCAAAGAAAAAATAAGTTCCTTAACTAGAATGGTTGAGCAAACCTGTATTGAAGATTTGTCAGATGTAATAATAGAGAAAATAAATTGATGCATAATTGTCTGTAGTAGCAAATAGTACCCTTGGTTTTAGTTTTAATGTCAGCTCATAATGCAGTTTAGGGCCTAATGGTATTTTGATGTACCAAAGTAAAAAGTTAAAATGTATGCTATCTGCAAATAAGTACACTTTGGTTACTGTGAAATTGATAACCAAATGAAATGTTGCCTATCTAAATCCCTGAAGTGAGTATGACTGTATAAAATTTACAGTTTGGTTGTTTTAGTTTGGTTTTTTTTTTTTTTAAGAACTAGGGACTATCTCACTGTAGAAGAAAACAAATGGCTCATTAGGCATTAACAGAGAGGGGAATTTTTAATGAAAAATGATCATATGGGAAATCAAGATTACATAAATGGATGTATACATTTCAGTGTGCGTGTATATTTGCACATTTGACTTTATACAAATTTAAAAACAATTATAAATATTTTACTCATAGACTCAAAAAACAGAAAAATCCAGTATGCACTGGGATGAATATATAAAATTTAACTATTAAAAATACAAAACCAAGTTTCTTGCAGAAGAGTCCTACTCTATTCATGATCAAGTCAAGTGCGACAAGGCATGTAGGTGATATTGACCTCTAGGAGTGCTTATGAAAGTAGAGTTTGATACACAAATTTCAACTAATTTTAGCCATCCCTTCAACATGAACAACACAAGAAGGTCTTCCTTCCCCAGGAAATTTGTAGTGGAGATAAAAACATCTTTCCACATTTCTAAGTATCTAAAGTGTATAATTACTGTTAAACTAATTGGTAACTATTACTTTCTCAGAAGCAATATTGAAGCTCTAAAAGTTAGTGCTTCTAGGTATGCTATTAAACTGGAGTATCAGCATGACAAGATGCTCATCTCTCCTCTAGAGTCCTGATTGAAAAGGATACTGTTAAATTACTTGCTACCTACAAACCTCAACCTCAACAATTTCATATTCTGCAAAAAATAGTTATTTCCTAGTAGCTTATTCAAATAATCTTTGACAGGGAGCTCTCCATGTTTTTGCTCAAATGAAGCTGAGAAACAGTAACTCAAGTGGACATACAGCAAGTTTCCTGTATGTTTTCCTTAGGACTGGAAACGTAAGATAAGCAGATGAAGGAAATCTGTCTGTGGGATATGTGGCACATACGAGACACATGAAGGTTTGAAAGGTTCTACATATCCAAAGACTTGTCACTAAGACTATTAACCTTGGAGAGATGTGACTAAAGAAATAAAAGTTACTAGAGGACTGCAGTAGGTTTGGGAATTTTTCTGTCACTCAATGGTATGACTAGATGACTATCCTTGATATTCTGTGTTGAGCCTAATTTGATCTGGGCTTGCTAAGGAGACAGATTTTTTTTTTTTTCCCCTTACCTTTTCTTATGATGTTTCTTTCTGGAAGAATTTTTTTTTTGGTCACTTTAAGAAACATTTTATTAGTTGGGATACTCTGCTCAATTGGCAACCAGCTTTCTACAGTTACATTCAATAATTAGTCAACACCACTTAGGGAATGAGAAACTGAATAAAATAAGATCTTGTATGCTGTAGAATACTACCTTCTTAGAACAGTGGCTCTGATTTTCACATGAAATTTTGTTTAAGTGAAAACCTGTCACCTTCAGTATGAGGGTGGCATTCTGAATTTTATTTCACCAGTCAGCAAAAAAGTTTTAGTTAAGTCTATAGCACTGTCTTTTACATAAGAACATTTTACAAACATTGAGGGATTTCTGTTGTTTTTGAAATAGCTTTTGTGTGTGTGTGTGTGTATGTACTAAAATGTTGCTGTGAAATTGTAAACCCTCTTCTGACTGTTATAGTTTTACCCTCAGTATATCAGACAATATTTTTTTTCTGATAAATACTGAACAAAATACTTTAAAATATTGAAAACAGTGCCATCTGCTTGCTCAGTGTGAAACACATTACTACTTAGCCTAGTTAGTAGTGTACTTATGATTTTACAGTAGCTAATTTTTTTTTTCTATTTGCAATAAATTTGTAGGAAAAGCTTCCATAGTATCTCCTAAATGAATTACAATTACTGAAGGCAAATGTAGTAAGAAAGATTGAAATAGATTCTAGATGGATAATGGATTTACAGCAGCAAAAAAAATACAGAACTCTGGCTACGCTTTGAGTCAAACTTCAAATAGTTCCAAACTTCAAATAGTTCATTTCATACATAGAATATATTAAATTGGTGTGGCTGTTAATTAAAGATCATTCCTTCCAACCTGTTTTAACTCATCACATGTGAAGGAACAACTAACAAAGGCTACCAAAACAATACTTTTGATTTCTTTTTGTGTTAAGCCGTTGCTTCAAGAAGGATAGTTGATAACTCATTGCTGGATTCATTCTTTTGCAATTGGACATCTGCAGGTTGTAATCTCTGACTATGAGAGGTGTTGTTTTTCAGATTGTCATAGAGCCCTGAAGATATTATGTTGGCTTCTTTTGAACAAGAGATCAGCTGCAGAATTCTTCTGTCATTGCACCTCACCATTGCACTGCAACAGAGGACCAAATCAAGGTAAAAAACCTCGTTGTGTTAGCTAGAAAACAGATACGCAATAAAAAACGTGTACGTCCTACCCAGAAGTACTTACAGCCTGTCCTTTGACAAGGTTGAGCATGTAGATCATCTAATCCAGCCCCCCCCCAATGATGAGAGACATCTCCAATTAGATCAGGTTGCTCAGGGCCCCATCCAACCTGGCCTTGAACGTTTACAGGGATGGGGCATCTACCACCTCTCTGGGCAACCTGTTCCAGTGTTTGATCACCCTCATTGATGATACAAGTGGAACAAGTTGGAGACAGGGAGAGACAAAAGTTAAAATTAAACAGGAAAGTTTTCAGCACAGTTCTGTGCAGACATTGCCACAGAGATGCTTTATAGCACAGCAGCAATCCTAGCTCCTAGACTAAATATCTTCCCTGTCTTTAGGGGTGATATGACAGACAGTATGAGAGTATTTAGGAGGAATTCAAGTTGGTGAGTGAAGATAATTTGCACTGCAAAAATTTAGGAAAACCCAAGCAGAGTTTCACTTCACAGAAATCATACTGCTAAAACAAGAGTGGCCCAGAGAATAAAAAGAAGGTAGCCATGCTTCTGACATGACTATTTTTAAGTTAAGAAAACCAGAAGGAAACTCAGTGTCTTAAAGCAGCATTTCAGCATCTGTAAGGTAAGTTTACTTCTAAAAGAGTAGAGAGGTGGCCTAAGGAATTCTAGTATTTAAGACTGATGGGAAAGACTGAACTGTAAAGAAAACTGAAGCAAGTCTCCAGGGCCTGCATCTATGAAAGAGAACCCCAATGTGACCCTTTTGTCACAGCTTTGTATAGACATAAGTGATAGGACCCTTCATTGTAGCCAGAGCATTGAGATGGATCTGATTATGTTTTTTCCTCTAAGAGTACACTCTTCAGCAAAACAGCACCTAAACCGAAATGCTAAGTTTTGTTATGACAGATATTAGAATAGTGACATCCTAACTGAAGAGTTTTGCTGAGTAGACAGAATAAAAGTAAAGTACACTGAAAATAAAGCCCACCATCTGTGCACTGTGCCCTTTTCTTCAGTCTTACTCACATCAACAGCTTTCCGTGTTTCCTGGGCTTCCATAAACTCTCTCATATACTTGACATCTGTTCTGTGACATTCATTCTCCTAGTGTAATACTGTTCATGTCTGTGGATGACATCAAGAACTCATTTTTATTTGTATTCATACACGGTCATCTCCTCAAAGATCATGTTTGTTTAGAAAATTGTTTTGTTTTGCTTTTCCTGAAGATTCTTCAAACCAGTTGAAGTATGCAATATTGCTGTATTATTAGATGTGATTTTTGCAAATAAAGAAATAGGGAAAACATGTCTCTGATGACATACCAATAGTCTGAAGATGAAGAAAATTAACAAAGTCCCACTGATTGTTCAAAATTCCTGTTTCTGAAAGACACATTCTTGATTTCAGAAGCTCAAAAACTTTATCGGTTAGAAATATTTTTTGGTATTTGGTGCTGCTTCTGTAATGAAAAACATAAATCCAGCTTGCTCAGATAATTAAGAAAGGTTTATATGGTTGTTTAATATCAAAAGTCACAACTAGCTGAGTAATTTCACTCCCGCAATTAAGAGTTATAGTTATTAAAATCCATTCCTGACTCAGATCAATTTGCTGGAAAGGGTTTGAGATTAACAGAGAAGGACAAATTTTCAAAATTGGCTGCAGTCCTTGGTAGCTTCTGTCTTGGCTGTCTAAACTCAAAAGCATTTATTTTTATTCCTTTTTTTTTTAATTATTTTTAAAGTTAAACTTCCCCCTGCCCCTATCTGTGAAATCTTATAGGAAATGCTTCCACACTTCATTATAGGTCTTTATCAACTGAATGAATTTAACTATTGTCTAGAGATGACAGAAGATATTTTCTGATCTGAATTAGACAATTTTTTTTTTTAAATCTAATTTTCTAGCATTACACAGTACTTTTTGGACTAGAATAGTAAAATACTGGGATTATTTTAGGAACTACAACACTATTCTTAATAAGTTGGAGTTGAAAAAGCTGTCAGAAAAAAAAAACGCATAAGGATGGAAACAACATTAAAGAGTTTTTGAGGGTTAAATAGATTTATACTTTCCTTTTATATATTCTTTTCTAAACACACACAGAAACAAAAGTTTTTTAAACTAATGTTAATTTTGGATGCAACAGAAACACAATTTTTACTTGTATGTTATCATGATCGTTTTCCAAATGAATTCAGAAAAAAATTTTCCACTGGATGTATTGAGTGGTCCTATTTCAATGTTTTATTAGCTAGTTGATTGACATTTTAAGATGAGGCCATGCAGTGTTTCAAGGTTTTTATATGACATAATATCAACTGAGATGGTGAAGTCTTTGATAAGACGAACTCCTTAACATATTATAATGTTATATAACATCTGTTACATCTGATACTAGTTTTAAAATACATTGTTAATCTAATGAGATGAAAAGAGGAAGGCTTACTCTAATCATAGAGTCATAGAATGGTTTGGGTTGGAAGACACCTCTCTTTAATGGTCATCCAGTCCAACACCCCTGCAGTGGGATGGGATACCTTCAACTAGATCAGGTTGCTCAGGGCCCTGTCCAATCTGGCCTTGAACATCTAGAGGGATGGGGCATCTACCACCTCTCTGGGCAACCTGTTCCACTGCTTCATCATAAAAAATATCTTTTTTTTTGTGTCTGCTATTAATCTACCCTCTTCTAGTTTAAAACCATTACCATTACCATTACCCCCTATCACAACAGGCACTGCTGAACAGTTTCTCCCCATCTTTCCTATAAGCTCCCTCTAGGTACTGGAAGGCTGCAATAAGATCTCCCGATAGCCTCCTCTTCTCCAGGCTGAACAACCTCATCTCTCAGTCTGTCTTCATAGGAGAGGTGCTCCAGCCCTCTGATCATCTTTGTAGCCCTCCTCCTGACCTGCTCCAACTCAGGAGCGATGTATATCAATGAAGTGCAGATCGAGCGAAAACACCAGGAGGCCTGCATGGACGAACAAGGAGCTCCTGGACCAAGTGAAAATAAAGAAGGAAGCCTACAGAGGGTGGAAGCAAGGACAGGTAGCCTGGGAGGATTACATAGAGGTTGTCTGACTGGCCAGGGATCAGGTAAGGCAGGCTAAAGCCCTGACAAAATTGAATCTGGCCAGGGACGTCAAGGACAACAAGAAAAGCTTCTGTAAGTATGCTGGGGACAAAAGGAAGTCCAGAGAGAATGTAGGCCCTCTTTGAAAGGAAACAAGTGAACTGGTTACCTGGGACATGGAGAAGGCTGAGGTGCTTAATGACTATTTTTGCCTTAGTCTTCACTGAGAAGGGTTCTGTCCACACAACACAAGTTGTGGAAGGCAAAAGCAGGGACTGGGAGAATGACAAACAGCCCACTGTAGCAGAAGAGCAGATTCGGGAACATCTGAGGAACCTGAAGATGCATAAGTTCATGGGACCCGATGAGATGCATCTGTGGGTCCTGAGGGAACTGGCAGATGAAGTTGCCAAGCTGCTGGTCATCGTATTTGAGAAATCGTGGCAGTCAGGTGAAGTTCCTGCCTACTGTAAAAAGGAAAACATTGCATCCGTTTTTAAAAAGGGTAGAAAGGAGGACCCTGGGAACTACTGACCTGTCAGTCTCACCTCTGTGCCTGTGAAGATCATGGAACAGATCCTCTTAGAAGCTATGCTGAGGCACATAGAGGACAGGGAGGTGATTCAATACAGTCAGCATGGCTTCACCAAGGGCAAGTCCTGCCTGACCAACCTAGTGGCCTTCTATGATGAAGTGACTACATCAGTGGACAAGGGAAGAGCTACGGATATTGTCTACCTGGACATCTCTAAGGCCTTTGACATGTTACTCCACAACATCCTTCTCTCCAAATTGAAGAGAGAGAGATTCAATGGGTGGACTGTTTGGTGGATGAGGAATTGGTTAAACAGTTGCATCCAGAGAGTAGTAGTCACTGGCTCAATGTCCAGATGGCGGTCGGTGACGAGTAGTGTCCCTCAGGGGTCCATACTGGGACCAGTACTGTTTAACATCTTCATTAATGACATAGACAGTGGGATCAAGTGCACTCTCAGCAAGTTTGCAGATAACACCAAACTGAGTGGTGCAGTCAGCATGCCTGAGGGATGGGATGCCGTCTAGAGGGACTTGGACAAGCTCGAGAAGTGGACCCATGTGAACCTTATAAGTTTCAATAAGACCAAGTGCAAGGTCCTGCACCTGGATCAGGGCAACCTCTGGCGTCAGTACAGACTCAAGGATGAAGGGATTGAGTGCAGTCCTGCCGAGAAGGACTTGGGGGTACTGGTGGATGAAAAGCTGGACATGAGCCCTCAATATATGCTGAAGTCCAGAAGGTCAATTGTATCCTGGGCTGCATCAAAAGAAACACGGTCAGCAGGTCGAGGGAGGTGATTCTACCCCTCTACACTGCTCTTGTGAGACCCCACCTGAAGTACTGCATCCAGCTATGAAGCCCTCAGCACAGGAAAGACATGGACCAGTTGGAGCGAGTCAGGAGGAGGGCCACGAAGATGATCAGAGGGGTGGAGCACCTCTCCTATAAAGACAGGCTGAGATAGTTGGAGTTGTTCAGCCTGGAGGAGAGAAGGTTGTGGTGAGACCTTACTGGGCCTTTCAATAATTAGAGAGGGTCTACAAGAAAGATGGGGAGAAGCTTTTTTATAAGACCTGTTGTGACAGGATGAGGCGTAATGGTTTTAAACTAAAAGAGGGTAGATTTAGAGTAGACATAAGGAAGAATTTTTTTACAGTTAGGATGGTGGAACACTGGAACAGGTTGCACAGAGAGGCAGTAGATGCCCCATCCCTGCAGACGTTCAAAGCCAAGTTGGATGGGGCTCTGAGCAACCTGATCTAGTTGAAGATATCCCATCTCACTGCAGGGATGTTGGACTAGATGACCTTTAAGGGTGTTGTAGTTCAGGCCTGATCAGTACCAGACTGCGCAGTCTCTCTCTCACTCCCCCCACCCTCCGAGAGAACAGGGAGAGAAAATATAAGGAAAAATGGCTCGAGGTTTGAGATAAGGACAGGGAAAAATCCTTAAAGTTACCGTCACGGGCACAACAGACTCAACTTGGGGAAAACTATTCATTTATTACTACAAACAGCAGGATAATGAGACAGAGAACAAGATAACCTCCCCCCACCCCTCCCTCTTCCCAAGCTTAACATTATCTCTACTACCTTCCCCACCCCGGCGAGCGGCACAGGGGGGAAGAGGGAATGGGGGTTGCAGACAGTTCATCACATGTTGTTTCACGCCGCTGCTTCATGGTTGGGGGAAGAACTCCTCGCATTCCTCCCCTGCTCCGTTGTGGGGTCCCACCTCTACGCCACAGTCCTTCGTGGAACTGCTCCGACGTGGGTCATCTCTTCCACGGAGTGCAGTCCCTCTAGAACAGCTGTCCCAGTGGGCCCTCCACGGGCCACAGCTGCTCAGGCATCCACCTCCCCCAGTACGGGGTCCTTCACGGGCTCCAAGTGGATCTCTGCTCCTCCGTGGACCTCCATGGGCTGCAGGGAGACAACCTGCTCCACCATGGTTGTCACCACAGGCTGCAGGGGAATCTTGGCCAGGAGCCGCATTACTCCTCCCCCTCCTTCTGAACTGACCTTGGCGTCTGCAGCCGTTCCTCACAACAGGCTGGTAGATGTCTCTCAGGATCTTTTTTTACATCTTATTCACTTTTCATCTCCTTTCCACTTCTTGCAGCCGGGCTGGACTGAGTCGGGCCCAGTCGGCTGCCTGGCGAGAGGCCAGAGGGTGAGGCCTGCAAGGCCCATGAGGCCTGCGCCTCCCCCTCTGCGCCTCTGCCCCCGCTCAGCTTCTTCACATCTTCTCTTCTCTCTTTTTTTTCTGTTTTCCCCTTCTTAAATACGTTATCTCAGAGGTGTTATCACGGAACATTCTGCTACCAATCGGCTCGGCCTTGGCCAGCAGCAGGTCCGCCCTAGGCCTGGCTAAGTCCCCTGAACAAAGGGGAGCAACTTCTAGCAGTTTCCTACAGGAGCTACCACCTTAGGCCCCCCCCTCACTAAACAAAACCACGACAAAGGGTCTCTTCCAATCTAAACCATTTTGTTATTCTATGTTTTCTGTGCTAGAAACAGTTTTCAAATTATTAGGAGAGTCTTCAGTAAGGACACAGCCCACAACTGACAAAAAAACCCCATGTTTTCACATCCAGCTGTTTCTTCAAACTGAAACCTGCACAAAGTTTGACTCAGAAAAACTTGTGAAACTTTTCTTTTTTTCCCTCCCTTGATTATCTCTGACTAGCTAGCATTTGCATTGCCAGTAATTTTTTTTTGGTGAAATATATTCACCAATGAAAAGGTTCTGTCTCAGTATGACATATGTACTTTCTTTAAGATACTCAGAGATGGAGATTACCACATTGCTGTGTTTGTTTTAATAGTGTATTTTAATTCTGTCAAAGAGGACTCAAGCTTTTTGATTATTATCTAAATAAAAATCAAACTCTTCTTCACCTTTTTTTTATGCATCACTAGACCAATTTCAGAAAATTTTCTGAAATGCTTACAAAAAAATCAAACGTCATCAATCAGTTGCAGTAGACGAAAATTGGCTTCTGAAATCTTTGAAGTCTGCCAGTTTATCATTAATTCAAACAGTATAAATTTATTTTATTTGTATGAAAGCTATCCCATGATCCAGTAAAGCACCTAAGGCTAGAATCAGAAAGAATTAGGGATCCAAAGGATAATTTAGACAAAATTGAGCTAGTAAGGCTTATAATCTAAAATAAATTTAAAAATAAAACTAAAATCCTTCCTTCACTGCTGGTGGTTTGACATTAACAGTCTCTAGGAGCACTATGTTCTTACGCAAACAGAGAAGTACTCCAGTCTAAATATCTCCCAATCTCTTTTCCATTTGTGCCTGACCTACACCAAGGAACTAGGGGTTCTTCTGTGTAAATCCCCATACCTAACTGGAAGATGCAACCTAAGTTGCAATGGATATATAGGGTATGTGCTGGTCTAAGGAGAGGCAAGATATATTTAATGTTTCTTGAAGATTTTAATATATCATATTAAATCATATTATATCATATATCATCCAATACATGATGTTAGGTACACTGTATATCTCTGTTCCTCCTCAGATAGGTGTGCTAGCTTTCGAGGACTGCTCCTGTATTTGCCAACTGGAAGTTAAATTTAAAATGCACAAGTACTTTTCCTAGCAATGCTTGGAAGTCAGGTTTCTCCTCCCAGGCAGTGCCCAAATCACTAGAAGGTATAAACTCAGCCTATTCCTCAAGTTATTTTCTTCTATCCCCTTCTGAAGTGGGAACTTCCAGGAATAAGTTGATGGATCTGTTTCCAGTTATAGAAGGTCTCTATCACTATCTGTTTCCCTATTATATTCTGTAGAAGTGAATGGTAACAGTTTATACATACTTGCATATGAAAAAGTCACCATACCCATTTCAGTGCCATTATATAATGAAATTCTAGTCATGCATTTTATAGTGAAGCCATTGGAAAATGATTACCTTCAATAAATGTAAGAACATGATATGACTTCATGCTATTATAGAAAATTCTATCTATTTCCATTTCTTAACTCTTATCATTTCTAAGATAGAAAATGAAAATTAAATTCTACTGGATATCTACAAAGATTTTGGAATGCAACTATCAGGTTACATTTAATCTCTTGCTGTGAAGAAGATGCAGAGTGACCTAAGGGAAAAGACAGAAAAAGGCTACAGAGGCTAGTGACCTGCATGAATTCATACATGAAGTATTGTGAGCCCCTTCCAAGACCCCCATTGTAGGAAAAAGAGTATCATTAGTTTGCAGTAGAATAATTCTTGCAGCCAACCAGAGAAAACATTCTAGGTGCTCTGTGAGAAACATCACAGAATACAGAGAATATGTCAGGAAGCACTGATTTGAGTGCTAAAACTTGAGAGTTTTACCCAGACTTTAGCCTAGTTGTGTTGATGAAGAATGTAAGGTCTTTACTTCCTGGCTTCCCCCATGTCCTGTTCTGCTTACATGTCTTTTTACATACATTTTGCAGAATGGCTGTGCCAGAAAGCTGGGAGGAATATCTGTCACAGGTACTATTTCCCACCAACATGTCCTCAGGTAGCCTTTAGTACAATTGTTGTCCACGTTTCTATACAGTGGTGTGATGCTAAAAGACTTGGTATAGATACTTGGTCATTTATTTTAGGGCATTTCTTTACATCATTATTTACAAAATACATAGGACTCAGAAAAGTAGCATTTAAAAATTAATCACATATATATATACACACACACACATTATCTCTAACTTACTGATCTGAGGTGCACTCTTCATAACATCAACTCCATTTGCTTTGGAGTTCTAGTATCATTTTGACGGATTCTCAATGCAAATGGCTGCATTTTGTGGCCAAAACTATTAAATCTATTTCAGAAAGAGGCATATATTGCCAGCGTATCTTTTGAGTACAGATAAATAACAGAATACTTCTATAAGAACAGAACCCTATAGTTTTGGGCACCATAGAAAATATTTTTGAAAACTAACTGTACTGCTTTGGCATTAATAAGAACCCTTTCTCTTCACATGCAGCAAATTCTCTTTTCAGATTAAATTACATAGCTCATACACTGCGCAGTTTAATGACAGATAAATGTAAGTTTCTATATATAGGTTATTTTCTGCCAAGGTTTCTTCTTTTCAAGATGTCACAGCAAACCACAAATCAAAATACAAATTCAAGGTATTAATTATTACTTCTGATTCTCACAGTGCCAATTAATGTCAAGTCACTTACCACTCAATAAAATCAGAGATTCTAAGAGAAGTCCTTGACATTAGTAAGAGCTCAGGAGCCATTATATGCTTCATATACTCCAAAGTAGTCTTGATTAGTGCTTAGGGAGCAATGCTCTATTGCTCTCCAATTAATGTCAATGTAGTTTTTAAAGGAAAATAAACATGACTAGCTGTTGTTTCATATGAAGATATTCAAAGGATGTATTCTGTACTCCTGATATTAATGAAAACTAATATATTTGTTCATTAAATGAACTTGATGTAGCACTATGTAAGATGTACAGGGATGATATAACATCTTTAATACTTTGCTTATGAGATAACAATAAAAAAAAAGTGTGCCATATATACTTTCAATAATTTACTCCAGGTTGAGATACAAAAATGACAAGGAAAAAGCAAGTTAAAGAACCAGAACATCAGCTGTTGAAAATTTGTGACATAGGTTTCATAACAACAGCTAGTTAAAGATCAACTTGAAACCAGTGATGAAACATAGAAGACGACCCAGGAAATGAAATTGTGCTGTATGAGGACTCTACATAGTAAACTGAGAGTCCTTCTCTGTTTAAATGCACAGTACATAAAATGTATCCTTCCTTTTATAGTTCTTATCACATTTTTTTTTTTACAACAAGTTAAATGAGTAAACATTCAGATATTGATAGTGGGGAAACTGAGCTCAACTCACATTTAAAATTAAAGATAATTCTTATATGTGCATGTTGCCTTACTGGCCTAGGGAAGATGGGAAGAGAGAGAGAGAGAGGATTAATTGTTCTGTTTAGTTGTGCTGCTTTTAAACCTCGTGAGTTTGTTGGAGAAAGTACTACTTCCTTCCTGACACTTGTATACCCATATCTTTCACAGGAATTGGATGGTTTCCAGCGGCATCCCTTCTAACTGCTGAAAGAAACATCAATTTCAGCATGTGACAGAGTTGGTAAGCACTTGGGTCCCACAACTAGTGGGATTCCTGAAGCATGCCAGATACCGAAATGTGCACTTAAAGTTGTGTAACTTCTGGAGAGAACTATAGTACTTTGCCTAGCCTGGCTCTTGGATACCTATCCAGTAGAAGATATGTAGTAGTAGCTTCTCTCTCCAATTAACTCCTCTGTTGGACGTGACAAGGAATGTATAGGTCTCCTAATCAGGGCTAACCTGTGGTTTGTTCCCTTGGGAAGTCCATTTGCTTTATCCTCCTTACTATCACTGGCCCACCTCTGTGGTCTCATCTATGGACTGTACCAGTGCAATGGTCCTTTCGTGCTCCTTACTTGCAAAATTTCTTCCAAGGTCAGCTCTCCATTAGACTTTTCACCTCATTTTCCTATTACCTGGCATTTGAGAATCCTGGCCTATTGATTAAACAGTCATAAATCAGCAAGATTGTGACCAGTGAGTTTCTGCTTCATGAAATGATTAAAGGAAGATAAGGTCTTACCTGTATTCCTTGACTTTAATCATTCTGTTGTTCACCACTGATGAAAAGAAATATCTCTAAAGTGTGCTCCATATATATTTTTTTAAAAATTCTGCAGTTTATAAACTATACTGTCACTTCACTGACTGACTTAATTTATCTGCACAACATGTTTTACCTGTTCTTGCTTGCAGTTGGGTTCTTCTATGTATAAACTTGATCAAGTCACAGTGAATCTGACTCTGTATTGATATTTTCAGTTTGCAGTCATTTTGTTTTGCCCTTGGTGAAGGTTTGCACTAATGTTTAAAGCTAGATGTTTTCCATTGTAGGTAATTTCTTTCATCAGAGTTAGCAAATGCAATGCAATAATTTTTGTATATATAAGAATATTGCTTAATATACATTTATTTGTTAGTCGCTGTTTGTAAAGCAGAACATAAAGTCTTATTTTCTCCTCATTTTCTTGTGAATTGCCAAAGCTATTTTTCTTGCCAAATTACTTTCATTCTTTCCCAAAAAGCTTGTAAAATGATATGGAGGACTATTATTCATCTGTACTCTTTACTTTCACTATAGCTTATATTGTAGTCAGAAGAATTTAATATACTATCTTGTGGCAAAAATATTCCAAAGAATGCACACCTATTACTAAATCTCTTCTTTAATCTGTTTTCATATCTCATTGTATACAGGTTATATCACCTCTGCATTGTGATAACTAGCAAAATGTCATTATTTTAAGCAAAAGGATAATGTAAAGAAATGTAAAATACAAGGTAAAATAGAATATAAAATACTGTTCTTCCTCTGCTGCACAGACAGCTTTTTTTTTTTATAGGAATCCATTTTCCTGTAACATCTGTCTTTATTCCAAAGAGAGATTAAAAAAAAAATTAGCACTTAGATAAACGTAGTACAACTGGAATTTTTTTTTATTTCAAAATGTTATTATCATTATTATAATTACTTTAAACAAAAAAACCACATTCAAAAAGACAGTTATTTAATGTTTAATTAAGATTATTTTTTTTTTCCGAACCAAGTTACTGTATGCATTCTAGTTTAGAGGAAACATAAACTACATACAGTAGTTAAGAAAAAAAAGGAAAGTAGCTGCACAGTCTGAAATTCCAGGAATTTCATGAAGTCCCAGGAGTCATTATACTATTTACTACAAGGATTTAGCAATCTCAAAATGGTACAGTTGAAAAAAAAAAGTTCCACCAGAAGAAAGAGGAATCTCCCTCTTACATATTTGAGCAATGCCTTAGTTGGATCTTGCAGGTTTGTTTTTGGCCTGGTGGAAAGAGAAAGCCAGAGCATGTTCCAGAGCACTGTACATGGAGGGATTTTCCATAAGTGAAATTTTTTTTTTCTTTGATAGAAGATACTCAGCTGTCTTCTTTTTCTCTTCTCCCAGAACAGAATACTGATGTCGAGAATGATTTGTCTTAATAAGTTTTTCCAAAATAAAATTTTCCTTTTTGTTGAAATGTGTATTTTGGAAATATACTTGGATTTTAATATAGATTTAATTTTCCATTATATCCTCAATGTTTTAATTTAAGAATATTTCAACATTTTGTTTAGTATTTTACTTTATTTTGATTTGTATGTTATTTTTGTAATTTTAAAATTATTTTATTATATGGACTTTTACAGTTGATTGCCTTTAGGAGCAGGGTAACTTTTAACTTTTGTTTTATTATTTAAGTTTTTCCTTTATTATTTAAGTTCACTTATGACAGGCTGTTCAATTTTGTTAAACAGTAACTTTAGTGTTTTCAAAATATAATCATAGCTTACATTATGTTATGGCTATTCATGTTAGTAAGAGTTACTCACTTTTCTGTATTTAATCAATCATGTGCTACACATATACCAATGGGTAGATACAGGTAATATGCAATGAAATACCTACATTCACAAAACCTAGAAATAAAAGTAATTGCACTAAATTGGTGGAGGAAAATTAGTGACCTAAATTTGAGAAAGTCAATATTCCATTATGAATCTTTTCAGGCAACCTGTCCCTTGGAAATAGCCTATTACTGACTACATCACTTCATCTTTCTTTGTAGTGTATTTCTTGGCTTGCATGCAGCAATATGAGTTTGAGGTTACCTTTCTTCAAATGTTAATGCAATTTTTATACCATTTTAAGGCACTTTTACTATCTTAAAGATTTCTTCTATGTGCGTCCACTAGGTGAAATCTGTTGATCCCTAAAGGCAGATATGCATAATCGAGATATTTTCATGGATTTTGATTTGCATTTTTCAGGAGTATATTTGATATCTAAAGAAAGTGTCTTTCTTAATTGGAAATTTGTGGTAAAATAACCACTTTTGTACTCATCAGTACATCAGTTTTAATACCTGTATGTGTTAACACAAACATTTTGCACTGCAGGTGATGTGTTCAGCAAATTATTGTGATTGCCTATTAATTGCAAATAGAGAATACTAGTATTGCATAGGTTTTTATAAGCTCAAAAATTGGTTTGTTCCTGTTACCTGCTTTATATTTTTAAATTAAGTTTAAAATATATCTAGATTTAACTTTCAAGATATCAAAATATTTTTTTTTTCCCAGAGAATATGGAATTCCGGTAAGAAGATTTAAGTCAAGGTACAGAGAATATTACTTCTTTAGAGAGAGACAGGGAATTATCTTACAATAAATACTCTGCTTATACATATACACAAAAACACACACACACAGCACAGTGCCAGTCATACAACACTGCAAGCAGATACAAACCACAGCACAGTGGTCAAGACTTTGTAACGACCCTATGAACTAATAAATGAAAGAAAGATTATTCCAAAGTATTTGATGTAATAAGTGAAAGAATCCACTAGACTCACTAATTGACAGGAAAGATAAGCAGGAAGGAGCATTCTCTCAAAATTCTCATATCATTCAGTTACAGGTAAAGAGAGACATGAGAACAGGGGTGATATATACATACATCTTTATATATACATGTATCATCACTATTCTCATATTTATCATAAGGCAGAACACATATTTAACAAACAAACAAACAGAAAATAGCTTATCCAAAATAAAACAGAAGATAATTTGTAGATTTATAATGTAGAAGTAAGAAACATACACATTTATTTATCACACTTACTATATAGCAGCCTTGACCTGCTTAAGTAAAGATCACATAAGATCAAGGAGAGTAAAATGTTCAGTAACAATGATGAAACAATGAATTTCTAATGTTTACTACTTGGGTGTTCTTGAAGCGTGTTTTTCAAAAATGTTCAGATGAACCTGATAGAAAATCAGTATCCTTGATCCTCCTTGAGTTTTGTGAGGAGCAGCTTACACCATGCGCAGAAGGGCTCGGTTCTCCCCAGCTCAGAAGACATTTGAAAGCCATTCTGCCACTGTAACCTCCTTCTAGTGCAGTGGGGCCTGCTGCATGTTTGGGAGTCTTAGTCATGGACCAAATTTGATTTTCTTTTTTCTATGTTTTTGGTTTTTTTTTAAGAAAGGTAGTATGGACTAGGTGAGATTTGGTTACATATACAGTGACAAAGCTGGTCAGAAATTCCCCTTCTAAACACTTTTCCACTGAAATACAATGCTTTATCAGATTTGTAACATTCCCCAGTGTAGGTCTTTTTTTAACCGACATTGCCAAAACTCTGCTATATTGCTTACAAGCATCTCCACCCATCTCCTCACTGTCCTGCTTGCAAACTTGATCTTCTCTGTACCTCTGACTTCTGACTGCCTTGCTTTCCCTGGCCTGTGCTGACGTGGAGCTGGGCACCCAAAAGCTGTGGTCATTTAGTGCCTGGAAGATACCACCAAAGGAATTGGTGCTGACTTGGCCATCCAGGACTTGTATGATACATCTGTTCTATTTAAATAAACAATACCAGTGGGTTCAAGCACTGTCTTAAGTCCAGCTCTCCATGAGCTCCTTGATGCAGATTTGGCTTGAGAAACAAATATTCTCCCAGACATTGCTTTAGCCCAGTTCAGTGGTGACACAGGCATAACAAGGGCTAACTAATTTGGAAGGGAAGACAATTTGCCAAATGGAGACAAGACACACTATGATCTTGGTGAGGGACATTTTATTCTCTGACAAACAAAACGTTCATTTCACTGCTTCAGGATACTCGGGGAATGGATGGCACCTGATTTCCCTTTTATTCCAATATTTTTTTTCTTCTTTTAAATAAACTGTTCCCTAATGGAATATAACTGACTGTCCTTATTAATCTCTTGATAAATCACTCTGAGGCTAAATATGTACCACACTTACAGGAAGTAGCTGTGGCACCTGCAGGAATACTAAAATTGCCTTATCTCATCAGCTGAAGTATTGATAAAAATGTATACCTCAGGACCTCATACATGCACCCTCACTTAAATCAGGACAGCTTTGTTGCTCTCAGGACTCGAGATAGCTTGGTTACTAATCACTTTCTGATTAAAAATGTGACATACCATTAGAAAATGAAAGAGTGAAATTGACGTAAAATTATTAAATAGAATTATTTTCAAATGTCACTGGAAAACTGTTCTGCATCTAAAGAGATAGCATAGAACATGATTTAAAGATATACCCTAACAGCCTCAGCAGAGAGCAGTTAATTCATGAGATCTATCCTAGACTCTGATACAAATTCCCTCTGGTGTCGCTTAATTCGCTCACCCTAGCTGACTTGCACTACAATGGAAATGCTACAAGATACTGAAAACAGGGTTTATTGCAGTAATATCACAAGTATTTATGAAAAACAATTTTCTATAACTTTTTATTTCCCAAGTGTTTTACAAATATCTTTACTACAACTGTTAAAAATTACGTTAGTTTGTGCCCTGTAATATTTGTACTTTCTGATCTCCACGTATTTTCTCTATAGCATGAAATAAATAAAAAAAAGCTTATTTAAGGAAATAAATGAAAACTGAAGTCACTCAAAACCACATTCTATTGCATGTCAGTTATGTTTATTAACAGTGTTAATAGTTAAGATAACTCTAATACAAAACCACTTTTTTTCCCTAGGTTCTATGTTACAGACATAAGAATCTCTAAAACATCATAAGCAAAACTCCCTGGATATACATTAACTTTTTTTTTTAGTAATTCTCCTCAGTCAAATTGTATTAGTCACAGACAGACTGCTGCAGGTACCATCAATTACTACTTGTGATAAACTTCAGATTATTAGTATTTCCATAGTTTATTTTCTAATTTTTAACCCTAGTCTCTGATCTACTTTTTTTTTTTTTTTTTTTTCTCTTCTCACCCTGGAAAATCACGTTCTGTGTTTGATTTCACAGATTTAGAGTCATTAAACAGTCTTTCAGTGATCTGAATCTCCCACTATAATTGGGAGCTAAAATTTTGATTCAGTTTTACTCTCAGTCCATTTGTCTCATGGAGTGAGTTGGCTCTGAAAGCAAATGTCTGCAACACACAGTGAGCCTCAAGGCTGAAGGGACAAACTCTGCCACAGAGTAGGCAAGGTCGGCCTCAGATTTGTCTTGTGGAATTAAACTGCATAGACTTGTTTTGAGATTGAGCTTTTATCTCTCCAGCTAGTCACATCAGAGGAACTAGTATCATCAGTCAGTAGCCGAAGACAGAAGATGGGCACATGAGTTTCCTTGCAGTGCCTAGACACAGGTTTTGAATGATTTGGCTGAGGATCTGTCACATTTCCTGCTCCTTCTCTCTCTCTAACCTCCAACACTGAACATACATCTCCATGAGTAACCTGTTTGGACAGATTTTCTGTTGCCTGTCTCACTCATGTCTGGATGTTTTTTGCTCTTAGTTTTTTTTCACCCTTTGAGAAACAGATACATTTGACTTGAATTGACCTGAAGTTGCTGTTACTTGACTCCTCTACTCTTAAGACAAAATTAGACAAAATTTAACAAGTGTGAATATATAAAAAAACCACAACCAACCTACAGACAATATCTATTGGCTTGAATATCTTGACAATTGTGTGTAGCTAGAAAGAACAGAAGGTTTTATTTGCCTCTGAGGTGAGGCAAAACAGTCTCTTTAAAAGCCGTAATTGTCTAGTATATATTCTTATATGAAGACAATTTTTGCAACACACTTCATTATTATTTTATGTAAATCAATAAATAAGTCCACAGACTTTTATTACAAGCCTCTAAAGCTACTCACATTCATCCATATGCTTCATTCCAGGAATGTGCATAATGTAATTGACCTATAAAAGCAAGTAAAGTATTTTTGGGGGAATGTAGTTTCTCTGTAGTATGTCAGTGATTTTACCCTTTAAAACTTATAACTGAGAAATTTCAGAAGAAAAAGAAATGTTATCTGCAAATTTAGTTGTAGTTCCTAATCAATTTCCTAACATCTATGGATTCATTTTCTTCAACCACCTTCTCAGACATAAAAATCTTATGTTTTTTCCTTTAATCATATGATTTTGGCTCTTAATTCCCCCCATTCTTACTTTTACTTTTTAATCAATCATCTGGCTCATGCAGCCACCTGGAACCTAGGAATTTAAAAGGACTGGTGAAGATGTTTGCTTTTCATAAGGATGAATGCATGGCACATGCCAAATCACTTAAAATGTCTGGTTTTACCTCTTAATTACTTCTCTTTCCTGTCACTTCTAACCAACACTCATCCCTTTCAAGGGAGTTCCATCACTTAACCGAGCTTTATGTGGAAGTGTTTTTTAGTTTGACATTTGATAATTTAATCTGTTTCTTCCTGTTTCTTAAATTATAAGACACGGGAAAAAAAATCTGTTTCAACTTTTATGTGACATTTGTGGTTTGATAGAACTTTATTATATTAAAAATCATTTAACTCTTTCCTAAGATGACAAAAATGTTGTGATTTTAATAATTACATATTTGGAAACTTTTTTACTTTTGGTCATCCCATTGCCTTTGTACATTTTCCAAGTTTTGTTTTATCTTTTTTTTTTTTTTTGATCAAGGGAACAAAATAAACATAAATTCATGTTCCAGGAACACTGTGTGTTCTACAGTGGCACAACATTGTTTTCTGATTAGTTGTCCATTCCTTTCCTAATAAATCCTAATACTCAATTTGCTTGTTTGACTGCTTCTGAACATTAACATGATTACTATATTTTCATAGAATAATGTATTATAACTCTGAGATCTCCTTCCTCTGTAATACAAGGTAGTTCGGAGTCCTTCACTGTGCATACAAAGTTAGAATTGCCTTTCTCCTTATTTTTTCCCATGAGTATCACTAACTATAATACTGTTCAGCCTGTGAATCTAATCACCATAAAATATCATTAAGGCTAATGGAACATTTATATAGATAATCACAAAGCTTACTCTGTTATATTAGAAAAGGAAATAGATAAGCTTTTACACTTCTGGATAGAGTTGTTTGTAATATAGCAATTAAGTTCTGTAGAACATTTTTTTCCCCAGTTAGTTAGGAATAAAACCCAAGAATTTCTAAATCTTCTGTAAAAATGGTAAGGAATACTGAAATTTACAGCTCTGAAACACGTCAGCAGGTTGTCACGCAGCTTCTCAGTTTCATTGTCAAACATTTCTTTGAAGAGTGGGTGGAAAAACAGACAGAATTTGAAGCCATCCTCTAAGGAAGTGTTCTATTGAAATGCTACATAATATCCAGAGGGAAAAATGTTTACATTTTTACTGATTGCCATATTTTTTTTTTGATTAATTAGATTTGCAGAAGCTAAGAAATGTTTACTGTAACTTAATTATTCAGCAAATGTGTGCTATGAAGCTTTTGCTGTTTTCTGTAATATGCCTCCTACAGCCCATATCAGAGAGGGGGCACTGAACAAGAAAATGTTATATGTATATTGGTGTAAAAATTCCTGTGTTACAATTATACACCATGGTGAAGTCCATTGCCTTTAATGAAAATGAGAAGGCTGTGATAAGCAGCATGTTTTCAAGATAAGACACACTTTGCCTTAATGTTTTCTCTTCTCTAAGCTGTTTCACAGTTGAGTACCCATAACTGAAATACTTAATCCATTGCTGTCACGAAATGCAGCAAAAGTTTCTATTATCATATGGTATTAAGCCTGATTGTTAAGAACCTGTATGATATACTACCTTAAATTAATTGAACAAATTTAAATTTTAATTGCTATCAGTGACCTAGGCATACAACATACAAAGTACTGGAACAAATGCCCTCATTAACTCATCTAGAGCTTTGAAATCAATGTCTTTCATAAGGAAATGCAAAAGAAGGTGCTTATTACCTTTGATGTTGCAAGCAAGATGTTCTAATCTTGGAGGATATGATTTGAGCGAGAGATAAGAATGAAATACAAGATATTTCAATTTAGGGAATCAGAATGCAGAAAAAAAAATTGTACTCTTTTCAATGTATTTGCAACAATGTAAATATTGGATCACTTGAAAGCATCTGCAATAAAAGACATGAGTTTAAACTGAAGTCAAATGACACTAAATATAACAGACATGGCAAACATAACCATATCTGTAAAAAAAATAAATCAGATGCAGCATATTAATCAGATATGCCTTTGATTATGGAAGATAATTGTCTTTTTAATCTTCTCAAGCAAAGTGTTCTCTGGGTCATTCTTTCAGGGACTGATTTAAACATAAAAATGAAAGCCATGGAACATGAAACATATTTCCTTGATTGGAAACTCTCTTTCTTATAAACTCCTAATGATAATGCTGTGACAGATAGTCTTTAGGCATTTTTGGCCATCCTACACTATTATCGCCAATTAAGTGCAGTGAAGTCCACGTCACATCTTCCATCTGGAAAACACTTCCTGGCAGCAGGAATTCTAGTTAAATATAGTTAAGTAAAAGGTTGTACTGCAAGTTTATAGACTCTGAGCAGCTAAAGTCTCCTCAAGTTGCCCTTAATAATGGGCAAGTTTTAGTACTAGTTTTAATATTAGTCATGGTTAAATGTATATATTTCAAAGTAACATGAAATAAAATACAGCATGAACTCATGAAAAATTGACTATTCCAGGAAAACTTGATATTTTTATTTATTAAGTTGGTTAATCAAATGAAGCAAACCTCATTGATTTGTATATCAAAAATGTAATCTGTAGAATGTCACAAGGAAGGTGGCAGCTGGTTTGAAACTCAGATAATCAGTTTTAGGTGTACTTATGTAAGGGTGGAACTCAAATGTCTCATTCTTTTCTGGATACCATAGGGCATCCAAAACATTCATGTGGAAGTAGCTGAAATAGCATAGAACCTCTGGGAGACCCATGCTTCCTTGGAGTAACAGCTGAAGATGCCTTTGTCTAAGGCAATCCGAGATTGCTAACCTAACATAACCACAGATAATAAATCAAAATGTTTAGCTAAAGCACCAAGGCCTATCTCTTTTTACTGCTCTTCTCTCATCCAGAAAAAAATTGATTTTGTTATTTCTTTCAGTCATCACTGACTCACTCAGATTTCTGTTTTCACTTAAATTGTCTACTGACTCCTCTTCTTGTCTTACTTTGTTACAGGCAAGTAACAAACTTACTCATAAGTCCTTAAATGCCCATGGGAAGACCACACCACCAACTGCTGAAATTATCGCAAAATACTGATATTATATGTATTAAAAAAAAAAAAGGAAAAATACAGTCAGACAATACTTTTCACTAACAAAGTGGCACTTGAAGAGCCAATTCCATTTTTAGATATTGAACTGATCCTTGCAGTAGTAGAATCATAGAATCATAGAATCATAGAATGGTTAGAGTTGGAAGGGACCTTCAAAGGTCATCTAGTCCAACCCCCCTGCAAGGAGCAGGGACATCCCCAACCAGATCAGGTTGCTCAGAGCCTCATCCAGCCTGGCCTTGAACGTTTCCAGGGATGGGGCTTCCACCACCTCTCTGGGCAACCTGTTCCAGTGTTCTACAACCCTCAATGTAAAAAATTTATTCCTAATATCCAATCTAAATCTACCCCCCTCTATTTTAAAACCATTACCCCTTGTCCTATCGCAACAGGCACTACTGAATAACCTCTCCCCATCTTTCTTGTAGGCCCCCTTGAGGTACTGGAAGACCACTATCAGGTCTCCCCGGAGCCTCCTCTTCTCGAGGCTGAACAGCCCCAACTCTCTCAGCCTGTCCCCATAGGAGAAGTGCTCCAGCCCTCCTAACACCTCTTTTGTGTTGAAAAAAAGGGGCACTCAGATCACTGGATTTTTTTCAAATGGAACTGATTTTTTTTTAATACAGCTATTTTATTAGGAAATATAAGTATAAATAAAGTAGATGCTCAAACTATCTCTCCCGTTTAGTAAACTATTCAAACACAATGGACTTTTCTCCTGACTTACAGCTACAGTCAGGTAAGAGCTGGAAAAAGTGTAACAGTTTAAATGAATTCTTTCAGAAACAGGAAACAATAATCTAAAAAAAAAAAAAAGTCCACATCTTCAGGCATGACATTATCTTAAAAAGATGAGAGAAAAAGCAGTAGTAAACCTGTTTTGCACAAACCTGTTATTTTGCATTAGCGTTTCACTTGTAAGATTAAACTTTTTTTCCTTCAGAGTAGGAATAGAGGTACATACTTGGATCCTGTGACCTAACTGTATCTGGGAATATATTCTGCAGTTGTCAGAAAATGTAATTAACATTTCCTTATATAAAATTCAGTCTTATCTGTCTTATCTGGTTTTTTTTCTGTTTTTCCCATGTATAACTCTTAAAAATGCACACTAACGGTAGTTACATTGGTGCAAAGAGCTAAAGAAACCAGGCTATTGTTCAAGAAAAAAAGCTTGGAAATGCAGTATTTATTGATTTCACAGGATATTATTGTCCAAATTTTTGTTTGCCCATCTCTCTTTTGGACCTGTAAGCTGGAAAGGATCCTAAAGCTAAGTTTAAGCTATCAAAACTTGTGCTAGTCTTGAATACATAAGCTTCTCATAAACCAATCAGAAGGCTCACTTAGGATCTGTAGCTGAAAAAGAATACATGTAACATATTTTGCATAATCCATTTTTATACTTTTTTAAAATTACTGAGAAAGGAGACATCTGTTGTACCTATTGAAATATTGAAAAGTTACAGTTTCCTTCTGTGTTATTTATTCTTCAAGTTTGATAAAGATGACTTATTATTAAAAAAGATTAATACTTTTTTTTTCCCCTAAGAGCAAATTTGGTTCCTGAGAGTCAGAAAAGTAATTTCACCTTCTTGTCAATCTGATTAGCAACCTGAAAAAGAGGTTATCCAATTGAATGCCTCAGTGCAAAACAACAATGAAAAATTTGGTATATAAATTATTTAGTTATATCAAATTCTAATTGAAAAATAAATACAGGTCTTCAGTTAGTATGAATCAAGAACAATTAATGACGTAAAAGGAATTGTAACATTATTTTTCATTATGTTAATTGCAATATTATTAAATGGTAAATTGCAATTCAACATTACATCTACAGAACCACTCAGAAGGAACAGAAATTGAGCCACTAATAAATGTCTTGCTCTTGTTGTTTATTGAATTAAATTATTATAGATGTAATTATATCATCCTGCTTAGCCAAGTGGATAAAATGAAAAACATTCTCTTATGTTTAATATCAGAATGAATCTGGGCCACTAATACTCTCTTTAATCTTTGTAAGTCACTGGGAAAGTGTATCAAAGCTTACCTGGCTTCAGGGCAATCAGGAACACTAAAAGCATGTCCAGAACAAAATGAAATTTCTAGAGATCTTCTGTTGGAAGAACTTAGGATATTTAAGGCTCCCTAAGGGAACTGTCATATTCCTTGTTTGCTTAAGGTGTTTCAAATAGGAAGCTTTTTAAAATATAATAGTTGCTATTATTTAGATTAAGTCATCTTTCAGTCATGAAGATTCAAATGGTATTTAGGGGTTACTGTAAATACATTTTTACTAGCCACTTTTACAAATTAGTTAAAAAGTGTCATTTTTAAGCCAAGCTGAGTGGCTAATCTGGATCCTTTGAAGGAAAGTAGAAATGTAGAAATCATAAATGGGATTATGTCATTCTTTCTCTTGCTGACAGTAATGATTATTTTTATGTCCTGTGCTTCCACAGAACCTGTGCAAGGTCGATTCTACATGATGTCAAAAGATGAAAGGTAAAAAAGAAAAGATTCTTTTTAATAGTCTCAGAAAATATGTATTTATTTCAATTGTACAGAGGTCATAGCTTCCTCTAAGTTATTTCATTTGCCTACTCAATGTATTGAAGAGGAAGATGATAATTTCCTAGATAACTAGAAGTATGTTAAATATTACACGTCATGTGATAAGCTTACAAAATGGGACCATCAGTTTCAGTATTACTGGGTTGTTAAAATCTTGTAAAATAGATTTATGTATTAGTTGTCACTTCTTTCTAAAACAAATCATCCTAATCCCCTCTAATATAAAGGAACACATTTTGATATCTTTCTTTTGCCCTTCATAAAAATTCCTAGAAATACCATAATACCGGTATTAGTAATAATGGGTCCAGTCTTGAAATCTATTTGTATTTTTTACACAGGGAAACACAAAAAGTGATACTTTTGCCTGAACAAAGGCTGTGCAACACTTTACAGTTGGGTTTTGCAGCATTTGGCCCAGATTTGGTAACTCTCTTTGCCATGCAAGAGAGCAGGTTACAGTGGCAGGCCAGGAGCCAATTTATTACTTGGCAGAGCTCTATTGCACTCAGAAGATTTACCCTGTGAGTGACTTTTAACCCATAGTGAGTCTTCATTAAAGATGTAGTGTCTCTGTATACTCACCTTCCTATTTTGTCTGTATTTCTTAAACATGTGGCCCTTATCTCCTGACTTCAAAGTCAGCAGTGAAGCAATAAAAGCATCATAAGGACTAACTGTAGCATACAAAGCTTCCTATAGCTAAGTCCTTTCTCCTCCATTATCCTGAGGCATTTATGCAGACAGAAGCATATCTACAACAGCAGATGGAAGAGATTCAAATGGCTCAGCCCAGCAAAAAAAAAAAAAATCTTTATTCATGGATATTTCTCTGTTGCTTAGACTGATCTCTTAACTAGAAGAGGCTACAAAAGCAGTGAGGCTAAAATAATTTGAGATGGGAAAATAAATGTAAGAACTGGCACTACATCTTGCATGATGGTAAGACATACTTCAGCCAAAACTAAACAGTTATAGGAATGGTGAAAGAATTAAACTTAAAAGGGAAAAGAAATGGAAATAACTGGCTCTGATTGAAGCTTTCAGCCCTTCAAGAAGAGGACTATTATTGACATAAGTGCCTGTGGACATGAACAATACAATTATCCTTCTGTAAGCTAATTTGGAAGATTATGTACCTTCTTCCTTATTTTTTTGCCATTCAGCTTGGCATCAGATTGCAAACTATCTTCTAAATGCAGGGATAAAACTGTCTCAAAGAGTATAATCACTTCTGGAGTTGACAGGTGAAGGCACTACTTAGTCACATAGCTGAATTTCATGCCAAGGTCATCTCAGATTCTTTTATTTAGGGATATGCTGGAACTGAAAGTTTATAAAAAATTTATACATATAGAAATATACATATATTTGTGTGTGTGTGTTAGTCTTAGGCTGCAATTGTCAAACACTTATTTTAAAAAAGGAATTTAAGAGTACTAATAAGCAAGGAGTTGCTTTTAACACCACTCTCTCCTGTTTTATGTCACCACTGTGCCAGTTACTCAATACTGTTATAACAGTTAGTATGAAATGGAACATATACTTCAGTACTTGACAACTTCTATAATATAGCTAAGGTTCAGAAAATGAAAAATAGTATAGGTACACATGTAAAATATAGTAATCTTTTTACAGTATCCTAGGAAAAATTATAAAATACTTTGTAGGAAAATGCCAGCATAACAGCAAGTGAATACTTCAGTTACTGAATATAGGCAAATACTTTTTTTTTTTTTCTACTGAGAGTAAAAATAGATTAGCAGGCTGCCATGCTGTCCTCTGGATTTTTTCTTTTTCTCCTAAAAAAATAAAACCAGCTTCAATAGGTACTTACATTAGGAACTGAGCTCGGGGTCCTTTGGTAACATCTTTTTCTGCATTAAAAAGTGTTAGCTTTGCTGTATACAGTTTAACCTCTCTCAAGTAATTTACAATATGACATAAGATAATTACTGGAAAAAAAAAGGTAAATTACTTTCCTTACCAAAATTATGCAAAGACTCAAAAGAGAAAAATCTGTATTAATAAGGGTTGCCTGTCCGTCTCTTTAATTTACTGTGTTCAAAAAAACATTTACTCATTTATAGGTCAAACAGAAATGAATATTACAACATAAAATGAGTGAACACCTCTAATTCTGTGTGTAGGGTAACAAATTGCAAGTAAAATTGGATTAAGGTGTAATTTATGCCATCTACTCTAAAAATCATCATCTAATGTGGTCTAGTCTTATGTTCAGTACTTCTATTTAAATGAAGAATACAAGGTACTATGACATACTGCATTCAGTATTAAAAAAAATAATACAACAAGTTTTGTGGGGTTTACATAAGACCACATATATATATAGAAGTCCAGAGAAGCTAATACTCTGTGGTGAAATTGCATTAAAAATTGCCATATTAGTATGAACATCCAAATGAATTCTGTAAGAGCATTTGAAAGAGGCAAGGTAGAGACAGCAGTAAAAGCATAAATAGAACCTAAAACAATCTCAAATCATTTTCCTGAGAAGTATAGCCATTATTATGGTTGGAAAATCATCCATCTGCAGAAAGGTAGTGGGAGACATAGACATAAGCATTCTTGCATTCTGAGATTCAGGCTGTAGTAGTGCTTTCAGGAGTGATACTTCAAGAGTGCAGTGGACTGGTGCGGATCCTGAATAACAAAAAGGTATTTTACTCTGAGTGGGGTGTATGGTGGCACAGATTTCCTTGATTTCAGTATAGTTTTACCACTGATCTCAGCAGAAAATTTTTAATTGAAATAATTTTAAGCATGGTAATACAAGTTAAATATAGTTTTAGAATTATGTACATACCTAACATGTCAATGTTTTGCATTAAAGTATGTTTTTTAGAGTACTGTCCTGGTTTTATTTAGTGAGAGGGGCTATGGTGGCAGCTTTTGCAAGAGGCTGCTAGAAGTTTTTCCCCTTTGTTCAGTGGACTTGGCCAGGCCTGCACCTAGGGCAGACCCGCTGCTGGCCAAGGCCAAGCCAGTTGGTAGCAGAATGTTCCCTGATAACGCTTCTGCGATAATGTATTTGAAAAATGGAAAATAAAAAAAAAAAAAGAAGAGAAGATGTGAAGAAGCTGGAGCAGGGGCAGAGTGCGGGAGGCGTGAGTCTTTTGGGCCTTGTGGCCCTCACTCTCTGGCCTCCTACCAGGCGGCTATCTGGGCCTGACTCGACCCAGCCCTGCTGAGAGAAGTGAGGAGAGGAGATGTGAAGAGAACCTGAGAGGTGTCTGTCTGAGCCAATAGTGAAGAATTTATTGTGAGAGGAATGCAGGTGCCAAGGTCAGTGAAGAAGGAGGAGAAGGAGTAATGCTGCTCCTGGCCAAGATTCCCCTGCAGCCTGTGGTGCAGCCCATAGTGAAGCAGGCTGTCTTCCTGCAGCCCATGGAGGCCCACAGAGGAGCAGAGATCCACCTGCAGCCTGTGGAGGACCCCACGCCGGGGCAGGTGGATGCCTGAAGGAGGCTGTGGCTGGTGGAGGGCCCGCTGAGACCGCTGTTCTGGAGGGACTGCAGCCTGTGGAAAAAAATGACCCATGCTAGAGCAGTTCATGAAGGACTGTAGCCTGTGGGACAGACCCCATGCTGGAGCAGGGGAGGAATGTGAGGAGTTCTTCCCCTGAGGACGAAGGAGCTGCATAAAGCCATAAGTGATGAACTGACCATAACCCCCATTCCCTCTCCCGCCCTGTGCTGCTCAGGGAGGGGAGGAGGTAGAGATAATGTTAAGCCTGGGAAGAGGGAAGGGGTGGGGGGAGTTTATCTTGTTCTCTTTCTCATTGTACTGTTTTTTTTTTTTTAATAATAAACAAATAGTTTTCCCAAGTCAAGTCTGTTTTGCCCTTAATGGTAACTTTCAGGATGTCTCGCTGTCCGTATCTCAAATTTTGAGCCTTTTTCCTTTCCATCCCTATTCCCTTGGTGGGTGGTGTTGGGGGGGGGGGCGGGTGGGGAGTGAGAGAGAGTAGTCTGGTCCCGAGCAGGGCTAAACTACAACAAGTACCATGACCTAAATTCAGTCTGGTGAGGTTAAGTCCTCTTTATGTTACACTGTGTTTATTGCAGCCCTGTATGTCTGGAGATTTACTTCTTATCATTGCTAATAAAAGGCCACAGGTCTGTTTTAACACCACAAAATGTCAGAACTAGGACTTACCAACTTTTTATCTGGACTTACTATGCTATTGTGTGCAATGTGAACTGTCTGTGAATCTGTAATATAAATGCAGTATAGAAGAGTACAGACATGAGAGGATGGCAGAGGGTTGAAAGCAGAGGCACAGGATGGTATTGGAGGCCCAGGGCTATAAACACTGCAGTAGTGGTCAGTGGCCACCTGTGGAGTGCAACCTTAACAGCTGGATACAGGTAGTTTCACGCATAAAAAAGAAAATAAAGAATAAATACCAAACATATGGGAAATGTACCATGTAGAATAGATTTGATATAAGATGGGATCAAAGACCAGTTAAGGAGGTCGTGTTAGAAAACATATGAAAATATCCCAAACAAACCCAAGAGCAAGGAAGAAGACATCTCCTGCCCCTCCAACAACAACATCATATTCCTCCTGGAAAATTATTTACACTGATGATTTGCCCAAACTCCTCTTCTTTTTTTTAAGGTAAATGGAAACCATCAACCTTAGAACCCACTGGGGAGCTGGACGGTTGAATGTAACATCACAGAAAAGCAGCAGATACCAAGAACTCTGTGTATAATAATTTTACCCGTACTATTGATGAGAATTAGCTGTAATAGGTAATTTGAATTGTAAACATTAACAATTATTAGAATACTATAGTTATTAGAATATTAATATTTCCTTGATTACACTGCTGAAACATAGGCTAGTGTAAGGATCAGTTACTGATATAAATTCTTTATTGTGCTTATATTGTGTGTTTCTTCAGCACACACGAAAGACACAAGGGATGCTATTACATTATGCAGGTTTGCTGAGAGTAACTCAGTCTCTCAGTTGGATGAAGTTCAGGAATGAGCAGAATATACTTACATGGCTACTGATACAAAAAAAAACCCCCGTTGTATTTGCTTTTTACTGGCTTCATTTTCTATATGGTAATATACTTAAATATTTATATGGTTTCTTTTACATGAAATATAATTTATCCTCAAAGCTATTTATATTACTTATCATTGAAGCAACCTTTTGAATTCAAGAAGTTTTGCTATTACCATTTCACACATGAGAAATAGAGATGTTTGAAATATTTCTACACACTGTTTCACCAATACGTCAAAGCTCTGTCCAAGCAAACATGTACAATCAGAATCACACAGCATGATGTGAAAATACCAGCTGGTAGCCCAGTTGTGATATCCTGTTACTCTACTCACCTGTTCTAATGAATGTCATGCATGTATGTCTACAATCTTTCCACCTACGGAGCTAGCTGCCTTATTGCAAAACCTATATACACCCTAAAAGTCTAACAGTTAGAGCCTTAAGGGTACTTAATCATATAAAAATATAGATAAAAGACTGAGAACCATTTTGAAAACAGCCCTTATACATACATGTCTATGAGGAGCTGAAGATCACAAAAAAAAAAGTCTGATTGGTATAAAGAAGAAATAAAAGCCTCAAATTCTCATTTACTTAGAGCTTTAATCACCGAACTGTCCTTCCCTATTTACATGAAATCATGAGCAGGAATATATATTTTCACAAGTTAATCCCTCATACTCAGTTGACATGTATTTCTTTAAACAGTATCTTCAGTAACAGCTCTGCAACCTTGCAATGTTTGGAGCAATGTTACACACTTTAGTCATTATGCATATGAAAGAAAACAAAAAAGGAAATCTGACCTCTACTTTTCCTTCTTTAGCTCTGTTTTTAATTGCAAATACAAACAGATAGCTCTCTAAATACACACTGGGAACAGAACAGATGATCAAAAGAATCAATTCACATGTAAGCAATTGTCAAGTTAAAATTCAGATATTCAGATTTTAGATAGGAACCCACTTCCATAATGAGTCTGAATAAAACTCCTGATTTTTATGCAATAATTTTATTTCTGCTTTTTTTTTTTGTTCTTTGATGAATATTGTAACGAAACAAAGTTTTCTGTATGACTTGAGCCCACTTCTGTTAGAATAAATGATAGTTTAGCACAGAGAGACTTTTGCAATAGTGTTAACTTTGTTTGAACTTGAAAACAGAGTCTGGTGTGGCAGTTACAGCAGGGTCAAGTACTGTAGCTGGAACAATTTGATTTTTAGCTTTGTGAGACCGAATATCAGCTTTGACTCTTCATAATTGTTTTTGAGATCATCTAGGCAAGAAATGCAATCTGTAGGTGGTAGAATTAGGGTATACTACAGAAGCAGCTTTTAATTTATTCACAAGATCGGTTAATTGTAATGAGATCTTTATGTCACAGATTAGGAAGAGAGCCAGTGCAAGCTGATTCACAGGAATCTATTTCAAAGTAGAGTCTGGTTTAACATAATAATAAAGGGGATTGTCATTCTTTAACAAAAAACATAGCCCATGCTTATAAAAATGGTAATAATAGCTGTATGTACAGCTAAAACTGAAAATACAGGCTCATAATTTGTGGAGACAATAGGAATCTGTGCTCTATGACCTTTTGTAACACTGCATTTTGTTTCATACATTGTACTGAAAAAAAAATTCATCGGTGTTGTTCTGATGTGACTGGGTCAACTAAGGATAACCCTATGGCTGCTTCTGGTCTGAAACAGGTAAGTGTCACTTGCAAAATTTAATTCAGTTGCCCTTGTGCCATCTGAACTTTGTCACCACAATAAAAGGTTTGATCAAAGAAAGCTTGAATAGTGACAGTTAATAATGATATCTACCTCAGGATGAGAAGAGAAAAATTAAAAAAAAAAAAGAGATTGCAAACACAGAGGAGCTGGATTCAGGCAGCTGAATAGGCATCAGAGGAATTTCATCAGGGGAAAATGTTATAAATTAAGCAACTTCTACTATCAAATTGCTTTTAGCATCACTCAGATTTATCTTGCTTCTACTTTGTTCCCCAGTTTTTCTTTAAATGCTTTTCTAAGGCACATGCTGAAAAAAAAAAACTGTGAGGGGATTCAATTTACGTTTAATTGAAAAGTAGTGCAAAACTGGTTTTTATATGGATCATATGGGCAATTCAGTCTCATATCAGTGTTGAACAGATTTTCAATGACAGGAAGGTAAAGAGTAAGCTTGTTGGAATTCTGTTAGGTCTATTGGCATTCTATTGGTGATAGTTATGGACATGGATGAAAAGTTACCAGAACAATTAATACTGTTTTATGTATTTAATGGAAGAAAAATTAGATATATACGTAATTGTCCTGGTTTTGACGGGGATGAAGCTGATTTTTTTCTCAGTATCTTACGTGTTTTGGATTTACTATGGTATTTGGTATGTGAAGAATGTTGATGATACAATGATGTTACTAGTTGCTAAAGAGACCAAGGACTTTTTCCAGCTTCCTAGGTTTCGCTAATGTACAGGTGCAAGAAGTTGGGAGGGGTATAGCCAGCACAGTTGACCCAGACTGGCCAAAGAGAGTATTCCATACCATAGAAGTCATGCTCAATATATAAGTGGGGGTTGGCCAGTTTGGGGAAGCTCTCTCTCTCTCTCTCTCTTTCTCTTGCTGCTCGGAATTATTTTGGGATTGCTTTTCTGTTTCATTTCTGTAATTGCTGATTGGGGTGGGTTGTATCAATCATTGGGTCATTGGGTGGTGAGAAATTGTGCATCGTTCATTTTTTGTATTTTAGTATCCTTATATTTTGTTATTATTATAATCTTCCTTTGCTATCCTAGTAAACTGTCTCATCTCAACCCATGAATTTTCCTTTCTTCCTGATTCTCTCTCCTATCTTGCTGGGGAGGGAGAGGGAGAGTGAGCAGCTGTGTGGTACTGGATTGCTGACTGGGGTTAAACCACAACAATAGATTTTGGTGCCCAGCGTGAAGTTGACGGGGGCTGTCTGGTTCAGTTAAGAGAACATCAGACTCTTAATCTGAGGGTCCAGGATTTGAGCCCCTGGTCAGAGTCAAAGGGTTGAGGTAACGACAGATTTGAAAAGAGTTTGTTGAAAACAGATTTGTTATAAGCATTCATTGTGTTGATTTGATCATCACTGCCACAAATGTTGTTTTATTTGCTCTCAGAGTTATTTTTTTAGAGCTGTATTGGGTAGCACCCTACTTGCTCTATGTGCTGTTTGTGGCTTATCAACTCTAGGAGTTGGATTAAAGGTATCATTCTGCTGTGCTGTGTAGCACTGGTTTGTATGGTAATAAATGTTGATTACAGACAAGAAGATATCTGCAAAGGAACAGATAGTAGCTGATAGGTTCTTGGACTAATATATCAGTGATGTGACTGATAAAGTTTAGGTCATTGATTCTCTAAGAAGTTGAAAAATGACAGAAAAAAAAAAAGCATATACACAGAAAGATTAACCTTTTCAATAAAGCAGTAGTTCAGCTTCTCCAGAGCAGAAAGAAACATCTCTAGTTACAGTTAATTTTCTTAAACTATGCCTGCAAGCTAATTAATTACTGACAGTTAGCAGTAATTAACATTGGCTCACCTATCTCACTTTAGAGGAAATTAGATTGTTTTTTGTAGCTTAAAATGTTACATGCATGATTGGGCTTGCGTTTGAGTTTAAACATGAGCTGGCAGAGAGGAGAAGGTTACTTTCTGGAGGATCATACAAAGACATATGCATCAAAAGTAGACTGCATTTCCAAAAAGTTGAAACGAATCTCAGATGTTCTCTGAACTTTGTTAATTGACTGATTAGGATACACATAAGCTGAGTGTTTTCTGAAAAAATTAATTAACCTGTACCTTTTTCAGTCTATACTTAGTTAATATAGTCTAGGAAGGGGATACTACAGGAACTTAATACAAAATTTGTGTCTAAGAAAACTGGACCTCAAGCTGATGAAATCGGTTCTTTATCTGCTCTTATTTTGTTGTAGATCAGACAGCCCCATCTCTGAATTTTGGAAAGAAACTGCCCTTACTAGAGAGACTGAGAAAAACTATGCATTTTGTACTGTCATGTCCAATAAATTTCTTCTTCACGGGAAAAGTGAAGAGTATAAAAATAATTAGACATCTGCTTCCTCACTGATACTTAAGAATTGATCATATAAAGATCCTATTGAACTCTTTTAAGAGTTTTATTTCAGTGAGCAGCACAGATTTGGGCTCTTCCTGGTGAGTAATAATTATTTTCCTTCGATTTTATGTCTCCGTGGTTACTCTGTTTTTGAGAATCTTTCTCTCTTTCCCTGGGAAAGCCCAGATATGATCACTACCCTGCAAAAAATGTAAATAATTAGTGTAATAAATTTTTTGCAGTCTTTATTAACAGGTAGAAACCTTAGTCTCTGTCACTTAACTGAACACTTGAGCCTGAAGGAGACATAAAACATATTATCTCTGCAAATGTCTACTCAGTCATGTCTTCTGGGCTAATTTCTGTTTTTCCATACAGTAATTAAAACAATAGCTCTTCATGCTCAATTTATCAACCTAGTAAAAACCAGTTTCAGCTAATTTCCTGTCTTTGAGAAGCTTTGTTAGGGTTTTTTGTCTTTTTTTTTTCTTTTTTACTTGAGTAATTTTTAATTACAATGCAAATACTGCTACAGGAAATGTATTAAAATACCATGTACCATAGATTTATAGCTAATGTGTCACCCTTTCTGTTTTGTGCTCTTGATATTTTGAAAGGCGAAATAAGCTGTCTTGATATGCAAGCTAAATATTTGGATAGAGCTGTTCATTGAATTGCCTTATATCTTATAAAATTATAAAACAGTAAATGAATCTATTTAGACACTAGATTTTTTTCCAAAGAATTTTGTTGCATATGATTATTTTAAAAGATACGTGGGTTTAATAGAAGATTTAACAATTAGTAAGAGCAAAAATATTTCTGTACATTTAATTAACAACCAAAAATCTAAAAAAAACCCCAAGGAACATGCTGAAACCCCACATTTTGTTTTGTAGATCTCCACCACTCATTTGAAAAATTTATGTCAAATTAAACATTTACTGTAGCTCCACATTGAATTAATCCCATTTGTGGTAAAATTATTTTAATGAGTAAATATCAAAATATGAAAAACCTTAATATTTGCCTTGTTAATATTTTCTGTTTACTTTTTAAGCAACTCATACAGTGTTTTTTTTTCCATTGAAAAAAAAAAAACCCTCAGACAAAAAATCCTGAACTCTAAATTAAAAAAAAAATCTGTTGGATGAGGCCCTCTATAGATAGAAGCAGCCTCACAATCTCATGCCACAACCCCTGGTCATCATGGGGGACCTCAGCCACCCCAATATATATTGAAAGAACACAGCAAGGCATAAGCAATCCAGGCGGCTCTTGCAATGCATTGATGATAACTTCCTTCTCCAAGTGGCAGAGAAGCCAATGAGGAGAGGTGCTATGCTGGACCTTGTTCTCACCAACAGGGAGGGGCTGGTGGGGTATGTGGAGCTCAAGGGCAGCCTTGCTGCAGTGACCATGAAATGTCAAGTTCAAGATCCTTAGGGCATCAAGGAGGTTGCACAGCAGGCTCTCTATCCTGGACTTGAGGAGAGCAGACTTTGGCCTCTTCAGGGATCTGCTTGGTAGAGTACCATGGAATAAGGCGCTGGAGGGAAGAGGGACCCAAGAAAGCTGATTAATATTCAAGGTTCACCTCTTCCAAGCTCTGGAGTGAGGCATCCCCCCAAAAAAAAGGAAGACAGGCGAAAACACCAGGACACCTGCATGGATGGACACGGAGCTGCTGGACAAACTCAAACACAAAAAAAAAGAGGCCTACAGAGGGTGGAAGCAAGGACAAGTAGCCTGGGAAGAACACAGAGAATTTGTCCAAACAACCAGGGATCGGGTTAGGAAAGCTAAAGCCCTGATAGAACTAAATCCAGTCAAGGATGTCAAGGGCAACAAGAAAAGCTTCTGTAGGTACAGCAGGGATTAACGGAAGACTAGGGAAAATGTGGACCCTTTCCAGAAGGAAATAGGAGACCTGGTTACCAAGGACATGGAGAAGGCTGAGGTAATCAACAACTTTTTTTGCCCCAGTCTTCACTGGCAAGTGCTCTACCCACACCATCCAAGTCACAGAAGGCAAAAGCAGGGACTGGGAGAATGAAGAACCATCCACTGTAGCAGAAGATCAGGTTCAGGACCATCTAAGGGACCTGAAGGTGCATAAGTCCATGGGACCTGATGAGATGCATCTGCGGGTCCTGAGGTAACTGGAAGATGAAGTTGCCAAGCCACTATCTGTCATATTTGAGAAGTCATGGCAGTCCAGTGAGGTTCCCGATGATGGGAAAAGGGGGGATATAACCCCCATTTTTAAAAAAGGAAACAAGGAAGACCTGGGTAACCAGAGGCCTGTCAGTCTCACCTCTGTGCCTGGCAAGATCATGGAGCAGATCCTCCTGGAAACCACACTAAGGCACATGTAAAATAAGGAGGTAATTGGTGACAGCCAACACAGCTTCATTAAGAGCAAATCATGCCCAACCAATTTGATGGCCTTCTACAACAGTGTTGCAGCATCAGTGGACAAGGGACGAGCAACTGATGTCATCTAGCTGGACTTGTGCAAAGCATTTGCCGCTGTTGTGCATGACATCCTTGTCTCTAAGCTGGAGAGACATGGATTTGATGGATAGACCACTCGGTAGATAAGGAATTGGCTGGATTGTTGCACTCAGAGTCATGGTCAATGGCTCGATGTCCAAGTGGAGACCAGCAATGAGCGGCATTCCTCAGGGGTCAGTACTGGGACCAGTCCTGATTAACATCTTTGTCGGTGAGGTGGACAGTGGGATAGAATGCACCCTGATCAAGTTCACCGATGACATCAAGCTGTATGGTGTGGTAGACAACCTGGAGGGAAGGTATGTTCATTCAGAGACACCTTGACAGGCTGGGGAGACGGGCCTGTGAGAACCTCCTGAAGTTCAATAAGACCAAGTGCAAGGTCTTGCACATGAGTCAGGGCAATCCCAAGCACAAATACAGACTGGGCAGAGAATGGATTGAGAACAGCCCTAAGGAGAAGGACTTGGGGGTGCTGGTAGATGAGAAGCTCAACATGAGCTGACAGCCCAGAAAGCCAACCGCATCCCGGGCTGCATCAAAAGAAACATGACCAGCAGGTCAAGGGAGGTGGCTCTCAGCAACCTGATCTAGTTGAAGATGTCCTTCCTCCTTGCAGAGGGGGGAAGGGGTGTGTGTGGTGGGGCTGGACTAGATGACCTGTAAAAGTCCCTTCAAACCCAAACTATTCTGTGATTCTATGATTCTGTGAAAACCTTAAAAGCAATTAGGCAAATCTCAACCCTTCCACTTCATAACAAATTATTTACTTTAAATGTTAGTTTGTTGCTTGGATTTTTTTTTTCATCAACAAGAATGTGTATTAAGAATGGGCAAATAGTCAGTATTTTTTTTAATATAAATTGCCTAGCAACAAATTTTAAAATATTTTGACCTTATTTATTGTGAAATATTTGTTTTGACCAATCACTTTCTTGATCTCATTTTATTGACAAATATTTAGCATTTAATAAATTTTCCTTCAATATGTCAGCTATATGGTAGAGATTTTGATCAATATTCTGCTTTAAACATTTAAGATTGCAGGTCTGAAACGCAGGTTCTGGGATCATTCCTGAAACAGTCAAGCGCAATTCACTCTTTTGAGTAAACTTATTTATTAAAATGCTTGTGAAACATGAAATCAGATTTAAGTATAGTCAAGCAAGTTGATTTATAAAGTCAAATTAATATTAATGGTCAGCATTTTTGTACGCTTCGCTCTCGAATCAGCCTCCTGCTGCCAAGAGAAGCCAATGGAACAAGTATATTTTGCAATAAGCCCAGAGACTCCTACTCTTCTCTCTTGCTTAATCAAGAGGCAGTGCAATTGTTTAGTGAAGTCTGAATGCTCAGTATCCAGAGAAAGAGACCTCTGTTTACCTTCAGACACCTTTTCCCAACATTTTTTTTTTCTCTTCTTCACAGACCTCTCATTTCAGCCATTTTTCAGAAGATAGCACCATGAATTCACAATGAAATCAACTAAAGAAAACAAGGCTTTTCTTTGTTTTAATCATTACCTTTTATGCCCATAGTTTTTATACCTGTGTTTGATATGTGACTTTCAGATATTTTGCTGGACTCGTGGATGCATAAGTCCAGTCAAGCATGTGGAATGGTACTCAGAGTGAGCCATGTGGGCCTCCCACAAGTCAGCTGTCTGGCCTGACTCGGCCGAGCCCTGCTGAGAGAAGTGAAGACAGGAGATGTGAAGAGAACCTGAGAGGCATCTGTCTGAGCCAGGACTGTAGCCTGTGGGACAGACCTCATGCTGAAGCAGGGGAGGAATGTGAGGAGTTCTTCCCTGAGGAGGAAGGAGCGGCGTAAAGCGCTGTGTGATGAACTGACCATAACCCCTGTGCCACTTGGGGAAGGAGGTAGAGATAATGTTAAGCCTGGCAAGAGGGAGGGGAGGGGGGACGTTACCTTCTGCTCTTTCTCATCCTGCTTTATTTTTAATAATATACAAATAGTTTTCCCCAAGTCAAGTCTGTTTTACTGGTAACGGTAACTTTAAGAATCTCTCCCTGTCCTTATCTCAAACCTTGAGCCTTTTTTGTTATATTATCTCTGCCTATTCCCTTGGAGAGTGAGAGGAGTCAGAGAGAGACTGCGTAGTCTGGTCCCAAGTGGGGCTAAACACCGACATGCAGAAACACAAGTCAGTTACATTCTGGGCTCTAGAGTCTAAGCTGAAAGCGGATACATCTCTCTCCAAGGATTAAGACCTAAACCTCTCATGGAGTAAGGAGTTAAAATCAGACCACCAATCCCTTCATCCTTGCCATCATCCTCTATTTCTTTTTCTCTCCACCTCCACACTAGTAGATAACCTTCATTTGCTTGACTTATGGTATGTATTTGAATAGTATCATAGAATAGTTTCGGTTGGAAAGGACCTTTAAAAATCATCTAGTCCAACTCCTCTGCAATGGGCAGGGACATCTTCCACTAGGTCAGGTTGCTCAAAGGCCCACCCAACCTGACCTTGAACACTTCCAGGGATGGAGCACCTACCACCTCTCTGGGCAGCATGTTCCAGTGTTTCACAACCCTTATAATAAATAATTTCTTCCTTATATCTACTTTAAATCCACTCTCTTGGTTTAAAACCATTACCTCTTGTCCTGTCACTATAGGCTTTGGTAAAATGTCTAGCTCCATTTTTCATATAAGTCTTCATTAAGAACAGACACCATAAGGCCTCCAAGTAGAGATATCTTTACTTAGATATCTTAGTAGGAGAAGACGACTGGAAACACTGTATGAAAAGCAGTTCTGAATTGAGAGCGTCTTACTCTTTCTCTGTCTATCTGTTAAAGTTTGCTCACAGTATTCATTAGAATAAAACCTCAGTCTTCTACAGAAACATTCTAACAAGTGACTTTTCAAGTCATTTTCTCTTTGCTACAGTAAATATGTAATCAAATATAAAATCTTATAATGCTGAAATTGAAAGCATGTCATCACCACAAGTAACTTGAAGTACCATGATTAAAACAGCTCAGTAGCTGAGGAACTCTCTTAACTGGAAGAAGCTTTAAGAGGAATTCTTCCCACATCACAATATTTAGGGTAACACCTAGACTAGAATATCTTGCTTAATGGTCTTAGCTACTCTGCCAGTTGTTATAATAGAATGGAAATTGTGCAGGTGTTTATGAAGTGACACAAATTGAGAGAATCTCACTAGCAGAAATGTAACAGCCTAGAAAAATGTAGATGTTTCCAAGTTTAAGTGGCAGGTATAGAGGGTTTCTGAAAAACACTTTACACAAAATCGTCAGTTTGGGGAAATTATCTCTAGCCTCAAGGCAAAACTGTGCAGAAAGTCTAATTTCTACAATGTCTAGTGATTTCAGATCTTCATCTTCTCAAAGTTCAAGTTACAATCTTACTTTAGGATTTATTTGGCAAGGCCAAATGTTAACAAAAAAAATCTAAACAAGTCTATAGATTCAAAATGAACTTATAAATTAACCAATATATTATCTGTAAAAGATATATCCATTTTAGTATTCATGTATATTCAGATCATATGGAATTAATTTCATTGTATTATTATTAACAAGATAGCTTATTTACATGCACTTCTATTTTGATGGTTTTTAAGATGCCAGTGTAATCTCTGCCTTTTTTTTTTTTTCTTTTTATTGTTTGGTATTTGCCTCTGTATAAAATTAGTATTGGTTTTAGAAATAGATACTTTTTTTTCAGTCAACTTTTCCAGCTCTGGGGCAAGATTCTAAACTAAACTGATGTCAAATAGAGTTGTTCTTATTGTCAACCATATCACACAAATAGAGCAGAACAGAGATTCACAGCAGCATGGTCTCTGTCTCTTTCTCTCGCATAAACACATAAGAGTATAATAAAATTAGCTTTCATGGAATCATAAAGCTGGAAAGGACCTAAAATAGCTGCTTAGTCCATCTTTCTGCTCCAAAGAAGTATCAACAAGATCTACATCATTGCTGGTGTATGTTGTCCAGTCAGTTCTTAAACGCTTCCACAGTAGTGTCTCCAAACCTCCACAGATGCACTATTTCAGACTTATTGTCTTGCCATTATTTTTACCAATGACAGTGATGACTTAAGACTATTTATGATCTATTGTATCCCTACCTTTTGTTCTGGAGAACTTCTAGCTAGAGTTGTTTGCTCTCCACATCTATGCAGTTATTTCTGCCTAAACTTAGTGTGTTTCATGTAACCTATAGCATCATGTAAAATTTCACCCAACTTTTCATTCCTTCAATATTTAAGAATTCTTTTTAATTCTATCCCAGTCCTCTGATGTACTTGCAGTTTATCCTAGCTTGATTGCAACTGCAAAACTAATGTTCATATTCACAGCTTAAGGTCATTAAGTCAAATACTGAATAGTAGTCATCCTGGGACAGAGCTGTAAAGAATTTTATCTGATAAATCCTTCCATTTTGACAGTGAACCATTAATATACTCTGACTGTGTGTTTCCAATTAGTTTTGCAATCATCCCATCATACATGCATTTAAACAATTTTCTTTAGCTTGCAGGTGATGTTGACATGAAAAAAACAATGTCAAAAACTCTAATATATAACTCAAATATATAACTCTAATATATTGCTTCCTTTTTTTTTTGTCTGTAAGGCCTCTTACATTATCTTAGGAAGTATTAAATTGGTTTGACATGATTTGCTCTTGACAAATCCGTGTTGGCTGTTACTTACTGCAGGTCTAAAGTGCACTGACTAAAAGGCTGTGACTTGTGAAATCAGAAGAGATCTCATCATAAGATGGCACTGCCCAATACATCTTGGTATTTCTTGTAGTAAGGCTTAGAAAATGTTATCCATTCCAGGCATATTGTGACAAAATTGTCACCTAGCGTTATTCCTTGATTAAATTTATTTTCTCTATTGATCTGATATAAATGAATACAGAATAGTTTTAAATTACTTGGAAAGCTGAATTATTCCCTTTTTAATCTCAGTAGTAATCTGAAATGAGCTAGTGGCACTGTTTGCGTGACTAAGGTGACAGGAACTGGGATTCAATGAAGGTCTAATTTTTAAATTATTTATTTATTAGGGTGACAATCACCCAGGTAAGAAAAAAAGAAAAAAAAAAACAAACTAAACTTACTGCTCACAAAAATAATTCAGTTAACTAAAATTCTATCTGTTCTTTTGTTAGGTCATGAATTTAACAATGTCAAACATGTTCTTTGTTTCATCATTTCACCATTATTAGTGTGAACTAATAATTAAGGGGATGTTCTATGTGGAAGAATGTATTAATTAATTTTTTTTGGCTTGTCATAAATATACCTGTTCTCTATGCACCATATATCAACTGAGAATGAACTACTTGATCTAAAGCAGAGAAACCTGTGGGATTAAATTAAAGGACAGATATACTATACATATATATACACAAAAAACTTACATAAACTCTGTCAAGTGCAATGACAAAACCAAGATTCTTTACACACTTTTATCTGTGTGAGCACAGGGGATAAAGTTCTAAAGCCTCAGCAAGGCTTCATGGATAGGTAATATCTATATGTAAGAACCTGAAGTAATCAAATTTAGTTGTGATCACTCTTGTTTTAAGTTAAAAATTAAAATAAAGGCTTTGATGGTGCTGCCAGGTGTACCAAAATGACTGGGTACCATGAATCATGCATTTGGGAAATGAGATCCAAGTTTAATTTCTTCTTCCTGATCCTAAGCTGTAACTTCTGGGAAAATGTCACAAAAATGTTTGAAGGGACAAAAGATGAAAATATATTTTCAAACTTTATTTAGAGCCTAGAAAACTAAACAGAGGATAAATGTTGCTGTTCAGTGCATTAGAAGTTTATCAGAAGATTGTTAGTATTTTGCCTCCATTAAGTGAATCCCCATGCTACCTCTTGCCAATATTACACCTGTGTCAGTCAGCAGTACATAAACTCAGTTGAATCTGACCTTGATCTAGTTGTGAGTTTAGCCTCCTGACACAGGCAAGAAGTTACCGTATTCCTTACAGGGCAGCGTTCCTCTGGTCTGCAAGATCTGTAGATCTGGATGGACAGTTTTCCCTTCATAATCTACGCTGGTGCTCAGCCATCCACTGTGAAGCTATTCTTAGGAAGTGGAGTAACTGAATATGAGGTTCTCATTCTTTGTGGGATGAAAAGGGAAAAGTGAACAGCATTACTATCACACCTTGATTTATAAAAGAGAAGTGTGAGATCTAATCACTTACTGGAAAAAGAAGTCATCGATGTATGTTTTCTGGAGAAATGTCAAGGTGACAGATTCTGAATATAAGAAGGTCTTTCTCTGCATGCCTTAGGAAAAGCATTTGAGGATTTAGTGCATACTAAATTCTTTCCTTAGCTAGGTAGCTGAATATTGAATTTATATATCTACAGTTTTTGGTGGCATATCAGGCTTCTGTTTGCTTTCACTGCATCACTACAGACTGCCTTTTGTCCATGCCATGCAAGTCTCAGGGTTATTTGATCATATGCTTTCTGCATATGTAGACATAATGCTGCTTTGCTGCAATAACTGCATTCCTGATGGACACATATGGCACAACCTTGTTCCTGATTTGTCTTGAGGGATATGAAGTGTACTGGGATTTCACAAGGACTGGGGAGAAAATCCATTATAACTCATGTTCAAGGTGGTTGATTCTGTCACAAAAAAAAAAAAACCCAACCAACCAACCAGAAAAAAAAAATCTACTTTCAGTGCATCTCTGGGATGCTATGTCACTTGGCTTCTCCAGTGACAGATTAGTGTCAGTAAGTGCCATCTAACAAGCATAGACTAAGTCTTTGCTGTGTTGGGGTGACCCAGTAGATAGTGCACCCACTTTCTGATTGTGACAGAAGGATAGTGCTCGTCAGTACTGTCTCTATTAATGTTATGGAAATTTGAGGCATAGTACAAGCTTTTGAATATCATCTGTGCATTTGACACTGGCCTGTTTGACATCCTTGTCTCTAACCTGGAGAGACATGGATTTGACGAATAGACCACTCAGTAGATAAGGAATTCACTGGATGGCCACATTAAAAGAGTTGTGGTCAATGGCTTAATATCCAGGTGGAGACCAGTGACGAGTGGCATTCCTCAAGGGTTGGTACTGGGACCTGCTCTGTTTAACAACTTTGTCAGTGACATGGACAGTGGGATAGAGTGCACCCTCAGCAAGTTCACTGACGACACCAAACTGTGTGATGCCCTCAACAGGCAGGAGGGAAGGGATGCCATCCAGAGGGACCTTGACAGGCTGGAGAGGTGAGCCTGTGAGAACTTAATGAAGTTCAACAAGGCCAAGTGCAAGGTTCTGTACAAATACAGGCTGGGCGGACAATGGATTGAGAGCAGCCCTGAGGAGAAGGACTCGGGAGTGCTGGTGGATGAGAAGCTCAACATGAGCTGGCAAGATGCACTTGGGGCTCAGAAAGCCAACTGTATTCTGGGCTGCGTCAAAAGAAGCATGGCTAGCAGATTGAGGGAGGTGATTCCTCTATTCCACTCTCATGAGACCCCACCTGCAGTACTGTGTCCAGTTCCCCAACATAAGAAGGACATGGACCTGTTGAAGTGAGTCCAGAAGAAGGTCATGAGGATGATCAGAGGGCTGGAGCACCTCTCCTGTGAGGACAGGCTGTGAGAGTTGAAGTTGTTCAGCCTGGAGAAGAGGGGGCTCCAGGAAGACCTTATAGCGATCTTCCAGTACCTAAAGCGGGCTTATAAGAAAGACAGAGAGAACCTTTTTAGCAAGGTCTATTTTTGATAGGATGAGAGGTAATGGTTTTAAAACAGAGGGAGGATGATATAGACTGGATATAAGGGGAAAAAAAAATTACAGTAAGGGTGGTGGAACAGTGGAACATGTTGCCCAGAGAGGTGGTAGATGTTTCATCCCTGAAGCATTCAATAGCAGGTTCTGAGCAACCTGATCTGGTTGGAGATGTCCCTGCTCCTTGTAGGGGTGTTAGACTAGATGACCTTTTAAGGTCATTTCCAACCCAAACTATACTATGATTCTATGATTCTATGATTTTAGGTACCAAGAAAGTACGTTTCAGGTAAAATACTTAATTATTAAGACTGAAAGATCATGACATTGAATCACAAAGGTTGTAATGTGGTTGTAGTCTTGAATGTTGTTGACAAACAAAATTAACTAAATGAACTCCATAATTTATCCATGATTGGGCACAAAAACATTAAGGAGAGGGACATTTCTGATCATTGTCCTTTTTTATTCGGTATGTTTGTTCCATGGTCAACATGGGAAAAGAAACTCAGAAGTGCCCTCTGTATTTCTCTTGCAAGAAATGAGCTGGAAATACAGGTAGCAAGTACAAGGGCCCTAAGTACACTTTCTCGTTTCATGTGGGTTTGGTGGCCTGCAAAGAACTCTGCCTATAACTCTTATAGCTCTTATAACTTATGTAAGTTCCAACTTTCTCTACACTAAGTGATAGACAAGAAGTAAGAATTGGGAGACAAGAGATAGCTGAAAGCTTCCAGAATGCATCCTCATATTCCCTGCAAGATTTTACCAATATAAGTGTGTATTGAGGAAGAAATGTTCCCTCCTGGTAGTGGCTTGTGCTTTTTTTTGCTCCTCCATTACTGTTTGCTGTATTGCTGTCTAGCCTTCTCAGGTTAAATCAGGGTTATATCTGCAGGATTCTTCCTCCCTGAGTGCATGACTGTTGTATTACAGTCTCAGAAGTACAGCAGAAAACCTCACTTCATGGGTCACAGCATGTGTTCAGCACAGTAACCAATGAATTGGACGTGACATACAAATATTGTATTCCCATAAAAATTCATTGTTAATCTTTTATATTAAATTTTGCTTTTCTGTCTGTTTGGTCTAGTTAATCTCAACTACTTAAACATTAATGGAAAATAAACATGAAAGGGTAAAGAATCTGGCTGAACTGAAATTTGATCTAAAATTTTAAGATGCAGATCCATTTCTGTTTTCTTTACAATTCACACAGTTATAGGAAGAAAGCTAATGCTCACGCAGCTTTTAGCTGACAATATTTCTGCTAAACCAGTAGCTTTTAGAAACCCCAGGGAGCCTCACAGATGGGGAGAAAACACTCAGGAGTTTTAAATTGTCCTTTGCTTACCGCACATCAGTCTTTTCTTGAAAAGGTAGGTAGTATTAACCTTTTTTAGGTCTCCTATTTTTATCTTTCCTCTGGGAAAGTAAGTAAAAAACAAACCCTCAAAACTGTATGTAGAATGCAGGTATTAGAAAGGATAAAATTCTGGCCATAGCAGGCCAAACCTCCGATACTTGGGCTACTACCCATATTTATCCTGATTTTCGTTTGCTGATTTCTTTATGCAGTGCTCACAGAGGAAGACATGATGTAGTATTGTTTTTCATTGAACTCTGCTACTTCTCCTCTTTAGGATCTGTTTATTAAGGCAGCTTTTCTATGGTGCAAAGTGATGCTGCAAGTGATATATACACAACTTGAAAAGTAAAAAGCAATTTTTGAGTAGTTCAGTACACAAAAAACATACCTAAGATTTAATGATTTGTTAGTCTAAGCATTAGTTTGCTCAGCAATACTCTTAAGACAACCAAAGAGTCTCTGTTGGCCACACAGGCATCAGTCAGGAGGTGCAGGGACAGTCTCTTATCACTCCTTGAACAGGTCCTCAGTGCTGCTGAGTTACCAGGTCTCACCAGCTCTGTCATCACTGCTGACACTGATGGCTTGATCCAAAGCCTCAGTGATTCCTAACTACTCAGTTAGCTTTCCGAATTCTTTGTTTAATATTTTACATTTTTCCATGCTACTGCTTTTCTCCTTGAATGCTCAAGCTACTAATCTTGTCTCAATAGAGCCACCTCTGGTTGTAATTTTATCTTTCTTACCTTTCTACCCTCTTTGTCACAGCTCTCATAACTTAAAGATTTTCTCAGAAGTCAAAGGCAAGGTTATACTGCTAGGCCAGATCAGAGCTGAACATTGGATACTTGGAGCATAGGCTGCTGAGTCCAAGGGAGAAGAGGTTTACAGCAGTATTTGCAGAGAAGAGGGTTACAAGCTTTATACATAATTTTTATTTATGTGAAAAAGTCAATAGGCAAGTAAAAGACAATCAAGATACAAGTAGTTTAGCTACATGTCTTATAAAATGAAAGTAAAACTTTATTCTGCTGAAATTTGTGAACTCTGTAAGAACGTATATTCTTATGAAGTAAAGGATACATGAAAGTTGAAGATTTTAATTTGTTAGTGTTTTCAACTACAAAGTCAAAATTCTGAAAAAAATTTTGGTATGTCAAAAGGAATAACATATTTACAAGTAATGTGAACAAATTTCTGATCATTATGTGAAATCATTATGAGGGGGGAAGCTGTTGATCATGCTTAGGAGAAATTTCAGAGTTTATTTGAAGTTCTCTTATTCATAGAAAAGTGTTTGTATTTGTACAATAATAAAAGGACTAAAAAAACCGCTCAATTTTTTTTTTTTTCGCAGAGAAAAGCAAATCACAAAATAACATAAGAAAAATAAAAAAGAAAAGTTGTCACTCGTCTCTACCTAAGTAGAGGAGTTACAGCAATTCAAACTATTCAAATTTGGCAAACATAGAAATATTTTTATAATTATATTTACAATTCTGCTATGAATAACATGAAGCATTCAAAAAACTGTCAAAGATATTTCTTTCGTTGCTGCTTGTTTCAAGGGTCATCATTGAAAAAATCAAACAGGAAATAATTTCATCCATTTAATTTACATTTTTTTTGTTAATTGCTTTTTAATTGGTGACATATCTATTCATAACTATGATAAAACATGAATGCATTTCTCTTGGGATAAAATGAACTCTTGAACTTTAAAGTAAAATTTTATTTTCTGCAAGTAAAATTTCCTGACTTTGCTAGTAGTGCTAGATTGGTGAGAAATGTTCACCTTCCTCCATACAAGCAATAAGAAATAATAACAAAAAAAAAGTTAATTTCTCAAAGTGATTGTGTAAGTTTGCCACAAATGATCATCATATGTGAAGATCCTAGCCTTAAAATGGTTTATATATATATTTTCAGAGGCTCTTCTGTCAGATGATCAGCCACATTTTCCTAGTACACCTTGTGGGTGATAGATAACTGAACATATGGCTCATTTGTTTGCCTCACTGGTTTTATTGTTCTCATTTTTGCAAATGTTGCGTGTTGCATCAAATGGCAAATGGTTAATCATCTTCTAGGTAACAGCATACACCCTCACAGTTCAAGTTACAAACATCATCTCAGCTGTCTCATTTGAAAAGAAGAATGCTATAATTCTGAATGATGGGTATAACGCAGTATAATAACTTTTTTCCAGGAAGAATAATGTACAGTACCACCTGTGCTAGTAACGCCATACTGAGGAAGCTTTGTTATAATAAAAGTGTGCTTCAGACTGTCCCTGAAGCTCAGTGCTCTGACCATTATTCTGTGTAATTTTTACACTTTTTTTTTTTTACTCAGAGCAATTAGATCCATGTAGATATAGAAGTAAATATTGGAACTTTTTTTTGCCTCCACTTGGGCTTTTCTTATTCATTGTGGTCAAATGTCTGTCAATCACACCTGTAGCTTTGACAACACACATCACATGCAACCCTTTTTCTGGGACCAAGGGATACCCATGACAGGACCAAGGGATACCCATCCTGTCTGTCTCTCTCAGAGTTTAGATGTAAATAAATCAAGTTTCACAGGCTATTGCTACTTCCATCTAGGATAAATAAAGTCACAGTTTCTGTGGTAAGGAGAACAGGAAAGGCCAGCTAGACCCTGAGAAGAATCAGATGGGGAGGCAGGGAAGCCTATGAACCAAAATTCCCTGTTATAGTACAGAGTAAAAAAGTTTATTAGAAAGGCAAATTTAGTTACATATTGATGTCATCACATTTACCTAGACCTTACTGTTTAGGTAGGTATCAATAACTGCTATAAATTTGGAATAAATAAGCCCCATATTTAGAGACTCCAGGTTTTACATATTCAGATCTTCAGGCATTCAACTACCAGCATTTCTCTACTCCACTTGTTCTGAAGATGTTAATTTTCTTCTCTCTTTTTTTTTGGGACTTCTTGTTTATTAAATCTATGCAAAAAAAAAACAAAAAAACCAACCATACATAGATGTAATTCCTCCATTGTGCTCCTCTGCTCTCCACAGATGCTTTAACATAAGGCACTCTGTACCTACATAGCCAAAAAACCTTGGGCAATTCTTTTGAAATCTCACTCATTAAAAAGTTAAGGGTAGACTTCAAAGGTGTGTGTGGGCAGGAACAATAAATATTTGTTCATGGGAGCAATCATAGAAAGTGATTTAAAGATCTTATTTCAGAAGATATTTTTTTTTTTGTCATACAGTTCTCCTTGTCAGGCTCACTGTTGCAGATTACTTTGTATCTCGACCTAATTGACATCTTTCCTACCTTCTATATCCTCTGTTAAACTGATAAGCTGTAGTTAATTTTTCTGCTGTATCACATTCTTGAGTTAGTCATACTGTCTGGTTATCCTATATTTCTCAGTACATCCATTCCTGGTAGAGTTTATTATCTAAGAGGAATTACTCCAATACTTTAAAAACAAACAAACAAAAAAAAAGCAAAGAAAAAAAAAAGCAACAATTTTATACACTTTTAGGTAAATCAGTTGAAGTTTTGCCTAAATATATTATTAGCAGTAAACATAAAACCTGTCATAAGGTGATGCATTTCCACAGTGTTTCATTTACCTCTACTACCCTTCAAAATCACTTACAAATCTTTTCTTCCTTTTAAAATTTTCTTCCTCCTTCATAGACTCTGACCATCTCTCAGTCACTAACTCAGTTCCTTTACTTTCCTCATGTGTTTGGTACTCTTCTGCATCCGTATCTTTTTTTTTTTTTTGGTTAGTCATCCATCCCTAAAATAGCTCAATACCTGCCTTTCCTGTGTATTTTTTTTTCACTCTTGTATGTTTGCGTAGCATGGTTTGGGTAAATACAGGGACAAGGAAAATGCAACCATGTGTAGTTTGGAAATATAAATATGTATTGTCTGGACTGGAATGTTAGACAGTTTCAATTTCATGTACTATTTACTTTGTACCAGCAATCATCAAAGTCTATTAGGGAATTACATGGGCAGTAGGTTTGATTGCTTTGAGATCTTATTTATCACAATATGTACATGCACCTCTGTTATATAATTGAATATATTATGTAGACAATTAATTTTCTTTAAGAAGTACTTGCTCAATTTGATTAATTTGAAATGCAATGTACTGTGCTGTATATATAACCTTTGCTTTTACTGACTGGTGAACATTTGCTAGAATTGCATTTCTTCAACTTCTTTTCATACTCTTCCTTAGACTGTTTTCATCAGTTATAATTACTCTGAGTTTCTCTTCCCCTTTGCCAGGCTTCTCAAGCCTAGGATTTTTTTTTGTCCATTTTCCACAGCTGTTTTCCCATGTTTATTTTGAGGATATCCAAGTAAAATTAAAACAAAATAAAAACTCATGCTTTTCACAATTATAAAGGACAGATGTATATTACTGTGCAGCATTCATGAGGTTTAGCAGAAGATAAGATATTGTAGATGAGATGGCTGTTGATAGCCAATAGCACCTCAGAAAATACAGGGTAATGTCAATGGTCAAATTACTTTTCCAGAATAAACACACATGGTCATAATTCAGCACATTCCCAATTGTTCAAAGTCTCTTAAAATCAGATCTCCATCAGTCTTTTAGTAATAAGTCATAAACTACTAGTCCTGTAATAAAAGATTCATGCTTACTAGACCCAAAATAAAGTTTCCCAAATTCTAGAATTCAACACACTCTGGTGGGTTGACCCAGACAAGCAACTAATCATCACTCACTACCTCCCCCAAACAGACGGATTCCCAGCCAGTCTCTGAGCAACAGTCAGTCACCTTGGAAGACAAACATCATCCTCACACACACTGTTCTTCATCTCCCCTCAATTTTAATTGTTGAGTATGGCATTGTATGGTGTAGAACATCCATTTTGCCAGTTTGGATTAGCTGTCCTGGTTGTGTCCCCTCCCAGCTTCTTGCTCACTGTCAGCCTATTTGCCTAGGGGACAGAGGAGAAAAAGAGAAAGTTTTGGTGCTGTGCAAACATTGTCTAACAATAGCTTATAGATCAGTGTGTTATCAACAGTTTTAGCCACAAATCCAAAACACAGCACTATATGGGCTGCTATGAAGTAGGTTAACTCTTTTCCAGTCAGATGCAGTAGATCCACATTTCTCAAACTTATCTCTAAATTTTGGAATACATTTTAACAGTCAAATGATGCTTACTTAATACACTACACATCTTACCTCTTGCGACACTGGTAATTCACACTAGCTAGTATCCTGTCTTTTTTATTTATTTCTGACATAAACTCAAAGAACATCTTTAGGTTTAGTAAGTTGTGCTACATTTGTGTGGATACTGGTTGTGATTAGGTGAAGTTTTTGGAAGCAAGAATTTATAGAAAATTAAACAAAATGTGGAATTCTTGTTTTACTTCATAAAACCTAGGCTAAAGAAAGAAAAAAAAATAACTGGTCAGTAGCTTCTTGTTATTACAAAAAATATTCAAACCGATTTCAAAATTTGGGACTTGAATTCATTTGGATGATGAATCCAGAAGCTCAGTACTGAATTCACTTAAGGACACTTAATATTTATTGTTACAGAGGCAGGCAAAAATCTGGCAAACAGTAGTCAGGGCTCTGTTCTGCCCTTATGTACTGTGTGGACTCTACAGAAAGATCAGTGAGGTTATGCAGTGGCTACACTCTGAACTATAGCAAGTCTGCTCACAACTGGCTTTGGAAATGTAGGAGGTCACATTGGCTCAAATCAGTTTTACTTTCCAGTTGATTTTGGTGCAGTTCAAGAAGGTTCTCAACCTGTCTCTGGTTGTTGTCACTGAGAGACTAGTTGCTCAGCTAGGGTTATGGGATGTGATTCTGTCAGCTGTATCATTAAATCGTTAACCTACAGTAAAATCACTGACCTCTACTGTAGATTTTGTGGATGCCACAAGTTTCCATCATCTCAAAAGACAATTTAATGCCCTGGAACTAGTGCTTATTATAATTCTAGTGAGAAAAGCACTCAAACTTTGTAGGGTGTTGTTTAAAATACCATATATTAGAGCTAACAGAGGATAGCTGAAAGAGGATAGTATAGATAATATCATGCCTATTCAGATGCTGGGAATCCCTGTTTGTGCAGCATCAGATGGACCTCCTAGCAATGCAGATCATGCTGTGCAGATGTTGTCCATGGAAAGGTTTGCTGACATTTTGGTTTTTAGAGCTCCTGCAGAATTTTCCTTAAGAGAAAACAATTCTGTCTGTCAATTTTACTGTTGAACAAATGGATGTTCACATATGAACTTCCTGCTTCACTTTAAGGTAAAGGCAAGGGTATGTAGGTGGAGTAATTGCCAGTGTCCCCAGGAAGCTGCATCTGAGTCCTCTGTTACAATTAGCTGCTTAAGTTTCCTTGCATCCAAAAAATATGTGCAGCAAACACAAGCCTGAAAGCCAAGCTATATATGCAGCACAGCGCAGCAAAGCACTCTGTGGGCCACTGCCTGCGTGGCAGATTAGCCTTGACTAACAGTCAAATGCCCACCCAGCTGCTTGATTCCCTTCTCCTTCTGCCTTTCTATTGTTCTGCCCTTTCTAAAATATGTTCTCCCCAAGATGCCACGATCTTGACTGAGGGGCTCAGCTGTGCCCTGCAGTGGGTCTGTTGGAGCCAACTGGAACAAACGTGTCTGGCATGGGGCAGCCCCAGCCTCTTCTCACAGAGGCTACCTTTGCAGCCCGCTCAATGCCAGCACTTTGCTATGGACACCCCCATACACTTACTTCCCATTGTACAATGATCTTCCATTAGCATCACTACCGATGATTATTAAAAATTAATGAAAAGGCCAATATTGGGGCAACAATATAACTTCTGGTTCAAGAAGGCCTTAGCTGCAACTGACTGAAAGCATATATGGGAGGAGAAACATAATATCATATGGACATCTGGTAGCGGTCCTTTCCAGAGGCAGAACACTGATCTGCCCTCATCTGTGTTGCCAGAATCTTTTCACCACTGCCTTTCCATTGTGCAAAAAATTGGAAAAATGAAGTGAGGAAGCGTCTGAGGAGTGGTTTATTCTGTTTGCCCAGTTTGCCATCTGATACATCTAGCTGAATGTTTGAATGACATACACACACACACACACACACACACACACACACACACACAGAAGAAAATTTCTGACAAGGGAAAGCCACAAAATGCTTCAGTTTGTCACCCTTGATTGCCATTTAGAAGACTGCCAATTGACCTTGCAATTTATACACAGCCATAGAGATGGCATATTAGTTTGAACTGAAAAATTAATGAAACTTTCTGGTCTTTTCACCATTTCATGAAATCAGCAAAATTTCTAATGTTTTATGATGCTTTTAAACATTAATTCAGGATTTTGCCTCTAGGCTTTCATTGCAACAAAATCTAATCTGATTGAAAGGAGACTGAGATGCGATCCTGATTTTACTAATTATTTGTGATGAAAGAGGCAGTAAACTGGTATTATTGAGATGCTGTATTTGCTTTAAATACTTTTTAAATAAATCAATCTATTAAAATTCCTGGAATATCTTCAGATACATACTGAGGTCGGTGATATTATAGTTTGGTGATTAGTTCAAACCAATTTAAAAGTCAAAGCAGTTAAAAGAGGGTACTTTTGCCACGAACATGCACCAAAATTGCAGATGCCATTGCCTCTCTGGTGCTAGGACTTATTTTCACACATCTAGGCATACAATTCTTGTGAAGAAAATGTAGCCTTTTAAAGTTACATTAATATCTTAGTCGTTATGTTAATTTTTTTTTAGGATAAATAGCATATGATTAAGATTCTATGAAACATAGAAGAGAGTGATCTCTGTTTTTTGAGATTGGAATGCAAATTATATTTTTTACTTACATTATTCTTTTTAAAATTTTTTTTAGGAGTGGCATGAAAACCATTAGCAGCAGCATTTAATAGAAGAATAAATTCGGCAATATACATCAGAACTGTGATGACAGCAATAAATTCCATTTTATGTCCTACCACAGATATGAAACACCTCACTTCTGTGAAGTTAAAGCATAAAAATATATATATATATTAATTGCTGTGGTTTGCCTTTGAAATTACTCTATGTATATCTCCTGTAAATTGACAAAAGTGTAATTTAACCAATCTAGCTCTATCTGTCTTGTTTCCTACTGCTTTTGATGGAAGGAAATAAGCACATGCAAAGGGTGATTCATTCCACCTCTCATGCGTATTTATTTTTTTATGGGATCCCTCTCCTGAAGGAGTTGATTTTTTTTTTCCCCAAAAAATTAACCTATGCAATTAACAGGTGTGAAGAATAGAATTCAACTGCCTAAACATAAGTAAAATATGCTATCTGGGATGCCATAGAGTATCCCACCACAGCTCCTGCTGCTGCTCCAGAAAACACAGGTCTCCTGTAGACTCTGCATACTCTATGTCATGTTGATTAACATTTTGTGGATTATGTATGATGGATACTTATATTCAGGCAACTGAATCTTGACTTAAGTGCTCATATTAAGATGATCAGACTTAGTTTTTAGACTCCTAAATCTGTATCGACTACAAGGGCCACTGGAAGCCCAGTAGCTATAATAGAATCTAATGCACCTGGTTCAGTAGTAAAGACTTCCAGGTAGACATTCAAATTTAGACAGGTAATTCTGCAGCTGAATCCTACCCAAAGTTCTTAAGCTTAAATGAAATTAATAGATAGTTTAGCTTTCAAACCATAAAACAAAGAAGCAAACAATCAAATTTTTTTTTAAAAAGAAGACATCCCCAAACAAAACAAAAAGCCAGAATAAACAAATAAATTCCCTGCACAAAAAAAAAAAGTGCAAAAAGCCTTCAAAAGCCAGGTACTTAGGATATCTAAAAGAAAAAAAAAAGAAAAAAAAGAAGAAATGAAAGAAGACAACTCCTGGCATTTTTTTTTTTAATATTTGATGCGTTTTTACTACATGCTGGAATCTATACATACCTTGAACAATATAAAAAAGAGAATAATAGCAGCACTTTGAACAACTATAACGTACAACACAAAAGATTATACTATTCCATTTTCATTATTTTTTCACAGATCAGAGGAATGAGTATGAAAGAGCGCTGATGTATGGCTCATATTAGCTTTTCCCTGTTCCTTTGCAGCACCACATTTAGGGCCAAAACTCTGACTCTCAAAAGGAGTTTGGGTAACTTTGTTGTCTGTCGGGACCTCTCCAGTTTAGAGAAGAATTTTTCTTTGAAACTGCTGTTTGGCTACAAAGATGAGCTCCATCTGAAACTCACAGATGTACTTATGGCTCCAGGAGGGAGTATAATGCAGATAGGTAGAGGGAAGCTCATTTGGGTATGATTGTTCAATTCTGTTTTCTTTCATGCTGTGTACAATGGAAGGTAAGAAACAGAGTAGACAAAAAAAAAATACATAACTGTACATGATGCTATGGTATGTTGTCACCTTCCTAAATGTGGAAAAACAAAACAAAACAAAACAACACAAATCTGCTTCTTTTGATAACATCTGTGAACAGAGATAGAATGTTTTTTGTGTTTTTTTTTCTAGTGAAAATATTTAAAATATATAGAAAACCAAAGAGTCACTTAAATTACTTATTTCACATACTGCCTTTTCTCTCTGTTGTGACTCTAGCTGTTGATTTAGAGCAGGATAAAGTGCAAGAGAATCAAATCTCAGTCCTCTATAGTTCTGGCTATATGACCAACTGGTGTTTTGGACTGTGGCTGTAAATATCAGAGAAAATGTTATTAAGCATATATATAAAACACAGTAACAAGTTTTCTTTTTGTGCCCCTGTAATGTAAACCTCTTGTGGCAATTCTCTGTAAGCTATTTGTTACCATACTGCTCGATGATAGAAAACTTAAACATAAACTCTCAATCCTCTGACATGGGCACCATATAAAATTAGAATGTCTGGGTTAAATATCATTCAGAGATTTGTATGATTAAAAAATAAAAGATGATTAGGGCAGTTTTGAATGGTCACAGAGATGGTATTTTATAATGTTAGTATATGCTGCAGGGTACCGGTTCCATAAATAAAACGTTATCAGCAACCTTTATATCTCTTGAACTCGAGTCATGGCCTTACCTGTATGTCTTCAAACATGTCTCAGTTTGACTCTCGTAGTTTTTTTTCCATTGTATTTAACGAATGAAATGATTACTTGTTTGCACCGTGCCATTTTGATTGCCACAGATCAACCACTGATTATATTTTATTTCCATACAGTTCAATTACTTTATTCAGCATAACAAAATCTCACAATATGTAAGCGATCCAGATTGAAAATAGGAACATAAAGTTTAACATCTTTGTGTGCAACAACACAGACATGTTTAGGTATAGACTGCGACTTGTAGTAGTAGAGAGGCACTGTCTCTCCTCTCACTATATGAGAGGCGGGGCTATAGAAATGGCTCCTTGTGCCTTATTCCCTTTCCGTAAGTTGAATGAGGGAACAGGTAAATCTTTGAACTCTGTTCAGTTGGATGGTTTGTGCTATTTGAGAATCCTCAAGTTATTCTTTGTAGAGTCCCACTGTCTGTCCAAGGAGTGAAAGGTCTTTACAAACAACTTGTGCCACATATATCTGTCATATCTCTACAGGCTTTGACGCACAAAGTCTTTTTTTAGTAAGCAGCTAGGCAACTGAACTGTGTTCTCAGACTACTCTGAGTGTAATGACCTACACATCTTTTGCTCCTACTTTAGAGGGAAGTGCTCTGTTCCACATGTTTTTTTCCTCCCTGCTGTCATCATTGTCCTGGTTCTGGCTTGGATAGAGTTAATATTCACATGAACTGGGAGGAGAACTGGAGTTGGTGGCCCCTATGTCTGGGGCACCCAGCTGGAGTAGTTAAATAATTAGCTAACAGCTAGGGTTAATTTACCCAAATTAGCCAAAGGGCTATTCCATCCCATCTGACATCATGCTCAGTATATAAGTGAGGAGGGTGCTGAATGCAGTCTCCTGTTATGTGGGAAGAAATGAGGTATTTGTTTTAAGCTATTATACTGTTTTTGTATTCCATCAACTGTTTTGTTTTCTTCTGTTATTGCTGTTAATTTGTTTGTTTGTTTCATCTCAACCCATGTGTTTTTGCTGCATTTTGTTTACCAATTCTCCCTTCTGTTCCACTGGAGGGTGGGGGGAGTGAGTGTGTAGTCTGGTCCTGACCAGGGCTAAACTATAACAATCATGTAAAAGCAACAAAAGATTTGGTAGAACTTTAATAGCCCAGCCTGTTAGACTGGACTGAGGAAAGTCTTCACTCATGGCTTCCCAGCCCCGCCCCCCCCACCCTGTCCACGGCCCAGGACCCCATTTCAGCTCCCAAGGACTGTTAGTCCCTGGCTCAGCAAAATAGCAGCAGGACTGATGTCCAGCTTCCCCACAACTTTGCCTTGCCCAGCCACGGGACCATGTCCCAGCCCAGCCTTGGCCTGTCCATATCCCGGCAGAGATGCCCGAGGCTGGGCCTGCCTCCAGTACACCCAGTTGCCCTGCTCTTGTTAACTCCTTGGCAAGTCATACTGGTGTTTCCTGAAGTAAGAAAGGATTTAGGAGAGAGGTTTGACAAACCTCCTATGGCTCCTTGTAGCTTTCCCAGAACTCTACAGAAGCTCTTGTGAGAGAGAAGCCAAAAAAAAGAAGAAAAAAAAAAAAGGATAACTTCTGTCTAATGAATAAGATTCAGATTGAAAGAAAAGGGGATTTCCAATGACAACGCAGAAATTTTTCATAGCTGTGGGGCTTATTCCAAATCCATGCAACCTTTGTACATTTACTACCCTTAAAAGAACCTGTGTTATTCTACTTTTATTATTTTCTATGTCCTTTCCTATTTATGCAAGCATAAACTGTTTTTTATGCTATATTTTCATCAGTTATGATAAATAAGGATCTCTGTACACTTGTTAGTGGACATTCGTTCCCAGACGCTTCAATGGATCTCATGCTGTAGATAAGTGGACACCAACATGGGAAAAAAATCCCTGAATTCTATTTAAAAAAACTGTGTTATGACAAGGATTTTTGTGATGATGAAGAGTTTTTAGGTAGCATCCATTTTATCAACTAATTCAAGCTAAATTATGAATTGTCTAAGAATAGCAATTAACCTGAATCTTGACCTATCTGTAAAATAAATGACTTCGTGATTGTTGAAGATCCCTTATGTAGACAAAGCCATTATTAATCAAATGCAGTGGTGTCAGCCAAGCCAGGAATATTTTTTTATAAGATAAGTTTGGTTGGTTTTTTTTCTAATCTTTAAGATACAAGCAAAAATAATCCTGACACTAAGCTTGGCCAAATCAGAGGATAAAAATCAGCATTATTTAGTGGCTCTGTCAGACTAAATTTAAACTGTGCAGAGCTGATTTATAATTTTATGCTTGTGGTAAATACTGTTTATGATTGCAAATAATCCATTTTTAGCTCATATTATTAGAGATAAATAGATTTTCTGTATTAACTCCAGGGAGGTAATGAATGTGAGAAATAAAATATGGTGGTGCTTTATAATGCAGCAGAAAAAGACAAGCAGTGAAAAAATAGGAAGAACTTAAGATCCCCAACCTCAAACCTCTGGATTCATAGCAGCAAGAGCAATAATTATTCTGATTGAAATGCAGAGTGGAGATTTTTAGTCAAAATTAAAGATAAGAAAGAAAAATGCATCGCTATATGAAAAGCCCACTACTGAGATGACATTTGCACAACTGATATATTATTAAAAAAAAAAATAAAGGATTTGAAATAAGATTGTGAGATAAATTAGCCAATATTGAACATACACTCATTTAAATGCATTCTTTATGCAAGACTGAGGAGGATAATTTTGGCAGTAGTGTTACTTCTGTGTGAATAAAAGTTGTGATAAAGGTAGCATATGTACCTATTGCAGTGGATTTTCATCTAAAAGGCATGGTATTCAAGAAGTCTCTTTTTTTTTTTTCTTGGTGCAAACCATGTTGTTGCAGGTAATAATATTCTAAAAAGCCAAGAAAAATAAGAAACATTATATTGGTTTATTTTCAAATATGCCTGTACAGGGAGACAAAGATGTTTCACCATCATCCAAAGCTGTAATTTATTTCCTGTTTTTTTGTTTGTTTGGGGTTTTTTTTTTTAGTTAATCTAAAGCAAAAGTATATGAAGAACCCTCTTAAATGGTACTTGAGATATGCACATTAGGTACTGGAAAGATGGAGTCAAATTACTCAATTCACTTGTCCATACGTAGGACCTTTGTGTCATTTGAGATGCTATTGGTTATCCTGGACCTCACATGAGGCTGGCAGATATGAGTGAAACTGTGAAGTGACATCTTGAGTCAGGCATCTCAGTTGACCCCAGATGCCTGTATGTGAGCAACTGAAACAAGCCCAAAAAGTAGGATTCATTTCCATTTTCCAGACACCCAAATCCAATTTTATCTAAATGAAAGGGTCTGTATGTGAATTAGGTGAGCTATGGGTTTGCAATAGTAAAAAATGCAATATAAGATTCAGTTACTCCACAGGTTGTTATCAGTTGTAATTTGAAATACTCTACCTCATCTGATTTTCAGCTGGCATTCCTGAGAATTCGGCTCTCCAGCAAGCTCAGGCTCATGTCTGCCATTCCTTGGTGTATATGCCTCTCAAAAGGTACTAAATTTCTACACTAACTCTGACTTGAAACTCCATTCAACTCATATCTAAATATGATATATCTAAAGAAAAAGAAATCTGAGAGTCAATGACTGAACAAAATTTTCTCATTTTACCTAAGTGAATGGATTTTGCAATAGGAGAGTTCTTGTTTCTTTTACAGTCATCCCTCCCCTATATCAAAAGCAATCTCCTATCTTCAAGTCAACAAGAAATTTCACTTGTATAAATCTATTTTTTTTTGCATCAAATAAATGTATAATCTTAAAGAAAAAAGACTAATCCTAAAACCTACTCTTTAAAAATTCCACTAGTAACTTCCTGATACAATTATATTTTCCCTTTCAGCACTGTTCACTGCCTCTCTCAAAAAATCAGTTATTGTATACCCTTGCGCCCAGTTTGGCTAATAGATTTTCTTGTAGCACCATATGAAATGCTTTATTAAGTACAGCTAGATTAAGTCAATTTATGTTCCTGTTGCCTTAAAAATCAATAGTCCTGAAAGTTTATATTAAATTAGTCTATCATAATTTAAAAGTCCTGCCTGTTTTTAACCCTATTTTGTTTGTGTCTTTTATCTTTCTTTTAAAGCTTTTGCCAAATATTTGCAAACCACTGACATCAGATTAGCAACTCTGTATTGACTCTAATCAATCTTCCACTCTGTTAAATGAAGATATTATATTTACTTTTCTTTGTTTGTTTGATTCCACTATGATTACCCCATTAACATTACCATTTACTGTGAACAAGGAAGGCAGCCAGCCACTATTTAGACAGCAGCGAACTAAATCTTAATTTCTGCTTCTACTACAAGCAATGACTGGTATATATACCGTTGCAACCTTTTAAGGTTATTACTGAATAAACTGGCAACTAACTTTAGATTATATACATTTCAATAAATAGGAGCTATGCAGACCTTTTATAAATTTGAAACCTGAAATAACGGTTTACATAAGGATTCAACAATGTAGTGAGTGTTATATAAATGGCTTCTTGCACATTCTACCCTAATAGTTCCCTTCACACACTTTAGTTCAAAATACAAGTAGACATAGCATATTGCTCTTGATAGTTTTAAGGAGATTTTTAACAGAAGTTTGGCAATATTGTATAGCGTGTTCTTAAAAACTAAATTCTTTGCACACAGTAATTGATTTCATGCTGTATTTGTATCTAATCTCCATAGCTGTTGTGTTGAAGCAACTTCAAGCAACCAAAATTAGGAGAGGTAGATAATTATCTTCATAGATTCATAGAGGTTAAAGCAAAAGATTAGATCATTTTGTCAAATTCAAAATATACTACGGGCCATTAAATTTCATTTAGTGTTGTATCTGTTGAAAATGAGCAGTGATGATCAGTATTTATTCTTATTATAGATCGTATGTGTTATAGCACTACCCAAAGGCTACTGGTTTTAAAGACAATCTAGAAAGAGCTGAGTTGCATAGATTTCAGAATTTGCATTTCAGCATCTATTAATGGAATTATCAAAAAATAATAATAAAATACATTCAGATATTTGGTCTCTAAGGCTATTTTCCTTATTGGTACAGTGTAAAACTGCAGCCCTAAAAACTATAAATAATAGGTGTTGTAGTTCACAAATTAAATTGTTTATCAAGATAAAGAAAATGGCATTAAGCAGCTACAACTAGCAATATAATTTGATCATTGGTAATAAAGGTACTGTAAATGTGTATAAAAAGAAAAAAAAAATCAGCTTTCAGAGCCTAGGTTAACATTTTCCTGGCCCTGGCAGAAAGAAATCTATGTTTATTTTTTCCTGTAGAAAGAATAAACCTGGGATAGCTCTTCTGATCTGGCAGTGGTGCCTAACCATATTTGCTGTCTAAAGATCTGGCTGTTCATTTGCAATTGTTAAGGAACCTTGAATTCTGGGCTGCAATTTTGTGAGTCCATAACCACTTGAAAATTACAACCAATAACTAGTCTCCAGCATTGCATCTGGGGTAGTGATGAATGAATTATTAGGCACTCAACTACTTGGCTCAGCATAGTAGCAGATAAACCAAACAGCTTGGATCCAGAAGTACTAGTTATGTAGTTCCGCACCAAAGCTCATAGATCCTGTTTTATAGCCTTCAGTAGCTCTTTCATGTGAACAGAGCCATACTAACTCCAGACCCGGGCAGATTTGTCTCCAGCCATCCTGAGCCTACTGGCACCCATGTGATGTATTGGATCTAGGACTAGCACAGACAGAGATAGATAATAAAAGGGCCAGCATGGACATCTCCGTGAAATTTTAAACTGAAGAGAGGACAGAAGGGGAAAAAAAACACACAAAGCTTCTATATACTTATGCTGAGAAAATCTCCAAGAGTGTGGATGGGATGAAGGAGAGAGAGATGAAAGACTGTTCCAAGGATCTGTCTGGGTACTTGTTTGTCCTGTAACCTCCCACTTCAACAATAAGAAAACTAAACTAGGTCAACAAAAAAAACAGTATGTGAGAGGATTATTTAGAGAAAATAAGTAAAAGATATTAATTTTACATTTAAATCTGAAAGCTGTGAAATCTGAGCTCATCTCATAAATCATATAACTTGTAAAAGAGAGTTGCCTGATCTCCATGCAGTTCTTGCAGAAGTTCTGTCTCCTGTGTGTGCGAGTATTTCCTTCTTGACAGAAAAACTTTCTAGTTTCTTTCGACTGTAACAGCTGTCAAGGCAGGTCATAATTTCTGAAAAGAAAAGTTTGGTCCTTTTCTATGGAAGGCTCTGAATATTAAAATAAACTGTACATTAGATCGTGTATTTAGTAGGAATGCAGTGCTCATAGCAGTGCAAGGGGTGATGTGTTCGGAGACCTATGCATTAGTGAGAGGAATCATAGAATCATAGAATAGTTAGGGTTGGAAGGGACCTTCAAAGGTCATCTAGTCCAACCCCACTGCAAGGAGCAGGGACATCCCCAACTAGATCAGGTTGCTCAGAGCCTCATCCAACCTGGCCTTGAATGTTTCCAGGGATGGGGCTTCCACCACCTCTCTGGGCAACCTGATCCTGTGTTCTATAACCCTCATTGTAAAAAAAAATTTTCCTAATATCTAATCTAAATCTACCCCACTGTATTTTAAAACCATTACTCCTTGTCCTATCACAACAGGCCCTACTGAACAGCCTCTCCCCATCTTTCTTGTAGGCCCCCTTGAGGTACTGGAAGACCGCTATCAGGTCTCCCCGGAGCCTCCTCTTCTCCAGGCTGAACAGCCCCAACTCTCTCAGCCTGTCCTCATAAGAGAGGTGCTCCAGCCCTTTTATCATCTTCGTGGCCCTCCTCTGGACCTTCTCCAACTGGGGTTGATACATTTTGAAACCTCTTCTTTTTTTAACACCTGGATTTGTTCCTAGATGTAATGAGTTGTAATAATAAAGACTGGAGGTTAAGAAGGTATGACTTTTGCAAACTTTATTCCTGATATTCCAAAGTCACTCCATGTTTAGACCAGTATAAATGAGAATGGAATGTGGACCTATTTTCTTGTTATTTTAACAAGTCAAATAATTTGTGAACTCAGGAAATAAGAACCCAAATTTTGATTCTGGCTCTTGGTATAGCACATTTGTTAAATTTGGTTTCTGGAAAAAAAACTTTAAATCTAGTTATATTTAACTCAGCACTTGCAGTTGTAAATATCATTGAGTTAATGTAAGTGAAGAGCTTTTACAGATTAAAAAAAAAGAAAATCAGTGCTTTTATTACAGTTAGCAATATGTAAGAGGGAATAATAACATAGTAAAAGGAATAAATTGTGCACAGCAGTATCAGTGATACCTATTGGAAGTATGCAGCACTAACTTGTACAGTGTTGTTATCTCTACAGCAAATACCCATTTGTGCATAAAATTATCGATTTCAGTAAAAAATTGTCTTCAGTTTTCTTATCCCCATTTATTTTTCCACTTTGAAATCTAACACCTCTGATATGGCTTGTTGTTGCTATTGTTAAAAAAGATTATGCTATGCGCTTACTTAAAAGGACTTATATTTCAATTGGAAACTGATAGAATTTGACAAATAAACAAAGGAAAAAAAGCAATAGAGTAGAATATCTCAGTTGGAAGGGGCATACAATGATCATCTTGTCCAGCTGCCTGATCAATTCAGGGCTGATTAAAAGTTAAAGCATGTTATTAAGGGCTTTGTCCACTGACAGGCTTGAGACAGTGACCACCTCCCAGGTAGCCTGCTCAAGTGTTTGACCACCCTCTCAGTAAAGAAATGCTTCCTGATGTCCAATCTACACGTACTATCACTGGATACCAGGGAGAAGAAATCAGCAATCAACAACAGTTTTCAATCAACAGCTGCTTTTTCCATTTCTCTTGGACAAATTCTGTGTGCCTTAAAGTAATGTGACTGGGAGCAACATCTTCAGTTAGGCTGACTTAATTTCAAGTTATAACTAGACCCACAGATATCTTCATCTACACTTTAGATGAACTCAGACAGACATTGGTGTTCTGATTAGTGAAATTAGCACCCTGTTTTATATTTCATAATGAGAAAATTCACAGAAGTGGTGGAAATTGCAGAAAAGTTGACCTTCTAAGTTCAACAGACCAGTACAAATCATTATATATCAGAAATAATATATTTTCTCAATGATATTATGCCTATCATTATCTAGTGTACTATTTAAGATAAAACAGTTTGCACTTAATGAATGAAGTCTTTCCATTATTCAAGTACCCTGAAGGAATCCCTATTTAGACTCAGATTAGACTAACAGTGTTTTGGGGTCCAACTGTGTAGTCCAGGGGCTAAAAAAGAATGAGGAATTGAATTCCGCTTCACTGAAATGTCTAAATGAATTACTGATTGTGTCACCAATGTCTTCAGGAAAACTTTCCCCATTTTTAGCCAGGAGTCCAGGAGGACAATTAGCCTTACAATTTTATTTCAAATTTAAAAGAAACTAGAGCCAAACCCCAACTAATGCTGTAACATGGAATTCATACCTGGAATTCTGGATTGGATGATAAAAGTTTCCATTACTTGGAAGGCACTTGGATTCAAAGTTTTATCTTGAGTCGTGATAGCAAACATTACTAGTTCTCTTAGATTAAAATTACTACAAAAGTTACTCTCTCTATTCCTAAACTTATAGTAGAAGAGAACATGCTACATGTTAGTAATTGTATGATTTAGTTGACCTCTATAAATATGTATGTTTTTCTTAGAAGATGCAATGCTTAAAATTCAGTTCTGGCACTGTAATGGCATAGGATAAATACCACGTTAGCATTCAGACAAAGTACTAACCAGTCATGATAGAACACTGCTTTTTCGATTTAGTATGGCAGATTTCCTCAGACATGTTTAGAGTTGAGTTTTACAATAGGAATTTAGTGGTTATAGGACCTGCTAGTGACACATTTAATAATGAGGGGCACTGCAAGACACTTTCTGAACCATTGCTAATGCTTCCTAACCTTCCTTTGATTACTTGTATTTGTACTGCTGCAGGAAGTACAGAAAACAGAACTCCCACATGGGATTTACCTGTGGCTGTCACAGTCAAGAAGAGTTACCTACTAAATTGCTTCCAGAACACTGGCAGAGGGAGCACTTTGGCTGTCTGAAGCTGGTAAAAACTCTATTAGTGAACAATTTTCACATATAATGACTGTAGGGAACTCCAGCACAGAAATTTACCAATGCTTCAAAATGGATTATAGCAGTAATATTGAGAGAGCTGACCCTGTACTAGGCAAGTCACTGAACCAATCTTTGCTGCAGTCTACAAATCTGTAAAATGAGGGGAATTATAGTGCCTTGTTTTATAAAGTGCTTGGGAATCTAGCATCACAGTCTTGTAAGATGAATTGTTTAAACCACATATGAAAAGAACACCAAACCCATCAGTTTTAAATGAGCATTAATGACATAAAATGGATTCCCCCTGTTATAGTCCAATTAATCAGTCACAGTTTTCTACTTGTGTGTGTGCGTGTCTGTGTAGCTGTTACTACAAAGCAAGCCCATCTTTTATAAGATTAATGGAACACTAAAGAAGTTCTAGCAGCAGCAGCTGTAGTAATACCAGCACAGGCTGAAAGAACTGTGACTTACCCCTGTGCTTTTAAGTGAGGTATCAGTTAAACACAAGACCGGTTCACTTTATCAAAATTGCAAGATCAAAATGTCTCTTGCCAGTCACCTTTTGAGAAATGCAGATGAATCAAAGACAAGCATTCTTAATCTGAAGCACACACAAGCTCTAAGCCTGGAGAATACTGTGGAGTGCACTATATACCTCACAGTTTGCAAAAGATTATGTTTAATAAATGCTATACAAGGCAAATATCTAGCTTGAAATCACATAAACAATTAAATAAATAATTAATTTTTTTTTGGCCTAATCTCTGTGTCTTCTATGAGGTAATATAAAAGGCACTGTATACATATCCCTAGGCTTCTCATGGTCAGAGTCTGAAATTATTATGAAGAATAGTTTTTAATTGGTTTCAGCTGATTTCCCACTTAGGAGAAAACATGTCTAAAATTCTGACTCCTGTGCCTCGTTCTTCTGAGACTTACACCATTTACACATCAGTAAGGACCAGGCTTCAGATGCAAAGATCAGATGATGTGAATTGAGTTATGGTAGTTTCATGATCTGAAAATTTCAAATTTCATTCATGTATATACATACATATATATATATATATGAAGTTTTCTTGATTTTGAATTTTCATAATGTGATTCTACTGTGAGCCTGGAAAATTTTCCTGAAATACTATCTGTGTGCAACTAGCTTGTGCTGGCTTTCTATAGATATCAGTAACAACATCCCCTTACATACAGGACAATGGGGTAAATACATGCTGGAGTAAATCACATACTAATGGGATACATGACATACAGTTTCAATTTTCTGCTTTTATGTTTCTGTTCATATGGTTGTATACAACCCACTCCCTCCCCATATATTAGTTTTTCCATCTACAAACAGACTGAGCCTTGACTTTCAGTCATTATGTCAGAGATGTAGTTAACTATGGTATTAGCCTGTGAAACCCATGAGAGCAATGCTGCAGTTTCCTGATAGTGAAAAGAATGAATAAGAAGAAGATACACAGAAGTTTAATTCAGTTTACCAAATGTATGAATCTACTACCCATTGGAACACCTGGAAGAATGTCTGACTTAATTTCCAGCTCAGAAGAGCAAGATTAGGATTCAGTTATCTTAATGTAGGTGGGTAGAATCATATAAAAGAGGGCAAGGTTATATTATGAGACAGGCATCTTCATAGGTTACCAAATGTGACTCAAGACTTAAGAGAAAACCATTAACTTTCTGGAGTAGCTGCTAGAGACCAACTAGGACACTTCACAATGCCTAAAATGACATTAGGAGGCCATAGGGCAATTGAATTTTGCCCTAAGCTTAGAGGATAATTCAGCTCACCCTAAATTAGTCATCCATAGTAAGATTCAGTTCTTAAACATAGGTTTTTCAATGTCATTTTAGGTGCCTTACAGTATGGCATCCAGCTGCTCCAGAAGGGGGTTTCCCTTAAATCCCGTGACAGGCTTGTTAACCTTCTGCATTTCATAGAATCATAGAATGGTTAGAGCTGGAAGGGACCTTTAAAGATCATCTAGTCCAACCCCCCTGCAAGGAGCAGGGACATCTTCAACTAGATCAGGTTGCTCAGAGCCTCATCACACCTGGCCTTGAATGTTTCCAGGGATGGGGCATCCACCACCTCTCTGGGCAACCTGTTCCAGTGTTCTACCACCCTCATTATCAAAAATTATTTCTTAATATCTAATCTAAATCTACTCTCCCTCTATTTTGAAACCATTACCCTTTGTCCTGTCACAACAGGCCCTAGTGAACGGTTTCCCCGTGTCTTTCCTGTAGGCCCCCTTTACGTACTGGAAGTCCTCTGTAAGGTCTTTCTAAGAAGCTCAGGCAGCCTGGCCAGTTGAAGGACACACAAGATGCTCTGATATCTAAAATGGCCACCAATGTCTATTAGCTGCTAGGGAAATAAATAATAATAATTAAAAAATGAATCAAGTCAAATAATAAAACACTGATTTATACCACTGTTAATGTTTCTCAGATACATACACAACTGTTTCTGGTTGATTCTATGGCTGAGGGTGTGAACTAGTACCCTTTGTATTTTTGTTCCATTTGTTCCTACTATTAGACATGCTGTGAAGCTCAGTTCTGCTAGAATATATAGTGATTTTGCAAGAAGAAATTTTGAAAAGTGATTAAGAGCAAAGGTTGTAAAGTTTCTCTGGAAGGTTAGCTTCTCAACAAAAAACGTGAATATCCCATAGCTAAGTTGTTAATTAACAAATGTTTTCTTTCTTTCTGTTCACAAATTTCTTACTAAAGGATATATTATTGTATTTACTTATTAGTCAATATATTACCTTCAGCTTTTAGTCTTTAAACTGCAGTTTCTTTGGAGATCTTGTTTGTCTTGCACAATTCAAAGTATATTGGTGAATTTTGTAAATCTGGTTAGTGGCATTCTTACTCTATGACCATAGCATGTAATTCAGCATGCAGTGGCAACTGAATATTTTTCAGTTAAGTATAAATGTTGAGATATACATAAAAAAAAATTGCTCATGTCATGGACATGTGGGAGTTTACTAGGAATAATGCAAGGATTTTTTTTTTGTTCAGCAAGACAACAGATAGTCCTGGCTGAACACATTTCAGAAGGCTAACCTTGTCCTATTTATCTAACTTATAATCATAAGTAAGATTATTAGGCTTGTGTGTAGACCGTTGACATGTATACATATTAAATAATCCCACATTCTCATGATACCCTATAAATTTGTATAAAAACACATTGCTGTACCAACCCTTTTGTAGTCAAAATTCTTTTTGCTTGACAAACTGAAGCCAATGCCTACATGCCCAAGGACATAAAACATAAAATGGGTTGTATGAAGAGAAAGGTTATGTGTAAGATCCTTCACAGTATAGTCTGGCATCACAGAGCAGCAAGGGTGAGTGGGATTGGTTAGACAGTGAAAACTAGTCTGTTGAGAAGAGATTATTAGGTCAATGACAGAAGAAAAGCTATCTTGGTTTGAAGGAATATGGATGCAGAAAAAAACTTTAAATAAGCATTCAGAATACTCATAGCTTTCACAAATCAAAGCTACAAACCTTTTAAAGTTTTTATATTGCTTTTTGACACCCTTAAGCTTTATCCTATGATGTGTGAAAGTGCTGCAGACTCTTTACTGTTAATATAAAAAAGCAAACACAAATCAATACCTTCTTTTTTAGCAAGCAATAACGTTGGACAAGTCCTGTAGCATTACTTGTTGGCTGAAGATAAGATTGATTTACATTCTCCCCAAATTCTCCTTGTGCATGTACTGCTACAGTACACCCATTTTTGAGAGAAGAGTAAATGAATTGCTATTTTAATCACTGTGTGTGCTAGCACACACATCCCCCCAACACACACATATACCCAATCCCTTACTACTTCTTATGTCACACAGTAACTGACAAAGCAACATTTAAAGCAGTATCCCATAGTATATATGTGATATTTTTTCAACGAGTGCTGTATCAGCAGACTTTCGACTCCGAGACACAAAATTTATCCTAACTAAACCACAGACTGGACCTACATCCTAGTCTCTCATACTTGCTCCCTAGCTCTAACTATTGTCCTTAAAGCAAATCTACTGTAGATGGAAGCTTCACTCATGACAAATATCTATATTATCTAGTCTCTAAAAGCCAAGAATTTTTTTTTTTTCACAACTTGTGGAGATAACCTATTTCAAAACTTTACTATTTTTACCATTTGAAATGTTTTCCTAGCATCAAAAGTGAATCTTCTTGCTGCAATTTAAACCAATTACCTCTTATACTATATGGCAACCTGTTCTTGATAACCATTGTTTTCTTTCATAGGAAGTTGTGTCAAGACTGTCTTTCAAAGCTGACTTTGCTATGGTTAATGTGAATTCAATGAGTCTAAAACTATTGCCTTTTGAGTACAGGAAACACTGATAAATATAAAGCACAAATAGAAATACATAACTGCTATTTACCACATGTCCTAGGAAAAACTATATAAACCCTTTGTGCCACTCTGCAAACTCATCTAATTGTGGAAGATATCCTCTTTCATCTTAATTTCTTTCCTCTGAAAATATAAAAGGACAGAAGTCATCATCAGTGAGTTGTCAGAAAAGCTGGTTGAAAATCTTCCATCAAAGCTATAACAAAAAAAAAAAATCAGTATTTGACAGAAAATTTTGTTTGTTCTTCTTACGGTTTGTTTTTTTTTTTTTCTGAGTGCTCCATTTTCTTAGTACTTTTCTTTTTAATTCAAATGTACCTTTTTCTAAAGAGAAGCCTCTTTAAAAAAATATATCAGAAATTTAGAAGTTTATCCTCATTCATAATCAATAACAAATCCCTGAACAATAATAATTGTTATTTCTTTATTTTTTATTGTAAAAGAGAACAAGATGCAAAAAATTATTCTTCCCAAACAAAATATACTTGCACACATCTGTCTGTATATATTGATGTTTGAAGATTAAATATTTTAAGACACAGCAAAAATTTGGATAGTTACCTACTGATTAAAAAAAATCAATTTAATATAGTCTCCTTCTGGACATAAATTAGCTATATGCTGAAGTGACCCATAGTAAAGAGATTACTCTGACAACAATGAATACTATTAAAAGTTTCAAGGCATAAAATGCCTTTAGTTCTCCCATATCTTGTACAGTAAGCAGACTGGGAAAGAGGAAAAAAAGCTCTGTGTGTGTATTTTATTCCTCTTTCTCTCTCTTTCTTTCAACAAATTGTAGAAGGACATCAAACTAATTGGATCTTTGCAGTGAAACTTATCTGTTTTCTTCTTTACAGAAATGGGCATGTCAAAAGACTGCAAAAGATGTAATCAGTATAGAAAATGATATACTGGATCTTATATATCTGCTAGAGATTTGTGACATCAGTGCCAAACAAACCACCTCTTCCAACTTCTGGCCATTGTGTTCTAGGGCAGATCTTTGCTTCCTATATAGTTCCCAATCTAGCAAGTGGCTTCCTCTGGTTTTCAGTCAGTGGTTTCCTGGGCTGCAGCAGACCTCACACAATCTCCTTCTCTCTACACATTTAGGGTTTACATCAGGTCTGGTCTCCAAATCTCATGCTCCTCCTTTGTCACTGCTGCTTCTGTATACTCCTTTTGATGCATGTCCCTTCCTGAAGTCAGCAGGATCCTCCCAGGAAGGTGTCATTTCCCTTTCTCCAGAGTGAAGATCTGCTAGTGGAGAAACCTGCTTTTATTTCTGCCAGAGTTGTGGCCTCTGTGGTGAACTGAGAATGAGTCACTTTGCTGAAAAGAAACATCATCCTTCAGGTTTCATACTTATTACTTTGATCTGACATACTTTCTAAACTTTTCTACCTTTTTTTCCCCATCTTCGCTGGCCTGGTGCTTTGTTGCTCACTATATGTCAGCATGAGACACCACTGCCTCAGGAAAAAAAAAACAAACAATCCTACTCTTCCTCTGTGTATGTTACTGTCATCTCATTTGAGCTGGTGCATGTATCCATACAGCTACCCAGCGAACTGCCAGGAGGAATTTCCCTGTCAAATTTCCCACTCCCCTGGGTGTGGGAAAACAATGGATACTGGGGAGGTGAGAGAACACTGTTCCCCAAAGTTCAGCTCACATCTTGATACAGGCTACAGTGGCTTCAGGCTAAGACCCAGTTGATTCTTGTGGGAACAGATTAAGATTGCCATGGAAAAATCAAACTCTGGCTATACAGGGATGCTTGTATGGGTAAGAGTTCTTTGTTATGTGCACTTATATACTAATACCAAGGTAGCTATTAATAATCACTAGTGTTTAGGTTTGTTTATATGTTAAGTTTACCTATTACTTTAAATCCACCTTTGCAGTCAGTATCTGTCACTAGTGTCACTCGTTTCTGCGTTTGTCATGAACCCATATAATAAATTGCTGGTTTTGATTTAATGAATACAAGTTTCTGGAAACTTCAATAGTCAGCACTGGAGACTTAAGGGAGTTGTCTCCGTGTCGCTGTTTGTGAGAGTCCCTGAATAGGTTAGGCAAATATCCACTGATCCTGTGGGCTACCAAGAGGGACTTTGGTTTCAGTGACACTGCCTGCGTCAACCTGGCAGGCTGGCAAAGTTGTAAAGGATCCAAGGAGACCCCTCTTCTCTTTAATCAAGTGTGGTAGGCAGATCAAGAGAAAAGGTCTCATTTTTCTTGGGAAACTAGCAGGCTGATCAAATAGCAAAGGGCTTAAGGTAGCTTCCCTTCTCTCATCCCTGTCTTCCTTCTCGGCTTTTGGTGACAGTGGGTTAAAATCTTTCTTATTGGTGGAGGGAGGTGGTAGAAAAAAAAAAAGAAAGAGAGAGAGAGACAGAATTTCAATTTAGATCAGTTATACAAGGTAGGCATAGCACATCTTTTTTCAGTTGCAGTCTTGATTTCTATTGCTTTAAATTGAGCATCAGACTGTGACATGGATAATTTAGGAGTCTGCAGGAAAATAAGGAAGAATAATTTCCTTTTTTTTCCAAACCTGGAAATAGGCTTAGATGAGACCTTCAAGTGTGTATAACAATATTGACATTCACTTGTGAGTGTTTCTAGTTTGAACATTGGTTAAATTAGCATCAATGGGCAGTGGAAAATCCTTTTAGCTTTAAAACCAGGTGAATTACTCTACAGAAAAGTCTCCATAATTTTTTGGTTTCTATTGTAAATCCAGGTTTGGAATCAGTGCTCAAATCGGCATTCTCTGGTGTTGAATGTGAGAATTAGTATTCTAAACTAGTATAAAGATGTTTGACTCTTGATTGAAATGAGTCTATGTGCTAATGATGCCCTCATCTTGTTCCTCAGATAGATATTAGAACATCACTCTGTGTTGAAAGGAGATAATTCTTTTGAAGAGTTCACAATCATAAATATGATTTAGATTCTTCCTGGGGAATGTTTTACTTTTTCCTTGTGTTTCTCAATTTCTCCTTCAGAACTGCTCTTTTCCTTTCTTTACATCTATTATAGCCAAAAGGTAGTACTTAGAACATTATTGCCTGAGGACTAGTGACCTTGTGTAGTTGTGCATTCTGAAGGTTTCGCTTTAATCTCTGAAACAGAGGTCCCTTGCTCTTCTTCAGAGCAGTATCTACTACCATAGGCCTACATAGGGTAACCCAGGAGAAAGATAAAAGCTTAATCTATCGAACGTTCTGTTAACAGTACCAACTGTAGCTAAACACCCTTTGATGCCACCTACACACAGTTAAAAATACTTTAGGTTAGAAAGTCAAACATTAGAAATGCAGTTAGAAAATCTTAGAGTGATTTCTATCAGAAAAGAGCTTTGGAGATAATCTGGTGCAACTCCATGGTCAAAGGGGGCCTGTTAGGTCAAAGTCTGAATATCTTCAAGGGGGGAGATTTCACAGCCCCCTTAGGCAACCTGTTCTGATATTTGATGCTCCTCCCTCTTAACAGTGTTGTTCTTAATATCTATTTTGAATTTTTCCTGCTCAGGTGTGTTGGCCCTTGGCTTTTCACTGTGCACTTCCAATAAGGTCTTGCTTTGAGCTTTTATACCATCGTGATAGGTAATTGAAGACAACTCAGTATTTGCTTGTCCTTTTTGCCAATTCACTTTCAACTTGCTCTCTCATAGGTCCTTTTCTGCAAAGCTATACTCTAGCTTGTTGCAAGTGAACATTTACTATTGCTAGCAATGCTGGCAATGCAGATACTGCTGGTGAGAAAGACCTTATTTATGTGGTCATTTGTTTCACGCTTTTAGGACATCTGAAAATGTTCAAATGATAAATGACTTTTGACTACAAATCAGTGTTCTATTTTGAGCAATTCTGCAGGATCTCTGCTTCATTTGAGGGTTGCACAGGAAACAACACAGAATTTATGTACTGCATAGTGAACAAGACAGAAAATAGCAGGAACATAATGTGGTCTTATCCTTGCTGCATTTGATCGCTGCCTTGCCTAACTGAACTCTCTTGCACACACAGTCCTTATGTAATGCTTGATAATCACTTCAAAGAAATTGCTCACAAGTGATTGTTAGAGATGTGCTTCTCATTATTTTTTTTTTAATTTGATAATATAAGCTCTAGTTTGTAGAAGTGTTGAACATTACCAGCAACACAAACTGTCTTAAATCTGTGCTTATCTTTGCAACTGTTTATTATTTTCTATCTCATCCCTTCTCTCTGTTGCTCTCTATACACATACCCGTGTGACTGAATTTAGTCCAAGTGTCTAAGAACTGATTGACTAATATTTATATAATTAAATATTTAAATGAGTCACTGTCATGAAGATGATATCTGCCTTACTTTTTATTCAGTAAGAATAGCACATTTATCACTTATGAAGTAAAATTTATTGTGACTTTAATAGTTTACCTTATTTACCAACCCTTGCATTTATTATGGGATTCAGTAAGTAAATATACTGATTAAAATTAGTAACTCTAATTAGTTTTCTAATGAATATTTTCAAATTTTTTTAATAAAAAATATTTTAAATTTATCCATTAAAACGCTACAAGTCAACAGGATGAAGAAAACTGATTATCAATACAAGGTTAATGACTCAATAGCCTCGGAACAGTGAATCATTTTCCATGCATTTTTAAAGGATATTATGATAAAATTGCAGTGCCAACAAGACAAAAATGCCTCTGAGTTCAAAAAGATTTGGAATAGAGGAAGGAAGATTACTGTGAAGGAAAAAAAAAAAAAAAGAAAAAAAAAGAAAAACTGTGCAGAGCCATAAATAACCACAAATGAGATACTTAGATATTGTTTCTTTGGTGTTTACTGCAATGAATTTAGAGTGAATAATGAGTCTATTTATGCTGTGGTGACCAGGCTCCTTGTTTGGTAGAGAAGACAGTTTGTTGAATTAGTTTTTTGGATGGTAGGCCTTATTTAGATAAAATTTTTAAAAATATCAGGATTAAAAAGTCTTTTTATTTCTTTTTACCAACAAACACAAAATGCGAATATTTCCCAGAAAGTAATTACACCCTTAAAAAACCCCACAAACCTAAACTATGGAAAAAAAAAACCCAAACAAACCGGCTTCTGACAGACGAAGCAAAGCAGTATTTATAGCTATTCTTTTTCAGAAAACTCTCAGTTGTCTACATTTTACACATTAGATTTATGTCTAGTAGTATATTTGTGAGAAACACAGTATCAGCCAAATAGCATGGGCTAACTTCCATATAATACCAAGGGAAAAATAAAATCTTTATAGTTTTGAAAGCTGTTAGGCCCTTGCTTTAATCTGTAGGCAGTGCTTTTTGAAAAGCCATAGAGCACTATGAAATTGCACACTTTATTCTTAAGAAAGAGGGCTGTATTAGCCAGAGCATTTCTAAAACAGTTGAGGGGACAGTCTTCATAAGGAGGAGATAATTCAGTGGGCCCTCCCTTCATTGCCAAAGAGCAGGTAACAATAAATGACAGACAAATGTGTCATGGAAAGTTTAATCTTAGTGATGATGCAGATATGGTATATTTGTTGACTTTCCAAGGCTGGGTAGAGACATCCTCATAAATGAGCAGCATACTGTATGTTTGATCACGCATGTGCAACAGAAAACAGAGCAGAAGGGACAAGCTTCATAAGCAAACCTGACCTTGTAACAGTGTTTATACTGTGGTTTTGTTTTAGAGAGTAAAAATTATTCTGACTGGGATCTGGCTGGATTCTAGTATTTTATTGTATTCGAGTTCCTAATGTAACCTGTGGCAGTTTTGTAGGAAGGGATTAGAGAACTTCAAGGTAATGTCACAGAGATTAAGAGTCTCTGGTCTGACCCTCATGCCTTACCTCTTGAGTTCCAGAGGTCTTTAGAATAAGCTTATGGATACTTTATGGTCTTAAAAATGATGAATAAAGAAAACAATTACTAATATTGTTTTTATTTTATTTTATTTTATTTTTTTTGAGAAATAACAGAGAACTGAGGATTTGGCTCCCTTTTCCCTGTAAAAGTTGTTTGTTCTGTTTTTTTTTTTTTTGTTCATTTGGGTTTTTTTTAATCCAAACATCAGAGAAAGTCAGAGCAGTCTGTATTTAATATCTCTTTTACAACTTCAGAAAAAGAAAAGTAGAAACAGAACCATGAAAGCAAAGAGGCTCATTGAGAGGACATCTTTTTCTTTTCCTGCTGACACTGGATCATTTTCTTAGTCTCTACTCAGAGTAATGGAAACTATGACATATTACACTCAGCAGCTATTCAAGGTCAGAAATAGCTCCTATTGAGCATAGTTCCTTACATGTGGAAAAGAAAAAACCCACAACTATACTACATTTTTCAGTTGATCTTTAAAATTTTCAAGTAATTTTTGCCTCATTGTAGAAAAAAAAAAGAAAAAGATAATTGGAGCCTAACCTTACTTTTTAATAGTTATTCTCAATTTGAGATATTCTTTCCTTTATTTTTTTTTTTTGCCTTTCATATTTACTAATTTAAAATTAAACAAATTCTTTAGCAGTGCAGCTGTGGCAACATCTATTCCTTTAAGCCCAAATACTGAACTCAGATGTTCATATAAAACTCACTGAATGAGTACAATCTCCTGTGACATTCACAGCCACAGGCATTTGGCGCTAGTTGTAAAATGCTTCACCACCACAGATCACAAAATACTGTTTTCTGTATTCTGTGTGTCATTCTATGAACTGATATAGTAGAATGATGCCAAGAATAAACTTGTTTAGTTTTTTTTTCAGTTTAAAAAGGTGTTTTCTGCTGTCACTACATAAGCAAGTATAGAAATAAGTTTTCTGTTCTGAGGTGAAATATATGTTATTCTTCACAACATATTATTTTTCTTTTGTACTCCCATATTTTGCTTTGTATACATTCTTAGTAGAAACCGTTGAAATAGAGGTTGTTCATTTCCTTGAGTCCTTTGCCTTCCTGATTTGGAAAATAAGCATTTTGGAGTTGGGTGCTTCATTCTCTGTAAGTACAGAATTCAGTCAACTGAGTCCTGTTACTCCCTGCATCTTCCTGCATCTTGTGCACCACATACATTTTGTGGTTCCTATCCCTGCAGAACATAAGCATTGTTTTTCATTGCAAACTATCATGCATTTCAAAGACACCCAAACAGGTATTGTGTGAGCTAGCTCAACTTTGAAGTCTAGATGGACAGTAAAGGTTAATTTTCTTAATTTCTTGCACACAGTCTTTTCTATTACCTGCATCAAATTGTTCAGACTTAGAGTAGATATCTCCACATTATACTGCTATGTGATGCTACTCTGGCATACCTTTAGCAATATAAAGGAATACACACTGAGTTAATGTAGGTAAGGTAAGATACAAATGTTGGTTCACAACTTTGTGGTTTTTTCCCTTCATTAAGCCACCTGGAGCTCATTTCTTACGTACTGAGAGTATATGCTGGCTTTCAGAGCCAAAAGATTAATGGGAAAAGAAAAAAAAAAAGGCAAATCAATTTTAAAGACAAATTTGAGCATTTTATGTTTTTCTTCTCTCTCTTCTTTCAATGACATATTACAGTCATTTTGTTTCATTTACAGCTCTTCTATTCTGGTAATTCCACGCTGCAAAATTGGTGGTACAATTTCCCTCTATCTTTCTCTTTCTTCCACCTTATGCATTTTAACTTGTTGAGTTTCTGTCTGACCTCTTATCTATACTACGTGAATATTATTGGCTGAGGCTGATGTCATTTAAAATTGCAAATATATCATATCAAATTTGAAATCTTTGCCTCCTTTAGATAGAATATGTGCATTTCCTTGTTTTTTTTTTCTTTAAGCACAACTAGAATTACAGAATCACAGAATTATTATCAAGATTGGAAAAGACCTAAAAGATCATCCAGTCCAACCATCACCAATACTTCTCAGCTAAATCATATCCCTCAACACAACATCCAAACGTTTCTTGAACACCCCCATGGTCGGTGACTCCACCACCTCCCTGGGCAGTGCATTCCAGTGCCTGACTACCCTTTCCGAGAAGTAATATTTCCTAATGTCCAGCCTGAATCTCCCCTGGCGCAGCTTGAAACCATTGCCTCTAGTTCTATCACTGTCTACACGAGAGAAAAGGCCGACCCCTAGCTCACTACAACCTCCCTTCAGGAAGTTACAGAGAGCTATAAGGTCTCCCCTGAGCCTCCTCTTCTCCAGACTGAACAATCCCAGCTCCCTCAGCCGCTCCTCATAAGGCCTGTGCTCCAGACCCCTCACCAGCTTCGTAGCCCTCCTCTGAACGCGTTCCAGGGCCTCAATGTCTTTCTTGCAGTGAGGGGCCCAAAACTGAACACAGTACTCAAGGTGCGGCCTCACCAGTGCCGAGTACAGGGGGACAATTACCTCCCTGTTCCTGCTAGTAACACTGGTTTTGATGCAAGCCAGGATGCCGTTGGCCTTCTTGGCCACCCGGGCACACTGTCGGCTCATGCTCAGCCGAGCATCAATCAGTACCCCCAGGTCCGTTTCCTCCACGCAGTCCTCCAGCCACTCCGCCCCAAGCCTATAGCGCTGCCTGGGGTTGTTGTGGCCGAAGTGTAGGACTCGGCATTTGGTCTTGTTGAACCTCATCCCATTGGCTTCAGCCCAGCTCTCCAGCCTGTCCAGATCCCTCTGCAGGGCCTCGCTACCCCCAGGCAGATCCACACTCCCAGCCAATTTGGTGTCATCTGCGAACTTACTGAGGGTGCACTCAATGCCCTCATCCAGATCATCAATAAAGATATTGAAGAGGACAGGCCCCAGCACCGACCCCTGGGGAACACCACTTGTGACTGGTAGCCAGCTGGATTTAACTCCATTCACCACCACTCTCTGAGCCCGGCCCTCCAGCCAGCTCCTTACCCAGCCAAGAGTGTACCCATCCAAGCCATGGGCTGCTAATTTTATATCTCATCCTACTATATTCCACATCACTCTCACCAAGACTTCTTCAACATCTTTATAATAATATAATGACCAGAAGCTATGAAAATCTGAGACTTACTCTATAATAGAATGTCATTACATTCTTTTAGAGTTATATTCTATTAGTATAGCCACATATACAAAGATTCTGTTGACTTTCTCCTTGCTCTTCTGAACTTGTCTAGACAACTTTTTAATGAGCAAAATATTATTATGCCAAAATCATATCCAATTTTTTCAAGTTTCAACTTTTCAATTAATTCTATTCTTGGGGAATGTTTATTATTTTTTTTTCTGCTAGAATAATTTTTAATCCATTAGCACTTTTTATGCATTTGTGGTTGTAAAAAATAAGCTGCATTTAAGGTATCAGAATTACTTTCATTATAAAGTTCTTTCATCTGTAGTTTATGCTCACAAGTTTCTGTAAATTCAACATTTGGGATAGAAAGTCATTAAACTAAACAGTAATTTTAAACAACTTTTGAAGACCTTCAGTTCTGCTATATCTTATAAGGAAAAACTTCAATATGATAATGAAAAATAAGAGATCTTATCCATAAAGAAGTATGACTTGATTTTGGAATTTCAGAGTTCAGAAACAAGAGCAATGCAGTTCCCTGTTAAGTAGAAGTATTTAAGTTTGAAAGAAAAATTGAGGTCTAAGAGCTTTTTAATTTGATTTAATTTGTTTTCTAAATATAAACACTCGAATTTTAATTATATTTAATTAAAGTAAGATTTTCTGAAATACCAAGTTGGAGTGTTATGTATATTCATATTAAAACTGGAAGTTAAATTTGTTTGGAAAAATGTGGGTTGTAATTATTAATAAAACTGATAATTGATTAAAAAAATAGTTTTGGGCTCTTATATTATATAGAAAGGTGAGATTTCAGTGATGATCTAGAATGATAGCCAGTGTCAGAATTAGCTAACTAAAGAGCATATTAGATCAATATAATGTGTCTTTTAAAAAATTCAATTTAAGCTGGTAAAGATATTTGGCAAATTTATGGAATTTACAAAAGATGCCTCAATTGGTCAAGAAATGTATAAGTCCCAGTAGTAGTGAAAGGAGTCTAAGTAGACTCAGGCTATTGAAAATAAACATATATTTTGATGCTTCATATGTTTCAAATCAAGTTTAAAATGCTTCATATTTTTATATAAGCTAAATAAATAAACAAACAAGGGCCAGTCATCCTATTGGTTTAAAATTTGCAATAGTTCACATTTATACTATCAGGGATTTATTCTATTTTTTTTCCTCTTGAAAGACATTTTGGGATATATTTCATTTTTATTTTCAGAGGTATCTGCAGCTATGTGCCCCAAAAAATCTTAGCATTTTTACCTAAAATGAAAAGAGATATTTTCAGATAAATTCTTATGCTTAGGAGATGACTAACTTCTCATGCCTGAAGTGATGACTAACATGAAAGTTATGAAGAATTTCTTAACAAAAAACAGAACAGTTAGTGACATAGCTATCAATAGCTCAGCTTAGGATGTTCTGTCCAACATATATATTTTTTTTCAACATTAGAGTTTGACTACTGGCTCCAACATTGTTGAACTATGCAATAAATTACTGACAGGGACAGAACATTTGGTGTATCTATTAAGTCTAATGTCCATAAGGTTGCTGTAGAGTGCAACCTTCCAAGCTAGGGAATCTGATAATATTGCCACAGGTTTTCTTCAACCCTTGTTTTCTTCCCAAAATAAAAGCTCATAGATACGTATCTCGCTGTCTACTTATGGATTCTATGATTTCTGGAAAGAGTTAGGAATTTGGTTGCACTTACAGATCTCTGTTGTTTTGGTTTGTTTTTTATTTTTGGCCATATATGATCTCTACCACTCTTTCCTAGGGTGCAGGTAGTTCTCCTGAGATACATAAACCTGCACGGAGGTTCACTGTATCTTGCTTGTTCTCTGAGCTGCATCTCTATTTTGTAAACTGGTGCTGCAAATTACTCATGCTTCTAAGAGAGTAACACCATAAAAGACTAAAATATAAGATTCACAGATGCTTCACTCTAGAAATAACTATTTATGATGTCAGGCGATATTCAGTATGAAGAACAGGACTGAAACTGACAGTAGGAGATTTTAAGCACCAAAAATGAAATAGATTTACAATAGCTAGCTCTGGATGCACATCAAAAGCATTTAGAGTGTCCTAATCTGGGACAGTTCAGTTTATCCTATCTCTACCATACTGTCAATACATGCAATAAAATGGGCCGATACATAGCCATGTTGAAATACGCCTTGATATTCCATCATATTCTAATGATGTATAGCTGGAATTATCAAAATAACTTGTCTATTATTTCATGTATAGATAAATAGAAAAATGTGGCCAGACTAGTAAACTATAATTTCAAAGGTTTATTTTCTGAAGAGGACATTTACGCTTTAATACATTACACAAAATGAAAAAAAAAATCTCTGAAAGAGCATTATTATCATCCAGTTTCTGCTTAACACTCCTGATATATATAATAAGCTGTATTTTATGCTTGTGATCTTGTTTTCAAACTGAATTGATAGCTTGTTTCCCTTACAAATCCAGAAGCTATTAAGCACAGTGAATAGCTAGACATTATCTGAATGCATAGTTTCTTTTGCAGAATAGTTTTAAGGAATAAAATTTCACTGTTGTTGGTAATGGCACCCTGAGCACTAAAGCAAACAAAACAAGATCAGCATAGGGTCTTATTCTATTTACATAACTGTTAGCACTTTTAATTTTTCAGTTTTACCTGATAATATAAACTTTTTTGTTTGTTTGTTTTTTTAACCTCCAAGCTAACATGAAATGATAAAGAGATAAAATGTTCCCAGGAAATGTGACTGTTAAATTTCTTGCTTGACAGCGATAGAAAGAACACATTCACTGAAACACTTAATGATGTTTCATTGACTTGAAACAAAGAATTAGAACCCACAGAAAATTGTTATAATATGATCTATATCAGAGATCTGTTATTCTGAAAAAAAGTAAAATGTATGCCACTTCTGCTATAGGAAAAAAAAAATGCTAAGAAAAGTCCAGGAGGAGGATTCATCCTGCTTTCTGCTTTCACAGTTATGTACAGAATGTTAACATCTGTTAGATGATTTTGAGTTAATTTCATTTATAAAGAAAATTCTAGATAACTTCTAAATATTATTTACCTCTACATTAAATTTGAGAAAAAAAATCTTTAAAAGTTTCTCTCTTCATCCTATATGGTCACTTGTTTGCCAAATGCTGTATTTTCTGTCCCTTTTCTTTTTATACCTTTGAATTTGTGTTTACATTGAGAATTGTCATTAAAAAAAAATGAAATACTTGCAAATCTTTATACAGAACACTGAGTTAATGGTTTCTGAAACCAAATTGGACCATTAGGTGAAACTAGTCTGGTCTCCACGCAGATGCATGGCTTTCCTGAAAGTAAATCTTTTGCTGTATAAACCCCTTTTTCCAGATTCAGACTCCTAGACACTGTCCCTGCATTACTGTGCATAGATGGAAGTAGATGGCTACTAGTATTATTAGTAGACATTACTGCCTAGATGGAAGTAGATTCCTGATTTCCTGGTAAGCTTCAGGGGTGGGGAATTACCTGTACCAACCAGGACTGAGAAGTCTATATGGAGTTTTGCTCTAAAGAGACACTTAGGAGAGCTGCCACAGAGACTAGCTATACTCTCTTGAGGCCCTTCTCCAGGTACACTAGAGATTTCAGGATCTTCTCTAGACAAAGCAAAGCAAGGACTTTGTCTACCTTCCTTGAGTACTATAATCATAATATAGTCACAAACCTTGAAGAAAAATTGCCGTCTGTTTCCCATACTGCCCAATCTCAGGCATATCAAATGAAGAAAAAACAAATACTTTTGAAGGTTTCTACTGTGAAGATCTTGAGCACATTGCAGTGCAATACAGGTTATACTAACATTTTTCCTAGTTAAATTGTGGTTATAACTTAGCAAGTCTGAGTAATGACTGAGGCATGTGATAGTTACTCACAGCCGTGGAAGGGGGGCTGCTACTGTCACAAGTATTTCTATTGTACAGCTGCAGAATACAGATCTGCATTAGTAGACTGCAGTTTGCAGACTATAGTTGTGTTCTGTAGGGTGACTGACTTTAATCAAGTAATGAAAACTTGAGAGGAATTAACAAGGGTTTTTATATAACAAAAACTAACTCCTTGTTGAAGACGTAACTTGGCCAGCAGAGAGTTCACTTTAGTGCTCGTTCACTGAAATGTAAGTCTTTGACTAACTTGAATGCAAAAAAAAAAGAAGTGCGCTGCTGTCAAGTATGGGGAAAATCTCCAGTCAACAGCAGAGCCTCCGAAAAAAAGGCTCCTGGAACACCTAGCCTCAAACCTCTTAGTAGTACATCTCTCTAGTGTGTGACACAAATGAAATACAGCAATAAGATCTCTATTCACATGAATTCCCTTGTTTTGCACAGAACAGGACAGATGGTTTCTGTCAAAGCATTTGAGATTCCATTTATTGTTACTCCGCTTCAGCAGACTGACTGATGTAGGATCTCTTAGATTTAGAAGGGGGCAGGTAGGGAAAAAAACCTCAAAACATCACACTTCATAAGAGAACATGAGAAAAAAAAAACCTACTTTTTTTTTTCCCCCTTTTCTGTAGCAGCTTCAAAGAAGATAGTCAAAGCCATGGTGATTTTTAAAGACTAAAAGTGTACTTTTTTTTTTTTTTCAAAAGTACATGCAGCTCTAGAAAGAGTTTTCAAAGGAAACTTGAGCTAGAAGTACTGAAGCTACAAATTCCTCCTATGTTAAAATAGGCATGATTTTTAACAGACACACATCTACTACTACCATCTGGAGGTTTTGCATGACACTACTTACACAATTTATGGATAATTAAGAGGTCTCTTTTAAGACAAATATCAAATTAAAGTGTCGGAATTAAAATTCCAGGCATATTAATACTCGATGTCCCAAGTTCACTAGCGGTATAAATAATCTCAGTGTCATATTACATTTAGTGCTTGTATTCTGACCCTTAGGGATCCATTGAAATCTACCAAATTCTGTATCTAACTTCAGATTTTAATTCTCATATTTATTTCCCAGGTGAACAGTTGAAATTCTTTCCTGGGAATAGACTTAGGAAAAGGTCTACACTCTTTTAAGACCTCTAAAGCTTCAGACAAAGTAATTTAGACAGACAACTTAAAAACAACAACACATTTTACTGTACTTGTCAGCTCTGCTCAAGTTGTCCAAGAGATGGAAAGAGAGCAAGAGACACAGAGGAAGACAGAGAGAGGCATAATCTTGAGTATTTTAATTTTTTGACAGAATCATTTGCTTAACTTCTTGGTAGGTTCTTTAATAGGAAAATCTGTATTTTTTTTTTTTTGCACTGCATGATGCAAAAGCATTTTCCTTAATTATATTTGATAGTTTTTCCATCTTCTTATGTGTCTCCTTTAGGGAATAAAAAGATAACTGAATTCTTAAAGCAATAAAGGCAAACTGTCTAAACTGAATATTGTGTTGTGTTGTAACAGCCGCAACATTTCTAAATTGCATCAATAAAATTCCCAAATTGCTGTAATAGAGAAGAAGATTGGCCTTTCAGGTCAAATGGCAACTTTATTAATGTGTACATCTAGCAAAAAAGGTCAATAAAAATAAGATTTAAAATACATAAATATGTTTAAAAGTAGCAAATACAGATTGTACACTGTCATTTTATACAGTCAGTGGGAAAGTAGCACTTATATGAACAAGCAATTCAACTAGTTTTTATTAATATTGAATAGTTCATTATTCCCCACTGAAATTATTTGGACTGATTCTTATAACAACAGCAACAATAACAAAGATAGAAGAATTACCATTCAACATTTTTAGGAATTATTCCTTTTAAAAACACTCTGATCTATGATAACATAGACTTGTAGATTCGCATACAACTACACAACATAATGAACACAAAATTTTACCGAATATAAGCTTTACATTCTCTGATCCCTGAAATGATTTATTTAGCTAAAGTTCAAATAGATTGATTTTTTTTTTAACATGATATTTTATTACTAAAAAAAAAAGAAAGATTGAAAGAAAGAAAAACCACTAAACATGTCACTGACAAAATTTTCCCTGAGGAAACTGCATGGAAAACAACTGATTTACCCAGACAACTAATTTTGTCAGCATCTATAACTGTGTTTTACCATAGCCACTAGAGATCATTGCTAAACCTGCAGTGCAGGAATGAGGAAATGCTTAACTTACATTGCTCTTGCTTGTACACAAAATAGTTCTCTCTGTATTAGCTGGCTGTGTTCATACCATGTACTCCTTTATATCTGGTAATGCCTTGCATGTCCCTGAGTACTACCTGTAAAAAGCTATGCATATGAAAGGTTGCTTATTACTCTTTTTTACAGTCTTTTTTTTTTCATTTTATCTACTCTGTCTATTTACTTTCTTATTTCTGTACTAGTTAGCTATTTATTTACTTCCTTATGAAGCCTCCACTGTTCAATGAATAGTGCTTTGGCATGCGTGCTCTATTTTATTGTACTGGAAGTACATTTAGCCATGAATCTGTGAAGTTTTTATTAAGAGTGTCATCTGTAACTAAAAAGCATACATAAAGCATACTATTTTGGGAATACTCTTGGATTAACTGAAATAAAAGTCTTTTTTTAAAAAAAAAAAGAAATGATTGTTCTTATACAGAAACAATTTTCTTTTTGAGAGTGAAATGGAACAAAATGCAAAATACACAAATAAATTAAAAAAAAAAGGTTCCACTGCTGCAGTTTTAAAAGTTCTTCTTAGGATTGAATCTTTAAAAGGCCTGAAAAGTTTTGTAGCTTTCCAGATGTCTGAATTTTTTGTGGGCTGACCATTCTCTTAAAACAACTTGAGCAGAACTTGAACCTGCATAGTCTTTTGTTCCTAAAGTTTTATTTTAGCTCTTTTTCTTTGGAAAGTACTGTCCCTGGTAAGAACAGAAATCACAGTAGAGGCCAATTTGAGATGGTTTTTATGCTCCTTTAACTAAGGTTAGCTTCATGAACCAAAATAACCTATGAAGATTGAAAAAAAAGTTGGAATAGGGCATCTGGGAGATTAGTGGCTTTTTGCCCAGCCTAGTGGTTTATGACTTGCTCTTTTTCATTACATATGCTGTAGTTATGACTCAGTGACTGAGTTGGATTCACAGTAGAGAGGATAATAGAAATCAATATCATGGAAAAGAATAAACAATGAAAGCTCTCTATTAATGACAGCTTTCTTCTGCACAGATGAAAATTGAGCACTTTAGTCAGATCACAAGAGCTTCTACTTCTTTCCCAATTTTAAACTTAGCATGGCAAAGAAAAAAAAAAAAACACAACCAAGAAAAAAGACAAGTAATCCCTTTAAAGTTAGACTGTCGCATAAATTCTGATAGTAAATTTTTAAGGTTGAACCCTAACGTCAACTGCTCTGTACAAAACTGTAATGATATTATACTCCTGTGACATACATCAGACCTGATAATTCTTCTGCAAGTAAGGGAATATACCTTAAGCTGTTGAGACAAATTATTATCAAGTCAGTGGGTTAGTCTACACTTCTGTGAAAGACTGGTCTCAGGGCAGCCATGAATACCTGCCTTTCTCACATTTATTTGGCTCCTCACCAGAGAGCTTTCAAACTACTTGCAAGAGGCATCTGACAATGATGTCCAAATATGGCTTTTAGCCACAAAACAAAGGATGAAATTCAGTTGGAGATTAAATATTTCATACAGTTATCTAAACATAGGTGCCTAGTGCCATTTTGCTGGTCTTCATCGGGCTAGGAGATATAGCAAAGGTTGTATGGAAGATTTTCATATTTTGGGATTTGTAGCTAGGCTAGAACACCACTTCAGTACTTAAACTGACAGTAGGTAATTGTTCTTAGGTTGCTGAAGTTAGTTAAGGACATGAGAGTTTGTTTCAGAAAGCTGTTTGTTATCATAGCTAAAAGTGAAAGCTCTCATTACAGTTAGTCCATACCCTCCCTGGCGCTTAGAGTGATTAAGCTGACATCTATAATGAATAGGCGTCTTTGCCTATACATGGACATCTGAGATACCATTGTATATCTTGCCCAATTTCCAGAGGCTGCTTCAGAAAATCATGCCAACCCTATAGAACCTGTGTTGTATCTACCAGCTGGAGTGGATGTCTTAGATACCCAAGGATATCTCAAATAGTAGCAGATATCTATATTTAAGCAGAAATACTGCACTTGATAGGCATCACTTACAGGGGAAAGGCTGTCTATGTTCCTGCGACTTTCTGAGGCAAAGATTGAGGTACTATCAGGTATCTTAGAGCAGGAATTTAAAATTGTAGCTGATGCTTGTGTTTAGGCACCTCAGTTCCACCCTTTTGTCACATGCAGACATTTAAATTTAGATATCACGATCACTAATGGAAACCGAGTCTAGTTTCAGAGTGGGACATCTTGCCCCTGAATAGTTGTGGTTTTGTTTAGTGAGGGGGGGGCTAAGGTGGTAGCTTCTGTAGGAAACTGCTAGAAGTCACTCCCCTTTGTTTAGTGGACTTGGCCGGGCCTAGGGCAGACCTGCTGCTGGCCAAGGCTGAGCCAATTGGTAGCAGAATGTTCCGTGATAACGCCTCTGCGATAACGTATTTAAGAAGGGGAAAACAGAAAAAAAAAGAGAGAAGAGAAGATGTGAAGAAGCTGAGCGGGGGCAGAGGTGCAGAGGGGGAGGTGCAGGCCTCATGGGCCTTGCAGGCCTTACCCTCTGGCCTCCCGCCAGGCAGCCGACTGGGCCCGACTTGGCCCAGCTCGGCTGCAAGAAGTGGAGAGGAGATGAGATGGATGATGTGAAGTGATTCTGAGAGGCATCTGCCAGCCTGTTGTGAAGAACTTTTCTTGTGAGAGGAACGGCTGCAGACGCCAAGGTCAGTTCAGAAGGAGGGGGAGGAGTAATGCAGCTCCTGGCCAAGATTCCCCTGCAGCCTGTGGTGATGACCATAGTGGAGCAGGTTGTCCCCCTGCAGCCCATGGAGGTCCACGGAGGAGCAGAGATCCACTTGGAGCCTGTGAAGGACCCCACATCACAGGAGGTGGATGCCTGAAGGAGGCTGTGACGCGTGGAGGGCCCACTGGGACAGCCATTCTGGAGAGACTGCACTCTGTGGAAGAGATGACCCACGCCAGAGCAGTTTCACAAAGGACTGTGGCATAGGGGTGGGACCCCACAACAGAGCAGGGGAGGCATGTGAGGAGTTCTTCCCCCGACCATGAAGCAGCTGCATGAAACAACGCATGATGAACTGACCGCAACCCCCATTCCCTCTTCCCCCCTGTGCTGCTTGGTGGGGCAAGGTAGTAATGTTAAGCTTGGGAAGAGGGAGGGGTGGAGGGAGGTTATCTTGTTCTCTGTCTCATTATCCTGCTGTTTGTAGTAATAAATATTTTTCCCTAAGTCGAGTCTGTTTTGCCTGTAACGGAAACTTTAAGGATTTTCTCCCTGTCCTTATCTCAAACCTCGAACTGTTTTTCCTTATATTATCTCTCCCTATTCTCTCGGAGGGTGGGGGGAGTGAGGGAGGGACAGCGTAGTCTGGTCCCGATTGGGGCTGAACTACGACAATAGTATAGACATATGCTGTTGGAGTTTTGCTTGATTAGTGGAACTGCAGGGCTACTCCTTAGCATTTCCTATAATTATCTTTATAAATCTCTTCATTTATAATATAAATACCTATTTTCCCTGTGTTGTGGTTTAACCTCAGTTGGAAATCAAGTACCACGCAGCAGCTCGCTTTTCCTCCCTGGAAGCATGGGGGAGAGAACTGGGAAGAAAGAAAAACTCGTGAGTTGAGATAAAGACAGTTTACTAGGGCAGCAAAGGAAGATATACTAATATATATATATATATATTAGTAATAATTTAAAAAAATAGGCATACTAAAATAGACAAAATGGGCAATGCACAATTTCTCACCACCTGACGACCTGATGACTGATATAGCTCATCTCAAGCAGCAGTCGTGGAATGGAACCAAGAGCGATTCTGAGCAGCAAGAAACAGAGTGAGAGAGCTGCCCACTAGCCAATCCCCCTTATATACTGAGCATGATGTCTATGGTACAGGATACTTCCTTTGGGTCAGCTGTACTGGCTATATCCCTCCCAGCTGCTTGCAGCTGCACATTAGCAAAATCTAAGCTGAATAAAAGTCCTTGATCTCTTAGCAACTAATAATATCAGTGTATTATCAACATTCTTCACATATCGAATCCCATTCTAAATCTAAACCACAGCAGCTACTGGGAAGAAGATGAGCTCCATCTCATCTGAAAGCAGGACACTCTGATATCAAAATAAGTGGCAATAATACTCTCATGTTGTGGATTCTATCTTGTGCAAACCACTGGAGCCAACATTTAGACCACATAGTCTGCATAAGTGTATGATATGGGACAATTTTCAGGATATCTTACTAATAACGTAGAACTCCTGAAATGAATCACCGTAAAAGGTCTTGCTTGTCCGTTTAACACATTTCAAGAAAATCTGTCTAGTATTGATCAGTCTCACTTCAGATGAAGCATCCAAATGTCTTTGATCCTCTGATAGCTTTGTATGCCTTAATCCGTAGACACATTTTCTTCACTTAGAGCTGCACCATTAATTAGGACTTTGTAATTAGGATTAGCCAGTGTGGCTAGGTATAGTAGTGGTATGTCCACTGAAGCTCATGCATAAGCAGAAAATATTGCTGAAAATATGTGTTTAAAGCAACACCTGGGTCTGGATTGCCACATCCTGTGATTTGTCACAAGTGTCATAATGTAGGGTGAAATTCAAGTCTATATTCAGATATCTAACTTCAGGTAACTATGATATAGACGTTCACACATCAGCTAGGTGTTTAATGTAATAGGGTATTTAATGAAAATAAGATGGGTGATTAGGTGCTTACTCATAAACGTGAAACGTATTTTGAAAGGCTCTAGGATATCTCTCCCTGTCTCTAACTGGCCCTCCAGAAGGTTGTGAATATTCTCTGCCTTCTCTATAATGTATCAGATGCCTCTACATAGTTTAGAAACTCTTAGGTTGTAGCATGTAAGTGGAAAGCTATTTGTGGGCTACAGCATCGGTCTCCAAAATTTAGGCGAAGCTGCTGAGAGATAATAACTATAACATTCATTCTTACAGGCTTCAGCATCAGGTTACGATCGTATGGATCTAAGACAATAGGAGTTGCCTCTGTCAATTTCCAGATAAACACACAAACCTTCACAAAGTTTGTGGTTTATAAGAAGGTGCTTCTACTATACTACTGCCAAACAATAAAAAGCAAAAACTAGAGCATCCTCCAGCAGAATGTAATTTTTCCCCCTCCTGTCTGTGCTGACAAGATGTCTTAGTTCTTTCTTGGATTTAGGAAGATTTTTTTTCCTTTCAGGATGCCAAAAAATTTTGGGTGTTTTTTTATTCCAATACTTGTCTTCCTCTGCTTGTCTAAATGTCCAGATCCTCAATCTGAGCAAGTTCTCTGGAGAAGAGCAAGAAGTGCTCCTGCTTCTCTTTTCTTAAAACCTTTCTTTCCACATGGTCCTCCCTGATCAGTCACAATATAGGACTTGTCTTTATTTGATTCTTTCCTTTTGTGACTCTCTATACCACTGCTAAAGTGGCAGCATGTTAAAAGGAGAAAAGATCGTCTCTATTATCAGGGAACAATATAAAATATAGATTTTTTCCCTATCCAACTTACTACAAAAGACGTTTTCTCAGACCATTGTATGTAGTGTTCAGTTCTGTGTTCAATTAATTCTCCCTCTCACTTTCATACATCTCACTTCCTCATGTGGCCTTCTAGCCCTCGAATATACACCTCACAGATGCTGCCACCCATTATAAACCAGTTCAAGAGATGAGGACATGGAGATCTAAAGCTAACAGTTCCTTTCATTTCAGCAGTTCTTAAAGCTCCCATGGTGACACTAAGTTTCAATTTTCCATCAGTTTCCGATGCACTGTTTCCAAATTTGTTTAGATGACATTTTTATGTAAGCCCTAGTGAACACAATCAAACCTTTAATTCAAAGTCAGTTTGTGGGGCAAGCTCCAATCAGCTTATGAGTTTCAGCCTATTTACCAGAGTTCATCAGCATAGAGAAATGTTAACTGCTGCTTGTCTCCTGGGGTGTGAATTTGTTTTTTGTAGATGCTTATTTCCATCACTTACATTGAAGGTATTGCTGAACGTGAGGGTATATCAGTTTAAAGCCAATTCTACTTTAGTTGGTGAAAGCAGGAAAAAAAAGGGACAAAAATGCTCATTCACTTGCAGCCATGCATATCTGTACTTAATGAAGTTAGCAGCCCCATTCTCCTGTATATTACACCCACTGGTATAATAATTTACAGCCATGTAAGTCACAAGAAAATTGTTACTAACTCAGAAAGTTTGTGTTAAAAACAGAAGTAAATTTAGAACTCTGAGTCTCTTGCAAATTCAATGTGGACAAGGGAGAGTTAATTGAAAAGTCAATTATTATGCCTTTGTTCTGTTTGAACCTGACATGTTCTTAAAAAAGGGTTGGAAAAAGTGCAATGTATTATTTGATACTTGTCCTCTCTGTCTTTCTTATAGGAGTGCAAACACGATGATGCAGTCCACCGATAATGAACTTCCAGCTTTTTTTGCACAAGTGATATCAAATTATTTTGACCAAAACCTAATATGGCCAGTGCCAGCACACTTAGGCCTTAGAAATTAGGGAAAAATACTAAGATTTTACTCTTAATAACTACAGATGTAGACATAGATAATATTTGGCTCTCTTCTTTAAGTCTATTTGTCAAGTATTTAGTTCTGAAGCCAAGTCATTTTGCCAAATCAGTAAGTTCATCCAGCTTTCTCTTTTTTTTTTTGATTTATGTATGTATGTATTTATTTCTTCCAGATATGAGACTATGATAATAGTTTATATACAAGAAGGAATGTGAAATAAAGTGATGATTTTTCTGTTTAGTGGAACCTGTTGGTGGAGGAGAGTGCAACCTCATAAACCTGATTGAATATAGGAAATTATTGATCAGTGCAGTTCAATTACTGTAAAAAAAAAAAGTGAAGAATAAAAGTTAACAGACTGTGATGTTTATTTATTACGTGAAATTTAAAGGTGGGTATTGCAAAGAAGAGGAGGGTTTTTTTTTACACTATTGTAACAAATCACAATGTAATTAACTAGATTTCAGTGAAATTTGATTCTTAAGACATAGTACTGAGAAAAAAAAATCATTACAATATTTTTCTTTTTATGAGTTCCATTTTTATTCTGTTTTCTCCATGCTGACCTCAGTGAAAGACAGAGTTTGAGGAAGGGATGAAAGATGTTAAGTAAGAAGGCAAATAAGTTTATTATCAGTTTGATACAGCATCTTGTGATGGAGAATTCTACATATTGCAGTGTTTCATCCACTGCTTCTCATGATACATCCAGAAATAGATTAGCATGCACTGAAAACAGGTGGGCAAACCCAAATTCAGAGTCAGTCTGTAGTTAGAGTCAATGATAAGAATGGTGAATATCTCTGAGATGTATTTTTTAGTCCAAATGAATGTGTGTCGTGGTTTTGTTTAGTGGGGGGGGGCTAAGGTGGTAGCTTCTGTAGGAAACTGCTAGAAGTCGCTCCCCTTTGATCAGGGGACTTGGCCAGGCCTAGGGCGGACCCACTGCTGGCCAAGGCCGAGCCGATTGGTAGCAGAATGTTCCGTGATAACGCCTCTGTGATAACTTATTTAAGAAGGGGAAAACAGAAAAAAAAGAGAAAAGAAGATGTGAAGAAGCTGAGTGGGGGCAGAGGCGCAGAGGGGGAGGTGCAGGCCTCATGGGCCTTGCAGGCCTCACCCTCTGGCCTCTCGCCAGGCAGCCAACTGGGCCCGACTCGGTCCAGCCCGGCTGCAAGAAGTGGAAAGGAGATGAGAAGTGAATAAGATGTAAAAAAGATCCTGAGGGACATCTGCCAGCCTGTTGTGAGGAACGGCTGCAGACGCCAAGGTCAGTTCAGAAGGAGGGGGAGGAGTAATGCGGCTCCTGGCCAAGATTCCCCTGCAGCCTGTGGTGACGACCATGGTGGAGCAGGTTGTCCCCCTGCAGCCCATGGAGGTCCACGGAGGAGCAGAGATCCACTTGGAGCCTGTGAAGGACCCCACACCGGGGGGAGGTGGATGCCTGAAGGCAGCTGTGGCCCGTGGAGGGCCCGCTGGGACAGCTGTTCTAGAGGGACTGAACTCCGTGGAAGAGATGACCCACGCCGGAGCAGTTCCACGAAGGACTGTGGCGTAGGGGTGGGACCCCACAACGGAGCAGGGGAGGAATGTGAGGAGTTCTTCCCCCAACCATGAAGCAGCGGCGTGAAAGAACGTATGATGAACTGACCGCAACCCCCTTTCCCTCTTCCCCCCTGTGCTGCTCAGGGAGGGGAAGGTAGTAGAGATAATGTTAAGCTTGGGAAGAGGGAGGGGTGGAGGGAGGTTATCTTGTTCTCTGTCTCATTATCCTGCTGTTTGTAGTAATAAATGAATAGTTTTCCCCAAGTCGAGTCTGTTTTGCCCGTGACGGTAACTTTAAGGATTTCTCCCTGTCCTTATCTCAAACCTCGAGCCGTTTTCCTTATATTTTCTCTCCCTGTTCTCTCGGAGGGTGGGGGGAGTGAGAGAGAGACTGCGTAGTCTGGTCCCGATTGGGGCTGAACTACGACAATGTGTAAGAATGCAACATTTTTAGGGGATTTTAGAAAAGTGAAAAGTGGTGAAATCTATCCTTGAAGGCATATAAAAACTTTCCATCTGTACCTCTGTGGAGTACGATACCTCCAAGGAGAGATAATTGTGTAAAGTGCAGAACAGTACAAAAAGAGATCTAAGATCAGATTAAGTCAATAAGCATTATAAGGCTGATTAGTTTTTCATTTATACCTCAGAAAAATTGCTGTAAATTACTCTTTGGCCTTTATTTCTCCTTAAATGGCAGAAGATATATGTGAGGCCAGAAGTTGGATAAGTATTAATTTAATAATTAATTTTTACAACAGGAAGGGCTTTCCGGGACTTTCATACATTGGTCTAGGACACTCTGCAGCATATTCTCCTGGTATGCCATTTTCTGTGCAATACTTTTTCATTAGCATTTGCACATAGGAAATGTGTTCTTTATCATAGAAGAGTTTCCTTACAATTGGGTAGGCTTCTGTGTTGACTTAAGGGCTAACCTTTTTTCATAAGGGTGATGCAGCTAGTGATATAATCATTCTTATTTCATGCCTGGATCTGTTTTTTACCACTCTGTAAACTGCAATGGGTCTAATCCAAATGCATTACTTTATGAAAACTTTTTTTTTCCCTTTTGACTTTGATTAAACTCCACTATCATACACTAGTGGAATACTTAGCACTTTATTTTTCTGATTTAAAAGTCGATCTCACTGCCATGTGAGTTTTCCCAAACTCTCACAGCTCTTTGTCTTAAATTTTATTGCTTCCATAATTGCTCACAGGAAATACAATGTCTTTTGGCATAAGTATATCAATTCGATCTCGATGTGATGTCTTTGAAATGAAAAACAGTTCCCTTCACAAAAAAAAACATAACAGCAGCAACAAAATCACTTAAATCTTTTGTACAGAGGGCTGTGTAAGAAAATCTTTTGTGTGCTCAAGGAATATCAAGCACAATGTCAAAACACAAATTGGTGCACTGAATAAAAGCCATGCCTCAACTATAGGAATTCTTTAGTGACATGGAAACCCTACATTTTCATTATGAAATGAGATGACGAGTTAAAAGGGATGTCTGTATAATCCCTCTAGGAATAACAACAAAACAAAACAGGTTTTAAAATAGAAAGATCATATAACAATACATTTCCTCATGGACAAGAGTCGCAGAGCTGCCAGGCATTTGGGAAATAATTTCCAAGAGCTCCTCCAACCTCGGCAGGAAAATAATATTTTGTGGGTTCATAGAATAGAAATAAAAATTAGCTCCAACCAGTGCCTAAGGACTGGCTATGTCACACAGAGCCTTTTGGGATGTAGCTATGCAATATCTGCTGACTGGTTCTTACAGGTGAGCCGCCTCCACAATGTGACACATAGATCCACTCATGGTAAATCCACAGCAGCTGTGCAAGGAGGCCATGTGACAGATCTACTAGTCTCTCTCCTCTGCAGACCAGTGGGTCTCTTTCATCTCTTTCCTGTGGCAGCACAGCTAGAGAAACTGTTGCTGGTCTACTACAAGTAACATAGCTGAGCCAAGAAACTCCAGCGGGAGAAAGACAGAATGTGAGACAATATTACTTCTAGCCTATGCTTCAATAATTAGTAACAAATAGTATGATTCTGGTGTCTTGCATCATTCAAATGATGAGACTTTCTGGTCTGAGTGGAGGAGCTAGGGAGGAAGAAAGTGATTTAGCTTTCAGAGCAAGTCTGATGAGTGTGCTCTGTCTTATACTGGGAAATTATTTTATCTATGTGAAACAGAGAGCTGGCCTGTCCTGCGACAGAGACCCGTTGTGTGATCTGTCAGACAGCTCTCTGGCATGCAGTGAACTGAATAACTGACTACAAAAAGAAAACATGAAGACAGATAATGAAGGTATAGACCCTGAGTTTGACATAAGCAGTCCCAAGAGTAAGCAGCAGTTGCAGGGTACGTGTATAAGAGCTGTAAGCACTATATAGTATAGACTTGCACACCACATTTTCACCTAACTCGTGCCTACCTATACATGGTTTAAGTGCATAAGCCTTGCTTATAAAACTGTTGTTATATATGCTTATAGGAAGGGAGACATAGACAAAAAAGATTTAATCTTTCACACAAAGAAACATAGGACTTGACCAATGCTGTTCATCTCTACATCCAGCAGCAGCACACTGTGAAGACTTTGAAACCATCTCTCATTTCCTGCACTGGCCCAGGGTACTGAAGTAACACAGCAGGGGTAACTGTTTGTTCCATGCTGCTGAAGGAAAGGGATTATGTGTCTGTAAAACAGAAGGAAGGGCCTTAGGGATTTTAGGGCTGCAGTGACAGAAATTTTCTAGAACTGATCATACGGCAGGGATGGCAAACCTGTGGCTATTGCGAATGGTGTGCAAGTAGGGCTTGAGATATCCAATCTCTTTTGGCTGCTATGGAGCTTTTGCTACTCCGCTGCCCAGCAAGCACTGGCTGGCTATAGGAAGAGTTCAAAGCATCAGTTAAAAGATAAGGATTAGCTTAGAGGCTGTAAGTAGTAGAAAGAGATAAGGTTGAATAAAGAACAGATGGGAGCAGAGAAATATTGGCATGGTGTGTGAAAAAGGTTCATTAACACATCCTAATCTCTATAGCACTTTACACACAAATGCATAGGATTTAAAAGTGAAGTTTAATAATGATGGAGACAGAAAAAAAACCAGTATTGCTGTGCTCTGAATGGTTTATTAGTTTAAATTATATCAGCTTTTATCCATATTTTAAGTGTTGTTTGTGAATGGTCAGACATCAAATTTCCAGATATGACGAAAATTCATGAGAAATTTATAATAATAGTTTAGTGTTATAATAACTTAATACAATACAATATTAAATTATTATAATATTTGCTTATATCTAAAATATCACCATACACTGAATTTATAGCTACATCTATGCATTTTACATATATACATAATGCCAGTGCATTACACAGAATTGTTAAAATGTGGGAAACTGTCTTTCAAAAATCACATTAAAAATACTGTGTCACAGCTATGAAACATGTACATGGTAAGGTAAATATATCTTCAAAGTAATGTGAAATATGTAAGAAGTGCACTGGGAAGACAGAGTCAGTTCTTTACTCTTAAACGTAGGAATATTTCTTGTGAAATGAAAGATCTACCTAACCTGTTAAGCCTTGAGACCTGTGGTGGGCCTTTTTTTTTCCCCCATTGGTCTTTTGTCTGTGAAGTTAGTGGTAATGTAGAATGTCAGAATAATTACTGTTAAAATATCTTTTTTTTTTCAAATGGAATGTGATTATATAATGAATCATCTATACAGTGAATAAAGTATATTAAGGCACTTCAGTCAGTAGAAATCCAATTGCGAGTTTAAATCACCATAAAGTTTCCTCTTTTCTCTTTTTTTCTTCTTTTTTTTTCCCCAATTTTTTCCCCTCTTTATGGGGAAATCTTAACCCTGAGATTTTTTTTTTTTCCTTTTTAGCTCTAAAGGAGCTTATATCTCAAATAATCTCACTGAAGAGATTAAAGCAGAAGCTCTGCAAAACCCTACATTAGAAGGAAGAAAAGCTGCATGAGTTGCTGAGAAAGACAAAGTAGGGTCATTTCCTCTGATCATCAGCTGTTCTAATTTCTGTTCCATAGCTGTGACCTGGCTTCATGACTTGTGGGTTTTCTGTCAGCTTCACGTCGTCACCTGCAATTTGCATAATGTAAAACTCCAGGAAAACACAAGATAGGACAAGCTTAAATTAACCTTGTAAGGTCTGCGCTTCATTCTGGCTCATTAATTTCAAAGCACATGTAGTTCTAATACTGAATGAGTACAGAATGCTTTCAGTTGTAACAATGAACTGTAATAAAACTATGAAAGATTGTAACTTTAGTACTAAATCTGATAAGAATGAGATTTAGATTTTGTGTTAGTTGTCATTTCTCATATGAGAAACGTAAATACTGCAGTGTAATCAGTATCCTATACTGACGTATTGTCACAAGCAGTGAAAAATTCTCTGAAGATAACTTTGAATCTTAATGCAAAACTGAGGAGATATTATAACATCATTTGCTGAAATCCAGTCCCTACTATCCAACTTTGATAGTGTACTCGGTATTGTGGGTTTATGAAACCACATTAACCACTTTATTTTATCAGATAAGAATTCTTTTATGATCCTTAAGCTTATTGTGTTCTAGTAATTAATCTAAATAGATTAAACTTCCTCTAAAATACAGCATATGCACATGATCCATGGAAAATTATCCTTCAACAGTATCTTGGTAAGTTAAAAGTATAATTCATCGTTGCTTTCACTTTTAGTGAATTTAAATATTAACAGGACTGCTTCAGAGATGTTTTAAGTAACAATAAATTCCAGCATACTAATACTTACTGTGATAACATTAACATAGTAGTATATAATGTGTTTAGCTACACTCTAAAACATTAAATACGTACAAAAGGATACTTCGGGAAGTCAGAAAAATCAAGCAACAGTTTTCCTGTTCCCTGGGCTCCCAGAAATATAGACCCAGTACTAATGTTGCAGTCTATTCAGTCCTAACTTCTCCTTCTGAGTTGTGTGTTTCACCCTATGGTCGTCTTTACATCAGTTTCTTGGCTGAGAGAAAAAAAATATCTTGTCATTGTATATTTTTAAATGGTGCTTGAGTCTACTCTGTTTTCACTACGCAAGCTAGCATTTTCTCAGCTAAAAGCTGAGTTAGTCTGCATGAGATTGGTTTATGTTCAGTGGAGAAAGAAAAGGCTCTTCTAGAAAGTGGTTTGTCATACCATAAACTACAACTCTTTAGATTAATTGAACTGCTTATTTCTGTCTATTGACAACAACGAGTTTTGAGGGTGGCTAGCTCAGAAAATACCTGCAGTAAATGCATTTATTCAGATAAATCTCCAAAGGGTGTTTTGGCTTTCTGAGTATCCTTGTTCCTGTGCTTTCCTGAATGGTACAAAGATCGAACATTGCCAATGTAAAGATTTGACATGCTCCTGAGAAGTGAATGTCTTGGGATGTAAAATAAGTGTTTTGGTCTGCTATGGCATTAGCTAAAAGAACTATTGTGTGCTCTTCAAAATGCATTATATTGCTCAGGGAGTGACTCCCTGGATTCAAGGCCATGATGTACCAAAAGGCTCATATCCATTTATTAGGATTAGCTCTTCGGAGGGTAGATCGGCTGTGTCTGCATTGAATAGTGATTCTACAGTTCAAAGTACTCAAAGTAACACATCTGCAGCATAGCCCACAGCACATGGGTCTGTACTGATAGAGCAAAATTTAGGGTATCAGAAGGTCTGGTTCTGGGATGTGGCATGAGAGTATAGGGTAGCGTTTTTGGGAGCAAATGCTTCTGGGATGTGTTGTAGGGTCCTATAGAAAGGAGAGATCAAACCTGATACAACTTTGATCCTGTTTTCTAGGGAAGGTTTTGAGTTAAATATTTCCCTAAAGTTGCCATATTTTCCTGGGTTGATCTAGGTAGAATGCTACAAAATTGTTATTATTTCAGAATTAACATTTCTGAAATGCTCAGGTAGCTATCAGAGCTACATCTCTACTGCTAAATAGAGGGTTAGGATTGAGCTTGACTTCTGGACCTTAGTCATATAAACTACTAAATTGTCATCTCTATTCCTGGCTCTATCATGGAATATTCTGACCAGCTCTGTCAAAAAAAAAAAAATGTAATGGAAAGTGGGTTAACCATAAGGAGTGTAGGCTCAAACCTATGTTTGACTATTTGACGTCTGGCCCACGTATTGGTCTATATCCTTCCCTATTTCATTCAGTAATCTTGCAATGTGTAAGAAGTCTTTGAAAGATGTCACAAGCTTCTCTAACTCGAGTTAGGGGTAAAAATAAATTCCCTGGCTTAGATTGTGAGGAAAGAAAATTAAACATAACTTTGAAAAAATATAAACTATTTTTTTTCCTCATTATTAATATATTTGGCAGTACATTCAGTACCAGACAGATCTTTAAGTACAGGCACTTCTAATAGTTTTGTGTAGATTTCTACTGGAAGTCGTAAGAGTCTCCTGTGTGACATGTCAGAATACAGACTCTTTTAAAATAACTTCCGAGTTGCGTGTCCACTTAATTAGGTACTTCAATAGGTACTTCAGACTTCCAGTTCTACTGTTTTCTTCACTTCTTTTGCTCTGATGACCTTTTCCTGCATATTCAATTTGTGTATAACTCAAGTGGGCTTTTGACTTACACTTACTGGTTAAAAGTCTAGGGTGAGAAATTACTGCAATATTTGATGTTTGCCTTGAGTAGAATGAATCATAAAAGCAATTTTCAATTCAAGATGATACTGCTGCAGAGGAGATGCTTTAGCTGAATTTAAATGTAAGGAAGTTGTTTGCACGGTAGGTTGTTTGTCTTAGGACTTCCTTTCCTGTTAACTACCAAAGGCAAGACGCACTGAAAATTTGGCTGGTTTAAGGACAGTGTTAGATAAAACAGACTGAAAGCTCTCAAGAATGTTGAACATGGTGCACAGTGCAGAATGACGCAAATCAGGGGTCTTTTTTTTCAGCTTCCATCAATGTTTAGTTTAGGAATAAGCTCTACAGTAAATGTATTGCAAATATGCTGATTGGGAACTCCTACTAAATGGTGTTTAGAAATGAAAGAAAACACTTCAGAAAGTGGAACATGTAGCTTATTTTGCTACAGAGCAAAAAGGAGCCTACTACATTTCAACTGAGGTGAGCAAACAGGCTTCTGTCTTCCTACAGCACTTTTTACAGATATCAGCTTTAACCTTCAAAAGATCTTCTGTATAAAGAGGTTTTACTTTGACTCACTAGATTTTCACTTATGGGATTATTAGCATACTTAGAATGTACTTCTCAGAGATATTCAGTTGTGTGATTTTAGGCACTGCACATTAAGACATGTAAGGCCTCAGCATTTATAGAGAGAAAAAGGACAAATGGTAGGAGAGTAGAAGGAAAAAAAATCTGTTTCTATCTAAGCTTTGAGTCGCATAGTAACTCAGAATTAAAGCAAGTGGTGAATGCTGCAGAAGCAATGTGTATTTCCCCTTTTCCATCCTAGCATCCTATTCACTGGGCATAGCACTGCTAGAAGATGACTTTTAGTCTCCTGATATCACAAATTTACTCTCAATATTGTTTATAGACTGTGTGGCTTCTCATTTATCCAGAATATGCCAGATTCCCAATGTCAGCATCATTTCAAAGTGTCAGGAAGAGAGTGACAGAAACACGTCACATTTCTTCCACATCCTCACAAAAGAAAGAAAAATTGCATCTTCTGTAAGATGTTGATATCTGAAACTGTCCTCTTGATAGCAATAATGTGTGTGATGCAGAAGTAGGCTTGCAGCAAACAAGTTTTGCCGTTGATTAAATGCCTCAGCTCCGCAAAGGCCATTTATTGCTTTGTCTACTTCAGCACCATAGACATTCTCCTTTAAGTAGAACAAATGTCAGTTCTGGAAAATGTGATGCTCAAACTTTCAGTTATAAAGTAGAAAATCTTGACAGGAGATGTTTGGCTTTTTTTTTCTTTTTTTTTTTTTTTTTTTTTCTGAGATGGCAGATTCCAATAGTTTGCCTCAATATTTCAGATTATCCTCATTTCAAAACTAAGAAGATATAACTGGACAGAGAAAGTTGAGAGGAACGGATACAATGCATTTTCACCTATTCAGTTTTTCAATCCATTTGGATTTGTGCAGCCTTGGAGACAGTCTATACTTTTATCATGCAGGAAAGGATTTAAATATTGTTGAAAACCCATTAGTAACAGTCAGACAGTCTCTTCAGAGCTATAAAAAGTTGGACAGATTTATATGGGGGAAATTTTCAGTGACATATGTGTAGACTTAAATGCAAATAGCTTAATTTTAATAAATAATGTTAATAGTAACTACTGTAGAATGTAGGCTTATGCTGCACAGACTGTTGTTACCGGGGGAAAAAAAAAAAAAAAAAAAAGAAGATATTTTAGTCATAAAAGTGTGTATAATCTTAGAAAAATAGAAGGAAGAGATGCTAGGTTTTGTTTTGTTGATTTGGTTAGTTTTCTTTTCCTATATCAAGTTCAAATAGCCCTTTCTCAAGGTTATTCTGTTTCTGAATGCTGTTATCACTAAAATGTCGAATATAAATGGCATTTACTGTCCTAGGGTGGATGCCTAACAGTGTGTATGACATGGCCATGTTTTTTGTGCTAATGTAGCTGTAGTCAAAGATCTGATTTGAATCTCAATTACAGTGGCAGATGTTTTATAGCTACCTTAATGTACCTACTTCTGGAAGTGATCGGAATAAACATACAGTTAAGAATATACCAGTGGAACACTAGACCCCCTAATTTGAGAAAAAAGCTCTGCATCTGAAGGAACAGTTTACGACTTCATTATCCCTACAGTTCTCAAAGACTTCCATGAAATTGCTATTACATAGTGTAAAGTAGTCAACGGAATAGGCATATTTACTCTTTAGTGAAGAGATGCTTCAACACAGATATATACTTAGGCAACTGGACATAGGTAAAAGTACATCAAATAACTTTAATGACAGAAGGCACAAAACACTCTAGAAGATGAATTTCAAAGTTTAGTAGCACTAAATATTTTATCTTGCCTACTCTGTGCTAGAAATGGCTTGAGTTTAAAATTTGATACTATAATATTTATTGACACCATGACAGCAGGCTATGACAAGAACACAGTCCTTGTTTTCAGCTTTTATAACTATGCATTGTGGTCTACTGGGATAGCTCCCAGCATATTTCAGGAAAGATGTTTTCTTCAAATATAGATTACGTATTTCAGGGTGCCACAGTGGTGATGACTATTTATGTGTAGCAGCTACCTGAAAAGAACAATAAAAGAACCCCAAGCCCTACAGGAAATGCACACAACTATTCTTAGAGAAAAAATCAAAATGTTTGTCCTTTCACCACTTAGCCATTTACTACATCAAAATACTCCATTAATCTCCTTACTGTATTAAAGTATTAAATAATCTATCATGATCACTGCAAGGTAGGTGGTGCTATAAACAAACTATCTAGGCATATAATGTTGAACAGCCTAAAACCCCTCATCTTGGATATACTTAAACCCATAGTAGGCTTATTAATTCAGTGAAGTCCACTGCAGTTATTTATAAGATCTAAAAAGGGGGATTTCATCATAGAAGTAAATCAGATAAAGAAATATTCCACATTAAAGGGCAAGTTTGAGAGAGATTTAACCTACATTCACTTTGTAAGTTATAGAGAAGTAGCTTTACATTTATTTATTCAATATTGTCGTAGTTCACCCCTGATCAGGACCAGACTACGCAGTCTCTCTCTCACTCCCCCCACCCTCCGAGAGATCAGGGAGAGAAAATATAAGGAAAAACGGCTCGAGGTTTGAGATAAGGACAGGGAGAAATCCTTAAAGTTACCATCACGGGCAAAACAGACTCGACTTGGGGAAAACTATTCATTTATTACTACAAACAGCAGGATAATGAGACAGAGAACAAGATAACCTCCCTCCACCCCTCCCTCTTCCCAAGCTTAACATTATCTCTACTACCTTCCCCCCGCAAGCGGCACAGGGGGGAAGAGGGAATGGGGGTTGCAGTCAGTTCATCACGCGTTGTTTCACGCCGCTGCTTCATGGTTGGGGGAAGAACTCCTCACATTCCTCCCCTGCTCCATACTGGGGTCCCACCCCTACGCCACAGTCCTTCGTGAAACTGCTTCAGCGTGGGTCATCTCTTCCACGGAGTGCAGTCTCCCCAGAATGGCTGTCCCAGCGGGCCCTCCATGGGCCACAGCCGCCTTCAGGCATCCACCTCCCCCGGTGTGAGGTCCTTCACAGGCTCCAAGGGGATCTCTCTACCCCTCCGTGGACCTCCATGGGCTGCAGGGGGACAACCTGCTCCACCATGGTCGTCACCACAGGCTGCAGGGGAATCTTGGCCAGGAGCCGCATTACTCCTCCCCCTCCTTCTTCACTGACCTTGGTGTCTGCAGCTGTTCCTCACAACAGGCTGGCAGATGTCTCTCAGGATCTTTTTTACATCTTATTCACTTCTCATCTCCTTTCCACTTCTTGCAGCCGGGCTGGACTGAGTCGGGCCCAGTTGGCTGCCTGGCGAGAGGCCAGAGGGTGAGGCCTGCAAGGCCCATGAGGCCTGCACCTTCCCCTCTGCGCCTCTGCCCCCGCTCAGCTTCTTCACATCTTCTTTTCTCTTTTTTTTCTGTTTTCCCCTACTTAAATACATTATCGCAGAGGCGTTATCACGGAACATTGTGCTACCAATTCTGCTACCCGCGGCAGCAGGTCCGCCCTAGGCCTGGCCAAGTCCCCTGAACAAAGGGGAGCGACTTCTAGCAGTTTCCTACAGAAGCTACCACCTTAGGCCCCCCCTCACTAAACAAAACCACGACAAATATCATCCTTTAAAGTTGCAGTATGTGTCTGCAGAATGAAAAGAGAAGCCACAAGACTCTCTTGCAGAGTCCCTGTTATTCTTTTTTAACTTTTTAAATAAGAAAGACATTCAGGTTAGAAGTGTGTGGTTGTTCCTTGTGCATGACGATCTTGAACACACCATAAGAAGAAGAGAAGTTAACACACAAGTCTGTATTACAGGCAGTTTGACTGTAACAGAAGACTGAATGTTCTTCAAGCTGACCTTAAATGTCCAATGTTATTATCCTGGGTTTTTTTTGTTTTTTGGTTTTTTTTCACCAGTTCCTACATTTATACCATGTCCTGTAAATCCGAACCAGATAAAAGTAAAGAAACAGATTCACTATGTGTTCTCACTACTAAGGGGATCCTGCATACTCGTATAGCCTGCTAAATCTTATTCCTGGTGGCCATTGGAGACTAAGTCAGGAGCAAAGGGAATGAGACTTTCTTATAAAATATCAAATTTTTAGGGTATGACTTCTGTGCAGTAATATGCAAACTTCAAAGAAACCATCATCAATGCAGTCAGCTGCTAGACAAAGTATATCTCTCCATGTAATAATTAAGTAGGTAAAGTGTCAGAGATTTAACTTGAAATACAGAAACAAATGGGTTTAGAATCTTTCTTTTATAAAACAGCTTTCAGTTGCATGCTACTCTATGATCCTTGCTGGAATAGTTTCACTTTGTGTAACTAATTAAATGTTTATAGGAACAGAGAGTGCAAAAATAACTCTATGTGACAGAGGTTGTGATATTTATGTGAGAGAAGAAAACCTCAGGATAAGTTCTCTAACTAGAATGAAGCAGATTTGTATAAGGGCATCCACACGATAAGCAAGTGCTCTAAACTTGAGTTATAGAGTATACTGCTTTGGGGCTATCTCATTGTAAATTACTCTGAAGTTGTTGATTTTTTTTCAGTCCAGAAAAAAAATAACTTAAAGTATTTCTTTAACTTTTACATGAAGTGGGACAACTCTTCTCCTTTGGTTTTTATGCAATGTGTTAAACTTCTGATAGATTATTTCACTGCAATTAAGAAAAAGAAAGTGATGTAGAGAGCTTATGAATATTGACCTGTCTAGCTGTATCTCTATTAACATTTCTATTTGGTTATTAGATAAAAAAGGAATTGTGAAAACAGAAAGTTGGAGAATAAAACTTCAGTTAATATATACAGCATGTAGAACTTTGTAGAATTCTAATGCTGAAGAGTATGAAAAAGAACATTGACAGCCTATATAATTACAGTGTTTGAAAGGATACTTCTTTCAGTTACTGAATCTGTTTGACTATAATGATACTTTTCAGTTCTCAGAACCAGAAGACTAAGGATGAGTCAGAAGAGCAAGCAGTAGCTTACATTAAGTGTCTCAAAGGAAAATAATAAATGGAAACAGACTTGAGAAAGAGAAGACATAACACCAGAAACAACAGAGTCATTATAGCACCATCAGTAAGGATGGAGAAACTTCAGAAGATTCTATATTGAGGTTCATTTGTTAACTGTCCACCCCTTCTCTGATGTGTAACATTCTGCTGGAAATCTTGTGTGAACAGATTTTGTTTTGATGTTTCAGAACTTCCAGTTCTTGTCTCAGCAGAGCCCAAAGCTGCAGAGGTGCATGAAAAGAGACAAAAAGGTGTTCAAAAATAGGCTATGTAAATTATTTTCAAACATTAAAAAAAAAAAAAAATCTTTGATTCAGGTTTGACTTTAAATGAGGACTGATTTCTTTTTTTTTTTTTCTTTTTTTTTTTTTTCTTTAGAGTGACTGATTCTCTTTTCCATTTTCAAAGAGGAAGCTGTAGCTGAAGCTGAAAATTCCAGGTCTATCTACCTTGCAGTGTAGAGTAAGATATCCACGCTAAATAAAACAGTGTGTATATTAAGGACAATGTATCTGCAGCAACATATGGGTTAACTTACTTCATCAAGATTATTCACAGTACTACAGGTGGAATTATTCCAGTACCTGAAACAACATATTGCTACCTTCATGTATCTCTGCATCACCTCTCAGGCTTCAAAACAGTATTGCAGGATTACAAGTTTGACAATATTCTTTAATTTAGGATTAAATGTATGTACCAGTAGTGTCTTTTCTAGATCAGCCTGTCAACGTCAGCTAGAAAAGTGTTGTAAAATGGAATGAAGGTCCTATCACAGAAGAGGAAGATTTTTTCATCATAGTAGACAAGGGAGCTTAAAAGTCTGAGCTTAAAAGATCTATAAGGAAAGGACCTGTGGATACAAGATGCACATCAACACACAGTATTTAGCTCTAGTCTGTTGGGCTGACTAACATACCACTATATTCTGCAGACTGATAATAGTTTTATTATAGGTTTTCTAAACTAAAGTAGTACTGTATTACAAAGTCCCAGAATTTCTAGGTGAGAGTTTTCTAAGAAAAGAGGTAATAGTTAATTAATGTTACAAGTGCTATTATTTGTAACATATACAATGGTCCTAGCTGAGATTGAGGTACTATATTGCAAAGACTTTGTGAAAAAAAAATAGTGGAAAAGCAGATCTGCTTGAAAGAATTTATATTCTCATTTCAAACAGAAGGTGGGAAGAGGTGAAAAGAGATAGACTGATTTTCTCATTGCCATTACCAAGATTTTTGAAGAAAGCATTTCGGAGATCATGCACAGTACTCCAGCTTCTAGTGACGATACAGTACCATAAGGAGAAGACTTAATCTTATGTATGTCATTAGATGCAGACTACAGATTGTCATGCGGAATAGGTTTTTCTCAATGGAAACATGAAAAAAAAAAGATCTCCAGGGACTCAAAAGAGTCTGCCATGTCAAGGTGAAGCTGCAACCTGTTGTTTGCTCAAGCTATTTTTACAGTCATAGGTTCTTTAATCAACATGGGAACTCTTCAATCATGTCTTTAAGTTCTTTTTCTTCTAAGGTGTAGCCTTACACATCTTTTAGTAAATGGAGGGTAGAGACCTAAGGATTTATTTTCTCAGAAGAAGAATGAATATTCAGGGCTTAAAGAGTGACTGTACTTTTTAGTCCATGTCTGATGTATCCCATAATTGCACCTCAGACTTTGGGAATGTTCTAAATCAGAGAAGTATGAGCAAGGAAATGGTATTGCTGCTAAGTTGTGGCCATGTATAGTGGGCAGATGCACTTAGTGTTGCAGAAGGAGCATTTTGGAAATGTTAATTTAGTAAGAGTATGTGGAACGTGACAGAATCTAATTAAAGTATCTGTTTAAAGAGTATTCAGTATACAAGAAATAAAAAAAAGAACAAGGAAAATGATAAATTAAACACACAGGTATCCAGACCTGAGGAGAAGGTAGTAATAGAGTTGTGTTTATTGTTTCCCCAGGTAACTTAATTCTGTGTGCATGTGTGTCTGTGTATGCAGAGTTCACTAGCAAATTTCAAGCCAGACTAGCAGGTGAGATCTGCACCTAGGAAGACTTTAGGTCTGAGATAGTGGTGGGTATGGAGCCCAGGGTCTGTTTCTGCCTGTTAGCCAGGCTGAAAAGACTGTGATAATACTGAAGGGATCTGCGAGTGAGGGGTGTTTGTGGGAGGTGATTGTGAAGCAGGTGGGTGGTTGCATGCACCTATTTGCTAGTAAACATCAATCTGGAGAAGGCAGTGAGTAGGACGAGACCCATTTAGGTGGCAAAGGAGCCTGAGATCCAGGCAGGGATGTTTGGTGGGCATTCAAGAGACCTGAGAATGTGGGTGTATTTATGAATCTGGAGAGTGAAGACATGCATATTTTCACTAGTGAACTTCAGTCACCATCAGACAGAGAAGAGGAACAGGTCTTGGCCATCTGTACTTATATTTTATGAGAGTCCTGGTTTATTGTGCTATATGTGGATGTTGTTAAAGGCAGCACCCTGAACCTGTAAACAGGAAAGCAGCAACTGTATCCATCAACCTGGGATAGAGAACTCTGGGTCATGATGTCTTACCCTACACTTATTCTGATCTGTAGATAGTATTAATAAGATGTGAGTAGCTGTGTGTACTAGTAAAAATGTTGTAAAATAAAACTAATATTAACATTTTTAATTAGAACTTTTGGATTTAATGCATAGAATTTAGTCACAAAGTACCATTGTTTCTAAAACATGCTAGTTTTTTTAGAAAGTTTTGTGAACTTATTCCTGTTTGTGAGTATTTTTTCCAAACTCAATCTTATTTGCTTACCTGCCTTGTAAAATTCTGCATTTTTAGGGAAACCAAATATTTTCCTGTATAATATAATACATTCTTTAGATGTAATCAACTATTACATTAGAAATTAGATTTAAAAGTGTTGATTTTAGGCTGGAAAATCATTTAAATAGTTTGCTGTCTTATTTTCTCCTTCTAAGATTTTATGTAAACAATCTGAAAACCATTCCTTTAATTTATTTTTTTTTCTTCTTTAGGACAATCCATTGGTTTTGTTTATTTTTATATGTCTACTATGGTAGTATCTTAAAGGTAGCATCTTTGGTAGGATCTTAAAGAATAAACTGGAATTTGCCTATCTTTTTGATATTACCTGTCAGATATTATTCAATTTACAAATAAATTAAAAGTAAAGTAAAATTAAAACAGGAAAGATGCAGAATAGAAGAACGTCTACAGAAATGTTAAGGGTTTTTTAAATGAATTATGAATAGCAATACATCTACATTTCTTGAGTGTGTAACTCATGAAAACAGTTGTATTCATTAGCACTCTATCACTTCTGTGAATATTTGCTATTTTTTTTTGTGATAAATAAAACCTCTTTTTTTTTTTTGACTAAGAGAAACTAAAATGCAGTGAAAGAGAGATGGATTGAAAAATCCACTTTCTCTCAACCAATCCAAGCATAACAGCTGTAAGTTGAGAAAAAAAAAAAAGGAGAAAGATAAATTAAAGGGACATACCTGTTTAAAATATATCAGGCAAAAGGCTGGTAATCAGCTGATGATAAGCAGATACATATCTACTGTTTTGATAAACTAACCTTTCACTCTATCTATAAAGGTAATTTTATGTAATTTGCAAACAAGAAATATGACTCATAGCTGCATGAAATTCAAGCGAGAATTAAATATTGTATTTCACATGCCTTTCATCTAGATTTTAGAGAGCCATTTCACCCATGGTTTTGTGAATTACTAACATCTATAATCCCGCTGAGTCTGTTTATAACATAGGCTGCAGTCAAGTGAAGAGACACCTGAACCAGCACATATGCCAATAGCAGTGAAGTTCCAATAGCACCGAGTTCAGCATGAGTTTATTTCTTCTACTAATGTAATCACAACACAGTCAACTTTCCATTATTGATGCTAATTGGAGCTTGGCAGAGTTTCAAGAACAGAGACAGTGCTATGGCTTCCACACTGAGCTAACTTGTTCAGGATCAGCCTCATGCACAGCCCATTTGGCTCCATGAAAGATGCTATGCTACCCCACTGCATGGAGCCACTTGGAGTCTGAAGCTGTGCTGCTGGTGTACAGCATCTAAACCAATGAGCCCTCCAGATATGCCAGAGTGCATGGTGTGAAGACAGCTGAGACAGCTCACGATCATTGGCGAGGGCTCAGCACAGAATGGAAGCAGTTATAAAGCTTCTGTGCAAAAGACGGATGTCATTGCGCTCATGTGGCTCTACTCGGTACAGCAATCTGTGCAGCACTTGAACTGGCCTGCCTGGATCAGCTGGGGTCTTTTTGCACCTCTGGCATGATTTAGCTACAGCATGGGTAGCTACTTCCCAGATGATGCAAAAGTTACTAAATTTGAGTTGCCTCGCACCAGCTGTAGATGTTAATAATGTATGCATCTGAACTAGTCAGCCCAACTCCCTGTGTGGTCAAAGGAGAAAAATAACAGCTTTCGGGTTGTGATAGATTTCTTTATAATCCGGATTAGAATTGCTCCTCAGTATGCTTAATTCTCTACAGTGAATAAGAAGAAGCCTCAGGTGTTTATCTCAAATGTGGACATTTATGACTGATGTTTAGAGCTAGCTGGCATCATCCTCGGCATCTACCGTGAGTCCCATGCTTTACTGTTTTAAAATGTGTTATCTAACATTTCTTGTAGAAAAAAAAAAAAAGAAACAAAAAATGTTCACTTCCCCCTCTGTATTTACAAATTGACATAGGAGGGACATGTTTTGCATGTTTGGAGTTCACTGAAGCTGGAGAGAACTGATGTTATTTGACCCTGTGTGATATCAACGTTCATCACCAATTTAGGAGTAAGCAGTAAGACCACTTTCTATGGCACTGGTGTAAAATGCAACAGTGGCTTCAGGACAAAGATCCTGCCTATAATGAAGTTCATAACACTGAAGGAAAATCACTTATTTTGTGAGTTTCTTAGGCACTCTTAACACTGGTCTAAAATGGTAGATCATTCTGCGGTTCAGATAATTATGGATGCAGAGGGAAATACACAAAGTGTCAGTTAATCGAGTGGTTAAAAAGTTAGTACCTACATCCAAAGGACAGCTTTGGATGAATGCACCTCAGCTAAAGAGACCATATGGTAGCTTTGTAAATAAGTGCACATACTATATTCACCACGAGAGTTGCAAAGTACTCACTCTTGAACTTGAAGAATCAGGTAAGAGTAATGCTGCATACAGTGCTTCAGACATTTTTGACACATCTTTGTTTTGTTGAAAATAAAAATTAACAAAATTTGTTTTTTGAGGGAAGGAGGAAAAGAGGGTAAGGGAAAAGGCCAATTTCAATCCGTGTACGATTTTTAAAGACAAAATACCAGGCTGTTGAAGGGTACTGTTGACACCTTTGAACTTCCAAATTAGTAGCAGCAAATTTTTTTAAAAGGAGAAAAACATTTATTGCCCACGTCTAAATCTATTACCATTGTAAATACCATGCTTATTATTTTAGCTGGAGACAATCTTAGAATAAGGCTCATTTAAACACCTGATTTACAGCTGAGGGATTTGGGAGTTTGGAGATGCCTACAAAATGTAAGCAACTGGCTATCACTTATCAATACCACACCAATGGAAATTGTTTGGCAAAATATTAAATGAATGTTTATGGAGACAGTTCTAAATTTGTATGCTACTAAATTACATGATAAGTAGTATTGATCATATGAATTATTATATTATTTCATTATGTGTCTATTGATTCATAAAACTTATTGAGCTGCTGTAATGCAATTTCAATATATTTTTAAATTAATGCCAGGTCAGAGTTAGGAAACTGTCGAGACAAGGGTTAGATACAATAAAAAGATTGTATGTTCTAATTAGTGCATTTGTTTTCAGATAGCAGTACATCATGGAAACAGTGTGCTTCAACAGTAACTTTCTTTGGCTAATAAAAATGATGCAGATTGTACAGAGTAACTGTGACAGTGTGAACCCAGCCAGCAACTAAGCTCACTCAGTCACTCTCTCACTCCTCTCTAGCAGGAGGGGGGAGAATTAGAATAGCAAAAGTGAGAAAACTCATGGGTCAAGATAAAGATAGTTTAAAAAGTGAAGCAAAACTGCATCCACAAGCAAAGTAAAATAAGGAATTCATTCAGTACTTCCCATCCATGGGTGGATGTTTAACAACCTCCTGGAAAGCAGAGCCTCAGTATGTGTAATGACTACTTGAGAAGACAAATGCCGTAACTCTGAACATCCCCCTTCCTCTTCCTTTACCCCAGTTTTTATTGCTGAGCATGACATGACATGGTATACAATATCCCTCTGGTCAGTTGGGTTCAGCTGTTGTGGCTGTGTCTCCTCCCAGCTTCTTGCACAGCCCCAGCCTACTCACCGCAGGGACAGAGTGGGCAAAAGAAAATCTCAGCACTGTGTGAGTACTCCTTAGCAACAGCCCAAATGCTGGTGTGTGTTCAATACTGGTTCAGTGAAAAATTAAAACCACAGCACCATACAAGCTGCTATGACGAAAATTAACTCCATCTTTTCCAGACCCAATATAATAACTGAGGAAACTTCTGCCAAATAATAACAAATTAAAAAATATTTTAGGAATATACTTTGGCAGATTTTACACATGTGGCTATAAAAATAATAGAACTTATTTACGTCAATAGGGTTGCATAAGTTGCACATGCTTGGCAAATATTTTTGTGAGTTTAACAAGAGGAAAATCATAAAACTGTTTTACTTCTGAGCTTCTAAAACAAGATTGCAAACAAGAGATTTAAAATCTGTATGTAAAAGGAGACTATGTCCATTAAAACTAAGATATACTGGCTTGTCTATAATTCTGCACATGGCTGCCTAGAAAACAGCCCCCAAGGGACTTCAATGAAGCCTAAAGAAAGTAAACAGCCAGAATTCCAGCTGAAAGACTTAAGTTCACAGTTTGTCCTTAAGTCACCTTATTGACACTGCAGAACAGTCTTTTGCATCTGTAACAGCAGTTAGGAGGAAGGAGTTCTGTTCTAGATGGCAGGTTAAAAACAAAGTTAGCACGGACTCCTTCCACACCTCTCTTTTTTGGAAGTCTGTTAAAAAAAAAAAAAATCACACTTTTGTAATACTTTCTGTTTAAGGATTAAAGAGCTTTTTAACTGTTTAAATGTTAAGCCTTGAAATACATCTATGAGTGAAGTATTTATTGTTGCTTAGAGATGAATTTAACCCCTCCCCCCAAAAAATACTTTCACTGTCACTAAAACTGGGTATTTAACTGTTAGTCAGATGTATTTACTACACATTATGCTCAACTTAAATTGCCTTGGAGGGCTTAATACCTCTTGAACATTCATTTGTTGCATTTTTATTGTCTCTATTCTGATGTGTGTGCTGAGATGTGTATATACAAGTATGATACATTGTGATCTTCCCCTGGTTTCTTGGTATTTAACCTAAGTTAGTCACTACCACCTTGCAAGCTAGAGACAGATGAAGGAAAAAAAAAAAAAACCAGTTTTCCTGATTTTAGTCCTGTCCTTGCAGAGAAGAATTCAGGAGTCTGAGTCACTTCTGGATTCATCTTCTTTCTTGAAGACAATATTTTTTACCTACATTGTTTGATTTTGTGGCCCAAATTAGGTCTTTCAGTACCATATGAATATTTAAACTTCAGTTATCAAGAATTTATCTCTCTCAATGTCAAATTATTTTCTTGTTGGTTACATATTCTTGGCATGTTCTCCATTGACTATGGAGTGTAATGAGGCTCAGATTCTCTGGCTGATTTTAGCCTATATCACCTACAATCTGAATGATCTAATAGAATTATCTTCCAAAGGTAATTCCTTTAGCTAAGGCCTACCAATTAGCTCAAATTAGGTGTGAGTATTTGAGCTTTAAAATTCCAGGACATGAATTTCAAAGGCACAAACAATACAAGACCAACACAAGACTTAGGTTCCATCTCCAAGCACTAATTTTTGAGGAATTAACAAAATGTTCCTACTAAAGAGCTTTTTCTCTCTCTATTCCTAAGGCTTTAGATTCTGGCATGTGGAACTAAACTACTTCCAGCTGTTAAACTAAACTACTGTGTGAAGTAATTGTTATGTTTAAAAGTCTCCCTCAAAGTCAATATTTTATTTCCCCAGTGTTACAATAGAAAGGGGAAAAAAAAAAACTTCAACATCACTAGTGCTCAATGTTAATTATATCATGCAGGAAGCATATTTTATCAATTTTGCTTTATTCTCAGTTGAGTAAAAGAAGCCTTATAGTTTAGAAGTAGGACCACCTTGGCAATTTCCTTAAGAGAGTCTTCAGAAAAAAAATTATTTGTGAAAATAACCTCTCAAACAAATTATTTGTGAACCTGGCATTTAACTGTAGTGTTACACTGCAGTCTGCCTACAGAGGCATGTGATATCTAGTTAAGTCCATAGAGCTCCTTCATGGAGATCAAGGAAGAGTAACCATCCAAAGGCATGCAGACTCCCACCAAAGCTGGCACATTCACTGCATGCAGCCATGGATCTGTCTATTTCCCTCCGTCTCTTTGTAGCAATAACAGCACATTATGCAACTCTTGAGCAGGCTTCGGGCTTCTTTACATGAGAAGGCTGCCTGCTGTCTAGACTTGTATTATTAATGATGGAATCCATTTTTCTGTGGTGGTTTCTGAAACAGCTACACTAGCACTTTGCCTCTTAACTACTGTGCATTATTTCTGAGTTGGCATAGTGAAGTGGTTCTGTTAAAAGGCAGCATTGGCTGGATCTAGTGTTCCTTTTCAAAAAGGCAGCTCTGATCTGGTCCTTGAATTTTCAAATGAGATTGGCTTTCTTAGATCTGGGGAAAAAAAAATCTCCCAATTTGGTCCTGATGCCAAATTTCAGCCTTGAGCAAGTTTTTATAAGAAAAGACTTGCCTATGAAAAACACGAGAATCAGTGATAGGCTGGTAATTATAGCAATGTTAGAATGTACTGTTGTGACATGCCTTTGTAGTGAAGTTAGTGAAGCATCCCCTACAGTAAATTGCATTTTCAATAAATACCAAACATTTGGAGATAATTACTGCAAAGTATTTGGATGCCTGAAGGCTTGCTTCTTTGTGAATGGAACCAACAGTGAGAAACAGACATGGAACAGCCATGCATTGCTTATGAGTCTGTGTCTTTCCCAAGTGCATTCATTCTAGCTTGTTCTTTAAAACCACTTTAAAAGGCTTTTTTTGACTCTTCATGAATTCAAAACATCATTAAACAATCGCTGCTTTTCTTGTTGTTTGAACAACATATTCCTCTCAGCTCTACATTTAGTAATAAAGTTTAAAATTTCTGAGCTGAGACACTTTCTAAATAAGCCATCTACTTCAACCGAGAAAATTTTGTAGTATAGTTTTCACCTTCCTTTTGTTTTTCTGTGGACAGATGAGTCAAGTGAAGATTATCAAGCTCCAGAATGTTGACTTCAGATAGTGCTGTTAATATAGCTGAATATGTCTGTTTTCAGGATTTATTTTTCAAAAGTATAATTGAACAATCTTTGTAGGAACTGACAGATTGTATAAAATCTTCCCCACACAAATACTCCCTCTTTCAGATGCGTATATTTCAATCCTGTGGTTTTTGTACTGTCCCTCTTTCTAAAGTCTTTTCTGAAGTCTTTATTTATCTCTTCATTTCATCAGGTATTCTCTCTATCTAATGATGCTGTCGTATAGTTTATCTCTTTTTTTCATAATTTATTGTGGCTTAGTATTCACTAAAAAAGTCCCTGTGAAAGATGAGTCTTTCAACAGGGACCACAGACTAGCAGTTTTATTTTTTTTTATCTGCCTGTTGCCTGTTTAACTGACAGGGACAGATGCTGCTTTGGACATAACCATTTGTAGGAATGATGGATTACTCCTACAAAAAAAAATAGTTTCTTTTTCTATGAATTATCTATTACTGGACACACTGTCTTCCAAAACTGATAGTTCCAAAAAGGATGTCAGATGGAAAGAAGGAAGGCTAGTTTATCCTGAGTAGGTACTAATTTCAACATTTCTTTAGTTTCCTTTTTGCAATTACCTTACTTTGGTTCCTTGTTTTTATTGATTGTTTTGTTTTAGAATAATTGCCCAAAACACAATTGCATGAGTTAATAATTTATGTTTTGTGATTGAAGTGGGATTCAGGCTCAAGTTCAGATACCTGCATACCCTGGTGTCTATATAGAACATAGGCACCTATATTCTCTCTCCAGTCAGTGGACCTCAATTAATTTGCCTTGATACATATATCCAGTTAATTTGAGATGCCCTATTATGGTTCACCTGGCTTCTAACGACTTCTACAGCAGTCTACAAGTTATGTGAGTCTATGCAGATGCCTCTCATACTCAAGGGTATCTCAAACATCACTGTGTTTGTCCAGACGAAAAAAACCCAATGAGTCAATGCATTAAGTGAAGTCTAAACAGGGAGCCAGTTGACCAGCCATTGAGGAACTTGATTCAATTGCCTGAATATATGCGTCTACTATCGCTACAAGATTCTGTAGGACATCTGATAAATCTACGTGGGTCTGATAAAAGTGATACAGGACTTAAAGGATATATATGCATTCCTGAATTAGCAGTTACAGAATATCTAAAATGGCCACACATTGCAAATTTCATATATAGAAGACAGAAGTATTTTTTAATGTTGTCGCTTAAGATAGTGATGCTCAGAAATTCAGAAGGTGTAGAACAGGCAGCATTTAACTAACAAAATAATTAATTTCTTTATTAACATTGGTAATTTTGTACTGAAGGATTGAAAATTATTGTGAAGGTTGAGTATTTAAGAAAATCAGGTAAAGAGAGAAAATCACATCACATAAATGTTTTGAACAACAAAAAGTGACAAGAAATCTTATAATTGACATGCAATGTGAATTCCAGAACCATGTCTTGGGTGTCTAGGCTCCATAGAAACAAAGAATTAAGTAATACAGCAAGATATTAAATCAATCATCATGTTGAAGTCACAAAATGAAGTAAGTAATAAGATACTAGCCAATATAGAAAGGTTGGGTACAGATGGGGACGAAAAATCTCATACTCAAGACACACCCAGGCTTAGAGAAACCATTTTTATTTGAAGATATACAAACTTGAACCATTAGCAGTTTCATGTTTTCTTTCAGAGATCTGAAGAAGCCTCACTTATTCAAAAGATTGATGAAAGATGAGTGTTATTTTTAGTAAATTTGTCTGGTGATTACAACAAACTCTTCCCCTTTCTACTTTACACATAGATGCAGATTTAATTTCCTTCTTTGCTTGAAAGAACTCAAATCTGTTACTTCAATTTCTAGTTGGATGTTATGGAGAAAGCAGTAAAGGAATGTGATAGGGGAAAAGGAGGTATAGTCTAGTCTAGGTCTTCCATGCATTGGACAGAAATAAAGGTCAAGGATAGTTTTACTGGAAGGACAATCCTGAAGCTTATTGCCTAGGTATTTCACTTTGACCGGACAGGCATTTAAAGGAAAATAATGGTTAAAAAAATATTGTGAATACGATGAATTTTAGTTTCCTTAGTATTCTGAACACTCAAAGTTTCTCATCCTTAAGACATTTCATCTTAATAAATTTAACAGTATTATTGTTTGCACTGTATAATATAGTGAAATATGTTATACATGGTATACTGTCAAAGAACTAAAGCAACAAAACACAAACCAAAAATACTAATATACTTTTCACAGATAGAGACTGGAGAATGAGACACCTCTTGTAATTGAGTAGTAACATCGCTACCATTCTTAGTATATTGTTACTATTTCCCATTGACAAGTTGTTTTAGTTGGGTTTTTTGTTTGTTTGTTTTCCAAAGTACCACCAAAATGCTCTTTTCGGACATGTTCTGAACAGAAAAAAATAGTGCCACAGAAGATGATCTCTATGAAGACTGCAGTCAATGGAAACTATAATTTTTACAAGTGACTGCCCATGTTGTTTTAGAATAAGAAAATTCAAGATAAAATTATAAGATACTGATCTAAAATCAGTTAAGTATACTTTTCATGCGTAAGTGCTGAGTTTGCTATTAAGAAACAATAAAATAATCAATATAGAGATATTATTCTAAGGGGAGATTACAAAAAGCAATAATTTCTGTTTCATATTAAGTTGATGCCAATTTCAAGATTCCATCAAAGCTACTGTCAGTCCGTGCTGTCACCACACACACAATGAACTATCGCCTTTCAAGAGAAATATTTTTCTACACCTTATTGGCTATTCCAACTGCGTACAATCAGATTGAGCTCTTAGATTTGTTGTGTTATAGTATGATGCAAAATTCATCTGAAATCAATGCAATACTCTCACTGACTTAAAATACTTTTGGATCAAGACTTGGCACCTTAGTGATGCATCTCAGGTTATCTTATATTTGTGATGAGAAATAAATTTGTTTCTTAGCTATGTGTGTAACCTTGGTGTTAATATAAAAAGGAAAATTGTGCAGTGGCACAGCTTCTGCTCACCTCATAACACAGGCTGTGTGCCATACAATAATTCCAAGATTAAGGATAGGAAAGGGGAAGGTTCAAACAGGAGTTTTTACTGTCTATAATTTAAGAAGAAGGGATTAATATGGACACATTTTCATTTGCTATTGTGTTTCATTTATGTCTGAAGTGTGGAATTGATCCACAACAGCCTGTAGTAGCTGAGTATTTATCTGGTAACACCTAATTCTGATCTTCATTTACACCAGTAACTGCATGGCTGTGAAGACAGGCCTGATTTACAAGCACATAAGTGAGGTCAGAATCAGAGCCATAATCTTTACAACTACACTATCAAAGCAGAGAAGTAAAACAAATGCTGTTTCTCCTACAACCTATTTTTATGGTTCCCAACTCTGTAGATGCTGAGCATCTCATTTATATTAATAAATTTATTCTCACAACTTTCATTTGAGGAAAGGGAATATTTTTAGGTTCTTTGAACAATTGTTGCTGTGGAAAAGAATCAGGTGTATTAAATGTCAAGCATCAATAATTTTATTCCCAATATTAATAAAAATTCATAGTCCAGAATAAAAAGAAATGAAAGGCTAAATTCAATAATGGTCTCTCAATGTCAGTTCAGGGCTGTGTGAGCCAATGCCACACAGAAATTTGTTTGCAGATTTTTTTTTTTTTTTAGAGCATTTTTACTCTTTTCTTACTTATACTTCTTACCCTTTTTCTAGTTACCTACAGGATAATGATCTCATTATCCACATGCCTTATCCCTCTGACACTTTAACAAGGGCTCTATCATCATTCCCTTCTCATTTAGCAGGGTGCAGTCCTTTGGCAGAAAATCACTGGAATAAACAGAGCCATGTTAGTGCATCTAATGAGACAGTTTAACTAATCCTATTTTTTCCAATTCCCTGGACAGAAAAAATGCTATGGAGTGCATTGGGCTATATCTTGAGCTGAACTACTTGTTTCCATGCTCTGACTTTACAGAATAGATGCCACCAGTGAAGTAATGAAGAGAACTAATGTACCATGCAAGTGGTGCAGGCTGGAATAGTCGGTTTTGGGAGAAATACTGCCTCATGTTGCAGATATATTGAGAATCCACAGGTTGTAGGAGGGCAAAGGATGAGACAATCAAAGCTGCAAGGAACTGGGGAAGGGCAGTTTGATGGTACATTCCAATACATTATAGGCATCCTTTCTATGGATTTAGCTTACTAATTTCTTACCTATTGTGTTTAGGGAGAATGCAGACACTCCTGACTGCGCTTACTGCTGGGTCTTCTCCTCTACATTTGAAGATGTTCTACCTCCTTATAGTCTTTCAATGTGAGTAAAGACCAAAATGGTTATTTCTCTACATGAAAAGTGAACCCTGACTCGAATGAAAGTGTCTGAACTGGGGAACAAGTGGCAGTTGGACAACTATAGGTTTGACTTTGATAACTTAATTTAGATGCATGAAAGGCCTTGTAAGATTTTCATCAATCTTTGGTTAATATTTCTTAAGTCACTGCAGACTGACCAAAAGCACATATACACAGAAGATGGTAATTTCTTCCACGTTAAGTTCTTACCCCAGGGCAGACATTTTTAATTTGGGTCAGCCATCCACACATAGGTATCTCATACCATTTGATATGCCCTTAATTGTCCAAGATATCATCCCCATAAGGCTGGCAGATACAGCAGATGACTAAGAAATGTGTGCTGTTCTGTAGCGTTAGTTGAAATACAGCAGAAGCATCCTAGTGCATTTCAAGTTACACTATTATCATATGTCTGGACAACTGTACTGAGTTCCTTGTTTCTCCATTTACTTACACACAGGCAAACATTACATCCAGCTTGGTCTTCGGTCAGATTGTAGGCCACTCACTAAAATATCTATACTTCACTACAAAGAAACAGTGCTTTTAGAGAAGACAAAAATAAAGCTTGGTCATACTCGCCCTCCATACCTCCAGGCTTTTCTATACTATGTTATTTCTTCATCATATCTGCTGCTGCTGCCTTCTACGAAATTACCTTGAAGATATATGGGGAAATGAAAAAGGTACACTGTGTTCCCTCCCAGAGTCTCCACAAACTTTCCCAAGATCTTGGACACAGACTGGTGCTAGTTACAGTCAGGCTATGTGATGGGTTGATCATACAGACAGAAAGATCACAGCAAGTATCTCTTCTAATACTTACACAGGTGGGCATACACTGGAAAAGTGTACTCTTTGTGTGTCAGTGATGACTATGGCTGTATAAATGTGCATTCTAGCTGTGTAGAATGAGGAGATGAATCGTGTGACAGGAGGAGGCATAGGTTGTCGTGACTGTATACATGGTGCATAAATGAGAGACACAAGGCTGAGTTCCTGTGTCTGGACACCTGGGTACAGGTACCTAGTTGCTATGAGTTTCAGGTGTTTTGTGTCAGGAAGACAGCCAAGGGACTTGCAAAGGAATGACAAAAGAGTAAAGAAAAAACATAAATCAAAATTCAGATGTCTAGATATTACTTTTAGTCTGATAAATTACACTCAGTGTTACACTTCAGTACATTTTCAGTGTACATTTTTTGGCTTTAAGAAGTCTTTGTAAAGCTGAAATATCCTTTCATGTAAATCTAGAAAATCTTACAATTTTGGATAATTCATAGTAGTCTTTTTTAAATGAAAAATACTGTTATATTTTCTTGGTCATTGGATAGTCATTGTTTCTTCTTAATTAACTTTGGAAAAGTGTTCTTCATCTTTCTGAATTTACCTAATGTCCTGAGACCTACCAGAAACTTAATTAATTCCTCAGTTAATTCAAATAACATTCAGATGGCTGTTTATATTACTAACCAATAAATATCTTTAGATTCTATATTGGTACCTAAAATCATCCAGTTTATAAGAAGACTCCACAAATATCTGCATCATTAGAAAAAATGCCAGCCATAAGCTATCGATGGAGATAGATTATGTTCATTCAGAACGAGATTTAGAATTTTTTTATCTGTGCTTCATTATCTTCCAGACTATCTATCCATTTTTACCAACTATTTAGGAAGCCAAGGGCAATCTAGGTATCTCAATAACACATTTAAAGTTAAAAATGTGGATCAATCCGTAAGATTTTTTGGTCCCACTAGGCAAACATGCTATTTCTCTATAAGATTCCAGAATAAATGATTTATACATACTCTATAGTGGAATGTATTCCTACAGGTTGATTACCTTCCTAACCAGCTGATTTAAAGTTTATATTAGCTACATAACAACTCCTGATGAAAACTGCTCTCAAACATATTATAGAAGATTTATACACATTCAGAAATTTTAAGATCGGTTTAAATACTCTAATCACTGCAAACATTAAAAGAACTAACATTCCAGCATAGTTTTCAAACTAAGTATAAATTTTAAACTAAAATGATTGAGCAAAAGCAGTTCCCACAATCTATGACCTTATCTGTGGAGTAAGAGATGGAGGCACAGATTTATGGATGAAAGAGAGATATTATCTCTGAAAGATTTCAAGCTTGTAACTTATTTTCAGAAAGCAAAGACTTTTTCAACACTTCTTTAATTAGCTTGAATTTCTCATTTGATGCAAAAAAAGTAACCAAATCCAACTGCACCCAATAATCAATGTTTAACTATTTGGTATATGAATGTTTATCATTCAGTATCTCTTAAAGAGGCACAGAATTGAGAATGAAATTATAAGTTATTAAAATTATAACATAATTAATAGTATTTGTATATCAAAATATATGGATCTAGGATTTAGGAAAACAAAACAAAACAACATCCTTATATCACTCATCTTCTGAACTGATGTTATGGCGTGAGCTCATGTTTGCTTTCCAAGATAAAAGATGATCCACAGTTGCCATTTGATTCAAGAGTTCCAGACTTTTAAACACAATCATCTAAGAATGTCTCTCTCTGCTCTCATTTTCAAGAATACCTTGTATTTTTTTAGAAATCTAACTTAACCTAGCCAACTGCTAGTATCTGGGTTTCTGAACATTTCTCTAATTGCTTTCCTACTAAAAGTAGCTGTGAGTCAGACATGACCAGAAGAGGTTTATCCAGGGCATTGCAGACCATTATATCTCATTAACTACAGGAAGACATTGAATCAAGAGTTGAGTTAAGTCAGATTCTAATTATTGGCTTTCTGACTATCGTTTTCCAAATTTTATCATTGTGTTTGTACCTTCAAAAAGAATTGCCTGAGTGACCTTTTTTTTTTTTTTTTTAGTCATATGGTTAGTAGTTTAAATGTTTTAAAGGACAGGATGGTAACAAAATTCTTGACATCAACTTCTGCAAATGTTCAAGTAATTTCTGAACTACTTTTTAAAAAAATCAACTCAAGGTTTATGAACTGTGTTTTTTATATTTTCTACTGAAAAATCAAAGATGATAATGGCTGTAATGAGAGTGTGTTTATAAACTGCATTTCCTTTGAAAAAGACCAGTGTGCGCTCTTATAGTATAATTCACTAATTAATTTGTTCTTACTTGTGTATACAAGTAATTTTCTTTGTCTATAAATTGGACAATAAAAGCTCTTTATTAAAAGTTTTATTTTTTTCTCTATTATTAATGTTATCTGAGCTTCTAACTGGTATATACATTGGGTTTGGTTTTTTTTAGAAAAAATTGTTAAAAATTGTAACTTGTTAACAAAAATGTTTAGACAAAAGAAAAGTAATACTTGCTGGTTTGTATATATAAAAAGGATATATAAATATAAACATAAATATAAATAGGAGTTTGTAATGGGCAAAATTTTAAAAGCTTCAGGAGCTTGATTTAAATTCACATACATACAAAAACTTTCCTGAGCTCTCTGAGCCAACTAAATCCCTGAGGTCTGCAAAAATTGAGTCTGAAAAACTTAAGAGACTAGACTTCTCTCCTGATGCCAGCTGGTTTTAGAAGTAGTGAAAATAGCTTCTTTTAAATATTATTTTAGCACTAGTTCTCCTGAACAAATTAAAAAGTGTGGAGGAAAGCAAAATTAATTATAATAACAACAAACCAAATGTTACGGAGCTTGTAAAAAGATTTAGTTTGAGTCCAAGATTTTTGTTATCTTTCAATCCTTTATATATTCAGCTACAACCACATACACCTAGAAATATCTATAATTATTTAAAATATATACAGTAATTTTGGATTAAAAAATCTGATGTCCATGGAAACTTTGCCATTTATTTCAATGCAGATAGATTGAATCATCACAAACTAATATCATTTCATATACATCACTTCAGGTTTGTGACATTTCAAGAATAATCTAATTCTGTGAAACAATCAAGATTCCAGTCCACAGATATTATTGCAAATAAAAGGTGTAGTCCATGGTGTATTCTATGATAAAACACCTAAGAAAGATAACTGCCCCTTTTTATCTGTTCCACTAATTTCCTGTGTAAATTGGGGAAATCATTGAGTATCAGATGTATTTAATTTAATGTTAGATACCTTACTAGCTTGTAGCTGCGTAGTCAATAGTAAGGTATAGCTACTTCCAAAGCTAATTCTCTTCTTCAAATAACTAAAATAGTAAGGACTAAATCGTCATTTGGAGTTGCTTACATTTTTCCCATTGCTAACTAACAAAGTTAAGGTTTGACTGAAATAAATCTCATTTTTACTTTCTCCATGTCTCAATGCCCTTTTCAATTTATTTTCCTGAATGAAAATACTTCAGATTCATTGCCATTCTTTCCTTTCTCCCTTTTCTTCTGCATATGTTCCATTTTTTTTTACTTCATTCACAACTGCTTTAAGCAGTTTTAACAGTCCATGTCAGTACATTAATTTTTTCTTAAGCCAGTTACTTTTCTTTCTCTGTCCTATTTGTGATACTGACAGTAAATCTAGACTAGACAATAAAGATATATTTTCTTTGAAAAAAAATCCCTATCTATAATCCACCCCCCTCCCAGTCTAACTAGTTTTTCCCCAGAAATAATAGGTAAGAGGCCATTTTGCTGTGTGTTCTTTTGAGAGAACACATACTGAATGCTTGTTGAAATAGTTCACAGTGCAAGGCTGCAAACAGGCAGCATTTGGGTACTTTCATGTCAATAACTAATTTGTATAGAGTGCATTGAAGCATTTAAGTTTTTACAACACACTGATCTAACTTAGCTATTTACATTAGTTGCATGTCATATAGTAAAGAAAAGTTTTTTTTTTTTTTTTTTTTTTACTGAAGGAGTCACTTGACTTTATTTTGTTATATATTGCCAAAGCTCAGAGCTTACCTTTATCTACGTTTTCTGCTGCAGAAACTTTTACTTTATCCAATGAAATTTTTGTGAAGGCTTATAAGCAAAAGAGTTGAGATTCTAATCACAATGGTGAGAATTGCAGTTAAGGAGAAAGTACACACCTGGTTAAAAAAAGCCTATACTTCTAACTTTGATTTAATGGTTTTTAAAACTCCTTTGATCAGTTAAAACTGATCAATTACCTCAATCCTCTGAATTTTCAAAGATCTTTCAAAACCACATTATCTTTGACTATACAAAATAAATTGTGCTTATCTAGAACCTTGGAGATTAGTCTTACAACTAGGCAGAGACAAGAAAGATTAAATGAAACATTTACTTTATATTTTATTCAGAATTTCTAGGGTCACTGGCAGCAGGCAAAGGATAACAGAGAAGCAGAGAGGGGAAGAATCACTTCAGTCCTTCACAATAAAAATGGAACTCCATTATTGACCAGGTCAGTGATAGATTGACATTGAGAAACTGCAAATGCAGTAAAATTTATAAAATGTTTAAAATAAAAGGCATTTATTAGATCAGAATAGGAGGAAATACACTTACAGTAGACCTGTAACACAGCTGCATGCTTGTCTAGCATTAGTTACACTCATTAAGCCTTTAAAGAAACCCTACTACTCATTCAAGAAAGTACAAGCAGTGGGTCCAGGCACTTTCCTTGATAGTCTTACAGTGTTAAGGAGAAACGTTTTTAAAAAGAATCATGTAGATGCATCACTGTTCAAGATCCATTTTGACTGAAAGAGGTATATGTTATGAATTGCCAGCATATTGGTGAAAAAGGCAATGCAGAAAACCCAGCCTATGTCACTAAAATTCTCCTGCTAGCTATCTGAATCTGAGTGAGTTGCTAGTAGTTTCATTATCCCTGTGCAGCTATTTCTGTTTAAAAATTAATTTAAAAAGAAATCAGCAACAAAAATATCTTAGAGATTTTTAAAACACCAAATCATCAGTTATACTTGACCATTCAGATAATTTCTTATTCAAGTGTTAATCAAAATGGGATGTACTGAATGCTGATTAGACTCAGTCATCAGTTTTTCAATAACTTTTTTTTTTCCTCCAAGAAAATATTAGTTTGTCAACATTAAACATGTCCTTGGTGTATTCAAATCTTATGTCTTAGCAAACAAGCACACAAACAAAAAATACCCCAACAAAATAGTTCCTTCAACCTTATATTTTGGTATATCACAGTGATTAAACATATGTTGAGATGGATCCAGCTTCTGGGACTCCTCCTCTTTTAATCCTGTAGTGCTAGGATGAGAAAAAAAAAAAAAAAAAAGAAGTTGGAGCATGGGAAATACTGATTAGATATTAAGAAAAAAAAATATCCTGAGGATGCTCAAATACTGGAACAGGTTGCTCAGAGAGGTTGTAAGATGTCTATCTTTAAAGATGTTCAAGACTCAACTACCATAGGCCTGAGAATCTTGATCTAATTAGATGTGTTTTGAGCAGGGAGTGGGTTAAGTAGACTCCAAATGTTTTATCTAACCTAAATTATTCTATGATCTTATGATTAATGTTTTTTCCATATGATTTATCTTCATAAAATTTACGTTTTATTGTTGTTTCTTCAAGTACATTTCACTGTGGCTTCAACCTTCATTTTCTAATACTCTTCCTCCTTTTCTGATGCACAATTTGGAATTCTATCTTTCTCAACCCTTTAATCTTTTAGCCAGCTTTCAATTTAACTTGTTTTTTACTTTGACAGTAAATCTAATGATTCTGTGAAACTATGGATACCTCCGGATATCACACTGTCTCTCCATAACTAGATGTTTGACAGAACATATTCACTGGGAGAACATTCTCTTTTATATCTAGAGTGAATATTATCATCTCTCTGAAGCAAAATAAGGTTTAGTAGGAAATATCACTCAGCTAGCTTTCTTGTTGTTCAGGTACCCAGAATACATTTTTGTGTGGAATCTTATTTAGGTTGACATCCTCAATGAATGTAAAAAAAGACATCAGAGTCTTAGTTATCCTTAAGTTCATTTTAAAAAACAGACATGTTTTTTTTTTAAATATATATATATTCAGCTGTACAATAGAATAAAAAGTTCGCTTATTGATTGTAACTTATTGGAAATAAGGTTAAAAAAGAAATAAAAAAATACAGTCTTAATCCAGTAAAATTAGAAAATGCCACTGAGACCTAAAACTACTCCCTTTACTATTTATCATTTTAGAATGCCCTGAGATAGCTCATCTTCAAAAGCTACTCAACTGCATCTTGTCCTGACTGTAATGTTTTCCAAACAGAACACCTCTCCCTTTGTCACTCTTATTCTAGTTATATTGAAATCCAAGCTGTATTATCACAATACAATGATCTTCATCATATCTCCTAGGACCTTCTTTTTTTTTTGTTGTTTCTTGTTATTAATCAGTTTAAGATGTGTTTGTAGTTTTGATTATTCATGATCTTTTCTGAGAATACAAAGGACTGTTGACATTTGTCTGAAGCTGAAAAACATATACGAATATATTATTATAATTACTACTACTGCTAGGTTCACCCTCCTGATTATGAAATCAATTTTACTATATATATTGTGATGTCTCTGACTGCTCTTGCCACAGCCTTAAGATTTGTCATAGAAAATTTTTCACTTCTTCATAAAAGTTCATAACCCTTCTCTTTTTTTTTAATAAGGGATTATAATTTATCTAGCATATTCTATTTTCACAAACTAGATTACTATGTTACATTTCCACATACAAAGTCTATTAATAACGCAAACAACTAGATTTTCTTCTGAAGTGACTGAGGTCACAATTTGTGATCAGTTTGGCAGTTCAATCTGTGTGCAATTTACAGATTCCTCTGATTCCTACATCTTCTTCAATTCTACTAAAAGAACAGCTTTAAAGATAATGGCTCCATAGGCAAATTATACAAACAGAGACCTGAAGGCTCTATCAGCTATATGTTAGAGGGCAGAAAATCAATGTCAGTTAGTATGGAAGTTATTGGGGGAGATTTAGTTTTCCTAGCATAAAATTTTAATATTTGTCTTAAATATTTAAGATCTTGAGTCTCAGTTCATCTTTGCTCAATTAAAATAAAATTCCTAGAGGACAATATATTTTATCCTAAAGTATGTGCCCAAGGAAGGTCAGATGAATTTTCTCAGACAGCAAAAGTTACGTGATTCCCACTTACCCATATAAGTCTATGCTTACTTTTAGTCATATAAAGTGAAATAACATAGAATTAAGTAAATACATCTGTCTGTAGATAGAGAAAAAAAGTCTCCTCTGGAGAAAGATGAGGGCAAATATTCTCTTGGACTAGCTCCTTCTTCCTTTTTCACTGAAGATCTCCACATGTAAGGGTCTACAGATGTTACACTGCTATTCAAATAACCAGAAGATCCTAACTGTAGCATCTGTGGATGTTCCATAATGAAATCAGCATAATCTAAAGGAAATTGTTACAGCACTACTTGCTTTTGCAGCCTAAGACCATCACCTCAGCTACTGCAAGAAAATATGAAGTATTTTGAGATCTGTTCAATTTCAGCTGTGGGCATAAGCTGTCGCATATCCCACAGGTTATGCCTGTGATATACCGTCATAATCCATGGTATACAGATTTCCATAGAGTGTCTTGTCTAAAGAACTGAAATATATTTCAGAAATATATTTGTGAAAAACAAGCAAAGAAATACCCACACACACACTCATGTACAAAAGGCTGAAAATAGGAATTATTTGTACTTACAAAGCAAGATTGCACAAGCGGTCACACAATTTGATCCACAATCTATTTGCAACTTAAAGATTCATGAAATTAAAACGCATTGCCTACTGTTACACAGAGAGGTAAATATTAGATGTTCTGCAAATATGTCCCCAAAAATGTGGTTTTCAATCCAGAATGCCTTCTCCAAGTTGCCGCTCAATCTGTTTGTCCAAGCATCCCACCAGCTGGCAGTCTGCTCTCTGCTTTTGGACAAGTAAACGACTTTTCATTCCAATCTCTCTAAAGCACACTTTTATCAGCTGGCATTCCAACACTCATCTACAGTTCCTTGTTTACATGCCCAGCAATTGACTGGCATATGAACAAAATCGTAACTACAAAACAAACACTTATAAAAATTTTACTTTTTGAAGTAACAAAAATGCTCCAAGGATTCCATTATAAGCTTCAAACAAGCAACTGAAATGTTTTTCTCCCTTCAGACAATCCACAATTCTCCTTTCTCCTTTCTGTTGTCATGGGTAAATTGAGTCACTTTGATCAAAAGGTGTATTCAGGCCCTCATCTGAAGTACTTAAGAACCTAGTCAGCCTAAGATCCTTCTAAAAATGAACTGAGAAAAAAAAAGAGAAGTCTCTAATCTCTCTCTGTTTCCATTGACTATCCAGGAAGTTTTACAGGCTTTTACTATAGTTAAATAGAATACATCTCAATGTGTTTTAAATAGATTTTGTATTCCTGGGATAAAATCCTAGCATATTTGAAATAAATTAAAAAAAGAGTCACTAATTCTACTGCAACACAATTTTAATTCCTTTAGTTTCTTACAGAGAAAACATTTGCTAACATCCATATTTACCAAAGGTGTTTTAAAAAAAAATAATACTTGTCCCATTTGCCACAGAAAAATCAACAACCAAACAAATAGGAAAAAAAAAAAAAAGCAAAACCAACCCCAAAACCCCAGGACTGTAATTCTTCAGGACTCCAAATACTCTGCTATGTTGTTTTCCTTGCTTGAGTAAATTTTTGAGATTACTTTGAAGTAGTATTACTGAACTGTTATAGTTTACACTAAACAAACAGTCAAACAAAAAAATCTATAGCTTTGACTCCATCTCAGCATTTGAAGTGCTTGAAGATGAAGCATGAATATGTAAAAATATGCAAGAAAAATCTTTAAAATATTATTTGCTAAGTTTCTGCACTTTATTTTTTTTTTCAATGCTATGGGAGTACATAAGACATCTCCACCTTCGAAAATTAAGATAACCTGCAACACAAGCTCTAATGTAAATTAATCAAAACCTGACTGTTTCAGACCATTTAATATACAAATATTATAAAAGATCTTTAGAATTGGCTACATCATAGGTTCCTGACTGGAATCTTTTCATTGTAACCGTTGAGTAAGCTTAAAACTGTACAATCAAAATTTTAAAGCTGAAACACTCATTGATTGGGGCTACAAAACTCTGGGTCAGCTGCACTTGAATTTTGTTAAAGCTAGCTGGAAATTACAAATTCCACAAATATTTCAGATTTTGGATCTCCCAGCCTGTACAGCTGTGTGGTTTGGAATGCATAAGTATTTGTTTCATGATGATCTCCATTTGTAACAATGTGAATGATCTTTTACTAGTGATCTGATATCTTTCGTGTTTATCTGTGGTCACAGTTGACAGGCTGCAATTTCCCACTCTCAGGAGCGTTGCTTGGCAGTGACCATTAAAATCAAGCTAATATCACCAAGGCACTGAGGGCTATATCACATGACTAGGAGGCAACTCATACAGTGTTACTAGCTTACATTGTGGTTTCAGACAGGTTCTTTCATTTTTCTGTCTGTAAAATGAGAATAGCACGTAGCTATCTCCTTTGCTGAGGTGCCAGAAAAAAAAAAAACAAAAAACAAAAAACAACAAAACCCCCACAAACCTGTCCTAGATGAAGAATTAATAGTAAGGCAATGCTTTATAGAAAGAGAAGATAAAGAATGAAAAAAAAACCCAAACATTTACATATAAAGCACAAGAAAGAAGAGAAAAGGTGAACCTGAAAATGGAGAACAATGGTGAAGTTAAGATAGTAAGTTCCATCAATATGAATATGTAGTTAGGCATTAGGAATGAAAGTCATGAGACACAAGATATAGTAGTCAGCATCTCATTGCTTAAATTTTAGTTCCTGCTTTTGGGAAGGAAGTCAATAAACTTGAGATATGCCATGAAAGAAGATAGTTCGACACTGGAGAAAAACATTTTAAAAAGTCGGCATTCTGTTCATAACTTTGTCCAAATCAGTGAAGAAGACAGAGTAGATCAAGGTATGTGTTTGAAAATTTACCTAATTTCCAAAGCTGAAGAGTTCCTTTGCAGCACTGAATAAGATAAAAATTTGAGACTTAAATCTATGATGCCTCTCAGTTTAAGTAATCAAATAATCTGTCGTAAAGAAGAAGAAAAGTTGTATCAGAAAATGGATGCAGTGGAGGCATTAATGTTGTCCACCTCTTTGGAAAAAAAAACCCTAAAATTTAGAGAAGTAGTTAGAATGAAGACAGCCTGGGTTCAACGTCCTTCACAACTCTCAGCTGATAACAACTCACCTTCTAGAGTTCTCTGAAATTTTGTAAAAACCCTAAAAAAAACTAAGCAATAGTGCTTTGTGTCCTAACTTTCCTATTATGGAGGCAAGAATGCAAGTCTCATGTCCAAAGACAAAATACTGATCAATGCAACAACGAAGGAGGATTTTTTGTAGGCTAGTGATTTCAGTCTTTGCTTGTAAGCAGTGAGTCATGGTCCTTCTCTCAATGCCTTTTTTTTCCCTAAGCATTTCAATATTTGAAAATATTTCTGCTGCATAGACAGAGGTTTCCCCTCATTTTGTTGTGAAATAGAACAGAAACCCTTATATTCAAGGAAGCATAAACCCTACATCTGTTTACTGGGTAAAGTGGGATATCATCTGTAACATAAAATTCTGTCCTTCCTTGGATATAGACTCAAGTTGCTTTTGAGTGGGGACTACAGGAAGGATAGTGCACATCTGGATCTCATCCCAGAGTGATTTCAGGATGTGTTTGTCTTTCATTAACACACTGTGCAAACTCTGGCCATTTCAGGGTTGTTATGTAAACTACTCAGGTCTTGTAGATCTACTTTATGAAAGTTGGTGTTAAAGCTATTATATTTCTTTCATCACTTTTTGATATTATACTGAAGATCCAAAATATTTTAATTCACTATAAATTTGCTTCCAAACAGGCAGAGATTGTTATTTTACTTCCCAAGGCTGGTATGTACAAAAAAAAAAATTGCTAAGTATGTTCATATTCTGAAGCAGAATGAGGTAATAAATGTTTCATGTAGCAAAAAAAGGTCAGCTTGACCAAACCACTTTTTTGTTTTGTTACATTTTAATGGATGTAAATGTGGAAATGCTTTTAAGGAAAGTGTTTTGTAATGTTGTGTTTTTATGTCATAAGTTTATAGCTTGATTCTTTTCTACCAGTTTTGTGTCTGGATAATAGAGTGGACTCACAGTGATGTTTTCTGGTAATGGAAATGGAGAATTAGGCCATGAAAATGTATTTATTCTTTATTATAAATATTTCAAAGGCTCAACTACATGTTTATGAGCTTTCCTGTGTTGATATATTTGATAATTGCAGCAGTTACTAAAGAATATAGTAGGAAAGATGGCTTAAACATAAACAAACCCTATCAGTATTTGTGGCAAAATGCAAATATTTAAATTGTGTACAGTATTCCTGTGAATGTATCTATATCCGTCTGAAAAATATATATGTATGGATATCCCTGTGTCAAACATAAAAATGTGTATGAATTGCTTTAAAACAGAAATAAGACATCACAAAGACATCTTTTTTTTTTTTTTGAGTTAAAAAAGCTAGTTATCTTCCATAGTTGTTCATGTAATTCTGTCTTGGGACCTTTCTCAATAGGCAGAGGGGCTGAAACTGCCCAGCTCTAGCACTCTGTCCTCTAGGCCTGTTGTGACAGGCCAGCATCCATTAAAAAAATCCCCCGATCTTCACATTGCCTCATACCAAACTATGGAGTATATAGTATGTGCTGTAAGTTTTATCATACAAACCCATTGTTATTCTGGGCTGTTATACAGTCTTTGCATTGCTTCAGACACTCTGACTTGAGAAGGAAGGAGGAAAATAATACCTCTTCAAATAATGATGATGGCTGAGGCCCTCAAGGGCATCACATGATGTCAGAGGAGACAAGTGAAAAGTATGTCACATGGTAAAATAGGCTCTTTTACAAGGCAGTATCCCTAGGAAGAGTGGGTGAAACCCACAGTACTCCTCCTGGCTGGGGCTGACTCTGTCTCAGGTGCATTTAGCAATTTCTTCTTGAAAGCAAATCAATTCCTTTTTACAAAGTTTTTCAGTCTTAAGGATACAGGCTACATTTTAAAAATATAAAGATGTTGAAAATGTGGTGACTAACATGAGATAAAGCATAATTTTAACAGTGGCTTGTTGTTGATGTCAATTCTCTTAATAAAGAACAGGCAAAGTCTATGTTCTGTGCTGCCTTTGCTGGTCTTAAACTATTTTTTATGGAAATCATTCAAACACAATCAAATTAGGTGGTCATAAAAATCTCAGGTAGCTTGTGTACTAGATATATGCTTATATTTACATACTTTAAAGGTGAGCAATATTAAATGAGCTTTATAATCAAATATTTTCTGTTTTGCTACCTTTTTTTTTTTACTTTTAATCTTTCACTGAGTTTAAAATATTTTTATGAGTGCTTTAAATTCTATATTCTCTCTTTTAGGCACATTAGAAATATGACAATTTTGCTGTAGTCTTGCACCATGATCCAGAGGTATCTGCCTGATGATTTGCTTTGCAGAACAATAAGATTTCAAATTAGACTTTGTCAGAAATTAAATCAAGTCAGTTGTGTGATGTAAATGCAGAGAAACCTAACAATAACTTGATGCATACCATTTGGTATATTACAGTTCCTAAGCCTCACACAAATACATTAATTGTGAGTTTTCTTAGATGATATTAACTTTATTTATGGGAATTATATTTAACATATCTGGTTTTAATCCAATAGACTTTATTTGGAGTTGTTTTCTTATCCAATGTCAAGCCTGATTTTTGTATGTCACTAGGTATTTTAATTTAAGAAATTTGATAAATGAACTTCACATAGCCCTCAGAGCCAGTAAATATATTCTTTTTCTTTGTACATCATTGTAATTAAAATTGAAAAAATAAATTTTGTGGTGGTTAATAGAAGATACATCCCTGCATGTCATCTTATTCTTACATGGCAAAGTCTATGCTACATATTTATAATTTCCGTTATAGAGAAGACAACCTATCTGACAATTTGGAATATTATTTCTATTTTCAAAAATTAAATTAAATTCCAGTTTTATTTTAAAATACAGTGTTTTAAACTAAATAGTTCTCATGAAAGATATGGAGTTGTTTAAAACTGCAGTCAATGCAGATGTTCCACTCTGTTAAATTAACAAATGTTGTTGAGTCATTGAAAGTCAGGCATTTGTGTTACTTTCAGATCAGTGACAACATCACTTCTCTAAATTTTCAACAGATATAGAGCAACTAGGATATTAATTATATCCTCGACTTGCCTCACAAGAAAAAAAAAAAAAGAAAAAATTTTTGCTTTGTATAGTAGCTCTACTAGGGACTCTTAAGCTGATGATGACAGAAGCTTATCTAAAGTGACCTGTGTTCCACTAAGCGTTTATGTTTACAATGATTTTAGTAAGATTTTTGATAGCTCTCATTTTTCCTTGTTCAAGGTCAGCAGCAGGAAAATAGATAAGCATCAAGTAGTATTACAAGTCTCATATCAGTTTGATTATTATAAAATAACAGTAAGTTTTATTGTCAATTTAGTAAAAAAAATATGTAGTCTTTTGAATAATGATGCTTAAGATCCCACCAAGATAGCCACACTTAAACTAAAGACAGAATTCTTGTGTTATTTTTATAACTGTCATCAAAATATTGCTACAAAATAAAATAATAAAATAAAAAAAAAATCATAAATTATTTTCTAAGTTTTACAGATTCCCTTGCTGCAGCTGATAATGAAATGTGGTTATTACTTTAAACTGAGTCAGAAATGCTCCCGTCATAGTCCTAAATCAATACATTGATGGAAAAGAAACAGAGAACTCTGGATTAAGGTCTTGACTATGAGAAATGTGTTCACTTTTTGGTTTAGCCCTTATGTCACATTACCTATCATACTACTAAAATTTATATTGTATTCTGCTCCTAGGAAACTCAGAAATACATTATAATGCAAACCCATGGGTAGTTTTTTTTTGTTACTGTAGTAAGGGTTTAAGTGAATGTTTATGGTTAATATTTTGAAAAAATTGGGGTTATAAAGTCAGCCATTTAAATCTGTACTGCAAAACAAAAGCAGGTGCTTTGTAGTGTTTTTATAAAATTGAGACTTATTCTCTTAAAGCCCTTTTACAGAAAAACAGCGCAAATTTGAACATGTAATTGAGGTGCATGCTTTTATGGGTTTCTCCTGAGCCCCTGTACCTTGTATTTCTTTCTGTACAGGGGATGAACTTCAGTGGAAGCAGTGGAAAGTACTCCATAGCTAGATTAGTTGGTAGCCTTACAGTAGATGTAGCAGGTGAGACAGACAATGTTGAAGCATAGGATCTGGAGCTGGTTCCTCACTTCATGAATGAACAATTAATTTTGATGCAATTCTTTCGAGTATCATTGTCCGCAGTAGTTACAAAGGGTGCATATGGCTACATCTCTTGGATTAGTTCTGTTGGAGAACTTAAGTATCATTTTTGTAGTTTCTGGAAGTAGGTGCTGAGCTGTTTTGATTGGACAGGTTCTGGGCATGTGTAGAACATCCATGAGTATTTTGTAAACTCCTACACTGTACTAGGAATCTTCTGCTATTGATATATTGAACTGATGTTTTACATTTTGGTTTGAGATTTTTTTTTACAGTCCAAATAACTTTTAGATTATAGAATTTTGCATCTTCTGTTCACTATCAGTATAATTTAATGTGAAATATTTTCTGATTCTGCCACCCTTAAATTTTAAAAATAGATTAAATAGATTAAAAATAGATTTTATTTAAAAACAAACATTAGCTAAAATCCAGCTTATTTCCCCAGGAATATATGAGAAATTTTGACTTTTTACTATGTGGGATTATTTAATCACTTCCCGTGTGACATTGCCATAGATAGCACAGTTATTGACATATGACTGCATACACATCTAAACAAGAATCTATGTAGAAAGTGAGCTGATGTGAGGTATATGAGCCATGCATAATGATACTGGTGTACAAATTTCTTTAGCTGGTAAGTGTGAAATAATGAGTTATATATATCCATTTCAGGTAATAGAATATGTTAACTCATGAAAGAAGAAGTTTATTTCCTCTTTGACCACATTCCGGTTCTTTACCATGAACAGATAACCAACAGGCAGAACCTCTAGTTTATTTTCAGTGCTAAAGTACAAGTGCTATGTTAGGCTAACTGCAGAACTGTGTGTCAGAATACATAAGCTTTCCCATCTGAATAGATTTCAGGTCTAACTAAAAAACTAGTCTTCCAGCAGGCCACCAAAATAAAACAAAACAAAACAAAAAAAAGGTTATGATTAATGAACTGAGTTCAAGGTTTCTGAATTTAGTTGAAGCAAGTCTGTCATTATCAAAATGCTTGTTATTGTATGCCTGAGGTGAGACTGTATCTTAAACTTGTGATTATATGTTAAGGGTTAAATTCTCACTCCCACACCTTTATACTTCTTAGTAGAGCCTGTAGTGAAGCCTTGAAATAGGCTAAAAAAAAATGTGCCCTGGGGGGAGCATCCCTTCCAGAAAACAGCTGGGGACCTAGAGCTTGCTAAATCTCCTGTCTCCAAACCTTGACACAGGGATGAAGATGCAGTGTATGGTTTGACAGAGAAACTGATTGGCATGATGGACCATATGGCAGCTCAAAGAAACAGCTCTATGTTTAACAGAAATCCTCTGTCTCTCCCTGTCACCTCTGTCCAAAATGCATGAGAGAAGCCAAGTTTAAAAAGAAACAGTGGCCTTAACTTTTCATTCTCCTTGCAATTACTTTTGTGCTGCACTGCTCTCTCTCCACAGGATCTCTGCAGGGGGAAGGACAGGTGAGATGTTACTCTTCCCTAACTACACTGGAGAAAAACATGCCAGCATGGAAGGATGCCTGCCTCCCTGTATCAGCCTGTCTGGAGTTGAATTTTGAGTACATTTCAATACCTGATTGTTGCTCAGCTTTCTTCAAATGCTTTATCTGGGACACGAGGAATCAAATTGCAGCAGTGGAGGTTCAGATTGAATAGGAAACACTTGTTTACTGAAAAAAAAAGTGATCAGGAAGTGGAATAGGCTGCTGAAGGAAGTGGTAGAGTCACCATCCCTGGAGGTGTTCAAAAAACCTGTAGATGTGGCGCTCCAGGATATGGTTTAGTGGACATGGTGGTGTTAGGTTGATGGTTGGACTTGATGATCTTGGAGGTCTCTTCCGACCTTAAGATTCTATGATTCTATGAAATTTTAACCTTTCTACCTCCACATAAGGGCTAGACAGCCTGTATGTGGTGATGGAGAAAGGGAGAATAAATAACAATGGTGGTCACATACAGTCCTCTCAGGATCTCACTCCTGGAGGAAGACAAGCCTCTTCCAACCAAGCACGTGGAAGTTGTCTGTGCAAAGCTAATGTCATGGACTACATATTTGAAAAGATTTTGAATTGAAAAGCTCTTGTTAGTTATCATTGTATTACACAGGTAAAATATTTTTGTTGCCTAAATCTTGGAGAGAATAATTTTCACTTCCTTGATGGAAAAAAGAAAAAAAAAAAAAGAGCAGTATGTTAAAGCCAAGTCACACTAGTTCATTTGTCACATTTTCTGAAGTTTTCTTCTCCTCATACAGGCTAATCTGAGCTTGACTGTGAAATGTAGCTTTGAGTTATCAAGCCTGAAGCCTAGTTGAACTACTGAATAACAAATCGAGCCCTTTATACTACAAATACTGCCAGAAAGCTGAATTAGTGTTTCTGCAGTAGGCTGGCATTATGAAATATCTAACTAAGATAGGTTTCTGGATTCATTATTTCTTGACAAAGCCATTACTGGACTCACAGGTCACTGAAATTCTGTTATTCTGTTTCTTGCATTACACCAACACTTTACTTGTATGCTTTCACTTTCATAATATTGTAACATAATAGATGAAAAAAATAAACTAAGTAATTGTAATCATGGTGTTATTGGTTCTGAAGGTGAGACAAGGCATAGCATTACTCCCTTCAGGATACAGAGATGAATTTCTAAAGGTTTTAGCAGATGATCCTTGATTTTTAAAAGGCCTGTCCCCATTTCATTTCAGAAATAAAATGTGAACAAATTTGAGTGCAGCCCTACACACACACATGTTTAGATCTCAAGAAGGATCTGAGGGATCTGTAGTACTGTGCTCAAATCTGAAGAGAAGTCCAAACATTTTCTCAGAAAACCTTTACATGTGATTAAAAGGAAACAAATTGTCCTGATGCTTAAGGAAACAGCACATAAAGCAACAAACTCTTTTTTTTTTTTCCTCTGGGAATACAAGATAATCCCCATTCCATTCAAGAGAGTGTACCTTAACTTAAGTAAAATTAATACAAGAAGATATTCACGTAGACAACTGCAAGATAAGATTCAGATAGCTAAATCAACATGGTATTTATCTTTTCAGGCAGTGACAGCAAGTATTTGAAATTTTATTTACATGTATAAGTAACACTTTCTTTTGTAACTTTTTGGTTTTGGGTAACAGACTTGTACATTTTTAGTTACTGTGCATAACCTTACTTTTTATGTTACTAGTAGAAGAAAAATGTTGGAGTTTGCATCCTATTTAATTTTCCAGAGGATTTAATTAATCCATACTACATTGACCTACTTGGCTAAAATCAGCCCAGGAGTTCAGGTAGCCAAGGAGCAATGCAAAACCTTCTAAGCGTGAAGGAAATAAGTTGGCAAGTAGACTGAAAGCTACGTAAAGGAGGAATGTCTTGTATATTGTGAAATCCATGTCTATCACATGATTGTCATGATACAGTTCAAAAGTATGTCTGCACTGGGAATAATGCTGACAATTAGCATTTCATTATGACTCTTCATGGAGTAGAAAGAAATGTCAGAGGAAAGAAATTTGATGTGGAATTTATCCAGGCAAACACTAACTCTGTCATTGTGGGATTCAACCAATGATGGGTACATTTATCTGTGGAACTGATCCCAGTAACAGCATATTGCATGAGAGCTGGAGACTCTCTCAGTGAAGAGCAAGGAAACATCTTCAGTTAGGATTTTGTTTGTGCTGTGATGTTAGCTTGGGTTTGAATTCAAACTTGAGTTCAAACCTTTTAATTGTTTATGTGTTGATTTGTACTGTGGTTTGATGCTGAACAAACCATCTGGTTCCCAGGCAGGGAAACTCAGATCTGAGGCAAGAGGAGGAGCTGGGTTTTGTTTGAGTTTCGTTCTTCTGAACAGAATAGATGTCACTCCAGGTCTTATTTTCAGATCCTGAAATTAGTTTTCCAGACTCTTAGATTGACCGAGCTTAACAAGCTTTAGATAAGATCCTGAATCAGTTTCCAACCTCATTTCATTTGATACATGACACTGTGACCCTTCTTTTGCTGAGTTACTTTCATCTATGCATTTGTCCTACAATCTTTCTGGAAATCAAGATTAGGCTAACTGGCCTACAGTTACCTGAATCCTTCTCCTTGCTGTGTTTTCTTTTTAAAGCTCTGTGTGTTTTTTGCCTTTTTTTTTTTTTCAGCCATCAGGAATATTTCTTAATAACCATGGCCTTTTAAATACAGAGAAAAGTCTTGTAATGATGTTGACTAGTTCCCTCAGTGCACTCAGATGCTCCCCATGTCATCACATTGACTTACATATGTCCAACTTGTTTTGGTGATTTTAAATTCAGTCTCTATTTCCTGTGAGTAACTATTTCACTCCCACAGACTACTGCCAGGCTCAGGAGCTGGTAAACCTGAGAGTAGATCTTGTTGGTAAAACAGAGACAAAACTGGCTCTAAGTCTTTTCTGCATAATTTATCACTAGTTCCCTTGCCCATTGAAAAGTGAGATTACATTTTTCTCTGTCTTCTTTTTTTTGCTACCTATATACTTGCAGAAACCCTGCTTGTTGCCTTCCACACTCTGTTCTAGTTTCAACTTCTGGCTTTCATTTCAAACCTGTATGCTTGAGCAATGTCTCTGTATTTCCCCCAGGTAGCTGCTCCCCTCTTCCGCTTTCTATGTACTTCATTTTTTTGCATATGAGCTCAGTCACGTATTCCCTGTTCATCTACACTGTCCGTCTCACATGATTACTAGATTGTCTGCATACTGGAAAGGATTGTTGTCCTTGACGATCAACTAGCTCTCCTGGGCTATATAAGACAGTCTTCCACGTGTCCCTACCAATCAGATTCCTGAAGAAGCTAAAATCTGATATTCTTGAAGTCTGGATCTGTAGTTCTGCTATTCATCTGACTTTTACTTTTTTAAAAGAAGGTTTCATGAGGCTTTAGAAGGCTTTTTGATCAGGTGGTTTGTAGCAAATGCCTACCATGACATCACCCATGTTGGTCTGTCCTTGACCAGCTTACTTTTTTTTCTCCAAGGTAAAGTTCCATGCATGTTAACTGTTCCATTGTACAAAGTTCAGCCACTCCTGCTTGCCTTCCTATCTCATTCTTGCTAAAGAGCCTGTATCCATCTGTTATAGCATTCCGTTCTTGAGTCATATCTCACTACATATCTGTGATCCTAAAGAGATTACAGCTCTGGAATTGTTCATGGACAGCTTCTAATTTCTCAAGTTTGTTTCTCATGCTGTTTGCAGACACTTGAGACAAATCTGTAGTCATGCTACTTCCATAGGGGTAATGAGAGTGCCTCCATCATCATGGATTCCTCTGGATGGCTCTTCACTTCCCATTGGGCCTCCACTTCTCTCCAGGTATTGTCAGTATTCCCCACCAGCCTTGTTTAAAGCCCTCCTCACTGAATTAGCAAACCCCTTTGCCAAGATGTCTTTTCCTCACTTTGTCAGATGACGTCTGTCTTTCCTCAGGCTGTCTTCCTTCCTTGAAGAGGGTCCTGTGGTCAGAAACAACAAAGCCAAATGCCAAGGATAATTTAGATAAGAGGTCATTCATTCGCTTTAGCTACTTTGTTTTCCTGGCCCTTTTAATGGACTCTGGGTGTACAAGAGGTAGGTTCTAATACTTAGGAAGCAAGTAAAACTACTGATTAGTTGCAAAGATGATGTGGAAATCAGTGAAAATGTTGTAATTCATGTCACTGTTACTATAATTTCACTCTGAAATGCTGAATTGTTGAATTTTGTTAATATTTCCTAGCTGCCACTGTTAAAAATAAAATAAAATAAAATAAAATAAAATAAAATAAAATAAAATAAAATAAAATAAAATAAAATAAAATAAAATAAAATGTAATTCATATGCCATTCTAGGTGAAAATACAGTTATGCTGAAGCAATGCCTTCTTCTGCCATAGTAGATTATTCCTTCCTCTACCCTTAAATGTGAATATCCATAAGTTTTGATTCATTAACTCATCACAGACAATGCATGCCACATTTCTGAAGCCTATGTGTTTGGAATCTCAACTGATTTTTTTTTTCCCCAGGGTAAGTGCTTTACTGCTTTTCTAACTTGGAAAGAGATAAACAATTGAAACACTGCCCAATAAAGTCTATTTTAGAAACACATCATTTAATAAAACCATTGCAGGCAATGTCTATATTACATTTAGGAAACATGATGGGCATATCTGAAATAATATAACTAGCTAGGGTAGCAATAGGGTAGAGATTGGGCAACACAAACTTCTGAGCAGGCCACAGAGCTGTGCCTTGGACTGTGGTATTAGTTAGCTATGAATTTATGGTGACATTGATTCCACTGCATCTTCATTGTTCTGCACTGCTTTCCAAACTTGCTCTAGTCAAGCTAATTCAAGTTAATGAATGAACTATTTTTGTTTGTCCAAAATGGGTTCTCAAGTTAGTCCTACTTTGATGTTACCAGAAGAGAAAGAAAGACTCTGTGTATTTGTGAAATTGGAGGTTAGGGTTCTGAATTTTGCACAGGCTGGCAGTTTCTGTCTTGCAGAAGCAAGATGCCAGCTTGGTGTCTGTGCAAGAGAGCTTCTCTGTGTAAGAAAACTCAACTGCAACTGTGAAGCAGCTAACCCCCAGCTAGGGGAACTGAGTATCAAGAACTATTTTCTCCTAAGGAGTTTAAAATTTGGTGAATGCTAAGAGAATATAGCTTCTGGCTAGAAGTGTGTGGTTCTATAATAGTCAGTTGCTCCTAAGCCCTGCTGCTAACTTCATGTCTTCTCTATAGTGCCTAGTGACAGCACAAGAGGCAAAGGAATATACGAAATTTTATTTGAACATCAGAAAATATGTTTTTATTGTGAGGGTGATTAAATACTGGAACAGGTGGCCTGGAGAGGTTGCAAAGCTCTTGTCTTTGGTGATATTCAAAGCCAAACTGTACATGGCCTTGAGCAACCTGCTGTAGCCAACTCTGCTTTGAGCAGGTGGGCTGGACTAGAAAATGTCCAAAGATCCTTCCCAATTTAAATTATTCTGTGATAGTCATTAGTATCAACTGATAACTTTTATTTGTACAAGACGGTGAATTTTCCTGAGTTCTTGCAAGCATCCCAGCCATTTGACTTAAGAAGTGTTATTATGATAATTCTGTAAAGCATAGATAAGTGACATGTAGTGACACATCCCACTCCACTTTGAGCACTGACTGTCAAGAAGATCTGTCCTGTTTTTCCCTAAATATATTGATGAAACCACCAGTCAGGATTTAAATACACTTATCAGTTGGTTGTGGTTGGGTTATGGGGTTATATTTATGTGTTTATTTATTTCTTTCCTTTATCCAAGCCCTGGATCAAGGTTAAAAGTAGACATAATTTCTAAGGAGAACCTAACTTAGAATGAATTATCAATGATTTTATTATATTCTTGCCATTTTTGGCATTTTAGAGATGAGCATCAATGACAGTGTGCAAAATACCTCTGTTCTTGAGTCAGTTTTTAAAGTAAGCATGTCTTTTGTGGCATTTCCTTCATGCAGATTTTATGGACTATTTAAAAAACCAACAGCATTATGCTGATATTTTTGTGACCTATATTTTCTTAATCTCCCTCCTTGTCTGATGACTTCTGTTACACTTCGCTATCATTTCTGAGTAAAGCATTCCTATGTAAGAGGAAAGAATAATTTCCGCTTGGAGTATTCTCCAACTTCCTTTTTTACATCACCCATGTCTACATTTTAAACACACACTTCAAGAAAGGCAATTATTGAAAAAAAATCGATTCTATTTTTATACTCTCGCTCTTTTCAGGGTTTTTTTTTTTGTACTTACTACAATAACAATATTGTTTTCTTGCCTGAAGTCAGTTCTTTTGGAGTCTTTGCATTACACAAGGCTAGCAGCTTTGTCGTGTCCATTTATACATACCTACAGCCATCTTAGAACATTAGCTTTATTTTCTTCATCATCATCATCATCATCAATATATTTCAATTCAAGGTATAGTCATGAATTATTACTATTGTTCTTCACCACCTCCTTCCTTTTTTTGAGGTAAGGTACTGTAGAAACAAAGATGATACTACTATAAAAATATAAATTGGATAGACAAGACAAAAAATACGTCAAAGAAAGGGATATAATATACAACAGAGCAAGTATATTGATAGCTTGTTAGAGTCATGGTAGCACCATCATTTTCCCTCTTAATCCCTACTAACTGTGTGTGAAGGTGGTTGCTCAGTTTCTATCACTTATAACAAAATGAAAAAGCCAATAATAATTCTTCTGAAGGGGAATTACTGTATGATCATGGTGCTTTTGAGAAGGGAATAAACGAGAAGAATTAGGGAGATAAGCATGGTAACATCTGTAAAGTAACTGAAGTGAAGATTATGAAAGAGGCCATAGAAGAAAGCTGAAGGTCAGTGGCAAAAAGAGGGGGAAAAACGGTCAGACTTGTGCTGCAGAAAGCAGTCTGACACCATCAATTTCTTATATTCCTGGCTGAAGCCACTTCTTGTTTCTATTTCTGTAAGCCTGCGGGTTGTTGGTTTTTTTTTGGCATTGATCCAGTACAAATAAATGAGTCATTAAATCCTCAGTCTGGTTTTTTTTTTGTTTCTTTTTTTTTTTTTCTTCCCTATTCTCTTTGGGTGTTTTTGATCTCCTTTTCTATCATTGTTGAAATATGTTTCCTTCTAGTTTGCCAGTGCAGTTAGGTTATCACTGTATATTGTGTTCTGGCTTAGTGGGAAAGTAAATCTTGGCAAGTTAACATGGGAGTATTCTTACAACACTTAGAGTCATTAGGTCATCTCACCAAAATCCACTGGCTGTTTTAAAACATTGAATAACTATGTAGCCTTACACAAACAGCAGTAAATGCTTATAAATTTTTTATCAATTCATTTAGGCAGTGAATTAGAAGCAACCTCACATCCCTCAGATTACCTTTCCAATAGTATTTAATCCATCTCACTATAGTCAGTTTGATGTCAGTGCCAGCAACAGGTGCCCAGAACCTGGGGAAGGATCACAGATAAGCAAGACAGTACTTAAAGTGCAGCTCTGAGGAATTCCAACCACTCCAGCCAATAAGTCAGCTTCATTGGGGGCCCAGCTTAAATGCTTCTATGCAAACACACATAGCATGGGGAATGAACAAGAGGAGCTGGAGATGTGTGCACACTTGCAAGGCTGTGATCTTAGGATCACAGAGACATGCTGAGATGCTTTCTATGATGGAAGTGTTGGAATGGAGGGAGATAGGCTCTTTAGGAAGGACAGACAGGGGAGATGAGAAGGGGATGTTGTTCTTTATGTCAATGACCAGCTGGAGTCCACGGAACTCTGCCTGGGGATGGATGAAGAGCTGACTGAGAATTTATGGGTCAGGAATAAAGGGACAGCTGACATTATAGTGAGCATCTGCTACAGGCCACTGAACCAGGAGGACTGAGCTGATGAGCCCCTCTATAGACAGATAGGAACAGATTGGTGTTCACTAGCCCTGGCCATGGGAGACTTCAGCCAGCCTGATATCTGTTGGAGGGAAAACACGGCAGGGCACAAGCAATCCAGGGGGTTCCTGGAATGTGTGAACGATAACTGCCTTCTCCAAGTGGTAGAGGAGCCAATGAGGAGAGGTGCTATACTGACCCTTGTTCTCACCAACAAAGAAGGGCTTGTGGGGAATGTGGAGCTCAACCAGTAGTCTTGGCTGCAGTGACCATGAAATGGTGAAGTTCAAGATCCTTAGAACAGTAAGGAGGGTGCAAAGCAAGCTTTATACTCTGGACTTCAGGACAGTAGATTTTGGATTCTTCAGGGATCTGCTATGCAGAGTACCATGTGATAAAACCCTGGAAGGAAAAGGGGCCCAAAAAAGCTGGCTAGTATTCAAGGAGTGATGCATTCCAACAAAGAGGAAGTTGGGCAAAAAATGCCAGATGGCCTGCATGGATGAAAAAGGAGCTCCTGGAGAAACTCAGACACAAAAGGAAAGCCTATGGGGGGTGGAAGCAAGGACTGGTAGCCTGGGAGGATTACAGAGATGTTGTCCAAGTAGCCAGAGATAAGATTAGGAAGGCTAATGCCCTGACAGAGCTAAATCTGGCCATGGATATCAAGGGCAACAAGAAAAGCTTATTTATGTATGTTGGGGATAAAAGGAACACTAAGGAGAATGTGGGCCCTTCTCAAAGGGAAGCAGGAGACCTCGTTACCCAGGAGATGGAGAAGGCTAAGGTACTCAACAACATTTTTTGCCTCAATCTTCACTGGCAAGGGCTCTAACCACATTGTCTAAGTTGCAGAAGGCAAAAGCAGGGGCTGCCATCCAGAGATACCTTGACAGACTGGAGAGGTGGGCCCATGCAAACCTCATGAAGTTCAACAAGGCCAAGTGCAAGGTCCTGCACGTGGGTCAGGGCAATTCCAAGCACAAATACAGACTGGGAGGAGCGTATTGGGAGTACTACTTGAGAGTAGCCCTGAGGAAGGACTTGGGGGTACTGGTGGATGATAAGCTCGACATGAGCTAGTAATGTCTGCTTCCAGTCCAGAAAGCTAACTATATCTTGGGCTGCAAAGTAGCCTGACCAGCAGGTTGAGGGAGGTGATTCTGCTGCTCTACTCTGCTCTCTTGAGATCCTACCTGGAGAACCGCATTCAGCTCTGGAGGCCCCAGCACAAGAAGGACATGGACCTGTTGGAGAGAGTCTAGAGGAGTGCCACAAAGACAATCAGACAGCTGGAACACTTCTCCTATGAGGACAGGCTGATAGAACTGCATTTTTTTTCAGCCTGGAGAAGAGAAGACTCAGGAGAGACCTTATAGCAGTCGTCCAATACCTAAAGGGGGCTTATAGGAAAGACGGGCAGAAACTTTTTAGCAGGGCCTGTGGCAACAGAACAACAGGTAACAGTTTTAAACTAACGGGCAGTAGAACACTGGAATAGGTTTCCCAGAGAGGTGGTAGATGCCCCATCCCTGAAAATACTCAAGGACAGGTTGGACAGGGCTCTGGGCAACCTGATCTAGTTGAAGACATCCCTGCTCCTTGCAGGGGGGTTGGACTAGATGACCTTTAAAGGTCCCTTCCAACCCAAACCATTCTATGATTTTATGATTAAAGCCAAGGAATAGTCACAGAAATTTCACTCAACTGCCTTTACAATGAAACTTTTCAGTTATAGCAAGAGTTATACATGCTAGTGATATGATATTGGAACAGAGCCTTTTTATGAAGCTGATCCCTTTAGGTTTACAATCTTCTGAAGAACTGCAGTGCTATTTGTTAGATACACATCTGGAAGACTTCATTTTACATTGTTAGATTACTTGCTTCTGAAAAAAGTCACAAAGTCCACCAGGTCAGTTCAAGGTCATAATATGTATCTTTAAAAAAAAAAAAATCTCGAAGAGACAAGCAGCCAATTTTAAATATTTATTCTGTCAAATTTCAATCAACTTTTTTTATTTTTAACAAAATTACAGCAAGTTCTTTATGTATCTTATTTATTACTACACTGAAGTAATTGTTGTGGAAAAAAACCCCAAACAAACAAATCAATCAGCACAAGATGTTTCCTTGTCATACAGTTTCCCAAGAACCAAACTAACTGAAATCAAATACATAACATTACAAAATCAGTATTTTTTTTTTTTATTGAAAGAAAACAATCAAGGTGCATTATAGGCTTAAATTGCACAAACCGAATAATTTTCCTTTAGGGAACCTTAAATTATCTGTGAAAATCAGGGCCCAAAGCAGACCACATGCCTGCAGAAGGAGGATCTTGCCCACACAACACTTTTTTAAACTTAAGTGGACTAAACCTAGTGGTTCTCAGAATGCTCCCTCTCCCCTCTTATGTAGGGAATATAGCAATTTAGTGCTTTTTCCCTGTGTGCCTGATATTGAAGTTTGTGTTATTTGTCTATCAGCATCTTTATTTAAAAGAAGAAATAGTTGCTTGTATTTCCCATAATGTAACTTAAAATAATTATTTGTTAAAATATATCTTAAATGATGAATATTCTCTTTTTTTTTTTTTGTGCTTCAGGATTTGTGTTGCTACATAACCCATCTCTTCAGATGAAATAGTTAAGCCAATAAAATGATGTCAGAGTCCTAGAACAATTCAAATTGGAAACAACCTCTGGAGTTATGCTGGTTCAACTCCCACCTCAAAGCAGGACTAACTTTAAAATTACTCTAGGTTTCTCAGAGCCTTGTCTAGTTGGATTTTAAATGTCTTCAAAGGTAGAAGTTCTTAGAATCTCTGAGCAACTTGTTTCAATGGTTGACCACCTTCATTGTGAAAACTTCTTTATATTCAATTGAGATTTCTTTGACTGCAACTGATATCTGTTCGCCTGTTGTCCTTTTGCTGTGCACCACTGAGCAGCATCTGACTCTTCTCAATAACTGCCCATTATATAATTGAAGACAGTAAAAGTTGATTTATGTGTCATCTAATAATCTGACTCAGTATTTTTTGCTTCCGTATATGGAAGATTTTTTAAAATATCTATACTTAACAATCAAGTGTGGGCATACTTGGTCATTCCTGAGGTAAGAAGACTAGAAAACTTTATGGCTTTCATGGACCAAAGGAAAAACTTCTATTGCTATTATGAATTTACATTGTAAAGACAAAAGTGGATTTTGGTTTTAGCTCAGAATTGTTACCTATTCTGTGTTTTTTTTCTTTTCTCTATTTCTCGTCTTCTTTCTCTGACTAGCTTTTTGAGACTTGAGGAGTATAAACAATTAAGTAGTAAAGTGAAAGTCAGAAGCACAAACAGCTACACTAACAAAAACAAAGTGAAATATTTTAAACGTTTACTGAAATGCAGGAAAACATAGTATAATTAGAACCAATGTCTCTGAATTTCAGCCTTTAGAATTTGATGAAATACATTCTTCATTTTTCTAATTATCTGCCTATTGACCAATGGATGACATAGCTATTTATTTCCATTGGAAATAGGCATGGGCACTGGAAGTGAACAAGACAGTGATGTAGAGACAGTCTACTGTACTCTGAGAACAAAGTCAGAAATGCCTGCAATTGCAAGAAATGTCAGTTTAGCTTTGGTGACTGCATTTTCCCATAATTCTGAATTAATAAAGTGTGAGAGCTTGACAAAGGTTGCGAGCCACAGTAACCAATTAGAATCCAGCACAAAACCACTGCTAAATTGTCAGCATAGTACTGCACTGTGCTATGCTGAATAAAACACTATAATTGTTCTGCAAATGAGGCATTTTTTTTCACCTCGTATTTATTGTTTATGAACACTGCTTTCTGACAGTCTTGGAAGAACCACCAAGATTTTTATAACATCCTGGTTGTATATTCTTTGCTGTAATGGATAAACTGGCCAGGATATAAGCATCAGCAAAGGCATGTTGCTAAATGTATATCAGTAGATATGGTCCTCTGCATGTTAGCACTGTATTTTGCGAACATAATTCATTCTTACAGTAAAATATTATCTCATAGCAAGCTATAGCAGGGCTGGAACACCACACACTAATCAGACTGCAATGATTGCTCATACTAGCTTGAGCCTGCTTATTTCACAGCAGAGACAAGATATCTTATATCACTGCTTTGGCAATTCTGCTTTATGATTGCAATTATATGTACAAGGGACTAATGGTATTAATATAAATAAATGCAATAAGTTTAAACAAATCTATGCAATGGGAAGTTCAATTACTCAACTCAACAACAAAAAAAAATAATGTTAACCTGTTAGCAGTACTGTAAGCTAAGAACAATACAATTGCTTTTGGTATTTTTTCCGCGCTTCTTTTCCTAAGGACTACCAATTAGCAAAATGTTTAAGTAATGTTAACACATGGTAACTTGTTACACACTGTTTATTTTCTCTGAAGATTTATGGACTTACCTATCTGAATTAGAGGTAATCATCATAACTTCAACTCCTCCACTATGCAGAGTTCTCTACTAATGATGTTGAGGCCTATAGCTTAATTAGTGATATTTCAGTATTATGAGTGTTTAATTTTAAACCAGCCATAATGTGAGTTACGCTCATGTTATCTTGTGGTGAGCTAACCCTGGCTGGCTGCCAGACACCCATATGCCACTCTCACACTCCTCCTCAGCATGACAGAGGGAGAAAATAAGATTAAAAAATTAGTGCATCAAGATAAGGACAAGAAGCTCACTCACCAATTACTGTCAGAGGCAAACTAGACTTGTCTTGGGAAAGATTACTTTAATTTATTGCCAATTAAAAAATGGAGTAAGATAGAAGCAAAGACAAAAATAAAAACACCTCCCACCCTGTTTCTTCTGAAGCTCAGCTTCACTTTTTCATTCCTGACTCCTCTGCCTTCTCCTTTCCTCTGGGAAATGCAGAGGGATGAGGAATGGGAGGTGTGGTCAGTTCATAACACTTTGTCTCTGCTGCTCCCTCCTCCTCACACTCTTCCTCTGGTCCAGTCTGGAGTCCCCCTCCCACAAGCTGCAGTTCTTCACAAACTACTCCAGCATGGGTCCTTTCCATGGGATGCAGTCCTTCAGGAACAGACTGCTCCAGCTTGAGTCCCCCACAGGCCACAGACTCTGCCAGCAAACCTTCTGCAGTGTGGGCTCCTCTCCATGTGTCATAGTTCCTGCCAGGAGCTTGCTCTGGCATGTGCTTTCCATGGGGTGCAAGTTCCTTGAGGGCACGTCCAACTGCTCCACAAGCTGCAAGGTGGCTACCTGCTTCACTGTGGTTCTCAACAGGCTGCAGGGTCACAACCTGCACCACCGTGGTGGTGCACCACCATGGGCTGCAGAGGAATCTCTGCTCTGGTGCCTGGAACACATCCTTCCTCTTCTTTTTCTCTGACCATTGTGTCTGTAGGGTTCTCTCTCTCACATTTTATCTGACTCCTCTGTCCCTTAAACATGTTTTCACAGCAGTGCCACCAACATGACTGATTGACTCAGGTTTGGCCAGCAGTGGGTCTATCCTGGAGCTGACTGGAACTGTCTCTGTCCAATGCAGAAGCAGCACCTGGCCTCTTCTCACAGAAACCACCTCTGCAGCATATCCACACCCCCCCCCCCGCCCCATCAAAATCTTGCCATGTAAATACAATTTATATCCTTAAAAGTTTTTTTTGCAGAATTTAAATATTAGTAGGTTACAATGATGTACAATGATTGAAACAGTAGGTTACTACAATGTGCAATGTGATCCCATTAATCCAGTGTCAATTATATGGAGTAATAATACGCATGAGAACGTGAATAAAACACTGAACAGATTTTTTTTTTTTTTCTCTAGTGAAATACTGTGAAGATAAAATGGAGGAAAATTGTTGACACTGACATGTCTATGGAGCACAGAGACCCTTGAGCTAATGTTCACTGAGCTGAAAAATCCATGTAGAAAAGCAAAGGGCCATACAGCTGCACCAGCTGGTGTCCACAAATGTCTTATTCGCATTTACATGGCACCATGTTGAAGCAACCAAGATTTGCCAGCTCTCCTGGCTTATGCGGAGCCAGTTTGGTGACAGCATCACAGGATGGCTAACAGAATGAATACATCCAGGAGTGACCAAGAGTTGACAGTGCAGCTGCACAAGTGTGATGCACTTCATCCAGGCACTCTGCCTTCTGGAGGGAAAAGAACACTGCTCATAGAATCATATAATCTTAGAATCATTCAGATTGGAAAAGATCCTTAAGATTATTGAGTCCAACTGTTAACCTAACTTTGTCAAGTTCACCACTAAACCATGTCCCATCATGCCACATCTACGTGTGTTTTAAATACCTCCAGGGACGATGATTCCACCAATTCCTTGGGCAGCCTATTCCAATGCTTGATAACCCTTTCAGTGAATAATTTTTTCCTAATATTCAATCTAAAACTCTTCTGGTACAACTTGAGATCATTTCCTCTAGTCCTGTCACTTATTACTTGGGATGCTGCCTTCTGAAGCTGTGGTGAGCTAGATTTACCTGACAGGGTGACTTTTTAAAGTTGTACTGTCTACTTCCAAAAACTACTTGAACTGTGCAGTATCTCCAGATACAATTTGGAATTACAAGGTTTTATTGAATTAGATGAGACAAAGTCAGCATTATGCCCTTGATTAATTCATTTGTTGACTATAAAATTAATTCAATTTTGTGATCTTTCCATAGCTTCAGTTCTTGGAGAGAGTTTTCATCTTCAGTAATGCACTAGCCTACATTACATTGCTCATGTTTCTTTGATGATTTTTTTTTTTTTTCAGAGTAACAGCATGCTCTGGCAGATATGTACACATGCATTGTCTGCTATATTTCCTGGTGCATCAGGATTTCAGATTTATCTCCATGTACCTCAAACTATAATTTTTAATGTGAGCATCCTGAAGCACAGCTTTGTGACAAGAGGTAAATTTAAGAGTAAATTGTGTAACTAAATTCTGTAACCACAGTCTCACAAAATCTCTCTACAGATCTCTGTGTAGAATATATCTGAGATTTTTGTCTTTGGTTTTGTTGTAAGGTTATGTCTGGTGAAAAGTTTCTCAGGCCTTTGACTATACTTCCCACAACATTAAAAACAGTGCTACTTCTGCCTCTCAACACAGATGCTCTCTGGAATATACAAGGCAAAGATCTCAAAAGGGTCATCTGCAGCAACATGTAACTTTGTTCTGGCCGTTGAACGTTCACAAGGAAGATGTTAAAAATAGATAAAACACACATCTTTTCATTTCTTCATCACGACATGGAATATTTCTGCTTCCTTTAATAATCAGCTTTGGGGAGGATGAAAGCCTGCTTTAATGCAGCAGATGGGAGAACATCAGGGACAGTTTTAGGATACCTACTGCCTTTGTAAACATTATTATTTGTTCTAATTTAAGTCACATCACATTCACAGAAAGTCCAAACCCAGTCTTTTCCTTCCCTTTTCTTTACATTAGATTACACTGTTTACAGATAAAACTATATGCTTCACAGGCTGTGAAAAGATTGACAGAAAAAACCCACCACATTATTTGTCAGCTGCCTGCCTATCTTTAAATGTAGCTTAGCAAATACAAGTTATAGTCTATAAAAATAGTTGTAGCTTCTTGTAGAAAAAGGCTGAGAGGAAGAATGTGCCACCATTCACTCTGGAAAACAAATAGTCATGGAACAGACAGTTCTCCCAGTTCTTCCTGGAGAGATAAGTGGTGCAGTTCAGTTTACCTTAATCTCCAGGCACTGAAAACATTTTAAGAATACTACAACAGCATAGAAAACATTTTGTTTATTTTAGAATTTGAAGACTCATTGACTTTCACCTGTGGTTAGATCACATATCAACTATTATCCGTTTGAAGAAAAGACTGAGGAAGACATGCGGCTTACTGTAGGAAAATCAACAATACTTTGTACTATTAAACCTACTCAAGAGATAAGTTTGTTTCCAAGCACTCAATTGAAAATATCTAAACTTCAGATTTTCAAATTTTAGAATATTTAGCCAAAGTACCATACAGCTTGTTGATGTCACTTCTACGAGCATAAATGAGCTGAGTGCAGTTAACAGAGGCAGCCAACAGACAAAGTAATTTGTGCAGCAGTTCCTGCAGAGAGGTACAAGACTGGGCCAGCAACCCTTTTCAGAGCAGCATACACATCCTCAGCTATGATGGTGACACTCCATAGGACATGATCCCCAGCAGCTACTGGAGGAACAGTTTGTGCAATGTTGGGGGCCTAGACCAAGTTGGAGCTTCAGAGGGAAGATGCAGTCCTGCAAGTCTCAGGCTGCAGGAATCATAGAATCATAGAATGGTTAGGGTTGGAAGGGACCTTCAAAGGTCATCTAGTCCAACCCCACTGCAAGGAGCAGGGACATCTCCAAATAGATCAGGTTGCTCAGAGCCTCATCCAGCCTGGCCTGCAACGTTTCCAGGGATGGGGCCTCCACCACCTTTCTGGGCAACCTGTTCCAGTGTTCTATAACTCGCATCGTAAAAAATTTTTCCTAATTTCCAATCTAAATCTACTCCCCACTATTTTAAAACCATTACCTCTCGTCCTATCGCAACAGGCCCTACTAAACAGCCTTTCCCCATCTTTCTTGTAGGCCCCCTTGAGGTACTGGAAGACCGCTATCAGGTCTCCCCAGAGCTTCCTCTTCTCCAGGCTGAACAGCCCCAACTCTCTCAGCCTGGCCTCATAAGAGAGGTGCTCCAGCCCTTTTATCATCTTCGTGGCCCTCCTCTGGACCTTCTCCAACTGGTTCATGTCCTTCTTGTGTTGGGGGCTTCAGAACTGGACACAGTACTCCAGGTGGGGTCTCACCAGGGCAGAGTAGAGGGGCAGAATCACCTCCCTCGACCTGCTGGCCAAGCTTCTCTTGATGCAGCCCAGGATGCGGTTGGCCTTCTGGGCCGCAAGGGCACATTGCTGGCTCATGTTGAGCTTCTCGTCCACCAGCACTCCCAAGTCCTTCTCCTCAGGGCTGCTCTCAATCCATTCCCCGCCCAGCCTGTATTTGTGCCTGGGATTGCCATGACCCAGGTGCAGGACCTTGCACCTGGCCTGGTTGAACTTCATGAGGTTGGCACGGGCCCACCTCTCCAGCCTGTCAACGTCCCTCTGGATGGCATCCCTCCCTTCCAGCGTGTCGACGGCACCACACAGCTTGGTGTCATCGGCGATCCTGCTGAGGGTGCACTCTATCCCACTGTCCATGTCACCGACAAAGATGTTGAACAGGGCCGGGCCCAACACAGACCCCTGAGGAACACCACTCGTGACCGGTCTCCACATGGACATTGAGCCGTTGACCACCACTCTCTGAGTGTGGCCATCCAGCCAACTACTTATCCACCAAGTGGTCCATCCATCAAACCCATGTCTCTCTAGTTTAGAGAGAAGGATGTCTTGCGGGACAGTGTCAAAAGCTTTGCACAAATCCAGGTAGATGATATCCGTTGCTTGTCCCTTGTCCACCGATGCTGTCACCCCATCGTAGAAGGCCACCAAATTGGTCAAGCACGATCTGCCTTTGGTGAAGCCATGTTGGCTGTCCCCAACCACCTCCCACCTGTGGGAGCTCTCTCTTTCTGAGGCCAGGGAATCTCATAGCTTGCCTAAGTTCTGCAGCTATTGAGGAGTTGTGCTGCCAAGTGAAGGAGCTGCAAGTAGGGGTCAGCAGACTGTATCATCCGAGAAGATGAGAAAGAGATCGACTAGTTCTTCTCTGAGACCCTGCTGCTTCAAGACCCCAAATTGACCACTGTTGCAGAACAGTCTCTGCTTGTCTGGTTGGAAAGTGGAAATTCCTTTGATGGCAAAGGCTGGAAGGTAGAGACTTCAGACACCAGAATGAAGGCTCCTGTTACAGCCTAAAATTTGCAATTACACAATAGATTGTCTGCTTTCAAAGCTGGTTGACCCTAAGCCACACAACAGAACCAAGAGAAAACAGTGAATGATCACAGTGGGAGACTCACTGAGGAGAACAACAGAGATGCCCATCTATTGACCTGATCTGTCATCTAGGGAGGTTTACTGCTGACCATAGCTCACTTTCAGGAAATTGTAGAGGTGCTGTCAAGTTTTGTCTAACACTCACACTTCTATTCTCTGCTGCTTTTTCATGTAGGCACCAATGGCACTACCTGAGGAGTCCTGGATAGTATTGAGCATGACTACATCGCTCCAAAAAAGGTGACTCTGGACATAAGGGACTAGGAGGCCTTCTCCTTGATTCTTTTCAATGAGAGGAAAGGGACCCTCTTTGGGGACCAGTGGCTGCTTGGAGGAGACCAAGATACCAAGTTCTGCACTTGGGAAAGAATAAACTTCTGCCCCAGTATAGGCCAGGGGCTGATCAGATGGAAAGCAACTTTTCCAAGAAGGAGTTTGGTGGCTTGGTGAACAACAAACTGACCACAAGATAGTAATGCACCCTTGCAGCGAAGTAAGTCAACAGCATCCTGGGAATGCATTAGGAAGAGTATTGCCAGCAGGTCAAGTGACATGATCCTTCCTCTCTTCTCAGCATTGGTGAGGCAAGGCCACATCTGGAGTGCTACGTCCAGTTCTGGGCTCTCCATTATATAAAAAATAATGAGTTACTGGAGTGAGTCCAGTGAAATACAACAAAGATTGTTAAAGAACTGGAGCATCTGTCGTACCGGGAGAGTATGGAGAGAGCTTGAACCATCCAGTCTGGAGAAGAGCAAACTCAAGGTGATCCTATCAATCCTTACAAGCATCAGATGGAAGGAAATTTAAAGAAGAAAGAGATGGGCTCTGCTCACTAGTTCTCAGCAAAATGACAGGAGGCAATTAACACAACTTACATGTGGGAAATTCCATCTAAACATAAGAAAATATGGGGTTTACTGTTAAAAATGGTTAAAATTATGCATTTTTTAGAAATGGGTTAATAAGACAAAGTTCACTGGAATTAAGTTCTAGGATAGAATAGGCCTGTCAAGAGATAATTTAATTAAAAAGGCCATAAAACCAGAAAAATGTCCTCTTTCAATAACTGAATTTTTGCTCCTTTCTCCTCCCAGTGACACTAGTGTAAATCTGGAGGGAGCATACTGAAGCCCATGCTGTTATTTCATATTAATATTTGAGTAAGGGAGAATGCAACTCTGCCAGTACCGTCACTGCTTGATTCTGACTGTTGCTTACTTAGTTGCAGAGTGCAGAGTGTGGATTTGAAGAGCCTTCTGCCCTCAGGTTTTATGACTTCTCTAAGCAGAACTTCCATTCTTTCATCCTTTTACTCTTTGTGAAAAGAATGAACTTAGGAAGTCAGGAGTGTAAATGGCAACTCAGAAAGGAGTGTAAATATTGATGTAATCCTTGGCATATGAAGGCAGTTCAGGAATGTAGAATTTTTTTCATGCATTCTCACACAGTTCTTGTTCACACTGGCCATGTCTGCAAGCATTCTAGTAGGAAACGATCTTAGAATAAACTTCTGTCTCTACATATCTTATGAAATTTCCTTCACATTTTGATTACTGGGTCTTTATACAGTCCACTAAAAGATTTTTGAATATTTGTCAGTTCTGCTAGATGAGATCACCAGTGTCACTTTCCACTTATTCAGCTCTGGCTGATTTTAATAACCCTAAATAAAAAACAGGTATGGTCTGTTTTTTCCTGCCTTGCATATTGGACTGTCCACTCTGGCAGCATTCACAGCTAAATATAAAAGTTAATGGTGTATCAAGATGTAAGAAACCTTCCAGGAAAATAACAGATGTTGAGTCATTGACTTGTCATTCAGGCACCATATATGTGTCCCTTACAGAAAATTGCAATTCTTTGGCTCGATTTCTCATTGTACTACCTTCATGTTCCTGGATGAGCTGCAGTGTTTCTGCCTGTGAGATTGCTCCACTGGACATTTACAAAGATTTATATTCACATTCTAGGAAGAGCTATACAGTAACAGTGGAGCAATTTCATTCTATCAGTGTTCAAAGAAGACAATAGAGTTCTGACGGTAAAAGCTATAGGATCTATGATTATTCCAGGATGACTATCAATGTAGTCCTTCAGTTTCTTGAAGGCTTTAAAAAACTCCAGCACCAACAGCATCCAACTGTAAGTCAAATAATTATTCTCTTTGCTCACACACATGTAAGAAATAAGCTTTAATTTACTTCTGTTGTCTTCAATGAAGATTAATTTAGACTATCAACCAATCAACATCAAATCCTTTCTAAGACTAGGAGAAGGAAAAGTCAGAGAATAAGAAAAATAAGTAATAATTTCAGGAAAAATTGAATACGGGAACAAAAAATTAAAACAAAAAAAATTATAGCCATTGATGAATATGGCAGGCTAATAGTGAGTATAACAGAAGGAAGTATCCATCCCCTTATCAGACATAGTGGCAAATACTAGCAAAAACTGACAGATGTAGAACAGTGTTAGAATATTCTACTGAAGATGTCCCTCAGCAAAGCAGAGATATCTTAGGAATTCTTTTCAGCTGAGGATGTTGATGAAATATCTGATAACCTATTCCCTATTATTTGTACCATTTCCCATTGTATTATCTGTATTCTTATTTTTATAGATATTTACACACACACACACACACGAGTGACTTTCAAACAAGAAAGGAAAATTTATTACTGAATTTTTAATGGCAATTAGATGCCATTAACTAACTTCCTTAAGTTCCTTTGAATAAAATCCCATCTAGCATTATCATGTTGGCAAAACATAAAACAAGTGTTGTCTCTTGACATAAATCTGTTTATTATTGTCTTATAATTATTTTGTTTTTCTTCCATAGAAAACATATAATTATATTTAAGCAATAAAAAATTTTGAGCCATTCACTGGTCCACTTAACTCGCAAATATTTTCTATAAGAAATGCATAAAATGAAAGTCAGTTTCTAAAGGCAGCAGTCAGTACATTTCCCCCGTATTTTGTTAAGCATCATTACTTTAAATGAGTACTCATCTTCCACTTCTGAAATGTGAAAAATAATGCATATGATTCAATTTAAGATACAGAGCTGGAAGTTATTTTTACATTGACACAGGATAGTGTACCTGAGATGGGGATATGCTCTTTTACTATTTATGACCAATCCTACCTAGTCTGCTTTTTTTGCAGACAGTGTTTCTAATTTGTCATAACTTATGAGCAGCTTGACAAGACAACATGTGCCAGGGACTGGGGAATGGCTTAATCATAAATCTAACAAACGTCTAGTCAATTCTTTGTGTAGTTCATTGACAGGAGATTAATAGAATTTGCTGTTTATGCAGTAATTTTCTCTTCCACGCCTGCTCTACAGCTGCTGTTAGAAGAATCCTTGAAGTCAGGTGGTGAAGGTTGTGATATACAAAAGAACATCTTGCAACTGAATGTTGTAAAGACTGGTTTTATCAGACTGCACTGTGAGCTGCTGCCTCACAGAGTAGATAGTTATCAATGACAGCAGTAAATGCATCGAGTAAAATGCATCACATTAATCAGTGTTTAAGTTATTAGAAATATGATCAGTTTGCTACTACTGAAGAATCTAAACAAGTATTTGACAAACTATTTCATGAGAAAGAAGGATCTTTTTTTGTATAATAACACTGTATCATACATACATTCTGGAATATCTTTTAATTTTTTTTTTATCAAAAGCTGTAGATCTTTCAGTATTTTCTTGAACTTACTGAGTGTGGATTGAATATTGGCTGTACAAACCTAGATCAGATTCCCTAGTTCTATATGTATATGTATAAAACTTAGATATCAGAAGTGAGATGATCACCTAAGGATCCCTCCATACTCAAAGAACAAGGTACAGACATTTCCAAACAAGGATTCATTTAACTTGAATCCTTATCCTTCTTAGGAAGAGTTAAACCATGCTCTAGAGGGGATTTCTAGCCGTTAACTGAAAGGGAGAGTAGGATGACAAGTTCTGACTTTCAAATGTCTACAGTAAGGGCAGATGAATCTCATGCATTTTTTCCAAAATTTAGTGTTTTAAAAGACCAATTTTTACCAGCATTGTGTGTGATTCATCAAAAGTCTCTATTTTTATTCTGGAATTCTCTAACTTCTGGACAAATAAATAACCTTAAGTATAAGAAGCTTTTAAAAGGGTTTTTTAATTTTTTTTTTTTACTTTTTTTTAAAAAATATTGATTTACCAGAGAAATTAATATTGAGGGATTGAACAGAGACAGTGAATGAGCACAAGAACTTGCTTTTATTAGTTAACTTCAAATATAAATATATAATTTTACCTGATGACAAAAACCAGCAGTTTTTAAAATGTGTATAAAAAACCAAAAGATATTTTCATAAAATACATTAACAGCCTTTGTAATTCCTTGTCATAAGACATAAGGAGGTCAAGAACTTAGAATTTTAATAGTAACCTCTTTTACACAACTAAAATGGGATCAGGCAGACGTTGTTGCTAAATAGATTTCAACTGAGAAAGATTGTCTGATATATTTTCCCCATTCATTCAAGATAAATAATTAAAATGTTGGGGTTTTCCTAGGCCACAACTTCTACTGACATGAGTATTGTTTCAAATGAAGGTGTTTGCAAGTTTAATTCCTAAGGCTATTTGGTTGAGATTTAAGTTAGTCAGGTTTCTAAATCTATTTTTGCAGTTATGAATATAGATGCATTTGTGCATACAGATCTCAGAGTCTCCATATTCTATCCTTTTTCATAGAGAGAGAACATTTTTGTGTAATATGAGCTCGTTTGTTCATTGTAATTTGTCTTTTGCAGTAGGAAGTGCTTTCAAAGAAAGGAATAATTTTACGGCTCCTTGGATAGAAGTTATTTCTTTTATTTGTCCTTATGTCAACCTTTTAACTTCTTCCTTTTGGGGTTTATTTTTGTTTTTTTGTTTTTTGTTTTTTTTTTTTTTAATCTCTTGCTCAATGTCAGAAAAAGGAACTGGACAATTTGGGAAGACAGCACAGCTGAATACCTGCAGGGGCACGAAGGAGTGGAAGCACTGATGAGAATGTTTAGGGAGAATCTCTGAAACAATTAGACTTACAAAACCTGAATATTAAATCACTACTCTGAAAAACTGGAACTGATTTATTTTCAAAGCAAGAATTTTCATTATCTATTTTCTAGCTGCACAACTGTCAAGGTTACATCATGACAACCTCCCTCAACCTATTGTCCACACTTGTTTTGATGCAGCCGAGCATACAGTTGGCTTTCTGGGCTGCGAGCGCAGATTGCTGGCTCACATCTAGTTTTTCACCCACCAGCGCTCCCAAGTCCTTCTCCTCAGGCCTCTTCTCTATCCCTCATCCCCCAGCCTGTATTGATACCAGAGGTTGCCCCAATCCAGGTGCAGAACCTTGCTCTTGGCCTCATTGAACTTCATGAGGTTCACATGGGCGCACTTCTCGAGCTTATTCAGGTACCTCTGTATGGTGTCAATCACACCATACAGCTTGGTGACATCTGCAAACTTGCTGAGAGTGCACTTGATTCCACTATGTCATTGATGAAGATGTTAAACAGTATTGGTCCCAATAAGGACCTCTGAAGGACACCACTAGTCACTGATCTTCATCTGGACATCGATCACTACCCTCTGGATGTGACCATCCAGATAATTCTTTATCCACTGAATAGTCCATCCATCAAATCTATATCTCTCCAATTTAGACAGAAGGATGTTATGGGGAATTGTGTCAAAGGCCTTGCAGAAATCTGGATAGATGACATACCTAACACTTCCCTCATGCCCTGGTATAGTCACTCCACCACAGAAGGCCACTAAGTTGGTCAGGCAGGACTGGCCCTTGGTGAAGCCATGCTGGCTGTCTCTAACCACCTCCCTGTCCTCCATGACCCTTATCATAGCTTCTAGGAGGATTTCTTCCATGATCTTCCCAGGCACAGAGATGAACCTCACAGATCAGTAGTTCCCAGTTGGCCTAAGTATATGGAAAAAAAGCAATTTGAATTTAATCTATATATTTCTAGCTTTCCTTTCCTTTGATACAAGCTCTGTAAAAGCTAGTTTTCAGATGCTTATTCTGTCTTTAGTTGTTTTGTCAATTTAATAGTAAATTATTTATTTGTGTTTATTTTCTTTTTTACTTTATAGAGCACAGTCAGATTAAGTTAATATGTAGTAATATATTGTCTTTTCCCTCACTTACAGAGCTGAAGTAGAGATTGAATGTACTGATTTCACTTGACCATAATACTTGAACTACTTTATGCTCCTGTGCTTCATACAGCTCTTGGCTTGTATGATTCCTTTCAGAATTTTGTGGCAGCTTGACTTTGAATGTGGCTGAGAAGTCAGATTTATTTTCACAGCAACAATCTGACACATTTTGTCTATGCTTTTCTTCCTCCAAGTAGACAGCTTTCATGTTTTTCACTGCCCCCTGCCCCTTTTCTCCCCCTTAAAGAAATGGCTTTGAAAACAACTGGCAGTTTGCAGTCCTAAAATTTAGTGTTCCAGTTCAGGATATTTAAGCTGGTTATATTTCAGCATATTCTTTATTATGCTTACAATTAGCACCCAGACCTAAACATAAGCTGCAGCAGTCAGTGAGTTGGTTATTCAGGAGATAAATCTTAGAAACAAACAGACCAGAAACAGTAAGGGAGAAATGTAAATTTCTAGTTTTCTCTACCACTTTTACTATTAGTTTCACATTATTGTAGTGAGCTAGGTCTCTTTTTTGAATATAGTGATCTTTAAGATTAAAAAAAGAAAATCAAAATTCCTAAAGCTTTTTTTTTTTTACATTTTGAAAGCTGATTTTAGAGGAATTGGACTGTTAACGAAAAGCAGAGAAGCAGTAGAATGCAAAAAGCATATTTTTTTTGAGATGTTTATTCCTTGCATTTTTTTTTATAATGATTTTCAAGATGCTTGCTGCTTGTACATGATTTTTCTTAAGCAACTAAGAGGTAAGATAAACACCTTCATCACTGTGCAAGTATGTGAAAACAGTTATGGGGAAGAAAGTATTCCCTATTCTGTTCTACCACAGTGTAAGCCCTGGGGATCCTTTGTTTGTTTGTTTCCTTTTTTTTTTCTTTTACTCAGAGCAAAGAACAGCAAATATTTCATTCACAGCTGGTTTTACACTGAATCTATGTAAATGTCAGTATTTCTGTATAGCTAAATATGCATATAATTATCAAGTCAACATTTTTAATATGGGCGATTTTTATATTAACAGCTAAACATAGTTGCTAATAATTCTGAGAATGTTTTTGCCACGAATTAAGTGAGTCTGATTTTGTGTGCTTCAAGATCTTCCCACCTCTCTTTTCAGTAGCATCATGGTGAGCCTTTAACAGCAAAAGTATTAATTGAGGCTGTAGCTCAAGGAAGACCTCAGCTCTAGCAAAGTTCTTCTTGCATAAACATCTGAACGTTTTTTTGTTATAAAACTTAAAAGGAAAAATACAGACAATTCAGTTTCAGTTCTAGCATGGCTAATTTTGAAGTTTCAATCCTTTTTATCAACTGAATTTGGGAGCTACTAACATGAGTAGAAGTGTGACCCTAATTTCCAAAGTCTCTTTCATTTGTTTTATGAAGGCATGGGTATGTGGGTGGAACTAGATGATGATGATAGCTGTGAAATATTATCAGTCATTTAATCCTTCAAGTGCCCTGTCAGGAAAAAAAAAAAAAAGATAAAATAAATATTCTCAGGTTTCAGGGGACATGAAATACAGTTTGATGTGAGCCATGCCATTGAAACAATAGAGGAGTCGATATAAAATATGCTTACTCCATGCGGTAATGACAATCCTTATCAACCCAGTTCAGACGATTAAAGATTAAACATTTCACATTAAAATGAGAGGAGCTTTAGTTTCTCTCTCACCCTACTTTTGGCTTGACAAAGTGTTAACAAAACCAAATAATATATGTAATCTAGACTATAATTCCCTTTTCTTCCACTTATCATCATTCAAGTTGACATAAAATAAAACAAAAAAAAATCCATTTTGTTTTAGAAAACATCCAAACTCGTTGGCAATTTATATTGTTCTTTGTCTTTGAGTTTTAAAGAAAAACAATCTTGTTAAATTTAGATATGTGCTTTAAATACAAAATATGAACTGAAAAATATATTTATTTTTTCCTTTATTAAAAGATATTAACTCCTCTATGATTAAATTGTAGACAGTAATAGCTACGTACCACTTCTATTTATTTTAACAACTTGCTTCAAATGCTGAATTTTCAGCATATTATCACTTGCCTCTTTCAAAAGAGCTGTCAGTTAAAAAAAAAAAAGTCATTAATAAAAAGTTTGTTTCAAGGGTCTTTGGCTCCATCTTGTGTTCATTGTGCTTTCCTAAAGCATCTGGCATGTCACATTAAAAAAAAAAGAGAAATAAAAATATGGTATTAAATTTACTGCTTAAATTTAGAGGGAAGTTTTATCATTGTCAGCTGTGATATTGGATTTGACCTCATCATCCACTAAGGAGTGATGAAGCTCAGAAACTCCAGTATTGTCTTTTTTTTTTTCAATAAATATAAAATTCAAAATAAAATAACAATTAAAACAGAGAGAACTACTCAGAAATGTCTTTTATATATACTTGTGAAGACATTATTTACTGGAATAAATCTTCAATTTATGTTCATGAATCCTGCAGTTGTATCAGAGTTTGACTAGGAAGCTAGGAAAAGTTACATGTGGCAAATGGCAGTGCACTCTGCTCATACACTGTAGATTGTGCCTGAACTTTGAAAGAAGAATCAGATTTTGTGATCACCATTTCAGATTCAGCTAGGTCAAATCTGAAGTAACTTTTATGAAAACTAACCTCTCTCTTTTAGTTTCTACTGTACTGAAAGTATTTATCCACAAAAGACCTCTGTAATCTTGTGAAGGAGAAGCGTCTGTCCTAAAATTAGGCAAATGCCTTTCAGATGAAGTTACTTTTAGAATTTCAGTTCCTCTATCCTGCCTTTTTATACCTTTCTGCTCGTCTTCAAAGTTATGCTGACAATAATGTGCAGTAAAGCTGAGTCAAGTATAACTGCTAAAGCAGCGAGTGGTCTATGCAATAAATGGGATTTTTTTTTTTTTCCCCTGGTTTACCAATATTTCATAGAGTTATCTACCTAAAAACAGCCAGTGTTTCTCTCTTTCATTTTAGGTATCCTCATTGGTAAAGAGTTGTTTGTGTGGGTTTTTTTTTACCGAGTTGGGAGTGAATGCTATGCTTTGCTTGTTCACGAATGTCCCTTACCTTGTGGTGCACATCAGATTATCCAAGCACCTTCAATGAACATCAGAAATACTGGCTGAGAGTTTGGACTTTTGGAAACTTCTATCATGAACTTGTCAAGAGACGGATTTTGGAGCCTCACTACATGAAGTGGGTACCTCAAAACAGCTAGTAGCCACCTCAGGAATCAGCAGTATCTCAGTTCTTCTAACTTGCCTAATATACTGTAAGAATAACAATTTCCATAGACCTAACATGCAGGAAAGGAATATTTAAGATTACTTCCTAGGAGGAAATGGAATATGTTCACAAAAAACCAAAATAATCTCTGTATTTTCTCAGTTTTGCCTACTAATTTCATTCCTTGCTGCATCTGCTCAGCTATTTCGATTTACTCAATTTTTTTTTTCTTTTCATTTAGTTCTAAGACATTATTAAACATTTTTTTTTGTACTCTTTGTCTTCTTTCTCTCTCATACTTATGTGGGAACTTTTTCATGAACAAGAGATGCTAGCAAGAGTCTATATTAGGTTTTCTTCCTAAAAAAAAAAATGGAGACATCAAATTTGGCTCCCAATCTGTGTAAACATCTATTTGTCTTGTCTGTTTTGTTTGGTTTTGAATTTTAATGTGTAGCTATTTGTTTACAACACTGAAGAGAAGAATTTACCAATCTGCCAGACTATGTCAAAATTTTTAAAATAAAGATCACACTTTTTTTCACCTCTTGTTAAGGAAGGACATGTTGAAAACAATTGCATAATCCAGAGACCTATAGGGCAGTTACAAAATGAAGTTCAACCAGAAAGAAAAAAAAAAAAATGACAGTACTTCATAGGAAAAGAAAGGAAAGGAGAAAAACTCTATGCTGATTTGCTATATTGTTCTCCAAATGGCACCCTTTTCTTTATCCAGATCTCTTCCTCCCTTATCCCTGAGATCATAACAACCACTGCCTTCTCTGAAGCAGAGGAAAGCAAAAGACTGAAAAAACAATATGGGAGCTCACTACTGACATTACCACACTCTCTCTGGCTTCTGTTAAAGAGCCGTCATTTCCTGATATACAAGCCACAGATAGAATGATGATCACCATGGTAGCTAGAGACAGATCTTTATGAGAGGAAATCATTATAGTGTACAGATTTTAAATAACCTTCAGGGGCTCATATGTTCAGTATTGCTAGTTTAGGGCCAGTGGAATTTGTTCTACTGGCTCTTTTGTTTTATTTCTTCTCTAGTGTACACAGCTTCATTAAAAAAAAAAAAAAGTTCAGAATTGCTCTCAATCATAAAAAAGTAAATTATAATACAGTTGGGAGGGCATTTAGATTACAGCTGATTACTACCACAAGGTACTTTAGGGACGAGACCTTGGCACAAATGGTAAATGCCACTATTTTTCATGGGCATACTGAGAACACCAAACGCCTTCTGCCTAGAAGGACACACATGCCACTCAGTGAAGCGATTTCGAAATCCACCATTTAGTATCTGCTAAGGAATAAATAATTGGAATATGCAGCTGTCGTAGTTCAGCCCCGATCGGACCAGACTACGCAGTCTCTCTCTCACTCCCCCCACGGCTCGAGGTTTGAGATAAGGACAGGGAGAAATCCTTAAAGTTACTGTCACAGGCAAAACAGACTCGACTTGGGGAAAACTATTCATTTATTACTACAAATAGCAGGATAATGAGACAGAGAACAAGATAACCTCCATCCACCCCTCCCTCTTCCCAAGCTTAACATTATCTCTACTACCTTCCCCCCCTCCCGAGCGGCACAGGGGGGAAGAGGGAATGGGGGTTACGGTCAGTTCATCATACCTTGTTTTACGCCGCTGCTTCATGGTCGGGGGAAGAACTCCTCACATTCCTCCTCTGCTCCATCGTGGGGTCCCTCCCACGGGCCACAGTCCTTCGTGGAACTGCTCCGGCGTGGGTCATCTCTTCCACGGAGTGCAGTCCCTCTAGAACAGCTGTCCCAGCGGGCCCTCCACGGGCCACAGCCTCCTTCAGGCCTCCACCTGCTCTGGCGTGGGGTCCTCCACGGGCTGCAGGTGGATCTCTGCTCCTCCGTGGACCTCCATGGGCTGCAGGGGGACAACCTGCTCCACCATGGTCGTCACCACAGGCTGCAGGGGAATCTTGGCCAGGAGCCGCATTACTCCTCCCCCTCACTTCTTCACTGACCTTGGCGTCTGCAGCCGTTCCTCACAACAGGCTGGTAGATGTCTCTCAGGATCTTTTTTTACATCTTATTCACTTCTCATCTCCTCTCCACTTCTTGCAGCTGGGCCGGACCGAGTCGGGCCCAGTTGGCTGCCTGGCGAGAGGCCAGAGGGTGAGGCCTGCAAGGCCCATGAGGCCTGCACCTCCCCCTCTGCACCTCTGCCCCGACTCAGCTTCTTCACATCTTCTCTTCTCTCTTTTTTTTTTTCTGTTTTCCCCTTCTTAAATACATTATCGCAGAGGCGTTATCATGGAACATTCTGCTACCAATCGGCTCGGCCTTGGCCAGCAGCAGGTCCGCCCTAGGCCCGGCCGAGTCCACTGAACAAAGGGGAGCGACTTCTAGCAGTTTCCTACAGAAGCTACCACCTTAGGCCCCCCCTCACTAACAAAACCACGACAGCAGCCCTCTGTTTTAACTACCTCTACAGAGTTCAAGTTGCATCTGTAGGGCAGGGCTCATTTTCCCTGTGCCCAAATTCTCAGCTACTGGATAAGTTCCCATGACAAAAAGAAAACAATGCATGAGCCAAAGCTTCTATGCAGAGGACTGTCCTAAAACATCAAGTTGTGGTGAGGTTGTGGATGGTCACAGAAAAAAAAATCAGGAGGAAGCAGGGAGAACTCAGAACTAGACAGAGCAAAGACTAAAAAAAAGAAACCGATAAAATGTGAAGGTCTACATTATCAGAGAAAAGCAGTAACCAGTCTGGCAGCAAGCTGCGACAGCCTAGATAAGGTAAGTGGATATATCACCTGTACAATGTGTTGATAAAGTACTGAAGACAAAACTCACATACTACTCACCTTAGCTGTTTCTATTTTGAGTTTGCACTTCTGAAACCAGAATAAGCTTTGTATCTAGGTAGTCCTTTATGTTGTCTTCTGTTTTGTAGTTACAAAATCATATAACAAATATCCATACATCTGTTGGTTATTCCTTTGCACATGTATATCATAGAATCATAGAATGGTTTGGGGTAGAAGGGACCTTAAAGATCACGTAGTTCCAACTCCTCTGTCCTGGACCAGGACATGCATCACACACTCCAAAAAATCTAAGGATATTCTTTTTATTATCTGAAATAAGAACTTCAGTCATAGGCACAAATTTATTTATATAACAACAAGTCCAAATGGGAACAAGTGCTATAATAAATTACTATTCAAATTTTTTTTATGTGTTGATGAAGCTGAAACCATCTTGACTGTTTTAACTGGATAGATGTACATTAAAAGTTAGTTGTCTTTTATGTCTTATTATTACTCATGGCCCAAATAAGTATATTTTTCTTGTAAATGTTTTCATTATTTATTAAAACATATTCCATCTCCAAGTAAGGCTCTGAGAAAGCAGAAAAAGATGTTGATTCTGAAGTACATGGTGTAAATTGTGTATAAACATCTCATTTTCTCTCACTGAAAAATAAATGAAGTTCTGTCTACTTACTTGAAGTCTACTAAGAATTAAGAATAAAACTCTTTATATCAAAGAACAAAGAGTTGTTGCACCTTTCTATTCTTTAATGATTAATAGAATGTTTAGCGCTTTTAAAGTACTAAATACAGCTTTTTTTTTTTTTAATTTGCTTTAAATCAATGTACCTTGACCTTTTGAAGACAAATGGTTCTTGGTATTTGCATTCTTTTAATCCATGAGTTCTAACAGATGTCAGAATTTCCCTTCCTTTAAGAAAATATGGCTTTAGGCATTAATTAGGGTATATCCTCTAAAGAACTGAGTTATAAATGTAACACATTCTTGACTCATTTCCCCCGTGGAGAGGAAAAAATGGCTAGCTTTTTCTTCTTGCCATTCAACTGTCATCTTTTCACAGCCAGATGAAATTGAGCTACAATGAAGAATAAGTCAATACTAGGTCATGGGAGAAGAGGATGTTAGAAATGTTGACAGTGTAATTCTGATGGGCTTTGTCTTGGCTATAAGGAATTCTTGAGACTTACAGAATAAGAATTTTTGGGGAAAACTACAAATTCCTAATCCCATTGCTGGACTCTCTTCTCATACTCTTTATTCCTGCAGCAGTTCTAATGGAATCCTCTTTCTATTTCTTGTTTAGGATCCATATCAACAGTTATTTCCTAAAACAACGGAGGAAACTGCTCTTGATTCTTTTTGATGTTCATTTCATGGTCCCAGCAATGTCTAGTCTTATAATTCTTATTAAGTTCTTATTTCTTAAAGGAAGTATTGTTTTAGTATGCTGTTATTCTCCTTTATTTTAACATCAGTAAACCACTTTTCAGCTCTAAATCTCATGTATATACCCTAGCCCATCAAACCAATTTTCTTTCTTTTCACTGATTTTCATTTGTTGATATTTTTTCCATCTAGGTGGCTGAATTGCTGAAAATCTGGTCTAGTCTGTCTGTTTCTGAATAACATCCCAAGAAAGAACAGCTGGCAGAAAAAAAAATCTGCTAGCTTTCTAATGTAAGGAACATTTTACGGCTTCCCTGAAAAATTTGACAAAGGTAACGGGATTCATCTCTTGTATATTTAGATGGTTTTACATTATTGAATGACATCTCTTCCTTTGTTTTATTTAATATTTTGATCAGAAAAGGCACCCCGTATTGTTTGTGGAGACAGAGAATAACCCTTTCTAATTACTATAAAGGGTAGCTAGGATGACTAGCTAAAAATTTATGTCTGCATTTGGCCAGGTTAATCTTCATTAAATCGTTGAATTCTTTATGAACTTTTAGGTGCCAATTTTTTTTAGGAATTTGTAAAGATAAAATTTCAAATAAATAAGACTCTTAGTTTGTAATTTTGGATTTAAGTTCATAAATTAATCCTAATGTTACACTTAGGCAGTTTCTGTATCCTTTGTCAAATATATCCTGTGATACCTTTTGAAAATCTCACTTATCTACTTTTTAGGCACCTGAATACATTTAGTAATCTGCCTCTAAAATTTGCTGCTGTAATGAGATGCTGACTGAAAGTTGATGACTTCCCTCATCAGGACCCAGTCCTGTAATGCATTTAGCTCTGAAGCATGAATAGTCTCATCCAAATTAATTCCCAGATTCACACATACTTAAATGTTTTATTCTATCAGGGACTGAAATGTGAACATTTCTATGTCTTCCTTATCATTATGATAACACTATTTGTAATTACGTTTTCCAAACTCAGTCAAGTGTACAAACCTGAGCCCTTACGCTTTCAGTTCATTGATTACTCACCTTATTTATGGCTATACCTGCATATTTGCTCAGAAAATCTTATTAATATGAAGTACTCCTGTAGTAGCATATTTAAACTATAGCTAATACAATATTATATATATTATTCTGTTATCTTAATTAAAAAAAATATATATATATTTTTAAATCAGCTAATAAATATAGAATGCTTTCATGGAGCTTTTCAAACTGGGAAAATTTCCTATGTGTTTCTTGCTTGGAATAATTATGTGAATCCATATCATTCTCATTTGAACTGCTGAGGTTTCTAAGTAGTCATCATACTCACAAATTAGTCAAATAGATTGTCATAACAGCAGCTGTGTTTGAAAAACTGTAGGCAACACAAGGCATGAGACTCTAAGAGGGAAAAAAAAAAAAAAAGAGACATTTCTGTAGCAGCACCTTCATTTCTGCAATAGCTTCAGGAAACACAAAAACAAGAAAGAAAAAAAAAGAAAAGAAGAAATAAAAAAATAAAAAAAATAACTTTCAACTTGGAAACTTGTGTTTCCAGAAAAATATTTATTCTGAGTGACACACATAGCAAATCAGTTCAGACTTGAACTCCATTTAATTTGAGTTAGACTGTTTGCAACATACAAAGGCATTTCAAGTGCTCAGTATAATTCACTGAAACAATTTTATTGGGAATGAAAGCTGTTCAATTAGGAAAACAAATTAGTCTCAATTGTAATCAGTTAAGGATCAAGCTGAGTCATGACAAAAGACCATCAATTACATTACATATATCTGTCTTGTAAAATTCAAGAAAATCATTACGGCTTACTTCCTTGTCTCTTCTAATAAGGTATAGCAAAATTAGAAAGTGTCAATTAATTAACAATGTAATATTCACATTCTTCTACTGTGAAATAAAAACAGAGCTCCAGGAAATTATTGCTAAGTGTATGAGTACTATCATTGCAAATATCTCATTCATTATTGTCACTGGTGATAATTTTTTTCAGTTCCTGTTGAAATGGTTGATGGCATACATGGCTGTCATAGTTATCTGAGTCTCCCAGGGGCTTGAAGCAAAATATTTCCTCCCTTTTTATTGAAGTTCTCTGAAGGACAGTCTCTAAAGTTAGGTCCTATTAGTATACACACACACACACACACGAGTCTAGAGCACTGTAACTCTAAATAAAGGAATCCAGAATTCCTGAATGAAATATCTAACTTGAATGAAAAAATCAGGAAATCGGAGGACTGTGGTGTCTATATTTTCCTATCCTTTACCTCATATACACCATGTTTATATATAGACTCCATTATCAAATTTAAGCTTAATCAAGATTGAAAGTTCTTTGGTTGTGTCTCTTCAATTCCCTTTCCTTCCTGCCTCCCAAGGGAAATAAAATTCACTATTGTTTTCACAGGCCTTGGGAAGACAATGAGACTTAGCATGACTGCATCTGAACTATAGCCTCAGGATCGTTTCTTACACTACTCCCAGGTGTTTATTCTGGAAAAAATGAATCCACTGTTCCAGCCCAGGAGGGATGCTAACAGCAGTACCAAATGGACGCACCCTGAGCTAACCAGGACACAGGACCTTGGAGGGAAACACAGAAAAATCCCAAATCTTACTGGGAATTGTTCTCTTTCTTTGTGAATTCCTGGTATTAAAGCCATTAAAAAAAAAAAAAAAAACCACAAAAACCTGTCAGTTTGATCATACTTTGGACTGTCTAAAACCAACTACTTGACTGCAACTGAAAAGTGGGAAGGCCAGAAAAAAAAAAAAACAACCAAACAACTTCAGATGCATCCTTATATTCATTGTTTTCAGTAGTCTGTCTTAGATATCCTACTGCTCACTGTGGTGATGGCTATGAATGCCACTCTTTTTTCCCTTCTCTTCTCGTATTACACAGGTATCTTAGGCACCTAAGAGTACTGTAAATTTCATTTAAGGAGATAAACTATTTTATACATATATCTATCTATATATGTGTGTGCGTGTGTGTGTGTGTAAATATTCAGGATTATAATTCTAAACTTGCTTTGTAGATCTGCCTCTAAAATTTAGTTATGTAAGGTTCAAAGTGCTTGCACATTAATTACCTGTGTATCAATATGTTTACTGACACTGGACAGACTTGGTTTTTGCTTTGTTTTTTTTTTTTTGTTTTTCCTAGAAAAGATATGAAAGTTGAGGTCTCACAGTTCTTGAAAATGGTTTCAGTGTGACTTTGTCACTACTCTACTTACTAGGAAAATGCAAAAAGCTTATGTTACCTTATGTTTATCAAATATTTATGTGAAAAGACAGCATTACCTACCAAACCAAAGTTAACATCACAGTCTCTTAGGAAGATGATTTTGTTCAGTAGGGTTGCAGATCCACAATTCTGATTATAATTATACCTTGTCTCAGATTTTATTTTGAATGAGTAGTTAGCTTCAGAAGGTTAATATGTAAGTTACTTGCCAGTGAATGGCAAGAAAAGCTTAGCCATCTTTCGTTCAAGCTCATTTAACTTTTTTTTTTAAGCCGAGATTTCACTCAGAAAACTGCAAAATAAGCAGTGGCAGCCAATTACTCAAGTTAAGTGGGGAGTGAGAATGCATCATTTAACTTTTAGCCTTCATTAAGCCTGGCCCTGCTGCCTCTCAAAGGTTGTACAAAGGGTGTTGCCTGGCAAAGGATAACAAGCAAGGAGGGGAAGGTAAAGACAGACCTAGTCATCCTGTGGCCAACTTGGCAATTGAACCTATTCATACATGGGAAGATTTACAAAAATAGTGAGGATATTTAGGTAATCAATTACTGTTGACTTACTTTCAGAAAGGAGTGGCCTAATTTTAAAGGATGAACACAGTATACCTGTCAAGAGCTTTTGAATTTATCCTATATGAAGCACTCTATCACAAGGTAATGGGCAAATAAGAAAAAAGGAAGGCATTAAGAAAATGTATGCAATTTTGCAAGTATTTTAATAATTTTTTAACCTCTTTTTTTTTTTTATTTGTTTTGTAATGAAAATCATTTTGGCCCAAAAATGTAAATAAATTTTGTCTGCCCAAGATTTCACCTTATGAAATACTGGATGTAGAAGCACATTCATGTACAGGAATTTTAACAAAACTAATGCAATAGATTTTTTAAAAACTAGTTACAGTAGTTTTTTAAAAAAATGTTTAAGTAGTTGAAAAGCTCACAAATTCTAAAAGAACACCCATAGTATGCTGTTACAAGGAATGAAAAACCAAGCAGAGTATTGCAATCAAATATATACATAGGGTATAATTAATGTTTTGTGTGCAAAAATGCTTCAGTGTGTCAAAGTTTTTTTGACTGGTTAAAAATGCAAGTTCAAAGTTTTTTTTTTATGGCAGTTATGCCTTTACTTGATTTGATAAACTGGTGACAGATTTCAGAGAAGGCTTACTACTCTGAGATGAGTAGTAAGTATGAACAGTACTTAAAACTTCTCCAGGTTTACATGATCACAAAACTGGAATAAAATCTAGAAATTGATGCCAAAGTAAATAAAAACCTGTTTAAATTTTCTTGCTGTTTGACTGACAATAAAATGTTCATCTGTTTCGTTTCTTGCTCCATAATTAGTTAAATAATACCTTCTTGCAATCAAATTACTTTATGAGAATAGTCACAGTGGTCACTGGGTAAATGGGAGGTGCCAAATACTTGGAACTTTTTCTCATGCTTGTAAAAGTTAATGTTCTTCTGAATATTTATAACAGGAAAAAAATATATTATGGACAGTGATGTAGGTAAAGAGCAAAACAGATGGTATCTACAGTGAGAAAATTATCCTTAGTTGTTAAGTTCTAGAGCATAGAGTAACTCTTGTTCATACACGAGACACTGTTCCTGTAAACTTGTATGGATAAAATCATATGCTGCACATGACTCAGCTGGCTGGCCAGAACTAGAGGCAAAAGCTACCCAATGAAATCTTGATCCGGTTAGAAAATACTGGCAAGAATAATTTCTAAGCACTTTAGGCAAGAACCTGAGTTCGAGAATTCGCTTTGCATATCTCTGGGGCCACTCAGAATTACTGCCATTCAGTACTGTAATCTCTTTGTTCTTTTGCAAATCCAGAATATTTTTAGTTGTAGTTGTCTGTCCAACCTGTGTTGGAGGTTGGTGGAGGCTGGCGACTCTCTGGGTCCCACTGAGAGAGGGGAGGTTTGGCACATTCTAATTATCTTTATGACAAAGTCTGCCATTGAAGGCTATGCTGGAAGATATAAGCATTTAGTTTATTTATTTGCAGTATATCCTGGATACTGTGCAGTATATTTCTTACAAACCTACTTGCTTTTGTTTGGGGTGTTGAGCTCCAGGCCAGGTGAATTGCAGAGACTGACCCTTCCTTTGCTGCAACTGAAGATATTCAAAAAAGAGGAGCTTATGTAGTGCAATGTAGGGTAGTCAGCAAGTGTGACAAAGCTAGAAAAGATGCATCATGTGGCATGGGTGAAGAAATAGAGCACATAGAAACACTTTGCTGATCCATGGGGCTTTTGCAGGGGCACAAAAACATGGCCTACAGCCCAGCTTCCACTTTTCCTGTACTGCTGCTTTTTGTTGTAACAAATAATATCTCCTCCTGCAGTCTCTGTGTACAAAAAAAAAAAAAAAAAAAAAAAAAATCAGTTAATCTGGCCCTGTTACTAGGAAATCAAGATTGTAAACTACTCAGGAGCTGTGTTCTTGGCCTCTTGCAGACTCACTTGATCTGTTCCCAAACTCAAGTGGAAGCTGTTTAGCTGTGGGCAGAGCAGAGCTGAGCTTATGATAAGATACCCTGACAAAATGTACCAGTGTGATGTCAAGTAAGCCTGGAGTACAAAAAAAAGCATTTATGGCCAAAATTAACTTTTGTTTGTCTGCCAACATAATCATGAACAGTATGATACCACAGAAAGGAAGAAACAGTTTGGTTTTGGCATTAAAAAAACCCAACCCAAACCACTTAAGAGAACTATTATAGTTTATGTAGGACATAGTATTTTTCATGCCAGTGATTTCTGTCTTTCTACTGGAAATAAAGGCTCAGCAGTTGATGGATCAGGGACTGCAGTTAGTCTCTGCATTCTCTGGTAGCCATGCTTGACAGTCATCTACTTAGTGTTATCAAAGCCATGCCGTGAGATTATTAAAAATCCTGTTATTTATTCACACCCAAGGAAATTAGTTTCTCCCCAGCTCCCCTGTGATTAAAGAATAATGTGCTTTTGAGATGGAAAGTGGCTCTTTTATATTACATAGATGTTTTGTGCAATCAGTGTCCTGCCCTGGTAGTTCTGGAAAGGGCACTATTCAAGTCATTCATGTTATGAAGAAACAAGAACTTTCTCACTTGTCACCATGTGCAATGGTGAGAGTGAACTGATACAAATAACATTGGATTACTTTTTGTCATGTATATCCAAAATAATCCCGTACTGGAAGCCTTACAGTTCTGAAGGAGTTTGTCAAATTACGACCATTTCTACACTACACTGATGCCTCTTGGGCTATCTTGTCATCTTATCTGCTCTTGTGATGGACCATGTGCTTCTTTCATTTTAATGAGAGGGAATAATCTCACACAGTCAAGGGTTTTATCCCCCTTTCTCTGTTATCCACCTTCTGCTTTAGAGGAAGTTTTTGCCCCAACATGTTTAAGTTATATTCTGTGATGTCATACAGAATCTGTGCACAAACACTGTAACTATTTTTTGATACTGGGAATTATGTGAGACTAAAAAATTTCATTGAGTCTGAGGCTTTATTTATTTTTTTTTTTTTACTTTCAACTTCATGTACAGTTCCAAGAAACAGATACACATGACCCATAAGGCAGCCTGGCAATACTTTGGCAATATTCTGATAGAAAATAAATACTTGGGCAAAGAATGTGATCAAATCAAGCAAAAGAGCACATTCAGGCAGACTGTCAGTGAACTACATCATTGCCAAAGTTGGTCATCTGCTGAGGCTTATCAGGACTGTTAGCTAACAAAGTGATCTAAAAACTGAATAGGAGGAAAACTGTCTTGCCAAACATATTAAAGAGAAGGAGAAAGTTCATCTTCCAGGGAAGAAGATAGATGGAGGGAGAAAACTAATGCAGGAAAGATATGAGAGTGTCATATTATTGTGGCTGGATATATGTATTTTTTTTTGGGTTGTACAATAGAATGACTTTCTCTTGTAAACTCTGTAAACTGTCCTGAAATCTGTGTATTGTCTCTGATTCTGCAGGAAAAAAAAAATCATAGTACCCACTGATTTAGATGTCTGAGAATGTGAATGAACACATAATTGTGTCAGCAAGGGTATTGGTAGCTAGGAGGTCTAAATGATCCATCTTTCATGTAAAGATATTATTTTATGTTTAATACAACATAAGATTGTCCAAAAGTATATCAAGAGAAAGAGATGCTATGGTAGCCTACTTGTATTAAAAAAATCTTTAAAAGTATGCCAGTTGAGCATGAGGGATCAAAACTCTGCAGCCAAAAATGAGCACACAATGAAGCCCTTGGCTGGGGCTTTGGGACCTGCCAATCTAGAAGCTGAAACAGGAGAACTGAGTATCAGAAGTATTAAATATTCACAATCCCTGTTAATATGAATGGGAGTTAAGATAGCTGTGCATAATGTTTTAAAACCTTGAATTATTAAAAAAGGTTCCTCAGAAGGTCCTAGGAAGCCATGAGTAAATGGAAAAAGAAATTATTAAAACTATGATAAAGATTTTTATAAAGTGTGTGGTATAGTTCATCCATCAATCTGTTACCTCCAATGTTGTCAGATTATTTTGGTGTAGATCATCATGCAGGTCAATGCAGCCCACGGTTTTATACCACATGAGGAAGCAAATAAATCTTGGAATCAGTGATTTTTCTTTATCTATGTGGGCCTTTGAATACAAGGTCTCTTTACTCATGCTTGTGTTTTCCTTTGAGCAGAACAATGATTATATGTATGGGAAAGGCAATTATTCTGCTCTGGTGAACTCCTTCCTCTCATTACTGTCATCCCAGAGCACTTTCTGGAAGCAGAAAGCGTGCCCCTACCCCATTTCTTACCCCTGAAAAAGGAAACAAATGTGAATATGCTGTGGTTCTGTTCTGAAATACCATGCACAGTCTGACTTGTCAGTTAACATCAGTGATGGATAGAGTTTTGTACTAACTTTCAACTGAAAATAGGAAGTGCTTCCGATCAGCAATTCCCTTAGAGTGGGGAAGGTGGAAAATTGGTTTTATAAGCATACAATAAATTCAAATTAGTCTTTCAATGCTTTCCCTGTTAATTTAGTATGTGAAGAGCCTGCAGCTGATGGAAAATTTTCCCATTATTTTTGAATTATGCATATTCTCTTTATATTCATTAGGTCACCTTCCATGAAGCCTGAAAATTACTACAAGTAATTTATTGGCATGTAGGTCATAATAATCAAATATCCACAACGTGTTCTGGTGCTTTAAGTGTACCTCTTTCAGAAAGGAGTGGAGTCCCATGCATATCTACTAGCATCTCAACTTCACATGGGATATATTCACAAATCCTAAGGGTGAGAAGTGGCTTGCAAAAACAAGATAAGAATATTTACAAGGGCAACCAGAGATAAAAGTATTTCCCTAGAATATTGCTACAGCTGTTCAAACAGTTTTTTTGTTTGGTTTTTTTTTTTTTTTTGTATTTTGGGATGATGAAGTTTGTTTGTTTTCTGCCCTGGAAAGAACAGAAAAAAAAGTAGCAAGGTACTCAGTAAAGAAGGTAAGAAGCTGAAACTCCTCCAGTTCTGTTAAATATTTTGAAATAAAATGGTACTAATTACAATCAAAACGTGGCTGTTGAGTAGAAAGGAGGAAAAAAACCCAACATTCTGGGCTTCTCCCAGAGCAGTCTCACGTAGCAAACTAAAGTATATTTTATCATGATAAAAGTAAGAGGATTTATTACAACACAGGCAGGATGACGTAATCCACTGTTAAGTAGGCCAGGCTACAGGAAAACTGAGTAGATTCAGTCTTCTCTTGACAGAGAATTCTCTTAATTTTAGCTGGCAACTTGGTAATGGCTCCATCAAGTGGTACTACTGCTTCATTGAATATTTTTGGTACCTCTCATTAAGAAAAATTTGGCTTCTTAGTTTTGACTTGGAGACGTATTTGGCTCATCTTATGAACAATGAACTCTGCCAACAGCTTTCAAAGGATAGCTGTTCAGAGATTAAAGATTCATTACCACTAAAAAGGTCATAATTCATGGTATGAACCCAAGTGATTTAGAAGAGTGTAAGAGGATCTGATGCCCTAAAGAAAAAGGTCAGAGGTTAGATAAAGGACAGATATTCATTGCCTGTCTCTTCTTTTATTATTTTTTCCTGAGACCTGGAGGAACAGTTCAGTTTTATAATAGCATTGGATATGGGATGATCTATTGCCTCATGGAAGAGACTACCTTCAAAAGGTTTCTTTAGGCTAAAAAGTGAGGAAACACTGAAATTCGAAAAACTATAGGGAAAATTTGCCTTTATGTTGCTTGGGCAGTGTCCTTAAAGGCTTTTCACATTTTTTTTTTTCCTGTGCAGCTATAAAAACTATATAACTAAATATATTAGATAAGTTATTTGATTAGCTTGCACAGTGTTTTCATAATACTTTATTAATTAAAAGCCTGTCATGCCAAGAAAATATTATTCTGCATCTGATGGGGAGATAGAGACAAATATAACTCATGGAAAAACAGGATTTGCAGACTTCAGTTTACAAAGCTTCAGAGCATTAGTACCTCTGCAGAAAATAACCTGAGGGGCGTGAACTATCTCTAAGCCAGCAAGAAAGTTCTACATAGGGTATAACCTGTCTATTACACTCAGGGGATGATCCATCTGCTACACTTAGGGTATATGCTATCTTCTCTGAGGGAAAAAAAAAAGTCAAACCAAACCAAAATTATGATAAAAAAAGAATATCTAGTATTAAAAAAAAAAATCTTCTGGGTATTTATTACCCATACCTAAGAATACAGTTAAAAATATGGATTCTGCATTATTTTCATTTACAGTTATCTGTTTCACACCTTATCACCAATTTCTGTCTATACGCAATCATGCTCAGATTAGTGGAAAGAGTGAGTTTTAACTTTGGGGTTTTTTTTTTTTTTTCCTGATTTTTTTTTTTTCTTGGCATTATGTGGAGGATTGTAAACCAGGACTTTTGTAGATGTCCTCATCTGATGTGACGTTTGCTACACCTGCAGTTGTAAATAGGCCTGAACTAAACAAAAAAAAAAACCCAAACAAACCAAAACCTTTCTTTCCTCTTAAAGAAGATTGTTTTTTCTTTTTTTTTTCCAGTCTAAATGACAGGCAACGGGCATATGCACATGTCCCCAGGTACTACTGTGGTGTTTTCTAGGAGTCTGAGAGTTGGAAGGGGCCACAACCATGCTAGGGAGTGTTTTAACGATGAACTAATACCAGAACTGGCGATAAGTGAGAGAGTCTTTGTCCTACCCTTGTTTTATTTACTGCAGTAGCTAAAGATACTGATTCTTGGTTTTGCTTCTAAATCTTCTTTACTCCTTGTGCAGCATCTTTATATGTCCCATAGGCATGGCAGAGCACCTTTGCACCCTTCTTCTGCATCCAGAAAGAACAGTGCTGGTTGCAGTTTCATAGCATCATAAAATGGTTTTGGCTGGAAGGAACCTTTAAAGGTCATCTAGTCCAACTCCCCTGCAGTGAGTAGGAACACCTTCAACAAGATCAGGTTGCTCAGAGCCCCGTCCAGCCTGACTTTGAACATCTCCAGGGATGGAGCATCTACCATCTCTCTGGGCAATCTGTTCCAGTGTTTCACCACTCACACTGTAAAAAATTTGTTCCTTAGACCTAGTCTAAATCTACTCTCTTCTAGTTTAAAAACATTACCCCTTGTCTTATTGCTACAGGCCCAGTTGAAAAAAATTTGTCCCCATCTTTCTTATAGGGTCCCTTTAAGTCCTGAAGGAAACTGGTTCTACTATCAGAAGGACATGCAGGAACAAAATAGTCTGGCCAGGTTTGGTCTGATGTTTGAGAGACTGTAGCCATAAGGCTTTTATGAGGATATTAGCAGTAACAAGCCAGACAATGTTCTCCTTGAAATAAGGGAGAATTTTTTATTACAACAAGGGTGAAGCACTGGAACAGGTTGCCCATAGAGGTGGTAGATACTCCATCCCTGGAGATATTGAAGGCCAGGTTGGACAGGACTCTGGGAAATCTGACCTGCTTGAAGGTATCCCATCTCACTGCACAGGTGTTGGACTAGATGACCTTTAAAGGTCCCATCCAATCCAAACCATTCTACGATTCTGTGATCATTCTATGATAAAACAAACCAAACAAATTTCTGTGCTTTCTGTCATTGCTAGCACTTTTGATTAAAATTTTACAACAGTTTTATTGGTGGAACTATCTGTGTCTAATATGCCTGGTTCGCTGACTGGCAGTCTTTATCAATATTGGAGAGTTCTTATTGCAATAGATAAGAACTGGTTATATATTCCCCATGTAACAATTTTATATGCTTTTAGAAACTGTAGGCTACAGTCTGTTTCATGTGAAAGTTTTTCACTAAATTCTGTAAGAAGTGTTCTTTAGTAACTAACAAAATTTCACTCAGAAACATAAAAGTGATACACATCCTTCCGAGTATATAATCACGCAACAACAAAAGAGATATCCATTCTAGGCTATCTCATAGTTTAAATAACAACTCTGAAAAGCAGTAATAATCTTAAATGAATGGAGCTATATTGGAGTCTATATTCTCAGTTTCTAGTGGCAGTTTTAGGGATTTAACCATATCATTTTCTAGTTCCCGTGAAATTATCTTGTCAAACTGCTAAATAACAAATTGAGCTTCATGGATATTAGTTTTATGCTGTTTAAGAAAAAAAAAAAAAAACCAAACAAAAAACCAAACCATGCATAGTATTGCTTAGTTTCCTGTATCATCAGTTCTCTTCACAAAGATTATAAACCAATACAAATTGAGTCCTCAGTTTCCTCTGAACTAATTTTTAAATTTCCTTCAACTATTAAAGGAGAAAAGGCTGCTTTATTTCACTGCACCTTATCTATGTCAGTAAGAGCCACATTAATGAATCCAGCTGAAGGAGTTACTCACATGAACAATCCTGCATCACTCACGAGATTTCCCAGTGAGTTATGTACCCAATCTGTCCCACTGTGAAATTTTCCTTTCAGGAACTATTCATTTTCCACCAAAAATAACATATGACAATGGAATCACAGAAATCTAGGTTGGAGAGTGCCTCTGACGATCATCTGGTTCAACCCTTACTCATGTATCAATATCTCCAGTCTTCTAAAATCAGACCATCTGATCTACAGATCTGTCTTCTGGTCTATAGCTAATCTCTGGATGGTCAAGCTGATCTTTTAGGTGGAGCACAACCCCTCTTCTACTTTTTTTCTGTCTTTCCTGAATAGCCTGCAACTGTCCATTACAGTACTCGACTCACATGAGCTATCTCACCGAATTTCTTTGCTTCCAAAGATACCATAATTCTAAGACTGCACATGGAGACTTTACATTTCTTGTTTGCTTCCTAGAATATGAATGTTGGTATATAGGCACTTGAGATGACACGATATCTGCCCCTTGTCTTTAAATGGAGTGTGGGAGCTGCCCCCGTGGCACTTTCAGCTTGTCCCCAGGGTCATTGTTTGTCTTCAGTCTTTGGACAATGCTCTCAAAATAATGTGAAAGTCACTTCAATAAGTAAGTTAGCTTATTAACAAAGATATCATTGCCCCTACTTGATAAGTGGATCTCATCACTCTGTAGTAACCCACAGTCTTTGAAGAGTATTTCCACAGTGATGGAGGCCAAAACCCTGCTAACACCACCAGCTATGCAGCCAGGTGCTGATATGTGTGATATCCCTGCTTCTGCCTGCCCTGACTTCTGACTGGCAGCATTGAGTAGAAAGTAACCTGATGGACTGTCCCTTTCTTATAATTGTTCCACTGTATTATTATTGTGACTGCATCAACAGCAGAAACCTGAGACACTGCTTTTATGAATCACATGTTCTTTTTACTGTTTACAATTTTTTTTTTAATAGAAGAAAATAGTGCTTTTTTAATCTTCTTAGTCATTAAGGATGAAAGTCAACTAGATGTCAGTGAAATTGCCTTTGAATATGGCAACAAGGGCATTCAGCAGCCTAAATACAAGTACTTGTTGTAATTTTAGGAATTGGATGCCTGGCCTCCAGCTGCAACTCCAGAAGGATGAAAGTGTCCCATAAATCTTTTGTTTTATCTGACAGCTTCATGTAGAGGTCATGGATAACTGGGTCATGCTTACACTCAAATGGTGAAACTTTATGTGCTTCAAGACTTTCACCTTCAGATACATTGATGTTGAATAAAGAATAAAAAGAAATTAAATTGGGAAGATTAGATAGATGTGGAAAGGATGTCCTGTTCCTAATTTTAAACTCTACTCATTTTTAAAAAGAAATCAGAGATTTTTGCCTTAATCCCTTGACTCCAGTAGCAAGCTTTTTTTTTTTATGAACAGCATCAAATATTATAGATACTAGCAGTAGTACTAATATAGTTGTTTTCCTGAAACTTGCTACTCTCAACTAGATAAGTTCTTTTTTTTTTCCTAATTATTCTACGATTTTGATACTTTGAAATCAGTGAAAATTCGCACTAAGCATGTAAAAGCTATACCAGTATTTGTATTCTGGTACATGTGGCCACATCAGATGTTTTCCTTTATTGACTTCTTCATTATCACTAGGCAAGTCTGCTATAAAGTTACAAAATAGTTTTGTATTCCAGAAGGTGTCAGCAGAGTATTAGAAAATAAAAATGAGTATACTGTCCACGGTCCAGTTTCAATGGTAGAAATAGCTGGTTTACATGGTGATTTGTACAAAGAAAATAGTCTACAAGTGTTACTTGCTACACTTTTATCATTATTGTAAAGAAGGCCTGTATTCCTGTGCCTTCAACTAGTAAATTAGTTATAAGATACTGAAATATATTTTGCTGAGAAAAAGGCCTCAGATCTAAGTATTAGAGTGAAACAACAAAACAAGGAAATGCTCTGCAAAGATGGCAGCAACACTTGCACTAGGCTGAGGAAGTAACCTGGCAAATTTAGGACTAGAGTATGAGAAGTTTCTTGCACAGTTATATGCCACCGATGAGGTCATTTATTGATTTCAGAGCCACAGCAGCGCTTGAAAAGGAGTATAGAAATGTGGAACATTTGATTTATACTCCTCTGTCTCTCCTCCTCTCCTCTTTTTCCTCATATGGAGCACCTCACATAACACAATGTACATTGTAATAAATGAAATTGAAACACAGATAACAAGAACGTTCAATAATGTTGTCAGTTTGGGAGCGGAATGAGTAATTATCACAAGCCAATACAGCAACTGCATTGAAAAAACAAGAGCTAGAGAAAGATACAGCCATGTTAGGGTAACATTGCAAATTTTTGGAAGAGTTTCTAAACTAAGTCATTATGAAATAAATTAGATTAAATAGAAGATGGAATGTAGCTGTGTGTCACAGTCAGGAATTGCACTCTGACAAAACTGGTCCATCCTAGTTTGTCTTTTTTTTCCTAACCTTCTTAGGAATATGACTAGAGCTAGGTCTGCAATGATCAATAAGACTAATGAGAATTAATTGTAATCACCTTAACTGAAGGGAGAGTAGTTGCACTGAAGTTTTTATGTATAAAATAATAGGAAATATACTGAAATTGCAGTCTTATACATTGCTGAGTTTGTGTAACATAACATTAAAAAAATATTCATTTCAAGAACATTAGAGCTTCAAGTTTACACTGAGGAAAAAGCTTACAATGCCACAATGCCTTTTCAGAGGCCGTGGCGTACTCACCCCATTGGAACTCACTTGTTTTGCAAACCAAGTTATCACAAGCTTTGCAAGAGACTGAACAATGCAAGCAAATAAACAAATTACCAAGGATGATGTATACTGCATACCTTCACAGACTCTTTTACATTATTTGAAGAAAGATAGGAAGAATAGTGTCATCCAGGCAGCCTCCTTACTTCTCAAGGATGGTGACAGTGCAGGAAGGGAGGGTTCTTATTCTCTTCCAGCACCACTGAGAAGCTGCTTGTTAATGATGGTCGTTAAGAACTAGCTCACTGCTATTGCAGTACCAGTCCAAGCTAAGGGCCTTCTAATTGGTAGTATTTTTTTTCCTCTTTTTAGACCAGAGCCCATTTTAGTTTTTAAGATACCCTATGGTCCAATTTTTCAAGCTCTTCTTTGCTATGAGGAAGGGCTACAAATTATTTAAAAGGCAAAGAAAATGAAGGTCTCATCTTTATGTGATTCCAGAAACTCAATTAATCCTAAAAATGTAAGGATTTTTTTTTTAATACTGTCATGTCACTTGTCTTTTTTTTTGCTAATCATAAGGAGAAGTTATTAAAAAAAAAAAGGATAAACATGGAAATACAAAGTAAATAATGAACTTTAAAAGATGTGAGAAATAAGATAGGTAGGAGAGTGAGGCTGTGCCATTAGATTTTTTTTTCTTTTTTTTTTTTTAGGATTAAGCCAAAAAAAGGATCAATCCTGTCATGGTGAATCATGTCACTGTTCTACTTTTCATTGTGTTTTTATGAACTTAGCCATTGGAGATTGTGTTTGCATACGACCATGCTGAAAAAAAAATCCCAATATATCAAATATTGCCAACATGATAAGTAGCTACTTAGAAGGCTGAAAGAAAAATGTAATCAGAGTATTTGCTTACTTAAGGTCCATCTTGCACTTTCAAAAATTAATACTAACATGATTCTCTTCTTTCAGATATTAAAGGTTTTCTCCATCATACCTGTCTAGGAAATTTCACAAAGAAGAAAGATCACACTACAAGAAATTTTATTGGTTGTCATGTATCTTGTGCAACTTCAGAGCACTTCTTTAAATCATTTGAATGGGTCAAGACTTTGAAGTCTAAAAAAGCTCTGAAGGGATGAAAGGATCAAGGAAGAATTGCAGTTAATGATGTTTTCAAGTTCCCTCTTTAAGTGACTTTTATGAACAAAAAGAACTACAAAGATTTGCCTTTGAGTGAGTAGTTTCAAAGTCTGTAATTGAAAAGAAATGTACAAAACACTGTAGCATTAAATTAGGCATGCATATGAATACATTAGAATACACATTTTTGAAACAGAGTATCTGTACTTACCAGGTACACCTAAACTGTAAGTAAATAAATATTACTTATTCCATTAACATTTACTAGTCATATTCTTTAGCTGAACCAAGGAGGAATTTCCTTGGATGCAAAGAACATCACTTCCCTTGTCACTGAGTAGGGAGCTCATTCCTGGCACCTGCTAATGAAGAAAAATGGATCCTTCCCCCAAGGACTGCCTAACAAAGAGGCCCCCTTTCAGGGTGTTTGCAGGGGAAGTCAATTGAATTAACTAAATGTTGCTTGCATGTCAGTTGCAAAACATTTCTTTAGATAAACTAAAAGTTGATAAATTTTAATTTATTTCACTGCAGAGACTACACATTCGTATTTGGAATTGTAGTAAGAAGATAACTAAATCATATAGTCAATGATTCAGATTCATGTAGGCAGTCCTCAGACTACGATAAAGGAGTGTTATTACCTTCAGTGGCAGAGTTGCAGAGTCTTTCATAATACAATCTCTTTTCCAAAGGAGTGACAGTGTATTACTTGCTGGTGCACAACATGGTGTGCCAGAGTAGGATGTGTGAAGTAGAAGACCAGTACTCACAATGGGTGAAGAATGACCTGTGAAATCAAGCAAATACTGAAAAAATTATAGAATGATAGAATCATAATTCTATATAAAATTTCCATTTTATATAAGAACAGTTGTGGGAATTCAGTACTTGTCAGTGTGGAATTATATTTAACTCATTATAGTGTGATGAAATGGCACAAGTAAACTTGACATATTTTCAGGTGGAAACTTGAGCTAATGTGGTCAGTATTTTCAGTGTTTGTTGTTGTTATGTTTTAAGTATGAATTTTTAGGAAACTAATTTGGCTTTTGTTGCTAACTGAAAGTACTGGACAGAAGGGTTAATTACTGGTATGTATACAGAGTTTTCTTAATCACTGGTAAAATTTTGTTGTGCAAAGAGAAACAGTTGATAGGCAGGATGCACAGTATTAGATGGAAAATTTTGAGAGTACAGGGTTTAGTTTTGATCAGTTTCAAGAAGCTGCAGCTGTAAGGCTGACATTCCTAGTTTGGCTATTTTAGTAACTGATTGTTAAGAAGCTTCAGAATGAATATTACAGCTCTATGATTTACATTTCTGAATAATTAAATTGATTTATTTTTCTAAATCTTCTACATTCTGTCCTCCCTTATCTTGTAACAGCTTACATTTTATTAGCAAGATGGGCAATTTTGCTATCTGCTCTAAACTTCAGATAGACTTAAAATGAGCAGCTTTCTTTTTAACGTTAAGCCAGATGAAGGACAACGCAAAGCAGAATTTAGATATCAAACCTTGAATATTTCATATGCCATTATGATACATATAGATTTAAAATTACTCTTCAGAGTTGTACATGAACTAAAAGAGGAAGTGCAGAAGTTCACCTATGCATAAGAGGTCTATAGTACTAGTGTGGACTAATATATATCTAGATCTATAGATTTTGACTAGTTCCCTGTCCTACTACCTTGGATCCTTGACCCAAACTGTTGGGTCGGCTGGAAGTGGCTTTGAAATGAAACCTCTCAGCTATAAATGCTCAATTTTTTAATGAGTCTCTGATCTGCTGTACTGTCCCCTGCAATAAAATGATCTATATAATCAGTCAGGCTGCAAAGATCAAGAAAAGCGGAAATGAGTACTAGTGACTGGTTGGATAGAAGAGCACTCCAGTCTTTTGACATCTATATGTCTGCATCACATCCAAATTTTCTGGTCACCCACTACACACTCCCCAAGAGACAATATTTAACTCTTCAGAGCACAAACTATAACTGCCTTAGCAGGTCATCATAAAATATCTATATAAACTGAACAGGCTTAAAAACTGGCTTGCAATAGTCTTTATTTTATGGAACCATTTTCTGTAATGATCTTGCTGCATGCCTGGCAAAACTGCCAGTCAATGCTGGGCATGGGTATAGGGCATGGTAGAAGATATTTCCAGTTAGCAGTATCAGTGAAGCTACCCTATTTTAAGGAGACAACAGATTTTAGTGACATTGTGAGGAGAGACATATTATGCCAAATTACTTGCCCTCACAGCCAGAGGACAGAGAGTGGCTCATTTTCTTTATTGTATAGATACTGTTTGCATAGCTAAGTAAGTTATTCCACAAAAAAAAAAATAGAACAAGCTCATGATAAAGCATGGACCTGCTCACATGAGCATTGCTTTAAATTAGCTCACTCCATGTCAGAGTTTTCTTGGGAAGAACTTGCTGGAGTGATCCAAAAGCATTAGAGATACTAAAGTAATAGTTAAGTACTGTGGAGCTCAAGATCCTTGCTTACTTCACCTCTACTTAAAGAAAGAGCACTTTATATAGATACAGTCCATGATGCAAGTAAAGAATACCATATATATATTACACCTATCACTAAACTAATCTAACGAGACTCTACTTAAATCTTTTGAGAGCTTGGAATCCCACTAGCAGCCAAAAATCGTTCGTAAAGGAAGTGTTATTCACTGTATTAAAACATGGGAGGCTTGGTAGAAAAACTGATTTCTTTTTCTTTTTCTTTTAAACAACAACTGACAATGACTTTTTTTTTTCAATACTGTGAAAGAAACCAAACCAGACAGATTAATTTTCTTTCTTCTCCTGGGGGACATTGTTAGTTTAAGTGTAAGCAATCAGACCATAAACTCTACATAAAATTAGTAGCTGGATTGCTGATAGTTGCAGGCAAAGGGGAGAATAGTCTTGTTCTACTCTTCAGGGCTCCTGTCAGTCTAATACTGGCTCTATTAAAACATAAAAAACTCCCATAGAATTAGTTACTGGGCTAGAAATGGGTCAAGCTTTTTTGCCATGTTATATTTGTTTACTTTATCTGTTGTTTGTTTCTACAGATTTTTGGACCAACTTTTCTCTTCACACTCTTTAGTACCAGCTGAGAAAACGTGTTCATCCCTAATTAATTCTATTCTTATCATTGCTCTAGGTACAGATGTGAAAATATCTTCATATTCTTCTTTAAAGTCCTTTGACCAGCTAAAAATCACACCTCTAACAATAAACTCTCCAGTCTGTGGGCTTAATTCAGCATCTGCTAAAACCCTTGGGCATACCAGTACAGACTCTCCTATAACCCTGCCCAGACTGGAGGGTCCCTAATCCTTCGATGGTCCAGCATGGAGCTTGCCAGTGAATCCACATGCACACCCCATGCACACTCAGTTTGAGGAAGGTACAGACACTTATACCCAGCAGCTGGCACTCGGGCTGTGACCCGTGATCCTGCTCCAGATGCTGGCACTGAGCCTCTCACTCGCTTGACTCACTCTCATTCCTCTCCGTAGCTGGTTTTTGGGACACCCACTGTTCCCATCCCAGTGGCTGGAAGTTAAAGACCAGATCAACTCCAGCAGCTGACACTGCAGGCCAGGGGCACCCATCACTCCAATCTGTCTCCAGCGGCCATCACCAAATCTTCCTTTTCCCTAGCATCCCATTTTATAAGGTCCTTGATCAGCCAATCATAGTGAAATAAGCATCCCCGTGCTCCACACACCCTTATCAATTAGCGTGACTGACCCATGGTTCTTCTTACTGTCCCATTGCTTGTCCATCAAGTTCACATCTATATAGATTCTTGTTCATAGCTCCTTTATTTTCTTATTATATCTTTTTGTCCTGAAAAGGTCTTTGACCACATACCCTTTAAGGAGCAGATGCTCTCTCCTTCTGCTTTCCTATTTCATTTTGATTCATAGTGCATGTAAAGCTACCTGCATACTTAAGTATATTGCTGAACTATTCTGTTGAAAAGTAATATCATCATTCATGAGGTGTGGTGGAATTACAGCATATACTTATGTAACTGTGTTGACAGATTTCACTGTTAGAACTGTAGCAAAAAAAAGTTACATTTTCTGATATTTTTTTGTTGTTGTTTAAGTGGTATTTTTAATTTTTCAGCATTTGTTTAGAGCATCCAGTAAAAATGAGACAATTAAGAATAGCTCTAGAGGAATAAATTGGTTTAAATGTAATAAAAACTTTTTTTAAATATAGAAGTGCTTTCTTTGGTAGTTAAATGTGAGACGAGAAGCACTTCAATCATAGATATTGCAATATTTAAAATTAATCTGTAGCTCAAAATAATCCTGTAATTATCTCCCTTTCACACAAAACTTCCTACAGAAAAGTACATTAATTCTTCAGATTTTTTAATTACTTGTTGATTAGTGGTATCTGTTATTGGTCAGCATGGTTGATTGAGCATGCAAAACCTCTAAGTACTGTTGTGAAAGCGAAGCACTATTGTAAAGGTCCATTGCTCTTACACTGACTGCTAATATGCAAAGATCTCTGTGCACTTGCTGAAAAGTTATCCTTGGAAGTTATTTTTCATTTAGTAATTGCTTACAGTTACACTTCAATGTTACAAAGAGACTCCGATAGGATAAGATACTGATACTAACACTCACAGTTTATAATATTATAGCCTATGATAGCCTTCTCACTGTGGGTTGAAAGTGTTGTCAGATAGAGAAATTAATTTAAAGACTGACTTCACTGGATGAATTGTCTTTAATCAGAATTTTTTTTTCTCCAAAAAACACTAGTCTGACTATTGCTGCAGAATCTCATTGTAGTTTTTTCTTTGCTAATTTAAACAACATAATATTAATGATGAGTGATATATTAGACTTATGAATTGAAGTGTAGGACTACAAGGAAACACAGATAGATGTTCCCTCTCCTCTGTTAATCTGTTGTATGAAGCAGAGCTCTTCAGTGATCACTGACCAAGGTGCCACTATTCAATTATGTGTGTATGCACAGTGATACCTAAAAATAATTAGGAAATGCAGACAAACAAAAGTTGCTTTCGATAAGAATTATTGAGTGATTCTCATGTTCACTGCATAACACTCAGTAGGTGTGGTCAAAAATACAGAAGAATCCAGCTATATTTTTCAGAAGTTGGAAAAGGATAATAGCTATAACATATTGGCTTAGTGTTTATGACTATATATCCTTCTACGAGTTCTTCCTGCAGTTTTGAAAACAGGGTCTAGTGAGATCTAGATTCTCTAGTTCTCAGGTTCACTTTGTCTGTCAATCATTATGTCTTTATCTCTATATTCGCAATGTTTTACTATAGCACCAGTATTAAAAAAAAAAATCCTACATTTTGGAATAAAATATTGTTAAAATAGCTGATGAAAACTATTGATTTTCAACCTATCAACCATAGTTTGTAGTAGCACAGTAAAAGTCAGTCATAGGATCACAAATAATTCAGACTAGGAGGTACTTCGGGACAGTTTTAGTCCAATCTCCTTTTCCAAGCAACTATGGAATTTTGCTAAGTTGCCTGGGACTGTATCCAGTAAGATCTTGAAAACTTCCAAGGGTGGAGACTGCATAACCTCTCTGGGCTGTTCTCATTGTGAAAAAGCGTGGTGGATTCACCTTGGCTGGATACCAGGTGCCCAGCGAGCTGATCTATCACTCTCCCTCCACAACTGGACAGGGGGAGAAAAAAAATATAATGAAAGGCTCATGGGTCGAGATAAGGACAAAGAGATCACTCAGCAATTACCATCATGAGCAAAACAGACTCAACTTGGGGAAATTAATTTATCAATCAAATCGTAGAAGAATAATAAGAAATAAAACCAAATCTTAAAACACCTTCCCCCCCACCCTTCCCTTCTTCTTGGGCTCAACTTCACTCCCGATTTCTCTACCTCCTCCCTCCTAGCGGTGCAGGGACATAGGAAATAGAGGTTGCAGTCAGTTCATCACACGTTGTCCCTGCCACTCCTTCCTACTCACACTCTTCTCCTTCTCCAGCAAGGGGTCCCTCCCACAGGAAACAGTCCTCCACATACTTCTTCAATGTTGGTCCTTCCCATGGGCTACAGTTCTTTATGAAATGTTCCAGCATGGATCTTTGGGTGCAGTCCTTCAGGAGCAGGTTGCTCCAGCGTGAATCCCCCTCAGGGTCACAAGTCCTGCCAGCAAACCTGCTCCAGTGTGGGCTCCTCTCTCCATAGGTCCACAGGTCCTACCAGGAGCCTGCTCCAGCACAGGCTTCCCAAGGGGTCACAGCCTTCGTCAGGCATCCATCTGCTCCGACATAGGGTCCTCCACAGGCTACAGGTGGATCTCTGCTCCTCCATGGACTTCCATGGGCTGCAGGGGGGCAGCCTGCCTCACCATGGGCTGCACCATGGGCAGCAGGGGAATCTCTGCTCGGGTGCCTGGAGCACTTATAACCCCTCCATCTTCACTGACTTCTAGTTGGTTTTAGATGTATCAGAAAGATCTTTTTTTTTTTTTGTAATTAGAATGAAATTTCATAGCTTCATATTTTCAAGAAAAAAAAACCAGTTACTGCAAAGACAATAAGGATAAATATTTTTGCTGGAGCACCAACTAGTGTTGAGGAGTTGTAAGACTTGCAAATTTTTTATGTAGATGTTATGGTTATGACTATTGGCAATCACCCAAAAGTTTCCATCTACTTCTTCATTTCCAGCTGGTGAAAAAAAAATAATCTTTATTTGACTGATCGTTCTATGAATTAAAATATTTTTAACATTTTTCATTATTTGTAAACCTGAAAAGAAAACATAGCTCATTTTCTGTTAAGGAGGATATATATTCACCTGAAATTTAAATATTCCGAAATGGCATTGATTTTATTTTTACAAAGTGATTATGAACAAAAAATTAAACTCTCCAATGCTGGAAATAAACTTCAGCTAGTCTATTTATCTCCCATAGAGGTTTTGCAAAGTTTAAATCAATCTGTGAAATGCTTTGGTTCTGTTAAAATTGTCCATTTTAATGAAATTTTTTTTTTTTTTTTTTTGCAAGCAGTAATTTGTATCCTAAGCTTATTGTGTCTGCTTTCTGATATGTTACATGAACAAAAATCTATATATAATTAATAGAACTAAAGATTTTTTTTTTTAATATTATGATAGTAACATTTTCCATTCTAAGGAGACCTTGCACCTGTGAGCATAATTCCATAACACAATTGGTCTTTGACTTTTGATATGTCTGGGAGAAAACCAAGAAAAAAAATAATAATCTTTTTTTTTTTCTTGTATCTTGTTCTTATAAGCTTCTAAATAGCAGAACTTTGAAAGCTCAAGTTTTGAAATGTTAGAAGTTATGTTTTCTCGACTTTTCTTGACTAAACATTGGGTTTACTGTTGTTCTTTAGGAAAAAAAAAAAACACCTCAGACATTTGATGTACACATATTTTACAAAACATTGGCTATCCACAGCATATATGTTGTTTCTTAAATTCTTAGTCTTTTTTTTTTAGACTCTTTTACTCTTTTATTTTTGCAAACTTCCTATTGCGGGAGGAAATGATAGTGTGATACTTTCTAGCAGACATTTTCATAAACAATGAGTTTGAAAACTTCCCGTTGCAGGAGAAAACTATACTGTGATCTTCCCTGGCAGACATTATCATAAATAATGAGGGAGAAATTAAGCTATTTTAAAGATAGTAATTGTAATTCTGTTTTTATACTAATCTTCATATCACTTGTACTCAGATATTTGTATTCTTCAAATAATATTGTAGAAGGTAAAATCCTTTGGTTTTTTTTCATAGTCTATCAACATTCAAAAGAAATAAAAAAGGTTGAATTTATTTCTGCAGGTGCAAAGTTTTCCACTCTTTTGAAACAGACATGCTTAATAAATAGAATTATTTTATTTTTATTTTAGTAGTAGTATAATAATTAAACAGATGCAGTAGACCTTCATTATATGCCTATATATTTTAACTCTGCAATAAAATAAGTTCTGTTAGATGAGACTGATGACAGAGGATTGTCTAAGGGCCCAAGTAGGATGTTAGGGATAAGGGTACCAATGTGAAAACTCATCATTGAAAATCAGCTCAGCACTTACAATCAGTTGTCATTAAAATGCAAAGCTGGCTATTGAGGATTTCTCTATAGACTATATGACTTTTGGTCCCTGCTATTGGTGTTTGGGACAAATGTTCTGATGGTATGGGAGCACAAGATTAATTGATACGAGACTGAGGTGTACAGAATTAATTAATGGAGAGACTGAGAGCTAGTCAATATGAGCATAGAGATATATGGAATAAATTAATTGATATTTTGGGAGATTTTGTATTACCAGCAGCACTCTACACAAAATACATGGGATATTATGTAAAAATATTAATTTTCACAGTCTTTTAACTCCACTGTGCTTGAAGTGAGCATTACAATTAATTGATATAGTGACAAATGTGTTGATAAAACTAAGAGCATGTGTTTGTGAACTTTTCAGACTAATAAAACATCTTTCTTACTGGCTATGTCACAAAAACATTCTGTTGTTAAATAATTATGTGATATTTTATCTATAAATTTTTGGTCAGACCATTGCTCAAAATGAAATGGAGAAGGAAACAGGCAAGATATTAAGTTTATTCTATTATTTGGGTTGTAGTCTATTTGTTTTCTTTCTATTATTATGTTTCAGTTATTTAAAAAGAAAAAAAATGTTTAAGCTTTTAAAAAATAGGAAATCTGTGTGAAAATATATCTGGATTTGGACCATTTTGATGGATCCCTGCATTTAACAGTGCTTTGGAAAGACTCAGATGAGACTGCATCAAAAGACTGAAATTAACCTCCTAGATGAGATGAATGAGATTAACAGGTCTGAGACAGAAACATAGAATCATAGAATAGTTTGGCTTGGAAGGAACCTTTAAAGTTCATCTAGTCCAACCGCTCTGCAAGGAGCAGGGACATCTTCAACTAGATCAGGCTACTCAGAGCCCTGTCCAACCTGGCCTTGAACGTTTGCAGGGATGGGGCATCTACCACCCCTCTGGGCAACCTGTTCCAGTGTCCATCATCCTCATTGTAAAAGTTTTTTTTCCTTATATCAAGTCTGAATCTGTTTCCTTCTATCTTAAAACTATTACCCCTCATCCTATCACAACAGACCCTGCTAAAGAGCTTCTCCCCATCTATCTTATAAGCCCCCTTTAAGTACTAGAAGGCTGCTATAAGGTCTCCCTGGAGCCTCCTCTTCTCCAGGCTGAACAGCCCCAGCTCTCTCAAGCTGTCCTCATAGGAGAGGTGCTCCAGCCCTCTGATCATCTTTGTGGCCTTCCTCTGGATTAGCTCCAACAGGTCCACGTCCTTCTTATGTTGAGGGCTCCAGAGCTGGACACAGTAGTCCGGGTAGGGCCTCATGGGAGATTATATATGAGAAAGATGTTATATGTGTCCCCACTGAAGCATGAAAGTAATTTAATCTGAGTGTGCGGCATAGTAAGATTTTCTTAATATCTAGTATTTTGTGAAGCTAAGAATCACTGCAGGATCCTTATTCTCTTTCATAAGATGTTAAAATAAATACAGTGATTTTAAAAGATTTGCAGCAGGTTTCTTTTCTAAGTAGCTTACTGTTGTTGAGGGTGGAAGAGTGGTGTAATAAAACCTCATAGGAAGATAGACAGCTTTTAAGACTACTGTAAAAAAAAAAAGTAGGCAGTGACCCTTCCCTTTCTGGGATCTATTCTGTAAGCTGTTGAGCACTATACCATGGCTCAAGAAAGTAAACTGGGCATTCACTTAACTTTGAGCATATTCTAAACCACAGAGAGGAATTACTTAGCTTACATGAGTGCACAATCTACTGCATTCAAGTTACTTCCACCTCCTCCTACCCAGGAACGATGAGATAGAGAAGAAGATAGCTCTCTTTTCTTTTGTGTTTGTGAAAGCTATGGAGTCTGGCTCTTATTAGTATGAAGCAGTGATTTTCTGCAACATTAATTATTTAAAGTAGTTATCAAAAAATAATTATTCTGAGCTTGAAGAATTCTGATTTATATAGCAAACCTAAGAGCAAAGGATATGCAAATCTAAAACCCATAACGCTGAATACCAGTAAACTACACTATTTCAGATGGTCATTCCTCTTGAAGTTCATTTTTCATGTCAGAATGTAGAAACAACATTTTGTGAAGGCTATATTTAAAAGTAAGTTCCTATATGCACCATTTGGCATGGGGTTCATATTTTGTTGAATTTAGCATCTGGATATATATACCATATTTTTGGAAAGTATTGGCATAGATATACATAAACAGTTTTTTGTTTCTCTTTGAGTAAAACAAAGCAGATTTTGATAATTCATTAAAGCTTTTAAGTTTTAATTTGAGAGTCTCAAAATTGGAAATTTTACCTCAGATCTCTGAAACATCATAGTTGTGATCTACAGTGAAAATCAAGCTGAATGTATGACAAAAATCATTACCTCCCAGATGCTGAACACTGTTCATTCAACTGCAAATGCCAGGTCGGTTTCTCCTGTTCAGGGCAACGCAACACCAGCTGAAGTACTTTAATTTGTTTTTAACCGTGTGAACAACCTGTTCCTGTTTTAATGAGATACTGTAAAATGTTATCTAATTTTTGTTAAACATGCTCCTCAGATGTAAATAAAATATTCTCAAAGGAACATTAGGAATAGACATTTTACCCACAATACTTTTCTTTTTTTTTCAATGATTACTAGCGGTTTCCATGTTAACTACATACAGTGAAGAGATTTTGGTGCCATTTGGTTTACAGAACCATCTGTGTACTCCAAGGACAACCTTGATGTGCACTGAAAATGCAAACTTGTTTTGTGGAAGGTTAAAGTGGCAGAAATATATATCAAAAACTATCTAGTGATATTCTCAAAATGAATTTTCCAGCTGTTCATGTCAAATTCTTTTTGTTATTATTGAAGAATACCATTAACTTTAGAAGACAGTTATAAGCCTAGGAACATAGGAACATGCAAAACTGATTTTTCTTTTCTTTTTTATTTTTAAAGCAAGCTGTGATAACTATGTGCTGTAGGCAACTAGACAGAATCTGATTTATTCTGGAATGGAATAATCATTTGCAAATAACAGTATCCATTTAAGGCGTTCTTTATGTAAAACACGATTCAGCTTGCAATACTATTCAAAATCATATTGGCCTCAGAGAGTAACTGAAGCAAAGGAATATTATTTAAGAAATTAAAGTCAGGAGTCTCTGATTCTACAAAACAGTTTGCTGTTGTATACTGAACTCATCTTTCCCACACAGGAACTTTGCCATACTCATGTTCTTTTTGTAGTTTTGTTGCTAATTTTCAGTCTTGTGAATTTTGTCTTACTTCATGCACAGAGTATCATTGCTAGGAGCTTCAGATTCCCTCTTCCATTTGCAGTAGTTCAGCCCCGATCAGGACCAGACTACGCAGTCTCTCTCTCTCACTCCCCCGACCCTCCAAGAGAATAGGGGGAGATGATATCAGGAAAAACAGCTCGAGGTTTGAGATAAGGACAGGGAGAAATCTTTAAAGTTACTGTCACGGGCAAAACAGACTCGACTTGGGGAAAATTATTCATTTATTTTTAAAACTAGAAAGAGAATGAGACAAGGAACAAAATAACCTCCCCCACCCCTCCCTCTTCCCAAGCTTAATATTATCTCTACCACCTCCCCCTCCCCGAGTGGCACAGGGTGGAGGAGGGAATAGGGGTCGCAGTCAGTTCACCACGCGTTGTTTCACGCCGCTGCTTCATTGTCGGGGGAAGAACTCCTCGCATTCCTCCCCTGCTCCTGTGTGGGGTCCCACCCATGCACCACAATCCTTCATGAAACTGCTCTGGCGTGGGTCATCTCTTCCATGGGGTGCAGTCCCTCCAGAACAGCTGCCTCAGTGGCCCTCCATGGGTCACAGCCTCCTTTAGGCATCCACCTGCCCCAACGTGGAGTCCTCCACGGGCTCCAAGTGGATCTTTGCTCCTCCGTGGACCTCCATGGGCTGCAGGGAGACAACCTGCTCCACCATGGTCATCACCACAGGCTGCAGGGGAATCTTGGCCAGGAGCCGCATTACTCCTCCCCCTGCTTCTTCACTGACCTTGGTGTCTGCAGCCATTCCTCTCACAAGAAAAATTCTTCACAACAGGCTGACAGATGCCTCTCAGGATCTTTTTACATCTTATTCACTTCTCATCTCCTCTCCACTTCTTGCAGCTGGGCTGGGCCGAGTTGGGCCCAGTTGGCTGCCCAGTGGGTGGCCAGAGGGTGAAGCCTGCAAGGCCCATGAGGCTTGCACCTCCCCCTCTCTGCTGCTGCTCAGCTGCTTCACATCTTCTCTACTTTTTTTTTTTTTTTTTTTTTTTTTTTTTTTCTGTTTTCTCCTTCTTAAATATGTTATCACAGAGGTGTTATCATGGAACATTCTGCTACCAATTGGCTTGGCCTTGGCCGGCAGTGGGTCCGCCCTAGGCCTGGCTGAGTCCACTGAACAAAGGGGAGCAACTTCTAGCAGTTTCCTACAGAAGCTATCACCTTAGGCCCCCCCTCACTAAACAAAACCAGAACAGCTCCATATCCAACTATGGATATTAGACATAAGGATTAAGCTTTCCTGCTACAGGGTGAAGAGTTGCAACTCCTGGTTCTATTTTAAAGAGGAAAAAAAAAGAAAATCTATTTCTTGCTCTTTAAAGTAATGATTGACATTCAAGGTTGAATTAACTTCTTTTAACTTCATCTGTCTTGATTATATGCATAATTGTCTTCGTTCCTTTATAGTTCATGGAGATAGGTCACTGTCAGGCAGTAGTTCATACCTACCATAAGGCACAACTGAATGTAGAGAGAACCCAGAGGGCTCTCTTAGATTAGGCTTAATTTTTAGAGAGCTACGTTTAGATATGATGAATTCTACCCTTGTTCCTAGGAGATAATTACAGGCTCTGGATCTCAGACAGATGAATAGGATTTTTGAGATATGCTTGTACATGGTATGATGGTCTACTTGCAGCTAGAAATGACTCCCTGTAGAACATAGAAATACTCTGAACTGCTGTTGTCAGGTGCTGTTTGAAATGTGTATTTGAATCATCCATACACAATTGGAAATGTGACGTAGGATCTACAAGAGACCCACTACTTTTTGAAGTGGCAGCTGCAGTCTTGATGAGTTATATGAGGCCTCTCAAATGACACACTAGATGCATAATCTTGAGTAACTCCTAGTGTATAAGAAAACACTTAAAATTAGGGAGAAGTGAATTTTAGTCTTGTTATCTCTCTGGGCTAATTCATTTTAATTATGCATGCAAAAGACATTTACAGAAATGAATGAGAATACCAGGCAGTCTTCTGAGAGTTCTTAGATCTAAGTTTGAATCTCTTGAAGTGAAGAAGAAATTGATGCTATATCTCTTTTTCTCTATATAGGTGCTGAAATTACTAACATAGACTATCATAAAAAGGAAGAATGAAAAAGAAGCAGCTTGACTACCACAATCCCTGAATTTGGAAAGAAATACCTTGTTTATTTTAAAAGTAAAAAGCAAAGGCAAAAGCATTTGAATTTAAACAAGAAATTCAACCCTTCAGAATCTTTCATGTGCTTGATCCTGCAGCAAAGTGGTCATTTTGAAATAATAGCATTTTACCCATTTCCATGGCAATAAGCAATACCAATATCACAGTCTGAAATCATGACCATTCTTTCCCATCATGAATGCCAACAGTTAAATTTACCAAGAAGATTTTAGTTTCTTCTGTTCTTATCAGGACAATATTTTATTGTTTCCCCCTACTACTATCAGCCTGGCAGCTCTTCCCCAGCTCTTCCATTTTCTTCTGATTGAAGCATAATGAATGAAATAATTTGAATCAATTAAAAGTAATATAGTTGTCCTAAGGCTGGGCTAATTTACTGCCTTCCTTCCATTTCTCTTCTCTTGATATTCCCTTCTATCTTTGGATTTCTTTCTTTCTTTCTTATCTCTGAATCTTTTTCTTTCTCTTTTATGGCAGGGTTACAAACCTCTTTCTTTCTTTTATCCCTTGCCTCAGCAGTGATTTTTCATTGCCTTCATAGCTGCTCTGTAAGGATTTGCAGCTGCACTCCCATGGCTCCTCTTCATCCTGGCAGCAACCCACACATTTTTCTAACAACTCTTGCCTGCTTTTTGTAATGGTGGGTGTCACATCACTAGTCAGTGCTTTTTTTTTTAATTAATAGAGACAATTTTAATTGAGGAGTGATTTTTGTTAATAGATGTGTTAAACCTCCAAATATTCCCTGTATGAACTCAGTGTTTTCTGTAATCAGAAGATTTTCCCACTGAGCTGGTTCCTGCAATTCATAACATTTTGGTGCCTTCTAGCTTGCATTTCAACTGCCTACCAAGCATTATAGTTCGGGTTTAATGACAAACTTGATGCCAAAATCAGAGTAATTTCCGAAGCTTAACTGAAGACTTGAAAAAATCTGGATGAGCCTGACTCATTCTTAAGTAAAGAGGGCTGCTTCATGTTTGTTGTTGGAAACCACTTAAAATTCAGTGGTTGTCCAGAGATGGTTCAAACTAAGACAAAAAGCACTTTATTCATTTTTGTATTGATAACTTGCACCATACTACACTACTAAAGGCCTTACACTGTTACTGCTACACTATTAAGACAGCCTTTAATTGGACTACAATTTCCTGTTGCCATTGAGAACATCCTGGCACTTAAGGGGTTCAGAATAAAGTTGAATTTTTTTTTTTAGCATTTTATTTTAATAAATAGATAAACTGACACTTACAATGTCAGTTTTGGTATCTGTAAATTAAAAATTGCAGAATGTGTTCAAGTTCAATTCTAGAGTGCAGTCAGCCACAGACTGAAGATCATAGGAAGATAAAGGCTGAGAATAGAAACTAAAGTATGGTAAAGGCTCTTGCCCAAGAGAAAAATATGTGTAACAAAGACAGAGTTCTGGACGGTCCTAGTTGGTTGCTCTGTATACTTAACAGAGCAAACAACATCCCCAGAACACATCCCACCCCTAGCTGGATATCCAAACACCAATGGAATCGTAGAATTGTAGAATCATAAAATGGTTTGGATTGGAAAGAACCTTTAAAGGTCTTCTAGTCCAACCCCTCTCCAGTGAGCAGGGACACCTTCAACTAGATCAGGTTGCTCAGAGCCCTGTCCAACCTGGCCTTGAATGTTTCCAGGGATGGGACATCTACCACCTCTTTGGGTGTCCTGGTAGGGATGGAGTTAATTTTCCTCTTAGTAGCTGGTGTGTTTTGGATTTCATATATGAAGAATGTTGATAAACACATTGATGATATGAGTTATTGCTAATGAGACCAAGGGCACTGTCCAGACTTCCAGGTCTCACTGATGTGCAGGTGCAGGAAGCTGGGAGAAAGACAGACGGAATAATTGACCCAAACTGTCCAAAGAGAGTACTCTATGCCATAAACATGATGCTCAGTATGTAAGTGGGGGCTTGCCTGAGGTGGGGTCATTGCTGACTGGCATCACTCTCTCTACCTTGCTGGTTCCCTTTTGCTTCTTTGCTTGCTGCTCGGTTTCATTTCCATGATCGCTGCTTGGAATGGGCTGTATCGGTCATTGGGACATTGGGTGGTGAGAAATGGTGTATTGCTCATTTTGTATATTTTAATATCCTCATATTCTTTTATTGTAATTTTCCTTTGCTATTCTAGTAAACTGCTTTCATCTCAACCCATGAGTTTTCCTTTCTTCCCAATTCTCTCCTTGATTCTGCTGGGGAGTGGGAGGGCAAGTGAGAAACTCTGTGGTCATTAGGGCTAAACCACAACACTGGGCAACCTATTCCAGTGTTTCATCACCCTCATTGTAAAAAAAATGTCTCCATTATATCTACTCTAAATCATCCCTCTTTTAGTTTTAAAACCATTACTCCTTGTCTTATCACTACAAGCGCAGTATCGTCTGCAAACTTGGTGGGGGGTGGCACTTGATCCCACTGTCTATGTCACCGATGAAGATGTTGTGCAAAGTATTTGACCCTGGCCTACACAACATCCTTGTCTCTCAATTGGAGAGACATCAATTTGATGGACAGACCACTTGGTGGATAAGGAATCGTCTGGATGGCCACAATCAAAGAATTGTGGTCAACGGCTCGATATCCAAGTGCAGACCGGTAATGAGTGATGTTCCTCAGCGATCGTGGACTTGCCCTTGGTGAAGCCACGCTGGCTGTCTCGAATCACCTCCCTGTTCTCCATGTGCCTTCTAGCTTCTACGAGGTTCTGTTCCATGATCTTCCCAGGCACAGAGGTGAGACTGATAGGTTGGTAGTTCCCAGGATCCTCCTTTTTACCCTTTTTAAAAATGGCTTTTAAAAAAAAAAAATGACTCTTCACTAATTGAAAAAGAAGTAACTCTCATTCAGATACAGAACTGTTAGTTATCTACAGCCAGGAGATATTCTAACTATGGAATATGCCATATATTAGCTACTAACTACTAATTAGCTGTGAATAGAGGCAGCTGAGTAACTACTAGATGGACAAGTCCCATTATCTTGAATTCTGTGATTTGAATTTAAGATTATGGATTTGTTTTTCTTCTTTTCTGAGCAGTTTCTCATTGATCCCAAACCACTCTGCTGTGTTTTTAGTCCCCCTACTATGCATACAAGTGTAAGATCACTTTTTTTTTGCGGGATGTGATTATAAAAGGTCACAGTTTTTAGGCTGGCATTGTGACTTACCTTGCTGCATGTTGAAACAGTTACACTCTGTAAATTTGTCTAAATGATGTCTGTTATTTCAAGAAAATCTGTCTTCATTTTGTACTTATCATCCTAAAGAAAATAACAGGAGATGGGCTTTGTGGCACCACCTTCAGGTATGAAAAAAATTCTTAAGGTAATTGTCTTCAGTGTGGTTTGGTAGGACAAAGTATTGCACACATGGGATTTGTTACTGTGAAATTAAACAAAAAAAAAAAGGCCTTTTTATTTTCAGTTCAATTTAGAGGAGCAGTGGGAGAGAAAAGGGAATTGAAATAATAAAATTCACAAATGAAAAGGAAAAATAGTAGAGGAAACATTTTCCAGCTGTTACAAATAATGAAAAGTAATTTAAAAAGCTACTTTGAAAAAAAGGAATGTAGCAGAGCTTTTTTTATCTGTTTGACACCACACTTATGAATCTTTTGAGCACCTTTCAAAACAAATTGCTTTTGAGTCTTTCATGATAAATTTTAAAACTTTTTTTTTTAACATGTGTAATTACAATATTTATAATGAGTGCAAAGCCTGGAAAAAGTACTGCACTCGCTTATTTTTTTATATTAAGGAAGAAAAGGCTGTGACATTCATGAGTGGAAGTCCCCTATTAAATATTAATATAAGGCAAGTGAATTAGCACAGTGCCAGATAACACAAAAAAAAATCCTGTTAATTAATTGTGTTTAAGTTACAATAGAGAAAAACAGAAGCACGTCTCTCTAGAACTAGGACTTTTGTAAAGTGATTTTCAAAACTTAAAACATGAAAATGATTTAATCCAAAAGAAAATTTCCTATTTTTCCCCGCATTTTTTTTGGCTGTTAGTAAAAGTAACCTTCAGAAATGTAGGACTTGTAGTTGTTTACTTTTAACAGATTTATACAAAGAAGAATAATTGATGGATATGTCTAGTTGCTCAGATTTTAATAGTGACAGATTGTATAAGTGGAGTTTGAGTTTGATTCATTTAGCTAATGCTATTTTTTAAAGATCTGGCAGCAGTCTTTATAGCAAGCCGTATTACTTTCGGTTGATACATTCTTTCCTAAATTAAAGAAAAAAATCACCTACACCTTTTGGGGGGTTTTAGGGGTTTGATTGTTTGTTTGATTTCTCCCCAGTACAATTAATTAATTAGGTTTTTATTCACTTGACTTTACTGAAAATTCTAGGGTTTTTTTTTTTTTTGTGGAGTATTTTAGAAACATAAATTTTAGTATCATCTTTTGGCATTAGTAGTCTAATAGGTCTCTTTTTCTGCAATAGCCTGAAAATATATTAATTTGTATTCTGAAAGTGCTAATGACCAAAGTCATTAGACTATCACTTGCCACGATAATATTAAGGGGCTAAAAAAAAAATCATCTTTCTTTTCCATTTGCTTATGCAATTCACTGTTGAAATTCTCCAGCAAAGGGCCTTTCTCTTTATTTGTTTCACAGACCAGAGACATTTGTTCTATATTTTCTCTTTCTAAATATGTGACTATCTCTCTGAGTCACATTGTTTTTACTGTTCCAGATAATTCACCTGTGGTTTTGCACCTTGACTCTTTGAAATATATCTAAGACGTCATCTTTTTTTGATAACTTACTGTGGGAAATATCTCCTGTGCTTTTAGGAGACACAGAGCACAGGTTGCATAGCCCAGAATTTGAGGATAACACTTTTGTGTCACCTGATCTGATTTACAGAGATGCTCAGACGGAGTTACAGGCCTATTATATCTGTCAAGGTGTAGATACTATTTACTTCTTCAGAAACTGTTCTGTATAGCTTACTGATAGTAGGTTTGATTTTATTCTTATCACTGCTGATAGTATCTTCAAGGTAGCTATTGTTATGTTACTAAATAATTTAACTCTACCCTACTGGATCAGGACCTGCTCCCATAATTGCCCAAACAACAAATATCTTTTTTCACTCCTGAGGTCTTTCTTGGATTCACAAAACTAGAATGTTCCTAAATAAAACACAGGTCCGGCTATGACTCTAGGGATTAGTGACAAAAAAACCCGCTGTGAACAAGGTAACATAAACATTTGGTTTGACCCACACCTTATGCAGTGCTCCAAAACTCTCCCAGAAGGTCCCTATACCACACCACAGATTATGTAACATATAGCAGAAATTCATGGTACAAAAAAAAAAATACTTTGATGGGATGCAACATTACTATTCCAATGTTTCAGATACATCACACTGTGGGAGGATAAAGAAAAAAAAAAAAACAACACTGCAAGAACAACAAAAAATACGACATAGAAAACAATTATTACCTCTTAGTGTCACAGAAGTGATGGATGAGGCTAGAAGACCCAGTGCTGTAGAGTCCATACATAGTAGATAGTATCTATTTTTTCTCTGGAAGGGAAAATCTCTTTCTCCTCCACAGAAAGCCTTGAACAGTGTAATTGCAAGCTACTTCTCATCACTTGTCCTGGGGCTAGAGGTTACTGCCTGAGCCCAATGCAATTAGCAATGTAGATTTAGCTAAGGTATGTCTGTAACAGTAAATAAGAAAGGGCAAAAGGCTTTGGTCATATCATGCTATGTCTATTTATAAGATACCAGGGCCTGTTCTTATTCTCTGCAAGCAAGTAGCACAGCCTACAATGTGTCCATATCACTAGGCAGGAAATAACATTCACAGTGACTACTAGGAGCAGTCTGTAGCTGCTGCTCCTCCATGAACTATGTCGAGCCACATTTGTGAAACCGTAGCTGATTCCGAGCAGAATGGATGTAAGCAAATGGTCCTGCTTGGCTCTAGGAGCCAGCGCAACCATGTGCAAGACTACTGCTTACTAATAAAATGCAGATTTCTCTGCACTATAGACTGTCATGAAAAATGAGTCACACATTTATCGGTTTTTCAGCTTTTTATTCTAGTAGTGTTTCTGTGGTATCAGTTTATCTCAGACTCAGACATGGTCTCCCAAATTAAATAACACAGAAGAATTCTCATTTCTGTGTTTTGTGATTCAATGTTTCTTTTATGTATATATATATAAAATAAATTACACTACACTTGCTTTTTGTTATGTTGCATTATAAATTAATACGCAACTTTTTGTCTGCCGTCTTTCTGATCTATTTAACTTTCATGTTTTGTCCCTCCTGTTGAGTGCAAAGTAGAAGTTTCTTTTTTTTTTTTTTTCCAGGTGTTATAGCTTACTTTTTTTTATCTCTTTGAAAATCTCATTTGGATTTGAATAACCATTTATTAGAATTTTCTAATTTTATTTTTATTATATTTGTGTCCTTGTTAAGATGTGAAAGGTCCTCTGAACAAATGCAATCTGCAAATAGTATTAACATAAGCTCTGTTTCCTCCTAAGTGTTCTAATGAAGTTGTTAAATAAGAAACTTATTTAACTGTGACACAGTTGGCAAATTCCCTAGAGTTCCTGACCCAAAGCACGATAACTTGAGTCACACAGTTAGAGATTTTTTTTTTAATAAAGAACAACTACACGAGAGAAGTTTTATTTTGCATTTTCATTGGACATTTACAATTTCTTTTAATAAAATTCCATTACTTACCTTCACTTAAAAGTTCAAAAGATAAAATAAAATTAAAGTGCACTGAGTTATCTTTTTAATGGATGGAGTAAAAGAAGAGGAGGAAACTGACAGATTTCTGAACTTTCCAGAATGAGGGGAAACCCAATTCAATATCACAGCCTGGAAACAAACCCCAAATATTAATTCTGATATAATACTACTGGTATATATATAAAAAATATTAAGATGCATGAAATTATTTTGTTCCCTTATTCCTTGGATGACATTTTAGATGTCCAAGTCCAAAATTCAGTCCAAACTGCTACATTGCTCCTATCGTTCTTTGTATGCATTTTCAGAAAACAGTTTTAACAGGCATGCACAGAAGTGTCTCTATCTTGGAAGTATTCAGAGGCTCTTAGTTTTTTGGTTTTTTTTTTACCTGACATATCCACTGTCCATCCCTGTTTTCAAGTTTCATTAGGTAGATACTCTTAAAAAAAATATCTACTGGATTTAAGCTACCGCAAACCTCAGCCCTACTCCTCTTTGATTGCTCAGTGATTAAATAATTTAGTCAGGATATAGGAAACCAAGACTCAATTCTTATCTTTGCCTCTGGGGATTATAACCTGCACTTCCCATGTGAATGCACTAAATTAGGGCATGTTCTGCAATGGGATAATTTCAGTCCGTCCTGCTCAATCTGTTCAACTGTGCATAGTCTAGGTAAATATTCATTAAACTGGAGAGAGAGTGTGCAAAAGGCAGTAAATTTTTGGCTCTTGGCTAATAGAGTGAAAACTCATAGCGTAGGATGCCTGCAGAGGTGGTGGATAGAATGAGGTACCTCAGAGGGGAGGTCCAAAATGTTGCATTCAGATGAGATGCTACTAATAGCTTGCGAATGAGAAATGCTACAGAGATCTTACTTTGCACAGGGCACATGTGCCTCATCTCTAATCCTAGAAGCCATCAACTAAAGCAATTACAAACAGTCTTTTAAAGTATCAATTAGAGATTAAACATTTATTTTGCAGCAGAATTTGTGTGGTTTGTAACAGGAGAAGATTGCACTTTGATGCTGGAAACAGTAGTAGCAGCTCAAAAGAGTCAATGCTTCTCTCAGTGTCTGCAATGTCCGATGTGTGTCGCTCTGTAGCTGTGAAGTAACTCACACACTGAAATGAGCTGGCAAGCTTTATCATGAAAGCAGCTAGGAAGAGTCCTCTGGAGCATGCTTGAAGCCGATGAGCCCAAGGGCACTACATGGCTTCGTATGCCTTTGGTCATGCTCACAGAAGCAGCCTGCAGTACAGGCTAGCCATAAAGCAGATGACTGAATGGGAAACAGGGTGAGGTGTAGCATATCTAATATGCTACACTAAATACCAATTTTAATATGTAAATGTAAATACATATATACTGATTTTAATGTAGGTTCTTTTTTGTATATTGATATGTAAAAGGTGTATTTGTATCTTAATATTAGGAAACTCTTCTAAAGACTTTTGACTGAAGCTCTAGGAACTACAGATCCACTGGTATTGGGTTCAATTGCATCCTTAATAATATTTAACTTTTTCAGCATTTTACTTCAATCTTAATATTTTTTAAAAATAAGGTTTTGATGAGTGGGAAAACAAAACCAACCAACACTGAAATCTTTAGACACACTTGGTGGTGCTGTTGGATAAGAAAAATGTAGAGGCATAACAACACAGTGAGAAGGATTGTTACAGCAAGTTAAATAAAATTAATAGAACGACAGCTTCATTCACCTCTGTCATATCCAATACTTCATTTCTTCTTTTGACATAAAGATTTTAAATTAGGCAGAATCGTAATTCCTGATGGCATGTATGCTCGATAACTCACACAAGGGATACAGATCTTTAACAAGAATTTCATGCCTCTGAAGACTGACAGTTAATGAGGCTATTATTTTCATTTTTAAATTGCCCAAATGTGAGATAGAAAATTGGTGGTTTCACATCTCTTACTGTCATCGTTCAGAGCAAATTTTATTCTTCATCTTTTAAAATCTTTTATAATATAAGGTGAACACCGAACTCATCATATGATTCAATACTATATTTTCTATTGCAATGAGTATTTCATTAAGCCAGTAACCTTGTTTCCCAGATATAAATGGTATATGTTTGAAAAAAAAAAAAAAAAAGATGAGCAAGATGAATACCTGATCAAATTGCTTTGGCTGATGTAATATCTTGACATTGAACTGCACGTTCAGAACCCTGCTATCATCTAATTTACCATCCTTCTTCAGAAATGTTCTTTTTCTAAAAGGTGCTCAGTGTGGCAGCTGTAAACAAAGTCTTCAATTTGGCCATCATCTCTGCTTAATGTAATTCAAGCTAAAGGCATTTAAAATTTTAGCAAAGCACCTCGGAATCTTCCATTATCTATGGAAAAGCATTTAGATGTCCATTTTAAAAGTTACCAAATAGACTAATTATGCAGTGGCTGATTTATAAAGAGGGGATAAATGAAATGTTTGAATTTTGAGGCATTGTGCTGAAGTTCTTTTTAATTTTAAAGGTCATTATTGTATTAACTCTTTCATCAGGTTTAGTGGATTTTGAACTTCTGGTCCTCCCACTGGGATTACATTATAGCACTTAATGTGAGGTCAGAAAAGATGTCAGAGATTTAGCAGGGATTTTCAATGACAAAAATGAAAGTTTTAGAATTGTACTTTGCTTCAAATAAAGGTCTCAGCAGCGGCACTCTTTGTCACATTGGTAGGCAGACACATCATTAGCATCTTTGACTTATAAGAATAGGAAGCCTGAGGGCCCAAATTTTGGCTCTTTACAGTTAAAAGATGATGGACTCAGACTGTGCCTGTGGCCAACTGCCATTTTCAATATAAGGGGCAGAGTAAGCTCACAGTGTATTTCCACCTTTCACCTTGGTGCCTTATGTGTAATTTTGTTTCATTTTTATTTGAGTTTTGTTCTTCAGATTCAAATCCTAAGTGAGATGCTGAGCATCTTTAACTCCCATTGAGATCAGCAGCATTTGTAAATGGAGAGTATGTTATCAGCACATTTTTAAATGCAGAGTATGTTATCAAGACCTCTTGGGATCTGATTCAAAGCCTTGCTGTGTTTGATTTATTTTAGATGTATTTGATTTGTAGTTTATTAAAAGAAATCTCTTCAAAGGTAATGGATAACACGCTTCAAAGACAAAATGCACTTGTGATCTCACAGAAGCAGCATGGTCTGTTGGGTAAGTATTAGCCTGGGAAACCAAGACTGGGATTTCGGGGTGTTTCCATCATCATTCATTGCCCTGCTCAACGGCCTGCAGCAAGTGGTTCCCTCACTAAGGCTTGTTTATTTTTTTTACATCTGTAAATACAGTCTGATGGTGAAAAGCTGCTGTAAAAGTTTATCATTGTTACCATGATCAAAAGGTGGTAGTGCTAGGGCAATGGACATGAAAAGAACCTTGAAACAGACATGAGAACCTTGCATGTTCTGTATTCCTTTACACACAGTTGTATCTAAATATGTCAGTGCTCAGTCTTATTCTCCTTTCTGCATAATTAGATATTTGCTAAGCATTTCCAAGCTAACTGTTGTATGTGAAAGCTTTTTCAAGAAGGTAAAAGTGAGTAGCAAGTCCAAACAATACAGAAATATACATTTCTTACTGTCCACATATTCTTTGTTCCTCATCCATTATTCAAACTGTTGTAGGAAAAGCTTGTATGTGTGACATGAGGCTAACAAAAATGTTGCAGAAGTCAGTCTTTTCAGATCCTAACACCTATTGTTTGGCACCTAAATCCATGTAAGTTGTTTTCTTCCATCCCTGGTAAACAGTCTCTTTTTCTAGCCGTTCTTTTAAATATCACAGTCATGGAGAATAGCTGCCTCTCTAGGGGATGTGTATGCTGCAGTTTGTACCTCAAAGCCCCAGAGTAAACATAAACATTTATGCTGTTATGTTGGTAATATAACTTCCCTACTCCAGCTGAGTATTCCCCTGATTATGCAGCTGAGAATCACATTAGCCCTTTCAGCCACAGCACCACACTGGGAGCTAGCAAGATCATGTTCAGCTGTTTTTAACTTGAAGGAACAGATTGTTAGGAAGTAACATGTCCTCAGCTTCCTTGATTTAGAGCCTGGGTAAGCCTCTGTGAAGTGAGAGTTTGGGGACCTCAGTGAGATCAAATGCAGCCATATTCTTGTCTAAATATGAAATATTTAATGCAGTATTACAGTTTAGCTTGCCTACTTAACATCATTTTGGGATGCTCACTTCTCCTACCACTGCAGGTAGCAGATATAGTCACTGGAGTGAGCAGAAAGTAATTGATAATTAAGTAGATAATGGGTGGTAGAAATGCACTGAAGAATACAGGAAGTATTTCCATGTCTGTCCTTTTTTCTACAGTGCATTTTCTTTTTGCTCTGTGACTTGATGCAGCCACTGCAACTGAAAAATTACCATGGAGCTTTAGTTTTATTAGAAGATGGAGGGCCAGGTTTTAGTGATTCTGTTCCTGCAGCCAGTGAAAACTATCCCCAAAGCTGCTGTAAGCAGTCTGGCAAGTTCATTACAGCGCAGAGGTGATCCAAAACTAAAAGTGAGCAGGGATTTTTCTCTCTCTTCTCATGCCTGAAACTGGGAAAAACTGGCATTGCTCTAAGAAAATATAAATGGCCAGTGTGTAGTTTTGCCAGGATTTTTTCCCCTTGCAAGGAAAGAAAAGAGAGTTCAGATACTATTCTTTTCATTGTTCGATAAAATGAAGACTTCAGATGTTTTGGTTTGTATAAGGGCTCCCCATTAAAAAAAAAAAAAACATAAAAACTGAACTGATAATCTAACTCCTTGATGGAGGGCCATTTTGCTGCCAGTGTATGCCAAGGGGACATCATGGTGCTCTGATTCAACACAGAGCCTTATGCCACCCTTTCAAGTTGGATGATAACATTAGTTGATATCTGTGTATCAGCTGATGCATGTATCTCACCTATGTTTTCCAGGTTTAGGCAGAGATGTCACAGAAAAGAAAGAAAGATCCTGACATATTTATACTGTTAGGTTCTTATCTAAACTCTACCTTTCTTTTATCTGCAGAACTATAAAAAATATCTGTGTGTTGCTTCAGCAATGTAATCCTCTCTAGCCTGCCATGGTCCTAATTTTTCCCCACCTCTTATTGCTTACTTATCCTTTCTCCCTAACTTGTACTGTCTGGGGGCTTGAGTAGCCATATCGTAAACTGCTCCAAGGAGCTGACTTAGCTAAGGACTAAACCACTTTTTTTTTTATTATTTATTTTTTATTTCTTCTTTTGCCAGGTGAATTTTCATCCATTCAGCTCCCCATAATGTTTCAATACATGATTACAGAAGACATACTGCCAGTGCAATGCAGTAGAATGAACAGCTGGGGATGGAAAAGGCAACTGAGATCACAGAAGTCTCAATTTAGATTTGTTGCAATGATTATGGATATGCACCTTTCATTTCCTGAATTTAAGCTGCTGCTGAGAGAATTCATCACTGGGGAACTGCTCAGGAAGCTGGATAAAAGCATTTTTAACCAGACCAGTTCATCATCCAGCTACATGAACCTCTGTGTTGGCAGTTAAAAGGTGACAGAAGCTAGAGGCAAGCAACTGGGAGAATGAAGGATGCTGCTACTTTAAAGACAGTGCCAGTTTATTTAGTTCTAAACTGGTATTGAAACTTTGTATGCTTTAATTTAAACTTACTTTAATAATCATAAAAAAACAACAAAAAAAATCTGCTTAGCTTTTTATAAACTAGTTTAAAACAGCACATTACTCTTGTTTTCGTTGAAACCATGTGTGTTCAGACAACACTTACACTTTTCCAGAGATATTCCATCCTGGCCATCCTTCACAACCTTCCCTCTTCTTAAACCTCTCCTCTTTGCCTTCTCAACTCCTCTAGATGCACAGAATGCAAGGAATGAAGTTGGAAAATATATAATGCATTTCTATGCTGTTATTATCTACTGATTTGCAAGATTTCAAGGCTGTTGTTCTTCAGTTCAGAGATATCCAGTTCTGATTGTCTCTAATCATATCAGTTGCCTTTGAATACTATTCAAACATGTACACATCTTACAATAAAGTGGAGATGACACTCAGTGCAAATCAAATGTGTGTGGAACTTGATGCCCAGATAGGAATATATCATTATTCTTGATAAACTTCTATCAGACTTGCAAACTCCAAAGAATATGATTACATGCTTTATAAAGTATTACTGAAAAAAAAAAAAAAAAAAAAGATGGTTTGTTCTTTTCTAAAATATTACAAACAACTGGAAATATTGCTTTTTCTGAATTATGCCTAGGACATTACAGTAAATGGTAATGTGGTGGCAAACTAGATTTATCCTATATCTTTCAGGCTTTTCTAAAATGAAACGTAACTGATCAAATTACATATTGTGAGTAAAACAGACTAACATGGGAACGTTTCTTTAAATAAATTTCTTCACTTTTCATTGTATTGGTTACTTCAAAGTAGGAAAATGTGAATGTTGTTTAAGGTCCACAGTCTCAGAATTTTACCAAATATGAATCATAAAATCGATTTTAACAGAAGTTATGTCCCTAATACATAAATTGGTTACAATCAGAAAATATTTAACTAACATTGAAAAAGGAATTAAAGTCTTTAATATGAATCCTGATACTGATACTAAGTCATTATACTTTTTCCATTTGAAAATTCATGATTTCTGATGAAATGGAAGAATGCAAAGTCACATTAAAAGTTATTTTCCTGGAAATTGAAAAGTTATGATTAGGACCAATATAGTAGACATGGAACTTTGCCATATTTTTCAAACTCTAACTAGGCACTTTAATATAGTTTTTCTCCTAGTTCTGTATTCACTAATTTTGTATTCACTGATTAAGCTTTTACTTTTTTTTTGAGCTACTTTGTAACTCTTTAGAAAGTTTATGGTTTAATTAAATTACCTTATTGATTAGTATGGAATAGTCTTCTAATATACTGCTTCTTTTAACTTACCTAAGTCTTTTACAGTTAACTTGATTTGTTATTTTTATTTAGTTACAAAACACCCTGCTAGCCTACGGCATATTTTATTTTCACTAGCATTCTTAGGTGAAAAAAGCATCAAGCAGTATAAAACCAGAAGTACATCTTTTATTACAGTGTCATCACTGGCATTTCAATAGCTACCAAAGGTGTCCAGCTCATTTCATAAGTAAATGGATTGGTACAATTTCTTTCTAACCAGGGAATTAAGTCACCAATATTTTACAGCTCTCACACATACAATGTTGTGAAAATTAAAAATATAATTTGTGCAAAAGTCCAATAAAAAGCTCTTCATAACATCTGATATCTGCATCCTGGCTTTAGAGATAAAGGAACTGAGCAGCATACTGTACAGCTAAGTACTGGAATATGAGTAAAAGGATGTATGTGTGTAAGACAGTCTCTGTTTTTTCAAATTAGCAGTAATGAGTTTTGCATCTTCATTCATGTTTCACCTTCAAAGAGCCAAAATAACCAGTCTTTATTTTAAGAATGGCTTTATAGAATCATAGAATCATAGAATGGTTAGGGTTGGAAGGGACCTTCAAAGGTCATCTAGTCCAACCCCACTGCAAGGAGCAGGGACATCCCTGACTAGATCAGGTTGCTCAGAGCCTCATCCAGCCCAGCCTTGAACGTTTCCAGGGATGGGGCCTCCACCATCTTTCTGGGCAACATGTTCCAGTGTTCTATAACTTGCATCGTAAATAATTTTTTCCTAATTTCTAATCTAAATCAACCCCACTCTATTTTAAAACCATTACCTCTCGTCCTATTGCAACAGGCCCTACTAAACAGCCTCTCCCCTTCTTTCTTGTAGGCCCCCTTGAGGTACTGGAAGACCGCTATCAGGTCTCCCTGGAGCCTCCTCTTCTCCAGGCTGAACAGCCCCAACTCTCTCAGCCTGTCCTCATAAGAGAGGTGCTCCAGCCCTTTGATCATCTTTGTGGCTCTCCTCTGGACCCTCTCCAATTGGTCCATGTCCTTCTTGTGTTGGGGGCTCCAGAACTGGACACAGTACTCCAGGTGGGGTCTCACCAGGGCAGAGTAGAGGGGCAGAATCACCTCCCTCGACCTGCTGGCCACACTTCTCTTGATGCAGCCCAGGATGTGGTTGGCCTTCTGGGCTGCAAGGGCGCATTGCCTGCTCATGTTAAGCTTCTCATCCACCAGCACTCCCAAGTCCTTCTCCTCCGGGCTGCTCTCAATCCATTCCCTGCCCAGCCTGTATTTGTGCCTGGGATTGCCATGACCCAGGTGCAGGACCTTGCACTTGGCCTGGTTGAACTTCATGAGGTTGGCACAGGCCCACCTCTCCAGCCTGTCAAGGTCCCTCTGGATGGCATCCCTCCCTTCCAGCGTGTCGATGGCACCGCACAGCTTGGTGTCGTCGGCGAACTTGCTGAGGGTGCACTCTATCCCACTGTCCATGTCGCCGACAAAGATGTTGAACAGGGCCGGGCCCAGCACGACCCCTGAGGGATGCCACTTGTGACCGGTCTCCACATGGACATTGAGCCGTTGACCACCGCTCTCTGAGTGCAGCCATCCAGCCAACTCCTTATCCACCGAGTGGTCCGTCCATCAAACCCATATCTCTCTAGTTTAGAGAGAAGGATGTCACGCGGGACAGTGTCAAAAGCTTTGCACAAGTCCAGGTAGATGATGTCAGTTGCTCGTCCCTTGTCCACCGATGCCGTCACCCCGTCATAGAAGGCCACCAAATTGGTCAAGCACGATCTGCCTTTGGTGAAGCCATGTTGGCTGTCACCAACCACCTCCTTGCTCTCCATGTGCCTTAGCATGGTTTCCAGGAGAATCTGCTCCATGACCTTGCCAGGCACAGAGGTGAGGCTGACCGGCCTGTAGTTACCCGGGTCTTCCTTATTCCCCTTTTTAAAAACTGGGGTTATGTTCCCTCTCTTCCAGTCATCGGGGACCTCACCATACCGCCACGACTTCTCAAATACAATAGCCAGTGGCTTGGCAACTTCATCCGCCAGTTCCCTCAGGACCCGCGGATGGATCTCATCAGGTCCCATGGACTTGTGCACCTTCAGGTTCCTCAGATGATCCCGAACCTGCTCTTCGAGTACAATGGGCAGTTCTTCATTCTCGCAGTCCCTGCTTGCACCTTCTACAGCTTGGGCGGTGGGACAGGAACTCTTGTCGCTGAAGACTGAGGCAAAAAAGTCATTGAGTATCTCAGCCTTCTCCATGTCCTGGGTAACCAGGACACCGGTTTCCTTCCAAAGGGGGCCTACATTTTGCTTGGACTTTCTTTTGTCCCCTACGTACCTATAGAAGCTTTTCTTTTTGCCTTTTATATCCTTGGCCAGATTCAATTCGTCAGGGCTTTAGCCTTCCTTACCTTATCCCTGGCCACTCGCACAGCCTCTTTGTAGTCCTCCCAGGCTACCTGTCCCCACTTCCACCCTCTATAGGCTTCCTTTTTCACTTTCAGCTGGTCCAGGAGCTCCTTGCTCATCCACGCTGGCCTCCTGGCCTTTTTGCCTGAGGGATGCACCTCTGCTGAGCTTGGAGGAGGTGCTCCTTGAATATGGACCAACTTTCCTGGGCCCCTCTTCCCTCCAGGGCCGCTTCCCATGGCACTTGGCCCATCAGGTCCCTGAAGAGGCCGAAGTCCGCCTTCCTGAAGTCTAGGGCAGAGAGCTTGCCATGTAGTTTCCTTGCCGCCCCGTGGATCTTGAACTCCACCATGTCATGGTCGCTGCAGCCAAGGCTGTCCTTTATTTTCACATCCCCCACCAGCCCCTCCCTGTTGGTGAGCACAAGGTCGAGCATGGCACCCCTCCTTGTCGGCTCCTCTATCGCCTTCAGGAGGAAGTTGTCATCCACGCATTCCAGGAACCTCCTGGACTGCCTGTGCCCTGCTGTGTTGTCTCTCCAACAGATGTCAGGGTGGTTGAAGTCCCCCATGAGGACCAGGGCCTGTGACCGTGAGGCTGCTCCTATCTGCCTATAGAGCACTTCATCCGCTCTGTCCTCCTGGCCAGGCAGCCTGTAACAGACCCCTACCGTAACATCTCCTGTCCGTCCCCATCCTCTAATCTTGACCCATAAGCTCTCTGTCAGTTCCTCCTCCATCCCCAGGCGGAGCTCCACACACTCCAGCCGGTTGCTGATGTAGAGAGCGACACCCCCTCCTCGTCTCCCCTTCCTGTCTTTTCTAAAAAGCCTATACCCCTCCATGTTGACGCTCCAGTCGTATGTGTCATCCCACCACGTCTCCATCATGCCAACGAGGTCATAGCCCTGCTCATGTGCAAGCATCTCCAGCTCTTCCTGTTTATTCCCCATGCTGCGTGCATTGGTATAGAGACACTTCGGGTGGGCCCCTGACAAAGCCGACTTGCTGGCTGGAGCGACATGCATGCCAGAGATCATTGAAGCCTTATCACTTAGATGTTTGTAAGCAGCACATAAATGCTAAAACCAAAGAATTTTCTACTATAAACTGGGAAAGTTATAATCTGTCAGTAAAAGCTCAATTCAGAATGTTAATAGCATCACTGAAGAATTTTGGTGAGAACCAACCGCTAGATCTCAGCTAGTCCAATCCCTGCTGAAAGCTTGTTTATGAATTAGATCAGATGGCCCATGGCCTTCCACCGCCTCTCTGAGCACAACTGGGACACAAACTCCAACTGTTTACTCAGGAACAGAGGGTAATACTGAGGCACAAATGGCTTCTTGGCAGGTGTTTGGAAAGTCCCTTAAAAAGTCTTTTGGTTATTAAATGTGTACATATACTTCTATAATCTTTATCTGTATAGAGAAGCCACTGCCACAATGGAGATGCTCCAAGGTCTTCCTTCCTCTGTTGGTGCTAGTATGCTTGTAACCTTGGATGGGTTCAGCCAACTTTTAGTGTTCAGCATGTACCTGTTCTTGTGGCTTCAGCAGGGCTAGAGGTCGGGACATTTTCACATGTTACCCCTCAGCAGATACTATCTTTTTCTTTATTTTTTTTTTTAATAACTACTTCTCCCTCCACACCCATGAGCAACTTATAGAAGATATTCACATAAACTTGCACAGAAATGTATTTTCTGACACTCCTTGCAGCCTCAGGTTGGGAAAGATGAGGAAGTCCCAGGAACTCCATTTAGACTGAGGACATCACTGTCCCTAGAGATAGCTGAATCAGCCAGGGCAAGGTATCATTTTTTTTTTCTAGTGCATCACCATCATCGCTGTGCTGACTTTACCATCTTCAAGCCCTTTTTTTTTTGCATGCCCTTGCTTGTAAGTTCACATGATAATGCTTTGTTCCTGTTTTTATGTCCTTCTTGTTGTGCCACTGGTTTCTGCAGCTTCCTGTGAGTTAAGAAGGAAACCCAGACTAAAGTCTATCTGCCACTCTAAGACTTTCTGCTGAGCAGGGGACTTCTTCAGGTCATTTTTTCCCCTGTCATGGTTCACAACCCTAGTGAGTCTGTCACATACCTCCTTCTCCCTTGCTGTGCTCCAGCGGTGTCCTTATGCATGGGTGTGCTCTGCCGTAGTTACAGCAAAGTTTTTGGAACTCACTGGATTTCAAACTACAGTTTTCTTGAAATTTACTCTTGGAAAATATCCTCACATATATAAATCAGAACCTTTCATACACAAAAATGTGTATTAGCTATATAGATATCGTCATTTTCTTCTGATCAATTTGCTCAGGTTTTTTGTTTGCTTGTTTAAAATGCCAATCTTATACCTTTTTATTTTAGAATCATAGAATGGTTAGGGTTGGAAGGGACCTTCAAAGGTCATCTAGTCAAACCCCACCTGCAGCAGTAATTTTATACAGCAAGTACTCTAGACTGGCTATTTTATACATTGTGTAATGATTTCTTTTCTTATTTCGCAGCTGCTTTAAGAAAAATAATAATTTAAAGTAGACAATTCCCTGACCTCTGTTGAAGTATCTAAGTTACATATGCAAAAAACCACTGAATTCTGAGCAGCAACAGCTGAGCAAATAATTTGAAATAAATGCCTTACTTAATTAATCCTTTCTATTTGCAAAATGTCTATAGGCAAATCATTATTTCCTCACATTAATTCAGTATTCAGGTTTGCTCAACAGTTTTTCACTTGATTGATTGAATGAGTGACTGGGAACAGTTCAAAGCACCTGTATATTGTTCAGTATTCAGCTTGACTGGCAATTAAAAAGCTGTTTATGATTGCTAACCCTTCCGTAGTTCCTCCTCATCAAACATCTCTTTGTGGCCTGTATAGCACAATGTCTGAGGACCTTGCAATCTTGTACATACTTATTCTTATAGTTTATGAACTCAAGAATTCTTTCTTTTTTCTCCATTTTATGGATGAGAAGCAGCACAGAAAAGCGAGGTTTTTTTAAAGGTGCTTAGGCATAGTTCAACTAAACCAGAGAAGTAACATCTCATCTGTTGCCAGCTTACTTCCTGGAAAATTCAGCAGCTAATAAATATTTTGGCTCCCAATATGATATAAAGGAGAGCCAAATGCCTAAGAAATGGATTTTCAGAGACCTGCAAGCTAAGCAGAGTCTATGTCAGTTAGGTAGGAGACAAATCCATACAGAAGGCCATAAATAAAAGCTGTGACTTACAATCCTTCCATTCCAGTCATCCAGAAAACAATTGATCCAACAAGTTTATGTCTAAGGAACTAATACCATTGAAAAAATGAGGGCACATCCATCTCTAGTAAGTACTATAGAAGCATAAAATGCCCACCTCTCTCTTGGGGATCAGTGGCAAGCTATTCATCGTTTCCAGATAGAAAATGTCTTCTATTTTCCAGAGGGACATCAGGGCTCTGAGGACACCAACAGGTCTCACTGTCCTTGACAAGCTTCACCCAGGTCATCCCTTCTCACGGCCCCAGCAGCTCATGACTGCCCTGTGTCAGGCATCCAGTTCCTGCCTGAGCTATGTGGTAGGTGTATTTATTTCCAGCCCAGCCTTTGCTTCCGTCTGCTCTTGCTTCTAACTCCCTTGGTTGGCCCTGGTCCATCACATGCTGTGTTGGGGGCTGTTGATAGACACCATTATCAGACCCTGGTACTGCATATTTTGCTCAGACCCTGCAGGGTTGTGCCCCGTCACTGAGGGCACTGCCCATGCTGGGGTCACCCTTCACTCCTGGCTTGTGCCCTTGGACAAACATGAGCAAATATCAACAAAACTGCAATACAATATACAGCTCTCTCTGCGAACTGGTAAGTGTAGCAGCTTTGCTTAAGACAGAAAAGCACACTGGCATGGGTCTTTTTTTTTCCTCTCCTCCTTCTCCTAACTTGCCACATTCTCTAATTGTCAATGCTGTCAGCATATTCAAGAAGCTCAGAAAGTAACCCATTTTCTGTAACAACTTTCCCCAGGGTAAGGAAAGAAAAAATCCTACTTGGTTCTCCTAAGGGCATATCCATGAAAAAAAAAAAATCCTGAGAGCTCTACTTCGCTGAACTGGACTAGAGAACTGCAGATTGTCTACTGTTTCCAAGCCACATTCCAGTGGTTTTCACCCAAATTACTGAAAGTTGTAAATTAGATAATTGTAAATTATCCACACCAGAAAATGGAGCTTGAAATTCTGAAAATATTTAGGAATTCAGATAACGTTGTATCTATAGTTTGGACAAGAGAACTCTAGAAATATAGAACAACAGAGAGAGATTTCTTATAGATGGGATTCATCTTGTTCACTCTTGAGCATAGGATTCACATTCAGTTTAAGGAAACAAAATTTAAATATTGACATTTAGACGTGTCCTTGTAATTTTATATGTTTACTTAAGCCTAAATGTGGAAAACTTCTTCAAATTGAGGTAAGGGTCCACGGGTTTGGAGGGGAGGTTGGTTTTTTTGTTGTTTGTTTGTTTTGTATTCTTCTCTGTGATCTAGGAAAAAAAAAGAAAAAAAAAAAAAAGGAGCTGGCATTTCTGTACTCCATATGGGTGGAATGTATAGTTTTACAAACACTTTCATGTTCATAGCTTGACAGCAATATACATTTATTTAGAGAAGAAATGTGCTTCTGTCTGTTAGCTTTTTTTTTTATGTTGCAGTTAATTGTGCACATTTATTGTTCTCCGTATGTTTAGCAAGGTCTCATAAATACAAGCTGGAAAGACTCCATTTTATGTTCACATCTTTATCTTGGTAGGCAAAAATGAGCAAATGTATAGATGTTATTAAAGAACTGTCTTGTTTATATCCTTATTGATAATTTCATACTTCTTCAAATAAATGTTTTTTGTGCTGACTATCAAGAAAGCTGGAGATCTTAAAATTATTCAATAAAGAAAACAAAAATAATTTAATTTCAGTGAAGATAGGGATGGATTGGTGACTCAGTAGACACATTGCAGTGACTCCAAATAAAATATTATGCGATGAATAAACCACAATCTTTCAGTATCCCCGGAATCAATAGATGTTATATTTTTTAGTCAAAGACTGGCTTCAAGAATATGTAATTCATTGCAAAAATTGCTTTTGAAACAATATTTGACATACACAACAATTAAAATGTGATAAACATTTCAGTATCAAATATAAGCTTGTACAATTAATTAGTCCAAATCCTCATATGAGATTCCAGTGAATTTCCCAAATGAATATTTTCGTTGCATGTGAAAGAAAGAAAAAGAAGCCTTAAATAAATCATGATGTTTTGGATAACTGCTGTAAAAAGATTACAATTCTAGTGCTTTATCTGTCTGTGTGTTTCTATCCTGTGATTCTAAATTTGTACTTCAGAGAGATTATTGTCTTACGAGTGATCTATTTTTCTTTCCTGAAAATACTGAGATATTTCTTTGATTAGGTTTTCCAAAGTTCTCTATTGTTCTTATTCTCTTGTTCAAAAATGAAAAGACTATACGAAGTCACTGTGATAAATCAAGTGAAGATTCCCTGTAGTAATTTGATTTCATGGATGTCTTAAATCTTGTAATGTGAAGTTTACATTGTGAATTCTTTCTCCCCAGTAAATCTGGGAAAAAAAAGGTGGAACATGGCTTTGCTGCAAGTAGGTTTTGCAACTCAGGTTCCTGAACAGAACTTTCCCTTTTTATTTTATATTTCGTCTTGAAAGTTGGTGGCTGTATACTTAGCTGATTCCCTCAGGAATCCAGTTCTTCATATGCATCATGAAGGAAACTTGAACTTAACAATTCCCAGCATTTTATTATTTTATTAGTAGGATTAATTAATCTACATGAGTTTTTTTTTTTTTTTTGCTCAGTATCCTGATTTCTCGATAAGTAAAGTGGTTCTTTTTTATCTCATATACATGTTGTGAAATAACTAGATGAAGATAGTGAAATGATTTCCACAACAAAGACACCTACACTAAAAAAAAAAAATATATATATATTGGAGGAAAAGAAAAAGGAAAGATTTCATAGCTATTATCTTGACAATTTTTAAAATTTAAGGTTCTAGAACTATGTATAGGCATTATAATATTGTACTGTTTAATACTAATCATGTCTACTAAAAGAATATAGGAAGAAAAAGAAACACAAAAGAGTAACAAAACTCTTAGAATTACCCAGCTGTAAAACGTATTTGTTAGACATAAATTACCAGCTCTATCTACAGTTACTGATTTTTCCATATCTGAAAGTTTTTCAATATTAGACACTATTTGTAACTATGAAAGAAAATCTTAGCTTAAAAAAAAGAAGTGTAAAAGTGTTGGGGTTTTTTGGTTGGTTGTTTTTGGTTTTGGTTTTTTGGGGTTTTTTTTTTTTTAGTTTTATTTTTAAATCCTATATTTGTTTCATTCTGTTCCAGTGAAGGTGAGCATACACAAGTGGTTTAGGAGCAGATCAGATGCCTAAAAAATGACCTTAAACACTTAGTGATATTTCAAGTTCTCTGGGATATCTCACATCTAAGACCTTCACCAAAAAAGAGGCAAAAAAAAAATGCACCAAACTTATGAGAGACTCTCACTGCCCTTGGCTAGTACCTTAAGCCTGAGTGAGATACTTCATCTCAAATGATGATTGAAGTAAATGAATTGTGCTCCTTCATTCTCTCACAAAGTTCCTAGAAATATTTGAATCACAGGCTATAAGAATCTCTTCTATTGTTAGAATAGAAAGCAACTAACATTTCAAAAATTTTGAAGAAAATACTGAACTTTGAGATTAAAAAAAAAAAGAGATAGCAAAATTCAGGTTTTTTTTTCACTTTTGTGAAAACATCTGAAAAATGCATGTGGGCCCACACAAGCTTGATCCTTCAGCCTTCATAGAAGTTGTTGCTAGATCACCGCCTTAATCTGTGTGAGGTGCAAAGGACAATGTTATTAGAGCATTCACTATTATCTTTATCCCACAATCCAGTGTGCGGCATCATCTGAGTACAAATAATAAATGTTTCAGGTAATAGTGGGAATTTTTAAAGTATTCTATAGGTAGGGAGACATCACTGTTTCTCTGAGAGACGCAGAGATATGCACAGATTGTTGCTAACTGGAATTACAGTATGAATTGCAGTAGGAAGCTGCATTTGACAGCATGATTTAAAAGTGTATTCTTCCCCAAACCCCTGATCAGTTGTTTGTTCAGATAAAAAGGGAATTTTTATTCTCACTGATAATACTGACAGGATTTAGGGCTCCAAAATTGTCATATCTTGTGGTCTTGTTCTGCATCTCTTGATATATGGTTGTGGTGGATTGACTGACTGGACACCAGGTGCCCACCAAAGCTGCTTTATCACTCCACCTTCTAAGCTGGAAAAGGGAGAGGAAATATGACTAAAGGCCCATGGGTTGAGAAAAGGGCATCTCCTCCCTCTCCTTCTTCACTGACCATGGTGTCTGCATAGTTGTTTCTCTCACATATTCTCACTCCTCCTCTCTTCAGCTGCAGTTGCACAGGTTTTTTTCCCCCTTGTTAAATATGTTATCACAGAGGTGCTAACATCATTGCTGATGGGTTTGGCATTGCCCAGTAGTAGATCTGTCTTGGAGTTGGCTGGCATTTGCTCTATGGGACACAGGGGAAGCTTCTAGCAGCTTCTCACAGAAGCCACTCCTGTAGCCCCTCACAGAAGCCACTCCTGTAGCCCCTTCACTACCAAAACCTTGCCATGCAAACTCAATACAATGGTATATTTTGGAAAGATTCACATAATTATCTGTTTTCATTAATCAAAAAGCTATTATTGTTCCTGTTATGAGTCTGATTCTAGTTTCTAAAGCAGCAGAAAACAAAACAACACAAACCAGTAGAAAATCAACCCTTTTTATCAATTTTGGAATCAGGAAAAAAAACTTATGTGAAATCATCATTTTTTTTTTTAAATCTCTGATTTGTAAGCCAATATAATCCTTCAAACTTGCTGGCTGTTGTGGGTTAACCCTGATGGGCAATTACGCACCAGACAGCTGCTCGGTCACTTTCCGCCTACACCCTCTGTGGAAGGGTAAAAGAGGAAAGGAAGAGTAAAAGCAAGAAAACTTGGAGGTCAAGGTTAAAAAAAAATAATAAGAAGAAAATAAAGTTTAATAAATGAAGAGTAGGTGGAAAAAGAGAGTGTTCTGGTTTTGTTAGTGAGGGGGGGCCTAAGGTGGTAGCTTCTGTAGGAAACTGCTAGAAGTCGCTCCCCTTTGTTCAGTGGACTCGGCCGGGCCTAGGGCGGACCTGCTGCTGGCCAAGGCCGAGCCAATTGGTAGCAGAATGTCCCGTGATAACGCCTCTGCGATAACGTATTTAAGTAGGGGAAAACAGGAAAAAGAGAAGGAGAAGATGTGAAGCAGCTGAGCAGGGGGCAGAAAGGGGGAGGCGCGAGCCTCATGGGCCTTGCAGGCCTCACCCTCTGGCCTCCCGCCGGGCAGCTGACTGGGCCCAACTCGGCCCGGCCCGGCTGCAAGAAGTGGAGAGGAGATGAGAAGTGAATAAGATGTAAAAAGGATCCTGAGAGACGTCTGCCAGCCTGTTGTGAGGAACGGCTGCAGACGCCAAGGTCAGTGAAGAAGGAGGGGGAGGAGTAATGCGGCTCCTGGCCAAGATTCCTCTGCAACTCGTGGTGAAGACCATGGTGGAGCGGGTTGTCCCCCTGCAGCCCATGGAGGTCCACGGAGGGGCAGAGATCCACCTGCAGCCCGTGGAGGACCCCACGCCAGAGCAGGTGGAGGCCTGAAGGAGGCTGTGGCCCGTGGAGGGCCCGCTGGGACAGCTGTTCTAGAGGGACTGCACCCCGTGGAAGAGATGACCCACGCCGGAGCAGTTTCACGAAGGACTGTGGCCCGTGGGAGGGACCCCACGCTGGAGCAGAGGAGGAATGCGAGGAGTTCTTCCCCTGACGATGATACAGCGGCGTAAAACAACGCGTGATGAACTGACCGCGACCCCCATTCCCTTTTCCCCCCCGTGCCACTCGGGAGGGGAAGGTAGTAGAGATAATGTTAAGCCTGGGAAGAGGGAGGGGTGGGGGGGAGGTTATCTTGTTCCCTGTCTCATTCTCCTGCTAATTTTAGAAATAAATGAATAGTTTTCCCCAAGTCGAGTCTGTTTTTGCCCGTGACGGTAACTTTAAGGATTTCTCCCCGTCCTTATCTCAAACCTTGAGCTGTTTTTTCTTATATCATCTCCTCCTATTCTCTCGGAGGGTGGGGGGAGCGAGAGACAGACTGCGTAGTCTGGTCCTGATCAGGGCTGAACTACGACAGAGAGAAATAAAAGAAAACCAAGCAAGTGATGTAAAGGTAATGACTCACCATCTTCCACGGGTAGACTGGTGCCCAGTCAGCTCCTGAGCAAAAGATGGCTAACCCCTTTGAAGCCCCCTCTTTTTGCTTTTACCATAGAGCATGATGTTATGTGGTATGGAGCATCTTTTTGATTAGTTCAGATTATCTGCCTGATTGTGTCTTCTCCCAATATATTGTGCACCCCTGAGTCTATTCACTAATGGGTGAGAGTGAGGAACAGAAAATACCTTGATGCTGTGCAAACACTGTTCAGCAAAAGCTATAACGTTTGTATGTTATCAGTACTGTTTCAGTGACAAATCTAAAACACTGCACCGTATGAGCTTCTATGAGGAAAGCTAACACGGTGTTCTCCAGGCCCAATACACTGCTATATTTCTTCATGGCTTCTGGCAAGCAGATTTGCCAATACTTAGACTGGAAATTTCTATGTCAGTCACAGGAGTTAGGCTCTGATACTTTTGCTTTCTGTTTAAATCTGTGTACCTGATTTTGTCAGGCTTTTAAAAAATTTTTCAGCCAACCTACTATGGTAACACATTGTTATTTAAATAAAAATTTGAGGCAGCTTAAGGAACCTTCAAATTAAATTTTAAAAGTAAAAGGAAAGATTAGCTTACTGGAGGCAGGGGGAAACAGAAGAGGAACCTATATACTCACACCATCTGCTATTTTTCTAATGTAGCCAGAGGTGAACCATTTAGGATTGATTCAGAGAACCTAAAACTGGGAGACATAGTTTTCTCAATATTTTCAGTGTGGAAAAAGGAGAGATGTAGATACTCCAGGCAGTTATGAAGAGCACCTGAATTAGAAGCTTGAAGTTACACACTTGGCTTAATTGCTATAATTGCAAATTGCAACTTCAAATACCTCTTAAATTACTATTAATTCATTTTTACTCTCCACATTAACTTGAGTTTGGGACTTCTCTCTGATATTTTCTTCTGATATATCTTTATAAGAATACTGTACTACAAAGGGCTATGCTGTAGTATGCTTTGATACTTCTTCTTGTGCCACAAAGATTTCTTGAAGGCAACTGGTTTTGTCTGCTTCTGGAACCATTAAAAGTGTCTACATTGTGCTCTCAGACTGGCATTACAACAGAAAAAAAAAAAAAAGACAGAAAGCAATGATGACTCAGACTCATTTCAAAATTCTGAATTTAGCTAAGAGTCACTTTAAATAGTAAATCTGACTAGTCTATCTTCTGTGCAACAGTATGAAAAATTGTACAAGAAATGAGCAACACTTAACTGAAAGGGGATATATTTCTACACATAAAACCCATGCTCAAATTTGATCCTGTTGCTGCACAGTAACATAAATGGAACAGACACAACATGAAAGGAAATTTGGCTTTTTTACTTGTATCATTTGGAAGAGAATGGCCATCTTTCCACTGCACATAAAATTCTGTAAAATCTGTATATTTCAATACACTTAGTGCTGTCTGGATAATTACAGAAGGAATAATTATTTGACATAAAACTTAGTCAATAAAATTATTAGAACTGTTAGGAATATTTTCAATTGTATGAAATTACTTGAATACATGTTATTCATTTGAACTTTCTGTCTATGCATGTTCTGGAATCTCATAATGAATGAAGATTTAGTTTCCAGCTCCTCTTCAGTCAATATATTGTATGAGAGCCTTTAGTCCGGATAAGGTGAAGCAGGGACTCAAAACAAAGACTGGAACAAAAGTTATCCTCTATGCTAGGTCAGTGTCCATGAATAATCATTATGATCTCTTTTTTTTTTTTTTTGTGGAAAAAAAAAGATTTCATTACAGAATTATCTTGATAATATAAGTATTATTACACTAATATATTCTCCCTCCTTCTTCACTTCCATCTAAGTGCTGATATTACTGTATCTACTGTCTTCATATCTCAGGTTTGCATGTTTTTTTTTCCTACTATAGAACTATGGAACAGCTCTATGAAAATAATGGAAAGAGTTAAATAAACCAAATAAAACGTGATTTCATTGAAAGAATTTATCTTTAGGTTTGTAATCAATAAAATAAAATTTAAATAAAAGTGACTAAGAGATGAGCTGAGAGGTGAGTGATGCATTGTTTTTTCAACATGCGTTTACCTTCCGTGAATATATGAAATGGAATAGCTGCCCCTTCTGTTACTGCTCCTGATCTTAAGTGTATGTCCTTGATGCACAGTGGTGAAATATCAAATTTAGTTCTAGTTTAGCTAACCTGGTTACTGGAAAACACATTATTCCTGGCAGCAGGTTTATTTAATCCAGTTCCTAGATGTAAACTATGCTGGATTAGCTTTACTGCGCACTGCGTAATGTAGAAAGTCATATCCAGAGAGGGCAGGAGACAACAGCATAAGGAAAAGTAACCTCTTCCTTCCAGTTTACATTAATTTCAACTGTTCATTACTCACAATGCATTGGCATGATTTTTTTTTCTTTTAAATAAGTTTTAGCAGGCTGTGGTCTGTGGGTTTCTGTAGAGTCTCTTTTGATTTACCCCAGTGTCAATGAAAGAACGATAATGTTACTTGGCTTTCCTGAGACACGTAGTCAAAAGATGTAATAATAAAGATGAATGGATGCATTGTTTTATGGCTGCTACTATGTCACCAGACAAGGGCTTTGAGTCAACTCAGATAGCACCATTGTGAGAGGAAAAAAAAACCTCTGTATCTTGATCCATCTTTACTTGAAAAGGAAATAAAATTGCTGCATAAATCTCCTGTTGCCAAAAACAGAATTATAGTAACAGAATCTGCAAGTATCTTGTCACAGTTCGCTAGCAAATTACTGTGGGTGACCATGTTTGCTTTCTCCAGGAGATGTCACTCAAGAGAGTGGTAAATGTACATTTCAGAAGTTTGCAGTGAGAATGGTCAGAATGAACAGCAACATAAAGCTCTCTTCACTCCAAAAATGCCTTGGCCTGTTGCAATAACATTACTGCAATACGTATGTGTCAGGAGCGAGGAGCACAGTTTTCAGTTCTGTTCCTCTGTAAAATACACTTGTCTGCACCATTCCATTAATGAGTCATCATTTATTTACATGCACAAGAGAATAATGCTCCAAAGGAGTTCAAACCCTGAAGAGAGAGAGATTTGAGTAAAAGGACAATTAGAACAGGAATTATTGCAGCCTGAAGGAAACAGATACTGCTGGCAATTTACTACATACGCAATTTACATACCGATTTATGTTACTGTTGCATTAAAAGAAGTAGTCTGTATATATTTGGTAGTGTTTCATGTTCCCAGGCATTCAAATCAGACTCAGCAACAACTTTCAGACAGAAAACAGATTTTTTTTTTTTTTCCTTCTGAAGAGAAGGCAAGGCAAGGCAAAAAGCAATGGGAAGGGAAAGGAGAAAGGGAATTAAAACAAAGGAAAAAAAATAGGGGGAAAAGGGGAAAAAAGGGGAGAATGGGGGAAAAAGGAAAAAAAAAAAGGAAAGATGGGACAGGAAGTATGAAATACTGAAGTGCAAGAACACAAATATGGTTAAGGATTTTTTTATCTATTGCATCTTCCATAGCACTCTCAGGAAACCTTTACTTTGAGCACGCATTAGAGAGAAACTTCATTATTTAATAGCTGAAAAGTATTAGAAAGAAACTGTGTGAAGGAACAAAGATAGAGTGTTAGGAGGAAGCAAAGAAAAACAATGGGGAATGAAAGAAGCAGAAAAAAAGGAAAAACAGAGTTAAGGTTTGTTGTGGAGGTTCTCCAGAGAACAAGGACACTGGGCCAAGAAAAGTGCAGTAGAGATTTTGCCCAGTCATGAATACAGATATAGAAGAGGATTAAAGTTCTCAGAAAGTAAAAGGAGATTAATTGAGAGCCAGTAAATAAGCATAAATGAACCATCTTTGGATGGATAATATCACGTGGAGAAAAGTCTACCCTATTGATCTCAGATTCTCTGTTAGCTCAAGTGCGAAGAGTCTGGGTTATTGATTTGTAAGCTCCAGTCTTGGTGAAGAACAAAGATTAACATATAAATTTCTACTTTTTTAGGACTAACATTCATAGCCCAGCATGAAATATTATCACACAAAAATAAAGAGCTACAACTATACTGGTAAACAGAAGAATGTCAGGGATCCATTCCCTGATTCTGCAGTTAACTGAGATGGTTTGGCTGTATTCACACTGTTAAAATCTCTAAGCTGCCAAAATAGTGCACTTGAGGGCTATTTTGAATACTGTGTGCTGGCTTAAAACTTTTTGAGAGGCTGATGCTTGACCCAGATCAAAACTTTGTCAAGGACTATTTTAACTGTTAACTGTACTGACAAATGGATTCCCCACTGCTGTTTACTTTCCCAGAACAGACAAAAACACTTTGTAAAATAATTAAGTACAGAGCCAAACAGTGAGAGTAAGTTTACTGGTTAAAATTGTAGAACTATAAAATTATATAGTTATATGATTCTTATAGATATACATAGGTTTTTTTTTTTTGCCTGAGGGAATTTTAGGTGTCACCATTAAGCTTTAAGTAAAAAATTCTTAAAACAAAATTACCAAATGATGTTCACTGATTCAGCAAAAACTTGTATGTAAAGCCTCTTAGTAGATTACATGTGTGGTGAAGTAGAATTGTATGAAAAGATGAATGCAAAGACAAAATAGAGATTTTAGGTTTTAATTAAGCTCTACATTTGGCTAGTTATTTTTTTGGAAAATATACATTTACTTGGTCATCTATAACATATTTAAGATGGTCACACATAAATATATTCATACCCATAGCCACATAAATGTATCTTGAACAGCCCAGGCATGTGGTTAATGGTTTAGTGTAAAATAAAATATGAAACTATCAGTGGTGTCTAACTTTCCAAAGCTGTTGCTGGATGTCTTTTTAGGCATGCTGCACAGTATGATAATGTACCTTATCTTCGACTATTTTCTGTGAGGCATGGTTATACTAAGAGACAATCAGGCATTCTACAGGAATAAATCCTAGCAAAGTTGAAGTAGTCACACTCTCTAGAGAAATAGTTATCAAAGATTATAGACTAATCTGGCAAGTTGTGGGTAGAAAGTGAAATTTCAGCTTCTGGAACCCTCATGCTGTGAATGGACTGGCTCCAGGAACCCTGCTAATGAATCTGCTTTGTAAAAATCCAGTATATCTTAAATCTTTATATATATTTCAAATCTATTGTTAAAATATAAAATTTAATTAACAGTAGGTATCTTGGAAGAAATACAAATTAAAAAAAATATCCTTTTTACTTTTACACAGAAGGACTATGTGCCCTGCCCATGGAGGTTATCACACCTCAGCTCTGAAAAACTCAGCAAAAAATATGTCACATAACTTGTAATTTCCTTCAATGTATTTCTTATTTAATTTTACTGTCTATAAAGTCTACAGATTTTTTTCCATTCTTTATTTAGCCTAAAAAAAAAAGAAAAATCAGTATTGGAGACTGAAAACTGAAAAATCAGTATTGGATAATATTTGTCCGTACTGTAAATTACTAATATCTGAATGATTATGAGTGTTAGAGGTTATAGCTTTTGTTATATTCTAAACTAATCTAACTCTTTTCTTTGAGTGCAAGAAAAAAAATGAAAACTATCAAGAGAATCAGTCTTATATAGAGTGCTAATTGCTTATAAAATAACATAAACATCATAAGAAATACAAATCTTCTTTAAGCGCCATAGGCTAGCTCCATTAGATTAATGAGCCAACAGCTCTAACTTTGATGCTTCTCCTAATTATGCATGATTTGTCATTTTTTTTCAGAAGAAAGACATGTAACTAGTTAGGTACAAAATGTCATCTATAGGTCATTGACAGCAAGGAAGATCACCGCTCACTTGGTTTAGTCCTCAGGCAAAATTATTACTCCTCTGGGATTACCTCCAAATGTCGTTATTGAATAAAAAAGAACAGCTGCAGTAGTAATATTATTTAAAAAAAAAAAAAGAGAACCACACCACACACAAACTCTTTCCTTTTACTCATATACAGAATTATTTACCTGACCTTGACCTGTGGTATCCTGAGATACCACAAATTAAAGATGTCCTTTTAAATACAGAAAATAAAAGCATGTTACAAAGTCTGAAGTGTTCCATAAAGCTCTGAAACACTGGTGCTAACTGCTGAAGTACCCCAGTAAAAAACTTACTTGAAAGTTCCCCCATTTCAATCTGATGAATACCCACTTTCAACTCCCAAATTACAGGCTTGAAATTACAGTTTCCACTTCCTTTACAAAATGTGAAACTGCAACATCTTCTGAAACATTTGTAAGTTTTCAATTTGCTTTAGGTCCTGATCAAACTGCCACTGATTTCAAGGCCCTAGTTTGGAAAAATGAAGGACTGATTAGTAAAGCCGTCATTATACAGCTGTTAGCCTGTTAGATTACCTTTAACTTGTGGAAAAGTCACTGAAAGAAAGTTATTTCAATTGTATATCTCATGATACCAAAGACTAAAGCTGGTTTAGTCTAGCTGTTTTTTCTATAAATGAGAAGAAACGCTATCTCTTGTAGCTTGCAAGGAGATAAAAACCATTGTCAGGTATTATCTCAGTTTGATTTATTCTCCTTTTTCCAAATATAAAAGCTTAGATTCTTGATAGAGCAGTGCTAGTTAGACAATCTATAGGCTTTTAAAAACAATGCAGTTGTTGAGCTGACTAGAATACAAAATTTACATTCAGCACCGTAGTGTGAGGTATTAAGACGCACTTTTATTTTAAATTGTGATGGAAAGTTAAAAATACTTTAATTTATTCTTTTTGTGAAGCAAATATGTGATTTATCTTGCAAAGAGGTTTTGTTTGGATTAAGTCTTAAATTTTTGTTTTGTCTTCATCACTAAATTATACTATATTTCATAGATGTTGGAGCAATAAAATTGAAATGAAACTTCGACAATATACTGTTGGCAATTATGATAAAATTGATATGTTGCAGCAAAATATTTTAATTTCATGGGGTAAGCATTTTCTGTCAGAAAGTAGGTTGATCACAAAGATATGAAACAGCTCTATTATTTCTTAACTGTTATCACCCCAAAGAGAGTCCCTGTTTATTTTATGGTCTGCAGTTAAGCATATAAAGGAAAATTTGCTTTTTTTTTTTTTTCTCTTCTTTTTTTTTAAAATGCATTTTACCAAATGGAACAGAATAGGGAAGAGAACAACCTTGTGGAGAGTTTTCTAGCTTCTAAATTCAATAACAGGTTACTATCCAGGAGACTTGCAGTAAATTTTACTCCTGAGGTTCTGTCACTTCGGGCTCCATTGCTGTGTATCTGTTTACCCCAAACTTCATTTCTGCTCTACCTCATAGGAAGCTGATACAGAGACCACATAACCACAGATGTCTTGCCAAACCAAGCAAAACCTAACTGCTCAACTGGACTGCAATAATGTATGCATGTAGAGGAATTCTCATTCATTGGATCTATGACACGCCCGGGCAAATAAATAACAATAAAGTCACCCCAGAGGAAGACTTGGAATTCAGTCCTTCCAGTATTTAGAAATGACAGAATAACTTGTTGTTCTCTCTCTGGTCTTGAGTAGTCAGACAGTTTCTCTTAGTGGGAGATGCAAAAAGGAAATTTTGGAGAAATTCAAAGGACTGATTATCATTTAAATTTACCCTTAAACACATGTAATATAAACATTAGAGACTGATTTCTACATCCTTAGATCAGAAATGTCCCAAGTACGGATGATTTATTTTAAATATAGAATAAAAAATAAATCAGACCTTATTTACACTGAAGCAGATTTTCTAATGCTATGTTCTTGCCAGTCAACCACAGGCAAGCCACTGTAACATGTACAACACAAAGATGTCTAGGGCATTCAATGACAAATCTCTTCCTGAAATCTTCTGAAGTCCCATGTAACATGGGATCAAATAAGATTTTAAGTGGCCTGAAGGCATAGTTATACCAAGGATATTTTTCTGTTTTTCCCAGTGTGTCTAGAAATTTGGCTTCTTGGGCAAGGTATATATTATCATTTTCAGGAGATACTCCAAGTTCCCATGCAAAAGCTTTGGAAAGGACTATGGAATTTTATTTGCAATGTGAGTTAAGAATGAAATTCAAACTTGTCCTGTGGTTACAATTATGATGTAGCTAGGTATCAAGTCTGTGCCTGCTTGCCCAGCCAGTGTCATTAATTTTCTAGGTGGTCCATTCATTGATGACCAGTTTGAGACTGAATTCCTAGCCATTGTCACAACAAAGCATTTGATTAGTGGTTATGGTTCTCCTCATAAGAATCCCAAAGATTCTTGCAGGCAGCTCCTGCTTTGTCCAGACCAATTAATGGGTATCATTTGTATGCTTCAGTGAGCTGGATAGAGAATCTGACCATCCCAGAGATTTGCCCAACTAATTTCTGCTGTATAACTGAGCAAATGTAGACAGGGCACTTGTAAATACTCAGTAGAAACTCTCCTGCAGATACAGAAATGGTCACCTAGGACAGTGTTTTGTACATAGAAAGTCTTTTTTCTGTGTTTTCTCATATTGCACAGCAGCAGTTTTTATTGTAGATAATCTGGAAGTTCAGAGATTTCCGTTTGTCTTTAATAGCTACTTCATGCACTTAATTTATTTTCTGCATTCCTTTGTGGTGATTCAACTGTTCTACACCTAGGAATATATATTTGAAGTGCTGTTCTTTAGCTAGAACTTTCTGATACTCAGAGGTGACTTTTATCCACTGGGAAAAGAGATGGAAGTGAGACAAAAAAGCACTGCATAGCAAGCTTCAGACCACAGACTGGAATTCTCTGCTGCATGACAATGCAAAGACTGATATGATCAGCTAGAGAATTTTTATGATCCTAATGAAGAGCCAAGGAAACGATTTGCCAACCTGTAGCCTGACTTCAGCAGGATGCCAAAGGCTTGCAAATCAGTTTAGCATCTGCCCTTTGAAAATTTAATCAGGGAATTACAAGTGTTGGTAAATTAGGGTCTGATCTTGCTGACCTTTACATCAATGAGAGTTTTACTGTTGAGTTAATTGGAAGCGGAACTAGATCCTCTGTATTTCAAGGTATCATATGTAACTGCATGTTGTGAACAAACACAAACTTTTCTCTGCCTGCTTTAAAACTGACTGTTTTCTTGGTAAGTCACCAAGCAATATTTTGTTTTGGAGTGTCAACTTTGTTTACATTCTGCGGTGAATCCAAAAAGTAGTAAGACAGCCAAAACCTTCAATCTCCATTCTTCTCCATAAAATAACTTACTGATGAATGAGAACATACCTGAATGAAGTTCAAGAATTATCACAGGTAGAGACCACAGAAGGAATGAGTAAAGGAAAATAAAAATAAAATATATACATTGTCCTTATTTTTCTATAATCTTGTTTTCCACATGTTCATGTAACTTTCAGCTTGATTAAATCTCTTTTCTCTGATGGACTATATGTTATAATACATTGCATCAGCTCCCTTAGCTGTGGCACATAATGAAACCTTGATTCTACTACCTTCTTTACATAAGTGGGCTTGAGGGTGGCAAACAGTGCAGTTTTTACCACTCTTTAAAGTCTTACACTTCAACGCTGAAATGATAGTTGTGTTTTGACCGTCAAGAGACAGCACATTAGTTAAGAAAGCAGATGGAGTAGGAGTTTCAGGGGATTTGTTTGCCGTGGTGCAGAGTTATGATACACTATTAACTTTACCTATTTTTAAAAGGAAAAAATAAAGCTAGAATTTTGAGAGGCACTCCGTATGTGTGATTGGAGGTCACTGATGCAATTGCTGGAGCAGTCTTCTTCACTGAGCTTGAACTTGATTTGGAGAGTATTGTGCTCTCCTGTCTGAGGCATCAGATAGGTTGTCTGTGACCTGGCCTAGCTCAGAAAATGTAGAATATTGTCTCTTCACAATAAAGGGAGTAGTTGTACTCATAGATGGTATGTACAAGGCAGTTTGTGTATTCGGAGTATATAGTAGGCCCTAACATTGCTACACTTGCTTTGACTATCTCCATTAACTGTTTCTGCAAAGGTAGAAAAGAGGGACAGAAAGATGAATGTTGATTCCATCTATGCATTGCAAGAAGCCAGAGTCGGGACAAAACACAACTTTTGTTGCAGCTTTAAGGAGGGACAGTTACCCTCCTCCCTTGCAAGCCAATTGTTCTGTTTTTCTGTAATCTAAAGTAAAAGTCCTGGTTGTGAACAGGAGCTGAGATACTGTTGATTCCTTTGACATTCCCTTCAAATGGAGGATTTTTATAGGATCCAAATCAATTGAAGCCCAAGTGAATCAGCTGTAAAAACTGCTTCATATTTTGTAATCTTTAAAATGAATGCACTGACAAATATCTGGGTTTAAAAGGAGTCAGAAATGATCTTGCATTTATTTAGAATTGTACACAATGTGTTAGCGAAAGCAATCAATACCTAATTACTAGTCTATTTCTCAGACAACAGTCCCCTTTATTTTAATGTTTTCTGCAGAGAAAAACCACTTGCTACATGACCTGGTGCACTTGTTTTGATAGCTCTGCTTCAAACAAGACAGTGAACATCATGCTCCAAGAATAGCCTCCATCCTCAGAAAAGCCCCAACAAGCTACAGAAAAGATGAAGTTCTAAAGTTGCACTTAAATGCTAGGCATAACAAAACTCAAAAAATCACCAGTACTTTGTGGTAAGAGTGTTCATGCAAAACCAGCTGCTATTCAGAGCTCACATTTGCTTTTTTTGCTCTCTCCAGAGTACCATGAGCACTCCACTGAAATCTGTGTAGCCAAGTAGTGCATTTCATTCTATGCACTAAATAGCATGCAAACATAGACTACCTCATACTGTATATAACATTTAGGCACACTGTACACAGATCCTTTTGTGGTCTGGTTTCTGACCAGTGCTTTTACAGCTCAGATGCTGAGCTCTGGGGGCCTGGTTTAGCAAAGTCCTGAGAATTTTTTTTTTATGTAGATCTGAAAAGGGCAGGAGAGTTTTTGTTTCTGCTTGCACATATACTTTGAAAGCTGAATTAAAATGATTGGCCAGGAATATTGATTTCTAACAGACTCAATGGTCAGATTCAGTTTTCAGGAAGTGAAAGATCTGAGGGTTCTGTCCTGGACTGATTGTCCAGATCATGGTGGTAATTTGTATAACACTCAACAACACCATCATACAGTGATAGATAAGGAACTGCATCTATGGACCAGAGACTCACTGTGTGAGACATACTAAAAATATAGTTTAAACAAAAACTAAAAATTGTTTCTGCTACTGACTTCTGAGAGAAGTTTCATGACAAGCCTCAGACCCTGACATAGGCCTTTTCCTGTCCATCAAATATATATATATGTATATATATTTTTAAATCAATTTTTAATGTATTTGGAAAATATATACTACAAGGGTACATTAGGGTACAGAAAAGAACAGGATTTTAGTGTACGTAACTGCATTTAAAAAAATGTTTCATTTCTTATTCTCTGTCACGTAATGACATTTATATTAGAGGAGTGTGGTAGATGTTTCAGTTTCTTTGTATAGTTACATGTTATCAAGTATTTAGGCAGTGAACACACAGTGGATTCACAATTCTATAAGTTTTATTCATGTCACCTGCAAAAGTTTTCACAGTGAACTCTGGTTTGTTTGGTTCCCCTTTTAGCTTTGAGTACTGCTTCTGAAGTACATTCACACTAACATTTTTTTTAAACACTACTGCCAGACAGTTCATAAACAGAGAAGGATTTCCAAGGCCTTTGCAGAATTAAGTCCTACCTGAGCAAACCTAGTGATGAGATGCAGATTAATTCCATCTAGCTTTTTAAAATAAATCTAGACTCACAAGTCAGTAGTCTTGTTCATGAATTCACTACCCCAATAAGTCCAGAGACAATGAGAATCATCTCTAGAGCCAGCTTTGGATTTAAGTTTCTATTTTAGAAGCCAAATCACAATAGAAGGAGCTGCAAGTAATTCTGTAGCTAACTTAAGCATGTCAGCAAAATGCAGTCAGAGGTTAATCTGTGACAAGGAATCAAGGTTTAAGTATAGATCAGCTTGTACATAGAATCATAGAATGGTTAGAGTTGGAAGGGACCTTAAAGGTCCAACCCCCCTGCAAGGAGCAGGGACATCCCTGACTAGATCAGGTTGCTCAGAGCCTCATCCAGCCTGACCTTGAACGTTTCCAGGGATGGGGCCTCCACCACCTCTCTGGGCAACCTGTTCCAGTGTTCTACAAACCTCATTGTAAATTTTTTTTTTCCTAATATCCAAACTAAATCTACCTCCCTCTATCTTAAAACCATTACCCCTCATCCTATCACAACAGGCACTACTAAACAGCCTTTCCCCATCTTTCTTGTAGGCCCCTTTGAGGTACTGGAAGACCACTATAAGGTCTCCCCGGAGCCTCCTCTTCTCCAGGCTGAACAGCCCCAAATCTCTCAGCCTGTCCTCATAGGAAAGGTGCTCCAGCCCTTTTATCATTTTTGTGGCCCTCCTCTGGACCCTCTCCAATTGGTCCATGTCCTTCTTGTGTTGGGGGCTCCAGAACTGGACACAGTACTCCAGGTGGGGTCTCACCAGGGCAGAGTAGAGGGGCAGAATCACCTCCCTCGACCTGCTGGCACACACTTCTCTTGATGCATCCCAGGATGTGGTTGGCCTTCTGGGCCGCAAGGGCACATTGCTGGCTCATGTTGAGCTTCTCGTCCACCAGCACTCCCAAGTCCTTCTCCTCAGGGCTGCTCTCAATCCATTCCCCGCCCAGCCTGTATTTGTGCCTGGGATTGCCATGACCCAGGTGCAGGACCTTGCACTTGGCCTGGTTGAACTTCATGAGGTTGGCACAGGCCCACCTCTCCAGCCTGTCAAGGTCCCTCTGGATGGCATCCCTCCCTTCCAGTGTGTTGACGGCACCACACAGCTTGGTGTCATCGGCGAATCTGCTGACGGTGCACTCTATCCCACTGTCCATGTCACCGACAAAGATGTTGAACAAGGCCAGGCCCAACACAGACCCCTGAGGGACGCCACTCGTGACTGGTCTCCACATGGACATTGAGCCGTTGACCACCACTCTCTGAGTGCGGCCATCCAGCCAACTCCTTATCCACCGAGTGGTCTGTCCATCAAACCCATGCCTCTCTAGTTTAGAGAGAAGGATGTTGTGCGGGACAGTGTCAAAAGCCTTGCACAAGTCCAGATAGATGATGTCAGTTGCTCGTCCCTTGTCCACCGATGCTGTTACCCTGTCATAGAAGGCCACCAATTTGGTCAAGCACGATCTGCCCTTGGTGAAGCCATGTTGGCTGTCACCAACCACCTCCTTGCTCTCCATGTGCCTTAGCACGGTTTCCAGGAGAATCTGCTCCATGACCTTGCCAGGCACAGAGGTGAGGCTGACCAGCCTGTAGTTGCCTGGGTCCTCCTTGTTCTCCTTTTTAAAAATTGGGGTTATGTTCCCTCTCTTCCAGTCATTAGGGACCTGACCAGACCACCACGATTTCTCAAATATGATGGCCAGTGGCTTGGCAACTTTATCTGCCACTTCCCTCAGGATCTGCGGATGGATCTCATCAGGACCCATGGACTTGTGCACCTTCAGGTTCCTCAGATGATCCCGAACCTGCTCTTCAAGTACGGTGGGCGGTTTTTCATCCTCGCAGTCCCTGCCTGTGCCTTCCACAGCTTGGGTGGTGAGACAAGAGCCCTTATCGGTGAAGACTGAGGCAAAAAAGTCATTGAGTACCTCAGCCTTCTCCATGTCCTGGGTAACCAGGACACTGGTTTCCTTCCAAAGGGGGCCTACATCTTGCTTGGACTTTCTTTTGTCCCCTTCGTACCTATAGAAGCTTTTCTTGTTGCCTTTTATATCCTTGGCCAGATTCAATTCGTCAGGGCTTTAGCCTTCCTCACCCAATCTCTGGCCACTCGCAGAGCCTCTTTGTAGTCCTCCCAGGCTACCTGTCCCCACTTCCACCCTCTATAGGCTTCCTTTTTCACGTTCAGCTGGTCCAGGAGCTCCTTGCTCATCCATGCTGGCCTCCTGGCCTTTTTGCCCGACTTGTTCTTCGTCCGGATGCACCTCTGCTGAGCTTGGAGGAGGTGCTCCTTGAATATGGACCAACTTTCCTGGGCCCCTCTTCCCTCCAGGGCCGCTTCCCATGGCACTTGGCCCATCAGGTCCCTGAAGAGGCCAAAGTCCGCCTTCTTGAAGTCCAGGGCAGAGAGCTTGCCATGTAGTTTCCTCGCTGCCCCGTGGATCTTGAACTCTACCATGTCGTGGTCGCTGCAGCCAAGGCTGTCCTTTAGTTTCTCATCCCCCATCAGTCCCTCCCTGTTGGCGAGCACAAGGTTGAGCATTGCACCCCTCCTTGTCAGCTCCTCTATCGCCTTCAGGAGGAAGTTGTCGTTCATGCGTTCCAGGAACCTCCTGGACTGCCTGTACCCTGCCGTGTTGTCTCTCCAACAGATGTCAGGGTGGTTGAAGTCCCCCATGAGGACCAGGGCCTGTGACCGTGAGGCTGCTCCTATCTGCCTATAGAGCACTTCGTCCGCTCTATCCTCCTGGCCAGGCGGCCTGTAACAGACCCCCACCGTAACGTCCCCTGTCTGTTCCCGTCCTCTAATCTTGACCCATAAGTTCTCTGTCAGTTCCTCCTCCATCCCCAGGCGGAGCATGCACTCCAGTCGGTTGCTGATGCAGAGAGCGACACCCCCTCCTCGTCTCCCCTTCCTGTCTTCTCTAAAAAGCATACACTGTTGCTATATAGGTGGGTAAACAGCAGTCAGGCTTTCATAGTTTTCAGCGGAGCTGCCACGTCTATTTTTGAAGAAGCAGCCTCAACCAAAGAAATAATTTTCGTGAGATACCTAGGCTGATAGCAAAATCCTCCAGAAGTTCATACTTCCCTCTCCTCCAGGCACTATTTTCTCACTACAAAACTTCACATGAAAAGCAAAACAAAATGAAGCATGATGCCTAGACTTCCCAAGATCAATCATTTTTACTGTACACAGAAGACTGAACATGAAAGTCTGCATGTAACAGAACTTAATCAGCAAAATCTACTGTAACTTCTTCCATAGCCTCTAGTTATCAAAGGAAAGAAAAGATTTCAGAGGTCCTTAGCCAAATCTGTGAATAGCAGGGAGTCATCTGTGTATGTAAAACTATACATGTAGTTATCTAATCCATTTTAGGGGCAAATACCTAATTTGCAGCCTAATAATTATCATTAATCTTTAAAATAGGAATCTTTCAACTCTTCTACTTTCCTGACTTAAATTATCATAGTCTGTGAATTCTTTACTTCGGAGATAAAAATTACATGAAGTTTTTGAAGTTATAGTGCTCATAAAAGAAGAGCACTGATGTTTAAATTTGTAAGTAACTGAACTCATATCCACTTTTAAGCACTGCCAGTATTATGTAAAACATTTTATTATGTAAGTGAATCCCTGCAGTTGGCTTTATGGGTTCTAAGCCAGTAGCTGAACTACTGAGTTGCTAAACATGCAACTCTAAGAGCTCTGAATGGCTAGATGTCATGGGAGAAACTGTAATGATATGTGGAAGGTAAAGAATGTGGAGATACCTAGAACACACAGGCATATAGTGTGTGAGTATATTGAGTTAGAAACAAAAACAAGAGAGAAGAAAAGCAATTCATTAAACACTCAGATACACAAGGCATAACAGGATGTTATAAGACATGAACAGGGACCAGAAGTCTCTAAAATAATAAAATAATAATAAATGAGGACCAGAGGACCAGGGTCTGTGCATCGTTTGTGGATGTACTTAAAGTCTGATCTAGAATTGAAGGGATGTGGGGATTAGGAAAAATTTCTTCAATGAAAGGGTTATCAAGCATTGGAACGGGCTGCCCAGAAAAGTGAGTGAGTCATCATCCTTGGAAGTATTTAGAAGATGTGTAGATGTGGTGCTTAGGGATATGGTTTAGCTGTGGACTTGGCAGTGTTAGGTTTACAGTTAGACTTGATGATCTTAAAAGTCTTTTCCAACGTAAGTGATTCAATTATTTTGGGATTCTATATGCATATGTCTGTAGAAGAAGAGAGAGAGGGTATGCATAGACCTGCTAGTGAATTTCAGCCTGTATCAGCTGGGGTGGATGAATGTATTTGTGCTATGTTACATGAGTTTCTGTGAGTGCTGCTGGTGTTTATGTGGGCACCAGTAAAGATAGCATTCTCTGTTGATTTGTTTGACCTTCTGTGTACATAGTTTGTGTGCATATTTGTGAATGTGTTTGTATTTGCATCTGTAGAGTATATGCTCATCCTTGCTACTATCTGGACCTACAGAAAGGAACAGCAAGAAACACTGCAGAGGAGAAATCCCCCGGATATTAAGTCTGATTAATTCAGCTTCCCTCAACAGACACATATAAGAAGTATATGTCAATAGTAAGAACTTTACCTTTTCCACAATATGCTTATATCTCTCTAAACATTGAACATGAAGTGGACCCTAGTCCTTGCTGCTGTGCTGTCCTTCAACACCCTCCTGCAAGAGCCTCAGAACGAGGAGAGAGTCTGTATTGTCCTCAGAGTCACTACTTTGTATGGGCATTGATTTTCTCTCAGTTTTTATCAGTTTTCCCTACATATGTTTTCTACAAGAAGTAATGTGAAAGAAGTCCAAGGTACCTTATTCTGGATTTTCTTACTGGAAAGGCTGAATTCAGATATTCAGCTATGATACTAGGTAATGGCCATAAATATTTGCATTCAGTGTTCTTTCTTCCCTCTCTTCCACACACCCTCACCAAAAAAAAAATCAAAATTAAAAAAAAAAAAACACAACAAACCCTTCAGTATGTTTTAGTCAAAGACAATCTGTTTGTTCTTGAACTAACTTCTTCCCTTCACAGAGTAACTCATAGATTTTAAACAAGTGCTTTATTTTGTCAGGAATCGCAGATCATGTTTACATGGATCATGGAAGAGATCCAATTGTGAAAGCCCTTCAGCATCATTCCAGACTTTGATCTTTTCCCTCTTATTTACATGCACTCATTAACAATTATACTGCATTTTGGTTTGCATGAAAAGAAGAACACAATCTTGTTTCTATGTTCTTATTTCTAGACCTCTTGAAGGGCTCTATCATTTAAAGTGTGAACCACTTCGAACTCCCATGGGACTGTGTTAGAGACGCTTGGTACCCTGCAAGATACATTTATAAATGAGCAATCTTTTCTATACAGAAGAAAAAACAGGATTTAAGTGTTCTGATTTTCATTTCTAGTATGCTTTCTTTTTTTCAACTGCACTTTCCCCAGTACTCAATTTATTTTGTACTTTATTTACTTGACTTAATCATTTTTAGCAGCGATTATGAAAACTCTCTCCTCCTTATCATAGAATCATAGAATCATAGAATGACATGGTTGGATGGGACCTATAAGATCATCTAGTCCAACCGTCTTCCCACTACCATTGCTGCCACAGCTACTAAACCATATCCTGTAGCTTCTCATCAAGCCGCCAATCCTTCCATCTTATGATCTGATCTTCCATTCTTCTACTTCACTTAGTTCAGTGTTAGTGGATCAAATACAAGACTTTTCCTCTTATAGATACCTAGAGTGTTTACTTCTTTATTTTAGCACAATATTCCATCAACTTTGTTATGAAATCTTTTTATCTTTTTTTTTTTTTTTCTGGAAACAGAATGCTTCAGAGTAGCCTACTATGTAATTGAATAGAAATCTCCTGTCATCCACCTCTTAAATGTAAAGTTTCTGATATTGTTCATTTTCTGTTTAACCTCTTTTATTTGTCACTCAGTCTTCACATTATCAGTTTTAGAATTATTTTGTCTACAAAAGTTAGATGAGCAAAACATACCAATTTGTTTATGCTTGAATTATTTTTTTTTCTAGTAACTCTAACTGTTAGAACGAAATTGTATCTAATTTTCAATCATTGGTGATTATTCTGAAGTCTTTCTAACAGACAAAGCTATTGATGTGCATCTTCATATTAGTTATGAGTTGACCCCAGCCAGAAGCCAATGTAGAATATCTTTTTGTCCAGTTCTGATCAACTGTCCAAATGGTGTCCCTCCTAACCTCTTCCTCATCCCCAGACTACTCATTTTGGGGGGAAGAGTGAGAAAAAGATAAAGCTTTGATGCTGTACAAGCCTTGTTGAATGATAATCAAAACACTGGTGTGTTATCAACAGTGTTTTGGCTGCAAATCTAAAACATAGGACCATACAGGCTGCTATGGAGAAAGTTAATTCCATGTCAGCCAGACCCAGTACAGTAGTCTGCATAGTAGTAAGACTCAAAGAAACAAATCTGAATGACCTGTATAGCAAATAACTATGTTTGTGAGTTGCAAACTGGCTGAATGTGCTACTGTTCAGCCTGTACTCTTTCTGCTGTTCAGAAGGATTCTGAATGACTTCTGTAGTACATGAGAGGGAAATCTAACTGAAAATCTTTTAAATGCTAAAAGAACATGAGCTAATTCTTTTGTATGACATATTCTCTCTCCTTCAGATTAAAAAAGGCAAGCTGTGAATTGCAGGATTATTACTACTGAAACTACTGCTAGATAGACACAAGCTGCTCTAAGTTGTTTGACAACTTTCCTCTAGACAATATTACAGATACCTGAAAACATTTGTGGTTTTGGATGCCTATTCTGAGACATTAGGATCAGCTGTGGTAGAAGCACGGACTCCCAAGCTCACTTGTAGTATCTTGGTGGGACAGTACAGTCCGTGGCAGTAATGCAGGCACAAAATTTGCAATGAACATGTGAGAGGTCCCAAACTGGCTAACGATTTGACATGTATTTACTGTACCTTTCCAGTAAGCAGCTCAGAAACATCAAATTCAAAAGTTAAACTTACAATTTTATAAATAAATATATATATTTTTAAGACATGTCTAGAATCAATAGGAAAAAATATCTAAATAACTATAACTACCCTGTTCTTGCAGCTTGTCCTCCCTATTAACTTTCAGATTGTTATTTAAGGGATTTTTTTTTTTTTGTACATTAGTATCTACAAAGTCCCTTTGGCACTAGAGGAAATGTAACTCCTTCAATCATCTCTGAGGTGTAGCTATGTGTACTTGTGCTCGGCTGGCCTCAGTAGCCTCCTGTTCCTACCACATCATACTGCTTGTGGACCTCTCACTCCTTCAGCACATTTTACCATCTTTCCATGAATGATGCCACTTTCTTATTTCCATACAGGGTGTCTGACTATGAGTAATTTCTGCCTCCTAGAAAAGGTTTCATAATTTGCTTAGATGACTATGGTACAGTATTCATTGTAGGCATGAGTCTGATCAGTGAAGCTGTTGCCATCCCTGTGCTGGACCTTCATAATCCTGCAGCACAGCCAGCAGGACATATATTGTTGCTGCTTCTAGCTGAATTCATATTGAAGAACACAAGGTATCTACAAGAATCATGTAGTTTGGTCTTCTGAGAGGGCTCTAATCTCCAGCAGAGAGGTGGCATTGAATAACCGAAGAAAGCCATTTTTTTTAACCTCATCAGTTAGATCCAGAAGAGAATGCCTAAGCGTAGTCATAAATTATAAGCTGTCTTGGATAATGATAGTGTTTAGCACATTGCACAAAAGGCTCTAAGACTTCGCTGCATCATCACAGTAAATGACTTAATAAATAGCTGAACCTTGACTGCACATATTGACTCCAGTTTAAGCAGGAAGTGAAGTATTAAGTTCTTATTTTTCCTGATCTTTTCAATATTGTCTTGAATGCACCCTTTTGCCCTTTTCTTCTTCTGCTACTATGTTAGAAGCTCTGTTTTAAGAAGGTCAGTGAACAGTTGCATTTAAAACAGTGAGTGGAGTACAGACCTAGAGATGAGCTGGGGGCGTTGTAGGAGCAGTAGGGCCTCTTCCCTAAGATGGAGGCTGCCGTTGCTGTAACTTTGTGCTAGCTGACGCATAGAGCAGCATTAAAGGTTATGGCACTCAGTAAATAACCTGTCAAGCTCCTACTGCTTCCCTTGCCCAATTCAAAGGATTCATCAATCTCTGTATTCATTTGTGCTGCGCATCTGGAATGCTTATTGACGATCTGGATCATGCTCATCACTTTCTTGCTCATTTAATGCCTCTATAATGACCTCAAGCCTGTGTAAACCTTTTCAGAACCACTGAAGTGTAAAATATCTTCCCTCTGGTGTTTAGGCTGCCACTCTGTGCATTCTGACTACCCATTTAACAGTACTATAGCCTCATATAAGCTCAACTTCCTTCTCTGTCTAGAAGCACCTTTATTACAGAGCAGTAAATAACCCTATCTGAAAAGACACACAAACACACATACACACACATGCACACACACTCAGACATAAAGTGAAACCTTCCTCCCCCCACTTCTTAATTAGACTTTTTAAATGCTATTTTTCATGGAAAATAAAAATATAGGGTTTTTTAATACAACATATGTTTCAAACATTCAAACATTTTTAAGAATAAGGATAATACAATTATTCTTTGCTTATTCAATTTCTCTTTGAATTGCTAACTGACAAAGAGGCAGCAGCAGTGCTGATTGATTTTTTAGGTCTACTCACAGTAATATTTCCTTTGAAAGCCCAACATCCTGGAGAATTTAAAAAAAAAATGTTCTGTGACAATTTAATGTAATGCCATATGGCTGTAAAAGCAAAACCACACTATTTTCTCTTTTTTTTGTTGTTGTTGTTGTAAAAGGAAAAGACGTATCACACAGAGAGATGCCATAAGGAGACGAGAGAAAAATATATGTTTTTCCTGGAGAGCATCCTCACAAGAACAGCATTCATGCCATCAGCTGTTCTTCTCTGGCTTCCTCAGGATATAGTCAACATGCAGCAGAGATTCCTATAAATCTAGAAAGGCAGAAGAGCCAGGCACTCCATGAAGTCCATTGAGAACTTCACTGTGATCAATCTATCTTGTGTGGAGTGTGGCTGGATACTTGCTGGTACAGAACCTTACGATCTATTTCTAAGCAAACTGATAGTGCTCATTTAAAGTGTTTCTCTCCTGTGTGCTCACTGCAGGAGATTTACCTTCCTGTAAGGAAACCAATGTTGGTGAAAGTGAAGACTTGATAATCTTCCTTTGTATGCTGTTTCCTAGTTAACACAAAAAAAAAGTAATTGCAACTACTTCCACAGTAGATGTTTGGTTTTTATTTCATTCTGCTTTTAAATGAAATCCCCAGAGCTTTGTGTTCTAGGCATAGATATTTATTATTAATTGATTTTCAAAATAAGGATGTGACTGCTCAATATCCTGCTGAAACTCAGCCAGATATTGAATGCAACAGCTATGTCTTTATTATTAAATCTGAACTTGAAATAAAAATCTATATAAATGCAGTCTTAGGTTTATCAGAGATTTTTGTGGCTTTTCGTTTTTTGGGGTTTTTTTTAAATTCAAAATCTTACTGAAATATGAGGACTCTTCGTCAAACTGTGAATGATACATATTTATCCACTGGAATTACATCAGAACTACATTTTTAGCTTGTGTTTAATTTGAAGAATACATTTGCAGAACTGACTCTTTATATTAGCATACAGATGGAATTGAACAGTGTGTCAATACTGACTGACAAAGCAGAGATTGCTGGTTGCTTTATTTTAGTTTAGTTCTAAATACTCTCATGGAGAATATAAAAATGTAAAAGAGTATTTCAATTTTCCATTTCATTTAAACTGAGAAGAAAGTAATAATTTGAGGAAAAGTAATAAAAGACTGATGTTAGAATATGATTGACATATGGCTAAAATGTGTTTCAGTTGTAAAGACAGTCCAGTGCTAATAAAATAACATTGACAGGTTTGCTACCTTCAGGTCTCCCTTGCTTCCATGTAATTGATTTTAAAACAACATCCAAAAGAGAAAAGAATGCTGTGCTACGTGTGTATGGATTTTTCCTGTGTTCTACTGTCTTTGTTAGGAAGCATTTGAAATTAAATTACAATATATCCTAGGGCTAATATAACTAATCATTTATTTATTTGTTATTTTATTTTTTAAAAAGCAAAATTTGGAGCTCCATTTTGAAGATAAAATACTTTACTTGTATATGCTTCATAATAGGGAAAAAACATAAGAGATGGAATGAGATAATTTGATGATCTGGGTGAACTATCTTTTAAGCTTTTTGCAGTGCTGGAGACAGAATGAGGACTCATATGTTCCTTGTTATTAAGGTAAAGTATGATAATGATTTTCTTTGTTTATCTGTACAAACAGTTCTTATTCTCTGAGTAAAGAAAAGTAAATATTTATATTTATAATTTTAGTTTGGACTTAGTAGATGGAAATTGTCTGGTATCAAATTCAGCTTCCTTTTATCATCAATAAAGAGAAGCAGGCATTCCAGGGAGGATTCTTCGTCTTTGTTAGGAAGCATTTGAAATTAAATTACAATATATCCTAGGGCTAATATAACTAATCATATAAGATATATCTTAGAATCATAGAGTCATAGAATGGTTAGAGTTGGAAGGGACCTTCAAAGGTCATCTAGTCCAACCCCCCTGCAAGAAGCAGGGACATCCCCCACTAGATCAGGTTGCTCAGAGCCTCATCCAACCTGGCTTTGAATGTTTCCAGGGATGAGGAATTCATCACCTCTCTGGGCAACCTGTTCCAGTTTTCCACAACACTCATTGTAAAAAATTTTTTTCCTAATGTTTAATCTGAATCTACCTCCCTCTATTTTGAAACCATTACTCCTAGTCCTGTCATAACAGGCCCTACTGAACAGTGTCTCCCCGTCCTTCTTGTAGGCCCCCTTGAGGTACTGGAAGACAACTATAAGGTCTCCCCGGGGCTCCTCTTCTCCAGGCTGAACTTGTTCTTATTCTGCAAAAACTATTGTTTTAGCGGGCTGCAACAGACCTCTCACTGAATTTCAGACACTTCCAATTTTATATTCAGTCTTCAGAGACTCCCATAATTAGTGTCTGGGCCAACTACTCTGTGGTCTGAGTGACATCTGCTTGTTTGAGTGTTTAGAAGTTTTATTGTGAACTAGTCTACACAATCTAACAGAGGAAGGGATGGCAAGGATAACTCCTTTTGTGGGAGCATTACTTGTGAAAAAAAAACAAAAACAAAAACACTAGGCTTAGCATAGTGTGTGAGAGAGATAATCTTGATATAATTAACTCTGAATCAGGATGGAGTTAGTCTCAACCAGCTGTAAGTATCTATATTTGAGCTACTTGCCTAGACTCCGTTGATAGATGGAGGGAAGCAGACATAGGAGCCAAGTCATCTGACTTTATTAGGCACTTGCCTTTAGAATAAATGAGATTAAACGTAATGTGTTATAACTGGTTTTCTTCTAATGTCCAGATATAGAAGTCTACATCTGCATTGCATATGTCTGAAGTGAGGAGAGAGGCGTTTTTGAAACAGATCTGTTCTACTTGCTTTAAAAATCAGAGTTGTTGTTACTTCTGCAAGCCATCGTAGATATGCATACATCACTTATGACTTGAATTCTATGTCACTGTCGTAGTTCAGCCCTGATCAGGACCAGACTACGCAGTCTGTCTCTCGCTCCCCCCACCCTCCGAGAGAATAGGAGGAGATGATATAAGAAAAAACAGCTCAAGGTTTGAGATAAGGACGGGGAGAAATCCTTAAAGTTACCGTCACGGGCAAAACAGACTCGACTTGGGGAAAACTATTCATTTATTTCTAAAATTAGCAGGAGAATGAGACAGGGAACAAGATAACCTCCCCCCACCCCTCCCTCTTCCCGGGCTTAACATTATCTCTACTACCTTCCCCTCCCGAGCGGCACGGGGTGGGGAAAGGGAATGGGGGTTGCGGTCAGTTCATCACGCGTTGTTTTATGCCGCTGTATCATCATCAGGGGAAGAACTCCTCGCATTCCTCCTCTGCTCCAGCGTGGGGTCCCTCCCACGGGCCACAGTCCTTCGTGAAACTGCTCCGGCGTGGGTCATCTCTTCCACGGGGTGCAGTCCCTCTAGAACAGCTGTCCCAGCGGGCCCTCCACGGGCAACAGCCTCCTTCAGGCCTCCACCTGCTCTGGCGTGGGGTCCTCCATGGGCTGCAGGTGGATCTCTGCCCCTCCGTGGACCTCCATTGGCTGCAGGGGGACAACCCGCTCCACCATGGTCTTCACCACAAGTTGCAGAGGAATCTTGGCCAGGAGCCATATTACTCCTCCCCCTCCTTCTGAACTGACCTTGGCGTCTGCAGCCGTTCCTCACAACAGGCTGGCAGACGTCTCTCAGGATCCTTTTTACATCTTATTCACTTCTCATCTCCTCTCCACTTCTTGCAGCCAGGCCGGGCCGAGTTGGGCCCAGTCGGCTGCCCGGCAGGAGGCCAGAGGGTGAGGCCTGCAAGGCCCATGAGGCTTGCGCCTCCCCCTCTCTGCCCCCCGCTCAGCTGCTTCACATCTTCTCCCCCTCTTTTTCCTGTTTTCCCCTACTTAAATATGTTATCGCAGAGGCGTTATCACGGGACATTCTGCTACCAATTGGCTCGGCCTTGGCCAGCAGCGGGTCCGCCCTAGGCCCGGCCGAGTCCACTGAACAAAGGGGAGTGACTTCTAGCAGTTTCCTACAGAAGCTACCACCTTAGGCCCCCCCTCACTAACAAAACCAGAACAGTCACTTTAATCAAAGATTGTTCATGAGATACAGCTTCCTTAAAACTGTGTTTTAAAAGCAACATGTTGTATTGCCTAGTGTTTTTCACAAACATAGGCTGGATTGAGACCAGCCCTGAGGACAGGGACTTGGGAGTGACGGTAGATGAGAAGCTCAGCATGAGCCAGCAATGCACCTTTGCAGCCCAGAAGGCCAACCGCATCTTGGGCTGCATCAAGAGAAGTGTGTGCCAGCAGGTTGAGGGAGGTGATTCTGCCCCTCTACTCTGCCCTGGTGAGACCCCACCTGGAGTACTGTGTCCAGCTCTGGAACCCCCAACATAAGAAGGACGTGGACCTGTTGGAGAAGGTCCAGAGGAGGGCCATGAAGATGATCAGAGGGCTGGAGCACCTCTCCTATGAGGACAGGCTGAGAGAGCTGGGGCTGTTCAGCCTGGAGAAGAGGAGGCTCCGGGGAGACCTGATAGCAGTCTTCCAGTATCTCAAAGTGGCCTACAAGAAAGATGGGGAGAGACAGTTTGGTACGGCCTGTTGCGATAGGATGAGGGGTAATGGTTTCAAAATAGAGGGATGTAGATTCAGATTAGACATTAGGAAAAAATTTTTTATACTGAGGGTTGTAGAACACTGGAACAGGTTGCCGAGAGAGGTGGTGGATGCCCCATCCCTGGAAACATTCAAGGCCAGGTTGCATGAGGCTCTGAGCAACCTTGTCTAGTGGGGGATGTCCCTGCTCCGTGCAGGGGGGTTGGACTAGATGACCTTTGAAGGTCCCTTCCAACCCTAACCATTCTATGATTCTATGATTCCTATTCATGGAAATGCTTTATTATGTGCTCTCAGGGATGACATTGTAAATCTGATCTCTGCTGAATTATGTTGTCTTATATTTTCTTTCAGCTGGTTCATAGCAGCAGCTTCAGGTCTATAGAAATTATTTAAGTAGATTGTTTTAACCCATAGTTATTGGTCAATTTTGTGCTTGTTTGTGCAGAGGAATTATAGAATCATAGGCTTTGTTTAATGGGGTTATAGATGTTAATTAAGTAAGCTATGCCTATTGTCATTAGGATTAAATTCTTTACAGAGAGCTCCTTCACTGCCCTGAAGCATTTTTGGGCACATCAGAAACTGAGAAAAGCTTAAAACCACTTTTAGAAAGCAGCTGTGAGACAAGATGAGCTTAATTGCTGCTCAGAAAGAACAGAAATGCACATTTGCATGTTGATTAATACCTTTTTCTTGCAATCTCAAGATTTCAAGGCTTGTACGTATCAAATTAGCATCATGGTTCAGAACAGATTCCTGTTGCTAATGACCTAAACTAACTGTTATTAGCAGTAACAAAGATTCAGCTATACATTTGGCTGCTGTTGGGAAACGAGCCCTATGTGCATTAAAGGTGTTCTTGTATTTTGAAGAGGCTCCTCTTGTAAGCTTTGCCAGAAGACCAGACTGTTGAGGGCTTTATCCAGTTGGGTCTTGAAAATCTCCAGTGTGGACTAAACCTCTTTGGGTAGCCAGCTCCATTTCTAACACTACCCTCATGTTGAAAAAAGTTTCTGCTTATATCCACTCTGGCCATCTCTCATTTCAGGTCATACCCATTATCCCTTGTCCTCCTTCTGCCATGCAGCTCTTTGATGAGTCTGGCTCTGTCTTCTCAGTAACTTCCCTGCAGGTACCCAGAGACTGCTGTTAGATCCCCCTCAGTGTCTCTTTTCCAAACTGCATCATCCCCATTCCCTCAGCCTTTCCTCACAGGCCAAGAGCTCCACCACAGACCACTTTAGTCGCTTTCCACTGAACTCACTCAGCTTATACACATCTTCCTTGTTTTGAGGCTCCATAACTAGACACAATACTCTACTGACCATCTGAAAAGAACTAAATAATAAAGAAAAATAAATTATTTCTATTATAAGGCTATATTCTCTTTCATACATCTCTGGAAGTTTTTTGTTTGTTTGTTTTTTGGGGGTTTTTTTTGGTGGTTTTTTTTTTGTTTTGTTTTTTTTTGTTGTTTTTGTTTTCTGGGATGCACGACTGGTTTACAGTCAGCTGGCTGTTCTCTAGGGCTCCCAGGTCTTTCTGCAGAGCTTCTGCCCAGCTACTCACCCTCCAGTCTATTGCTGCAAGGGATTCCTCCTTTCTAAGTGGAGAAATTCACATTTATCCTTGCTGAACTTCATAAAATTCCTGTCAACCCATTCTTGCTGCATGTCCAGGTATTTCTGAATGACAGCCCTGTTACCCTGAGTGCACCGATTGTGCTTTCTAGGTCAATATAATTTATAAACTTTACTAGTATGCATATTTATGTTGTGGTTTTGTACTTCTGTTCAGACTAATTTCATAGTTTTACACTACTGTGTTCAATTTGTTGCCTTGTAACAAATGTCATTGTAGTTGCCATTGGATGGCGCTGAGCTTCCTTATCTGCTTGGAGTCAGTCAAATGGGCTAAAGAGTTGGAGAGGAACTGAGATCTTCCTCCAGCATGTATTGCTGAAAGCAGGTAGTATGATAGGAAGTCCTAGGAACACTTATAGCAAATGATTGCAGATTCAATCTACAGCTGAGTAAATGTTGAATTATTAAAAACTATTGAATATGTTCATAAACAAATTTGGAAGACAGCAAAGTGGAGGCATAGATATTCCCTATTTCTATTTCATACCTTTCTCTCTCTAACATCCATGAATTTGAATGCATCATCAGATCTCTAAACTATTTTTATTTTTCACCTCTCTCCTTCAGCTGTGATGGAGTATCAAGGGAAAAGGAATTCTTTACAAAGAGATAAGGAAATAATTAAATTATATAGAAGGAACAAAATTGTTAGTGGCCACTTGCTAGTTACTCTGTAGTTGAGACGATACTTGTGAGGAACTCATTTGCAGTGGAGAAGAGGATTTGAAATTTGAAATGTGAGGATACTGAGAAAGTTACAATTTTTTTTTTTACAAAAACGAGAATTACAGTATCCCAAAGTGTTAAAATAATGAATTTCCCAATTATGGTTTCTATTTTGAATATTTCAGTCAGTCTATAGTCTAATCTTAGAAAATACTAGAAAATGTCAAGAAGAGAGTCAGGACAATTATCATTCTGCCCTTGTATAAACAGTGCACAAGGAGTCCAACAGCATGTATTTTCTTCCTCTTACTCATGAACAGAGTAGGATAGTATCTCAACTTTTTGTAATCGTGTGTGCACTATTGTGCTGTTTTGTTAATAGAATCATGCTGGATCTAGCCCCTGTGAAAGCATAGAAAACCAGCCTGTGTCACTGCATCCAGCCTTTTTTTTTTGTGAGTTTAGATAAAATCTTGCCTGTAGGATTGTAATAGCATGATTATCTTTCATTGATCCTTTTTTTTTTTTTTTAATTTTGTTTTTTTTCTTTTTCCCTGCAGTTGTTGCTGTCTCATCATTTAGGGGCACAGGAGCCTTTTGGTCCCTTTCCACTTCCTGCCACAAGAGGGGCTGCTACTTATTGATGTCACAGAAATACAAAACACTTCAGAGACATGATTAATAGCAATAGCTACTTTGGTTGATGGATTTTGATCCCCTAGCAGAAATCTGGCATCAATCATGGGCCTGAATTTCTCTGTGCTATAAGATGATTTAGTACCCCATGTCCTATGATCCATAACTTCCATTTGTAGCTGAACAATTTCACTGCCACCTTAGAGGTGTAGCAATAATTACCACTCCAAGATGTTGGCAAGCCACTGCTTTTAGGACACACTACTAAGGGGGTCATTAGAACTATTAGAATAGGGAAGACACTCCATTAATTATTATTTGATGAACCACTTATACTTCCCCCCCTGCCCTCTCCAATTATAAACAAAGCAATATTTCTGTATAATTTCAGAGATCTATGGATTCTGTCTAATATTTTCTTGTAACTTGTGAATTAAAGCTTCTGTGATGGTATAGAATTTCTGAACTTCAGAATTATTTTTGAACTACAGCAATTTTTTCCACACTAAAATGAAGATCTAAAACCTGCAAAAGATGTACTGAATCACTTAAAAACTTAAAATCTCAGGTATATGATCAGTGCAAGACAGGTCCAAATATTTTACAATTATATTGACACAAATTCTGACGGTGTTAAGTAGGCAACCAACTAACATTAATATTATACTAGTCAGTTAATTAAATTTGTAATAACCTGTCAATAGGTTAATACAAAATACTAGAATAAAATGAAAAGAATGTGAAAGAAAACAGAAGTGAAGAAAATTATGGCAAGTGCTGTAGCCACACCATCCAAGTCACAGAAAGTAAAGGCAAGGACTAAGAGAAAGAACCACCCACTGTAGGAGGAGATCAAGTCTGAGATCATCTAAGGAACATAAAGGTGCACAAGTCCATGGAACCTGATGAGATGCATCCATGGGTCCCATGGGAACGGGTGGATGAAGTTCCCAAGCCACTATCCATCATATTTTAGAAGTTGTGGCACTTTGGTGAAGTTCTTACTGACTGGAAAATGGGAAACATAATCCTCATTTTGAAAAAGGGAAAAAAGGAAGACCTGATCATGGAGCAGATCTTCCTGGAAACTAGCTAAGGCAGATGGAAAATATGGAGTTGATTTGTGACAGCCAGCATGTCTTCATTAAAGGCAAATTATGCCTGACCAATTTGGTGGCCTTCTATGGTGGGGTTACAGTGTTGATGGATAAGGAAAGAGTAACTGACATTATCTACCTGGACTTGTGCACAGCATTTGACACTGTCTTAGATTACACCCTTGTCTCTATACTGGAGAGACACGGATTTGACAAATAGACTACTTGATGGATAAGGAACTGTCTGGATTGCCACACTCAAAGAGTTGTGGTCAACAGCTCGATGTCCAAGTGGGGACCAGTGACAAGTGGCATTCCTCAAGAGTCATTATTGAGACCAGCACTGGTCAACATCTTTGTTGGCGACATGGACAGTGAAACCTCAGCAAGTTTGCTGAGGACAACAAGCTGTGTGGTGCAGTCAACATGCTGGAGGGAAGGGATGCCATCGAGAGGAACTTTGACAGGATGGAGAGGTGAGAACCTCATGAAATTCAACAAGGTCAAGTACAAGGTCCTGCACATGAGTCAAGGCAATCCCGAGCACAAATACAGACTGGGCAGAGAATAGATTGAGAGCAGCCGTGAGGAGAAGGACTTGGGAGTGCTGGTGGATGAGAAGCTTAACATGAGCTGCACTTGCAACTCAGAAAGCCTAAAATATCCTGGGCTGCATCCAACACAGTGTGATCAGCAGGTCGAGGGAGGTGATTCTGCTCCTCTACTCCACTCTCATGAGACACCCACCTGGAGTCCTGCATCCAGCTGTGGAGCCCATAACATAAGATGGATGTGGATGTGTTGGAGTGAGTCCAGAAGAGGGCCACGAAAATGATCAAAGGGCTGGAACACCTCTCCTATGAGGACAGACTGAGAGAATTTAGATAGTTTAACCTGGAGAATAAAAGGCTCGGGCAAATCCTTATAGCAGCCTTCTAGTACCTAAAGGGGGCCTACAAGAAAGCTGGAGAGGGACTTTTGACAAAGGCATGTAGTGATTAAAAAAGTAGCAATTACTTTTTACTGGAAGATGATAGGTTTAAATTAGATATTTAAGGAAGAAATTCTTTCATGTGAGGGTAGTGAGGCACTGGAACAGGTTGCCCAGAGAAGTTTTGGATGCCTCATCCCTGGAAGCATTCAGGGCCAGATTAGATGGGGCTTTGAATGACTCAGTCTAGTGGAAAGTGTCCCTGCCAATAGCAGAGGGATTGGAACTACATGATCTTTAAGGTCCCTTCTAACCCAAACCACTCTATGATTCTATGAAAAAAAAATTCTACACTAGACTCCCACTAAATTTATTGTGAACCTTAGCAAAATTAATTGTTCAAATATCTCTGTGAAATGATGGTGCAGAGACAGATAATTAAGCATGAAGTGACTTTGATCAAGGTCACAGAACACATCTATTGGAAGTGAGGTCAGGAATTATGAGACTGAATTTACAGAACCACTTTTCTGTCTGTAATTTTCAGAATGAACAATTAATAAGCTACATCCCAACAATATTACTGATCATCCAAATCAATTTGATATGGTGACTACTGCAAAAAATATATTAATAGTTCCTTTCTGTCAAGAGAAATGTCTTACACTTCAATCCCTGAACCCAGTAAAGATTACCAAGATAACTATTGTTCTCTAATCCTGGTTCAATCAATAAATTAGTGCCAGTCTACATTAAGATTGGTTTTACTCCTAGGACTTTGTGATGCCTTCATTAGAAAGACAAGCTGAAAGTAGAGTTGGTCATGGTTTTAATTTTTTAATCCTGATAAAGAGGATTTTTCATAATGTTCGATTGTTTTTGTTTTCCGGCCATCATGGTTAATACAGCAAAATATATTTAAGATTTAAAAAAAAAAAAATTTAAAGGAAACCCTCTAATTATATATTTTACTTGCATCCCACATCTGGCTGCCCAAATATATTCACAAAATATCTGATTTCCTAAGCATGCTTATCTGCATCTCCTAGCATCTTTAACTAAGCAGTGACTTACACTAAAAACTGTGGATCTGTAGACCATCGCATTTAAGTTTTCTATAGTTTCCCATCATTATGTAAAACTCATTCTATCTGGTTGATATTGGGTTCTTGGCATAAGGCAATACTCATGTGGGGAACCAGATCTCCTTAAGTGGATGGTTGGTCACCATTCAGATGGAAACAAGAGTCTCTGTTGTAATGATCTTTGCAATGGCAACTTCATACAGATTGTGTTAGATTCCCAGAATCACTATGTTGTTGAATTCTTACCTCCTGTGATCCCACCTGACCTCTTTAGGGCATACAGGATCCTTTGCTGTTGATCATCTTAAAATTTATAGAAAATATCTCCTAATGGTCTTAACTACATGCTATCTCACATAATCATCTTTGTATCTGCAGGAAAAGTTTTGATTGACTGTTTACAACCATCTTATCTATGCAAAATTTTATCAACTTTGCAGGAGGAAACAGGTGGGAGAGTGTCTGGAAAGAATGATGAGATTCTCCACCCATGATTTATCAACACACTGAAGAAAACAAATTGGTCTATGCACAGCAGAATCTGCCTAGTGGAATTCTCCAGGGCAGCCCAAAGTTCCCACTTGAGAGCTCCAGCACTGAACACTCAAATACTGTATGTTGTGAAGGTGACTAGGACTACTCTCCATCATCCGTCATGTCAGTCCTTTGTCCCAAACCTATCAACTGTCTCATCTATGCATTGGCTAGCAGAGAGTTGCTAGACCACCACAAGGGATTAGAGACTGTCATAGTTTAGCCCCGATCGGGACCAGACTACGCAGTCTCTCTCTCACTCCTCCCACCCTCCGAGAGAATAGGGAGAGATAATATAAGAAAAAAGGCTCGAGGTTTGAGATAAGTGCATGGAGAAATCTTTAAAGTTACCATTATGGGCAAAACAGACTCGACTTGGGGAAAACTGTGCATTAATAACTAACAACAAAGCAGGATAATGAGACAGAGAACAAGATAATCTCCCTCTATCCCTCCCTCTTCCCGAGCTTAACATTATCTCTACCACCTTCCCCCACTGAGCGGCACAGAGGGGAAGACAGAATGGGGGTTATGGTCAGTTCATCACACGTTGTTTTGTGTCACTGCTTAGTCATTGGGGGACGAACTTCTCACATTCCTCCCCTGCTCCAGCATGGGGTCCCTCCCATGGGCTACAGTCCTTCATGAACTGCTCCAGTGTGGGTCATTTATCCACAAGGTGCAGTCCCTTTGGAATGGCTGCCCCAACGGGCCCTCCACGGGCCACAGCCTCCTTCAGGCATCTGCCTGCCCTGACGTGGGGTCCTCCACAGGCTGCAGGTGGATCTCGGCTCCTCTGTATCCCTCCATGGGCTGCAGGGGGACAACCTGCTTCACCATGGTCTTCACTACAGGCTGCAGGGGAATCTTGGCCAGGAGCAGTATTACTCCTCCCCTTCCTTCTTCACTGACCTTGGCATCTGCAGCCATTCCTCTCACAAGAAATTCTTCACAGCAGGCAGGCAGGTGCCTCTCAGGTTCTCTTCACATCTCATCTCCTCTCCACTTCTTGCAGCCAGGCTGAGCCAAGTCGAGCCCAGATGGCCACCGGGCAGGAGGCCAGACGATGAGCACCACAAGGCCCACAAGGCTCGCGCTTCCGCCTCTCTGGTCCGGCTCAGCATCTTCATATCTTCTTCTCCTTCTTTTTTTTTTTACTATTTTTTCCCTTGTTAAATATGTTATTGCAGAGGCCTTATCAGGGAACATTCTCCTACCAATAAGTTCATCCTTGGCCAGCAGTGGGTCTGCCCTAGGCCCAGCCAAGTCCACTAGACAAAGGGGAACAACTTCTAGCAGCCTCTTACAGAAGCTGCCACTGTAGCCTCCCCCACCTCTCTAAAGAAAACCAGAACGGAGACTAAGTGCACTGGATACGCTCCCAGCCACAGCTCTGATTGCACCACAGCTGTAACTGTAGGAAAGACCTGTTTCGCATTGATTACTCATAAATTAGGTTTCACAGTAGTTGCCACAGGGCTAATTTCCTTGAAGTGTGTAAACTGACCTTTGGGCCAGAGTTAGTAGTCTGAGATTGGTGCTGCACCCGTAGGGAGTAATTTGGAGGGACTCACAAACAATAATAATTTTTGGAAAATACAGCCTCCTTCCCAGACATAGCTAAGAAGCTTTGCTTCTTTGGCAGGCATGTTCTTGGTGTGTTTCTGTGTCTGTTCTGTCAATATAAAATGCAAGCCTTCTGATGTGAGACTTTCTCATACTTTGAACAATATACATGAATAAAATGGAACAAATCTCATAACCCTTCATTGCATTTTTACTATTTTGCTACTACATCCTCCCAGCCGAATGCCCTTTCTTTCAAGTGGTAGCTTTAAGCACTTGATTATCATAATTTTAGTAACTATCACTTCTAGCAGCAGCATTCTCCCTCCAAAAGAAATGCAAGAAAATTTATTAAAGGATATGTTTCCCGTTAATGAAATCAGTGCCTAAAATGTATTTTGTTCCAGCCATAAATGGGAAAATACGACTAAAAGGAACAAAGGTAGTATGTGGAAAAGAATAAAAATGAAATAACAGATATTGTATAAAAACATAGACTCACAAGGAACAGAATCCGAATAGTCATCATTTGAGCAAAATCCTCTGTCCCTGTGAACTTCGGCAACCTATGCAATCTGTTTCATGCTGTTCTATCAGCAGGGCTCAATTCTGGCTCAGAAGGCCCATCATCAGCTCAGACAGAATGAAGCTATTTCTATGCAGGCCCTGGTCTGTCCTGTGAGATTGGTAAGGAGGGTATCACTAGGTACTTGTTAGAATGGTAGCAGCGGGGACACCTGCTTGGAGTTTGATGCCTACAGCACATCTTCATCTTGAGTGTGTGCCAGAAGAGGACCAGTGACCTAGAACCAAAATAGAATCATAGAATCATGGAATCATAGAATGGTTAGGGTTGGAAGGGAGCTTCAAAGGTCATCTAGTCCAACCCCACTGCAAGGAGCAGGGACATCCCTGACTAGATCAGGTTGCTCAGAGCCTCATCCAGCCCGGCCTTGAATGTTTCCAGGGATGGGGCCTCCACCACCTCTCTGGGCAACCTGTTCCAGTGTTCTATAACTCACATCGTAAAAAATTTTTTCCTAATTTCTAATCTAAATCTACCCCACTCTATTTTAAAACCATTACCTCTCGTCCTATTGCAACAGGCCCTACTAAACAGCCTCTCCCCTTCTTTCTTGTAGGCCCCCTTGAGGTACTGGAAGACCGCTATAAGGTTTCCACAGAGCCTCCTCTTCTCCAGGCTGAACAGCCCCAACTCTCTCAGCCTGTCCTCATAAGAGAGGTGCTCCAGCCCTTTGATCATCTTCGTGGCCCTCCTCTGGACCCTCTCCAACTGGTCCATGTCCTTCTTGTGTTGGGGGCTCCAGAACTGGACACAGTACTCCAGGTGGGGTCTCACCAGGGCAGAGTAGAGGGGCAGAATCACCTCCGTCGACCTGCTGGCCACGCTTCTTTTGATGCAGCCCAGGATGCGGTTGGCCTTCTGGGCCGCAAGGGCGCATTGCCTGCTCATGTTAAGCTTCTCTTCCACCAGCACTCCCAAGTCCTTCTCCTCAGGGCTGCTCTCAATCCATTCCCTGCCCAGCCTGTATTTGTGCCTGGGATTGCCATGACCCTGGTGCAGGACCTTGCACTTGGCCTGGTTGAACTTCATGAGGTTGGCACAGGCCCACCTCTCCAGCCTGTCAACGTCCCTCTGGATGGCATCCCTCCCTTCCAGCGTGTCGACGGCACCACACAACTTGGTGTCATCGGCGAACTTGCTGAGGGTGCACTCTATCCCACTGTCCATGTCGCCGACAAAGATGTTGAACAGGGCCGGGCCCAGCACGGACCCCTGAGGGGCGCCACTCGTGACCGGTCTCCACATGGACATTGAGCCATTGACCACCACTCTCTGAGTGTGACCATCCAGCCAACTCCTTATCCACCGAGTGGTCCGTCCATCAAACCCATGTCTCTCTAGTTTAGAGAGAAGGATACTCTGATAAAGTACATCAGAGGGCTATATGGTTAAAAAATACTAGCGGCCAACAAAAGTAAGACAAATGAGGGAAAGAGAAAAACAAAACAAAACAAAACAAAACACCAAACCAAAGTGTGTTCTATTATGAAAGAGTTTCTTAATATGTGGTGTAACCACCAATAGCTCGCATGTGTAATAGATACTGGTCCAGACAAGGGTGTAAGAGAAACTGCCACCAGCAGCTGCAGTAAAAGCATTGCTTTTTAAGAAGAGAGATAAGTCTCACCTTTAAACAAATGTTTAATTTAGTTCCACATGGAGAATTCAAAGCCATACTCTATAACACACAATTTCATTATCCTGCCCAATAGATTTCTTGTGACAATGTAAGTAACAACTGAAGTCATTAGCACTGGGACTTGATACACAACATATTGTGTAGTAGTGTAAACTTAAAATATGAACTTTTAAATAATAATTTCAAAATTTATAGTTTAAAACAAGATAACACATGAAGACAAAATGTATTATATTATTTACAAGTATATACAACCTATTTTACCCCTTGACTTCTTTGTTTCAAATCCTGGATATTACTTGTGGCATACCTACTTGAGTAAGAGCAGACAAATCTGATTTACTCTTTGTTGTACATAAACCCATATAGATACAACATTGTGTTTTACAGTTGAACTTATAAACTCTGGGAAGTGGGAAGCTATCCAAGTTCCAACACAATACCTCACTGGTATGGTTGTGACTTTTAGGCCAGAATTGTCTAACCACCTCAGAATGCAATCTGGAAGAACCCAGACCTCTATGCAGCCTACTGGAAAACCTTCTCATGGCTTTTCATGACTATCAAGAGATTGTGTTAAATTTCAATATGATTTATAACTTTTAATCCCCTAGTCTTAAAAAAAATTTGTCTTTCTTGATCATCTTGTAGACAACTCAGAATGTCATCAGTGCAAAATCTGGATATCATCTGTGGCCCAGTTTTTATCATCCACTGCGTTTGCTGTCATTCGACATATTTTTAAAAAATATCTTCAACTGCTTTTTATTGTGATTGTACTCCTCAGCATTCTTTTAAAACCATAAGTATTGTCTAGCTATTTCTCTACTCTACTTTGTCCAGCTCTGTTTTCAGAAATCAAATAAAAATTATATAATGGAATATTAAACTTAACTGAGTCCTCTAGGTCATGGATCCCTTTCTCTCATCACAGGTAATCGCTTTGTATAATGCACATCATAAATGAATCTATTTCTATATCTTAACTGTAGCTAGGCTTTTTTCCTTTTTGTTTTCCTTTTTTTAAAAAGAGTTTCCTTAGCTCACAAACATGCTTTCTCTGTCAAGCCTGCATTGATTACTCATGGCGATTCTATACCCATCTATTCTTGCGCTAACATTGTCCATTAGCTAAATAATTCTGTTTCCTCCCTTAGGTTTACTACTGATTTATTTATAGGTAACAATTACATTCCCTCTTATCCTAAGTTTTTCCAGACAAAACAAACCATGTTCATTTTGTGTCTTTTATCCTTCAAAAGGTCCTAGCAGTCCTCCTACTTCTTAAAATAATTAGATAAGATGAAGATACAGTGATTGTCCTGTATTTCTTAGTTTGAAGAATGCATAAGCATGTTGATAGAACATTTTTGTTAACGGGAAACAAGCATTTGGACTTTGAATGACTGGGTTATCCAATTATATTTATTCACTGATTGACCAAGTAATACAATAAAAATAGCTATGGAATCTAGGAGGTGATCAATTGGTATTATACCATGACAAATCATGACAATACTATGCTCCTAACTGTTGTAGTTTTAATTTTCTAAAATGAATATTCACTATATTGACATTTTTAATTGTTTCATCTTTTAATTTTAAATTAGTGGAAAATATTTATGAAGCACATAAGTATTTTGTGAATTTAATCACTGTATATGTTTATTTCATGCAATGTAACTAAATGTAATCATTCCAGCAAATTCATAGTAGTGTAATAGTTGTGACTAATGCTGACAGGTAACTATTACAAGTAGGAAAATGATCTATTGCGTTAAGTTTTCCTGGGAGTATTTGTATATATTTCTTTTGCCAGGGAGAGTTGTAATTTAATAGTGCATTAAAAAACCGTGTGGTGTGCCATTTGTCACGTAGTATTTTTATATAAACCAAGACAGAAGTTCCTGCTTGGACCCTAATTAATCTAACAACCACCTCATTAACTTTTCGGAAAGCCTCACTCTAACTTAAGGTTAATTATTTAGCACTTTTGGCACCACTGCAACTCTACCTACATATGTGCTTATTTTTCTCTATTTATAAGATCCACTTATAAGTGAAAATTAGTTGATCAGTAATGAAAGTTTTGCAGACCAGAAGGTGATATTAAGTATTGGATTTTATTGGATTTCTCTTTTTATAAGAAGAAGAGAAAGAAGAGACAGAATTATGGCAAAGAGGATTTATATATCCCTACATATATATATATAGCTTCAGCACAACTTTACTTAGTTCTCCTAGTCTCTTTCTTAGGGAAAGGACAGAACAAACACTCTCAATGGGCAGTCGTCTTCTAGTGCATTTATCTGACACATCAGATGAACCATGCTCACTCTGTGGCTTTTAAAATCAGATATAGATATCTACAGTTTAGAGTCTAAAGATAGGTAAGATTAATCTTGTCTAAGTTGTGATTATCCTCATCATATCACATAAATTATATGTATAATAATACATACAACTGTATAATCATGTTTATTTGCCATACTTAATCACATTTGCAGTTGGTCAAATATTACAGAAAAAAAAAAGTGTTTTTAATCAGTAAGTGCTACCACTTTAAAACAGAGACTTCATGTTTGATTGATTGTATCAATTATATTTATAAGTCATTTGGAATCCTTTCTTCCTTCTTTCTTTCCTTCCTTCCTTCCCTCTCTTGTTCCTCTTCTTTCTTTTTCCCCTTCCCTCCTTCTTTCCCTTTTGCCTGCCTATCCTCCTTCCATCTCCTCACCTGCTCAGTTTTAAGAAGTGTTTGATTTTGTTAACTTATTATATTTAAAAAAAAAAAAAAGTTGGCTTTTCATAGGTATAGAAATACACTTTCATGGATTTTTTTATGTAATACAGAAATTCCTGCTACAGCATAATAAACATTTCTAAAAGTCAATATAAATGAAACATTAACCAATGAGCAATTATTTTTCTATTCAGTTGCAGATTTTTGTTTCTTTGTTTATTTTGCTCTGAGTTCTTAAAAAAAAAAAAAAGTCAATTAATTTTAGCCCATAAAATGATCAATGATAGAATATTTGCCAGTTCTACTTTTTTTTTTTTTCCCTATTATGTGATCGGTTTTATATCATTCAGCTGCTTCATCTCAAAATTAAACTAAATCTACATGGATACAGTGCTTATTTGTATGTGAAATCCATTTTCAATTTTAAAACCTTGGTCTCTGAATCATAACAATTCCTGTGCCTACTCCCAGTCTGATGGAACTTACAAAGTGTGTCTTTTTATGGCTGTTTTAACAATACTGTCTGGCTTCTAAAAAATTAATAAAATCATGTGGATGGTCAGTACATATATTATGACTAAATCAGCAAAAGTGGGGCATGTGGTACAGCTCTGCCTCTCTTTCAAATCTGAGCCATCTATCAAGTTTGCTTATGATTGATTTTCTCTAAAACGTTCTGCATTGCAGTGCTGTGACAGCACTCTGTTTCTACAGTGTCTTTTTTTTTTTTTCCTGCACTGCAGCTGGACTCACGGGCAATTCAGCAGCTGGTGCAAATTCTCATTCCTTCCCTTGACAAACAGGGCGGTGAGAAGAGACATCGAGGATTTGTCCTTCAGCCTTTGCCTCAATGTCAGAGACTCTAATTGACCATTCTAAAATCCTAAAACCTAATAATCCTTGTTCCTCCATTTCTTCACTCATTTACTGAAAAATAATTGAGAGTACTTTTAGAAATCTACCTTCTTTTCTCCTTTAAGCCTAAAGTTCCTATTAAAATAAAATATTTTCAAGATGCATAAAGCTCAGTTTAATGTTTTCTAATTGATTTGAGACAGTGATACGAGGATACCTGTTTTCTTTCATAAGAAATAAAACTGGTTTTGTATTAATCGATCCAAAGAGTTCTTGTTATTTTTATGGTTTGCTTGATTTTTTTTTCCTATATTATTCCTTACACAAATTCTATCAATATTTACATAAAATACATTGTACTGTATTCTTATAATCACAAAGAAAATATTAGTGGCAAAAAAAAATTGAAATACCAGCAGCAGATAAATTGCCTCCTAGTAGTGCCTTGTGATTTATTTTTGTACTGAACACAATTTTAATTTGTGTAGGTCATGCAAAGAGAATATCAAACAAGTAACGTCTAGTGGTGTTTGGAGCCACAAAATTTTGAATAAAAAGCAAAATCTCCTATATATTACTTGACACTGCAGTCTAATATTTCCAGAATGCCACCTACCAGTTAAAACACATTCATTGTAATGCCAGTTGAGTTTTGGTGCAGTCCATCCAGTTATATGGAGTTATATGCAGCTCCATCCAGTAGTTACAGAGTCTGCAGAAAGCTTTGATTAGCAAATTTATTTGTCTGCAGGTTAGCTTATAGAAAAAAAAATAAAAAGACCAGAGATGGATATGAATTCAAAATTGATTTATATATGAAGTACATGAGACAATATAGATAAAGACTTAAATAAATATATTCTAGCCCAGGAGTGATTGAAAAACCAGAACTGCCAGCACTGGCTTCACACTACAAGAAGTCTTCAGGCAGCACTGTGTCTCCTGTGCATGTGGGACAGAGTGGATCCCTGCCAGGTATTGTGAGCAGCTGCACTCTGGCAAGTGGGGTGACATTACAGGGTGCAATATGTGGGGACCTCAAGGTGGTGTGCTTCCTCAGGGTGATTGCTCAATAACATACACATTGGTGGATATTAGTTAATATCATGCTCCTAATAAATCAGTAAACTACTTTGATTGTGATTTGACTGAAAATGTAGGAACTGAGCAGTTTTTCTTTTGAAACAGTGTCACCCTTTATCTTTGTCTGCTGATATATAGGATTTGACAATGACACTGATTCGATGTTACTGCGATGGAAAATGCCACATTCGGTAAACTGCCACAAAAAGTCTTTTAAATTGGTCAAATTAAAAGGTTTTCTGAAAGCTCAGTGAAAGGATTTGCAACAGAAATCTGCACATGTTTGATGTTGAAACTCACCACAGTTTAGCACTGCAAGCTCTCTGTCACAAGTCTGTAGCCCTACACTTGCTGCTTGTACATGATGTCACTGCTGAAAGTCCAGGAAGAAAGTCTCGGAGCAAGGAGCTTGGAACAGAGAATACAAATTATTGAATTCCTCTCCATGCGTGTGAAAGATAAGAAGATAATCAGGAACAATCAATGCATATTACTGAGGTGACATCATGCCTGATTACCTTTTACAATGAACTGTCAGACATATGGATGATGGTAGGGCAGTGGATGCAATGTACCTTAACCTCAGCAACCTATTTGCAATCTTTACCACAGCAATCTCTCTTGAAAACCAAGGAGTTCTGAGTTAGATTCATGTGCTGTCAGATGGGTTGAAAATTGTCTGGACTGTAAGGCTCAAGGAGTAAAAATCAGTGGTCTGACAACCATTTGGTGACTGGTAACAAGCAGGATACCCCAAAGTCAAGGCCTGGATTTATAGTGTTTAATATCTCCATTAACCCAGATGACAACATGCACAGCAAATCTATGAACAATACCAGATATGAATGGTACCAAGTTGAGGGAGAATAAGAATATTGACACTGTCCCACGTGACATCCTTGTGCACTTGCAGCCCAGAAAGCCAACCACATCCTGGGCATTAAAAGAAGCATGGCCTGCAGGTCAAAGGATGTGATTCTCCTCCTCTGTTCCACTCTTTTGAGATCCTACTGTGTCCAGCTATGGAGCCCCCAACACAAGAGGGACATGGGCCTGTTGGAGTGAGTCCAGAGGAGGGCCACGAAGATGATCAGAGGACTGGAGTATCTCTCCTATGAGGATAGGCTGAGCGAGTTGGGACTGCTCAGCCTGGAGAAGAAAAGGCTTCAGGGAGGCCTTATAGCTGTCTTCCAGTACTTAAAGGGGGCTTATAAGAAAGATGGAGAGAAATCCTTTAGCAGGGTCTGTTGTGATAGGACAAGGGGTAATGGTTTTAAAATAGAGAGAAGCAGATTCAGACTAGACATCAGGAAAAAATTTTTTTACAATGAGGGTGGCTCCGGCGTCAAATAGAAGAGAGACCATGACATACAGCCATGATTGCCCCAGCCCACACAGCAGTGTGGCAGTACAGAGCAGGAGGCTCTTCTGCCTGGTGCCTTCACACCAGCTTCACCGAGCAGATGTCCTTCTGAGCCATGCCTGGAAACACCTCCCTCACCCGGTTGTGTTTTTAGAGACTACCAGCCCTTTTTTCCTATGTTTTTTTCTAGAATTGTGCCCAAGGGCTTCTCTGAGCAGCCTGTGAGGCGATATCTGGTGGAACATTGGAACAGGTTGCCCAGAGAGGTGGTAGATGCCCCATCCCTGGAAATGTTCAAGGCCAGGTTGGATGGGGGTCTGACCAACCTATCTAGTTGTCCCTTCTCCTTGCGGGGGTGTTGAACTAGGTGATCTTTAAAGGTCCCTTGCAACCCAGACTGTTCTATGATTCTATGATCTGCAGCCCACAAGACTACTTTTCACATATGAGAAACCACATGTCGAGTTTTTGAAGTCTTGGAGCGTATCAGGAAGGGCATGCAGGAGCCTTAAGAGTGTAAAACCTACTGATATTGCTTTAGAAGACTCTAAATGACTGAAAAGAGTAGAGGAGCTCTCTTATTTCACCCACTGAGAATGATTGCTGGAGTAAATAGTCCCCAGAAGTCACTATACAATTTTAAAATTTTGTTTTTAATAAACACATTTATTTGCAGTGGAAGGTCAGGGAACCAAGACCTAAGAATGAATTAAGACATTAAATTTTAAGCAATTATTTCTTAATCTGTCTCTCAACTTCCTCTGTTTCTTCTGGAAGTGTAGAAGAGTCAGTCCTGATTCAAACATAAAAGAGTGAAGAGCACAATCAGAGATGACACTGGAGGTAATTAATTGGAATAAGGCTAGTATGCAAAGGCTCAGGTAAGGTCAGATTTCTTTATAATGGAAATTTCTAGGCATCCTACTGTAGTTGTAGTGAAACGCTTGAGCACTGTACTTTTCTTAAATTCCCTTATCTTCTTCTTTCTTAGCTTTCTGCAGCCTGTTTTTCGTTGACCTACTTTGTATGGCAACAGCCACACTAGAACCCTGCAGGGCTTAAAATGTTTCCCCCCTTCTTTTTCAACTATGAAGAGGAAGGTTGCCCAGGGCAAGCACTGCTCTTGTCCAACTCTGACTATACCTTTTTCAAGGATACTGGCAATTCCCCTCTACGAGGAGCAAACGTGCTGTAAGAGCATAACAGTTTATAGTTTGTGTATACAATGTAAAAAATGTGCCCATTTTGTGCTTTTTTTGGTGGCAACCTATTATAATATGCAAATTTAATTTGTACTCTCTGTCTTGTCAGTGAAATGTATGGAAGTATGCAGTGAGCCACACAGTCATAGTAAAACAAACTGCCAGTTCAACCAACTCGCTCACCAGCTAGTGCAAAACTATTCTAATTAATTCTATGAAGTTATTTTCCCTTAGGAGCAAGTACTCTTCAGGAGTTCCACTGTATTTTCTAACAGTGAATTCCAGAAACTCACTGCCAATTACTGCAAATACTTTTTTTTTTACCTACTTGGCAAGCCACTAGAGATCAAACTACACTTATAGCAAACAAGCCATAAAAAAAAAAAGGTTATTCTTCTCTTATCCTTCCTCTCAAGCTCCAATTCCTCTGCTAGCTAAATTGATGTTTACTTGGGTTGCTTGAGGTTTACCTGTAGCAAATCCCTTTGTTCCACTGTTTGACAGTCCTCAATCATACTTGGCTGTTCTTTCTTTTGCTCCTCCAAAGTGACTAGCAACTTTGCAAGGGCATCGTCCTTCAGATCAGACTAAAGCAAGGCACTCACAAGTACCATAAAAGAGTTTATAGTTCTACTTTGCTGTCCTGTGTTGTGCTTAGATAAAATTTTGTGTCACTTTAGCAGTAGTCTTAAAGTAACAGTATGAAAACAAATTTCTAACCTTTCATTCAGTACAATAAAAATTAGCTATTCATTCATCTGAGACAAAATCACACAGAAATACCCTGTCTGTATAAGCATTTCCATTTGTATATACTTTCTGTTTTCCTAGGGTTTGGGGGATTTTTTATTTTGCTTTGTTGTGGCTTTTTTTTTTTTCTGGAGTGTTACTGATTTCAAACCTTTTTTTTTTCTCGAAAATATGTTCATGAAATTACAAAGTATTTTCTAACACATTTTTAACAGCCTGTAAATGTAGACATAATCAGACAAAATTTACATAGAGACAAACCCCACTCCTAGTCCACATGCATGCATGTTCTAAATCTCATTTCAGTTAATGCTTTTTGTTTGGAAACTGCTTTTATATAAAATAAATGAAAGATGGTAGATGAGAGATGCATATTTTAGTTCAAGCTCTGCTATAAATTTCATCCTAACTACTTATACAGTAGGGATTTCTTTTTTTTCCAGTTTGACAGCTGATTCAGAATAAATAAAAAAAAATGCAAAAACAAAATGATGGATAGAAATAAATAAATAAATAAACAAACTGATATAAGTTGTAATATATGTCTATGCTTGGAAAGCTTAAAGCAAATCAAAAAGTAAAAAAGAATAATTGAAGTTTAGAAAAAAAAGATACAAACTTCAAGTTTAATTACAAGTATCAAAATAATTTTTATTATTTTCAATGCTGTTATTATTTTCATATTACAGTGAGAAATTACACATTTGAAAGTTTACAGCTAGCGATTCAGATATAGTGAATATGTTAGAAAATGGAAAGATTAAGTTAGAAGAAGGAAAGATCTATTATGATGCTGCTGAGAAAACTTTTGGAAGAAAAATGCTTCAGTGTTAGTATCTCCTATTTGCTGTCTTCAGAGTAACACAATAAGCCATGGCAAATCTGAAAATCTGGGGCAACTAACTCAGTGCCATCTGCGAAAAAAAAATGATACCAGAATTGAATGCTTCTTTTTTTTTTTTTTGTAGGATTTAGATTTACCTCACATAATGTTCTGTAGCTAAAATATAGGAACTGGGGTGTGATTCTTAAGCTTAATTTTATTAATATTAGGCATCTAATCTTAACTGGCTATTTGTGATGCCTTAGAAATGTATAAAAAGAGATCATCTCTGTAAGGCAATTCATGCCTTATAGGAGATCTCACGACGAAGCCCAGGAACCTAAGGAAAAAGTTCACCCTAACTAAATGGCATCTAAAGGCTTGCCAGCAATTCATTAATACCTAAAATATCTGTATTGGCATACGTCTAGTGAAATGAACCCTCTCCAATATGCAATGTGCTGCAAACCTAGATAGCTAAAAGTTAAATTCTCATCATGTGGAGTGTTTCTACAATAAGAGAAGAACCACTTCCAATTCATTCTGTCCTAGGATGCCTGGGCTGGTACACTCCAGCATTTTGTGATGAATTAAATAATTTTCTAGAGGTGCCTACAAGTAAAGAGACTCCTAGCACTATCTTAAATTAAGCATGTAATTTTGATCATTTTGTAGGCTATGATACGAAACTGTGATATGATTGCTTTCACTTTTGGTATTCTAATACAAGTCTGTAACATGTTATAGGATTAAGAGTGGTTGGTTGCTTGGGTGAACTGAGCTGTATGTAATATTGATATGTGTTTTATTCGTGCAGTGATATTATCAAATTGCAGTTCAAGAGACTTCTTCAAGTGAGAAGAAGGAGGGGTAATTTTTGCTAAGTGTGATGTTAAAGGATCAACATACACAAAATTGCAATTTATATTTGAGTAGAAGATGTGCAAGATTTTTTTAAATATTTAAGAATAGAAAAATGATTATCTAAGAGGGAGCAGAGACTGAGTTTGCTATGACAATAATCAACTGAAATGCTGATCTTGAAAGAAAAGACAATTAGAGTCCAAGATCTTGATTTCCCTCTTTCTTTCAAAAATATATTTTATTTTTTTTTCAGTGTGAATGGATGGGGAATATATTTATAGCAATGTTTATAAACATGGTTTGCTAATTAAAAAAATAAAATCTATTTTATTGCATTCACTCAAAATAATTTGTGGAATACAAATGTATAAACACTCATATTAAAGGCATTTGCTTCTTTATTAACTGCAATCACAGCAATTTCAGAAATCCCTTAGCATATATGAAGTCAGTTTTCTCCTTTTTGCTGCAACAGAGAAGCAATCACTATTAGCTTGTTACTATCTAGAATATACATTAAAAGAAAGAAATTACTAAAATAAAGCAATTACTACTGGATTTCTATAGCATTTCCAAATTAGCAGCTTGTAACATGAATTCCTGCCACTGAAATTATGAAGCTATTCTCTGACGATCTTTCATTGTCAAAAAAAAATCTTGTGGGTGATTGAAAGCTTTCTTTTAAGATGGACTTAATCTTTCAAAGGAAGATGTTGATTTGAGATATGAGGTAAATATTTTTCTTGTCATAAAGAAGTGGGATAATATTTAAAAATATGTACGTGATCAATTTACTCACTTGTGCACTTATATAACTTAGCAAATGGGTGCATATCTCTTTTTGAGACAACGTGGAAAATTATTTTTCTCTTTGAAAAAATCCCTTTACTTCCTCCCCAACCCCAACAGATATTGAACCATAATCTATTACTTTGGGGAAAATAACCAGGGTTGAATCTGGGATGCAAGAAATAATGTTTGTTTGGAAACCTCAGTGGCTGTGTGTGTCACCTTCAGCTAGTGGTATGTCTACTGAATGTGTAAGTATTAACTGCTCTGAGGGGAGAATGTGCATACAGGTTATGGACTTAATAAGTATGCGGTATATTATATTTTTCACTTTCCTTGTACACTTGAATTATACGGATTATATATTGAGTCCAAAATAGAACAAAATAATAATCTAATATGCTGAAACTGTTGAAACATTTTGTCATCAAAGGGAACGAAATGGGAAAATTATAATATACTTAATGATAGCATAGTGAAGGTAGGACATCCTTGTTCCCAAGAGATATAGAGTTTTTCATACTCTGACATAATAAACAATGGAGAGGAAGTAAGAAGATTCACACATGCCAGGTAGGCTTCGAATATCCTGGAGGCCCCCTGTGGCTGAAGATTTGGCAGCATTGTCTGAATACTCCAGTGATTTGTTAAATGACCAAGTTAATGTTCTCTCTCCTCAAGCATCTGTTCTTTAAGGCAAAGCTTGCTTTCTAAAGGAAGTAAGATTAATATTTTTTTCTTCTTCAACCTTAGGTTTAATAATTTTATAAACATGATATAGCAGAGGAAAGTCATTGAAGTGATCTTTTACCATCCACCACTCTTTTCTGACTGCTTCACATTGTCATTATTGTCAAATACTTAAAGTAGTAAGTTGTGTACTTAATACTTTATCATAATCTTGACAAATATTGCCAAAAATCTACAAGATGAATATGAAAGAAGGCACTGAATGTGTTGGAAGAAATCCTTGGCTGTTAAATATAGACTCAAATTTCTACAATTTCTAAGCATAGTAAGTGCAATGAAAACAAGACATGTAACTTAATCAGTTAACCACAATTATTTCTTAAATTGGAAAAGAGCAGAAGTGGATGAAAGCAGGAAAGAGAATGACATTTTCTCTATTAAGCACTGCATTTTCTATTAAAAAATCTTAAATTGCTGAAGTGAAATTTTAGTAAAATTGTAAACCATGTTGCATATCTGAATCAGTCTACTAATTGCAGTATATATATTGTTTTGGATGACATCTTTCTTTGATCATCAAAAGGCCTGGAGTTCTTTCCTCAATCTCGTTCTCCAGTACTAGAAAAATCAAAATAGGAAGGGCTGCTGGGGAACGTGGAGCTCAAGGGCAGCCTTGGCTACAGTGACAATGAGATGGTGGAGGTCAAAGTGTCTTGGGCAGCAAGGAGGGCATGCAACAAGCTCTCTACCCTGGACTTCAGGGTGGCAGATTTTGGTCTTGTCAAGGATCTCCTGGGGAAAGTACGACAGTATAAAGCCCTGGAGGGAAGAGGGGCCCAAGAAAGTTGGTTAATATTCAAAGATATCCTCCTCCAAGCTCAGGAACAATGCATCTCAACAAAAAGGATGTCATGCAATAAAACCTGGAGGCCTGTATGGATGAGCAATGAGCTCCTGGACAAACTCCAACACAAAAAAGAAGCCTACAGAGGGTAGAAGCAATGATAGATAGTCTAGGAGGAATACAGAGAGATTATCCGAGATGCCAGGGATCAGATAAAGAAGGCTAAAGCCCTGATAGAATTAAATCTGGCGAGGGACATCAAGGTGAACAGGACAAGCTTCTTTAGGTATGTCAGAGATAAAAGGAAGACCAGGGAGAATGTGGACCCTATCTGGAAGGAAACAGGAGGCTCAGTTACCAGGGATATGGAGAAGGCTGAGGTACTCAACAACTTTTTTTGCCTCACTCTTCAATCGCAAGGGCTCTAGCCACATCACCCAGGTCACAGAATGCAAAGGCAGGGGTTGAGAGAATGAAGAACTGATCACTGACCACTGTAGGAGAAGAGCAGGTTTGAGACCATCTAAGGTGATGGTGCACAAGTCCATGAGGCCTAATGAGATACATTGGTGGGTCTTGAGGGAAGTGGCAGATAAAATTCTTAAACCACTATCCATGATATTTGGGAAGTTGCGTCAGTTTGTTGAGGTTCGCAGTGATTGGAAAAGGGGTAACATAACTGCCATTTTCAAAAGGGGAAAAAAAGAAGACCCAAGGCACTACAGGCCAGTCAGTGTCACCTCTGTGCCTGGAATGGTCATGGAGCATGTCTTTGTGGAAACCGTGCTAAGGCACATGGAAAATAATGGATTCACTTAGGGCAAATTGTGCCTGACATATTTGGTGGCCTTCTATGATACAGTTACAGCATTGGTGGGTAAGGGATGAGCAACTGATGTCATCTACCTGGACCTGCGCAAAGCATTTGATGCTCTCCTGCATGACACCCATGTCTCTAAAGTGGGAGATATGTATTTGAATGATGGACCACTCAGTGGATAAGAAATTGTCTGGATGGCTGCTCTCAAAGAGTTCTGGTCAACACCTTGATGTCCAAGTGGAGACCAGTGACAAGTGGTGTTCCTCGGGGGTCATTGTTGGGATTGGCCCTTTTTAACATCTTTGTAGGCAACATGGACAGTGGGATAGAGTGCACCCTCAGCAACATTGCCAACGACACTGAGCTGTGTGGTGCAGATGACACACTGGAGGGAAGGGATGCCATCCAGAGGGACCTTGACAGGCTGGAGAGCCAGTTATGTGCAAACCTTATAAAGTTCAACAAGGACAAGTGCAAGGTCCTGCACATGGGTCAGGGCAGTCCCAAGCACAAATACAGACTGGGAGGAGAATGAATTGAGAGCAGCACTGAGGAGCAGGACTTTGCAGTGCTGGTGGATGAGAAGTTCAATATGAGCTGGCAATGTGTGCTTGCAGCCCAGAAGGCCAACGGTATCTTGGTCTGCATCCAAAGTGTGGCCAGCAGGTCAAGGGAGGTGATTCTTCCCCTCTGCTCCATTCTTGTGAGACCCCCACCTGGAGTATTCTGTTCAACTCTGGAGCCCCTAAGATAAGAAGGACCTGTTGGAGAGAGTCCAGAGGAGGGCTACGACAATGATCAAAGGGCTGGTGCACCTCTCCTGTAAAGACAGGCTGAGAGAGTTGGGGCTGTTCAGCCTGGAGAAGAGAAGGCTCCAGGGAGACCTTATTGCAACTTTTTAGTACTTAAAGGGGGCCTATAGGAAAGATGAGGACTAACCTTTTAGCAGGGCCAGTAGTGATAGGACAAGGAGTAATGATTTTAAAAGAGAAGGAGGTAGAGTCAGACTGGCTGTAAGGCAAAAAATTCTTTACAAAAAATTCTTTACACTGGAACAGGTTGCCTCATACCTGGAAACATTCAAGGCCAGGTTGGATGGGGCTCTGAGCAACTTGATCTAGTTGGAGATGTCTCTGCCTCTGCAGAGGTATTTGGACTAGATGACCTTTAAAGGTCCATTCAAACCCAAACCATTATATGATTCTGTTATTCTCTTTCTAAAATAGGGGCCAAACCCAGAAATTCTAATATTGCCAAGCTAAATGTAATATAATTGTTTTGAACATTATCTCTGTTATGTACATAATACTTTAACTAAAAAAAAGAGACCATATATAATTATACCAGCCTATTTTTTTTAGTTATGTGCATTTTAAAGCTTTCATTGGAAGCTATGTAAGTAGATAATATATTCTGAAAAATTCTAAAACATTTTATATTGTTACATATACTAGGCTGATTATAGAGAGAAACTGCATGTCCTTGAATTTCCAGGATTTCTCTACAGGATATCATAGCTACATTGATATGTTAACAATTGTTGTTGTAAAACTGTCAAATATGTCTGGTAAGACAAGTTTAAAATGTATTTTTGCTAAAAAATATTATTGCTTTTTGTTTGTTTGTTTGTTTTGTCTTTGAGAGCATTCTGTGTAGCAAACTGCAATGTAAAGTGAGAGAAAACCTTTTATGTATTCTTTTTACAAAAAATAAAAAATCATGGCTATTTTTGTTTCCAAACTTTGAAGTAAATATCTGGATGTAATTTTTCACAGGTAGATAATTAATTACCACAGATTAAATGTGTTAGTGAGGAGGGAATGCAAAATTATAGCTGTGTAGCATTTGGTATGCAAAACTCTATGGGGACTACTTTTGAATATTACATAGATATTTTCAAATCAGGCACATCAAAATGATTCTAATTTATAATATTCTCTTAAACTTAACAGCTGCATCATTTTTGGAATGAGTCTCTCTAGGCTCTTCAGTCTGAATAAAAATTTCAGATGACCATTAATTATCTTGAATAGAAACCTGGCAGCTCCCTTTTTTACTGGACAAGTCAAGTAGCGAGACAGAAATCTATATTTGATTAGTAACAAGCTATGAGATCCAAATAACATGTCATCATAACAAAGATATGCTTTTTTTACTATCCATATTAGGTAAATTTTAAACAATGACTAGTGCTTGTGTTGACTCCATTTTTATATGTTCAATCTGGAAGAATTTGAGGAGTTCCTTGATGAAGTCTGGAGAAGATCTTTGGTTTTCTAATGGAGATGTACTTGAAACACTGTGCTGTAATCATCATAATGATAGAATCATAGAATCATAGAATGGTTAGGGTTGGAAGGGACCTTCAAAGGTCATCTAGTCCAACCCCACTGCAAGGAGCAGGGACATCCCTGACTAGATCAGGTTGCTCAGAGCCTCATCCAGCCTGGCCTTGAATGTTTCCAGGCATGGGGCCTCCACCACCTTTCTGAGCAACATGTTCCAGTGTTCTATAACTCGCATTGTAAAAAAAATTTTCCTAATTTCTAATCTAAATCTACCGCCCTCTATTTTAAAACCATTACCTCTCGTCCTATCACAACAGGCCCTACTAAACAGCCTTTCCCCATCTTTCTTGTAGGCCCCCTGGAGGTACTGGAAGACCGCTATCGGGTCTCCCCAGAGCCTCCTCTTCTGCAGGCTGAACAGCCCCAACTCTCTCAGCCTGTCCTCATAAGAGAGGTGCTCCAGCCCTTTTATCATCTTCATGGCCCTCCTCTGGATCCTCTCCAACTGGTCCATGTCCTTCTTGTGTTGGGGGCTCCAGAACTGGACACAGTACTCCAGGTGGGGTCTCACCAGGGCAGAGTAGAGGGGGAGAATCACCTCCCTCGACCTGCTGGCCACGCTCCTCTTGATGCAGCCCAAGATGCGGTTGGCCTTTTGGGCCGCAAGGGCGCATTGCCTGCTCATGTTAAGCTTCTCATCCACCAGCACTCCCAAGTCCTTCTCCTCGGGGCTGCTCTCAATCCATTCCCCGCCCAGCCTGTATTTGTGCCTGGGATTGCCATGACACAGGTGCAGGACCTTGCACCTGGCCTGGTTGAACTTCATGAGGTTGGCACAGGCCCACCTCTCCATCCTGTCAAGGCCCCTCTGGATGGCATCCCTCCCTTCCAGCGTGTCGACGGCACCACACAACTTGGTGTCATTGGCAAACTTGCTGAGGGTGCACTCTATCCCACTGTCCATGTCACCGACAAAGATGTTGAACAGGGCTGGGCCCAGCACGGACCCCTGAGGGACGCCACTCGTGACTGGTCTCCACCTGGATATTGAGCCGTTGACCACCACTCTCTGAGTGCGGCCATCCAGCCAACTCCTTATCCACCGAGTGGTCCATCCATCAAACCCATGTCTCTCTAGTTTAGAGAGAAGGATGTCATGCGGGACAGTGTCAAAAGCTTTGCACAAGTCCAGGTAGATGAGGTCAGTTGCTCGTCCCTTGTCCACCGATGCCGTCAACCCGTCATAGAAGGCCACCAAATTGGTCAGGCACGATCTGCCCTTGGTGAAGCTGAGAAGAACCTTCAGATCAGACCTCAACATTTCCTAGCTGACTGCAAGCTTCTGTACTTGTAGCCCACTGAGAACACCCAAAATTTTTAAGACTTATTTCAGTGTCATGATGATTTAAACAAAAATAAGGAAGTGTCTGTTTTTTCCCTCAGTTTTTCATTTGCATTTTTTGTACCTGCATCCATGTACCATTCTTCAAATGTATTTTGAGCTTACTTAACACTCCTGAATGGCATTTCAGTTCAACAAAACTGAAAAAAAGCTATGCTTCTACTTCTGCTTCCCACCATTAAAAGATATTTCAGTAGTGTTGCCATACTCTTAGTAGGCAATGTTCTAGAGGCTAAAGGACGGTTCTGGTTTTGTTAGTGAGGGGGGGCCTAAGGTGGCAGCTTCTGTAGGAAACTGCTAGAAGTCGCTCCCCTTTGTTCAGTGGACTCGGCCGGGCCTAGGGCGGACCCGCTGCTGTCCAAGGCCGAGCCAATTGGTAGCAGAATGTCCCGTGATAACGCCTCTGCGATAATGTATTTAAGTAGGGGAAAACAGGAAAAAGAGGAAGAGAAGATGTGAAGCAGCTGAGCGGGGGGCAGAGAGGGGGAGGCGCAAGCCTCATGGGCCTTGCAGGCCTCACCCTCTGGCCTCCCGCCGGGCAGCCGACTGGGCCCAACTCGGCCCGGCCTGGCTGCAAGAAGTGGAGAGGAGATGAGAAGTGAATAAGATGTAAAAAGGATCCTGAGAGACGTCTGCCAGCCTGTTGTGAGGAACGGCTGCAGACGCCAAGGTCAGTTCAGAAGGAGGGGGAGGAGTAATATGGCTCCTGGCCAAGATTCCTCTGCAACTCGTGGTGAAGACCATGGTGGAGCGGGTTGTCCCCCTGCGCCCATGGAGGTCCACGGAGGGGCAGAGATCCACCTGCAGCCCGTGGAGGACCCCACGCCAGAGCAGGTGGAGGCCTGAAGGAGGCTGTGGCCCGTGGAGGGCCCGCTGGGACAGCTGTTCTAGAGGGACTGCACCCCGTGGAAGAGATGACCCACGCCGGAGCAGTTTCACGAAGGACTGTGGCCCGTGGGAGGGACCCCACGCTGGAGCAGAGGAGGAATGCGAGGAGTTCTTCCCCTGACGATGATACAGCGGCGTAAAACAATGCGTGATGAACTGACCGCGACCCCCATTCCCTTTCCCCCCCCCCGTGCCGCTCGGGAGGGGAAGGTAGTAGAGATAATGTTAAGCCCGGGAAGAGGGAGGGGTGGGGGGGAGGTTATCTTGTTCCCTGTCTCATTCTCCTGCTAATTTTAGAAATAAATGAATAGTTTTCCGCAAGTCGAGTCTGTTTTGCCCGTGACGGTAACTTTAAGGATTTCTCCCCGTCCTTATCTCAAACCTTGAGCCGTTTTTCTTATATCATCTCCCCCTATTCTCTCGGAGGGTGGGGGGAGCGAGAGAGAGACTGCGTAGTCTGGTCCTGATCGGGGCTAAACTACGACAAGGACTTACTTTAACAGCTACAGGACTAATAGGGAAATTGTACTTGATTTTTTTAACCCTCAGGAATTAAAGCTCACTTCTCACTGTAGTCTTCTTACACGCCACTTCAGCTTATACTGTTCTTCTTTCGGACATCATTCTCTTATACCACTGTTGCCTGATGTGCAAGTGAACATTCCCCAAAAAAAAGTTTACAAGAAAATTTGTTGTTGAGATTCTAACAAGTTAAAAAATATTAAAAGCTACCACTGTTATGCATGACTGTAGCCATCTCTCCCCAGTGTAGAACTTTTATAGAGCAAAACAATCCAAACCAATGTGCACAAAAGGCAGTCAGTGCTACCTGGTCTTGAGGACAGGGTCGTGACCATCTTTATTTTGACAGTATAAACATAATAAATATGGTCATTCATGTGTGAATCAGAAATGACTGGTACTGAAGGTGATTTAAACCACTTTTTTTTTTTTTTTCACTTAGAATGCCTAAATTCCACCTAACTCCTGTTTTGGATGACATTGTGGCAACCTGAATCTCACATCAAGTCAAAATAGAATTAATTTTAAGAAGCTTTTGTTAACACGATAATCTATGGCCTGTCCTCGAAGGCAAATTTTGTTTCATCTCAGTAAATGATCATGTCTGAGGTCAATCTGAAGGGTATCCTTTTTTTTTCGTGTCTTATAATGAGATAACGGTCTCTGTGTGCTCTATATTGCCTGTGAATTGGCCATATACTAAGTCGATTGCTTAGAATCAACAATATTATTTAGTTTTCAAAAAGAAATTTTCTTTGAAAGTCAATTCCTAGAATTGCTAGCACATACAATAAAAAAATTATGAAACAATAATATCTCATATTTATCTATCATATCTATTTCTCCCCCCTCCCCAAAACAATAGCCTTTTTCTAAAAATTGGGCTCCGGGGTGTTTTAAGGTCAGCAAGTAAGAAACGAAGTGGTTATCTTTGAGTATAATTTAACCTAAAAAATATCCCCAGAAAACACCCAATAATATGTCTATTACTTGCATAATAAAACATACACTGTATCTTTTGAAAAAAATAAATAAAAGCTTGAAAATCTGTAAACTATTGTAGATGCCATACACTCCTTGATTTTACTAATATAAACAGCCAAACCACAGACTTTTACTTATTTTCCTTGAAGTTTTTTTGCTATCGTGTGCGAGCTCTTTTTTTTCTGAAATTATGATTAAATATTTACTTACCTTCTTTATCGTAGTCCCACAGAATGGAAGGATAATCAGGAGTAAGGCTACAGCTTGTGAAACGGTTTCTTAAGCAACTGTCAGATTATCTGGGAAATTCAAAATAGAATACCACTCTCATTAAGATCTTTATAGATTTTGGCTTAAATGGGGCATTGCTGTTTGGAAACATATATGGGGAAAATCTTTGGTGTATACTTTCACCAAAGACCTATATATGATAAAATAAATACCTTTAAAATGGATATGTTTAGCAAAAAGAAAAAAAAAAGATTGTGTTTGTTAAAAGTTATATTCTACTAAGAATAAAAAAGTAGGAAAAAAACCCCTGTAAATTTATGCTACGGAAACATTAGAATCTACAGTAGCCTGTTCATAGAGAACTATCCTTAACACCAGCAAGTTTAAAAGTATAGAATGTTAAGTTTCCTCTTTCTTGGTAGATGAAAAAATTGGCCAAATGCTGTAAAATGATGTTAAATATCAAAAGTAGATTGCTTGTTTATCTACATACAATCTTCTCTGTTTTTGTTATGTTTTGGATATGATGCAACAACACACACATGTCTTTGTGCTCATTCAGCACAGATTTTACCAAGTACTGCACTTCTGCATTCACAGTTCACAGCAGAACTCCTTAAACAGAAGAATATATGATGTTTCTCAGTTAACATGACAGACAAAGGCTTGTCTAAAGAGTGTGTGTAATTTGAATTTTATTTTATTAATTTAAGCTAATGACGTGCATATCACACAAAAAGAAAATCTGAACCATCCTTTTCAGCAGGTTTATATGTCAACTTTTATTCTTTTAGCAGAATAGTACCTCAGAGATATAGCTTTTAATATGAGTTTTCTGTTGTCATCCTTTTTATCTTAGTAAGATTCTTGCTATTTTAAAAAAAAATCCTTAACATTCATGCATTTCTGTAGTATAACAGAAGTGATTATGTGGCTGTGATTTCCAAAGAGGCTTTTTTTTTTTTTAAGAACCATGTGTTTCTTTCATATTTTATTCCTTTCTTTTTTTTTGCATAGGAAGGTAGAGATTGCAGTTTTTTAAATGCATGACTTCTACAGTGAAATGTTTTATTTTCAGAGCTTATTCATTAAACAGTTGTCTCACAGTGAGTATGTACATTTAATCTGCAAATTATCGTATTTGTGTGTGAGTTCCCATATTTAAAAAAGGGAAAAAAAAAAAAAGAAAATAAAAGCTTTCATACCTTCTTGGAAGACTTCAAAAAGGGTTAACAATTTGCAGCTGTGTTTAATTGTGAAATCCCAACGCAAGGCCTCAAAAGCTTTACAACAGTAATTGTAACATATAGCATCTAAAGGTCAGGGTATGTTTCATGAAAATCCATCCGTTGACAGCTGTCATTACAACTTACTACCAAGAAAACTGTAGTTATGAAGGTAATCATGGGGAATAGCAGGCATTCAAGTGCCAAGGGTTTACTTATGATGCTATTTTTTACATGTCAGTTCAGCTTATAAAAAGACCAGTGAAGTAAATGATGAGAATATCATAGAATCATAGAATCATAGAATGGTTAGGGTTGGAAGGGACCTTCAAAGGTCATCTAGTCCAACCCCCCTGCAAGGAGCAGGGACATCCCTGACTAGGTCAGGTTGCTCAGAGCCTCATCCAGCCTGGCCTGCAACGTTTCCAGGCATGGGGCCTCCACCACCTTTCTGAGCAACATGTTCCAGTGTTCTATAACTCACATTGTAAAAAATTTTTTCCTAATTTCTAATCTAAATCTACCCCCCTCTATTTTAAAACCATTACCTCTCGTCCTATTGCAACAGGCCCTACTAAACAGCCTTTCCCCATCTTTCTTGTAGGCCCCCTTGAGGTACTGGAAGACCGCTATCAGGTCTCCCCAGAGCCTCCTCTTCTGCAGGCTGAACAGCCCCAACTCTCTCAGCCTGTCCTTATAAGAGAGGTGCTCCAGCCCTTTTATCATCTTCATGGCCCTCCTCTGGACCCTCTCCAACTGGTCCATGTCCTTCTTGTGTTGGGGGTTCCAGAACTGGACACAGTACTCCAGGTGGGGTCTCACCAGGGCACAGTAGAGGGGGAGAATCACCTCCCTCGACCTGCTGGCCACACTTCTCTTGATGCAGCCCAGGATGCGGTTGGCCTTCTGGGCCGCAAGGGCGCATTGCCTGCTAATGTTAAGCTTCTCATCCACCAGCACTCCCAAGTCCTTCTCCTCGGGGCTGCTCTCAATCCATTCCCCGCCCAGCCTGTATTTGTGCCTGGGATTGCCACGACCCAGGTACAGGACCTTGCCCTTGGCCTGGTTGAACTTCATGAGGTTGGCACAGGCCCACCTCTCCAGCCTGTCAAGGTCCCTCTGGATGGCATCCCTCCCTTCCAGCGTGTCGACGGCACCACACAACTTGGTGTCGTCGGCAAACTTGCTGAGGGTGCACTCTATTCCACTGTCCATGTCGCCGACAAAGATGTTGAACAGGGCCGGGCCCAGCACGGACCCCTGAGGGATGCCACTCGTGACCGGTCTCCACCTGGACATTGAGCCGTTGACCACCACTCTCTGAGTGCGGCCATCCAGCCAACTCCTTATCCACCGAGTGGTCCGTCCATCAAACCCATGTCTCTCTAGTTTAGAGAGAAGGATGTCATGCGGGACAGTGTCAAAAGCTTTGCACAAGTCCAGGTAGATGATGTCAGTTGCTCGTCCCTTGTCCACCGATGCCATCACCCCGTCATAAAAGGCCACCAAATTGGTCAGGCACGATCTGCCCTTGGTGAAGCCATGTTGGCTGTCACCAACCACCTCCTTGCTCTCCATGTGCCTTAGCATGGTTTCCAGGAGAATCTGCTCCATGACCTTGCCAGGCACAGAGGTGAGGCTGACCGGCCTGTAGTTACCTGGGTCTTCCTTATTCCCCTTTTTAAAAATTGGGGTTATGTTCCCTCTCTTCCAGTCATCGGGGACCTCACCAGACCGCCACAACTTCTCAAATATGATGGCCAGTGGCTTGGCAACTTCATCCGCCAGTTCCCTCAGGACCCGCGGATGGATCTCATCAGGACCCATGGACTTGTGCACCTTCAGGTTCCTCAGATGATCCCGAACCTGCTCTTCGAATACAATGGGCAGTTCTTCATTCTCGCAGTCCCTGCTTGCACCTTCTACAGCTTGGGCGGTGGGACAGGAACTCTTGTCGCTGAAGACTGAGGCAAAAAAGTCATTGAGAACCTCAGCCTTCTCCATGTCCTGGGTAACCAGGACACCAGTTCCCTTCTGGAGGGGGCCTACATTTTGCTTGGACTTTCTTTTGTCCCCTACGTACCTATAAAAGCTCTTCCTGTTACATTTTATATCCCTGGCCAGATTCAGTTCTGCCAGGGCTTTGGCCTTCCTTACCTTATCCCTGGCCACTCGCGCAGCCTCTTTGTAGTCCTCCCAGGCTACCTGTTCCCACTTCCACCCTCTATAGGCTTCCTTTTTCACTTTCAGTTGGTCCAGGAGCTCCTTGCTCATCCATGCTGGCCTCCTGGCCTTTTTGCCCGACTTGTTTTTCATCGGGATGCACTTCTGCTGAGCTTGGAGGAGGTGCTCCTTGAATATGGACCAACTTTCCTGGGCCCCTCTTCCCTCCAGGGCCGCCTCCCATGGCACTTGGCCCATCAGGTCCCTGAAGAGGCCGAAGTCCGCCTTCCTGAAGTCTAGGGCAGAGAGCTTGCCATGTAGTTTCCTTGCTGCCCCGTGGATCTTGAACTCCACCATGTCATGGTCGCTGCAGCCAAGGCTGTCCTTTAGTTTCACATCCCCCACCAGTCCCTCCCTGTTGGTGAGCACAAGGTCCAGCATGGCACCCCTCCTTGTCGGCTCCTCTGTCGCCTGCAGGAGGAAGTTGTCATCCACGCATTCCAGGAACCTCCTGGACTGCCTGTGCCCTGCCGTGTTGTCTCTCCAACAGATGTCAGGGTGGTTGAAGTCCCCCATGAGGACCAGGGCCTGTGACCGTGAGGCTGCTCCTATCTGCCTATAGAGCACTTCCTCTGCTCTGTCCTCCTGGCCAGGCAGCCTGTAACAGACCCCTACCGTAACATCTCCTGTCCGTCCCCATCCTCTAATCTTGACCCATAAGCTCTCTGTCAATCTGTAATTGACTGACAGCTCACGCTTTTATTTCAACTTAAAATTAGTCGATTTAATTATTCAAGCACTAGAGGACATTCATTACACGGCAGGCAATAATAGAAGCTATAGGATACATTTATTGAGGAAAGCTGAAAAGCTGATCAATTACTTCAACAACTTCAAAAATATTGCCATATGTGAACACAGAATTTGAAAAAAAAATACTTAGCAGGTTAATGCAGCTCTGGTTACTATTTCAGCAATGCTACGCATGACTGGTCAGCAATCCAACACTTTCTAAAAATCTGTTTCTTGTTTGCTTATAATAACAATAATAACCATGATTCTTACTGCTAATAAAATGACATCTTGACAGTCCCTAAACACTTAGAAAAAGAGAAAGAGTGATAAGGGATGCAATCTGCAATGCAAATCTTGTTTAGATGAAAGTTTTAGTAACACTGGAATTTTTCCACCTCACTATTTTAAGAGTGATCACCAAAGTTTCTTTCTAAAGGCTCTGTTGTCTTACCGTCTTAATCACATGGATTCTAATACATGTAATGGCTTTTTTTTTGTCATTCCACAATTAGATTATTTTCATTGCAGTTATCAGTTGGTTTTTTTTTTTATTTTATTTCGTGTCTTAACATTTCCTAGTTTTGGTTATAACGAATGATGTTTAATGAATTGTCTTCTACTTTAATTTTCATCAGCTCATAATTTCAGGAAGAGCCTGCAATGAAATACTCATCTTCCCTGTTTCTTGAAAGTATCACACATAGTCTTTATATATCTTATAATAATTATAATAATTTTTTTAAATCCTCCAATATCTTTACATTCTTATTTTCTGTAACTTTTCCTGTGATGGGATGTTTCCCTTTGAGTTGTAGTCTGTATTTTTTGTATAGGAGCTACTAAATAATGATGCCAACTTTGTTTTGATATAATATATAGACTAATGAGTAGAAACTTATCTTGGGCCAATTTGGTACATCCTTGTAAGTAAACTTCTCTGGGACCTGGCTACGTATCCTTCATTCAAGGCTTATATCTTTTCTATCACTTATCTTTTCTCTAATATAACTGGTACAATGTATCTTTCAACAACAAAATGCTCAGCTTCTATTTCTTTTCTTTTTCCTACTTTCACAAGCCACTTTAGTTCATCACTTTCCTAAAAGATTTTTAAAAAAAAAATAAAAATTTCCACATATACTTATTTGTTTTTAAGTCTCTATATTATTTTTTGTCCCTTTTTTGTCTGGTGGCTTACTTTCAATAATACAGTATTTTTCATTTAGTTTTGCTCTACCATCTAATCAGTCTGGATAGGAGCTTATTCACTAAACTTCAAAAATCTCTATGGATGAACCAGTCATCCCAGACTCCTCCTAATTGTCAATGGTAAAAAAAAAAAAATATATATATATTTTTAGTGAATGAGTAAGAACACATTTAGAGAATGAAATGAACTGCTCTCTGCAAAATGTATGTTTCACTCTATTTTCTAAAGGGGCACAGACTAACACTGATCTACAAATGCGGCAACTACGTTTGGTCTGGCGAATTGCACCCTTATCTTTCACAGAGACTGTTAACGTTATAAGCTCCTAATGTATTTTTTATTTCTCTTAACATTTTTATCTCTGCCTTTTCTGAAAAGAAAAACTTGCCCATGACCTTTTACGTCTTTATACAGAATTAAATTCCTCCTAGCCATTTTTGCCTAATTCTCTTAGGTCGGTTTGCCCAATACATTATGATAGCACATCATACAATTGTATTTGCAAGTAAATATTTCAATTTTTCATTATGGTCTTTTTTTCCCAGACTTTTATTGATGTCTTGGAATTGTCTTTCATTACTATTGCCTTAATTCCTTCCTCCAACAAAATGCTACATAATGATAAGATTTAACTCTATCTAATAACACTCCATTTTCCCCAGCTTTCCCTGTTACTTTTGATGTCTTAAAACAAAAACAAAAACAAAAAACAAAAAACACACACAAACAAAAAACCCTCCCAAAAATATCCAAATGACACAAAAAAAAACCCCATCAGCTTTCCCTGATTGCCATTCTCATGTCTTTCAGAAAATCACACATTTGAACCATTAACAATTTCAAGTCACGCATATGAAACAGATTTTTTTCAATGATCAGTTAGATGACAACTATTTTAGGTTATATAACTTTCTTTTAATAACTTAGCATTGCAGTCAATGGTATAGCAAAGAACAAAGATGATGTGGAATCTCCTCCAAAAAAAAAAAAAAATCATGCAGTGTATGAATTCTTTTTTACAGTTTTAACCTGGTAGATTAAGAATAACATGCACTTTCCTTTGCTACTCTGTAGAAGTTCTACAGATGCTGGATGGTATTTAATCAATTTGAGTGCACTCATAACCCAGGAACCTAGTCAGTATATATTCTGAACCTTTTACTTTTCATGTAGCTACCAGTCATCATGTGCACCTTGTCCCAGTACTATAAAATCCTTCCTTCTTTTGAGAAAATACATAATTAGTTGCAAAATGTTTAATTGATATAATTACAGGGAGAATATACCATACTGCAGGCAAAGCTACAGGTTGACATTTAGGGACTCATGTTTCATTTTTATGAAGAAAAAAGATCTGCTTCTCATCTTTCAATTGCTTTTTTTTTTAACTTCTTTGGGGCTTAAATATATTTTAATCTGAAAATATAAATTAATCCCACTGTCTAACCAATAATTTTAGATTATGTTTATTTTTTGTGTTTGCTAATTAGCTAACTTTCTTAATGTACTTTGTAAATTGTAATAAGTTTAATACCATCATCTAGTTCTCTAGCTTATTTTCAACTTTGGCGAAGTGTTACTTTGTGCCTTCTTTTCCAATAGATATTTAAAAAAAAAAATTAATAAGAGTTTGTTTATTTGTCATTATATTATTTTTATCCCTGTGGTCCGACTGCCTGAAGAAACCCCTCTGATTATTTTCAAACCTGTGTTGATATTAATATTCTTGTTTTTTCTGTGTATATCTCAACTTCTCTAGACTGTATCAATGACTTATGTTTCAAATTTTCATTAACATCTTTATGTGTTTCAGATAGTCTCTATAGCTCTATTACTATTAATATACTTTTCAACTTCCTCTTCTTTATCTCATCCAGACAGTGTACCATTCAGTTAACTACTGGACCTCCAGACTAGTTCAGGTCTACTCTGTAATTCTTGTTTTATGACATAGTTCATTTTCCCACAAATTTCTAGGTCTTTCAGAGGTTTCAAATTAGACAATGATAAAGTTTTTGCAAAAATTACTATATCTCTTCAAGATACGTAAAGAATTTTTTTTGGACATTTATTGACATTTTATTTCTAGTTCTAAGAGCACAAACCACATTTTCAGTAATATGATCAGTCTATATAATGATTTTTTTTTCCTTATACAGTCCTCATTGTTGTTCTTTTCCTCTTGTTATTTACAATCTTTATACTGATTACAAGAGAGAGACGTATTTTTAGGATAAAAAAACTTACCATGATATACTGTTTTTCTATGTTTTAGCAATTTTTTCTTGTGACTTTTTTTTTAATGCTATTTGACAGAACCTACAGAGAAAGTTATCAATTGTCCTTTGGAATGTCGTAATTCAGCCCCGATTGGGACCAGACTACGCAGTCTCTCTCTCACTCCCCCCACCCTCCAAGAGAATAGGGAGAGATAATATAAGAAAAATGGTTCAAGGTTTGAGATAGTGACGAGGAGAAAATCCTTTACCGTTACCGTTACGGGCAAAACAGACTTGACTTGACTTGGGGAAACCTATTCATTTATTACTAAAACTAGCAGGATAATGAGACAGAGAACAGGATAACCTCCCTCCACCCCTCCCTCTTCCCAAGCTTAACATTATCTCTACGACCTTCCCCCCCACAAGCGGCACAGGAGGGAAGAGGGAATGGAGGTTGCGGTCAGTTCATCACGCGTTGTTTTACACTGCTGCTTCATGGTCGGGGGAAAAACTCCTCACATTTCTCCCCTGCTCTGTTGTGGGGTCCCACCCATACACCACAGTCCTTCCTGAAACTGCTCCAGTGTGTGCCATCTCTTCCACGGAGTGCAGTCTCTCCAGAACAGCTGTCCCAGCAGGCCCTCCATGGGCCACAGCCGCCTTCAGGCATCCACTTCCCCCGGTGTGGGGTCCTTCACAGGCTCCAGGTGGATCTCTGCTCCTCCGTGGACCTACATGGGCTGCAGGGGGACAACCTGCTCCACCATGGTCATCTCCACAGGCTGCAGGGGAATCTTGGCCAGGAGCCACATTACTCCTCCCCTTCCTTCTGAAGTGACCTTGGTGTCTGCAGCTGTTTCTCTCACAATAAAAGTTCTTCACAACAGGCTGACAGATGCCTCTCAGGATCTCTTCACATCATCCAGCTCATCTCCTCTCCACTTCTTGCAGCCAGGCTGGGCCGAGTCGGGCCCAGCCGACTGCCTGGCGAGAGGCCAGAGGGTGAGGCCTGCAAGGCCCATGAGGCCTGCTCCCCGCCCTCTGCACCTCTGCCCCTACTCAGCTTCTTCACATCTTCTCTTTTCTTTTTTTTCTTTTTTCCCCTTCTTAAATACGTTATCACGGAGGCTTTGTCACGGAACATTCTGCTACCAATCGGCTTGGCCTTGGCCAGCAGCAGGTCCGCCCTAGGCCGAATCCACTGAACAAAGGGGACCAACTTCTAGTAGTTTCCTACAGAAGCTACCACCTTAGGCCCCCCTCACTAAACAAAAGCACAACAGGAAACTTTCAGAATTTACATTCTTTACACAATATACTCAAATTTTATTTACAATCATAACCAGTAATTCATCAATTAGATGTTACTTTCACTATCAAAAAAGACTTTACACTAGCTAATAAAATAAACTATTTTCCTCTCCATCTTTCTTCAATGCTTCTGGACAACTAGCTAATATTCAGCCATATGCTTTCCCCATTGCAAAGGGCACAATTCTGTAAAGCAAAGAATATTTTGGTGGACCTTAAAATATGGTGTTTCCTTCTGCTTTGAGTCTTACCTGCATACAAAACTAGACATGAAATGAAAAGTATGAGCATTCATCTTCATTACATAAGACAATATGTAAAATATGTTTTTATGTGTGTGTGTATATATATACAAACACATATATAAAACACATTGTTTATATAAAACAAAAGCAATCCAGGGGGTTCCTGGAATACATTGATGATAACTTTGTTCTCCAAGTGATAGAAGAGGCAACGATGAGAGGTGCTGTGCTGAACTTTGTTCTCATCCGCAAAGAAGGGCTAGTGGGGTCTGTAGAGCTCAAGGGCAGCCTTGCCTACAGTGACCATGAGATGATGGAGATCAAGATCCTTAGGGCAGAGACGATGGTGCACAGCAAGCTCTCTACCATAGACTTCAGGAGAGCAGACTTTGGCTTCTTCAGGGATCTATTTGGCAGACTACCATGGGTTGAAGCCCTGGAGGGAAGAGAGGCTCAAGAAAGTTGGTTAATGTTCAAGGATCGCTTCCTCTGAGCTCAGGAAAAATACATCCCAAAAAGGAGGAAGTCAGGCAAAAACGCCAGGAAGCCTGCATGAGTGAACAAGGAGCTTCTGGACAAACTCCAACATAAAAAAAAAAAAAAAAAAAGAAGCCTACAGTGGGTGGAAGCAAGGACTGCAGAGATTGTCCAAGCAGCCAAGGATCAAATTAGGAAAGTCAAAACCCTGATAGAATAAAATCCAGCCAGGGACATGAAGACCAATAAGAAAAGCTTATTTAGTTACATTGGGAATAAAAGAAAGACTAGGGAAAATGTAGGCCCTCCAAGGAATGAAACAGGAGACATAGTTACCCAGAACATGAAGAAGGCTGAGGGTACTCAACAACTTTTTTTTGCCTCAGTCTTCACTGGCAAGGGCTCTAGCTGCGTCTCCCAAGTCACAGAATGCAAAGGCAGGGATTGAGAGAATGAAAAGCTGACCACTGTAGGAGAAGAGAAGGTTTGAGACCATCTAAGGAACCTGGAGGTGCACAAGTCCATGAGACCTGATGAGATACATTGGTGGGTCTTGAGGGAAGTGGCAGATAAAATTCTTAGACCACTATCCATGATATTTAGGAAGTTGTGTCAGTTTGTTGAGGTTCCCACTGACTGGAAAAGGGGTAACATAAACGCCATTTTCAAAAGGGGAAAGAAAGAAGATCCGAGGAACTACAGGCCAGTCAGTGTCACCTCTGTGCCTGAAATGGTCATGGAACATGTCTTTGTGGAAACCATGCTAAGGCACATGGAAAATAAGGAGCTGATTGGTGACAGCTAAAATGGATTCACTTAGGGCAAATTGTGCCTGACATATTTGGTGGCCTTCTATGATAGAGACCAACTGACGTCATCTACCTGCATCTGTGCAAAGCATTTGATGCTCTCCTGCATGACATCCTTATCTCTAAACTGAAGAGGCATGGTGGATAAGGAATTGTCTGGATGGTCACACTCAAAGAATTGCAGTCAACAGTTTGATCTCCAGGTGGAGACCAATGATGAGTGGTATCCCTCAGAGGTCTATATTGGGAAATATGGTGTGACACAAAGTTTGCCTCTGAAATTAACCTCAAATAAGGACCAACAGGAAATCTTAATTTCCGTTTCACACAAAATGACACAGAAAAACAGACACATATGGAAACATGCCCAGATACAGGCATACTTAGAAACTAGTGCCTTATAATGTGCTTTGGAATGAAATGAAAGCCAGACTATAGAACAGCCCGGTTGTTAGAATACTCACTAAAGGTGTGAAAGACCTACTTGTGTTTGTATTTCTTTTTTTTTATTTTTTTTTTCCAAAAAACTGACAAATATGCATTTCTTTCAAGACTTCATAGCAAATTTTCTGATTACCTCAACTTTGAAATATTGTAAGTGAGAAAATATCATCATATCTGCCTTCTTGTACACTATTATTTCTGTAAGTTGCTCCAGATATGCCTTCATTTTGTTTTATAGGACCTAACATGATGCTGTCTTGGGTAAAAGATACTGGCTTTTTATGTCACCTAAAGAATTTAAAACTATGATCTCACTTTTCCCTGAGGCATTTTAAGACTTTTTAATAAAAGTGGATTGCAGTTTTTCATTTTGTTATTAAAACAGCTGTAGATGAAACAGCTAAATTCCCCATGTTGCCTTTGGGAGTTGTGGCTGTAACACATTTCCAAAAGTTGGATTTAATGTATTGAGCTATCTAAATAGTTTTGAAAATATCACATCAGATATGGTGTGACAAGGAGACAGGAAAAAAACACAAATGTACATATTTTTCACTGGAAAATACTTTAGTGTCTTGACATTTATTTCTTCTATGGGAACAATACTGAAAAAATCCTTAGTTGGTATTTACTTTATTCCTCATTATGGAAGTTATGTATGTTTGTGGGTCAATGACTGGATGTCAGTCAACTTAACTCTTCCATATCTTCACTGTATTAAAAAATGACAGTTCCTTAAAAGAAAGTGATGAGACAAAGAAACAATAAGTTTTTTAATTAAAAGATAAAATATTAAAATATAAACATCAAGGGCTACATGTTATGTATAAGTGTATAAAGCTATACTGACAATTGTACAAGAGACTCTGACTGTTACCTTTACTGGTAGCAATAGACTTGATTGTGTATTAGTTATTTTAAATATTTGAAGACTGGTCACACTCGTTTGGGAGATTGTAGGTGAGCTCCAGGGAGGCAGATTGCACCAGACAGTTATCTTTGATTTGTTTGTTTTTCATTTGTATATAAAGGTCTTTGAAGAGGAGAGACTAGGCCAAAACCTTTGGAAAGAGGGGAAAGTATTTCTCACCTTAATGCGGAAAGAAACTGTACCTCTTCAAGATGAAAAAAATTTGGAGGCATAAGCAAAAGATGGGAAAAGGTTAGTCTCAGCACTGATCCTGGGAGTCTATTAGTCTAGTAACCATTTCTTCCAATTCTTCCCTAACTTCTTCTGCAGAGCAGTTTATGGAACTGTTTGGGGAGAAAAAGTTCTGGTTTACAGTTTAAACTTTCAGGAGGTATAAACATAGCCCATTAATTATTGACAGTAGCTCTTGGTGTTTAATAATATTTGGAGCTTTTACAGGTTACCCAGTAAATCACACTCAGCTTTTCATTATCTTTTCAGACCAGTAGGTTTTAATTAATAAAATTTTTGTGCTGAAATAAGAAACCTATTGCAACCACAAAGATTGTAACCATTTTTACAGAAAGCATCCTATGATAAGACTTCAACTGAAAACTACAATCCCAGTAGAATGTTGATACATTTCTTTCTTCAGAATATATTTTTCTTAGCTTAGCAAGACTACAATGCTAACAAAAATACAAGTAAAATAAATTGTATAATACTGATTTTTGGGTTAATTAATATGAGCTAACACACACACACACAAAGTTATTTTCAGGACCAACTTAGATGTAAACTTGAAATACATGAGCAAATTATTTGATTATTTGTTGCTACCAAAACTCATATTTTCCTGATGATTTTGCATTGGGAGACCTTGCAAGGCAAGTAGTCTCATTTTGTCAGTATGTTGTAGCAATGTCATCATTTTAAATTACTAAAAATTATGAAATATTTTTACAAAATTCCATTTTCTAATGGTTGGGAGTTACACAATTAGGCTTCTAATTGCATAATCAAACTCCTGTAAGATATTTCAAGAAAAAGATTTTGGAATCAGACAGAGTATTTCTGTTTTCACTTCAAATCAGATACTCCTTCTTCAAACACTGATGAACCTCATTGTCTCACTGGGAAGGTACTGTCATAGGCCTACTTAAATTAACCCACACCTATACCTTAGCATTGACTGACACATTCCTTCTCATAACTCTTTCATCCACAGTATAAAACCTTGAACTCTTGATTTTTGCTTATAGTTGCTACTGCAAAGAACTTTTTCTGCTGATATACAGAATTTTGCATGTGGTATTATTAGCTTATTGAAATGAAACTGCTGTTGATGTGGAAAGCATCAAAAGCTAAGAAATTAAGATTATTTAATTGTTTTTCCAAATATATATAGATACATCTGAAGCACTTTTAAGTATCACAACAAACGGAGCCATAAAGCAAGACTGGAGAAAATGTTCGTCTTACTATGCTTTAATTTGTCTCCCCATGCTGGCACTGTAACACAAAAGAATGTTTTTCTTTTTGGCTATGCCACAGGTCTGCTAGACAACTTTGGTCAAGTCAGTTTTCTTCTTTGGCTCCTGTTCCTCCAACCAATGCAGATAATGATCCTGACCTCCTTTCTAAAATGCTTTGCGATCCTTGGGTGAAAAGTTATCCCTAAAAGCTTAGTAGTTTTATTATTATATCCATTATATAGTTATGCTATTCAAGGTCAATAGACTTATATAGCTGAGCAAAAATGAGATCATATGACTATCAGTACTATGCGGTAATTGCACTCAAAAGTACCCAATTGAATGTTTAGTCCAAATGAACCTATATTTAGAATGGCTTCACATATTGTTGTTGAAAGTTTGATGCACTGAATCTTGAACTTCCTTTGATTATGATTCTGCAGTGAGACTTCCTCAAACTTTTTAATTTATTGGCTGCTGCCCCCAAGGGATTCATACGGATTGGATAAGAAAAGAATGACATCGACAGCGTATAATGAAGTTCTATCCAGGATGTCCAATATTTTTATGCCTTCAACTCTGTTATTGTGTTGGATTCTTTGACTGATTCGTTCCAGAGTTATGGTAAAAAGGGAGGGCAAAAAGGGGCACCATTGCCTTTTGCTGCTAGACAAAGTAAAGACTTCTGAGCAATATCCATTATTCCTTACTGTAGGCTCCAATACAATATCTTTATTTAAGAAAGTTTTAGATCATTATGTGAGACTCCTAAAACTTTCATCAAATAGCTTTCTTTCGGCCAATCAGATACTCCTTCAGAATATAATACTAATAAATAAATACCTCCTCTTTTTCTGTTTTGCAAAGGTCTGTAACTTGTAATTTGTGTGTTCCGTCAATCACTGTAATGACACCTTAGTGTTATATCCTCATTGATCCTTCACTCTTCCAGATTCTATTATTGCTCTACTATTTCAAATACATACTGCCTTTTGTTTTACTTTAGAAAGTTAATTCCTTTCGTATTGGAGAAGATCCAGTAAAGCTCTTAAGTAAAAACTTCAAGTTAGGCTAGTAACTGTCTAGTGCTTGCTAGATGTCCTGAACTGAGGTTGAAGGACAATGTTTAGTCCTTAGGACTGAGCTTCCAATCAGCTTCTTCCATTCAACTCAGACATGTGGGTCAGTCAGGACAACGTAGGAAAGAGGTAAGTTAACTGAACTAACATTCTAGGCTTAAGTTCTCAATGCATCTTCTTCACATTCTTATCTATAATTTTCCACTATTTAAGAAATATTTACTTTTAAAATATTTCCCCTACAAAAAGAATGCATTGCGCTAAGTTCTGCTGTTAAATCACAGACTTTTTTTTTTTCTATCTGTTAGGTGTGGTTTTTATTATTTTACGTTCCATCTTTTGAGTCATAAGCATGAGATCAAAGTGAGAATCTGTTCAAACTTTAAAGCAATTAGGAAGAATGGGAATCAATAATGAACACTAGTATACTTTACAAACTGTATAACAACTACAAGGGTGTGTTTTGGTCCACTACCTCAGTGCTAGGCTATCTGAAAGTTGAAGGTGGTTTACAGTGAATAAATATATTTTACAATGGCTTTTGTGTGCTTTATTCAAACAAAAATGAACATGATTTTTCAGTGACTAGTGGTAATAGGTAAGTGCAAAATCAAGTGGCTACATAGTTGTTGGCCTTGCAAATCAATCATCTTAACAGTCTGTAATACATTCAGTTTATTCTGCTGCTGGAGATTAAATAGTGTATTTTAAACATAAGTGCTTTTTGAGTAAAATAGACTTTGGTCATTTAATATGCATAAAGTCATGGTAGTTCCTGATAGATTAAGAGCCTAAACCATAATTTCCTCTTCAGAAGAACTGTTCTTAGCTACTAGTTGGATTCATATAAGCTAGTTGTTTGAAAAATGTGTACTAGAATTCAGGCCTTGTGAAATACTAGGAAAAAAAAAAAAAGAATCCTAATTCCATTTTAATACCTTTATTGTACATTTCCTTAGTCCCTCTTTTCCATTTTAGGTTTGCTTGCCAGGACACATTTGCATCAAGTGGAAGTGGAGAGAACTTTGCACTACTATCAACTACAGAGCTGGACTCTTATCGATGGTGGAAAGAATAGAGATAAAAAGCTCATTATGAGTATGCAAGTAACTGCATTAACTATCAGCTGAGAATCCACTAGCTGTTATATTGCACAAAGCTTTACTGCAACAGCAAGTCACAAACAGCCTGATATTAAATTACAAAATGTAGACTACTTGGAATAAAAAATTAAAAAATAGAAGCTATACTTTTCCAGTTCAAACAGTAGAAATTGAGATAGCTAGGAAAGAGAGAATACACTTTGCCATTTCTGCCCTATGGACTATACTCTTGTGTCATTAAGTGAATAATTAGCCCTGCAATATTTTGCTGTTCTTCAAGAGTATAACTTATCTTTTATCAAACAAATAGTATTGAATTTTATACCTCACTGTTTTAAAGATTTCAGATGCTGGGTTAAACTGCTATATACTTTGATTATCAAAGATGATTCTTTCATTTTCCTTCATTATTTTAAATTACAACTCTTATATTAGAATCACTCACTTTTCAAATACTTGGTCAAGGGCCTAATTTTTTATTTTAAACTACAATATTGCACAGATACTGTGAAATAAATGCAAGCAGAATTAACAGTGTTGTTGTCACAAAAGTTGGAGGAAAACTTATTACAGTCACAAGCTCTGTTTCCTACCAGTTTAACAATCTATCAATCTCTCTACCGGTTAACGTTTTTTATTAATAGGTTGCTTTGAGAAATAAAAGCGTTTTAAGTTGAATATTTCTCACTCAATTCTTACTAAGAACTGACTTGTATCGGAAGAATTGCTAGTGTCTTAAATATCAAGAAACTCACAGTTTGCTCCACTAGCTATAATCCCTGTTTTCATTCGTGTTGGCACAGGTGCTGTAATCAAAAAACACACACACACACACACACACAGAGAAAAATCAGTGCTGGAAGTTCTGCTTTGCAGATTCTCTCTAGGAAGGTCTAATTGAAGATTCAAGAAATTGCCCATGCTGCTGAAAAAAAAAAAAAAAAGTGACTATAGTACTAGTATGACTGGTGCAGTCACAACTCTTTATGGCTCCAGGGAGAGCTCACACTGAAAAGGTACTTCCACTACTCTTTCAATAAATGTACTCTGTGATTCCTTCACCTTTGAATTTCACAGATTCATTGGCAGGGAAAGAAGTAGAGCAGTGACATTTCCTCAAAGGCAAATTCATTACCTAGATCTTTGTTAGCACCAAACTGGACAAGTGTGTTTGAACTCCTTGGTTTGACTCCTATCTGCAGCTTTCTGTAACTGATTCCATGGTTTTCAGGTTATTTGTCCTCTTTTTTTTTTTTTTTTGCTAAACTATCCACATAATGGCCTTTAGGATGTCACATAGGAAGAGAAATCAGGGATTTCTCAAATGATGAGAGGCCTCAAGTATCTTTGGCTATCCAGAACAGGACCTTTTAAAGAGGCCTAATGTTCAGAAGAGTTAGGAACATTCTCTTTGAAGACATCGTGTTTCTAAAAACAATTTATTTAAACTATAGATTCAGAAAATATATTTCCTAATAAATGAAGCACAACTGTTCTATTTCTGATTAAACTTTGGAGAAGACTAGTGGAATGCAGCAACCCATTCAATCCTCTCAAAGAGAAGACTGTATGTAACAGAGGTATTTTTAACTGTAAGTAGAGCTCTTTTGTAATTGTGAGCTCTCCAACAAAGTGGGAAGGATATAAAAGTGAGGAAAAACTGAAAGAAAATTAAATTGCTGAGGAATATCTACTGTAATCTCACACATAATTTTTTCAAAGCTTTTCATGTTATTTGGCTCCTGGACAAAGAATATTTTATTTAATTAATTTAGTTGTTTATTTTAATTTGTATCTCTTTTACCCTTTTCATTTCAGCTGCCCTTTGAATATTCATTCTGTTATTTTACTTTAAAAATCAATGACTTCATGGAAAACTCTGATCTACTAGAGGCTCAACCTCATAATACAGCATGATAAAACACAAAATTGTAGTTTCAGTTCTGTGAAACTGCATAGGAAGATAGTTGCTATGAAAAAAATCACTCTTTGTGTGGTATTATAACACATCTAATACTAATAAGAAGATATAAAATCTTATTTAATAATTTCTTTATCACACTTATAGTTAGGATAATTCCTCTGAATGAAACACTCATTAATTTCTGAGAGTGAGGTTCACTTCACCAGTGTAATGACTGAAAATTGCAATGGCAGCCTCTCAAAAACCACTTTCAATGCTCTTAGAACTACTATATTTGAGTGACTGCTGCTCTGTTCTTGACCTGTCTTTCAAGCAAGTTAAGTGCTGCGAGTTAAACCCAAATGGAGCATGGGTTCTGTATTAACAGGCCTTCTTCTGTGATACTTAGAAGTAGCGAGGAGGTAGACTTGCATGCATATTTGTGGTGGGTTGACCTTGACTAATCATCAGGTGCCCACCAAACTGGTCTCTCACTCCCTCTTTTCATCAAGATAGGGGAAGAAAACAATGATGAAAAGCTCATGGGTTGAGATCAGGGCAGGGAAATCACTCACCAGTTACCATCACAGGAAAACCAGACTCGATCTGGGCAAAATTAATTAAATTTATTGCTAATTAATAGCAGAGTAGGATAGTGAGAAATAAAACCAAAACTAAATACACCTTCTCCTCACCCTCCCTTCTTCCCAGGCTCTGCTTTCCTCCTGGATCCTCTACCTCCTCCCCCTTAACAGCGCAAGGGCATGGGGAGTGAGGATTGCAGTCAATTCATCACAGGTTGTCTCTACCACTTCTTCATCTTCAGACTCTTTCTCTGCTCCAGTATGGGGTCCCATCCACAGGAGACAGTCCTTCACTGACTGGTCCAGCATGGGTCCTTCCCATAGGCTGTAGTGCTTGAAGAACTACTGCAGCACAGGCCCTTGCCATGTGGTACAGTCCAATGATGGAGTATGAATCCCCCATGGGCCACAGGTCCTGCCAGAGAGGGCTACTCATGTGGGCTGCTCTCCACAGGCCACAGCTCCTGCCAAGAGCCTTCTCCTTTGTAGACTCTCCATGGCCTGCAACTTCCTTAAGGGCATATCCACCTACTCCAGCACGGGGTCTTCCCTGGGTTATAGGTAGCTATCTGCTGCACTGTCAACCTGCATGGAATGCAGGGGGACAACCTGCCTCACCTGTGTTCATCACCTGAGCTGCAGGTGAATCTCTGCTCCGGCACCTGAAACATCTCCTCCTCCTCCTTCTTCACTGACCTTGGTATCTGCATAGTTGTTTCTCTCACATATTCCCTCTCCTCTCTCACAGCTGCACCACATTTCTTTTACCCTTAAATATTTCTTTTTACCCTCATAGAGGTGCTACCAATGTCACTGATGGGCTTAGCTTTGGCCAACGGCAGATCACTATTGCAGCTGGATGAAGCTGGCCTACATCTTATATGGGGGCAGCTTCTGCTGACTTCTCACAGAAGCCACCGCTGCATCTCTCTTTCTACTAAAACCTTGCCACATAAGTCAAGGTCAAGATAACATGATAAGGCAAAAGATGCACTGTATTTAATTTGTATGTAGAGCCCTTATCTTCCTATCACACATTAGCCTTTTAAAAAGAAATGTTTCTACTTTAAATGCATATCTTCACAAAAGTGATAACTAATTGAATCCCAAATGGTTTTGTCTGAAACATGCTAGATTTGAAGAATTTTCCTGACTTTAGAGAAAAACTTCATAATATCTTCTCTGGACTCTGATTCGGCTGCCTAAAGACTCAGTACTTCTGGCATCTTCACATTAACATAGATTCACATTACAGCTTCTGTCAAAGCATTTTATCTTACAGGCTCCTAATTTATACAGTATGTCAGGGCAGGGAAGAGTTACTTGCTGCAGTTGGAGCTGTGACAGCAGTGTCTGGACACTTTAGCTACAACTGGAGCAGGAGATTCTGGGATCTTCAGGTGCATAGTGAAATCAGTGCATATCTCAGAAGATAAATCAGTTCAGAAATAACATTTGTAGAGACTTCTTCTGAGTTTTATTGCACTGAAAATGTCAACAAGTTGTTGTTGAGTTCTACCTGTTTCAAGATCAAACTTTAATTTTCCATGTATTAGAAACCTCTTGGTCTGGTGAGGTCTACTGAAACAAGTGTTAAATAAAGGAAGGCAGTAATTACTCCTCCCCGTGGCCCATCCCCAACCCCCCCCCCCGACTCCTGCTTTTTATTGTATTTTGGACTCTGTTTTATAATTTCTAATATAGACAGTTATAGTTTGTTGATACTGCTACTACTGCTACCTGGGATGTCAGCAAAAATAAACAATAGCAAGAAACAGGCACCAAACATACCACACAATGATCTTAGGTCTAATTAATGCCATGTTGCCAGAGTTAGGAATGGACTGGCCTTGAGATAATGATGACTAAATACATTGAGAATCTCATGCTTTAACTAGCAATTCTCAACACTTTCCACAGGGAATATTAGCACCATTTAGAGTATGTTTACCTGGCCACTAGGTGTCACTGTTCATTCACTTTTAGCTTGGAATAGTACCGGGTTTGTTTGGTTGGGTTATTTTTGTTTTAATAGTAACAGAGAGATTGTTGCTTTAAGAAAGCTGTTATAGCCAACAAAGTCACCTTAGAAAAACACTAAAAGAGCTACTGAAAATCTTCATCAAGATACTTGAACATCATGTTCCCATCATGGTTTACAGTGTAGTCAGCAATACTGTATCACACCAGTCAGTAGTACATATAGCAATTACCACTTAACATCTAAACTCAGTGCCTCTCATGTATGCAAGTTAATGTAAAGTAATATTGAGACTGACACTCGAGAAACAGTACAGAAATACAGAGTGAATTTTTGTACCATACACAGGACATTGTTGCTCTATAGAAGTCATGCATTTGAGCTATGACAAGGTTCTCGATTCAAAGAACTAGGAGAAAAATAGGATACAAAACCGTGCCTCACTCCTTTGGCTTTTCTTTCACTGCATTTATAGGTCTTCAAAAGGAAGTAAGAGCAGACATAATTTTCTTCCTTTGTGCATAGAAACTCTTGAAGGAAGAGATTTAGCCCAGCTGTTTGGAGATTAGAAGGTAAGGCCCAGCTAGCTCTACAGTCATTATCTCAGTTTAGAATAGTTGCTTCTCCACCAAATTATCCTAAGGAGAAGCATAAATTACTTCCTTGATGTTATATTGCCCTTTATGGATAGTTACAAGGACGGTATCCTGCAAATGCATTTTACAACACGATATCAAGATTCTGGGGGATCTTTTACGATGGAATGGAAATACTAATAGCTGTTCTATTTAAAAACAGTAACTAAGGTGATGAAGGAATTTCTCAATTAGTTCAAGATGTACCAATGTAAAAATTCCTGTTTCCATTTCTATGAGTTGAAAGGGTGTTCTTATCGGTGAAAAAATACTGAATCATGGGAACTGTCAGTAATATCTTGGTTTCTTGTCGCCAAATGCATAAATGCAAGCTCCTACACTGTGTGATCCTCTTTCACAACAGAAGGTGAGTATTAGCATGTTGTTTTCTGGGACTATTTTATTACTATTATCAAGGAGGAAATAACTTCTTGCAGAAGAACATTCCAGAAAAAAAAAATACTGATGTTACACTATGATGCTATTGTTCCTTTAAATTTCTTTTTTTTTTACTATTTCATGATGTCAGCTTTGTGAAAAGTAACTATGTTGAATTTAACAATTAGATAATATGTTTACAATGCAGCCAGTAATTCAGATGAGAGAAGAGTTTATGGCTCAAAAATTCTGTCCAGTTTGTATTAAATTATAGACTTTTTTTTTTTAAATGGTATTATTTTAGAATTTTGTGCACTAGAAACCCTAGTCCACTTATCACAGCAGATATCCTCACCCAAAATTATTTTCAAGTGTAATGCTTCTATATTTTTAGGAAGAAAACATCTTCAAAACGATGCTATGCTAATCCAAAAATAGTTCTAAAATGTTTCTTATATAATATCTTCAACAAAAGACAAAACAGGACTAAATTCTTCAGCCTATTTGTGTGCCTAGTTGTATCAGTCAGCTAAGTACTAGCTGCTAGGTAATCTTACCCTGTTATATCTGTACTTCACAAAGCAATATATTTACCAAACAAAATGTTGAACAAAATGTTCTTTGCAATAAGAAAGGTCTTCACACTTGTAGCTAATATCCACTACCTTGTGGAAGCACAGGAAACATTGATAGTATTCACTTAAAAGACCTAGTCCTGTATGTATGTACTTCAAAATTCGTACAAAATGTAGAAAAAAATCTCCTTACCAGAAGTACTAATTTAGCAGTACAATGTTTAAAAAGGGTTAAAGCTTCTTGTTTTGTGACCCAGAATTCTGGGAAGATTAATCTTATCCTTGAAATCATGTTACTGGATACCACCTCAGATGTACAGCTTTAAAAAAGGGTAGTAGGATCCTATATTACTAATACTACTGCAGTTAGTGAAAGTAACAAAATAATTGTTCTGCTGAACTATATATGAGTTTAATTCTGAAAAAGTTTGTGTGATTTCAATGTTTTTTCATAAACATAAATTTGATTGTACTGATCAAAGTGATTGTATTTTCTCAGCCTTTTACTTTGAAAAATACTTGCACAACTTTGAAGTCACAATTGAATATTATGCATTAAATACATTTTTTAGACTAACTCATGTTTCTCTTGCTATGATTGTTTAAGTTATAAACTCTTCAAGGCTGAGAATATTCCTTAATGTATGTACATATAATGTACTTACATTATTATTCAACAAGAGGATGAGCAGCACAGAGTCATCTTGCTTTAACATCTGAGAAAAATATGTTTGTCTGAAACATAAATAACGTATAATGACTCTGTATATGTACTATTAAACTGCTCCATCGCTTCTTCATCTCTTCGCATATACACGTGGAAACATATACACATGTGAATTATCTTCACTTCCTTTGTGTTTAGTTTACTTCAGAAATCTCCACAGAGCCGTAGAATCATGGAATGTTTTGGGTTGAAAGAGACTTTAAAGATCATCTATTTACAACCTCCCTGCCCCAGATAAGGACAAGTTCCAATAGACCAGGTCACTCAATGCCCTATCCAGCCTGGCCTTGAACACTTTCAGGGAGGGGGCATTCAAAAGTTCTCTGGGCAAGCTGTTCCAGTGCCTCACCACCCTCACAGTAAAGAATTTCTTCCTTATGTCTAATCTAAATCTATCCTCTTCCAGTTTAAAGCCTTTACCTCTTGTCTTATCACTATATAACCTTGTCAAAAGTGCCTCCTCAGTTTTCTTGTACACACAGGTACTGTAAGGCTGCTACAATGTCCCCTGGAGGCTTCTCCAGGCTGAACAACCCCAACTCTCTCAGCCTGTCCTCATAGGAGAGGTGCTCCAGCTCTCTTATCATCTTTGTGGCCCTCGTCTGGACTCACTCAGCAGGCCCATGTCCTTCTTATGTTGGAGGTTCTAGAGCTGAACACAGTACTCCAGGTGGGATCTCTCCAGTTTAGAGATAAGGATGTAATGCAGGACGGTGTCAAATGCTTTGCACAAGTCCAGGTAGATAATGCCAGTTGCTCTTCCCTTATCCACCAACGCTGTAACCCCATTGTAGAAGGCCACCAAATTTGTCAGGTATGATTTACACTTATTGAATCCACGTTGACTCTCACCATTCATCTCTTTATTTTCCATGTGCCTTAGCATAGTTTCCAGAATTATGTGCTCCATGATCTTGGCAGGCACAGAAATGAGACTGATTGTCCTGTAAATATTGTAATTTCCTTTGCTTAAGAATGTAAACAGAAACATCGGGGAAAAAAAAAAAAAACACAACTATGCCAGAACACCTATTTCTATGTAAAGAAGCATACAAAGTCATAACGAAATGCATTACTTACACCCTAGAATGGAAAGGCTCCTCCTAATTCCCCAGAAGCCCTTTAGGTCATGGCAATATTGGTATACACTATATTATCAGGTTTATGTCATTCTGATAAGATAGTCCACCTCAAGCAGCCTTTGAGCTAAAAATAAGACACTAGGTTGAAGGAAGCAGCAATTTAAAGTTACTGGTGTAAGGACAATTAGAGACTGGCAGGTATCCAGTGTCATTATGAGGAGGTTGCTGTAGGACAAATGCAACAACTCTCTGTTTTCTGCTGTGCCACAAACATGGATCTGTTTTCACTCAAATTGGTTTTATTTTTAGCTTACAGCTTTTTCCTAACATCTTGAGTTTTTTCGGAGCTGTTCCTGAACTTGGATGTTTTCAGCTTTCTGTTTTTCAGTCCAAATCCCAAAGGAGCTGTATTTTAAAGAGCATGAAATACATCTTTTGCAGTGACAGGAGCTATGTTTTTGTTATGTTTTGGATTTTTGGCTTGTTTTGCCCATATATTTAGCCTCTCAATGTTTCATTTTCTTCTGTTTTCTTAACAATATCTGGTTATTAAATATGTACAATATCTATATTTCTTTGGAAATTTTTTTAAAGGATAACCCCACACTGACTAAGGAAATTTTTAAGTCTTTCAACTCTTCACAAACTTATTTGCAGGAAGTGTCTTGTAAGAAAATGTTATTAAAAAATTACAGGTACTAGCTTATAACTGATCAGAAAGGAGAATTTCTTTGACTTATCATGTTCTTAAAATTACATCTGAATTAGCCATACTTACAAGTTGAAACTAGGATCTATACTGAGAGAATTCCAGTCCTTAGTATGTGCTTTCATTTTGTAGCCAGAGAAAAAAAAAATGAAGGAGTGTTCTTAACTCTAGTTCTTCAAATGGAATTAAGGTATACATGTGGTAAAAACTGAGGCCTGAAAATAAGGAACTAGTCTCACATCTTCATTTTAGACATAACTCAAGAGAAACAACATAGCTAGGAACTGCAGGTAGTCTGTCAACTTCTACATCCTGTCAGAGAACACTGGAAATATAAAATGAAAGCTTGAAGATGGTTTGTAAATCTCTTAAAAGGTTAAAATGATGGAAAGGACATAATCTTAGAAACTAGCTCCTGATGAAACAAGGCCAACTTTAGTAATTTTTGAGCCAAACAATATAATTAAATGATTTTAGGAAAATTACCTTTTAAAAGTCTCTTGGTAAATTATTAAAAAATATTAATAAATTTAAGAGTGCCAGAGGTAGAGTAACAGTTTGCTACACTGCTTAACTGTTACAGTGATCCTTTGAAATGTTTATGGTCAAGGCCAACATCCAGTCTCACACACAATTCTTGAGTAAGGTTTGGGAGTTAACAGAGACCAGTGAGTACTCATAAAAGGTAATTTGGAATTGTGCATCCTGTTTTCAAAAATAAGGAAACTTAAAATATACTGCTAGGGGTTATTCTGTACCATTTGGCTTCACCTCCAGAGAAAATTCCAATAGGAATATCTACACCAGAAAATTCCTACTGGAATGGCATAGCCATTGATGCAGTGAAAATAATTCTGGTAGCTGTGTCCTGGTTTCAGCTAGAATGGAGATAATTTTCCTCTCAGTACCTGATGTGTTTTGGATTTTGTATGCGAAGAATGTTTATAAACACACTGATGTTGTTAGTTGTTTCTAAAGAAACCAAGGTCACTGTCTGGCTTCCCAGGTTTCATTAATGTGTAGGAAGCTAGGAAGGATGTAGCCAGAACTGTTGACCCAAACTGGCCAAAGAGAGTATTCCATGCCATAAATGTCACACTGAGTACTTAAGTGGGAGGGGTGAGCCATTGAGCTGTCTCTCTTTTTTCTCTCACTGTTTGGAATAATTCCGGAATCGTTTACAGTTATTTTTCATTCTATGATTGCTGCTCCGCAGAGGCTGTATCGGTCTGTTGTAGTTTAGCTCCACTTGGGACCAGACTACACAGTCTCTCTCACTCCCCACACTCACCAAGGGAATATGGAGAGATAATATAAGAAAAAAGGCTCGAGGTTTGAGATAAGGACAGGGAGAGATCCTTAAAGTTACCGTTACAGGCAAAACAGACTCGACATGGGGAAAACTATTTGTTTATTATCAAAATCAAAGCAGGATAATGAGAAAGAGAAGAAGATAACTTCCCCCCACCCCTCACTCTTCCCGGATTAACATTATCTGTACCACCTTCCCCCCACGAGCGGCACAGGGGGGAAGTGAGAATGGGGGTTATGGTTAGTTCATCACTTGTCGCTTGACACCGCTCCTTCCTTGAGGGAAGAACTCCTCACATTCCTCCCCTGCTCCAGCTTAGGATCCCTTCCACGAGCTACAGTCCTTTGTGAACTGCTCTGGCATGGGTCATGGGGGTACACTCCCTCAGGAACTGGCAGTGGAGGCCATCCACCAGCTACAGCCTCCTTCAGGTATCCTCCTGCCCCAGCGTGGATCTTTGCTCCTCCAAGGACCTCCATGGGCTGCAGGGGGACAGCCTGCTTCACCATGGTCTTCACCACGGGCTGCAGGGGAATCTTGGCCAGAAGCAGCATTACTCCTCCCCCTCCTTCTTCACTGACCTTGGCGTCTGCAGCTGTTCCTCTCACAAGAAATTCTTCACAACAGGCAGGCAGACGCCTCTCAGGTTCTCTTCACATCTCCTCTCCACTTCTTGCAGCCAGGCTGGACTGAGTCAGACCCAGATGGCCGCCTGGCGGGAGGCCAGAGGGTGAGGGCTGCAAGGCCCACAAAGCTCATGCCTCCCCCTCTCTGCCCCCACTCCAGCTTCTTCACATCTTCTTTTTTTTTTTTCTTTTTCTGTTTTTCCCCTTCTTAAACATGTTATCAAAGAGACATTATCACAGAACATTCTGTCACCAATTGGCTCGGCCCTGGCCAGCAGTGGGTCCACCCTAGGCCTGGCCGAATCCACTAGATAAAGGGGAAACTACTTATAGAAGCTTCTTATAGAAGCTACCACCGTAGCGCCCCCTCACTAAATAAAACCGGGTCACCAGGTAGTGAGAAATTGTGCATAATTCATTGTTTTTGTTTGTTTGTTTGGTTGGTTTGGTTTTTAAAATTATTATTCTTCTTATTATTTTTCCCTATTACCCCTATTATATCAATTTTATATCTATATTTTATTATATTTTCTTTTGGTATCCTGGTAAACTGCCTTTATCTCACACTAGGAGTTTTAATTTCTTCCCGATTCTCTCCCCCATCCCCTGGGGAGGGGGAGGGTGGTTGAGCAGCTGTGTGCTACTTGATTGCTGACTGTAGCTAAACCACGACAAGCTGTCAGGTCACAAAGTATTCATAAGGAAGGAAAAAGGTAAGAAGTCAGCAAATTAAAAGTTAGTTTTGTCATACTGTAGTGGTGGGATGGCTAAACTGAGTGTTAAAGCTAACAATCTGTTTATCTGAGAGGGAAACTCTGTATGATGGGATGTGATAGTCCTACTTTGACCAGGAGTATTCTATTAAGTTTTTTGAGGGCCTAGTTGCTGTATCTTCAGTGCTGTGCAGGTACAGCACAATACTTGAAGTCAAATTCATAATTTCTTTATATTGCCTGCCTTCCAGCAAGTTCTGAGGGTCAGTGCTGAAGAGGTGAAGATTAAATGGAAATCTTTGGGTACCCTATATTTAATGGTATAAAACACTGATACATTTACCTGTGATATAGATATGTTCTGGAAATCTAAGAAATCTATCCATCCAGGCCATCTGACAGAGACAAAATGGCCTGAGATCCTTCCTAGGGTCACCCTGATTTTGCCTGCTATGAGTGCCCTGCACTTAGAAAACAATTTGTGGTAATACTTGAAATTGTTCATAGTTATTTTTCACTCTTTGGTTATTTCATAAGAAAACTCTTTCTGAAGAACAAACAAGCTTAACTCATAATGTTGTCATCATGAAAGTGACCGAAATATGGTATAGATTTCAATTCAAATGAGTAGCTAAGATAACAAAAACAATCTTCCAAACTGAATAGAGATTATACTGTACTGACTTACTTTTGACAGAGCTTGACTTAGCTTCCCTCATCAATACCTGTTTTCTTCAAGCTGCAATGAACTTTTTTTCTGTGCTTCTGATGCAGAGTGTTTTAAAAACAGAAGAGGCAGACAGGCACAAGGATGACATTTTTTTCTACTTCTGGTGAAGAGTGATAAATGCTGGAAAAGAAAAGAGCAAGAGAAAACTTTAATTTGCAGCCCAGACTCTTAAGTCCGAGAGTTCAGAGGCTGTGCCACATCTCAACATTCATGGCCACATGTTCTACCCAGCTAGTTCTATGGTAAGGCTGAGTATTCCTGTATGAGTGTCTAGCTATGTATATAAGTGTACATATATGCATATACATATTTGTATACATACAAATATTTATATATATGTGTGTGTGTATAGAATCATAGACTGGGTAGGGTTGGAAGGGACCTTCAAAGGTCATCTAGTCCAACCCCCCTGCAAGGAGCAGGGACATCTCCCACTAGATCACGTTTCTCAGAACCTCATCCAACCTGGCCTTGAATGTTTCCAGGGATGAGGCATCCACCACCTCTCCTGGCAACCTGTTCCAGTGTTCTACAACCCTCATTGTAAAAATTTTTTTCCTAATATCCAATCTAAATCTACCTCCCTCTATTTTAAAACCATTACCCCTTGTCCTGTCACAATAGGCACTACTAAACAGCCTTTCCCCATCTTTCTTGTAGGCCCCCTTGAGGTACTGGAAGACCGCTACAAGGTCTCCCCAGAGCCTTTTCTTCTCCAGGCTGAATAGCCCCAACTCTCTCAGCCTGTCCTCATAGGAGAAATGCTCCAGCTCTCTTATCATCTTTGTGGCCCTCCTCTGGACCCTCTCCAACTGGTCCATGTCTTTCTTATCTTGTATATGTATAATGTGTATGCTGGAGATAGAGTGGTGAATATACACTGGCCACATACAATGTAAATGACTGTCTCAGCAAATCCTTAGAGCTTGCCAAATAGCTTCTGTTCTATGGGCTACTGCAAAATTTGTGTATTGAAGGTATGACTTTTGATATACAAATTAATATTACTTGATAAATTATGAAAGGAGAATTGTGACCTACAGGTTTGACTAAAAAAAGTTTGATTTCCATTTTGTGAATTTTTTTTCTTTCTACAACTTTTGACAAAACAGTATTTGAAAAAAAAGCTCCTATGACTGATGTGAATATCCTAAGTGTAAGTTTAAAAAGTTTTATTACCTACTTGGGGAAAAAAAAATTAAATAGCAAAATTTTCAGAAAGGTAAGATTTTTCTATCACCTATTCTTGGTTTTTTTCCTGAGTGTATTATGTCCGGGCAAAGCCTCTGATATTCTTTTTTTTTTTTCTTCAGTTCAATTAGAATATTTATAAAGCTCCCTTTTTCCTTCCTTCTCATTCCCCTCTGGAGCAGCAGTCAGGAACTCATGGCTTAGTATCAAGAGCAAAGTGCAGACAAATGAGTGACACCAGGGCTTAAACCAAAGTCTTCATGAACAGATTGTCTAACAGACTGAAGTAATAATCTTCAGAGCCACCATGCTGGCTTACAGATTGCTGTTTTAAGTGGCTTTGATTATTATTGTTATTCGGCAGCAGTTCTTAAATTGGAGTTTGGGCTTCAGAACCCGGATATACTACCTGAGCCTAATTGAATTCTCCTGGATGGGGATTATAAACAACAGAATAAATTCTTCTGGTCAAAAATTAAGTCATGGCAACAACATGACTAGTTCAGCATCAGTACTTGTTTCACAGGAAAAAAAAATACACAGCTGATTAGTTCCCTAAGAGCTAGTTAATTAACTTGTAAAAAACATGTAATATAAAACTATACTGATTGGTATTTGTGATTCAAAAGGTGTTAATTCTATAAAAATCCCAATATTAAAGTATTGAGAAATAAGCTGGTTAGCAGAGGAATTAGTATTGGTGAGGCATGCAAGCACTAAGTGGTAAAACTGTTTTTACAGAGAAACAGACGGGAGGACATACGGCATCATAAAACAAAGAAAAAAAAAAAAGACATAATTAAAGGTCTCTGGAGATTCAGGTGCTCACCTATGGAAGAATAACATAGCAACTAGCAGACTTTTCCCAGTATGTAAAATTAGTCCAGTAAGATAAATAATGTTTATGTTGTTACTATCCTTTAAAAATGTTTATAGAGGATTATGGGCCATATGGGGATCATGAAGGTCAGGAGGACTTGAAAACAGAAATTTCAGTTAAAAGTGTTCTTACACTGAAACAAAAAAGAATGATATTGACCTAATAGGCCCCCACTGTTTTTCACAGGAAGTGTTAACATAAATAAAATAGCTTTGACATAATCAGTCAAAGCAGACCATAACTTGATTTGAAGACACAATAGTTTATTATGTAAATTGTTAATAGGGGAAAGTGATAAAAATAAAGTTCACTGACACTTTAATAATTATTAAAAAGAAAACCATAAGATGGTAGATAATAATACAGGCATACATTGATATTTTGTGACTTTTCAAGTGCATTCTGTTCTTGCAGCTGGAGATCTGAAAGGCACGAGATAATTTTTTTTCCTTCTGTAACCTTGAAGTAAAGGGAAAGGATGTCTTAATGCAAGTAGGTGGCCTACCCACCCTAGTTATTATGCATAGTCCCTTGTGTGGAGAGCAATAATCACACTGTAAATGAGATAGCACAAAAATTAGAAAAGTTACAGTTAGACAAAAAAAAAAATATCTATTATCAGGGACCTTTGATGAGAAATATCTGCTTAACTGTACACCACTGGTTTAAATATCAAAGTAAAACCATGATGACATGTCAGCTAGGCTGGCAGTTAATCACAGAGACCTTGCCTTTGTATGCAAATACTATTAATTTGAGTTGCATGAAAGTGCCTACTGACTAAATGTGATGTATGGTATGCCTGGATTGAAGTGGATTTGCTTAGCAATTCACTGATTCTGAACCAGATGAGAATGTGGCTTTACTGTGGATATAAGTGTGAGCGTACATATTTGTTATTAACCATAATGTTAGGCTGATGATGAAGAAAAAAAAAATGCAAATTCATAATAGTAAAATTACTAAGTGAGTTCTTCATCAGGATATTGTCTTTAAATATATACCCTGTATCTCAGTGTAAATGAACCATGAATCTAACTAGATGGCAATGTTATTACAAATTACAGGAAGAATTAGAAGAATTGTATGTACTGACACTGATGAATAGACATAATCTACCATCTCAGAAAATGAAGTAATGTGCAATCACCTGCTGTGAAGAAAAAAAAAAAAAAAAAAAGGCAGCTTCCCTTAAAATAAGAAGTTTGTATTTTTTTCATAACACCGTTTCCAAAATAAATGGTTGAAAAGTAGATGTGAAGAAGAAAAAGAATATATTTCAGGACTCTGTATTAGTTGGGACAAAATGTTAAAGGGTTAACATAAGATACGTAAAACATTCAAATAAATTGTGAAGTTAAAGTTCAAACACATTGAAAACTGCATACCTCTCCAGGTAAAGGAAGGCAAATTAAATATAAGGCCTGAATCTCCTTTCTTATATACGGTAGAAAATGAATAGTACTGCCACTGCAGATAGTGGAGCTGAATGAGGAAAAACTAATACAAACAGGATCGGAATCATGCCTATAGCATCGAAAGGCATAAACCAGACTGTAAACTTGTTTAACATATGACAGCTCTAGGGGCAATTTGGAGTCTGCCAGCGCTGTTCCCCCTGGAACATGCGAAATAGCTAGATGTTGCTGCTCAAAGAAAGTTTTCCACAGCTTGGCATGTGGTTTATACCTTCCAAAGAGAATATGCAGCATATCACACTGTTCAAGAGGCTTCTTTTTTTTTTTTGCTTTTTTTTTTTCACTCTTTCATTATTTAGCATGTATTCATTTATATAAACACATCTCTAACACAAGGACACAAGGATACACATCCTAACTTCTTTCTGGTGAGTGGGATACTTGCTGTTTACATCAATGGCAACAGACTTGGACCATGCAGTGCTTTATACAAGCATTATCATTCAGAAAGGAACATTGTTAAAAACAGAAAAGGCATTAGCAAGGTAAATAACATGTTGTTTGATTTTGTATATTTGATTTTCCTCAAAAAAAAACCCACAGTTAATCCTTAGCCAGATAAAAAATATTGTAAGTGTATGTTTGTCCATGTCACGAATATAAAGCTCTATCCTTTCTTCTTTGGTCTAACCTAAATAAAAGTCTGATTATTTTATGAGAAGTTACTTTAACATATCTAGATTGCATTTTTATTTGAGTTGGTTGATGCCTTATGTGTACTTTTTGTAGCTTTTATCTCAATAAGATTGTTAAAATTATGTATATAAAACCATTCTAGAATTGTTTAAATTAGGGATTATTAATATAAATAAAAAACCAAAATCTTAAAACATTATCATTTGGAATAAATGATTTTTCACTTTACTGATTTTTTTTCTTGTTTGTTTATTTGTTTATTGTCCAGAAAGGATCACACACACACATATTTGAAGGAGCAGACTGATATCCTCATATTTAATCCTTACAGATTATAATCTTCAAGGTTATTTCCACAGATACAGTTAAAGATATTTTCTGAATTGAAAGAGTCCTTCATTCTGCCTCACAAAGTTAAAATTGCCTATATTTTGGACTGCCAGTATTAGAGAAAGGAGTAGAATGTAAAGATAGAGAGTCTCACTCTTGTCATTCTGCTGACAGTGCTGTTTGTTATGAAAAGTTAAAAGATCTAAACAAAGAATTTATGTATACTGGAGTGATTATAATGTTTATTTCTGAGCATTTTCACTTTATTTAAAATTATGTAAAAAGCATAATTTCATGGGATGGGACCCCCACTACTAAGAAATTAATGTATATCCTTCTAATTACACGCCTTATGATAGTCCACCATAAACTTCTGATGACTCAGAGTATTCTGAGTGGCAGATGGTATCCACCATACACTTTTTTTTCTTCTTCTTTTTTTTTTTTGATAGCTGAAGACTTCATAAAAGAAATTCTAATGAAAATACTCTAGGAAAAGAATAATCCTGGCAGTTTTGCATCTGTATTAGAATCAGCTCAAGGGCCAGCTCTGTATTCATATTAAGTCAATGGGAGACAAGAGCCAGCAGAACTTTGACCTAAAAATAGTTCTGTTGGCAGTAGGACTCAATATTCTTCTGTTTTTCCTTTCTTTTAAATCACAAGAATTTCCATTTCTGAAATGTCTTATTCACTGACTAGTTCCCTCACTTATTACAGACTGCATTGGAAAAAAAAAAAACAAACCTTAATTTTCTCAACTATCTTTGGAATTACTTGAGGCACCATGTAACTTTTATGGCTGACTTCCTCTGATAGGCAGATTTCATCAAACTAATAAAGCTCCTCCCTTAAAAATCATACTTAATTATCTGTTTATATGATAGAATTTTTAATCAGTACTTGGTAGCTAGATCTGAAACTTGGGTTTCAAGGCATTCAGAATGAGTACAAAGACCTGAGCCTGCACAACTTCTGTTAAATTATAATCCAGTGCTCTAAAGCTAAGAAACAGAAAACTCTGTTCAAAAAGATATTTAAACAATATAAGATCAATATTAGCTGTGCTCTAGCTAAACAATTGAAGATAGAACGAAGTCTAGTCAATAAAAGCAGCTTTGTTATTTTTAAGCTACAGGAAATTTGTGTTTAGCAATTACAGGATTTATACTACATACCAATCTGTTGTCCCTGTGTGATGTAATTTTTAGACTGCCAAGAAGATGCCTGCATTAAAAAAAAAAAAGTACTTTACAAATAAAAAAAAAAAAGTAGACCATCTCAAAGGAGCTTTTCCTAGGAGCACTTGTACTATTTACATCAGTAATACTTTATTTCAGAACTGGGTAACTGAAAAGAGTGACTATCCCTGATTCAAATTACTGCTTCTGTTTGCTAAATAACTTATCAATCGCTATATTACTCTTTCCTGGTTGTTTTTTTTTGTTGTTGTTGTTGTTGTTTTGCAAGATCAAAGAATATTTTATCCAAAATAAAGTATTTATTTGAAACAATAATCAGAAACTACAGGGACAAACCAAAACTTCAGTTTCCATTCTAGTATCAGCACCATCACCATTGTATCTCAATTACTGTCTAGAGATAGTAACCAAAATTGTCTGCAGGTCTTCAAGCTCAGTGATGAGTGTAACTCATTCTATGATGTTTCCAGATTGCTGAATTGCACCTTGAAAGGTTGTTTGCTATCATGCACTCTAGTATTTTCTAATCATTCCAATGGTTGTGGTTATCATAATGGAATTTTTTTTTTCAATATTTTTTTTGGAAGTTTTTATGCTATCAGGGAAGAAATGACAGCAATGGTATAGGATAATAAATATGAAAGATGGAGAGACACCTGTCTTTTATCACAAAAATCTAAATAAAATCTGCATATAAAACTAAGAGTCAACAATTAAAAAATTTCTAAGTTCACTAGAGAAAAGCTAGACAGATACGTATTCACTGCAACTAAGTAACAGTAGTATTTGACATAGTGACTCATTCAAAACTATATGTTGCAATATAGTTTTGAACTAAATACCTGATAATTCATATCCAAGCAGTTCCTAAAATTTTAGGGAATGATGCTAAGAATTTTAATCTGCATTTTGGGGATTTCTTTAAGTACTGCAGTAGGACTCTGGAGTGTAAATATGCATATACTACTCCAGTAATAAAAATACGGTATTCCAAGAAATAATTAAGGAAAGTTGTAAGTTCTAAAAGCTACTTGCAGTTTATTGACCTATAATAATGACAGATATCCTATTAATGATTCTTTAATAGAAACTTTAAAAAATAGTAGTTTAGTAGTTTCTATTTAAATAAAAAATAAATAGAAGACTTTTTTTTTAACCTTTAAAGGTCTTTCTTTCTGTCAAATGCTTTTTCCATCTACATAAGCTATAGTTCCTAGAAGCTATAGGTCCCAGAAAAGAAAGGTATTTAGAGGAGAAAATCTGGACTGCGAGGAAAAACAGATAGATAGAAAAAAAAAAAAACCTCACAATTTTTTGAAATTTCACATTTTTCAATTATTTTCTGGAAAGAAAAATGCAGGTACAGCAACTTGTCTTCCTATCCTTTCATAACTTTATGAAGAATCCATAAATCCAATGCAAAAGGAAGAGCAATAAAACCAAATGAGAGGTATCGAGTGTTACCATATTGCATTGCACTGAAATGTCGTAAAACCTTTTATAAAGACAAATTTCCCCTCAAGTGCAGTAATACAGTCATAGCGGAAAACAAAATGATCACATTTTAGATACTTCTTGCCCTCAGAGGAAAAATACCAAAAGGAGTTCTGATACTGTTCATAACAGATAGAAACCTTTCAGAGGGGAAATTTCCTCTTTAGTGCTGGGGCAAGGTAGAATTGGAAAGCAGTACAAGGAGTAATGGAGAGAACAAAATGAAATCAGATTTTAGAAAAGACTACTGTGAGAGGATTTTTTTTTTCCTGTTACAATGTTATCATTTTATTTCCCAAGGTCTGACTTCTGCAGGATCATCCTCTCTCTAGAGCAAGTGAAGTTTTCTGTGCTTTTGCTCCTGTGCTGATTTTGCAGTCTGCTATTGATTAGCTTACTAATGCAAAAGGCCTCAGGTATAATCTCCAGAGGTTTTATTTTGTTCTTTTTATCTCTTATATAATATTTATGACCCTGGAGTCATTGAAAATTCTAAGACTTCTTTTGAAGACTGTATCAATCATGTAATTAAAGTGTTTTGCAACCACCTTTGTAATTTAGCTATACTGAGATCCACAATCGTTAGGTCACTTGCTGAAAATCAGTGTCATATTGTTTCCATCCTGATTTGACTTCTGAATACTTTTCTTAGATGCAATTTCTTGTGATCTTTTAGTCATTACTCATAGCAATCAGCAGCTATTAAAACCCAACAAACTAGGTTACATATTGTAATATATTACATTCTTCATACTCAGAAACTTACCATAGTTTCCATGATGCATGTTAAAATACAAATTAATTTCAAGATGACCTTACAACTGCCATACTATTAACAAGTAACCCATCAATTTTGGTAAGTGAAGCTTATGACAAGTAACAAAAGGGAACATTTACTGAGGGCAATGATGTTTTATTAATTTTTTAAGACCAGATTCAGCTGAGTAAGCTGTTTTGTTCTCTTATCAGAACAAGAGTGACATTATAGGCTGAGACATTCAAACTGAGATGTGACAAAGGACATAGTTGAGAAGAATGAGTTTCCAAAGAGGTAAAAAGAAGATTAGAGGGACACTCTAAGGAGTCTCAAAGTACACGCCCTCCCACAGACAACTGCATTAAATCCCCACTATCTTGTTTTCCATTGACATTATATTCTATAGTAATAGTTGTCTGTCGTAGATCAGCCCAAATCAGGACCAGACTACGCAGTCTCTCTCTCGCTCCCCCCACACTCCGAGAGAATAGGGGGAGATGATATAAGAAAAACGGCTCAAGATTTGAGATAAGGACAGGGAGAAATCCTTAAAGTTCCCGTCACGGGCAAAACAGACTCAACTTGGGGAAAACTATTCATTTATTACTACAAACAGCAGGATAATGAGACAGAGAACAAGATAACCTCCCCTCACCCCTCCCTCTTCCCAGGCTTAACATTATCTCTACTACCTTCCCCCCCACAAACGGCACAGGGGGGAAGAGGGAATGGGGGTTGCGGTCAGTTCATCACATGTTGTTTCACGCCGCTGCTTCATGGTCGGGGGAAGAACTCCTCACATTCCTCCCCTGCTCCATCGTGGGGTCCCACCCCTACGCCACAGTCCTTCATGAAACTGCTCTAGCGTGGGTCATCTCTTCCACGGAGTTCAGTCCCTTCAGAACAGCTGTCCCAGCGGGCCCTCCACGGGCCACAGCTGCCTTCAGGCATCCACCTCCCCCGGTGCGGGGTCCTTCACGGGCTCCAAGTGGATCTCTGCTCCTCCAAGGACCTCCATGGGCTGCAGGGGGACAACCTGCTCCACCATGGTCATCACCACAGGCTGCAGGGGAATCTTGGACAGGAGCCGCATTACTCCTCCCCTTCCTTCTGAACTGACCTTGGCGTCTGCAGCCGTTCCTCACAACAGGCTGGTAGATGTCTCTCAGGATCTTCCTTTACATCTTATTCACTTCTCATCTCCTCTCCACTTCTTGCAGCTGGGCTGGACCGAGTCGGGCCCAGTCGGCTGCCTGGCGAGAGGCCAGAGGGTGAGGCCTGCAAGGCCCATGAGGCCTGCGCCTCCCCCTCTGCGCCTCTGCCCCCGCTCAGCTTCTTCACATCTTCTCTTCTCTCTTTTTTTTTTTTCTGTTTTCCCCTTCTTAAATACGTTATCGCAGAGGCATTATCACGGAACATTCTGCTACCAATCGGCTTGGCCTTGGGCAGCAGCAGGTCCGCCCTAGGCATGGCCGAGTCCCCAGAACAAAGGGGAGCGACTTCTAGCAGTTTCCTACAGAAGCTACCACCTTAGGCCCCCCCTCACTAACAAAACCATGACATTGTCACATAGTCACACTTCTAAACTAAAAAAAAAAGTTATTTACTTTGTTATGTTGACCCAACCATCAAAATGCGAAGCATCACAGCCCTCCTGTCAGACATTTTACTAGATAAAAGAAAAAGTATTGTTTATTTAGTGTTAATTTTGCCCTCTAGGCAACCTAACAGTCATTTTCCATCTGAAAAAAAAATAATTAAAAAAAAATTACTCAAAACACTAAGTTATCAAAATCACTGTGGATACCAAACTATTACAATGGAATTTAAAATTTCATGGTGGTATCACTTAGACAAATCTGATCATTAGTCCAAGCAGGGCTAGAAATCTAGTGTTGTGTGGTGTCACACTAGATTAAAAGAAACAAAATAGACAGGGAGAAATCATTTGAGTAAGTATATTTCTCCTTCTCTTTTCTATTCTCTTTTCTCATACGTGATCTCTCATATCTTTTTCTATACAAACTGATGACTGGAGAACTATTTCTCATACAGAAACTTAAAAAAAAAAACACCAAAAGAGAGACACATATATGATCTTCTTTAGATCATTAAATGTGTATTCTGCTTGAGAAATACATGCCACATCTTATCAGAATATTAATGTTGGGAATAGGTCAGTACCTTGAGGTCTAGTGTCACACAAAATGCCATATATGGGATAGCAAAGATATCCATTAATTAGTAGATGTGACAAAGGACATGCTGGAGAACTGATGCTTTCTAGGATGGCAGCTGGAGATGGGCAATCAAACTGAGCTCCTAATTTTCTCAGTACATTCAAAATTTTCTGAAACTTGGATGTCTGACATCATTTTAGGCACTGCTAGGTATCTTGTCTGGTCTCCAGCTGTCATTCTGACAGAGCACAGTTGTCCCTTAAATCTTCTGTCATATCTTCCAGCCCATTGTAGATATCTTCAATGCTTTATCAAATGGTACTATGTGCCTATCTTCAGGTATAAATTTGAATGTTTACATATAAGATTGGTATTTGAGTACCTGCTGTAGTCACTGGACTAGCTGGCCAATACGGCTGATGAAACTGAGACAGTTCAGCACCTCAGAGCAAGGTTTGGTGGCCTAAACACTATTTACTACTCCTTGAAACGTCCTGGGATATCCAAGAAATTTACAAATGATCAACAAATAAGACAGAATCTAAGGAAAGGGAGACTTTGCAAACTTGATAGATAGCCTCACAGACGGACTAACTGTCTTAGTGCTTATATCAAGTGGAGCATATTTTGGGAATTGTACTTTCTCTCTCACTGTGAACAATAGTTTCTCTACCGCCACTGTCCTTTCTCACTATAATAATTTTACAGGTATAGAAAAGTTTGTTCAATTGAGTATCTAAAGTTTATTTTTAGATGAAATATTTATGCAATTTATTACATTATTATTATTTTATTATTATGATGATTTAAAATAATTTTTAACTTAAAATCATCTTGAATAAAAACTTCAGTTAAGCACTTTGGTGCTTAACATGTATGACAAAACAGATAAGAAGCTAGGGAAGATAGAAGGAGTAAAACATATATGTACTTAGACAAAATGAAAACTTTTTTTTTTTCCCAGAAAAATGCTATCAAAGAGAGAAAGGTAAATAGGGACAAATGGGAGGCATGATTCTAATGTAAAACCTTTAATTTAAACCCTCTTATAATATTTTCTCAATAGTGTTAGACAACCCTCAAGAGTAGCCTCAATTATTTGCCGTCATATACAAGTTTTCTAGGAAAAAGTGTGAATATAATTTCTTTAGTCAGTCTGTGATTATATTAGTGACATTGATAAACTATGTCCTTGGCAGACAACGGTGATGATAAAGGTGTGGGTTTGTTTTTCTTTTTCTTGACAATTTATCATATTACAACCCTCTCTGGAAATGACAAGTTATTGTTTTTTTAGCTCCCTAAACCTAGTACTGTTCAATGCAAACATTAGCTTTTTTTTTTAATGAACAGTTGCTTTATTGCATTGATCGATTGATACTTTTCAACCAACATTTATTATAACTGTACCACTGCTTTTCCACTAAAGAGTTGTATGTTGCCAATTATTTTAATTTTAGTATACAGAAATAATATACAGTATATGCTATACAGAAATGACTAAACTCATAGTCTGCACCCAAGAAAAATCCAAAGGAGCCCATTCTTTACACATCTTTCTCCAAACAAATCAGACCAAAAACTGTCATACTAAATGTATAAAAATTACAGAATGCCTAAATTAATTACGAGGCAAAACATTTATCACAATCAAGACAGCCCTCATGTAGACAATTAGAGGAACTCTACTTGCTCCTTCTGTACCCTGAAGAGTTCAATATACAATGTGATAAAACAAGCATTTAGGATGTAATATGAAGGGAGACAGAATAGCTATTAATAAATACAATGTGGACTTAGCATCTTTGACAGTAAGCATGATATTCAGGGGTTTTATGTAGAAGTTCATATATGTTATTTGGCTAAAGTATAAGATTAACATTCATAAATGTAACTCAATATGTTCAATTTACTGAACTATTTTATTTTTTATGCTTTTCAAGAGACAACTTTCAGTTAATTATTATAGAAGATAATGTTACAAATTACATTAAAGTTTTAGAATGGCAAATAATATTGATTCAAATAATGTATAGCACTTCCTCTTTCAACTGAAGTGCATTCTTCTTAATGATGATAAAGCCATGGCTATCCACTTTTTTTTTTTTACCTTGACAATTAGTTTTAACTGTTTTTCTACTCAGTCATCCATCATTCAAGTTAGACCTTTAACTTACTGTAGCATAAATAGTGTTTGAGAACTGCTAGATTTTCATTTGTTGTCTCATGGTCATGAATGGTTCATAAACAACTTGTTCCAAACCTTAGGAGCTTTCTGAATAATTTAACTTTCTTCTTCTCTGAAGAAATTACTAAAACAAGGAACATATCGTCTCCTTAAGTGTTTTCAGAGCACCTCCATTTGCTGAGGGTTTTTATGGACAAGTGTTTTGTGTCAGGTCATAAGAGATTGCAAAAAACCAAAATATTCTTTATCTTATTACCCCTGCTTACAACCTCTCTCTCTCCAACCAAAACCGAAACAAAAAATTAAAGCATGGAAGCAAACAAAGAAGCCCAAAATATATCTTATAATATTTTAGGGTGATTTGTAGCAATCTTCTACTTAAAGATAATTATATCCCATGCTATGGTATAGCATAGTTTCTCGGGACTTCAGTAACTGTCTCTCTAGCTTACAAAAAAAATGTGAGGTAATTTTATGTTTCCACACTTTCAACACATTTTTTTCATAGTAATAAGTAGAAGTTATATGAAACAGTAAACCATCGATGTCCAGGGCTAAAAACACTTTTAAAAGTCTGTAATCTCATGAATTTTCTTATTCAAATAAGTTTTCTCTGTTTTGAGGTAAAAGTCTCCTCCAGTTAAGGTCCCTAAAAGGAAGCTTTTGTACCATTAATTTCCTCCTTAAGATCTTTATGTAAATGCAGTAGCATCAAATACAGATACAAGTACCTGAGGAGGGCTTAATTTCTCTCTACATAAGCAATGATTTCTTATTAATGGGAAAGTTTATAGGACTTAGCCCTTATTAAGTAATACATTGTGCTGGAATACAAATTGTCATTAGGTTTAACTATTTAGTCTTAATACCTCTAATAATTCATCAATTTATTGCTTATTTCTGAGTAATTATTATTCTAATTACTCTTATAGCCATTACTGTGTTTACCATGCAGTCATTCAGAATGTTATTGAACTTCATTCAGAAACATCTATTAGTGTGATGGTAATTTGACGTGAAGCATTTTAGGGCTGAGTTGAATCTGTTCTGGCTGAAAAATGCATTTGACTGAAAACATCACATCATAATACTTTCAGATTGATCTGCTCATTCTTTGAGGAATGTTGAACATTATTTTCTCTGACAACAGATTCAATAACTAGTTGGTTAAGATAACAGGCATAATAATCATTACAGGTAAAATTATGCATTGGGTTACTTTTGAAGTAGCACAAAATTAGGGAAAAAAAACAAAGCTCAAAAGTCAACTCACATGTTTGATTGTATGTAATAGTGACAACAATTTAACTTTCTCCTAAATTTAACACTGTCTTTGCACACCACAGTTTTTTGAACTTAGCATTCAAAAAGTCCAAATATATAAGCATGTAACTCTTTACATTTAGAAGAACAGAAAGGATGAGACGGTGCTGAATTTAAGCCTGAGAAACAGCATCTTGGTGACATTACATTGTGTAGTGGCTCGTAAGACAATTGGGGTTTGACTTCGAAGGAAAAAGGCATGGAACGACAGGAAAAATCTGAAGCCCATTGAAGAAAGAGTTATGATTTTATGGAATTATATAAATAGTTTTATTTCAGTATATTTTATATATAGTACTTGTGAAAGTTCAGGGGATTTGAGAAGTCAAACTGGAACTCAAAAGCTGAATTTTTCTCGATGTCTAACATGAATTTTCTCTGTTGCATCTTGTTACCTTGCCTCTTGTCCTTCCACTACACAATCTGAACGAGTCTGCCTCTCTCTCTAATCATTCTGTTAGGTAGTGAAAGACTGAAACCAGAATCTTTCTGAGCTTTTCTGTCTCAGAGTTAAACAAATTCAGTTTCCAGTTTTGAAAAAACAAACAAACAAAACAAAACAAACCACCAAACCCACGTTTTTTACATTCTGGCATAAATTGTGTGTGTTGCAGCCTGGTTTTGCATTCTGCATGTCATTCTTAAAATGCAATTCTGTGGTGCTGGAATGAGAGAATTATAGAAAACTGCAGATAAGAAGGCAGGAGTTGATTTAGTTCAACCTCTTCTTCAAAGCACAAGTAGATTCCAAGCTAAATCAAGGTACTTGCGGCCTTGTCTAAATGAGCTTTTAAAATCTCCAAGCATGATCATCTTATCTGGATACTATGCTATTGTTCTTCTCACTGGATTTTTTCTCAATGTCCAACATGAATTTTCTTTGTTGCAGCTCGTTACTCTTGCCTCTTGTCCTTCCACTATGCAACCCTGAACTGCCTGAAGTCTGCCTCTACCCTGTCGCTAATCATTCTGTTAGACAATGGAAGACTGAAACTTTTCTGAGCTTTATCTTCTTGGAGTTAAACAAAGACAATTTCTTCAGCCTTTGCTTGTATACCCTTTGCTCTAGAGCCCTAACTGCTTTAGTGGTTTTCTTCTGGACTTTCTTAGGTCTGTCAGTCTCCTCGTTGCATTGGGAAGCCAAAATCTGGAGGCAGCATTACAGATGCAGCTTCACCAGTACTGAGTAAAGGTGGCTTATCAGTTCTGTAAATCTGTTTGCATGTTCTTGCTAGTTCAGCCCAGCATGCAGTTAGCCTTTATTGCGGCAAGGCCATTGATTAAACTGTAAATTGTCATTTACCAACACCCTCAGTACCTTTTCTGCAAAGCTGTAACTAGCCAGTCTGTTACCAACTTGTACTGATACCAGGGGATACTCTGTCTGAGGAGCAGGATTTGATATTTGTTTTTGCTGAACTTCACAAAGTTTCTATTGAGCCATTCCTCAAGTTTTTTGACATACCTCTGAATGTCAGCCCTGCTCTCCAGCACACCAGTCATTCCTTCCAGTTCAGCATTGTTCACAGATGTAACCATGATGCATTTTGTCCCATATTCCAGACCGTGGATGAAAACATTAAACAATGTCAGTTCCAGTACTGACCCAAGCATGACAATCACAGCTTACTACCAGATAGACTTCAAAGCCTTGACTTCTGCCCTCTAAATTCAGTGGTCAAAGAGCAGTTCTGTGAGATTTTAATTTACCTTGTAGTCCATCAGTGTAATTCATATTTATTCAGTTTTTCTACCAGATTACTGTGTCAAAAGCCTTACTAAAGCCAAGGTAAATGATTGTACCGGGTGTGTATAGCTGGGATGGATACAATGGTGGCTTCTGTGAGAAGCTGTTAAAAGTTTCCCTTTTGTCCAGTGGACTCGGCCAGCTCCAGGGTGGACCCACTGCTATCTGGGACCGAGAAAATTGGCGATGGTGACAACGCCTCTGTGATAAAATATTTAAGAAGGGGAAAATAAAACAGAAGTGTGGGCAGAGAGAAGGAGGTGCAGGCCTTGCAGGTGTCACCCTCTGGTCTCCTGCCAGGTGGCTGTCTGGGGCTAGACTTGCCCAGGACGGAACAGCAAAGGGAAGGTGCAGGAAGGTGCGGGAAGGGAAGGTGCGGGAAGGAAAGGTGCAGGAAGGGAAGGTGCAGGAAGGGAAGAGAAGGTGTGGGAAGGGAAGGTGCAGGAAGGTGCGGGAAGGGAAGGTGCGGGAAGGTGCGGGAAGGTGTGGTGAGGAATTGATTGTGAGAGGAACAGCTAAGGATGCAAAGGTCAGTGAAGAAGGAGAAGGAGGAGTAAAGTTGATCCTGGTAAGATTCCCCTGCAGCCTATGGAGGTCCAAAGAGGAGCAAAAATTCACCTGCAGCCTGTGGAGGACCCTAAGGCAGAGCAGGTGAATGCCTGAAGGTGAGTGCAGCCCATGGAAGGCCTGCACTTGGTCAGCCTGTTCCTGAAGGACTGCACCCTGTGGAAAAGGACCCCACACTGGCGCAATTTGTGAAGGACTGTAGACTGTGGGAGGGACTCCACACTGGAGCAATTTGTGAAGGACTGTAGACTGTGGGAGGGACTCCACACTGGAGCAATTTGTGAAGGACTGTAGACTGTGGGAGGGACTCCACACTGGAGCAATTTGTGAAGGACTGTAGACTGTGGGAGGGACTCCACACTGGAGCAATTTGTGAAGGACTGTAGACTGTGGGAGGGACTCCACACTGGAGCAGGGGAAGAATGTGAGGAGTTCTTCCCCTGAGGAGAGAGAGAGAGAGAGGAGCAGGAGAAACAATGTGTGATGAACTGATTGCAACCCCCACTCCCTGTCCCTCTGGTGCCACTCAGAGTAGAGGGCGTAGTGGAGATAGTCAGGAGTAAAGTTAAGCCCAGGAAGAGGGGAGAGGTGAGGGGAAGGTGTTCTTAAGATCTGGTTTTGTCTCTCATTATCTTACTTCAGTTCTATTATTAATAAATTGAATTACTTTCCACAGGTAAAGTCTGTTTTCTCCATAATGGTAACTGTTGATTCATCTATCCCTATCCTTATCTCAACTCTTAAGCCTTTTGTTATATTATCTCTCCTCCATTTCCTCAGGGGGCTGGGGAGGAGTGAGCAAGTGGCTGTGTAGCACTTAGTCCGAGTGGGGTTAAATTACGAGTGACTGCATAGCGCTTAGTCCAAGCGGGGCTAAGTTATGAAAATGATATACACTACTTGCCTTAGGAAGTCATTTTGGCATAGAAAGAAATTAGGATTATGAAGCAGGATTTACCATTGCTGACTATTCCCAGTTACCTTGTCCTTCATATATTCCATAAGGTCGTATTTCGTAATTTTCCCTATGACTGGAGTGAGGCTGAATTATCTGTTAGATTAGGCAGCTTAAAAATGTGAAAAGAAATCCCTCAGTGGATATAACTGCAGACTGTGCTCCTGACATAGGTAGAATTGTCAGGCTTTACAAGCTTATCAATGATCTGGATGAGAGGATTGAGTGTTCCCTGAGTAAGTTTACAGATGACACCAAATTGGGCAGGAGCAATGGTCTGCTCAAGGGTAGGAAGGCTCTGCAGAGGGATATAGACAAGCTGGATTGATGGGCTGAGGTCAATTGTATGAAGTTTAACAAGGCCAAGTGCTGGGTCCTGCACTTGGGGTCACAACCACACCATGCAAAGACACAGGCTTGGGGAAGAGTGGCTGGAAAGCTGTCTGATGGAAAAAGACCTGGGGATACTGGTTGACAGCTGACTGAACATAAGCTAGCAGTGTGCCCAAGTGGCCAAGAAGGCCAATAGCATTCTGGCTTGTATCAGGAAAAGGGTGGCCAGCAGGAGTAGGGAAGTGATTGTGCCCATGGCGAGGTCACACCTCAAATATTGTCTTCAGTTTTGGGCTCCTAAGTACAAGAAGGACATTGAGTTGCTGGAGTGTGTCCAGAGAAGGGCAACGAGGCTGGTGAGGGGTCTGGAGAACAAGTCTTATGATCAGTGGCTGAGGGAACTGAGATTGTTTAGTCTGGAGAAGAGAAGGCTGAGAGGGGACCTCATTGCTCTCTACAACTACCTGAAAGGAGAGGAGATCTATTTCTGGAAAACAAAAACCAAAAACAAAAACAAAAACAAAAACAAAAAAAAAACCCAACCACTTCAGTGTGGACAAGATCAATAGAAATCTATTGACATGCAAAACTTTCAAAAATTCTGTCTGTATTAAGCATTCTCCAAACTGTAGTAAAGGACAGAAGTCCCTTGTACTACTCTAGACACTAAGGATGACATCTACCTGACCATGTCAAAGGTTCACTGTGTAAAAGCAGCTTGCAGTAAAAGACATGGTGGTCCTGGTAGACAACACATTGAACATGTGTCAGTAGAGTAGCCTTGCAGCAAAGGTGGCCAAACACACACAGGACTATATCAGCAAGACTGCAGCCATCTGGTCCAAGGTAATGATTCTTCCACTCTGGGCACTTAACAGGCCACATCTAGAGCACTGTGCCGTATCTTGAGCTCTCCAGTGCAAGAAAGACATTGGGAATGGGCTGCAGCACATAAGGTTTGAGGATGGGGTGAGAAAAGGCAGTTTGTTCAGCTTTGAAAAGAAAAGGCTCAGAAGCAACTATTCTTTTGCTTACATCTGATTAGAGGATACAAAGATGGAACCAGACTCCCTGGAGATGCACAATGAAGGTGATGGACACAAGTTGGAATGTGGGAATTTCTGAGTCACCATAAGCAAGAAGAAAAAATGTGGTCAAACATTGAAAAAGATTGCTCAAAGAGGTTGTTGAGTGTCCATTCTGGGAGACATTAAAAACTTGATTGAAAGAGTTCCTGATCAACTTGATCTAATTGGACCTTAGACCTTCCTATGAGAAGGAAGTTGAACTCTGTGTCCTGTGGACATCCCTTTCAACACGTATATATCTGTGATTTGATGGTTGACTTGACGGTGGGGGTATGGCAGCCACTTTTCATAGAATCATAGAAGTCCACAGAGTCCAAGTTGGAAGGGATTTCAAAAGATCATCTGGTCCAAGCCTTTGTGGGAAAGGGATTCTAGATGAGATTATTTATCACCTTGTCCAATTGCATCCTGAAACCCTCCAGCGGTGAGAACCAAGTCCCTGAGGATCTTGTTCCAGTGATTGATTGTTCTCATTGTAAAACATTTCTTTCTTATGTCAAAATGAAACCCCTAGTGCAACTTGTACCTGCTGGCTCTTGTCTTATCCATGTGGCTCCTCATGAAGAGAAAGTCTCTCTCTCTCTCTCATAACAGTAATTGCACATGCATATCAAAGATTATGTGGTATTTGGAATACCAAATGAACAAAGGTTCAGCCTTGAGGAGGTCTGAAATGTATAGCTGTTGCTTAGCTTCTAGTAGGTCCCTGCTTCACCATATGAAGTACTCATAATCACTAAAGAGTTACCTATTCTGATACAATCAGAGAAAATATTAGTTATTTTTCTTATCCCCTCTAAGTAAGATTATTTTGTATTTAATGAACTGAATACTTGCTTTTCAGTCAATGCAAAATCTAAATTATGTTACCAAAGGAGACAGTTTGAACACACTTTATATTCTCTGTCCGAAGGACTAAAGTGTAATTTAGTATCTGCAACTGACCTCTGATGACTATGGTTCATTCTGTTTCATAGTATCTGTATGATTCAACTTTATTTTGTTATGTCCAGATTTTAAGCATATATTTTCCTGCAAAATTTATGGCAGAGTATCCTGAATGTTTTCTCATTGTCTCTTCCAGTACACACTAACATCAGTTTGAAACCTTCTATTGTCTTTGGCATGCCTTGGATAGGAACCTGGAAAACAATGATTAGAAAAATCCCATCAACCCCACAGCTACTATATGCAACTGGTTTTCTTTGTGTTACTGTGGCAATGAAGAATGTTATTTTTTCAAAGGCATTTGTACAATAACAATATGTGCAATAACAATTCAAGCATGAAATAGTATTGGGTCATTGTCAGTGACAGGGCCAAGACAGAAAGCTTTTGCATAGCATTGAGTTTCAAATAAAATTAGACCTCTAAAATGAGAGAAGGCAATGTTCCCAGCTGCCTGAAAGAATATGTCTAAATCTTGGCCTAGTATCTACAGGGAACAGAAGTGTATTAAGTTAACAATATCTAAATTATGTTGTTACTGAAGAAAAAAAAATAATTCTGTGTCAGAAAAAAAAAAACAAACATAAGAATCAAAAGGAAGCCATGTAAAATAAAAATTAATTTACTCTATAGTTTCACCAAATTCAGTGCAAATGTGCTAGTTACCCTGTTCTGTTACAACATACCTGAAGTATGGAAGATAGTGTTTTCCTCCACATGCTTTTTTTTTTTTTTAGAACAACATTTTCAAAAGTAACTTGAAATTGGGAACCTACAGAATCATAGAATCACAGAATCATAGAATGGTTAGGGTTGGAAGGGACCTTCAAAGGTCATCTAGTCCAACCCCCCTGCAAGGAGCAGGGACATCCCTGACTAGATCAGGTTGCTCAGAGCCTCATCCAGCCTGGCCTTGAACGTTTCCAGGGATGGGGCTATAAAGCGAAACTTCTCAAAGAAGCTCAATTCATTCTTGATGGATTGCCTTGCAGTTGCTAAATTTTAAGTAATGTTAAAATTTTGTAGCCTGTTTGCCAAATACTCACAAATTCAACATTATTAGTGACTTCTGAGCTCATATTTCCCTCTAACATGTACAGAATCCAAAATTTTAATTCCTTGAATAGATTATTGTGATATTTTAATTAAACTTCCATAATGGAAACCACAGTACTCCTTTGATTTGTTTCTGTTCTGAAATACAGTCTTCCTTTACATTGGGACTTTGTGTGGTTTTGTTGGTTTTTTTTTTTTTGTATGTGCTTGAAGTTTGATCAACAACAAAACTTTTTTAATTTTTCAGGTGGCTAAATATCTTCATTCTTAAAAACAAGAGCTTTATTTATTTATCTTTATCTTCCAGAACTTGTATTGTATCAAGTCTTCATCTGTCAGATAGATGAACTAATGGTCCCTCTCTGTTTTTTTTTCCTGAAAGTGGTTTAAACATTTTAATCACCTTATTTGCAAATTCTTTCTCCAAACTTGAAGTTCTCTTCAGATCGCTTACCTTGAATGGTGGACACTGACTCTGTTGATCTAAACTCTGTATGCAAGAATGCGTTGCGCTACATTCCTCTCTTGATATGGCAATGTTTGTGTTTGTTCTTTTGACCGTTGGACCACAGTGAAAGTTCATGTTTGAATTGTTGTTGCTGTGATCAACCTGTCCTTTTCAGAATCTCTGATTCCGCATAGATAAAGATCTCCCCAGAAAGTGTGGTTTAATTCTTTGTTAGTTATATTTCATCACGGAAAAATGGTTACCTCTACTATGCAATTGAGGTATTTCCCTACAAGTGGTTTTTTTTTTACTTACTGCTGACTTTGTCATTGATGATTCCTTATTTTCTTACAAATAGCTGATGACAGAGAGTAAGGCAAGAATTGATTATGACATGACACCAGTAGATGTTTTAAATATTTTTCATAATTATATCCTGTTTGGAATGACATTCTGAGACTTGTCTGATGTCTGTTGTTTAATCTATTTAATTAATATCATATGAAGTTTTCTCATTCAAATTTATTCATTAAATTTATGTTTGTTATCAAGTTAAATGCCTTACTAAAAGAGTAGATGTACTACATGAATGACGTTCTCTATATTAACTCTAAACATCAAAGTAAACAGAAAATTTTTCATAAACTCACATCAAGTCAAGTTATATTTGCCTAATTTAATTTTTTACTAAGTCCAATTTCAGTCATTCTATTATTTAATATAAATAATTTCTAGTCAACATCTTTCAGCTCAGCACATCTCATATAATTTATATATGAATTTTAATGATGTAGCAAAAGGAAAAAAAAAAAAAAAGAGAAACTCCAAGGGAAACTTGAAGTACAGCAGTGGGACCTAGGAATCTCAGGTGCTATTCCTTCTATGGCTGGTGATTTTTTTTATGTAGCTGAGAGAGAGCATTCAAATACTCCTTCTTATTTGTAAATAAAATATTATACATGATGATGAGAATAGGTCTTCCGAGTTTGAAAATTTAATTTTATGAAATGAAGTTTTTATTTCTGTTTTATCATATATTTCCTTGACATGGAAACAGTATTGACATTGTACATTAGAGCAGTAAGTTGAAGCTCATATAGTATGAAGGCTAACAGCGTTTAGAAGAGTATTTTCAGAAAGACCAATCCTCCCTGTTAATTAGTTGTATACCATGTCAAGTGGATAGTAAACTAAGAAAGGAGTACAGGAAAATGAAAAATGTTGGCACATCATGAAAAATTAACTATAATGGGATAGAGTAGAAAATCAGGAGGAAAGTAGAAACTGTTAGTTAATATGTTATTTTCTATGAATAATATTCACTATAAGTTGATTTTTTTATATATGAAGATAGTCTATTAGTTTTCCCAAAATTTGATAATCAAAAGCTATCAAACACTTGACCAAATAAAGTGTTATAAAATTAAGACATTTTACAGTTAAGTGAATGTAAATTTGTAATACTTTCAGTCATTATTAAATTAAAAAAAAAACTATACACTTTTAACTATAGATTTAAAAGATGAAATAGTAATCAAACTAGTAATTGAATTATCCTACAAAAAAAGCCATAAGCTTGTCAAATGAAATAAGGATAAAAATAGAGAAAAATAAGGAAATGGGATTTCTTTTAAATATTAAAATCTGTCATGGTGACTCAGATACATTAATACTGCCTAAAATTGTTTAACTAGAGATGATTGGTATTTCTCACTCTTTTTTTTTTTTTTTTTGAGAAAAAGAAAAAAAAAAAACCGAACCCATAAACATTAGAAATATCTGAACATTATTTCACTGAAAAAAATAAATTATCAAATATTCAAATACAATTTTGAAATGTCATCTTTTAAGTCAGCATAATGGCATTATGATATCTATAGTGTAACAAAGTATTAATGATCTTTTATTGATTTAAAAGTTCCTCTGACTGACTCTTCTTTAGTGTGTTTTCTTTATTTTATAGTTTAAAAAAATCTCAACATACTAACAATGGAAATCGAATTTTTTTTTCTACTTTACCCTTTTACAGCTATAAAATCATAAAAGTTTTGCTTGGTAGAGATAATATATACACCTTTCACTTTGTTTTCTAGGGATTTCATAAGTTTTATGTCTTAGGGTACTGGAGTCCACAAAGTGACCCAAATCAAATGTTCAGATTGCATGTCTTTCTTGTGAATGGTGGTACTATAAAATCACATAAATTTGACCAACTTCCAGCTAAAATTCACTTTGACCTGTTGAAAACTGCTGGCAGGATTTCCGAAGTACAGTCAATTTGGAATTACCGATGCACTTACACGAGTTATGCACGAACAATATATATTATTTCAAATATTTATATTTTTTTTAGAATTGCAACAGGTCAACTGTTCTTTTCCTTCTCCTATCTGCAACAACTCTTCAGTCAAATGTCACTGTTTCCTTTTCTCCGTGCTGTGCTCTTCACTGAGTGGGAACTGTGAGTTCTTCTTGTCCACTTCCATAAGACTTTGCTATGACACATGTTAAACTGCCAGATTTTGCATTTATGCCAAGCATACCCACACTCCTTCAAGTATGTATACTTACATGTTTGGTTCTGCTGTGAGGACTCCAGGCGAAGACTGAAAATGAAGAGCTAGGGAAAGGAAAGGAACAGTCACATCTTGAAATGCTTTTACTACTCGAGTTGTATTTTTTTTTTCCTTATTTTATCCCAGAGATACTACTAGGGTGAAAAATAATGCTAAAATATAGAGCCTTGCTGTATTTCATTTGTTCCTATTAGATTTCAATCCAAGGTGGTGTTGGGTTTTGGTTTGTTTTTTTTTTTTTTGTTGGAGAATATAAGTAGAAATTTGTGAAGGATTTACAAATCTGTGAATTGGCTTAATATTTCTTTAGAGAAACATTTCCTCAACCAGGAAAAAAAAAAAAAAAAGGACACATACTATTTGTGAATACTTTCACCTTTCACTTGTACTCCTCTAACAAAAGTCGCTGGGAAACTCTCTCCTATCACACACTAAAAACTAGTATAATAATTTCAATTATAGTTCCACTTCTAATACAGTCATTATGGATTTTTTTCCTAAAAAATACTCCTGTACTGCAGCAAATACAGCAGTGTCAAATCTCACAAGGATTCAGCCAAATTCTTTTGTTGTCCATTAAGTCTTTATACTGAAACACCTCTTGCCTGTGATTTGTCCTTTTTTTTTTTTCTGAAAATAAGCTGTGAGATCAATCTGTCAGTGCTTGAATCTATCACAGTTTGATTGAGGTTTTCTTTCTCTTTGCTTCTTTTTTTTTCTGCCATGCTCAAAACACAAAAGTTTGGAACTTTCCTTGACCTGAATATAAATAATAAAGATCACTGACATGCAGTCTGCTCTTCTCTTTTTATCAACATTTAATGGAAAGGGGGCGGGGGGTGGGGAGGGAGGTGTGTGGAGGAAAAATGCATGCTTTTAGCTATTATCTTTACAAATGACTTGCTAGCCTTTTATTTGTCTTCTTATGCTTCGAACACTCAAAGGACATTTTCAGAATTTCACTAGATGAAGGTTCAGTCCTGAGATGACTTGACAAGCTGTATCTTCCTTAACAGATTTTGACATGGTATTAAGCCATAGTTACAAGCCAATACTTGAATGTGGAGCCCTGGGGAAATCTTTCAAAAGTGGAACACAACATTTACAGCAGGAGGCAGGTGTCTGCACCACTGAAGCAAACAACAATATGATATATTTAGTATCAAAAATGGAAGCAAAACTAGTCTCTTTACCACAGGGGACAATGGAAGAGGTTGAATGAGAAAAAAAGAGCATCCTTTTCAGCCCTGGAGAATTTTAATTTACTGACAGAATGAAATATAGTCTCATCATAGCAGGTGCAGCAAGTGCCAGGTGCTGTTCACAATATTGTCTTTGAATTTATGTGTTTTCGAAACATTGAGTGGACATGAAGCAGCTGCACTGGCCGTGTGGAGAGAAAGCAAAGAGCTTTTAATTAGCAATAAGAGGGTTGTTAATTTCTTTTAGGAGCCATCTTTGCTTTGCACTCGTATCAGAATCTCAGCAGGAGTTCTGTGTAGTCCCAAACATACAAAGAAAATCAAGTATGCCATGTGTTACAGCAGATTTAAAGCAGAAGTGAAATAAGGGTCTCTCTTTCAGCTAAAGAAACCCTTGAAAATTTTGATTCTGAAAATGAGGAATAAGATTCACAGAGGAGGGACTGCAAAAAGGTTTTTAAATCTCAGTCTAATCCAAGTGGTGCATAATGTAACACTTGGAGATCATAGTAAAAAAAAAAAAAAAGGAGTAACTGTTCTGCAATGGGATTCCTGCTGAAACCTAATACAGTAGTTGTTTGGGCTGAAGTAAATGCTGCAGACCAAGAACTGAGGTAAATCAGAGTCTGAGAAATCTTACATGAGGCTACATCAGAGATACTAAACCATCAGCACAAATATCAACTTTGCCTTGGACAAAGAGTTTAACATTTTTGAAGTCCCATGTATAGCCAAGGTCCAGTCTCTCTGGACAACAGATGACTTACCATTACAGAAATCCAGAAGAAATTTCTACTTCTATTGTTTTTTTATTTTGTCAACCCCAAAAAGACAAAAAAAAAGGTATGCTTTTTCCAATGTATCACTTAATTTTATGCTAAGAGCTTTAAAAAGTTCTTTTCAGCACTTAAGAGCCACCAGTGACTTACTTGTTCTTGATTTAGAGACTGTTTCAACTGAGTTTGAAAGATTTGAAATCTGAGCGGATGTTCCTCCGTCTACTGAGATAAATTTTAAAATTGTGTAATATGTTATTGGAGGATGTAGAAAATGAGTTATATATGTGAAAACAATCTGATTTAGAACTTAATGTAAATTAAAATTTTTCCAGACATTTCAGCAAGTTTACTGGTTTGTAAATCCAGTCATGCTCAATAGGTTCTATTTGATAACCAAGGAAATACAGAACAGCACTTAATGTATATAGGAGTTGTCTGCTTAATATTTTCTGAGGATCTCATTCTTAAATTAGATTTGTTTACTTGTTTACCTTTGCATTGTACTAAAAATTATTGCAGTGCAGAAAGTTAAACGTGTTTATGAGTCTTTACAGAGTAGGGAATTAAATATTAAATTCATGCAAATAAGAATGGTATAGTAGGTCAGGACTGCAGCTTTTAATTTAATCTTTCAGTACACAGCGGCAATTAGCATACTTACTTTATGGTGACACAAAAAATTAAATGGAAAGCAACTGATAATGTGTCATATCCACACGGACAGCCTTTCAAGATATGACAGAAGTCTAATAAATTACTTTATCACGTCAAATGTCCATCTATCTTTACATTCTTACCTACCATATAGTAGGTAAGTGTGATATTTAGATTTTTCATCTTTTTTTTTTTTAATATCATGAAATAATAAGCAATTTCATGTATTGATTTTACAATTTTGTCAAAAATGTATAAGAATAAATAATTCAGGGTTAATTAGCCTGCCTACTGATGCAATGTAAGAAATCTGAGTTTTATCATTAGTGAAGTAGAACAGAAGGATACAACATTAGCCACTAAATACTTTTGCATTACCATGTAACAGTATACAAAATATTACATATTTATAAACAGAACAAATGACTTAGAGATAGATTTAACAACTCTGATTTATTTGATTTAATAAGTAGGATACAGATGTGGTTTAATATCTACTAGAGATGTGGTTTAATATCTACTATTAGATATGTAATAAAATACCTATTTTTTTTATCTGTTCTGAACAAAGATATGCCATGGCTTTGTTCTAAGATGCTGATCTAAGATGTTCTAAGAATGCTGATCTAATCAGGATCTTTTTCTGCAGAATGAATTCCTGTCATGTCTGATAGAAACCACAGAGAGATTCAGGAGACCCTACTTTGTTTATACCACTCTGTAACTTGCCAGTAGTAAAGATGCTTTATTAATTTGCTGCCAGATACTTTTATTTTATGCATTTATTCCACAAATACAATGTCATATTCCTGCTGAAGAAAGGAAGTCCTTCTGAAGACTGAAAACAGAGACAGGAATTGTGTATCTACTTCCTGGAGAAGAAGACTGTGAACGTGAGACAGGAAGCACACCACAAAACTTCAATTAATGTGATCATAAAATCATAGAATCAATGAACAGTTTGGCTAGAAGGGACCTTTAAAGTTCATCTAGTCCAACTCCACTGCAAGGAGCAGGGACATCTTCAACTAGATCAGGTTGCTCATCTGTAACTTCAGACAACAATGCTGATAGAGCAGCTGAACAAAAGTAGAACTGTGACATACGTTCCTTATTCATAAAGATATTCACATTGCGATGATGCAAATAGGACAGACAGAAGTAAATGTTATTGTGGAACCAATATCTTCATCATTGTATGGTTATTCATAACAACTGCTTTGTTAAACCAAGGAATATGTTGAAACCACAGTCCTGTTAAAGTAATATTTTTTTTTGACAAAAAAAAAAATCAGCATAATATTTCACTTTTATTTTAGCTGTTGAATTAATATAATTGCATACAATGGGAACTATATTGTGATAACTCATGTGAACTCTGTGTCACACTTAGAACAACTATCACAGTTCATAAACTTGTAAGAAAAATTTTTATTCCATCCCCAAGCATCATCAAGCAAGACTAAATATATAAATTACTGTTCAGACTCTGAACAATGGTATCAGTAGTCTCTATAAAAATTCAGAAGTGCTAAACAGTATTTTGCAGCAGTCTGTTCCTTAAAAGCCAGAAGTGTTAAGGAAAAAGGACAATTTAAAAATTCTTCCAAAATGACGCCCGTAAAAATACATTCCATCATTTCTTTCTGCCTTGTTGTCTCATTGCAAATCTGTTGTGAAGTCTCCAAGAATACTTAGTGTTGGAAGTCTCAAGGTCACTATTTAATGCAGCTTGTCCCAAGAAAGTAGTTATTTTATTTTATTTTTTTCTAAAATTTTCCTACAGAATGCAAGAATCTCTGAGATAGGAAGATGCCTTGGCACCATGGGAAATCACTGAAAAACAACTAAGAAAGCTGGTTTATAAGTTCCTTGAACTGTCTTATGGAGATGTAAGGATATATAATGGGCTGCAGATGTCAATATATCTGGATCTGAGAGTTGTACGCATCCCCATGAAAGCCACGAAAATACTTTCCACAGTGTAGTTGATGATTAAGGCAGATGTTGAATATCTCATTGAAGAAGTAGTCTCAAGAAAGACTCTTAAACAAAGTGATGTAAAACAATTTTAGTATTAATAGCTTGCTGATTGTCTGAGTAGCAGTATGAGAATTTGTAGAGCTTAGAAGCGTATTATGAGCTTTCAGGCAGCAGGGTTATACTATGCCTGAAACCAACCAATTGTTTCCCAGTCTTGCTGGGGAAGAGACTCTGAAAAACTCAGTTTGTCTATTTGTATTAGGAGTTAATTATTAAGGAAGATTCTACAATTATGAAGGCCTCCATGTTCATAGAGAAAGAAATGGAGTAAGGTGTCTCCATTTTGGATTTTCTGTTAGAACTATAATTACCCAGTGTTTCAAGAACATTTAATTTCCAAAATCTCAGCTGTTATACCATACTTTGATGATATCTTGGGTATGAATGATTTTTTAATTATTATTTATATATATATATACACATATATATAAATTCCACTACAGCTTTCTGTCAATAAAAAAAAAAATCTTCTTGCTTCTTTTTGACAAGGTCCACAGGAAAGGACTTGCTAACAAGTAGGGACCTTAAAGGATGTCAAAGTACTAATATGGATGCAAGTTCCCATGATTATCTGTTATAATCTATGGAAGTCATTGCTGATCATTGTGTTGTATTAATATAAATGTTGATGCCATTCTCATCCATGCATAGTACAATTTAATTTAAGAATGAATCATCCACCATTTTCCAGTCTTAAATTTTAACCATATTTGAATTAAGATATTAATAAATTACCAGTGCTTTCTAATGTTACTGGAACCAGCGCATTCTGTATTTATATTTTTTTATCTATTTTTCTTTTCTCAAAAATGCCTGAAAACAATCTAATCAATCATTTATTCATATCCCAATATAAAGAGAAATAGAAGGTTATGCTAAGTGCTAATGGTTATGTACTTGTTTAGAAATCAGATAAAAACATTCCTAGTGACAATACATTGATTCAAAACTGTTTTTCCATGTTACAGACCATTCAGTTACACTGATGGCTTAATTCTTCATATTAACACCCTTCTTTAACTCACTGCTTCAGGTTGATCTCACTAAATTAATTACTGCCACAATTTAACATCTGTGTATGTTTTCAGCATGTGGTCATGTGATCACGATTTGTCTTCTCCAAAACTAGTGTCTGTTATGGGGACATCACATTGTGACTACTGAAGGAAGTCACATCTCTACCTCACTACGTGAAGCATATCCAACATGAAAGTATAGGTCAACAGTTTTTCGTAGGAACAGTAGTTAAATGATAGATATTTTCAAGTTCATCTCTCAGTATGTCACTCTCTCTCTAATTACCAGATTTATATTCAACAAACAGCTATGACACAGCATTTCAGAACATACCCTGGTCACTTCTACTCTGATATACTGTGATATACTCTGATAAGTAAGGAATAGTTCTTACATTTTACTTTTTTATCCTCTTCCTTGTGCTCCTTTGTATCACAACAGCTTGTATTTGCCAGAAGCTATGAAACAGGATCAAAATGAGATCCCTCAACAATTGTCAGTGTGTATAGACCTTTCTTAGAAGGTGGAGACTACCAAGATTAGCATCTTCATTTTTGACTGTCTGAAAAGTTCATTTCTAAGCATGCAAATCCTCACTATTGCACTCTTTAAGTAGGAAGAATTCTTAGATGTGGAGAATGGATGATATTCAATCAGTGTAGACCTATCATTAACTTATAACTTTGTATGATATTCATGTATTTTTTTTTTTTATTCTCAGTCCGGAAATAATTGACATCATGCAGTGTTCCTCTCTCCATTCCTGCACTAACAGCCAGGCAAATGCAGGAGACTTAGGTTGGTATGTTTTGTAACCCATGCTGCCTGCAAAAAAGAGGCTATATTTGCCTACTGACTGATACTGTTCTGTGTATTCTACTTTAGAAATGCAAAATGAGTGTAGTTCTCTTAGGCTTCATTTAATCAATGGAAGGGTGGACAATGTGTCTGGTAATTACTGCTTCAACATCACAGATGTGAGGTCACCTACTGATTTAATCGCAGTGGTACATGATCAACAGCTTGTCCTAGCAAAGAAGTTGTATAAATATTGATGTGATTTCTAAGCCATAACCCATATACATTTTTTTTAAATTAAACGTACATACTACGTGTGTGCTGATACTGAAATACATTTATTATAAGATTAGCTGCTAAAAGCCTATTATTGTAATTCTCTGTGGCTCAGTTAATTTCAGTCATTTTAGCTCAAGCTGCAGTAATCTAAGACAGAGGTGAAATTCAGGTCAGAGAATTCTGAGTGACAAGTAAAACATCATGTACTATTCACTTTACAATTAACACATTTTCCCTTGTGTTGGAAGAGATAAGTTAGCTGTGAGTCTTTGGACAGCAATCACCAGCCTATTTAATAGTGTGAGATGAACTGGAACCACTTGTTGTTCTTGGGTTTTAACCTTGTTATATTAGATTCATGCCTACAGAACCATGCACTTCAGTTTAATTCACTGTTCTGGTAGTTTCATGTACTGATTTCTATTTTTAAGCTCCATCTTGAAAGAATTAATGTTAGAGTTTCCCATGGGGGATGGCAGGGGAAAATAAGAGCTTAATTCCTTCAGGCTATGTGGGAACTGTGCTGCTCTTTTTTGTCTTTGTTTGCATAACACATCCTTTGTATTTCTTTGAGTGTGAGCTTAGACATTCTTTTTAACTTGGATCCTAATGTGATACATGAATTATTTAGAATTAAATCCTTCTATTATGAAGAAAAGTGAAGAGCCTCTGTAACCTACTCTGGTAGGAACAACAGTTTATGCTTTCAGGAATAACATTGCCAATTGTTTGTGATAAAGCATGTAAAAAATAATACAAACCTTAGATGCATGTGTAGAATGGTTAAAGGACAGAAGGAACCAGACCAAAAGGTCCTTATGAGCAAAAGGGTTTGTAAGGGTTTAGCCATATAAGCTAGCTGCTGTACACTGTTTCCTCACCCCACGCTCACAAGAGCTATTTTATTACCTTCTGTTTGTTTTACAGCTCTATCTAGAGCTTTCATTAAGATTATCCTAAATCACCCACTATACTATCAAAAAGGTAAATATAGCTTAAGTTCTATCTGTTTAAATGCACTGGACAGACGGAGTAGATGGGATAGCAGAAAAAACAGTAAGAAGATGGTTTACAAAGACCTCATAATCACATCACAGTCTACATCAGTTGATACAGAGAAAGATTAGGTATTTTCTTGTGGGTTATCCAGAAAGAACAGGAAGTGAAACTTCAGTGACAGAATTTCATTTTAAATTTGTATACTAGATCCATGATTCTCAGTTTATGGGTCTTGTGATGCACGTGGCTTGTGACCGAGTGCTTCTTCCATCTTCTGTTGCTTTTATAGCCAGCAATGGGAGGAGCTTTGTTTCACAGGAGATGCTGGGTAAACCAAATTTCCAGCTTTGGAAGGCAGTGAACTAGCAGGTAGTACAACAGCTATCGTGAGGTGACACTGAATACAAAAGTATTCAATTCTTTCCCAGGTACTAGAGAGTACTAGTGTCTCTTTCCACTTCAATATTAGAAGATGACACAATCTAATTTATTTCGTATTTCGTATTTCATACAGTGAACATGACATAGCCCTCCATTAGTCTATTACAGATATTCTAGCCTAAAAGTGAATAGCAAATGCAAACTAATTTGAAAGAATGAAAAAGGGGTATGAACCTTTAACTTCTAAGTTGGTGATCTGAGATCAGACCAACACATTGGAAATTGATAGACAGTATTTTTTTTTTTTTTTACAGAGATAATTAATGGGTAACTCAGTCTTAGAAACAGCTCATCTTTATTCCTTTGACATTCCCTAGCATGGCTGATGTGGAAACAAAAGAGACTAAAATTACTGAAATACAGAAAATGAGCTAATAAGCAGTTAGTGATGCTGGTACATAAAAAAAAAAAAAAAATAGGAAAATGCAACTCACCAATATTGCTACAACTGAAACTTTTAATTTACTTTGTATTTTTCATGCATACAGAAGTTTGGGAAATGTAAAAGAGAGTAATTGAAGACATTTTTAACCCACAAAGTTTGCTCATGTAATCTAAAGCCCTGTAGTTTCCCAAAAGGTGCAATTTAACTTATCCCGACTAGAATCTTCTTTTACATATGTTCATGTCTTTCAAGAATGGTCTACCTCATTATATGATTTAGTATTTTCATATCCATGATATCTTTCAGAATAAAAGGTATTTTGAGGCTTAAGGAGCTGGGGGAGTATGAGAGAAACCATTCTCTCTCTCTCTTTATTTTTTTTCTTTTCACATAGCTTCCTTCAATTTTTGTCTATCCCTAAAGACAAGCCTCTAGCATGAGAAATAACATAAATATCATCAAGGGATGTCTGTGCCATATTTCTGAGTGAAACAAAAATATCTCAGATAACAAAACCATCAAACTAAAGACTTTGATAAGCTTTTCTCAAAGCACATTTCTTGCAATAGAGCAACCCTTCCATGTCCTTGCCTTTGTCCTGTTTTTTTCACCCCTTAATACCTTTTTTTAAAATATATTTTTAAAGACCTAAATCAAACATTTTGTAAAATTAGGTACTAATCTTCTAACCAGTTTTCCAGCTTTCACAACAGAAACCTTTCACAACTGCAGAGTGGAGCACTGAAGTCATTGGGCATTACTCCAGTGTACAGCCAATGAAAGATTGGATATTTTACACTTATGTCTTTTGTAGCACCATACTCTGTTTTTAAAAATTATACAGGTGTGAAGTAATGCTTTCTAAATTAAATAATCTATTTGAATATTATTTTGGTTTCAAATGATCTCTTATGAACTGTAAAATACTAACCTAATATCTTCTTCCATGTGAAAACTAATACTCTGAGCTGTGTAAGAATGGCTCTCCATTAGTATCATCATATGCAGTGTTGAATTCTAAGTCTGTAAAGAAAAAAAAAAATAACAGGTGGTAAAAAATACTTATTAGCATGTGAGGCCTATTAACCATTTAAAGATTCTGAACACTTAATTCAGGAACTTTCATAAATTACTAGTTTGACCGGCTACTGTACATCATCTGAGCAACAGAAACTATTCGTGCAAGAGATCTTACTCTGCAACAAACACACGGTGAAACAAATTAATATGTATCTCAGCCACAGAGGTTTAAACTAGCACATTTTACCTCAAATTTATATGGGCTAAGAGTATGAATGTTTGCCTATTATTTTGTCTCTGATGACACAAAGTATCTTGATGAGCTGCAAAAACTTCCGTCTGAGCCATAAGTCAAGCTAATATCTGCGGAGTGGAACCTGAGGGACTAGCTTAACTTCCAGTGAGATTCATGGGCCCTTGAAATGGGCCAATTTGAAGAATTTTAATACAATTATATAAAATTAAATAATTTCTTATATTGAGATACTTTATTTACAATATCATACAACTATGGTGGGAATGAAAGAATGAATTTATATAACTGATATGTCTTTTAAAAACAATGACAGAACCATAAAAAAAAAAAACAAACAAATTCCTCCCTAAATTTAATATCTCTTTTTTTTTTCGCTAGCTATTCATATGCATGCCTGAGGCTATGAATTAGCTTGAACAGTCCTGCATGCACACTGTATCCACTCATCTAGCACTAACACCTTTTTGTTTACCAAACATGTTAAATTATTTTTTTGATAAATGTTTCCTATATGCACATTTTCCTAGTATATAACTATGCATACATGTGTATATATATATATATGTATACAGATTCTTACATATATATATATACAAATGTAAAACTATATAAAACTATATATTTATATATAAAATTATTTATCTTTGGACACAAAATATTCTTTTTATTGTTACTGTTACACAAACAGACTAAAACTTCATAAAGCAAAACATATGTGCTGGATAGAGTTGTATAGTTTGCTACTAAGTTAGACTTACCTTTTGATCTGTATTAGATTTGAGGCTGGGTAAACAAGTCCTGAAATAGCTCTACAATAAAGAATGAAATGTGAAATAGAAATCCAGAAGTTATATGAGCTAAATCTTAACAGATTTCCTTAGACTACACTTGCAACTAGTGCCAAGAAATTCTTGGCACTAGGTGGTTCTTCTTTTCTATTTCAGATGTCTATCTTAAAATAACATGGATCATACTCTTGAAGTTACTATTTATCTTTTTTTTTTTAGAATTCTCAGCTGACTAGCTTAGTAGTATATGTCTAACCTAAGTTTTTTATCAATTTATATTATCTTGCAACAATGTTAAGCATTCCTCTTACTTGGAATAGTCCTCAGGTAGGATCCAGTTCCGGATTAGCTCACCCGGACCTATGCGTATGTAGACAAAGTAAAGTCAACATAGTCAAGGGAAAATTCAGTATACCCTGAAGGATCAATTCAGAATAGGTACTGCTATAGCTCCATTCAGCCGCTTGAACATAGACAGACTGCTTGTGCTTCTTTTATGTGACCAAAGATACTCACATCAGCCAAATCAAAATGGTACATGTGCAACTTGTATCATATCTACCAAACTCATTCAGAAATTTAGGATAAAATAAGGCATCCTAAATGATACTAGAAATCTACATTTAAGCAAATTAGTTTAAATCCCTTGTGGCTTATCAGCTGAATCACTGATTTGATTCAGTGAAATTTGATTGATATTCCATTCTGTTAATTTAAAGAGACATTCTTGTAACTAGTATCTGTGCAATACATTTTTAAAGTTAACTGTTTTCCTGGGACAATACTTTAAATTATGCAATGCAGATTAAACTCTCGACCCTCCTTGTGTGTGATAAAGTAGTATTTTGTAAGAAGTTCACAGACAAAAGTGAGTTTAAAGTAGCAGGTGTAGAACTCTAGAAGTAGGCAGTTCTCCAGCAGCAGTATGTATGATAATTACTCAAATTGCTTGACGATATTTTGTTAGTGTAATCTGTTTTTATATTCCCTCTTTCTAATATTTACACTGATAAGAGCTTCAGAGATGTGTATAATTATTCTCTTTGGAAATAAGCGAGATAATTAATATACTTATTTGAAAATATGAAAAAAAAACCACACTGAAAAAATGCTTCACTAATCACTCCAGCCTGATTTTACATATAAATAATGTATAGCAAGCTCAGTTCTGCCAACTTTGAAATCTATGGGCATTTTGTCCTTAACTTCAATAGAAACATCATCAATATGAATATTTGAGTAACGTGTTGGAAGATAAACCATAAGTATACTATAGAACTAAGATAACAGTCTATGGTATTTCTGAAAGATAAAAGGAAAAAAAAAAGAAAGACTACTTAATCTGCTTTCTTCCTCTAATATTTCCTTTTTCCATGTTAGCAGTATTGGTCTTGATTTGCTTTTTACATTAATACTTAAAGCTATTTTCATCTTTTGAAAACTTGAAGGTAAATGAACAACAGATTTTATTTTTTTTTTAGAATTAAGTTTTATTGAATTAATCTGATTGCATCCTTGAAGCTAGAAGAAATGTAGAATTCATTTTACTTGCTGATAACACTATGTTCAACACCTAGTCATTTTCTGGGCACAAAGAGACCTAAATAATGTTCATCTATCAAGCCCCACTGATTTCAAAAGTAAGATACAGTATGTTAACTTTGAACACTCCAAAATGTGGCACCCTACTAGATATCTATCTCAAAACATTTTCTCTCTCTATTTGACTTTTTTGCTCCAAGTTTTCTCTGGGGAAGGGGTATGTATTTTCCAAAATCAAGATTTGATTCCTATAGCTCCTTCTTCATGTCTCATGCTTGTTAATTCTTTAGTATGTTTGCTTTTTCTCATTGCCATAGCCTTGTTTCTGGGTGTAGTTATACTAATTGCAACTGAAACGGCTTTTCACCTATTACAAAGATTGAGCAAATATTTCTCAGGTATCCTAATAGCTTGGGTGATCTTATATTTTGAAAGTAATTTTTCTAAAATTTATTAACAGTACTGAGTAATGGAGACACTGATGAAGAAGACTGAACTCTTACTCATACAAAGCAATCATATATTTATACTTCTTACCAACATTGTATCTTTTAAAGAAACACTCAGATTCTGAACACGCAGCTTACCTTTACAGCTTCAAAAACTCTAACAGTGTGTGTGTGCATTTAAGTATTGAAAAATAACAGAACTTTACCCTTATGTCAAGGTGGTGGTTTTTTGTTTTTTTGGGGTTTTTTTTTGTGTGTGTGTTTGGAATAAACATACAAGTACTGAAGAGTATAACATCTTAAAGAAAATGTCAAGTAAGATGAGAATATACTCACTGCTTAAGCTGCGTAATTATTTAGCAGAAGTCAGTTTCACATAAGTAAATCTACTCCATATTTTCTAGAGTGTCGAGATATGCCAAGAAAAATGTCCTCAGTCTCAGCAGGAACACTGGGACTGTCTGATCTCTCTTATCTTTTGAAGAAAAGATATACACAAAAGTAAAAATGAACTTACACATATCAAGCAATAATATTTGTTTGTTCTTTTTCAAAGTAATATGGATTTTTCTGTTATGAAGTCAAATATTTCACAGTATTTTGGTAACTAACATGCATTTATGGATTTTCTGCACACATGCATTGAAAATATGATAATCTAGAAATTATTTTAAATCATAAGAATTCTAAATTATTATAATCAGTGTCTCTGTACTCTGATAGGAAACCAAGTTCCCAGTTTTATATCAAGGATCATGGTATACAAAATATTTGTTTTAAAATATTTTTTCATTCCTGAAATGGACATGAACTCTTTAAAATTACACCTTTTACCTCCTGTAGCTGTTAAATTTAAATATTATTCATAGAATAGTCTGCTGTACTTTCATGTGCAACAATCTAGTACTCTCTGCACTTGGTCCAGAAATTAGAATAGCAGACTCATAGACAGTTAGGATTGGAAGGGACCTTCAAAGGTCATCTAGTCCAACTGCCCCTGCAATGAGCAGGAACATCTTCATTTAGATCAGGCTACTCAGAGCCCTGTTCAATCTGGCCTTGAATGTTTCCAGGGATGGGGGAATCTACCACCTCTCTGGGCAACCTGTTCCAGTGTTTCAATGCCCTAACTGTAAAAAATTGTTTTCCTTGTGTCCAGTCTGAATCCGCTCCCGTCTATTTTAAAATCATTACCCCTCATCCTATCACAACAAGCCCTGTTAAAGAGTTTCTCCTCATCTTTCCTGTAGGCCCCCTTGAGGTACTAGAAGGCTGCTATAAGGTCTCCCTGGAGCCTTCTCTTCTCCAGGCTGAACAGCCCCAACTCTCTCAGCCTGTCCTCATAGGAGAGGTGCTTCAGTCCTCTGATCATCTTTGTGGCCCTCCTCTGGACCGTCTCCAATTAGTCGATGTCCTTCTTATGTTAGGGGCTCTAGAACTGGATGCAATACTCCAGGTGGGGTCTCACCAGGGCAGAGTAGAGCGGGAGAAACACCTCCCTCAATCTGCTGGCCTCACTCCTTTTGATACAGTACACGATGCGGTTGGCCTTCTGGGCTGCAAGTTCCTGGCTCACGTTGAGCTTCTCATCTACCATCACTCCCAAGTCCTTCTCTTCAGGGCTACTCCCAATCCATTCTCCACCCAGCCTGTATTTGTGCTTGAGATTGCCACGACCCAGGTGCATGACCTTGCACTCGGCCTGGTTGAACTTCATGAGGTTTGCACAGGCCCACTTCTCCAGCCTGTCAAGATTCCTCTGGATGGCATCCCTTCCCTCCAGCATGTTGACCGCAGTTTGGCGTCGTCAGCTAACTTGTTGAGGGTGCACTAAATCCCACTGTCCATATTGCCAACAAAGGTGTTAAACAGAGCAGGTCCCAGTACTGACCCTTGAGGAATACCACTCATCACTGGTCTCCACTTAGACACTGAGCCATCGACCACAACCATCCAGACAATTCCTTATCCACTGAGTAGTTCATCCACCAAATCTATATCTCTCCAGTTTAGAGACAAAGATGTCATGCAGGACAGTGTCAAATGCTTTGCACAAGTCCAAATAGATGACATCAGTTGCTTGTCCCTTGTCCAGCGATGCTGTCACCGCATCACAGAAGGCCACCAAATTGGTCAGGCATGATTTGCCCTTATGAAGCCATGTTGGCTGTCAGAAATCACCTCCTTATTTTCCATGTGCCTTAGCATGGTTTCCAGGAGAATCTGCTGGAGAAATTGTACTCTTGGAGTGCAATTCCATTACCTAAACAAGAGACTTGAGAGCTAGTTGAGGTTTTCTACACTGCCCTGGCTTTGACAGAGGCTATTCCACAAGAGCACAGGTGTCCTATAGACTCTCTAGTGCATCTCCCAGACTGAAATGATTGTCTCAGACCACCATAGGGTATCTTAAGCAGCATCAGAAACCAATTTTGAGGGAATAGATGGAGCCTTCTCTCTAAATTGATCACGTTATCAATTCAGATAATGCTGTCCAGCCACCTACAGAACAAGTGTGTATGTGTGAGCAGCATCCAGACTCTCTCAGGAGTAAATTGAAACTTAGTCAAAACTTTTGCTGGAGACAAGCAAGGTATTCAAGTTGTCTGAACGCAGAGAGTTAAAATTCACAGCTGAACAGTTCTCTTGACCCCACTACCATGTTGCTTCAGAGCTTAATCTCTGAAATGACACAGACATTCAGCTGTATCAGTTTGTGTGCCTGGAGGCATGCTAAGTTCCAGAGCTTTGTTATTGTTGGTAATAAGTTGCAAACTATGATCTAAACTCTCTATGAATCTGCCTGGAGTTCCTTTCCTGCTGATGGACTTAATTGCTTTTCTAATAACTGAAGTACTATGTATCAATAATCCTGAAAGCTTTATATATATCTATATAAATACCTATATATATATATACACACACTTTAATATGTATATATATAGGTATCTGTAAAAAACAAAAGGGGCCTATCTAATGACATAGGTGTCAGTTGTCACAGGTTTGGGTGCCAAAAATGCACTTAGACATCGGCATTGCACTTAGTTCATTTGTACTCACCAATTATCCCATCTATCTGATCTAGAAAAAGCATTTCTGAAAAAAATAACTTGAGTTTGAATTGATTGAGTTTCCTTGATTTAAGGTAGTAACTGTGTAACAGTAGTTTTGATCACATGACTACCCACATTTCCATCCATTTGAGCCTCCTCTGTTTGTGTACCTTCTAAGTCTACTTAATTTCTTTCACTATCTTCTCTACCTGTGGAGAAATATTTGTGTGAATTTGTATACAATTATTTGATTTATTGTATGACTGTACACACATATGTGTGCATATGGCTGCTCTGAGCCACCTGCCTACCTTTGAAGTAGTTACGAAGGAAATGGGAAGTTTAAAAAAGATACATATATTTTATATTTGTGATATTCATAGCACTTTTCACATATATTCTTGATGTTAATTACTCCAGGTCCGGCTTCTTCACAAAACCTACCTGAAACTGATTTCCAGTACAGTTATTGTGATACTGTGTGATTGCTTTGAGAGGATGCAGTCATGAGTCTTTGAACCATTCTTCAACCTGCAAGTTAATATCAAGTGTGGAGTAAAATTTAATCATTGGCTAAACTAATCAGCTGTGCAATTTTTTCTAAACCAAAAATTTCAAAATGTGTGGTTTTGCTTTCCAGTATTCACTGTAGACATCGTAGGTGTGAATTCACAGTAGTCAAGTATTTACCTACAGAAATGAAGGGCAATGTAAATGGCCTCTTTTTTTTTTCTGCACAAGCTTAACATCTGTGATTACTGGGATGACAGAAGAGAAGAGAGAAGAAAAAAAAAACAACAACAACAACAAAATTCCTCCTTCTTGTCAGTAAGAACAGTTTATATTTCAAGAGAGCCTTTTTGTTTCTTAATTGCATTTGAAAGCATTCTGACATAATGTACTATCAAGATGTGATTTAAACTTCTGACAACAGGATAGGTTAAGTTGTTTTTTGTTGTCTGGTTTTCTACTGTAAGTAATTTTAAGTAAATAATAGATTTTTCTGCAGCTGATTATTTTATGGTAAAGCTCTCTATTATTTTTTTTTTTTTTGGCTTTGCATATGTCAAAAACCTTTTGAGAGAAATAAGACAAAGAAGTTTTGAAATGAATAGAGAGAATAAATATTGTGTATCTTTATATAGCAATATGGACATTTTCCAGGTTAAACAAAAAGAAAAATTAAACAGATGTTTTTTTGTAACATATACAAAGATCTAAATAGTATTTTTAAGCAAATTAAATGGAAAATAAGTAAATAAAGTTTACAAAGACAGAAAATTTCAACAGGAAGATCTGTGGATACATTTTTATTCTTTGCATCCTTAGTGAAAAAAATATATCAGCTAAATTATGCCAAGTTTGAGAATAAGCAGATAGACAAGAGTTTAACTGTAAAAAGTGAGACAGCATATCAGGATAGGAGTAATGCAGTGCTTTTTAAAATGAGGAACTGCAAAATCTAACTGTGCAATGTAGGGAACCAACCATGAATACTAAGAGGTTAAATCCTACCCTGGATTACTATGTCTCAAAGCAGCAGAAATAAATAAATGAATACCATGTAGACAACAGCTAGATTTCTCATGAGGCAGAGATGGTAAATGTTCTTGTCTTATGTTAGGTTAACAAAATCACTGAGGGAAAACTTGAAGGAATAACTACAAAACCCAGGGGAAGTTATGCACAGGGGAGCTCATCACAGGGAAGTTTTTCCCTCTGATGAAAAAAATATAACCCCCCCCCAAAAAAAAAAACATTAAGAGAAATAGGCCAGACAAGAAAAATAAGACTTCTGCAGCTGAAAAAGATAATTGAGGAGTTCCAGGCTACAGCTATGTTTTAATTTGAAGTTATCTGTAATCAAGAGCTTTCTGTAAAAGTTGTGGTTATTGTTTCATGTCAAATGTAAGAACGGGAATTAAAAGCTCAATGTATTTCTTTCCAGGGGTTTGTGAAGGGCTCAGAAGAAACTGTCGTTCATAGACAAAGTTATTACTCAGGTGTGACTGAAAAAATTTAAGTGAAATGCAATGCATTCACATCACCAATCTGAAATGACTGGTAAAAATACTGAGACCAAAGATAAGCATTCTTCTCCATCCAGTAGGAAAAAATCTTCAGAGACTTTATTTTTAGGGAATAACTCTTACAACATTTATTACAGACCATCACTGAAATACGCCAGTACAGATGCATTCTTCTTGTCCTTGGAGAACACACAAAAGGAAATATTAACTTGTGGGGTAACGTTAGAAGGGATGCACGTACGCTGGAGGGGCAGTCCGTGGCGACTCACGCACTGGACGCAGATGAATCCATGAGTGCAGGGGTCAGGTGTGTCCACGTACGTGGTGGGCAAAGATAAGTCCCTGAGTGCAGGGGGCAGGTGCGTCCACGTATGTGGTAGGCACAGATAAGTGCATGAGTATAGGGGTAGGTGCGTGGCGGGCATGGATGGGTCCATGGGTGCAGGGGGGTGGTTGCGTTCGCGTGCGTAGCGGGTGTACGGGTATTTAACCCTGTATTGCACAGCATTAAATTGAAGGCTTGGCTTGACGGTATCCGTGTGATGCCCTGCTTTCTCCGGAGCAGGGCTTTGGTGCGTGCGGGGTAGGTGAGCCGGCAAGAGAAGCCTGCATTAACTGAAGATTTTTCTTCCAGAGATGCTATTCTGATCATAGTCATAAGTAAATTGTTTGTCAAATGAAGAAAGAATTTATTTTTACTCTGTAAATAAATTTTACATTTTGAGACTTAATGCATTGCATAACTAAAGTATGTGTCACAGACTAATATTACAGAGATTCAGCATATTGGAAATACATATCAAAAAAGCTTCTTCCTCTGACCTAAGAGAGTAATTTCACTAAAAAAAAAGTTGACAATTGAATTATATGAGTGGCACAAAAAAATAAATTTATTAAAAAAAAAGAAAAAAAAAGGAAAAAAAAAAGATAATGAATAGCCAGCAGTAATTTTTGTTTGCAATTTTAAAATTGGAATAAAATTAGTAAGTCTATGTGTAGATATTTCTTCTGGGGTGAACCAACACATACTTCTAATTGCATCCAGTTAGAGCCTTGTAATATTGGGACAGGTGATCCTCACAAGCAAAATGCTTTGTACAAAACAACTATTAACATCTGTGGGCTAGCTGAAACTCATCATTACTTTCAGCTGAACCTTGTAAGAAATTATCATTAAAACTGGATCGACCTGTCTGCTGTAAAAAGTTGTGGGAATCACAGGCTCATTTTATTTTGGGAGTAACAGTTTAGTGAGACATATTTACAAAAGCTGCACTTCTGTGCCTTTACTGCAAACAATAAGACAGTTTCAGCTCAGTACAGATGCTGTGTAGGATATATTTTATCTTATGATTTTTTTTCTGAAGAAAGAAGTACTAAAAATAGTGGTAGTAAAAACAAATAAAATTTGTGAAACAGCAAACTGGGTAAAAGAAAGACCAAGCTAGCACTTTGCTAAGACAGTAGTATGAAATTGTAAATAATCTATTTGGTTTGCCCTGTTACTATCCCACCGGAAACATGAACTTGTCCCTGGCCAGCCCACATCCATACCAGAATTAGCTAATGGAATATACTCTCTGCTATCTACAGCATGGATTAGAATAGCTTCCTACCACTGTGCTTTAGGGATTGTTGATTTCTTAACACATATGACAGAAGGAGCAACAGTCTAATTAGAAAATGAGAAAATTTGCATTGCAGAAATCTTTAGCAGATCAGCTTCATTAATTCTTCTCATGAAAAGTGTCTTTGGAAACTGGGATCTATATCTGGAACCTAACCTAAGGAAAATTGCTGACACTGCATTTTAATCCGTTAATGTAGAAGCTGGAAGGTTTCCTGTCATAGTTTGCTTATTCTGTTCCATCATCTGTTATATGATAAAAGAGTTCTCAAATAGTAAAAAAAAAAAAAAAATCAAAATCAACATTTCAACTACAAAAAAAATAATTAAAGACACAAGTCCATTATTTCACTCATTATTACCATTTTGTCTGTGTTTCTTTTCTTACATCACTTCCTTTTTTTCTTCTTTAATAGTGTATTTTGAGATTAGGACACTGTCAAATGTTTAGGAATTTCCCTTTCTTAGTGAGCAACCTGTAAGTGAAACTGTCTTGTTACTAATTAATACTGAAATGAACATTGTCTATAAAGCATGCCTTTTAGCTGGTATAGCAAAGATACTGGGTGGTCCCTTGTGTCCATTTTCTTATGAGAAAAAACAAAAGTTATTCAGACCTACTCTGAATATTTTAAATTGGTATTAGTTGTTCAGATATACAGACGTTAAAAAACTGGACTCTGAAAAATATTTGTAGGATCGTAAAAATTCTCTGAAACTAAGACACAGATATAAAGTCAGAAGCATATGAAAACATTGTAAAGGTTTATAAACAGGAAATGAGATTGTTTATGGAACTGTAAAACCTCTTCTCACTTAGTGCTCAACTTCTTTATGACTCTGTTCCCAAGAAAAATCTTTAGGACTATTAACAGGCAAATGAAAAGATATATATGAGGAAAGCGGAAAAAAAATCTGCTGGTGGACTCCTTTGGAATGAAACTAAAATTCAGATGGAACCTGCAGGGATTGACACAATTCTAACCTTTTAGAAAAAGAAAAAAATAATAAAATAATATTATTTAGATCATGACCTTTTTTTCTGATAAGTTACTATAGATTTATAGATACTGAGTGTTTTAGTAAATAAGTTTTATGTTCAGTAACAACATGTAGTTAAAATATTTTTCAGGATATGTAGATCCATAAGCATTTCAAATATTTTAAGTACGTTAGGATAGAAGACAATATATATCACATCAAACCCAATATCCTGAGACAGACGTGAGTCTGCTGCAACTCCATATCCCCAGGTCCAGCCACTAGTGAGGCTAAAGATGTATTTCTAGCAGGTACACATACACAGGGCACATAAACACCACATATTTACAGATACACACACACACACACACACACACACACACACACACACACACACACGGTGGCACAGATCACAGATGGACACACAGGTCCCTTCAAACCCTAACAAATCTAGGATTCAATGATTCTATGATCACTTACATAATCGCTGACAGCACCAACGACGTCATCCTGCTTCCCTCTCTTCCCTCTAGCTGAGCAGGATGCAGATCCAACAGTGAAAAAATATATATGTATATACAAGGTGGATCCCTCTACTTACTGAGTTCAGGCTCTCTCCCCAGTAGCTGTCCTTGGGTCGTAGTCTCCCCAGTTGCTGGCTTCCCAGATCCCAAAAGCCAGACAACCGTACTGATCAGCAAAATAGTTACATTCAATTGGCCTCTTTTTTCCCCTTGGCTCTATATTTTTCCCTTCGTTGTTCTTCACAAAACCATCTAAACCCCTTCCATTTTTGTGCTTTTGGGTCCTCCCTTAAACATCCCTTAATAAGTTCTGTGCCATCCTGCTCTTCTCCTGCGTCCCATAATGTGTCCTACTTCACTAGACAGGCCAGACAACTTAGTCTAAAAGATGATGCAGAGAGTTGCTCCCGATGATTCGTATTGATGGGTTTCACAATTGGACAATGGGGCTGATAGCTCTCATGGGAGACCTCTAGGAGGGGTCTGGACAAGACCTTTGTTCATTCTCAATGAGTCCTTAATATGGGATTCTGCCTGTCATTTTGTGCTACTCATGGCTTGTGGGGATGGGCCTTTGACAGGCCAATGGCTCTTCTGTGATGATGGGCCTGTGTAATACCTACAGGGGGCCTACAGGCAAGATGGGGAAAAAAACTCTTCAGTAGGGCCTGTTTTAATAAGACGAGGGGTAATGTTTTCAAAATAGAGTGGGTAGATTTAGATTAGATATTAGATAGAATGTGGGTGATAGAACACAAGGACAGTTTGCCCAGAGAGGTGGTAGATGCCCCATCCCTGAAAACATTCAAGGCCAGGCTGGACAAGGCTCTGAGCAACCTGATCTAGTTGGAGATGTCCCTGCTCATTGCAGGGGCAGTTGGACTAAATGACCTTTGAAGGGCCCTTCCAACCCTAACCATTCTATGATTCTATGATTAATTGGGCTCCCCCTCCTGCTGTTTTCTCTCTGAATTCCTTTGTGGGTGTGTAGATGAGTTGATGAGTTTTTAACACATAACTTAGCATTATCCCACATAAAGAATTAACCAGAGACGATCACACCATTCTCTCTTGCACAGTACTTCCCAATGATCTGTTTCATGTTCTGGGAGGGTTGCGCTCCGTAAGAAGATGTAGTGCTCTTCCATGTGCATCCCTGAAGACTTGTAGGTCTATGTGACTTTGGTACACTGAGTCTTATAAATATTGTTTATACTTCCTACTTCTGAAAAGAAAGATATCAAAGAGTATAAACAGAGGTTTATCCTTTTAAATGAAACATCTCGTAAGAATAGAATCTTGTATTTGTGTGAAGGTTATATACAATCTCTAGAAAGACTATATTTTTAGTATGGTGAGTGGGAATTTGACATTAGGTAATACTAATTTATGACAGCTAGTATCTGTACACCATGGTGAAATTGTTCCTATCAGTGTCCTTAATGACTGTGAAGATTGTCAGCTCAATCATTAAAGGGTTTCTATTTCCTTTCCTAAAAAAAAAAAATAACAGTCATTTTTGCTTTAATATCCCATCAGTTAAGCCTTTAGTTTTGCTACAAGAAATCATAATGGATTATGTTATTATAGCATCTGCCTGTCCAGGAAAAAATGAAGAGAACATTAAATCTTGCTCAGAAGTGTACTATTCATTCATTTTACTTTGTTCATCAAAGACAACCGCAATTCAAAAGCTGTGTAGTGCCATCAACACGCTGGAGGGAAGGGATGCCATCCAGAGGAACCTTGACAGCCTGGAGAAGTGGGCCCGTGAGAACCTCATGAAGTTCAACAAGGCCAAGTGCAAGGTCTTGCATGTGTTCCTGTCAATAAATGCCATATCAAGTTTGTGATCCACATTTCAGCATTCAAAGAGCTTGAATGAAAAACCTTAACCAAAAAAAAATACCTTACTAAAAAAAAACCAAGAAGAAATAAAAATGAAATAAGATAAATGTAAAAATTAATTATGTGTTCTCCAAAGCACAATAATAACATATTTGAGTCCTCCCTTTACATTTCTTAGTGAAAGAAATGTTAAAACAGTAGTCTGTTACCCATTTTTCACCCATCTCATTTATATTTTCAATTACTTACCCCAGTAAAGACTGCTTGATAGCAACTACAAATAGTACTAAAGCTACATGCACCTTGAAACAGCTGTTTTTACCTTCTAGCAAGATTGTGAGGTGCACCTATCTGCTACGTATCTTGCCTACTTCTCTTTCTGTTTGACATGCTCCTAGTTGCTCCTCTCTTCTAGGAAGCCAGCCATCTCTCACTTTTTTTTAGCAGGAGAATTACACTACTGAAGACCATACACATATGAAGACTATGATGTCAAGGACGTTTCTAAGAAGTCTTCTTGCCTTTAAATTTTGCCCTTCTGAACCTCCAGTCTACTAGCAACTATATCAATAGAATGGACCTCAGGTATTTTTTTTTGTCATAACTCATCTACCCTACATTTTAACTTAATTTTTAAATATGGACCTCACTCAGTTTTATGATACAACTACTTTTTAACAGGTACAGTCCCCAAATACTATGCAGTTTAAACCTCTTGCAATCCCTCCCACTACTCAGCTCTGTTTCTTTTCCACTGGATCTTTGGAAGGCTATTCACCTTTTGGGCTTTCGTATTTCTCCAGTTGGCTGCTTTTCTCTTTTATGTTACAATCATGCTAAGACTATTGATATGAAAAATTTGCTTATATACATGTTCCACAGGTATCTTGTAAAGGAAAGTTATTGTTTTCTTTTTTAAATACTGGCCTTGTCAAATATAGTCTCCTAGACACCTGCAGATAGTGTTCATTCTATGAACTGGGAATATATTTTACAAATTTACTCTCAATAAATTCATTAAATAAGAGGTTTCATAGCTTAATTATTTAAGATTAAAAATTGTCTTTGTTAGTACGCATATTTTAAAATGAAATAAAATTTACTCTGGTACATACACATAGCAGGAGAGAAACTGGAACAGATTTTGATGCAGGAAGATAGATTTTTTTGCAATAGATACAAATGAAAATACCAATTAATATAAATTAATAGACTCCTCTAAACTCTGGATTTTTATTACTGCTTATCTTTTCCCTGTTTTACTTTAGACAAATGATAATGCTCTGCTTTACCATGTCAAGAATATTATTGCACCACCTTCCTTGTTCTTCCTGAAACTTTTTTATAATGTATTACTAGCATTCTTCCTATAAGACTTAATCACTTATAAGGAAACTGCTGATTTTAGAGGTGTGACTACAGGAAAAAAGGCATGATATATTTCTTCTTTATTTCTCATTCAGCTATAAAACTTAAGTAAAAGAGTCAGTGAAGAAAAAAAAATACAAATCGTTGCCAGTGTAGGATAAAAATTTGATAGCAAATTTGCATTTCATATGCTTGGAAGGCATATTAGGCCCTCTTTAAAAATTACATTGCCTCCATATAACATCATCTTTGTGTTACTCGCCAGTACAGATTTCCAAATCTCATTCCCTTTATGTAGGGTTGTGTCTATTTTCAGGTAAAGGTCTAGTTACACTAAAATGCCTCAGTAGCAAAAAAAAAAAAAATAAGGAGTAGGACATGGGCTCCTATTCTTGAAAACTATTCTATGCTCCCTGATATTCACTCTTCTTGCTTTTTATGCTAGAATAATGGAGAGTTTCATTTTGGTTTTGGTTTTTTGTTTGTTTTGTTTTTTTTTTAATCCTAGCCACTTTTGCAACATAATTGCATATTAAGAGAAATATAATTCTATTGATTTGTGCTAGCTATGCCTTGACTAGGCAAAAAAAAAATGCTATTCCACATAATTTCTGTTCTTTGGAGAACTTAAACTGAAGTTAGGTAGCTAGCAACTAAGTCCAGGGAGGCTTTGCGTATGTAAGACTTTTAACTCAAGTAGCATTCTCAGACCGTGTCTTTTACATACAAGTACACTCCAAGAACCACGGTTCATAAAAAACTGCATGAAAACTACCTTCTTTCAAAAATCACAGAAAAAAAGGGAAAGTATCACCTTTTGTTTCTTTAGTACACATAGTTAGAACATCCCATACAAATGGCAATACATGCAGAAACGAAAAACTATTATAGCAAGTGACTATTAGCTTCAAATCCTAACTCTTCCTTCTTTTGTTCATTGATGACACAGAATGTCCACTTAGAATGCATTGTTTTTTGAGATGTTTTCTAGTTTTGGTTTTGTTCCACCACCTTCCCCCCACCCTACCCCCAATATTTTCAGTAATAAAGCTGTGAAATTATTTTTCTGGGAATAGAAAAATAGAGAAAAATATCCTCTCCAGGAAGAGTGGTTGTGTTGTCATGGCAACAGATAGGGAAGGATTTCAGAAAAACTAAAAACTCTATGCAAGGCACTCCCACTGAATTTCCCCTTGATGTCAATAATACATTGGTTTGAAATCTCTGTGAATGATCATAAAACAGGTCAATACAATGACAATTAAAAGACACATTTTAAAATAGAATTAAAAGGTCTATGTTTCCATATTTCTTTTTGTTCCTGTTAATACTTATTTGCATGTAGGTTGACTTTATTAATATACTTGTTATGTAGTTATTTTCATAATTTTGCTCAGTTCTTCATAAGTCTAGGCTGACAGTGTATGTCTACCAAATACTTGTACATATTGCACAACTTTAAAATTGCTAATTAGGAATAGAAGCAGGGTAGTAACAAAAGATTTTCCTGCCTCTTGAAATACTGTGTGCTAATGAAAAATATTTCTACGTAAAACTCTAAAATGGCTTCTGATGTGAATTTATACTGAAGTTTGATGCTGGAACAGGAGAAAAAAAAAGAATAAAGTTTGTTGACTTAATTTCTGTGGGTAATTCAGTGGTACTGACACCAGCAGCTCACCAAGAAAGATATCCAACAATTCTCTATAAATAATTTATAAAGCCATACTTAGCTGTATGGCTTTTTAAAAATGGTCTTTCCAAAAAAGTTGAATTGCATCATTAAATAAAATCACTGAGAGTGGCTAAGGGTGCTTTTTAAGCAGACAGTTTTCAGGGAGTGCAGAATAAAGCAGTTAATCTACAAAACTCTCTTAAATCATTGTATTAGAAAGGTCATGAGCACATAAGTATGATTTAAACATGCTTTTCTAACATCTAAAAGAATTACTATTCTACAGTAGCTTATACATTATATCCATGCAAGGAAATTATTTTCCGGATAGACTGACGTCAAATAAAGCCATTAAAGAGAGGTCCAGCCTGGCTTTACAACCAAAATTAAACAGTAGCAACAACCTTTCATTTATAATAAGAAATGCTACAGTACAAGCCTTGATTGTGTTTAACAGCATACAGTCCTCACAGCAGCTAATAAAACAAAAGCTGTGCTTCATGCAAAAACAAAAAGAAGAAAGAAAAAAAAAAAAAGTAGTAATTTGCAGAGAGGGACAGTGAGTTTGAAAAAAAAATTAGCACCCAGAGGTCCATCCAAGAGTAGCTGCCCTCAAAACTGCTGTAGACAGAATACATTAGAGGTGCACTCGAAAAAGGCTGATAGTATTTTAATTAATGGAGAACACTTGTGGGCCATTTATTGTTGCTAAGAATTAGGCAAGCTAATTGATCCAGCACAGGTGCATGTAATTGAGAGATATGCCTAAAATTGAAGATTCACACTTAATTTACTCAGAGAATTTTGCAGATACAGTGAAAAACTTAGTTCACAGAAGTCTCTAAAAGGAAATAGATAATGATATTTAAGACAATCTCACTAGCTGAAAGGGGAAAAATACCAGTTTGGCTAGGAAGAAGTGCTGCAGCAAGGTCAGTGCACAGTATTGTACAAGTGAGAGATAATCTTATTTATTTATTTCAGTAATTCACACTTAACCTAGTTTAGGAGTACTGAACTGTAAAAACTGTACAGTGGAATCTTGAGGATTAAGCTTCATTATATAAAGAAGACTGGGATAAGGTTGCACAATAAAATATTAGCAATTTTAAAGTACATTTTCAATTTAAACTTCTTGGAAATTTAGAATAAATTCTTACGAAATAAATAAAATGTATTTTCCCCACTTATTTTTCTTTTGTTATGAGTTTTGGATTTTATATTTTAAAATAGACACTAAAGATTTTCAAAATTAGTGAATTGATTTCAGATTTTGTAAATAGATACCCATACCTTTAAAATGACCAATTCTGTACCCTTTGATCTTATTGTTAGGCATTTTTATTGACTTTCTTAAGAAACACTAGCAGTTCTTTTCTTCAATAGTTATTTATACATACAGTCTATGCTTATGAAGCCTTTCTCTTTCATATGCACGACTAGGGTCTAGTGCTCTTCACAATATCTAAAGGAACTAATTAACAGCATGTTGCAGACCTCAACTTTTATGTATTTTGTCAGTTGATAGTTTTCCAAACAAAATCTGTAGGCTTATAAGTGGTAAAACAGAAACTTTAAAGTGCATGCACAAAACTCACCGTATTCAATAGTCGGTGCTTAAGCTAGGCAACATTAAATGCCCGGGGGGACAGATTAAGCCCCAACAGTCTTGAGGGCTTAGGCTCAGATTCCCAGAGTTAGTTAAGCCTGAAACTTCTGTTAGGATCAATGCAAGAGAGGTGCCTAAATCCCTCAAGGCTTTAAAATATCAAATCTTCTGAAAGATGTCTTTCATGTAAGACCATTAATGCAAGTACCCAAGTTCAGCAGTGGAAGCCATTCAGCTGCTACCTACTTGTTTACATGAAAAATTAACTGACTGCATGCTTACATGCAAGGATCTTAGAACTTAATGTTCATTTGCAAAGAGGAATTACAGAATCAGGGTGACAGAAAAGAAAAAGAACTCAAGAATGAAACACGGCTGTTAAAAGGGACAGCCTCTTCCACGTGGTCTGAAGGCCTTTTTTTTTTGTCTCCCGGGAAATAATCAGATAAACAACCTCTAAAAAGCCCTGGAAGGAGGATTCAAGTTCTAGGATTTACTAGTTCTCACTGAATACATCCTGTTGCAATAAAGTGATCAGAAAAAAAAAAGCACAGTAGAACAAATGTAGCAATAAAGGCATGTAACATCACCTCAAACATAATCTGTAGTATAGCTCTGAGGAGACCACCTAAAGCTGTGGGATGTTTGGTTTTTAACACAGACAGGGTGAGAAGGGTGATTACTTTTCTCCCACTTCCTAAGTTTTCCTAAAAATACAAAAGGCAGCCCACTTGCTGCTTCTAGCTCTCATGTTTTTCTATTGCTATTTTCTATTCATTTTCCCAGAAGTTCATTTGTTATTATCTTTATAAGAAAGTTCTGGGCAACATGTACCATTTTACCTCTTGGAGGATTTTGAAAGTAGCTTTAAGATTCCCCGTCTTTTGTCCAACTTTTCTATATTGCCTAGATCCAGGCAGCTCTGTGCTGAGCATGCCTTTAAGTAGCTCCCTGCTTAGCAGTCTAGATTTTTTTGGATCTTATTCTGTGACACAAGCCTCTCAATTGAATAAGAATATAAGATGTTTAACTAAAATCATATTTAATTAGTGCTAATTTTTTGTTGTGCATCTGTCATTGATGCAATAAACTCAGCTTTTCTAAATTCCTGCAACTGGTTGTGCTCTTTGTCCATGTTATAACTCTGTACTGGGGTATGCTGGGGTAAAACACAGTATATTCTACCTTTTGTTTCTTTGCGTACATATCCTGCTTTCATCAGACATTTGAGAAGATAAAATTGAAGGGAATCAGTAAAAGGTCCCTTATATGTATGATAGTTCATCTAGGAACAAAGAGAAAAACTCAGAAGCATATCAAAGCTTTACATCCTTCATCAGAAGTGCTGTTAAACATATTACCAGTGTTGTTTCTCAACACTGTTGTCTCAGTATTTGTTTATTTAATGCCTGAGGTCCTTTTGTTCACTTCATTACCTAATCAGAGCAATTTGCATATTACTGGATTTTACTCTATCAGTATGCCTTTCAGATCAAGATTTTTTTTTTTTTTTAATTATTTCTGGCAAGTAAACTTTTCTTTGCTGCTTCATTCTGTTGAATTTCTCTGGTACAATCTCTACTTGCAACTATCTGCTGCTCAGAGAAGCAAGCTATTGGTGAAATTTTCCAGCAAATCTTTCTGCCATTTGCAATGTCCCATAGCCCATGAAGACGTGTACAAATCATAATACATAAAAATATCAAACAGAAATCATTCTCTGAAGTAGTTCTTATTGCAGTTTCCTTTAAAATAAGAGGTACATTATGGCTCAAGTCTTAATGTGGAAGGAAAGTCTCTAAGGACTACAAAGACATATAAGCCAAAAATTTTTAGTCACACTTTTTCTTTACTGAGATGCTCTATTCTTGATATATGTGCAAGTGCCTTTCTAACTGTTGATGATCATCTAGAATGATATAGGACACTAGCTCTCCTTTTGTTATGACTGAGAACTCCTTTCTATTTAAAGGTCAACCATTCTGAGTGCTCTGAAATTCGCATGTTTACCCAGATTTTTCTAAAACTTTCATCATTTGATCTAGCTGCAGGAAATAGTTGGTAATTCCGATTTGGAGTCCCTGAGGTAAAAAGTTCTTATCATATAGTGCTCTGAATAAATTGCTTTTAGTCCTTGTATTCTACCAGTGTTATTCTAACACACATATTGGTCTCAAAGAAGATGGTATGGTAGCTGGTCTCAGTTACTCAGAGTTCAGCTCTCATAAACATGCTACTTACCCTCCCGCAAGCAAAAGCAGTATTGCAGCCATTTTTACAATAATAGTTAAGATTTTCCAGATTGATACATGTCAAACAGTCATACCTAAGATTGATGACTATGTATTAGAGAAGACATCCTTCAGAGGATTTCTAGTAATTCAGAGTTTCCTGTGTTTTAGGCAGTGTAAAGGATGCTTTGTTGCTGCTATAAATCCTGAAGTCAAGTAGTGCTCTTGGCAGGCTCTGAGCTTAGCATCTACTATGGCCATGGGATTCATCTAACCAAGGCTTAAACCTTGTAGTCTTGGCATAGGGTAATGCTTGTGTAGGGAGTCAAATCTTTTGAACTAGACAGCTGGTCACTACCCGGATGTCTGATATGCCAAGGCTCTTTGTAACAGCATCTTTAGCTGACTCAGGTGAGATTCCCAAACCACTATGCCTGCATCTTTAGGGACAGTTTCTACTGTCCCTGAAGAGTCTTAACCCTAACATATTATCCTCTTGTCCCTGAGAAGAGTCTTATGTTTGTATGGCGGTCAGTTCTGCAAGCCTGAGGAGTCTCTGCAATGGCCAGATTAACCATGTGGGATGTTAATTAATACATTTAAGCATATAGATTAGCCTATCTAAAGCAGGAGCTGCCCAGGGAAATATCCTAAGCAATCTGAAATTTCCACCTGGAAAGCTCCTGTAAAAATTAGTCAAATATTTAATTGTGAAAATAGTTAGGAACTGAATCAATCACCATGCCTCAGGGCCTCCATTATTTCAAACTGATCCATTATCGCATCTATGCAGATAACTAGATAGGGAATTTCAACCACACAGGGAATTAATGACTAAACACACTGGGCATGCACAAAGGCAGGCTCAGGTGCACCATGGGATAAAATAGAGCTTCATACATTAAAGGTCCATAGCTCTTGCCACACAAGCTCTCCTTATCACCAGTAGGCATGGCTTATTCTATCCTAAGATATTTATCCTTATCTCAAATCACAAGCCCCCACTTCAACTGTAGGATTTAACAGAACTCTTCCCTAAGAATGGCTATTTCTCTTCAATGACTAGAAATATCTCCCAGGATGTTTAGCCTGGATATGATCACCATTCAAGTGAATACCTTTCATAAATAGAAAAAAAAAGGCTAAAATAAAAAATAAGGCAGTACTGACTTCACTTAGCAACAACAAGTTTTAGATTGGCCATTCTGTAGCATCTGATAGTCTTTACTAGCAAGATCCACCACAAAACACCAGGGAGGAAATCTGGAGTAATGGAACAAGGGGAAATGGTTTTAAACAAAAAGAAGGAAGATTCAGACTAGATATAAGGAAAAGTTTTTTTTTGTTTTTTTTTTTTTTTTTACAATGAGGGTTGTAGAACACTGGAACAGGTTGCCCAGAGAGGTGGTAGATGCTCCATCCCTGGAAACGTTCAAGGCCAGGTTGCATGAGACTCTGAGCAATCTGATCTAGTTGAAGATGTCCCTGCTCCTTGCAGGGAGGTTGAACTTTAAAGGTCCCTTCCAACCCTAACTATTCTATGATTCTATGATTCTAAGATGTACACTTGGTGGAGGAGTACCAAGTTATGGAATACTTAAGCAAACTGGACATATATGACAATGGGCCCTGATGGGATGCAGCCACTAGTGCTGAGGGAGCTATCTGTTGTCATTGTGAATCCACTTTTGATAATATTTGAACAGTCATGGTGACTGGATGAGGTACTTGGGAACTGAAGGAAAGCAAATGCCACTTCTGTGTTCAAAAAAGGGTAAAAACAAGAACCCAGGGAACTTTAGTCAACCTCATCTTGAACCCTGGGAAGGTGATGGAACAACTGATCCTGGAAACCATTTTCAGGCACATGAATGACAAGAAGGTGATTAAAAGGGGAGACCTTATTGCAGCCTTTCATTACTTATAAGAAAGATGGGGAAAAACTTTTTAGCAGGGCCTCTTGTGATAGAATGAGGGATACTGGTTTTAAATAAAAAGAGGGTAGATTTAGATTAGGTATAAGGAAGAAATTATTTACAATGAGGGTGGTGGAACACTGGAACTGGGCCAGCTTGGATAGGACCCTTAACAACCTGATCTAGTTGGAGATGTCCCTGCTTCTTGCAGGGAGGTTGGACTAGATGACCTTTGAAGGTCCCTTCCAACCCTAACCATTCTATGATTCTATGATTCTATGATTCTATGATTCTACTCAGCACTGGTGAGACCACATCTGGAGTGTTGGATCCAGTTCTGGGCTCCCCAGTGCAGCAGAGATGTGGACACACTGAAAAGAGTACAACAAAGGGCCATTTTTCCTATGACGAAAGGCTGAGAGAGTTAGGACTGTTCAGCCTGGAGTATAGAAGGCTCAGGGTGGATATAATCAATCTGTACAAATGCCTGCAGGGAGGGTGCAAAGAGGATGGGGCCAGGCTCTTTTCAGTGGTGCCCAGTGACAGGACTAGAGCTAATGGGCACAAACTGAAACACAGGAGGCTCCTTCTGAACATCAAGAGAGACTTTTTACTGTGAGGGTGACTGACCACTGTCACAGGTTGCCCAGGGAGATTGTGGAGTCTCCCTTGTTGGAAACATTTAAAAGTTGTCTGGGTGTGGTCCTGGGCAGCTTGCTTTGGTGGCCCTGGCCAAGCAAATAGGTTGGACCAGATGACTTTCAGAGGTCACTTCAAACCTCAACCATTCTGTGATTCTCTGATGTGTGATTTACTAGCATTTATTGAATTTGATGTGCTTCATGATATCTTGAATTCCTATGAGGTAGGAATAAGAGTCAAAGTACTCAGGCATTTCAGACAGGTTATCCCAAATAAATAGCACACTGAAATTTACTGCATTTGTAGTTAACTTTCTATTTTTTTTTTTGTATCTATACTAGAAATTTACCAACAGTTCTGATTAGTGAGTGATGTTGATCTTAAAAATTTTCTAGTGACCAAAATTAGTTGCTATATAGAGTATCTCAATCAATACATAGTATCATCCCCTTTGGAGGAAGTAATATGTTTCTGAAGTGCTATTAGGACCAAGGTTTACCTTGTGGTGGAAACTATGAAATCTTAGAGACTTTATAGTTATAGCTTTGATTTAATAATCCGTATGTGTACTTTAAACCTACAGCACATGAGACTGTAGCCTCTCCAAGAGAAAGCTAACAGGGATATTTAGGTATTCAGTACTATCTCTGGAGAAAACTTTTAATGTTCGCTGATAGAGGTCAGAATAGGGTGATTCAATAGTTATTCTTTTTTTTAAGCTCTATATATTTATAACTGAAGGTTTTCTGACTTTCTGTAATGTGCTGTGTTGATTTTTGTATACACAAAAACTTACATAAAAGGACCTACTTAGACAACTCTTAATGAAGGGCTGAGTTTTGATTTATTTTATGCAGTGGTAGATTGTAAATAATACTAATGAATTCTGGAACTGAGATGAGATCAATTCAAGCCATTTTCTTAATTAAAATATTAATTACAATGTAATGATGTACTTAATATGTGCAAGTATATATCCATCAGAAAATGGAATATCTATCAATTGGTAGACTTTTCAAAAATTGCCAGGTGACTTCACCTTTGGAGCATAAATCAAAATTGAGTATTTTATACCAATGGAAATCTAGTAAAAGCAAAAAAAAAAGGATAATATTTAAGAAAAGATTTCACATAAAAATCCCTCTTTTATATATTCCCATCTTCCTCACAGCTGATGAAGGCATTCAGAAATAGAGAATTCTACTATTTCAATATTTGCCAAGATGTTGTAAGTTACCTCCCCAAAAGGGCTAAGTCAGCATGAGGAATGTCACACCTCACACTGAAGTTCAGAATGTGTTAGAGGAGCATTTAGAGTTACTTCCAGTAGTGCAAGAATTATAATCTTGAAATAAAATAAAAAAAATGGTGCTACCATTGCTTCCACTTTGTTTAAGACATTTTAACATATTCAGAGAAGTAATTTTTGTAGTACTTGTAAAGAATGGTAGGCCATGTAAGATTATGTGATGAATCACTGTCGAAATGTTACGCTGCATACTAAGACAAGTTACAGCTATCTACAGCAAACAAGAAACATGGGGAAAAAAATGGTGAAACACTCAAATTTCCCTTTTGCTAATAGACATCCAGGCTTCAAGGTATTAACACAAATATCAGAGTTGTAAAATAAGTGACAGTGTCTCAGTAATATATGTATATTCAAAGCAAGTTACAAACCATCATCATCATGTAAGACCTTGCTACACAGTTCCTAGTAACCCCTATCGTGTACTGCAAAGTGCTTTTCATGAAGGTAAACCCTCTGCCATTTCTCTTGAAGCTAAGATTTCAAATGAGCTTCACCAAGAGTTACTTTTGTCCCATTATCTAGCTTATTTTTTTGTTGCATTATTATAAATTCATTAGGATATACTACTATGTATTTTTACAACACCAACAATGAGGCTAGGACATCATACTTTAAATATGACCCCTACTCAGGTGATCCTATTTTCTAAATACTAAGTAGACATAGAAGAGAACAAATTATAACAAGGAAGGACTAAGATGAAATAATAGCATTTAAATTAAGCTAAAATTTAGCAAAACTACAAGTACAACCCTTTATTTATAGGTTTTCCTTTTAAATTTTAAAGAGGTTTAGATTGATATATTTACATTAAATATGTGTACAAAGCATAATTTGGCTACCTTGCATGAGATTCATCTCATTTATCTTTAAACATAGTAACTGAGGTGTCTAACTGAACTACTTACTGTAGGCATCTCCAACATAGTCACTTCCTGAAAGTGATTAATTTGACTGATCATGGATATCTAATTAAGCATGAGAAGAGTCATCCTCTGGGACTGTCTACATCTTTCTCCAAGGGGAGTCTTGGATCACATAGAAACATTTATCTTTGAGGTACTTAAGGAAGGGACTGTAAATTCCAGCAGACTCTGTTCTGCGTATATGACAAGTGAATAGGAATTTGTAAGCCAAATTTTTTTTACAACAATAACTTTTGGCAGCTACTGACCATTTCCACACTACTTTCATAACAATTTTATTTCTTTTTGTCTCTTTATTTCGTTTTGAGCAAATTTTCATGATGTCCTCGTTTTATGTTTTGGAGTGGAGGGTGGGGCTGCAGTGGCAGCTTCTGTGAGAAGCCTCTATCTGGCAGACTCAGCTGGAACTAGGGTCGACCCACTGCTGACCAGGGCTGAGCCAATTGGTTACAATGATAATGCCTCTACGATAACGTATTTAAGAAGGGGAAAATAAAAGAAAATATAATAAGAAGTGAAGAAGCAGAAGCAGGGGCAGAGAGGTAGGGAGTCATGAGCCTTGTGGCTTTGCAGTCCTCACTCTCTGGCCTCCTGCTGAGCCCAGCTTGGCCTGGACATCCTGGCTTAGAGAAGTGGAGAAGAGATGTGAAGAGAACATGAAAGGCATTTGCCTGAGCATGACTGTGAAGAATATCTTGTGAGAGGAATGGCTGCAGACGCCAAGGTCAGTGAAGAAGGAGGGGGAGGAGTAATGTTGCCCCTGACAAGATTCCCCTGCAGCCCGTGGTGCAGACCATGGTGAAGTAGGCTGTCTTCCTGCAGCCCATGGAGGTCCACAGAGAAGCAAAGATCCACCTGCAGCCCATGGAGGATCCCCACCAGAGCAGGCAGATGCCCGAAGGAGGCTGTGGCCTGTGGAGGGCCTGCACTGGGGCAGCCATTCTGGAGGGACTGCACTCCTGTGGAAGAACAACCCATGCTGGAGCAGGGTAGGAATGTGAGGAGTTCTTCCCCTGAGGAGGAAGAAGCAGCAGAAAACAACATGTGATGACCTGACCATGACCCCCGTTGCCTGTTCCCTCTCCCTGTGCTGCCTGGGGGGGAGTGGGGAGGAGGTAGAGATAATATGAAGTTAAGCCTGGGAAGATGGAGGGGTGTGGGGAAGCTTTTTTGTTCTCTCTCATTATCCTGCTTTGGTTTCATTAATTATAAATTGAATTAATTTTCCCAAAGTTGAGTGTGTTTTGCCTGTAACAGTGACTTGAATGATCTCTCCCTGTCCTTATCTCATACCTCGAGCTTTTTGTTAAAATACGTCTGCCCTGTTTCCTCGGAGGGTGGGAAGAGTGAGTGAGAGATTGTGTAGCTTGGTCCTGAGTGAGGATAAAGTATAACATATGACAATCCCAAAATATTTCTTCACTTGGCATTTATATAATGAAAGTATTTCCAGATGTGTATTCTGTTTAGGTACTTATTTAGGTATTGTTCACTTAGCATGTAAAAGTAATCCCATCAGCTTTGCCATTGTTCGTATGTTTGGTTTTCCTCATCTTTATTTCAACTCCTGTGTTATTTCCATAGCCAAAATTCAGAAATGCACCTACTATTCTTGCAGTGATTTCAGAAGTGCTCATACAGATTTTTACATGCTTTTCCTGTTCGTGCAGCCTAAGCTTAGGCAGTCTTTTTGTGGCTTCCTATTACATTGCAAGCTCAATATCTAATTTACTATCTGCTATCCATCATCCCTAGATCTGTTTCAGCATTACCACTTTCCAAGGCTCTCCCTCCCTTTGAATTGCATTTGAGAATATTTTCTCCAAGATATATTATCTTACATCTTCTATCCTGAACCACATTTCATTATTTTTTTTCTGATATTTGTAGCTTCCCTGAATATTTCATCTGTATTATCTTGTTTCTTTCACTCTTGCAATCCCTAATGTATGACCATACATTTGAAATCAGCAGGTAAATTTAACCAGAAACATAAAAATGTCTTTGATTACATCTTGCTGTTGTCATGAATATAATGCACCATATTGTAGGCTTATGGTACAATGATATCCATGTCCAAGGACCAAGCTGCTGGGGTTTTTTTAATGCCATAGGTTCTGGTGTATAAATTCCATTTTATTTGGAGAAAATCTAGTATGATTAATTTAAATATGTGATTTAGAGGTCGGAACACCTACGTTCTAGGAGCTTAACTCTGACAAATGTGAGTGTGGCCCAAATTATTTCTGCTAAAATAAGTATCAATGGGAAAAGAAAACCTGGAAGTCTCAAAAGCATTACAGGTGAAATTCTGAAAATAATTTGCTTTTTTTTTGCCATTAATCTTGAAGTTTTCAGTCAAAGGTATAACTCTGACACTACAAAGGACTTTGACAAGAACTGCAATTTTGATTTTTTGCAAAAAAAAAAAAGTAATCATGAGGTAGTATCTCTTTATCAGAACTGTGGTACAAAATTGAATGATTGTAAAGATTATTACATGTTGGGAGACTGCTCATTTACTGTTTCCTAATCTAATGCACTCTATAATAGAGGGAAAAAACCTTTTCCTTAGTACAACATTTAAATAAAAGTTTGAATTTCTGCTACATCATCACCTAAGGTCTCTGCAGTTGGACATAGCACTCTCTTTTCCATATCAGTCCCAGCCTCCAGCTTCCAACTCCCTACCAGTTCTGCAGCTCTCTCATATTAATTTTTGTTTATTATTCCTCTGAGTATTTTGTAGTGACAACATACATACTCATACAGTATGACAATGAACATACACATTAAAAATTTTGAATATTTTTTTCTATGAGACTCCACAGGACAGTGTAACAAATTATTGATCTGTGGGGTTTTTTTTTTTTTGCTAAGGAAAATCTTACTTTCCCTCTCTGCTCTTTTTTTTTTTCCAAATGAGTTAAGCACCTGCTAACAATTCCTTAGCAGAAATAGCTGTAAATTTTTGCAAATGAGAAAGCTATTTTTTTAAAAAAATTCTCTATTACCCTGCCCTATCCTTCTTTCTTAACCTTTTACCAGGTACTTGTCAATGTAAGGTCTCCTCCTGCTTTTTCACAGCACTCTCTCTTCTATAACGACTGTTAGTGAAAGACCTTGCTGAGTCCTTTTTTTTTTTAGAAGTCCGGGTAAATTCTCTCATTTAATCTTCATCAGCAATATGCTATCTGACTCCGTCAAAACAACTAATTTGTTTTATGAAGCATTTATAAAATAAACATAACTTTTTTTTCAAAGTATTGCCTTTATTTTTAAAGTATTTTTTAAAAATGCTATAATTTTAATTAAATTATTAGTTAAATAATTGAATTTACTTATTAAGTATTAAAAATACTTTAATTTTAATTGCTAATTTAATTTTAAGTATTTTTTTAAAGCATTGCCTACAGGAAAGTTGGGGAGAGACACTTCAGTAGAGCCTGTTGTGACAGTACTAGGGGTAATGGTCTCAAAATAGAGGGAGGTAGATTTAGATTAGATATTAGGAAAAAGTTTTTTACAATGAGGGTTGTGGAAAACTGGAACAGGTTGCCCAGAGAGGTAGTGGATACACCATCCCTGGAAATATTCAAGGCCAGCTTGAATGGGACCCTTAACAACCTGATCTAGCTGGAGATGTCCCTGCTTCTTGCGGAGGGGGGGTTGGACTAGATGACCTTTGAAGGTCCCTTCCAACCCTAACAATTCTATGATTCTATAATTCTATTATTAGATATATGTGTTTACTAATTTTATTCTTGAATATAATTTCTACAAATTTAGGCAAATTTTACACTCATCTGCAGTTCTCTGGATGCCCACCGGCACCACTTCTAAAACCTGATGTCATGTTAGACCCTTTCCTTTCTTGTGCATCAAGACAGTTCTAAATGGGAGGCTCCAGGCAGCAGAGTCAGTTGTTTAGCTATTTTGTGTTTGAATTAATTTAGAATATTTGCATAAATATGGTCACGTTCTAGTGATGTTTATGGTGTATTTGAAGGTTTTCTTTCTATAACATCTTCTAGGCATACTTTAATAATAAGAAGGTGAGAGAATCAGCACGATTTACTTGGAGCAGTTCTCTTAGTTGTAAATTTATACAGTACATACAGGCAGAAAAAATTACTTCAAATTCTTGTCAAAGTCAATCACTCACTTGATCGGCAGGCAGTACATTGGGAGGTAATATACTAAAGTATACTAAGCCATATGTTATTGTTTCTTATAAAGCAACACGTTAACAGAGAAAGAAGTGGGTGAATTATACCAAAGTTATGATGAGTTATATCAAAGCACATAGTGGCTTTCCAGCAACTGAAAAAAAAAATTACTAAGAATAAGAAAGAAAACAGATGTCCTTCACAAGTACAGAGGTTACTCATTTGCCAGGGTAAAAGTGTAATAATGCTCCTTTGGCTTCATAGCTAGCTTTTATGTGTTCCTTGATTCTCAGATCACATAAAAGCTAAGGGATCCAGGTAACAGTTAGGATTCAAGCAGGTTTGAACTTTAATAAATTCCTACAGAGAGTGGGGAAAATGAAGACTATGTCTTGAAGACAAGGGAAATACACATCTGCCATATGTCCTGGAGAGCACAGGTCTGAAATGACTTCTCTAGTTCAAAAAGTGACAGCATCACATCAGGATAAAAGTGATTACTTTGATAACCAAATGTATGTGTAAATGCATGTTTATTTCATTGTTTTAATTTTTTTTCATTTATCCTTGTGATCTTAGTGTCTTATTTTCTCTGAGAAAGTCAGGCATTTGATATTTGAAATACATAACTTATGAATTCTCAATTCCTCTACTGTATTTGATGTCAAAAGAGGAAAGGTTCTTACTATGTTTCACAAGCTGTTTCAGTTGTTTGAAAAACCTAATATTTTATCTTGATTCTGTGATTTTTGGCTTAGTATCAGGATCTGCCACTGCCACTTCAACATCGGCAGAAGATAAGTCCTTCTGCCCTTTCAGGTGGCCTGGTATATGTTTGGATTTTTTTTTGACTCTGACCATCAATGGTAGTACCCCAACAAGTTAAATTTGGTGTGAGTTTGTCATTAAAAAAACAGAATGAGACATGAACTTCATCAGCTCTCTGGCATTAAAATACTGAACAGGTATCATAGAATCATCCCTTCGTAACAGTGTGAATATCGAACAGGAGGAGTGTCAATCCATAATCTTATGGGATATGCACAGAGAAATCTCCCTTGGATATTTAAAATGTGTTCAGGGAAAGGATTACCAATGTCATGGTTAAGAGAGCACTGATCCAGCACATGTCTGTATCAGTAAGTGGGTGGCAACAGCTACTTCTAAGCTACTCGTATTCCATATATGCTTGGATGAAGAAACTAGTTAGCATTCATAATTCCAAGTGACAGAAGCTTCCTCTACAGGATGTTTTATATGCTTACATGGTCAATGTACATCGAGAGAGCCACCTACAGTGTATATTTCATCAAGTAAGCAGAATGTTTTGTAGGTTAAAAAAAAAAAGGAAAAAAAAGCAAAAGGAGAGAGAAGAAAGAAATAGAGGCAAAGAATAAAGAATCGAGTACCCTTGTGTGTTGGAAAGATAAAACAATGGCATTGAAATCAGAGAATCAATTCTGCTATTTTAAAGCACATTGATTCAGCCAGAGAAGTTATGGCAAAGATCCAAGCAGACAAGAAAAGCAACTGAGGTGCTGTTGTTCTCTTTTGGCTGGAGCCTAGAGGGAAATAATTTTTTGCTAGGGGAAATCTGAGACTTTGGCAATACAGCAGCCTCAATAAAGGCTGAGTGATCTGAAGTAAGAAATTAGGCCCATAACCTTGCAGTTAATGCAGAGCATTTTTATCAATTATTGGCCTATCATTAGCTGGTGCAGTAGTGATGTTTTAAAACGGCAACTAAGAGCACTTTAAGAGCACTGTATTGATAGCTTAGAAAATGCAGATTAGAGAGAAAATGCATGTAGGACTGCAGGTTACAAAGATCCAAGATATCAGAAAAATCTTAATGCAAAACTCAGCTGCAAGCTGAAGCAATGCTAATGAATACATGGAACAAACAGATTGCATTAGTAAAACCATTTTAAAACAAGCCTATAGTAACTGGGTTGTTATTATTAAAAGTGACAATCATATTTACAGTAGACTTTTTACTAATGTCTTTATTTCATTCACTTTTTTTTCACATTGATACTAATTAAAGAGGAATGGGGTTATTTGTTCATCTTTCTTTTGATGCAGCACTGGGATAGTGAATCATGCATGAAGTTTAATAAGCCTTGCTAATTTTCTGTGAATTCAAGAGGCTATTGATTTTACCCATTGTGGATGGCTCAAATTTGAAATAGGCTCATGTGCAAAACTGAAAAGCATGTAATTCATTAAAATTGAATGCTAAGCTTTACTCTAAACAAAACAATATTTGGCCTAAATGAATAACTACTTCATGAGTCAAGATAGCCTGGTCTTTAGATTATGCTGACAAGTTATTCTACTCAGCAAAGATTTCTTTAGAAATTATATCCACTGTTCATTTCTTTGAAACTAAGTATCTCAATTCAATAGCAAAGTTTTTTCAGTGGTCAGAAATACGATTATATAAACTCAGACAGTTTCTTTGGCCTTTGACATCATCCATGACATCATCTGTGATATGATTAGATGTGATTATCATTTACTGGATGTACTCACATATTGCAGTGCAGACCTGATGTACAATACTGCTATTATGACATGACAGTGTTTCAGTCCTAGCTGAGATTGTCAGCATAGGGCCCACAGGTGCAAATGATGCAACAAAAAAAGGGAATCTTAATCATAAATGCAAGAGCTATGTTGATCTTCTTAACACAGAGAACAGAATAGAAACTCTATTCTAGTATTAGCGTTTCTGTTAACTGCACCAAAGAAAACAAAGTCCTAGAGACATCAACTCCAAGATTGGGAAATAAAAACAAGATGAGACTTCTTTTCAACTGGTGCATTAAAATGCTGCATCCTCAAGCAAAAGTTTTTACATTAGTGCTCTCTTTGACAAAAGATTCCTTTTTATAGAAAAAAAAAAAACCTGCATTAAGTCATTTTTGTAAGATGATTTGACTGTAAAATGACAAATAAATGCATGAAAATTGATATTTTCAAAGTAAGGTTGCAGTGAAAGCTTTCCTGTGTGCTCATTCTAAATTATTTTTATTGGGTTTAAATGGAACATGAATATCTTGGCTCATGTCTGTTGTTTTTATATTTAATGTTACTTTTAATTTTTCTTTGACAATTTGTGGCTATTGACAATATCCAGTACTCCAGTGGAAAGGCATCTGAGTCCAATTTTGTCTTATTTTAATTGTTTCTTGTTATAGAAACTTTTTCCCAACTGTGCTACTTTTAAATATTATACTAAAGAATAAAAATTTTTCTCTTATGTTAATCTTCATTTATATGGAAAGACCTGTAGTTCTGAGACTAGCTCTAACAAATTTCTTCACAAAAGCAGTCAACACTCTCTTTTCTGATGTATGTTAGCTGAGATATTGATTTCTCATTTAACTCCAGAAATTCTGAATAGTGCTTAAATTCAAAGTCTCTTATGGATTCTCTCTATTAATCTACTTCTGGTCTGTGTAGCTGAAAGCAGGAAATGGTAGTCCTGAATTTAATTTGGAGCTAATTTTTTTTTTTTAATAGCAGTGATTTATTTGTTCTTAACTACGCACTCTACAAAACCATTCTCACAACAGCCTAGATGCAGTAGATCTACATTTAGAAATACCAGAGTATTTGGATTACAGTTTTTTATTTTAAAAGTTTTACCTCAGTAGTATCTTCTATTATTATAATTATTGTGAAGAAAACACTTCCTTTCTTTGTTGCTTTTTGCTTCTACAACATAACTCCATATTTGGTCTTCTCTTCCTGCATATATTCATTATCTGGTTTTTTTGGTTTTGTTTTTGGTTTTGGTTTTTTTTTGTCTTTTGAAGCTTGAGAAAGACTGTCCTTGAGACAATTAATAGTCTTTTCTCCTTTAACATCTGTTGTTATACTGCATTTCCTCTAGGCAGAGATGTCTGTTTTTTCTTGTCTTAAGTGCAAGTCGGGTAAGCCCTCTAAATAGGATTGGTTTCATACAAATTTTCTCTTTGCAAGATATATTGACAGTGTGAGGAATCGGAAAAGTTGCTTCTTGCTCCAGATAACAAAACCAGTTCAGATGGATAGATTATCAGTTACAAGGTCACTTTTCAGATGAGAGTTTAGTTCTTTTTTTTTTTTTTTCAGCTGAGAATAAATGTCATGATGTCTTCGGTTCTTATGTTGTAGAAACCATTATAGAATGTGCATATAGAATGTGAACTTTTACAAACCATCTTACTATAAGGGTTTTCATTTTTACTGTGAAAGGATGAAAAATAAAGACATCTGGAGACATATCATCAGTTATTGAATATAGTCAGTGATGATATTTATTTCAGTAAGAGCAGAACAAAGCCTTTAATGTTCGGTACCAAAATGTTTACATAATGGCCTCATTTGTGAAACTGTTTGCCTCATGTTAGAAATCTGCAGTTACCTTTTTATGATTTATTCTTACATCTTTTATAGACAGATCATAATTTCATAAACTCATGTATAATACGACATTGTATTTTCAAATTAGAGTTTCAAGAAACCTAATTCACCATTCTTTCCTGGTTTCCAAGATGTGCAGAAACGGCACATTGAATACATTCTAACTGAGAAAAACTTTTGAAGGAATATTATTTTTTCTGCAGCTTATCAGTCCCCAGAGCGCTGTTAAGATATTTGGTCCAAGATAAATAATCTCTACTACATTTTCTAGCCTGCTTAAATTTCAAAGTACAAAATCCCCATAGTCCTTTCATTACCTTCGGAAACTCAAGAATCTTAGTCAAAATGTCTGCATGCGTCAAATAAGAGAATTAAAATATTTGGTATCTGCTGTCTGAAGCAGGCACATTAACATGGATAAGCTAAATACTCATCTGAGTGATGGGCCCTTGCTTCTCTAAGCGGTCTTTCACAACAATAAGTGAGCCTCTTCCTTTTGTTGAGAGCTTATACCTGTTCTCTTTTGACAACATCCTAGATATGCCCATGAAATCACAGGGACCCAAAGGGAGCTGCCCATGAATACCTGTGCATTACTGTTGAACTACCTTATGCTGAAAGAATAGAAATTATAGTTATTAGAAGGCTGCTGTGGAACAGCACTATTTCTTAGGAGCAAGCAAACAGCTCAATAAGCAACAAACTAGCATTTTTTAAATGGAGACTCAGGCAATGGTTCTTCTATTTTGTAAGTTTCCTGATCTTTTCTGCAAGTGCCACCTGAAGAAACACAAATAAATTTTAAAAAAAGGATTTAAAAATTATTCCATCAATTATACAAGATTATAAAATATATAACATATTATTTTCTCAGAATTATAGAGTTTAGAATTCTGCGGAAAACATGAATGAGAAAAAAAAAATAACTTTTGGAAACCATTTGTAGTGAAGTAGTGAAGAATGTATTTCTTCTCTCTTTGTGTGTCACTAAGCAACACGTTCAGAATAAATAGAACAGTTGTTACCTGAATTGCTAACAACCAAGCAGACTTGTTCAGGATATTTTATTATTATTTTCAGACATTACCACACTCACTTTCTCTTGCTTAAATTAGTTTGTTAGGTTTGCCCCTCTGCCTATGTATTTGTATACTTATATTTACACATGCTATAGTGAATGACATTTTTTTTTTTAAAAAAAAGAAATTTTAAAAAAAGGAAAGCTTTTTCCTTCTTTGACTATTTCTGAAAGTATAAACCTGAAAATGAACCAATTAAAAACTCCCTTTTCTTTCCTTATGTCCCTTCTATGAGATTTTCAGATGTCTTTCATGCCTACTTTTGAAAGAAAATCTGCCAGTAAGCAAAATATAGATCCATGGACGTTTTCCAAAGCTTCACTTCTTTTAATGAAGACAGCAAATGAGGAAAACTTGTGATATGTTTTAAACTGGGAGAGCCTTGAATATTGAAAGAACTTTATCCAAAGTGAGACAAAATGCCTTTGTATGAATTATACACAAATCAGTTTGCAAGTGTTCTTCCTCCCTTCATCACACTGCTCTTCTAACAGCTACGGCCTCATCAGAAATCTCATTAGATAGTCCTTGTTGCCAAGTCGTGTGATAAGTGAGAAGAATTGGAGAAAATTCTTTAATTTTTTTTTCAAACTATATTTCCCTGAGAACTACCCACTCTGTAAGACTTTTACAAGCTCTAAGGGAAGCTAATTAGCTACTCCCTCACAACCTCCGAATCTATAATAGTTACTATACATTTGTGCCTCATCATGAATCTAAAGAGTTGCCTTCTGCATGGTCTAATAACCTCTAACTGGATTCAGAGCTATGAAAGGATTTAAACATTTTCCATGCAGCCGCTTAACTCAGATCCTTAAAGTCCCTACATAGTTTCCATTTAGGCTCACAAATATATTGTAGCTGCAGTTTCCTCTATGACATTTCACTGGAAGTTCATGCTACATTTGTGTGCATGGCCAGGAGCATACCTGTTTGTCGATGTTGATCAGTTCAGCACCTACAGCTTTCTCTTAACATGCAGCTGTCTTACTTGCAAGACCTCATCCTAAAGGCACAGCAATGGCATGCTTCTCAGATTAATATCTGCACCAAATGTAGGTGGTAGACATGACATCCCTCATCTGCAGCTCAGGAGCTCACTGAGTCCGTGTTAGTTCTCCATCTAACTGGAAAGCAGGATGACAACTGGTATTTTACATGGGATAACTAAACATGTACTTTGCCAGAAGAAATGAGCAGTAGGTTTCAGTGAGGAAGAAGAATGGTATGGTGGGTTCTGACTCCTGATTCAATAAATAGTGGGAATAAAACAGTAAAACGTCACTATCATACAATGAGATCAAGATATCTGAGCTTAAGGATCATATATAAAATAATGTTGATATATTATCATGTGTTTCTTGATAGACATTCATCTGTCAGCTGAATGAAGGGAAAGATACAGAAAATGGTACAAAATCTGATAATCTGTAACAGTTTTATATTGAGACAATCTAGGAAAACAAAGAACTAGAATGAAATTCAGGGCTCAACACAAATTCAGATACTGTTTAAAGCACTCATTACAATTAAAAGAAGAACAAGTGAAAAGTGTAAAACTATTGAATGCTTTGGCTGCTTATGCTTAACAGATTCTGAAAAGTCACTGAATTAATAGCTTCACCATTTTTCTTCTGTGCTGAAGCAATTTCTCATTTTATTTCCATGTGACTTTTTTTTTTTTCCCCACTTGCTCAAGTCTTTAAGAAAGACATGTTTTATTAGGGAGGAAGTAGAAAAGCAAAAATACCCTGCAGCAGACTTCCCATGTAACCTTGGCTTACTATTGGATTTGTACCTCAATTTTCCACTTATATGATGGGGTAAAGAGAGAGAACTGACTTTTTTTTTTTTCCTAAAGATCTAGAGTGATAATTAATCTGTAAAAATGCATGATGATATCTTAATAAGAGAAACAATCATACATTATTATGGCAACCTTGCAAAAGATAGTATACAGACATAACAGAGTAACAAAGCACTGTTTTTTTTTTTCTAGCTGCAAGAAGACTCAGGTCCCAGATGTTGAAAATTATTGACCAATACAGTGTTATTACAATTAAATCTCATTAAATGCAATTAAAAGGGGAAAAAAAAAACAACCAAAAAACTCAGAAATATAAGTACTGGTAGATTATTTCAGTCATTTAGCATTAAAAATTCACTGACAAAATACTTGTTCTAATGTGAATTAAAAATAGAAAAGGAGAAAGAAAAATTTAGAAAACAAAAAATTAAAACTTTAGACAACTAGTTACTCGTTCTGAGTTACTTAGTCATTCTGAAAAAAAAAAATAATTGCAGAATTTATTATCTGTTATCTATAACACAGAAGTATGCACTATGATGGATGCTGGAACTTCCAATATTCAAAATCTTAATGAGATATTAGATCTTTACAGATCTACAAGTAAAGAGAAAATACAGTAAATTCAGATTTTTTCCTGAAATATTATTTGCATAGTATGCCTGTGAGATTTTGAATAAGTCATTTAAAGTGAAAATCTTCTAACAATCTAAATTTATATTCCTATCAGAATCATTTATTTTTTTTAAAGTAGGCAAATCTCCACATATCTAGGCCTTTGTTTCCACAATCTTTCATACTGAACCTGTGTGCTACCAGATCAAGCACAAATACGTAGTTGATATTCATTTGACATCAGAACACAATCACCTTTTTTGTTCAATCAGCACAGTGTACTATCCCTTGCAGATGTGATGTCTAGGTACCATTGTGTTTACTGTTGGAAGATGAAAAAAATGACACTGGATCTAGCCTGGTTTAAAGACAGGTTTTCCAAAATTAATCAACTTTTAAAAATTTATTTATTTATTAAACACAGATTTAAAACTCATCAGTGAGTAAACCAATGGTTTCTATTATGTGGTCAAGTCACTTTAGTCTGCCATATTTGTTATGTCAGAATTTTGAATCAGGACCTCCGTATGATCCGTGGGGCAACTTCTGTAAGTACTGTCTCTGATGAATACTTTTTCTGCAATAAGGCATCATTTTAGCTTATATACAAAAAATTCACATTTACAGGGCACTGAGGGCACTAAAAGACCTTGCTGGCCTTGAGTGTCCTCACATGGGATCACAACCCGCAGTGTGCCATGGGTCCAGGAGCACCGTTCACATCCTGTACTAAGCTACATTGTAGGTGTACTGGACTTCCGGTTCTTTTTTCTCCCAACTGGATCTCCATGGGCTCACCTACACCTGGCCATGTTGGGTCCCCTTGTCATGTTTGGAGTTTTGGATGGACCCTGCTACCGGCCTCTGGCTCTGTCTCCTGTGCTCAGACCCTTTTTATCCTGTTGGTGGAGGCACTGCCCATGCTGGTGTCACCCTTGGCTCCTATCTCACCTTCCTTTAGCAAGCAGTCAACCCTCACTCATGCAAATAAGTTTTTTCACTCCGACTATGGTCAAATCTTTTTTTTTTTTTTTTTTTAGGTTTTAGGTGACAGAGTTTTGTAAGAGAGACAGGTTATTTTACAACAGTACTTTTTTTTTTGCAGATCTTGTGATGATCATTAGGATATTGGATCTAGTACAGAAGCAATGACACTATGATCTTTCTCATTTTAAAAAACGTGAAGTTCAAGCTTACTCCACCTTGTTCTGTATCAGCAAGGTTTTTTGTTTTTTCGTTTTTATTATCAGTGCAAAAAAAATTTCCTTAATTTCCACTGTGATGGGCGGAGAAGAACAAGTTTTGACTGTCTTGAACAGAAAAATGACAAAATGAGTCTCTGAATCAAAATACTTTCTAGTGACCCAAAGAACTTAAAACACTACCCTAGAAGACAAAGCACTTCTAATCTAACTAGGAAAAAATAATTTTATAGAGTATATAGAACACTGGAAAATATAAAGACATTCAAACATACACACATATACATATTTAACTTTACAATACCAGTGCATTTAAAGGAATTAGATATTTTTTTAACCATTAAAAAATTTCAATTTTCTTGTGTGTCTACTTGAACCTATTATACATATTGATATCTAGAGCAAATGTTTCACATGTTTCTAGCTCATGAGAATATGTCTTATTTAAGGGCATAGGAAAGTAAGAAGCTAAATCAAGTAGGCTTAATAATTTGCATCATTCTAGTACACTTTCAGAAGTATGCTGTTAAATAGTATCGATTTCATTCTCTTGAGGTAAAGTTCAGATCTGTGTAATTTTTGTGAGTTTGTGTATATGCTTATACTCTCATAAATATCCATGTGCACCATATTAAAAAAAAACAACAAAAAAAAATCCCCAAACCAATAGTCTAACTGCTTCTGTCCTCCCATTCATTTCCTGTTGTGATGTGTTGAGTCTAATTCTGATCTCACCATCTAAAAGATTTTATTATACATCTGTCACATACCTTTAGCTCCACTTACCTAAGTTGAGTGTGGTGGTTTAGCCCGGATCACCACACAGTTTTCTTATTCACCCTGCCCCTACCTAGTGGGACAGGGGAGAGAAATTGGGAAGAAAGGAAAACTCGTGGGTTGAGATAAAAACAGTTTACTGAAAATACTAAAAACTACAAAGCTAACAGGATATAAGGATATTAATATCTACAAAATATACAAAATGAACAATGTACAATTTCTCACCACCCGATGTCCGAATGACCGACGCAGCCCATCCTGAGCAGTGATCACAGGAACAACACCGAGCAGCAAGCAAAGGGGGAGAGCAAGCTAGCAAGGTAGAGGGAACGATGCCAGCAAGCGAGAGAGAAGAAAAGAATGCCAAGGGTGCCCGAACGGATACCCGACAAGAAAAGGAATAACTGAAAATGATGCCCCCTCCCATGGGCAACCCCCACTTATATACTGAGCATGACGTTTATGGCATGGAATACTCTCTTTGGCCAGTTTGGATCAATTATTCTGTCTGTCTTTTGCCCAGCTTCCCGCATCTGCACGTTAACGCGACCTTAACGAGACTTGGAAAGCCAGACAGTGTCCTTGGTCTCATTAACAACAACTCGTATCATCAGAATGTTTTTATCAACATTCTTCACACACAAAATCCAAAACACACCGGCTACTGAGAAGAAAATTAACTCCATCCCTGCTGAAACCAGGACAGTTGAGTTAGAAGGAAGATGATGAATTCATATCTTCCCATATTCTAGTCTATTTTCATGTTGAATAATATAAAATTATAATTGAATTTGCATTATTATTGCTCTGATAATGTGACAATAATATTTGGACACAGACATACTCAGCTTCTTTGTAATTCACTGTCAAAATAAAATGCTGAAGATGAGATGACAGCTTTGCCACCGGGATTTATCACAGATTTAGCTTAGTTGGGTCCACCTTGATTTGAACAAGCAAGGCCCCAATTAAACAGGACATTCTGCTAAATACATAGCTCTCTCTAACATCCTTAGAGGTACTCTGTAAGACCAGTTATAAAACTTCTCAGTTTCATATATATCAATTTAAACTTGAGTCTTCTCTCTCTGGTTTCTTCCATAATTAAGATTAGTAGTTCAGGAGAAGAATCAAAGCTAAATGCTAGTACCATCATTTAGCATTTTATGTCTTATCCAGGACATTTGAAAGGAACATAAACCCCGAGGTTTGGAAATTAACTCATAAATATTTGAATCCAATACTTTGTTAATGAAAGCTTCCAAATTATACATTCTCTTCTAGAAATTTTCTTGTTTGATTGATTCCAAACAGCTTTGAATGACAAAGACTATGGAGATAATGCAAGGTAAAAGGACAGAATCTAAAACAGGAAATGTGGTGAAGTATTTTTTTACAAATACTGGGTAAATCAAAGAATAGCTTTAAGAATACAGTAAGAAGAACTACACAGAAGAAGCAGACATTGAAGTGAGGTTTGATTTTTTTTTTCTTTGAAAATCAAAGGGTATGTATGTTTTCTAAATTCACCTTGTACTAACTTATCTCAGTGCTGATGATGACAACAGAAACATTCAATAGAGTGTTAACTATTGAAAACTTGTTTGCACAATTATCTGTATTTAGGTAGCTTGATATACTTTAATTCAGAAGTCATAGAAAATGCATATACACCAATTTTTTTCTTTGACTCAGCTCTAGACTGAACTTTTTGTCAAAAGTATAAAACAGGTAAGAGAGGAGTATTTACTAGAGGACAATATTTTAGAAGAAAAATATATATATTTTCAGTCACATGAGGAAAGCTTTACAGAATATGTAGAAAATATGCATGGATAATGCTAGAGAGAATGTAATAATGGTAAGCAGTGCATGTAAAAAAAAAATGCAAAGAAAAGAGAATAAAAAGAAGTGGTGTAGTTGAGAGGCTATAGAAGTAATGTATTTCTCACTTCCACACCTAGAACTGACTACAGAACGAGATCAAACTGGTTTAGTAAATCACTAAATATTAGGCTAAGGTTAGTTCTAATCTGCTTAAAAGCAGGTAGTAAATTAACTAAACCCACTTAACTTATGTGTAGTACTGCAGCTTTATTTTAGAGATAACAAAAGAAGTGATTTTCCCTGGAGTGGTGGTGTTCTGGCATGAGATTCTTCTGCTGAGATTCTTATTTGCAAGTATAAAAAGGCTACCACTTCTTCACAACATCTGCAGCTAAGATGAATTCTAGTTCTATTACTGGCCACCTATTTAACTTTTAGTTAACCATTTAATGAAGTGTTAACACATTAGATCTCAGAATTTCATTACAAAAGTTATTTCTTACGTTTGGTTTTTGGTTTGTTTTTTTTTTTTCTTTCTCCACCTTATATATAGTATCAGCTGTGTTTTCTGACGCACATTTTCCATCAAGTTCTTCAGAAGTAATTTGAACTCTTCTCCCTGCCCCACTCTCATCCAGAAACTCATCCATACTTTCAGTTCTCAGCTAATTCTTGGAAGCAATGGTTTCCTTCCTTCAGACACAGATAAGGAAGAAAGAAAAAATGTAGGACTGCAAAGACAAGACAGGAATGACTCCTCTTATGCAGTCCTGTTTACTGACACACAAAGACCAGCACAAATGTCGTTGTAAAATTATATTCACATTTCCTTTTAGTTATCTTAAAAATATTGATAGACTTAGATAATATTGGCAGGTTTTGGCGTTGTTTTATATATATACTATACAATCTCAGGTGAAATCACTTTTGTATGAAAGCTGGTATGATAAAGATGAGAAACATGTAATAGTCCTCTGTTTCTTGTTTTTCAACACTTGTTGAATGAAACTGAGGCACTCAGAGTGAAAAATTTGACAGTCTTTTTTGACAATTTCTCTTGTACTGTTAGACAAAAAAAGAGGGAAACTCTCAAAATAGTAGCATGACTACTGTAATTTTATGTGCACTTTGTGAAGTTTGTAACGTTTTGAAGATAAGAAAGAGGAAATAAACTGCCTAACTACCTTGCTGGTGATATTTTAATGAATGAAATTAGACATAAGTGAAATAGCACAGTATTATCCCATCTTCCAGTTATCACCATAATCACACCACTGCGTAAAGACAGATACTGTTGGATACCTGGAATACCAGGGGCACTTAGTGAACAATCCAGACCGAATGGAATTGTTATGTTTGTGAGCAGCAGGCCTCAAGGACATCACTGAAGCCGCTTGTGAGAAAGTACTGAAGCTGCCTGTAAGAAAGTACTGAAGCCACCTGTGAGAAAATAATGAGGCCGCCTGTGAGAAAGTAATGAAGCTTCCTGTGAGAAAGTAAACGAAGCAACCTTGAGAAGAAGGAAAACAGCTGGCATACGTGACTGGGGGCTGAACGTGAAGCAGGGTGCAGGTGGAGAGAGCCGTGCGCGTGAACATAGAGACTTAACGAATCATATTTTAGCTAGGAGCGTGTGCATGATATAGTTAACCAATTAGTAGAGAGCTTGCGCATGATATAGTTAACCAATTAGTAGAGAGCTTGCGCATGATACAGAATTAGAAGGGCTATATTAACCGGGATGTATCAACAATAAATTGGCATTTGCTTGATCATATTGGTCGTCAGCAGTGTCTGTTACTTCCGCGTCAACAAGATACCAGACATATTTTCCAAATAATTTCTTACTGCAGCCATGCAGCTCCATTTTTTTTTAACCTCCAGCGCCACAACAATAATTTTTGTATTTTGAGGGGTAAGAAAAGCAAGTAAGACAATTCTCTGGAACACACACCAGAATTAACAGACTTGTTTTGTAAAGTGAGCTTTCTGCTGCAAAGCAATTTGTTATTTCTTGATATTTTCAATCCTGAAAATTGACCTAAAACAGTGTATAAGGTTTATATTTCAGTGGTATGTACTGAAGGTCGTACCCTTCAGCTTCAATCTACAGGCTGTGATTGCCCCTCTTTGTATAACCCTTTCCTTGATTTTCACCATTGCATATATTAGAAACACAAGTACTATGAAATCCAGTGGAAGCCTTAGAGCTAAGGTTTAATATAGTGACTGGAAAAAATGCAGAAGCCAAAAAACGGTTACATGTTCTAAAGGCAACTATGCTGTTGCCTCTTTCTATTCTGTAGTCTTTGGCCACAGTCAAATTTTAGAGGAAATACAGTCTCAGAATCAGGGTCCAGACACTCCCCTCCCCAATATATTTTTATCCCTTTTTCCTGCTATGGCATCTCCATGAATGAAAAAAAAAATGTAGTCAGTTTTCCTGCAACCATTTCAATCTCATACTTCAGTTTGATCTTCTTCTGTATTCTTCTGGTGCCCTTCAATTCTATTGACAGAATTTGATGCCTCAACAATCATCAGCATGAAAATCTAGCATGGAATCTCATGCTACAGAGAAGATTAAAAGATATTGCAGTAGAAAATGCCCTCATGTCCAAGGTAGGATTTGAAATGCAATTTATTTATTAACATTGGAACTAAAGAAATAATTCTGTTAACTGTGAAGGCATTTGACAGAAAATCTTTATTTTTCTGTTCAGAGAGAGATAGTTCAAGTGTCTCTTGTAGAATAAAGGAAAACTTTAATAACTGAATACTATTCAGACCACTTTAAAAGTAAAATACTTATGTTTTTGTTTTCCTTCTTTCTCAGTCTACTTGAACCTCAAAGCAGAAAAGTAACAGTGAGAAAAAGATTAGTTACCAGCCAAGTAAGTACACTTTAAGCAAGATCTTTTTTATGTAGATTACAGAAAAAAAATATTAATGGTTAACAATTCAGTATTACATGAGGTATCTTTTAACACGCTGTCAAGAGCTAATAAGACAACCCAAATAAAGATGTTTTTATTTGCATTCAATAGAATATACCCTTATCTCTTCAAGCACAGATTTATAGCAAAGAAGCCCTCAGGATCAGACTGTATTAAACTTATCTTCTTGAGTTGATTTCTCTTCTCTTTTCGGACACAAAAGTGTAATAAAGATAATAATAAGATAATAGATAAAATAAGGATGATAATGGCAAAGATAATAAGATAGAAGTGTTACAATTTGGCACTACAAACTATTACAATTAGAAAAAAGAAAGTAATTGGATCACAATAGCATACTACTGGATTGTTCTTCATTCTGAAATACATTATAATTTTAGACCTACACCAATAGACTTAAATGTCATTAATCTTAAATTAAATATGTTTGCTGATGAATATTTTTTTAAAAAAATCAATGTGTTTAATATATATATACTTTTATATGTTTAAATTTAAAAAAATGTCCTTAATTTGATTATTTTGGGAAAATATATAAATTCTCAAATGAAACTGTCAACTAGACATCAGTCCCTATATATAGTCTTTTGAGAAGATTATTTTTTCAAGAGGAAGTCCTTCAAACCATTATTTTCACTGTCTTGTATATTATCATATGCCATTTTGATATGTGTTAACTTCTCAGACTTCACAGTCCATGTCGGAGTCCAATATTTTTTTACTAGGTTCTTTTAGATATTCCCTGCAAGCAATGTTTAGCGTTTAATACTTGGTATCACTTGGGCAATACAGTGAAATCACAACACAGTACAATATAGCAATTGCTGTACATAGCTGGATTGCAATACAAAGGTGATTCCCATTACTGATCTCTGTATGCTTATGTCATGAATATGATTTTTTTTTCACAGCCTTGTTTTAACAGCAATTTATGGTTTATTAATATTTTGAGACAGATCTCAAAATGATGTTGTGTAATTCTTAATTGCACTTAATCATCAGCCAATTTAACAGAGTGATTCAGTGGAATTTGTTACAACCAAAATAGTGACTTAGCTAAGGTTCTATTTTATATCTTCATCAATGATATAAATAGTGGAATTGAGTCAGCAGGTTTGCAGATGACACCAAGCTGAGTGGTGCAGTTGCTACACTAGAGGGAAAGGATGCCATCTGGAAGGATCTTTACAGACTTGAGGAGTGGATCTATGTGAACCTCAAGAACTTCAACAAACCCAAGTCCAAGGTCCTGCACCTAGGTCAGGGAAATTTCCAGTATCAGTATAGACTGATTAGTACAGACGGATGGATTGAGAGCAGTTCTAAAGAGAAAGACCCGGGGAAAATTGTAGATGAAAAATTAAACATGAGCAACCAACATATGCAATACTTGTAAACTGAAAGAGGATAGATTTAGATTAGACATCATAACGTAGAGGTTTTTTATGATAAGGATGGTGAGATACTGGAATAGATTGCCCAGAAAAGTAGTGAATGCCCCATAATTGCAAGTGTTCAAGGATGGATGGGCTTTGAGCAAATAGATCTAGAGGAGGATGTTCCCCTCCACGGCAGAGGGACTGGACTAGATGATCTTTTCAAGGTCCCTTCCAACCCCTAAAAATTCTATTATTCTATTATTTTAGATGTCAATCTTAGGATAAATCCTGCCTTTGAAAGCCTTATTTCTTTCTGTGAAATACACTGGAAACAAAGAGTGTTCAGCTCAGCCGAGGAGATTTACATTAGATTAGAAAAGTTCCATCTGTGATGTAATAAAGTCATTAGATGCCTCCGTTTTTTTTAATGTTTCATTAGAGCTTGCAAATCTTGCCTCAATGTGTTAAGAAGGGCTGTATAGCATATACATTTATGCACAAAGTAAACAGTTGTGGTTTGTTTAAATTTAAGAATCCAGCATGTAGTGCCATCTAATTAATTTCACAAGAGATAAATTTAGATTAAAATAAATCTGCTCTGAAACTTCCTGTTCTTTAATTTTCTTGAAAATATACATTTAACCTTTCCCCACAAAACAAAGTCAAACACTGACTAACCCTTAACTGTGTGCTTTGAAACCTTAAGGAAGAAAAGAAGAAATAGGACACTTAAATTACATGAGTAAGATTTTATTTTACTGGGGAGTGAAACAGGAAAAAAAACATCCTTCTATTCAAAAAGAGAGAAATTAGCTGGCTAATGCTTTGTAAACAATTGCAAATTCACATAAATAAAAGGCCTGGCAAATTTCACAAAAGTGGCAAATGCAGGGAAAAGTTGAATACAATGAAGCCATAGGTTCCAAACCACTATAATTTTGAAATTTGAGTGTACCTTTCCTTTGACTTTTCAAGAGCTATTGTAGAATGCAAGTGTTCCAGGCAAGGCGTCAATGTACTATGTTATACCAACGCATTAACTACAGAGTATGTGTCACTGATAATACTGGTAGTCTCAGTACAGAGTCTTTGTGTTCAAAGGGTGGGCAGAAAGACTGCTGCAAGGCATAACCTATTACTATGATCTTATTTCCATAAGCTTATCTTTAAATGTACGCAGTCATTATTATATAATTTCTTTGAATAATGCTTTAAGTAAGAAAGACTCAGTAATAATATGAGGATTTTATCCAGGAACCTACAGTGAAACAGAATAGTGTATATTTGTTCCTAAGCTTCTCATGCCTTATGATGAATAGCAGCAATTATAAGAAAGAACAATATTAGTTTTACAGTTATTGTTATTATCTTAAAGTACTAAGAATAAAATCCCATATTTCACTAGATAGTCCAATCACCGCCAAAATATGTGACAGAAGAACATTTTATAATCTCTGTTTTTCACACTGACTGCACAACTACAAATTGGCAGACCCAAGTCATTTATATTTCCTTATTACCAGCTTGCAGAAGGCTTTGAGAATATGGGGCAAGTGATGGATATTTTATGGCAGATGTCGTTTTATTCTGTTTTACTGTAGTAAGTATACTTCAGATTACTTCCAGTGAATTTTATTAAAGCAGCAGAAAGATTAACAATACAAGAAAAAAGACACACAGCTTGATTACTCTTGTTTTGCATAAAGAACCACATTTGTATAGGAATGGAGATTATTTAGGAAAATCAGAGTTTCTTCATTTATAACTTTAGATCTTATTGTAATGTGTAATTCATTTAAACTGATGTAAAATTTACTTAAGTATAGGACAATTATTTAAATGGAATATTTCTATTGCAAATTAGATTTCCACTAACCAGATTACATAAATATTTCACTGAAAAGGTTAAATGTACATAAATGTAGAAAGTCCAATTAAATTAGTGGATTAAGTGAGACTAAAATACTGTGAAAATATTTCTGATAGTTCTGCCAATAGGGTGAACTACACTCAAAGTGAACAGATTTAACTGAATAGAAACTAGAATATATGATATGTTTGATATGTTTGTAGACTTCTGTGTTGTTTTTTTCAGGGTACTGAACTATGATAGTGATATACAGTTGATATTTCACTTCTAGATTCAAAGTTCAAAATAACCCAGCTACTTACAGACAGGTTGCTGGAGTTCAAATTCAGCCTAAATCACTGTCTGTAACACCTCTGGCAGCATAGAAGCAGCCAATAGGATACAGTGCTCCTGGGACCAGCTCATTTTGGCACTTAAAATTTTGAGAAAAAAAAAAAAATCATTAGTTTACATTGCCACATATTGGCTCTGAAAATGAACATGGATTTTGTGGAATATGCACCCTTGCAGCAAAGAAAGCCAGCGGTGTCCTGGACTGCACAAGGAGTGTTGTCAGCAGGTCCAGGGAAGTGATCCTTCCCTCTACTCTGACCTGGTGAGACACATCTGGAGTTCTAGGTCTAATCCTGAATTCCCCTGTATAAGTGAGACATGGACATTCTGAAGCAAGTTCAGCAAAGGGCCACGAGGATGAATAAGGGTTTGGAGCATCTCTCCTATGAGGAAAGGTTGAGAGCTGGGACTGTTCAGCCTGGAGTATAGGAGGCTTAGGGAGGATACAATCAATCTATATAAATACCTGACAGAAGGTAGTAAAGAAGATCGCTCTTGATGCTCCACAGTAGTGCCTACTGAGATGACAAGTGGCAATGGGCCCAATCTGAAATACAAGAAATTCCACTTAACCATAACAAAAAAAAAAAAAAAAAAATTACTGAGTGTGGTCAAACAGGAGTCTCAGTCCTTGGTGACATTCAAAACCTGACTGGACATCATCCTGGATGACCTGACCATGCTAACCTTGCTTTGAGCAGTATCTAGATGATTTCCAGAGACCCCCTTCCATCCGCAAGTATTATGTGTGGTTCTGTGTTTGGTGTGTTGACTTCAGCAGTGCCAGTATAAGAGGGCTAAAATGACATGAGGCCCTATCTGCAGCATCTATTTGTAGTATTCCTGTTTGATCTTAAAACACTTCAAGAAGCCAACCTTTCCACTGTAACTTTCAATTTACAGTCTGTTAATGAAATCATCTAAGATAGAAATGAGAATTAGGTATCCTATTCTGCTGACAGTCAAAATGAGTGAGTGACAAAGCTTTCTGCTCTTAAAAAAAAAAATACATGAATAATTAAATATCTACAAAATTATCTTCCTGAAAGCAAAAGCAACAACTTAAAAAAACAAAATGGAACGCATTTGCATTGTATATTCACCAATAGAATGCTAAGTTTTAAGAGACTCCTCGAAGTCCTAAATTCTGTTTTTATATATTTGAACAAATTGGAGCACTTGGAACATACATGCAATACTTCTTCAGAAAATTCAAGTTAATGCATGAGAATGTTGTAGTTTAGTTAGAAAAGTCTATAGGTGCTCTCAAACTGTTCAGCATCCACCTAATTATAGCAGATGGCATCTGGAGAATGTAAATCCAGTGTGTACTATGTATTTAATTTATGTTGGTTAGCATTTGTTGACACATACAGCCTGAACTACAAACTTAATAGCAAGACGGAAAAGGTCTTTTCACTTTGTCCTGGTTCTGGCTAGAACTGAGTTAATTTTCAGAGGAAGAACTCCAAAATAACTGTCTAGTTTAGCCCTGCTCAGGAACAAGCTACACATTCTCTTGTTCACTAACCCCACCCTCCGGTGGGGCAGGGAGAATTGTTAAAGAAAAGAAGGCAAAACTTGTGGGTTGAGATTATAAAAACATTTAAGAGAAGAGAAGAAAACAAAACAAAGATGGAAAACAAGCAAACAAAAAAAAACTTGTAACAGAAAATACTTAAGCACATAATTTACATTACAATAGCTCACAGTGGATCCTGATACCCAGCTTCTCCCTGAGTAGGAGGAACCAACCCTCAGCAGCGCCCTGCTTTACATACTGAGCATGATGTCACCATGGTATGGAATAGCCCTTTGGCTAATTTGAGTAAACTATCCCAGCTGTGTACCCCAGCCACAAGTGACACCAGCTCCAGTTCCTCTCCCAGCTCAAGTGAAAATTAATTCTATCCTAGCTAGAACCAGGACACACCTTTTTTTTTTTTTTTTTTTTTGTTAAAATATTTCTGTAACTTCATGCCTTTGAGATAAAAATGAAGAGTCACAGTAACTGTTTGGCTTCTTCTACAAAACTCACAGTATGTATAATAACTATTCTAAACAAACAGCCATTTCAGTTATGTTATTTTCTGATTTTGTTATGAAATTTATTACATTGGTGTCGTTCCAGTGGACTGCATGTTTTTCCACCCCCTTGGTAAAAATGCTTGCTAGAAGCTTAGAGATAAGGCATGCTGCACTGTCTAGAAATCAGTTCTGGATTTAGAGAAGAGAAGTAGTTCTTCAAAGAAAATGTAACTTCTCTATTTCCCTGTAGGTGCAAGACTCTCTTTGTGGCCTGTGAAGTAGCCAGGAATTCACAGTTACGTTCCCCTATGCTTACCACCTCCCTACTAACAGCACATCTCAGTCAAGCCTTGCTAAAGCATTGATTTTTTTTCTAAATACATTTATTGTGCAGTAAAAGAGATTCACAGGGTAATCTCCTCTTCTGTAAAGTGGCATTTAAACAAAACATAAAAGATTCTTCAAATTTTTTTTTGCTACTATATTTTTCATTAGACAGTGGCTTCTGTCTTTTCTGAAGGTTATTCAAAAAGCAAATGTGAAAACATTGCATTATTTTTTTTGTCTTCTCCCTGTCTGTTTCTTTTTTTTCACCTCATACCTTACATATGACAAAACTCACAAAATATTGGTAGTGCTAGTCCTACTATAACTGCTTTCTTTTTGTAATTCCATTTTGAAGACATGCACATTCTTACTCCAGCATGCCTTAGCAGCAAATACATTTCTTGTATTTTTACTTGGTGTAATCAGTTAAACTTGTCAGTTTACCCACTCCAATTTCTTATCTGTATCTTATGATAAATTGCACTATAAATTGATGTCACAAGCCATTTAGTGAACTTAGGTAATAGTAGGTCCTATTTCTGTTTACTTCTTTTCTTGTGTGGCTAATACATTATCATTAAAAGTTTCGAAATATGAGTTAAGAAGAATTTAAGACAATGGAGTTAACTCTTCTTTGTTTTGAGTTTTCTTTTAAGCTTTATTTTCATACCTGATCCCTGAAGAACACCGTTCAGAATCATTAACAGCAAATATGTGTTTACAGCTAGTTTAAATCAAATGCTAATTAACTCCACAAGGCAGAAATGGATTTCTGTTTAACACTGAATTTGCGCTTTTCCTTTATTCTTGACACTCACAGGTGTGAGGTTCAAATTACATTAGCATCTGCTCTGTAACTGCCTGATCCAAATCCCACTGAAATCAACATAAATTTAGAGGGAAAATTTGATGTGAAAAATCTTCAGAAAAATCCTAAAAATCCTAGGTTAGCCAGGACTTAAGAAATCTGATCTGACATCACTCTCAAATTACAGCCAATTTTTAGGTTCGATCAGATTGCCAAGAGTCCAGCCACATTTTAGTACTCTGCAGTCCCTTTGTTGCACCTCTTCCAGTGCTTCACTATCCTCATTGATTTTTTGCCTTTTTTTCTGATTGGAGCATCTTCCTGCAAGTTGTGTCCAATGTCTCTTCTTTGATTGCATAATATAACCAAAAGTCTCGTTCCATTTCTGTTCTGGTTTTGTCAGTGAGGGGGGGCCTAAGGTGGTAGCTTCTGTAGGAAACTGCTAGAAGTCGCTCCCCTTTGTTCAGTGGACTTGGCCGGGCCTAGGGCGGACCCGCTGCTGGCCAAGGCCGAGCCAATTGGTAGCAGAATGTCCCGTGATAACGCCTCTGCGATAACGTATTTAAGTAGGGGAAAACAGGAAAAAGAGGGAAGAGAAGATGTGAAGCAGCTGAGCGGGGGGCAGAGAGGGGGAGGCGCGAGCCTCATGGGCCTTGCAGGCCTCACCCTCTGGCCTCCCGCCGGGCAGCCGACTGGGCCCAACTCGGCCCGGCCCGGCTGCAAGAAGTGGAGAGGAGATGAGAAGTGAATAAGATGTAAAAAGGATCCTGAGAGGCGTCTGCCAGCCTGTTGTGAGGAACGGCTGCAGACGCCAAGGTCAGTTCAGAAGGAGGGGGAGGAGTAATGCGGCTCCTGGCCAAGATTCCTCTGCAACTCGTGGTGAAGACCATGGTGGAGCGGGTTGTCCCCCTGCAGCCCATGGAGGTCCACGGAGGGGCAGAGATCCACCTGCAGCTCGTGGAGGACCCCACGCCAGAGCAGGTGGAGGCCTGAAGGAGGCTGTGGCCCGTGGAGGGCCCGCTGGGACAGCTGTTCTAGAGGGACTGCACCCCGTGGAAGAGATGACCCATGCCGGAGCAGTTTCACGGAGGACTGTGGCCCGTGGGAGGGACCCCACGCTGGAGCAGAGGAGGAATGCGAGGAGTTCTTCCCCTGACGATGATACAGCGGCGTAAAACAACGCGTGATGAACTGACTGCGACCCCCATTCCCTTTTCCCCCCCCGTGCCGCTCGGGAGGGGAAGGTAGTAGAGATAATGTGAATGTTAAGCCCGGGAAGAGGGAGGGGTGGGGGGAGGTTATCTTGTTCCCTGTCTCATTCTCCTGCTAATTTTAGAAAATAAATGAATAGTTTTCCCCAAGTCGAGTCTGTTTTGCCCGTGACGGTAACTTTAAGGATTTCTCCCCGTCCTTATCTCAAACCTTGAGCCGTTTTTCTTATATCATCTCCCCCTGTTCTCGCGGAGGGTGGGGGGAGCGGGAGAGAGACTGCGTAGTCTGGTCCTGATCAGGGCTGAACTACGACAATTTCCTTTAAAACTACACCATAGGTAACTGGAGAGAGCAATTAGAGTCTGCCTTTGCTGCTTTTCCTTCAGGGTGAATGCACTCAGTTCTCCTTCCTTGTACATTGCATAAAAAATATATAATATTGTAACCATAAAAATTAATACATATATCACAATTTTTTAAATTGTTCTAATAATTATAAAGAAGACCAACATAAAACAACACATTGTTGATTATTTTATTACTACTTATCTTATTATTAGGGTGCTATAATGATTTCTATAAGTTTATAGCCAATTACAGTGCACAAGCTTGCACAGACCTTGGCAGGCTGAAGAAGTGGGCTCATGAGAACCTCGTGAAGTTCAACAAGGCCAAGTGCAAGGTCCTGCACATGGGTTGGGGCAATCCCAAGCATAAATACAGACTGGACAAAGAATGGATTGAGAGCAGCCCTGAGGAGAAGGACTAGGGTGTGTTGGTGGAGGGGAAGCTCAACATGAGCCAGCAATGTGTGCTCACAGCCCAGAAAGCCAACTACATGCTGGGCTGCATCAAAAGAAATGTGGCCAGGAGGTCAAGGGAGGTGATTCTCCCCCTCTACTCTGCTCACTTGAGACCCCCACCTGGAGTACTGCATCCAGTTCTGGAGTCCACAACATAAGTAGGACACAGACCTGTTGGACTGAGTCCAGAGAAGGGCCATGAAAATGATCAGAGGGCTGGAGCACCTCTCCTATGAGGACAGGCTGAGAGAGTTGGAGCAGTTCAGCCTGGAGAAAAGGCTCCAGGGAGACCTTATAGTGGCCTTCCAGTACCTAAAGGGAGTTTATGAAAAAAAGACGAAGAGAAACTCTTTAACAGTGCATGTTTTGGTAGGACAGCAGGCATCAGCTTTAAACTAGAAGGAGGATAGGTTCAGACTAGATGTAAGGAAGAAATATTTTACAATGAAGAGTGGTGAAATAGAGGAACAGGTTGCTCTAGAGAAGTGGTAGATGCCCCAACTCTGAAAACATTCAAGGCCAGGTTGGATGGAGCTCTGAGCAACCTGATCTAGCTGAAGATGCCCTTGCTCCTTGCAGGGCAGCCAGGGGGTGGGGGGTGTTGAACTAGATGATCCTTAAAGGATCACTGTTCTATGATTCTGTGCTTCTAATCTTGCTATAATTTTTTTATACAAAGGTCTCATTACTTTCAGCAGGAGTTCTGCAAGCAAATATGATCAAAGGTCAAATGAAATGGTCGAGTGAACTCAGATTATGCATTTTCTGGCTTATTATTTTTTGAAATTAATAAGATTCAAAGTCCATAAAATAAAATAAATACAAGTTGAGGAGGTTTTGTGGTGGTGACTTTTTTTTTTCATAGAAAACAACAACAACTGTTTGGATTCATGGTACCCAAAATAAAGAAAATACATCATACACGAATAATTCTCAAGTAAAGATAATGTACATAAATGCTTATTTTGTAACTAAAAGACTTATTGTATATATGTCTGAAGACCTGTACTATTTGATTAGACATACATGTTTAAAGGAAATACCACACTGTCGGGTTGTTTTGCTCTACGATTTAAAATATTTAATTTTATTTTTAATATATTTTAGTAATGAGTAACTCATATCTGAAATTTTTCTATTGCATAGGAATAGAATCTCAACGCATTTTGTGAAGAAGTATTTTTGTACACAGGAGTGGACAAAATGAATTTGCAAGAGAGTTGAATTTAGGGCTTGTTGACTTGGACATAGGTTGTGTAAAATCCTAAACACAAAAATTATAATATAAATATTAACTACAAAATTATTTCTCAGAGATTGCAGGAGAGATTAGCAAAACATTAGGAAAAATAAAAGGTCAGAATGTTTTATTTGCTTTAAAAAATTGTACTACAAATTATCCTATTTGTAGCCTTTTAATTTTTTTTCTTGTATAGCCTGTAGATGGCAGTCTTGTACCATTCATGAAATTATATACATAGCTTTTTACGTGTATAAATATGTACGCACACAGGAAAAAAAAATATAAAGTATTAGGAAGGCTAGAAGGAGTTTATGAGGGTCTTCATTTTATTTTCCACATCATGACATGGTAATTGTACAAAGTGAGAAGTTTCTGTAAATCTGATGTAATTTTTTCTATGGTTCTGCATTTTGTGTATTTGTGGAAACTAATTTCACTGTCACAATGACAATAACACAAATAATTATCTCTAAAATATTGCTTGTATCTCTAGTAGAAAATAAATATCACTGTGAGTGATAGGATACTGTCATACTTCACTAGACTGAATGAGTATAGACAATTTCAAAATTGGACACCATAGGAGTAACGTGGAATTTTTCCTTAATATGTATTTCTAAAATTATGATGGCAAGAAACGTTGCACTTAGGAATATAAAAGCCCTAAACATCAAGTAAATTTTATTTAAATTACTGTGGAGCACTTGGGTTTAATCTGTGAAACACAGATGGAGATTTGATATTTGTGCACCAGAAAAACAATCACACACACAAAAGCCCAGAACAACAAATCAATCAACCGAAAAAAAAAAACCTACCTCAAAAGGCTTCTGACAGCAATATTAGGAAAGTAGAATTACAGGAAAATATTTTCTCAGCTTACACAGTAGCCCACCACACGCCACCTTCACATATCTTTTGATAAGTAGTTATGTCATGACTGATATGCTGCATGCATCTTAACAGTATGATAAAATAAGCACAGTCCGTGGCAATTTGAAGAAAGAAAAGAAAAAAAAATAATCAAAACAACACAAGACCCTCTAAGCAGTCTTGTGACTTCTCTGTATGTGTCATGTCCTTTTTTATTAATGGGCTTTTCCTTCTGGCTTTGAAAAGCTTTTTAAAGGTACTCGACAAGGCTGTAATGTAAGAATCCTAAACAGACACTCCTCCACAATGTGGCTTTTCCTTAGTGCTTTCAAGCCTTTCTGGTTTGCAGAACTAATTTATACCTTCTTTTCTATATGAAATTGTTTCTGATTGATTCTCTGATGAAGTATTCTGCATTTGACCAACATGTTCACATTCTGCTCTTTGCTGATGCATCACATCTGAAGCATTACTTTTCACTGCCAAGATACAAAGACGGTGGTAACAGGAGAATAAAAACTAATTTGCCTCAGCAAAACATAAACACTCCTGATATTCAACCTCTATTCCTTAGCCCTCTACTTGAAGAGGGCAAATCTTATTTTCACTTGTTCATGAAGTTGCCATGGAAATATATATTGGCCAATGTAAATAACTTGTTAAAGGATTTATTAAATACAGAAGTTATATTTCTAACCCAAGCTCAGCTTTTTGTTCCAGTTCCTTAACCGTGGCAGAAAATATTCCTCAATTACAAAAACACTGGCTGTGGACTAGTCTCCTCTACATATTCCTCTACAGATTTCCTTCCTCATCTTAAAAGTTAATTTTGGTCAAATTAGACCAATGTTTGGGTTTTTCCTTATTTGTTGCTCATTGTCACTTGTGTAGTCACTGATTATAATGCAAGCTACTCAAAAAGAGCTTTCAAATTAAGATCTCTAGTTTCAAAGGCTGTCTGGCACTGCACTGTGTCAAGATTTGCCTGGCAGAATTTAGTTCAATTTCTGTGTCTTATCTAGGTAAATAAACTTATTTCCTTTCCAATTTAAGTGCCCTAGGATGTGATAGTAAATACCACTATACATTGATATTTGAAGCGCTGTGTACCTCTACTCCTTATTCAGCCTGAAAATTTGGCTTGTTTATGTTTTAAACTTGGACCAGTGGACATGGCAAAGCATAGGAAATAGGGCATTGAGACTGTCATATTACAGATTTAGTAGTGTTAATGCACAGAAGATGAACTAAATGCTGAATCTGAAAGCAGAATTTGAAGGAGAGAAGTTCTGCACAATATTAAACATAAAAAGCCAATACTCTTGGATTAGAACAAATGTGGGAAAAAAAAAAAACAAAATAGGAAGAGCTTCTTGAGAGAGAAGAAGGAAGTAATAGGAGGGGTAAACTTGCAGTCTTAATCACTGTAATTAGTTACTAAATTGTGAGGTTTGGTTAAACTTCTCTATTTATCTCAAAATGTATGTATTACTCTCCATTCACTGATCATTACAAAAATTCCATTTTCTGTACCTCTGATCCTTCAATGGTTCTTCCACGTTACTTACAGAAAACAATTAAACTAGTAGGAGATAAATATAGATTTAATTTAAAAATTGCTTTTCACCAGAGGAAAACAAAATCTTGTATCTTAATGATACAATATTTTACTTGTTCAGTATAAACATAGAGGAAAAAAGTGAAATCTTAAGCTTTCTGAATGAGAGGAAGTTCCAAGATTTTCTCTTGTGCTTAATCTAAAACATGCAGTTTGTATCAAGTGATATTTCATGTCTGAGATTTCATTCTAAGATCTCAGACCTCAATCTTTTCCAATGTCCTTTCCATAAGAAAGTACATGCAATTAGAGATGCTACAACTGAGAAGTTAACCAATCTCAATTCCTCTTAGAAGCAATACTGTATTTCACGTGGGACCATCTGTCCCACGAATACTGAAATCTCCATCTAGTACTTGAAATATTTCCTTGCTACAGCGAAATCAACAGTCAAATGTGTGCACTTAATGTGTGCACTCATGTACTTCATATGGTATATTTACCATATATTTGGTAAATTCTGTCATGAGTGCAGTCTTTTCTGCATCCAAAAAAAAAGAGCAAGTCTTTGCAGATGTAGTGGTTTGGGATTTTTTTTCCCCACATGAGTTTCAATCATAATGCTCTTAATTTTCACGTAATATTAGTAGTTACAATCAACAGTTTTAGTGATGATTCTTAATTTTTTTATGTTTATAGGTGCAATAATCAAGTTAATACAAGAGAATAATGTACAATTCCTAATACCAGAGTATGGACCAAGTGTTTTACTTGCTACCATACTGTCTCTTATACCCTTTTTAAAAATTGTTTTTTGTAGTAAATTATGAGGCCACTTTCATCTGTTTTGCAGTATCTTGATTTTCCTGCCCAGAAAAGTCATATTTCTCATCTCTCACAAGTATATACTTCATTAAACTTCTACTCATACCCACAGTAGATTCCATTTAGCCACAAGATCTCCAGTTGGCAGTACATGCTACATACTAGTCTCTCCGAAGCAAAAGGGGACAATTAGAATTCTGACTGTAGCTACTATATTCAGCAGAATTACACCTGAGATGAATTTGACCTGAAAGCTTTCCTTTTCATCAGTGACGTAGATTTACTCACTGCTATTCAAAAGGAAAGATAAGCACTAAAATCAAATACAACCCTTATAAACTTATGAAGAAACTGTTTTATAAATTGGATGGTGTTGGGCTAAGCTACAAAAAAAAATAAAAATCTGAGTAGCTCGAAATCAAGAAGGGCTACTAAATCAACTGATTTGTAATGTGAACGATTTGGAGCTCACAGAAGGGGATGTGTTCTTCAGAGTCTGTAAAACAGTAAACACAGAACCAATTTTAATAATGGACTTCTAAGTCTGAAGGACAAAGATTTAAGACAGTCTAATAGTTAGAAGCTGGAACAGAAAATATCAGATTAAGCAAGAGGTGCAATACTTTCTGAAGAGCACTAGGAATTAATAATTTTTCTCTTTTTCTTTTTTTTTTCTTGTTTGTTAGTGAAATAGCCAATGCTATTTCACGCAAAACGAATTTTACTACCAATGCTATACCAATTATTTCAGCACTTCATTCAAGTTTTATTATAGAAGAGTGCATGAAGGCTATTTTGCCACATCTAGCAGCTGGAAGCAACTTCTGAACACAGAAATTAAGAAAGCTTTGTGTTAAGATTAATGCAGTTTGATGGTGCCATTTTGAGTAAATTAAACATGGAACACAGAGAATATGCTTCCCTGCGAGGTAAGGCTATAGTCAAATAAACATCCAAAATGCACTTGGTAGACAAGGGTTACACTTGAATAAAAAAAAATGCCTACAACTTGATGAGTTTGTTTTTTTTTTTATTTTAACAAGATATGACGATATTTAACATCTTCTATAACACAAACAGGACTGAGACGCAGACAGCATGTTATAGGATGAGACAAGATGGTTAACATTCAGTGATATTTTTTGCTGTGCAATTCTAGTAAAGGTTTGCTGGATCTTAACGCAAAACAGAGTTTATCACAGCATACATGATTTGTGTCTATGCAGAACCCTCAATGTTTGAATTCCTTGGTTTTCCGGGAGGTTCTATTTATTCTCATTTAGATGGAATGTGTTGTAAAGTAAAATCTATTGTCATAGTTAGTATATTGTATATGATTGTCCACAATTTTAATAAATATAGACACAGTATAAGAGTAGCATACTCTTTATAAAAAAAAAAAATTGAAAAAATAACAGAGTAGATCATGTAAGGTCATTTCAAAATTGGAGGCTTGCTTATACTGCTTTATCTCATGCAAAGAAGAGCAAAGATGATGGTGAAGGGTCTAGGATTCAAGTCTTAGGAGGAGTAGCTGAGGGAACTGGGGTTGTTGAACTGGAGAAAAGGAGGCTTAGGGGAGACCTTATCACTCTTTAAAACTACCTGAAGGAAGGCTGTAGCAAAGTGGGTGTTGGTCTCTTTTCCCAGGTAAAAAGTGATAAGATAAGAGGAAATGGCCTCAAGTTGTGCCAGGGGAAGTTTAGATTGGATATTATAAAAAAATTTTTTCATGGAAAGGGTTATCAAGCATCGGAACAGACTACCCGGGGAAGTGGTTTAGTCACCACCCCTGGAGGTATTAAAAAAAATATTAGGCACCTAGGGACATGATGTTATGGTGGACTTGGCAGTGTTAGTTTAATGATTGGACTTGATGATTTTAAAGGTCTTTCCCAAAATAAATGAGTCTATGATTCTATTCTATGATCTAGGAAATTTTTTTTTACATTATATAGACTGTGATTCATCATGAACCACAAATTTATCACATACAAGTTCTATCATTAATGTAAAAGAAATATTTAATTTACCAAAATTAAGTTAAAGTTGTTTTTTGTTTTGTTTTGTTTTGTTTGTTTGGGTTTTTTTTTGGTGAAGGGATATCTAACATTTAAAAGGAAGAAGAAATTTAGAAGAATATTTTGAATTTTTACTTACTCATATTTTACTTTCTGTCTAATTTTATAGAATCATTTTTTTTCTGATTCTTTTTTAGAATATCTTTTGCTCTTTCATATCCTGATTGCAATTGGAATACCCTAGCTTATTTTAAGAAAAAGTATGGTCCATGGGAATTCTGAGTTGCAACATTCTGAGGAGAAAAAAAAAACAAAGCAAAACAAACCCACAATAAAACAATAAAAATATGTTTTAAAAGAAGAATTTATGTCTGTACTGAGAATAAAATAATAATCTTGGAATTAGCATAGAATGAAAAGGCAGCATTCAGAATTACTCCCTCTGAAGAGCACCTTCCTTACCATAGAATTATGTTGCTGTTTAGTGGGATTCTAGCAGGAATAAATTATTGTTCTTCATGCTCTCTCACAGCAGCCATTTCACTTGCCTTTCTATACTAAAGGCCAAAAAAAAATTATAGTTAATCAGCATGGAGTAAAATGGCCTTTCTTACAAATGCTGAAAGACTGAAGTAAGCTCCTTTTCCATAAACAAAATAATAAGTATAAAATTATTAATTATCCAATAACAGCAGCAAAATAATTAACTACTTTTTATACGTTTCTATATTATTAAGAGTAAAATGCCACTTCTTGAAGTGCTACTGGTTAAATTCTTCTCTTTCTGATATGAGATCATATAATGAAACAAATATTTCATTTGTGACGTTGAAAACTTCATGGCACTACCTCCTCCAAACTCTCAGGCCTCAAAATTAACATTGATAAAAAATTGACATATACTTTGTTTTAAGTAAACCTTGTAGCTTAACTATCTTAATATCAGTGACATTTATACTTTTGTGCAGGACTCAAGTATCTCTGAGGTATTTTAATTCCATTAAAACTTTCTACTTTTTAAGGGTCTGTTTTCAAATATCTTATTGAAATTGAAAACAGAAGCATTACTGCTATGTTTACAACTGATAGAATAACAGGGTTTTTTTTTTAATCAAACAGAAATAACTTCTTATTTTTTCAAACAGAAAATCTACTAGTACTGAAGTATCTGCCAGCTAGAGTTTCCTACAACTGAAAATGCAAACTGTTGTTGGAACTCAGCACTAGTGAGGAGCTAACTACTGAAAATCTCATTTAGCTATAAAGATTTTACATTCTTTCAAAAACAAGGCATAACTTTTACAGTATTAACAAATCCCTAGGTAGGAGCAAGGGAGAAAAAGAAGAAAAATAAAGATAAAGAATAAATTAGAAGAGTAAAGGCTCTGTACACTGTAGGAACAATTATTAGTTTTCTTATATTTTATCTTGGTATTCTACATTATACTTGTCAGCTTTAAGGGCATATTACTCACAAAAAAAAAAAGCCATGGAGGATCACATGTTCTTGCTCCAGGATGGACCAATCTATTTGTCAGGCAGTTAAGACAGAACTAAAGAAATCTCAAGTGTTGATGGCACTGGTGAAAAAAAAGAGCTTGATCAAGAAACTATTGGAATCTGTGAGATATTTGTCCACTGGTTTTGATGAGAGCATTGTAAGAGCTTCAGACAAATATCGTTCTCATCACTCATTTGGGAACATAAACTCCGTACCACAACAATTTTAATTTCTTTCAAAAATTACACCTCATAAAATGCGGTAGAGGAAAGATCACTCAAGAAGATTAGCTAGGATTTAAGAGAAACGGTTGTAATTCCCTATTTATGCCACAAAAACTGGTCAAACTTTAGTCTCAGTGGCAGCTGTCAGATCAGCAGTGTTTCTGAGCCCAGCCGTATCTCAGCCCCAAGTAGGCTGCTTCATCTCCTGCAAAGCTCCTGTTTTCTGAAAGAGAAAAACACTTCTAGGCTGAAAGGACCTGGATTTGGAGTGCCCCAGTCTACATGTGACCTGGATAGATCAAGATATAGCAAGGTGTGAAAAACTACTGCACGTTTTCAATCTCCCAAACCAGACGGGCCATTATTGTCTTAATATCCTATAAATAAAATAAATAATAATGGTTAGTACTTCATCAAAATATTGTAGAAAAAATACAATAGGTTTCACGCAACTTTTTTATTAAAAATACCCACAGTGTAAGTTGTAATAGATGGATGCAAGGTCGCCATACAGAGTTAATTACCTCCAAATTAGCACTGTGGCAATAGGGCTTTGTCCTGGTTCTGGCTAGGACAGAGTTACTTTTCACCTGAGCTGGAAAAGGAGCTGGACCTGGGGGCACTTGTGCCTGAGGAACACAGCTGGAGTAGTTTATTAAGTAGCCAACAGCTGGGAGAGTTTACCCAAATTAGCTATTCCATAGCATGTGACATCATGCTAAATATATGAAGTGGGGACTGTCCTAAGGGGAGATTCCTGCTACTCCAGAGAGAGCTAGGCATCAGGATCCACCCTGACTTATTGTACTGTAAATTATATACTTAAGTATTTTCTGTGCTGTAGTTTAGCCCCGCACAGGACAAAGCTACACAGTCTCTTGCTCACTCCCCCTACCCTTCAAGGTAACAGTGAGAGAAAATATAAGAGAATAGGGAGAGAAAATATAAGAAAAAAAAAAGGCTCAATGTTTGAGATAAGGACATGCGAGATACTTAAAGTTACCGTTATGGGCAAAACAGACTCGACTAGGGGAAAACTACTTCTTTATTATTAAAACTAAAGCAGAATAATGAGAAAAAGAACAAAGTAACTTCCCCCTATTCCTCTCTCTTCCTGGGCTTAACTTTATTTTTAGTTATCTCTACCTTCTTGCCCTCCCTGAGTGGCACAGGGGGGGAAGAGGGAATGGGGGTTATGGTCAGTTCATCACATGTTGCTTTACGCCACTCGTTCCTCCTCAAGAGAAGAACTCCTCACGTTCCTCTCCTGCTCCAGCATGGGGTCCCTTCCACAGGCTACAGTCCTTCATGAAGTGCTCCAGTACAGGTCCTTTTGAACGGAGTGCAGTCCCTCCAGAATGGCTGCCCTAGTGCGGGCCCTCCATGGGGCATCCTTCAGGCATCCACCTGCCCCAGTATGGGGTCCTCCAGGGGCTACAGGTGGATCTCTGCTACTCTGTGGGCCTCCGTGGGCTGCAGGGGTACAGCCTGCTTCACCATGGTCTTCACCATGGGCTGCAGGGGTACAGCCTGCTTCACCATGGTCTTCACCATGGGCTGCAGAGGAATCTCTGCCAGCAGCTACATTACCCCTCCCCTTCCTTCTTCACTGACCTTTGTGTACGCAGTCGTTCTTCTCAAAGGAAATTCTTCACAATCAGCTCAGGCAGATGCCTTTCATGTTCTCTTCACTTCTTGCAGCTGGGCTGGGCTGAGTTGGGCTCAGAAGGCCGCCTGGTAGGAGGCCAGAAGGTGAGGGCTGCAAGGCTCATGATGCTCCAGCTTCCCCCTTTCTGCCTGCACTTCAGCTTCTTCACATCTTTCTTATTTTTTCTCTTCTTAAATACATTATCGCAGAAGCGTTATCAGGGAACATTCTGCCACCAATTGGCTCGGCCCTGCCCAGCAGTGAGTCTGCCCTAGACCCAGCTGAGACCACTGGACCAAGGGGAAACTTCTAGCAGCTTCTTACAGAAGCTGCCACCATAGCCCCACATCACTAAAAAAAAACCCAACACATTCTGTTATAGGGGTGTTTTTTTGTTGTTGTTTGTTTTCCACCTCTGTTTCCTTTTCCTCTGTTGTTCTCTTAAACTGTTTCTATGTCAACCCATGAGATTTGCCTTCTGTTCTTTACCAAATCTCCTCCCCATCCTACTGCCGTGGGGGGGGGGGGTTGGGGTGTGGGGCAGAAATTAGGAGGGAGGGAGTGAGAGAATGCTGCTGACTGCTGCTGACTGGGGCTAAACCATAACAGGCTTTTAGTGAAGACCTGGCTTAAACATAGAGACAACAAGCTTATCTATGAAAGGCTCTTAATCCCTAGAACATGCACCTTTAAAAAATGTCTCTCATGTGTGGCTACCTACTAGTATGGATATCCTAATAGCTACTAATATAAATAGTGTTATATGTCGCCTAGTTAGAATACCTTTATGGTAGCAACGTATATTATTTCTTGTTTCTGCATATAGGCATGTATACATAAATCTTGACAATACTGAGCTGCTCAGCACCAGGCCAAGTTATAAGTGTAGCTCAGCTAACACAGTAAATGTGGTCAGACCTCATCAAATTATGCTTGAAGAGCTGCACAGAGTACTCACATCAGCTGTGGGAGGTTCAAATTCAAGATGTACAACTCTAAAATATTCTAGGCAGGAGAGTAAAAGGAGTTTTGCATTAATGAATAACAAATCATTCCTACTGGAAGTACATGTAATTTAATATAAAAAGACACACATTAAAAAAAACCAAAAACAATAGAAAATGGAATTATATTTCTGACTCCTGCCAGAATACATGAGTTATCTATGTTTTGAATGGTATGTAGATTCATAGTTCAGATATTACAGAATATAGGTGTAATGGTTAACATTTCTTTAGGAAGAGGAAGACTTAGCTTCCCTCTGGATACCTGAGTAAGCATGAACAGGGCATCTCCTTCTCAGCTGCAAACTGAAGGCTGGAAGAAGGCTTGAAAGCCTCAATCCAACAGAATGTTTAGAGTTCTGAATTTCAGCATGAAGGAAGTTCTTGAACTTCTACCATGGATGGTCTGCAGTCACACTCCAGTTCACATTATTTCTTCCTTGGACAACTGCCCAGGTTTGAGATGTTGTTCACAAGTTTAACCATAGTCAACAATCGTTTACTATCAATAGTTTAACATGATAGACATGGATGCAAGTGTAAGGAATGAAGTGGAGCTTTCTGATCTGTGTTGGTTTTGTTTAGTGGAGGGGGGGGGCTACCATGGCAGCTTCTGCAAAAAGCTGCTAGAAGTTTCCCGGTGCCCAGAGCGGATCTTGCTCTCTCCATTCTTTTAGTTTAAGTCTGAGGCCTTGTACAATCTCACTGCCTGCACACTATTAGCACCTCAATCTCCGACTAAGCTACTCCACAGAGTGTATAGGATTGCACAGGCTCAGTGATATAGTATAGAGCATTTCACCTGGATTCTGTTTCTGGAGAACCCGAGAGACTTGGCCATATGTACACAGAAATACTTGAGTTGGGCAGTTACTTGTGCCATCTTACTTAAAATAGAATCTCCCTAATTGATGAAGACAGAGATATGCACCTCTAGTGGGCAATTTGGCCCAATAAACTCCTAACTCACCTTGGAAAGGTCTGAAATCACCCTCCATTGACCATTAGAAGACTCCTAAAGAGACTATATTCCTAACTGAGGCATTTAAATTAAATGTCTAACATAAGATGTTTGAACTCTAGTCCAAAATCCAGGTAGAGCTGAGAGTCAAAAGTATCTCTGTCACACTCCACTTCCACAATCACAATAACCTTCTAAAATAGGACAGATCTGCTCAAGTGGCAATATCTGCATAGCAATAAAATTGATAGCAATAAAATTGATAGCAATAAATGTTCCAAGTGTACCTGGGTTGTGATGAAACTGAAATGTTTTATTATTAATTTAGCAAATAAAACTGCTTATCTTCCAGTCAAATTAGGGGAGGGGAATAGCCAGAGACCTTGAAAAGTGTGCTTTTTATTATAAAAATATCTTCACTTATAAATTCTGTCCATCTTAAAGCAATTGGATATACTTTACTGAACTTCTCAAATAAAGATTTGTTTTTTTTTTCTGAAAATGACTGAAATAATTTCTGCTTCATTTTTTTTTTTTGCTGCATTTATTTTCTTCACAACTACTAGACTGGTGGCAACTCACTTGTCACATTGCTGAATGATTATAATCAACTGATAATTGAGGCTTTGTGCTAGTTACCCTTTGCAAATTCAATTTCTTTAGCTAGACTGGAATCATTACAGACAGATTTACAAATCTGTATTACATGCTAATTACTAATACCAGAAAATAATAACTAAAATATTGTCCTGAATAAACTGGATGTTAAACATGCATAGAATGCATAAATAAATTTCTCTGTTGTTCTCCTTGTCTCTATTTTATGTGAAAGTATTTATACACTATTCAATCACATCATACAATTCCTACATTTAACCAAGTTGTGTGTTTTGAGTTTGTTTTTACAAATGTTGGGGTGTTCTTGACATATTAAAAAGAAGAAAGACTTTAGAGGAGCACTCAACAGTACTATGTAAAGACTGGAAAGTTCTCAGATTGTTTATTTCTGCATTCTCACAGAAGCTAATCACTGGCACCTAATTGTGATTGCAATCACATTTTAATGATATTCCTTATTCTTCCTAATCTTTTGGTTTATAATTCTCAAACCATCTAGTGAATTTTAAAAGATAGACAGAGAAGTAAAGAGACTCAGTTTGGATGTGCAATTGGCAAAAGGGAGAGTCAATTATCTCAGATTATTATCACAGACATGCTACACCTGGTAGTGACTGTGCCTGTTTGTCCAGAAATACCTATCAAATAAATAATTAAAAATCAAGTGTTGGCAGATGTGGATCTTGCCTCTCCTGGTTGCTTTCTCCTGATGTACAGGATTTTATTTCCATTTAATTTCTGATTTTTTTTTTTTTAACAATATCTTGAATGTTCAAAACGTGGTATGCACAATACATGGAAAAATTCCTAGGAAAATTAGACATCTGTGTGTTTATTTAGAGTTTCCCACTTGTACTGGTTTAAGGTCTACTAAAATCATGTAGAAAGTAAAAACAATCTATATTCTTGTTGTGCACTTACAGTCCTGAAGGAAAACCTTCTGGGATTGTCTGCAGATCGCTTCATCTCAGAAGAAGAATGTGCTTCCTAACAGTTGCTTGTTCTGTATGCATGATCAAGCAACAGTCAATGGTTTCCTGTGCCTCATTAGCTGTGGTGACAGGAAGAAGTATGATTCTCCCAAAACACTTGCCCTTCCTCCAAACTATGGTAACACTGCATGGAGGAAACACTGAGAAACGTGAATTACTGGGATTTTTTTTTTTAATAGAAATTATGAATCAGCAAAAAATTACCAAATTATTGTGAAATTATTGTCAAATTCTTGACAAGAAATTAAGTCACATTATTGTAAGCTTGAGCTTTTAATATGCATATTGTTACCTTCTGTCATTATAGAATCATAGAATCATAGAATGGTTAGGGTTGGAAGGGACCTTCAAAGATCATCTAGTCCAACCACCCTGCAAGGAGCAGGGACATCCCCAACTAGATCAGGTTGCTCAGAGCCTCATCCAGCCTGGCCTTGAACGTTTCCAGGGATGGGGCTTCCACCACATCTCTGGGCAACCTGTTCCAGTGTTCTACAACCCTCACTGTAAATTTTTTTTTCCTAATATCTAATCTAAATCTACCTCCCTCTATTTTAAAACTGTTACCCCTACTCTTGTCACAACAGGCCTCACCGAACAGTCTCTCCCCATCTTTCTTGTAGGCCCCCTTGAGGTACTGGAAGACCGCTATAAGGTCTCCCCAGAGCCTCTTTTTCATTAAATGGAAGGAAGGATTTATTTCAGTGGGACGGATGCTAATTTTAAATTGGTTTTAGTTAGAAAAATATGACACAACCTTTTAAAAAAATATCCTGATGAAGGAGATTCTTAAATGCTGCATTGTAACTCTGTATGCATATAGACCAGAATTTCCTTAAATATCTTGTTTAATGTTGTGTATTTTAAACTGTGGGGGGAAAATGCAAGAATGAAACTTGGTTTTCTGTTGAAGCGGTGAGACCTATGGATGTTAAAAGGGGAATCAGAAGATATATTTAAGTTTCATACCTTTTTTTTTTTTCTGAGTTGTTTATGTAGTTGTAGTCAAGTTACTCTTTCTCTCCATAGTTTTGCTACCATTTCTACCATTTCTCTGTTTTCACCATACCTGCTAAGATTCCTATAATCATGAATAATGTGTTTAAAACAAGTGAGCTGGTGTGTACCTTGAAATATTCTCTCTATTGACTGTAAAGAAAAACTTTTTCATTAAGATGTGACAGCTATGCTAAATTCTGCCCAGGCAGTTTCAGTCCTTGTCCCTAAACTAATATTTTCCAGTTTAAACACTTCTTTCTCCTACACCTCACAAAATGAAATATGGAAGTATGGTAATACAACAACCGTAAAAGTTACTGCAGTCTAATGCAGCACAATTTTTCATAATTGTGAAAGATATACTTATTTCTAACCTTGAAAGTTTCTAAGATAACAGACTTAAACTTCTGACAACCTCAGGACCTCTACTGAAAGTTCCAGTTACTGTAAAGTTTCCCCCTCCAGAAAACATACAGCTAACAGACAATGTATCTAGTTCATAGATGAACTATCAAAACAAATTAGTCTCCTAAAATTCTTTGTTAAATGCTATAGTGTATATTTACACAGAATTTTCTTGGGTTTTTTTTTGTGGGAAATGAGAAATGTGTTCTACACAGAACACATGACAGTACCGTATCATACAGAGATTTTTTACTGGTATTTACTCACAATAAACCATGTAATACATACACTTTCCACTCAGTCTTTCAGTTTATCATTTGGAATTCTATGTTACATTCTAACAATGTTTCTATGAAGTAATTATGATTTCTATAATTAGATTTATTTTTCTTTATATATATAGTAACTTTTTTCCCTCCATATATATATCTCTATATCTATATCTATATCTATATATCTATTGGCATACACATTTATATAAAACTATAGATTATTCTGGCCAGATAGTTTGAGCCCTTCAGTCAAATGTATGTGCCTAAATTAAACCTTACTTTGAAGGTAAACAACAATATAGATGTGCACATATTTTTGAAAAGATTGACAACCTAGAATTTCTCATTATAGGCTGTAGCTGTCTGTCTTTTTAGAAAGTCAATTAGCTGCCTTAATTAAGTGTCTTAATAGAGGCCTAGAAGCCTAATATTAAGAACTCATTTAAAAAATACTTGGCTATGCATTTAATTAAAACCTTAAATTGTAATGTCTGTAACATACGTACTAGGGTCTTTTTGTTTCATGTACTCAGTCTGTAAATACTCAATAAATGCATATGTTAGATATTTTCTGAGAAATAATATCCATATTATATTGTGAATGCCAGACTAATTTTTTAAACAGGATGCAGTCTACCACACGTTACTGAAAACACTTCTAGTCATTAGAATTATTTTGTGTCCTGTCACGTAGTCTTCCATTGGCTAAAAAATGCACTGCTCAATTACAGCAGACTGAACTGAAGTCAATAGGCTGAATTTTTCCAACTTTCTCATACTTAGTGGTGTATTACATTAAACTAGGCATAATAAATCTAGTTGTAAATCAAATTAGTAGCAAACACAAACAAGTGATAGAATTTTTTTTTTTTTTTCAGTAAAAGTAACCAGGAAGAGTGGGTTTGTTTGTACCGCTGTGTTTAACTACTTAAGGAATTCTTAACTGCAAAGTTGCATTTAACTGCATAAACCACAGATGATACAGTCTCAGCCTGGTTTTTTTTCAGTCCAGTGAACATGTATGACAGCAGTAATGGCAGAGACATCTCCCACCTCTTCTAAATCTTTTTTGATTTAACAGCTATTACTTATTTTGTGAGGAATAGGTAAATTATTTACTTCCAGGGTAATCTAACAAACAATTCCAAATTTTGAAGAATGTATTTTCTTTTTAAATGTCTAGCTTGTAAGAAACTAAAATAATGAATTAAATAACCAGGAGCTGTATTGCTATGGAATTATAGGAGCAGAAAATAGGAAAAAAAAAAAAAAAGAACAATTATTCTTTTTTTTTTTTTTGGAGGAGCCATTATTAATGTCCTTGCAATATACACTGTCCTTCCCAGCTGCAGCTACCCTTTATCTTTCACTCTCTCTGCTTAACTTTATGTCTGGCTGCAAAAGGGCTTCAGTTACTCAGAATAAACTTCCGAACAAAGAGAAAGTCAGGCAAAAGAAGTCTGGCCAGCAGGTCAAGGGAGGTGATTCTGCCCCTCTACTCTGCTCTTATGAGATGCCACCTGTAGTACTGCATCCAGCTCTGGAGCCCGCAACATAAGATATAACATGCACTTGTTGGAGCGAGTCCAGAGGAGGGCCACGAAGATGACCAGAGGGCTGGAGCACCTCACCTATGAGAACAGGCTGAGAAAGTTGGGGCTGTTCAGCCTGGAGAAGAGAATGCTCTGGGGAGACCTCATAGCAGCCTTCCAGTACATAAAGGGGGCCTACAGGAAAGATGGGGAGAAACTCTTTAGCAGGCCCTGTTGTGATAGGACAAGGGGTCATGATTTTAAAATAGACGGAAGCAGATTCAGACTGGACATAAGGAAAATATTTTTTACAGTGAGGGTGTTGAAACACTGAAACAGGGTGCCCAGAGAGGTGGTAGATGCCCCATCCCTGGAAGCATTCAAAGCCAGATTGAATTGGGCTCTGAGCAACCTGATCTGGTTGGAATGTCCCTGCTTCTTGCAGGGGGATTGGACTAGATGTCCTTTAAAGGTCCTTTCCAACCCTAACTGTTCTGTGATTCTATGATATTTGAAAGTCATACATAAAGCAGCTGTGCTTTTTCTCTGCCTCTTACCCACCAGTTGGACAAGACCTGGGTCTGAATGAGCCTCAAGTACCCAGAGTGCTTGCATAGAGGCAGGCTGATTTCTAGTACTGTTAGGGTCCTGGAGAGTGCTACTGGGGCAGTGAGCCTGAGAGCTAGTCAAAGGAGGAAAAAAAGTGGATAATGGTGGATGTGGGAGCACAGGGAACAGCTTCAGGACTTCATGCACGCACACGCACCTTCCTCTTCACCCTTCCCTCTGACAGGAGGTAGTAGTGAGAGCTGGCAGAACTGAGGATCTTTTTTTTTTGCCTTTTTTGACTTGCTTGGCTTCAAGTGCCTTTTCTTTTTTTTTTTTTTTTTTATTTTCTGCTGCCTTTCTTGTGTTGCTGAGGGTACAGCTTTTAAATATAATGATAATTTTCTTTACAAATAATTTTGATTGATAAAGACATAGATAATAGTACTGTTTCAGCTGTTACAATATAACAGCATGAGAGCAGCAACAGTAAAGTTCTTTACAAGGCCACTGATGTAGCAGGAAAGGAGAGGATTTTTTTTGTTCAGCATCCCTGAAAAGACTTGGCTGACCTTTCCCACTACACTAGTGGTAAATGTAATGGGAATTTTTAAGGGCACTCTTCTCTTTGTTCCACAGAGGTTAACTACTGGTCACCTCCTTATGCTGTCACCTCTTTCTACTCCACAGTTGCTAACTATTCTTTTCTCTCAAGTGGTCTGATTTATTACTGTAACTACATTATTCTCAGAGCAACTGTAACTGGTATTTAATTTGGATTTTCTTGGTTGTTGTCAGACCTAATGAAAGGATTCTGAATATGTGAGTGAATATGCATGCATATGTGTATACATTGTCAAAAATCTGTCAGCTAGAAACTACCAACAACTGAGAAAGTTAGGCATAATTCTAGTACCTTGTGTTTGCATATTGTCTGTTTATGTATCCATCTATCTATCTGATCTCCTTTCTGTCAGGCTAGCATACAATAACCTTCAACATCTACATGCTTCACAGTGCTCTTGGTGACAAATTGTGAAGTGTTGTAAGTTACTATTTTTCTTGATACCTTGCATAAAACTGTTATATTTGGTTCTTCATATTGTATAGTTTTCCCTTTGATTTTCTCAAGCCATAGAAACAGCACTGGAAACTTTCTGTTTCAGATGAATTAAAATTGCATGTAATATATCCATGTATGTGGCAGCATAGCATAGCAGAATAGTGGAGTTTTTCTGGAAAACACTGCTAGAATGACACAGGAGGACACAAGAGGCATAAATTATCAATTAGTTACATAAACAATTGACATTTTATAGAACTCATTTTGAAAAATGCATCACTTTCTTTTTATATACGTCTTAAGACAAAGAAAAGAATGTATGCATACTGTGCTGTGAGATATTCACACATAAGGTCATGCTCCTATATAAAACTGAAATAAGATTAAATTAGTAATTGTTCTTTTTCCCCCATTACAGATGGGAATAACTTCTACGAAAACACTTTTTTTTTTTTTTTTGTCAAATGAGAAAGCAAAACAAAGAAAATATATGAATGAAAACCATTCTAGGCAGGTACACTCCAGTATGTACAGAACTGGTCCTTTTCCAGAGTAGAAAATCTGAGAGCATAGCTACATAATACTTGTGAGTACTGTACAGATGTTCCTAAGCCAGGACTCAAAGAGAGCTCTGACACAGTAGAGTCTTTGCCGTATGCCCAAGCTAATTAGCAAGGCTGAAAGGCAGATCACGCAGTCTGAATCCAGTGAGGTGTGTATACCGCCATACAGCTTCTGGGATCAGGTCAGTGTATCTGCATATTGCTGTCCCAGCAATGTTGGACTGTGGTTGTGTGTGAAAAAAAAAACAAACCAAAACAAAACAAATCAGAACAAAACAAAAAACCAAAACCCAATACTTAAAACAGAGGCAGCGGGCAAGTTCAGCATTGAACTGGTGATCATTTACATTGCCATACTGATGGCACTACTCTTGATGGCATGGCATTGGCCATTGTCTATCACCACCCTGGAATAATGTCCAGATCTGGTTCAGGAGAGTTCTCTGCCTACAGGTAATATGGATAACATTGTGCCAGGCCTTAAACAATCTTCCAACAAAACAGGCTTATGTCATCAGACATCTATCCTTGTCCCAAAGCATAGCACGCATAGCTGTGATTTCATGTTATACAAAACCAGCCCACATATTAAATCAGGCACTTTGAATGGAAAAACAAGGTGTATGAAATATAGGAATTATATTTTAAACCAACATCTAGTCAAGGTCCAAATGCTCTGGTGTGGTCATCATCAATTTCTGCTGCTTGGCTTCAAGGCCAAATAATAGTCCCTGGCTCTATTTATTTAGCAGCACTGACAGATACACATCATGATAAAAAAAGCAAATAAGGTGCAATGTGGCAAAGCTTCTGTTTAAACTTTAATATATGTTTAATGAGTTTAAAAGCAATTACTGCAGACAAACTAAATTTAACAGGATAGAAAAGTCACTTTAAGCTGGAATGTACACTACCCTTCCTGTCATATGGCAAATTTAACATTGTTCTAAGACATTTTTAAAAGAGTGATTTAGATTTAGTTGAGACCTAAAGATTTCTGTCAGGAAAGGAGAGAGTAATATCCCAGTGGGGGTTTTTTTAGACTGACATGACCTTATCAATTTCTACTGTCATTTGTAAAATGTTCAAGAAAATACATCTTCTAGAAACTTTACAGAAAAGACATTTGAGTTATAAAAAACACAGCTGAAAGTAGGTATTATAGGTTCTCCTCTCTACTGATCCACAAAGAATGGGTTGTTAAAGTCCTCAGCTGCCAAGTCATAGATTTTTAGTTCAAGGTTTTAACACAGGAGGTCTCCAGTTTGATGCTCATGTGTCACCCCAGCCTAAGGCTGTCATGAAGGCACATTTGTAAAAGTGTACAAAAGAGTGCAGAAAAAATTGCAATCTGAAGTAAAAACAAGTCAATCAATATTGTTTCAGAGAAAAAAGAAGACTGTAATAAGTCGTGAAGAATTAATATTAATTTACAACTGTGTGAAAACAAAACAGAGAAATCATACCTGATGCCATGACCTTCCAGCTGCATTGTTTGTTTTCAGAGCTATTTTCCTTCCTGAACTCTGTTGAGTTTTTATATATATATTTATTTATTTAGGAAAAGAATAATAACTTGTTTCTCATAGGAAATATGTTTCCAGTGTTTTTAGGGAAAACAATTGGTATTCTTTTACTCTTTGATTTCCGTTTGTGGACAATGGTGTTCTTTTTCTTGTTCCTTTCAAGCATTCTGTCATTTGCTGACTTGCCAAGAGTCCACAGAATGCTAGATAGAATCATAGAAGGTTAGAGTTGGAAGGGATCTTCAAAGATCATCTAGTCCAATCCCCCTGCAAGAAGCAGGGACATCCCTGACTAGATCAGGTCGCTCAGAGCCTCATCCAACCTGGCCTTGAACGTTTCCAGGGATGGGGCCTCCACCGCCTTTCTGGGCAACCTGTTCCAGTGTTCTCCAACTCGCATTGTAAAAAATTTTTTCATAATATCCAATCTAAATCTACGTCCCTCTATTTTAAAACCATTACCCCTCGTCCTATCACAACAGGCCATACTGAACAGCCTCTCCACATCTTTCTTGTAGGTGCCCTTGAGGTACTGGAAAACTGCTATAAGGTCTCCCCGGAGCCTCCTCTTTTCCAGGCTGAACAGCCCCAACTCTCTCAGCCTGTCCTCATAGGAGAGGTGCTCCAACTCTCTGATCATCTTCATGGCCCTCCTCTGGACCTTCTCCAACTGGTCCATGTCCTTCTTATGTTGGGGGCTCCAGAACTGGACACAGTACTACAGGTGGGTTCTCCTCTTGATGCAGCCCAGGATGTGGTTGGCCTTCTGGGCCACAAGAGCACATTGCCTGCTCATGTTGAGCTTCTCTTCCACCAGCACTCCCAAGTCCTTCTCCTCAGGGCTGCTCTCAATCCATTCTCTGCCCAGCCTGTATTTGTGCCTGGGATGGCATGACCCAGGTGCAGGATCTTGCACTTGGCCTGCTTGAACTTCATGAGGTTGGCATGGGCCCACCTCTCCAGCCTGTCAAGGTCCCTCTGGATGGCATCCCTTCCAGCGTGTCGACGGCACCACGCAGCTTGGTGTCATTGGCAAACTTGCTGAGGGTGCACTCTATCCCACTGTCCATGTCGCCGACAAAGATGTTGAACAGGGCCGGGCCCAGCACGCACCCCTGAGGGATGCTACTCATGACCAGTCTCCACATGGACATCGAGCCATTGACCACCACTCTCTGAGTTCAGCCATTCAGCCAACTCCTTATCCACTGAATGGTCCGTTCATCAAACCCATGTCTCTCTAGTTTAGAGAGAAGGATGTCGTGCGGGACAGTGTCAAAAGCTTTGCACAAGTCCATGTAGATGATATCCGTTGCTTGTCCCTTGTCCACCGATGCTGTCACCTTGTCATAGAAGGCGACAGATAGTTACTTATTTTCTTTGAAAAACTACACACGCTTAGGAAGAACAGTTTCAGCACAGAGGGTCATTTAAATTTTATTTTTTGTGGTTCATGGATTTAATTTAGAAGTAATTCTGTTCTGTTCGGGTCTTCTCTCTCTCTTTGGCAATTTCCTTTCATGATATATATTATATCTACATCAGTGTATTGATTTGCAGAATACCTCTGCTATTTGGAGGTGCACAGTCTTCATTTGCTGCTCACAGCCATGACAATGACTGGGATTTTATCACACCATCTGTTTGAAACTTAGAACTTACTTGAAGACTAGAGGAAAAATATGCTATCATCAGAGCTGAAATTTTTCTGGTCAAGTGAGTATCATTAAGATGTACGAGGCAGAACTTGACATATCATCTAGGATCCATTTTTCAGCAGTAGAAGCTAATTACACTGATATTACAAGTAAGCCTAGAGATTCCTAGAGAGAGTATATTTGATTGGTTTTCACTGGACAGCTTTTTGTAAGAAACTCTAATAGCTGATATTAAAGTAATGCTTCATAAGGTCTGCTGTACTGGGTAATAAATAAAAGGAAAATTCTGGTGCTTCTCTGAGAACAGAGTTTATTAAGAGAACTATTTGGAGAGAGATTTGAGCTTCAGTGAGAATTGCATTTTTGGGCTTAGTGACTAGCTGCTGCTGCTGCTGCTTGTCCCATACTCTACTCTCTTGCTACTTTGAATGCCATTAATTTACCTTGCTAGAGGAAAAGATCAGCTTAGTTAAATGTAGTCTATTATTCCAATTTTGTGACCAATATTTTATAGGTTATAATTTTTTGAAAATTAAAAGTCTTTTTAAGAAAATTTTATAAGTAATTTCTCTGTCTCAGTCTGAATAATTTTTACTTATGGAGAAATGTATTGTTTCATTTGCATTCAAAACCATATTATAAGCATTTCTGGAAATCACTGGTTTTTTTTCTCATGATTTCTGATGTGAAGTTTGGTTAAAAAAAGGTGGATAACATCTATGTTAAGGATAAGTTTCTGTATTTTTCCCCTACAGTAAATAACCCTGATAATCCGTGCAATATCCATTCTATATATATATATATAAAATCAGTTATAAATGAGTAATGAATGCCTATGTACGCAAAGACTTGCAAAATAAAGTTACACAAGCAACTTCAAATCTGTCATTTCTTATCATCTCAAAAACTGTTTCTGTGCCATCTGTAGTGTAGTAGCATGGTTTCTGGGGAAATCTGCACATATTTTTAACATACACTCGATAACTGAAAAGATTTATATTATATCTACAATAGGGACTTGGTAGACTCCTCATTTCTTTTTGAAACCTGGCTATCACTTACCCAAATTCTAGAGAAGGCATTCATGTCACTTACCTTTAAACATTTATACTGTAAGAATTTCTATCTGAGCTAGTCACTATATGCTCCTTTTATAGTTGTTCCTCAATAGAGACAGAGAGTAACTTTAGGTACATTTTATCTACTTTAGATGCTTATTTTGACATGACATGGATTATAGTCAGGAAGCAAATATTTTTTTCTCTATTAACTTGAAGTTTAGGATGACTAGCTCAGATACAGACATCTGCACTGTATATTGCTACACATGATACAAAGTCCACTGCAGGAAACTACTGAAGGAAACTTCTAGTCTGCCTTTGCACTTAAGAATCTCATTGCATAGATGTGCCTTGGAACAAGTTCTGTCTTCCTTGAGTATAAGGTAAACGCTTGCTTCTGTGGTTTAATCTAGAATGATGCAGTTATTTATGCATCCAGCTGCTATTATTAGCTTCAGTGTCTCTCCCCTTTTTATGTTTGCTGCTGATTGTGGAAGGAGGTAGTAAGTGTTCATTTACTAATTGTCTCTTATTAATAGACAATCCTATTAGGGAAGGAAAACAAGCATTTCACTTCCTCGATTTGTTCATTTTAATTTCCTCCTCATCAACACGTTGTCCTCGTCAGCCAAGGAAGACCTCCATACAGTTAAAACCAGGGAACTCCAAGACTATTCTTCTTGTTTTGTGCAAATCTATTTACATTGCCATGTGCACTTCTAGATGTAAAAATTTTGGTAAGGATGAGATATTTTGTTTTCTGGAGGCTTACCCTGAAAAAGCAAAGAGTCTGGAATGCACAGCAGCCACAAACTCCATGGTTCTTATTTGAAGCTGAGAGGGCTTAGCACTTCTCACTTCTCTCTTATGAGGACAGGCTGAGAGAGTTGGGGCTGTTCAGCCTGGAGAAGAGAAGGCTCCGGGGAAACCTGATAGCGGTCTTCCAATATCTCAAGGGGGCCTACAAGAAAGATGGGGAGAGGCTGTTCAGTAGGGCCTGTTGTGATAGGACAAGGAGTAATGGTTTTAAAATAGTGGGGGGTAGATTTAGATTGGAAATTAGGAAAAAATTTTTTACAATGCGAGTTATAGAACACTGGAACAGGTTGCCCTGAAAGGTGGTGGAAGCCCCATCCCTGGAAACATTCAAGGCCAGGCTGGATGAGGCTCTGAGCAACCTGATCTAGTTGGGGATGTCCCTGCTCCTTGCAGGGGGGTTGGACTAGATGACCTTTGAAGGTCCCTTCCAACCCTAACCATTATATGATTCTATGATTCTAAGATTCTGAACAGTTTGTGGTCTATTGTCTTTCAAAATCAGCTGCCCCACCTTCTGTGTACGGTGGCATTTTAAAAAATAATTTTAGGAACTGTGTCTTTAGGATCTTGAAATCTGTTATGGAATCTGAGTCGCATGACAGTGAAGAAGAAATGATAGTACTTTGAAACTGCAATTGCAATTTCTTTGAAATCCCAAGGTATTCAAGTTTTAATCCTAGAGGGAGTGGGGGAAGGTGTTAATATTACAAATGTAATAATGACTGCAGTCCTCCATTTGGAAAGGCAATATTGGCCCAGAGAGCTATCGGTGGGTCACTGATAATGGGTCATGGAGTAGTACTCAAACAGGTATAGTTCTAGTGTGAGAGGGGCTTCTGCACCCAAAGAGGCACTGGCAATCACAGTCTTTTTGGAAAGTCTTGTTAGAGGTCATTTGGGGTTTACTTGCAGTTTCCAGTCATATAATAAGTTTTGCTTTTTTTTTATCACAGCAGTCACGTTTTGCTGAACTGTCTTAGAGGCGAGTAACCAGAAGTCTCTTTCTCATGTTTTACTCAATACTGCTGCGATAGAGACATCATTCTTGCCATGTGACAGGATGATCTATGTAAATGGAGGAGAATTGCTGAAAAGAGGGACTTGGAACTTTCAGAGGCAGGGAGAGAAGGACACTTCTGCATGTCCAGGTATCTTTCTGTAGAGAGGAAAGGATGCCTAGAGAAGTGCTGACCAGCTGGATTCATTTGCTAGATAGACACTAGAGCTTGGTTCAGAAAATGGATCAACAATGTTAAAGGCCACACACTTTCACTAAATACCTCTTGCCTCTGGGAAATACTTCAGTTTGAAAAGAACAACTTTTGCAAGGAAGTACATTTTATATACAGTGTTATAATCTGTTCCATATTTTAGTGGAGTTTCAGTGGCAGGCCAATAAATGTTCAAGTGATAACAAGCATGATAGCTATTATTTTTTGTTGTTGTTGTTTTTTGTTGTTTGTTTTTTTTTTAATGATAGACATACACCTTGGCATTGAAGAGATTTTAATATACATTCCAACAAAGAAAGAATTCATCTGAGAAGAAAGGGACTAATCAGGTTAAGGAGTTGATTTACTACTACATTATAAATTAATAAAGTGAAGTAAAGAGATTCACATAAAATATATTCATGAATATTTTTTTTTTTTGAGATTCTAGATGCCAGAAGCTCCCTGTGCATCTTCGTCAACATAATTGGAACTGGAACTTATTTAGCACTATTCAATATCCTTTAATAGAACTGATTATTATTTCAGTCTAAGACTTATTCAGCACAGTAGGGAGGTCTAACATAGCATAGGCTCAGACCATTAAGGTTCCATGGCTAAGATACTCATTTTAGGACTTGTGTAATATTTTAATTTAATATTTACCAGAATTTACAGTGAAAGTAAAAAAAAAGTATTGGCCTAAGGAGTTTATTTACTATTCTTTTTAGAGATTCTGTTAGAAATATAATAAAGATAGGAAAAATTTTTTCATCTTTTTTTTAATGGAGATTAATTAGAGGATTTTTAAATTATTATTTTATGACAACTGTCAAGTATGCATATAAATCTGTTAAACAGAAAACCTTTTAAAGCCACATTTCAAATATACAGGCCCAGACCATGGGTGGTGACACAAGAAGAAATGGTAAAAACAGAATTCCTCCGATTGCTTCTCAAACACATGGTCTTTCTCAGAAATCTAAGGGATTCTGATTTCTGGTGCACATTAATCCTTTCTTGTTTCTTGTTCTGAGCTTCATTCTGTGGGACCAAGCATATAAATGTTCTTTGGTCCTCATTCTCCTGGAAATACATACTGAAGTTCCAGAAGATGATGCTCCTTCCTCCATTTAAAGCTGTAGAAGAGACTTCAAAGACTTCCAGTGTTCTTGGGGCAGTGAGGCTGATTGCCTAACTGTAAGTGCTATAACATTTAATACTGTAACAAGGAAATTAAAGGGATGCATTCTGTGAGGTGACAAGTGGTTTTAACTCTAAACTCAGTAGGAACAGAAGAGAGTCAGCACATTTGGGTCATGTCCCGAGAAAAACTCTGCCGCGCTTCAGTTTCTCATACGAGTAGAAAAACTGTAAATAAAATGCAATGAAGTGAATTTAATCTAATAATAACAATGGATAGCAATCAGAAATGTTCCATAGTAAAAGCAATGAGATTCTCATGGAAATGGATTGAGAATCGCATCTCATTTGAGTTCTCCGCCAAACCTGTACTAACAAAGCAGAAAGCACAACACAAATACCATAAGCAGCTGAATGAGGTACAGATGCCTTTTTCTAATTATGTGAACCTATTTCAAGCTCCTGCATTGACTGAAGAAAAAAATTTGTACATCAGCACAGTAGCTATTTGTCACTATACCTTCAGGAAAAAAAAGAAAATCTGAGTGGTGTAATTTACCAATAAAAGAACATCCTTTTTTTTTTTTTGTCCAGTGAAACATTTCTTATGTTATTACTGAAACTTCCTTGGTAAAATTTTGCATCCATTGTCATCTGTATGCACACAATGACTTTCAGTTAACCATATAAAATTATGTTTCTCCAGTGGGTACTTTTGGAAACCTTTGTTTCATTGAGCTGTTTGGTTTATTTTGGTCTGTTTTCTTTCTTTCTTTTCTTTTTAGTTTCCAGGAAATACTCTGCATTGTCGGTGAAGATACTTGCTGTTTTTCTTGAATTAAAAAAAAAAAAAACACCTTTTTTTTTGTTGTTGGATAATGCATAAAATTACTCTTCAAGCTCCTTTTCCATAATTATTCTCAATTTCTAATACAGGAGTATGTGACTTATGGCCTAGGTACTGTATACAGCTCCCAGGATAATTTGTTTCATTCAGTTTGTGGTATTATAAGCCTGTCTCCTAGCTCATATTTTTGCATCCTGTGTTCAATATTATAGCTGATATATGTTTGATCACAGAGTGACAGAGGATGTGGCATTCCTAGTATCAGTCACATTCTTTCTCGTGGACTTCTGCAGTTTTTGCTGTTCACTTTCAGGAACTTTATCCAACTTGGGTAAGGAGTAGCAAACACATACATTATGTGTATAAAGTCAGCTATATACTGTGGATACTAAATATCTAGTCTTGTAGAGAGAGAGAGCAATACTCAGACTCTCTCTCTCACAGAAATGGATATGTGGGAGGGGAGAATGCAAAGCCTGTTTTAATGTGTTTGTTCTGTTTATAAAGTGGAAGGACCAGTTCTGTTAAACTACTTCTCACTCAGGAAAATAAGATTATAATGTCTTACTTCTCTGTTGTTTCTGGCTTTCACCTTTTTCCAGGCCTTACAACATTTAGCTCTTTCACTTGGAATCTACTTGTTTTATTTGCTGGAAAAGGAAAGCCTGAAAAAAGAAAATTACTGTTCAGAAACAGAATGGGAAATGTTATAAATGTTATACAGACTGTTTGTTTTTTTTTCTTTTTGGTCTTACATTGAATTACTTTACGTGATTCCGTGGTTATTTTTTGGTCTCAGTTATGATTTCTGAATGCTTGCAATAATCCCAACTTCCTTTCTAGACATATTCTAATCTATGTTTTTAAAGTGGCTTCACTCCTGCTTTCTGAACTCTTTCCTGGAGCATTTCATTTTTGCTACATTTTCTTCAATAATTCTACAATTAAAATGTGTTCGTGAACTTGTACTAGCTTCATCATGGTAAAATTTTTTGTCATGCAGTCATTGTCTACTCTTCATAGCTTCCTCTTTCTTTATTGCATTTTTCACTGCACTTTATTGTAATCAATCAGTACTACTGTCTTTCCCCATCCTATTCCATCACTTTAAGCCATTTTTCCTTCTCTCTCACTTGCCAACTGTATAAAACATCATTTGTCTTATCTCTTACCAAAAAAAAGTCATTTCCAGTCTTTCACTGGAAAAAGATTCCCCATGTCAGGGCATTTTCTTCTGTAATTTTTCTCTTTTATCACTAAAGAAAGCCTCACTACATGCATCCAAGGACTGTATGAGGGAAACTTCATGTGAATAAGGTCAATCAGTCAATGCTTTATCATATTCTTGGATTTCATATTCCTGTAAACTGAAGATGACTTTTAAAATTTTCAGAATATTTAGTCCATAATTTTAGTGGTAAGAAAAATAAGTCTTGTGTATCTTTGTATGGCTCATGTTTTAATTCTCTGAAATAAATTATTTTCTACTTAATGAAAGTGAAATACATTCAAAACAGGACTGCGAGTCACAAAGATTTCATAGAGAGGAGGGGAGGGGGGAGGAGATGAGAGGCGAGGCAAGGGTCTGGAAAAATCCTCCAATTGCTCTCCACCAACCAACCAATGCCCAGTCAGTACCCAAGAAATAGCAACACTGCCAACCTCCCTTCCCCGCAAGTTTTAGTGCTGAGCATGATGTCATATGGTATGGAATATCCCTTTGGTCAATTCGGGTCAGTTGCCCTGGCTGTATCCCCTCCTGACTTCTTGTGCACCCCCAGAGTACTTACTGTCAGGGCATAGTGAGAAAGAAAAAGCCTTGATGATGTACAAGCACAGCTCAACAACAACTAAAACATCAGGGTGTTAGCAACACTGTTTTTGTCACAAATAAAAAAAAAACAAAACAGAGCACCATACAAGCTGCTGTGAAAAAATTTAACTCTATCCCGGCCAAAACCAGTACAAAGTGTTAGTAATTCCATTGTAATATCTAGATTTTTTTTTTTTTGGCTTATGACAATCAAGCAGGTTTTCTTTAGGACTCAGATAAGACTATAGATTTATATGCAATCTGAGACATAACTTTATTTTAAAAAAACCCCTATTTTTTAACTTCTAATTTCAGTGCCTAGATTAACAAAAAAGACACAAATAGGAAGCTATTACACCTGTAGTTGCATGGAAGATTTCCATCATTAATTAATAAACATAAATACAGCTCCAGGTTTGCAAAATAACTAAGCAATAGATTGTGATCTGGAAACTGACAAGTACATTGGAAGTGATTAAGAAAAGAAGCAGGAGTGCTATAATGGATACTTGAGAGCACCCTTGCTATCTTCAGCCTTTGTGCCTCTCAATGTCGTGTCAGTGTCTGTGGGACCATTGGAAGGCATTGCTTACTGGGCAATTTCTACAGGTAAGAAAGGGGAAGTCTTCCTCAGACTGTTCCATCTGCATAGCCTGAGCAAGCTGTGGTCTTGCTATATCAAAAGCTATGCGCTCAGAGTATGTTTCCATAAAGCAAGCAAGGGTCCTGTAAATCTGTGATCTATAGGAGAACTCACATATCAAATGGAATACATAATTGCATTTTCTGGTTCTGATATTATTTAAATCATGTTCTAGAGCCCCAAAGCAGTACAGTGGAAAGCTGGCAAGTACTAAATGATAGGAAAGCATGGGACAGAGGGGTTTTGTTTTGGGTTTTTTTTTTTTTGAGGAAGAAGCGGTGTGTGGCTTTCTGCAGTTTGACTGTAGCTTATTTACAAAAAAAAAAATAAAAATGATATGACATGGAAGAAAGCATAAGGCTTTCCTCCTGCACCAGTCTTCAGGCAGGCACAAGAAAGATGTGGAAGATACAGGTTTTCTGAGATATCAGTCAGTTCTAGCCCCAGTACCACTTGCAGCTGCTCTGAATTGCACTGCTATTTTGTGTCTTTGACTTTGTGAAACATGGAGACTAATTCAGCATGCCACTGCCTATACTTGAGCCACCACCAATACAGGGGAAAGAAAGCAAGAGACAGAATCTTATATGGTGTAGCTATGTCTAGCCAGATTTACTCTTTTCTTGGGAATTATCCGTTGTGAATTTTTAGAGACAGTATAGCTGTAAGTGACACAAAATCAGTTGTTTAAATACATCCACTGATGTATTTAACATTACAAAAAAAATTGTCAGTTATACAATAAAGCAAAAGAATACAGCATATCAAATAAAATATTGGTTAGATAGTATTTAAGTACATATAGTTTTAAGTATGCTTACTGTCATCGAGCACAGTCTATTTATAAACCATTTGGATTATTTGGAATTAATTTTTTTACCTGCAATTTTTTTTTTATTTGCAGATTGTTGCAAAGGTTATTGGTCTAGTTGTCTTCATATTTGCTTTAATGCTAAGTAATAACTTTAAAAAAAACCAGACTGAGTATCACTGCATTGCATCACAACCAAAAACTGACCTGAAATAAACAGTCATCTTAAGCATATTGTGTGTGCAGGTATGTTCATACTGGGAATTATTTGTATGGATTTTTCTATTTTTTATTATCACAACCTTGGAATGCTGAGGCCTGGCTGCAGAAATGTTGAGAAATATATGCTCAGTTTTTAGCAAAGAATGGTATGTCCATGTGTCCAGCTAGGATGCTTGGTAGAGGTTTTTATATCATTCTTGGAAGAACATAGGATTATTAAATTTTAGTTTCCATACTAGAATTCTGTAAGAAATGCACACTAAATTCCAATCTTTATAACAAGCATTTCTGAAGAATCTATGTAAGTGGACTGTGATGCCATATAATTGAGATTCCATGTTTAGTGTCCCAACTTTGGAAAGAGAAAATAAAACAAGCACACACATACTATAATGAGATTGACTGAATAGCATGCAAAAGTTTGGAAAAATGCTGAAGAACAAAAAATGTGCAAGCAGCTAACTGAAAAATTGATTAATTGCAACATGAGCAAAAATAGGTTTACAAGCACATCAAGTCAATGTAAAATAATGTATTTTCTTGATATGATATCTGTCTTAAAGAGAAGAGATCTTTAGCAAAGATGTTTTTGATAAAATTTTGAACTTTTTTTAATGACCATGAAGATGTTCCCTAATGTAAGTCAGAAGGTGAAGAACTTGACCAAAAGGACACTTATTACTAATGAAATAGCAGACTGGAGGAAGAGGAAAGGTGTAGCTAGTTAAGCGTGAATTTGATGTTATGCTTTTACTGAACTTTCTTTATTAATTGTGGAAAAAAAAAAATAAATGAAATGCCCTGATGCCACAAAGACACTGTTACCACAGAGTTAGACTGGAATGAGTGGAATAGTACAGAATAATGTTCATGAAAGATGTTTGTTTATATCTTGTTTGTCTATTATTTGCATAACATGGAGTTTATTAATTTATCCTTTCCTTGTCTAGAATTCAGAACTCGTTTTGTGTGGGTGTGTATTTTCTATGGTATTACTGGGACAGCAATGAAGTGGATAAAGATTAATATAAATAAGTGCGAGGACTAACAGTACAAATTTTTCCACACCCAAGATGACGAACAGTAGAAGATGGGTATTTTGCTAGTTACATTGTCAGTTTGAACCACCAATGTGGACATGAAATAGGCAATTGTGACTGTCATAGTTCAGCCCTGATCAGGACCAGACTACGCAGTCTCTCTCTCACTCCCCCCACCCTCCGAGAGAGCAGGGAGAGAAAATATAAGGAAAAACAGCTCGAGGTTTGAGATAAGGACAGGGAGAAATCCTTAAAGTTACCGTCACGGGCAAAACAGACTCGACTTGGGGAAAACTATTCATTCATTACTAAAAACAGCAGGATAATGAGACAGAGAACAAGATTACCTCCCTCCACCCCTCCCTCTTCCCAAGCTTAACATTATCTCTACTACATTCCCCGCCACAAGCGGCACAGGGGGGAAGAGGGAATGGGGGTTGCAGTCAGTTCATCATACGTTGTTTCACGCTGCTGCTTCATGGTCGGGGGAAGAACTCCTCACATTCCTCCCCTGCTCCATCGTGGGGTCCCACCCCTACGCCACAGTCCTTCGTGGAACTGCTCCAGCGTGGGTCATCTCTTCCACGGAGTGCAGTCCGTCCAGAACGGCTGCCCCAGCGGGCCCTCCATGGGCCACAGCCTCCTTCAGGCATCCACCTCCCCTGGTACGGGGTCCTTCACGGGCTCCAAGTGGATTTCTGCTCCTCTGTGGTCCTCCATGGGCTGCAGGGGGACAACCTGCTCCACCATGGTCATCACCACAGGCTGCAGGGGAATCTTGGCCAGGAGCCGCATTACTCCTCCCCCTCACTTCTGAACTGACCTTGGCGTCTGCAGCCGTTCCTCACAACAGGCTGGTAGATGTCTCTCAGGATCTTTTTACATCTCATTCACTTCTCATCTCCTCTCCACTTCTTGCAGCCGGGCCAGACTGATTCGGGCCCAGTTGGCTGCCTGGCGAGAGGCCAGAGGGTGAGGCCTGCAAGGCCCATGAGGCCTGCGCCTTCCCCTCTGCACCTCTGCCCCCACTCATCTTCTTCACATCTTCTCTTTTTTTTTTTTTCTGTTTTCCCCTTCTTAAATACGTTATCGCAGAGGCTTTATCACGGAACATTGTGCTACCAATCGGCTCGGCCTTGGCCAGCAGCAGGTCTGCCCTAGGCCCGGCCGAGTCCCCTGAACAAAGGGGAGCAACTTCTAGCAGTTTCCTACAGAAGCTACCACCTTAGGCCCCCCCTCACTAACAAAACCACGACAGTGACTCTAGAGTGCATCAGGCAAGGTATTTTCATCTTATTTTAATGCCGTTTTACAGAGCCTAGGATATTTTTCATCTGTAACAATTTGTAAGAATTTGTTGAAAGATTGTCGTCCTGACATCAGTTCACAGTACATCTTACAGAAGGACTACTACAGCAAATAAAAAACGGGAAGATGCTAACTCACTGAATAGACTAAGTGAGCTTAGCAAACTGTAGACTGAGAGAATGTAGGACTGCTCTCTGAGAGTATATCACAGAAGCCAATATCAGATAAAAGTTAGGAAAAAGTATGTGAGCCCAAAATACAAAGATAGAAGACAAACTTAAGCAAAAGAAAAACAGAGTTTAAAATGGATACAATTTAATTTATATTGAAAATTAGTAGATTTCTAACTATTGAAAGTCTGAAGTAGTAGAATATATTCCAATAAGAATATTAGGAGCAAACTCAATAAATATTTTTTTAAAGTAGAAGTGTTAAAGTTAAGAAAGTTACGTAGTCACCTGCACTGGCAAGGCATTTGACTAGATGACTCAGGAGATTCCTCTTCTACGTTTTAGTCAGATTTCTGAGCTCCTCATATCCCTGCTGTGTCCTCATGTGCTGTATCAAGCACTGTCATCAGTTGGGTACAACCCATAGGGTCCAGCTGCCACACTTCTGAACCGTTAAAAAGGTGCAAGGCCACATTAGACCTGGAATCTGTGCACAGTCACAAAGGTCTCCTACCTTTTTATACTTTGAAATATTGGAATATGCTTTTTTTTTTACTTCCTTAAGACAGAAAATAAAGTGACAGCTATAAAATAAATTAAATGTAGAAATAAAACCTTAAGAATTACATACAAACTACATGAGGTGGAATTTATTTTGTAAAATACTTGTGTTAATTAATATATGCATTCGTACAATCTTACTCTTTTTATTTTCTGTTTTTATTCTTCTATTCCTCCTAACAGCTACTGCAATAATAAAAAAACCCCTCTTTAACCATGTTTACATATTCATTAATGAAAAAAAAAAGAAAAAAGAAATCACAAAATGTATTTGTGGAAACTGATTTGTCTCTGTAATTTTTGTAGACAGAATTAATGCAAAAATATTTGAGATCAAAACAAAGTTTGAATTTTTATTCAGAGTGCTGTTTAAAATATTTAGTCCAATGTATATAGATAAGTTAAAATAGCCACTCAAAATTATTATTTTTTAAAAAAACTAAAATTTCATTTATAGAAACTTCTAACAGCAGTGATGAAACCAAACAAGAACCCAAAGGAATATGCAGCAGTTCTGAAAGAAAGAGAATTACTTTTGTTTCTCTCTTAGAGATGAAGTGTGGCATGGAGAAGTTACATGATTTGTAAGAGGTCACTCTACAGTCTGGTAGAGATGCAATCTTGGCTTTCTGACTGCTGTTAACACAAATAAAATTTACTTTGATAATGCAAGCTCATTTCTAGTGTGCAGAAGGTTGGCTAATAATGAATCATAAAATCATTGCTCATCAAGTATTGCTGGAAATCACTGCTAGTGGGTTTGCAGGTTAATATTTAGGACCATTGTAAGAAGCATAAGTTTTTCACTTTGTAGCAAAAAGAGATGGATTACCATTGTTCTTTTTACATTCAATTTTTAACAGATATTAGAATGAAGGAAAAACAGATAGAAAATAATAATAATATTTTAAATAAAAGCCATAAGATTAATGTGATTAGCCTGATATAACATCTACGGACAGAAAAAATAATTCTGAAAGTCAAACACTTTGAATATTTCCTTTGATTTTTTTTTTTAATAGCAAAATCTTTGTCAGTTTTGTAAATTTAGTAAGCATTCACTTATCTTTAAGCAAGTGGATGTTGTGAAAAAACCTGCTCTCTCTTTATTTTCTGTTTATTTCTCATTTGATAGTTTCTAAATACCAAACTAAGATCTAAGTAGAGGAAGACTAGTAACTGATCAGATTGTGATGGAATGGAAATAAAAGACAATTTACTAGGTAAATGATTTGTTGTAAATTATTTGCTTAGATACTCAACATCTTCTGAGTGATGTGCAGGCATTCAAAACCACAATATATGAATTCCTGAGATGTGTGTGTGGGACGCTTCCAATTTTTAAACATGAGAGCAACAAAGAATATCCACATTTATTAATAGTTCATAATGTAATTATTGGATTAATGAATTTTATAATCAATGTCAAACCCTCTGATGATGAAAAAGAGAAAATTTGGAAAGATGGAGCCCTAAAAATAGTCTTCTATGTTAAATTACTGTTATAAACCCAAATGCTTGGGTTCTCTGCATTTTAAAGACATTTTACAAGCCATGCATTTTGTTGCTTAAAATCTTTGCAAGGTTAAGTAGTAAATATTTTTTTCAGATATCCTATCTTCCATATGGATGTTGTTCTTTTGAATTTTTATTGAAATTCAAATTTGAAAACAAATGCCTGAGATAGATAGATAGATAGCCTGCTGTACTTCACTATTCTTCTTAGATTTCAAAAAAATTCAAAAGATAGGTGGTGAAATATTACATAGCTATGTAGCCTTTCAATAAAGCTCTTGTAATGTAAATTTTACCTCGGATTTATCCTGAATCCACATAATGAAAGACAGAGGTTCTGTGCAAGAGAATAATGAAAAGTAAAGAAAGTGAGCATAATCCAGATAGAGTTCATAATGTAATTGTACCAAGGCAAATGTCTTAGCATGATGTGAATTTAAAATCCAAACCAAGTGAAGGTCATTTTTAAGTTCTAGACATTCCTTAAAAATATTGCAATCTCTATGGATGATGTAGTGAAACATATATAAAGCTGTGACTTCTTATTTTATTTGATTGTGTTTTTTAGTTTCAGCTAAATACTACATGAAATATTCCCTTCCATAATTTTTATTAGTCTTATTACTAACTTTCAGTTTCTTAACAATCATAAAGATTACACAAAATTAACTTAAATTTATTCAGGAAGCAGCTATGTAAAATCAAATTTTATCATGTTTATATATTCCCCTTTCCATCATTGTAGTTTAAAGAAAAAGAAAAAATATATTATTCATACACTTTTCATACATTCCTGTCCTGTCTGTATGTATATATATATATGTATACATGCACGTGTATGTATGTATGTGTGTTACTAAAAGGCTAGATGTTTTGGTTTTTGGTAAGAAATGCAAGCCATATTGATACAATCTATAGTCATTTATAAAACAATTATGTTGTAATGATTTCTAAAATAAATTGAGTCATTAGTCATATTTATTATTACTTATTACTATTACTATTATTTTCCAGTTCAAAAGATACCCCTCACAGAATTATGAAATTACATAAACTGATACAGGTGGCATTTGAACAGGTCACGTTAGATTATAAGTTAAATCCTACTTAGCAAGTTTTCATTATGAATTAACCATAGTGAAGTTTGAAATATGAGACGATTGCTTGAAATGCAAAGCATAATTTACAAAGAGATGTACACTTACATTGTATTACTGGAGAAATGCAGCTACAGTCTGTGCTATAACCCAATGGGACTACAAAATAGAAGGTTTAGTATTGAGAAAGGTAGCTTGAGAGCAGGTAACATTGGATATTTTGGCAATAATGAAGCATTTGCTGTGTGCTTTGCAGGATAGCTATACTAGAGTTTGAGCCTAAAAAAAAAAAAGAAATAAAAACGGCAGTAGCCACTGAAGAATTTCAGTCTATATAATTTTACCTGATAAGCCAAATATTTTGTTGTCAGTTTAATTAGGAAGTTTTGATCACAGAAAAAAAAAAAAAGTATTTTAATGCCCTTGTTCTGGAATAAAGAAAAAATTCCTTTCTAATAAATATTAGATTTTTGAAAACAAACGAACAAAGAAATCATTTCATTTCTGAAAACAAAATCTACTCAGATACTTGCAAGGATAATTGGCAGAACTTGATTTTTTTTTTTAGTTCATTTTAGATTCACCTGAAACAAAAAAAAAAGATTTCAGATTTTTAAAATATTCATGGACCAAAAAGCTACCAAATAAACTGTCTTCCCTTCACATTTCATAGTCTGCATCAGTGCTCAATTTGAATAATGGTGTATTAATAAGTTCACTAGCTATTGCTAAATGGCCTGAGGATTAAAATGATGAATGTGAAAAGTCCGAGCAGAGTTCATTTTTTTTTAATTATGGAAATTATCTATTCCAGAAAGTGTATTTTCTTTTTTTCTACTTTACATACTTTATGCTGCAGTGGAAATGTTCGTTAATTGGCATGGGTGCTCTCTGAGATGTGTATGCTGTTGCTATACCAATTGCCACCTGAGAAAGGCTGTTACTAGGTTTTATATAAGCCTTTTTGTAAGAGACTAGCTTTTGATACTGATTGTCTTGTGTGTCTTTTCTGATGAAAGGGAGGCTAACTTGTTTTTAAACAAGACAGCTATCTGAAAAGAGACAAGAAACAGTAAAAGCCTAAACTCTTGATAATGTGTGACACGTGCAGACATATTGTTTAAAAAAAAAAAAAGTACAAATATTTGTCTTGTGAGACATTTCAGCTTTTTTAAACTAAAACAAGGTTAGCAAGTATCTGAGACTATATAAATTTGGAAAAGTATAAATCCATATGCTTTGTAAGAAGATACACTTTATTATGGCAAAGAAAAATGTGTTGATCTACAGTCTAGTGATTAGACCATTTGTCAAATACTGTTACTGTTTGCGATAACATTTACAGGTCATGCACACAAGTTTTCAGCTCCTATTGGAATCAGGCCTGTGAAATGGAATTTATCCCACTGAATTCAGGAGATTGATTGAAATTTTTAACTTTGGCAAATTCGGCTAAACTTTTCTAAATGTCCTCCCTTTGCTCCACCTTTCAAAATGCAATATTATTGCCAAAATGAAAAAGAACAGCATAGCATAGCATAGCATAGCATAGAACAGAATAATGCTGTAACACATCTACTTTTACTGAAGTTTCTTTATGAAACTGGTGCCTTCTTTGAAGCATGCATGTCTCAAGAAGGATCTTACTGCTTTTCCATGTTAGATCCAGCCTGCAGAATGGTACATCATGGAGAGCTTAACTATTTCCCAACTGCCTTTTTTTTTCACAGTTCTTCTTATTACATGTTATTGAAAAAGACTCAAATCTCATATTTTTGTATATTAGGATGGAATTATTTGGATCAAAATGTATCTTTTGTCATTGTTGAAGCAGCTCATGTCTACAGGGAATGGTAATCCCATGTATTATATACCATTCACTCCAAGCTGTTCCTTGTGCAATCCCTACTGCCTATCTCTTACATAGTACCTCTTGAACATCAATTCCAGTAAACAAGGTATCTGCTTAGTAGAGCTGATTGTACTTCATGTGTTTTTAGGGCAACATGAAGTATGCTCATACTCTGTTTCTCTTTCACTAGCTTTACTCTTTGAGTCAGGAGAAAGATGAGGAGGCGTGTCAGAAGCAAGGACTACTTACCTAAAATACTGCATCACACCCACCTTGAACCTTTATATCTACTTTCAGCAGAAGGAACTAGAAAGTCAGGGTGATGAATCTTGGTGCTTCACTTTTTGGCGCTGCAGTATCAAGTGTCACAAAATCTGAAATTCATCATTGGATTTAGACCATGACCTTTAGAAAATCAAGTTTTCTTGCAGTCCCTGCTGCTGAGTGCATGACTGTAAGCTAATTGATGAAAATGTGGTTGCCTGAGGTTCAGGGAAAATCTTGACCTCTAGTTTTAAAGTGACAAGCCTGATGCTCATTTCCAAAGTACTCCTGTGAGACTGCCAGACTGATTATCTTGTTAGCTTGAACAATAGGCAAATTGACTGCTTCAGAAAAATAAAAAAAAAAAATAGCTTTTTGTCTAATGTACTGGAATAGGAACATACTAGGTGTTTTATAAGCAGAGAATAATATTAATTCATAGATATCTATCTGAGAAATGTGATTTGTATTAAAGCAAAATAAAGTGTTTTATTAATATACAATTTAGCTGCTTCACCAGGACTGAAAATTCATCATTATATGATGAAAGTAATGAAGATATTTGAAACAACATAAAGCATGGCAGAATCCAAAATACTGAAGCAATAAAATCTATTTTGAAGCTTACTTTCCTATTTACTGTTATTCTTAAAAAAAAAAAAAAAAAACTAGAAGTAAATATGCTCCTGATATTTAGTACCTGTGTTCCATGTTGCCTTAGTTTGATGATAGAATCTGTAACAGGTTTTGACTTTGGAAAATTATCCAACACATTTGCTGATTATAAGGAGTATAACCACTAACATTTATCGTTTTAGACAGCAAACAGTGCATGAGCGTAAAAATCCTGTAAGGCATTAAGGCTTTGAAAAGTAAGAACAATCTGTACATACTTAATTTAGATCTAGCTGTAGACATTGCAATGTGGGCATCTCTGTCTGATGTATACACTTTTCTTTCTTTATTTTTTACAGTCAGACATAATTCTGCTTTTTTTTTTTTTTTTTAGTTCAATTCAACTAACGTATCTTGGACATCTGCTTTAAAATGACACATTTTGTACTCTAGAGGTCTTATTTTTCCCCAATAGCTGCAAAAGTAACCTGAGGTATTAGCACAGATGTCAAAATTTGTGTACAATATATGACTTCCTAACAGCACTTATTTTAGGTAAGCAAATATATGGACTTATTTAAGGAAATCTTTGTTTCATTTTCCTCTCTCGCTCTCTCTCTCCTGTTTTCACCCAAGGAAGAAGATGATTAAGTTAATGTTTTTAAAATTTATTACACACTGGCCAATAATACCACTCTGCACAGTGCTATGAGATTTTCAGATGTCTGAAAGAGCAGTGCCCAGAAATCTTAGATAATTAGGCATAGCACATGTACAGAGAAATTCTTTATCATATCTACAAATTCTAATGAATCCTAGCCAAATAATACTGAGATAGTAATCATTCTGCGTATTCACAGTGAAGCCAATACATCTGGGCATTATAGAATTACTGTCTTTGCACAGATGAATTGTCCATGCACACTACATCCCTCTGAAGTATCAAACTTCTACAGCTTTTGCAAAGATATAGCACAGTCAGTTTTGGTTTTATGAAAGAGTTCAGTAGGATTTGGTCCTTCACGGACAAAAGTCAATGTCTTTTCTTTGCCTTTTGAAATTGCTTTTTTTTTTTTTCCATGTGCTTTACTCCAGATATTTAGACACCCATACGTATACACTTTTCTTCCAAGCTTTTCCCAGTATGAGTGAGAATTTGACAATTACAATGACAAGAACCAGTCTACAAGGAAAAAAAAAAGTTGCAGCAAGCAGAATTTATGCTTTAATCAGCATCTCCTTCATCTGCTGTGATTCACACTTTTTATTTCTGCAAAGTGCAAAGCAGTTTCAGTGAAAAAGAAAATGACTGTTTTTTCACTAGCTGAAAAACAAGTGCAGAAGCACTGCTGAATAGCGTCCCTCCCTTTCCCGAGCTACTTCATGACACTAGAGAAACAAAACAAAAGCAAAGAGTAAAAGAAACACTTATAAACTTCCCGTCTTTCCTTTAGATAACAACAATTCTGTGTAGCCCTAACTCTGCTCCATGAATGATTCCCTATGAAATGCACTAATGTGCTATCTTAAAATCTGCTCAAAGGAGTTAAGAAGAAACAAGGTCTTCTGTTTGACATATGAGTTACAGCAAGAACAGAAGGCTCAGAAAATCTGGGTTTTTCTTCCACACATCAGTTAGCTTAAAGATTAATATGATATCAAATGAGATAAGGTATGTTTGTTTATGTAAAGTTGGGGGGTTTTGTCAGGGTCTACACGAAAGAAGAGCTTGCAACTCGTACAAATTCAACAAATCTGAACAATACTGAGAATAAGAAAACATTAAGAACATTTCTTAATAATGATGACAGTATTCACAAATATAAAACAAGGTTAGAAGTGTTCTAAGATTCTGTTTGCTACTGCTGGCATACAGATAAAATGTTTTCTGTAACAATACCCTATTAGTGCTAATCCACTTTGTCCAACTTGGTTTAGCAGATCTAGGTCCATTGTGGACAAAGGTAAGTTCAACATATAAGGGATGAAGAAGTATGATCTGTATAAGAAACTATACCTTTTTTTTAACAACCTGAAATCTACTTTGAAAAAACTTGAAGAGAAATTATGCTTTTTCAAATTGACTTGGGAAGATTGGCAGTATGATGGATTAGTATGTAGAGAATAATGAGGCTTTCTGCAATGCAATTTTAAGCTATAAAGTCCTGGCTTATTAACCCAGAACTGTAAGTGGGCTCAGTCTTCCCTTAGAGTGTTGCAGTTGAGAGAGAGAGAGGAGGAAGAGTCAATGAAGCTTAATAGATATAAATCCAAAATGATGACATGATAGTATCTAACTGCAACAGTTAATAATAATGACACTAATAATAACCTATACATCTCCTACAGTGAAAAAACTATGTGTGACATGAAACTTTTCTTTGCAATTGTCGACTAGGTAGATTAAGATGAGCATTGAGCCAAGCCTTGTTTAATCTTTCATAATTTCCATCGAAATGGAGAATTATACACTGAGGAGAATTACATAGTAACTAGGATTAAGTTTTAAAGAGAATTTTGAAAGCAGATTATAAATGAATAAAATCTTTATTTCTCAGATCTAACTGTGGAATAATAGTCTTTCCTATTACAACAGTCACTATGAAAATTTCCTGTTAATATGAAAAATATTACCAAATGGTAGGAAATTAAGTGGGCCAAGTTTTACTAAAGTGGGCCAAAGCAGAGTTATTGTCTGACTGGAATATACTGAGTTCAAGGAAACAGAAAAGAAATAGGATGATTATATATTGCTATCCTTCTTTTACATGACGAACTCCTTCAAAGGTAAATTTCAGAGTGTGTTATATCCAAGGCGACAACCAAAACCACTTTCCCAAGTATTGGATTTCAGTTTTTACTTGTATTTTCACCCTTAGCAACATAAAAGACTCCATACTGCAGCACTGATCTCTCACAAAGCTGATTGAGGCATTCGGCAATACTGATGCATCAGAGGAGGCCAATATTCCATGCTATACCCCCAAAAAAATGGTATTGGTTGGAGAGGGGGGATTAATATATAAGAAGTAAAGGGAAAAAGTGGTTTAAGTTCTCTTCAGGCAGTTGGTTTAAACCTTGAGGCAGGATGGCTGATATTAACACTGGGAAAATTAAAATCAGCTTAAAGAAATTTTGATAAGCACCTAAAAGTCCACCTGTCTTACTTCTATTTTATCTAAATGGTAGCACTTCAAACAAATCATTTGGAAATGCCAGCACCTTTTTAGCTTTTGTGAGCAACAGCATTTATGTGAAGGTCACAAACACAATTTTAAACTATATTAACTGCAATTATTACTAAATAATTAGTAAACTTCTAAACTTCTCTCCATTTACTTCTGTATTATATTAACCCACGGGGGCAGAGGAAAGTGCACAGTTATACCACAGTTTTCTGTCCAATTTACTTTTGATCAGAACCAGGCAAAGGAAAGATAAGCTATATTTTCCCCCTTTTTTTTTTATGAACACGGACAGTACATTTTGTGATCTGGAGATGGTGGAAAAAGACTCTTCAAGGGTTAGCTTGGGGTGAAGGATTGTCTCCATAGGTGGGCTGTAGGAGACATATACAAAGCACTTCTTTGGAAGCATAGTATGTCTTGCGATGCAAAGTGCTATTAAGATTCAGTACAGCCTTATGACCCATAGAATAATTCAGGGAAGGCATTATAATGCAGATTGTCCTTCACAGCAGTTTGTTTTTGGTGGTCTCAGAGGTACCTTTGAGCTAATCAGCCACTTCACTCTGCTGCATCTGCTGGTTTATCCACGTCTGCTAGATGTGCAGCACTGAATCTCACGCTTATGCTTGCAAGGTCAACAGAATTGTTATCATGCAGCCAGTTCATTAAACATTTGTTAAATCTACTTCACAATATAATTTAAGTTAATTTCACTGAATACAAAAGACTGAGGGGAGTGGAGTATAAAGAGAAAGGAAAGATGGTACTATAAAAAATAATGCTCTGTCATACTGTGGGACAAAGCTGCTTACAATTGCATTTGGCCACTAGCTGTGGGTGATGGCCTCTAAAAATGTAAAGGCCAAATTAAGATTAAAGGCATAGTTATATAAATTCATTATTAGTTAAGAAATATGTTCCAAATATTTTAAATTCTAATGCAGTTTCTTGAAGTCAGAAAAAGCAGCTTATGAAATTCTTTATCGACATTTATCTGACACCCTTGAAATGTTTTCTAGTACCACAAACTACATCTTAGTTGTAAAACATATCCTTAGACTCTCTTCTTCTGCTTAAATGATTGTCATCCAAAATGTCAATTCTTAAGAACTCCAAAGTTATTAATTTTAGGAAGTTATGCAAAGTTAAATTTTTCGAGGAACTTGAAATAAATCCACTCACAATGTTATTTCTATTTAATGTTAATAAACTGGAGGGAAAAAAAGTAAATTCTTTTGAAACAATCAAATTTCTCTGTTAGATTTTTAACAGATTCCTAAATGGATTGCACTGAGGTAAATGTCTCCTTTCTGAGTCAAACCTTTCAGTTTATTTGGCTTACTGGAGGAAATTAACTTAGTTTCATTTACAAAATAACTTGATATTAGAACTTTCTGAAGGACTATTTATTTTACATTCTTTAAGAAGTATATTTAAAATTGAGTACTATTTTAAGAATAATTCTTTGCTACTTGCAGACTCAGAACAACTTACTAGCATTATTTAATTAAAAGCTCACAATTCCCTTGTGAGAGGTAAACATTAGTATTTTAATTTTACATATGTAGATAGTGAGCACAAAAACCTTTTCTTTTGCCCAGGGCCACTCTGATTCAGTCAAAGGATCAGAAGACTATAAGGAAGTTTCTGGTTTCTGACTGTAAGTTTTGCTTCATTCTAATACATGCTGACCTAGATGAAAAAAAAAAAAAGAATTTTTAAAAAATAAAAATGGTGAGTTTCTTTTACTTTACTGCTGCTGAAAGTTATTTTTGTTTCCCAGGATATTCATGGGAAGCTCATCAATTGTATGACTAATGTACATATTTCCTCACCCATAGTTTTAAATTTCACTTTATTGTCAAATCTTCTTCATCTTTAACACAGAGGGAAAGGTTAACTTTTACTATCTGAACATGTTGGAACAAACAAAGATTAAATATTCTGAACCATACTTTACCAGTAGTCCACTCAGTCTGCCACGCTACTTATCCTTCTTTATAAGATTTATATCTCACTCTGCCTCATTTCTGAAATTCTGCACAGAATGGGTGTCATGAAAAAGAGAAAATAGAAAGAAAAACAGGGAATAACTATAATATATGCATCCTCCCAGGGTTTGCTACTAGCTGCACTTGAAAATAAGAGAAAGTGACAGATCCTGAGAAAAGTAGTCCTGTGTCTGTTTACAAACTTGCTGGAAAACCAAAGATATTAGCAAGTTGGAAAGATTTTGTTTAAGAGCCTTTCCAGTCCCATTTTGCAGATTGGATACTTCTGAGTAGCTTGAACAAGGCTCAAAGAAACATTCAGTCTTTTGTAAAGGTTAATAATAAATTTATTTAAGTCAAAATCTTTATATCTAGGTCTTCCCTGGCAATTTTTGATCTCACCAAAACTTGTTGAGATATGAGCACAATTTTACTTCACTCTAGAAGAAATAGCCTGTTCAAAGAAAGAGAAACGAAAAAGCTAAAGTGTATCTGTAAATTAGAAATTATCTTATACCTGTAGATGGCATTGTTGATCTTTCATGATTTTGCAGATTGCCTGAGTAACCTGATATGAAAACGCACATCCACACACATGCACACACACACATATGCACACACAGAAGCAGCTGGGCAAAGGTACTAATGCACAGATTAAAATAAAGATCTACAAAAAAAAAAAAAAACCACAAACAATGATAATGGCTAGAAAAAAAAAATGCACTGAAAATCTGATTGGCATGTTACTTAATTAAAATTAACAAGAAGGAAGAGCTTAAGGTCACATTAGGGATTATTTTCTGTGACAAGTTTTCCGAGTATTTCACTGTGGGAGGAGGTTAACACTCAATTTTTTCATAGTCAAATAATTGTATTTAATCTATTGATGACACAAGCTAATGAAGGACAGGGTGACACAGCAAACTGATGAACAGATAAATCATGTAAATGCATGAGGTTAAAATTTTAAGGCATATCGGGCTTTTATGGCACTATGTATCTGCTTAGTGAGTACAATGGCAAACATACAGTTTCCTCTAGCCCACTATTAGTTTGTCTAGGTCTGGCCTTGATTAATCTGCTCTCACAGGCCTATGCTGAATGAGATGTTGGATCATATGAAAAAGTTTAAAACCTGTTATAGTCCACTTTTAACAATAACATGTTTTACTTAATCTTAAAAATCCTGACTACATCCAACTATTTGCTATTCTACAGCTTAGTTCACAATTTTAGCCTATACAGGGTAGTTATAAACTGCTAACAAATCAGAACTGTGATTGGTATTCTATATAGTTGTAAATGACTGCCTATCAGGAAAATAGATGTGTTCTAAAACATCTTTTATGTAGAAAGCACCTCCTCCAGGTTTTACTAAAATCTTCAAAGTAAATTGTGGGTTTTTTATAACATCCTGAAATTTAATTTTTTTTTTTTTTTTTCTTGTAGCAACTGTTTAAAGGGAATTTTTTTTTTTCCATGTCTGATAGAAGGAGCAAGTTCCTGATTTAGATGTACTTTGAGAAGTGCTGGTATATTATGATTCAGGATTCCTTAATTTTTTCCATATTTTATTCTGGAGCAACTCCCACTGAATCAGAGAGAAAATTTCACACCTCAAAAACATTTTTGTGGTCTGTGTTTCAAAAATTTGTATTATACCCACACTAGTATTCTGAAGGAGGTTGATCATACACAGTGGAGATCTTTAAACATATCACTCATCAGATGTAAGACTAATACCAAAAAAAGTAGATTTTCATTAGACAGTTGACTACATAAATATAATTTAGAAATACTACATTTTGAAATTATAATAAATGAATTTTAAGAGATATTTTTGAAGGAGTATCAGCTACTGAAAATCTTTGAAAGTCCTATTATTCTTACAGTTGTTGACATAAAATAGCAAGTTTACAGGGAATAAAATTTACCTGAATTAACTTATCAGTTGAAGATAACTTTTCTGATGATCCAGTCATTTTCATCGATATGTAGACGCTGAAAATGTAGACTAGTACTGTTGAAACACCCTGCATTAGGTCCATTTCTGAATATACAAATGGGCTGCATACAAGTGCCCTGAGTTTCCAGAGAACTGTAGAGATACTTGCTAGTTTTCAGCTAATTTTTTTTTCCCTCCTCATCATCAAGAATTCTTTGTCAGAAAGAAGGCAGAGCTGCTCTGCTGGAAATGTTACTGGTACATAAAAGGTTCTGTGTTGGCGGGGTCTTATAGAACCTTATTGATAGAATCACTGTAAAAATATAATGAAGAAAGTCATCAGATTGTCCTGGCTCTGCTAGTTGCCCGGTAATGATATCTGCTTTTTGTTCTATGCAGGCTGCCATTAGCAAAAGGATGATTATGTAAAATTTGTCTTTTAAATTATCTTTGTTCTCTGTTTTCATGTATTGTTATAAAACTAAAGTAAATCAGGCTAAAGAAGTGAATCGTGTTTCAGGTACATTTTGAGAAACTTTAGGCATTTAAATCAAATCTCTTGTTAGCTCATAGGTGAAAACTTAGAGCACATGTTTTAATTGCAGGATGTAAACTGAAGAATACTGGTCTGGTAATTCCCATTGTACAATTTCTAGGAGATGGCATTGAGAGTAAAGGTTGGACTTCCACTGATACCTTGAGACGACACAGTTGCTCTTAAAAGAATCTGGAAAGGCTTTAGCAGAACAACATTATAGAATTTGAAGTGCACATTAAAAATGCAGTGTAGTACTTAGTAAATTCCCTTCTGAACTGTAGTGACAAAAGGGTGAGAGTGAAGGAATTAGAGCAGTTTAGTTTGTTTTATTTTTGTCACTTCAGTTAAAACAACAGCATATCTGCAATGACTTTGGACATGAAAACAGCTAAGTGCTTTATTGCTCAGCTGTGTGGGGAAGAAGAAGCAGAGCTCTCATTTGAGAGGCAGATACTGTAATTTAAGAACATATGATGTCATTACCAAGGAAAGCAAGCAAAAAGCTGCATAGTACAGAGGCTGCTGCTGGAACAGAGCATGTATTGCTAGAATGTTGCTCTAAACTGAAGGTCCATAAATAAGCAGATTTTATTAATGTTTATTGAGTGTAGCTTTATGTTCGTAATCTGTCATTTTTATAATCAAATAATATGAACATGGACACCACTTTTCAATTAACCATCAGGGTATAGTCTATTGATTGCGTAGCTCAGTGAGTCTGTCACCCTGTATTGCCAAGATGTATTGATGTCCACTCTAAGTCTCATTTAAGGGACAAGTCCAAATAGAAAATTCCAACTGTTACACTTAATGCTGTATTTCTTCAGTCTTAACAGGACCTTACTTTGTCCTAAAAGACTGAGAGTGATAGATTGTCTTGCAAATAAGAAACAAAACAGAACAAGACTGGCAATGAGGAATTAGAAATCCTATTTCAGAACTATATGTAAGAAACCTTCAGCAGTGTAACTTTAAATGCCTCATTATTCAGAATTTACATTTCTGTGCAAATCTTTCCAAGTGACTCAGGCTTTCTGCAGCACCTATCTACACATTGTCTCAAAAGCACTGCTTTTTCTCAGGGATATAAACTGTGTTAAGGCTGATGTAAAATACTTTCTTAAATGGATTATGTATTTTGGAGAAAACAGGTAAAGAACTTGTTTTTCTGATGCCTTCACAGTTGTGACATGTGACTTGTGATAACCTGACTGTGGTTCATCCTATCAAATGTGCAGCAAACCATGACATAACATCAAAACATGTAGCTGAAATTTTAAATATGTTTTTTATTGGTTACAAGCTGGGCACAGGTATTAAATCCTGAAGAGAGTTGATAGCAATACTTCTTTGTAGTTACTGCAGTACTTACATTAATTCTTTGTTTGGATTGTTTAAAAAATTAGATGTGCTCTGTAGAATTGATATCTCTTGTTTCCCAAGGTAGCAGACAATAGCAGTGTCAATATTTGCTATGATTTCTCTTTCATATCATGAATTATATGGAACTGCTGAAACAAAGGATGAATTTTATAGCTAAAATAATCTGCTGCCCAGTGCACATGGGAAACAGTGACAGCCCTATGTCAATGGCTATTTTGCAGCACTACTTATTCTGGGCAAAATACAGCCAGGAAAATTTTTAAAAACAAAACAAAACAAAACCACAACAATCATTTGATACATTCTCTGATCACTGTGGAGAAGTTTCTGTATATTTTAAACTTCACAACTGGTTTAACTTTTTTTTTTTTTTATGAAACATCATATATAAGCTACTGGCACAAGACTTCAGGACTGAAAAATTGTTAGTTTGAATAGATAGAAAGATTCCTGTATTCAGAACATTCTGAATTTAAATATTCGAAAATTGCAGTCCTCCTCCACTCTCACTGGCCAGAGGAGAGAAAATTACTTTGTAAAGCTTAATCTTTCCTTTTTATTTCCTTTGTCTCCTACTATTTCTTAAATATTTTCCAGAGCTTTGGACTTAAATCTATCTTTAATAAAATAATACACAGTATTCTTTTTTATCTGGTGGTAATGATTTCATAAAATGTTTTCTATAGGTATGTCATGGTACCCCAAAGAAACGGTATATCAATTTATATATCAGTACATCATAGATTTAATTTTCACATGAAAAAAAAATTATTGTTTGCAAAATTTTTTTTAAGCTGTACTTCCCATAAAATAGTCTGTTATCTAGTCTAAATCACTCCTTCATTCCATATAAATTCCCTAGTTGTACCACCATTCTCTAGTGAAAGTGCATAATGTTTTTGAAAATATTTATTCCATTTCTGTTCCTGTCCAATATGAATATTCAATGTTATTTTCTCTATATTGATTTTGGCACACATTAGTTGTCAAAACTTTATATTTACAAACTTGCTAGGACTTTTTTTTTTCTCTATTGTTCTCTCTTTTCAAGGTTAGTAGCTTGATTCTCTCGCATGCTATTTTCTCAGTGCTGGCACCATATCCCAACGCTTATTTAATTTGCCATAAATTCACAGAAGTTAAAGAAAAAGAGCTATTAGGTTATCTAATCTGCCTCCCTGTCCATTCAGTATTGGTCCTTATTGTTCATTCACAGATGTTTTGATCAGTTTAGGATCAGTTAAAATGTTCCATGTACTGGGCTTTCTGGCATTTATTACCTCTGGAAAGATTTTTTTCTGCAGTCTGATAGATTTTTCTTTCAGGAAGTTTTATTAAATGTTCTTGGCTTCAAATTGGCGTATTCCCTTTCACTGAAATGTAGTCTTATTTTTCTCTCTAGCTTTAGTAGTCCAAGTTTAAATCAAGCCAAAGACTCTGAGTCACCTCATTTCCATTTAAACACTCTGTTTCCTTTGAACATTTAATAGTCCGAATTACAAGGACTAGACCAAATGGCTTTTTTTTTTTTAATTTTGTAATAGAATACTCTCCCATACCTTCTTGTATTGTCACTTGCTCCTGTTATATTCTTCACAAATGCACTGTCTTTTATTTTCACTGATTTTACAACCACTTTATCTCTGCAACAGTTAGAGTCACTCAGATTCACACCTCCCAACTGGACTCTGAGAGGAAGCACTTTTGCAGTCAGTCTTGAAAGGAAAAAAAAAAAAAGGAGTTCAAGATTCCAGAAGGTGCTAATAGGACTTTCTAAAGGTCTCGTGCTGAGCACTCTTCAGAGGCTTTAAGTAGTTAGCAAAGAAAACTGAAAACCTGGGGAAATTTAAACAGCAGAATATAAGTGATATTTGTCTTTTGAAAATGAGCCTTTAGTACAATCTCTAAAGATGTTTCAATCAGGCAATGTTAAACTGCAAAACTGCCTTGTCTTCCTCCACTTAGTCTGTGGTTCTTAAACTGGATGTAATTTGAAAGGGACTATACAGTTATTCCTCAGGAAAAATACAGAGTGACCTTTATAAACTTAAGGACTGGGACAACAGAAATTTCATACAGTTTGAAAAGGGAAAGTGGGGGAGGTTTTGCACCATGCTTTGGAATAGTCTATGAACAAATTAGCTGAGTACTACTGCTGGTGGTAGTACTCAGGGGTGGTTTTCATGTGTGCCAGGCTGAATATGAACCAACAGTGTGCTCTCATTGCAGATCACACAAACGATAGGCTGTGGTATTTAGGATGGTTGTGTCCAGCAGACGTAGAGAAGTTATTGTCCTTCTTTAGACAATGTTAGTGAGGCTACACCAGGAATAATATACTCAATTGTAAGCCCCTAATTGAAAAGAAACATCAACTGGAAAGGATTTCATTAAGGGATACCAAGATGTTCAAGAATCTAGAGTACATGTCTGATGGAGACAGGATAGGACGGATGGTCTTTTTTAGTCTGACAGAGAGGAAGGATGCTACAGGGTGATCTAATAGCTGCTTGCAATTACCTGAAGAGTTGTTACAGTGATGACAGAGTAAAAATTTTCTCAGTAGTAGCAGGCAAGAAACAGTAACCACAAATCATTGCTTGGGAGGTTTCAAGTGGACTTTGGGGAAAAGCTCATCACCAGGAGGGTAATGAACTAGAAATTTTTATCCAGGCAGACTGCGGAATCAACCCCTGGAGTTTTTCAAGACTCATCTAGACAAAGCTGTAGGTGACCTAGTCTATCACTGGCAATAGGTCTCTTTCAAGTAAAAGAAGACCTCCACATGTCATTTTCCAACTAATATTTCTGTGATTCTGAGAAATTCAAAATTTTGTGATTCTGAGAAACCTAGAAATCAAAACACTGACAGAAACAAGCTGATGCTTCCTGAGCGTTTTTTTGTTAGGAAGGATTTTAGTGTGTGCTGTCAGCACACTCCTGTCCTGGCTTACGTCTGTCCTCCTCCTACCCTAAAATATTGCCCTAAAGTCACTACATTGCTAGAGTGATGGTCTATCTCAGGGACCAACAGATGTCAATTTGTTTGTGCTTGTTTGGTGCACAGGGTTTTACTTAAAAAAAAATTCAACAAAACATTGCTGCCTACATAGACTCCAAATTAATTGGGAACCTACCCTATCTATACCTGATGGTAAGTTTAGCTTTAAACATAGTTGTACAGGAAACTGTCACAATTGGAGATCATAATAAATATTCTTGGTCAAAAGCAAACTACTTCTAGACTCAACTTTACTCATCAATGCATTTTGAAGAACAGCACTTTGCTCCCTCAGACTTATCCATTTCTACTATAGCCATTAAATGTAAAATTCCCAGTAACTTCAATGGTTTAGGATCAAGCTTTTAAAGGGTTTCATTAAAAAGCCATAATAACAGAGGAAGAATAGGTCAACTTCCTAGTACAATATTTTGCCCTTTAAATTGCTTAGTCTCTGTTTCTTTTTATCAATAAATGATATTGGATTTCCTAAACATAACATAACCCTAGATGCCAGTGCTATTTTCAGGAATTTGCATTTTTTTAAATCAGGGAGGAAAGTAAGGAAAATATATATGCTTTTCTCATCTAAAGTAGGCAAAAACTTGTATTGAGCACTACAAAACCAAAGGCAAGATAGTGTCACAGAGTAGCAGAGAAGTCATATGCTCAATTACAGAATATCTGACACTTACATGTAGAACCCAAAGTCTAGAGAAGGTTCTGTGATGAGTCTAGAGTAATTAAATGACAGTACTGATCTCCTCAAAGTTGCACACAGCTGTGGCATATGGAAGTAGCAAACATTTGTTTATTCAAGAGCAAAACAAAAGCTTTGAGTCCGATAAAGGATATTTTCTGTGGTGAGTTTGAAAGTATTTAGTATCATTTGGAGAGATTAATTGGTTAGCTAAATTGCTAATTTCTCTATTTAGTGGAAATCATATATCCCTGGAAATGTAAGTTATACAGCTGGATATCATACTATATAACGAAATAATGACTTTACCAGGTAACAAAAATATAGCATATTCTGTAGTTTTAAAATGTTCTATAGATATTGGCTAAGTAATACCCAGTAGAAACTTGTAAGGTGGTAGGAAATATAAATCTACTGAGGCAGAGACTGTCTTGCCAAAAGCCATACAGAAAGCAATTTGAAGAGCCAAGATTAGAATTCAGAAATTTGTGACTTTTACCCTGCACTCACTGCATAGCCTCCACTAGATTTAATATTCCATTGGTATTCTACTATAAATTGCAATTATCAAGGTTTAACATATCAACTATTTGAAAATATGTTGATTTAAAATATAACACAAAAGATTTTAATCCTTATCACGTTTATTTTGAGAATAGCTTTAATAACTATCACAAAAGTTTTAACATCTTGAGTTTTATGTAGAGGACAATAAGAAACTATACAGAATAGATGCAGTTTTAGATAACTTCTTTCCTTTCACTTGTATCCTTCAAGCTCTAAAATAATAAACTTCCTTCTAAGAAACTCCTTCTTTTAGGTTACACTGACAACCAACATGAATTTGAAAAAGATGATCCTTGAGCTCTTTATACTTATTAAAAATGTTGTTGAACACACAAAATATGTCCTGTTTAGAAACTGTTTATGTGAATATCATGCTTGCTATGGAAAAAATGTGGATGAGAAATTAAAAAAAAAAACAAACAAACTTATGAAGTAGAACCTTAGTAAGATTTACACAGAATTGAGGTACATAACTTAAAAATTATAATTGAAAGTATAAAAAAATCCCCTTATTGTTTATAGAATGTGAAATTAAATTTTGCATTCAATAGATATGTATACATGTACTACAGTTTCCCTTTTGAGCCGACTGCCTTGTGGACAGAGAGAACAGTTGTATCTCCCTCTGAAACCTGGTCATGGGACTCACAGTGCCTGATGTTCTGTATGAGATAGCTTATCAAATATTTGGGGAAAACTTAGCAAGTCTTATGTAAATGCTAATAGCATTACTTCAAAAAATATTTTATATAAATGATGATGCCTATTTTCTTTTTACAGAAGCCTATTAACCAGTAGGCACTGACTTGGTGTTTAATAAAACATTTCAGATTCCTATGGTCAGTTAAAAAAAAAAAGACATCTGAAGAAATAGGAATTTAGCAGTCAGTGATGGAGAAATTATGTATTATAGCTGGTGTTCTGGGAATGACTTATGAGACAGCTTACATGCAACACCCATTAATAACATGTATGCACAATCCCATTGTGGTTCTGACATTTTTTTTAATGCAACCTGTAAGCCAAAATTGCACTTTTATAAACTTTTATGCCATATAGAAAGAATGACTGTCAATTATCCACTTGTAATGTAAACTGGGTATGAGGTCTGAGATTACTGTACATATTTTACACTGTAATGCCCTCCAACACAAAGTTTGAAACTTCTGCAGTATAATTGTAGCTGCCTTGTATTACTTATGCACTTTCATAATTTGTTATCAATTTCTGTTCTAAACAACTACATGCAATAATGTGCCTAGAAGACTGCTGTGGCGAACTTCCCTGGCTGATGAAACCAGCAGCAAGTGCTGGTTTGACAGCTAAAGGCTAAGAATTCTGCTTTCATGCATGGTGCATTTTCTTGTAAGCACTAAACCTAAAAGCCAAATCATTGTAACTTACTGTTTTCAGGTCGTTCCACCCATGTGTTTTGCAGATGAGTCATTATCCTCTCTGCCATCTGCTTTTCCACTATGCAAAATGAAACATATGGGCCAAATCCAGATTATAGCCTAAATAGACACTTTATAAAATACAGAAAATACTATTATAGTTGAGTATTAATTTTTTCTACTCTAGGCATTTGACCTGACACATTTCTCTTTTTTTTGTTTGATTTGGTTTCTTTTGTGTCAGTTGTAAAAGAGACTCAGGTCATAGGCTTCCAAAAGTAAGTAACGTTCATATTTAATAGGCAATTTCTTCTCCAAAAGGCTCTCTTATTTCATGAATTATTGTATTTATATGTGTATATTTTATTTAGCAGTGAATTATTCTCTATGTTTTCTCCAGACATTTGATCTTAGTGACTACTCAGGGAAATATTGCTTTTTAAGTTTTCTAGATTAATATTCAATAACCTACTTCTTTTTTAAAATTTATTTCTAAAACATTCATAACTTGTACTTGACAGTGAAGTAGTCTTAATTTGTTCGTTTGTTCTACTACTCCCACAGTCTTGTAATTCAGCTCCCACGGATTGTCAGTAGAAATCTATTTATCAACTGCATCATGTTCAACATACCATTGCAGGGTTCCTAAAAAACAACAACAAAATACCACATTTCATTCCATTCTATCAGACCTTCATTGGCTCACAGATTGCAACAACATTGGTTTTATGGAGCTTTATGTGACTTTCTCTTCCCTCAGTTTTACTACCATATGTTTTTACTTTTTCACTTTTAATCAATCTCACAGCACATTCTGAACAAGCAAAAAACCAAATTTCAGTTTGAGTGTTTACTCCCTACAAACTACTAGTTAATATCTCCGTTCTACATAGTTTTTTCCTATAGCTTGGCTGCATGGAAGTAGTATATATTTATACAGAAATATATTGTGGTATTTACCCAAGTAGTTAGACTATGCAGGAAAGGAGAAATGAAGGAGAAAAAAAGCTTGACATTGAGAGGAAAGCCGTAAGGAGGAAGCTGAAACACAGAAAAGAGAATAAGGTAGATAATACTGTCTAGAAGACATTGCATGAGTCCTAAACACATTAATATGATCTGTGCTGCCATTACCTCTGTCACTAAAAACATCTAAGAAAGTTTCAAGCAATTTAAAAAAAATAAGGATGATGCAAAAAAAAAAGAATAGGAACTTATAATCAACATATTTGGTCAATGCTTCTGAGTATTTTTACTAGAGAGGACACTAACAGCTTACTATTTGGCACTGACAGTAAGAATACTTTATTCTAGATAACTGCAGGGTCTGTGTAGCAAAATAATTAATTGGGGAGATTCAAAAGTAGCAAATCTCTAGGATGAGGCAGAATTCAAGTCAAATTTTTTAAAGGACAGCAAAATCAATGTCACTCAGAATGGAGAGAAATCCAAAATAAAGGTCTCTAAAGGCTAAGAATCTGAAATGAGGGAGTAAAAGCAATACTGTAACTTCTGTCCACCAAAAATGAAAGCCTGATAGATAGAAACTAGGACTTCATCTGCATACAATATCTGAAAGGAAGTTTATATATATAAAAAAAAAGCAACCAAAAAAAAAAAGAAAACCAAAACCTTCAGATTGGAGCTCTGTTGATTTCTAAGTAATTCATTTCCAAAAAGAAAGACACCACCTATTCTGTTGTACCTGCTTAATATAAGTCAAATGACTTGCCCTCTGGTGGAGCCAATATTAGTCTGCACAGAGGGATACTAACATTGTCTGCAGCAGAACTTCCATTCGCAAAACCTGGGAATACCTGAAGCCTACCCATTAATATCTCTTTGATGTAATAGATATCTCAAGCTTTCTATCATGTGGGATCAAGATCTATTGTTTTTAGATTTTTTAATAGCATTTCACAAAAAAAAATAACATATAAGTTATTATTTTAAAATTTGAAACTGTTTGATGGAATTATTCCTCAAGGAAATCAGTTGCTGTTACTATGCATCACCATCTTATTTCAAATTCAAAAATGTGTATTGATTTTCTATGGCATATAATATTTGGGCAATAGCTCAAGCAAAGCCCATCTGGTACAATCAGCTGGGAATGCTGAAACTGGTGAATCACACTGAAAAGTTACAATATGCTGTGTCAGTAACAACATATCAGCTATTCAAGAGGTAATAATTAATATCAGTAAGGGAAAAAGGAGTAAAATAATAATTTAAATTTAAAAAGATAAAAATGCAGAAGCACCAAACAAAGCACTCTAAGAGTTCATTCCACAAACAAGCATGTACAATAAAAGATCTAGATTTGATGAAGAAGAACATTTAATAATTAATAAATATATAGCCTGGCACTTGATGTACATGGCCAAAGAAGGGATTCATTTCATTATATACATATAAAAAAAAAGGAGATATTGCTTGGATTTTCAAACCTGTAATCTAAGTAGCAAAGCAAGTGTTGCAGATATCTGATATTCATTAAGCTCCTGCAGTGGAAGGAATATCGCTACATTTGCTTATACTTTAATGTTTACTTCAATACAAAAAGCAGTAAAATAAAAATGCATCTAGGGCAGTTTTAGATCCTTCAGTTAGAGCTTAGAAACATGTCTGTAAAGTATTGCACAATATGAACCTCTCTGTCTTCATTTGAAGCATCAGTGAATATATATATTATTTAATTCCTAAGTAGTTTTTGCTAAAATAAAGTTCAGCAGAATTCACCTATTAGTAAGTAACAAGCAAAGAAAATTAAAGCACTGTTTTTTTTTCCTCTTCCAAAACAAGTGACACACACCCAGTTAATAATAAAATAAGCCTGCTACTACAAGAGGAGTCGGTATGATATGATTTTGTAAACGTGTATTTAGAGGTATTAAACAACCAACTCTTGAGCTAGACCAGGACTTGTATGCAACAACTGCTACTGTATTTGTAGCATGCAGAGCAGCTCCGGATATCAGGGTTTTATGAGGTTACAGAGGGAAAAATAGAACTATATGCTAAAAAAATTACAGTTTCCTTTTACCTTAAATTAGACTTACTCTGTCACAAAATGTGGTTATAATATATTAATATACAAGCAGTTTTGGTTTGTTTGTTTTTTTTTTTCCTAAAGAGATGATGAAATTTGTTAGTGAACCTACAGAGGATGGGATCTTCTTGAGAGTAATTAAGCTGTCTTAAAGACATTGTGTAGGAGACAGGCTATCTACATGAGGTATCGGTCTGTTGATTACAATGGGAATTTTTACTTATGTGATTTAAGATAGACAGACTTAAATTTAGGGACAATGATTCTTTTTTCTGCATTCCACAACAGTACTTATCTTACTGTGACTTCACTGAAGTTAGTAATTCTGAGGCTAGCTACTATGTTCAGGTAAGAAAATCATATTTTCTTACAACTGTAGTTTTAAATCTTAATACTATAAGACCTTGAGATATTAGTAAATTAAGAACCCTGCTGGCACAGTGTTCCTGTGCTTTTTTCCTATCCTTTATTTTCTATTAACCTTTTCTATTACCCATATGCTAAAAGAAAAATTGTCCAATATAGTAGCCCAGTTAAATTTATTATTACTCTTTTTAAAAGACATCCTCAAATTGGTAGTCAAATCTTTTATAAAAAAAAAAGAAAAAAAATCATAGTACTACATTGAAACTTTTCAGTCAGAAAATCATATTTAAGAAGTACTAATTTCAGCATCATGTTTGGAGACTGTGCCATCTGTCCTCTGTTCCATGAGACTATCGACCACTCCTGTGAAAGTCTGAAAAATAAAATGGAAGCATTAAGGCACTTTCATTCTAAATTCATTTTGCAACTCGGGAACCATACCGCTTGCAATCTCTGAAAAGTCAGTTTGGTCAATTATAAGTGAAAAACAAATTAACTGAACAGTAAGGTAACAGGGGATAAAGCTTTCATTTAAGTCAAAGAGAGCTTTACTACTCACTGTAACAGAGCTCAGCTTTCACTCGGTAGAGAGATTCTGGACACTGAAACTTAGTATAAGAACTTTTGATGTCCTGCTTTTTTTTTATGAAATAGCTATACAAAATTCAGACTAGAGTCTCAATCTTAAAGGAAGAAACTGCTATCTGTTCAAAGATCTGTTTATTTTCTTTGTTGTCATCTTTCATTTTAAACAAAATTTATATGGAAAAGTAGAGAAAATATTTTCTTCAATTTAAATTTAAAGCTACAGCCCTGAGGACAGACAGAGAAATGCATTTAAGTTATTAAAATCAATGTGTTATTTCTCAATTACTGCATTTCAAATATGTCTCCTCGTTTCAGAATATTACTTCAGAAATTAGTGTAAACTCAAGGGCTTGTTTTCCCCATATAATTTAGTAGTATGTTTGAAATGCATAAAGTATTTCTGAACAAGCTGGTATATCCACATAGAGTAGTAGTGAAATTACACTCAGAGGCAAAGACAATTAGCAATTCCGCAGCACAGATGAAGTAACTACTTCCATTTCTTGGGCTGGTTGTTTAGAAACTTTTTGGTATTTCTTTATGGTGCTTCATTGAATAGACACCAAATACACCCTAAAAGGTATATTTTGCGAGATAGACACTTTTTTTTTTTTGTCATTATACCCATTGCAGTTTATATTCCTTTTGTTTTAGGACACATCTCCACATTAAGAATTAGCATCAGAATTATAATTTTAAAAATAAAATGTCAAAGGCATGTTTTAATACCCTTGTATGCTCAGGTTTTCCTCCCTTTGAAGCCTAGACAAGGACAGGTGGTGATATGTGTTTAGTATATCCTCATGGTTGTGTCAAAACGTAACCTAAACATTGATCCGCCTACTGAGGCTGAGAAACTCTTCTGGATTCACCACTAACAGTTTTGTCAGAGAGCTGCTGAACAAAGAAAGTGATGAAATCTCTGTAGCCTAACATTTGGGGTGACCAGCTGGAATAAGGAACCCTACTTCCTGCTTATGTGTCCTATCTAGCCACAGCTCTGACTTAGGTACCCATTTGGGGGAAATTTGTAACTTTGGCATTTGCTATATTAATTTATTTTAGTATTAGTGGCTGTATTATTTTATTTACTTATTAATTATTATTATCATAATATTATTTGCAATTGCTTTTCAATGCTTGCAAAGCAAGCTAAGTTGTGCCACTTTTTTTCTCCAGTTTACAGAGGGCCTCCCATCCTGGGCTTTCCTGATGTTCAGGAAGATGTCCATGCAACCAGGCATATACACAACAGGGAAACAAAACCAGGACCTGTATGGGTAAAGCCATTCAACTGTAAAAGCAGAGAACTTCTTAAATCTTTTAAAATGCGTATTTGTACAGTATCAGCCTTCTCGTCAAATGCAGTGCAGTGTCTCTGTCAGACAGCAATACAGAATGCTATGATCTTCCAACCTCTTCCACAGCACTATGGAAAGAGTATAATGGTCACAGACTGCAGCCAGCATTTTGAGGCCTTTGAGATGAAAGCCAGTAAGTGGTAACTTTGTTGTTGAACTTGGTGTGAAGTGTTACTGATAGCATGCCAGTAACGCTCTTATTTTTTAAACAATTTTTATTACTTTAAATGTAGAAGGACTATATGACATACATTAAAAAAAAAATACATTAACTCCCAAAACAGAAAAAAAAAAACAACCAAAACTGCAGATCATTTTATGTGCCAAGGTTGGACCTTGGGAAGGACAAGTATTTCCTTGGACAAGGAAATTCTGAGATCCATGACCTTGGTGAGCTGCAAAGGGCTGTATTTTCTTTTGCCAAAGTTAAGTCAACACTGTATATTCTCTTGGCTTCTCTAACTCTTCTTTTCTGGATTGTATGTAAAATTGTCTCAATATATTATAGCCAATGACACCTGAGGCTGAAATAGGAGATTCATAATATTAGCAAAGGGAAAAAGATATGTGAAGAGAGAAGAGAGAATAAAAACAATGTTCTAAGCATAATATTGAAAAATTACATAAAGAATTTAAAGCTAGGCTGTTATATTTCACTATTCTTCCATGCATAGAGATGATAATTTTTCTTTTTTTAATTTCTTCTGTTAGCTCACGTAACACTTCCTTCAAGACACAAGCAATTGGAAACTACCAAAGTGAGCTATTAAATATGTTTGATAAGGTGTTTTGATATGAGACATATATTATTTAATTCCACTTTTGCTGAAGACAGTGAGCAATAGGACATGGCAATAGGATAAGGTCCAAAATTCTACAAATCCATATAGTAACTCTGACTTTTGAGTTTAAGTTAGATTTTTGTAGATAATTGCTTTTAAATTTTTTTTTAGTTCCTGTTTACCTCACAGTTATAGAATATGGTTGTTCAGGGTTTTGTGTCAGAGAAAGAGATTTCTCTGCCACTAACTTCTCTCTGCAGACTAAGCTAATTAATTGAAAAAGAACAGAGGTTTCAACTCTAATAAATCTGACTCTGTATTAAAACACTATGTCACTTTTGTAACTTTTCCGATAAAGTGAGGAGGGATTGACCCTAAACACTTCCTAATCATTGTGCATGACATTAGAAATATTTTTTCAATCCTACTCTATCAAACCGATTGCTTAAACACAAAAATCTACATACCCTTATTAACTAGTATGAGTTAGTTTGTTAGCGCAAGAGCCAGTTGAGAGATATCACATAAAATTCACATTTGATTTTTTTTTTAGGTAGTATCACAAGAAAGACTAATTTTTCACTGCTGCAATATTAAATAGATCATGAAATACAATCACACTATCCAACATGGAAGGTGGTGCCACAAAATTAACGCACACTGATTCTCTTTCTGCTGATTTTGCAAAATACCATTCAAGACATGCTTGGAAAGTCCCTCACATGAGTATTATCCTTCATTTCTAGTGCTGATTATCTTCACATTGCATTATGTTTACTTTCCGTTTGATGATGTCATAGTTTAGCCTCGCCCAGGACCGAGCTACACAGTATCTCACTCACTCCCCCACCTTCCAGGCGTACGAGGAGGAGAATTGGTAAAGAAAAGAAGGCAAAACTCACAGGTCAAGATTGAAGGAGGCGGGGGGGGGAAGAATTTGCAAGAAATAACAGAAGAAAACAACACAGAAATGGAAAACAAATGTAGTACAATAGCTCACAGCAAATCCTGATGCTATTTCCTCCCTCCTCGCTTATATACTGAGCATGATCTCACATGGGATGGACTAGCCCTTTGGCTAATTTGAGTAAACTATCCCAGCTGTGTCCCCCAGCCACAAGTGCCACCAGCTCCTGTTCCCCTCCCAGCTCAAGTGAAAGTTAACTATCCTAGCCAGAACCAGGACAGATAAGTAAAAGCAAAAGTATGGTACTATCTCATGAAACTACACACTGAGACACTAGTTCCATAAACTTTCATACATATGCTTAACTTTCAGTATCTAAAGATCCTACAGATTTTAATGATATGACTATGTTAAATGTATTAATGAATCCATATTTTCAGAACTAGAGATTCATTCTATAAATTTTTCTTATAGTATTTATTACGAACTTAATGATGTCAACACTATATCTGGAGCAAAGCAATTAATATAATTATATGTTATTTTGTTTCTTATTAAGCTTGCCCATCCGAACACTGCAAGTAATCCTTAATACAGGATTTTTTTATTCCTTTAAAATCCAGATCTCCTACATCTGCAGAACTGAAACCAGAATTATAATTCTGTATCAGGTAAAGTTATCATTCAAGTCTGCAAGTTAAAGCTCTGAGGATTTTTTTTTCTTTTTTTTTTTCTTTTTTTTTTAATTTTTATTTTTAATCAAGCATTGCTACATATACCTGGAAGGTATAGTAGCAAGAAGGTTGCAATGATATTCAGACTGCTGAATTGATGTTATTAACAGTTCTTCTGTTATCCTGTAGGTTACTTGCTGTAGAGGACAAAGTTATAAATCTAGTGAGAATCCTCCAGACACTAAGTCAAAGGTTAAAACAGGCTATAGAAAATAAATGGCTAAACTATTCCTATGGGAGTTTTCTATGCACAGTATGTTGGGACACGAGTTTCCACAGCAACCACAGATTCAATATCAGAGCGCAACCCTCCTACAGTATACTGTATTACCAGTGATTCCTTATGCCTATCTAGTGTATTTGTATGGCCTCCTCCCCTATTATGGTACTGAATATATTTTTCACCTCTATTTGCTTTACTTTAAAACTGGACTCCTAAAGTACCTCATAAGCCATAAGAGCTGTTGAAATTATGTAAGTAACTGACATGTTCACATCAGATAAACCAACATATTCGTGACCTTGGCAATTTCAGGAACAGATGTCTTTACATAAGAATGAATTGATTTTGAATAATTTCTACAAGGTGCTGGGGAGATGATCTGGGAAAGGTTTCATTTTCTTTCCTTTGTTCTTATTCATTTTTCCACATTAAGAAATTTCATCTGTGATATTAGAAAAATGCTTTCTTCTGCTAATATACCCTCACCTATTTCTCCATCAGGGTACTGGAGGCAGGCACTTACAAGCAACTTCAGAAGTAATATTTCTGGGAATGCCATTATTTATATAACTGTAAGTTTGAAGATCTTGCAAACAATTTCTTATTTCAAGCAGTATATAGACCAAAAACCTGCACATAAATTTGTGTAATGTATCAACAATAAGGCTAATGACTTATTGTTGTGCTAAACTGACACCAAAAATTCTGTTGTCAAAGCTGCTTTGCTATGTGGGCTTATATGAGGAAATGAACTTTCAATCAGAGAGCTTGCATTCTAAATAAATAAAAACCAGGGCAATCAAAAGGTGTGATTATTTCTGGAGCACAGTCAAGTGAAGCAAATGAAAAGAAAAGGGTTACGATCTGCCTTGCTCCAGTTAGCAAAACACTTAAGAATATGCTGAACTGAAAAAAAAAAAAAAAAAATTCTTATTAGAATGTATTTCTTAAGATATGACCTTGAGTGTTAGGCTCACTTTAATAGCACAGCTCAGTTTGTTGCTCCCTGCATAACGTCAGTGCTTGGTTTGGGTTGGTGTGTACATTACATGGTTTGAGTGTTGTACAAATCCCCATTGTCTATTAGAGATTGGCACTGAAAGTCTTTCTGCGATCACAGAGTGACCTGTGGCTCCTGTACCAGAGATCTTCTGCACAGCTCCGTTTGTGGAAGACAAATAGAGAAATGGGTAATATTTAGCTGAAAAGCTAAAAAAAAATTACTAGAAAAATATTTTTTAAAATTACAAGCTAACTAGAAACAGGAATTCATAAATCATAACATTTTCCTTAGATGTATTTGTTTTGAAATTTAGGTAGTTGGAAATGAGGACATTTCTTTGCAAAGCTATACAACAGCTCATATAGGCCAGTGAAATTGATATACATACTGTACAAGGTAGAACTAGATTCTTTGCTTTTGATATACTTTTCTTTCATCATATGATATTCCTCCAAATCCTACAATTTGAAAGGAGATCAAGTGTGATCAGGGTGCCAGAAAGTTTATTTGACCAAAAAAAAACCAAAAACCCAAAACCCACAACAACAACAAAAATAAAAAGTAACTAATTACTTTTAGCCTCAGTAACAGCCAAATCCAGACTGTATTTTACCAGTAGAGTAATTGGTGAACGAATTGCTCTAAAAGGCGCAGAAAGCAACAGTATCAGCATATATATGCGCCTAATCACAAAGTTGGGAAATTATTTATTTAGCAAGTATGGACAACAAAGGAATTGAGGTCACTGTAATTTCAAACTTACCATGGAAAAAACAGCTCATAATTAATTTTTTTTTCTGTTAATTGTTCTGAAGAGGTAAAGGGAGAACTTACTGACAAAAACTTCTTGTACAACTTGTCTTCCATGGTTTTGCACAATGTGTCTCAAGCTGAGCACTGGAACAGGCTGCCCAGATAACTGGTTGAGTCACCGTCCCTGGTGGTATTTAAAAGATGTGCAGATGTGGCGCTTGGGGACATGATTTAGGGATGAACTTGGTAGTGTGAGGGTTATGGTTGGAGTCAATGGTCTTAAGTGTCTTTTCCAACCTAAACAATTCTAAAGAGCAAATCTAAGACAAAATTTAAGAGGAGTTATACATTTTAAACAGCAAGACAAAAGTTTTTATGTTGATACAATCTTCTCAAAGCTGCAAATGCTAAAAAAAAAAAAAAGAAATTATAGCTTTAACAAATAAATTTATTTTGAACACATAATTAAACTAAAAATGATTAATCATCTGTACTGAATATTTGGCATTGAAGTGTTATATATTGCAGCACTTGCTAAAGTGGAAAATGCAGATTGTTAATCTAAAAATATATATTCTGTGCTTTTCCTTCAATTTTTAGCTGTTTTATATAACCTTGTCTAAAATAATTAAAAATTTACTGGGACAGAAAAAAAGAATGACACTGTGTCCTGATGATTCGCGCATTCATCTAAGATGATAAATTCCCACTCCCTTTTGCAATTAAATACTTTACACAAAACTGAATAAATTCAAGAGGAGAGATTGGCAAATAATCACCGCCACTATATAGTCTGATGGATATGGCAATCTCTCGTTTGTGTGGGATCTTACATCAGAAGCTTGTTATAATTTGGCTAGGGAAGAAATAGAAATTAAGGTTTTTCAGTGTACCCAGTGGTTTTTTTTCTGACAATGTATTAAAAATAAAAGGAAATGAAAACAAAACCAACAAACCATCAAAGCCCAAATCCTTTTCTGTGCTTTGAGACCTGATTTAAAAGCAATGTGTTAATAAAAGAGATAGGATAAAGCCTTGGAGGTAAAGGAGCTTCAGTTTGTCTTCTACCAGAACTAAGGGGCTTTTAAGTTTGGGAACATTTGAATGCTTCATAAGTTAGGTTGCAGCTGACTTGACTTCTGAAAACAAAAAATATTGGATTTCAGTGTACAAATTAAGTTTGTGGGAAAACCAAACGAATGCCCCAAGTAAAAGAGGTAACTCTCAATTCTATCTCTGTTACAAGTCACATGCTATGTTCTGTGTTTTAGAAGGACATATACAACACCTAATATTGCAAGCATTAAATTATTAAATCCTGTGGAAGTAGATTAAAAAAAAAGTCTTATTTGTAGATGAGAAGGAGAAGGGTACATCTCTAAAATCCAATATATATTCTTCTTTTTTTAATGCTTGTGGTGGTTTAGCCCGGATCACCACACAGTTTCTTATTCACCCTCCCCTACCTAGTGGGACAGGGGAGAGAAATTGGGAAGAAAGGAAAACTCGTGGGTTGAGATAAAAACAGTTTACTGAAAATACTAAAAACTACAAAGCTAACAGGATATAAGGATATTAATATATACAAAATATACAAAATGAACAATGTACAATTTCTCACCACCCGATGTCCGAATGACCGACGCAGCCCGTCCTGAGCAGCGATCACAGGAACAACACCGAGCAGCAAGCAAAGGGGGAGAGCAAGCTAGCAAGGTAGAGGGAACGATGCCAGCAAGCAAGAGAGAAGAAAAGGATGCCAAAGGTGCCCGAACGGATACCCGACAAGAAAAGGAATAACTGAAAATGATGCCCCCTCCCATGGGCAACCCCCACTTATATACTGAGCATGACGTTTATGGCATGGAATACTCTCTTTGGCCAGTTTGGATCAATTATTCTGTCTGTCTTTTGCCCAGCTTCCTGCATCTGCACGTTAACGAGACCTTAACGAGACTTGGAAAGCCAGACAGTGTCCTTGGTCTCATTCACAACAACTCGTATCATCAGAATGTTTTTATCAACATTCTTCACACACAAAATCCAAAACACACCGGCTACTGAGAAGAAAATTAACTCCATCCCTGCTGAAACCAGGACAGTATCCACCCCTTATTCCATACCATTTACGTCATGCTTATAGATATACACACAGATATCACTATCTCAATCTATGAGCTATCCCTCCAAAGTCTGTTGAGTTAATTTAGTCCATGACTTTGGGCCCCATCTGTGATAGCAGTCTCTCAGGGCAGGAGAGATGGTATGTAGTGTGAAGTTGTTACATACTGCATCTGAAACTCGTAGCTGGTACCTCTGGCGCGGCTGGTGTATCACGTCCATGGTCTGCGAGTTGAAGATGTTGATCTCGAGGAAGTTGTTGGTCACCAGTTCTGACTCCATCACTGCTGCACATCGCTCGGTTTCATCAAAGCTTGTTCTTCACTGTTGAGTGTGATTCTTGCTGCACTACCTCTGATAGAACATAAAAGAACTACAGACATGATTATATACAGTTCAAATTATTGGCTGTTTTCACCTAGAATCAAATCTCCTTGAGGTACACATCGGACTTCCCCATCCTCCCGCATCACCCACCAAGTACATCCAGGTCCTTGAGCGAAAGCAATCCCACGAATGGGTTTGCCTTTGCCCAGCGGAGGAATAACCCAGACTGTTTTCCCCAACATATTCCTTACATGCACCACAGGAACTTTATCACCATCTACAGTATGTAAAAGTTCAGATTGGGCAGGGCCAGCTCGATTGATGGATCCCCGAGTGTTGACTAACCAAGTGGCTTTTGCTAAATGTTTGTCCCAGTTTTTGAAGGTTCCACCACCCATTGCTTTCAGTGTAGTTTTCAGCAGTCCATTGTACCGTTCAATCTTTCCAGAGGCTGGTGCGTGATAGGGGATGTGATATACCCACTCAATGCCATGCTCTTTGGCCCAGGTATCTATGAGGTTGTTTCGGAAATGAGTCCCATTGTCTGACTCTATTCTGTCTGGAGTGCCATGTCGCCAGAGAACTTGCTTCTCAAGGCCCAGGATGGTGTTTCGGGCGGTGGCATGGGGTACAGAATATGTCTCTAGCCACCCAGTGGTTGCTTCTACCATTGTAAGCACATAGCGCTTGCCTTGGCGAGTTTGTGGGAGTGTGATGTAATCAATCTGCCAGGCCTCTCCATATTTGTATTTCAGCCATCGTCCTCCATACCAAAGAGGCTTTAGCCGCTTGGCTTGCTTAATTGCAGCGCATGTCTCACAGTCGTGGATAACCTGTGCAATAGTGTCCATGGTTAAATCCACCCCTCGATCACGAGCCCATTTGTATGTTGCGTCTCTTCCTTGATGACCTGAGGTGTCATGGGCCCACCGAGCTAAAAATAGTTCACTTCTGTGTTGCCAGTCTAAGTCCACTTGGGAAACTTTAATCTTAGCAGCCTGATCCACTTGCTGGTTGTTTTGATGTTCTTCAGTGGCTCGACTCTTGGGTATGTGAGCATCTACGTGACGTACTTTTACAACAAGCTTCTCTAACCGGGCAGCAATATCTTGCCACAGTGCGGCAGCCCAGATGGGTTTGCCTCTGCGCTGCCAGTTGCTCTGTTTCCATTGCTTTAACCACCCCCACAGGGCATTTGCCACCATCCATGAGTCAGTGTAGAGATAGAGCTTTGGCCATTTTTCCCGTTCAGCAATGTCTAAAGCCAGCTGGATGGCTTTCACCTCTGCAAACTGACTTGATTCACCTTGGCCTTCAGTGGCTTCTGCCACTCGTCGTGTAGGACTCCACACAGCAGCTTTCCACTTTCGATGTTTTCCTACAATACGACAGGATCCATCAGTGAACAAAGCATATCGCCTCTCATTTTCTGGAAGGTTGTTGTATGGTGGGGCTTCTTCAGCACGTGTCACCTCTTCCTCTGGTGGCATTCCAAAATCTTTGCCTTCTGGCCAATCTGTGATTACTTCTAAGATTCCTGGGCGATTGGGGTTTCCTATTCGGGCTCGCTGTGTGATCAGTGCGACCCATTTACTCCACGTGGCATCAGTTGCATGATGTGTAGAGGGGACCTTCCCTTTGAACATCCAGCCCAGCACTGGCAATCGTGGTGCCAGGAGGAGCTGTGCTTCAGTACCAATCACTTCTGAAGCAGCTCGAACTCCTTCGTATGCTGCCAGTATCTCTTTTTCAGTTGGAGTATAGCGAGCCTCAGATCCTCTATATCCCCGGCTCCAAAAGCCTAGGGGTCGACCTCGAGTCTCTCCTGATGTTCTCTGCCAAAGACTCCAGGTAGGGCCATTCTCCCCGGCTGCGGTGTAGAGGATGTTTTTCACATCTTGTCCTGTCCGGACTGGCCCAAGGGCTACTGCATGAACAATCTCCTGTTTAATTTGTTCAAAGGCTTGTCGTTGTTCAGGGCCCCATTTAAAATCATTCTTCTTTCGAGTCACTTCATAGAGAGGGCTTACAATCATACTGTAATTTGGAATATGCATTCTCCAGAAACCCACAACACCTAAAAAGGCTTGTGTTTCCTTTTTGTTAGCTGGTGGAGCCATAGCTGTTATTTTGTTGACCACATCCATTGGAATGTGACGACGTCCATCTTGCCACTTTACTCCTAAAAACTGGATCTCTTGTGCAGGCCCCTTGACTTTGCTTTGTTTTATTGCAAAACCGGCTTTCAGAAGGATTTGGATTATTTTCTCCCCTTTCTCAAAAACTTCTTCTGCTGTGTTGCCCCATACGATGATGTCATCAATGTATTGCAGATGTTCTGGAGCTCCACCCTTTTCTAATACAGTCTGGATCAGTCCATGGCAAATGGTGGGGCTGTGTTTCCACCCCTGGGGCAGTCGATTCCAGGTGTACTGGACACCCCTCCAAGTGAAAGCAAACTGTGGCCTGCATTCTGGTGCCAAAGGAATGGAGAAGAACGCATTGGCAATATCAATGGTGGCATACCACTTGGCTGCTTTTGACTCCAGTTCATACTGAAGTTCTAGCATGTCTGGCACGGCAGCACTCATTGGTGGTGTAACCTCATTTAGGCCACGATAGTCCATTGTTAGTCTCCATTCTCCATTAGATTTTCGCACTGGCCATATGGGACTGTTAAAGGGTGAGCGGGACTTGCTGATCACTCCCTGGCTCTCCAGTCGACGAATCAGCTTGAGGATGGGGATTATGGAGTCTCGGTTGGTGCGATATTGCCGCCGGTGCACCGTGGTAGTAGCAATTGGTACCTTTTGTTCTTCAACCTTCAGCTTTCCCACAACGGAAGGGTCCTTTGAAAGTCTGGGCAAGATGGACAGCTGTTTATTTGTCTCCACGGTGGCTATACCAAAAGCCCACCGGTGCCCTTTTGGGTCTTTGAAATACCCACTCCTGAGGTAATCTATGCCAAGAATGCATGGAGCATCTGGGCCAGTCACTATGGGGTGCTTTTGCCACTCATTCCCAGTCAAACTTACTTCAGCCTCCAATACAGTCAGCTCTTGGGATCCTCCTGTCACTCCAGAAATACAAATGGGTTGTGCCCCTTTATAGCTTGATGGTATTAGAGTACACTGTGCACCAGTGTCTACTAGAGCTTTATACCTTTGTGGGTCTGATGTGCCAGGCCATTTAATCCATACAGTCCAATAAACTCTGTTGTCCCTCTCCTCCGCCTGGCTGGAGGCAGGGCCCCTCTAGTCCTGTTTGTAATATTTTCTATTCACTTTCTGTGAATATGAATCAGAAGTTCCTTCCATAGGATCAGAGGTAAGATCAGCCCTTCTACGCTGTCTGGGGAACTGCCCACTGGAGACTGGAGCAGCAAATTGCCTGGAAGAACCTCCCTTTGTGATTGTTTTACCTCGCAACTCACGTACACGTGCCTCTAGGGCCGAGGTAGGCTTTCCATCCCACTTCCTCATATCCTCTCCTTGGTCACGCAAGGTAAACCATAGGTCATCTCGTCGGGTGTACCGTCTCCCTTGAGCAGGAGGAGGATGAGGTCTTCTTCTAATAGCTGAGATATTAGTCCGTGCAGGTGGGGAGCAGGAATCTTCGAGTTTCTCACACACCTCAGATAGTTTTTCTAACAGTTTTTCAAACTGGCTTTCAGATTTCTCAGTCAGTCTTTCTATAGCTGAGACACAGGCCCGCATTGGGGAAGAGAGATTGTCTTCATATTGTCGGAGCTGGTTAGCCACTGCACGTACTGGTGGCATCTCATCATCTTTCCAACTCATTGCTGCCAATGAGTTGGCATACGATGATGGTGCACTCTGTACAAATTTCCGCCACATGGGTCGGGTACATTCAATTTCATCTGGATCTACGGATGTCCGTGGGTCATCCAGGTTATGATAAATCAGCTCCCGAACAGCTAATTCCCTCAGAAACTGGATACCTCTCTCCATGGTGGTCCACTTGCTTGGGTGGCATACAATATCTTCCTTAAAGAAATACCTGTCCCTCACACCTGACAGGAGTCGCCTCCAGAGGCTGCAGGCTGCTGACTCTCTTCCAATTGCCCTGTCAATGGCTGCTTCCCTAGACAGAGATCCCAGCTGCCTGGCTTCCCTGCCTTCTAATTCCAGGCTACTGGCCCCTCTGTCCCAGCATCGGAGCAACCAGGTGACAAGTTGCTCACCTTGATTACGGCTGAAATCTTTTCGCATATCTCGCAGCTCACTCAGGGATAGGGATCGGGTGACTACCTCACCTTCTGCCTCTCCCTGATCATGTGATGGGCCTGGTTCATCATCATCTTTCACTATGCGAACTGATTTTTTGGTGTATTTCTTATGTACAGGGGCAACTGATACTGGTGTAGATGATTGGTTTTTCGGTTTCTCTTTGGTACTGCTTGCCGAGGTTTGAGTAGCCACAGTGTCTGGCGTGGGGGCTGAAGCAATCGCAGTGCCCGTAGCAGGGGCTGGGGTAGCTGCAGCACCTGCCGTAGCGGCTGAAGTAGCTGCAGTATTTGTAGCAGCAGTTTGAGTAGCCACAGTGTCTGTTGCGGGGATTGGAGGAGCCATAATACTTTTAAAAAACTGTTTAAACTTCATCAATATCAAGATCTGAGATAGCTGCAAGAGACTTGTCACCATGAACATGGTGGTAGGGGTATAAAAAGGGTATTCAAAATTCTCAAAAGCTGTTGAAATTAGCTTGGTGAGGTGGGGAAAGCTGTAAACAGATGTTCCCCCCGCGGCCTGGCTTCCCGGAACAAAACAACAGGTATAGTTCCAAACAACACCCACAAGATGGCTCCCGAAATACCCGGGTGGAGCTGCCTCTGCCTCCTCGCTCTGCACACTGCCCGCCGCCATTGAGTACAGATATGAAAATGGTCCCGTTACCAGCAATCTCACTAGACAAATCAGTGCCGCATAGCACAGCAGAACGATACCTTTGATCCAACACACATCATTGATAAAGCGTGCACAAACACCGACAAACAGAAAATACGGCAAGTAGGGTGCTATCCAGTACAGCTCTAAAAACAACTGCGAGAACAAATAAAATAACATTGTGCCCAGCGATGACCAAACCGGCTTAATGAACACTTGTAACAAATCTGTTTTCAACACACTGTGTTCAAACCTGTCCTTATCTCAACCCTTCGGGACTGACCGGGGCTTGAACCTTGGATCCTCAGACTAAGGTCCGATGATCTCACGACTGATCTAGTGAGGCCCCTTCGAGCCCCACGTTGGGCGCCAAAAAGACTGTGGTGGTTTAGCCCGGATCACCACACAGTTTCTTATTCACCCTCCCCTACCTAGTGGGACAGGGGAGAGAAATTGGGAAGAAAGGAAAACTCGTGGGTTGAGATAAAAACAGTTTACTGAAAATACTAAAAACTACAAAGCTAACAGGATATAAGGATATTAATATATACAAAATATACAAAATGAACAATGTACAATTTCTCACCACCCGATGTCCGAATGACCGACGCAGCCCGTCCTGAGCAGCGATCACAGGAACAACACCGAGCAGCAAGCAAAGGGGGAGAGCAAGCTAGCAAGGTAGAGGGAACGATGCCAGCAAGCAAGAGAGAAGAAAAGGATGCCAAAGGTGCCCGAACGGATACCCGACAAGAAAAGGAATAACTGAAAATGATGCCCCCTCCCATGGGCAACCCCCACTTATATACTGAGCATGACGTTTATGGCATGGAATACTCTCTTTGGCCAGTTTGGATCAATTATTCTGTCTGTCTTTTGCCCAGCTTCCTGCATCTGCACGTTAACGAGACCTTAACGAGACTTGGAAAGCCAGACAGTGTCCTTGGTCTCATTCACAACAACTCGTATCATCAGAATGTTTTTATCAACATTCTTCACACACAAAATCCAAAACACACCGGCTACTGAGAAGAAAATTAACTCCATCCCTGCTGAAACCAGGACAATGCTTTAAAGTTAGTTTTCAAAATGTATTCAGGCTTGGAAGCACATTTGTGTGTAGTTTAATAATTCACAGAAGTGCTTCTTCTGTTCCAAAATGCTGGAATATAATATTTTTTTTCTTTTCGGTTTGGGGATTTTTAAGAAATAAAAAAAAATAAAGAAAAGAAGGAGGGAAGGAAGGAGGGAGGAAGGAAGGAAGGAAGGAAGGAAGGAGAAAGAAGGAAAGAAGGAAGGAAAGAAAGACGGAAAGAAAGAAGGAAAGAAAGAAAGAAAGAAAGAAAGAAAGAAAGAAAGAGAAAAAAACCCAACTTGCTCTATATAAATCCTAAATTGATCTGGAACAATATTATATCTGTCACAGATTATGACAATATATTTCATAGAATCATAGAATCATAGAATAGTTTGGTTTTGAAGATAATTTTAAAGGTCATCTAGTCCAATTCCCCTGCAAGGAGTAGGGACATCTCCAACTAGATCAGGTTGCTCAGAGCCCTATAAAACCCGGTCTTTAATTTTTTTTGTTGTTCGTTGTATTAATATATCCGTTTAAAGACTCCTAATCTTCCGAGCAATGTGATAAATCCATCTAATATTATTTGATATCTAATATTATTTGATTGAGAGCAGCCCTGAGGAGAAGGACTTGAGGGTTACTTGTGGATGAGAAGCTCAACATGAGCCAGCAACATGCCCTTGCAGCCCAGAAAGCCAACCATATCCTGGATTGCATCAAAAGAAACATGGCCAGCCAGCAGGTTGACAGAGGCGATTCTGCCCCTCTCCTCTGTTCCACTGTGACCCCACATGGAGTACTGCATCCAGTTCTGGAGTCCTCAGTATAAGAAAGGCATGGATGTGTAGAAGCAGATCCAGAGGAGGGGCACAGAAATGATCAGAGGCATGGAATATCTCATCTATGAGGAAAGGTTGAGAGAGTTGGGGTTGTTTAGCCTGAAGAAAGGAAGGCTCCAGGAAGATTTTTATTGTGGTCTATCAATACTTAAAGGGAGCTTATAAGAAAGATGGTGGCAGACTTTTTAGTAGTGTCTGTTGCTATAGGACAATGGGTAATGGTTTTAAACTAAAGGACAGTAGATTTGGACTAGATAAAAGGAAGAAAATTTTTACTGTGTGGAGGGTGAAACACTGGAACAGGTTGCCCAGGGAAGATGTGGATTCCCCATCCCTGCAAACATTCCAGGCCAGGTTGGATGGGGCTCTGAGCAACCTAATCCAGTTGAAGATGTCCTCACTCATTGCAGGAGAGGTTCAACTAGATGACTTTTAAAGGTGCCCTCCAACCCAAACCATTCTATTATTGTATGATTCTATGATAGTACCAAAAGCAGAATCAGAAGAACAGAATTAAAATCTAGGGAAAAAAAATCCTTAATGAGGGCCTCCACACCACTGGAGTCACTTTTAAATGACTGCAGGGTGATCAATGCATTGAAGATTATTTGGAACTGTCCTGCTTTGGCAGTGGGGTTGAATTTACTGAATATCACTGTTGGTTCAGTTTCTTGAAAATATTCATGCTTTTTTATTAATTTCTTCCTTTCTCTTTTCTGTATCTTCCTCTTTCCCTTCTTCCCTCTACCTCCCTCTCTCTCCCTTTCCCTCTCCTTTCCCTCTCTTTTCTGTCTTCCTTTCTCCCTGTGTCTTCCTTCCTCCCTCTTCCTTTCTCTCTCTGATTTTCCTTTCTCACTCCATCTCCCTCTCTTTCCTCCTTTCTTCTGCTTCCCTTCTCTCCCCTTCTCCCTCTCTCCCTGTCTCCTATTCATATCATTTCCCTTTCAAACAGATCAAAACACTGATTTTCTCTTGCTTCTTCTCATGGTCCAGGTACTTTGACAGCTACCTTCCCAAAGGAAATCCCTCCAGTCTTTTAAGAACTATAGGTTTTGTTGGTTGTGGTGGATTTGGTCTTTTCATGCCTGCTTGGCACACTGGGAGTCCCCAGCTATCCAGAATCTTTGTTCCCCACTATTACTATTTCCCTCCATGGAAAAAAAATATACTTCTTTCTACTATGCAGTTTCCATTAGCTGTGAGATTAAAGCATAAATCTTCAGATAATGCCTTTTAGACAAATCAAAACTAATGAATTTACTTGAATATAATAGAACACTGTAATTAATTAGGCACTGTAATAACAACATGTTAAAGAAATAATTAAAATAAATTGCTAGAAGTTATTGCTCCCTGCCAGTTTGGCCTTGATTATTTCAAAATGTTATGAACTCTACAGATAACTAAAGATTTTTCTAAATAGTCCAAGTTGTCATGACTTTTCAGAGAATTCCTTGGGAGTTTTCCTTGATGTCAAGGAAACATCCTTCCTTGTCAGCAGCTATAGGAGAATTTTTTTTTTTTTTTATGTGCTGGTAGTGGAAAAGTAAGTTGTTACCAGCTGTGTCAAAAAAAAAGCCACAAACAAATAAAATTAAAAGTTAAAAGATCTACTGTTTACCATCCTACTTATCTGTCTATATGTATGTTAGGTAGTCTCATCAGCAGAAACATATGATGGTCAGAAAATACAGGATTCTTTGTGGACAAATTTAGAATTAGATGCCTAAATTCAGACCTTCCTTAATTCTGATTAAATAGACAGAACACCTTTTCACTGATTCTGTTGCATGTTGCCTCAAGAAATTAAGCATCTGCCCTGGTTTTATTTAGTGAGGGGGTGCTATGGTGGCAGCTTCTGTAAGGAACTGCTAGAAGTCACTCCCCTTTGTTCAGTAGACTTGACCGGGCCTAGGGTGGACCAGCTGCTGGCCAGGGCCGAGCCAACTGGTAGCAGAATGTTCCCTGATAACGCCTTTGTGATAACGTATTTAAGAAGGAGAAAACAGGGAAAAAAAAAAAAAAGAAGATGTTAAGAACCTGGAACGAGGGCAGAGAGGGGGAGGCGCAAGCCTTGTGGACGTTGTTGCCCTCACCCTCTGGCCTACCGCCAGGCGGCTGTCTGGGCCCAACTTGGCCCAACCCATCTTCAAGAAGTGCAGAGAGGAGATGAGATGTGAAGAGAACCTGAGAGGGGTCTGCCTGAGCCGATTGTGAAGAATTTTTGTGAGAGGAACGGCTGCAGATGCCAAAGTCAGTGAAGAAGGAGGGGGAGGAGTAATACTGCTCCTGGCAGAGATTCCCCTGCAGCCTGTGGTGATGACCATGGTGAAGCAGGCTGTTCCCCTGCAGCCCATGGAGTTCCAAGGAGGAGGAGAGATTCACCTGCAGCCCGTGGAGGACCCCATGATGGGGCAGTCAGACGCCTGAAGGAAGGTATGGCCCATGGAGGGCCCACTGGGGCAGCCATTCTGGAGGGACTGCACCTGACCCACATTGGAGCAGTTCACGAAGGACTGTAGCCCATGGGAGCCCCCTGCTGGAGCAGGGGAGGAATGTGGACAAGGAAGCAGCAGCACAAAGCAACAAGTGATGAACTGACTGTAACCCCCATTCCCTCTTCCCTGCTGTGCCGCTTGGAGTGGGGAGGAGGTAGAGATAATGTTAAGCCTGGGAAGAGGGAGGGGTCGGGGGAAGGAGTTATCTTCTTCTCTTTCTCATTATCATGCTTTGTTTTTAGGAATAAACAAATAGTTTTCCCAAAGTCGAGACTGTTTTGCCTGTAACAGTAACTTTAAGGATCTTTCCCTGTCCTAATCTGAAAAACCAAGACTTTTTTTTTTCTTATATTATCTCTCTATTCCTTTGGTGGGTAGGGGGAATGAGAGACAGACTGTGTAGTCTGGTCCCGATCGGGGCTAAACTATGACAGTGTCACTTTAAGAGTCTGATCAAGGAATCAGTACAGATGACAGTAACTTGTACTGTGTGTTGATGATTCTGTTATCTTATATTAAAGAAATTGAATGTAAATCACTTATAGTATTAATCTTTTAAATTCTGTGTAGCATACTGGTTTGTAGGAAATGATTAATGACTCAGAGTCTGAAGCAATCTGTTAAACATGCACACTCTTGGACATAAGCTCACTCTGCTGGGGGAAGACTACCAAAAATATAATTCCTTTTTCTCTTTTCCTGCACATGTTCTGATGGTTGCTTCTGGAAGAAACTAACAAGAAGATGAATTTGGTATAAATTCAGCAAGCTTTTTTTTTTTCCATAAAATTCCTCCATACTAATTCTGGAATGGCAGGTTACCAAATATTTTATTATATCGAAATACATAAAGCAAATCAAGCGTGCCCACATTCATGGACATATAAAAACTGTCTTCCACATATCTGTTCCTTCTCACACTTGGATGGCAGAAGTTCACCCATCACAATGAGTTCCTATTCTAAATGAATTTTCTAGGTATTCATTTAATAGAAAATAATACTGCAGCTATAAAACTAAAATTTAAATTTCAGAAAGACTAAAAAGTTGTTCAAAAGTATCTAAAAATGGGAAGATAATTAATAAGTATACATGTGGAGACATAGTCACAGATCCCACTGCACGCTATGAGGAATCGTTTATTGTTACTGCTTCTGTGCTTGTATACCCACAGATCCTCTAACCACCACCAGGTGTCCTTGATCTTGTTTTTCCTCTCTTGGAAAGTCCCTTTTCTCATTCCCATGGCTTCTGATATTTGTCGTCCCCAATGTATACACACAGAGGAAATTCACAAATATTACTTTATTTCTTACATTGTATTTAACCAGTATTATTTAGCAAATATCTAAAATGTAAGTTCAAAAATAAAAAGAACACTTTAATTTGATTATTTTATTAAATTTTAACTTGGAATAGTAAAGATAATTTTACAAAAGAATCTCATCAAACAAAAAGGTAATCAAGTAAGAGCTAAATAAGATCATCAGCCGTAAGGGAAAGCTGGAGTAGGAGGCAAGGGTGAAACATTCATTATCCTTCATATTCATGCACATGTGGGGCTGACACAGCAAAAGGATTATGATTGCTCTCAGTTTCAAGACAGGAACAAATTCAAAAGTTGCAGCAAAATTGTTAGGAACTGAAGATCAGGCAGCAATCAGCCATAAATGATGGAGCCTGGCAACTAATCTATTTTAAGTAATGAGGGAAGATGACATAGAATAGAAGGTAAGTTGTGTATTTTAGGAGGATTCTTCTGAGAAGTTAGGCACACTATAGAATTTCAGCATTAAGGGTAATAACAGTAGTTTTATTATTAGACACAATCCATAACTTTTTCCTAACATAAAGAAATACAGAGTTTAATATTGTGTTGACCCAGTCATTGAAGACAACACATGCATCTCAGTTACTGCATGTTTTCATTACCTGTGACAACAGAAAATATAACAAGCAAAAACTACTTTACAAGGAAATTCCTGTAAACTAAGGAGGCATACTAAAACCAGTCCTCAAAATACAACCAATATTGATCATGGCACCAATAAAGGCATCATTAAACTACTGATAAGATTAGATCAACAAAAAACCTGAGCTTTACTGAGGGACAACATTCGTATTTAAAGTTTCTAGAGAGATAGGAGAGGACCTCTCTGACTCATAAGTGCCCTAGTCCAGATATCTTGTGATATCCAATTTTTTTTGGCTCCTGCTCTTGGAGAGATATGAGTGTGTGTGTGTGTGGTCATGCACATGGAAATATCCTTGCTCATGCACTGGGAAGGTGGAATACAGAGACTCGTCAGGTTTTTCTTGGAATACAGGGTTATAAAAATAGTATAAAAAGTACTTACATTTTATCTTGGGATAAGTTTCCTATTCCATCACCCAGCCAGTACTATAGATCTGTGGCAAACAGTTTCTGCTTCAGAGAAGCCACAATTTTAGGGTTGGTTTTCTTTTTTTTTAAGTGTTTGAGAACTTGGAAGTTTGAAATTTCTTATCAGATGGTCATTCTTATCACTAAGTCTTCCTGCTTAGAAGGAAAGAGGGAAACTAGCAGAGTCCCCTCACACCTCTATTGGTTATAAATTTCTCCCAAACTGGAGCTCAGTTGCCAAACTGCAGAAGAAAGGTTGTGCATCTCTTGTAAATCAGTGGAAAAATTCATCAACCTTTCAATGAAAGAAAGATACACAGTTTAAGCTTACTTTTTTTTTTTTAAATTACTTTTTTTGCCTTTTGAATTGGGTTCTGTGGAGCTGTTTTCTGAAGTGATGAGCATGGTGTGGCAAGGTAAAAGATGAGAAAAGGCTTTTCTTTTCTTGTCTGTATTTCGCCACTGCACATTGCAGCCAGTACTCATTTGTGCATCACTTTGGGAATCTAGGTCTCCAACACTAATAACAAGAAGCCAGAGACAGACCATGGGAACTGCACATTGCAGTCTGCTAACTGACAGAGGAGGAGCCAGAAAGACATTGAAGATGAAAAAAAAAAAACCCTAGTGTGAGGAAGTTGGGCACCAGGGTCAGGTGCAGCCATAAATTTAGCTTCTGCAGAGGCTTGGTAAAAACTACATACTAAGACAAAAATCATTCAGGGGATGAACTCTTCTTATTTCAAGCCTTTGCAGATGGTTGATTCTCTAGGTATATCACTTTTATGACCACTAGCTGAAGTAATGTCACTCACCTTGAAGCAGCCAGTCAAGCTTGTTCTACTGAAGGCTGTGATGATGCCCTTTTGCGTTTTTTTTTTTTAAGCTTCTCTCACTTTTTTTTTTTTCTTTCATCACATGCACAGGTGGGCATTGAATAAGTTATTAGAGAGGATTTCTGAGAAAGAATTTCAGATGACTGGGAAGTAAGAAAAAGAATTTTGCCCTCCCCACCCCCCCCGGGATATATCTTGTCTAACTCTTTATATTTTAATTTTATATTAGGTTCAATGTCATGCCAAAGAACAATTCAAAACTGCTGCTAACAGAGTTTACTCTGGACATCTGTTGCAGCTTTGCACAAGGTACTCAGAGTGCATCACATGTAATGTTTTCTGTTCTTTTTAAAAAAACAACAACAAAAAAGTCACTAATCTTTACATATTGTTTTCCTTTGCAGTGATCAAATAGATAAAGGAAATGAGTCTAGAACTCCTATCCTGCCCAATATATTACATTCTTTCTGTCAAGAAATTATTCCTTTTTTTGTTTGTTAATATTTTCCCAGACATCAGAGATTACTGTAATTACAACATATAATGTTTTGGAATTTTTTTATTTCTTATTCTCACTTTTTTCTCTTCCTGCTTTGGAATGGCAGAACATATATAATATCCATGTTTATATCCTCTATTCAATTTATTTTCTTTGCTGTATCATTTACTGCTGCTTTAATATTTTGCTTTTTCACATCGTATTTTTTTTAATAACTTTAAAACTTTTGGAAAGAGTTACAGTGATAGTGTCAGTTTTGTTTACATCAGTCAGTCACTTTTCTAAAAGTTATTAGATGACATGCCTAAATTACAGAACAGTGGAAGGAAGTACGGCAGACAGCCATGCAGAAAGGACAGAATCTGTGTGCTGTTCAAACACACACACACACACAGGCAATTGAAAAAAAATACAAACAGATCCCCGTGACTATCTTCACCTGACCAGGATTAGCCATCAGCAGTTGTTGAAGATGTCTGACTGGTATCAATGATACATTACTACTACTTCTCCCACTACTTTCCTAATACCTGTAAGACACTCACATCCATGAGGTAGCTCCCATTTCTGGCCAGTCCTAGAAAGAAACTTCTCTCAGACCTGTAAAGGTGGCAATCAAGCACACAGACAGCAACAAAGACTCATCAAGTCACCTCCCAATAGCAAATACCTGTAGTCCTCTTCTAGTTTCTTTTCCAGGCTCGTTCCTCAACATGTCTAAGAAACCTCATTCTTATTTCATTTCAACCCAGCAGCAGATGCAGGTCTGAAAGATGATACGCCAAAGCCAGTAAGCCACTTGTAGCTCTGCCAACGTGAGCAGCAATCTCAAAAATATATTTTCACTCTCTATATAAAAGCATGTCCAACCTTTCTGACCTTGCAGACTCCTAAAGTGACCATCAACCCCACTTTAACACTGGGATCACTATGAATAGAACAAGTCTTTCACATCTTCAAAATGCAATGGGATTTCTTCCACTAATTATAATACATCTTTCATAACTTAGAAATGTTGACTGAGAGATAAGACAGCCATTGGTATCTAGTGGGACGCACAAACAGAGGCTCGGCAGACACTCCTGATGTTTCTCCTCTTGTGGCTGTTTTTTGAAACTATCAAAATTTTAGCTTTCTTTCTCAGGATTTTGAGCTATGAAGTGTCAACTGTCAACAAACTAACAGTTCCCTATGGCACATCCCAGCAGAAAGGAATGTTATAGAGAAAATGAACCAAGAAAGATAGGCAAGTGGAAAAAAAAAAAAAACCCGAAACAAAATAGCTTTTTGTTTTATACATAAGTGGTTAAAACATAATGCAGAGATGGAATATAAAAGAAAAAAAACCACATAATTTACAGTATATTGTGTGTTCCATCTCCTACATTATAGCTATTAGAGTTCCTTTTTTGCTTCTCATATTGGCAGTAGTTACTGGGAGGTAGCTGCTTAATTATTGACCTGATCATTTTACCGATGAACCAGACACAGTGGCTTGGTGAAGTATCTGTGCTTGTGGCCAGGCTTCCCCAGCCTCCTCAAATGCAGCAGTTCTCTAAGCTGCTCCGAGCTGCAGCAGCAATCTTCACTGTGATAAACACTTTCACAGCAGCTGTGGGAGTTGTGGTGGGGGACTTTTAGAAAGCCCAAACATGTTCTACATGGAAGGATTTCAAATGTCATGCCTGTTCACCCAGAGTTCATTCGCATAACAACTTCTGCTGCAGGCTTATGTCCTGAGGGCTGTTATGGCATGAAACTACCAGCGTAAGTAGAAAATGAGATCCTTTCATGAGCCCAGCTGAACATTTGATAGTCTTGGAAGCTTGGTCCTGTGAGCTGGCACCCCAGGCACTTTAATTTGCACATCACAGATTTTTCAAAAAAAAAGAAGAAATAAAATAAAAGAGAAAAACCCCACCACAACAACATTAAAAAAAAACCCAACCCCAAACAAAGAAACAAATAAACAAAACCAATAAAAAAAAAAAACAAACCAAAAGTTCCATAGAACTTGGAACATAATTTTGTAAGAGAGACTCCAATTGGCCCATCGGTCCAGTGGGAGTCACAAGAAGTTTGTGAGAGGCAATGAGGGATTTTTTGTTTCCTAGAAGAATAATTTCACTGAGAAAGTGATACACCAGCAGTGTTACTTTCTATAATAGTGACATACGACAGCCTGATTTTCTTCTGGAGGTATGGAAGACAAATGGAAATAAATAGATGATGACCATTAGTTGAACTGTTGCTTTCACCTGTGAGGAATTTACAACACCTTTGCCAGAAATTTAGTGACTGAGACTGCCTTTTTTTTTTTTTCCGAGGAGAGGATATTTCCCATAAAAATAGCTTTGAACACCTCTACTATAGGAACCTTAACACTTGTTTCACCTTCAGTCTTTTTTTTGTAGATGGCTGATGATTTCAATAATATCTCAGAAGTCTATTGGTCTAATCCACTTTCATTGTGTACACAGAACCTAACATACCTCTGGATGGTACTGGTCTCTCTGTAATGTAAAAGTGTGTCAGAAAGGTGGAAAATAATGTGATTCATATCATACGACTAAGGTGTCTCTTGGACTTTCTTAGTATCATTACACATAATGGCAACAGACACTCACACAATTTAACTTGTAGGAAAATGATATACACAAAATCTATGTAAAATTAGATGTCTCAATGCTGGTCTCCTGTTTCCGTGTTTCAGTTTTTAATCCTTCCACCATTATGTCTGTCAAACATTGTCGGAGGGATGTGAAAGTTCTTTGCTAACGAGTAGACATTTATCCCTTCCCTAAATGCCAAATTATTACACATTGTCTATGCAATAAATAACATAGGATTTAAAAAAAAAGAAATCTCTGCATCTGACACTAGGTAATACCAACTCAATGGCACGGATGCTATCTAGGGTAGTTCTCCCTTTATATAGCAGATATATTTTTGGAAATATGTAGTTCCAGAGGTCCAAAATTGAGCCTAGAAGAGATTTAAGAGACATTGGGTTAATGATCAGACAGCAAGTGTTTGCAACCAGTTCCTGAGTCTCTTAAACTTCATAAAAATAGATGTGAACACTGTATTTTAAATCAACTGTTTAGGTATAAGAGAAAACTATCATATTTTAACATCTTAATAGTCCATTCTCTGAACAGATATAACCCTTTCTAATATTGAGGACACTGCCAGTGTCATAGCATGGGATTTTTTTTTTTTGATAGCACTAGAGATGACAAGCCATGGATTGGGTAAACGCAGGACTGCAATTTTGGAGCCTTTAGGGGCAGCGGTGAGGGCTTCACTTGGACTTGAAAGAACCCACAGTCCCAATGGACTCTGTGTGTGTGCAACTGTTTGTGTGAGCCTGTGTATGCATGAAAAATTCTGAGGATTACAGCTCCCTTCACTTCTTCCCCACTGCCTCTTCTTTTCCTTATCATTTCCATCTTGTATCATGAAGGCAGAGCGTTTTCTGTAAGATATTCTTTTGTAGTGCTTAAATCTTATTTCATAACTGTACCATGTACAGTCTAAGAATTGGTGACATGGAAAGAGTGGAATTATTCTCCTTTGCCATTAGAACTGGCCTAGCTTTCCTTTTTAACCAGCCAAATGAAATGGGAAGAGTTACAGTTGTTGTAACTACAGTACCTTCTAGGTAACTGTAACAATGAGGCAGTGTGTGGGAAACACATACTGGAAAGGAATTAAAAATGAAGGAAGTCATTGTATCATCTGACAAAGTAATGTGCTAACCTAGAAATGTGCCAAAACTGGCTTTGATCTTCTTCTACTACGTGTTGATATAAACATTACAAAGGTGTTTGGCACATTTTCTAACTTGATTAACCTGGTGAATAATGCATTCTGCTGGCTTCCCTGTGCTGTCTTTCAATTCTCTTTGCTCAATGTGAGCAAGTGGAACCAGTGAGGCAGTAAAAGAATACAAATGTATACACCTACTTCTCTCTCTCTACAATACCATGAGATTCTTTACCGGTGCCCTTTTATCTCTTCCTCGTTTCCCCAAACACAGGAATTCCTCTTTAACATCCAAGCATATATGTGTTTCAGCAAGTGAAACTTGTGGCTGTGCTATCTGGCATATGAACAGCTGTTGCATTCACAACATATCATTTCTTATCCTGGCTGTAGAATGGGATGGAGGTATTAATTGTGCCGATTTCCTGAAAACTGGGAAATTTTGCCTCTGCTTCTGCAGAGTACTCATCTGACAATGACAACAGCTTATGGTTACTTGAGAGTCTCGATAACTATGTTAGTTGTTAGAGTTTGGATGCATCAGTAAGTGAGGTTTCAAAGTATGGAATATGTATATGAAAATGTTTAGATGAAACATTTGTATGTGCCTTAGTGGAAATGCAGGAATTATATATGCACAAACAACACATGGAATCTTGGAAATACAAACTCCCCATGCCAAGTTCTAGGTGCCTGAATGCCATCTAAAATACTTCAAATTCCACTATCACTATTACAAAGCTGATAATCACTGTATTTATACTGTCTGATTAACTCCTCACTTAAGACTCTCCACCTGTAAATGCTAAGGATGTTTATCATAATGTCTATATTTTGTTGTTGTTGTTGTTGTTGTTGTTGTCTCTCTTCATTGGGTGGTAATTATACTCATGAGATCACACTCTTTGCAAGAAGTAGTTAAAATGCACAAAAATGGCCCTACTGTTTACTGAAAGAAAATGTGGTTACATATCAACAAACTCTGTTAATGGAATCAGAAAGCAAGTTTTATTTGTTAGCACTTTTTGTGTGTGTGTTTACACTAAATACTCAGATGATTAAACTATCTTTTTATAAGTGAAAATCCACTCTGTTTGCCTTATTGTAAAAGCAGTGATATTAATATAATGAAAGGTGATAGAGTAGCTTACATTTCTTGACTACTAATTCAGCGATATAGCTTCTGGAAATTTTTGTCATTTATTGCTGCTAAAGAATTTATAACCTGGAGAAGCTGGTGATAATGGGCTTTAAGCCTTACAAACTCCCCAAACCACTGGATTAAAAAATCTGCTGTATTCTGTGTTGTCCCTGAAGCACACTTTAATGGGTCTGCTGAAAGGGTATCAATCATATAGGGACCATTCCACAAAGTTACAGTGAGATGCTTCAAGTTGGTTAAATGTTTGCATTTTCCATAATGCAATACAATTGCAAAACTATATCTAGGAGGCCTAAGAATAGAATCTTTGCAGCAAAAATTATGCAATCCATGTTTTGCTTTGTTTTTAATTTCTGTGCTTTTGGACTCATAAGTTTAGTGGAGTTATCTTTTTTTAGATGTTTTTATTTCAACTTTTTTTTTCTATTATTTTCTAGCCATAGGTAGGAATTGGAAAGCATGCATGATTTTCTCGTCATTTGCAGGTGTGTTTAGGTTTTTTTATTTTTTTTTTTCCCCAAACATGACCATTCATGCTGGTTATCAGTGTATTCTTTCAGTCTGGAAATTTGTCTGCTTTTGGTTACTTAAGAGGAAATTTATGTTTTCATAGAAAATATAGTTAAGGATTCCCTTTAAGGAACAACCATGGTTGGGAAAGTTAGTATTTTCTATACATCATTAATAGTAATAAAACATTGCAAATTAATAAAAGTCTAGGAAATTTTAATCTGTCAGTTGAATACAAACTCAGTTTTAAAAGGAATGTTATTTACTACTGCAGTCCTTCCAGAAGCCTTTTCTGCAGCTAAATTCAAAGGCTACTCAATTCAAAATTGCCTTATTAGTGACTATGAACTGATATCACAATCATGACGGTGAGACTGTAATCAATTATAATCTGTGAGGGAAAGAAATAAACTATAAATCTTTAAAGATACATATTTTAGACTAAAAAGTTGAAGGTTGCCTCATTTTTCATCTCAAAGACTTTGCATAATGTATTTAAATAACAGGAACAGATACAATCAGCTTAGTTAGGAAAAGTCAGAATTGTGATATTGGTTCGCAATCACTAATAAAGTCTTGTCAGGCAGATTATCCTTTTAATTTATTCAACAGTCTTGAGGAGGTTTATCCTTTGAATTCTAAATTCTGCAGATCTTTAAAACATGCAACTGTCTGCTACCAGTTCTCTCTACTCTGACTCATATTTCAAACAATAAATGTAACAATAATAAAAATTACAGCCACTATAATTCTATAAATTGGCATTATGCTGCTGGAGAAACTATAATCCATAAGGCTATTACATCAAACCTTCTGTTGCTTCTGAGTTCATGAAGTACATGAAACAGAGCCATGTTCTCTTATGCTACATAAAAGTACAGGAAAATTATAAATGTTGGCAATAATAATTGAGTCCTATGATTCTTGAAGACATTTTACATTATCCAAATTGCAATGACAAGGCTATATTGTTAAAATAAGACTATCCTATTTAATATTTTACTAATGTTTTTCTATATCTTTAGGTACCTCAAAGCTATGTTGTCTTTTTTGGTCTGTATGCGTCACCTTGAAGATATTAGAAAGTTTAGGTAAACATTTTTGCAGGAGAATGTAAACCACACAGAATGCACAGAGAGTCCTCATTCACACTGGATTTCTTCTTTCCACAGGTTTTTGGGGTTTGAGTGGGATTTTTTTTTTCCTTTGCTGTTTGTTTTTTTCTCAAGTGGAGATTTCTTTAGCTTTTTTATTTGTTACAGTAAACTTGGATTTTAGAGTATAAATGTCAGATAGCAGTAATATTGTTCAAAATTGGCAGAAAGTTATTCAATACAATTTTTTTTCTGATTATTTGTAATCTACACCTTTCTTCAGTTATACAACAAATATAATATTGATTTTTCACTATATCAGAATTCTTAAATAATTTCATAGGAATTCATTTGTCGATACTTGAAAATATATTATTTTTTTCTGGTTTAGTATTTTGAAAGTGTACCATAGTTTATTTTCCTAAGATATAAAATGTTTTCATCATCTTAGCTATAACTTGTCTGTTTCTGTCCCTCTTTCTCTTTTTTCCCCCATTTTTATTTGATTGTTATGACCATAGCAAAAAAAAAAAAAAAATCGGACTTGTTTTCTTCTTGAGGCTTCAACACTATCATGTCAAGAAGTGAAAAAATAACTGAGGCAGACATTTATCAGATCTTTCCATTTTAAGACCAATGAAAATTTCTATTATCCAGTGCTCCTAGAATACATTTTGGCATAAAAAACAATTTTTACTTATAATCTCTATTTTACTTTCTAAATATATTTTTATGGACATTTCCTTCAGATTTTAAAAAATTATTCTTTTTTTTTTTTTTTTTACATTTTAAAACACTGTTTATAATTACTTACTTGCACAATTCCCAGCATTTAAAATATAACCTTGAAAGCAATGCATAGTAACTTAATTGCTTTCAACTGCAGCAGAGAATTGTGCATGCTGAGTGCTGGGTAAGTATCATGATCATTTTTAGATAAGATGCTCACCTCCATTCCTGCCTACTTGTATGCTTAAGACAGTATCTTTTCCTATCAAAGCACAGTAACTTTGGACTTCTAGGGTACAAGAGAAAGCCTGCCATTTTTTGTTTCCATGTTAGAATAAGACTTGAATTCAACAGACAGTCTCTGTTCCCTGATTTGCATGGAAAGAAAACTTAGGCATGTGTGTTTGAGGTTGTCATGTGTATGCAGAACTCCAGCATGTACTTTTAGTAGACATAGAGGGGACTAGGAGCCCAGAGCATACTGCAGTCACTGTCATTGACTAAGCGCAATGTAAGAATCCAAAAAAAATCTAGTCATAGGGGAATTCTTCTAAATTTATAGAAGTAAAGTACAGGTAAAAAGGAAGAATTCACCTCCAAATAGAAACCCCACATTAACACTTAACAGTAAGTTTCTGTATTTAGCTAACACTGTAAAACAAACAAAACATCTACAAACAAAACAAATGAAGACTATGCATTTTCTATTCATGTTAAGGACAGTAATTATATTTGTATTTACTTCCCTTGTCTGACAGGTGGGAATTAGGAGTAGACTATTCTATATCTGGCTGAGAAGCAGATACAATGGGAAGGTCTAGGTTTGTCTTTATTCAGTTCATAACTATACTCATATTCTCACCATAAACAGTAATCTAATTACCTATATTAATGGTCTAAATCTGCACTTAGACATATGGAGAACTCTACTTCAGTTAATATCCTGAGTAGAATTGCTTCTTTACTTATACCTGTTGTGACATTTCTATCTGATTTTCAGCTGCTCTTATTTTGTTGTGTATAAATGTTTCTACTTCAGTAGACCTCTGCAAGCTTGTGAAGTTTTTCCCGGTGTAAAGCATGAAGTATATTAAAGACAGTAACGTATATTTTTTAATCTCCAAAACATTCCTTAAAAAAAACCCCAACTCATTATATTTTATATGATCAAAAGCAGGAAAAAAAATGCATCTTATACCACATTACACTACTATTAAACATAGCCTGCTATTCCATTATCAGCAATTACTGTGAGAGATAGCATTAAGCTTCCAGGCTACTTTCTTAGCTCACCTTTTGCCATGTTGGAAAAGAACCAAAACCTTGCAATCCCTCTCTTATATAAACTTTTTTTTTTTAATTGACCACCAATATGACCTTTCACCATATAGTCATTAACAGTCTTTAGTGAAAACAGTTGCTAAAGACTTCTTGAAAGTCTAAATACATTAGCTGTTTTTTTTTTTTTTTCCTAATCCAGGGTTATGTCAATCTATTCAGAAGCTCCAAGTGGACCAGAAATGTAGTCTGCCTTTCTGCTTCATTTCCTATACTCATTCTACTGTTTTAATACTTTGGTATTAAAATAGTTATGTTGTTTGAACCTGCAGTTTCTTTCTGTGCAGTTGTAGCTGTGTGACTGATTGCGTATCTTTGTTAGTAACTAAGCTATTTATTTTTAAGTTCTGCTGAAGAACTCTTGCATGAGAACCATCTGCTTCTATGAATGTTTACTCTTCAATATATCACTTTGGACTCCAGCTGACTTCTCATTATCTGACAACAACTAATCTTCATTACCTGAAGAGACCCATTCCAAAGAACATATCTTCTCAACTTCCCAGTGCTGGGAGTTGACACAAATCAATCATTTAATATCCTTGCAAGATGCTTCTCCTTAATTTCCCCTTTTCTCTTTGTTAATCTAATGTATTCTGAGATTTGTTTTTTCCTAAACTGATATAGCTAAAGTAAGTTTAATTTGATTTTTTAAATAATAATATTCAGCTTCCCTTTGATTTCTCTTCACTCCTACTTTATATTCCAAACTTTAAAGATGTTTCCTTTTTTTTTTGGTTACTATCAATTTTCAATCAATATGCGTGACCAAACACTCCGAGACTGAACTCCAAACAGAAGATAAATATCTACTCTCTGATAGCTATATTTTACTTTCTGCAAAAATCCCACTGAGGAGCTTTGCTAGAGTATCTCTCTAAAGCAATTACAAATCTTTATGTGCTACATATAATACGGTGACAGAGCTCTATTAATAAACAGAAAAAGGAATAATTTTACTTCTTTGTCCTTTGGGCTCCAGGAACAACACTATAAACAAGAAAATAGAACTAACAGACAGTAAAGATTTCTTTTAACGTCTGTAACTACATAGTGGAAAATCAAGCTTGCTACATATCTGTTATTTCTCATTTAAAACAAATACTCTTTGTTAATACATACCTAACAAAATGTACACCTTTGGCTAGCACCCTTGCTCCATTATACATTTTCATTATATATCAGGCACAGATAACACTGTCAAATGTCCCATATAATGAATTCCATTATGTTGGATCTCAAAATCCCAGAAACTTTAGCATACTGAATTGTTTTTACCAGGTGTCCTGAGAGTAAATGTAACAAGAACTCATACTAGAAATTTGTTAGGTTGAAATTGTTTCCATTTGGCAGAAAGAACAGGATGTTGGAAATAATACTCTGAAAGGAAATATTATTTTTAAATGTGGAAGACTTTTAAACAAATTTCTGCCTTCATAGATTCTTTTTTAATGATTTGAGAAATATCAGTTGATTCTTGTACTGTGTTTGCATGTTTATTCTGGACTTTCCTCTCTACGTTATGTTTTCTAATTTATTCCAGCTACCTATTTGTATCTCTCAGTTTTCATGTCTCTGCAACCTTTTTCATATTCAAGTTTTTATTTGTCAAATTGTCTATATCAGGAATTTGTAGACATATTCCCCATTTTACAGAAAACTTTTTTAATGTTGTAAGAGACATGCATTGTGCCTTTCTTCCCCCGCCCCCCATTATCTAATGATACAAATTTTTTAACAAGAACATAGAGAATGTTTTGTTTGGTTTGTTTGTTTGTTTTGTTCCCATCTCCCCACCACAAAGGTCAGCTGTTCATTTGTCAGTCCTGGGTGATATATCATTTAGAAGTTTTCTTGTCACTAGGGAGAGTCTTTCAGGTTTGCTGTAACCTCTAAAGAAGACATTTTGGATAAAAAAAAAGAAAATGAACAAATGTCAGTGCAAGCTGATTTTCCAGTAAAAACTGCCAACTTTTATAAACAATATTCTCTGCATTACTACTATAAAAGCTTGGGATATAGCAACTTTTTAGCTAAACACTGTGGAATTGCATAGCTATTTGAAAGATAAAATGAGTAGCGTAAAGCTTGCAAGACGTAAAGACTGTTAGTGGATGACTATGTCACAGAGGAAAGCTGTAAGAGAGCAAAGAGTGGAAACTGTCTGTGAAGGCTTGAAGAAGTCATCTTATCTTCACTACTCCATAGTGACTCAGGTAAGTGCTTTCCATATTCTGACTCTTAATACTAACTCTTAATAGTGATACATAATGAACTATTAGAATACTAAGATTTCTTGCTTATCCAAATTAAATTTTCATCACTCAGATTTACTGAGTTCTGAAAAACCCTACCTAAGGCAGCCATGATTTGACTGGGAAAGAAGCTGTATCAGTTGCCATTCACAAGTCCATCCCAATCTCAGTTACTTTATGGCTTTATAACTCTTTTCCAAGTCTTTTGAAAGTCCAATATTCATATATGGATATTTATTATATCTGAAAATATTCACTTTTCTTAAATTTTTCATTACTGATAACCTCTAGTTTCTTTCACTAAGGGTTTTTTTTTTTTGTGCTAGATCAAAAAGCAAAGCAAAATTAGTGCTTTGTGTCTCTTCAGATGAAAATGACAGAAATGTGGAACTATGTTGGGATGAATGTATTTGTTGTGTTAAAGGAGACTATACTCAGAGTCTATAAGTTGTTTGGGATTTAGATGCTCAGCTGCAGGTGCCCAGTGCCATTCAGGATACCTGAGGGAACAGAAGAGCAGTCAGGTTTGTCTGAGAAATCTGCTAAGGGTTGGAGGAAACTACAAAAAAAAAAATCTTATACAAGATATATATATCCTTTTGGAGGCCAAATAAATATTCCTAAAACATCTCAAATCACAACAGTGATAGGCCTGTATAGTGGCCTAAGTATAGGCCACTGTATCTTATCCATGTTCTATAACAAATGTTCATAACCAAGTTTTTACCTATTGTTTAAGAAATGAGGCTGAAAATACACACATCTGGCTAAGAAAGTCAGAGAGTGACTTATCTCATTAGGCCACAATGTATTTCATACAAAGGGTATCTACTCCTGGCAGCAACCAACTAATAAATGTCTGAGAATTCAACAAAATAGTAAACCAAGCAGAATAGATACAAGACTGCACAGTCTTGAACAACCTTATAGTTTAATTTCACATTTGCCAATTGACAAATCTGTTACATTTATACTCAGTCAAAGCTAAATATCACTATTTAATATTGTATCAACTACACTGCTCTTCTTAATAACTGGTGAACTTTTCATTAGTTAGTTCTCAGACCTAAATCACACAAAAAAAAATCTATTTTATAAAGTATTTGTTTAAAAAAAAAAAGCAGAAATGTTAAGATACAGTATTTCTGACTGTCATCATGAAAATATTGGACAGGAAGGACACTGTTGATAAGTGTTTCAAGTCCATTCATGAGCAGATAATGAATACATTACTTTTTAGTAATTGCCATGGTTTTATGACTTGTCGTTTTTAAACCCCGCTCGGGACTAAGAACTACGCAGCCGTTCACTCACTCTCCCCACTCCCTGAGGTAATAGGAAAGAGATAATATAACAAAAAAAGATCAAGGGTTGAGATATGGGCAGGGAGAGATCATTCAGTAATTACTGTCACAGGCAAAACACCCTTGACTTGGACAAAACTAATTCAACTTATTACCGATCAAACAAAGGTAGGATAACAAAAGACAAAATCAGATCTTAAGAACACCTTCCTCCAAGCCCCCTCCTCTTTCTGAGCTCAGCTCCGCTGTTGGCTATCTCCACATTCCCCTCCTACACCCCGAGAAGCACAGGGTGATGGGGATTGGAGGCTGCGGCCAGTTCATCATGTTGTTTCTTCAGCTCCTTCCTCCTTGGGGGAAGAACTCACATTCCTCCCCCACTCCAAAGTGGAGTCCCTCCCATGGGCTACAATCCTTCAGGAACTGCTCCAGTGTGGTGTCCTTTTCCATGGGGAGCAGTCCCTCAGGAACTGCCCCAGCGCAGGATTTCCACAAGATTACAATCTCCTCTGGGCATCTGCTACTCCAGTGTAGGGTCCTCTGTGGGCTGCAGATGGATCTCTGCTCCTCCGTAGGCCTCCATAGGCTGCAGGAGGACAGCTTCCTTCACCAGGGTCTTCACCACAGGCTTCAGGGGAATCTTGCCTGCAGCAACTTTATTCCTCCCTCTCCTTCTTCACTGACTTTGATGTCTGCAGGGTTCTATTCTCTCACATCTTCTTCCTTCGTTCTGTTCTCCTTTGCTCCCCCCAACTCTCCTCTGCTCTGCTGGGCTGGCCTGGGCCGGCCTGGCACAGAGAGCTGCTCGGAAGGAGGCTGAGGGGCAAGGCCCGCTCATCCTCCCCTCTGCCCGCACTCTTGCTTTTTTTTTGCCTCTACCACTGTCACCAATGGCTCAGCCCTAGCCAGCGCAGGGTCCACCTTGGAGCCTGATGGGTCCACCTTGGAGCCTGGTGGCTCCACCAGACAAAGGGGAAACTTCTAGCAGCTTCTCACAGAAGCCACTCCTGTAGCCTCCCGCTAGGCAAACCCCCACACACTTGTTGTGCCTTAACCAGATGGACCTCGTGTGATCAAATGAGTTAATTTTACAGTGTGGTACTCTTCTTTTGAGGTGCACTTTCAGTCAATTTGATGCATAGGCAAGGCCAGCTTGGTTTCTGTTCTTCAGTATATCATATGTGTGTGTGTGTGTGTGTATGTATAGATTAGGATAACCCAACTCTAAATAGCAATTAGATGTCTAACTTCTTCAGAAATATGCTAGTATAGGAGATTGAAATTGATACAACTCTTTCTTTCCCACTCGCACATATTAGATTTACTCTGTAAAAACCGTAAATCTGATGTAATATATTCTGTAGAGGATTAACATTCTTGGGAGGAGAATAATCAAGATAGTGTCTATTGTTCTCATTCAATAGCCTGTGTATGTAAGAAAATAGGGTGTACCACTTCCTATGAAAACTGCTATGAACATCTGTGATGGGGAATTCTGTGTTGCTTTTACATCTTCTAGATTCATATGCAAATATATCATTTTCCTCCCTTCTTCCATTCCTCACTGTGCCATAATATCTGATAGTTCTCCAGTAGCTACAGATCCTACACCCTGCAATGATTTTAAAAGTATTTCTAGCGCTTACATCACTTCTACAGTTCTACTCTGGTGTATTATGAGCTTCATTTTGCAGCAATTACTCAGGCAAACTTCTCATTGCCTTTGTTGATTTCTAACCACATGACTCAAAATCAAAATGAGGTGTGACCGTAAGGCTAAATGCATTTTCACCCCTGTGTGTGCTAAAGTTGCATGTGGTTGCTCTCATTCTAACAACATTGCTCCAATGAGTTTCAGCATACTTATAGTTCAATCTTTTCTGAATTTCTAAGCAAAAAAAAGAATTAAGTACTGTCCCAAGGCTAGTAAAGATAACATATTTTGAGTAAAAACAGTGCACTGATTATGTAAAATCAGATTTTCACACTATAATATGATATCCTACAGTCAAAGCCAAACAGGTCTAACTGCTAAACAAGATTGAACAGTAGGGAACAGAAAGCATTTTTCTTTATGTGAAACTAATGTTCCAGTTACACTCATATATTTCCTTTCTAATTTCTCTGTTGTCTTAGATTATTCTACATAGAAAGCATCACCTGTAGAATTCAGAAAAGATGTAGAATATTCTTTGTGATTGATTATGAAATTGTTTTAATATTCCTGATACTAGTCAACATATATTGCACAAGGTAAGGATTTTGATATAAGGACTTCAGAAGTTCTCATTCAAGGCAGTGATTTTTCTAAGAACATAAATTTCAAAAAATATATATATATATTTATTACTATTATAAACTTACGGTTGCAGAGTCCACACTAAGAAACAATATACACTGCACAGTGGTTCTTTTTCTTTTTCTTTTTTTCCTTCCTCTTTTTTTTTTTTTTCTTTGAGGAATATCAAGCTAATATGATAACCATATGACTTCTTTCTTCCATCATAGACAAAATATACTTCATGTCTCTACCTCTATGTCCATCCATCTCTTCCTTTCTCCTTATAGTCTTTGAATTCTTCTATTGCACTCAAATGCAACTTTTGTCTGAATGAGGACAACAGAACAGAACCAGTAATGACACAAGTACCCAGAAGCAATCAAGTATAAAGCTTACTAACTAAGTCATGCCAACATGTCAGGTCTACTTTATCTCTTTCAAACACAAAAAGCTTCTCAATTAATGTGTTTGTTACAGACATTTGGAATTGGATATTGCTATTCTTTGATGTGAATCAGGAGGTGGACAAACCTAATCTTACATTTAGAGTGTTCTTTAGCTAAAACATTGAGTTACTGTGGGCTTTTAAACCATGCATTTTTTTTTTCTTTCAAAGTTTTACTTTGAAGCAATGGCTAAATTCAGAAACAGACATAGGTAGTACTTCTGTCTGGGGCTTATTCTAACACATACTCTAGCTCAGATCCTGAAAATTCAGCTTCAGTTACTGCTTAAACCTACAAATACCTAAATTCATAGGAATTTCTGTTTTCCTTGTGTTTGGGGTGATTTTTGTTGTTGTTGTTTTGTTGTTTGGTTGGGTTTTTTTTCCCCCTAGTTATCCATCTTTCTGTTCCTGGACAAAACTAATGATCAGCTGATCAGCTTCTAAAATGCAGTAGGACTCAGAAACTCACTATTCTTACTCTGAATCTGTCTGTAATGCCTGTCCAATGTGAGTTGTCAATGTCTAACTCACATAAAGGACAAAGAAGAGATAGTACTCATCTTAATAGTCTAGTAAGTAGAGGATGAGATCACGTCTAGAAAAAAAAACAAATTGGAGTTCATCTACTTTAGCTATATGCATCCAGTACTTACTAGGATCTAGTCACTGGGAGTTAATCTTTTATAAGCAGTGGAGTTATCTTCATTTTTAGAAAGAAAAGAATCTGATTCAGTTTAGATTATCATCTCTGAATTAAAGCAAATTGCTCCTGTGGAAGTTCAGGGTTTCTTCCTCAATAATTTCTAAGGATAGGTGTAAGGGTGTAGCTTGTGTTTAGAAATCCAAGTGCATAACAAGGACTAATTTATTTCACCTCTAGCTTTTCTTTCTTCTTTGCCGTATTTGGAACAACTGAGAGCAGACCTCTGTCCCATGTGACAGATGATCTATTCAGCAGTAGTCTCTAAAATGCTGCAATGTAAATGCCTTCTAATGAAGCTATGGAACTTTTCTTTAATGAATGGAATACAAACTGGGTAAAGTTGGAGTCTTAGCAGGGAAAGTATGAATGATCCTACAGTCTGATAGCTTGGATAACGACCAGATGAAGATACATTTCCTGGTTTTACTGTTGTGCATATATTCCAGTTGAACAGCTTCAAGACAATAAATAGTTTAAAAAAATACTTGGCTGAGGTCTCTGTTCCAAACATGACAATAGAAATACATTATCCTATTTCTGCTATTGCACATGACTAGTGCTTGCTCTAACCAAAAGGTTATTATGTTTATTATTTTTTTCAAAGATCTGGGAAAGGAATGTGACTCAAGAATATAGATGGAGGAATCTCCCCTTCCTATCCACATTTAGGAACCTACTGCCATAAGGAGGTAGAGAATAAGTCCTTCCCTTCCCCTTGCCAATTTATTGCCTCCAACTTTCCACTGTTAACTTAACCACTCCTGTGAAATAGACAGGAAAATATCCCAGGGTGTGAGTGGGTACTGTACAGAAGTATTCAGAAGTATCCCAATAGAGTACTGCATTAAGCCCTGAAGAGACATAGAACTTGCTTGGGTTTTTCCCAGCATATCCAGTTATCAGTGTACACAGGAACTGTTAGGACCTTAAGTTCTCCTTGTATAGATAAACATTGGCAGCTTACTACTTGAGCAGCATACAACTTGGGCAGTAGATTTCATAAAATGAAAATATGCCCAAGAATCAGGCACTGCTATGTTTAAAACCTTTTCGGGAATTAACCTGAGTAATTTGAAACTGCTTTGACAAGTTGTGTCTATGAGGAGAAACACCTTGCAGTTTAATGAGATATGAAGCAAGGGAGGAAGATTAATTCTTTTCTTTAAAAAAAAAAAAATCTGAGGTGCAATTGAGAGAAGGGTGGGAGGTCTTTCAACTATATATTATTTATGGGTTTCATGAAAAAAGCAACTCTATATATCAAAGGGTTATGCCTCAAAGCACAAGTAAAAATTTCATTAACAGGGCTTACTGTAATGTCTAATAAGATCTGCTTCATGCATAAGAGGAAAAAATAGAAAAGTTCAAACTAAGGCTAAAGAAAAACAGATTCACTCTGGATAAGACTACACAAAGACACTACTTTGTTACCTTTCAGAGATCTGATTTGGTATATTTGTTTTACGCAAATACATCCATAAAGTCTGAACGGGTTATTTTATGACTACTCAAATAAAACATTCTAATATACCAGCCTGTCCTTGCAAGTTTCAAGGTTACCTACAACAGATTAGAGCTGTCAAGCCTCATGGTGTTTATTTTATAGCATTCCTGTTAAGGTTTCCGATGAAATAATTAGCATTTTCCGTTGACATTTCCTGTTCTGCATGGTTGAATGTGTTTATAAACCACATATTACTTTGAAGGTAGCCTAAGTAGTGTTCAGGTTAAATTAGTTGCTAACAAGTTACACTTATTGAATTGCCTTTGTTTACACCACAAAAGAACATTGTTATCCTTAGTGGTTTCAATAGTTTCCTTACAAGTAGCTTGTGTATAAGCATATTAATTATTTTCTTCTTAATAGGAACATTGAGAAATTGTGTTCTGGATGCTAATACTGTAGTTAATGAGTTAGTTCTTACATGTTAATGAAGTATGTCACAAAATTAGTTTAAATATTTTTTTCATTGAGTAAGGAAAAAATACACTACAATACAATCATTTCAAGGCATATTCTGCTTAACCATTCTGTAAGAAAATATCTATGAGGATAGTGATAAATTTCTACTTGGTATTTTACAAAGAAGGCAATAAAGTAAGTAATTAGAAAAAGAAATGTAGAAAAAATAGCTAGGAATAAAAGATTAAATAAACCAATAAGACTCACTATTATTTTTAAACTTGTATATACATTTGTCTCATTTTTATTGTTTTCTTGGCTGAATATTTTTTATAACTTTTCAATCTCAAAACTAATTAAACTCCTAAAGCTAGTAGAATTGTGTAACGGCTATATTAATTTTTTAAAAAATAAAATAAGCCCAAGGATTTTCCACAGCTAGAATACTGTAACTGTAACACTTAAAGTCACTAGCTATGTAAACTCTATCAACAGAATTTATGTTCCTAAGGCAGACAGAATATCCCACTGCAGATCCTCAGCTTCTGTAAACTGAATTTCACCATTTGATAGCCTGATGGTAATTTACTTGAACTGGGCATTAGAGCTCTCCTTGGTTAATTTCCCTGTGAGAAACATGTGGTCTGGCTTGCAGTATAATGAATATATGGAGATATTTCTGTTAAGCATTTAAATGACTTGTTCTCAGTGGCAACTGTGTACTAAATGGGTCGTTAACATAGTAAAATAAAAATACTGTATTTGTTGCTTTCATAAAGCTTTATGCTATGTGCAATACTTCTGGGAAACTTTTATAACCCTCCACATCTTTGCAAGAGGCCAGTTGGCTGGTGTTAAAAGAATACATAAATTTTCTACATACTTTCCCCTAGAGTATATGGCAAGAGTTCAATATTTGCAGCTGACTCTATTTAGTAGACAATAATTCAGTGTGGAAAATTACACAATACATACAGGTTGACACAGTTTAACATAATTGACATTTTGCTGAGGGACATCTCAGCTGAATTAGCTTGCACAGGGAATAGCTGTCTATCTCAAGGTTAGACTAAGGGCACCTATGAAACAATGATATGCAAAGGTACAGCAACTTTGCAGAAAGATCACCTATCTCTCTTGACCTCATTGCAATAAATACAGAGCCTCCTGCATTCACTCCCTGGGCACTTAAGTAGCATAAAAATACAAACAACAAAATGTAAATGCTCCTTTTATTGGGATATAAAGGTATCCTATGAGATATTAAAGCACTCATAACACATTTGTAATGTTTCTAAAAATGCTAAATTATTATTCAGAATTTTACAGCTAGATAGTGCAGCATCAGCAAGAACTGAAAAACATATAACACCTCTTGTTCTACATTTATCTTAATAATATATGTATACTGTTCATATATGAACCTTACTGCAGTAATATTTTTATGTCTTTTGACAGCGCATAAAAGTGGTGAAAAGCCACATAAAAATCTGAGAAACATAGGAAATGTTATAATTTTCAAATATTTTGCCGTATTTTATCTATTTCTAAGGAGGGAAGGAGGGTAGAGAGGAATCTTGGGCCAAGGTTTAGCAGCAATCTATAGAGAAAACAGCTGTTACAGAGAATATGTTGGGAATTATTTAATATGACTACATTTTTATAGAAATATTTAGCCTGAGATGTGTGACAACTACATGAGTAGTAGATCTGGATGAACAGAAAATTTAAACTTTTTTTTTTTCTGTTTTAATTTTTCAAATAATATTCCCAATTTCAGAATATTCAGGATGGAATTTTAAATATATATAAAAATAAAGGAAGGAATTAACTTTATGGTTTTATCTATGACCTGAATAAAGCCCCTTACTAGAAGTCCCTTTATTTCAAAGGGAAAAAAATACACATCTCAGAGTCTGTCTTCTCCAAACAGGACAAGAGTAGCTCCAGAAGGGTGAATTATGTCATTGAAAAAGATTTCATTTAATATTGGTTGCTCATTTTGAAATTCAAAGTTATATGGAATGTTTGAACATATCTTCTCTAAATATAGCCAAGTTTAGAAAGTACTTTGAGAATGGCAAAAAGAGTAAAAAAAATTCAGAGAAACTTAGGTGGACTCTGGATAATTACATATTGAAGTAATTTTAAAAAAGGATTTAGCTGAATTACAATTCAGGACCTGTTTTTTCATTAGTGGTTTATATGTTGCGTAGCATCAGGGATCGGGTCCATAATTAAAATTCTTAAACAGGAGAGAGACATGGTGCTTAAATGGAAGATGGAGATTCCCAAAAGAGATAATACACACAGAAAGAAATATTATAAAGCTAAGTCTATGCCTGCTTTGTGAGTTCAATTCAATTCACACAAAATTAAACATTTAGTCTCCTGAAGTGAGTTGCACAATTTTGCTAGATATCAATAAAATCAGAACTTCACTGCTGCAGAATACTGAATAGTCAATCTGGCATTTGTACTTAAAATTACCAGAATATGCTAATGTAATTTGATTACCTGAAAAAAAAAAAAAGGTAAATAAAATCACAAGCAAACTACTCAAACTATGACTTGTATTTTAGACCAACAATGTCCTTGTATTTTCACTATACCATAGTGTTTAAATCAGTTCTTGTTAATCCTTTTCCAGATATATTTTCACAAAGTAGCAAAAAAGGTTTCACTACCACATTAATAAAATCTTATTTAATAACTCAAAATATAATAACTACCATATGTGTAACCGCTGCCACCAGAAAACCTTTCAAAACTCAAAAATAATTGTGAATAAAATTATTCATATGTACATGTCAGTCTTGTGTTTCTGGTGCAGAAGAGAGAAATAATACAAAATGTTTTAAATATATTAAAATACATTATGTATTAAGCTTTACTGAAACTATTGAATTTCAGAAACATACATTTTCAGTACTTGTAATGGGATTAGCAAATCATTTAGGAAGTGGTTTTGTGAGGTTTTTTTCTGATTTCCGCAGTCTTTTGTCCTAAAAAAAAAACTATGGAGAATTGAGTATTATATGTCCTCCAAAGATTCCTTCTAACCTAAAATATTTTTCAAATCTATGATTCTATGAAAAGAATGCAGTCTTCAGTAAAATAAACATTTAATAGCTCCTGTACTATTCATTTCCATGGAGTCTCAATGGTTGCTTTTGGAGAGTATGACCTTAAATATAGTCAGGCCACTAGAAAGACTTGTTCATGTGAGGAATGTTATCAGTGAACACACCAGTAGTTACCCTGGAGTGAGGCACTTGTGAACTGTTAGGACAAAATCAATAGCCGAGGAATACATTTTCCACATTGCAAGATTACTCAAAGATGTCTTAAGAGATTCATGGACTAATTCACTCACCCACTGCTGTGGGAATATCATTACTTACTTGTAATTGCAGCTCTCACGAAATTTTCCTTCCCATACTGAATTCCTGACTCAGCTGTACTATTTATTCAACAGAAGAATAAGTAGTAAGTTAATCAGCTCACTCTCTAGAAATCTCTAAAGCAATTACATAATTACTTCACATATTTGATATCTCATACAGAGAGAGGTCCTTATTTCTAGACAATCAAGGCAGCCTTTGAGCTTTCTGCAGGTTATAGGTGCATTCACTACACATAAACACATTTCCAGTTGAAGGCATGAAGAGAATAATTAGGAATATCTGTAGAAAGAATTAAAAAAAATTCAGACCAATCAAATGCAGCTGAATAACTTCAGGGACATCTGCTAAAGCTGTAATTTTTGTTAGAGATTGTCTACTTTTTCTCCCATTTCCATCTCTACATTAATTGTTCTAATATCAATCATAGAGATTCTGCAAAGCAAATCCAGGCTCCATTTCTCATAGAATTGCATGTGGCTATCATAAAAAAAAAAAACCAAAACAAACCTCTACTTGGTAGAAATACCCTTTTACTTGATAAAATAGCTGAAAAACTTTGGAACAGTTAAGACAGAGGAAAAGAAATGCTGATAAAGAATGAGACCACGGGCAGCAAAAGAGCAAAAACTACTTTTTCTTGTAGTGTGAAGTTAATTGTAGATCCTGATGCTGGGGTATGAGCCAGAGCAGAGCATTTCCAGCACCAAGATACCTCAGAAGAAAGTAAGAATTTATTCTGGGAAGATATTTTCAAATAATTCTTTCAAATGTAATTTAAGGTTGCATGCCTGGCTGCTTTTTTTTTTTTTGTGCTTTCAAAAACTTTTCTCAAGTTACTAAATGAGGAGATAAAACTCTGAATGTACTCACAGGGAATCAGAACAGTGAAACTATCATTTTACAAAATCACTTTTTGGAGATTAATTTCTCCTTGAGGAAATTTCTGTTCATGAGCACTAAGCAGAAAACCTCTAAATCACCTCCTTAGTCTTTCAGCTTTTCCCAAGTGTTTCCTGTCTACTCTTCAAATGTTAAGATCAGAAGTCTTTTCTTTTTAACTGTCTTGAACAAAAGTTTAAGAATTTCTTTAATTTTGTTACAACCTTTTCTAAATTATCTGTTGCATTTTTTTTTTTAGGAAAGCAATAAAAAATATAGATCTGATATGCTAAATAGAAATAGTAAGCATAATAAAAAATGGATTGAGCGAATCTTTAGCACAAGAAATACTATATTTCTGTAATTCAACCTCCTTCCAACATGATCAGCATGATAACTATTCCTGAGTATATGCAGCAAAATCTTCCCTGTTCTTGATAGCTCTGTTTATGAAATCCTATCTAATAACCATATTCTTGGGGATATGTCATCATGGCCTCCAGAAGTATTTATTTACCAATAGCATCACGAGCAAAGCAACAATTCTTGTCCATGTCCTCACAGTAGGATTTTTTTTTGTTTTGTTTTATTACCTTTAAGCAGACTTTTCGACATTAAATCTATTCTTTTTAAAGTAATCAACTTCTGGACTGCTAGAACAGCGATATCATATCAATACACTTTTCCCATATATATATATATATACACACACATGCACATGCATATACATATATACATATACACACATATATATATACATATATATATATATATATATCCCTCCAAAACATCGCAGAAGTGGTTTTGATTTATCAGTTACAAAACTGGCAATTCCTGATGTGACAAGTCCTTCTAAGAAACCTTTAGAGGCTGCTCAGTGGGATTCTTTCTGCCTTTCTCAACTGCTCTGTCCTACCCCTTTGTTCAGCTCTGAGCTGTACTATGTTAGCAAGTCAGTAGGTAGAATCTGAAAAAGAAGACATTGAAAAAAAACACATTTGGAAGTGGGAAAATTGTCCTGTAGGAACTGTACTGTCTCCTCCTCCAACAGGATACTATCTCCGTAATCAAGAACAATGAACCATGAACAGATTGCTGGAGAAGCTTCCTATCATCAGTTTAATCATTAATTTTTACGTTTTCATGCATTCTGTTTGGACTAGGCAACTAGTTTTCATAGCCTAGTATTTCAAAGTAAGTGATAAGTTTATGACATCTGGCAAAATGTTATGAAGTAATTATGAACATTAAGAAAATTATGTGTGCAACAGAAGTATCTGTTGCTCAGGTTCTTTTGTACTATCTTGAATGCCTCTTTTTAACAGTACTGCAGAAATTCAATACTATACAGAATTAATTTCCTTCTAGGGAAAAAGAAGTGAAGGTGAGAAGTATGAATTTCACAATAATAGACATGTTTTGACCATTTTTACAGTACAAAAGGTGTGGATTTTTTTTTACTCCCTGTTCTGCACCTTATTGTAATTAATCTTTTTTGTTGTTGTTGTTTATTTCTTTGCCTTTTAAATCAAGATTGTTAGGCAGAGATCAGGAACTGATCATTTCAGCTAAAAAAAAAAATAGTTCTATGAAAAATTAAAGTGCAGGAAAACAGAGGATGTTGAATAAAATTTTTTTGTTATCCACAACACTCTCCAAAGTTTTGTTTAGTCATATTCTTAGGATATGAATAAAAAAAAAAAAAAACAACAAACCAAACAAAAAACCTTTGAAACAGAATTATATAGCATATAGAACTGCACTTTGGAAAAGTCTCCAGCAAATTTCCATATAGCAATGTGTAAAATTTCCTGATTTAAACTGTCAGAGCGCTGCTCCCTAAGGGAAGTTTAGCCATGGCCAAGGAGGAAATTTCAGAGCATTTTTTGCCAGAGTCTGGCCCACAGTACTCAGCAAGGTAAGCAGAACAGATCTGGAAAGTGCAGTCAGGTGCAACCAACAGTCTGGATCAATATCACAGTGATGAGTTAGGTCCGAGGATGAGGCTTGGAAGTCAGCTTGTAAGTCATTATTAGAATCAGGAGTAGTGATTACTGAACAAGTCCACAGCAATGAGGCAGGACCAAGGCCAAGTTTGGCAGCCAGTCTATGGGTTGGGATCTGGATGATGGGTCTCCATGGCCAGGCAGGGGCATGGAGCTGAGGCCAGAGACTTACATTCCTCCAACACAGCTCAGGAGGAGACTGACGGCCCCAGGCAGAGCTGAAGAAGAGCCTTTTGGCCTATAGTGTGGGGAAAGTCTTCATGAGAGTCTAGTAAGAGCTGTTAAGGTTTATTTACATGCTCGGGTCCCTGACATAAGCCTTAGATTTCAAGACTGAGTTTTTGCTATTCTACTTTGCTGTGCTTGGATAGCGTAGAGCACAGAAAAGTCGATACTGTGCTCTGTGAAGCATACAAAGCCACAGGAGAATCTCACTGAAGTCTCTTTCTAGATTCACACTTAATTCTTCCTAAAACTCCAAACAACAGTTATGATGCTGCAGTCTTAATGCTTTTCCATCCTACCTTGTTGAAAAAACAACTCTCTTTCTTGGAATATAGTCTATGGCTACTTAGGCCAAAATACCAGTGAGGGAGCATCAGTTCCTGCTATACATGTAATCAAAAGCATATTCATTCACCTTGCAAATACAATCCTGCATACTCAGTGTGTAGTTTGCAATGCAGTCATCCTTATCTGGATGTGTTGGAGTGGCATATCTGAAATACAATGATTTATACTTTGTATTGCAGAGAAGACTGACTCTTGGTATCACAGCAGTATTTCCCCAATTTATTTTTGCTATCTGATATGAGAAGTAAGGTCTGTAGGTCTGTAGCAGGCTCTTTACAATCTAATGCTGCTGTGCTGGATGCACAGCCTCTCCCTTATTAGGTCGAAACATTATTAGCAGCAACGCAGATGCACTGCAAGATGTCCCAAACAGAGGCACAGCTCACTCAACTTGCATGCACAACATTGGTCAAAATTCTTTGATCGAAATTCTATGGTGGAAGTGGAACTAAGGTCTTCTTTTCCTGTCTGTATCTCATTGCTAATATGAGTCCTCTTACACATCAGTGTGTCTTTTCCAGACTCTTCCTAGTCACTGAAGAGGAGAATAGCATTTAAGAAGCTCTTATTTGGACCAACAACCTGTTTTTTTGTTTTTGGTTTTGGTTTTTTTTTGTGGTTTAGATGACTGTGCTGGCAGTTTCCTGAGAGAAAGATATTAAAAATCTTTGTAGACATCTGTTACCTTTAGCACTCTTTAGTTGCCTTTCAGGTAGAAAGGCAGAAGGATTCAGAATCAAATGCAATATGAATATAAATGAAAGGGGTTTATCCATCAACTCTGAATTAATGGTTAGATAGGACAACTTTATTTTACTCTGAAATATAAACACTTGTTGCATAAGAGGCAGGTGGAGAGATAATATGTTGCACCTCTTGCTAGTGTTGAGCGTGTCTTGATTCACTGATTCTGAAAGTGGGATTTCCAAACTCCATTTGCACTATGTTAAGCAGTTGGTCATTCCTTGAGACAGAAATCCCAGCTTAATTTGCCAGGAAATCATCCTGCTGGCAAAGACAGAAATCCATAGCAGAGATTTTTCAGCTGCTCTTTCCCTCCAATAAGCTTCTCCAAGATCTTAATGAAAAAAAATGTTTACAGTTTGGAGAAAAAGAGAAGTCGTCTAGGTCCTGGTGAAAGGGGAGAATGTACCCAGGCTGAATGGTACTGGAAAATGGTTTATACTTTGCTACAGGAGACCAGTTAATTCCTTAGCTGAAATCAAGTTCAGTAATGCCTTTCCTGATCAATATACTTCTGATCAGAACGTAACATAGTGTCTGGAGCTTTGTTTCTCCTCTGAGTGCACCCCTATGCCCCATCTTAAAATATATTCACAGGATTGGATATAAAGCAGTATAGAATATTTTCTTTTATCCGCTGTTATGAAACTTTACATGAAAACAACATCAAGGTAATTTAAGGATGTAAAGACACCTTCAGCTTGGAAATGTCTTACTTTCTTCAGGATAAGTCAAACTCTTCAGATTTTCATATGAGCTTAATATTTTATTATATAAAACATCTATAGAGTATGTTGCTTTCCTCCATGTTTCAGGGAAGGTATATAATCTTTATTTTATATTGTTTATAGTCGAACACTGGTGAAAATTCTCACTATACAGCTTTGAATACTTTTTTTTCTCAAATTGGTAATTGATTTTTCTGCTTTTGTATCAAGTATCATCAGATATCTTCCACTAGTAACAAGTCACCTTTCTAAAGTTAATGGAATAAGACAGTGTATAAACTGGAGTGCATAGGATAATTCATCTTCAGATTATAGTATAATTTTCCACAATGTACAGTAACATAGTTGAAAGTAGATTAGTTAAAATTGTAACTTTGATGGAGCTTGAAAAATTGATTTTGATATTCATATCATTAACATAGATACGTATTTTAGTCTCAGATAATTTACCCCTTTTGCTCTCTTCACAGTCATTTTTGGAGAAAATAACTCTTCTAATACTACACTCCATTGCAGAGGGGAGGGAGGGAGGGAGGGAGGGAACCCCAAAATCTATCATCATTACAGAAAATAATCAAATTGGTCTACTTATTCATGATGAGATACTTTTGATGCTTAATGACTACAGTTTTTAGGAATTAAATAGTTTACTTTAGGGAGGGTTCATGGAGTATAGTTTTAAGCTTGAGAGTCTGAAAATAAAAGGATTTCCATAGCAAAACCAAACATTGTTATTGGACTAACCTTTCAAAATGAATATTGCCTAATTAATTGTAGATAAGAGAATTCCTGTATACCACTTCTGAACATTACTTGTCTATGTATCAGTCACTGAAGTGCAGATAGAGCAGCAAAGGCTGCAGGATAAAGCTGAAAAAAAAAAATCTGACAAATATATGGTTTCTTAGTTACCCGATTTCTGTATTTGTTTGTTAAAAGACTCTGGATTGTGACAATGTAGGTAGCCAACCAGTTATTTCTCAAATGCAATAAGAAGTAAACTAAGTGAGTTTGTGCTTTTGAATGGGTAAGTTTCCATTGTGATCCCTGGTGAACTACATTACCTGTATATGGAAAGTTTAGAACTGTTAGTATGGATGTATTTTTTTCCTTCTCTCTTTCCTTTTTTCAGTGCACAAATGTATTATGAATATGAAAAAGAGTACATGCTCTTTCAAAAATTCACATTTTTTTTCTATCATCTTTGTCATTATCATCTCAATATATCTCATACAATTTTCCGCTGACTTATAACAATTCAGTTGAAATACACCAAAAATTATTTTGTTCCGTTAAAATTTAAAAGCACTGTTAAAAATAATTTAAGTAAAAATTGTTGTCAGAAAAAAAAAGACAATTATTTCAAAGCAGAATTTTTTTATATTAAATCTGTTTCTACTTCTCTGGCTATTTCAGAGAGATATATTTTTAATCTCAAAAGGGCAGTAATTTGATAATTACTTATTTTTCCATGTGCAAATGGTTTGAGGAGTAGTGTATAACATAAATGGTGATTAATATTATTTATTTTCAACAGTGAGTTCCAGATTTTGGATTCTGAAAGATGAAGGCAGGTACTTTGCAATCCCACTTTACAAGCAGAAACTCCAAAAAAAAAAAAAAAGACCAAGAGCTCACTTAGTCCCTGTGACTAGTATTTTTAGGTTTTCAAGCTTACTAAACTGTTTTACTCAGTATATTCAGTATGTTTACTCAGTATGTTCTCTGAGTCAGCTAACTGATTTTGCCTACCATAGCAGCATCCTCGGTGTCGAGCAGTGGAATATGGAAACATTGAGTCATAGCTTCTTATAAGTACTTAAATCTTGCTTTGATTCTCACCTTCTTTGGTTCTCACTTAAACGCTTTCTGGATTTAAGCTGTTAAAAAGCTGTTAAGCACACACATCCACACACCAGGTGTTGGCATGGCATCATCTGAGGGTGGCAATGTAAGTGGGAATATTTACACTGTTCCTGGGAGCACAGAGGACTCAGGGATGTATCCGGAATGTTTGTATACCAGTGCACACAGTATGAGAAACAAACAGGATGAACTGGAAGCTTTGGTTAGTACCCAAAACTATGATATCACTGGTACTAGTGAGACCTGGTGTAATGAGTCCCACAATTGGACTGTTGGGATGGAGGGCTACAGGCTGTTCAGGAGGGATAGGCAGGGCAGGCTAGGTGAAGGTGTCACACTATATATAAGAGAGAGGTTTGATTGTACCCCTCTACAGTTAGTGATTATGTGGTTGGTAGCCTCTGGATGAGGATTAGGGAGACAGAAAACAAAGGAGATGTAGTGGGTGTCTATTATCAATCACCCAACCAAGATGTAAGCACTAATTAATTACTCTATAGGCAATTAGGAGGAATTTCTGGATTGATAGTCCTTGTCCTTATGGGAGATTTCAACTTCTCAGACATCGACTGGGAATATCATACTGCTGTGATGAGCAGATCTTGGGGATTCTTGAGGTTTGTAAGAGATAACTTCTTGTCACAAGTACGCTGTGAGGCTACAAGGAAAGATGCTGTCGTAGATTTGCTGTTTGTGAATAGAGAAGGACTTGTGGGAGATTTGATGGTAGGTGACTGTCTTGGCCACTGTGATCATGAAATGGTTGGTTTCCAGTGACAGGATGTATGGGAATGGTTCAAAGCTGCATCAGGAAAGGTTTCGGCTGGACAATAAGAAGCATTTTTTTTCACTGAGGGTGGTCAAACACCGGAACAGGCTTCCTAGAGTGGTGACCAATGCCCCAAGCCTGACAGTTTAAGAAGCCTTTGAACAATACCCTTAATAACATGCCTTAACTTTCAGTCATCCATGAAGTGGTCAGGCAATTGGACTAGATGATCATTGTAGGTCCCTTCCAACTGAAATATTCTATTTTATTCTATCCTAAAAAAAAAAAAAATCCCAAGCCACCATCTCCTCTGTTGTTAAACTTTATCACCTATGAGAAAATTATTTGATTTTTTTTTAATTATCATTTTTATTCTTATAATACTGTTCTCTCTGTGTGAGATTGCCATCTGCTGAAGTTTCTCCATTGCTTCCAGGAGGGTTTGGTGAGTATAGCCATTCCAGTAACTGCTAACTCAACAATCATCTGTGAAATCTTTCTATAAACATTATACACTTGTCTCAACATCCTATTTTCCAATATTCTTGAGGGTTTCATTGTTTTCTGATGAAAAAAAAATATAAATGTGAAGAATGCTGGAAAAATTAGTGGAATGAAAACTAAAAATAAATTGAAAATGTTTTATCTCTCATGGTCAGTCACATATTTCAAGTATATTCATTTACTTGCAAATGAAAACCTAGATACAGAATCAAACATCAAAGAGAAAGAAAAATTAGAAACTAACAAGAAATCTAATCTGTTAAGATTTTACAGTATTTTCTCATAGTCTGTCAATCAGATTTGAGAAGAGATATACTATAATATAAAATAACCACTGTTCCTTTCTACTAATTAATAGGTCACAAATTCATAGATTTTTAAATTGAAATAGATAATTGCAAACATCTAATCTACTGATTTAATTATACAGAACATATATTGATTCTGAGCTACCTCAGTCTCTATAGAAGTAGGGATCATTATTGGGCTTTTAAGCACTTGCAGTCTTGCACTTAGCATTAAAATCTTCTTAGCAGCTTACCTGGTTGGCAACTTGATTAACTATTTAAAAAAAAACCTAACTAGAAATGCATCTATGATATTTAGTAGTAGAAAGATATATGATGTTGATAAACAAAAAGTAATCTCTTTTTTTTTTTGTATTTTGTTAGTTGTGGATAAGACCTCAGGTTAAGTTAATCTGCTGAATCAGAGTAGTGTTCAGAAAAAATACCAATCTATTTTGATTTTCAATACTGTAAAGAGCATGTATTACCTACAGTGGTTAAAGTGATTATTTCACAATTGCATTTGGAAATACTCTCATTGAGAAATAAAACTGCCCCATGACATCTAAAATGATCTTTCAAGATTGTGACGAAAATAGGTTACGCTGAAAGACAATAATGTGAACTACTTCACTCTTGAATGAACGCTTAAAAAAAAAGTTCTGGAAGGATCATTTTGTAAAGACCTATGTGACATAAATAAGCTTTGTTTCATAAGCGAGTGGAACAGTCTGGAACAGACAAAGCCAGAGCTTTTTTTTTCTATGCACTTAAATTCAGCTCAAATATTTCAGTGAATTGATTTTTTTTTTTCTCTGTAACTAGGCTATGGGCACATTATCAATGTACTTTGTTTGTTAGTGTACATGGTTTGCAGGGTACTTTAAAAATTTATCTGTTCTCCTTGTAATTGCAGCACATAGAGCTCATTTTTACCTAAGTTACACTATGAAGTCTTCATCAGTGTTGTGGTTTAGCCTTAGTCACCACACAGTTTCTCGCTCACCCTCCCCCTCTCCAAAAGGATGGGGGAGAGAACTGGGAAGAAAGGAAAACTCATGGGTTGAGATGAAGATAGTTTACTAGAATAGCAAAGGAAAGCTACAATAATAACAAAAATATAAGGATATTAAAATATACAAAATGAACAATGTATGTTTTCTCACCACCCAATGTCCCTGTGAGCGATAGAGCCCATGCCAAGCAGCGACCATGGAAATGAAACTGAGCAGCAAGCAAAGGAATGACAGCGAGCCAGCAAGGTAGGGAGAAGGATGCCAGCAAGTGAGAGAGAGATGAGAGATGGAAAGATGCCCTCACTGCGGGCAACCCCCACTTATATACTGAGAATGATGTTTATGGCATGGAATACTCTCTTTGGCCAGCTTGGGTCAATTATTCTGTCTGTCTTTCTCCCAGCTTCCTGCATCTGCACATTAGCAAGACTTGGAAAGCTGGACAGTGTCCTTTGTCTCATTAGCAACAATTCAGGGTTGTTTATCAACATTCTTCACATCTGAAATCCAAAACACACTGGCTACTGAGAGAAAAATTAACTCCATCCCTGCCAAAACCAGGACAATCAGAGATAAATTGCTTGCAACTATATCCACATAGTAATTAATAATAAAATCTACAGTCACTGTTTTATCTGTGACTCTTCTCCCTTTCCAGAACAGTTGTGGATAACATTCGAGTATGAAACAAATGACATTACTGAAAGAATTAGGATGAAGGGGAATTGCCATATCAAATTAACTGTACCTTCAGTGCCTCACATTGTAATAGAAGCTAGGGCTTACAGAACAAACTACGGAAGCTGTTCCCATCAGAAGTTAAAATGCCAAAATTATTTCAAGAATGCCTCTTAAAAGAGGAATATATTTTTCCAAACTGATGGATATTGAACTGGTGTCCCTTAATTTTCCCAAAACACTCCTTACCTATTCTAAGTCAGCTGGTAAAAAATTTCAATTAACATGACACCTCTAAAAACATCATATGTAGTCTAAGTAGCTGTGTCATTCAATCCAAATGTCTTACATGCATGTTACAAAGACCTAATACTTTCAGAAAAGAAACAATGAAATGCCTTGATATTGCCACAGTGCCTTTCTAGACAGAATGCAGTGTAAAATTTCAGAACAAGGTCTTGACTTTTGTCTTCAAGTGTCCAGTATCAAACACCTAGGCGTAACTATGCAAGTGAGACTACTACAGGAGGGATTTTTTGTATTATAGATTGTATCATCAATGTCACACACAATCATAGAAACACAGAGTCATCTAGGTTAGAAGGTGCTTCCTGAGACAATCTAGTCCAATCCCCGTGCTCAGGCAGGAACAGCTAGAACAGGTTGCCCAGGACCATGTTAGAAACCTGTTCCAATGTTTGACCACCTACACGCTAAAAGTATCTTTTTGTGTTCAGATGGAATATCATGTGTTTTAATTTGTCCCTGTTGCCTCTTCTTCTGTCAATTGGCACTACTTAGAAGAATCTGTCTCCTTCTTCTTCCTTCCATCCTATCAGGTTCTTGTATACATTGACAAAAATCCCTCTGGGCCTTTTCATTTCCAGACTGAACAATCCTTCCTCTATCAGTGTTCTCTCATACGAAAGAGGCTCCAGGCCCTTGATCATCTTTGCGTCCCTTTGCTGGATTCACTCCAGTAAGTCCATATCTTGCATGGAACTACAGATGTGATCTCATCAGTGTTGAGCAGAGAGGAAGGATCCCCTCCCTCGACCAGCTGCCAATGCTCTTAATGCAGCCTAGAATACCATTGGCCTTTTTTTTTTGCCACAATACAATAAAATGTGTATTTCTGTGTCTATCTGCTTGCTGATTCTTAGGAATCTCTCAGATACATTTCCAATATCTAATGCCAAAATAAATTTTGTGTTCTGCTGGAGGGTGATGGAATGGTAGATTCAATAGTAGAGGCACCTTGCTACAGGCTCAAGAGACTAAGTTCAAATGTTGCTCTTTGATAGACAAAAACATATTATGCCTGAGAGAGGCTGCCACTCCATGCCCATAGGTCCAACCAGCAGCAAGGCTGGAGCTGTATTATCAGCAGGTGCATGCATATATGCAGAGAATAAATATACACCACGTATATACAGAACCAGCCACACAGGTGACAGACAGACATGCAGAACACCCACACAAAACCAGACAGCACCAACAGCCTCATCCTGCATCTCTTAGTGGCTGATCAGGATGGAAGTCCAGTAGTGAGACTATATCTACATATGTACAAGGTGGATCCCTACAGTAGTTGGGCTGAGACAACCAATAGAATAGAATAGAATAGGATCGGATAGGATAGGGTAAGATAGAATAGGATAGGATAGGATAGGATAGGGTAAGATAGGAGAGGAGAGGAGAGGAGAGGAGAGGAGAGGAGAGGAGAGGAGAGGAGAGGAGAGGAGAGGAGAGGAGAGGAGAGGAGAGGAGAGGAGAGGAGAGGAGAGGAGAGGAGAGGAGAGAAGAGAAGAGAAGAGAAGAGAAGAGAAGAGAAGAGAAGAGAAGAGAAGAGAAGAGAATAATTTTAGTTGGAAGGAACCTACCACTATAATATAGTCCAACGGCCTGACCAATTCAGAGTGAACCAAATTAAAGCAAGTTGTTAAGGGCACTGTCCAAATAACTCTTAAACACTGTCAGGCTTAAAGCATCGATAACCTCTCTAGGAAGCAAGTTCCGATGTTTGACCATCCTCTCAGTAAAGAAATGCTTCTTAATATCCAGTCTAAACCTTCCCTGGCGCAGCTTTGAACCATTCCCATGTGTTCTATCACTGGACACCAGGGAGAAGAGATCAGCACCTCCCTCTCCACTTCCTCTCCCCAGGAAGCTGTAGGGAGCATGAGTTGCCCCTCAGTCTCTTTTTCAATTGGGCGTCCCTTCTGCCATTGTCTCTGCACTCCTTTGTGGGTGGACAGATGAGCTTTTATCATATAACCTAACACACTTGGCTCATGAAAAAGTTATTTTCTAGATGTCAATAACTACAGTTTTGGTTAGGGAATCAAGAATTATACTGTCTCATTGTTCCTGTATTGTTATATTAAATTTAGGCAATTTGTTTCATTTTTTCCCCTGCTTCAATAAGGATCTTTGGAATCTGATAATAAGACTTCTCTTTATCCCTTCTGCTGATATGAGGGCATATAAATTCCATGATTTGGAGGGAATGGGCAGCATCTTTTCACAAATTTCAAAACCTCCAAGGGCAAGCTAGCCAAATGAAACTATATTGTCAAGTAATACTTAAGTAATACCTATCCTCTTTGCTTACCACAGCCTGAACACCAAATATGTTCTACATTTTTAAAGGGAAGTAAAAAAAAAAAACAAACAAACAAAACTAAACTAAACTAAATCCTGTAATAATGAGAAGCCATTATTAACAAAAATGTTTATTCTCTTTTATAGGAGTTATGACCTTAGAAAGGAATAGTGTACTTAATTCTAAATATTTATAGTACTTTATTGTCATTACTATATTGAAATAACTTTAAGTTGATTTGGACCACTGGGGTTTTAAACTTTTTAATGAAGCTAAAACTACACTACATATTTTAAATTATTACTTAGACAGATTAGTTGAAGCCCTATTATATAGATGAACCATGCTATTACACTTCTTGTTGTAACATTACAGTATTTATTAAGAACAGAAGTACAATTGTTTATCTGCCTGATTAAATGCTTTATTACACTGAGTGGTTTGACACATCCACACACACAATAGATGCATATATGCACATAAGCACATGTCTACACTTAACACATACATTTGGTTATTTCCATAAGCATGTCTACATTAATACATGTCAGTTATCTAGAAAAGATATCAGAAATAACAATTGTCTTAATCTTATAAAAACTTTGCTGTCATTAAGAAGTATTCCAAAGAAATACTCTGAAAGTAGTTCACCCAAGAAGATCCTGTCTTCAACAAGATTATGTAATGAACTGTAAAGTGAACACAAGCTCATTGATAAACATTAAAGTATTTGGAAGTAATATTTGAAAGAACACATTTGGAACAAATACATGTAAGTGAGGTCTGGGACTGTGTAACTGTAAGTTGTTAGTTTGTGAAGTATTTTCACTACTATTATTTTCATTTCATTCCTTGAAATAGTTCATTAATCAAATCCTTTCACAGATATGGGTTGTGCACTTATTAAAAAACTAGATGCATACTATGAAACCTCTATGTAGCCAAGTATATGAACATGTCTCTACTTTTTCTTCTTTTTTTTTTTTTTAATTTTTTTTTTTTTTTTTTGTGACGTGGGAGTTGCTTTGGGATAAGGCATAAGGAATCATCTTGGAAATCTTCAGATCTCCAGGCTAATTCATGAATTCTTCACTAAAAATGTGTTACAACTATGATGCTTTCTCCCTTAAAGTGCACAGACTTGTAAATTTACAAAGATAAAAGTTAAACCCAATAAAACTAATCAGTTTAACCTTCCAGTTCCTGCAACATGCATAATAACTAATCATAGACTTATTGTAAACAGCCACACCATTATACACTATTGCTATTAAATTCATTAAGCTCTAATCACATGAACAACTGCACTTATGAGGTCTTTCCTAGGTAGCTATTTTATCGTAGCTGGATAATTTTTTCCTTGTTTTCTTATCTTTTTTACTCTCAAATATTAATACAAAATCTGCTATACAAAATGTATTTTACAATATCAGTTAATATTTTTACTGATTTGGTTTTTGGGGGTGTGAGGAAATTAGCAAATCTCATTCACAGTGGCACTGATGGAAACATTTATATTGTTACTCATATACTTCTAACATGCTATCCCTTAATGACTTCCGGTTCATGAACTGTATGAAATACTAGGACAAAGTTTTATGAAATAAGAATGTTCTCAGTTCAGAAATTTTGCACTGCTTTTACCATGTACTGAAAACTTAACAATATATTACATGGTTTCAAGGGTAAGCATATACTTAAGAGGCAGAAAAATTAATAAATGTCTATATATTCTTGCACAGTACACTTATGTGAATAGAGCTATTTATTATCTTTTAGGTCCTGAAGACAGGATTAATTTGAGTAAATTTTAGCTCCGCAAAATTTGAATATGTACACTAGAGCTAGTTTGTGGATTTTTTTTTTTTGTGACATAAATAGGTCTCTCTAGAGACTTATTTACCTCAGTCACTTATTTCAAAATAGAATACTTATATTATCTTAGACTGAAAGACTATATTCTGGAGATTTCATTGTTATAATAAAGAGGAAAATCAGACAATATTATCTCATTGCTCTTGAATAGACTTTGTTTTTTGTAATCATACAAGGCTTATTGCTACCTTATATTAGGATCCTCTGTAAGAAAGTATTCTGTCTACTTTTCTACCTTTATAAAAACCACTCAGTTTTAAAGGGTTATGAGTAGTATTTAGAGAATAATTTTACTTTGTACACCAGTATACACCAACAGGATCCATGTACAACATATGAATGAAACAAGGTTACAGTACAGCAGTGTATGCTTTGTCTGTGCCAGCAAGTGGTGCTCTCAAGTAGCACAGGTTCTATAGCGTGAAATAGGCAGTGATTTCCACATCATAGACATTTTAGTGACTATAATTTGGTCTAGCTCTAGACTGGTCTGACATCATTAAATGAGGTACTTAACAAAAGTAATTCCTCCAGCCTTTTTGTTTTCACAGAATCATGAAACGGTTAGGGTTGGAAGGGACCTTCAAAGGTCATCTAGTCCAAACTCCCTGCAAGAAGCAGGAACATCTTCAACTAGATCAGGTTGCTCAGAGCCTCATCCACCATGGCCTTGAATGTTTCCAGGGATGGGGCATCTGCCACCTCTCTGGGCAACCTGTTCCAGTGTTCTATCAGCCTCATTGTAAAAGATATTTTCCTAATATCTAATCTAAATCTATCTCCCTCTATTTTGAAACCATTACTCCTAGTCCTGTCACAACAGGCCCTGCTGAAGAGTCTCCATTAGGCATCTTCCATTAGACTAGGTTACTCAAAGACCCATCCAATCTATCCTTGAACATTTCCAGGGTGAAAGCAGTACTCCAGATCGAGTCTCACCATAGAAGAGTAAAGGGAGAGAATCACCTCCCTTAATCTGCTGGTTGGCCTTCTTTTGATGTAGCCCAGGATGTGGTTGGTTTTCTCGGATAGAAGCACTCATTGTTTGCTCACGTTGAGCTTCTCATCAACCAACACCCCCAAGTCCTTCTCCTCATGGCTGCTATCAATCCATTCTCCTCCCAGTTTGTATTTGTCCTTGTGACTGCCCTGACGCATGTGCAGGACTTTCCGCTTGGCCTTGTTGAAATTCATGAGGTTTGCATGGGCCCACCTCTCAAGCCTACCAAGACTTTAATGTTGTTGAAATGTTATTTGGATGTATTATTTAATTTCTTTCCCTCCCCCTTTGCTGTGGTTTAACCCCAGCCAGCAACTAAGCACCACACAGCCGCTTACTCATTCCCTCCCAACATGACGCGGGAGAGAATCAGAAGAGTAAAAATGAGAAAACCCTTGAGTTGAGATAAATATAGTTTAACAACTGAAATAAAATAAAATAATAATAATAATAGTATTAATAAAGTGTAGTGAAAGGGAAAATAAAACAGAGACCAAAAAAAAAAACAAAATAAGAGAGACAAGTGTTGCATATGAAAACAACTACTTACCATCATATGACCAACCACGAGCTAGTCTGCAAGCAGTGACCCCCTCGTCAACCTTCTCCCAAGTTTTATTGCTAAGCATGACATCATATGGTATGAAATGTCCCTTTGGTCAGTCGGGGCCAGTTGTCCTGGCTGTCCCTCACCCCAACTTCTTGTGCACCCCCAGCCTACTTGCTTGTGAGATGGTGTGAGAAGCAGAAAATACTTTGACTCTGTGTAAGCACTGCTCAGCAATAACTAAAACATCCTTATATTATCAACACCGTTTCCAGCACAAATCCAAAACATAGCCCCATACTAAATACTATGAAGAAAATTAACTGTATCCCAGACAAAACCAGCACACACTTCCCTTCCCTTTCCTTTTCTTTTACAACCTCTTAGCCTGTAAGGAATATTTTCACTCACATAGCTAGGAAATGAGATAAACAATGTGACTGACTTCCAAAACATTTCTGCAAAAACACCATGCTGTTCAAATATACTAAATACTGCTCACTTGCCAAATATGCTGATTTATGATTCTATGATTCTATGTGGAAGTTTGCTTATGTATGCAAGCAGGACTTATCATTTTGACCTTTCCAACACTTCCTTGGTGCTTGACCACTGCATAGTTGCTTGCTTTTATATACAAACAAATAGAAGTAAGAAAGACTCACGATATTTTTTGCAAAATGCCAATCCTGATTTGGCTATGCAGAATGTAATCTTTGTTTCAGTTGGAAAATAATATTTGTACAGACATTTTTAATGCATGCAAATCTTCGAAGAGGAGCTTTCTTTCTGAGAATATAGATATCCTTGTGTGAACAACTGTATTTGTTCTGGAAATGTCCACCTTGTTCTAGTTAAATAGATGTGTGGAATTTAAGAGGCAGGCAGAAAACAGGAGAATGTTTTAAATTCATTGCCTTTCTTGGGTATTTAGAAATATACAATCATTGTAACAGAATTGGAAGAGCAGAAAGGAGAACAAATAGTAATGCTCAAAGAACAAATCAAGTCTTCTGTCAAGATCTAACTTTTGGCATTTAAAATGTGTTCAACTACACGACATGTGGAAGGGAAATGTCTGGCAAAATATGCTTTACATTTCAGGTGGCACTAGACAATGCAAAGCAGTTTTCCAAATGACTATGTCCAAAGTACCACAAGACATTAATTTAAATTTAAAGGAGCTCACTATAACCTTCACAATTAGGACAATATAAATGAGTTGGGATTTTTTTTTCCCCAATGTTCTTTCTTTTGTGCTGTTCTTTATTTTGTTTTGTCTTTCTAACATCCAAAGGAAGCAAATGTATCTATCTTGTTTATTTCTCCCTTTGTCAAACTGCCCGTTTATCAGCATGAAATGTTTCACAGACCTCATTCCACAGACAGCGGAACATGGAGTCATCTGCTTTCTGGATTTACACTATAGGTACATTCAGTATAGATTCCAGAGAAAGGAACTGAGGGGATATACAGGGAGCCAGGACCAATGGTGAACCAAAACAGTCTATTTCCAGAGAGTTCTGAAACAAAGAGCTTATTTTTACTTTGAACTTTACTTTTAGGATTATCCATCTTTCCTCTGACACTTTTTGTGCCCTGTAACGAACATAGGTAACATAACTATGAAAACTAGTGCGTAACTTAGGCTTGCACAGCTTGAAGGACTGTATATTGGACACAATCACATGGCTGATGTCATGGTCTCTCACTGAAAAAAAAAAATTGTACATTTATGTTAAAGGTGCAAAGATTGTCTCCTACTTCACCAACTCTTTCTGCACACAACTTTGAAACTCCTGTAGTCAGGATGAGTGTGCCACCTTACTGGGCTCCCTGCTCAAACAAAAGTTGCTAAAAGCACTGGTCTCCATATATGACCAACTCTTATGACCTCTTTCCAATTACCAATTCATATGGTACCTAATTAGAGGACCAATACAAAGACACATGCCATGTCATGGTATTAAAGAGCTTATTAAAGAGATGAATGCTCTTCTCCAAACATAAGGTTCTTCAAATATTGGATGAGAATTTGAAGCTCGGAATGTCTGCTAACTAGTAAACTAATAATACGAAGAATATGAAGTAGTAGTGAAATAAAAATGAAATTGTATTGTTATTTCATCCAGTGAGGGCATAACTTTTGAGCTTGTGAGAACACCTATGTACACAGGAAGACAACACGCCAACTCTATCACTTAAAGAATCAGAAGCACAGGTTGATATATGGGGTATGGTGGTTTCCTTACTAAGACTAGGACACTTGGCCATTACACAGGCTCAGGTCTCAAAAATGCTGAGTAACACCTGGACTAGGCAGGAATTGGCACAATTACCTCTTTATGGTACTCTTAATCCTGAAACCTCTTTTAGAATCTGGTAGAAAACCTACATAGTAATCACAGATAGAAGATATTAGAGTAACATCTTTCTCAATTCCTAGCATTTGGAAGATGCAACCCATTTTCAATTTCTTTTTTTTTACCTGAGAGTATTAAAATGTGCATCTCCTATTCCTGTTAAGCTGTAAGTTATAGGATAAGCCCTCAGTCCTTTTATGGGGAAAAGCTGTTCCAATTTAATATTAATTAAACATTCACTAGGATAGAAAAAGAAGTGTTTTGGTCTGTACAGCTTTGATTTAAAAAGAGGGAGACTCATTTTTCATTTTACATATTAATGAAAATTTAAGTATTATGAATTAAATATTCACTAGAATAGCACTTGGGAGACAGGTTTCTCTCACGACAGGTAACAGCCCCGACCATTTGGTTAGAATTTTATTATGTCTCTTATGCTGTCTTTCTCTGGAATAATGTATATTTAATTATTTCATGCAAAAATCTAATAATTTGAAGGTAGGAGCTGAATTACCACTCCTATCCCTGATAGTCAGCTGATTAGTTTGTTAATCTGGAAGAGTAGATTGACATAATTGAAACTCTTCCAGCAAAAATGAAAGTGGACCTAGCTTTATGAATTTCTGAGTAAAACTCTTGGACACCATCATCTTTTCTTACTTAAACTATTTTATTTAGGAATTCTGAGAAGTCCTATCAATTTAGTAAGTAATCCAGAATTCTGTTGCCAGAATTATGTTGCCTGAACTCCTATCAATTTAGTAAGTAATCCAGAATTGTGTTGCCTGGATTGTGTGTGTGCAGCATATTTGTGTTTGTGTATCAATTTACTTGTTTGATTCTAGATATTGCTAGAAGCAGGCATTAAGTCCTTATTGATATTGGAATCACAGAAGCAAAGTAAGTGACCATTCACTTAGCTTTGTGGGGCCATTACTAAATTATTAACAATATCACAACTAAAGAGGCTAAAGCTTAATTATCTGTAATGTGCAATGCAATCGCTGTTGTAAGGGTTGTGGAACTATCCATTAAGGTCAGTGCAATTTAACATGAGGAATCATAGATTGGTTAGGGTTGGAAGGGACCTTCAAAGGTCATCTAGTCCAAACTCCCTGCAAGAAGAAGGTACATCCCCAAGTAGATCAGGTTGCCTAGAGCCTCATCCAGCCTGGCCTTGAATGTTTCCAGGGATGGGGCATCTGCCACCTCTCTGGGCAACCTGTTCCAGTGTTCTACCACCCTCATTGTAAAAGATATTTTCCTAATATCTAATCTAAACCCACCTCCCTCTATTTTGAAACCATTACCCCTTGTCCTGTCACAACAGGCCCTAGTGAACAGCCTCTCTCCATCTTTCTTGTAGGCCCCCTTTAGGCACTGGAAGACTGATATCAGGTCTCCCCAGAGCCTTCTCTTCTCCAGGATGAACAGCCCCAACTCTCTCAGCCTGTCCTCATAGGAGAGGTGCTCCAGCCCTCTGATAATCTTTGTGGCCCTCCTCTGGACCCTCTCCAACTGGTCCATGTCCTTCTTATGTTGGGGGCTCCAGAACTGGACACATTACTCCAGGTGGGTCTCACCAGGGCAGGTCTCACCTCCCTCGACCTGCTGGACACACTCTTGATGCAGCCCAGGATGCGGTTGGCTTTCTGGGCTGCAAGGGTACATTGTTGGCTCATGTTGAGCTTCTCATCTACCATCACTCCCAAGTCCTTCTCCTCAGGGCTGATCTCAATCCATTCTCCACCCAGCATATATTTGTGCCTGGCATTGCCTCCACCCATGTACAGGATCTTGCACTTGGCCTGGTTGAACTTTACGACATTCGTACAGGTCCACCTCTCCAGCCTGTCCAGGTCCCTCTGGATGGCATCCCTCCCCTCTAGCATGTAAACTGCACCACACAACTTGGTGTCATCGATGAACTTGCTGAGGGTGCACTCCATCCCACTGTCCATGTCCCTGACAAAGATGTCGGACAGGGCCGGCCCAACAAGGACCCCTGAGGAATGCCGCTCATCACCCGTCTCCACTTGGACATTGAGCCGTTGACTACCACTCTCTGAGTGCGGCCAACCAACCAATTCCTTATCCACCAAGTGGTCCATCCATCAAACCCATGCCTCTCCAGTTTAGAGAGAAGGATGTCATGCGGGACAGCGTCAAATGCCTTGCACAGGTCCAGGTAGATGATGTCCATTGCTCATCCCTTGTCCACCGTACCCCCATCATACAGGGCCACCAAATTGGTCAGGCACGATCTGCCCTTGGTGAAGCCATGTTGGCTGTCACCAACTACCTCCTTGTTCTCCATGTGCCTTAGCATGGTTTCTAGGAGAATCTACTCCATGTACTTGCCAGGCACAGAGTTGAGGCTGACTAGCCTGTAGTTCCCTGGGTCTTCCTTCTCCCCCTTTTTAAAAATTGGGGTTATGTTACCCCTCTTCCAGTCATTGGGGACCTCACCAGACCGCCACAATTTCTCAAATACGATGGCCAGTGACTTAGCAACTTCCTCCACCAGTTCCCTCAGGACCTGTGGATGCATCTCATCGGGTCCCATGAACTTGTACACCTTCAGGTTCCTCAGATGTTCCCGAACCTGCTCGTCTGCTACAGTGGGCAGTTCTTCATTCTCCCAGTAAGGTCAGAGGAAGGTCAGATACTGATGTCCTCAGAATAACCTTACGGTTAGTGAATAGTTGAAGACTGAGTCCACATTTTGGAATGAATGTGGATATTACATCACTAGTTCCTTAGGGAACACTATTAAAAACTGTTTTTCTGCACTTTGGTGGATACTGGTCTGGTTCAAATCCAATCAACTAAATTATTTCCCTACAGAACTGCACTGACAATTTTACTACCATATGTCTTACCTTGCATTGCTGAACCACCCATTTCCTTATCTTCCTCCTTATCAGCTCAACAAACAGGAAAGTAGATGTCTAGCCATATAGGCAAGGACTAGTTCTTTTTCCTCAGTCCTCGGGTGCAGCAGAACTCGAGAGCTACCTTTAGGCTTGTAAATTAAAATATCTTGAGACCATTTCCAGTAATTCATGTCTATTTTATTAAAATATCCAGTCCTCCCACACTAATTCTCAAATTGTGCCCACAATATACTAGCTGGCATAGACCCTAAATCTGAAATTAATCTTTCTAGCAATGAAATGAATGAAGATCCAGAACCTGGAGAAGTTTTCTGGAACCGACTAATTTACCTGTAGCTGTGTATTCCATAGTCCTGGCAAGGCACTTGTCACATATAATGCCTTCAAAATTTTTGATAAGAATATAGAATATTTTAATACTTTTTTTTTACCTTGTCAAAAATTCCTTATAATATTTAGATACTTACAAATCTGTGAATATCAATTTATTCACAAATTATATTTCATTAGATATGTTCATAGTAATACATTAAAACCCCATAAAAATAAACTAACTTCAATCAGAATTTACCATTAATTAATATATACATTTGTCTAGAGATCACTAGACACCATATCACTATAATCATCACATAACTTCAGTTATGTCTCAACATATCTTAAAAAGTCAGCTTTGCCTGCTTTGTCTTGATTAATTGTAAAAATTAAGGGTAAAAAATACAAGAAGTCAAAGATTTTAGAGAATATCTTGTGAAATGGTAGGAATAAAACAATTTTTAAAATTTATTGATATACATGTAATGATCAACAGACATCTTTACAAGTGTCTGGGAAGGGTGATAAAAATCACTATGGTATTTATAATATTAACTGTTATGGACTATACTCTCTTCTCTGTATTTCCTCTTTAAGAAATAATACTGAGTTAATTTCACCTTTTCTTATATGTCCAGGGTAACCTATTCTATTTTTTTCATTATAAAACTGTCTAGGGTTCTGCTTATTCAGGTATTTATAATTTCTATCATGGTATTTCCCAACGTGTAATAATTTATTCTTACAGCACCCTTTGGAGTAGGTATTAGAAACTCTTCATTCTAATGAGGCGCTGAAGACCTTAGATAGCATAAAATTAAATACTTGAAATCTGAAATTTAACAAGTTGATGACTTCTGCCTGAGGTAAATACATGCAATAGCATGTTCTGTTGTTACTTAAAAAAAAAATAAAATAAAATAAAAAGCCCCAACTTTCATCTTATTCTAAATTCATTATGTTTTTCTTTCTGAAACTTCCTCCATTTCTTACATCGTGGTTAATTCTTCCAGTCCTTGCAAAGTTACATTGTATGTGATGGAGTGCTATTGGAAAATACTGCATCAAAAATTCCATGAGACAAAAAAAATACTTTGAAAAATTATCGTCTCACTCACAGGAACTGTGGATTTTTTAAAAATATATATTGCTGTAGGTTTTTTTTTTTAATAAGTGTAGCCAGAATATGCATCAATTACTGTTATAATTTGTCACTGTTCATAGAAACAGAGGTCATGTCAATTAGTATATTTGCTAAGATCACACTATGTTTCAACTGAAGATGCAAAGGTTTCTGTGCTTGTTCTTGCTGATACACTGGATGCACTGAACAGTTAATAGCCACACAAGGAACCTTTTACAAAAAAAAAAAAACTAATGAATTTATTGAATTTATCTTCATTATTTTATAATCCCCACTCCTCCTTTGGCTCTGATCCTCGTGTAGTGCCAATACCTATCCAACTATAGACCCCTCCCTCTCCACTGCTGCCTAGTCTCTTGAGCACATCGGGGTGGCCAGGACCATTCAGCCCCACAAAATAGGGGGTTACCATGCTCTATATCCCCCAAGTCTTCCCTTTCCCAGGCAGGTTATTTGACTTTCCTCTGTGTGGCCTGAGAAAGCCCACTAACAGCCCACAGCAACTACATGCTTCCACAGTAAATCCCTTATGAGATCAGATCTCTGTAAGTTGTGAAGACACCGCACGAGGAGGAAATGCCTGGAGGGCAGCAACAGGCCTTACAGACACTGTGATGCACCCCGTCAGTGGCTCCTGCTACTCTTCCCATGGCCAAGCACTCCACTGCAGCCTCCTGGGGCCTCCCTCTGCCCCAGTGATGCCACAGCAGGGCCATCCTCCAGTTCTCCTCTACCCTGCCTAAACTGACCATGGGTGGGTATCTTTCTAGTCTAGCTCTTTTTCTAAAAATTACATTGTTATTTCACAGTGCAGAGCAAAAGGAGTATACATAAATAGTCTTTAGTGAAGGTAAAAGAATCTTTGCTCTAGTTGAAAACCTACAGGATTAAAAAGGAGGCAGGAACAGCTATTGCCCTAATTGTTTAAAAGAAATAACTTTCATTGTATTTCTGTCAAAATATCAGTCTGATAGATGTACTGTGAGAGTGACCCATCATTCGCGGTGAGAAAAGCAAATTAATATGTTATTTCTGTTCCTCACCAAAGTAAGTTGCGTAAGATGTCCGGCTACTCACCTCCATTGAATGAAAGCTGATTCCATAGTAAGTTTTAGTGTATTTCTGATAATACCTTATATGTTGTATTGATTAATTTTCCTCCCTTTCTGAAATGTGCTTTGAAGTTACATGGTTCTCTCTATTTGCAAGTTACTGGAATCTTTGTATACAGCTTTATTTTTCCTTGTTATTACCAGAGGCCTTTATTCTGATTCACTGCTTCTTTCATGTTAGTATTGCGTCAGCAGTTTCTGTGACTGCAAGAACACTGTTTGCTTTACATATTATCAAATGGTTTTGTGACGCTACTGCAGATGGCCTTTACAAAAGTTATCAGCTTAATATTCATCCTATTTTCCTCTTCATTGTGGCTTTGTTAATTTACTAGAAGTGCTGGATTTTTGCAGGCTGTTCAAAGGAACACAACCAGAGTAGCTACATGTTTCTCTTCTTATTTTATCAAATATCCTCATTGTTGATTTAATAACTTCCTCAGCTTAGCCAATAAAAACTTTGGAATATGAATATATCCCTACTGCTTGATGCCAACAGCTAATTTCTGTTTTCTTTGTGTACATCTGTGAAACACACAGTACAAAACAGAAACTAGATTTGAACCTTCAGTGTCAAGGAATTGAGGGTAGGAACAGGCCTCAATGGACCTGTCACACAGGACCCATGAGGAGCCCCATCTCATCTCTCCTGGGGCTATCGCCCCCTGCCCCATTGATGCCACAGCAGGGCTGGTCTCCAGCTCCCCACATCCCTGCCATGCCCAGACATGGCCCCACTGCCCATCACCCACTCATGGGCCCACGTCCCGGCACAGCCTCAGCTTGTCCCTCTCCCCAGGGAGATGTCCAACACCTGGGGCAGGGGCTGCCCCAGTGAGCCCCAGCTGCCCTGCTCCTGGCTAAGAGGATGGCATGGGCTCTGGCTGGCAGCTCTCTGTTCTTTAAGGATCTGCCAGTTCACATGGCACCCTGACACTGAGTTGCCTTATGTTCTCATCTTGAAATGCCAAATCTGAGATCCCTGTCTTAGGCCTGGAAAGCCACTGCCCCTTCACCAGTCAGCATGAAGAAGCAGCTGTGTATTGGATCTATAAACAGTAGAAATGCTTTTGCATGGACTAGTTGAGGATTGTCTTTTCCAAATACTGTTACTGTCTCTTGAATCTTTTTTTTAATTCCTGATCCCACACCATCTTTATTTCATCAAGAAATAAAGTTCTTGATATCTCCAGAAGGAAACTTTCATATTTTAAGTTATTAAAGGTGTGCTTCTTTGGAGAAGAAGAAAAAGAAAGAAACCTACAAAACATTGCTTACATTAAGTTAAAACCACTAGCTCAGCAAGTAGCTAAAGCTGAGCCTCCCTGTGATTATGCGAAACATAGTAAGAATTAACACCTTTTTGATTAGTTGAAAAAAAGAAAACTGGCAAAATTAAACGCAAAGCTGGCTGCAATAATTTAAGAAGTAATTCAAATCAATCCTCAAATTTCCATTTCTTCCCTTTGAGAACTTTCACAGAGTTTTCTAATCACCAGTGGTGACTGCACACTTTCTGCCTGACTTGACGCTGTCAACAATTTGTCTAAGTTCCTGAAGCACCAAGTGAGCAAATGCGTCATCTTGATGCTGTCAACAATCTGTCGAAGTTCCTGAAGCACCAAGTGAGCAAATGTGTCATCTTTCCTCCCCTAACTTTGTACTTCTACATACTGAACTAGTCATCCTATTCCCCCCTTATCATCAACAGAGAAAAAAAAAAAAAACAAACAACTTCTGGAGAGCAATTATTGTACCCTATTTCAGATAGCTACTTTAGGATGAAATGAATCACTCCCTAAATGTATCCATGTTTATCCCTTGACATTAATGGTTAACTGACTACAAGGATAGCCTGCAGTGCCTAACTCCGATATAGGTGTGCATTCTAAGTATCTAGAATTAAGAAGTGGATCCCATCTAAATTCCTAGAGAGTTCACTGAGACAGAGCCAGACCTATTAAATGAAAAAACTCAACAGCTAACATGGTCATTCATTCAATTTACAAGTGAAGTTGCCTCATACTTGGTTAGCATTCATTCAGCAGTTTGGCTGCTTTTGAGCTGGTGACTTATCATGGAGTTTGATATGTATTTCTTTAGCAATAATGCTAGTTTAAGCAGTTCTTTTGCCTCTGTGCAGTAGCTGTTTGTAGCTTCTAGGGCAGTACAACGAATTATCTGTGAAACAAATAAAACTCTGAGCATAAATAATGGCCTAAGCAGATACTCAAAGCAACACAGAGACCTAATGGTGCTCAGATACAGCTAGAAATGTGAAGTACTAAGATATGGTAGAGACTCAGTCTTTGTGACTTGTCTTTGATATTATTTTGGATATGAATTTCAGGAAAGTAGTCAAGCATATCTATTAACTCAAAACTGGAGTTTTAAACTACTCTCTGTTCTTCGGAGTTATTTATTTAACTTTTCCTAACTATAAAATTATATATTTAAGCTTATGGTCTACAAGAAATAAAATAAAATTCACCTTCAAAGTGCTGAGTTCTCTCCAATGAGTATAAAGGATTAGTTGAGGTATAGGCATCTGCATTATTTCCATCTATAAGTTTCAGTATTTTTATCATACTTACCAAAGTTCAAGCATCCAAAAAACTCGGGGTAAGATGCTGTAATTTGGCCACTTATTTCAAAAGATACCCTGACCATAACAGTAGCACAGAAAGCAAAGACTGAATGGTATCTCCATGTAAAGTACTTTGACGACTCCGCTAACCTCAGGGGAGACTGGCAAGCACGATGTGCAATTTTAGGAAAACTCATTGAAATATGGCCATCTTCTGCTTAGTCCTTTTGAGGTAGACCTTTGAGAACACATTCTACAATAACTGAAGTCAGTGAGATATCCCATGCTTAATGACCTAGATCCGATCTATTGGTATCACGGAGATATGGTGAGATGGCTTCTTTGACTGAAGTATTCGAATTGAGGGATACAGGCTCTTTAGGAAGGACAGACTGGGAGATAAGGAAGGAGTATTGCCCTCTATGTCAACAGCCAGATGGAGTGCATGGAACTCCACCTGGGGATGGATGAGGAGCCAACCAAAAGCTTATGGGTCATAATTAAAAGGAGGGGAGGGACAGGTGATATTATAGTGGAGGTCTGCTACAGGCCACCTGACTAGGAAGACCAAGAGGACAAGGTCCTCTACAGACAGATTGGAGAAGACTCACATTCACAAGCTCAAGTCCCTCTGGAGGACTTCAACCATGCCATTATCAACACAGCAGGGCATATGCAATCCAGAAGATTCCTGGAATGCATTGGTGGTAACTTCCTTCTCCAGGTGATATAGGAGCCAATGAGGAGAGATGCTATGCTTGACCTTGTTCTCAACAAGGGGCTGGGGGGGAATGTGAAGCTCAGCTAGCAATTTTGGCTGCAGTGACTATGAAATGGTGGAGTTCAATATCCTTAGGGTAGCAAGAAGGCTGCACAGCAAGCTCACTACCCTGGACTTCAAGAGAGCAAATTTTAGCCTCTTCAGGGATCTGGTTGGCAGAGTACCATGGCTTAAAGCCATGGAGGGAAGAGGGGCCAAGAAAGCTGGCTAATATTCAAGGATCATATTCTCCAGGGTCGGGGTGGTGCATCCCAACAAAAAGGAAGTCAAGCAAAAATGCCAGGAGGCCTGCATGGATGAACAAGGAGATCCTGGACCAAGTGAAAACCAAAAAGGATGCCTACAGAGGGCGGAAAACAGGACAAGTAGCCTGGGAGGAATACAGAGAAATTGTGTGAGTAGCCAGGGATCAGGTTAAGAACGCTAAAGCCCTGACAGAATTAAATCCAGACAGGGATGTCAAGGGCAACGAGAAAAGGTTCTATGGGTACCTCAGGGACAAAAGCAAGAATGTGAACCCTCTCCACAAGGAAACAGGAGACCCTGGGACATGGACAAGACTGAGATACTCAATAACTTTTTCACCTCAGTCTTCACTGGTAAGTTCTCTAGCCACATTGCCCAAGTTGCAGAAGGCAAAGACAGGGACTGAGAGAATGAAGAACTGCCCCCTGTAGGAGAAGATCAGGTTTGAGACTATCTAACTCTTTAGCAGGATCTGTTGTGATAGGACAAGTGTTGCTGTGCAACAACTAACCGTACCCCCTACCGGGATCCCATCCCGGGGAGACAGACACACACACGGATGCCGTGGAGTCAGCTCTCCAATTACTGCTGCGTCACATTGCAATATACACCCGTACGCCCACTACACAAGCCTGTACACCCACTACGCGCACGAACGCACCCACCCCCTACGCCCATGTACCTATCCGCGCCTAGCACGAGGCATTGTGTCAGCAAGCGGGTGAATCGTTGCTGTCCATTCTTCCTGTGTACATGCAGGCCCGTTCATAGCCTTGTTGCTGCCTCGCAGGGCCCCACAGACAAGGGATAATGGTTTTAAAATAGGAGGTAGATTCAGATTAGATATTAGGGGAAAAAAGGTTTTTTTTTACAGTAAGGGTGGTGAAATACTGGAACAGGTTGCCCAGAGAGGTAATAGGTGCTCCATCCCTGGAAACACTCAAAGTCATGTTGGTCGGGGCTCTGAGCAACCTGATCTTGTTGAAGATGTCCCTGCTCTTTGCAGGGAGTGTTCAAAGGTCCCTTCCAAACTAAAGTGTTCTATGATTCCATTATTCTATCTTTTTTTCTGTTGATCCTTGCCTTGCATTTTCAAAAAAAAAAAAAGACTATTTTTCACTAATGCATGAACTTTTACATCTTTATCCTTGGAAAGATTGATGCTGGCTTTTCCAGATGATATGCAGATCAAGATATAGAAGATTGTTAAACAAACTTTTATCCTCAAATTACTACTCTTTTTATAACTACTTAAGTCTGTAAATCTAAAGTGTGAAATCACACTTGACTACATGGACAAAGTTGGGAGAATGCATGTTGGGTGGAGAATGGATCAAAAGCAGCCCTGAGGAGAAGGTCTTGGGAGTGCTGGTGGATGAGAAGCTCAACATGAACTGGCAATGTGCCCTTGCGGCCCAGAAGGCCAACCGCATCCTGGGCTGCATCAGGAGGAGCGTGGACAGCAGGTCGAGGGAGGTCTCCCCGTCTACTCTGCCCTGGTGAGACCCCACCTGGAGTAATGTGTCTAGTTCTGGAGCCCCCAACATAAGAAGGACATGGACCAGTTGGAGAGGTTCCAGAGGAGGGCCACAAAGATGATCAGAGGGCTGGAGCACCTCTCCTATGAGGACAGGCTGAGAGAGTTGGGGCTGTTCAGCCTGGGGAAGAGGAGGCTCCGGGGAGACCTTATAGCCACCTTCCAGTACGTAAAGGAGGCCTACAGGAAAGACAGGGAGAAACTCTTCAGTAGGGCCTGTTGTGATAGGATAAGGGGTAATGCTTTAAAAATGGGGGGGGGGTGTAGATTTAGATTAGATAATAGATATTAGGAATTTTTTTTTTTTACAATGAGGGTGGTAGAATACTGGAACAGGCTGCCCAGAGAGGCAGTAGATGTTCCATCCCTGGAAACATTCAAGGACAGGCTGGATGAGGCTCTGAGCAATCTGATCTAGTTGGGGATGTCCCTGCTCCATGCAGGGGGGTTGGACTAGATGACCTTTGAAGGTCCCTTCCAACCCAAATTATTCTATGATTTTATGTTTCTTTTCCTTTCTTTCTTTTCAGTAAAAAAAAAAAAAAAGAACTATAGGACATAAATGGAAAGTTTATACCGGGGATATCTACAGTAGTGATATTAAAATATGTAATCTATACAGTTATATTTTGTTTAGAAACAGTATGTGTTACCAAATTTCCTCTAAGTAACTCACAGATATGTGAAAGAAGCTTGCATCTGAGCAGCAGTGTCGATTGAATTTATCTGTGGCAACCAAATACAATTTTCTACCAATCCCTTCTTCTTAGTATTTTCTTTGTGCCTACTTTGCTGTAGTACATGTCCTTCCTTTCTTGGTAGCTCTGTTAATTCTAATTCTCCTATTTTCTTTTCTTTTCCTTTTGAAAGGCTTATTAAGGATATACTTAATCTGAAAAGAGATGTGTGGGTCATCAGAAGTACAAATAAGCTGTAGGCTATATACCTGAATTCACAGCTATTTCTTTTCCTCTTTTTTTTTTTTAATTTTGTCTTAAACTTACAGCATTCTGGCACAAACTAAATGAACAGAAACAAAGTTTTACAGAAGACATTAAAGTCACATAACATTAATCACAGTTTTATTTTATTATAAGCAATCTTTAAAATTAAGCCACATCAAAAACTTATGTGCTCAAGTTTAGGTGTTTTTTTCAACTATATTGCAAGGATAACGTTCTGGATATATTTGAATGGGTCTAGATGTTTTTCCTCATTACAATACATTTTTAAATAAATTCATTGTTATCTCAAGACATTTAAGAGGGAGTATAAAGTGTACAACAATGTTTGGTTTTATTTCATAGAATTTAGTCAGTATTGCTGTTTAAGTATAAAAAGAAATAATATTATAGTTTATTTTTCTCATTCTTTTACTTTCTTTTTTAATGCATATTATAACTGTCTTGCAATTGTTTCTCACAAAACCAAATCAAAACTGCACACAAATTTAACTCACCAACATTAGAAATGAACTTTAATTATGTCAGAATCACTAAGGAATGCATTTTTATAGCATGTTAAAACATCAAATTAAGCTCTGTACTGGCTCAAAGATCTCATAAGTGCACGATCTTTATTATCTGACAATTAAAATAAATGCAGACAGATATTAACTATAAATACCTCTGTTATCAAAAACAGTACAATGCATGATGTTAAATGCTTTGAGTTAAGGGCTACTGTTAACGATGCACTACAGTTACTTTAGTTGAACACTAAAAGTCATACTTCAAAAAGGCCAAGGATTTCGACATTTCAGCAAGACAGAAAATACCAACTGTATTGCAAGTCTGTATAAGATACTAAAAATGGAGGCATGATTTATCCCATTTGATATGATTTACTTTGTTTTGTAATTGCAATAGCTATCCTATTTGAAGCAAACCATTCTTCATTTCTCCAGTTTATTCCAGAATCATGTATGTGCAATGTACCTCTAGAAAGTCTACAGATGGATGAAAATTACAGCAGCATGCAGGATATGAAGGTCAAAAATGAAATAGATTTTGATGGTCTTGATTCAGCTTTTGTCAATGGTCTCGTGGTACAAGAAAATAATGAGCTCAAATACTTGGCTAGTATGTGTAGTTTAGCTGTTGATAAAAATTAATAGACTTTTAAAAAATAAGTTACTTCTTGGTCAAAGTTAAATAGTATTCTGTGTAACTTGTCTTTAGTTTTAACTTTGGAAGTGGAAAACACAAACAGGAACACAGAAGTAGATATAAAAAGTACAGCTGTCAATACTATCAGACTTCATTACCATCCAGCCTGTGTTAAAAAAAAAAAACAAAATATTTTTTGCATCCCTGTAGAAGACATGGTTGCTTGTGATTTAAATTTTCATGTTTATCACAATTCAAGAGCCTGAAGTACCTTTTCTTACACCTTTTTCTCAATTTATAGAGGAGTCAAGTCAGTGTCATGTCATAACGCAATGAGGAAGGTTATGAAGCAGTGGGACCTTCAGCCTGTTGGAATTTTAGAAACATCTACTCATTTCTCATCATGCTCTTTACTTCAACTCCTTCTCTCATTGTCCCTAATCTCAAAATAAGAGAGAGAGAGAGAGAAAGAGAGAGAGACAGATGGAGTGTACACTAGAGAACGGGAAAAGTAAGAGCCGTAAAATTTGCCTGCTTAATTATATCGTTTTACTGAATCAAAGAATTGCTCAAGAACTGTAGGCTGTTGAGCAAATACGCTAGTTAGTTTTTTCTTTTTCTTTCTCTCTCTCTATCCTTGTTTATTCCCTGGCAGCTTGCTTTGTACTGGGCTTTGGGAATATCCAAAGTAGAAGAATGACTCCTTGAGAGGTGCTTTTACTCCATACTGCAGTTAACTCGAAATCACATGAAATCCTTATTTCTTCTGACATTTCCATCTTCACAATCTGGGTGTAATGATTTCTAACAAAGCCAAAATTTATTTTAATTAGATGAAAGAAAATTATTCTGCATTACCACTACAAACAAACCAAACAAAATCTCCCCTCTCCCCTCCCTGACTCTCCTCCCCAGTTCTCACTTTAATACTTATGCAATTTATCCTTTAAATAGTGTCATAGTTCAGGTCCGATCGGGACTAGACTATGCAGTCTCTCTCACTCCCCCCAACGTCTAAGAGAATAGGGAGAGATAATATAAGGAAAAACGGCTCGAGGTTTGAGATAAGGACAGGGAGAAAATCCTTAAAGTTACCATTACAGGCAAAACAGACTCGACTTGGGGAAAACTATTCATTTATTACTACAAATAGCAGGATAATGAGACAGAGAACAAGATGACCTCCCCCCACCCCTCCCTCTTCCCAAGCTTAACATTATCTCTACTACCTTCCCCTCCTGAGCGGCACGGGGGTTGGGGGGGAGAGGGAATGGGGGTTGCAGTCAGTTCATCACGTATTGTTTCATGCCGCTGCTTCATGGTTGGGAGAAGAGCTCCTCACATTCCTCCTCTGCTCCGTTATGGGGTCCCACTCATATGCCACAGTCCTTCGTGAAACTGCTCAGGCGTGGGTCATCTCTTCCACGGAGTTCAGTCTTTCCAGAACGGCTGTCCTAGCGTGGGCCCTTCACGGGCCACAGCCTCCTTCAGGCATCCACCTGCCCCAGTACGGGGTCCTTCACGGGCTCCAAGTGGATCTCTGCTCCTCCGTGGACCTCCATGGGCTGCAGGGGGACATCCTGCTCCACCATGGTCATCACCACAGGCTGCAGGGGAATCTTGGCCAGGAGCCACATTACTCCTCCCCCTCCTTCTTCACTGACCTTGGCGTCTGCAGCCATTCCTCTCATAAGAAAAGTTCTTGATGACAGGCTGGCAGACGCCTCTCAGAACCTCTTCACATCATCCAGCTCATCTCCTCTCCACCTCTTGTAGCTGGGCCGGGCCGAGTTGGGCCCAGTTGGCCGCCTGGCAAGAGGCCAGAGGGTGAGGCCTGCAAGGCCCATGAGGCCTGCGCCTCCTCCTCTGCACCTCTGCCCCCGCTCATCTTCTTCACGTCTTCTCTTCTCTCTTCTTTTTTTTTCCTGTTTTCCCCTTCTTAAATACGTTATCGCAGAGGCGTTATCATGGGACATTCTGCTACCAATCGGTTCGGCCTTGGCCAGCAGCAGGTCCGCCCTAGGCCCGGCTGAGTCCACTGAACAAAGGGGAGCGACTTCTAGCACTTTCCTACAGAAGCTGCCACCTTAGCCCCCCCTCACTAAACTAAATCACAACAAATAGAATGGTAGAAGAATATTTAGATCCATGCTGGTTGTACATGAATGGACTTTATTTTTTTTGTCTTTTGTTGTAAAAAAAAAAACAAACCAAATCACAACTGTGAAGGCTTTTGACAGTGAGAACCAGGGACCCTGACAGCTATGATCTCCACCCAAGCACTACCCAAGAATCCTTTTCTGCGTTCTTTCTGACAACACTTCTTCTCCCTTTCCTCCTTCCTGTCTTTTACGTTGCTGTATGCCTGCAAAATCCCTCTCTAGATGATGTCAGAAGCTGATAAGTTTTGACCAAAATCATCTCCCTTTGCCATGTGTCTTTGATTTTTCATTGATTGATATAAGAAGGAAGAGAGTAAGGGTACATGGAAGGAAAAAGGTAATAAGAAAAGAAAGAAGCCATAAACAAATAAGAACATACAAGCACACAATCCTGACAGACAAATGATAGGGGAAGCAGTGATAAGAACAAAGCCTGGCCAGTTGCAGTAATTGATGAGGGCATGTGGGAGTGTGAGAATAATTATTCCAGTGAGATTATCTGATTAGGGATCTTGTCAATTGAGAAACTAAGGGAAAAGGGGAAAACAGAAACAAAATATACAGAGACACAGACTTGTCAAAACATACATGGAGACAATGACAGGAAACAAATCTAGCCACTCACACTAATTGATGGGGTATCAAGAAGCTACAGGTGTCTCTTCTGGGAAGATCAACTTCATCTTTGCAACAGATAAGACTGTAAACCAGAGGGACCCTGGATTTTGAGGGACGCAGGAACTGATAAAGCCATACAGAGCCATGGGAGACATGCAGGGGAAGGGGGAGCGAAGAGGAAAGAAAGGCAGTTAGACACAATATGGTATAAAAGAGGCCTGTGGCATGTAAAATGGAGCCCACCAGTATGTTTGCCTGGCATGATATGACATCAAATAAAAGGGAATGACTTCTTTTTTTTTTTGTTAATACTTAGACTATACTATTTTAACAAACAAATATACACTACACTGTACTAGTACTTTAAAAGGAAAAAGATATAGACTTAGACACTTCAGCATTGACGCAATTGTCTCTACTATTAAACTTCTGCACATGGTTTGACATGTTTAGGTGTGGCTAACAAATTCCTTCCCAGGCAACATACATACGCGTGTGTGCACACACACTCAGACGCACACTCACACGCATGTGCGAGCACACACACACGGACAGGTGAAACTGTTAGTTTGGATGTACTTGTACGTATGCTTAGATGTTGGTGTCTTTGGACTGATACTGTGATAGGCTTCAGCAAACTTAACTAGTCATTTGAGTATATTTTACTATTTAAGTGCTAGGTCATCATTGTATTTCATAGAAATAAATTTGAAACGGATTTTTTTTTTTTTTTTTACAAAAAACATGTATGAAGGGGCATTAAATAGTCTAAAGGAATGACCTCAACCTAATAGTTAAGAAATTTCAACATATATATGATCAATCTTGAGGTGGAGATAGTATAGACAAAGCAAAAGTGATAAAGCTAGCAGTGTGGCACATAATGTTTTCCAGAAACTAGTTAAGTTTCCCTCTGAAAGACTTTGACACAGTAGAAACATTAGTAATGATTAAATTTACTGAATCACAAAGTATTTTTCTTAATACTGAAAAAAAAAATCACTTAAAAAAAGGAAGTATATAGATTCACAATCTAAAAGACAAAACCAACCTTTTTTATAAAGGAAGGTGAATTCTGGGGTTGAGATCTATGTAAACGCTGAGCCTTTAATTCCATGAATGCAACACACTTCTCTGCTTGTTGCTAGTGAATGCAAATCAAGCATTTCTATAACTTTGTATTAGTTTGGATTGAATTGGAGGAAACACATTAACTACTAGATAATGAAAATGTCACCTCAAATTCTTCACATGTGTTCAAGTTCATTTCTCTCCAATGCCAGTAAATTGTAGTGAGATGTATGTCATCAGATTCATTATCAGTTTATTTTTGGGATCAAAGTTAGGATTATTCAAGTGTAATGTCTGAGAATGTTTGATTTGAAATTCTAATTATTGTCTAATCTTAAAGAACCTACTGAATCTATAACAAGGCTGTAGTAGTAATATATCAGTCATTGCAATGTATAATTCAATTGGGAAAATGGATTATTCTCGAGGCAATACAATGATCTACGAACTTCTGTTACCTGACTAAGTATTCCTCAAAGGAAACTCCAGATGAATGAAAAATAATATTTCTGAGTTAGAGCAATCAAGGGGGTACATCTTCCTCAACATCCTTCTTACAAAAGTATGTTACTGTACTTATTAGGAAAGTCAAGAAAATGTTAAGCAAAATAACTGGTATCTAACTAATGTGCTAAAATGGTTATTCTTCCACAGAAATAACCTGCTGCAGGTTATGAAAGAGTAATACTAGATTTAGAGCTTGTTTGTTCTTTTTTAAAAAGAAGACATACTACTTTTATTATTGTGTTAGAGTATGCATCTTAGAAACTGTTGTTTCTTATTTTCAGATTAATTTATATTTTCATGTTTATTATTCACTTACTAACTGACTACACTACTGCAAAGATCATCAAGAACATGATAGCTGAACAAAACATAAATGAAATAACTCACAAATAAAGGAAAATATAAATTGCACATACATTGTAATATAAATCCAGATCTGTTAATACTCTACATCTAGTCCAGCACTAGACAGTAGATGTTTCTAATTAAGGGGCATTTGTTACATGAAAGATTGCTTGTATCAGAATTAGTGTGGCCAGCGGGACTTGGGAAGTCATTGTCCCCTCATACTTGACAGTAGTGAGGCCACATTTTGAATACTGTGTTCAGTTTTGGGCCACTACACTACAAGAAACACATTGAGGTGCTGGAGTGCATCCAAAGAAGGGCAACGAAGGTCGCAAAGGGTCTAGAGCGTGAGTCTTATGAGGAGCAGCTGTGAGAACTGGAATTGTTTAGTCTGGAGAAAAGGAGGCTGAGGAGAGATCTTACTGCTCTCCACAACTACTTGAAAGGAGGCTATAACAGAATGAATGTCAGTCTCATTGATCAGACTACGTGTCAGTTCCTGGTAATGGACTGATACATTAGAGTGATTCTGCCTTGAGCTTATCCTCTTCATGATGTTGGGCAACTGTGGATGTGGTCCCCTCCACTCCCAAGGTGCTCTTGTTTCAAGCACTTACTTCCATATGTCAAATTATCAACAAAAAGCCACCAATGGCCTCTCTAATCACACAGTCCCAGAACTTCATCTTTGTTTTGTTCTGTTTTGTTTTGTTTTTTACCGTGTGTAGTGGCAATTAGTGATTGTTACAAAGTTTTTGTCATCTTCTCATCTTACGCTCCAATCGTATTATAAAAATTGTGCATTTACCAACACCTGTGTAACAGAAGTAATTTCTTATTTTTTTTTTATAAATTACAAGATAAATACAGAAAAATTGAGCTAGGCAAATATACTCAAGGTCTTACTTATCTGAGCCTGCTCATTTGGCTAAGCTTCATCCTGTGACAAAGCCCTAGAATTTTTCTCTGGACAATTTTGAAGTGAGTCTTTGTAGGAAAAGTTTCTGCAGAAGTCCTACAACTTACTAGTTCCTTTACACACACAGGTATTTTTTTTTTTACTTATTTATTTATGCAATTGAATAACAGTGACTTTAATATTTAACATACATTTATCAATTAAAGTTGATATCTATTTATAAATTAAAGAAAAGTGTGGCTAAATAGCATTTAGCTAGGATTTTATTTTGGTCCCCTAGAACCTTTAAATTTTAAAGTCCTTAAAATGAAGGATGGCTTTATTCAGTAGTTTGGTGAATACTGACTAAAATCAGGTAACAGAGACATTCAGTTTTGTCTTCTGTTTCAAGAAATATATAATCTTCTGTCATGTCTAGAACAGTGACCCCATCATTTGCCTTTAGATACATCAGGGGGTGTATTCATACATGTTTGTGTAGAAGGGAAAATAGGGAAAGGAATCTTAAGTTCTAGTTAACACCAGAGTGATTAACAGCATTTACTTTCTGTCTTTCAAGGTACATTAGGACTACATTCTGTTCTTAAACATTCTAGGATTTCAAATATCACAGTAACTAACAAAGAAACTGGTTTTTTCCCAAATATTAAACTTTGGGAAATTTTTAAAAAAGACATGACAGTAAGAGCACGATAGATAAATATACATTATTTAAGCTATATGCACCAATGTTCTATAGAATAAATTTTCTATATCTAACATAAATAGCTTTTCAAATCATTAGCACACATCATCCAGTTAGAGTTTTGCCATTTTTTATGAATTCTTCTGGGACAAGTGTACAGACAAGAAAAATCATAAACCGAGTATGATTTAGTTTTATTCTTATCAATGCAGAAGCAAGATATGGTCAACATTCTTTTGAAAGCAAGCACATAAACATAAACACTTGGAAACATTCCACATCTATAACAAAACAAAACCCAAAAGAAACAAGACAAACAAACAAACAAACAAACCCCTACAAAACTTGTGTTGAATCTTAAGACTGACTTTTATGAGAATAACCTGATAACAAATAGCTAAACTCCATACTGCAAGGTGAAGCAACTGATCATACTTTACTTAACCTTGCTTGTTCAGAAACTTTTAGTAGGCTATGACAAGTTACTTTAAATGTTACACTTACAGTACAGAAAATAAGAGGAAAAAAAATAAATTCTTTAATTCCACTTGGAACAATACCTTGGGGGTTTGGCTAAGTGTCAACTGTTGTTCCTATTATTCAGTTATGTGGCTATGTATTGGGTTCGTGTGGCAAGGTTTTGGTAGCAGGGGCGCTACAGGGATGGCTTCTGTGAGAAGCTGCTAGGTGCTTCCCCTGTGTCTGATAGAGCCAATGCCAGACAGCTCCAAATTGAACCTGCTGTTGGCCATGGCCAAGCCAATCTGTGACGGTGGTAGTGACCTCTGTGATAACATATTTAAAAAGGGGAAAAAGTTGCTATGCAACAACAGTTGCAACTGGAGAGGGAAGTGAGAATATCTGAGAGAAGCAACTCTGCAGACAGGTCAATGAAGAAAGAGGGAGAGGAGGTGCTCCAGGCACAAGAGCAGAGATTCCCCTGCAGGCTGTGGTGCAGACCATGGTGAAGCAGACTGTCCCCCTGCAGCCCATGGAGGCCCATGGAGGAGCAGAGATCCACCTGCAGCTCATGGAGGACCACACGTTGGAGCAGGTGGATGTCTGCAGGAGGCTGTGACCCCGTGGAGAGCCCATGCTGGAGCAGGCTTCTGGCAGGATCTGTGGATCCATGGAGAGAGGAGCCTATGCTGGAGTAGATTTGCTGGCAGGGCTTGAGGAGTGAAAACGTCAATGAGCAATGAAGTGATTTAATTTTGACGTATAAAAATGCCCTCAGAGATCTTCTGTGCCTATTTGATTCATGTACTGTATTGATATCTTGTTTGCTTGCTAGCTATTGTACTATTGATGCACTCACTGACAGCTTTTAGAAGATTGATCATATTCTCACTACACACAAAGGTTAAACCAAATAACCATTCCTGAAAAGCAATAAACCTGAAAAGTGAAATTCTAACAACAAATGCAAAAAGTATAACTAGTTATAAATACCTTATGTAATGAGACACATTCTGTCCTGGAAAATCCAAGTAAGCTCAATAGAAATAATTTATGTTTGTAGTATCATAATACCAAAATATCTGGCTTTTGAATATATACTTTCATATATATATATATAAAAGTAAATATATATATATGTGTGTGTGTGTGCATATAAGTGTGTGTATATATATGAATATATACTTATATATGTATCTACATATAAGTATATAGATAAGTGTGTGTGTGTATACTTTTATGTATATGTATATGTGAAAGTATATATATGTATATATATATATATAGGTACGTTCCTAATAAGCAAGCTGAAGTGAGATTTCTATTAGCAAAACATTTTACTGTTTTATGCTGTATATATCCACTATATTATGCATAATGAGGATCTGAAGAATTCAGAAAACACCTAGGATTTTTTTTTTTTCTGAGAAATAGTGGAGGGATGTAGTGAAATAATCCTTAATTCTCCAGAGAGCAGAAACATCAAAGAGATTAAAACTAAATTTCTGATAGTCATGCCCCTGATTTTATTGTTTATATATTTCAGTCAGAACTTAAAGGACTGTGAGTCAGATAGCCAATACCCTGCAGGTTTTCTTCTGTAGCTGAAATTGTAAACATCATTATTTTTTCAAAGGAGTTCAAATATGACAATCATTAACTTTGTGCATCCAGCACTGCATGTTAATTTGACAGGATTAATATATATTTTTCCGGAAATTTGCAGTGATTTTACTGATTATTTTAAGGAAAAATTATCAGAAATACATTAACTCCTAAGTGTGCAATGAACAAACGTAACTAAAGTAAACAGCAAATACTTCCTACATCTCAGCAATTTAATACTGAAACATAATGAACTTTACAGTCATAATGCAATAATTGAAGGTAGAGTTGGTGGAAATGAAAACAAAGGAATGAGTTAAAGAAGTTTGATAGAGACATGGTACTTTAGTTATTACATATAATGACATGATAAAATTCTCCAACATTTAAATTCTCAAGTCCTTGTATGGTGTACAGTTGTTTTCCAGCAGAATCCCTACACAGGTTCCATGCTAGTACAGGTGAGTTTACCGGTTACGCAGAGACTTAAAAAATTCCTGAAGGACTTCAGTATGCCTTATAATCTTTTATTCATGAATATAAAGAAAGGAGGCAAAAAAGTATGTCTGAGGTGTGCATGTAAGGTATTTGATTTTTTTTTTTATTGTTGAAAATTAATCTCTCTTAAAAGAAAGGAAATTTGGTAGATTATTAATCAATTTCCATACACTTTACTAAAACTGCATGTATCACATTTATTCTGATGTCTTTATCAACATTTCAGTAATGAAAATGTAAATTTTTAACTGAAAACAGAGACTTTGTAAGAAATTTAAAAGCAATATTGCAGTAAATTTGTACCCAAAATATTGTGAAAAATCAAACCAATCCAAAATAAGTGGAAAAGAAAACTGCTTAATATTACAAGATCCTTTCTCTATTCCTGACAGCTTTGCTAATCATTTATCTTTGTATTTCCATTCTTGAATAGCTTGATGTTCAGTCCCATTAGAGCTGAATTAGTCCTCTCCTGCTTTGTTTTTTACTCATCACTATTTATCCCAAGATCAATAAATTCCTTACTGAGAACCTGAGTATCAGAATACTAAGGTTATAAAAAGACATATTTTGAAATTGCAACTCATATTTCTCTTCATCCAAACTAATTCACATATATAGAGCTAATAACTGATCCACTTGAGACAGAAAGATAGGATTATGCTTGTAAAAACGATTCTTCTACACAAAGAGTGCAAATTAGATAAAGATGTATACTTTTGATCACATATTTTTCCATTAAAAACATGGGCAAAATTACTTACGAAGGAAACTGATTTTTACTATTTTCTAGACACCTTATTGTCAGAGTAACATCAACAGATGCTAGCATAAACAGTAACTGAGGAACCAATAGAGGCCATGATTATGAGGTTACAACAATGATTAAGCACATGAAGCAACATACATCTCTTTCAAAAAATTCAGAACTACTTTGACATACCATTTTCAGCTCTTAGACTCAGTTGAAGGCCAGAACTCTTGTTAAAGTGCCAAGTTGCTGATATTTGTCTTCTTCACATCCAAAAACCTTAGAGAAAAAAAGAACAAACATCACATACACACTAGAAAACTGAAAAATTCATTTTCTTTCTTTGATGCTGTAGAATCTTGTATTATACAGCCAAAAGATCATAAAACTGTTGATAGTTTTAGGGGAAGTGTGAAGATCTGTGTCATAGAACCATAGAAGCATAGAATGGTTTGGATTGGAAGGGACCTTCAAAGGTCATCTAGTCCAATCCCCTTGCAAGCAGCAGGGACATCTTCAACTAGAATTGGTTGCTCAAAGTCCCACCCAGTCTAAATTTGAATGTTTCTGGGGGTGGAGTATCCACAGCTTCTCTGGGCAACTTGTTCCAGTGTTTCACCATCCACATTGCAAAAAATTTCTTCCTTATATCTAGTCTAAATCTACTGTCCTTCCAAAATAGTAGAAGCTCTGCATTTGTTAGAATTGCATGTACCAGGTAGCTGACATCACACAATATTTGTCAGGCCAGGATGCATCACACCTAACTTGCACATCTAGATAGACCCTAGTCATCTAGATTTCGGCTGGGATGGAGCTAATTTTCTTCCCAATAGCTACTGTGTTTTGGATTTAGTATCAGATTTGGTATGTGAAGAATGTTGATAATACAACGATGTTATTAGTTGTTGCTAAATAGACCAAGGTTTTTTTATCAGCCTTTGAGGTTTCACTAACATGCAAGAAGCTAGGAGAGGTATAGCCAGTACAGTTGACTGTAACTGGCTAAAGAAAGTATTTCATGGAATAAAGGCCATGCTCAGTATGTAAGTGGGGGTTGGCCAGTGAGCTCTCTCTTTCTCTTGCTGTTCGGAATTGTTCCAGGATTCTTTTCAGTTTTTATTCCACAATCACTGCTTGGGACAGGCTCTATCAGTCATTGGGTTATAGAGTGGTGAGAAGCTGTGCATCATTCACTTTGTATATTTCATTATTTGTAGTAGTATTATTATTATTACGTATAGATATGAAATTATATTTTCCTTTGCTATCTTAATAAACTGTCTTTATTTCAACCACAAGTTTTCTTTTCTTCCGAAGTCTTACCCCTATCCCCCGTGGAGAGAGAAGGTGAGTGAGCAGCTGCATGGTACTAGATTGCTGACTAAGGTTAAATCACATTAAGTTTTTGTATATTGTTAACAGGTCTCCAGTGAGCATTTTAGGCATTTGGGTGACATGAACCCAAACTGTTTGTTTCTCTTACTGACTATTTGAAGACACCAGCATAATTAAGCTTCCCATATAGATTGCACCATCAGTGCCTAAAATAGAAGACAGACTTAAGTCCTCATTGGAATGTCTTAATTCAGAGTAGCACATAGTATTTTATTGCATGTAATACACAAGAAGGCATTGATGGCATAAGAGATGGATAATTTCAGATATTTATTTCTAATTACAATTTAAAAGGGGCAATCTATCTTACTGCTTGAGATATTAACTACTTTTTTATTTCTTCTTAAATTAATGATATAGTAGAAAAAAGAGAAAAGGAGTATTCATGCTGCTGTGGACTCACATAGTTCTGTGCAGAACTAGATTTTAGGTATTCAATATTAAAAAGTTATTAGATATAAAACAAAAAAAAAAGTAATAACATGGAGATCAGAAGCCACATCTTTTTAAAAAGTGCCTCTCTATACATTTTTTTCTAGTCCATTTTTATGCACCTGCTCTTGTACTTGCCCGTTCCCAGAGCGATTTAATTATTTATTTTCATCAATCATTTACCTTCTTTATACCAAGTAGCTTGTAGGATGATGCTAAGGTAACCAATGCTAAGGTTGGTTGGTTGGTGGTTTTGGTTTTGGGTTTTTTTTTTGTTTTTAATTACATGCAGTAAAAAAAAAAAAAAGTTATGATCTTTCATGCTCTATAACCTGGAATCATGAGGGATGTTTATTAAAAATGAATAGCATCATCTATGTCTTAAGAAAAAAAAAAAGTTATATCTTTGTAGGTAACATGTTGCTTTAATGAGGTGTAACATAATTAGGTACAAAGTGAAAACACATGATGGAACACCTCAAAGTACATAAGAAGTTTTTCAACTGCAGTGAGGTTCGTTTTGATCCAAGTTTTATCATTTATCTTTAGTATCCAGTCCAAGTTCATTCTCTCTCTACAGTTTGTGAAGAAAAGTCAAAACCTGCAAAGAAGGTTCATCCTGATTATGTCTGACATCTTACTTAGGAAAGGACAAATCACTATTGACAGCAAGCTTAAATTAGATACTATCTGTTGGATGACCAGCGTTAAATGAGATTCGTCTCTCCTTCAGTCTGTGATGGTTCAGTGAAGAATAGGCAAGGGAAAAGCAGTGTTTTGCTGCTTCTCATTAAACAATACGTTTCTATATATGGAGAGAATAGAACTTCCACTTGCCTAAAACCAATGAGATTTTAAAAAAAAATAAGCAAACCAGCAAAAAAAAAACCCCAACCCTATGCCATCTATTGAAATAGCAGCTGAATGGAGTTTTCAGGATCAAAAATTAAGTGTCTAAATTCCTTCTTCTTTCTGGTTTTGATAATGAGTTTATTAATCCCTTACTAAATTCCACCTATTCCCTTAAAACATTTTATCAGATGAAGCCATTGTTCTTTAGTGTCAAACTAACTCAAATCCCATTATTTGGGGGATCAGTTTCTGCTTTGAACATCAGTTTCTGCTTAGAGTTCAGAAGAGAGTTTTATAACATAGCAATGGCTAAGTGCTTTCAATTTACTTCTATGTCTTAACACATTTCAAAAATTTCCAGTGTTAATGTAAAAAAAAAGAAAAAGATGAACACAAAAGGACAGAAAGGGAAAACTTAAATTTTTCAAACAACAGGCAGAATCTTTTATGCCTAAAAGTTCAAGTATATTAACAAAAGTGAATTTGCCTCTGTGTCCATTTCTTCCCTACTGTCAGGCTTACAATTCGGCTTCAGATGTACCATTGCCATTTTTCAGCACAGGAAGTCTAACAGAGCCAGGACAATAAAAAGGGGAAAGAAAAAGAGAGGTCAAGAAAATTCAAGGAAACTAGTTTCTTTCAGATCTCAAAGAAGTTTCAAACACGCTTTTTTAATACTGGGTGATAGGCAGAGCCTCATTTTCTGCAAATAGCTATGTTCTTTTAATAGCAGAAGCTCAATGAACAAGATGAACATCTCACTTCTACTGTGATATTTTCAGCTAAGAAACAAATAATTTATTTTTGTTCGTAAAGAAAACATATAATGGCAATGAAAATCTTCAAAGATTCTTTTGCAGAAAGACACATACATTTTACATGTCTTGCTTTATTGAGTGTCATATAAAATTGGCAATTTTTTTGTTGGTATAATGGATGTTCTTAAGCATGGAATACAAGTTATAGACTACTTTCATGTAACTCTTACTTTTATAAGTGCACAAGTCCATGGGACCTGATGAGATCCATCCGCAGGTCCTGAGGGAACTGGCGGATGAAGTTGCCAAGCCGTTGGCCATTGTATTTCAGAAGTCGTGGCAGTTTGGTGAGGTCCCCGATGACTGAAAGAGAGGGAACATAACGTCCATTTTTAAAAAGGGGAACAAGGAAGACCCGGGCAACCACAGGCCGGTCAGCCTCACCTCTGTGCCTGGCAAGGTCATGGAGCAGATTCTCCTGGAAACCACGCTAAGGCACATGGAGAGAAAGGAGGTGGTTGGTGACAGCCAATATGACTTCACCAAGGGCAGATCATGCCTGACTAATTTAGTGGCCTTCTATGATGGAATTACAGCATCAGTGGACAAGGGACGAGCAACAGACATCATCTACCTGGACTTGTGCAAGGCATTTGACATTGTCCCCCATGACATCCTTCTCTCTAAACTAGAGAGACATGGGTTTGATGGACAGACCACTTGGTGGATAAGGAATTGGCTGGGTGGTCACACTCAGAGAGTGGTGGTCAACGGCTCAATGTCCATGTGGAGACCGGTGATGAGTGGCATTCCTCAGGGGACCGCGTTGGGCCTGGCCCTGTTCAACATCTTTGCTGGTGACATGGACAGTGGAATAAAGTGCACCCTCAGCAAGTTTGCCGACAACACCAAGCTGTGTGGTGCCACTGACATGCTGGATGCCATCCAGAAGGACCTTGACAGGCTGGAGAGGTGGGCCCGTGCCAACCTCATGAACTTCAACCAGGCCAAGTGCAAGGTCCTGCACCTGGGTCATGGCAATCCCAGGCACAAATACAGGGTGGGCAGAGAATGGATTGAGAGCAGCCCTGGGGAGGAGGACTTGGGAGTGCTGGTGGACGAGAAGCTCAACATGAGCCAACAATGCACCCTTGCATTGCAATGCACCTAGAAAGACAATCACACCCTGGGCTGCATCAAAACAAGTGTGGCCAGCAGGTCAAGGGAGGTGATTCTGCCCCTCTGCTCTGCCCTGGTGAGACCCCACCTGGAGTCCTGTGTCCAGTTCTGGAGCCCCCAACACAAGAAGGACATGGACCAGTTGGAGAGGTTCCAGAGGAGGGCCACAAAGATGATCAGAGGGCTGGAGCACCTCTCCTGTGAGGACAGGCTGAGAGAGTTGGGGCTGTTCAGAAGGAGAATAGAAGGCTCCAAGGAGACCTTGTAGCGGCCTTCCAGTACCTCAAGGGAGCCTACAGGAAAGACAGGGAGAAACTCTTAAGTAGGGCTTGTTGTGATAAAATGAGTGGTAATGGTTTTAAAATAGTGGGAGGTAGATTTAGATTAGATATTAGGAAAATATTTTTTTTTACACTGAGGGTTGTAGAACACTAGAACAGGTTACCCACAGAGGTGGTGGATGCCCCATCCCTGGAAACATTCCAGGCCAAGTTGGACAGGGCTCTGAGCAACATGATCTAATTGGAGATGTCCCTGCTCCTTGCAGGGGGGTTGGATTAGATGACCTTTGAAGGTACCTTCCAACGCTAACAATTCTATGATTCTGTGAATAAATCTTCCTGGACCTCTGGCCAACAACAGAACTTTAAGTAAAATAAAGGGATCTAAATCCTTTGTGCAGCTTTGCAAACCTCTATAATTTCATTTGAAATGTATTTTCAAGAAAAGTATGACTTTGACATCACTTCCAGGAATGATCTGAAAAGGAAAGTGTAGCTTAACAGAATGAAAACTGAAAAGTTATTCAGAAATAAAAAAAAAATAAAAAAAAAAGAAAGAAAAGGAAAATAAAGAAAGAATGAAAATAGAGGAATGTTACCTCTTTAATCCATGTCAGTAGGAATGTAGCGAGACATATATTTAATAAATATTGTACTAGATTTGACTCAAGTCAAGAAGATAAAGAAACAAGAAAACCTTTGACCATCAGGGAATAAATTGACAATTAAGAAAAACATCATAACTATGAAAAGAAATGAAAAGCAACTCTGAAGAAAACAGTATAATAACAAATAATTTATGTAAATGTAATCTGAGCATTACAAGATACAATTACATAGGATAAATACATAAAGCTGTGATGAAAAGTATATGGCAAAAGTGTAGACTGAGAAAAATTACAAGATTTATAAATCATTAAGTGTTAACATAGTTTATTTTTATATTTTTATGTTGTTAATAAAACTTCAGAAGTGTGAAAAGAATAGAAAGCTATAAATTATTATTAGCAATAAAGCTGAAACCTTGCTGTAAGCTTACCTTCACGGGAAAAATAAAGTCTTTTAGACAGATGAGTACTAATCTAGTTGAATCACATGACCATCTATTTATTGCTTCCAAAGATCAAGGCTTATTCCAGAAATCTACACAGTATTTGAACTGGAAGGCTATAGGTGACCAATTGCACTTTAATTAGTTCAGGGTCTGGATCAACCAATTCTTTACTGCTGCCTGACAGCTCAAATGCATTCGACATTATTGATCTTTGTCCATTCATTCATCTTCTCTCACTCAAAGTTGTTTGGATTCCTTAATTCTTTGTATTTTCACTGTCATCTTTCTAATCACATGCATGTGAGTTACAGCAATAGATCTTCATCTGCTCCATTTCTTCTTTTCCGTGACATTCAGTATAAGTCTCTTATTAAAGTGTTATTTTTAAAGATTATGTGACATTGAGTTATTTTTGTTGATCAGAGATAAAATCTGTTTTCTAACATTCTCTGTCACTGCTACATTTCTGAAGGGATGCAAATAATATTTTTCTAATTGCTAGAGAACAGTACTAAATGACACTTTAGGAAAGGATCTCTTTCTAAATGATCACTATATCCTTAGTTTGAAATACAACTCAAAATTAAAATTACTTCAGCAAATCTTGATTATTTTTTTGTTATTTTCTGAATTTTAATGGGATGATCTGAAAACAGTTACCTGTCCTACATCAGTGTTTGACCATTTCTAGTTTCATTAGAGAAGATTCAGTGCACATGAGCATTGTTCAGAGAGAAGTCGTATATAGAAATTTAAAAAAATGTGGGAACCAACCAATACTTATTGTCAAAGTCAGAGTATGTATTGCCTATGCTATAAAAGAAGTACAAAATCAGATACCTATTAAAAAAAAATAGTCTTCATAAAAAGATGTTAAACAAAACTACATTGCAATCCTAGAAAAACATAGGCTTACATTGTATTTCTATTTCTTTTTAAGAAGCAGGAAAATAATCATTGTTGATGACAGGCAAGAAATATCGTCTATGATATCTTCTATCTTCTAATAAAGCACAGTGTTGCCTTAACGTTGTCTTAGTGTTGTTCTGATATCACTTTTTTTTTTTTTTCTGCTTATTCTTTCCCCATCTTTTCTCTTCTGTTCTAAATGATTACATGCTCAACATACAGGAATAACAATCCAAAGATGGGAAGAACTTTCATTTGTAGCAGAACCAGACACTTCTATTAACAATGAGCTTCATTAGGCTACACTCAAGCTTTCCCCAGCTACAAAGCATTACAATATATGTCATTGAAAAAGCAAAGAAAATAATTATGACCTTATCAGTTCCTTCCAGCATGACCCTTATCTCTAAAGTTATTTTTAGAAGAGGTGGGAAAGAAATCATGACATTTAAAATAAATATTGAAGTAAATTTAAAAGAAATGAATCAACCATAACATGGTTGGGAGAGTGGGGAAAGGACAGACAGAACTGAGGTACAGATATTCACTTGCAGTTTTAATGTCAAGGAATTTTCAGGCAAAACGCCAGTGATTACACTTGTTTATCCTCTTCACCTTGCCTATGTGTGTGTATAGATATACATACATATATATTTATAATGTTATTGTAACCACTGATACCTTACTTTCACAACCTTTAAAGCTGTGGGGGAAAAAAAACAATCAAACTTTTTTGTACTGTTTTTACAACTACTGTGTCAATCCCTATAATGGCATTAGGTTTCTAATGTTGCAGTAAAAATTTGAATAATTATTAATAGTTCTTTGTGTAAGCGACATATTTGCTACTTACCTTTATTAAAAAAAAATAGAGAAAGAAAGAGAAAACTAAAAGACATGCATCTCATGTTACCTGAGAAATATTTTATAATCCTTCCTTTATCAAACAAGTTAGATTTAGGGATCAGTTTCCCTGCTTGACTCTCCCTGCAGCTCATGTATTTACAGAAGAAAAGGCAATATGTTGTAATAAAGTTTGAATTTTCTTTAGGTATGTACTGAGTTATTTTCCTGTCAAAGGTAACAAAATTAGTTTGCTTAGTTATCCATTAGACTGAAGAGAATGAAATTTCACATATGTAGTATGACAGCGGAAATTTCAACGTAACCTAGATAGAACTACTAAGAGTGTAGGCTGTACTGGTGGGCCAGGTCAATATATATTATCTTTTCTTTGAAGCAAAAAAAGCTTGAACATATTTTAAACATCTTCCATTTTAAAGAAAATAAGTACCTCTGAAGCTGAACAGAAATTCCTAGCCAAGGGGAATATTCTTCTCTACACAGAACAAACCTGGATGCTTTTATACTTTTAGTAATACTGGTATGCAGTCAAAATGTCTTTTTGGAAAAACATATTAGTGCACAGGAAGAAGAATTTAGTCCTCCATTTTTATAAAGGCATGACTAACTATAATAACACCTGACCACACACAAACTCATATAAAATATTTAATTTTCTTCTTTGATTAACATTCACCTTCTTCTGAGGACTTTGGATCTACAATGAAGTCTACCTCAGTATTAATGAGTGGAACATTGACTTAAATCTACTCACAACATTTCAGCTACAGCAACCTTAAAATGTGGAAAATAATTAATCAAATTAAATTTCCTTTTTCAGAGGTGCTATGTTATCCATTTCTATCATGTAGAAGAGAACTCTAATAGACTGATACAGAAATAATTTATATTTGGCTATGAGATGGAGTTGGGCTGTACGACAAAGAACAAAATAAATGCTCATAGCAGGACTACAGCTATCTGCTGAGATTGTATTCTCATCTTGGCAATCATGAGTGTTTGTTTTCATTTCCATCCTTTAGTAATCAACTCCCAAAATATTATATCAATGAATAAAAAATAAAATATTAAAAAAAAAATCTGGTTTTCTTTTTTTTCTGCATCATTGGGCCAACAAGATCCAGTTAAAAATTAGCATTATGACATATAGGATGATCAATTAATAGATGAAAACTGATCTATTTTAAACCCAACACTAATTATCTGTACAGGAGGCCTAGAAGAACAAATCAAAAAGAGACATAGAGTACTGTAACTGGCCAGAGTGAAAAACACTAATAACACTAAGCAACAGATTTGGATAAGAAAGTGCTAAGGGTAAAGAAATTACTCTCTTTGGGTTTTGATGGCTTTGGGTTTTTTTGTTTGTTTTTCTCCAGATCAGAATATTATATAAAATAGATCTAATCCATCTCAAACTGAAGTATTTTAAAAAATATATATATATAGGTATAGTTAGTTAGTAAAAAAAACCTCAGGACTTAGAGGTCAATGTAATGGATTTTGAAGTTTTAATGCTTTTACACAGTTTTTTTTTTCCCAGGAAGTCCATTAACCAAATAGCTCCTTAAATGACCAGTTGTTAGAGGAGTTTCTCACTAGTAATATATGTCTTGTTGTTACAACAAGACAATATTGTTATTATCACATAGAATCATATAAACGTTAGGGTTTGAAGGGACCTCCAAAGGTCATCTAGTCAAACTCCCCTGCAAGGAGCAGGGACATCTCCAACTAGATCAGGTTGCTCAGAGCCCTGTCCCTGGCCTTGAATATTTCCAGGGATGGGGCATCCATCACCTCTCTGGGCAACCTGTTCAAGTGTTCTACAACTCTCAGTGTAAAAAAATTTCTAGATCTAGATCTAATCTAGATCTACCTCCCACTATTTTAAAACCATTACCCCTAGTCCTGTCACAACAGGCCCTACTGAAGAGTTTCTCCCTGTCTTTCCTGTAGGCCCCCTTGAGGTACTGGAAGGCCGCTACAAGGTCTCCCTGGAGCCTCCTATTCTCCTTCTGAATAGTCCCAACTCTCTCAGCCTGTCCTCATAGGAAAGGTGCTCCAGCCCTTTTATCATCTTCGTGGCCCTCCTCTGGACCTTCTCCAACTGGTCCGTGTTCTTCTTATGTTGGGGGCTCCAGAACTGGACACAGTACTCCAGGTGGGGTCTCACCAGGGCAGAGCAGAGGGGGAGGATCACCTCCCTCGACCTGCTGTCCACGCTCCTCTTGATGCAGCCCAGGATGCAGTTGGCCTTCTGAGCTGCAAGGGCATGTTGCCAGCTCATGTTGAGCTTCTCATCTATCATCACTCCCAAGTCTCCTCAGGGCTACACATTTGTGTTCATGATACACACAATATTTTAAAATTTAGTGCTCATTAATTCTTGATGCTTTCATATGGTCAATAAACAAAACCTTCATCAACGAAGCAAATTGTACACTTTTGGGTGTCCTAGCCCTATACATTTTTTAAAAGGCTTTTGTTTCTGCCATTTTGGACAGTGGGATTGTATAAACACACTAGAAAGATACAGATAAATGTATTTTAATATTACTAAAAGTGTAACAGCTATTGCTGTGATGCTTCAGCCTCCATCAGTAAGAACTTCATACAAGTAAAGTGTATATTTGTAATGCTTATATACCTATATATATATAGTTATATAAGTATATATACCTATATATGTCTAACTGCTTTCTGCGAGTGACCTAACAGCTGCCTCAATTAGCAGTTTCAAAATAATTGAAATGCAATATGTTCAAAGACTTATTTGCCATTAAATCCAAGTAAGAAAAGAATTTCTTTATTAAATACATTATTTCAATGCAAAGAGAGGAGCAACTGGTATTTTTTTTAATGTATTCACCAGTCACTTGCTGCAAAATTTAATTTGGATTTGATGGCAAAGTGATAGCATAGTAGTAATAATAATAATAATTATAAAACATAAAGCCTGTGCATAAATTGCCACACTTACAGTGAGACTTCTTAATTTCAGAATAATTTATCCATAGTAATGTCCCATAAGATGCAAGGGAGTTCCTTTTACATGATGTTAGCACACTTGTTTTCAAGGAAATTAGCACACAGAGAAAAACATCCTTTGGTTTCAATGTTGTATTTGCTCTCCCAAGTAGATTTTTTATAATTAATTTTAATGGAATAAAAGAACATGTGTTCATTTCTGACAGTAACACTGATCATGCATATTATAATAAATCTTAATTATGCTTAATTTTTATTCCATTTATGAACCATGAAGTACAGAAGAAAACTACTGTTTAGATATATGCTTAAGCCCAAGCACATGTTCTACATTCTAAGAGAGTAATTATAAATCAAGATGGATTTTGATAGAAGTACAAAGTCAAAGATTAGTGTCAAACTACATTATCTTTGTTAGGATTTAACAAAGTAGAATCATGTATTCAATGATTCTCATCAACTTCTGGCAGGTTTATAAATGAAACTGTCAGTGAAAGAAGCATTGTATGAGATAAAAAAAAAAAAACAAACAGGAAAAATCAACCTGTTTGAAGTTTGTGTACTCCACACTCAAAATAAAAACCCCATAAAAACAAATCCAGAACCACGGTTAAGTTATTTCAAATGATTCTATGCATGACTGCACTCAAAGAGTTGTGGTCAACAGCTCAATGTCCAAGTGGAGACTGGTGACAAGTGGCATTCCTCAGGCCGTTGGTATTGTGACCAGCTCTGTTTAATGTCATTGTTGGCGACATGGACAGTGACATTGAGTGCACCCTCAGCAAGTTTGCAGACAACACCAAGCTGTATGGTTCAGCCGATATGTAGGAGGGAGGGGATGCCATCCAGAGGGGTAATGTTTTTAAAATAAAGGAGGTAGATTTAAACTAGATATAAGGAAGAAATTTTTTTTTTCCAACAACAGTGATTAAACACTGGAACAGGTTGCCCAGAGAAGTGGTAGATTCCCCATCCCTGGAAATATTCAAGGTCAGGCTGGAGAGGGCTCTGAGCAACCTGATATATTTGAAGATGTCCCTGCTCCTTGCAAGGAGGTTGGACTAGATGACCTTCAAAGGTCTCTTCCAACCCTAACTATTCTATGATTCTATGATTCTGTGATAATGTAGGAAAGTAAGTGATTAAACTAAAAGGTCAGAGGTCAGATCCATGATTAGGAGCAGAACTTGAGTGAGTTTGTTAGTAACAATATTTTCACTGGAATTCAGTAAGGTGAGCGTATAAAAGAGGTCTCACATAATGAAGAAAGAGAATGAGGAAGGAATAGATGTAAATGCAATGCAGCCTTTCCTCCATTGAAGATACTGCACTTCCATGCAACTACGTGATATAACTGAAATGTAGACTGTTTCTCACTGTGAAATACACAGCTGAAATTACAAGAACAAAAATTATACAAATCTCTTAAAAGTTATTCTGTAAATTGGTTTTCATCTTATTCTACATTTTAAAAAAAATTACGATGAATAGCTCAAATGTACTTTTGATATAAAAACAATGCAGCCATGATTTCTTGAGTGTTACAATATCAGTAATTTCTATCATAGGAAGATAATTAGTAACTCATTAATCTTTTCAAGGTTTGAAATAAGTCTACAGATAGAAAAAATAATCCTTTTTAAAAAAAAAAAAAATAGTACTTATTTTATTTATAATATTCCACTCAAGAAAATGATTCATTTTCCTGAATCATGTAATTCTAATATTTTGGAGAGTAGATGAATGATTCAACTTTGATTTATAGAAGAACTACTTCCTTTTCTTTTTTTAATTCTTTTATTTTTTTCTTAGAATATCTAAGAAATAATATATTTGAACTTAAACTAGCTTATTCTTCCTGGTCTTCACAATTTTAGTACTGTTTTATATTAGCAGAAATTAAAATACTTTTCCATAAATTGATTGATTGTGATAATGATATTTTATATATTAGAACTTTGTACATTTTAATTTTAAAATAAAACCAAACCACTTCATTTTCCTTTTTTTTTTTCTTCCCATCACCTCATGAAAACATTAATTTTTTTCTAAAGCATCTAGGAAATTGTAACAAAATTTTCAAATCATGTGCTACCAAAATGTTCTACTGTGTTGCCTATAGAAAACAGATGTATTTTTTCTGCTTTTTAGTAGAAATTTTTTACGTACTCCCATAACATTACTCTGATAAGTTGAATAATCCACTTAATTTCAAAAATGTTAGTCTACTGCAATTTTTGACCAGCTGCAATTTCTTGCTTTGCATTTTGGAAATATACCCTTGTTGTTCTTATTTTGCTGTTTTTCAAGAGTAACTTGTAGTCATGTATAGCCGTGTTTTCCTATCGAGTTTCTTTAAAACAGAGTCTAGCAAGATAGAAAAGTAAAGAAAGGTAAATATTAAAGCTGCCAATATCTGTCATATCTGATCACATAAAGAATGATCTCCTTTTGTGAGATTCTTAAGGCTACCAGATTCATATAATCTTGAAATAATTTTGGTTGGAAAGGACTTCTAGAAGTCATCCAGTTCATACCTGTTTAAAATAGAGCCAAAATTGAAGTTCAAACCAGCTTCAAAGTTTGATGAAGTTCTCAGAATCGCATCCATGAGTGATGAATATCCTGAAGGATGACAATTCCACGTCCTTTCAAAACAACCTTTTCCAACAGCTGACCTCTCTCACTGTGAAAAAATAGAAGTTTCTATCTAATTCAGACCAAGAGTAGGAAAGAGACCATGCTTATAAAATGTAAATTAACATTGAATCAGTGGAGTATGTCATACGTCACAGAATAATAAAAACCAGTTCTTGCCTGGTTCAATATATTTGTCCTTTGCCTTCATTCTTCTCAAAGGCTCCAAGGCTCCAAGTGCTGAGGTACAGCCACAAACATCATTCTGCCACATTTAATTTCATAGTCACCAACAACTAAAAGTTTAAGAATTTAAGAAATTTATTTAAACAAATAATTCATGGTACACAAAGAAATTTTAGGGTTTTTTTTTTTTAGATTTTTTTTTCCTGTTAGATATTAGAAATATCAGCAATGATTAGAGAAATAGAATTCATATTAACTAGTGGCTTAGAAGAATGTGGGACCTAAACCACATACATTAAATGAGACTTAAAATTTTATATTTTCTAAAAACATGAATCTACCTTTGTAAAAGTAGAGTGTGAAGAGAAAAGTTAGTAAAGGTATAAGCATCAAAACTTTAGATACATAGGTTAAAGATACTTCTACTCTTAAGAAACTAGTAATATGACTTTCACAATAACTTGTTCTGACATCTACGTCAAGGCAATCCTTGGGACTACTCAAGTATTAAAGTTTGAATGCTTAATGCTTTTCTACTAATAAAGGTACAGCCTTAAAAATCTGAATAAAGAAAAGTTGACTGTCTAAGGGATTGACTATAGAAGATAACGTGATGTAATCACTGTAGATCATGAGTGGTAAAGGTGCTTGGTGTCTAGAAGACCAATCTTTAATGAATTTCAAGAATTTGATGATACTCTGATGAAGCCTCTGTAGCAGTAATGTAGTGACTGTTGAAACAAATGGGAAAAAAAACCAAACCAAACATTCTGTCTGAAATATGAAGAGTAAAAAACAACAAAAAAAAATCCTAATTTTAGAAATGTATATAGTTTGGCCTTTAAACAGTTATATTTAGACTTAATGTAAGTTGGTGTTCAAAGGACATAGCCAAAAAAAAAATGTGGACTCATTTTAAATATCCCTTAATATTTATCTGTGTAAGTGAAAGTGTATTCTTTAAATGCACCAGTTTTGATGTTTTAATAGCCATATTTCTGTTGCAAAAGATTCTGAAAATGTAAGTACTTAACAAAGGAAAACATAGCTTTTGAGTACAGGGTTGCTTAACTGGATATTTTAAATAAATAAGAGAAGGTAATTTTTCATGGTCAGTGCAAAAGTAATATAATTACACTGAGGATTTGTTCTTTGAACTCATTATAACAGAAAAATATATTAAAAAGAAAAAAAAAATTGAAGTCTGATCTAACCTCAGAGTTCAAAACTTAATTGATACCTCAGGGTTGTGTCCAGCTGAGTTTCAAATATCTCCAAGAATGGGAATTTCAATATTTGACCCCTCACAGTGAAAGAAAAAAATACTTAATATCTAATTGGAATGTCTTTTATTGTAGATGGATTCTTCTCAATTTTTTTGTTTTCATTTTACACTTGTGAGAATAGTTTGGATCTATTTGGTATACAACTTCCCATGCAGTGGATGAAGATTGCAATTAGGCTTCTCTTTAGCCTTTTCTTCAGGCTGAAGAAATCCTGCTTCCATAGTTTCTTCTTGAATGTCATGTTCTCCAGCCCCCTAATGATCCTGGTGACTCTACTGAATTTGATCCATTATCTCGTTGTCTTCCATATGCTGAGGAGCCTAAATTGGATACAGTATTCCAGATGCAGCCTTACAATAGACAAAGTGAGGGTAAGAACCAATTCCTCAACTTGATAGCTATGCTGTCACTAATACAGCCTTCTATGCGGTTGGCCTTCACTACCCCAAAAGCCTACTTTTGAACAGTGTTCAATTTTTTTTGTCTACTAGGACCTTTTTTCTGCCAAGTTCCTTCCAAGTCTGTTGATCCTCAGCCTATACTGTCACGAGTATATTATGGTACACAAAACTTTGAATTTTCTTTTATTTTTAATTTCAGCTTTGTGGAAACTCAACATTCATTCAATAAAGGACTAGCACACCCTTTCAATCTATCAAGGTTCCTCTAATGGCAGCTTGGTCTTCTAGAATACTGATCGGTTCCCTGATTTCATAGAATTATAGAATCACTTGGCCTTGTTGAACTTCATGAGGTTTGCATGGATCAACTCCTCAAGTCTGTCAAAATCCCTCTGGATGGCAGATGGCATCCCTTCCCCTTGTCTATCAACTGCACCACTCAGCTTGGTGTCAGCCTTAAACTTGCTGAGGAACTTAATCCCATTATCTATGTCACTAAAGATATTAAATAGTATTGGTCCCCATGCGAACCCTTGAAGGACACCACTTGTTACTGATTTTCACTTGGACATTGAGCCACTGACTGAAACTCTTTGGATGCAGCCATTCAGCCAACTCCTCATCCACCTAACAGTTCATCCATCAAATCCATATCTCTTCAACCTAGCACTGAGAAGGCTGTGTGGGACCATGTCTATGGCTTTATAGAAGTCCAGGTAGTTCTTCCCTGGTACACTGATGCAGTCACTCCATAGAATTTGGTGTCATCCGTGAAATTTCAAAGGATGGATTCTGTCCTTTCATTTACGTCATTAGAGAAGATGTTGAACAGCATCACCTCTATATCAATCCCTGGATAACACCACTTGTAACTGATCAGAATTTGAATTTTCACTGCTGATCTACATCTTTTGAACTAAGAAGTATAACCAATGCAGCCTGCTCAAGCTGTATTCCACCAATATGACAATAAGGTCACTGTTGGAGAAACTGGCAAAGGTTTTGCTAAAGTCAAGATAAACAACATCCACTCCTCTTCCATCATCCATGGAGGTAGTTTTCTCATCACAGAAAGCAAGAGCTTGGTCCAGCATGAGGTCCTGATTGGGAAACCTTTACTGACCTTCCCAATCACATCTCATCTTTCACGTTTCAAAATGGCTTCCTGGACTTTACTGGGGAATGAGATGAGTCTCTTCAAACTGACGTTCCCCAGAACCTCCTTCTTTCCTTTTAAAAGATGTGTGTGATATTTGCCTTTTTCTGTTGATAAGGAACCTTCTCCAATTGCCATGATCTTTCAAAAGCATCACCAGTCACTTTCTCTCAGTGCTGACAAATGAGTCAGAAATGTATGACTCTGGTCAGACTCTTAAGGGAACTTGTTTGTCTTTGCATGTTAATGTGGCACTATACCTATTATCATATGGACAAAGATATTTATTTCTGTCACTAAAATTATCATTCTGTAGGTATTTTACATTGCCTGATTTACATAGAAATCAGGCTTCGTATTGACCACCTGACAGCAGAAACTCTGACGACCTGTCTGGGCTTATGTTGTCCCAAGCTGGTTTTAAGTTCTCTAGTGGTAAAATGATCACTGCCTGACCTCTTGTAGATGAAGCCTTGTAAATACTATATTAGCTGAAGATGTGACACCTCAAAGTGATCCTGCCATAACTGTGTTTCTTTGTGTTCACAGAGATGAAGGAAGGCTGTTTTGGGATTTCTAAACATTGTTTGGAAACTACTGAGACTGAAGCAGATTGTAATAATAAAACCCAAACAGAAGACTCAGGATGTAATTATAAAACCTCAGTAGATTCCCCCAAGCAGAGGAGACAGGAAGAAATCCACACCCTAAACAGCTTACTTCAACTGAATACGTCAGGATGGGGCCTTTTGATACTCCCCTACTCTCTTCCTTGAGGAAGTTTAAACTGTTAATCTTCGGACCCAGAGGTGTGAGTAAAACATAACACTGGAGAAACAAGGTAGATAATAGGCAGGTTGTTTTTTTTTTCATCAGGGTTTTGTTTTGGGATTTTTTGGTTTTGTTTTTTTCCTTGCATAACAATTTTAAAATCATCATTAATACAGGGTGGGTTTTTTTGTATTATTCTGGATTGATGATATTGATATTACTGCAACTAGACTGATAAAAATTGTTCTGTTTTCATTACAATAACAAAACAAGAATTGTTTTTTCACTTTTGTCTAAAAGACAACAATTTTCAGCCATCTCATCTTTACACTCTCCACTTGTGCAAGCACAGCCTTTTATGGTTCCTCTCTACTTGCTGTTCTGGGTTTGGACACTTACTTGTTCAGAGTCTCTGCAAGGAACTGGGTGATCTTCTTATCTTCCCTGGTCCTCTATTGTCTGCTCCTCCTCTCACTCGTCCTTCATTTGGGGGCTCAGTGCGGCCACTACAGAGTAGCGCCCATAGGTGAGGCCACCAGCGTCTTCAGCCTAAGGGAGAGGTACCAAGCAGTTCTTGCACCTTGAGATCCAGATGGCTGTGTCCTTCCTTGTGAGCTCCATCTGGGTCAAGGACTCCAATATGTTGGAGTCATGTCCTATGGTAGACCACTATGTTGTGCAGAGCTGTGTTGTTTTAAGCATTGCCTCTGGGCCACCTCTCACACCAGCTTGTGTGTTAACTGTTAATTTGCTGTTTTGTCAGTCCTGTTGCCATATTCCTGTGGTCACTACTGCTCTGAAGCAGCAGCCATGTAAATGCTCCCCATCAAACAGGAACTTGTCATTCCCACATCAAGGAAGTCAGCTGAGGTTGAAGGTATGCTCACTTCCCAGGCAGGAAGGAGGAGTCAGGAGCAGATGCCCAGCTCCGTGAACAGCAAAAAACCCTCTGACATCTGCCAGTCCCTGTGCAGTGTGTACCTTAGGTTATCCAGAGATACGGGAGGACAACATTCCGTTCTTCAATTGAGAGGCTGAGAATAAGTACTTGTCAGAAAAAAAAAATCAGAAAGTTTACATTTTTTAAAATACTTAAGAGAAAGCAGCATGATTGAGTGTATTTGAAATATTATTGTGTTTCTTATGGCACATATAATGCCTGTACAAATTCACCTTGTCCTCGTCTGTGCTTTCCTTCATATCAACTTAAAGATTTATTTTCCCTTATGAAGAATTTTTTTTTATTTTTCTTTTTTTTTTTTTTTAGCTAACAGAGCTGCAGTAACAGAACAAATGACCTTCAGTGCTTTCTGTCCGCATCCATGATATGGTTTTAATTCCCACAAAAAGCAACAGACCTGTGGAAGATGAGAGCCCAAATGAGTGTGAAACTGTTAAAGACTGGCAGAGCTGGTAGATGAGGTGGAAGACGTGCATTCTGCTGTTTCTAGACAAAACCCAGGAACTTTTTCCTCATGCCTAACTACAACATACACCATTGTCAACAGAAAGTAGAAACACTTTGCAACAGCGTACAAAAGAATTTCCCAAAGCTACTAATAGTAATTTCAGTACATTAACCATAGAACATAATGGACAGCATCTTCAATTTGAATAGAAATTTTCTGAGCATTCCAAGAACCCTGAACAAAAACTTGAATACTACTAAAGAAATGTGAGGTACAACGATAAGAAAGAAATGCTGATGGAGATCATTTCTGTCCATGGATTTTATGAAGTCCATTTCTTTATGTTAAAAGAGGTAAATACTATATTTGCTCGTACAATTATAGAAGTCTTAATAAAGGGGAGTAATTTTTATAAAAGCCATACTATTTCTTATATTGTTCAAAATTTAAATTTAATTTGTAAAAAATAACTTGATACAACTAAGTTCACAGTAGATTTAAGTCAGAGTCAAAGGAGAGTTTAGTTAAACATGCTTTTGAAGAATTTTTCATTAAAGGCTTTATGTTCCTTCATGCCATACTTGAAGACCACAGAAGGCAGTAGGAACTTTCCAATTAACTGACAGGTTTTAGAGCCAGTTGGTAACTGAATTAGGCCTCTTCAAGCTGCATGGGGGTGACGGGGGACTGAGTGACTGCGTGGTATTTTAGCTTCTGAGTAGGACTAAACCACCACAGTACTTATGGGGAACTTCAGCCACCTGGATAGCTGCAGGATAAGTAATATGACTGGGTACAAACAATCCAGGAAATTTCTAGGGTGTGCTCACAACAAATTTTTGGTGCAGGTGCTTCATGAGCTGACTAGATGGGATTTTCTCCTGGATCTGTTGATGCTCAAAAAAAAGGAAAGAACTAACTGAATATGTAAAGGTTTACAGCAGCCTTGGTCAACAAGGTTTGTGGACAGAATTGAGCAAGACATGTTAGAGTCATAACCATGGAATTCAGAAGAGCAGATTCTAGTTTGTCTGCTTGAGATGATACCATGGGAGACTGCCCTGGAGGGCCAAGGGGGCCAGGAGATCCAGCTAATCTTCATGGATGACCTCCTTAGAGCACAGAGACAATGCACAGAAAGTAAGACAAAACAGCTTGGAGGAACAGGGAATTCTTAATTGAGCTCAAATTTTTAAAGGAATTATAGATGAGGGAGAAACAACAATGGACTGCTGACCAAAATCAGGAACGCCGAGGCTCAACTGGGTTGAAAACTGAAAAGCATGTGAAGGTCAACAGAATAGGTTTCTGTAAGTACCTCACTTGCAAAAGGAAAGTTAAGAAAATGTGAGCTTGGTCCCTGAGAGGACTAGGGAAACAGTGAGAAAAGGCAAGGAAAGAACAGGTTGTCTAGAGAGCTTGTGGGGTTTCCACCCTTGGAGATACTAAAAACTCAGCTAGGCACAGGTCTAAGCAACCTTCTCTAAGTGAACCTAATATGAGCAAAATGTTGGACTAGATGACCTCGATAGGTTCCTTCAGCATACATGATTCTATGAAAATACTTTTTAATATTCTAAGGAATTTATTTAAGAAGAAAATAAAATTATTTCAGTTTGGATTTTCTTTTCCTAACAAAACTATCTTCTTAAAAAAAAGTATTTTTTAGTCCATAAACATATAAACCTATAATGATTAGTGATAGCTTCTGTTCACAGATATTCTGAATTAATTACATATATCATTACCCAAAAATGCTTGAGAGTAATGAAGAGGAGGTGATAAACCCCGTAATGAAGTTACATATAAAATAAATTGTACTTTTTTTTCGTTTGTTTGGCTATAACAAGTTCTGCAGAGAGGCATTCCAAGCGAATTTTAAGCACATCTATGTATAAATTCTAGTTTGCCTCCTTAATCATCACATTGATTATAATATTTATAAACAAATTAAAAGTGTATTTCAGGTACTTATTAACATGTTTGGAATTCTACTTTAAATATTCAATATTGGTGTGGAAATGTGCTAATAAAATACAGACTTTCTGTTGATACATGTATACATATAATGACCCAAGTTAAGCAAAACTAGCTTTAACGTAAAAAACCAACATTGATGTTCTGAAAAATTTTCTATGATAAAAGGACTACAACTTTTCTGCAACCATTATTGTTTTTTCAAACTAGAAAATGGACAGTAGTCAAAGACGTACAGTCAAAATAATTATTCTATAAGTAACAGAATAACTATAAATTTAAATTTACTGCTTACCTTATCACCTTTACCTTCCAAAACAGAAAATAAAGTGTTTCTATTTCTTTTCAAGATCTTCTGTGAAACAAGGAAATAAGGCAGCTGATTTTCAGTTGAAGTTATTTTCTATTTTTAGTCCTTTTTAGGTCACAGTTCTGCTTCATGTATAGAATTACTTGAATTACATTTCTTAAAGTAATAACAATATGTACAATAAAAGAATCATATTGAAATTTGTGATACAGAAATTTCCAGGATTTTTGATGCTTTAATATTTTGTCTTGAATAATATTGATCAGACTGGGTTAGGTTCTGATATTTATTTTATTATCCCAATAGTAATTTAAAATGTAATTATTTGATAACACAATCATGTCAGAATACTGTTGAACACTGAAAATATGTTGAAAATATGGAGCAAGTCCAACAACAGAAGAGTCAAAAACTGGTGATCATGCAGGAATTTAGGTATTGAAATCTACTTAGAGATATCGAATTATGTAAAGAGAGATATCAAATTATGTAAAGATATTAAAGTCACTTTTCAAAATTAGCACACAGAGAAAAAAAAGGTCTTAACCTGAAACAATGTGCAGCTATGACACAATGATGAGAAAACTAATAATAATTATGGACTACTGAAAAAAGCATCAACTATATCAGTAATAGAAGCATTAATTAATAAGAAAATGGTCAAACTGCAATGCAAGTAGTGAGGGAGGGCTGACGTTTTCTTTTAAAACATGGCTGTAGCTATGAACTTCCTCTTTATTCTTCTTTGTAAGCAAATCTGTCAGGATTTGAACTTTACTATGAAGGTGGTGAAGTCACAAATCTATATTTAAATGCAGTATATTCCCTTATGATCCAATCACTATTTTCTGTAATACCTTTTCAAGAATCTGATACTAACAAATCCCAGACTGTGCAGTTCCAGCTAGCTGAGATGCTCATGGGTGCTTTTTTAGGTGCTTTCCTGAGTCACAGTCAGATTTTTGCTTTATATTTTCTGGAAAGCAAAAGGCATTTTAGTCTGAATTTTCCCTCGCATCCTCCTCCTTCTACAAATATCTCTGATATCATCCCATTAAAAAGTTAAGAGAAAAAAAAAAGTTGAACTTTTGTGATAAGGACCCTAGAACTGCTATGTGAGAGCTAGGACATAAGAACTCAGAAGCATAACACTTGTCCAAATTAGAGCTGCAGTGAAAAGTTGGTATGCTGAGATTTCATAAAAATTAAAAGTTATTCAAATTCCAGTAAATAAAATTGTAAAGAAAGAGCATGCATGCCCATATGGTTAAAGGTCTGGTTTAACACTAAAAACATATATTTTGATTCTCAGTCATAGATAAAGTGTCATTGAACAAAGGACACTGATTCTCAAAGTATTTAGACATAAAATTGCCAGATCCAGAGCCCACAAAATTGCTGAAAAATTTTTATGTGCTTTATATCAAACTTTTAATCATATCATGCCTTTTTCTTCTTTTACTTCATAGTTTGTCCTTGCTTTCTTTGTCCTTTCCTGCTAAGGTATAGTGAAAGGCGCTCCAATCTAGGTGATGTTAAATTACAAAAAATAAATCGCACACTTGTGAAAGTGTATGCAATGTATTCACTTACCTATTCAACCAATTTCCTGTTAGTGGAAAAAAGAAACAATGGGATGAGGTATTCTACATAGTGTGAAGTAATGTATAATAAGAAGCAAAGCTACCTTACGCTAGGTTCAATCTTGTCATTCACAGCTAGAAGGTGACTGGATATTTTGTGATCAGGGTTCTAACATGTAATTCCTTGACCATTATTTTGAGATACTTCTTATGTATGTTGTTTGGTATCTCTTTTTTTTGGGGTCTGAATTGCCTCTGTATCCCATGTCATATCAGCTGTCTCATTTTAAGAGTCAGTGAAAACATAACTCAGAAAGTAACTCGAATTTGTGTAACGTATCAGGTAAATACTAAACAAATCCACAATTTGTTGTTTTCTAATGAAAAACACCACTATAACAATTTCTTTTTTATCTGCAAGTAATATTCACTCGGACAATATTAAAAGAAGTGGATAAATAACATTGCTTTTAGGAGCTGTACATACAGTTCCTGGAAGAAACGTTCTGACATTGAGTATAAAGGTTCTTGGAAAAAGAGGCATGTAAGTCAACAGGATTTCTATATTTAAGGCAGAGAGTTTGAAAAACAGCACATTTTTAAAAAGTGTTACTCATTTTTTTTCATTGTTTTCATATTCGCTCACGTTTTATTATTATCTGAAATGAAAATTCAGATCTAGATTTGAATGAGAATCTAAGTTTTCCAGATTTCAATGCTCATATAAGATTCAAAGATACTGCTGAATCATTTATTGGGAGAGCAGTCAAAATTAAAAAATGTGTCTTTCTGTGTTTTCATTTCCCCAAAGTCAGAAGAGAAGAAGTTCCTGAAACAGTGTCTGGTTAAAAATAATTTCCTACTCTAATTAATCCAGTCAATGATGACACTGCGTAGCAAGTTCTTAAAAAAACAATAGATCAGCTTCCTTCTGTGCCAATTAAACTTGCCAGACACCATAATAAGATAAGAAGGAAGTGGTTTTCTTTTCCCTTTTTTTTTCTTTCTCTATACACACTCTTAATGTTTTCAAGACACTGTTTATCTTAAAAACTTTGAGAAATACAGTAACAGAGAATCCACAGAGTAACTGTCCAACTAATCCCCTAAAAAATGATTATGTAATATGGCCAAAAAAGACAATGCCTTTCCCATCTGGTAAAACTGAACTTGAATTAACCAGAAGATGGACTCTAATTCTGACACTGAAATTCCAGCACTAGGAATAAAACATGCCATCCCACACTCTTCCTATTCTTATTTGCCTTAGATCACTTTCAAATATTAGCCCAAAGAAATCCAACTTTTTCTTTGTAATTATTCTGATGGGATGTCAGCACTTCGAACTAACAATATCAAACACAAGTGTTATGTTTATGTTTTATTTTCATTATTAAAGTAAAAATGACATCAGCCTAAAAAGATGCAAGTACAAACATCTCAAATTGAACAAACAGTTGTTACATTCCTTGTTTTATGGAATTTATGTTCACCTTCAGGAACAATAGAACGATTAATGGAGTCATATTTTTTTTCTTAAGGGACACATCAACTGCAGCAGCTTTGATTTGGTGTCAAAACTTGGAGATGTAATGAAGAGTAATGTTGACTAAATGTCAAATAGAAAACATTTAGAAAAATGGAAAGTGATCAAAAAAGAGGCTCTTCCATTGCTGTCTGAGATATTTCTGAGTTTTACTGGTTCTCTTGTGTATCTTTAGTGTTATTGGCATGCTGAGCAGATTGGTCATATTGTATACGTCAAGTTCTGTTCTGAGATGCACACATGAATGTCTCAAATACCCTAGAATATCTTAAATAGTAACAAACAGCTATCATTAGGCAGCTAAATTGAATAGCTACCAGACATACTTTGAGAGCTCAAGCATTTTGTTGACATGAGGATAGCTGCATTTGAACACCTACATTTTGATGTCTGCAGTTTTGAGTTTAAATCTGCCCTATAAGATTAATTCAGATACATTTCCATTCCTATTATTATTCTCTTTTTGATTAAGTATTTCTAGTTACACTGTAAAAAAAAAAAACAACCAAAAAACAACTGCTTTGTCATTTTTTTACTGACCAGTCTAAGCATTTTACTAGTGTGGGAATTTCTGTCTTAGAATAAACTTTCAATCTTTTTTTTTTTTTTTTTTTTTACTTGGAAGGGATCTTTAAAGGTCATCTAGTTCCAACTCCCTTGCCATAGGCAGGGACATCTTCAACTATATCAGGTTGATCTCAGAGCCTAGTCCAACCTGACCTTGAGTGCTTCTAGGGATGAGGATCTACCCTCTCTCTGGGCAACATATTCCAGTGCCTCACTACCCTCAGAGTAAATAATTTCTCCCTTGTATCTAACCTAAATCTACCCTCTTTCTGTTTAAAGCCATTATGCCTTGCCCTATCACTACATGCCTTTGTAAAAAGTCTCTCTTCAGCTTTCTTATAAGCCCCCTTTAGGTACTGGAAGGCTGCTATAAAGATTCCCTGGAGCCTTCTGTTCTCCAGGCTTCACCAACTCTTTCAGCCCTTCCTCACAGGAGAACTGTTCCAGCCCTCCCATCATTTTTGTGGCCCTTGTCCACACATGCTGAAACAGGTCCATGTCTGTTATGCTGGGGGCTCCAGAGCTGGATGTAGTACTCCAGGTGGGGTCCCATGAGAGCTGAGTAGAGGAGGAGAATCATCTCTTTATGCAGCCCAGGATATGGCTGGCTTTCTGGGCTGGAAGCACATATTGCCAGCTCATGTCAAATTTTTCATTCACCAGCATTTCTGAGTCCCTCTCCACAGGGCTACTTTAAATTAATTCATCCTATAGTCTGTATTGATACTGGGAGTTGCCCCAGCTCAGGTGTAGGATTTGACCTTCTTGAATTTCATGAGGTTCACATGGACCCATGTGAGCTTCAGATCAGTCCATTGACTATGGCCTGAAACTAGAGAATCTGTCTAAAAGTTCCTCTTCACAGATCTGCCAAATCATCACATATATTTAAATGATATTAACAATGCCTACATAACATCATATATATATATATATAATCAAATAGTTCTAAATGAAATGAGAAAATGTGTACCTGTTTAAAATGAACTTCTGCTTAATTCTAAGTTTAATACTAAACTGTTCTCAATATGGAGTTAACATATTTGGAAAGCCTTTAAGTATGTACAAAACCCAACATTTTTACATATGGGCACATCTTTCTCATCAGGTTTAAACCACTGGAAATTTTCCAATGTGTTTTTTATATCAGATTAATTTTTGTCTGGTGGTACTCTTTCAGTTCTATTTCATACTTAACATAAGAGCTCATTCTACAGATTCTGACCTTCATGTTCTATACAATAAGAAGTGGCTATTAACTATATACTTCTGTAAATAAGTTTCAGTCTCCCAGGTGTTCTGATATACACAGAGTAGAAGTATGTTAGTAAAATAATGCAACTGATTATAAAGTTTAACGAAGGTATTGCTTTGCCTTTATTGCAACCAGACTCTTCCAACTTTATTGCAGTATCTGAACTTAACTCTGTTTTACACCAGCTATATTCATTGTAGTTGGTTATGATACTTATCGCTATGCATCATCTTCTACCTTTAAAAATATATTAAAAAATCTCCAATTTCCACATTATTTTGTCTTTATATTGAATTTTTGGATTTCTAAGAATAATTAACATACACTAAAAAACCTATTCTATCATTTTGTCATTGCTAAAGTAGCTTGCTACAGACAATTAGATAGATACTTGTCATATTTGAAACCCTTTTTTGGAATTATAAAGATTTGAGGGTTATTTTCTCATTTACATTATTGGTAATTGAGTTCATAGGTTGAGAATAAAACAGTTGAAAATATGATAAGAAAGGAATGTGCAGTAGTACTCAGAGATGTAAATTACCATGTTATCAAAATGAATCTTGCAGAATTGGTTATTGTAGTGCAGTTACATCTTTAATTGAGGTCCATTATTTTTATTTCTGAGAAGTCTTAACACTAAGCAGTAACTTCTTCTTTTTCTGTAATGTAAACATGTATGGCAAGGATACATTCTGAATAAAATATACTTTAGAAAAGTAGTTTTATTTAGTATTTATAATCTACGCCTGAAAAATTTATAGTTGTATAATTTGAAAAGGAAAATAAGGAGGTTAAAGAGACAGCAAGGGAAGACCCTCACAGCCATATCTAACATGAAATATAACAAGAGTCAAATTGTTACTGCAACATTGTTTCTTTGTGTGGTATCAAAAAATATTTGTCAGATGTAGTGTTAAGCAGCAAAACTGTGATGATTATTACCGTGGAATTATATTGAATTCTATTACTTGTAAAACATAACAAGTATTTATTTTTAAACTATGAATAAAATACCTTGTGTGTGAAAAGCTCTGTACATAGTTCACAGGATCTTCTAACCATGGTAATCAGCAGTAATCTCTTTTCATACAGAAACAAAATTAAAGATAACGTAATGTGAAAACAAAACACTGCAAAGCTAATAGGATGCATCCAGAGCAGAGATTTTGCACTTTAATTGACACCTAAGTGGAATATGTGTTCTTAGATATTCCTTCAGTTGTTCCAGCCTTTAGCCCCCAAAGCAATGCAGTTGTGAGTGTTTATAACTTTAAAATTGACTGTTTGCCTGGAGTTACATGTTTCAAAGAGCTTCACCACTGATATGGTTAAGTAGTTCAGCTGTCTTCTTTTTTTTTTTTTCTACCTAGACACTAATGGGATATACAAACCATAGGTTGCTCTCATGAAACCTTTCAGATTTGCATTCTGCTAATTAATTTAAACAGCTTTTCAGTAAGGACATTTTTGGTCTTTGGGCTAATAAGAATGAATAAAAGCACAGCTCTGGGCAGGAAAGGTGTTCCATAAGAGTTACTACTGCTCAGTGACCATTACCTCAAAGTGACATTGCCTTAAAGTATAAGAGCATGTTCTCACCATCATCACCTCTCCTGGTCAGTGAATTCTGAGCTGTCTTTCAGACTAGCTAATCTTCTAAAGTATACCAATGATTTCAAGATGGTTGACTTTCTAACAGCACTATTTTAAGCACTTTCTCTAAGCTCTTCAAAGTTGCATAAAGAACATATTGACTTTAGGTGTCTTTCTCTTCTGTATGCCTCCTCTCTTTCCCCCTCCCCCAACCCCCCTAGGAACCCCTTGACTAGGATCAGATAACTCCTTACTACATCTAGCAACTTATTCAACTTAATAGCTATAACTTGAATTCTAAATTGCGTAGTTTTGTTGTATGTTTCGTCTATACTACATTCTATGTTTCTATAGTTCCCTAGTGATCTGATTTTATTTAAAATGTAATCTTCTGCCAGTACATGCAATACTATCATTGTTCACAGAGATAGTCTGTCCTTTTCTCATTCTTATAGTCTTCCTGGATCTTAGGACAAACCCTCTCCAATGGTCTGACTTCAGAAAGTACAGGATTTCTTCTTTTCTTTTTCTATTCAGGGCAAATTATTTTTATATCTACAAGGTCAATTCTACTGCTTCGAACTTGTAGTTAGTGTAATACATGAGAAATATCAAAGGAAAGATTGGCTCCATGGATCATGATGTAGAATCTTTCCATCAGTTAAAACAGCTGAAGAAACATTATTATCACTCACCATCTGATGTGCCAGTGTTGATAAAAGTGTCATATTTGTGTTGATTTTCTCAAATCATTATGAGATATATATAAAGAAAGGAACTGAAAGATTTTTTTACCAACTCTGAATGTAAAAATCAGATTAAAAAAACCCAAAAAACCCAACTATTATTGCCTTGAAAATTGAAGAAACAGAGGGTGGTGGTGGTGGGAAACCAAAACAAAACCAAATGACAAAACTACAGAGGTTAGAAAGTTATCATTAGTGTAGTAGCGGTATATATGGCATATCTATTCAGCTCAAAGCAAAAATGAGGGGCACTTCCATGATTTGACTTTTCAGTACTCTAATCAATCACCAAATATGCATAATTTCCAGTATGAAATAAACAACAAAAGAACCTCTTAGTCACAGCAACAAGCAAACATTCATAGCTTTAACAGCTGACCTAATCACAAGAGGCTACTTTTCTATTGTTATATCTAACATCCACCTGAGGCATCACAGTAACAGTTCCCAGCTCCCTGTCATATATTACAGCTTTGTGTCACTTCTGTGCTGTAGGCAGTTTTAATAAACCAAGAACGAAGGGATTTGAATTAATTATATTTTAAATAGTAAAATATTTGGTTACAGATTTAGTCAATTCAGTATTCCCTACAGTTCTATTAATAGTATTCTAGTCTCTTTCTTAATAAATAAATAAATAAATAAATAAATAAATAAATAAATGAAAGACCAAACCACTTTATTTTGAACATATCAGAAAGTCTCAAAACAATCCCACATGGATCAGAGGACTGTCTTAGCTAAGAAAAAAATTGCACAGTCTTTTTGCCAATGTCACCTCAATTATATAGTCATCAGTGTTTTCACAGTAGGACACAAAAGCTGGTGATAGGTTTGCTTTCCCCAGGGTTCATTTTTCAACTATAGGGTTGACATGGATACATCAAAAGTGACTGGATTCAGATGCCAGTTTCCTACTGGGAAGCAAAAAAAAAAATCTGCTGCTACTAAGTATGACCTCAGTCATCACCTCCCAGACGTAAAAATGATTAATCTTATGAAGTATAGAGAAGCATTTTAAGTTCATACTTTCATTATTCTGTGCATTTAAAAAATATTCAAAACTGAAAGTTCTATTCCACCATGAAACCTACAGTGTAGATTGTTTGCACTATATATTTCCAAATGATCTTGAAATTAACAGTACTCATAATGTGGAAAAAAAAAAACAAACCAGACATATTTCACCTCTTCCAAGTCTCAACAGACACCTGAATTTCTCATTGTCTTATGAAATGAATGCAAACACTGGACAGGATATACTAGATCTTCTGGGAAAGAAGGGGAAAGAATAATACCCTGATATAGCTAATGGTCCAATCTGTGTAAAACACTAAAATGCTTTAATATATTTCTAATACTACCTGTAGTATTGGTTTTGAAAACATCACGGAAAGTAGCTCAGATCACTCCAGTCACAAACACTGTAATATTTAGAAGATTTCAGCATGGATACTTAGTACACAGATAGGGCTAAATTGTTACCTAAACAGAAACAACTTTATACGGAATTCTGTCTGGGATAATGGAGGATATATGAAATATTTATTCTGTCTTGGTAAATATAATACTGAACTCGTAGTTGATCTGTATCCTTCACACCAGACACTGGAGGCCAACAAGAATAAACAAACACTGAGACATTTCATAGAATAGAACAGTTTGGTTGTAAAGGACTTTTAAAGATCATCTAGTCCAAACACTCTGCTATGGGCAGGAATATCTTCCCCTAGATTAGGTTACTCAAAGCCTCATCCAGCCTGACCTTGAATGTTTCCACGGATGAGACCTCCACAACTTCTCTGGAACACTTCTTTCAGCGGCTCACCACCTTTACTGTTAAAATTTTCTTCCTTAAGTCCAATTCAAGAGCAGAGGTGAGGGAGAGAATCACCCTCCTTTTTATTCAGCCCAGGTTTCAACTGGCTTTCTGAGCTACAAGTGCATATTGCTGGCTCATGTCCAATTTTTCATCCACCAGTAGCCCCAAGTTCTTCCCCCAGGACTGCTCTTAATTCATTTGTCCCCTTAGTCTGTGCTGATACTGGGGATTGTCCTGACCCACGTGCGGGACCTTGCACTTGGCCTTGTTGAACTTCATGAGGTTCATATGGGCCCACCTTTCCAGCCTGTCAAGGTCCCTCTGGATGGCATCCCTTCCCTCTAGTCTATCAACTGCACCATTCAGCTTGACGTCATCGGCAAACTTGCTGAAAGTGCACTCAATCCCACCTTCTATTGTCATTGATTAAGATATTAAATAGTATTGGTCACCTTGAGGTGACACCATTTGTTACTGGTTTCTACTTGGACATTGAGAAATTGACTGCAGCTCCTTAGACACAGCCATCCAGCCAATTCCTTATCCATCTAACAGTTCATCCTTCAAACCCATATCTCTTCAGTTTAGAGAGAACGATGTTCTGTGGGACCATGTCAAATGTCTTACAGAAGTCCAAGCAGATCACAGCTGTAGCTCTTCCCTTGTGCACTGCTGTAGTTGCTCCGTCACAGAAGGCTACCCAATTAATCGGGCACAATTTGCCCTTGGTTGAGGCCATGTTTTCCATCTCTAATCACCTCTCTGTTATCCATATGCTTTGACATGTCTATTCCACGATCTTACTGGGCGTGGAGGTGAGGCTGACTGGTCAGTAGTTAGCAAGGTCCTCCTTTTTACACTTTCAGAAAATGAGTATGATGTTTTTCTTTTCCAGTCACTGGGGACTTCCCCTAACTTCCATGACTTTTCAGATACAATGGAAAACAACTTGGCAATTACAAAATCCAATATTGTGGAACATATGTGGAACACTGTGGAAAATGATACTATACTATAAAGATTAGTTGCTCCTTCTCCCTCATATTTTTCCCTATTCAAGCATGGGACTTTTCCACAGACTGCAGTTCTTCAAGAACAACTTGTGGTAATTCAGCCCCGATCAGGACCAGACTACGCAGTCTGTCTCTCGCTCCCCCCACCCTCCGAGAGAATAGGGGGAGATGATATAAGAAAAACAGCTCAGGGTTTGAGATAAGGACGGGGAGAAATCCTTAAAGTTACTGTCACGGGCAAAACAGACTCGACTTGGGGAAAACTATTCATTTATTTCTAAAATTAGCAGGAGAATGAGACAGGGAACAAGATAACCTCCCCCCACCCCTCCCTCTTCCCGGGCTTAACATTATCTCTACTACCTCCCCTCCCGAGCGGCATGGGGGGGAAAAAGGGAATGGGGGTCGCGGTCAGTTCATCACGCGTTGTTTTACGCCGCTGTATCATCGTCAGGGGAAGAACTCCTCGCATTCCTCCTCTGCTCCAGCGTGGGGTCCCTCCCACGGGCCACAGTCCTTCGTGAAACTGCTCTGGCGTGGGTCATCTCTTCCACGGGGTGCAGTCCCTCTAGAACAGCTGTCCCAGCGGGCCCTCCACGGGCCACAGCCTCCTTCAGGCCTCCACCTGCTCTTGCGTGGGGTCCTCCACGGGCTGCAGGTGGATCTCTGCCCCTCCGTGGACCTCCATGGGCTGCAGGGGGACAACCTGCTCCACCATGGTCTTCACCATGAGTTGCACAGGAATCTTGGCCAGGAGCCACATTACTCCTCCCCCTCCTTCTTCACTGACCTTGGCATCTGCAGCCGTTCCTCACAACAGGCTGGCAGACGCCTCTCAGGATCCTTTTTACATCTTATTCACTTCTCATCTCCTCTCCACTTCTTGCAGCCAGGCCGGGCCGAGTTGGGCCCAGTCGGCTGCCCGGCAGGAGGCCAGAGGGTGAGGCCTGCAAGGCCCATGAGGGTCGCGCCTCCCCCTCTCTACCGCTGCTCAGCTGCTTCACATCTTCTCCTCCTTTTTTTTCCTGTTTTCCCCTTCTTAAATACGTTATCGCAGAGGCGTTATCATGGGACATTCTGCTACCAATTGGCTTGGCCTTGGCCAGCAGCGGGTCCGCCCCAGGCCCGGCCGAGTCCACTGAACAAAGGGGAGCGACTTCTAGCAGTTTCCTACAGAAGCTACCACCTTAGGCCCCCCCTCACTAACAAAACCAGAACACCACTTCAGCATGGATCCTTTCTACAGAGTACAGTCCTTCAGGCAGAGACTGCTCCAGCATAGATCACTCATGGCTACAGTACTTGCCAGACAGCTAGCTCCTTGCATGGTCTCCTCTCCACAGGCCATAGTTACTTCCAGAAAAGCTTCTCCTGCTTGGGCTCCTCTGCATGGGCCACAGTTCCTGCCAGGATCCTGCTCTAGTGTGGGCTCTCCACAATGTCTCAACTTCCTTCATGGTACATCCACCTGCTGCAGTGTGGGATCCTCCACAGGTTGCAGTCCATATATCTGTTCCACCATGTTCTTCCATGGGCTGCAGGGCTATAACCTGCTTCACCATGGTCTCCTCAACATGATGCAGGGGAATCTCTGCTCTCGCACCTGGAACACCACCACCTCATAGTTCTTCTCTGGCCTAAGTTTATGCAGGGTTGTTTCTTTTCTCACTCCTCACTGTTTGTACAGTGTTATTCCCATTCTTTTATACACTCTCCCCAAGAAATTATCATTTTGGCTGCTGGGTCCACCTGTGCTCTGTGGTGGGTTCTTTGGAGCTGGCTGGAACCAGCTATGGCTGACATGGGGCAGCCTCCAGCCTTTATAGCATCCTTCTATACCTATATATATATACTTACATACACATCTTCTTACTGTAATTGTAGTTAAAACTATGAGCGTTAGAGGAGGACAAGAAACTTTTTGGACTTATCAGATATTACTATATTTTATAAAAAAAAAAAAAAAAAAGAACCATCACCTTCATGTAATTTCCAGGAATTTGGCCCTTAAGTCTTCAGTACTTAGTTACTGCCTCGAGTGTGACTGTACTATTTACTAACTTCTTGCTTAATTTGCTAAATCTTTAAGGGGTCTTTTTTATTTTTATTTACCCCTATAAGCAGGAATGCCATTAATCAAGTGAATGTGATTCAAAACCAACAAAAAAATGAAAAAAAAAAAGTATTTATTTGGTTTTTGCTTTGTTTGTTTGTTTGTTTGTTTTTCCCTTCCGAAATGATGGAGTTAGAGGACGAGGTGGAGGTTTTATTCTGAATAGTGTTTATTGCACTGCACTACACAAATACACCAGAGTCCCTCAGCCATTTCTGCAACCTTGTAACCCTGCATAAACTATTAGAGTAAAGCATTCCAGAGCTTTTTAAGAATCAAAGATTGCACCTGATCTCCTTTACAGATGTGGAGAATCCCATGCTGAAAGAACAGATGAAGTCCAGACTATGAAGACTGAAGGAAGACACATATTAACCTGAGGTCGTATATTTGTAAAGACTGGAGCTATAAAACACTTTCACCACCTGTAGAGTAATCTATAGTTGTTTTATATCTTTGGGAAATTATTTCTTTTTTTTTTTTTCCCCTTCACTTGATGAATCTTTGAGGGAAGATGGGTAATGTCACAGTAAAATTTTTCCTTTAATCTTGGTCGGAGAGAAGATAGATATGTTTAATCACAGTTAAGGCTTGAAAGTCAGTGTAGTTTGCTTAGATTAGATTGAAGGAGTAGGTAACCTATCTTGCTCAGTTTGTGAATGTATAATTCCTTCATAAATTTTAAAAAGGTATAGATCGTTAACTCTAGTAGCTGTTTTCACTTTTAACTGAAATCTGTGCACTTCTGCATTTGGACTGTTTAAAACCTCTAACACAATTATTGCTTATATTTGAATAGATTAAGTATTTAGAACATAGTTTTAGATGTCCTATATGTTGTGTGCCTGACATTTATTATCTCTTTGTCTTGTATGAGGTCGGATTTTTTGAAGTCATAATTATTTTCCAAATTTCATTTTTGCTTACTTACGGATTCTTCCAAAATTAGTAGAGCGTTCTCTGTTCTTTTCCTCTCTGTAAAGTATACATAGTTATTATCTCTCTGATTTTTAACAGGTCAAGCAATGTGACTTTGAACGCATTTGGAAGATTAGGTGAAATTGATAGCTTAGCAAGTTATCTATTTTCTGACAATTCGTCCTTTTAATTTTTTTTTCCAACTGCCCCAAGTCATATATAGTTCATCTCTTTGCCTTGTAAAGCTCAAGGTTAGAGCAATGTGAAGATTAACAGTGACAGAAAGTTAAAATACAGTAATTTATCTTGTGCTACTGGCTTGTAGTCCTTTTTTTGTCTTTAAAAAAATAATAATCAAAGTTATTTGAAAATGATGGAATAAAAACTGTAATGAAATTGACCATGAATGGTTGAATGTAGCCCTGTAGGGCCTCCAATGAGATAGCTGAACAAATAAATAAATTAAATAATATTTTGTTTCACAAAAAAAAAAAAAGAAGTTGGATCTAATTGGAGGAGTTTCCAGAGATTCCATTCTTCTCATTTTTTAAAATACTTGTAGTTCCATTTCTTTGGGGGGGGAAAAAAAATAATCTCATTACTACTTCTCTTAGTCATTATTAAATGAAGAACAATAAAGAAAGCTGCACATTAGAAAAACTCTGAAAGAAGAAAGTGGAAAGGAGGGAAAAATAAAATCTGAGATAAAATCTGAGACTTCAGCATATACTTCCAGTGTAAAAGTACATAAAAAAATAAACAAAAGGCTCATTTACGTTCTTTGGCTGCCTGCTTAATTAATCAATTCTGCCAAAAACCTGTTGTTTCTGTTTTCAGCTTACTCAGTTCATAGCATTGAAGATGAAAAATAAATTAAGCATCTACTACCTTTTTTTCTTGTTACTTCACTCACAAGCCAAGTATTTGGTAAAAGAGTGAAATAATTTTTCACTTTACTTGGAAATTAATTCAGACTGATTAAATAAACATGCAGCCTATGAGTTTGATTTAGTTACTTAAAACCCAGAAGAGTCTCATGCCGTTTGAAATGGGAACTACTGACCAGTCAGCCTCACCTCCACGCCCAGTAAGATCGTGGAATAGACATGTCAAAGCATATGGATAACAGAGAGGTGATTAGAGATGGAAAACATGGCCTCAACCAAGGGCAAATTGTGCCCGATTAATTGGGTAGCCTTCTGTGACGGAGCAACTACAGCAGTGCACAAGGGAAGAGCTACAGCTGTGATCTGCTTGGACTTCTGTAAGACATTTGACATGGTCCCACAGAACATCGTTCTCTCTAAACTGAAGAGATATGGGTTTGAAGGATGAACTGTTAGATGGATAAGGAATTGGCTGGATGGCTGTGTCTAAGGAGCTGCAGTCAATTTCTCAATGTCCAAGTAGAAACCAGTAACAAATGGTGTCACCTCAAGGTGACCAATACTATTTAATATCTTAATCAATGACAATAGAAGGTGGGATTGAGTGCACTTTCAGCAAGTTTGCCGATGACGTCAAGCTGAATGGTGCAGTTGATAGACTAGAGGGAAGGGATGCCATCCAGAGGGACCTTGACAGGCTGGAAAGGTGGGCCCATATGAACCTCATGAAGTTCAACAAGGCCAAGTGCAAGGTCCCGCACGTGGGTCAGGACAATCCCCAGTATCAGCACAGACTAAGGGGACAAATGAATTAAGAGCAGTCCTGGGGGAAGAACTTGGGGCTACTGGTGGATGAAAAATTGGACATGAGCCAGCAATATGCACTTGTAGCTCAGAAAGCCAATTGAAACCTGGGCTGAATAAAAGGAGTGTGGCCAGCAGATCAAGAGTGGTGATCCTCCCTCTCTGTTCCACTCTCATGAGACCCTACCTAGAGTACTGTTTCAAGCTCTAGGGTCTCAGGCTTGAGCAATCTATTCTAGTGGTAGACGTTCCTCCTGTGGTAGGAGGGCTGGACTAGATGATCTTTAAAGGTCCTTTCTTACCAAAACCTTTCTACGGTCATACAGTTGTTTGCTTCTGCAGGGGAGATAAAAAAAGAAGCAGGGAAAAGTTTGAGTAGGAAGAAAAGGCAGAGAAGAACTGTTCTGGACTGACCACAAGCCCCATTCTCCATCCTCCTTCACTGCTTGAGAGGGAGGAGGTAGAAGAGTCAGGAGTGAAGTTGAGCACAGGAAGAAGAGGCGTGAGGGTAAAGTGCTTTTAGTTTTGTCTTTGTTTATCACTCTCCAACTCAATTGGCAGTAAACTAAATTATTGTTTTTCCCAAGTTGAGTCTTTTATGCCTCTGATGGTAACTGGTAAATGTGGGTATTTCTCCGAGCCCGTACAGTGTCAGTGAAAGCACACTGACTGTGGGAGAGGAATACAATCATGTTCGCAGGAAGAAAGCCATGGAATGAGAAGGGAAGCTTTAAAATATAAGACATTGTTAGCAGAATTTATGGCTCATTTCAATAAAGGCCTGTAAAAAACTTGTCACTGGCCTTGTAGATAAGAAAATTACTGGAGTTGTTATGTCTGTAATAGTAGAAGAATGCTATAGTACAAAATTACTAGAAGGTAGTGAAACTTAGTTTTGCTTAGCAATCATGAATATGTATAATGTGTGATCGGTAATTTTATTGACTAAGAATAACTGGGTGGTTGCTATCCTTAGTTAAAATCAGAATTGTGATACTAGGCATCATACTAGGCATAATCACTAACATTCCATGCTTGATCACTTGCCAACAAAAAAATGATACAGAGAATACTACATCAGGTATTGACAGTAGAAAAACAAAAAGGGGAAAATGTGGAAGCAGAGAGTGCAGCACAGCTATTTGATATTGACGAATTTGGGCTATGTCCTTGAACACCAAAACCAGCAACTAGAACAAGATGAGGAAATACCAAAGGCAAAAATAGTAAAGACAACCAAAAAAACTATAACCAATCCAAATGAAGCATAAGGAGTGTGAACAGTATATTGCTACCAATCGAATTAGATCATTAAGTGTGTGCACTTCACGTGAAACTTATATAGATTATAAAAGACTAATGCTGACGAACAATAAAGGTCTCTGGAACACCATCCACGGAGTCCATGTTTTTACTACCACAGATAAATGATGTCCCTGTCTTTGCTTCATGAGCTTTTCCATGTTTATTTTTCTTCCCCATCCTGATGAGGAAGAGGAGTGAGAGAGCAGCTAGGTGTGCGTTTGGCCCTTAGCTAAGGTAAACGTACCACAATTATAATAAACTTGGTGCTCTTGGTGAGTTTGGTGAGTTAGTTTACTCTTTTCTAGTATGATATAAATTGTAGTATTGTGTGACCAATCATGAGTTTCTCCTTTATTTCACCTCAAAGCTACAGAACAAAAAAAAGCCCAGGAAGCATATGTAAATAGTAAGTAGATCCCTGACAATTATGTTTGTTCCTCATCCTTTTCATATGGGAGAAGGAAATGCTATGAAACATTAGTGCATAAAAAAACATATACATAACATCTCAAAAATATATTTCTTAAAGAAGAAGTTTCTAACTTAGACCACAAATGAGCATAAATGAGAAAAAAGCTGAAAAAGCTTTACTATTAAGATTGTAAGATATTATTATGTAACAATCGAGCAGATAAAACCATTTTGTATACATTAAAAAGGAAAAATAAATGAAAAATATAAGAAGAATATAAGTTGAATCATATGGGAATAATTTATCCTAATTTGGTCTTAATACTAGTTTCACTGAAATCTGCATTAAAATGCAAAGCAAAAAGCCTGTGAATTCGATACAGTCAGAATAATACAGCTTCCTGTACAAGCTGTGATAATGGCATTCTTGGCTTGCCCTATGGAATCTGAATGTCATGAATTCCTGGTTTGAAACATAATTTAATAAAGGTCACTTATCAAGGTAGAAAACAGGAGAGATAAAGAAAAACCCTGCATAGCACATCTGCTTAGGATGAACTGATCTGACACAGTTATTAATTATCATGGATGCCTTAGGGTTGTAATAAAACTTTCAACTCAGAAGCAAAAATCCTTTCCTAAAGTTAGAGTCTTAAAAAAAAATTGCAATAAACTAAAAAATTGTTCAATCAATTCTGCTAAATATCTTTTCAGATTCTCTGACAATATTAAGGTAAAATACTAAAATGTGTTAGCAAAGTCTTAATCAAATATAAAAAAAAGATAAACTATGTTTTATTCAGATGAAATAACTTTGTATTAGATTTATGAAGCCAAAGACCTAAAATATTGGCTAATATTTTAGCACTCATTAAAGTCATCAATTAACATAGGACTTGAAACTTCAGTAGCTTTAGCACACACCAGTGTGCTAAACATATATATAGCTAAGCTATATATGTTGTGGTTTGGCCCTAGTCACCACGCAGTTTCTCGCTCACTCTCCACCTCCCCAGTGACACTGGGGAGAGCATTGAGAAGAAAGGAAAACTTGTGGATTGAGATGAAGACAATTTACTAGAATAGCAAAGAAAAATGACAATAATAACAAAATATAGTGATACTAAAATATACAAAATGAATAATGCACAATTTCTCACCACTCAATGTTCCAATGACTAATACAGCCCATCATGAGCACCAACCACATAAATGAAACTGAGCAGCAAGAAAAAAAGTGTGTGAGAGAGAGAGAGAGAGAGAGAGAGAGAGAGATGCCCCCCTGGGCAAGCCCCATATGTATATATACTGAGCATGATGTTTATGGCATGGACGCTTTGGCCTGTTTGGGTCAACTCTTCTGGGTATATCTCTCCCAGGTCCCTGCACCTGCATGTTAGCAAAACCTGGGAAAACAGACAGTGTCCTTGGTCTCTTTAGCAACAATTCATAACATCAGTGTGTTTATCAATATTCTTCAGATACAAATCCAAAACAGGTCAGCTACTGAGAGAAAAATTAACTCCATCCCAGCCAAAACCAGGACAATATCTATAGTATTTGGTCAAATAGATCACTCTTGTTTTCAAATAGTATGGGCTGTTGTGGATAAAAGCAGATTGTGGAACAACCTAGGGACATATAAGTCATATCTGCACAAGTGCTCATACAGTTTTGTGCAATTCATAGAGTTTGGTCCTGACATTTTTGGCCTAGGAATTTTCATCAAATTGGTTTTACATGATATCTGTAACACTGTACGACATTATAGCATTATATTTCCCAAAACATCTATGATATCATATCGGAAATGGATGTGACTGGACAAATGATACTTATGCTTTGAGAAACACTTGACTTTGGCACATATTTGGACAGGAAAATACTTGGGAAGATAGGTAAGTAGGTAGGTAGGTAGAGGTCATGACATCAAGGTAAAATATTTGACAGGAACAGATTATACTGCTCAGTGAGTTGTAAGGCTTATTTTACTGTTATCCATACTGACCATATAGACACAGAAAATAAGGAAGGGAAGAAATGTGTTTGTATAATTGCTTTTACTTAGTGGTAAAATTAATTTAACATTTGGGCATCTTCGTGATTCTTAATGAGAAAGGTATATTTTAAAAGCACACTTACCCTTACATGTTCTTTGGTTCAGTTCTGTTTTATTATTTAAATATTTGGATTTCTGGGAATTTTTCCAAGAAGTGTCCTTAGATGAGCCTCATTGGCTATGTCTATATTCAGTATTCAGCTGGAGATATTCTTGGACCCTGAGAATAAACTTTACAGTCTAGCTCACATTTAGACACATAAACACTGTTTAGCCCTAAAATGGGCAGATCACTTCAAACTATTGGGAATGGTCCTCAATATACATTATCCTCCATACGCATTATCTGAGATAGTTAGTGCCAATTAGTCTAAGCTAAAACCATATGTGGGATCAGGCTAACAGTTAAGTGGTGTAACAGTCAGTACTTGAGCTCATGATCTGGCACTGTGGGGGTTTTTGTGAGAGGTTTTTTTTTTTGTTTTTAGATGAGATGTGTGTGATATCTAAGACTTACCATATACCATCTGAACCATTCCGTTCAGATCAGGCAGCTTTTAAATGTTATGATGCCACAGTTAAGTACTCTTACAATAACCTCTCTAGATCTTACCTGTTTAGATTTCTTTGTAAAAACTTGGGTTGTGTAGATTCATAACAGCTGAGAGCTGGAAAAATACTAGAAGGCTGTACTACTTCACACAACATCTTGTCAAGAAAATACTGTTGATAACAAAGCTGTTGGAAGCTCAAGAAAGGAACTATGCAAATTCATGGGGAAAAAAAAAAACCCACAACAGGCTATACCATCTATTATACAAAAAGTGCCTAAGTTACAAACTAATGGGAAATATCACTATGTACTTGCCTGTTCTCATACCCTATGCTACTGATCAATGCCGGGGAAAAGTCACCAGACCAAAGATGTATTTTATTGACCTCATATTGCTATTCTAATACTAATATTCTCCTCTTGATTTTTAAAACTATGCATATCCAATTTCCATAAATGTTATAAATTAACTTACTACCAATCCTACAATATTCTGCTCATTGAAAATACTGTGACTGCCTTGTTTTGTGTGATTATCCTTGCATTTATGTTAAGAATTTAGAACAAAGCAATCTTTTTTATTAACATAAATTATGAAGTAAAATGTGACAAACTTTACAAAGCTAAAAATGCAAAAAAAAATATTACTGTGAAAAATAATTGCTAGAAGTATTTCAAAACACCAATTAAATTCACAGGACAAAAGCATTTTCCAGACTGTCAAACAAATAAATGCTTAGGACGACATGCAATTCTATGGGAACTACTGAGATGGGGTTTTTTTTTGTTTTGTTTCTTTTTTTTTTCTTTCTTTCTGCCATTTGAGTTTAATTGCTTAATGAGGGTCTCAAGTTACTCTAAAGTGGGGAGTGTGGTCACTGTGTATGACAGGATGTATTTGTAAAGCTAACTTAACAGTCTAGTCAACTTTTTTTTGAGGCAACTTTTTTTCTTCACCAAGATCAGCTCACTAGCTCAAACACATCATTATTTTATCAATGTGATTTTAGTAGTGGCATTACAACTAATCCAATTAAAAACTCAATGCAGTTATCATCTGGGTAGTCTGTGGTGTGATAGTTTCTTGATGTCTCTTGTGAACAAACTAGAAGTGATGATTCAAAGCATTTTTAGTAATACTGAGATGGTGGGGATTTTCTGCCTGTACCCAACAGCACATAAATTTGCGTGTTTACCTCATGGGGGAATATTGAAAGTTCCTGTCTTTTCATTTTGGTTTAGTTTCTTTGTTAAATTTAAAAGGAATAAAACTGTATGAAAGGCATAGTAAAGGCAGATGATGAATAGAATCATAGAATCATAGAATCATAGAATCATAGAATCATAGAATAGTTAGGGTTGCAAGGGACCTTTAAAGGACATCTAATCCAACCCACTTGCAAGAAGCAGGGACATGTCCAACTAGATCAGGTTACTCAGAGCCCTGTTCAAGCTGGCCTTGAATTTTCCAGGGATGGGGCATCCATCACCTCTCTGGGAAACCTGTTCCAGTCTTTCACCACCCTCATTGTAAAAATTTTTTTCCTAATATCTAACCTGAATCCACCTCCCTCTATTTTAAAAGCATTACCCCTTTTCCTGTCACAACAGGCTCTATTGAAGAGTTTCTCCCTGTCTTTTCTGTAGGTCCCCTTGAGGTACTGGAAGACCACTATCAGGTCTCCCTGGAGCCTTCTCTTCTCCAGGCTGAACAGCCCCAATTCTCTCAGCCTGTTGTCACAGGAGAGGTGCTCCAGACCTCTGATCATCTTCGTGGCCCTCCTCTGGACCTTCTCCAACTGGTCCATGTCCTTGGGGTTCCAGAACTGGACACAGTACTCCAGGTGGGGTCTCACCAGGGCAGAGTAGAGGGGGAGAATCACCTCCCTCGACCTGCTGGTCACACTTCTTTTGATGCAGCCCAGGATGCAGTTGGCCTTCTGGGCTGCAAGAGTGCATTGCCAGCTCATGTTGTGCTTCTCATCCACCAGCACTCCCAAGTCCTTCTCCTCAGGGCTGCTCTCAATCCATTCTCCGCCCAGCCTATATTTGTGCCTGGGATTGCCACGACGCATGTGCAGGACCTTGCACTTGGCCTGGTTGAACTTCATGAGGTTGGCACAGGCCCACCTCTCCAGCCTGTTCAGGTCCCTCTGGATGGCATCCCTTCCCTTCAGTGTGTCGACTGCATCACACAGCTTGGTATCATCAGCAAACTTGCTGAGGGTGCACTCTATCCCACTGTCCATGTCACTGAGAATGATGTTGAACAGGGCTGGGCCCAATATGGACCCCTGAAGAATGCCACTTGTCACCTGTCTCCATCACCTGTCTCCACCTGGACATTGAGCCATTGGGCACCACTCTCTGAGTGTGGCCAGGCAGCCATTTTCCTATCCACCAAGTGGTCTGTCCATCAAACCCATGTTTCTCCAGTTTAGAGAGAATGATGTCATGTGGGACAGTGTCAAATGCCTTGCACAAGTCCAGGTAGATTATGTCAGTTTCTCTTCCCTTGTCCACTGATGCTATCACCACATCATAGAGGGCCACCAAATTGGTCAGGCACAATCTGCCCTTTAGTGACACCATGCTGGCTATCACAAATCACCTCCTTTCTCTCCATGTGCCTTAGCACAGTCTCCAGGAGAATCTGGTCCATGACCTTGCCAGGCACAGATTTGAGGCTGACTGGCGTGTAGTTACCTGGGTCTTCTTTGTTTCCCTTTTTAAAAATGGAGGTTATGTTACCCCTCTTCTAGTCATCAGGAACCTGACCAGACTGCCACAGCTTATCAAATACAATGGACAGTGTCTTGGCAACTTCATTCACCATGAAGAATGCCTACTTTGAAGTTCATTTATGACATTAAAAAAAAAAAAAAAAAGCACCATCTTGCAGAACTGGCTTATTATCAACAGAAAAATTTTAGCACTATTAATCTTTTCTTTGTTTTTTTTTTTTTTTTTTTTAAGTTATTATTTGGCTCCAGATTCCATCTCTATTTTTCACTATTATAACATTTATAAAATAGTGTTCCCTAGGGGCCATGTATATCAAACTTCTATTAGGTGAGGGTTTTGGTTTTTGGTTTTTTTTTGCATTTATATCATGATTTGTGATATATGAGTTGACTTTATATCTGTTAAAATCTCCAGCAAAATCTGAGGCAGGATGTTTCTGAAAGACTGGATGCAATTTACTCTCAATAGAAGTGGAAGGCACATTCCATGTTGTCATTGCTCTATAGGCAGAAGAGGAAAACAGTTGAGGTTCGCTCTTCTTTAGTACATTTAGAAAACTCAGCCAAGAGTTTTTGTGATGACAACACATTTTCCCCAAAAATCTTTTGTTGATCACAGAGTCAAAATTCTGGGCTAAGGGCTTTGATTTGACGCAGAGCAGTCATGTACAAGACAGAAGCATGTGGTCAGAAGTTGAACACTTAAACAAAATGGGAGCAGTTTTAAACTCCTTTCTTCTTGTACTCTTAAGAAATATTACCCACAATCCAGCTGCTAAACTGCAAACCTTAACTCCATCCATATTATGACCCCATCCATTGAAAAAGTAGAAGTCTGTGGAAGGGTAATAGTGAGATTTAAATTCTTTTGATTCAACAAACTTCAGGCTGTTGAAGTGAAACACCACTGAAGTGGCTCCAGCTGTAACGATGGTGCTTTCAAAGCTTTTTTCCTTTCACTCCTGGGGCACATTGCCAATTCTTTTCTCCTTTCTGTAAGCTGTCAGAAAGTCATGCAAGTGTACAGTGTTTTATGTTTACTACAAGGTAACAGTTAGGCAGCTGAAACCCTTTAAATAACAAGTTCCATAGTATTTATCACAATTAATTACAAGGAAAGAACAGAAGGGAAACGTGTAACCTTCATCAGGTTCAAAGGGAGTAGGTTGATGGTTTAAGGATTTTCTTACTGTTCTTAAAACGAGATCATAGATAGTTCAGAGAGAATTAAGGCTCTTTTCTTAATAACAAATGAGAGATTTTGAAGCTGTATTTCAGCTACCCATCAAACCTCAGTTCACCTCCCCAACTTTTTCCTCATAATGCTTAGCACTTACATAGCACTTTTCATCTTCAAAGTGCTTCACAATACATTAACTAATTAATCCTTTGAGCACTCCTAAGAGATTAGTAGAAAACGATGTGATCTCTGGCAGCTGTGCAAAAGCCTTGAGCAAGCTAATGAATCCTGCTTCCAATAGGGATTATACTCAAGGTCTCCTGAAGTCTACAGCACCCTGGCCTTGTATTCTGTTGAAAACGTAAAGAAAATGTAAAACCATTTAAAGTGTAAAAATCTAGATTCCAAAAGGATAGATGGAATTGAAGGACAAAGTTCAAATTTACAATCTAGAACAAACTTACTTTTATTCCCCAAGCAGTACCTCTTATTCATCCTATAAATTCTACTTATTCATATAATAGGATATGTAAATACCTGTAACTATCCTGCTTAAGAAATTAGTCCCAGCTTCTGTCTAAGCCTTGTTGTTTACATTTGCAATAATAAACTAAATGGGACAACGGTACAGGTTTCAGCCCTGACATCTACTTTTCCATAACATTAAAATTTTTGTTCAGTGCTTGCTGGCGCTTTTCTTGCTAAGGTTGACTTAAACTCTCACAAAAAAAAAAAAAATGCATGCAGCCATTGTATTCTGAGAGGTAAGAGAGTTAATTTTGTAGGAATAAGCATTTCCAAGCCCCAAGACTAGAGAATGAACTCTCATCCAATTCAGTTATTAAGATAGATGTAGTCATCAATTGCAAAAGCATAACAAAGCCATAATAATGGCAGAGATCTTGAATGCCTGATCAGATGCTGAGAATATTCTCAGTGTACTTCAAGAGGGTTGCTTCATAAGAAGCTGACATAGGTGGAGGAGTGGCAATCCACCTTATAATAGCTGGACCACTAGGATTTTTTAGTCATGCTTATTCCTGCAAGATCTTTCTTATTTTACAGAAACATCAAGAGAAGGGAAAAAAATAAATTTTTATTTCCCAGAATACTCAATAAACTAGTGGTCACAGAGCACTTGTAAAATATCTAAGTTTTAAATAAATCTAGGTTTAGAGTTCCCTGTTCTGACATGAGTGTTCTGCATTAAAAATACAATCCTTTTATCTCTTGAAATAATTTTTGAAATAGTGAAACTTGAAATGGTCTTGCAGCGCAAATTTGTAGAATTCTGTTCTGCAGTGGTTTGTTCTCAACAGTGAATTTTGAACAAAATGAAATTTTTCTTGAAGTCTCATTTTTGGATTGTAGTTGCCAAAGAATGGCAGGAACTTGCATTTCCCTGTCTGCTCAGTATTTCCTGTTGGTTACCCCTAGAAAGCTCTCATATGATCACCTCACCCCTCCATAACGCCTATCTCTTTCCATATACTATCCAGGAAGACTTAGCTACCTACTTTCAAGTTTTGAGTTCAATGCTGAGGGACAAGCACTTAAAAGTTAAATATGTGCTGCCTGATGCTGCTACTCAGTGATTACTCAGCTTCCTGTGGATGCAACTCTGACTAATGCTAATATTAATCATGCTTCAGTTTGTTTGAGGGATTAGAAACCACTACGGAGGTTGTTCTCTCAGCTTGCTAGGACTGTGAATGCCATTTGAAGTAACACAAGTTCAGAATGCAGTATGCTCAACTCTGTGAGTATGTTTAGACGTGTACTTTTCTCACATTCTTTTCTCCTTTCTTTCTCTCAAGGTATTGTGTTTCTTTATTGGATATAAAACATAATTTGCTCAATGGTTTTACATTAACATAATTGCCTAAATTCCTACCCAAAAGCACACAATCATATCACATCACACCATATAATAAAAAATATTTTTATAATAAGAGTGGTCAGACACTGAAATAGGTTGTTCAGAGAGGTTGTGGAACCTCCATCCTTGGGCATATTCAAAACTCAACTGAACATCATTCCGAGCAACTTGCTCCAGCTGACCTGCTTTCAGTAGGACTACACTATTTCCAGAGATGCCTTCCAACCTCACCTCTTCCCTCATTCTACTTATAGTTTAGAATTCAAGCTGGGCACTTTCTGAAGAAAAGGAGAACAAAAGACTGCAGCGTATTCTATCACAGAGCTTAGTTCTAAGGTTTGTGGTTAGGTTTTTTTTACATACTTTGTTGTGATCAAGTATGTCTTTCAAAAAATATAAACTCCATTGACTGCAAATGTAGTTTTTCACTTTTCACTAAGTTTTCACTGAAAACTTACACAAGTAGCACATGCAGAAAACTAAATTTTAGACAGAAAAATCACTCGGATAACTAAATCTGGAGTTGTTGAATTAACTTTATTTTCTGTAACTAGAATGGCTACTATCACTGCATAAGACATGCACTGCCTCTCTTTAAGGGCCAACAGATTTTTATTTTAATTATTTCTGCTATAAATTCAGATTAAGGAAGCATACTCTGTACTCTACAAATCTGTAGGAGTAAGTGACCAAACTTACTTAACAGCAAAAAGTGCAGAACACTGACCTACTTCATGAATAAAAAGGTTTAAATAAATGTAAGCTGTATTTTAAAATTCAGTTCCTAAGAGTTTTCAGTGCCAGTCTACTCTTTTTAAAGAAAGAAAAGGCAAAAGCTTAAAGGTTCAACAAGTCAACAAAGATTTTTACTGAAGATTTCTCAAGATGTAAAAAAAAAAAATTCACCCAGGTCTATGGTAGACTGCTTAAATTAAATGAAATTACAAGAGAAGACTTCAGATGCTGAGAAACTGAGATGTAACATATAGAAATACATTTTCAGATAAGGTTATCTGATAAATTCTACTTTTTTTTTTTCCCTCCTGCCTAGACAGGTTTGTTAACATTTATGGTCTTATACATTGCAGAAAGCAGCAACAGGATTACCAGCTGGTATTCTCATCCTGATTAAACATCATGTTTTTGTGTGTTTAAATAAGGCTCTTTAACATTTTCTTCTCATTGTTCTCTTAGGAAAGAAAGCTAGTGAAATATCTGTCAGGTCAGGTTTATTTCTTCGTGTTTTAAAATCAATAGCAATTATGCTATTGATTACTGGAAAAAGGGTTTGATGGATGGACCACTAGGTGGATAAGGAGTTGGCTGGATGGCCGAACTCAGTGAGTGGTGGTCAACGGCTCAATGTCCAAGTGGAGACCGGTCATGAGTGGCGTCCGTCAGGGATCTGTGTTGGGCCCAGCCCTGTTCAACATCTTTGTCAGCGACATAGACGGTGGGATAGAGTGCACCCTCAGCAAGTTCGCCTATGACAAGAAGTTGTGTGGTGCCATTAATACGCTGGAGGGGAGGGATGCCATCCAGAGGGACCTTGACAGGCTGGACAGGTGGGCCTGTGCCAACCTCATGAAGTTCAACCAGGCCAAGTGCAAGATCCTGCACCTGGGTTGTGGCAATCCCAGGCACAAATACAGGCTGGGAAGAGAATGGATTGAGAGCAGCCCTGAGGAGAAGGACTTGGGAGTGCTGGTGGACAAGAAGCTCAACATGAGCTCGCAATATGCTCTTGCAGCCCAGAAGGCCAACAGCATCCTGGGCTGCATCAAGAGAAGCATGGCCAGCAGGTCGAGAGAGGTGATTCTGCCCCTCTACTCTGCCCTGGTGAGACCCCACCTGGAGTACTGTGTCCAGTTCTGGAGCCCCCAACATAAGAAGAACATGGACCAGTTGGAGAAGGTCCAGAGGAGGGCCACGAAGATGATCAGAGGTCTGGAGCACCTCTCCTGTGACAACAGGCTGAGAGAATTGGGGCTGTTCAGCCTGGAGAAGAGAAGGCTCCGAGGAGACCTGATAGAGGTCTTCCAGTACCTCAAGGGGGCCTACAAGAAAGATGGGGAAAGGCTGTTCAGTAGGGTCTGTTGTGATAGGGTGAGGGGTAATGGTTTTAAAATAGAGGGAGGTAGATTTAGATTGGATATTAGGAAAAAAAAATTTCAAATGAGGGTTGTAGAACACTGGAACAGGTTGCCCAGAGGGGTGATGGATGCCCCATCCCTGGAAACGTTCAAGGCCAGGCTGGATGAGGCTCTGAGCAACCTGATCTAGTTGGGGATGTCCCTGCTCCTTGCAGGGGAGTTGGACTAGATGACCTTTGAAGGTCCCTTCCAACCCTAACCATTCTATGATTCTATGATTCTAAGAATCTTGTTCCATTTTAAACTAACTCAGATAATATTTTAGGTTTTTTTAAAAGAGCAATTGTCGAGCTCAGTCTCCAAAAAGATTATACGGAAACTGAGCAATAGCCAGGAAAATAAAACTAAACTGTAGTGCAAATTTTAGCAGAAGTACTTCATCTTTTGTTAAAAATAGATTGAGGGCAACATCAAGTATGAGAGAGATCCATATGTGAGTTTCAAAATCCAGAAGTCTATGTTTTGATTAGGTAAATTTGTTCACATTTATTCACCTTTTGGACTTACTTTTCTTTTCTCCGTTGTACATATGTTTTGTTTAAATATAAGGAAAGTATCTTATTAGAACATGAAAATAAAACAAACAAACAAAAAAAATCACCACCAACAAAAACCGTTTTTTTTTCTATCTAAAAGCAGCATATTCTCTCTTTCTACATGTGAATCATAGATCTGTATAGTTGTCTAGCTCTCCACAATGAATTTCTATCTTTGTCACAAAATCCTGTCTCTTTCGTTTTTATTTCTTTTTACATCAACTGGTGTTTTGAAACACTGCATTGGGGATATAAATTTAATAGGCAGATGTCCATTGGTTTAAACACCAACTCAGAATGGAAGGTACTCAGTTGCTGAATAATAAGATTACAAAAGTATAAAAGCTTCTAGATACCTCTGAAATTCCTTTTCGTCCTCTGGATACAAATCTAATAGTATTATTTCTGACATGAAGGATGATATATCTAATGTTTATGGCAAATTAATTCACTAGGGGAAGGTGAGTGACAGTGTACTGCCAGCGGTTACAACTTCCTACTTGGGGCTGCCATTTAACATCTTGTTTTATTTCTTAATAAAAAGAAAACTTTTTCTCGGTTTGTGAGTATATTCCCTCCAGGGAAACATACTCAGCTTTTCTCTCTGTTTAATAAAAAAAATAACAAAATTATAATTAACTATGCATAATTGCCTCCTATCAACTAAATACAAATTATTTCCAGGCAATTGTTTACTCCTAGTCTGCATTTTGTTGACTGTAGCACTCTCTCTTTTCCACGTTCATTGTGTTTACATGTCTGCATGTACACATGAGTGTGTATACACTATGTACATATACTTATACCATTTGTTCTCCCAAATATACATTTATGTTTTTCAGGACACATAGATTTTTTTTTTTACTCCTAATGTCACATGAAATATATGTGGTACAATTTGAATGCACAGTACAGATAGTAATATTCTGGGAATCTAATCACAAATTAACATTGACAATTTGTAAATGGAAAAATGTTGAACTCCTATATTTCTACTGCTCCTTAAATTTGTATCTCGTCTTGTTCTCTACTTATATTTGAAGGGCTAAAATGACTTATGAAAGACCAAATGTCATCTTGCTTCGCAAGTATGCAATAAAACAAAAGTGATGATGTGGTGAGACACTGAAATATGAATTCAAATTCTCCTTGATGTTGGAAAAAGAGTGACTACATTTTAGCATTGAGTACTTTTGATAAAACAAATGCCTTATCCAGAACCATACCTGCCTCACTGCTCTCCTGTGCTTCTATCTGTATAACATTAAAAGAAGGGCAATTTGTAAGAAAGCAAAAGAAGGAGAATACAGTGTATGGGATGCCTCTGTCTTCTGTAACCACCTAATTTTGAAACCCGTAGTCACCATTAAATGAATGACAGGCTGTTACTGCTATCAGTTACTCTATGAACTTAAAGGCTGGAGGTCTGCCTTTTGGACATACAGGGATATAACACGATAAATGCTTTGGAAAAGGCAGTCCTAAGCACTTACTCTGGACACTTAATGTAGGTACATAGATTTCAAATTAAAATATAAAAATGTTATTGGTAGTATCTGATTCTATGTAAGGGCCTTGGGTTAACTCTTGCTTTTCAGGAACAAAACTTGAGCTGAAGGCTCACCACAGTCTCTAAGACTAAACCTACAACTTCTGTTAGAAGAGGCTGCAATGGGTATCTCATGTCTTCAAAGAAGGGAGGAAGCAATGAGTGTCAGTCACTGGGCACTATCTCTCTCGTGCTGGAAATCTGCAGAACACCTATTATCCCATGAGGTTTACTACTTTTCTGTAGTGAGTTCATAATGTTACAGATAACTCCAAGGTTCACTTGGTTTTCTGAATACTATTCTTGTTGCTCATCCGTGTAGGCAAAAATAATACTGACAGGATCTGCTTGAGAAATTCAAAGGTCACTATATGGCTTTGTGGACAAAAAGGAGGGCTTCAAGGTCCCAAGTAATCATCTCATCAGTCCTTTCAGTCACAGGAAAGACACAGGTAGGAGCAGACACAATCAGCAGACCAACACTTGTCTGTATAGTGGTTGTCATCAGCAAAAATTCAGCTTCCTCTAACACAGAGTCTCATTTAAGGAAGAAGAAAGTCTTCTCGGAAAAGGTGAAATTTATTTCTCCAGGAGAGGAAAGAACCTTTGCAAATAGGCTTGCTAAACTGGTAGGAGCTATAAACTCTACTCATCAGGGCACAGCAACTGAAGCCCTAAAGTAAAAGAACGACTGTATGTTTGTGGGGAGGTTCATCAAGAAGGCGACTACGACTTCTTCATGACTTTTACATTTCTGCTTAGAATTGAAGATATTTTTACATTTCTTCTCAGAACAGAGGATGTTCTGTGAGTATCTGTATGACAATAGAGCCCAGGCAACAAACAAGAACTGCAATTTCATGCAGTGTTAGTAGGCTGACATGATCAGAAGTATAAAGGCTTGGTAGGATAACAAGATTGCAGAATGGTCATGGACAGGTGTAAGCTATTTAGGAAAGCCAGGCAAAAACAAGGAAAAAAAAAAAAAAAAAAGAGTCCTTGACCCTGTTGAGCTTCTGAGCTCCATAGTCTTGAGACTATGAACTGGAGGTGTACTTGTGAAAGCTGCTGGGCAAGGTGAAAGAAGGAAGTAACACTAGTGCTGTGATGAGATTTGTTCACTTCATCTGATCAAAAGGAAATAATAGATAGAGTGTTTTACAAACAAACAAATATTAAAATTCTCCTGATTGCAGACCCTCATCTTCATGAGGGATTTTCATCATCCAGATATCTGCAGGGAATTAACAAAGCATTGTGCGAACAATTTAGGAAATTCCTAGAGGGAGCCAGTAGTGGTTTCCTAATGAAAATTATAGAGGGAATAAAGAGGGGTAATATTCTACTTAACTTGCAACTCAGAAATAGAGAAGAAACAGGTGAATGTGGTCAGAGATGGCAGCTTGGGTGGCGGTGACTATGAAATGGTAAAATTCAAGATCTGGAGTGAGGCTGAGGTTATAAATAGCCAAAGTCCTTGGAATTTAGGAGAGCAGACTTTTGCCTATTTAAGGAATTACTAGGAAAAGTCTCCTAGGAAGCTGACATGATGGGGAAAGTGGACTGATTTTTAAAGAAAACTTGCAGAAACCTCAGGTGTTGTGGAGGAAGATGGAATTTGGCAGAAAACCCACATATCTAATCAGGAAGAAATGCAACACAAAACGTGAGCATGCCAGATATGAAAACATGTAAAGGAAACAAACGAGTAGGATAAAAATATTACTTTAGTCTTCAGGGACAAAAATCAGGAATAGCAGGAGGAATAGTCAGGAGGTAAGACTAGAGGATCTCCTCCAGACAAAATTTCTTTAACTGTATAACTTCAGATTGACTTCTCTTCCACTCATGAACAGATTCATTAACTAAAGCAGGCTAAGACAACTTATCCTAAAATCCAGAACACAAGGTGATTACTGCATTGATGTAGAAGTCTTTAGTACAACCTTTGTTATCTATAGCAATTATGTATTTCATTTATAAATACATTTATTTTACATTTTCATTCTCAGAATTTCTACCAAAACCAGCAATCCTGCTATTGTAAAAAAAAAAAATTATGTATCCATATCTGTATCTAGATCTAGATCTCTACTATATATATAGCTATAGCTATCTTTTCCAGGTAAAGGTATTACAAAAGAGACCATATGCTTGCTTTCCATTTGTTTGATTTTTTTTCCTTACAAATATTATTCTTTTATTGTCTCCTCTAATATTTTTTGTTTTGTGTTTGAAAACTCACTAAGATACTAAATAACTTGTCATCTCTTATGGGTCTTATTTTGTTACATCTGTACGGGCATGCACCATGGAGATAATACTCAGATGACTGGAAGAGCACAGTTTGATCTGTGCCTTTAGAAGGTAAGTATAGCAACACTCAGCTATTCAGTATGCATGATATTATGACATTTTAGATAGAATGCTTGAATTGTAGTTTTTCAAGTGCTGGAGACTTAATGTTCCTTAACTAATACCTTTACTGGAACATAATGTCTTTTTTTTTGTCTAGGAAGACTACAAATTCTTAGGTGCAGGGGTTTTTTTTTTGTTTTTTGTTTGTTTGTTTGTTTGTTTTGTAATTTCACTGTAATATCAGAAACAACATGCATAACCTTTTGAGATTTTAAAGATCACCGGTCAGGGCAGTGGAATTTGAGGATGATCCCAAATCATAGAATCATAGAATCATAGAATAGTTAGAGTTGGAAGGGACCTTCAACGGTCATCTAGTCCAACCCCCCTGCAAGAAGCAGGGACATCCCTGACTAGATCAGGTTGCTCAGAGCCTCATCCAGCCTGGCCTTGAACGATTCCAGGGATGGGGCATCCACCACCTCTCTGGGCAACCTGTTCCAGTGCTCTACAACTCTCATAGTAAAAAATTTTTTTCTAATATCTAATCTAAACCTACCTCCTTCTAATTTAAACCCATTACCCCTTGTTCTGTCACAACAGGCCCTACTGAACAGCTTCTCCCCATCTTTCTTGTAGGCCCCCTTGAGGTATTGGAAGACCGCTATCAGGTCTCCCCGGAGCCTTCTCTTCTCCAGGCTGAACAGCCCCAACTCTCTCAGCCTGTCCTCATAGGAGAGGTGCTCCAGCCCTCTGATCATCTTTGTGGCCCTCCTCTGGACCCTTTCCAACTGGTCCATGTCCTTCTTGTGTTGGGGACTCCAGAACTGGACGCAGTACTCCAGGTGGGGTCTCACCAGGGCAGAGTAGAGGGGCAGATGTCTGAGGCTGTGAATGGTAATCTCACATTGCTATTCAGGCAGTTTGTAGAATGCCCAATTGTTCTCAGCAGTCATTAGTGTAGATATCTCATATATACTGTGCTAGCTACTGTGAATTCTGTGAAAGAGATCCAGAAGTTAGATTTACTTCTCTCTTCAGGCACTTCAAATCTGTATTATTGCATAATTAAATATTTTTTTTTAGTTAAAAAAAAAAATCATACCTCTTTGTACTTCGAAAGCTGAGAAATGGTCTGAATAAATAATTTAAATCTTTGGTGTTTAAAATTCTAAAATCAATTAATCTTTGAAATACTCTAAAGCCATGCAAGCATGCTTATGAAAGCATCCTATGGGATTTACACTTAACACATATAAACCAGTCATCTGAGGCTTCATTATGAATTACATCAGCTAAGAATTTTTCTCTGTATTTCCAAATCAGTGTACAAGCATATTAAACATACACCTGCTAGAAAAGTAAGCTGTAATTTCCCTGTACTCAAACACACACCAAGCAGAGCTTCCAGATCAAAGCACTGAGTGCAACTCATACAGCTGATTCCTGCCTTTCACTTCCCCACATATTCAGCTCATATAGACTAGCAGAGGGAACTTATCTGCTCTGTGAATTTTTGTACCAGACAGCCTGTCAGAGAGTTTACATCTGAAATAGACAAAAACAGGAAACAAAGAAATAGAGGAGCTCTGGCACTCTACTTTGGTGAGGGTGCCCTGACCAGAGAAAACAGAACCCCTCCCTCCATGGTTTTGTTCTGTGCATCTCCCATCAAATGACCCCATTCAATTTCACTCTATCTCATGACTGACATCATCAGATGTGCTTGTCATCACTGTGTCAATACGTCACTCAGGAAGCAGACAACTGAGAAGCCTCATAAAGATATATAAAAAAAATAACATCTAGATGTTAAAAACCTTACATTTTTGCCTTCATCATAAAGTCTTACCTCTGATGACTAAAATATGAGTTCCACCTCTGCCATTGATCCCTTTTCATATATGGTGCCCAGGGTTCAGTGTATTGAACATTTTCGAAACCTTGGTGTAGTTAAAGAAAAAACTTTTCAAATGTAAGCCCAAGGACCCTGCTCAAGCATATACAATAAATAGTACCCTGGAGGTGATAAATTTATATATCACATGCTTGAACATAACTCACTCCTATTATCTATAATGGTCATTTGTTGAGTTAAACTACTGTGACAATCAGCAAATTTCACAAATATGTGTCATAGTTCAGCCCCGATAGGGACTAGACTACGCAGTCTCTCTCTCACTCCCCCCTCACCCTCCGAGAGAATAGAGGGAGATGATATAAGAAAAACAGCTCAAGGTTTGAGATAAGGGCAGGGAGAAATCCTTAAAGTTACCGTTACAGGCAAAACAGACTCGACTTGGGGAAAACTATTCCTTTATTACTAAAACTAGCAGGATAATGAGACAGAGAACAAGATAACCTCCCCCCACCCCTCCCTCTTCCCAAGCTTAACATTATCTCTACTACCTTCCCCTGCCCTGAGTGGCACAGGGGGAAGAGGGAATGGGGGTCGCAGTCAGTTCATCACACGTTATTTCACGCCGCTGCTTCATCGTCAGGGGAAGAACTCCTCACATTCCTCCTCTGCTCCAGCGTGGGGTCCCTCCTACGGGCCACAGTCCTTCCTGAAACTGCTCTGACATGGGTCATCTCTTCCACGGAATGCAGTCCCTCTAGAACAGCTGTCCCAGTGGGCCCTTCATGGGCCACAGCCTCCTTCAGGCATCCACCTCCCCCGGCGTGGGGTCCTCCACGGGCTGCAGGTGGATCTCTGCCCCTCCGTGGACCTCCATGGGCTGCTGGGGGACAACATGCTCCACCATGGTTGTCACCACAGGCTGCAGAGGAATCTTGGCCAGGAGCTGCATTACACCTCCCCCTTCTTCTTCACTGACCTTGGCATCTGCAGCCGTTCCTCTCACAAGAAGAATTCTTCACAACAGGCTGGCAGATGCCTCTCATAATATCTTTCCATCTCATTCACATCTCACCTCCTCTCCACTTCTTGCATCTGAACTGGGCCCAGTCAGCTGCCTGGTGCGAGGCCAGAGGGTGAGGCCTGCAAGGCCCACAGAGCTCACGCCTCCCCCTCTCTGCCCCTGCTCAGTTTCTTCACATCTTCCTTTCTTTTTTTTTCTGTTTTCCCCTTCTTAAATATGTTATCACAGAACATTCTGCTACCAGTTGGCTCAGCATTGGCCAGCAGCACGTCTGCCCTAGGCCCGGCCAAGTCAACTGAACAAAGGGGAGCACGTTCTAGCAGTTTCCCACAGAAGCTACCACGTTACCGCCCCACCCCCTCACTAAATGAAACCAGAACAATATGCAAACAGAGTAGTTTCAGTTGGTAAAAGGATATCTAAGAAAGGCAACCATAACAAGCAAATCTACCTGCAAAGTGCATTGATGTCACAGGCTGGGCCTTCCCTTTGCTGTTGTATCTCTGAAATAGAAAAATCCATTGCAGGAAAAAAAAAGGGCAGAAGCTGACTCTATTGGAAAAAAAGCCATTGGGATAATGGCAGTTGTTACAGCTCTGGCGTAGGAATCTGTACCTCAAACTGTCTGCTACCAGTGTTTTTCTGTTTTGTTTTGGTTTTGTGGTGTTTTGAGGTTTTTTTGGTGGTTTTTTGATGCCTTTTTTTTTTTTTTAATCACAGCAAAAAGAAAATATTCAGGAGAAAATGTAGCTGCAGAGACCAAACTTGGTAGAGCCAATTCCACTCTCTATCTGTATGCGTCTTCAGATAGAAGTTCTAAATAACTTTCAAAGGCTTTGTCAATACTGGAAAAGGGCTAAGTAGACAGTGGAAACAATTTATTTTCTTGCTGTCTGCCAGTCACATCTTCCTTACAAACTACAGAATTTAAAATAAATTATTAAGTCATGTAAAAATAATTACTCATGACCTATTCATACCTTGTGCAAACCAAAGTCTCCTTCAGGGGAAACCTGGCTGCTTTGTATGGTCCTTCTACAAGGAATAAAACAACATGGCCCACCTCTGCAACCATTCCTTGAATATAACTTCCATCAAGTTAATGACAAAACCCACTCAACTTCAAAGGAACAGTAACAAAACCTCTAAATATCTAGTCTCTTAAGCTAGATAGCTCATCTAAGATCCCATTACATTATTAAATCTTTAACTGTATTCCTACTCAGCTATGCAATTTTTTCACTTCAGTATTTCTTTAATTTTCTTTTCTTGAAGTTTTCTGAAGTAGCAAAGCAATAGTACTACATCTATTCTTACAGTGCATTTATTATCATTTAATTAACTAACCTTCACTTTCTTAGTTGTTGTACTGTAAAGCTTCTGCTCTCAGTAGCTATCATTGTAATTGAAATACATTAAACTGTACAAAAAAAATGTTACTAATATTAAATTATATATTATATATTATATGTATGTGTATATATACATATATAATGCTTTTAATGGCCATATATTTCAGTTGGTCGTGTCATTAAAAAGAAAAATGCTGTAAATAGTTGATTTTTAAGATTTTTAAATACCTTGTTAGATGTATTATTATAAGTTCTGTCAGAATGTTGAGAGGAAAGTAGTTAACATCTAAGAAGATGCACAGTGTAATACATGTTAGCAGTTATATCTCAATTTGAATTAAAATCTTTGGAAAAAAAAATCTAAAATTAACATTTTTAGCATTTTTATATTGGCATCTTCATTTTGCTTAGTAAACTACTTCATAATTTAACTCCTTTTAATAATGAATGATACCATCAAAAGCCTAGCTATAAAAAAAAAAAGAAGGTTCTTGTGGATAACGTTACCTAAAATTATAAGCTTCCAGATTCACAGAATGAAAAATCAATAAATAAATGATCATATAAAGAAACAGTTTTAGGTTCATTCATTTTACATATTTGTTAATGTTTATGTAGACTGAAAAGACACTGGAAAGAATTTGAGAACTAGAAAAGACAAAGATAGATTTTTATTTTTTTTTTCTCTATGTGGACCAGCTCTTGGATGTAACCAGTTGTGTTTGCAAACAAGAAAGAATATTTTGAGGAAAAAAAAAAAGAAGTAATTTCTTCTTTCTTCTTTAAGTCCATTTGCAGTTTCTGGTAGCATCAAAAAATAGTTCATAATCCAGTTAGAATGCTCCCTTGATATCTTTGGTGCTTGGAAAGAATTCCCTATTCTGCTTGATTATCTCAGGGACTTAAATTCATTCTTTCCATATTGTAAATCAATGCCTTGGGGTAGGTGTCCTTTGAAGCTGTTCCAGTTTGCTAAAGCAATTAAAATTTAGTAAAGTATAAAATATCATCAGGTTTTAATAACAGAAATTATTGGGAAACCTTAATAAAAGATGCTATTAGACTCACCTCTGTGTACTTTCTTCATGTGCTTGTGGTATAGTCTGTTTACCCCTGCATGAGTTGAAACATTCAAGCTGGAAACCATTTGGCTTATAGAGGCTCCAGGTTAGGATTTGACTCAGATGCCTCTTGCGGTTTAACCTCAGTCAGCAAATGAGTACCATGCAGCTGCTCGCTCATCCTCCCCTTCCTCAGCCAGATAAGGGCAAGAATCGAGAAAGAAAGTAAAACTCACGGGCTGAGATGAAGACAGTTTACTAGGATAACAAAGGAAGATATAATTTTTATGTGTATATATATATATGAGAGTAATGAAAATAATAATACAAAAGAGGGATAATGAAATATACAAAATGAATGATGCACAGTTTTTCAACATCCAACAACCTGATGGCTGATATCCCAAGCAGCAATCGTGGAACAAAACCAAAAGCAATCTCAGAGCAGTCCCAAGTAGCTAGAGAAAGAGCTAGAGGGCTGGCCTGTGTGCCAGTATGTGAGTCAGTAAGTAAGCCTTCACTTACATACTAAGCTTAACTTTTGTGGTATGGAATGCTTTCTTTGGCCAGCTCACGTAAATTATGCTGGCTGTACCTCTCCCACCTTATTGCACCTGCACATTAGTGAAACCCTGGAAGCTGGAAAAAGCCATTGGTCTCTTTAGTAAAAACTAATAACATCAGTGTATTATCAACATTCTTCACATGCCCAATCCCATACTAAATCCAAAACACAACAGGCACTAGCAAGAAAATCAGCTCCATCCCAGATGAAACCAGAACATTACTTTAACTGTCTAGTGGCAAAGAGTCAGGCACACAGTCCTAGCAGGCGCAACACAGTAGCTACAAAAAGCCTTTACAGAGGCACAGCTGATTGTCGGTGACATCTGAGCAATCTGATCTAGTTGAAGATGTCCCTTCTTCTTGCAGGGGCATTGGACAAGATAACCTTTAAAGGACCCTTCCAACACAAACTATTCTATGATTCTTTGATTCTGTGATTTGAAATAGTACATCTGTTTCAAATAGGTAGAACAGTTTAAGGCAATTCAGTTGAGCCCTTTCTTCATAAGCAAACACCAACGTTAGACACTTCCAAATTTAACTGGAAATAAATCTTAAAGTTCATGCTGCACAGAAAATATTATCTTGTTTTGTATGGAATGCAAAAAATATTTGATACAAAGGGAGAGTCACATTCCATATATTACTAATCACAGGATTTTTTAAAATTCTTCTTATTTCCTCAAGTATGAAATAAGAGGTACATAATAGAAGGCAGGCTTTAACACAAACATGTAGCACAAATGAAAACTAACTATGGAAGCCCAGGAAAAATGAAGTATTCCAGTTCCTTTTGAACAGTCAGCAATCAGAGCTACAAAAATACAAAATAGTTTACATAGGATAGGAAATAATTACAAATAGTTGGAAACAAAACTTAGAAATTAACTCAGAGACAACTTTTAGTTTACTAAAAAGTATCTTTCATATTTTTAAAAAATGATATAAAGTGTCACTAAGCATCAGCTTGAGAAAACAATATCAATTTGAATACTCAGGAACATCGGAAAAGAACCTGGTGACTGAGCCAGGATTTCAAGCTTATATTAATTTGTACAAGCATTTTACGAAGTCATAATGCAAAATAAAGAAATAATTCAAACAGGAAAAAGTATTAAATAAGGTATATACTGTAAACCAGTCTCTTGAGATTTCACTGTTTTTCACTCATGGACATCCTATTAATTTCTTAAGAACATTTTCAACTGAGTGAAAATAAAGAATTAGAGTTGCAATGGATGGAAAAAGCCCATTAGTCAACATAGCAAATTCTGTACGATTTCCTACTCAAGTTTGGGGCCACTAACCTTTCTTGGTTAATAGATAAAGAAATCATAGGGGAGAAAAAGTGTCATTCATTTCTCCTAAACTAGTGTTTTTAACAGACTTTATATTAGACATTGCACTACAAAATATTCAAATCAGGAAATTCTTCCATAATAAACACTGGAGAATCACAGTCCAACTCTAAAATGATGATAGAAATTACACAATCAGTCCAGTGACTAATTAAGAAAATTATAGGTCTTTTTTACTCTTTAAGAAAATGTGTTTTAGCTCTTTTGAGAGCACACACACACACACAAAAAATTCCCATTACAGAACATTTATGTTATACATGGACAAAGGAATAATCAACAAAACAGCACTGCTATCATAAGAATGCAGCTAAGACAAATTATGTTAAGCAATCAGAAATTTCTTTAAATAATGTACCTATGATTTTCTGTATGTAGAATATCAATACTAACTATCATTTAAAACAATCCAGTGAAGTTCAGATTAACAGTGTGGTCTAACACAAGCTTGTCTGAGAAAAATATTTTCTGTAGCTGACTCTTCCTCTGTTTTAAAAAGATACTAAATGTTTTTATCCACCAAGTATACTGGGCCAACAGAAGCTTTACATTGAGAATGGAGGGATACAAAATGTCTATCAGTATATTATTTCCCTTGTTATTTTCCTAGACATGTCTTTTTTTTCTGATATTCAATACATCAAACAATCTCCCATTTAATTTTTGAGTTTGTTATTATTAAAACTACAATATTGCTTGCTGTTGCTTGTGAAGTGCCAACAAGACTTTTCTTCATTGCAGCAAACACATTTGCTGCATGTAATTGATGTAACATCACAGTATGACGGTAATTTTAGAGAATAAAACTATTCATTCCCTACCTTTGGAGCACAGTAAAGGAGAATACTGTCTGATTTTGCTGAGATTATGTTCCAGATCCCCAAGGTAGTAAAGAAAAGGGCTTTTATTCATTCATTTTGCCATATTACTAAAATAATTAGGTTAAGAATCCCATTTTAATCTGAGTTACAAAAGGAATCCAGAATGCCCTAAATGGCCATGCTTCCCTGGCATAGTTTAAATGTTGGGTGGAGTAAAACTATGGGATGATTCGGTAGACTCCCCTATCCATTATGTAGAGATGTTTCAAGGACACTATGATATCATCCATACTTGTAAGTGTAGTTGTTATCAACTGGTGTAACAGTCAGTTGAGATGTGATGACAGTGGCACTTTATTAGAGTAATCAATCAAATTCTCTGTTTTGGTAGACCCTTCTTTCTTCGAGCCTGGAAATAAGGAAATTGAAAGAAAAAAAAAAAGTGTTGTTTTTTTTTTTTTGTCATAAGCAACCAAAAAAAAAAAACAACCACAAAAAAAAAATTTAAAGCTTCCTTGTCATATGATATTTTAGCACTGCTGTTCAGTACATTCAAACAGCAAACACAACTCAAGCTACATAAAAAATAATTTGTTTCTTTGCAATTTCCAGCTTTGTCTTTTCCTTGAAGATATTGGTGTTGAACCCTGAAAAAAAAACTGGAATGTCATCAGGATCTATTATCCTATTAGTATTAGTAATGCTTGATGATGTTGTGTGAGAATCATTACATTCTTGAGGCTTCGGTGGCTTTAAGGAATTAAAAGAGTGGTAATGGGATTAATGGGAACCTTATACTCGTGATGGAATGTTTTTTTGTATTATTTAAATTTTGATTTAGTTGTACATAATTATGTATTTCACAGTCAAGATGTATCAATGCATTGAACAGATAAATGTCAGACTGTAAATAAGTTTCAGAGTGAAATAGGAACAGGCTCTTAATTTTAAATTACACTGAGTATTTCACAAGAACCATCTTCAACATTACAATCCTACATAATAATACATTTATATTCCATTAATGTGCACATATAATAGACCCCAAAAATATCACTAAATACTTTCCATTTATAATATACCCTGCATGAGTAACAGAATTTGGAATTTATAAACCTATAGGAATACATAAGGGTCACACATAATCAAACATAAGTCATTTAAGATGGGAAGAATGACAGGTATGTCTGTGGTTTTGTTCTTCAGTACAGTAACAAGAACAGAAGCAAAATAAGTAGGGAAAAATATGTGACAAAATTAAAGCATAGCACCAAATAGCATTGAACAATATTCATGATGAAACTGGAGCTCATGATGCAACCTTTCTAGAAAAAGATTAGATCTTTTCCAAACCATCCTTTCTTTCAAATCATGTTTTTGTCTAGAATCCCACATTACTTGTCACAGTTTTAAGTTCTATTGTTCTTAAAGTTAATTTTCTGAATTTGGGGCCATTGGCTCCCCTTGCTATGTAGCAGGAGGAGCAATGGAATTTGACTTCTGCAGCTTTCCTTCTTAGCACGTTGTCTACACAGATTTTGCCTAGCATGTTGATTATTAAAAAAAATGGCTTTATGTTGAACTAACAGACTGAGTCCCAGCTCGAGAAGCTAGTGAGATGAGAGAGTTTGAGCTTTCCTTTATTGTTGAGAATCTACCTCAAAAATTGAAAAAGAAATCCTCTGGATACGGCTTTTCTCTATTGTCCATGTTTTTCTAAAATGAAATAAAGAGGGAGAGAGAAAAGAAACAGTAAGGGCTTAGGAGAACAGGAAAGTGACATTGCTTTCTTTATGGGGATCTGTCGTTACACTGGTAAAAATTCTGGATAGATTTTTTTTAGTTCAATGTTTCTGATATTATTTTCATGTTTAAGATACAGAATTTTAATTGTTAGATCTTGATTACATTTTTACTGCATGACTAGCAGCAGCTACTACATGGAGTACTGTGTCCAGTTCTGGAGCCCCCAGCATAAGAAGGACATGGACCAGTTGGAGAAAGTCGAGAGGAGGGTCACGAAGATGACAAGAGTGCTGGAGCACCTTTCCTATGAGGACAGGTTGAGAGAGTTGGGGCTGTTCAGCCTGGAGAAGAGGAGGCTCCGAGGAGACCTTATGGAGGTCTTCCAGTACATAAAGGGGGCCTACAGGAAAGACAGGGAGAAACTCTTCAGTAGGGCTTGTTGTAATAAAATGAGTGGTAATGGTTTTAAAATAGAGGGAGGTAGATTTAGATTGGCTATTAGGATTTTTTTTTTTTTTTAAATGAGGGTTGTAGAACACTGGAACAGGTTGCCCAGAGAGGTGATTGTTGCCCCATCCCTGGAAACATTCAAGGCCAGGCTGGATGAGGCTTTGAGCAACCTAATCTAGTCGGAGATATCCCTGCTCCTTGCAGGGAAGTTGCACTAAGGTCCCTTCCAACTCTAAACATTCTATGATTCTATGAAATGGAAAACTTGTCTTCAACATCTACAGTATGAGTCTGTCGCTTACATAACATTATATGACAAAGTCATGATTGATTTTCTTACCTCACTATATTTTCAAACTTCATTATAACTTAAACAGGAAATTCTATGCAATATTTTGCTTTCTTCTCTATCTTTGATATGAGGCAAGATGTGAGGTAACCTAAAAAAAAGCATGTCTTTTTTTTCAGAAAAAATTTGATGGATTATGGTTATAGAGGAAAACAGAGTTCTGTTGCAATGATTGCCCCTAAGAGAAAAAAAAAAAAAAAAAAAAAAGATTCCGTTAGAACTGTGGCCATTTCCAAGACAGACGTAAGGCAGGTGGAGGCAATACTTATTAAGTCAGTCTTGCTTGTAGCAGTCTGGTGACTAGTAGAGAGAGAAAAAACATCTAGAGAATTATTTTCTTGTCTCAACAAAAAGTTTAATGCCATTTCAAATGCCTTGAAGTATCTAAGTCATCTGCCCATGTATTTACATAAGAAGATTTTGGATCAACCCTAGCTGCATAATAAGTGAGTGTTTCAGTTAGTATGCCACCCTCTGGTAGGAACCGACTCCCCCATGTGAGAGAAAACCATACAAGTTAAAGGTCCTTCCTTTGCTGGTCCTTTAGTACACACTTTTTGTAATGGGTAGTAAAGTATGATTTAGAGGATTTTTTTTTTTTAACACTTTTACCTTTTTAATTTGCAAAAATGCCTCAGTGGTTGTTTACATTGCAATGTTTGAGAAACAGTATGTCTGCTTCAAATTCTATGTTTATTTGCAAGAGAGAAAGAAAAAAAAAAGATATTTTTCCATGGACATAAAAGATTATTGTCAATAAAATATGCATTTTATTAAATTTTACACAAAAAAATATATAAACATTGAAATCTATCTTTGGATTACGTTTTGAAATTATAAAAGTCACCTCTGTCGTCATTTCACACTTGAAATGCAATCACAGCAACCCATACTTAATAAGATGTTTGTACTATAGCACACAGTCAGTTTAACAGGTGGTAATTTGAAGTAACTTTGATGAGGTTAGGTCATAGTTTGAGTAAGTTAATCTGAGTTCAATGATAAATGAACATGCTCTGTTAACTGGTAGGAGCATGGGAAAATCAGAGCTAATAGACATTATTTTAACAAATTGCCATTTTAAATCACTTTCCTGAGGGTCTTTAAGCAGGATTTCATCAATTACATGCTTACAGCTCGCATTAGTGATACACATTAAAAAATTTCCCACATGAATAATTTAGAAAAAAAAATGACTATCAAACCCCTGTGTGAGTTAGCTCTAGTCTATTTAAGCAAAGTTTTACTTAAATGATGCATGACATGCAATTTTTCAAAAATGTTTCTTCTGAGATCATAAAGACAAGATACAGAGGAAAAAAAATGTCCTTGGAATAGTTCTGTACTCTTTCATGTGCCTTTTAGTTTTCCTGTTGTTTAGCACCTTGGCATCTTTGCTAGCTTTGTTATTTACTTCTCAGGACTGACTTGCTTTAAAAAACTACTTTCCAGTAGCACTTCCTTTCTTTGACATTTTCTGCTAAGTGAATGGGAGCACAATGTCTTTGTTAAATCAGTAGCAAAAGAATGAAAAGTGGTAAGATTTGTCAAACAATTATCAATAGAAAAAAAAAGTAATTTTTAAAAAATAACAAATCTCAGAACACTTGTTTTTCCTTTAATAACAGTAAATTTTGCAAGCTACCTGGAAGTGAGTGTGGAATCAATTTTACACCATGTGAAGACAGTTTTAAAAATTTTTCTTTAGAACAATAATGGGTTGTTTCACAATTCTTCTTGAGGAAAAAAAAAAAGTAAGAAAATACACAAAACAAGTGTACAAAGAACAAACTGAAAGATTTTGCCAATTTCTTACTGCAGATTGCATTTAGGAAAGTTGAGTTAAGCTTCCTAATTCTACTGATCCAGGAAGGAAACCTAGATCTGTCATAGCCAACAATTTCTCATTTCTGTAGACTAGTCATTATGTCCTGAAACGGATCCCTGTTTGAACCAGAAACCTATTAAAGCTTGTTCCAGCAGTATCTTTCAGAAAGAAATTCAGTCTATAACCCTGTATTTTAGGCATTTACAGTACAGCACTGTGGAAAGATATAGAACATGGGTAGTGTTTGGTTTAGATAGTGGGAGGAGGGGAAGCAGGATTCCAAGTTAAGAAGAATATTCAAACGATATTTTTTCATGTTGAAGTATAGGGCTCTTCAGCTCAGCAGTCAGACACCGTGACATCTAACCTTTCAGGCCCTGCATAGCTTCCAGGATGATATCCAAAATAGCAAAGACACTTAGTCCCAGATTAATTTCTAATCAAGACAAAAGAAGTAGGACCTCAGGGAAAGAAGCATTATTGACACAAGGGAAGAATCATTGCCAGAGTGGTATCATGCAGTGATTTATATTGAAGGTGGGATAAATCTTCCTCTGGAGACCTCTCTTTCTATTTATTGCAGATAAAGGGAGTCTTTCACAAGTGTAATTCTGAATTCTCTGTCTTACTAAATTCCTAAAGCTAGAGTTCAGATTAATTTCACCTAAAATGCTATGTAGAAGTACACATGATTGGGAAATAATAATCTTGGACCTAGAGGAACAATGAGTGAGAAGAAACCTAGATCTAGTTTACTGGTTACGTGATTTCATTTGGAATGGGGAATTCTAAGTTTCTGTTATCTACCTTTTTTTTTGATAGTTCAACTCTTCTTTTATACTGAAGGAAGTTATTTATATGAACCCCTCTACATTATTAAAATTCAAATTATTTTATGTATTCTCCACAGTAGAAGAACTGGGCACTTACCTGGAGGTAATCTGAATGTCAAGGAATTTCAGCTATGTAAATAACAGACTGTTGACCTTGTGTAAAGATCAGTGATTCCTGGCCTTCAGCCTTTGAAATGAAAGTTGATCACCTATAGAGTATTCTATATTAAATCTTGACCAACAGTCACTCAAATGGGGTTTTTTTTGAGATCCAGTATAATTTAACTAGGAAAATCCATTGATTATTTTATTCATATTTTCAGCATTAAACTGTACTTACTTTCAGTGAATTTAGCAATAATAGATCGATTTTAACTACCATGGCCTAATGAGTAGCATTTTATGCAGTAATACGTATTTGAAAAGTGAAAGTTAAAATAGGTTTTGGCAATTATATCTCCTTACACATTTCTATTACTAATGTAAAATAATAAGATTTTTAAAAATGCTTTTTTTTAAAAATTAAATAAAGTATTAAAATGAAATCTCCATTTTGTATAGAATTCCACAGAAACTGTTTTTCTACTGTCAAATTAAATCACATTGTGTAATGTCATTATTTTCCATGAAATAGAAACCACCTAGATTTCGATCAGCATTTCTGTGAGTTGTATATCAGAGACTGAAGGATATTTTATTTTTCCTATTGCTTTTTAAGTCTTTTTTATACAGGTTTCACTTGCAATGATTGTTGAGATTCAACTAGCAGATAAGGGGGAAAGTGTTAAAGGAGGAAGAAAATATTTCTTCAGACAATAAATTTTTGTACATGCAGAATGCAGATTCAGTATAGTGGTCATCTGTATTTTCCTGTAGAATTTCTTGAAGAATCCATGGCTCAGAGTTGTTGCAGGATAAAAACTTTATCCTGTGGCACTTCAGAGAGAGAATCATAATTACTCTGAAAGGTGAGTGAATTGACTTGGCATTTGGTGATCAGAATGATTTATTTCTGTCTCTTCTGAGGCCTTAATACCAGCTTGGATATGGACATATAACAATAACATTAACAGCTACCATCCACAAAAATACTTAATTAGCCACATTTCTTGCTGCATGAAGATGGCAAATCATTACTTAATATATATATGTTAAGGAAAAGCTATGAGAGGACCTCAAGTTGTCCACATCGTTGTAGTATACCTGCTGTCACTTTTTCTTAAAGTGAGAATCATAGAATCAAAAAATATCCTGAGTTGGAAGGGACTCATGACGATCATTGAGTCCGACTCTTTACTTAACACAGGGCAACCTAAATGTTAAAAACATATATCTAAGAGCATTATCTAAACACTTCTTGAACACTGCAAAGCTTGGGGACATGACCACTTCCCTGGGAAGCTTGTTCCAGTGTTTGAGCACCCTTTCAGTGAAGAACTTTTTCCTAATATCCAATCTGAACTTCTGATGCAGCTTTAAGACATTCCCTCTCATCCTATCACTGGACACCAGAGAGAGAAGAGATCAGCACCTTCTCTCCATTCCCTGTCATGAGAAAGTTGTAGACAGTAGTGAGGTCATCCTCAGTCTCCTGCTTCTCTAAGCTGAAAAAAACGTAGTACTTCCTGTCTCCCTAAAAAAAAAAAAAAAAAAAGAGTTTCATCTGACCAGGATATAGTAGGTAAGAAACCGAAAGTAGCTACTTTCTGTTTTGCTGTCCATCCATACCTTTTTTGCAAATATGTAACATAGTCAATTCTGAACAAACAAGTCAAAATAAATACCATCAATCTTATGAGTTTATCGTGTAAATTCAATACATAATTTTCAGGCTTAGTCCCATTATATTTCTGAGAAACATGTATCAGTAGTCTTCTCATCTATATACATAGAATAACAAGTACCTCACAAAATATGTACTGAAGCAAGCATCCATCAATTTCTTAAAGTTACTGTACCAGAACGAGCATTAGAATAATTATGTTGTTCCGAAATTTATTACCATTTACATTTTCTTTTGTCCCAGAAAAAAACCTCTTAATCGACTGACATACGTTCATATTAAGTCCTTTTTTTTTTTTTTTTTTTCCCCTTGTTCTGGAAGTCACTATAAAGACCTGCTGTTAGCAACAATGAATCTGACCTCTTGACTTAATAATGATATATGGGCAGGTCAATATTTGCTAGGCACTATCAACTGAAATTGTATCTTTATCTTCAGGTAATGAATCTTATGGCTAATTAACAGTTTAAACAATATTAAGAATATACAGTTTAAATCTCACATTTAAAAAAAAAAACCAAACCAATAGAAATGACAAAAGTATACATCTGTAATCCTGTGGATTTAAAATTTTCCCCTAGGAATCTTTAAGTAAATGGAACAGGGTGTTCAGAGGTGAGATGAAGGGAGTTGTTTTAAAGACATTTACTTTAATTCAAGTTCAGTCTTTTTATGCTACTGACAGTGCTATTGACCATTCTATGAGCAGTAGCTTGTCTCAAATTACAATGTATCTTCTTAACTGATGTATTTTAATTTCTTCTGTATTGTTTGGACTATAATGCATCTTATGCTAAAATATTTAGCCTTTTAATAAATTCAGTATTTTCAAAATAATACTTAAATATGTATAGATATGTTCTATTATCCATAGTCTACAGAATTGTTTTCTCATAATCTGTGCATGGGTAATAATATGAGTCTAATTTCTTATTCTGTTGTGCCATCTATGTAGTATCCCATGTAGGCATGTAATGTAGCTGTTTTGGACATACCATGTTTTCTCAACATTTCCATCTTGCCTCCAGGGTAGACTGCAAGGAAGTCACAAGGCAAGAGCACATTTAAAAAAAAAATATATATATATGTAAAGGAATGATGGAGAAAAATACTGCAGTATCTTACTGGGTGTGGAGACTGATTAACAGAAAAAAAGGTCATGTCGAAGATGATAGGTGATTTCTCTTGTAAGCTATTTAGGTTTTTTTCATGTATACACTGAGTTGTAGAAGAGAAATATTCAAGCATAACTTCAGGCATCTTCTTGAGCAACCCAAGCCAGAAGGCTAGCTGCCTTATATTTAGTCTATAATCAATCGTGTCTTTAAAAAGCAAGTCAAGAATTTCAAATACTGTGGTAGCCATATTAAAGATTACACCTAAGCTAGATCACTCTTTATTTCATTTCTTAACTTGGTCTGGCAGCAATACCGGACAACAAGGAAAGTTCAGCTTGAAAAGATATTTGCTTCATCAAGGCCTACAGACTGAGAGTGTAATTTCTGCTACAAGGTTGGCATTCTTCCTTCTCTACCTCCAATTCCACGACATAGCCTGTGTATGTTAGTACAACTAACAATGAATTAGCTTCATTCTAGGTGTGACTCATGTCAATATGACACAGACCAGAGTGCACAGTTTTGATGTGTCTTTTCAAGGATATATTGATATAATGCATCCTACTGCATTAAATCAATTCATATCATGATGCATTCATTATGAAGTAATAGAATACAGTCAGCTTTGTATCTCAGGTATCACAAAAATTCAGAAAGGCATAAAGTATCAAAGTGCTGATGTCTTTAAATTGCTCTGAATTTGCAGTCAACCTCACTTATCAAATGCTTAAATTACTATGACAAAGATTTAAGTGAATAATTCTAATGAATAACCAGCAACGACGGAATAGTTAACTGCCTCACCAGCAGATATACCTAAAGGCATTAAGAATGGGTGAATTTTGAAGAAGGGACCAAGATTCACTATAATCAAAAATTTAAAATTATGTGAAGAATTACCTTAAGTGAGGCCTTGAAGAAAAGATAAGTATGGTTAAACAAAGTTCATTTGACTGTATCTGCTCTGGATTTCAGTGGGTCCACCAGAAAGGCAAAAATAATATCACCTGAGTGTCAAGAAGGGGCTGATTCTAACCATAAAAGGCATTCTGCAAGAGTAAGAGAATGAGAGAATTCAAACTTCTATGTGTGATATAACAGGATACACAGTCTACAATAAAATCAAAGATCTTATTTGATTATGTTTTATTTTAAGCATTTAGCTTAGTTACTCCTGTAATGTGAATCAGGTCTTTGGTTAGGTTAAATGATAAAAAGGTGGAACAGGGCTTTGAGCAACCTGTTCTAGTGGAGGATATTCCTGCCTATTGCAAGTCTAGAAATTATCCAACATATGTGTTTTTAGCAGATAGATGATGCTCTGGAAGAAGTGGGTATTTACACCTTGGTTGCAGTGTGTTACCTTTCTGCTTCAGTGTGTTGCATAGCTTTAGCTCTCTTAGATCACATCATCTTGTGTAATGTCAACTCACATTGGCTTTTCTGCATGACACAATGTAACATGATGGGTGGTGACACAGAAAATGTAATGCAGTATGACACATCAGGCATGCAAAGGGTACTGCAATTTGATAGTTCGTGTCAGTTTAGATAGGAGACTTCAAATCCAAAATGAATCTGGCAGACACTAATGGAGTGAATGTTACAGTAACTACTGTATGTGTGAAACTGTGAATTCCACAGTTCATCATGGTGCATTGAACGTCACAGAAATAAAGCTTGAACTATTAGGAAGAACAAGTATTTGTAGTTGACATAGGTATGTAGGTTTAAAGTATACTGAAAGATTATATACTGCAAAATGTTCCTCTCTGCTTTTTAATCTTTTATGTAATCATCACTTGTTTATTTTAATTACTTTTCTAAACTGTAGACTACTTAAAAAGAAAAAAAAATACAAGTCATTTTGTGTTAGATTTTACCAAATGTAATTAGCAACAGATAATAAAATTACAAAGGTATAGATGGAAGAGTAGCACCCAGTCATCCCAGAGAACATTTTAAAATACCAAACGCCTTACTGTTTAATTGTTTGAACATTCTGATGAACTTTCTACTAGATAAATCTGTTGCAGAAGTAGGAAGGCCTAAGAACTTTGCCACAAGATATACTGTGCTTTTCAGGCTATGATCTTATTTTACACAAACAATGCACTGTAATACTACGATATTAGATTTGGTTTTATTTTTTTTTAGGATTAAAAAAAAAATAATAGAAAGTCCAAAGAAGAAAAGAAAAGTAGACACAAGAGTACAAAATATCTTGTTCTGTACGTATCAGGTGACTGTGAAGTCATATAAGTTTCTAAAATTTTGGTTCATGTTGTTCTCTTGTTAAATCATCTGTAAACTTGAGATTCATTGTCTTATTCCATTAGGCAAGTAACATTATTTTTTTCCTTTTTAATTTTTTTTCCTTTTTTTCTTTTTTCTCTTTTCCTGTGGTGACATGTTTTCTGCCATGTGTTAGCTATTCCTATGGTTAAGCTCTTCTACAGGGCAGGGACTCAATAGTTTTCTCAAATAATTAAAAGTATTTTAAACTATTATAGAAATCTCAAGTTTTCTCATAATCTATGCTCCGGAAGATGAAAAAAATTATAAATGTCTATAGACACTGATTTTCTTCACTGACTGAACCATTAAATCATCTGTGATCAAACTCTAGAAAAAGACTAGGTGGGAAATGCAGTGGGATGAGTTCTTTAAGGACATACTTAATATTTCAAATTAATTAAACAAACATAACTTCAGAAAATCTCTTGTGCAGGACTGCAACTCAGGGGATATCACAAAGTCTGCTTGTCTGCTTTTCTGCTTGGAAAATGGAAAAAAAAAAAACTAAAACAGTATGCTAAAGAACAGAGTTGAAAAGTAGGGTGCAACAGACAGGAATGATGCACTGTAGCTGATGACAAGAAAAGAGGTTTAATTCCTTTTTTGTACTATGTATTTTTACCCATTCAGTAAAAGACGTTGTTTGGAATTGGAAAGGATTCCAATTATTCCAATGATTCTTTCTTTTTTGCATTTTTTTCCCACTACCGTAACAGGACAACTTTAAAACTTAGAGGGGGAAAAATAACAAAAAAATCCCCTTTAAGTACTTTTACCAATATTTCAAAGGCAAGCACAGCTGCTTTGCTGTTTCTGAGGAACAAGATAATCAACTTCATTGACAGTTTCACCAGCAGTGATTTATTCCCGTGTTCAGTTTTTGGAGTTGCCATTGTTTCCCATGAAGTTATAGTAGCATGTAATTTTTGCAAAATCACATGCAATGGTTCCTGGTGAGTGTTATTTGACATCACCATTTTGTCAGGATCAATAAATGATGAAACTAGACAAAACACTAAATATAAATTGTAGGGCACTGTTTTGCTCAGCAGCAGAGCATCCAGAGATGGTCATGGTCAGTCAACTGCTTAGCATTCATTACTAACCCAAAGAAGGGTATTTACAAGCTCACGGTTCCCTGCAGGTCCCACTTTGACATGCCATCAGCTCGTTGCCTGAGGCCTTATACTGAATATTTCTGGATCATAACTGCATTAGCAGGCCACTGCAATCTTTTGACAAAAAGTGTCTCAGCAGTCACATCCTCCCTGCCTGTAGAATCAAGACTGAAGAAGGAGGATGGTAGTGTCATTCCATACCCCCATGAAGTAGTATCTTATCGTAAAGATATTAATTATCTTGGACATGACCCACACTAATCTGTTAAATTACTTCTGAAGTGGCAAGTGACTCTCTATCCATGATGTACAGGCAGGGTGTACATCAGGTATGTAGGGTAAGAAGACAACTCAGTATGCTTTTAGTTGTTTCTACATATTGATTGTTACTCAACTTATTAATATATTAACTTCACTTAGGTCTCAGTTCTCTAAGTGTTTATTCATGCATGGCACAATGTTGCTGTCTCAGCTGTACTAAAGTTCTTTGCAATCATTTATACATGAAATTAAACATAATATATTTCAGACTGTGACCAGGTTTTATCATGCTTTTGAGGAAGATTGTTTCTTTCTGTGGATATTATCTAATCCTGTGGTTTCTTGTTGTGAATCTTAGTGTTGACCTGTCTTTCATGTCCACTTAGTATGTTTATTCATCTCTTTCAAACAGAATTTCTAAGTATGGAAACTGGTTTAGCAGAGTAAAGCAAAAGACAAGATGCCTTTTTTGGTGTTCCTAGCCAAGTTCCACTCCTTTGAATTTTGAGTATCTTCTGTTACAAGTGGGACTGATTTGAACAGATCAGACTCTCAGTAAAAAAAAAGAAATTAAATTTATTTTAGGAAACAAAGAAAAATTATAATCCGCCACTTATGTTTTTTTTTTTTATTTTCATATCTCATTGTGCCTATTGTCTAATATTCACAGATCCCTCCAAACTGTGTGATCAGTCTTTGTGTGTGACCTGGTACTTCAGGACCCATAGCATTGGGGAGATTTTATATCTGTCCAGACTTAACTTGACTGGATTTTCTTCTTATTTTATTCACTCCTTTGAGTCATGATTAAAGAATCATGTTCTTCTTACTGTTTCTTTGCACATAATAGGATTTCTCTCATTTTTTTTTTTTTGTTAACTTTAAGCATGAAAAGCATGTTACACACAGAAATACACATGTGGTGTATGATTTTGTGTTTAAATAGTGCCAAGTCACTGGCCTTAGGAGGAGGTCAAGTGAAAGGAAAATTGTCACAGGTAGGGCAGCACTTTTGTAGCACTGGATTTACTTTCTATTTCCCAGAAATAATTACAAAAATTACTTTTTTTTTTTTTAACTTCTGATAGAATCCCACCTATATTCCTTTCAGACTAGTATTTAGCAGAAAATGAGCTATTTCCTCTTTCTTTGAATTAAATTGGGCTATCACCAAACAGCATTTTGTCATCTGCGTAGAATGCAATTGCACTACTTCCTTTAATCTTGAATTTATCCTCATGGGAGTTTTCACTCTTTATGAGAGAGGTATACAGTGTGTATATTTTACTACAGTGCCTATGAATGTTATTAAACATAAATAAATTGACTCACTAGACTGATTACCATTTTTTTTTAAAATTAGTGATTCTTTTACCTTTTGATGTTCTACTCATCTGTGATGGCTGGATTTATTTTACTTACCTTTAGGGGTGTGATTCAGCTCCAGATAGTGAAGTATTTAATATGAACACCTGAAAGTCATAGAATCATAGAATGGTTTGGGTTGGAAGGGACCTTTACAGGTCATCTAGTTCCAATCCCCCTGCTATGGATAGGCACACCTTTTGGTAGACTAGGTTGCTCAAAGCCTCATCCAGTCTGGCCTTGAACACTTCCAGGGATGGGGCATCCACAGCTTCCCTGGGGAACCTGTTCCAGTACCTCACAACCCTCATAGTACAGAATTTCTTCCTTACGTTTAATCTAAACCTACCCTCTTTCACTTTAAAGCCATTGCCCCTTGTATATGCGTCTGTGAAAGAAAGGTGTCTAAAAAATAATGTAGCTAGTGCTGATGTGGGACTTGATTCAGTTGCTCAAATATGGTCCTTGACTATTATCCAAGATGTGCTACGGTATTCATCTTGTCAGCCAGCAGCCTTTCCAGGGAGGCATATTCTTCTCATAGAGTCCTTGTCATATCTGCCAGTCCAATGAAGGTCTTGCTGATGTATGCCATGTTAGTTAAACAAAGGGGAGTGCCAAGTCCAGCACCTGTGAAGGAATAATACCAGACACCAATATATGCTGGGGGACAACTAGCTAGAAAGTAGCTTGGCAGAAAAGGATCTAGGGGTCCTCATGGTGACCAAATTGCACATGAGTCAGCAATGTGTCTTTGTGGCAACAAAGTCTAAGGTTATCTTGGGCTGCATTAGGCAGAGCATTGCCAGCAGGTCAAGGAAGGTGATTCTTCCCCTCTACACAGTACTAGTGAGGACACAGTTGGAGTGCTGGGTCCAGTTCTAGGCTCCTCAGTACAAGAGAGACATAGACATGCCAGAAAGAGTCCAGCAAAGAGCCATCAAGATGACCAAGGGGCAGGAGCATCTCTTTTATGAGGAAAGACAGAGAGAGCCGGGACTGTTAGCCTAGAAAAGAGAAGGCTCAGGGGGATCTTCTCAATGGACATAAATACCTGCAGGGAGAGTATGGAGAGGATGCAGTCAGTCTCTTTTCAGTGGTTCCCAGAGACAATTATTTTCTAATGTTTTAGTCTATGTGTTCATTTTATAAGACTAAAAGCAATTATTTTCACTAATGAATCATCATTACAGTTTTACACTAGGAAGTTACTCACTGTGAGAATTTACTGTACTAATACCAAGCTAAATCCTTTTCCTAGTTATACCTTTGCTGACTACTGATTATCATACTTAAATAATTGGATTACAACAGAAAAAAAAATGAAATAAGAAGTGAGTCTTTATCTCTTGACACATATAAGCCAAGAATTAGGCTTATAGCAAGACTAACTAATTGAAAATATATTGTAAATAAATTTTGTTTAATTCATAGTATTCTCACTCAACTGAGAGTCTGCTGGTGAGTATTCCAAATGTAATGACCAAAGAAAATGCACATAATCATGATTAAGATCCCCCAAAAGAGTTTTGTTTTTTTTTTTTTTTGTGAGAAATCATATCTTTAAAGAAATGACTGAGTCAAGTGAGTTACTTAATCAACTTCTGATAATTTTAAGGCTGTTTATATTATAAAAATAAGCAGCTCTAAAGCTTTGAAAACACTAATCTAATACTAAAACAATCTGCTGTAACAAAGCAGAAGTCTTATATGAAACAGAACCCTGCAAAGACATTTGAAAGAGCACCAGCAATAAATGTAAAATTTTGGATTACCCTTGTCTCCTGTATTAGTGAAAAAAAAAAATATGTTGAATGGTGAAAGACGCATTTCTCATAATAGCATCTGGTCTTCATTCAGCCCAGAGATAGCCACACTCTTTGTCATAAGGAAAATAAATGCAGATGTTGCAGTTTCCAATGGTTAGTGCACATTTTGAGTTGTTCGGCATGATAAGTGTCTGACAGTTCTTTGTGAAGCACACTACTCATCCAAGGTTTCATAAAAATGACAATCTGTGCACCATGACAGTCTTACACAGCTGACAATTGTTTAATATACCACAATGGTATATACAAGATGTATAGAATCACAGAATGGTTCGGGTTGGAAGGGACCTTCAAAGGTCATCTAGTCCAACCTCCCCGCAAGGAGGAGGGACATCTCCAACTAGATCAGGTTACTCAAAGCCTCATCCAACCTGGTCTTGAACATTTCCAGGGATGGAGCATCCACCACCTCTCTGGGCAACATGTTCCAGTGCTTCACCACCTTCATTGTAAATTTTTTTTCCTACTGTCCAGTCTGAATCTACCTCACTCTATTTTGAAACCATTACTTCTAGTCCTGTCACAAAAGGCCCTACTGAACAGTCTATCCCCTTCTTTCCTGTAGGCCCTGTGAGGTACTGGAAGATTGCTATAAGGTCTCCCCAGAGCCTCCTCTTCTCCAGGCTGAACAGCCCCAACTCTCTCAGCTTGTCTTCACAGGAGAGGTGCTCCAGCCCTCTTATCATCTTCGTGGCCCTCCTCTGGACCTTCTCCAACTGGTCCATGTCCTACTTATGTTGGGGGCTCCAGAACTAGACACAGTACACCAGGTGGGGTCTCATTAGAGTGGAGTAGAGGAGGAGAATCACCTCCCTCGACCTGCTGGCCATGTTTCTCTTGATGCAGCCCAGGAAGCGGTTGGCTTTCTGGGCTGCAAAGTGGACATTGTCTGTTCATGTCCATTTTCTTCATCCACCAGTACCCCCATTAATGTCAATTAGTGTAAATTAAAAAGTTTTCTTTTAAAGCCTTCCAGAACAGAAAGATTTTATTTTTATTTTCCTAGTCAAACTTTGTACTTTAATGCATCTCAGCCCCAATTTCTGTATCTTTTCAATCTATTAAATCTCAAAATTCCATTTTCTTTTCTGAGTAAATTTGACTTTTGTTATTAGGTTTAGTTAATTGTGCTGATTTTCTTTTGCTATCGTCATGCCATTGTTCTGGCTCAGGCATTTGTTATTGAATATAAGCAGAACAATTTAGATAAAATAAGAATTTACCTTGCACATGGATAACTAAATGTAAATAACTAGCAAAATCTTACATTTCAGATTTTTGGACAATTACTATGATAATTGTGGGACAGACTGCCACTTGTGTCCTTAACATCATTGATTAGTTGTGAATGACTCTGAAATTGTAGGATCTAGTTGTGATATTTAGATTCATAAAAAAGAAAAAATTAATAAAGCTATTTTTCCACTTCCAAGTTGTAATGTTTTAGAATTTGAAACTGTAACACTGCTAATTGGCATTAATAAAAAAACAAAGCAAAGAAAGCAAAATGCATGTGCCATACTTTCCTTTCCCCATCAGTGCTATTATCCAGCACTTTTTATTTCACAGGTGAAATATTTCTTTACAAAACACAAAACATAAGGAAACATAATTATATCTGTAGAACATAATCAAAACATAAATAATTCTCAATATATTCCGGAAAAAAAAACTGTGCAGGGACAAATCCTCTCTTGTACTCCCCTATTGTAAGGGTTTTAAGTGGAGAGTCTTAGGAAAATTTCTCAGACTACTCAAACTGAAAAAGCATTATTTTGTATACCTTGTGTACCATCGTAGTACCCTACATAAACAGCATTAAAGTCACCGATTTCTTCCAGTTCTGTCTTCAGTTGATTTTCCTAAGGTCTCATCCTTCTCATAATTACTTTTTTTTTTTTTAATTGTAGCAGGCTAAATAAAGTACTCATAAGTATAACTGTAGGTTTCTGGTTTTTTTTATTGTGAACTGTAACAACTGATGATATTTTATTGAAAATATGCTAAGACTATGTATTATATCACTTCTCATCTACTGAGGTTACCCAGAGAGTAGAGCAACAACAGTGCTGTGTGAGGCATCTCAGTGATGGTCCGTGTAGGGCCACTGTGGGAAATTAAAAGCTGCACACAGCTGTGAGAACGTGACCTTGGAGAGGGGAGGTAGGAGGGTTGTTATTGAGCAGTATGTTGCTGCTATCCGGGAACCACTGTCAGACAGCAGGGCACATACTTGGCAGGCCTTGCTGCATGCGCTGGCCATGCGTGCACCAACACCTGGTCAGTGCTCTTCCACTGAATCTGCTGAGGGTATAAACAGAGGTGGCTCGGAGCAGAGGGAGAGAGAAAGGACCCAGAGCTCACTCTACGAACAACAGGGGACGCCCTGAAGGTGCTGCACCTACCTCCCTTCTCTGCTCTGACCCCGCTGATCATCATCCTTCTGCTCGGCGGTGTCTCCGGCTTAGCTGGGTTGGTAAGACTCTCACAAAGGGAAAACAATACGCTGGTAACTGCTTATGTTAGGAACTGTAACTGCTTATGCTGGTAACTGCTTATGCAAGGCTATAATAGAGCAATAAATACTGTTGTGCTTTTAAATATCATATGCTGGGTGATCTTTGTGGATAGGAATCCTACAAACCGCTTACAAGTGCTTATAGTTTTGATCAGCTTATTTCAATATGGTCTAGATATGGAGTATTACATATAGATTCATACTTTCATTGTTTATTGAAATGCATTAGAAAATCAATTTCTTAGAGTAATGTTGTTGTTTTACATTCTCTATTATTTCTGTTATCAGCAGCTTTCAATAATACTGACAATTCATGCTGTTGCTGCTCAGTGCTACACACAATGAGGCTGCTCCTACTGAGAAAGGCCTTCTGGTATCAAAGAGATGCTTAGTTCAAGCTGTAAGTACCGGCATTTTATATAAGCACAACTGATTGGACAAATAATTTTAGCGCCCAGTGAGTCAAAGAAAGGTCAGAGAAAACTCTTCATGACCATTCATGATTACTATTAGTTTATTTGTAACAGACTAGCAAAACAGTTGTACAATGATAGAAATAGTTGCTGTATCACAGAAATTACAAACTCATTATGATATTTGGAAAAAAAAAAAAAGCGATAATAATAGTGGAGTTTCTCCAGTCTAAAAAAAAACCTACAAGATATATTTAGAAGGGAAGGACAAGATGGTAAAGTAGTCAGTTTATTGAACATGACAGTATACAGACATTCATTGAGGTTGTGCAGTCCCAGCTTACATGCTTAAGAACAATGATAATGATAATGTTAGGTCAGGTGATAAGGTAACATATGTTTTAATACTTGAGATCAGAAAACAAAACATCACTCATATTACTGAAATGAAAACCATAAAAAATTTAGGAGTTACTAGAGATACATACATTACAGACAGGATATTTTTGAGTGAAAATTGCAATCCCAGCTTCATTCCCAAGTGTATTTTGCACTTGGTAGTAACATGGAAAAGATCCATGTCCTGAAAAGAAACTATTCCTTTCTTAAGATGAAAGAAATTATCTTAGACTCAGCATTAAAAAAAAAATCTGAGGTTTTTGCCTTTACAAATTCTTTGCTACTGCAACAGAAATTCCTTTCTGTAAGGTACAAGGAACTTGCACCTCTTATTGCTGTGTGAATGCCCAGGCTCAGTGATTAAATCCTTTGGCTTGTTATCTTTTCCCATTCAGTATTTATGTCTTCAAAGCATTTTATGCTTTTCAGACACTAATTCACCCATTTTTCATCCATGCTCAAACTTCACTCAAATACCCCATTACCTGGGATACTGCTATCTCTCTCTGCCTCTAAAAGAAAGCTGACTGGAGATTTAGGTTATTGGTATACTTCCAGCATTGTGGTCCATAACATCCACCCAATGTTTCCTAAGAATTCTATAGACTAAGCTTTTCTACTCTGAATGTCCATGAAATAGGGGTGAAAAAAAGACAACCTATTAGTTTATTTGCATATAACAATTACTCCTAGCAGTTCACACATACAAGATTTATCAATGATTACTTTTTTATAATGAATGTCATCACTTCAGGAAAAAAAGAAAAACAGATTGGCTTATATTAATTCTGTAGCAAATGCAGTAAAATGACTACATTTTCCTTTACTTGAGCTTTCTGTGGTAAGGTATCATTTTTTCCACCATGATTTCCCTTGCAACCAAATTAGTAAAGAGGTAACATGAAATCACAGTTACCACATTCAAGCTACTGATCCAGAAATCTTCACATGGATCCACATATAGAAATTACCATCGATGAAGAAATCTCCACCTCTTGTATCTGAGAACGGAGAGACAATGAACTGAAACTCTGTGCCTCTCACCTTCAAGCTTTCAATGGACACTGTCCAAAGTCATGAACCTGTTGCACAGCATGGTAACAGTCAGTTGTCACTCAGTAGAGTTGATAAAAAAAAAAAAAAAACACCTGTTTGCATTTTCTTACAATGATTCTAAGATCAGAAGATTATGACAACTGAGTCCATGGATGATAAAAGCCTATATTTTTTTCCTTAACAAAATATTTGCCATAGGCATAGACACTGTTCTATTTGGAATGCGGAGTGCATAACTGTAGTGTGGCCAAGACCATGTGTGCCACTTTAAAAGTGAAAGCTGCACAGAAGATAAAATTATTGTTTTTTTTTTCTTTCCCTGGAATTTTGTCTGGACATAGCCTCAGGTTTGGCATAGTCACTGGAGATGTTATATATTCTAATTTATAATAGATAACACATTTAGATCTGTTTCTCCTAATCTCAGTGGAATTTAATGTTGACAATGTAATTTAATTCATTCCTTATAACCTTAAAAAAAAAGGCAAAAATGCTTTCAGCTAAAAAAGTCTGAGCTCTATAGCTTTATTCTATTTTAGTGAAGGTAGCAACATTTGAAATGAAAAAAATCTAAAAATTAAAATGCATTAGAGTATGTGAAAATTTATTTTCCTCCAAGAATATTACTTTATTCCCAGTAGTTAAAATATAATTATCAAATAAAGCTGGGATTGTTGTTGCAGTTGGGAATTATATTTGCTATATTTTTATTATCCCTCTAATTTTCAAGATGTTAATGTATGCCTACATTTGCAGATCGAGTTTATTATGTTTAAGTTAATTACGTTTCTAGTTCAGATATTTTACTTTTTTTTGTTGGCTTTTACTGTGATAGTTAATTATTATATCAGTAGATGTGACCTTGTTCCTTTGCACAGAGGGGGATACATATTTATTCACAGAAACAGGCTTTTACATCCTAAATTAGGTAATAAAAGTCTTGTTGCATGCTGACAGTATACATTACTACATTTTATCTTAGAAATGTGTCATTATCTCAGTAATATCATGCAAATACCAAAGAAAACAAACAGTTTTATAAAGCGGAACAAAGAAGGAAAAAACAGCAGGATAATGTGAAATAATTTCAGACCCTATGATCTTCAGCAACTGTTTGATAAATTGTCTTGAAGACACAGATTGTCACTACCTGAAAATACAATGTAATAGCTGGTAGTACAGAATAACAATAATTTTACTATCTTTAACTATTTTTAAAGTGTTTTAACTCAAGCATCCGCAAAAAAAAAACCCACTTGTTTTGGGTTAATTTGCACGTTGCATAATTTCTTCCAGTAATAGTGAAGATATTCTGACTTTGTGCTTTTTCTCATTACATTTGAGTGATGGAACAGTGAGAATATAAGTTTAGGTTTTATGCAATGACAGGTACACTCACTTAATGTAATTTTAAAATAAATTAGTAGTACTGCAAATGAAAAAAGATTCCATGAATCATTATTGTTTAAATGCATTACTGAGCTATAATTAGTATCCAGATGGGATAAATCTATATATTACTTAAATTTTATGTCATGGTATAATTTTACATGGAAGTAACTTTATGTCATTAAGAACTCAGATACATAATGAGTAATGACAGTACGGAGTCTTAATTAAAAATAAATAAAATAAATAAAATGGACATAATCTAGTTTTTGTAAACCATATATCAACAATTGTCTGGTTTTAGTCCATCAGTCTGTCCCATCTTTCCATACAAAGGGTCATATAAGCTGATTCCTACGAATATCATCTACTTCCAAATCTCTAACCTCTCTAATACTGTTGTCTGGTATCAGAATCTTTCCCCTCACTGCATTAATTAACATATAAAGGGGATTATGAGGGACTGGCTAAGTATAGAAGCAAAGGATTACATAGAGATGAGAACACTGGCAGTAATTTGACAAAAAAAGCCCCCAGTATCCTTTGAAATATTTTCTTTTTTTTTGTTCACTCCTGTAAATCTATGTTGGATAGATAATGCAACAATGGAAAATGACTCCATGGCAGGTAAGAGAGAATGAATCATAGAATCATAGAATAGTCAGAGCTGGAAGGGACCTTCAACGGTCATCTAGTCCAACCCCCCTGCAAGAAGCAGGGACATCCCTGACTAGATCAGGTTGCTCAGAGCCTCATCCAGCCTGGCCTTGAACGTTTCCAGGGATGGGGCATCCACCACCTCTCTGGGCAACCTGTTCCAGTGCTCTACAACTCTCATTGTAAAAAATTTTTTTCTAATATCTAATCTAAACCTACCTCCTTCTAATTTAAACCCATTACCCCTTGTTCTATCACAACAGGCCCTACTGAACAGCTTCTCCCCATCTTTCTTGTAGGCCCCCTTGAGGTATTGGAAGACCGCTATCAGGTCTCCCCGGAGCCTTCTCTTCTCCAGGCTGAACAGCCCCAACTCTCTCAGCCTGTCCTCATAGGAGAGGTGCTCCAGCCCTCTGATCATCTTTGTGGCCCTCCTCTGGACCCTTTCCAACTGGTCCATGTCCTTCTTGTGTTGGGGACTCCAGAACTGGACACAGTACTCCAGGTGGGGTCTCACCAGGGCAGAGTAGAGGGGCAGAATCACCTCCCTCGACCTGCTGGCCACGCTCCTCTTGATGCAGCCCAGGATGTGGTTGGCCTTCTGGGCCGCAAGGGCGTATTGCCCACTCATGTTGAACCTCTCGTCTACCAACACTCCCAGATCTTTCTCCTCAGGGCTGCTCTCGATCCAATCCCCGCCAGTGGAGAGATGGCAGAGACACAAAGGCTTTTGGAAGAAACCCACTAGGGTCCTCTATAATCGAGTAATGTGGTTCCCTGTCAGTTCACAAGTGCTGCTTCCTAACTTTCATGTTTAGCTAGTTTCCAAGCATTATTCTGAATAAACCATCCAATTTGCTTTGAGACAAAACCAAGGTGAAGTTCTACAGATTGCTTGCCCCAGATATCTCTCCTTTTCAGTGATAAGGAGGAGGCTGTAGCAGTTTTCTCCCTCTCTGTGATGAAGATACACGATTCTCTATAAAATCTCAGCAAGACTTACACCTCAAATCAATCTCTCTCTCTGTGTAAGGGTGTGTGCTGTCATCCACACCCCAAGAAACACATATTGTCAGAAAAACATATATCTACTACAAAGTAAATCTCTGGGAGGTGTGCAAGGCATTTGACACTGTCCCACACGACATCCTTCTCTCTAAACTAGAGAGACGTGGGTTTAATGGATGGACCACTCAGTGGATAAGGAGTTGGCTGGATGGCCGCACTCAGAGATTGGTGGTTAACGGCTCAGTGTCCATGTGGAGACTGGTCACAAGTGGCATCCCTCAGGGGTCTGTCTTGGGCCCAGCCCTGTTCAACATCTTTGTCAGTGACATGGACAGTGGGAAAGAGTGCACCCTCAGCAAGTTCGCCGACGACACCAAGCTATGTGGTGCCATCAATACGCTGGAGGGGAGGGATGCCATCCAGAGGGACATTGACAGGCTGGAGAGGTGGGTCCGTGCAAACCTCATGAAGTTCAAGCAGGCCAAGTGCAAGGTCCTGCACATGGGTCATGGCAATCCCAGGCACAAATACAGGCTGGGCGGAGAATGAATTGAGACCAGCCCTGAGGAGAGGGACTTGGGAGTGATGGTGGACGAGAAGCTCAACATGAGCCGGCAATGCGCCCTTGCAGTCCAGAAGGCCAACCGCATCCTGGGCTGCATCAAGAGGAGTGTGGCCAGCAGGTCAAGGGAGGTGATTCTCCCCCTCTACTCTGCCCTGGTGAGACCCCACCTGGAGTACTGTGTCCAGTTCTGGAGCCCCCAACATAAGAATGACATGGACCTGTTGGAGAGGGTCCAGAGGAGGGCCATGAAAATGATAAGAGGGCTGGAGCATCTCTCCTATGAGGACAGGCTGAGAGAGTTGGGGCTGTTCAGCCTGGAGAAGAGGAGGCTCCATGGAGACCTGATAGCGGTCTTCCAATACCTCAAGGGGGCCTACAAGAAAGATGGGGAGAGGCTGTTCAGTAGGGTCTGTTGTGATAGGGTGAGGGGTAATGGTTTTAAAACAGAGGGAGGTAGATTTAGATTAAATATAAGGAAAAGAAAATTTACAGTGAGGGTGGAGAAAGACTGGAACAGGTCGCACAGAGATGTGGTTGATGCCTTATCCCTGGAAACATTCAAGGCCAGGCTGGATGAGGCTCTGAGCAACCTGATCTAGTTGGGGATGTCCCTGCTCCTTGCAGAGGGGTTGGACTAGATGACCTCTGAAGGTCCCTTCCAACCCTAACCATTCTATGATTCTATGATTCGATATAGTCATTCTACCATTATGTTAGCAATTATGAAGTTTAAAAATGCTTGATGGTGTACCACAAGGAGCCAAGCTGACTCCATGTTAGACCCTTGGTTTGACTTCTGCACAAACTCATACAGAAGAGGTAGATATCTGACCTATGCCTGCCTGCGTTTTGCAATAAAAACTAAGTGGAACTGGTGGAAACAGTTTTACAAGTGAGGTGGAGGAGCTGCCACTCATAGCTGATGACAGATACACAGAAGATTCAGACAAGCCTAGTCTTATCACTGCAGAAGGGTAACACCTAGCTATCCATCAGGGAGACGCTCTGAACTAAAGAGAGGTGCTTGTATATGTAATAAACTAGTGTGCGCTGTTTATCTGATCCTTTCATCTTAATTATTTTTGCTCAAGATCAGTTCCTGTCGTCTTTCACACAGAAAAGGAGGTAAGGAAGTATTTGATAAAGTAACACAAATTATAGTGCAAAATTCATATATTTTACTGCTGAAAAACTGCATTTGCTTTCTCAAGCATTACTTAATTTGCATATCAAAAGGTGGTTTTGAATGATAAGAAATATTCCAGGGAGAAAAAAATAACTTCTGTGAGATTGTGAAAATAATATGTCAGCTACTGTGATGTTAATTGACAGTTAAAAACACGTTTAATCAGAACTAGAGAGAGAGTGTCAACTCATTCTCATGAATGAACCTATTTTGGATTCATTTTTAATGATTGTTCAAACAGAATGTAGTATTATATAATATAGATTTAGTATCCATCTGTCTATTAAATTCTGTTGAACATACAACCTGAGGTTTTTGTATTATATAATTTTCATCATAAGCAGGATAATATCTATACCTGAGGTCACAGGGTCTATTTTACACCCTTGTTTCAACGTAAAATGAATTGTACTTAATAATTGTCTGTTTCTCTCAATAGATTATAAAGAAAATTTTAGCTATCTATTAATGAGTAAATACACTTACTTTGGAATGAAAAAATCTTACCCAGCATGTCTGAACCTTCTAAAAAAGTGTTTTAGATGCATAGAAGTCTGCTTCCAACTAAGACTGCATTGTTGCAGACAGGATTGATACTATGAGTTCTCTAATTTCTAGGGAAGGGAAGAAAAAAAAAAGAAAGAAAACAAAGAAAAAAATAAAAGAAAAGAAAGAAAGAAAAAAAAAAGCTAAGAAGTGAACTTTTTTTATGACTCCCGTGTAGTTTTAAAATGGCACACACAAAAAAAAAAAAAGAATGTTGATGGTTCCAACTAGGATATCATCTCATCCTCGGAAACAAATATATATATTTTTTTAACTCATTAGGACAATATAAACAAAAGTTTATTCACAGTTTCATCATAAATACTCATTACAAAAATAATTGCTAGATGTAATAATATTCTTACATTATCTTATAATAAAATGACTTTCAAACATATTAAGACCCTTTAATGGATGACAATATGAAACACTGTGATAAAGCAATATGCACATTTTCTTAAAACAGTATATCTGCCTGCTATACTTAATGTACAAGTTATGAAGTGTACTATAGAGTGCCATATAATTTGATAAATATGAAGAATTATATATGTGAAACTGCACACACAATATAAGTAATTTCCCTGAAGAGACTGGTGACATAATAATAAACCTCAAGAACTCAGCTCAAATTATTTGTTAATGTCACAAGTAGCCCCAAATGGAATTACAGTTTCCTATGTACACGACAAGTATATGCAATTTTTATAAAATAAAGTAAAAGAAATCATTCTTTCTGATCAACACTACTAGTTTAAAAATAAATGTAAGCAATATTTTCTCCTTGCCATTCCCTCAAACTGCTCTCCTTTCTCCTCTGCTACTCTAGCCGACTTTTGTCACTTTCTCATTCCACTCTTTCTTCTGCTTCTTTTCCCCCTATTCTCTATCCATACTTCTCAATCATCTCCAGCAAATAATATTTTCAATCAAATCCACTTATCACCATGAATTTCCCTAGGGGGAGGACATGAAGAGAGAGCAGATTAATGTTATTCAGAACATTCAGTGAGCTACTAATAAAACAATTGAATACTTGCAAAAGAGAGACATTTCTTTGTAGAAGGAAACACATCTAACAATATTTTCTAGGGACCCACCTGAGACAGTCCCCACCCATGAAAAAAAAAAATTGATTAATTCTCTATAGTGTTGCTTCCTTTTCCATCAATTATTTCTTATATAACAGCTTAAAAATGAGAACATACTTCCATTCTTCTCTCTGCCTCCCAGAGCCCAGAGTTTAATATATTTCCTTCCCTAACAGAAAACCAGCCACTACTTTAGGGTTTTAAGTGAATAGCTCAGAATTCACTCTAAAAAGGTTATTTTCCCTCTCACAATCCATAATACCAAGAAACATCACACCTGAAATGAGTATTCAATATTTGATTATTTGCTCTAAGTTAGGGAGCAAATATAGTGTGCTTTGTTGAAATGAAATGCTATTTGCTACTGAAATATTTTACTGTCTACAACATTTTATTGTTTAAATTTCAACCATGTGTTCAAATCAAAATGCAATGTAGAACATCACCTGTCATATATACATGTTGTGGTTTTGTTTAGTGAGGGGGGGCCTAAGGTGGTAGCTTCTGTAGGAAACTGCTACAAGTTGCTCCCCTTTGTTCAGTGGACTCAGCTGGGTCTAGGGCGGACCTGCTGCTGGCCAAGGCCAAGCCGATTTGTAGCAGAATGTTCCATGATAACACCTCTGCGATAACTTATTTAAGAAGGGGAAAACAGGAAAAAAAAAAAGAGAAGAGAAGACGTGAAGAAGCTGAGCAGGGGCAGAGGTGAAGAGCGGGAGGCGCAGGCCTCATGGGCTTTGCAGGCCTCACCCTCTGGCCTCTTGCCAGGCGGCCGACTTGGCCCAACCCAGCCCAGCTGCAAGAAGTGGAGAGGAGATGAGCTGGATGAGATGTGAAGAGATTCTAAGAGACATCTGCCAGCCTGTTGTGAAGAACTTTTCTTATGAGAGGAACGGCTGCAGACGCCAAGGTCAGTTCAGAAGTGAGGGGGAGGAGTAATGCAGCTCCTGGCCAAGATTCTCCTGCAGCCTGTGGTGACGACCATGGTGGAGCAGGTTGTCCCCCTGCAGCCCATGGAGGTCCACGGAGGGGCAGAGATCCACTTGGAGCCTGTGAAGGACCCCACACCGGGGGAGGTGGATGGCTGAAGGTGGCTGTGGCCCGTGGAGGGCCCTCTGGGACAGCTGTTCTGGAGAGCCTGCATTCCATGGAAGAGATGACCCACGCCAGAGCAGTTTCACGAAGGACTGTGGCATATGGGTGGGACCCCACAACAGAGCAGGGGAGGAATGTGAGGAGTTCTTCCCCCAACCATGAAGCAGCGGCTTAAAATAACACGTGATGAACTGACCACAACCTCCATTACCTCTTCCCCCCTTGTGCTGCTTGTGGGGGGGAAGGTAGTACAGATAATGTTAAGCTTGGGAAGAGGGAAGGGTGGAGGCAGGTTATCTTGTTCTCTGTCTCATTATCCTGCTGTTTGTAGTAATAAATGAATAGTTTTCCCCAAGTCAAGTCTGTTTTGCCCATAATGGTAACTTTAAGGATTTTCTTCCTGTCCTTATCTCAAACCTTGAGCCATTTTTTTTTAATATTATCTCCCTCTATTCTCTCAGAAGGTGGGGGGAGTGAGAGAGAGACTGCATAGTCTGGTCCTGATCAGGGCTGAACTACGACAATACCTTACAGTAATCTTCTAAAAGAGTAAAATTAAAACATGAAATAGTCCTTATGCACTAAACCTAAACTCTTACTGTACTAATCATGTAATAAACATCTATGATGGATAGGTTCTCTTTACAGTCCTTTTTCCTTAAAGCTTATAAAACTTACTGAATCTTAGGTAAAATGTTCTGCTTTTTCAAAGACAAAAACCAAAATTTATGTTTGAAACAATACATCCTGAGTAAAATATGCAATTCTTCCAGTTTCAACCAGGATGTAGTAGAGCTAGAGACGATACAAAAAAACTACCTAAAAGATCAACTAGATGGAGCTTCTGATTTATTAAATGATACTAAAATGTCTAGGACCCATCGGTTTGCAAAAAACGTGGCTGAGAGGAGGCAGGATTGAAGTTTAGAGCCATGAAGTCAGAAGTTAAGATGAGTATAAAGCTATTATTCACCAAATCTTGCAGTGCTAGACCTCTGAGGACATTTGATGAAAGCAGGACATAGAAGAAATAAATTTAAATAAATTTAAAACACATTGAAGAAATTTCTTCTCTTACACAGCAGGTAGTAGTGAACTTCTGGAGATTTCCTTGCTACAAGAATTTTTGGTGCTAGACAACATCATCAGATTCAGGAAGGGATTTAACAAATTTATGGACAACAGGTTCCTAAACACAAAGACAGAGATCTGTCTCTCTAGTATCCATACTACAACAGTTGTGAGTGTTCAGAGAAGAATAAGGAGAAGAGCAGAAACCAGACAGGTTTGTGCACTCAACCTAAGCAGTGTCATCTACTCCAACCACCAGAGACAGAAAGTTAGGGTGGATGGTTTCTTTGTCTGATCCAGGCATGGAAGAGAACGACATGTTTTATGTTTCTATGTAGTGTCTCAAAACGATTTTTCTTATCTCATCAAGACATATACCAGCCTCAAAAGCAACTTAAAATGTGATACAACTTTACCATTCTCTCTTAAGAAAATCTGAGAAGAAAAAAAGAAATCATGGCCACCATGGAAGAGAAATTTTTTTCTTTTTTTTTTAATTCAGTTTAGACAGGGAAGATTGACCAGAACAATAACAAACAGTGTCAGGTAAATCCAGCTTAGCTGGAGTAATCCTATAGTGGAGATTGTCTGTTGCAGACAGAGTATCAGAAAAATATATAATGAAAAGCTCTCACTGAGCTCTGATTGAGACATTACAGTAGGTTCAATTGCAAACCATAACTGACCTGGGAATAGCACATGTTTTCAGTTGTTAGTAAAGCAGTTCATCTTGGACAAAATAATATTTATTTATTTATTTGTTTTCAGAGATATTTGAGCTATTACTTTTTCTCCAAGATAGTTTAAGATACACCCCTGGAATAAAAAAAAAAAAAGTTGCAATTATTATTGGCCAAAAAAAAAAAAGTTTTAAGATATAGAAAATGAGATTCTATCATGGGAAATGCTAACCGAACATAAGTTCATGCAAAATCAGACCCTTTAAAAAGGGTCTTTAAAAACACTTGTGGATACTGTAAGAATTCCTAAAGATTCAGCAGGTTTTTTTATAGGCATTTCAACATTATCAAAACTTTATTTCAGAAAAAAGCAAAAGAATAAGATTGTGTTTGTCTCTCTTGTGATTTAGTCATACTCCGGACTAAGCACTACCTAGCCACTCACCCACCCACCCTACCCTCTCCTGAAGGGAACTGGGGAGAGATAACATAACAAAACAATTGAGTGTTGACTGGCATCCCTCAGGGGTCCATGTTGGGCCCGGCCCTGTTCAACATCTTTGTCAGTAACATGGACGATGGGAAAGAGTGCACCCTCAGCAAGTTCGCCGACGACACCAAGCTGTGTGGTGCCATCAATACGCTGGAAGGGAGGGATGCCATCCAGAGGGATCTTGACAGGCTGGAGAGGTGGGTCCGTGCAAACCTCATAAAGGTCAACCAGCCCAAGTGCGAGGTCCTGCACACGGGTCATGGCAATTCCAGGCACAAATACAGGCTGGGCGGGGAATGGATTGAGAGCAGCCTTGAGGAGAAGGACTTGGGAGTGCTGGTGGACAAGAAGCTCAACATGAGCAGGCAATGCGCCCTTGCAGCCCAGAAGGCCAACCGCATCCTGGGCTGCATCAAGAGGAGTGTGGCCAGCAGGTCAAGGGAGGTGATTCTGCCCCTCTACTCTGCTCTGGTGAGACCCCACCTGGAGTACTGTGTCCAATTCTGGATCCCCCAACATAATAAGAACATGGACCAGTTGGAGAGGGTCCATAGGAAGGCCATGAAGATGATAAGAGGGCTGGAGCACCTCTCCTGAGAGGACAGGCTGAGAGAGTTGGGGTTTTTCAGCCTGGAGAAGAGAAGGCTCTGGGAAGACCTTCTTGAGGTACTTCTTCCTCCAGTACCTCAAGGGGGCCTACAAGAAAGATGGGGAGAGGCTGTTCAGTAGGGCCTGTTGTGACAGGACTAGGGGTAATGATTTCGAAATAGAGGGAGGTAGATTTAGATTAGATATTAGGAAAAAAAAATTACAGTGAGGGTGGTAGAACACTGGAACAGGTTGCCCAGATAAGTGGTTGATGCCTCATCCCTGTAAACATTCAAGGTCAGGCTGCAGGAGGATCTGAGCAATCTGATCTAGCTGGGGATGTCCCTGGTTCTTGCAGTGGGGGGTTGGACTAGATGACCTTCCAATCCTAACCATTCTATGGTTCTATGATTCTATGATAAGACAGGAGAGGTCATTCAACAGTTACCATTTTGGGCAAAACAAACTTGACTTGGGGAAAACTAATTCAATCCATTAACAATAAACCTGAACTAGGAAAATGAGAGACAAAAAACCAAGATCTTACAAACAGCTTCCCCCCACCCCTCTGCTATTCCTAGGGTTAACTTCATTCCCAACTATCTCCAACTTCTCCCCGTGAGTGGCACAGGAGGGAGGGATAATGGGCATAGTGGTCAGTTCATCACATACTTTTTCTACCACTCCTTCCTCTACCACTCCCTTCCCTTCCCTTCCCTTCCCTTCCCTTCCCTTCCCTTCCCTTCCCTTCCCTTCCCTTCCCTTCCCTTCCCTTCCCTTCCCTTCCCTTCCCTTCCCTTCCCTTCCCTTCCCTTCCCGCGCCTTCCCGTGCCTTCCCACACCTTCCCTTTCAGCACCTTCCCTTCCCTTCCTGCACCTTCCCTTCCTGCACCTTCCCTTCCCTTCCCTTCCTGAATCTTCCCGCACCTTCCCTCTCTTCCTGCACTTTCCCTTCCTGCACCTTCTCTTCCTGCACCTTCCCTTCCCTTCCCTTCCTGCACCTTCCCTTCCCGCACCTTTCCTGCCCCTGATACACAAAATCAGCACAGTCTCACACTCAATTAAAAACAACCTCAACCCAGTCTTGAATCAATAACACAAACAGAAAAAGACAACATAAAATGTATGTATGCATAATTGAAGTATCTAAAAATAATATAATATGGTACATGTTCATGAAAAAAATGCGCCCTTGCGGCCCAGAACGCCAACCGCTTCCTGGGCTGCATCAAGAGAAGTGTGGCCAGCAGGTCGAGGGAGGTGATTTTCCCCCTCTACTCTGCTCTGGTGAGACCCCACCTGGAGTACTGTGTCCAGTTCTGGAGACCCCAACACAAGAAGGACATGGACCAGTTGGAGAAGGTCCAGAGAAGGGCCACAAAGATGATCAGAGGGCTGGAGCACCTCTCCTATGAGGACAGGCTGAGAGAGTTGGGGCTGTTCAGCCTGGAGAAGAGGAGGCTCCGGGGAGACCTGATAGCGGTCTTCCAGTACCTCAAGGGGGCCTACAAGAAAGATGGGGAGAGGCTGTTCAGTAGGGCCTGTTGTGATAGGACAAGGAGTAATGTTTTTAAAATAGAGGGGCGTAGATTTAGATTAGATATTAGGAAAAAATTTTTTACAATGAGGGTTGTAGAACACTGGAACAGGTTGCCCAGAGAGGTGGTGGAAGCCCCATCCCTGGAAACGTTCAAGGCCAGGCTGGATGAGGCTCTGAGCAACCTGACCTAGTCAGGGATGTCCCTGCTTCTTGCAGGGGGGTTGGACTAGATGACCTTTGAATGTCCCTTCCAACCCTAACCATTCTATGATTCTAAAAATTACAGTGAAAAGTTACATTGTCCTCTAAGATTGTAAATTAAGATCTAAGCTGAAAACTCTTAAAATAATAATTTCCAAGAAATTCATCTTAGTCTACATCATGACATCGAAGAAGTTTAGTACAACAAATAAAATAGACAGCAAGTGCAATAATTAGTGAGTTATTCTAGATAATGAAAATCAGAATTGTTCTGGAAACTGATTATTCCTACTTTTTTAGTTATAGAAGCTGTAGAGAATTTACATTTTATATAATGTACATGGTGTACTAAAATATACATTCAAAAATTTAAAAAAATGGTAATTAGTTGTGCATGTAGATCTCCAAACACACACACACACACACACAATCTTGTACCATATTTTAAAAACAAGTAATTTATTTGCATAACACAATATTTAGCACTGCTTAAATATTAGAAAGCAGTGCGCTATATTTTGTCAGAAAACTAACTACATAAACAACATATTTTCTTTAACTGTTTTTCAGTTAATTTCTTCAAAATAATACAGCCCTAAAATTAGAATCATAGAATCATAGAATCATAGAATAGTTTGGGTTGGAAGGGACTTCTAAAGGTCATCTAGTCACACTCCCTCCCCCTTCTCCCCGCCCCCGCAAGGAGCAGATCAGGTTGCTCAGGGCCCCATCCAACCTGGCCTTGAATGTTTCCAGGGATGGGGCATCAACCACTTATCTGGGCAGCCTGTTCCAGTGTTCCACCACCCTCACTGTAAAAATTTATTCAAGTCTGAATCTGCCTCCCTCTATTTCGAAACCATTACACCTCATCCTATCACAACAGGCACTGCTAAAGGGTTTCTTCACATCTTTCTTATAAGCACCTTTGAGGTACTGGAAGACTACTATAAGGTCTCCTCAGGGCCTTCTCTTCTCCAAGCTGAACAGCCCCAACTCTCTTAGCTTGTCCTCATAGAAGAGGTGCTCCAGCCCTCTTATCATCTTTGTGGTCCTCCTCTGGACCCTCTCCAACAGTGTCCTGCGCTCCTTATGTTTGGGGCTCCAGAACTGGACACAGTACTCCAGGTGGGGTCTCATGAGTGTGGAGTAGAGGGGCAGAATCACTTCCATTGATCTCCTTTTGATGCTCCTTTTGATGCAGCCCAGGATGTGATTGGCCTTCTGGGCTGTGAGCACACACTGCAGGCTCATGTTGAGCTTCTTATCCACCAGCACTCCTGAGTCATTCTCCTCAGGGCTTCTCTCAATCTATGCTCTGCCCAGTCTATATTTGTGCTTGAGATTGCCCTGATCCACGTGCAGGACCTTGCACTTGGCATTGAACTTCATAAGGCTTGTGCAGGCCCACCTCTCAAACCTCATGATGTTCAACACGTCCAAGTGCAAGGTCCTGCGCATGAGTCAAGGCAGGCTCAATAAAGTACATACATTCTCAGTAACTGTGCAAAATCAAACATCAAAGGATTAATAGTTTGCATTATATAGAAGCAAAATGTTTTCCCATCCAATCTATTATATATTTTTTGAGGAAATTATTGCAAGTGGTCTGTATTATATGTATATTGTCATGTTTGAGGCCTATTGTTTAAGTAAACTAAAACTAGATTGAAATAAAATGTTGAGTACAGAAAAATAAATCTAAAGTTAACATATCTGACAAAATATTGTATACTGCCTTGTGTAGAATAGCTACTACAATGCTATCAACCTAAATATTACTTTCTGACAGTTAATTCAGCTTTTATCAAAAATTGATAAAACATAGCAAGAAAGCATAGATATTTTTATTTCTTTTTTTTCTCTTTCTGTTTTGTACTAATGTAATTTACTTGAATGATCATTCAGATAATATTAAACTTTTTTAAATAAGAAAGTTTACAGGAAAACAAGCTCTCTGAAATTAATTTATTATAAAACCAATCACATTTATTCATACATTTATTTGTTATATTATTTTAGGTTAAGGTGGAGCAAACTCCAGGAATCATGTACATTTTTTGTGAGAAAATAATATCTTTTTAACTTTGAAACTAAGGTACATCTTCCAAGAAGCTTAACAGCCCAGTGTAGTCTGAAAAAAAAACCCATGTTTTTTCTAGTGTTTATCTATTCTGATCTGCTGGAAACTTTTTTCATGGATTGTTGGCACTTAGAAATTTTTACTGGAGCTATGACTAGAAGCACAATGCAGCTAAATGTTTTTTGTGTTGTATTTGTTTCTTTTACCTCTCATTCAATTGTTTAGAATATGAAAAGCCACTTTCCATGTTCTACTTGCTTTTTATTGATGCAGCTAATATGTGTGCAGGTAAATGGGACGGACTCATTTAATATCACATAAACATCTATGTGACCATTCTGACAAAGTTAGCTAAATGACAGTATTTAGATAACAAATTGTTATCTGATTTGTAGGTACAAACTACCAAGCCATTGTAGACAAAAAGCAAGAAAGATTTTTTGAAAGAAAAAAAAAACATTTTAAAACTTCTCCTTTTAAAGACTGAAATTTTGAAAAAGCAACAACAAAAGCATATTCTCATATTTTTTTTTTTCTTGCTAGATTTCTTCAAACTGGGGAAGAGTGGACAGCAGAACAACTTAAATGGCTTTGGAAGAAAAAGCATGAGTATTTTCTTTGTTTTTTTTTTTTTTCTTTTGGTTATAAAACCCACCAGAGAGTATCCTCTTCAAAATTCAATTCATCTTCTTGAATGCTAGTGTTTGCTTTGGGAGCTCTACATTATTGGATTGTACGGTACATGTTTGGAGCTATATATCTCCCTATCTCCCCAGTGTATTCACAGCTGAAGAGTCTGTGCATGAACCATTCTACCTAAAGGCACATATAACATTCACCTCAGACGGTCTTTTAAGTGAATGTCAGAGTTGAGGAATCTGCACAGACCTAAGAATACCTTTTTTTTTGGTAACCTGTTAGCTGTTTTGACAGAGCTAGATGAGACCATCTTAAAGAAGAAAAAAAAATGAGATCTTCAAATTATAAAAGTTATTTATTTTTAAGTCAGTACTTGAATAATATCCTGACCAAGAAGGAAGATGGTCAGATGTAAATAACTTAGTTTAATCAAGCTACAGTTTTATTAATGTAACTTATTTGGGAAAGATCTAAAACTATTTTGTAAAATATAGGTCTTATTTTTGTCTAAAATCATTCCACCTGGGAAAGTGCTGACATTAGTTCCCTTTTCTCTGCTGCTAGTCTCTGGCCTAAGACTCATATCTATCCATTCTCCCATTAAACCAGCAAATAAGAAGGGCAGAGATTGTTTTTCTCCCCTTATTCCCCCCCCCAACCCCAGTTTTTGATATATAGGCTTAATAATCTCGACAATCAATGTCCTATCACATTCCATCTTCCAGTGGAACTTCAAATTATGATATTTTTTGTTATATCTGAGTCATTCTGTGTATCTTGCAAAGCAATTCACAGGGTTGCTAGAATGATAAATCTAGCCACTGATGGATAAATTTTATTTTCCTTTATAAATATTTTTCTATATAAATTTATATGCACAAATGTTTACAAACATACAAAACTATAAAATTAAGCAGTCATAGGTAGTCCCCACTGACAAGCTATTACCATTCCATTGACCAGGTATCCTTGGAATATCAGGAAGGTGGAGGTTATATACTCCGAATTTGAGGATGCAGATCCTTTAAATTCAAGTTATTTGCAATTTGTTCTCAGTTTTCTTGTCTGTCTACCTTATAATGTTTCCTGTTCCTTGTATGAGGCTAGTAGCTTCTGTTCATCTCTCTTGAATGACTCAGTGAAACAGTGCAGTATGTTGTTGCAGGGGTTTTTTTTGTTAGTTTCTGGGTTGTTTTTTTTTAAAAAAAAAAATTGAAATCTAACATGTTTATTTGGACAAAGTGAGAGATTACATGGTAATAAAGTAGCAAGAAAGGTAATGCTGATATTGTCATCAAATTAGGTAACATCAAAGAAAAAGCAGAATCTTCATTCATTTTTAATTTTTGTTACTTTATTCTTCTAAAAATTGTTATATAATTTGATTATACTTAATTGCTGGGAAACTCAGTCAGATTTCATTAAAATGCTGGTTTTATTTCTATGTTACTATTCTTCTTGCAGGAACATGTAGTGTGCATTCAAATCACAATTTTTAAAAACTGCTAAGTAATTTCCAAAATTCTCTTGATTCGTACATATATGCTTATACATTAGAGTCAACAGATTAATCCATGCAATATATTAAGTTGTGTCAACTTAGAAACTCCTGACCTGCTCAACATGGACAGGGAAGGTGAAATAAATCACTACGCCTAAAGCACTTTGAGAAGTGAATCAATCTTCTCAAATCCCCAAGTAGACGAGCACAGTCACTATGTCTAACCAGAAAATTGATCGTATGCAAAGATGAAATGAGTGTCTGATTGACAGGAAAGGGTTTATACAGCTTCTCAAATGTCCTCAAGAAACAAAGGCTAATATGCAGATTTTTACAAGCATTTTCCCAAATGCTAGCAGGGGAAGGGAAAACCATGAAAGCACCAATACTTACTTACTGCAGTTCTAAATAGAGTAATTACTGCAGTTCTAAATAGAGTAATTACTTTGTCCATTGTAGATGCCTCGATGTCACATACTATTTCATTATGGAAGAGAACTAGCTACTATGTAGTATGTATATGAATTTGAAAAAAAAACTATTCTAGGTGCCTTTCTACTGTTGACTTTTGTAAGATTCATTACAGAATGAGTTCATAATGATTAACAGTGAGAGAAGCAAATCTTAACATCACAAATGTTGGGGATAAATATGACCCAGTTTTATAACCATTTGCTGACTTTTCAAATTTTGGATATGAAAAATGAATATGTAAATATCAGTCGTGGTTGGCAATAACAGCAATTTGAATATTTAGAGAAAATGCTCTTACTTGACAAATAAATAAATACTTTTAATTACAATGTCCAGTTTCCATGTTTTTTTAATGTTCCTTGGGTCAAGAACAGAATATCTGAATTATTTTTCACAGCTGTCTTTTCTCGGTGTTTAGGCCTGGACATCACCAACAAAAAACTTTTCTTTAAGTCTCTGTACTGTGTAGTATTCTCAGTTAAATGAGTGTGCCTATCTTTCTCTGATGTTCTGTGCAAAGTATATGTTTCAGTTTCCCATGACTACAGCAAACCCCAATCTATGTAGTATAGAACAATTTAGCACTCTATTTGGCATTATAAACAACGTGTCCAAGAAAACTGGCATACTCTCTAGCACCAATTAAGAGGTTAAAACTGCATCTTACTTCAGTAGTGACAGATGCTTTGTGCATATTGAGCTGCAGTAATCCCATGATATTTGAATAATTAGTATATTGAACTATTTATTTCATTGCAGTAGAGCTAATAATGTGGTCCATAACAAGGAATACTATGAAGATCTTCCTCTTGCTAAGTTAAAATTTTAAAACTTAAAAATCACATTAATACATGATGTTTTGTTAGGTTAGTATTACATAATTAAAAGTCACAGAAAAGTAACATGTTTGTTAAGTTGTTTAATGAATCAGGATAGAATTCAAGCACATGTTGTTCTGGACTGGAGCCTATTTTGTTTTCTCTGTAATGGACTGGAAGATGGCAAGCTGTTCCACTGAAAATGGTTGAAATGCATTTTAATTTTTTTTATAGAAGCTTAAATGAATTTCTCTATCAGGAAAAAATCACTATAGTTATTGTTATAGTTTAGCCCTACTTGGGACCAGACTATGTAGTCTCTCTCTCACTCCCCCCTGCCCCCACCCCTCCGAGAGAACAGGGGGAAATAATGTAAGAAAAAAAGGCTCGAGGTTTGAGATAAGGACAGGGAGAGATTCTTAAAGTTACTGTTATGGGCAAAACAGACTCGACTTGGGGAAAATTATTTATTTATTATTTAAACCAAAGCAGGATAATGAGAAAGAGAACAAGATAACCTGCCCACACCCCTCCCTCTTCCCATGTTTAACATTATATCTACCTCCTTCCCCCCTGCCCCGAGTGGCACATGGGGGAAGAGGTAATGGGGGTTGCGGTCAGTTCATCACTTGTCGCTTCATGCTGCTCCTTCCTCGTCGGGGGAAGAACTCCTCATATTCCTCCCCTGCTCCAGTGTGGGATCCCTCCCACAGGCTACAGTCCTTCATGAACTGCTCTGATGTGGATCATTTTTCCACGGGGTGCAGTCCTGCCCCGGCGTGGGGTCCTCCATGGGCTGCAGGTGGATCTCTGCTCCTCTGGGGACCTCCATGGGCTGCAGGAGGGAAGCCTGCTTCACCCTGGTCTGCACCACGGGCTGCAGGGGAATATCTGCCAGGAGCAATTTTACTCCTCCCCCTCCTTGTTCGCTGACCTTGGCATCTGCAGCTGTTTGTCTCACATGAAATTCTTCACAATCGGCTCAGGCAGACACCTCTCAGGTTCTCTTCACATCTCTCCACTTCTTGCAGCTGGGCTGAGCCGAGTTGGGCCCAGACGGCTGCCCGGCGGGAGGCCCGATGGTGAGGGCTGCCAGGTCCAAAAGGCTCATGCCTTCCCCTCTCTGCCCCCACTTCAGCTTCCTCACATCTTCTCTTCTCTTTTTTTTTTTTTTTCTGTTTTTCCCCTTCTTAAATACATTATCACAGAGGCATTATCAGGGAACATTCTGCTACCAATTGGCTTGGCCCTGGCCAGCAACGGGTCTGCCCTAAGCCTGGCTGAGTCTACAGAATAAAGGGGAAAAAACTTCTAGCAGCTTCTTACAGAAGCTGCCACCCTAGCCCCTCCTCACTAAATAAAACCGGGACATTCCACCCCTCACCTCTGCAAATTATTTATTTAAGAATTATAATTAATATACACATACATCAGCAAACAAACAAAAAAAGAATTCCCCACACCAAAATCAAAACAATATCCTCACAACACCAAAAGAAAATGGACAATTTACATGCAATTCACCACTTGTCCCTTGACCACAATTAGAACATATATTCCCCATAATCATTTCACTCTTTTATTGAGTTCAGTCCCTCTTTTGCCCTTTAACTGCTCCCAATTAATATCCTTATCCCACATTCCTCATACCCCACATTGGGTGCCAAAATAACTGTTGTAGTTTAGCCCCGCTCAGGACTAGACTACACAGTCTCTCTCTCACTGCCCCCTGCAGAGGGACCTTGACAGGCTGGACCAATGCGCTGAGGTTAATTGTATGAGGTTCAACAAGGCCAAGTGCTGGTCCTGTACTTCAGTAACAGTAACCCCATGTGATGCTACAGGCTTGGGGAAGAGTGGCTGGAAAACTATGTGGCAGAAAAAGATGTGGGGGTGCTGGTAGACAGCCGGCTGAACATGAGCTAGCAGTGTGCCCAGGTGGCCAAGAACGCCAACAGCATTCTGGCTTGTATCACGAGTAGCGTGGTCCGCAGGAGTAAGGAAGTGATCGTGCCCCTGTACTCGGCACTGCTGAGGCCACATCTGTTCAGTTTTGGGCCCTTCACTACAACAAGGACATTGAGGTGCTGGAGCATGTCCAGAGAAGGGCAACAAAGCTGGTAAATAGTCTGGAGAACAAGTCTTACGAGGAGCAACTGAGGGAACGGGTTATTTAGCCTGGATAAAAAGAGACTGAGGGAAGATCTTATCGCTCTCTATAACTACTTGAAAGGAGGTTGCATTGAGGTGGGTTTTGGTCTCTTCTCCCAAGTAACTAGTGACATTACAAGAGGAAAAGGCCTCAAGTGGCATCAGGAGAGGTTTAGATTGGATATTAGGAAAAATGTGTTTACTGAAAGAGTGATCAGGCATTGGAAGAGGCTGCCCAGGGAAGTGATGGAGTCACTATCCGTAGAGGTGTTCAAAAAAATATGTATATGTGGCACTTCAGAACATGGTTTAGTAGACATGGTGGTTGCATTGACAGTTGGACTATATCATCTTAGAGGTCTTTTCCAACCTCAGTTCTATGATTCTATATCTCATAATGCAATATATTCTACACAATCTTGTTACTATTGGTTTCTGTATTGTATTAGCTAGGATTCTTCACTGCGTATATCAAGTATCACTGAATTTCATGACAATGAATACATCTTTCTGGTTTTTTGTTTTGTTTTGTTTTATTTTTAATTTCTTAAGAATTGTGATATAGGTCCATCATCTTATCTGATCCATCATTTAATAATGAAATGCTGTGGATTTCTGTCTTTCAAATAAGAGTGTAAAACGGATATGTATGATTCCAAACTTCTGCATTTTAAAATAATTTAAAAATTTTACCAAGTTAAACTAGTATTTAGATATTTTAAATTTAGTTGTAAACATAGGAGTACTGAGAGACTTCAGGATTTTTTTTCTCTTGTTTGTTTGCTTATTTTGGTTTGTTGAGGATTTTTTACTTTTTATTCCTTTTTCTTTTCTGTATGTTTTGACTGCTTTGGAATTCTCAGCACACTATTATACAGGCACATTTGAGCTCAGGGGCTATTTCTGAATCTCCTACAGACAAATTCAGATTTGAATGCAGCTCTCTGGGCACCAGACGCATAATTTAGCAATCAGATTTTGTATTTGTTGCAGCATGACCTTAACATCTGTGTGCATAATGTCTGTTATATTTTGTACTTATTTTAATACCTAGCATTAGATACTTATATGAATCTAACATTGAAATCTCTGTAACCATCTCTAGTTTTCACTCTTATGCATATTAGTGGTTATTCACCATAAGTATTTTTATTATTGTCAGTAATCAAAGTTATAGATAGTTCTCTAATGTTAGGGGTTTTTTCCCCCAAAAGAATTTGTTTCAGCATTTATGCTCAGTTAGTACTGTCTAGATTTGTCCTTACATTAGGTGGATATATTTTCCTTAGGGCTTTCTTTTCAAGTAGAGGTAATACGTGCAGTTTAAACATTTGTGTGTGGATTGTTTCTGTTTATTTTCCTCCTTTGACCTGAAAAAATCTCTGCAAGATGCACTGACAAAGTGCAACTTGTAGTAGATCTTACTTGAATTAAACTTAAACCCAAGATTCACAAGAAGTAAGTGAGGACAGAACAGAGACCAAAGACTTATTCTACGAAGCAGAAATCTAACTCGCTTGACATGCAGTATCTTACTTGGGTGTCAACAGATGGTTTCAAACTGTAGCAAAGGTTGAATTTCTTTGACATTTGAAGCACAGTGGTCTTTAACATCTGCTGTCCCCTGATGTGTACTTGACAGCTCATTTCAGCAAGGGATACACAACATCATATAGACATTTCTTTTCCTGCTTGTACAGCTGGGAATAACCCGGCCCATGAAGGATAATACCTTTTAAAGTATTTGGATACACCATCATATTTTCTAGCTTCTTTTTTCAATTGTTTCAGCAACTTCTAGCATTTACTATTAGAGGTTTAATCTGCGAAAAAAAAAAATGTTTACACAATAGCATGTTCTTTTCCATAGCTCCAAAATAGTTGAACTAAATACTGATTTTCTTGTATAGATTTCAGTAATTTACAAGCAAATTGCTTCAACAGTAATATTGATGGAAGAAAATAATTCTGACAGAAAGTATTTTTAATATACCTTTTATTGAACCGTGTTTTTAATTCTATGCTATTGTTGCTGCTAGTTTAAAGGGGTTTTTTTTCTTCTTTTCATAAAATAAAAGTAGAATCTAAGTAAAAGGGAATACATTTAAGAAAACTTTAATAAGGTGAAGATACATTGACTTCATTACTTTGCTCCTTACTTCCTTTTCCTTGTCAAAATAAAAAGTCTCATCCCCCAAAGGGAGCTAGGTCAGTGAGTCGATATAAATGGAAGAACAGTACTATGTATTCACAAATTTCTGCAAGAAGCACATCTTAACTGTGAGATCTCAAGTTTCTTTGTTAAATGATGAGAACCCTCCCTCATGTTGGGTGTTCTTTTGTGGTTACCTTCAGCTGATTTAAGTCTCCTCTGCTATTTCCTGTCATCTCAACTTACTGACCCAACTGAAAACTCCCAATGATAGATTTTTTTTTCTAACTAATCAAGAATAAAACAAATACTAAAAATGAAGATTAGCAGATGTTACTTTCCACTGCTACCCTGATTTGCAATATTATCAATTTCCTTTCATCAATTTCCCTGTTCTGAGAATTGTCACTTCAGTTTGAGAATATTCAGTTTGTCTAAATTAACTGATTTTTATGACTTCTGTTCTTTATACTTTTTAGTGATCCTTCTCTAAAATGATAGGTGATAGCTTCTTTTTTACAGAAGCTGAACATACACAGCTGACGTAGGAACCCTATCAGGTTAAGAGAAATTTCTGGGTGTTTTTAGATATGAAGTCCGTACAAAAGCATCAAGTCTTTAAAAACACTTCCAAAGTCTCTTTTTTTTCTACTCTAGAACTAGCACCTAACACACTAAACTTGTTTACTTCAAGGCAAATTAATTTATGAATTTTCATAAGAAATTCGCCATGGCGGAAGACCTGTCTCCTAAAGGTGTTTTGTCATATCTCTCAGTCCTGTATAATTTGTCTTAGTCACCCTGGGTCATTTTGTATGGCACTAAACATCAGTGTGAGAGTAACTGAATTAAGTCAAAAGTACAACAAATGGAGGCTAAAAGCTGATGAATCTTATTGACAAGGGATTAAATACAATGGATACCTATTATATTCAAGGGATACCTAAAAACACAATAACATGAGCAACCTTCCACCCTTAACCATTATGTAATTTAAGAACACAGTGATAACTACTGTATTTAGATTATATTGTGCCCTGAAATATATGGCCTTACAGCTCTCTCACTTCTGAATGTGGTAAAGTTCCCCAAGTCTGATTTACTAGTAAAGACATAGCCCAAAAGAGCCTATATATTAATCAGTCTGTAGACTTTGTAGCACTGAATGTGTACAGAATATCTCCACATCGTATGTGTGATAGAGGAAACCTGCTCAGCATCTATTACTTGCTGATGGTAGACATCCATTCAATGCTAAGAACTGGGGCTTTGGCAGTGCAGGCCCATCCATTAAGAGAAAACTACTGCTCGTGTTGACTGACATGCATGATCTTTTTGTTAGTGCATAATTAAAAAAAAAAAATCTGATCTCTGCAACCATTCTTTGTCATAATACATAATATAAACATTTACTTTTGTCTGTATGGGGAAAAAAAAATCTTTCAAACACTGTCAGCTTTAATCCATGACTCTCTACCGTCTGTTGTTGAACACGCTGAATAAATATCTAGTTCCTATGTAGATACTTTTAGCAAATTTTAAATCTCACCTCTAACATTCCCTCAGAGACATTTTTTACAAATAAATACAAGACTTTTACTTTGTCATACCAGGCTTGCTTAGCTTTATTATTATCACATATAATCTTCAGGCATGCAATAAATCAGTTGTACTGTCTTTGAGCTTATTGTATCCGCATCAGATTTTCTGCCCTCAGGCTTTCAATCCTACCTTATACATTTTCTTATGTGGATGAATGAAGTTCATGAATTGATGCACTGTGTATTCCTCAGTCTCCAAATAAGTTTCTATAAACTATGTTTTTAATGTTTAGGGTTTTAAAATGTGAGTATCATAAAATTGTAAATAAAATTTTGAGTCTGTTTTATTAATTTCTTTTTTTTTTCAGGACAATACTACTGCAAATTGTAGCAAAATTATCCCTAGATGGTAAAGAGCCTTAAAAATGGGAAACAACATAGCTGTTAATTAAATATTTAAATATCAATTTTTTTTTAATTTTGTATTAAAAAATACTATTTATTTTGTATTAAGTGTTTAAACATTTTTTTTAATGAGCTACAAATCAACAATTCATTAACTATAAGACTGACTTAAAGCATGTAAAAAAAAAAAAACCTTGATAATGAAGAGCTTAGACCGTTAGATGACGAAGAAAACCACTGTGATTTGGAAACTAACAGCTCTTGCTCTCATGCTGTTCTGTTTCTGCTGAAGGGCAGTGTATGTACATAGGTGAAATATTCATATGTGGACATATATGTTCATGCCTCACCTACCTCCCATGTTAAATTGCCCTCAGTGATTGGGAGTATTCAGGGAGTAAACTCTTTCTCTGCAAACTTCCCACAAACTTCTAATGTCTCTTTGACACTAAAGAACTTATTCATTGCGCACATTTATTTTACCCTTCTGGGAGTCTATGGGGCTGGATTTCCTCCCTAATGTATTCCTGTATTCTAACACTGTAGTCTTACAGTGTTAGAATGATGCCATACTTTAATGTGTATGTGGTCAATAGGTAGTAAAAGTCACTACATCAGAATAACACATTTTCTGACTCATGTAATTTAACAAAGAGACAGAAACTTTTAGTATTTCTAAATATGAATTAAAATGGCATCATGATTGGCAGCAGCAACATAATACCATGAATCACATCACACATTTAGCAGATACATTAAGTTGTTTGAAATCATCAAATGGTTTTGATCATGAATGTAATAGTGGGCTCCTGTGACAAGTCCTTAGATAATTTAAGATTGTATGTCTTGTCATTATCTCTTAGTGCCTAACTCTTGAATTGGAGAAGTGAAATGAAGGAAATTCTTCTAATGCACATTTCTAATAGGATAGGATGTGCTTTTTCTGACATACTTATCTTTTTATCCAAGTAGGTTTCTCAGAAATGGTGAGTAGATTTAATCCATTAAACTGTTTGGTTTTTTTTTTTAGTATCTGATGATTAAAAACAAATTTCCAGTTTGCTCTTGTCCTTTTTACTTAGTAATAAAAGTAGCTTTTATTATTATTATTTTAATTTATTACACTTGATTTTCAGAAAACCTTTTAGGTTTTCCTGAGATTTTGTGAATAAAAAAAAATAAATTAAAATATTATCTTCTTCCTTAAAAGATTAAAGATAATGTGGAAGCGATATCACCTTTCTATCATCATGGAATTACTCCATATCTTAGAGTGCGAACAGAAATATTACCCATAAGACTTTTTAATTTTTTTTTTTTCCTTTAAAAGAAAGGGGGGAAAATTATACTCCACTAAACTAGCCTATAGTGTATTGTTTGCAGTCAAAACTACCCTCAGTGTTTGATAGGTAAATCATTGAGCAAACAGCTGAGCTCAAAGGTATGCACAGAACTAGTAAAATCAACAGAAAAATTAATCTGCTTGTAGGTCAAATGTTCAGAAAGTACTTACCAATGTTGCACGTAGAGTAGATTAGTAATGCAGGTCTACTAGCCTATGTAGGCTAAGATTAGATAAAGTTTATCTATCTGAAGTTAGTTGACATAATCTTGTCTTACATATGTAAATGTACAGACTGCTAACTGTAGTTTGTTCATGAAGTTAGTTATGAGGGAAGAAATAGAAAGTCTCAGATAACTAATGCCCAGATCTGCACAACAAAAGCAGACACAACCAAGAATACTGTTGACAGGCCATGGCAAATGACACATTCTGCATATAATAAATTGCTCTTTTCCAGTTTTATTATTTATAAACTTTAGGGAATAAACCAGACAAGAAAGAATAAAACTGGAGAACCCAAAAAATGGTAAAATCGGCTAGAACTTCTGTTTGAAAGATATGCCACTGCCATCCTCCATCATTGAACTATATTCCTGTTTCTTACTCGTATGCGCTAAACAGTAGTCACTGAAACGAAGTTGAAAAATTAGTAACACTACAGCCATGGCTCTAGTAATGTCTCTGAGCGATATCACTGGCTTTTGAACTGTGCTTTAGACATAGCTTGACCGCAGGCATGGAACATAAGAGAGTTCTGTAAAAAAAAATCACATTATTACTGCCAAAATGCATTATGTAGTCTAGTCTATAGATGACGTATTTAGTCAGTCACAGGTATTTTGATTATCTCCCTGTGAGGGAGGGTAGGGCTTAGAACTACCGTATCAGAAAACTAGCACATCAGTATTGTCATAAAATTCCAGAATGTCTTTCTTACTAGAACAATTACAAGTCACAATAGTCACAGGAATTAGTTTAAAAATACAAATATAATTAAATAATGACTGTTTATAATATCTAAATAATGGTTTAGAACTGTTTTCCTGCAGTCTAACTTAAGCAGCTCTCATCTATTAAATTATCTCTGCCATGATTTATTATGTAAAAATAAATCTTTTTAAACTTTTTTTTTTTCTGAATCCATGACAGAAGTGAGTTGCAGGGGGAAAAAAAAAAAAAGTGAAAACACTGCGTAAATTAAATGAAGGATTAGTGTGTCAAGTTTGTACAAACAAAGCACAACAAAAAATACATTACCTGGATCTACAGTTTGCCTACAGAATAAATTGCATGTTAGTTTTAAGGTCCACTTTTGACAAAGTTGCAAAATGAACTAATTTACAAGAGTTTAAATTTTCCTGTTGTAAGTCATTCTAATCCAATCTTTGTTATCTTTTTCTTACTAGGGAATTTTGAAAGAGTGGTAGGAGGTAGACAAATGAAAATGACAGGCACACAACATGATTTAATGTTTAGTGGATGATGCTCCTGCATTTGGAAATCTAAAATGAGATTGCATGTGGTAAGATTCATGAATGCAAGAGCAGGCTATTAAAACAATTTTTTTTGTCCCCCGAAATTAAATTTTCAGACTGTTTCTTTTTTTTTTTTAAAGATCATTTTTTGTGCATAAGGCATCCTAAACTAGAAGTGAATTTATGAAAAAAATGAAACATTGTGAATTCAGGAAACAAAAAAAAAAGGAGATGTAATTCTGAAAGCACTCATCTTTAAATCTTACAAGTCCCTTACTATTATATTCATATTACATATATTATGTAAAACCAAAAGCAAGAGTTGTGACTCCACTAAGTATGATAAAGGAGACTACTACAAGTATTTACACAAAAGAGTGTTTGTGTTTCAGAAGGATGTAGCGATGGTGCAAGTACTTTCTCCTTGAGTAGTTCCACTACTGAAATGATCTTGCAGGGAGAGTGAGACTTTGAGGAAAGATAGTTAAGGGATATAATACCTCTGGTTAGAATCATTCTGTTTCATTGCTTTTCATGGAAACTTTTTCCTAACATCCCCCCTTGCTTGCATGACTGCAGCAAGACTTCATTCCAGCAATGAAAAAATATGTTTTTTACATCACTTAGATATTTCTTAAAGTAATAGAGATAGACATAGGATTAAAAAAAAAAAAAAGTGCACAATGAGCAGGATGTATTTCCTTCAGTTTATTTTACTATTCTGTTGATGTGCCCTTTAGCACAAATACTGGTTTCATAATACACGTTTCACATGTATTTCATATAGTTTTCACCTCATCTTAAATGATTTTCATTAAAATGTTGACCTGACCTTGTCCTTTTGGACTTGTGTGATCTAACTATCACAGCATAAGAAATAAAAAATTACTGAAATGGTAATAAAGAATTTGGTTTCATCTATGCACTATAGATTATCGTTTAGCTTCCATTTCCTTTCCTCTTTCCTGCTTGAGTGCCCTATAATGACAAAAAAATGCAGTCATAAGTCAAAAATAGACCATAAACGCCTAGAACATTAGAAGATTATGTATTATGAAAACTTTATGCTGCTTATCTCAGTAGAGAAAGACTAAAGGAAAAAGGACTATATAATAATTCATATATATTGTATGTTCCATCTGCTAGTTATTTGGTATTGTTTAATTGATGAGTCTAATGAGTTAACTCTAGAAGAAGCTGACAGCATATGCAGAAGGGAGACAGTGAGCTGATTCCAGCTGTTCCAACAAATACCTGAGATAATGCAGTAAACTAAATGCTTTGAAGTCTATCCTTGCCCTCCTGCTGAGCTGTCAAACTGGTTTGATCAAGCTCCAGTCACAGGTGCAAACAGAAAGATTTTCATTAACTTTATAAAGGGATACACTTCCTAAAGCTGGACTCAAATCTTAGCCGAAACCAAACTTCCACACCTGAGATCTTCAGGTAATTTTGGTCTCTGTAAGTGTTCAAGTGTTCAGGTAAGACAGATACATGATATATATATTTTTTTTTTATATTGGAACTTCTTTTTTAGCTGTTATTCCCATTTTAAATTCAAATAATTTCTTTTATTTGGCAAATATTGTTTCAGATCACTGTATTAACCAATACATTACAGCTCTGAGAAAGCTTGCAGGCCTTAAATCTATTTAGACCAATTCACTAATCACATAAAATTCAGAAAAAGGATTAGGTCAAAGACAACATGCTATTCCACTCTTCTGCAGGTCCTGACTCAGGTTACAGTTCAAAAATACAACTAGATCTGATATCATGACAAGGATGACCTGCATGCGAATACATAATGAAACAGGGAATCATGTCAGTAAATAGAAGAATATTGTTCTAGCTATACACAGACTTGTGTATAAATTACTGATTCACTGAAAGAAAATTTCAGGCACTAGGAGAACCCTATTAAAATTGTACACCATATAAAAACATAATTAATATGTGCCATGAAGATTTATTCCAGAAAACTACTTCCTATTTTTATTTCTTTTAAAAATCTTTACTACTTAAAAATTCTTAAAATACACCTGTAGTTCTCAGATGGTTGCTTGCATAGCAGTTTTTAACTGTTTAGTAGTGTAACACTGAGCCTGTGAACACATCATTTGGTGTCTTTTTCTTGCCTAATTTAACTTTGAGAGAAAGCTACAAGGGCAGAATCTATTTGGTGTCAGTGGGATTCATCTAATGAAGAACAGACATCTAAAGTAGAAATGTTTATGTCTCAAATAATCATTCCAGACTCCTTTCATAGTTAATAATGTAAAAAAACCAAAACAAAACACTTGTAGGGTATGATTTATACTTGTAGAGTATGATTTATTTTATTCCAATGTAGCCATACAAAGTAAGACAGAAGAATTCCATGTAATTGTCCAAGAGGAAGATATGTGCTCTTGTCCCTCCAGTTGCTGGCACATAAAGTTTGCAGCACTCACAGATGGGATAAATTGCACAGAAAGATATTTAAGAAAGGATTTAATGAGAAGATAGGGTAGATCACAGTGATCAGGTGTAGGGCTCAGTCACGTGAGCACACTGGTGCCTGCTTGTGAAAGACCAGCAGTTTATATCCTTCCTCTTCCCTATTTTCCCACACTTGTTCCTCCTTGATCTGCTCTGATCCCCCCTTTCCCCACCTCTGGTCCTCCCCTTAAACAGCCCAGTAGTAGGTTTTGCACAGTTGCACAAGTCCTTCTGGTGGCCCATAATAAGTGTTGCAAAGTCCCACAGGGACCTCTCCAGTATCCCATAATATTCTATATTCTATAATATGCTAGTCTTCCTTCCCCTTTCTTTTTCTTTTTTTTTTCTTTTTTTTTTTTTCAGTTACAAAGTTCAGGTCAACTCCCTTCAAGGCTATGCCTGAGTTTTTTTCTTAATGGCCCATCAATCAGGTGGTGAAGAGTTCTGGTCTTTGTTACTGGCTCTGTTACCACCTGCTCCTCAGATTTCTGTGTCTGTATATTCTCAAAATCTTTCTCTACACCTGTTACCCTCTTAGCCTCTTGTATCTATATGATGTTTTCTTTCCATATGCAAATTTCAAATTAGTTCTTTATACAATGACATTAATGCTTCCTTATCTGTATTAGGAATGTGTTACTATAGGAACACATTTTTCTTAAAAAAAAAAAGGTATCTGAAGTATCTTTTTTATGTATCATAAACTTTCATAAACATATGCATTGATATGCATCGCCCATTTCTTCTGTTCTTATCACAGCTTACAAGTCCCCATTTATGTCTTGTTGTCTTTCTCTGTGTTTATTTTGATTCTCTTAACATTTAATGTGTAATAGCTTGCAGTTCTACATGCAATTAACTTGCGTGCTTCTGCTGCTGTACAATTGCAAATCCAATTGGATGTAAAGACTAAGGATGGAAGACAAGGCTCTATACATCTTTCCTCAGTTTAAAAAGGGCAAAGACTCCTGTGAATTCCCTGAATTTATTCATTCACTGGAGTTGAGCTTTCCCAACTATCTGACATCTGCCCTATACCTTGGGGGAAAAAAAAAAAAAAAGAAAGAAAACAATACATTTCAAAAGACAAACTGTCTTTGTTCTGTAACAAGTAAGGAGTGATATATCACACTGAAGGCTCAAAGGGCCACTTTGTATACCAAGCAAGTTTTGCTTACATAACAGTGTATAATCTGTCTTTGACTCAAGGCACCTTTAATCAGAATTCAACCCAGCCTTACTGTTTCATCTTCAAAATGCCGTTTAGTACTAAAAGCTGTTGGAGAAAATATCACCATCCAATAAACTTAGTGTCATCCTCCTTCACAAAACATAAATTGACAATTTTGCATTTAAAACAGTGTACATAACTTCAGTTGCAAGTTAGATTATTCAGATTTTTTTTTTTTTTTATTACTTGAGTTTAACAACTTCTCAGTTACAGAACTAGAGCAAATTCAGTAAGAACAATCTTCTTACACTTGGTCAGGATACTAGTGTGTTTTTTTTCTTTTTCAAAGCTGTAGTATGTATATGCAGATAGAGAAGACATTAAATGCTTGGGTTTTAGATTTCAATGAAATGGATTTGTATCTGTGTGAGACCAAAATATGATCCTTTAGAACCAAAAAAAAAAGTGAGTGAAAAGAAAACATCTTGGACCACAGGATCTGGACAGGCATGAAGTTATGAAAGAGTCCATAAAGGGATATGAAACGAATTCAAAAGGTTGCTATTTAATGAATGAAAAATAGATTTGAGTGACTATAAGTGGGAAAATTACAATAATTTAATTGAAAATGAAGATATTTTAAAGTCTAATTTAATGCATATTTCCCACATTCGTAAGCGAAAGCATAGTGAAGTGAAAATGCTAAGTATGAAATCAGACATTTTGTTGCTAAACAATATAAAACATACTCTGTATTTGTATATTATAATTATATTCTGAACCTTTTGATGCAGTATTATACTGAAATAGTGTTGTTAATCAGGATTAGATAACATCCAAGGAGGTTGACAGACAAGCAGATAAACTGAGATTGCTATATTAGTAAATCATACTCTATGTATTAAAGAGATTCCTTCATTATCCTTTTGTAAATCTAGGCAGGAGGTAGTCAGCCAAGAAAAGATCTGAATTATAAAGGATGTTCAGCAATTTTTCAGAGTATTTTCTAATAAGCAGGAATAGAACCACTTAGCAAATTGGAAAGTTTTTTTGCTTTTGTTTCAAAAAGTTATGTACTTAACATTGACAGTAAGAGTAAGACTAGGCGTACAACACCTAAGCTTTAAAATTAACTTATATTGTTGAAAAACTTAACAAAGAAATCTAAATATACTCTTTTTTTTTTTCAGAAACACTGTCTTTTAGTTTAGTCTCATACACTCTAAAGTTCAAAATAAGTATTAAAAAAATATTATTTTTTCTTCATCTTCAAAATGAATTGGATAAACAGTAATTTGGAAATAGACAAATTGTCTTGTACTGAACAAATATAGAAAGAAATAACTTGTGTTTATTGGTGGGAGGCCCATATATGTTAATTTGAATAAAGGTTGAATGGTGTCTCATAAAGCAGTTCCAACATGATTTTCATTGTTATGGTAATCTTTTCAGAGGACAAAATACTTTTTCTGAAGAAATTTCACTACAAAATCAAATAGAATTCATACCATTTATAGTTCACATAATAAAATATAGTCAGTAACTTATTATGTAAGCAGAAATGTCTAATATATGGTCAGAAACTAATTAGAAATAGAATATTTGTTCCAGTAGAAGCTCTCTATTGCAGTGATTCAGCTTCCTTTTTAATCAATGTGCTAAATTAAGAAGTCTTTAAAATATTTCATACTGAGGTGCCACTACGTAGTTTATGTTAATGTAAAAATAAAAATGATTTGAAGGAAAGGGTTTTAAAAGTTTAATAACCTATATTTAAAAGGCTAGTAATTTTTATTACTTGCATCAATTTCAGAGTTAAGGCATGTACTGCAATTATTTATATGGTGCATATCAGTGATACTTCAAATACTGTCACCAAGGTCTCTAAAATGTTAAAAAATATTTTTAGTACATTCAGGATCAGGAGTTTTATAATCCTGCTTCTCTAAGCTTAAAGGATAAAAAAATCCCCTACTGATATTGCCTACAAATAGGAAATGACCAGGTGGTGAATAATTTCCTTAGGAAGCTGTGCTGCCAAAAACAAAAAAAAAACAAAAACAAAAACAACCCTTAAGTGTCAACCTTTTAACTGTTTTGATGCAAACTGTAATAATGTCTTAGCTATCGTTTGCAAAAAGCTTAGGCAAATATCCTTCTTCATATTATTTACATTGCTGCATCAGTCCCTTTTACTATTGAAATGATATTTATGCAATTAAAAGCCAAGTTTTTCTTTTGCATTTTACCTTTGCTAACTCCTCCAAGTCCAAAATAAAATATGAGTGTATGTCATTATAACAAAACCTAGTAAAGTCACAAAGAGGAATATGCTCATTGTGGTTTGTAATAATTGTCAAGGCTCTGAGGACACTAACAGCCCTGCCTGTCCCTACCTAGCCTCCATGAGGCTCTCCCCACCCTGGCCAAGACTCAAGACCCCATTTTAGCCCCCCTGGGGCCATCATCCCCTGCCCTAGAGATGCAGCAGCATAGTGGGTCTTCAGCTCCTCACAGCCCTACCCTGCCTGGCCATGGGTCCCACCGAGTTCAGGTTACCCATGAGCCCATGTCCCAGCCTGGGAACCTGTCCCCATCCCCATGGAGATCCCCAGTGCCCGGGGCTGGACTTGCCTCTGGTGCTCTCTGGCTGTCCTATTCTTTTTTGACATATAAGGATAGAGTAGGCATTTGGTCAGGAAGTAGGACTGGACCTAGAACCCTTCTGATGCATCAGTTATGTTGTGAAAATTTTTCATAGAATTTGGAATCCATTTATCGATCACTAAAGTATCTATATGGTTGCAGATCTATGTATATACTACTCCTTTATGACTTCATGGAACTGCTCATGTGTATCTTGAAAGCTGTGAAAACATCTCCTCAGTTTACACTGAAGGTAAACTGGCTCCTCAGTAAACTGGCTGACTAAAAATTGCAGAAAAGCACTTAAAAGCTGACTTTGTTGCCTTCATCTCATATAAACTGCCTATGTTGCATTTTCTGATAATGTCTGCATCCATGTCCTTAAACGTTTTAGAAAGCAAATGATATCATGCTTTTTTTTTTTTTGTCTACTAAAAGGGACTATGCATTGCATAGTTACCTCACATGAAAACCTTTTCTGATTTATAACTTCTGATCAATTTTAGCACAATGCCACATCTTCAGTCATCCTGGGTTGATTTTGCAAGCACAACACAAATACCGTAATCCCCAACTAAGTACCAGTAATTCTTCAGTGTCTATTGAAATTCAGCAACAGAAAGTAGGTACTAAGTTGAAGTGTTTGTAAAGATCTCCGACTCAGTGTTGCGAGCTCGGAACTGGCTATTTCTTGCCTAATGGGAATTACCATGATTTGAAAAGCAGGTCTTGAGTTAGAAGTATGCAAATCAATTTCTTCTCTAGTTGCCACATTTTTCAAATTAAATCCTTGCTTTCTTGTTAGAATTCTCACAATAAAAATCCAAAAAAAAAATCCAGAACAAACAAACAAACAAACTACCAAACACACACACACAAAAAAACCAACTACAAAACAAAATAAAGGGAAACTACAAAATATCTAGCCATTTGAGCCTTAGGATATCTTTTTTTTTTGGGGGGGAGAAGAATATGACAGTTCAAAACCTCCTAAGAACAACTTTAAATGTAGAGACATACAATAGGCTACAATATTTTTAAAGTGTTCATGATTTCTTTTTTTTTTTTTGCGTAGCTAAAAAGGATGATGTCTTTGAAACTACTAGAAATAATAAAAATCTTATTCCTTGTGTCTTCCAATTGTGTCATCTTGGCATGTTCTTCTCTTAAAGGGTTCATAACTTTCAAAATGGCTCTCAAAGTAAATATATGATAGATATCTTTGTCAAGAAAAGCAGCTTGATTCCATATTCCAGTTACTATAGGTCAGCATCTATGGTCCCTGGATGCCTGGGACCATAAGGGCTCTCTCAGCAGTCCCAGGGAACAGGTTGGCTGTATAAACAGCACCAAACCAGCACATGCAGAAAAAGAGAAGCCCTGCTGCTTCATTATTTTTCCTGCAGCTGTATGGGCTGTCTCGTGCCTCACTTATAGTTTTATAGGGAGTAATCATATTGAGAACACCTGGGGTGACATGTAATTACAGCATGATTGTGTGGAAAAATGTGGGTCTATTCAAATTTCTCAGGGGCTATAGACAGCTGGTTCCTTTTAATTCCTACAACAGCATGTGTTCTGTAACAGCTGGAGATGTGTTTTTCTATTCAGCCTCATTTGATGGATTGATCATGAGGCAGGTGATCAGCAATTTCTAAAGTGTAATTCAAACTCTGCCACTAACTTGCTGTTAGCCTTGGGCAAACCGGTTAGGGTCAGATCCAACTGAAGTATTTTAACACCTAAAGAATGGCCTAGGTAGAATATAGACATTTGTGTCCAGAACTGCAGTTTTGAAGTCCAAGTTAATCTTGTCTAGCTTCAGAAACATTCTAGTACATAAACTATAGGGAATTGCTGTTTGTTATAACTCTGTCCTAAAGTTCTAGAGATAATTATTCATAGTTTATCTGCAATCTTTGATCCTTTTTATTTTATATTTGAGGGTGATCAGCAGACAAAAGAAATTGCTGGACTTGCTGAGGTATCAGTCCCATTGAACTCTTGAATTCTAATACTCCAATGGAAAAAAAAAAAGAAAACGCTTGGTTTCTTTTGAAATATGACTACAGGAAAAACCTATTTTAAACAATTTTTATCCATAATTGGTTCTTTTTTCTACCTGGGGAATGGAGTTGCATATCATCCTTTCACTTTCCTTCCCTCTCCACTCTGAAAAACCAAAGGCATGCCCTATCCATCAGATTATAGGCTTACTGAAAATAATTCAAGGTTTTCCAATCCACAGAGCAAGAAAAATTGGATATGATTAGAACTTAGTATTTTTCTTTTTAATGAGAACCTCAGACTCTCTTCTTTGACACTAAAAGTTCCATATTTATTTTATTCAATGACTACTTAATATCAAAAGCCCAAATATAGTCATCAAAACTTAATATCTCTTCTTCCCAGTCCATGCCTGAATCACTTTAGCTACTAAATCATATTATCTCAGGTCTTGTAAGTATTGAATTTTTTTCCTAATTTTTATATTGTGAACAGATTTTACAGAAAGGGAAAATGTTTTCTTCCTCTTCTTCCTCCAGCATGGGAAATGAGAGCTTGAACCTGTGTTGGATAAAGAAGACAATGAACATGGATGTTTTTTTTTTTTCCAATATATGTTGTAAAGGAAGTCCAGGAGCTGAGCAACATAGTGTGCTACTGCAGGTTTATAACCTTAACAGTGCAATCCTGTTTCATATGACTAAAGTAGTATGTTGCATTGTTTATCTTCTAGACAGTAAAGTCATTTAGGGAGAGGTCTAAAAATCCCACATAAGCATGTTTACATTTATGAGCACAGAGCAAACAAAATAGTTCACAAAATTAAAAAAAAAAAAGAACAAAAGAAAACAACAACAAAACACTGAATAGCAGCTGTCCTCCAAAGGCGTGAATGTTTTGGGTTATGGTGTTGCTGAATCTTTTTTATAACTCTATCCTAGACATATCGAGACATATTGCCATTTCAGCAGGGCTGAACTTGTTGATGCCTATTTTATCCTTAAGTGGGTTACGAATTTAAAAATTATATATCAGTATGTTCATATTCCGTTGAGACCACAATCCAGTATATGCATTCACCCAACAAAGGCACACCTAAATCATAGAAAGAAAGAAATTGAGTGTGAGGTGTAATAGCCGAAGACATTTTCGGCATAAAATTCAGCGGCAGAGGAGCAAGTGATACTGCTCACTAACATATGCTGTTTGCTTCAGTGGCTATCCAGGAGACAGAGGACTTGAGTTAAAGGGTTATTTCAATTGAAAGAATTTCAAATATAGCTGAGGGAAGTGAAGGTGGAAGTGAGAGCTGACTACTCCTTCTATTGAAGCAGTACAAGACCTCAGAAGCTTAAAGGCAGATGAATCTTCTGTAAAGACCAGGGAGATGACTACTTACTGTGGAAAAGGCAGACCTTTGTCCTTGCCTCTGCACTGCCATTTTACATTCCAAGGGAACTTTCTACAACTGCTGAGTGGTATTTGCCACATTACCAACTTTACTTAATTTTCATTCAGGTCTTTTCCCTATGACCCTGATCAAATATTTAAACATCTCAGCTACATATGTTGAAGTCACAAAGTGAATGTTTTACCTTGAGCCTGATAGTGTCACTTTATTTCCTAAAGTATTCAGATTGTTCTCTTTCACCTAAGATAATGCTTGGTGCTAAACAAAAGTTGTGGTATTTTTTTTTGCTGTTGTTTGCTTGCTTGCACTTCCAGGAGGCAACATCCTTGCTTAGAATTTAACTCTGTATTAGAAACTAAGAACCGACACCTTTATCCACAAAGTCCGCATTGAGAAAAGTTTTGAGACATTCAGCTCCTGATGTCTAATGTTACTCTAGTGTCATGTTTTGTTATTACCTTAAGCTAACCAGCATATGTGTGTGTGTGTGTGTCTGTGTGTGTGTGTATATATGTATTAAAAAAAAAAAAAATCTAGGATTTTTGGTAAAATTGTGTTGGCAGAGATAATTACTAGGGTAACACAGAGTTGCTTCACATTAGTGTTTGGAGGTTTTATTTTAGTTTTCACAATCAATCAAAGTGTCTTTTCAAGTCTCCACAGAACTCATCAATCACATCAGTACCATTTGCTGCTGAAGTAGGGTAAACCTTTGTGACTGACACACCAAATAGGTTTGTTTGAAGGTGAATGGTAATGAGCATGATGCTTAGAAAGTTGTGTACAAAAACACATATCCTTGGATGTGACAGACACAGTTGCATTCCAGAAAGAAAAGTAACTACTACCATGGCCTCAGGATGCTCCATAGAGTTGACTTTTTGGTCTTTACATCTTTCCAGTTCTTTGATGACTACAGAAAGTTTCCCTCCATAAACACTCTTGAGCATCAAGGTTGATATGATTATGTGTGAACAGATAGTTCATGTTGATGAAAACTCAGTAACAACAGTAATATTTTTCTTTTAAAAAAAAACAATCCTGTAAATGAAATGGTTTTGAAATAGTCTTTTAAAAGGAAGAAACAGAATGCAAAGAACTCTCACCATCACTCCTCCAAATGAAGTTATGCCTTGATTCAGCTTTGTGTTTCTAGTTAAAGTATGTATGCCTTCTGAATAACTTAGAGAAAAATGGTTTTCTCCTAGATGTTCAGAATTTGCCCCCATACTATTTTCTGCTGGACATTTGGATGGCTAGTCTAAGTTCAGTCAATAGTATATTCCCTATCACCTTATCCTTTTATCCCTTTAAATTGAAAGTAAAGAAATCAAAAGCATCTTGTAGCATTAAGTATACGCATTAAGGTATTGTATTTAAATCAATATTAAACCAAAACTGAATAACTTAACAAAAATTATTGTCTAAGTTTCAGACTGAAGACTTCTTCAGAGTTGAGTTCTACATTGATTAGGATAGTTCTATAATATTTAATAAAATTAATGGTGACATTTATGCAAAAAAAAAAAAGAAATGTATTTTATTAGTAGTTAATATTGCTATTTGGAACATTAAATTAATTCTGCAAATGCATCTGTAAGTTACATATTCAGCCCCTGTCAAACTTTAAAACACTTATTGTTATGGAGAAATTAAAAAAAAACTGTTTACATGCCATTTAACAAGAACAGTTCTCTTCGATTAGGAGTTATGTGTAGACATAAAGAAGTTCATGCTAGTAATCTCCATAGAGAAAATAATAATCCTTTCTAATGTGCTGTGAATGCTACGTTGAAGTTAAATGAACTATTTATTGTATTACAACTGTCCTGAATTCATCCTGTCAATTACATTTTTTTCTGCTCTTCAGATTGATTGATAGATAGATTGTACTATATAAAAATCTACAGAAACACTTGACGAAACTAACAGCGTGATGAAGCAGATAAAATAGTGAAAATTTCTAGATAGAAAAATATCTTGAATTTACACAGCAAAATTAATGAAAAAGTGGAGACAATTTTTTTTCCCCTGAATTTCTGAAATGCTAGTAATTCTATCTTTTCCAGTTAAGAACAAGGAGTGAGCAGAAATAAAATATCTCTATTTTTAAACTATTGTATTTTCAAGTAGTGCATTCATAACCTTTATAACTTTCACTCAAAATCAAGAGAAGTCTTGAACAATATTTCCATAATTTTACTTTGATAAGTAATTAACCCATAGTTGCTTCCAAAACAAAAATACTTGATGTGGGTGTCACAGGCAAGACAGAATAATTGACAACCCATAGCGGATTCGGATAACGGGGTGTATTTAAGAACCAACAAGATTACAGCTTTGACCCTGCTTATTTGCCTGGCACACTCACTCACTAGGCCACAGAATTGTGTTTGTTAGGTCTCAGCTTCCATTTGCTGCAGGAAGGTTGCTGTCATGTAGGTATATGCAGTGCTGCTGGTCACACCACCAAGCACCCTGAGCAAGCCTTGACTTCTGTATCCATGCATCTCTCTGATTTCTGGGATCTTTTCTCTAGATCTACTTCTTGTTTTTGGGAATCCTTCTTTTTTGACCCCAAATCCCTTTTTTTTTTTTTTTCTAGTCTAAATAGTTAATGTACAGAAGTATGATGTGTCATTGTCGTAGTTCAGCCCCGATTGGGACCAGACTACGCAGTCTCTCTCTCACTCCCCACACCTTCCGAGAGAATAGGAGGAGATGATATAAGAAAAACAGCTCAAGGTTTGAAATAAGGGCAGGGAGAAATCCTTAAAGTTACCGTTACGGGCAAAACAGACTCGACTTGGGGAAAACTATTCATTTATTACTAAAAACAGCAGGGTAATGAGACAGCGAACAAGATAACCTTCTCCCACGCCTCCCTCTTCCCAAGCTTAACATTATCTCTACTATCTCCCCTCCCAAGCAGCACGGGAGGGAAAAAAGGGAATGGGGGTTGCGGTCAGTTCATCACGCGTTGTTTTATGCCGCTGTATCATCGTCAGGGGAAGGGGGAAAGAACTCCTCGCATTCCTCCTCTGCTCCAGCGTGGGGTCCCTCCCACAGGCCACAGTCCTTCGTGAAACTGCTCTGGCGTGGGTCATCTCTTCCACGGGGTGCAGTCCCTCTAGAACAGCTGTCCCAGTGGGCCCTCCACGGGCCACAGCCTCCTTCAGGCCTCCACCTGCTCCAGCGTGGGGACCTCCACGGGCTGCAGGTGGATCTCTGCCCCTCCGTGGACCTCCATGGGCTGCAGGGGGACAACCTGCTCCACCATGGTCATCATCACGGACTGCAGGGGAATCTTGGCCAGGAGCCATATTACTCCTCCCCCTCCTTCTGAACTGACCTTGACGTCTGCAGCCGTTCCTTACAACAGGCTGGCAGACACCTCTCAGGATCCTTTTTACATCTTATTCCCTTCTCATCTCCTCTCCACTTCTTGCAGCCAGGCAGGGCCGAGTTGGGCCCAGTCTGCTGCCCAGCGGGAGGCCAGAGGGTGAGGCCTGCTAGAAGTTGTTCCCCTTTATTCAGTGGACTCGGCCAGGCCTAGAGTGGACCTCCTGCTGGCCAAGGCCGAGCCAATTGGTAGCAGAATGTTCCATGATAACGCCTCTGTGATAACGTATTTAAGAAGGGGAAAACAGGAAAAAAAAAGAGAAGAGAAGATGTGAAGCAGCTGAGCGGGGGGCGGAGAGGCGCAGGCCTCATGGCAGCCGACTGGGCCTGACTCGGCCTGGCCCAACTGCAAGAAGTGGAGAGGAGATGAGCTGGATGATGTGAAGAGATTCTGAGAGGTGTCTGCCAGCCTGTTGTGAAGAACTTTTTTTGTGAGAGGAACTGCTGCAGATGCCAAGGTCAGTGAAGAAGGAGGGGGAGGAGTAATGTGGCTCCTGGCCAAGATTCCCCTGCAGTCTGTGGTGATGACCATGGTGGAGCAGGTTGTCCCCCTGCAGCCCATGGAGGTCCACGGAGGAGCAGAGATCCACTTGGAGCCAGTGAAGGACCCCACACCGGGGGAGGTGGAGGCCTGAAGCGGCTGTGGCCTGTGGAGGGCCCACTGGGACAGCTGTTCTGGAGAGACTGCACTCCGTGGAAGAGATGACCCACGCTGGAGCAGTTTCACAAAGGACTGTGGCGTATGGGTGGGACCCCACAATGGAGCAGGGGAGGAATGTGAGGAGTTCTTCCCCCGCGTGATGAACTGACCACGTGATGAACTGACCACGACCCCCATTACCTCTTCCCCCCTTGTGCCGCTTCTGGGGGGGAAGGTAGTACAGATAATGTTAAGCTTGGGAAGAGGGAGGGGTGAGGGGAGGTTATCTTGTTTCTCTGTCTCATTATCCTGCTGTTTTTAGTAATAAATGAATAGTTTTCCCCAAGTCGAGTCTGTTTTTCCCGTAATGGTAACTTTAAGGATTTTTCTCCCTGTCCTTATCTAAAACCTTGAGACTTTTTTTTTATATTATCTCCCTCTATTCTCTCCGAGGGTGGGGGGAGTGAGAGAGAGACTGCGTAGTCTGGTCCCGATCGGGACTGAAGTACGGCACTCACATTCGGCCATTGTCCGCCAGGGCCTTTTCCACAGGGCTGCTCCGTAACCAGGCAATCCTCTGTCTGCATTTACTGGAGGGATATCTTCCTTCCCTGGGGCAGGACTTTGAATTTGTCCCTATTGAAGTTTACAAGGTTCTTGCCAGTCCAAATGAGATCTAGCTTGAGGGTATTGGTGTCTAATGTTCCTTAAATCCATGTATGCATACAGCCTCTCTCTTTTTTTTCTATCTTGGATTAAAGAGTATGGAAATATTATAAAACATTTCTAATGATTTTGTGCTAATTATTGTTTACTTAGTAAATTATCTGATTCAGTAAATGTGGACTACCTTGTAGTATAATCCATCTTACTATTTTTATAGTTTCATTCAATGAATCTAAAGCTTTTGGAAATACCTATATAATCTACAGATATATTATTTCTAACATTTGGAAGGCCAAAAAAAAGGTGAATTTTCTATCAAATATTTACTTTTATCTTCAAAGTTTCTACCTTGGACAGCATCATAATATTTTCTCTTCCTGGAGATGTTTGCTTATGTTTGGATATAATCTAACACTCAATGAGCTACTTATCGATTTTCATTATTCCCATAGACAAAATGCTAAATTAATCAACAGGACAGAAGTCATTTTTCATGGGCCTAAGACTTTATGTAGAAATAGTCACAAGAGCATATTCAAATGATTTTGTCCTTCAGATTCACTACAGATTGTATTGCTATTATCTGATACATGATCTCAATTCAGTTTCAAGTATTCACAAAAGTTCAAGAAAATATTTAAATAGTGTTCTTGAAAACATGCACATGGAACATTATGTAACCATGCTGAAACTTAAGTATGTACTTAAGTGAAATTTGAAGTAAAGGTAATTTTTGCACGATCCACTGAAAACAAAACAGTCTCAGTCACTCAGAATAAGAAATGCAAGGAGTGAGCTAGACATCAGCATAGTTCCACAAATACCTTTAATATGAATATTTTAATATAAACTATGGTAAGATAACAGTTCAATTTTTTTTAATCTATAATTATAAGATTTAAATCAACTTAATTTTAATCAGTTTATTAGAGTTTCCAATTTTAGAATTATGTTAATTTCATTATTTTGAGAAGGACATATTTCATAAGGGTAAGTATGCTAATATAGATTTTTTTTTTGTATGCTTACCACAGAAACTGCGAAAAAATTAAAAGTATTTAAATAAATCTTTAAAAGTTTAAACTTCTTCTGAATGCTTCAATGATTATGATTTTTTAAAATTAAAATATTTGAAAGTTTTTCATAGTTTTGTACATTTTTATGATTTTAGCTTTTCTTATTAGAACACTTTTGTATCAATTCAAATGCTACAATTTATATGAATTTTCTGGTTCATTAATAAAAGATCATAAAACAGAAATTGGAGTTGAAGAATAGAAATTTAATTATAATATGTTCAGATATAGAAGCATATTCTTTAAAAGTAAATTGACTGAAATAACAACACTTCTCTAGTATTGGATTGTTTATCAGATTATCAATTGTGTTACAGCGATAGTTTCATTGCAGGTAAGACTGGGATGGATTTTTAGATGAAGATAAGGATTAACATTTATTTTGGCAAAAAATACATTTATACAGTGATTTTGTTTGTTTGTGTGTTTGTTTGCATTTTAGCAGAAAACTTTAAGGCTAAAAGATGGCCTGGTTTAGTCTCTGTCCCATAAATGCCTAATCATGATTTTTTTTTTTAAATACCTTATGAGAAATCTTGGTGATAGCTGATAGGGAATTTTGTGAAACTTCTGAAGTTGCATTACTTTATCTAAAACATTAATTCTAGTGAGATATTTATTTCTTCATTATTTTAAGTCTTTAGTTTAAAACTGGGGAATGTCAATCTAAATAACTGAGGATTCTCAGAAACAGACAGTACAAACCAAAGAACACTTTTTCTCTGGTATTTATTAATGACATATCTTTATTATTATTATTATTATTGTAAAGCCAAAAGAAACCAAATTGTTACTGTCTTCATATTGGATTGTTGTTATTTACCATTCATGCATATATTAAATTACTTTTTTTTTTTTTTGTACAGGAGTTTTATTCCTACAATTTTTTTTTCTTATTTCTAATCATTGATTTTTGGCTTTTCAGGTTAACATTAGAACAGATTCATGCTCAAACTACATTAGTGACTATTATTAGAAATTTTTCTTCAATCAATACATCCAAGGGAGGTCAAATCAAATGCAGATGAAACTTAGTCAGCGGGGACTCAATTTTCCAGAGATAAAAAAGGTAATAAAGTATCTTATAATTTTCAAGCACCCATTGACAGAACCCTGAATTTAGATGTAAAAGCCCAAATATGTAAATTATTTTTATCTAGTCTGTTTAATTTACATGCAAAATATATATTTACTGCTGTGTTCTAAGTGATATATAAAAAAAAATGGTTCTATTTCAAAGATCAGTACTGTCAGAAGTAGCCACCTATATATCCAACACATAGTCACATAATGATATAATAATCATCAAGAAAATAATAGCAAAAATTTAACTAAAGTAAAATCATCCTCTATCATGGACAGAAGATTATAAATGATAAAGCTGAATAAAAAATAATATCATAATGTATAATTTAAAATTGCCTGAAAAGTGATTAGATAACTCAATAAGTGTTTATTTAGTAATTCAGTAATTTATGAGGTTGGAGGTGTGATAGAATTAAATGAAGAACTTATTCACTCAGTCACTATGTCACCATGGAGTTAACAATGTAAAGTGCTTATAGCTCATGGGTCACTGTTGCTTAGTAGGTAATTTAAACCTTTAAATATTAAAATGTACTGCTGTTTTCTTCAGAGAGGAAATTAATCACAAAAGTGCTCTTTTTTTTCAAAGCTGTAGAGAAATTTGACACAGTTTCACATCAAAGTAAAAGTCAAGCTGGAAAGAAGAATAAATCTCGTACAATACGAAATACTTACAGGCTCAGAGATCATTATTCTGATTTCAACCTCATTTTATCAGTAATGTTCTTCTAATCAGAAACAGACCCACACATTTGTCACAGTGAGACTCATAATTAACTCTAGTGGTTCAAAAACTCAGTTTGAAAGGTCGAAACTAAAATGAGAAAAGACAGAAGTCATGCCCTGTATGAAGTGTTGGTAGGAATCTGACTTGACATTGTCATCTGGAATGTATAGTATATTTCAGATGAATGTCTGGACGAACTTCATTCATCTTTGGAAAGCAAACCAACACAGAAATCTCTGATCTCCTGGTCAGCGGTTTCAGTTAGACTAACAAATTATAATTTTATTTTTTTTTAAGTGAAGAAGTGTCTCCAATTTCACTGATATTTAGCTTTGTAGTGTTACACTCTGTAACTGTACTTCTGATACTAAGGGGTTTTTTTTTACATGTGCTTATATTTAGAGGAACATTTCTACTGCTAAAGTGTGACTGGCAAAATTGTTTCTTATTTTGCATAAAACTGAAGGTCAACCAGTAAAAAAAAAAAAAAAAAAATCCATCTTCTATTTCATCATAAGAAACAATACATTTATTCTCGAAATTTTACATGCAATCCTACTGTTCCTGATTGGAAGACTGGAACACAACTGAGGAGTTAGTGGTCCACATAACAGTCAACCTGAGTAGGGCAAATTCTGTGCTCTAGCAGCCTGCAAATACAGCTTGGTTTTCAGGTCTGTCCTGTGTTATAAAAAAAAATCCACAGGATAAATTTACCAAGCTGATAGTAACAGAAGCACCTGCAGGGAGCTCCCTCTTAGTACCTACCAGCTACTGGCAATTACACCATCTGCATGTCCATGCCTTTATCTAAAATAAGTTTTTATGTGAACATAATTTTTTATTTGACAGAATAAATAATTAATAATAAATAATTAATAGAGTGGTTTTGTTCTAAGAAAATTGTATCATGACTCAAATGACAAAAATGGGCAAACCTTTCCATGGTCAAGATCTGCATGGCATGCTGTCCTCTGATCAGAAGCCTATTTGATGCTGCACAGCTCAGGGTTCCCAGCATCTTAAAGGTCATAAGATTATCTATGCTATCCTTCCCTTCTTTATAGTGCTAGCTCGACTATATAGCATTTTAAATGGTACTTTACAGAGTCTGAGTGCCATTCTTACTGGAATGATAGCAAACCAGCACCTGTTGGTACAGAATAGCAAAATACAGATAAATTCTAATAAATTCTCATCAAAGCTAACAGACTGCCAATGGTTTCACAGTGAAACAGTTAATAGCAAGGGTAACCATCTATATTTCTATATCTACCACAAACAGATGCTTTGATCTTGATTTACATACCATAGTAAACATAAAGGAATGTGATTTCTTTACTTATTTCTGTTGTTGCCAAGTACTATTATTTTTTTTTAGGTTTGCAATTATAACTTTAAAATTATTATGAACTCGAAGTTATAAACATTACTAATGTGCAAATGAAGCTTGTGGAAGTAATCTTTACATCTTCTTAATAATGTTGTACTGGTAGCAAGTAGTCCACAAAATGTCCATTGATTTCATTTAGCCCATGACTTTGGGCTTCGTCTGTTATGGTGGGTCACTCAGGACACAAGAGATGGTGTGTTGTGTGAAGTTACTGGGTTTCTAATGTAGCTCAGGTTGCGTCACTGCTGCACTTGCACTGCTTCTTGTGAGGCTTGTGCTCCATTAGTTCAGGTAGTGTCTGCTATAGTAATTCCTATAATATGCAACTCAAATAATGGATTGCAATGATTTAAAAGTATGTTTAGAATCATAGAATGGTTAGAGTTGGAAGGGACCTTCAAAGGTCATCTAGTCCAACTCCCCTGCAAGGAGCAGGGACATCCCTGACTACATCAGGTTGCTCAGAGCCTCATCCAGCCTGACCTTGAATGTTTCCAGGGATGGGGCATCCACCACTTCTCTGGGCAACCTGTTCCAATGTTCTACAACTCGCATTGTAAAAAATATTTTCCTAATATCTAATCTATATCTATCTGCCTCTATTTTAAAACTGTTACCCCTAGTCCTGTCACAACAGGCCCTACTGAACAGCTTCTCCCCATCTTTCTTGTAGGCCCCCTTGAGGTACTGGAAGACCGCTATCAGGTCTCCCCAGAGCCTTCTCTTCTCCAGGCTGAACAGCCCCAACTCTCTTAGCCTATTTCCACTACAGTCTCCACCTATAGCCCCTTTGGGTCAGGTTATAGGGTTTACCATTGCAATGAACTTCTTTCTTTGCCCATACTCTGGTTTGGACTTATCCACAGACTCCAGTCACTTAAGGATGTATCTGCTGCAAGTGGACCCTTATCTAGGAGTCACATTCTCTCCAAGGGTATACCTACTGTGGCATAGACTTATCCACAGCCACTGTTGCTTTGAGATGCACCTGTTCCAGCGTGGCCTTCTTCATGGGCCACAATGCTTTCAGACATATACCTGGTCCAGCATGGCCTTACCCACAACCACAGTCCCTTCAGAAGTAAACCTACTCCAACATGGCCTTGTCCATGGCTTCTGTCCCTCCAGGAGTGTACCTGCTCTGTTGTGGGCTTATCCATGGCCACGTGCTTTTAGGTGCTCCAGCATGGCCTCATGCACAGCCACAGATGCTTCAAGGTGTACCTGCTGCAGCATGGACTACAGCCACAGATACTTTGAGGTGTAACTTCTCCACCAAGAACTTATCCTTGGGTCACAATCCCTTCAGAGGTATACTTGCTGTGGCACAGACATAACCACAGTTACAGATGCTTCAAGATGTACCAACTCTGGTGTGGACTTATTCATGGCTGCAGAGTCTTTGGAGTGTTCTTTTCCTGCATAGACTCATCCACGGGTCAGAATGCCTTTGACTCCATTTCACACTGGAACTCCAGCCTGACCAGTACAGCAGCACAGAAACAGCAGCAATGCACTGGCCACCTGCCAGCTCAGGTGCATCTCCATTGATGTTATCAAAATGTTCACAGGCACAGCAGAGTAAGATGATATGCAGTATAGCAAGCAGTGAACACAAAAAAAAAAAGAAGCTGCTAATGAGCACTAGACTCTAATGTACAGCGAGGCAAGCAAGCCCCATGGCAAGCACAGGAGCCTGCCAATTAATAGCTAAACAGCAATAACAGCTATAAATTCAATCTAGCACATTCCAGTCAAAACTGTAAATATCTCAAACCCTTTGAGCTCCATGTTGGGCACCAAAAAAGGATTGTTGTGGTTTAACCACAGCTGGCAACTAAGCACCACACAGTCACTTCGTCACTCCCTGCCTTGGTGGGATGGGGGAGGGAACTGGAAGGGTAAAAGTGAGAAAACTCATGGGGTAAGATAAAGATAGTTTAATAGGAAAAACAAAAGACGCACACACACGGAAACACACACAAGCAGAACAAAACAAGGAATTCATTCATGACTTCCCATTGGCAGGCAGGTATTCAGTCATCTCCAGGAAAGCAGGGCTCTATCATGCGTAATGGTTATTTGGGAAGATAAATGCCATAAATCCAAATAGCTCCCCTTTCTTCTTGTTCTTCTTCCCCCTCACCTTTGTATGCTGAGCATGATGTCATACGGTATAGAGTATCCCTTTGGTTAGTTGGGATCAGCTGTCTTACCCCTCCCAACTTCTTGTGCCCTCCCAGCCTACACACTGATGGGGTAGTGTAAGAAGAAGAAAAGGACTTAACTCTGTGTAAGCACTTCTCAGCAATAACTAAAGCTTCTGTGTATTACCAACACTTTTTTTTTCAGCACAAATCCAAAACATAGTCCCATACTAGCTACTATGAAGAAAATTAACTCTATTCCAGCCAAAACCAGCACAAAAGGAATTATTTCCAAAGTGAAACAATGAAAACTTTCACTTAAAATTTCAAAATTTACCTAATAATAATTTTAAACAGTTTCCCAGTAACATTTGCATCAGCTGCATTGTAGGACAGTCTCACTGTTAGGTCTCTGAGGCTGGTTAGCCAGTTGCAGTTACACGCGTACGTGATATCCTCAAAGGATCTCTCTGGCAGTTACATGTGTACATAATATCCTCAGAGACTCTCTCTGAAAATTAGAGTTTTCTCCAGCTGAAACTTCTTAGTATGAAACTGGATGCCAGGTACACATGGCTGGTTTCCAATACCTTTGTGCCTACTGTTTCCCTTTTGCAGCTTTTTCCCAAACCCACCTAATCTGTGGGACTTTCTGCCTGTGAGGACCTGCATAACTTTTTCCAGTATGGGCCAATGTGTCATGAATCAGATACATGAGGTTTTTGGCTGGTAATACTCAACAAAAACTACATGGGAAGCAGATCATGAGTGGTTAAAAATTTCTTTTAATTTCTTAATTAATATCACAACAATTTCTAGTAATGTGATTGAATGCATCTACAAGATTGAGTGCATCTACAAAATTGAATGCAGGCCTGAAATTAAACCTTCCAACACTAATGCTATGTTCAAATGCAGTCAGCTTTCAATGACACGATACTTTCTTAGGCTTGAAATCAGGGACGTGCAAGCAGCTTATTAACACCAATCCCTGGAAGTACTTAAATATCAAGCCACTCGTGATCGTTTGAGACTGCACTGGTTAGCACAGATGAACCAATTATTGAACATCATGTTCCAGTGCCCAGCAACTTGCTGTGGTACTGTTTTTTTTTCTTTTTAGCATAATTATAGCCTAAGCATCTAACAGTTGCTAATCTTAGGTGCAGATTAGCTTTGACCCAAAAGACAAATAAGTGAATTCTAGTGGGATGTTCTATTTCAGTAGTAATATCTGCAGTTACTTAAAAGTTTAAGGAGCTCTTTGGTCAGCTGTGTGAATTGCTTCTATTTCAAGGAAGCCATCTTGTTTGGTTTTTTTTCTTCTCAGCACATTATTTGTTTGTTTGTTTATTGCATAAATATGACCTTATAGAGGCATTCCTGCCCTTAATGTATTCCTATAACATGTAAAAGATCTCTGGGACCTATCTTTCTGTCTATCAATGACTTTCTGCTTCAAAGAGGTTAGATTTGTTTCCATTTCTTGCCACTCATATATAGTATACTATACATATACTAGTATACTTTGTATCATTAATTTTATACTCAGGTTTCCCAACATGTTCTTACATTTTTACCTAGTTTTGAATTAATGACTATTTTTGGGGGGGAGTTTGCATCCTTAATTTGTAGTGTGCATGAGCATTCTGACATTTTAATTTGTTTTGGTATATACTGTATTGTTGAATATATACTTATAACTTTACCCCAAGGAAGCTGGGAGCAGAGAGTAACATAGAGGAGCACGCTTGTTTATTCATGAGCAGTATTTCCTTCTCGTTCTTCTCCCGAGTGGTTAAGTAAAGATTCTTCTGTCCTTTGCAGCAAAATTTATTAACATGTGCGCTAGCAGAGAAAACAGGGAGAAGAAAAGGCATTTATCACTGGATGTCACTTATTTTTTGAATGGTATCACTAATCAACTATTTTTTAAAAAAAATAACTTATGTACAGAAGCATTTTTTTTTTCTGTTGACATTTTTAAAAAACAAGAGCAAAGCACTCTGAGATCCAGACAACTGCTCCAATAGAGTGAAGCCAAGCTGTGGTTTCCGAATGGTTTAGACATTCAGAGAATTCTGTGCCTTTGTAAAACCTTTTGAAATCTAGTCCCGAGCACTGCTGTATGTTTGATATTGCTGTAAGTTCTGCTTCTGTTGCTACCACTACTTCTGCCATGTGAAAATAAGGAAACCTTCTATATTTTTTTCTGATTTGTCTATACCATGGGGAATAAATGCAATAGGTAAGATGCTTTGGTAGCCAAAATTAGCAGGAAAAACAGCAGGCTGATTTTTTTTTTAAATACTGAGCAACCTTATAGCTTTTACTAATCTCCATGGGAGCTGAACTTTTTGAAAACCAGAGTACGTATTTAGGCACTTTATATTTAGGTATTTCTTCTCTAACCCCCTCAGGATAGTCTGTCTTTGCACTTGTATCTCCAGTACTTACTCTTTTGCAATTTCCATCACTGTGACTTAGAGAAAAGAAGCTGGCTTTTTTTTTTTTCCCTCACTTTTCCCCTTACTTGTGATGTGTGTGATTGCATTGTAGGAGGTTTTGGCTGCCTAAGCTTATTTTTACCCTACAGGTGACCTTCTACAAGTATTTCAGCCACAACACAATTATTTCTTTTCAAATCTGTATTGCACTGACAGAAATGGAAATGGTTTCAACTAAGTTCTACTGTAGAAAAAGAAGCAGAGATAGAAGAACTGTATTACTCAGCAAATCTCAGTTCCATGAAAAGGCTTATTGAACAGCTAGTGAAGCACAGACTAGGTTAAATAACTCACTGTAAGCTAACAGATGTCCTAAAAGATTAGACACAGTCATTGAGCACATATAACTGTTAATTTGATTCAGCATTTGTATTCCTTTCTGGTATAAGGTTCAAATGTTTCCACTTCAGCTGGCACTGAATAGACAGATGACTCTTCTATAATCACTAGAAGGAACAGGGTAATATAAACTATTACTTTATAATACAGAGGGGAAAAAAAAAAAAACAAAGCTCCAAAAGACTTCTTGCTAATTGAAAATATTAGTTATTTTGTTTGTTATTATAATATATAATATATATAATAACAGGTAAGAATATGTCATAAACCTTCTGTTACAAAGTATCAGACAGTTTTTATGCTAAGGAAATATTTTTGTTTGCATTTAAGCTTGATTTTAAAATCTGCATGTTAACTGTTGAAAGCATCTGTTAAAATAAAATTAAAGAATGAGTCAGAAAAGATTGTATTGTGCTTAAGTTTTTTTCAGACATCATTGGGAATTTCTTGTCCTCCATTCAGTGGAATTACTCAATATATTAAGTTATTTAATGACCATTGATTCACCAAGTCATAGGTCCTACGTGGCAAAGGTAGATTTCAGGTATTTTTCTACTCTGTAATGGTATACTTACAAAAATGTGAGCAAGGTGTGTATTGGGATATTCCCTGTTCATCTCACAAAGGACAGATAACGTCCAGCATCTCTATTCATAGTTTTATATATGTGGAATTTTTTTATTCATTTATGTATTAGAAATAAGTATTAAAACAAATATGGGGTTTTTTTGCTTACGAATTAATCCTCAAAAAAAAAAAAAAAAAAAAAGAAACAGATAAACACCTTTGACCTGGGCCCAGTTATGTGCCTAGGTGTCTATGTAGTAATAAAGGTCATAGTTCTCAGAACTTTTCAGACTTAGGAGCTTTACTCCTGTTTTTAGAGAAAATGAAAACGAAAAGTGGAGTATTACTCTTTTGCATTTGCAAGCTGAAAAACATCTTATTTTGTATAATGTATCTGTCAGAGTATTCCTTTCATAGATTTCTTTAGTGAGGGGGACTATGGTGGCAGCTTCTGTAAGAAGCTTCTAGAAGTCGTTTCCCCTTTGTCCAGTGGACTCGGCCAGGCCTAGGGCAGACCTGCCGCTGTCCAGGGCTCAGCCAATTGATAGTAGAATGCTCCCTGATAATACCTCTGTGATAATGTATTTAAGAAGGGGAAAAACAGAAAAAGAAAAGATTATGTGAAGAAGTTGGAGCAGAGGCAGAGAGGGGGAGGCGTAAGCCTTGTGGATCTTGCGGCTCTCAACTTTTGACCTCCCGCTGGTGGCCATCTGGGCCCGATTTGGCCCAGCCTGGCTGCGAGAAAGTGGAGAGGAGATGCAAAGAGAACCTGAGATGCATCTGCCCTATTGGGAAAAACTTCTTGTGAGAGGAATGGCTGCAGACTCCAAGGTCAGCGAAGAAGGAGGGGGAGGAGAAATTCGGCTCCTGGCCGAGGTTTCCCTGCAGCCTGTGGTGAAGTCCATGGTGAAGCAGGCTATCCCCCTGCAGCCCATGGAGGCCCACGTAGGGGCAGGAGGATACCTGAAGGAGGCTGTGGCCCATGAAGGGCCTAGACTTAGGCAACCTTTCCAGAGGGACTGCATCCTGTGGAAAAATGACCTGCACTGGAACAGTTCATGAAGGACTGTAGGCCATGAGAGGGACTCCATGATGGAGCAGGGGAGGAATGTGAAGAGTTCTTCCTTTGAGGAGAGAGGAGCCAAGTAAAGCAACATGTGATGAACTGACTATAAACACCCATTCACTCTTCCCCACTGTGCTGCTCAAAGAGGGAAGGAGGTAAAGTTAAGCCTGGGAATAGGGAGGGTGGGAGGAAGTTACTTTGTTCTCTTTCTCATTATCCTGCTTTGGTTTTAATAATAAATAAATAATTTTTCTCAAGTTGAATCTGTTTTCCCCGTAATAGTAACTTTCAATAATCTCTTCCTGTCTGTCGTAGTTCAGCCCTGATCAGGACCAGACTACACAGTCTCTCTCTCACTCCCCCCACCTTCCGAGAGAACAGGGAGAGAAAATATAAGGAAAACGGCTCAAGGTTTGAGATAAGGACAGGGAGAAATCCTTAAAGTTACCGTCACGGGCAAAACAGACTCGACTTGGGGAAAAATATTCATTTTTTACTACAAACAGCAGGATAATGAGACAGAGAACAAGATAACCTCCATCCACCCCTCCCTCTTCCAAGCTTAACATTATCTCTACTACCTTCCCCCCCACAAGCGGCACAGGGGGAAAGAGGGAATGGGGGTCGCGGTCAGTTCATCATACGTTGTTTCACGCCGCTGCTTCATGGTTGGGGGAAGAACTCCTCACATTCCTCCTCTGCTCCAGCGTGGGGTCCCTCCCACGGGCCACAGTCCTTCGTGGAACTGCTCCAGCGTGGGTCATCTCTTCCACGGGTGCAGTCCCTCTAGAACAGCTGTCCCAGCGGGCCTTCCACGGGCCACAGCTGCCTTCAGGCATCCACCTCCCCCAGTACGGGGTCCTTCACGGGCTTCAAGTGGATCTCTGCTCCTCCGTGGACCTCCATGGGCTGCAGGGGGACAACCTGCTCCACCATGGTCGTCATCACGGACTGCAGGGGAATCTTGGCCAGGAGCCACATTACTCCTTCCCCTCCTTCTGAAGTGACCTTGGCGTCTGCAGCCGTTCCTTACAACAGGCTGGCAGATGTCTCTCAGGATCTTTTTTACATCTTATTCACTTCTCATCTCCTCTCCACTTCTTGCAGCTGGGCTGAGCTGAGTCGGGCCCAGTCAGCTGCCTGGTGAGAGGCCAGAGGGTGAGGCCTGCAAGGCCCATGAGGCCTGCGCCTCCCCCTCTGCGCCTCTGCCCCCGCTCAGCTTCTTCATATCTTCTCTTTTCTTTTTTTTTTCTGTTTTCCCCTTCATAAATCTCAGAGGTGTTATCACGGAACATTCTGCTACCAATCGGCTCGGCCTTGGCCAGCAGCAGGTCCGCCCTAGGCCCGGCCGAGTCCACTGAACAAAGGGGAGCAACTTGTAGCAGTTTCCTACAGAAGCTACCACCTTAGGCCCCCCCTCACTAACAAAACCACGACACTGTCCTTATCTCAAACCTTGATCCTTTTTTTTTTTTTTTTTCCTGTATTATCTCTCCCTATTCCTTTGGAGGGTAGCAGGGAGTGAGTGAGAGACTGCATAGTTTGGTCCCGAGCAGGACTAAACTACAACAATAGGGTAATCATATTTTCTTCATGAAAGCAAGGCAAGGCAAGAAAATTCCTACTGAAGCTTTCAAATGCTTCTGGTAAACTATTTAGTAGAATTACAAGGACATTGTCTAGTGTAGAAAAGCTTAAACTACAATTAAAATGTTTATAAACCCGAGGAACTGAGATCTAGTTTATTTGTCCAGTGATCAGGTATGTACTAAGTTTACTGACCTTTTTCTTAATTAGTCAAATTGATATGCTAGTAAAAAAATGTCTCAGGTAAATAGGCAAATGAAATTAGCATCAACATGTTTTTCTTGAAGATGTTAGTTTGATAATCCTATAACTTCAATTGGAATTGATCCTGCTCTGTCTGAATGGGAATGCTAAGATGAATAACCCTGTGTGAACGCCTAGCAGAGGGAAGGTAGTAAAAGAAATATAAAGGAGGAAATAAAATTCAATTAAAGATACCCTAAAGGCATCAGTGAGTCACAGTGTTGCCATATCAGTAGGCATTCTTCAGTAATAGAGTTTCTATAGAGATTGTCAAAAAGATTATAGTTGATAACAAGAACTGCAGTGTGAGTTAGTGCTTCTGTTTTTTCGGGAGACAGATCAGTTGAAAATACTGGATATTTTATTGCTAAACATTTCCAAAGATGAAGGTTTACATGCCTTCTTCAGTTCTCCTTTAGACCTGCCTCACCAGAAAACCAAATATTTTTACCATCAGTATGAAATGTTAAATAAAAATAATTTTCCCATCCTTGCTAGAATAAAGAAAGGATATCTCCTCCAGTCTTTGAAATTTAAAGCAAAGAAATCAACAAAAATAATTCTTCGTATTTACCATAACTGAAATCTATTTAAAGATTTCCATTACTGTACGGGATAATCATAGAATCATAGAATCATAGAATCACATGGTTGGATGGGACCTATAAGATCATCTAGTTCAACTGTCTTCCCACTACCATTGCTGTCACAGGTACTAAACAATATCTTGTAGCTTCTCATCAAGCCGCCTCTTGAACACTGCCAGGGATGGCGACTCCACCACGTCCCTGGGCAGGCCATTCCAGTGCCTGACCACTCTTTGGGAGAAAAAGTTTTTCCTCACATCCAATCTAAACCTCCTCTGGTACAACTTGTGGCCATTTCTGAGGTACCATAACTGAGGTACTGGCTACTCACATGCTATTATGTGAGTATCTTGAAGCTATCTTATCTTTTTCCTTACTGAAACTTCATAAAATTTAGTTATCATTATGTAATTTGGTTCATTACTCACCTACATCTGACTCTTTTGACAACTCTTCCATATCTTTCGCTTACATCATAAATAAACACATGAAGCTAGTTTTGCTTGTGTATAAGGTGTGTTTGTAGAACCTTTATTTTCTTTTGCTTTTTTCTTTCCTTTTTCTAAGTCCATATTCTTTCAATAAACATCAGAAAAACTAGTTTTCACAAATAGTTCTTGTTTTTTTTTTTTTTTCTCCTCTGTTTATTGTTTAAAGTGATGGTTTGAGGAGGGGTAAATATTAAGTTAATAATACTGCCTAACTATAACATAGTTCAAATGTATCCCTTTCTAATTAAGCTAAATGTCTCAGATTTAAGGCAACAGTGCATTCTTGAAATAGAATAATTACAGCAGAAAAGGTTAGAATATAAAAATAGAGCAAAACCTTTTACTGCTTTGACATTAGAATTTATATTTTTCTTTCAGAAGTGCCACATATTGCAAAAATTGGGATCACCCACTAAGAACTTAGTCATGTTTCCCAACTTACAGAGTCTGCTTTGACAAAAAACATTTCTTTATTGTTTTTGGTAAAACAAATCAGTGTATTATCCTGAATTACATAGCCAATGTGCTCTTTTTGAAACTTTACACCTGAAGCAAAGAAGTGTCAACAGTCATCTTCTTTTGCATTAATGTTCTTTCCTCCTCTTTGAAGTAGATGGTGAAATTCCTCTCCCTTATTTCTCATTATATGCATATAGAAACTTACTCAAATTCTTTAGAGTCTTCGGTGAAGGAAAGTTACATCTCAAATGTGTTCCTGTCATTGTCCTTAGTTTAACTTTTGATTTATCATCACATTTATCTTTCCATAAACCGTTTTCTGTGGGTGTACAGAAGAATTCTTTTAAAAGTTCTAGCATAGTTGTTTTTTCATCTGCAGAAAGAGCAGAATAACTTGGCTTGTGAAAACCTTCATATATGAAAATAAATGATCAAATGGAGGGGTTTGGTTTTGGTTTTTTTTTTACTGCTACTAATACAATAAGCTGTAAACATGTTAGAAATAGAATTCCATAATTAACTTTATATTTAGTAATTACATAAAGTCATGAAAATTTAAAATCTCCAAGTCACAAGAAGGGGATGAGCAAGTAAAACTACCTCTGAGTAATTCTGCTGTGAAGAGTGTTTTTTATGTTCTCCTTTATCTGAGTAATCTACCAGCCTTGTTATTGCCCATGGATCAAATGTGATCACTACACTTATGAGAATATTAAATACGTTAGAAATATCACCAAATTCAGTAAGCAATCAGAAAAAAATGCTCTTTATCATGAGTAAAGGGGCCAAACTTCCTCATTTTTGAGTATTCTTTTAGAAGAATTGGTGGATGATATGCAGACAGGGAGAGATATTAATTCAATAATCCTATATTCTTCAAGAAACAATAATCCTATATTCATCAAGCTTTCAAATAATCTCAGATTATGATTCCAGCAGATTCTATATTTATTTACAAAGTCTGGAAATTTGTAACATTGTATTTCCTAGCTCACAAAGGGCGTAAGAATAAAGGGACATACAAGACGGGGACGTGCTTTGAGAAGCCCGGGCTGCTAGGGGCGGATGGCGTGCACCTAACCAAGAGGGGGAAGAGTATGCTTGGACAAAGACTTGCCAGGCTCGTCCGGAGGGCTTTAAACTAGTGTTGCTGGGGGAGGGGGAGCACAGTTCAGCCCACTGCTGTCAGCATGGCGCCAGTGCCAGCACCGAGGGCCCAGAAGCTGAGGAGGGATCACAGATAAGTGCAAATAAACCTAAACTGCGGTGCAATAGCACCCCTGTAGCTCCAGCCAGCAAGTCGGCTTTGTCGGGGGCCCAGCTGAAGTGTCTCTATACCAATGCACGCAGCATGGGGAATAAACAGGAAGAGCTGGAGATGCTTGCACACGAGCAGGGCTACGACCTCATTGGCATCACAGAGACGTGGTGGGATGACACATACGACTGGAGCGTCAACATGGAGGGGTATAGGCTTTTTAGAAAAGACGGGAAGGGGAGACGAGGAGGGGGTGTCGCTCTCTACATCAGCAACCGGCTGGAGTGTGTGGAGCTCCGCCTGGGGATGGAGGAGGAGCTGACAGAGAGCTTATGGGTCAAGATTAGAGGATGGGGACGGGCAGGGGACGTTACGGTAGGGGTCTGTTACAGGCCGCCTGGCCAGGAGGATAGAGCGGACGAAGTGCTCTATAGGCAGATAGGAGCAGCCTCACGGTCACAGGCCCTGGTCCTCATGGGGGACTTCAACCACCCTGACATCTGTTGGAGAGACAACACAGCAGGGCACAGGCAGTCCAGGAGGTTCCTGGAATGCGTGGATGACAACTTCCTCCTGCAGGCGATAGAGGAGCCGACAAGGAGGGGTGCCATGCTCGACCTTGTGCTCACCAACAGGGAGGAACTGGTCGGGGATGTGAAACTAAAGGACAGCCTTGGCTGCAGTGACCATGACATGGTGGAGTCCAAGATCCACGGGGCAGCAAGGAAAATACACGGCAAGCTCTCTGCCCTAGACTTCAGGAAGGCAGACTTTGGCCTCTTCAGGGACCTGATGGGCCAAGTGCCATGGGAGGCGGCCCTGGAGGGAAGAGGGGCCCAGGAAAGTTGGTCCATATTCAAGGAGCACCTCCTCCAAGCTCAGCAGAGGTGCATCCCAAAGAAAAACAAGTCGGGCAAAAAGGCCAGGAGGCCGGCGTGGATGAGCAAGGAGCTCCTGGACCAACTGAAAGTGAAAAAGGAAGCCTACAGAGGGTGGAAGTGGGAACAGGTAGCCTGGGAGGACTACAAAGAGGCTGTGCGAATGGCCAGGGATAAGGTAAGGAAGGCCAAAGCCCTGACAGAACTGAATCTGGCCAGGGATATAAAATGTAACAGGAAGAGCTTTTATAGGTACGTAGGGGACAAAAGAAAGTCCAGGGAAAATGTAGGCCCCCTCCAGAAGGGAACTGGTGTCCTGGTTACCCAGGACATGGAGAAGGCTGAGGTTCTCAATGACTTTTTTGCCTCAGTCTTCACCAACAAGAGTTCCTGTCCCACCGCCCAAGCTGTAGAAGGTGCAAGCAGGGACTGCGAGAATGAAGAACTGCCCATTGTACTTGAAGAGCAGGTTCAGGATCATCTGAGGAACCTGAAGGTGCACAAGTCCATGGGTCCTGATGAGATCCATGCGCGGGTCCTGAGGGAACTGGCGGATGAAGTTGCCAAGTCACTGGCCATCATATTTGAGAAGTCGTGGCGGTCTGGTGAGGTCCCCGATGACTGGAAGAGGGGGAACATAACCCCAGTTTTTAAAAAGGGGAATAAGGAAGACCCAGGTAACTACAGGCCGGTCAGCCTCACCTCTGTGCCTGGCAAGGTCATGGAGCAGATTCTCCTGGAAACCATGCTAAGGCACATGGAGAGCAAGGATGTGGTTGGTGACAGCCAACATGGCTTCACCAAGGGCAGATCATGCCTGACCAATTTGGTGGCCTTCTATGACGGGGTGACGGCATCGGTGGACAAGGGACGAGCAACTGACATCATCTACCTGGACTTGTGCAAAGCTTTTGACACTGTCCCACACGACATCCTTCTCTCTAAACTAGAGAGACATGGGTTTGATGGACGGACCACTCGGTGGATAAGGAGTTGGCTGGATGGCCACACTCAGAGAGTGGTGGTCAACGGCTCAATGTCCATGTGGAGACCGGTCACGAGTGGCATCCCTCAGGGGTCCGTGCTGGGCCCGGCCCTGTTCAACATCTTTGTCGGCGATATGGACAGTGGGATAGAGTGCACCCTCAGCAAGTTCGCTGACGACACCAAGTTGTGTGGTGCTGTCGACACGCTGGAAGGGAGGGATGCCATCCAGAGGGACCTTGACAGGCTGGAGAGGTGGGCCCGTGCCAACCTCATGAAGTTCAACCAGGCCAAGTGCAAGGTCCTGCACCTGGGTCATGGCAATCCCAGGCACAAATACAGGCTGGGCAGGGAATGGATTGAGAGCAGCCCTGGGGAGAAGGACTTGGGAGTGCTGGTGGACAAGAAGCTTAACATGAGCAGGCAATGCACCCTTGCGGCCCAGAAGGCCAACCGCATCCTGGGCTGCATCAAGAGAAGCATGGCCAGCAAGTCGAGGGAGGTGATTCTCCCCCTCTACTCTGCCCTGTGAGACCCCACCTGGAGTACTGTGTCCAGTTCTGGAGCCCCCAACACAAGAAGGACATGGACCAGTTGGAGAAGGTCCAGAGGAGGGCCACGAAGATGATAAGAGGGCTGGAGCACCTCTCTTATGAGGACAGGCTGAGAGAGTTGGGGCTGTTCAGCCTGGAGAAGAGGAGGCTCCGGGGAGACCTGATAGCGGTCTTCCAGTACCTCAAGGGGGCCTACAAGAAAGATGGGGAGAGGCTGTTTAGTAGGGCCTGTTGCGATAGGATGAGAGGTAATGGTTTTAAAATAGAGGCGGGTAGATTTAGATTAGAAATTAGGAAAAAATTTTTTACGATGCGAGTTATAGAACACTGGAACAGGTTGCCCAGAAAGGTGGTGGAGGCCCCATCTCTGGAAACGTTGCAGGCCAGGCTGGATGAGGCTCTGAGCAACGGGATCTAGTTGGGGATGTCCCTGCTCCTTGCAGGGGAGTTGGACTAGATGACCTTTGAAGGTCCCTTCCAACCCTAACCATTCTATGATTCTATGATTCTAAGATGGCAGAACTGACCATTATATTAGTATATTCTCATGTTTCTTTTATAGATAATTTTTTTTTTCTGGAACAAATCAGATTTCAGATATATGTAGCATTTACCAGTTTGACCTAGTAGACACTGAACTGAAAAGTAATCATTTAACTGACCTCACTAGATTCTTGGTCAGGAATTTCAACTATTTTGTCTGTTTTTAATGGTATAATGGATGTTTCATCTTGGTAATATATGTGGAATGAAAGACTTTTTTAGACCTTAGTTTTAATGCAACCTCAGCACAATATAACCTCAGATTCAGCATAACCTGAACCATTCAGAATGTACCCACTGAATGTCCAACCACTTCAGCCTATTTTATTAATTAATTATTAATTTAACAACCCTGGAATGACTTCATGAACCAAGAAAGGAGCTCCAAATCAAAGGTTGTCTCTTTCTCTCATCTCTATATTTTCTTAAGTTTTTTGCTTCTGCTTGAGAGCCCCAAAGAATAAGCTGGCAGACAAAGGCTCATAAGAAAAATGATTTCTTATTTCTTTCTTCAAATAGGACAACTAATAGAATTAGTAATTGGTCTATAGATTATTACATACTCAATATGCATAAATTACACTTTTAGTATAGGCACAGCATACATGACACGAGCTTATGAAATTATTCAGGCGTATTATTGCACTGTAAGAAAGGATTGCTTAACCATTTTTCATTACTCTGAAACTTTAGAACTTGCTTTATTAGCTTAATTATGACACATCTGTTAATAACACTTATGTGACTGGAAAAAAAAAAATGATATGATGTTATACTGTGCCAGAAAGCATATGACAAATAAGCAAGTAATTCTTTTCAGAAACACACTTGGTGAGCTGCCTCAGTGAATTAAGTGTTGCATTTTCCTTTGAGGCTATAGTTAATAATTGGCTATCTCTAACATTTACTTATTGTAGTGTTGTTTAAAGTTACAGAAATCTCAATTAAATGACTCAAGATAAGAAAAATGTGCAACATTTTAACTGAATGTCAGAGAAATTGCCATAATTAAAATATAATTACCGCCTTCTAGTATATTATTTCAGAGAGCAACATGATTTGGAAACTTTGCTTAAACCAGTAGTTGATCAATTTCACTAACCAGGCAAAGTCAAGATTTGAGATTAAGATTTTTCAATGTAGAGATGCTTTCTGTTTATCTGTTAAATCTACAAGGAAGAATAATTAAAAGAAAAAAATTCTTAAATGTGTCTATCTCATTCATTCAATGAAAAATTTACTATCTGTTACTTTGAGAAGAAAGAGTAAAAGCAGTTAGACCTTCTTGTAACAGGAAATATTATGTGTCTTGATGTGTATTTATCATACTGAACTCATAAATGGACAAGTAGGAGCAGTAAAAAGAAAAAGGAATACAAACCATAATTCAATATTTGTACTAAAACAAAACGTAAAGAGCATTTTATTTTAAAGAAGAACAAAAAAAAGTAAAAAAAAAGAAAAAAAGATTACATTTAATTCATAAAAGCCAAACACTAGATATATCATTAAGGCAATGATGCTGCAAGTATGAAGCCAGTCTAATCTTTACAGATTCAAATAATCAATATAAACAAGAAATTATCAGATATCACCAGAGTGTTTATCCTTTCACTTGACTTCTTCAGTTGTTGTTCTTTGTGTGTCCTTCTGTGATATTTTAAATTATTTTCATATATGTAGACAATACTCACTATTTTGAAAAGATGGAATTCACATACTGTATAAAAACCTACTTTTTTTTAACCTTCAATTTTTCTGTTTCATAAGAAATAATTGCATATCCAATAACATTTGTACAACATTGTCTCTCCCTTTCACTTTCTTACTTTCTTCTGTAGTGTACTCAAGCATAATGTTGGTACTCCCCTTACATGGGGTTAACATATTAGTATTTTGACTTGTTTTCATCAAGTACACTGCTGCTTTAAAAAGTGACTCTGTGAAATGAAGACAAAAGAAGAAATTCACTGGGAATACATGTTTATTGTCTATGAAGTTTTTTTAATCCCATATACTCCTATTTAAGTAAATATTTGGATATTATTTTGAGCCCTGCACATTTGGCCCGTGATTTGAGAATCAAGTTGGCTGCTTTCCATCTCATCTATTATCACCAATACAGGTTTTGCAGGCCAAATTAGTCCCTTGTTTGCACCTGTGCCCTCTAATGCCATGACTGTGTTTGCACAGCTGTAATTGCTTGAATATAGTAAACAGCTCAGATGATGCACAAGGTGGAATTAGGTCCACGTGTGAACCTCTTTTAGCTGTGTTGACTGTAAGGTCAATCAGAATAAAAAGCAGTAAAACTTACTTATGCTTAGAGTTGGTAGATGTATTTTTTTTTTTTTGAGGAGCAGCTCTGTACTCTGATTGCTTGGAACAGAAATACATTTTGTTACATTGTTGGGATGGGTAGAAAACAAAAGGAATATGATTTAGACTTTCTGTGGAAAGCAGAATTTGAATTCAGTATCTGAGTAGTGCTTTGTATTTCAAATATAAAATCAGAACTATATTCTTTTTTTTTTTTCTGAATGTAGAGAGTTCAGATATGTAATAAAGAGAAAGCTATTAATGGTTTCAAGATATCAGGATATTTCCTGACTTAAATGGTTATAGAAAGAAGCAATTTTACTGTTTAATCAGTGGGATTAAAAAACAGTTTTAAATTCTTAAATCCACTAGATTTAACTTCTTATTGTTATCCATAACTTAACTTTTTTTCTTGTTTTTTTTTTTAAACCTAAAAAAGCACTCCTCACACTAAATCTAGCAATAGTAGCCCTGAGTGAAATACTTTTAAATTTCTGACTATTTATTAAGTGCAATCATGTCCGAGTATTCTCTACAGTGGTGATGAACACAGCATGCAGTACATCATATTCTACCTTGCTGTATGTCAGAGAGCTAAACACAGGAGGCCAAAAACTCTTAAGCTCTCAGGCAAACCTGCCCCAGCTGCAGATAAGGGCCTCTCAAACAGTTCTCTGGTCCCAAAACACAACTCTTTTCAATCCAGCAAACTAATATCTGAATTAACTTTTACAATTACATCATCTGCTGCAAAAGGAAAAGTAGAGTCTTATCCCAGCTTTCTATGTCAAATAGAAACATTTTCATTTATTTTAGCAGAAATAGGTTCAGAACCTTAGAGAGCTGCTGCTATTTGAACGCCAGTTACATAAAACTGTATTTGAACAGTCTAATGTTTCCATTCTCTCTGGGAATAAAAATTACACTTTTTATGACAGACTTTTATTCCTTTGAACCTACTTTCCCTTGATATCAGGTCACAAAGTGCTATTCACCAAGGCATCTCTCCAATCATTAAAGAAAGACCTTTTGTGATGTTTTTAATTATTTCTAACCTTCTTCACATCTTCAAGCATGGTTATGGACACTCATTGATTTTAATTACCATACTGATAGCTCACTGCTTTTCACTCCTTATTAAAGTGACCCTCTACTATTTCTTTTGAGAGTCCCCCACAAAGATGTTTGGTTTTTATTTTTTTTTTTTTTTACTTTTAAAACATTGATTTAAATTTATTTGGATTTCCTGTGTTAAAAAAGCTGAGCATTGTAAGGAAACCTTACCTGATTATCAAATTACATAAACATAACAGTTCTGAAGACAGACAGGAACTTTATAAAATGTTTTATCCTGAGTACTTATTTTGGTGGGGTCTTTTTTGGAGGAGGAGAGTATTTGCATGTTTGTCACGTAAATGTGAAGCTTGTAAATTCGATACATCCATGAAAAGAAACAGAAATCTGTTATCAACAGCAGTGTCCAGTATTAATTCTCATTTGCTCAGCTTCTAGCTAATCTCACTAGGGTGTTTATCACCTGGAAACCAAATTTGTATACAGTAATACCCCTTATAAAGCACTTCTCATTAAAGTTGTATACACCTTCTGCTTCAAAGAGAAGGAATTTTCTAGTTGACTGCAAAAACTAAATAATATATTTTCCTAGTTTTTTTTTTGAACACTCACATTTCAATTCCATAAACCCTCGGTCTCTGCTGTCGGTTTTCTACATGAAGTTGTGCGGTACTTATGCAGCATAACACATTTTAATAGCAGTGTGGTATTCTTGCTTCTTCTCCTTCTCTCTTTCTTGTCTAGGTCATGCAAACTTTGTAAATTCCCTACTTTATCATTGATAAAACACGCTGAAGCAAGGTCTTGCCCTGCCCTGCATGAGAGAAAAATTTGGAGGCACATCATAGAAATATTTCCCTATTTGAGGATCAGATGCATCAAAATTTTTGCACTCCCTCAAGATTATGAAACAGTAGCCTAGTTAGAGGTGAAAGTCTTTCCAAAGGGAAAAGAAACATTATAAGGTATCAGTCCTTTTTTTTTCTTCATGGGTCAACAATTGTGAATCAAATATAGAGGAAATTTGACAGTCTCTCTTTTCCTTTTTTTTTTTCTTTCCCCCTGAAGTAGCACCACACTTGTTCTCCCATCTGAAAATGTGCTTTGTATTTAAGACACAATTGTTTCTTGTGTCTTCTAATGCTGTATAGATTCTACGTGGCTACCAATTCAAAATGGTAGGATATTTACATAATCTAACAAGCTTCAGTTTTTCTCTAGCTAATAAGTTACAGACATGCCTCTTTTCCTTTACCTTTGAATTAATGAATATTTAATTTATTTTTGAACACTTTGAATTTTAGACCTAGGTCCCATTTTAGGGACCTATATTCTTATTTGGTTTTGACCTTTCTTCTTCACTGTTGAACAACTACTTAACTTTCATTGCTGGTTTTATGTTTTCATTGATCCTTGTCTCATATCCCATTCAGAGGAATTTATTAAGGAACAGATAATACTGAATAAATACAGGTATGTATTAAAAAAGCTGAAGCAAGTCTGTCTACAAACTAAAATTAAAGAGGGAAGAAGAGTTTCTAGAGAAAATAGCTAATAAGGTAACAAACACAGTGATAGCCTCAAGTGTCAGAATGTGAGAAATGTCATTATTAAATCTAGAGCTTCCAAGTTCTACTGAAGAAAAGATTCTTGCCTCTTTACTTTCCATTAATAGCAATTAATTTATTGTGGTTTGGTTTGGTTTGGGTTGGGTTTTTTTTAGAACTACTGTTCAATAGAAGGTTGGCTGAATTGTGTATTGTGAAGAGTAATATTTTTTTCTGGCTTTGGTTATTTTGCATAAAGTCATTGCTGTGAGGTGTCTATGAAGCAACTCTTAAACCAGATTTCCCTGATAGACAATTGCCCTTGTTCAGTAAAAAGTTTTTATAGTAAGAGTTTTGAAGACTTGTTGATGAAAGAGGCATACAGGACTGTTAAACTGGTTCAATTTCCATAGTCCCTAGTAAAAGGAGTGTTGGCCCTAGGTGAGGCCTGACTTGGAGGAGTATTAAGACGGGTAAGAATTTCCTACTTTTTTTTTTTTATTATACCACATTTTCATCACCTAATACCACAGGTTTAATTAATCTGTAGAAATATGACACACATGCACAGACAAAACGTCCTCTTTCTGCAAACTTTTATTTCCATGATCCCCTTATAATACCATATTCACCACTAGCATTTGCTGTGGCTCAAATTGATGAACTAAGAAAGCTAGCAAGATGTGTATACCAAGCAAAAATGTGATTCCTAAAATGCCCTTAATAGTAATGAAACAAACAAAGCCCCTTAAAGTTCATACTAGAATTTGAACTAACATATAGAAGCAAATATCTTATGCAAATGGAGCTTTCATTAAAACAGAAAGCTCTGCATAAAGCTGAATTGCTGACTCTGCACTTTTGGACATTAAAAAAAATTTAAAAGAAAAAAGGAATAATTGAACTCAAAGATTATTATTATTGTAGAATGAAGCATATACAGTATGTATTCTAAACTATAGAGATGCAGATCATTCAGCAGATGTCTGGATCTCAATACACCAAGCATTAGAGCTACTTCTCTAAGCCATTTTATTTAGTGAAAAAGTAGATTAAAAATTCTAACTCCTCTCACAATGATTCTAGACAGTGAAGTGACGACATTACTTTTTTTTTTTAGAGTTAATTTTCTAAGTTATGTCTGTATCTCTCTATCATGTGCTAATCTGTTTTTATTTTTATGTAAAATGTAAATGAGAATCCAAAGCTTCGACATTTGGTAAAGCCACAATATTTTATGCTTTCTGATCTCTCTAATTGATTCTGGAATTACCCATTCTTATGTGTGAATATTTCCAGATATATGCCAACTGCATCAGGCATAAATGAAGTGCAAATCATGTCCATTTTAGATTAAAAGAACTCATAAATAAATCATCTGCACACTGCAGTATCTCTGCACTTCCCTAATAGAAGAACTCCAGGACATGGATATAATGGATCATAGCTTATTCTGTTGGTCAGAGTGTCCCATATTAGAAAGTCCAAGGAGATAAAGACCAGAACAGCTAAAAAAAAAAGTGTTCAATTTTACTTCATATATATCTCAGTGAGTTAGGTTTCATTAAAGAGACTTTTATTTGGTGTAAAACATTTTGAGAGCCAAGAGGTTATTCTCTGTGCCTCAGGTGAGAAGAGACCAGTATATCATGATGCACAACAGTCCTGCAGTGGAAGAGAACTGATTAGGTGAGGTACATCAAAATGATTGTAGGCAGCAAATTGCATTCCATGTAGCACAGAAATTAGTATTTCTGCAGTCCCAGAACAGTCTGTCAGGGTAATTCCCACCAGTGTAAATGTCAGTGGACACACAAAGCCTCAGTAAAGGATTACACTCCTCACATCTTCTCCCATTTAGAATCATTATAAAACACTTGGCTTATAAATCAAACAGGTGAACAGACTGTTTAATGAGTAGGTTATGAAGACTCTCTTAAGTGAATACAAATTAGAATCAATCCAACAATGGTAAGACCCAGTAAAAGGTTGTTCAAGGGCCAAAAACTTGGTACAGACTAAGAGTGTTTGAAGCCTATAAAGTTTAGAAGTAGATGTGCAAATTATACCAAGACTAGACTATTGCCACTTGCGGCTCTGTAGCCTTCACCAAGATTTATTTTTATTTCTGTGTATGGGCTGTGGTAAACATGCTCATGAACATTGAAATTATATTCCTGTTAAAAAAATGCAAGTCATTCAAGAGTCTTGGACTGTTCACAATTTTTTTCCCCTATCACATCTAAATTTACTTTATCTAAGAGGAAGATTACATTAAGGCAAAGAACTATGTTTTTCAGCCAGTGAAGATCTAAGTGGTACTGCATGTAACTTAAATGATTTAAAAGTAATTGACCCTTAAATGTAGTGTATAATCAGCACCTAATCTTGTTCCTCAGAAAACAAAACATTTTATCACACCAAAAAAATAAGAGTAAATAATTTGTTTTGCACATAAAAGTTATTTGCAATAATTATGTCTACAGATGCAATAATTACCTCCATAGATTTTACTTGACTTTTTATCATATGCTGAATTTTTCCTTATTTATTTTTAAAATATAGTTAATAGGTGCAATGCTAATTATCATAAGGTAATCGGGGCAGTAGTTTAAGACATCAAAACACAAATATATTTCTCTTCTACAAACAATTCTACAATTCAGAACTTCTGCAGTGGTATTCGCTGGCATAGAATGGACTTATAATTACCAGTACACTACATCTACCTCAAAGAAAAATCAGTCAATTCACAGATTAGCAAATCTTACTGAATGTTTCATTCCTTCAGTCCTCCTTCTCACCGTTATCTGCTGCTCTGTAACATCATGTCTCAAATCTACATGAAAACTATAATGAAATCAAAGGGAAAGTAAGACTTCTTGCTGCTAGCATAGCAAATCACGCCGTAAAAAATAGATTTTTTTACAGTGAAATCTATGACTATAGGCAATTCTCTAAGCAAACAGAAATTGATCTTTTTCGTTAAGAGATGTGAACGTCGAACAGAAAGTGTTGGGTACTGAAGCTAAATAAAAAGCAATGAAGTCATAAAGTTTAAAGCGTATTGTTGAAAAAAAAAGTTTATACTTGAGCAGTATTGTACAGTAAATGAACCTCAACTTAAATGTTTAAAATAGCACAACTAGAAATATCAATCTTTATTAAAATGTATATACATAAGTTCAGCTAAACAAATGTGAGCCACGGTGGTGTGATTGAATTGTTTATATATATATGAAGTAAAAGATAATATTTTTAATGTCAATTTTATCTGTAAAAGTTAAATAAAAATAATCGCAGTATGCGAAATGCAGAATCTTTGGTATACACAATGTAAGCCAGGTTCCTTGCTGGTGCTAGCTACTGCACTGAATTCAATAGTTGCATTGACATAAGACTGTGAAGAATGTGGTCAACAGTTAACATTTGCTAGAGAAACTGATTTACATTAGCTTACAATTTGGCAATGGACAAAAATTTTCAAAAGTTATAATTCATTAATGGAAATAAAATATTGCTTCATTGCAAGATTTCAAAGTAAAGTCACCAAACAAATGAAAAATTGTGAAAATACTTAAGCTTTATGTTGTGGAGCACTGTACAAAGACTGGAGCCATTTTTTGACACATACCAAGTAGCTGTCCTTTGTTGTTGAAAAATCAAATGCTTATGTGGAGTAGGAATTTTCTCATCTTCAGTGTATTGCATTTTTTTCTATTAAAATTTTTACTGCATAATGTAGCAATAGATGCTTAAATTTTATTAAAACTGCAAAATGGGATGATTCAAAAGTTCAACATGCTGCACAGACATTTATTAATTAAACAGTCATTATCATGATGAGAAAACTTATAAGTTGAAGAAATTACAATTTGTTATACTAAACAAAATAATTTTTTAATTAAAGTACTAGTTAATTAGTTCTTTGACTATATTTCAGTTCCTGTAGCCTGAATATACAGATAAAATTCAAATAACTATCCAAAATTTTTCTTACATTTCTTCATTGCTGGACAGAGTAACTAAACCATAATTTTACAGCAACATGTTTTTGTGTGATATGTCAGCTTCTTTAGAAAATAAACATCATACACTTTGAGTAGTCCTATCTTTATTTCTGCCTCAGTCAAAATCCTTAGGTGAAAAAGTGCAAAATCTATGTCTGCATCTATAGGAAAAAAAAATCTAAAAAAAAAATCTATATTTTTTTCATTAACATTTAACTTGTCTACTAAAAGCTCTTCATCAACACTAAGTTTTTGTGATTGTCTGATGTGATGTCAAGAATTTAGAAGTGGATGCAATAATATAGTTATCACAAGAATACGTTAGTATGTTATGATTTTATGACTGGAAAAGATACCTTACTGATCTTTAACAGTTAAAAAAAAATCCAAACTAATTGTAGAATTTACTATAGTAGTTTCTATAGAGGTCAAACTAGATTTTCTGTGGAACTGCCACACTTCTTTGAAGTGTAACATCGTTCAGAACTGCATTGCTAACATTGTCATCTATGGATACAGACTTTTTTTAAAATTTTATATAATATAATAATGCAATTATAAATGTTTCTGGAATTCATAATGGTAAAAAATGTCACAGAAATGTTCATCTAATCATCTTAAAAATCAAAATATGATTAAAAAAAAGTGTCTGAATGACAACCATTCTGACAGAGTTATAAGTATTACAGAATGAGAGGTGTTACACAATCAATGTCTGATTTTACATGGAAGAAGGAACTTGGCTGAGTTGCAACAAAAATATTGAAACAGTAATTTAAATGTAAAAAGAATCAAAATAATGAAGGTTTGATTTTTTTTTCTCCCTGTCCCCAACATCTCAATTTAATTTAGAACTTTCCTGGAAAAAATAAGTGACAATATTATTTTTTTTTTTTCTTTAGTGCAAATAGCTACCACATCTTAAAAAAATGAAATGCTAAGTACTAAGTAGTATTTGCATGAGTATTGAGAGTATCCATTTTGCAAAGCTTTATTTTATTTCTAATATGCATTTTAGCCACATTAAGTGTTTTATTTAAATGAATTTTCATCAAACATTCTCAATATAAGATACTGTCAACTAGTAAGGTTGTACATGTGTTACATTAAGATTAAAAATTGCAAAACTGTTATAAAAGTATCAAATTTAATTAATTTTGACTCAGGGGTTAGTAATTTGTATGTCCAGAAGAATTTGATAAAATATATTTTGTATACTAGTGAAAAATCACTTTAGATAATAGAAGTGATTTAACAGGTATAATATGCTGCATTCAGCTGCCAGCTGAGAAGGTGCAAGTCTCTCATAGTTCCTGTGTTATGTCTGGCAACATTATGGAAACATCTCGGGTACCATGAGACATCTAAAATAGCATTAGATGCCTGTGTTTAAGAAACTGAGTCACTTCTTTACTATTCTTCTAATAGACCTTAACTGTTTTTCAGACAATATCCTGGTTAAATGGATATGTATGATTTTTTTTTCCAAGTGTCTAACATAACTAAAGTATCAATTTCCTCAGTGTACCCCAAATGACTGAGTTGGATTTGTTCTCTTATTCATTTGTATCACTATATGCTTGATCACAGAGACAGGTGAATTTGAACAGATTTTAACTCCTGAGAAGAAGTGCTGGATTACAAATTTGTGTTAGGAAACGGATATTTAGTGTTAGCATTTGGGTGTTCAGTTTTGGTTGGTGTTTTAGATTTTTAATTCTATGAACAATGCTAGATGTACTTTAAAATATTGGGTGAAAAATATCCTTAGGGGTGTAAGGTTCTCCAGAAGCTTCTAATAGCTACTCATAGGGCAGGTTAAAGAAGCACAGTGGGAAGAAAAAACATGTTAAAAAAAAAAAGGATTCTTTTAAAAATAAATTCATTTCCTGCTAGAATTACAGAGGAAGCTGGGTTACAGGTATGTTAGCTTGATGGGAAACTTGAGCCGCTCTAGAAAGAGCATTCATGAGGAGGATGGAGACGGTTCTGAAAGAAGATGCACAAGGCACTAGGCTGCTCTTGCCTGTATGAGTTATCTGTGTCAGAATGCATGAGGCACAAAGTCAGAAAGTTATCAGGGAAGGTCATGCAGGTCTCTACAAGAAATTTTATTTCTTTGACAGAAAATTCCTGACTCTAATCTCAAGCACTCAAATGCAGAAAGTAAGATAGAAAGGGATATGTATATGACCCTAGATTACACAAAAAAAAAAAAAAATCAAAGTATAAGGGTGTTTATTTTTATACATCCACTTTCCTTTCCTCAGCAGAAAATACACCTGAAAGGTAGCAACAAATAAAACAAAGTAGTCCAATTTAAATGCAGATATTTTACCCTTCCTGTTGGGACACAAGATGTGCTACACAGAGGTTTTCTCTTGTGCAGTATAGTCTCAAGAACTGAAAGGACTCTTCTGTGTACAGTCCCTTTGTATTCCCTTCAGCTGTGCTAGAGGTGTTAATGCGGGAGAAACAGCCTGCGATGACTCTATCCACAACTGTGCTGGTACCCCTTTCTTTGCATCTGCCCAGCAAAACAAGTCCTGCTGTCCAGGTGTCCCCAGGGTCCTCAGACAATCAGTCCTCCAGCAGCCAGCCAGTGCAGCAGACCCTGAAGTAGCAGAAGCTAAAAGTATCATTAATATGAAAGATACCTGCACTTGTAGTGGAATTGCTTCACTCAGTAGATATCTCAAGCCTAAACCTGCTGTTTGGGGCATTATAGCCTGGTTCTTATGGAGTGCAAATAAACACCCAGAATAAGCCAGTCTCAAAGCAGTCTGTACACTAACATTGCTGGTGAATCTTCACCTACAATTTTGGCTGCTCAAACCCAGGAGTCTGTTTACCAGAGCAGCAGGTTACAGACAGCAACATTTACCTTCTAGAACAGCTCTCAGGGGCCACTGTACAAACAGAGACCCACCTAGATAAGGTGATATCTGAATTCATCTCCTCTTCACTCTGGAAAAAATCTGACTCTGGTTGAGAATAGTTTCAGTTCTGTACAAGGCATGCCAACCCAATCCACATAGGTAGTTGAAGGTGCAAGAGATCCTGCAGTGAAATCTTATTTATTATTTCATGGTCACTCTGTCCAAGGCAGCCCCCAACCTCCACATCTCCCACCAGACCTTCCCTGTTTGCGAACAGCAGGTCTAGCGGGGCAGTTCCTCTCGTGGGCTCTCTGACCAACTGCATTAGGAAGGCATCCTCTATGCACTCCAAAAACCTCCTAGACTGCTTCTTCTGTGCTGTGCTGTACTCCCAGCATATGTCAGGGAAGTTGAAGTCCCCCATGAGGACAAGGGCTGACGACCATGCAGCTCGTGCCAGCTGCTTGTAGAATACCTCATCTGTCTCTTCATCCTGGTTTGGCGGTCTATAACAGACGCCCACCAGGATGTCTGCCTTGTCAGCCCTTCCTCTGATCTTTACCCATAGGGATTCAATGTTATCACCCCCAGTCACAATCTCAGTAGCAGAAAAGGATTTCCTAACGTAGAGAGCCACACCACCACCCCTCCTTTCTTGCCTGTCCCTCCTGAAGAGTTTGTAGCCATCCATTGCTGGAGCGCTGCATAGAGGATGCCTTCCTAATGCAGTTGGTCAGAGAGCCCACGAGAGGAACTGCCCCGCTAGACCTGCTGTTCGCAAACAGGGAAGGTCTGGTGGGAGATGTGGAGGTTGGGGGCTGCCTTGGACAGAGTGACCATGAAATTATAAATTTCTCAATTCATGGTGGAGTTTGGACGGGGAATAGTAAAACTGCTAGCTTGGACTTCCGGAGGGCGGACTTTGAATTGTTCAAGAGACTAGTAGGGGGAGTCCCCTGGCATTCAGTCTTAGCGAACAAAAGGGTCCAAGAGAGCTGGTTGCTCTTCAAGAAGGGAGTCTTAAGGGCGCAGGAGCAGGCGGTCCCCCTGAGCTGCAAAATGAGCCGGCGGGGAAGAAGACCGGCGTGGATGAATAGGGAGCTATTCTTGAGGCTCCGGGAGAAAAAGAGAATCTACCGCCTGTGGAAGGAGGGACGGGCAACTGAGAATGAATACAAGGAAGTCGTTAGGATGTGTAGAGGTGAAATCAGAAAGGCAAAAGCCCAGCTTGAATTCAACCTGGCCACTGGGGTGAAAAGGAATAAGAAACTCTTTTATAAATACATTAACAGTAAGAGGAGGACAAAGGAGAATATCCACTCTTTGCTGGATGAGGCTGGGAATGTGACCACTGAGGATAAGGAAAAGGCAGAGGTTCTGAATGCCTTCTTTATGTCTGTCTTTAAAGGTCAGACCAGTTATCCTCAGGGTACTCCTCTCTCTGACCTGGTAGTCTCGGCTGGGGAGCACGCTAACCCCCCTGTGATTCTGGAAGAAACGGTCAGAGACTTACTACTCCAACTGGACTGCCACAAGTCCATGGGGCCGGATGAGATCCACCCAAGAGTGCTGAGGGAACTGGCGAAGGTGATAGCCGAGCCTCTTTCCATCATCTGTCAGCGCTCCTTGTTGACTGGTGAGGTCCCAAAAGACTGGAGGATTGCCAACGTGACTCCCATTTACAAGAAAGGTTGTAAGGAGGATCTGGGGAACTACAGGCCTGTTAGCCTGACCTCGGTTACAGGGAAGGTTATGGAACAGATAGTCTTGAGGGAGATCATGCGGCATGTGCGGGATAGCCGGGGGATCAGGCCTAGCCAGCATGGGTTCATGAAGGGCAGGTCCTGTTTGACCAAGCTGATCTCCTTTTATGATCAAGTGACCCATCTGCTGGATGAGGGAAAGGCTGTTGATGTGGTCTACCTAGACTTCAGCAAAGCCTTTGACACTGTCTCCCACGGTATTCTCCTGCAGAAGCTGGCAGCCCATGGCTTGGATGGGTACACTCTTGGCTGGGTAAGGAGCTGGCTGGAGGGCCGGGCTCAGAGAGTGGTGGTGAATGCAGTTAAATCCAGCTGGCTACCGGTCACAAGTGGTGTTCCCCAGGGGTCGGTGCTGGGGCCTGTCCTCTTCAATATCTTTATTGATGATCTGGATGAGGGCATTGAGTGCACCCTCAGTAAGTTCGCAGATGACACCAAATTGGCTGGGAGTGTGGATTTGCCTGGGGGTAGCGAGGCCCTACAGAGGAATCTGGACAGGCTGGAGAGCTGGGCTGAAGCCAATGGGATGAGGTTCAACAAGACCAAATGCCGAGTCCTGCACTTCGGCCACAACAACCCCAGGCAGCGCTATAGGCTTGGGGCGGAGTGGCTGGAGGACTGTGTGGAGGAAACGGACCTGGGGGTACTGATTGATGCTGGGCTGAGCATGAGCTGACAGTGTGCCCGGGTGGCCAAGAAGGCCAACGGCATCCTGGCTTGCATCAAAACCAGTGTTACTAGCAGGAACAGGGAGGTAATTGTCCCCCTGTACTCGGCACTGGTGAGGCCGCACCTCGAGTACTGTGTTCAGTTTTGGGCCCCTCACTGCAAGAAAGACATTGAGGCCCTGGAACGCGTTCAGAGGAGGGCTACGAAGCTGGTGAGGGGTCTGGAGCACAGGCCTTATGAGGAGCGGCTGAGGGAGCTGGGATTGTTCAGTCTGGAGAAGAGGAGGCTCAGGGGAGACCTTATAGCTCTCTATAACTTCCTGAAGGGAGGTTGTAGTGAGCTAGGGGTCGGCCTTTTCTCTCGTGTAGACAGTGATAGAACTAGAGGCAATGGTTTCAAGCTGCGCCAGGGGAGATTCAGGCTGGACATTAGGAAATATTACTTCTCGGAAAGGATAGTCAGGCACTGGAATGCACTGCCCAGGGAGGTGGTGGAGTCACCGACCATGGGGGTGTTCAAGAAACGTTTGGATGTTGTGTTGAGGGATATGATTTAGCTGAGAAGTATTGGTGATGGTTGGACTGGATGATCTTTTAGGTCTTTTCAAATCTTGATAATAATTCTGTGATTCTGTGATTCTGATTCTTATTTCCCCTCTGCTCCCAGTATCACATCTCTCAGCAATGAAGTATCGTTTCATCCGTGCTGCCACCAGCCAGCCAACACTCAACAGCTCTGAGCAGTCTGAGACACTGTGAGGAACTCCCCAGGAAGACCACCACTCAGCTCAGCAGTGCATTACCCACAGAGCAGGATGGTCTGTCCTCATGTACGTGCGAATGTCAACTTCAAATTTTCTGCAGACAAGTCGGGAGAGTGAAGCAAGCCTCTGTATTCTAATGTAATAACAAAATTACATTTCAGGAATATTTTTGTGGTATTCCTTCTGAATTTTAGCCCTTATTACTGTTAATGTTTTTTGAAGTTTATAGGTAAGCCTGAGTGCTGTCATGCTGGTTACAGATTATAGTACTACTTTGAAACTTATTTCCAGATGAGAGGCAAAAAATACCTCTGTAACATGGTCATTTAAAAGGTGTAAAGGCAGTCAGTGTCAGTTGCTTAGCAAATATCAGAAGAATATGAAGTAAATTCCATGCTTATAGAAGTTAGGATTAGTATTCATTTTAATTGCTATTTCAAATATTTTAAATCCTATTACTTCTTTTACAGGTACGGTATTATGCAAGCCAGATGAGTTTGCTACGTTGTCTGCTATCAAAAATATAAGACTGTCAAAAATTATCAGAAACTTAAAAAAAATACAGGCATTTTGTTGTTTTGGTGAATTTACCCTGCTGCTCAAGTGTACTTTGATGAGCAAAAGAAAATACTGCCTGCACAGGAGTCTTTTCTCCTATAGCTGCATTGTACAGCAATTGTTTTTCCACTTTCTGATTAATTTTGAAGCTGAAACTAATGAAAGCTATTGTAAAAGAAGTCTTTCACAAGCAAAATTTAGAATCACTCTCAAAGATTTCTATGTCATTTGGGGCTGGCTGCTCAAGTTTGAGTCAGTTAATCTCTCTTACTGTGTTTTGGCACTACCGAGACATGTTGTTTAGAATACAAATAAGGTTTTCTATGGATTATATTGATCAATGATTATTTAAACAATAATTTGAATTATTTTCTACTAGAGTTAAGAGATTCCAGCTGGCACCTGAACTGCAGCTGCACAAGAAATGTCTGTAAATACAAATATTTAAAGGCAATCATTGCTGTCTAAAAAAGCATTTTAAATTGCTACCATGCCTTGTAGTACTGTTTCAGGTGTGTATATAGATATAGATAGGAAATCGGTGGAAGAAAATCAGGCATGTCTATAATTAAAATATATGAACATCTAAGTAGGCACGATATTCCTGGTTTCAAGCAAGGGAACTGAACAAGTAAGAAGTATTCTTCATAGAAAATATCATTCATGCCAGGTAAATACATTCAGATCCATAAAAAAAAAAAAAAAAAGGATTTATTTGCCATGAACTCTAAACACAGCAAAGAAATAACTACACACACACAAAAAAAATCTGACACTGTTAAAATTTACAGCAGTGTACTTACATATAACTCATTATAACAGTAGTAACCTTGAAAGTTACTTAAACATAGCAGACTCCACAAATCTGGCAAAATATATGAAGAACCATGCCTCTATTTACTTTCCTCACACTTCCTACATTCAGTTTGGCTGGGCACATAGGGAGCACAAGATTGATGTGATTTGTTTGCTACCATGTATAACTAATGGGGCTAGATGTCATCTACTATTAAACAAGAACTCAGAAACTGTTTTATTCAAGGGTTGGTTTTTGTTTTGAAGGTATATCCTTTTGGCGCTTTTGTTCTTGCTTTATTACAAATGGAGTTTTTAAAAATGTGTATACTTTGTACTGAATTAGATATTTCTTAATGTATAGATTTTTGTTTAAGTCTTCAAAAATCTATGGTTAGGAAAAAAAAATGCATGGAAGAGTTATGAAATTTGGTAGGAAACTATTTAACATAGATCATTGTAAATAAGAGCTGGATGATTTCACACATTTCCATACATGAAAACTAATTGTAATATCATGAACTGGCGTATTTTAAATAAAAATGAATGAAAAAGTTAGTGTTTTCTATCATCTTCATCCCCTTTTTCAGTATTTTCAAATTCATAGAATCATAGAATAGTTACATTGCAGAACACCCAGATACCAAGGTGTACAAAGGAAGACAGGAACGAAATGCCAATGTTAATGTCTTCTCATGGCAGCTTTCCTCATTTTGTACCTAAATGTGAACGCTATATTAAGTTTTTTACTGCAGACTCTAAATGTCTGCAGCTTAGGAGATATTGAAGAGCTTACATTCTGATAATACCATGAGTGAAGGTGATTAATTTGGAGTTAAATCCTAGCAGGATTTAAAACCTGAGCAGTTCTAATCGCAGCTGCCAAGAGAAAACACCAAATTCCCTGCAAACATAGTCTGAGATGGTGGTAATGCTTCCATGAAGCTCTTTTTTCATTACCTTCTCCTACTTTTATCTAGCAAACTAATACTTGGAGAACTCGCCTTGGGTAGATATTTTTTTGGGGGGGGGGCGGGGGGAGAAATGCTCTGTCTTTCTTCTAAGCTGTTTGTCTTTTCATAAAATATTTAATAAACCAGAGAGAGAGAGACAGAAGGTTAAAATTATTCAAGTTAGTGCTCATGGCATTTATTAGAAAGAGCAAACATAATGATTCACATTCCTATCCCAATGAATGTATGATGAAACCCTACAGATCTGGCACATTTATCTCCAAGGCAAAAATGTTGTGACTTCAACTTCCTTTTTGTGATGTGCAGGGATGTACTCTAGTTTTAATTGCAATAAACCATTGGAGGTATTCACAGCCACATGCTGTTAAAGTAGTTTAGCTTGTACTTTCCCTGTGCAAGAACAAGTATACAGTATGTCATACCATATTACCTCGTGGCTGTCTCCTTTTGCCCCAAACAGAGTGTTATCAGTATACAGTGCAAATTCATTGAAGTGTTTTGCAGAGACCACACTTGGAGAAACTTTGACTGGAAATTAAACCCAACTTTGTGTATAGCAAGCAGGAAATGGCAGCTATGTGTTCATTTGGTCCCTAGATCTTACCCTGAAGAAGGCAACAGATATTTTCCACTTGTCTCATAACACATTACCTCTTTCGTAAGTTATCAACTGCTTACATTACAGAATGCCAAGTTTCATTCTGTATGTAAACCAGGAAACTATCAATATAAATTGGGACTGAGCTGAAAATTAAGAAGTGGGATAGGGGGGAAAAAAAAAAGTGACATAATGAACAACATTTTGGTACAAAACCCTTTAAGCCCATCCCTTTCTTTTCTCAAATTGTTCTGATCACATCTTAACACTCATTGGAGCCAAAATAGACATCAGGCAGGTTAAGAAAAAAAACACTTCAGTAACAAGTTATCCTTGAAGCATTATTTAGTCTTCCAGTATTTTCTTTTCTTGCTGCTTTCCTATTTAAACTAGACAAATATAGTTCTCCGTCAAACCAAATGAAAGTTGATTTTCCTTTTTTTTTTTTTTTCCATAGGGAAAGAAAAGAAAATAAAATACTGATTCCTCTTTTCTTTAAATCCTTCAGTTCAGGATAACTTCTTGATTTTAAGTGTTTTTATCAAGCAAATATTTTAACTTACTTCATGACAGTTTTTGTCAAGTCATAAAAGTTTAAAGTCAATATGTCAGTAAAATACAGAATTATTTTCCAAATGTGTCATTTGAATTTTAAATTCTTAGAAACAGTTCCTCACTTCAAGTAAATCAGCATAGTTCCTTGTATGAGTGCTTTGCAAATCAATCGTCTCAAAAAAAACCTCAAACTAAAAACCTTTTGATACTAATAGAAAAAGCAGTATGCAAAATCTTAAGAAGATTTCTGGATGAATGAATATTTCTGTATCTATGTGAATATCAAGATTATAGGTATGATGTGACATGCTTATAGATATGAAAAAGGTTACTAAAAAATTATTTGTACCAAGATGATAGATATTAACATTTAAATTATTTTAGCAGAGATTCAAGATAATCTGCGAAACAGCAGTTGATAATATTTGTCAAACTACATCTTTAATTAATGATTGAAATTAGATGGATTGGTAGATATTTGCCTTAATATTCAGTGAAGTTGTATTAATGATATTTGCTATAGACTTTTTGAATCTCTTATATTTATCTTTGGGGAAAAACAATGAGGCATGTAAGTATTGTTAATTTAATCCATGTCCCATCATAGTATTTGTTATAAGTCCTGTGTCTACTCGAGTTACCAGACAATAATAAAGATAAATAAGCATCTGACAGAGCTCTGCAGACACTATTCTAAATGACTGAGTCAAACTTATATTTGTCACATTGTGTCATGTTTAACAATGAAAGTAATTCAAGGACAGTTACATTCTGCACAGGCTTTTTATCATTTCAATGGCCTAAAGCCACAAGGATAGTTTTTAATTGCTTATGTGATATATCATTTCATTGTCTCCTCCACTCTGTACCAAAAAAAAACCCCAAAAAACCACAATAAATTAATAATAACCTCAGGCACAGCCACAAAGTAACTGCTACAGGATAAGATTGATTTATATTAAGGTGATGATGCCTGCACTCCAGATAACTAAATAGGGAATATAAATTTCCTTCAATATCTCAGATCACGATCACAAGTTTGTTATTCCAAATTTCTGTTGATACAGCAGACTTTGATATATGGCACTGTGGTATACACTTGTGTGAATTAACTTTGAAAATATAAGAGTAGATAGGGGTTGAATGACTTTCCAGGACATATTCTTTAGCTCTGCCACACATTTATATGGAGCAGCAGGTACTGAGTTTCTATACAAAAGTAATAATGAAAAGTAATGCAGACAGAAATAGCTTGCCTCTAGCAAGACTAATGGCAAGGTCAGATTCCGTCAATTAAATGAGAAAGCCTCCGAGATAAAGTTCATTATACATATTATGACCTTTTTCCCTCCTTCCAAACAAGTGCCTGGTTTTACAAGTATAAGGCTGCTTCACTGTAAATTCACAGATCTACAACATGAAGCACTTGTGGAAAAAAGCTCCTAAAACAGTAAACAAGAATATTAGACAATGTAAATTAAAAGAAAAAAAAAACCCAAAACTTTTATTTATTATCTCAAAATGGAAAGAAGAAATAATGTAATAAATGTGATAATAATAACAACAATAACAATAATGACATGAAGAATGTCAGCATTCTTCCAGAATACTGAATTTTAAGAAAATATTGACACTATTTTGAGAGGGAATTTCAAAGTCTCAGAAGGAATAAGAGAATTTATATTAAAGCTTAATAATAACCATGACCTTAGAGGCCAGCTAAAATATAAAATTCTTCAGAAAATGTGCCCATGGCCATAGAATCATAGAATGGTTTGATTTGGAAGGGACATTCAAAGGTCATCTAGTCCAACCCCCATGAAGGAGGAGGGACATCCCCCACTAGATCACGTTGCTCAGAGCCTCATCAAGCCTGGCCTTGAACATCTCCAGGGATGGGCCATCCACCACCTTTCTGGGCAACTGTTCCAGTGTTCTACAACTCGCATTGTAAAAAATTTTTTCTAATATCCAATCTAAATCTACCTCCCTCTATTTTGAAACTGTTACCCCTAGTCCTGTCACAACAGGCCCTACTGAACAGTCTATCCCCTTCTTTCCTGTAGGCCCCCTTGAGGTACTGGAAGACCACTATCAGGTCTCCCCAGAGCCTCCTCTTCTCCAGGCTGAACAGCCCCAACTCTCTCAGCCTGTCCTCACAGGAGAGGTGCTCCAGCCCTCTGATCATGTTCGTGGCCAAAAGAATAAATATTCTCACCCAATTTTTTTTTCCCCCCATGAATAATTCTGAATAGGATGTGTAGAATCATATAATCTTTACAGCTGGAAAAGACCTCAAGTCCAACCATCAACACAACACCATCATGCTTATGAAACCATGTCCTGAAGTGCCACATCTACACATTTTTTTGAACACTTTCAGAGATGGTGACTCCATCGCTTCTCTGGGAAGCCTGTTCTTGTGCTTGACCACTCTTGCAGTAAAGAAATTTAACCTACTATCTAATCTAAACCTTCACCTGGTGCAACTTGAGGCCATTTCCTCTCATCCTATCACTAGCTACTTCTTTATCTAAGAATCCGTAGAACTTATATATCATATTTAACATCAAATAATATGATAAACTACCAAAGCACTAAATTGTGTCTTGGTCTGGTTAGGAATTTCTGGCATGTTCTCATTGGAAAGCCTGAGCTGTAAACCTAGACAGAAGTCCAGACAGAACCTACATAAGCTTGATCTTCTTATGCGAATACTATTGTATTAGACTCCTACTTTTCTTTGTATTTCTTCTAGTTCTACTTTTTCAGGGCCAAAATTACATGTAAATAGTGTGACAGCATAGTTCATCAGTAAAGTGGAAAACACAAATTTATCTCCCCTTTCTGCAAGATTTAGATTAGAGATTTGAATACAGGTTTTCTGATACTGAGGAAGAATATATACATAAATATATAAAATATATACATATATATATATAATTTACATGTATATATATATGTGTGTGTACTATAGATATCTAAGTGGATTGTGGAACCAGTATATCTTGAACCAATGAACATCGATTATAGCTTGAAGAGGAGAAACTGAATGAAAACTGTCAAAATAGGTAACAAGTGGTCATATTTATTAGTTGTGATTATATTCAAATTAATTAGGCCAAAACACTGATTTGAATTTAGACTTTTCACTTTCCTTGAGAGTAGGAAATTACAAGCTATTTCAAGACTCACTCTCTGTCTTCCCCCTCCTCTCGTTCTTTATTGTTTTTCTTTGTTTAAAACCTTGAGTGAAGAAATAATTGAATAATTGACCTGCATAATTGAAATCTCAGAAATCTTTGTAGGACAGTAAACTAATTTCCCATGGATAAAAATAAGTGAAACTGAAGGACTTGTCTGCTTTTCAAAATAGAATGTAAATTATATTTCATCCCAACAGCTAAGCTTTTCAAACACAATGGAAACACTCTCTATATAAAAGAGTCATGATTATTCCACCACTCATTCATAAATATTTTATTCTTTGTTTTATCTGAAGAAGCTATAGAGAGAAAAAAGAATATCCTCATGTGTGCAATATGATTACACTCCAGGTGAAGTTATAAAAGAAAATAAAAATCTTTGTAGGATTCAATTTAAATGTTGCTTTGTCACATAATTATGATGATACATTCAGAATTTAAACAAAAATACCTAAAAGTCTGACAGGCAAAATGAGATTCAGGGTACCTTGAATGTTCAGAACAGAAGAGGTAAGAGTGATGAATTACCAGTGATCGCAAGTAAAGACTATCAAGGTACAATTTTCTTCAAACTCTCATTATTTTTATTGTATACATTGTATTATTGAGTCTTCTGTAACATGTTAAATAGATTCATTCTCTTTAGGAAATATTTAATGAATTCAGAACAGAATAAATTCTAGGCTTTCCATCAACTTCCTTATTGTCCTTGATATATAGCAGTCAGGCATTAATTCTGTGATAGCCAGTGCATAAATCAGAAAGGAATCTGAATTAGAGCATCTAATTTTAACAGAAATTAGAGTTCTTTTAAAGAGACTCAGAAAACACAAAACTCTTAGGGAAAAAAAAAACAAACCAAAACACTATAAAGCAAAATCCTCAGAAATTATTTAGAATTATTGAGCAAGTTACTGTGGACTCGTTCTTAAAATTAAGTGAAGTTAGAGAGATTAATATGTATTGCTAGGATGAAGAAGTGTTCAATTTCTTCCTTCCTATTTTCTTAAGTCACACTTTCTAGGAAAGATATTTTGATGGTACCATTTTTTGGTCTCATTTATTAAAAACAAAAACCAAAACTCCACATCACTAACCAACCAACCAATCAACAACTTATCTAGTACAAATTAAGCAAAGTGATTACTGAAACTTATTCAAGGACACTCTTTAAAATGTCCTTTTTTTCTGTATGGTTTTGTTCAACATCTGTTCAATATTTCCAGGTAAAAAAATTCCTGTGAAATTACATAAGCATTATTTTTTATTGGGGCTATTTGATTTCCAATTTATTGCTCTACTGTTTCTGTTAATCTCATAATTTCATCTCTAGATTTTATAGGAGCTTCGTAAACATTTCTAATCTAGATAGGTTTACTCTACAATATACTTAAATGTATCAATTGAGATTTATTGTCCTTGAAAAGAGTTACATTAATTTTAGAGTTTTGTCCTTTAGGATGTCAAAATGGTCACGTAAATAAAAATAATTTTTACATACTAAGGGCTAAATTTTACCACTGCACTCATATGTATACCTGTGGATATATATAATATTTGCAGATGTATTTGTTACGATCCATTACTGTAGGGATTAAGTGTAAGAATAGAAAGTATTTGTAATCATCTTTCTTCATCATCTCTCATTGGGGAAATTCAGAATAAAGTGGTTTCTCTTGTGTTAGAGATAGACAAACTTATCTTTTAGGATAAATCCTTACTCTGTGAATTACTCCACTGAAATACTGGGACAATCAATGAAATAAGATACATCTACATTTGAATTATAGAGATTAAAATTTGGCCAGTGGTAAATGAGAAAAGGGTATGTATGTGTGTGTATGCGTGTGTGTGTATATATATATATGTGCTTACTTTTTTTAATAACCTTCTCTAAAACAGATCCCAAATCCCTTTCTTGAAAATATGTTGTCATCTTTGACATCTTCAAAATGTTTGTTGCTTTTGCCAAGTCATATGAGTGTAATAGGGATCAGAACTGAAAAGACCATTTTGCTTGGCCTGTAACGATCAGCTTAGGACTGGAATGGACCACCTTGTATTTTACTCTAGGTTCTTTCTATTTGTATTCCGTTTAGATGGTGGGGTGGCTTCTGTGAGAAGACACAAGAAGTTGCCCCCCATGTCAGAAAATCAGTTCCAGCTAGCTCTAAGATGGACTTGCTACTGACCAAAACTGAGCCAACCAGTGGCGCTGGGAGTGCCTCTGTGATAATGTATTAAAGAAAGGGTAAAAAACACTGCACAACAGCAGCTGGTAGAGAGGTGAGAATACGTGAGAAACAATTGCAATCAGTGAAGAAGGAGAGGAAGGAGGTGCTGCAGGCACTGGAGCAGAGACTCCCCTGCAGCCTATAGAGAAGACTATGCTGAAGCTTGTGCCCCTGCATCCTATGGAGATCCACAGTGGAGCAGATGTCCACTCTGCAGCACATGGAGGACCTCACATTGCAGCAGATGGATCTGTCCTGAAGGAAGCTGCAGCCCATGGAAAGCCCATGCTGGAGCAGGCTTCTGGCAGGAGCTGTGGCCTGCGGAGAGGAAGCCCACACTGCAGTGTGTTTTCTTGCAGGAACTGTGACTCTGTGGTGGACCCATGCTGAAGCAGTCGGTTCTTGAAGGACTGCACCCTATGGAAAGGGCCCAAGCTGGAGCACTTTGTAAAGAACTGCAGCACACGGGAAGGACCTACATTGGAGAAGTTCCTGAAGGACTATATCCCATGGGAAAGACTCCATACTGGAGCAGGAGTAAAGCATGATGAAGAAGAAGCAGTAGGCACAAAGGGTTATGAACTCACCCGTTCTCTGTCCTCCTGCAGGGGAGGAGGTAGAAGAGTCAGGAGTGAAGCTGAGCCTGGGAAGAAGGGAGAGCTTGGAGAGCTGGTTTTGTTTCTCACGGTCTTACTGTATTTTTAATTGGCAATAAATTAAATTAATCTTCCCCCAGGTCTGTTTTGCCTGTGACAGTAGTTGGTAAGGGATGTTCCTGTCTTTGTCTCAATCCAAGAGCTTCTTCATTGTATTTTTCTCCACCTGGCCTATTGAGGAGGGAGAGGGAGAGAGTTACTTGGTGGGCACCTGGCAGCCATCCAAGCTAAATCCACCACACCATGTTACAGCTGAAAGCAAAAAAACACCAACAGTAGCCTAAAACAAGAGAAAAGTCCTCCCAGATCTCATGTCTAGAAGTTTGTTAACATTCTGAAGAACGAACACTGAAAACTTTGTATCTGTGTACAGTTTCCATTATTTTCACTTGATTCCAAAATGATGTTAATTGTTTAAGAAAATAAAGTGGAATCTTAGAATCATAGAATGTGAATTTTAATTCAAACATCTCTCTATTACACATGCAACATCAGCCTTATCTTACTCAAATCTTTGTGATTTATTCACAACTTAATGACTTTTCCAAGAATGATGTTTTCCATTCTGAAGCTGTTCCTCAGACTCATTTTGCACTGTTGAATAAGTCCTATGTAGATTCGGTGATTTATTGGCTTTCAGTTGCCCCAGCCAACTTATCACTTGTGCCTTGCTGACCCTGAAGTAGTCCAAGATAGCAAGTACATGGCCAATAATAGATGCCATCAGTTAATGCCTTTTGTGTTGTGCAGTAAGCATTCTCCTTATACTTCAGTCTTTTGAAGGGATCCCTCAACATTTTAGTTGAGCCTAAAATTTTCTCTTATTGGTCTCCAAATTTTTGGATTTCATTCATTAAATTTCACATATATTTAATGTATTAATTGCTGTTTATTCAGTGCATATGCCTCTGTTCATCTGCTGACAGTATATAGAATGTTTCAGTATGGCATGAAGTGGGGAAATTATAATCAAAATTCTTCTGTTAGGAAAAAAAAAATTAAAAAACTCGTATCAATTCTTAATATTATTTTCTCTTACTTGGTCAAGAACTTACAAGAGGAAAACAGCCACCTCCACTTTAAAAAAAAATCACCAACCAAAAAGCCAAATTCATTATTTTAGAGAACTCTGTAAAAAAATTTACATTTTTATGCATCTTTATAACACTTTAATGCATAACTCTTACAGTCTGAATGTGATCTGAAACAGGTTTTCCATGCTAAAAAATATCATAACTATAAACTGCTTTCTAATGTTACTGGGATCTTGACAGACTGGAGAAACGGACTGACAGGAACCTCACGTAGTTCAGCAAAATGAAATGTAAAGTCCTGCATCTCACATATGAGGAAAGGCTGACACAGCTGGAACTGTTTAGCCTGGAGAACAGAAGGTTCAGGGGATCTCATCAATACCTGAAAGGACAGCGTAAAGAACATGGAGGGAGGCTATTTTTAGTGGTGCCCAGTGACAGGATAGGAACTAATGGGCACAAACTGAAACACAGGAGTCTCCATCTGAACATAAGGAAACACTTTTATCACTGTGAGAGTGACTGAAGAAGTTGTGGAGTCTCCATCATTGGAGATACTCTAAAGCTGTCTGAAGATGGTCTGAAGCAATCAGCTCCTAGTGACCCTGCTTGAGCCAGAGCGTTGGATCAGACAGCCTGCAGAGGTTTCTTCTAACCTCAGTGATTCTGTGATTCTGTGATTATATTCTGAGCTGTGAAACAAGTACTATCTTTCCCTATGAAACATAAAACTTTTTGCCTGGCATGAAGATGCCAGATACTAAGCCCACCATTACAGAACTTGATATTATATATTTTGAGTTTATTTTCATTTGTGTGTAGTAAAAAAAAATTGCAAGTGAATGATCATGTCTCTTCCAAGATGCTTAAAACAAATAGGATCAAGGTGAAGAAATTTAAAGCTATTAGATGTTGGAAGAAGTCCTTAAGAAATAAATAAAAAAATAATCAAAATATGGATGTTAAAGACATAAAATAAAGTGTAAAATATGTATTTTGATAACTTTATTTTTTGCTTTGAATTAGAAAGTATATATATACACACACACATGTAAATTATATATATACATAAGTTATGGCTTTTAAAAAAAAAATCAGTGCAAACAACTGAAATTAGATTCTTAAATCTAGATATTTAAAGGCTGAAGTTAGACTCTTAAATACATTGCTTGTGCACATATGTTTAAGTATTGTCTTCAAGCACATAATCTTGAAACATCCATAAACAATGTAAGTTATTGTAATGACTAAGCAGATAAGATACCAATGATATTTGTACACAATCTTTTTTTTTCTTTTTTTACACTCTGAATATGTAATTTAGTCTCTGAATGTGATAAACACATTGTTCTGGTTTTGTTAGTAAGGGGGTGCCCAAGGTGGTAGCTTCTGTAGGAAACTGCTAGAAGTTGCTCCCCTTTGTTTAGTGGACTCGGCCGGAATTTCAGGAAAATTGAACTGCTTTTAATTGTCATAATTTTTGAGCACATAGTTGAGTTTTAAGACTGCATTGACTATAACCTCAATTTAGATGCCTCAAGTTCAATTTAGTTGCTAACAACAGAGTCTCCAGTACCAGTTGGAGTGATTTAAAGTTTCTGAAACATTTCCTTCAGGTTGATAAATATGACTTATTACTGGTACCTACTGCTATTACAAGTTGCGGAAGTTAGCACTGGGTTTCAGTTCCAACTACAAAAAAAAAACCAAACAGTGGTTCTCTAATAGATTCAGTGTCACCTCTGAACTTCTGATGTGTCAGATGAAATTATGCAGCCGTGTACAGATATTTGCATTGTACCCCAGATAAATTACTGTTGGTTTAGACAGTATTACTTCTACTTTTTGAACATATGTTTAAATAGTGCATGTACCTATGTATAATGTATGGTTATTTTGTAGTTTATGAAGTATTACGTATGCCCTGTTGCCATTTCATAGGACAAAATGAATTCTGAAATGTAAACTTGAGAACTGTACTGCATTACCATAATTAGAGGTATCTGGATGAACTTTTTTGCTTGTGGGAACTCTAATTAAAATGAGTGAAAACAGACATTTGCAATCACCATTGCATAATAAGGGGATCAGTTTCAGATCAGACAACTTGGTGCTTACTTTTCCCTGGATGATTCTTCCTATTGATAATAATTGGATACAGATTCCTTGAAAAGCAGAGGTATAAATTACCAAATGTTTTGCCAGCTGACAGAACAGAAGTAATTTTAATGTGAATGTAAACTAAGAGTTTATCTTCATATAACCTGATAAGAAGGACCACAAGGAAACTGTGAACTTGTTAATATCCAGAAAAAAAAAATATTTACATAAAATACAATTCTGTTTATAAAGTTAATGAATTTCAATGCTATAAATTAGTGATTTTCCTCCCAAGAAATTTTAAAAAACTATTTTAAATAAACAGATTCCTAAAATACTCAACAGTTATCATGTAGATTTGCCTCATAACATCTTTCAAGAACTATTCCCTCTCAGCTGAGTTTTTGCTCTTTGAACACACCAGATGTCATTCATCAAGAAAAATATTCTCTCAGAGGCCTGTGTGCCAGCATAAATTGAATGAGAAGGCTGAAATTCAAAGAAACAGCCTTATGTGTTAAAAAAAAAATATGGAAAATCTTTACCAACCGTCGTAGACTGATGCCTTTTTCTTTCAAGGCTCTCATTGACAGAAAAGAAGTGTGTAGATAAACACAAGCCTATTCTTCAAGCATCATTTATATGGCAATTCATTTTCCCCACATTCTATAATGTCAAAAACCTCCATATTAATTTAAGCTCCACTGCTTCAATTGCTGAGAAGAGTTAGATTCAAAGACACATAAGACTTGTAGATAGAAACAATCAGAGCCCTTCCTACAACAGTTTGAGATATCAAGTATCTACAATAATTCCAGTGATAAAATTGGTTGATCTATTCGATTGACAAGAAGCATTTTCTCCATTAAGCTTGTCCCATTTTTCTGAACACTTCTGCAAACTTATTTGTGAGTTACAATTATTTGGCATTTTAAAATCGTATTTTAATTTTTTTTTTTAGAAACGCACTGGTCTCCCTGTCTTTAAATGCCTTTGAGAGTTACTTGGTGTATTTACAAATTTGGTCTGGAAAAAATAGATGATATAATTTCTATTAGCTGTTATGAAACCTAAGCAGCAAATCTGTAGATAATAGAAATAATTTAAGACAGTGAGAAGTACTTGATAAGAAGACTTAACAGGAGAGAAGCAGTCCTAAAAATTTTCTGTATTCATCTAGATATTTTTATTTACCATTTCATCATACTACCTAAACAGCTTTTCAGACATCAGTATGATTCAATTTTCCTCATGATACTTTAATAAAATAAGGAGTGCTGCTTTCTGCATTTCACAAAGAGAGAATTTAAGTATTGGGCTGGGATAAAGTTAATTTTCTTCAGAGTAGCTAGTATGGGGCTATGTTTTCTGATTTGTACTGAAAACAGTGTTGATGATAATATAGGGATGTTTTTCTTATTGCTGAGCACTGCTTACACAGAGGTAAGGCCTTTTGTGCTTCTCATACCACCCCACCATGAGTAGGCTGTGAGTGCACAAGAAGCTGGGAGGGGACACAGCTGGACAGCTGATGTGAGCTTCTACCCTGGGCCTAACCTGTTCTCAACCATTAATAAAAATATCCAGTTGAAAGCATGCATTTTTTCTGCATTCCCGTATACATACACATGTGGTAGCCCTATCTGGAGAGAAAAAAAAATCCCACAAACAAAAATACCAACAACAATAAAAAAAATCCCAAAACCCACCATCTGTTTCTGGATGCAAAACTTATTGCATCAATATCCATGTTAAAATGAGGGAAACTATATCTTAATGATTGATTTTAAGCATGAATGAACTATCAAAAATTTTTTCAAATATATATTCCTTTGACTAGCTATACAGTTGCATTTTTCTGTTTTCAAGAGGTCAGATGTTTGAAGAGTACTCATCTTCATAAGGATATAGACTATGATTACATTCATAAAATAGGATTTAAAAAATTCTTCTCATTTTAAATGCACTTAGCTTTTCTGTATTCAAGAAAAGAGAAAGCTCAAGAAACATCTCTAAGGATATTGCGAAAGTTCATGAGAAAATTAGTTTCTTAGAACTTAATCCAGTTATTAAATGTACCTGTGTCAATCCAGTAAAAACTAAATGTGAATTAATTGATTTAAAATAAGTTTATCATATATTATTAGATTTTATCATAATTAAATAATATATTTTTATATTCTTGTTACTTAGCACCGTGTTTATTATAAACACACTGAAGTAATTTCCTGACCCGCATGAAGTTGTGCAGCAGCCTTAAAAATGGTCACAAAGGTGTTCACACGGAAATGTTTACTATGCAGACTGATTATCAAAAGTGAGATGAATTTTACTTTAAAAGTAGCAGTGACTAATTAATTTTTAATTTATATTTTTTATGCTTTTTTTTTTCTTAACTGTGCTTCAGTAGAACAATACAAAGATATTGGCATTAAAGTACTAAATAGCGAAAATTCCCCATCTATTTTATCTTAATTTGACTCTTTTCTCCTTTTCTGCTTAAAGATGAGTGAAAGTTAAATATACAAATTTTGGATCTTAGAAGTTTAGAACTTCTTGTTTATGAATACCTGTTTCCCATAACCTATTGATTTATGCTTTATATTGCTATCTACTCTTGCGTTGTATATTGTTATCTACTCTTGCATATTCATATTCTTTATATAGCAAATAAAAATTCAGAAATTGTAAATATGCATTTGAGTTAAATGTTTGCATTTAAGGCTGTGTCAAATCATACCAGAAGAAGACTAAACCAAAAGGTTAAATTATGCAACATATATATTTGCTATTTCGTACCCTACAGTTGTCATAAAGTACACTGTCAAGTATAAAACCATTGACTTACTTGGGTGTCGAATAAGCATAATTAGAGGGAAGAGTTACTTAACAGTCAAGAACCTAGTGAGGTTGACAGGATAACTCCATAAAGACCTTCAGAAGCCTGTTTATTCCTCTTGCTTACATAAACAGTACAGACATTTATCTTAATGGTTAGGTGATTCAGATTTGTGTCTGATTTAGACATTTTATGTAGTCACATCGAGTAAAAGTGTCATATAAATTAATCCAAGTAATCCAAGAGTTTCCATCTAGTTCCAGCAATTAATAGTCATCCATCTTTGCAGCATAGGAACTAATAAGTATAGCATGAGTCTATACTAGTATTTTGATTTCGGTCAGGAGTCCACATCTGAGGCAAATCCTGCAGTCAGTCCCACTAAACAAGCTTTTGTACACCTTGTGGAGTCTTCAGTGTTTTAACTGGGTTGCTTCCTGAAGTAAAAAGTAGTGCCAGCTACTAATGTGCGCTCGTCTCAGGAGACTATTTTGGAGCCAGTTAGAATTAATTCCCTTGAAATACATACACTGAGCATGCTAGGCCCTCAGCACCAGCTGTTTCACCTTAATAATCTTCATTTGGCTGAATTATTTGCTACTATAGTCATACTAGTGCAGTTTGGAGTTGTTCCAAGGTTAGATAGATAAATTATGCCCACGTAAGTTACTATGTTTCTGATATTAATGTAGTTGACTAAAAAATTTAAAGATAAATAAAATTTCCTTTCTTTGTGATTCCCATTATGACTTTCCATAAAATGGGTTCGAGCAATGTGTGAGTACAGAACGACAGTGTCAGAACCTACACCACTGTAAATTTTCATGACTACCTCACACAAGTTCAAGGGTATATAGAGGATCCTTTTCATTGTGGCAGAGAAAGGAGCTGAGGGTCAATGGTGTGGAGATAGAAGTATTCTAGGCAAGCAAAGACCTGGAATAAGAGGAAATAAGGGAGTAGATTCTAACTGAAGCAGTCAATCTACAGTTGGAATCCTATCTGGATGTTAGGCAATCTTACCATCTTTTCTAAAGTAAGTCTAGCAGTAAGGTATTTTCCACCAACTGTTGCAACCACTTTACAGAAAGAAAATGAAGTAAATGGAACACAAACCAAAACAAACACATACCTAAAGTAAAATTACATGCTGGTTTTTTCACTCCTTAGCTGTCTTCTTTAACTCCTAGAAAGCAGCTCTTCCCCATTTCTCCTGTGATTTAATGGAACTCTATACATCCAAGTTTCTTCCAAATAGATTGACCTGTCAATAAATCATGAATTGTGTTTTCATACGCTTTCAGCTTTTTTTCAACTAAACTTTTCTTTTTTCCTCTTCTCCAACTAGTTTTCTCAGTAGGAATTTTGTACATAATGTGCCAGTACTAAGCAAATCATCATAACAGGCTAATACTGTTATTAACCTTGAGGCACTGTAGGACAATTAAAAGATTTTAGATGTTATTATTGGACCACCTTAACTGGACCTTGAGAATAGACAAATTAAGGTCTGAAAAAAGAAATTGAACTCTTTACACCATACCCATCTAGTCAGTATCAGCTATGTGGCTGCAATTCTGAGGTAACTTGTATGCAATGCCAATGAAATCTCAAAATCCTTTCTGTGTTTACCCTATCACAAGGTGAATGTGAAAACCATTATGCTTAATTCTTGCTGACAAATACTTGCACATGTATTGGCAAACAGTCAGCTACAGTTGAATAGAACAAAGCAGCTGCTTGCAAAGCTCAGCCAAGAGCCAGTAACTGTTAGTCTTCTTTCTCGTCTGCAACTTGCTAAGAGATTGTGTCAAAACATCAGACACATATTTCAGATGCCCAAAAGAGACATTCTTGCATTACCATTCTTCTGTCTGTACATGCTCATGGAAGAGCATCAGTTATTCTCCAGGCACAGTCTGATTACATGATCTGTTCATTGAAGAGTCTGAGAAGTCCTCGTGGGATCCTGCTCTTAAACTGTTACACCCTGCATTATTATAATAAACTTGTCTTGGGGCCATTGGCTTTGTTACTGTCAGCCAAAGATTGTCCTTAATGATTTTGTGAGGGATGGTAAGATAGTAGAAATCATGCTTGAACTTTAACAAAATGAAGAGAAATAAAGTATTCCTGAAATTGTAGGTCAAGTATGATGCACTGCTTAAGCTGTGAGACTACATATGATATATTTATTGCTTTCTAGATACAGAATTTTAGGAGAATTCTTCACTATAAGGGATCAAAAATAAATAACATAAAATTTACCTTAATGTTTGAAAATTACGCTGATTAATCTAGTTGGGGATGTCCCTGCTCCTTGCAGGGGGGTTGGACTAGATGACCTTTGAAGGTCCCTTCCAACCCTAAGAATTCTATGATTCAATGATTCTCTAAGGATACTAGGAATTTACTTTGAATTCTTTCTTCAAAATAATAGGAATAATATAATATAATAATTGGCATAGATTGTTTGCTATTAAAGAAATGAGATTGGATTTTTGAATGAAACTGCTTGTGGTATAAGCTCTTTCTCATTAACTAATGGCTCTTGATTATGCTATTTAGGATGTATCTTCTTGTAACTTTGGTGGAAAATATAGCTAGTGGATTATAACCAATAAATCCTAGTTATGTTTTCACTCCAAGCAATGTTACCTATTCAGGTGATGGCTAGATTGGGATTGAAGTTGCCTCATCTGTACAGCTGGGCTTATTGCCTTCATAGAAATCCTTAAAGGACACAATTTAAAATTGCTACGTGGAAACGTAAACCCTGAATCTCAAACATGAACTATACAAGTTCTACTAAAGCTCTTTTTCATATAAAGAAGCAAAGAGATAAAATTCTGTAAGACTAGTTTTTGTGTGTTTTCTGCTGTTAAGGAGTAAAGTAAAAGAAACAATTAAAATATCTGGAGATTCTAGTAACGGGTCTGCAAAAATCATAGACACAAACTATGTAACTCAGAAGAGGTCTTTTAAAATCTTCTTTGTTTTGAAGTCCTTGTTGTTTGTATTTAAAAAAAAATAAAATACTTCATTATAAATCTCAATGTCTTCTGAAAATATAAGTATCAAAAGGAAGGACCAGAATCTTGAGTCATCAATTTTTTCCTGCTTTCAGAAATTCAACCTGACACATTGTTTCCTATCTTTTTTTTTTTTTTTTAATGTTTCAAGTTTTATTCAGTTGATATTTCTGAATTTCAGTAATGTATCTTCTTTCAGGTGCTAACTTATCTCTCCATAGCCAGCTGTGTTCTGTTTACCAACAAATGATAACCACTGTACTGGTAGATAAGTGCAAGCTATTCTGTGGATATAAGGGCAATACCAAGCTACTCGTGCAGGACTTGATCTCACTTAAACATGTGCACACACACACATACAGAGAGAGAGTTTATTTCATGAGTTGAACTGGAGGAAAAGTGAATCAATATCCACTGTCACTTCGCCTTCTTTTTTTAAGTTTGATAGTTAATAGTTTTAGATTTCATAACTTTAAGAAGCCAATGAAAATTTTAAAAAAGGAATGAGAAGAGAAGGAGAAGAGAAGGAGAAGAGAAGGAGAAGAGAAGGAGAAGAGAAGGAGAAGAGAAGGAGAAGAGAAGGAGAAGAGAAGGAGAAGAGTCCTTCTAAGGATAAGGAAGATTGCAAAATTGGAAAAACCCCACAAAACTAAATCAAAAATTTCTTTAAGCATCATGACAACATTGGTTTCATAAGAATCATTCCAATGTTTCCCAATTTCATTATTTCATGTCTGTTGTTGCCCTTTCAGTAATAGCTTAAGATCCAGTGATCCTTTTCAACCTCTCTTCTTCCACAGAACATTTATTCCTGAAAGGTATGTAACCCTTGAAATGAGGTGAATTTCTAAAGTTTCTAGAAAGCTAGCAAAAGCTAGTGAAGATATAATCCTTTCCCTCATTTCTTTTTTTCAAGGTCAGTAGGAGGCTTTACTCAGATTTTCCTCTAACGGAGGAAAGTGACTTGGGATTCCTCACAGCCTTAAATGAGATCTGCAGGATCAGTTAATTAAAACTCACCTGTCTCTTCTGTAGTTTCATTGAGCATTAAAGCTAGAGTAGCAGGCAGAAACAAATTCAGGTGAATGTTCACAGCTGTTTATGAATAAGGAGATGATTATAACTTTTTGACTCATAGTATTTTTGTTACAATTGAAGTAATATGTTTTGTATAACAAGTTTGATGGGCTGGAAAGCAGGAATAAGGAGGATGGTATAAGAAGAACAGAATTTCTCTGCTTCTCTATTTAGGTGGTAGGCATATAACTATGCATCACTCAGTTTAGAACACTGTAAATTGCTATCTCAAAGCATTTTAGACAGTCATTGTCCAAAGTCACAAACTATTTTGTAAGTTTTATTGAATGCAGTCACATGCTTTGCCTTTGTGATCAACCTACTTTGTCACGTTGTTGGGGTTTTTTTCACCTATTTGTTACCAAAAGCATCGATATGGAATCTAATATCTATCCTTTCTCTCTGTGTAAACACACACAAAAAAAATCAAATCCTGAACACTTCTCAAACTCTGTGCTGTTCACACACATGTATGCATCGCACAAAGTGCGCAAAGAGTTTGCAGCCCTGGAGCATGCGTTTGCCAGACACTGGTGCAGAGAGCGCCAGTGCAGCCGGCAGGGGTCATTGTGAGACTGCACTGTCAGAACAGTCCTCCTAACGAAACGGCCTTGTTCTGCTGCACAGAATGCACGCAACTCACTCTGTTGTAAAACCCTGGAAGCGACTTTTTTTTTGTTTTGTTTTTTTTGTTTCTATACTAAAGCACAAAAATGCATCACCTTAAAAGAATAATAAAACCACACTCTAAAAAAACCCTGCAGTGCAGTTTTCCTAATTCAGACCAGTAAGTCCATCAAAGTTGCTAAGCTTATTTCCAGTTGCCAAGTAAGTTCACCTTTTTTTCACCAGCCTTAAAGGGACTCATGAATCATAGCAGTAGCCTAAAACACTTTACATAAACTCTCACAACTTAGCCAGTGATATATTAAAACATGCTAAGCAATGGAATCAGCAAACACATTGAATACTGAAGCTACAGAAAAAAAAAGGAAAGTTATTAGCCCAAACTCACTGCCATTACATTAAAAAACAAACAAACAAAAAACCCAAAAAAAGGCTTTTTATTACATTTTTACAAAGTAGTTCTAAAATGAACCCCGTAAAGAAGTGGCCAGTCGAGACAAGTCTGTAATCAGACTATTAACTTCTTCAAAGAGAGAATAGGGTAGGAAATGTAATGATTAAATCTGAATAGAATGCTTTAAACGTAATTGCTCTCTCCTCACATATACATAGAAAGGTGAAGTGCAACTGGACTCTCAGAGCAGACTTGAGTTCCCATATCCTATATTTTCTAAATCTGATCTGACGATGACACTAAGGAAAGGGCTCCAAATATCAGTGCTAAGATCTACCAAATATCAATGCTAAGATAAATGCTGTTCTCTGGAAGAAATGAATCAAAGACAGAATTAAGTCCACTCCCTGTTTGAAATATCCTGATGTGTTTCTCCTCTGTTTTGAAATTTACTTGACGAAAAAAATGAGAATCACTTTTAAAAAAGGAAAGCAGAATAATGTTCTTTTCTTTGCAACCAACATAAACAAACTCAAAACTTATCTATAAGCAGAAAAAAAAGTGGAAAAAAAGATCATAAATTTGATCAAAAGACTGTCACTGGTTATAAGAACAAATATTTAAAGTTGGTATTTTAATTCATTAAGCTTTCTGAGCCTTATACCTTGTATGCATCCCTAGAGTTAAATCCTGAAGGTATAGGGTTATGTACCATAGGTACATAAATGTCACAGAATGACATCCTTGAAGCACCTACTAACTCACCACTTTTTTGTGTACCAAACCTTTTGATTCACTTATTACTTTTCCATGGATTGCTCTAAAGAAATCTCTTTGTCTTGTTCTCTAAATTTTATAAAGTCATTTCCTTAGTTTACACCTGTAGGGATCCAGTTAGATTATTGAAAGAAAAAGAGAGAATAGGAGGAAGTATCAAGAGAAAATATTTTTTTTAAAGAACATATAGGAATAATTTTTAGTAAAAAGAATCCTCTTTCCCCCCTTGAAATGCTGCAGATTTATGGGACAAAATATCTGAATAGCTTTTTGAGAGTTTTCTGCTTTTGTGTTTTCAGTACTGTAAAATGTAATAAATAAATCCACCTACATTATTTGACTGCGTAGTGTGAGAAAATGAACTGTAGAAAAATTATTCTTCTTCTATTACTGGGTAGCTTTTCATTGAAATTGTAACAGAAAATTATTTAATTTCCAGGGGGTTGTAACTGCTTCAGGATCACTTATCAGGTATAAATAAATAAATACATAATCAAATAAATAAATGTAAAAATCTTTCAAAAGCCTTTCAGTAAAAGGCAATTACAGGTAAAGATTAGTAACTTTCTTTTGATAGAATCCTTAAAGAAGCTTTAAAGTTTATGCATATAGCAACATTATTTTTCTCAGTAATGATAAAGAATGACACAAGTACTTTATAACAGGCCAAAGTGTGTTAAAGTAGAAGAATATATACATATAGAATCATAGAATCATAGAATGGTTAGGGTTGGAAGGGACCATCAAAGGTCATCTAGTCCAACCCCCCTGCAAGGAGCAGGGACATCCCCAACTAGATCCCGTTGCTCAGAGCCTCATCCAGCCTGGCCTTGAACGTTTCCAGGGATGAGGCATCAACCGCCTCTCTGGGCAGCCTTTCGAGTGTTCTACAACCCGCATTATAAAAAATTTTTTTCCTAATATCCAATCTAAATCTACCCCCCTCTATTTTAAAACCGTTACCCCTAGTCCTGTCACAACAGGCCCTACTGAACAGCCTTTCCCCATCTTTCCTGTAGGCCCCTTTGAGGTACTGGAAGACCACTATCAGGTCTCCCCGGAGCCTCCTCTTCTCCAGGCTGAACAGCCACAACTCTCTCAGCCTGTCCTCATAAGAGAGGTGCTCCAGCCCTCTTATCATCTTCGTGGCCCTCCTCTGGGCCTTCTCCAACTGGTCCATGTCCTTCTTATGTTGGGGGCTCCAGAACTGGACACAGTACTCCAGGTGGGGTCTCGCCAGGGCAGAGTAGAGGGGCAGAATCACCTCCCTCCACCTGCTGGCCACACTCCTCTTGATGCAGCCCAGGATGCGGTTGGCCTTCTGGGCCACAAGGGCACATTGCCCGCTCATGTTGAGCTTCTCTTCCACCAGCACTCCCAAGTCCTTCTCCTCAGGGCTGCTCTCGATCATTCTCCGCCCAGCCTGTATTTGTGCCTGGGCTTGCCACAACCCAGGTGCAGGACCTTACACTTGGCCTGGTTAAACTTCATGAGATTGGCATGGGCCCACCTCTCCAGCCTCTGGATGGCATCCCTCCCTTCCAGCGTGTCGATGGCACCACACAGCTTGGTGTCATCGGCAAATTTGCTGAGGGTGCACTCTATCCCACTGTCCATGTCGCTGACAAAGATGTTGAACAGGGCTGGGCCCAAAACAGACCCCTGAGGGACACCACTCGTGATCGGTCTCCACATGGACATTGAGCCGTTGACCACCACTCTCTGAGTGGTGCCATCCAGCCAACTCCTTATCTACTGAGTGGTCTGTCCATCAAACCCATGTCTCTCTAGTTTAGAGAGAAGGATGTAATGCGAGACAGTGTCAAAAGCTTTGCACAAGTCCAGGTAGATGATATCCGTTGCTTGTCCCTTGTCTACCGATGCTGTCACCCCATCATAGAAGGCCACCAAATTGGTCAGGCACCATCTGCCCTTGGTGAAGCTATTTGTTGTCCTTGCTCTCCATGTGCCTTAGCATGGTTTCCAGGAGAATCTGCTCCATGACCTTGCCAGGCACAGAGGTGAGGCTGACCGGCCTGTAGTTGCCCGGGTCCTCCTTGTTCCCCTTTTAAATAATGGTGGTTATGTTCCCTCTCTTCCAGTCATCGGGGACTTCACCAAACCACCACGATTTCTCAAATGTGATGTTCAGTGTCTTGGCAACTTCATCCGCCAGTTCCCTCAGCACCTGCGGATGGATCTCATCAGGTCCCATGGACTTGTGCACCTTCAAGTTCCTCAGATGTTCCTGAACCTGCTCTTCGAGTACGGTGTGTACTCAAAAGAGTGATACTTCTAATGCTACTTAATCATTTTAATTTTGATAGCTTTTCAAAATATTTCCAGAACAGATGTGAGAGGGAATTTGGATGGCTGCAGGTAGCTTCTGTTGTTGTTTCTATTTTATGTACGAGCTGATGCCAACATGGACACTCTGAATGAGGAAGCTGTAATAGGAATGTATATGACACTACTTTGGTTAGCCAATCATACCAGTAAGTATGATAAGTAGGAGAGAGTAGGATTATGTCACAGCTGGAGATATAATTACTGTATAAATTACTCTTTAATAGCTACTCTGCTATGTATTAGGGAACATGTCTCTCAGTTTTGCCAATTAACCTACGGGAAAAAACCTCCCAGTAAACTCAGCTGTGTAACTGAAAAGACAAAGTATTGCTCCTGTTATTTTTACATTGTTCTATCTGAATACATATTTTTCATTAATTAAGTTTTATAATTTTCCAGTGAAACAATAAAAAAATGTTATATTGCTATAAAATTTTCTGACACATAAAATGAGAACATATTACATTCCCTTGACCTTCTACCTTTCAAATAGTCTCAACCTGAGAAGAAATTTATTTCTACCCCAAAATTACATTATCCTGGATAACAGCTGTAGCGTCACCTTATTCAATGTCTAGATCAGGTTCTGTAAGCATTAGTATCTCAAAAGAGTTGGTCTGAATTTCAAGTCAGATGAAACCAGATGTCAATCCTAGCAAAGCACTAAATAAATCACTTTTTTTTTTTTAATTTGACAAAGAAATTAAACACTGCCCTTCTATCCTTCCTTATTTTCTTTCTTTTTCTTTTTTACTCTGGCTGTGACAAAATCCTGGTTTTAGTTTCTGTTGAAGGCTTAATCCTGTAAGCCGTTCAGTCTATTTGTGATCTAGTAAATGTCCTCTAGCAATTGTTTAACTTAATTTAAATCATTATGAGCTTAAAAATTAAATACTTGTCTACATATTTTCTTGATCTAATGCTTAGCACTTAAAAGGATCAACAAGATTTTGATGCCACTAAGCAGCTTTTAAGAGGAGGGACTTACCTCACTTTAAAGAAGACATTTAAAATAGATCACATGAACTTTGCTGAGAAGCTGAGTGTTTCCTTCACTGGCTATAAAGCTGGCCTGAGATGACTAGCTTGCACTTCTCAAGCCTCAGTTCAGATGCCCACATACAGATGTCAATGCAATTTGGGATGTCATAAAGCACTCTGGCCGGCCTCGAGCTGCTACTCCAGAACCATATGGATCTTCCATAGACCCTCAGATATATATTTCACCTCTGAGGTTAAATTGTTTCTTGGTTGTTTTTAAAGACCCATTTGTCAACAACTGAACTGGACTAGAGCTTCTTATATGAGGAATGTTCTCTGTCTGTGTTGCACAAAAGACATTTAGGTGATGGAGGAAGTCAACTAGCAAGTTTTAGATGCCACAAAAAATGAGCAATTCTTGACTACGTCTTTTTTTATTACATTTTGAATCAGCTGTAGATATCTGAAGTGGGAATATTCTGCTGTAAACCATCATTTTTTTTCCCCATTGTTTATAAAAGAAGAATGGATGGCTTCTGATGTAAACAGCTACCTTATGGGCATCTATTTTGATACTGAGACACTTACACATGGATATCTAGTGTTATCTTAGATGATCTAGAGTATTCTAGGCCTTTACATGCCTTCATAGAGGCATAGTCTCCCATAGATCCTAATTCATACATTGTAGTCCCTCGTAGACATCTCAGATTTCACCCCAGGGAATCTCGAAGGACAATGAGCATCTACATTTCAGTAACTGCATCCCACTCTCAAAGCCAGGTAAGCAGAAGCCTACCAGAGTGTCAAAAGCAAAGGATGACAGCAGTCGTGGGGTTTGTGTTTTGCTTTTGTTAGTTTGTTTTTGTGTTTGTTTTTTTTTTTTTTCATGTGGTTGGTTTGGTTTTTTTTTGCTTTTTAGTTAGTTAGTACATATGTTTGTTTCCCCTAGAGTAGTTTGGAATATATTCTGGTACATCTGGGATCAAAGGTATATAACAAATATTAATATATATATTCCGGTTAAAAACAAATATACTAAAGAAGAACCAAAACTGCCAAAACATTACAGAACGTCACAGACCACTATAGGAAAATCTCTGCAACTAAGGAGGAAAAATGAAAAAGCATCAACCTACCAATTTGTCTCACTTTCTATATGCATGATAGTTTCTTGAATCACTATCAGATTATATGCTCAGAAAAGTTGTGCTGGGGATTTAAAAAATATAATTATGGAAATGAGTAGATCTTATTATTTCCAGGAACTAACAGGCCAGATGGATTCTCTGAAGTAGAAGGAACTGCAAGCTACGAGCAAGATCGCTGAATGAATAACTATGGAAAAACACCAAAAGCTGAGGAGAAAGGTCAAGTTTAATTTACATTTTATTGCTGTTATTAGAGCACCTATTGAAGTCCCAGGGAGAGTTAGTTTTAAGAATCATGTACAGACTTTAACCAGACTATATACAATCTTCAACTAATTACTGTCTACTAGAATAAGAATAATGAAATAAGATATTGGGAATTTATCATCTGCAGCCTTCAACTGAAGTTTGTCCAGCTCCCTCCGGTAATGTCAATAATACCAGTTAATGGCCATAGTGCATGAATCTTTAAAATCCTTTTCTTTGTCCGTAAAAAAGTTGTTCAAAGAGTTCTAGAATTAGTTTTAGAAGATTTCCACAGCTTTCTTAAAATAGGTAGAACTTGAACAAACATGATCTAGTTTGTTAAACTGTGTAATGAGTATCAAAATTAAATTGTCAGCATATCCATCACTGCATCAACTCCAAATAAATAAACTGAAACAAAATAAATATTAAATATCTTATGTTTTTGGGGAAAACAAGTAATTTTTTTTTCTTTCCTTCTAAATCCAGTGTTCTGTTTAGAGAGTGGATGTACAGAATAGCAATTAGTGCTGGTTTTATTAATAGCTTTTTTTTTTTTAGGAAACACAGATTTCCTTTAAAGTATACTAAGAATAGATGGAATGCTGTAACTTTTCTATGACATATTTGAAGCTGTAGTCTGGAATGATAAAATCCAATCATAAATTGACACCAAAAGTAGACTGTAAGTATAGTAGTCAATGATAAAATCTGGTCATTGTAATATAGAGCTCTACTAATACATACAGATAAGGGTGTTAGGCTTTCTTCTGTCACTTTTTTCAGTAGTATATTGAATGTCCTGTCAAAAAAAGACACATCTTTACTGATAAAATGTCAAGATTTATCTTTTTTTTTCTAAAAACATTAGATTCATTACAGAGATGTGCAGTGCTATATCAGACCAAGTAATGCTTTCTAAACTCTTTTAACACTTTTTTTATATCTTGAATTTATCCAGGAAGCAGAGTTGAAAGACTGATGAAATTAAATACTGTTACAATAGTGTCACTGCCTTTAGTATTGGTTTTATTTTTTAAGACTTCTGCTTAAAAATACTGAATACTTTCAGAACTATAGTGTGGTATTTCCAAATCTAGGTGTGAGGAGTTTTTTGACTTTTTTTGTTTGTTTGTTTGTTTTGTTTTTTTTGTTTTTTGTTTTTTTTTTTTTTTCCAGAGGAGGACCACAAAGATGATCAGAGGGCTGGAGCATCTCTCCCATGAGGACAGGCTGAGACCGTTGGGGTTCAACAGCCTGGAGAAGAGGAGGCTCCGGGGAGACCTTATAGCAGCCTTCCAGTACCTAAAGGGGGCTTACAGGAAAGACGGGGAGAAATGTTTCAGCAGTGCCTGTTGAGATAGAATGAGGGGTAATGGTTTTAAACTAGAAGGAGGAAGATTCAGACTTGATATAAGGAAAAAATTTTTTGCAATATGGGTGGTGGAACACTGTAACAGGTTGCCCAGACAGGTGGTGGATGCCCCATCCCTGGAAACATTCAAGGGATGGGGCGTCTGTTGGATGAGGTTCTGAGCAACCTGATCTAGTTGGAGATGTCCCTGGTCCTTGCAGAGGGGTTGGACTATAACCTTTAAAGGTCCCTTCCAACCCACTCTATTCTATTATTCTATGATTCTATCTTTATAGAGCTCTTACTGTTCACTACAGGCAAGGAAATGTGAGCTCTACCTCTTGAGTACGCCGAGATTGTTGTATCCCATTCTTCCTCATCCTGGCAGTAAAAATGGCTTTAGGTAGTTGTCGTAGTTTAGCCCCCATTAGGACCACACTGTGTAATCTCTCTCTCACTCCTCCCACTCTCCGAGAGAATACGGAGAGAGAATGTAAGAAAAAAAAAGGCTCGAGGTTTGAGAGAAGGACAGGGAGAAATCCTTAAAGTTACCATTACAGGCAAAATAGACTCAACTTGGGGAAAACTATTCATTTATTACTAAAATCAAAGCTGGATAATGAGACAGAGAACAAGATAATCTCCCCCCACCCCTCCCTCTTCCTGGGCTTGACATTATCTCTACAAACTTCCCCCCTCGAGTGGCAAAGGAGGGAAGAACGAGTGAGGGTTACGGTCAGTTCATCACACGTCAATTTATGCCGCGGCTTCATCATCGGGGGAAGAACTCGCATTCCTCCATTGCTCCAGCGTGGGGTCCCACCCATGGCTGCAGTCCTTTGTGAAACTGCTCTGGTGTGGGTCATTTCTTCCATGGGGTGCAGTCCCTCCAGAACAACTGCCCCAGCGGGCCCTCCATGGGCCACAGCCTCCTTCAGGCATCCACCTGCCCCAGCGTGGGGTCCTCCATGGGCTACAGGTGGTTCTGTGCTCCTCCGTGGACCTCCATGGGCTGCAGGGGGAAAACCTGCTTCACCATGGTCGTCACCACAGGCTGCAGGGGAATCTTGACCAGGAGCTGCATTATTCCTTCCACTCCTTCTTCACTGACCTTGGCATCTGCAGCCGTTCCTCTCAGAAATTCTTCACAACAGGCAAGCAGACACCTCTCAGGTTCTCTTCATATCTCATCTCCTCTCCACTTCTTGCATCTGAACTGGGCCCAGTTGGGCCCAGACAGCCACCCGGCGGGAGGCTAGAGGATGAGGCCTGCAAGGCCCACAAGGCTCACACCTCCCCCTCTCTGCCCCTGCTCAGCTGCTTCACATCTTCTCTTCATTTTTTTTTTCTGTTTTCCCCTTCTTAAATATGTTATCGCAGAGGCTTTATCACAGAACATTCTGCTACTAATTGGCTCAGCCTTGGCCAGCAGCGGGTCTGCCCTAGGCCCGGCCAAGTCCACTGAAAAAAGGGGAACAACTTCTAGCAGCTTCTTACAGAAGCTTCCACCATAGGCCCCCTCACTAAATAAAACCAGACGAGTAGTAAATTATATGTAAGATAACAGCTGGTGTTAATGTGAATGAGAAATAGGATCTTGATTACTTTGTTGGTTTTTTTTGCAGTGCAGAACACTTAAATTATTACATCAGAGTTGTTGGTTTTGTTTTCCCCAAAGGGTTTCCTGTGACACAACTGTAACTTTGTCCTTGCCAAGAAAAGTCAAATGAGATATTAAAAAAAAAGTAGCAGGGCATATACGTGAACAATTGCAAACAAGAGAGACAAAATGAAAGTTCATCTTGCAAGTAACATAGATTTAGCAGCCTTCCTAGGCTTAAAGAAGGCTATGGGTAGGTAAAAGACAACACATACTCTCCCTATCCTTCTCAAAGGAAAGAAGTCAGACCCAACAACCATCATGATTAGTGCACTCAGAGATAAGTAACTATTAGAAAGGCAGTAATCTTTTTCAACATTCATCTGTAAAGTCTTTGGAAGTAAAGGTATTTTTGAAGTCTTTATTTACCCTTCTGCTAAAACTTACAGAGGATAAGTTCTGTTCCAGCATAAAAAGTATTTCCATGCCTAGTTAAACAGAGGTACAATTAAAGGTATTCAATATGTTTATTTTTTTTTTTTGCCTAAAGAAGATTTCCAAAATTAATCCATATTTCTATCACTTTCTTCCAAAATTGTGGGAGGGTTTGAGGTTGATGGTGAGATCAGTTTGAGCTGTGCTCTTGAGTACTTTAAATCCCACTTACAAGTGCAATAATTACACAGTATGCAAATAACTTTGCATCGGTATATGAAGTAAGATGTTGTTAAAGTCAGATAATTTTCTTTAATTTTCTGCAAAATTATTGTATGTAACACTTATTTGAAATATTATCTTTTCAGACTATTGTACTTCAATTAAAAAAAAAAATTTCTTTCCCTAAGATGTAACTATCACCTTACACACACTTGATCCAGCACTTGCCCTGTTCGTTCATCTGCTTTGTTCACTTGCTATTAGTCTCTGAACTTTTTAATTTGTAAGGATAATAAACATGAGTAGAAACAGGAGTCCAGATCTACAAAATTACTTGAATACTTAGTGGAAGCTAAATGCCAAAACAGAAGGTAGTGTCAGTGCTGCAATCGTAATATTTTAAGGATATCAGAGACAACTTTACAGATACGTAATTAGTTTCATAAATCTTGGGCATACAGTTTGTAAGAACTCTTTGCATTTGAATACATTTCTACAGGATTTAAAAATTATGCACACACATATAAAATCCACTCAGGAGAGGAAAAAATAATATTGGATTTTATATTAGATTGACGTATTTCAGACACATTCAGTTGTCTCAGGAGAGCTCAGCTGTTATGAAGATCTAAAAGGTCATGGAGTTAGTTCTGGCTGTTAGTGCCATGTGGGTTGCAAAGACACTATCTATAGTGATAGACCACCTACGGTCTGAGATACATCAAGAGAAAAATAAGGCTACCAGGTGGGCAAAGACAATAACATTTCCAAACACAACAGCTTTGTTCAAAGTCACTTCGTATTTTACAAATTGTGTTATAAAGTCAAGAATGCTCCATTCCACTAATGCACAATTCAATAACAGCTTGGAACTGGAAACTGGAAATTATAACTGGTACAGAAGCCAAGTATCATTCCATCATGTATTTACTGTAAATGTGCAATTTGTTGCATATAACTGGAAAGATGAAAATTATTAAATACATAGACTACATACATCATTCAAATACACATAATAAATTTAATTTATGCATAAATATAGGATAGTTTATCTATCATTGATATGTATGCAGATTTAAAAAGTGACAAATAATTTTGAACTCACTACAATTTTCTGTTCAAATGCGTGTATACAAACACAGTTTCAGAGCTAATTTCTACCATTGGGAATTTTAGAAATGCACTTAAAAAACTCTTTTAAAACAATGTATTACCTTAGGGAAATGTTTAAGGCTTAATACCACAGTGTTCAGCAAAATGGATGTAGTTATTTCAGGTCTCTTGATCCCCAACTTGTTGTTATAGTCTCACATTTCTTTGCATAGCATGTATGTTTTAGCTATTAAAAACAGATGAATATTAAAAAGATCAGTTTAGCCTAGCGTATTATTGACTTTCCTCATATAAATTGAACATTATATTGTTCTGTTATAGCAGAAATTTTGTGCAGTAATAGAAACAGAAAATGCCAGGACACATGTTTTTTTTTTTTTTTTATTAAATCTGAGGAGAATTCTGAGTTGTTCAGTTTCCACTTTTGTAAACAGATACAGTCCCACTCAATGATAGTAATGGCAATATATGAAAGTGATACTGAACAGATCTTAACCTTGAAAGAACCTCCTTAGATACAACTGGAAGAAGACAATTTGATCATCTTAGTCTGAGTCTTATTTCATCTAATTATAATTTCTATTCAAATTGTTATACTGATTTAAATTATTTGGCTTTAACTTTCAAGTAAAAAAAAATCTGTAAATCTTCTAATGATAATTAGGAATATCAAAAGTCTCATGACTGAAGCATTTCATGACTAGACTGAGGTAAAAAAAAAAGCATCATCTAGATTAATAAGCAAAATGAGCTTATTTCCTTTTGTCTTTCACCATAAGCACATTATACAAGCAAACATTGTTTCCTAAATGCCTTCCTGGTTTTATCTTTAAGGTACAACATTCCAGTGATTGTTATGTTTTTTTTTTCAGAGCCATACATACATATAATGCACCATCCCCATGTGTCTCTATCATTCGACATACTAAAAAAACAACTCATTCACCTTTCTTCCTTTCTAGCAATTACATCTTCCTTATTATCCCAGCTAATCTTTTACTTGGTATTCGTCAGTGGACTTGTAGTAGCAAGTTAATCTTGAACCTACAGAAACCTTCTGTGGGTAGTTACCTTGAGCTGAAAAGTCACACACACTTTAATAGAAACTATGCAGATTTCAGTGCATGATTAGGCCTTTAAATACCATTGCAATTCCAGCAATGAGCCCTTCATGGAACGGACTATCCTGTTATACAAATACTATTTAACTTTGTAGAAGTGTAAAATTAATTTATACAATTATTATAGTAATTTATTAACATAACCATTTATTACATATGGCAGAATATTAGAATATTGGGTGATTATAGACATAAAGTTTTCCACAGAAAATTAAATCTGACTAATTGCACCATCTAATAGTAAAACTAAAAAGCAAATGAACAAAATCCATTACCTGAATTCATTGTTATTTTCAAATCCAATCCTGCAATTCTTGTATATGGTAATACTTGCACTTGTGTTATTCACACTGCCAAAGACTAAGAATAAGAGCATTAAGACCACAAATAAATCGGAAAAACTTAGGGTATATACACCATATATTAACTGGCAAAATAAATATACATATTATTTCAGTAACAATGACAGGAGGCTGTCTATTTAGTACAACGAAATTTAAAATCAAAGAATCATAGAATGGTTAGGGTTGGAAGGGACCTTCAAAGGTCATCTAGTCCAACCTCCCTGAAGGAGCAGGGACATCCCTGACTAGGTCAGGTTGCTCAGAGCCTCATCCAGCCTGGCCTTGAACGTTTCCAGGAATGGGGCATCAACCACCTCTCTGGGCAACTGTTCCAGTGTTCTACAACTCTCAGTGTAAAAAGTTTTTTCCTAATATCCAATCTAAATCTACCCCCCACTATTTTAAAACCATTACCCCTCGTCCTATTGCAACAGGCCCTACTAAACAGCCTCTCCCCATCATTTTTGTGGGCCCTCTTGAGGTACTGGAAGACTGCTATCAGGTCTCCCCGGAGCCTTCTCTTCTCCAGGCTGAACAGCCCCAACTCTCTCACCCTGTCCTCACGGGAGAGGTGCTCCAGCCCTCTTATCATCTTCGTGGCCCTCCTCTGGACCTTCTCCAACTGGTCCATGTCCTTCTTGTGTTGGGGGCTCCAGAACTGGACACAGTACTCCAGGTGGGGTCTCACCAGGGCAGAGTAGAGGGGAAGAATCACCTCCCTCGACCTGCTGGCCACACACATCTTGATGCAGCCCAGGATGCAGTTGGCTTTCTGGGCCTCAAGGGAGCATTGCCTGCTCATGTTGAGCTTCTCTTCCACCAGCACTCCCAAGTCCTTCTCCTCAGGACTGCTCTCAATCCATTCCCCGCCCAGACTATATTTGTGCCTGGGATTGCCATGACCCGGGTGCAGGACCTTGCAGTTGGCCTGGTTGAACTTCATGAGGTTGGCACGGGCCCACCTCTCCAGCCTGTCAAGGTCATGCAACCCTATTGGAATAATATGGCATTTCTGTGACATTCAAATTCAGCAAGTTCATACATGCATGCGTGCCCGCGTGTGTGTGTGTGTGTGTTTGTGTGTGTAGTGGAGCAGCCTGTCTTGTGCAAAGGTCAGCCTAATACAAAAGATGAAAGCAAAATATGCAAGCTATGAATCAGGAAGCTGAAGAACGAATAGACAGTATCTGAGAAAATCTATCTCAACATTTAAGGCTAGGCATAATTTTCCACTGAAATGATGATAATTTAAGCTGAACATTTATTAAACAATGAAGAAATATGTATATTTTGTGTATAGTAATGCCTTCTTTTAGACTTGCTCTTTCTCATAAATTCTCTGGAATATATGCAGTCAGACTGGAAAATCTACCAAACCACAACTGACAATAAGGTTATTTAGCAGTAGAGAGAAAAACATTATTATCTTTGAATGAGCTATTGGTGAGGATCTGAAGAATATCTTACACCTTTCTATGTTTAGACTTGGCTGCTTTTGCTATGTGAGTATGTCTTAGGAACAGTTTATACTCAGCAGAATTTATAATTACCAAAAACTGAGGAATGCAATGAAGCATGTGTTCTAACTGTGGAGAAATGTAAGCCTTGAGAAAAATCATACCTGCAAAAAAAATGTAAGACTAAAATAGATTCGTTTTTAAATGTCTATTTGCATGTTTTGGTCACACCCACAAGATGATGAATTTGCAAAACAGAGAAATGAAAATTTTCATGGGAGCAAATTCAAAATATTTGGAGAATACTAAGTATCAGTAAATACGTCTTGAAAATACAGGACAAAGGAGTCTGAACGTGAAATACAACTTATATAAATTAGAGAATGCAAAAGAGGCGGACTACAACCCCCCTGTCCACAGCAGGGGGGTTGGAATTAGATGATCTTGAAGGTCCCTTCCAACCCAAACCATTCTGTGCTTATATGATTCTGTGCTGTGCTTACTACAGAAATGAGTTCTAATTCTGCCTATTTTATGTTAATTTTCCCATTCATTCATTCATTCATTCATTCTTTAATTCCTTTCCTCTGCCTTTCATCTCATTTTCAATATTCACAAGTAAAGTCTAATAGGTTTTTCTTTTTTTCTTTATTTCACAGAGTGCTGTGATGATTAATAAGTTATCACCTTTAGAGGTCTATGGCATTTACAGCTTAGAAATATCGTATGCTATGCTGACTGCTGGTTGTGGCATTTACAGAGATATCATAAGATTTTTTTTAACTTCTGCTTAAAATTTATATTGTGCCTACACTTAGAACAGAGATAAGGTGTGAAGAAATCTAACCACAATGACTTCTTAGCTTTGCAGATCAAAGAGAAAACGTAGACTAGAGTGCAAAAGCAAATATTTAATCTAATGCACATCTGCTTTTGCAATGGGAAATTCAAGTAAAATTTGTATTCTTGGGTTCATGTACAGAAGGTCATGGATGTAATGCCACTCACTTAACCTATAGTTACCTCTGAGAAGAGGGAATCTGCTTTGAGGACATCTGATTTTAATGTGAAGTGCAGGATTTAATTTCCAGATGAATTAATGTGAGTAAAAGCCGATCCACACAAACATGCTAACAATCAAATTTTGAAAATTAAGGTCAGAGGAAAATGCTAAAAATAGAAGCAGACTGTTTCCACTGAAATCAGAGAGTTAAGATAAACAAAACACATAACATAAAATACTTCATTTTTGAAGAATAACTATAACTATTCAGCATTCTCTCCTTTAATAGTGCAATTACCAGGTCAGCAGATTGTCTTCCTCCTCACGCAGCAGCAACTAGCTGGTGGGTTAGTATTATCAAAACTTTCTGGGTAACCAGGCCTTATTGGGAATACAGCTAATCCTGTGATGTGTGACCCAGGTAGCCGCTGCCCCCTCCATCTAACAATCCAAGCTTCATACTGCTCCGTGAGCAGTATGGAGCGTGATTCTTCACTTTGCTAGCTACTGTTACCAAAATGTTGCTACTTAACCAAAAGATTCTGCTAACCTACGTCTTTGCCAATGTTGCACATCCAGCAGGTAGGAGACCCGGAGCAGCTTCTCAGCTCACATTAGACTTCCAAACCTCTTCTTTCATCTCATGGCTTATGAGCAACACAGTTTCTGTCCTCTTCCTCATTCTGTTGCTTCGTTTTAAATAGTAACTTTTGCCTTTTTCGAGACTGGATCCTGTTACCTTAAGTAAAGTTAATCACAAACTCACGTTTAGGCACTGTTTGTTAGTTCAGATTGTTACATTTCATTGCAGTTAGGACTATTTTTTTTTCATTTCATATTTGGCATCTTTTTCAAACACAGAAAATAAAACCAGATAAAATAAATGTGCTTATTGGTCCATTTCATGTAACTACTCTTCTGTCCATCAGATGTTTGCAGAAAGCTCCTTCTCTTAGTTCCTCTGGAATCACCTCTGCATTTTTTTTGTAGTGTAGAGAAATGCATGGAGACATAAAGAGGTGCTGATTTTTCTTAACGCCAATCTCACCACAAAAAGAAAATAGCAACGAATATGGGCCTAATACAGCCACATCCATGAAAAAAAATCAGGAGGAAGAATATGGTTGTACTTCTGTAATATGACAGGAGTTTTCACTGTCTCTAGAATAGTTAAGAGAAGGTTGAGCTATAGCATGTTCTGTCTTCCTTACAATTAACCTCTATGTTTTAAAAGTGGAGTTTGAAAGGTTTTTCCAATTCCTCTGTCAATAAAAATGTGTAAAACTGGTAAGTAAGGTTACTACTACAGCTATGTTACTGGCATAATTTTGGTATTAGAAAACTCTAGAATAAAAAACACCTAAGAAAAAAAAAAAGTCCATTCCTTCAGTACCAGAATTCATAGAAGGAACAGAAAGGCTGGTAGACTCTGACCTCTGACTCTTCCACCCCAAAAAAAAAGGAATATTCGGAGCAGGTTAACAAGTAGGCTTTTTGGTGCTTTTTGCAGCTAAAAGCAGATTTACCTCTTAGTTTGTTGAATGCAATATAACTGTGTGCTATTTGCAGTTCAGGAGTAACTCCAGAAGCCCCAGAGGAAAAAGACAGAGAATTTTTGAGCAGTTTTCAAAAGCTGCAGCAAGAATTGAACTATACGTGAGGATTGGGATATTGTTAAAGAAGGTGAAAAGCAAAAATGGGGAAGAGGTCATAATTGGAGAGCAGAAAGTTAGAGGCTGCCTGCTCATTTAGGGGATTTGTACTGAGAAAGAGACCAGGCTGGTTCAGCTGGTTGACTGATTTCATCTCGGAGATGTGATTTTCTGTGTGTACTGGGTAGAAGGAGACGGAAAATCAGGAATAATTATTTTTGGCAGAGTTAGGTAATTCCCAGTCCCAGTCATCTTCATTTGGTCACCAGCTGTTACTGCTGAAAAGTATTTTGTGTTACACAGTATTAATTCTCCATTTGTGTTTCTCTTTCTGATTGCTATTGCTTTCTTTGTTGCATTTACTCTAAATTTCCTGGCTTTTAGAAATCCTACTTTGCAAACTACTGCTGCAATTCTAGAATATTTACAACTCTTAATTTACTGATATTTTTACTCACAGCTATAACTCTTTCTGAATGTATTTTTGGTCTGCAAGTGTATTGCTCTTTTTCAGTTCATATAATTAATGCGGCATATTGGGCATGTTGCTTGAAGTTCACCCAGCTGGAAAGCTAGAAAATACCTGTATAGGGAAGATCAGCAATGAATTTAGGCTGAAAGGTTTATGGTATCCTTAATATTGTGATCACACATTGTCTAGAATACTTGCAAGCATCAGAACCATAATCTCTATCAAAACAAATTTGTACCCTACAAACATTTATGTCCTAAAGGATCTGATAGCTTGGTGACTAAGGTCGTCATGCAGTGAAAGAGAAACCAAGTCTCAGAGTCCACCAGGCCAGAGATAAAATATTCTCTTTATTCCAGTTCAAGCACATATTCAAGTTTGGCCCTGAATTATTCATATGGTTCATGTATTGGTATCCTCTCTGACTGATCCTGGCACACATGGACTGTTTCTCCAACTGGGAAAAAAAATCGTTTGAACAGTGGATGTGAACAGTACAGAGCAACTGAGTCAGGCTTGCCAGAAGTTCACTCAGCTGTGTTTCTCCAAGGATTTGGAGAAGTCTCCCAGTTTACCTAGATTCAGTATTCTAGCAAGTTTATTAATGGAAGGATGCTTTGCAACTCTATCAAAATGCCTGAAGTTGAACTGACACATAATGGCCAGAGAGGGCACTCTGGTATCAGAAAAATACACGGCTTAGCTCTGGTGAGTCAAAAAACCAAACACACAGCAAAGCAGAGTGTCTTCTGGAACAAAAAAGAACTGCACAGGGTTTCAGGTAAATATCTTTAGTTCTGTAGAGTTTCATGTTAATGCCTTTAGTACATGGGATTTGTCTCCCTCCACGTTCCTTCAAAAAAATCACGAATCTATTTTGATTGTCCATGCAGAGTATTTTGTCACTTGTATTGGGAGGTCTGTTTCTCTCAATACCTGCAATTTAGGTGCAGGTTAAGTACTTACATTGTCATTTTAAATTACTTCTTTGTGTTACTCCAGATCTTGGATAAATTATCTGACCTTTGTACTTTAAATACTGCATAGTAACAGATATACCCTAAAATTTAAAGGACAGTTAATTATAACATAATTGGGGATTTCTGAGGTATAAATATAGGCAGAAATTGTAAAAAATTGTATATAATAATATAATAGTGATTTTTTTTTTGAAACATAGTGCCTTATAAAACACAGCCAACAGGAATAGTCAGTCAGATTGCATATTGCTAATAGCTCTCTGATGTCTAGCTTTCTGTTTATTTATTCCCAAGATGTTTACAACATAAACTTGTATTCCTCATATCCTTTTATTATGTTAACTTTACACTCAGTCTGGATGGGAAGCCTTTGTCCCAAGTAAATATGTTAGGTTATGTGATGAAAGCTTGTCTGCACACCCACAGAGAAGAAACAGCAGTAAGGGAAACCCAAATAATACTCTGTTGGGCTACTCCCAGTCCTATTACAGGTGCCATCAGCCTATCAAAGGCCCATCCACACAATCCCAAAGAAGCACAGGGGTGCAAAGGCAAGTGAGAACAAAAATTAAGGACTCGGAGGAAGGGACTCCCAGTTCTGGCCCCTCTCAGGGCTGTCCCAGAAGATCCTCAGGTTCATGGTCCAGGTGTGACACTCATCAAAATGAGTAAACACTAGAGCACCATTCAGGCTGGGGGGGTGTTGCTGTGTAGGGGTGTGGGACACATTGTGGAATGGCACAAGGCTTACTTGTGTAATGTGTATTACACTACATGTCTGTGTAGGGATGTGTAGCGGAGGGAAGCAAAGGAGAGAAAGGAGATGGATCTAAGAGATTTCAGGAGCAATAAGCATCGGGAGATGGAGGGATAAGGGTATAAAAAAGGGTTACTTGCATGTAAATGGACAGTGGGTACACTTGTTTGGCTATGCCCTGCACCTGATCAGTGCAAGCCACCCTATCTTCTTATTAAACTCAGTTTCTAACTATTTTCCTGCATGAGGGACTCTCTGTTTGGTGTGCATGTGTGTGTGTATAGGGATCTATGTACCAGCTGCTGGAGTCAGACCAGGGGTCAGAACCATGTGTTAGGGGTGTCAGCAACTGGAGCAAGAACAGGTGTGCAAGTGAGTGTGTGCTAGCAAAGGGCACATCAGACTAGCTGGCAAGTAGGTGAAGTGACCTAGGAGCCGGGGGGCAGGCGTGTGGGTCTCTGATGGTGAGGCCATTGGAGAAACTTCTTATTAGAGGGACCAGGGAGTCTCAGCCAGCTGCTGGAGAGCCTGTGGGATTTGGGAGTCTCAAGGGAAAAGATCTGCTGTTGTGTGCATGTGTGTCAAAGCAACCAGCCTGTTTGATGTGAGCAACAAGGCCATTGCTGGCTTAGGGAAACCACCTAAGCTGGAAAACAATAAACAGTGAAAACAGCAAACCCTTCAGGGGAAATAGCTATACACAGAGGCCTGACACTGTGAAGGAGTCAAGCCTGCAGTGGAAAAATTGTCTGTGGGTCTAGGGTGTTAACTAGGACCTGGGCACAGCAGAGGGATCAGAACTGGTATCATAGAAACGGAATAGTTTGAGTTGGAAGAAACATTTAAAGATCATCTAGTCCAACCACCCAGCATTAAGCAGTATCCTGTTTGTGGTGGGGGAACTAGCCAGGCTGGACCTTGGCAGAGATCCCCCATTGGTATGAGAGTGTCATGTACAAAATGTGCAAGTATGCTTTAAAGTATAAGCTTAAGAAGAGAAATTGCTTACCCCCTTTTATACTGGTCATGATTGAGAGAGGCATTTGAAATGTTACGTCATGGGCTCTGTCCTTCTGGCTACCTCATCTTAAATTCTTCTGTGACACAGAGGAAACTTGGTATATGAATAAAGAAATGTTTCTCTGATCAAAGGTTACTAGTAAGGGTGGCTATGCTGCTAAAAAATATTTTAAGCAAATTCTGTCAACAAATTCACAATCTTTCTTCATATATATTGCAGGAGTTGGCATTGTCTCTCTCTGTGACAAGACCAATGCAGAGTAAATATACTCTGCCCTGTCTTTAATATTTGAATATGAGTGCCAATTCACAGAAAGATAGCAGTTTGATTGCTTTTTTGGATATTTTTTCTACTGTCAAACACTGGAAGATCGAGATGCTTACCTGTTTATACAGTCAAAGTCTCTGGATGTGTTGTACAAATCAACTCCTAAAGTACAGTATACAGCTGCAGCTTTCAAAATTACATCAGGAGGAAAAAAAAAAAAAAGGAAAAAAAAAAGCTTAAGTTAAAGCCTCATTGCAGTAGTTGCTTATGCAGACCGATTTTTAATTGCATTGCAGCCAAGTATTATGCCAAGCATCTACTTCCAACTAAGAGGTAGTAACTTCCAGCTGAAAAATAATTTTTTTAAAAAAAATTTCTCTTATGCAATGGATGCATTGCAATTAATGCAGTTTTAGTTATTTAAGAGCCTTTGTTTTACACAGTAGGTTAAAGTTTAACACACTGAAACACTGTAGTGAAATCACATTATGAACTTTTCAAGACCGACATTAAAACCAGATTATGATTTTGAATCCTGTCCCTGTCCCACACATTTCGTAGAAAAGGAAAAATAGTCCTCTGTGTGGAACATCTGTGACTGGTCTTCTATTTGCTTTGATTTTTAACAGCATTGCAAATCTATTGGTGTTTGTCTGTATGTTTTATACAGAAAAAGTACAGATCCTTTTGTATTCCCTCCTAAACACTGTATTATCAGTAAGCACTTACCACAAATTTGTCACCCAAATGCTTTCAAGGAAAAATAAGTGGCAACAAGCCTGAGACAAGTTGTATTTATCAGCTGAGACAAACAATTTCTTAGCAGTTACACTTTATACCTGTTGTACTTGCCAGTTTCCAGTACGGATATAATTGTTCAATCTAAGTAGTATGGAAGTCCATGACCCTGAAGCTAAATTAGCAGCTGGATACCACTACGCTTACTAGGGCATGTACCCATCATGGGTAAGATTTTAAAGTTTGCTGACATACAAATGAGGTGCTTCAACATAGTGTATTGGTCTAGCATGAAGAGCAATCATCTAATCAGACCATGTACCTATCAGTATGGGTACAAGACAAATTATTCAAACATTGCTGTTAATTGACAGGCAGTTTAATAATTTTAATTTGAAATCTCCCTTGGTGGCGGATGAAATTAAGGATGAAATTAGAAAGTTATATTGAGTTGAATGATAAACCAGACTTTACCATCCACGAGCACCCACAATGGGAATTTTCTAAAGGGATTATTAGGGAAAGGTTAATTAGTGTTTCATCTGGGAAATGGTAACAGATGAGCTAAGGCAAACCTGCATAAAATAATGAAACAATTAAAGAAAATGCTGAAATAAAAAAAAAAACCACAAAAAGATGGATTTATTAAGTAGATTACATGGATAAAAAGTCACTTATATTACTGTCCTATTAACTGAAAATGAAGCCTTTTTTTTTAACATACTCCAAGCAAATAAAATTTTCAGTTAGGGAGTTCAGACAAAAAGCTATCTATGTATATATTTCCAAATGGAAAACATGGAATTAAGCTATTGTGAAGAATCCAAAAGGGAGGCCTTGCAACCAATCCTCAGAGTTATAATTATAAAAAAAAATAAGCTTCATTTTTCAGTAAGTTTTAATATGTGATTATCCGAACTTCATAAAACTACATGTATTAGTCATCTGCTTAAAAATAGCATTATCAACACAGACATTAAAATTTAAGTATTGAAACTGTGCAGACTCTTCTGAACCTTGTCTAAGGGCTCAGGAGCAGTAAATGGCCTTAACTCTTCTAGCACAGACATCAATTGACTGAAGTTGACAATTCTTCTGAATAAATACATATAGCAAGGTTTCAAACAGGAACATCTGTTCCAAGTACTTTGGAAAAAACAATCGAGAGGCAAAGACATATCCAGGAAAACAAGCGCTGCAAATAGTTTGTCAATGTCAGGTTTTTAATAACTAGAGGTGCCCCTTTCTTTCTGGTCTCTTCCTGAAGAACAGAATAAACATTATGATTTACATTTATTTCAAAATAAACTTCAGGGGCAAAAAAAAAAAACAAAAACAACCAGTGTCATAGTTTAGCCCTGCTCAAGAACAAGCTATGCAGTTACTCACTCACTCTCCTTACCCTCTGAGGGAATGGGGAAGATAAGCCGAGTGAGAGATCACTCAAGTTACCATTATGGGCAAAACAGACTTGCCTTGTGGAAAACTAACTCAATTTATTAAAACCAAGGTAGGATAATGAGAGAGAGAGGGAAAAAAAAAATTCACAGAGTGGCATGGGGGAAAATAGTGAATGGAAGTTGTGGTCAGTTCATCATACATTGTTTCTGCCGCTCCTCAGGGAAAGAGCTCCTCACATTCCTCCCCTGCTCTGATGTGAGGTCCCTCCCACAGGCTACAGTCCTTCATGAACTGCTCCAGTGTGGGTCCTTTTCCACAGGGTGCAGTACCTCACTAACAAGCTGCCCCAGCATAGGCCCTCCATGGGACACATCCTCCTTCGGGCACTTTCCTGCCCCACTTTGGGGTCCTCCACAGGCTGCAGGTGGATATCTGCTCCTCTGTGAACCTCCATGGGCTGCAGAGGGACATCTTGCTTCACCATGGGCTGCACCACAATTTTGTCAGGAGCAACTTTACTCCTCCTCCTTCTTCTTTACTGACCATTGCATTCACAGATATTCCTCTTACAATAAATTCTTCACAATCGGGCTTAGACAGACACCTCTTATATTCACTCATATGCCCTTCCCTTCCCTTTCCTTTCCCTTCCCTTCCCTTTCCTTTTCCTTCCCTTCCCTTTCCTTTTCCTTCCCTTCCCTTTCCTTTTCCTTCCCTTCCCTTTCCTTTCCCTTCCCTTCCCTTTCCTTTCCCTTCCCTTCCCTTTCCTTTCCCTTCCCTTCCCTTTCCTTTCCCTTCCCTTCCCTTTCCTTTCCCTTCCCTTCCCTTCCCTTCCCTTCCCTTCCCTTCCCTTCCCTTCCCGCACCTTCCCGCACCTTCCCGCACCTTCCCGCACCTTCCCCCACCTTCCAACACCTTCCCACACCTTCCCCCACCTTCCCACACCTTCCCACACCTTCCCCCACCTTCCCTTCCCCCACCTTCCCTTCTTTCCCTTCCCCTCCCTTTCGTTTCCACACCTTCCTGCACCTTCCCTTCCCTTAGGCAGGCTGGGCCAGGACGAGACAGCCATAGAGCAGGAGGCCAGAGGGTGAAGTCCGTAAGGCTCACACTTTCCCCTCTCTGTCCTCACTTTTGGGTTTTTTTTTCCACTTTCTTAAATACAGTATCGCAGAGGCGTTATCACTGTCTTCCACTGGCTTGGCCCCAGCCAACAGTGGGTCTGCCCTAGAGTCGCTTGAGTCCACCAGAAAAAGGGGCAACTTCTAGGAGATGCTTTTACAAGCCACCACTGCAGCCCTCACCCTCACCACATAAATCCAACACAAAAAGACAGGACAAAAAAAAATACTGCAAAAAAAAGAACAAAGGTTTTCTAGGTTGTAAACTAGATCTAATGCTTTGTAGAACTTTGGTGAATGAAACATTTGGTAGGTTTTGAGGAATAATTTAAAATTCTGTTGTACTATTTCTCCTTTTTTTAATCTTTTTTTTAATAGTATTTACAAGTAGAGTTGAATGAAAGTCTGCCCCAAACTCACAAGGAAGAAATATCTTTCACATTTCATTATTACTCTGGCTTTCACTGATTTAGAATATGTTTTTTTTTCTTTTCTGTTTATATCATCTTTTTTATTAGTTGTTTAGAAAATGTCTGAAGTAGTAATGGCACTTGTTGTGGCCTCAAAGTGATATTAGAAGTTAGCTAACTAAGAATCATAGAATCATAGAATCATAGAATCATAGAATGGTTAGGGTTGGAAGGGACCTTCAAAGGTCATCTAGTCCAACCCCCCTGCAAGGAGCAGGGACATCCCTGACTAGATCAGGTTGCTCAGAGCCTCATCCAGCCTGGCCTTGAACGTTTCCAGAGATGGGGCCTCCACCACCTTTCTGGGCAACCTGTGCCAGTGTTCTATAACTCGCATCGTAAAAAATTTTTCCTAATATCTAATCTAAATCTACCCCCCTCTATTTTAAAACCATTACCTCTCGTCCTATCGCAACAGCCCCTACTAAACAGCCTTTCCCCATCTTTCTTGTAGGCCCCCTTGAGGTACTGGAAGACCGCTATCAGGTCTCCCCGGAGCCTCAATCATGAGGTTGGCATGGGCCCACCTCTCCAGCCTGTCAAGGTCCCTCTGGATGGCATCCCTCCCTTCCAGCGTGTCGACGGCACCACACAACTTGGTGTCTTCGGCGAACTTGGTGAACTTGCTGAGGGTGCACTCTGTCCCACTGTCCATGTCGCCGACAAAGATGTTGAACAGGGCCCGGCCCAGCACGGACCCCTGAGGGACGCCACTTGTGACCGGTCTCCACCTGGACATCGAGCCGTTGACCACCACTCTCTGAGTGCGGCCATCCAGCCAACTCCTTATCCACCGAGTGGTCCATCCATCAAACCCATGTCTCTCTAGTTTAGAGAGAAGGATGTCGTGCGGGACAGTGTCAAAAGCTTTGCACAAGTCCAGGTAGATGATGTCAGTTGCTTGTCCCTTGTCCACCGATGCCATCACCCCGTCATAGAAGGCCACCAAATTGGTCAGGCACGATCTGCCCTTGGTGAAGCCATGTTGGCTGTCACCAACCACCTCCTTGCTCTCCATGTGCCTTAGCATGGTTTCCAGGAGAATCTGCTCCATGACCTTGCCAGGCACAGAGGTGAGGCTGACCGGTCTGTAGTTACCTGGGTCTTCCTTATTCCCCTTTTTAAAAATTGGGGTTATGTTCCCTCTCCTCCAGTCATTGGGGACCTCACCAGACCGCCACGACTTCTCAAATACGATAGCCAGTGTCTTGGCAACTTCATCCGCCAGTTCCCTCAGGACCCGCGGATGGATCTCATCAGGACCCATGGACTTGTGCACCTTCAGGTTCCTCAGATGATCCCGAACCTGCTCTTCGAGTACAATGGGCAGTTCTTCATTCTCGCAGTCCCTGCTTGCACCTTCTACAGCTTGGGCGGTGGGACAGGAACTCTTGTCGGTGAAGACTGAGGCAAAAAAAAGTCATTGAGAACCTCAGCCTTCTCCATGTCCTGGGTAACCAGGACACTAGTTCCCTTCTGGAGGGGGCCTACATTTTCCCTGGACTTTCTTTTGTCCCCTACGTACCTATAAAAGCTCTTCCTGTTACATTTTATATCCCTGGCCAGATTCAGTTCTGTCAGGGCTTTGGCCTTCCTTACCTTATCCCTGGCCACTCGCATAGCCTCTTTGTAGTCCTCCCAGGCTACCTGTCCCCACTTCCACCCTCTATAGGCTTCCTTTTTCACTTGCAGTTGGTCCAGGAGCTCCTTGCTCATCCATGCCGGCCTCCTGGCCTTTTTGCCCGACTTGTTCTTCATCGGGATGCACCTCTGCTGAGCTTGGAGGAGGTGCTCCTTGAATATGGACCAACTTTCCTGGGCCCCTCTTCCCTCCAGGGCCGCCTCCCATGGCACTTGGCCCATCAGGTCCCTGAAGAGGCCAAAGTCCGCCTTCCTGAAGTCTAGGGCAGAGAGCTTGCCATGTATTTTCCTTGCTGCCCCGTGGATCTTGAACTCCACCATGTCATGGTCGCTGCAGCCAAGGCTGTCCTTTAGTTTCACATCCCCGACCAGTCCCTCCCTGTTGGTGAGCACAAGGTCGAGCATGGCACCCCTCCTTGTCGGCTCCTCTATCGCCTGCAGGAGGAAGTTGTCATCCACGCATTCCAGGAACCTCCTGGACTGCCTGTGCCCTGCTGTGTTCTCTCTCCAACAGATGTCAGGGTGGTTGAAGTCCCCCATGAGGACCAGGGCCTGTGACCGTGAGGCTGCTCCTATCTGCCTATAGAGCACTTCGTCCGCTCTATCCTCCTGGCCAGGCGGCCTGTAACAGACCCCTACCGTAACGTCCCCTGTCCGTCCCCATCCTCTAATCTTGACCCATAAGCTCTCTGTCAGCTCCTCCTCCATCCCCAGGCGGAGCTCCACACACTCCAGCCGGTTGCTGATGTAGGGAGCGACACCCCCTCCTCGTCTCCCCTTCCTGTCTTTTCTAAAAAGCCTATACCCCTCCATGTTGACACTCCAGTCATATGTGTCATCCCACCATGTCTCCGTGATGCCAGTGAGGTCGTAGCCCTGCTCGTGTGCAAGCATCTTCAGCTCTTCCTGTTTTTTCCCCATGCTGCGTGCATTGGTATAGAGACACTTCAGCTGGGCCCCCGACAAAGCCGACTTGCTGGCTGGAGCGACAGGGGTGCTATTGGACCGCAGTTTAGGTTTATTTGCACTTATCTGTGATCCTTCCTCAGCTTCTGGACCCTCAGTGCTGGCACTGGCACCATGCTGACAGCAGTGGGCTGAACTGTGCTCCCCCTCCCCCAGCAACACTAGTTTAAAGCCCTCCGGGCGAGCCTGGCAAGTCTTTGTCCAAGCACACTCTTCCCCCTCTTGGTTAGGTGCACGCCATCCGCCCCTGGCAGCCCAGGCTTCTCAAAGCACACCCCGTGATCTAGATACCCAAAGCCCTGGCTGTAGCACCACTCCCTGAGCCACGTACCAGACTAGCTAACAATCACACTACCAAAGGGTAAAGTTGAAGCAAGCTAAGCAACAGCTCAGTTACCAAAAAAGAATATCTTTATACTCACTTTCTCCCTTTCCAGCTAATATTTTATTTTTAAAACAGCACTCTTATCGACACAGTTCCCCACAGACAACCATCTATTTAGCCCCTATACTGGTCAAATTCAACCAGATAAACTGGTAAACTGTTGGGATTCGAATGAAGACGAACAAGTGTTTTATTTTAAATTTGTGCTTTAATACATGCTATAGAACTGTGTCTAGCTCATCAACACTAGGCCACTAAAGATCAATGACAGACCACTAAAGATATGAACTCCTATGTCCAGTATCACATCTTAAAAGCTAAAAATCCTGGACAAGATATTTGTTATACAAGCTCAGCCAATCTTGTCTATACAAACTTAAATGTGCTTGTTTTTCTACTATATGATCTTCTGAACTATTCTACATAAATCTGTACAGTAATATACATACATTTGTTTCAACCAGGCAATGTGGTTTATTGTAATTGTCTGAGACTAAATTACATAGGTACTATAATGGAGTTAAAATTAGCTGGATGTGATGATTTTCCTCAAGTTACTGCATCAGCTAGTCAAATGGTAGATGACAGAAAAGTTTCTAACCACATTCACTATGAAAATTACGTGTTTTATTTGCAGGGAGTGCCTCTCTTTGAAGTTCTGAACTTTACCACAGGAGGGACTGAAAGTAGTAATTTTTAATGAAATTGTAGTTTCCTCCCCTTATCAAATTACTAAATGATCAGAGCACTCAGCAAGAATATAGGAGTCCTTATGCTGCTTATATTCACTTCTTAAAGGGAATTAAACTACAGATACAAGACAGACTAATTTTCAGTGTATTGTAAAAGGATTTGATTTGTTCAGTACAGGTTTTCTTGAAAAGGACCGTGACGAGGCAGCAGAGGAGACCAGGGAATGCTTGTCTGCCTTATCCCAGCTGCTGCAGTCTGCTGGGATCTTCTGGAGAAGGGAAAACTGGTTCCTTTGCAAACACAGCTGAACATGGCCATCTGGGAAAAAAAAAAAAAAAAAAAGAAAGAAAAAAGAAAGAAAAAAAAAGTGTGGAGTAACAACTAGGGGCAGGAAGGGAATGAGAACACTGCCAAGTAGAGAGCTAGCAATAGAAATGAACAAAGGCAGGTTCCTAAGAGGAAAACAGCATTCACCTGAAACAGAGAGCTGACTCAAAGCTGAGCTGCTGAAATGCCAACAAAGGGATCCATAGAGAATTTGCTTTGGCCCAGGAAAGCATTGAAATCTCCTGAACTGTAAAGCAATAATGAGAGAAAGGGTTTATTGCTATTTAACATTTCTACCACTGGCATAATGGAAGTTGTTGCTAAGTATTCTCTGATGATTACTTTGTGGCACTTTCAATGTCTTTTTTCTAATGGTAAAGATCTGCACCTTTTCTCCCATCAGAATCCTGGTTTACTGGAGTTCTTAAACATTCATCTGATTACTTACCATAGCTACACATCTTTTAAAAGTTTTCCTGATAAAGATGTTAATCTGAAACTAGTTCTTCTACAGCTGTTTAAAGATAGTGAATTTATTTGGTTAGTGAATTTGTGGTGCTACATGTACTAGTTGTAATGCTCTCTAAAGGGGTTTATTTTCTGAATTTGACTCTAAGAGAATTGTACCTCACTTTTTTTTTTTCAGAACTAAAGTGAAGCTTATTGTTTATTTGTTTTTTTTAATAAAAAATTGGTTTAGTAAGACTCTTCAAGCTCTTAAAAAAAAGTATTTGTAAAAGTATCTAAAAGATCTTAATAAAAATGTCTCTTTTATTAACTTTGACAATGTAGATAAATTATTTGCTCTGTAAAGAGCTCTGACTCAGACATGAAAAAATTAACTTCTGTTTTCTGTTAATGTAGCCTAGTTTTACATTACTCTTTAAGATCAAATAACTTCCTCGTGAATCACTCTACTTCCTCATGAATCACTCTATTGCTGACGCAGAAGTCACGGACACTGCTGACGACCAATATGATCAAGCAAATGCCAATTTATTGTTGATACATCCCGGTTAATATAGCCCTTCTAATTCCGTATCATGTGCAAGCTCTCTACTAATTGGTTAACTGTATCATGCATGCGCTTCTAGCTAAAATATGATTCGTTAAGTCTCTTTGTTCATGCACACGCCTCTCTCCACCTGCACCCTGCTTCACGTTCAGCCCCCAGTCACGTATGCCAGCTGTTTTCCTTCTTTCTCACAGGAAGCTTCATTACTTTCTCACAGGTGGCCTCATTATTTTCTCACAAGTGGCTTCAGTACTTTCTTACAGGCAGCTTCATCACTTTCTCACAAGTGGCTTCAGCGATGTCCTTGAGGCCTGCTGCTCACAAACATAACAATTCCATTCAGTCTGGATTGTTCACTAAGTGCCCCTGGTACTCCAGGTATCCAACAAATCCCCCTTTTTGTTTTGAACAATCCAGACCCACTTTCATCATATGTTCCATAGCTTTCACAAAGCGTTTTAAAATATACCCCAAAATCATCAGTGTCAGCAGCAAACCCATAAACTATCATATAAACATAAACATAAACATATAATACCAACCCATAAACTATCAAATCTTTTAGCCAGCCTGTGACCCCCAAGGATTTCAACCAGTCTGTTAACCTGCTTTCTACTTGTATTGCATGCATGTTGCATCATGACTCTGCCAACTGATAGCGTATCAACTTAGAGTGATCAGAAACATTCATGCAACACATACCTTCAAAATCTTCACATCCATGTCCGTGCGCTAATAACAAAAAATCAATGGCTGATAGATTCTGCAAAACTATCATGACGCATGCTACCCATGTCTTCTAATAATCCTGATAACATGCTAGAGGTTAAATTCATTTGCTTTTGTGCCCAACAAGCTAATTTATTTAAGTTAGCTAAAGTTTTTGCAGTTGCTGCCCAAGGAACAAATAAAGATAATGCTATCCGCTCAGCTGTACCCAACAGGGTTAAATTGCTGTCACAACGGGGAGTCAATACTTGTAGCGATCTTCTTGCTCGAGTATGATTCCATAATGTTCTCATAGATGGAGCAAACATTATCAATTTTCCAAAATAGCATGGTCCTCCTATAGCCCTTTTTGGTACTCCTGACCTTATTTTACTACAATATCAACTAGGTTCATGGTTGTTTGGGTTTTTTGTTTTTTTGTTTTTTGTTTTTTTTTTTTTTTGAGCCAGATTGTCTGTATTGAGTTGTTAATAATTTTTTGCAAGCATGGTATGTTAATGATTATGCCTAGTATGATGCCTAGTATCACAATTCCGATTTTAACCAAGGACAGCAACCACCCAGTTATGCCACACACAAGCTTAGTTAATAAAATTACTGATCACACGTTATACATATTCATGATTACGAAGCAAAGTTAAGTTTCACTACCTTCTAGTAATTTTCTACTATAACATTCTTCTACTATTATAGATATAACAACTCCAGTAACTTTCTTATCTATAAGAGCAATTACTAGTTTTCTGCAGGCCTCTGTTGAAACAAGCCATAAATTCTGCTAACAATGTTTTGGATCTTAAAGCTTCCCTTCTCATTCCATGGCTTTCTTCCTGAGAGCATGATTGCATTCCTCCCCCAAGGTCGGTGTGCTTTCACTGACACCGTACTGGCTCAGCAAAATACCACATCTCCCCCTTCTTTGTTTATGAGAAGAGGCTTGTTTCAACGCTTTATCTATTAAAGTCTGCACACATTTTAAGACACAGAATATAGATCAAAATACATATATAAAAGGAATGAATAAACATCCTACAGCTATTAGTAACAAGCTTATATCAAATCACAAAAAGATTTCTGAATATATCAAAACCATCACTTTGTTGCTGTTTTTGTACTCCTTTTTGCAAGTTTTGAATACTTTTGTGAATAGACTTCGAATGATCAGACAGATTCATGCAGCAAAGCCCATCAAAATCCTGACAATCATGATTTTGTGCTAATAATAAAAAAAAATCTATTGCTGATCTATTCTGTTACTAACCCAACTACGCCAAAGACACCGCTGAGCAAGAGGATGATTATCAGCCAGGTCAGAGCAGAGAAGGGAGGCAGGCGCAGCACCTTCAGGGCGTCCCCTGTTGTAAATAAAGTGTGCTCTGGGTCCATCCTCTCCCCTTCACTCCGAGCCATCTCTGTTTATACCCTCAGCAGATTCAGTGAAAGAGTCCTGACTAGGTGTTGCTGCATGCATGGCCAGCGCATGCAACAAGGCCTGTCAAATATGTGCTCTGCAGGCTAACAGCGGTTCTGTTTTGTAAAGTAGCATAGTATATAGAATCTACATCAGTTAACAGCATTGATAGTGCCAATGCAGTTGTATTTGTTTGCTTAGCAAGCCAACAGTCCAATTTATTTAGCGTAGTTAACGCCTAGGCACTTGCCACACCAGGTGTGAAGACTGAAGCAGCAATAATTTTACTTAGTTTCCAAAACTCTGTATTATCTTGGCAACCAGACTCAATGCTATGTATGCTTCGTTTAGGTCTTTTATGCTGTCTGGATTTTGATATGTGCTCGCATGATTACATCATGCTGTGTCGTTGCAATGTATAGATCTTAAAGCATTTACAATCATTACCCCTCTAGAAACATTAGCTCTTGAATAGTTAAAAAAAAAAATAGACAGAAGTCCATCTTTACTGATCCCAAAAAGTTCCATCTTTTGTAGTTTTAGCACTCAGCACTCATGGTTGCTGCTGTTTTTACACAGAGTTGCCGTCCTACCGCTATCTGGCAGGTCAACCAAACATGTTCTGAAATACCCACAGATGATACAGACAGGGATCCACTTGTTTACTGCTCCTGTAAAGACATAAGCGTATCCCTTCCCCCATGTTATAAGAGGGAACGGTCCTTCCACTTATACAAAGCTCGAATCAGACAGGAGTATCTGTTAACCATGTCAGGGGCAGGGGGGTGGGGGCGCCTGGCAGCGGCTGTGGCCCCGGGCATATAAGAGGAAAGAAAACTAAAACCTGAGGTTTAAGACAAGAATAGGGAGGGATCCTTAAAGCCACCGTTACAAGCAAAACAGACCATCACTAAAACCAAAGCAGGATAAGGAAAAAGGGAACAAGACAACCTCCCCCCACCCCTCCCTCTTCCTGGTCTTAACACCATCTCCACCTCCCTCCCCTGCCCCCTGAGCGGGACAGGGATGGGGCACGGGCGGGGGGGGCGGGAAGAGGCAATGGGGGTTACAGTCAGTTAATCACGCGCCACTTTATTGATATCAAGGGTTTAACTGCTGCACCCACAGCAGCAGCCATGACTGTAGCCTTTTCTTGTTCTAACATTCGCTCAGCAGCTTCCAGCAGTTGCCCTGTACTAGATCCTTTTGGCAGCACACTAAGGGCTCTCTTAGTTTTTTCATTAGCATTATTAAAGGCAAGCATATCTAAAAACTTTGCTTTCATGTCACCATCCAAATCAGGGTGAGCCATAATTGCAGTGTGAAACCGATCAATAAATTTCCCATATGGTTCTGTGGGACCTTGCCTTACTGACGTAAAGGCAGGTCCAGACTTTTCATCGTGCACCCTCGCAAGCGCTCTATAAGCCAAATCTTGGCCCAGTTGTAATACTTCGGTAGCAAATTGCGCTTGCCAATCAGATCGTGTGTAGGGTCCCGCTCCCATCAGCATTTGAGTTTGCACCCCGAATAATGGATCACCCTGTTGTCAAGGCATTGCAGCTGCCCTATCACAAGCAGCCTGCCAGTGCTGAAAGAACTGCAGCTGCTGTGATGGTAGCAAAAGCATCTGGACAATCATTCTAATATCATAAGGAGTTAACAACTGTGACAAAAAAAAAAATATGCTGCAACACAGATTGAGTATATGATGATTTTAGCCCACACTGAGTAACTGCACTTTTAGCTTCCTTCAATATTTTCCAGTCTAATGCTTGCCACACACTTCTCCCAGTATTATCAGTCACAACTGGAAATGCCATGGGCAAAGGCTCTCCTTCTATCAAAGCATCTCGAATAACCTCTTTCCTCTGCACTATCGGATTCAAATCCCCAGCCCCTCCCGCCGGCGTCCCTTGCAAAGATGCAAAAAGACTGATCTCACCCGATGCTCCATTCGGAATGAATAGGTTGGACGCTGGCAGATCTCGATGTAGCACAGGCGAAGGAGTTGACAAGTTTCCCAGCGACGCTTCTAGGCGAACCTCTAGGGCTTCCAGCCTTTTTAGTGTCTCTTGCAGCTGTGCGTCCTTCAAGCCGGATGAATGTTCATCCCCCTCTTCCTCACACCATGGTGGCAGGGAAGAAGGTGGTAATGGGGGATAAACCAGAGCTGTTGGCGCTGGCGAAAAGGCTCATGACTCCGAGCCTGCTCTGGCGCAGCGTGGCGGGGTGCCTGGCAGTGGTACATCTGGTGGTGGTGAAAAACCTTTGGCAGTCTTTCCCTCTGGTGCCCACATATCTATAGTTATAGGGGCTGTGGCTGCATTTCCTGGAGTCCTTGCTGGGGCTCGAACCCCCCACCCTCAGCACGAGCCAGGGCGGCGGCAGGGCTCGTTAAACCCGAGAACAGCATGCTAGTAGCGGAGGTGGACCCACCGGCTGAAGTTAAGGCCGCAAAAGCAGATGCAGCAACTGAACGCTTGGATTTCATGCTTATCAATGTTTCGTTAATTAGCCTCCACACGGTGGAGAGTTTGCTCACCTCCTTTGATCCTTTACTTATTTCATCCCACAGTTCTTTTCCTATATTTTCCCATGTCAGGAGTTCAAAAGCATCATCAGCTGTGGGGATTAATTCCGTTTTCTTTGCCCACTGCAGCAAAGCTTCTAGGACGGCCGAGTCATAACTCAGTCCTCTCATAGAGAGCATATGTTGGAGGAGCTTAACCACTGCTGACTCCTCTTTGATCAGTGTGGACCCCATCTCCTCCCCGGCCTCTCGCCTGGCCAAGACGAGATTCCCTCCGTACCTTTTGTACCTTTTTGCGCTATAGCAACTTCCCGAGTGCTGGGGCAGCACTCGACTTTGACCGGCTTCCGCCCCCTCATTTCTTCTTTCCTTCTTCGGTTCTGTCGGGATGTCTAACACCAATCTGAGGGTCCAGGGTTCATGTCCCTGTTCGGGCGCCACCTGCTGACACGGAAGTCACAGACACTGCTGACGACCAATATGATCAAGCAAATGCCAATTTATTGTTGATACATCCCGGTTAATATAGCCCTTCTAATTTCATATCATGCGCAGGCTCTCTACTAATTGATTAACTATATCGTGCACGCGCTCCTAGCTAAAATATGATTCGTTAAGTCTCTTTGTTCATGCACACGCCTCTCTCCACCTGCACCCTGCTTCACGTTGAGCCCCCAGTCACGTATGCCAGCTGTTTTCCTTCTTCTCAAGGTTGCTTCGTTTACTTTCTCACAGGAAGCTTCATTACTTTCTCACAGGTGGCCTCATTATTTTCTCACAAGTGGCTTCAGTACTTTCTTACAGGCAGCTTCATTACTTTCTCACAAGCGGCTTCAGCGATGTCCTTGAGGCCTGCTGCTTACAAACATAACAATTCCATTCGGTCTGGATTGTTCACTAAGTGCCCCTGGTACTCCAGGTATCCAACACTCTATAGCATATATTGACAGTTAATTTTGACCTAGCACACAACAGTTCAAATTTAAACCTTTTTTTTCTTAATTTTTCCTTGCAAATGCTTAAGCCTTTTTTATGAACATTGTTTTCTGTGTCAGCCATTATAGTACTGCAGAGAAAACAGTGGAAAAACTGTACCTTATTTTGTTTTCTTTGTAAAAATATTAGGCTTGCCTCAAGGTTGGAAGGTAACCATTCCTGACATTCGGTTTTTATTTCATTTTTCTCTTTAGCATTTTTTGGTCTTTTTTTTTTTTTAATTCTGAAAGAAAAAAAAATCAGTCACTGGGAAATAAATTATCATTTCTTCTTTGTTTCCCCTCCTTAATAGTCCATAGCAAAATGATCTCTAGAATCCTACTGTCCAGCTAGAGTTATTTCCTATTTTGAACCTGTCTGTTCCCTCCATCCATTCACCATGGTGCTGTGGGTAAAGGGAAGACAGTGGATGTTGTACACCCAAGCTTTAGCATGGTCTTTGACACACTCTCCCACAGTTGTCTTTTCATCAAATTGGTGAGATACGGCCTGAATAGGTGAGCGATAAAGTGGGTGGAAAACTGGCTGGATTGCCTGACTTTGAGAGTTGCAGACTTTGGAGGAAAGCCCAGCTGGTGGCCTTAAGTAGCAAGTGACATTCATCAAGGATCAACGCTCTGACCAATATTTTGTAGTGTGTTTAATGACCATGATGACAAGAGGGAGTGCACTTTCAGCAAGTTTACAAATGACACCAATTTTGAAGGAACAGTCATTATGATGGAAAGCAGAGCTACTCTTCAGGGCAACCTCAACAGCCCAGAGACTTGTTGAGGTCTCTTCAATCCAGAGTTATTCTATGATTCTATAAGCCCTCTTGTCTCTTGCTGTTACTGAATTTGTTGAAATTGTTCAGAACTTTCTTGACAAAGGAACAATTTAATCATGAAGTAGGCAAGTATGATTCTTCTTTTTATTTACTCTATTGTTTTCTCTTTGTGATAAGTTAAATACACCTTCAATAAGATCTTAATATGCCTCTCTTCAGGCTGTCAGTTTGGTGTATTGCAGAGAAGACTGTTCAAATTTACTGTTGTCCACTTGTTCATAGTCTCAGATCTCTATTACAGTTATCAGAGTATCATAAAAACTTTATTATCCAACAGCTTTGTACTGTTTTCTTAACTGAAATTGCATAACAGAATGTACTATATAAATAATGAAAGTTAAGCGAGCTGCTTCTTCTCATGCAATTTTTATTAGACCTAATCAAAACAAGTCATTTTGCATGATAAACTGAGCAAATGATGGACAAACAAATTACAGTGATTACTGATAAAATACCTTAATTATTATCAACTACTTCACTTTGATAGTATACCCATGAATATGTAATTGACAGTTCTAAATTTAGAGAGTTTATTATTATTTTGTCTAGTGCATATTTCTTTGTGCTACTTTGAGTGTGGCTTTATTTTCTACAGGCAAAGAAATACATTAGATTTATCATTTATATTAATTCATCTATAAAACCCAAGCAGCTTACTAAGTTTTAACAATACACTTCAGTAATCCAAAATGACTGATTTTATGTGCTCTTGTATTTTAATTAACTAGATTCAGCAGTTAGAAGTTCAAATTGTCCTGTTTTCAGAATTAAAATAGGTTTAGAATTTGATTCCCAGAAGTTTTCTATTTGTCAGCATAAAAATTTTCAGTCCTTAGATATTATCGCTAGGTATGTAGGTAATCATAAAATTGTTGTCAAATTAGTTCAGAAGTGTGCCTTTTATCTTTCAGTTATTAAAGGTTATAATTTGTAACAAATCACAATCATTTCATCTACAAAATGAGTAGACTTGAATCCACTAATTAGATCAAACCAGAAAAATACCGTTTGCTGGAATCTACCATATACAATTGTGTTGGCAGGTGTATTCAGCCTAAAAAATATGACAGATTCCTGCGGGACAAATTTAAAACAGTTCAGAGAGCTTAACAAATCTCTTTGAAATTAGGTTTGAGAGATGTAAAACAAGAGGGGAAAAGAACTCAATAAAATTGTCAACATCTCAGAGTTAGGACTTCTAAAGTCCTAATCTTGTGTCTATTTCTAGCAAAGATAGGTGGCGTAAGAACTTGGAACTCATAGGTCTGAGAACACATTCCTCTCTGAATTTTGCCTTACTATTTCATGTATATTTTAATTTATTTAATTATTAGTGTAACTATATGGGAACAAAGAGGACTAAAAAAAAAACCACAATAGCAATGACTGAAAAAAAAAAAAAGAATCTGAGATTTTTAACAAAATTTGCTCTAGATTGATAATTAGTGTTAAAATACTTGTTTAAATCCAGAAAGCATTAAGTGGCAGTAGTGGATTTGTATTCAGATCTTTGTATTGAATCTCTTGCCAGAAGATCTGAGTTTTCTTGTTTTAACTTGTAGTTTATATTGTCAAAGAAAATCCAACTGTAAAGATCAGGAGTATTTGGGAAAAAAAATTTGATGTGCTTATAGAAGAAGTCAGTCCCTCAATGAAGCTTGTGTTGGGACATTTCTGAATGATCTGTTAAATCCATACACTACCTGTCTCTTCTTACAGTCCAATTTCTATTCTTGGTGTAGAAAAAAAAAAAAAAAAAAAAAATCTGTTTCCAGGCAGTGCAGTAAAAGACCTTTATATTTTGAGAATTTTTATAAAAGCAACTGTAATGGGTAAGTTATGAAAATAATTTTTAAAAATGTAATTTCTCCATTTTAAAAGTGGAAATTTATAATTTTGCTTAAAGTTCAAGGACAATACGACTCTAAAGACAATTCCTATCTATCGACTATCACCTTATGAGTACTGGAGGACCTAGAAAAGGTGACTATTTTTTTTAATTAAATCTACAGGTCTACTCAGTCTTCTTTGTTCTATTACTGACAAGAAATAAGTCAGAAAGTTTGACTCTCAAATAGATTGAAAAATTATTTTTTTAACTCTCTTTGCATAACTCAATGAGAGTTCCAAAATAAAAAAAAAAAATATATAAATAGCAGATTTCTGCTAGTAGTCTGTAACTGAATAGAACTAATGAACATGGAATAGCTTCTACACTGTGGCTAAAATGAGGTATTGTTTTATTAGAAGAGGTAATAAAATACATATTTTGTACTGTTTGAATTTGTTAAATCACACTACTGTGAAAAAAAAAATTGCAACAGTATTTCTTAAGTGTAGAGTTTCCTCATATTTTCCCGTATTTCTTGTGCATTGAGTAAAATTGTAATTACTGTATTTTTTTTTGCCACCAACAGTGTAGTGTGGGGCATCTCTAGACAGTTTTCTGTCTATCCCAGTTCATGAGATGGGAATAGGATCCTTCTGATGCCAGGTTGCAAGTGAATCAGCTTATAGTATTTATCAAATGTGCAGTTAAAGCTTAAGTGTCCAGAGCTGGGATTAATATAAGCTTTGAGTTAGGAAGTACTGTGGCATTCAGTACCAAAGTAATGATCCTTATGGTTTTAGCTAATGGAAGATCCTTGTTTGCTGTAGGATATTGCATGCATACATATAGTATGTAACAGGTAACTGCTAGTTGATTATTACGTATAATACTTGAAGGAGATTTAGGATTTAAAAGTGATCTGCTGCCTAATTCATAGATTTACAGCCAGACAGGACTGTTAGAATCTGCTGTTCTGATTCTTTTTATAACACAGGCAAACCAGTAAAAATAATACCTGAAATAAATAATAATTTCCACAACATTTCTATAAATATATAGTCTTGATTCTAAATAAATAACTACCATATTCCCATATAAGTTTTGATAATTAATGTACATTTTCAGACTTTAGAAGACTCTAGTAACTCTTTTACAAATAATTTCCAGTTTTTAACACTTTTTTTGGGGTGTATTTTATGAATGTCCTGCTAATTTTATAAATTAAATGAAAAAATGCTTAAAGAGAATAATGGCAATATTTTCCTGCTTCTACTTGACATGCCTTTTAATTTGAAAGTATTATTTTTTTACAAAAGTTCTTTCTGTCACTTAAAAATAACACATTCCACATTTGCCTATTGTAATATACCGTAGGAAAACAATACATTTTGTGTGCCTAGAAAAAAGTATAAAGTTGAAACACATTTAAAAAAAACACAGAATAGGTTCAGAGATACAGTCAGATATAAGAATTCAAGGAAGTACTGAAATGCCATTCAGTGATATGGAAGATGTCAATACTGATTTGTTTCCTGAGGTCCCGTTTTCCAAAGAGTACTTTCAGCAATCAGTCAAGTGTGAATATATCAATATTTATTCATAATTCCTCTTTGACATATTTGTCAATATGTAAGAGTTAAAGCATATAACACAGAGTCAGCTAGGATGTTTTATGAAAAATTTATATATAGATAAACATGCAAGACAGGTCTTGAAGAAATTCATTTAATAAATACTCAAATTGAAGAAGAAATACAGGTTTACTAATTTTAGTGAAATCAATTATCTAATTCTGGTAAATATTTTCAAATATTTTTAGTCACATTTTGATTCTGAGGGGGGGTTATTTTAGGGAAATAGGAGAAGGGAAGGAAATGACGGAGGCTTAAATTAGAGGAGAGAGAAATGTGTAGGCTGAGGTAAAATTATATTATTTAACTACCTTTGGAAAAGAGATGCACACTCACCAGAAGATGTAATTGCTGGAGTAATTTTCTTTCATTATCTGAAGATATTTGTAACCATACCTTCCATTTCATGGAATGAAATGGTCACAGGCCCTGGTCCTCATGGGGGACTTCAACCATCCTGACATCTGTTGGAGAGACAACACAGCAGGGCACAGGCAGTCCAGGAGGTTCCTGGAATGTGTGGATGACAACTTCCTCCTGCAGGCAATAGAAGAGCTGACAAGGAGGGGTGCCATGCTCGACCTTGTGCTCACCAACAGGGAGGGACTGGTCGGGGATGTGAAACTAAAGGACAGCCTTGGCTGCAGCGACCATGACATGGTGGAGTTCAAGATCCACGGGGCAGCAAGGAAAATACACGGCGAGCTCTCTGCCCTAGACTTCAGGAAGGCGGACTTTGGCCTCTTCAGGGACCTGATGGGCCAAGTGCCATGGGAGGCGACCCTGGAGGGAAGAGGGGCCCAGGAAAGTTGGTCTATATTCAAGGAGCACCTCCTCCAAGCTCAGCAGAGGTGCATCCCGATGAAGAACAAGTTGGGCAAAAAGGCCAGGAGGCCGGCATGGATGAGCAAGGAGCTCCTGGACCAACTGAAAGTAAAAAAGGAGGCCTATAGAAGGTGGAAATGGAGACAGGTAGCCTGGGAGGTCTACAAAGAGGCTATGCGAGTGGCCAGGTATCAGGTGAGGAAGGCCAAAGCCCTGACAGAACTGAATCTGGCCAGAGATATAAAATGCAACAAGAAAAGGTTTTATAGGTACGTAGGGGACAAAAGAAAGTCCAGGGAAAATGTAGGCCCCCTCTGGAAGGGAACTGGTGTCCTGGTTACCCAGGACATGGAGAAGGCTGAGGTACTCAATGACTTTTCTACCTCAGACTTCACCAACAAGAGTTCCTGTCCCACCACCCAAGCTGTAGAAGGTGCAAGCAGGGACTGGGAGGATGAAGAACCGCCCATTGTACTCGAAGAGCAGGTTCGGGATCATCTGAGGAACCTGAAGGTGCACAAGTCCATAGGACCTGATGAGATCCATCCGCGGGTCCTGGGGGAACTGGCGGATGAAGTTGCCAAGCCACTGGCTATCGTATTTGAGAAATCGTGGTGGTATGGTGAGGTCCCCGACGACTGGAAGAGAAGGAACATAACCCCCATTTTTAAAAAGGGGAATAAGGAAGACCCAGGTAACTACAGGCTGGTCAGCCTCACCTCTGTGCCTGGCAAGGTCATGGAGCAGATTCTCCTGGAAACCATGCTAAGGCACATGGAGAGCAAGGAGGTGGTTGGTGACAGCCAACATGGCTTCACCAAGGGCAGATCGTGCCTGACCAATTTGGTGGCCTTCTATGATGGGGTGACGGCATCGGTGGACAAGGGACGAGCAACAGATATCATCTACCTGGACTTGTGCAAAGCTTTTGACACTGTCCCACACGACATCCTTCTCTCTAAACTAGAGAGACATGGGTTTGATGGACGGACCACTCGGTGGATAAGGAGTTGGCTGGATGGCTGCACTCAGAGAGTGGTGGTCAACGGCTCAATGTCCATGTGGAGACCAGTCACGAGTGGCGTCCCTCAGGGGTCCGTGCTGGGCCCGGCCCTGTTCAACATCTTTGTTGGCAACATCAACAGTGGGATAGAGTGCACCCTCAGCAAGTTCACCAATGACACCAAGTTGTGTGGTGCCCGCTGGAAGGGAGGGATGCCATCCAGAGCGACCTTGACAGGCTGGAGAGGTGGGCCCCTGCCAACCTCATGAAGTTCAACCAGGCCAAGTGCAAGGTCCTGCACCTGGGTCATGGCAATCCCAGCCACAAATACAGGCTGGGCGGAGAATGGATTGAGAGCAGCCCTGAGGAGAAGGACTTGGGAGTGCTGGTGGACGAGAAGCTCAACATGAGCAGGCAATGTGCCCTTGCAGCCCAGAAGGCCAATCGCATCCTGGGCTGCATCAAGATGTGTGTGGCCAGCAGGTTGAGGGAGGTGATTCTCCCCCTCTACTCTGCCCTGGTGGGACCCCACCTGGAGTACTGTGTCCAGTTCTGGAGCCCCCAACATAAGAAGGACATGGACCAGTTGGAGAAGGTCCAGAGGAGGGCCACAAAGATGATAAAAGGGCTGGAGCACCTCTCCCGTGAGGACAGGCTGAGAGAGTTGGGGCTGTTCATCCTGGAGAAGAGAAGGCTCCGGGGAGACCTGATAGTGGTCTTCCAGTACCTCAAGGGGGCCTACAAGAAAGATGGGGATAGGCTGTTTACTAGGGCCTGTTGCGATAGGATGAGAGGTAATGGTTTTAAAATAGAGGGGGGTAGATTTAGATTAGATATTAGGAAAAATTTTTTACACTGAGAGTTGTAGAACACTGGAACAGGTTGCCCAGTGGAAGCCCCATCCCTGGAAACGTTGCAGGCCAGGCTGGATGAGGCTCTGAGCAACGGGATCTAGTTGGGGATGTCCCTGCTCCTTGCAGGGGGGTTGGACTAGATGACCTTTGAAGGTCCCTTCCAACCCTAACCATGCTATGATTCTATGGGGATTTGCCAGCAGGTGAAATTTCACAGATTTTTGTTTTTGATGAAGATCCACTCTGCTTGAATACACATTAACTGAAGCAAAAACTGAGCTGAGCTGTTCCAGCTTCTGAATGTACTACAGCGCTCCACGTTTCATTACCAGGAATGTATTTTATACCAATGGAAAATTTCCTAAGAAAAAATAAGGAAGGCCTTTCTTGCAGCACTGCTTTCTCAGATGATTCAGACTGGAGAAGAAAAGGCTCAGGGACACCTTATTGCAGCCTTTCAGTACTTAATGAGGGCTTATAAGAAACTCAAGGAGAAGTTTTTTAGCATAAAGGTTTTAAAATAGAAAAAGGTAGATATAGATTAGATATAAGGAAGATTTTTTTTTACAATAATGGTGGTGAAACACTGGAACAGTTTGCCCAGAGAGGTGGTAGACACCCCATTCCTGCAAACATTCAAGGACAGGAAACATGATCTAATTGAAGATGTCCCTGCTTACGGCAGAAGGATTGGACTAGATGACCTTTAAAGATCCCTTCCAACCCAAACTATTCAATGATTCTGTGATTCTATGATTTGACATTTACTTTTCTGCAGCAGCTATAGAACAACTCTCACTTATAGAAGGGAATGGACAAATGTATATTTCTAGTCTGAAATATTTGAGTTCCTGTTATTATTTCAGTGAGATGCTCAAAAATAGAAGTATGAAATACCATAGTCTACGAAGATTATCTATCTTGACTATATCAGCTCAGTTGCTTGTAAACTGAGCATAGGACTAGAAATAGGTTGAGGAGAGGTTTTGATGTGTGTATGTTCTTTAAAAAAAATGAACAGTACTGGCTTGATCAATATTATTAGTTGTCCTTTTCCTTACAATCGTGCTTTGGTTGGGTAAAATAGAATGGCTTTGTGTAAGATTACACTTCAGATGCAGATATTTAGAGGTAGGGGTCTAAATATATGTCTCTAAATGGAGAGCAGGTGATCAAACTCCTGTTGTCAATGAAGCTTTTCAACTGACTGAATGTAGATGTCTGCTGTTGGATAAGATTAGCAGCCTCCTAGACCTACCTGACAGGCTCAACTCAGGTACCAAACATGAGTGGTTAGTGCCATCTGAGACGCCTTTGGCCAGCATAACCTGGTTTCCAGTTGTTGTTCCAGGAATCTGCAGGTTTTCTCTGGATCTGGTGTCTTGCTTGTAAATCCTATGAAGATACTCTACGGCACCTTAGCTGACATTATATATCTCTATCTAGACAACCAAATCCTGTCCAAAGTTATTTGTGAAATTGTTTTAGCAAGAACTTACATTCAGCTGCAGTATTTTATTCCCCATTTGATTAATTTTAATTTTAAAAAAAAATTGAGAGCAGAAATCAAGTAGTATCTCAATTTTTATGTGAAGTGAAAAAAAATGCAAATTTTGTGTTAAGACAATGCTATACAGTATCACTTACATTAAGTAATGTTGTCACTCAGTAAATTAATGAATATACTCCATCTGATTTGTGACAACACAGCATCAAATGTATCCCCTGCCTGTATGAGACCACATATTCTGATCTTAAGAGCTGAAATTAATTCAGCATAATTTTGAATTAGATGTTGATTATCTACAGCCTGAACTATGTTTAAACATCTTTACTATTAATAATTACATTTGGCAAATGATTCTTTTTTTAAAAAAAAACTTGCATTGACCTGATAAACTTAAATTTTCTGAGAGACTTCTGCCAGTCTCAGTGTGACCATATACACAAAAAAAAAGGTCACACTAAGAAAACCTTAAGCTGCAAAGATCTTTCTTTAGCTGATGAATTAAAAGTTTGATTCTGCTTCCTATCAAATAACTTATTTAGTTTTATTTATTTAACATATTTTTCATGCTAGAAATATGCATATGACATCTTTAGAGAGTAGACTTCCTCTTGAACTCTAAACTTTTCTCTTGAGTCAAAGAATATTAAAAGACAGGATAAATAACATCTTTATGATAATTAGGCCGGTTGTACAACATATATACACAAACCAGGAAAAATTACAACAGCCAGTAAAGAGCTTCTACCAATAAATACAGGCTTTAATACTATGTGATGGGTTTTTTTTTTTTTTTTTAGACATAGCTACTAAATAAAATGAAATTTAAAAGTAAAATAGAACTGTATAGTCATACAAAATACAGTCAAATATCTTTTAAGTATTTCCCATGTGTCTAGTCTGCAGATTTGCTTTTGACATAGCATAAGATATTAGATTCCCACTCTGGTAAACTAAGCTTAGTCACTGGAAAATATACATGTTCTACCAAAAAAAAAAAAAAAGAAACAAACAAAAAAAAAAACCCAAAACCAAAAACAAACAAACAAACAAACAAAACAAAACCACAGGAAATTAATTCAAGAACTTGTGTCTTGAACATCCTCACTGCTTAGATGTAACCTTACTCCCTAGCCGTGGTCTGGATTGCTTCCGACAGCTTTCTCAAAAAAAAAACCAAACAAATCCACCCTGTATAACATTCTTTAAGTATAACTAATCTCCAGGTGAGGTGGGGCAAGTCACAAACTTGATTCTGTTGCAAGCATTCTAGATAGACGTCAATCTACACATCTTGGTCTCGGGGACAAGGATAGTCTCTGACTTTCTTTTATGTAGCAACACAGTCTTAACTTTTCTTATCTGTGAAAAGTATACAAAGCGTACCTGAAATAGGAGATCAGGATGAAGTGATTCAGAAAAGTGAAAAGTTTCTCATTTATTTTCTAATGTTCAGTAGTGGTAAAGTCTTCATCTTTTATACAGCAGGGTATGTGTTCTGGATTACTTCTGCATTTTCCATTATATAATTAGTGAATGAATAAAAAAAAAAGGAATGCTGAGACTGAATGTCAGAACCAGACCTCTCTACTCCTACTCGAGTTCAATAAATTCAAAGAAGCCTGGGCTTTCTTTGTTTTTCTTCTTTTCAGGCCAAGGCTCCATGAATCTTTCACACTTTTCTGTCCACTGCACTGGAATATGTTTAGCAAGAGGGATGAAGGCACCTCAGACTTCTTAATCAGAAAAGTCTGATAATGACTCTCGAAAATTATTTTCCTTCACTATTCAAAATGATCAAGTGATCAATCTCTCAGTTCTCTAAGAAAAAAAATATTACTTCAATAATTATTAATACTGAATCTTAACATAATAGTAGCTGAAACTGCAATGTGAGTCTGAAATGGCATATAAAGGCATTGCTAGTATAAGAGCCCAGACCTTTCACTGACTTGACAAGTGCTGGGTCTCACTTTACATTTTCAGTCTTTCCTTGGACTGAGCTGGTTTGAGCTTGTAAAAAGTCCCTAGTGACCAATTGTCTATAGCTTGAGTGTTGTAAATGAAGCCATGGGAAAATGACATATGGCAAATGTCTGATGCCCCTAGGCAGTCACTTCATAACAAACAGTAGCCCCTTCTGTTAGCAGAGACTGGGGAGGCTGTTGTGCAGCTTTCAGACTTTAGCAGGGCACAAAAAAGAAGGAAGCAGATGGGTAAAAGAAAACGTAAAAATGTGTGTTTGAAAATGTAACAGTGTGTGATAAAAGCTGGCATAACCAGAAGAAGCCTCTGCTATGAACATTATACTCCTAGCGAAAACTTCAGGATGCTGCTGACTCATTGCAACATTGCACCTCCAATCATGCTTAAGGAAAAACAGATGTGTTAACTTTGGGATTCAGAGGAACGTTAGCTGGCTGAGCATAGCACCCTAGCAAAGGGGGAGATACTAGTATGTTTTACATAGCAACAGTAATCACATTATTATTGAAGCTTTTCCATATTAATTAGATAATATTGACTATTACACTGTTAAAATATTAATTGGATGAAAAAGGATTTCTTTTTTTCCGTGTGTCTGACGCTAGGTTCTCTCTTGCCACAACAAGACTGGGAATGGAACTTCAGAACATATATACCCCAGCTCCTTTGTGGACATTGTGGTTGAAACAGGACTTGGCCACCCCACTGTTTATATAGGTCAGTTTTAGCAAAAGCAAAGCATAAACATAGACACCAATAACTTTATATTTTAATGGTGGAGCAATCTTCTATCATTAGGCACCTCTGAAGGTAATACTCACTGTGTGAGATTTTTTCGTCCTGTAGTTTCTATCCAAGTCCTACTTTGAACTGAGCTTTAATTTCATTTTTAAATTGACATTATATAATTGATGAAGAAAACAAGAGTTTTCAGTGCTGAAACAATGGATGAATTATTGGATCTTACAAACCGGATAATGTTCAAATTCAGTTTTGGGACTGGTCCCAAGCCACAGCTTACTCAGGAGTTTTTTGAGAGAGTGCTGTCTTGCACAGCCAGATACTGCCCTAGGGCCACCCTAAACAATTTGACTGCATAGACAAGCAGATACTTGGAATGCTCCTTCACACCCTCTAATTCACTAATGTAGGTGTAACCTCCACATATTTGCATTTGCCAGTCACCAGGGAGCAAGGGAGGGGGTTCAGAAAGAAATCAGGGAGAATGGCTTCAGAATTCTTCTCTCTCAGCTGAATGCCATTAGGTGAAAGAAATGCTTTCATGGCTGTTCCTCTGGACAAATGAACATAAACATTAGATTGTAAGATACCTCAGCTTCAGCAAAAAGACATGGGATGTACACTTGTACAGACTAATTTAGAACCTGTGCCCTTTCACTTTTATTTAATTTGTATTCCTGGTATTAGTCTGAGATTATGCAAAAGATTCCTCCTACATTGCTGTTTTTTAACTGGACTCAGTAAAATCCAAGTGTGTTAGGACAGCATGAGCACACCTCTGGGAATATAATTACAGACTGAAGAGGCTATAAGGGATGTCAAAAGGTCATCTAGTCCATCCCTTTGCCCTAAGGCAGGATTATGTATGCTTATGTCATGCCTGACAGATATATGTCAAACTGGTTCTTGAGGACTTTGAGTGACAGAAAATCCGCAGGTTCTCCAGGCAATCTATTCCAGCTTTTCAATACCCTATTACTAAAAGCTGTGGTATTTATGTGTGGCTTTGCTGTTGTTTTTTCTAATGCTTGACATAATTCTTTTAAACTGTCATTTAAACTATTATTTCTTGATTTATGTACCATTAATATGGAATGCTAAAATATTGGGAAGTTTTCCTTCTAGAAATTATGTGATCTCGGGTGCCTTGGTACTTCATGCAGCAAATACTACCTTGTGTCTTTTGGTCCCAGAAGAGTTTTTATTAAAAACTTAAGGAAGTATTAGTCTGGTGTGTTTTAGATCTGTGTATAATCTAAGCACGTAAGGGTTTTTGCACAGACTGGAAAGCAGAAAACAGTTGTACCAGGTGCAGGTGCCCAGATGCTGGCAGCAGGGGTGGCCTCTGTGAGGAGAGGCCGGGGCTGTCCCATGCCGGATACAGACAGCTCCAATAGAAACACCACAGGGCACAGCTGAGCCCAGCAACAAAGATGGTGGCATCTTGGGGAAAATAAGTTTAAGAAGGTCAAAATGCAGAGCGAGGAGTGAGGAAAAAAGAGTTTTCATCATGCTAATTCAGACAGTATTCCTAGCAGGTTAGTAGGAATAAATGCTGTCAGTGTCTATGGGTTGATGACATGAAGTTCTTCGTTCTCTGCTTGGGCCTCTGTTGTTGAGCTCTAGGAATTGTCTGAAAGCTGAGATCCAGAACTATGGAAGTATTCAAGTCTGCATAATTACACAGTAACAAAACATAGCAGTATTAGGAACAGTAATATTTCTTAATAAAGAAAAGAATCGTTGCAGCTCCTCTGATGAAAACTAAAGGCAACAAATAATTTTAGTTGTTACTAATTTACTTTTATGTGAAATATCAGCTAGAGTTTCTGTAGAAAATGTTAGGCATGTGGTATTTAATTTTCAGAATTATGCAATTTAAACTGACCACAAAAGATGTGTGTGTGTGTAGAAAAAGGAAAAATAATGATGATGCATGAAGTGCAGCTTCCAACGCTTATTAGGCATTTGTATGCACAGACTGGTGATTATTTTACTTAAAATTATCTACCTATACATTAGCCATTTATTTTACTTGCACAATTATCTGTATTCATTCACATCCCTTTCCAGATGTCTTTTGCTTTCTGATTATGAAAACTCTTTAAGAAAAGATCAGTAAGAAAAGTCTATGAAGATAGCAGAAAATATTTTGGAGTAAAAAAGAAGCAGAGAACAGTATTGATTGAAATTGAACAGAATTAAAGAGAGAACAGAGAGAGAGAGGACACGGGGGAAATGTAAAGTGTTCCAAAGAAAAATTAATATTATGCTGAGGGTTATATGTGCCCTCTTTCTATAAATATATGGTGAACAAGAAATAAATGAGAAAACTAACAAACAGCATACTGTGTGAATATGGAAGGAAATGCCAGAAGTAATATAGAGAAAGAAAGAGCTAGTCACAATGCATTAAATGTCAAGGAAAAGAGAGTTAGAATGACTGTAGAGCGACGTGCAAGAAACAATAGAATAGAATAATAAAATAGAATAAAATAGCATAAAAATAAGATAAGATAAAACAAATTATAAAAAAAGATAGGAACTTTCACAGATGCTGAGAAAAAATAAAAATGTTTCAAGCACAGAAAGAAAAGAGATCACTGAGACTGCAGAGCGTGTAAGAAGTAGCCAATTCATTTGCCTTGTATAACATCCTTGAGGTACAACTAATCTGTAGGTGAGCTAGGGAAAGGCTCAATCGTATTCAGGCAAAATTTCCAAAGAGTTAAAGGTATTGGTTCTCAAAGTATAATACTGGTTTTCAGACATCCATCCACCCAAGATTCAGTACAGAAAATAACTCTCTTGAGCAGTGTTTGCTTATCTATGGTTTAAAAAATGAAATAGCTGGCCGATAGAAATAGTTGATCCTTCTGATGTCCCTTCCAATATGTTCAGATTTTTTTTTTTCTCCTCTGATGTTTTCTGCTAGTACTTAACATTAAGCACAGATCCAACTCCCAATATTTTCTTTTTGAGTTTTATAGGAAAGATGCAGAAAAAAGTAAACTAAGCTTTGGTAGAAAGTTTATACTCAGATAGCAATTCTGGATGAAATGGAATAATTGTTGCTGTTATTTTTTTTGTGATGGTATTATTTTAATATTAATATTAATATTAACATCAGTGCTAGAATTCATTGTTACATTTGGACAATGTAGATATAGAGGGATCATTGAACAGGCTTTGCATCAGTGCTACATATTTCTAGGTAGTAATTTGCTACTCTATCAGTATTTGTGGTTAAGTTGTTTTGACCAGATCATCCTTAAATGGCCTATTTTTATGAAAGCTAGCAGAGAAATGCTCACTTACATTACTGGAACTTGCAGTGGCCACCCAGCAGAAGGGTGAGGCCTGCAAGGACCACAAGGCTCATGCCTCCCCCTCTCTGCCCCCACTCATCTGCTTCACATCTTCTCTCCTTTTTTTTTTTTTTTCCTGTTTTCCCCTTCTTAAATACATTATCACTGAAGTGTTATCAGGGAACATTCTGCTACCAATTGGCTCGGCCTTGGCCAGCAGTGGGTCAGCCCTAGGCCCAGCCGAGTCTGCTGAACAAAGGGGAACAACTTCCAGCAGTTTCTTACAGAAGCTACCACCGTAGCCCCATCTCACTAAATAAAACCAGAACAAGGGTAAACAGAGAGAAGCCAAAAAGAACCCTGTCACTACATAAATCTCCAATAATTGGTTCTTATTCTGAAAATCACAATGTACTGTTTGATAAATGTTTGAAATATATAAAACAGAATGAAGTGTCATAGCAGCAATAACAATAATTAAAATATGATGAAGCTTTACACACTGACCCACTGCATTAAAATACCTAAGACATTTTGTTCAACAATAGCCATTCTCACTAAATATATATATATATATATATATATAAAAGTTACAGATCAGAGCAGTCAGTAATTATATATATTTAAGGACAGTTAAAGAGAGAAAATACTTAGCAACAGGATATTTGGAAAAGCCTGCCTTTTGCAGAAGTTTTACTATATCTAAATTAAATAATACAGTTCATACAAGTGTGATGAAATATACTGTTGTTGTTATAGACTTCTATATTTATCACCAATAATTTCTTCTTACTAATATCTTTTCTATGCAATTTACATTTCAGTTATCAGTAACTGTAAGAGAATTGATTTTTTTTAAAAAAATAATACATTGTTTCTCATTTCTTACCTATGAAAATCCATTTTAATTTTGAATGATGAACGCCATGTTCTTTTTCAGATATAACTTACTTATTCAAAAAGATTTATCAAAATTGTGTAAGAAGTCTAGAATAATTAACCAGAAAGGTCTTATTATTCAGAGTTATTACAGTGGTTAAAAATAATGGTCCTTGCAGTCCTTGAAACTTTTTTTAATCTCTAACACATATTTATATATACACATTTATCACTTTCTTTGTATTTTCCTTCTGATACAGAAATTCCTGAAAAAAAAAATTGAAGTTCTGGTAAGAGGTACCTGAAGTAATGCTCTGAAGTTTATTTTACATTTTAAACAATCTACCTCAATCTCATCTTGTTTTTATTTCTGTGTGGTTTGTTTTTAGTTAAATTCCACTATTTACTGTGAATCAAAATGAAATCACCAAATTCATTAACTGTGTGACCTGAGGCTGTGTATGACTGAATCTCCAGAGGATACAACTCACTGATACGATAGACCTTAAACATTTATGTTATTTCTCATAACATGTTATGTTATTTCTGTGATTATACTGAAGGACTTTTAAATGAAAAAAAAAAATCCTTTCCCTTAGAACACATAGCTACTTAGTATATTTTGATATATAGTGTGAATAGTGGTATTAGAAAAGGATAATATTTATTTCCTTCTGTTTTTCATATGGATGTTTTTCAGTCAACAGAATTTAAAGGTATTATATTACTTGAACATATTTATTAGAATTTTTGTCCTTAAGAGTTCCCTCGTAAGCAAATAAAGAGCTAATTTACCCAGCATAATTTTTTTTTTATTTCTGTCAAGGTTCATGAGAAGCTGAGAAATAGAGTATTTCTTGGTTCTATTACCACTTAGATCTTATAACTCCATCACTTTCTCAAATATGTCCAGCACCACAAGAGAAGGAAGGAGAAAAAGAGAATATTGAGAAATATCATTATCACAATAACATATTGTCATGCATTTATTTATAAAAATGATATAAATTTTTAAATGTAATTGAAAAATATTTTACAAATATTCTACATTGAAGTTTGTGCTAAATGTATGCTTAAATTAATTCCCTTTAAGTTCCTCTTGTGATATAATAATTTATTATCATTATGTTGTTCTTGAAGATTGAATATACTATTCAAGTTAAACAGATACTTGAAGAATTATCTGTTCCCATCCTCTTCCTCCACCCCAACCCGTTTTCCTCTCCCTTCTCTTTGATGCCCTTCCTTTCCCTGCTCTGCTCTGCCCCACCCTAAGCTGCCCTTCCCATTTTTCTTACTGTGAATGGTAGGTGAATACATGTACCTATACATGTGCAATCCAGAATAGTCAAATTTGTGCATATATTAGGTGACTCTGGAGAACAGCATAGGTTTTGCTTTAAGTCTAAGTTTGAGAATAATAAGAATTAGCTGATCCTCTCTATTGTATAGACTTCCTTACAATAGAAAAACAAAAAAGAAGATAATAAATTTTAATTAAAACTTATGGCAGAATGAGTTTTAAAATTCTGTAGAAAACATTGTCTACCCTGCAATGAAGGCAAACACATTAGATATATAGAACTTACAATACATTTTTTCATTATTACCATCCCCCACAGCATTCTCCTAGAGAAGAAGCTGGCGGGGCACAGTTTGGACAGGTGTACCCTGCAATGGGTTAAAAATTAGCTGGATGGCCGAGCCCAGAGAGTTGTGGCAAACAGAGTTAAATTCAGTTGGCGGCCAGTCACAAGCGGTGCTCCCCAGGGCTCAGTGCTGGTGCCAGTTCTGTTTAATATCTTTATCAACTATGTGGATGAGGGGATTGAGTGCTCCCTTAGTATGTTTGCAGATGACACCAAATCGGGTGGTAGTGTCGATCTGCTTGAGGGTAGGAAGGCTCTGCAGAGAGATCTGGACTGGCTGGACTGATGGGCCCAGGTGAACTGTATGAGGTTCAATGAGGCCAAGTGCTGGGTCCTGAACTTTGGTCACAACAACCTCATGCAATGCTGCAGGCTTGGGGAAGAGTGGCTGGAAAGCTGCCCAGCAGAAAGGGACCTGGGGGTGCTGGTAGACAGCCGGCCCCTATATATTTAATGTTGTCTTACTTCTGTAGAATGATGACTAACAATGAATTAGCTCACACAAGCTTGTTTTCAGATCTCTTCAGCTCAAAAGCAAGGGCCTAAACATGTTGTCCTTATCTCCTCATCCTAGTAATGCAAAAGGGATAGGAAAAAAAAAATCAGTATCATTAGAATGAGAGGATGGTCTCTACCAACTCATAGGGGAATCCCTATGAGAGAACAGAGTTGCATCATATAGTTTTTGAAACGAGCCATACAATAAGGAAAATACTATGGAGGAAGTAAATACAGAAATTTTTGAAACAATCCTGCTTTGAAATGACTCTTCCATCTTTAAATAATTTTACTATAGTAATTAGAATTTGCATGTGTACACCAATCTTGCTTCTATCAAAATACCTCTACTAGATTAACAGTATTTTCCAGCAATTCCTTACAGATCCTGGGCAGAAATGCGTGTTGTGTATTTTTCAGAACACTTGCTTTTAAAATAGTTATCACTGCATATGTGCACATCATTGCACACAGAAATACATGTTAAAAATAGATTTACTTCATTTGAGTTAACTGATCAAATCCAGTTTGATCTTTTGTTTTTCTGAGTTATCCAAGGGGCTACTTGCTCCTAGGTATTTCAAGTACTTACATGTAAAATTTATCTACTTGTGGTAGTGGATTTATACATGATCCTTTAAAAATCTGTAATATCCAGATATATTCTGTTCTGTACTTTTATGAAAAGTGAGAAGAAAATTTTCAAGAGAACTTTACTTGTGCTGTTGGGTTTAAGAAAAGATGTTTTGGTAGAATAAAGTGTATGAACACATTAACTACAGATTTAACATGAACACAAACTGTTTGTGCGTGAAAAAGATGAAAGCAGCAGCAATAATACCTCAGTGGAAATAAACAGAAAAGAAAAATAGTCTGAATCTTTATGGTTCTTATAGATTACTAGAAAGACATTACAATATAAATCATAGAATCATAGAATCATAGAATGGTGAGGATTGGAAGGGACCTCCAAAGGTCATCTAGTCTAATCCCCCTGCAAGAAGCAGGGACATCTCTGACTAGATCAGGTTGCTCAGAACCTCATCCAACCTAGCCTTGAACGTTTCCAGGGATGGGGCATGAACCACCTCTGTGGGCAACCTGTTCCACTGTTCTACAACTCTCATTGTAAAAAAAAATTTCCTAATAAATGCTTTGATTCTTTCTGTTATTTGCCATCTTGCAAATAATACATGCTTGTGCCTCTCAGGACTTAAACATGCTTCCTGAAAAACTATCCTCTCCCTGAAAACACAAGAAGGGCCACAATGGTTGAGCTTTCTTATTAACTTTGTTCTGTATCTCTGAGAGTGACCATTAGCATTCGCTTAGAATGTATATGTACCTGAATCAGAAGAGTTACTGGACTGAGCATCTAGCGGACTGAGGAATTAGAGGGAAACATGAGGTATGATAATTTGGGGCACAAAGTGTAGAAGTTTATACTTAATTAAGTCAGTTTAATATGCCATTATGTTCTCATGACCTGGACAGCAACTAAAGACATTATATTTTAAGGAATCTAACCCCAAAAATGAATCTAAAAATAGGATAATTTTCTTGGGCTGTAGGAACTCTGCTCTGTCTCACCCCTATGCTGAAAAAGGCCCGAAATCTAGATGTCCTGCTTTCTGAACAGTAGGCTATTTGATAAAATGCATGCATTGTTGGCAACACAAGTGTCTTGCTTTAGCTGGGAATTCTGTATTTTGATACCACGTGTTGATAGAAATTACTTACTGAAATTCCTATTCAGGCATATTCTTGTGCCTAGATTTTTTTATTAGGTGCCTCAGGTAAAGTGCTTATTCATTATGTAGTCAGTTGGGATTAGTAAATGATTCTGAAGTCTCCCAGAGAGCCTCACTCAATTAGGCAGCTAGGGTCTCCTCTTGAAAGCCTTAAGGTTCCTACTTGTCTTCTGTGGCTATATGAGGAACACAAGCACTTAAATGCCCATTGTCTTTTTTGGATCTGAATGCAAAGAAATGGTGAAGTCAGCAATAGATTTATGTAACTTCCTTATTTTTAACAACATGAGAACAACATTCAAACCAGGATTAACCATCACCCTCACTGCTTCTACATGAGTGAAGCACAAAGAATATCATGTTGCTTATTCTCTTCCTGAATCAGCAAAGAAAATATAACTGTGTACACCACACAATATATTAAGTGGTCATTTACAATACACAAAGTTTTTGTTCCCCACACCGCACATAAACATAAGTACATAAATTTTACATGTAAGTACTTGAAATACCTAGGAGCAAGTAGCCCCTTGAATAACTAAAAAAAACGAAGAGATTTCTAACTGGATTTGACCAGTGAACTCAAATGCTTGAATATCAGGAAAATTCATGTAGATTCTATTTTTCTCACATTTAGAATCTCGTCACAGCTGCAGTGCTGTGTTTTCAGCACTCTTTTGTGAGTGGAAGACAAGGGGTTTTATTTTGATAGTATTGAAGCCCAAAGCTAAAAGCTGAATTTATGTCTTGAATCAATTAAAAACATCATGTACAGTATAACAGAAGCAGAATCCTTTTTATTTGGGATATGCTGTTGTTTTGATACTCAATTTGTTGAATTCGTAAATGCATTTCCTAGAGCTGTTTGTTTTTTTTTTTTAATATCCGTAATCTAACTTTAAATGTTTCACTTTTTCAGCTATTTATGAAACTTCAGAGATACTTATAATGATTCTACACAATGGATTCTGTGTCAGTCTTTTGTATTTTTAATAATGCCACTTCAGGATGAACAGGCAGTTTGCCTCCCCAAGGTACTACAGCTTTACATGGCATTCATTTTTTTAATTTTTTTTTTTTTTTGTGAAAGGCTTCTCTTTTCACATTCTCATGCATACTGAATGATGTTATTGGATTAGATTCCTCCTGTGGGATTTATATCTGACTCAACTAAATGTTAGCTTTCCTTTTTTTTTTTTTTGCATGAACAGAAAAAAAAAAATAGGAACATAAATAAACAGGAAAAATACATGTGTAATTGCAACAAGTTGAACTGCAAACACAAGAACCATCCCAAATATAACTTTGTACTTCAGCCCTGAAATTGTTTCAGCTGTGCCAATACAGGCTTAGATAGCCTCCAAACAAATAATTGTATCATACTGCATCATAATTTGAAATACCTTCATGTTTCTTGAGGTGTGCTTAATTTCAAAAAAAAAAAAAAAAAAGGCAGTGCTTCCTGCTCATATGGTTATATTGACTTCTAGGGCTTAAGTTTTACCACTTTCCCAGAGATCTTCTGTTACTTCATTGATGTTGGTACTTTTTATCGGTATCTAGAAAATATTGTGGTCCCTCAGGGAACATTTGAGGAAAGAACTGCATTTTAGAGTTTGGATGATCTACAGCTGTTTTGAAATATTGTTAAGTATCCCCATAATACATAAATTTTAATTCTTTAAATGTGTTAACTTTAAGCAATAATACTGTTTGAAACTGTAAGAATTGGAAGTCTCTTAATCTGAATTGTGATTAGATGTTCTAGATGTAATCAAAACTTCCAGAAATGTAACTACTATCAAGAAAGTATTTTTTTAAGAATCATATATTTTTCTGTGTATGCATATCACGTAAGTTTTCATGCTGAAATTTGCATCTGTTGTGAATTTAATATCATAAGTGTGTGTCAGTACAGGGACAGAAACACTGAAATCTAAAAATAAAATTAATAAACAGGAAAATAATATGAGTTTGACCAAGATCTGAAATACTTCTGCTGTCTGTAAGTTTTGAGAAATGGACTTTGGAACATCAAAGCACCCAGATAAAAGGGTAAATATTTAGGAATCTTACCCATATCTTTCTCTTAATAAATCTCTAGCCAACACCTATGGTCAGCTTATACTAATTGTTTTTCATAATGGAAATACTGTTAGACAGGCAGATATCACATGTACAAAACATTCAGATACATTTATTTACCCACAGTAAGGGGAAATATTGTATGATGGACTTGATGAAAATTGTAGTGGAAGGGTCACTATTGCCTAGTCATCACACAGTAATGTATGTATGTATTCCATGTATGGCCAAGGTGGGAGAGATTAATATTACTCCAAATTAATAGCGTACCCAAAGTCCCAATTCATTGTATACACTCCAGTCTCTAAGCAGCACAGAAGTGATGGAGTTGGAGAGTTACGGTTGGTACATAGCAGTTTCTTTCTCTACTGCTCCTTCCATTGCTCTGAGGTAGGGTCTCCAGGGGCTGCAGTTCTTTCAGAAAATATCCGTCTGCTCTGGCAGGCTGCAGTAAGTAGCTGCTCTACCATGGAGCACCTCCTCTTCTTCCTCCTCCCTCTCCAACTGTAGTGTTTATGATGCTGTTTCTCACTCTTTTTGTTTCTCCTGCTCTACTGTGCAGTGTTTTGCTCTTTCTTCTTCTTCTTCTTCTTCTTCTTCTTTTTTTTCCCAGAGGCTCCATCAGCTGACTTCTGGGCTCAAATGTGTGCTGCAGTGGGGCTGTTGGAGCTGTCTGGAACTGTCTGGCATGGGGCAGCTCCAGCCTCTCCTCACAGAGGCCATCTCTGCAATTCCTGCTGCCAAGACATGGACATCTGCATCCAGTGCAGACAAGCATTTAAACTGGTATTACCTTCAAATTCACATTGACATGGAGGAAGAGGAACTGGATCTCCCTGCTGTACCTCCAGATCTAAATCACTTCCTAGCTGTTCCAATCTGACCACTTCTCTCGCAGCCCACTTCTCCTCCCTCATTTCGATGTTTCCAAGCTCAATTACTACACTGAAAAGCTACAGAGAAAGTTAGGCCCTATTCAACTAACTCAATAAGATTCAGAGACTTATTGTTTTGGGACAGATGCTTAGTTTTAAGGAAGGCTGTGAAACCCTATTCTTTGTCCATGGTCTGTATGAATTGTGTGGTATGATCCAGTTGTGTGGTCCAAAAGAAACTGCAGAAGCTCTATAATTTAAATAAAATATCATACTTGTCTACTGCACTTTTATCATGAGAATTAGTGGCCCCCACCAAAAAAAAATAAAAGAAACAAATTTAAGTTTAGATCTATTTTTTAATTTATATTCTTTTGTATGTACTAGCAATCCATTTTTTTTTATTACCATGCATGATGACAACTTTTAGATTTATCTTACATGCATGCACACATATACATATATCTCTGTGTGTATTTCTAAATATATACAAAATCTTTTGTAAAACAAATAAGAACTTAACCCCCCAAAACTAGTTACATTTTCTTCATAATTCAAAATATTCTAACAAGATAAATTTATCATGGAGTCATAGAATAGTTTGGGTTGGAAGGGACCTTTAAAGCTCATCTAGTCCAACCCCCCTACAAGGAGCAAGGACATCCCTGACTAGATCATGTTGCTCAGAGCCTCATCCAGACTGGCCTTGAATATTCGTTTCCAGGGATGGGACATCCACCACCTCTCTGGGCAACCTGTTCCAGTGTTCCACCACCCTCAGTGTAAAATTTTTTTTTTTCCTTTTGTCTAGTCTGAAAATTTCAAGCATTTAACATTTCATCCTTAACTTTAAAAATATTTATTTTTTTTTCCCGTACTTCCACTGCTGTGTAAGATGATGTTTTACACTTTGTCTGGAATCACATTATCAGATTGACAACATCAAATTTATTACAGAGACTGGAAATACTTACAGGTTTTTATTGGATATACTTTTAAACTAGTCTCAATATTCACAGCTATATACAATATGGTGAGAATGTTACTTCGTGCTTCTAATGACAAATAACTAAAATATTTCAAGCTAGAATTACCCAGAACATCCTCATGCATCTAAGTGCCAGAGCACTACAATGTACTCACCTTGAGATTATTCCAGGGTGAACATCAAAGCTCTTGCTGGAGTAAGATAAATTTGCACCCTTAACTGATTATTACTCAAAGCTCTTGAACATGGAGACAGTCTTGTAATCCTAAGGCAACAGACTTGCTAAAAAAACATATTTATTTCTCAGGGAAATTTCTTAACAAAATTAAACCCTTTGTTGTTGTTTAACCCCAGATGGCAACTGAGCACCACAACTCGCTCACTCCCCTCCTTGGCGGGATGAGGGAGAGAATCAGAAGCGTAAAAGTGAGAAAACTCATGGGTTGAGATAAAGTTTCATAGGTAAAGCAAAAGCCACACACACACAAGCAAAGAAAAACAAGAAATTCATTCATACTTCCCACTGGCAGGCAGGTGTTCTGCCACCTCCAGGAAAGCAGGGCTCCATCACACAGTTACTTGGGAAGACAAACATCATAACTCCGAATGTCTAAGTCTAAGTCTAAGGTTAAGCATCTACAAGTAAATTCTAGGGTTATATCTATGTTGTAGTCACAAAAGCTGAGATTATTTGCATTTTTTCAACCAAACACACAGTTTAGATGCCTAATAGTCTTTTATAGAACTCATATCTCATTTTAATTCCTCTAACACAGACCTCAGTGTTGTATCTTTGCAATTAATTACATACATTATGCATATGTTTTGGACTTTTTTTTTTCCAAATGAAAGGAAAACAAAACACTCTTTTAAGAGTTAACACTTTTGAACAACAACAAAAAAATAACGAAATAAAGGAACTATCCATACAATTGCATTTTGAAGTAAAAGGGGTTAATTTTAATACCTGTATCCAATTTGTAATACTGAATTTTATCTGAAGATCATTTTCTCTATTTTAAATCAAAGAACTTACGAATATTTTTTTTTCAGAAAGTATTGTGGATTATATTTCTCTTTATAGTAATAACATGGGTAGAATTTTTTTTTTTTAATTCTTTGTTTAACCTCATTTAGCTAGGGCATTTCCTGATTTCAGTGTTACAAAAGAATTTCCTTTTAATAACTATAAGAACTTCTGTCTCTCCAACAACTCTCATCATCATTGTGTTTTATTTTGTGTCTCCTCTACGATAGTACTTTTATTTTGTCCAAATTAAATTAAAACGACAACTTCTTTTTGATGGTCTCTTAGCAATGAACCTGATAATTACAGCTGGGAATTTTATAAGCATCTGAAAGAACATGTCCTACTGCTATTGAACATCAGTGAACATATGAGGTCCTAATTCTTTTAGGTACTTCAAAAATTTATTTTAAATTACTTTATAGTAATTAAGTTGCTTTCTTTTAGATGTATGATTTACTTTGCCAAGAAACATATATAATTTTTATAACTGTGGAAATATAAGGAACTGAATTACAAGTAAGATATATATATGACTCCTAAGACCAGTAATATGTAAAATTTAATGTTAAACACCACAAAATCTTAAAGGGTTTTAAACTTTTAGGCTTAAGACTTTCTTATATTTTAAAATTTCATCTTCTATGCCCTGGAACTTTTTCTACCAATCAGCCTATAGTTGTGATGCCTAAGTGCTGCTCTATACTTTGGCATTTTCCAGGCAGCAAGACTCCTGCGGGATTCATCAGGGAAAGCCATTAGTGCACTCACTGGCGTAAAACTTGCATGATGCCATAAATCTTTTAGCAAGCGGACTTGGAAGATGTTTTTGTAAAGGTTATGTGTGTAAGGTAAGCCACATTACATGAGCCTTCAATATGCACCTTCAACATTACACTTTCTGACATTTAATAAAAGAGTGATTGCAAAGAGCTGCATCCTCTGCACTGTTATACCAGTACCAGTGCAAAGGGAGTACCCTCAGACTGTCTTCTACATTTTAGTTGCAAAATAATTTGTTTTATTTTTCTGACCTATGTTGTGAAGTCTGGTTCTTTAGAAGATTTTGCTTTGTATCATTGCAGGTTTTAATAAAGTAGCATTTTACTGCATTAAATACAAATAAGTATTTAACTTAGAGAAGATTGCATATAAATGAACAAAAAATTTCAAAACAAAATAAATTACTTGTAGCTAATTTACGCTATAAAACTATTGACTGGTCTTGCCAGTCTATACAATTTTCATATATCAGTTATGAAAATCACATCTCCTTGATTTCATGTGCCGTTCTTTGAGGAATGAAAGTATGTGTCCTTATATCTATTGAACTCTTGCTTCTTTTGTAACTAAAACAAATTATGTCAGGGTAAAGAGAAACAATCTCAGTTCTTCTTTTTAATTAACACCTATGATTTGTAAATATGGAGATAAAACTGAAAGATGAAAACTTTTTTACTATTACCTGTGGGAAGATGCCTGAATATTGCTGTAACAAAGATCAAACTTAAGAGAGAAGCATATTTCTTGTAAATTGTTAAACTTTGGATCAGCTACTCTAATAGTTTGATAACACTACACATAAAATTTGATTAAATAAATATTTCTCAATCTTTCTTCACAAACCTGCTTCTTAGAGGGCATCAATCTGTTTGGACACCAAGGAACTGCAACAGATGCCATACAGATACAACTATATAGATATAATTATGTAGGTTGTTAGGTTTGTGGGTCATTGTGAATATTTAACTTCAAGCATGCTTGCTAGTTGCAGGCTGTAATGAGACACATCAGGATGAAAAAAAAACTAAAACGACATCTCTGGGCAATTTCACAATTTTAAATTAAGAAAATTTTCCATAACATTTCCAAGGGTTGAAGAGATTATTTTTAACAGGATTAACACTGTCAGCATATACAAGCCAGCATTTTGAAGATAAACTTTTGAAAGCTTTAACTTCAGATTTCAGAAAAAAAAAAAACAAACCACAAAAAACAGCCAAAGAAATCCAAACAAGAAATACAGAGTGATTTAGAGAAATATTAATGTGATCAGTCTAAAGACCTAATCTTTATCATTATTACCATCATTAATGTGTTAATAGCAAAAGTCTTCCAATATTAAAAAAAATCCTATGGTATCACTTTATCAATAGAAGTAATCCTGGAAGGATATATTGGAATGTATTACTTTAAAGTGCTCTCAAGTGTATTAACAACTTTTATTTCTAAATATATATTGTAAATAACAATTAAAAGTCTGAGCACTGTTAATTGGTCAGACTGTCTTCTTTCTGTCTAAATAGACTCTTTGATTTTAATATCTACCAGTAGTCAAACCAACTACAATTAAATGTTATATCATACCTTTAGAAATGTATACTTTTCATAAATTAGGGATGCAATAATCATGGTATAGGAGAAGAAAAGAATCAGTTAATTTAAAAGAATCATCAGGCTCCTGACTGCTTCTGAGGAATATTCAAAGACAAAAGATATAAAAACCAGACTGTTAAGCTGCAGCTCTCAGTTAAAAAAAAAAATTGCAGCTATGTTAAACAAGATTGATAGTAGTCAAAGAAATGCTGCTATGTTAACATTTCTTTTTTTTTTCAGGAATGAAGACACTGTTCCTTGATTTCTTGAACTGCTTTGATATTTACTTTGAGATTCTCACAGAAAATTGCTAAACATTATACTGGCAGGTATAGTTTCATTTTAATCGCATTCATTTCACTGACTTATCAAGACTATAATTAAAAATCTTACCACATTTGCTTTGTATAGGCACAGGACAATGATGACATTTTCTAATTGTTTCTTTTATGCTTGTTTTATCTGGGAAATGTGTTTTCCCTGTCTTCTCTGTTCAGCCTGACATTTTATCTCCTAACTAAATATTTGGTTTTAATACCTGCAAGATCACTTCTGCTCAAAAAAGGAACTTTTTTTTCCCCTTCCTTATATACCAATATTATCTGAGAGACTTTTGCTGACTTTTTCTACACCGTAAAAAAAAAAAAAACAACTTTGGTGATTTTCACTACTAGTTCTGTGTTTATGGTAACTGCATCATGAAAATTCTTGACCTGAATGCAGTTGCTTAAAAATAATCTTCAATTTTTGAATGTAGTTTGGAAGTTATTTTATCACACTTGTTAAGCATATTAACTGGCAGGTAGTCAATGCTGCTACTGTTATACTTATTAATTCAGAACCAATCTGCTGAACCAGCTAATGGCCCAGAAACATAAACTACTCATTCAGATTTTCCAATTATATTTCATCACAGATTATGCATTTACAAACACAGAATAATATGCACAAAAAAAATATTATCCTTGGATAGATGAACTCAATACAAAAATATCAAGAATGCTGCTCCTACTCATATAATTTAGTTTTAAGTAGTCCTGCAAGGAGCATGGAATTGGACTCAATGATCCAACTTGAGATATTCCATGATTCTATGAATCTGTGATTCTATAACAATAAAAAGATAATGGCTTACTGTCTCTGGCCTAGTAAAAGATTTACAGGAAAAGCACATTTCCTGTAATACCTTTAGGAATCAAAATAAGCTCTTTGCTGCACAGGAAGAGCAGATTACTCCTCATGCAGGGCATTACATATGCTGGTTTACTGCTTACATACAAAAATATATTTTTTCTTTTTTTTTTTTTTTTGACTATATGAACACTACTAATTAAATCTCCAGACTTGACTTCACCTTTAGAAAGAAAGAAAACCAATATATTCTTTAGTCTGCTTTTGTTGGAATTATTTTTTTTTTAATTTGCCAGCTCATGCAGCTGAAGCTTGTAAATAGGCAGTGAAGAAAAAAAAATGAGATTCTAGCTCTACCTCTCTTTTTTTTTTCCTCTTTCTGTATTCTGTTTATTTCTTAGTGACTTCTTGGGATTCTTGTCATATGTAGACTTATGGAACATGAATGCAAATGTAGTTATATAAACATATTAATACACATGACTCATACAAAATGAGTACTGAACCGAAAACTGAAATGGCAAAATGTGAATATTGCAAAGTAAAGCAATGACAAGCTAATGAGTATCAGTATTACAATTTCCTTCTCAATCTTAATCTAGATGCACCACATTTCAGTCTTTAATTCTGTAGTGTCCAAATACATCACAAATATTTATGAAATTATTTTCATGAGATGAAGAGCTTTTGTTAACCAGACTTCTCAAGTAGGAAATTAAATATTTACATATTGATGTGAAAAAAAAAGCATAATGATGGGAAAAAAGAAAAAAACAACTTGCCTCATCTTTCACTCTCTTGTCTTTCATCTTGTGAAAGGTAAAGTTTAGTTTTGTTCGTGTCACTGACAAACAACAACTAGACTCTGGGTTACGTGGTCTGAGTATGTTTATTTCATTACACAGTTCTCTTCTCCTTTTTTCCCTCTGTTTAGCTATAATAAGTAAAAGAGATTTCACTGAAGTGTGTCACAGAGCTGCAGGAGTGGACGGCTCTGTAAGGATGGATCAGAATCAGGCTCTGAATCAGTGAAGTGCCTAGCCAGGGTTACACAGTTAAGCAGGCAGAGACCAAAGACCTGGGCTGAAGGTTAAATGTAGCTTCCAAGTGAAGGTGAGGTGGAGGACTCTACTTCTTACAGCTCTTTCTTACAGCAGTCTGATCCAGGCTGCTCTTCAGCACAAGCAGCCGGAAGTGCTGGAGAGGGCAAGGTTGCACTGAGGGCGGTGACAAAGTGTGACTTAAACACCAAGTGTTAGAAATTTTTTTTTTTTCCCCCCAGATGGGTATAATTTATTATCACATAATCTGAGTGTCAATAAACCTAATATGTATTACTAACAACTTTTTTTTTCTTAACTTCTGTAAAAAGGAACATAGGTGATATAATGTGATTCTATTTAGTGGTGGAAAATAAATGTCATGAAACACATGAGTATTCCTTTCTAAAATTAAAAGCAAACTCTTTAATTGCTAACATGCTACTGAAAAATTAAACTTCCACAATTGATTTTGTTGATCTAGCTTCCTGAACTTTATATCCTTCCTTGTACAACAGAAATTCCTAATCAAATCTGAGAAATCATCTGTGGAATGCAACCAGTTGTCTCTTATTTTAGCCACTATTGGATAAGGAAGTAAAAAAGAAAACAAAACAGACAGTAACCAAATCATTTAACGTGAAGTCCAAACAACTTGCTTGCCAATGCAAGAAGCAAAAAATGAAGAACACTTGTATAAAATTCATCCATTACTGCATATACTTATGTCAAAAAATAATTTGTGCTTATTAATATTAAATATTTTTCCTTCTATCTCTATTGAAATCACCCCTTCTAAGTGCATTATTAGAAGATGTAAATAAGAGTTTCAAATATGCTGATTTTGTTTTATTTTTAATATATATCTACCAAAGGACAAATCAAAACTGCCTAGGTTGTTATGATATGATGCAACATAGCATGGCTGCCTCCTATTCCCATGTTTATCATTACTTCTTTGTCCCATAAAATACCTAGGAATGAGACCTTTTCCTTTAAAGAGACTTAACCTTCCCCCATATTGATCCAATGTCCCCTTGCTTAGAACTTCTCCTTGGGATGTGATGACTTGGTTCAAATTCCTCATCTAAATCAAGTCAAATCAAAATTTTGAACACAGGGCTGCTTTTTATCCAGGTGACTGGCATAGATTTCTATATTTAGGTGGGACTTTGTGTATTTCTGAATATGTATATGTGTGACATAACAGCTGGCAAGTATGTATGTAGAGAGGGAGAGGGAGACAGAGGAAGGAAGAGATATAACTTGTATTAATTGCTCCAAGAAAGTTCAACTCTGCGAACCTTAGCACAAATCCTTGCATTTTTTTTTCTGATTTAGATGAAATGCATAAACACCTTTTCCTATGCTGTTCTTTATGCCAAACCATATCTTTGATATACCTTTGCTGATTGTTTCAGGTTGCTTCACACTGGACAATTTTAATCCCATTCTGAAATACATACCTGTCGCCTTCTTCTGTTATGCATGCCTGAGGTATCCATTCCTCTAGCACTTCTGTAAAGCTAGGAGTCACTTTGTAGGGTACAGTTTAGTAGAGGAGGCAATTATTTGGGACAAAGAAACAACTACAGAATGAAGGTTTTTTTTTTTTTATTTGATGTGGTAAATTTCTTCTGTCATTCTCTATACTGCTTTGTAATTGTTTGAGATGCTAAGCATAGACTTGTTATAGATTTACATTATATAAGCTCATTTTTCTTCTGTTCTGACCTTCTTTGAAAAGTTACCTCTTGTAGTATATTTGTCAGTGTCTTCTCTGACTTACTTGTCTGGCAATCTGTCTGTTGGCATCCTCATAACATCTGTCATGAATGTCTATCTGCACCATTCTCCAAGTCCTTCATTTGTTGCCTTGTCTGTTCACAGTAATTGCCACATTCATCATAGGTACTTCTTTTCAAGTAGAAGCAATTTCATTCTCTGATGTTGCATTTAATGTCTTTTTTGTAGTTCTTTATATTTTGTTTCTTTTTCTATCACAAGATATCTGCTTAGCAAATAGTATACAAGTAGTGCCAAAAAAAAAAAATTATCACTTCATTCATATGCTGAGATTCTCATCTTACCATTACATAAGAAAAGAGGTCACATCTCTATCACAATTTGCAGATCTACAAGAGGTGCTGCCTTGAACTTGCTTGAAAATAACCTGAACTGGAAATTGAAGCTGCAATTAGCTGCAATGATGCAGTGAAAAGTATAGCTTGGTACTGAACAGAAGAGTAAAGGGAGAGCAAAAGGTGCATTCACTCTACAGTATAAATTGTGATATTTCAGTCCTCTTCTATCCAGAGCCTTGTGAATGCTACTGTCTTGGTCTGTAAAAGAACAATGGAGAATCTGACAGAATGCACTGGAATATTATTATTTTTAAAGGACATGTAGCAAATATTCAGCAACAAAACAAGCCTTTGCTAATATTCCTTACATGATCAAAGATAGATTTCTTAAATACATGACCTTTGTTTACAGCACCCTCTTGGGCACGCTTATCTGCCAAGCAGATAAGCCTGTCACACTGTTCTGCCTAAAGGTATCTCATTTCCCGTTTTAGTAACAGAATCAAGAATCAGGTAATAAATAAATAAATAAAAGAATGAGCTTACTGCTGTCTGATTCCTTCACAGCTTTCCTAGCACATCTGACTTTGCCAATTGTACAGGTGGATGAGAATTGTAGGCACAGAAGGGGACTGTGAAGATATTACTTTTTAAGAGCTGTCTTATTCTTTACTTATTAGACTATGATTGTGCGTGGATGTGATATCAATATATAATGTTATAGCATTATCTCTGATGATACTATTATATGAATGGCCACATAACACTTAAGTAACATAATTTGTTAAATATCAATTGTTCTTGAGAATTTTGTTTTAAAATATTTTTTGTGTATTCTTGTATGAATTTTTTTTTTTCTGTTTCATATTGAATTTCTAAGGATTGCAAAAAAAAAAAAAAGCATTAAACATAGTGACCAATCTGTAGGGTTTTATTTTAAATTTTTCTTAAATGTATGACTTATGGTTTTTACTTTTTAATGAGCAATGATCTTTTCAATGTGAGTAGTCCTACTGGCACTCGAAACACTAGTCTGGATTAGAGTTCATCAATACATGCAAAGGCTTCCCAGTCTAACTCAAATTTAACACTGAGAGATTTCCTACCCTGAAATATACACTTTAAGTGTACTTCATAATTCTTACCCTTAGGATCATAGAAAAGATTTTATTTCAACAAAAAAATATAGACTATCTATCCAAGATAAAAAATTGTGTAGCTCTCTAGCAAATATAAATATATTCTCAGTAATGTGTACGAGTTCACTTACACATTATGCACATTTACTTTCTTTACAAAAATTTGATCTAGGACGATGGAAAATGGATCTGTGAGTGAATTATTCAGGCAGCAATTCATTCAAGTATTGCACCTAAGGAGCTGGAGATGGAAGGATGTTCACTGCAGACCAGATTAGGTTTTCTGTTTTCTTCTCAGTTTTATTATTGCTTACATGTCCCCAAAGTGTTATGGGATTCTACTAATAATGTTCCAGGAATTGTTTTGAGTTTTGCCATTTTTCACCCTTACACTTCTTAGAAAATAACATATACATTTTACCTATGTTTTTACCTAATTTAAGCCTTCTCTAATGTACATGTGTCTATAGCCTATGGTAATGCATTGATAGCTGTGGACACAGAAAATCTCAGTTTTTAAACACAGATTGCTGCAATCAAACCATATTGACTGATTTGGTTTTATAAAGTTTTCACGTGGGTTTATAAAGTTTAGCTCAGAGATCACCTTTACAAGTCACAGTGTAATTCAGTGGGTGATGTACCACTCTATGCAGTATTTGCTTACTCTTTCAGTAATGAAGTAAGTAATACCAACTGCAGCACTAACTCTTTGTGTTGTGCACATTTGCCTGAGACGACCAATTCATTTCACAAAGTCTGTTGAACAGCAATCAGATAATAATGACTTTTTAGTTTGTAGTTAATGATGCAGGGGGTTAGAGGACCCATACCTGATTAAGTGTGCAGGGTGGATGGTGTGCAGTTAATGTAATGTAAAGTAATAACAGAGTAAGTAGAATAAAAATAAATAGCTTAGCTGCCACATTCCCTGCGTGTTGAGTGTGAAATGCAACTGACACTTAGAGACCTTCTTTATAGCAATTATCAGTTAAAGTCTCATAATATGGCTTATGCAGGACGAACTAGACCTTTTATTAGCTTTTTGTACTGGGGTAGGATTCAGCTAGGAAACTGAGTTGTTCAGACAAATCGTGCTACATGCACACATAGATGAAATCAGCTATTAACATTTATACTAAATATTATATTATGCTATATTTATACAGCCAGTGTCAGCTTCATCAGGGGCCCAAATTAAACAGCTCTATGGAAACAAACTTAGCATGAGGAATAAACAAGAGGAGTAAGAGACATGTGCACACCTGCAGGGTTATGATCTCATTGTCATCACAGAAATGTGGTGGGATGCCTCCTATGACGGGAGTGTTGGAATGGAAGGATACAGGCTTTTTATGAAGGTCAGGCAAGGAGAGATGAAGAGGGGGTGTCATCCTCTATGCCAACGACCAGCTGGAGCTCTGTCTGGGAATGGAAGAGGAGCCAATTGAGACCTTATGGGTCAGGATTAAGGGGAGGAGATAGGTGACATTATAGCGGGGGTCTGCTTCAGGCCATCTGACTAGGAAGACTGAGCGGATAAGGTCCTTGTTCTGGTTTTGTTAGTGAGGGGGGGCCTAAGGTGGTAGCTTCTGTAGGAAACTGCTAGAACTCGCTCCCCTTTGTTCAGTGGACTCGGCCGGGCCTAGGGCAGACCCGCTGCTGGCCAAGGCCGAGCCAATTGGTAGCAGAATGTCCCGTGATAACACCTCTGCGATAGCGTATTTAAGTAGGGGAAAACAGGAAAAAGAGGAGGAGAAGATGTGAAGCAGCTGAGCGGGGGGCAGAGAGGGGGAGGCGCGAGCCTCATGGGCCTTGCAGGCCTCACCCTCTGGCCTCCCGCCGGGCAGCTGACTGGGCCCAACTCGGCCCGGCCCGGCTGCAAGAAGTGGAGAGGAGATGAGAAGTGAATAAGATGTAAAAAGGATCCTGAGAGGCGTCTGCCAGCCTGTTGTGAGGAACGGCTGCAGACGCCAAGGTCAGTTCAGAAGGAGGGGGAGGAGTAATATGGCTCCTGGCCAAGATTCCTCTACAACTCGTGGTGAAGACCATGGTGGAGCGGGTTGTCCCCCTGCAGCCCATGGAGGTCCACGGAGGGGCAGAGATCCACCTGCAGCTCGTGGAGGACCCCACGCCAGAGCAGGTGGAGGCCTGAAGGAGGCTGTGGCCCGTGGAGGGCCCGCTGGGACAGCTGTTCTAGAGGGACTGCACCCCGTGGAAGAGATGACCCATGCCGGAGCAGTTTCACGAAGGACTGTGGCCCGTGGGAGGGACCCCACGCTGGAGCAGAGGAGGAATGCGAGGAGTTCTTCCCCTGACGATGATACAGCGGCATAAAACAACGCGTGATGAACTGACCGCGACCCCCATTCCCTTTCCCCCGGCCCCGTGCCGCTCGGGAGGGGAAGGTAGTAGAGATAATGTTAAGCCCGGGAAGAGGGAGGGGTGGGGGGAGGTTATCTTGTTCCCTGTCTCATTCTCCTGCTAATTTTAGAAAATAAATGAATAGTTTTCCCCAAGTCGAGTCTGTTTTGCCCGTGACAGTAACTTTAAGGATTTCTCCCCGTCCTTATCTCAAACCTTGAGCCGTTTTTCTTATATCATCTCCTCCTATTCTCTCGGAGGGTGGGGGGAGCGGGAGAGAGACTGCGTAGTCTGGTCCTGATCAGGGCTGAACTACGACAGTCCTCTAGACAGAGAGAAGCTGCCTTATGTTTGCAAGTCCTGGTCCTCATAAGGGACTGCAAGTACCCCGATATCTGTTAGAAGGACAACACAGCAGGGCATATGCAATCCAGGAGGTTCCTGGAGTGCATTGATGGTAACTTCCTTCTCCAAGTGATACAGGAGGAAACAAGGAGAGGTGCTACGCCGGACCTTGTTCTCAGCAACAAGGAGGGGCTAGTGGGGAATGTGAAGCTCAAGGGCAGCCTTGCTACAGTGACTATGAAATGGTGGAGTTCAAGATCCTTAGGGCAGCGAGGAGGGTGAACAGAAAGCTCTCTACCCTGGACTTCAGGAGAGCAGACTTCGGCCTCTTCAGGGATCTGTTTGGTAGAGTACCATGGAATAAAGCCCTGGAGGGAAGAGAGGCTCAAGAAAGCTGGCTAATATTCAAGGAGCACCTAGTCCAAGCTCGAGAGTGATGCATCCCAACAAAGAGGAAGTCACGCAAAAACACCAGGATGCCTGTATGGACGGACACGGAGCTCCTGGACAAACTCAGACACAAAAAAAAAAAAAAAAAAAAAAAAAAAAAAAAGAGGCCTACAGAGGGTGGAAGCAAGGACAAGTAGCCTGGGAGGAACACAGAAAATTTGTCCCAACAACCAGGGATCAAGCTAGAAAAGCTAAAGCCCTGTCAGAATTAAATCCAGCCAGGAATGTCAATGGCAACAACAAAAAGTTTTGTAGGTACAGCAGGGATTAAAGGAAGACTGGAGAACATGTGAACCCCCTCCAGAAGGAAATAGGAGACCTGGTTACCAAGGACATGGAGAAGGCTGAGGTAATCAATGACCTTTTTGCCCCAGTCTTCACTAGCAATTGTTCTAGCCACACCATCCAAGTCACAGAAAGCAAAAGCAGAGACTGGGAGAATGAAGACCTGCCCACTGCAGGAGAAAATCAGATTTGAGACCATCTAAGGAACCTGAAGGTGTACATGGGACCCAATGAGATACATCAATAGGTCCTGAGGGAACTGGTGGATGAAGTTGCTAAGCCACAGTCTATCATATTTGAGAAGTCGTGGCAGTCTGCTGAAGTTCCTGCTGACTGGAAAAGGGGAAACATAACAGCCATTTTCAAAAAGGGAGAAAAGGAAGACCCGAGGGAACTACAGGCCAATTAGTCTCACCTCTGTGCCTGGCAAGATCATGGAGCAGATTTTCCTGGAAACTATGCTAAGGCACATGGAAAATAAGGATGTGATTTGTGACAGACAACATGTCTTCACTACGGGCAAATTGTACCTAAAAGATTTGGCGGCCTTCTACAATAGGGTTACAGCATTGGTGGGAAATGGAAGAGCAACTGACGTAATCTACCTGGACTCGTGCAAAGCATGTGACACTGTTCCGTATGACATCCTTTTCTCTAAGCCAGAGAGACATGGATTTGATGGGTGGACCACTCAATGGATAAGAAATTGGCTGGATGTTCACAAAGAGGTGTGGTCAATGGCTTGATATTCAAGTGCCGATCAGTGACAAGTAGTGTTCCTCAGGGGTCGGTACTGGGACCAGTGCTGTTTAACATCTTTGTTGGTGACATGGACAGTGGGATTGAGTGCACCCTCAGCAAGTTTGTCAATGGTACCAAGCTGTGTGGTGTGATTGTCACACCAGACGGAAGGGATGTCATACAGAGGGACCTTGATAGGCTGGTGAGGTGGATCCAGGTGAACCTCATGAAGTTCAACAAGGCCAAGTGCAAGGTCCTGCACATGGGGTTAAGGCAACACATCATGTCATAGAATCATAGAATAGTTTGAGTATCAATACAGGCTGAGTGGAGAATGGATTGAGAGCAGCTCTGAGGAGAAGGACTTGAGGATACTGGTGGATGAGAAGCTGGACATGAGCCGTCAATGTGTGGTCACAGCCCAGAAGACTAATTGTACCATGGGCTGCATCTAAAGAAACATGGCCAGCAGATCGATGGAGGTGATTCTGACCCTCTAATCTGCTCCAGTGACAGTCCACCTGGAGTAATGTGTCCAGCTCTGGAGCCCTCAGTACAGGAAAGACATGGATCTGTTGGAGTGGTTCAAGAGTAGGTCCACAAAAATATTGAGAGGACTGGAGCACCTTTCCTATGAAGAAAGGCTGAGAAAGTTGAGGCTGTTCAGCCTGGAGAAGAGAAGGCTCTGGGAAGACCTTAGTGCAGCCTTTCAGTACTTAGAGGGGGCTTATAGAAAGATGGGGACAAACTTTTTACCAGGGGCTGTTATGATAGGACAAGGGGTAATGGTTTTAAACTAAAAGAGGGTAGATTTAGACTTTTTTTTTTTTACAATGAAGGTGGTGAAACACTGGAACAGGTTGCTCAGAAAGGTGGTAGATGCACCACCCCTGGAAACATTCAAGGCCAGGTTGGATGGGGCTCTGAGCAACCTGATGTCCCTGCCTCTTGCAGGGGGCCCCGGGCGGGGGGTGGGCGTGGTTGGACTAGACAACCTTTAAAAGTCCCTTCCAACTCAAAATATTTTATGATTCTATGATTCTATGATTCTATGTAACATTAGAGCTGAGGCTGTACATGGAGACGTGGGCGATAACACCTGAGTGATTCATCTTTCAATCTAAAAAAAATTAAAATCTGGTTTTGGGAATATTTAAGCTTGATTTATACTATGCTTTGAATCTATTATCACATTAGACTGCATGGAGCATGAGAAAGTTGCCTACATGGCAGTGTTACTCAAAATTCTTCCTTTAGAAATCAGAATTCTTACATTTAATTCAGGAGGATCATATCAGCAGCAACTGGCACAAAGTTATTGTTTATGACTAATTCGTCACAAGGTCTTCATTGCTTATCAATGCCAAATATAATGCAGCTTTTTTTTTTTCATTGTCTCTTTTACTATCAAGTGGTCAGCTCTTACATCCAGGGATACCTAGTCTAAAGTATTACTAACAATTTCTCTCCTCTGCAGAAGACTCCCAGAATTATAAGTCATTGTATATTTATTACTCTGGGAAGACATCAGAAACTATATATGAATATAATCCTGAGTCTCTAGCAGACTGCCTACAGTGGTAATCTCCAAAAATTTCTTTTACTATTTGTCGTAGTGGCCTACCACCTTAGGCCCCCCCTCACTAACAAAACCAGAACACTATTCTATTCCAAGTTATGCTTCCACTTTTATCTTCATTTTTCTCTTTTTAAAAAGGTACACTTCTTCTCCAGTGCAGCTCCCAAAGTTTATCCCATTCTTAAATGTAAGATTATCTCATTCTTAAAATATGCATCAATAGTCAAGTGTTTTTTCTCCATACTATTGCAGGTTTCTTGCATTAGATTAAACACGGCCATATTTCTATTCAACCAATTTATGCACAAATTGAAAGGAAAGTTGGTAGGCCAAACAGTCTTGCTGGGGAAACAGTTCTCTTCTGTTTTAAGAGGAACTAATCTGGCTTCTTATTATCTGTCTCAAAATACAACGTCAGAAGTAAAGTACAGAGATAGTGTATTCAGAACTGATTTTGAAAAGACAAACTTTTTTTTTTTACTAAAAGAAAAAAAACGTAACCATAAATAAACAGTAATAAACATAAAATAAGCTCCCTTATTAAACAAAATGAAACAAAGCATTTCATTTTAGTAACTGAGAAAGAGCAAGGAGGAGAAAATACTCTCTTCCTGGAGAGTTCAAACCCTCAACAAAAATTAAACCTACCTAACTCTTAAAGGAATTACTGAGCTCTACTAAGAATTGTTGTTCTAACCTTTCACTTTCTGATTGTTCTGCTGTTGTGTGTAGTTATACAATATTTGCTTTGAAGAAACTGGTCTGATTCTCATCTTTCCAGCAATCACAGATTTGAAAGGGAAGAAGCTGTGTAAGAGTAAAGTCTTGTGGCTCTGTTGTGGAGTGAGATGGGGAGCAAGAGATGCTGCAATCCCATTCAAAAAATGAAAGGATTTCAGTTTGAGATAAATACAAACACATGGTATTTGAAAGAGGTAGCCAAAAGAAGTCAGGATCCAGCTCCTTTTTTTTTTGGATTGAAAAACGATCTTTAATATCACTTCATATGCAGCAACATATATTAACTTGCTTCATGCACTTCAAGCCTATAAAAACCTCACATGCATCCTAAGTCTTTTGAAGGTCATAAGAAGGGATCACATGCTGTTGATGACTACTAGGTTTAGTAGCAGAATATTTGAAATTGTTGAATGTGTCATTGCATCCTTCTCCTACTCTAGGTCTTTTTTAAACTATTTTTTAACTATTTTTAACTATTTTTTAACTGGTCCTTTTTTAGCTATTAAAACTATTTGACTATCAAAGTATGTGAGCAATATTACAGTATTAAGTATAATTCCATTTTTAATAGATAAATTCTTTAAATAATGAACTAGTGATCACAGGGGATCTTTTATAAAGGGATGGATTGTATAGATGCAGCCTAAGTAGTGAGTGCTTTTCTTTAAAACAGATGTGGTATGGTTACTTTTTTTTTTTTTTTAAAGCATGTAAAGTATGTAAGAAAACATAAATGCATAAAGAGGTTTCTACAATTTCATAATGAACAAATAAAGACATGGGGATCAAGTTCTTTCCCTCCATATATGAGGGGTTTGTGTCTTGATATGGATCATTTAGCAAATTCATACTTTGCCCTATTAACCAGCACAATGGAATAAAATTTAAATTATACATGCCTCTGAGAGTAACAAAGAAATCTGACATCCAGAAAGATAAAGCAGCACAGCAGCATTTTAGTAAGGCTGCAGATAGCTGAACAGATGTCACAGGAGCCAGCAGCCAAACCAATCAAGGAGTCAGAGAAGGGAATGAGCCAAGGGAGCAGACCCAGGCCCAGATGCCAACACTCAAAGAATTCATCTCTTAACATCTGGTTTTACCAAGCATTCCCCATATGTGGGTGTATGTATTGGCTTTGGGCTTTGTACACACAGAAAAAAAAAAAAAGAATTAGAATACATTCAACACTGCCAGGAACAAGCAGAAAATCTGCCAAGTTTGTGCTGGAATTCTATGAATCTGGCAATTGCTTTTCTATTTGTAAATGCACAATGTGTCCCTGTGGCAACTTTGCATGTGTGTATGTTTTAGACTGTGAAATAGGTTCCAAACTGTTTAAATAAAATCTTACTTAAAACAGCTTGCTGGAATTAACCCAGTCTGTCAGTAGACCCTAAACACCTCAAATAAACAACAAAAAAAACCATACAGAAAACCCAAAACAAAAAACCATGAAGCAAATTAACCTTAGTTAAATAGGAGCTTACTGGATGTGTCACTCATTGGAATAGTGATTGACATTCCAATAAACTTGCACATCCTCTTGCCATCCTCTACAGGCAACATGAATAATTTTTAAAGAAATTTGAGATAAATTAGACTAAGAAAAAAAAGGACAAGGACCTAGATGCCATGAAATACGACACTTCTAATTACTTCTTTACTTTCTAAGTTTTAATTTAAATATTTTGTTGCATAAGGATCTAAAGCAAAAAAAAAATCTCTACAAAAACCAAAATCCATATGTATCCAACTATAAATTAAGCAAACTTCTGATGGGTTCCTGGCAAATCTACAAAACACATAAAAGTCATAGCTTTTAAGACATGTGAACTTCTGCCAATAGGTAGACAAAAAAAAACAACATCTAGATCTTGAAAAATTGTCAGTTTATAGCTCTTGTTCAGAACGGGGTATCGTGGCAAGCTTTTTAGAAAAAGACATACTGACCTTTTGTCCTAAATTACAGATCGTCACTGTTGGTAGGCTGTCTGAGAACAGGCCACTGGAATGGGCTTGCAGAAAAAGACTATGGGAAAGTTTTAAGGACAGGTATTCTGGGTAGATTAGAAATGAAAACATTACCTCTTGTGGAATAGATTGATTTGAAGAACCTTGCTAGACAATGGTCAGCCAAGGAGTCTATTTTAATAGGAAATTTCCCTTTCAGATAAATCCCCTTTGAGAAGAAGTACAGAATTAACTTGCTACCACACAGCCTCACAACTATTGACTGGATATATTTTGGATATCATTTTTGTATAAAGAAAGATAAAGCTGTCTTTGGTCTTATGCTGCTGACAAAGGCATATCAAGGATCAGATTTTAATGGTAAGTCTACACAATAACAAGGAACAATGGTTTTGTGGGACAAAACAGTACTGAGGCCCTGAAGTCTGTTTCTCCATAGGCATTTTTTTTCACTCAAAATCTTCCTACAGTCAAAAGGGACCACACTCTGTATAAGATAACAAAAATGTATTGCTTATCTAGCTAATGTTTTAACCATGTAATATCCATATTATCTAATTAATTTTTAAAAACTCATTAATAATAATAGTAGAGTTCAAATTGTTATGCATTAATCCCTTTTCTATTTTCTACCTCTTTTCTGTTGTGCAATGCTCACCATTTCAATGTTCCCCTTGATCCTAAGCTTGATGAATGCAGTTTCCTTCAAGAATGGGAGAAGATTTATAGTGAATGAGTCACATCATGGCGTCATGGCTACAAGTGGAGTTCCTTGCTTCACAGACCTAGAGGCCACTTCAGACTATTTTTATACCTTTTTTTTTTTTCTCACTTTCTACTTTCTTCTCACTGGGCTCCAGCTTAAGGTGGAAAATTGCAGAGAGTCTAATGTAAAGGGTGATTATCTGTTACTCTGTGACAGCCAAGGAGTGTCAGAGCTTCAACACGTATGGTACTCCCAGGGCTTCAGCTACAGCAGGGCAGGCACTGGTCACTTGAGCTGTACTGTTGTAAAAACCTACAGCCAGCTCAGGCTAAGGCAAGCCTAGGTAGGTCCTTAGAGTCCTGAGTGGGTGAGTTTGTGCCCTGCAACACGAAGGATACTAAGGGGCATGGGAGGGGTTGAGGCGCTATTGACAACTGGGAGATTTACTTCAAAGTGCACTCCTGATTTGAACTAAAATGCTGATGCACAGACATTCTAAGTGGGTTAGGAGTTTGTGTGCTTTGAAAAGTGATTTTGGCACTTAAAGTTCATGCATCTAAATGCTTAGGTCACTTCTGAAAAACTAAAAATGTACCTTAGAAAACTTATTATAAGCCTCTATTTCCTCCCCTGCATATCAGGCAACATACCCTGTACAATTTTTAGAATGTCTTCCCAAAGGCACTAATTCTCACCAGTAGACTAAAGATATTTGCAATTCTCAGGCTATAAACCCTGGCTGTACTGCAAAATACTGTTGCTGATCTGAGCTTTTGTAATTTTTTAATAGCTTTTATGGCTGTAGGCAGATATCTACTCTCAAGTGTTTCTAAGGCAAAGAAAGAGAGTCCAAAGGCCAGAAACACACACATCACCTCTTCCCCTCTTCATAATGAGATGGGAAAGAGAAGATTGAATCTTCAGTTATTGCTTGCATGTGTACCTCAAAAAGAAAAGCTATATGCCTGCTACAATCACCAGTTCACCTATCCCTGCAGGCACCTTTTGCAACACTGTTCTAGCAGTGGTTGACTTTAGAGAATGGAATAGTGTATACGTATCTCAAATTAACACTGCATTTACTATCAGTGTAAATATAAGGCACTATGTTGATTATAGTGTTAATTACTCATATTTTTTTTTTTTTTTAAAAATTAGTTAAAACTGCCATATCACATTTAGCATGTTCCAAACACTGAAACCTGCACCAAATAGATAACTATATTCCCTAAAAAAATAGAACTTGAGTAAAATGAACTGGTAAAAAGCACTATCATTGGTGCTTTCAGCAATTCATGGTAAATGACAAATCATTTCAAGTTTGAAATTTGTTTCCTTCCAAAATTGAGTATCAGTATTATTCATAACATTAAAATTCTTTGAATAAGTACCATTTTTATAATTAAAGAAATCATCAAATGTGTGTTTCTTCACTTTCCTCTTGGTTTCAAAAGCATCATTTTTTGTTTCATTAGTTTATTTCCCCTCAGATAAGAAAACTGATGAGAAATATATGATTTCTAGGATTTCTACACTTGGGGCTATCTAAATGGCAGATCAGCTCAAGTTTTTCCACGTTTTGCTCCTCTTTTAATTAAAGCTACTCAATTCAGGTGACTTTCCCATGCCTAAGTTGGAGCTGTCAAAAACATCACTATAATACATGTTTATGTTCTGGGTTTGTGTAGCAGCAGGGGCTACAGTGGGAGCTTCAGCAAGAAGCTGCTAGAAGTTTTGCATTTATCTGCCAGGCCTGGACAGCTCCCGGGTGGACCCACCACTAGCTGGGATCAAGTAAATTGGCAACAGCGATATATTTAAGAAGGGAAAAAAAAAAAAAAGAAAGCAGAGGGCAGGCAGAGAGGAGGAGGCACAGGCCTCACCCTCTGGCCTCCCGCTAGGTGTCTGCCTGGGCCTGGCCCAGTCCAGCCTAGAGAAAGGAAGAGAGAAGAGGCAAGAAGAGAAGAGAGAACCTGCTTCGGTTTTACTGTTAATATTATTAATAAGTTTAATTGGTTTTCCCATGTTGAGTCTTTTTTTTTGCCCATAATGGTAACTTGAGTGATCTCTCCCTGTCTTTATCTCAGCCCTTGATCCTTTTGTTATATTATCTCTTTCCCACTCCCTCTGGGAGTGGGGAGGTTGAGTGAGCAGCTGAGTAGGGCTTGGTCCTGAGCGGGGCTAAACTACAACAGTTTATCAGGAGACACTGCAATCTACCAAGACATAGCATGAACATAAAAAATTAAACTCTTTAAAGATAACACATTTAAACACCTAATACTCAGTACCCAGAGCAGTTCTAGAATATTAAATAAAGTTGATCTATTTTAGGGCTGCAGATATTTTTAGCTAGATAGACAAATAAATATTTAGGACTCTAATTTCAGATCCAACCATTCTAAAGGCAGTGCAATTCAGTAATTATCTTACCGCACTAAGTCTGAGGAGCGCCTTTTTTTTTTTGTTTTTCATTCTGTCACTATATTCTCTATGTAAGATAGAAGTTGCTACTTTTTCACTTTTTATCTACCTACACTTTTTTTTTTTATTCAGGCCATTAAGTTCAGAGTCCTTTAGGAAGGAGATATTTTTATGTATGTTTAGAAAGCTGCAGGCACAGTCTAAAGTCCATGTTCTGTCTTGTAGACAAATGTTTAACTTTTCTTAAATCAGTTCACACTATTTGGTGCCTGTTGTTCCTTTACAGCTATCTTCTGACTTTAGGATCCACTACCTTTTTTCAGCCAAATGACAGCATAAGTTATTCTGCTCCTTTCAGTCAAGTTTTTACATATATCTGCTTAAAACATCTTATGAACCTTACATGCTTTGAAAAAGAATCTCTCTGCAGTTGTCAATGTCTAACCCTAAGGCCTCCACCAGGATCTTTCATTATTATCTAACAGTAACAATTTTTGCTTATCTGAATGGACTATAAAGTTAAGGAATTATCTGTATTTCCTCTTAGATAATTTAAAATGTGTTTTGAGACATTTAGGAACAGAAAAAAGAATTCACTTTTATCTCTAATTGAAAAGAAGAAGAAAAGAAGTATCTATTAATTCCATTTTTGTTCCCTGAGACAGTATGAATTCATAACCTGTATGACTCCCTCTTAGTCATGGAAGCAACATTTTAATCATCTCTAATTCTGACACCATAGACATGCAACATAAAACTATCAAAATTTCCACTTTCACTGATATGTCTCTTAAGTAACAAGTTTCATTATCCACTTTAGCTCTAAGAGATAAAAGTACATTTAACTAACATACAAAAGTTGGATTATTTAGGTTTCACTGGTTTCATTTAAGCTGCTGCTCAGACCAAAAAGTAATTTTCCTTATTATCACTAGCTTTCAAAGAATTGAAAAGTGTCAAAGCGTAAAATTTAATCATAAAGGATCCAGGTCTCGTTCTCTTTAGAAACTATTATTTTTCTTTCAGATATTTCTATTATCTTCTCTTTCTTTATGTATCAAATATTCACGTTGCTAATACTTTTCCCTATGCCCCTTTAATAGCATTAAATCTAAAACTAAGTAAAACTGATTCTTGACAGTGATGACATAGAAAGGATCAAAGAAGAAATTTAGAGTCCCTGAAAGTATATTAATGACTGATTAATTGCTGTCTTGGTTTTGATATTAAAAAAAAAAATGCTTTGTAGGGTCATTTGCTGTCCTCTGAATTTTATAAAATTGTAAAAAGGAGGCCAAGACTAAATAAACAAAACCAATTCCCTGATATAAGACATACCAGAAAAAAAAAGATTTTGAGTCAGAACTTCTATGAGAATAAAATACTGCTAAATAAAATTGTTTTAATCATAACAGAAGCAAGAATCTCATAGGAAGTCTGAATGGCCACTAGATGATTCAGCAGCAAAAGGATCACTCATGAAAAAAAAATTGTTTGCATCACTGTCACTGTGGAAGAATGAAAAAAGAAAGTTCACACATCAGAGAAAGGAATAAGAGGAACTGACATACAGGAGGATGCTAGTAGAAGATATTTAAAGGTTAGGGGATGAACAGAATCATAGAATCATAAAATAGTTAGGGTTGGAAGGGACCTTTAAAGGTCATTTAGTCCAAAATCCCCTGCAAGGAGCAGGGACATCACCAACAAGATCAGGTTGCTCAGAGCCCTATCCAGCCTAGCTTTGAATTTTTCCAGGGATAGGGCATCAAACACCTCTCTGGGCAACCTGTTCCAGTGTTCCTCCATCCTCACTGTAAAAATTTATTTTCCTAATATCTAATCTGAATCTACCTCCCTCTATTTTGAAATTGTTACCCCTAGTCCTGTCACAGCAGGCCCTACTGAACAGTCCCCATCTTTGTTGTAAGGCCCCTTTACGTACTTGAAGGTGGCTATAAGGTCTCCCTGGAGCCTTCTCTTCTCCAGGCTGAACAGTCCCAACTCTCTCAGTCTGTCCTCATGGGAGAGGTGCTCCAGCCCTCTGACCATCTTTGTGGCCCTCCTCTGGACCCTCTCCAACTGGTCCACATCCTTCTTATGTTGCGAGCTCCAGAGATGGACGCAGTACGCCAGGTAGGGTCTCATGACAGCAGAGTAGAGGGACAGAATCACCTCTCTCAGCCTGCTGGCCACGCTTCTTTTGCTGCAGCCCAGGATGCGGTCTGCTTTCTGGGCTGCAAGCATGCTGTCCTGGTTTTGGCAGGGATAGAGTTAATTTTCCTCTCAGTAGCTGGTGTTTTTTGGATTGTCAGCTCACGTTGAGCTTTTTATCTACTAGTACCCCTAAGTCCTTCTCCTCAGGGCTGGTCTCAATCCATTCTCCACCCAGCCTGTATTTGTGCGTGAGATTACCCTGACCCAGGTGCAGGACCTTGCACTTGGCCTGGTTGAACTTCATGATGTTTGAACAGGCCCACCTGTCCAGCTTGTCGAGGTCCCTCTGGATGGCATCCTTCTCTTCCAGTATGTCAACTGCACCACACAGTTTGATGTTGTTGGTGAACTTGCTGAGGGTGAACTCTATCCCACTGCCCATGTTGCCAACAAAGATGTTAAACAGGGCTGGGCCCAATACCAGCCCCTGAGGAATGCTACTGAGCCCTGAGGAACATCTTCAACTAGATCGGGTTGCTCTGAGCCCTGTCCAACCTACCCTTGAATGTTTCCAGTGATGAAAAGAAGGCCACATGAGGCTAGATTTGACTGGCTCTTTCAGGCCCTTTCCCTTGGACCAGGAGGATAGATGAAAAGACTACTTGGGCCCCACAGTCCTTAACCATTGTTTCCAAGGCTCTATAATCCTTGCAGGATCCATCCATTCAATGTTGTGACCTATGCTAATCAATGATCTGGAAAATGCAGCGAGCAAAGTTTTTTGATGATACATGACTATTCCAGCAATGAAAGCTAAAACTGACTCTGAGGAGCTGCTTAAGGACTACACAAAAGTTAATCAAATCACAGATAAAACTGAATGTTAGTAAATGCAGTGTAATGATTGCAAGGAGAAAAACAACCTTAGATATATATGACCAATTACATACTCTAAAATAGCTGTTACTGCTCAGGTCCTGTTGTGGATAGCTTCCTGAAACAAATGCAGAAGGCAGTCACTTCAAGAGGATGTCACAGGCAAGACACAACAAATGACAACTTTTAGTGTTGTGTAACAACTGACTGGTGTCTGTATAATCAGCAAGGTGCTTGCTGTGCTTGTAACAGAAGAGTTAAATGTTTGAGGGGTGGAAGTTAAAGCTCCTGCAGAGGTCATAACTATTGCGTGCTGTTCTGCTGCAGATGCACAGGAGTGTGGGAGACAGGTAAGAACGCTACAAGTACTGTTAATAGGCGAAACAGAGTAAATGACAAATAGTAGTGGCTCTGGATAATGGGGATCTGAATGGTGGATGCAGACGGTTCATCTGGGTAACAACCAATGAGACTGGAGTATTTAGACTGCTTGATTACCTCACAAGCTTGCTCACATGCTTTCTCACTCACTAGTCCACAACATTACGTTTCCCAACACAAAGGTCTCTACAGGTCTGGGAAGGCTGGGCAGAAAGTTATATCATTTCATGCTGTGCTGCTGCTCATAGTGACCACTCTTGGGTGTAACTGCCAAAGATCCTTCCCTGGGCATTTGCTGGATTTTGTCTCCACATAGTTCTCTGATTTCTGGGATCTTCCTTCACTTCTCAGATCTTTCCTCCAGCCAGGATTGTCATCTTCTTTCCAAGCCCCCTTCTTTTCTCCATGATCATTTCTTCTTTACAGAAACCCTAGTTTTTGGCACCAACTTGTCTTTGTGGGTTATGACCCCTGGCTTCTTCAATCTAAATAGTGCATATGCAGAAGGACAATATGTAATCAGCCTATTATTTGATGCTTCTGTCCCATGTTTCTTTCTTTATTAAATGGAGGATTCAGGACATGCCAGTATTGTTTAATCCAATTGTTGCATAATTTACAACCAACCTGTACCCATTGCAGCTAGCAAGTAGGAGTCTTCTGTTTAAGAGTTCAGAAGATCCATTCCAGACATTCAATCTTCTACCCACTCCTCACCTCCCCCAATAATTTGTAGCCTGTTAGCATTCACAATAGAAGCTATTTTTTTTTTTTTAATGTATGACAGAGGGCAATCCAATACTTCCGAAAATCGATACAATGAAACATCTTCCAGAGGTGCCCATAGCTCTCCATTCACTATAAAAAGGGTCCTAGTGGTCTAGGTGAAACTCAGTACGTAAATATTAGATGGATAAAACACTGATGGGCAGTATGCAATTTTTTTTTTCACTAAATATGAAAATAGGTATCTTGTGGGTTGAGAATGTAATTAAAGCTTACATTACTAGCACCCTTATAAATGATTAACCTCAATTGTATAATTTCCTAATTTGTTCACTTAATTTAGAAAATACTATAATTTCCTTCTAAAGTGTGTACATGTGATTTTATGTTTAGAATTTTTAAAAGCAAGCTTGAAAAAATGCATGACATGCCAGCTTCAAACTCTAACATTTTCTTTGAAGTGATGAATCTAAATAATTAATTACTACTCAGACCTGCATGAATATGGTTTCAGTTAACTTCCAAATGTATCCATTAATATAATTATTGATACAATATTTATTTTTTAAAAATCTAAGTCCAAATCCTTTTACATATAATATAAATATTTATGTTATCATATTTAAAAAAAAGCATGATAATAAACTTGGAATTATTTAATTTGGAACTGGAAGCTAATATGACTGGCAAAAAGCTCCTCAAACCTCTATGCCATCCTCCTTCCCACATACCTACAAAGATGCTTATAAAAAAGGAATTACTTCAAAAGTATATATTGAAAATAATTGCTAGAAAAACATTCTTTGTGTCATTTATGCTATGATTTTGTTTGTACCCTCAGGACTTATATGTGCTTACTGTCATACAAACATGAAAGGAACGAGTGCCTCTATCTCAATAGACTTACAACTGGTGCAATCATAACATAAATGACAGGAGGAGAGGGATCTAAGCTAACTGTCTAGGTTGCCTATGGCATAATTAAATTTGGTTTTGATGTATACATTACAAGTCCAGTGAGGAAAAGCCCATTTCAAGAGTTGGATTGAAGGCACCTAAATGTAGACATCTATCTACATTAAATCTATGGCTATTAGCAATTAATAAAAATTAATGACAGCGAAACCACAAAAGCTGAGATTTGAAAAGTAGGTTCCCAATTCTTCATGAGTGTGCATGTGAGTTCTCAGGAGAACACATATCTTTCCTTCACCTCAATCAACTCTCTACTGGGCAATGCAAGGTAATCCCAAAGTTGGCTAAGCATTTTAGGACATCAGTGTAAGCGAAGTAACCAAAATAAAGATTTAAACTATTAAAAATAATTCTTTGGACTCTCCTGTATCTGTTTTAAACATTTCACATCTCCTGTGGAAGAATGTAATTTCACTTTAAGTAAATTTATTATGAGGAATTCATTTTCAAACATGAATTTTGAAATTTAACTACTGCACATTCTTTTAGGATAAGGTGACACAAAATTCCATGTTCTCTTTCTCATCAGCCATGCATGCAGATGATAATTCTTGGCAAATGGGAGATCAGACCAAAGATCATTCTCTGCCAAGCACATTCAAGTTCATTTCTCTGGATCCCAAGGTAAGCATTCTAACCACTGAACTTTGAAAAGTGGTTACTTAGGTTACTTTGAACAGTGCTCGTGAAGGAAGGAATATGGCTATAAAAAAACCAAATTTGTAGCAATATTTAAATTCAATAGAAACCACCTTGTGATTTGCTGCCAGGCTTTTAAAAATATAGATTCAGTATTAAGGTTAATGCTAAGAAGTCATGTTAGACCATGGTAACCTCTCCCAGGAGTTCTGAGATAAGATATTGAGGGAATGTCAGAATCATCAATATATAAAGGAGACTTATAAGAAAGACTGAGATAGACTTTTTCCCAGGGCCTGTAGCAGCAGGACAAGGGGCAATGGTTTTAAGCCATTGAAAGAGGGTCAATTTAGACTGGAAAGAAGGAAAAAAAAATCTATGCTGAGAGTTGTGAGATGCTGAAATAGGCTGCCCAGAGAAGTTGAGGATCCTCCACCATTGGAAGTGTTCAAGGTGAAGTTGGATGGGCCTTTGAGTAACCTGATCTAGCGAAAGATGTCCCTGACCGCAGCAGTGGGATGGGAGTAGATGATCTTTAAACCTTCCAACCCAAACCATTCTATGTTTCTATTTTTTTCCTCGCTTTTAATTTCAAAAACTGTAGTTTTGATCACCTATTAAGACTAATGTATATTTTGCTTGGAGGTATACATTTTGTCTTTTTAAAGAAATCAAGTATTTGGTGCTGTCATAAGCAAGATAAATGACTGCACGACCTAATGATTTATTAAGCTTGTTTTTATTTTTCTAGAGCAATATCATTAGTATTCATGTAGCACAATTCTTAAACAGAAGCCAAAAAAATACTTTTTTTTTTTTGACTGGAAGAACAAATTTTATTGTAAATCATAATTCCATAAGAAGTCTTCATAAAACTCTTCTTACTACTTTAAAGATTTCAATGTGATTGACACAGTTATCGTAGTGCTAAATTTTTGCAAACTGCGAATTTATGTGTCTTTGCTATATGCTTTGTAACTTACCTTTGCTGCTGTTAGATAAGATAAAGTAAGATTGATCTGTCTTTTTCATCTGAAGAACTTCACAGTCCTCTTACATTTTGAAAGCATATATAGTAATTCCCCTTGTTCCTTTAATATTTGAGTTATTCCAGAATTTGTCAGACTGGCAGTCTGAAATATTAATGAAATGAACATTAGTGGGGAAAAAAAAAATCTGTTTTTTGGGGGAATATCTTAAGTTACTTTGGAAATATCAATTTAGGAAAGAAAGGCACTATTTTTGAAGCACATTCAGACAGGAGAACACACTTGCAATGGCTATCCTCCATGGACACCAGTTATTTTTGTTCAGATAGGAGAGTTTTACCATGCGTATATTTGGACAGTAAGAACACAAGGCAGAGTACTCCAAGAAGAAACATTATTTATGGAACAGGTTCTTCTGAACCAGGAAAAATGAATTAAAAGGTGGAGAGACAGAAAGTATAGAGGTTGGAGGAGTAGTAGTAGTGTAGTCTTGAGTAAAAGGTGCTTTCAACTTTGAGAAGTAGGAGGAAAAAAAAAAAAACAAAATACAAAACTTCATACAGTTAAACTACTTCAGGTAAATAAATACATTCTCAGATCTGCCCTGTACGAGGCATGCGTTCCCTTCAAAGCCAGAAAACTTACAAGAAATTTCTAATTACTACTTTGAACACTGGTACAGCTACATGCAGTTTGCACAGTCTGGAGAATACACCAATGCTAGAGAAACTTCTTCTTACACCAAGTACGTATATACATGTATATATACATATATATGTACAAAATATACTGTAAAGGTTGCATGTCACCAACCAATATACCAGTAATGGTCAGCCCCAGTAGTTACAATGTAGATATTATCTGAGGGAAATAATATGAACAAATTTAATGAAATGGCACAAGATCCTGCTAAAGGAAATATTTTCTAAAAAAAAAAGCAAACAATAGCTACTCAACATTCAATCATCATTAAATTTTGAAATAATTTGAAAAATCTATTATTATGCATCATGATTATTCTGAACAGAAAGAAGCTGATCTTCTTAATTAGGAATTTGTAATATATCAAGTGTCTTCTAGTTAGGATCTGGCTGGGATGGAGTTAACTTTCGTCATAGCACCCCATTTACCCTGTGCTTTGCGCTTGTGGCTAGAATGGTGTTAATAACGCACCAGTGTTTTGGCTCTTGCTCAGTTGTACTCACACAGCATCAAAGCTGTCTATTCAACCTCCTCCCTAGACTAGTAGGCTAGGGGTAAGAAGAAGTTGGAAGGGAACACAACTGGGACAGCTGGCCCAAACTGACCAAAGCGATATTCCATACCATGACGTCATGCTCAGCTTTACAAGCTAAGAGAAAAGAGGAGGGTGGGCATTTGTTATTAAGATCTCCATCTTCCAAAGTAACCAAAGTACTGAGGCCCTACTTCCCAGGAAGTGGCTGGACATTGCATGCTCATGCAAATTAGGGAATAAATCACCTTTGTTTTTCCTTTGCTTCTGCATGAACCCTTTGTTGGTGGTTTTTTTTTTTTTTATTAAACTGCCTTTAGCTCAGCCCACAAGTTCTTGTTTGTTTGTTTTTTTTTTTTAATTTTATTTCTTCCCGCTGTACTACTGACGAGGAGTGACAGAGCAGCTTGGTGGGCACTTGGTGTCCAGCCAAGGTTAACCCACCACAAACAACAAGTCTTCAGTTCTTATGGTATGAGAGAAAAGCCTGAGAATGTATCTCACTTAAACCATAGGATTTATAAAACAGAAGATGAGTCAAAGTATTTCTACATTATGTCTTTACATGTGTGTCCAGTAGTGAAATTATTTTTTTTTAGAATCTTTTAGGGTTTCTCCTAATTAGTTATGCTTTTTCAGTGGCTATTTTTAGCAATAGCTGAGGGAAAAAACTAAGGAAAGTAGGTTTTTTGTATCTATGAATCTTAAAAAGCAACAAGAACTATTTCTACAATAGCAAATTATTTGGAGCATTGAACAGGGACCAGCACATGAAGCAGCTGCTGTCCTGGCATTGACACTTTGTAAAATCCCTGAATTTTATTTTTTATGAGATTTTGTTCGATTTCCAGCACTAAAAGTTTCCATGGCAATGCATTCTGGAGTTACCATGGTTGAGGTCCTGATGTCATGATCAGCAGCTGGTGTACCTTCTCTGCACACCTGGAGAAGAAATTCCAGTTGAGTTTCCTCCAAACAAATCAACACTCCAAAAACATTCTGTAAACTGAGCCAGCATGCAGGAAGGTAGGATGAGCAGCGTTTCATCAGAAACCAGAATATCACTCTGAAATAAATACCTGACACACATGTGGCCAAAGTTATATTGTTAGTGTTTATTGCTAGATGTAACTAGGAACCCTTTTCCAGAGTAAGATACGTTAAGTAGCTGCTAAGCAGGATGTATAGAGTGAGTCATGTGCCAGAGAATGGAATCCATAAAGTTAAAAAGTAACGAGAATAAACACTAAAAAGAGTCAGTGGAAGATGATAATGGAGGTATGACCTTAAGACTTTCTATTTTTTTTTTTTTCCCAGATTTAATGCTTAAAAATATATTTAATTTTCTGACTTGAAACTTGTTTCAATTCTATGTGTCTAAGGCATCCTGTGTTTTTACAGTGGTTGCTTTTTTTAAACATGATGAGTGATCGTGCCCCCCCAACCCCCAGAGGAGCAGAGATCCACCTGCATCCCGTAGAGGACCCCACTCCAGAGCAGGTGGAGGCCTGAAGGAGGCTGTGGCCCATGGAGGGCCCGCTGGGGCAGCTGTTCTAGAGGGACTGCACCCTGTGGAAGAGATGACCCACGCCGGAGCAGTTTCACGAAGGACTGTGGCCTGTGGGAGGGACCCCACGCTGGAGCAGAGGAGGAATGCAAGGAGTTCTTCCCCCGATGATGACACAGCGGCGTAAAACAACGCATGACGAACTGACTGCAACCTCCATTCCCTCTCCCCCTTGTGCCACTTTGGGGGGGAGAAAGTAGTAGAGATAATGTTAAGCCCGGGAAGAGGGAGGGGTGGGGGGAGGTTATCTTGTTCCCTGTCTCATTCTTCTGCTAATTTTAGAAATAAATTAATACTTTTCCCAAAGTCAAGTCTGTTTTGCCCGTAACGGTAACTTTAAGGATTTTCTCCCCATCCTTATCTCAAACCTCGAGCCATTTTTCCTTATATCATCTCCCCCTATTCTCTCGGAGGGTGGGGGGAGCGGGAGAGAGACTGTGTAGTCTGGTCCCAATCGGGGCTGGACTACAACACTGTGTTTTTAAGTTACATCAACTTTAAGAGGGTATGTTATATCTGGTCATCTTTCACATTTTGCACGTTTTTTTTTTTGTTCCTCAAATCTTTTGAAGTTTTGACCAGATATATTGTCTGTTTTGTCTCGACAGTTGTGATAGTTCAACCTTAACCAGAAGCTAGGCCCCATACAGACACTTGCTCACTCCACCACAGTAGGATGAGGGAAAGAATTGAAAAAGTAAAAGTGAGAAAACTAATGGGTTGAGATAAAGAGAGTTTACTAGGTAAAGCAAAAGCTGCATGTGTAAGCAAAGCAAAACAAGGAATTCATTCACTACTTCCCATTGGCAGGGAGACATTTAGCCATTTTCAGTAAAGTAGGGCTTCGCCATATCTCCAAATGTATGCCCCTTCCTCCAGCTTTTATTGCTGAGCACAATGTCATATGGTATGGGATATCGCTTTGGTCAGTTGGAGTCAGCTGTCCCAGCTATGTCACCTGCCAACTTCTTGTACACCCCCCAACCTACTCACTGGAGGGGCAGCATGCAAAGAAGAAAAGACTTTGAGGCTGTGTAAGGACTGCTCAGCAACAGCTAAAAAAAATCCTTGAGTTATCAACACTGTTTTCAGCACAAATACAAAACATAACACCAAAGAAGCTACTATCAACAAAATTAACCCTATCCCAGGCAAAACCAGTACAACAGTAAATTAGTATTTCTGAAAAGCTGAGATAGTAGCATTCTTCAAGCAGCCAGCAGAAGTCACTGATACAGGACATCTGGTCTTTAGTCTTTGCTACAGACAGAGGTAATTTCTAATAATAAATTTCTCTTTCATATGGCAATGTAAAATATGGCTATGTAAAATGTGGCCATTTAGTTAACAGGGTGCCATAGCACATTTACCAGTGTAAATTCAAAAGGGAATTATTGTGAACATTTTTAGACACAACTGATGATTACAAACAACAACAACAACAACAAATATCAAAACGAAATTTGAAAAATCAGTGATTTCAGGTTCATTTTATAGGTTGTGTGTTTACATAAATGAAGCTGACCTATACTGCACTTGGATTGCCTATTCCCAGCCTCTCTACCAAGTTTTATTCCTGTCTTGACATATTAAAACTCAGCAGCTTGAGTTATTACTCAGTGAAGTGACAGTTTATCTTAAACTCTACTTTTCAGTAATAGCATGCATGAGACAGAGAAATCTAATAGGAAAAAAAAAAAACATCCATGACATTTTGACAGAAACATAAATTTTACATGTAAAAAAAGTCCTAAGCTTCCTAAACTTGTGAGAAGACTTCTTTTTCACAAGCTGGAAATTAGTTTAACCTGAAACTGCTTTTTAGTATAACTCATAAAAAGAAAGGGAAATCAAAGACTATTCTGTTTTTAAAGTCACTTAAGAAGAGGTAATAAATATTTTAGAATTTCTCCAAATCCTTAAATGCAAATAACAAATAATGCTAGCTAAAGAAAAGAAAATAGATTTTCAACACTGAGGACTTTCAGACATTGGAAACATGTTCTTCCCTATATGTGGTTGATAAAAGTCTGCATAACAACAAAAATCTCTCTAAGGAGAAAAGTGTTGGTTTTTTTTTTTTTTTTTTTTCCTGAGGAACCAATACACAACAAATTAGGTCTGAAGATGAAGATGTATTGTTGAGCCCAATTATACTGAAGGCAACCATAAATAAACTCTGTAAGTCTGTCAGATTCAGAGAAGTCTTTGAGGCTGGAGGCAACACAGACATTATTGGCATGAGGTCACAGTGCCAGTTGTTATATTACAAGAATTTAAAAATAATTTTAAAAAATCACAAAATCATAATCCAAATGTTGTTTTCCTTTTATTTTTTCTTTGCCTTATTTTCAGTTTTGTTGACTAGCTGAACTCATAAAATTGAAATAATAGTGAACGACTCACTTGCATATTAGATAGTGAGGCTAAGAATTACTGAAGTATCTCAGGTAAATAATGCAGTAAATACACCAGTGAACATGAACATACTTTCTTTCATATGCATATTGCATTTACATTTACTTCAGTAGAATATTTAAGAATGTCAGTCTAAAATGTATATTATTCTCAAGCAAAGTGTTTGCAATCTTTTCTTCCAACACAAAAATGCTTCCAATGTCTTTCCATAAATTAAAGCTAGGGAAAAAAAATAAATATTCAATTTAGACAGTTGAAACGCGAAAAAAAAAAAAAAAAAAAGGGGGTTTTACTTTCTCAAAAATTATTACTGTTTTTTTTTTCTCTTTCCTTCTTTGAGTAGGGAAAAAGAACATAATGAAAATATTAGCTATGATTCACAGTGTGGCAGGTGCACTCACCCCCAACACAAAGCCTGAAGACTCATGTGCTTAGAGAGCCCTAGAGAGTTCTAGTCAAGCCATACTGTGGCTACTGGGGTCTCCACCCAATGAGCATGCCTAGGAGACCACCTTAACCAATGTGGGGCCTGTCTGACCATATCTGACCACGAGCCCCAGTCTGATTTGGGGTATAAATGGAGCCTGCTGGGAGATCCCTTTGAGCCAGTTTCCCTTGGAGTAGAGGGTTTGGAGTTGGAGACTCTTTCCTTGGGTCAGGACACTGTCCAAGGAAACTCCTTGGGGTTTAGTGTCCTTACCTTAAAGGTTAGTGGTTGTGCATTTGAGTTATCATTCTAAGCTTGGATTTGATTATTTATTGTGGAGTAATTGTTCCCAACTGACATCCTAAGCCCGTAAATAAATTGTGTCCACTGAAGTGTTTGCAGTATAACATTCCTGTTCAATTTGACTGTTATATTTTGATACCATTAAAAACCAGCTTTTAGAAATCATCACTGTCTGTCTTACACTTCTGCAATATACGGGGTTTTTTTTATCTTTAAGTACATTAATTTCAAAGTTTAGAAGTAAAACTACTGATAGTCAAAAGAAACTAGGAAGAAAGCATTATCCTACACATAACGATTACAGCACTGTGCTTTAATGTAAAATAAAAAAGTCTCTTTATAAAACTGCAGTCTTCTGCTTTTGACCACAGAGTTGAAATCAGGCCCACCACATCACCAAAATACTGTAAGCCTTGGTTTACATAATTAAAATTTGAAACACTAATCAGCAATTGCCTTTAATGCACTATATATCTGTAACTTTTGAAGGTCCCTTCCAACCCAAACTGTTCTATGATTCTATGATTTTCTGATCATATTTAGATATTTATGTTAGAATCTTTCCTTTATATACTTTAATAATAAATACTGCCACCATCCCTTTATCAATCGTAATAGTTAAGTTCCCTTTCATCTATGATTGTCCAAATATTTTACATAAAACCATCTTCAAATGCAGTAAAACAGAAAGGCAAGAAAACCGATAGAAAAATGATTTTTCAGTCATATTATTTTAGAAAAAAAAAATCAGTGTCAAAGCAATTCAAATAGGATTAGTCCTGAAGGGTTGAAAACAATCTGTGTTAGAAAAAAAATCTACATCTGAGAACTAAAGATAAATTTAAGGATACAGTTTTCAGAAGAACTTAGAGATAATTTACTTCTTCCATACAAACCTAAGCTAAGAATTTAAACAAAGTCACTAAAAGGACAATTCACATAGTTTTAGTCATTTGCCCCAAAGGGTTGAGTCTCACAAATGTTTTCAGAAGAAATGCAATGAGATTTGGGACAGGTCAGTGACCCTGAAGAATAATTTGCTTTCTAGCATTGCTTTTGCCACATCAAAGCAGAAAGGTCTGTTCCTGCAGACTGAAAGGTGAAAGGTAATGCTAAAAGAAGTGAGACGTGAAAATTAAACCCTTGACTGAGTTTATATATAGAGTGATTTATGTGTACAGTGGGAAATTAATACAGAAGATATGCCAGAAATATACAACAAACACTTTCAAATCCTACCTCAGAAATACAGTATCTGTTATTTCTTGCTATATGCTTGTGAGGACCATCATTTTAACACACTCTGCTAAAGTATATTTTAAGAAATTAGTCTCATGTCACTAAGCAAATAGCATATCTGCCATATCAAAATGGTCCTTATTATACTCCTCACATTTTCTCTTCACATTATTCTCATCATATATACTCGGCTCTAAGATTATTAGTTTGTTGTAATCCATAAAACAGAAATTACTTTAGTTACTTGTAGATGTGCCTGAATTATATTTAAATGCAGTGTATCTAATTCTTACATCTTACAGGACACCCTGTGCAGTGCTATTAAAAATTATTTAACAATGTTGTATCTCATACATAAATTTGGGCAAGTGTCTGTGGAGGGGTCCTTTCCTTTCCTTTCTCCTTTCCTTTCCTTTCCTTTCTCCTTTCCTTTCCTTTCCTTTCTCCTTTCCTTTCCTTTCCTTTCTCCTTTCCTTTCCTTTCCTTTCTCCTTTCCTTTCCTTTCCTTTCTCCTTTCCTTTCCTTTCCTTTCTCCTTTCCTTTCCTTTCCTTTCTCCTTTCCTTTCCTTTCCTTTCTCCTTTCCTTTCCTTTCCTTTCTCCTTTCCTTTCCTTTCCTTTCTCTTCTCTTCTCTTCTCTTCTCTTTTTCTGTTATTTTATTTTATTTTATTTTTCTGTTATTTTATTTTATTTTCTAACCTCTCCGAACCTCTCTGAACCTCTCCTCTCCGAACCTCTCCCCTCCTCTTCAAACCTCTCCAAACCTCTTCTTTTCTCTTCTTTCCTTTTATTTCCTTTTCTTTTTCTCTTTTCTTTTTTTTTTCTCTTTTCTTTTCTTCAAATAGGACAGCTAATCTATGTATAATCCTTTCCTGAAATTAAATTCTGGCATTATATGACAGGATCATATTTGGAATTAACATAAATCTGGGTATAGGCAAACCAAATAATTACTGCAGTCTTCTGATCCATCTTAATGGATCACACTTATTAACAAAGATTTAGATATAAAGCAACCACTACCATTCATTTGGTGAGGATTAATTCACCAAAGACAATACAAAGCACAGTGGCAGTGCATTGACATTGCTAAGTTTTTAGGATGTAGTTCAGCTAACTATTTAAAGGTAGACTTCTTGATAAAGCTGCCATCTTGTAGATAAATTTAATGAAGTTAGGAATAAGTATTTAAGGCATGAAATCTATATACAAGCTATGAATATCTTGATTCAGTTATCTGCAGTGTTTAGTAATATGAAGGCTTTGAAGGTAGGTGATACTGTTTATTGTATTTTGAAGTCTAATTTATGATGAAAAACAGTCTACACATTAATGGCTATTTTATTTGTGGCCTTGTTCTTAGTATGTTACGACTATCCTCTTAAAAAAAAAAAGAAAAATATGTGGTTCGCAATATTTCAGAAATATATTTTTCTAGAGTATGCTGACCTGTTCAAGTTGATTTCAGGAACAATACAGTATATTATCTCATTCAGATAGGAAAAGAAACATACATTTCCTAGAGGACATTTTTTGAAATTGTATTTTATCATCATTTTTGGTAGGTAGTTGTGTGGAATACAAAGGTCTATGTTATCCTGACAAAGAACTTTGGGAAAGTAAATGAAGGCTTCTAAAGTTGGGATGGATCAGTATTTAGAATATTCTTCTCAGACCTCAGAAACATCATTTTAAGGCTTGCTTTATTACAGGCTTCTTCTGATTAGAGATTATCTGGGATTACAAAAATAAATGCTTCTGAATCAATTTTTTTTTTAAATGTAAAAAAAAAATAAATCAGGATTTGTTTTGATTCCATATATATATATACTTTTCTCCATTTGATGGAAAAGAAAAACAATTTACTAACTCCTTAAGGTGTTCTGCAATATTAATATACACAAAACTTAACTATAATCTCTGACAAAAAAAAAATAATAGCTATTTCTGCAAGCTAGTGGACTATATTCAGATCAGCTTATTTGTAAATTAACTAGTTTACTGCTAACATATTTATTTTCCATTAAAACAATTACCCACAATCAGACAGTGGTACCCCACCTGATTTGAAGATCAGTAGTATTTTATTTCCATTCCTACTCTGAGTTTAACATTTCATGTGAATTACATTTCTTTTACATCTAGATTTTTGGAAAATTAAATTGTCTCTTCAAGAAAAAATAAAACAGATACATAAATGCACAAGAATAAACTTTGTTTTTTCCTTATTTAAATGTGTGAACTTCCTTCTTTTGTCATTTTTTAACCACAGAAACAGATAGCTGGAAGCGGGTATAGTAGGCAATGAGTTTCTACAAATACAAAACATAGAATCATAGTACATAATGCATCTGAATACTTCTGTTTCCTCTCTGGATTCAAATTCATAATTATCTTGGGGTAAAAAAATAAAAGAAAAGAAGAAACCAATGTTTGATCTTTCCTTGCAACTTCTCCCTATTTATTAAATGCAATCACCATTTTCAGATTGTGTTTTCTGTGGCTGAAATAGCAGAATTGTTAAGTGTGCTGTTCTGGTTTTGTTAGTGAGGGGGGGGCCTAAGGTGGTAGCTTCTGTAGGAAACTGCTAGAAGTCGCTCCCCTTTGTTTAGTGGACTTGGCCGGGCCTAGGGCGGACCCGCTGCTGGCCAAGGCCGAGCCAATTGGTAGCAGAATGTCCTGTGATAACGCTTCTGCGATAACGTATTTAAGAAGGGGAAAACAGGAAAAAAAAAAAGAAGAAGATGTGAAGCAGCTGAGCCGGGGGCAGAGAGGGGGAGGCGCAGGCCTCATGGGCCTTGCAGGCCTCACCCTCTGGCCTCTCGCCAGGCAGCTGACTGGGCCCAACTCGGCCCAGCTTGGCTCCAAGAAGTGGAGAGGAGATGAGAAGTGAATGAGATGTAAAAAGGATCCTGAGAGGCGTCTGCCAGCCTGTTGTGAGGAACGGCTGCAGACGCCAAGGTCAGTTCAGAAGGAGGGAGAGGAGTAATATGGCTCCTGGCCAAGATTCCTCTGCAACTCATGGTGAAGACCATGGTGGAGCAGGTTGTCCCCCTGCAGCCCATGGAGGTCTACGGAGGAGCAGAGATCCACCTGCAGCCCGTGGAAGACCCCACGCTGGAGCAGGTGGAGGCCTGAAGGAGGCTGTGGCCCGTGGAGGGCCTGCTGGGACAGCTGTTCTAGAGGGACTGCACCCCGTGGAAGAGATGACCCACGCCGGAGCAGTTTCACGAAGGACTGTGGCCCGTGGGTGGGACCCCATGAAGGAGCAGGGGAGGAATGCGAGGAGTTCTTCCCCCGACAATGAAGTAGCAGCGTGAAACAATGCGTGATGAACTGACCGCGCCCCCCATTCCCTTTCCCCCCCTGTGCCGCTTGGGAGGGGAAGGTAGTAGAGATAATGTTAAGCCCGGGAAGAGGGAGGGGTGGGGGGAGGTTATCTTGTTCCCTGTCTCATTCTCCTGCTAATTTTAGTAATAAATGAATAGTTTTCCCCAAGTCAAGTCTGTTTTGCCCGTGACGGTAACTTTAAGGATTTCTCCCCATCCTTATCTCAAACCTTGAGCTGTTTTTCTTATATCATCTCCCCCTATTCTTTTGGAGGGTGGGGGGAGCGAGAGAGAGACTGCGTAGTCTGGTCCTGATCGGGGCTGAACTACGACATGTGCTTACCCTTATTTCTATTGTGAATTACAAAGAAATAAATTATTTATATTAATCTGGTTTATAAATTGCTGAACACTTCTGTTTAAATATTGTGTGTATATTTATATGTAAATATAAGCACTTCTGGTTAAATAGTGTGTGTCTGTTTATATTTATATATAAATATAGATGTATGTATTCACACAATATACACTTTATAATTTAGTTTGGAGATAATAATGAAGTATGAGGTGCAATACATTTTTATATTGACATTCCTTATAACTGGGGTGCTGTAATTGTAGGCAATGAAATAAAATCCTTTTGTGGTGCAGATGTTACCAGATTTTATGGTTTTATTATACGTAAATTAAATTGTACAACTCTGGATTTATCTAAACCACAAACTTGAATTTTTCTATTTTACGTATATTCATTGCACAGGGAATGCTTTATATGCCTAATTACTCATGCTTGTACAGAAATTATCAGCAGGTAAATTTATATTTAGAATTTAAAGTAAGACAGCATGCTTCTGAATCCTCAGACCCAGATACGTAGCCTGGTGGGTAGCAACTGTACAATTCAGTCAGTTCTAAGCACACAGAAACATCCTCCATCTCACCTTGTCCCTGCTTTCTGTGGAGAATAAATCCAAGTTTTTGGTTCGGATGAGATCTGTGATGTCATTAGGTACTGGTAGGGCTTATCGGTAAATTAATAAGTTAGTGAAGACATATCAAAGTCTCAAAATCTTTTTTTTTTCTTCTGGATCACAGATCACTTTGCATCTTATTTAACCAGGGCTTCTTAACATAAAATACATCTTATCTAAGATAAGGACTCTATTCTGCCTGTCTGCCTTTTCTTTTGCTTCCACTTGGAAGCTTTTGATTGCAAAAATTTAGATCATAGATATCTAGAAAATATTTATCTCAGAAGTATAAAAAATCAAAGAATTTGAAACATTAAAAATTATCTTTTCAGTAAGAAAATTGACAGCTCTGGAAATAATTTCCTATTAGACAGAAATTAATAACATCTTACTAGCTTTAGCCAAAGATCCATCTAGATCAATCATGGATTGACAAGGGAAGAGCATAAGCACACCGAAAAAAACAGAACAATTAATCCATAAATACCTTTCCCGCTTTCAACAGTTTGCAGTATAAGGACTCCATAAACTAAAAGTATCTTTGTATTTAATAGACCTCAGTGAATTTCTCCTGATTTCCCAGAATCTTTTTTTTTTTATATCCATGTCAAATTTTAGTCTTCACAATACTGTGGCTAGGATATTAACGAATTGATTTTGTCCTGTATTGACAAGCATAGCCTTTTTTTTTTCTGTTCCGAAACTTCCAGTTGCCAGTTACCTCTAAAACCTAATTTCATTTCTTGGGAGTGCCACTCTGCTGTAATAATTTTCACCTGATTTTGTTATTCTGAACAGCTTTAATCATCTTAACAAAAGAGAGGGGAAAAAAGAAACAACAGGAACTGGTATAGATGACAAGAGAAGTGAGGAGAGGAAATGTGAAGAGAATATGAGAGGCATCTGCCTGAGCCCAATTGTGAGGAATTGCTTGTGAGAGGAACAGTTGTGGATGCCAAAGTCAGGAAAAAGGAGGGAGAGAAGTAAAATTGCTCCTGGCAGGGATTCCCCTGCAGTCGGTGTTGCAGCCCATGGTGAGGCAGGCTGTCCCCCTGCAGCCCACACAGGAGCAGAGATCCACCTGCAGCGTGTAGAGGACCCCACTCTGGGGCAGGCAGATTCCTGAAGGAGGTTGTGGTCCATGGAGGGCCCGCACTGGGGAAGTCTGCTCCTAAGGGACTGCACCCTGTGGAAAAGGACCTGCACTGGAGCAGTGCATGAAGGACTGCAGCCCATTTGAGGGACTCCACGCTGGAGCAGGGGAGTAATGTGAGGAGTTCTCCCCCTAAGGAGGAAGGAACAGCGGAAAACAACGTATAGTGAACTGACTGCAACCCCCATTCCCTATTCCGCCTTGTGCCACTCAGAGAGAAGGGGAGATCATTTGACATTAAGTTAAGCGTAGGAAGAGGGCAGGGGTGGGGGCAAGTTGTTTTTGTTCTTTCTTGTTATGCTGCTGTGGTTTTATTAATAATAAATTAAAATAGTTTTTCTCAAATCGAGTTTGTTTTGCCTGTAACAGTAACTTGAATGATCTCTCCCTGTTCTTATCTCAAACCTCAAGTTTGTTTTTGTTTTTTTTTTTATATTAACTCTTCCCCATTCCCTTGGAGAGTGGGAAGAGTGAGTGAGAGGCTGTGTAGCTTGGTCCTGAGTAGAGCTAAACTAAGACAGTCTTTCAGTCAGTCATGTATTTGATTAGATAAATATTCTGAATTGTGGAGACGCACAAAGCCATCTCAGTTATAAAATAGCTTTGGTCAAATACTCCTTAAGGTGAATAATCAGCAAGCACTCATGTCTGTTCTTGAGGTGCCTGATATTTGCTCTTGTGACAAGTATAACATTTATAACAAAATATTTGTCACGATAGAGTTACTAACAATAGTTATTACAGTTTCAACAGGAGAGAAGAAAGGCTCCATTTTGACTTGTGCTGACTGCAGAGTAATTGTCTTGAGTAATCTGCATGAAAGTACAAGGGACTCTGTACCCTGCATGGCAGCAGTAACAAGCTTCAATTCTGATGCTGTAGGGATGTTCTCTCTTCAATATTTTTTTTTCTCTATCTATTCTAGATATGCCAAGGAAGCCATAAGAAACTTGATTTGATAGTTTAACGTAGGCATTCAAATGATTATTTATTACTGTAAACTTAGGGTGTTTTATTGCTACTGATTTATAGTATGTTCATGATAAACTACTAGTATTGAAACATATCACGTGTAGAATGGAACAGTGGGTAGGAAAAGGTAGGGTTTTTTTTTTTCTCCTTTCAGATCTTGATTCTTGCTGTTTTGAAACATCATGACTTCATGAACTCCACAGGAAGGGTATCTCATGTAGAAAATAATTTTGTTATCTAAGGAATAGTGAACAGACAAAAATTGCTGTTGCACATTAGGTTAGGAGAAGGCGTTACTAATCTAAGGACAACACAAAAAAAAAGTCCCAGGTGCTTATCAACAAATTCAATTACACTAACAAAAAATGGCTTACAGACGCAAAGCTAAGAGGGAAATTATATTACTCAGGTCTTTTTTTTTCATAGTTGTCTTTTCATGGATCTTTACCTGGATTTGATGAGATAGGAGTAAAAGGAAACATCAAATATTCATAGGCAGACCACATATATTAAAAATAATGAAACAACTCTGCATATAGTAGCTTACCCAGCAGATTGTCACAGCATGCACTCTCATTAGGATGCTAGCTTGAAGCTTAGATTCCTGGCATAAGGTAAAAATGGAATATCCAGGTGATGGAGGCTAGACACAGGTATTTATCATTATACTAAACTGTTTTTCGAAGAACTGTGAAGTCTATAGATCTTTTGTAATACATATGTACAGATAGTTATTTTAGACTGTTTTCAGACACACTTTTTGAGTCTTGTTTAAACTGACTGTTGATTTGCACTCTGTGTTAAAATAAAGATGAGTTTTGGAGGTAGCAGAAAAAGATAGGGAAAGTTGAACATTTTGGGAATTATTGTCATACCAATTTGCATGTATTTGAGTTAATTTCTACCCTGCTGGGGCAACAGTGGCTCTTTGTATCACTTATTTTTTTTTCCTCCTGGAAAAGCCAATTTCTAAAACTATACCACAATTATACAACGTGTGCAAAATAATAAACCTGTTAGTTATGTTAAAAAATGAAGCTGATAGCTATGAGAGAGAGATGGAGGGAAGGAGAAGGGAGAAAGAGGAAGGAAGGAAAAAAAAAAAGAAAGAAAAAAGAGAGAGAAAAAGGGAAAGAAAGCAAGCCAACAAAAGAATGAAAGGACAAATACAGGAGTCTGGCTCTCACCAGCTGAAGCCTAAGACACGATAAATGGTGCCTTACATGGAGCCCATTTCTTATAGCATGATGACATTTCTTATTTCAGATGCTTCATACCATTACTGCGAAGAAACCTGTCCCTATATCCACTGAAAATGAATTTCTGTGTACTGCCTGATCCTCACCATGGCGGGTGACAGATGTCCTGACAGCAAGAGTAGCCTAGAGAACCTATTAAGAATATCATGTGAGGAAAAAAAGGGGAACTAAAAAACAAAGAAACAACAAAAAAAGCAACTAGATGGACTGTGAAAAAGAACAAACAAACAAACAAAACCCCAAAACATTCTTTTTTTTTCAGAGGATTCAATGCAATATTTTTTTTCCAGTAGAGTTTTTGCTTAAAAGCCCTGTCTGATAAACATTGCTCTGTCAAAAATATTACATGAATAGACTCTAATGAAGCATTTGAACCTCTTTAAATTGTGATACATTGTCACTGAATCCATGACAAGTCAGCACCATAGATCCCATGTGAGAGAATTTGTATTATTAAATCTCTTAACTGCCACTTGAGTACCTCATGTTTACTGTATGTTTAATTTTTATTATTGGTTGGGTTTTTAGTTTGTTTTGTACAAACATTCCATGCAGTAACAAGATATAAACTATGCCTTGCAAATAAACATCTACCTGACTGGTGTCTTCTGAAGTCAGTTTCTATTCTTATTCCCCAGATGAGCAAAGTAAGCATAGATTCATCCTGTTACAAAACAAACAAACCCCATAGAACTTCTGCACATTCACTTAATAAATTAATTATGTGTGCTCAGTTTTGCTTTTAGAATAATCAGGTGATGTTTAGCATTTTGCAGAGGAATGGGAAGTGTATCTGTGGGTAACAGTTTTAAAAGTTGCTCTATCAACATGCTTGTAATGGAAGTCATTTATGTTTTTTTTGACAAAATAAATGGATTTATCTTGCTCTGGGAGTTTGTGATTTTTTTTTTTCTTCGAATGGTGTAGTATATGACATTTGTTCTAATTGTTTGCTCACAATAAATGTGTTCTGGTTTTTTTTTTTAAAGACTATGGATGGACAGCAGAGAGAAAGGTTTCCTGTTTGTCTTTTCCTGTTGCTTTCTGGGTCAGGTAGAAGTGCCTGCAAAGGACAGAACTTTATACCTTTATTGGAAGTTGTCACGAACCGATAAAGGTCCGGTCGTGAGAGGTACGAATTTCTCGGTTACAGAATTAAGACACAACGGTGTCATACGCATATGTTGGTTCTTTATTTCATTCACACACAAAGGGTAAGGGGGGGGCGGGGAGAAAGAGAAAGAGGAAGAGAGAAAAAGAGGGGAGAAAATACCACCACGGAGAGTCAGCGTCCTGAAAGTCCGTTGTACAGAGTGGGTGGGGTGGGTGCCTCAAAAGGATGACGATGCCCCCATGGAGAATCGGCGTCCCGAAGGTCCGTCTGAGTGGGGTGGGGGTCCACACACACACACACCGGGGTTCATGCGGCGACCCTTTTTGTAGTCCTTTGTAGGTCAGGTGCTTCCTGCCTGTGGTTTAGCTTGTGATTGCTGCATCCTGTTGATCTGTCTCTGTGGTGGTATGTGTTAGCTCTCTGCAAATGCAAGGCCCGCTTGTCCTTTGTAAGCTGTGCGGTTACCTGAAGCATGTTGTTACCTGATTGCTAGTAAGACGGTGTCCACAAAGTCATTTTGCATCCCCCAGAGCTGGCCTCCATTGTGCAGTCACTTGGCAGTGCTGTGCGTGCTTAGTACCGTCCAGGGCCTGAGCTCATGCACAGGGTTTGGCTCTATTCTGGGGGAAGGGTACAAAACAAGATACCCCATTTTGCAGTTCTTGGAGTTATTAGGCACATGTTGCAGCTTCAGCTACAAAACAGGATATTTGTCTAGACATTCCCTCACAGTTGTTGAAGTTTTTTAGCATTGTGGTTTGTCAGTTCTCTCTATCATTTAGCGATGTTGAGACATTAATTAACCTTTTCAGTCTCTGACACCACCCCGTGGCTCAACATCGCTCACCAAGGTTGGAGGGGGGAAAGGGGGAAAGAAAAAGAAGAGGAGAAAAGGTGGGGGGAGAAAGGGTGAGGGGACTTAATTACAAGTATTCTTATATGCGTGATTACAAAGTAGATTCCTATTGTTGTATGATACGTTGAGGGGTTTCTTCATTTTTAACATGGACCACCCCAAGGTAACATACCTCAATCCAATTCACATATAGCATTGTGTTGGTATGATGTTCACTGATCCAATGATGTCAAATAATCTATTCAAAATTACAGATATAACACAAATAAAAAATTAATAGGTTAACAATAAGTATATTAATCATTAAAAACATAGATTTAGATATCAATATAATGACCATATTTCTTCCCACCCCGTGAGTCCCAATGTTTTCAGGTCTGCCTTCAAATTGGGGGGGGGGTAAACATGGGTGTTTTTTTGTTTTTGGTGGTTTTTTTTTTTTTTTTGGGGGGTATCAATTGGAAACAATTTCTTTTTGACATTTATCATTTCATCATGGTTGAGATAGGCTTCACAGAGGCCGGACAGTGTTTTTTCCCAAAGATGGGGTAACTGCGCCTGCGCCAGGTTGGAATTGTGGCTTTGAAGGCAAGCCGGACTACCACCCAGGATTCCCGCTTCAATGTTAACGTTCTCTGGAAGAGGGAACTGGGTATACGAGTTCCCAGGTCTCTTTCCAGATCTTTCCAAGGGAGGGACTGCGCGTGCGCAATCCCAGACTTGGAATTTATAAAAGGGGCAACCACGAGGTGCCACGCATACTCGCACCACCTGAGCAGCAGGAGTCACTATCTCTAGCATTTATTTTCAAGATACCTATGAATCTGCCAGTGGTAATGTTCTCTCCTTTCTTTTATTCCTTTATTTTTCCTGTTGCTTGGCTATGGTGGTGTAATGTCTTTTTTATTATTAGAATGTCACTATTCAGCCACCACTAGATGATGCAGAGGAAGGGCCCAGTCAAGCATCTGATCACGTGAGGCGATCAGTGAGGTTGGTATCATTAATCTCAAGGGGTCCCCTTTTTTTTTTTTTTTTTTTTTTTAACTTTCGTGGTTGTTAAGGATTTCTTTTTGTTGTTGTATCATTTCTAGCTTTGTGAGACCTGCTGCGGGGGCAGAGGGAGAGAGAGTTGGCACTGCCCGTCGCGAAGATGTTGAAGAGATTGATTGGGGGTGTCTGCGGGTGTTATTTTGTTTGTTGTTAGGGATTGCAATTTTCGGTGCTTTCTTTATGTTAGGCTATTTGCTTTACTGTTACTACTATGACTGCTGTGAATAAGCTGTTTCTACAGTTTTTGTTTGTCTCTGTTTGTTGTTAGTTCTTGTTAATCTTGTTTATATACGTTCTACAATAAAGTTAAGTTTTGCAGTTCATCATGAGTCTCCTTTTCCACATCTATAGTGGATTCATAAGCAAAGGCGGGAAGCGGGGGTTGGGAGCGGAAGCTACCATGCGGTTTAGCTGACAAAAAAAAGTAGCAAAGTTATATGATTCTAACAGTTATGTGTTCAGCTTGCCTTACAAATCTGATATGTTTAACCCCATCGGGTGAAGTCACAGTGATCGCTTGCATACAAGTCACTACGCTTTGGATTAATTGAATTAGGCATGGTATAATACAAGGCAAAAACAATAAGGCTGCTAACCCACATAGTGAATAAAATAAAAGTCGTTTTATCCATGGTGTTCCTGGTAGCCAGGACCACAAATCACTATCCCAGCCATCCCAGCCATTCCATGTTTGAGTGGGGACATGGGCTAGTTTTCTAATGTCTGTGGTAAGTTGTAAAACCACTTCACCTACATCACTGATTTTTAGACAACAATTAGAAATGTTTAGCTTCCCACATACTCCTCCCTCTTCAGCCAACAAATAATCCAAAACCATGCGGTGTTGCAGGATCGCAGTGCGCACCTCTCGAGATTGTTGATTCAAGAGATTTCAATCTCGATAGCTTGCTTATTGCGTGCAACACCATTGTCACCCAAATTGTCATAGAGTCTCACTCCTAGTTGGGGACTTTCTGCTTCAGGGAGCAGGAAACTAAAAAAAGTGTTGTTAATTGAGAGAAAAAACAGTGTTTAGGGACATCTTCACTGATGAATTTTATCGCTTCCTCTGTAGGCGTGTCGGGTTCTGGTCTGGTGCTCTCCTCCTCCTGAAAACGAGACAGAACAGAACTCGCTTCTCGGATGAGAGAAAGAGGAAGGAAAAAAAAAAAGAAAAAGCAAATGCGTGGCAGGGCGGGGCGGGGAGGGGGGAAGGGGGTTTCTGCTTGCTTAGGAGGCCTAAAATGAAGGAACTATCCATCGAGTGTTAATTTTATGTTCCTTCCCCCAGGCATCGGTTGCTTTCCATGCATATTTATTGAGCGGTTCACTCAGAGCCAGGGGAACCTGTCCTATGGTGGGCATGTCCACCAGCACAGGCTGGCCTGGAAAATGGTGAGGAGTCTCTCCTTGTGGTGGATTGCCTGTCTCCGGGACCAAAGATGGGGGCTTAGGGCAAAAGGCAGTCAAACGGGGGCAACCATTCACTCCCCAACGGTCATTCACTCTGGTAACTGCATCCCATAGCCTACTCATCCAGTTTGGGTTATATGGTTTCAGAAATCATTTTAACAGACCATTTGTTCGCTCTACTATTCCATTGGCTTGTGGGTAGTACGGTGTATGAAATACCCACTGAATTCCTTCTTCCTGTGCCCATTCCTGTACAATGTGGGCAGAAAAATGTGTTCCATTGTCTGACTGTATTGTTTGAGGTTTGGGAAGGGTACTAAACCACATCTTTAAAGCTTTTATTGTATTTTCTCCAGTTGCCCGAGAAAAGACTTCTGCTTGTACCAATCCTGAAATCACTTCAACTCCTACTAACACATATTGTTTCCCTTCAGATTTGCGGAAGGGACCAATGTAATCTATCTGCCATGTCTCCCAAAGTGTCTTTCTCTCTCTGAGATGCAGGGGTGTATCTTCCATGGGGCGGTTTTCTAATCGACTGCGACACTGAGGGCACGCTGAGATACAAGTGCGACATAGCTCCCGAGTAATGGGCCGCCCCCGGGCTGATGCTTCTTTGTACAAGTCCTGCGTCCCTGTATGTCCACGTCTTACATGTAACCACTCCAATAGTCTCGCCCAGTCCTCTCCTACTGTCTGAAGAGATGCTAGCCTAGTTAATTCATCAGCCTTGTTTTTCCACTGACTGGTAGATGTGTTGTCATTCTCAAAATCTATTAGAGGTGATGCAGTGGGGCTTGGGAGAGGCGTGGCAGGTTGGGGCTTTTCCTCTCTTTGTCTCTCGCGTCCCCATCCCTTCACTAACAACTCTAACTTTGTGGTGGGGAGGCCATCCATCAAGTCCTTTGGAATTCCTAGACTCCTTCCTAATCGCCACCAGTCCTGCCGATTAAGAATTTGCTTTTGTCTCTGATTATTAGGCTGAGGTAAATTTCTCTTTTGGTTTGGCAGTACCTTTTGCGGCGAGAACATCTCTGTCATTCTCACAGCTTTCGATTCCGTTTTCTGCTGTGGACCCCCTACGGGGCCGTATTTTCTCCCATAATTTATTAACTCATGGGCCACCTCCCCCCATGTCCACACCTTCCTACCATCTCTTGTTCGATCGGGGGTTACTGCCATCTCCAAAGCGGAGGTGATTCTGTCTGTCTCAGGGATATTTTGAATCCTCCCTTGTAATTGAATACCTATGGGTTTAAGTGAGTCAGGGAGTCCGCGAATTAAAGGTGTCATCCTTTCTGGGTCTACAGGCAACATCATCGGCGAACTCACATGGGGTTTCAGTTCCCGATCATACATCATTTGTAAACAAGCTGCCTTTTGAACATTCTCTACGAGGTGATCCACAGACCCAGCAATGGCAAGTGGATCTCCCCTCTCCAGGGGATTCAAACCTCCTGCCCAATATGCCGCTCGCTGTGTTAAAGTCCAGGGTGCCCGGTTATCTCCTGTAGTTAAGAATACTCCCAGACCCCAATAACCTTCTGCTTCCTTCTCCGACAACATTATTCCGTCTCCCCCTGATAGGGAGACCCTCCACACATATTCAGTCTCTGTCTCCTTCGGAGACCTGGAGTATTCCTTCTTTAATTTTGCCAATTCAGTGGCAGAATAGGGTGTTTCCTTAGTTACAATCTGCGGTTCACCATCAGCCCTGTCATAAAGATACTCTGTTTTGACCAGGGGACACACATGGGGAAACTCCCCTACAGTCTCCTTAGCTCTTTCCAAGTCCCTTTGCGGGTATATCTGCCTTATTTCCTTCTCTGCTTCTACCAGACAACCCTTCTCTTCCAATAACCGATTGCGCAACTCTTCTTTTAACAAAACATTCTGTTGACGTTCCTTTTCCAACAAAGCTCTATTCTCTTCAAGTTGTTTTTGTAAAGACTGAACAGCCACCTGCAGAGCATCGAGGGCCGCATCAGCCTGACTGAGTCTCTGCCTACGATCCTCGATTGCTGCTGCTAAGCTCGCCCCTAATACGGCGCAAATTAAACCTTTACCCTTTCCAGGTCTTGCCCTTGCCTCTTTTCGCAGGACAGTTATCCTGTCAACAACACTCTGAGGCTGAAACCAATGGTCTTTAGCCCACAATTGCCCTTGAATTGAAGGGCGCAAACGATGTGTTTCTAAAAAGGTAAACAACTTCTCGATTTCTCCCTCAGATGAGGGGACAGAATCATGAGCGGTTTCTTTCATTATGCACAACTGAAAGGGGAACAACGTCTTGAGGGGGAATTACACCTTACTCCACAATTTCCCCTTTGTTGTTACCCTCAAGAGGCTACACCTTACCACAACACAACACAAATTTCTCAACAAGTTGCCTCGTCAGAGGCTGGCAACTGAATGCCCCTCGGTCTACACCGACAAGTTTCACAACAATTTGCCTCGTCAGAGGCTGGCAGCTGAATGCCCCTCGGTTTACACCGACAAATTTCACAAGAAGGTATCAGAGCGTCTCACTCATTCCCAGATTCCGTTCGCCACAATGCGCTTCTGTCTCCGAGAATCCTGCCGACTACGCCAATTAAATGTCACGAACTGATAAAGGTCCGGTCGTGAGAGGTACGAATTTCTCGGTTACAGAATTAAGACACAACGGTGTCATACGCATATGTTGGTTCTTTATTTCATTCACACACAAAGGGTAAGGGGGGGGGGGAGAAAGAGAAAGAGGAAGAGAGAAAAAGAGGGGAGAAAATACCACCACGGAGAGTCAGCGTCCTGAAAGTCCGTTGTACAGAGTGGGTGGGGTGGGTGCCTCAAAAGGATGACGATGCCCCCACGGAGAATCGGCGTCCCGAAGGTCCGTCTGAGTGGGGTGGGGGTCCACACACACACACACCGGGGTTCATGCGGCGACCCTTTTTGTAGTCCTTTGTAGGTCAGGTGCTTCCTGCCTGTGGTTTAGCTTGTGATTGCTGCATCCTGTTGATCTGTCTCTGTGGTGGTATGTGTTAGCTCTCTGCAAATGCAAGGCCCGCTTGTCCTTTGTAAGCCGTGCGGTTACCTGAAGCATGTTGTTACCTGATTGCTAGTAAGACGGTGTCCACAAAGTCATTTTGCGTCCCCCAGAGCTGGCCTCCATTGTGCAGTCACTTGGCAGTGCTGTGCATGCTTAGTACCGTCCAGGGCCTGAGCTCATGCACAGGGTTTGGCTCTAATCTGGGGGAAGGGTACAAAACAAGATACCCCATTTTGCAGTTCTTGGAGTTATTAGGCACATGTTGCAGCTTCAGCTACAAAACAGGATATTTGTCTAGACATTCCCTCACAGTTGTTGAAGTTTTTTAGCATTGTGGTTTGTCAGTTCTCTCTATCATTTAGCGATGTTGAGACATTAATTAACATTTTCAGTCTCTGACAGAAGTAAAGAAGTATTTTCAGGGTGGTACAGAGAGGCACAGCAGGAATTTATCAGTAAGAAAATACACAGACAAGTCCTTTCCTGGAAAAACTTTGATTGTAGTGTGCAAGGTATATTGAAAAATCACAAAGCCAACTTAAATGGTTTTAGAGTAAGACTGGAAGAAAATATTCAGCATGGCAGGACACAGTAGGCAGAGCAGAGATTTGTCAATAAACTCTTTAATCCTCATATTGTCTTATATGAATTTTCTCATTGCCCTACTTTGTGTTCAAATAAATCCTAGCATTAGGAGGTCAAAGGTCTTTCTGATGCTTGTGTAGTGAATGTTTATTAGCCTTTTAGCTCAGATCATAGGTTGCCCTTTAAAGCAAATTTTCCAATATTTCCACTTGCTATATTCAGTCAACATCATAAATCAGTCTTAGAGAACATAAAGAGGATCTATGTTGGATAAAACCTAAGAAAAAGATGCTCTGTTGGAGTGCTCTTAATGTACTCTTTTGTTAATTACCAGATTGTCTGTGGCATACACCTAGAATTACCACATCACAAAAAAAAAGTTTATCATGTGGAAACTGGGTCATAAAAATCAATTATTTCTCCCAACACATTCACTCCTATTGGGACATACATTGGCTAACATCCTGGCTTGTATCAGAAATAGTGTGGCCAGCAGGACTAGGGAAGTGACCATTCCCCTGTACGCAGCACTGATGAGGCCTCACCTGGAATACTGTGGTCCCTCACTACAAGAAAGACATTGAGGTGGTGGAGTGTATCCAAAGAAGAGCAACAAAGCTGGTGAAGGATCCAGAGAACAAGTTTTATGAGGAGCAGCCAAGAGAACTGGGGTTTTTCAGTCTGGAGAAAAGGAGGCTGAAGGGAGACCTTATCTCTCTCAATAACTACCTGAAAGGAGGTTTTTAGGGAGGTGAGTGTCAGTCTCTTTTCCCAGGTAACACGTGATAGGATGAGAGGAAATGGCCTCAAGTTGCACTAGGGGAGGCTTAGATTGAATGCTAGGGAAAAATTTCTTCACCAGAAGGGTTGTCAAGCATTGAAACAGGCTGCCCAGGGAAGTGGTGGAGTCACCCCCTCTGGAGGTATTTAAAAGATGTGTAGATGTGGTGCTTATGGACATGGTTTGGTGGTGGACCTGGTAGTGTTAGGTTTGAACATTTGTTTTGAACGTTTGTCATCATTCAGCAGATATTTTTCCCAGTAATAAAACAGGGCAAACCAGTTTCAGACTCTACACTACACCAATCTATTTTTTGCCCCAGCTGTACATCCTAACCTATGTTATAAATACAATTGTGCGTTTTCAGATTATATATAATAGGAAGGATTTTCCTATTCACTTCTATATATGGATATACATATATTTGCATGAGCAGTGAAAGGTCAGGGAGAAGTGGTGAGCTGGAGGGAAGAGATGAGTAGAAGCTAATTAAGCTCAATTTTGTGTTGTGAGATAGAGTAGTTCATAAGTAGTACTAAAATGAATGTAAACACTGAGCTAGTGAAAAAAAAGTTTCTGGAAATGCTTATATGTTCAGTTCCATAATTCTAGCATTCTAGCCACAGAGACATGTAACCAATTTTTTTATTGTTTTTTTGTTTGGTTTTTTTTTTTTTTCTACCACAAAAATAACTTTCAGAACTTTAGCCCAGCCTTTCCTTTGAAAAAAATACCTACAAACCTCTGTTTAATGTTAAGATGCATAGTCTCCGTGCTATGATTTAAATTAGTATTAATGCTTTTACCTAGAGGACAGTTTCTGAAAAAGGATGCCACATTCCTCTAATACACTGGTAAAATACCACAAACATACCAGGGCTTGATGAAATAAATTAGGATTTTATGCTAGACTGTGTAAATTAACTTACTATTTGTCAATACCATTTCATACAAAAAGAAACAATCTTCAAGTAAGTAATAAAGCTGACCTAATTTTGATGCAAGAAAATCTATCACAAGGATTTATAGTGCCGCTATGTTTCAATCATCTCAGGAGTTAGTAATTTATAATCTTTTGATCTACTGAAACCAGTCTGGCACAGAAGAAAACAAGAACCGCAGGGTACAAAAGTACTCCTTGTAGGAATTAAAATAATAAAGAAAATACATCATAGAGCTTTATTAAATATTGTAATAAAAATCTTAGGAAAGGGTAAAGACAATTCCCAAGGGTAGCACAATCTGCTCTAGTAGAAAACAAAACAAAACAAATATTGATTTATGTTTAAAGCTCAAAACTTCTGTGTTTACAGAAAGGAAAAAAATATGGTAAGATCTAGAGTTTCATAAATAGGCACCTTGAGCACCACATTTAGTTTATAAGTTGTGCTGCTATAAAAACTATTATTAATTCTTAAGCTGTTCATAATGTAAATTAAGGATTTATAGCTGCATTTCTGAGGGTATATCTGCATTGTATCCAAATGGTGTATATTTACACTACTCACAGCTTCCCTAGATTAGACTACCTGCATGCTACTACTTGAGATATTCCGTATATGAGAATCATAGAATAGAATTATAGAATATTTTGGGTTGGAAGGGACCTTTAAAGGTCATTTAAACCAAATCCCCTACAAGGAGCAGGGATATCTCCAATTAGATCAGGTTGCTCAGAGCCCTATCCAGCCTGGCCTTGAATGTTTCCAGGGATAGAGGATCTACTACCTCTCTGAGCCACCTGTTCCAGTGTTCCACTACCCTCACTGTAAACATTTTTTTTCCGTATGTCCAGTCTAAATCTACCTCCCTCTGTTTTAAAGACATTACCCCTCATCCTATGACAACAGGCCCTGCTAAAGAGCTTATTCCTGTCTTTATTATAAACCCCCTTTAGGTACTGGAAGACTACTATAAGGTCTCCCCAGAGCCTTCTCTTCTCCAGGCTGAACAGCCTCAATTCTCTCAGCCTGTCCTCACAGGAGAGATACTCCATTCCTCTGATCATCTTCCTTACATCCTCTGGACTCACTCCAACTGGTCTACATCCTTCTTATGTTGGATGTTCCAGAGCTGGATGCAGTACTCCAGGTGGGGTCTCATGAGATTAGACTAGAGGTGGAGAATCACCACCCTCAACCTGCTGGCCACGCTCCTTTTGATGCAGCCCAGGATGTGGATTGCTTTCTGGGCTGCAGTCGCACATTGCTGGCTCATGTTGAGCTTTTTGTCCACCAGTACCCCCAAGTCCTTCTCCTCAGGGCTGCTTTCAATCCATTCTCCGCCCAGCCTGTACTTGTGCTTAGGATTGCCCCAACCCACGTGCAGGACCTTTCACTTGGCCTGGTTGAACTTCATTTTGAAGCGCAAAACCTCAGGTTTCCTGATGCACTGGATTTTATCCAAGTTTACATTGTATTTAGTGCAAACAAAAGATTTCATGATTTTAAGTAGCTAAGATGCAATACTTTGTGTTTTCCTTCTGAAATAAACTGTTCTGTATAACATATCTGATACCTTAATGAACTTAGAACAGTCTAAAAATAGGGATTTGTCTTGTTGTTCTGATATAGGAAAATAAAGACACCTGCCTGTTGTGTACATGACTTCAGATATCCCTTCCTTTTGATTGTATTGTCTACACTTACCACATTCATCTGTCTAGGACTTGAACAATTACCAACCATTTCTGTTAGCTTCAATCAGCACAGAACACCAACATTTTTAAAAAGGACAGTGTCTATGATAACATGAAGGCAAAATACTTTTAGGTTATATAAGGAGAGAGAATTGAGGGTTTTCTGTCATCAGATAGTATCTAGATTACTTTAACATGGTATTTAAAAGTCACAACACCATACTAATATAATGCAAACTGTTCATATAATTGCATTTTGACTTCTCTTAGGAATCTCTATTAGCCTGTAGAGAGCCGCAACAGGAGTGTGTCTGTAGAGTGAAAATAGTGATGTTTTGGGCCTGCAACCTGTATAATGATATTTTAAGGATTTACTTTAGGCAAACCCATTGATTTAGCATTACCTAATTTGCTGGGAAAAAAAAAAAAACAAAAAAAATCAAACCAAAACAAACAAAAAAAACCAAACAAACCAAAAAACAATCACTACCTGGAAATCTTATAAAGTAAAGAGAAGTAGCAAGTTATGGCAAAGGTATTGTAATGACCTTATTTTAAAATATATCAGATCACCTTAAACTCTGTAAATTCTGGCCTCAGGACTGTCCTGGAGTGCTTAGTAGCTTACAGAGGATACAGAGACATGCCTCAGTTTGATTAACTAGCTGGGTGAAGAGAATGGAAAAAATTATGAAGTCATCATTTAACTGTATAGTTCCTGTATACATCTCAGCCTTAGATGAACGTGACATGTTTGTGCTCTATTTTCTTCCTGAGATGACACTGATTAGTTTCATTTTTTTTTATTTTTCTTTTAAATAAGAATGTACATACAGTGAAAAATATTTGTAAAAGCAGTCTCGTAAGGGCAAACAGAATGACGAGTGAATATAAATTCTAGCACCAGAATAAACTTCAGCCATTTTGAAATGTATTTCTTCTAGTTGTGTTTTGCTTTTGGGGTATTTTTTTTTAAGTCCTCTACTTTTCAGAATTATGCCAAGCAAATCCTCCTGCTGTCTTTCAAATCTGGCATCCCTCTAACAGTATTTCTCTCCAAATACTTGCTGCATTGCACAAGTGTTTGATGGTACGTCTGGGCACAAATACGTCACTCTGGCCCTGCCATAGCCACAGGTCCTCCATAACCTGTGCATGTTCTCCACACAGTGTGCTTTCTTATTGTCTCAGTAAGATGCTGAGAAACTGTCTTTCCCAGTAGCTGAACTTAGCACAGTAAATGAGCAGAGTACTCATACCATTGCTGTGGGATCACTGGAGGTCAATTAGTCGATTCATGCTTATCTTTCTTCTCTTTCTTTTGTGACCTTCACTCATTTTATGAAAGATTCTTGTTGCTCTTCTTAAAAGTACATAGGGCAGATGGTACATCTATTTGTAATGACTTGTTGGCAATATGCAGGATGAAGAGCAAATGAACAGGCACCTGAGGACAAATTTCAAGACAAATGAAAGGCAATTGAGGCTGATCTGGGTTCATTAGGTCTAAACAAATTGCAAAAAGAAGATAAAAGTTACTTCCAAATAGCAAATATCCACTTTCCAGTCAATTATTCCTATCCATATACTGATAATCTGGTTTATTTTAGGGATAAGAATTTTTTAAAAAATCAAATAATCTAAAGAAGAGCATTGCCTGATTTCATAATATTGCCATTATTGTGAAATATTTGCTATCTGTCAGTCATAGTTACTGTTTTCCTCCTTTTCTGGAGAATGATAGCATCCAGTTTGTAACAGTGGTGGAGTTCCCACCATTGTCTCCCTGCTACATCTTATCAATGTCAGAAATATTGAGTGTGATGCTTTTTTTTTTTTTTTTCCTCTTGCAGGAATTCTACAATACTTGTCTAGAACGATATAATATAGTGTTCCATTTCTAAATAGTTAAGTTAGTCATGCCTAGCCGTACATCTATCAAAGCTAATTTCTCTTAAACAAGTACTTTTGCCTAATGTGCATAACTAGGTCAGCTAAATTCTACAGTGTAGGGCCAATTCCTAACTTAAATATTCTAGTATCACTCTGGTTGATATAATTGAAACTGGCACACACATGTCATTCAGCATGGCAGAAATTTTCTTACTTTCTAATTCTGCAGTTGGGAGAGCAAAAATTTTAATGTCTAACGGTATGTATAGACAAGTACATTCAATAGAAAATATTTGCCTTTAAAAAAAAAAAAAGGCTGCCTTTTTATTTGTTGCTATGGAATGATTATTTAACTTCATTCCCTGGTGGTCCATTCTTCCTTCCTCTTTTAGAGGCTAACTTCCTACATCACAATTGTAACATTTTTGTAGCAGAAGTACTAAACGATGCTTTTCAAATTACAGTAATAGACTGTATCCACCAATGTGCTTTATTTCTTGTTAACAAAATTGAAATGATAATAAAGAGTATTGCATGACTGATTTTATTGCTTTCCAAAACTCATTATACCAACTAATGTACATATGAAAATATCTCCTTTAAGTTATTCTGAGCTATTTTGTTATGCATCTAAACCAGATCCAATGTTTTGGATATCAGTAGATGCAATGTATTAGCCATAAATCAAAACTTAATTTATCTTCATATCCTGAAAGGAGTGAAAACAATTATTATGCAGAGAATAGATTTACAGACTTATTCATTATTCAGAGTGCATACTCTTGTTCCACAGGTTAACATTTGCTGTGTAAGGGAAGACCAGTGACTTTCATTTAAACTCATATTTTACTCAAACTCTAATCAAGATAATCTTTCTGCTTTTGTGGCTTTAAATGTTTTCTGTACCAGTACAATATTTTTTCATAGTCAGTTACTGAAAAAAAAAAAAGAATAAAAATGCTTTAAGACAGAGAGACTGACACTAGTGGGTACTCTTTATCCATGGTAATTCTGAAAACAATTATTCTGAAAAAAAAAACAGATGTAAAAAGTCCTTCTAATGCAAAGACAGAAATTAACATCACAGCAAAAAAAAAAAACCTACTGTAGGCAAGCACTGGACAGGGATATGTTGTTAAATGTTAAAATCCAGAAATCTGAGCAAGTGAGATGGTAGTTTGTGTATCACTTCCTTCATAATTATTCATTATACAAATGTAAATGTTAATATTTTTCACTCCTATTTTAGATGCTATTTGTATACAATTATTAGAGGAACACTAGAATGTTGAGAAGAGGGAACAACTGGATAACTTTTGAGACACTGAATGGGTGAGAGAAAATACATTATGACCAGTTATGTCAGAACTTTTGCTTCTGCTTGCTGACATACTTACCTGGCGTAGGATAAAGGATGATTCTGTGGCCTTGTAGAGCACAAGATTGATATTCGAGCCTGATAGTGATGCCCTCTCCATCCCTAATTGTTTTAAAAGCTTTTACAAGTGTCCATCACTCAGTTCTCCTCTGTAATTGTAATACTGCTATTTGTCATTTTCAGGATGCCTATGTGTTTCAGGAAGACCCTTCTCAATGTAATAAGCATAGTAAATATTATCATGTTTATCTTATGTACATCATTCTGGAGGCCCAAGAAGTGCAGGGCTGTAATGTTAAAGCAGTAATTTGTAGTCATTTATTGCATTCATCTGATATAGATGGAAGATTGAAAAGGCTAAGACCCAAAGGTAAATGTGAGGAATAGATGGGATGTACGTGACATTAGTATATAGTCAGAAGAAGAGTTCTACTAGTATTAACAGAAGAAAATGTCTCTATTCCTTCTTGTAAGGGGTAGCTGATTGAATCTTTAAACCACGTTAGACAGAAATTTAGCCCAAGCTGAGTTCTTCATATTTCATTAATACGTTTGATAACTATCTTGATGAGCTCTGCCTTTTATGCTGAATTCCCTATTGGCTAGGGAGACTGACAAATTATCCTGCTCAAAAGTAGCCAAATCCTAACTCAGTAGTCTGCTGTCAACAGGATGAGTTGAGCTGAGAAAAGCGCTAGTAATGACAGACCAGTCAGAGTCCATTGAAAATATTAATCTCTAAAATAGCAAACTCCAAAAAAAAAGAACAATGAACTGCCTGTGCAAAAGAGAAATTAAGGAAAGAAGCAGGTCTCTAGACCACACTGATGGGAAAGGAGATTTGAAAGACAGTCTCTTTTTGTAAGGAGGAGAGCAGATAATGTGGACCCAGAATAGACTTACATGATATGAGATGAGGTGACAGATTGACTCTGTGCTCCGAAAAAGGGATATCCTGCTCTTTCCCGAGGTGCCTACTTAGGTCTCCTGTGTCCTTCGCCTTGCCTGACCACACACTATGTAATTTCAGTTTACTAGTTTGGCAGAAAGCTAATCCAACAAGAGAAACAGAAATAGAAATAGAGATTGGAGCTAGGCCCTCCTAAGTGGTGCCCAGTGGCAGGACTAGAGGCAATGGGCACTAACTGAAGCACAGGAGGCTCTGCCTGAACATCAGGAAAAAATTTTTAACTGTGAGGGTGACTAAGCACTGGCACAGCTTGCTCGGGGAGGTTATAGAGTCTCCATCCTTGGAGATATTCAAAAGCTATCTGGACATGCTCAGGGGAAATGAGCTTTAGGCGACCCTACCTAAACCACAGTGTTGGTCAGAGGTCCCTTCCAACCTCAACCATTCTGTGATTCTGATATTCTCATAAGCATTGAACTACATCTATAGACTGGAGGTGTGCTATCTAATTCATGTGTTTTGATGAAGGGATGGTATTGAAAGAAGTCACTGCAGCTATTAATGAGGGATATAATTTACAGAGGAGACTTTGAATGAAGGTTAATAATATAACAGAACATGGGGGCATAATGGCATAAATATTATAGTTATTACTGCTATTGCTGGAGACAAAGCTAATTCCATTGCATTTTATCAACTTAAAAAAAAAAAAAGTTACACTAGAAAATTAGTTTTGCATGGGCATTTGTTTGCTTTCTTGTAAGTGGAACATTGTCTTGATTAAGTGATCAAAATATCATAATAAAAATAAGAATTTTCTGTTCTGTTTTATACCAAGGGAATTTGGTCTGGTATAAAATAGATTACTTTATGTAAATGAACTGCTGTGCAAATAATCCTGCCTAATTAAATTTGTAACTATGAACTATAATTGTTTAAACAAATACATCTACTCTACTTTTATTGAGTGTTGAATATAAAATAACACTAACAAATATCTGAAAAAAATGTATAACATGCTACATTGTAGCAGATTTCTTTTTTTTTCAGCTAATTGTTTCATAAGGTAGAAATTTCTTTGATGGTCATATAGAAAGGCCTTGCTGAAGTTTTATTTATGCTACATTCTTTGGGAAAGGCACTTTGTTAGATTTAAATTAGATTGGTAAATAAACAGTTAAATATCTGTGAACACCTATTGATTTCTGTCTTACAGTATCACCTCAAGCAATGGAAGCTTATTGAAAAAATATTAAAAAGTTATTATATATACTGGAACAAAGCTAGAATTGGTGCATTCTGCATTGTTTCTAATAAATAACTTACATTGTAGGAACCTGAAATTCCAATTTCTTCCAAAGTAAATAACAGACAAGCAAATAACATATTAATTAAGATATTCCTTTGTTGACTTTTTACTGTTGCAGTCTTTTTATAGGCTGCTTCTTCATGTACCTTCTGGGATGTTTCTTAGTTACATGGGATCCTGCAGGGCTGACTGTTGAGATTGTTTGGCTCTGCAGAAATCCACATCAAAGTTTAAAAACAACCATCTGAATTCCCTTTTTCTTGCAAACAAGGGAAGTAGAAGATGAGGGCTTGTACCCAGCTAGGTCCCAACACCGCATGCTTGAACTCAAAATCGTTCTAGTTATAGTAGACTAGACATAGTTATACTGAGCATTAAATGAGTCTTTAAGTTAAATGCTGTTGTCTGCTCTTCCTGATACAGATTTTTAGAATTCTGGCTTGCAGGAGCTTTCAGGAAGCTCTATCGGAAGTTAGGAGAAATTAACTTGCTTTTTATTGATTCAGGTTCGACTCTCAATCCATGAAAGAATGCAATTTAACTAGTTATTAAGAAAAGGTCTGGTTGCTGTAATCTGTACCAGTAGCTCCAATTGTTTTTAACACTGACTTGACTTTTTTGGGAAAATTTTTCCTGAGCCTTTGCATTGTAACTACTACCTTGTTTATTAGAAGTTCTTCAGTACCAGTGGACTGCTGCCATGCAATTGAGTACTGCAGCCACTGCCAGTGGGTAATAAATAGTAGCAAATCCTTGTATGACATATATATAATTAATATGTACCTCTACAGAAAAACAAACAAAAAAGTTTTATGAACATTACAGATACTTTTAATTTGTCAGGTTATTTCATGATTTTTTGGTAAAACTCAGTGTCAGTAGAAACAATTGTTTTTCAGCAATTCAGTTCCTTTTGTTTTGCTTGCTATCAGAGTATCCTTAGTCTGTATTTGTTTCTAAGATATTTTTCTAAGTCTGTATCCCTTTGGAATACAGTACATTTAGCCCTTGCAATGTATCATGGACTGGTTTCAGTCTACTTTGCAGTTATGTTTCACTGTTTTATGTGGGTTTTTTTTTTGTTTGTTTTGTTGTTAATACATCTTAATATTTTGAAAGGTTACTGATAATTTTACCTATTTCTTTTTGCTTTTTCTTTTCTTTTTTTGCATCATTGGCTTCAGATAATATAAAATGCACAGTTTAACCAACTCACTCTGCTGAATTTGAATAAGAAAATGGAGTAAAATGGTTTGTCAACATCAATTATGACAGAGAAGCAAAGACATTTTGGATTATGTTATATATCTAGCTGAACATTAGGTAAAGCATTATACATGTAAGTGACATGACAAGAGTGTTCTTAAACTTGTAAAAAAATATTAATCATAGAATTATTAAGGTTGGAAAAGACCTCTAAGATCATCAAGTCCAACCATTAACCCAGCACCACCATGCCTACTAAACCATGTCCCAAAGTGCCACACCTACACGTTCTTTGAACACCTCCAGGGATGGTGACTCCACCACTTCCTTGGGCAGCCTGTTCCAATGCTTAACCACTCTTTCAGTAAAGAAATTTTTCATAATATCCAATCTAAACCTGCCCTGATGCAACTTGAGGCCATTTCCTCTCATCGTATCACAAGTTACTTGGGAGAAGAAACCAAAACCCACCTCACTACAACCTCCTTTCAGGTAGTTGTAGAGAGTGATAAGGTCTCCCCTCAGCATCCTCTGCTCCAGACTAAACAATTCCAGTTCTCTCAGTGTCTCCTCATAAGACTTGTTTTCCAGACTGTTTACCAGCTTCGTTGCACTTTTCTCGACATGCTCCAGCAACTCAGCATCCTTTCTGTACTGAGGGGCCCAAAACTGAACACAGTATTCGAGATGTGGCTTCGCCAGTGCCGAGTACAGGGGCATAATCACTTCCCTACTCCTGCTAGCCACACTGTTCCTGATACAAGCCAGAATACTGTTGGCCTTCTGCTGGCTGTCTACCAGCACTCCCAGGTCCCTTTCTGACAGGCAGTTTTCCAGCCACTCTTATTCCAGCCTGTAGCGTTGCAAGGTGTTGTGACCAAACTGCAAAACCTGGCACTTGGCCTTGTTGAACCTCATAAAATTGACCTCAGTCCACCAATTCAGCCTATCCAGATCCCTCTGCAGAGCTTTTCTACCCTCGAGCAGATCGACACTACCACACAATTTGGTGTCATCTGCAAACTTACTGAGGGAGCACTCAATCCTCTCATCCAGGTCACTGAGAAAGATATCGAAAAAGACGGGCCCCAGAACTGAGCCCTAGGGAACACCATTTGTGACCAGCTACCAACCAGAATTAACTCTGCTCACACCAACTCTCTGGGCTCAGCCATCCAACCAGTTTTTTAACCAGTGAAGAGTCCACCTGTCTAAGCCATGAGCCAGCAGCTTCTCTAGAAGAATGCTGTGGGAGACAGTGTCAAAGGCTTTACTAAAGTCCAGGCTTTACTAATCTCTACTGACATCAGTTGCTTCTGTCAGCATATATAGAAGTTAAAAACTTGTACTAATTAGTTTATTTTTTCAGACACCATATATTCTTGCATTACATTACTTTGGCTATTTGGTCAGATATTCTCACTATCTAAAATGCTGTATTAGCTCTTGGTTTTATTTTAAATTTAGCTTTGCAATACACCTATGAATTTTTAATTTCATATGCAGGAAAAAAGGAAAGCCAGCTACAAAAACAAGTTCAGAAAATTTTGAGTGTAAATCCTTGTCCCATTAGAAACAAATGAAATTTTATCTTTTTTTTCTTTTGTTTTTTAAATTTTCAATTTCTTTGAGAGTCACAATGTTCTGAATGTTTGCCATTTTGCTGATATCATAATACATTGTATCATTGAGAAAATTATTTTTAAAAAACCCAAACCAAACTACACAAAACCCCTCAAAATAAATAAAATATTTTACATAACTGTCAAAAAAAAAATCAAATCAAGACCTAACATTTATTGTAGACTTAGTTCCTCAAAACAAATCAACACAACATAAAATTTTTAATTGCTATAATTATTATTAAAAATCAGGGATGGTGCTGCATCATCTTGGATATATGTATATATATATGAGCACAGGCATTGATATATTTAACTCATATTCACACTAAGCATTAGCAAATAGTCTAGGTAAGACACTGGACCTTTTTGACCTTTTCTGATATGATAGTCCTGTTTGCGTTAAAATATCAAAAATCTCCCAGTCACTAGTAAAAAGTCCCAGTTCATTTACAGACTAATTTCTATACAAGGAATTATATTTTGCTATTACACTGTCATTCACAAAATTTTTGTTTCCATAGACTCACTAGGCTCTGTCCTGTGAAGCTTTTTTTAGATGTATTTCTTATTTTTCTTTTAAGATGCAAGTTTAAGAGAATAGCCTTCACTGTAGGCAAAAGGTTTAACAATTTGTTATTCATTACTGAAAATAAACCAACTTGATTCTTTAAGGAAATTGATTACTTAACTAATTAAATCTTATATTAAAGTAGCTGCAGGTTTTGTTTTTTTCTTATTTTCAATCCATAGCAAGCATCTGATTCCAATATTCTTGGCTATGTGAGGTATTTTTAACTACTTTTTTTTTTTTTTTTAGTTGTTATCACTCATTTATGAAGCTTTATTTCACAAAAAGATACTTAAAATTCAGGCTTTAGGGAAATAATTAGGTAACAGATGGAGGTTTATAAAATCTGTTTTCTACAGTTATTTGATTCTGAGGAAAAATTTTGATCTTAAGCATATAGCATATATAGAAAAATGCTGTGATATAATAAATTACGTATGATAGGTAAAGTAAGTATTGAGTTAACAAAAAACTGAATTAGATATTTTCATTTCTGTCGTGCTGTGATACAGTTCAGAGCCAGTACTTTATATTCTTCCTCTGCCTAAAAATTCTTCAGTTCAAGTGTTCTACCACCCTCATTGTAATTTTTTTTTCCTAATATCTAATCTAAATCTACCTCCCTCTATTCTGAAACCATTACCCCTTGTCCTGGCACAACAGGCCCTACTGAAGAGTTTTTCCTGTAGGACCCCTTTAGGTACTGGAAGACCACTATAAGGTCTCTCCAGAGCCTTCTCTTCTCCAGGCTGAACAACCCCAGCTCTCAGCCTGTGAGAGAAATAGTATAAAGAACTATGTGTCTATGTCTGCTTACTATTCACAGTTAATGATACCAGTCAGCAATAAAGAATGCCCATGTATAAGCCCTTAATCACTTAATTGTTGATGGTATGCTTTCTCAAAGAGTTTAATGATACATTTCTGTCAAATATCTCATGTACTAGCATAGACACACAGATTTATTTCTCTTTTACCTTTCATATTGCTTGATTCTTTCCTGATTTTCAAGCCTTTGTAATTTAACAACTTTGTTCTACTCTAGTGTTAAGGACTTTTCATGTTATTTTTACAGACATAAAGAGTTACTAATTTAGTACCTGGGTTATCTTCTGAAAAAAAAAAGAAAACAACTACAGTAGCTTACTAAAACAAGCACAGACTGACTTGATTTTATTAAGAGCTGTACTTACTTATTTGTTGGAAGAGGAATTAAACTTGCAGTAGAACAAAAACATTTTAATGCACATAAAATCAAGAAGTAATAATTTGAAAAATATCAGAGTAACATTTGCATGCATTTTATCATTGCTAGGTTATTTTGTGTTAGGAAAGGAAGTATCTTAAAAGAAAACTGTGTAAAGCAAATGCTGCTGAAAAGAGACAATGTTTACTTCCTAGTTAGCTATCCATACACATAATCTCACATACACATAAACAAGCCAAGTTAAGAAAATTTTTATCCACACAGCAGGACTGGATACAAGTTCACCTAAAACTTAACTGAGGCTGAGCTTAGGCACAAGAGTTTATGGAGCTTGAATGTCACTCCTGGTCCCACACATGGGGATCCCAGCTGAGTATGGTCAGGGCAATCAAGACCCATTAGTGTGCTAGCTTACTTCATTACAGCTACACATTGTAAAGGGCAAACAAATAGGTTTTGTTAAATGTTGTGGCACCTCCGTACAGCTGACTATAACAATTAAAAATGAAAGAAGTCAAAAATTGCTAGAGGGGATGGATTTTATATCTAAGGTAATATTTGATGCCTAACAAAATAGAGTATGCTCAAAATTACATTGTACATAATTACTTTGCAACTTTAATAATGCAGCCAGTAACACTAAACTTTGGTGCTGAATTGTTTTATTCTGTTTTCAGTGCTTTGTGCTTCTTCTTCCTGTTGCAAACAGCCTCAACCACTACTACTTTTATATTCACTGTTATGATGAACAAGAGAAAAATAAAATGAGAGGAATTTGGAAAGGCTGTAGTAGAAGGAAGTTTGCAAATTAAATATTTCAATTTGGATTTTTCTAAATTTTCTGATCCCTAACTCCATTCATGCTCAGTACTTCAGCAGTATAAAAAGTGTAGAGTTCTACTAAGAAAGCACCTGAAGGTACTCAGTTGTAAGGTTTTGCTCAATTCTAAGGTTTTGAGGTTTGTTGTATTTTTTTTTAATTAATTTTAAAATTGTTTATGCCTCTATCAGGAGTACGTTTTGCTGCAGTTCATTTAAAAAAAAAAAAAAAAAAAAAGATGCATCCTGCTGCAGCACTGAAGAGAAGACATAACCTTATTGAGGGCACATCTTAAAGTAATTGCCAAAATGATTTTTCTTTCCTTTAAGATTTTTAATCAAGATGCAACTCAGGTGAACAAAGTTTCTATGCATAATAATGGTATGGTTATGCAAAATGTTTCAGTCTGATTGCATTCTATTTTGGAAGCCCTCAAAGGAAAAGACAGGGTGGGACTGAGCTGCCCACAGCAGTTGAGCAAACAGCAATTCAGTGATAGATGGAAATACTTCAATTTCAGCAGGCTTATGTAGTGACCAGTGCTAGCTGGACACACTCTTTCAAATACACAAGGCCATAAGCATCTCAATGTTTTTGCTCCTGAAGGACTTTATAACAATTGCCTGAACACTTTTATACTGACCACTTCTATGCAAAAACATTTATTTTTAAAATAATCTACCTTAAAAAAAAAGAAAAAATCAAGATATCAGTACTCATTTAGAATTGTCAAATATGAACCTTTAAAAGTAATTACAGAATTCCACTGAAAGGTGACTGTGTGAGCCAAGGCTGGCCTCTGAGATTATTTCTGCAGCAGTTACACAATGTTCAATAAAGAAGAGCAATTATTGATAAAACTCCTTCCTAATAACATACACACATATTGTTCTTGCGAAGTTCCGGAATTAAGAGCCTTTCACAAGTCTCTCCACTAGCTGTCTTTAGCTGGTACAGGTATTTAACTAGAAGTGATAATGAGAATGCAGCAAAGGGTGCAAAGGATGCTTGTCATTGCGTATTTCTTCCTATGCTTCATGTAGTCCTTAGCACCTGTCATTCATGCTACCACTTAAAAGAGGGATGCTTTTAAAGGGTTCTAATGACAATAAAGAAGTAAGGGTTTATTTTTGTCTGAGATTTCTATTGAGCTTTTCTGTTAAACATGTAGGAAAGACAGAGTTATTCCGATGCATACTATTACTAAGTGTTGAAACTGTTATGTGAGACTTCTTCACATGACTAAGAGCCACATCTACAGTCAGAGTGAGTGCAGAAATAAAACTGATTTATGAAAATTAGTTCAAATGCTGCCTACACATTTGAGCTGTCTAGGGTTGAGGGTGGCAAGTGTGTAGGCTAAGATCTAGACACACGCACACACACATCATCTTATTCATAAATTCAGAGTATGTTTTGACAGAAAATATAATAAAGGAGCATGAATGTACAAGCATACATATTTTTGTTATAGAGTTGCTTAAAATAGTTGCTGTAAAACAGTATTTGTTCCATGAAAAAAAAAAGAATAATACCTTTAATCAGTCCTTTGTTAATTTAGCAACTCTCCATTTAGTCAGATAGGAGTGATATCCCCAAAAATTCCTCTGATGTAGGATGTCCCCCATAACTAAGAGATGATCCAATTACATTTTAAAGAAACTTACATGAAGTATGATTGACTAAAGACAGAAGTCTCTTAGAGTGTTAGAAGAGAAAGAGCAAGTGTGAGAGAGAGAGAGAGTAAAGGGCAGGGGTGGGGGGGGGGGTTGTGAGGTGTCACCTTTTCATACAAATAAATTAAGGATTTTACCTCCCCTTCATTTCTGTGGTAAGTGGAGTCAAGGTCCCTGGTGCTGGGATTGGACCTGCTTTCTTTCCATTCTTTCTCTCTCCTTTTTCCTATATGGAAACTCCATATTCAAATAAATAAAAAAACTTATAGCGATTTTTGTATGGAGTGCTGTCAGATTAACAAGTGTTAACAAGAAGGGGCTCTTAAAAGCTCTGTTTTGGGCAGTACCAACAAAGAACAGAAGATTGCTGTTAAACCTGGGCTTAGCCTGGGGAGTAGCATACGGCTTCTTCTGGGATCCAAAAGAAGGTTCCACAGAGCTATTACCTTGGAAATCCTTCCCAGAGCGGGATCACCAAGAGCCACCAGCTCTTCCCATCTCTCTCTAGGTACTGTGAGTTGTCCACAGAGGGAGGCTGTAGTATCACTCCTGGAAGCAGAAATGTATGATCATGCATTCCCATTCCAGGTCCATCATAGGTATTGTCCTTCCTGAGCTGGCATAGAGAGTGGCCAATTGGTACAGAAGCGTTTTAGATTGACCACTGATCAAGCCCATCTACTCTTCTAACAGCTGCTGCCCAAGAGCCAGTCTTACTGTTTAACCCTTGAAGCTTCACATCTGACCTTCTGCTTCAGCTAGCATGTCTGTGAATCAATAGATTGCCAGAGTGCAAGCTGGTAGTGCCGCTTACAGGATGGTGTGATTATCTTCATCTATACCCTTTATTTCAGATTAGTGAAGAAGTGTTTAGAAGTGAGACAGAGGAATACGGAGTTAATGCATGATTTATCAACTGTGGGTTGATAAACCCACTAGGGTTGTCAAAGATATTTTTTTGTGTGTGTGTGGTTTTTTTTTTCTCTTTCTTCTTAGGCTTTGCCTTCAGTAACTTAACTCAATTTTATGCTCCTATGCATGAGTAAAATTTACAAAAACCCTGTAACAATCACAGGAAATAGTATAATGTTGTTAGAAAAGTAATAAAATAATCCTTGTGTCTCTATTTATGTCCACTCAATTCTGCAGCTCATAAACTGTAGTAGTATAGCATTTATTTATTTATTTATTTATTTTAACTAGAACCTTATTGCTTGCAGCAGTGACATTTTAATTCTCAGAAATAAATAGACAGTAACAAATATTTAACAGAAAGAAACATTGTCACTTTCATGTTTTGTTGTGAAAGTAATTTCTTTTAGAGGTTTAAGAATTCTGAGGGGGAAAAAAAGGAAAAAAAGAAACAATGAAGATTACTAATGCATACCACAGGCATCTCATTCTTCTTCCTGCCATTTGTGCATCTCTGAGACTGCCTGACTTAATGAATTGATGACACCTCCTCTCATCTGTGTAGAAATGCCTCTAATCTTCCAATAATGTGTATTGTATCAGCTACAATCAACAGTAGATGTCAGTTTTATCCCTCCCGTTTTGTTATTATTTTTATTTATTTATTTTTTAATATGTAGCCTAATCGCCTTTGAGAAACAAACTTTCTAGGATTATTTTATGAAGTCAAGCACAATTTCTGAGTAGTATGGGCTCTACTAGAAATAAATAGCCAATACTATTTTCTGTGAGGAGCAATCCAAATCTTAAAGAAGGCCAATTGGGATTGATAACTTGTTGAATACATTGGAGAATTTTTGACATATTTTCTGATGACTGTAGTTTCTAACCACCTCAGCATTTTTATTTCTGGACATAGTGAAAAATGTTAAGTGCACATGAAATAAAAAATGTAGAAAATAACAAGATTTCAAACAGCATATTATAAAAAGGGAAATAAATAAGCACATATAAGAGAAGGTATTTATTTCAACAAGACCATAATATTGTATGATGCCTAGTAAGAATTATAAATTTAATAATTAGGCAGTATAGGGAAGAGTTGGCTCTTTTTTTTTTTCACAGTAAATTTGGAAAGCAGAAAAAAAAAAAGACAATTATTTCAGGATTTAACATGTAGAACACTAAAACATCACTCCAAACTTTTCAAAAAAAATGTCTGCATAATTCAGACAGAATTCTGACGTAATTAGTCAGACTATCTTAGTAGATGTTTCATAATCTCACAGCCTATGATAGAGTTATTCAAAGGATGTACCTCTCCTATGAAGACAGGCTGAGAGAGTTGGGGCTGTTCAGCCTGCAGAAGAGGGGGCTCTGGGGAGACCTTGTAGTGGTCTTCCAATACCTAAAGGGGGCCTACAAGAAAGATAGGGAGAAACTCTTTAGCAGGTCCTGTAGTGACAGGACAAATGTTAATAGCTTTAAACTGAAAGAAGGAAGATTTAGATTAGATGTAAGGGAGAAATTTGTCACGCTGAACATGGTGAGGGACTGGAACAGATTGCCCAGAGAAGTTTTGGATGCCTCATCCCTGGAAGCGTTCAAAGCCAGGTTGGACAGGGCTTTGGGTGACCTGGTCTAGTGGAAGGTGTCCCTGCCCATGGGAGGGGAGGTTGGAACTAAGTAATCTTTAAGGTGCCTTCCAACCCAAACCATTCTATGTAGGAAGCATTTGTACTTTTCATAGAAATTGTATTTTAGCTTGAGCTGGAATTCCAGATTGGCATAAAGCAAACATAATTCTAAAGGATGATACCATAGAAGTATCTTTATAAATATTTGTGATTTTTTTTTTAATCTACATCCTAGAAAACAATTCGGTATAATATATTATTCAGAATTTGCAGTCCTAATAATGGTAGAACTGTTAATAAATACACCTCTTTGAGCTAACTTTGAGTTAACTTTAACCCCACTTCTTAATGATCTTTTATATTTTTTTCTTTCTTTTTTTTTTTTTTTTGATACCAGTAAACATAGGGAAGAATAAGAAATGGGTTAAATACAAAGTCAAATAGCTTTTATGAAGCAGAGTGCATTAGTTACAGTCAGTTTTACAGAAATAGTAATAACATCTAATTTAAACTTTAAAGAACATTTGCAGTTGAATCTTTCCAAGTTCTCATGTAATAAAAACTTTTTAATTAAAAAAAAAATTAAATTAAAGACATTGTTAATTATGACACAAGTATGAGAACAGAGATGGGGGTTATTCATTTCAGTCTTTCAAAGATGTGAAGAACTGCATCAAGAACAGTGGAGGATTTTGCATTTTCTTATGTGGCATATGTGCATCCTCGCTCATTATCTCTACTGCCTGCACCTGTTGATGTAACGTGCATCTAAATCCAAGTTTGCTTGGTTCTGTTTATTCAAGCTGTACATCAATTTGCTGTGTATGGAGAGGGAAGGAGAGAAGGCAAAGATTACCCTGACCCAGGTGAGATGTCCTTTGCTTACCTTCTAGTTGATGAACCAGTTTTTGTCTCTCAAAAGCTGGAGCAAAGTGGTGGGATGGCTATATGCTAGACTGATGAACACTTCTAAATTGTTTAGATTAAGTGCACAGGCACACAACGAGGTGGCCGCTTTAGGATTTTTCTCACTTATCATCTGCCTACTACAAGTATGCCACCATCTCTCTATAATCAATGGGGAGAAATAACCTGGTTTAGGACAGAATTAGTCTAATCTATATTAAACATCTCCTTTAAGATAAGATAAATTTTGTCTTGAAAGTGCTGATTTCTATTTAGTGACCACATAAGGTGACCCATTAATATATAAACATCAACATTAAGAGTTATGATGTGAAGGAGAAGAGTGAAAAAGAAAATTGGCTCATTTGCTTTACTTCTGTTTATCTTTGATGGTGGACCCATAGTTTTACATGGACAACAATAACAAGCAGTTATTTTGTACAGAGTGAGATGTTTATGAACGCAAGATTGTAATGTTGTGTAGTGGTGTGAGAGCAGAGACCTTGAGGAATGGAGGCACAGGAGGAGGCTCAGAGGAATACAGATGTGGAGTGATAAGACAACTCTTCACCAGTGCTCTATTAAAGAAATGCAGACCTGGAGCTGAATAAAACTGGTCTTAAGGGAAACAAAGATAGCAAAGGAGTTTGTAACATGCATTAAGGGATATTATACATAGGAAATACAAATGTAACATGAAGCTGCAGAACAAAGAAAGAAAAGCAAGCTGTAAAAGCATGTTAGAAAACATGCAGAAAAATATAGCTGCAGGTGCATCCTAGAATGAGGAAGAAGAAACCATCAACATGACCATCATGTTCCTCCCTGGCAAAAAAAAAACTCCACATATTGACAACTCACCATAAACCCCCAGCCCCTCACCACTACAATAAAACCACAGACATTAAGATCCCAAGGACCAGGGGAAGGATGTGTGTGCCATCAGGAAAAAAAGACAGAAACCTAGTGTGTGTATAACAATTTTAACTACATTATTAATATTAGTGATACTTTCTTAATATAGAAGCGTTCTTCCTTTTTCTTGGTTTAGACTCCAGTTATATCTTGGTTAAGCTTCCAATTATACTAACACTAAATTCTTGGCTTAATATATGAAATGTGTGTACTCTTTTGTCCTCAACAAAATTTTGAGCATAAATGAGATTTATTTCAACTTTAGTAATATTATACATTAATTGTCATAAGTAACAGATGAAAAATATAGGAAGGATAAATTTATATTTTCTTTATGAGGAATATGATCTCTGTCTTTAAACCTTTTCTTTTTAGATTATTAGGAATGCGTTAGAATTCATACTCCCTTATATCATCCCAATGTTTCTTCTGCTGTTTCAGATATCTCATGAAAATCCATAAAACCTAATAAGGATCTAACTTTATCTGAATAAAGCAAAAATGTAGATAATAGCAAACACATGGAAATTGCACTAAAAACAAACAAACATAAAAAAGGAAAAAAAACCCCAACCAAACAAAAAAACCTCTGCTGTCCTCCACAGAACTACTTATATTCTCTAGCTACATGCAACCAAATTACAGTCAGATGCCATAATGCCTTAGCATAGTTATTTAGATGTTGGGACACAAAGACAAGACATTCACAGGAGATTCACTCCAGCAGTTTCTCTACTCATAGGATAATTTAGTTTACTTTTTCTGTAAAGATTTCATTCTCTCCTGATAAACAACTTGTCTACCTTTCCTTTCATCAAAGAGGAATTTTGTCAAAAAAAAAAAAAAACCAAACAACCTATCTTTTATCTGAAGAAGCTTTAGAAATACATTCAATCTGAAAACTAAATTGATGGTTCTGAGTAGAATAGAGTTAACTTTCACTTGATCTGGGACAGGAACTAGAGCTGGTGGCACCTGTGGCTGGAGGATACAGCTGGGATATTTTCCCCAAATTAGCCAAAGGGCTATTCCATACCATGTGATGTCCTGCTCAGTATATAAATTGAGGATGGTGCTGAGGGGCAGGTTTTGCTAATTGGGAGGGAGTTGTGCATCAGGATTGGCTGTGAGCTATTATATTTTATATTATGTGCTTAAATAGGTTGTTTTTGTTTTCAATCTTTGTTTTCTTTTCCTCTGTTCTTCTCTTATACTGTTTTTTTTTGTCTCAATACATGAGTATTACTTTCTTTTCTTTCCTGATTCTCCTTCCCATCCCACTAGTGGAGACAGTGAGGAGGGGAGTTAGTAAGCGACTATATCGTATTTTGTCTGCTGAGTAAACCATGACACAGGGATACCTTTTCAGCCTTCAGAAATCTGGATCTTCATTTAACTTTTACATTTGATCTGAATAATGCATACACTGCTGTTGCATTTTTTTGTCCTGCAGTGAGATCAGTTGTCATTACTATACATCCTAGACACTAAATGTGCACCACAGCTGCTGCAGATTAAAATCCAAAAAAAGTTCTTCTCTAGTCACTGTCCCCTGAAGAAGCATTGCTTAAATTAGACCAGGATGACACTGTGAAGGTACACTTACTCTAAGCTAGAACCATGTGGCTGTTGTTAAATGGAGTCTTCAGCAAATGAGAACTGATGTGACCATATATGACCATGCATCAGATTTGACTAGGCTATAAATGGAGTCCTCATCAGAGGGCAAGCTTGAGCCTGTCCTCCTCGGAGTAGTGGGTCTGCAGTTGAGGACTAACATAATTGTTTTTGTGAGTTTCCACAACAATAATTGGTGTAGTTGGTGAGATCCTAAATCAGGATTTCGTGACAATAATAAAACAAATATGAATTCAGTAGAAACTAGTTTTGGGATCCACAGAGAGTGGGTAGGAACACAATGACAAAAGGAAAGTTCACTGGAGGCTTTGTAGTAGACCCCCTGTGAAGTCACACAATCCTGTGATTTCGTCACTTCTAAAAAGAAAAAAAAAACTGACAAAAAAAAGAACAAAAAAAAACCCAACAAACAACAACAAAACTGAATAAAAAAAACCCTACAAACTGAAAGTGCAGTGTGCAGTTTGCCTCTACACATGAGGCTCCACTATAGTTTGCACTCTGCCAGTACCTTATTTTATGACTGCATCTTGGAATCAATGCATGAATTTCTATACAATTGAGGAATTATAACTTCCAGAGCTTAGGAAAATATTTTTAAACTGTCTCTCATGGAAGATCAAGATGAACTACTGTTTGGACAGGGTTCATTTTGACACAATATTTCTCTGCTGTATAAGCTGTGGCTTGCACATCAGAAAGACAGAAAGGTCTTTCCAATTGCTCCTCAAAAAATATTTTTCCTCAAGCATCCGAAAAACTTGAAAAAGGAAAGAAGTTGATGTGTTATTGATTCTTTAAAAAGGAATTTTAAGTGGTTTTTGTCTCCCTAGAGTAGCTCATAGATAGACAAGAGACTGAAAGGAAAGTACAAAAGAAGGCATACAAGTAGTTTTAAGGATCTTCTTTTCTGCTTGAAGAGCAAAAGCTATAGCTGTTCATTTCCTGTTACTAATTTGGGCAAGTGCTATTTTTTTCCCCCATATGCACTTATTTAGCTGGGAGGTTTTAGTAAAACTTTTCCCCTTGGATTTTGGGTTCAATAATGCAAGCTGCCTGTATTTGCACTAATTTTAAAGGATTCAGTCCAGTAATTTCAGTTCTACAATAGAAATCCCTTTAAAATTGCCTCCATTATTCTTTTGCATGCTATGAATTTGCATTTTTTTTTAAAATAGACTTTACCTTAATAATCTTCATTTCAGTTACTGGAATTGAATCATTTGAAAGTAGGGAATTTGAGTAAACTTCGGAAGTAATTCTCTGTGTTGATCACTTGGAAATAAATAAGATAACACTTGTGAATGAAAGCAATTATGACCTCCAATATTAATGTCTACTTCCATTTATCATCTGGTATGATTCTCTGAATGTCCAAGTGAATGATCTCAGAAGACAGTGGGAGAGCAGATAAAAGTTTTACAGAGACTATGAGTGTGCTTAATTACCTCTGGTCCTGTCACTGGGGACCACTGAGGAGAGCCTGGCTCTGTCCTCTTTGCACCTTCCCATCAGGTTTTTTATGCATGTTGAGAAGATACCCTCTGATCCTTCTCTTCTCTAGGCTGAACAGTTCCAGCTCTTTCAGCCTTTCCTCACAGGAAACATGCTCCAGTCTCATAGTCATGTTGGTGGCCCTTTATTGGACTCTCTCCAGTATAATCATGTCTCTCCTGTACTGAGAAATCCAGAACTGGATCCAGCACTGCGGATGTATCCTCAATAAGGTTGAATAGAGGAGAAGGATCACCTCCCTCAACCTGCTGGTGACAATACTCTTAATGCAGCACCATTAGCTTTCTTTGTGGAAAGCTCACATTGCTGAGTCATGTCCAAGTTAGTGTCCAGTAGGACACCTAGGTCCTTTTCTACCGAGTTGTTTTCCAACTGAGTGGCCTCATATGGTGGGTTGACCTTGGCTAGATGCCAGGTGCCCACCAAAGCCTCTCTATCACTCCCCTTCTCAGCTGGACGGGAAGAGAAAATATAACAAAAGGCTCATGGGTCAAGATAAGGACAGGGAGATCACTCACCAAGTACCGTCATGGGCAAAATAGACTCAACGTGGAGGTGGGGCGGGGGGAAGAAAATTATTACTAATCAGAGAAAAGTAATGAGAAATAAAAACTACATCTTAAGATGCATCCCTCTCCCCATCCCTCTCTTCTTCCTGGACTTAACTTTACTCCTGAGTTCTCTACGCCCTCCCCCTGAGCTGCACAGGCGAGAGGTTGTGGTCAGTTCATCACACTTTCTTTCTGCCATTCCTTCCTGCTTACACTTCTCTTACTCCAGTGTGGAGTCCCTCCCATGGGATATGGTCCCCCATGAACTTCTCCAGTGTGAGTCCTTCCCAAGGGAGACATTTCTTCTTGAACTGCTCCAGCATGAGTCCTTTCCATGGGGTGCAGTCCATCAGGAACAGACTGCTCCAGCCTAGGTGCCCCATGAGGTCACATGTCCTGCTAGCAAACCTCCTCCTTAGTGGACCTCTCTCTCTCTCTACGAGTCCATGAGACCACAGGTACTGACAGGAGCCTGCTCCAGTATGGGCTTCCCACAGAATCACAGCCTCCTTTGGGCATTCACCTGCTTCAGCATGGGGTCCTTGATGTGCTGCAGATGGATATCTGCTCCACTGTTAACCTTTATGGCTTTGGTGTCTGCATAGTTGTTTCTCTCGTATTCTCACTCCTTTCTCCAGCTGCAAGTTGTGCAGTTTTTTGGTTTTTTTTCCTCACTTCTTAAATATGTTATCCCAGAGACATCACCACTGTTGCTGATGGGCTTGGCCTTGGCCAATGGTGGGTTTGTCTTGGAGCTGACTGGCTCTATTGCACATGGGGAAGTTTCTAGCAGCTTCTCACAGAAACCACACCTGTAATCCTCCCTCCTACTACCAAAACCTTGCCGTGTAAACACAGTACACTCCAGTTTGTACTGGTGCATGGGGACTTTGCACTTCCCATTGTTGAACTTCATGATGTTCCTGTCAGCCCATCTCTCTAGCCTGTCAAGGTCACTCTGCACGGCAGCACAGTTCTCCAGCTTATCAGGCATGCCTCCCAGTTTGATTTCATCAGCAAACTTGCTGAGGGCACACTCTGTTCCATCATCCAGACCATTTATGAAGATCGGACCATTAAGAGGATTCGACCTAGTATTGACTCCTGGGGTACATCGCTAGTTACCCGCCTCCAACTAGACTTTGTGCTGTTGATCACCACCCTCTAGGCCTATGTTAATTTTCCATGTTATATTTTGTGTATACCAGACAATCCAGTTTATTATAACAGCTATTTATGTAGGGAAAATTATACAAAATCTTCACATTGATTCTGAACTTATGTAATGAAATGGATAATGTAACCACAGATAATCATCTTCTGTTGCTAAAAAAACTTCATGACATTCATACATTTTATTTTACTGACAACTTATTATACTGGGAACATATACTTTCTTTTAGTTTTTGTGAGATTTTATGTGAACCTACATATGCATAGTTATTGCTCATCTATACATTACCGAAGTCTATATATTAGAATGCCTTTGTGAAGAATATTTAGTTTTTCAGAACTATTCGTCATCAGTACCATGCATCCACCAAAGCCAATACAATTAAATGCTTCGTTTGGAATTAAGCAGCAGGACTCCAGTTTCACTTAAAGTTTAAGGCTCTGCTATTTCTTGGGGGATTAATGCATTCACAGTTAAAATTTGCTTCTCTGACACAGCAGGAATGTTCATTTCTGATGCTTCTACTTTATGTTAACAGAGCATGAAATAAACAAAAAAAAATCATGATTCGCATCACTAATTAACTAAATGTGCTGATATACCACAGATTTCATTTACATCAGTCTCACCAGGACAAAATTATTATATTTTTTGTCAGAACTTGTCTTTCCCTACCTAAATAATATGTAACCAGAGAACACAGGAAAAATAATTTAAATTTTTTTTCAAAATTTTTACTGTGTAATGTTTGTTTACTAATATATTTAGACACAGTGACAAGAATAATTACATTAATCATATGAAGACACATGCAAATATCCTTATAGCATTCAATCCAACCGACATGCATATGTTTATTTTAACATGTATTTATTAATTTACACTAAAAAATCATGGTCATTTGGTGATTCAAAAAACCTTAATTTGATCCTACCTGGAGTACTGCGTCCAGCTCTGCAGCTCCCAACATAAGAAGGACATGGACCTGTTGGAGCAACTCCAGAGGAGGGCCACAAAGATGGGCTGGAGCACCTCTCCTGTAAAAAAAGGCTGAGAGAGTTGAGGCTATTCAGTCTGGAGGAGATAAACCTCCAGGGAGACCTGATAGCGGCCTTCCAATATCTAAAGGGGGCCTACAGGAAAGATGGGGAGAAACTCTTTAGCAGGACCTGTTGTTATAGGACAAGGGGTATGGGTTTTAAAAGAGAGAAAGAGAGAGAAAGAGAGAGAGAGAGAGAGAGGCAGATTCAGACTGGATATAAGGAAGAAATTATTTACAATGAGGGTGGTGGAACACTGGAACAGATTGCCCAGGGAGGTGGTAGATGCCCCATCCCTGGAAACATTCAAGGACAGGTTGGATGGGACTCTGAGTAACCTGATCTAGTTGGAGATGTCCCTGCTTCTTACACGGATGTTGAACTAGATGACCTTTAAAAGTCACTTCCAACTCAAAATATTCTATGATTCTATGATTCCATCCCAAAATTGTTAGATATAATTTTTCCTGTCCTTTTTATTTTTCACACAGAAAAGTGGGTGGCTCTGATTTCATCTTTTTTTTTTTTTTTGGTACAGCATTGCTCTAAGAAATGTTGAGTAACCTGTTGATTTATTAAATTTAAGGAGCAAGAAATAACTCCTAGGAGGTATTTATTAGCAAAATTTTTCATTAGATTGTAGTTTTACCCTCTTCAGTATAATAGGTTAAAGAGGTTTCTTATTTCTTTGTTTTGCATTAGATAAGCTTGAGATGCTCAGTGACGAAATCTGATAGTTTGTAGTTTTCTCTCTGTTCCAGATAGTATTTTTTCAATTTTTTCTTTTTTTTTTTTTTTTAATTTAAGGACTAGATAGATCTTTTCAGACCAGTTTTACAGATGTTATGATAGTTAAGAAAAATTACATATCCTATGTAATCTCTTTAGATGTAGGACTAAAAGCATCTCTGACAAAATTAACTACCTAATCTCAGTGCTGAAATACCTAATAAGTAGTTTATGGTCATCAGCTGCAAAACACAGACTGCCTATATTAGGCAGTGTAGTTTTAAGTCAGTCATGCAATTTATTTTAAATTGCACCAGATAAAATCTAGGAATAAGGTCAGAAGTTCTTACCAAAGCACCATTACAACTTTGGCTTCAGTGAAGCCTCTGAGCAACTCAACCATTGGTATGTAGCCTACTATGCCTAAATATAAACTGAAAGAAACTCAGAGGTAGTAACATTCCCCTTTCACTTTTCTGCACCCTGAGAATGTGGTGCTGAAAGAAAAACCTCGTAAAATAGTCCCCCAGAAATCACTGCTAAGCCTCTTTATATATGATATTTTCATGCAGTATTCCTTGGCCAAAGAATGGAAATTGAATATGCCCATTTCGTGCCCAAAATATATGGTCTTGGGGAAAGATGTAGAAAATATGTCTCTGTGGGGATTGCAGATTCAATATGCAACATTCTGCTGTACAAGGTGAAAACTGAGTCTACCTTTTACTAAGGTTTTCCTCATCCTTCTTTCTTTGAAAAGAGTGCTACCTCCATGCTTCCAAGTCATGCCAAATCACTGACATAGTCATGCTGGTAGGAAAATTATACTTTCATTTATCTTAATTGTTATTACTTATGCATAACCAAATGCAGTATGGCATATATCCTTTGATATTGTTCATGAGACTTATTCATAGTTCATTTGAGGGATTTTGATATCCGCTCAACCTGTTTGTGTAGCCGTAAAGCAAATTACTTTATTATAGAAGTTGGACAAATCTTATTGTTAATTTCTTAAGTGTTTGTAAGCAGTCATGAACTCTTCCACATAATTATGTCATGCAACTCTGAATCAAATCAATTAAAATCCATCTCTCAAATCTTGGCTTGAGTCAATAATATCTTAGGCTAGTAAAATAATATTTTCTTATCATTTGGGTAATGTTGCCTTATGCACATTTTCAGTTCAACTTCATTCTGAAACAAAGAAACACGATGAAAAAAATTGAATGATTTTTCACATGGCTTAGCATCTTACATCCATATGTTTAACTGTGTCAGTGAACATTCTACATCTGGTAATCAACAATCCCAGGAGCAGGGGTGGAACATAAGAATCTAAAAAAAAAAAAAAATTGCTTAAAGAATAGGTTTCTAGTAACCAAAGCTGGAGCAGTATTGATGTATTGGACCATCCTTCAAATTCTAGGCAATGCTGAGACAGAATATTATCCAACAGGTTATAACAGTGGGACTGCATTATATGATTATAATTTTCATATGATGATAAAAAATATAAAACTATAAACTTGGAAAATATTTAAATTGTAAGATTTTCCAGGAAATTTTTTTTTTCTGCAAATGGAAATATGTTTTATGCATATTTCCAATAAAACACATAAAAAGAAGTAACAACATCTAGTTACTTTTACCTAAAAAAATTTTCTACTTCATGTTAATTTGAATGAATAAAATAAAAACCCCACAAGGCTTAAAAACAGTATTTTTTTTTTTAAATTATATTTGAGATAAGAACAACTTAAGTTTAGATGTGCCTATCAAATTATTTAAGAATTATAAAACCAAATCAAAGCTCTAATCATTTTTTTTTTTTTGTGATCAGGAAGCTCCTGAGAACTCTCCAATTGGGAACTTTCAGAGCTTCTCAAAAAAACCTGCTTAACAATAGAATTATGATGTCCATTTTGATTATATGGTAAAAAAACAAAAGGCTTTTTTTTATTCTTTGTTCCTTTGTTAAATATCTAACATTGAATCTAGAGATGTAGAATTGCATGAGATGTTTATACTGTCAACAGAGAAAACCAAACAGCTTAAAATATTTCCAAAGTTTTGTTAACAAAGTCTATCTATTTTGCATTACACTTCATTAAGAAGTGAATCAACTGAAGAGAGCTTTGAAGAGAAGAATGCTAATGGTGATTAGAGGTTGGGAAAACATGATGAACTGGAAAATACTAAAGACCTAAATGGCTTAGTATAGACAAAAGAAGAAGACAGAGTCCATATAGCTATCTACAAATTGGGAAAATTTATGTAAAGAGATAGATAATAAACTGTTCATAATTATACTGTAGAAGTAACTGTCCTGAATTTAAAAAAAAAAAATTACATTACAAGCAGTGAAGATCAATTTTGAACTTAAAGAAGAAAGAGGAACAAGAGTATAGGATGGAATCTTTACTAAAAGATGAATTAATGTATAACATAAAAATTATTCAGTCTTCTATTTTATGAGGAAATGAAGTCATCAGAATTTTCTTATTAAGATTCTTCTTTATCATGTTAACTATGTGTTCTCTAAGAAGCAAATAAAAAAAAAAATAAGCCAAGGGAAAGTGATGGAAGATTTATAAATGTACATATATAGGTATATACTTGGCCAAAACTCTATGTGGTATCCAGCAACCACATTCAGGAAGATTTTACTTCACAGTGTCAGCAGACATTGTAATAAACAGTCTTTGCTGATTTAAAGAGTCATGAATATATGGAGTAAACATGAATAATTCATATGACATTAATAACATTTTGATGTATTTTATAATGTGTAATTAAACAGAGATAAATCATATCAAATTCTCTAAAAATATGGGCTACCTGTGAGTCGTGGAGACCATCACTGATGAAACGTTGAATTCACATTTTAATTAGATTATATACACTTTTTAATTATGTTTTCCCTGATGAAGTAATATTTCAGTATAATTCCTTCATACTTGTACAAAGTGCCTTAGCAACATGTCTTGGTTAAGAAAATAACATAGGCCAAGAACAAGTGTTACTTAGGGATCATTTCACTCCCTTAGGCAAAGACTCTAAATGTGTTCAGTATTAAAAGTAAAATAGCTAAAAGTAGTAGTGCAACAGTTAATTTAAAAAAAAAAAAAAAAGAGGAGACAAATCAAACAAGATGGTCTAGTAGTTAAGAGATAGGGAATGGAGATGATTGAATTACAAAGATGAAGCCCAAAACATACACACTGAGGAAAAAGTTTATATATGGAATTCAATTTTCCTGCCATTTTGTCCTGTTATCAGGTGAATCACTCATTAGAAGGCCAGAGTAGTTCTGAGGAAGCAGTTATACCAGGTTATGGAACTACCTAAAATACTGATTAATGATCACATCATTAGAGCCATAAGAATCAGAAGAAATCTGCTGTCTAAAGTGCTAACTCCAGAAAGACACTACCTCTTACTAAATACAGATTGATACTTGTATGCTTTATTTGTGTTTTTATTTGCATATTGGCAAAGCCAACAGATATTAGAAAAAAAAAAAAGAACAAAAGGGGATAGAAAAGATGAGGATAAGACTAGATATTATCTTATTTACATCTGTACTTCCACTTTAATACTTAAATCATTTGGCTTCCTTTTTTTTTTTTTTGTACTAAGCCATTTGGAAGATCCTTCAAAGTCATTACTCCTTGTATCTTTGAGAATATTGTTCTAATTTTGGATCTAAATCTATTCATGGCCAATATATACCTATGTGAGTTTGTGCAGATATTCATTTAACTTAAATAATTTTCTCCCTCTCATATATTTAAGTCAAAATTTATTTATAGAGAGTATATTAAATCCTCCTTTAATTTTATTTTAGCTAAGCAGAACAAGCCAGGTTCTTTGATGCACACAAGAATGTACGGAGTGGGACTGTTGACACTAAACTGTATTCATCCTATGCTGCAAGGAAGATGGTGAGGTGTTTTTCCCCTCTAGTACAGAATTTAATTTCTGAATGTAAATGAGAGTGGTGGTGGTGCTGTATTTTCCTCAGAAGTGTTAGAGATTAGTCACATCTATAGATAGAAGTATCTCTCCTAAGATATATTCCTTCATGTACCTCTGCCATGATGAACCATACAATAACCATAACATGCATTGATACTCTTGGTTACAGGTATTCTTTCCTTTGACTGCTCGCACCATTAACAGTTCCACCACTAAGGTAGTGGAAAGGTTTTTGAGCCAGCAAGTAAGTCTGACTATAAATCAGGTTAGTGGGCTCCATGACCTTGCCATTCTTCTCAGGATCCTCTTAGAGTTTTAGTCAATTTAATTAACAAATAAACTATCTGGTACTTGACCCTTTCAGTGCTCTTGATCTATTACACTGTAGCTGTGGCTCTTCCTATGTGTGGCGTTTGGTCTTTCATCACAAACCTAAAGGCTATTATACAGAATTATGAAGTGACTTATTATGTTTTTCACGTATAGACAATCATTTGAAATTGGACCTGAAGACCTAGCTAGTCCTCTCTATTTCTTTCATACTATGATGTGATGAGTTCCTTGTATATAACCCCTAACAACTCTAGGAAATTTTCCAGGAGATATTAGGTCAAATGAGACTAGTCCAAAAACTTTCCACAACTCAAACTTATTCAAATGAATTGTTATTGAGCACAGTACTAGAATGACTGAGAAAGTTCTTTAGCTAAGAAAGATCACACTTTAATTCTCTTTATTTACCCTTTGTGACCTACATAAGACTGTGACATTCAGAAAGCAAGTCTATTTAAAACATAGGAATATATATGAATCTGTATACTGTTGCTCCTTCTCAAGGTCTACTTTAAGTTATGCTGTCATAAACAAAACAAATATCTGGTCATAGTGAAGACAGGGCTTTCTATGTAACATATTCTACAGAAAATACTAGCCAACCTGAAATAGGCAGAATTTGAATTTGGTGTAGCTTTTGTGTACATACCTATCCATGTTACATATTGACACTCCACCCAACTCCCCACTCAGAAAAACCCGCTGCTACATCTGGGGCAACCACAGTGCAAGCAAAAATAATGCATAACACTGCCTGTTAGACTAAGGCATTGTCTAAATTTCTGTTTACTCCCACATGAGGACATTGCCGTGTACGTATTTGCTGCCTTAAGCCATTGAAAAGCAGAGAGTGTTCTGTATTCTACACAAATGTGAAGAGATCAACAAATAAATTAGCTAAGTTAAGTGAAAGTAGTTTGGAAGTTGGTAACGCAAAAGTTGTATTTAGGAATTCCGGCTATAAAGAATGTTTAGTTAATTCTTATATCAAGAGAAGTGCTCTTTTAAGTGGTACACAAATACTCATTTGATTAAAATACAAAATGGCTTTCAAGGACCTATTCATAACAGGCATCTAAGAGATCCTGTTTTTTTTTTTTTTTTTATACCAATGCTGACCAGATACACTCTTCAATGTGTATGTTTTCCTCTGAGAAAACTATGATAAAGCTAAAGAAATACACTTAAGTTGTCTCAGAAAACAGTGGACATATTTTTCCCTGATATTGTTGGTAAATAAAAGATAAAACTAATTTGATGTAATTTATCTCACCTATTCTTAGATGTCTCCATAGTGAATATCTACTCCTAAACTAATCATCTGATGCTCATTTTATACACAGTAAAGACAAGACTAATTTAAATTTATGCCTAATTGGACTGTTTTAAATATCAACTCTAGGATGAGAAAAAATTGAATGTCTAGATACCTACGTTTCATCAGCTATATCCTCCTTATAACATCTGAAAAATACTCATGAAAAAGCATGAAAATGTGCGTACATGCAAAAGGCCTGTAGCAGATGTTCATGTGCTCATTGTGTGACCAAAGTAGCCTGGAAATGGTAACCACCACGCTTGATATTCACAGTCAATGAAACAGTCATAGCATAAGGTTGTCCTGATACCCTGTCACATGTAGCCAAACCCTGGGGCATAAGACAGAGAGGAAACTGGATGAATGCTCTCTCTGGGAATTCAATTTATACACAACTAACACAATTTATATACCTGAACTCATAACCAGTGAAAACAAAATACGAAGTTAATATTGCCCACATCCAAGGACTGGTTTGTTAAGAGCTGCTAGGAGTGGTTGCGTCGTCCTTTTAATTTTTTTTTTTTATTATTTTACATTTAAAGTGATGGTTAAACTATGGCATATATTTCCTTACTTTATCCACATCCAATACCCTTCAGCTCTCTTATAATAAACTGTTTCTATGGGTATAAACTCTCGTCATGGTTTCTGCTCGGTTAGTTCACCTCAGCCAGTGAGCTGTGGCATGTTACATCTGCTGTATGATGTTAACCATGTCACAAGCCAAATTTTCAAAAATGTTATTTTCATCCCTCATTTTTTAAAATTCCTTATTTACAGGGCACTAAGGGCCTCATCTACCCTAGAGGGGCTCTAGCTTTGTTATCTACAACATTATGACAAAATTCAAACCCCTTGAAAGTGACTGAAGCTGGACACATATCTTTTTTTTTTTATTTGAAAATATTGTTCTTAATCACTGTGGTCTATGTCTCCATAAATATAATACATCTGCAACTATGAAGGACAGTGTGAGAAAAAAAAAATTGCTAGTTTTGGGAAGTGTTCAGATAACAGTGACACAGAAACATAACTTTAAGAGCTGTTGCAAGTGGCTGCCACCTCCAGGAGCTCCAGGCCTGAGGGTTCCTCCTGCCTGGCTGCCAGAGCCCAGCGCCCCGGGACCCAGGGTCTCTGCCCAGGCTGAGGGAGGCAGCTGCTGCTGTACCCTTTGCAGGTTCAACCAGCAGCCAAGCTGAGCACGTATCCCAGACATACACAGACACACAGAGGACACACATAGGTGCTGAGATTTCAGAAAAAAAATGATTTGTTCTGACCAATACATTGACTTAAACCTGGGATAATGTGACAAATTATCACAACCGAGTATTTTTTCCACAACCAAATTTCCTGACTAGAAAGATAGTGTCCAGGAGCTGGAAAAAGATAAATAACATGGTTGAAATAATAAAGGGAGTTAAGCGCCACACAATAAATTTAATTTATTTCTAAGATTGCTCATATTCACTTTATTGACCAAAAATGTGCAGCTGGTCAAGGACTTTAATAGAATCATAGAATGATTAGGGTTGGAAGGGACCTTCAAAGGTCATCTAGTCCAAACCCACTACAAGGACCAGGGACATCTTCAACTAGATCAGGTTGCTCAAAGCCTCGTCCAACTTGGCCTTGAACATTTCCAGGGATGAAGCATCCACCACCTCTCAGGGCAACCAGTTCCAGTGTTCTATTGATTTTTTTTTTTTTAATGTAGAATTGAATTTTACCCTAGATATTGTCTTCCTTGATAGCTAAGAAAAAAAAAAAAGAAAAAAATCTTCTCTTTAAATATTCAGGTTTTTTCAGATAGCTTTTAGTAGTTGATAACACAAATATACATGCACAAAAGGGAAAACATTTAGTTACTTGCAGTGCACATAGTACAAAATGGGTTCAGAGAAGAGCGGACTTTTTTTTGGTTTTTTGTTTTTTTTTTCCTTTTTAAGGAACATTTAGATGAAGAGTTTAGAAATTGCTAGGTTTGTGGTGGCAAAAAGTTGCATTGCACTTAGGAGTGCTCTGAGACTCAGAAGCAGGATATTGAAGTTGGTCAATAAAAGAAGATAGAGGTAGTTGGAATTTTTTAAGGTAAAACAAAACAAAATAAAGAACCCAGAAGGTTTTTTTTTTGTTTTTTTTTTTTTCATGGTTGTAAATATTTTGTGGAAAACCTTCAAAGCAGGTTATAACAATCAAATATCTGACTACAGCTAGCCTGTGAAATCTGTGAAAAATTGTGGTCGTTCTCACCGGAAATTCTAGCATTTTAATATGTTTTGATATTTTTTTTCATCTGCTAACAGATGACCCATGGCTGCTCAGCATTTTCAAATAAATGTAGTGAATGTTTTTCAGGAGAAGAGCTGATCTGGACAAAGGGAGAAAGGAGAGGTAGGGAGGATGAGATTCTTGTAATGAAGTTGCGATGTTAACACTGAAAAGTTAAAGGTAAAATGTAACAGTTTGTCACAATTATACTTCATATTGGCAGGTGTTCTGAACTTTCTGTTTGATAACTAGACATATAAATTTCAGTTCTTAAAGCTCTGCAGCCAATTTAAAGGCTCATTTATTTCCCTGACAGCAAGATATATATGCTGCCTGGCATAGTGGATGTCTGGGGCCAAATCCACCACTTTGTTGCTTGTGTGTCTCGTGGGAAGTAAATAGTAGCAATTTTTCAGCATAGGCACACCAGCACAAGGTGTTTAGCAAATAAATGAGCATAAGATGACCTGTGGTGTCCTGAAATTACTAAAATTCATGAATAGTAAAATGATCTATAGATTGTTAGCAGAGGGCTATAGCAAACGCTAATTTGCAGTCACTGAAGCTTTACAGGATAATTTGTAACTTTTGAAAATTTAATGACTTCATCAGTTTTTACCTATTTTTTATCACCAATGTAATTGTCTGAAAGCTACCTTCAGCAGAGATCTTCTGTCTATATAAAATCATGATCACCTATATGATCACATTATGAGTACTTAACTGACTTTATCTGAAGAACTTTTCTTTCTTTCACCTTTACAGTATGGTAACTACCAAAAACATGTCTTTATCCTATGAAACCATATTTTGCATTTTGTTAACAAAATTGTTTCATATGTTAACATATGAAACAATTATAAGATAAAAAAAATCAATGAGATAATGCAAAAGGAAGAGGAAATGCAAAATGCAGCTCACTGGAAATAAGTGAAAGCACCCTAAAACAAGATCAAAGAAAGGAGAAGGAAAATTTAATAGCTCAGCACATAATATAATGTAAATTCTGTGGCATTTAGTTAAGACTTTAAAAAGAAAAGAAGGGACCCATGAGTTCAGGTCCTTGATCACATTTCATTTTCTTTATTTTTTTTAGATTAGTCACCAACACATACGTACTGAAATAACCAAGAAAACAGAGATTAAAACCACAGTTGTTTTTTTTTCTCCTTCACCTGATCACTTAATACAATTATTTTGTTCTCCCAGTTTCAAACATTTTTAATTATTTTCAATATATGGTATCTCACACTTGCTGTCTCCAACATACACTACAGTTGGAGACAGCTTTGAATTATCTTGCATGTTACTGCATGAAAATTGAATGCAAGGCAATAATCAGGCATAGTTCAAACTCTAAAGAGTCTGCTTATAGGCAGCACTGCAGGACTACGCTTGCTTCTGCAGCTTATCACTTGTTTTTCAAAAGATGACACTGTTGTAGCGTATCTAAATTCTGTTTCACCTATCTGATGTATTTCCTTTACAAATATGGAAAAAAATACATCTTTACTACACTTTTGTATGTCTCCCTTTCTACACTTTGATGCCTACCCCTCAGTTGTATAAAGGTAACAATAGTTTGATGGTATGTCACCTAATATAATATTTTTGGAGAAAGAAAATATCCACCTGTTACTACATCCTAAATAGTTACCCACCTTTTAATACCAAATATAAGTATCAGAGGAATGCACTGTCTGCAGTAATATAAATTTCTATAAAAAAAAAATATTTGCACTGTAGAATAGAAAAGCAAAAGTACAAAATGGAAGCATCGTTGCTGTAATCTCTGCCTTCTTTAAAACACTTTATTAATTAAGGAAGCTGAATTTTGAAACCATTTAAAAAGAAAAGCTAATTAACATCATTCTGTCAAAGTAGAGAAACAGTGACATTTGGTATATACTTGAGAAGTACTTTAAGGGGATATTTACAATGAGAATATTAGAGAAAAAGAAACTATAACTGAAATACAGTAATAACTGGAAAATACAATTTAAAGAAAAAAGTATTTGAAGGAGGAAAGGAAAAGATAAAATAAATTAAATGAGCAGCTAGTCTGCTTATTTTACAATTTTAATTACTTTTTAACCTTTAGAATACATCTGAAGGCAAAAGATTGTAAAATACTTTCATTTATACAGTCTTCTTTGGCTTCATTTTTAAAAGTAGTTATTCTTTGACAATGCAGAGCAATTTTCTCTTTTTAAATGTTCTTGAGTGATGATTGAAAATTCATAACTTAATAAGTACCCTTCTGTAGAATATTTATATTGCTCTTCAAGTTGTATTTTTTTGAGGAAAAGAGAGAAGAAAATCATTCATTTGCAGCAATGACTTTCTGTAGACAATGGACTTACTGGATGAGACTTCACACAGATAATCACAGAGACCTTGTTCTTTACAAAAGTTGTGCATAATGTTTATTGTAATAAGACCATATGGACTATCTAATTAGTCCCAGAGCTTCAATTGTTACTTAAAACATAGTAAGTGGGAATTTTTCCTTAAAAAAACGTCAGCACAAATTGAATATATGGGGGCTTTTAGTTTTTGTGGTTTTTTTCCCTTATCAGTCAATGAGAGTGAAGGAAGGAAGGACGGAAGGAAGGATGGAAGGAAGGACGGACGGAAGGATGGAAGGAAGGAAGGAACGAAGGGAGGGAGGGAGGAAGGAAGAAAGGAAGGGAGGGAGGGAGGATATATCTCTATATCCTTTTTTTGTTCTTTGATGCTATGATAGGCAGATTGAGTGCCTTTTTTTTTTTTGGTAGTAAAATAATTAATAATTTCTTATAACATTCTCTACTGTTTGATAGGTTAAAAGTAGCTGTGAATGCTTCAGAAAAGATCAGTCTCTTGCAGGCACTGTAAATCTGTCAGGGTGTTACCAGGCAAACACAGTGCACTTTAAATGTTTGTAAGCTTGAACATACTACTGACACACAGTGCTAGACCTGCCTATTTGGCACCCAAAAGGCTGAAACTCAATAAGCATACGAGTCTCTGGAAATTACCTTTTCAAATCAGATTAAGCTATAACATTGCTATACTTCACTGGTTGCATAAAGTGTTTTCTGAATTTGTAAGGTTGTTGGATAAATACATTAACTCTGAACTTGCATGGCAAAGCTCATATGCTCTATAGGTGAAGAGAAATTAATATTATCTACAAGGATGAAGGAGAGACTCCTGCAGCACTGAGGTTGTATAATTCAACTTTTTATCATCTTAACACCATGTGAAGTTAACCTGATCATTCAAGCTCCTTATCAAGACCTAAAATGAAATTATCAGCTTAAGTGTTCAAAGGGCAATGTAGCATAGACTTGACTATGTGATACATTTGTGATCTAAACCATTAAGTCAATTTAGTCTGTCACTGAATTTAACTTGAGACTCTAATCTAGGAGTGGTTTTTTTTTTTATTGAGGAACATGGTATGTGTCTCCATCAGAATTTTACCAAGGGTTACCTCTATACAAGTTGCTCTTAATTGCTTTCTTTGCACTAAGCAGACTTTACACTAACACAGAGCTTTCTTTGCACTACAGTAACAGAGTACAGTAACAATGTACATAACACTACAGATATCCAAAAAGAAATACACTGTGCCTGCTCAATAATCTTCAGGTAGGGAGATGTGTGAACCTCACAAACAGATGTATTAGACCTATTAATTCCCTGGTCTGATAATTCTAATAGTCAGCATTCAAACAAGTGAATTTAATGAGCTTAGTCCCATAAGAGCAATTTCAGCTATTTTCACATATTCAGGTGCTATATTTCCTTGGTTCACCATTTTAGTAGATCTCACTAAAACCACACAGACTCAGTTAACTTTTTCAAATAGCCACTTTTTACAAAACTATAGGAAATAACTTAAATCAATGTCCTATTCTGAGAACTGCTTGGCACTGCTCTTGAATGGAAACTTTTATCATTTATAAATATCTGAGGATGGCTCACTGGACAAGACCATGAATTCCATTGTTGTTATGCTTAAGACTATTATATATTTGCTTTCTATACAGATTAATTTTAAAAGTCCTTCTTTTTACTTGGTGTTGTTTTTTTTTTAAAGCAGAAAGTAACTGAAATATAATGCTATTTCTTGAATGTCTGAATGCTGGTGAGTTGGTTTTTTTTTGGTCACTTAAGAATCTGGCAACTAAAAGCTAAAGCTATAAATGTTAAGAACAGAGCCAGGTAGTCCGATTAAACTTTGCAGATTAAATCTTCCAGCATAACTATAGGTTCTTGTAGAATTAGTTATTTTTATAGTCTAAATTAAATTGTATAGATAAAATAGATGTTTCAAAGAAGGCAGTATTTTGTACAAGCTTCTACATATAGTGTCTCTGCAAATTAAACAAAAAATCATCTTATAAATTATGATACAAGTTTCTCTGAGTGACAGCCTTTTTCTGAGGTTTTATACAACAGAAGAGTTGCATGGATGCAGTAGTTTAATGATACAACAAAAAGCTGTGCTGACAAATACCAAAATCGTTAGCCTTTCATCTTCTGAGTCTATAGATAGATTCATACCTTACAACAACAACAAAAAACAGACATAAATTTTAAAATCCTCAGGAGATCTTTTTAAAAAAAAAATTGTTTTCTATTTTGATCTTCCATTACACTGATGACAAAAATTTTGCACTGATGTCTATGATTGACACAGGATACTGAACTATTCTGGCAAGAAAGAGAAATACTGTCTAGCTGGTCATACCTATACTAGTGAATCTTCCAGCACTTCCCATATATGGGATCTGAAGATGTATCTGCCCATCTTCAGTCTCACTCTGTGAGATCCAACAGCAACATTGCTCAAAGACCAGGTCCATGGGATCGAAGAAACGGTGGTGCCATGATAGTCGTTGCTATTACACATGGCCAAACATCAGTCTGGGATGCTTGGGGAAGGGTGTGAAAAGAGGGTCCACTACTTATTCTGTTTGGTGAAATGTCAAGTTATAAACATATGGAAAACATTTATAAGAAACAAAGGGGTTGGTTTTTTTTTTTAATTTACTTTCCTTTTGCCTGGGTTTTTCAGTCATTGCAACACCTCCATGTTTGATCTATATTACAGCCCTTTGTTTTCTGGTTTAGTAATAACCTCAGTGTATGTCTATACCTTAGAGATTGAAAACACAGCATTAATATTGCAGAATAATATTTTATAAATGAACTCATATGACACCCACAACCACAAAGGTTGCTTTAGGCTGCAAATCTCCCAGAATCAGGGTAGATACTTAGATAGTTAATCCATGCTAAACTCCGTGTTACTTTGTGTAACATGCTACTAGTACCACACTGTTGTGACTGTGAAATATAAGCAAGCCACACTTCACTTGTCACAGGGTTTGAATGGATAGAAGACTGTCAAGCAGATTACATTCAAATAAACAATACTTCCTATATTTTTTTCAGGGCTATGACAGCAATCTCTTGGATGAAAAAAAAAACCAAACCCTACTTTTGATACATAGTATTATAATACTGGAGTAATATCTATATTCATACTTCAGTAATTTGGAGTAACTCACCCTTATAGGGAATTATCTTATTTAAAACAAATATACCATGTTTGCCATGACATTATTGAAGTGTAATTTCACACTCTTGCTACAGAATTTTGTATTCTGAGTTACTCCAAATGGTGATTGTAAACGGTCTTTTAACACATCTTTGGCTGCATGCCTCTATCTGGAGCAATTACTGGCCACAAACCCCAGATAATTGTGCAAAAGGTGTTTGTACCAACACAGTTTTAATGGACAGCTTTTGCTGGAAACTGGCAACTCCAATGGAAAGTCACAGTAACTAATGTGCTTCAGGATTACAGGTTTATATTTTGAATCATGCATTACACCTTTTTTTGGTCTATTCACAGATTGCAGTTCATTGTACTACATTGTTTGTATAAGAGTTTTGAATCAAACAGACCAAGAAATAAGAAGGAGAGGTGACTAAAGAGAAAGACACAATTTTTCATTAAAATGATAGGCAGCCAGTTTGGCACCATTATGTATTGCAGTAAGAATCATGGTGAGAATCACAGTCTGTTTTTGTTCTGATGTTGACTTACTTCTCTTGTGATCTCAGCCAAATTAATTAGGGCTTAATTCTGTCAACTTTAGTCAGTGATTAATTCTTTATTCAGTGAGTAACCCCATATATATCAGAAAGTTGGGAAGTACACTGAATCTTTCACAATTAGCAGGAGGCTGTATCCACTCAAAAATTGATCCCTTCCAGTATGAAATTTATCTCACTGACCTCCCTCCAATCACAAAAAAAAAGCTCTGTGTACAGAAATATAATGACAGTTGAAAGAACCAGGTTTAGAGTTTGCTGTGTGGTTTCAAAATTTGCTACATCTGCCTAATAGTTCTTGGCCTTGGAATTAAGATATCTGTAAATTATAGTATGCTACAGGTTATAACACTGCAGAGCACAATTTATGTCAGGGAGCTGTCAAATCTGGTATCTTGATAGAGGCAAGGCTACTGCAGCAGCCCCATGCCGCCAGGCCCAACCAGTAGTGAGGCTGGATGTATATTCCTAGTATGCACATGCACAGAGAGCACAGATACACACCACATTGTATATACAGCAGGCCACACAGGTCAACACAGATGGAAACATTTGTTTCTCACACAGACACAAATAGCACCAAAAGTGTCATCTTGTTCCCATTTCTGACTATATATATGTGTGAGTGTGTGTGTGTGTGTGTGTATATACACACATATATGTGTATCTATGTATATACACACATATGTATATGTACCTGGAGGATCACTCCAGCAGCTGAGCTCACCCAGTCTACCCTTGAATCCCTGTCTCTCCAGCTGCTAGTGCCTGGACGTATGAGCCCCCAGGGCTTCAATCCCACCCCAGTTGCTGGTACAGATATTTCTGCACAAACACACACACAGACACACATGCAAGCAGGTATCCCAATCAACTCCCAGACCCCATGATCCCTCCAACAGCTCTCTGGGACTGCCCTGGTCCCTCTGATAGACAGCTTCTACTGTGGTCTCATCCTTAGGGACACATACACTTGGCTGACTCCCAGGTCACTTCACCTACTCAACTGGCTCATCTGGTTTGATCTTCGCCAGTGATCACATGTGTACACCCACACTTGTACCAGTCATTGGCACCATGGACACATGGGTCTCTGACCCCTGGTCTGAGTCCAGTTGCTGGCACTCAGACCCCCATATGCACATGTGCACACAGAAGAGAGATCTCCTTACCCAGGAAACAGTTAGAAGGGTATTTAACAAGAAGGTAAGACAGACTGTGTTGATGAGGTTCAGGGTATGGCTAAAAACTATACAGGTCAGCAAACCATTTACATGCAAGTGTCCCTTTTTATCCTCTTACCCCTCAATTTTCCCATGCTTATTCCTCCCCAAATCACCTATCTCTAGCCTCCTATCTCTTTACCTACCTTTGGTTCCTCCTCTAAAAATTCCATAATAAATCTTATGTAATCTCAAATGCTCTTCTTTTACATCCCCTAATGTGTTGGACATCCTCTAGGTAGTGACTCACCCTCACTCTGTAGTGATCGGAAAGACATTCCCTTGGACTCACAGGATGAATGTCACATCTGGACCATGGTGCTGAAGTTCTCCTGGGACAGCTCTGGAAGCGGCCTGGACATAGTGTCCCTTCCTCTGAGTCTTTAACTTGGGTTTCCACTTGCCATTGTGCTCCTGTACTCTTCTGAGCTTGTGTTGGTGGGCCTGTGATGGGCTGATGACACCCTTGGTGGGTCCGAGCACAGCCCAGCAAGTCCCTCCTGCTCCTGCCTCTATTCCTTTAGGCTCCCTTCTGTGCGTGTAGATGAGCTTTTTAGCAGACAACCTAAAAATTTGTTCTTGACTGTGATGTTCTTCCCTATGTAATTGTGGCATCCATTCTTTAACACTTAGGAATTAAAGGTTGAAAGGCTGTAAAAATAAAAACAGGCCAAAAAAAAAACACCCACATAAATGAGTGAGGAATGCAAACTGTAAATGTAACCAAGGAACCTTAAAAGGTATAGCACACAAGTTAAAAGTGGCCTTGGACAACTCAAACTTTTGTATTTAGCATTTATATAGTCAATAACCTCAATTGACATTGACCTTGGGAGTAAAATGGGGCAATATTTTCACTTGGGTGAACTGCTATTGGAGAGTTTCTCTAGTGTATTAGGCACAAACATGCATTCCATCAACATCAAGTACATGCTATCTTTTTCATCAATTTTCTTTTATTTTGTGCTAACATTGTTATTGTGGTCAGTACAGGGAAAAAAAAATTACTTTGTCTGAGCGTTAACTTTGTCTCTGGCATAATACTTTTAAAATCAACTGACTTTGCTATGTTTTTTTTTCTTTGCAGGAATTTCTGGACATTTCTTTTACCAGTAATAAAATAGACCATATAACTAAAACAAAAAAAAATATTTTATTATTCTTTTTAAATCATAAGATTAATTTCTTTTTAATTTTCAGGAGTGAATCTTCAGTTTGGAAGTTTCTAAGTGCAGTCGGAAAATGTTATAGATAAAATGCAACTAATGCACATATCCAGCTGATCTGTTACTGAGAAGGAGCGTTGATGGAATACGTGATTTTCACTGTGTGGGACTGAAAGCAGTAGTACTGACCATCCAAAGAGCCAGGTACATAAACTGATGAGTGTTAAGAGAGATCAGCCAAACTAGAAAGATGATAACTGTTTCGTAGATTACGTAGCAACTGAGTTTGCTCAGCCTCCTCTACCAGGAAGGACAGAAGTTTGTTTAGAGCCCACTGTTAGAATTTATTTCTAGATTACATTGAAATTGCAACCAGAACTTTTGACTGCTCAGAAGGCCTAAGTTTTCATTTTAAGTTTCCACTTAATTCCAGGAAAAACTGTTTATGCCCACAGAAATTAGTTGCCCTGTGGTGATGGTTCAGCTGCACACGGAAACATCTGAGAAGAAATCTGCTCCTTTTCTTCTGAAACTTTTTATCTGCCCACCACTCCCCTTAAAGCTGTAAGAAATAAAAAGGAAAATAGTGTTCATAAACTTACTGGAATTAAGGTAAAAATAGATGCTGCTGAAGGCAAGAAAGAAGAGACATGTCTAACTGTAGCAATTCTCCGTGTTTTACTCAAATTTGGTACACTAACTTCATCCTGTCTTGCACAGGGACATGTGCAACTGTCTTTATTCATTTAGTTTGTGTTTATATATAAAGGTTTACACATTTCAGAAAAGAACCAATCAAAGTACAGGCAGGCAATGTACGATCAAATATTTGTATATCTTGATGTGAAGAGGAAAAAAAAAATAGAAAAGTAAAATAGAAAAAAAAACATAGGAAAGAGATATTGTAATCTTAAAAAAAGGTTTATAGCTATCCCATGCATACTGTTGAATCTAACACGGAGAAAGTAAATGTATGTGAAGTAATGGTAACACATTTGTAGAGATTATATTACTATTCCAATTTACTTTTCATATTTTGGAAATATGCACAGGGATCAGGAAAAGGACCTTTCATTGTGTGTAGCCTTTAAGCTGTCTGTCCCACAACTGCAAAATAGAATGGCATTCTTTATCTTGATTTGAATGAGCTTTATACTCATGGGAATGTTGTCAGCATGGGCTCTTTTTCTGATCTTAATATTGATCATTTCTTTTCTGCAGCAGCTTCAATATCTCCACAAAAGAAATTATATGTGTCCACATCTCCACAAAAACTCTATTGTAGGTTTTACCTTAGTGAAGCTAACTCAGAAACAATCAAAATTAGAAATATTAACACACTTAAGGTTCCCATAATGGGTACAGGCCATCAGAATCTGAAAACATATTCAGTTAGGTTTTAACATGTTGGATGTTGGATAAGAAAAAATTGAGGTGAGGAGAGACAGAAACCGTGCAATCCAAGGATGACTGTGAAGAACAGAACAAGTATGGGACAACTAGCAAACTAGCTATTTGGAAATTATAAGCATCGTAAATTAAAAATTAAAATATATCCCTTATGTGAAAAAAAAATTACAATACCCTTCTATATCTCTCTCCTTCAGGAAGATATTGCTTTATTTTTTTGACCTACGTTATTTGATCAGGCAAGGATTCTGTTTACCTTTTCTGAAGAATTTTCCCATTTTTTCCTTATGTCTCTTGTTGTTACTTTATGTCCAAAATATGTCTACTGTTTATCAGATCAGTTTGATATTACCTTGTGATTGAACTGTCCCAAAGCCAGACACAAGAGGCATCATTGTTCTGATATCTTTTTCAGGCAGTCACAGTATCTCAAGCATACTGAAGTTCCATGGTTTGCGGCTTTGCTATGATGATATAGATTGCTGCTATACTTTTTCATAAACTCTAAAGAAAAAAAGCAGGAAAAAAAAAGAATAATCATTCTGTGATTTTCTTTCATGTCAAGGAAGTAGAATATTTTGTTAAACACCTGTTCCACAGCCAAAGCTAACTTTATTTACCCTCTCTTTAAAACACGTACCTCCCGGTCTTTGTATTTTGAGTACTGCTTCTCCAAGATCTTTCTTCTTTTAATCTATCATCTCTTCGAGAACCCTCTCTACTCTTTTTCTTGTCCTTGGTTGACCTCTTTTTATTTTATTCTGTTCTCTCTTTATTTCTCTCAACTTACTTCTCACAATTGTATCTCTAGGGGAGACGGGTTTGGGCGAAGGTTGCTGTTGCTGTTGCCACCTTACGAGAGAGAATAGGAGCAAAAAAAAGAGATTGTTTTTCCTTCACTTTCCCTACTATTCTTTTTCTTCATATTATTAGGATTTAATAGATTCTACTACTGTCTGTTCAAGCAATATATAAAACAATGTTTTTCTTTTCTAGTTCAGAAAATAAGGACAAAACCTGATAGTAAAAGAGCTCAGTAGGAGCCTGACAAGATTTGAGTTAAGATCTCATGTCCTGGTTTCAGCTGGGATGGAGTTAATTTTCTTCCCAGTAGCTGCTGTGTATTGGATTTAGTATGGAATTCAGTACGTGAAGAATGTTGATAATACACTGATGTTAGCTGTTGATAAGAGATGAAGGACTTTTTTTCAGCTTCCCAGGTTTTGCTAATGTGCAGGTGCAGCAAGCTGAGAGTGGTATAGCCTGTACAGCTGACCCAAACTGGCCAAAGGGAGTATTCCATGCCATAGATGTCATACTCGGTATATAAACTGGGGTTGGCCAGTGGGCAAATTCCCAGAAACTGCTGGATCATTCCAGGATTGCTCTCGGTTCCGCTCCATGATTATTGCTTCAGGACTGGCTAGGCATCAGCCGGCAGGTGGTGAGCAGTTGCATCACTTGCTTTTCTTAGGTTTTATTTCTCTTTTTATTGTTTTCATTAAAATTTATCATTGTTATTATTATTATTACATTTTAATTTTGTGTCAAATACTAAACTGCTCTTATCTCAACCTGTGAATTTTCTTACTTCTACCCGTCCAATTCTCTCCCCCATCCCACCAGGGAGTGAGGAGGGAAGGTGAGTGAGCAGCTATGTGGTACTTAGTTGCCAACTGGGGTTAAACCATAACACCTCACTTCCAGTTTCAAGAAGGGTTCCCAGATGTTGGAACTTCTTATCTGATTAGGTTATATTCCAAGGTCAAGAGACTATGCTTATGTACACTGCTTCTGTCTATCCTTCACATCCTTGTAAAACCTGACAGGAGATGCAGCTATCAGTGATTTTGAGTTCTTGGTTTCTCACTCCCTAATCAGCTCAGGCACAGCAAAATCTTCTCAAGCAGAGAGACGGGCTGTGTCAATGAATTATCAGCAAGGACCCCCAGACCTCACAAATTCTGGATTGACCCCAAGCCAGGAGTTCCTGATGGTTACAGAATTAGAATCTCTCCCAAGTATCTGTATTTTAGCAGTAATAAAACAGTCTGTCTCAATTTTTCAGCCATTAGGGCAGGAAAAACTCTGTGGAGATCTTAAAAAATAATCTGTTTACATGTGTCTGTAACCATATGGTGCTAATCCCTCCTTACACTAGACTTTTCAAATCTGTGCTTTAGGAAACGGATGGAAATAGTGTGCTGTGGTTTAGCTGGCAAGGGATTTTTGAAGGTGACTGTGTGATTTGAGAGCATACAAATAACAGAGAAAATTATTCATATTAATATGGCGTAGAAGTCGTAAAATACTTCTGCTCCTAAAATGCATAGTGCTTTTGAAAATTCCCATTAAAGACAGACATTAAAAGAAGGGGAGGAGAGTTTAATGTCTTATTAAACATTGGTAAAATTGAACATCTACTCTTAAAGAGAGAGAGAGAGAGACAAAGAAAGAAGAGAGATGTTTCAGCTGATAATAAGTAATTCCACTGAAGTAATTCACATTCTAATAGTAAAAGACAGTTGTTTTAAAAATCCTTTCAATTTCTTCTCCTGTTTTCTCTCATTCTGTTCATTAAAGTCTACACAATTCTCTTTTCTATACCAAATAATGTGGAGCACTGCAGCATTAGTCCAAGCATTGATTCTCTAGAGAAAAGGTATCTTGTTGACATCACTCCATGCATGCACAGAGCCCTGCAGAATTTGGGCACAGCCCCTAACTCAGGCTATGGAGTGCTGCCACAAACTTGGTAAGAAGTGACGGCATTCTGTGAAAAGCTGTAACTACTAACTGCAAAGAGGTAATCTAGCAAAGAAGCTCTTGTTAAGAGTACTTGACTCAGGATGGACATATTTATGTGACTGAACATATGCATTGTCATAAGGATTTCAGTTATCTGTAGGTTTCTGACAAAAGCAAATAATTAAAAAAATTAATTGAATTATTTTTTACTAACTCTGTATATTTATATGGCAAACTCCAAATAATTTAGCCTTTGGAGCTGCTGGACAGAAACAGATACTTTTAATATGCAACTTAACTACACCCTGAAGTAGATATCCAAGTTGATTGTTCCCAGGTAATATTTACTGTTCTTCAACTACTGCAATGGAACATGTTACAGATCTCAAAGCTGGGAGAGATAAATCGCTCTGTCTAATTCCACTCTTGGACATACAGAAGGACATGGAAAGAAATGTAAAGTATTTCATCAAATCACTACAAACATCCATTATTTGTTAACATATATAAAACTTATTTTATTTGTCAAGTATCTTAGTCTGGTTAAACGGTAACAGTTTTAAGTGACTAAAGTAGTGCTTCCTAAAATAACTCTGAGTATACTATAGCAAGTAAATCCAAATGAATTAATTGTTTCCTATTATTCTGCAAAACCTGATATCCTCTCTACTGATTACTTATCTTAGTGGAATTAAGTTTACTAAAGTAGAGTACTGCAACATTACTTATTTTGAATTAAATGTTCTGTATTCCTCATTGGGATTGACATATGAGGATAACGATCCCATAATATTCTGAAAATGTAGTATCCGTAGTCAGTATTAAACTACAACATCATGTTTAGAGACATAGATGGATGAAGAATGGAAACAGTGTGACAGGTTTCAGTCAAGCTTGTTAATACACTGTACTGAGTAATACATGCTCCACATCATAGGAGTAGTGGAGGCCTGATGGCTGTGCAGCCCTTACATCTGGACTGCTGTTTTGTCCATCCCTGGATGCTTTTTTTTTTACAGATTTCAGTATTTACTTAGATCTCACATTCTAGTATTTAGTAAGAAGAGATACTTCTAAATAGCAAAACTCCCTATGCACAGCTGATATTAGAAAAACATTAATATTTTAAGTAATGCACTGGTCCTAAAAATAAAGCAGTACAAAAAATTATCTGAAAACTGTTTTATTGCTTCATTTTCCTATTGTTTTTATATTGTGGGAAACATATAGACCAAAGTAATTACAAAAAGGCAAAGTTTCAAAATTGTTCTGAAATATGCTGGAAAATAAAACAAAGTAAAAATAAGAGAAGCCTGAATACTCTGAAGATAAATGCTCTGAAACAACAGCAAATAATGCTAACAGTTTAAATACCTGACATGCATTTGACAAGCGAGAGTATGCAAATGGAAGGAAATTCTCACATTTTGGCTCCATTTTCATTAATCTCTCTCTTTCATATTTTACTTTACCTCTGTTTCTTCATTTGCACAGAATACTGAGGGACAGTATGCAACAGTTCTCGTAAACTAGATTTTTTTTCTGATTTGCTGCTGGATGTCCTGTATTTTGTATATTGCAGTCATTATGTTTCCATGTTAATATCCTCCCTATAAAAATTCTGTTATGTTTTGAATAAACAGAATAAAACATATAGATAATGGTTGTATATTTCATCAAGCATATTTAATGTGTTTATAACAAGAACTGCTGAATTAAAACAAAAGTAAACCTGCTAGTACAAACTTCATATATACAAGTATCATGTTAAATGCAGGCATATGCAATTGTATAGAATTAAAGACACTCTTAGAAGAAGAAAATTGAAAGGAGTTGTAGAATCAGCATGTTTTGCTGTAAGAATAAGGTTTGCCAGCGAATGCTGGAAGAGGAAGAGAGCTGTGGCACATCTGTGAGAAGGTACAGCATATAATTCACCATGGCTAGTCATCTTGTTGCCCTGTTGCATCCCTTTAGAAGTGGTTAATCACAGAAGATGCTAGTAAATAATTGACTCTGCATTAACAGGAATATAGTTTTGGAAAGTATATGATCTTATTTCTTTTGGATCTTGCCCATGGTTGTTTCTTTTCACAATGTATGCCCCTTTCTTGGTCTCTACATAGTCAGAAAAAGCCTGAAGATACTTGGATGCGTTTTCATAGAATCATAGAATCTTTAAGGTTGGAAAAGACCTCCAAGATTGTCAAGTCCAACCACCAATCTAACACCACCATGCCTACTAAATCATGTCCTGAAGCGCCATATCTACACGTTCCATGCTGGAGAGTAGACAAGGTCTAGTTCTCACAGCTGGGTGATATAGGTGCAAGGAGACTAACAGAGGAGGAAGGAAGTGATCAGGCATTCAGCACTTGTTATCTGCCTTGCTGGGATCTTTAGAGGGCTTATCCGAACACACTGAAGTAACAGCAATTCCAAAGCTCTTCTGCTCACACTGCTATTGAGCTTTCCAGCATCTATTATCTATTAGTTGATGGGGTGTTCATGAAACTTGGTGAGAGCATGTTCTTGTCCTTGCTCAGTTCAGCTTTAACCATGCAGTTTCCCAGCTCAAAATGAGAAGTAGTCCTGGAATTTAGTGCCTGAGCCTTTTGAAATTGCCTTCCATATACACTGTTCCAGGACAAATTGATGCCGAGAATCTCAACTATTACACACTGGGTGTCTGCTTTCTTGAATATCTACAGAAATTTTATAACCTCCTGTCAAACCTGCCATTGGAATAATCAGGAATCCCTATTCAGAAAGATTTATTTGTCCTTAGTGGCTGGAGCACATAAGCTTCAAGGTCACTAGTTCTCTTCCATCCAGATCTGTATTAGATGCTTTCTATTCTGATTTTGGAAGTGGAGTAGAAATAGGAAAGTTAAAAAATAAATCTGTTTCTATGATTGCATTGTTTACCATAGAAACATACATGAATTTTGATTTTTTTTCTTATATGCAGTAAATTGTTGAGTCTGCTTTGTTCAGCCCTCAGAGACCGATACACAAGTTCTAGGGTGTTGCAGGATTTTTCACCACTAAATAGAACATTAGACTCATCTGCATCTTTCTTGGATATCTCCCCCAACTCCCAGCCCCACAAAGCATCAAATCTACAAGTCATTGTTACACTTCAAGTAACAGAGAAGCCTTTATGGAGCCATTAGACTCTAATTAGGAGTAATTAATAAACTATGCAGAACCAGGGAATTCTCATATACACTAAGCTCCTAGAAAAATTATTGGGATGTCATAAAAAAAGTGTCTGACACTGAAGAAAAACAGATACAGAGATACAGAAGAAAACAAGGACTTTCAGGAAGAAATTTTGTCTAGTGTTAATTCAAAGAAAAGAAAGAATAAATGCATGTTAGATAACATGACAACAAGAACAAAGAAGTATCTGAGAGAAAAAAGATGAAATAGAAAGAAAAAATGCCTGTTAATAAATGAAGGAGCTGAAATTAATACTGAACAAAAACAGCCTGGATGATGATCCTTTTTTTTCTTTTCCTTAAATAATTTGTCTTCAGCAGGAAAACTAAAAAAAAAAAATGTTGCTATGATTAGGAATATCATGAAGGTTTACTGCAATGAAGACTGGAGATATGAACACAGGGAGCACTTGGGAAAAATTAGCATATAAAAATTTATCTATCTGAAAAGAATTATGGACCAGAATTCTGAATGAGCCCAGTATTTACAGTTCTTATTTGGGTGCCTGGACATTTAAGAGACTATGACCCTATCAAAGCAGTTATGTGAACAACCAAGTATCTTGATGTTCAGCATACATGTACCACAATGAGATTCACTGCTTCAGATGACTGAACTTCTCCAGAAAGATGAACACTTCATATAGGTGAAAAAAAATAATAAAAATAGACTTCTGCTATCTGGCTTTTGGAGGAAAATTTGAAGTTTATGAACTGTGAATCAATAAGCTTGTCAAGCATTTCAACTTTAAAGCTAGACTATGAGGAGAAAACAAAAAAAAAACATTTAAAATATAAGAAAACATTTGTTTAAATGTTACAGTTGGAAACCTTAATTCTCCCTCTCGTATGTGGCCAGAAAATTTTGAAAAAAAAAAAAAGTTGTTATTATAGGAATGTCCAAAGGTATGCTGACAGCAATCCTGATGTTCTTGAACATCACTAACAACTTGGGAGCCAAAGTCAAGAGTTGCAAAGAAAGATGGAAATACCTAAGCAGCTTGAGAAAGCCTTAATAGCACCTGTTAACTTTGGTATTATAGAGCAAATGGCAACACTGTATGTCTAGGTCTGTTCAATGCATGTATTCCGGAACATAGTTTCTGAACTGTACCAGATCTGTCCTTTCATTCATTCTGTTAATTCTACATTCAGACCTTGAGTATACATAACTGCCATGCAAATATGTATTCATATACACATAAACATAAACATTTTCAGTGCATCTTTTACTCCTACCAATTGATAAATATCAGTACTCCATAAATATTTTTTGCAATTTGAGAAAGGGTAACAGAATGGATCCCTCAGATGTTGAGTTTGATGTTGACTTTCAAACATTTGCAATTGTGAATAATGTCTCTCTAAAATGGCTGAAGGTTCATAACAAAATGATTCTGGTGTCCAGCCCCTCACAGCCACTCACCCTCTGGCCTCCTGATGGGTGGCTATCTGGGCCTGATTTAGTTCAGTACGACTGCAAGAAGTGCAGAGGAGGTGTGAAAAGAGCCTGGGAGGCATTTGCCTGCTGGTTGTAAATAATTTTTTTTTGTGAGAGGAATGTCTGCAGATGCAAAACTCAGTGAAGAAGGAGGGGGAGGAGTAAAGTTGCTCCAGGCAGAGATTCCCCTGCAGCTCGTGGTGATGACCATGGTGAAGCAGACTGTCTCCCTGCAGCCCATGCAGGGCAATGGAGGCACAGAGATCCACCTGCAGCCCATGGAGGACCCCACTCCAGGGCAGGCAGATGCCTGAAGGAGGCTGTGGCCTGTGGAGGGCCTGTGCTGGGGCAGCCATTCCAGAAGGACTGCACCCCATGGAAAAACGACCTGTGCTGGAGCAGTTCCTCAAGGAGTCATCAGTTCATCAAGGACAGGCTGAGAGAGTTGGGGCTGTTCAGCCTGGAGAAGAGGAGGCTCCAGGGTGACCTTATAGAGGTCTTCCAGTACCTCAAGGGGGCCTACAAGAAAGATGGGGAGAGACTCTTCAGTAGGGTCTGTTGTGACAGGACTAGGGGTAATGATTTCAAAATAGAGGGAGGTAGATTTAGATTAGATATTAGGAAAAAATTTTTTACAATGAGGGTGGTAGAACACAGGAACAGGTTTCCTAGAAGATGTGGTGGATGCCGCATTCCTGGAAACATTCAAGGCCATGGTGGATCAGGCTCTGAGCAACCTGATCTAGTGGGGATGTCCCTGCTCCTTGCAGGTGGGTTGGACTAGATGACCTTTGAAGGTCCCTTCCAACCCTAACCATTCTATGATTCTATGATTCTATCACTGTAGCCCATGGGAGGGACCTCATGCTAGAGCAGGGGAGGAATGGAAGGAGTTCTTCCCCCAAGCAGGACGGAGTAACATAAAGTGACGTGATGAACTGATCATAACCCCCATTCCCTATTCCCCCCTGTGCTGCTAGGGGCAGAGGAAGGAGGCAGAGATAATTGACATTAAGTTTAAGCCTGGGAAGAGGGAGGGGTGGGAGGAAGTTGTTTTGTTTTCTTCCACATTATCCTGCTTTGGTTTTGATAATAAACAAATAGTTTTCCCCAAGTTCAGTCTGTTTTGCCTGTAACAGTAACTGTAAGGATCTCTCCCTGCCCTTATCTCAAAGCTTGAGCCTTTTATTTTTTTCTTACATTATCTCTGCCTGTTCTCTTGGAGGGTGGGGGAGAGTGAGAGAGAGAGACTGCATAGCTTAATGCTGAGCGGGGCTAAACTATGACAGCTGGTTTTCCAGGACCATGTCCAGACACCTTTTGAACATCTCTGAGGATGGAGACTCCACAACGCTTCTGGGAAACCTGTGCCAGTTCTCCGTCATCTTTTTACTGTTAAGATGTTCTAATGGAGCATCCTGTGTTTCAGTTTCTGCCCATTGCTTCTTGTCCTGTCACTGGGCACCACTGAGGAGAGCCTTCCTGCTTCAGCTTCGCACTCTCCCTTCAGGAATTTAGATATACTAATAAGATCTCCCTGAGCCTTTTCTACCCTAGGCTGAACAGTTTCAGCTCTCTCTGCCCAGAGATGCCCAGACCCTTAATCATCTTTGTGGACCTTTGCTGAACTCTCTGCAGTATGTCCACTTCTGTTTTGTTGGTTTTTTTTCAGAAGTGGTCTGCTTCTGCAAGTGACTTTTTATCTTTGAAGAAGCTTATGTATACGATTATACTTATTAAAAAAACAGGGAAATGCTAGGTGATGAGAGCTTTTGAAAACAGGGTCTCAAGTGGAACTAAAAGTCTACAAGTCATCTATTGTATTCTATATCATATTTCCTGAATATTTTTTAGTGTTTTTTGTTGTTATTGTTTTTCCTTGCCCCCATTCAAGTTTGTACCACTGCAGAAAAAAAAAGTACATGTATACTCTTTGTAAAAGTCACATCTGTAAAGCTGTTTAACATAATTATTTTGTTAATGATTGTCATAGTTCAGCCCTGATTGGGATCAGACTACACAGTCTCTCTCTCACTCCCCCCCACCCTCCGAGAGAATAGGGGGAGATAATAAAGAAAAAACAGCTCAAGGTTTGAGAAGGACAGGGATAAAATCCTTAAAGTTACCATTACGGGCTAAACAGACTTGACTTGGGGAAAACTATTCATTTATTATTAAAACTAGCAGGATAATGAGACAGGGGACAAGATAACCTCCCCCCAGCCCTCCCTCTTCCAGGACAGCAGCAGGTCTGCCCTAGGCCCAGCCAAGTCCATTGAACAAAGGGGAGCAAGTTCTAGCAGTTTCCTACAGAAGCTACAACCTTAGGCCCCCCCTCACTAAACAAAACCAGAACAATGATTTAATGATTTTTTTTTTTTTAATTTGGGACATTGGTTCAGCAAGAAGGACAAAAAATGGATGAATCTGTGGATTTGTCAGATCAACAAAGCAACGGATAGTCTGTTGTTCTATTGTTCTGGAAGGATATTGTCATTTTGACCATTGCATTCTCAGCTTTTGATTTAGTCTGACAGTACATGATCTATAGTTCTTTTACTGATCGACGCTGTCACATACTCCCTACATTGTTCTCATCTCAGCCATGAAGCAAAATGTAATGACTAATAGTTTTCTTGATCTGTTTGCTTTTGATTTCAGAAGGTAAAAGCAGTGAATACTAATAAAAACACGTTGCCTTTATAGATAAAACAAATCCTTCTTCCCAGGTAAACATTAGAGGAAACAAAAAAAAATAATTCACTGTAAATCATAGAATCCATGAATAGTTAGGTTTGGAAGGGACCTTCAAAGGTCGTCTAGTCCAACCCCCCTGCAAACAGCAGGGACATCTCCAACCAGATCAGGTTGCTCAGAGCCTCATCCAATGCTATACAATTTTTTATAAAGCACAGTGAGAAACTGTGCAGTTTAATGTGCCTTTGTAATTAGGACCAGTCTGCATGTTCTGCAGTGAAATCACATAAAATGACAATATAAATTAAAATAGCATCACCATGATTGAAGGTCAGTGAAGACATAAAGAAGGATTTGGTTTTTTGCGTTTTTTTTTTTATTTGTTATCAGAAAATAAAGTTTGAACAAACATAGTGCGTGACTATAACAGACAATATATCTGCTTCCTAAGCTTTTAAATGCTTGCTATTTCATACTTGCAAGGTAATTACTGTCTTAGACATCAGAACTTTTTTTTTAATATATAAATTAATAAACAGAAAAGAGAAGGTGCACTTCTTTATTACTGCAACTTTTTATTTTTAACTTTTTATGTTATACAGCAGATTGGTTAATATTATTTTTGTTAGCCTTTTTACTATCACCATTGTTATTGTCAGTTTGTTGCTTTGAAACATGTACCTCTTCTTGCCACTAGATGGAACTGAAAAACCTTGTAATTTCTCTTTTTTTTCTGTTACATGGATGCATATGAAATTTTTTTTCAGGATAAAAGCTTCGAAAAAGTCCGGAACAGGCACTTACCAAGTTAGGAAAGGGTATCTGAAACACAGTAATTGCTACTTGGTGTAGGACTACCTTTGTTGCTTCCAAGACTAACTGCCTAAAAATAATATATTTACAATATATTATAAATGTTGTACCTTCATAGCAATGAAGGTAAAAATAAAACTAAGCAAAACAAACAAACAAACGAATCACAACCATTATAGCTTTCTAAACTGTAATAACTCAAACTAAAAGTCAATATTGATTCATTTTTCAGGAGATACTTTGGAGACAAACCCAGGCAGAAATATGTTCACTTTCAATATATCTAACATTTAACTGTAGAAAGGCATGTTAAAAAAAAAAAAAAACAACACTTCCCCCCCCACCTTTACTTATATTTGTTTTATTCTGTGTATATAGTGGGTTTCTGTCTTTACATATGCTACAGAAATAATCATTTAGTCTTCTTTAAACATTAAAAACTGCTAGTTTAATGATGCATTCAAATTAAAAAAAAATATATAATGTATTTGTTGCTTTTGGTTTGAAAATCTCTCATCTATTATTTTCATGAAAGTTTATTACTGTAGCAGGATGATATTGATGATAGACTGACGTGGCAGTTCCTGCACTCAGTTCATCTGCATTTGAATCAGGTGTTAAAATATTCTTCATGCTCAGTAAAAATACTTATTTTTAAAATCTTTTAACTAGCAGAATTCGTTTTGTATCCCTCTGTTCATTTGGATTGCTTTAACCTGACCAGGTTATCCCCTTTTTAGACTGAAGTATTGCTCTTATTAGAAACACTTATTTCTCTCCTAACTAGTAACTGACCTGTCAATATTTCTGTTAAAATTTTCACATAAGTATTTACTTCCCTATTCTGTGATGCGTTATTCTATATGCATATTTTCATACAAAGCACTGCTGCAATAAATATATAAGAAATGAAGGCTTTTTTAGCATTGTTCTGCAGTTTACAGAAACCTGAGAGTTGCTGCTTTTCAATTTGATACCTAGAAGCTCAGTCTTATGAAGATCAACTAAATGTATTTTGCTTACATTGAGTTGTGTTTTCTTTGATGTGGATTTTATTTTTGTTTTGTTGGTGCTTTTTGTGGGTTTTTTTTATAAGGTTGTATTAAGAATTTAGAAATGAGCATATCAGACATAAAATGATAAATATACAAGCATTAGAGACTATATGTGCATGTTTCCAGACTGGCCTATCTGTATAATGGAAGAAAACCCAGCAGACTGTCAGTGAATTACGTGTAACTAAGGTTCTTGATACTTGTCACATTTTATTCACTGAAAACTGTTAACAGTTGCAGGTAGGTTTTTTTGTTTTTCTTTATCTCTACTGTTATTGGATTTTCTTATACAATTTCTTGACCTTTTCCTTGACCTTTCTTTGGCATAACAATCTCTTTAATTCTCTCTTAAATTCTTCGCTTTCTGCAGCCTCTGCCTAGATCTCCTGTCATCTAGAAATATCCCTAGTGTTGTCAATATCTATATAGAAAAGCGAAACACAGTGATAAATATTACAAATACAAAACTGTGACACAAGATCAACTCCTACCTAGAAAAAAAAAAAAAGAGAAAAAAAAGGATTTTGTTCAATCTCATTTGTATCTTCTTAGTAAACTAGGATGCATGTTAAACATAAGATGGGTAAAGTACTCTTTGTTTACTGTGGAGTTCTGAGGAGGAACGCTAATATTTAAAGGGTAGGTAATAGCTTATCTTTGTACCCTAACACCCTTACAGCAAGGTTTGTTTGATTGCACTTTTAAGCTATTAACTGCACAGAGCAGGTTTCTAGTTGCTTTTATTTTTCATAAAGCAGCCTGCATGTCACCAGGCTAGTGCAGCACGAGTATCTGCTAAAGCCTATAAAAGAGCAGAAGATAGTTTGCATGCTCTGTGAAGCCCCCGAAAGAGCCTTTGTTAGTATAAAATAGCTGTGTAAAATACAAGCCCATGCTAAAAGTGAACATGTGAATTGCTCTATAATTTTGTTGACGGGTTAAGTTACAGTAGAATTACCCTCTTTTTCTGCCAAAATGGCTGCTCTTCAAGAGTGTCTCTATTAAGTGCTGCAGTGATATTCTGTAGCATTTCATATTTTAGTACCTTAAAATACATCCACATGGTGCCCCAGAGGTTTTTGCTTTTACTTTGTATGATTTCATCTTTCACTTCATATGGTATAATAGCATTATGTTATTATTACTAAGCTTCAAACTTCTCAGGAAACTAGTCATACATCAGTACTGAATTACACAATTTACTAGTACAATTGTACTGCTGTGTAAGGTATTTCAAACACTCTAGATACATACTGAGAGTTTACCTGGTGTAAATCGAGTATCTTCAGAGACTTAAATGACACTATTTTTTTTTACCAGCTGTTTTTTACATTTCATTTCTTGCCAAAAATTTTATTCAAATTGTGATGTTTTAAACATATTTCTAAATGAAAAGTGTTAATGCTCTATGTGATTATATATTATTTTCAACATTACTGCTTTTAAAATTATGGGGAGTTGACCTTGGTTGGATGACAAGTGCCCACCAAAGCCACTGTATCATTTCCCTCAGCTAAACAGGGCGAGAAAATATAGTGAAAGGCTCATGGGTTGAGACAATGACAGGGTGAGATCATTCACCAATTACTCTCCTGGGCAAAACAGACTCGACTTGGGAAAAAAATTAATTTAATTTATTACCAATCAAATCAGTGTAGGATAATAAGAAATAAAAACCAAATCTTAAAACACCTTCCCCTCATCCCTGCCTTATTCCCAAGCTTAACTTTGCTCCTGAGTTCTCTACCTCCTTCCCCTGAGTGGCACAGGAGGACGGGGATGTGGTCAGTTCATCACAGTTGTTTCAACCACTCCTTCCTCCTCAAGGGAAGGACTCCTCACACTCTTCCCGTACTCCAGTGTGTGTTCACTCCCACAAGAGACAGTCGTCCATTAACTTCTCCAATGTGAGTCTTTCTGTTCTGGTTTTGTTTAGTGGGGGGGGCCTAAGGTGGTAGCTTCTGTAGGAAACTGCTAGAAGTTGCTCCCCTTTCTTCAGTGGACTCGGCCAGGCCTGGGGCGGACCCGCTGCTGGCCAAGACCAAGCCAATTGGTAGCAGAATGTTCCTTGATAACGCCTCTGCAATAATGTATTTAAGAAGGGGAAAACAGAAAAAAAAGGTGGAGAAGATGTGAAGCAGCTGAGCTGGGGCAGAGAGGGGGAGGCATGAGCCTTGTAGGCCTTGCAGGCCTCACCCTCTGGCCTCCTGCCAGGTAGCCAGACTGGGCCCAGCCCAGCTGCAAGACTTGGAGAGGAGATGAGAAGTGAATGAGATGTGAAGAGATCCTGAGAGGCGTCTGCCAGCCTGTTGTGAAGAATTTTTCTTGTGAGAGGAACAGCTGCAGACGCCAAGGTCAGTGAAAAAGGAGGGGGAGGAGTAATGCAGCTCCTGGCCAAGATTCCCCTGCAGCCCGTGGTGATGACCATGGTGGAGCAGGTTGTCCCCGTGCAGTCCATGGAGGTCCACAGAGGAGCAGAGATCCACCTGCAGAGAGAGACAGTTTGTCACGAACTGCTCCAGCATGAGTCCTTTCCATGGGGTGCAGTCCTTCAGGAACAGACTGCTCCAGCGTGGGTCCCCCATGGAGTCACAAGTCCTGCCAGCAAACCTGCTCCAGAGTGTGCTCCTCTCTGCACAGGTCTACAGGTCCTGCCAGAAGCCTGCTCCATGATGGGCTTCCTACAAGGCCACAGCCTCCTCTGGGCACATCCACCTGCTCCAACATGGGATACTCCATGGGCTGCAGGTGGACGTCTGCTCCACCATGGACCTCCATGGGCTGCAGGGGGACAGCCTGCCTCACCACGGTCTTCACCATAGGCTGCGGGGGAATCTTGCCTGGAGCAACTTTACTCCTCCCCTTCTTTCTTCACTGACCTTTGTGTCTGCATAGTTATTTCTCTTGCATATTCTCACTCTTTTCTCCAGCTGCAATAGTTCAATAGCTGTTGCCATTGTGCAGAGGTTTTTGTTTGTTTTTTTTTTTTTCCTATTCTTGAGTATGTTATCACAGAGGCAGTACCATCATCACTGATTGACACAGCCTTGGCCAGCGGCAGATCTGTCTTGGAGCTGTCTGGCATTGACACAATCAGACATAAGGGAAGCTTCTAGCAACTTCTCCCAGAAGCCACCTCTATAGCCCCCTGCTACCAGAACCTTACCACACAAACACAATGCAACAGTATTGCAGTTCATACTCTGAAAACAAACAAATGGATGAGAATGCAAAACTGAACTAAATACTCAGTTCTGAATACACATTAATATTGCTCTTTACTTATTCTTCACTGTTATTTCAATTGCTTATGTGTTGAATTAGATTGTTGTCGGAAATTGATTAGGAAATATTCTAAGCCCTGCCTCAGAAATTTCATGTTACATTTCCCATCCTTATTTTTTTTTTTTTTATTCATTCCAATTTGTCTTTGGTGGCTGTCATTGTAGTAGGTGAAGTAGTACTCCAAGAGAGTACTTAAATACTATTTTTAGCAAGCATGTACCCTATGATTTAGTAACCTAAACCCAGTTGGTGAAAATACTCTAATAAGATGACTATGGAGAGTAAGTTTTTGCAAGTAAGTTAGCAAATTAGTTTATATCAGAAAATATTTTACTGGAAGATTAATGCACGCTATGTTGTCACGGATTGCTTTATTTATATACTGCAATTTTGCGCAGTGCATCCAGTTCAGAAATGATCTACTAGAACTGAAGAATGACCAGCCTGTGCTCCTTAAATTTTTGATAGATGCAGACTGTGTTGCCTAGCTTCACAATAGCTCTTATATCAATTAATGATCAACAGAAAGCTTTCCTGTGATTTCTCTAAGCCTTGATTTGTTCTTTGCACATACAGTGCAAAAAGGGTGGTGGAAGCTGTGAGTCTGTGAAGGACAACAACAGCTGAGGACAATACAGAAGCTGGAAGTCAACTTTTGATTTACTCTTTGATTTACTTGAATGGCTTAAAAGTAATCTGATGATACTTTTTAAAATCTTGTCACTTTTCAGAAGAATTTCTAGTCTGAAATGTACCTCATGCTTGCTAAAAAATGAGACTCTCAGGTGGAGAGTCAGCTCCAACAGTTCATCCCAGACGAAAGAAGACTCTGGGGAATCTTATTAATGTGTATAAATATCTGATGAGAGTGAATAAAGAAGATGGAGCCAAACTCTTCTCTGTGGTGCCCACTGACAGGACACAAGGCAGTGGGCACAAATTAAAAGACATAACATTCCATCTAAACACAAAATCCACTTTTTTATTTTCTTCTGGCTTCTTTTTCTTTTACTGTTGCCAAGTTCCAGAGGTCCCAATGATTCTGTGAATCTGTTTCCATGAATTTTAAATCAGGTATAGACAATAGATATTTCTGCTTTTTTTTTTTTTTTTTTAAACCTTGATAACCAAAGCACGACTTTGTATTTTTTCAAGAACTAAAAGGCAATGAGGACCTGTCCTTTCTATATTTAAAGCTAACAAGAATTTATTAGGCTGTTAACATTTTTGACTTAGCTTAATTACAGCAATTAAGACATTACCTGCACTGAAGCACTTATCTGCAGCTGATCTAGCCTGGAGGTGAGACAAAAAGGAGAGGAAAAAGGAAATAGTTCATTTGTTCTTGGTTCAAGTTAACACCAGACTTTGAGGTATATTTCTCACCTTTCTATTGTTTTTAAAGCAAGTCCCTAAGTTACTGAGCTCTTTGGAGTAGAAAAAAAATGCAATTAAAGGTCTCATGGAACTTTCAGTCTATTTACTACTTTTCTTCTAATGTCAGGAAGGAATATAATCCATGACTTTCCTGCATCACTCCTTGAATTTTTTTTTTCAGTGTTACTACATTTGAACACCCTAGAAAGACAGATGTTCTAACAAGTGGAGAGGATGATGGTACTACGATGGAAATGTGGTTTAAAGTATATAAACATACATATAAATGTGAATGTATATGGATATATAGATCTGGGGTTTTTTTCTTTATTTAAATAAGAATGTCTTTTAATGACTTATGTGTAACAGAATAGATCACTGATACTTCTAAAGCAATTTAAAATTTCAGGGTTGTCCCACATCAAAATTCTGCTCTAATTTGTTCCCAAAATGCCCTTCTGATATTATCCATTTGCATTACCTATCATAAGATTTATTTTACCTGCTCCTAAATATCTTAGTAGACTAAGCATTTTTCCACACAAATAAGAGAGGGATTTTTTTTTCATTTGTTTGTAGTTTTGTTTGTTTGTTTGTTTGTTTTCTAGAGCAGTCAGCTAGTTCTGTGGTTCCCTCCTGAATAAAATTCTTGTAGACAGATTGCCCTGTTTTCAGTAATTCACCTTCACTACATAACACAATCTTTTTAGAATTAAGGAAGCTACGTATCTTACAGATGTTAACCAGTATTGGCAAATTCTTCAATTTCACCTTGTTTATTAAAACTTTAATCTTAGATTTGTTTTATCAGCTTGATTTTTGTTCATTAGGTTTGGTTGTTGACTTTTTTTTTTTCAGTTACTTGATGTCCTTGTCTCAGTCTACAAGTAACTAACAATCCCCTTTAATCCCAAAACTCGTGTCACTGATGGAAAGTGTTGTGTGCATTCATCTAATCATTCATCTCTGTATGCAATAAACTGTGGTCATTCTGTAATCTTAGAGACAGGTACTGTAACTCCTGTGAATGGATGTAAAGGCAGCACAGGTGAACAGAATGTATGAAACACTCCCTTTTGGGGGGCACATGCAGTAATACTGTTTCTTTTTCTCCAAACAACATTTTGTACTCCAGTTGGGAAAATGTGTTGGACCTAAAGATGAGATGATGAAGAGGTAATTCTACTGGGATTAAAGGGGAATGGAAGAGTAGAGAAAAATACATGCTGCATAATTCAGCATAGAGATTTTTGAGATCTCATTGGGCAGCAAAAACTATGAGGTTTTTTTTTTCTGTCACAATAAAGGAAAGTAAAGATAATATTACCTTGTATATTCTTTTGGGGAAAAGTCCTACTCATAGATCACTATAGTATTTGAATAAAACCAGCTACTTAGCTGATGCAAAGAAATAAACACATAGCTGTTCAGACAGTTGAAATGGGAAAAAGAATGGATGTTGCTTTAAGCAAAAGGTCATCCGTCGGTCTTAGAGTGCTCTCTAATGCATTTCTTACTTCAATCTGCTGCTTTGGTATTATGTTACTAGCTCATCAACCAATTCTGAATTGCAGTTCAGAGGGAGCTATCAGCTCTCACAGTGATATAGTGGTATGCTTATACTGTAGTTTATACTTAAACATTCAGTGAATCATATATATTGTACACATGTAAATATGAATTTGCTGTGCAAATAAGCTGCAAGGCCTTGAATACTGAAAAAGTTATTGAAGAACAAGCTTATTTGAAGAACCAGTTTTTCACTTTCTTAGTCTCCAAGATCAAAGTCATAACCATGGCAAAAAAAATCATACTCTGAGAACATTTGCTTTGAGAGCTTGCCTCTTGCCTGTTACATTTAATGGGTTCTGTGAAAATTTCTACAAGCTTGATGAATACCACACTTCTGCTGGATGGAGAATTTTATTCTTATCTTTTGGGTAAAACCAGGATTAAGAATCTTTGTTTCTTTAATTGTTAGGGGAATGGACTGATGACAGTAATAGATCACAGATACTTTGGAATTCTAGGCAAATAATCCAATGACACTTTACAAAGATACTTTGATCTTGCAAGTCAAGACTTTAACATTGATATAAGGAAGGCAGACATTTATAGTCAAATGTGTGGTATATGTCAGGACACCTTTAGTTCTTCCTCTAATGCAGTAAGAAACGCCACCATCTTTTACAGCATTTAAGGAGAAAACACAATACACACAATACTCTATAATAATTATTATTAAAGTAGGAGGAAAAACTATGTAATATCACAGACTATAAAAATACAATAGAAAAAAAGTATTCAACTATGTATGACTGGATGATTCTTATGCAACAAGTTTTGAGAGCTTTTTGAACTCTAATTTCTCTTAAGATCAGCCTTAATTTAAAAAATTTCACAAAAATCACAGAACCACAGAATTAGAGACAGGTGCCAAATCACTGAGATTGGAAGGAATCTCTGGAGTTTGTCTAGTCCAACCTGCTCCTGTACAGAGCAGGACCAGCTAGAGCAGGATTTCCAGGACCATGTCCAGTCAGGTTTGGAATATGTCCAAGGTTGGAAAGTTCACAGACTCTCTGCACAACCCCTGCCAGTGTTTGATGACCCTCAGAGTAAAAAAAAAAAAAAAAAAAAACCAAAAAAACCCCACCAACAACAACAACAAAAGCCCACCCCCCCACCCCCCCAACCAGAAGAAAAAAAAAGTGGGTTTTCTTTTGTGTTCAGATGGAATTTCATGTCTTTTAATTTGTGCCTACTGCCTTGTGTCCTGTCAGTGGGCACCACAGAGAAGAGTCTGGCTCCATCTTCTTTATTCACTCTCATCAGATATTTATACACATTGATAAGATTCCCAGAGCCTTCTTTCATCTGGGATGAACTCTTGGAGCTGACTATCCACATGAGAGTCTTAGCTTTCAGAGTATGTCAGATGCTCCATTGCCTGAATTGTCTCTGCGGCCCTACTCTGGACTCTCTCCAGTATGTCCATATCTACCTTGAATTGGGGAGCCCAGAACTGGGAACAGTACTCCAAGTGTGGCCTCACCAGTGATGAGCAGAGGTGAAAGATTACCTCTGAAACACTCCTCCTAATGAAGCCTAGGAGGCTGATGGAATTTCTGTGGAAAAGGGCACATTGCTGGTACGTAGTCAGCTTGTTGTCCTCAAGGACTCCCAGGTCTTTCTCTGCAGAGCTCCTACCCAGCCTTTTAACCCCCAGCTTGTGCTGGTCCATAGGGTTATTCTTCCCCAGGTGCTCGGCTTTTAATTATTTTCTAATCAAATTAATCAAAACTGCCTAATTTACCTTGGAAGGTGAAGAAAAATGCAAAATTCATCCTGATTATTTAGGCTTAAAAATCTCTAAATGGTAATTGATTGCTAATTACTAAAAAAAAAAAAAAAAAAAAAGCAGCATCATTAAAGAAGCACAAGTAAATATGAAGGGAAAGAAATACTTTATCAGAAAGATAAATATTAGTTCTTCTATGGATCAGAGATACTCTGAAACTTTAAGGATTAGGATCTGATATAATTTTGTTATTTAAGAGTCACTTTATTAACTACAACCATTTTATTTCATTTAGTAATTAAAATTAGAAAGAAAATAACCTTTAAAATCAGCATTATTTTCTTGTAATTAAAAAAAAAAATCACTGTGATTTGACAGAAGTTTAAAGTAGGAGTTTTGTTTATTTTTATTTCCTTTTTTTTTTCAGTGAAAGATGCAAGTCTTAATGATTATTTTATTAGCTATCTTATGGTTTTGATGACTCTGGGATGTTTTCTTCAGTTCTCAGGGATGATAAGATATTACAAATGCTTTGTTATTCCTGTTCTAATCTTGACTTTCTGATTATGACAAATATAAACCTAGGCTTTTCAGAAATCTTGATTTATTTTACTAGGAAACTGAGCATTAATTATACATAATATCTGAAGCTTTACACTTCAAAACAACAGAACTTAATAAATGTCAAGGACAAGGATAGAATTTGAAAATAAAATATATTTTCCCTCCAGAAAGTGCATTTTATTTTAAATGCATTTTGTATGAAACTTTTGAAAAATACATTCAGCTGTCTACTTGAAGCTGAAATTGTATAATTTCCTGTTACTCTTTTGCTCTACTATATGAGACCTTTTTGCACCAGAAATGTATCATATTTGAAAACAAGTCAAAAATACTGGGAAAAAAAAAAAGTCATTTCACCTTCACATAGCCTTCCTTTTTATGAAAGAAAGGAATATTCATACTTACATAAAGCTGAATCCTGTATGAGGTCTAGAATAAGGTATCTTTTGTACATCACCTCAATTCATAGCACTTTGAGAATATGAAATTATGATCAGATATGTAAAGCTCAGATTATTCTGTTCTTCTAGCAGAAAAATTATTGTGTATTATATAAGGCTTATGTGCTAGGCTTTCAAATTTTGGGAGTTTAGAAGCTACAAACATTTATAGAGAGAGAGCTCAAAAAAAAATGGGAAGAGACAAAAAGAAGGTGTTTAGACTACTGCAGTGGAAAGAATAATCAGTACTGCTCTCTGCTCCAATGTCTTCTCTGTTTGTTTTTCTAGGGGTTTTGTTTTACATGTTTCTCTACATGATTCCTGCCCATTCATAACAGTTCTACAAGGCATAATTAGCATCAGATATTAAGGACACAGAAGGCTAGAAGTAATTTTTTTTTTAGCAGTTTATCCAGATTTTCCACTTTCTAGTACTCTAATATGTCTTTAAGTTGTTGGGGTTTTATATATTGTAGAGTTTGATCTGCGCGTCACTTCATATGCATTGCATTTTTCATTCCTGGTTTTATCTAATTTCAGTGGATAAATGAAGAGGAGAAAGATAACCTTTTCTTTTTTTTTTTTTACTTTGGAAATAGAACAATTGAGTCACAAGTAACAGCATAAATTCGTTGTCTCAGACAAATTCTGCTTTTCTTGCACTTCAGCTTGTTACTTCACAGTTTCATGCAAAATGTATTCCAGCGCTCTTCTTCCAGTAACACAGACCACAATCAGATGTTCAAAGACTGGATGGCTTTTTATGATCCTCTGCTCAGTCTCTTCCTAAATGTGAGCAAGAGCCCATTCTCTCCCTCTTTGCATTTACTTTCCTGTATGTGAAGAGCACCACTTGTCACTGTAGTATCCTCTAGCCTCAATGGCACTTATTTACATCTGCTAGAGGTAGTAACATTTGCTACTTGCTTGTTTCTACCCATGATTGTCCTTTCTACTTCACCTTTCTAGAAATGTGAGCCAATCTTTATAATTATTTGTGTAAAGATTACGCTATAAAGTTGCATCAGTGAAATTCCAATTAGTACATTTATTTTGTCTACATTGTTACATTATTCTTGTGAAAACTAGACTATTAAGCTACAAGAGTTCATAAGTGTTAACTTGTTAAAAAAAATAACACAAGGTGTAAAAAATATGACAGGTAACTTCCAAAAGCAGGACATTATTTCTGAAGGATTACGATAATTTTATGACTTTTCAGTGGTTGAATACTCTCTGGATAATCAAATACAATATTTAGACTTTTTTTTTCATTTATTTATAAAGTCTTTTTTTGAAGAATATGCTAAGATTATAGTATCTTTGTTAGTAAAATTCAAATTTACAAAGTAAAAAGTCTTGCAAATACATGTCACAAAAAGTAGTTGAGAACTTTCAGAACTAAGAAATGCCACAATTGAGTCATAATAACAGACCTTCACAGAACTTAATATGACATTGTTTTCAGTTTTATTCCAACTTTGTTGTTACCTTATTTTAACACAGTCAAATGGAATGTATACACAGAATCACTGGTAAGCATGTACAAGCAGTTAGTAAACTTGCTGTCTGTGTAAAATTATCCTGTTCTGTATTCATTGCATGCGTATTTATAAACAAATACTAGAACTGTGAAGAAAGATTTCACAGTGCTGCAAAGGGGCATAATGAATTATTTGCAGTAAATAAAATTTTATAACCCTCCTCAATCTTTCATAAACTGTATCTTCCTATTTTATTTGATATGTTATCCAGAGACTTAAAGCAGTGTAAGTCAGGGAAATCTCTTAAATTCCTGAAAGATTTGTAAGACTAAAGAAGAAACAGTTCTTACAGCAGCTTTTGCATTTGATGTAGCTCTAAGACTACTGATATCCTATAAGTATTTAATATTTAAGAGGAAAGTAGCTAGATTTTCTAAAATGTTCAACACCCTGAACCTATGTTTATTTTGAATTAAGGCTACTGGAGTTTTTTAGGAAATGTTAAAAACTTTTCTCAAATCCATTCATTGATTTAACTTATCATCCTCACTGTTTCTGCATACACAGAGCCAAACATACAGTAACACTTGAAACGTATGAGAGTCAAAATGTAGATCATAGTTGAGGAATGAGAATGTTTCCTCAAAGGAGCTTCAGCACATGCCAGAGGACACTGAGAAACTGCAAAAAGTTCAGAGAGAGGAATTCCAGGAACCATTAAAATCCTTGAATGTCGTATTTACAATGAAGCATGTAAAGAGGTTTATTTATGGAGGTAACTTAAGGGAATGTCAAGATGTGACTTCGTTGTACCTGGTTTTTTTTATTTTTGTTTGTTTGTTAGGTTTGACAGACAAAAGTATAACAAGGAAAATGCAGTTCCTAGAAGGAGAACTTATATTTCAGGAAGTAGGAAATAAGGTGTATGGACTTAAAATTACATTCTGTTAGAGCATATGTGTTTTCTTCATCATATAAAATTACTGGAACAGGATCACCAGGGAAGTGATCATGGCACAAAGCTTGTCAGAGTTCAAGAAGCATCTGGACAATGCTCTTAGTCATATGGTTTAGTTTTAGGTAGTCCTGGGAGGAGCAAGGAGTTGGACTCGATGTTCTTCATGAGTCCCTTACAACTTAAGATGTTCTATGATGCTATGATTCAAAATTATGATCTCTCAGTTATAAATATCCTCAAAAAATCCCCATGCATTTCTACTATCATCAGGAAAAGGGAATATAAAGAAGCCATAAGAAACAAGGATCTTAGAGTCAAGTATTTTATTGAGACAAGAAATTGAAGAAGTAATAATTTCCTTCTATCTCTAGCTGAGAGCTGTAAGACATTATTCTCTAGAAGGATCCCTCATATGTTTTCATCTTCGTATTCCTCCAGGTTCTTCCTTGCTCAGAGCAAATTAAACTATCCCTTAACAAGGCATATCCTGGAGTTATTTTATCTGTAATGATCCCCATGGTTTCTTGAAGAGATCTTAATGTCAAGAATTACAGGGTAATTGCGACATTACCTTCCACCACATTTAAAGCCTGAATTGTGTGATTTGTTTGTTTAAATTTGTTTTTTTCCAAGTGCATACTCCTTCAGGAAATAAAAAACAATGTGAGAATAAAAAAAAGTTTTCAATTTTTTTTTTAAATTATCTTTTATTTACAATTGAAATATTTTTATTTTATGTAAAAATAAAGCATTCACAGAATCATAGAATAGTTAGGCTAGGAAAGGAATTTCTAAGGCCATCTAGTCCAACCTCCCTGCAAGGACCAGGGACATCTCCAACTAGATCAGGTTGCTCAGAGCCCTGTGCAACCTGGCCTTGAATGTTTCCCAGGATGGGGCATTTACTACCTCTCTGGGCAACCTGTTCCCGTGTTCCACCACCCTCACTGTAAACATATTTTTCCTTATGTCCAGTCTGAATCTCCCTCCCTCTATTTTAAAACCATTATCCCTCATCCTATCAAAAGAGGCCTTGCTAAAAGGTTCCTCCCCATCATTCCTATAAGCCTCCTCTAGGTACTGGAAGACCACTATAAGGTCTCCCTGGAGCCTTCTCTTCTCCAGGCTGAACAGCCCCAACTCTCTCAGCCTTTCTTTATAGGAGAGGTGCTCTATCCCTCTGATCATCTTTGTGGCCCTCCTCTGGACTCTCCAACAGGTCCACGTCCTTCTTATGCTGGGGACTACAGAGCTGGATGCAGTACTCTATTTTGGGTGTCACGAGATCAGACTACATGTGGAGAATCACCTCCCCTGACCTGGCTACACGTCTTTTGATGCAGCCCAGGATGCGGCTGGTTTTCTGGGCTGCAAGTGCATATAGCCAGCTCATGTTGAGCTTTTTTTTCCACCAGCACTTCCAAATCCTTCTTGTCAAGGCTCATCTCAATCCGTTCTCCATGCAGCCTGTATTTGTGCTTGGGATTGCCATGACCCATGTGCAGGACCTTGCACTTGGCCTTGTTGAACTTCATGAGGCTCTCATGGGCCCACCTCTCCAGCCTGTCAAGGTCCCTCTGGATGGCATCCTTTCCCTCCAGCATGTCAGCTACACCACACAGTTTGGTGTCATTGGCAAACTTGCTGAAGGTGCACTCTATCCCACTGTCCACATAGCCAACAAAGATGTTAAACAGAGCCAGTCCCAATACTGAGCCCTGAGAAACACCACTTGTCACTGGTCTCCACTTGGACATTGAGCCATTGACAACAACACTTTGAGTGTGACCATGCAGTCAATTCCTTATCCACTGAGTGGTCCATCTGCCAAATCCATGTCTCTCCAGTTTAGAGACAAGTGGGACACTGTCAAACACTTTGCACGTAAGTCCAGATAGATGATGTCAGTTTGTCGTCCCTTGTCCACCAATGCTGTAACTCTGTCATAGAAGGCCATCAAATTTGTCAGGCATGATTTGCCCTTACTGAAGTAATTTTGGCTGTCACCAATCATCTCCTTATTTTCCATGTGCCTTAGCATGGTTTCCAGGAGAATCTGGTCCAACATAGCACCTCTCTTCATTGGCTCCTCTATCATTTGCAGGAGGAAGTTATTATCCATGCATTGCAGGAAACTCCTGGATTGCTTGTGCCCTGCTGTGTTGTCATTCCAACAGATAACACCATAGTTGAAGTCCCCTGTGAGGACCAGGGCTTGTGACTGTGATCCTATCTGTCTATAAATGGGCTCATCTGCCAGATCCTCCTGGTCATGTGGCCTGTACCAGACCCTCACTGTAATGTTGCCTGTCCCTACCCTCACTTTAATCGTGACCCAATCAGTTCCTCATCCTTCCCCAGGTGGAACTCCATGCACTCCAGCTAGTGGTTGACTGAGAGGGTGACACTCCCTCCTCATCTCCCCTGCCTGTCCTTCCTAAAGAACCTGTATCCCTCCATCCCAAAGGGACTCTCACGTCTAAGTAGCTTAACCCCTGTCTGTGGCACCATTCATGTAGCCATTCATTAATTTGCCAGATTCAACTGGCCCTTTCAAATCCCTTTCCTTTGACCAGGAGAATAGGTGGAAAAACTACCTGTGCCCCAGAATCCTTAACCATTGCTCCAAGGGCTCTGTAAACCTTCTTGATACTCCTCGGATTGGTCCTGGCTGTGTCACTGGTGCCCACGTGAAACAGCAGCAGCAGCAGATAATAGTGTGTTTTGGTGACATCCCTGATACAAGCCCCCAGTAAGGAGCACATCTCTCTAGAGAGTGTCAGGTTGGCAAATACCTCTCAGAAGAGAGTCACCCTCTACTATCACCTGTTGACTTTTCTTATTTGCAAGCTTCTGCTTTTCAGCATTATTGCCCTCCCCACACCCTCTATGTGTTTCAGTGGGAGTGTTTTGTGGATGTTTGGCTGGGGCCTGTGATTCCGATGCAGACTACCCTTGGAACCAGCTATCTAACTCCTTCTCAGCCTCCCTGATGGTATGCAGCCTTCTCATCACCTCCTGCAGCTCAACCACCTGACACAGGACCTCCTCCACCTGGGCACAGCTGCAGGCAGGGCTGCAGCCTGACCCTTCCCCTGGAGAAGGGCCCAGGCACTTCCTGCAGCCTGAGGTCTGCACTGCAGACCCTCCCTTCAGCAGCTCTGTTTGTGTGGAAGCATTGGCCACTGCTGGGGTAGCTGATGCAGACCCCCCAGTTAGAGCTGAAGCCTTTGATCTCAGGCAAGTGTACACCGTTCTGCCTTGAGGGTCAAGCAGGATGAGTGCCCATGGCTAGTGCCCATATGCTGGATTGTGTGTGCCTTGGATCTCCCTCTCACCCAGTGGAATGCACCTCCTTTGAAGAGGAGGTGCCCTCCCTGTGCCAACTGTGCTGGTCACTGGTGCTCCCTAAGGGCTGGCTTTATATATGGAGGCAGGGGGCTGGGCCACCATGGCCCATGGCTCAACTCAGGTCTCCTCAGCTGCTCTCATGAGAGTGGTGGTTCCTGGCACCTCTCTTGGCTCCCCCCGAGGTTCCGGGGTTCAGGAAACCCCTCTGTGCACTGCTCTGGGATGCACCGCTGTGGATCATGTTGGCACCAAAGCTGTTGCCTTGGCAACTGAGGCTTGTAATTCATATAATATGTCAATTGCTGGGACCTATAATGTCTTGATAGCCCTTGAAATTATTAACACATGAAGTCATGTTACACATGACGCACATGGAAAAACATTCAAAGGGAAATGCTTGCATGTAAAATTAGTAAGAATGTGTATACTAATGAAAAGTCAGACTATGTCTGTACTCACACTTTCAGTATTTAGTTATTTATGAAACACTGAGTCAATTTTATGTAGTGTTCTATGAGTGCTTGAGTTTCAGGTTTTGATAGATGTCTAATTTGATTATTTTTAATTACATTTGAAACTTTAATTTCACTTTTTTCAGTATTGAACAGTTATAGTCTCACATACTGTAACATATAAAAATGTGAAATAAAACAGGACAATTCTAAATTATTTTGCAAAAATATTGCTGTTTAGAAATATTTGATAATAGAATGTCCTAAATGCTGATATAGAAACATTTTCTATTCTGGTAATACAAAAATTGGTTTAATCATGCTCTTCTTGAAATTAAAGTTTTCTTTTTCATTGATCACAGCAAAAGAAGTATTGGGCCTTTATATGAAAATTGTTGGAAATAATTGAAATGCTTATAATCCAAAATATCACCCAAGAACATAATGTGCATTTGTTTTAAATTAATAACTTTATTCTCCTTGAAATATACAAAAGAAAGATGAATTCTATGACAAATTGTAGTATATATGACATCGACAATGTGTTTGTATTCCCTCACAGAGGAGGCATTTTGGGGTCACAAAGTATCTAGGAAACATCAATTGGTACTTAAATATTTGAATACTATTATAAAGTAAAGCCACTAGAACTAAAGGAATTTTTTTTTTAAAAAATTCTGATTAAAAAATGGAACTGTAGCTTTGTTTATACAATAACAAATAAGTGAATTACATAAATTGTAACTGATAAGCATTAATTAATTAATTGGCACTTATGTGTGAAATAGATTTTAAAGATACACAGCAGTGATCTTATATAAGAAATTGACAGGAATATTAATGTTGTGTTATAATTCTGTTGTGATTAACTTTTAAAAAGAATTTAATTGGCAAAATTAAGAACAGACACCTGCAGTATTATTGCTCAGAACTACACCTCCAGTGAAGGACTGTTATTTAGAATTAATTAAAGTGGTTATGGAAAAAGAAATTAGCACTAAACCACTGTAATACAGTAAGTGGAAAATAAACTTCATCTGAACAGATAAAACTAAGTAGTGCAATTGCAATGGACATACAAATACATACGCATGTGTGTTCATCTAAGTATTCCTCATTTGCTAGGGTATTTAAGCCAAATTTGAAAATTCCTCAGAGTGAATTACTGGGTTGGCTACAGTTTCCACATTCTTTCTAGCATTTAATACTGAAAATTAAACTTTTTTTTTTTTTTAATAGAACTCAATCAAAAAGACGCTAACGTGTCAAAAAGATGTAGTAACCCCTCACTTGCCAAGAGTCACCAAACATAATGCATGAGATGGAAATCCTCAACACTCGTAAAGATAATACTAATAAAGTCTGATCATTTTATGGATTTTTTTCAAGTTTTCTTTAAAATGGTATCATAGCATAATATGCTACAGTAGGGACAGATGGATTCTTTTCTTCATCCCTGTTTTTTCTTAGTCTATTTTCAGTTCTTTTTCATAGGTCAATATTATTCTTAAAAAAAACCAAGACAAAATAATTAAGTGTTCCCAACTAGAATATACTGGAGTTACTTAAAAGGTTTTTTTCGTGTACCATTTTGTGCTCTCTAATGATGGCTCTAGCTTCATGAACAATCTAATCAGTTCAGGTCAGCATCCACCACAGGGAATGCTTACATAAGATATTTAATAAATAACACTTTGCATTTCATAGTTCTGATTCCTGGCAATCTCTATGTTTGCACAAACACATGTGCCCTCAAGGAGAAGTTCTGATATCCTCTTTGTTCTCAGAGAAAGCGGTTAGCAAACTCTGATAATCATTATCAGTTAATCATTCAGCTGTCATAAAGAAACTTCCTTAGGAGTTTCATGAGCCACAAATTAATCACATACTAAGAAAAAAATATAGTTTAACTTTTTTTTTTTTGTGATAACAGAAGCCACTATAAATTAGAAATTACTGAATATGCAGTATTAAAAAACAGCTTAAGATGAAGAAAATCTTTTGATAATTCAGAGTTTGGCTATTAAGATACATTTCATACAATATATCATCATTAACTGATTGACAAGAAAAGTTAATTGCTTTGCTTAGTTTTGTCTTCATGTTGAAAAACTGAAGAGAAATATCTTTGGAGAGACATATTTATCAATGACAAACTTACAATTTCATTGAGAAACATAGAATGGTTAGGATGACCTTTAAAGGTCATCCAATCCATCCCACCCCCACCACCCCCAGGCCCACCCCCCCAGCCCGCAAGGAGCAGGGACATTGCCAACTAGATCAGGTTGCTCTTATTTAACAGTAAGAATTGGCTTGTGCCAGTCATTTATTCAGCTGAAAAGATTGAAATAGGTTAGCTGGTAGAAGTTCTGTCACAAATATTTCAGCAATGTAATACAAGGAAAAAAATCTGCTTCAGAGTTGACTCACATTGGAGTGACAAGAATGGTTGTAATTTGAGCTTGGCTGTAAATGAGCAGTAATTTTCTTGAGGACTTTACATCTTTTGAGGACTCTTGAGGACTTGACATATTTTGTTTACAATGTTCCATTGAACAACATTGAATTGTTGCCATGGAAATAAAGCTTAGTACTTTGAATATGAAACCAACATTTTATTAAGTGTTTTTTAGATATATTGCAGAAATCATGTTTTATTTTCTATGCACAGACATAGTTTCAAAATGTGATGATTGTATGTGACATTCCACTGCCAGGAAAGATTGTCTATTACTGAACTTTTTTGTATGCCTCTATTTTTGTATCATAGAATGGAATGCTTACATTCAGTTTCACCTGTATGCACCTGAGAATATTTTTTTAACAATTTCTTATTCAAGGAACTCTATTTTACCAGAGTCAAGCATTTGGTCTACTGAAGAGCATTAAATGATGCATCACAGAAATATAAAGCAGAGAAAGTAAATTAAGTTAGAAGACTTGAATGGCATTAAATGAAAAAAAAAAAAAAAGCAAAACCACATAATTTGTTGAAAAAAAAAAGTAAAGATAGAAAAGATCTAATAATATATTAAATCAAAACACTTATTTTTATTAACAGCAAGATTTTGGAATTATGCTATGTCCTCCCCATAAGACAGTGAAACAAACTAAATCCCGAGGGCTACAGATTAGTTCTGTATTTCATAATACATTCTGCACTTTTACAGAATCCTGCATGAATCGTTGAAGGATCAATTAGAGAGAGGTGTTACACAATTCAGAACAAAGTCTATTTATGAAAACAATCAGTGCATTTGCACAAATACAGAAACTACTATTATGTGTATATATTATTTTTATGCATTTAGTGCCTTCAAAGTATTGTAAAGCCATATAAATACAATTTTAAAAAATACATAAGTTGTTAGAAGTTTAAAATACAAAGACTTTCAGTAGAGTTCTAAGTCTCAGTGTCTGCTTTAAAACTTACCTGCGCAAGACAACACACTCCAGGGTCCTGGCTTTCCAGTCAGCCCAATGATCACTAATAATTGCATTGAGAAATCCACTTTGTAGGAACTGTGGAAGGTGGCACAGCTGAAAGTCTTGTCTCATTCTAATATTCAGAGTCAGAAACAGTAAAGTGGCTCTGATTTCTGATGACTGATCTAGCAATTAATTATAAATGTTTAGTAGATGTCACTGCAGTTACTTGACTCCATCATTTGCAATACAGTCTTGTGCTTATGAAGCATGGCCTGTTTAACATTTGATTGGAACACATAAAACCTAATATCATTGTATCACTCACCGGCATAAAACATGCTTACATACCTTCATTAAAAAAAAAAAATTAAAAAAAAAAAGAACACAAATCAGAGATTTGATTTAAAATATCAGTCAAACAAAATATGTAAAGCAGTCTTTCTCCAAATACACATTCTGGTCATTGTTAATTTAAACCACATCAAGGTTCCCTTCAGAAGGCCTGCCTTTCCTCTTTTTTTGCTACCTTTTCCTTTGCAGTTTTTTTGTCTCAATTTATTGGAGTAACACACACTCAGAATAAAATTTCACCTAGCATAAATGTGACATAATGAAACTATGAAGACATTTTACTGAAAACTCCCTTGATTTAAAGTCGAGTTTGGTTAAGAAATCAAATATTCTTACACCTTTGGAAAACAAAACAAATTAGTCCCACAAACAGATTATCTTGGAAGAATTAAAAGAAAATACACCCAAGCAGAAAAAGTTAATTCAATTTTTTTTTTCAATTTCTAAACATTTCCAAGATGCAATAAGTTTCTTACAATGACATTTGCTTTCATACTAGACTCCTCATATCTTTATTATTTCAACAGGGTCCTTAATTGTTGTACTGTGGCCCTACTTAGCAGCTAAAATACTATGCAGTCCCTCCTTCACTCCCACTTCACACTAGGATGGAAAAAAGAATGAGAAGAAAAAGAAATGCAAAACCCACTAACCACATAATCTCATGATTTATAGTACAACAGCTCACAGCAGATCCTGATGCCCAGATCACTCCCAATTAGCAAAAAAAAAAAAACAAAAACAAAACAAAACCAACAAACACCATGACATCACATGGTATCGAATAGCCCTTTGTCTGATTTTGGTAAGCTATCTCAGCTGTTGGCTAATTAGTAAACTATCCCAGCAGTATGCCCCAGCCACAGGTATCACCAGCTTCAGCTTCTCTTCCAGCTCCAGTGAAAATTAACTCTATCCTAGCCAGAACCAGGACAATAATGTATGTAACATTCCTCTGAATATCCATTTTTCAAAATATAACACTGAAGACATATTCTTTGCTTATTAATTTTGTTCTATCACTTCTAAATTTTGCAACAATTAAATGTGTCCCAATACACAGACAAGTCTTTGTGTCATGTAATTTTTCATAAAATTTTGTAGCTCCATTTTTTGCTCTTTGTTAAATAAATTTGCTAATTATGATAATTTAAAATTATTTTTTTCCCCCTTAACATTTATTTGCCAGGTTCTAAAACCTGCATCCTGCATTGCCCTCTTACTCTTTTCAGATTCGTTTTTTCTAGAATCATCAAAGCATCTTAAAAGAAACCCCTCCTCCATCACCAACAAACCAGAACTGTGGCACAAGCTATTTTATAGAATAGAATAGAATAGAATAGAATAGAATAGAATAGGCTGTTTCAGTTGGAAGGGACCTACAATGATAATCTAGTCCAACTGCCTGAGCAATTCAGGGCTGACTAAGTTAAAGTATGTTATTAAGGGCATTGTCTAAATGCCTCTTAAGCATTGACAGGCTTAGGGCATTGACCTTCTCTCTGTGAAGCCTGCTCCAGTGTTTGACCACCCTCTAAGTAAATAAATGCTTCTTTATGTCCAGTCCAGCTTTGAGCCATTCCCACACATCCTATCAGTGGATACCAGGGAGATCAACACCTCCCTCTCTACTTCCTCTCCTCAGGAAGAGAGCAATGAGGTCACCCCTCAGCCTCCTTTTCTCCAAGCCATAGAAACCCCAAATCCTTAGCAGCTCCTCATAGGGTATTCCTTCCAGCCCCTTCACCAGCTTTGTTGGTCCCTTCTGGACCCATTCAAGGACCTTAACATCCTTCTTTTAAATTATCTTAATATCTGATTCATCATACCAGTGTGTCATATTTTAACCCCAACTGGCAATTAAGCACCACAGAGCTGCTCACTCACTCCTCTCCCAGTGGGATGGAGGAGAGACTCAGAAAAGTAAAAGTGAGAAAACCAGTGGGTTGAGATAATGACAATTAATAAGTAAAGCTAAAGCCATTCATGCAAGCAAAGTAAAACAAGGAATTCATTCACTACTTCCCGTCGGCAGGCAAGTATTCAGCCATCTCCTGGAAAGCAGGGCTCCATCATGCCTAACAGTTACTTGGGAAGACAAATGCCATAACTCCAAATGCCCCAATCTTCCTTCTTCTTTCCCCAGCTTTATATGCTTGCCTCTCTGTAAGCACTGCTCAGCAATAACAAAAACATCTCTGAATTGTCAACATTGTTTCCAGCACAAATCCAAAACTTAGCCTCAAACTAGCTACTATGAAGAAAATTAACCCTATCCCAGCCAAAACCAGCACACACTACTATCTGCATTTTACATTGTCCTATATGTAGAACAAAACAAGCCACAGAATCTTGCTGTGACCTGCCATGCTCAATTCAGTATTTTGTTTTTGTTTAAAGCACCAACTACAGATACTTCACATAACAATTTTTATTATAAGAGTGTGTTCACTGTATGTTGGCAAGCTCAAGGCCTTAAACTGTAAGCTGTTGCTATCTTGTGTCACACAGCTTCCCATGCAACTTGGTCATGTTTCAGTTCTGTGAGGATTTTACAATACTCAGTAACTCAGTAACCAGGTAAGACAATCAGATATTTCAACAGTTATTTCTGAATGTTCTTAATAGTGAAATATAGATTGACTATTTTGTCTGCAGCAACTGTAGGAGCTGCACAACTTGTTGATGAAACACTAGTCCAATTTATATTTTTTCAGTCCTGCTTTTTCAGTACTTAGCAATAGTCTTTCTTAGTTATAAAACAAGTTCACAAACCAGAAGCAGATCACAAATTATATGATAGCATCACATAGCTATCTCAGCTGGAGATTTTATATGATAACAGAATTTTCCAGCTAATCCAGGGGTGCCAGGTTAAGTTGTTCAGTGATATCTCCAACATGTAGATGAGGTTACAGCAAGGTTGAAATTTGATTTTTACTAAACTGCAGTTATCTCCTTCAGACTCCAGAGCTGTGTATGAATATTCATATCCTTGAAGAGCAGCAATTGCATTAAAAACCCACAAATCTGTATTAAAGATGTAGACCAAGAGCAGTAGACAGTGATTTTTAAAGAGGTAGCAAAGAAGTCATAAATGAGTGACAGAAGCAGCAGAATATGGGAAAAATATGCAGTGTGTGTACAGATGATTTAGAAATAATAATCAGGGAATCTTTATTTTTTTCTTTTTTTTTTTTTAAGAAGTAACATTGATTGTCTAGAACAGACAAAATAGATTTAAAAAATCCTAAAGTAATGAGACTAACACTGGAGGTAACATTCCTCTTTGAAAGATTGCTATTATGCCCTAATATCCAGTGAAAAAATCTTTATTGTTTACCCTTCTATTTCAGTAGACTAAAGTATAGGCACTAAGGTGGAGGTGCAACGTTTCCAGTAAAACTTAGCAAGGCTCTGATAATGGAACAAAAAGATAGAACTATGAGTAACTGACGTCTAGCTACGAGAGTGCTCTAGTGTGGTAACCTAGAATGATAATGCCCAAGTGCACATTTATGCACACAGCAGCCTAATAACACCGGTTACTTGCAGCTGTGTTTTAGAGGACTCCCTAAGCCAAGTTGAGGAAGTCTCCAAAGAAAAGACCTAGGTTTGTAAATACAGCAGTACATCTCTGTACTGAAGTAGATCAAATATACAGAAGGAGTGTTTTAGGAAACAGTGACAGCTGAATAAGAGCTATTCTAACTCATCTATTCTAAATATTATTACAGCTATAAATTAATGACTGAGTTTTACCAACACCTGACTGCCTACTGCTGGAAATGGTATGACAACACCTCCTTATGTTCCTTTTTTCTTGGATATTTGATGAGCATGGGTTTTTTTTGCAAGGTTACAACTGCTTTAAAAATTTCTGAAGTCCATAACTATTACATGAACAAATCAATTGTGAGGGAGTAAATGATAATTGTTTTGTTATTAGATTCACTCTGTGTTGGCCAGATTGTTAAGTAGACTTTTCTGTACCTTTTCCCTATAGAGTTCACCTCAAAATTAAAACCCCAAACAAACAAACAAACAATTTTACAGCTATTTTTTATAAAAAAAAACCCCAAACAACTAAGATAACAGAGTGAATTCAGCATAAGAACAGAACAGACATAAAAGAGCTAATAAACAAATTTATCTCTCTGAGTTACACTGAAGGTCTGTCTGTGTTTCTGCTGTTCTTAGAAATCTATTAGTTTCTGCACATGATAAGATTCCTTTCTTGCTCTTTCTCTTCTTCGTTTTCTACCATCCTGTCCTCCTGCATTTTCTCTCACTAATCATACTCGTTCTCTGAACTATTTCCGCCTCCTTCCAGAAAATGCTACTACTACCATTGCAGCAGATCACAAAAGTGAGAAAGAAATCTTAATTTTTCCCACAGTCAGTACCTTTTTTAAAAGGAGACAATATGCAGTACGTAAACCTCAAATAAGTAAGTACCATCTGTTATGGCTGCTTCTGTAGAAGCGGTGGAAATTTTCACAACTCCACATTCATTATTTGGAAGTGAAACTATGACCTTCATTTGAAAATGTGATCTCACATAAAGCTGTGATATCCAAACATGGTCAACTATTTAAACTTAATGAGCAAATATCTACCAGTGTTTATATCAAACCCAACCAAGCAAGATCCCAATGTTCAGATCTCTGGAAACTATCAAGAGTTGCATACTTATTGATAATCCACGTATTTTCTGTAACTTATTCCTCAATACTATAAAGATGCTGCAAAGATACTTTGTACTGAATTTATGGAAGGCCATGGAAATAGTGGGAATGGGAGGAGACTGCAGTAAGAATATGTGCAAGTTAATGATGCCCAGGTCTAAGGCAAAGGACCAACTTTTACTGGCAAAATAATTTTAGCCAACCTCAATGAGTGCTGGCTGATAGCAGCATATTGTGCAAACATGGACAATTCATTTGACTCCAGTTGACTTGTCTTGGCATTCAGGATTACTGAAGACTAGGGATAGCAATTAGCACCTAGGCTGGCTAAATAACATCAGCTTTACATCACTTCTTATAGGATACATCTTGTTCTCCTTTTGCCTCTTATGATGTTGTGTGTTACAAGAGGCAATTGTGGGGACAGGTAGAGATGCATCATCCTTTTTTAAGTCAATAAAATTGCAACTTTCCATTAAATATATTTCCGTATCTTTTAACTCAAAGCTTTTTTTTTTTCCTGAGCTTTTGTTTTCAGTGGATAATACTTATTATATTGCATAAGGTGATAAACTGCAGAATATTTATATAAAATAAAACAAATACACTGCTTCCAGTTTGTGAAGGACTTATGCCAATCTTGAAAAGATCTTTGCTTTATTAAAATAGTAGACTCTTCAGCAGAATAAATAGCAAAGTTCATTTAATAAGTGATACGTTGACACTGGTGATACTGTTTCATTAAATCTTAAACAGTGCTTTATTATTTTTGATAAAAAACATCCACTTTTGGCCTCCCACTTGGTCTATAAAAAATTTAGATGTTAATTATACCCCATGTGGAAGAAGCTTAAAGACATTATGTTACCGAAGCTTGGAGGAGACCCAATAAAACCATTTAAGTCTAAAGCACTATCAAGGGAACTGAAACAAGTTTGTATCAGGATATTTAGTATTATAGCCTAGAGGGACATAACACTTGCTATATGTGGGAAGTAAACAGCAGGGCTTATCACTAAAAAATGAGACAGAAAGAAAACTTGTGATCTCAAAACAGAAAACCATATTGCTGATCAGATACGACTATAAGAGCTTTTCCACAAACTCATGCTGTGCCTTTCCCAGCTAAAATCTCATATTAATATTGGTGAAACTGTTTTTTTTTTTTTGTTGCTTAGCTAAGAAGAATGGAAAAAAACAACATTTGTTGTTCTTTTCAAGGAGAATATCCTTATGGCAAAACTCTTGCCATGTTTTTCACTTTAACTGAAACACTAGACTATGGTTAGCTGATTTGTCCTCTATTATATTACTTAAATTAACAGAGTAGAAAATGGAAGCTGTGCTGGTTTTCTGTAGTAGAAGAGGCTACAATGGCAGCTTCTGTGAGAAACTGCTAGAAGCATCCCCTTTGTCTGGTGGACCTGGCCAGGTCTAGGTCAGACTTGCTGCTGGATAGGGCCAAACACATTGGTAACAGTGATAATGTCTCTGTGATAACGCATTTAAGAAGAGGAAAATTAAAAAAGAAAAAGAAGAAATGAAGAAGCAGAAGCAGATACAGAGAGAGGGGAGGCATGAGCCTTGTAGCCCTCACCCTCTGCCCTCCCGCTGGGCAGCTGTCTGTGCCAAAATAAGCCCGGTCCGGCCCGGCCCAGCCCATAGGAGTGAAGAGCGATGTGAAGAGACCATGAGGCATCTGCCTGAGCTGGATTGTGAAGAATTTATTGTGAAGGGAACAGCTGCGGATGCCAAGGTCAGTGAAGAAGGAGAGGGAGGAGTAATGTTGCTCTAGGCAGAGATTTTCGTGCAGCCCATGGTCTGCAGAAACAGGCTGTACCCCTACAGCTGATGGGGGCCCATGGAGGAGCAGAGATCACCTGCAGCCTGTGGAGGACCCCACACTGGGGCAGGCGGATGCCTAAAGGAGGCTGTGGCCCATGGAGGGCCCACACTGGGGCAACTGTTCCAGAGGGACTGCACCCCATTGAAAAATGACCTGTGCTGGAACAGTTTGTGAAGGACTGTGGCCCGTGGGAGGGACCCCACGATGGAGCAGGAGAGAAATGTGAGGAGTTCTTACCCTGAGGAGGAAGGAGCAGAGGAAAATAATATATAATGAACTGACCACAACCCCTATTCCCTCTTCCCCACTGTGCTGCTCAGGGTGGGTAAGGAGGTGGAGATAATTTGAAATTAAGTTAAGCCCAGGAAGAGGGGACAGGAGAGGTGTGGGGAAGTTGTTTTTGTTCTCTCTCTCATTATCCTGCTGTGGTTTTATTAATAATAAATTGAAATAATTTTCCCCAAGTGAAGTCTGTTTTACTTACAATGGCAACATGAATGATCTCTCCCTGTCCTTGTCCCAAGCCTCAAGCTTTTTCTTACATTATCTCTCTCCCATTCTCCCGGAGGGTGAGGAGAGTGAGTGAGAGGCTGCGTAGCTCAGTCCAGAGTGGGGCTAAACTACCACAGAAGCCTTCAAAATTTAAACTCTTCTTCATAGATTTGAATTGAGAATACAATATTATTTGGAGGGTATTCTCATGATTCCTAAATTAACAAACTAAATTTTTTTTTTTCAGATGCAATTTCTGGGCATGGGCAAATTATATTTTTGCCTATTCATTGCTTTTTTGATTTAATTTTAAAATTATTTTCTGAGTCAATCCATCAAAGGAGTATTATCCTCCTACTTGAAACTTACATTCTAGTAAGTGGAATATTTCAGAAGCAAATTTTCTAGAAAATAAATTCACACCTGCATTTGCATTCATTCTTTCAGACAGTTAGTAGTCCCTTTTTAGTCACAAAATCATAGAATCATAGAATCATAGAATGGTTAGGGTTGGAAGGGACCTTCAAAGGTCATCTAGTCCAACCCCCCTGCAAGGAGCAGGGGCATCCCTGACTAGGTCAGGTTGCTCAGAGCCTCAAGGCTCAGCCTGGCCTTGAACGTTTCCAGGGATGGGGCCTCCACCACCTTTCTGGGCAACCTGTTCCAGTGTTCTATAACTTGCATAGTAAAAAATTTTTTCCTAATTTCTAATCTAAATCTACCCCCCTCTATTTTAAAACCATGACCTCTCGTCCTATTGCAACAGGCCCTACTAAACAGCCTTTCCCCATCTTTCTTGTAGGCCCCCTGGAGGTACTGGAAGACCGCTATCAGGTCTCCCCGGAGCCTCCTCTTCTCCAGGCTGAACAGCCCCAACTCTCTCAGCCTGTCCTCATAAGAGAGGTGCTCCAGCCCTTTTATCATCTTTGTGGCCCTCCTCTGGACCTTCTCCAACTGGTCCATGTCCTTCTTGTGTTGGGGGCTCCAGAACTGGACACAGTACTCCAGGTGGGGTCTCACCAGGGCACAGTAGAGGGGGAGAATCACCTCCCTCGACCTGCTGGCCACGCTCCTCTTGATGCAGCCCAGGATGCGGTTGGCTTTCTGGGCCACAAGAGCACATTGCCTGCTCATGTTAAGCTTCTCATCCACCAGCACTCCCAAGTCCTTCTCCTCAGGGCTGCTCTCAATCCATTCCCCACCCAGCCTGTATTTGTGCTTGGGATTGCCACAACCCAGGTGCAGGACCTTGCACTTGGCCTGCTTGAACTTCATGAGGTTGGCACAGGCCCACCTCTCCAGCCTGTCAAGGTCCCTCTGGATGGCATCCCTCCCTTCCAGCGTGTCAACGGCACCACACAACTTGGTGTCGTCGGCGAACTTGCTGAGGGTGCACTCTATCCCACTGTCCATATCGCCGACAATGTTAACTTGACAATAAGGACAACAAGGTATTCTGGTATTTTTTTTTAATGAGTAAGAAAATTGGAATTCGTAAGTAAGGCTTTTCAGGTGAAACATAATAGTAATTTAGATTTGTGTCACAAATTGATGAAAATGTTATAAAATTATAGTCTAAAGCAGATTAATATTCCTGATGTCCAATATTCACTTTTTGTCAAGAAAAAAACCTATGCATTTTTATAATACAATTTTGTGTATGTCTTCAGGAATTCAATTTCCACATGTTTTAAACACTGACAGCAGGGAAAAGCTCAGAAGGTCTTATTCTCTGTCTTTAACAGAATATATTCAACAGCCTCTGTCTTTAACAGAATATATCCAACAGCCTTTCTCAGGCTACTCTTGTTCTTATTTCAGTCTAAATGAATTAGATGCAAATAGCTTCAGTGATACTGGGGCTAGTAGCCAGTCAAGGAAGCTAATAGTAATTTATCTGAGTTCTTAAATAACTGCTTTTTTTTTTTTTTTCCCAGACCCTTAGAACCATTAAAGTTCATTGTAGTCAAGAAACATTAGGGTGAAAGAAGGACTTTAACTGTCTATGGTCTACTCAGATTTCTGAGGTAGCTTGATTACTCAAAAGTAATAGCTAGCAGTGAAAATGAACTTTTCACCAAATCAAATGAGACTTGAAATGGCACTCATTGTTCAAATCCTTTTTGTTCAATAGTGATAATTTTTTAGTTCTGAGTCCTTTTTTTTTTTTTAATAATTTTTCTGTTGTACTTACACTTGAGTGGTGGATGCCCCATCCCTGGAAATATTCAAGGCCAGGTTTGATGAGACTCTGAGCAACCTGGTCTAGTTGAAGATGTCCCTGGTCCTAGCAGGGGGGGTTGGACTAGATGACCCTTAAAGGTCCCTTCCAACCCAAACCATTCTATGATTACAGCTAAGGAAGTACACAGGGGAAAAGATTGGGATGGAAATGTAGCCTAGACTTAAGTATCCTCTACATTCTTGAGTAAGATAGAATTTGAAAATATATACCTGTCGTTAGCGTGTTGCTGTTGAGTAACTCTAAGTCAGTACTCTGTGACTTTACTGAGTTATATTTTTAAATTTTGAATTTTGTCAGCTACTCTGGATTTTGACTTCCTTACCAGGAGTTTACAATATTGTTGTGGCAGTTCCTCACTTGCAGGTAACAGAATCCCTTTCTGAATCCAGCCTATCTGCAATGGACATAACAATGGTATATACCTCAAGACATACAACAGCAAATAAAAAATTATGGCTGTAATGCTGATATATTTATTATGCCCGTTAAATACTGAGGAGAAAATTTTGGTTCCAGTAAAGGCTGCCTTTCAGTATGAGTGACAAAAAAAACCCTTTAATAAATCAAGTCAATATAAATACATAATAGAAAGCAAATTCAATCATTCTGTTTACAAAGACTTGAAGTTGTAATTTGATATTTAAATTAATAAAACTGGTTGCAGCAGCATCTGGCACTAGAAAATTGCTAAATCCTATGACATTTATTCCTCTTTAATAATTAGAGTGAAAAATTACATTGTGTCTTGGAATAACAGAAAGAGACCTACTCATACTAGAAACATTTGAGTGTTGTTGGTTTATGTTACCACCAATGATTCAATGAAGATCTTTTTTTTTTTTTTTTTTCACTTCCCTTGTGAAAATAATCCACCTTCCTCTAAAATGATTCATTTTAACGGCTTTGATTCATTCTCCTTGTTTACCCTTTGTCTTTATTGTGATCAATGTTTCTTACGTTGTCTTTAAAATAAGTATTATAGGAAACCAGGTTAGGATGTAGATTCCCCATTTTGTTATAACTGCTTTGATAAAACAAAGTGTCTTCAAATGATGCCAAATAGGACAATGTGGATGAGCGTCTGACGGCACTGAATTGTTTAATTTAGTGTAAGCACCACAGAATGCTTCCAGAATAAATCTAGGATCATTAGTCCAATTGCTCTGGTGATAACTGCTTGTACTAACATTTCAGGCAAAGAAATGGATTCATTTGCAATCTGAATTAACTAAACTCCACAATCTCCAGAACACAAGGCTATCCAAGTGAGCATGCTTTAAAATTGAGATTTTTGTTGATGTGTCCACACTTATATGTGAAGACTGGAAATAATATTTGAAAGTTTTTAGCCTTTTTTTTTCTAGTCACTATACTGACATATTCTTTTCCATATTACTTCAATGCCTGCAGACAGATACTTAATCAGAATAGGAACCAAACAGAGGAGGAAATGTTGCATATGCTAATTGATGAAAAGAGAAAGGGAACAAGCTAAGAACTTAAATCTGTATTAAAAAAATAAAGGCTTGCGAAGTTTGTCTGTGTGTGTGTGTAAATATATATATATATACACACACACCTTGTATATTATATATACTTATATAATAATCTTTTTTTTAATAACTGAATTGAAAAACAAGCATTTAGATCCTGTAATGTATTATGAAATATCTGACCTCCTAAATGGGTTCAAGTGTAACTTACTGTTTCCCATCACAAGGTCACCGCTGTATTTAAGACCCTTGAGAAAAAAAGATAATTGATTGAGCTGATCTATGTGCCTTGCTCATCTCACCAGGCCTATTTCTCAGCTGCCCTGGGTTAATCACCAAGTCCACAGCATGCTGATGTCCTCCATTACATCATAATTAGAATACAGCAGGCAGAGATAGGGAAAGCTGGTGAAATTATTCATATTTTCTTCTAAGGAGCCAGATGTTGCCAGATAGATTTCATTTAATTCTATGACAGCTGCAATAATAGTCTCCATGTGCAGAGAGCTGATAGTGACATCGATAACGATGTAAGGAAAGTTAACTGAGGCGTGCTTCTTAGCTAGTTAATTATGATTATTCATTATTGTGGATCATCTCATCTTATTTGACAATTATAGTTGATTGGGGAAAGATTTAACATGTGCAAATAGAAACTACTTAAAATATAATTCTACAAAAGTTGAATTATGTCCTCTAATGTAAAGGCTTTGCAGTGTGTTGCTTATGGCTTACTTAACAGGTTTGATTTTTCTTAGGACATAATGTTTCCTATTTGGGAACATATCTAAAGAGGCAATACATACCAAAGTTCTGCATGGTATTGCTGAAGCTGAGATACAATTTCTGTTCAAAGTTAATACTTTTAAAACTGATACTGACAATGACAAATATCAAGATATCTAGAGGAATATTTCATTTTCTAAAATGCATTTGCATTTTGCATAAACTAGAGTCAATTTTTAAATTTGAGGGATAATAAAATAACAAATATAACAAAAAGAGTGAAACAAATTCTACCTGTGGGCTTGGGTGGTAGACAAAAAAAAATATATATAGCAATTTAATCCAATTATTTTATTATAATTCTTTTGAAATATGTATTTTAAAATATTTCTTGATATTTTAATATTAGCAAACTGTTTCCATAATATTCATATATTTCAAAAATTGTTACTTTGTACTTTCAAACTGAAAGATTAATGGTAAAATAAAAACAAATGTCTGGCTGTACATTCTTGTCCTGTAAAAATTAATACTTATTATTGAATGTGTAATTCGGAATATTTGGAAATATAAGCAGCTGTCTTAAATTGTTATACATTCTATCATTCCTACCTTAGAAACTAAATATATGTGTATATATATAACTAAACATACACACATATATGTATGCACATATATGATATGTGATGGTACAAATATTCATGGAAGTTAAAAGTAAAATGTTTGTGAAATATTTTATTCCTAAAATTATCAAAAGTTACTGAAAATTTTAATTGGTCACAGTGCATGCTAAAAGGGATATTTGCATTTTTCTGTATTAATCAGATTTAGAGTATGCCTGAGTTCAGTCTCAAAGCATATCTTTGTGTTCCTTTCATTCTGACTGTGCTCTATCTCTGCAATGGATACAACAGAAAAAAAAAAAAAAAGAATACCTATATTCATATAAATTAATAAAATAGATCCCCCCCCAAAAGTAGTTGCCTTTTTAAAAATTTTGGTGATTTTTTTTAGTATTTTTTGTTGTTGTCATTTTTTTTTTTTCCTCATCACTGGTTAACAAAACAGCTTATGTTGATTAACTTGGGTACTATTGTCTCATTTAGTGAGATGACTCCTTGTTCAGTTTATTAACAATAGCACTTCAGTAAACAAAGATCAGTAGCTGAAAGAAAGAAAAAGCTATGAAATTGAATTTCCATTCAATAATATTTTTTCCAGAGTTCTGTTGCTTCACTTTTTTTTTTTTATTAACTAAGGTTTCTGCCTGGGTAGGTACTACATTCAGGTGTTAATAAGTAAAGTTATGGCCCCATCCTTCATATCATTCTGTTCATTCTTTTCTCATGTCATAGTGCTATCTGCCACCACTTGACCACCTATGAGAACTCCTCTGATTGCTTATTAATAAATTAGCTTCACAATAGTATCTCGTGGCCTTGGTAAAATAAAAACAGCAGACTAGAGTCCTATAGAATAATGCAGTGTAGAGGTGCAAAACAAAAGTACATTTTCTAACTCATACTGCTAAAATTAATGACTGCAGGTAATTGCTGGGCATGCACAGTGTAGTGTATAAAATCCATAAGACAATTCTGCTGAAGAAAAAGAATCTTTGTGATCAATATAAGACTTCATCAATCCATTTAGATACCTGTATGCCTATGCAAAGCAGAGCTTGCATCTTGCTAGTAACTCTCATCTGTTCTTTGCAGCGCATATAGTCTATCCCTACACACCACTCATTTAATCTTCTCTTAGCTTTGGAACCAAGCTAAGCATCTCTGTTTTGAGTGTTTATATGGTTTGCAAAATGGGATTTTGTGACAGCTGATAGAAATTTCTTTGCTTGTATCTCAGTTTTCCTTTGAAGACAATTTGACAACCCAGGCACAGGAAGCACAATTTACTGTTGTATCATGATCTGCCATAAAGAGAGCTCTACTCTATCCTGCTGACAATGTGACAATAGTTTCTAAGCAAATTCCAGGTTCATTTATTTGCTACTTATGTGACAATATTTTATTCAAGACCTTTAAGAGGCATGGTCTTGTTTTTTTTTATTATTTGCATGTTACAGTGTTTGCTTCTTGATCTGTAGCAATAAGAAAAGCTTTGCATCTGCTTATAGCACAATGGTGGCCTCATATTGACAGAAGAACTCTTTCTTTCTCAGCTTCTACTTTTTCTTTTCTAGATATTCTCCCCCCAACACACACACACACATACATACTGTAGCTCCATTTGGAATATATTTTATGCCACTACTTCTTTGAGGGTACAGCAAAAAAAAAAATATTTAATAGATATGTAGCTGGTATTATTTTCTTGTCTATCTTCTGTAGTGAGAATTCTTCCAAGTAGAGCACAGCAGAGTGTGACAAAACAACAGACCTTAATATGGTAAATGTGAGAAGAGAACTCATGTTCACTTACAGTGAGACAATTTATTGATGGGTTTCAATTAATTTACTTCCTTTGCTATAGGTTTGAGTTTTATTACCTTAGGTTAGAGATTGGTTTGTAAGATCTCAAATAACTGTCAGAGCAGTGCAGCTCTATCAAAGACTCTGGAATGTATCCTTCTCACTTTATGAGTGTCTCAGTGGAGCAATAGTTAAAGAAGCTTGAAATTTTATTAAGCAGTATTTCAAGGATTTGCCAGGCTAAAATGCTGGGGTTGATTTTCTTTTCCACCGTCTTGCCCTCTGAACAGTATGAAATAAAATACTGTTTTGAAAAGGTAGAGTTCTAAACACGTTCAGTACCTGCAAATGATTACACAAACTGTTCAATAACTAAGAATTAAACCTTGCTGTCTTGCAGAGACTCAGTAGTCAATCTTGGTAAAAGACAGATAACCCATAGCCCTATCTTAAATCAATGTGAGCTCATATAGAAGATCTGTGTCTGTTTCAATTTTATTTCTGTAAAACAGAAAATATTGTCTGAATTTGTGAAGCATTTATATTAAATAACTGACACGCCAGAAAAAAAGAAAAAAAAAAACAAACACAAAATCTAGCAAATCAAAAAACAAGCCAAAATGAAGTAATTTTCCTTTAGAGAAGAATTTTTGTATTGAATTAACAAAGAAACACACACATCCATATCCTAATAATTAAGAGGTAAAAACCCAAAATAGATGATTATTCACGGTCTGACCAAGTCTGTAAGGGGGATGTTATACTCTGTATCATACTGAAGAATGGTCCAATTTTAGTTTTACTTTTTTTTTTCCCTGAAAAACATTGCTTACTTTCACAAAACTTTGTTTTGTGATAGCCAAAAAAAAAAATTAACAAATTCAGATAAAATCAAATTATTATTTTTAGTAGAAAAAGCATAGAAAGCAATTATAATAACAGTAATTATAATTATAATTAATAATAATAGTAACAACAACAATAGGTGAAGGAATAAGAGAACAACAGTTTTGAATGCATTGAGGAGGGTTTGATTTTTGCAGCACAAGACATAGTGCAAAGACCTCTGTAGTGTGGTACTTGGAGACAGGAGTTTTCAAATATTTTTTTGAAAAGATTTGAACTTGTTTTTAAACTGGTGGGACCGTGTTCATACAAGGCAATAAATATGTTGAGAGCTCCAAAGCTAGCATCCAACAAGTGCTTTGCAAATGAATATCAGTACTATTAAAGTGTTCTAATGCAACAGAAATAATTTATGCCCTAGCAACCAGGAGAAAATTGCAGTTGCAAATTAAAAGAGAAAGAGGAGAAAAAAATACAAGGAGATTCAGAGATAGAAAATGTGGGCAGTGAACAGCATGTGAACCATGTTATATTCACAGTGATCTTGATTTCCCAACCATTGAAACATAATGTTTTCGTTGGAAATATGATCAGATCATGGAAAGAACAGGAAGAAAACTAGTGCTTCTACTCTTCTGATTATAAAGCTAAGTTTTAATTAAGACATTAAAAAAAAGTATACATGTATGCACTATATTACATGCAATTACATTAACTGTTTTTTCTCTCATATTTTGAACAACTCAGTACGTTAACGTTAGGTAAAAGTGTCATGACTGAATTATGTAGTTTTGATTCTCCCTTGAACCTAAACATCTCCAGCAGTATCTGAAAATGCCCTGTGGTTAACTGTTCAACGTATTTGCTTGAAAAAAAAAAAAAAAGTTTCTTTGTTTGTAAATATCTGCACTTAAATGATCACTGTCAGCACCAGTTTTCAGTCTTTGTGGCTTCCGTTGGCAGGACTCTGGCATGAAAGCATTCTGACATTTCTTTCTTCCTAGTTGTTTAATATAATCGATTAATAGTAATTTCAAGAGCACATGCTGCTAAAAATACTGTTGCATAACATCATAATGATAACATCATTAGTAGCCACAGTTGCCATTGACTATGATGATATTCTCACAAGGATTTTTACCTGAACTTTTTTCTACAGTTAGGTTTATTTCTCTGTCTAGAAAACTGCAATGTTGTGACAGACCTCTCTCTTTATCATGCAGTACTCTCTAACTCCCTAATCAGCATCCCAGAAGCAGAACACTGTGCAATCAGCCTAATCTGAGATAATAGAGATGGATATTACATGGTGTCGTAATTCAGCCCCGATCAAGACCAGACTAAGCAGTCTCTCTCTCACTCCCCCCACCCTCTGAGAGAATAAGGTGAGATGATATAAGGAAAACTGCTTGAGGTTTGAGATAAGGACGGGGAGAAATCTTTAAGTTACTGTTACGGGCAAAACAGACTTGACTTGGGCAAAACTATTCATTTATTAATAAAACTAGCAGGATAATGAGACAGAGAACGAGATAACCTCCCCCCACCCCTCACTCTTCCTGGGCTTAATATTAGCTCTATTATCTCCCCCTCCCCAAGCGGCACAGGGCGGGGAAGAGAGAACGGGGGTTACAGTTAGTCCATCATACTTTTCACACCACAGCTTCATCTTCGGGGGAAGAACTCCTCGTATTCCTCCTCTGCTCCTTCATGAGGTCCCTCCCATGGGCCACAGTCCTTCATGAAACTGCTACGGCACGGGTCATCTCTTCCACAGAGTGCAGTCCCTCCAGAACAGCTGCCCCAGCGTGGGCCCTCCATGGGCCACAGCCTCCTTTAGGCATCCACCTGCCCCAACATTGGGTCTTCCACAGGCTGCAGGTGGATCTCTGCTCCTCTGTGGACCTCCATGGGCTGCAGGGGAACAGCCTGCTTCATCATCATCATCACCACAGGCTGCAGGGGAATCTTGGCCAGGAGCCGCATTACTCCTCCCCCTCCTTCTGAACTGACCTTGGCATCTGCAGCTGTTCCTCTCACAAAAAAAAAAAATTCTTCACAACAGGCTGGCAGATGCCTCTCAGGATCCTTTTTACATCTCATTCATATCTCATCTCCTCTCCACTTCATGCAGCTGGGCTGGTCCGAGTTGGGCCAAGTCGGCTGCCTGGAGGGAGGCCAGAGGGTGAGGCCTGCAAGGCCCATGAGGCTCGCGCCTCCTCCTCTCTGCCCTCACTCATCTGCTTCACATCTTCTCCTCTTTTTTTTTTTTTTCTTTTTTCCCCTTCTTAAATAAGTTATCGCAGAGGCGTTATCAGGGAACATTCTGCTACCAATTGGTTTGGCCTTGGCAAGCAGGGGGTCCGCCCTAGGCCTGGCCGAGTCCACTGAACAAAAGGGAGCAACACCTAGCAGTTTCCTACAGAAACTACCACCTTACGCCCCCCTCACTAAACAAAACCAGAACACATAGAAAGTTTCATATTTCATATGTGCAGTCGTTCTGTTACAATGGGAAGCTGTTAATAAATGACAATCTAATTTTTCTTTTGTGAAACTACAGAGTAGAACGGGACAAATATATCCTAGCCTTAGCCATAGAATCATAGAATGTTTTGGGTTGGAAGGGATCTTTAAAGGTCATCTAGTCGAACCTCTCTGTAAGAAGCAGGGACATCTTCAACTAGGTCAGGTTGCTCAGAGCCCCATCCAACCTGGCCTTGAATGTTTCCAGGGATCAGGCATCTACCACCTCTCTGGGCAACCATTCCAGTATTCCACCACCCTCATTGTAAAAAAATTTCTTCCTTATATCCAGTCTGAATATATCTCCATCTAGTTTAAAACCATTACCCCTCATCCCTTCACCAGCCCTTCTAAAAGGTTTCTCCCCATCTTATAAGCTCCCTTTACGTACTGGAAGGCTGGTATAAGGTCTCAATTCCTTATCCACTGAGTGTTCATCCGTCCAATACATGTCTCTCCAGTTTAGAGGAAGGATCTCATGTGGGACAGTGTCAAGTGCTTTGGTTTCGCTCATCCATCTATTTAAATATAGTACAAAAATATATAATTTTTCATTTATACTTGTGGTCAGACTTAAATTGTCTAGGCTTTTAGACATGTATATCTATGTCCATAGCTGGGTTTTCTTAACAACTTAGCGGTACATCTAACGTATTACATACTACATTTAACTTATATGCCTTAATATATATGACAATGCAGAGTTTATTGTGTCTACTATTTATACTTCAAGATATTTTTGTGTGCACTCTCTTATGTGTTAGTTGACATACATTCCAAGAAGAAGAAAGGTAAACAAATCTAGCTTGTCAGAGATCTGGGTCACAATATTGCTACAGATAAGCAAGATGTTGCAGCTACCATATCTATCTATGCATTTCTTGAAAGCTGCCTTCATAATAACATAATTTCTGTAGGGCACAGATATTCACCTCTAATCACTCCAAGAGGAACAGAAATCTAAATATTTAGTTAGAAAACTCTATAACAACAGTCTGCGTATAAATCAACTCCAGACATTAAATACAAAATTAACTGCAGGGAGAACACTTACAGTAAGACACAGTAAATTTAGGGTTGAAATATGCTCTTGGTTATCTAGGCTGTAGTTCAGCTGACCTTAAAGGGCATTTTCCAGGCATCATTCTGCTTTATTGACTTTAATCAAGAGATTTCTTGACCCCTCTCTGAAAACATTTATCATAGGATTTATTCGTATGAAGCACCTGTTACATATCAATGTCTTCCAGAGCAGATACTATTTTTATAATCTATTTATAGTTTTTGCTTGTGGCTCAGAAAACACATTTAAAAATACTTCTTAGGGTTACAACTTTGGATTGGTCAGTAGACACTAAAATAGTAGTACAGAAAGAGGCTAACATATCCAGAGAATATAGAGGTAAGCCCATATTTAAATTAAGTCCAAAGGTAGCCAGATATAGGAACAAACAGATAACATACATTAAAAAACATCTCATTGCAGACAAGTTATCTGAAGACATGTGTTTATGGGATAAATACAGGAGATTAGAGTAAATTCAGGAAAAATACAAGTTACAGTAAATAAAAAGAGAATCCTATTTTGAGTCACTAACTGAAGAGTTTGGGGTATCTATTGTGTTACTACAAGGTACAACTGTGGAAAAAGTTCACTCAAATTAACAGAACATTTTAATAACTTTGAAAGTGTGTATTTTTAACATATATTGTTAATTCATTAATTAACTTATTTATTTTTAAATACTCAAAAATAATTCTACACTTAAAGAGGAGGTTTATAATTTACAGAAATAATTGCTACCTGAAAGATGAGACAAAGACAGAGAGGGTGTTATACATTAAAAATGTGATTTACTGAAAAAAAAATGCAAATCATATTTAATTATGGATTATGGCCAGTGACTTATTTGTATCAATTACATAAATTATCTAAAATAACTTCATATCTAGTAGTCCTACTTTTAAGTATTTTAATCATTTTTTCAGAATTCAACAATACATTATTTGTATAACTGGTAATAAAGAGGATATCATAATTCCTAAAAACCTTTTTACAGAAAGGAAAGCATTTTATTAGTTTCCAAAGTTTACACATTTTATTTCCAAAAGTCTGAAGGCTTGTCCTGAGCCTAAAATACACTTCAAGTCTGGGAACTTGAATTGATTTAATTAATGACCAATTAGCAAACTTTTGGTTACTGATTCTGGTATTGAAATTTAACAAAGAAACAAATAAACAAACACTTCGGCAAAACATCTTTCCTCCCCACTTCCTGGTCTTCAGTTTCCCTTGCACGTATTATACTCAGTTGCTTTGGTAAGGCAGCAGGCAGTGCAGGAGTTAGAGGTCAGTGCACTGTGGGTGACTTGCAGTCATACGTCCTCCTCAACCTCCTTTCTTGTCCCTGCTTGGGGTGGCTGCTTTTGTTTCTGCCCTGCTCTGGGTAGCTACTTTGCTTTTCTTCAGCGTTTCTTTTCCTCTGGTGTCCCTCCAGCCCTTGTATCTCTCCTGTATTGCTGCTTGTGTGTCTCCTTCCGCATAGCATAACTGTGCATATGTCTCTCCAAGAATCAAATCTGAATAAACATTATCTTACTTGGTAAAATAAGCTCATACTTTTTAAATTATAAATGAGAATGGAGCCTCATGAAACACCTGGGCATCTGTCCAAACATACATATCTTTAACTGCATATTGAAATTATCCTAAACCTAGGGAATTCCATGTGCTAAACTGTTTGAAAGGTTACTGTGGCCAGGTGTCATGAATTGGCATAGGAATAATAAGAAGAGCACGGACAGTCACCAAGCAGGAATGCTAATGAGTGAAGAGAGTAGAAGTCAGCCTGAAGGACAAATGTCATGACATTTGTGAAAAGAACATCATACCACAATGATGTGCTTAAAATCATACATTTTATAAATATGAAACAAGAACACAAGGTTAAGTAATCATAGAATCATAGAATGGTTGGGGTTGGAAGGGACCTTTAAAGGTCATCTAGTCCAACCCCCCTGCAAGGAGCAGGAATATCTCCAACCAAATGTAAATAAAAAGCGCAGTAAGCTGATCCTAAATCAAAGAACCGCAGAATAACAGAATCACAGAGTCATAGAATCATATAATCATCATAGAATTATAGAGCAGTTTGGGTTGAAGAGGACTTTTAAAGGTCATCCACTCCAACATCCCTGCAAGGGGTAGGGACATCTCCAACTAGATCAGGTTGCTCAGAGCCCAACCCGATCTGGCCTAGAAGGTTTCCAGGGATGGGGCATCTAGCACTTCTCCGAGCAACCTGCTCCAGTGTTCTACTACTCTCATTGTAATTTCTTTTTTATTATTTCCTTATATTGTCTGAATCTACCTCCCTCTATTTTAAACACATTACCCCTCGTCCTATCACAACAGGCCCTCCTGAAGATCTTCTCCCCATCTTTCTTATAAGGCCCCTTCATGTACTGGAAGGTAGCTATAAGGTCTCCCTGGAGCCTTCTCTTCTCCAGGCTGAACAGTCCCAGCTCTCTCAGCCTTTCTTCATAGGAGAGTTGTTCCATAAATAAGTCTTTAAAAAAAAAAAAAATCAGTGAGGACACACACAAAAAATCTTTATATTTGCCTTCATTATCTATTTATCTTACATTTTCAGCCAGGGGCAGTGCCGTTCAAAGCTCTGGTTTTACTGGCTCAAGCTAAGATGCCAGAAAGATGGACAGATTTCAAGAGTAATAGTCACTGACTGAATTGGAAATACTGCTTTGAAATGTGGGACTGTTCACAGTGCCCTGAATAACAATTTCTTTCATTTTTAATTTAACATACCTGTCTTCTTGTCATTAGGATATTCAGAAACTTCACTTCCTTTCCTTTTTTTTTGTATTCCAAAATGCTAAACATACCTTTATTTTCATGTTTCAAATATGAAATATTGAAACTTTTAAGTGAGTAACAAATCAAGTGCTTTACCTTTTTTTTGCAGTCCATATCTTCTCTGCTATTGCAAGTTGTAAGTTCCTATACTTTAAATAAAATAGATCTCATAGAAAACAAGGAAAATTATTTATTTTTAATTGAAGACTTAAGAAAATATAAGTACTTTATTCAGAAATAACTAGAACTGTTAAATTACTTTAATGATTTTTTTTTTTTTTTGGTCCTCCAAAATTGCTTTTTCAGTTCTCCTTTTTTAAAATAAATTCTCAGTCAATCTTCTCAGAGACTATAGATTCTCCCTTTCTACTCAGCTCTTGTGAGGTGATTCTCCTTCTCTACTCTGCCCTGGTGAGACCCCATCTGGAGTACTGTGTCCAGTTCTGGAGCCCCCAACATAAGAAGGACATGGACCAGTTGGAGAAGGTCCAGAGGAGGGCCACGAAGATAATAAGAGGGCTGGAACACCTTTCCTATGAGGGCAGGCTGAGAGAGTTGGGGCTGTTCAGCCTGGAGAAGAGAAGGCTCTGGGGAGACCTTACAGCAGTACCTCAAGGGGGCTTATAAGAAAGTTGAGGAGAAACTTTTCAGTATGGTCTGTTGCAATAGGATGAGGGGCAGTGATTTTAAAATAGAGGAACATATATTCAGATTAGACATGAGGAAATTGTTTTTTTCCAATGAGGGTTGCCTAGAACAGGTTGCCTAGAGAGGTGGTGGACGCCCCATCCCTGGAAATATTCAAGGCCGGGTTGGATGAGGCCAAGTGCAACCTAACCTAGTTGAAGGTGTCCCTGCTCCTTGCAGGGGGGTTGGACTAGATAACCTTTAAAGGTCCCTTCCAACCGTAACTGTTCTATGATTCTATGACTCTATAGTTCTTCTCAAAAACACATCTTCCACTGTTGCTAAAAATATGTATACAAAGTTCAGTTTTTCAAGAAAAGTTATGTAAAAAAGCTCACCAATTGCCATTTTTTCTAGATTAAAATTCGTAAAACCATTAGATGTTCATGAAGTTTTGCCATCTGTCTAATTTTGCTAATGGAAGTGATTTGTTGAGAAAGCTTTTTCACTGTACTTCACAGAGTCAAAATAGCAAGAAAATAATAGTCACTAATTTAATGGACAGATTTTTTTTTTCTAGAATAAGGAACATAATGGAATTTTGTCTTACAATTTTGTTTTGACAAAGTAGATAAAGACAAAGAACTGGCCCCTTGCTCAACATTTTCTGTCATGGACAAGAAAAAAAGTTTTCTATGTTGTTAAACTCATACTTTTTTGCAACATAATTAATATTTTTAAATATGCACTTAATTTAAGGGATTGTTTTGTCAGATTATGTCTAGAAAATTTTTTTTTTTTTTTTTTGCACAGAGATATTACATATACAATCCTACCAAGTCATGAGTACAGGAAAGAGCCTACTAGCAGCAATTGCCTCAAGCGATGTGCTGTCACAAACTCCAAAGCTTTGATGAGCTGAGAAAAGGTGGAAAGTATAAGGCAAAGAATGAGGAGCGGGTATGAAAGCGAATAGCTGAGTCTCATGCTTGTTCCTATGTTAGTCAGCAGAACAGAAAATGACAGGGTGTTAGGGGAATGCATTTTGTAACCTTTTAAAAGGAATCACAGCAACTGCTTCCACATATGTTCCTTAGCTCCCCTGAGGATTTGCTCATTGCCTTGGATGAGGAGTGATCACTGTTCTCTCCCAGCATAGGCCCTACTTGCAAAAGCCAGACTAGACTTCAGAGGAAAGAGAGCAGGCGAAGAACAATAGCACTTCCTTCTAAAGTGCCTTGTACCTGTTTGTTGTTAGGCACTCCAAGACTTTCTCCACAACAGCTAGTCACATGTTTAGAGCTTAACATAGATTTTTTTACACAGAGTCCCTGATGTACCTGTCTGATGGATTTCATCTGTTTTAAAAAAAACAAAACTGCTTTGTTCTCTGCTGTCCCTGGAGTTTTCAGACTATAGATACTGCTCCAACTTGCCTCACACAAGCACAAAAGATTCCCTGCAAGTAATTCAGTCACAGATGGTGGATAGGCTAAGAAGCAACATGCCACATCATGTGATACAGAAAATATAGGTTAAAATAGCTAGCTTACTTGATCAAATAAATTATTCCCAGTGACCCTGGTAGAAAGTGCTTTAATATGGCATTAATGCCCTTCCACTTCTTTTATTATTGTATTTCCTTTAGAGTTATGTATTAGTAGCCAGTACTGGGGTATCATTTCACCATCTGATATCTTAAAGCACTCAGAATGATGTTAGGAGCAGATACGTGTAACTAAAAAGTTATTGTTTTAATAGTCTAATAAAATTATTATTATTGGTTTTGTTGTTGTTATTGTCATTATTACTATAATGATATAAACATGTTAATACACACATTAATACACAATTATTTTTCTGGCATTATGTTCCCCTTTCTAGTGTCTTTCTATGCCTAAGGTACCAGTCTCCTTGAAGAGGAACAGGAGAAGGGTCGCAGAGCACTCTAGCTTCTTTGACAGGAAGAATATGAGACAGTTGGGGGAGTTTTTTCCTCCTCAGTTTTGGCTCCAATGGGAGAAATGTTTTTATGTTTCCTACAGGTGGAGGAAAAAGAAAGATGATAAATACAGAAAAAAGGAACATAAATCTAAGGAGTAGACAGGGCATATACAACATTTTAATTGGTATAAATGCTATATATATAGCAACACTTACTTGTTGTTACATTTATCTTATTTTAGCACTCTTTGCCCTATCAGCACTTTTCTTATCATTGTCTTTACATATTTATATAACTGGGAATCAGTGATTTTAATGCCTGGTGAATTCAAATGTCCAACACATGGCATTACAGTGATTTTATGAAGGAAATAACCCTCAAAAAGACTAAGTATTGATTTATTCAGATTTTTACATGTCTTTCAGCAAAGTCCAGAGATACCGGATTTGGTGACAGGCAATAGTCTGGTGAGGTGGTTCCTTCAGTATCTCCAGTTTTTTTAAATTTCTAAGTTCCACATCTTGAATTAATTTTCAGATCTTGACCAATGAACATTTTGATCAATAGCAGTAGATCAATACTAATATTTGACCTGCCAACACTAGTATTTTAAAAAAGACAATACTTTGTTAAGTTTAGCTACCTGAGAAGTAAAAATACTAGGTTTTGTCTGCCTGTCCCATCACCTTCAAAACTGTAAAATAATTATGTGTTCCAAAAAAAAAATTATGTGAGGGATCAGAATCTCCACTTTTTTTCGTACTTATGTCAAGCCAGCACAACTTCAGTGAACAGCATGGAGCCTTACCTCAGATGTACAAGGTAATTTGTGGCACAATGCAGTAAACTGATTGTTTTCATTAGGAAAAAAAAAATCAAGATAACTAGTGCTCATCAGTTAGGGAAAGGAAGTATAAAAATTACAAAAAAAAAAAAAAGATACTTATGTAAATATCCTCTATGAACTCCCTTTCAAATTTTTTTTTGTTTATGTAGTGTAAACATGCTTCAATATAGTCATGTTTAGAAAACTCAGGACCATCAAAAGGAAGCCTGGTGCTCAAAAAAAGAAATGTCAGAGAGATAAATGTTAGTGCCACATGTCTCCAATTTCAGGATTTCTGGCTTTTCCAATCAGATGGGGAACTTTCTCCTGAGATACAGTAAGGATGTTCAGTTTGCTTAAATATATACTTGTACAGATCATATCATAGAAATCTTTATGATTTGTTATTATGACACTTAAACAGTGAGGTGATTTGCTATCCATAAATTTTATGATCTACTGTGATCTATTAAATCCAAGATGCAAAGGAGACACACATAGCACTGCCACAGAAACTGACAGAACTCTTGAAAGTCAACATGCATGCAACAGTTTTGAAAGACTGTTTCCCTGTCCTGGAAACAAGGTTTGCATTTCTGGAAATTGTCCATGCTAAACTTTAATTGGTTCAAAATTAGCTCAAAATCAGCAATTCTACCATCACTGTAGTTGCTGTTATCAATGGGACATACAAAGTGTTTTGTTTCTAGGATGTTGCTACCTTGGGACATTCAGAAAGCGCAGTTTTGGCCAGAACAAAATAGAGGTCACACCTAACCTTTTAGTAGCCACCAAAACATGTACTTGGTTGTTATAACCTGAAAGTGTGTCATTTAATCATGTACCATGTGCCTCGTGTGAATCGCACAGCTTCCTCATGGAAGTGACACTGGCTCAAATCTGGTTGAATTCATGATCCTTCCATGTTTCACAATTCTGGTTTTTGGTATTTGGGGGATCCTGTTCTCTACGTCTATTGACATGACATCAAACACTTCTCAGCTGTCTCTGATTCAAGGCACTGTTAGATGTAAAACAGTAGTGCGACATTGGTTTAGGTTTACTGAGAAAATTGCTAAACTGCGAGAAAAATATTTTGGGAATGAGATAACTTCCATGACCAACACAAAGATCACTGCTAGGATAGTAAAAGTCTGTTGCATTCTTCACAGTCCTCGCAGTCTGAACGGGTGTGGGAAGACTCTAGTATTTTGGAGGACCATGAGCTAGCAATGCCTTCAGTATGATGCTAGGATAGATGTCATGTTGAAGGACTTAACTATGACGGTGCAAAAAAGGAGACTGAAATAGTACATAGACTGAAATAGTCCATAGTTTAGGACTTGTTGTTGTGTTTTTTTGGCTTTTTTTTGTTGGTTTTTTTTTTGTTTTTTTTTCCAGCAAACAACTGGGTTTTAAAATATTGCTAATTACATCAGTTGTTAGACTAGAAAACAAATTCTGATTTTTTTTTTTTTCATTCGGTATATAGTGGATAATTTCATAATTTATGTATCTCGGGGAAGGTGGTATTTGAAGAAACACAGGATGACTGACATTGGAAGTCACCTTTGGAGATCCTCTAGTCCAATCTCTATTCACCCAAAGTTGAGTCAATGACAGCAGGTCACCCAGGGCCATATCAAGTCAGGCTCTGAATATCATCAAAGGTGGAGATACTGCAGCTTCTCTGGGCAACCTGTTCCAGTGTTTGACCTCCTTCTGTATTGTGTTTGCATGGCAAGGTTTTGGAAGCAGGAGGGCTAGAGGGGTGGCTTCTGTGAGTGGCTGCTAAAAGTTTCTTCTATGTCTGATAGAGCCAATGCCAGCCAACTCCAAGACAGACCTGCCACTGGCCAAGGCTGAGCAACAGTGGTAGTGCCTCTGTGATAACACAATTAAGAAGGGAAAAAAATGCTGCACAACAGCAGCCAGGAAAGAGAGAGGGCTGAGAATATGCAAGAGAAACAAGTATGCAGACACCAAGGTCAGTGAAGAAGGAGGAGGAGAAGGTGCTCCAGGCACCAGAGCAGAGATTCCCCTGCAGCCTGTGGTAAAGACCATGGTGAGACAGGCTGTCCCCCTGTGTCGTAGTTCAGCCCTGATCAGGACCAGACTACGCAGTCTCTCTCTCACTCCCCCCACCTTCCGAGAGAATAGGGAGAGAAAATATAAGGAAAAACGGCTCGAGGTTTGAGATAAGGACAGGGAGAAATCCTTAAAGTTACCGTCACGGGCAAAACAGACTCGACTTGGGGAAAACTATTCATTTATTATTACAAACAGCAGGATAACGAGACAGAGAACAAGATAACCTCCATCCACTCCTCCCTCTTCCCAAGCTTAACATTATCTCTACTACCTTCCCCCCCGGAGCAGCACAGGGGGGAAGAGGGAATGGGGGTTGCAGTCAGTTCATCATACGTTGTTTCACGCCGCTGCTTCATGGTCGGGGGAAGAACTCCTCACATTCCTCCCCTGCTCCATCGTGGGGTCCCTCCCACAGGCCACAGTCCTTCATGGAACTGCTCCTGGCATGGGTCATCTCTTCCACGGGTGCAGTCCCTCTAGAACAGCTGTCCCAGCGGGCCCTCCAAGGGCCACAGCTGCCTTCAGGCATCCACCTCCCCCGGTACAGGGTCCTTCACGGGCTCCAAGTGGATCTCTGCTCCTCCGTGGACCTCCATGGGCTGCAGGGGGACAACCTGCTCCACCATGGTCGTCACCACAGGCTGCAGGGGAATCTTGGCAAGGAGCCGCATTACTCCTCCCCCTCCTTCTTCACTAACCTTGGCTTCTGCAGCCGTTCCTCACAACTGGCTGGCAGATGTCTCTCAGGATCTTTTTTATATCTTATTCACTTCTTTTCTCCTCTCCATTTCTTGCAGCTGGGCCGGACCGAGTCGGGCCCAGTTGGCTGCCTGGCAAGAGGCCAGAGGGTGAGGCCTGCAAGGCCCATGAGGTCTGTGCCTCCCCTTCTGCGCCTCTGCCCCTGCTCAGCTCCTTCACATCTTCTCTCCTCTCTTTTTTTTTCTGTTTTCCCCTTCTTAAATATGTTATTGCAGAGGCGTTATCACGGGACATTCTGCTACCTATCGGCTCGGCCTTGGCCAGCAGTGGGTCCGCCCTAGGCCTGGCCAAGTCCACTGAACAAAAGGGGAGCGACTTCTAGCAGTTTCCTACAGAAGCTACCACCATAAGCCGCCCCTCACTAACAAAACCACGACACCCTGCAGCCCATGGAGGCCCACAGAGGAGCAGAGATCCACCTGCAGCCTGTGGAGGACCCCACACTGGAGTAAGTGGATGCACCCAAAGGAGATTATGACCTCATGGGAAGCTTGTGCTGGAGCAGGCTGCTGGCAAGACCTTTGACCCCATGGAAGACCCATGTTGGAGCAGTCTGTTCCTGAAGGTTTGCACCCATTGAAAGGACATGTGGAAAGGACCCATGGTGCAGCAGTTCATTAAGAACCGCAGCCTGTGGGAACCACCCACTTTGGAGAAGTTCATAGAGGACTGTCTCCTGTGGTAGGGACCTCATGCTGGAGCAGAGGAAGAGTGTGAGGAGGAAGGAGTGGCAGAAACAACCTCTGATGAATTGACCAAAGCCATTACTTCCTATCCCTCTGTGCCACTTGTGGAGATGAGGTAGAGAAACCGGAAATCAAGTTGAGCCTGAGAAGGCGGCAGGGGTTGGGGGGGAAGGTGTTTTAAGATTTGTTTTTATGTCTCATTATCCTAGTCAGACTTTTGATTGGCAATAAATTAAATTAATTTCCCCAAACTCAGTCTGTTTTGCCTGTGCTGATCATTGCTGAGTGACCTCCCTGTCCTTCTTAGACCCACGAGTCTTTTGTCATATTTTCTCTTCACTGTCCAGCTGAGGAAGGGGAGTGATAGAGCAGCTTGTTGGGCACCTGGTGACCAGCCAAGGTCAACTCACCACAGCTTCATGTGGTAGAAGTTCTTTAGTTATGTTTAAATGGAATTTTCTGTATTTCTTGTCCTATTCAGAGGATGGCCATCAAAGCACAGTGCTAAGCAACAGTCAGAGGTGTCCAAAGTTTCTGCCAGAAAGAATAGAGAAAGTTGCAGTGATCTCTCAGCTCTTTAACTTTAATGTAGGAGTGGATACTGTTGCCGCATGACAATGGACCGACCCCCCTTGACAGACCTACCCTACCAGGATCTCATCCCAGGGAGAAAGACACAGACACAGATGCCATGGAGTCAGCTCTCAATTTACTGCTGCGTCACATCGCAATATATACCCGTACACCCGCTACGCACACAAACGCACCCGCCCCCTGCGCCCGTGCACCTATCCGCACCTAGCACGCGAATTGTTGCTGACTGCCCTTCTTGTGTACGAGCCCTGCTCATAGCCCTGTTGCTGCCTTGCAGCGCCCCATAGGATACATCTCACAAAACCTAATTCCCAAATGTATTGTTATTTCAAGCAGAATGTAATATCTAAGAGGATATTAGCCCACCTGGAGTACTGTGTCCAGTTCTGGAGCCCCCAACATAAGAAGGACATGGACCAGTTGGAGAAGGTCCAGGGGAGGGCCACAAAGATGATATAAGGGCTGGAGGACAGGCTGAGAGAGTTGGGGCTGTTCAGCCTGGAGAAGAGGAGGCTCCGGGGAGACCTTATAGCGGTCTTCCAGTGCCTCAAGAGGGCCTACAAGAAAGATGGGGAGAGGCTGTTCAGTAGGGCCTGTTGTGATAAGACAAAGGGTAATGGTTTTAAAATAGAGGGAGGTAGATTTACTTTGGATATTAGGAAAAAAATTTTTACAATGCGAGTCGTAGAACACTGGAACAGGTTGCCCGGAGAGGTGGTGGAAGCCCCATCCCTGGAAACATTGCAGGCCAGGCTGGATGAGGCTCTGAGCAACCTGATCTAGTGGGGGATGTCCCTGTTCCTTGCAGAGGGGTTGAACTAGATGACCTCTGAAGGTCCCTTCCAACTCTAACCATTCTATGATTCCATGATTCTATATTTAACAATTTGCATATATTGTCTCTTTTTGTGGGAACTACTGACAGAAGAAGACAAATACTTCCTTTTCTAGTTGATATTTTCTTCTGTATCTCATTATCAGCTTTCTTAAGATTTCAGCCACTCTATATAGCAAAATTTAATAGACAATGCAGATAACCTTCTAAGTTTCTGAAATATTAATTGCAATTCATCAGCAGAAATTTCTTGTTACTGTCTCCTAGTAGTATAATCAGTAATGAATAGAGAGTATTGGAAAGAATTGTGCTTAACACACCTTTATCCTTCTAAAAAATGAAGAAGAAAGGAGACCATATTAGAAGAAGTGGTTTAGTTTTTAATAAAGTTCAGTTCTATTATGGCTAAATAGAAGGTATCAACTCGAGGAATTACTTTCACAATGCTAAGTTAATACGTTAAACGTCCTTTCATTGAAAGAGTAGTACTAGGCACCCATAAATTATATTAAAAAAAAAAAAAACACAAAACCAAACAGCACAAGAAATGAAGAGACTTCTAAGCTTAGCCAATGGGAAATGCTTAAAAAAAAATTTACGTATCTTCTGTATGAGCTTTGGCCTTCTGAAAATACAGGGCTAGCAATGAAGATCAGACACCTGGAACTTCATCTGAGATAGTGTGGATGGGAAAAAATAGTTAAGGAACATGCTAATCACGGTTCATTTATGTCAGTTAGGCAGCACAAGTTACAAAGCTTGCTAGTAATTGCCATGTTCAGTCCTCTCCACTCTGAAGTCCAGATCTAATGCAGACTTAAATGGCTTGTGAACAGATACTACACATCAGCTGATTATTTGTTATTAAAATTGTGGATAGTCCTTTCAAGGATCTGTCTGCATATGATTTCTTCCACGTTCAAAAGATTGTCAGGAAGATCTGTTTATTATTTACAAGTAATAGTAAAGGAAAAATGATTCTTCCTTCCCCTTACTGTCTGCTGTCTGAGCAAGTTTCACACTCAGTGTTACAAGATATTTAGGAATAGCTTAAAATATTTAAAAATATGGCCTGGAACTTTTATTTCTTGGCAATTCCCTCGATACTAATTTACATCAAATGAAACTTGCACTATGTGAGTTTTCTGAAAAAAATAAAATAACAACAACAAAAAAGAGAAGGTCCCTTCATTTCTCAGAGGTCTGTTCCTCTTTTAACTGTTAATTTGTAAAGAAAACAAACAAAAAAAACCTTCCAATGTATTTTAATATTTTACAATAATAATAGCAAGATCCCATCCACTTCCTTTCTGTGAGAAATTATTCAGATTCTAACAGATGTCTAACATACTACTTCTCCTCCAAAAGAAAAGATGGTTGCTTAGAAACAGAAGTGACCATTTGGACAGGAAAACAAAATGAATGTTCTCTCTAACATATTCAGGAAGGTGTCCCGTATTTTTGGCCACATATGCAATCTTGTTTGAATTCTGAGCTAGAGATTTACCTATCGTATATCAATTCTAGAGATGTATTATTAAAGACTGAGGGGTCTTTTTAAGAAATGAAGAAGTAGGATGCTTCTTGGAAAAGAAAGTGTGTGGTCATGACCCTATACATAATTATTAATAAAGTTTCCATCTCATAGCTTGGGCTAATAAAAGTTTTTAGACTTCAAGAATTTTTATAAAGCAAATGTAATGAATGGGTCTATTATGCATTTAGATTTCTCTAAAACCTTCAGTGACCACTTGAAATTTGCATGTATGTTGAATTCAAGGTATCCTGTAACCTTGAATTTTTGAACATGTGTCAATTTGCTCAGAGGATCTGTACACTTTCCAAACATCCAGAAATCCTTGGCATACAAACGTCAGCTCCACTGTGCATATGGAAAGACTCTCATGTAGATATACTGTAATGAGCTTGCTCTCAAGATGCCCTTTATATTTTCAGTATATAAGATATAAATATTTATATATTAGGTTTACTATTTAGGTATAAGCTTTCTAAGTAGCATATGTACAGGAGATGGACAACATCTTGAACACAATGTGTCTACTATCCATGACTTACATGGGATATTTAATCTGAGAAATGACAGAAATATATTATCCATGAACAGGACACACAATAATTGTAAAGGCCAGGAGAGATGTGTGCTATTTTGTTTAAAACATGGAAATCTTTTGCTAGTGAAATTTACAAAAGCAAACAACTTTCCCCTTCCCACATTCCCACTCAAAAATAGAATCATAGAACCATAGAATAGTTTAGGTTGTAAGGAACATTTAAAGGTCATCTAGTCCAACCCCCCTGCAAGAAGCAGTGACACCTTCAACTAGGTCAGGTTGCTCAGAGCCTCATCCAACCTGGCCTTGAACGTTCCCAGGGATGGAGTATCAACTACCCCTTTAGGTAACCTGTTCCAGTGTTCTACCACCCTCATTGTAAAAATTTTTTTCCTTATATCCAGTCTGAGCCTACCTCCTTCTAATTTAAAACCATTACCCCTCGTCCTATTGCAACAGGCCCTGCTGAAGAGTTTCTCCCCATCTTTCCTGTAGGCTCCCTTTAGGTACTGGAAGACAGCTATAAGATCTCCCCGTAGACTCCTCTTCTCCAGGCTGAACAGCCCCAACTCTCTCAGCCTGTTTCCAGGTGCTCCGGCCCTCTTATCATCTTTGTGGCCCTTCCCTGGACCCTCTCCAACTAGTCCATGTCCTTCTTATGTTTGGGGCTCCAGAGCTGGACGCAGTACTCCAGGTAGAGTCTCATGAGAGCAGAACAGAGGGGCAGAATCACCTCCCTTGACCTGCTGGTCATGCTTCTTTTGATGCAGCCCAGAATGTGGTTGGCTTTCTGGGCTGCAAGCACGTTTGTCATCTCATGTTGAGCTTCTCATCCACCAGTACCCCCAGATCCTTCTGCACTGGATGGCTCTCGATCCAGCTTGTATTTGTGGCTGGGATTGCCCTGACCCATGTGTGGGACCTTTTACTTGGCCTTGTTGACCTTCATGAGGTTTACTTGGGCCCACCTCTCAAGCCCTATAATGCTACAAGACTTAGAGGTGGGCCCATAAAAACCTGTTGAAGTTCTTGTTGAAGTTCTACATTACACTGTAATGCCATAATCCTTCAAAACAATGCAGGCTTAGTGCCCTTACAAATTGAAACTAAATCACAGTTCATAATTAGAAGTACAAGAATATTCAGAAGAAAATCCATATGCCCTGCATTACATAGGTTGGAAACACAAATGTTTTATTAATTCTATCATGGATCTTGCTTATGTTTTCACAGTCCTCTTTCTTCCTAAGCTTTTGTATTTCTCTGAACTTTACAAGTGAATCACTGATGTGTTGAGTCCTTTCTGCATCTATTGAAAATCAAGTTACTTTATTTTTCTAGAATGAGTAGTTCTGACAAAGTAGAGCCATTAAAATAGTTTTTATCTCTGAACTAAGTACCTTTTTTGTATTACTTTAGTATATGTGGCAAAAGCAATAAATAGGATTTTATTCCTTGATTATGGTAGCTCAGGGAAGTAAGTGATCCTTGATTTACTTGCAATCCAATATGTTGAAGCTGTAAAATTTTGTTATTAAAAATATAGGCATATAACTGTTTTTAGATTCGCTTTGTGTCTCTGGGAAATTAACTACAATGCAAAGCAGTCCGTTACTTATTTTATCCCATTTATACCCTTGAATGACTCATAGGTATTTGGGATATTAATGATGAGAACTGTGGGGGAAAAAAAAATCTGAATAAAAGTCTGTGTTCTCTGAAGCAAATCTGTGGCATAGATGAACCCCTTCTTAGCAAGTTAATGCTACAGATACACTCTATTAGTTCACTTACTCCTCTGGGCAAAGTTGCACTCAGTATTAGCACCAATGAGCCTGAAAAATAGGAACATCTGTTTGAATCGTAAGACAATTGTTGATGGAGCGTAGCAACACAACCGTATTTAGTTTGTCTCAAGAATACAAAAAGTTATTTGTAGGAACAGGTGCCAGAAATTACATTTGCAATGCTTTTTTTTTCTACCCCATTTATACCTTTTTTTTTTGTTGGATACGAAATTGAATAAGTTTATAGTAATGTGCATTGTTTACATCGAGATTTCCTTTCTATTCTATTAAATTCTATGCAATGTATGTTCTTTTTATCTTTACAGCCTTACAGCTTTTTTTCAGTATTACACTTTCTCCATTGAAGAGTACTTCTGCTTCCTCATGCTTCAAGTCTTTCTTTTAAATCTTCCTTCACCATAAAATGTATAATTATTACTCTGTTCCTATAAACAATCTTGTTATTCACTATGTAAAAACATAAAGACATGAAAATTAAGCCTTTATTTTTAATGTGTAGCCCAATAGTTTATATTTACAGGACCTCCATGCATAAAGCCTCACTTATATCAGGCAAGGAAAAAGAACCTGATTTAAAAGATGGCTAGCTATTTTATCTCAGAATATTTGTGAAACCAAATGGAACACAGAGGTACCAACAGGCACCAAATATGTCTAGTTCCTGGTTTACATGACAGATGAAAGAAATACTAGGGTTTTTTTGTTAATGAGCCATTATAAGATATATTTTCCACGTTTTTTTTTTTTCAGCTAAGTAACAAGGCATAACTGTATGTACATTTTTCACAAAAATACTTGATAGAAGCTATGTCATGCACAGGAAATAAACAATATTGGTCACAAATAGAGTATTTTGTATGACTTTTTTTTTTCAGAGATTGAGCTGAAATCCACTTCACCTTGGTGTTCTTTGTCTTTTAAAGGTTTTATTTGAAGCTAGCACTTTCAAAGACAAATCTGAGAACCACAGTAACAGAATAGTGAAAAAGACTTTGTTTATTATTTCTGTTAATTGATAGTCCAGAAGTCCTTTATTAAGACTTCAGAGAGAAAAAATAAAATAAATAAATAAAAATTTTCATTGTATCAGCATGAAAAATGTAGAAAAGAGTAATGAATTATGTCTAACAATATTTATGTATTTTTACATATTTTCAGTATTATAAATCAGTAAGGAAATCTAGAACCACCAAATAAGAGGATTAATCTCAGCTGTTAATACTTTAGTATCCATATGCTCAGTTCAAACTATTTTTGTAGCAAGTTAAAAGGGCAAGTCACAAAGAGAATCCCACATGAAGGCTCATATCTTAAATAGTTGTAATGAAGTGTTCTGTAGAAATGTTTAGTCAACTTTAAAAAGAAGCATATGATTTAAAAAGAAGAAAAAAAAGTTTTTGAATAAAAACATTAGAATCAGAGTCTTTGCTGTCTTGTCTTTTGATATTCAGCTCTCACTGATGGACTGTTCAGTGCAATTTTTTATTGAAGTCTATGGGAAGATTCCTTTCACAGGATAAGACTGAAAGTTTTTGAAGAAAAAAAAAAACCTATTCCCATTCTTCTTACTTTCCTCTCCTCCCCTTATCTTATCAAGCACTGACTGAAACTTTTGTTCCAGTTGAAATATTTCAATATTTCTACTATTTAGGACATCAGAATAGTTCACTTTTTATTAATACTTCTGAGGTCTTTGCACATAGGAGAATTGTTCAGATTTTTCTTCAGTGGAAGCTGAATAATTAATATTTTGCAAAATGACTAAAAATACCCTAAATATGCTTAATAGAAAATTAAATTTATCTATTTGAGGTATATTTTTTTCCTTAAACACACACACCTGTATTTCATTCGTGGAAATCAATCAGGCATGCAATGAAAAGGCTAACAGTCTATTAGCTTATTGCCATTATGTTCTAAAAGAATTTATCATTTAAAAAAAAAAAGGACACAGTTTTAGAAAAAAAAAAACCCTCACTCATTTGAATTTGCTCAGCTACAACTATTACTCAACTTTTGAAATAGAGTGTAAAGAAAATTTACAATTCTGATTTTGAAATATCTTGAAAGAAAAGATCACAGGTACATTTCAATGTGGATGGATACCAAAGTTAAATTTGCACTTAATATACTGACAGAATGAGTTTACATAAAATATAATAAAAAGCTAGAATTTGTTGCTGATTTTAGCATGTATTAATGACATTAAGAAAACCTACGGCATATGTAGTGTTTCTTACAGTAACAATATGAATACGCGGAATCATTTAGTATTGCATGCATCATACATTACAACAGTGAAAAATTCAGTTCTAGAAGTCTAATGGTAGATCTGTTGTTCATTCAGACATAAATATGAGTCTCAATAATTTTTCTTACAGTTATTTCAATTTGTTACTGCTAATGTTTATGAATGGATGACACCATCAATAAACAGTTGCTTAGCATGAGGTCTTCTGTCGCCTTTATTACAGAGTGGGGGCAGTAGCCAATTTATCGATGTTTTAAGAGTAAAATCTCGTCTACTTCCCTGTATCAAAAATTTTTAAAAAAAATGCTTTTTAACACTGACAGAAAAAAAAAAAAGAAAACACCATGGACAAAATCCCCTTAAGGTGGGAGCTCACCAAATCCCAGACTGCTTGATCAAAAAAAAATGAGAACCTTATTTTCCTATTAAGATTGTATTTTATGCATGTACTATTTTTAAATTTATATGAAAGTCTTTTCATTTAAAAAATAATTTAATCTCTTTCTCCATCAATTTTATGAGTGCTGAATGCTATCTGAAAGAAGCTGAATGCTATATTGCTCAACAGCCTTTGACATTAAGATCAAGTCAGCTTGAAACAAGTATATGCCTGAGTGTTCTGGACCTGATCTTTTCCACTTTGGAACCCTAAAACTGAAATGGAAAAGAAAAAGAAAGAAGATGACAAGTTATAAGGAAAGACAAGGAGATACACTGTATATTTCCTGCATGAGTTCATTCTGAAATCTCTTTTATTCTGATTAACTGAGAAAATTAATAAAGTGATTTTTTTTTTTTTCAATTCATACTAAGAAGGTGAAGGTAGCCAGGGCAAATTGTCTACAAGTGTATAAAGGAATCATAATATTATAGGGCCCAGATAAGAATGTAAAGTAGCATAACCTGAAGTTTCCCAAATAGTATTTTTGGCTATAACTTTTCAAATTATCAAAACCAAATAAAAAACATTTTAAATACTCAGAAGAAATATTCACACTTATGCTTGCTAACTGTAGATGTTTCCACCTGTGTACAGATGGAGGAAAAAAAAAAAGACAAAGGCATTTTGAAAAGAAATTATTTTCCTTCCCTACGCTCTCTCTTTCTCTTTCTTCCAATACTCTACATCAAATTTTGATGTTCATAACAACCTGCAAGTTGCTGAATAACTGTTAATTTTACTTCACAAAAAAAAAATAGAATCATAGAATCATAGAATGGTTAGGGTTGGAAGGGACCTTCAAAGGTCATCTAGTCCAACCCGTCCCTACAAGGAGCAGGGACATCCCCAACTAGATCAGGTTGCTCAGAGCCTCATTCAACCTGGTCTTGAACCCCTCGTCCTATCACAACAGGCCCTACTGAACAGTCTCTCCCCATCTTTTTTGTAGGCCCCCTTGAGGTACTGGAAGGTAGCTATAAGGTCTCCCTAGAGCCTCCTCTTCTCCAGGCTGAACAGCCCCAACTCTCTCAGCCTGTTCTCACAGGAGAGGTATTCCAGCCCTCTGATCATCTTCATGATCCTCTGGACCTTCTCCATCTGGTCCATGTCCTTCTTATGTTGGGGGTTCCAGAGCTGGACACAATACTCCAGGTGGGGTCTCACCAGGGCAGAGTAGAGGAGCAGAATCACCTCCCTTGACCTGCTGGCCACGCTCCTCTTGATGCAACCCAGGATGCAGTTGGCCTTCTGGGCCGCAAGGACGCATTGCCTGCTCATGTTGAGCTTCTTGTCTACCATCACTCCCAAGTCCTTCTTGTCAAGGCTCATCTCGATCCATTGCCCACCCAGCCTATATTTGTGCCTGGGATTGCCATGACCCAGGTGCAGGACCTTGCACTTGGCCTGGTTAAACTTCATGAGGTTGGCATGGGCCCACCTCTCCAGCCTGTCAAGATCCCTCTGGATACCATCCCTCCCTTCCAGCGTGTTGACAGCACCACACAACTTGGTGTCATCGGCGAACTTGCTGAGGGTGCACTCTATTCCACTGTCCATATCGCCGACAAAGATGTCGAACAGGGCTGGGCCCAACATTGACCCCTGAGGGACGCCAGTTGTGACTGGTCTCCACTTGGACATTGAGCCGTTGACCACCACTGTCTGAGTGTGGCCATCCAGCCAACTCCTTATCCACCGAATGGTCTGTCCGTTTAGACAGAAGGATGTCGTGCAGGAAGACACTAATTTTGTATTTTCAGTGGCACAATGAGCAGGGAAAATGTAGGCCCCCTCCAGAAGGGAACTGGTGTCCTGGTTACCCAGGACATGGAGAAGGCTGAGGTTCTCAGTGACTTTTTTGCCTCAGTCTTCACCAACAAGAGTTCCTATCCCACCACCCAAGCTGTAGAAGGTGCAAGCAGGGACTGCGAGAATGAAGAACTGCCCATTGTACTCGAAGAGCAGGTTCGGGATCATCTGAGGAACCTAAAGGTGCACAAGTCCATGGGACCTGATGAGATCCATCCATGGGTCCTGGGGGAACTGGCGGATGAAGTTGCCAAGCCATTGGCCATCATATTTGAGAAGTCGTGGCTGTCTGGTGAGGTCCCCGATGACTGGAAGAGAGGGAACATAACCCCAATTTTTAAAAAGGGGAATAAGGAAGACCCAGGTAACTACAGGCGGGTCAGGCTCACCTCTGTGCCTGGCAAGGTCATGGAGCAGATTCTCCTGGAAACCATGCTAAGGCACATGGAGAGCAAGGAGATGGTTGGTGACAGCCAACATGGCTTCACCAAGGGCAGATCGTGCCTGACCAATTTGGTGGCCTTCTATGACGGGGTGACGGCATCGGTGGACAAGGGACAAGCAACTGACATCATCTACCTGGACTTGTGCAAAGCTTTTGACACTGTCCCGCATGACATCCTTCTCTCTGAACTAGAGAGACATGGGTTTGATGGACGAACCACTCGGTGGATAAGGAGTTGGCTGGATGGCTGCACTCAGAGAGTGGTGGTCAACGGCTCAGTGTCCATGTGGAGACCAGTCACGAGTGGCGTCCCTCAGGGGTCCGTGCTGGGCCCGGCCCTGTTCAACATCTTTGTCAGCGACATGGACAGTGGGATAGAATGCACCCTCAGCATGTTCACCGATGACACCAAGTTGTGTGGTACCGTCAACACGCTGGAAGGGAGGGATGCCATCCAGAGGGACCTTGTCAGGCTGGAGAGGTGGGCCTGTGCCAACCTCATGAAGTTTAACCAGGCCAAGTGCAAGGTCCTGCACCTGGGTCATGGCAATCCCAGGCACAAATACAGGCTGGGCAGAGAATGGATTGAGAGCAGCCCTGAGGAGAAGGACTTGGGAGTGCTGGTGGATAAGAAGCTTAACATGAGCAGGCAATGCGTCCTTGCGGCCCAGAAGGCCAACCGCATCCTGGGCTGCATCAAGAGGAGCATGGCCAGCAGGTCAAGGGAGGTGATTCTGCTCCTCTACTCTGCCCTGGTGAGACCCCACCTGGAGTACTGTGTCCAGTTCTGGAGCCCCCAACACAAGAAGGACATGGACCAGTTGGAGAAGGTCCAGAGGAGGGCCACGAAGATGATCAGAGGGCTGGAGCACCTCTCTTATGAGGACAGGCTGAGAGAGTTGGGGCTGTTCAGCCTGGAGAAGAGGAGGCTCCAGGGAGACCTGATAGCGGTCTTCCAGTACCTCCAGGGGGCCTACAAGAAAGATGGGGAAAGGCTGTTTAGTAGGGCCTGTTGCAATAGGACGAGAGGTAATGGTTTTAAAATAGTGGGGGGTAGATTTAGATTTGAAATTAGGAAAAAATTTTTTACGATGCGAGTTATAGAACACTGGAACAGGTTGCCCAGAAAGGTGGTGGAGGCCCCATCCCTGGAAACGTTCAAGGCCAGGCTGGATGAGGCTCTGAGCAACGTGATCTAGTCAGGGATGTCCCTGCTCCTTGCAGGGGGGTTGGACTAGATGACCTTTGAAGGTCCCTTCCAACCCAAAACATTCTATGATTCTGTATGCTTTGCCTGATCGCTACTTGTTTTAGCTCCAATTGGATGAATATTCCTTTAAATGTCTGCAGACATATGAAATGCTGTTTCAGCTAGATCCCTCATGTTCCAAGAGATATGGAATATACTTCTCACATACATTACTGCATTAGCAAAGAAAGAAAAAGATGATTCTTCAAAATTAAATTCAGCACTAATTAAAAGTAAATGTTCACCATGAATAATGGTAGAATTTTGTTGAGTTATGTACATGTCAGGCATATTGTTAGTCCCTCAAATTAGAATACCGTTAAGAAGATTTGATTTGTCTCTTAATGGAGGCAACACAAATATTGAATATTTTTAAATGGAATCATATCTTTTATCGATAATGTTCAGTCCTTTTCCACATATGAATTTTTGGTAATATACATTGATGACCTTGTGAATGGACACAAATTTATTATGAATAAATGTGTATACACTTTTAGGAGGGAAAGTGATTTTTTTCGGTGTGTGTTTAGATTCTGACTTAAATGCAATTTCTTGGTTAGTAAGTGACCATAAAAGAAAGTTATTATCATATATATTTTATTCTTGGATTATGTTCCTGAAGTCTTGTAGTCTGAAACGGTGGAATTTTGGTTTTTTTTTGCATTGTTTGTTCATTTTCTATATTAACATTTTTTTCTGATGTTTTATCCAGTTACTTGAAAACTAAAATCTTGAAATTAATTGAACTTCTGTAAAGACATGACAGCTGTTTTCACCGAAAGATCTTTTCTTCATAACTTTTATTTAAAAACATACTTGTTTAGCTGATAAATAGAACAACTCTGACACAGAGTTCAGTTCCTTCTTGTTTGGGACAGACATGATACTCTGCCACAATGAATGAGCTTCCACAATGCTGGTAGTTTTTCAGCTGCTTCACCAGAATCATAGTTCTGTGCAACTCTGCTGACGTCCTCCTTATCTTTGGCTAGATTTTGAGACAGTACTGTGACCTGAAGAAAAATTTCAAGGACTTGGTATTTAAAGATCTTACATGAATAATGATAAAGGCTACTTGTCTATCCTGGGCATTAATTCCACTTCCTGTATGAACTTTCATACTGCAGGCAGCTGCTCGGACGGTCCAAGGTTACACTATTCTTTCTGGTAATTCATCAGCTACTTTTGAAATTTTTGTGGGAGATTTGGAGAAAGGTTTGCTAATTTGTGACTGGAGGCGCAGCACAGAGATAAATGCTAGTTTTAAAAAATTGTTATTAGTTAGGGGCTTCAGAGGTGAATAAACCACGTAATTAGATTATTTGTTTCAGTTAAATAGTATAGCAAAGAAACATAATAAATTTTATCTTAAGGAAGACAGTTTGTCTATACATATGCTTGAAAACAAATTCCTGTGTCATTGAGAAAGTATTCTTCCAAATAGTAGCAGCCTTCTACTACATTTATAGCAAATGGGATTTTTACCTGTATTCCTTTGGAAAATATTAAACAGTAATGCAGCTATTTTTTCTTTTTCATTTTCTTATTCAAATACAAATGGTATGTCAATGGCAGAAAAAGGATTCTTATTAATTTTTCAAAGACTCTTAATAAACAATTAAAATTGTGTTTCTCATATTGAATTCTAAGCCTTCATGTAAGAAATTAAACAAAATTTTTTATGTACCTTTTCAATTGTTTTGTTTTGTTTTGTTCTGTATCTTGAGCACCGAACAATTGTTCAGCATATACAGTCAAATCATGTTTTGTTAGGCAGGAAAGAAGAAACACCAACCACATACACATATATGATTTTAAATGCTTTCCTTATATTACTTTGTGTTTATGCAAACATAAAGAAATAAGAACAAGCCACATTTGGAATCGTGATTGTGGAAAACATTGCAAGTTAGATGAGTCTTCATAGCACTCTCCTCATTTGCCTGTGTTCTTGCTTGTTCTCCTCTGTGAAGGCAGTAGTAGGAAAAATGCATAGAATGATGTATTTTGACCATCCTTCACACCAAGGAAAACTGTATTATTCAGTCATGTTCTAAAATAACAAAGTAATTCAGAACAAGAAGTCTACTATGTTTCAGGTGACTGAGACTGCAATCTGTTTAAAATGTCCATTAATCGATCAGCTGGATTAATCTGTAAAGCTTCCTTTACAATGTTACTGGTCAGGCTGAGCTGAGTCTTGTTCCTTAATCAGCAATTCTGTATTGCTGGTCCACTAATATTTCGCACCAAGCTCAACTCTTGATATCTGTTTCCTCATAGATGGAGAATAGCTGTCCTTGCTTTGTGGAACAGAAATTTTAGCTTCTGAAAAATGATTTCTCTTGAGCATAAAGTGTATTTCCAAAACAGAAACTAACATCTCATGTACATTAAACTTTGAGACTGTTCAGAGATGGCTTTTCTCTTCTCCTGCAGAGGAGATGAGACTCAAACCTTCCAGTACTTTAATTGGGCTGTCTTAGGATGCAAGTATTTCTACTTCTGGGGAAGGATTTTGTTTAATCTTTCTAATGCCCCATAAAGAGTAAATAGATACACACAAGGGGGAACTTTAAGTAGAGGACAAGAAAATTCTTGGATGTTCAGCAACAAAGGTAAGAAAAATACTTGTAATAAAAGGTAAAAACTGAATAATTCTGAGTGACATTTGGTGATTGAATGTTTTTATGGTACTCTCAAAACACTTTAAGTTAGAATGTAAGAGTCCTATTGTTGAAAGAAATATCTGCCATTGACAAAATCTTGCAAATAATATTAGTCAGAGTCAAGATTGACATGAGTTTGGCAAGAGAACAGAGATAAAATAGTTTGAGATTTTGGGTAACTTTTTGAATTAAATTATTTCACTGGAGTGAAAATGAATCTATGCCATGTGGGAATGACCTGATTTTTTTTTTTGTATAAGAAATTGTATTCTATAAAACATTAATTTATGTGCAGAGCTTTAATATATTCCTCTACTCATCACATTGGAAAACAGAATTAAAGTTAAAAATAAGGAGCAGCTGTTGTAAAAAAAAAAAATGCTCTGTACAATTAGTAGTTACAAAAGAACAAAAGGTATTTCTCTTTTTTTTTTTTTGGTTTTTTTTTTTCTCTCTACAGGACGTTCATATTGGTTATACAAACTGATCTGCAGTATCCATAATCAAATGACTGATCCTAAGCTTCCTGATTCCTATTTCTCTGTTTTAATTTCCAAATAGTTTGGTCTGTTCTCTCTATGTCTGAAGAAAATGCACTGCAGTATATACTGCAATATCTCCATCTACAGATACTGAGATCAGAGTGTTGCTTAGGGACTGAGATAAATATTTTTCTATGTTTAATACAATTTGTGAGATCGAATTTTTGTTATGTTACAAATATTAAGTCTACAAAAGAACAAAATGAGTGTGAGAAAATCTTCCCACAGTAAATTCTATGTGAAATCTTCAATTATATGTTAGCAAAACAAGATATAAGAGGAGTTCACCCTTCAGTCCTTTATATCCTAATTTATCAGTGTGATGCACCAAATAGAACAAGAAATATGCATTATTATATATACACAAAAAAAACCCCAACATATCAACTTTATAAATGTTCCCATTTGCATCTTTAGAGATAGAAGACCTGCTATTCATCAAGATGGTAAAGAAAAATAAAATAATGGAACTACATCATGTCAGTGACAAGCTCTACAGTAATTCTTTGAACATAAATCAGCAGTAAGGCGAAAATAGTGAAAAAAAACCAAAACAAAATGTTTGGTGTACATGTACTGGATATGTATGCCCCTGTATCAATATATTTGTTTCTTTGCTTCTGTCAACATTTTCAGCCTTTCAATCTCAAAACATATTTTAGAATAATCACAGTACTTCCCATTGTGTTATATTTAATGTTAACACTCATAGAATGTATTAAATTTGAGTTTGCCTGTCAACTAAGATTTTTCAATGGATTAAGTATGGAGTTGGCCATTGCATAAGTATAAGCATGAGATAAATATCGAAACATTTAACTCAGCCTGAGGTGATGCCAGAGCAAATTCATTGTCAAAGCTTCTGTTCTTCAAACTCATGCATTGCAGGATGAAAGTAGGGATTTGTGGATCACCCTCAAAGGAATATATACATATGAACATTAAAGTGTAAATACATTCAAAAATCTATTTTAGGTGTGCAGTTTTCATTTCTAAAGGCCTATGCATGAACTTAGCCCTCGACTTCTGTACCTGTTTTGATTGTTCTGGGCCTAAAGGGATTAGCCCAGATTATAACACATCATTCATCTCACTGCAAAACAGAAATTAATCTCTTAAATGCCATACTGGAACTAAAAAAAAAAAAATCATATGGAACATTGGCCATATAATGTGTAAAGAGTGCCAAATAACTCAACCATACTCAAAATTAATTGTTGGGTACTATGTACACACCAGCAAATGTCAATTTGCATCAGGTGCCTCACTCCTAATGGGAATGTATGGTTTAGAAGACAAGATAAGATGAGATCCATAGCAGAACTGTGTTTTACATATTTCTTTCTTAATAACATATTAAGAAATCTTGTGGTCTACAAGTTCAATATTGCCTGCAGTACCAAAAGCAAGATCTTTGAAAGCATTTGTATTTAAGATAGAGAGAAGAACTAGTGTCAGCTCAGTTTCACAGTTGATTTGCTTTCTCAGTTTTAAAAACAATTCAGTGAGAATATTCAGTATTCTACAGCAAATACCTCAGTTTAATTGTATTACAATGAGTGCAAGAACTCAACTATGGAATAGGGAGCTGTGAATATTGAGTTTAATTATGCTAGAAATCTTAATTTAAGCTCAGTTTCATTGTTGGTTTACCTTATCAAAATGCTTTCCAGCAAGCTGAGCTGACGAGATAATGCAGAATGGAATATTTGTTATCACCTGCCAAGTACATAAACATAGAACAAAAGTAAATAACTGTCATCCAAAAATTAACATGCTCTTCCCTAAAGAACTGCTATTCATAAACATCTAATTAATTCAATAAAGGTATGAATGGGTATATTCAGCATAGGAGATCGCTTGGTTATTTTGTCCTCATATGGAGAAAGATGTGGAGAGGAAGTAATTGCAGTGGTAACACATTTGAAAAGTCCTAAAATTCCTGTTTTGAAATAACTACAATTTTAACTTTCATACCACTTAAATCTTTTATATATATATATGAAATCTAAACCTTTTAATGTCATTTCTACTCAAAGTGTGCTTTATTAGCATCTCAGTATGTTACATATTACATCATCTTAATGAATGAGGCAACTGTGAAACTGATAATGGCATGGTTGGCATCTTTGTTTTCTTTCGTTTTGTATTGTTTTGTGTTGTTTTGTTTTATTTTCCTTGACCTGTCCAAGGAATCATTCACGTGATAGCATACTTAGCTGGGAGACAGTATTATTCCCTCAAAGTCAACACAATTTTATCATTGACTTATGTGTAAGTATGACTGATTCTTACAGTATTGATAAATAAATTATTGTTTATTACATAATTATACTTTTTATATAGGAATAATAAAAATAAATAATTAAATACCCAATTTTAGAATTTTAAAAAATAACATAAAAATGTTTAACAAGTTTTCCTCTGAATCAACAGCAGCTACCTTGTCAAGAATTTATAGCTGACAAGACTTAAATTTGCACACATAGATTGGACTTTAAATAAATTAGGAAAGTTAGGCTGAAACCTCAGTAATTTTTTCATTATATCAGAAAAAATTCTGCTGCATTTCTATATCTACTCCTATGGATAATGTTTAAATTATTGTACAGGAAGAACTCTAAGTATAGGGAAATATCTTCAATTTAATGTGATCAATTTCATAACCTCAAGCTAAAATTCCCAGTAAGATAAGTACGTGGCCTCTCCTTTTAACAAACAAAGGAAACAAAGTTAAGTATAGGTGTTGATTTTGGAAATAAAGACACTAAGGAGAATACATTAAGCTAAAGTCTGGCCATTTTAAGAACATACTAGGAAACTCTTGTTCAAATTCTCTCACAGGTGAAGAACATGTAGAATACCAGTCATGTAAACAGCAAATTGCTTTAAATCTTACTACATAGGCTAGACACTCTTACTTTAAATTTTTTAAATTCATTTCTGCTGAATTGTTTTTTTCCATGGCCATGTCTATTTCACAACTGTTAAATCATTTTAGCGGAATTGGGCACAGCCCTGTTCAACATCTTTGTCAGCAACATGGACAGTGGGATAGATTGCACCCTCAGCAAGTTTGCTGATGACACCAAGCTGTGTGGTGCTGCTGACACACCGGAAGGGAGGGATGCCATCCAGAGGGACCTGGACAGGCTGGAGAGGTGGGCCTGTGCCAACCTCACCAGGTTCAAACAGGCCAAGTGCAAGGTCCTGCACCTGGGTCATGGCAATCCCAAGCACAAATATAGGCTGGGCAGAGAATGGATCGAGATGAACCTTGACAAGAAGGACTTGGGAGTGATGGTAGACAAGAAGCTCAACATAAGCAGGCAATGCGTCCTTGCGGCCCAAAAGGCCAACTGCATCCTGGGCTGCATCAAAATGAGCGTGGCCAGCAGGTCAAGGGAGGTGATTCTGCTCCTCTACTCTGCCCTGGTGAGACCCCACCTGGAGTACTGTGTCCAGTTCTCGAGCCCCCAACATAAGAAGGACATGGACCAGTTGGAGAAGGTCCAGAGGAGGGCCACAAAGATGATAAGCGGGCTGGAGCATTTCTCCTATGAGGACAGGCTGAGAGAGTTGGGGCTGTTCAGCCTGGAGAAGAGGAGGCTCCGGGGAGACCTGATAGCAGTCTTCCAGTACTTCAAGGGGGCCTACAAGAAAGATGGGAGAGACTGTTCAGTAGGGCCTGTTGCGATAGGACGAGGGGTAATGGTTTTAAAATAGAGGGGGGTAGATTTAGATTGGACATTAGGAGAAAATTTTTTACAATTATGGTTGTAGAACACTGAAACAGGTTGCCCAGAGAGGTGGTGGAGGCCCCATCCCTGGAAACGTTCAAGGCCAGGCTGGATGAGGCTCTGAGCAACCTGATCTAGTTGGGGATGTCCCTGCTCCTTGCAGTGGGGTTGGACTAGGTGACCCTAACCATTCTATGATTCTATGTTGTGTATTGACATTTTATTTTATAAGCTCTACAATAGATAGATAGACAGATAGATAAATGATGAGGTTGTATGGCATATCTCCCTAGGTCTCTTATCTGTTTTTATCTGTCTATGAAACTAATCACTGCTGGCAAGATCAGATACTCCACATAGCACTGCAGACCTTTGATCACCTTATTGTGTTTCCACATCTCGCCAGATGTCAACTGAGCCACAAAACTTTTTTCATGTTTATGTATATATATATATACACTTAAACAGAAGACTAGCATTTGTCATTTGCTGAGAGAGTAGTGTAATGCTACTGTTGTACAGATTCAAAGCAAACCATAAGTATTTGCTCATATATTTAAGTCCTTAATCAAAACAATGTAGAAAAAAAAAATCCCTCAGTGATAGCAATTCTAATGTCTTCAACATGTTTACAAAAAAAAACAACCTAAAGCATTTAAATATCTTTAAATGCACATTTATAAATATCTAAGAATTAATTGTACTTTCACTGATATTCAGTGGAGACTTCTGTGGTTGCTAATGAGAACTACAGAGCTCTACTACTACTGTTACAGAAAAAAAAACCCACTATATTCCTATTCTTTAGACTGGTGGCAATTCACAGTGTTTCAGCCAATAAGCTTGTGCCCTTTCCTCTCTGGTACATCTTTACATGAAGAGTCTAGTCCAGCTAGTGTGACCTAGGAGGCTGGAAAAGGAAAAAAAGAACGTTATTGATTCTGAAACATCAGGAAATATGTAAGCAAGTATTCTCAAAGGCTGTTTTGAATGTAGGGAACCAGTCTCCATTAGTAGTGGAGATAGATAGACAAGGAACAGAGGCCACAGTTGGCTGAATTTGGCCTTTGCAATTCTTCAAATAGCTGTTAGACAATCCCAATCAAACTGTGTCAAACTCTGCAAATATAAGTCTCTTGATGCTTAAAACTTTTAGGTATTTCCGTGTTTAGGTAACTGACCATAAAGTGATTTAATTTAAATTTGGAGTTTTGAACACCAGCATAGGTCTCCCATGGGGTCACAAGTCCTGCCAGCAAACCCGCTCCAATGTTGGCTCCTCTCTCCATGGGGGTTACAGGTCCTACCAGGCTCCTGCTCCAGCACAGGCTTCCCACGGGGTCAGTCTTTGGGCACATCCACCTGCTCTGGTGTGGGGGTCCTCCATGGGCTGCAGGTGGATATGTGCTCCACTGCTAACCTCCATGGGCTGCAGGGGGACAGCCAGCCTCACCATGGTCTGCACCATGGGCTTAAGAGGAATCTCTGCTCTCAAAACTGAGGCACCTCCTCCCCCTCCTTCTTCACTGACCTTGGTTTCTGTGTAGTTGTTTCTCTCCTATTCTCTCTTCTCTCTCTCCCAGCTGCAGTTACACAGGTTGTCTTTTTTTTTTCCCCCTTCTTAACTATGTTATCACAGAGGTGCTACCACTGTCACTGATTGGGTTGGCCTGGGCCAGTGGCAGGTTTGTCTTGGAGCCAACTGACATTGGCTCTATGGGACACAGGGGAAGCTTCCAGCATCTTCTCACAGAAGCCACCCCTGTAGCCGCCCCACTATTCAAAACCTTTTCACAGAAACCCAATACATTTACTCATGAACAGAACTGAATAAGAAGTATCCAGTGACAATTTCTTTTATTTTTCTGAAAAGAAAATACGTCTCCAAATAAAAAATATTTTTTTTTACTGAGGTAAAACTGAGAGCTTGTTAAAAAAGTATTTGTTTTCATGCAGTATTAATCCAAAATTTGTTTCAAAAAGGACATAGACTGATCACAATATGTTCAGATTTTAAATTTTGTTTCAGTTCAGTACCAACAACACCAATACTATGTCAACTGGAAGACATACATTTGGATACACTTTCCATTATAAATTTCTCATATGCATCTTTCAAGTTAGACAACTATGACACATTTTCAAAAAGCAATCTATTTGGGAATCCAAATTAGAAAATAGGAAATGATGGCAAGAAAACTGTTACCATGAGATTCATAGCTGTTTAGAGAGAAGGTGGCTAATGCTGTGCAGGACTGACTATTTTCAAAATGATGTTATTGTCAGTTTCTCCTAAAAAAAAAAATCTTGAAAAAATGATATTGTTGCTTTTCATCTAATGAAAATAAATATTGAAGCTTTCTGTGTGAAACAGCACAGAAATGTAGTGTGTTGTACTTGTTATTAAATTTCTGAATTTATACATCTGGAAAGGATGACCTACACAATGTTGTACTTGGTTTGAGAATTAATTTATAATACTTGTAGTTTATTTTTTATGTTTATATAAATTGTGCAGGACTTGTTTCTCTAAGTATCTGGTATCCAGTAATTAAGATAATTAGATAGTTAATTTACTGAAATTGATTGCTCTGATGAGATGCTATGAAGAGCATACTTTCTTTACCAAAAAAAAAAAAAAAGTAAAGCAATTAATTTTAAAAAGGTGGAAGAATCAAGAACAGAAAAAGGGCTTCATGGTGAGTAGCAAACAGCAGCTGCTGCTGCATTGCATATTCTCTTGCTTTACATTAGCTTTCTCTTTAGAGCAAATTAAATAAAATTTTTGCAACTTTGTGAATACTAACATGCAAATATTTTAAAACTTTCAATTAAAAATATAGAAACTAAAAAGAGTATAATAGGAAAAAACTACTGTAAATTATTTTTTCCTTCACTGTTTCTGAGGAGTGTGGTACTTTAAAGTCAAACTCTCCTAATGAATGACATGGGGGACAGGAGAAGGAAAGGACGACTCGAATGGAGGGTAGTCATTGTTGATGGAAGAAAAAGAGGAAGTACACCAAAGTATTCTGGAAATTTTACTTTGACTTGATTTGGGTTTTATTTGCACACCTGGACAAATTTAATTAAGATTGGTTTTTTTGTGCTTTTCTTGATTCACTTGGTGTGTTTAACTCACATCCTTTCTTTCTATAGTGAACTTGTACTTTGTAGATTGCCATTGAAATACATAATGTACAAGGTGCTAAACTGATACAATTCCTTAGGTAGACGTCTTTATCTTAAAGTACATAGGTATTGTGAACCTATGAAGAGTTAAACTGGAATATAAATAAAAACCAATTATAGGTATGCTTAAATGTTCATTTATGTATAAAAAAATGGCCTTTTAAAATTACCATTACTTCCTAAAGCGTGCTTAGATGATTGCTATTATCTGTTTACTAATTTTGTCAATGAAGTAACATACACAGGCTCACTGTGGGGAATCTTGACAATATCTTTCAAGTATTCTATGAGTCAGAGACTCTTATTTTCTGCTTCATGGTGTGTAGTAAGAACTACAATAACAATTATCTGGAGGTAATTACTGTCTCTAAATTACTTCAGTTGAGCTTTCTCTGCAACCTTACACACTAATTTCTCAAAAGGCAATGCACAAAATCTGTTTCAGAGAGGGGGAAATAACCTCTGAAAAATTAAAAGATTTTTTTTTGTTGCTTCTCTCAAATGAAATCAATAGGCTAGATGTCTGAACAAGTTAAGTATCTTTTGTGTGTGAAACACATATCCGGTTATTTTGTCTGTACAAAATGTAGAATTCTGTATAAGTCTTATGACATTCGATTTGCTTGGGTAATAACCATGTTTTGTCTGTTCACAATTTGGACAAATGCATCTGCAAAGATCTATAACTGAGTGCTAACAAACTTGTTTACCATCTGTTTGAATTTTCAAATAAGTAATGACCTATAAACAACTCAAAGGAAACATCTCTCTAGTAGAGCAAGAGTGTATAGAACATACACAAATCAGAGATGTGTCTAACTAGTGATTAGGAAGCTGATATTTCCATAAACAACAAGTATTAGTTATGAGTGTGTTCCTTTTATGGGTAAGCAAGGAGCTTTTCAGAAATAGTGAAGAAACCATTTGTGCTTCTCAACTCGTAAAGTGCACTTAAAATACAACTCAGGAATATGCTGGAGCTAAAGGATAGAATTTAATCAGATCATCAATACTGAATTTAAGAAGAAAATCTGAAAACTAGGTAAACTCAGCACTGACTCACACACTTGTAGTCCTCTGAAGTCGTTGTGTGCAACAAATCTGTGCACACAATTTTAGCATCTTTAGATTACATTGAAAAATGCACACATTTCTTTCTGAATGTCTCATTTTGTCCATTTATTACATGGATATGAGACTTATTTTTTAGCACCTTAAAAACTGAGCATCTATGTTTTGTGTACATCTATAACTAAGTTTCAGTTCTGATCAGATAAGAGCTTCAAAAGTTAATCTCCCAGACAATAAGTTGGTACCTGTGACTGATTAATAAAGCTGTATTATGATAGACGGCTCAATGGAGATGGGTAAGGGCAATGCGCCCATGAAGCTCAGGAAATAATGTACCTTGTGAATGGCCGTAGCTGTTGCAAAGAAAACTGACTATCTCAATACAAAGCGGACCAAAGAAAGTGGGCTTTTTTTTTATATAAACTGCTATGTCAATCGGGTGGATTGATTGAGTGTATCACAGTTAAGTGGATTAACTAGTGGTTTAAATATTTTTCCCTGAGTCCAATAAAAAAGAAAGTGTGAATGTCTCCCTGAGTTAGACCAACATTGAGGAAGTGTATACATGGCTCAGTCCATAAAAACTAAACAACAACAACAACAACAAAAAATTTCAAAGACAGCAATATGCTTGAGCTCATTTCAACTAACATATTCCTTTCTAGCAGCTAGGGATACTCAGCGTCATGAGAGTGAGCATATTATACAGACTGGTAATGGGAATCACATTGATATTGTGATTGAACTGCGTATCGCAATTGCTGTATTTTGCTAAGTGTAACTTACATTTGTATTGTATTGTCAGTATATTTTGTATCACTCTGCCAAATTAGAAATTCCATGTAACATCCGATATCTTCAAATAAGTAAATTTTATATTAAACATTACTTTTTCTAATGTGGAATTCTAGAAGTCAGAGAGCATTAAACTGTGAGATAGTAATGTTTTATTTCCACCTTGAGATTAACAGTGTAATTATTTTTGGAGGAAACATGACTGGAATATGTTGTTCAAGAGTGTACCTAATACACCTAACTTGCTAATAGGCATTTAGTTCATAGGAATAGACCAGAGCTAGTCTAAAGTGAAACAAATTACTCCTCCTTTGTTTCCTGAAGTGTTGTCTTCTCATTACTCACTCCTGAAAGATTGAAATAGTTTTCAGGACAACTTATTCCTTCAGTAATATAAAATTACTAAGGCTAGAAGAGACTACTACTATTATCAAGTCAGATATACGTAATAAGCCGAAGAAATGTTCAAATTAGAATTATAAGTAACATTAATGCTAAGAATGAAGAATTCAAATTAAAAAAAAAAATGTTATACTTATTTTCAGCACATTTTTCTTCTTTTAGAAAGTGTATTTTCAGGCACATCCATCTATATATCTGGTTGTTCTAAAGCTCTTTTAAATGATAATATTCTCATTGATATCAATATTGATATATTGATATATATCAATAATTGATTGTAATCTACTCCTAAGTACTAAAGTGGATTATTTTTTTTAGCATAATGAAGGTTAAATGCTGGTGAAGAATAATGTTGCACTTAGATTAATTGTTTCAGGCAAAATAATTCTGTATCACAATACTTAAAACCTTAAATTTAAATATTAATGGAATTAAATTAGGAATAAATGGCCTACTTCTGCAAATTGTTTCACATCTAAAAAATCTCAGAAGTCAATGAAAATATGTGCATAGGAGTCAGCTATATTACTTACTAGTAGTTTAGAATCTTAAAAAAGAAAATTAAGCAGAAACTATTTCATTATATTTTGCATTTCAGAGGAAGGAGTTACTTCACTCCCCCAAAAACGACAATTTTGCTCCATGTGGTGGTTAATGAAAGGAAAATTCACTGTAGTCATAGTACTGAAGAAATCAAAGTGAGTCAGGTGGCCAATTCTAACTGATTTTTTTTCACCAAGATTTAGGTACCTGTATTTCTTATCAGGCTTCTTTGAAATTTTATCCCTCCAAGATTTCTGGATTTTTCTCAAGTTTCTTCTGTGGTTATATGCCAAAATGCATGTATTATTAATTTTTATATCACCATAAATCAGCATCTAACATTTTTATTTCTTTAACATCTTACTGTCTCTTCAAACAAAAGAAAAAAAAAAACAGAAAAAGTTTAACTATTTTAAAAGATTCGTCTATCTACTGGGCAAGTTAATAGAGATTGAGTGTTTGCACAAAGTGGGATTTTCTTTGCAATCACTTATCCTTTTCCTTGATTAATACCTACTCTTTCAGAAAATGATAGTGGGATTAATTTCATCTGACTTACTCTCTCTTATGGCTAGCTTTAGTATAATTTAATTATCTGGAGTGTCTCTGTGATTAATAAAGAAGAATAAATGCTGTCCAAGTATGTCATCCTACATCAAGATAAAGAAGGATCTTTGAAGCTGTCCATCATTTGTCTTTCCAACTGATCTGGATTACTTATTTATGAATATATGCCTTTACTTTTAGGCAGCTAGATCAAGTCTGCCCCTAGTGTATGTGTCTTGGACTGCAGGAAGCATAGATAGGAAGACAGTATTTACACATCAATTTACGTCTCCTGGAAGAAGTTAGGAGAGCTCTCAATTGGGATTCCTGCTGATACCTGCATTCAGACACTGATACAAGTGGTGCTGAACATTCTGTGATGCAACAACAATTATAACAAACAAGTAAATGCAATATTACACCATTTAGGAGGAAGGGTCCACAGCAAGGCAGAGAAAGGATCAGCTGATATTTATTTTTATGTAATAGTGCTTTGCAATAAGGACAGTTAAATACTTCCAAAACAACAACAAAAGCCCAGCAATGAAAATTATGTTGATTTAATAGTATCAATGACTCTAAAGAAATGGAGTTAGTGTGGTAGCTTGGCAGAGGGTTGGGCCTGGTTAAATATAGTTTACCTGTAGATGAGTCTCCTACAATTACCCTTTACCAGCAGTGTGGCTACCACAGTGACAATAATGATCAATAGCCATGCACCATGGGAATTTGAGCCAATCAGAAGTGGGTAATCTGTATCCACCCACCCTTATGACTGAGAGGGTCAGGGGTCACTCTGAGGATGGGGTCTACCAGAGGCTATCAAGCGGCCTAGGTCTAATGGTGGAGCAACCCACAGTCCAGCTTCAGATAACACCTGGTAATACCAGCTGGGTTTGACTTAGACATTGAGAGCCAAATCCTGCATGATACAAGATCTGGAAGTTCAGTAAATGTTCAGAGCACACTCAGTAGAAATGCACCATCTGCAAACTTCAGGTATGTGGTTCTTGTGATAGAATCATGCAGGTAATGTGGTCTCTAAATGACAGATTGGGAGAATGTCTGGGGAGAAAAACAGCAATGAAAACCTCCCTCTCTCTCTTTTCAAAGTACATACAATGTAGCGGTTAGGACAGTTAGCTGAGACATTTGGCACTTGTATGGGTTCCTATCCTGACTGGTTAGGGGCAAATTATATAAACGCTATTATTATTGGGACTGACAGGCAAATGCATCCCTCACAACTCAGTGCTCTAATATCATTGATCTGAATTGTTCCTGGTCTTCATGATCTCTCTTCTTCCAGTTTCATGAAAACTGTATTTGTTATCACACAGTGACAGAAAGGAGATAGTTGTCTTCCAACCTGCACTGCATTATAATGAATAGCACGCTTACCTGTGTGATAAGTATTTGACACCTTTTAGACTAGATTACTTACAGTCTTTAGTGAGGGGATTTCAATGTATGTAGGGCTATGGAAGTTTCTACAGACAGCAAAAATGCAGTAATTTTTTTGCTGGTACAGTTTTTGACCAGGATGCAGTTTTACTACGACTACCTCAAAACCTGTCTTACTGTTTCCACCCCTATTCGCCATAAGATCCTAGCAGTGGCCTGACATTGCCATTGCTCCACATTCAGTCATGAAGAAGTCAGACTGTAATCATCCTGAAACAAGGAAGAAGCAACAAAACACACTGCTACAGTTAATTCTGCATAGTTCATGTTAATAATGTAAAAGCCTTATTCAACCACTTCGCTTGTATTTCAATCTGTATGTATTAAATAAAAATGTTCTGATCCGTTTCACTTAGTACATCAAATAACATTGCTGAGCCGCTCTCTAGTATCAGCTACAACTGCAGAAAATATATCCTTCTTTTCAGTAATCTTTTTATCCAGAGTTGAGTATCCCTTTGTCAAAGGAAAAAAATTGTTTGCTTTATCCAGTTTCACTCAGTGAAGAAAAGGAGAGTGATAAAAGAGAAGGGAAGGAGTAAGAGAAAGCTTGTTACCTTTGCTGCCAACCTGTTATCTAGAAAGTACACGTATAGATAACAAAAGTAAGCTGCAAGCTTTGTATATCTTTTGATGAATTTTTTTTAAGATAGCGTAAGTAATTCCATAGAGGAACAAAAAATGACACACAGTAAAAGCATAGGAAAACTCTGATTTACCATAGCCGTACCTGACTCGGAATTTACAATTGTCTCCCTAAACATTTGGCATCAGCTTGGAGCATACTGATATGTTTTATCAGAAATGCTACCTCAACAGCAATCCTTACCCTACTTTGCCTATTTAGATGTGTCACTGACATCATTCATGGACCAACTTGTCGTCCTTAGTATGGATGGAAATATTAAGGTGAAAAAGGCTATTTTAAGAACTGATAAATCAAGGTCATCGGTTCTTCTCATCACCTGCCCCCATGACCAAGTACAATTTAGTGTTCTTATAACTCAGTTGAAAGTATTGAAAAGTTCAGAATGATTTTTTTTTTTTACATTTTTGCTGTCAACCAACTACAGAATTCTACATATTGATATTTTCTAAGGAAAAAAAGCATAAACCTTCAGTAGTCTTAGTAAAAAGATTTGCTAAAATAGTACTAACATTTAAAATAAAAATGTTAATTAGTGCTCTGGTTTTATTTAGTGAGGGGGGGCTATGGTGGCATCTTTTATAAGAAGCTGCTAGAAGTTGTTCCCCTTTGTTCAGTGGACTTGGCCAGGCCTAGGGTGGACCCGCTGCTGGCCAGGGCCAAGCCAACTGGTGACAGAATGTTCCCTGATAATGCCTCTGCAGTAACGTATTTAAGAAGGGGAAAAAGAAGAAGAAAAAGAAAAAAGAAGATGTGAAGAAGCTGAAGCAGGGGCGGGGCACAGAGGAGGAGACACAAGCCTTGTGGGCCTTGCAGCCTTCACCCTCTGGTCTCCCGCCAGGTGGCCATCTGGGTCTGACTCGGCCCAGCCCGACTGCAAGAAGTGGAGAGGAGATATGAAAAGAACCTGCTGATTGTGAAGAATTTTTTTTTTTGTGAGAGGAATGGCTGCAGACATCAAGCTCAGTCAAGAAGGAGAGGGAGGAGTAATACTGCTCCTGGCCAAGATTCCCCTGCAGCCGATAGTGCAGCCCATGGTGAAGCAGTAGTCCCCCTGCAGCCAATGGAGGTCCATGGAGGAGCAGCGGTCCCCCTGCAGCCCATAAAGGTCCACAGAGGAGCAGAGATTCACCTGCAGCCCATGGACGACCCCATGCTGGGGCAGGCAGATGCCTGAAGGAGGCTGCAGGCCGTGGAGGGCCCACTGCGGCAGCCATTCTGGAGGGACTGCGCCCTGTAGAAGAAATGACCCACGCCGGAGTGGTTCACAAAGGACTGTAGCCCATGGGAGAGACCCCATGATGGAGCAGGGAAGGCATGTGAGGAGTTCTTCCCCCGAAGAGGAAAAAGCAGCGTAAAGCGACATGTGATGTACTGACTGTAACCCTCATTGCCTCTTCCCTCCCTGTGCTGCTCGGGGGGGCAGGGGGGGAAGGAGGTAGAGATAATATTAAGCCTGGGAAGAGGGAGGGATTGGGGGAAGTTATCTTGTTTTATTTCCCATTATCCTGCTTCAATTTTAATAATAAACAAATATTTTTCCCCAAGTTGAGTCTGTTTTGCCCACAATAGTAACTTTAAGGACCTCTCCCTGTTCTTATCGCAAACCTCAAACTTTTTTTTTTTTTCTTTCTTGTATTATCGCTCCCTATACTCTCAGAGGGTGAGGACAGTGAGAGAGAGACTGTGTAGTCTGGTCCTGATCGGGGCTGAACTACGACAAGCATCTAATGTAATATTTTTCTGAAACAAATATACAAAGGCACAGGAATATGCAAAAATAAAATTTACTTGGAGGCACAAAAAAATCTGTTGCATTTAGCTGAAAGTCATTTTTAATGCAGTAGCTGATGTCTGACCATGGGGAAAGCATAATGTTTTGAAGAATTTATCTTTATGGGAATAAGGGTATGAAGTGCTGCATAACTTAGAGCGTTTCCTTCTGTTATGTAGTGATTGGATCCCTATATTCTGCCTGTACATGAATCCACACAGCAGAAGAAGCAAACGAAGAATTAGAAGTCCATATACAGTTGAAGAGCTACAGTGTCATTTGGACTGCAGATATGTGGTGGGATGTCAGGGACTGACAAAGCTAATGTGTATTAATGCCTCAAATACTGTTGTGGGGCAGAGTGTAATTGGCATAGGGACAGTAGGAGTCAGGTAACCCAGGAGGTGGAGGGTGTATCAGGGGATGCGCAGCTCCATAGGTCCATGTTCTGAGATGTCTTACATAACGACCTGTCATATATGGCCAGGGGTCACACAATGGTTATCTGATGAAGGGGCTTAGGACCACCCCTTATATCTAGCACTTGCTTAGCACCTGCACAGAAGACCCAGAACTCTCTGGAACAAGTCCTTAAGTGGCATAACTGGAGGTGGGGATTAGACTATAAAAGACACTGCCTCAGGGAGCCGCATGCATCCCTGCCACTGGAGGACCATCACACCTGCCTGTCATCATCGTTGCTGGATCCAAGGGTGCTGCTATTTCTTTCTCTCTTCCTCTTTCTCTCTCTTTCTCTTTTCCATTTTATCCTTTTTCTTATAAATGCTCTGATAAGAGCCCTGGCTATGAACCTCTTTATGTTTTCCAAGTTTTCAAACTTAATTCATTCCTCATTAATGTTAAATAAAGTGTTAAATCAATCACTTGGTGTTGTTTCACCTGAATTTAGGGAATCATGAACCTGCAACAGCCCTGGGATGTAAGATGGGATAAGTTGCCTGACTGGGTGCTGGAGTGGATGGTTACAAGCTTTTTAGGAAGACAGCTTGGAAGATGAGGAGATGAGACTGTTTTAACATAGCTCAGTGACATGAATGACCAGACAGGGGAAATTTTCTGTTTGACATAACAATGGCAAACAAGGGAAAACACATTGAGGATATGGAGTAAACATGATATAGTGAATTTTTAAATCTTTGGAGAAGACACCAAGACAAATAGCAGAATCACAAACACTGGACTTCAAGGGAGGGAAATTTGGCCTTTTTTCAGAATATCGTTGGCAGAATCCTTTGTGAGTCTTCTCTGAAGGGCAAAGGGTCCAAGCAGAACAGGTTGACCCTAAAAAACAATTTATTCAAAGCACAGGAACTGTTCTTTCCAATGTTCGTTCTAGCCAGAGTAGCAGAAGACTGGTTCAGAGTAACAAATAAGTACACAGAAAAAAAGGAAGTATGCAGGAAATGAAAGTGAGAATGAACAACCCAGGAGGACTACAGGGACAACACCTGGGAATAAAGAGATGGAATTAGGAAGTGTCATGGTTTAACCCCAGCCAGCAACTAAGCACCATGCAGCTGCTCACTCACTCCCTTTTGGTGAGTTGGAGAGGAGAATCAGAAAGAAAGGAAAACTCATTAGTTGAGATTAAGATAGTTTATTAGGACAGCAAAGAAAGATATAATAGCAATAATTGTATATATAAAATAATTATAATAATGATTATAATAATAATAGAATATGCAAAACAAACAATGCATAATTTCTTACTCTCCAATGACTCAACAACTGATACACCCCATCCTGAGCAGTGATCATGGAGTGGAAGTGAGAATGATCTTGGAATGATCCTGAGCAACAATTTCCAGAATTCTACCCACTGGCCAACCCCCACTTACACACTGAGCATGACATCTATCCTTTTGGAATATGCCTTTGGTCAGATGGAGTCCCCTCCCAATTTCTTTTGTGCCTCCAGCCTACTTGCTGGTGAGGTGGTATGAGAAGCAGAAAAGGCCTTGACTCTGTTAGCACTGCTCAGCAGTAACTAAAATATTAGTGTATTACAAACATTCTTCACTTATGAAATCTCATACTAAATCCAAAACACAGCAGCTACTAGGAAGAAAATTAACTCCATCCCAGCTGAAACCAGGACAGGAAGTCAAATCTCACTTGGACTTGAAACTAGCAATGAATACATGAGCCAAAAAGAAGGGCTATCAGCTGAAAAAAAAAAAAAAAACAAACCCTAAGAATATTTGGGCCTACTTCTCAGAAAAGACAGAGATACTTAGATACTTAGAAGTGTTTTCTTGATTTTGTTGGTTCCTCCCTCCTTCAGTTTTCACCTGCCAGTTTTTGCCTTTGACTTCCCAGTTTCCAAAGATATTTCCTTCCAAATAAAAGGAATAAAGCACTACTCACAAGCAAGAAAAATACAGCTAGGGAATGTTTAAAGCAGCAGGACAAATAAAGGTCTATGAAAACAGGTGGAAAGTACCCAAGGATGCTGGGAGAGGTTGCCAATGCTATTACAAGACTGATTTCTATAATGACCAGTTTTATCTCAGATCTTGAGAAGATTATAGACCAAATCCTGGAAGTAATTTATTGAAAAAAACAAGAATATGATTGGCCAAAGTGGATTTCCCAAAGGGCAGATCATGCTTGACCAACCAGATTACCTTCTGCAATGAAATAACTAGCTCAGTTAGACAAAAGGAGAATAAATAGTAGATATTATTTAACTTTACTTTAGCAAAGCCTTTTACATACTCTTCCACAGTCCCACCAGACTCAAAATGGTTATGGGTAGTAGAAGTAGACAATAAGATTTGTGACAATTAAATGGCCTAACTAAATGAAAAAAAACTGTCATTGGGTGTATAAAAATCCATCTGATGCCTGGTTATTGGTGGCATGTCTCAGAGATCGATACTTGGCTAATAGCATTTAATTTATTTATTATAAACCTGGATGATGGCATAGGGTACACCCTCAGCAGTTTTACAGACAATACCAAATCAAATATGAGGAAATGGTCAATGTGCTGGACAAGGGTAATATTTAGACGGACCTTGAGAAGCTGGACAAAAAGGGCTTACTGGAATGTCATGAAGTTCAACAAAGACAAATATAAGTCTTGTACCTGGAATGAAATAACCCCAGACAGTAGTTACAGAGTTCAAGCTGACTAACCAGAAAGCCCTTTTGTGAACAAGAGTCAGAAGCGTGCATTTAAGATCATCCAGATACTTGGCTATAGCCAACAGCTTGAAGGACATGATTTTGCTCTGCTATTTGGTAATTGTAAAATCACATATGAAACATTGTGTCCAGTTCTATGCTCATCAGTACCAGAAAAATGAGGCTGTAGCACAGGCCATGTGAGGAAAAGCTAAGAAAATTGAATTTGTTCACAAGGATCTTACTGCTGTCAAGGGAGGATATAAGGATGATGGAACCAGATGCTCCCTACTGGTGCACAGGGATAGGACAAGAAACAACAGGCACAACTTTGAACAGTGGAAATTTTAGCTCAATATATTGAGAAAAATTGACCATGAGTATGGTCAAACAATGGAACAGGTTGCCCAGAGATGTTATAGACTCTCCATCCTTGGAGATTTTCAAAACTCAAGCAGACAAGGCATTGAGCAACCTGTTCTTAGTGGATGCACTTTAAGCAGAAACTCGGTCCAGGTAACTCACAAAGATCCCTTCCAATCTCTGCAATTCTATGAGTAAAATTTATTAAAAAAAAAAAAAACTTTGCTATTTTTCATAATATACACTGCTTAAGTACTGGGGTAAAGGTAGTCCTCTGCATAAAATTATGGAAAAACAAAAGAACAAATTGAAGTACTAGGAGAAAATTATAGCTGTCTACAAGAATATGAACAAGAAAAAATATTGCAAAGTTACTTTTAGATACCTTTAGATACCACGATTAAAGGTTTCCTCTGGTTTTTAATTTTTCTTTCTTTAAAAAATATTTATTTTCAGAAAAAAAAATCTTTTATCTTTTGTGGAAAAATATTAAAAATTGTTAATCCTTAGAAATACTTGGCTGTTGGGAAGCTTGGAATAGAAGGTAAAGTAGACTTCTGCACATGTCAACTTCACTCTACAGAAAAGTAAACAAGCCACAAACCAAGGAAATGAATATACATGATTTTCCCTTATTTCCATTAAATGAGTCTTTAATGAGTATTAGAAGCTCTCAAAAACTTTGTCTGTTGAATATTTATATTTCAACAAAAGAGTCATTGTAATGATAATAACAAGATCAAAATGTACCTTTAAAGTTTAGTGGAAATAATACTGCTGTAAAGAAATTCACTTGCTTCTCAGTCAAGTTGAATAGCTTAGTTCATAGTGCGCATTTAATAGTTGTGACCAAACAAAGTATGTGGAATTAAATGCAAACAAAAAATTGTCTACATAGGTTATGCAGTCTTCATCCTGGGAGGTTTTCAAGAGCACAATAGACAAAATCTTAAGCAACCTGTTATGAATTCACAGCTGACTACTTTGTCCAGGATGTTAGCCTAGAGACACCCTGTGGTCTGTTCCAATTTGAATTGTCCTTCTATTCTAGTATCTTGTGCAGAAAATAGTTTGCTGTGTAGAATTTAACACAAATTTATTCCCAAATTTTAATTCTATCAAAATGTACAAATTCTATAATTTTTTAAATCCTTGGGGTGAAAAAAAACCCTAGCACCTCCACCAAAAACAAACCCCATCTGTATTAGAAATCTTAATTAAAAAAAAAATAATAATAATACTGAAAACCTTGCACATATATCTACATAAACAATGCTGGTTGTTTTTTTTTAAAAAAAAATTATTACAATATCACCTTTATTACATAATGTATTAGACATTCATTCTTTTCACTTCACAGATTGGATGTTCAAACACTGAAATTAAATATTAAAAGAAGATTAGATATTTGTGATGAGTAAACTATGTACCTAAACAAAAACAAAAATATAAAACTGTTCACTGTATTTCTCTTGAACTATTTACCTAATAGAAAAGCTTTAACAATGTTGTTATTTCCTCCAAGAAAATGTTTATTTTTCTTCCTTTTCCTTACAAAAAGATAAATAGAAATGTCTTTTTTTTTAACAGCAAATTATTATTTATTATTATTTCCCTTTGATTCTCTCTAATTAATCATATATGTATAGAAATAAATTCACTGCCCTTCATATTCAAATATATTTTTTATATCTATTTCGTTATATTAGTTACTGGTTTTGTGAAAACTGAAAAGGCTTACATTTCTGCTGTCCTTGGTAGAATGTTACAACACTGTGCTATAAATTCATAGATCCCAAAGTATATTAAAAAAAAAACATGAATAAAATTTACTTATAACATTGTCAATGAATGTATGCATTTTACTTAGACTCTTTTCTCTTTCAGGCATATAACTACCACATGGCATCTTACTGGCTAATACAAGCCTTAAGAAATGGAAAAAAAATGAGAGAAGTCGGGGATATCCCTGCTCCTTGCAGGGGGGTTGGACTAGTAGACCTTTGAAGGTCCCTTCCAACCCTAACCATTCTATGATTCTATGATTCTAAGTCAATGTGAGTGTTATTCCACAGTATGATAAATCTGAGAAATACTGAGAAATATTGAATAGTTGTAGTTACCAGAGCACAGGAGTACTATGGAATTTCTTGCTCTATTTTATGAAGCATTAAACTGTTCAAAATAACTGTTGTTTCTAGATGTCATCTATAAATCTACTCAGGGTAATGGCTGCAAAGTGATGGATATCCACCCATCTAAGGGGTTTGATCATAAGACACAAGCTAAAGCAGTGACAAGGCAGAGATAAATGTTTGTGTTCAGATTAGCATCCCAAGGTCAGAATGCCTAGGCATATCAATGAGGAATTTAAACCAACACTCTAAGAATCTTAATCTAGAAATGTGTAATAGCAAACTGAAGAAGAAATTGAATTTTAATGAAGTTGTCTATTTTGATTGTCTAAGGAAATATTTATAGTAAACTAATCACACAGAGATTGGAATTTGTTCTTGCACAGGGCCTGTTTCCTGAAATAATCAACCTTACCCTGGATTCTAATGAAAAGTTTATTTTTCTTTTGTTTAATTTTACAAGGATGTTAATAAAGCGTTAAAGGAAAAAAAATAGTGTAAAGTATTTCTTCAATGGACAAATAGAACAAAATAAAACAATGTCACGACAGTCATGCACTACTAATTATAAGATGACTGTGTGTTTATACAAAGTCTTGTTGAGGTTGTACAAGATTATTTAACATTTCCATTTCTAGAAGTTAATAACAGAAGATAGTGGGAGAGATATTTCAAGAACATAGCAATTAATGTCAAAAGAACTCATCAGCTTCCTAAAGCAGTCTGGTTGTTTTGCAGGCTGTATTAACTGTATTGGCAATATATGGTATTTTACTCAGGTTTATGAGATACTGAAAACATAATTTTCACCAGTAAAAAATCTGAAAACTAGGACAAAGTACCTAGGGCTTACTTCTGATATTTAGGTTTTCAGTGTGTATGATTGTGGTAGCTGTTTTAACAAGATGCTCAGCAACGCATGCTTGTCTGAGATCAGCTCAAGCCCATAGATGTTCTGGTGTGGGCTGAGTTTTATTTTTTTTCCCTCCTTCCTTCCTTCCTCTCTTCTTTTCTTCCTTCCTCTCTTCTTTTCTTTCTTTCTTTCTTTCTTTCTTTCTTTCTGTCTGTCTGTCTGTCTCTCTCTCTCTCTTTCTCTCTCCCTCCCTCCCTTCCTCCCTTCCTTCCTTCCTTCCGATGCACGGATCAAACTCTACAACTTGGAGAGAGTTATAAAGCAGGCATGTTTATTCAGCGCCGGGTGCGTGGGGGATCGGTTCTCCAAAAACACGCACACCAATAGAACATTTTACCAAAAATTTATAAGGTGCAGGTATACATATTCATAGGATTGCACAATACAGACATACATATGCATAAGGGAGGTGGGGTTATTAAAAAAAAAACCACTTGCGTTAGCATTTCAGATCTGTCTCTGGTGGTCGTTTACTTCTTCAGGGGTCTTATCTTCCTCTAGATGAACTTTAGCCATTCACCCACGCTCTCCTTTCACTTGGTGATTTCAGCAGTTTCCCGACTTCTGGCTGAATTTGTGGTGGAACTAACATTCTGTCCATCGCTAGACATATTAGTCCTTGACAAATGCCAGTTTCTTGACAAATACCACTCCCTGATAAGCTTAAGTGAGTTTCAAGGGAAACAGGATTGCTAGGAATTGTCTAGCAGACAGTTAGTCTCCTAAATCAAGCAATATTTAGCAGAGTTTTTCAATGCAGTGTTTTTCCAATTTGTTTCTGTGCATTCTGTGTACTGCAGTAGAAAGAAAAATATCTGAAGTCATGAGTAATTCATTCAATATAAAGTAACTCTTAAGAAAATCAATTTTGTGAGGTGCACTGTACTAGATAATTTAAACTCTGTATACTCTGTATATTCATAACTGAAATTTACGTGATTAGGAAGCTTTGGGCCTTGATGCTTCTGTAAACATAAGCTGAAAATAAATATTTGGTTTTAAACTTAAAAAAAAATAATATTGAGCCCTTCTACTTAAGTAATAAATGACAGAGTTATTTTGAATTGTAAGTACTTATATGTATGTGTATATATTTTTATATACATAAACACATCCATCCATCCATCTCCTCTTTCCAGATGAAACATCCATTAAACTATTACACATTAAACAATTCTAAAATACTAATTTCTGTTCTGCTTTTACAACATGTAGATGAATAGATGAAGATAAATAAGTGATTTATTTATTCATGTCATCCTGTGATTCCTACCCCTTTTATACTCAGCAATAGTTTTGTTTCCAGTTTTCAGAGTTCAGGATGAGCTCAGGTGTATCTATGATACATGTGCTTGCATACACAAAAAAATCTCTATACAATATATTAAACTGTTATAACTATTGCAGCTCAGTAAATAAACTATAGTGAAATAAAGATTGATGTTGAAATAGATAAACAAGATAAATTATTAATTTATTTAAATTATTTCTAATTAAGTAGGCACATATTCCCAGTTATAACCACTGTTTTGGAGGGATATCACAAGAAAAAGAAAGGGTTGCTGCTGTAGAAACCAGTTCAGTCTTAAGTGATGACTCTCAGATGTTAAATTTTCTAAGATTTATCTTTCTGTGTAAGACAAAATGAGTATTAAATAGCAATTTTATTCAGAAAAAAAATTGACATATAAATCTTTTAAATTTAGAAAACAAGCAAAAAAAAATCCCACACTATACTGAACAGCTCCTTAATTTTGAGCTTACAACAAAGAGGAAGGATGTATGGTTAAGCAAAATTGACCTGAAATCATTCTAGCTTCTTGTTATTCTTTAAGAATTTTTTCTTCCTTCTTCATTTTAACTATGTAAAAGGATAAAAAATAGGATACTTTGAGTTGCAGGTTGATTACTTAATTTGGCTCCACATCCTTTGAGAACAGAAGCTGTCGTAGAGAAAATCTTTGAAACCCTCTGCAGGCCAATTTTGATGCATTAAATTACGGCAAGAAGAATCAGAAAATAATTATTAATCATTAACTGTGAAAAATAAATGCAGAGAAGAATGTTAGCATGATTGCAATCGTAATGTCTTCCATTTCATTGTGATTCTGAAAGTATTTCTGAACATTTGGAAACCACAAAACAACACACTGTTCAAAGTTATGAGGAGGGGAAACTGGGTAGGAAACTTGTTTCTAAAAAAAAAGGATTGGCATGACTTTGTCTACAGGGAGATCAATGAAATAATGCACTGTATTTAAATGTTTCATCCAAGAAAAAGAGAACAATATTAATTATAGCCTTTAGCTCTTTTCATGGCAATCCTTTGGTAATTATAGTTCAAGAGAAAGAAAAGAAGTAATTTAAATATGTATTTCTTCATAAGATATCCAATTTTAATTTTTTTCTTAGAAAAGAGTGCATTCCAAAGGAGGATTTTCTGTTAAATTAGTTGTGCATTGTTTGCACAGAAGTAAATGAAATAAACTGTACAGGCATTTCTTTAGTGTATGGTATATTTGCAGCTGCATCCTTGGTGATAAATGTGCTTATTGATAATATGTTAAATGACACCAACTTTGACGGTACCTGCTGAATACCTTAAAATTATTGCTGGTGAATTTTAATGTGAATTTTTATGAGGGTTGGGTTTGGGTTTTTTTGGGGTTTTTTTTGTTTGGTTTGGTTTGGTTTGTGGTTTTTTTTTTTCCCTTCCTTTTAGTACATGGAATGCTATTTTACAATATCAACTTAAATAACGATGTAGAAACTTAAGAGTCTTTTAGGGAATATTTAGTGACATAGTAAGGAGAGAACAAAGTCTTACAGACCAAAATCAAGACAGAAATAAGAAGGTTTAAGTTAGAAAATGTATCTGAATTAATGTTAATTTGCAATTTTACATGGTGTGTCTCATCACACAGACATGTAGATGTGCTTCTTTAAAAAGATAAATGATACATGAGACTGCTAAACCCCATCAGGCACCTTGCTTACATAAAAACCCCTCTGTAATTGAGTTAAGACCTGAGAGATCTAGCTCATCAAATTCACTATATTTAGTTCTTAAATAAGAATCTTGTAATGTAGGACAAAATTGCTGGATACTCTAGTAATCTTAGGCAGCTGTTTAAACCATAAACAATTCTTTTTTAGAAATTTGCGTAGCATCACACAGAGTAGAGTGAGGGAGTGAAGCTATCTTTTGTGAGTTAACCCCAGCAGGCAACTCAGCCCCACACAGCTGGTCGCTCACTCCCCTTCCAGCAGAAAAAGGGAGAGAATCAGAAAGGTAAAAGTGAGAAAACTTGTAGGCTGAAATAAAGACAGTTTCATAGGTAAAGCATAGCTGTGTATGCAAGCAAAACAAAATAAGGAATTAATTCACTACTTCCCATCAGCAGGCAGACATTTAGCCATTTCTGGGAAAGCAGGGCTTCATCAGGTGTGATGGTTACTTAGGAAGACAAATGCCATAACTCTGAACATCCCCCTTTCCTCCTCCTTCCCCTGAGGTTTTATTGCTGAGCATGATGGGATTTCCCTTTGGTCGGTTGGAGTCAGCTTGTTCCAGCTTTCTCCCCTCTTAAGCTCTTGCATGCCCCTAGCCTTCTTGTTGGTGAGGCAACATAAAAAGCAGAAAATACCTTGATGCTGTATAAGAATTAATCAGGAGTAGCTAAAACAAGCCTAAGTTGTGGTCACAAATCCGAAACAGCACCATACGGGCTCCTGTGAACAAAATTAACTCCCAGGCAAAACCGATATTCTACTAAACCCAGCCTATTACAGCCTAAATGAGACAGAAAGCAGTCAGTGGTAGATTATCTCCTGACAGAGACACCTGTTACAGTAGTTTTAAGTTAAATCCTTCTTATGAAGAATGCAAATGCAACATAGCATCACATGAAGTTCTCCAGACGTAATTAATTGTCTAACCTAAAATAGCAGTCTAGGCTTTCACAACCAACTGCAAGAAATACGTGCTTTCAAAAGACTATTAACCTTTTCTGCTGTTGTCTCAAAAGACTACTAACCTTTTTTGTTGTTGTCCCACTTCTTTCCACACCAGGGGCCTCACACTTGTGTTTGGATACTGACCTACCTTCAAAAAAAAGGATTAATATCCTTCCATTCCATTCATTCACAGCTGATTCTTGACCTATTGTATCAAACCTGTGTTGAAAGAATTCTCCTGGCTTCCAAAGTCCATATTTGGTCCGGCTAGGACTCAAGCATATAATCTACTAGATGTGAACTCGAACCATTAGATTATTAGAATTATGCGGAATATTTATTTAAGATATGCAGTACATATGTTTGCAAGTTTGTGTTGAATGTGCCAGGAGGATTAGACGGCGTGTAAATATGAATCTTGGTTTGGTTTTGGCAACATACGTGCCTAAAGTATGCTTGAATTGAATGTAGATTATCTGGATTTATCCTGTGATACATTCGTATGCATTTTTCACATGCATTACATTTCTTGGGTTTAATTTTATGATTACATTGTAAAAAGTAAAATAATTCAGAAGTTGTTTGGTGGACAAATGTTTCTTCTTTCTTGTTTTTTTTTTTTTTTTCACTTTTCCACTTTTTTTTCCTTCTAGGAGGACGAGGAGATAAATAAGAATTATAAAAAGGAATGGATGAACAATATTTTATACTTTCATTTATTTTTCACTCAGTGAAAAGGATATTTCAAACATGTATTATTACTACTTAAAATTATTTTTATGTGAGAATAAACAATTATTTGGAAAAAAATTAAATTTTAAAAGCTTGAAAATCCACATTATTCTTTTTCTGTTGATTACTTTGAATGTCTCACTTCTTAATGTATATTTCCACTTAGTGAGCTAAAAAAAGTAATTTTCAGTGGTAAGTGAATAATAGTTTTTTTTTTTCTCACACAGTTTCTGAGGATTCTAAATGTTTGGGTTTTTTTGGTGCTGAATCAGAGTGAAAAAAGGAATTGTGAAAATGTTCAAAATATGATGATACCTTAAGGATAAAAATTAGACTGAATACATTATTTTTTTTAAATTTGTTTAAGTCTATTATTTTATTTTGATTAAGATGTATTTTAATCTTTTTACCTTCTAGGAAAATGAATTCTAAAAAACAGAATCACATTATTTTTCGTTTAAGAAAAATATAGATTTATTTTCCAACAATTAAGTAACTCAGTTTTTACAATTCTGTGGAGTTTGGAGTTGCAAAAAAAAGAAGATGGAAAAATTGACCCAAACTAACATTTTTCTGTTAGTTTCCACATGTTGCTCAAACATTTTGTTTCATGCAGATAGACTTTCTGGCCAAACATATTTCAACAGTCCTTAGAGCACTCAGAGTGTTCTAAAAATGGTATTTACTAATGAAATCATATCTAAAGTATAGATTTTTTTTTTTTTGAGGCAAAAAAGGTTTTTTTCCTAGCTTTTATAGCACCACAAGATACAGTATGAAAGTACATCCTTAAGTGAATGATTTTGTTTTACCTTAATCTGTGAGATGTTCAGGGGCTTCCTTATAGATAAGTTTTCACTTTCCCCCTGGGATTGTAGTCAATCCATTTTTCACTAGACTTGTTTATATTGTTAATGGTTCAAGGAGCATTTTGAGTAGGTAGGTAGTGAACGATGAGACAAACTTAAAAGCCTTGGAGTTCCTCTGTTCAGATAGACATTGATGGAACTCTGTTTCTGTATACTATTTTTATACTTGCAACCAAGCTTCAAAATCAGTGAACCTGAAACATGGCTTCTTACACAAGGGAGTCATGAAGATATTGCCACAAGACCTGAAGTGTCTAATGGAAACCATGAACTATTGTAAATTGAGACTGTAGAAGGAATGTGTGAGATATATGCAGTCTTTCTATTTACTGCCATTAACATGGTACAAATTTGTGTTGCAGGTTTTTATAATAGAAAAAAAAAATCAAATCTCTACTTCCTTCCCAGTTCTCAGAGAAACTCTATTAGAAGCTGCAGAAAAGGAGACTAGAGAAAAGTTAGAGTTGTTAGTTTCTCCTGCTGTCCTATTTAGAAATTTTTAAGAAAAAGAGATGCATCTTCTCTGAATCTGCCTTTAGTTTTTGCTTAACCAGTGATTTTGACTGCTATTTTTGAGTAGTAGTTCCTTATTTGGTTTCTAGTTGCTGTAAATGGTATTTATTTTCAGATACATTAAACTGTCTCTAAAATTTCCACTATTTCCTTCAAGGTATAGACATATTTTATGAAAATCCTTTAACCTCAACACTTATATCTGAGCTGATTACCCTATTTCTCTTTTTAGGTAACGGTCATAAACTGACGTGTCTAGACTATGACTCATCTTATCTGATGTAGATGCCTCTATCTACTCAGACTAATCTTGATGTAGTAGGTCATATTTCTCTCCATTGTTTATAAAAACAGCAATATGAAAATGGACATTTACGCTAATGTAGACATCTACATGTGGTCAAAGAAATTCTTATTCTGTATTATTTGGAAACAGACAATTGTCTTCTGCATTTCACTTTTCAAGCACTCAGAAGTGAATACATTCTGGCAAGAGTTTTATATTAGAAAATATTCTTCAAAAAATATTAAGTACAGTTATTTGCCTAAAAGCGATTATTCAAAGAGTTTTTGTTCATCAGGATATATTAGACAGTCCTGTACAGTTGTGTATGCAATAATGTAGGCAAAGTATTGGGAAAGTTAGTTCCTGGATTGTGGTTCCAATGTTGGAATTCAGACTCTATCACATACTGTAGGAAAAAAAAAATATTTCACTTGGGCTAGGCTAGGATGTTATTCATAATCTCACTACTATCTCTCATCTACTACTGAACTGAAGAAAAAACATTTTACCTGTTTGCACAACTGTACTCTTGAGATTTCCCATCCATAGTTGATATAGCCTTGAGTTATTTATTCCTTCTGGTAAACTACCTCTTTTTGGAATAACTAAGAAAAAAAAAGTATCTGAATGTATACCTTTTCAGTATGAAAATAAATTGTTAAAAGATATTATTTTATAAAGAGGATTATACTTTCAGTGATATACGTGTATTGTGAAAAAAAGACTGACTACGACAGGATGAACAAGAAGAAATCATAGAATCATAGAATAGCTAGAGGTGGAAGGGAACTTCAAAGGTCATCTAGTCCAACCTCACCCCTGCAAGGAGCAGGGACATCTCCAACTAGATTAGGTTGCTCAGAGCCTTACCCAACCTGGCCTTGAATGTTGCCAGGGATGGGGGGCATCCATCACTTCTCTGGGCAACCTGTTCCAGTGTTCCACCACCCTCATTCTAAAACAATTTTTTTTTCCTTACATCCACTCTGAATGTACCTCCCTCTATTTTGAAAGCAATACCCCTTGTCCTGTCACAACAGGCACAGCTAAAAAGTTTCTCCCCATTTTTCTTATAAGCCCCCTTTAGGCACTGAAAGACTGCTCTTAGGTCTCCCTGGAACCTTCTCTTCTCCAGGCTAACAGTCCCAACTGTCTCAGCCTTTCTTCATAGGAGTGGTGTTTCATCCTTCTGGTCATCTTCATGGCCCTCATCTGGACTCACTCCAACAGGTCCAAGTCTTCCTTATGTTGGAGGCTCCAGAACAGTACTCTGGGTGGGGTCTCATGAGAGCGGAATAGAGATGGAGAACCACCTCACCTGACCTGGCCACACTTCTTTTGATGCAGCCGGGGATGCGATTGGCTTTCTGGGCTGCAAGCGCACAGTGCCAGCTCATGCGGAGCTTCTCATCCACCAGCACTCTCAAGTTCTTCTCCTTAGGGCTGCTCTCAATCCATTCCTCACCCAGCCTGTACTGATGCTTAGGATTGTCCCGACCCACATGCAGGATCTTGCACTTGGCCTTGTTAAAATTCCTGAGGTTCTCATGGGCCCACCTCTCCAGTGTGTGAAACGATAAAGGAGAAATTAAGAACTAATTCAGAAATTTATTTTTATTCATCAGTATTTCACTATTATTTAAATAGTTTTTTACAGGGCAGCAGCTAAGGAATAAGAAACTGTAAAAAATCTTCTGGATTTACTTATGTTGCATTTTTTGTAGGCTTATTTGAAGGTCTCAACTTGAGTATAAACTGACTACAAAGAATATGTAAAAAAACCCAGAAAATAAGTTTAATACTAAAGGAAGCAACATATAATATTCTAGTCTATTTTTATTTCTTAATTGTTAAGTGGAACAATATGTTAAACACTTCTTTTTGTACTATAGACATGCTGCAACTCAAATGAAAATACCACGTACAGCAAACTAACAATAATGCTTTATAAATAATCTCAATCATTTTAACTGTAGTTATTTAGTGTTTGTTTGGTATTTGGAAAGGCTACGTGTAAACAAGTTTATCTCAGTAAAACAAGCAAACAAGAAAATAAAACCCCATTTTTTTGCTGAAAATGTCATTGCACTGGAACCAGCATAATGAGTTTATGTGATTTTATTTATTATTGCTATCCCCAAGATGTCGCCTCTCATTTCCAAGCAGTTCCTGGAACATTACAGATAGCATTAAGATGCATTTAAACTTTTGCCAAATGCCAGAGACATGGCTCAATGCACTGTGGAAAAGTACTGTGAAAGTCGGATGGCTTTGGTTACTGGTTTTCTAGTATTGCTGTGTATCTAATGTGTCATAGTGTAAGAACAGCTAGCAGTTTAGAAATAAAATATAGTTAAACAGGACTAGTCTGGCCCCATGTTATCAAAATGGTAGCTTCCATGATAAAATATAAGGATATTCTTGATTATCTAGTCCCCAGATTTTATTTTAGTAAAAAATTTAGTTGCTTGCATTGACTTTTCTTTTTTTCTTTTTTATTTTTCCTGGACAGATGGAAACTAGTTATTATATATTTGGGGTTTTGATTGCTTTCATCTGTGACTATTTGCTCTGTAACCTTGACTACTTTTTTTCTAATAATTCTACATTGTACATTGTGATGGTATGTGGATATAATCTTAAAACAGAAACACACTTTTCTATGATGCTTGTTTGTTCTATATTAAGTCAGAAACCTACATTTAACTTCTGCCACAGACATTGCTTCTGGTCATGATTAATAAATCAGCAATACAAGATGGACCACAAGGCCCAATGCTCATATGCCAGAAATGGACAATAGAAATGGTAACTTTTGTTTTTCATTTCGGTAGAATTTCAATAATTTATTCAATAGTTTCACAGGCTAAAGCCAACCTGAAAGCTATTATGTGCGAGACCTCAGCAACATCTGTTCAGCTGTAGCAAACCTGACTAATGCTAATCTAATGATCTAGAAAAACAAGGAGATAAATGTGAACCTTGTTACATAGTTATTACTAGCTACACAATTTTGAAACAGATTTGTCGTTCAAGACCAGAAGGTGACAGAAATCCTGGTAACAAATTCTAATTGGTCTTGGATGCAGAGAAAGTGAAAAAAAAAAAGGCCTGAGACTACATTCCTAATGAAGCCACTGGCAGTTTATGCTAAAAATCTAGAAAGTAATAAATAGTGAAAGCAACAGCCTTTTAGGTGCAAAACAAGCACCGATGCTTCTGTCCATCTGACACTATGGAGGGCTGTGCCTGGGCTGGAACTGCTACATGTGGAATTTGGGAGCCCAGGCAGGATGCAGTCAAAGCATGCATCCCATTTCACTGGGTTCATGGACCCAAAAGGCAAGACTGGTGTCAATCTGAAACATATCTCTGTTGTACAATAGAAACTTTAGACTAGAAATTGTTATCCATCTCCTATACCTGCTTAGTAAATGGATTTTACAGTATATGTCATTGGATGGTGTGCTTTTCTTCTTGTAGCCACCACACCTTTAATTACCTAGGACAAGCTTTTTCATAGTACCTTCTCTTCTTTATTCTTAGCAATTATTAATTATTTGTATAATCAATCCAGATCTCAAAGTTTTGAAATATCATTTTATGCAGTTTAGTTTGCTTCCAAACTCATGGAAGCAGGAAGCTTCCACTGAATGCCTGAGTCTGAAGGATTCCCAGGAACCCAGAGGCCAGTGATGAATGCATGCTAAAGATTCAGCTCCTATTTCATCCCACCTGTGCAACTTACAAGTTGTGACTGCTAGAACCGCTAGAACCACAGGAATTTCATCCTCTTTTATCCTTCTTTCCTTATATGTTTCTATTTCCTGTGATATCCTGACTGGCATGCAGTTTATAGGACTGTGGGGCCAAACCTACCAATTTTGTGTTGCGTAACTAAGAATTGTTGTGTTTTTTTCCAGAAGAAATAACAGGTGACAGAAGATGGCAAACAATGATAAATTTTTACATAAGTGGGATGATATATAAAACGCTATACAAATGAAACTTTCTGAAAGCAAAGATGTTATTGGAAACACCTGATATTTCTTTTCACCTTGAGGAACAGCTATTCAGCAAAAAAAAAAAAAAAAAAAAAAAAGAGAGAAAAAAAAAAAGCTCCAGGTATGAAAAATAATAGAAGCAAGGACTTAGAAATTTCACATATATTTTTCCTGCAGCTTTGTGAAAAGCAGATATGCTTTCTCTCTGCCTCTTTTAAATTCTGGGGGTTTTTTTGACATGATTTCCTAAGTACTGAACAGGAGAGAAGATTTTTATTTCAAGATCGTGAGTTTCATTCAGTTCTAAGTTTCAAAAACAAAGCAAACAAGTTTTAAATTACTTTAGAATATTTTGACATTTAAAATGTAAATACTTAACTAAATGATTTTGCATATGAAACTTTTACTACGCAAGTTTCTCCCATTTAAATGGCATGTGGGAGTTTTCATCTTGTCATAGGAAGGTAGTAAGACACCTCCTTTCCAATTTGCTTTCTCTTTTAGACATTTAACATCTCTCTTTTGCTTCACCATGAAAAAGAAATAACTCATCAACTTTAGGAAAAATTTAATTTGAAACAGAAGAGAAAAAAAGTATTATTTTTTCTAAATTTATATTTTAGAAATATCATAACTAATGTTTTAATTTTTATATAAAGAAACTTATTTTTCATTTATTGAAGCAGTTATTAAATTATCTTATTGGAGATAATATACAATGATTTTTTATATCTTTACTGTATTTAAGATTTAGCTAAGGAAGAGAAAAATCAGGTTTTTATTTTCTAAGAATCCAGAAAAACTCTGAAAGTCCAATGGTTAGATGAAACACATTAGTATATTAGAGTATGTTCACTATTTCCTTGATGTACTACCATTTTTGTTTGTGCTGTACACACATATATATACACACATTATATATATACTAAATCATTAAACTGTCTCACTCTTTTCTACTTTAAAGCACTTTAATGAGTAGAAAAGAAAGCTTTAGGATTGAAAGCCCAGGCATGAACAAGAAGAACACAACATTTGCTCTATATCCCAGACTACCTTGCCGATATAACAACAATTAATGTTTGATTCTGAACAAAATCAAAAGGGAGGTAACTGCATAAAAACACATCTATTGCCCCAGCGTAGATGGCAAAATGGCATATCAGGTTGTGAATCAAAGACAAAATCCTACACAGTGTCAGTGATTCTTTTATGAAGCAGCCAGTGAATAATCCTTTCAATGAAATAGTGTCTGATTTGATATACTGTACTAATAAGGAGACCTAATTTAAAGTCATTAAACGGAGCCACCATTTTGTAACACTGATCAATATGTACAAAAACATTTAACATGCTCACAGCAATAAAAAAGCTAAAATATCCACATAATTTGCATTAAGTTTCAAAAACTTCTTTATCTAAAAATGAAGGAACTTTTAAAAGCACTAAAAAGTACAAAGGAGCAGTTAAGTGAATCAAGTCCTTATAGATGTCGTGGACACTACTGAAAGATACCATAGTGGAAGTGATGTGCTGGTACACACTGTATGTCAGGAAAGCCTAAGGAAAGTTTAAAAGCAAGTGTAAACAGCTAAAGAACAAAAACATTTGCTACAGCACTGAAGTTTTAATTACAAAAAGATGAAGGTGCAGTAAATTAATAGCAAGGATTATAAACACTTTCAGCTTAAACTAAAACATATACACTAGGCAGTTCAGCTATTGACATTATCAAAGGCGTCTTCACACAGAGATGCTGTGAGTGAAGACATGATGATTTTGGCAGCAGAGTCTGCAGCCACTGGAGCGTGCAAAGAGCTGGCAGATTCATGTCCCAGAGCCAGTGACAGGAGAGAAGGGTTCACGGATGAAAGAGGGCTACAGTAGCAGATGATACCATGGGCTGGAGGTTTCAAGCACTTTTTCCCTATAATATTTGTGCCCCCAAAAAAACCAAATATGGACACAGAGAAGCAGAAAGAAAAGAAAACCCCATAGCTGTGAGGAGGAAATATGCACCCATTAATTTTCTACCTTTATCTAATAAGCAGGAGGTTGGAAGGGCAGGAAAGAAAAGAAGAGGAGGAAAGCTATGATCTTACAAGGCAGTAGAAATATGGGCAAGTTCGCTCCGCCCCACTCCTTCTCAAAATACACCTTCACATGTGGGTAGAAAATGCAGAGAATTCCAGAGATATCTCTTCAGCACCAAGTTTAAACCATATTGAACCAAGCTGTCTAGAGTATATTTTCTATTCCTGTTACTGCCTCTTTGACTTAATTTCTTCCCTGACTTGAATTTACCTTACAGAATGAAACTTCAAGATTTTTTTTTAAAGATCTGAAGAATATTTGGTTGTTCTCAGTTTTCACAGGTATAATTACAACGTAGTTTACAAATAAACATAGTTTTGATGTACAGTAGCTGCTTTTTTTTTCCCTTAAGTATCCCAAGGCATGAAACCAGTCCTTTATAGATAAAAAAGAATTTAGAAATCTAATGCAAGTAGTTTTAATATCTTAGCTTTTGCCATAAGCTTTGCTATTTAACCATGCAAATTGACTGTTTCTGCACATGGCAACTATATTGTGTATTTTTCCCTCTTGGATAATATACTTTCTCCTACTTCAAAGAATCCTAAAATAATTGGACTTGGGTTATACGTAGGAACCCAGGCTAAAATTAATTGAAATTGATGTTAATTGTATTATTTTCTTAATTGCTGCAAATGTGGGTCAACGTTGCCGTGTACTTCACATACATTTTAATAGAACTGTGAATTCTAAGATATTTTTAGATTAGCTTCAAGCATTAAGTTCTTAAAAAATTAAATTATTGGATCCCATATCTGATGTCTCACCAGTGACAGCAGATTCTGAGTGGCCTTTTGTGACTGGATATTCACTTTGGGAGTGTACAAGACATTGTATGGCTCGCTGTTCGAATGCGGGAACTCAAAGTACATTTTCTAACAGACTTAACTAGCTTTATAAGGAGAATAGTGTTAGACATATAGAAACAGACAGCATGGTTCAGTTGTTAGCATAAAGGTGTCTAGTGTAATTTCCTTAGGGTGCTCTGTGATATCCAGTTGCTGGTGTAGAAGCTCAGAGATCGCTCTTAAGTCCTGTGTCACACCTCTCAGCTCTGTGTGAAAGCTGCCATTGCCTTAAGGTATCTGAAACGGCATCTGTGTCTAATAGAGATAAGAAGTTGTAAAAGAAATTTCAATTACTCCATGTAATGTCAGTAAATGTTCATGTAAGAGAAAAGCAATAAATTAGATGTCATCAATAACTGCTTCTTGGAAAAATAATCACAGAACCACAAGAAGAGATTTTTTTTTTTACCCTAACTATGCATAAGGCTGAGATATAGTGCCATAAAAAAAATAATGTGCAACAAGGTCAATAGAGAAAGATAAAGAAAAAAAAATGGTGTCGTTATTTTAAAGGAAACTGAAAAAAAAAGTGTTGAAAAGATTAAAATATTTACATGGGGCATGAATGTTTTTCAAAAATTTTTTTTTCAGAAAAAAATATTTTAAAATAAATATTTATTATGAATAATGTGAAGTTTTGCCCAAGAATGAATTTGAAGTAGATGAATCAAAAAACAATAGAGTAAATCAAGAAAAAAAATCATTAAAGGTTAATTACCACAGAAAGATGGCCATCAAAAAAAAAAAACAACATGTTTCAAAAAGAAAAATATGTATTCAAATAAAGATAACATGAACTCTAGCATTGTAAATGTCTGTCTTCAGCAATGTATGTTCTATTACCTAATTTACACTTCATATATGTACCTCAGTAAAGCAGAGGTTAAAAGATTTTGAGAAATATCATGTCAAAACTGCTGATAATTTGTATGAGAAGGAAGAAAACTCAAGGATTCCATACTGCTAAAAAATTACAAAGGTGCAAAAAGAATTTTAAAAGGGCGGTCCCATTACAAGACAGTGTTCAAAGAATTCATATATGAAATTGTGGAGGTACTAATTCATATAAAAATTATCACTTCAGTTGGCTTAAGTAGCAGAAGTAGAAGAAATCAGTAAATTTATTAATATTTTTAAAGGATTCCAGAGATGATATAAGGTACAGATTGTGACTCTAACTTACAGAAAAGTTTGTAAAGAATATGCTTTGTACATATTCTTTAGTTGTACATATGCTTTGGCTGTAAAAGAAGAGGCTGGGGTTGTTGAGCCTGGAGAAGGCTGAGGGGTATCAATGTGTATAAATATCTGATAGGAAGGTATAAAGAAGACAGAACCAGATTCTTCTTGGAGGTAATCAGTCACAGGACAAGAGGCAATGGGCACAACCTGAAACTAGGGAAGTTTGGTTTCAATATAAGAAAACTATTTCTGTCAGTGTAGTCAAACACTGGAACGAAGGTAGGAATTAGTTGTTAGTCTGCAATTCTTAACAACACAGTCAGAATGCCACATTTATTTTTCTGCCCCACTATGCTAATGCTAGCTTTTTTAGTCAAAATTAATAAAGAAAAAGGTCATTAATAATTCCCTAGAATTGTCGTGCTTGAAAAGTGACTAATATCTATGCCCTCTTTTTTATGCTTTTCTGGCTCATCCATGCTCCTCTGGGCCCTAAGACTGATTCCATCTCTCTGAAGCAGATATCGTGGGGTGTCACAGTGAGTTGTCAAGATCCAGAGTTCTCCATAGGAGGGAAGTGTGATGTTCCTTTAAAGTCTGAAAGCTGCATTGTAGCCTCCCAAGCCTTTACCACCCATTATTATGCAGCGACTTTCTCATTGGGTTTCTTATGACTTTACTGTACATGGTATTCACAGAGTTTCAGCTATAGCACGGTAGGGGCGATAGTCACTTGACGACTAGGGAACAGCTAAAATGAGGTCAGGCCAAGGCAAACCCTGACAAGCCCGTAGACCCAGCACTGTCTTGTAAGTCTGTGGTCCTTTATTATTAATGGCAGAAATCATATTTACTGGTTACATGCTTCAGCCTGTTTCTTACTCTTTTTCCCTAAACATTCAGTACTGCTATAGGTGGAACTTAGATCTTATGCTCTTAAGATGCTTGCTTTGTTGAGGAAAGAAAGGTCTTGTACAAGGTGATAGTGTGCTTGGGGCTTGTGCAACTTATCCCTCAGGATTGCCCTCCAGAAGAGAGAGTTTTCTAAGCAGAAGGATCTTAAAAACTACTTACTTAAGAGGCACAAAGGTCAAACCGAGGCTTGAAGCAAATCAACAGACACAGTCTAAATAGCAGATTGATCTTTTTTACCAACTGTGTGTGCCCGAGATTTGAAAGGGTCTGCCCTTCCCCTTGCTCTGATTATTCTTGCTATTCTCCTTTTCAAATCCAGTCTGGTATCTTGGATTCTACTTTACAAGATAAAAACCGATACAGTTAAAGCAACAAGGCTTGTGATATGAAGACTGGAGGTGGTATTTTTATACAGCCTAACATGGGAAAGTTGTGCAGAAAAGTTAGTGCCCACTGCTGTATTTGGCATTATGAGTTCCTTTAGGGGATTTTGTTTTTAGTGTTTATCATCAATGGTTTAAAAACAAAGAGGAGACTTCTTGGGGTTATTTTTTCAGAAGCTTAATAGTCCTGAGTTTTATCTAAAGAATTTGAGAGTCAAAATCAGCCATAAAGAGTGAGTTCTTCAGAAGAGATCAGGGTGTTAGTGTATAAGCAGTTCCAGAAACCAAAACTTGATTTCTCTACAATGAAACAGATTAAAATTGTTGTCTTTAAGATATTTAAGAAATAAAAAAAAAAAAGTGACATTACATTTAGATCTGAAATAATTTCCTTTGTTTTATTGTTTTGATTTTTTTCCTCTCTTTTCATTGTTATTTTTCCTTTCTGTTTTATTTACTATTTCTTGCTAAGTAGTAGTTTCATATGTCTAGACACTACTTCTGTTGAAGTGGATCTGAAAGCTATGACAAAGTTGAGGAAAAGTCAATGTTATACTGTTGTGAAAAAAAAATGAAATATCTTTTTCCTGTCTTAAAAAATGTGTAGCCTGTAAGATGGAGAACGTAAATTTTCTACTCTGCACTCTTTAGACATCAGATGAACTAGATCTGGGCACTGCCTATCTGGGAAGATGAAGGCTAATTCAAGAAAATGCATATCAGAAAAACAAGAACGGTTAGAGATCAGGTCAATATGACATCAAATTTAGGACAGTTTACACTAAGGGGATAGGCTAATATTCAAATATATAAAAACTCTTTTAAAAGAGAAGCCAACAATTGGCTTCCTATATGTAAAATAAGGAATAAATAAATAGATCTAAATTGCAGCAAAGAAAACTCAGAACAGATATTAGGAAAAGCTTCACTGTGATATGAACATTAGCATAGCTTACCTGGGCTGCTCCTTACCTCAGCTGCACAGCAGGTATGCTGTGTCTGCTTTTGTACCTTCCTGAACTTGACCTTGCCTTGCTTTCCTGGCTTGCGGTACAATCTGCCTTTTCATTAGACTTACATGGCAGTCTGTTAGCTAAACCTGGTTACCCTCACTAGTAACACTGATCTACACTGCCCTTCTTGTTTGGGTGCTGTGGTCTATACATTTGTTGGAGGTGGTTCATTGTCATGCTTGCCTTGCTGTCACCCCCAGTTTATGTCCCCTTACAGCGCAGTTCAAATCTGACATCTGCGTTGCAGGAAATCCTTAACAACAAGCTGGAAAACTTTTGCAGAAATGACACAGATCTAGTTGAGCTTGTTTCTGGGCAGGAAGATAGGTTACAGAAACCCTCTTAAAGCCATCTGGTTTTGTATTTGTGATTATGGTACAGGTCATTCATAAAATAGTTTCTGTATGTGCTTCATGTTTTTACTATTTACAAGTATTTAATGTGATTACATTTCAGATTCTTAAAGGATTTACTTTTTTAATTGCTGCAATCAATACAATGCCTATTATACATCTCAAAGAGTTTGCATTTGATTTTTCTTTTGTATTTTATACAGATATGTATTGCCAGCTAAAGAATCAGGTCCTCCTATGTTCCAAAAAATTGTAACATTTACTGTCAGGGAGAGGAAAAAGAAAGGATTAAAGAACAACTGTGTATGCCAGGCATCCAACAGTGAAACTCTCTGAGGAGTTAACATTACACAAGATACTCCTATTCTAACAAGTTGCTTTATGTTCATGCTCTGTAGAATAAGGTATTAGAGAGATAAAGGAATATATTTCTTTTTTTTTTGGTGCAGCTTTTAAAAAATACAAAGTCATCACATCCCATTGCTACACTGCACAGTAATTGATCTAAGATAAGATAAAAGAAGGACTTGCTAGCATTATGTGGGAAAAAAAAAAGAATCATCTTTGCAGTGTAACTCTAAGTGTTCTTGTCTAGATGGCCAAGGCAAAAGTTAATGGGAAGAAGTTTTAAAAACAACTCAGAAACCGAGAGTCATGTGATTGCTCTAATGACTCCACCATGATGTCTATTTACTTTAGTCACTAGAAAAATAGTAAGATCATAAGCAGAGAAAACATTCTCAGTCTATTCACGTGTTTCCTAGTGTGACCCAGATACTATTTCACATTATCTGGTGCCTTATAAATGCTCAATGGCTCTTTGTTGACTGTAATTATGTCCTGAGTACTAGCAGAAACTGTCAGACTTAGGAGCAACATTGAAAACCAGCACTGAGTATTTTTTTTTAATGTTTCAATAACTGTATCTTATGATCATGCAACTGAAAAATATCTAAGTTCCTTTCCTAAAACTTGTAAGTATACTGAAAAAAACCCTATTTTTATGTATCTGGTTTCTGTATTTGTAGATAGATATTTGTATGTAATTGCTACTATAGACACTTCATGGGTCTATCTGACAGTAACATTTCTCCCTCTGATTGAGTACTTCATGTTTTTTATGAAAAATGTTTTCTTTCTCCTCCATTTCCTACATTTGAAGTTTATATTTTAGTTACATTTTTCAGTATCTTCAAGGGTGGAGAATGATAGCATTTCTGGGCAACCTGTTCCAGTGCTGCGACGGTGCCAAAAAAAAATAAAAATCTCTGCAGTTAATCTGATTTTCCCTTGTTGCAACCTGTGTCCATTACCTCTCATTCTATCCCTATATACCTCTGAGAAGGGTATGGCTCCATATTCTGTATACTGTGCTGTTAAATACTTGAAGACCACAGTACAATCTCCCTTTAGTTAACTCCTACTAAATCTAAACTCAGTTTTTCATCTTCTTTTCACATAGTGTAGTGAGCTGTGGCAAACAGGACAATGGATACAAGAGCAGAATGTGATAAGCCCTGGTACAGTCTGTGGATCAACAAGTTACAGGAGAACAATACATGAAACCGTGAGAAAGGTGCACTGTGCTATCACCATGGGCTGTTCGGATTAGCGATTGTTGCAGGCAACTCTTAAGGAAAGTTAAGAGTGTCCAGTTCCTTCAGCCACCCTTGCAAAGGACCATCCTGCTCAGCTGCTGGAGCTCATCCCAGTGCTCTGGGGACTTGGATTCTCTGCCCAACATGAGGGACATGGCTGCTGCTTCTGCCTTTGCAGGTTCAACCAGCAGCAAAGCTGAGCACGTGTCACAGAGACACATATACACACACACAGAGGACATGGACACAGCCAGTCGCACAGATGGCCACGAACAAGGCACTGCTTCCAATAGCACCCACATTGAGGTTTCACAGGAGGCACAGAGAGCCATGTTCCCTCCTTTTTTTTTGGGGCTGACAGAGGCAGAAGGTCATTGGTGCAACACATAACCCGCACTCTCCAGGTTCACAAGCCAACACATATTCACTGAGCCTCCAAGCACCAGCACAGCCCCTCTGCCCAGTCAGCACCTCTCTCCAGATCCCAGCCCTGCTTACCCTCCCCGCAGGTTCCCAACTTGCTGGCTGGTCCAGCTGGGTGCTCGCTGCAACACACACATCCCACAGGTACTCCACACTCACAGGTCCCGCTCAAATACCAGCACAGATCCTTTGCCCACCTGATACTTTGACTCAGACCCAAGATGATCAGATGCAGAACCCAGACAGACAAGTGTAACGACTGGGCCTGTTTTACATGACTGATCCCTTTTATAATTTTCTGTCCATTTCCCCACCTTGTTCCTCCCTGCTCCCTCTTCCCTTACCTCCTTAGCATTTGTCCCTCAGGTTTTTGTTCCTGTACATTCTTGTTTATGACCTCCTCCTAGAATCATAGAAGAATAATAGAATTGTTGGTTTGGAAGGGATCTTTAAAGGTAATCTAGACCAACTTCTCTGCAAGGAGCAGGGATACCTTCAACTAGATCAGGTTGCTCAGAGCCTCATCCAGCCTGGCCTTGAATGTTTCCAGGGCTGGGGCATCTACCACCTCTTCGAGCAACCTGTTCCAGTGTTACACCACCCTCATTGTAAAACATTTTTTTTCCTTACATCCAGTCTGACTCTACTCTCTTTTAGTTTGAAACCATTACCCCTCATCCTATCACAACAGGCCTGCTAAAAAGTTACTCCCCATCTTTCTTATAAACACACTTTAGGTACTGGAAGACCACAGAGGTCTCCCCAGAGCCTTCTCTTCTCCAGACTGAACAGCCCCAACTCTCTCAGCCTGTCTTCACAGAAGAGGTGCTCCAGCCCTCTGGTCATCTTTGTGGCCCTCCTCTGGAGGGTCAACAAATCTATGTCCTTCTTATGTCGAGGTCTCCGGAGCTGCATGCAGTACTCCAGGTGGGGTCTCACAAGAGAGCAATAGAGCAGAATCACCTCCTTCAACATTCTGGCGACACTCCTTTTGATGCAGCCCAGGATATGATTGGCTTTCTGGGCTGCAAGTGCACATTGCCAGCTCATGTTGACCTTCTCATCAGCCAGCACTTCCAAGTCCTTCTCCTCAGGGCTACTCTCAATCCATTCTCCCCCCAGCCTGTATTTGTGCTTAGGATCACCCTGACCCAGGTGCAGGACATTGCACTTGGCCTTGTTGAACTTCATGATGTTCTCACAAGCTCACCTCTCCAGCCTGTCGAGGTCCCTCTGGATGGCATCCTTTCCCTCCAGGGGAACACCTCCAGGTGTTGACCGCACCACACAGCTTGGTGTCTTTGGCAAAAGTTGCTGAGGGTGCACTGTATCTCACTGTCCATGTTGCTGACAAAGATGTCAAACAGGGCCGGTCCCAATATTGACCCCTGAGGAGCACCACTGGTCACCAATGTCCGCTTGGACATCAAGCCTTTCGTCACAACTCTTTGAGTGCAAACATTCAGCCAATTCCTTTTCCACTGAGTGATTCATCCATCAAATCCATGTGTCTCCAGTTTAGAGACAAGGATGTCATGTGGGACAGTGATAAATGCTTTGCACATAAGTCCAGGTAGATGATGGCACTTAATCATCCCTTGTCCACTGATGCTGTAACCCCATCATAGAAGGCTACCAAATTTATCAGGCATGATTTGCCCTTAGTGAAGCTGTGTTGGCTGTCACCAATCATATCCTTATATTCCATGTGTCTTAGCATGGTTTCCAGGAGAATTTATTCCATGACCTTTCCAGGAAAAGAGGTAAGATTGACTTTTTTTTTTTTTTTTGTGTCTCCCTCCCCTCTCCCTTAAGTTATTGAAAAGGCCCTTGACTAGATATCCTCCTTATAGGAGCAGACAGTCTGCTTTCACCTACCCTTACAGTATCTAGCTGTGAAGACCCACAGCAGTAGAGACTGGGGGAATACTGTTAAGCAGACATCCAAATTGTATAGTGCCATGTCACTGGATCGATAACTATGATGGGTCTCCATTGACATGTATGCATTAATTATGGGAGAAGCTTTTCCCTGACAGCCCGTCTTTTGCTTTCTCTGCTTAATAATTTGAACTCAGAAGTGTTGCTTTTCCCTTCAGTGACGTGTCCTGTACTCCAACACTCCAATCATCCTTCATAGCCCTCTGCTTTACTCAATTCCAGCATGTCAAAATCTACCTTGTACTGCATATCCAGGAGTGCTGGAGCCAGCACTCCAACTGCCAACCAGTGGCAGCTGTCTTCAGTCTTACAGGTGACTTGCTTTCTTTACTGCAAGGGCATGATGGCTCATGTTTAGCTTTCTCTCATCTACATCCCTATGCCTTTTCCAGCAGCCTGCTTTCTACTTAACAGGAGCCTAGTCTACACAGTTGCACTGGAGTTATTCTGCCCAAGTGCAAGACTTTGCATTTGCCCTTATAGAATTTAATGAAATATCTCCAGCCTGTTGAGGTCCCTCTAGGTAGCAGCTCTTCTCATCACATCAGCTGCTCCCTACAACTGGTTATTGTCTGTGGACTTGTTGAGGTTTTCTGTCCCATATTGTAGGTCTTTAATGATGTTAAATAGTCAACAGAGCTTATTTTCTCTTCCTAGAAGGCTATCAAATGGGCCAGGCATGATTTGGCCTTGCAACTTCCTTATCAGCTATTCCTAATCACCTTCTTGTCCTTTGTGTAACTCAACATGGCTTGCAGAGGGATCTGGCAGACTGATGAGCTTCTAGTTCTCTATGTTTTTCTTCTTACCCTTCTTAAAGAAAAGAGTGGAGACTTGTCTTTCTAAATACTTATCTGTTCCTACTTAAAATAATGTAAAGGCAAACTACTGCAGTTGCCATGAACAGCTATGGGACAATTTCTGTACAATATCCTCCCTACAATAGTGAACATGATTTGTAGGAGCAAAAAATAATACAGCTTCTCTAAGATTACATATTTCATGATGTTGCTTTTCGTTTATGAAAACTGTAACAACTTCAAAAACTTGTCATTGTTTTTGTAGTTTTCTCTCATCATTAGCAGGTGGAATACTCTGTGTCTGTATAGCCACATGACTTCTCCAGTACACATGGGGAGGGACATCTGTCCACAGCTCTTGTTTTGGGATGACATTGGTTTCAGTCTTTTTTTTTAACTCCATGTTATCAATAATCAACACTACCTCTGCTCACATTAGCATCCGCAAGAGCATAACAAACTTCACATTTTTTTGCAGAGTGCTATTGTATTCCTGACAGAAAAAAATTACAATAAACCATAATCAGCAAAGAGACTGCTTGGAATTCATACTAATGACAATCCAAAGCCAACTGAACTTAGTTAAAATTTTATCATTGAGTTCTCATATCACTGAGTAACAGTAACAGAACAGTAACAGTAACTCAAACAGTAACAGAATTTGTCAGTTTGAATCCTGAAGTATAACTCTTTGAATTTATACTGGTACATCTGAAATGTTATTAACCTTTACCAGTCTAGCTGATGCTTGGTGGTGTCTGTCCAGTAGTTCACATAGCACTGTGTTTAATTATAATTATCAATTTTGATGACAGTATGAAATGCTTCTTTCTCTCTCTCCTGCCCAAAAAAAAAAAACCAACAACAAAAAAAAACAAAAAAAAAAACCCTAACAAAAAATTGGCAGGTAAACTACACATGGATTTAAAATCTAAGAAATACAAAGTAAAGAGAAATGTTCCAGCTTAAGGATTACTGTGAGCCTGACCCTATATTAGTTTTACGTTGCAAATCACATTAGGAGAACACTTAATTCAGAACAAATACATAAAATTAATGAAGTCCAGCACTCATTAATCCTATTAGAAAGAAGTGGTTTAGGAAGCACTTTAAGATTTTCTGTTTCTTTTAAATCCTTAGTAAACTTTAATATTCATTTTTATGTGCAGTACAAAGCCTCAATTTGTCTGTGGATATATATTCTTGTGCCTGTGCGTCTGCCTGATTACTAAAAGTAATTGACAGTTCTCATCACTTTGGAGCCTGAATAGAATGACTCCAGAGCATCCTCCTTCATAAAAGTTTCAGTAATTTTTCCTTATTATTAATATTATTGTTGTTATTACTGTTATACACAAAGCTGGGGGACAGTAAAATGATATTTTTTGAATATGCAGCGTGTAAAGGTAGGGGCTGATAATATTTCTAGCCGTATTACTCATTTCCAGGTGAGTCCATCCTGCAAGCACCAAGCTGCTAATGCAGAGAGTGATTCTGTCATCTGTATCAAATATGCACAGGGCACAAACTTTAACTTCTGTTAAAGTTTAATTTACTCCTGTCAAGCTTTATGCACTGGCAAGGCAAGCAAGGCAGGCAAGGCAGGCAAACAAGCAGAGTTAGTAGAAAGAGGTCCAATAACTGGGACTATCCTAGACTCAATTCTGTGAAGAAAATAAAAAAAAAAAAAAATGAAGAGAGGTAAAGAATAGTGCTATACCTTTGAACATAGGTCCAGGGCTTACAGAGTCCCCCAGTGTAGTGTAAAGTGCTTTTTTCTTCTGGGCCTTCCCAGATTCTCCATAGAAAAAGCTGAACATCTTGTCTGAATTTTTTACAATGACAGTTGTAGAACACTGGAACAGGTTGCTCAGAGAGGTGGTTGATGCCCCATTCCTAGAAATGTTCAAGGCCAGGTTGGATGAGGCTCTGAGCAACCTGATTTAGTTGGGTATACCCTGCTCCTTGCTGGGGGGGGTGTTGGACTAGATGACCTTTGATGTCCCTTCCAACCCTAACCATTCTTCGATTCTATGATTCTATGAATCTCAGATTACTCTTGGAAATATTTCTGCCAGCATGGTGTACATCATTAAACGATCTCATCTTGGCCATGAATAAAAGTCAAACTCTGAATCCTAAAAAAAAAAAAAATAAAAAATAAAAATTTAGAGGTTTTGACAATTACATTTTTTTCTGATTTTAGTTTTCCAACTTAAAGTCTTGTGTCTGTCCTTCACAAATCAACAAAGCAGGGACATACATCCTTCAAAAAAAAAGAAAAGAGTCTCAATCTATTGTACTATGATAAAAAAAATGTCACCATTAAGACTTTATGACTTTTAATTTCAGACTATTTTTAGGACTTCTAAAGGTGGAAAATATTTTCCTGCCACAATATAACAAATGACCCCCTCATGAAATTTGTTTATTGACATTGTTAGTATTAATCTGAGATTTAGTTTACAACTTTTAGGGTATTTTATAATGTTTTTAGTTGCTTTTTTTTTTATTTACAACATATTTAGTTTTTTTAGTTTTTGCAGCTTTAAAAGTTTACAGCTTTTAAAGCCTCTAAAATGGTGAACAGTGTATTATTTTTTACTATTTTATAACCCAAAACTGGGCTAATGTAATTATTCTCAAAAAAAAATAGTTGCAAAACAAAATTAAATATACATTTACAAAAATATTTAATGTAGGATATGAGTGTTCAAGTTAGAAAACAAAAAGGTGTGACTGAAAATATGAGATTACAATAGAAATTATAAGAAATATTTTTCTTTATCATTTAAATTTCTGATAATGTCTAGTTCAAAGATTAAAAACAAAATATTCTCTGTAACAAAATACTGAAAAAGTCAATATAGCTTAGGCTAACTTTGGTCAGTACCTGTGGATATCTGTTTAGAGTGTCTCTCTAAACTGGAGAGACATGGGTTTGATGGATGGAACACTCGGTGGATAAGGAATTGGCTGGATGGCCGAACTCAGAGAGTGGAGGTCAATGGCTTGATGTCCAAGTGGAGACCGGTCACGAGTGGTGTCCCTCAGGGGTCCATGTTGGGCCCTGCCGTGTTCAACATCTTTGTCAGTGACAGGGACAGTGGAATAGAGTGCACCCTCAGCAAGTTAGCCTATGACACCAAGTTGTGTGGTGCCATCAACACGCTGGAGGGGAGGGATGCCATCCAAAGGGACTTTGACAGGTTGGAGAGGTGGATCCATGCAAATATCATGAAGTTCAACCAGGCCAAGTGCAAGATCCTGCACGTAGATCATGGCAATCCCAGGCACAAATACAGGCTGGGTGGGGAATGGATTGAGACCAGCCCTGAGGAGAGGGACTTGGGAGTGCTGGTAGACGAGAAGCTCAACATGAGCAGGCAATGCACCCTTGCGGCCCAGAAGGCCAACCACATCCTGGGCTGCATCAAGAGGAGTGTGGCCAGCAGGTCGAGGGAAGAGATTCTGCCCCTCTACTCTTCCCTGGTGAGACCCCACCTGGAGCAATTGGAGAGGGTCCAGAGGAGGGCCATGAAGATGATTAAAGGGCTGGAGCATTTCTCCTATGAGGACAGGCTGAGAGAGTTGGGGCTGTTCAGCCTGGAGAAGAGAAGGCTCTGGGGAGACCTTATAGAGGTCTTCCAGTACCTCAAAGGGGCCTACAGGAAAGACAGGGAGAGACTGTTCAGTAGGGCCTGTTGCAACAGGACAAGGGGTAATGGTTTTAAAATAGAGGGCGGTAGATTTAGATTAGATATTGGGAAAAAAAAAATTTACAATGAAGATTGTAGAGCACTGGAACAGGTTGCCCGGAGAGGTGGTGGAAGCCCCATCCCTGGAAATATTCAAGGCCAGGCTGGATGAGGCTCTGAGCAACGTGATCTAGTTGGGGATGTCCCTGCTTCTTGCAGGGGGGTTGGACTAGATGACCTATGAAGGTCCCTTCCAACCCTAACCACTCTATGATTCTATGATTCTATGCTGCTGGGTTGAGAACTTTAAAAATTTTTTGCTTAGTCAATCTATTTTCAAACTTTCACTTTCTACTACAGGATACATAATAGGAATTAAATGTTTATGTGACATATCTAAGAAATCACTTCCTAGCAATTTACCATTAAAAACCTAACAACTGATTCAGGTTGGGATTAATTTTAAACGTATGTTCAGAGACCTAAAAGTTAGCCTTCAGAATCTGAGCAAGGATCACTTTGTAAATAATTAAAATAAAATAAACATCTCTAGAAGAAATTTCAGTCTGTTACAAGACAGATCTACCATAAACTAGATGTGGAGATATTTATTTCTCTCCTTTGGCCATAATGAGAGATCAGGATAACTTAAATGTCAGCTGATAGAGATCTAAATTCAGATGAAATTGCTGTATGCCTTATTACATGCCAATAGGTTTAAAAGGTTATTTTCCATGAAATTCAACTAACTTTAAAGCTCATTTCAAGGAATAAAATGGATCTACTCTTTAGTACTTAATTGTACTTGTCAAGGCTAATAAATTAAACACATCCAGGACCATTTTCTGACACGGAAGCTGGCTGACACAGAAAACTCTGTACCCGTACTATTGAACTCTGTTGCTCTCCAAATGAGTGTAGCCACAACCACCCAATGGGGACTGGACTGTTGCCTGTGCAGTGGTGTAGAATGCCAGCCAGTCCAAGACAGACTGTGCCTAGTATTGTTTTATGAGTTAGGCAGATAAACAGTCAGCCCAAGCCTGAGAACACTCTGTAGCATTGACTTAGTTTATGAAAATATTAACACTTTCTTTTCTGTGCTTTACTGAGGGTGTATAACATAGCAAATTACTGCTAAATTAACAGATTACATTACTGGCAGGCATTATTGTGGTTTTTACTCACAAAACAATTATGTTCACCTTAAGTGAAATGAATATGTGTTAGCCACAATAGCAATAAGCAAGTGGTTTCTTCATACACAATGCAATAGTTTTCAGATGCTTAAAAAGATCATTGAAGCACTGTGCACATATATCCGTTCAGTACTTCAGAGTTCTACAAAATGTTAACACTATATTCCTTTTCATCCTCTACTCTGGGATTTTAGATCATGAAGAAAAATAAATTTCAAAATAAGTCTTTTTGTTAATACACTATATGTCAATTTTATATGGTAGGTGACTTTAAATTAGCATTTAAGAATTCTGGTTTAGTGCCATGCAGAGCTAATTTTAGGGGCAGTAAACAGGAAAATGCTGGTTTCCAGCCAAGAACGGCGTCCTTGGTGAATTAGAGAACAGTGAAAATGGGAGGTAAAAGTGGCCAGTATTAGGCTTCTTAACAGTCTCTGTGAAGCAATAGCTGTGCCTGCTACTTGAGAGAACAATCTCGTGCTAGAATAAACAAGAAACTCATAACTTTCCAATTTTGTATTTGAATGTCATTACATCCTGATGATGTCTTAAAAACATTAAATATTCAACCAGAAAGTAAAATTTAGGGAGATTTGTTTTCTATCAAAACAGTGGTATGCTCAAATGAATATAATATAATTTTTTTTTCTCTGTAATTTGAACCAAAGACACATTTCTCCCTGATGTGCTTTTGAGACATTTGAATGGAAAAATTTCATTTGAGCAGCTTTGCTTTATTAAGTTATAATGTCTTAGGAAAGGTCCCCAAATATCTTAACATAGAACAATGTCGTAGTTCAGCCCCGATCGGGACCAGACTATGCAGTCTCTCTCTCGCTCCCCCCACCCTCCGAGAGAATAGGAGGAGATGATATAAGAAAAACTGCTCAAGGTTTGAGATAAGGACAGGGAGAAATCCTTAAAGTTACCATTACGGGCAAAACAGACTCGACTTGGGGAAAACTATTCATTTATTTCTAAAATTAGCAGGAGAATGAGACAGGGAACAAGATAACCTCCCCCCACCCCTCCCTCTTCCCTGGCTTAACATTATCTCTACTACCTTCCCCTCCCGAGTGGCACGGGGGGGAAAAAGGGAATGGGGGTTGCGGTCAGTTCATCACGCGTTGTTTTACGCCGCTCCTTCATGGTTGGGGGAAGAACTCCTCGCATTCCTCCTCTGCTCCAGCGTGGGGTCCCTCCCACGGGCCACAGTCCTTCCTGAAACTGCTCCGGCGTGGGTCATCTCTTCCACGGGGTGCAGTCCCTCTAGAACAGCTGTCCCAGCTGTCCCAGCTGTCCCCTCCACGGGCCACAGCCTCCTTCAGGCCTCCACCTGCTCTGGCGTGGGGTCCTCCACGGGCTGCAAGTGGATCTCTGCCCCTCTGTGGACCTCCATGGGCTGCAGGGGGACAAGTTGCTCCACCATGGTCTTCACCACGAGTTGCAGAGGAATCTTGGCCAGGAGCCACATTACTCCTCCCCCTCCTTCTTCACGGACCTTGGCGTCTGCAGCTGTTCCTCACAACAGGCTGGCAGACGCTTCTCAGCATCCTTTTTACATCTTATTCACTTCTCATCTCCTCTCCACTTCCTGCAGCCAGGCCGGGCCGAGTTGGGCCCAGTCGGCTGCCCGGCGGGAGGCCAGAGGGCGAGGCCTGCAAGGTCCACGAGGCTCGAGCCTCCCCCTCTCTGCCCCCCGCTCAGCTGCTTCACATCTCTCCTCCTCTTTTTCTGTTTTCCCCTACTTAAATACGTTATCGCAGAGGCGTTATCACGGGACATTCTGCTACCAATTGGCTCGGCCTTGGCCAGCAGTGGGTCCACCCTAGGCCCGGCCGAGTCCACTGAACAAAGGGGAGCAACTTCTAGCAGTTTCCTACAGAAGCTACCACCTTAGGCCCCCCCGTCACTAACAAAACCAGAACAAACAACTAGAAAGAGTCACTGAAGAAGCCACCACTGAGGTTTGTGTTAGAACCACTCTATGCTGCAGCACTTTGTACAAAACTCTGGCAAAGGGTATAGGAGCTAATTCTACAAATGCATCTGTCAGAGAATTGGCTTCTGAAATTAAATTGCAAACATCAGAATTGACTCTTTAGTGTTTTCATACTTAAAGTGTAATGGTTTAAATGTCAAATATCTTCAGTAAACACTCTTACGCAGTAAACTCTTTGCTGTATACTCTAGTAATTAGACATAAGGCTGAATTATTCTCCAAATACCAGAAGTTGATCATAATACAGAATGTAGGTCAAAGCTAATTCATAAAAGATACACATTTTAGGGAGGTGACAATGTATTATCAGCTACTTTACATTCTGTACTAGGTCTGTGTTCTAAGTGCTTCAAAATTTACTGAATAAAAGATACTTATATGGTTTATTCTATCCTATTTATTTAAACTTCATTCCACTGTTCTCCTTTGTCATAATGCCTCTCATGTTTGGTTTTTTTTTTTCCTAACAGTAGGTTCTCTTATCTGATTTAAATTCATGAGATATTCAGTAAGTGGAAATATTTGGGTTTGGATGCTCAAGACTCATTAATAGTGACTAATGTCATAAGAAGGACAACGAGTTCAGTTAATCTCTTTGTGCATATGTGTTTAAATTTTACTTTATTTTCCATTGTACACATTTTTTATTGTCACTAGTACAAAGGGATAATTCGAAAGATGTTTCAAAAATACAGCATTTGATTCAACATAGAAGTCCCTTTCTGAAAAAAAAAAAAAAGTAGAAACTGGAAACAAAAATAAACAATGAAATAAAATAGCTAAGGTCTCTTATCAACAGCCAAGCCATGATATGCAATGAAATCCTCTTGTCTTTGCCCATTTAAAGCAAACTCTTTCTACACTGAAATTACTAAGTGTTTTTATGTTAAAATTAAAGCCTAGGAAAATGTATCTGTGGTAGCTCTGCAAAGCTTCACGGGTTCCAGTGCAGACAAAAAAAAACCCCCAGAGTTAAAGCCTTTTACGAATGGTAGTGGTGTAATTAGGCAATAAGATCAAACTGAAGCCATTGTTGCAACTTCCTCACTAGTCCTGTCACCAGAATTTGTATGTCATGTTTTTGTATCATACCATATTTTCTTTTCCTCCATGGACAGGTTATCTAACTATCTGTCTAATATATCTACTTAATTTTCTATCATTCTATCTATATCTCTATATATTTTTCTAAATACAGACCCATGTATATACATACCACATTTATCGATCTTGGGGAATGGATAGGTTTGTAAAGGTAAAAACCCCAAAAGCAGTAGGAGAGAAAACCCAAAAAAGTCTTTAAGCATCCTCCTTTTTTCCATAAGAATGAAGTTAAACTGTATCAGATGAAACACATAATAGATTTATGTATATAAGAATAGATACCTATATAGATACATTAAAGTTAGGGAAAAAAAAAAAAACTAAGAAATGTCACTTTCTTACATTTTGTTTCCTACTTTCATGACACTGCTAAGACAGAGACAGATCCACATTCTGAATAGCAAATCTTTGTTAATCTACAATATAATAACATTACAAAGCAATGTTTGTAAAAGCTTATTTAAAATTCTGGCAAGGCTGATACCCAATGAACAGCAAAACCTGCATGAACTATGGCAACAAGGAGATTCCATTTTGTGAACAAGAATCAATTATTAAAGAAGATATCTATATAAGAAATATAAAAGGTTCTCCCTGTACTCTTTTCATCAGATTTCGAAGGAACTTTTCTCAAACATGTTAAGAATATACTGTAATTCAAAGGTTGCATTTGTGTTGTCATATTAGCTGCAAGAAGTAAGAGAACTGATATATGCACACTGTAAAAAGAGTAGCTTTTGTTTCTTCTGAAGAGAAGCGATAATTTCAGCAACAAATTTTTCACAGTCTTTTAAATTTCAAGAGGAAAAGAAACATATCCTATATTTTCTGGAACGATCTGAAATAAGATAAAGTAATCAATATAGTCAGAGTAAAATAAAAGTGACGAAGCCAGTGTGGTTTTGATAAAGAGTAAAGATCGGATAAAGAGAATACTACTGAGTAATAAGAATGAAATTTCTGCACTATATGCGGGTGGAACTAATAATGGAATACCATGGTCAGTTCTAGTATATGCAGTCCAACAAGAAAAATGTTAGCTGCAGAAGACTCAACAAAGACCAAAGGAATTATTCTTAACTTTAAAAGCATTCCGAATAGTTTGAAACACCACCTATTCAATAATTTTAGTTTAACAACTAGCACCACTGTCCTGCATGACACCTTTGTCTCTAAATTAGAGAGACATGGATTTAACAGATTGACCACTCGGTGGATAAGGAATTGACTGGATGGTTGCACTCAAAGATTTGCGGTCAACGGCTTGATGTCTAAGTGAAGATTAGCAACAAGTGGCAGTATTGGGACTGGTGCTGTTTAATGTCTTTGTCAGTGACTTGGACAGTGGGATTGTGTACATCCTCAGCAAGTTTGCCAACGACACTAAGCTGTGTGGTTGGGTCGATATGCTGGAGGGATGGGATGCCACCCAGAGGGACCTTGACTGGCTTGAGAGGTGAGCCAATACAAACCTCGTTAAGTTCAAAAAGGCCAAGTGCAAGGTTCTGTACATGCATCAGGATAATCCTAAGCACAGATAGTGGCTGGGTGGAGAATCAATTGAGAGGAGCCCTGAAGAGAAGAACTTGGGAGTGTTGGTTGATGAGAAACTCAACATGAGCTGGCCATGTGCACTTGAAGCCCAGAAAGCAAAACACATCCTGGACTGCATCAAAAGTACTGTGATCCACAGGTCAAAAGAGGTGTTTCTCTCCCTTGACTGCTCTCATAAGATCCCACTGCATCCAGCTCTGGAGTTCCCAACATAAGGAGGATATGGATCTGTTGGAGAGAGCCCAGAGGAGGGCCACAAAGATGATCAAAGGGCTGAACCACCTCTCCTATGAGAGAGCTGGGGCTGTTCTGCCTGGAGAAGAGAAGGCTCCAAGGACACCTTATAGTGTCCTTCCAGTACCTAAAGGCAGCTTATGAGAAAACTGGAGAGGGACTTTTGACAACAGCGTGTAGTCATAGGACAAGGGGTAATAGCTTTAAACTGAAAGACAGTAGATTTAGATTAGATAGAAGGAAGAAATTCTATGCTATGAGGTTGCTGAGACACTGGAACAGGTTGCCCGGAGGAGTTGTGGATGCTCCATCCCTGGAAGTGTTCAAGGCCAGATTGGATGGAGCTTTAAGCCATCTGGTCTAGTGGAAGGAAACCTAAGAAGAAATGTTATGGCTTTCAATAAAGGTGGTATGATAATGTATTTCAAAGGTAGATTTAATAAAACAGCCACTCAGACTTAAAACACAAGTTACTGTATTCTGTGCTGCATAGTTAAAAAAAAAAAAAAAAACTGGATCAGATTCGCAGGGGAAAAAAGGAAAAAAGAAGAATGAGCAGATGTCAAGAAACATTTGATTGTGCAGACACTCATAAACATGTGGAATAGCCTATGGAGCATAATTGTTGAGTCAAAAGCATTTAAACAGTTGCAACAATTAGATGGCATCCTAGGAGACATGTAATGCTAAAAAAAAAGGACTTTGGTGGGTTGAACTACATTTAGTCATTTCACTAATATTTCTATCTTTTATGTTTTTTTTTTTTCTCTTGGCTGTATAAAGCAATACTTTTCTTTCCATCTCTTATAAATTGCTCAAGGTATTGCACAATAAATTAAGGATTTACAAGTTCATATAGAATAGTTCATTACAGAGCTTTCTGTCTTTTTTTTTTTTTTAAGAAAAGAAAAAAAATTAAGAAAAAGAACCCCTAGCAAACTAGAAATTCTTAAACATGATTTAAATGGATCTTTCTCCATAGGAAAATAAAATGATAGAATTTGGAAAAGTAATGGGATTTCCTTTCAATCCAGCCATCACTACTAATCTGTATGTTGTTACAGATTTATCTATGAAAAAAAAAGGAACCATCTTAATTGTCTAACCCATTTATGCCAGTCTCAGAGAAGATAATGAGGTGATTCATGTAATTAACATCAGCAGAGTTTGGCTTATATGTTAGAAATATTAAGAGTGTTTGCAATGCTTAATAAGTACTAAATTATAATTAATACTTCATAATCCTTAGTCATCTGTTGGTGTAAATTTTTAATTTACATTAAAAAATATTAGTACTATGTTCTCCTTTCATATAAAATTTCTGAGAAGCAAAAAATAACTTTAAACAGATGTTACAGAAAGTTAAAAAAATGTATTTTATGAATATATATATTACTATAGACATAAATTAGAAATATTTGTAATTTAAATTATAGAAAATTTACAGAAATTTAATTATCTTTCACTTTATTTCATCTCCGATATAATTCCTTATACTATATTTTTACTTTAAATTCTAAAGCTATAATTAATGAAGGAAGACTCCTGTTTGTAGTCACTGAATGTTAATAATGTATTGTTTAACTGTTATTTCATTCTGAGACAGATAGAATAATATAAATAAATTCTTAATAAATGCATAAACATTAGTTAGTTTGTTTGCAATTTTATTACTTAATAATAAATTATTTTTATTTCTTACTCATACATTCCAGTATTTACTCCTAATGATTTGAACCATTTTTGCTGCTCACCTTATGTTGATATCCACGTCCCTACAACAGGTTACTTTCTGCTAAGCCATAGTACAGTGCTGCATCTTTGGAGGATAATTTTTAGATTAAAAAGAAAATCAATGAATTGCATCTGGGATGTAAGTCAAGTCATTTGTCTTTTTCACAGTTATAGTCTATTCTTAAAATTCTTAAAACTCAGCTAACTTATTTTTTTTTCAAACAAACCTTTCAGAAATCAGTCCTGGTGGAAAAAAAAAAAAAAGTGTTTAAAAATCCTTTCTGCAGTGTTATCTCTCTCCTTAATCAACATAAATCAAGAAAGAAAGAAAAAATAAAAGGCAAACAAAAGCTACTGTACAGAATCTAAACTGTCGGTGTTCCTTTGGAAGCTAAGTAAAACTTCTAAAGAGTCAGGCCTAGGGTATGGAGAGGCTACAAAGTAATCTAATTAGAAACAAATTTCTTCAGGTGTGAGGGAGGACTAGAAAAAGGGTCTGCATTCACAGTAGAAGAGTAATGACAAAAGAGGCTTTAAGGAGAACAGAACTGCTCCTTTTGCTGGCACTAAAAAATTCAGTAGTCTTGGTGACATCATCAAACTACACTCTCAGAATCTGAGCAGATAAAAGAGCACCAGTGAATGAGGTCAGGGACTGCATGCAGATCTTCCATAGTGCTTAATTATTTCAGGCCAGTTCAGTTAAGTCTTTCCAAGATAATGATTGACCATAGCTTGGAGCACACTTCCCCTCAGTTAGAGCTCCCAAAAGTCAACAGAATGCCACTGCAACAGGACTGACTCCGTGATGTCTGCATGGTCCACTGCCATTAATGCCAGAATGTTTTGTACTTTCACGTACTCTCACATGCTTTGAGGTCATGCTCTAAGACACGCAAGATATACTTTCTTCATCAGAAGCACCACTCAATGCATACAACCAAATCCTAGCATTTCAGACATCTGGGCCTGAAAAACTTTAAAAATAACACTTATGACTGGGTACGTGTGGTTCAAACAGTAATGGAGTCTGACATCACATTTTAAAACAAAGCTTTATTGAGGCAGTAAGAAAGATGAGGAACAATATATCCACAAAAAAACTCACCTGATCACTGATAGTAAATACATGATCATAGGTGATGCTATGGCTTTGACAAAGTGCCAGGGACACTTAGTATCCTGGTTATCTGGCAGCAATAGCCAAATATTTAAATGCCTTTTAAATACAGGTTAGAGTTGTGCCACTCCTTAACTCCATCAGTGTGATTTGAGAGAATTACACCTTACACGGATAATGTGGGCAGCATCCTGCCCATGCTGCTGATATTGGTAAAGGGTCAGGGAGTCAGGAGGCAGGGTGTTGGCAATCTATCTATGACAATGACGCTGGTCAAGGGGTAGCATATTAGGAGTCAGTACTGCATGAACTGAGATGAAACGTGGACTAACATCAATATATTATGGATGCATCCAGTCGGTTATAAAAGGAATGAGTTCCACCTAGACTCAACTTGAGTTTACCTATGCCACTTCTATCTAGAGCTAAGGACTAGTTCCTGCCTGTGTTTTATTTAGCAGTGCAAAATACAGGCATAGCAGATCGCAGCCATCACCTCAGGTTCAAACTTTGTCTCAGTAGCCAAAGTAGAAGCTTTAACCTCAGTTCACGTAACCCAGGTATTGCCAAACTCATCACGTTATGTTTATGGGCCACAGGCTGCATCTATCTTAATTTCTCCTTCTCAAAATTTTCTAGTTTATATTAATAATTAAACAGTAATTACCTGTAAGAAAAAATGTTTAATATACCAAAAAAAAAAAGAGAATTGTGCATGTCAGAGGTAGGATCCTGAATAAGGACTCTTTTTTTTTTTTTTTTTTTTTGTGGGCATGACAGCTATGTCCTGTTGTCTTCTTTCACAAGAGTGTTTCATTTAAGGTAAGTGAGAATTAAACTTCTAAATCATATAGGTAGCTTATGAAAAAGTGTAACATCAAACAAGCTGCCTGAGCTCAATACAATGATTAACCTTGTGGTAGCTACTTGTATACTTGAAAGCGATATTGAAAATAACATCAGAAAAAAGAAATTACAAACAGTTCCATTACAAGCTGAAGAGACTCTTTTATTCTTATTTGAACATTGCTGACAGCATGAGTTATAAAGAACGTAAGAACTGTGTTGTATAAAGCATTTCTTATTCTATTTTCATTTTTCATTGTATAGTTTAAAATAAGTTTCCATCTCACGTAGTTTGACCAAAAAAGAATCATCTGGATTTGAGAATCATTTCACTGTTGTTAAGCTATGTAAGTTAAACCAACTCTTCTGAAATTCCATCACAGTCTATCAGTTACACCATCTACACAAACATAGTTAGTCATTATCAAAATGTTTGTTTTAAAGGAAGAATAAAAGACAGCTAAGAACAATGACACTGAATGAATTAATTAAGAATCTGCAGAATAGCATAAAAGTCTGGATTGGCAAAAGTAGTACATACTAGCACAGACCCAGCTATCGGCAATTAAAGAAATAGCAGAAATCAGGCCAACTGCCTCTTAGTTGCTTCTCACTGTGTATAATTAAGGTGCAGATCTCCTTGTCACAGTACATCGTGGTTGTTAAAAATTTATGAGGGAAATAATTCCCTTGATGGCCATTAAAAAATAAAAATATAACTTCAGACTCGGGAATTTGCAGATTGCTGGAGGCTGGCAGAATAGTCTGGGAAAATATCACTGCATGTGGGTCCTATTACTGAGCTGCTTCACAGTAATCTCCTTTTAGCTACTGTTGAAGACAGAATGCTGAACTGATGGGCCTCCAGGCTGACTGCTGCATAGCTTGGTCATTTATCTGTTCGTTTGCTGGGGGTTTTTTTCAGTAGCTGAGCTGTCCATAGAAACAAGAAGTTTTCTGACAATGCATGCCTGTGGATTCTGAAGACATCAAGGTAGAATAAAGCTACACTCTATTTTCAATTAGAGGTTAACACTTCCTCTTGAAGACTTTTCAAGTTGTCAGCCTAGCCTTCTGCTTGGAAAAGCTCTTGTACCTTACATTAACTGCCTACACTAGCTTACAAAGTTTTAGTTAGTTTTAATCTCAGAAACGTAGATATATTGTTGCTGAAATCAGTGACACCATTCTACGTTCAACAGCAATACTGTGTGTCAGTGTGACAACAGGCTGAAGGTGGCCTTTGTTTTAGATACGAAGCTTTCAAGAATTGAGTGTATCCACTGCTGGTGTAAATGTTTCTCCCTGAGTTCATTAAAAGACTGTGAATGTCTCCCTGAGCTAGCCAGACCAACATAGGGGAAGTGTATATACATGGCTCAGCCCAACATAGACTCTAAAAAACTACACAACTAACAAAATTATTTCTATGAAAGTAATAGACTTGAGCTGGTTTCAACACGTGTTTTCTTCCTGGCAACTGGGAATGCACAGCATCTTTACAGTAAGCATATCACGGAGACTAGTAATGGTAAACCCACAGGTACTGTGATTGAACTGTGTATTGCAATTGCTGTGTATTGCTAAGTGCAACATATATTTGTGTCATTTTGTATTACTCTGCTAAATGAGAAATCCTGTGTAACATCAAGTATCTTCAAAATAAGTAATTTTTGTATTAAGCAGTAGACCTCCCCTATATATGAAGAAGAACCTGATCAGGCAGTATTGGACTCTGACATCGATGCTGAGGTATGCTATTATTTTTTGCAATGGAAAACATTCCTAGAAAATGACTTCTCTAGGGCACATTAATCAGTGATTAAAATAAAACAAAAAATGACATGTTTATCTATGTGTATATATAAACACACACCTATGCATACACACATGTATATGTACACAATTTTCTGTGCAATATGTAGTGTAGAGAGGATGAACTAATTTGGACAACTCTGTAAGAAGACTGGGCTTCTGACTTCCTCAGAGTCTCTGGACAAAAAGAAAGAATTGATATTTATACCTGGTGTCTTGTTTACTGTCATTTCTGTTCATAACACTTCTTTATCTAATCATGGTGTGGTAAAGAAAAGCCAATGAGTGATTACAAGATAATGAGATGCTGCAAGAGCATCATACAAGTATGGCATTAATGTTAACTTTTAATTTGGTGTATTGATATTAAGAGACTAAATCTACTTTGCAAAATTGGCTGAAAGTTTAGAGAGTAAAATCAGTATTCTGTTAATAAAAAAAAAAGGTAGTTGTAAACATAGTATATTTCCAACACTGTCACTTGCAGAATGTTTGAATTTGGATTTTTTTTTTTGCTTCTCAGAACAGCAATATAAAACTATATAAATTACTATGTTCAATGACTGTTTCACTTAAAAAAAAAAAAATAGCCCAGCATTAGTAACTTGTTGTCTTTACACTGAACTACATTTACTCTCTGTTATTTCAATTACATAGACAGGCTAAAAGCTTTTGAATCTTCTATAACGGTTACTACTGTTTACTATGGCTTCACATTTAATGCTAATTTGAATGCTGTTTTCAATACTATTTCCCAAACTCTCTATGGGGCATTCTCTATAAAGCTACATCCCCCAATAAGATATTTTGTGTTACCATAGGTTTGCGAAATAGCCTTGACACTGAAGCAAAGACTTGCGGGGATTTAGTGTCATAGGATAATTATATTTTGAAGGAATATCTGTACCTGCGCTGGTTCAAACTCTGCTCAGATCAGACTAATCTAGAGCAGATTGCTCAGGGCTGCATCTGGCTGGGTTTTGAGTATTATCAAGGATGAACTCCAGAATGTCTGTGGTCAACCTTTTCTGAATTATGGTTATGTCATTTTTAAAATGTTTTTCCTATTATCTATATCATATATGTATGCAGTTATATTTATCTTATGACTTGTTTCTATATAAGAGAAACATCTGTTGCCTTTCTGTTCTTCTTTTGCCAAGTTTTGCCAAAATTACTCCTGTTTATGAGAAAAAAAAGCTTAGAAGAGATGAATAAGAGAATGTGGAAGATGAACAGCAAAAGTAAAGGAAGGCCAGGCAGCATACAACTGTTTACAACTAATACATTTGGTTTTCAATCGCAATTCTTGTGAATCGTTACAACTCATATTCTTGTATAACTAATTGCTTTTTTTTTTTTAATAAAATAGTAATCTAGGTTAGCAAATCTGGTTGAAGGAAAACCTCAGAACTGTGCTTTTACTGATACTGTATCATCCTTTTAAAGATAATTTATGCAAGGGTGTAGATTTGGTAAATCCACGATGTAGGCAAGTAGCTCTCAGCATTTCCAAGAGAGAGACTAGCCAACATTTAGAGCAAAATCTAGTTAATTAGACATTCTTCACTGATTAAGTTGAGACTTTACATACCCGGTGATTCACTGAAAAGGGAATTTATCTTCAGATTCAGAGATCTAACCCTAAGTGTCTACAAACTTTGTGTTCATATACAGGTGAAGTGCTAAGACTAGGGCAACTCACAGTTATAAAGTTTGGTATATATTAACATTTTATCAGGATATGTTTGTCTATCATATGCATTATGACACTATAACCATAAATTTGTGCTTGCATAAGTGGTAGAGATAGGACATAGCACTCTAAAACATCAAGAGTCTACATGGAGAAAGTCTTATTCAGTCTGTCAGTATAAACTTATCTAACAGAGTCCTGATGCCTTCAGCAGGAAAAAAAAAGAATGTTTTCAAGAACAACAGGTTGTAGGAAAGCATCTGAATGCACCTTCAAGTGTTTGTAATTTAAGAATAAGTAAAGCAGACTTCAAACATTTGATACTAACTACTCAGCTTTCACATAATGTTTTTTTTTTAACTCTTCCACCTTGCTGCAATGAAACGTAAGATATACTAGTAGAGAATTATTCTAATAGCTTCTAGTAAAGTGGAAATCAATGCAACACAATGCACAGCTCTTCCAAAACACAGGTTCTGTAATTTTTTTATCGAAACATACAAATGCAGATTTTATCTCTCTGCATCAGTGTTCTGCCTTCTGTAGGAATCTGTCAAGAGGTGAACAAAAAGGATGAAATATCTTACATTGCAGAGGCTGTTTTGAATGATGAAGATTCATGAATAGTCCTGTGATTTCCTTTTACACGTACAGGTATTAAATCTTTAGTCTACTCTTTCAATGCATGAAAAGAGTCAAGATTATGTTCTTCATTTCTGGAATGAATATGCTATTTCTTTTCTATATGTACAATACTCATGTTGTAATGACAATGAAAATAACCTAGGAATAAGGTCTTTCTTTTCTGTTTATGAGTTATGTTTGTTCAGTTCTGTATTTAGAAACAATTTAACCATTTTCTGAATGGAAAAAAGTGATTATTCACAGGATGAGTTCAGATTCAATATTTCTACAGAGATAGAGATTCTCTGCAAACAAGCTAGGTAAAACCAATTTTTAATCAGTTTTGGAAATTGGCTTTTACAGTAAATCCAAAGTTCCTTTTAGAGATTAACATCTTGATTGCTTTAGCTGATTGGAAATGAATAAATGAAACAATATATAAATATCTGTTTATTTATTTGATTCTTCTGCTTTTCTTTGTTTGGTATAGTCATAGTTTATATGTATTTTTATCCCCTCAACTTCTCATATCTAATTTTTCTGTTTGCACGTTTTTTTTTTACTCTATTTCCAATACCTTTATGATAAATATAAATTATTCTGAGATACACTTCTGTGCACACTACAGATGTTTTTAAAGTGAATATGATTATGTTAGAGATGTGACTATAATCTTCACATCTACTTCTATGTCCTTGGGAACTAAAAACTGCAAAACAGAATTCTGTTTTCATATTATACAGGAAAGACACATTAATTCTTCGTAACTAAGATTCTGTCACTAAAACATCTTTAAAGGGGCTTTTTATTGAGTGTGCTGTCTAAATCAGCTTTCCCATCAATTTTGCAGCCATTTGTAGTCAAAAGTAATGAGTGTCTCAGCTCATAGGTTTCAAAGTAATATATTAGAAAACCAAAGTAAGAGTGCACTGAATGGAAACTGCATTGAACTTCAGAAAGCAATATTGACACTTTTTTTTTCCTGCTGAGGCAATTATGGTGAGCAGCAAAAACTGGTTTTGATGCTATTAGCTGTTGACAATTTAATTATTCTAACGATTTTCTTAAGAAGTTCCTTCAAAGTATTAATGTGTTACATAACACAAAGTTGAGCTGCTTTTTTTAACAAGGATTTACAAATTGCTACTAGATTGCATGTAAAATGTAATACGTATGAAAACTTTAAAAATAGAAATGTGTTTTCTCTGAAGGGAATTGAATTATTAATGCAAATGCAATAGGTCTAATTTTTAATATATATATTATATTCAGAAAATACAGAAAGATTCTATCTTCTTTCATGTCTATTTCTTCTACCTTTAAGAAGTCACGATAAGTAAGCGCAACATTCTATTTCTTCCATACAGTTACAAGCAACAGATCTTTTGAAATCCTAATCCAAGCTATATAGTCCAAGTTGGAAAGGAGTGAGAAATTCAAATATATAAGGAGGATATCAGGAAACAGAAAAAAAGAAAAGTTGGTAAGCAGGACATAAGAAGTATTTCATTTCTGAAAATGGTGGGGAAAATGGACCTAAAAGGGTTGTGGTGATGTAGAGAAATTACAAGAAGCAACTAAGCTGTCATTGCAAACTATTTGGACTCTGTTTTGGAAATGTCTTTCTTCTCCTCAGAGCAGTTAGTGTACTTGATTTAGTTTATTGACAACAGCAAGAGGAGCAGCAGAAAAAAAAATGCATTTTCAACTTTATGTTGGAAAAATAAATCCAAAATACAATATTTCTCATTCCCAGTAATGGAGAAAAGCACTTTTCACAATATCTGCTAGATAGCTTACGAAAAATCACATTAAAAAAAAAAAACCCAGAAGAGTCTTATGCAAATTGCATAGTGGGGGGAAAAAATGTTTGAAATAATTCTATCCTACTTAACGAAGGTCTCCATCGTAGTTTCCACTTTCCAGCAAATATTTCTTTCAATCTCTCAGAGGTTGAATTTAATTCCAGGTTGATTACACATCCCTACTATGATATTTCTTTAAAAGTATCTCCAGCACACATAATGGAAAAAGGTGACAGAGTAGTTTATCCCCTATAGTGGACCATCAAACTTAGGATGATTGGATAATTCTCTGAAGAGTCTGTCCTGCATACTAAAGAAGGATGCTGCAAGCGAGAACTTCTGCAGTACCAGTTATCATCTCTTGGTTTTTTAATTTATTTTTCACTGATATAAGCTAACTAGAAACAATATAAATATTCCTTTCATGGGATGGCTAGAGTAAGTATTACATGCAGGCACATGGTAGAAAGAGGTGAGTAAGGGGATTCCACCTTGTTAGAGCTGTCCTTTTGGGCTAAGATGTGGAAGATTCTCTAATGGTCTGTCAAAAAAGTATCTACATTTAAAAAAAAAAAAATTAATAATTAATTTTAAAGTATTGATCTGGCAATGATACAACAATTATTACTTTTTGTTGTTGTTGTTGTTGTGTTTTGATCTTCCAGTTGTTCCACTTTTTAATTTCACCTACAGCTATTGGAAGCAGAAATACTGCATAAAGCTTTGCCTAGATAACGAACTTAGACTTGCATAAAGCTTCACCAATGAAATGAAAAAAAAAAAGGTACTGAAAAGAACCCAGGAAAGTGATATGATCTGAAATTTTCAGTAACTTCAGTTCTGAAATATGTAAAAGTTGGAAGAAAGGTATTTATTGATCGCATAGACTCCTATATTGGAGACTTAGCCAAAAAAAATTATCTTCAGAAGTAAGAATGCAGTTATAGGAATGGTCTCAGAAGCTCACAAAATTATTTAGTGTTCTGTTCAACAACGAAATACAATTAACTTTGATGGATTCAGTTTTAAACTGGTAAACTCTGCTAATCATGCCACCCTAGAAGCAAAATGGTATAAAAATGATGTCTTACCAAATTGTATCTGCTGTAATGCTCCCCCCTTGCTCCCAAGCCATACAATTTTGGACTGTGTTTTGTTCAGAGAGCTTACTTTTTTATCTAATCCTACCCGTTAATCTAGAAGAGCTTGTGCCCTGCCTAACTGTTTGTTGTCAGGATTCCTGCACTCCAGACATGCAAGTCTGCAATGGTAATCTAACCAGATCAGCTACGAAAACTAATAAGTAGTGGAAGATCATGCTTCTCTGTATAAAGGCATGATGGCCCAATTCTTTGTGAAATGAGTAGTGTCTTTTTTTTTCATAGTAAAACAGGATTTTAGCATTGCCATTGTTAGAAAAACAGGCAAAAAAAATACTGTAGCATTATTGGAAAGCAGAAGAGTGTATTCCAGACTTAGCATGATGAAAGAGTTTTATGAAACATACAATTGAACTAATGCAACATAAATAATACAGTGATAAAAGATATTCTGCTAGGGGCTCTTCTTATTTAAAATCTATTGCTCCTGTGTACTAGCCATTGTAAAAAAAAAAAAAAAAAAAAAGGGAGAGAGAGATCTGAGACCTTGAGTCAGGTGTTGTCTAGGTAAAGAAAGATGTAAATTCAAAGGCACTCTTCATATATGTAGTTTGTCTCTGGATGACAAGCCTTAGAAAAAAAACAGTTCCTCTCTTCCCAGAACATTGGGGAAAGGCTCATAGGTTCATAGGAGCTAGAGATAATGCTTTAGTCACTAAGACAAAAATACTTAAAAATCTAATTTCTTTTCTGATAAAATTTTCTTTTATTGATTCAGCACTTATGTAAGGACACAGAAGAATTTGCTTTCATAAAAATTGTTTTCAGATTGACTGCTTAATTTACTGAGTTGTTTTAGCAATACAGGTAACAATTTATATGTATCTTCTATGCTGCAAGTTATAGTAAATTTTAAATGTAAGTTTTTTAGTAAAGGAGGTTCATAGTAGCTGAATTCTCTTTTAACTTAAAAACATCAATGCCATGAATATAGGTTTTTACTGGAGGTGAAGAAAATGTGCCAATTAACCTTTCCTTAGAATAAAATATAGATTTATGAAGGCATTAGTGTTATGTTATGCAGATCCACCAGGGAGAGCAAGAGCTAAAAGAATTGAAAACTGCAGTAGAACTCTTAGCACTCATTTCAGATTATACTTGTAGCTGTGTGAATTGTGGTAAACAAACTCTGATGTACATTTTTCATCTGCTTTAACATTCAGGTTTGTTTGTGCATTAAGTTTTTTTTAAAAGTTCAGCTAAATGAACCTTCTCTAAGTTGAACAGTCCCAGCTCTCTCATCCTTTCCTCATAGGAGAGATTCTCCAGTCACTTCATCATCTTCATGGCCCTTTGCTGGACTTTCTTCAGTATGACCATGCTTCTCTTACACTGAGGAGCGCAGACCTGGACACAGTACTCCAGGTGCAGCTTCACTGGTGCTGAATAGAGGGAATGGATCATCTCCCTCGACCTGCTTTGTCTTATATAGCCCAGGAAATCATTAGCCTTCTTTGTGGCAAGGGCACATCAGTAGCTCACATTTAACTTGGTGACCACCAGGAAACCCAGGTCCGTTTCTGCCAAGCATCTTTACGTCTGGTGGCCCCCAGTACATATTGGCGCATCTGGTTGTTCTTCCCCAGGTGCAGGACTTCACACTTCCCCTTGCTGAACTTAATGAGATTCCTGTCAGCCCATTTCTCCAGCCTGCTGAGGTCACTCTGGATGGCAGCACTACACTCTGGCATATCAGACACTCCTCCCAGTTTTGTGTTGTCAGTAAACTTGCCGAGAGTGCACTCTGTCCCATCATTCAAACCATTAACGAACATGTTGAACAGAACTGGACCCAGTACAGACCCCTGAGGTACATCATTAGTCACTAGCCTCAAACTACATTTTGTGCTGCTGATCACCACCCTCTGGGCCCAGCCATTTTTCAGTTTTCAATCCAGCTCACTGCTCATCCATCCCATAAATCAGCAGCTTGTCTTTGAGAATCTTATGGAAGATAGTGTCAAAAGCCTTAACTGATGTCAAGGTAGACAATATCCACTGCTTTCCTCTCAACTACTGAGCCAGTCATTTCATCACAGAAAGCTATCATAGAATGGTTAGGGTTGGAAGGGACCTTCAAAGGTCATCTACTCCAATCCCCCTGCAAGAAGCAGGGATGTCTCCAACTAGATCAGGTTGCTCAAAACCTCATCAAACCTGGCCTTAAATGTTTCCACGGATGGGGCATCCACCACCTCTCCGGGCAACATGTTTCAGTGTTCTACAACTCTTATTGGAAAAACTTTTCCCTAATATCTAATCTAAATCTACCTCCCTCTATTTTGAAACCATCCTGTCACAACAGGCCCTATTAAAAAGTCTCTCCCTGTCTTTCTTGTAGGCCCCTTTAGGTACTGGAAGACCACTACAAAGTCTCCCTGGAGCCTCCTCTTCTCCAGGCTGAACAGCCCCAACTCTCTCAGCCTGTCCTCATAGGAAAGGTGCTCCAGCCCTTTCATCATCTTTGTGGCCCTCCTCTGGAGCCTCTCCACCTGGTCCATGTCTTTCTGATGTTGGGGGCTCCAGAACTGGACACAGTACTCCAGGTGGGGTCTCACCAGGGCACAGTAGAGGGGGAGAATCACCTCCCTCGACCTGCTGGCCACACTCCTCTTGATGCAGCCCAGGATGCAGTTGGCCTTCTGGGCCACGAGGGCACATTGCCAGCTCATGTTGAGCTTCTCGTCTACCAGCACTCCTAAGTCCTTCTCAGGGCTGGTTTTGATCCATTCTCCACCCAGCCTGTATTTGTGCCTGGGATTGCCATGACCCAGGTGCAGGACCTTGCACTTGGCCTGGTTGAACTTCATGAAGTTGGCAGAGGCCCACCTCTCCAGCCTGTCAAGGTCCCTCTGGATGGCATCCCTCCCTTCCAGCATGTCGACGGCACCACACAGCTTGGTGTCATCGGCAAATTTGCTTAGGGTGCTCTCTATCCCACTGTCCATGTCGCCGACAAAGATGTTGAACAGGGCCGGGCCCAACATGGACCCCTGAGGAATGCCACTCATCACCGGTCTCCATCTGGACATTGAGCTGTTGACCACCACTCTCTGAGTGCAGCAGTCCAGCCAGTTCCCTATCCACTGAGTGGTCCATTCATCAGGTTGCTCAGGCATGACTTCCCTTTGGTGAGTTCACGCTGACTATTCCTGATGTTTGTTTCTTCCTTCTTGTGCATGGAAATATTTTCCAGGATTAGTTGTTAAATCACCTTCCTGGGGATCAAGGTGAGGCTGATGAGCCTGTAGTTCTCTAGGTCCTCCTTCTTGCCCTTCTTTTGAGAATAGGAGTGACATTTACTTTCCTTCAGTCTTTGGGCACTTGTCCTAATAACCATGATTGTCCAAAGATTATCAAGAATCATCTCACAATTACATTAGCCAGGTCCATCAGTGATCGTGAGTGCATCCCATCAGGGACTATGGACTGCTTATCCATTTTGCCTAAATATTCTCTAACCCGATCCTTTTCCACTAAAGGTATGTCTTCCAGTATTTCCTCTTGATGTCATTTACTTGGCATTCTGGAAGACTGACCTTTCTACTAAAGACTGAGGCTAAGGCAGCATTCAGTACCTTAGGCTTTTCCATGTCCTCTGTCACTTTCCTCATTTGGCGACAGATCCACATTTCTCCTGGAGTCTTCCTTGAGTCACTTACGTACTTATAGAAGCACTTCTTTTTTTTTTTTTTGTCTTTGACATCCCCAGCCAGATTCAATGATTCAATTACAGACAGGATTTATCTTTCTTAACTAGGTCTCTGGTTAAGAAAGCGTGCTCTGACAGTGTCACTATATTCTTCTCAGAATGCTTGTCCTTGCTTTCTCCTTTATAACTCCTTTTTATGGTTTTTTTTTGTTGTTGTTGTTGGTTTTTGGTTTGGTTTTGTTTTGTTTTGTTTTCCCCCAGGATCTCCTTGTTCATCATGCAAGCCTCCTTGCTTTTTAGCCTGACTTCCTGTTCTTTGGGATAGACTACTCTTGAGTCCAGAGGAGGCGATTCTTGAATATCAGTGGACTTTCTTAGGTGTCTCTCTTTTCCAGGACCTTTTCCAATGGGACTCTTTCAAGAAGATCCCTGAAGATCCCTACTTTTCTGAATTTAAGGGTTCTGATCTTGCTGTTTTCCTTTCTTTGTCCTCACAGGATCCAGAACTCATGGTTGCTGAAGCCAAGGACAACTTTGACCTTCACATCACCAACAAGGTCTTCCTTGTTTGTAAGTATGAAGTTTTCAGTAAAAGGTAAGTTGGATATTAAATATGTAGTTGTCCTGCATGTTCTTCTACCGATTCTTTTAAAAATCTATGGTGATTACCTTAGAGAAACAAAGAAAGCAGTGTTAAAATACCTTGTCTACACACATTTTCTTAATTACTAATGCAAATTGTAAAGTAAAAGTTAACTTTTTCTGTTTGACACAAATAAACCTGCAGTCTGCATCAGATTAGAGTTGGGAAGAATTCTTAAACTATGCCTCATATTTTTATCCAGAATATATCGAAGTGCACTACTGTAGCTTTATTGGTAGTTACTATTTCATGAAAAGAGTTTAAAAAAAGTATGTTATTCCAAGACATCTGTGAACCACATCCTAGTCTACATCAAAAGAAGCCTGGCCTGCAGGTCAAGGGAGATGATTCTTCCCCTCTACTCCGCTCCTGTGAGACCCCACATGGAGTATCTTTCCTGTGAGGACAGGGTGAGACAGTTGGGGCTGTTTAGTGTGGAGAAGGCTCTGGGAAGACCTTAGAACAGTCTTCCAATACCTAAAGGGGACCTACAGGAAAGACAGGGAGAAACTCTTCAGTAGGGCCTGTTGTGATAGGATGAGGCGTAATGGTTCTAAAATAGAAGGAAACAGATTAAGACTTGATATAAGTAAGAAATTTTTTACAGTGAGGGTGGTGAAACACTGGAGCAGGTTGCCCAGAGAGATGGTAGATGGCCCATCCCTGGAAACATTCAAGGCCAGGTTGGATGAGGCTCTAAGCAACCTGATCTAGTTGGAGATGTCCCTGATCCTCGCAGGCAGTTTTGGACTAGATGACCTTTGAAGGTCCCTTCCAACCCTAACTATTCTATGATTCTACGATTCTACATCACCTCTGTATCATGTTATTTCAGTACTGTTTAGGGTAAGCTTGCAGTTTTGTTGAGGGAGAAAGTAATGACACAGCTGCATGTGGACTGGTAAATATAAAGATGGAAACTTTGGCTATCATCTGAATATTTTTCATTGAAGAATATCACAGTGAGGTGTAATATGCCGATGAAAACATAGATTAGAGATGTCTACATATTATCTGATATCAAGATAGGTTGGATGTCTCATTGCCTTGTTTTCTGCTGACAGGATTATCTACCTGAATCGTGTCCTTTGTAATGAACCACTGAAACTGCTTCTGTGAGTATCACAGCACAAGCAGAAAAAAAAAAAAAAGAATTCTAGGAGGTGCAGGTTGGATTTGGAAACAAAACTCTTTGATTTAAATGTTTTGTAAAAGAACTAGTCATACTAATCTTCTAAAAGTGTTAGTATAACTAATGAACAGACTAGACTTAAACTAGCAGCACAAACTTAGATTCTTACACCCATAATTCTTACTTTCAAATTATCTTCAAGGTTCACCAGTTTCTGTAAAAAAAAAAAAAAGGAAAATCTTAAATCATGGAAGAATGAAGATTAAGCTTGTTTCAAAGTCTATTTTTTTGGGACTCAGTTGTAAACAATATATGTTCATAATGTGACTTTTTTCTCTAACTTATGATGAAAAAGAGGTGAAGTAGTAGTGTATAAACTTTACTTTGCCATTTAGAGCACTTTTTAAATGAATAATAGCTACTGGGTTTTTGTCTTCCAGTGCACATTTCCTTGTTGCAATGTTCTTCAGTCTTTGGTAAGACGGACAGAGTGTTCAAAACAGAATACTTCTGCTCTTCAACTGGAGCAATTTTTTTGAATTGATAGTGATTGGATATGCTGTGTAAAGGGCAAAATATCTCACTCCTGTGTACTTCTGTAAAGAGGCCAAACCAAACCACAGCTTGGACAGGGCTTCACCCTATTATCTGTGTAAGTATAGATAATATCTGTTGTTTAACAAGAATATTTTTAAATTTAGATGAGTCATTCAGACAAATCAATCTTTTGTTCCTGTTCTCCCCTGTGTTTCATATCATGTCCTTAATTTGTACAGCAAGTAACATAAATTCATCTACCAAGAAAACACTCTATAGAAGCTGCTTACTTCATACAGCAGTTTTCTTTAAACGACTGCCACTGAAGTGAAGCCATGGTGAGTGTGCATTGTTTACTTACTTATTCTTACATTAGGGATTGTAGGCATGTCTGTAAATTAATTTATTTAAAAGTTACCTGTCAAATGTACCTCATTGTGAAGGATGTTCCTTATTTTAGACTCCAACCTTATGTCATGGTAAATTTATTCTTTTAAATTACTTATCAGAAATGCTGAATCAGGACATTGAAGTGATTCAAAATGTTACGCTGAATATGCTTTCACAGGAGAGACTGTGACAGTGGGCCTCACTACTGGGATCACATTCACTACCAACACTCTTATTTAGCTGACAACACAGGAACTTTCCCACTGAAGACCCATGCAGGGAAAGAATGTTGTTTTCAGTGGCAAGTCAGTAGAACAGTGAGAAGTTAACACTATTGTCTTGAATATTTGTGTTCCACTATCCCTTATCTCTCCTTTGCCTATGGGAAAAAAAAAACAACTGTATTTGGGTTAATTTGAAGAAATGATAGATGCTCCACCTATATACACATGTATATCATTGTATTATTGTTCTCTTTGAAAAAAAGGCTGACCAGATCATATCACCAACACAAGTATTCAAAAATTATATGTTAGATTTTTAATGTCACAATTTTCCTTTAAAAATAATTTATATAAAAATAAGTTTAAAGATAACAAAGTCAGTCCTTTGTTATTGCATTTCTGTAAATAGCCTTGTTATAATGTAGATGACTTTGCACAAGGTCTTTGTTCTTTTCCATGATAGTGTGTCTATCATCTTTTCAGTACTCAGAAACTGAAAAGACAGTAATAATGAAAATGCTTTGTATGAAGCCCACAACATGTTAAGCATAGTATTTTGAGGCTGAATTAAATACTTTATTGTGGATTTTTGTTTTGTTTAAGATGCAAGTGTAGTATCATTGCACCATCTGATACCTGTAGCAGCTTGACCATTTTTTTTTTATAGCAGCAGTAAGATTAATGTGGTTGTTTAATAGCCTAATTAGGTATAAATTTGGTTTCTCAGGTGTCTAAAAAGTCCTTGAGGTTTCTGAAGAAGAAGGATTAAAGAGAGGATTATTCTTTCTGGAAGAGGAACTGAAAATATTTATTTCACAAAGAAGGAAAACTTTTTTTTTTTTGTGCGTATGTGTGTGTCTAAGAGAATAAAATTACAAACAAAATATCTTCAACAGAAAACAACTTTTTTGCATTTTTCTTTCTTTACAGTATTTAAGATGTCACTATGATTCATAAAATATTCTTATTTGGAAATTTTTTCCACCCTATTTTAGGGAGTGAACAATGGAATACACAATGGTTAATATTTCTAACATCCAGTAGTCGCCAATATGAGCTTCTAGCTCTTTTTCTGGCTAAGCAGTCATTCTCTGTTACAGAGCATGATGTACTGCCCAGAAAACTCAGAGGCATCACTAAGTTTAGGCAAAACAAGTAACAAATCATTTACTGAAGTGTAAGGATTGGTAAGTATAGAAACTGGCTAATGGGAAACATAAGCTGCCCCATAATAACATACACACAACTCTTGCAAAGTATGAGGTCTTATTTAATGGAATTTGTTTACTAAAGAGGATCTTTAAAGAATTCATTACGAAGAATAGTGTGTTTTATGGCCACACATTGCTTTGTTTTCAGTTGCTTTTTTTTTTTTTTTAAGTCTAGGCTACATATGCTTTGCTTTAATTTTACCATATTTGAGTATTTTCAGCACTGAAGAAAACATTTTTTTTTTCTCCCTTTCAGCTTCTCTCTAAGCACACATCAGAGAGTTCTTCACTTCTGTGTTCAGTCCTGCTCAGTAGCACAAAAGCAGTTTTTAGATCTGTCCATAATACAAGGCAATCTCTTATGCTCTGCAATGTGCCTGCACGTTTTTAGCCTCCTTTTTTCTTCCTTCCCTTCAGGAAGTTTTTTCATATCAAATCCACAGGTCTTTTGTGGCTTTTCTGTACTGTGCAGCAGAAAAAAAAACAAACCTGAAACTTCATGTTTGCTTCATCTTTTTCTTCATACCTTCAGTAAATTCTTCACTCTGCACTGATTTTGAATCCTTCTAATTTTCCTTGATATTTTTTATCATTACTACACCTGAGAAAATAGATTTTAGAGAAAAGGAAGTCATGTCCTCAACACAGTACTCTTTTCACCATTTTACACTTATTAGGGCTTGTTTCTTGTTGCTGTTCCATTTTCCCTGTGACATTATTTCCATTAGCTTTCTGTCCATTATTTGTAACTTCTTATCAAAGAAACTTCTGAACAGGTTTCCCACTCTACCTGCCTCATTGTACTACACTTTTACTCTTGAGCTTTGTACCCAAAATATTAACATATTAATCCTTCTTTGCTTTTCTCCTTACAGTGCAAACTTAACATATAGTTTTAAAGTTCCTTTCACTTATCGTAGTACTAAATAAATAAAGATCAAACTTGTTCATTAAAAATTATTTAGGAAAAAAAAATATTTAGGAGACACAGAAGCAATCAAGAAGTCGATGAACAGCAACTATGGATATTTTATATGCTTGGTTCATTTTCTACAATTCTGTTCAAATTTTCTGACAGTTGGTTTCCCAAACTGTGCAGTGACATTTTGTCAATAAGCCATTCATTTACTGTGACGAACAGACACAACTTGATATCCTTTTGCTAATGCATGTTGTGTCCTAGTATTTCAAAACCTGTCATCTTTCCGTAAATCTATGGCTACTGAGTGGACAATAGTTTAACTTAAAATTATCTAGACTGATTTTCTAAAGAGGATATTGCAAAGAATAACGTGCAGAATTTCTGTCCTAATAATAATAGCAAAAGGTGTACGCAGTTGTTTAAGTTGTCAGTATAACCGTCCCTCAGAGAAATCAGCAGAAAGTGTTCTGATGGAATCTAGATCAATTAAAAAAATACATGAAAATTCTTCCCCAAAGCTACATGTACTACAGTATCCTTTCAGTATCCTTTTTTTTTTTTTTTCCAACCACACCATAAGAGCTGCATCTGGGACTTGCAAAAGTTTTCTAAAACTCTAGATCAACTTATCATAGAATCATAGAATGGTTAGGGTTGGAAGGGACCTTCAAAGATCATCTAGTCCAACCCCCCACCCTCTGCAAGAAACAGAGACATCTTCAACTAGATGAGGTTGCTCAGAGCCCTGTCCAGCCTGGCCTTGAACATTTCCAGGGATGAGGAATCCACCATCTCGCTGGGCAACCTGTTCCAGTGTTCTACAACCCTCATTATAACACTTTTTTTCCTAATCTCTAATATAAATCTATCTCCCTCTATTTTGAAACCATTATCCTTAGTCCTGTCACAACAGGCCCTACTGAAGAGTCTCTCCCCATCTTTCCTGTAGGCCCCCTTTAAGGTACTGGAAGACCGATATAAGGTCTCCCCGGAGCCTTCTCTTCTTTGGGCAGTATGTCATACTGTCATTAAAGAAATAGTTTTATAACTTAACAGAAATGGTAAAAGGTGAAATTTCACAGAGAAAAATCTTGTGAGGTTTATTACTTTAGCTAGAAAATTATTTCAACCAAATCATAGAAATTTAAATCCTGCTTTTTGTTACCAAAATGGTTTGTCTTTTGTGGGTTATCATCAAAACTTAAATAGTTTCCAACCAGGGCATTTGAGCAGTGCAGTCTGCAGCTTTTAAATAAAAAAAAAAAACAAAAACCAAACAGTCTCATCACTGCAAGTCTTAACTTCCTGTTAAATGTCATCTAAAAGGCCTTAAATGAGCATACCACGTTCATGCAAAATGTGAACCATCAACAAAATAAACTGTCTTTGTATTCAAACAAGGAAAATATTGCCTTTTTTTGAGATAGTGCAAAATTACTCTTTTTGTTTTATAAGATAGCCTTTGCATGTTTATTCAGAGGAATACAATATTACATTATACATCATATTTTATACAATTTGTTTATGTTTGGACTCTCTTATGTAAATGTTATATTTTATGTTTCTAGAACTTTTCCCAAACATTGCCGCAGATATGGAAAATTGCCGTAAGTTTTCTGAAAAAAACACAGTTTCAATTTTCATCTAAAGCTGAAAATTTTTGTATCTAAATGCTCTTTGTTTTTATTATTTGGCATGGTTATGTTTGTTTCAATTAATTCACTTTTAAACTGTATAATGACTCCACATAAATATATACTTATATTTTCAAAAACTTTTTAAGGGTTTTTTAAACAAAAAAAAAAGTTTTATCTTTAGTTCTGGGGGTTTTTTTTGTGTGTGTATTGTATTAAAACCAATCATATTGTGTTCTGTATCTTCCATGGATGGTAAGAACACATAGAATCACAAATGGTCAACATAAACAGCTTTTAGTTCTATGATCTTATAGAAGTGTATATTTTTCTATACCACTTGCTCTGAGGGAAATGTCAAAAAATTGCTCACAGATATGCAAGCACTGTGATATGCATATTTTTATATCACTCTTTTCATAAAGCTATCACTTCCTTCTCAAATGCAATGACTTCACTCAGCATCCATATCATTACATTTTGTCATTAGCCAGGGCATTTTGCAACTGCAACAAAATCATAAGTTGCCTCTTTATCGCTATACCTGATAAGTGTACATACTGAGAAGCTGTCTTGACACACAGCAGATAAAATTCCACTTCACTCACTCTAGTATGGACTATAACTTAAAATACGACTCTATCATGTCAAATACCCATTAACAGAGAATTTAAGTCGAAAAAGGGACAGTAAAGATAGTGACTATGGATGATATCTTTCAAAACACCGAGCAAGAATATGCTTAGATTTAACCCCCACGATATGTTAGGTGAAGATTATAATGTTTAAGTCTTCCCTTTGAATGCCTTGCTCAGGAGATACAAAAAGGTCCTTTCGCAGTCTGGAGTTCCTAGATAAGGTCGGGTATCCACATTCATTCTTCCAAATAATTGAGCAAAGCTCAGGTTTGTTTGTTTGCTTGTTTTTTTAAACCAGTTGTGAATCTGCCTGATTTTTGAATCTGCCTGATTTTTGAACAACTGCCTGTACGTTAAAGAAAAAATATTTAAGAAGAGGGAGATAGCAGTCCAGTTCCTTTCTGTACGTGAGCAGATTAAAAACCATATTTCAATTTTCCACTTAAATGCCCTAACTGTTGGTTAAGTGACTAAATCTATTAGGATGGTTCCACTTTGCAGAACATAGTTCAAGAATCATTGGGTCACACAAAGAAAACATAAAAAGGACCACAGTTTTGTAGTTTCAGTAGTTAAAGACCTTACAAATTTGGGGAGAAGCCTAAATCTAGTGTTAACTTATGGGACAGCTTTTGTGTTTTAACTAGTGAAATTCAAAATCATAGAACAGTTTGGGTTGGAAGGGAACTTTAAAATCATCTAGTCCAACCCCCCCTGCAAGGATCAGGGATATCTCCAACTAGATCAGGTTGCTCAGAGCCCCATCCAACCTGGCCTTCAATGTTTCCGGGGATGAGGTATCTGCCACCTCTCTGGGCAACCTGTTCCAGTGTCTACCACCCTCATTGTTGTTCTGGTTTTGTTAGTGAGGGGGGGCCTAAGGCGGTAGCTTCTGTAGGAAACTGCTAGATGTTGCTCCCCTTTGTTCAGTGGACTCGGCCGGGCCTAGAGCGGACCCACTGCTGGCCAAGGCCGAGCCAATTGGTAGCAGAATGTCCCGTGATAACGCCTCTGCGATAACGTATTTAAGTAGGGGAAAACAGAAAAAAAAAGACAGAAGATGTGAAGCAGCTGAGTGGGGAGCAGAGAGGGGGAGGCTCGAGCCTCATGGACCTTGCAGGCCTCACCCTCTGGCCTCCCGCCAGGAAGCCGACTGGGCCCAACTCGGCCCGGCCTGGTTGCAAGAAGTGGAGAGGAGATGAGAAGTGAATAAGATGTAAAAAGGACCCTGAGAGGCATCTGCCAGCCTGTTGCGAGGAACGGCTGCAGACGCCAAGGGCAGTGAAGAAGGAGGGGGAGGAGTAATGTGGCTCCTGGCCAAGATTCCTCTGCAACTCGTGGTGAAGACCATGGTGGAGCAGGTTGTCCCCCTGCAGCCCGTAGAGGTCCACAGAGGGGCAGAGATCCACTTGCAGCCCGTGGAGGACCCCATGCTGGAGCAGGTGGAGGCCTGAAGGAGGCTGTGGCCCGTGGAGGGCCTGCTGGGACAGCTGTTCTAGAGGGACTGCACCCCGTGGAAGAGATGACCCACGCCGGAGCAGTTTCACGAAGGACTGTGGCCCGTGGGAGGGACCCCACGCTGGAGCAGAGGAGGAATGCGAGGAGTTCTTCCCCCGACGATGATACAGCGGCGTAAAACAACGCGCGATGAACTGACCGCAACCCCCATTCCCTTTCCCCCCCCGTGCCGCTTGGGAAGGGAAGGTAGTAGAGATAATGTTAAGCCCGGGAAAAGGGAGGGGTGGGGGGAAGTTATCTTGTTCCCTGTCTCATTCTCCTGCTAATTTTAGAAATAAATGAATAGTTTTCCCCAAATCAAGTCTGTTTTGCCCGTAACAGTAACTTTAAGGATTTCTCCCTGTCCTTATCTCAAACCTTGAGCCGTTTTCCTTATATCATCTCCCCCTATTCTCTCAGAGGGTGGGGGGAGTGAGAGAGAGACTGCATAGTCTGGTCCCGATCAGGGCTGAACTACGACAATTGTAAAACATTTTTTCCTTATATCAGGTTTAAATTTATGTCATTCTATTTTAGAAACATTACCCCTTGTCCTATCACAACAGGCTCTGCTAAGGAGTTTCTCTGCATCTTTCTTACAAGCCCACTTTAGGTACTGGAAGACTGCTATAAGGTCTTCCCAGAGCCTTCTCTTCTCAGCTCTGAACAACCTCAGCTCTCTCAGCCTGTCCTCATAGGAGAGGTGCTCCAACCCTCTGATCATCTTCATGGTCCTCCTCTGGACTGACTGTAAATTTGCCAGTAAAGCTCACTTTTTTTTTTTTTCTTCCACATTCATGTCAACTATTCTCATATCTACATTTCTTCTCACTTTTTTTTGTTTCTTTATTTTTTTTTTTTTTATTTTGCTAGGCCTTATGCAGTAGCTGCAGTAGAAGTACTGATCATTACCCTAGGTATCTTGTTATATCATGTATTTTCATGGCAACTGCAGAATCTCTTCAAATAGAAAACACAGAAACCACTATTTCTACTATTTTTCTGAATCTTCTAAATAGTGATTTATTTAATAATTAGAACAACTCCTTTTATATATATATATTTATACATACATACATACATACAGATATATATACACACACACTTATATACATAGTCATTTAAAAAAGTTGCTCATACTGCTACAGTTTCTGTAGACTTCAACCACGTCAGCTTCCTCACAGAATTCCTGAGCTCTTACCTGTTCAGAAAAGCTCTGTTATATGCAGAAGCACATCTTCAAGAAAATAAGGAAACTTTTAGGTAGTCTCACTCAAGTCAACTTTTTTTTTCTGTTCTTCTGTGTCAGGTAGCAGTTGACAGAGGACTACCAGGTTTGCAATTTTAAATATATGCACCTAAGTTCAGCTAAAATCTAAATTCAGATCTAAAAACTGTGCTGCATCAGAAATTTCTGGGGTTTTTTTTCACTTTTGTATCAATCTGATCTTATTACTAGTCTTGCTATGTATATAAAATGTATATTTATTTGTGATATCATTTTACTGATAGTCAATCATGTATGCATATACTGCAATGTTACAACATAAAATATTTCAGATGGTTCTCAGTACATTGAGAAAATAGATTTAGTTAACTTATTATATGGGGATGAAATTGAACAAACCAGAAGAAGTTTGCATCAAAAGACTTACATCCACAGAGTGTACCTTCCATATACAACAGTTAATAGCTGATATAAAAAGTAAAACAAAAAAGCCCAAACCCTCTTAATTATATTAATTTTATTCATGGAATCTTAGTATTCCTATATGCAGCACCACTACTAAATAATTAAAATCTTTTGATATAATTGAAGTATATTAGTACCATTAAGACAACCAAACAATTAAATTGTGGTTTTTGACATTAAAAAAAAGAAATCAGATAGGATATTTCTATGAATTATATGACAGAGTGGAGGGCTGTAGGAGACATATGCAGCTTTAGACAAGAAAGGATCATCAAGAATTTATGAATATAGATGTGTGTTTGATTTTTGACAAGAATTAATGACTACAGAGTATCACGCTGAAAGATTGTTCCTGATTGAACAGAGAATTGATACCGTATGGCAATTTGTTTTAAGGACTTTGAACACTGAGTTTTGTTATGACATTTCAAATTCATGTTTTACAAGAAGTACTTTAGCAGAACCTCCTAGATATGCCTGTATAACAAACTTTCCAAATCCAGAAATTCATTTATGCCTACTTCATTACAGTAACATATGTAAACATATGCATATAGTTAACAGAACTGAGCTCTGTAAAAACACACTCTATAACAGCATACAGGACTGAGGATATAGTGCAAGCTCTCATCGCTACATGTTAAATATCTTTGACTGACGCCTAACTGTGCCTGATTTCTCCGTGCTACCAGATATCTGATGCTTTTAGGCAAATGTTGCAATGTCTCAGTCTTAATATCTGCTATGTTCATGGGGAAATGTCTAAAAACTGATACATAAATATGAAAGAAGCATACTATCTGGGATTTCAGACAGTATGAGGGCAAAAGAAGGTGAAGCTGGTTATTATACAGAAAAAAAAAAAAAAGAAGTCTAGAATATTTTCTGAAGCAAAATTACACATGGAAATGACAAGACTTGAATCTAGACTTAGATTCTTAAAAGCTCATGTTCAGTGCTGCTTAATCATGGGTATGTTTAACTATGCAATCAATCAGCTTTTGACCTTAAAGTTTTGTAGACTTTGAAAGATGTACTTTTACACAACAGCAAATATTTATGCCTATCTCTAGCACAGGTTCCATAAACTAGGCCTTCTTCTGTGAGGCTATGTTTGTGTGCCATAAAAGAGGCTAGAATGTATTCTCTGTACTTACAGGTGTGTGAAATGATGATTCACATCTATATGGCTAGATTTTCTTCCATCTCAGAGCAGAGTGGGCCTTTACAGGCCTGCTTTACAGCCAGCTTGTTATCCCTCAAACCACATCTGAACCTCTTCTGGGAGTGCGCTAGCCTGCATGGGACAAAACATGCCGAGGAGCATGCAAGCAAACAGCAGAGAAAAGCATTTGCCAGCGTCAAGCCCATGACTTGCCTTTTTAGTTTATTGGGATGGATGTAGCCTGAGAGGCACAATCCTGTGAATCTCCTATTCTTAAAGAATGATTCATACAGCTCTTCAGGAACCTATTACCTGTAAAAGACAGTTGTCTGCCTTAAGAGAAAATACCTTACTTTTAAGATGTGAGCTTTGAGGTAGAGGAACAGCTGTGCCTTTCTATTTGTTATCCAGTATCTTGGAGACTTCTGTTTCTTGAGCTAAATTCATCCTCATATTTCTTACTTTTGGGGAGAGTAGTTTAATGCTAACTGTCACCTAAAGGTAAGAATACTGATCCAAAATGTCAGAACACAGAGCTTGAGTTTTCTTTCCAACTCTTGTTTGTGTAATTGTTTTCCATGAAACAGCACTTGCGTGTTTTGTTCTAGGGACTGGGACTCATTCTTCTTGGATCAGTATTTCAACCACTTTGCTGGAGAGTCACACTTCCTCTCCATAGGTTCATGGTATTGGTTTTGTTTGGGATTTTGTTGACCCTTGTATAATAAGAGTTCTGTGAAGCTACTCTTATTGAGTAGCTTGTGATAATTCTTTGAAAAATAATTTTACATGAAATTGAGAGTCTTTTTAGATTAAAAATAAAATATTAATAAAAAGATTTAGATAAAAAGTCATACTTTAATGGAATATATACTTCCACATAATTAGAACAGTAAAAATAAGAGGTTTTTCATGTCTTTGAAAATGGAGTCAAAGTTTGGTATTATAATTAATATTTATTTATTATTTTTCACTTTGTTTTATGGGTAACAAATCTGAAAAACATTGAAAAAAGAAAAGTAAGTCAAATAAGACTCAGAAAGCTTCAGAACGAAGCACTTAAACCTCTTATAATATTTCAAATTTACTATATAAACTTTTTTTTAATGAAATTGATGAACAGTTCTGTCCAATTCAGGTTAGGATCTATGCTTAATACTACTGTAGTGAGGGTTAATTCACAAAAAATATATTTTTATTATGAGTTTTAACGCCTATTGGAAATATAATAGGTGTTCCCTTAACATTAAAATCTATAAGGTCATAGACAAATCTGTAAGCTGCACTTTATCCTACAGAAAAGTGAAGACAATGGCAAGTTGCAAGTTGACTTGTGTTAATACTATCTTCCATGATCTTTCAAGAGACATCAGGAATTTATAAGACTTGGTTAGTGTCACAAGCTGATACATTCTTTTTCAACCTATGTTTTAGTGCAGATATGATTTTAGGTGGCTGGGTTTTTTTTTCTCCTTAATTTATCAAGGATAGGATTCATCCTGCTTCGCTTCATCCTCCTGTAAGTTAAAATCTCGATCAAGTCATCTATACCTTGTGATCTACGGAAGGAGAACACATGAAAATATTTATTCTTTCCATCTATCTTATGGTCGTATGTCTTCAGTCTTTTTTCATTGGCTCTGAAATGAAATTAATCCCCATACTTTGTCTTAGACCATAAGCCAAATGTAAATACAGTTAATGTTTGCCAAGATAAATCTAATTCTGAGGAAGTGATAAAGGGAATATCTTAGCCATCATATTTCCCAGTGAACATTTTCCAATGTTCAATTGTGAACATTGATTTTTATATATGCCAATAGTCTGAAGAAGGTGATATATTTTTTTAATTGTTTATAAATACTTTTTTTTTTGTTGTTGTTGTGAAATAAACTATATCCTACAGGGAGGCAAAAAGGGGGAAAGAATTGATACAATTGCAATTTTTCACTTCATATTAGAATCTGGAGTTTTAACATTGTGTGCAATTTTGATCAAATGCAATGACCTATATTTATACTTTAATAATTCCAAGAAAAGGATTTGGAGATAAAAAAAAAAAAAACTTAATAAAGTCTGATTAATGACAAAAAAAAGTTCAAACATCAGAAAAATCTTCAGTAGAAAACAAAATGACATTTCATTATGTATGTATTTCAGAGATGTAGAGCTACATCTATAATGTAAATTTTTCAATAAACACAGAAGAACTGAATATTTATCTTTATGAAATATTATCTTTTATCAAAATTGTTTGGACCTTGGAATGCAGAGAATATGTAGACTGTCCATCCAATTACTTATTTCATAGAATCATAGAATCATAGAATGGTTAGGGTTGGAAGGGACCTTCAAAGGTCATCTAGTCGAACCCCCCCAGAAGGAGCAGGGACATCCCTGACTAGGTCAGGTTGCTCGTTTTTAAAGTTCTTGACTCTACTGTATTGTCATAGAAATTTTAATTGTTCTGATTTCTTGATACAGAATGAAAAATACATAATTGAACGAATTATTCAAAATGAAAAATATGTGATCAGTTTTCACAAGCTCTTGGCTATCTTTCAAAGTAGAAAAAATAATGTTTTTAGTGAGCTTCACTAAAGGTATGGTGTTCAGCAGGATCATTTGCTGCCATAGTTTCACTGGGAAGCAATTACATATTCTTACATTTGTTGCAAAAGTTCACATTATTTAGTTCAATCTAGCACCATTACTGCTAATTAAATATTTTAAATTTACAGGAAAACAAATGCTTAGGGAAGCCCTCTAGCTTTGCAATAAATGTGTGGGGGAAGAAAGTGATTTTCTGATTGATTCAGGTAATATGAATAAATTATTAGTCCTTACAGTAGCAGAGAAAATTAATCTTTTGAGCACAATGAAATTAAAAGGTTTTGGCTTGCCTGATCTGAACAAAGTAAGATGAATTTTTAATACAGCAAATTAATTAGGCACATAATGAGGAATAAGATGCATAATAACTCTAATTCTGATAAATAGCAAAATAGTTCAGATCCTCAAGGAAATAAATATCATCCATCAGAAACACACCTTAAATTCTGTTTATTGGGAAATATTAATGGTAAGAGAGCTTGCATAAAGGAATTAGATAAATTCTATTTGCTGATCTTGTTCAGCACAATTACATTACATGTTGACCCTCATCTGTAACTTTTTGTGAAACTGATTTTAGGACATTATTCATTTCTGAAGGTGTTAATGTACCATAAAGGATTTGTATTATCGTTTAACATACTGTCTATGCCAGGTGTTACATGTTATTTGCTTCTGCCCTGAAGATCATTTAACAGCTTATAAATCTTTATGGCCCCGTGATGTTTTGCTACAATAATTTGCATCTTAAAACAGCTTCTGAATGATGCATTCTAAAAATAAGTAACAAGCAACATTTTTCTTATTAAAGTACCTACATCTTCTGTTTTACAATAGCGCCAGTTACAGAACTCAAGCAGTACTAGTATAGGAAACAATGAAGTTGATTAGAAATGTGAGAACAAATGTTTTATCTAACTTTTTACAGCATAAAGGTATTTCTATGCAGATTACATAGTTACTCAGTTTAAGAAATTTTCTTTTATCAAACCTCTTCATGAGCTTTAAGGAATTATATAAATTTATAACTCTCTCTATTTCAGGAGAAAGTAATGGAAACAAGCAAGCAAGCAATCAAAAAATGTGGTTTGAAATCTAGGAATTTAACATCTACTAATAAATTCTGTTATTAATCTCATCTCTTCTGTAACATAGAAATAACGGAATTAGAATTTTAAAATTACTTGACAAATCTGTCATAACCTCGTGTTACTCTGTTTTCTCTTTATTTTAATGGGCATGTCTATGTACCAGAGGAGACTATTCTAGGGGCTTGTCTTTGTTAATGCACACAGTGTTCAACTGCTATGGAATAGGGAGGCCTTGGGAAAAGCTAGGCTCATGCCTTTTGAAGAACACTTCAGGATGGGATACCCTGGTTCTCATGGGGGACTTCAACCACCCTGACATCTGTTGGAGAGACAACACGGCAGGGCACAGGCAGTCCAGGAGGTTCCTGGAATGCGTGGATGACAACTTCCTCCTGCAGGTGATAGAGGAGCCGACAAGGAGGGGTGCCATGCTCGACCTTGTGCTCACCAACAGGGAGGGACTGGTCGGGGATGTGAAACTAAAGGACAGCCTTGGCTGCAGCGACCATGACATGGTAGAGTTCAAGATCCACGGGGCAGCAAGGAAACTACATGGCAAGCTCTCTGCCCTAGACTTCAGGAAGGCAGGCTTCGGCCTCTTCAGGGACCTGATGGGCCAAGTGCCATGGGAGGCAGCCCTGGAGGGAAGAGGGGCCCAGGAAAGTTGGTCCATATTGAAGGAGCACCTCCTCCAAGCTCAGCAGAGGTGCATCCCAGTGAAAAACAAGTCGGGCAAAAAGGCCAGGAGGCCTGCATGGATGAGCAAGGAGCTCCTGGACCAACTGAAACTAAAAAAGGAAGCCTACAGAGGGTGGAAGTGGGAACAGGTAGCCTGGGAGGACTACAAAGAGGCTGCGCGAGTGGCCAGGGATAAAGTAAGGAAGGCCAATGCAACAAGAAGAGCTTTTATAGGTACGTAGGGGACAAAAGAAAGTCCAGGGAAAATGCAGGCCCCCTCCAGAAGGGAACTGGTGTCCTGGTTACCCAGGACATGGAGAAGGCTGAGGTTCTCAATGACTTTTTTGCCTCAGTCTTCAGCGACAAGAGTTCCTGTCCCACCGCCCAAGCTGTAGAAGGTGCAAGCAGGGACTGGGAGGATGAAGAACTGCCCATTGTACTCGAAGAGCAGGTTCAGGATCATCTGAGGAACCTGAAGGTGCACAAGTCCATGGGTCCTGATGAGATCCATCCGCGGGTCCTGAGGGAACTGGCGGATGAAGTTGCCAAGACACTGGCTATCTTATTTGAGAAGTCGTGGCGGTCTGGTGAGGTCCCCGACGACTGGAAGAGGGGGAACATAACCCCAATTTTTAAAAAGGGGAATAAGGAAGACCTGGGTAACTACAGGCCGGTCAGCCTCACCTCTGTGCCTGGCAAGGTCATGGAGCAGATTCTCCTGGAAACCATGCTAAGGCACATGAAGAGCAAGGAGGTGGTTGGTGACAGCCAACATGGCTTCACCAAGGGCAGATCATGCCTGACCAATTTGGTGGCCTTCTACGACGGGGTAACGGCATCGGTGGACAAGGGATGAGCAACTGACATCATCTACCTGGACTTCTGCACAGCTTTTGACACTGTCCTGCACGACATCCTTCTCTCCAAACTAGAGAGACATGGGTTTGATGGACGGACCACTCGGTGGATAAGGAGTTGGCTGGATGGCCGCACTCAGAGAGTGGTGGTTAACGGCTCAGTGTCCATGTGGAGACCGGTCACGAGTGGCGTCCCTCAGGGGTCCGTGCTGCGCCCGGCCCTGTTCAACATCTTTGTCGGCAACATGGACAGTGGGATAGAGTGCACCTTCAGCATGTTCGCGGATGACACCAAGTTGTGTGGTGCTGTCGACATGCTGGAAGGGAGGGATGCCATCCAGAGGGACCTTGACAGGCTGGAGGGGTGGGCCTGTGCCAATCTCATGAAGTTTAACCAGGCCAAGTGCAAGGTCCTGCACCTGGGTCATGGCAATCCCAGGCACAAATACAGGCTGGGTGGGGAATGGATTGAGAGCAGCCCTGAGGAGAAGGACTTGGGAGTGCTGGTGGATAAGAAGCTTAACATGAGCAGGCAATGCGCCCTTGCGGCCCAGAAGGCCAACTGCATCCTGGGCTGCATCAAGAGAAGCGTGGCCAGCAGGTCGAGGAAGGTGATTCTCCCCCTCTACTCTGCCCTGGTGAGACCCCACCTGGAGTACTGTGTCCAGTTCTGGAGCCCCCAACATAAGAAGGACATGGACCAGTTGGAGAAGGTCCAGAGGAGGGCCACGAAGATGATGAAAGGGCTGGAGCACCTCTCTTATGAGGACAGGCTAAGAGAGTTGGGGCTGTTCAGCCTGGAGAAGAGGAGGCTCTGGGGAGACCGGATACCGGTCTTCCAGTACCTCAAGGGGGCCTACAAGAAAGATGAGGAAAGGCTGTTTAGTAGGGCCTGTTGCAATAGGATGAGGGGTAATGGTTTTAAAATAGAGGGGGGTAGATTTAGATTAGAAATTAGGAAAAAATTTTTTACGATGCGAGTTATAGAACACTGGAACAGGTTGCCCAGAGAGGTGGTGGAAACCCCATCCCTGGAAACGTTCAAGGCCAGGCTGGATGAGGCTCTGAGCAACGTGATCTAGTTGGGGATGTCCCTGCTCCTTGCAGGGGGGTTGGACTAGATGACCTTTGAAGGTCCCTTCCAACCCTAACCATTCTATGATTCTATGATTCTATGAACATTCTGCTACCAATTGGCTCAGACCTGGGCAGCAGCACGTCAGCTGTCGGCTCAGCTGAGTCCACCGAACAAAGGGGAATTAACTTCTAGCGCCTTCTTACAGAAGCTCCCACTGTAGCCCCCCCCCACTTAATAAAACTAGGACACCAAGGCTGTGTTCTTCTCAAACTTGAATTTCAGAAAAAGTATGATTACAGGATGTTCTTAAGGGCACCTGATCTGCAATTTGCAGTTTCTAATGGAAGGTAAGAGAGAAATGCCATCCATTTAGAATGAATCAGCTGTGAAATACTGTTAATAAATATTCTACTTAGTGGGTTGGTATATGAACACAGTTCATATCATTTCTTTTGGTTATGTTCTTTTTTTTTTCTTTCCTGAGTTTGTTCCATTTCAACTGGATTAATAACAGATGGTTTATTAACTCTTCAGTCTTTTTAAAATTTGTATTCTTTTCCTTACGTCACTGTTCAGTCTTTTATATGCATTCTTTCTTTCTTTTCTACCTTTATTTTTCTCCGACATTTCTTTCTTCTGATCACCTTCCTTATCTTTCTCCAGAAGTCTGACTTCAGATGGGATTTATCTCATTTTTATTTGCCTAAATGTTGTACATGGACTTTAAGTAAATAATTGTGACTGGATAGTTAAGGAAAAAGCTAAGGACACTGAAACAGAGGACATAGGATTCTATACTGAAATGAATGTCTGAAAACTTGAGATGTTTATCTTCCTCTCCTGTGTGGCAAATGAATAGATGTGTACTTAAATCAGGGAATTAGACATTGCTGTGATAGATTGTTTAGAAGACTGACAAAATAGATTGATTTTAAAATTAACAATTAAAGTTTACTAAATACATTAATTAGCAAAACATTTATTGCAAATGGTCTGTTTTTACAAATTATTAGTGATCATTACTACATATACAAAACTCTCACTTTTTAACAGTTATAGTCTAAATTATGTGAGTATAATTTGTTAGTATACTTTGTCATAGAGCTGAAGCTGTACAATTAGCATTGACAGCTGTATATCTTGTTGGTCCTTATCCCCCAGCTCAAGGCAATCAGGCTTGACAGCTCATCAATAAGAAAGTTTTAATCAAAGTGCAAATTTCTTTTTCAATTTTTGTTGCTTGCCCTCTCCTGATGTTTTTATGCTGTTACATCTCCTCTCAAAAAGGGGAAGTCTTCTCTGCCACCTGTAAGGTGTATTCCCTAGCCTTTTTTCCCTTTTTCCTTTTCCGTTTTCCCTTTTCCATTCTTCTTTCCCTTCCCTTTACATTGCTTCCCTTCAATTTCCTTCCTTTCCTATCAGCCACCCTTTTTTTTGTGTATTTAGGAAGATGTATTGCCTATTTTGAGGTGGGGTTTTTTTTGTGTTTTTCTTATAATTTTTCTGGCAATCTTTCTTGGATACTCACTATGTGCAACTACACTTAGATTTGCTCCTCTGATTATCACATTGCTTACAGAGTTTTGTAAAACTGAACCTAGCTATGCCATAACAGTATTACAAATCGCACACTATATTTAGATATACCATTTTAGTGCACTTATAGGTGTTTCTAGTCTCTGCTTTGACTACAGTTGATTGCAGAAGTAGCCTGTACACCCAGTTTAAATAGACATTAGGTGTGATAAAGTTTAACAATTTACATTGTATCCACTTAGATGCCTAATTATGGAGTCTACTTGTAAGTCATGTATTTAATCTTCCATCAAAATTGACGATGGATGAAGTCAGTATAACTCATATAGCTTTTCAGCCAAGCAAATACTATTTACTTCAGAATGAGACGAACAACTCTCTAGACTTCATTAGGCTGAACTCGGTTACCCATGCAGGGTTTCTTCTTCCTGGCATCCAGTGACAGGATGGATGGCAATGGCTCACAGCAGCATCAGAAGAGGTTCAGACTTGAAATTAGAAAACATTTCTTTACAGAGAGGGTGGTGGGTGGTGAAACACTGGAACAGGCTTCCTAGAGGTGGTTGATACCCTGTGCCTGTCAGTGTTCAAGAGCTATGCTTTAACTTTTGGTCAGCCCTGAAGGGGTCAGGCAGTTGGACTAGATGAGAATTTGTCTTGGCTTAGCCTCACTTGGTAGCTAAAGTACCACACGGCTGCTTGGTCACTCCTCCCCTCCCCGCCCACCCAGTGGGACGGGGAGGAGAATCAGGAGAAAAAGAAAGGCAAAACTCATGGGCTGGGATAAAAGCAGTTTCACAGAACAGCTATGGAAGAGGAAATAGAGAGGGGAAAAAGACCAACAACAATAACATAATATACTAAGCATGTGATTCCCAGTACAATATCTTGTGGTTGATTCTGACGCTTGGTTCAGAGTAGCAGAAAACTCCTCTGATGCTGTCCCCACTTCATATACTGAGCATTATAGCACATGGTATTGAGTAGCCCTTTGCCTAATTTGTGTAGGCTATCCCAGCTCTTGGCTAACTGGTAAGCAAGCTATCCCAGCAGTGTACCCTCCCAGCTTCCTGTGAAAATTAACTCTATCCTAGCTGCAGACAGGACATTATCCACCTCTTGTTCTATACCATCTATGTCATGCCCAGACCCTGCACTTTCCAGTTAATCACCAGCATTTTCCCCGTCTTTTACATAGAATCATAGAACGGTTAGGGTTGGAAGGGACCTTCAAAGGTCATCTAGTCCAACCCCCCTGCAAGGAGCAGGGACATCCCCAACCAGATCAGGTTGCTTAGAGTCTCATCCAGCCTGGCCTGCAACGTTTCCAGGGATGGGGTTTCCACCACCTCTCTGGACAACCTGTTCCAGTGTTCTATAACTCGCATTATAAAAATTTTTTTCCTAATATCTAATCTAAATCTACCTCCCTCTATTTTAAAGCGTTCCTGGTGGCATGGCAGCTCTACTTCAACAAGTGTAGAGAATGCTTCTACATCCTCGTCCCGGTCATTAAGCCTTCCCAGTTCATAAATAACGTTAAAAGCCTACTTAGGGTGGAGTCGATCCCATTTATTTCAAAGGTACCTACTTTGCTCATTTTTCTTGGGAATTTCAATACATTTTTTTTTGGACTTGATTGCCATATTCTCCTGCAACTCCAGAAATAGAGAGAAAGCACCATGTAAATAAGGCACTGGAATTGGACACTAAGGTTCTTATTGATAGTAGTTTCCTATGTCTGTCTTTGCATCTCTTTTGCTTTTCCAGGTTAAAAATTGTAAAGTAAGTTATATCTATAGTCTAGAATCCTCCTCTAGTGGATCTTCACACCGTTTCAGATTGGAGGCAGTGTAGATGATCTGTAAATTTTAAAAATTAGAATTTATAATAGCAATATGAACAGTAACTCAGTTAATAGAACCCATTACTATTATCACAGGTAAGTTCAATTTTACCTAGTGTTAAGAATAGAAGTATTAAAGAACACTGTTCCTTGGATACAATAAGAAAAAAAAATGAAAAGTTATATTCGATTGTATTAGGAATAAAGTTTTACTTAAGTATTATCAGAAAGGTGCTAAGTATAATGAAAAAAAAAATCCATCCTAGGAAGTTGAAGGGTTATTCTCCACACAGAAGACATTTAATACCAAACAAAAATCAGACTCAAAAATTCTAGACTTTTTTTTGCACACCTTTCATTGCTATTCTTTTGTTTTGACAATTAAAAATAATGAAGGAATGATATAAAATATATGCAAAGGTAGTAAGAAAATGAGATATTCCATTATTACTATTGCTGCAATGGGAGAATAAAGTAAGCTGGTAAAGTTTTATTTGAAAATTATTCAGAATGATTCAGGAATCAACAGTCTTACACAGTGCATGAGTTGCCAGTGACTGACAATGATAAATTATATTCCATTCTATTATTCAGTTGATCATAATGTGCTATTCACATAGAATAGCTTTATCTACCCATTATATTTTTGAAGTTCTTTGTGTTGTTTAGCCATTATTTAGTAATAGATATTTCCTGAATTGCATGCAAGTGTCACTGAACTTAATGTTTTTTTTCCAAATCCTTCACATTTTGTTTGTTCAAAGACCATAATATAATTTTAAACCAATGATCCACATAGTTCAGTTCAAATCCTTCAGTGAAAATATTCCAGATGTATAGTAGTGCATCCTTTTTTTTTATGCCCCTTAAGGTATATGTTTAGCTACTGCTAGATGACAGTTAAATATATCCTGAAGGAAAAAGGATGTGGTATGGTCCAAATTTCCACTGATGTAAATCAGAGCAGCCCTCTGAATTCAAATGATCTGTGCTGAGCCATGAAATCTGAGGATATGACCTGTATTTATTTTTACAAGAAGCAATTAATACAACTTCATTTTTTTTTGTTTCATTATTGGAATCACCAACTTGTCTGATATTTGAAATATTTAGGTTCATGTTACACATAAATTTGAGTAAGCTTATTACCTATCTGTAATTCCAGTTACAGTTTATTTCTTTACATTACTTCCTCTAATCTCGGATATCTAGAAGTCCTTTGACTTCAAGAAGGATCACACCTTTCTCATATGTTAATTCCAGATCCTCATTAATAGTAATGGTTCCAATATTTCAATATACCAGATTGAACAAACATTATTTTTCTAAAGACAATTTCTCTCTCATTCATAATCATATTTATACACATATGCACACACACATATATATTTTGGGTTTTTTTCTTATTAAGTCTTACCCATTCTCTGGATATGCCTAAGAAAGATGAATCCTTTTTTTTTCCATTTCCAATTTTTGTTTTTTTTGTCTCTGAAATTTTAACTTAATATATATTTTCTGACAGGTCACTACCTTTTCCTTTCCTCCCTTCCCATCCAGGCCACCTAAACCCACACATTCAGGACTAAAATATGTTAATGGTTCGTAGGTTTTGTTTTCGTTTTAGGGTTTTTTTTGTTTTTAATTTAGAAACTGTAATAAAAAAAAATAATGCATGAGAGAAACGGAAAAAGTCTATGAAGTTAATAGGCTCCCCTTGAACTTTCAAGAGAATATCTAGATATTATTTACTTAGAAGCTGTTGTTTTATTGGACCACATTACAAAGTAGATCAAAGAGTTCACACAAAAAAAAAAAGAGTCCTGGTGGCCCACATTTCAGCATTAATGAGAGCTTATTAAATGACAACTTTATATCTCTTCTACTTTACCCCACTTAATTTTAGCTGCCTGAAAATTAGTCCTGTAAGGCTGTGTCTATGCTGCTAAACAAAAGAGGACCCGCTAATCCCTACACCTAAGATCACATGTCAAATACTTGACATCAATGATGCTTAAAGCTGATACTGTTTCTGTCTGATTTTCATGAAGATGGCTAATTGGAAAAATCAGAAACAGAGTCAGGAAATTATCTAAGAGTTAAGCAATGTGAAAAATAAGTAGTCAGTGTTAGAGTGCACTCTCTGACCTGCTTTTCTTTGTCAGTTGGGATGTACAGTATGCCTAAATCTATTACATAAAGCATAGGCTTTTTTTTAGTGAACAAGAAGAATGTCTTTTACCATTGTATTTAAAATTTTCTTTATAATCTTGACCTTATGCTTTTCTCTGCTCTATTCATATTGAAGCCACAGATGCTGAGGTTTCTTGTTCTATAGGCTGCACTTTCAACAGTTGACTTATTTCCTTGTGTGTATGTACAAAGATGGTAGGTTTTGGTAGGAATATTCTTATTCTTTGTCTATTTGCATCCTTTTTATCTGTCAGTCTGAATTTTTGAAGACTGTTCCTTCCTATTTGTATATATATATAAAATTTAATATTACGTATCTGCAGATTTATACAGTGGAAGTTCTTAATAAATATACTAAAATATAAGGATAAGTCATAGTTGTTGCTGTCACTTCATAAGAGATGGACAAATAAGATCAATGTACTGTTAACACAGATAAATATAAAACTGTACCTTCCAACTTTGCGTTGCCTTTCTTTTTGTCATACAGACATGAATTTTCATATCAAAATTACAACTGCTGCAACTTTGCTTTTTTTTTTTACTTTGTTTTTATAGTGAAATTCAGACTGCAGGACAAAATTTGTGTTCATTAAGGCTTATGACCCAAATGTTACATTGATATCAGAAATCCGACTTTATGCTTGAAAGAGAGGAATAGGAACATCTAAAGGACATTTCAGTTGCTGGGTGGATTCAATTAGTTTATTTCTAACTCCATTGCTCTCATTTATGCACGTAAGTCAGGTCTTATGATTCTGAACATAAAGAGGTTGTGCCCAAACTCATGTAGTGCGTGAGCCTATTATCTCAAAGAGTTCCTTACAAAACATCACAGTGACAAGGTAATTTTTTAAAATAAATGCTGATAATTGTTAACATATCTTTCTGCTCAGTTAAGATTTTTTTCCTACCACAAAACAACATTTCTTCTTTTCTTTATGATTTTTTTTTTATGTAAAAGAGTTAGTATTTGTAAAAGAAAAGCAAAATCTAGTCCTGACTTAAAGATTCAGAAGATTCCTCTCTTCACAGCTGGCTGGAGAAGAGACTGCTGTGGTTATCATAGATGGGTCCTGCCAGCAGTTAGATTGAGCATGCACTCCCAAAAGATTTGCCCAACTAAAAACACAGGATACAGACACAAAGGGACACAAACAGCTGAATGCAAGCGAACAGTACTTTTACAGGCATCCAAACAAACACAAACAGCACTCAAATAAACATGAGCAACAGAAATGGCCCAATCATATTCCTCCTAAGGGCTAACCATGGCTTATAGGACCTTATACATTTCACCACTTACTAAGTCATATGTCCAGCCGTACTTGCTGATCCTTCAAACACTGACTTTAAGATCATCCAGTATCCATGCCCAGAGCTTGGGCATTTCATCCTATCTGCAGCTTAAAGGCTATATCTTTCCAGATGATGGTCTCCTCCTCACATGTTGGTCTTGCTTGATGGTTAGTAGTAAATAACTTACTGTCTCCCCACAACAAAATAATAGAAAGTAAGGTCACAGAGTTTAACAAGAAGATAGGATGGACTGTGTTAATCAAGTACACTAAAATCTTAATTAAAATAATATTCAGTGAGATGCTTTGTTAAATGTAAGTAGTTAACTGACAAGTTATTCTGTGTCTGTGCTGTGGTGACCAGTATTCATTTGCAATCTCTTGTTTTACACAGTGATTGTACACTTTTAAGGTAGCCAGTGGCTTAACATTTGTCATGGGAAGAGCAATGAAGTCCTGGACTGTCTTTAATTAAGATTTATTTCTGTATCACCAAAAAAAAAATAAAAATTCTAGTAATAATCTTGAATTTCCTGCCTGTGAGCGACTGCACTGAAAATTCTCTTCCATAGCTGACTTTTTCCTTCTGGTTAAATGAAGTTGACTACCTTTTGAATAAAGTGCAATGCTCATCTGAAGCTCAAGGACTTTCAAATGTTACTTCTATTGTGAACAAACTTTGACCTTCTTGCAAGACTGAATGATGTAATATATGTTTTTGCAACATGCATATTCAAAACCTGTCACTGGTTAACATATTTTAACAGATAAAGAAGCACAGCAGACAGATGGTCCTAGCTGTCAGTTCTGTTAGTTAATTGTAAATAATATTATCAAAGTGGCTTTCATAGCCATGTGTAAAATTTCCCTAAATGCCTGTTTCAAAGGGTAACTCATGTCCTTTAATAATCAGGAATTGGAAAACATTATCTAAGGTAAGCTGTATGATATAGAAGATAACACCTGGTTTAAATGCAAACGTAGCAATCTTCTGATATATTGCACAGAAATAGAATGGCAGGAAAATTTAGGGTGGAAGTGACATCAGGAAATATTTTGGTCCACTCTTGTGCTCAAATAGGTTCAACATTTAGAGTATATCAGGTTTTCCAGTATTATAATGTAACAACCTTTCTTACAAACCACTCTTCCTCCAAAACTAATCAAAATTGAGTAAAGCATACTATATTAGATGCATAACCATAACCACATGGTGCATTAGATGCATAACCATAATACAGCTTTTTTGATACATATATTTGATTTTGCAGTCTGTAATTATGTACTTTCAGACTGTTGTTTTGTGTTTGTTTTGTTGGGGTTTTTTTACTTTTACTCATAGGAAATTAAGTTCTAATAAAATCTTCATATTTTTTTTTAACCTTGTCATATCAGACATTGGTTTACTGCATCTGAGAACTGTGATACCTGTGAAGTGGAAAAAAACCAAATGTGTCAACAGACACTTTTCTTCACAGGTTTGCTAATATCCTCTGACTTTAAAAAGAAACCTAAAGCCCAGATAGAAATCATCTTAAGTTTTCCAGATAAGAAATGGAGCATGACAGACTCTCATAACAAACAGTTCAGGCTTCTCAAGATTTGAATTGCTTGTGAAAAAACAAGACAAGGTAACTCCCAATTAGTGCTGCCCTACTCCACGTTAGTTGGCTACCTGTAAATTATTCCACTTGCAGAAGAATTCATATTTGAAACAGAAAGTCAAATTGACACTTTCAACGTTGTTCGTTTTTAGGGAATCATCCATCAGGCCCTTACTTGTTCTCTCAAAGCTATATACTTTCTTTTAGACTCAGTTACACACAAATAGCTGTTCAATTACATACTCAGAGTTTCTGTTAAACCGAGAGCTCATAAAATAAGAACACAGTGTATATAGTGTGCTAAAAGACACTTGTTCGGAATCACACCAAAATTTGTACTGAAACTGGGAAGAAAAATGAGTTTTCCTATTATGAGAGATGATGATCTACTGTTGTCCTGGTTTTATTCCGGGGCGGGGGGGGGGGGGGGATGGGGTGGGGTATGGTGGCAGCTTCTGTAGGAAACTGCTAGAAGTTGTTTCCCCTTTGTCCAGTGGACTTTGCCAGGCCTAGGGTGGACCCGCTGCTGGCCAGGGCCGAGCCAATTGGTAGCAGAATGTGCCCTGATAATGCCTCTGCAATAATGTATTTAAGAAGGGGAAAAATAAATAACAAAATAGAAGTGAAGGACTAGAAGTGGGGACAGAGAGGGGGAGGTGCAAGCCTTGTGGGTCTTGCGGCCCTCACCCTCTGACCTCCCACCAGGTGGCCATCTGGGCCCAACTCGGCTCAGCCAGGCTGCAAGGAGTGGAATCCAATCTTCATTCCTCTGCTGTTCTTTCAGGTATATAATTCTATAATTCTTTTTTCCGATATAACTCTTTCTTTTTTTTTCTTTTTTTTGTTTACTATCTAATGTACTAAAATACTGTAACGGTGTGTGATTACAGCAAAAGTGCTATAAAGATGTCTGCCATCAATGCATAATCTATAAGAGCTTCAACCACTGTTGTCCTAGTGATGATACAGCTCACTCTAAATCTCTTTTGCCATTGGTGGTTGTCATGTTTTCAAAATGACTTTAAGCTCACTATTAGTTCATCTCAAATACTCTTCCTTCATCATATAATATTTCACCTCTCCCAGTATGAAATAGTAGGATTCAGTCATCCTGAAACAGAATAAAATAATTATTAATTCCCTTTCCTATTCTCTATTCATCGATGTTACCATAACAAGCTCAACTGATTTCAGCATATGTAAGCCTTTTCACTCGAGGATATGTTGTCAGTGGCTGACAAAAAAAAAAAAAAAAGCTACAAAGAGTAAAGGAATAGTTTCTTTACATCTATATAAATAGCAATAATTAAGTGAAAAAAAAATACTGAGTGAAATGACAAAAAAAAAAATCCACTTATGCTCATAGCTTCTGGCTAATTGCCTTTTCAATTTTTTTTTCATCTGAGTTAATCACTTTTCTGTCTGCAAAAAAGCCCACACTGTTTTGCTGTAACAACATTTCATTGACTCTCCCTTTTTTTTTCTCCATCACACACACACAGACACTTCAGTGAATTCACACATACACACACACACACACACACATATACATACACTACTCTGACAAGTTCCATACTTCATCTTTCCTAATTCAGAAATTTAAAGATTTTGCAGTTTCCTTTGATAATAGGTTTAGTCTTGAGGAAAAATAAATCCTGTTTCCCAAATGCAACCGGACAGAGTATGTTCCAATTAACAGCTTTTCCATATTCCTATCAAAGACTTTTAATAAGATAGTCTTTTTTATCTTTGTTATTGTTTCATTTCTTGTTAACTTCAATCTAACAAGTTCTTTTTTTTTATTTAATTCTATGCAGTCAGAATAGTATCAGTCTTTTAAACAAAGGCATATAGAATATATTTTCATATGTCTTTTATACAGAAAAATACTTTGTGCATTTTTTCCCCTTCCCAGTGACTGTCTTCAAAACATTGAGAGATGATGTGAAACCTAAGAGCTATAGACTTGCACTTGCTGCTTTAAGTATCTTTTTTTTTTTTTTTCCTTCACTTTTGGAGATATACTTTATAACACAACCATTGTTCCCCTAGCTTTTTTACCTATTTATTTTATTACCTGGCAGCTGAAAGCCAGCCTTACGTGGCCTGAATTGAAAGATAAGATACTGCAATGTTTTCTGTCCTCAGGTCCACTGAATTTACCATCCAGATTTGGCAAATATCTGCACTAATTTAATAACTTTTTATGCTTCACAATACCAGAATTAGTTACCTAGTTAATATTACTGTGTATTAGATAATTACACTTTGCAAATGTTGTGACTTGTAATGTTATCAGAAATATAATTTTGCTGAGAAAACCAACAGGTTTTTTTTTGGTCAGGGATTAAATAAGTTTTAAGTTCATGATATAGCTCTTTTTTTTTTTTTTTTAAGAAATATTTAAAATAAGCTTATAATTAATTGATATCTTTCACTTGGCATTTCTACTTAAAAATGAAGAATATTTCTTATTTCTGATTTGTTCTATTAGACAACAAGATACATTCCTTATACTTTCACCTGACAGAATGAAACTTTTATTGCCAAGGTCAAACTATAGTAAGTTGAAAAGATATGACAAACCTTGAAAAACAGAATGTTATTAAAAGTCAAGTAACCTTAGAAAATATAGGTATATTATCACTCATCTCTATTAGAAAACATTTTTTTTTATTAACAGGTTAAAGCAAGACGAGACAAGAAGTTGCAGATGAGGTTTAGAAAGATTATGACTTTGTTTTACACATTTAGGTAGTTCTTGTGTTTACAGAATGTCTTACAATGCTGCAGTTTGCAGTCCACATTAAACATCTTTGTTGGCCATTTCAGAAAGAAACAGAGTAAAGTATAACTTATTCAAACTCAAATTTCTGTCCTTCATATGGATACTAAAGCAAACAAGCAAAAAAAAAAATTACTCCTCTAAAAAAAGTTGGTAAGGTTGGTAACAAAATAAAGAGAAAGTTAAAGACCTGTCTTAGTTTCCATATCTATTCCCACTTGATACTGTATTTTATAAATATAGTTGCAAATTTTTGGTAATAGTATTAGGTGAATGTAATAATGTAACAATTGGAGTGCATTTTCATATAGCTTTACCTCTTATTGCCTTACACTCATGGCAGGTCATACACATACTCTATAAATTACTAATTATATTGTCACCGTATCATATAAAATTTCACTGCAAATCAAACTATGAAAACATTTAGTGGTAGAAAGGATGGAGTCCAACTCTTTTTAACATGTGTACAATATTATAATAGTTATCAATTGCAAACTCACATCACATAACTTCAGACGTCAACAGTATTGTTGACTATAGAAGCATAGAATCATAGAATGGTTAGGGTTGGAAGGGATCTTTAAAGGTCATTGTCGTAGTTCAGCCCCGATCGGGACCACCCACCCTCTGAGAGAACAGGGAGAGATCATATAAGGAAAAATGGCTCAAGGTTTGAGGTAAGGACAGGGAGAAATCCTTAAAGTTACCGTTACAGGCAAAACAGACTCGACTTGGGGAAAACTATTCATTTATTACTACAAACAGCAGGAGAATGAGACAGAGAACAAGATAACCTCCCTCCACCCCTCCCTCTTCCCAAGCTTAATATTATCTCTACTACCGTCCCCCCCCAAGCGGCACAGGGGGGAAGAGGGAATGGGGGTTGCGGTCAGTTCATCACATGTTGTTTTACGCCGCTGCTTCATGGTCGGGGGAAGAACTCCTCACATTCCTCCCCTGCTCTGTTGTGAGGTCCCACCCATACACCACAGTGCTTCCTGAAACTGCTCCAGCGTGGGTCATCTCTTCCACGGAGTGCAGTCCCTTCAGAACGGCTGTCCCAGCGGGCCCTCCACGGGCCACAGCCGCCTTCAGGCATCCGCCTCCCCCGGTGTGGGGTCCTCCACAGGCTGCAGGTGAATATCTGCTCCTCCGTGGACCTCCATGAGCTGCAGGGGGACAACCTGCTCCACCATGGTTGTCACCACAGGCTGCAGGGGAATCTTATTCAGGAGCCGCATTTACTCCTCCCCCTCCTTCTTCACTGACCTTGGCGTCTGCAGCCATTCCTTACAACAGGCTGGTAGATGTCTCTCAGGATCTTTTTACATCTTATTCACTTCTCATCTCCTCTCCACTTCTTGCAGCCAGGCAGGACCAAGTCGGGCCCAGTCGGCCGCCTGTCGAGAGGCCAGAGGGTGAGGCCTGCAAGGCCCATGAGGCCTGCACCTCCCCTTCTGCGCCTCTGCCCCTGCTCAGCTTCTTCACATCTTCTCTCTCTTTTTCTGTTTTCCGCTTCTTAAATACGTTATCGCAGACGCGTTATCACGGAACATTCTGCTACCAATCGGCTTGGCCTTGGCCAGCAGCAGGTCCGCCCTAGGCCCGGCTGAGTCCACTGAACAAAGGGGAGCGACTTCTAGCAGTTTCCTACAGAAGCTACCACCTTAGGCTGCTCCTCACTAAACAAAACCACACCAGTCATCTAGTCCAACCTTCCTGCAATGAGCAGGGACATCTCCAACTAGATCAGGTTGCTCAAGCCATGTCCAACATGGCCTTGAACTTTTCCAGGAATGGAACACTAATCATCTAGACACTGTTTACATTGAAATAGTTGATCACAAGATGAACTAGCTATGACAATGCATGTTTTGACCCACCAGTAGAGAAGGAAGGGCTGCTGTGTGACCTCTTGCAAGAGCTCAACCCACATAAATCTCTGGGCCTGGACAGAATCCACCCCAGGCTTTAAGAGAAGTATCTGACATTGTTGCAAGGCCACTGCCTATAGTATTTGAAAAGTCCTGGCAGTCAGGGGACATCCCTGATAACTGAAAGAGGGCAAATGTCATACCCATCTACAAGAAGAGCACAAAAGAGGACCCAAGAAACTGCAGGCTCATTAGTCTTACTTCAATCGCTGCAAAAATAATGTAATAAGTCCTCCTAGAAACTATAACAAGTCAAATGAAGCACATGATTGCGAAAAGCCAGCATATCTTTACCAAAGGAAAATCACCCTGACTAACGTAATCAACTTCTGCAACAAAGTAACACTTTCTGTCAACATGGGGAGAATAGTGGGTCTTGTCTACCAGGACTTCAGCAAAGCAGTCAACATCGTTTCCCACAGTCTCCTCCTAGAAGAACTGGCAAGATCCAGTTTGGATGGGTGGTAGGCAATGTGGGTGGGAAATTGACTAAGTGTAAGGTTCTGCACCTGGAATCACATAATCAAAGAGCCCAGTACAGGGTAGGATATGTGTGACTGGGGAGCAGCCTTGCTGAGGGGGACCTTGGGGGTCCTGGTGAACATGCTGAATGTGAGTTAGCAGTGCACCACTATAGCAACAAAGGCAAATCAGATCTTGGGCTGTACCCACAGGGGCATTACTAGCAGAGAAAAAGAGACATTTTCAACCCACTCTACTCAATGTTTCTGAGGCCACATCTACAGTACTATATGCAGTTCTGGATACCATTTGCTATGGTAATAGTAGCGGAGGATATATCCACTTGAAGAAGGACAGAAGTTCTCAAAGAGTATAATGCTGAATAGAATTAGAAAGATAATTGATTTCCTGTAAAAAACATCTTTCAGAGATGTGTTTTTCTGTTTACTTTTTTTCCTAATTTTCCTGATGAAACAAGGGAAAAATTGAGATAGTGTATTGAGCAGATGCTGTGAAAAATGAAATCAGAGGATATGAAGTTATTTAATAAATATGAAATGGTGTTACTTTGAGATTTGCCAGGTGGTCCTGATACATTTAGTTTAACAAATTCTGTTATACTGATTACCTGTGATATTATGTTTTGGAGAATCACAGTATTTGCTGTAATCCAGTTCCTTAGGGGAAGGTTTAAAGGAGAATCAAAAGGGAAAAGAAAATATTAGATATACTATGACATACAGAAACAATTATAAAAAAAAAACCAAAACAAAACAGTAGTAACATAAGAAGATGAAGAAATGAAGCAGATAGAACATAGTAATGTGTGAACAAAAGCTGTAAGAATTTCTTTGGTGATAGCACTAAAGACACATTGCTTAAAAACTAGTGCACAGGAACTGTACGTATGTGCATCTGTGCATATACACATGCTTGCTGGAGCATGAATAATATCTCATAGATCTGATTTACATCTTGTTAATCACTTTACATGTTTAAACATTTTTGGAACTATAAATACATTATTATTTCAATCATTATCCTTTGTTTTAAAGCAGCATTGATAATGTCTGAATGCTAATATGTCTGAAATTACAATTTGCATTTTTATTCAATAAATCTTGTAGCTCTCATTAATGTTATTTACTGTTAATTTGCTAAATATATATATAAAATATTATATCAATGTACGTGAAAAATAATTAATAACTGTTTATTTTTTTTTACAAAGTACTTATTCAGTGAGTTTCAGGCATCTAGGGAACTATCGTAATTCAAATGACAGGTGCAGATAATAGTAACGGCTTTTGCAACAGACCTAGATCAAAGCCATTTCAGAAATATTTTATCAAGTCCATATTTAGCAAGAAAACAGAAATGAGTTTCATCAAGATCTACTGAATTTTTTTTTTTCACCAGTGTCAGTAACATTTGTTCTCTCTGTATAGTTATGTGTTCAGTAACCCTTCTAGGCATCTTCCTTTTGTAACAGTAGGAATCGGTAGGAACTATGGCAAACTTCTTTGTGTACATACATGGTTTACCTCCAGCTTATTCTGAACTGTTCCTTTGAGGTATATTCAGATGACTATGAGCCCTAGCTATGTAATTTCTTTTAATCCATTATTTCTCAGTTTAATGCTAATTTAAACAATAGTTGGTAACATTTAGTGACATTTACATTATTGCTTTGGTTTCTCAAGATAGAAAGTTACCTTTCAATATGATTCATAAAGCAATGATACAGAATAAAATATTCACATTAAAGTTTGAAAGAGTTATTAGGAAAATATATGGGGGGTTTATTTATTTATTTATTTATTGAAAAGAAAAAATCTCCAGCTGATCAGAAATGACATAAAGTGCAACTTGCAAATAAGATATTGTTTAACTTATGTATTCAACATAGAATAAATAAATGTAGCAAAGAAGAATTTTAAAAGTACATATAGGTACCTACATAAAACTGAATTCTGTATTTTTCTTACTTTGGTGAAGCTTTTAAAGTATTAATTTACTTATTAAAAACACTTTCTTATATAAATAACTTTAATAAATATTCTTACACTCTGGATTTCAACTTATACCTCAGTGAAATTATGTAACTTAAACATGTCATTAGCTAAAGGCCGTTTATTCATATTACCATTGTGGTGTTGCACAAGCTTGAATTCATCCTATAGAAACAAAGTGTACAAATCAGTCTAAATGCAATTAGTGAAGGGTCAACAAGTGCTGAGTGATTTTCTTTAAAAGGTGATTTATGTATTTTTTAAAATATTTAATTATATATTTTTTTTTAAAAAATGTTTCTAATAACCCGAACTCCAAGTCAAAAAGAGCTGAAAACAAGTTTCTGGTGTTAGGGAAAAATCGTGTCAGGTTAGAATGCAATTAGTAATTCAGTTGGATTTTTTTTTTTTTTCATTTCAGCTACCCTCTTATCCCTGATGGAAATTCATTTTCTTGACACAGAATAATTTTCCTTGAAATATCTTTGAAATATAGGACTATTATGTAAATCCAAAGTAATAAAGAATGAGAGAAGATGCTAGGGAAACATTTAGCACAATGCCAGCTATGTAAATGTAGGTGAAAATATATAGAGTAATGATTTATATTTTAATTGGGAGAGATAAAAGAAGGAACTTCTATGAAAATCTGAGATATCAGCTATTGTAATATTCCTAATACCAGTTTGTAAGAGTTATATTGATTTATGTCACTAACATCGTAACTTCAACTGCAAATCACTGTATAACTAACAAAACAAACATATTTCATGTAACTTTTGAAAGCCATGAAAAGTAACAAAAATATTTTTAATTACATATATGAAAGCAGTAAATATTTTCTACAAATGCATCAACATATGCATTTTTTTTAATAACGTTCAAGGGAAATCTCTGGAGAGAAGGTGATTAAAATTTGTCTTGATTAGTTTCTTTTAATGTGTATGTAACAACTTCAGAAAAATAATAAAGGTTAAATACATGTATATCACTAGATCCTTGAAACACTTCAACACTATGTTTTTCATATTTCCTCATGTAGACAAAGGCAGCCAATATCTAATTTGCAAATTTTTCTGTTGTTCCTTGAAATTTGAAAGAAATCACTAAAAAAAATATCTACTTTAACTAGATAACTAGTGAAATTAGCACTCACTTGCTGAGGCAACTGTGTTGGTGCCAGCAGGATCTGCAGCAGAGTGCCTCAGCGCATTGCACAGGGAGGTTTCCTGAACCGGGAAATCTCAGGGGGAGTTGAGGGAGATGCCAGGAGCCCACAGGTCCTGTGGCAGTGGCTGATGGGACCTGGGCAGGGCCAGGGACAACAGCAGACAAGCGCAGCCACATCTATAAAGGATGCCCTTAGGGAGTGACAAAGAATTACAGAGCCCTGGAAGCAGTGATAAGGGACTCCAGAGTGTGGGTATTTTTTTCATCAGTCCTCCTAGTCGAAGGGAAGGGATTTGAAAGGGCCAGTTGAATCTGGCAGATCAACAAATGGCTACAGAACTGATGCCACGGTCAGAGTTTTGGCTGTTTGGAACACGGGACTCACTTGGAGAAACATAGTCTACTAGGGGCTGATGGGGTCCATCTGTCAGAAAAGGGGAAGAGTATCTTTGGTCATAGGCCTGCCAAGCTAGTGAAGAGGGCTTTAAACTAAACTTACTGGGGGAGGGGAACTTCAATGCATCCCACTCATACCAGTTTGATGCCAGTACCAGCAACAGATGCCCAGAGCCTAGAGAAGGATCACAGGTCAGTAGGAGAGCACCTGAAGACTAGCACAAAGGAATTCCAGCCACTCAGGCCAGCAAATCAGCTTAATCTGGGGCCCAACTTGAATGTTGATATACAAATGCATGTAGCATGGGGAATAAGCAAGAGGAATTAGAGACGTACACACCTGCAAGGCTGTGATATTATGGCATCACAGAGATGTGATGGGATGCCTCCTATGACTGGAGTCTTGAAATTGAAGGATACAGACTGTTTAGGAAGGGCAGACAGGGAAGACAAGGAGGGGGTGTCACCCTTTATGCCAATGACCAGAGGGAATGCATGGAGCTCTGCCTGGGAATGAATGAGGATCCGACCGAGAGCTTATGGGTCACAGTTAAAGGGAGGCAGGGACAAGTGACATTATAGTGAGGGTCTGATAAAGGCCACCCAGCCGAAAGACAGAGTGGATGAGGCTGTCTTATAAAGAAACAAACAAACAAATCTGCTAGCAGTATGGATTTTTTTTTTAGGAGATCACACCAAGTTTTCTATGAACCATTTTATATATGTGCATGTGTGTGTGTGTGTGTGTGTGTGTGTGTGTATCTAAATCAACATGCAAAGATTTTCAAAGTGCAGTTACTAGGAATGCTTTTTCTTTTTCTTGTCTCATAATTTGTTTTCATTCTGGTTTGTTAATGAATATTTAGATAGAGGATTTAAGTCTCTACATAAAAAAATATTCAGTCTTAATTAAATTATGAATAATCTGTGAGATAGTTCTGTTTGATGTTTTTCCTATCTAAAGCTAACAGAGCTTACATAGACACCTGAAGCACCAGAAACTTGTTTAGAAAAGACAGAAGAACTTTTGTTGTTAGTTTGATAGCTTTGAAGGGAATTAGGGGATAGAAGGCAGCACAGAGTTTACCATATGGTCTGAGCAGCTGTAGAAATAATTAAAAAAATTTAATGTGTACTTAAAAAAAAAAGATACATTTGTAAAGGAAGTATTTCTATCAAATTGCAGTTCAAACATTAGTGTTTTCAAATCTTATTACTTGTAGGATCTTCTCTGAGAAGAAAAGGGAAAAAAAAAAATTTAGAGACTATCTGGTTAGGTCCACAGTCCTATATATTCCCAGTGGGATTTTGAATACATGGAGGTGTTCTTACTCTTTTTTTTTTTTTTCCCATGTATTTTTATCTTACAATATATCATGTAGCATCTCTAATGCCTGGTACAGTTGGACTGTGCTAGTCAGTCCCTGTCTTGACTAAAATCAGAAAACTATATTAAAAACATAACTTGTATCTGACATTTTACATTTGGATAATCTTAATTCTTCATTGTTTTAAACTATAATTTATCAGGCCCAAACCCAGTCTTACATGTTGTTGTTTTAAATATTTTCTATAAATGATTCTTGCACCATTCTGTTTCTTTCTTTCTCTTTCAGTACAAATGGCATGCTTTTTCTCATTCAATTTAATGTATTTTGTCTTTTAGATTGTAAAAACAAAATAAGCTTTATTAGGGATCAATTACTTATCACAGAATAAAATTTAGAGTTGACTTTACAATAAACACTTTTCCAGCTTTTAATGCTTATGTCTAAAGCAAACCTATGGAAACAAGTAATAAAAGACATATTTTGCTACAAGTCCAAAAGTGCAAGCACACAATTAATAAAAGGATAGACAGTAAAATATATAAAGGGTGAAATAGTGGACAAGTTAGTCTCACAATAAACAGATGACAGTTCCTAATAGCATCTCTAAACAAAACACATTCAATATTCTTAAATATTTTGTGAAGAAACAAATCTAGTAGCTGAATGAACATAAATTCATAGAAACTGAAAGGAATTATTTAAGTGATTGAGAAAATGGGCTAAGTATATTTAGATATGAGTAAAAACATGATGATACTTAGACCATATCTTTTATATGATTAAGAATATACACAATGACAAATATTTATTCTGATTTTGTTATAATACAAAATGTAGATGTATTTATAGTGTGCTATAACTGGACGTCCTGGAAAATACCTACATATATCCAGTAGATTAAATATGAAAAGATTCCACTAACTTCAGCAGAATTCCAGCTAATTTTATAGGAAAAAAAAATTCCACTTTTAAACATAACTTTTTTTTTTAATCTTACACACAGTTTACACATTATTACATTTAGAGACTGAAGTCCAGAAGGTTTTTTGGTTCTTATACCCAATACTAAATGTACTTGTCTTATTTATATGCCATATGGGTATCTTCATAGAGATTTAGCCATTATTGATAGTATTTTCAAGTCATACTCAATTGTACTTCTCTCATTAAAAAAAAAAAATATATATATTCTTCTTTTGTAAGTGGTATCATAGCTCTCTAACTCTTGGAAAAATCTCTTTATTCTTCTAAGCATAAAAGGGAAACAGATTTTTTTTACATGCGGTGAAAGTAATACAGTAGAAAAAAAAATGATGTGATGTTATGGAGTTAATATTTTACATGGATCACAATGGAAAAGCGTAACACACTGCTTCTATTCAACAAAGCATCTTTCTTTATGAAAGAGCATAATACATCAGAAAGAAATATTTCTATCAGCTGCATGGCCACTTTCTATCTATTCAAAGGAAAGCTTTCATTTATATTACTCTTCCCCCAAATATAGTACTCTCATGGCTCACATCTCTGTACACAGAGAATTAATTCTGCAAACATTAGTCTGTTTGACAAACCAGCATTCCTCCTGTTGTGCCCAGCTGTTTGACTTTGCCTGCTCTCTGACTTGTTCACTCTGACCTCATTCTGCTTCTATTATTTCCTCTCTCTTTCACACTTTCTTATTTTCCTGAAGAGAAACGTTGCTTAATACTGCAGATAATTTTAGATTCAGTTTTTGAAACCTCAGACCACGTATTCCCAAACTGGTATAAAAATTATCTGAAGTCAGTAATATGTGGCAGAATATGTAGCTTGCTGTGTACTTTTTTTACATGCCTATAGTCAGGAAGATTTCCAATGCTTGCTGTGTGTCACTTTTTTTTCCTTTATGTACTCGTGTTGATCTTTAAACTCATGTATAGTGCAGATTTTAGGTAGCTATGGATCTACTGAATGTTGAGTGTTTCCTCTTTTTGATCACATCAAGGCTGGTGTTACATTTCATGGAAACATCAGGACACACACACAAAAAAAATAATATGAAAACTAACTATATATGGTGTCCAAATTCAGACAGAGATTAACAGTAAAACTGAATATGGTCTAGTATGGAGATATAACTACAGAAGGGAGCTGTTTTCAGTCTGTATTGAGATCTGCAGATGTACACATCAAAGGAATCATAAGAAAATCAGAGACAAGCTGGGAGGAATAGGATAAACTTTACACAACATTGTGCAGAAATACTTCATAGGATACTCAATATTTCCGGCCTGGAAATATGAGAAGCTTTAGGGGAAGCCATAGTTTCTCTACATCAGGGCAGCACAATTTAACTGTGCACCATCATGTTGCTGCTGTTACCAGTGAAAATGATCAGGCAGGCAAATTGATACACGGAGCTCACCATGAGGCACTTACTGCTGCGTTCAGTCATGGCCTTGTCTGTATGTATTGCTGCACAGTGACACCTTGCCTATACTTTAATGACAACTCTTGCTTCCCAACAGGTTTATTTATCTAAAATCAGAACCAATGTAGTCTGTTACAGATACGTATTTAAGAAGAATCTGTAAACCGACTTGAACTAAAGGAGAATTTAGTATGAACTTCACTTTCTTAAAATCATCGTTATAATTTGTTATTACACTGTTTAATTATGTGCTTGACAAAAGGCCACTCTGGTAGCTTAAGGAAATAATTAGTTTTAAAAAAGGAGATGTTTTTAATAAGCTTCTGTCAGAAATACTTTGTAACTCGTTCTTCCCCTGTTAGATGTCAAAGCTCAGTGTCCAGTGATTTCACACTCAGTCATGGACACATAAATACTGAATTGGGTAGCTAACACAGGTGGATGATATCTCCCTGTTGAGGCTTTTCACTCACTATCCATCTCCAAAAATTGTATGGGGAAATTAGATACTTAATTTAGGAGCGCATGTTCATTGCACATCTGCAATTAAGGTGCAAACTAGAAACCTAGGTTCAGTAGAATAGAACCAGAAGTAGAATTAACAATCAAGTATCTCAAGTAATGCCTTAAATTTGTGTCAATTCTTTATTTTCAATATCACATAAATGTTAAATTCACTCATATGTATCTTGGATAGCCACACAGTTAAAAATAAGAAGTGCCATTTGACTAGCGTGTTCAGCATTTTTGTCACGTGTAGTTTCCTCAAAGAGAACTAAAACACATCTGCATAAAATTTGCAGATATGCTAACAGTGTATAACTTTAGCTGGAGGTGATCAGCTAGATTCAATGAAAGGATCATCCATTTGGTCCAATCATTTAGTTATTTTTTTATATTGCTTTACAGAGAGATAACTTTACATATAGTATAGAAAGTACTATTTTTCCGCTTTGTGTTGCTCTTTCACTGAACTTAAAAATCTAGTTCAGATAGTATCTTAATTTATCTGATATTTTTATACATTCAATTTTGAACATAATTTCATACATAGACAAAATCAGTAGACTTTACATGAACATACATATATGTGTTTGTATGAATGTGAGTGAGCATATATTTACATTTAGATTTATATTGACATGGTAGAATTGATAGTCCATTTCCACCATCTGCCCTGTTCAAACAAATGTACCTACTTTTTTTGTGTGGTAGGAAAAAATCTTGTATTAGCAACTTGGAACAATAAAATTCAGTTTTGCCTTTATTGTTAAGCTAGTTTTGTATTCAGAATTTAAGTATATACAGCCCCTCAGGTCTTTCAAAGGATGCTTATAAAGTTATATTCTCTGATTACATTATATCTTCTTGCAATTTGGCAGGATGATATTAAATCTACACATGTGATAATTAAGTTGCTTAAGCAGCCATTATTCTTTTTTTGTTCCATTATAATTTTTCATGCATTTTTTTTTCCTAAAAATAGTATTTTTCTTTTGGTAAGCAAGGAAATACTACAATCCTTCAAGAAGCTACTGATCTGTTACTGATACTTATTTAATTTAGGACAATATCAACAATATTATCTAATATTGTCATTATCTAACACACAAAGATAACAAGTTTTTATTAAATAATCATGTTATTTTTATTAAAGAAATGTAATAATAATAATAAAAAAATAAAATAAAATAAAATAATAATAATCATTTATTTTTTACCAAAAGTGCAAACATATCAATTATTCTCTATCGGCTGAAGCACTACATGTTTTAGCAGTTGTCATATTACTGCTACACATTGCAGGTATTTATGCAAAGGGACACTTCACTCAGCACCATGTTTCAAAAGTCAAATATTAATTACTTTCCTAAAGGAAGAGAATATTTAGAAATCACTTAAACATACAAAAAGTTATCACGTAATTTATTTGTGAGGAAAAAAACCAACACATTAGTTTTAATCTCACGGTATATTATGTGGTTTTGTGCTTTCTTTCTTTTTTTTTCTTTTCTTTTTTTTTTTTTTTTCTCTCTCCACCTAGGATAGTTCTAGATGTATGTTCAGTCTTACACTGCTTTTAAAAGTCAGGCAAGCATTTTCTACATAGTCTCTAGCTTTCGAAGATATCCTCATGAAAGTGATGTTATCAAAACAGGTCAAAAGAGTTTCAATCTGCAAGGAAAGTAAAAAATTTTTTTTTACTTGTGAGCAGCTTCCACTATTTTCCTCAAAAACAAAAACAAAACCAAAAATGTCACAGTTATATGATTTGTGAATACAAAACTAGAACTTTCCAGTTTGTCCTGGAAATTATGAAGTTGATTTCCTTTTTTCTGTTTTCTTAACAATTAATCATAGCCTTGAAATATTTATTTGTTTAAATATATACATATTTACAATTCCAGAACTTCTGGATGCCTCTAACTAGAAAAACACTCAGGTTGTATCATAATTGCTTCCTCTTGCTGTAGTGTTAAATGTGAAAGGAACTGCATTCTTGGTAAATAGGAGAAGGCATTGTCCAGCAGAATCTCTTTTGCATACTGGCTTGGATCTTCCATAAGTGTATATGAATCTACCAGTCTAGTTCTTCATAGTACTAGAGTTCTTAATCTGAGTTTGCTGCCATCATCCACTCTTTTTAATCTATAGTGCAAACAAGAACATAAAGCAGTTTAAATTGCCAATGATTTTGTTTATTTGTGTTTCTTCTTAAGCACTTTGTACTAAGCATTCTTGTAAGAATAATTACTAAGTTATATGTACTTTCTTAGTCTCACAAGTTAACTAAGCTGAATGATTCCTTTTATGTGGATAAGTTTCAGCTAATGGAACCTCAGCAAAAGGATTCATTATAATAATAATTAAACCACAATATCCTTCTAAAGACAAATAATTTAAAAAAAAACAAACAAGAAAGAAAAAACCTAGAACAAGAGGAAATTCACTCTAGGAGAAATTAAACTGTGTTGTCATAAAATAGCTCTGCACTCATTCAATTTCCTGTGTTTACTACCATCTGATTTCTGAGTAGCTGTCAGTAAAGTTCACATAAATGCAAGTAATTCATATTCAGTACCAAGGGCAGTGTCAGAAACTGTAGCTATAATACCCTGACAAAGAACTGACTGAGACATGAATCAATAGAGATAGATCTGAAAAAAAATGCCTGCATTATTCACCAGTGCAACCAAAAGTTGAGTTGATAAATTGCCAATATGTTATAGACAAAAAAAAAATCCTGCCAAAGAGGAGTTATAGTATTAGGCAGAAATGGTAGACGGGAGGGGTGTGTGCATTTATCTATCTATCTGTCTATCAATCCATCCATCTATCCAGCCATCCATTTTATCGTATTTCTCTACTTTTCAAAGTTCATATATAACAATAAAAGATGATTATTCTCTATTAGTCTTGTTTTCAAAGTTCATAATTCTATCCATTTGCACAAATAACTGTGATCTTCTTTTCATACAATTTATTGAATATGAGTATTTCCTAAAGTGTTTCTGAGATATATCATATATTCTAAAGGTTTCTGACTCCTGTCTGATGCTCTTTATCAGGAAGGAATACCTCTGTAATTGTTAACTAGTGGTAAAAGGATTACAGTAGAATTCATGTGTCTTTCCGTGATGAAATACTGCTTGCATCAAAACTAACACTTTAACTTGGAAGGGGATAGAATTCAAGGCTATAAATACAAAATGCGATAGGCAGCAACCATACCAAATATTTTGGCTTCTAGCATCTAATATACTGGAAGAGTATTTTTTTTTTTTTCTTAATTCTTGAAGCAAGCACCTGGTAAATATTCAAAATGGTGCTCTGGAGAGTCACGGTTCCTTTTCTGTGATTCTTGTCCTTAGCAAACCCAAGCTATTTATTTTTGATTCACAGAACAGATTCAGAAGAAGAAATCGGTTCAAAAAGAACCTATTTCAATACTATTCAAAGAGAATAGTGTTCAAGGTAGACAACTATTTTGTCCTGTGAGAAATGTAGAAGAGTCATTTCAGATAAAGATCTGAATTTGGGCTTCCTACATCTGACATAATAGCTTTATGATTATGAAGCTGTTTAAAGGCTTTCCAGAGTTTTGACTATGCTGGTAATAATGAACATGAGTAGATAAACAGAGACAGTATTACAATTTTCTAGCTCTTCAGTAGGAATTAAATCTGATTCTGAGTTAGTACTTTTGCTTTAAGCTACAAAAATGTAAAAAGAGAAGGAATTTCTTGCACAATGTTTGCAAGTTTAGCTATTGTCTTGGTAGGTAATTATGTTTCTTGGTTTCTAGTAAAACTTCTGTTGACTTTAAGGAGGTAATTTAACAAAAAAAAACCCACATTTTTTTTAAGTTTATACTTAAATCTATCTAGGTAGATTTTCCTGTTATTTCCAATATAACACCAATAGGGTCATCAACAATGATCTCCTTATGACGCATTGTTAATAGATTTGTATTTGACAGTTGAATGGAGTAGGGAAGGGAATGGAAAACATTACAGTATTATTTGTGAATTTAGTCCTGTTAATGTCTTACATGCAATAAGAGAGATAAAAGACAAAAGAGGCATTCAACTTGTGTTTTATTCATGTAAATTATCTAATTTCTGTCTCTCTATGAGTCACAGGATTTAAGTGACATACAGTAATAGTAAAGCTGATTTGCTTCTCAAAATATTTTCAATTAAATGATGTCTTCTAATGGGCAAGTAGCTGTCCTTTAATACATCTAAGGAGTCACTTCAGATACTTCTTTGTCATATTGATAGTATATAGCAATGAATATTATAATCCATAAGTTTTATTAATCGAAAGTTCATTTGCTGAAGCATAAGATTTTTACTGACTTTTGTTAAAATAAAACTTTCAATAAGTCTACGATATTCTTCACCTTTCAATTACTATTTATTGAAAACAATTTATTGAAAAAAATGTGCTAAGTATATCAACCTTTAAACTGTCATAGGTGAAGTACAGGAACTAGACACATAACATTGATTATATTTCATCATGCAACCTTAAAGACTGAAATTAAATAATATTCTGACAGTTGTTCAGAATACTTAAATCAGATACTGTTGATTCCTCTTATTAATTATTCACAGGAACTTAGGCACAAGTTGGATATCCATTGACAAAAGAAAAAAATGTTGGAGGTTTCCTAGGAGGCTAGGAAAGGCTTTTCCTTCCTATTCCTCCTCCTAAAGGAAAAAAAAAAAAATCCATCTTTCATTATTTGTTCTTCTCTTGTATTGAAAGTCTGATTAATTCGGTCTGGTAATAGAAATAGTAACATAAACCATGAATAATTAATAATACCAATCTCAGTTGCTTTACATTGCTGAAAAAAAAGTAAATGTACATAGATTTCTAACAGTGGGAGAAAAGATTTCTGATGATAATTGGTGTTAATATCTTATTAGAAGACTCAGTATGGTTTCTAAAGAAGCAAGAAGTTGGTGAAAGTGAGTGAAAATAATTAGGGTGTACAAGCTGTGCATTTTTATCTAAAATATCAAATAATTGTTGGCCAATAATTCATGCCTTTTAAAAGTCCACCTCCAGAAATGCATAGTATGTGAAGAAGAAAATACCTGTTTGTGTTAATACTCTATTACATTGTGAATGTAAGCCACAAACAGTGACCAGGATTCAGGGTCAATGTTCTGGCACCCTTCTCTGGAATATTATGTAGTACTGTGTATATTTCACACAAAGATAGTACCAAGGCCGTGCAACTTAAGTGGAAAAAAAAAATGAAGAGAGGAAGTATTAAGTAGCAACACATTCTAAGAGACAGTCTTGTGAGCTGCCATGCAGCTTGGCTGTGTATTGTTTGATCTCCTTTCATTAGTAGCGTCCTTGGTTTAGTCTTTTTCACTGACTCATTTCTCTGAAAAACAACTATCCCAGTGATCCACAAACTCCTGAACCAACTCCTATTGTTCATAACACTCTTGCACAGTCAAAGTAATTTAGGCTGAACTTTTGCCTTAAAAGGATTCAAACATGATTTGTTGGAATAAAACAAATTAAATCAATGATATGTAGAAGGACTAGTTACGCATTGTAGAACCTTGTAATTGCTTAAATTGATTGAGTAAAGAAGGAAATGAGAATCATTAACTCCCTAATGGTCTTTAAATTACCAAAATCTTACAAAAGTATTAAAAAAAAAACCCTTAACTTTAAAAAATATATAATGGTCCTCAGTGTTTATACCTCAAAGCTCCCTAGAAAGAAAGTCAAAACCTTTTTTTTCCCATTTTGAAGACTGAGGAAAGGGTAACAAGAGACTGAAGATAAAAAGTGATACAATCTTGTGAAATTTAAAAAAAAAATATTTATGATCTAATACATTATAATAATATCTTTACTATTTGTACTATGTTGATAAATAGATGAACCTGAGTTCTATATGAATATTACTCTGTCTTTGTACTCTGGACATTTGGTTGTTTGCTTGATTTATAAAAAATCTGAGTTAGCTTTTTTTCTTTTCTCTGTAAACAACAAATTGAGTGTTGAATAAACAATTAAAATAATTTCTGTAAAGTTTTCTTTATTTGCTTGAGGTCTTGCTTATTTTTTTAGTCATCAAAGTTAATGTTGGTGCAGCTTCATCACTCTCAGCTGTGCTTTATGTATGTCAAAAGACATTTTTTTGATGGGATGTAGCTTTATGATAGCTATAATACCTCTTCATAAAAAGGAGATCTTTTCTGACCAGCTTCAGCATCTGACTTCCTCTTAAGTAGCTGGCATCTTGGGTGAGATTCATTTAATCTCTGGAATGTCACATTAGAATCTTCTCTAACCAGGAGAAAGAAAAAATGCCTCAGGATGGCAATTTATGTCAGTCCAAATGGATACTCTAAATGGATCAGGTGAAGTAGCCTCTGGAGAGGACTATAAAGCAATTCCATGGTGATATTTAAGACCTTAGATTTAGATATCTATGTTTTAGGGCTAGCTGTCTTTTAGATGTTTGATATTTGTTGACATTACTTTCACCTCTGCTATCTTTCCTTCTTAATAGATGTTTAAAGTGAGACACTCATTTTAAGTGTTTTCACTCTGCAGGTCTTCAGAAGTCCTCATTTTTATTGAGGGAATGTAGGCACTTAATTTCAGAAGATGCATTTATTCTACCTCTTATAATTAAGTTGTCTTTCAGGAACATAAGTATAATTTCTCTTCTGTACATGTGCCTGTGTGTGTATTTTTGCACATGTATTTGAAGAGAAAGTGACTAATACATTCAGTATTTGATTGTACCTTCAATAACATGTACAAAGAATTAATTGCAACAAAATATAGCTGTCGATTTACACTAAATATGGAAAACCTACATAATCATTATTTTATTAGTTTGCAAAAGTCAAAGTCATTAAAAGGGACTTACAAGCTTATCAGTGAAATCAATAATGTACATTCCTACACCTATAATCGACAGTACTTCATAGCTGCATATTTTTCTTCTCCTAATATCTAAAGCATGAAGAACAACTGCTTAACAGTTTATTGCTTTTTGTTAAGCCAAAAGGGGGAAAAAAAGTCAGGAAAGTAAGTTTTTGAGGTATAGTCTGTTTTACATTGCAAATGATAGTTAAAGAAAGGAAATAATTTGAATATTGAAAGACACTAGGACTTGTTGAGATGGAATATACATAGGAAAAGAAAGACTTAGTAACCTCGAAAGTGAACATGCAATATTAATATTAATATTAATATTGATATGTATATTATTAATAATAAAGACTTATTTCAGAGGTTATTGAATTCAGGCATATTCTGAATGTGTTTTGATGAAGTGATTGAATTCAAAATTCAAGCTTTCCTCCTCTTATAGTCTTGAAACCTCTACTCTGAATTCTTTTCCATAATTACTGAAAATAACATTTTCCAGTAGCATCTTAAATGATACTGACTCTTTGGTCAAAATTAAGGGAAACTGAGTATGTTATTTCATGAATACAGTATTATTTCAATAAGGACCTTAACATTTTTGTTGAACAACTGTAAGTATGCATAATGAAAATAGACTATAAAACACATTTGCTACAAATAATATAATTCAGAATTCAGTTGTACTTTGTACCACTAAAAGCACACTACTTATGTTAGCTGAATATTGCACATCAGGAGTCTATAAAGTAGAAAAGCACTAATATTTTCATTTTACCAGAGAAAAACTAAAGCTTCAGAAAGACTATTATGCCCAATGCAATGCTTCAGATCAGATGAATATTACATTTTTTCAGTCACACAGGAGATTGGCACATATTCAGTACATTTTATAACAGGGGCCTATGACATAACAGATAATATGTATAATTGCTAGTCTAGCATTTTAATCAAACTGCTAGTATACAAAACAGGGCTACCATTTCCTTCTCCAGATATGTATTTGAACAAAAATAATTTTGATTGGTGAACTATTTACTGAGCTCAATATAGTCACATTATTTATAAATTTCAAGGCTATTTCTAGTGCATTGGATCAAAAAGATTTGAAATGAGAGATCTTGAAACCAAATAGCCATAAAGTGATCGGTACTGAACTACGCACCTCTCCCAAAGCAATGACAAGTCTTGAGCTTCCCTAGCACTTTAGAGACAATGTACTTCTCATAACACTTGTTAAGGTGAAATCAACTCCAGATTCAGACATCAAATGTAGGTGTTTGTTAGGTGAGTTAGTTGTGTAATCTCACAGTGTAGCCAATGAAGACATTTGCAATCAATAACATCAAAGGAGTTCAAAAGTTGATTATTGTCATTGTAAACCCAACAATTAAATTTTATCATCTTACTAGCTCTCTAGTCTCTGCTTGCTGCAAAGACTAGACTCAGTTGACCAGAGAGGGAGCATAGACTTCAGTATTAGGCACAATCCACATTGCAGATACCTATTCTATTTATCTTTGTTGTTATAAGCATCTCATATAAATTTAGGCACTGTGGGAAAATGTTTTGGCTTCCAGATTTTAGACCAAAAGACACAGACATTCATAAATCCTGTGAATAAGCCTGTACAAAGTTTGTAGGCATCCTCAGATGCACAAATGGTACTAGGTTACTATGCTGAGGTCACTAAATCTCATAAATAGTTTGTGAATGTAGATATAAATCTCAGTCCCACTAGAAACGTCTGAAGAATTTTTTTTTTTTAGAAACTTCAGCATGTTAAAGATTTAGATATTGGTCTCTTGGGTTTAGTTTATTATATTGTGTTTAAATTATCACTGACTTTCACTAGATTTTTTTTTTTCTGATTCCATCTTTGATGTCTTACTTTGCTGTTGTATATTCTAACTCAGTGTGCCAGCTGCCACGGATAGCACTGTGTGACTGAAAACCTTTTTGTCTACATAAGCCTTGAATATACACTTTACAAAGACAAGACATTTGTGAACTCCTGGACTTCCAGAGCTTTGGTTGGACAGTGCAGTAAAACTATATTTGGTAGATCTATTGTCTTTCTTTTAGAATCACTGTTTGCTGCTTCTTTATTACTACCTGCAGCACTTCACAATGAGCATTATACACATTGAAGCATACTTGTCTGTTTTTTTGGAGGTTTTTTTTTAGATTATTGGTGGCCTTTTAGTTTTCAGAACAATTTTACATTTTTGAAAAAAGCACTGTGACATTCTACAATTTTAGTTTAAGTGACGTAAAGATCTTCTATTCCCTTCTTACAGTAGTTGATAATGAACAATATAGATTGAAAAATCTTATCTGTTTTTTAGAAATAATTTCCAAAAGTGTTTAAGAAAGGAAAGGTTAGTTGATGAATCTTATTTATATTTTGTAGCAACATATAATTTATTAGTAAATATTTGCTATATTGGTTGTTCTGGCAGTTCAAATGATTCTCTAAATTCTGTAAAATGTAATTTTCCTGTTAATGTCTTTAAATCTAGCTTTGTCTCTACACAGATGTAAAATGTATTTTATTTGGTGTAGGCATATAATTTCTGTTTAAATCAACTGACATTTTACAGATAAATCAGTTGTAGGACAATGGAAGTTAGTGCACATTAAATACACTGTATGAATTTATGTGACAATGGCTACTCTTCACTGATTATCTATAGATCTTCTTTGACTTTGGAATAAACTGATTCTCATAAAAGCACAAGCCAAAGTGCATGCCAAAATCTATATTCAGAAAAAAAAAAACAAAAAACCCACCATTATTTAGTCAGGTTCCCACATTCATTTAGATTCCTAAATGTGCTTCAGGTTGCTAAATGAGTTTCTAGGCTGTTGTAAAATCTACATAGTAACTTCATGTTTACATATGACTGGAGTAGCATGGTCTTGAGATTCCACATTTAGTTCACACCATATGTCCACACTCCTCCATGGTTTTTGTTTATTTTGAAGTGGCACACAAGTCAAACAGTGTAGAAGTAAGTAAGAACATTTACACATTACATGTGTATAATACATAATATTAAAAAAAAAAAAAAACAAACCAGATACATCTTACAGTCTGAAGATTTCAGTACAGAAAATATCAGCATAGTCACTTTCTAAAATTTTGTTTAGAAGTGATAGTTAAAACGTGAAAGCTATAACTGACTATGGGAAGCTAAGCAGTAGTAATCTGAACTCCTTTTGGCACTTAGATCTCATCCATTTGAATATACACTGAAAAGAGTTAGGATATTTACGGCAGTCATATAGCTCAGCTAAACTGAGAGCTGTTAAGTGTCACCATTCAGGCAGAGGAGGTTATGTGAAGACCTGAATGATTGTCCAGGCAAAGTTAAATCATATTTAAATCAGTAGGAAGCAAAAGCAGACTGCTTGGACAAGGGAAGGGCTGATTTCACCTGAAGTTTGTTTGCTATCTCTCAGCTGGTTAGGTCAGGAGTATGCTGCTGCTTCTCTCTTCTTATGAAAACATGAGTGGTTTAATCTAAATTTTTCATCTGCTTACAGGAAGGGAGTAGGGGAGGATTACTTCATGCAATCAGCAAAATAATCAGGAAAAAACCTGAATATTTCTGTGTTAGAATTGACAAAAATTATGACCAAAAAAAATGCAGAGACTAAATGGACTCAAATACCAAAATGTTTTAATCACAGAAATATGCACTATTTTGCTAATTACATGACTTTCCTGTCCCTTAGGAATGATGACTGTGTCCAGGAGAAAAGTTAGGCAGCTTAGCCTAGCAGTCACAGTTGTGCAGTACACTGTGCTGGGGCTGGGCCAATGAATCCTCTGCATTTCACTTCAGTGCCCTCTTCTGCAGCCCTGTCAGTTCTGCCTCGAATCCTCCCCTCCCCACCGCCCAGAGTCTCCTGTCTTCAAAGTCTCTCTGTCCGTGTGTCTCCAACAGTACCTCTCAGAGCTACTTCCCATGTGTCTCACCAAGATGCTTTTCCCCAGATTTCTCCCCAAGAGTCTTTGACTATGTGATTTTCTTTATGCATGGAATAAAATCCTATCTATCTCATTTGAGTCAGTCTTCAATTGAAATCTTAATTTCACTCTGCTGAGCTGTAGTGTTCTGCTTTATTCCTGACTATGGCTGTCCACAGCTGCAGATACATGCCGTTCATTGTGACGTTTTAAATTATCTTCTTTATTCAGAGCTGAATAGAAAACTGAGGGTCAAATCTAGTTGAAACCTGCTATGGTAGTCCAGTGTGGTTTGAGGATTCAGTCTCATTTTCTACTTCCAACATATTGATTATTTTTTCCCCATCTAATTTCATTTATTTTAATAATGGTAGAAATAAAAAAAAAAATTGAATATTTCAACCACGCCAAATAATGGAAGAGGAATAAACTGTAGATGCTGTTGCATTTTATATTATAAAATAAATTTCATAATCTAAATCAGAATTACTTACAATGTCTCTTATTCCACAATTAGTGCTGCTTAATTCATGTTAAAATTATATTCTATATTACAATTTAACTCATGGCAAACAAGGAGAAAGATTAGAAGTTTTGGAATTTTTTTTTATACTAAGATCTTTTTTTTTTTTTTTTTATTTAGACCTTGCAAACTTAGAAGTTTCTTCAGATGTCAGAAGACATGGCAAGAATTTTGGCATCTGAAATTAATTTAGTACCAAGACAATGATATGAATAACTGAACAAATATGTCTTTTGATATACTTTTTTTTTTATCAAAGGCACCGTATATAAGATTATGTTCAGACATTTTAGAAGAGAGAAGAAATATAAGCACAGGACTTTTTCTTAAACTCCCACATTTGAGGAAGTCTATTTTGAACAATTTGAACCTAATTCTCCTTTAGATTTTTTTTTTTTTTTTAATATTTCAACATTAATACATACACTCATTCTTCTTTTGGGAACACTAGTAATCCTTTCCATCTGCTAGGAAGAGACAACAGTCTTTTTCCTAGTGTAAGAGAGTACTAATTACAGTAGTATAAGGAGTTACTCCTTGCCGTGAAAGCTAGGAATGGAGTTGCAGTTGTTCATCTGCATGTATCAGGCCTGATACAACCCTATTTTTTTTTTTCCAGAAAAAAAATCTTTCTTATTTTTCTTTTATGTAAGTGGTAATATGCTTTTTGTATTAGTGATATTATTGGTAGTATTGGGGGCCTCTAATCACAAAATAAAGATCTTTTGGCACCCCTTCAGCAACCATTTTAACCCAGTCAGATTAAAAAGAAAATTGAATGAAAATACTTTAAGAATTCTTGTCTCAGCGATCACTTCAAGTTTCTATGAAAATAAAACTTATTTCTTATTGCAGATTTACAGTGCTTGCAAATTATGGATAACTAATATAGATTCACCAGTATCCTCAACAATCCATCATTATTCAAATGATGAAAAAAAAAAAGGTGTTTATGTAAGAAAAAGTTTGATGCTTATGTGGAATAACTTTCAAGTTTCATAATATAACTCACATTGTTAACGTGTTAAACAACCATTTATAACTGATAGAAAATGTTATGAGAGTCATATGAAATGGGTTGGAAAATAATTGTAAGTTGATCTCTGCAGTGCACTAGCCAAAGGGTGCATATGTTTTGCAGTTCTTGGAGATATGATTAGGAGCTTCACAGTCAGAAAAATACTTTTGTTAGCATCTCTATTAATTGCTGGGAAAAAAAAAAAATCAGTCTCCTCAAGCTTTCCCATTCCTCAGGTTTTCATATGTATAATCATTCATTTGTAAGGAATTGTCCATAGCTTTGTTATTTTTTTTTTTAAGAAAGGCAAAAGACTTATGAACTGTGAATGTTCTTTTATGAGTATATCTCATAATTTTCATGTAGTATTTTCAATATTTATGTTTATATAAAAAATAACTTCCACTGCCAAGACCTTAGAAAAAAAATGTCTTTCAAACTTACCATTTGCTTCTTCTTAACTTGGTGCACTAATTTCCTCATAAATAAATAGTTTTCCCTTTAATAATTGTAGATCAACATTTTATATGATTCATAGGATTGTTAAAGGGTGTTGGTTTTTATTTTATTTAATTTTTTTTTTCTCTTAATTCTTCCTAAATTCATCTTTATAGTCTTCTGTTAAACCCAAATATTTACACTTTGATTGCTTTGATACAGTTGCACACACACTCACACACAGAGAAATACTGTTTTGGCAACAGTGAAAAGAGTTGAGTGGTAAAAGTTGCTGGAATATATTTGCTAGATGATGCAGTTCTGCCATATGTAATGAAACTATCAAATAATATCCCTGAATATTTTTATGAATACATGATTTGGTAAGAGAAATCATTCCATGTATTATTAATGTTGTGATAGTATTGTCATTCATCCTACATTAATTTTAACATTCTGCACTATGAGAAAGATGTATGTGTGTGTGCATACATGCTATTTTTTGGCATCCAATATTTCTCCTTTCAGTAATATTTAAAATTATGTACAAAATATTGCATTTGGAATCAGTTAGGCTCAAAAGAGTGAAGATTCTTTCAGAATCAGAACTTATTTCTAAACACAACAGAACAAGTCATAGATGAAAAGGATGCTTAAATAAAATTTATGCTAAGTTCCTGGAGAGTGATATAGAAAAACACCTGAAAATGTTTTAGACCCTAAAACTGAAGATGGTGAGCATGCATGTATTTAGAGATGCAAATGTCTAGATAAAATACAAATCAAAGGCAAAAGAGACCTAATGTATTCAATATGCTTAGAACAGGCTGTACTTCACATTTTTTAAGTCTGTGCTGTGTTATTTCAGTTACTTCACCTAAAAACAAAAGCTTTTGAATAAATTTGGAAGAAGAACATATCCTAAGAGATCAAGAGACCTGGATTTAAATTTCTGTAGTTGAATTCTTCACATCCCAGGAGACTACCACAGTCACCAAACCACCAGATATTTTGTTTAAAAATATGTCTGTCATATGTCCCACTGAAACCAGGCATTGTATAGCTAGGAGTGCCAGAGACAAGGCTCCAGAGGTAAAGCAAATTATAGAAGAGCTGATTGCATTCAATGTTGTAGCCAAAACTGTGGCCTGTTGTATATATAAGTTAGAAGTAGACTAAACAAGATTAAATTAGTATTTGTTTGCCTTACAGCTAGACATAAGTAAACTAAAACACTAAATTGAGCAGTTTGTAACTCTGTAACACAGACAGTAGCATTTTGTACAATACGTAACATCTGCAGTATTACTGCAGGGAAAACTTGCAGCATAGGTCAACAAGTGTGTTTCAGGAAAACCTATGCAAGTAGTAAAATTTGTGAAAGAAGAGGAAAGGATGTAGAGTAAGAACGATACTTAACAAAATCATAACAAGTCTACGTCCCGGAAGATCATGGTCAATTGTAAATTATCATGATCATGTCAATTAGACCTCCTTTTTGTTGAAGAGAGAACTGGGCAATATGAAATATCCGCGAAGAGAGAGAATAAAGATTCCCACTTTGGTTCTTGTTGATGAATTCTCAGATTCATATGTGGCCATCTTGACCTCAATGACCAAGACAATCAAGGACCATAGCTGCCAATTCTAACTATACAGTATCAGGTCCATTCTTCCTAATATAATGGTAGTACACACCTGTACTATGTTGGCATCTGGTATGAACCAAAGACTCTTTTCCTACTCAATACATAAATGATGTATCATAAAAGCTAGGTTTTTTTAAGTGTCTGCCTATCTTTCTAACTCAAAGTGAAAGAAGTTGGCAATGAAAATGGATAATTTAATGGAGAAAACCTGAAAAAAAAAGTATCTGTTGCAATCTTACCTTTTCTTCTAAAATAGAATCTTGATGTCCATCTTAACATACCATATCTGTGATTTAAACCTGGCAGCTGTATATACAGTGGAACTATCTCATCTAACATATGATTGATTTCCCTTGAGTACTTTAATTTCCTAAAGTACTATGATCAGTCTCCACCAACACAAACGCCCGTGTTCGTATGTTTTTACAACGATCTTTGTGTAGTGTGATAATAACTTATAGAAATGATGAAAGAGCTAGTTCAGACAGTGTTAAATACTTCCAGCTAATCATTACCAATCTGAAATCTACACTGACTTTTACAAGTAATTTTATTTATATCAGGATTTATTTTTAAATTCAATAACTCTTAAATGCAATACAGTCATGCATCTCATACAGCAAGTTGCTAGGTAATTGTTTTGATGAAAGAATTTTTCTAATTTTCCGAAATAAATTGATAATTCTCTTCCTATCAGGAACAAATACAACTGAAATGCACACTGAAATACATATTTGTGTTCCTGCATCTAAAATGGAAAACAGCTTAAAGAAGTAGAACACTTCACTGGGAGACATCAGAAATCATCAAACAACCTGAATTCATATGTATTGCTTGGTCCTGAGAAAAGGACCAAGTAATACATATGGGTACACTGGATTCTAAACTGACCGATAGGTGCAAAAAAAAGCTTAATGTTGTAGAAAATAAATTTTCTTTCTGTTGGTTCATTTCTGCTGCATTCAGGGAATTTAGATTTTTTGTATTCTTTATAATAGGTAGTACTGAATCAAAAAAGACTTCCTCCTATCACAAAAAAAAACAAAAAACAAACAAACAAACAAAAAAGAAAGGAAGAAAATACTTATCTTACTTAATAGAAATATACTCAGCTTATTTATCCATGTTATTTTTCTTTCAATATCGTTAAAGTGACCATGGTGTTGCTATTAAGGGTTTAGGTGTTGTTTTTTTTTTTTCTCCACTGTGCATTTTCTAATTTGACTAGTAAAAAAAAAAGCAAATTTCACTATCCTCTTTATATGTGTTCATAACACACCGTAAGAACTAATTATGTGAAAAAACTAATAGTGACACTTTTGCACTTGTATTATTGTTAAAAAAAAAAACAAACAACAAAAAAAACCCCCCACGGTCTCCTTTGTCTTTCACAATGGCTTAAGAAATATAATCATGTAGAGTACTGTATTTTTTCATATTAACCTTAGAGGGAGTAGAGTACTTATAAACTCATTATTTCTGCAGAATGGCTGAGTATATATGTAGTATTCATATGAATTTTACTGAAGTGGGAGAATATATTTGAGTACTCTCATTCTCTCTACTATGTGGTTGTAGGATTACATACATAGAAATTCCATGACTACATTTTCTGATAAGAGACATAATATTGAAACTTGCAAGCTTATGCTTTTAATGAGTTTTGAATTAGACAAAAGAATCAAAGTTTATGATCAGCCATTTCAATGCACTTGAAATAATGAAATAATTTCCAGGCAATTTATTGTTGCTGCACTGTGATACCTGTTTTATACAATTTTTTTTTCAAAGTCACATTCCTATTGTCAGTCATTAGCTAGATTCTGAAGATCCAGAAGTTGATAGTGAACACTAATTCTTTTTTTTTTCCCCCCAATTATGTTTAAATCTCTCATGTTTATCAATATACAAAGTATGTGTAGAAAAAATTATTCTTAGGTTCATTATTCTTTCCGTATCAAGGAAAACTGGGAACTTGTTCTCAAAGAATACTTTGTTGAACATATAAAGAAGAGATATTTCAGTTAAAGTTAATGAATATAGGTGTCAGTGGTTATTGCTTGTTTATTCTTGGACACTTTTGTTGCCTGCTGTCTTTGCACATGTATGGTGTCAAACTATGATCTCAGAAACCCTAATAATAGCATATTCCAAGTCCTGAGATGCTAGTTTCTCTCTCAGATAGTATAACTATAGTTTGAGTTTGATGACTAAGATTTGTCCAGATTTATTCTCTACAAGACACAACTCCAAATTCTAACAAAAATTTAAACACATTATGCCTATGAAGGGTCACTGACACAAAATCAAATTTCTTTGTCTTCCACAAAATGTACATAGTTTATTATTCTATATTTTTGTACATATATTAAACAAATAGTTGTTAATTTTTGCTTGCATTATTATCACATGGGCTGGATAATAAGTGATAGGGTGGGTGCAAAATTAACAGGACTGCTTGGCACAAAGTATCACAAAATCTTTTAGGTTGGAAGAGGGCTCTTGAGATTACCTTGTTTAACCCCCCACCCCTGCTCAAGTAGAGTCACTTGGGGCAGGTTGCCCAGGGCCACGTCCAGCTGAGTTTTGGTTATCTTCACAGATGGAGACTCCACAACATCCTTCAGCATCCTGTGCCAGTGCTTGACTAACCTCACAGTGAAAAAAAAAAAAAGAATACTTACATTCAAATGGAATTTCCAGTGTTTCAGTTTGCACCTATTACTTCTTTGTCCTGTCACTGGGCACTACTGAGAAAAGTCTGGGTCAATCTGCTTTACATCCTCCCATCAGGTATTTATATACACCATTCAGAGTCCCCTGAGCCTTCTCTTTCCCAGGGTAAAGTGTCCCAGCTCTCTCTCCCTTTCCTCACAAGAAATAAATTAAAATCCCTGAAGTCTTGCTCTGGTCTTGCTCTAGTAAGTACAAATACAGTACTGAGTTGAGGAGAAGTATCACCTCCCTCAACCAGGTGGCAATGCTTTTACTAATCCAGCCCAGGACAGTGCTAGCCTTCTTTCTTGTACAGGTGCATGGCTGGCTCATGTTCAACTTCTTGCCCACTAGGACACCTAGGACCTTTTCTGGAAAACTGCTTTCCAGGCTATTGGTCCCCAGTCTGTGCTAGTACCCCCTGGTTACAGAACTTTGTGTTTTCCCTGGCTGAACTTAATGACATCTCTCTCAGCCCAGTTCTCCAGTCTGTCCAGGCCCCTCTGAAAGGTGGCACAACCATCTGATGTATTAGACACTCCTCTCAGTTTAGTCTCATCTGCAAACTTGCCAAAAGTGTACATCATTCCATTGTCCAAGTAATTAATGAAGTTATTAAACAATATTGACCTCAGCACAGTATTATACTTAGTATTGTGAACTATGATTATTGGTGCAAAGTTTCTCTTGCAACCAGTAACTAGTAGCATCCTTCAATAAATGCTGAAGTCAATACTGTTTAATGTCTTCATTAATCACCTGGATTATAGGATAGGGTGCACTCTCAGCACATTTCTGAATTATACCAAATTGTGAGGAGTGGTCAGTATGCTGGAAGGCAAGGCTTCCATGCAGAGTGACCTCGATAGGCTGAGAAATGGACCAACAGCAACCTCATGAAGTTCATGTTGGCAAATATGACTAATCCGTGACTAATTCTGGAACTATATTTCTCTCTGTAGAGAGTTTAAGGTCAAACATAGACTTCTGTAAATGTATTTTTAATCAAATAGATCCTACTCTTCCAGAATAAAATCTGAAATTTTGGGTGAAGCACTTAAACTCATGTAGAGTATATTAAGACAGAAAGAAGCACCAGAAGAGAATTCCTAGTGATCAGTGTAAGGAAAATAGCTAGGATGAACACCACAGAGTCATCAGAAACCAGCCAACAGGAAATGCCAAGAGATAATTTTTAAACCTTTTCTAGAGGAGTCGTTTAAGGACTAATTTGGCTATTTTGGCACTGAAGAGCCATTGATCAAACAGTAAGGGAGCAAGGAAGAAGACCTAGGATTCTTCTCTACTAGAGTGTTCATGACTAAGACATACTTTATCATGTTTCTTCCCTCTCTGAAATCAGAGACTTTTCTTCTTTCCTCTCTATAGATTTGGTCAGATTCAAAGACAAAATTGGATTTTGTCTTGTTGTACCTGACTGCTACTCTAGTGGCTTGAGAACTCAGGAGGGTGTAGGTTTGAATTCTTGTGTGAGTGTTGCAGCTAATGATCCACTATATAAAAGAAATTATTTCTTTTTCATATAGTCAATACATGTAGATCTTAATTGCTGAAAGGGGTTGGAGCTATAAATCACCATACCACGTAACAGTATTTTACACAACTGGATACTCAATTTTAGGAGACAACAAGAGATGCTCCCATCTGTTCACCGGTTATCAATAGAATTACATGTTCCTATCTGTGTTCATGCAGGAGAAAAGAAATAGGGGGAAGGAGGAGAAGAAAAACAGAATAAATGTTAAGATTAATGGAAACAAACATAGACTAATTTATCCAAAAAACCATTTAGGATAAGCAATGAGATGTGAGCTACACAGTGAATCAAGTTTAAACATAGAGAAACTTGTATTTTGATTTAAAAGGCTAAAAGTAACAAGAATTCCACTTTCCTGTACATTTGATACAGAGTGAAAGAGAAAAGATGTCAACAGGCTTTTACTGTGCTCTGCTGTAATGGAAACGAGAAGGAATCATAAAGGAAATAAGAAGTGGGTTCATTAATTTTTTCCTACCAACCACAGTAAAAAAAAATACATGGTACTTGAGCAGCTCTTCAAACAAGAAGAAAGGAATGGGCAGTTATGGGTTTTGCTTTTTAGGCTTCTAAGATAGTTGTGCATATAGCATGTGTAATTAAGAATTATTTGAATGTATAAAATGATTGTAAGGATTATCAAATTGCTTATGTTATCATTCAAGACCTAATTCTGTGTTAAAGCTTATCCACTGGTGAGTTGTAGTAGTACTAGTAGCAGCATAAGTGCAAATATTTCGTTTTGGTGAGATACAAAAGTTGCTTCTTTTTCCCAGGACAAGTCAGGTAGTGGCAGATCACATTTTACACTAGCAGAGGGCATACATAACAGAGTTTACTGTGGCACAGTGACAGGAGAGCAAAATTCTTCCAGGTCTACCAAATACAAAGCTTTTGTCTAATAATCCTTGTTTTGTTGAGCTTTCTATTTAAATTCTTATAGCAATGACATTTAACAATCTCTTCCTTTCCTCTTCTCTGATAGCAATTATACACACACTGCATAGTAGACATACTCTTCAATTTCCATAAGCAATGTTTAGAAACATTTTATTTTTATTTTGGTTTTATTAATATTTATTATTTCATAACTTGGGCAATTTAGAACATTTAATGTTCACATACACTGTAAAAATTATATGGCACTTAAAGGTGATTAAAAACAGAATTTAAAAGCTATTACTATGTCAGTTAATTTAAAAACATTACATAAATATTACCATTAATAAAACATACAATTTCACTTTCTTTGTAAATAACTCCAGACTACAGCATGCTATAAAAGCTAGCCAAATATTGTACGGATCATTGTTTCTTAATCTTCTCTTCATTGTTACATAGAAATTTCTGTTGCTGCCCTATATTCCATGAAGGCTCTTTAAACTATAAAGTGATACATTTTTTAGAAGCCATGTTTTGAGGCCACAGCATTCAAACCAAGTTTGCAGAAGAGATCTGTTGCCACGTAAGGACCTAACAGAAGTGTCTAGATTTTCAAAACTTCTTAGCACTTTTAACTAGCTGTTTGCAACTAGCTAGCCCCTACCTAGCTGTTAACTGATTAGAGACAAATAAATGTGCTGATAATATACAAATACTTGATTGAAGCGTAGCCATGTCCATCTGAGGAAATAGCTGTGCAACACTTGCTTAAAGAACTCTACCCTTTGGACTTGACTGCCAGCTTGAGCTGTGGGCCAACCCAAGTGGTTGGCCTTCATCTCAGGTCAGAGATGTATGCTGCAGTAAAAAAGATAAAACATACACAAACTGTTAAATGTGATAAGGACTGAAGATCCTATTCTATTACAATGCTAAATGTGTTTTTGCTTTCTTTCTTTGCACCTCTGTATATTTGTTGTTCACCAAATATCATGAGAAAGATTGCTCTTACAGGTGTCTATGTCCAGAACAGAGAAAATACTAAATGTTTCTTAAAAAATATTTGAACTAATTTTTTATCTCAGTTACACGGAATCATGATAGCCACAGAGGAAGGTTTGGCTCACTACCAGCCTTTCAATATGTGTCTTTTTTTTCTTTTTTTTTTTCACCTTTTTCCTTTTCATTGGCCTTTGCCATGCTTTGATCTGTTTTTCAACGATTCTGTTTTTCTTTCATTCACATATTACCTTTGCCAGTCACTGCTGTGTTAACCTTTGTCCTATACTTCCACTGTTGTTTGAAGGAGAGGAGATTCACCTCAATAGCTTTAGAGGTCTGCAGGTAGGCATTGACTGCCTCTGAGCTAGTAACTTTAGTTTCTCTCTCTCTCTCTGGTCAACAAAGTAAATAGTTTTAGAGTAGGACTCTGGACTGTCAGTGAAAAACATCTCACTCCAATATAGTTACTTTAAGCAGTTCATATAAAACACATCTTCAGAATGCATGTTTTTAAGGCATTTTCTACTCTTCCAGATTCCTAGGTCAGATAAATATATTTGCAGAATAAAAGGACTGTGGCAAAGTGTTTGAAATAGCAAAGAATGACAAAGTGAAATGAATAAGCAGTCAGATAAGACATGCAGTATTTAAGAATCAACAAGTGGCACCTGGGAAGAAACTTTTTTTTTAGGAATTCGGAGAAGAGAAAATATAAAATGGATTTCTTTTTTTTCAGTGTTTGAAAAAAAAAAAAACTAAAGATAGACATTCTTGTGCTTGCTGTTTTAGAGAAAAAGTTTAAAACTTTGTTATGTTTGGGGCAGGGAGAATAAAAATAATGTTGTTAAGATTATAGTTCTAACACTAGGGAGTTTACATATCATCTCTTGTCTTATATATGCTTCCATAAGTACTTCATAAAAAGTTCCACCTGTAAACTATTATCAACAAAGTTTTGTTAGGTCTACTTTAACTAATCCCTCCTGAATTCAAAAAATAAAATTAGTCACAGTTAGAAACTGTGATATTGATTAGGCTTAAATCCCATATGCCTCTTTTTCCCTTTTGCAGGAATACCCAATTCTTGTTTTCCTTTCCCTTCCTTTCTGTTTTTCTTCTTCTTCCATTATTGAAATATCTTTGTTGAATTCTTCTAGAAATGCCAACTCTAATATTAATTTTGTGTCTACTTCTGCTTTCACTTACAATCTCTTTTGCCCAAATATTTAAGTAAATTCAGAATTGGTACTTCTTCTTTTGTTCAGCAAAATATTTTTTTCCTATGATTTGATCTTTTTATTATTTCAGGATTACAGACTAAATCCATAAATTTATAAAACAAAGTTTCATTCAAATATTATTAAATCTACTATGAAAACAGAGATTTTTATGCCTCAGACATTTTTTGCCTATGTATATTTCTGCTTATTTCAAGATCTTGATAAAAGGGCAGTTAACATGCACTTGAGCTCCATCTTTCTCCGTGGAAAATACAGAATAGATGTTTCATAATTAACTAAAAGTTTTATTTTCAATACTGCTGTTAAATCCAGATTGAACCCACCCATTTTAATGCACTTAATGAAACACCTTTGTTAGAAGGATAACCACTCATGATTCAATATATTATTGAGAGAGAAATACTGGGCATGTCTAGGGAGAACTTCAGATTTTAGGTGGGCTGCTTCTCTTCACTATTTGTATGGAACGTTTAGAAAAAAAACAAGTTTTCAGTAAGTTACTAAAAAACACGGAGTCAATCTAAAATGAATATGTTGGTGCTAAAGGAATTCTGAAATATTGAACAGAATTAATCACACACACATAGATTTTATACTGTGAAAATCCAGAAAGAGTATATGAACATACAAAGATTTTTAAAGTTCACTTCAAAACTATATATTAAATGGTATAAAATGAAAATCAGGTCATATGGTGTCAGCCACAGTTCTAAGTGTCGGTTGAGTCAGAGCTTGTATTAGCCTTGTTCAGACTGAAGGCACATGGATTCTAGGCCATTGTAACACCTGTATATCCTGGTCTGGTATGGAACACAAAAAATGAGATATTCTTGATTGAAAATAAAATTCTAAATGTTCTTCTTTGGTATCACGCCCACTAGGATTACAGGATTATGCAAGTTTATTTGTACTCTGTGCTAAATCCCTTTAATTTTCTTTATGTCGTGCAATGTATCACATACCTCTAATATGACTGTGTATTCTAAAAGACAAGAGCACATTTGCTTGTGCTTTTGCTTATTTTTACAGAGCTTTCTTGGCTTTGTGCCAAGAAAATAAAATGCCAAATCTACTCTTATATATTATTATTTGCAAGTGACTTTACAGCCTCAAAACATTCTCTACCCAGGCCCACAATACAGATTAATACTGAACACTGAACTCAATTTTGAGTTCAAACTTTGCTGCAACTGGGAATTTTATACCCATCAGTACAAATAATGAAATACCTATCACCACCACCACCAACTATGAATATAAATACCTTTCACCACCAGCACCAAAAAAAACCCATCAGACCATGCAGAGATACACTGCATTGTAAATTGTTCAGCATTTTCACAGATACAGAGATTTCTCACCCAAATGTAATATGCAGTCCCTATAAAGTTGTCCCTTCTCTACCTGCATGATAGTAGTGAATTAATAAAGATTTCAACCAATGTATTCCTGTACATCTTTCAACCAGTGTATTTCAAAACAGTAGAAGATTCAAAGTGCAGGTCAGGGAAGCCATCAAGAACACCCGTCATCTGAAATGTATGAAAAACTGTATTTTTTTTTTGTTACTCCAGGATAGAATTTAAGTTTCTCATCATTGCTCATCAAATGATACTGTCCTTCATCTTTTGCACTGTTAAATTTTTTTATTCTCAAGACCTTGTACCTACTCAGTCCTCAACAGGAGGAAAAAGCATATCTGAGTCGAGGTTCTTTCTCCTGTGTAGAAATACAAAGAAATTCAATTGCTGATTATAAAAGATTTCTGGAAATAATGGCAAACAAGTCTCATAACTATCTGCTAGTGTGGCGAAGGCTACCTGAAAACATTCATCATGAAATATTTTTTTTCAACTTGATTAGTGCATTTGATAAAACATTGAATCATAACATGGGGAGTTATTTGACTGTATTGTCTAGAAACTTTTAAAATATGTTTACTAACATAACATATGTAAAACAATACATATTTATTATTATTTCACACATTGTGAAAATAAACAGAAATTCCTATTTCACTGGCATATTGACAAAGAAATTTCCAGAACTCTGGAGAAAAGTTATATAATTCCACACATTTTTCTACTTTGTTTAGTAATAAAACACTTTCAGAACATGAAGTAGGTAACCAAGAAGCATTACAGATACAAGTGTCCTATAATAGCTGTTGTACAGCACATTTGCATTATTTTTTTCTTGGTTTTCATTGCTCAGCAGGAGATTGATTATGTTTCTTTTCCCCAGGAAAAATGTTTTTTATCCATTCATTGAAACATAAGGTTTGGACTTTTATCCTTTCAGCTTTGTTTTGAAGTGGAAACAATCTAAGAGTCTTGATTCTAGTTTGGCATTCCCATGTTTCAGGGAAATTATCTTTGTCTTTAAACCACTTCACTGCCTGCAAGACCATAATGGCATGACCATATAGAAACAGGCCTATTTAATTCTGAAGAAATTCAGGTATCTCTGCATGATTTCAGACCAGTTAGTATTTCTGGGAGAAAGAAGATATGGCCAATTACATGGAGTTCTTACCTGCAACATTTATGTAATTCTTCGTGGATAGTGGGGATGATAGTGAGAACATATTTAAGACTTTCAGAGACAACATTGATTATCAGACTAAAAAAAAAGTACAGTTATAACAAAAAATATCAATGCTGGCCATTAAATGATAAAATGTTAAACTGGTGTCTCATTTTTTTGAGTCCAGTTCACATTATATATAAAAAAAAATAAAACTATTATTATGAATGTGTAAAAAAAAAAAAAGACACACTAAGATTATCCAGTTTGAATAGATAACTAACCAGAAACAAAGTTGGTAATTGTATTTTGTTCGGATTTTGGAAACTTACTGAAGTATTACTGAAAACCAGGTGATTTTCTTCTGAATGTAAAAATACTGATTTTTTATAGGAGTCTATCTTAGAAACTACACTTTCAAAGTTTTGACCTTAATTTTTATCTGTCTTCCACCGAATTTATATCACAGAGTAGCTTCCAGCTATATTTAATCTTTTTAAGAAGTGTTTCTGACTGCAAATCTAATGAGGTTATGTTGGAATGGGTTTTTGTGGGTTTTTTTTTTTTTTGAAACATTATACAAAGCTATCTTTATCTAATAGTGGAAAATTTCAAAGGTCACTCCTCCTTATTCATTTTAAATCATTATGATGGACCCATAGTAAGAAATACTATATGGAGGGGTTTTTTTAATTATATAACTGAACTATGATGTTTCATATTTGTAGGAGTGTAATTAATTAATTCTACATTTATTTGTATCCTGAAACTTGCAGGTTTTTCCTGAACTCTTTTCTCAGTTTGGACTTATTAAAGAAAATAGTTAAAATAATGAGAAAGTGAAATAATCAGAATCCACTCTGAAGCTATCAGGTGACATTAATGTTACCTGCAAATGCTTCCTATTTTTTAATTTATTTTTGGTGAATTATTATTATTAATCATATCTATTAATACTGGAGACTAAAAGCCCAACTTAGAACAATGCTACATTGCTCTGGCTACTCTATATAAGGTCCAATGCACATGCTTCAGAAATTTACCCTGAACCTAATTTTTAGGTTTATAGCAAGTAAGCTGCCCTAGATGTCTGTTTTGATTGCATGATAAATGGAAAAACTATAAGAAGAGGGCCTCATCCTTTTAACTTTTAGACTTGCATTTATGTGTGAAGATTTACTTTCTAGAAATGTTAAAAAACTCCTGCCAATCTCCACTCACCATGCAGGAAGCTTATGATATTTAGTGAGGCCTGCCTCATTTAGAGTAGCTGAATATAGGTGTCTAGGGTCAGCAGGACAGATCTTAGTGTTCTGCTCACTACATTCACTGATAACGTAAGTAAATTTCCTGCAAGTAGGCATGCAGTGCCATTTGAGACAATTTGGATCCTTCACTTCACCTTTACTGCTCCTTGAACGTCCCAGGGCAAGACAAATGGCATCACATAGCTATATGTGTTTGATTCAAGCAGAGCCTTATATCTCTACTACCTTAGGAATGCAATTAATTTGTTTATATATATTTGTTTATTAATTTGTTTATATTAATTTATTTATATATATATATACACATTTGGTTATTTGACATGACTTTAGTATTCAAGATTCATGCCCTGTGAGATCAGGAGCTGGGGACCATGAGGCATATTGTAGGACATCTCAAATCACATTATACACATGTTTGGACAACTTAATTGAGTTGTAGGTACTAGTTGGTGTCAACATTAATTAGACTGAATCCTTACATATAAATACAGAATAGCAGATACATGCCTTTCTAAAGAGCTTAAAATCAATGCATATTAGATGACCATGGAATGGGAAAAATTCTATAATATACAAGTAAATGACATTTTTACAGAAAATGTCATCTCAGTTCAGTTCTGCAGGGAAGCTGGGAAGCTTAATTAGAAACTATTAATCTAAATGGAGGCCTGAAGTAAAAATTATTTTAGAGGGATAGCCACTGGGCTGATTGTCATGAAGGGACACAAGGGCAGAGCAAAACCTGACATGAAAGAAATCCAGTGTAACTTGAGGTACCTTTACAGAATGCTCTTTTTTATATGTTGTTTTAAGCTATTCCTACCTGATTATATTACTATTTGGCTCTCTCCACAATTCTCCTCTAGACAATTTGCATTTAAGATGGAAAATCTAGGCCCTAGTGCCCCCTTGTGACATATTTTTTTTTGTCTCTATCTTCTCTTCCCCCCTGTATCTCATCAAATCATGTCTGATTATAGCTAGATTCCCTGGTACTTAGCTATTATTGAATGCAGTAATGAAAGAAACCATAGAGATACTTAATTATCTACACAGCAGGTGTCCAATGAAGAAACTTAATTCTAACCTTTTCCTCTGTGATAAGATAATTAGTCGAGTATAATTGCTGCTAATATAAATATTCACTGATTGCAAACTGTGGTCTAAAAGCTGTTTCTGTGGAAAAAAAAAAAAGAAAACAAAACAAAACAAAAAATAATTTAAAAGCCAACCTCTTCAGTAAAACTACAGGAGTGTTGTTGCTCACTTCTAAACAAGTGTAGACTTTGTTTAAAGAAAAAAAAAACATGTCAAAGTCTACCAATTTTTATTCTGAAATAATGATAGATTGCCTTGACTGGATTAAAAATTCTGCCTATTGATACCTATCTTTACATATGTTAAAAATTATAACTACAGGAAAACTTGTTGACATTATCCCTACAAAATATTAGATTCACACAGAGAAGAAGAGATTTTTAGTTATACTTGCTAAGGTTGTATTGAGATAGCAAAAAAAAAGCAATGAATGTGTCATGAGATGAGGAAAAGGTCATGGATGAAATGGAATCACAGAGATTCTTCTTCTCCCAATTGACAGGAAGGCAAGGCAGATTCAGATCTAAAAAAGAAAGGTCCTGTTTCGCCAACAAAATACCATAACCTGAATGCTCTATGGGGAAAAAAAAAAAAAAAGTCTAAACGATACAATAGGTTTTCTTGTTCTCTTTTCACAAAGCAAGGTGTCGGAGCTAATGACCTAAACTAAAACTGGAAGTATCAGTAACACTAGTGATATCAATTTTCTAGTTCTTTAACTGCATAGATTAAACATATTGCTAATTAAATAAAAACAAATAATAAAGATGTTACAGTATAGTCACCTGCTATTCACTTTTTCATAAAATTCAATGATAATTTTTCATTGAGCTGTTGCTCATCTGCCCATAACTCTATTGCAGTAACTTTAAGAGTAAATTGACCCCTCGTACTGGACAAGAGTGGGGAAATTAGAAATACATATGAGGATTGCCTGTGATAGTGAGATAAATGCAGTATTTGCAAATCAATCATCAGAGACATTGTTAATGATACTGACATAACTTTTCGGGTTTTGGTCTCATTGTGAAACATTAAGGCACTGACACAGTTCACACAGAAGTTTTGAAAAGGTCTGCGTTGATTGTGTGTTGATTGTGTTCAGCTAGGTCCTAATTGAGATGATAAAGCAATAGCCAAACATTTATTTGCAGTGATCTTCAAAATTCTTCATGCAAAGGGACGTAATTTGCCATTATTTACTCTTTATACTTTCAACATTTTATTGTGAAATCAATAAAATCTAAAAGGAAAAACAAAAGAATTAGGAGATTTAATTTTTACAATGCAGTTCTGTGGCTAGCAGTTCATTCTGAATTGAATTCCCTGGGCACAGATTCATGGGGGTCTGAGAAAAACTAAGATCAAGTACAGACTTTTTTGGAACAATGTAATCAAAAAAAAAAAATTCATTATCTCGAGCTGGCTTGCCAGTAACCTTTAGAAATGCAGTACTTCCAACCAGGAACCCTTTTACAGAACTCTCTTAAATCCTGTCATCTTGAATAGCAATAGGGAATAGTCAGCACCTTGAGAAGTTTTTTAGCCCTCTGAAAGATCAAATCTTCTATCTTCCATCCATATTATTGTCTCTGCACATTTAATATAGAGTAAAAGAACAAAGACTACATTCTTTTATCTCGCTTTATCAAAAGAGTTGACTCCTTTTCCTGCAGTCTTTGACTTCAATTATCATTGTTGGTGCTAGAGCACTTTAAGGTGAAAGTTAAGTTCTTTTTTTTTTTTCTTTTAATATGCTTAATGCTATGAGATGGCAGCTTCTAATGTTGACACCTTAAATACTTTAAAGGAGGTTAATATTCTTTGCTGGCAGAGGCATTTGTTAAATGAACAAGTATGCTTAAAAATAGCAACTTGAATACTGACAGGCAAAATACTAGAAACTAAACTGTAACAGGAAATAAGGTCTAAAAAAGAGTCGTATATATTAAAAATTATCTCATAAATAAATCCAAAACTTTTACTCATAGGATGCACGTCTACAAAACAAGCAGAACATGTAATACTGAATTGCACTGTGGGAGAGAGATAAGATTTATAGTTAGACTCCAGTCTTCCAAACAGTAAGTATGAGCTCAGCTTAATGTTAGTATGATGGCTCAGAGCATTGTGTAAATGTTAGGTTTCAGAACCCTAAATAATGAGATATTGCAGTATATATTAAAAAAAAAATTCTGAAAAAAAGTGCAAATTCTTTGAAGTAGTGTTTCTCAATTATTTTTGTGCTGGTTGTTGATGAAAGTACTGATTAATCTGAAATCAAAATAACTGTGTCCTTCAGTGCTGGGAGATTTTTTTTTTTTTTTTTTTTATCTATAGCTAAGCTTTCAATTATTATTTAGTACTTTTATTTTCCTGTACCTTGTTTTGTCCTTTCTTTGAAATGTGTAGTTAACAGTGACTCAGCAACTGCACGACTATGGGAAAAGCTAATCAGTATCAATGTTTCACCTTTTTTGATGTGGAAGTTCCTTAGGCAGTCTTCATGTAATACATCCTCAGACTGCCTTTTGAGTTCCTAGTCATGTTTAGCGAGGATCCAGAAACTGAGTAAACCACAGCCTAATTTTGTTGGGTTTTTAAAAAAAAAATAAATGCATAGGAGTTTTTTAACATGTACGTATGTATTTTTATATATTTTATATAAAGATTGATATATCTTTACAGACTTTTACTTCCTGAAAGTTGGTCTCAGGCAGACTAGTTGAGTACTAAATATAATAATTTTGTTCTTATTAAAATTATTTCCCCTGAATACTTTGAGCCATTTAAAGAAAAATAAATTAGAGATTTATCATAAAGCCATTAAAAAGAAAGGAGAAAAAAAAAAGTAACTGTTAAGTCCTATCCTTTACATGTTGATTTTATTTCCCAGTGTGTACAACAAAACTACATAAATGAAAGTGTAAAATACTAGGAATCTATTTCTTGACTCAGGAGAGTTTTAATGTTAATATAGCAAAGCTATAGTGTACTCACAGTCCGATCTCCTTTGAATGAATATTGAGCTTGTATCTTCTTGTGCTAGTCATTCCTGACTTGCTCAGAAGAGTAAGATACTATCTTAGCCAGAGGAAAAGCACTCAAGAAACTAATATAATATAAAAAAATATATTGTTCTAATTACTGTTAAAACACTGTTTAGATCAGGTTGAAGTGAATGTAAAGCTAAAATACATCAGTGTGCTTTCACAGCACTCATCATTATTTAACAGTATTGCCACAAAAAAAAAAAATTGCCATTAAATGTCTTGACTACGTGGCTAGTTCCTGTATTCACGTTCGTGTCGTATCTACACCCTAATGAGGGCAAGGCCCAGGTTCACTCCAGCCCTAGTAAGTTCACAAACTGTAGCTAAACAGAAATAAATATGAAGAACGGAGATCACATCAGAGCTGAGGTACGTCCAAGTACATATATCCAGGCTGACCTAGATATCAAAACCTTTAATGCAGTTTTGAACAAATGAGAATATTCAGTTTCTAGGAGCTGGTAGGAAGATAATTCCTGCAAAACAACTACTGGAGCTCAGAGAAGTACTGATCTCTGCTACATTCTTTACAATAGTTTTAGAGAATTTGGATGAGTTTTCTCAGAGACAAGGAAGTCACTGCTGTTGTCCACAAAATATAGAGTCAGTTCCACAAAGTGGAGTCAGCTGCTTTGCCTGCTCTTAGAAGAGTGGGAAAGGTGTACAAAAGAGATTGTAGTCTAAATTTGCTAAAATCAGTGGAATTATTGACTATTTAAAATTAAATAGATGCTTATGACTTTGCAAGATGGGGACATAGGTACTTGATTTACTATCCATATTTAATTGCGATCACTGTTCTCATTTGCATTTACCAGAGGACACATCCATCTCCTTTGTCCATTGGCCTGTTTTCTCAGTATACCATGACATTTACTAAATGAAGAAACAATTGTTTAATGCGCATTAATGTATTATTAATAAAAGTAGTCATAATAGTTCTAGCATATGTCCAATTCATCTAGAAAAAGTGAGACAGTTACTAAATATAATAATTATAAAAATATTAGTAAACATTTATTATTTATGTAGTGAGTTTGATCTACGGATGTAGTTTACAGTGACTAGTAGCACTGTGAGTCTTAGAAGTTTATTTTTAGAGATAAGAATACAGAAGTGACTTGACCAAAGAACAAACCAACCCCTGACTTATGCTGGAACACTCTTAAAATGTCTCTAAAAAATTCCTATTTGTTTATTTTAAGTTGGAAACATTATTACTTCTAGCATTTTTTTTCTGTAAAGCTATACAAACATAAAAATATTTTATTTTCTTATATTCTATATATAGAATGTCTATTTCTCTTTGAAGCTTGAAAGAGAACTTTCATTCATTGCACATTATGCAACAACCAAACTCTTTGAGAATACTCCCTGCTGAGAAGCAAGTGTTAATAGTAGAGACTAGCAAAACTACACATTTTTATTCATCTATCTGACCAGATAAATTCTAAGTGCATATTTTAATAGAGCTTAATGAGGTTTCTCAGTGTTTATAGGCTCTGGTTACACCATGGTAATTAGCACTGAGGCATTATTCACTCTTGTCTTAATAATAGTTTCATTTCAGCCTTTGTGAGAGGTCCTGATATTTTTTGCTTCATTGCTTTGCCTTATTGAACATCATATGACACGGTAAGCAATTAAGTATTATTGTGGAAGAAATTAAATCACAAAAATAAAAGTGCATTAATGGTCAAGCTTAAATCCATAAAAGCAGCGAAACTGAAGTTAAGGTTGAAACCATGCTTTACCTCCTTGTGCCTATGAACTGCAGCTGGTATAGTATTCAAGTTTGTTTATTCTTTTCATGTCAGTGGTTATACACAATGTAAAGGAATAACAACAATGTTTACTATATAATTCAATTTATTTTTTTTCATTGTAAGTCTTTCAAGAGCTCAGTATTTTATTGATTATAGTTTTTTCTTTTTACAGATAACATTAAAAATGTCCATGGACACTACCTAAACATTCAAATGCATCTAAGCAGCTCCAGTTTAACCTATGACTCAAATCTTTTGATCAATATGTTTTTTTATTGGCAATAAAATATCCCAAAGATATTTAGTCACAAAGACACATTTATAATGTGCATAGGCAATGTCCTCAAAAATATCCCTACACAGACCTTAGACCTTACAAATACATCTTTTTAAAGTGTTCTTTAAATTGTACATTGAAAAATTCTTTTAAGTGATGTAAGTAATAGAAATTATTTTCTACTGCACGTTAGCAAAAGAATGGCTTTTCAAGAAGCTGTGCTAATTTATACCAAAGAAAATCTGTTCTGCTGCATGCAACCTTTAGTAGAAAAAAAAAAAAGTCTTCTCTTGTTCTAAATTAAATTACTTCTAAATTAAAAAAAAATATAAAAGGAGATTTTCCTCAGGTTCCAATATTCAAACACTTTTCATTTAAAGTACAAGGCTATGCATACTCATATGCAACTTACATTCAAAAAACATGCCACAGCAGATTGTTTGACAGTCATAACAATAATACTGTACATCAAAACATTTTGTAAATTCATTTAGCTAAGATGAATCTTCATTCTTATTTGCAGGTAAATTTCTAGCAAATAAATAATAATAAGTTGGCATGAAACGGTAATTTAATTGAACAAATAAATGTTCCTGTATTTACCTATGAATTTGTTTTAATTCTAAGACTAGCAAATATTAGTTCAATCATTCTGAGTGCAGAATACCCCTGTTTGATAGTCCTTAGAACAATTCACTGTCCTTAGGCAAATAAACTGTATTTTTAGGGAATACTGTTCTCCAAACATTAGAGAAACACAAAATGAGGATTAGAAAAGTAAAAAAGAAATAAAAGATAAAAAAATTATACTAAAGAAATTATGACTGTGAAGAGGCCTAGAGTAACACAAGTAAAATTCAATAATAATAAATATAGTTTTGTTGATGTAGAATAATGTGCTGGTTTTGGCTGGAATAGAGTTAATTTTCTTCATAGTAGCTAGTATGGGGCTATGTTTTGGATTTGTGCTGGAAACAGGGTTGATAATAAAAGGATGTTTTAGTTACTGCTGAGCAATGCTTACACAGAGACAAGGCCTTTTCTGCTTCTCACAACACCCTGTCAGCAAGCAGACTGGGGGTGCACAAGAAGTTGGGAAGGCCACAGCTGGGACACCTGACCCCCCCAGCTGACCAAAGCGATATTCCATACCATATGACATCATTGAAGAAGGAAGGTGAGGCTGTTCAGAGTGATTGTGTTTGTCTTTCCAAGTAACCATTAGGCATGACAAAGCCCTGCTTTCCTGGAGATGGCTGAACCCCTGCCTGCCAATGAGATGTAGTGAATTAATTCCTTATTTTACTTTGCTTGCATGAGTGGCTTTTGCTTTACCTGCTAAATTGTCTTTATCTCAGTCCACAAATTTTCTAACTTTTAGTCTTCTGATTTGTTCCTCAATCCCACTTGGGGGACAGTGAGCAAGCAACTATGTGGTGCTTAGTTTCTGGCTGGGGTTAAACAACGACAAATAGGGAATATTTTTCTTCTGGCAAAAGACTTGTTATCACTTTCTATGATAGAACACCAAATCAGCTCGCTCTTTGAACATGTCTAAACTATTTCCTTGAAGTAAGCAATACAAAATGGCCACAAGTTGTACCAGAGGAGGTTTAGATTGGACGTGAGGAAAAACTTTTTCTCCCAAAGAATGGTCAGGCACTGGAATGGCCTGCCCAGGGAGGTGGTGGAGTCGCCGTCCCTGGCAGTGTTCAAGAGGCAGCTTGATGAGGAGCTACAAGATATAGTTTAGTAGCTGTGGCAGCAATGGTAGTGGGAAGATGGTTGGACTAGATGATCTTATAGGTCCCATCCAACCATGTGATTCTATGATTCTATGATTCTATGAAAAGTTAAAAAGGAACTATAGGAATATATGAATCTAACTTAGTATTAGAATATTAACTCAACTGTTTAATTCTTTATGGAGAGAAGCCTCAAAATTAACAATAAGACATATCAGAAACAAAAGGCTTACAAACCACTTTATCCTTGTCTACATACATGGTCCTCCCTTATGTTGCCTATGAAATTTGACTGCTGTCTCCCTGAGTCCTGACTGTCAGCTCTCTGTTCCTCTTAGAAGCATCTCTACTTGACCTATGTTTTAATTAGAGAAGCAAAAAGACTCTTTTTTTTTTTTTCTCTACCTAATACATCTTACTACATGGAAACTTATGTTTCTTAGCACATTCAGTTGATCATAAGGGAAAGACCAATTTCCCACTTCTTCAATACTAATCAAACTCTCCTCTAGTCACTAAGTAAATGATGAAAGTAAATACATACTGTCAACAACCCCTTCTGAAAAGGTTTCAGTGTTGTGTACTGATTTGCTAAGTGACTTAGAAGTAGACCTTCATAGGTAAGACTTCACATTAAAAAAAAAAAAAAAAAACCACAAAAAAAAAAGAAACACAAAAAAACCAAAACAACAACACAGAAAAAACAGGAACAATAAGAAAATCTTCCACTACTTTTGGAAATAAATACTTAAGCTTCTGTTTCCTGGACAGGTTACTGTGAAAGTCAGTGGAATGTTAAAATCTCTTTCAGAAGATACTTTATGTTCTCAAGCTATTGTGTAATGAAGATATATAAAGTGGCATGATATACAGATGTAGGTATAAGTCTAGAGATAGGTATAAGTGTAGATACATAGATAACTTTTTTTAAATTAGCTAAATAATATAACATGAATTCTTGATTTTTTTTTTACAGCGAAAATAGTCCTACTCTAAACTGATAGTCCTACTCTAAAATATTTCCTATTCTTCCTTCACAGTCAAGAGGAAAATGTGAGCACCATTTAAAAATATTCTTAGCTCTTAGAGAATGTAGTAGTTCAGTTATTCATAGGACATGGTTATCACATTTTTAATTTTTGACAAGATACACCATCTTGTCAAACTACAGTATTTGAGCTAGGATGTACAGGACAGAGCATATGTGATCCTGTCTTTAATATGGGTGGATTGACACCCCTGTTGAAGTATTACTAAGCAGACTACTTGAACTATCCTTAATACAATCCTGTTTATAGGTCAAATTAATTTTCATTTTCATTTCTTTGCAAATTTTATTGTAACTCAAAGGTAGAGCTTTTAATTAAGAAATTAATCTCTTACAAGTCTGTCTTAGATAAACTGTAAGTGTCAACATATTTAAAAGGGCAGAAAAATAGCTTTTTGTTATGTGAATTTGCAATCATAAGAGAAAAATAATATTGTCTTGGGGAAAAAAAAACTCTTTAGATTTTAGAAAGAAAGGAATATTTCCTTTGAACTTTCTATGGAAAATTGCAATTGTGTAAAATTAGATTGACCATCAATAGCTTTTAATATGTTTATAGCTTTGATTTTGCTCTTGAAAGGACAAAACCTTGAACTTTCTCTCCTTATTGTAACTGCAGATTTTAATTAAGGAAACTAACTCTTGATACTTAACCGATATGTAACCTCTTGTAATCTTATGACTTGTAATAGAACTTGGACAGGAAAGAACAATCACTTTCCAACTAGTACTTTTTTCTATATAATATTTTTATTATGCAGTAACAGCAGAAATCTAATCCGATTCTGTGAATATGTCACTCCATGAAGAAACAGAAGTGTCACTGTGATAGGAAAGCCGTTGAGTATCAGCAAAAGCAGTTTGGAATAAACATCCATTTCCTCAATCTCCACTCTAGACATCTCAGTATTTCCTAAAGCATCTATGAATGTATGAAGAACTATAAAATCAATAAATATCAAAAGAGGGAAAACAAATATAAAATAACATACTGAATAACATTTTTTCCCCTTTATTTAATGTTATATAACTAAGTTTGAGACAGAAGTTATTGAAAGTATTTTGTCAAATGAATGGTTGATTAGTAATAGTAAAAGCTAACAGTCCCTTGTTGAGTACAAAGTAAAGATTTCTACCATACATTAAAAGTTCATATGTTAGCGTTATGACATATCCTAGCAGGGACAGGACGATTTCTGCTAGATCTATTCAGGTGACTTCTGATTAGATAGTTCAAAATAAGCAGGATGAATGCCTCTTTTTAATCAAAGCTTTCCCATATAGAATTCACCTACTGATCAATTTTAGTTTTTTAATATTTATATCGTATGTCAAAGCTAACAGGAACAAAAGCATGGAGATGGTAGAGAGCATTTTCTGGTCTAAGGCATTAATTAAGCAAATCTTGCCCACCAGCTCAAGCACCAACTAACACATAGATTTTGGGTTGGGAAAATACTTTTTCTTCAGATGCAACTCAAAAGGCACTTTGAGAAAAGTGTCCATTGTTTTCCATATGGAAGTATCATTTATCTGACAGGATAGCATAGGCATCATATTCCAGGTATGTTTTACATAATCAAAATTTCTTGTCTTTGTATGCTTTACATAATCAAAGTTTCAGTCTCCAACACTGAAACCATGATAAAGATATTTTGGTTTCTCATGCTCCCTGCTTCTGGCAATAAGTTTACTCCCCTCATCAGTGAGAGACTATTCTAACGCTTATTTTAGGGCATTTAGGTGAAACTTTACGAACAGTGACATAGAAAAAAAGTCAAACTATGTATTTTTTAAAAATTCCATTTAACCTGGGAAAATGTGGAAAAAAAATATTTTTCAGTCAAAATCTTAAAAATATTTATAATCCCACAGGTGAGCTGGACTTATTTATGTGAGATTTGCATACGTAGTTGAAGCTAAGCAAATATTTAAATGCCTAGATGGATAGGAACAGATTTTTTTAAAAAAACAAAACCCAACAACATAAAAAAATAGTATGGATTTATTGGACTAGCAAAAATACTACAAACATTTTCAACAGCATTTTGCGTCATACAAAAATTGTTCCATTTGAAATATCTCCAGAGATTCAAGCAGTCTTAAAGCTGCTATCTATAAGATACAGCAGTAAGAAAATATTGTGGCAGTGGTTTTTTTTTTATTAAATTTGGTCTGTTTCATTGATGTAAAGTAAAATTCTAACACAACAGGCCTAGTTAATCACAAGGGTTATATTTTCCCTGGAAGAGAGGAAAAGGACCAAAAGGCACCATCTCTGTTTTTTTTCTGAAATATAAAAACAAGCTTATTTGCATAAATTAGGGGGAAAATGGCTCATTCACCTCATTTTGATTACATATTTACACACTTTTATAAAGAACCTGGAATTATATGCCTATGACTGAAATAAAAAAAAAAAAAATCAACAATAAGGGAGAGGAGTAACATTCTTAAAAAAAAAAAAAAAAAGGAGAGCAAAAAGAGTTACTAAAAGATTACTCCCCAAATCATAGGCACAGGTTTTAAATGCTAACATCTTCTACAACAGACAAAACTAGAAGTATTATAATTAATCATCCTGCTTTCAAGGACTATAGCAAAGACTTTCTCCAAATTTCTTTTACAAAGATGACTTCCTGACTATTGCTGGCTGTTTTGAAAAGTATTTGGAAGAGTTCAGAGCACAAGAACTGGCAGCAGTGATCACGTAAAGCAACAAATGTATCATTATTTTTCAAGATAAAAGAATATAAAAAACTAATTATAAAAAAAATGTATTCCAGGCTCTCTGTACAGATTATTATTTTAAAGAAGGTGAGATTGAATATTTGCTATGTTTTCAAGCAGATATTGCCAGCAAAGTGTTTAGTTAAACTGAAACAGGTGTCAGCACAAAAATGAGTGCTACAAATAAACATACGCATATCAATAAATATTCTCTAAAATGTTCTGTATGTTTCAATTCATTGGACTACTTTTGTCTTCACTGCCTCCAAATGCTCATAAAATTGAATTATACTGCAATAGACATTCAGAGAAGGCCATATAAATTCACATATGAAAGTACCTCTGCAGAGATAAAAAAAAAAATAAAAAAAGAAAGGAAGACTTGCAATGCTAGTCAGTGGGAAAACAGCACCACCGTAGCTCTGGTTAATGGGAACATTCATTCAACTCCAATTACCCCAGCCTCTTCCCATCTACATCCTTTTGTCTCCTGTCCCATGTTCCCAGCTTGCTGTGTGAAAGGAGTGCTCTGTGTATTACACCAACTCCACAGCTAGCCATGCTTCCCAGTTGCCCTCTGGGACAGAGGTGGCAGATGTTCTGACAATGACCTACGGGTATAGGAAGTTCTGCTTCTACCTCCAGCGCAACTTGAAAAAGACTTCTCTTTTTCTGTCTTTAGAGAGAGAGACTTTCTTTTTCCCTTGAACAGAGCTCTTTGTAGGGAGAGAAAGAGAATGCATTTCTGAGATCTTCTTTAAAGAGGTCAGTGACACAGTGACGGTTACAATGAAGTGAAGTGGAGATGGGTAGGTAGATTTGAGTGTGCTGAATTGCTATTTGCTGTAGGGACATGTGTGCCTGCTGCTGTTGCTTTAATGACCTAATAAGATATTGGTGATGAGAACTTAGATGTTTTGAATGCCTTCCACCGTATAAATGTTCAGAATTATGAATGATGAATTATGACTAAATGCAGAGATATATTTTTAGGGAAAGGATGTAACAAATTTGGACATATACTTTTTTCGCGGAGTAATTGCTAACTAGATATCTTAAAGAGTGTTCTTCATCTGTAGCACAGCCTGATACTAAGTATTTATTGCATACATTTCTGGAATGTCAGGAAAAACTGATTAAAAGCACAAACATAGTAGTAGTTTTGCACTTGTAAAGACAGACAACTGATTAAAAGATTCCAGAACTTTAGAAACATCTACATTTTTCTTTCAGGTGTTCAGGGATAAGAGTTTTGAGGGTTTTTTTGGAGACTGAAATAATTTTTTCTCTACCACCTGACAGAAGAACATTACATACACTGAAGACAGATATGTAAATCATATATGCCTTTGAAAAATAAATAATTTTTTTTTTTTTATTTTTCCCTGACAGGAAGCTAATTTGATTCCAATTTGTTCACTAAAATCACAGAAGTGACGGTAGAGGAGTTTACTTACTTAAAATAAATTTTAGGTCTTAGGTTTGAACACTTTTTTCTTGGCAAGAAAAGGAGAGGAGGTTTTAACTCTTACTTTGAAAACCAGATTTATTCTTAGTTTCTCCTCAATAAGCATTTCATCTGATTTCCTTGGTTATGCTGCTGTCTTATTATCTGCTCAGGTAAATGTTAGGTACTCTGAAAAATTAAGACCTTTCAGAAAGATAAAAAAAATCACACCTAGCGCTTTCATCTCCCAGACAATCAGAGATAGTAATAAAGGTTCAGTCTGATCTGTTGTTAGTCTTCTCCACTGCATGGACGGATATCTGTATATTCAGCTGCTTTTTCTAAGAGCTACTTCCTTCAGAATGTATACATATATATATTCTGAATAGTAGTGTTGTTATATTTCACAGTAGTATGTATAGTAAAACTGTCTTCACGTACAAGTGTCTTTTTTTCTTTTTTCTTCTGCTTTTCATGCTCTTATCACAACACGAGAATCAAAGCAAAACAAAATGTCATATGTTTATACACTTGAGACTTTTTTATCTTACTCAGTTCTATACACAAAGTAGGTTTTTATAATTGGATGATGAACAGGTCATACCTCAGTAACATGCCTTTTTATTTGTCTGACAGCTTTGATCTCCTTTACTCTGTAGATGGATAATGCTTTATTTTTTGTTTTATTTTCATAATAAATTATATAAATTATTATTAAAAATCAGTCCAGTAACTTTGAAAAAATCTACTAGCATAATGTTTTTCTCTGTTGTTCTGAATTAATAATTACATTTTATTATCATAGCACATGGTAACTTACAGTGAAAGTTCATGGACCTATGAAAAGAAATTACAGAAAACATTTGTTATATTAGGTTGGTTCAATCAAAGCCAAAATGTTGCACTTCTTCTGTATCTCCTGTTGGAACTGTTTAAACTTGTTCTCAAATTACTGAATAAATCCAAATAAATTGTTGTCTATGTTTTTTGTTTGTTATTTTGTTTGTTTTCTTATAGGACATAGGAGGATTATTTTTGAGTCTGTATTCCAAGTAAGGGAAAAAGTAACATCAGTTGAATGTTCTCATACCCGGTGGAAATGATCTTTTACTCTTTATCAGCACTGAAAGCACGAGCCTCAAAAGAAAAGCACATTTCAAAAGCTCAATTTTTTTTTTTTTTAAGAGAAGAGTTGTTTCCCAAATATTCTTGCTTTGTGAATTAATGAGATTTTAGTAAGTCAAAATACAGCACAGCTTCATGTCATCATGAACAGGCCGCTGTGTTCAAAACCCACAATAAGGACCATGTAATACAATTATTTCCTACAAATGTAGGATCAAAAGCTCAGGTCCACAAAACTATTTGGAAACTTATGCCCTATTGAAAAAAAAATAGCTACATGGATTTGGCCTGTATTATCTTTTAAGCTGCCTTATATTTTATGAGTGGTAACAAGGAGACTCAGAGTTGATATGGAAAACCAAGGACCCTCCTGCTAATTTTTTTGACCCAGTTCTGTCACTTACTAGTCTCCCATATCTATAGGAGGCATACAGTTAAGTACAACAACAGGATGAACTGAGGGAAAATGTGGGTACTGCATACTATTCAGTAGCAATCTATGTATTTTATGAAAATTCAGTGGTCTTTAGTGCATAACGTAGAACAACCCTGATAAAATTCAGTGTATCCGAAAGAATTTGCAAAGTTTTGTAATTTGTAATAATTTTTTTAACCTCTTCAGACTCTTTTAAGCTGTTTGAGTGAAGTTTCTATTACTATATCTGTCTAGAACTGAAGACTGATCTTGCTTGTCTTCAGCATGGAACAGGAATATTCCTGAGAAGTTTTTAAAAAGCGTATTGACACAGTGATTTTCAGATATCCAAGACTATAATGTTTCTCTTACATATTCAGCATGAAAAATAGAATTAAAAGGTTTTCAGTAAGATAAAGAAGGAAATACTCTAACAAAAGAACTTCAAAGTAGAACTTTAAGAAAAATATAATTTTCTGATAGAGAGAAGGAAAATGTATTTCATATAGAAAACCCCCAAAATTTCTGATGTATTCATAGACCTAAATAAAGAAAAGCTAGAGATTTCTATTTCTATGTGTGCTTGTTTTGTCTGGGAAAGTTAATTTTCTTCATAGTAGCTATTATCAGATTGTTTGGGATTTGTGCTGGAAACAATGTTGGTCATACAGAGATGTTTTTGTTACTCTTGAGCAGTGCTTAGACAAGAGTCATACCCTTTTCTGCTTCTTACAACACCCCGTCAGCAAGTAGGCTAGGAGTGCACAAGAAGTTGGGAGAGAATACAGCTGGGACAGCTGACCCCAACTGACCAAAGGGGTATTCCATACCATATGACATCATGCTCAGCATATAAAGCTGGGGGAAGAAGAAGGAAGGGAGCAACGTTCAGAGTGATGGCTGTTGTCTTTCCAAGTAACAGTTATGTGTGATGGAGCCCTGTAGAACTAGAGAATGTAAAAAAAAACTTGTACTTTAAACTTGACTGAATATCATAGTTTCCAAAAACGCTGCCTCTATTACTCTTTCATTTCAGTTTTTTCACAGTTTAGCAATAACCATAATTCAAGTGCCAAACTTGGCACATACTTCAGTATGCCTACTGAAATTATAATGTAGGAATTATGCACAATAGTGATTCACAGTCTATTCTATTATGATGTTGTACTACTACTATGAACATAAAATATATTAAACTCAATTGTAGAGAGAATACACCCACTCAAAATTCCTTAGAGGAATTTTCACACTGAGGAAATCATCATTCTATGAAAAAAAAACCTCTTTGAACTGTTGTACATCCAAGTTTTCCTGGAAGCAAGGAGCATTGTTAAAATACTGGAGAAGATGCAATCCTCCATGCTGTTGTGTTAGGAAGCATTAAAGCTTTGAACACCTTTAATGTATGTCTGTTCTATCAACTGACATTTATCAGGTAAGATAATTTCCACAAAATCCCCACAGCTTGAGTTATTAAAACCAAGAAATTCAGATAAGGATATAAAAAATTATATTTAAACAATCCCATTACACATGGGAACTCCACATGAAAATATGAGCTATTTCTGGTCTATACTAAAAGATAGGAAAGAAAAAAAAAAAAGGATTGTTTTTATTCCTTATAATATTTACTATGAATGCTATATTCAGTTCTACTCAATTCTTCTCCAAACCGTAGCAATAAAATTACTATCCCCACAAACAAAAGTAAATATGAAAGATTTGACTTAACTTTGGAGGTAGTAAAGGAATCATTACTAAGGGCATAATAGATCACATAACAGTAGTGACAGAGCACACTTGGATACAGGTCGGCAATGCTTGGACTTATCTTCAAAAATAGCAACCAAGTCCAATCTGATTTGAGAGCTAGGCCTTCTGCTCAGTCTTTCAGAGTTAGGGTCCTGAGGATGTTGTGGACAAAAATATTTTATAAACCTATGAATATTTGTGTTTATTTTATTCTGCACTTTTTATTTTTTTTTTCCCAGAGAGTTGTGGTGATTAGAGTTCAATCCAGTTGGTGGTCAGTCACAAACGGTGTTCCGCAGGGGTCAGTTTTGGGGCTAGTCTTGTTTAATATCTTTATCTATGATCTGGATCAAGGGACTGAGTGCTCCCTCAGTAAGTTTGCAGATGATACCAAAGTGGGCAGGAGCATGGATCTGCTTGAGAGTAGGAAGGCTCTGTAGAGGGATCTGGAAAGGCTCAATCGATGGGCTGAGGTCAATTTTATGAGGTTTAACAAGGCCAAGTGCCAGGTCTTGCACTTGGGTCACAACAACCCCATGCAATGCTACAGGCTTGGGGAAGAGTGGCTGGGAAGCAGCTCAGCAGAAAAAGGCCTGGGTGTGCTGGTGGACAGGCGGCTCAAGATGAGCCAGCAGTGTGCCCAGGTGCCCTAGAAGGCTGTATCAGGAACAGTGGTGACCAGCAGGAGTAAGGAAGTGATCATGTCCCTGTACTCGCCATTGGTGAGGCTGCATCTTGAATACTGTGCTCAGTTTTGAGTGCCTCAGTACAAGAAGGACAATGAGTTGCTGGAGTGTGTCCAGAGAAGGGCAATTAAGCTGGTGAAGGGTCTGGAGAACAAGTCTTATGAGGAGACACTGAGAGAACTGGAATTGTTTAGTCAGGAGAAGAAGAGGCTGCAGGGAGACCTCATTGCTCTCTAAAACTACCTGAAAGGAAGTTGCAATGAGATGGGTATTGGTATCTTCTCCCAAATAATTAGTAATAGGATGAGAGGAAATGGCCTCAAGTTGCATCATGGGAGATTTAGATTGGATATTAGGAAAAATTCCTTTACTGAAAGAATGGTTAAGCATTGGAACAGGCTGCCCAGGGAAGTGGCAGAGTCATCATCCCTTGAGGTGTTAAAAAAAAATCTGTAGATCTGGCACTTTGGGACATGGTTTAGTAGGTGTGGTGTCAGGTTGGCGGTTGGACTTGATGATCTTAGAGATCTTTTCCAACCTTCATGATTCTATGATTCTATGAAACAGGAATAAATAAAATTTCAAAATGAAAAGCAGAAAATTTCTGTTTATTTACTTCTTCTGGAATACAAAGTTTTTCCTCTTTATTTAAGTCTTACAATGTATTTTGAAAATCTCATCCTGATCATTACCCAAGCCTTACAAACGATAGACTTCCTTCCTTGTTTATTGCAAGCAAGCAATATTTTTTTTTGTTTTTCTAATAGATGATTTGTAACTGCTACAGTACTGTTTACAGGCTGAATCCACAAAGTTCGAGTAATTTTTTTTTATTTAATAGTTCCCTTTATAAAACTTGGAGATTTGATATTTTTATGAGTATTTGCAACCATTTGAGCTATAAATGTCAGCATCAAATTTTATGGCTATTCTTAAAAAAGCAAAAAGAAAACAAATGTTATGGCAGTGGATGACATAAAATTATGTTCCTACATAGTGATAGCTTATTCCCATTTAACAGCACTGTTAGAGAATATATACATTCTTACATGAGAACATATTAATTATTTCCTGTAGCTATATATATATAATGATACAAATGTATAATATATTGTATTTTATAGATATGTTATTCTTATGGTATACATGCATACAGGGGAATATACATATTATATGTAAATAATATATACTAAGCTGCTCTGTATACATGCATTTAATGATAGATGTCATATATGTACAGTACAATTTTCATTGTATCTCTGGTAATTTCACTATGTTTAAAAGCGTATTCTAAACATCCAATTATTTGAAACTATTATTAATAGAATATATAACTATTTAAATGTAGGCAGTATCAATATTCCCTTAAAATGCATCACTGGAATTAATAAGTTATTTTGGTTAATTGTACTTACTCAGAGCTAGATAGATTTCCTAGTAGGGGTTCTTCATGTTCACTGGAAATGATTCAAATATAAAGTTCTTCTCTTTCTAAATGGAATGTCCCCTAAGAAACTGACATAATCAAGGTAAAGAGCATAACACAAGAGTGAGGCTATTCACAAAGGGATCAGCCTAATTATTTGTAATTACTGGAACAGGCGGCTATTCAGAGGAAAGCACAGGTATCCAAAGAACATTATTATTTACATAATTCTTGAATTAGATACGTAGTTTACAGCTTGGAAAGTATTTTTGAAATTTATATTTAGAGAGGAAAAAAAAAAGTCATACATCATATTGCCTGAAAAATCTGCATTTAATGAAACAAAATGAGTAATAAGACTGTATTTCAATTATGCCAGAGTTTGCAGGCAAAGCATCTGCCACTGTAATTTCCAAAGTTGGAACTGGCTGGGATAACCTTCAAATCTTCACATTCATTTTGTTGTTTTCTAGTCTTTCTATTAGAAGCACTGCATGTGGCATGTAGGCTACAGACTTTGCAACCTTTATAATAGGTGTTTGGGGAAATTAGAATAAATGCTCGTAATGGAAATTTAAATGCTGTGTGTATCTTTTCTGTACTGTTATATGCATTTCTGAAAGAAATAAAATTCATTTAATGTTGCAATCCTGAATTTTTAACAAGGAATTGTTACTGATACTATTGCTCTACAATGTGTAAACTGGTTAAGATTGTGTATATATATATATATATATATGCTTGCATTGGATACCTAAATTATTACAATGAGTGAAATATATGGCAATAAAAAAAGAGATGATCAGTACTGCAGGACACTTCTAAACTGTATGCACGATGAATTAAAAAATATATTTTTTTTTTCTTTCATATTCCTTAGTACCATTTTATTTTCCATTCCTTATCTATTTTACAAGGCAGTGAGAACTTGTCTTCATGCTTTCCTTGTGCTTTTTTTTGGGCCAATCTCTAATTTCCGTCTATGCTCATGAAATTGCTTGTACAAACATCAAATTAAGGAGGGTAATTGTTATGGTCATTGTATAGTGTTGCAAGTAGAATGCAGTTTTTATACGTACATGTAGTGCATGGGAAAATACTGTCTTTTCTTGCCTCTGTTCTGCCTTATATGTGTATATTTCTATTCCTCATATTAAAAACAAAGGATTTTTTTTTTTAAAATCCATCTTCAAGAACTAAATAGATTTATATTTATAGTGATTTTTAAATAACGAATTTTCACTTTAGTCATTTACATAGGAGCTACAAGTGTAATATTCTTTGGATAGTGTATTTGTGCTCAAGAATAGAAAATGTTCACGTGCTCCATCAGAAAGTACCCTCAGTGGAATATCTTATTTTATACACACCATCACAGATCTACAGGACATCTTTCTGCAGCACTCGATGTAGCTAACTAAGTTATACAGCTTTAATGAAATCCTTTAATTTTATGGGTAAGTGTGTTGGGGCGTACAGTATTTGTTAACAGCTGAATATACGTGTTTTAAGAACATTATTGAGATGTATGCTTTAGCATGCATCTAAATTTAGGGATTAAGAAAAAAAACCAAAACCCATACTTTGTTAAAATGCTATAAGAAAATAAAAATACAGCAACATTTCCTTAGGATTATATTTTATATTAGAGGTTTTCCCTACTCACACGTCAATAAACATGGCTGATAGAGCTGAACACTCCAACAAGATGAGTGTTTTTCATTTCTCTTGTCTAAGAACTGCTGCTTCCCTTATTCCTTTCTTTTGTGTTTCATCTGTATATGTGATATAAATACATTCATCTGTATGTACCTACCATGCATATGCATGTATGTAACTTTTCTGCATTATAAATAGTTGATCATATCTGTATGCATATTTTGTAAGCCTAACCCCTGTGATGGCTGATAGGACTTTTGAAATGACTGCACGTGCTGCCTACCAAAATTATCAACTCAAAGCCACAGCATTGCTGTAAAGAAAAGTTAAGAAAAAAATAAAACATATTAAAAATGTTACACTGGGTTTCATTGCATATAGTCTTTGAAAAACTTTCCTAATCTAAACTGATACACTTGTTTACCAAAAACTTAAAATTCATTTTACAATATAACTAGGGATCAAACATTAAGGACAAAACCCAACTATTAGTAGTCTCAGTTTATTCATTGCCTACTAAAACATTTTAATGTTACATGCAATGACAAAATACTACATTTGAACATGTATTTTTCAAGAGGGCTGTATATTATCAAAATATTTGACATAACATCAATTTGATTCAGTTCAATAGAAACTTTATTGTTCTTCTAATGTAACTTTTTCTTCCTGTTTTTATATTCTGCTCTTAGAATGCTGATATCCTGATACTTGACAGGAACCCCTAGATACTAGGGCACTGCGAAGTGCTAACCGTGAAACTATTCAAGATTGCACTATTCAAGTAGTGGCTGTGTGAGACTTTGATACCGGCATTTTTTTCATCTTTATGAAGACTGATTAGTGGTGTATGTATCCACAGCCACAATATATTGCATGGAAGTTAAGATTTTGCAGCTGTGATGTGTATTTAACATAACATACATAGATACTGCTTGAATGGAATAACATACAGAGTACATCATTAAAATACTGTTGCTTAAATGGATGGAAGAGAATAGCTATAACTCTCTATGGATTTCTAAGAAATCACGTTCCTGCTATTCTCTCGTTTGAAAGTTTCCTAAATAACAATAAAATTTGTTCTCCTATACTTCTTGTTGATAAAGAAGCAGCAAAGGATAAAATTTCAGATGAATGTTAGCTCTATCACTCTTTCTATTTTTCCTTGGAGGCACAATTTATTATGCTGGAGTTTAAGATAACTACAAATTTTTAATTAATTACAAAAAAAAAAATCTCCACATAGCATTTATTAAATTCTGATACGTCCTCCTCTTCTTTCACAGATCATCAGCCCCAGATACAATGCAAATTCCATCTGTCATAGGCTCTGCTCCTGTTCTGGTCTAGCAATTGAAATCAGGAAATTTTCACTGACAAGATCTCCACTGGAGAATTCTCCAGATTATCCAGCTGACAACCTATTTCGCTGATCTCCAGGATGTGTTTTAAATGTGTTTATACAGGCATTTATCAAGATGTTCCACTACAATTGAGTTTTGTACTGACATAATTTGTTAACAAACTTTTGTCTACTCTGTATTACTTTTGTTTCAACTAACCAATTTCTATTTTAGTTGTACCTACTGCTAGAGAGCAAGAGATGAAAACCTTAAAAGAAAAAAGTAAATAAAACACTATTCACAAGATAGAATGAAAATTAATTGACAGTGTTTGCAAGTAGGCTTGATATTGGAATTTTACATCAGTTATATTGTATCATTTCAGTTACCCTTGCTTTACTTATATGTTATTGATAACTAAATTAAATATTCTTTCTAAAGTAAATAAAGACAGTTCACCAAAATGCAAATGCACAGACTGGTCCTAATGAAACTTCAAGGAAAAATGTACAATTCTGTGATATCTCCCAAGTTTACAGTGAGTAAAACAAATTAAAAAATCTCATTATGTGCTCACAGGATGAATTAGTATTCCTTTTATCTCATATTAAGAAACTCAAATATAAAACCCTATATGACATACGTCATTAATTGCACTATTGAATCATAGAATCATAGAATGGTTTGGGTTGCAAAGGTCCTTCAAAGGTCATCTAGTACACCACCCCCACCCCTGCAGTAAGCAGGGTCACCTTCAACTAGATGAGGTTGCTCCGAGCCCTGTCCAGCCTTACCTTGAATGTCTCCAGGGATGAGGCATCCACCACCTTTCTGGGCAACTTGTTCCAGTCCTTCATCACCCTCATTGTAAAAAAAAAAAAAGTCTTCCTTATGTCTAATCTAAATGTACCATTTTTTTTGGTTTAAAGTCATTAGCCCTTGTCCTATCACAACAGGCCCTGCTAAAAAGTCTGTCTCTGTCTTTCTTATAGGTCCCTTTTAAGTACTGAAAGGCCACAACAGGGTTTCCCCAGAGCCTTCTCTTCTCCAGATTGAACAACCCTAGCGCTCTTTCATAGAAGAGGTGCTCCAGCTGCCTGATAATTTCTGTGGCCCTCCTCTGGACCCATTCCAACAGTTCCATGTCTTTCTTTTGCTGAGGGCTCCAGAAATGGATGCAGTACTCCAGGTGGAGTCTCACGAGAGTGGAGTAGAGGGCAGAATCACCTCCCTCAACAGGTTAGCTACGCTTCTTTTGATGCAGTCTGTATTGACTGAGTCATGATTTATTTGTCTCAAGATCTCCGTTCTGAGAACTTTCTACTCTTCTCAGGAAAACAGATACTGATACTTAGCATCTCACAAAACAATGTGAGTTCAAAAAGTTGCTTACCAGTTAGGTCTATCATTTTGGATCTGATTGTTCATTTCTTTATTTTTAGAGGGTTTTTGTCTGCTTGATTGTTTGGGTTTTGGTTTTGTTTTTCAACAAGTAAAATGTAATAAAAATTATTGGTAGTTATAGGGCAAAATCTTCACTGTAATCCTCAGGTAATTGTTATTTACTAAAAGTCTGTGTAACTGCCCAAAGGCATGAGTGGAATAGAAGCATACATTTAATGATTCAGGTGTATCCTAGCATGTAACTTTTTTGATCCCTGAATAAGAGGAACTACTCAAATTCTGTTTCAATCAGAAGAAGTGAATTTTTATTTTCTTTTTTTTTTTTTTTTGCCAAGGACTTCTTATGCATTAACACATTGGCTGAATTATGAGGAGAATATATTACAGTCCTCTCTTATCAGTATCTGCTACTCATTCATGAAGTTGTGTTAGAAAGTGAGATTAGTATTAGAATTTCTGAATAGCAAATATACCAGTATAGAATTATATAGAACTACAAAACTGATGGAACACTAATAACAGAGAGCTAAAAAAGAATTACTCTGATCATACTGAAAAAAAAAAAGTAGCTTTCACTGAAAAAAAAACAACTTCAAGATTTCTAAAATCCCACTTTTGTTTCCTCATCCATGTCCTGTTATGAACTCAGTCATTGACTAAAGTGCAACATGAATTAGGAATTTGTGACCAGTGTGTTTTGGAGGAAGACCATAAACCAACCAATGTAAAAGCAGCATACCAGCAAAAGTAAAAAAAAAAAACAACAAACCAAACCTAATCATTAATACATCTATCAGGTTAAATCACAGGAGGGGCAGGGAGTAAGCTTGGTCACGCATTCTATTTCATTTTAAGTCTTTTGATGGCCCTTTTTGAGTGAGAGTGAATCTGCTTTAGAAGGTGTTAACTCTTAAGCATGACGGAAAGAAAACAGCTAATAATATTTGGTCAAAGTGCAAAGTATTGTGCATAGGACAATTCCTCTTATTTAGCAATATGGATATCAAACTTGTTGAACACTGTTAGGAGGAAAAAAACAAACATAAGATTTTTTTAGAAAACTACTTTTTCATAAATTTATAGAATAATGCATTGTTTTTATTGCATAGCAATGGAATGACACTTTCATTGAGGAGATAAAACCCTCTTCCTCATAAAGGAATACATACTTTTAAGAGAGTATACTGTCTCCTACAAATGCATTTTCACATTTTATTGGATATGTATTATATACTTGTGGATGGTATTAATAACCATTCATTACTATATTGTACCATTCAAAGGTCAGAGGTTTTGAATATTTGAATTTTTCTCCTTTGATTTTTAATTTTGTCTAATTCATCATTAGACTTCTACTAAAAGATTCTTGGTATTATAGCTCATACATCATTCTATTGTACAATAAAACTGGCAAAAATGTAATTTTTAAAAGTAGAGATAATGACAAAATATGACAAAAATAAAGAAATAGTAAATTGAATCAACATTGATATTACTCATTTTATTTATCTATGGATTTCATCTAGTGGGGTATATATTATATGACTAATAATTTCTCTAAGTTTGATACTAAGACATGAAAAATTAGATGAGGATGTTGATTGTGTCAAGATGACCTTTTAATGGAAAGTTTGACTGTGTTTGTTTTTCTGTTTCATATTTCCTATTTATTTATCCAGTTCCATAGATTATGTATTGTCTTTATGTCATTTTTGCACTTTTCCTGAAGGACCAGAAGTATACGGTGAAGATTTTAATGTGTACATATATACTCACTAGTGCGGGGGGGGGGGAGGGGGCGGGGCAGCAGAGGGAAAGAGAAAGAAATATTGCCTGCATCTTCAGCTGCTATAGCATATATATAGAGAGAGAGATTGACTTAATCTTCAGGTTATTGACAGCTTTAACATTATACAGTCTTTTGTCATACCCTCAAGTGTTCAGTCTCTTTCACTCCTTATCAGGCACCTCAGTGCAGCAGAGTGATACAGCTACCAAAGGGTCAGTTACATGTCAAGGCTTTCAGAGGGAAATTCAGAAATTAACTGCTCTGTCCAGAAAAAAAAAAATGGACTGTGAAAGCATTCAAGAAACTGATGGGTTGGAACTGCTCTGAAAAAAAATTTCACTAAACACAAAGTATTTGCATTTCAGTAACCTAGATGCCTATAAGCAGTCAAACATCCTTTCTGACACAGTAAATTTCAAATATATATATACATACATATCAAATAAGCCATAAAAAAAATTAATGGCGTTCTTATAATTGTTGTAAATAATGGGAAGTACTTTCAATTTTCAACAAACTGCTTCAAATTTTCAAAAATATTTTTGATAAGGCAATATTAGGTGTATGTAATTTTAGACAGATTTTCCTGTTTATAGAATCTCTACTAGCAATGTCCATGTTTCTAACATATTGTTTCTATTTCTGATGATCTGTAATTTATGAAAAATATATGACCAACTTTTGACACTTCACTGTATTTAAAAAGGCTCTTGGATATAAAGAGCAAAGATATTGTAGCGTGCATTTTATTTTATAACTTATATCTTTTTTTAAAACTCAATATTACTCAAGTTTTCTCATTTCTTCTGGGTTACTTTTTGGTTCTAAATACACTCACAATTTTTGTTTTAAACATACAAATAAAATTCTAAAAGAACAGAAAGTGCTTAGCCAAGTAATAAAAGACAGTAAAAACAATTTAGTCTAATATATAATAATTAATGTACTGTATCGATCTTCTAAAGTCAATTGCTCTCTCTACCTAGCAGAAAGGTTGAGAGGCATAACTAATGAATATTCACAACAAACTTGGAGATCCTCATGTTTAAAATACATATTTGTATAAAATATCTCAATAAATTTTCATTTGAACATGAAATATATACCCTCAAGCCATAGCCTTCTAACAGTCCATGAGTGTTCTTCACATTCTCATCTAATGAAGGTCCTCACACATAAGATACTGAGGAAGTGGTTTAACACAGAGTAATTACTACATATTACTAAACACTGATGATGCAATTGACCTACAGTACAACACATTATCAGATTCAGCAGGTGTTATTCTTAAAATGACCCCTGTCATTACATTCACAAGATACAACTTTAAAAATCCCTCCTGCTTAGCTAATCCAGTAAAACTCCTACTGTCTTGTAATTAAATAGCATGTACTTTGCAATAATATTCTATCAAATGTGCTGAGTGTTCAAATAATAAAGATGCTGTAAAAAGAAGTAGATATATTAATATTTCTTAACATGTTTTTGTTATAACTAGCAAGTCTAACAGGGAAAAAAACAAACAAACCAAAACCAAAACCAAACCAATCCCCTAACATCATGTAGCCACAATACAACCTTGTTAACCAGATAATTTATTTCTAGTAAATTATAGTTTTATAAGGCTTTTCTCTTTTTGTCTGATTTCTTTCCCTGTGGATCTACCACTTTGAAGTACCTAATGTATTTAATGCAGAAATAGAAAGTATATAATTTCACTAGTGTACTAGAGCACTGATACTCTACACACTGTATTTTTCATAAAATCATGGTTAGTCTGTATAACAAATCTTGTATTTTGTTAATATGTTTTATTTGTAAAATTTGCTGAATTTCAGTAAACATATTTACCAGTATGTCATAACATATCATGAAATAATATAAACAAACAAAATATTACAAGTGGTAGAGCTTGCGTATTTTTTCCAAGGGTGGAAGTCTTGCTATTTTAATGAAAGCAGAGCCACAGGCAGCAGAAAGAGTATTACAGAGTAAGTTGCTCTAAATTTAAAAAATAAAGATGGAGTATGAACCATCCATTTTTCACTCTGTTAACAGCTAAAAGCAAGTAATATTGAGATACAATGCTATACCTTTATAGATAATATTTTTTTTTAAGACTTCAAAACTTAGAAGACTAGTCAGTAAGCTTTCCAGAAGACTCAAAATTTACTTACTTAGAACCAGATACAGCTGTGAGAAACTTTAACTGCTTAAGATAGCAGTTAAATGAATAATAATAAAAAAAAGACTAATAAATTTTAGTATCAATAAAAATAAAGAAAAACACACTAGATGAGAATTGAAATGATTCATATAGCCTAAAAGGTTTCAGTTAACATCATTAACCACAAAAATAACATTGGAGTCAATGCTGACAGCACAGGAGAAAACACTGTTCTTTGTACAAATGTGGTGAAATGTCTCTTATGAGACACTGGGATGTATAGGGGACGGAGAAGTAAATCATATGAAGAATATTATGGTGAGCTTATTCAAATGTGGTTATGTTTTAAAATGTTTGTGATATATTGGACAATTCAGAATTTTAAATTATTTTTTTTTTTAAAAAAAAAGGATAATTACGTGACCAAAGAGCTGAGGAATCTTTCCAAACAAACATTGAGACATTGGGTTTTTTAATCCTTAAAATGTGTTTTAGAACAATAGGACAGAGCTAACATTATAAAAATAAATCATAAATGAGCTGTATGGACAGGATATATCAGGGTATTTTTTTTTCTATCTGCCTCAAAGCTGAACAATAAACAAAAAAAAAAACCAATTAATATCTGAAGAGTTAAGCAGCTAAAAAAAAAGAGGATACTACATCATACAGTGTTTAAGTATAAAATTAATTGCCACATGAAGTCAACACAGAAAAAGTAAACTTAAAAGAGGGCTGAATATTAAGAGGTCCATAAAAAAAATTCTAAGCTTGATTTATGTTTATATTTTAATGTGGTTTAGCTTAAAAATTTCCTTTCATAATTTAAGAAAAAAATAATTTGGATATGACTTACTCGGGCAAAGATCAACAAAGAAAAATGAATGAACCTGAGATTATTTGAGAATAATTTTGAACTTAAGAGAACATAATTTTCTTCTAATCAACATCACTGCAAATTTATGTGCAAGAATATTGACAGTTCTAACTGATAATTAAAAAGTAGAAGGGTGATTAAATTTCATACTTCAGATATTAAAATATTATATTTCAACTAGAAATCATGATCAGACTTAATATGGGATTCAGATTTTCCCATATCTTTCCACTGTAGTGTTCTTCATTTTTCTAAAACATTTGCTATTGGCCCTTGTGGTAGATAGAATATTAACTATGCAGTTTGGCCCAGTACTGTAGTTAGTATATAACCATAAATAATTCTATCATAATACAACTCTTAAAGGAAATGAACAAAATATATTCTCAAAATCAGAGTATTCCAAGTACTTTTATGTCTTCTGTTTCTTCACTTTACACTGGAGTGCTGGAAGATATGCAAAATCTGCAGATTGCTCTCCTGATACCACAGATCTTACGTATGAAACAAATTCTCAATAAAGCACCTTTCAGCCCCTTACAAGGCAAGTAAATTACTTACATTTCTTTACCCTGTGAAGTACTTCAGAAATTATGTTTTCTTTTAATTACAGAGTTTTCAGTCCCGCCTGGGTCCCAACTTTCAATGTAACAAAGCCATTGGCTTTATCAGGCACAGCACTAAGGATGACATGTCAGTGACTCACATAAAACTCTTCCCACCTTTCCACTAGTAGCCTAGAAGTTCAGTTTGCTCAGTAATCTCTTGATTCCTTCATGTGAACCCAGCACACCAGATACAGAAAGTGAGAAACTGAAGGTTAGAGTGAGATTATTTTACTTAACTATAGGAATCTAATTTTATGTAAGTATAACTTGCAATGTTCCTTTTACAAACAGTGGAGGAAAGGAAAATCAACTCTTTTTTTTTGGTTGGCTGGTTTTTATTTTCATGTTTTAGATATCTACCTTCAAATTAGAGAAAAAAAATATTATTTTCTACCAGATGTTGCAAGATCTTATGTGACTTAGTTCAAGTTAGATATCTGATGTTTCTCTTTGTGATTTGAAGTAGAAGAATGATTTATTGGTTTCTTCCCAATGGTGAATTAGAAATGCTGGACTATGAGTTTAATGCAGGTTTGTAGTGTTACATATTCTCCAAAAATGTTTACAGGGAGAAGTAGTAATTTTGAAGAAAACAATCCAGTGAGCCATTTCAGACAGGTAGAAATTGCTGACCAATGACTAAAGGATCTTTGTCTTTAAATTAGTCCAGAAAAATGACAAAGGTGTTAAATATTTTTTTTTTCTAGTGACTACAAAAATATTCTCTGGAAACCAGTAATCTTTCCAATGACAAATAAGATAATCAAAGCTATATAGACACTTACTTACAATGAAAACCCAGGACTTGCCATCATTAATGTAACTCTTGAAAAGCACTTAATGATAAATTTCCTTTTTCTTTTTTTTTTCTTTTTTTTTTTTTTAACTGCCCAGTTTGAGAATATGGAGTTCTATGCATTTGTATTGCAACCAATCATAGAATCATAGAATCATAGAATGGTTAGGGTTGGAAGGGACCTTCAAAGGTCATCTAGTCCAAACCCCCTGCAAGAAGCAGGGACATCCCCAACTAGATCAGGTTGCTCAGAGCCTCATCCAGCCTGGCCTTGAACGATTCCAGGGATGGGGCATCCACCACCTCTCTGGGCAACCTGTTCCAGTGCTCTACAACTCTCATTGTAAAAAACTTTTTTCTAATATCTAATCTAAACCTACCTCCTTCTAATTTAAACCCATTACCCCTTGTTCTATCACAACAGGCCCTACTGAACAGCTTCTCACCATCTTTCTTGTAGGCCCCCTTGAGGTATTGGAAGACCGCTATCAGGTCTCCCCGGAGCCTCCTCTTCTCCAGGCTGAACAGCCCCAACTCTCTCAGCCTGTCCTCATAGGAGAGGTGCTCCAGCCCTCTGATCATCTTTGTGGCCCTCCTCTGGACCCTTTCCAACTGGTCCATGTCCTTCTTGTGTTGGGGACTCCAGAACTGGACACAGTACTCCAGGTGGGGTCTCACCAGGGCAGAGTAGAGGGGCAGAATCACCTCCCTCGACCTGCTGGCCACGCTCCTCTTGATGCAGCCCAGGATGCGGCTGGCCTTCTGGGCCGCAAGGGCGCATTGCCCACTCATGTTGAACCTCTCGTCTACCAACACTCCCGGGTCTACTAGCAATTCCCTAGCAGTGAATTTAGGAGTCCTCAGTAAGCTGGAGGGGATACCTAAAAGTCTAATTCTGGTGAGTTTTCCAGCACGTAGAAGATCTAAGGCAGTAAACTGAGATATGTGTCTTTTCTCCAGCTGACTGTGTCACAGCTGCTGAATTAGTGATCTCACAACATGCTCTCTTACCAAAGCACCTGAAACATTACCTCAAACAAAACCTCAAAAGGCACTCTGTGTTATCAACAATCTAGCTAGAAGTTAAGCAAGTTATCTCTAAAAGGCCTGACTTTAATGTGAAAAAAGATAAACCAATGATACCAAAGACTATAATTACAAATACTGATCCTGAAACATCTCATAAAATTTATCCAGCACATAATTTTTTGCTAAGTAAATTTGATGAATTCAAGCTGTCTTTTTACTTTTATGCATATTTTCTATATTCATCTCTGTTGTGTCTTGTTTTTTGCTGTTTTCCTTTTCTTCTTCTTCTTCCTATTATGTCTCTTGTACTGTCTTACTTTCTGATTTAAGTATGTCTATGTATGAAAAGAGAATGTGTGTGTGTGCTCTTTCTTTTTCCAGTCCACCTATTATGTTTGTCTTCTCTCCCCACTTTTCCTCATTCTGTTAAAGAAAGAGCATACATGGTACTGCCTGAGCTTTTCTTTATTACTATGAGAGCTGAGAATAGAATTGAGGCTGGTGGTCTGCTGACTGTGCTTTTAACTCTTTTCATGTAAGCTGCAAATATCCATAGGAGATGCAACAGGTGTTGCATAGAACATGAATGGATAATAAAGAGCTACCTATGATTTAACCTTCAGATACAACAATCACCTTGCTATCTGGCTGTAATTGAAGACGTATGTGAATTAGATCTTGTTCACTTAGGATTACCGTTGCCAGTGTCTCACACTCTCCCCACAGATGCTCACGATTATTTTATGTTAGCAACATACACTGTTCTATGTTCTTTTAAATAAAAGAAGTCCAAATTAAACGACCATAACAAATACAAGAACAATTTTGTCTTTGTGCAAAGCCTCTGCTACTTTACCAGAAGGTTCTGGTAATGAAATAAAATGTTGCAGACAACTTACATCATCAATCTCAGGCAAGTAGTAACCAGTTAAATCTATGCCAAACCATAGGCTAAACAGTGTAATTTTCCAGGAACATTGTTGAGTGATACATGGAAAAAATAACAGTGTCATCTGTTACCTTATAGCACAAAAAAAACCCAATGAGTACATTCAGTCATCCTTACAGTTTGATAGCAAATAAAAACACTGTAGCAGTAAGACTCCACATCTATAGAGAAGCCTCTAACTAGTTATTTAATCACAACAGAGACTGAAGAATAAACTAGTAGGTTGCCTTTGTTAGATGCAGCAGAAATTAAGGATTGAGGTAGAGATTCATTACCACACTACGGGAGAGTTATTCACCCTTCTTAAAGAATACTAACTTTGTGAAATGTCAGATCAAGAGATAAAATGTATCACTACATCTCTTTGTAAGCTTTTTCCCTGTTCCGCTCTGCCTGCTCTTCCTGCTGTACATGCTGCATCAGGAAACGGAGGAATAAAAAGAGTCCGTGAAAACACAGACTCCGTGGATGGTGTTCCAGAGACCTTTGTTGTTAGTCAGGATTTGTCTTTTACAGTCTATCTAAGTTTCACGCGAAGTGCACACACTTAATCATCTAATTTGATTGGTAGCAATATACTGTTCATGCGCCTTATGCTTCATTGGGATTGGTTAGTTTTTTGGTTGTCTTTACTATTTTTGCCTTTGGTATTTCCTCATCTTGTTCTAGTTGCTGTTTTTTTTGTTATCGAGCAAGTGGTGTTCAAGGACATAGCCTAAATTTGTCAACATAAAACATCTGTGCTGCACTCTCTGCCTCCACATCGTTCTGCTTAACACAACAGTAAGCTATGCTCTGAAGACAGGAAGAGCTTGCCCTGTATATTACAATGTAAGAATGAAGCACAAACCAGGACCAGATAAGACTAAACTCCTTCAATTTAAAATGCACAAGAAAGTATTTCTTTCTCTTTTTCAGCACTGAAGCAACACTGACATCAATGTTCACACGTGAAATAGATCTGGATTCCTAAGTAAGTGATATACATGCAGCTGTCACTATTCCTCTAAAATCACTTCTTGTTTGAAAACTAAGAAGAAAATAATATTTAAAAACCCCAGAATCGTTAAACCCAAACTACTTCTTATAAATTCCTTCTTGAGCCTTCTATGAAATAATATTTTTGTACTTCCCAGATGCCTCATTATTGGCATAGAAATTATTTTCATAAATATTTTAGAGTCAAAGGATGAGATGCTCTTTTAGTGGGTCTTACACAATCAAATAAAGATTAAACCAGTGCTTGTTTGGAATCAATATGATAGACATTTTGGGATAATTGAAAAGCTAACTAAACTCTGTGAATTAGAATATGTTGTCTAGTTCTAATATTTGCTCACAGAAGAGGGACAGACACAGACCTTAGATGAATTTAGGGATGTGAGGCATGTGGTACAAGATTTTTCTCCCACTCTCCTCGATCTAAAGTCAAGCAATGAGGGAAAAACACCAAGTTACTGAAAAAGTTAACACCCAGATAGGTGAGTGTCCCATTAGTAAATCTTTTTCCTGCTTAAAAGAACATTTGTTTTTTCCAGTAAAGAGTAATTTAATTTTCATGAGTAGTGTTCACTCCAGTAAGCTGTTCTCACAATGTTTAAAACCTTAATCTTTGGGTTTCATGGCTTATTCAGATACTAGAAATTTGTCTGAGATGGAGTACTGAATGTAGGTAAGACTAATAAATCTACTCTGATACCTTCTCATTCTTTTTTTTTTAATATTAGTTCATTCTTATATCACAGCATCTACTAGGCACAGTTTTTAATGTCTTATTACCATGTCCTACATATTGAATGCTTAATATCAGCTGATTAGAGACATAACATAGTAGACGTACAATCTCCTATCTCAATTTTGTTTTACCTATGAGATTCTAGTTATATTCAGACCTCCAACCCAAGTATTTTAATGATATGATAAAGGTGGTCTTTTTTTTGTAAACTCCTCTGATACACACAGAGGAAGAGTATTCAATTTTTGTGGTTTTACCAGAAGAGGATTGCTTGGAAATTACAAAGTTTTACATTAGAAATCTGTATTTTCTATAATCTATAGGAAAAAATTTTATACTCTTGATCATTATCAAATAATTAATATTTCTACACATGTAGTATTCCTAAACTACATACTAATTCTCTCAAAATTCTTGAGATCTTTTATATTTTACTTCATTTCTGCAGAATAGAAGGGAAGGATGCTTACATGGTAGATATGCAAAATTGAAATTTTCTTCTGCAAAAATTTTGAAATGTTAAAATCGATTGCAACTCAAAGTATTGAATATACTTTAAAGTAAATTTTTAAAAAAGCAATAAAAATATTAACAGAATTATTTTTAAAGTGGTTTTGTATTGAAATTCCAGTTTGGGAAATTAGAAGAAAGTAACAAGTTAGAGAATGCTTAGGGGAAAAGTGTTCATAAGCTCAGAAAGTTTGAATTTTTTTTTTTTTTTTAAATTGGAAACATCAACAATAGTTCCATAAATAACTAAAAAGACTTGCTTTTTGACACCTGTTCAGAAATTGTTTTATTTAACTTGACTTTCCCCATAACTCAAAAATAAGGATAACAAATAGTTGTTTACCATCTCAGACAAAGTTCCATTATGACTTAGACTTCATGCCATTAAAAAAAAAAAAAAGACAACAACAACAACAAAAAAAAGAAACAAAAAACCACCAACAAAAACCCGAGAAACCCAGAACACTAAAATAAGATATTGTGGCCCACTGATACTGTGTATATGTTTACACGTTTTTGGTTTAATGATTTCCAGATTTCTACTAAAAAAATATACTTCCAGAGAGAAGTATTAAAAAAACTTAAGTGAGAGAATGGAATTTTTCAGTTACGCTGAGGCCGCAGGCTTGAAAACTAAGATTGTTGTAGAGATTAACTTTTGTTAAGGTATTTGTTACTTATTTTCAATGAGAGTTTTGATGAGGAGTTATTTCAGAAATCATTACTTTGAATTCTGTAGTAGAAGGACAACATTAAATTTTAATTAATCTCAAGTTGATGACATCACATTTCTATCAACTTATTTATTTAATTAAAATTCATTGAATGTGAGTTTATTTAGAAAGTATTCATGGTAAAAAATAAAAGGAAATAAATTTCACATTCAGAGTTCTGAAGGTTCTTGGGAGCTAGGTGACTTTTACTGAGGATTTATCACTGCTTTTACTAAGTGCTTCACTCTGACTTGTCAGTAATACTGTCAGTAATACTGGAAAGTTCTTAACCTGTGTTATTTTTTTCCTGTCAATTACACAGCTAAGATAGCAGCAATAGCTAAGAAAGACATAGTTACCCAAATAATGCTCAAATTGTAATAGTTTATTTTTAAGCTATCATTTAAATATCTTTAAGACGCAAAATTCAACATGACCAAGTAACTGATTAACTTAAAGTTCTTAACGCATCTGCCAGTGACTTCTTATTTTCACAAACTATAAATATGGGTGTAGATTACTGATGGACAAGAATCCTTTGTGCTAAAGGAACAGTATCAAACTTTATTATGTTTGAAATATATTGAGTGTGACATAGAAATCTTACTTTGAGAGTACTTGGGGCCATTTTTGTCTCAATAATCTAGTGATGTATTACCATGACTATGGTATTTGTCTGCCCTAAAATAATCCTTATTCACTCCAAATATACAGATGTTCTTATTTTTAAAAACGTTTACTGAGATTATGTTACCCTTTGATTTTAGCTTTGCTGAAAGTTATTTTTATCCTGACTGGGGCAGGTAGCAAATTTACTACAATTCACTGTGAAGTTGAAAGCATATTCAGGGAAGTAGTCAACATTAAAGTCAACTAGTTTAGCAAAGAGTTATGTAAATAAAAACACAATAATAATTTGGGAGTCTAGTGTAAATTAGGAAATAGAAATGATTATTTTTATTCCTGACAAACTCTTCATAGGCAAGTAAGAATATTCCAGAAAGAGATGTAGTCTCAAATATTTTCAAGTTGATACTGTGGGGGTTTTTTTTCTCTCATTGTTTTCAGTAGATTTTTTTAAATAATAAAAATTTTAAGGCAGAGACTCTGCCTTCTTCTGGGTTCTTCTTCTGCTTCTTCTGTGCATGTGTGTGCATCTAAAAAACTTCTCTTAAACCTTAAGGATGGTACTAAAACAAACAAACACCCCAAAACCAAACTCACAAAAGAAATAAAATGCCTGTATGAGAATGTCAGATTGCATAAATCAGCAATCCCAAGCACAAATACGGGCTGGGCAGAGAATGAATTGAGACCAGCCCTGAGGAGAAGGACTTGGGACTGCTGGTGGTTAAGAAGCTCAACGTGAGCCCGCAGTGTGTGCTTGGAGCCCAGAAATGCATCCGCATCCTGGGCTACATCAAAAGGAGCATGGCCAGCAGATGGAGGGAGACAATGCTGCCCCTCTACTCTGCTGATGTGAAACCCCTGGAGTACTGCTTCCAGTTCTGGAGCCCCCAGCGTAAGAAAGATGTGGACCTGTTGGAAAGGGTCCAGAAGAGGGCCACAAAGATGATCAGAGGGTTGGAGCACCTCTCCTATGAGGACAAACTGAGAGAGTTGGGGCTGTTAAGTCTGAAGAAGAGAAGGCTCTGGGAAGACCTTAGAGCAATCTTCCAGGACCTAAAGGGGGCTTATAAAAAAGATGAGAAACTCTTTAGCAGGACCTGTTGTGACAGGATGAGGGGTAATGGTTCTAAAATAGAAGAAAGCAGAGTCAGAGTTGATACAAGGAAGAAATTTTTTACAATGAGGGTGGTGGAACACTAGAACAGGTTTTCCAGAGAGCTGGTAGATGTCTCATCCCTGGAAACATTCAAAGCCAGGTTGGATGAGGCTCTGAGCAACCTGATCTAGTTGGAGATGTCCCTGCTCCTTACAGAGCAGGTTGGACTAGATGATCTTTAAAGGTCCCTTCCAACCCAAACTATTCTATGTTTCTATCAGCCTATAGTGTGTATTTAACACACACAAAAAAAATAGAGTGTATTTTGATCAAGCAACACAGCTCTGACAGAAATAAACAAAGAATTTTTTTTATCTTATTATTTCATCGTATATGCAGGCAAGATTTACAAGCAGTCGAAATATTTTATGTTAACCCCTACACAAGGATCTGATTAATCTATATACAGGTTTAAGAGTTGCAATTTTGAATACATTATTTAATTAGTTAATGTGTTCTCTGTTTGACTTCTTATGTATGGATGTTGTATCTTTTGACTGTCAGGGTTTGGTTGCTTCCTGTGGTCTGGGAGCTGTGTACTATGGGGGCTCCCTATGGAGCCCATCCCAGGGGACACTGGGGACAGCCTCAGCCCCAGGAATTGGGCATCTCTCTAGTGATGGGGATGCACCAAGGCCAAGTCTGAACATAAGCCCACAGGTGGTCCTAGCTAAGAAGGGCCCATGGCTTGACAGGGCATGTCTGTGGGGAGGTGGAGACCAACCCTGCTATGGTATCACTGATGGTCCTGGGGGACTGAAATGGGGTTTTCAGCTGTGGAAAAGTGTGTGTGTGAGGGGACCATTACAAGGAACAAAATAAGAACAGGCAGAATAATCAAGGAAAGGGCTATGGCACAGGAGACTTGAGGCCACCTCTGACAAGCCCCAGAGACCTGAGAGTGAAAGGGGGATTGATTTCAGGGCCTAGGGTTGAGTGAAGTGTCAGCACTGTGGGGAGATCAGAGTCAGGGAAAGGCTAGTCCCTGAGAAGGTTTGTAGCCTCATGGCCAGAAACTACAGCTCTATGGCCCTCAATTCAGGGCTCGTGAAGGCCTAAGCTCACTGTTGGGGTACAGCAGGATCTGGGGGCCATGGGCTAGGATCCAGATAATGGGGCTCCATGGCCAGGCAGGGGCATGTCTGTGGCTGAGCCGGAGACTGACACTCCTCCAAGACAGCTGAGGAAAGAGCTGATGGCCCCAAGTAGAGCTGAAATTGAGCCTTTAGGGACATAGGTGTGGTTGGAGGCCACAGAAGAGGTTGATCAGGATTTATTAGGTCCCTCAGGACCCTGAGAGTGGTACATATTTGCAAAGTCATTTATAACTTTGATTCTTTGTGATTAACTTTGAAAGCTACTATATATAATATTATCAAATTTTAATCAGAATTCTCAATAGGGACCTTTGCTCAAAAGATGATGAGATGACAGAACCTAGGGGTTTGAAATAATTCTCCAATGATTTGTTTCCATTTTGAGATAAATTATTATGTTTGTGAGAATGTGTGTGCGTGTGTGTGCATGTTTATGTTTGTAGAACAATCTATCTTGCTTCAATGCTCTTGCAAGCATTCTGTATGATTTTGAAATGTGGCATAGACTTGTTTAAGTCGGGGGGGGAGAGGCTATGGTGGCAGCTTCTGTAAGAAGCTTCTAGAAGTTTCCCCTTTGTCCAGTGGACTCGGACAGGCCTAGGGCAGACCCGCTGCTGGCCGGGGGCGAGCCAATTGGTAGTAGAATGTTCACTGATAACGCCTCTGCAATAACGTATTTAAGAAGGGGAAACAAAAAAAAAAAAAAAAAAAGGGAAGAAAATATGAAGAATTTGGAGTGGGGGCAGAGAAGAGAAGGCGTGAGCCTTGTGGACCTCACCCTCTGGCCTCCTGCCAGGCGGGATGGACCTTCACCTACATTCTACTTTGCCTCGCCCTGAAGTTCCAGAGCCCCACTTCTGTTGTCTAAGGGCAACTGGGAAGAGGAGGGAGTCTGGGAGGGGATTCACCTGCTGCCCCTAGCAGGGATTTGTTTGCATTCTCCCTCGTTTCTTAGGTGTCCTCCTTCTGCTTGGTGGCAACAGGACAGGGGATCCTCTGCTTCTTGTGGAGCCTCCATCTGCTCATTGGCCTCAGGGCCAATCTATCTCACTCTCACACTCCCTGATACCCCTTAGCCTTTCCACTTTCTCTCAGCTTTGCCACCAACCTGAGCAGATCATTCACCTGGTCGCACCAAAACCAGCTGTTGTCTCTGCTGCCCTCTGGTGCAAGTGACAGGCTCAGGCACTCCCTCCAGCCGACGACCTGGACAGCTGTGTGTTTGTGTGGGGGCTCCATCTGGGTTGCCACATTCCTTCTGCTGATGGCTTTTGGGCAACTGGAAACCATATCTAGGTGCTCTCCTGGGAAGGCAATGACCACTGTTTGAGTTACCCGTTACAGCCAGGAGCGGAACTGCGTGTACCTTCCCTGCGCCAACTATTGCGCCATGCCCTGCTAACGCACCACTCCCTTCTGATGCAACATGCCCTGGTCACTTGTGCTCCCTGGGGGCTGCTCTTGTATGTGAGGGGGTCTGGCCACCATCGTTCTTTTCGCCGCGCACACTGAGTCAGAGCTGCTACTTGTCAGGAGCTCCCTCTTTCCCACTCTAGCAGAGTGGGCTGGGCTACCATCTCTCTCCCTGTGCTTTTGCCTTCACAGTTTTGCCACTTTAGAAAGGGTCCCCCAGCATGATTCTCTGCTCCAGACTCCTCTGTCTTGGTGGCTTCACTTTACAGATTACTATAGTCCTCAGTTTCGTGCATGATAGTTGCATGCTGATTCACTAAATTGAGAGAATTCACAAATGGAATAGAGAGCTACTTCATGTTGACAATTTGCAAAATTAGATGAGAGAAATAATTTTAATCTTCTACCATTTTCTATTTCTCCAACATATAATTTAATAAATAAATAAATAAATACTAAAATTGTTTATCCACAACCATTGGGAACCCAGAAGATATAATTTTTACTATTGAAAATAACAAAGCAAGTATTTTTTGTATCAGACTTTACCTAAAGTTTTCTTTGCACATCTCTGTATATGTTTTCACCATGTGGTTTTCTGCTTCTAGTAAAATATTTTTAATAAATAATTCAATCTATTCTCTCTACTGTATTTTGCTAAAGACTATAATCTATTTAATAAAACTAAATAAAATAATTAACCATTAGCTTACCATTAACACTTGCAAACTGATCAAGTTATTGTTGAGAAATGTGTAGTAGTCATAAAAATTAAGCTCAAACCTTTCCTGATCAAAGACTATCAATGTGTTGAGTAGAGCAGGTGCTTTTTTTTTTCAATACAGCAGATTTCTGTCACAAAATGAATTTTACAAAACAAAAAATCTTATGAGACTATGCTGGTGGTGGTAGATTGAAAATTTTTTTTTTTCCGAGTGTGAAGATTACTGTGCTAATGGTACTTTATGGCACTCAGATCAAAGTGAAATATACTCTAAAGCCAATTCATTTTTAGTCATTCCAGATGAGGAAGGAGAAATGAGGATGGGATATGTGTCATGAGCATGATGGTAGTGTACATTGTACACTCTAACTTCAAAGATATTAGTATTATTTTTCTGAAGTCTTATCCGGATATCTGAGTATATAGGATGACTTCCCGGCAGGAATTTGCACATTCCTTAGATTTAGAGATTTGTCGGTAGCTCAAAAAAGATCTCTTTAACTAGCTCTCCACTGAGCTGCCTGTCAGAAATAGCCTCTCCTTCGCTTTCAGGAAACAACACAGAGGCACCCTCAATAAGAGATACTTGTCATGATGCTATACACCTGTATGATTCCCTAGCTGTACTCTCAACTGTAATCAAGAATTAACAAATTCTATTGAAGAGACGTAAAATATAGTCAGTTAGAGAATGTGTGCCATCCTAAAATGACCCTTTGACACCTTCAAAATAAGGAGGCAAGAACAGTGCTAACATTGTATCTCTTGAGCTGGTTTTATCTTGCCATAGGGAAAAAGAAGATAAAGGCAAGGATGAGAGTCTTCTGCTTTGGTCTTAGAGGAGGAGACCACCAGCACCAAACAGCAGGATGCAAATGAAGAACCAAGAACTGAATAGTATCCTTGGACGGCCCTGAATATCGAAGCAGGCAAAAGGTGTCATTGAAAGAATGAACCTGCAGGTCAAGCACTGTGAGTAAATCACCAGAGGAACAGCCTATAAGCTATTCCATATAATAAAAAGTTGAGAGTTTATTGGATGTACATTTGGGATCCCGTGCTGAAAGAATCAGTGGATTAGTTAGTTGAAAGCCACCCAAAATAAAGTCAGAATCACTAATCTAGGGTTATGCTTATGTATTTTCTGCCCTTCTAACGAGTACCTCTTTAGGAAATAATGATAGCATTATGCTAAGTAGAGCACAGCTAAAGAGAATGTGAATAATAGAATAAAGTTCAGAACCTTTCCATAAGGGAACAAATTTTTTGCTAGGTGGAGATTGCCTTTGTGTAGCAAAAAAAAAATCTCTATTCTTATATTGTAATTGAGAAATAAGGACCTGTGTGTATCTACCCTTCAGAGGCTATTTGCTACAGTGCTGAAATTAGCCCTTAACATTTCATTTTATGAAGATTTTAGAAGTATTTTCCATTTTTCTAGTGTTTTTCATGCATTCTAATTGCTTTTACATTGTTATTTGTTTGTAAACTAAATTTTTATATGTTTGAGCCACAGATATTTTCAAATAGAGATGAAAAAAACATCATTGTTTGTTGCTTTTGTTTGTTTGTTTGGGTTGTTTTTGGTTTTTTTTTTTTACAGTTGATCTTCATTTACAAGCCAGGGTATCGAACTTCTTCCCTTCTTTAGTTACCTTTGTGAGTGGACAGTCAAAGAAACTTAGACAAGAACAGAAGTTATCTTCTCAACAGGAAGACACTTATCATTTGGAATTTAAATTCTAGATGAAACAGACACAAATTGTGGCCATTTTGCTGTGATTTTGCTGATGATTATGTGCATACAGCTCAACATTGTTGATTCACAGGCTTTTAAAAAAAATGTATTAATTTCTCCACATTATTCCAATAACATATAATCCTTTCTTGAGTCTCTTTATAATTAAATCTGAGTAGTTTTTCAAAGGAGAATCTTCTGGAAGAATCTTCAAAGAAGCTTTTTTTCTCCTTTCTTTTGCTAAATTGTAAGTGGATGTGTCATCATCAAAAAGCACAGCTCTCTTTCAATAGATTACTTTAATATGCTCTCACGTCTGGCCAAATGCAAGAATTGCCCCTTTGCTCTCACAACTGAGAGAATTCTTTTCCCCTAGCAGAACCTGAAAACAACCCACCTCGACAACATTGTTTCCTTCATGAGCTTCTTACTGGCTAGTGTTTTCATAATACTTTTGAGGACAATATTGTAAAAGTCAGAGGCTGAATTAGGAAAGCAAGAACTGTCCATTGCATTATTTCTTGCTCTGCCAATAATTGCCATATTTTACACTAGCAACATAAAATCCTATAATTTTCAGTTAATGTCTGCCAGTGAAAAATAATAAAGGAATGTGCCAATGTCAACACAACACTCTTCACTATCTATGTTGTAAAATTTATACCGCTTCCTCAATCTATAACCATGTTAGGTTCCCTTTGACCTGCACAGTCCTCAGAAGTTCCCTAAAAGACTTTGCATCCTCAGTCACTCCTATAGATACTTGTGCATGTCCTCATGTCCCCAGAGCATGTTGCAAACACCCTCTATTTTATTTCATAATGATGTAACTCTAAGGGTCTTTAGCAAAGATCTCACAATAGTTCAGATGCTTGGGGAAAAAGAAAAAAAAAACCAAACAACCAAACAAAAACACCACAAAAAAAACCAACTCACAAAAAAATACCTGTTAAAGAGACACTGTACATGTCCACAAGACCAAATGCTATGTAGCATGAATGCACTCAATCTGGGCTACCTCATCTTCAGTACACAAAACAGTGTCTGGTCCTGTTTTAAACGGCAGTGCAGACATACATGGAGGCAAATCTCTTTCTGCTAAAGTCAGGAGAACTTAAATTTGCATGTATGCACTAAATGCTATTTAATTTAACTTGGTTAATTGTTAGATCACTTCCTGGCTGTATTTTGCCCTATGTCAACTTACTCTTTTCCAGAGAAATCTGCTATAACAGTATGCTCAAAATATTGTCATGGGCAAGAGTTAGAATACCCTATATATTAGGCTAAGAATTTAATGATAGTCCTGTTAATGTATTGCTCTACTTAAAATTTTATGCAACCATTTTCCAAATTACTACATAAAAGTCTCAGTAAATACACAGAAATTGATATATAGGGGGGAAAAAAAAACCAAACAAACTACAAAACCCCAGCCAATTATTACCTAATATCTAGTCCTTTTCTTTGGTGTTATGTTCACTCTTCCCAGTGTTCTTTTGGGCCCTAGGATTGATCTTTCTTCAAAGAGAGTGACCAAGAACTAGGTCTTCACTAGGAAAAGTATGACGTTCACAGTGGTGGCTTTTTCCTCCTCTTTGCTGTGGGGAACATGATATTGAGGATGTCTTTCTCCTCAGTCCACTTAAGCCCCACTTTTCAGGTCCACTAGTGGTTTATTTTTATATGTATTCCTAACACAGTCTATTTCTTTCTCACTGGTTTCCAGCTAAAGTTTGAAAGATGCAGAACAGTCTCCTCCACCTTCAATAGAGATAAAGAGCTGTCATTCACTATTTTAAATCTACTGGAACTATTTAGTCTAAAACATGTTTCGACGTAATATTTTTAATATAAATACTACACAATTATTTTTTATATATTTCCATCTGAATACAGAGTCCTGCATGTTGCTAATAACTTTTGTGTGGTACACTAAGAACATTAAGCATTTTCAAAGCTGTTGATTGTTTCTTTATAAACTGAAAAATTAGAAGAACATTTATTATAATTTATCTATAAGAAAGAAAGTACTGTTTCCTTCAGAAACTATATAACAGGCACAAATATTTCATGGACTACTTCTAACAGATCTCATGTTTCTTTTGGTACCACTTTCATTGTTAGCTGAATATTATTTCCATATTATACCTTGGCCTGGTTCTCTCACAAATCAGCAGTTTATCTGCTGTATTATACAGCACACATAAGTAGGGGTTGCAGCTCTCAGGCTGTGATTAATATAAACCCCTTCAAATCTAGTACTACTTACATATCTTCCTCAAAGTTTTATCTGACAGATTCACACTAAATAATTTACCACTAAACAACTCATTTAATTTAATAGTCTACAAAAAGTTGAAAATAAAAATGTTTCACATCACAGGAATCATAACAACCATTTACTATAAGCCAAAAAGCATGCCAATCAAGAAATGGTACACAAGAGTTTTAGAATTTCTCCAATTCATGATTTGCTATTAGATTTTATTTCCTTATTTATTCTTATGTTACTATAGGCCCCAAAATCTCCATATGAAGATTGAAGCTTAAAATACTAAGAGTTCTAACAAAGTCAACCTCAAAAAGACTATCCATTTAAAAAATTTGGGCATAAAAGGTGTATATTTTAGTTCTTGTTTGTTACCCAAATTTCATTAGTTATTACTTCAGGTAGAAATGGAGGGAAGAGGGGAAGAGTGGGGAGGAGAGGAAAGGAGAAGGAAGGAGAGTGTTATCCAGTGAAGGAATCAAATTAATATATATGAAAGAAAATATGTGAACATTGTAACTCTATGCAGATAGCTCTGACAAATTTAAGATAGGTTTTTAACAGTATGGTCATGAATTATTTCAATACATTATAGATTAAAAAAAAAGAAGTCTAGTAACAAAGTTGTTAATTGGAAGTTATTTTGCGAGTACATTTTCACATGCTTTGATCAATGTTATCTCTTCCACTGCCAGCATCTTAATCACTGTCTCTTAGTCACCTAACTCTGCTTCATAAAAAAAAAGAAAAAAAAAATTGTCTTTATCTAGAATTACCTAACTTTTTGCAAGATATTTTAAGAGCAATTAGATTACTATATTTGACTAGGTTATCAACACTATCAAGCAGAGTATTATTGCTTCATGGGATCAAAGAGAGAAAAAATTCAGAAATAATACCATAGCTATGTACCGAGATCCATCTCCAACAATTTTGTGTGCGCGTTTCCTTGTTTCCCTAAACAGCTCTTCCATTGGTGTGATAACTTCTATGATTGCACTTGAGATGCCCAATTCTCTCCATGTGTTGTATTCAGATTTCAGACACTTTAGTCAAGGTTGATTTTTAGTATTGGATGTTTAAGTGACAGGCACTGCAATGCTGTGCCAATGAAGTACTTTGTGGATGAAGATATTAGATACTTAGGAATAAGTCAGTAAAAGAATGAGTAAAACAGTCAGACAGAAATATACATAAATTATGCCTGGAGTTGACTAATCTAAATCAGGAATTCTTATTAATACGTATTCAAACTGCTTGTCCAATATCGAAGAATGGTCCTTAAAGGAGATAATTTGGTAAGCATAAGGGTTTACCAAAGTATTAAAAAAAAGTACTGCTTGCCTCTGAGTTATTGCAATTAAATGACATAACACATATTCTAGCAAACTATATTCACAAATTTTATTTATGGTATTAAATTAGATTTATGTAATACATAAAATGAGATTTATGTAATTCCGTGTGATGAATGGTATAATTACCACTAACAGCAGTAATAAGCATAAGAGATAATAATTACTTAAATTAATAACAGCTGAGTACTATGGAAAGGTTATAATTATTTAAAAATATGATTTAACTCAGTCTTCAAGCTCCTTTTCCAATCAACATGTAGCATGTGTTTCTACCAATTTTAAAGGAAAATATTCTAAGCTATAAAACAGTTCTCATGTTATCCTCTGCCTGTGGAAATGTTGTGGAAAAAGTTGACTAAAAAAAAAAAAAAAAATCTGCTTTTCCACAGATTAGAAGAGTGGCTTTTTCCTTCCCTTCTTCATAAAGGGATGAATTATCTTTCATTCAAAATTCATATTCTTCTCAAAAGTAATATATTTTCTTTAAATATTATACAGAAATGAGAGAGTTAGTGGAATTGTTACTAGGCTGATTGGTAAAATGGCTATTTTGCTCCTAGCAGATGCCCCTCTGTCTCTACTCATCTAAATTGCCAGAGATATGGAAGTGTTAGTGGATCTCTAACTCATAGATATGGATGAAAAATGCTTATTTTACTATGCTGGAACACTATTTATCATTAACACCATTTTTATATGCTGGTAATGTCAAAGTAGAATCCCTGGTGTGACTGAAGCTGTGCTCTAGTGACAGCTGTGCGACAAGCAGTAATTGAACATATTTAAAAATCCACCCCATGTACTGAACAGATTTCAGTGTCTACTTTGTTTAAGGTCCACTGAGTTGTGAAATGGTTGCTTCCTTCACACAGATGTTAATATCTCCAGGCTCTTCTTTGTTGTTCCTCATTTACATATTTGCAGTAAGTTTGCTGCTCATGAAGTCAGACACAGCACCTTGTCACTATTCTCTGTTAGAATAATGCATGTTCCAGACAAAATACAAGAAATGATAATTACAACTCATTAAGATTTAAGGAGAAAAATAATAAGAAACACAGCAATAAGTGTTCAGTCACCAATGCTTCATTAGTTTCTTTACTGTTTAAATACATGGCTCTGATGAATATAAATTACCTAGGGAAAACAATATAGTTTTAAATCAGTTTAAACTTCTCTCTTTGTCTTTTCATCTATGAACACACTCTGAAGTAATGATCCAACAAGATATTGGAGTTTTATATGGTTATTAAATGCTATATTTGGTCATTCCATTGCAAAAATTGAAATTTAATTTAGTTTTATCCATTCTTTGAGAATCACAACATGGTTCTGAATAATCCAGAAAGCTTATTTCAGTGAATAAAAAGTACAAATAAATTCGTTAATTAACAGTAAAATAAAATAAATATAGTTGTTAACTGGTTAAGTGCCAGGTAGCAAATTCTGATACCAGTGACCATACATTTCTGAAGTAAATTCTATATCAAGATATGAAAGTGCAAACATTTACAGAGAAAAAGAATTATTTACCTTTACAGAACCTAACATAAAAATGAAGTGAGATCATGCCAACCTTGTCACATGTTGCTTAATGTCATTATGGAAATGTGAAAAAACCTCAATATATATTACAGTTTTAACAATAGTATAACAGCAAAAAGCAAGATCTGGATTTCAGGAAGTTGTTGTTCTTTATAGATCCATGAATCACTGTTATTGTAAAAGGTTCCTCTCTTCAATTTTTGAAAATTCTTGATAATAATATTTAACAATATTATAATATCTAACCTGAAATGATGATACTTACATCTTACAAGGTCTCAGCAAGTTTATATTTATTTTGTCAGATTACTGGTAGACTGGAATATGTTATATTCCTGTGTGGTGAGTTGGCCCTGGCTGGCTTCCAGACACTCACCTAGCTGCTGTCTCACTCCTGTACCTCCACAGGACAGGGGGAGAAAATAAGATGAAAAACCTTCTGGTTTGAGATAGAGAGGGAGATCAGTAATGCGTTACCATTGGAGGCAAAATGAACTCAAGGTGAGGAAAATTAATCTAATTTATTGCCAAATAAAATAGATTTGGATAGAGAGAAACAAAGACAAAAACTAAAACATCTCGTTCCCTCCTCTCTCCATTCCCATTCTTCTTCCCCAGGCTCAATAGTACTCCTTTGTTCCAGATTGCACTACCTCCTCCTCATCTCTGACCAGTGCAGGTGTTATGGGGAATGGGAGGCTGTGGTCAGTCCACAAGACTTTTTCTTTGCTGCTCCTTCTTCCTCATACTTTTCCACTGCTCCACCATGAGTTTTTTTTCCACAGGGTGCAGTCCCTCAGGAAATATTAATTTCTTCCTGTGTGGGTCCTCCATGGTTCTCCTCACAGAGGCCACCCCTGCAGCACTCTGCTGCCAACACTTTGTCACCTGTGTCCAGTACATCCTGCAAACTAATTTTATCTATATTGTGTATTCTAAAATTATTTTCTCAGGGGAATTTGCTTTAAAACTTATTCTACCTGCAAATGGAAACACATGAAGTAGCATAAACCTAGTGATTGGCTACTTACAGATGAAGACTGAGAGAACATCCCACTAGGCTAAAAGCATTTTTGCATGCATTGAAAAATTGAGGCACTGGCTATAATGAATCGGATAAGGTTAATTGCCAATTACAAGGTAACAGCTTAGAAAAATGTCGTAGTTTAGCCTTGCTTGGGACCAAGCTGTGCAGCCTCTCTCCACCCTCTCTCTCCACCCTCTGAGGGAATTACAGAGAGATAATGTAACAAAAAGTTTGAGGTTTGAGATAAAGACAAGAAGAGATCATTCAAGTTATTGTTATGGGCAAAACAGATTCAACTTGGGGAAAATTATTTCAATTTATTTATAACAAAACCAAAGAAAAAAATGAGAGAGACAGGAAAAAAACACACCTTGCCCCCACTCCTCCCTCCTTCATGGGTTTAACTTCATTTCAAATTTTCTCTACCTCCTTCCCCTCTCCCCAAGTGGCACAGCAGAGAAATAGGGAATGGTGGTTGCAGTCAGTTCATCACATGTCATTTTCTGCCTCTTCTTCCTTCTCAGGGGAAGAACTCCCATTCCTCCTCTGTTCCTTTGTGGGGTCCCTCCCATGGGCTACAGTCCTTCACCAAATACTCCAACGTGAGATCCTTTTCCACAGAGTGCAGACCCCCAGGAACTGGCTGCCCCAGTTTGGGCCCTCACAGGCCACACCCTCCTTCAGGCATCCGCCTGCCCTGGCGTGGGTTCCTCCACAGGCTGCAGGTGGATCTCTGCTCCTCCATGGGCCTCCATAGGCTGCAGGGAGACAGCCTGCTTCACAATGGCCTGCACCATGGGCTGCAGGGTAATCTTGTCAGGAGAAACATTACTCCTCCCCCTCCTTCTTCACTGACCTTGGTGTATGCAGCCATTCCTCTCTCAAGAAATTCTTCACAGTCAGGCTCAGGCAGACACCTCTCAGGTTCTCTTAACATCTCCTCTCTTCTCTCAGCCAAGTCGGGCTGAGTTGGGCTCAGACAGCTGCCCAATGGAAAGCCAGAAGGTGAAGGCCACAAGGCCCAAAAGATTCACACCTCCCCCTCTCTGCCCCAGCTTCTGCTTCTTCATTCCTATCTTTTTTGTTGTTGTTGTTTTTGGTTTGGTTTTTTTTGGTTGTTTTTTTTTTTTTTTTTTCCCTTCTTAAATATGTTATCACAGAGGTCTTATTGCTGTCACCAATTGGTTCAGTCCTGGCCAGCAGCAGGTCCACTCTAGACCTGGCCGAGTCCACCGGACAAAGGGGAAACTTCTAGCAGCTCCTCACAGACATCTACTGTAGCCAGTGCCTCCACCCCTGCCACCCCCCAGCCCCGCTGCTTCCCAAAACCAATACAAAGAGCTTCTGTTAAAATACATATTTTGCTAACCTGAGAAAATGATATTTGTTAAAGTTATTTTGCTCACAGCATGAGTGACAGCTATCCCCGTCTTTCTAAGGTTGAGGGAATCACCACAACTTGCAGCACTGAAGATTCAGAAATTTTTTACTTTCTGGGAGGGTTTTAGTGGTTTGTGTTTTTTTTCGGGGAGTTTGGTTTGGGTTGGAGGTTTCTTGTTTTTTTTGGGGGGGATACTTTTTAGTGAGGAGTCTTGGGAAATCTGGCTGTTATGAGAGGGAATCTGAACTAATTTGTGTTTTCACTTCATTCTAAAATATTAAAAGAAATTACTATAAAAGACAGACCAACAGATTGTATGAGGAGTCCATTGCTACTTTTACCTGAGAGTTTACAAATTAGAATAAATCACAGTTAGCAACATGTATGCATGGCAATTATGTAAACTACTATGGTGACAGCTAGCACTAAACAGATTTGTGGGAACTGCTAAATGAGAATACAATTAGTAAAAGCACCTAATGGCACACCAGCTAATCGTGATTAATAGGACCACAGCTAGCATGATCAGCAACGTATACATTTAGTAGGAGTGGCTACTGGCCAAAAAAAAAATATTATTATCAAGATCAGCAGTAATTCACATGAAACTTCACTATCCAAATTGCCTCCAACAGAGAGAAAGGTTGGAGAAACCTGAAAATTCAGCACTGTTGTAAAACAATAAAAATCTGTACTATCAGATGAAGAGGTACAGAAAAGCTTTTTTTTTATCAGTAACCTAACTAGAGATTAAGGATGTAGACTTTGATTACCACCAGTGTGCACTATGAGATGAATGTCTGCTTTTTTGAGAACTATTAATGATGTTGCTGAACAGAGTTCAGCTCCAGATTAAGACACCAGAGTAGAAGTGTCTACATATAGGTGTCTAAGAAGAAGAGAAGAGTCTCTGAATGCCCTAAAATCCTTAAAGACCTATGATTTGATTCAGTTATCCAAATGGACATTGACTGTATTACTTAAACAGTCATTTAGCACTCTTTGAGATTCCTCACAACCTTTTACTAGCCTTCTTACTGCTACATGGGTCATGAGTCTCCTCTGTTGTACTTACCTGCCTTGTATGGCTGCCTCCAGTATCCCAGAGCATTTCAGGTGGTGCTAGACACCTATATTTACCTCCTAGTTGATATATTCAGTGAAGCCAGGAGGAGGAATTTAACTCATCCTGAAGCAGATCTTTAATGTCTCAGATCTGAGACTTTCGAATGAAGCTGGCAGGTATGACACAGAATCTACACACTTTCATGTATTTTCATGTACTTTCATGTACTTTGCTTTCATGTACTTTCATGTACTAGAGAGGTAGCTAGATGCCAGCTCAGTTTTCCTGTGGTATCTCAAATGACAAAAAATATCTGCTTTAGCCTAAGATCAAATGAAGTCTCATGTCCATTCATTATAAAGGGAATTAAGATATATAGCTGACAGACAGAAGCCTCATATAGATATCCAGATTTAAATGGCTTACTATGAAACATACTCCTATTCAATGAACTAGATTCCTTTGCTTTACCATAGTTGCCTCATGCCTTTTTAAGCATCAAATCTTATTCACCCTAGCAACCAACTGACATTCCAGAGAGGGTATGGGTCCCCTGTAAATCTCCCATGCTGTAATAGCCTTCCCCATTGTTCTGTTTTTTGGTTTTTGGGTTTGTTTTTTTTTTTGGGGGGGGGGCTAAGGTAGTAGCTTCTGTAGGAAACTGCTAGAAGTTGCTCCCCTTTCTTCAGTGGATTTGTCTGGGCCTAGGGCGGACCCACTGCTGGCCAAGTCCGAGCCAATTGGTAGCAGAGTGTTCCCTGATAACGCCTCTGCGATAACATATTTAAGAAGGGGAAAACAGAAAAAAAAAAAAAAAAAAGATGTGAAGCAGCTGAGCGGGCGCAGAGAGGGGGAGGCGCGAGCTTTGTGGGCCTTGCAGGCCTCACCCTCTGGCCGCCTGCTGGGCAGCCGACTGGGCCCAACTCGGCCCTGCCTGGCTGCAAGAAGTGGAGAGGAGATGAGAAGTGAGTAAGATGTAAAAAGGATCCTGAGAGGCATCTGCCAGCCTGTTGTGAAGAACTTTTTCTTGTGAGACGAACGGCTGCAGATGCCAAGGTCAGTGAAGAAGGTGGGGGAGGAGTAATGTGGCTCCTGGCCAAGATTTCCCTGCAGCATGTGGTGATGACCATGGTGGAGCAGGTTGTCCCCCTGCAGCCCATGGAGGTCCACAGAGGAGCAGAGATCCACCTGCAGCCCGTGGAGGACCCCACATTGGGGCAGGCGGATGCCTGAAGGAGGCTGTGGCCCGTGGAGGGCCCACTGGGGCAGGCGTTCTGGAGGGACTGCACCCCGTGGAAGAAATGACCCACGCCGGAGCAGTTTCATTAAGGGACTGTGGCCTGTGGCAGGGACCCCATGAAGGAGCAGGGGAAGAATGCTAGGAGTTCTTCCCCCGACAACGAAGCAGTGGCATAAAACAACGCACGCAACCCCCATTCCCTCTTTCCCCTTGTGCCACTCGGAGTGGGGGGAAGGTAGTAGAGATAATGTTAAGCTTGGGAAGAGGGAGGGGTGGGGGAGGTTATCTTGTTCCCTGTCTCATTCTCCTGCTAGTTTTAGAAATGAATAGTTTTTCCCCAAGTTGAGTCTGGTTTGCCCATAACGGTAACTTTAAGGATTGCTCCCCGTCCTTATCTCAAACCTCGAGCTGTTTTTCTTATATTATCTCCCCCTGTTCTCTCGGAGGGTGGGGGGAGTGAGAGAGAGACTGCGTAGTCTGGTCCTGATCAGGGCTGAACTGCGACACCGATGGAAATCTTCAATATTTATGATATGTAAAAAGCACTAAGTTCTTATGGTCTCAGGTTTAGGTATCTAAATCAAGCATATAGTGTTTTTATTTTCTTATATGTTTATTTCCTTATATTAATTGAGTATTTGGATAGCTTAATTTGCTTAATTTCACAGTTTTCTGTAAAGAGATATGGAATAATGTTCTGTTATGTATTTTTTTTAAGGAAGAATTTTATCCAAGTCCCAATGTTGTTAAAAACTGCAGCAGTCACAATGGATAGTGTAGAAAAAAGAAGCTCCCTATACCTTAAAATAATTAGTGATTTTCAATTATTTAAGCCTTATATTAACATTTATTTTCTGATGTAAAAAGAAAAGCAGAAAAAATAAAGAAGAATTATTCTTCAATTAACTTCCTTCAAAGAGAAATAGAGGCAAGGAAGCCTTGAAGAAAATGGGGGATGTCAGGAGAATGCACAGTGTAGTCCAGAAAAGAGGATAAAAATAGATCATCTTCTTTAAGGCAGCAAACATTGTCTGTAAACTCTGTAAAGCCCTGGGATCAGGAGTTTAATGTTTTTTTTCCCCCTGATTAACAAAAAATGTCCCATCATATCTTAGGCTTAGGTGCATTGGATGACATTTCATTTTCCATTGAGTCAGCTGCATTCTGGCTCCCTCACTTTTACCGTAGTGATCCAAAAGCCCTAGCTACAAACTTAATTTCCTAGCCATCTTCAATTAGGTTTGAATTTTCCTGGACTCATTTATGGCTTGGATATACATGAAACACTTAAGTGTGAAAGATATTGTGTGCTGCTGTTCTCCGCTATCATCAGTGCATTATTTTTAGAGTTGCGGGCTTTTTAAAAATTTGTTTGGGGTTTTTTGAGGTTTCATTTTAATCTGTGGTTTTAACTATGTTTTTCCTGATGATACCCTGCCTGTAACATCAGCTCTATAATACACTGTACAGATGCAGCCTCAATGCTTTATTATTCGGTACTATGAACATTCTGTAACCAATTTGGATTTACTTCTTTACCTTGTCTTTTTAAGGGCAAATCACAATTTATCAGATTGATTCATTACCCTCATCCTTCACTGACTCTCTAATGGCATTCACATCATCCAACACATTTTTCTGATTGCTCGAGTTCACATCACTTCAAACTGCTAACACTTTTTTTCTGCTGGAAAGCATGTGAAACCAGTAGAGAGAACAGGATTGTTATAGAGCTGCAAGAAATAAAGTTGCAGCAGAGTTGCTTGCTTCAGTTGAATTATTGACAGAGTTTAAAATAAAATCAATTGAGCAAATCAGGAAGTATTATTAACCACATCAAGTCCAAACTACTCTAGTTCTCTCTACAAAGAAGCACTGTGGATTAAGAAGATCCAATTAAACCACAGTACTGGAAATAATTTCAATTGTGTTTTCTTGAGTTGTATGTATGTAAGTCTAATCACAAATTATCCTATAGTATTGAAAAACAGCAAAGATGCCTTTTTGGTATATATATGCAGTATAAACATTAAATTTGAGAACTAAGATTTTGATAAAGTACATGAATAAATAATGAACTGGAGTATTTAAATATTAAACTAGATAGATTTTAAAAATGGAGAAGAATGTTTTACTGATGTAGCTGCCAGTCTGGTAAAATTTGAGAACTTTTACGCAAAGTCAGCATAATAATGGGCAGTGAAACTATTATTTTCTTTAACATTTTCATGTAGGCATAACAGTTAGACTAAGCCATTACAACGTCATCTACAATAAGACTCCACAGTGGAAAGTGACAGACATTCTGAAGAGGCCATTTCCATTACTGCTGGTTCCATAAGTCTTCACTAGGACCAACAAAAACAGACAATAATTGGTTAGTACATCTCTGAATTATATCTTATTAGTATCTCCATCATTCGTTTCAGGACATAAATGGATCACTCAACAACTCTTGCTCTTTCAACCATTGTTTTATTACATCAAAATGTAATATTATTATAGATAGAAAGAAGAAAATTGTATACATGTTATGGTCTCCCTCAAGTGATATTTATTCCATCCTGAAAAGGAATTATAACAAGATTCTTTTTAAAAAAATTAATCTTTTGATAGAAGTTCTGCATAACTTATATGAAATGAAGAAAAGTAGCTCTTTTTTTTCAGGTAGCTAAAGCTATAAATTATTAATATTAACCTTCATTCTTTAATTCTAATTCTTTTGAAATTAAGGTCAAATGCCTTTTGACTTAAATAGGAAAACTAGCTGGCACATAGAACCTACTCCTCAGTCTATAAGAGTTTAAGAAAATATATGAAGTAGAAATTATCTGACTATTCTGATTTGCTGTTTTCATAATTTTTTTTTTAATTCTTCTGAAGCAAATAAAAGAGCGATGACTTGTCTCTCTACTGTTCTTCAGCTATAGCCAATCTTAATTAGCAAATTATTTCTATCATTTACTGTATTGAAGTGTTAGTATCCTCTTTCTTATTTGTTTTCTGTCATGGTTTGGCCCCACTCAGTAGCTGAAATACTACGCAGTTACATGCTTGCTTACTCTTCCCTCCCCTCATTCCCTCAGCGGGGGAGGAGGTTTCGCCTTTCTTTTTCTCCTGATTCTCCTCCCTATCCCCTCAGGGGTGACAAGACTCATGGGTTGGGATAAAAAACAGTTTAACACAACAGCAAAGCAAAAGAAAACACAAAGGGAAACAAAACAAATAACAGAACATACTAAACACGATTTACAGTGCAACCGCTCACAATGGATCCTGACACCCAGCTCGTTCCCAAATAGCAAAAACCTGCCCGACAGCACAGATCCAACTTTGTATACTGAGCATGATGTCACATGGGACAGAATAGCCCTTTGGCTAATTTGGGTAAACTGTTCCAGCTATTGGCTAATTGGTAACAGTTCAGTTTTTGCTTTTTGGTGAAACTGGCGGCTAGGTCCTTGTGGAGCTGGTGGCTGTGCAATCCCGGTCCAGCAGAACTGGGGTCTGGATACACAGCAGGAAAATGGATTTCCATGCCTCCAACTCAGAGAACAGTAAATAAACATTAACAGTATAAATTTGCAAACAACAACAAAACAAAACAAAACAAAACAAAACAAAACATGTCATATAACTTCTATTGCTGATGGTGTGGTTTGGTTCTTTCCATCATCTAGCGATGTTGAGACATTAATTAACCTTTTCAGTCTCTATCACCACCCTGTGGCTCAACATTACTCACCAAGGTTGAAGGGGGAAAAGGAAAAAGAAAGAGGCACAAAAAAAAAAAAAAAAGAAAAAAAAAGGGAAAAGGTTGGGGGGGGAGAAAGGGCAAGGGGACATAGTTACAAGTATGCTTATAGCACTTTGTGGATATGATGTTCACGGTTCCAGTGATGTCAAATAACCCATTCAAAATTATAGATATAATACGAATAAAGATTAATAGGTTAACAATGACTATATTAATCATAGAAAAACATAGATTTAAATATCAATATAGTGACCATTTTTCCCACACTGCGCCTGCGCCAGGTGGGAGTTGTGGCTTTGACGGCTAGCCGGACTACCACCCAGGATTCCCACTTCAGTGTTAACATTCTCTGGAAGAAGGAACTGGGTATATGAGTTCCCAGGTCCCTTTCCAGATCTTTCCAAGGGAGGGACTGAGCATGCGCAATCCCAGACTTGGAATTTATAAAAGGGGCAACCATGAGGTGCCACGCACACTCGCACCACCTGAGTAGCAGGAGTCACTATCTCCAGCACTCATTTTCAAAATGGCAGCAGATGCACCAGCAGTAAGTGTTCTCTTTTCCTTTATTCCTTTACTTTTCCTGTTGCTTGGCTATGGTGGTGTAATGTTCTCTTATCATTAGAATGTCACTAATGAGCTGTCACCGTTTGGCCAAGAGGAGAGACCTGGACAAGTGTCTGATCACCATGCAAGGCGATCAGTGGGTAGGTATCATTAATCTCAAGAGGTCTCCTTTAGCTTTCGTGATTGTTAAGGTTTTAGGCTGTTAGGGGCTGCAATTATCGGTTTTATTTTTCTGTTGGGCTCTCTGCTTTACTGTTACTACTATGATTGTTGTGCATAAGCTGTTTTCATAGTTTTTGTCTGTTCTACTTGTTGTTAGTTGTTGTTAGACTCATTAATATATGTTTTACAATAAAGTTCACTTTTGCAGTTCATTCTATGATCGATCTGTAAGCAAAGGCGGGAAAAGAAGGGGGAAGGGGGGGTGAAAGGGGAAGCTGCCACACGATTTGGCTGACAAAAGCCGGTAGTCTCTATAGCAAGCAGAAAAGTTAGAAGTGGCAAAGTTATATGATTCTAACAGTTACAGGTTTGGTTTGCCTTGCAAATCTGATATGTTTAACCCCATTGGGTGAAGTCACAGTGACTGCTTGCATGCGAGTCACCACGCTTTGGATTAATTTAATTAGGCACGGTATAATACAAGGCAAAAACATTAAGGCTGCTAACCTACATAGCAAATAGAATAAAAGTCATTTTATCCATAGTGTTCCTGGTAGCCAGGACCACAAATCACCATCCCAGCCATTCCAGCCATTCCATGTCTGAGTGGGGACATGGGCTAGTTTTCTAATATCTGTGGTTAGTTGTAGAACTACTTCGCCTACATCACTGATTTTTAAACAACAATTAGAAATATTTAGCTTCCCACATACTCCTCCGTCTTCAGACAACAAATAATCCAAAACCATGCAGTGTTGCAGGATCGCAGTGCACATCTCTCACGATTGCTGATTCAAGAGATCTAAGGCATCAGCATTTTTGTTGGTAATGATTTCCAAAACTGCCTGCAAACGAATTATGTGATTTAGGTTATAAATTGTTTCCCGAGCCCCTGTTACCAAGTCATTAGGATTCCAAGTGACAGGCCCATAATGCTGTATTATCCTCTCGGGAGGCCACTCATTTTTCCCCCATTTTTGTGTTCCACCTATTTCAATCTCGATAGCTTGCTTATTGCGTGCAACACTTTTGTCACCCAAATTATCACACAGTTTCACTCCTAGCTGGGGACTCTCTGTTTCTGGAAGCAGGAAAAATAGAGCCCAGCTGGTTAATTCCAATATAACAAAACCCTGACCAGTTTGCTGTTAGTATTTTGTAGTTTGTCCACAGATCCAATAATGTCCTTTTCTGGCTCTGACCCCTCCAGCAAACGGTCCATCTGCAGTCCATCGGTGTTGCAAGTAGGTTATATTATAGTCTTCTAGAGGGCTAAAGAAGGTGGTGTTACGTTTTCCCAGCTGACTATATGTTTGTCCAGTGCAGAACCAAGCGCCCGTGTCGTTTTTCCACTCACAAGTTTGAATATAACCTTGGCCGTCAGGCCACCAAGCGTCAAAGGATTAATTTTTATTTGACCAAAATCCCCCAAAATTCTTACTGCGTCTGGCTTTATTAACCCACATCCATGTACTAAGATTAACATATTTGTTAATTAACTTCTATGTGAGTGACCACTGACAACTGCTTTCCCCGACACTGACTTCTCCTTTTTGGGTGCGATTTAAAACAATATCTACCTATGGCAGGGAATTGAACTGGCTATTTTCCGGAATTGTCCCAAGTGGCGTTATTGACCTCACTGTAATTGCTCATGATTTGTCCTGGTGTGAGGGGCATGGAAGCCCATGGCCAGCTTGATAGTCCTAGAGGTCCTCCACACACCCAACAATGGTTTAAGTTAAAAGTTTCACTCACAGATTTTGCTAAAAAAATAAACTCAGTACTGTCAAAGGAATTTTGTAGGTAGAGGGGGATGAACTGGCCTCTCTTCCCCACCTCAGACAAATCCCCAGAGCAATATAATTGAGAGAAAAACAGTGTTTACAGACATCTTCACTGATATATTTTATCACTTCCTCTGCAGGCATGTCGGGTTCTGGTCTGGTGCTTTCTTCCCCTAAAATGAGACAAAACAGAACCTCCTCGGGTGAGAGAAAGAGGAAGAGAAAAAAAAAAAAGAAAAAGTGACCGAGAGGTGACGGGGGAGGGAGGGGCCGTGTTTCTGCTTGTTTTGACAAAGTCAAAATTCCACATTGCTCCGCCACAGTCTGCATCAGTGCGGTGATTTGTGCTCCTGTGTCAATTAAAAAGGTTACTGTTTTTTGGTTTTTTTTTCCTGTGGCCCTACAGCCACTGTAATCAATATTTAAGGTAAGTTGTTTTATATACATCCATCCTCCGTTTCCCCCCCCACCTTTGGGGAACGGAGGAACTAGTTTTCCGTTGCCCTCTTTGTCAAAGACCATGGAGCCCGATAATTATTGGTAGTTAAAAATACACCTGGACCCCAATATCCTTTTGTTTCCCTTTCTGACAATGAGATTCCATCTCCCCCCAACAACGATACTCTCCAGACATATTCTATTTCTGATTCCCTTGGAGTCCTTGCAAAATCCTTCCTTAATTTTGCCAACTCAGTTGCTGTAAATGGAACCTCTTTAGTAATAACTTGGGGATGATTATCGGTTTTTCTCTCATACACATATTCAGTTTTAACTAGGGGATACATGTGAGGAGGATTCTCTATAATTTCTTTTGCTTTTTGCAAGTCCCCCTGAGGGTAGATTTGCCTGATCCCCTTCTCTTCTAACTTCAACTCCACCTCTCCACACGAGTCATTTTCTCTCCACAATTCTTCCTTCAATGTTTCTTTTAGTAAAACATTCCAGTGTATGTCCTCCTGTAACAACTGCTGGGTCTCTTTTAATTGTTCTCCTAAGGATTCAACTGCCAGTTTCAAGGAGTGTAGCATGGCATTATCTTGGCACAATCTCTGCTTCCTATCTTCTATAGCTGCTGCCAGACTTGCTCCTAAAATGGCACAAATTATACCTTTACCCTTTCCAGGTCTTGCCCTTGCCTCCTTTCGCAGGACAGTTATCCTGTCAACAACACTCTGAGGCTGAAACCGATGGTCTTTAGCCCACAATTGCCCTTGAATTGAAGGGCGCAAACTATGTGTTTCTAAAAAGGTAAACAACTTCTTGCTTTCTCCCTCAGATGAGGGGGCAGAATCATGAGCAGTTTTTGTCATTATGCAGGACTGACAGGGGAGGGGGAATTACACCTTACTTCACAAGTTTCCCCTTTGCTGTTACCCTCAAGAGGCCACACCTTACCACAACACAATGCAAATTTCTTCCCAAGTTGCCTCCTCAGAGGCTGGCAACTGAATGCCCTCTCCGTTTACACTGACAATTTTCTCAACAAGTTGATACAAATGAACATCTTTACGCTACCTTAAAAGTCTACGTGAATGACAAACCAGAAGTCTGCTTTGACATACGGCAATCTTTTGCTTCGGCAATCTTCCACTTCGCTCTTTTCCAGCTATTCCCCTCACGGTGTAATAGAACTGTGGAGCCGGGCTTCACACTCCATGCTATCAGAGTGTCTCACTCACTTCCAGCCTAAGAGGGGTTATTTCATCCTGATAGGGCCACATCTTAAATTTTCTACCACAATTCCCCCCACACACTCTCAGGAGGCTATACCTTTCGAATTTCACCAAAGAGGGGTTATTTCGTCCTGAGAGGGCCACACCTTAAATTTCTACCACAATTCCCCCCATTCACTCTCAGGAGGACACACCTTTCAAATTTATCACAAAAGAAACTCATCTTTCGCTCAATTCTATCACTTTGTCCTTCTGTGGCTGTTTTCCTTGAGGACAAACAGAACTGCGGATCCGGACTCCGCATTCACTTCGTACCAATGTACGTCTCAGTCACACACGCACACACTAGAGTCTCTAATAAAGCAACTGGACACTTTCTGTTTCTCTGAGAATCCTGCTGACTACACCAATTAAATAATGTCACGCTCCGATTTCGGATGAGAGGAAGGCCCCCCTTGCGTTCTAGCCTACCTCAGATGAGTCTGGGAGGCTAGGGACGTCTAGACCAATCTCTCACACACCAGAGTGTGGTTTTGCTCATATTCTCAGGAACAGAATTAAAACTCAAAACGCAGTCAAGCGCAGGTAACTTTATTTGCCCAACAACAAGTTTGCAAATGCAAGAGAAAGAGAGAAAGAAAGGAAGGAGGGAAAAGAGTTTCGTTGCAATAGCTACCACCACGGAGCTGCGGCATCCCGACAGTCCAGTTCACTCGGTGGCAGAACGTTCCGTCCAATGTTGGTTCCGATGTTGCTTCTGTCGATGTTGGTTCCTATGTTGCTTCGATGATGGTTCTGTCGATGATGGTTCTGTCGATGATGGTTTCCTTTTTTGATGTTAGTTGTTTCTGTCCTTTTATCGTCGTCTCATTGCATATTCATTGTCCTTAAAACAGGAAGCCTCTAGTCCTGTGGTTTGACTGGCTTGCAAGAGATCAGGAATTGGCTTGCAAGATAATGGGCCTGTGGTTTAACTGATGTTCCATTGCTTAAGTGGTGGTTTGACGTTTCGACAATGTTGAGGCAAACATTCGACACAGTCTCTTACACAGCTGCAGGTGCCACTGGCTCCAGCCCCTCTCCCTACTCCAGCAAAAATTAATTCTTTCCTAGACAGAACTAGGACATGGTCATATTTTGAAGACAATCTGAGTTCTTTCAGTCATACACCTATCCTGTATTATGTCTATCAACTAGATGCTAGAGACTGTAGTGACTGTATGTAGTCAAGAACCATCAGTTATGGATGGAGCTGACTATTCTTTCTGTGGTCCACTAGTAGCTGCTAAACTTAATGATGCAAAATAAATTTTCCCCTCTGGACAAAACTGGTGGTGTTGGTCATGTGTGTGTGTGTAGAGATTGTTTTTTGGTTGTTTTTTTAATTAAAAATAATTCATATATTTTAAAGAAGGTTTTCCTAACTTCAGACAAATGTGTAATTTTCCTTCATGCAAGTTTAAAATCACCTGAAGATTTGTAGTAGGCAGTCAAAGTGTGTCAAGCTAAAGCAAAGAGAGGGAAAGTGGGTAGGTGCAAGATGTGTGGTGATTCATCTTGTCTGTCTTCTGGCATCTAAAAACAAGAGCTCCAGTGCAAGTAGTCTGCTAGACTGTTTTAATCATTCATAGACAGAAATAGTCTCCATAGGGCAATTCACTTATGTGTACAATATCGATCTTAAAAGGAGATGAACTGGAAATGCCTGGTTTTTTTTTTTCATGAATCATAAAGAGAGCTTAGATAATTAGTTTAGCCTGAACACTTAACTTTTAGCTAGCAGAACTTAGATGAAGTGAATCCAGAACATAATATTTAACTGAAATACAAAACTATGACTTGTGATATTTTCATATTAGTTTCATGAGAAAGATTGTAATATTGACAATTTTAATTAAATGTTTGAAAACACAAATTCAATTTGGGGTTTATGCCTTCATCTGTCCACGAGTGTCTTATTCCACTTCAGACACTATATGATATTTGAAACATAGGTGGAGTCTGACAAATTAGACATAAGATTCAGAGGAAATCCGCGCTTATTGGAACTGACAGCTAGAGGCCACCTAGTATATAACAGAACATTTCAAATGGCAGTAGTACACTTCCATTTGTATAATTGAAAGCAGCCACTAAGAAGCCCTGGACTTCAGTATACAGCAAAACAAGCAAGCCTTGTGGCTAAGCCAGCACCTGCTAATTAAAACCTGGACAACTGTAACTATAAATGCAGTCTAACACACTTTAATCAAGGCTATCATTATCTGGACATCCTTGAGTCCCATGTTGGGTGCCAAAAAAGTTGGCATTGGGTTGACCCTAGCCAACAGCCGTGCACCCATACAGCTGCTTACTCACTCCCCTCCCCCATAGGTCAGGGAGGGGAGATGAAGGAAGGAAGATGAGAGGACTCATAGATTGAGATAACAGCAGTTTAGTAGATTAATTAAAAGCTACATGCACAAATAAAGAAAAATAAAATAATTTATTCACGGCTTCCCATTGACAGGTAGCTGTTTAACAACTTACTGGAAAGAGCAACATCAGCATGTTTCTTTGAAAGATAAATACCATAACCACTAACGTTCCTGTTTCCTCCTCCTTTCCTTGAACTTTTATTACTGAGCACGACTTCACATGGTATGGAATATCCCTTCGACAAATTTAGGTCAGCTGACACAGCAGTGCACCTCCCACTTTCTTGTGTATCCCCAGCCTACTCACTATGCAGGACAGAGTGGGAAAAAGAGAAAAGTTTGATGCTGTGCAAGCACTGTTCAGCAGCAGGGCATATTGACAAGGAAATAATCCAATCTAACCCAACTGCTGAAACAGGATCAGCTAGAACAGGTTGCCGAGGACTGTGCGCAGTTGGGTGTTGAATATCTCCATAGATGGAGATTCTGCAACCTCTCTGCACAACTGATTACACTGTTTGACTGTTACCAAAATCTGGAATAAAACTCCTTAACAGCAATGAGAAGTTAAGAAACAGGCACTTCTTTATTGCAGCGCTGGGCGCACGGGGGATCGCTCCACCTAGCGTGCGCACCTGTTCAATAAACAGCACAGGTTAAATACACATTTATTATACATATTCAGTAAATTTCTGAGAAATATTATACATAAACATCAACTTTCCGAGAAATCATTATAATATTCCCCCTCCACTTGCACATGCTCAGTCTTTTGAGTCGAGGGTCTTTTGGTGGTCTTGGTGGTCGTCAAAACGCCCCCTCCTCGGATTCGCTGGTCAAACTCCTCCTTGAAATCTCCATATATGGTCTTGAGCACCAGGTCGTGTTGTCCTTGAGTTTTCTGGCTCCAAAATGATGGCTCAGGGCCTATTTTTACAGGTGGTGTTTGGGACATACCACTGTTCTACCACTCCTTCTAACTACCCCAGACATGCTAGACTAACTTCTAAAAACGAGGTATTATAATATCTCTAAGATTCCCATTCCCTCTAAGGACAAATAGATTTCATATAAAATTTAACCTATGTGACTACAGTTCTATAGTTAGCAAGAATCACCTGGTATTGATATTTAATTTTCAACGTTTATGTCATGTAACATGACCACCCTCACAGTAAGAAAATGTTTTCTCATCTTCAGAGTGAAGGTCATGTGTTTCATGACCATTGCCTTTTGTCCTGGTAGTAAGCACTACTAAAGGAGTCTGGCTCCTTTTTCATTCACTTTCATAAAGTGTTTGAAAATATTGATAAAATATTCTTCAGACCAGAGTTCAAGTTCTCTTGGCCTCTGCTCATTGTACCCCATCATCCAGGTCTCTAATGAAGATGTCAGATAATATTGACTCCAGTAATGATCCTTTACAATCAGCTGCCAAATATACTTGGAATAATTAACTACAACCCTTTCACATAAAAAAAAAAGTCCATACTTCACTTTTCAGTTTTCAGGTCTGTACTACACCACCTTGGCTATAAGATCAGTGGTGTCAGACTGGAAAAAAAGCCCTTGCCAAGGTCAAGGTAAGTAAGAACCAACTCTCCTTGCTGAGAAGGCAAATTATTCCCTCAGAGAATACCATCATGGGAATCACAAACCATTGCCTTTGGTAATGACCCTGGCCATAGCAAATAACTTTTTTCATTTTTTCCTGTGTCTGAAAATGGCTTCCATGAAAATATCATAGAATCATAAAATTATAAATTGTTCAGATTGGAAAAGATCTTTAAGATCATCAAGTCCAACCATTAACCTAGCACTGCCAAGTCCACCACTAAACCATGTCCCTAAGCACATCTACACCTCTTTCACGTACTTCAAGGGCTGACTAATCAACCACTTCCTTGTCCAGCCTGTTCCAATGTTTGATAACCCTTTTAGTGAATAAATTTTTCCTAATATCCAATCTAAACCCCCTCTGGCACAACTTGAGGTCATTTCCTCTTGTCCTATCACTTGTAACTTGAGAAAAGAGACTCACATCCACCTCACTATAACCTCCTTTCAGGTAGCTGTAGAGAGCAATGAGGTCTCCCCTCAGCCTCCTCTTCTCCAGAATAAACAATCCCAGTTCCCTCAGCTGCTCCTCATAAGACTTGTTCTTCAGACCCTTCACCAGCTTCGTTGCCCTTCTCTGGACACACTTGAGCAACTCGATGTCTTTCTTGTAGTGAGGGGCTCAAAATTTAACACAGTATTCAAGGTGCAGCCTTATCAGTGCCAAGTACAGGAGGCCCATCACTTCCCTACTCCGGCTGGCCACATTGTTTCTGATGCAAGCCAGGATACTCTTGGCCTTCTTGTCCACCTGGGCACACAGCTCATGTTCAGCTGGCTGTTGACTAATACCCCCAGGTCCTTTTCCACTAGGCAGCTTTCCAGCTACTCTTCCCCAAGTCTGTAGAGTTGCATATGGTTTTTGTGACTCAGGTGCAGGAGGCAGCACTTGGCCTTGTTAAATCTCATACAATTGGCCTCAGCCCATTGATCCAGCCTGTCCAGATCCTTCTGTAGTGCCTTCCTACCCTTAAGCAGATCAATACACTCCTGTACAACTTGGCATTGTCTGCAAACTTACTAATGGTGCACTTGATCCCCTCATCCAGAACATTGATAAATATTTTAAACAGAACTGGTCCCAGTGCTGAATTTGCTCCATAATTATAGAATTACTCAGGTTGGAGGGGACCTGGAAATATCATCTGGTCCAGCTTCTTATGGGAAAGGGAGCCTAGACAAGATTATCTAGCACCTTGTCCAATCACATCTTGAAAACCTACAGTGATGGCGACTCTATCATATGCCTGGGGAGATTGTTCCAGTGACTGATTGCTCTCAATGTAAAAAAAAAAAAAAATTCTCATGTCAAGATGAAATCTCCTCTATTGCAAGTCACACACATTGCCACTTGTCTTCTTCTTGTGGCTCCTTGCAAAGAGAGAGCCTCTATCCCTTTTGTAGCCACCCTTCAAGTACTGGAATACTGATGAGGTCCTCTGTGAGCCTTCTCTTCTCCAGGGAGAAAAGACCTAACTCCTTCAGTATTCCCTCATAGAGTAGGTTCTCCAGACCTTTTATCATCTTCATGGCCCTCCTTTGGACCTTCTCCAGCCTGTTTGCATTTTTCTTGAATTGTGGGGACCGAAACTGGACACAGTACTGCAGATGTGACCTGGCAAGCACTGAGTAGAGTTGGATGATAGTGTCTCTATCTCTGCTAGTAATGCCACTATGGATGCAGCCCAGGAACTGATTTGTCTTTGTTGCTACCATGGTGCACTGCTGACTCATGTTCAGCTTGTCCACCAGGACCCCCAGGTCCCTCTTAGCAAGGCTACTCCCCAGCCACACGGATCCTAGCATGTACTGGGCTCTTTGCTTATGTCTCCCCAGGTGCAGAACCTCACACAGATTATTTATGAAGATGTGGGGTTGTTGAGTCTGGCAAATAGAAAGCTCCAGGTAGATCTAATAGCAGCCTTCCAGTACTAAAGGTACAAGAAAACTGGAGCAGGACTTTTGATAAGGGCATGTAGCAATAGGACAAGGGGCAATGGCTTTAAACTGAAAGAGGATAGGTTTAGATTAGATATAAGGAAGAAATTCTTTACTGTTAGGCTGTTGAGGCACTGGAACAGCTTGCCCAGAGAAGCTGTGGATGCCCCATCCCTTGAAGTGTTCAAGGCCAGGTTGAATGGGGCTTTGAGCGACCCAATCTAGTGGAAGTTGTCCCTGCCCATGGCAAGGGGGTTGGAACTAGATGATCTTTAAGGTCCCTTCCAATCCAAACCATTCTATGAGTCTATGATTCTATGTAGAACAGTGTGTGGCCCAGTATCAATTTCTGGGGGAACCCACTTGTGACAGGCTGCCAGTCTAAGTAAAAACCGTGAATTATAACCCTCTGAGTGCAACCTGTTAGCCAGTTTTCCACCCATCTCACAGACCACTTATTCAATATATATCTTGCCAGTTTGTCTAGGATGAAGCAAGCTGTGGAAAATGGTGTTGAATGCTGCTGAAGTCCAGGTAAACAAAATCCACTGCTCTCGCCATGTGGACAGAGAGTTCTACTTTGTTGTAGAAGGTGACCAGGATAGTCAGGCATGATTTGCCTTTGGTAAGTCTGTGCTGTCTTTTCTCAATCACTTGCTTAATTTGGCTTGTAATAGTTTCTAAGAGGACTTCTATCACTTTCCCAGGCATTAAAGTAAGTCTAACTGACCTGTGGTTTTCTGGATCCTCTTTTGGACCTTTCTTGTTGATGAGTGTGACATTTTAATGTTCCCAAAGACTAAGGTGAAGCTATAGGATCTGACCTAAAATTATTTAGATTCTTTCTCTTGAAATTGGGAGTGATGTTTGTCTCTTTCCAGCCATTAAAGACATCCTCAACCTCCAACAATTTTTCAAATAGGATAAAAGTCCTCACAATGACATCTGCCAGCTCAGTCAGCACATTTGGATGAGTCTTATCTGGTTCCAATGACTTAAGCAGTACCTGAAGTAGTCACTAATTCTATTATATTCTACTCTGGATTCTCTTTCTTTCCTCCAAATTTTCAGACCTGGGAAACCTTGGAGTAGACCTTAACAGCAAAAGCTCATATGAAGAAGACATTATGGAACTATATTTTCTATTTTACTTTTCACTAGATGATCAGCCTCAGCCTCATTCAGCAGTGGTTCAAAATTATCCTTGATCTACTTTATACTACTGATAAATTTCCAAAGGCCCTGTTGTACTAGACATCTCTCACCAGTTTCATCTTCAGCCAAGTTTTGATCTCCCTAATTTGATGTCTGGTATGGACATTTTGTTAGTAGATGCAATATTATTATTTTCTATTTTTTTCACTTTTTTTTTCTTTTTTATTTTTCAGCTTCTCCTGATCCTTCATACAGGATTTTACATAAATCGACTTGAAATCCACAACAGTCTATACCTCAATTTCTAAACCTTTATATTCCTGGGACAGAGCCACAAATTACCTTTTTTTTTTAGTGGCAACTTTTCAGTATTCACTATCAAAGATCCTTCTTTCCAGTCTCACTTTCCAAGCAGAGAAATCTTGGTAAAAATTCACTGTGTGAATACATTTTTCACATGATCAGATACAGATAAATGCTCATTACTGTTAAGTGATGAGGAATAAAAGTGAAGCCTAGAAGAGATGTATATGCATTTCTCCAAACAGATTCTATGAACAGAACAACAACAACAAAAAAGACTTCAAAAAGACAAATATAAATTGAATGGAATAAGAATATGATGAAATTGAAGATATTTTAGATTAATAAAATACACAGAAATAGTTCTTAGTATTTTTCCTACTTTTTAATTCTCTTTTGTATCATCCCAGCCATTTACATAAGTATATGACTACTAAATTTAAAGTCATCGAGTGAGTGATGTAGATTGACCTTTTAATGGCTACTATTATTTGTCTCAAAATTAGTTTTATTAAGAGCAAAGGGTAGTTTTATAATTCACCTATATGGAGTATTAAAGAATTCATACTGGCTCAATTTTGACAATTAAATGGATTTTCTCTTACTGTGTGAAGTCTAAAATATTATATATAAGATTAATTTTATTTTTCTCCATTTCTAAATCATTAAATTGCCCCCCATGTAATTGCTGTGCCCAAGGAACCTCAGAAAAAAAAAAGATTCATCTTTAGATAATCAATTTCAGATAAGAAAGAAGGCTGCTTCAGGATTGCTTTACTGTCCCTAAAGAAAAACTGTTCATCTAAGTCGAAACAGCATAAAGAACCTCGCTTCTCCCTTAGAACACTAAAACTATTAATTTCTGAATACTGCAAGCCATACAATCAATGAAAGACAAAGTATTTCAGTCTAGCTATAACAAGAATGCAATGCAGTGATTACAGAAATTGCATAGGGAGGAAATGAAGAAATATATATAACATATCTTAATTAATGCTTTTTATCCATAAGCAAGTGAAAAAGTAGTATTTTGAGTTTCTCAGCTATCTATAATTTTATGAAGAATAAGACTAGGAAAATAATATTTAATGTTAGCTTAAATTTCTGAAAATTAATGTCCAGACAAGTATGTCTGTAAACTACACTTAAAAGTACATTTTCAAGACAACAGTTTGCTGTCATATCAAATTCATTAATATGTCAAAATTTAGAAATTTTACAGTGTTATGACCTTAAAACTTATTTGATTTCTGATCCAATAAAAAAAATATCCTGCTCATGCAAGGAAGCTAAAGAGAACAACACATAAGAAATCATTTTGTCAAATTTTATACACTTAATTTTTTATCCTCTTGCTTCCAGAGCAGGATCCCAAACTAGAAAGTGTTGTCCACATATAATGTTTGAGCAGCGATGAGTACTTTAAAAAAAAAATTATCCAATACCCCCCTCAAAACTCCAACACAACTTCCTGCAGGATCTGCCTATGTTTATCCTAAAGGAAACACTAAGAATAGAGATGTGTTCTAAGTCCTGCACATCTATGAACCTTAGGTCCCACGCAGGAACAGACTCCAGGAAGAAGCCACAGCCTATGGAGAGAAATTCACATAGGATTTGGTTTTCTAGCAGGATCTGTGTTCCATGGGGGACCCATGCTGCAGCAATCTGTTCCTGAAGGACTGTAGCCTGTTGAAAGGAACATGCTGGAGCAGCTCATGAAGAACTGCAGCCTTTGGGAAGGACCCATGTTGGAGAAGTTCAGGAAATACTTATTGCGAAGACTCCACCTCTTTCTATTGAAGACTTTAACCATTACAGATAAACATATTCTACTTCTGTCCCAAAACAAACTTGAATGTCCTCAGAAAGAGCAATAAATTTAATTCTGTTCTCCTACATCCTCTTTGAATATGTGCATCAGTCCACATATTTTTACTGTTGAAAAAGAGGGATAAAATCTGTATATTCACATTCTTGTTCTTCAAAGGAGACAGGAGAATTTATGCGGAAATGTAAAGTAGAACCATGTTGTCTCTTTCATTTCTTCATTTGTTATTGGGAAGTGAAATAAGAGCATATTTATCACTGGAAGTATGTGAAAGGAATGCAATTCTACTTGTCATGTATATAGATGGAATACACAATCAAATGCAAATGCAATGTCCAGATGGGACATGAACAACACAAAAAATCTGTACTGATCCAATCCTGTATGTGCAGGAAATATTTCTGAGGCTACAAGAAAAAAAACCTAAAACAACAACAACAACAAAAAAACATTATAGAAACCCTTCTATCATTTCAAATTTTTTAGAATGTTTAGCTCTAATATTACAGAAAAAAAAGGGAATTTTAAAATATCACCAGTAAATTTTGCATGTTTTGTAAAATGACAACAGAAAGTTGAAAGCAATTTTGAAAAGTTAGAAAAGCACAAATAGTTTCGTAACTAATTATATATTAAATAAAATACAGTAAATTGAATAACAGTGTCACATAGAAATTTATGTACTCCATTTATTTATGTTTTCAGATAATAGTCTTCATTCTAACCAAGGTACAGGTTGATACCTTTTTTTTTGTCTTTAAAAATTAGATCTTTTATCCTTGTCATTTTCTTGTTATAAATGGATTGCATCATAAAGTAATAAAAAGGATTTTTTTTAATTGCTCTGCAAAGAGAGTACTTAAATGACACTGAGACTGGAATTAAATATTATAAATTTCTGGATTTCAGTGAGTTCTCTGTGCTCCCTATTCCACATACCATTCTATCCAATCTTAGAATGAGTTATTAAATACAATAATATTTAAAAGAGTTCAGGAAGGTTAAATTACAGGAGGACCCAGAATTTTCAAATCTAATAATCAGAAAGTTATGCAATGCAGATGTTATTTAAACTCCTGTCTGATATTTTTTTTTGTTTCCATCTCAATGTATCCATTTAAACATTACCGTGATATCTTAGCCTCATCAACCAAGAACATACCTAAATGTAATTTTGGTTCAATGGTAGATGTCTATTATATGCAATCTTTAAATTCTTATTTGCTGATCATGGTACGAAAAACCACAATCAAAGTAGATGTCATTAAACACTGGGAATCAGTAAATGCTTTGCAAATAGTGCTTGCAGAAACAACCACAAGATTTACCTCTTGTATTTGTGATGGTTTAATGGACTCTGAATTTGCATTTCAGTGATTTCGATCCTGTTAGTGAGATTTATTCATCTCTTCTTGGGATGCTTGCAGTTTATTTGGAAGATAAGAAAAGATATGGGTTTTGGACTTCTTCAAAACTATAGCTTTTGGAAATATAAAGTAAAATTCTTGATTAAAAATAATCATCTATTTGCTTGGATCAAATTTTGTGGGGTCTTGTGTTGGGAGAAGGGCTTGGGGGTGTCCTTGTTGCTCTTGTTTGGGGGCTTTTTTTTTGTTTTTATTTTCCAAACAAGTCATATTTATGTAAATGTTGCAGTTGCAGCATATTCAGTGGACCAAAGCGTACCAACAAAGCCATTAATTGTTTGATGGATTGCAGTGTTGATTGCATGAATACACAGTAATGTTTTATAGGCTTTCTATAGATTGCAAAAGATATGAGATTTTTTCAGATAATAGTTGTTGCATATTGTTATTCCTAAAAGACTTTCTTTATTGAGTCAGTCAATATTAACTTACACTGCTTGCTTTTCATTGTATACTTTTGGTTGTATGGGAAGTCATAGTAGGTGTAAATATGAGTAAAAGACTAGATTTACCAAGGATTTAAAACTATCCTTCGTCCTACAAGGCACACTGTTGTTTATCAGTTCATTTTAGTTTTCATTTTTAAATTATAATCTGCAGAACAGCAATAACTTGATGTCTGCCTGAATGAACATTCAAATGTATTTGTAGGACAACAATGGTGTAAGGTGTAGAAATATATATATATTTTTTTTTTTTCCGGTGGGTTGTGATACACCCAAGTATATACACTTTGACCAGTTCCCTACTGGATAAAGACAGGTACCATAGCATACGTTATTGACATCCATATGTGCTCACTGAAGACTGTAAATGCTAAAATTGAACTGGGCCACAATACTATTATCCATAAAGAGCTTTCATAACTGCATAGCACAAATTCAGGGAATATGTAAGAAAAACAAAACAAACTTCAGCCTGTTCTCACACACTTGCACAAATGACATATGGTGGATGGTAACAGTGGCATTTCAGTAACAGTGTGAAAAGAAAGAACTTATCCCTTTTTTCAATTTTTTTTTAGACTGAAATAATAGAATAGTATAAAAGTCAAGTTAACAATTCATAAGGTAATTAAACCCTGGTTTTATGTAGAGGTTTTGAAAAGACATATTTTGCCAGTAGGTCATAAGTACAATTTCTCATGAAGAAACAAAAAAAAAAAAGAATACGGAAAAAAGCAGCAAAACAACAAAAATAAATCAATAATATATATATTTTTTTTGAAGGCAGCAATGGAAATCTTTATTCACAAGCATATAGTGAGTTCACTAAGTCAGACACTGAGAAATGGGAACAGGATTTGAAAAAAAGAGACTACAAGTTTTAAGAGCAATCACATTTGAAGTTTTAGGGTGTAGCTTAGTCTCTGTATTGTTGAGGAAAACTTTTCCCTGCAGCACAGCAGTGCAGGATTGGTCAGATGCATTATGGGACTTGAGGGGTTCTTTTGAAATACCAGCATGTTGTACTTGATGGAGCTGGCTGGAATCAATGATACACCATCATGCTTGAGAGAATAAATGGTATGTATTAGAGTATTTTAATATACACAGAACTGTGGCAAAGTGCTCTCCCAGGATGCAAAACTAGGCAAGTAATCTTGAAAATCACAGCCTTACTATACCAACTAGATTCATGATGAAGGGTGATCATAAAGGAGACATTAACATTGTGGCACTGAGCTGATAAGAAATTTAATTTCAGGGATTGTGCTATATGAAGGAAAAAATATGTATAAAGTATATAAGACAGTGATAAAGCAACATATTATATAAGAAATTAAATTATCTCAATGTGATTTTACTCTAAATTTATATAGTTAAAATAACTGTTTTCTCTCCTATCTTTTAAATTTCCTAGGTTTTACAGAAATGAATAAGTATTTTTCATGAGATGATAGGATTTTGCAAATGATAAAACTCATTCCAAAATGCTCTCAAATATATACAAAAATATTTATTCATTTAAGTAGAACTGACAGAAAAATAATAAATGAAAATTCACAAAAAATGTTTACAAAGTTTAAAAGTTTGTATTTTTAAAAATTCCTTATTCTAATATGGTTTGCATTTTGAAGTTGGTATATCTTAAGCAATAAAAACACCTGAATATCAAGTAAAGCTGGGAGATTCTTTTTTTAGATTAAACAAAACATTTCAGATTAGGCTAAACATAATATTTGTTAATCTTTTTTTTTAATTAAAAAAGTGGGAAGGAAAGTGGAATCAGCAATTTTGTAATATTTAATTTTTAGTTTTGCTTTCAAACAAAAGCATCTAGTTTTAATATTTGAATTCAGAATATAATTGTGTTATTGCATTTTGAATTAGTTGATAGCTGGGAATGTAAAGAGGATGTAGGAGAAGGAAATCCTTCCACAAATATGGAGATAATAATGGGGACTTTAATTTCATCCCATAAATAGTGAATCTTGAGGTTGTGTGGAAGACTGCTCAAGTGCAAATGTTGGCATTTGTGGTGGCTGAAGTGTGCTATGAGGTGTAGCATTCACACAGAGTGCTGTGACCTGTATGTGATGAAGGCATAAATCACTATGGCAGGATAAGATGCAGACACCTGGCCTAACAGAGGTGTGTGTCGCAGGGGAAACATACAAAAACAGCATGTGCAGGCAAAGTATAATCATCAGAGGCTGAAGCATATTGGAGGTGTGAGCCAACCCTCTATAGCTTAGTGTGAGATGGGTTGTGAGCTAGACTTCATTCTTGGAACACTTGTTCTGTTGTTTCTTTTGGACTAGCTAGCAGTGTTAATGATTAAGAAGTTCAATAATGAAGAAAGTTTTTTTCTTGACACATACAGACCTGGATGCAATCTGACTATGATAACTGATGGAATACCTTCTCAAACCATATATTGACAAATATGCTCAATTTCAAGATGAGAAGATTTAGGTGTGTGGACTCTAACTAGATTTTCTCCCTCTCTTGCCACAGTGGGAAATATAAGAAGAGGAAGGGGGCAGCAGGTACCATATTTGAAAAGAAATATCTCTACTAACAGAGAAATTTCCTTTAAATGACATTTAAAGGCTGATTTTTTGCCTAGCTGTGCTCCATACCCTGTGTTTCACAGAACAAAGAATGAGTTCCAAACTATTTTTTTTTTAATGTCTCTCAGCAGTGCTAGCCCTGCTGATAGTTACATATACAGTGCATAAATGTTTTTCTTGTCTGTCTGGAAATGTAAGGAAGAAGACTGGACCCTGAACTTAATGCTCTACAGCCAGTAGATATATCAGTAAATTCTTTTAAATAGTTAAACTTTGAGCTTTGTAAAGTTCTTAAGGGACATCTTGAACAGAAGGGCAACAATGCTGGCTTTTTAACTACTCCTTTCATAGATATATTTGCTAATAGCATTCATAATATACAGAACAATAGAATAAACATGAAGAACAGTACAAACCAAGAGTGTTTTGCAAGCTATCACAATATTATTTAAGGATATTAGTTCAACAAATGGTTCACTGAAGCATTTATCCAACAGCTTAGATACCAAACATATTTAAATTCCACAGAAGTCAGTGGCAATTAGTCACATGATTTATGCTAAGAATGTGTCTAGGTTCTTTGAAGAATGGGGATAGTTTTCTGAAGTAAGACTTTTTTTCAATAAAATAGTGACTGAATTAAGAAATCTGGGAACCACATTTGACAGACAGGAACAAGAACTGAGTATGTTCAGGGAAAATCTGTCAATGGATTGATTTCAAGTTTTTCAGCTCTGAGAATGTTCCATTTGTTGAAGGAGAGCACAAGGACATACTATTTAACTATGTTAAAATTCATGGAAATAAGACCTAACATATTCAGTATAAATCATAGTAAACTGTCAGGGTGAAAATCACAGAGAGTATTTTTAAGATCATTCTGCTTCAGACCGATCATTAAGCTGACACACATTTCATTTCAGGTTTGTATTTTTAAATACTTATAACAGCTGTGTGCTAGAGATTTATGGATTCTAATTTTCAATGCACTGTGAATAATGAGCATTGAATATTTAATATTTTTTGTATATCATTCCAATCATACTTTATAAGGGTAAAGAAAGAGAGAGAGAAATACAGACTGTCTTTTTCATTTTAAGTCTTCATTTCCACCAAGTTTTTCATAAAAGGCTAATGAGTATTCAGGAAGTGATGGGTATTTAGAAGAAAAAATTGTGCAACCAAACAAGTGCCGAAGGTCTGGTGTAATTTTTTAATATACATGAAATCAAGTTTTCATTAAAGCTATAATATTTTTGAAATGCATTTATTTGTCAGCAATGTAAAGAAGTTATTGACAGGAAGTAATATGTTCACATACATTATGATAAATTAGGTATATTTTGAATTGCCCTAAATTGTTACTGTGATAAAAGCATAGTAAAAGAGCCCAAACAAATCAAAATAGAACAAAAAACCAAGAAGATTAATGTGATGAAACAATGAACCAGCATACAGATCTTATTTCTTTTAGCTGACTATTTACTTTCCTCTAGTGTTAATACAGGCTAATTTTATCTGTTGTGTATTCTTTGCCTGTTTCCAAACTGCTACACTCCTATTTGATCTTATATAAAATACCACTAGATAGAAGAAAAAAATAAATAAATTATACGCTTGAATAATCAAATGTAAAAAAAACCAACCTACAGGGAGAGGAAAGATTGTTTACAGAGAACAGACATTTAATCTGCAACAATATTTCTGATCCCATCCAAATTATCCCAGCTGAAATCAGGACATGAGTATACTTCTTTGTTATTTTTTTTCATTCCTTAGATGTTACAAGTTTAGTATCCTGGAAAGTAAAGAAGGTAAGGAAAATAATATTTTTAGTCATTATTATGTTTACTATGTTCAAAAGTAGAGCTCAGAACATCCTTTCCCTAAAAGAAATCAGAAAATAAATAGGTAAAATAAATGAAATAATTTAATTTGCTAGTTTATGTGTGATGTTTAATAGGTAGATTAACACATCTGAAAAATGCAGATATATAAATATGTGGGTGAATGAACATACATCTTGTCAATCTCAAAAAAAACCCCAGCTGTATATATTTCTATTCAGTCATTTATTTCAGAATGGCATGGCAGCTTTAACTAGAAAAGCATTTCAGAAACAGGTCAGCTTATTATTTAAGTTCTTCTTATTTCAGTAATTATGAAGGCAAAGTTAAAATGTTATTGATTTACAAACTGAAACTCTAATTTGAATGGGTCAGAGTTCTGCCATGTTGCAGCTAGGACTTCTGGGGAAAAAGAAAAAAAAAAAACCAAAACAAAACCAAAGCTTTTATTTGTATTGTGAATTTGTCATAGGAGAAACAAAAAGTAGACTCTTGAAAATTACAGTATATACCATTGTAAAAAAAGTTAGCCAAGAAAAATTAGCTCCTCTAATATCACACAACAAAATAGTATCACTCACAAAATAGTACTCTTCTGAAAGAAGTAGTTTTAAGGATACATATTCAGACAGAGAAGAAATTATATTTCAGTGACACCTGAAACAGAAATTTAGATAAAGGCTATTTCCATTAAGCAGTATTCAAAGACATTTAAAAAAAAAAAAAAAAAACTCCTGGCTACTAGATTCTAATCTAAGTACATTGTAGAGAAAAACTGCTCAGGATAGGGAACTGAATTACAGAGTGAAGGCATATTTTACAGGCTGTCAAACACATCAGAAGCAAAATTTTGATCTCAATGGATTGAGGATGCCCACAAAATATCCATATATTCAAAGTAACTTCTAGACTCCTGTTATATAGTACAAAGGAGCACTCATTACAAAGTAAATGTCTGATCAGATGAATTTGACACGTAGTGAGTTTTCACTTAAGTAATGAAAAAAAAAGGAGCATAAATTACTAGTTCAGATGATATTGTCACTGCTGCTGATACCTGACAGGAGATGTATTCCTGACAGTCTATTGCTTTATTTGTTGGACAATACTGTGTCTAGTAATAATAAATCACAAGCATATAAAAGAAAATTAATATATAGATACTGATAGACAAAACCAATTTTGATCAGTCCTCATTTTGTTTGCAACAACAGAGAAATTCATGTCTGGTATTTACCTGAGGTAGGAAAAAAAAAAAGACATATTTTATCCTGTAAGTCTTGATCTGAACTTCCTTCTCTTTTAACAGAGTTAAGTGGTTTCAAATGTATTTTTTATATTGTTTCATTTCTAACCAGTAATATAAAAATCCTGACTGTAAGTGACTTAATGAAGCAATCTGCTGATTCTGAAGATACACACATCAAGAAGTTTTTGTTCACACTTGTGATTTGATCTTTTCTTGAAAAGATTTTTAAAATTTGATAGACACATCTACTGAGTTTCTTTTGCTGTGCCTGTCATGATGCTATTATCGGTCAAGTCACCAATTCAGATCTATTGTAAATGCCAGCATACATTTCTGAGATGATGTGACAGAGGGTGTTCAAAATAAGGAAGGCAAAGTACCAATAATAGAAGAAATATGTTTTTTCCTATATTCCATAGATTTGATGTTCATCTTCACTTCCTCATATGACAGGATACATTTTTGTTCACTAAAAATGTGGGGTTTGCCACTAAGAAGAAGCTTTATAGAGTTCTGCCAGTTTTTCACCAAAAATTTAAAGTTAACTCCTGTTTTTGAAAATAATGTTTTGAAGTATCTGTCAAAGCTTCAGAGTCATTCTCTTCAAAAAAGTATCTTCATAAAAAAAATTTTTTTCAATAATTTTCATGTTTCAAAAGAGCTCAAAAACTCTTGAAGGAATTTTTTTTTTCTTCATTACAAAAAAAAAAAAGATTCTTCCTCATTTGACATTTCTTTTCTAAACACAATAGCTAGTGATTTTGATCATGCAGTAAAATGCTACGACAAGGCTATTCCTTTGTGAACTTTTTTCATTGCAGCCTAGAATACCAATTAATTCATGAATATTTAGTTGTGGTCACTGCCAAAAAAATCTTAGAACATTAAGTATAAAATGAACAATGGTTTTATCTATATAAAAATGTGGATAACATTTGTTTCCATTTTCACACTTCCATGAAAGCATAAGTAAATATAATTCTGCTACTTTGAGTTTTGATATCATTTCAGTCTGTAATCAGAATATTATAAATTATTTTTCTTAAGATAAGTCAATATTCTAGATCAAAATTTTGGAAAGTGACTTTGACATGAATTTCAGTGGGATTTTAAGCATCAAATGGGAATTAGCGATATACATACTTCTCTGTTTTATTCTACATAAAGCACTAAGCAAAACCACCTTAAAGTTCCATATCTTCTCATGAAAATTCAATGGGATTTAGGCTTTTGGCAGATATTAAAAGAATAGTTGCAAGTATTACAAAGTTAATGTAATTTCAGTTCCCAATTCTTTGGAATTCGCAGCATTTAATAAGGCACTGAAGATGAGATTCTGTCTCACTTACACACCTCACTTTCTGCCTTATGGCAAAAATAGTGCTAGTCTTCTAGTGTCCATAATTTAAATCCTTTGAAGTATTCCAGTGTGAAATCTGACTCCCTGAAATTTATACACTTCTATCAGGAAGGCTTCTATATTAAGAGAAGAGAAGTATAGGCTCTTACTTCACTCAGAACCTTGAACTGAGGCAAACTGGAACACAGTTCACTTGTTTGTGATGGATTGGATGGGAAATCATTAAACTCCTATCTCAAGATGTGCCACAATGCACTGATTATTGAGAGGTCTTGTGAGGCATTACAAAAAATGAAAATTGAGTTTGTGTCCAACTTTTAAACCCTTTTTATTAAAGTTATAGTCATTTTCGTTTGTCAATGAGGATTCAAAACATGGAAATGTTCCCAGGACTCCAGACAAATCCTGTACAATAAACAAATAAATAATGGAGAAGAATACACATGAATCCATTTTCCCATAAACACTCTCATTGCAGCACTACAGTCAGATTCCTAATAAATGTTAAGCATTCAAAACCAAAAGCAGAATTTAGAAAACTGATTCCCCATTTCTTTTGCATGGACTGTCCACTTATCTGTGTGAAGTATAAAATCCATCATTTGGTCCTAGATTTATTCTGTCTAGCTGTAAGATTTACCCTAAGCATTTTCTGTAGTCTATGGGGAGAGACAGAAATGCACATAGGATCATTCAGTCCACCTACAATCTGAATGATATTTCAGATGTGCCTATTTTACATGAATGATTGAAAAATGAATTTAAGGAGATATGGATGGGAATGTTGGCTTTTGATTTTATTATATGTAAACAGTACAAAACCTAAACCCAAACATTTCTTTGCACAGGATGGAGTATTTTTTATGGAAACAGGAATTCTTTCTCATCTTGATAAAAAATTACAATTTAGAACAATGATTTTAAGACTAATTACGCTTTCTGAATACAACACAAAGCAATAGTTTACAAAGCAAAAAAGAAATATTCACATACCTCTGAGGTCTTAAATTAATATAGACTTTCCTACTTCATAGCTTAAATCTGAATATGTTTCCAGGATATTTAATTCCCCAAGGCTTCAAAATTCAGTGGAAAGGCTTTGTCTCTTTTTCATGACCGCCAATTCAGCAGGTGATACTCAACTGATGTCCTGAAGTCTTGAGATTGGATAACCATGTCAGTTAGGGAGAGTCTCACCAGTTAAAAGGCCATCAGTTGAGGTGGCTTTTATGTTTAGGTCCTTGAGGATGTGTATTTAAATTTAATTATTTCTTCACATAAACACGCACACAGTTTAATTGCTGTCCATACTTCTTCCAAATGCTGTGGTACAGCTATAGAGAGGGGCTTACCTTCAGTCACCATTTTAGAAACAGTATCAAGTATATTTTTGATATTGATAATATGGTTTTTTTTTTTCATAATCCTGGAAATGTTATGGTACATTCATACATAAATTTCTGTACATTGTCCTACAAATGGTGAGGAGAGGGCTGACAGCCAAAAGGAAGGGTTTTTGTTTGGTTTTTTTTTTGTTTGTTTTGTTTCGGTTTTTAAATATATTCTAGACATTCAGTCATTTGTAACTGTGTTCTATTTTGTTTCATGAAGAGCTTCTGTCTGCTTTATTTATACTATTTAGACTAAGAGATCTAATTTCATTTAAATTTACAGTTATTCAGAGCAAAGTGCTTCAAATATCTCCAAGATAATTTAATGACAAAATTTGTAAAACAACTAAAAGCATCTAAAACCACATTAGAAAAAAAAAAAGGGTTTTGGTTTGGGATTGTTTTGGAAAAGTAAAATCATGAGGCATTTCTCATTATGATCTTAACCTAAATGAATGCACTATCGCTTTGCTTAGAATAGGGAGAAATGCCTCCATTTCTAATAAAATCTGTGTAATGAACTCAGTCAGTCAATTAGGTGTTGGAAATCCAACCACTACAGGATTAAAATAAGAGCAATGTTTCTCCATATGTGTTACAGGAAATAGTATATTTCAATCTCTCCCCATTCTCCTCCCTTTTTTCCTTTTTTTTTTTTTTTTTTTTTTTTCACAAAATGGTTTGGTGCTGTTATAAGGTTGTAAGTGTTTGGTCCTATTATAAGAAACTCCACTCTTCAGAAATAATGGTTTGGCACAGAAATGCCATGCCAGGTATAGCTTTGGGAAATTATGTCTTTCCTGGATATAGCAATAGTTTTTAGTGAAGCTGCTATTGATAAGAATCAACACTAATTATGTCTTTCAAAATTATAAGTAAAAGGTCTTGACCAGATGAAAGGTTACAATAAATTCTGACCTTCTTTTCCCAAGACCAACTGCTGGCAGTCAGAGCAATGTGCTCACTGTGCTGCGTTTATCTTGATACTGATATGTGTCGGTCAATATTTTTACACTTTTTTTTTACAGTCTCTGTGGCTTTCCATTATCCTCTTCCCAAGTCTTCCATTGAATGTTATAATGATAGCCATTGTATTAGAAATCATAGAAAACTGAATTGATATAATGCAAAGTTTAAGAGGAAATGTCAAACGATCAGGTTTGCTAAACTCATCAACAGTGTAATCTATTTGCTTAGGCATATGCTTTGTCTCATAAGTATTGTATTTCACTAGAAAAGAACTCTTAACCAACATGACTTTGAACTATCTGAACCATCACTCACACTGGCTTTTCCCTTCCCTTCCCTTCCCTTCCCTTCCCTTCCCTTCCCTTCCCTTCCCTTCCCTTCCCTTCCCTTCCCTTCCCTTCCCTTCCCTTCCCTTCCCTTCCCTTCCCTTCCCTTCCCTTCCCTTCCCTTCCCTTCCCTTCCCTTCCCGCACCTTCCCGCACCTTCCCGCACCTTCCCTTCCCGCACCTTCCCTTCCCGCACCTTCCCTTCCCTTCCCACACCTTCCCACACCTTCCCTTCCCGTCCCTTCCCTTCCTGCACCTTCCCTTCCCACACCTTCCCTTCCCTTCCCACACCTTCCCTTCCCTTCCCACACCTTCCCTTCCCTTCCCGCACCTTCCCTTCCCGCACCTTCCCTTCCCTTCCTGCACCTTCCCTTCCCTTCCCTTCCCTTCCCGCACCTTCCCTTCCCTTCCCGCACCTTCCTGCACCTTCCCTTCCCACATCTTCCCTTCCCACACCTTCCTGCACCCCTTCCCTTCCTGCACCTTCCCACAACTTCCTGCACCTTCCCTTCCCGCACCTTCCCTTCCCGCACCTTCCCTTCCCTATTTTTTCCTCCTTTTTATCTTTTTTTTTTTTAATTTTGTCCCCACCTTCCTTTTTTTTTTTTTTTTTTTTTTTTTCCACACTGAAGTAACTCCACTAAAATGCATGGAAGAATTCATTATGTATAGAGAGGGAACAGAAGAATCAGGATCTTTGCTTTTAAGAAAACTTATGCTTATTTACAATCCTTTATAGTAGCTTCATGTAATTTATTATTTTTGGTTGTTGTGATAAAAAATTACAAAGTATTACCCATAAAAGCATCAAAACCCTCACATCATTCAAGTTACACGCATAAATTAAATATTTAGTTCTTTCAGCTTTTGTTATTTTGTAACTGGCACACTTAGAGATTTTTTTCAGTGCCTCCCAGCAAAATTTGCATTGGTAAGATTTTAATTTACTTATGAAACTTTCCATTCTTTTATATGCCACACAATTCTTCCACCCTGGCAATGAAACAGCACTCGTAGTGAGCTTGAAAAGCTCTTTCAGATGATTGATGAAGTATAGATATTAATGTGAATCTGCTCTTTTTGCAAAGTGATACAAGATATTTAAGAATTGTCTATTCAGAAGCAATGATTTGCAACACTGTGTCAGCTAAGGAAAATGTCAGAAAAAGCCCCAAGTGTGTTTCACAAAAAGTGGCTAGTGCCAGTGGTTTGTGCATAACTATGTAAAGAGCAAACAATTGGTATTTAAGATCCAGGAGGAAAAATAATAGTATAAATTTTTCCTTTATTGAAGTTCACCTTAAACCCAGCCATTACTTATCATTAGGTTTATTTCTTCCAGATGATTCTTACAATTTTAACAAACCCTTTACTAAAAAAAAATCCACAGAAATTTTTGTTTGTATACACACCTAAAAATGTTCTATGTTGAAACTATGCTAATGAGGTAATATTGCTCTCATATAGTGCATGAACTAATTATAATCTTGTCCCCATATACTAAAACTTTATGTTTTCTGAAAAAGGCTACAGCTTGAAAGCTGAACATTAAGTACAGTATGTGTTTTTATTTATTTTGAAACAGAAGACTATCCATCCAAATGTAGGCTGTCATTAATAATTTTAAGGATCCAATATATTGTATAGTCAGATATACTATGCAATGCTTTTCATTGATAGAAAGTGGATGTGAAACAGAGGCAACCATGATCCTATTTATGTAGCTCTCTATATCAATTTTACATTGGTGTTAAAAACTACCTAAGGTTTCAAGGAAAAGGAAATATGGTCTATAATTATTTAAAAATTTGTGATGTCAAATAATCTTCTAAGTAAGTAATATGATGCTCATGCATATATGGAGTGTATACTTTAGCTGATAAACCAGTTTTCAGGCTCTGTGAGATTAATTCACAGACAATGGAGGTAGAGTCCTCCATATACACCATAATGGTATTTCTGTGATGCTAAAAAACAAGAGGGGAAAAAAAATCTACGTAATAAAAGGTTAAGCTTCATTCTGTTTTTGTCAAATGTATGCCTGTTAGAATCATTACTGAGAAATGTTTTCCATCCTAAAAAAAAATGTCTTGACTCCAGTTTAAATGAAACTACACGGTAAAGCTTTTCAAGAGCAATAATATTGTAAATCTATTCAAAATTTTACTGCTTCCAATAAAAACTAAGTTAAATAAACCTTGTTATTTCTGAAACTATATTTTAATAAAAGTAATTAATATAATTAACATTGAATTGTCTTACTGGATTTTCCTACTTTGTTGACCCATAATACTAATATTATACAAGTCAACTTGGGATTAGTTTTTATACCTTCAAAATACTAGTATTACAGATTCAGAAATTCAGTTCAGATTTCAGTATTACAAATTACACTTACTGCTCAGAGAAAATGTATGGAAAAAGGATTTGCAATTAAATAGGAAATTCAAGGAAAATATAGCTTAAAAAAGATGAAAATATGAAGAGCTTGGGAATATAGTTTGTCAGATTGTGAATTTCGTCTTGTTTCAGAGGCTGTACATTTTGTTGTGACCTTCATTTGCTATTTCTACATCATGCTAAAATTACCTTTGGGCTTTGATATAACAATTTTGTAGCATAAGTTTGGCACCAAATAAAAAGACCGAGAAAAGGTGATGGAACAATCAAGAGTCATTAATGATGAATGACTCATCCTTCTGAATCTATGGGTTTTTGACTGGGGTGTTGACTTTGAATGATACTCTGTATAAAAGTCAGGGAATGTAGTGGAGCCTTTGATTTCCCTAGTGGAAACATTTAGGGATATTGCTTTCTAAACAACGGATGGATCACTACGACATGGAGGGAAAACAGATCAAGATTCTGAAGAGCAATCAGCTCCATTAATGATTTCATTTCTTTTTTTTCTTGCACCTGCAACTCTCCAGCACCATATAAGGTGAAAGCACCAGAGATTAAGAAATGCTTTTACAAGTCTGCTCTCACTGTTTTTCTAATAATTGCACACAAAGGTTTTAACTAGAACTGGAATCTCTGGGAAAAATGTCTGAGCAGTGGAAGTCTCAGGAGGGATGTGAGACTTCTCTTGAGCTTTAAGATTGTTAAGACTTGAGAAGGGTAGACCTTCTGACTAAGGAAATCTCTAATGGGAAAGCAAAAGCTTACTAATAAATGTATACAATATGTGTACAGGCTCTCAGGAGGCTGACATCCATCAAGAAAACACTACTCAGTAAGGTCAGAAGTATAGCAATACAGGTTAATCTAATATTTAGGAGATCTAGTTCTGTCCCTGAGACAAATACATTTTTGTTTAGATTTCACTTTTTGATTTTTTTTTCTTTTGAACCAGTCTTGAGAAGTTATGCTTTAAATTATTGTAAAAAAAAATATAAAAGGAAAAAGGGAAAAAAAAAAAAAAGATGTTATCCTAAAATCCTGGCCTTCCATAGTGTAATAAGTAGACTTGTATTTTCCAAAGAAAAAATTAACAAAGAAATATAATGAAGCTACATACATGATTAAAAAGTGGTTAACAATTTTTTGAGAATCTATAATTTTTTTGAGAATCTATAATTATGCTAATTGTGTATTTTTCCAATTTCTGTGTACCCTCGGGAGATAATGTTCTCAACTCTACTATGAGAACAGCACAAAGTTACTGTGATTACTCATCTAATTTAGCTCCTTCTAGGAACAGGGAGAGGTTTTCTTCTCCCCTACCACTAAAGATCTTTATTCAATAATTTGCCTGAGATCACTTGGCACTATAGTCTGCAGATTATGTATGAAACTAGGGTGTTAGATCTGCACTTGTTTATTTTGTGTACGTGGTTTTAAAGACTACTTTCAACACAAGTGTTAGCAAGAAATTAGATTTCCCTTGTCATCTCTTTCCCACCTTGAAGGTAGATTCAGATCACTTTAAAACTCTTCACAATTTTGAAGAAAATGTGAGGCTGTGAAAATAATTCCTTTTTTTTTTTTTTTCTCAAGGATTGTACAGGTATGTGACATTTACACTAGAATAAATGTCACTGGATTAGTAGGTGGTAGTATGGATGCACTAGCTAAATAGTTTTTTCCTATGTCAGCATAGAATAGAATGATTTTTGCATTTACTCACACTTTCTGTATTACCTCAACAACACTTCATAAAAGAAAGTACAATATACAAAATTTTAACATTTTATCTACCTTTGTGGTCCATACAGTCTTGTATCTATCACACTGAAGTTTCTGTAAAAAGAGGAAGAGCACAGATCTGTTGACGTCAGAAGCATTTTTTTCCTATCTATTTTCATAGATCCATAGTTTTCTACATTTATATTCTTAATACACTTAAATTATATTTAATTGTATCATGAGAAAGCATAAGATTTGTTTCTTTTTCTATTGTGCAGAAGAGGTCTTACACTGATGTGAATATTATAGAACCTCCCACATTTAAAAAAATCCAGTTTCTGATTCAACTTGTTTCTTTTTAGGCAACATCTAAAATACACTGTATAAAAGCATAGAAACAAGAACTGTAGTGCTAGGACACTTTAGCTTAGAAGTGATAAATATTCTGTAGATAACAGAGAGAATTACAGGAAGATAGGCATCTGAATTTTATATGCGTCTGAAGCCTTTCTCCATTTCAAAAGCTTCATAGAGAACATAACAACTCCAAAAATACAGGATGTAGTACTTCTGAAGATATTTTCACAGTCAAATTTAAAAACAATTCAAAGGTGGCTAAAAACAGAGTTGCTCCATCTCCTGCTTGTCATTCAGAAAGCTGTTAAATGAGTGATAAGAATGTCACTAGGTCTTGCCTCAAGATAATACTGAAAAGTATACCTGAGTGCAGTAAGTACTTTTTCAGTCATTGTATTACCAAAGTATAAATCAAGAATTAATTACAACAAAAACCAAGATTTATAAAACATTTTTTCAATAGTTTTTTATTATTATTATTATTTTTTAAAAAAAGCTTTTTGGTGGTAAAATACATAATATTGGATATTCTAAAGAAAGCATGCCAATCATCAAAATAAATTATCAGCTGTTACTGACACTTTGAACTGGGATGAAATTAAGTTTATTTACTCATGTTACCAACTTTATTTTGCTTTATGGGTAAAAATAGCTGCTGGAGCCTCATATACGCGTATGATGTAGCATATTGAAAAGGCTTTGGAAATCTCAGGACATTAGAATTTATGCTGTGAAAAGAAGTAAGCATCTTGTGGCATTAGGCATATCAAATTAACTAGGAAGTTGCCAGTCCTGTCACACTGGAAATTAAAAGGCTATATTAGATGCTTATGACACAGGTCTGGAAAAAAAAAAACAAACAAAAAACAAAACAAAACAAAAAAAAACCCCAGTACTTTAGAGAATGCATTTATATTAAAAAAAATTAAACTAAATAATGACAATGAACCTTCAACACAGTCACTAAGACACAAAACACAATCTTATGAAAAAAAGTAGTAGGAGGACCTAGATGGATGTCTTTACTCAGATGAAGATTTTGATACTCATGAAAGAAACTGACAGTTTATGTGAATAACAACAGGATAATATTATAAAATGCAAGAGCTAAATGACATTCACTTAAGTGAAATACCTCGGCTTCAATAAATATGAATGACCAAGTTGTTTACTCCCTCAGGAGTACATGACCTCTTCAATATCACATAAACTTACAAATTCATTGTGACCCTGTAAAGAATACTTAATATTTATAACATTTTTAAAAATTATTTTCTATATATACAGACATCCTTCCATGGTATGAAAAGACTATTATGTCTTTGTAGGTTTTATTTTTATTTTCTCCATATGACAATACATAGCTGACTTCATAATCATAGAATCATAAATACATAGAATAGTTTTGGTTGGAGGGATCCTTTAAAGGTCATCCAGTCCAACCTCCTGCAAGGAGTTTCAACTAGATCAAATTCCTCAGAGCTAACACGACCTCGTATAAGAAAGGGCAGAACAAATGGGACAAACAATAAATGATTTGCTGGAATTCCAGCCTAAATAGACAATAAATAATATTTTTAAAGTTTATTCCAGACATCTTTTTTTTTTTAATCTAAAAATCTGATGACTGTAAATATTGCTAGGTTTTATTTCCACAGCCTCCATTCTAAGAGCACATAGTAGCTTTATATACTTGGCTTAAGTTAAGTCATAGAAGAGATGTACAATATGAAATCAATGTTGTACCAACAGCATATCATTCATGCATAAAATATACTTGCTACAGAAAAATCCTGCCTGAAGTCAGGCACTGAACAGCACTGAAAATTGTTACTATTTAAAGACAAAGATACAGTCATACTTCCCTTCCTCCACACTCCTTAAGCCATCCTTAAACTCCTCAAAGTGCTGGAATGACAGAAAGCATTATCTAATATGCTTTTAAAAGTGTATAAAGTAATTTGGCAAAGACTGGAGGCTCTAATAAAGTAGATAATCATTATCCATTTCCTTGATGTGAATCATAAACACTAAGGAATAGTATGGTATGACAATGAGTAGATTATTACTTACAGTTGTTAAGACCCAGGGCTGTAGCAGGTTCATGATTCCCTCAAACTAAATTAAGGTGAAATGACATCAAATGATCTATTTAACACTTTATTTAACATTAATGAGGAACGAATTAACTTTGAAAACTTGGAAAGCATAAAGTGGCTGATAGCCAGGGCTCTTATCAGAACATTTATGAGAAGAAAAAGGAGAAAATGGAAAAGAGAGAGAGAGAAAGAGAGAGAGAAAGAGATACCACCACCCTTGCATCCAGGGGTGACTGTAATAGATGAGCTCAAAGATCCTCAGCAGGCTGGAGCATGGGTCCCTGAGGCAGCGTCTTTTATAATCTAATCCCTGCCTCCAGTTATGCCCCTTGAAGAAGAGTTGTATGGTTCTGGTTCCAGAGAGGTCTGAGTCTTCTGCGAGGGGCTAAGCAGGTACAAAATGTGAGGGGTAGTCCTAAGCCCCTTCCTCAGATAACCGCTGTGTGACCCCCTGGCCATAGATGGCAGGTAACAGGGCCCTGTAAAGTTGCACATCCCCCAATACACCCTCCACCTGCTGTGTTACCTGACTTTTACCATCCTTATGCAAACCTGCACCCTGCCTCACAACAATATTTGAGACATCAACACACATTAACTCTTTCAGTCCTTCACAACAGTCTGTGTCAGTGCAATTCTGTTCAGCCATTGTAAAGCCCAATTCAATGGCTATTTCTTTGCTAGCAATATATTGGTCAAATGTTCACCAAAACCAAATCAAACCAAAACTAGTGAATATGAGCTGTATTCAATTTCATCAGTTTTTCAGCTTGATGGATATAAATCTGTCTCACATTTTGAGCTAATTCATCACTGAAAGAAGGCATTTTGCACTTGTGCTTTCTGTTTCCCAATTTAATGTAATAATAACATTTCATCAATTAATGTGTAGTATTGTAGCACAATAAATATGGTTTTCCTTGCAGTTCGTTGTAAAAAGCCTAACAATAAAACAAAAATTTTAAGTGTTTATATCCTAACCACGAGTCTTGTTTGTACTGCTAAGTCTTTAATTTACCGGAACTTTTTTTGAACTTGCTGGAAGTTAATTTTCTTAAGTGCGTTATCTAATGATTAGCTATACCACAGGCAGTAAATCTTAGACTTACTAAGGCCAGGGAAAAATATCAGTAAGCAAAAAAACTTGTAATGTAGTATGGAACTGCTGAGAGATGGGAGAGAAGCTGCCAAATGATAAAAGAACAACCCCATGTGAACTCAAAACTGAAGAAAACTGGAAGAGGAAGACACTGATACCATCAACATAAACATTTTCTTGCCAGGAGCTTGGGGTGTTAACATGCAGCCATGAAGGCTTCTCTCCTTCCTTCTGCTTAAGAAAGACTGCTCAGGGATTCTTCAACAACTCGAAAAACAAAAAAGAAAGTCAGAAAAATTGAGTAGCATGAAGATAGCACAGCATGTATATTACAATTTTAATTGCAGTCTTAATTCCCTCTTATTTTTTACAATTTATTTTAATGCAGGATTATGGATTTCTGATGTGTAACATTAATTTTAAATGAACTAGCTGTAGTTTTTTGCTATGATTGGATTAGCAATAAATTATTGAATCCATAAGTTGTGTTGTCTTTTTTTGCCCATAACAAAATTTGGAACATAACAAGTTGAGAATTAAGTATAACTTGATTCTAAGGTAGTATTTGAGAAGAATTTTGTGTGTGTGCGCGCGCGTGCACATGCACGCGCTATTATTCATTAACAATCTCAAAATACATTAACTGTGCAATATGGTTAGGCTGAAACAATCAGCTAGAAACAGAGTCCTACATCTTCTGCTGAGCCTCTCCTAATCAAAACCAAAGGGAGGAAGCAGTGATAAAAACAGTATCATTTGATTCAGTACTGTCTCATTTAAATTCCTGGACTCTTCTGTGAAGCCTTTAAGATGGTTTAATGGAGACAGAAAACATGGATGCTCTGAAAAGGTTCAAATCATAGTGGAAAAAAACAAACTATGTGAAGACAAGGGTGGAGCTCAATCTTCCTGGTATTCTACATTATTTAGGAGTTCTTATAAAAATCTGTTTGTAACTCAGGATTTCAGGAAGTCACAGATATATAACTGGGTAGATTCTGTAGCTTAGTTAGCTGTCAGGGTTTTTCTTCTCTTTTTGTTTGAATCCTCATAATTTATATAATTATAATTAAATTTCTTTCCTCAGAAAATGCCCAGGAAAGAAGACTTCCAAATTGTTTGCTAATTAAAAAACCCAAAATCTATAAAAGTTTCTTCTGAGATGATTCCACATGTTACTCAGATGGTTTTGATTTTTCTTGTAGTTTTAATTTACTGAAATATGTGAATTCAGAATGATTATCCTATTAGTCTTGTAAAAAAAAATCCCATCTTTGTTGTTTCTGAAATCACTGACTGTGAAAAGGCCAAGAAATGCAAGTATTGAAATAAATGTCTGACCATGGCAAGTGATACCTAATACAAAAATATCTTTATTGATGATATACTCATCCTTTCTAATTCCCAGCAGGCATTTGAAAAATGTAAGTGGCATAGGAATACAACAGTCATATTAATTTTGTATGGAGTGGCTCAGCACGAATCTTACTCCCCATGCAGGTTCTAGGTATTCTTATAATCCATCAACCAGTGCAGCAAGAGAATTCTCCTAAGTTTATTTTCATATTAAAGTGTGTTTTAACTAAAAAAAAAATTACAGTACATTGTTAGTAAATTGTCTTCCATGGTTTTTTTCCCTATTTTATATCTGGTTTTTTTTTTTCCTATATTTCTATGGGAATATCTCTGTATCTCAAAATGAATAAAATGTAAACATTAAAGGCATAATTTTGCAATATAGCTGCTGACTTGCAATTTACTTTTTTCATTATTTCTTTCCATTTATAGCATATTTAATTATGAAACTTTTCCATAAGATAACAGTAAGAGAATTCACAGTTCCATGCTTGAAAAAAATATGGAGAAATCACCCTTTTCTTAAAGTGTATGTTTTCACCACTGTAGCTTAAAAAGAATCTATACATACAATCTGTGACAGTCACTCATTAAAATGTCAACTAATATTTAAAGCATCAGAAATTCCATTACCTATCTAAAAATTTGTTTTACAGAGAAGTAAAAAAAAAAAAGTTACAGTTTTAGTTAATATATCTCCTGAATTAAAGTATCTTTTGTTACATCTAAGACCATATAACTTTTATAAGCTAAGAGTTCATATATTAAAGTCAAATGGAGAGTCAAATCTTTCAAAGCATAACTGTAAAAAGTTAACAATACTGATTTTATTACATATAACAGAAATAATGTTTAGTTTCTTCCATAACTACACTTGGAAGATGAGTGGCTGGTCCCATTTCACTTCCTATATTATGACTAGCAAACTGTTAGGGAAATAGGGTGTCAGGGCTTTAAATCTCCAGTTCCAAGCTGAAGACCAAGGTGATACCATCTCTTGAGAACAAAGTGTCCGTTCAAGTTTTATATACATTTGTATGAGCATCATAGAAAGATGAGATCTATTATTCCTTTTCCATAGTGCTGGAAATGTGTCATTGCACAGAAAGTAATTCAAGACTCATTGGGATGGGAGAGTACACTATAAAAAAAAAAAGATACTGTGCAGTCAAGGAATGAGAGAGGGAAAGAGTACCAGGTTCTGGTTTCTGTTTTAATCATTGAGCATGATACATAAACAGTGCTGTGTATTGGATCCTGTTTATACTTCTAAAGAAAGTCATGTTCCTGTTGCTTCTTTTTTTTCCTTCAGAGGTAAAATTTTTACATGTTTTTCACTAGAGTAGCCCAAAGATATTAATAACATAGGGATGGGCAGAGGAATCTGGCCTTAGATAGCCTAATCTCTGGCTAGATGATTCACAGTTTTTGGAAGTTGTAGACAGAATCACAGAATACTGGAGGTAGGAAGGGATCTCAGGAGATCGTCCAGTCCAACAACCCTGTTCAAGTAGGGTCAGCTCGAGTAAGTTACCCAGGACCACACCTAGTGAGGTTTTAGGTTTCTCCAAAGATGGAGACTATAAAACCTCTTTTAATTTGAATACTTGTTCCAGTATTCAACCATCCTCACAGTGAAAGTGTTCTCTCAAGTTCAGTCAGAACTTCCTTTGTTTCAGTTTTTCTCATTGTTTCTTGTCCTGTCACAAGGCACCACTGAGAAGAGCCTAGCTCCCTCTTCTTCACACTTCCCATTTGATATTTATAAAGACTGATAAGATGCCCCCTAAGCCTTCTCTTCTCCAGGCTGAGAAATTCCCCATTCTCTCAGTATGACAGCCACTCTTCCCAGTTTTATATCATCTCCAAATTTTCTGAGGGTAGACTTGGTCCCATAATCCAGACTGTTAATTAAGATATTAAACAGTATTGCCCTCATTACTGATTCCCAGGGTGCACCAGTGGTGCCTGGCTTCCAACTGGATTTTGGGCTGCTAGTCAAAATACTCTGAGCCTAGCACCTCAGTGAGGTTTTAGCCTACCTCACTATCCATTTATCTATTTTATACTTCATTGGTTTGCCTATGAGATGCTCTGGGAGACAGTGTCACAAGTCTTGCTAAAGCCAAGATAAACAACATCCACCATCGTTCCCTTACCACCAAAGCAGTCATCTCATCACAGAAGGCTATAAGGTTGCTTAAGCTCCATTTACCCTTCATAAATCCACACTGACTACTACCAATCACCTTCTTGTCCTTCACATATTTTGGAACAGTTTTCAAGATTATTTGCTCCATAATTGTACCACAACTGAGGTGTGGTTGACCAGCCTTGTAGTTCCCTGGATGATTCTTCTTCTCACTGTTCTCGAAAGTAGGAGAGGCACATGCCTTTTTCCAGTCTTCAGGAACTTCCCTGAATTATGATGACATTTCCAAAGACAGAGAATATACTTGCAATTACATTGGCTAGCTCCCTCAGCACTCGTGCATCCCATAATTTGTCATGGTCCTGCTCATGTTCAGTTTGCGCAAGATCTCTAACCTGATCCTCTTCCACCAAGATGTTTCCCAGTGATTTCAAAGGCCTAGAATTCCTGAAGGCTGGTTGTATCACTAAAGACTAAGACAAAAAAAAAAAAAACACTAAGCACCTTGGTCTTCCACGTCCTTTGTCACTACGTTTCCTGCCCCATTCTTCTGCTGGTCCACATACTCCTTACTTCCTTTTGCTGATAATATAGCTGTAGAAGCCCTTATTGTTGTCCTTCATGTTCCTTGCCTGATTCAACTCCAGATGACGTTCAACTTTCCTAACCTTTGATAGGGTCAGACAGGGTGCCTGTATTCCTCTCAGGTTACTTGTCTTCCACCTCTTTCGTGCTGCCTTTTTATGTTTGAGTTTTCTCAAAAAAAAAAAAAATATCCCCTTTCATCCACACAGGTCTCCTGTCAGTTTTGGTTAATTTCCTTTCTTGTTGGGATGGATCATTTTTGTGCTTGGAGTAGGTAGTCTTTGAATATCAACCACGTCTCTTGGTCCCTTCTCTCTGGGGTTCACATCTGTCATCCTGTTTTTTGCCCCAATCCGTCTTTACAGGATCCTCAACTCCATCATCTCACAGTCACTGCAACCAAGGCTATCCCCAGCCTTCATGTCTCCGAACAGTTCATTCTTGTTTGTAAATATTAGGTTGAACACACTCTTTGCCTTCATCAGCTCCTCAATCACTTGTATCACAAAGTTGTCATCAATGCTCTGCAGAAACATCCTGAATTGCTTGTCCCCTGCTGCGTTGTTGCTCCAGAAGATACTGGGGTGGTTTAAGTCCTCCATGAGAACCAGAGTGTGCAAACATAAGGCTTCTTCTATTTGTCTGAAGAAGGTGTCATCTACTACTCCTTCCTGATGAGGCGATCAGTAGCAGAAATGCACAATATCACCCATGTCAGTGTGCCTGCTAATCCTGACCCCTTTGACATGATTTGAATATCTGTAGAAATCTTTTTTTTGGTTTATGCTGTTATGAGAAAGGATATATTTGTGAGTGACTCTCCCATCAATTGTGTTTCCAAATAAAACATCAACCAGTACTTCATTTCCGAAGAGATGATGTAAGCTTATATGTGTAAGAAGAGATTTTGTGCTGTGAACTTCAGCTTCACACAAACTCAGAAGTGTGAGTAGCCATATAAATTAAAAAAAAAAGAAGAGGCAGAATTTAAGTTTTATTCTTCTTCCCAGACATTTTTTTTGTAATCTAGTTTCTAAAAGGCTTAGCATTCTCCCTATTCTAGTATCAGCTCCGTAACCTGTCCCTACCTAATATTATGAAAGTTTCATTGTTCTGCCTTGAGCTTATGAATTTCCTTTCCAGAGATGGAAATCTAAAAGCTAGACATAGCAATATTGGTATTCATTAATCTCAGATAATTTTCAAAATCTCAATTTGTGTTACCATCACTTTAAAAAGCAATACTGAAAAATACATCGCTACTTCAAAGATTCTGATTGTAGTAAAGATTAGAACCTAGGAAAAAAAAAGTCCTTTCTACTCTTCATCAGAGATATTGGATTTTATTTTCTCAAATGGAAATATTTTTACTGTGCAAGTGCAGAGGCAGATAAAGTATTTTTATTAGGAAATGAAAAAATTCTTGGCTCAAAAACTACATTTGTCACTTAACATTGAACATAACTTTACTGGAAGAAAAATCTCCATAATGGCTCAGATTTTAGAATTATAGACTTTTAATAACCAAACGAGAGACAATTAAACTTGATTTTTTCCTAATTTAAATTCTATGTACTGAATCAGGACACATTAGTACAAATGAAATCTGAAATACAGTTTTCATAGGCTAGTCACCTCACTTGTACATTATCTTAGATAATAATGTAAAACCAAACACTTGAAAGAATTCTACATACTTTCTCTACTGGTACTTTTCTTTTAAATATCAGATGTGAAGTAATGGAGACGTAGTTCTTCATGTTTGGGGGAGGTGTGTTTCTGTGCTGGTTTGTGTGTGGGTTTTTTTTTTTTAAATTAAAATATCATTTAAAAATATCTTCAAGTAAATTTGCTGAAGTAATAGTGGCATCAGGTCATTCTAATTTTTCAAACTCAATATTTGAAGGTTTAGCAAATTTCTTCAATGACTTGGTAGGAAAAAAAAAAGTAATATTCTTAATATTAAATATTCTACAGGATCTTACTGTTCAGTGCCTAAATTTTGATCTAGCCCTTATTATATGACAAATTGCAATTCTTATTTTTCTGAAATTCAAGTTCATCACTATTTTAAAATGATCCTGTCAAATTGCTACACAACCAGCTACTTCTGATCATTTTCATACAAACTTCATCTGATAAATATAGAAGCATATTTTATCTTCTCTGAAGTTTAGATTCAAATTTTCTATGGTAAATCCACTCAACCTGTCTGATTAATCAATTTATTCAATAAAGTCTTTTAACTAGCAAAAAGAGAGTAAGGTCTTAGAAATCTGAACTATGTCCTGACATATGTATTTACAGTTACCATACTGTGGGGACTGGGTTGGATGAGTTCTGGGAAGAAGACGGTTGGCAAGTAGTCCATTCACCTGTCCGTTCTAAAAAAGGACTTCCATGCTGTGGGCAGTGTGGAATTGCATCAGTGTGGGAGGTACTTCAAATGTCATTCAGTTTCAGTTTAGGACACTTAAATTACATTTACCTATGTCCATATCCATGCCTATGTCCATGTCCATCTCTCGCTCTCTGTCTCTTTCTCTCTCCAATCCTCCCCATATCACCTAGATGTTTTCCTATACTTAAAAGAGATGGAGCTAGGATGGCTGGTGGACCACAAAGGGTGGTTCTAAATGTGTTAAACCAGACAGTTAAGGCTCAATAAAACTGACTTCACATACACTATTGACACTGAGATGTCTTAGGGCATTCAAAATATCCACCTGGGACTAGCAAAAAATACCACCTCTAGTTGATCAGTGTTATTCTGGAACAGCAGCTGGATGTTAGGTGGGATGCCAAAGTTATCTCAAACAATGACAGTGTGTGGGAAACTGAAACAGAGCCCTCTCTGTATGATTTTTGTCTGAATTTGTTGGGTTTATATGTAAGATAAGTATCTCTAACATATATTGGAGTAGTAAGTTATAAGTAAAAACCTAAAAGAGGAATGCATTACACAAGTACATACAAACATATACACTCAATCTCTATCAAATAATAACAATGAACTTAAAAAGACTAATATACCTAAGTCAAAATTCAAAATAGTGCTCTTTAGTAAACAACAGATAACATACACAATATGCTTATTCTAGCTGTAGTAAAAATAAAAGACAATAATTTATTTTCTTTGCAGTATAAGTAAAAAAAAACTGCAGTTATTTTGTGACAAAAATAGAACCAATCAACAACTAAGGGAATAAAACAACAAAGTATATTTTGTCACTCTTTGTCTCCTCTGTATAGTTTGGCATATCAAATTTGTTAAAAAAAAAGTGTTATTTAACAAAGTGTCATTTCAAATTCAGTTTTAAAAAAATTGAAATATTTTCTTTCATTCAGCTTTTTTTCCTCTTCTTTAATATGTTAACTTTTTCTATAGCATTCATAGTTGTTTTATCAGTAACATAAATGGTTTTATTCCAAAATAGGACCTAAGTTTAATGTCTGGATTAATCATTCTAATGCTTCTTCCTAGTTTATTTCCTTGAAAAAAAAATAATGATAATAAAGTAGTTTTGTAATTTACACATTAAGATCTATATTTCAACATAGCATTTCTACAGATGAATCATCATTACTTGTTCATTTAGTTAAAAGAGTATCTCAAACATGATACGGCATTTAATTTTTCTGTTTCCTGATTTCCTGCATATTTGGCATCTTACTAAATAATTCTTCATTGGAGATTTAAATTTTCTTATTAAATCCATTTCTACTATTTCTTCAGTCGTTTCCAGTACAACCACACAGTCTGATGGTTTACATAGTTTTTTAAAACAAATTTGTATTAATTTTGTCTGAATGAGTAATCACTATTGTTTACACAGATGCTCACCGTACTATATATTAATTTTCAATTATAAATTAGAGTGTTGATTGGAAGATCATATTTCTCTTCTACTTGTCAATTTACTTTATCTCCAGTGTCTTTCTTAGACATTTCTATTACCTTCATTTTGATTTTTTTTTTTTATTAAGGATAGCATAGGTTGAAAAGATCATATTTAATTCATACCAAATCACTGAATATTAGGGGTTGTTCTTTTTTCAATAACTTTCTCATTTGGCCTTTTTCTGCTATAAATAAATGTTGAGGCAAAGATGGAATGATATTCCAAATCTGATGGCACAGATCTTCTTACATCCATCAACCTTAAAGATTGTTTTTATAGAAGAATTGTTAGGTAAAAATATAATTTTAGCAATCCAAACCAGAACTAGAACTGGAGCTAAGAATTAAGCAGCATAGACAGTAAGGACTTCAGTACTTGAACTTGCTCCTTGATTTTCTTGTATATATCAGTAAAGATGCACACAGAATTCTGGAGACTTTGTTAAAAATAGGTAAGTATCAAAATAGGAAAGTTCCTGGTCAGGAAAACAGAATAAGACAGAGAGATCTAATTTTCAAAGACATTAAACAAGAAGGAGATTTATGTTTAGGTAGCTTATTTAATATTTGTTAGCCAGAAGATTTAAGCTCTCTTTATTTACAGAATTATCCTATCCTAGGTTATTATTTTTGTGTATAAACCAGACATATCTTTAGGGATTAAGAGCTACTGATGTCTTTTCTGATGAAAAAAAAATAAAGAGGAAAATAAATTTGTGGGACAGATTCACAACAGCTCTGTTTCAAGGTAAATCTAAATTGCGAGTCTTTTCACATATTTATGCTCACTTATCTGTATAATGAGAATTACTTTCATGTTTCTAACAAATATTAGGAACTTTACTGCTGAAAATGTACAAATACAAAATAAGGAGTGTATATTATTTCAGATTTTAGTGTTTAATCCAGACATTAATTGTCAGAACATACTAACTGATGTAAAGGGAGAGGGATTACAGGAACGGGATCAATCCTAAAAGGTAATGATATAGAGCTGAAATGAGTGTGACATTAGAAACATGAGGAAAAGAACTGATTTCTTCAGAGATCAAGCTGTTGCACAACATGTAAAAAAATAATATGAAAAAACCTATGAATTAATCTAACTACAGTAATAATGACATATGGTATAATAGAAGATATGAAGCCAAGAAAGGTATAGTCACAGAAATAAAAAAAAAAATCACTTACAGTAACTACTGTTTAAGAATTTTTCATCTTCTTCACCATTTTACATTATTCTTCACTATTTTTCATCTATAATTCTGCTAAAGGTGGTACCAGAGGGATGATTTAGAGTATAAATTAGTGACTTATTTTTACCCATTTCATCAACAGCTCAGTGGAAACCATCCTGTGTGCACAGAAGAAATCCTCTGTGCTTATAATTTTATTGTTATTTTTCAGATAAAGTTGTGTAATTATGTAGTTGTGTACACACATGTAGAATTTCCAGCGCACCATCAACACAAAGGCGAATAAATAATTGTGAAGTAATACTATTGAGACTTCTACATATAGAATTTTCACAGCTGTATAATGATGTTCTTACTGAAATAACTATTTCATGAGGCAAATAAAAAAATAAGCATAGAATCTTTAGAAATTGCCTAGAATTATTCTTTCAATTAAATACAAGTCATGTACCAAAATGGTATATCTGCTTGTAGAACAGAAATTATAGTTTGCCCTGTGTTCTGGTTTTGTTTAGTATTGGGGGTCCTAAGGTGGTAGCTTCTGTAGGAAACTGCTAGAAGTCTCTCCCCTTTGTTTAGTGGATTTGGCCGGGCCTAGGGCGGACCCACTGCTGGTAAAGGCTGAACCAATTGGTAGCAGAATGTCCCATGATAACACCTCTGTGATAAGGTATTTAAGAAGGGGAAAACAGGAAAAAAAAAAAGTAAAGAAGAGAAGAGGTGAAGCAGCTGAGCAGGGGCAGAGAGGGAGAGGTGCGAGCCTTGTGGGCCTTGCAGGCCTCACTCTCTGGCCTCCCGCCGGGCAGCCGACTGGGCCCAACTCGGCCCGGCCTGGCTGCAAGAAGTGGAGAGGAGATGAGAAGTGAATAAGATGTAAAAAGGATCCTGAGAGGCGTCTGCCAGCCTGTTGTGAGAAACGGCTGCAGACGCCAAGGTCAGTGAAGAAGGAGGGGGAGGAGTAATGCGGCTCCTGGCCAAGATTCCCCTACAGCCTGTGGTGACGACCATGGTGGAGCAGGTTGTCCCCCTGCAGCCCATGGAGGTCCACGGAGGAGCAGAGATTCACTTGCAGCCTGTGGAGGACCCCACGCTGGAGCAGGTGGAGGCCTGAAGAAGGCTGTGGCCCATGGAGGGCCCGCTGGGGCAGCTGTCCCACACTGGAGCAGTTTCACAAAGGACTGTGGCCTGTGGGTGGGACCCCATGAAGGAGCAGGGGAGGAATGAGAGGAGTTCTTCCCCCGACAACGAAGCAGCGGCATGAAACAACGCGTGATGAACTGACCGCGACCCCCATTCCCTCTTCCCCCCTGTGCTGCTCAGGGGCTGGGGGGAAGGTAATAGAGATAATGTTAAGCCTGGGAAGAGGGAGGGGTGTGGGGGAGGTTATCTTGTTCCCTGTCTCATTCTCCTGCTAGTTTTAGTAATAAATGAATAGTTTTCCCCAAGTCGAGTCTGTTTTGCCCGTGACGGTAACTTTAAGGATTTCTCCCTGTCCTTATCTCAAACCTCGAGCCATTTTTCCTTATATCATCTTCCCCTATTCTCTCGGAGAGTGGGGGGAGTGAGAGACAGACTGCGTAGTCTGGTCCCGTTCGGGGCTGAACTACGACACCCTGCCATTGTATAACTAAAGAACAGTTCAGTTTTGAGTGTTGTCAATCATGCAGTGATAGTAAACTATCACTGATAGTAACAGTAAACTGTTATTTTTTTGCTTAATTTGTAAGAAATGCTGATTACTTCCGTTTGCGTATTTTTATAAATAAGTCCACAGTGCATAAAACATACAAATAATTTAACTTCATAATTTAATACTCACAGAAATATATTACAATTTTATGTTGCAATAAGGAAAAGTGCCTCCGTATCTTATAATTTCTATTTTAAAGTGCCTGGATTAGTGTCTAGGGGTTAGATTTTGCTGTGTAACTATCTGAAGATGTTGGAAGACAGCAAAGTGACTGAGAAGAAGTGACAAAGAAAGATCGACTATGTCTATAACTAAATATAGATATACTAAATGTAAGTAGAAAGAAGAATGGAATAGGCAGTGGCTTGCCACACCTTCTTAGACAGAACTTCAGAAGTTTTCAGTAACTTCCACATCTGCTTTGAAGAGTAGGTGCACTGTCCTTTACATTGAGTTCACCTTGTTTTCATACTATATTTTCTGCCTTAATTAAGGCTGAATGAACAACATTTTTTTTCAAATATCTAGAATTTTCCAATAATTCCATCTTCTCTATGAAACAATACTAGCAGTATCTTACACTATATTTAGCCTTGCCTCAATTAAGGTTCATAGTTCTTAGCAGAAACCTCTACCCCATCCCTCTTCTGGGGCTTAACTTCACTCTGGACTAACTCCACCTTCTCCCTTGGAGCGGCATAGGGAATGGCGGTTGCTGTTAGTTCATCATACCTTGTTTCTGCCACTCTCTCCTCCTCAGGGAAAGAAGATCTCACATTGCTTCCCTTTTCCAATGTGGGGTCTCTCCCATGGGCTACAGTCCATCATGAATTGCTCTGGCACATCATCTGGTATTTTTTTTTCTGTGGGGTGCAATCCCTCAGGAACAGGCTGCCCCAGTGCAAGGCTTTCCACAGGCCACAGCCTCCTTCGAGCATCCACCTACCCCAATGTGGGGTCCTCCTTAACATCTGCAGGGTATACTCTTTTCTCCGAACCTCTCCTCTTCTCTCCGAACCTCTCCTCTCCGAACCTCTCCTCCTCTCTGAACGTCTCCAAACCTCTCTGAAACTCTCTTCTCCTGCCCGGGCCAAGCCAGACCAAGCCTGGACAGCCACCTGGTGAGAGGCTGGAGGGCAAGGCCCACACCTCCTCCTCTCTGCCTGCGCTTCTGTTTAATTTTCCCCTTCTTAAATACATTATCACAGACATGTTATCACTGTCACCAGTTTTCTCAGCTTCAGCCAGTGGCGAGTCTGCCCTAGAATTGGTCAGGTCCACCGGATAAAGGGGAACCTTCTTGCAGAAGCTCCTACTACACCAACCGGACACACAGCCACCCTGGGTATTTGCATGATTCTTGAGTTGCTAGCAGGTGGAAGGAGTATAACACTATTGATCTACCAGCAGTTTCACACTGTTCACATCCATTCACATCTCCCCATAGATACTTTTCTACAGTGCCAGGACATGCACTGTGTAAGAATGTCCTGAGGCATGCCTTCTGTCATTGTGAGGGCTTTTATTCTGGTGACAGGGTGTTGCTTTTGGAGGGAGCATGGGCATGGGACATGCTACTTTCCTCTTGAGTTGTGGTACATATTTTCACCTGGTTCTATAAAAACAGCCTGCTGGCTCATCGTAGACCGCTTGCTATTTAGACTGGTCCTTTACGTTCTTTGTGCATTTTTTTTTTTACTTTTCTTCCTAATTTTTGTGTAGTTCTCTTTCTTGAAATTAATTATAAACTTTCTCAGTTTATTTTGCCTACTTTCTTCTGCTACAATTTTAAGATAAATTTTGTTGTGTTTGCTGTTACATTAGTATTCCACTAATACCTTTTGAACTGAATCTTGTACATACACACACCTCTGTGCATACATTCCCACAGTTAAAATGGCAATAAAACCAATTAGTTGCCACAAAAAACATCTTCATTTTTCTTTTGTGCAAAATTATAAGGTTATTAACGTTCAGTCAATTTAACATCATGACTGCCTAAACATCCTTTATAATAACAGTTATTATACTATAAGTCTGCTGATGAAAACTAAATTAAGAGTTAAAGTCTCTGCAAAAAAAAAAAAGCATAAGTAGTACATAGTTTTAAGCTGATGTCTCATCTGTTGTCAAAAAAAAAGTCAAATCTTATTGCATGGAATAACTAACAAATTGCCACTATTGTCTTCGTAGTATTACACAGGGAAAACTTTTTAGCTGATTCATGAGCTTTGGCTTAAATAAATAATATTTATGTATTCAAAATTTAGAGCAAAGCTTGAAAAGGATGATAATTTTGAAATTTTAGTCTTCTAATATTAAATTTACTTTTGTGTCAGTTTTATTATGTCTGCTTAAAGCTTACTTGGAAACATGATGCAAATTGTGTTACAGTATAAGTTTTAGGGTTATTTTTAATATTTTTGAGTTTTAGATTACCTTTTTTTTAAAAAAAAAAAAGTGTAGAACTTAATGACTCCCTATAACATCCCCAGCTTAAAGGTAATAAAATCTAGAACTAGAGGTTGAGTTTTTCCAATATGCTCTTTTTGAATGTGCTAGCACTGAGCTAGTTGAGTAGCTTCAGAGTTATCTGTACACTGGCAAATGAAGACAATGTGCAATGGTTTGACTTCTATCCTTGCAAGCTCACAATTCACACAATGTGATGAGTTAGCAATTCTCTTCGTCATTTGTCTCTCTGTCAGAACAGATCATTAAAAATAAGCTTTCAAAGATTCTCTATTAACCAGAAAAAAAAAACAACCAAACTTAAAAACTCAAAAAATGTAGTATTTTTGGAATTAACTACAATGCCTGTAACTTAAAAGCAGATCCCTCCTCCGAATTGAATAAATATTTTTTTTCTCTCCAATAAATATTCACATTTGTGAGGGGGAAAAAAGAGTTCCTTGTGAGAAAAAAATGTTATTACACTGGAACCTCTTCTAGCCACAAAGATGATCAGAGGGCTGCAGCACCTCTTCTATGAGGACAGGCTGAGAGAGTTGGGGCTGTTTAGCCTTGAGAAAAGGAGGATCCAGAGAGACCTTATAGCAGCCTTCCAGTACCTAAAAGGGGGCCTACAGGAAAGATGGGGAGAAACTCTTCAGTAGGCCCTGTTGTAATAAAACGAGGGGTAATAGTTTTAAAATGGAGGCAGGTAGATTCAGATTAGATATTAGGAAAAATTTTTTTTTACAATGAGGGTGGTAGAACACTGGAACAGTTTTCCCAGAGAGGTGGTTGATGAGGGTCTGAGCAACCTTATCTTGTTGGAGATGTCCCTGCTCCTTGCAGAGGGGGTTGGACTAGATGACCTTTAAAGGTCCATTCCAACCCTAATGATTCCATGATTGTATGATTCTATTTCGTTTCACTACAGCCCTTGTAGAGTGGTTTATGAGAGTGATATCTTCAAAATCAGACTTTTTTTTTTTGATATAAGAACGGCTACAGTCTGTTGCTGGGGGTTGCATATTATCTATAACAGCATTTCAGTGTTATATTTTTACTGAAGCATATAGTTATTTAAGACTAAAGTAAATGTGTTGAATTTTTTTTTTTTTGCAGTTTTATATAAATACTCTGAGTAGTTGCTAACTTACAGTGATATGTATATGAGTGCAAAATGTGAGCCTTTTTTTCTTTTTTTTAATCCCTCAGGGGTAAAAGTAAATGTAAATCTTCTTGTCAAATAACAAAATCTGCTCAGGATCCTGCACTGAAAAGGGAAGAAATAATTCCAGAAATGAGAGTGTAGTAGATATTCCAGACACAGTTCAGAAATGTTTGAATCAAATTAATATTAAATAATTTATTTTACTTCCATTGGTGGTGCTTCTGAAGTTGAATTTCCCTGATTTCCTAGAAATGACAGTTAAGCTATATTCTCAGCAAGTTCAGCATGCTTAATGAATTCCTTGGGGAAGCCAGAATATCTGTAGCACAATTAACTTCCCATTCTTATGTAAATGAAGAGCTTCAGAGTCCCTGATAGAAAACTGCTTTTTGGCTACTGTTAGCAAGCGTATGCTATTAAATGACACACGGAGCCTTGAGCTGAAATTTAGTCTTCACTAATTTGTGCTGTAACATGTGCAAAGCTACTTTGGAGGAATGTGAAACTCAGTTTTTTAAATGTACCTGATGGAATGGGGATTATTACCCCTGGCTAGACTGTAGTCAGCAGTCTGATTACTTTTCCTTTCCTTGGTCTTAACAGAATGAGCACACTGACACCCTTTTCACTCTTTTTATATTTGCTATAATATTTCTCTGCGTTTGCATTTCTTTATTATTATTATCCAGTTGGGATTACTCATTTAAAATGGAAAGAGTCCAATAGAGTAAGGCAGTGTTTTAGACTGTATGTACGCATTTTTGTGCATGTAGTTAAAGTTAATACTGAAAAGAGAAATAAACGCTAAGGCAGGTAGATAAGGTCCATGCAGCTTGTAAAGAAAAATAAAATCACATTCATAAATTTAACAGCTTGAGAAAACAATATTCAAAATGAAAAGAGGATGCTACTGAATAGTTCAAGCTTTATTGTGGCTAGTGAAGTCCTTTGAGATATTTGGATGAAAGGCATTCTATACATGCAAAATATTATTGTCTTGGGGGACCAAAGATATACGGCAGTTCTAAACCACTGAAATACAATCAGATTCAAGCTATAACCACAAAGTGGGATCTAGCTGAGTGTTTTGTATCTAACTTCAAGCTACCTAGCAAAATTCCTAAATCAAGTTGGGTCCTAGTTTCCCACAATTTATGAAACTTGTAATGGTATGAGAAAGGAGAGTGTCTACTCCTTTTAGGGTGTCTGGTCAAGGGCTTTTTTTTTCATTGCAACAAGGGATAATAAGAAAAGGAGGAAGACATAAACAAGAATATACAGGGACACAAACCTGATTGACAAATGATAGAGGAGGCAGTGACGAAAAACAAACTTAGTCAGTCGCAGTAATTGATGAGGACATGTGGGAGTGTGAGAATGTTTATTCCAGCAAGGTTATTGAACAAATATCCTGTTAATTGGGAAAATAAGGGAAAAGGGGGAAAACTGAAACAAAATACACAAAGGCACAGACCTGACAAAACACTCATGGAAACAATGTCAAGACACAAACCTCGCCTGTCACAGTCATTGATGGGCTACCCAGAAAATATAGGCACCACTTCCAGGAAGATGAATCTGGACTTTGCAACTGGTAAGACTGCAAATCAGGGGGACCTCAGAATAGGACAGGTGCAGGCATTGATACAGCTGTATAGAACCATGAGGGGATATGCAGGGGAAGGGAGAGCAGAGACAAACAAAGGGTGAGGGTAGGCAGAAAGTGGGATAAAAAAAGCTGGTCATATGTAAAACAAGGCTAGTCAGTACATTTGTCTGTCTGAGCCCTATGCTTGATGACTGCAGTCAGTCCTAGCTTCTTATATCTTCTGATTAATTCTTATTAAATCTGAATCTTGTATGCGGGTACTGTTGAAGGCAGTGCCTTGTTTGTAACTATCTGTGTAGCCACAGTTGTGGCTGTGTCAGTGTCCTCTGAGTGTGTCTATGTGGATAGATAGAAATGCTCAGCTCTACTGGTTGACCTTGCAAATGGGAAGCTGTGTCCCTCAGCCTGGGCAGAGACTCTGGGATCATGGTCACCAAGACAGGCTCCAGTGGCAGGGCAGGAGGGTCCTGGGCCAGGGAGTCTGCAGGAGGCAGCCATGCTCCTAACATCACTTAACTCATCCACAAAATGTCAAAAAGATGTCTAAATTTCTCCTTGATCCTTAACTTTATCAAAGCAGTTCACATGGGAATCTCATTAGTCATCTCAGTCAACACAGGTATTTCAGTTTTCATTAGAAAATATTTCAAGGGCACCTCTTGTTCCGTTTATCTGCAAACATTCTGGCACAAAAGATTTTCCCTCTCAAGATTTTGAGGTTTTCACAATATGCTCTCCCCTGAACAAATTTTGAAACTAGACCCGCTCAGATCATACCAATGGAGTAGAAAATTACTCCTGATTTTACTTAGTGCTTTAGTGGATGGAACATTTCCTTAAGAAAGGAAATGCACACATACAAAAAATTCTTCAGTTGTGAGGAGAATACTCTAACTCACACCTTGTAAATTAGGCTTAAATTAGGTTATTTTTCAGCCTTCTGAGAAATCTAGGCTACTACAAAGGAATAGTATATATATTTATGAAATCATCAGTGAGCAAGAGGTATGTTTCTTTAATCCAGAAATGCCAATGTTTTCCCAGCAGTGGGAAGAATAGATTGTGGTCATTATTCTCTGTGTAATACATTATGAGTCTGTCTCATGATATTTTCTAAAACAAACTTCTCATCATAGAGAGTTCACCAAATGAAGGTGTGTAAAGGTCCTGTGTGAATCAGCACTTTTCTGACTGCAAAAATACAGTCTCTTCATATTTTAAAGTACCTTTTGTATTCCGTTGGAGAAAGTACTGGCCATCAAAGTTTAAATAACATACATCATATCATGTTTGGAAGCATCTTATGAACATAATGAGCATTACTCACATTGTTAAAAGGCAGATACTCGCTGCTTAACAGAAAATCAGAACAAATTGACCAAAAAAAAAAAAAACAAAATCTTCAGAAATTGCATCTGTGCCTGAGAGTTCCTGTGAAAAACATTTTTCTCCCTCTGTCTGTCTCTCTGTTTAATAGTTCAGGATCTGTCAGATCAAGCAAGGGGAAAGCCAACAAAAAAAAAAAAGCATACACAAGATATCCAGTACCACTATAGGAAGAGAAGAACAGTAAATATATCTTAAGAGGTAGAGATAAAATTATTCTTATTCATCAGGGTTAATGATGTCAGGAATAAATGGTAGGAAAAAAAAATGAACCAATTTTTGTATTTCCCACTACTAGACAACAGAAGTAGAGCCACATTAATAAATATGCCCCAAAGCATAGTTCATTTTTTTTCATTGCAATATTTAAATATACACTTACATGGTCATCACAAATGTGCATGTACACAGACATGCACACACAAAGAGAGCTACATGCAGTTTTGAAACCTGAAGGAGAGTTAGCGAAATACAGCTGGGACCTGCCCAGTTCCATTTCACTAGAAACATTGTGGCAATGTGTGTTTCTTCACAAGAATTAAAAAAATTTCCTGAACCTGACAGACACAGCTACTAAACAAAAGCCACACTTCCTCTAACTTTTTCTTCGTTTGCCTTTATGCTTCTTAAATTTTCTGCTTCCTAATAACATCCCGACACATGGAAAATGTGGATTCAAATATCTTAGTCTGGAAGTGGCTTAAAAACTACATTTCCAATTTTTTTTTTTGGCAAAGGCTTCATCTGTGGACAGTTGTGTTTCAGGGCAACCACTATTGCCATTACTTAGATCTGATCCTCATCTTTCTGTTTTCCCCAGGAGATTCATACGTGCGTGTGTATATATATACTCACACACACATGAAAAACATTTAAGTGAGCTCTACTCTGATAATTTATTCTCTTACAAGAGATGTAGGCAATCTGAGGGATAAGCTGTTAGAAATGCTACTTATGAAAGCTTTAATTAAGGATTATTCTGAGACAAAGCACAGTGTAACCTTTGCTATTCTACAGTTTGAGTTGTTGTATTTAATATGTGGTGATCTAAATAAAGAGATGACGATTTACCCTCTCTTTTTGTGATTGTCATCTTTGGGAAAAACTATTGCAAGCAGATGAAAACATGTATTCGTATGCTTAAATCAGTGAGAAACAATAGTTTGAAAAAAATAGTCTTACATGACATTTTGCTATTTAAGATCAAACTTTTAGTAAATGGTGTGTAGTCAGACACATTTTTTTAATTAAAAATAATTTTAGAATAAAATATAATGACATCTAGAATGGAAATTATGCTAAGATTTTCTTTCTCTGGTACTTACAGCCTGTGATATTTTAAAAGCTGAGCAACAGATGATGCCACAAAAACTCAATTGGACTGAATGCAATAAAAATATAAAACACAAACTTACACATTATTTTCAGAATTAACTTCTCAAGGAAACAAAAGTTTGTGTCTTACTAAGTGAGTAAAGTAAATAAACTAAAAAACTCAATCTCCTTTACTTCAATTTCAATACTCAAGATAGCTAAAAAATGTGCATAATTTTCATGTTGTTATGCTCTCAACACTATTTAATGTTTCCTTCATTAAGCAGAGAAATGAATGGGAACACATGAATCCTCAGAATACATTTCTTCCTTTAAAAGTGCTTTGATATACATTTCCAAAATGTCTTCTCTCTTTTTTTTTTTCTTTTTTTTTTCAAAGTTCATCCTCCAGTTATCCACTTCCAGGAACTCTGAAAGAATACTGTAATTTTTGAGAATTTTGGTATCTTTCTGTCCATTGGGACATCAAGGTACTGTTGTTAATTGTAATTAGATCAATGCATGGATCTATATAGTGTTTGCTTACTTCAAAGGGATGCAAACATCCAGTCATTTATATTTACTGTTTCATATCAGCTTTAATGTGTTGGCCAATAAAAGCAATAATGTGAAAGGAACATAGCATTCAAAATTGTGAGAGTCTGTGATTTCTACCTTGTCATTAATATCTATATCCTATTTGTTTACATTTTCTTTGACTCTTCAGTGTGATGCAACCTTGTGTCATAGTTTAGCTCCGCTCAGTTCAAGCTACGCATGCTCTCTCTCTCTCTCTCTCTCACCCCTGCCACCCTCCAAGGGAATAGGGAGAGTTAATACAAGAAAAAAAGGCTCTAGATTTGAGATAAGGACAGGGAGAGATACTTAAATTTAGTGTTAGAGGCAAAACAGACTCGACTTAGGGAAAACTATTTATTCATTATTAAAACCAGAGCAGGACAATGAGGAAGAGAACAAGAAAACTTCCCCCTACCCCTCCCTCTTGTCATCTTAACTTTATGTTCAATTATCTCTATCTCCTCCCACCCACCCCTCCGTCTGCCCCCCCACCTCAAGCAACACGGCGGGGAAAAAGAATGGAGCCTATGGTCAGTTCATCACATATCGCTTTACGTCGGTCTTTCCTCCGTGGGAGAAGAACTCCTCACATTCATAGAATCATAGAATCATAGAATGGTTAGGGTTGGAAGGAACCTTCAAAGGGCATCTAGTCCAACCCCCCTGCAAAGAGCAGGGACATCCCTGACTAGATCAGATTGCTCAGAGCCTCATCCAGCCTGGCCTTGAACGTTTCCAGGGATGGGGCCTCCACCACCTTTCTGGGCAACCTGTTCCAGTGTTCTATAACTCGCATCGTAAAATTTTTTTTCCTAATTTCTAATCTAAATCTACCCCCCTCTATTTTAAAACCATTACCCCTCGTCCTATTGCAACAGGCCCTACTAAACAGCCTTTCCCCATCTTTCTTGTAGGCCCCCTTGAGGTACTGGAAGACCGCTATCAGGTCTCCCCGGAGCCTCCTCTTCTCCAGGCTGAACAGCCCCAACTCTCTCAGCCTGTCCTCATAAGAGAGGTGCTCCAACCCTTTTATCATCTTCATGGCCCTCCTCTGGACCTTCTCCAACTGGTCCACGTCCTTCTTGTGTTGGGGGCTCCAGAACTGGACACAGTACTCCAGGTGGGGTCTCACCAGGGCAGAGCAGAGGGGGAGAATCACCTCCCTCGACCTGCTGGCCATGCTCCTCTTGATGCAGCCCAGGATGCGGTTGGTCTTCTGGGCCGCAAGGGCGCATTGCCTGCTCATGTTAAGCTGCTCATCCACCAGCACTCCCAAGTCCTTCTCCTCAGGGCTGCTCTCAATCCATTCTCCACCCAGCCCGTATTTGTGCCTGGGATTGCCATGACCCAGGTGCAGGACCTTGCACTTGGCCTGCTTGAACTTCATGAGGTTGGCACGGGCCCACCTCTCCAGCCTGTCAAGGTCCCTCTGGATGGCATCCCTCCCTTCCAGCGTGTCAACAGCACCACACAAGTTGGTGTCATCGGCGAACTTGCTGAGGGTGCACTCTATCCCACTGTCCATGTCGCCGACAAAGATGTTGAACAGGGCCGGGCCCAGCACGGACCCCTGAGGGACGCCACTCGTGACCGGTCTCCACCTGGACATCGAGCCGTTGACTCTGAGTGCGGCCATCCAGCCAACTCCTTATCCACCGAGTGGTCCGTCCATCAAACCCATGTCTCTCTAGTTTAGAGAGAAGGATGTCGTGCAGGACAGTGTCAAAAGCTTTGCACAAGTCCAGGTAGATGATGTCAGTTGCTCGTCCCTTGTCCACCGATGCCATAACCCCGTCATAGAAGGCCACCAAATTGGTCAGGCACGATCTGCCCTTTGTGAAGCCATGTTGGCTGTCACCAACCACCTCCTTGCTCTCCATGTGCCTTAGCATTCCTCCCCTGCTCCAGCCTGGGGTCCCACACACGGGTCACAGTCCTTCATGAGCTGCCCCAGCGCGAGTCATTTTTTCACAAAGTGCAGTCCCTCAGGAACAGGCTGCCCCAGTGCAGGCCCTCCATGGGCCACAGCCTTCTTCAGGCATCTGCTTGCCCTGGTGTGGGGTCCTCCATGGGCTGCAGGTGGATCTCTGCTCCTCTGTGAGCCTCCAAGGGCTGCAGGGGGACAGCCTGCTTCACTATGGTCATCACCATGGGCTGAAGGGAAATCTTATCAGGATCAACATTACTCCTCCCTCTCCTTCTTCACTGACCTTGGCATCTGCAGCCGTTCCTCTCACAAAAAAAATTCTTCACGATCGGCTCAGGCAGACACCTCACAGGTTCTCTTCGCATCTCATCTCTCCACTTCTTGGAGCCGGGCTGGGCCGAATCAGGCCCAGACAGCTGCCTGGTGGGAGACCAGAGGGTGAGGGCTGCAAGGCCTACAAGGCTCGCACCTCCCCCTCTCTGGCCCCTGCTTCAGCTTCTTCACATCTTTTTTATTATTATTATTTTTTCCCCTTCTTAAACACATTATCACAGAGTCATTATCAGGGAATATTCTGCCACCAATTGGCTCAGCCCTGGCCAGCAGCAGGTCCGCCCTAGGCCTGACCAAGTCCTCCAGACAAAGTGAAAAGTTCTAGCAGCTTCTTGTAGAAGCTACCCCCCCTCCCCTAAACCCCGCCCCCCCCAACAAAACCAACATACCTTGAAAAACAGAATAAGGATTCTATTCAAATTACATCATTTTAGCAGACATTCAGACTAGTCTTTCTCTATTGCAGTGTGTGTTCCCACTTCAGACAGTGGAGATCTAGTCAATACAGTTAATGAAGTCTAGATCACTATTCATCTTCCCTGATGTTGATATTTTCATTAAACTGACCTGTTGAAAAGATCTCTAGTCTGCACCAGTATGTTGATTGGATATCCACTGATCTAATGGACTCTAAAAGAACTAACATAAATATCTACACTAAACTAAAGTGTTTACAGGCTGGAGCTGAGTTCCATCACTAATTCACAATGAGACAAAAATTTTCCCTGTTTTTTTTGTCTTCAGAGGACTACAGGCCAACATTGGACTGTTTAGTACCTGGCCTTAAGCACGTCCTAGTGTACAGTGAATCTTGCACAGATTTTTTTTTTATTGAACATCAGAACTGGGAGAAAAAAAAAACAGAAGAGAGAATCACCTTTTAGATGATAGCCTAGCAATTAGAAGTGTGAAATAGGACTCAGTTGACCACATGTATAAAATGATATTAATTGTAAGAGGAGCCTTAGTAGCTCACATGTAGATGTCTATGTTGCAGATGTTTAAAATTAGGTGAGATGAATTTAACTTCCATTTTGTGTACCTGCTTCCTCCTGGCATAGCTTAAACTTACTTCTTCCATTTTTCAGGAGAAAAAAAAAATAAGAAAAACTGAGTCTGCACTTGGAGTAATGCTTCAGTTTCTGCTTCAGGCTATCTGCCAGAAAAGCATGACAGGTTCATAGTGTCAAAGGAAACAATCAGGAAAAACAATGATTCTAGCCCTGACATTACAGCTCTCCTGAGACAAGACATAACATGGTTTGGGACACTGCTCTGAAGGTAATGTATTTATTTTATCAGTCACACTAATGAAGAATGCAAGCACAATACTGAGAGCAGAGTTGAGCATTGCCACACTTAATTTTCTTTGTTGGTAGAAGCCTAAATTACTAGTCAGAGATATTATAAAGGATACAGAGCCTGGCTTTGGTTACTTAATAGATCATGCCAGTGTCTACTCTCTGCTTCTGAGATAGTATTTCCATTTGACAAGATTAGGATGAAGAGTGATAATAAGGACTGGACCTGTATTTCCACCATACACTGACACTTGGATGGATATTAACATAAGAATAAAGGCAAATAAAGGGGTTTTTTAATTAATTACTTTTTAAATCTCTGTTGACAAAAAGGGTTTTCCCTCGAAATCAGCATTTGGACACAAACGGGACATAAACTTTAGTAAGAGGCTGAGGACAGAAGAATAGCATGCAGATTACTATTATGATAAAGTCATTTGCTGTACTTACAGCTAATTATGTCTAGTGTAAAGTTTTCATAACTGAAGGATAAAGTCAGTAACACACAGGACCATCTAGAACTTTAAATTTAGCTTAAAATTAAGTATACAAAACCACTGTGTTCTGGTTTTGTTAGTGAGGGGGGGCCTAAGGTGGTAGCTTCTGTAGGAAACTGCTAGAAGTTGCTCCCCTTTGTTTAGTGGACTCAGCCGGGCCTAGGGTAGACCTGCTGCTGGCCAAGGCCAAGCCGATTGGTAGCAGAACGTCCCGTGATAGCGCCTCTGCGATAACGTATTTAAGGTGGGGAAAATAGGAAAAGAGGAGGAGAGATGTGAAGCAGCTGAGCGGGGGGCAGAGAGGGGGGAGGCGTGAGCCTCGTGGGCCTCACAGGCCTCACCCTCTGGCCTCCCGCCGGGCAGCCGACTGGGCCCAACTTGGCCCAGCCTGGCTGCAGGAAGTGGAGAGGAGATGAGAAGTTGAAGTGAATAAGATGTAAAAAGGATCCTGAGAGGCGTCTGCCAGCCCGTTGTGAGGAACAGCTGCAGACGCCAAGGTCAGTGAAGAAGGAGGGGGAGGAGTAATGCGGCTCCTGGCCAAGATTCCCCTGCAGCCTGTGGTGATGACCATGGTGGAGCATGTTGTCCCCCTGCAGTCCATGGAGGTCCACGGAGGGGCAGAGATCCACCTGCAGCCTGTGGAGGACCCCACGCTGGAGCAGGTGGAGGCCTGAAGGAGGCTGTGGCTCGTGGAGGGCCTGCTGGGACAGCTGTTCTAGAGGGACTGCACCCTGTGGAAGAGATGACCCATGCCGGAGCAGTTTCACGAAGGACTGTGGCCCGTGGGAGGGACCCCACGCTGGAGCAGAGGAAGAATGCGAGGAGGTCTTCCCCCGATGATGATACAGCGGCATAAAACAACGCATGATGAACTGAGTGTAATTCCCATTCCCTCTTCCCCCCGGTGCCGCTCGGGAGGGGAGGTAGTATAGATAATGTTAAGCCTGGGAAGAAGGAGGGGTGGGGGGAGGTTATCTTGTTCCCTGTCTCATTCTCCTGCTAATTTTAGAAATAAATGAGTGTTTTTCCCCAAGTCGAGTCTGTTTTGCCCGTAACGGTAACTTTAAGGATTTCTCCCTGTCCTTATCTCAAACCTCGAGCTGTTTTTCCTTAGATTATCTCTCCCTATTCTCTTGGAGGGTGGGGGGAGTGAGAGAGAGACTGCATAGTCTGGTCCAAATCGGGGCTGAACTACAACACACTCTAAAGTGATTCTTTCAGTATCCTAGGTTGTTCTTAGGTAAGATGTAATCTCTGAAGTAATCTTTGAAAAAGTGTGTAGTAGGTAAAAAAATTATAACTTTCCATTATTAAAAACTTTGTTGTGAGATAACAACATGAATAATAAATATATTTAAAATTATAAGTAATCTCCAACTGTAAATCTCCAAATAATTTATCTCCATCCATAGAGGATTAATATCTCCTCTGCTTTATCATGTAATAAATACATAACCTTGATTCCTTATGCCATTCAAAGCTATATTAATCATCTCTCAACATAAACAAACTAGTGAATTTCTAACTTCTTACTGAAGCAAATAAATTCTTATTTGTTTTACTTTATTTTCTATTTTGGTTTCTAGTTGGTTTTCTCATGAGCTACTACCATCAACAAAGCAGACAAAAAAGAAACATGAAAGACAATTGTGAATGTAACTGTAGAAAAAATGTAGTCTACACAATTTCTGGAAAGCCTTGCGTTATATCATGAACTGCCTACACTGTCCAATTTGTTTTGTGTGAGTTGTAGCAGAGATTATGCACATACTCAAATTACACTTAATTATCATATGCTCTCATCATTTGCTGCTTACTTCGTTAAACATGGAAATGAATGGGAAAAGCCTCCATTTGGCTTAGTGAGATGAAGAAATAGAAATACTTAAAAATTTTGTTTGTTTGGGTTTTTTTTTCCATTCTGTTTTTGCTTCCTACGGGGATACATGAAAGCAAAGAAATGTATATCAGCGATAGCTTTCATCATATTGACTTATTGGTCACACTGAAAGAAATTCAGGATAAACTTTTTCACTATAATTTCTGTATACAATTCAAAGCTTCTAGTTGGTATTTTTATATTCCATAGCTAGATTAATTGACAGAGATAAACTCATGGTAGCCAGCATAGTGGTCAGCATCACCCCTTTAGCCATCTAGAATACCAGAACTATAATGAAAATACTTATGCCCCATCAATATGGAGTAACTAGAGTGGGAAGGCAATTTTCTAAACATTCAACAAATAGTCAACATACTGTCTATTTCTCTGACCTTGCCTTTCATCTTATTTTAGGAAAAACTGAAAGCAGAAAACTTGATCTGTATTAACAGTTAAATCATACAGGATCCACCACCACTAAAATAAGCAGTATCCATAGTAAGACAAAGAAGGAAAATGGTTTTGATTTATTTCAAACATTTGTTGACCTTGTTTCAGCTTTTTCCAGATACAGTGTGCGTCTTGAGATGGCTGAAATATTCATGATTCTCATTAGGATCCAAATACAGAAAAGAGATAATTTTTTTTTTTAATAGGTAATGGATATCACCTTTTCATTGACTAGATAGTCTTTCTCTCTTTCAGCAGTACCAGGCACATAAAATACCAGTTTTCTTTCTGTATACTATGAGGCAATATATCCAACCTATCTCTCCACAATGTTTAAACTCATTTAGGATCATGTTTATTTTAAAGTTTCCTGGCTCTTAACTTTAGCTACCTATGTATTCTCAATAATATCCGCTCAAGGGAAAGAGTGCCTCGTTCCTGCCAATTAGTCTACAAACATGAAATAGGTAGACAGGCATTTGAACTCCATTTAGGTCCTCTAAGGAAGCTCAACAAATGTGCTGTGTGCATATAAATGACCAGTATAACACAGAAGTTATACACTTCTTGTAAGAGTCTAACTGCATGCTACAAAAACTATTTGGCTTCAGAGAGACTGAGTCTCTAAACTTTGCCTTCCAATATCAAGCTGTTGAATACTAAGAAAGAGTTCACTTTTCAACAACATCATAAACCTGTGTATGGTCTTAGAACCATATGAAAATGAAGTAAGAAAAAAAAAAAATCAGATACTTCTGTCTCAATGATTTCTCATGGAGATGAAAGAAAACAGAAATTGCCTGCAGAAAATTTGCTGCATTTCACCCTCAGTCATTTTTGGATAAACAACAAAAGCAGTCAAAGATTTAAATTACATAGATTGGATTATTCTGGGAACAAAAATGGAATTGATCTATGAAGTAGTATATTGCTTACAGTGGAATTCCAGGTGCACTTCCATGTCAACCTAGGAAAGAAATTATTTTCACTTCCAATTAACACTGTTCATGGTGAGTTCTGCATAAATTCATTCTAATACATTGGGAAAAATAAAAAAAAAAACCAAACAACAAGAAAAAAACAACCTTTCATCTGCCTGCCATTTTCTGTTTATCTGCATATGCAATATACCAGCGTACTAGCAGCAGCTGGTCTTCACTCATACAGAGAGGCAGAGAGGGAAATAGCTCATATGATAGAAATAAAGGTGTTCAGTTCTCTAAATGAGCACATATATGAGCTCATTAGCAACTGATATTCTTGGATGCTGTAACTCTTTCTATCCCCAAGCTTTCCTTTGTATTTATTGATTGTGTGCTGTTCTGGAAAAGATATGTCTTATGTGCCGGCTTCAAAAAGCAGATTCGCTTTGAATTTTCTGACATTTACAGACAGGATAGGAAGTATGGCACAGAGAAGACATATCAACTTCTCTGGGAATTAAAAAGAGTGATGAGACTAGCATAACAATTATTGTCTTATTCTTCCTTCATCAAATAGCCAACACATTAATTTTATAACTTCATCAATAAAGCCCATCTTTCATGCAAGAGGAAAGAGTGAAGCTCAGATTTATACATTGAGAATATGTCTTAATTAGTTTACCATCAGCTGTTTTTTTGGGTACTGCAATATAAATACGGAGGACCAAGGCTGTATACAGCCATTCAGGGCAATTACTACTAGTAAAAAGGCTTACTGAGAAATTAAAATATACAAACTTAAGAATAGAAACCTCCCATCAAACTTCCATGAAGTATATAAAAAGTGGACTACTTTTTATCAGGTTGCAGGGACAATATACTGCATGTCAAATAACATTGGTATGTATTCTGTTGTAAAAAAAAAAACAACATAGAAACCTTTTTTTAAAAGAAGAGAAAAATGAGAACATCTCTGGATTATACACAAGGACTGTTATGCTGTAAAAAAAAAACCAACAACATAGAAGCCTTTTTTTAAAAAAAAGAGAAAATGAGAACATCTCTGGATTATACACAAGGACTGTTATGCTGTGAGGAATATCTGTTGCAAATATAAGGTATATAAAGATTTTATTTCATTGGTTAGAGTAATTGATAGTGAATTATCAAAGGAAACAAGAAAAAAAAAAGAGGACATGGAGGCAGCAATGCATGTCTTAAAAATCCTAGGAGATATATTATTTTTTTCAACAGAGTTATGTGTGCACATGGAAAAACGAGATACCTCCGTATGTAAATAATGACTCATTTTTTTAGAAGAGAAGCAAAAAAAAAAAAAAAAAAAGGAAAAAAAATAAAGACTAGTTTTAAATTTTAGGGAGCACTTCAAAAAAGAATTATGCAGACTCGGAATCAGGGTCAAATTCAGAATGTCTGTGAAATTCTGATCAACCTAAGCAGAGATGACAGTAATTCCCTGTGCACTGTGGTGGAAAACTAATCATTACTGTTACCAAAATAAATCTGGTTCTATTCAAATAATAGTAGCATTAAATGCACATACAATGAAATTTAGAAACTGTATAATTTTTAATTTTTCACCCTTCTCTGTCCAAATGTGAAATCTACATTTCTTCAAGGGTTTGTTTTTTTTTTTTTTTTTGAGTATAAATAATTAAATTTTAAGATATGTATTCTCAGGATCATGAGAATCTGACTGAGTTACATTAGCTCCAAAATCAACAAGAGTTTTTATTAGATTTCTGTTAATAAAGGAGGAGAAAAACAGGGAAGCAGTGAAAGATAGTTATTCAGTTTAACTAGAAAGGTATGATTTAACTCTAAAATTGTCAAGCCATTTTAAAGTTTAAAATAAATTTATATATTTTCAGAAACAGTTATGAAACATTTACTCTAGTGTAAAATTTCTCAAGCTTTTTTTTTTTTCTTTTCTTAGTCTTACATTTGGTTCTTCAAGATATGTTTTCAGCAGGGTACAGAGACTTAGTTTTGCTGTTGTATGCCATTAAGTTTAATTTGATTTGCATGGCTAAAACCCTAGTCATAATACTAAAAACATTCACATAAGCCTCTCTGTTACAACTTATTAATAAGGAGACTTTTGCAAGGACAAATAGTAAGTTCAGTCATAATGTGAATAACTATAATTGTAAACATATTTTATTTATCTTTTGACTTGCTCTTCTTACATGAAGGTCCTCCTTTCTGCTTAAAATCACATTATTTTGGTTATATAAGAGAAGGACAAGCTACAGGAAAGAAACAACCAAAAAAAAAAAAAATCATTTACTTGCAAAATGTTCCCTGGAAACCTGTATTTTATATTGTACAGAAAAGGATAGTGGAGATAACAAATACTTCCAAGATAATGCAATATAATTTGGAAAACATTTCTACTCTAGTAGCAACAGCAGAAAATTTTTGTTATTACACTTCAAGGTGAGCTGAAAGACGTTTTCAGATTCAAGAGTATAATTTCTCTCCTTTCTTCTGAGTAACAGGTTTCCCTGACCACCTCGAGAAGAGTAAGGCTTCTTTGACACCAAGAATCAGTGGTCAGGATTCCTCATGCAGAAGTATCCAGAAGATCTTTTTACTCGACCATAATAAGTGAATACTTGCGTTTTGTATTAAAATCAGTCCCTGGCCATTCTTCTTTTTTCTTTCTAAGACTATTGTACTGCCTGTTGTTTGCATTAATTTCTTTCAAGAAAAGACTTCCTAATCAATTTCTCCTCCTATTTTACTTTCCAGTAATTTTCAGAGCTATCCAGCAGCTGTCAAAAATATATTAGTTTGGATGTTTGGGCTGATATTAACATAAGTGTGTTAGAATCTAATTTTTTCCAAGCAGTAGTAACTTGGGGGTTTATTTTGACGCCTTTAAAAAATTTATTTCTTTTCCCTCTCTTATTACAAGTAACTTTAAGGATTTCTCCCTGTCCTTATGTCAAACCTCGAGCCTTTTTCCTTATATTATCTCTCCCTGTTCTCTCAGAGGGTGGCAGGGGGCAGGGGGAGAGTGAGACTGCGTAGTCTGGTCACGATCCGAGCTAAACTATGGCAGCTAATTAATGCACTTAGTAAAACTATGGCAAGTTCAAGCATGTGACAGCTGTTGGAGCTATTTATTTGAAGAGGTTTATGATTTTTTTTTCCCCACAAGGTTATTAAGATGAGTAAGAAAAAAAATATATTTTGTAAAATCACGAATTCTAGTAGTATATATAGATATATATAAATATGTACACTTGATTCTTAGTACTTCTAGAGATTGTAATTTTATAGGAACATATTTTTATGATTCATAGTAAAATGAAAATTATACTTATTATGTATTATAATATCTTTTAATTGTACTTTTTCATGCTCGCACATAGAAATGCATATGTATTATATTACAAAAAAAAAAGAAAAAAAAAGAAAATCAACATATACTTAATTCCAAACATATTAGATTTGTATTAGTTACTAAAGAACATTTTCTAGAGAGGTAGTCCAACCAAGAGAACTAGCATTTCTAGAGTTCTCTTTATTGTGCTATAAAGACAAGTAGTCAGACGAACTTGAAGCACTGGGTACATATTTTTCTAAGCATGCTTATAATATGTCTTCCTTTATGTGAAAACATGTCATGAAAGATAAAATAAAAACCAACTGAAATCAAGAAGTGCTTAAATTGACATAATGTGTTTTCTGCAGTCTCTGTGTGAAGTCATCTGCCAAGTTTCTCACTTGTTCCTAAATCTTCTGTGGAAACTGGCATCCACAGAGTAAAATTTATTCCATTTATCTTTGCATAGGGGATAGTTTCTGTTTCTCACACCACCCCACCAGCTAGTAGACTGGGGATGCACAAGTTGGGAGGGGACACAGTCGGGACAGGTTTCCTTTCAGGCTAGGAAAGCCAACGGCCTGATAGAACTAAATCTGGCCAGAGATAACAAGGACAACAATAAAAGCTTCTATAGGTACGTTGGTGATAAAAGGAAGACTAGGAAAAATGTAGGCCCTCTCCAGAAGGAAATAGGAGACCTCATTACCCAGGTCATGGAGAAGGCTGAGGTACTCAATGATCTTTTTTGCCCTAGTTTTCACCATCAAGTGCTCTAGCCACATTGTCCAAGCCACAGAAGGCAAAAGCAGGGACTGGGACAGTGAAGAACTGTCCACTGTAGAAGATCAGGTTCAAGAACACCTAAGGAACCTGAAGGTACCCAAGTCCATGGGACCTGATGAGTCTGTGGGTCCTGAGGGAACTGGCAGATGAAGTTGCTAAACCACTCTCCATCATATTTGAGAAGTAATGGCAGTCCAGTGAGGTTCCCACTGACTGGAAAAGGGGAAATATAACCCCCATTCTTTTAAAAAAGGGAAATAAAGAAGGGAACTACAGGTCAGTCAGTCTCACCTCTGTGCCTAACAAGATCATGGAGCACATCCTTGTGGAAGCTATGCTAAGGCAGACAAAAAATAAGGAGGTCATTGATGACAGTCAGCATGGCTTCACTAAGGCAAATCATGCCTGATAAATTTAGTGGCCTTCTATGATATGGTTACAGTGCTGGTGGGTAAGGGAAGAGCAACTGATACAATCTACCTGGGCTTGTGCAAAGCATTTGACACAGTCCTGCAAGGCAGCCTGGCCTATAAACTTGTGAGACATGGATTTGAGAAATGGACCACTCTGTGGATAAGCAATTGGCTGGATGTTCACATTCATAGAGATTTGGTCAACGGCTTGATCTGGAAGTAGAGACTGGTGACGAGTGGTGCTCCTCCAGGGTCGGTATTGGGACTTGCCCTGTTCAACATCTTTGTTGGTGACACAGACAGTGAGATAGAGTGCACCCTCAGCAAGAGCAAGTTTGTCGATAACACCAAAGCTGTTTGGTGCCATTGACATGTTGGAGGGAAGGGATGCCATCCACAGCAACCTTGACAGGCTGGGGAGGTGGGCCCATAGAAACCTCATGAAGTTCAACAAGGCCAAGTGCAAGGTCCTGCACATGGGTTGGGGCAATCCCAAGCACAAATACAGGCTGGGTGGAGAATGGCTGGAGAGCAATTCTGAGGAGAAGGACTTGGGGGTACTGGTGGATGAGAAGCTCAACATGAGCCAGCAATGTGTGCCTGCAGCCCAGAAGGCCAACGGCATCCTGGGCTGCATCAAAAGAAGCATGGCCAGTGGGTCGACGGAGGTGATTCTCCCCCTCCACTCCACTCTCGTGAGACCCTACCTGAAGTACTATGTCTGGCTCTGGGACCCCCAACATAAGAATGACATGGACCTGCTCGAGTGAGTCCAGAGGAAGCCATGAGGATGATCAGAGGGCTGGAGCACCTCTCCTATGAGGACATGCTGACAGAGTTGGGTTTGTTCAGCCTGGAGATAAGAAGGCTCTGGGGAGAACTTATTGCAGCTTTTCAATTCTTAAAGGAGGCTTGTAAGAAAGATGGGGACAAACTCTAGCAGGCCCAGTTGCAATAGGACAAGGAGTATTGGTTTTAAACTAAAAGAGGGTAAATTTAGATTAGGCATAAGGAAGACTTTTTTTTTACTGTGAGGGTGGCAAAATATTAGAACAGGTTGCCCAGAGAGGTAGTAGATGCCCCATCCCTGGAAACATTCAAGGACAGGTTGGACAGGGCTCTAAGCAACCTGATCTAGTTGGAGATGTCCCTGTGCTTTGCAAGGGGGTTGGACTAGATAACCTTTAAAGGTCCCTTCCAATCCAAACTATTTAATGATTTCACAATGAAGGTCAACCTTCAATGCTTTTCTGATAACTAGGAGATTAAAAAAAAAAGAAAAAAAATAATTGGAGATTAATATATTTGTTCCACATGACTGTATGAAAAGAAAAGTTTTTGAAATAAAAAGTAATTCAATTTTTGTTTAAATGTCACTATGACCTAGATTTTTTGATTCTTTACTAGAATACAATACAAAAACTACATCTGACTTGTCATGCGTTTTCAAAACTTGCTGTCCTGATATTATAAGTTTTACTTTTTCCCCAATCATTGGACAGTTAGTCACTTATTTTTTTTTCACCAGGTATGATAGCTTTAATATTCAACAAAGTAATATGAGTTTATTTTATCTCTGTAATATTTTTATTAATTTATTTCTATATTGAAATATTTTCTTCATATTTTTCCAGGATATCCAGTACCTCTGAATTAAGTCTGATCAGTGTTATTGCTTAACCTGCTGCTCCCAGGTGTCTGGGGTGCTGGTAGCTTTCTCTCTCTCTCTCAGGTCTGTCAGGGTCTGGCAGCCAGGACCCTTCCCATGCCCCAGTCACGAGTAGGGCAGCAGCTGGCAGTCACTGGGGCAGCCCCAGCTGCAGGCATCAGGCACCTCCATGGGGATGGAGATGGATCAAGACTGGAACAGGATGCAACGTGGGCCCAGCTTGGCAAGGCCCGTGGCTAGGTAGAGCAGGGCTGTGAGGAGCTGGAGACCAGTCCTGCTGTGGCATCACTGAGGCAGGAGCTGACAGCCCTGGGAGGCTGAAATGGTGTCCTGGACCGTGGGTACAGCAGGAGGGGATCCCTGGGAGGGATGACATAGGCTCCTGGGCCATGGACAGATTGGGGAGAAGCCTCAGGGAGGCTGAACCAGGACAGTAAGGACCGTAGTGCCCCATGGCTCTGACATTGCTTATAAATTAATCTCAATCAGTAATTAATTTTTTACCCCCCCCCCCCACTGGAACTTTCATTTAAACACATTGAAAAACCCTCAAAAAAAAGCGTATTGGCACTAATGAAACAAAAGCCCCTTATACTTGTGCAAAACTGATTTTCTTAAATCATACTCCATATTACTGCATGTTAACAAGTTAAAACTTCTTGTTTATGTTTTAATTTTTAGTCAAATTTTCATTTTCTCACCCTTTTTTTTTATCGGAGGCATATAATTTTTATGAAATGCCATCTGGCAAAACTTCTAATTTTTTACTTTTTGCTTTAAGGGAGAAAGGGAGAATAAGGTTTTTGTTCTGAACATCTTATGAAATTCATTAAGATTAAGCTTAAAAAAAAGTCTCAAATATTTATTCTACCCTTATTCTGAAAAAAAAAAATCCCAAAACCAAAAAACCACCAAAACTATAGTGTCGCACCTCGTGCCTCTTGATCACCTTGATCACTCACTTTTGTTCATTGTGCTACAGAACTGCAAAATGCTACTACCTCTGTGGATTTCCAGGGGAAAAAAAAAAAACAACAAAAAAACAAACCAACCCTTCCTATTCATCATTTATAATTTTGCAATTTAAAATTATCAAAGGACAGTTCTTTGCTGTTCTGAAACATATTGGACATTGAATGTCAGAAAATAAGTTTTAATATAGATCTCAGCAGTAGACAAGCACTAATGTGAAATATTATTATTTTCCTCATTTTATATTCTTTGGTTTATATATATTTTAATATCAAACTATACCTTTGGAAAATAACTATTTTTCCAGGTGCCTCCAGAAAGTGAGCTCATTTTTAACTTCAATAGTAGTATCAGTCATGATATGCTGTTATTTGCTATGTTATTAATTTATCCACTGCAATGCAGATGACCTGCTGTTGTCTTAATGCTGAGCTCTGAGCACAAGGCCAATTTTTATTTTACTTCTTTTTAAATTACAATTAAATATTCTAGTATTGTCATAGTCTTCACTGTCTATCAACTTAGAGCATCCTCAGGGCAGAGTCAAACATGTTGATGTGCTTTCTAGGCAATATTGCACTTTCAATATCACTGTTTCTGTTTAAGTTATCAGAGTTGTCATTAAAAACTTTTAGCACAAGGTTTAAAATGTTTTAATAACCCCATCCTCTACTGCTGCTCACAAGAGGTGCTCACAAGAAGTCTGGTTAGTCTTATATTTGAAAGACTCATGTCAATTTCACTCACAATACAGTACTTAAAGAGCAGGAGATGACACTCTTGTGAGTCATTTTTCTATTAAACTAAATTAGAAATTCAGCTTTTATGACAGATGTCATCCAACCCTTCTGTAACTGACAAATCTGGAACTGAAATGTTACAGAATGCTGGAGGCTTCACAGCTTTCCCAATTAGAAATAGGGTTTCATTTTCACCAGTTATTTTAACATTAAGTAGTATATTTCTGTGCTTGTTTGCCAGTTTTTCTGTCATTGTTTTTATCTGTTCCTGTACTGTGTGTGTGTGCATATAAACTATTTCTGAAAAACAGTCTTCATATTTTCTTTCTGAGTTTGTTCTCTAGCACAACCTCCAAGAAATAAAGACTACATTCTGTCAAAGATTCTTCAGTATCTCTCATGTTAAGTTTTTTACCCCTGTCTCTAGTAATCAAAGATACGTAGAATACAAATTTTCAAAAAGCTCTGAAGATACTGAGAGAACTGCTAGAAGTTGAAAAATCTTATTTTTTTTATTAAAACAAAGTTTTGTTCAGATTCCTGTAGTTTTCACCCAGTATTTAAAACTTGTATTTTAAAAATTGTTTAGTTTAAGCATACTACATGGTATCTTCTTGTGATCCCAATGTAGATGTTCAATATGCAAAGCAGAAAAGCAGTGCTCTTCAGATTCAATATGTTTTTTGCCATCATCATTTTATGCTAGTATTCCTGTATTTATTCACATTGTTTTCTCCTTTTTTTTTTTTTTCAACTCTTACCTATCTTGTCACTCACTTCTCCTTTTCCAAAGTCAGAGCAGTTAATTCTCCTGTATGATCTTTATCTGTTGTTGGTGTTGTTGATGTGGTTATTTGCAGTCTTTTTTTTCACTTTATTCTAGTCTATGTCATATACATAAAATCTACTCCTTTATCTATCCCAGTGGGATATTATGAGATATATTTTGTTAGAATGAAACAGCTTTAGGGCTCATAGAGAAGCATACTTTATAAAAGTATTAAAGAGGACGTAATGTTTCTTTTCTCATAGACATCTGTAGACAACGTATCTGCTGTTAAACTACGAAGTAATTCTATTTGTTCTTTGACTGCCAACAATAGCTCAAAGCATTTAATTTACAGTTATCTTCATCATCATATTGCTAAATTATGTGATTATTTCTGCTTATTTTCTGTGATCAAGTACTAAACTGAAATGAACTTTCCTTTGCCCTTAATAGAGAATTAAGTTTAATTATAAATTAAACAATTATTTTAAAGGTGTTTCCAAGAAAATACGTAATTTTGCATATGAAACATCAACTAAAAGCTGGAAAATGTGCAATGTCTTAATGATGATTAGTACATTTTAATTCTTAATCAAATAAATTACTTTGTCATATGGGAGCCAAAATATATGGCAACACTTTTTGAATGAGTAATTGGTATTTTAGTAGTAACTCGCGAACATAAAGAACAAATTTATGGAATGTTTCAGTACACTGATGGACTGACATTAGGAAGTTATTTGGAATAAAAATTCCATAATTTTTTTTTTTTAAATAAAACCTTTTCTAAACTGATTTCAAAACCTTTTTTTTTTTTTCGTTTAAAAACTGTTAAAAATGCATTGCTCTTTAAAGAAATGTGCATGTGTACAAAGTCATAAGACTTGTTTTAATAGCAAAAAAAAAAATCTTTAGAATGTCAAGAGTTATTAATAGACAAATTTAAGAGCTAAATGGCAAATTAATGCCTTCATAAATCAGTACGGAATCTCCTGTAATACCAACCTTTGCATGAATTTTTCTTACTCAACTTTAGCTAGCCTGTTTTGAACTTATTATGATTTTCAGAGATGTTAAATGGTTAATGAATCACACAACTTTTTGTATAATGAACTAATTTTTTTTTTTTTAGTCATTTGCTATATACGCCTTTAAACATACAAAATACATTTTTCACACAAGCAGATGCTGTGTAGTACCAAACAAAAGACCTAACCTTGAGTTTTCCCAAATCAATGCAATGTGTGTTGAATACCACAAAAATAACTTTATAACTTCTCTTCTAAATCCAACATTGAAATATGCTTAATACTCCATTATGGCATGCATGCAGAACCTCGCACTGCACATAAAACTTTCAGAAATTCCTATTATCTAAATATAGTGGTTATTTATTTTCTGTCATTTCATATGTGAGCTTTTTTGAGGGAGGGATTGGAAGTGTGATCACATATCAGATGCTGAACAGTGGGAAAAGAAGCTAGTTAAAATTCTGCTGCTCTTTGCAGAAGGAAAAATGAATTAGTCTATTTCAACCTTTCCAGTCCTTTGTAGAAGCAATTATGGAATGCAAATATTTGTAAACCATATATATTTATGAACGTCAATATTATTTTCAAAACCAAAGTTATATTAAAAAAAATCAATATATCGTTCTTATTTGCAGTGTGCAGCTGCTCAAACAAAAGGAAATAAAAGTGCAGAAGTATCATTTACTTTTTACAAACTGCTTTTTTTTTTTATTTCTACCTGAAAATTATCTTTAAGCACTATTTTAAGATTATTTCAACACTTTTCTCCTAACACTTTATATGGCTTCTTTTTTTCTTTCTATGGTATATCTTTACTTAAATACGTATTACTTCTAGTTAGAAGCTGTGGTACTCTTATGCACAAATTTTGTGGTCAAATTCTGTTCTGATTTTTATTTTATGTAATCACACATACATTAGTGAAAGGATATAAATGACAATATCTCATTTGATACCAATTTTTATGAAGTCTTTAGATTTATACCACCTAAAAACATGTATAAAAACCTATGGAAACAGTCTAAAAATTTTACCAAATATAAAAACTCTATGGAATTTTGTCCTGCACAAACACATAACTTACACATAACATAATAAGTTTAAGGAGCACAAACCTGCAGCTCAGTGCCATCGTCAAGGACATCTTTGTGCCATAGGGCTGATCTATATCAGCTGAGAATCAACCTTGCCATCATAGTAACAAAAGCCTTACCTATATAGAAAATTCAGTATCATCTTTTTCATACATACTCGTTCCAGTCCAAAGTGTTTGTGGTGTTGATCCTTTCTGTCAGTTGATTAACAACCTACTTAATCTTGGTATGGAGACAAAAATATAATTTTTTTGCCTGCCTAAGAAATCTGATTAAGAAGTATACAAAAAGTAATATACACAAATTGTAAGATTAAAATTGCATACACAATTAATTCATGAAAGAATAACAACAACAACAACTTCAATGTTTCTTTATCAAGGATTAATAATATCTAAGCAAAAATTCTTAATTTTTCAGTAAGTTTCTAACAACATGGAAAACACTTCAAAAGCTCCTCATTGATTTAAAGAGACTGTTAATTAACTAGCATTCTGTTCCAGCTGTTCTTGCTTCTTCCTTGCAGGGAATTTAGTAGCTCAGTGCAACAGACAACCCCACTTTTTTTAGTGCTGCATAGCAATACTTGAGCAGTGTGATGAAAGACAGATTTCTACTTACAATTACATTCATGTGGACACTAATTTTGATCATGTTGTTTTATAATTGTTTACCTTTGTTGACTGCAGAAGCTGAAGAATGATGAAAAAAGTCAAGAAAACAGTTGCCTTCACTGAAATTTTTAGAAGATGGATTCAGTCTCTGTGTATCAGTGCAACTATCAGCATCAACAGAACCATACAAGAAAGTATAAACATGGATGCCTATCAGACACAAAGAAATTATGTAGCTGACTTCAAACTGTAGCAACTCAGAATGTGTGATGAGATGATGATTTGGAGATAGCAGGAATAGATCCACTTTTTGCATAATTTATTTCAAGCAACAATAGTTTCATATAAAGAGCCAATAAGAGTCTTTTGAGAACATTAGATTTTCCTTTATGTAGTATATTAAGACAGACATTTTACCTAAGAAGAGAGAAAAAAATTTATTACTAACATATGAGTCTGTAGACGTATTTTGGTGAAAAAGTATTCTGATCTGGAGATTGCAAAATTACTCACTCATTACCTCCATGTTCTTTGCTTCCATCTTGTTTTAAAGCTTTAATACTTATTAATAAGTACACGGATAGCATTATTTTGCAGGTGAGTAGGTGGCTGGTTCCTTGACAGAGATCAAAAAGTAGTCTGTGTCAGAGTTTACACAATTTGCATACAAAATACATCACTTTCTGCAAGTGCAACACTTGAAGTTATCCTACAATGCATCATGGATTGCCCTCATATATCATGTTAAGCCCTTGTTCCACAGGGACAGCTTTGTCCAAAATTACACTTAGGTCATGCTAAAACCCATAGCATCTTGTTATAACCTGATATCAAAAGGCAGTTGCTTAGAGGCGAGAAAGGTGACACAAAAGCTTCAGGTGACCAGATCTTCGTTTGCCTCTACATGTCCCAGAGTCTTTGCAAGGCTGATGAACTGCTGAGTTTGATTTTGGGAAAGAGATAAGTAAGACTACTTAAAAGAATAATAATAAAAAGATATCTGCACAAGGGATGAGTAATATATGTTGCCCTATTGATGCAGTGCCATATATATATATATATCTATGCACACCCTGCTAATATTTTTCTAACAGGGTCGATGTCTTGTTGATCTTTGTACAAGACCACAACAGAGCCTTTAGCCCTCTACAATGCTGTATTTGGGACAGAGGCTCTACAGTCTATTAAGACATTTTGGCCTCTGTCCCAGAGGCAGAGACAGCCAAAGACTATAAGAGGTGTTTTTTTGTCACAGTTCACATTATTTATCATCTTTGTTCTAGGGCTTTCTGCTATGGATACAAACAGACAACAGAGCTCCCTTCCCCATCAATTCAAAACTGGAAAATCTCTACTTGCTTTTGAGATACATTGTTTCAACATGTGGACAAGTCATTGCTCAAGCAAATTGTCACATGCAGCTTGGTGATCTTACTGCCCTCAGAGTAGGAATTATGACATTCACCCTTTCCTTTAGGGTCCATTTTGCAGGTGATGGATGAAGAACACTAATTCTTGGAGTCCACAGCCTAATTCAAATCTCTTTGGGTCCTCATTACTAAGAAGGGTCACATGAGCCATAGCAGCAGGAGATAGACGGCTTCAGTCACAATGTTAACTGCCATCTTGATGTCAGAATGGCAAAATCATATCTAAGAATTCACATGATTAATAGCTTTTTATAAAGATGTGCTAGTACATCTATAGGGTGAGGCAAGCAAGTTAGAAGTGTGGTATGTGCAATTACAACCTACATGAAAGGCACTCGGAGTTACAGGACAGCTATTGCAATGTAGTACAAAAAAGAGATCCAAACACACTCAGAAAGGCCTGAATCTCAATAATGAAGTGCCAAATGACGGCAAGGTTGAGAGTGGTTCAGCAGCTTCCCCTGGCAAAACAAACAGAAGCAAGGAATGCACCATGCCACAAATGGTGCTGTAGCATATTCCCTCCCCGGCTTTAGCATCAGTAATTACAATTCATATGCCATCAGAAGTAATGCAATTAGCCATTCATGTAATATATGCCATATACTGTATGATATTCAATAAATTCAGTGGTGTATGTTTCTCTTCATGATCTAGAAGAAAATAAAATTTCCTCACAAACTTCATTCTTCTCAGTGAAAGCATAAATTAATTCAAGCATTCACCCAACCTGGAGCTTTTCCGTATTCTTCAATAACTTTCAAGTCTGAAAATACCAAGTTCAAGAAAGAAATTTGAAATGTATTGGTCACTAATTTTAACTGGAATATAGAACTTCTACTACTTCTGAGTGTGACACTCAATTTTGACCACTACCTCCTGCTTCACTGCAAATTTCTTCAAAGTTATAAAATATTATTTTACTGTAACACATAAATGTTTGGCATAGGCTTACTGAAGATTTCAAAACCGAAAACATAAGGAACCAGTATCTCTCTAAAATGAAAATATTCTATCTATTTTCCCCCTTTTTACCTAAAGATTAAGGAAAAATTCTTTTACACCTTCTTTTCTGTAGACTTCAGAGCACAGGCAATGCACATTGTTAAAGCAGTGACCTTCACAGGCAGGACAATTGGCTTTTTTTTTTTAATCCTTTTTTTTTTTTTTTGAAAGATGAAGGTTGAGGTGTTCTGTAATTCAGATAACCTTCATTCACAGCTAGTTAACTAAGTATTGGATTTTATAAAGAAATTAAGGCACCAGGCATTTGGATTAGTAATGTTTGCCATCATTCATGCTCAATAATTGAGGTCACAGGGATTATAAACTCTAATGTGTCAAATTGAATTCAGCAGCAACACATCTAAAATCCCTTAATTATCTGCTTTGGGGGGCAATGGATTAACTAGAGACTGTCAGTAACAAACAGACATCCTGTTTACTTTTTCCTTTAATTTTTTTTTTTAATAAGCTACCAATAATTCTTTAGCCAATACATATAAAAATAAAATCTAACCCAAATCCTCCCTGTTTCTTAAGATATTTTACATTACCATTTAATCACAGTCACTGTATATTTGCATTCCCTGTTACACAGTGGATAACAAGTGGAGTAAATCATAAATCTTTGTCACTTCCAGTCATTTATTACAGAAAATCATATTAGAGATACGTACTTAAAATGTCATTTGATTTGATCATAAAATGATAACTAAAAAGATAGATTAAGCAAGAAAGATATATAAGTAGTTACAGTGCTCTCTATTTCATTTCCATCTTAACTGATCATTGTCTTAAAGTATCTCTCTGATTTCTGTCGCTAGAAGACAGGCATAGTTCTTATTGTCTTAATTTTCTCCTCATTAGTTGTTTCACATTCACTAATGAAATGCTGTCAAACATCTCTCACTCAAATTCTTAATAATAAACTTAATTAGTATCGAGTTTTTTAGTTACTAGGAGGTTTTCTCTTGGGTTATTTCATAGTGCTGTTAACAATCTGTCTTTATGAAGCCATAGGTCCATTTTCAGTCAGTATTGTCCTAGAAACTATAGAATATACTAACATAAGACAGAAGCATTAATACATTTAGATAAATTTAGGTTGTCAATTTCCTCCATAACAACAAACATCACAAATGCTAAACAAGCAGTCTTCCTCTCTACCATGAATTTATGCTACCTGAGATCATCTTCTGCTTTGGATTTGTACTTTAAAATCATAATTCTCTAAAACTTTCATTTTCATATGAAATGTCTTAGATGTGATTTATGATCAAAAGTTATCATAAGAGGAGAAAGTGCTTTATCAATTCAGGTTTTCATCTCTGCCTCAGGTTCAGCTTGTATATCAAAATATTGACAGATCTTGTTGTAGTGGCAACAAGTATATTTTTCTATTTGTATCTGATGGAAAAACTGTACTTCTTTAGAGAAGAACTACAAAACTATAAGTTCTGGGATATATCTTGCAGCACAGAAGTCATAGAAAGAAAAAGTCATTTCTGATTGTCAGCTAAAGGAGTCCCTTTCTGTGATGCTTAGCTGTATCAGCCATAACAGACTCATGATACTAGACCAGCTGGACCATTTCTGTAATGCAATCTGCAAGTTCCTATGCTACCAAGAGCATTATTTACTGCGATTTTAAACCAGGTTTCATATAAAGTTTATATTCTCTACTGATCACATTTGTGGGTTGTTTTGTTTTGTTTTGCCTTTTTTTTTTCCTTAAAATCATAACTGCATTTTGAAATTCTGTTTCTTTTTTTTTTAATGTTCTAAATTTTTTATCCAAGTTTTTATGTCATCTTTCAGTTACAGAGATTCTTTTTTGTCTGTAAATTCAGTCTATGCTCTGAAAAGTTGAAACTTACCATCACTAATAAAATTTACATAGCCTCAAGTGTTTCACCCAGGCAATCTGCAGGATTTTCCCATGAAAGAGCTCTGTAGAAGGAGTTAAAGTACTGACTTGCCCTGTTCTTATGTTAAAAGTAATTTATTTCGTTGAATGGTTTGAGTAAATGATGCCAGTGATCATTCCTGAGTGCTTGTACCCAACCAACCAATGACAGTAAGCTGTTATTGTATCTTATGGTCCTTCTAAGAAACAAATATCTTTTAAGAAAGATTGCTAAAAAATATGAAAAGTCATAGCAAATTAGATACAACCAGGTCCAAGTATCAGTAATATAGAAAATAATACAAAAGCACTGAAGTAGCAAAACCAATAACAGTGGCTGATATTTGAAGGGTGGGTGCCACAAAGCAGAACCATTAAATTAGCTGGTAGATTCCTGCTTTTCTTATGTAATTCTTTCAAGTGGTTATAAATTCATGGTTATGGATCTGTAGAACAGTCTTACAGTAGCAATCACGGGTAGTTTACTAGAAACTTATGCAGAGCCATCTTGTAAATCCTTCTTTGCATACTACAGAGCTCAATCAAGTGGAAATTGTAAGCAGTAAGAATTATTTTGAGCATATATTAAATGAATATATCTATATGGAAATAACTTCTCAAGCATCACTGCTGTGGAAGAACCAGCTGGCTTCAGAAGAATAAAGATTAGCTCAAGATCTGGTACAATGTGCTATGACAGATAGCATGGGTAATGACACTGACAGTTACAAATGCCTGAAATTTTGTATTAGAATTTTATTTCTAGTTCCTTCTTCCCCCTGCCTCACTCCTCCCATTCTGGTCTGCAGTATTCTACTCTGGATCTTTCCACATGTCCAAGTTTTCTTGGAGACTTTAATCTGAAACAATTCAGTTGTTTCCCCAGTAGCATTAAGAGAACATTTACTATAATTCATTTTTTTTTAAATAGCTTTATTATATTTTTTAAACAGCTTCTCTGCTTCAAGAGCACATGTACGGCATTTGGCTGATCCTTTGCCAATATAGCAAGGAAATGTATTTGCTATTTCATTAAAAAAAAAAAAAAGCTTAAGCTTTTAATTCACACTTGTTCACTAGAGATTAATTACAGTTTGGTGTCACATTATCTGAAAATGCATTCATCTCTGCTCAACCAAGGCTATATAGGCTAAGTATGATTTTTTTTCCTGTAATTGTTACTCCATGATGACATTGTACATGATTTCCAGAACATCCAAGCAACTGGGTACTTCCTAACGCTTGTCTCCTTGCTTTCCAGAACAAATTCTCTTAATATAGCATGACTTCATACCTTTTTTTTTTTTTTTTTTCTCTGAGGTTCTTCAATTTATTGCTCTTAATGCAAGTTGTCTAAAGGAAACAGCAGGAATACTGACAACTGAAGCGAAAACACATCTACTTTACATTACCCTGTTGTGGAATGCATCTATACTATGTAGATGGCTAGGAAAGAGCATTTAAAGTAAAGCTGATGTACACTCAAGGTTCTGTGAGTGAAGTGTCATATACACCTTTTCACACATAGCTCGCTGAGAATATGTTCCCTGCTGTTACGACTACTGACTGTTTCTAGTTTGGTGATTGTTGAGATAAACAGACATCTATGCTGCCGTGGTATTAAACCACTTTTATCATTGTCCCCTCACATGTTATCAGTGTGTCTTATTCAGGCTTGATAAATTGTGGTTCACCTGAAGTTTTCTTTACAGAAAAAAAAAGGAAGGAAATGAAAAACACTGACAGATACATAAATTGCAGTAGTGCTACTGCGTGACACTGCTACAATGCGATAGTCCAAATGTTCATTATCCTCAAAAGCCAAAAATAACCTGCTTATTAATGTGTCATTGCTCTTTGCTTCACACAATTCTATTTTCCCTTGTAATAAATTGATCTTAAAAAAAAATTATAATCACACTGCATCAAAAAAAAATTGCTTGCAAACCTCATACATAAGTTGTCAGTTTGGAGTACTAGAATAGATAAATGTAATTGTCAATAATGTAATATTAATTTTAAAAGTATATTTGCAGTAAATATATCATTATCACTTCACAATCTTAAAACTAAGATGTATTTTATGTTATCTCTTACTAATTTGCATTTAAAAATTAGATAATATACGATGCATAGTTAATATCAAGGAACTTAATTAACCTCTATATGCTCAATGTCTTCTTCAGCATTCTAATCTAAACACGTCCAAGATATATAATTACATGCAATTATAAAGTAATTAAATAGCTTATTTTATTATATATTGATTACAACAGAAGCCTATATGGTTTATCAACAACTACAGACTATAACTATTCCCAAGTGACAATTCTAATGCTTACTGCTCTTTGAAATAACAGTTATTAAAAGGTATTAACTTAAAAGAAAAACATCTGTTCAGCCTATTAATAAAAATAAATGACCTACAAACAATGCAAAAGAATATCAGGGATTCTAAATTTAATTAGGCTTTTAAAAATTTGCCATTTTAAACAATAGAAAGATAGCTAGAGGAAGTATATACAACATTAACATTTGAGAATGTTTAAAGAATAAAATAAAAAAAAAGAGTATGTAGTTATTCCGTTAAAAAAAAATACTATTTATTTTTAAAGAAAAAAACATTTCATTGCTGTACTGTACTTCGATGTAGCAGAAAGTGGGGCTTTTCTGAAAGGGAGTCTTTGGAATACTAATATGATTTATATAAATATTCTAAGGATTAAACTCTGATATAATACTATTGAAATCACTGGGATTTCATTAAAAATTATTCTGGCCATTCAGAATGTATAGATATTTAAAAGATACCTGGTGATTTTTCTTTCATCAAGCTTTAAACAATAAATAAGCAAAGTTCACGGGGTAAGAGCACACACTTAATCAGTATTTGCTATTTGAAGGAAAAGACCTCATAGGCTCACTATATTTCTAAACCATCAACTCTGGTTGTTACAATGCTCATCTTGTTAGGAGTCTGAGCCCTTCCTGATAGTCACAGCTGGCAGATTCTGTTCTTCAGCAGAAACTGTTCAGCTTTATACTCATTTCAGACCATGCTACAATCCAATTGTTTCTCCTCTCATTTTTTGATCTCCTACTGGAACATGTCAGAGGTCACACAGGTCACAACAAGGGCATTTTGTTCTGACATAGGCACTAAAGACAGCTCGTATCTGAGCTGTACATGTTTGCAAACAGGAATCTCCACTTCAGTTTTCACTGTCCAAAGTATAACAGCAACATCCTGGTGCATAAGCCACACATTGGACACAGACAATGCCAACACAGCACTTCTCTGTCTAAGTGAAATTCATTTTTGCCTTATTAACAAAGATAAATGTTTTAATGTTGTTGGAGTTTTGTTGATTTCTTTTTGGTTTTGGTTTTGTTTTCTTTCCCCGCAGGAAAGAGAGACTAATTGGCAAAAGAAAGGATAATCTATATGAGCTAGAGAACAAGATCTAAAGAATTAAGTTTATTACATCTGTTGTGAGCAAGGGGACTCTGCTGCCACTGAGAGAGGACCTTACCTTCCTCTTCTAGGGCAGATGCTTTGTTACACATTGTTACTGTTTCCTCAGTTGAAGCATGAATTGATAAGGAAAACTTACAGTGATGTTAAGGTACTCCTGCAACAGTGGTGAGAAAAGGAACAAACCTAATATAGAATGCTTATCTATTACATACATGCTCACCTAAAGACTTGTTGGGGAAAAAGTAATTCCAGTTGCATAATTAGGTTTTCCTATGGAATAAAAAAAGAGATGTAACACAGAAAATTTTGTAATGACAACTAAAAAAAGAGTGACATTTTTCTACCTTTTTTTTTTTCTAAGCGGTTTCAGAAAGGATTATGTAAAAAAATGAACAGAGATTTTTTTTAGATTTTTTTTTATTTTCCCAAGACTGGAAAACATGACTGTTAAATCCAGCAGCATATGGAAGTGACTGTGTCCTCGGACAAAATCCAATCAACAGTAATCAATCCTTTCAATTGGGTAATAAAGTATTGAGAAGATAAAGCTTTGCCACTGAAATGTGACATTGCTTTCCATTAAATAATGAAGCAGTTATTGCTACAGTAAACCAATGTCAAGCAGCAGTGAGTAAGGACTATCCTTTTACTTTGGCAATGAAAAAATTATTTACTTGGCTTACATACTTGTTTGCATTTTATTCTTTCATGCATAATGAAATGGTTACCAAAACACCTGCCTTTTACTGTTTTAAAGAATGCTCTGAAGGTAGGTAGGTAGAAATTGTGGATTATATATATATGGCACTCCACACTGGGATACACATAGAAATGAAAAAAAAAAAACAAAAAAAAACAAAACAGTGCCTGAAAAACTCTGAAAAAAGGAGTAGGAATAAGAGAATTAAACTTCAGTGAGGTCCCTGAAAATATATACCAATCAATACCATTTATCTGTCATAGGCTTTTATCTTTATGCCTTCCCCTTTTAATCCCTACTGCCTCACAGCTGTTAATAAAATCACCTCACAATACTCAGTATTCATTGCCATTGTCTCTGTTTCAATGCTTTTTTTTGTTTGCTTATTTCTTTAAGTAGTGGTGATTGTGCAAGCTGAAACAAAGGATTCCTCTTGTCTACCTTAAGACAACCATGAGGATAAATATCTATATTCCAGCTAATCATTCTGGTCCTTTTATAATTTACAAAGAGAAATAGCCACTTTCAGTTCTTGATTCACCTGACCTTTGTTAGATGTTTGCTTCAGAATAAGACGAATCATCCCTTACAAGCACCTACTCTCTCCATTAGTTATGAAGGGAGTTTAAATTAATAGCTCCGATGTAGGCATCAATAGTGTGATGTTGAAATTTGGTCAGATTGAATACCTGTCACAGTGGCACAGATGTTCATTGTCATTGTCTCAATTTGCATGGGTTTTTTTGTTTATTTCTTTATATAGTGGCTTTGAAAACTTGAGTGACTAGGATAAGGTCACTTAGCTCTCTTACTCTTTCATGAGCTTCTTCCTCTAAAGTATGATGCCTCTTGATGTTATAAATATTCACCACACTTACAGGACTTGAATCAGAAGTCTCCTTAATCACCAAGATATATACCAGAACTTATGAATTCTGTAGTTCTTCTCTAAAGAAAGACAGTCTTTTCGTCAGATATACATAGAAAAATATGCTCATTGCCACTATAACAAGACCTGTCAGTATTTTGATATACAAGCTAGTATTTGATATACAAGCTAGTAACACTGCACAGAATCACAGAATAACTGAGGTTGGATGGTACATCTGAACACCATACAGTCCAACCCAGAAGTCTCAGAAGTCTTTGCCTAATATTTACTGATACAGAGGAGATATCTGAACTGTTAACTGACATGCTGAATTAATTCATTAATTCTGAAAAAGAATGAATGAGGGAGCAAAACAGGCAGTATTTCACTCTATTTATGTGTTCCCATGCTCCAGCACTTTGTTTTTAGGGTCTGGGGATAGTAAAGGTATCTTTATAAAAGTAAAGGTATTCTATATAAAAGTAGCTCATAAAAAATTGTCATTCTACATGCTCTCTCTGGAGATTTGTCTCTCTGGTTGTAAGTCAGTTCAAGATGTGCCACTGCTAGTAAGATGATAATTTTCCAGATTATGTTTTAGAACATTATGAAGAACCAAATAAGAATTTAGTAACTTAAAAAACCCCAGGCACTGCTTTTGCATCTTTAGTATACAAACCATACAGTGAGGTTACTTGTCAACTAGACTTCTTTCTGGATGTATAGTGTCATTTGGTATCCCTGGAGCTTGTCAAGGAGACTGTGATACTACCTAAATAATAAAAAACTTGTGGTTAATTTATCTTTGCAAAAAAGGTTTATAAGGTAGATATTCATCTGCAAGGTCTTTGTCAAGTTAGGAACACATTTTAATCGAGCTAATACCAAAAGGTGACCTAGACTGAGCAATAACAACATCCACAGCATCTGCAAGGTAGATTAGAGTTGACATACGCTTGGCAAGCACTCAGTCAGCTCTGAAAATCTGAATGTTTGAGATAAGCATCCTCACGCAAACTAGAAATAAAATATATATATTTCAGAATTGCTTTTTTGAACTGAATCAGGTGAAGTGCTGAGTGATAGGGTGCTGCAGTCAGATAGGGTGCTATATTTAAGAATTCATCCTTTGGTATGGCATTTGCTTAAATTTTGCTACTTAAGTATTCTAAGCCAGAAAACAGCAGCTGTTGATGCATAATTTTGGTACTAAATCAGAGATCACAAAAAGCAGTTTCCAATGGTTCTTCATTAGCTTTTCACTTTTTAATTAATATGATGGTTTACATAATCTTCACATATTATTGACAAACATTTTGGAAAAAACCCACTTGTAAGTACATATATATTTAAACTTTTAATGACACATATATATTAAAAAAAATGAGTACATTTGATGAAAATAAAATGAGAGAAAAAAAAACCAGCATTTCACACTTGATCAGAAGTAGCAGTTTATAAGGGCTGATTATTTTTTTCCTAGGTTTCTAAAAATCTATTTCTATTTTTCTGTCTGGACTCAGATTGTAAACAAAAGGCTCATGCTAATCTAGGAGAGCTCTTGTAATATTCAGAAGTTTCTTCTATCTTGGGTTTACCATTAAAAATTTATTTTAAAATACTGCAAAACACAATATCTCTCATTCTTGAGAAAATACTGGTAAGAGAATTTGTGCAGGAGACCAACAGTGACTTGTTGCCACAAAAAAAAAAGTTAGTGGAGGAGGAGAGTGGAACTGTACAAATGGCAGTATGTCTAGTAAAGAGGGGAAGCGCTAAGCTAAGAAGATTGCTAGGCCAGAGTTTTAAAGACAACCATACCACAGCTACAAATAAGAGAGTGGGAGAGTGAACTAGAGCTAAAGGGAAGAAGTAAATTGGAGTCCAACAATTTTTTTTTGAGGGAAGGACAGTAAATGTGATGACAGGGACGATCAATAAAGGGGGCAAAAGAGGAAGCAAAAAGTACAAATGGGACAATATGTGTGTGTCTGTCTCCAGTGCAGCTTCCATCCACTGCAGGTTGGCCCAAGATAGTAAACCCACTGCATGTTTACAAGTCTGCATGAATTATCTCCATGATTAGGGAATACATGAGTCACTTCCATAACCATATTCCCACTAGAAAATACACCTTCATGAATGTGAAATTTAGAGAATGATGTTTCTTAATAAAGTGTCATCTCTGTTTATTAAAAATGTCAACAGTTCTCTTAGTAAGATATCAACAACACTTAGGATCTATGTGAATCTTTCACTTCTTCAGTAAAGTGGGAAACATTTTGTTATTGACTTTAGTAAGAGAAAGAGCTATTATGTTATAGTCATGGCCAATATTTTCTTTAGTTCAGTGGGTTTTTTAACCAGTGTATGTTTTTCAACCAGTGAATATGTTTCCAAGATTATGGAAGCAAGATATCCACCTATTAAGCTGATTGCATTTTTTTTTTTTAGTAGCCATACACCAGTACAAAGTAAACTGTTCTATGCAAATCTGTCCCTGTAAGGTGCTACTACTTTGATGCAACTGCATCAGTACTAACCTGGACTTCATTAAAAAATAACTGTAATGTTCCTGCAAAGTAAGAAAATACGAACCAGTGGTTCACATATGGTGTTGGTTTTGTTTAGTGGGGGTGCTATGGTGGCAGCTTCTGCAAGAAACTGCTAGAAGTTGTTCCCCTTTGTTCAGTGGACTAGGCCAGGCCTAGGGAGGACTCACTGCTGGCCAATGGGGGACAGAATGTTCCCTGATAACACCTCTGTGATAATGTATTTAAGAAAGAGAAAAAAATAAAAAAAAAGAAAACGAAGAGGAAGATGTGAAGAAGCACAAGTGGGAGGCAGAGAGGGAGAGACCTGAGCCTTGTGGGCCTTGTGGCCCTCACCCTCTGGCCTTTCACCGGGCATCTATCTGGTTCTGACTTGGCCCAGCCCAGCTGCAAGAAGTGAACTGAGGAGATGTGGAGAGAACCTGAGAGGCGTCTGCCTGAGCCTGATTGTGAAGAATTTCTTGTGAGAGGAATGGCTGCAGATGCCAAGGTCAGTGAAGGAGGGGGAGGAGTAATGTGGCTCCTGGCAGAGATTCCCCTGCAGCCCGTGGTGCAGACCATGGTGAGGCAGGTTGTCCCCCTGCAGCCCATGGAGGACCACAGAGGAGCAAAGATCCACCTGCAGCCCATGGAGGACCCCACACCGGGGGAGGTGGATACCTGAAGGAGGCTGTGGTCTGTGGAGGGCCCACCTTGGCAGCCTGTTCCTGAGGGACTGCACCCCTTCAAAAGGACTCCATGTTGGAGCAGGGGGAGAATGTGAGGAGGAGTACTCCTGAGGAGGAAGGAGTGGTGTAAAGCAACAAGTGATTAACTTACCGTAACCCCCTTTACCTATTCCCCCTTGTGCTGCTCAGGGAAGGAAGGAGGTAGAGAAAATTGAACAAAGTTAAGCCTGGAAAGAAGAAGGGGTGGGAGGAAGTTATGTTCTCTTCCACATTATCCTGCTTTGGTTTTAATAAGTGAATAGTTTTCTCCAAGTCAAGTCTGTTTTGCCTGTAACGGTAACTTTAAAGATCTCTCCCTGTCCTTATCTCAAACCTCGAGCCTTTTTGTTATATTATGTCTCCCTTACTGGGGGCGAGTGGGTGGAGGGAGTGAGCGAGAGACTGCGTAGCTTGGTCCAGAGCAAGGCTAAACTATGACACGTATGGAAAATCAAGCATAATTTAATTTGTGTTAACTCAAATTTTCAGTATTTTCATTCTAAGGTTTGCAAGTAGTTCTGTGATAGACTAAAATAGTGACACATAGTGTCTCTTAATAAATTAGGACAGTTGAATGTCATGCATGGATTTTCTGATATTTAAAGAGTTTCACTGTGGAACCTTCCCTTCTGCAAAGCTAGATAGGGGCATTCCTTCTTACACTCCTACCTGGAATCAGATTTTTTTCGATAAAACTGTAGAAAATGTAGTATATATTTAAAATGTGTAAAACAACATTTTCAGCTGGAAAATGAATACAGTGATTAGTAGCAGAGACAGAAAGAGAAACTTACTGTGATATTTTAAGTCTCATTTTCTTGGAACACCAGATAAAACACATGAAATAAGATAGACAAAATTAGTACTATACCATAGGTCCACTGAATAGACCTTAAGATCATAGAATCATAGAATGGTTAGAGTTGGAAGGGACCTTCAAAGGTCATCTAGTCCAACCCCCCTGCAAGGAGCAGGGACATCCCCAACTAGATCAGGTTGCTCAGAGCCTCATCCAGCCTGGCCTTGAACGTTTCCAGGGATGGGGCTTCCACCACCTCTCTGGGCAACCTGTTCCAGTGTTCTATAACTCGCATCGTAAAAAATTTTTTCCTAATTTCTAATCTAAGTCTACCTCCCTCTATTTTAAAACCATTACCCCTCATCCTATTGCAACAGGCCCTACTAAACAGCCTTTCCCCATCTTTCTTGTAGGCCCCCTTGAGGTACTGGAAGACCGCTATCAGGTCTCCCCGGAGCCTTCTCTTCTCCAGGCTGAACAGCCCCAACTCTCTCAGCCTGTCCTCATAAGAGAGGTGCTCCAGCCCTTTTATCATCTTCGTGGCCCTCCTCTGGACCTTCTCCAACTGGTCCATGTCCTTCTTGTGTTGGGGGCTCCAGAACTGGACACAGTACTCCAGCTGGGGTCTCACCAGGGCAGAGTAGAGGGGGAGAATCACCTCCCTCGACCTGCTGGCCATGCTTCTCTTGATGCAGCCCAGGATGCGGTTGGCCTTCTGGGCCAACATGCCTGCTCATGTTAAACTTCTCATCCACCAGCACTCCCAAGTCCTTCTTTAAAATCTTTCATTACCTCACTTCACTGAAAGAAAGTAAGAGACATTTCCACTTCTGTAGAAGTTTGCTTTTACCAGTTTGCTGTTTCAATTGGAAGTATTGAGTCTGGCTGAGGTGGAGTTAATTTTCTTGATAGCAGCCATTTTGGTGCTATGTTTTGAATTTGTGACTAAAACTGTTGATAACACACCAAATTTTTAGCCATTACTGAATACAGCGTTAAGGCTTTCTCTGTTTCTCATGCTGCCTGCCAGGGAGTAGGCTGGGGGTGAACAAGAAGCTAGGAAAAGACTAAATCAGGATAACTGGCCTGAACTGACCAAAGGCATATCCCATATCATACAACATCATGCTCAGCAATAAAAGCTAGGGAAAAGGAGGAGGAAGATGGGGAATTCCCAATTATGTAATTTGCCTTCTTGGGTAACCATGATCTGTGTTGAGGCTCTGATTTACTGGAAAAGCCTAAACACCTGCCTGCCTATGGGAAGCAGTGAATTAATTCCTTATTTTGCTTTGCTTGCGAGCATCTCTAATTAAATTCTCCACTTATTAACTTTTCTTGGTTTTCCCCTTTGCATTATATCTCCCTGTCCTGCTGGGGTGGAGTGAGTGCACAACTAGGTGCAGTTTACCTGCTGGCTGGGCTCAACCTGCCACAGCTAATCAGAGATTTTCTTCATTTGAGTAGTTACGATGCATCTGATCCCAAAAGCAACATTTTTACTCTATAAGTTAAATGCTACCAAAGGTATAGAAACTGAGTCCTGGAAACAACAGTCCCATGTTATACGTGCAGAGTAGTTTTAATGCATGTTGAGTGTAGTATTTTCCCCTCTGCTCACTAGTGGCGAGACCACATATGGAGTGCTGTATACAGTTCTGAGCTCCTTGGTAGAAGAGAAACATGGTCAAGTGAAAGGTCCTGCACATGGGTCAGGGCAACCCCTAGTATCAATACAGGCTGGGGGATGAATGGATTGAGAGTAGTTCTGATGAGAATGACTTAGGGACACTGGTGGATGAAAAGCTGGACATGAGCCAGCAATGTGCACTCATAGCCCAGAAGGCCAACCACATCCTGGGCTGCATCAGAAGTGTGCCCAGCAGGTCAAGGGAGGTGATTCTGCCCCTCTGCTCTCTTCTCATGAGACCCCACCTGGAGTACCGCATTCAGCTCTGAGGCCTTCAGTCGAGGAAAGACATGGACCTGTTGGAGCAGGTCCAGAGGAGAGTCACAGAAATTATCAGAGGGATGGAAAACTTCTGCTGTGAGGAAAGGCTGAGAGAGTTGGAGTTATTCTGCCTGGGAAAGAGAAGGCTCTGAGATCTTATTTTGGGCTTTCAGTACTTAAAGGGGTGGCTTATAAGGAAGACGAGAAGAGATTTTTTACTAGGGCCTGTTGTGACAGGACAAGGGGTAATGGTTTTAACTAAAAGAGGGTAGATTTAGACTAGATATAAAGAAGAGGTTTTTTTACACTGGAACAGGTCACCTGGAGAGGTGGTAGATGCTTCATCCCTGGAAACATCAAGGTTAAGCTGGATGGGGCTTTAAGCAACCTGATGTAGCTGAAGATGTCCCTGCTCCTTGCAGTGGGGTTGGACTAGATGGCCTTTAAAGTACCCTTCCAACTCAGACTATTCTATGATTCTGTGATTCTGTGGATATACTGCAGAGTCCAATGACAGGCTGCAAATATGATTAAGAGACTAGATTATCACTCCTATGAGAAAAGGCTGAGAGGGCTGTGATTGTTCATGCTAGAGAAGACCCAGATCTTACTAATGTGTGTAAATACTTGAAGGTAGAATGCAAAGAGGACGGAGCTGGGATGTTTTCAGTCATACCCAGTGACAAGACAAGAGGCAACAGGCACAAATTGAAACACAGGCAGTTGCATCTGAACATAAGGAAACACTTTTTTGGTTATGAGGGTGACTGAGAAGTGGCACAGGTTGCCCGGAGTGTTTGTGGATCTCCTGTCCTTGAAGATACTAAAAAGGTGTCCGAACATGGTTCTGGGCAGCTGGCTCTAGGGATCCCTGCTTACGCAGAAAAATTTGACCAAACAGCCTCCACAGGTCCCTTGGGACCAACGAGCAAAGAATTCTTGCAGAGAGGCATTCATGGAAACATAGCTTTTACCAACAAAGCTATCTACTTTTAGTATCCACATGTATGTAAGGCAACTATCTACTATTTAAATAGCAAATGCTGCCTTCTTGCACCATTCCCTATGGTAAGCAATAATGACTAGTCATATTAAAAAAAAAAAACCAGCTATGATGAACCAACAGAAAATTTAATAATTATATATTTAACAATTTTTAATGTATATATGCATATATTTTTCTAAAGAAAACAGTAGAATTCTGCTGCGACTGATGGCAATTACAAAATTTATACTCAATTCCCTGAAAATAGCATTTATTTTTACTTGATAGTCTGGTTTCTCATCAGAGCTACTAATTTAATTTATTAGGAATATTTTTTTTCACTTTTTTGAAGGACAGAAAAGTAATCATAAAGTCCGGAAAGTAACGATTAAAAATATGACATCAGACTTTTAATTGATGAGCTGATCTGCATGCTTAGGGAAAGTAATTAATTTCCACAGAGTAAAAAAGGATCAGGGGGCATGAAGTTGAGGTTTACAAAAGCTTAACAGAAGGAATAGTATGAATATAGATTCATTTTTTTTGAGTGGAGGGAAATTACCAAAAGTAATGAAGTAAAAGTGTTCAGGCTAGGTAAGTATGTTGGAAAATACTTTCCTACAAATAGGGGTTTTTTTTAAAAAAAAAAACAACAAAAAGAACATTAACAGGAATTTCCGAAGTATCATCATTAGCTCAGATTTGCTTAATTTTCCCAAGGATGTACCTTCTAATAATTCTTAGTTTAACTTGTTTTTGAAGAGACAAGGTTGATCTGAAAGTGAATAATATAAAATATTTTTAAGTTCTTGAGTACCATAAATTAGGATGTTACAAAATCCTGAAGATGTGGAAGAACCCTCACACAAATTGTCAGTGGGGTTTTGTATAAGCGAAAGATTTAATGTTATTTACAAGCTCATCTGAGACTGGAGTTTTATCACACTGAAAAGTCTGTGAAGATTTGAGTTGAGAAAAGACATAGATTTCACAAACATTTGAGAAAATTTAACTTGGAAAAAAAGTAATATTCAACAGTACATTTAGAAATCAGCAGATTGATTTCTAGCTTATCTAGTGTCATACAGGTTCCAGACTTGGTCATTCCATATATAACCTATGAATATACATGTTTTACATATGTTGTCCCTGATCCTTGCAGGGAGGTTGGACTAGATGACCTTTAAAGGTCCCTTCCCACTCAAACTACTTTATGATTCTATTCTATTCTATGATTCATTGCGAAGATTAAAAGTCATTCCAAAGCTAAGATGAGATTCCAGTAACAAGGATAAGCACAAGGCAAATTTTGACAGAAAACTGGAAGAAAAGAAAGATAACATTTGATATTGCATGTCTGAAATTTGATTAAGTTGAAGTAGCTGTAGATGAAAAGAAAAAAAAATCTATTTCTGTAGGAAGATACCAGTTTGGACATAAGATTCTCTCAGCTACACGCTAGAGTGAACAGCTGAGCCTTGTGGCTCCTTGTGAAGAGAGAGCCTCCATCCCTTTTGTAGCCTTCCTTTAAGTACAGGAATACTGTGATGAGGTCCCCCCTGAACCTTCTCTTCTCCAGGGAGAAAAGACCTAACTCCTTTAGTCTTTCATCACAGGGCAGGTTCTCCAGCACTTTGATCATCTTCATGGCCCTCATTTGGACCCTCTCCAGTCTGTTTGCATCTTTCTTGAATTGTGGGGACTCAAACTGGACACAGTTTTCTAGGTGTGCCGTGACAAGCGTTGAGTAGACTGGGATCATAATGTTTCTATCTCCAATAGAAATGCTCCTGCAGATGCAGCTGAGGATTTGATTTGCCTTTATTGCTGCAGTGGCACACTACTAGCTCACGTTCAGCATGCTAAACCAAGGACCTCCTGGTCTGTTCCAGCTAGACTACTCCCTAGCCACGTAGAACCTAGCCTGTATTGGGCTCTTCAGCTTATTATGCTTATTTTGTCCCAAGTGTGGGACTTTGAACTTGTTGATGTTAAACTTTGTACTTCAAACTGAAGAAAAAGAAAGTAATATTTTGCATTTTTTCACTCTATGGAGTATTAATTTGTGGGGGAAAAAACCCAACCATCCAAAGAAAAATAAAGAGTGTGCCTGAAAAAAACCCCAGTGCTATATCTCTACAGCAGTTCATTTCAAAAGAATATAGAATATTTGAAAACATATGTTTTGGTTTATAACCACTAGAAAATAAAATCTCTGAAAGAGGGTTTTTTTTTTTATGTTTGTTCATGCTGAAATAAAAAATTGCCACTATGGCTAATTCTGTTTTAAACTCACTTTTTAATGAGAGTTTTTTATTTCACTATTGCAGATATAGGATGATATCCTATGAGAAACCAGGCAGTTCAGTTATCAATATTTCTCTAAAAATACCATCTACAGTTTAAACCTTATATAAACATATGTATCATTATTTATCCCTTGTTTTCAATATTAATAATTTTTTTTATGAAATCTAATCCAATCCAGGAAATGCTGAACAATGTGCATATAGGTATCCTAATTTTCTGAATTACTTATTACATGGTTTCAGAAAAACTGTCTTAAATTACATAAACTCAAAAATTACCATATGTGATTACTCTATAGATCATTCCTATTCATTTTACAAATTAGACACATAGTTCTACGTGTTGAAATCTACATCCCTAATAAGCTGAACACTTACAGATAGAATGATATAGTAAGAAACAATTGAATCCCAGCAATCACAATGAACAGGAAATCATGCTGATGTTAGTGTTTATAGAAATTCTAAATTAGAAAAAGTCTATGTCTATCTACTATCTCTCTCTTCTGCCCTAACAGTAGCTTCTATAGAAGCTGAGCGTCTGTTCTGGTTTTGTTTAGTAAGGGGGGGCCTAAGGTGGTAGCTTCTGTAGGAAACTGCTAGAAGTTGCTCCCCTCTGTTTAGTGGACTCGGCCAGGCCTAGGGCGGACCCGCTGCTGGCCAAGGCTGAGCCAATTGGTAGCAGAATGTCCTGTGATAACGCCTCTGCGATAATGTATTTAAGAAGGAGAAAACAGAAAAAAAGAGAAGGAGGAAGATGTGAAGCAGCTGAGCGGGGGGCAGAGAGGGGGGAGGCGCAGGCCTTGTGGGCCTTGCAAACCTCACCCTCTGGCTTCCCGCTGGGCAGCCAACTGGGCCCAACTCGGCCCAGCCTGGCTGCAAGAAGTGGAGAGTAGATGAGAAGTGAATATGACGTAAAAAGGATCCTGAGAGGCATCTGCCAGCCTGTTGTGAGGAATGGCTGCAGACGCCAACGTCAGTGAAGAAGGAGAGGAAGGAGTAATGCGGCTCCTGGCAGAGATTCCCCTGCAACTCGTGGTGACGACCATGGTGGAGTAGGTTGTCCCCCTGCAGCCCACGGAGGTCCACGGAGGGGCAGAGATCCACCTGCAGCCAGTGGAGGACCCCACGCCAGAGCAGGTGGAGGCCTGAAGGAGGCTGTGGCCCGTGGAGGGCCTGCTGGGACAGCTGTTCTAGAGGGACTGCACCCCGTGGAAGAGATGACCCACGCTGGAGCAGTTTCACGAAGGACTGTGGCCCGTGGGAGGGACCCCACGCTGGAGCAGAGGAGGAATGTGAGGAGTTCTTCCCCCGACGATGACACTGCAGCGTAAAACAACGCGTGATGAACTGACCGCGACCCCCATTCCTTTTTTCCCCCTTGTGCCGCTCGGGAGGGGAGGTAGTATAGATAATGTTAAGCCCGGAAAAAGGGAGGGGTGGGGGGAACTTATCTTGTTCCTTGTCTCATTCTCCTGCTACTTTTAGAAATAAATGAGTGCTTTTCCCCAAATTGAGTCTGTTTTGCCTGTGATGGTAACTTTAAGGATTTTTTTCCCTGTCCTTATCTCAAACCTTGAACCATTTTTTTATATCATCTCCTCCTATTCTCTTGGAGGGTGGGGGGAGTGAGAGAGAGATTGCGTAGTCTGGTCCCGATCAGGGCTGAACTACGACAGCGTCTTAGACCTCAAGTTATATTTTTTGATACATTCACTGAAAACCCATGGTGATGTGCTGCTGTTCAGAGAGAAGGACTCCTGACAGACTATGTAACCCTGATAACGGTTGATTATTTAAAGATTTGTAATATCCGCTTTTAAGTTAGGGGATTAAAAAAACATATATCTCAAAGTCTGCAGTAGCAAAAAATAATAGTTTCTGTTCCCATTTCTAGTAATGATAACCATAATTTCTTATAACAAAGCAAAGCACAATTAGTTCACTACATTATAGGTAGAAATGAATAAATAAATTAATTGAAATTTCTAAACCTGGAACTTAATGGAGGAAAAATCCCAAATACTTTCTATTACCTACATTAGAAAATACACACATGCTATTTTCTGTGTTCCTAAATTCCAATCTTTATGTTTATTGCAATGATTGTTCAGTTATAGTTCTTGGTAAAAAGTCCCCTAGTTCCCTTACCTCCTTTAGGGACCCAGACTTAAGAATATAGTGTGAGCTGAATTTCTCTCTCCTGAATGATTTTCTTAGCAGCAAACTTTTGGATTAGCCTCTAATGGTTCCTGCACCTTATGACATAGTTGGACAAAACCCAGGGCTTGCAGTCCAAAATGAATATCAGCTTTGCATTCAATGTCTTTTCAGGCATATAAATGACAAGTCATATATTTATAAAATAAATATCCTGTGACTGAACATCTCATTTATATTCTGATGGTGTTAATATGCAAAGATTGTAAGAGCTCCTTCCTCCAGTAGACTTCCATCTTCAGTTCTGCACAAAATGTTACTCCTTTCACAACAGCAGGCTAATGTTACCTATAGCCTTGTTTCTTTTATCTCAACAGCATTTCATGAATTTGTCTTCCTCTATGTTGACTGTACTAGAACTTATTTTCAAAGCGGGAGTTTTGAGGTGGCCCCAGTCGGCAACTGAGCACCCACCAGCTCCTTGCTTTTCCCCGCAGTGGGACGGAGGAGAGAATCAGAAGAGCAAAAATACCAAAAGTTTGTGAGTCAAGATGAACTTAGTTTAATAAATGAAGAAAGAAAAAAAAAAAGAAAAAAAAAGAAAAATACTCCAACATCCTAAAACTTCATAAAAACAACAAACAAGTGATGCAAACACAATCACTCACCACCTCCTACAAACAGACCTGACAGTCTTTGAGTAATGACTGCTTCGGAAAAACTATGCCCCGATTTTATCATTGCACAAGATGTCATATGATATGGAATACCCCTTTGATCAGTTTGGGTCAGCTCTCCTGGCCATGTGCCCTCCCAAATTTTTTGCCCATTCCTATTCCGCTTGCTAGGGGTGGGACAGAGTGAGAAACAGAGAGGGCCTTGATGCTCCACAGGCAGGGCTCAGCAATAGCTAAAACACTTGGGTTATCAACACTATTTTAGTCACAGATCTAAAACATAGCACTATATGGGCTGCTACGAAGAAAATTAACTCCGTCCAAGACAGAAAAAGGGAATGTAGATTATCAGCTGTGGATTATATGCTTGAAAGTATTATATATGCAAATAGATATTGAACTTCTGAGCCAACAATGGGAAGTTTGTAGGAGTAATAGTGTCGTAGTTCAGCCCCGATTGGGACCAGACTACGCAGTCTCTCTCTCGCTCCCCCCACCCTCCGAGAGAACAGGGAGAGAAAATATAAGGAAAAACGGCTCGAGGTTTGAGATAAGGACAGGGAGAAATCCTTAAAGTTACCGTCACGGGCAAAACAGACTCGACTTGGAGAAAACTATGCATTTATTACTACAAACAGCAGGAGAATGAGACAGAGAACAAGATAACCTCCCTCCACCCCTCCCTCTTCCCAAGCTTAACATTATCTCTACTACCTTCCCCTCCCAAGCGGCACAGGGGGGAAGAGGGAATGGGGGTTGCAGTCAGTTCCTCACGTGTTGTTTCACATCGCTGCTTCATGGTCAGGGGAAGAACTCCTCACATTCCTCCCCTGCTCCGTTGTGGGGTCCCACCCCTACGCCAGAGTCCTTCATGGAACTGCTCTGCTGTGGGTCATCTCTTCCACGGAGTTCTGTCCCTTCAGAACAGCTGTCCCAGCGGGCCCTCCACAGGCCACAGCCGCCTTCAGGCATCCACCTCCCCCAGTACGGGGTCCTTCACGGACTCCAAGTGGATCTCTGCTCCTCTGTGGACCTCCATGGGCTGCAGGGGGACAACCTGCTCCACCATGGTCGTCACCACAGGCTGCAGGGGAATCTTGGCCAGGAGCCGCATTACTCCTCCCCCTCACTTCTGAACTGACCTTGGCGTCTGCAGCCATTCCTCACAACAGGCTGGTAGATGTCTCTCAGGATCTTTTTTACATCTTACTCACTTCTCGTCTCCTTTCCACTTCTTGCAGCTGGGCCAGACCAAGTCGGGCCCAGTCGGCTGCCTGGCAAGAGGCCAGAGGGTGAGGCCTGCAAGGCCCATGAGGCCTGCGCCTCCCCCTCTGCGCCTCTGCCCCCGCTCAGTTTCTTCACATCTTCTCTTCTCTCTTTTTTTTTCTGTTTTCCCCTTCTTAAATACGTTATCGCAGAGGCGTTATCACAGGACATTTTGCTACCAATTGGCTCGGCCTTGGCTAGCAGCAGGTCCGCCCTAGGCCCGGCCCAGTCCACTGAACAAAGGGGAGCGACTTCTATCAGTTTCCTGCAGAAGCTACCACCTTAGGCCCCCCCTCACTAACAAAACCACGACAAATAGCAGTATTAGGAGTATATACATGTTGCATAACACATTTGCAGAGATATGCTGTTGATTACAGTAATTCTTATATCTTAATAATGCTTTTCACATGTCAGTCACAAAGCACTTTGCATAGCATGCAAATAATAAAATGGCTACTCAGCTGACAATCAAACTGACTCACAGGGACAAAGATTAGTCACAGAACTTTCTGAGTTGTATAGCAGTAAAAAGAGTAAAAAAATTTAAAACTTAAATCCTGAGTAGGCACCATCTACTATGAGCATATGAATTGAAGTTTTAGTCAAGATCAGGAGGAAGCTTTTGAAACACTCTCCTTATTGTCGGTCCCTACAAAAAGTATTTCAATTCATTGTGGAGCAGTATCTTTGCATAGAAACTGTATTTCTTTCAGAGAAAACCAATGAGGATGATGTTTTGCAAGAGTGCACTGAATGCGCTTCAGCTCCAAATAGCTCTTCGGTCCACAGAACCAAACTGAAGCTACTTTGAAATAAAACACTTGAGATGTATACAGTGTGATGATTATGTCTGCTGTAAGAATTTTTTTGCTCTGCACATGGACCCCTTTTCATCCACACTGATTTCAAAAGTAGCTAACAAGAATAACACACTGAAGAACAATTTATGCTAACTATATCTTATTTATACTCTTAAAATATTTTCTAGAATCTCTCTCCCTTCCTCTCAGCCACACACACACTTACTCACACCTCCCTGTTTTCCTGAACTGAGAACAGCAAAAGGCTCAAATACTTTAAATCCCTACAGTTAACATTTTATCAGAACATAGATGCTATAAAATAAAAAAATGAGTAGAACAGGAATAACTCTTTGATTGAAGTCATTAAATATGAAACTTCCTTTTTCCCACTGTGCCATTGCAATGACTTAGCAATTTTTTTTTCTTCTGTTTCTTCTTCCAGTCTAACAATTTCCAGTAGCTTGCTGAGCTGAGTAAACTTCACAGAATTCTCTTTCTGGGTTTGTAAGAAAATTTGGTTTGTTACTTCTAAGGTTTGTTTTTGTTCCATTCCATAATTGCAGGCAGACTCCTACTCCTTTGAGAGTCTTTAAAGCTGTATGGCAATCTCTTTCTTTTCCTTTTTTTTTTTCTCTCTGGCACTTCAGACATCTCTTCCCAAACATACACATGCAAACACACAAATATGAAGTTGATCAGTTGTTTAGATGATCTGGGTTTATAGTTGAGCCAGAACAGACTGGTCAGGACAAGGTAAAAACAAAGTATTTTAAGTTGCTGGGAAATTCACAGTAGTTTTCTTTGCTATATTTGGTTAACAAAATACAGTATTTATACTGTAAAATAGAAGCTTACAAATTAAATGATTCTTTCATCCTTCTTGAGAAGTCTCAAATAAAAGATACACAGGTCAATATAATTTACTTAAACTTAAGCAAATTAGAGAAAGATGAACAGCACAAATGAAAACTTGTTATATAGAAAGAAAAACAAGTTACCACTGTTTCTAACAAATCCAGAAGGTATTTGCAGTAGATCTGAGAAAACTGTAGGAGTATTTAATTAAAATAACTCATTATATCTTTCTAACTCTCTCAAAAGTAAGACTGTTTATTTTAGCTTCTAGCTACATTACAATCAGTGGCAGTGTAATTATTATCATTAAACAATATATTTGTTGAACTCTAAGAATGTAAAAAGTCATGAATATATGATGCCAGGAATTAACTATTTGATGACCATACTCTTTAAAGCCCTGGCTGATCGCTAATGAGTATTTCAGTGGGATTCAGTATCTGAGAATGGTCCCAAGTCACAGGATTCAGAATGTCGTATGTTGAGCATTTAATGGCATTCTCTTTTTCTGACTCCTCTGTGGAGTCTTCATGTGGACCCCAAAAATGTTTCATATTTGTTAATATTTCTAGTACTAAGGCCATTGTGTAGTAAACCTTTTGGAAGAATCAGGGCCCTGAGGGCATTCACAGGCCTGACTGTCCCTGGACAACCCTGCCGGAGCTCCCTCCACCTCACATATGGCTCAAGACTGCATTGTAGTCCCTCACTTCTGTCAGTCCCTTGGTGCTGTGACAGCAAGAGGCAATGGTGGTCAGGGATCACCTTTCTCTCCCCAGCCAATGTGAAATTCTTTCTTTGGAAGGAATGATTGCATAAGCAAGGGTTCTGCATTCCAGAACGGAGATGACTTGGACAAGTGTGGAATGTGTTTTTGTAAGCGCCATGGAGAAGATGGGCAAGGATGGACCATTCATTTTCTTCCAGTACAAGAACTCAAGACCATCATATAAGGTCCAAAACAGAAGATGATGGTTCACAGAAGGTAATTGTCCTGTGTAAAGCTGTGCTGAAGAATATAATGAATACTGACACTCCAGTTGGGGTCAGCTCCCCTAAGTCTTTGAAAATAGCTTAAGGCGGGAGGGATATTAGGAGATATATCTTGGGGAATTGCTTTTGTCTTACTGTTCTTCATGCTTTTGTATACAGCTGCCCTGGCAAGCAAGACACTAAACAAGATGCGCCCTTGGCCTGACTCAGTATAAGGACATTCTAGTGTTCTCTACCTCATACAGTTAAACATTACACTTTTTTTTTAAAATGATGACAAATTAATATGCAGTGCTATCTTAAAATTCAGATGTGTTCCTTTTAAAAATAATCACTGTATTTTTTTAAATCATAAAAATGAAAACAATACACTGAAGCATAATAAAAAATAGAAATAAGTAATGTCTGATTATTACCAAGAATACTTGTCACAATATAAAGCTCAGATCTAGATGTGAACATTAGCATTAATCAGCAGTGCTGCACAGAAGGAAAGCTGTTCAAAAATAACATTCCAGTTTCTGTAAATAATCTGCTATTTTGAGTATTTTAATATATATGGATGGTAACTGATAACCTCATTAATATGTGCACACACTTCCAAGGGATTTAATCCTGTTAGGTGCTGAGCATCTTCAGTTTATTTTAATATATTTTAAAAAATGATGACATTAATCATCTCATATGGCAAATAGCGATATCAAATACATGTTCAACTATTAATATTTCACACATTTCTAGTTAGTGAATGTAATCAGAAAGTTGCTTTACGTTAAATGCACAGACAGCTCAGGACCAAGTGTATAGAAGACTTTGATTTATTTCTAGTAACCTATAAAATGTATGCATCAATCTATACCTCATGTTACATGCAGAGAAATACTGATATTTGTATGCTAATTAATTGCAGAACTGTTGGTAAAATCCCAACTGTTTGCCTGCCTTTTAGAGTTTAGAACTGCCATCAATCACCTTCTTTCCTTTCAAAACATTGCATTTAAATGACATTTTCTTTATATATTCCATTACTCTTGTGTTTTGCCATATGATAGCACTAATATTTTTTGTTTTCCCTATCCCTCAGTTCTGTAAGTCAACTATAACTGGAGATGGCACTAAATAAGTTAGACTGTAATTCCGAAAGAATGCAACAAATCCAAAGGATATTGTTTTCTGAATTAATAAAAAATGAAACAAATGGAAAAGGAATTCACAAAAATGCCTTCAGTTCCATAAGTGCAGATTGGGAAAGAATATTTTGTTGTCATTGCTTACTTATATTCTTGTTCTTTATTTCTGTGTTGAGGAAAACAGAAATGCATTACATAAATGTAAAATCAAATAGAAAATTAACACTCAATGCAACATAACTATTATATTACCCTTTTGAGTCATAGAGTAAATTCCAAATACTTGCAATACCAAATTGGAAAAAATAAGTTTTGAGTACATTTATTTACCTGAAGAAATTTCTGTATTCCAAGTTGCTATCACATTAAGCATTAATTAAGATAAACAATATGAAGACTGAGACCCTTTATCCTGCATTCAAAGTTTACCACTTAAGTTTTAAGGACTGCAGGATTATGCCTTCGGGACTAGTGGAAAAAAAACCATGCATGATAAATGGACATTCTTCTCTGGTAACAGTGAAAAATTTCAACTGCTCATAGTTTCTTTTACCACCATTTTATCCTTTTTCATGGCAAATTTTCAGATTCACTTCCAAATTATATAAATAGTCCTTTAAAATTAAATATTTTAAAACAGAAATGCTTCTGAGGATTTCTAGTGAGATGTATTTTAATTATCTGAGATGTTTTAATTCCCCATTCTATAGCTTTAGACAAGTTTATAGGAGAGTGCATCTCCTGTATTATATCTTGTTTCTTGTTTGTCTGTTTCTGATTTATTACGGTGCATTTTTACACATATAGTCCAATAGGAAAATCTGGTAAAAAAAAAGGAAAGTATATCACCAATCTCTGAGATGAGACCTCCTAGAAAATAGCAAAACAGCATACAAAAATGCTGTTGTGTTGCTGAGGTGTTTAAGGATTTGATTTTTTGTTTGTGTAACAAGTGTTGAATTAAAAGTTTGATAATCATAAGTTTTCAGATGAGCTCTTTTTTCTTGATATTTTTTTCTGGCCACAGATAGTCAAACATAATAGTAAAATGAGAGGTGAAGCTTCTATTATAAAATGGGTACTATTACAAAATGGATGCTAAAGTCAGTACGGAGGTTCCAATTCAAAGCAAAAAATCACATTCCTACAGAACTTTTAAAATGCAAAGTATTTATCTCTGAAAAGTAAATGGCATTTGCTTCTCTCTCAAGATAAAATGTACTTTATAATTTCACATAATGTGGTGCAATTAGCTTTTATCAGAAATAAAACTAATCTAGAGAAAATCTTGTGTATAAATGTCTGGAATATTTCTAAGCAACCTTCCGAAGTATAAAAGAAAACAATAAGCTTATCTGAGCAGGCATTCTGTCCTAAAACCCAGTTTTAATATTAAACACAATTAAATGAAAATTTACTCTTTGCATTAATGTCTGAGGCTGCAGGTTCATATGAGGATCCTGTTTTCTTGATCTTCTTTTAGTATATCATTCTGTATTTTATGGAGTCCCATTGTATTACCTCTATTTGCCCCTTTGCTGTGCTCTGGATCCCACAGTGTTATATGGCACAATGAAGACCATTGCCCTTTTGTTCTCTAAATGTCTTCACTTTTCTGTTTTACATCATCTAGACCTGTGTATCTGTTCCTGAACATGGTTCATGGTTCTATATGTATGTAGGATAAAGAGGAAATGAGTGCAGATACAGTTGGGCAAAAATATAATTTAAATTAAAAAAAAAATTGAACATTGAACACAAATTAAAGAAAATTAGATAGTTCTTTGTAGAGATTTTCCTTCTTCATCACATTCCTGGTTCTCCATTATTAATTTCTCATTAAAGGATAATTATAGTGAAGAGAATTGTAAAACTTCCAATCATCAATTTTAGTATAACAATAGCAGCAATTATAATGCCTAATATATTGTTTTACTCATTGAAAATTCAAAGCTGGGTAAGTTTGTCTTGTTTCCTGAGCAAAAAAAAAAAAGGTCAAGATACACAACCTATAGAAGGTATGTCTACCTTTGTGAAATAGTGCCCTGCAGTGAACTAACTGTGACCTGAACAAACGACAGCCAGAAACAGGATAGATACATCAAAGTGATGCAGATCAATTTTTCTGGGCATAGCACATCATAAAATAGTTTCTAGGACCTGAGCTAGCATTGCTGCTCTGTACAGTACTGTGCTATCTTGTTTATTGTTTTCTCTGCAGTCTAAATACACTACTGTATTTAAAGTTGTAAATAAAGGCTTTCCACTGTCATAAATGACAGCCCTAAAACAAGTTAAAGCACAACAACAGCATATGTATGACAGTATGTAAAATATGTGGAGATTCTTAACCTTTTAAATATATTCTTTGCATGTTCATTAAATGACACTTGTATATAATAATTGTGTCAGTTATAATAGAGTCATATAATTCATGTTGGAAGAGACCTTAAGAAGTCATCTGTTCCATCCCTCCACTTAAAGCATCATCAACTTTATGATTTGATCAAGATGCTTAGGGTCTTGTTTTGAATATCTCCAGGAGTGAATTTTGTGTAATCTGTCTTTCTTCACTAACCCACTAGATTAAAGGATAAAATCCAAACTGTGTACTTTCAGCACTATCAGTGCAAGGTTCTATAGGCCTGGGAATGATTCAAAGTGGAATTAAAGTTTCAGTGTTTAGACACTAATGATTTTAGAGTAAATATTATAATGCTTTTGGGATTTCTGTTACCCTATTTTAACTTACATATAACAATTACTGTGTCTTCTTCAGCTATTACTTTCGACTATTTATAAATTATGCTTCACGCCAAAAATAATAATAAAAAAGGTTACTAGTTGTGCTTTAAATAATAAAGTGATATTATCTTAGTATTTAAGAATTCATATTATTAATGTATTTTATGGAAATTCTGCAAATACCTAAATAACTTTTTCAATCATTATTGCCATTTGTCAAACTTTATCTTGCATAAGTGATTCCCCATATCAATAATGAGCATCATTACAATTTTATTTATCTTGTACTCTTTCCTGGTGTTTGTCCCTGTCCCTAGTTGGAATTTGCTCAGCAGGTAGTTTTCTAACAGTTTTTCTAGTTGTGCATAAAATGTATCTAGCAAAGATTTTTAATTTTATTTTTTTAAACTGAAATTTCATCTCATATACAAAAACCAGGAAGGAGGATGAGGCAAAATGACATGATGGATGAGCTTATGTAATGTTGTCACTTAAATCTCATGGAATAAAATGAAAGATGGATACCATAATTAAATTTTGTAATTAGTAAACCTAGCTGGTGTGCCTGAAAGCATAATATTAGAAAGTTGTGTCTTTGTATCTCCAACTTTTCTAGTCATTTATTTTATCCAATTATACTGAAGAAATGTGAACTGTAAGAGTAAAGAATAAAGGAATAACAAGCTTGATTTCTATTTCCAAATAAATTGTGATTCCAGCCTTTCTAAATTTTGATTGTTTTCTCATTTCTAAACTGGAGATAGAGAAAGTAACATGAGTTCCACAGGATGTCAATAACTCTATCATTTTTACTTTGTTGGTTTCTGCCGTAAAAATAATAGAATAAGATAAAATTTTAAAAAGAAAATGAAAACAAGATATCTACTCTAATGGACCAAATAAATACAAAAAATGTAGACAATCAAAAATTCTATTAAAAATGCATATATTATAGTTCTGTTTGGCTTTTGATATTCTTTTTGTCATGGAATTGTTTGCTTGATAATTCAAGTTTAGTTTTGTCATAGTTTAGCCCCAACCAGGACCAGACTATGCAGTTTCTCTCTCTCACAGACTCACCATCCAAGAGAATAGGGAGAGGTAATATAAGAAAAACGGCTCGAGGTTTGAGATAAGGACAGGGAGAAAATCCTTAAAGTTACCATTATGGGCAAATCAGACTCGACTTGGGGAAGAACATCCAGAGGGACCTTGACAGGCTGGAGAGGTGGGCCTGTGCCAACCTCATGAAGTTCAAGCAGGCCAAGTGCAAGGTCCTGCACCTGGGTCATGGCAATCCCAGGCACAAATACAGGCTGGGTGGGCAATGGATTGAGAGCAGCCCTGAGGAGAAGGACTTGGGAGTGCTGGTGGACGAGAAGCTCTACATGAGCCGGCAATGCGCCCTTGCGGCCCAGAAGGCCAGCCGCATCCTGGGCTGCATCAAGAGAAGCGTGGCCAGCAGGTCGAGGGAGGTGATTCTCCCCCTCTACTGTGCCCTGGTGAGACCCCAGCTGGAGTACTGTGTCCAGTTCTGGAGCCCCCAGCACAAGAAGGACATGGACCAGTTGGAGAAGGTCCAGAGGAGGGCCACGAAGATGATAAAAGGGCTGGAGCACCTCTCTTATGAGGACAGGCTGAGAGAGTTGGGGCTGTTCAGCCTGGAGAAGAGGAGGCTCCAGGGAGACCTGATAGCGGTCTTCCAGTACTTCAAGGGGGCCTACAAGAAAGATGGGGAAAGGCTGTTTAGTAGGGCCTGTTGCAATAGGACGAGAGGTAATGGTTTTAAAATAGAGGGGGGTAGATTTAGATTAGAAATTAGGAAAAAATTTTTTACGATGCGAGTTATAGAACACTGGAACAGGTTGCCCAGAAAGGTGGTGGAAGCCCCATCCCTGGAAACGTTCAAGGCCAGGCTGGATGAGGCTCTGAGCAACCTGATCTAGTTGGGGATGTCCCTGCTCCTTGCAGGGGGGTTGGACTAGATGACCTTTGAAGGTCCCTTCCAACCCTAACCATTCTATGATTCTATGATTCTAAAACTATTCATTTATTACTAAAAACAGTAGGATAATGAGACAGAGAACAAGATAACTTCCTCCCACCCCTCCCTCTTCCCGGGCTTAACATTATCTTTACTATGTTCTCCCCTGAGCGGCACAGGGGGAAGAGGGAATGGGGGTTGCAGTCAGTTCATCACGCGGTGTTTTATGCCGCTGCTTCATGGTTGGGGGAAGAACTCCTTGCATTCCTCCCCTGCTCCATTGTGGAGTCCCACCCATACACCACAGTCCTTAATGAAACTGCTCTGGCATGGGTCATCTCTTCCACGGAGTGCAGTCTCTCCAGAATGGCTGCTCCAGCGGGCCCTCCACAGGCCACAGCCGCCTTCAGGCATCCACCTCCCCCAGTGTGGGGTCCTTCATGGGCTGCCGGTGGATCTCTGCTCCTCCGTGGACCTCCATGGGCTGCAGGGGGACAACCTGCTCTACCATGGTCGTCACCACAGGCTACAGGGGAATCTTGGCCAGGAGCCGCATTACTCCTCCCCCTCCTTCTTCACTGACCTCGGCGTCTGCAGCTGTTTCTCCCACAAGAAATATTCTTCACAACAGGCTGGCCTCTCAGAATCTCTTCACATCATCCATCTCATCTCCTCTCCACTTCCTGCAGCCGGGCCAGGCCAAGTTGGGTCCAGTCGGCCGCCTCACGAGAGGCCAGAGGGTGAGGCCTGCAAGGCCCATGAGGCCTGCGCCTCCCCCTCTGTGCCTCTGCCCCCGCTCAGCTTCTTCACATCTTCTCTTATCTTTTTTTTTTTTTTTCCTGTTTTCCCCTTCTTAAATACGTTATGGCAGAGGTGTTACCACGGAACATTCTGCTACCAATTGGCTCGGCCTTGGCCAGCAACGGGTCCGCCCTAGGCCCGGCCCAGTCCACTGAACAAAGGGGAGCAACTTCTAGAAGTTTCCTACAGAAGCTACCACCTTAGGCGCTGCCCCTCACTAAACAAAACCACAACACAGTCTAACATGATTATGATAAAATATATAATTATTTGTTTAATATAAATTATATTATCATAGGTGAAGTTGATTTGATGGAGTAGTCCAGCAGTTTCCAGTCACTGAATGTAGCTTGGGCTGAATATACCAGGTGCTGGGTTCTTCATATGAAGAAACAAACAAAAAAAACCAAAAACAAAACAAAAAAAACCCCACAACCCCTTTTGGTCATCTTTGTGGTGGAAAAATGTGATTTGTGAGGAAATAAGGTGTTACAACACTTTAAAGAAAGTTAGCAAAAGCTGAGAGAGAGTTTGGCAATCCCGTGAATCACATGCAGGAACTCAAATAGGGTTGAGTTACCTTACTGCAGACTTTCAGTGCCTAAAAGGGTCTTACAAGAAAGACGAGGACAGACTTTTTAGTAGAGTCTGTTGTGATAGGACAAGGGGTGATGATTTTGAATAAAAAGAGAGTAGATTTAGACTAGACATAAAGAACAAATGTTTTACAACGTGGGCAGTGAAACACAGAAACAGGTTGCCTGGAAAGGTGGTATATGCCCCATCCTTGGAAACATTCAAGATCATGTTGGACGGAGCTCTAAGCAAACTCATCTTAGTTGAAGGGGTGTTGGACTAGATGACCTTTAAAGGTCCCTTCCAACCCAAACTATTCTATGATTCTGTGAGTTTTATTGTGGAAATTATCAAAAGTGTTATGACGGAGATCAGGAACATGAAAATGGGGCCTAAGCCAGTAAAAGAAGATGATTTTTAGTTTTCTTACTTTAATTTCAAAACTGTTGTGGAGAAATTCTGTACTTACTAACCAAACTAGGAAATAGCTACATTTTTTAACATCTTCTTGGTCTGGCTCTAAATCTACACCAGTTCTGCTGGGCTAGCCCTTTATGAGGACTTTCCTTCTCAGGGAACTCAAGGTAGGAGTGTCAGAGAGCACCTGTCACTCAAGCTGCATCTTCTCTAGATCAAGCTCACAGACCTCTAGCCTTTTTTTTTGTTTATTTTGGTTTGGTTTTTTTTGGTTTGGTGGGTTTTTTTTGTTGGTGTGTGTGTGTGTTTGCTGTTTGCATTTTTATCACACTCAAACTAGAAAGCTGTAATAATTTTTATAAAGTCCTGCCTGACTCATTTAATTAATCAAGTTACTTTCACACTTCATCAGTGAAACAGGAGCTAACTAGCTCTGTTTGAAGTATTTGCTGCAGTTTGTGCCATACCTGATAATATCTAATAACCTATACAAGGCAAGTTGCTTAGCCCATATATCTACTTATAGAGCAGCTTTCTTTCTCTAACACCCAAGAGCTGGGATATATTTACATTACTAGAAGGATCCAACTTCTACTCAGTCACTGTTTGACTCAGAACCAGGATGCACTCACCTTTATAAGCATGTTTTTAAGTAAAGATAACTCAGTAAGTTGAATGGCTTGAAGCCTAAGACATAGCCTTCAGGAAAAACAGGGCAGAAGCTAGTTACTTGTGTTTGTGACTGACATTGGGAATGCAGTAAGTATGGTTTGAATTTTTCTTTCCTCTGGAACGAGAAGGTCACAGATTGTTCTTTGGATTCTCTCCAACACACACACACACAAGTGCTACTGTTGCCAAGAAACAGACATCTTTGCTCTCCTTCTATAATTTCTCTGGAAATAGAACCATAACTCAAGATATTTGCCAAAGAAAATAACTTTTAGAGTCCCAATGTCCATCTACCCTTCAAAAGCTATTTGGGCTACAGAACCAATTCCCCCTGCCTCCCCATTTTGGATTAGTCTGAAATTACACTCAGAATACTGTTGGGGCAAAAGGAAGCAAAAAATTTATTGTTAGTACAGTTAATATTTTAGCAATAAAATCTACAACAAACTCACTAGTTTAGTTACAATGTTATTTACAGTCATACCCCACCCATCTTATCTAACTTAAATAGAAAAGTCTCACTAATAATACTATCATCAAAACTGTTACACATAAACTTCCCAGTGTCTAACCCTCTTCCCTTGTGTTGTGCTCACCCTTGCAATGCTCTTTTGGGTCCCAAGTTCACCAATGCTAGTCTTACTTGAGTAGGATAGAGCAGCGTTTAGGTAACAATGCAACAGAGACTAGAATTCTTCTTTGAGGAGGAGTGTGATGGTGGTGGTTAGATGCTCTTCTGTAGTCTTGCATCTGTTTTGGATTATTATTTTTCTAAATTTTCTGACACATTCTGCTTATTTATATTTTCTACGTTGGTACCTAGATAAAGTTCAGCTATCTCCACACATGAGCTATTAGTTAAAGCTACACAATGCCCCTCCACAGTGAAAAAAGTTTATGCTTGCTACTCAGTGACCCTCTACACTTGCTCAGACTTTTGTTATCTGTGACATTCATAGAGTTAAGTTCCAACAACTGAGGCAATAAGCACCTAACTGTTAGAAAATTGCTACTACAGCTAAAATAAACTAAAATCAACTCTGGTCAAAAAAAGTCAAGTCCTGACTCTGTGTACTGTCAGGTCAATAAATAGCCTATGGCCTTTTGCTGCTAATGTAAAAAATCATGCTGATTCCAAATCGTACTTATTTAAATATTTAAATTTAATACATCAGTCATAACTCTAGCATTTTTCTCACTGAAATCAACTAATGAATTTTCCAACAATTTATTCTAGCTGTACTTGTCCCAAAAGAAAAATATGAATCAAAATTTTAACAAAACAGTAGAAGAGCAACTACCAGGAACAAGCAAATGGACATTTGAATTGTTGCGAAGAAACTGCTGTGAAATACATTCTTTTAGATATTTCAAATCTCTGTTTTCTCACTCTATGCAAAAATTAAGACTTCATGCTCATTCTCAATATGGAGAACAAAATAGGCAAGAATGCAGCAAAACTATGCTCTCTTACCCTGAGTATGTCATTATTTATTGTAAGAAACTGAATATGAAATCAGTGGATGAAATGTAAATGACAGGATATGTTAATACTTACCTGTTGGAGATAAGTAAGATTAAAACAGTATTCCAATGATATTTCATTTTAATTGGATTCTCCACATCAAATATTATGTGTATTCCAATACATTCAGAAAATTGACTATAGTCTTTGAAATTAATTTAGCAGTTAAAAAAAAAACCAGACTCTATTATAAAAAGTCTGTTCTCAGCAATAGCTTTATTAACTTGTTTTTATAAAACAGATTTCAATTCTTTAAAGTAAAATTTTATTTTCCAACTTCAGAACAAGTAAAATTTTCAGGATAGTATTAGAAAATTGAAATGTTTGCTGTTTCTCTAATCTTATAGAAACTTTTCTCAGGCTTATCATTTTGCATGGCAGTGATTCATGATAGACTGCACAAAAATTGTTTATATACTTAATATACATACCATGAGTCAAGTTAATTGTTCTTTTAACTATCACAAATAATATGGTCATGTTTATCTGCATTGTTAAAGATAGTTTTTATTTAATGTTAAGTGTAGGTCTGATTCCCCCCCCCATACAGTTCAAATGTGATGCTGTATATTTTGACCTTTTCTTCAGAAATTCTCTTTGTTTCACAGAATTTTCTTCTTTAAAAAAAAAATTTGAAATGGGTAGTTGTTGAGTGAGAAGTTATATTATTATTATTAAGATTTCATTTCAGTCTCTTTAAAATATTATCTCTTACACTGCCTAGTAAAAGAACTTTTACAGGCACCTCAGGAACAGTTGAAGGTATCATATTTAAATATCTTTAAGTAAACCTTTTTATTAGCACTTAATTTTGTATGTATGTGGTAAGCAACTTCAGATAAGTCATTACATGCCACAAAGTTTCATAAGCATATTTTCCATGTTTGATAAACAAAGTACTTCAACTTCTAAACATCAAAAGATATCTACATACCCCCTCAAGCACTAGGCCCTGGAGGTAAAAATATGCATTTTTATTTTCTCCTGATTCCCCTTCTGGTATTTCTGCAGTTTATCCTTAGTTACCTTTACAAATACACCCCCACATTTAACTCAATATGCTTACAATAGTAGACAGAAATGATCAAGTTGTCTTATTAGAAAGTAGGATGCATGTACTGTGACTTGTTGGAAGCTACAGTAGTTGAAATTCATATGTTTCAAATGCAACTTTTTTTTAAATAATATAAGTTAATAATTCTATTAAAATATCACATATCCATAAAGAAGTATGTGTGTGTGGGAAGTGGGGTACATGATGAAATTGTACATAGCATATAGGCAGCGTTAGTGCAAAGCTAATAATTCCCATAATTTCTACTTCTTCAGATCCCTCTCTATTTTATTCCACTCAGTAAAAAAAAGTTAATGATTGTTTGACTCTTACCTGTCTTATTTAATATAGTAATGGAACCTTTGATGCAAATGATCAACAAATTCCAAAATAGACAGTAAATGATAACACATCATGTTCTATCCAGATAATATGCTGCTGCTATTGATAGCAAAGTCAATTGTTAACCTAGTCAGAATAGTATATCCAATATAAACCTTGATTGCCCTGAAGATCAATATAGACAAATCTATACTCAAGGTGACAGTGAAGTATAAAATCTGAGTGATTTGCACATTTAAGCTTTGAAATGAAGTATATCACAAAACACGTATAAATACAGAAGGATTTTTTCTTTTGCTTAACTTGGCAAAATTGCATTACTCACCTTCATCCCTTTCCCTACTTTAAAGAAAAGGGTACAAAAAAAAAAAAAAAGAAAAAAAGCACTGAAAATGGAATGACACATAATCAAGTTTCATACAGTCTCTAGTGTAAAAAAGACACTGATGCAGTTTGCAAAGTCACCTTCCCATGATTTTTTATATTTGTTATGGTTGCCTTGTCTTGTCTGTTTCTCAGAAATTGTCGAAGATTATTAATGATTATATCTGAGAAAAAAAATAAAGTGGTCTCTGTTCACTTTTAGATAAAGTTACAGATGGACTGCCCCTTTTAAAGCAATCTCACTGGGCATTTGTGCCTCAAGGCATAACATGTCACCTTCATACCTATATATATATATCCCTCTGCATTTATAATACATGTTCTGAATTCCAAATGGATCTTCAGTCTCTTTAAAGGTAGAGAAGATGCATTTAGTAGCTAGTGAAAATTGTATTTGTTCTAGGAGATGAGAAATGTAGAATGGACCAGCACAGAAAGAAGAGTACAACTTTTAAGGTATCATGGATCATATTTTATCCTTCATGCAAGGATTTACTTCTATACTAAAGGTGTGGAAGAATACACATTTGAGTTTGTTTAAATCTACCCAAATATCAACAGGGAAAATGTTATAACTGGTAGAAGTCCAGATAGTGCTTCACTTGGCAAATCTATCTACAAAATGTCTCCAATTAATGATAAATATGGTTTTCCTGAAAGAATTAGAAAGAACAGTAACTGAGCTCTAGAATTATGCTTTTCTTCTTCACAAAGGCTTTTACGCTCATCAGTCCAAGAGAGAGAGGTCCTTATTTGTGGTGCTGATAGGTACACTTTTCTCAGGACAAGCCCTCTTTTAGACTAATTGTGTCCATGCTGGTGCAAAACACCTCTGAATCCCTATTGGGTTCTATGTAGTGCCTCCATGAATTGTGCCACTGTGTGCCTGAAATACATGTATGTGTTGGAACTGGCCAGCGTGTGAAAATGTGTTTTATGCCTTGAGTGTATTGAGATGAAGGGCTATGGAGGTGAAAGGAGGAAAATCCAATGTATTAACCCTTCCGCCTTTTCAGAATAGTCTTTGGTGTGATCTTTGCTTTCAATTTTGGCCTTGTCTTGAAGCTTAACAACTAAAACAGTAAAAAAATTGAACTAAGGAAAAAATCTAGTGATTGAGTAGTATCAGCAATCAGGCGTCTAATGATAGGAGTTCCAGGAGACTCAAATCTACCTAACAACCAGTCTTTAAAGTGCATATCATATCACCAAGTTACATTCAGTTCTGTGTGTGATTATATACTTCATCCTACTGTGAGCTATAAGCTAAACAAAAGCTGACAAATGATCTCTATGTATTCAACTAGTTTGTATCCATGATTCTCAGAGCAAGGTTCTGCTACAGCAGGCTGACTACATGAGTGCTGTCTTGCTTATGAGTGAATCTATGCTGTTCTGAAGCTCCAGTCACTTGAGGTCATTGCTTTATGAGAAGTTTTTTCATTTGACAGCAGTTGAAATTACATGGAGATTCAATTGCAAGCAATAAAATAATGTGGATTTCTTTGTTTAATTTTGTGATACTGATAATACATGTAACCCTGTCCTTGGTGTTGTATAAGGACATGCAGAGGTGTTTGAGTACAAGGCCTGCTGGAATAATGCTGGAAGACTGAAGAGGGTGAAGGGACTCAAGCCTGTTTCAGTCTGGTTCACATTATGTTTCTGAAGTGAACTATTGCCAGAATAGCCTTCAGTTGTCACAGAATCATAGAATCAGTGAGTTTAGAAGGGACTGCTGGAGATCACTTAGTTTGTTCCTCCCTGATCAGAGCAGAATCATCTAAAGTAGGTCTTTCAGCACAATGGTAAGGCCACGTTTGTATATCTCTAAGGATGGAGACTCCATAATATCTCTATGCAACCTCTTCCAATATTCAGTCACCCTCACAGTAAAAAAAAAAATAGTGTTTTGTCGTGTTTAAATGGAATTTCCTGTATTTCCATTTCTGCCCATTGAGAAGAGTCAGGCTCCTTCTTCATTCCCTCCCATCAGGCATTTATACATGTTGATAACATCTTCCTGAGCCTTCTCCTCTCCAAACTTAACAGTCCCAGCAATCTCAGACTCTTCTTATATATCAGATGTTCCACTCACTTAATCGTCTGTGGCCTTCTGCTGGACTTACCCTAGGATGTTCCATGTCTTTGTTGTAATGAGAAGCCCAGCATTGGACCTAGCACTGCAAGTGTGGTCTCACCAGAGCAGAGAGGAAAATTCACCTCCATCAACCTGCTGGCAACACTCCTAACAACACCCAGGATGCTATTGGCCATCTTTGCCAGAAGGCTGTATTGCTGGCTCATGTTCACTTTCTTGTCCGCCAGAAACCCCATGTCCTTCTCTGCAGACCTGCTTTCTAGATGGCCAGCCCCAGGTGTACTTGTGCACAGGATTATTCCTCTTCAACTGAAGTACTTTTTGTTTCCCTAATTTTAACTTCAGCCTCCTAGCCCATTTCTCCAGCCTGTCAAGGTCCCTCTGAATGGCAGCACAACCACCTGGTGTATCAACCACTCCTCCTAGTTTTCTGTTATCTCCAAATGTACTGAGGGTGCACTCTTGCTCATAATCCAGGTTATTAATGAAGATTTTTTAAACCACATTGGCTCCAGTATTGATCCCTGGAGTACACCACTGGTGACTGATCTCCAACTGGACTCTGACACTGATCACAACCCTCTGGGCCCAGCAGTTAAGTCAGTTTTCAATACACTTCACATACCTAGTCCTTGCTTAAACAGTTTGTTATGGCAGACAGTGTCAATAGCCTTATTAAAGTTGAGATAAACAACATCCACTGCTCTCCTCTCATCCACCAAACCAATCATCTCTTTTCAGGTGGTTTTCTGGTTGGTTAAGCATAATTCCCTCTTCACAAATACACACTCAATACTTCAAATAATCTTTCCCTTCCTGGGCTTTCCAGTGTTTTCCAGGTTTATTGTCTTCAGCACTTTCCCAGGGACTGAGATTCTCTGGATCTCTCTTTTTGCCTTTTTTTTTGAAGATAGGAATTGCCTCTGGTTTCTTCCGATCTTCCGGTCTTTCTTCTTCCTCCAGTCACTGAGATCTTCAAAAAATGATCAAGGGCGGCCTTGAGAAGGCATCAGTCATCTCCCTCAGCACTTCTGAATACATCCCATCAGGGTCCATGGAACTGTATGTATTCAGGTTGTCAGTCATCTTCCTCAGCATTTCTGGATACATTCCATCAGGGTCCATGGAACTGTATGTATTCAGGTTTTTTGAATGCCTTCTAACCTCCTTCTCCTCCCACAGGCATAAGTCTTTCTTAGTCCTGACTTTCCCTTTGGCCTCAAGGGCCTGGAATACCTGAAGCTAGCTACCTTTACAATTAAAAACAGATATGAAGAAGACATTGAGAAACTCGTCCATTTCCATGCCCTTTGTCACCCCATCCCCTACTCCATTCAGCAGCAGGTTCCTATTTTCCTTCATCTTTCTTTAGTTGCTGCTGCTGCAGCTGTAGATTCCTTTCTTGTTGTTCTTCCTATCCCTTACCAGACTGAATGCTATGTGAGCTTTGGCTTTCCTAACAGCATCCCTGTATGCTTCAGTAGTGTCTCTATGTTCCTTCCAGGTCACCTGTCCCTGCTTCCACCTCCTGTGTGCTTCCTTTTTAAGTCTGAACTTTGTCAGGAGCTCCTTGTTCATCCATACAGGCCTCTTGCCATCTTTGATTTATTTTTTTCATCAATATGGCCAACTTTGAGCTTGGGGGAAGTGATCCTGAGACACATCCAGCTCCACTATATCCCTGGCCTGTCCTAGTTCCCATGGGATTCTTACAGAGACCAAAGTCTGTTTTAAACTGATCATTTATTGGCTAGATGCTGACAATTACAGTATAATTGTGAAATATTTTCCTATTATATAGATTCTGATTTAGAACAATGGGAAATGTATCATTATTGTTCTTTGTGATAATGCTTACAGACTGTATTCTGATAGAAAATGTAAGAACAGACAATTTCTATCTGAAAAAAAAAGCAAACCTCACCACCTTATTATTTGTATAAATTAAACGAATATATAGTAAGAAGAGAAACAAAAGAACATGATAACCTAGCCAAGCTCATCAGTTAAACCAGTGTCAGAGAATGGAAATAGTATATTCACGATTTCTATGTCAAAGTGAAATTTCTTGTCTATGAAATATTTTATTTTAAACACAAAATAAAGATTAAAATCAGGAAAAAATAGTCTAAGTCTACTTCTTGACAATAAAAGATAAAAAGCAAAGAAATACCAATTATTCAGTAAGATTTAGCCACTAAAGTTGGATTTTAAAGGTATTTATGGATCTGAAGAAATTATTAGAGATAAAACACATTTGAAAAAGCCTGTATGTGCTTAGGATACTTAAAAAAAATCTATCTGCAAGGTTGAGAGCCTATTCATGCTCATGTATACATTTAACTTTAAAGACAGAAATGATACTACAGCAATGCATAGAATGCATTTAAAGATTTTACTGGATTTCAGATGAACTTCTGATATTAATTGCAAACGTACTTAGAAGAAAACTTATTAAAAGATACTTTCATTATTTAAGATCGTATTTTAAATAATGAGAAGTTTTTTTCCCATATAATTGATGTATACAGAAACAAATTAAAAAAATGTGGAATTGAAGCTCATCAAGCTTTACTCAACAAAGTAAAAAATAGTGTATTTTTATTCTGTATAAGACAGAAGGTGAATTTAGTGAATTAAGAAATAAATTTTCACTTCTGCAAAAAAAAGTACTCACTTGACCACCCTATCAGTTATAATTGCAACAGACTTGAGACATAAGGCTACTGTTCAGAGAAATATAAGGAAATATTGAAATAAAAATATTCATCTGTACTAAATGATTCCCTCACTGGCAAGAATGTTGATTGTTTAATAATAACCTTTAAAGTAAGAATTCATTCAAGGACTGAAAATGCAACATGACAAGTAAATGAATTAAAAACAAATCTGGATCAAGACTGTAGGATTTGGATCTCAAGCTTGTACATGCACACACACACACACAGACACACACTAGATGAAAACATTAAACTAAAAAAACAATTACTTAATTTCAAAGATACTTCAGAAAATACAAAAAAGTAAAAAAAAAAAAGTGCCCTTCTTTCCTTTTTTCCCCCCATTTTTCTGGTAGCTTTTACTCATAGAATATACCAGGTTGAAAGGGACATCAAGGATCATCTGGTTCAACCTTTCTTGGCAAAAGCACAATCTAGACAAGATAGCTCAGCACCCTGTCCAGCTGAATCTTGAAAGTGTCCAATGTTGGGGAATCCATCACTTCCATGGGGAGACTATTCCAACGGCTGATTGTTCTCATTGTGAAAAATTTTCATCTCGTGTCCAATCAGAATGTCCCCTGGAGTAACTTATACCTATTACCCCTAGTCTTTTCCATATGACTGCTTGTAAAAATGGAGCCTCTATCTTCTCTGCAGCCATCCTTTAAATACTGGAACATGGTGTTAAGGTCTCCTTTAAGCCTTCTTTTCTCAAGAATCAATAAAGCCAGTTGTCTGAGCCCTTACTAGAATAATGGAATCATAGAATAGTTGAGTTGCAAGGGATCTTTAAAGGTCATCTAGATCAACATCCCTGGAAGAAGCAGGGGCATCTTCAAGTAGATAAAGTTCAGAGCCCCATCCAACCTGGCCTTGAACGTTGCCAGAGATGGGGCATCTACCACCTCTCTGGGTAACCTGTTCCAGTGTTCCATCACCTTCATTGTAAACAGATTATTCCTTATGTCCATTCTGAATGTACCTCCCTCTAATTTAAAACCATGATCCCCTCGTCCTATCATAGAATCATAGAATCATAGAATCATAGAATGGTTAGGGTTGGAAGGGACCTTCAAAGGGCATCTTGTCCAACCCCCCTGCAAGGAGCAGGGACATCCCTGACTAGGTCAGGTTGGTCAGAGCCTCATCCAGCCTGGCCTTGAACGTTTCCAGAGATGGGGGCTCCACCACCTTTCTGGGCAACCTGTTCCAGTGTTCTATAACTCTCATTGTAAAAATTTTTTTCCTAATTTCAAATCTAAATCTACCCCCCTCTATTTTAAAACCATTACCTCTCGTCCTATTGCAACAGGCCCTACTAAACAGCCTTTCCCCATCTTTCTTGTAGGCCCCCTTGAGGTACTGGAAGACCGCTATCAGGTCTCCCCGGAGCCTCCTCTTCTCCAGGCTGAACAGCCCCAACTCTCTCAGCCTGTCCTCATAAGAGAGGTGCTCCAGCCCTTTTATCATCTTCGTGGCCCTCCTCTGGACCTTCTCCAACTGGTCCATGTCCTTCTTGTGTTGGGGGCTCCAGAACTGGACACAGTACTCCAGGTGGGGTCTCACCAGGGCACAGTAGAGGGGGAGAATCACCTCCCTCGACCTGCTGGCCACACTCCTCTTGATGCAACCCAGGATGCGGTTGGCCTTCTGGGCCGCAAGGGTGCATTGCCTGCTCATGTAGAGCTTCTCATCCACCAGCACTCCCAAGTCCTTCTCCTCAGGGCTGCTCTCAATCCATTCTCTGCCCAGCCTGTATTTGTGCTTGGGATTGCCACGACCCAGGTGCAGGACCTTGCACTTGGCCTGGTTGAACATCATGAGGTTGGCATGGGCCCACCTCTTCAGCCTGTCAAGGTCCCTCTGGATGGCATCCCTCCCCTCTAGCGTGTCAACGACAGCACACAACTTGGTGTCGTCGGCAAACTTGCTGAGGGTGCACTCTATCCCACTGTTGATGTTGCCAACAAAGATGTTGAACAGGGCCGGGCCCAGCACGGACCCCTGAGGGACGCCACTCGTGACCGGTCTCCACATGGACATTGAGCCATTGACCACCACTCTCTGAGTGCGGCCATCCAGCCAATTCCTTATCCACCGAGTGGTCCGTCCATCAAACCCATGTCTCTCTAGTTTAGAGAGAAGGATGTCGTGCGGGATAGTGTCAAAAGCTTTGCACAAGTCCAGGTAGATGATGTCAGTTGCTCGTCCCTTGTCCACCGATGCCGTCACCCCATCATAGAAGGCCACCAAATTGGTCAGGCACGATCTGCCCTTGGTGAAGCCATGTTGGCTGTCACCAACCACCTCCTTGCTCTCCATGTGCCTCAGCATGGTTTCCAGGAGAATCTGCTCCATGACCCTGCCAGGCACAGAGGTGAGGCTGACCGGCCTATAGTTACCCGGGTCTTCCTTATTCCCCTTTTTAAAAATTGGGGTTATGTTCCCCCTCTTCCAGTCATTGGGGACCTCAGAAGACTGCCACTGGCTTCTCACGATAGCCAGTGTCTTGGCAACTTCATCCGCCAGTTCCCTCAGGACCCGCGGATGGATCTCATCAGGACCCATGGACTTGTGCACCTTCAGGTTCCTTAGATGATCCCGAACCTGCTCTTCGAGTACAATGGGCAGTTCTTCATCCTCGCAGTCCCTGCTTGCACCTTCTACAGCTTGGGCGGTGGGACAGGAACTCTTGTCGCTGAAGACTGAGGCAAAAAAGTCATTGAGAACCTCAGCCTTCTCCATGTCCTGGGTAACCAGGACACCAGTTCCCTTCCGGAGAGGGCCTACATTTACCCTGGACTTTCTTTTGTCCCCTACGTACCTATAAAAGCTCTTCCTGTTACATTTTATATCCCTGGCCAGATTCAGTTCTGTCAGGGCTTTGGCCTTCCTTACCTTATCCCTGGCCACTCGCGCAGCCTCTTTGTAGTCCTCCCAGGCTACCTGTTCCCACTTCCACCCTCTATAGGCTTCCTTTTTCACTTGCAGTTGGTCCAGGAGCTCCTTGCTCATCCACGCCGGCCTCCTGGCCTTTTTGCCCAACTTGTTCTTCATCGGGATGCACCTCTGCTGAGCTTGGAGGAGGTGCTCCTTGAATATGGACCAACTTTCCTGGGCCCCTCTTCCCTCCAGGGCCGCCTCCCATGGCACTTGGCCCATCAGGTCCCTGAAGAGGCCGAAGTCCGCCTTCCTGAAGTCTAGGGCAGAGAGCTTGCCGTGTATTTTCCTTGCTGCCCCGTGGATCTTGAACTCCACCATGTCATGGTCGCTGCAGCCAAGGCTGTCCTTTAGTTTCACATAACAGGCCCTACTGAAGAATTTCTCCTGTCTTTCCTGTAGGCCCCCTTTAAGTATTGGAAGGCTGCTATAAAGTCTCTCCAGGCTGAACAACCCCAACTTTCTCAGCCTGTCTTCATAGAAGAGGTGCTCCAGCCCTCTGATCATCTTCGTGGCTGTCCTCTGGACTCTCTCCAACTGGTTCATGTCCTTCTTATGTTGGGGGCTCCGGAGCTGGACTCAGTACTCGAGTGAGGTCTCATGAGAGCAGAATAGAGCAGCAGAATAACTTCTCTTGACCTGCTGGCTACACTTCTTTTGGTGCAGCCCAGGATGTGTTTGCCTTTCTGGGCTGCAAGCGCACATTTCTGGCTCATATTGAGCTTCTTGTCCTCAAATGGCAGGCTTCTCATTCCTTTGATCATCTTTATGGCCCTTCTCTGGACCCTCTCCAGGCTGTCCATATCTTTTTTTGTGTAGCATGGACTATAGCTATATAAAGCAACATTTTTTTTTTTTTTTAACTGAGGATATCAGGAAAACACTGTGTCTGCAGTTATAACTCTTCCTTTTTTACATATAAAAATATAGCACTGAATTCAGAATACACGAATGACTGGCTGCTTTGGTTAGGTCCTATTAGAGTTTAAATACTTTTCCCTCATTTCAATGTTTATTAAGAAGATTTCTCCAGTCCATGCCAAATTTTAGATTCAGATAAAGAACAGTCAATCTCGTAATATTTAGGATACACAGTGAGGATGAAGGAGATGTTTTCAAGCTTCTCCTTTTATGAGAGTTATGTTGGAACTATTCCACTTTAAAAATAATATTTAGTCCTGCCTACTGGTTCAGTGGGGTCTGCCAGATAACAGCTGCACACTTTAAGTGATTCTGGCAGAATGGAGTTTCGATATTGTTTCCTACAAGAGTGTCACAAATTCTAGACTGTAAGCTAGTTAGATTTTGTTGTTGCTGTTGAAAATTTCATTAAATATTTCCAGGTACAGTATGACATTTGATTTTATTTTTTTCATAAATATTACTGATTTATTATTTTAATTTCTTATTTTCAGAGCAGATTCTTTGTTTCATGTTCTATTCTATCCTTGAATGCTGCTAAATCAGATACTGGAAGATACATTAGATATAACAGAATAACAGTACTGTGTGGAAAGAAGAATCTTATATTTTTTCTTTTTCTTTCCTTCTTCTTTTTCATCTTCTAACCTTGTTCACAGCATGGAAAATTTGATTCAGGATGGTGCACATGAACACGATGCATACTCCCAGGCAGCAAATGAATTAAAAGGCCAGGTCTGCAAGTCTTTAGAAATGTGTAAGTTTGTAGATGGAAGTCTGCCAAATATCCCACCTATTATACTATATTTTGAATTTTTGCAGATGTAGAGTGGTACTGTGAGTGTGAATCTCAGAATATTAATCACTGGTGTTGCAAAATATATGTACTCTGACTTTTGTTATAAGGATCCACTCAGCCTTGTATGTCTTTCCCGACTGTGTTAGAAAAACTGGGAGTAGATGAATGCTGACATAGCTGTGATAAATCAGTTAGCTCTATTGCTGAGAGAAATTGACAGTGGTATAAATAGCCTTTACAAATTCTACATATCCTCCAAACTCTATCCAATAAATATATCTTCAGTGAAAATATGTGTACTTACTTTTTTGATTGCTTACTTAATAATTATGTATTTTATCTGATTGAATGAGTGACTTGAAAGCAAAAACTTTAGATTATTTTATGCTTTATTTATTTATTTATTTATGTACAGCCCTACAATTCGAAAGTAAATTACATAAAATTGTCTGTACTGTGCTCCAGGCACTTTAAGTAAATATTGAAATGTTTGATTGTAAGCATAGATCCTGAAACTACTCTCACTCCTGAAAAATATTATTCAAGAAACACTAGAGGGTTGTATGGGAAGAGATACAGAAAATGATATTTTTCTTTCTCTTGGACAATAGCTTCTTTTTTTTTTAATAAACAGAATTTTCTCTTTGCTTCAAACTATAAATACTATGATGGGAAGGGAAGGGAAGGTGCGGGAAGGTGCACGAAGGGAAGGTGTGGGAAAGGAAGGTGCGGGAAGGTGTGGGAAGGTGTGGGAAGGTGCAGGAAGGGAACGAAAGGGAAGCGAAGGGAAGGTGTGGGAAGGTGTGGGAAGGTGTGGGAAGGGAAGGGAAGGTGTGGGAAGGTGTGGGAAGGGAAGGTGTGGGAAGGTGTGGGAAGGTGTGGGAAGGGAAGGGAAGGGGAGGGAAGGGAAGGTGTGGGAAGGGAAGGGAAGGGGAGGGAAGGGAAGGGAAGGGAAGGGAAGGGAAGGGAAGGGAAGGGAAGGGAAGGGAAGGGAAGGGAAGGGAAGGGAAGGGAAGGGAAGGGAAGGGAAGGGAAGGGAAGGGAAGGGAAGGGAAGGGAAGGGAAGGGAAGGGAAGGGAAGGGAAGGGAAGGGAAGGGAAGGGAAGGGAAGGGGAAAATGCTGATGGAAATTTAGTAATAAGGAATTTAGTAACACTAGATTTTGAAAATTTTCCAACTGTTACCATATTTTGCAATTGTTTGTTTAACGATAAATCTCACTTTGTATTGTCCCAGTATTATTCTCAGTTGAATGGGCACTTATATCTAGCTAAGACCCAATGCAAGTTCTTAACTCAGTCTTCAAAGCACTCAGAAGGATAAGAGCAGCTCATCTCAGGAGACTCTTCAGCAGCCAAAATTATCTGTGCAATATGTACAGATAATATTTGTGTGAAAGTCACTCAATTTCTTATTCAAGGTCTAATAAAATAATCAAAAATAAGGTGCAGACTAGAAAGATTTTGGTCTTGTCTATTCTTACCTAATCAATTCACCTTATTGTAATTCTTCCTGTTAAATGACATTTATTTATATGTGTCCTATAGCAATGCTCATGTCCAAACTAGTAATAGAAAAAAAAATATGATCTGCTATACACCAGTGATGTCAAGAACACATAGAGAAGTATCAGGAAAACATCTGACAATATATTCTCGTTTGGGTTTTTTTTTTTTATTTCACTATATACTATGTTTTTATACAGTAATTTTTATTTTTCTTGTTTGCCATTGCATTTCATATTCTACTTCATTTTAATGAGAATTGTCTGCAGGTTGAAATTTTATATTTTTTTTTTCTTTACAGATAAAAGAAAAATACATTGACTGAATAAGGTACTCTATTTTAAAACTAAACATCAAGATTCAATAAGTAATCTAAATGCTCAAAACAAAGAATCAAGCAATTCTCTAGTGCCCTGTTTTTTCATTAAATTATGTATTATTTATGTATAGGAGATGACATCTTTTCCCTGGTGGATTAATTAGTGCAAATGGCTGTTTTTGTAAACTATGATTTTTTTTATGATTATTTTAAATCAAGCAATGCCTCATTTAATGTCACATTTTTTTACAGAGTAGAAGATTTTCATAAGAAAAATGGACAAAAGCAACATAAATCATATATATTTTCAAGAGCTTTGAGAATTTCTTATATAGTCACAAACTTTATTATGCTTTGTGCAGAAACTCATTTATCCAGGTTAAGGAATGATTTGGAAGTACAGTAAAATTATTTCTTAGCATACTGAACTGACTGATGTCAGTCCAAAGATTTATAGCCAGGTGCTAGTCAAAGTATTAATCACTTATTAAATTAAATTAAGTACTATTTATATTTCCTTCAACTGCTAAATTTTATATTTGTCTACAATAAAAAGAAATCCTTTTGACATATCAAGTAGTAAAATAACCCAGAATATTGCTCATTAAAAAAAAATATGATTTTTTTTTGTCTAATTTGTCATACTTATACATAAACTTTTGCAGTAGCTGGTATGCATACACACATTAGGTTTAATGTATTATCTAAAATGAATTATTTTTCCGTCTGAAATAGAAAGGAGCAGACACCTTGCTTTTTGATATATGTGGACACGATAGATGTGATATATAGTTAGGTGTACAGTAAATTCAGTTCAGCATCTGAATGAGAATAGAGATCATTACACTTCAAGATAACAATTCATACCATATCCCTTTTCTACAAGAACATGTTTCTCTCTCTTTACTTCCCTCCTTTCAAAGTCAGAATTCAGTCTGGTCACAAAACCAATAAATGTTTATTAGCAAGACACTCCTGCCAGGCACTGGCTTTCCTCTGCTGCCTTCTTTATTTTTGTAGTTGAATGTTTCCCTCCAGGCTCCTGAAAACAGCAATGCTATTTCATTTTTTTAAAGTGGCTTCCTCTCTTAAGCTCACTGTTTTTGGCATTGTCTCATGCCTTTGATGTAATTTAAACCGTTGTAATCTTAATAACATTAAAGGTATTTCAAAACAAAATAATAAAATAAAGATAGCACTGCGTTTACTTTGGTTCAGTAGTTGACGTTTCCTTTTGTTAATAGAAATTTTCATTAATGTGGTAAAATAATTTTGAATTCTTAAAATGTGAAAGGATTCATAAAGCAATACTGGGAAATGTTTTAATGGAAATGAGTCTATTTCTTGCTTAGAATTTCACCAGTTCTAAATTCAGAAATGGTTCAGAGAAGTCAGAGTTCTCAGTTCCACTGACTTCAATGCCCTTCCTTAGGCAAATAATACTGGCAGTACCATGAATTATGTCAATACTGCTAAATAGAAGAGGGACAGTATTTGTTGTTTAGCTTTGAGGTGAAGATAAATGGTTTGATTCTAGTTAAATGACATGGCACTAGTTCTGAGTCTTCTCTGGATCTAATATGATGTACATATACATATACATGCACATATACACATACACAGACTATTTTCCAGTTTTAAATATCTGAAATGTTTTAAGATCTGTATTGGAGCTGGCCAGACTATTTCATAGTATGACACAAAAGATATGGCCTAGGATGAAGTGAGAGCATGTAGAGATGCCTGAGTAAGCAAAGTATGATGAAATAATTTTGTAAGACTAGGGAGTCAAACGAGACCAACTTTATCTGCACTGCCTATTGGGAGCATTCCTTGGTATATGCTGTCCCTTGAAGCATGTTCAGTTATTTCCTGACTTCTACAGTTATGAGTCAAGTCTATATGAGGGAATGTTTTAATAAACTGTATAGACAATCAGTGGTCCAGTGATGGTGTTCACTTTTGGCCTGGTTTTGTTTAGCAACATGAATATGTAATTTATTTATAATTAATAGTTTTTTTTTCTTATGTGTGAGTATATTGTTTTCTGCTACTACCTACAAGCCAGTTTAGTATAAGGTGTACTGTTCAATTAGTTCTTGCAAAGCAGACTCTTTTTTCCCATTCTATCACTTATTCTTGATGTTATTTTGAAAGCAAAGACTGTTCTTGCAATTTTTTTTTAATATATTGGTAAAATACATCAATAACTACCTCAAAAATATGACACAAAATAGATTACAGTATTTAAAAACACTTTTGAATTTTTTTTTTTTTTGCACTAAAGGAGCTAGTATACTTCGAAATAAAAAGACTATAATTTTGGTATAAATATCTACTGACTGGAATAAAAAGAAATGTTAAGAAAATAATTCATTCACTAGAGGTTTACTTTGTTGAGTAACAATCAGAACTGGTGAAACTTCTGCAGACAAAAAAAAAAGGCAAAGAAGCACAGAGGCAATGTAAAGGAAATTACTTTTTCACCCTCAAAGTGTTTTTACTGAGATCAGTTATGGATCCATGACCTAAGTTTTACACTTAGATTTTACACAAATGACTATCTGCTTGTAAGAATAAACAAATATGGACTACATGAAAGTTTATTGCATCAGAATTTAACATAGAGAACAGTTTTGCTCATGAAGACCACTTATAGAGAGTTTGCCTTGAGAGTGAAAACTTGACAGCATTGGAACATCCAGTTCATCTGGGGAGGGTGTGTGTTCTGCCACCACTGTGTATAAAACTAGATAAGCACATGTCGTGGTTTTGTTTAGTAGGGGGGGGCCTAAGGTGGTAGCTTCTGTAGGAAACCGCTAGAAGTCGCTCCCCTTTGTTCAGGGGACTTGGCCAGGCCTAGGGCGGACCCACTGCTGGCCAAGGCCAAGCCGATTGGTAGCAGAATGTCTCGTGATAACGCCTCTGCGATAACGTATTTAAGAATGGGAAAACAGAAAAAAAAAGAGAGAGGAGAGAAGATGTGAAGGAGCTGAGCGGGGGCAGAGGCACAGAGGGGGAGGCGCAGGCCTCATGGGCCTTGCAGGCCTCACCCTCTGGCCTCTTGCCAGGTGGCCGACTGGGCCCGACTCAGTCCAGCCCGGCTGCAAGAAGTGGAGAGGAGATGAGAAGTGAAGTGAATAAGATGTAAAAAAAGATCCTGAGAGACATCTACCAGCCTGTTGTGAGGAACGGCTGCAGACGCCAAGGTCAGTTCAGAAGGAGGGGGAGGAGTAATGCGGCTCCTGGCCAAGATTCCCCTGCAGCCTGTGGTGACGACCATGGTGGAGCAGGTTGTCCCCCTGCAGCCCATGGAGGTCCACGGAGGAGCAGAGATCCACTTGGAGCCTGTGAAGGTCCCTGTACCGGGGGAGGTGGATGCCTGAAGGAGGCTGTGGCCCGTGGAGGGCCCGCTGGGACAGCTGTTCTGGAGAGACTGCACCCGTGGAAGAGATGACCCACGCCGGAGCAGTTCCACATAGGACTGTGGCCCGTGGGAGGGACCCCACGCTGGAGCAGGGGAGGAATGTGAGGAGTTCTTCCCCCGACCATGAAGCAGCGGCGTAAAACAACATATGATGAACTGACTGCAACCCCCATTCCCTCTTCCCCCCTGTGCCGCTCGGGCGGGGAAAGTAGTAGAGATAATGTTAAGCTTGGGAAGAGAGAGGGGTGGGGGGAGGTTATCTTGTTCTCTGTCTCATTATCCTGCTGTTTGTAGTAATAAATGAATAGTTTTCCCCAAGGTGAGTCTGTTTTGCCCGTGACGGTAACTTTAAGGATTTCTCCCTGTCCTTATCTCAAACCTCGAGCCATTTTTCCTTATATTTTCTCTCCCTGTTCTCTCAGAGTGTGGGGGGAGTGAGAGAGAGACTGCGTAGTCTGGTCTGATCGGGGCTGAACTACGACAGCACATTAAATCAAATACTTCCTTTTTACTTACCTAAAAGCCCAAATAAATTATAGTTTTCAAGATATTATTAGAAATTAAGACATTCCTGGGGACACTGTGCTGATGCATTACAGTGAAACAGTTTACATTTTCACACAAGGATTACATTGCTATGCAGGACATAGTGGTTACAATTGGAACACATTATTCACTAGCTTGGAGCCAACACTGACATTAGATACATTTATTTTTTGTCTATGCATTATTGTACAAACATGAACAGAATGATACAAAAATCAGGTTTTTTCCTGTTTTTTTAGATAATGATGCCAACCTGACCTAAAATTATTACATTTCCTGTATAGTTGTAAGATAGTGATGTTTCAGCTAGTAGGATCAAGGAAGTACAAATCCTATATTTAGTTATATTGACATTGGTATGCTGGGTTGAGGGGCGAAGGGGGGGGAACAGAGATGGCTTCTGTGAGAAGCTGCTGCAAGTTTCCCCTTTGTCTCGTTTTGCTGGCCAGCACCGGGGCAGACCAGCCGCTGACTGAGGCTGAGCCAATTAGCCAAGTCAATAGCACCTCAGTGTTAACACATTCAACAAGGGGAAAACAAAAGCAGGATTCTGGGCAAAGAGGGACAGGTGCAGGCATTGTCCTCTGGCCTCCTGCCAGGCAGCTGTCTGCCGCAGGGAGGGGGACAGGACAGGATAGGATATGTGAGAGGATGTGTGAGAGGAACAGCTGCAAACACCAACGTCAGTGAAGAAGGAGGGGGAGGAGTAAAGTTGCTTTGGACAAGATTCCCCTGCAACCTGTGGTGAAGAACATGGTGGAGCAGGTTGTGGGAGTGCATGGGAGTGCACAGAGGAGCAGAGATCCACCTGCAGCCTATAGAGGACCCCACCTCAGAGCAGGCAGATGCCTGCAGGAGGCTGTGGGCTGTGGAGGGCCCATGCTGGACAGCCTGCTCTTGAGGGACAGGACTGCACCCCATGGAAAAGGACTCCACTCTGGAGCAGTTTGTGAAGGACTGTAGCCCATGGGAGGGACCCCCTGCCGAAGCAGGGGAAGAATGTGAATTCTTTCCCTAAGGAGGAAAGAGCAGCAGAAACACATCTGATGAACTGACTGCAACCTCCATTCCTTATTCCTCCTGTGCCACTTGGATGTGGAGATAGTCCAGAATGAAGTTAAGCTCAGGAAGGGGTTGGGGGAAGGTGTTAAGATTTTGTGTCTCCTGCCTTGGTTTTAATTGTTCATAAATTGAATTAGTTTTCCAGAAATTCAGTCTGTTTTGCCTGTAAGGGCAATTGTTGAATGATCTCTCCCTGTCCTTATCTTGACTCTTGAGCCTTTTGTTATATTATCTCTCTCCCATTCCCTCAGGGGTGTGGAAGGGGTGAGCAAGTGGCTGCATAGTGCTTAGTCCAAAGTAGGGCTAAATTACAACATTTGAGTACCAATCTAATAAATTTTCAAACATTTTTTTTTAAGTTGAAAAGACAATGTGATTTTTTCATATAGGTAAATTTTAAATTTAGAAAATCATCTGAAACTAGGGGGAAATGAAATAGTGGTAAACAGGAAAGTAAGAGGTAAAACTTGTGTCGTAGCTCAGTCCTGATCAGGACCAGACTACACAGTCTTTCTCTCACTCCCCCTCCCTCCACCCTCCGAGAGAATAGGGAGAGATAATGTAAGAAAAAAAAAAAGATTCGAGGTTTGAGATAAGGACAGGGAGAAATGCTTAAAGATACTATTACAGGTGAAACAGAATCGACTTGGGGAAAACTATTTGTTTATTATTAAAACCAAAGCAGGATAATGAGAAAAAGAGCAAGATAACTTCACCCGCTCCACATTCTTCCGGGGCTTAACATTATGTCTACCTCCTTCCCCCTCACCAAGCCCCACAGCGGGGAAGAGAGAATGGGGGTTATGGTCAGTTCATTACACGTCACTTTACACTGCTGCCCCAGTGTGGGGTCCTCCACAGGCTGCAGGTGGATCTCTGCTCCTCTGTGGACCTCCATGGACTGCAGGGGGACAGCCTGCTTCACCATGGTCATCACAACGGGCTGCAGAGGAATCTTGGCCAGGAGCCGCATTACTCCTCCCCCTCCTTCTTCACTGACCTTGGCATCTGCAGCCATTCCTTTCACACAAAATTCTTTACAACAGGCAGGAAGACACTTTTCAGGTTCTCTTCACATCTCATCTCCTCTCCACTTTTTGCAGCCAGGCTGGGCCGAGTCGGGCCGAGTCGGCCACCTGGCAGGAGGCCAGAGGGTGAAGGCCACAAGGTCTGCAGGTCTCATGCCTCCCCCTCTCTGCTCCTGCTCCAGCTTCTTCACATCTTCTCCTTTTTTTTTTCTGTTTTTCTCCTTTTTTTTTTCTTCTTCTGTTTTTCCCGTTCTTAAATACGTTATCACAGAGGCGTTATCACAGAACATTCTGCTACCAATTGGCTCAGCCCTGGCCAGCAGTGGGTCTGCCCTAGGCCCAGCCAAGCACACTGGACAAAGGGGAAACAACTTCTAGCATCTTCTTACAGAAGCTACCACTGTAGCCACCCCTCACTAAATAAAACCAGGACAATTTGCCACTGAACTGTTATGTACAGTCATCCAAGTTGAGGATGAAACAATTCCTCTAAATTTTTTTTGTTGTATTTGCATGTAACTGGACTTATCCATTAATGTAATCTTACTCTGCTTTTTGACAACCAAGACATTTTCTTGATTTCTTTCTCCAAATTTCTTGTCAGTATGTGTCCTTAAATAAAATTATGGCTTTTAGACAGTGCTCCTTAGTCTTAATTTTTATTCATATGAGCAAAATGTCATGTACCGTGGGATCAGTATTTTATCTCTTATGTTTATGTTATGGAAATAAAATCTAACATAAAAAATACTCATTACTTTTCATATTGCTCTTTGAGTTTCTTTGAGCATAACTCATTTCTGTCAGAAAGATTATAATTAAAAAAAAAAGATTTAAATGTGTCTTGCACCTTTTAGAAATGAAAATTGATTGGAAATTCTGTTTTTAATAGTACTAATTCCAATTTATTTATATATTTTTATTCTCATATTCTGTATCATATTATATATCTTTTTTTTTTCTTTGGATTTTGTTTGTTTTGGTTTGGTTTTTTTTTTTTTTTTTTTTTCACCCTGCAGGAAAAGAGCTGTATAAACTGGTGAAAAAAAGGTTTTCAGGACACTCAAGGTTTACAAGCTCATCAGTGACTTATAACACTTTGTTATGAAAGCATAAAGAAATTATTCTGAATAAGCTCCTTGGCATAAATTTGGTGTAGTTCCATCAACTTCTTAGGGAGATTATGATTTTCTGTGTTGAAATGATATATAATAACTGATGTCATTGTAGTCATTTGTTATGTGGATAAGATCATGATTTGGTTTATTGATTCATTTAAATTGTTTATATACTAGGCTCTTTAAAAGCCTACAAAGTTTAATTCTATAGGCTGATTTTCAGAAGAATCAACTTTAAAGCTGTTGATCATCCACTCTTTTTTTTTCATTATTAGTATTTTAGGAGACTTGCTGTCTCATTCTGATCAGAAAGGTATAAGTTTCTGATCTTTTAAGAACTATATTACAGACATTAAATGGAGGAGAGACTGTAGTAACTTATCATCTACATCATGACTGTGTGGACTGGCATTTATGTTATCATGAGGATAAACCCTCAAAACTTTACTTTCAAATTGAGGTCTATATCATCGAGTCAAAGTCTTAAGTCCCCTACTGAACCTTTCATGCAGTAGTGAATCAGAGAACATGTGAAAAGAGGATTTCCCTTAGACAGCCAATCAGCCAGTATCGATATCAGTGGTGAGGCGTGTTTTTTTTCAGTGGAAGAGCCCTGGTGCCAATCTATGGCTTGTATCTGAAGTTGCCTCTTGGGGTAAATGCTTTCTCCACTTCCTCCAGAAAAAAAAAAAAAAAACAATGAACTCCTACTCTTGTAAAATGGTATGATATAACTTTTTTTTTTTTTTTGTCTTCTTTGTGCCCAAAAAATAAATACAGCAATTCTGGAACATTCCACATCGAATAGTGGATTTTTTTTTTCCCCCTCTTTTAAGGAGTTTTCACAGTTGTCACCTTGTTGTGGAAATAGCATAACAAACAGACTGCAGGATGGGCTGGAGCAGGTGGATAAAGAGAAGGATGGAGGAAAAGATTTGAAACTGAACATGATACTAAGACGACTCCACGAACAAAACCATTAAAGCCAGGAGGATTTGTAAAGACATGATTCTCCTTGACAAATGTAGTTCAAAATGTGAGGTACTGAGCAGAAAACAGATCTTTTATATTTCATGTTAGAGTAAATTAAGAATTGATTTTCTTTCTCTTGTCTTTTCTAAGCATCTTTAACTATGCTGTCTTTATCAGATGCTGTAAATAAACACTTTATTTGCATTTTACTATAACCTTGTAATTTAAAAGTAGTTTTAAAAAATAACTACCTAAGGTATGCCTTACCAAAGTTGTGCTGATGCGTATAACTAGGTCACTGCAGCATTTGTACACAGAGCCCAACACTCCTACTGATTTCCACGAGGAGGTCAAAGAGTAACAAGGTGTACATCCACTAAAGCTTCATAAATCAATTTGAGAGCTACTGTTATAGAGGTCAGGAGAGAAAGCATCTTTATGATGCTTAACCAGAAAAAAAAATCACTCACAACACTGTAAGTTACTGTAGGATATTATTGAAACAAAGGATCCCAAAGGAGAATGTAAAAAATAAAACCCTTTATTCTGATAATGTTGAAAAACTTAAAATTGTCTGTTTCAAGGTCACAAAACAGAACCCTTAATACAATTGTCATTTCTATTGAAGCTGCTAGATAATATGGTTGATAATCAGGGATGAGGGGGAAAAAAAAATATATCGAAGTACATAAATCCTGATCTATGACAAATAGTAGAAGTGTGCAGTCCGTTCTTAGATGTTGTATGAACTAAGCATATAGTGTTCAGTTACACAGACTGTGACTGAGCAACAGAGAGGACGATTGTCATTTTGTATAATCTTTGCTACACTACATTTTGTCAGGTTAAATCCTCAGGAAGCAAGGAAGGACAAAGAAATTGCTGTTTCAACAGAAAAAAAGATTGAACATGATTTGATGAGGACTTTTAGGACCAAAGAGTAGGGACAGATGGGTGAAGGAAGACAATAATCAGGGAATCTGCAGCAGAAAAACAGACCAGGAGAGAGAGAGAGAGGAAATCTATATGCAAAGATATCGAAGTAATATTTTCAAACTATAGAAATGCAGTGGGAAGGAAAAAAGATCTGTTTTCCAGACTTTTTTTGCTCTTTCTCGTCCTGTAGTTCAGACTTTTCATTTTTTTTTTTTAATTGTCTTGTTCCAGTTAAAACAAATATAGACATGAAAAATCACTGATGTCTTTTCACACATCCCTTTCTAGAAGTGGAGATGAGAGTGTTATCTCAGGCTTTTGATTCTTTCTATTTGCTTGTTCACCTGGGTTTTTTGTTGTTGTTGTTTTTTGCTTATTTGCTTGCTTTGATTACATAATTTTAAAATATTTTTAGTCTCTAAATTAAGTGCTTTAACATACAACATTTTTGGTAGTAAGTAGAGGGAAGTACCGCTTTTACTCTTGAATTCCAAGAAGCCCTGGACCACAAGAGGGGCGTCCTAAAGGAGTTCCTAGGACACAGTTTCAGAGGGGCGTCCTAAAGGAGTTCCTAGGACACAGTTTCAGTAGGAAAAAACCTGTATGTTTCTGGCATCTTCCAACAGTCCTCGATACCCGGGAAACAGAGGACTTTTGAAGTTCATTTTGTGTGTATTTCAGCTGGATAAGAAACACTTTAATTAATTTCTTTTCTAGAACTGAGCCAAACTGAATAGCTTATTGGATCTGAAGTTGAATATTCATCTTCCTGTGATGCGCAAGAGAATTTGAAAAAGATAAAAAAAAATTATTTTGATACTATCATTTTTTCCTTCAAACATAGCTGCCTTTTCTGAATATTGGCCTTGAAAACCAAATACAATCCAAGTCAACCAAGTATATCATCAAAAGTGGAATGTGTCAGAAGTAATATGTGAATTGATGTTCTTGTTGTCTGTGGTTTTCAGTATATTTTTTTTCTTGGAAAATAGATACCCGTTACAGTATTCCTTCCATGATATTTCTTGCAGAAAAATTACTCATTAGATTTATGAGACAATGCTGAGAAGTCATGCAAGTGCTCAAAAGAACAGAAGGTCATTATGTTTGACTGGTATGTGAATAAGAGATAAAATAGTTGATCATACCTGTATGAAAATGAGACAAATTTTACAGTGCATTGACACTGTTCTAAGCAGCTATATCTGAAGACCTTAGATGTTGCACAAGAACACCAATTATAATATGTAAGCCTTTAGACACTATATTGGGTTTACCTGCAAGGTTTTGGTGTCAGGGAGGCTGCAGGGGTGGCTTCTGTGAGAAGACACCAGAAGCTGCCCCTATGTTGAACAAAGCCAGTTCCAGCTGTCTCCAAGACAAACTTGTCACTGAGCAAAGCTGAGTTCATCAGAAACATTGTTAGTGCCTCTATGATAACATAGTTAAGAAAGGGAAAAAACCCTGCTGCTCAACAGCAGCTAGAAGAAAGGAGTGAGAATATATGAGAGAAACAACTATGCAGACACCAAGATCAGAAAAGAAGGAGAGGGAGGAGGTACTCCTGACACCAGAGCAGAGATTCATCTGCAGCCCATGGAGAAGACCATGATGACACAGGTTGTCCCCCTGCAGCCCATGGAGGACCACAGTGGAGCAGATATACTGCAGCCCATGGAAGATCTTACAGCAAAGCTGGTGGATGTACCCTGAAGAAAACTGCAGCTTGTTGAGAGCCCATACAGGAGCGGGTTCCTAGCAGGAGCTAAGGCTCATGGAGAGGAGCCCATGCTGGAGCAGGTTTTCTGGCAGGACCTGTGACCCACAGGGTACTCATGCTGGAGCAGTCTGTTCCTGAAGGACTGGACCGTGTGGAAAGAACCCATGCTGGAGCAGTTCTTGAAGGACTACAGCCTGTGGGAAGGACTCAGGTTGGAGCAGTTTGTGAAGGACTGTATGCTACCAGAAGGACCCCGCACTGGAGCAGAGGTAGAGTGTGAGGAAGAAGGACTGACAGAGTGAAGCCTTATGAACTGACCACAACGCCCATTCCCAATCCCCCAACCCACTAAGGTAGAAGAGTCAGGAGTGAAATTTGACCTGGACAGAAGAGAGGTGGGGGGGGAGGTGGTTTTTAGATTTCTTGTTATAAATTTGAAATAAATTAAATTGAGTCGAGTTTGTTTTGCCCATTATAGTAACTGGTCAGTGATGTCACTGTCCTTCTCTCAAGCTGTGATCTTTTTGATTATATTTTCTCCCCCTGTTCTGTTGAGGAGAGGGAGTGATACAGTGGCTTAGCAGGCACCTGGTGGTCCAGCCAAGGTCAACCTACCACAGATTCATAAATATTTTCAATACAGTTAAAATGTTATCCTCCTGTCCCCTGAAAATAGTGTAAATAGCCTTCTCACTTGCCAAGAAACACTTTTTTTTCTTTCTCAAATGATATTATCAATGCAATAAATTCATAAAGAACTTCATGAGCTAATCCTTAGCTTTTATAAATTCATGTTCATTCCATGTAATCCAGTTTTCAGTACTACAAAATTTAAAATTATATGCCTTATACAGTCACTTGATAAGTTAAGACGGATCAAGGTAAGGCTTTCTTCAGAAGCACATACATCAGTGTTCAGGTTGTGCTTCGTATTGACACATATGAATAGGAATTTAGCTGATTCCACTTTCAACCAGATGTTTCATATGTATAATGAATAATTTAATATTACTGATTTAGTATTAAAATGTTACAAAATGCATTATTGTTTTTAATAGTTGCCTGTTGATTCTTTAACCACTTTGACTGAACATGTCAATTGCTGAATAATAGCACATATAACAGGGAGAGTTGGGAGGAAAGAGAGAAGAAGTGAGGTCCCTTTAAAAATATCTCAAAGAAGAAAAGCTACAGTGTTTTTTCACACATTGCCTTTTTCTTCCTAGGCTAAGGTTTGTAACGGCTTATGCACATAGAACAAATATTAAAAGAGCTATACTTTGTAAACTTTTAGTATAGGATTGCTCTAATACTGCTACCAATTTGAATGCTACTCAACAGGCACCAAATGCTGTAAGTAATTCTCATCTGCATTTTGATCCAAATAGTGTTGTCTCAGACTTCAAAGTTTTTAGGGCATCGGCTAAGGATTAGTATCTATGGCTGCCTAGTAAAGGGGAAATTTATCTTGCAGGGTATTTTAAGACTTATTTTCATTTTTATTGGAAGAAAGTGAGACTGCCACCTGAAGTACTGCATTCATCTATGAAGCCCTGAACATAAAAAGGATGTGGACCTGTTGCAGCAAGTCCAGAGAAGGATCACAAAGATGATTAGAGTGCTGGAGCACCTCTCCTGTGAAGACAGGCTGAGATAGTCGGGGTTGTTCAGGCTGGAGAAGAGAAAGCTGCGGGGAGACCTTATTGCAGCCTTCCAGTACCTAAAGGGGGCCTACAAGAAAGCTGGAGAGGAACTTTTGACAACAGCATGCAGTGATAGAATGAGGGTAATGGCTTTAAACTGAAAGATAGTTGATTTACATTAGATACAAGGAAGAAATTCTCTACTGTGAGGCTGGTGAGACACTGGAACAGGTTGCACAGAGAAATTGTGGATGCCTATTGTGGTTGTGGTTTAGCCCTAGTCACCACACAGTTTCTTGCTTACCCTCCCCCTCCCCAGTGGGATGGCAAAGAGAATTGGGAAAAAAGGAAAACTCAAGGGTTGAGATGAAGACAATTTACTAGAATAGCAAAGGTAAAAAAGTACAATAATAATAGAATATAAGGATACTAAAATATACAAAAGGAACAATACATGATTTCTCACCACCCAATGTCCCAATGACTGATACAGGCCGTTCCAATCAGTGATCACAGAAACAAAACTAAGCAGCAAGCAAAGGAGTGAAACGGAGCCAACCCATCCCCAGCCAACCCCCACTTATATACTGAATATGGCATTTATGGCATGGAATACTCTCTTTGGCCAATTTGGGTCAATTATTCTGTATCTGTATCACTCCCAGCTTCCTGCACTTGCACATTAGCAAGACGTGGAAAGCTGGAGAGTGTCCTTGGTCTCATTAGCAACAACTCACATCACTGGTGTGTTTATCAACATTCTTCACATGCAAAATCCAAAACACACCAGCTACTGAGAGGAAAATTAGCACCATCCTTGCCAAAACCAGGACAATGCCCCATCCCTGGAAGTGTTCAAGGCCAGATTGGATGGGGCTGTTATCAACCTGGTCTAATGGAAGGTGTCCCTGCCCACAGCAGAAGGGGTGAAACTAGATGATCTTTAAGATCTCTTCAAACCATTCTATGAGTCTATGATTCTATGATTAATTAAAAAACCAACCAAACAAACAAACATCGATATTACAGAGTTCTGAAACGCAGAGAATAACAGCTAAGATGCCTGGAACACTAAGCATCACTGAGCCTCTACATGTCTGCAAGGTTCATGTTTCTACTCTGAAGCAGGTAGGTCAATAACTTCTCAGAGTTTTTATGATCTTCTTCCCTCATCAGAATTCCTCTTCAGACCTGAGAGACAATTTTTCAAACCTATGATATTCTCCTGAAAAGAAAAATTGCCAATTCTCATCCACCTCTGCACTATCATTTCTCCCAGATCACTTCATAGCACCCCAGTGAACCGAGGAAGATATGTTGCAAGTACTTTTGTACAATGAACCTTACAAGAATTTTGCATTAAGTTAATACTGAGAGAGACAGTATTGATTATGGTCACTCCACTGTCCGTCTCTGAAGAAGAATATCTGAGGCAAAACACCAAAGAATCAATGTCACTACAGTTATGCAACCGTGCATCAAGACAATGCAATGGTTACAGAGCTGAGAAATAGAATCAACATAGATATTCACAGATCTCTCAGAGCTTTTACAGGTTTTTAATTTAAGTTAATATTTTAAAGTTCCACAATTCCATTTCATTTCTTCTTTTTAAATGATTTCTCCAAAGGTAGATACATGAAGTGTGGCATTTTCTTTTGAACAGTAGAGTGAAAATACCTCTTTAATAGAAACTTTAAAACATGGACAAAAAAGAAATATAAAGACAAAGGGATTAAATTATTATTTGTCTAAGTCAAGTGCTTACATTTAGAACCCAGAGAAGTGAAGAAAATGCTCTTTAAAGGAGATGCTCAGATCAGGAAGAAAAGTTGCTCCAAAGTCTACCTTTTTGGGGGGGCATTTTAACTTGTTTAACTAGTAAATGGGTTCTGAGTGATAAACACTCTGGGAAAAGCATAATTATGGTTTCAACAACATTTCCCTGGTTAACGAAAGGTTAGAATCACCTCCATACATTTAACACCCCACAAAAAAAGTTATAATCTTCAGTTTTCTTTTGATTCTTTGTTTGTTGCTTTTTTTTTTTTTTAACAAAAGTAAACCAGCTCTTTAAGGCAATGTTGCTCTCTGAACACCTATGAGACATCATTCTCGTGAACAATTTTGTGAACAGCTTAATATTCAAATAAAAACACTGATTATTTGCTTTTATGAATTGTGAATTATTACCCTATTGAGGAAGGAGAGTGACTGCACAGCTGGGTGGGAGTTGCCACGCTTAGCCAAGGCCAACCCATCACATCCCGCTTACATTCTGAGCCAGTTGTAGTCTGGAAAGACCTATCATCTGCATGGACTGCATATGAGAAGCTTGAGGTGTGAAGTCTAAAAGGTTTATCTATTTCTGTCTCTGTAAGTTTGCCCTTAAAATGACATTGCAAAACAACCTCTTCCGTGATGGACTGGAGCAACACAGTTTAACTCATGCATAGGCGTTTTACGTTCCCGCATAATATACTGCCCAGGACAGCTTAACCTCAGAACTGTCTGCTTCCACCCCTTCCCATTGTTCTTTCCAGCTCTTTCACAGAAACGGTGACATGCTGCCTTTCTTTATCCTACTGACAGAAATTACTTACGTTTCAATGAGTTTAGAACTCTGCTTGCTATGACTGGCAGCCTGACTATAAGTGCTAATTGGTCAGCCTAATAAAGTAATTATTTTTTATTGATCTGTTATTTCTTCTTGAAATACAAAGGAATTTTTTTTTCATTTTGAGGCCTTCATCCTCTGCAACATTTGATGAAATTGCTCAGCTTCAAAGTTATTGATAGGGAGATGAGGAAAGATAATATCATAAGGCAAAGACAGTTTAAGCCTGTTTTCTTATTAAAAAAAAACCCCACAATCTAAGAAAAAAAAACATATCAGAAGGTAGTCAGTGGAGAAATCTGCAGCCAGAGGCTACTCCTTTCAGCACTACATGTATGCTTTTTCCTCAGCTCTTGATCCAGGGTTCAGCTTTCTTCACTAAAGACTGATGTCTCAACTACCTTTTTTGTAAAACATCATACATAGAGCATTTAGAAAGAGGATGAGACATTTAGGTTCATTTTTTTTCTCTTAGTCTAATCTAGTTCAAGACTGTACCTCTTCACAGACTTCCATAACCAACAGGTTAGAAACATTTTGTCCCTTCCTTATGTGTCCTGTGTGTCCTTTTATTTTGGCTTTTTTTTTTTGTCTTATTATTTCTTATCTGCCAAAATTATGTAACTGTATGTCCACAATTTTACATTCAGCTTGAGTAGTAGTTTCCTGATAAAAACATTCCTAGGATGGCAGAAGTTACAGATTTTAATTCCTTTCACCTGGAAAGAGCACTGAACCCAGGAACATTTGACAAAAGCAAAGACTCAATCAGAGAGGTATTCATAGAGCATGACTAATACACACTGACAGGATCTGACTCTTTACAAACTATCACTTACTTTTAAGTGCCATAACTGTCAGGTTATAAGTTATTCATGTCTTTTGGAGTACTCTTCATTTTTCCTGTTGAATCTATGTCACTATGCAGGAAATAATTCAAGATTTATGAGGTTAGAAAGAATGCTGAGAAGTGAGTTTAGCTAAATATCGTTACAACTGGAACATCTGCTTCAAAGAAGGGAACTCTAGATTTTCTGGGGGTTGGTTCAGGCTATTTTGACAGAAAAAAAAACCCCAAACTGGTTTATTTGATCATAAACTTTTTTTTTTTTTAAAACTTTATTTCTTATCAAACAATTTTGACAGATACGTGAAGGTTCTAATTTTATTTGTTCTTTCAAGCTTCATAAATATGAGATTTAAAAGGTGCCTTGCCTACCTGCATGGAAAAACATCCATGTAAGTTCAGTTTACTAATTGCTAAAGAAGGAATTTATGAGAGAGAGCTTTTAAATGGGAAGTGGCTGTACTTGTGAGGATCCACATTCCTTTGTTTTCATGTGTTGAGAACTATACCCTCCTACCTTCAAGTGTCATGCTTTCTACCATGATTGCTGGTTCTCCTACCTCCTCAATATAAAACCTCAGTTACATTATTCATATTTCTTGCAAACTTTTTCTTTCTGTTCCCCACAACCTCTACTTTCCAATTATCTCTAATATGAGGATAAAGCTTTCCAAGCATCTCTGCTGGCATGCTTATAGATTTGGTGAAGCTTCATTGCCTTCATCACCTTCTTATATGTTGTTAGACAGATGGCATCTTGCATTCCCAGTGTCAGGAATCTTTACTCTTTTATTCTTGACAACATTTAAACCCTCAAATTTAAACAGATGCACTCTCATTTGCAGGCCATTGCCACAACCTGAGCGTTCACTATTGCTGGGAAAGAAATTAGGATAGGTAGGGCATATACCAGTTTCCAGGACATTCTTTAACTCTTCCTGAGTTGGGACTATTTCACACAGAGAAGTGTGACTAGCCCTTTGTTGATATAATTTGCCCACTGTGGAAAAGCTTCAATTCAACACATTGATGATCTTCACCTATGCCATGTGGGAGAAAAATCTTGGTGGTAGCCTAAATACCCAAGTATCACTTGATTTTTAAAATAATGGCAAAGGGGATTATTTCATCTGTATTTCTATCATCTATGAGTTCCTCTCTAACAATTTTTTAACCCTTTAAATTATTCAAAGCAGATTTAACAGAGGGGTAGAAATCTCAAAGATTAGTAAGTTCCTGCTAGTTTCACAGAAATAAGCGAGCGGCTGGTGCTGGGATTGAGGTCTAATCACTTTCAAGCTGTCACACAGCAGCCTTCACAAAGCTGTCATATTTCTTCGTGGACAAAGCCATAACAAAATTCTGCAGTGTATTCTATGGAGTACAAATTTACTGAAAATTTGGTTTATTAAAATTAAACTAATTAATCAATGAAAAGACAGAAATCTGTAGGAGCAAGGCTTAACTACAGACAGTCCTCTGTAACTAGAGGGACACAGAGGACTGCATCCTGACCTATTAAGGGAGGTCTTGTAGTTTTTTAATTACAAAAGTACAATTAACTTGTACTTTTCTTTTAGGTAGTATTTTAGATTTTTATTCAGTCACATATATACATCTGTCTATATTTTAAAATAAATTAATTACTTTCCTTTCTCTATATATTTTAAAAACATAGGCAACTACCTTCATGATTTTAAGGTATTATGAGTGAAGAAGTATCTCATTAAAATAAAAGAAGGCTGATATTTAAGATTGGACCCTGTCCTTAGCATTTCCTAGTACTATGTTGTTGCATGCTGAATGTGACTTTAGTTGCAGCCTATGTATTGAGATGCCCTTCTGAGGTACTCCACTGCACAGTTTGGGGAGCTTAAACTTATTAATCAAGTTTCTCTATCCCTAACTGGGGCTTGACAATGCCTAAACTGCAGCATCTCACTCTTAGGCACCTCTAATTTTTGTTAGATCTAGCTCAAAGTGTCTTAAATGAGGAATTCACAGATCAAAATACCAAAACCAAGGAAAGCACATTGAATTTGGAACAGCTTTTTTTTCTCTAGAGAGGAAAATTTATGGTTTGAAAAAAATTCCTGCCCAAAATCTGCAAGCTTGAGTCTCCTACTGATATGCAGTTAAAAATGTAAGAGTTATACTAATATTAAAACTGTTTTACCACATCAAAGTGCAATAAAGTATAACTTAGTAGTATGATTTAGTTGTGCATAGAATCACATCAAATAAAATTCAGCAAAGTTTTTTATTTCTAAATTTAATAAATTTATTTTCTGAAATGTATCCCTACTTGCTTTTCTTCTCAAGTTCTTTTCCTTTCAAGGATATTATGCTATACTGTCATATGTGAGTGGAGTGCAGACTGTTCGTGATATTATTCAGCTGGTTAATCTAGAAAAAAAAAAATTGTCACAACTTTGGGATGACAAGAGTTCATTTAGATGTCTTACGAACCTTCTTCTGAAGTCACAGATTTTTAAATTTCTCCCCACCATGACAGATAAATGAGTCATTAATGTATTTTACAATAGCAACTATACAAATAACCAGGGAATTTACATGATTAAGATGTTTGATATAGCATACAACAGGAATTGTAAGTCCATATTTTTCCCCCTCTTAAAAATTACATTATTTCCTAAATATTCCAAAGAAAATGTTAAAATACCTTCTTATTAACTAGTAATTAAATTACTATCATTAGTTTTCTTTCTACGGTATTTCTTATAAGGCTTTTTAACAGTATTATCTAGGTGTATATTTCCAACTAATTTAATTAGATTTGGGCTTTGTACAAGCAATCAAAATGGGGAAAAACACACTCCATGGAAATAAAATTAGCATCAATGAAAATTATTTCATTTTTCTTGTTTAATATACAACTTTATATATGTTATTTTCTTATTATTAGAAAAGCACTTATTGGTAACAATAACATAAGACAGTAGATACAGCAATAGTAAAAAAAGATCTATTCTTGCCTATATGTTATTTAGTCTCTTAATCACTTTTGATAGTTTTTTCTAGCACCTTCACAGTCTGCACTTCACCTCCAGGCACCTCATTTGCAAAATCACTTTGGGATGCCTTCCTCTAATTCTCAGGCTGTATTCCATAAAAAAAAATCAGCTGCACACTCCTAGTAAACTTCACAGGAAAAGATTTCTTCATTAGCTGCTGCTATCAGAAGTGAAAAAAAAAAAATCTGAAACAGAGAAATGAGGTCTCAACACATTTTGTTGGGGTAAGCAGCAGCATATTGGACCTGTAAGAGAAACTTAAGAGGATTAGTGCGAATAGCATGCATGTACCTGGAGGCAGAAGATATTTTTTAAAGGTGACTCACAAATAAATGTTGTCAGAGAACTTGCAAGTGTCAATATATTTTTTTCAGTTGCATGCTTCTTGGAGCTCCACCTATATTTTCTGAAATCTCCATAAAAAAAAATATCTTAGGAGCCTTTTCAGACTTTTAAAATTGATTTAGACATTTAAGAGGATCACAATAAACAGCAATATTATACAACAGATTAATGTAACACTATACAGGAAGCTCATAGGCAGTCTTCTCTTCCACATAGCTAAGCTGTATAGCTGCTACCTACTGTCTTATATCCTAGAATATTATTGGTCATAATGTCTAATTATTTAGATATTCTTTATAATTTATAAGAAATAAAAACATAGTATCCTTGAGAGATTCACAGTAATACATGACCAATCCATTACTGTCTATGAATTCACTAGTATTAGGGTTGAGTGTTTGGTATATGCTTGCTTTGTTAGTTCAGCCTAAATGCTTAGTTAAATCACCTCACAAAACCTATCAGAAAGTAGAATCAGGTCTGAATTTTGTTGCTCTGTTCCACTATATCCCCCAATTAAAAAAAACTGAGGGTATACCCCACATTCCTGGAACCAAGTCTTAAATTATTTTTCCTAATAATGTTATTTGGTGGGAGAAAAAAAAGAAAAATAAGTTCCATTGGAAATTTACCTACCTATTTTCTTTGTGAACTACCTGTGACTCCACCCTATTGAAGGTCTGTAGCCATGAGTCATGGGCTGCCATCTTTCAGCTTGGAAGATTAACTTTCCTCACTATTGTTTTAGCATTCATGCAAGAGAATTAATTAAGTTCATGCAGGAACATTTTTTTTATTTAAAGTATCTTGCACCGTGTTGATAAGTTTAATGAATAGCTGTGACCTTTAAATTATAACACACACTCAGGGAATCAGCAGAATAATAGGTCATCTTGCAAACATGAGTTCTACCTCCAGTATATAAAGAACAAACGTCTAACAAACTCAGGTCTGATCATTGGTAAAATACTCCACACTGTACAAATAAAACATTTGTTTATCCTATTGAAATGTCAGACTTTGTTAACTTGAAGAGGTCACCAGCTAGACCTTCACACGTATTCATGTTAATTTATTGTGATGTAAAGGTAAACAAGTGAATGTAACCAACATATCTTGGCACAAATTTATAGTCTCAAGTATTCCTGTTTTCAGGGACGTTAATAGCTGAATGCAGTAAACATTTAGTTCCTCTAAAAGTCCAATGCCTGTGCAAAATATGAAGCCTGGCACAATGCAATCTGTACTCTGGGCTCACAGATGCAGCATGTAGGCCCAAAGAGAAGTTGAAGAAAATAAGTATGTATTACATGTACAAGTACGAAGGGACAAAATTAGTTAATACTATTGAATACATGTTTGTTTTCTTCCCTGTTCTAAATAACTTATTTTTCTCATTAAGCACTCTCCCCTAGTTTTCACTTCTAATTACAATACCACCTGTAGGAAATCTTCTATTGTATCAATACACTGCATTGAAAAATAGGTGAAGGTGGTTTTGTACAAAAAAAACCCTTGTTTGTATGCAAAGTGACACCTTGCACCAACAACAACAGCAAAAGGAAAACAGTAGAAGGATGTAAAAAATTATTCTGAAAGCTGCATTATCCCTAGTCCCATTGCACAGAGAGGAGGGAAGCTGAAAAACTTTCAGCAAATGCTTCCTGTAGGAGAAGAGTATCATTTACTCTTAGACCTAGGATTAAGGGAAGTTTTTAAACAAAGAGTAAAAACCTAGAAAAGACAAAAAAGAAAACAAAAGACTAACTAAAACCCCATACCACCATTCCCACAGTAGCAAGGATAGTCTGACATGCCCTTAGTGCTGAAAATTCTTATTCTACAACTGTGTACATTGGTTGCAGTGGTAATGTTAAAAGATCAACTGCTAAAGCCTGTTGTACTGAGTCTTATTACTTGCTGAAAGTTTTTTTCCCCAGTATATCTCAAAATAGAACAGTATAATTTCTTCTGAAAGGTTAAAGATTATAAAAGGGTATTTAGGGATGATAACAAGATGTATCTATTTTTTTTTTCCTCACTGATTTACTATACATGTCTAAAAGGTTTTAGCTCCCAAATGTAAGATTCTGCTATGACTTTTAATCTCTGTAAAGAGTATCTATGAAAAGCAGAGGGAGGTAAGTGTTGTTTGATCTTGAGCATGTTGGTGCTTTTCTGCTTTTGCATAGAGAAAAATATTATTTGTCCCTAATACTATTGCAGAAACATTATATTACATCATGAGAAAAACAAAGAACTTTTCTCTAGCTTTTTTTTTGTTCAATAATGACTTTGAAAATTGACTATGATCTTTAAATTAGAGATAGATTCAAACTTCATCTTCACACAATTTTTTCCCAGATTTTCATGCATTTTGAATCTCAAGTGAAATAAGCCAGGGATTTGTTGATGCTCATGTCAGCATCTGACATCTTTGATACATTTTTATGCTTTCTTGAGGTTGACTAAAATAAAACTCATTTACATCAGGTGAGGAGCTGAACTTTGGAGTTTATGGAAAAGAATTTAAAAAATATTCTTGATATCTTTGTAGAAGCTTTTTTTTTTTTCAGATTCAAAATGCTAAGATACAGATACTCAGTACTTCATGTGATACCTGGGACTTCTATAGTGTTTTTCATCTCAGGCACCTATCAAGAAGTAGATGTAGAAGAAATCTTGTAACTCAGCCAAGTTTGCAATAGATACAATCTTCAGTCTGTATTGATCACAGCAGCCTTCCAAGGTGGCAAGGACATTATACATCATCACTTGCCTGTACCTTAGCTCTGCCAGTATTTTTAGCATGTACAGAGTAATGTAAGCTTCAAATTTAACTTTGATATTGAATAGATCTCTTACACCACGGTGGTGAGAGGCATATAACTGCTGATAAATACATTTCTGCTTCACTTGTACTAAGTAAACCTCACAATATCAGAAGAACATACTGTAGCTGTTATAATCCCTCTTCTACTGACAAGGAAATAGAGTTGCAAAGACATCAAAGTAGCTTGTCCAAGGTCAATAACAATTCAAGAGAAACAGAGAGAGAGGTTTGCTGCAGAAGCAAAATGCTTTTTTTTTTTTTGGCCCCATTATTAGAACCAGATGGTGATGCATGTTTCCCCTTTATATGATAAAGTTGAGACCATGTGGCAGCACACCTATTTTTGCCCAGCCTCTGCTATCCTATTCAGATTGCAGCTGTGCCTACCCTGAGTGGTAGAGTTGAGATTAGTTAGCAATCATGACAGCAATTGTAGAAGAACTGGCAAGCATTCTTAAGGGACTTGCAGTTGTATCTGGTTAAAACAACAACAACAACAACAAAGAAAAAACAAACAAACAAACAAACAAAAACAAAACTCTTCTTGCCTTCCTGTCAGTAACCATAGCCATAAAATCAGAATAAGGGAACAGTTATGCTCTCTAAGTAAGAATACTCCTGCTGTTGTGTTATGTACAGATTCTCAAATGAATCTGCTGCATAAGGAATTTAAAAAGCCAATAGTTACCTTTTATTTTAAGGCTATTTTTGTAGCAGTAGTTTCTGCTTAGATCGGCAATGTGTCATTTGTCAATTTCTGTTGTCCTTAGTCAGTCTACGTCCTTGAATTGCCTGATGTTACTAGATGTTGTTTAGTACTACTGGCACAGTGAGTAAACTTCAGTGTTGAAAGCCAGTAAGCAGAGTCAAGAAGGAGAAGCGCAAAAGAAACTCCAGCAGAAGCAGAAAGAAGTAAATGTACTGATATCTTGACAGACTTATTTTATTATTTATCTCTCTATTTAAAAGTATATTAATGAAGAATGAAGTGTTAGCTATGGGATACAGAACATTGTAATTTCTCACTGTCATTATTTGTAAAACTTATACAGGTGGTTATTGCTATACTCTGATTGTTTAGAGACATTTTCCTAACTGTAATGACCTTGGCATTGGAAGTAGTTTATAAAATGAACTAGAAACAACTTTTTGAAGGCATTTTTTGAATAATATGTGGACTGATTTTTCTAGCTGTCAAGATTTATTTATTTTTTAATTAATAACTTACATAAGAAATGCTTTTTAAATGCTCTTGTTTCATTTAGTATAATTTATTTCCAAATTATTTTGATCCAAAGTATTCAAACTTCTAGATTCCTAAATCTTGTGATGCTTGTTGTTGGGTCCATAGAGGTAGATGTCTCCTACCCTCATATTAAAAAATGTTACAATTATACATTTGACATATATTTTCAACCTTATCTTTGGATTTTGTGAATACATTAAAAAAACTCCTCTCCATTCAAATCACTGAATTCTTATCATCTGTCTCTGTTAAACTGACCTTTTCCAGAGGCAGGTTAGATATTTAGCCCTTACTACTAAGACTTACAGAGTTATCAGAACAACTGCTTGGAAGTACTTCACCATCCAAATGAGAGTTTCTCTTTCTGTAATTAAGAAGGGGATTAACTGATGTTTTATATTGTCCTGGAACAAAAATTCCTTTGCTCTAGCAACACAGACCAATATTACCTGTATTACCATAAGTGAGAATTTCAAAACATCACAGTTTCATAACTTCTGCAATTATTTTTTCATGTCCTTGATATTTCTGTACCTCAAAAAATATACAATTTCTTCAATGAAGAACAGAATTAATCTGGAGTAGTGGTGTGGTTTGTTTTGTTTTGTTTTGTTTTGGTGGACATTTAGTGCTTTTCTTGTTTTTTTTTTCCCTTTGGTTAACTGCAAAAAAGTTATCAGTGTATGATAAGTGTCTACACTGAGCTGATTGTGTATTACATGCTCTGGGAGTCTATTTACCTACATTTTGAGGAACTATTGCTTTTCTTATCCTTCTTGTGATATGAACTAATTGAATAAGGGTGGATATTCGGTTTACTACTCTATGATCACTGTCAGTGGTCTTGCAGGCTAAAGAAAATACCAAACAATTATCCTCTTAATATGCTACCATTTGCAAGATTTTTCTATTAAAAAAAAAATCTGTCTTTCCATGTGTCTTGTTATTTCTATTGCTTCTGAAACACAGAGAAGCACCACAATAACTAAAATCTTAATGCACACTTTCCTTCTCTTTCAGGAAACAAAAAATGTGTGTCAGTGCAAATCAAATTCAATACCCTTAAAATATTTATTTATCAAGTCCTCAAATAATTGTAATTTAAAAAATTACAAGTTTTTTTTGCTGAGATAAATTGATTACTTTTAAATTACTGAGGATTTTTTTTGCCACAGAAATTCTATTTTTGTTGAAATGTCAGTTCTGCAGTCACAAAAAGGCACCACATAATCTGATAGTGTACATCCGTATGTGAATATTAATATAAATCCATAACTCCTTTTCTGTTCCTGGAGATCATTTGCTTTTACAGGTCTTTATGGCATCTTTTTTTTTTTTTAGTAACCTAGAATATAGAATAGTTAAGCTATAATTTGACAATAATTAAGCCCAGATCATGATAAAAAAACAAAACAAAACAAAACAAAACAAGGAAACCAAGAAAAAAACCCACATATTTCTTCTCTCTCTTGCACTTCCTCACTAGACCCTTACTGTTTTAGGCTGACAGCATTTGTAGAATTTGTTGAAGGGTGTAGTTCATGCCCTGGCTTTGGAGGAGGGGTATATTTTGATTTTCACCGGCTGGATCTGCTCCCTGACTCAGTGCACTGGGTGACAAAAGAACTGTGTATCCTAGTGCAGCAGCATGGGAACAGAATAAAAGGCCAAAGCAGGAGATCATGGGACCTGCCTTTACAGGAGCAAATCTCCAGCTAACAGTGTCTGAAACTGTACCTCTAGTCAAAGTGTAAAAGTAGAGGGTCATTTAATACTAGTGACCTTCTATTCAAAATGAGGAAACAGTAGACAAAGAGCTTGTTACCACCTAGGGGAACCAGGTTTGATAGGTCAAAGAATCTCCTCAGGAGAAGATGAACTTGTGAGAGGATTTGTGACTGATCAAGAAAAGTCTAATAATAAAGAAGAATGGGTACTGGAGAAGCACCAGAACTTCTTAGAGCTGCCCTTTCTCTACAATAAACAAGAAAGATGTGATGAGTTCAAGAAAAGGACATTTGAAAATCAGAACAAACACTGACAAAACATTACGAAGAGAATGACATAGGATATTATTTATTTAATATGCATGTTATTTATTTTAGACCATTATAAAGAATGATTTTTCTATGAAGCCTTCATCTTATTTTTCAACTTTATTCTGTTCCTTAAGTAGGCTTATAAACTAGAGGATCTGTGAGGTGAATAGTAGAGCACTTGTGAAAGGATATAATTCAGTTACTTGGAAGCATTGAACAAGTGTCTGGTAGGGCAAGCGAATGTTTTGGTTTGTTTTTTTTTTTATGGGCTAGAGACTTGATTTAGAAAGTCCCCATTCAGAAACAGTGCACCAGATTACAGTTTTGAGGGAGATAATGACTAAGGAAAGCCAGAAGTAGAGTTTACTCAGATCAAGGGAAACTTGAAAACTATGAGTTAAATTTTGTGACCCTGGAGACAGCATTTAATTAATAATTTGGAAAAATTAAAAAGTATGAACATAATTTACATCTTATTGTTCAAGGGAGTTACTTGATACAGCTCATATAGCTATTGCAACAACACTGTGGGATTATTTCAGTGGTTTGCTTTCTATTACGTAGTGATTTGACCATCATCTTTCTCTAAAATTCATATTTCGAAGTTTTTGTGTTAGAAACTATTTTGCTGTGTTAAGTGGCTAAAAAGAAATAAAGAAATCAGACTCTTGTATACTTTCATTCATTTGACTTTTTGAAAGATTTTCTGCTGCCTATCAGCTGTGACCTAACAACACAAAAATCATGTTGTAATGACAATACTTACCATTGTGTAATCCCTGCTGATGAGTATTACTAGCTGAGATCAGAGTTCCACTGCTGCGTTTAACTGAAGTTCTTCATTGCTATTCATTAATAAGCTGAAGGCTTACAAGAGGAAGAAGAAAGAGGTGAATTCATTTTGTGCTAGATTTCGCCAGTATCAGTGGTCAGAAATTTTCAATCTGTAAGCATTTTATGCTTCCTACAGTAGAAAATATATTGCAATGCTGAAATGGGCATATTAGTGCTTGTGAAGAAATGCTACGTTTTGAAACTATCTGGGAACAATTATGTTTGCTTGAGTTTTAGCTGACAGAAAAAAAAAAAGTTATTCCTTATATGAGGAGTAGCCTTTTTTTTGTACTCAAGTGACTGGAGACATAAAAATCAATGAATTAAATAGTGGTACTCTTGAGAAACGGCAAGGAATATCTGTTCAAAAGTTGTTTACATTCAGTCAAGGGTACAGAAGAGAGAGCATATTTTAAAACATGAAAGAACCCAACAGCTAGAGGTCGGCAGCAAATACTTATGCTATTTTTTTTCTGAACTTGAGCAAAAGAAATGTAGCTATCGTGTAACTGCCCTGTTAGTCTTATTAAACTGAATGTAATACAAAATTAAAATGTGGGTTTTTCTCAATATAGATTAAGAATATGTTTTCTACAAATGACATTCAAGATTTTTGTGAAGAAAAATTTCTGCTCTAGTCCAAGGCACAAGGTGAAGCGCTAGCACAACTAAATCCTTCATATGCTTTGGGTAAGGCAGCTGTGACTGGCTATTTTGTTCAGGAAATACAGACATAGAATTTGATTAAAAAGTCATTTATTCAGTATCTGATTTTTATGTGATCTATGATACGAATCTTTGCATATTTTATTCAAATATGCAGTTGCAATTGTGTCTGGAAAGACAGAGTTCTCTGTAGCTTAGATTTTCTTTGACAGCTGTGCAGGGTATTAAGATTAATGTATATATCTATAAAGCCACCAGATGTCCCTTTGTCCTTCATCACTATCTATTTTGTGCTGAACTATGCAAAACACCCTGGGCACCTCTCCATGGTGTTTTTCTCTATGAATGCTGTCTGAGATCCATTTATGTGAAATTCATTTGTAACTCCAGCCAGATCTGTATCCAATTTTACAGGTAGAAAAAAATAACTGAACCTATTTACTCTTAGCTGTTTGTGGATCCTGAGTTGTGTCAGTATGAGCATCTCGGTGACTGCATATTTTCCAGAGATGCTTGTACAAATGATGTCTCCAGGCAGCTTACTGTGCCTCCATTTTCATAGAATAGTTTGGGTTGGAAGGGAACTTCAAAGGTCATCTAGTCCAACATCCCCCCCTCCCCCCCGCCCCCTGCCCCCAAACCCCTCTCATCCCCAAAGGAGCAGGGATATCTTCAACTAGATCATGCTCAGAGCCCCATCCAACCTCGCCTTGAACGTTGCCAGGGATGGGGCATCTACCACCTCTCTGGGCAACTTGTTCCAGTGTTTCACCACCCTCATTGTAAAAAAAATATTCTTCCCTATATATAGCCTGAATCTACTCTCTTTTGGTTTAAAAGCATTACTTCTTATCCTATCACAACAGGCCCTACTAAAGAGTTTCTGCCTGTCTTCCTGTACCTTTAGGTATAGAAAGACCACTATAAGGTCTCCCTGGAGCCTTGTCTTCTGCAGGCTGAACAGCCACAATTCTATCAGCCTGTCCTCATGAGAGACATGCTCCAGTCCTCTGATCATTTTTGTGGCCCTCCTCTGTACTCACTTCAACAGGTCCATGTCCTTCTTATGTTGAGGACTCCCGAGCTGGATACAGTATTCCAGGTGGGGTCTCACAAGAGCATAGTAAAGGGGGAGAATCCCCTCCCTCAGCCTGCTGGCTAGGCTTCTTTTGATGCAGCCCAGAATGTGGTTGGCTTTCTGGGCTGCAAGCACACATTGCCAGCTCAGTCTTTACGATTCTTCAGGATAAATGTTGTGAGGCTTTGTATCAGTAGTTTAGCATCCTCTGGAAGTCACTTGCAGTAGGGAAAGTAAGAATGAGAATGGGAAATATATTCCCCTGGAAAGAGATACACAAGACTTTGTATATACCATTTTTTACATTCACCAGTTCCCTAGAAAGAGATCTTCATAGTGGCTCACAACTCTACCTCTGAGTTGTCATATGAACAATATGTTTTATTGTCTGAATAATTGTCCTATAAGGTCTGATTTCTGACCAGCGTATTTTTTCCCTTTCAGCAGGCCAAACAAAAAGAAATAAATATCTCCTGTACAGCTGTCATCCAGCGCTTCATAACCCAGAACACTGTGCTTTACCAAATGGCGGTGAATGCTTATGTAAATTAATTGATTATACATTAAATTGATAGCTTTGTCTTCTAAATACAAACACTATTTAATTTCAATGAAGCAGTTAAAACTATCAGTACAGTTTCTCTCCACAATCAGTGTGCTTTGACATAAGGTACTGATAAATTCAGCTAAGGAGAACAGAAGTTTCCTTTAGGGATGGAAAATGTCAATGCAGCAGCTGCTTGGGAGGTGTTTCTGCTGCCCTCATCAAAAGCCCCCTCACTGGAAGTGTCTTGTCTCCCTTCCACAGGTAGCTACGTGGTTCTGCTCTGAGGAGGTACAGTGGGGAGTTGAAGAAGGTTTAAAGGTCAATTTGTCTTAAAGCAATAATGAAATGGTAAACTGATATTATTGCTCAAACTAGTCAGTAAACTGATTATAGTTTCATAGCAGTAGTACACATTTTTCTTTTAGGAAGCAAAATGTGGTTAGAAATTAAATTAAAAATGTACTTAGAAAAGGCATTTTGGAGAGACATTAAACCATGAGTGCAGCAGAATGATTCATTCAGTGATGTTGTGATTTAGTCCTACTCAGGACTAAGCCCTATACAGTCACTCACTCGACCTCCCCTACCTCCAAGGGAATGAGGGAGAGATAATACAACAAAAGGCTCCAGGGTCCAGATGAGGACAGGGAGACATCATTCAACAGTTCCCTTCACAAGCAAAACAGACTCCTTTTGGGGAAAACTAGTTCAATTTATTAACAATTAAACCAAGGTAGGATAATGAGACAAAAAACAGATCTTAAGAACACCTTCCCCACACCCCTCCCGTCTTTCTGGGCCTAACTTCACGCCCCCCCACACCTGCTATCTCCACCTCCTCCCTCCCAGACAGGCACAGGGAAGGTAGGGAATGGGGGTTGCAGTCAGTTCGTCACACAGTGTCTCTGCCACTCCTTCCTCTTCAGGAGGATGGTTTTCTCGCATTCTTCTTCTGCTCCAGCATAGAGTCCCTCCCAGGGGCTGCAGTCCTTCACAAACTGCTCCCAGCATGTGTTCTTTTCCACGAGGTGCAATCCCTCAGGAACAGGCTTCCCCAGCATGGGCCCTTCATGGACCAAAGCTTCTTTCGGACATCTGCCTGCTTCAGTGTGAGGTCCTCCACAAACCTCCATGGACTTCAGGGGACCATGCCTCACCATGGTCGTCACCACAGGCTGCAGGGAGTCTTGTCAGAAGCAACATTACTCCTCCCCCTCCTTCTTCCCTGATCTTGCTGTCTACAGCCGTTCCTCTCTCCTCGCCTTGCCTCACCTCCCCTCCTTTCCCCACCTCTTCCCTTTTTTTCACTCAGCCAGGCCAGCCAGTCCAGACCCTGAGGTTCGCCCAGCAAGAGGCCAGAGGGCAAGGCCTGCACTTCCTCTTCTCTGCCCACACTCTTGCTTTTGTTTTCCTCTTCTTAAATACCTTATCTCAGAAGTGCTATTAGCTTGGCCAGTTGGTTCAGCCCTGGTCAGTGGTGAGTTCACTCTGGACCCAGCTGTCTCCATGCGACAAAGGGGAGACTTCTAACACCTTATTGCAGAAGCCACTCCTGTAGCCCCACCCTGCTACACAAATCCAAGGCAGGTGATGACCACTAAAAATATTCAGTCCTTCCAACTGTTTCTGGCAACAAAGCAATTTGGATGTTGATGTGTCAGTCCAGTTGTCTAGATCCTGGAACTGTATAGATCAATTGCCCTGAGCACATACTCAGGACTGGCTGTCTGCTTTAGATTAGGGGAAGTTAGTAGCATATGCATCCCTTAACAGCCTATAACACTCAATGATGCAATTCATTCAGGTTAAAGATCTTAGTCACAATATGCTTCCAGGCGCAAACTTAGCAATTTGTATGACTTGATGTTTGCCAGCAGTTCATAAAAACTTGGCTGCACGCTGGTAGGGATGATAAGATGGTACCCTTGATTGATAGTCCATCTTGTGGTACAGTCTGTTGTCCGACTTCCTAATAGACTATGCAGTCTGAGATCATCTATCTGTAATACCTATTTGCCCTGAAGGCTTGGAAGACTTTTCATGGGTCATGATCTCCGTAAAATCTACCAGATTTTGTCCAGTTTCTGCTTCAGGCCTGTTAGTGAATTCATGGACAGTTTTCCCAAGGTAGTCACACTTCCTAGACCACTTCAGTTTAAAATTAAGATTCAAGGTTTGGCACAGAACATAATAAAGAACATGATTTACCAAATACAAATTCTTCCCTGAGACCTGAGGAAAGCAAATTTCTGTCTAATCAGAGGAACTTGATTCAAATACAGTTAGAAGGAGCTAAGATGCTCAGAGAAAGATATCTTATCCTACTTTGTAGTAAGCTTGAATGAATTCAAATAAAAATTTCTGATTTCTTTCACAGATTATGCAGACCTTTCACAGTTTTTTAGGGTTTTAACTAATGTTAACTATAGTTGCATTCTACTGCCACAAACATTTATATTATTTAAATAAAACTTGCCTTATAAGATCAGGAAACTTCAACTTATATTTATTCTTCTGTCAGTAAATCCATTCAGATATAGTGATGCATTCTCAGGGCAGTTAAGGGAACAAAATCTTTGGGGCTTGTGGGTTTTTAAAAAATATTTATCTAAACTAAGGATCAGTCTCTCCTTCAGCTAAAGGAAGCAACTCATACAAACAGGCTTTTGTATGTGCTGGATATCTCAGGTATTATCACAAAACTTGGGAAACAGGAAAAGAGTCGAGATTCACAGACATAGAGCAGTTACCCATCTGATCAACATTCCAGGTGTCTAGCAGGAGTTCAGTAAGATATTTTTACCCTTAATGAAAGCATTAAATAAGTTGTAGGGTCAAAATAACTCTTAAGTTCTAGGCTTTTGAAAGATAGATGAATATTAATTCTTTCCCATGTCTAATAGAAAGGGGGGTGAGTTTATAGCCTTTACCGGAATATAAAACTTAGTCTAACTTTTCCATTAGAGAGGCTACTCTGTATTCCACATGGAATAACTTCAGTAATGTGTTGTTTTATATACAGAATAAAAATAAATAGACTAGTGCTTTTAACTTTCTTTTAAAGTTGCTTCCCTAGAGCCAGTAATTGCTCCTACGGTATTTCAAATGAAACTTTTATAAAAGTTTTATAATCAAGTCTATTTCTCAACTTTGATTCTACAAAGGTTTCTGTATTGAAATGCTTTCCAAAGTGCCTTCACAGGTCATTTAGATTCAACCTCTCATTTTTTTCCCAAGACTTTCTCTGAAAAGGCAATGGGTACTGCTTCAACAACATTCTTCTGAATTCCAAATCTGCAGTTACTTTATTGCCTGATTTTCAGAGCTTCTTTAAAGTCATACACAGATTATGAATCCTCATTATGTTGGTCATTCCTCCATTTTCCAATAAATTGCAATTTACTAGATATGAGACAAATAGAGATTAGTAGATCTTCCTTATTCAAAAACTTAAAATGTGATTTTCATGTTTTGTATTGGATGTATATTTACATCAGCCTTGTATCTTATTCTGTACTTGCAAAAGGCAATACAGAGATTCACGGATCAGGTACAGACTGATCTTGCTCACTTTGTCTTTGTTACTCAGATTTGTCTTTTTATGGATTTATTTTTTCTTTCCTAAATGCAAAAGATTGTAATTAAGCCTTTTATATTTTCTTTTTGTACAATGATTTTATTTCTTAGCCAGATGGACTAGTCAGGATCAGATTAATTAGAACATCAAGGTCTACTCAGATAAATAGAGGTTTTTTCCTGAGTGACCAGGGATTATGTAAGGAAGGCTAAAGCCTTGACAGAATTGAATGTGGCCAGGGACATCAAGGCCACAAAAAAAGCTTCTTTAGGTACATCAAGCATAAAAGGAAGACCAGGGATAATGTGGGCCCTCTCCAGATGGAAATGGAAGATTTGGTTATCTGGAACATGGAGAAGGCTGTGGTACTCAATAACTTCTTTGCCTTCATCTTCACCAGCGAGGATTCTAGCCACATCACCAAAGTTGTAAAAGGCAAAAGCGGGGACTGGGAGAATGAAGACCCACCCATTGTAGCAGAAGATATGTTCAAGAGCATCTAAGGAACCTGAAGGTGCACAAGTCCATGGGACCTGATGAGATGCATCCATGGGTCCTGAGGGAAGTGGCAGATAAAGTTGCCAAGCCATGGTCCATTGTATTTGAGAAGTTATGGCAGCCTGATGAGGTTCTCACTGACTGGAAAACAGGGAAACACAACCTCCATTTTTTTTTTTTTAAAAAAAAGGGGAACAAGGAAGACCCACGGACTACAGGCCAGTCAGTCTCACCTCTGTGCATGGCAAGGTCATGGAGCAGATTCTCCTGGAAACCATGTTAAGGCACATGGAGAGCAAGGAGGTGGTTGGTGACAGCCAACATGACTTCACTAAGGGCAAATAGTGGCTCACTAATTTGACTGTCTTCTATGATAGAGTTACAGTATTGGTGGATAACAGACAACCAAATAACATCATCTACCTGGACTTGTGCTAAGCATTTGACACCATCCCACACAAAATCTTTGTCTCTAAACTGGAGAGACATGGATTTGAAAGATAGGTCACTCAGTGGATAAGGAATTGGCTGGATGGTCACACTCAAAGAGTTGTGGTCCACGGCTCAATGTCCAAGTGGAGACTGGCAACGAGCGGCGTTCCACAGGGGCTGATATTGGAACGAATCCTGTTTAACATCTTTGTGGACAACATTGACAGTTGGATAGAATGCATCCTCAGCAAGTTTGCCGATGATGCCAAGCTGTGTGGTGCAGTCGACATGTTGGAGGGGAGGGATGCCATCCAGAGGGACCTTGACAGGCTGGAGAGATGGGCCCGTGCCAACCTCATGAAGTTCAACAAGGTCAAGTGCAAGGTCCTGCACATGGGTCATGGCAATCCTAAGCACAAATACAGGCTAGATGGAGAATGAGTTGAGAGCAACCCTGAGGAGAAGGACTTGGGAGTGCTAGTGGACGAGAAGCTCAACATGAGCCAACAATGTGTACTTGCATCCCGGAAAGCCAACTGCATCCTGGGCTGCATCAAAAGGATTGTAGCCAGCAGGTTGAGGGAAGTGATTCTGTCCCTCTACTCTGCTCTAGTAAGACCCCCACCTGGAGAACTGTGTCCAGCTTGGGAGCCCACAACAAAAGGACATGGACCAGTTGGAGAGGGTCCAGAGGAGGACCATGAAGATGATCAGAGAACTTGAGCACCTCTCCTATTAGGACAGGCTGAGAGAGTAGGGGTTGTTCAGCCTGGAGGAGGAGGGTCCAGGGAGACCTTATAGCAGCCTTCCAGTACCTAAAGAGGTCTTATAGGAAAGATAGGGAGAAACTCTTCATCAGTGCTTATTGTGATATGACAAGAGGTAACAGTTTTAAACCCAAAGAGGTAGATTCAGACTATAGTTAAGGAAAAATATTTTTACAGTGAAGGTGGTGAAACACAGGAACAAGTTGCCCAGAGAGGTGGTAGGTGCTCCATCCCTGGAAACATTCAAGGCCAGGTTGGATGAGGGTCAGAGCAACCTGATCCAGTTGGAGATGTCCCTGCTTCTTGCAGGGAGGCTGGACTAGATGACCTTTAATGTTCCCTTCCAACCCACTCTATTCTATGATTCTATGAGTCTGTGGTCACATCTATCTCTTTAGGAAACAGAGTTTATATGCTGACGAGATCCAAGAATGCAATATCTGTCTGTAAATTTAAGCTTTGCACTTTTTCATGTTTCATGCACCATTTCATTTTTATTGAGAATAGTGTGAAAGTAAAGCCACTCAGATAGCCACTGCTGTTTCAGAAGCTGTTTTCACCTCCTAGTCCTCATGTAGGCTTAGATGTTTTAATTTAATAGGTACTTATTTACATATGTGCTCCAATAGGGCAGAATGACCCATCTTCTACTACTAAAAACCTTTTTTTTTTTCCTTTTTAACTTATACTCTTTTGATAGGCTGCCTTCCTACCTGCTCATTTTCAGTGCTCATTAATCCTTTAGCTCTCCTTTTCCCTCTGTACAGATAACAATATTTTAAAATACAATTACCTTGGTGTAATCTTTATTATTCTTCAACCTTTCTGTACAGTTTAGCATGTATCTAAGATTTGAATGTAGCTCGGATTTCACTGATAAGAGACAGCTATTTAATTTCATTCCTGCACTTCAAAGGAGTGCTATGAACTTAGAAAATATTGGGTGCATGCATAAAAACCTATTGCTTATAATTTCCTATAATGCTCATCAGTATGTGATCTGTTATTTTTATTTGTATTTTGATATCTCTCTTCTCACAGGCAGCTTCTCTATTTTCTAGTCTGGTGTTGGTTTCACACATATATTTCATCATAAGTTTAAATAGCTGATAGAACATTTTCAATTCAACTCATGAACTGCAAGCTTTAGGTCTTTGCAAGAAGAATTTTACCATAAAAGTAAGAGCTGGAATAAACAGTATCACTAAGGAAAATAGTTCATTTAGGCTGTAAAATTATATTCCTTTTTTTCCAGCTGAGTACAAGAAGATAAGGAATTTTTCTGTACGTAAGATTTCATATTTGTAATTGTTTGTCACAAGAAATAGACAAAGCCTCTAGTCCATTTCATGCATACATTGGGCCTGCCCTCCAGGACATGCTGTGCACCATCTGAGAGGACAACCAACCTCACTTGCAAATGATTCACTGTTAGCAGTATATATCTAGCAGTATAAGTCTTTCACAGAAGGAATTTAAGGATAACCGGGGATCTAAGGCTTCTCTGAAAATTCCAGCTCTATAAAATACAGGGAAATAAATATTTTCTTTTTCCATGTCTAAAGGCTTTTGGATAATGACACAAGAGAAGAAGAAGTGCAAGTAGAATAGAAATATGTACATAGCTGAGAAATTCTGTATAACATATACAGTTGTTCCAAACGGGAAATACAATTGCAAAATTGTGGAATTAGTAACAAAATAATTTTTTTAAATCAGACTAAAAAAAAAGAACTGTTGTACAACTTTCTGACTCTACTCATGTAATTAATAACCCTAGTCCTAACAGCTCCCTAAATGAAAAGCAGAACAAAGGAGAATTTGGAAGAGAAGATTGAAGTTTATTTTCAATGCATATTGTTTTAAATACAATTAATCACAAGGTGATAATGATTGTTGAGGTAGCCCAGGTTGTTGCCTAAAGAACAGAGGAGATAATCCAATTAACTAGATACAGACAGTGCAAGAATAACTTAAAATATACAAACTCTTGGTAAGCAAGATGTCATGCATGTAATTTTTATAAAAGTGTAAAGTTCTTAACATATAAAAGCATATGCAACAAGAATAAGACAGAGGAATATACCAGGAAGTAACGAATAAATCATAGAATCATAGAATAGTTTGGGTTGGAAGGGATTTTTAAAGGTCATATAGTCCAACATCCTTGCAAGGGGGACAAGTCAAAGACTCAAGATGAAGAGTCTGAATTTAGAAAATAAAGAATTGCAAGAAGTTAAAAGAGACAGTTACAAAGAAGTGCAATCAACTCCCTCTCAAAAGCAAAAATCTGATGAGCCATGGCCAGGAACTGAAGTCCAAAATTAATATTGGCAGGATATTAAGAGAAAAACAGCAAATGAAATAACACCCATAGAGAAGAAAGACAATATATAACCATTTTACAATTAGAAAGAGAAGCCAGACACAAATATTTGAGACTCTGCGTTAGGAAGAATTAATTGCAAAACTCCTGAGCACATGAAAATTAGTTGTTTCAAAAGGAATTTTGCAGGTCGAAAAAAAGGTGAAAATAAAGTAAAGCAAAACCAAGGATCAACAAGTATTTCAAAAACTAGTAATGCTATTCTCTTTAAATACAGAATAGGTAATTTAAAATTCTGACTAAGAATTCAATTTGGAAATGCTTCATCCTGTGGTATTTCCTTAACCATTGGTTTATTAGATGTTTTGGCATAATGGATCTTTCTCTCTCTCTCTTTTTTTTTTCTTTTTCTTTTTTTTTAAATATTGTCTTATATTCTAATGTAAAACAAAAAAAAAATTGTATTTTTTGGTATTTGTATTGATGTATTTGCAGTACAGGATCCTAATTTTTGCACTACTTTTAGTGGTAATATACCTGAAATTTAAAACAACAAAACAAAGAAATTAACAAAAAAGATAGCATGTACACCTCTGCTTGCTAAGATGACCATTACTATTTCTGTACAGTCTTATGCACTTTTTTGATGACATGAAAAAATAAATGTAAAGCAGATTTTCATTAAATTATTTTATATGAACCAATATAAAACCTGATCTTTTAGGGTAGGGGTAATATGAAGCAGCTGTCTCAAAAATAACAAAGCAAAATTAAAGGGAATGCCAAGATTACATTACTTCCAAAATATTCTACTGGCAAAAATGTGCTTGTTGTACCTACCAAAAAAGTATCTGTATAGAGTAATTTTTTTTTCTTGCACTGTCAAAAACTTATGAGATCCACAGAACAGCCATAATAAGCATTTTCTGCATTCTTAATAAGCATTTACCTAGTCTGATTTTTTACAGAAATATAGTGTCTTTATATTTGACCTTTTTTTTTAGATCTGCTTCCTACAACATACCAGTGCATTTTTTTTTCAGTTATCATGCCTTTTTTTTTAGATCATAATGAAGATAACAGTGAAATAAATATAATTGTGATTTAGAAATGTTTACTGATACTAGTTACACCACCATTACTACTACTTGGCATACAGATAAATATAATTCTCTCTGACACTTAAGTGGATCATGCTTTACAGCTCTGTAAACTAGACAGATTTTTAGACACTGCCTGATATTAATTTTAAAATGCTTCATAGTAAATGGTGTATTTGTCTCCAGTTAAAAAAGCACTTATAAAATCTACCTATGCTTTCCACTAAACATAAATGATTGCATACTGTAAACTGAAAAACTCATATAGCTTTAATGTGCTCAGCATTTAAAGAAGTAGTGCTGTCAAATAGCAGTAGATATGATATTACATTGGAGAATATTAGCAAGTCTAGCAAAAAACACTAGAGCCACTGTAAAAAGGGGAAGTTTTTTTTTAAATAGTGTAGCTGGAGCAGAGCTCTGGGTTTAAGTTAGAGGCCACTCTGTGGTATATACATGTTCACTGTTCACTGCTTATAACCTGAGGGTACACATAAAACACATGCAGGAATAATTTATTTTCGTTTCTATTAATTTATGGTCTTGGCTATTTGAGTTTCAAAGAACATTGAAGGGCTTTGAAAGGGCCAGGCAAATCTGGTAAATCAACAAATGGTTACAGGACTGGTGCCATGGCCAGGGTTCCACTGCTTAGACCAGAGGACTCACTTAGAGAATCCTGGTCTATTGAGGGCTGACTGGGTCCATCTGTCAGAAAAGAGGAAGAGCAGCTTCAGCCATGGGCTTGCCAAACTGGTGAACATGGCTTTAGACGAAAGTTGCTGGGGGAGAGGAACCTCAGTCCATCCCACTCTTACCAGTTTGATGTCAGTGCCAGCAATAGATGCCTGGAGCCTGGAGAAGTATCACAGGTCAGAAAGATAGGCCCCGAAGAGCAGCACAAAGTAATTCCAGCCAGCAAGTCAACTTCATTGGGGTCCCAAATAAATGCCTGTGTGCAAATGTACGTTGCATGGGGAATAAACAGGAGTTAGAGATGTGTGCATAACACCAGGGCTGTGATCTTATTGACATCACGGAGATGTGGTGGGATGGCTCCTATGACTGGAGTGTTGGAATAGAAGGATACAGGCTCTTTATGAAGGACAGACAGGGGAGCGAGGAGTGGGAATCACACTCTGTGTCAATAACCAGCTGGAGCCATGGGGCGTGAGGATAGATGAGAAACTGACCGAGAGCTTATGGGTCAGGATTAAAGAAAGGGCAGGGAGAGGTGACATGGTAATGGGGGTCTGCTACAGGCCACTTGCCCAGGAAGACTGGCAGATGAGGCTCTCTAATGAAAGATAGGAGCCGCCTCACAGTCACAAGCCCAGGTCATCACGGAGGACTTCAACCACCAAGATATCTATTGGAAGGACAACACAGTAGGGGACAAGCAATCCAGGAGGTTCCTGGAATGCATTGATGATAACTTTCTTCTCCAAGTGATAGAGGAGCCAACGAGAAGATGTCCTATGCTGGACCTTGTTCTCACTGAAAAGGAGGGGCTGGTGGGGAATGTGGAGCTCAAGAGCAGCATTGGCTGCAGTGACCTTGAAATGATGGAGCTCAAGATTCTTGGGACAGTGAGGAGGGCGCACAGCAAGCTCTCTACCCCAGACTTCAGGAGAGCAGACTTTGGCCTCTTCAGGGATCTGCTTGGTAAAGTACTATGGCATAAAATCCCGGAGGTAAGAGGGGCCCAAGAAAATTGGTTAGTGTTCAAGGATCATCTCCTTCAATTTCAGGAGCAAAGCATCCCCAAAAAAAGAGGAAGTCAGACAGAAGTACCAGGAGGTCTGCATGGATGAACAAGGAGCTCCTAGCCAAATTCAGACACAAAAAGGAGGCCTACAGAGGGTGGAAGCAAGGGCAGGTAGTCTGGGAGGACTACAGAGACATTGTGCAAGAAACCAGGGGTCAGGTTAGGAAAGTTAAAACCTTGATAGAATTAAATCTGGCCAGGGATGCCAAAGGCAATATTGGGATGTGCATTCTTAGCAAGTTTGCTGATGACACTAAGCTGTGTGGTGTGATTGACACTCTGGAGGGAAGGGATACCATCCAGAGGGACCTTGACAGGCTGGAGAGACGGGCCTGTGCAAACCTCATGAAGTTCAACAAGGCCAAGTGCAAGGTCCTGCAAATGGGCTGGGGTAATCCCAAGCACAAATACAGGCTGGGCAGAGAATGGATTAAGACCAGCCCTGAAGATAAGGACTTGGGAGTACTGGTGGATGAGAAGCTCAACATGAGCTGGCAATGTGCACTTGCAGCCCAGAAAGCCAACCGCATCCTGGGCTGCAAAAAAAGAAGCAGGAGGGTCAGAACTAGATTGGGAGAGGCTGTTTAGTAGGGCCTGTCACAATAGGACAAGGAGTAATGGTTTTAAAATAGTGGGGAGCAGATTTAGATTGGAAATTAGGAAAAAAATTTTTACAATGCAAGTTATAGAACACTGGAACAGGTTGCCCAGAGAGGTGGTGGAAGCCCCATCCCTGGAAACGTTCAAGGCCAGGCTGGATGAGGCTCTGAGCAACCTGATCTAGTCGGGGATGTCCCTGCTCCTTGCAGGGGGTTGGACTAGATGACCTTTGAAGGTCCCTTCCAACCCTAACCATTCTATGATTCTATGATTCTATCTTTAAGGTTGCTTCCAACCCAAATCGTTGTATGATTTTATGATTCTCTGAAGTAAAAAAAATTTGAACACAATGAGGGAAATAAGATTTAACAGCATCCCTCCACACGCTAGCATAGATACAACTTTAGTGCAGCTGTAGTATCAAATAATGAGTGCACTCTTTATATATTCTTTAAATGTGTTATAAAATTGTACGTATCATGCAAGATTGCAAAGTCACTTTTGTATCTCAGGTTACTCAGAAAATTAATGAAAATTCATTATCTCCTTTTTTCTTGCTATTGTTAATGATGTACATGATGTTTCATCTGCCAATAGTCTGGTAGGTGGAATACAAAGAAGTTCTGAATATTCAAAGAAAGGCTAAAATATTAGTGCTAATTAATAAATCTCTGAAAATGATTATCATTCTACACATTAGACTTCTGTTATCTATAAGGGAAATATTATAAGACTGTATACATACTGTGAAGGGAATCAGGAATATAAATAGTAACATAACAGAGCATTGCTATTTCTCATGCTTAATTTTAATTTTAAGTACCATGGCTTTCCACATAGCTTCAAACAGCCCCTCCAGTAGCACTTTGTAATCCTGGAATTGGACATCATTTGAGACAAACCTGCACAGATTTCTTAGATACCAAAGAGCATTTCAAATGGTACTAGTCACCTGCTTTACCAGATTCCAGCCCTTCTTTGTCATTGTTTCTGTCTTCAGCCTCATCTACACTGTACAACGTAGAAACTAGTGTTAAGCTACTGCTGACTGAAAGCAACTGCACCCAGCATGGGGCAGCTCCTGGCCTCTTCTCACAGAGGTTACCTCTGCAGACCACCGCTGCCAAAACCTTAACACTTGCACCCATTGGGTCACTGATAGACAATTAAAATGTATTATCCAGGTTTCTTTTCTAGTTAGTCATATTTAGGAACAAAATTACTTATTTTCTTCAGAAAATCCCTTGTTTTCCATTGTTTTATACAGTCTCCTATTAGCATGACAACAGCTATTGGTGAGTCATAGTTCTCAGCTCTTATGCGTGATTTCAGAGCTCTGCTGAAAGTGTACTCTTGCTAGGATTTGCCTGCAGGACAAGCAGATTTGCCTCAGGAGAGCAAATGGGAGATTGGCAAGGACTTAGGCAAACTTAATAATGGCCTAACCATTTTAGCCTTTGGGAAACAAGATTACAAGTAAATAATCTCAAGTTAAGGTTGATGCTTAAGTAGACAGTTTTTGCCTAAAGAACTTCGTTACATAATATTCACTTTTCTACCATTGTAGTAAAGTACAGAGAAAGAAATGAAAGTTATTATCAGCTTTCCTGATTACTATTTAATTCAAAGAAACACTCTTGCCATGTAAATACTGACATTGTAACCTCTGCTCAATAAAATATTTTTTTAATTCACATTAACAGCATTAAAACAATATGCTGGTATTCACATTTTTTTTTTTTAGTGATAAAGCTATCAAAGATAAGTATACCTCTAAGAAGCTTATTTCTATATCAATAATTTTAGTAACTTGATTACTTATTAAATGTTGGTTGTTTTTTTTTTTTTCTTTTCCCAATAGATAAAGTGACTCTTTGTTTAAAAGGACCTGTGATATGTGTTTAAGTCTAAGCCTATTCTTAACAATGGTTAAGAAAGTCTTGGCTGCTTCCCTGGAAATAAAGTTATATCAGTTATATAATTTTTCTTCTCTCATTATTACTGCTCACCAACAGGGAGGGGCTGGTCGGGGATGTGAAACTAAAGGACAGCCTTGGCTGCAGCGACCATGACATGGTGGAGTTCAAGATCCACGGGGCAGCAAGGAAAATACACGGCAAGCTCTCTGCCCTAGACTTCAGGAAGGCAGACTTCGGCCTCTTCAGGGACCTGATGGGCCAAGTGCCATTGGGAGGCGGCCCTGGAGGGAAGAGGGGCCCAGGAAAGTTGGTCCATATTCAAGGAGCACCTCCTCCAAGCTCAGCAGAGGTGCATCCCGATGAAGAACAAGTTGGGCAAAAAGGCCAGGAGGCCGGCGTGGATGAGCAAGGAGCTCCTGGACCAACTGCAAGTGAAAAAGGAAGCCTATAGAGGGTGGAAGTGGGGACAGGTAGCCTGGGAGGACTACAAAGAGGCTGCGCGAGTGGCCAGGGATAAGGTAAGGAAGGCCAAAGCCCTGGCAGAACTGAATCTGGCCAGGGACATAAAATGCAACAAGAAGAGCTTTTATAGGTACGTAGGGGACAAAAGAAAGTCCAGGGTAAATGTAGGCCCCCTCCAGAAGGGAACTGGTGTCCTGGTTATCCAGGACATGGAGAAGGCTGAGGTTCTCAATGACTTTTTTGCCTCAGTCTTCAGCGACAAGAGTTCCTGTCCCACCGCCCAAGCTGTAGAAGGTGCAAGCAGGGACTGAGAGAATGAAGAACTGCCCATTGTACTCGAAGAGCAGGTTCGGGATCATCTGAGGAACCTGAAGGTGCACAAGTCCATGGGTCCTGATGAGATCCATCTGCGGGTCCTGAGGGAACTGGCGGATGAAGTTGCCAAGCCACTGGCCATCGTATTTGAGAAGTCGTGGCGGTCTGGTGAGGTCCCCGATGACTGGAAGAGGGGGAACATAACCCCAATTTTTAAAAAGGGGAATAAGGAAGACCCGGGTAACTACAGGCCGGTCAGCCTCACCTCTGTGCCTGGCAAGGTCATGGAGCAGATTCTCCTGGAAACCATGCTAAGGCACATGGAGAGCAAGGAGGTGGTTGGTGACAGCCAACATGGCTTCACCAAGGGCAGATCGTGCCTGACCAATTTGGTGGCCTTCTATGACGGGGTGACGGCATCGGTGGACAAGGGACGAGCAACAGATATCATCTACCTGGACTTGTGCAAAGCTTTTGACACTGTCCCGCACGACATCCTTCTCTCTAAACTAGAGAGACATGGGTTTGATGGACGGACCACTCGGTGGATAAGGAGTTGGCTGGATGGCCACACTCAGAGAGTGGTGGTTAATGGCTCAATGTCCAGGTGGAGACCGGTCACGAGTGGCGTCCCTCAGGGGTCCGTGTTGGGCCCAGCCCTGCTCAAGATATTTGTCAGAGACATGGACAGTGGGATAGAGTGCACCCTCAGCAAGTTCGCCGACGACACCAAGTTGCGTGGTGCCGTTGACACGCTGGAAGGGAGGGATGCCATCCAGAGGGACCTTGACAGGCTGGAGAGGTGGGCCTGTGCCAACCTCATGAAGTTCAAGCAGGCCAAGTGCAAGGTCCTGCACCTGGGTCATGGCAATCCCAGGCACAAATACAGGCTGGGCGGGGAATGGATTGAGAGCAGCCCTGAGGAGAAGGACTTGGGAGTGCTGGTGGATGAGAAGCTTAACATGAGCAGGCAATGCGCCCTTGAGGCCCAGAAGGCCAACCGCATCCTGGGCTGCATCAAGAGAAGCGTGGCCAGCAGGTCGAGGGAGGTGATTCTCCACCTCTACTCTGCCCTGGTGAGACCCCACCTGGAGTACTGTGTCCAGTTCTGGAGCCCCCAGCACAAGAAGGACATGGACCAGTTGGAGAAGGTCCAGAGGAGGGCCACGAAGATGATAAAAGGGCTGGAGCACCTCTCTTATGAGGACAGGCTGAGAGAGTTGGGGCTGTTCAGCCTGGAGAAGAGGAGGCTCCGGGGGGACCTGATAGCGGTCTTCCAGTACCTCAAGGGGGCCTACAAGAAAGATGGGGAGAGGCTGTTTAGTAGGGCCTGTTGCGATAGGACGAGAGGTAATGGTTTTAAAATAGAGGGGGGTAGATTTAGATTAGAAATTAGGAAAAAAATTTTTACGATGCGGGTTATAGAACACTGGAACAGGTTGCCCAGAAAGGTGGTGGAAGCCCCATCTCTGGAAGCGTTCAAGGCCAACCCTAACCATTCTATGATTCTATGATTCTATATAAGCACATCAGCTTCATTTCCTACTTCAGATTAAATAAAGGATATTTTGTAAATCATGTCTTGAACTTTCAAAGATTAGAAATCCTTGACATTATATATTTCAATGTCATAAGTGACCATTTAATATATGTTAATAAATATGTAATTTTTTTTTTTAAAAGTAATGATCACAGGAGCTTCTGGAATTCTAATAAGCAGAGCTGCTGAAATCACCAACAGGCATCACATTTATCAAGGAGTTCTTTGTGGAAGACTTGCAGGGATGCATTTCTGTATACATGGCTGTGGAACTGCACTATTTGCCACAACATTCCCCTCAGTGCAATGCTTTAGCAGACCTTTTATACGAAAGAGATAAGACCTGAACCATACAACTTTAGCTACTGAGTACTTTCTAAGAGTGTGCTTTGAAGCTGAGAAAGTTTGTGGCCTTGCAGAAAGTACTTACCAGCTTGCGTGACTGAACCCTGAAACAGACAGACAAACAAGTTTTCAGGTGAGAAAACAACAACTTTAATTATCCTTAGGCCACAGCACATTTGTCAAGTGCTAGTGCATTTGTCAAAGTGCTCTGTTCCTTAGAAACGAACCATAGTTTCCAGCTGTAGGCATGCTGACAGCTCTGTCATCATTTTTACTGTGGTCATATTCCTTTCTCTTAGTATGGCCAGTCCAATGTAAATGTGGTTTTGACATGAAAATATGATCGTCACACTTGGTTTACAAAGGAATATGATATTTTCTAAAATCAGTTGGATAAGTTTGATAAATCACTTTGTTTCTCTCACTTTATGTTTGGACTGCCTTTGGTTTTAGTCAATTGGCTATAACATAAGAATATACAGATATTTAATTATAGGAAACACTTGGAATAATTGAATCAAAAAAAATCCTAGAAATTTCAAATAAGTACAAAGAACTAGAAGTTCGCATGTTTAGGTATATCTCAAAAGCTTTGTCTTTTCTTACTTACAGAAGTATTCTGCTTTTCAATACCAAGTTTCCTTCTATAAACATATACTTACATTTTCTTTTTTTTTAACATTATAAAATGCAGCATATAGAGGTTACTCTCAAAATGCAAATACATTTTAAGATAAATACAGAACAGTGTGTAACCGGTTAGTAGGATTCCTATGCACAAAGTTCACCCAGCATATGATATTTAAAAGTGCAACAGTATTTATTGCTCTATTATAGCCTTGCATAAGCAGTTACCAGCATAAGCAGTTACAGTTCCTAGCATAAGCAGTTACCAGCGTATTGTTTTCCCTTTGTGAGAGTCTTACCAACCCAGCTAAGCCGGAGACACCGCCGAGCAGAAGGATGATGATCAGAAAGGAAGAGAAGGGAAGAGAAGGAAAGAAGGGAAGTAGGTGCAGCACCTTCAGGGCATCCCCTGTTGTTCATAGAGTGAACTCTGGGTCCTTTCTCTCTCCCTCTGCTCTGAGCCACCTCTGTTTATACCCTCAGCAGATTCAGTGGAAGAGCACTGACCAGGTGTTGGTGCACGCGTGGCCAGCGCATGCAGCAAGGCCTGCCAAGTATGTGCCCTGCTGTCTGACAGCGGTTCCCAGATAGCAGCAACATACTGCTCAATAGCAACCCTCCTACCTCCCCTCTCCAAGGTCACGTTCTCACAGCTGTGTGCAGCTTGTAATTTCCTACAGTGGCCCTACAAAGACCATCACTGAAATCCCTCACACACAGTGTTGTGTTTTCATTCTGTGAATAATAAGAGAAAAGCAAGAACCACTAAATGAAACAGTTTGTAGTTAAATTGAGTAAATTCTGAGTTCTAAAAAACATTGGTTAGGAAATTCTGTTTTATAAAAAAAACCCAGCCAATCATATCATTCACCTTTATTCTTCATGAGCACAAGACACTCCTTTTGTAGGCTTTTGAAAAATAAAAGGGAGAAAATAAGTTTAAATATGTGCATTTTGATTGTTCTCATTTTATTTTAATGAAAGAGAGGAGATCAGGTGGTTTACCATACCCTGAAGAGTAGTTTTACCACCAGTCTGTTCAATCATTACTGATACAATTCTACTTCAAACTAAAGATTAAATTCAGTTACCCAAACAGGCATTTGAGATATTGCAGAGAAATCAAAGCACAATCGTGTATGTACATTGTATGTCATTGGACAGGTATCCTCCTTGGAATGGTATTTTGGAAGCTAAGTAGGAGTCTAGAATTTCCCAAATGGTATGAATATTCTGCATTCAAACAAATGAACTGAGCCTGAGATCTCTATGGATAGATAATGGACGTATAATAAGAAAACCTTTGACATTTAACTGAGAATTAGACAAAGTGTAATTGTCTTATTAGGCTGACTTCTAATCTTTGTCTTTTTAGCTAGAAAATTAACTTAAAATTAATTCTTAGCTTTTAAATGAGGATGTGTGGCACATCCTTTGTGTTTCCTTAGAGTTCAATAATACTGAAATTGTTGGACTGTAGTTTCTTAATTAGCCTTCTCTATGTGAGCTAAGTCTAAATTAGTACTTCTTGACTAGATTTTGTCAGAAATAAGGCAATATTTAATTGTTGGAAAGATCTGTTTAGTATCTTTAGTCATAGTGACTTAATTTGCCAGTCATCTCAAATGTTGTATGTGGATAAAATGATACTGTTTTTCTAGTTCCTGAAACATTTTCACAGTACTTGCAAAAGATTTGTCAGAATGTAGGTCATGTGTAAATTTCTTTTCATGTAGGGGAAGTATGTAGAAGTACCATAATTTAATGCTACTTAAAATGTTGGGTTCCCTCCTTCTTTTTTCTCCCTCTCTCATTTTTTTTTAAATATTCCTGAGATACATTAATATGGGTGTTTTATTGAAAGGCATTTTGAATGAAAATATTAAGGATGTTAAACATTTTCAGAATGTTAACTAACAGAAAAGTTAAAATAGACAAGGTGTTCTGTTTGTTTGTTTTTTACACTCTAGAAAATGGAATAATAGAAGAGTAATAAAAAAGTTGTAGTTTATAGAAGTTCACCGTGACGAGACAGTGGTAAACTCTTATTTATGACCACCAAAGGAACAAGAAAGCTACATAGAATCATAGAATAGTTTGGGTTGGAAGGGACCTTTAATGATCATCTAGTCCAACCCCCCTGCAAGGATCAGGGATGTCTTCAACTAGATCATACTTTGTATAAATAAAATTTCAGACTAGGGTAGGTTTAGACTAGATATAAGGAAGAAATTTTTTTTTACAATGAAGATGGTGAAATACTGGAACAGGATACCCAAAGTGGTTGTAGATTGTGATGGTGTTCTTTACCCCTCATCCCCCCTCCCTAACCTGACCACTTTTCCTGTAACCCCACTCAGGTGATAACCATCAGTGACAGTCCTGATGGCTGCATCTGACTCAAAGTGGATTTGGGGGAAACACATAACAACAAAGCCAAGGGATGGCAATGAACCCCCCCCCCCCTCCAACCACAGTGCTGGTTAATGTCCAAGTTAAGCCAAATCTGGCAGAAACTAACATTGGCAGTTGGTATGCAAATATGGCTATGAGTCAATTATCTTACTCCATAAATAGTGAGCAGCCCAAGAGCCCTTCGAGCTCTCCTGCGCGGCAGCAGGCTGCACATCGGGATCTCCCCTTGACTAGGGACACCTCTCAAGGTCACTCCTTGAGGTTGAGAGATTCCTTGCCACAGCAGATCCTTGATAAGTGATTAATAGAATGCTAAACTTTGAAATCTTAGCTAAGTTATATAAAGGATTGATCGTGCACATAAAATCCTTTAGATATAAATCATTGGTCAAGCCTGGAACCAGAATATGATCCAGCTGCACCCAGACTCCTCTCTGAGAAGCAGTTTAGAAAGTAAAGAGGTCCTTTCTGAATTCTCATTACTCAACAGGAAGGTCTCACTGACAGTTTTGTCTGACCCTGTCCTCTATGCAGTAAATAATCCAGTGTAGCTTGCTATCGAATTTTGTTAAATGACTGTTGCATCTACCATTTACTATTAAACTTTGTTAAATCACTATTTTATATAAATAAAATATATTGTTGCCTGTCTCTTACGAGTGAAGTGCATGACATTCGTCTGCAACATAGATACCCCATCCCTGGAAACATTCAAGGCCAGGTTGGACGAAACTCTGAGCAACCTGATCTAGTCGGGGATGTCCCTGCTCCTTACAGGGGGGTTGGACGAGATGACCTTTGAAGGTCCCTTCCATCCAAAACTATTATATAATTCTATGATTCTATCAAAATAAAACAACAAAAATCTCAGCTCTTTCTAGCTCCAAAAGTAGAGAATAAGTCTGCAGGAAAGCTGTAGGATCATTACTTTTGAAGATGTGTCTAAGTAGCTTAGAAAAAAGAAGTCAGGGAGATCTAGAAGTATGTATTTTATCTGAGAAAAGGAGATGGAGGAGCTTAGCCTTCAAGTTCTAACAGAACATCTACTGCTATTGTAGATGAGTTGGGATTGTATTGGTTTGGGACCTGTATGCATTGGATTTGAAAACATCAGGTCTGCATTATTATAGTATCTGAAACCCATGTGTTCACTGAAGCAGGAACAATTTCACACATGGCACTATTTAAAAAAAAGAATCTCAGCTTTTACATGTCTGTATTTTGTGGAGGATTTAATTCTTATGAAGGTTTTTAAAATATCTGTACCAAACTGCTAAGGAAAATTGCGAGCGATGGAGGAACGTACGTATCTTAAAGCTTCCCTTCTCATTCCATGGCTTTCTTCCTGAGAGCATGATTGCATTCCTCCCCCAAGGTCAGTGTGCTTTCACTGATACCATACTGGCTCAGCGAAATACCACATCTCCCCCTTCTTTGTTTATGAGAAGAGGCTTGTTTCAACACTTTATCTATTAAAGTCTGCACACATTTTAAGACACAGAATTATAGATCAAAATACATATATAAAAGGAATGAATAAACATCCTACAGCTATTAGTAACAAGTTTATATCAAGTCACCAAAAGATTTCTGAATATATCAAAACCATCACTTTGTTGCAGTTTTTGTACTCCTTTTTGCAAGTTTTGAATACTTTTGTGAATAGATTCTGAATGATCAGACAGATTCATGCAGCAAAGCCCATCAAAATCCTGACAATCATGATTTTGTGCTAATAATAAAAATCTATTGCTGATCTATTCTGTTACTAACCCAACTACGCCAAAGACACCGCTGAGCAAGAGGATGGTTATCAGCAGGGTCAGAGCAGAGAAGGGAGACAGGTGCAGCACCTTCAGGGCATCCCCTGTTGTAAATAAAGTGTGCTCTGGGTCTGTCCTCTCCCCTTTGTTCCGAGCTACCTCTGTTTATACCCTCAGCAGATTCAGTGAAAGAGTACTGACTAGGTGTTGCTGCATGCGTGGCCAGCACATGCAACAAGGCCTGTCAAAATATGTGCTCTGCAGGCTAACAGCGGTTCTGTTTTGAAAAGTAGCATAGTATATAGAATCTACATCAATTAACAGCATTGATAGTGCCAATGCAGTTGTATTTATTTGCTTAGCAAGCCAACAGTCCAATTTATTTAGCGTAGTTAATGCCTAGGCACTTGCCACACCAGGTGTAAAGACTGAAGCAGCAATAATTTTACTTAGTTTCCAAAACTCTGTATTTGGCAACCAGATTCAATGCTATGTATGCTTTGTTTAGGTCTTTTATGCTGTCTGGATTTTGATATGTGCTCGCATGATTACGTCATGCTGTGTCGTTGCAATGTATAGATCTTAAAGCATTTACAATCATTACCCCTCTAGAAACATTAGCTCTTGAATAGTTAAAAAAAAAATAGACAGAAGTCCATCTTTACTGATCCCAAAAAGTTCCATCTTTTGTAGTTTTAGCACTCAGCACTCATGGTTGCTGCTGTTTTACATAGAGTTGCCGTCCTACCGCTATCTGGCAGGTCAACCAAACATGTTCTGAAATACCCACAGATGATACAGACAGGGATCCACTTGTTTACTGCTCCTGTAAAGACATAAGCGTATCCCTTCCCCCATGTTATAAGAGGGAACGGTCCTTCCACTTATACAAAGCTCGAATCAGACAGGAGTATCTGTTAACCATGTCAGGGGCAGGGGGGTGGGGGCGCCTGGCAGCGGCTGTGGCCCCAGGCATATAAGAGGAAAGAAAACTAAAACCCGAGGTTTAAGACAAGAATAGGGAGGGATCCTTAAAGTCACCGCTACAAGCAAAACAGACCATCACTAAAACCAAAGCAGGATAAGGAAAAAGGGAACAAGACAACCTCCCCCCACCCCTCCCTCTTCCTTGTCTTAACACCATCTCCACCTCCCTCCCCTGCCCCCTGAGCGGGACAGGGATGGGGGGCGGGGGGGGGGGAAGAGGGAATGGGGGTTACAGACAGTTAATCAAGCGCCGCTTTATTGATATCAAGGGTTTAACTGCTGCACCTACAGCAGCAGCCATGACTGTAGCCTTTTCTTGTTCTAACATTCGCTTGGCAGCTTCCAGCAGTTGCCCTGTGCTAGATCCTTTTGGCAGCACACTAAGGGCTCTCTTAGTTGTTTGGGTTTTTTTTTTTTTGTTTGTTTGATTTTTTCTTTTTTTTTTTCTTTTTTTTTTTTCATTAGCATTATTAAAGGCAAGCATATCTAAGAACTTTGCTTTCATGTCATCATCCAGATCAGGGTGAGCCATAATTGCAGTGTGCAACCGATCAATAAATTTCCCATATGGTTCTGTGGGACCTTGCCTTACTGACGTAAAGGCAGGTTCAGACTTTTCATCGTACACCCTAGCAAGTGCTCTATAAGCCAAATCTTGGCCCAGTTGTAACACTTCGGTAGCAAATTGCGCTTGCCAATCAGATCGTGTGTAGGGTCCCGCTCCCATCAGCATTTGAGTTTGCACCCCGAATAATGGATCACCCTGTTGTCGAGGCGATGCAGCTGCCCTATCACAAGCAGCCTGCCAGTGCTGAAAGAACTGCAGCTGCTGCGACCTGGACAATCATTCTAATATCATAAGGAGCTAACAACTGTGACAAAAAAAATATGCTGCAACACAGATTGAGCATATGATGATTTTAGCCCATACTGAGTAACTGCAGTTTTAGCTTCCTTCAATATTTTCCAGTCTAATGCTTTCCACACACTTTTCCCAGTATTATCAGTCACAACTGGAAATGCCATGGGAAAAGGCTGTCCTTCTATCACAGCATCTCGAATCACCCCTTTCCACCGTGCTGTTGGATTTGGATCCCCAGCCCCTCCTGCCAGCATCCCTTGCAAAGGTGCAAAAAGACTGATCTCACCCGATGCTCCATTCGGAACGAATAGGTTGGACGCTGGCAGGTCTCAATGTGGCACAGGTGAAGGAGTTGACGAATTTTCCAGTGATCCTTCTAGGCGAACCTCTAGGGCTTCCAGCCTTTTTAGTGTCTCTTGCAGCTGTGTGTCCTTCAAGCCGGATGAATGTTCATCCCCCTCTTCCTCACGCCGTGGTGGCAGGGAAGAAGGTGGTAACAGGGGATAAACCGGAGCTGTTGGTGCCGGTGAAAAGGTTCGTGACTGAGCCTGCACTGGCGCAGCGTGGCAGGGTGCCTGGCGGTGGTACATCTGATGGTGGTGAAAAGTCTTTGGCAGTTTTTCCCTCTGGTGCCCGCATATCTGTAGTTATAGGGGCTGTGGCTGCATTTCCTGGAGTCCTTGCTGGGGCTTGAACCCCCCCACCCTCAGCATGAGCCGGGGTGGCGGCAGGGCTCGTTAAACCCAAGAACAGCCTGCTGGTAGCGGAGGTGGACCCGTCGGCTGGAGTTAAGCCTGCAAAAGCAGATGCGGCAACTGAACGCTCGGCTTTCATGCTCATCAATGTTTCGTTAATTAGCTTCCACATGGTGGAGATCCCTTACTTATTTCATCCCACAGCTTTTTTCCTATCTTTTCCCATGTCGGGAGTTCAAAAGGATCATCAACTGTGGGGATTAATTCCCTTTTCTTTGCCCACTGCAGCAAAGCTTCTAGGACGGCCAAGTCATAACTCAGTCCTCTCATAGAGAGCATAATAATTCTAGGGCTACCTCACTTTCCATTGGTGCTCCCTGATTAACCACACCAACTTCTTTCCTGACGTGTCTTTTGATTAAGTACTCACGATCGGCGCTCCCTGCTTAAGGCGCTTTTTGCAGCTTTTCCAGTAGCCCTAGCAGTTGGCGAACCCCCTGATTAACGGTTCAGGCTCCGGATCATCGCATCTGTAGAGACAAATGCGTCCTCGATCTTGCCCCCCGGTCGCTGCCCCCGGTGCTCCTCTGCATCTGCCGCTCCGGTATCAGCATCTTCTAGTAGGTGCCTGTTCGGGCGCCACTTGCGAGCGACGGAGGAACGTACGACAAAAGACTCAATATGAGTAATAAGCGTAGTTCGAATTATTAGTCCCGGATGTGCACATTTATATTGCTAAGATAAAATATGCCTACTAGTCATTGCGTGATTGGCTTAAGCTCTAATGGTTACATTTGCATATCCCTCCTACTTGCAGTTAGTTAGCCTGGAAAGTCCGTTAACCTGGAAAGTCCCGTACTTTTCATGTTTTCACTTTCTCAAAGTTATTTACGATCTTCTTCAAGGTTGCTTCGTTTACTTTCTCACAGGCGGCCTCATTATTTTCTCACAGGTGGCTTCAGTACTTTCTCATTGGAAGCTTCATTACTTTCTCACAAGCGGCTTCAGTGATGTCCTTGAGGCCTGCTGCTCACAAACATAACAATTCCATTCGGTCTGGATTGTTCACTAAGTGTCCCTGATACTCCAGGTATCCAAGAGAAAATAATACTTTATTTTATGAATCTGGATGGATAAATGCTTAGCTGATCAGTATTGCCAAGAGACCTCTGTATCTATGCACAGGACTTCAGATGCTAATGAAACTTCAAAGTAGAAAATCGAGTCAGAGTTTAGGAAAATCTAAACTGAAGCACTAGTAAACTAGGAATCTTTCCATTCATAATTTCAGATTTAGGTCTCTAGTTTCCCTCCATGACCTAATTTAGATCTATTAGGTATTTTTTTTATTGCATGTAGAGGAAGGCTGTAATCATGTCACCTGCCTTTAGGTAGCTCTAATGTAGGTGGAATTATCTGGGCTATTATAAATATTATTATAAATATCTGCCTTCAAACATTTAAACTATGTTCAAAATAACCACTTATGGAGTAAAAAGAAATAACCTTCTCCTTCCAGAGTAGCAAGCAGAGGCTAAACATTATGCTAAGCTTGACTAGCTCAAATAATATCCGTTTACCATTTTTAGGAAACTGAATTGAGCTCTAAATTTTTCAAGCAATTTAGATGTAAAAATAGCCCAAAATCTTCACTTACATTGCAGATCAATGGACACTTTTTACAACAGAAAACAAAACCCAATAATTTTATTTGTTTTATAAACACACATAGCAAACTGAGATGACAAAATATGTTAGTCTCTTTACAAAAAAAAAATCTGTTCAAATATTAATAAAAATTTAACATTAATATATACAACATAGCTAGTATGCTTGATGGTTGCACTATCAGAAAGGCAGAGTGTATCCTTCATTTTCACATAATAGACTTTTAGTTTTTCGCTTTTACGTTATTAATACATCTAAGCTGCATGCTCAGGGCCTCAGTGTTCCTCTTTCCCAAGGTGGAAATTGTTTCTTTTATGGCAGAAGTCACCAGATCCATTGTAAATTGTTATCTCGGAATAAAATGAATAATGTTGTAGAAGTACTTATTTCAGTACATTAGCTGTAAAGACAGCTTAGGGTGTCTCAGACATCTGCTTTTCTCAGATCAATCCCATACAAAGTATCCTTTTGAATTCAAGTCTACTCTTAATTTGCATTGTGGCAGGTTACTTAAAGGGGAATTAGTGGCAGAATTAAACTGAGAGATCTAAGTTTCACAGAGAACCAGAAACAACAAAAGAAAACAAACCAAAACAAATCAAAACAAAAACCACAGAAAATTTAGATGGAAGAGTGAGGAAAGGAAAATAGACAAACAAGCTGCAGAAAACAGAGCCCCCTGAAAATAGGGAAAAACTATGCTATACTTTATACTGTACTTTATTTGTATCGCGTCCAACTGTGTTAGGAAAACCAGGATATCATAAAAGCCTTTTTAAAAAACTGTGCACTTCTTTTACAATGAGCTCCAAAGAGCTTTCTTTCACTGACTGTTTTTTACCAAAATTCTGTAAAAAGTTCACCAGAAGAATTTAAGCCTTGTACAAAAAAAAAAAAAAACATAATCTTGCATGCCTCCAAATCCATAAATTAAAAAAAAAACAACCTATAGACCCTCCCAAGATGAATAGCCTCTATTCTTTCAGAGGAACTCTTTAGAAACCTCCTTCACAGTACATTTCCACCTGGAAATTAGAGATAGAATGTGAACCGGGTAAAAGCGTAGAAAACTGAAAACATCCTGGGAAAAGCTGCTCTCAGACTCAAGGTCAACAATTGTAAAGAAACTCTGCATTTTCTCCAATTTTTTTTTCTATTTCCCTAAGGCAAGCAGCATTAATGTAGCAATACTACTAACAATAGTTAAGAATAATTTATTTTATCCTCAAAGTCAGGATCCTGTGAATACTACCATTCCTGTTACATCAATGGAGAAGCAATCACAACACACTGCCAAATGTAGTTAGAAGAGAGGTAAAAACCATAGAATCATAGAATAGTTTAGTTGGAAGGGACCTTTACAGGTCATCTAGTACAAACCCCTTGCAAGGAGCAGGGACATCTTCAACTAGATCAGATTCCTCAGAGTGTCATCCAAGTTAGCCTTTGAATGCTTCCAGGGAAGAAGCATCCACCAATTCGATGGGCAATTTGTTCCAGTGTTTCGCCACCCTCACTGTAAAAAAAAAAAAAACCACAAAAAAAAACCCCCTACCCTCTTTTGGTTTAAAATCCTTACCTCTTGTTCTGTCACAATAGATTCTGTTAAAAAGTTTCTCCTTATCTTTCTTAAAAGTCCCGGTTAGGTACTGGAAGGCTGATATAAGGTCTCGCGGAGCCTCCTCTTCTCCAGGCTGAACAGCCCCAACTCTCTCAGCCTGTCCTCATAGGAGAGGTGCTCCAGACCTCTGATCATTTTTATGGCCCTCCTCTAGACTCACTCCAATAGGTTCATGTCCTTCTTGTGTTGGGGGCTCCCAAGCTGGATGCAGTGTTCCAGGTGGGGTCTCACCAGAGCAGAATAGAAAGGCAGAATCATGTCTCTCAACCTGCTGGCCAAGCTTCTATTTATATAGGCCAGGATGTGGTTGGCTTTCTGGGCTGCAAGTGCAGCATTACTGGCTCAGGTTGATGTTGTTGTCCACCAGCACTCTCAAGTCCTTCTCCTCAGGGCTGCTCTCAATCCATTCTCCCCTCAGCCTGTATTTGTGCCTGGGATTGCCCTGACCCACGTGCAGGACCTTGTACTTGGCCTAGTTGAACTTTGTGAGGTTCTCATGGGCCCATCTCTCCAGCCTGTCAAGGTCCCTCTGGATGGCATCCCTTCCCTCCAGCGTGTCGACCGCACCACACAACTTGGTGTCATTAGTGAACTTGCTGAGGGTGCACTCTATCCCACTGTCCGTGTTGCTGACAAGATGTTAAACAGAGCTGGGCCCAATACCAACTCCTGAGGATCTCCACTTGTCACTGATCTCCACTTGCACATCGAGACGTTGACTGCAGCTCTTTGATTGTGGCCACCCAGCCAATTCCTTATCCACCATGTGGTCCGTCTGTCAATCTACGTCTCTCCAGTTTAGAGAGAAGGATGTAGTGCGGGACAGTGCCAAAATTAGATGTGAACTTGCCTTCTTGCCACTCCTACAAGGATATCCTTTGTTCCCATACAACAATGCAATATTTTAGGAAGGACAGAGTTTTGGGGAGCAGAAATTTCCTGAGGCTTCTCCCCTAAAACTTTTCCTAGCCTTTATTTATTAAATGGTTTAAAATTATTAAATTCTTTTAGCAAATACAAACTAAAATGCACAGTTTATTGAAACTAAATGCACAGATAGACATTGTAGAAGATTTGAGCTTTAAGAATTTCCATTCCTATGGAATTAATAAATAAGAAAATAAACAGCAGTTACTATGTCAGCAGTTCCATCTGGAATTCTCAAATAGTCTGTCATTATGCTTCAAACTTCTGGTCAAAGTGATTACACAGCCCCTGTAATTAGTACCACTTAATGTAAAGTGCTGTTCAGTGTATTAGAAATCTCTTGTCAGAAGATGCCCTGGGCTGACAGCAGGGTGACCAAACTAATTCTCGCTTTTGGAACAGACAGAAATTGTAGGTCAGGAATAAGCAAGATATGCTCACATTTCAGCTGCCTCGATTAGATCTGGATCTAGGATAAAAATGTCCTGTGGTTAAATCACATATGCAACTGACCCTTTGCCTTCATGAATATGAATGCTCATAGAAAAATTAAGTTAGGAAAAAATATACTGGTAAGAGTAAGTTGTCAGACTATGCTTGTTTATTTATTTATTCTGCAGATGTAATGCCTACTTTAGGATGCATGGGATTTTTATTTTTTAACTCACACTTTGTTTAGAGCTATTCAGGAGTTTAAAAAAATACTCAAAATATCCATAAAACAATAGAGCTCATTTCCAGTATGGAAATATTAAAATACAATGAGCAAAGCTTACAAAAACTATCTACTGAATAAAAGAAGATTGTGAGTTTTAGCGTGAAAAAATAATATTCTTTTCAAAAGGATGTTTTCCCATATCCTTTCTTATTCTAACACTAACATTTTTAGAATGAATCATAGAATCATAGAATGGTTAGGGTTGGAAGGGACCATCAAAGGGCCTCTAGTACAACACCCCTGCAAGGAGCAGGGACATCCCTGACTAGATCACGTTGCTCAGAGCCTCATCCAGCCTGGCCTTGAACGTTTCCAGGGATGGGGCTTCCACCACCTCTCTGGGCAACATTTTCCACTGTTCTACAACCATCATTGTTAAAAAAAAATTCCTAATATCCAATCTAAATCTACCTCCCTCTATTTTAAAACCATGACTCCTTGTCCTGTTGCAACAGGCCCTATTGAACAGCATCTCCCCATCTTTCTTGTAGGCCCCCTTGAGGTACTGGAAGACCGCTATCAGGTCTCCCCGGAGCCTCCTCTTCTCCAGGCTGAACAGCCCCAACTCTCTCAGCCTGTCCTCATAAGAGAGGTGCTCCAGCCCTTTTATCATCTTTGTGGCCCTCCTCTGGACCTTCTCCAACTGGTCCATGTCCTTCTTGTGCTGGGGGCTCCAGAACTGGACACAGTACTCCAGCTGGGGTCTCACCAGGGCAGAGTAGAGGGGGAGAATCACCTCCCTCGACCTGCTGGCCACGCTCCTCTTGATGCAACCCAGGATGCGGTTGGCCTTCTGGGCCGCAAGGGTGCATTGCCTGCTCATGTAGAGCTTCCCATCCACCATCAGTCCCAAGGCCTTCTCCTCAGGGCTGCTCTCAATCCATTGCCCACCCAGCCTGTATTTGTGCCTGGGATTGCCATGACCCAGGTGCAGGACCTTGCACTTGGCCTGCTTGAAATTCATGAGGTTGGCACGGGCCCACCTCTCCAGCCTGTCAAGGTCCCTCTGGATGGCATCCCTCCCTTCCAGCGTGTCAACGACAGCACACAACTTGGTGTCATCAGCAAACTTGCTGAGGGTGCACTCTATCCCACTGTCCATGTCGCTGACAAAGATGTTGAACAGGGCCGGTCCCAACACGGACTCCTGAGGGACACCACTCGTGACCGGTCTCCACATGGACATTGAGCCATTAACCACCACTCTCTGAGTGCGGCCATCCAGCCAACTCCTTATCCACCGAGTGGTCCGTCCATCAAACCCATGTCTCTCTAGTTTAGAGAGAAGGATGTCATGCAGGACAGTGTCAAAAGCTTTGCACAAGTCCAGGTGGATGATATCTGTTGCTTGTCTGTTGTTCACCGATGCCATAACCCTGTCATAGAAGGCCACCAAATTGGTCAGGCACGATCTGCCCTTTGTGAAGCCATGTTGGCTGTCGCCAACCACCTCCTTGCTCTCCATGTGCCTCAGCATGGTTTCCAGGAGAATCTGCTCCATGACTTTGCCAGGCACAGAGGTGAGGCTGACCCGCCTGTAGTTACTCAGGTCTTCCTTGTTCCCGTTTTTAAAAATGGGGGTTATGTTCCCTCTCTTCCAGTCATCGGGGACCTCACCAGGACGCCACGATTTCTCAAATATGATGGCCAGTGTCTTGGCAACTTTATCTGCCACTTCCCTCAGGACCCGCGGATGGATCTCATCAGATCCCATGGACTTGTGCACCTTCAGGTTCCTCAGATGATCCCGAACCTGCTCTTTGAGTACAGTGGGCGGTTCTTCATCCTCGCAGTCCCTGCTTGTGCCTTCTACAGCTTGGGTGGCGGGACAAGAGCCCTTATCGATGAAGACTGAGGCAAAAAAGTCATTGAGTACCTCAGCCTTCTCTATGTCCTGGATAACCAGGACACCAGTTTCCTTCTGGAAACACAACATAAACTTTGTATCATCTCACTCAAGCTTAAATCTTGGAAATAGGCCTGTAATCAACATTAAAACTGATTCTGTAAGATAGCTTTAAAATAACAAAATACTTGATAGAGAACATATTCTTAAAAACAATACTAAAGAAAGAGATTTTCTGAAAGAAACTTTAATTTCATATTCTTATTACTGAAGGAAGTGATACATTTTCAGTGATATCAGTGGGCATAGGAATATATATTTTTTTTAAATATATTATAAATTCTAGCTTAATGAGAAATGTTTGATAAATTAATCCATTAATCAATTATATAATTTTGGACCTTGATATTCATAGCTAAGGGCATTATACTTTTTGTTAGTATGATTTTCAGTGATGCAATTCCAAGTAAAAATTACTGCAGAATGTAGATGACTAGAAGGAAAATGAATTTTTTAAAGTAACTTATTCCATACCACTGAAATGAACAGGCATTTTTCAATAAGGTGAAAAAACAGATATAGGGTCAAAATATAAAAATAAATACATTAACATTTACAATTTTAATATATTTCAATGGTATTAATTTATATACAGCTCTTCACTGTTCTGAATATATTTAACATAAAAAATAGAGCATGATATTTATTTCTGAATGGCATTCTAGAATAGTGATTGCAATTAATATTAAAATGCAGCTTGTTGCCTAATGAACTGTGAATAATCAGGTTTTATTAAAAAAAAACCCTCTAATTTGTTTAGGTACATGCATTGGCTAGTTATCCAATTATTACTGCAAAATTACAAATGGGGAAAGTCAAATCTGTTAAATTAAGAAGGTCACCAAAGTAATTAAGACTGCTGAAGCATATTATTAATGCTTTACAGTAGGTGGGACACTGCTGAAATTTACCTGCATTTCCTTCTTATGTAAAAGATGGGCTTTTGTACCATCAGTGTTTAAATTAGTTAATTTACAGATAAAAGAATTATAAAAGAGGAGGCAATGTTGTGAGCAAGAAAAGTTTTTATCAACTACAAAATGAAATGAAAACTGTTTTGTTTCCTTAGTAATTTGATTGTGTGTTGCTAATTGTATGTTGACGATGATGGAATTTTTTTCTATGCTTCAAAAGGAATAAGAGATTTAACATTAGAAGAGCACAGTGTTGTATGAGAAAAATATTGCATTGAAGATGGAGTGAATGATAAACCCACTCCTATGGTAAATTTATGTTTGTGACATTTAACAAAGAACACAGAGTGCAATTAATAAGAAACAAGCCACCATATCCCTCTAGTATTAACCAGAGTTAACTTTTAGTTTACTGTTTCTATTTTGGCGTTAGTATTTGGTGTTTTGGATCAAAAGAACTAAGGAATTCGTTTAAGACATGATATATTCTAGATAATGTTTGAAAAATAATACAATCCAGTAATTGCATTTGAAACTTCAAGACCTAGAATTTTATATAGTTTGGTACAGGTAAATGAAAAGACTTGTAATCTACAAATATATGAGATGACCATTAGGGAGTCCTAAATTGTAGAGGTATTTTACTAACTCCATCCTCAAACAGTTTCACATATCATCAGTTGGTGTAGCATCAGCCACAAAGACAACTATCATGGATATGTGTCTGTATATAGTAGCACCTATCCCATATTACTCTGAGTTTTATTACAACAGTGTAATACCTCATAATGTATAGGAAATGTATTATAAAAAACAAGGAAACCAAACCGAAATGAGATTAAAAAGCCATGATAGCAGAAACTGAAGCTGGTTAAAAAAAATCAACCAATGTAAAAGTGAATCTCTGCATGTGCATACATTTACTCCTTTCCTTCCTTGTTTGATAGCTTGTCTGGTAAATAACATTAATTGTCAATATTTACATCTTTGAGGACATGAATGTAAGTCACTAGAAACTAACAGACCTATACTCTTTATTTAATGGCGTATCGAACTATATGATATTCAGATTCAAGATCAAACCTCGAAAAATGACTCAATGGTCTGATCAAACAGAACAAGGTATATTGTTATTTATCCACACTTCAGCATTTCAAGAAAACTCATTTGCTTATCCAGTCCAATGGAAGAGCCTCTTGGAGGCTACCCCTTTAGACTGTCATGATCTTGGGGAGATTAGCTGACTGCCAACTTTTTTTTTTTTCTCTCTCTCACCTATTTTCAGAGCACAGTGAGGGTAGAGAAGTAGATAGACTTTTTTCTTATTTTTCTTGTTAAGTGAGTAATAGCTAGTGTCATCAACTGTGAGATCTATATCCTGGAAAGGTATCTTAGTCTGAAAGATGAATTAGAGATCATGGTTGGATGATTGGACTTGATGATCTTGGACGTCTTTTCCATCCTTAAAGATTATATGATTCTGTGATCATCTGTATATGACCACTGTGCCTAAGGAAATCATAGCACTATGAGAGAGATAGGAGCTGGGCTAAGATTTGAAAACAGTATGTGTTTTCCTAAAAACCCAGAATCAAGACAGTTAAAAATGAGAAGAATTCTTAGAGATATAGATGCAGCAAAGTCAGGATGAAAAGCCTAGAAGAGTGCTTGCCTATTGAACATTATGAACCAAGCAACCTAGACACTGCCACAAAGTAAATTATAATCCTGTAACTATGAAGCTCCTCAGGAACATAAAGGTACTGATAAATAAACCCTGTCAAAACTATGTCAGCCTGTCACACAACCTGTATATTTTTTTTGTACCCTTATCAATGAAGAAGGTAAAAGGATAACATTATACCATGAAATACTACTACAACACTTCATAGTATATTCTCAGGATTTACTAAGAATCTAGCATCATCCTTTCAGATTCTTTGCAATATTTTATCCATAATGTGAATATCTGTTAAAAAAAAATCTGCAGCTTGAGTTTTTCTTAGCGTCTTTTATTTACACATGATTATTACAATGTGAAGACACAGGAAAACTTGAAAAAAGGTTATATTCATCCTGAAAAGCTTCTCCTGAATTATTAATTGTTGATCAAAATTATTTTTCTTAAAAAATTATAGAACAGCTTTCTATGAACTAGCAATTTAAGCCCTCTTTGGAAAAAAAAAATTCCAATAGGAGGAGACACTCATCTGATCCTCTGGAACCCTTGGTACAGGAAAGATATGAACCTGTTGGAAGAGGTCTAGAGGAGGGCCACAAAAATGATCAGAGCACCTCTCCTAGAAGAAAGGCTGAGAGAGTTGGGGTTGTTCAGCCTGGAGAAGAGAAGGCTCCGGAGAGACCTTTTAATGGCCTTCTAGTACTTAAAGGAGGCTTATAAGAAAGATGGGGAGAAACTCTTTAGTAGGGAGTATTGTGACATGACAACGGGTAATGCTTTTAAACAAAAAGAGGGTAGACTTAGACTAGATATAGGGAAGAAATTTTCTACAATGAGGGTAGTGAAACACTGGAACATGTTGACCAGAGAGGTGGTAGATGTCCCATCCCTGGAAATATTCAAGGCCAAGTTGGATGAGGCTCTGAGGAACCTGATCTAGTTGGAGATATCCATGCTCCTTGGAGGGAGAGGTTACACTAGATGACCTTTGAAGGTCCCTTCCAACCCTAACTATTATATGATTCCATGATAAAAGGCAACTGTCAATCACCAGTAGAAGCTACATACTAGTTGTGATTTTAAATGTTTTCTCCACAAAAAAAAAAGGCACTTTTCACCATATTCTTAATATAACTAGTCACCTTGCTTGTTCTACAATTGACTAAATTCTCAGCAGTAGCGTTGTCAGTTGTGTTGGCAATCAGATCTTTTTTTATGGGAATACTCAGTGTTCAAATTTCTATGCTCACACTAACAACCAATTAGAAACATTCCACCAATTACTTCCTGTAAATTTATAGATGTGTATTGCTCTTCCATTGCATGTGAACTGCTTAGATGAGTTGAGAAAGACTTGAAGACGACATTAGAATACTGAAGATCTAAATCTGGAGTCTTGGATTGAACATTAAATGCTTCTAAAATTGTGGACACTCCGTAGTCTTCCGTTTTGTCAGTGTTTTTTTGCTTCTAACTAGGCAGTTTGCTGAATGACCTTTGAAGTTTACACTCAAGAATGCATTTGAGAACTTTTCATTGCCATATTTGATGAAAATGTAAGCCATAGTTTAGAATTATAAGGTGCATCCAAGAATGAAGTAGGATACAGGGATATTAATTTAAATATTATAACTTGATCTTTTGGCACCGTGTTGTTCTTGTCTTGTAAGGTATGTTAACAAAGATCTCACAGTGAAAATTCTTTCTCATTACCTAATGTTAGACATAGCCTTATCACTTTCCTTTCAGGGCTTGTCATTGTCCCTTCCTCAGAGACATGTTCAGTGTTCTTTCTTTGTCTGGACAAAAATCTTGAAGCAGAAATAAATACCTTCTAATAGTCCTCACAAAGCTTATCTTCATAAATACATGAATGTTTCAATAGAACACTTCCATGAGTACATTGTCTCTCACTCTGTAAGCGAAGAAATAGACATTTTTGCTATGATATAGTTATTATTCAATTTGCTTTCTAGTCATCTGAATTATTTTTTGTAACCCAACTTACAACTAGATGAGGATATTTGTAAAATCTTAGCAAAATCAGGCACTATTCTTAGACTCGTCTCTCTCTTGTGAGCTTAATTGTGGCAGTGTTTTAATTGGTAAAAGCCAATTATGTTGGTTTTATTTGTAAATATTAGGACTGAGAGTAGGTTTTCTGTCTGACTTGAATGCTAATGGGATTTCTATTAGAGATCAAAAATTACTATCTATTTTTCATTTGGTTGGAACACAGCAACTACCAGTGGTACCCAATCCTCTTTGTAGAAAAAAAAAATATATTCACTTCTTCTGGTTATCTTTTAATGTGATTGTAGAGGCACAGACATACAAAGTCAATACCTTAGATAGTCAGTAGTTTTTGTTAACAGAATGTTTTTGAGCAAAAGTTACTAAGTAGGATAGAAATGGCTCTGTTGCTAACAGAAGTCTCTATCCCTCTTCTTTTTCTCTCCCAAGGTATACAGTCTTGCTTGTCACTGAGATAGCTGGCAGGATAATGTCATTTAGAGTGACAAAATACTATCTGTCATCATTCCGTGCAATGATCTCCAGAAAGTTAGAAAAATACATTCGTTTTGTCTTAAAAGTAAATACTAGGATGGTAGGAAGCCTATCTTAAAACAATTTAAAGTGTGATCTCCACAGAGCTACAACAATAACAGAAAAGGTTTAAAATTAAATGTGTTTTACTTCACAATGTTTAGATAATAGATATTAGATTATCCAGCCTTTTTTTTTTTCTTTTTGCTGTGAGGATAAAACTTGAGAGAATTGTCAATATCTTCAGGATAATTGAAATCGTACAGTCCTTTCTGTTGAGAATTTAGAGCCCAAACCACTTCCAATTAAAGCAAGTGCAAATATTTTCACAAAGATTAGAAGGAAACCAGAAGAGTCATTCTCTAATATCAAGTAATACAATGAATGATATGACAGACACGCTAGCATTAATTTAGACTTTTATGAAGAAACAAAAGAGCTCAGGAAATCATTGTTCTATCTGTATAGGGGAAAGACAGAAAATAAGTAACCTTGGAGAAGTGTACATAATTGGAGATAAATCAGAATCACTCTGGAAGGAAAATGGATGTGGCAATAGATTCAAATTTGTGTTGGGAATTTGTTATAGACTGCCAGATCATAAAGATGTATCATAAGATGAGGAAAGAATTATTGTAAAGAGAACTAAATGGCCTGAGAAAGCAACAGGGTTTGTGATAAAGGAAAAAAAAGTGCTGATGGGAGATTTTAATTATCTTGTTGTAAACTGGTATTAATCTGAAGTAAGGCTATGGTTAGACAAATGATTCGGCAAAGAATAATATTTTGAGGTTCCCCTTTATTTTTTTCTAAATGGCTCACACAAATTTGCTCATTTTACAAATGAAAATATTTGTTTTCCACTTCTTAGATCTGAAATTAATGCCTAAAAAAAATTCAGTTTTACATTCTCATTGCTGCTTTCCCTAGCTATGTTTGAGAATTATATGTCAAATAGAAATGGTTTTCATGATGAATATGGCAGAACCACAGATGCTTCAGTGCTGAATTGTTCATATTAGCAAGATAAGTTTATATAGTAAGTGCCATAACTACTGATGGAAGACAAGGAGTTAAAATGCAAATTCAAGGCACAACTTCTCTGAAAATTAATCCTACCTTACAGGAAATTAATCCAACCTAATAGCAAAGTTGGCAGCTCTTTCATGAGTGTAATAAATGACTTTACCCAAGAACAGCTTGCTGCATATACAGCCATATGACAGCCTTACTCACTTTAAAGCTAGGCAATGTAGAAGATACGATGTCAAGAGAAACACTTATGAAGCTAGTCATGATCTCTTCTGGTACTGAACACAGAGACAGCATGGATACATAAGATGCCCAATGTCCTGAAGCAACCAAGAAAACATACAAAAGTTGGAAAAAAAATAATAAAAAAATAAGATTTTATTATATACCAAAAAGCAACTTGAAAATTCAATAGAATAACATATCTCTGAAAGTTTAGTTAGTCCACGGCAGAGTGTATGTGGCTTTGTTGTAGTTTAGCCCTCACTCAGGACCAAGTTATAATGTCTCTTGCTCTCTCACCCTCCAGTGGGACAGGGAGGAGAGTTGGTAAAAAAAAGGCAGCAAAACTTGTGGGTTGAGATAAAACAAAAACAAGAAATAACAGAAGAAAACAAAACAGAAATGGAAAACAATTACAGTACAATAGCTCACAGGAAGTCTCAACACTCAGTTTCCTCCCAGTAACAAGAGCCTCCCCTCAGGCCCCTCCTCACTTATATACTGAGTATGATGTCACATGGGATGGAATAGCCCTTTGGGTAATTTAGGTAAACTATCCCAGCTGTTGGCTAATTAGTAACCTGTCCCAGCTGTGTGCCCCAGCCATAGGAGCCACCAGCTCCAGTTCTCCTCCCAACTCAGGTGAATGTTAACTCTATCCTAGCCAGAACCAGGACAGGCTTCCACTGCAATCAAAGTACTTCACAGAACTCGGTCACTTGCTGTGGAATTTCATTTGGAAGCAACACTAGTTGCTCTGACATTCACTAAAAACTTAAAATCTTATGTTAAATTAAGTTTCTGTTCTTTATAGAGTTGTGTCATTTGTATGAGTGGCTTACAGTCAATTCAGAACTAGTGACAATAAGTCTAGTATTTAGCTGTGAAGTTCTGGAGTACTAGAGATCTCTTCACTGTGACTTTTTAGTTCTGTGTTTATAAGAAATCACTAAGTAAATTGTGATGCTGGATGGACTATAATGATGTAATATTTACTTAGTTTAAACTTTGCTTCTCTTTTTCTTTACATCCTAAAATGCATGTTTATATACTCTCTTAAAGCTTATCAGAAACTTAAACTTAAATAAATATCTGATAGGTTTTAGATTTTTGTGTTTTGACTTTTGTTTGGGTTGTTTGAGTTTGTTTTTTGGTTTTTTGGTTTTTTTTTTCCCATTAAGATCGAAGTTACACTGCTTGGCACAAGAAAAAAAAATTCTGGTGAACAAGCAATCACTGCATTTCCTCTCTCTCAGATTAAGAGTCCTATCCAGCTAATAGCACTTAAGTATTTAGACTTTACTCAGTAACATTAGTCATATCAGACATTCCTTCTAGTAAGCAATGGGAATCTATGAGAATACATGCATGCACTCTGGAAGCATTTTCAAATAAGCCTGCAAATTCTATGACAGATTAAAGAGTAGGTATGTCTCCATTGTTTGAATTGTATCTGTACTAATAGTGAGCTATATGCACAGCATCACCGTACTGTCTGCCACTACAGCATGGTGATCATGAATGATATTAAGTGACATAATGCTGAGTCCTGTGTTTTTCCTTGTAGCCCCCAAGGTAAGCAAAAAATGTGGAGACATTTATGTTCTTTTTTTTTTTTTTTCTGTAATAATTAGATATGCACTGCTGATAATTCTATGATTAGATCTTTAAGATTTCAATTATATTAACAGTAATGTAATCTTTGCTCAAAAAAAAAAAGATTTTGAGTGTAAGAAATACAAGGAAATAATGCTGAAAACTCACTCCTAGGATGAACTAGTGCAGTTCTGAATATCCTGTGCTGATGAGAATACTAATTTAATCTAGTTATTAAATCACAAATATCAATAAAAATAACACACCCTCTCTATTGTTATTGTTATGTGGTCATAGTTCTAAAATAATAACAAAGCTAAATAAAGGATTTCCTACTGTTAGTCAATGCATAAAATTTTGTCTTCTGAAAAAGCAAATTAAAATCCCGGTTTATGTACTAAAAGCTTTTCCTCACAGCTTTGCAGAGAAGAAGCAAAAGTAATATTTTATGTTCTTTTTCTTTAAAAAGTTTGGGTTTTTTTTTCCATTCATTTAATATCAGATGTTTTCTAAAGTATAAGTTAGAAAGAGTTATGATAAATATATCCATTTCTTACATCCTTCCTCAAATTATCAAATCAGAAATTAACTAGCAGGTTTTATAACTGGACCAAAGCAAACAATCAAAAAGAAAAAGTAAAAAAAAAAAAATCACTGTTATCTCAAATACTTACTTTTAATACATAGCTGGACTTCAGTGATAGGAACAGTGACAGATTAATTGCTTTATCTACCTCAATTCTTCACAAGGTGAGTAAATACTTCAGAAGAGTAAAGACTTCTCACTTAGACTGCAGAAGTGTACCAAAGTTAATTGAAGTTGGTAAACTCATTTGAGAAAGCTTAATATTATTTTTCCTAGCAGGTACTCATTATGTGTCATGATGGATACTAGCAATGCTTTTTTTGTTTGTTTGTTTTTGAATGCAAGTACAGGACATAGTAAACAAGGTAATCTAACTGACTTGGTTTCTCATCAGTGCCCAAACCAAAATGATGGATATTTCTGAGTTTGGTTGTTATTATTTTTTTTTTTTTTAACACAACACTTCAAACACTTAAATTGCAAATAATTTACAATAAGGGGAAGATACACAACAGATAGATTAAAAAAACCACAACTTCTACAATTAAAAATATTTGATAACAGAGAAAACAACTAACTAATTAAATAATCTCTATGAATATTAAAAAAAAAATCACAAACAGGATTTTTTTTTCTAGTGTTCCTTGTTCATTTATTGGAGTATTTAGTGAGAATAAATTTGAAGACCAGGAGTTAATTTGTTTATGCACATTTGTGCACAGGCAAAGGAAAATAAAGAGATTGTTTAATACTCTGAAAGCATAACCTTGCAACATAATTAACATAATTGTGGAGGAGGTACTCAAATGTTTCATTTTAAAGTAGTATAAATTAAAGCATCAGCTAAGCTCAATGAATGCAGTGAATATTAAAATACATTCAATTTGCAAAAAAAAAAAGCAAGAATATGCATTTTATGAAGTTATAATGGGTTTTTCTATTTAGTAATGAAACTCCAAACCATCCCATTTAATATATATCTGTATCTTTATATCTATCTGTATGTGAGTATGTGGGAGTATAGGAAGTTCATCACATGGCTTATATAGAGTTTAACAAGTACTAAAATGAAAGTAAGAGTTTTCCACCTGTGCTTATGAGTCCTTAATAAGTTGTACAACATTGCTGTGAGCTTTTCTTAGGAAAAAAAAAAATAGGCTTTCTTATATTGCTTGTCTTCAAAGATTCCATCTGAGTCAGTGAAATTATTGCCTCCTAATACACACATAGCTGAGAGCAAATACATTTTGATCCAAATTCAGTGCAGCCATAGTGGAATTAATTTCCCCTAAATTTAGGTAACTCAGGCTAGTCATCTGAACTTTTTCTATATTCAGCAGAGAAAGACAGACACCTCCAGAGGGTAATACAATTAACCTACTTGAAGGAGTTATTCAATAACAGGTTTTACCTGGAAGCAAAGCTAGTTTAAGGATCTTCCATTCCCTCTGCTTCTTATTCTTGCTTCCATAGTGCTGTTTGCCATACTGCTGAGTGTGAGATTAGTGATATAATATAAATGAAAGATTTAAACATTGCATTTCCCATTTCTTGGAGTCTTATTTTTAACATAATCGTTTCAGTCATATAGTTCCTGGCATGTTGTCAGTAACCAATCAACGCTGTGTCCATTGGAGTGAATAACCAAGTTCTGGAGTGTATATATTATATATGATGATTTCATACTGGGTAGATTTCACTGAAAAAAAAAATCACATAATATTCCTATTTCTTTTTTTTTTTTTTTTGCATGTTTACTTTGACCAAGATAGTTCTTTCTTCAAGAGATTTAATTGTTTGAGGAAAGTATCCCTTTTATTCTTATTCAAGATTCCTTGTTCAATTATTGCAATATTTATTGTTTTAGGAGGGTTAGATCAATTCTTAAACAACACACTACTGGGATACTTTTACAAGTGAAGAAATAAAAACCGCAACAAGTGTGTTGCTTTTGAGATAACTTCAGTTCTCTAAACTGACAAGATTGCCATCTCATGGGATCATGCTTTTCACTTCTTTATATATATAAAAAACTGATCCCAAATCCTTTGCACTTTAAGGATTTCAGAGATTCTCCTCATGAGTTCTCAAAATGACCTCTCGCTCTCATAAATTCAAATCAAACATTTAGTTCCTAAAATAAATGTCTTAGAGGACACAAGAAGACTAAAATATCTAATAAGAATTCAAAACTTATTTTCTAAATAAATAAGACAGCACTGAGAAACTGGTTGTTTGAGGAAGGTTAATTTCCAGAGCAACATAAATATCTCTTTCTAATTCAAATTGAACTGACTGATGTGCTTTCACAGCTTTCCCCTTAGACGTCATGAATTTCCCTGAAGCACTCTTTCAAATGTCCACAACCCAACAGTGGCAATGACCCTCCACACTTTGGTGAGATTTATGTCACATTTCTTGAGTTTTTTGAGATGGGTATGTCATCTAATGCCCAGCAGTGACCAATGGAAATAAATAGGCATTTCTGGAATTATATTTGTTTACATTTCTTTGACAATCATTTTAATCCCTTCATACCTGGACATTTACTACCCACCTACTTGGGAAGTCTTGCTCCTTGTTGGTGAATGCTTAGTCAGCTAATGTTTGATGACAGCAAGTCCACTCACAGCTATCACATGAATAAGCCATATCTATCTAACACTCTTCCTTGGCTGTTTCCCTTTAGCGTGTATCCTTCTGAGAACAGAACACAGATATTAGCTGGTATTATGACAACTCACATGACCAAGTATTTGTTATAGGCAGCACTGTACTGATGAAGGACAGATTTAGCAGAGGATGGGAAGGATGTCAATTTCCACCACTTCATCACCTCATAGAGTGCAGCATTTGTTACTGTGTTTTGTGGCACAGGCATGGCTATAGAGTTGTACAGCTCTGTCCAGGTTAAAAAGCAGGACAAGAATGAATCTCCTAAAGGTAGTGGCTTTGAGCTTAATTGCATTTTTACCTGATGGTAAAAGCTGAGGAGCCTCCAGGAAAAACACCCATTCTGAGGCAAGATTTTGATTCTATTGAAAAGAAACTTTGTGTCTCACTGTCAAATGAATGCTACAGGGTTTTGTGCCGAGTTAGTGTTTATTATAAAAAAAACAAAACTATTTGTAAGGTTTCAATCTTTTACACTTCTGCTGGTCATTAATGAGTGGCTAACATGTAAATATACTTTTTAATTGTGAAAGGAAGAGATATATCATAATAACACTGTTAAAGAAGTGAAGAGGAAGAAGAGCTAATTTAAAATAAAATGTATAAGTTAAATATAGTCTGGATGTTACATAGCACCAGGTGCACGATGTCAGTCGGTTGTCTTTTCTTTTTTTTTTCTTTTTTTTTCTTTTTTTTAATAGTTACAAGATTCAGTTTCTGAGGCAGCTTTGATAAGATTTGGAAATTCTAGAGGGCTGTTGACTTATCAGTAGAACACAGCTTATCATGTAAATGTGATTCATGCAAATTTCTGAAGATAACAGGCAGACACATTTATCATCTCAGTGAAAAAGACTCTCAATAGGTGAGATGAGAAACCTCTGAAACTTAGTTCTATTTATTGACTTGCAACAGATATGGAAAATACAAAGAATCTTGGCTTATGTTTAAATGAAATAAGTAGATACTCAGGATATTTCACTTTTTTTTTTTTTCAGAAGGCTGATAGTCATAATCATGGTAGATGAGAAAGTGAAATGTACATTCAGAATATTTCTAAAAATTAAACTTAATATTTCCAAGATTTAGTCACCTGGCATGACAGCTTAAAAATTAATTTTGTATGTCTAACAAATAATCAGTTTTGAGACATTGCATAACTATTTAAAAGAGGTACCGCCATGGGGCTATCAGAATTGACTATCCAAAAATATTTTCCTTAGATTTGTAAATTAATCCATCTCTCCTATGACCTGAGTTACTACTGCATAATATTGGTAGAGAGACATAAGCAAATCCTCTATTCTTATAATGAGTGATAGGCCACATGCCCTGTCCACCATCCATTTTCTTGCCAGATGCAATTAATTAAAAATATTTGGGTCTTTCCTTTAATAAGGCAGGAATACAGTTATTTTCTTAAAATAAATTATTAAGAGTGGAAACACAGAATGACAAAAAGAGAAAAGATTAAATCATCTTGGACAGGTATACCCCGTGATGGATTAAAAACTGTCTGAATGGCCGAGCCCAGAGAGTTGTGGTGACTGGAGTTAAATTCAGTTAGTGACCGGTCACGAGTGGTGTTACCCAGGGCTCAGTGCTGGGGCCAGTTCTGTTTAATATCTTTATCAATGATCTGGATGAGTAAATAGAGTGCTTCTTCAGTAATTTTGCAGGTGACACCAAACTGGGCAGAAGCGTTGATCTGCTCGAGGGTATGAAGGCTCTGCAGAGGGATCTGGACAGGCTGGATCAATCGGCCAAAGTGAAGTGCCTGAGGTTCAACAAGGCCAAGTGCCGGGTCCTGCACTTAGGTCACAACAACCTCATGCAATGCTGCAGGCTTGGGGAAGAGTGGCTGGAAAGCTGCCCAGTGGAAAAGGACCTGGGGGTGCCAGTAAACAGCCAGCTGAACATGATGCAGTAGCATGCCCAGGTGGCCAAGAGGGTCAACAGCATCCTGGCTTGTATAAGGAATAATTGGCTAGCATAAATAGGGAAGTGATTGTGCCCCTGTACTTGGCACTGGTGAGGCGGCACCTTGACTGCTGTGTTGAGTTTTGGGCCCCTTAGTACAAAAAGAGTGTTCAGTTGCTGGAGTGCATCCAGAGAAGGACAGCAAAGCTCGTGAGGGGTCTAGAGCACAAGTCTTATGAGGAGTGGCTGAAGAAACTGGGATTGTTTAATCTGGAGAAGAGGAGGCTGAGGGGAGACCTCATTGCTCTCTAGAAGTACCTGAAAGGAGAATCATAGAATCGTAGAATCATAGAATCATAGAATCACATGGTTGGATGGGACCTATAAGATCATCTAGTCCAACCGTCTTCCCACTACCATTGCTGCCACAGCTACTAAACCATATCTTGTAGCTCCTCATCAAGCCACCTCTTGAACACTGCCAGGGACGGCGACTCCACCACCTCCCTGGGCAGGTCATTCCAGTGCCTGACCACTCTTTGGGAGAAAAAGTTTTTCCTCACGTCCAATCTAAACTTCCTCTGGTACAACTTGTGGCCATTTCCTCAGGTCCTGCTTGTTGCCTGGGAGAAGAGGCCAAACCCCTGCTCATCACAACCTGCCTTCAGGAAGCTATAGAGTGCAATGAGATCTCCCCTGTTGGGGAGAGTTGTAGGGAGGTGGGTGTTGGTTGGTTGTCGTAGGGTTGGTGGGTGTTGGTCTCTTCTCCCAAATAACTTGTGATAGGTCAAGAGGAAATGGCATCAAGTTGCAGCAGGGGACGTTTAGGTTGCATGTTAGGAAACACTTCTTTACTGAAAGAGTGATCAGGCACTGGAACAGGCTGCCCAAGGAAGTGGTGGAGTCACCATCCCTGGAGGTGTTCAAGGAACATGTAGATGTGGCACTTCAGGACATGGTTTAGAAGGCATGGTGGTGTTAGGTTGATGGTTGGACTTGATGATCTTGGAGGTCTCTTTCAACCTTAAGATTCTATGATTCTATGATCTTTATGTGTGTATATATTATACATATATATATAAAATTTAATATTTCTTCTGTGATGTTCTCATTTTAGTGGTATATGTTAGGCAAATTTTCCCACAAAATCTGCCATTGTCCTCTTTAACCTTCTGGTTTCTCTTCAAAAGACTGTCAAGCATTTCCAGATCTTTAATCTTACCGTCTATCAAGAAGTAAACCTATGCTGATCAAAGACTTTCAGGCTCAGTGGAGGACCAAACTAAGGTTTCACACCAAATTGTACTGCATTGCCTGGGAAGAAACTCTTCAGCAAGGCCTGTTTTGATAGGAAGAGGGGTAATGATTTCAAAATAGAAGAAGGTAAGTTCAGACTGGACATAAGGAAAAAAAAATTACAATGAGGGTGGTAGAACACTGGAACAGGTTGCCCAGAAAGGTGGTAGATGCTCCATCTCTGGAAACATTCAAGGCCAGGTTGGATGAGGCTCTGAGCAACCTGATCTAGTTGGAGACGTCCCTGCTTCTTGCAGAGGGGTTGGACTAGATTACCTATAAAGGTCCCTTCTAACCCAAACTATTCTATGATTCTATGATTTCTATAATTTGCAGAGGCGGCATTACCAGTATTCAACTCCCTGTTGCTCTGTACTTATCCTCAAAAACTAATTGCCAGTTTAGATGGTATAAGCATATAGTAAACAACTTAGTGATGTAGTCACAGAATAGAAATCATTGCAAGTGATTGCACAGTAGTCACTGGTATTACTTCCTTGCTTATAAGAAGAATGTACTTTGACAACTTATTTAACAAAACTTTTGTAGTCTTTACTGTGAAGAAAGAAACATTTAGTGATGCAAGTATGGGAGACCTGAAGGATTATGAGTCTGATTCTTATAATTTGATAACTAATTTCAGTACATTCAGATCTATGCAGAACAGTTTTTCTTAGTACTGTTTATTATGTCAAGGCTGGATTCCCCAGTCTTTTTGGTTATAGTTAAGTCTGTTTTAAATTTGCTTTCATGAAGGTTTCCTTAAAATATTTCAGATTTCTATCACCTTCTAATTTTCTACTGTGGGCTGAATATTTTCTGAACCAAATCAGAAATCAATTTCTCTCTTCAACTTTCCACTCAAAGAGCCTGGACTCTTAAGGTATAACTTAGGAAAAACAAACAAACAAACAAACAAACCCAACCCAAACCAAAAAAAATAAGAGAGCAGAACTGCACTCTTTAATTTCCCTTCTGTTGGAAATGCCTCTTTCTGTGTGTTTGTAAGACAGAGTGTTTTAGTAATTTAGAAAAAAAAAAAATAAATTCCCTCTATAGAAAATGTTAGCTGTATGCTTCATTAATGAGGCACACCATGCAGTGCTGATGGCATTTGTCTTTTCATTATAACCTAATTGTATATGAGGTCACAAATTCAAGGTTAAAAAGTGATATAGAGTTGACCTTTAATAAAAATGCAGCAGTTTTAATAATAAACAAGTGAATAGCTTGAATTATATTAGAATCATTCTTTTGTAACTGAATAATCTACCCTCCCCTTATTATGAACAACATTAGATGTGGGTATTCAGGAAATGAAAAGCTAAAATCTATGGGAAAGGTAATGATCTCTGAAAACTTTTTCTAATGACTAATTTGTGGCTCAGTGGATTTCAAGAGATTATTGGTTTTTGAAATGGATTCTATCAACTAAGAAGATAATGGAAATCACTAGGCTGAATAAAGTAAAACAGTAGATTTGTTATGTGGAGCTCTATTACATGAGCCTCTTTTCCCCACACAGTTTAGAAATATTTTTTTCTTAAACTGAACTACTATGTCAACTTATATTATGGGACAAATTCTGATAAGACAGCATTCAGTGGCAAAACTTTCATTAACCTCAGCTGAATGGGGATTTGACTCTGATTTTTGTCAGAAGAAGCTCTGTGATCAGTGAGAATTTCAGGTGCTCAATATTGCTCACAATATGTCTCTGATTCAAGTTCCAAGTTTTTCACATTTAAGCAGAACAAAAGGATTTTAATCTTCATTACCAGCTCATGGACAATATCTTACAGAGCCAGTGCTGAAGTTAAAATTCCACCAGTAATTCATCCTAGTGACATTTATAGGCCTTACTCACGATCAGACTTATTAAACCAGATGCTGTACAAATTAAAGAAAGACAGATCCTATGCTTTGAAAAGCTCAATAATTCAAAGTACAGTATTCTCCTGGAGACAGTCCAAAATGTTGGAAATGTCTGTGATATAATGTTATAAATGGTTCTGTATAATTCTTAGCCTTTTTTTTTTTTTACAATATCCTACATATTACTTTTCTTTTTAGTACCATGATTTTAGTTTCCAGCTGTTGAAGTAAACTGCTTTTACATATTAATCTGTGCTATAAATACCACTGAGGTTTATTCCTATAGCTATATTAGCTACGTTATTGTTTCGGGTTTTTTTTTCATTGCTGTTTTGTTTGCTCAAAATGTGATTTCATTTCTATTGATCTTGCTTGATATACAAAACAGGTGGTACCTTACTAGACATTTGTTAGTTGCTTACAAGATTTTCATTTAAGTTAAGTTAGGAAAAATATTTTAAATATAACATTTCAGAGTTAACTATGGCTACAAGCATTTACAATTTTTAGAGTTTAGTAACTTTTTTAAATCTTTCTTTTGGGGGTAGGAAAAGTCGTAGGATTTTGGTCCTTTATAAAGTAGCATCATCAAGTATAGGAAATGCTGACAAAAATAACCCCAGAAACCTACTAGCAGATTCATCTACAGAGTAGTGTGTGGTGAATCAAAAAGCAATGCTAATTTTCTGCTGAGGTGGAGGGACACCTGCTGAGGTCTAAGTAGCAATGTTGATAATGTGCAATGTCCTTAACTGAGCGAAGACACTGCTGGGGTAACTGTTTTTGTCTAAATATGAAATCATATACGTATATGTAGAAAATATGGAGATGTTATTTTTTTTTCTTTATTTTTTCTTTTTTAAGCCCTAAGAAAAATTCTATCCAACTCTTAAGGCTGAATTTCTTTAGCAATCAGTAACTGACTAAGTACAGTTCACAGAACCATAGAATATCACAAGTTGGAAGGGACCCGTATGGATAACTGATACCAACTCTCTGATCCTCACAGGACTACCTAAAACTAAACAATGTGACTGACTGTCATCCTGACGCTCCTTGAACTCTGACAAGCTTAAAGCCATGACCACTTCCTTGGGGAGTCTTTTCCAGTGATCAACCACTCTCTCAGTGAAGAACCTTTTCCTAACGTCCAATCTGAATTTCCTCTGACTTAGCTTCATTCCATTTTCTCATGTCCTACTGCTAGTCACCAGAGAGAGGAGATCAACACCTGCTCCTCCACTACCCTCCTTGAGGAAGTTGTAGACTGTGTTGAGGTCACCCCTCAACCTTCTCTTCTCCAAGATGAACAAACCAAGTGACCTCAGCCACTCCTCATAAGTCTTGCCCTTGAAGCCTTTCATCATCTACCTTGGTTACCTTCCTCTGGACACATTCTAATTGTTTGATGTTCTTCTTATATTGAGGCATCCAAAACTACATACAGTGCTTGAGGTGGTTATACCCCCATGGATGCCTGTTGTCATGCTGTGCTTGCACACGCAGGAGCTCTGATAGAATAAAGAAACAATATCCAATATGGTCTTAACCATGGTCCTTCAAGACAATTAAGATGGGGTTTTGTCTTATGGACAGTGTTCTGGTTTTATCTAGTGTGGAGTTAATTTTCCTCTGAGTAGCCAATGTGTTTTGGATTTTGTATGTGAAGAGTGTTGATAAATACACTGATGTTATGAGTTGTTGCTAATGAGACCAAGGACACTCTCCAGCTTTCCAGGTTTCATTGATGTGCAGGTGCAGGAAGCTGGGAGGGATATAGTCAGAATAATTGACCCAAACTGGCCAAAGAGAGTATGCCATGCCATAAGTGTCACGCTCAGTATATAAGTGGGGGTGGGCTGCTGAGCTCTTTCATTTTTCTCTCACTGTTTGGAATTGTTCTGAGATCATTGCAGGGTTGTTTTGTTTTGGTTTGGTTTGGTTTTTTTTGTTCCATGATTGCTGCTCAGGATGGACTGTATCAGTCATTGGGTCACTGGGTAGTGAGAAATTGTGCATTATTTATTTGGGGTTTTGTTTGTTTGTTTGTTTGTTTGTTTAATTATTACTCCTATTTTTATTACTATTATTATCACTACCATTATCTTTATGAAAATATATATTATTATCTTTCCCTTTGCTATGCTAATAAACTGTCTTTATCTCAACCCACAAGTTTCCTTTTCTTCCTGATTCTTTTCCAAAACTCTTGGGGAGGGTGAGTGAGTGGCTGTGTGGTATTTGATTGCTCACTGTGGTAAAACTACAACAGAGAGTAAAATGGAATTGGACCAGCCAATATCTAACTGGAGTTTGAATAGAGCCTAGGAGTAACTTAAAAATAGGTCATAAAGGGTTCAGGATTATGCCTTACCTCTTCTGTACTTGAAATTGTAGTGTTATCCTTTTTATGCTTGTACACACACACACACACACACATACACATACACACAAAATTGAAGACTTGAATTCTGGCAGGACTTTTGGCATTCTGGTAGCAATGGAACCCTGACAGAATGATATTGTTTCTTGTAATTCTTGCTAACATTGAAAAGGAGCAGTGCTAAAGAAAAACACCAACAACTTGGAACTATGTTTTGTTCACATAGAGAAACTGCCAAAAAACTTATTAATAAACCCAATACACTTGTTTTTTTTTTCCTAACCTAGATGCCTTGCTCAGTTTTATAAATGCATTAAACTTCCAGTTTTACTTCAAAGATCCTTTGAGGATTTTTGGTCTTCCTGCATCACAACAGAACCTATGTAAGCAAAGCTTATTTGTTCCTGATGACTTCTTTACATGAATGGCTTCATTGGTTTTCTAACATAAAAAAAAAAAAAAAGTAGTACAGTGTTTATTTTCCTTATACCAAAAGACAAGTACAATGTTGGTATAACAAGGAACAATATATATGAGGTAAGTTTGTTCAGAAAATTTTGGAAGTAATGACTTGATATAATTAGTAAAGCTGATGTAATTTACCAGCCAAATGGGCTTTTTTTCCCCCCTGTGTCTTACTGAAAACAATGATTATTGGCTGATCTTTGGCTATTATTGAGCATGTCATTAGAAACAAAAGATTTTATTAGCACTATAAAATCACCTGCCATGTGTATAAACTTAATATACTATAAAATTATGTTCTGAATACAAATTTAACATGCTTGAAAATGGAAAATGACCTCATGGAAGAGAATGTTTATGTGTCTCAAATGCCAATGACTGTTAAAATATTGTGTAAACTTGTATTTAGGAGACTGAAGATTATCACTCACCTTAGACAAACAGAGAACAATTTTTTTTTTCATTGCTTAGAGATAAAAGCTTGGGAAATACAGATACCTGGACAATAACTAACATTCACATTTTTAAGGAAAGCAACATAAACCACAGGAGAAAGTTAATGTCAGATAACTAACATTAAATGATATTTCCCTTCTCAACTGAAAAAATATATTGTGAAAAAAAATATTCAGAGGAGAATTTTTTGGCAAAAAAAAATTCCTTTTCATGTTTTATCTACAATTTAGTAGAATTTGTTAGCAAGCAAAATTTGTTTGGTGAAGATTAGACAATAAGAAAATAGGATTTTGATTCAAATACATCCCATAGTGTAAAAAATTTCACATATACTCAACAAGAATTGCTTTGTAATAGGCTAGATCTATACCTCACTTAGCATTTTTCCTTTCAAAAGACTTTTTGAATGATACTACAGCAGATGCCAAAAAAAAAAAAAAAAAAGGAGATGCTATGACATCTTTCAAAACTGACAAATCTGTGTGGACAGACTTGCAAAAGGATGAGTTAGCAGTCAACAATAGTCAGAAAGTTAAAATGACCCCAAAAACTGTTCTACAAATATACTACGCTTGCATTTTTCAAAAGCTGAGTAAGATAAATTAGGTAGTGTTATAAAGTCTGCTTCTTGTTACTATTATTTGCAGCATGAACTACATTTCTACAGTATTTCTCACATCATTAGATCTTAAAAATAGATCTCAACAAAGGCATTTCCCTGATATAGCATTATATGCTTTGCAAATTCTTCAGTGTTTACACATCAGCATGAAGAAGTGGAGCACAACCCTGAAGATCTTACTGGTTGTATTAATCCATCCATGCAAGACAGAAGGGGAAGAAATGCCATGGAAGAATATAAAGTGTTATGTAGGGCTTCTAAAAACAATACTTGTTTACTTGTTTTACAAAGGGACTAGTGATGGCAGTTTATGATAAAATTTGTATGTGAACAGCAACAAAAAACCTAGAAAAGAGACAGTATGTTGAAAGATGGTAGAGTTAAAGGAACAAAGCTGATTGTGATTTCTATGTTTAGATCGATACAGAACAGATCTTGATGGGGATCTTTAGGCATTTAGACATAGACTGAAGCCCACACTAAAGTATTCATAATTAACCTATTTTTTTTCTATCCTTTTTCAAATAAAGATGAAGAAATATACAGATATTTTACCTACAGAATCAGAACAAAAACTCTCCTTGAAATGCTAGAACACATTCAAAACTCAATTAATTACAGAAAGCAATTCTTTATGGCAGTTACTGAAGCTAAATGCAGGAACCATAAAATATTACAAATTTTCATTTAAAGATCTATATTATAATTAATTTTGTGTTCTCATTTTTTTGTTGTTGTTTATTTTGGGAAAAAAAAAGCCTTTATGAAGATCTTGCCTTTTTAAAAATCTTGTGAATGTCTGTATTGTGTTAATCATATGCAATTTGGAAAACGTGACACACACAATTTTATTGTGGAAGTCAAAAAAAAGCAAATAATTCCAGATTACTCAGTCCATCAACCTCATATTAAATCACAAATAGAGAATGAGATGTAGGTAGTATCAGTGTGAAAGAACAATAATCTGATAATTACTAATAGGCTAAAATGTTTTTGTACAACAATTTTACACAAGAAATGCTGCTAATAAAAGAATTTCTGTAAGTCAAAATACAAAATAATTTACAGTCTACAAGTTTGAAGATTTTATTTTCCATTTCCAATTGTATGTTCTCTGTAGATGAAGACTTAGCTATAGCTTACACAGGGTAACCTGTTTTTCACCTATATCTACTCTGAGCTTCATTGCCGTAGTACTGATAACAGATATTGAATAGCCTTAAAACTATTATTGTAAGTCTCAGATAATAATTGTTGGCTGCTTCTGTGTTAACTAGAGAGAAGTAAGTAACTTCTGAAGGTCTTTCTTCAGAGATGTTTATTTTACAGTGAGATAAACCAGTTATTGAAGATGTCTATTTATTCTTGATGCCTGTAAAAGGACAATGCAGAATTTAACTTGATAAACTCAGGTTTAGGTTTCTGACTTAGCTATACAAGTTAGAAAAACTCAATCTCATCCAATATTTTTGGCAGAAAGAAGGGAGAGAAGTAAGGGAAGGAGGAAAATGAAGGACACAGCTCTCACTGCAACTGTGGTTATACTATTAGAATGACTAACGCTACTTTGAATATGACCATGGAAGTTAAAATCACAACTCCTTACTGTAATGTTGCTAGACGCTGATTTATGTAATTAATAGAGAAGTGGGAGAAATAAATTAGAGAACTATAGTTTTGTTGATGCATATTAAATTGTTCTGGATTTTTCACTCTGAAACATTGTAAGTTATGCTTCGTAATTAATCTTTCAAAGGAGAGGAAGTAAAAAGGAAATATAAATATATCAGGGACAAAGACAATATTTGAAAGAAGTGCTTATACAGCATACAAAGAGAATAAGTTCGTGATATTTTCTTCAAATGTGAACAAGATGCATTCGTAACTATACTACAAATAGATATAAGACTAAAAAAGTTCAGAAATTCAAGAGAGATCTTATAAACACTTTGCCATATTCCTGAAAGCAAAAGCATAACTTGTGCAACTGTGTTGGATTTTTCTCCCAAGGATGTAGGTAAATGTTCTGGTTTTGTTTAGTAAGGGGGGGCCTAAGGTGGTAGGTTCTGTAGGAAACTGCTAGAAGTCACTTCCCTTTGTTCAGCGGACTCGGCTGGGCCTAGGGCGGACCTGCTGCTGGCCAAGGCCGAGCCAATTGGTAGCAGAATGTCCCGTGATAACACCCCTGTGATAATGTATGTAAGAAGGGGAAAACAGAAAAAAAAAAAAGAAGAAGATGTGAAGCAGCTGAGCAGGGGCAGAGAGGGGGAGGCGCGAGCCTTGTGGGCCTTGCAGGCCTCACCCTCTGGCCTCCCGGCCGGCAGCCGACTGAGCCCAACTTGGCCCAGCCTGGCTGCAAGAAGTGGAGAAGATATGAGAAGTGAATAAGATGTAAAAAGGATCCTGAGAGGCGTCTGCCAGCCTGTTGTAAGGAACAGCTGCAGACGCCAAGGTCTGTGAAGAAGGAGGGGGAGGTTATCTTGTTCCCTGTCTCATTCTCTTGCTAGTTTTAGAAATAAATGAATGATTTTCCCCAAGTCAAGTCCCTTTTGACCATAATGGTAACTTTAAGGATTTCTCCCCGTCCTTCTCTCAAACCTTGAGCTCTTTTTCTTATATTATCTCCCTATATTCTCTCAGAGTGTTGGGGGAATGAGAGAGAGTGTGTAGTCTGGTCCCAGTCGGGGCTGAACTACGACAGTAAACGCCATTAACATACTGAATAAAATTGCAAACATATGTAAATCGATGTAGGCCAATTGTACTTCTATAGAAACATGTTAGACTATTGTTGATGAGATTCTGTCCCATTATCCAAAAGTCTTTTGTAACGATATGAGGAAAGAGAGTGTCTGTTCTTCCTTTAGGGGTATCTGGTCAAGGGCCTTTTTTTCAATGCAACAAGGAATAAGAAAAGGAGAAAGCCATAAACAAGAACATGCAGGGACCCAAACCTGACCAGCAAATTATAAGGGAGGCAGTGAGAGCCACAGACCTGACAAAATAAGCATGGAGACAATGACAGGACACAAAAGTCACCGCTTACAGTCATTGATAAGCAATCAAGAAATTATAGGTGCCACTTCCAGGAAGATCAACCTGGACTTTCCAACTGATAAGACTGTAAACTGGGGTAGACTCTGATTGGGAAGGGTGCAGGAATTGACAGAGCTGTACAGACCCGTGGCGGGACATGTAGAGGAAGAGCGAGTAGAGAGCAAAGAAAAAGGGTGATGGAAGACAGAAAGTATTCTAGAACAGGGCCAGTCACATGTGAAATGGCCAGTTAGTACACTTATTTGGCTGAGCTCTGTGCCTGATCACCTCAGTCTGTCTTATCATCTTATATCTTCTTGCTATATCTTAACTGTCTTGGGGGGATCTGTGAATTTGCACGTGCTTCTGAACCTGGAGAGCATGGTATGTGTGCTGCACTAGTGACCTTCTGTCTTTGCCAGCCCAAGAGGAGGAGGGGACTAGGCTGTGTGAGCCTGTGTCTGGTGTGAGTACTGAACATGGATGCTCCTGGAGGCAGTGCCTTATCTGTGGCTGTTTGTGTGATAGTTGTGTACATTTGCGTGTGTGTGTGCGCGTGTGTGTGTGTGTCTGGAAGATGTGCTTAGCCTGGCAGGAGGGGTCCTGCACCAGAATGACTGGAGGAGAGGGCTAGGCTTCTAACATCACTTAACATCTTTATTAATATAATTTATTAGAAAGCAACTTAGTAGTCTCTCTTATTGACTCTGAGACAATGTTGTGAGAATAGAACATCGTGTAAACGTTGTTCTCTGAAATATCTGAATTGATAGCTACATCAGTGAAAAAATGGCAGCAGTTTGAGGACACTGCATGTTACAGAATGATTAATGAATTATTATATCTATAGAGTAATACTGAACTAATTTGGAATAAGTTATTAGTAAAACTTTGTTATTTCCTGTAGCTAACATTGTGTGTGTGTGTGTGTGCGCGCGCACTGATCTGAAAAACATAGTATTGTGTTCTTTACTCCTCATTTATTCTGTTCCAGCACCTTCAATTCAATCAAATGGAAAAAAAAATTTAAAAAGGCACTTCTGGAAATAAGAATTACTGGAGGAAACACTGATTTCTATAAATTCATTTAGAGCCAATCAGAAAGATTCAGATGGATATTTTTGCAATTTTTTTTATCACATTGGACCAGACACAGATATGCTAAAATAATTTTAAAAGCAAAGCTCCAGCCTGCCATGAGGATTATAACATGCAAAATAAAGAAGGAGATAATTTATTAGGGTGCATTATTCTTTGCAAGGCCAGTAATGATTTTAGAAACGGCTGGTCCCTTTTCTTAAAATATTATGATGACTTGGGAACAGCTCCTGAAACTTTAAGACCTGTAAAAGAATTGCCAAGAGACATTTATCCAAAGGAGTAATAATATATCATAGCCATTAGCATTTATTATTTAATAATGTGTGGGTTTTATGGCTACAGTATATCCAAATAGGTGATATACATAAGTCTAAGAAGATTAAGAAATGACAATCTAATGGTAAAATAAAAAAAAAAAAACAACAGAGATTTTACAAAGTACTTCACTCATTATGAATATGAACAAGTTAAAAAAAAATCTTCTACAAGCAGAGAAAAGCTACAGAATTTATGCTTGTAATGTCCAGGCTTGTTTCTGATTTAAGTAACAATCAAATTTTGTTTGTAAAACTGACAAAGTTAAAGAAAAAAAAATAAAAACAACACAAAAAAAAATCCCTCCATCACATTACATCTCATATATCTGTTTGCAATTACAGAATAAATGCGTACAAATGAGAAGATGAAGATTCCTGTAAATATGGCAATTCTTGCAATTTTTTGTGAAGCTAAATGATTTTAACACAGTATTAATTATATATACTATCAGAGACATATTATAATGCAAACACTAAAGAAGTACATATTTTAATTAATCTGTTTTTGACATATCTGTTCCCCCTTTTTTTTTAGTGAGAGATCATTTCATTGAGTGAAATAGTACACACTTAATTTTAATGATATCCAAAACAAAGACTTTTTTAAAAAGTCTTTGTAACAAATATATAATTATATGAAATTTAACAAAGTTCTTATTATATTTCAACATGAAAACCACATAAGTTGACTTTCAATACTTTTGAAATGAGACATAATAAATGCCTAGTAATGCTTATGATAAATAGTCTATTCCATATAATAAGTATGTGGTGCTTTGTTTTTTTTAAATCAACATTGCCAGTGGTTTTTACATATTTAAAATCACAACAAAAATATCAAGAGTAACACATATTTGCAGTTTTCCAGTGGGAAATACTGCACATAAATGGAATAGAAGCAACTTGTTAGATTTTTTCTTCTACATGTTTTCCTCTTTATAGACTTTTCTCTGACAACCATCACCATGGTACCCTAATACCTCACAGTCATTAATATATGTTTTTTCACTAAAAAAAAAAAAAAACAACAACAACAAAAACCCAAAAAATGATGATTTTTTTTTCTTTCTTTATTTTTTTGTTAGTAAGTCTAAATCACATGCAGGCTTTATCTAGTTTTGGAAGGAGTGGGACCTTTACAGTTCCCAGTTTAGCTCTATGAGTAGGTCACATCACAAATCCATGTCAGAATTAGACTCCTTGCTCATCTGTATGGAAATAGATTGTTTTAGCTGTAGCTAAAGAGACTCAAAAGACTATGTGCAAGATATCTAATATCATTGTGAAGAGAACTTGTGTCTCTTAAATAACCTCTGAGCTGTTGTCTAGAACTATGCAGAGGCATGAGCTCAAATACTGATCAATTATTTTTTTTGTGCTATTACGTACTACTGCTACTGCTTGGCACCTAGATGATCCTCTGTTATGGTAGTTCTTTTACTCAGTAGTTTAAACATAAATCTGGAAGATTAGAGTCTACAGTGTCTCATGCTTGCTTGTTCTCATAGCATTGATGTGTTGAGAAGACAATGAGATGTATCTAGACAGTACTTACAATGTTTAACAAAGCAATAATTAAACACCTAGTCAGAACGAAATTTACAAGAAGAAATAAAATTCTTATCAGTAGTTTCACCTCACTCTTTTCAGGAACTTAATTTATAAGTCTGTGTCCTGGTTCTGACTAGAATAGAGTTAATTTTCACCTAACCTGGAATAGAAACTGGAGCAGAGGTGAAAGCCATACAGCTGGCTTTAAGCATTGCTGAATGGGAAAAATGGCCTGTGCTCTATCTCTACACTGACTCATGGATGGTGGTGGGGGTGGTTAAAGCAATGGAAGCAGAGCAACTGGCAGTGCAGAGGCAAACCCATCTGGGCTGCTGCAGTATGGCAAGATATTGCTGCAGAGTTAGAGAAGTTGGTTGTAAAAGTACATCATGTAAGTGCTCATGTACCCAAGAATCGGGCCACTGAAGAACATTGAAACAACCAAGCAGGTGGATCAAGCTGCTAAAATTGAAGTGGCTCAGGTGGATCTAGACTGGCAGCATAAGACTGAATTATTTATAGCTCAATGGGAAATGTAGACATATTGTACCCAAAAAGGGCAAAGGCTAATAATGATCCAATGAACAAAAAGGGTTGTATGCAAACCACAGTTTGACTCATTACTTTTAACTTCATAATTAATTTATCTTATTTTGCAGTATCTTGAATTTTCTTTCTGTTTTGTCTTTTGATCTTTTTCTACAATTTAACCATTCTCCAGCAGTCCAGTTATGTAATGACAGTGAATTGTAGGCATGAGAAATGAAAGTCCTTAGTGATCACAGTTTATATGACAGTAAAAAAAAATAACTGTGACTTTTACACATTTTGTCTTTTTTTAGCAGAGTGGGCTAGTTCCCAGGAGGTTATCTATAGAGATGGTAAATATTAGTATTTAGCATTCTGTCCGTTTTCTAATTTCTGTGTTTACATGTGCTTTTGTTATATTTTACATTTAGTTGTATGTGGCCATGTTTTGTTTATATTTTGGATCTATAATGTTTCTAAACTCCACCACAGAACTGGCTGTATATACCATGAAGAATTTCATCAACTGATACTGATCTAGCTGAAGATGTCCCTGCTCATTGCAGAGGATTGCACTAGATGACCTGTAAAGGTCCCTTCCAATCCAAACTATTCTATGACAATATTATAAATACAGCTTCACTTATTTTGCATTAAATTAAAAGAAGAAAAATCGGTGATTTCATCTGAGTACTTATTTTTTATAGCTTGATGGCGTAATTATAAATGATTTTCTTACTACACTCAAACTTCAGAAAAAAAAAAAAGATTGTCAAGTTATTCAAATAAGCACTGGAATAATTATTCACAGAGGGTATAAAAAAACCCCCAAAGCATAAAATCTATATATGCACAGGTTTTATATATATACACTGTCCATGCTGTGGATGGACAGGGAGGATATGTTTAGAAATATTTTTTGTTTGCTAGATTTTTCTACTAGTTTGTTTGTCAACGAAAATATTCCTGTTGACTAGGAAAACATTAGTAAGTAAGCAGATGGTCACTTTGATTACTAAACAGTAAGAAGTGTTAAAGAGACTAGAGCTCTATGTGATGGCACATAATTTCTCCTCGTTGAACAAACAGTAGTAAATAATACAGTTAACTGTTTGGCATATTTATGAATAGTATTGGCTTGGGAATCAAGAAGCTTTTTAACTTCTGAGTATTTTTTTTTAATTCACTTAGAATTTATTTTTAAGTGCTCAACAAGATATTATGATAAGAAAAATATGTTCTGAGTTTTTAATTAGATCTTAATGATTGCATGAAACATACTCAACTGTTTGCAGTATAATAAAACTTACTGAAATTACAGTGTTTCTTCCTCCTTACATACTTCTATAGGTTAAGAGAGATTTAATGAGAACTATTGGATAAAAAAAAACCTTTCAAAATGAATGTCAGAAACAAAAGTTCGAATGTTCCCAAATTTTAGTCAGAGGTGCTAAGTAAAAGAACAACTATTCACCTTCTTCTCTTTGAACAATGCAAACGTATATACAAAATTGAACGTCTACTTGAATGGAAGAAATTATTCTCCTGTATACATATGGACCAAATTAAATGCATGGAGCACTATATATCAGAGTTTTTGAATTTACTGACAGACACATGGCACATGCCTACTACAAACTTCCCAGCTTGCACATGGACAAAGACAATACCTTTTGAATTATAGTCCCATCTTTTGTGTCCTAGAAGAAAATGCAGACAACAATGCTTTAAACAGCAGCCTGTCATTGTACTCTTTTGGTATTTTAGCTGGAATACCTTAGCAAATGTCTGCATCTGCGGTATTGTTTATTTAAATGCAAATTGAAAAAAAAATTTCTTTATAATTGAGAGAATTGCAGCTAGTTAGTGTAAAAAATCTAGATCTTCATATGGCAAACAACAGGTTGATAGACATTACAGGACATACAGGTTTGTTCTTCCTTGTGGAGTATGACCTTTAAATTTTCTCTCCACCGTTGCTTTTATCAGAAGAAAAGTAAAGAAAACAAAACACTTAATCAAACTGAAACAGTTTATCAGAACAGTAAATCAAAATTTACAAATTTTGAAATTAAGAATTAGCTGTGGTGTTGAACTAGTATTTTAAATCAAATGACTCAGTCTTTCTTCTTGGAATAACTATAGACCGGAGGGAGTGGGGTGGGGGGCGCTCTGTGGTCTGTTTGTTTCTGGTTGCTTTTTTTTGTTTTTTTTTTTTTCTTTTGCTGTTTTTTTTTTTTTTTTTTTTTTTTTCCAAATAAAACATACTTAGAAATTACAGTTTCAGCTACTTGGCAAATTTCGTATGTTTACTCATGATTAAGGTGATGGCAGTAGAACTGTTCCTGGCACTAAAGAAAGAAAAAAATCTAAATTTTCGTATCCAAACATAATTCAGATTTTATAAATAGATTATTATGTTGAAAACAATTTAGAAACAAATGTCAGGTTTTGGCATAAAAATAAGAATATATATGGCAACTTTTAAAATGAGAATTGAGACCACAATTCTCAAATAATTGCTTAATCACTTTTTAAGATTTTCAGTTGAAAAGTACTGTCAAAATTCCTTGCAAAATGTTATTATTGATGAAATTTCAGAATAAAAACCATGTTAAAAAGATTTCTTCATCATCCTTTTTTCATTATTCTTGTCTCCACTAACTCACAAAATGGGTTTCATCACATCTACTGTATAGAACTGCATACAGAGTTAATTGTTCAGACGATCCTCTGTAGCGCCTCTTTGAGCTTAGATGACAGCACTGTTCTACCCCTGATGTAGTCTATATCACATTTACCATCCTTTCACTCTGTGAGACACATAAATAATCTTGTCCTGGCAACAGATCCATGCTTATGCATGTTATGAAAGGCCATACTCATGGTAGACATAAGCATGGAACTAAGCAGAGTTCAAAACTGGAAAGCCTGGAGACTCGAGAAAGACTCAACTAGAAAGCCTAGAGACTCAGGACAGTAAGCCCTCTCATGATTCAGGAGTCTACCTTTTCTTTTTTTTTTTTTCTTTTATCCTTTTTCTTTTTTTTTATTCTTATATACACTTTTCTAATAGTCTATCATTTCCATCAGTTGAAGAGCTTTGAAGGTTAGTATGTCTTATGTCAAGGTCCTGTTATGCTTCCTGGACTCTATTGTTAACTTATTCAGAGGCTTTCTATAAACATTTCTCCAGTAACTAGAGGGTCCAAAGGCATAAGATTAGATTTTAACTCCAGATTAAAAAAAGTAGTCAAGTTTGGTCTTAAGATAAAAGTTCACATCTGTAGTCAAAATTTAGGGGTGGGGTTTTTTTCTGTGTCTAAACTCAAAATGGAAGGCCTTTTTTTTTTTCCCCCCTTCTGAGAATAGCTAATACAGATAGCAAACTGCTGAGTCACAATGTTGTGTTTTTTCACTCAGGAATACTGCCCTACACTAAAAATAAAGCTGCCAATAATTTATGTAAGATCTTATCAGTAGTTTTTTTTTCTAGATGTTTCCCTTACAGAGAGCAAGAGAAGGCTTTTGTACTAAAATGAGGATTCTAGCCTGTCAGTACATAGTTGTTTAGAGCATTGTCCAGTTGTTAGAGCAAAGTCTCAAACCCTACTACAAGCTAGGCAGAGAGCCAACTATTCTTACTGTTTCCATGCTTTTATATCCATAATTCCTCTAACAACCACCAGATGTCCCTTATCTTTTTTCCCACCACCAGGTGTCTTCAATTTTGCATCTCTTAGAAAGTCCCTTATTTTTCAGTCCTAGGGCTTCTGATGTTCATCGCCCCCAACACTAGCCCAGCAGAATCATAAATTGATTCAGTTAACCAGTACCATACCTATTTTCAGTAGAGTTTCTGGAGTAAGAAAGCCCAGGAATTCAGATAGACAACTGTTTCATGGAGACAAGACTTGTCAAAGACTGCTGTCAAAACAACTTCTGTCGTCCACGTTGAACTGCCTCCAACTGTGTGAAGAAGCTAAGACTGGCAAGCTTGCTCTCGTATAAATTTGAAGAGCAGATAGGTTTATTATATACTATTTTGTATAAAATTGTCTGTGATGAAATTGAAAAATCTGAGTATAAGTAAACTTTTATAAACACCTGCCCAGTGTGATATACGTATTCTGAAACCTCTGTTTTATATAGGGTATCAGACAGTGATGAGGTATAGATTACGTATAAGAGCAGTGCAAAAATAAAGAATTGGGGTAATAACTGGTTAGAAAAAAACTGGTAGATCCAGACACTTGCCAGGAAGAGTCTGGCAATTGTCTGAGCTACAGACACAGAAGAGTCTTCAGAAAGTGCATTGTGGTGATGCATACTAGTATGTGGGAATGTAGCTGTTTAAGGTAGATTCACATCATAAAAAAAGAAAAAAACTTTGGTCCCCCTGGCTGCCTCTTGCAGAAGGGAAATAGTGTCGTCTAGGCTTTGGTCATTTTTAGATGACTTGGAATTCATCCATCCAGACTAGAAATCTGGGATTGAAATACATTTGATATGGGCAAAGACATCTATGTGTATTGTCCTGGTTCTGTGATCACTGCTTTGGACGGGCTGTATTAGTCATGGGGACATTGAGTGGTGAGAAATCACACATTGTTCATTTTGCATATATTAATATCCTTATATTCTGTTATTATTACAGTTTTTTTTTGCTATCCTAATAAACTGTCTTGATCTCAACCCACAAGTTTTCCGTTCTTCCTAAATCTCTCCTTTATTCTGCTGGGGAGGGGAAGGATGAGCAAGAAACTGTGTGGACTAGGGCTTAATCACCACAGTCTTTTTTTCGGTCCTGTGAGCAACCCCCACTTATATACTGAACATGACATTTGTGGCATGGAATACTCTCTTTGGCCAATTTGTGTCAATTATTCTGTCTGTCTTTCTCCCAGCTTACTGCATCTGCACATTAGTGAGACTTGGAAAGGCGGACAGTGTCCTTGGTCTCATTAACAACTGGTATCATCAGTGTTTATCAAAATTCTTCACATACAAAATCCAAAACACATAGGCTACTGAGAGGAAAATTAACTCCATCTCTGCCAAACCCAGGACATGTATACATATTATTTCTATTCTCTCTCAAAAAAAAAAAAAAGGCATCTGCAAGTGGTTACTTTAATTTAACTTTGCACATGGCATGCCTGATGGTTTACAGTCAGTGTAAAAAAAAAAATGCCACTAGGGAGCATGAAAAGGATAGAAACTCTTGTGTTTTAGTAGTTGAGAAGTCAATGAGAACTCACTCTGTTCACTTAGGAATTAATTCATAAGTTAATTGATGCAAGAAGCTGCTCATTTCCTAGAGTGTGAGTATGGTGAATCCAAGTCATGAACAAAAACTTTTGGAACAAGCCATGTTTTTGGAAATCTGGAAAGTTAATGATAACTGCGAAATATTAAAATAATGTTTTAAGTGTAGATGCCCAGATGTTAGTAGAAGGGGGCTGCAGGAGGGGCCTATCTCTTTGCATAATCTCACTCTCTATCCTGTGTGTATGTGTGCTGCAAGGACTCAGTGACAACTACCGGTGAGACTTCTGTGTGGGTGTGTGTGTGTGTGTGGAATTTGGTGCCAGCTTCCTGAGTCAGACCAGGTGTTTGGGCACCCCTGGTTTGCAATGTCAGCTACTGGAGCCAGTGGGGGGGTCTTTAACCTCCACCCACTAGGGCAGCCACTCTTAAAATACTTTAACAAAATTTAAACTGGTAATAAATTAATTATTATTTTTTCCTGTGGCAGTAACTGGTAAACAATCTCCCTGTTTTTATCTCAACCCACAAGCTTTTTCATCCTGTTCTCTTCTCTGTGCTGTTGAAGAGGGGAAATGGGTAAGGGGTGGGTAAGGGGTGGGTAAGGGGTTGATAAATGGGTGGGGGTGTCTGGCAGTGAGCCAAGCTCAACTCACCACATATAAACAGATTTAATGGAATAAGCAATGAATCTTTGTTGCTTAAGAAATGTTCGTTATAAAGGAAACATTTTACTATTAAAAACATGGAAGTAAAAAATAGGATAGAAAGTTTCATATGTTCAGGAGCAATAAACTGAAGTGAAAAATGTCAGAATTGTGTAGACTATATGGTTAAGATCACGGTTTGTTAAGAACAACTAATGTGTGTGAAAATGCTAGGTTTTTTTCCTTCCTTTGTTACTTAAAGACTATTATAGAAGTGGGATTCCTAATATGAGATATTTTACAAAAAAAAAAGGCTATTTTAATCTTTGTCACAATGAATTTTCAAGCTTCATAAAATATTATTATGTGTTATTTTTCCTATTTCTCTTTTAAAATTAAATTTGTTTTCCAGAAATAAAGCGGAATGTACATCTGTACTCTGAGATGGGGTTTTTACTGTGCACTATTGTATCAGATGCATCCAGAAATATTACCTCAATAGAGAAAGCATGAAACTTTTTTTAGAGCAGATAACAGTGGCATGACAATTTTAAACAGTTAAAAAATAATGTTAAATATGGTTATTAAAGGAAATTACCTTGCAAGTCTCTTAAAAATACAGTTCTACTATTTGTATTACTGCCATTCTGGGTACATTCTCCATGAGTTAGTTACATTAGATCACTGACATACACAGGAACACAGATGTAAGAGCTCAGCTTCTTCAGTTTTAAAAGAAGTAAAAATTTACAAAGTAGAACTAAAGTATCCTTTACATAATTTATAGGCCAGTGGAGAAAGACAGACATCAGCTAAGACAGGCTAAGTACAGTGCAAAGACAGTAAAACCATATATGTTCATTTTTCTACCAATTCTTTCAGAAAACAGTTTAACAAATGGTACCTCAAACATCTTAATAAAGGAAATTCTAATGATTGGGGAAAGTGATCAGAAGATCTTGCAGTACAGCAGAAAATGGAATACAATTATTCTAAACTTCTTCCACTGAACTGTCCTTTGGATGAGTCTGTAAAGTGTGTTTGTGATAAGAATAGACTTCAGAGACAGAACTTTAAATGATGAAAAATGAAGGAAAGAGTCATAACACTTAAGAGCAATGAAGTCCATTTGTGTGCAGAAACACTGCATGTAGAGTACTGAAGTCACCTTGTATTGGAGATGTCTCATTTACCTTGAGAAAGAGCATCATTTGCTGGTGGTTTTATTTTTTTTTTTTTTTCAGGAAGAGAGAGAGATAAAGGAGAGGTGGAATAAAAACATAATCAGTAAACAAAGATAAATATATTTCACAATAGTGATTCTTACAGTCCGTATGAAGAAGAAAACTCATATGCCATTCATAACTCAGGAACTCAGTCTTTCATATCTTTCATATCTGTCTTTGTCTTTTCAGCTAAAAAAAAAAAAAAAGAAAAAGAAAAAAAAAAGCTGGTTCTAAGGAAATATTTTCCTTTTATTAAAAGCCATAAGTTTTTTATTTCATATATACTGTGTGTTTGTGTGTGTGTATACACACACACACGTATATATATATATGTATATTTTCTTTCCATCGGGGGCTAAGAGAGTAGCATGACAGGACTGCTGGCATGTGATGTTTATGTTTTCAGGGGAAATAAGAACCCTGAGTTTCATGTCATACTTATTTTATTGCTGTTGAGTGGGTTCTACAATCTGTGTATTGGCAGCAAATGAACATGGGGGCATTCCTGAACATATAGCAGATAAATGCTGCTATATTTTATTTAAAATGTTATATTCTGACTACCTTAACCTCATGAATGTAATGAACACAACAGATGCATGCATGACTTAACGTTTTGAGGAGTGAGATTTTTCTGCTTTCCTCTGTGTTCTGGTTTTGTTAGTGAGGGGGGGCCTAAGGTGGTAGCTTCTGTAGGAAACTGCTAGAAGTCGCTCCCCTTTGTTCAGTGGACTCGGCCGGGCCTAGGGTGGACCTGCTGCTGGACAAGGCCAAGCCGATTGGTAGCAGAATGTCTCGTGATAACACCTCTGCGATAACGTATTTAAGTAGGGGAAAACAGGAAAAAGAGGAGGAGAAGATGTGAAGCAGCTGAGCGGGGGGCAGAGAGCGGGAGGCGCAAGCCTCATGGGCCTTGCAGGCCTCACCCTCTGGCCTCCCGCCGGGCAGCCGACTGGGCCCAACTCGGCCCGGCCCGGCTGCAAGAAGTGGAGAGAAGATGAGAAGTGAATAAGATGTAAAAAGGATCCTGAGAGGCGTCTGCCAGCCTGTTGTGAGGAACGGCTGCAGACGCCAAGGTCAGTGAAGAAGGAGGGGGAGGAGTAATGCGGCTCCTGGCCAAGATTCCCCTGCAGCATGTGGTGACGACCATGGTGGAGCAGGTTGTCCCCCTGCAGCCCATGGAGGTCCACGGAGGGGCAGAGATCCACCTGCAGCCCATGGAGGAGCCCACGCCAGAGCAGGTGGAGGCCTGAAGGAGGCTGTGGCCCGTGGAGGGCCCGCTGGGACAGCTGTTCTAGAGGGACTGCACCCCGTGGAAGAGATGACCCACGCCGGAGCAGTTTCAGGAAGGACTGTGGCCCGTGGGAGGGACCCCACGCTGGAGCAGAGGAGGAATGCGAGGAGTTCTTCCCCTGACGATGATACAGCGGCGTAAAACAACGCGTGATGAACTGACCGCGACCCCCATTCCCTTCCCCGCCCCGTGCCACTCGGGAGGGGAAGGTAGTAGAGATAATGTTAAGCCCGGGAAGAGGGAGGGGTGGGGGGAGGTTATCTTGTTCCCTGTCTCATTCTCCTGCTAATTTTAGAAATAAATGAATAGTTTTCCCCAAGTCGAGTCTGTTTTGCCCGTGACGGTAACTTTAAGGATTTCTCCCCGTCCTTATCTCAAACCTTGAGCTGTTTTTTCTTATATCATCTCCTCCTATTCTCTCGGAGGGTGGGGGGAGCGAGAGACAGACTGCGTAGTCTGGTCCTGATCAGGGCTGAACTACGACACCCTGGGACTAGATTTTTGTCTAATTCGGACTTGCTTCATCATCATGAAATTTGTTGCCAGATGAGTATTCGGACGAAAGCAAATTTCTATACCTTTTCTAATGTTCTAGAGAATATGTAATAAAAGTATCATGATTTTTTTGCGTATTTACAGAAGAAAGTAAAGAAGGAAAATGTTTTAAAAACACTGCTTTTACTGTAATACCTGTTGCATAAATCATAAAAGCAATTATTAAAGCTACAGTATTTTTTTCCCTTATTACTTGTAAAAGCATATTGCAGAAGGCAACTAGGAAAATGCTTAAATGAAAATGAAATCAGCAGGGAGACTATTGCTGTTCTATTAAAAAAAAAAAAAACAAAACCAAAACCAAACAAACCCAAGAAAATCCAATCCTTGTGCTTGCCTTGAGCATAACCAATTTGGCAAACAGAATCGTTTTCACTTCTGTACAATATTTGTTTAATGCTTTTTACTAATGATTGTGTATTTATGAAAAGACAATATATCATTCAAGAATAAACTGAAGCAAGCTTTGGCAATACATCGAGTCTACATACTATTTATTAATCTCTTGAATAAATGTTTTTTCATTTTAATACTAGGAATTAATTAATTGCATTCTCTGCCACCTATAGAGAAGAGATACACTTTATAGAAAATTCTCTCACAGATAAATGAATATGCATCTCTAATTTTGTCCTTGGGAAAGATTTCTGGCTGCAGTCCTTCTAGCTAGGGGAACATTTAGTTTTCTGTCTAAGAAGAATATCACACTTCTTTCTTTCCAGTCTGTGGCACTTGAATGTTATACCCTTCACAAAAACAAGGGATGCAAAGCAGTTACAACTGTTTGTGAAGCCAGTAGCAGGCAATATCTCTCATCCTTGCAAGTTGCAAATACTAATATATTATGAATTATAGTTCATAACAGACAAAATTGCACTTCTGTATCTTGAGACCAGAGCTGTTTTATTATTGCTGCTGTTCATTCAGGATGGTCTAAACCAAGTTTTACTCTGATGAATTCCACAGGCCAAGTTTTCAACAGCTTTCAGCCTACTGGGCATATGGTGGCACTGCATTGCTTAATACAAATAATATCTTTCATTCTCTGCAGCAACCTGGGGACAGTATATGTGTAGAAACAACACTTGAAGTGGAATATCTTTTAGACAAAAAAGGTCATATCAATGTTGATGATGTTTGAGTTTGAGAGTTCTACAGCTCTCCTCAAGTGCAAAATTTTCAGGAATCTAATTGGCATAAACAGAGAATTTTATTACTTTTCCTGCATAGAATTTTTTACTACTTACCAATTTAATGTATATCTTCATCTTATTTAATTTAACATCAATGAAACAAAATGTCTGTAACCTTGTTAGGAAAATACTATTCCTTTTCTTCATGCTGTTTGTATGGAAACCTTGTTCAAAATCAATAATTTGAAGACTTCATTTTTAAAGTAGAATTAACCCTTTATTTTGCAATATATCACGATCTATTTGACTATTGTAAATTTCAAGAGTGCTGTTTACCACTCCAAGAAAACCCTGCCATCATAGCTTCCTTTGCATATTAACAACAGTGACTTGCTATTTTTATTGGCAACTGTTGCATCAATTCAGATAAACTGATTCCAAAATAAACTGCATAACTTAATGAAATGGATTCTGGAAAAAATGGCACAGTAATTCATTAAGTGCATTCTAGACTATGATGTTGTAAATAATTTTAACCAACTGCTCACATAGTAGCCATCTATCTCTCTGGACCTAAAATGAAGATATTGGTAAATTTAAAAACAAAACACAACAACAACAAAAAAAAGAACTTTGTGTTCAGTATTCCTGTAATGACTAAAACTTTCTGTCTTAATCTTTCATCAGTTGTGCATTTCAAAATGCATTATTATCATTTGGTGCCTTATGCATAATAAAACCAAAAATTGATAAAAATAATGAGCAATATTTTTGATCTTTGTATTTGTTTAGAATGTATACTCCTTTTTACCCTATAAGATACTGGTTGAAGTCCAGTCCACGTGTTAGTAACTGAAACTAATTATCTCTCAATGATTAATGAGGAATGATTTGGTAGTCTCGGTCCATTTCCAAGAACAAATCATAAAACTCAACATCAAAACTATTGTTAATTCATTATATCAGCAGAGTAACCAAGGTTTAAATGTTCTTGAATTAACCATTATTTTAAGCTCTGACATAATACTGTCAGTTTATGACCAAGACATTTCTGTAATCGGAGTTTGCATCAACTCTGCTATTCAGTGGCTGGATTTACCTACTCCAGACTAACATGTTTCTTAACGATTCACTTCACATTTCATTTATTTTACATTCTGGACAATAGCTGGCAGATTTATTTTTGAAGTGCTGAAAAAAAATGCTGTAACAAAGGAACGTATGAGATATGTTGCCTACAAAGAAGCCTGTGCTACAAAATTGTGACCAGTATCTCGCTATTTCTTTATATGTGTCATTATATAAGCCCTTATGTAGCACGTGGACTCCAGGTGGAGAATAACTACTGGTTGAAGAAATGGATAAAATTGAGATGAATTATCCATTCTCTGCAGTTGTCTCATGCAAATTATTCATGGTTCTTTCTACACCTCTCTTTTCTACAGCAGAAAAGACTGAAAAGAGTTATATCTTCTGAAATTTTGCAAAGCTCTGTTAAACATAGACCAAATGAGTCTTCCAGGAGAATTAAATTGGTAAAGAAACAAAATACTTGGTCTTCTGGGTAGAATTATATTTATCACAGACATTTGGAGACATTGTTGAGATATTGAGAGTTCTTGTCCCACCACCCAAGCTGTAGAAGGTGCAAGCAGGGACTGCGAGAATGAAGAACTGCCCATTGTATTCGAAGAGCAGGTTCGGGATCATCTGAGGAACCTGAAGGTGCACAAGTCCATGGGATCTGATGAGATCCATCTGCGGGTCCTGAGGGAACTGGCGGATGAAGTTGCCAAGACACTGGCCATCGTATTTGAGAAATCGTGGCAGTCTGGTGAGGTCCCCAATGACTGGAAGAGAGGGAACATAACCCCAATTTTTAAAAAGGGGAATAAGGAAGACCCGGGTAACTACAGGGCGGTCAGCCTCACCTCTGTGCCTGGCAAGATCATGGAGCAGATTCTCCTGGAAACCATGGAGAGCAAGGATGTGGTTGGTGACAGCCAACATGGCTTCACAAAGGGCCAATTTGGTGGCCTTCTATGATGGGGTGACAGCATCAGTGTACAAGGGATGAGCAACAGATATCATCTACCTGGACTTGTGCAAAGCTTTTGACACTGTCCTGCATGACATCCTTCTCTCTAAACTAGAGAGACATGGGTTTGATGGACAGACCACTCGGTGGATAAGGAGTTGGCTGGATGGCCGGTGGTTAACGGCTCAATGTCCATGTGGAGACCGGTCACGAGTGGTGTCCCTCAGGAGTCCATGTTGGGCCCAGCCCTGTTCAACATCTTTGTCAGAGACATGGACAGTGGGATAGAGTGCACCCTCAGCAAGTTCGCCAACGACACCAAGTTGTGTGGTGCCGTCGACACGCTGGAAGGGAGGGATGCCATCCAGAGGGACCTTGACAGGCTGGAGAGGTGGGCCCGTGCCAACCTCATGAACTTCAACCAGGCCAAGTGCAAGGTCCTCCACCTGGGTCATGGCAATCCCAGGCACAAATACAGGCTGGGTGGGCAATGGATTGAGACCAGCCCTGAGGAGAAGGACTTGGGAGTGCTGGTGGATGAGAACCTCAACATGAGCAGGCAATGCGCCCTTGCGGCCCAGAAGGCCAACCGCATCCTGGGCTGCATCAAGAGGAGCGTGGACAGCAGGTCGAGGGAGGTGATTCTCCACCTCTACTCTGCCCTGGTGAGACCCCACCTGGAGTACTGTGTCCAGTTCTGGAGCCCCCAGCACAAGAAGGACATGGACCAGTTGGAGAAGGTCCAGAGGAGGGCCACAAAGATGATCAGAGGGCTGGAGCACCTCTCTTATGAGGACAGGCGGAGAGAGTTGGGGCTGTTCAGCCTGGAGAAGAGGAGGCTCCGGGGAGACCTGATAGCGGTCTTCCAGTACCTCAAGGGGGCCTATAAGAAAGATGGGGAAAGGCTGTTTAGTAGGGCCTGTTGCGATAGGACAAAGAGTAATGGTTTTAAAATAGAGCGGGGTAGATACTAGGAAAAAAATTTTTACGATGCGGGTTATAGAACACTGGAACAGGTTGCCCAGAAAGGTGGTGGATGCCCCATCCCTGGAATCGTTCAAGGCTAGGCTGGATGAGGCTCTGAGCAACGTGATCTAGTCAGGGATGTCCCTGCTCCTTGCAGGGGGGTTGGACTAGATGACCTTTGAAGGTCCCTTCCAACCCTAACCATTCTATGATTCTATGATTCCATGATATTCATGAAGGTGGAGAGAGAAGGTAAATGTTAATGTAAATAAATTTGGTATAGTTAACTGTTCCATAAATATTCATATTCATAGGTCTAAACAATCTAACAGATTAGGCTGTATGGATATGTTACTCTTGGATGCAAATCATGACATGAAAAAAGATAACACTCTTTGATTTTTTTTTTAGTCTGAATTTCTAGACGGAATTTCATATTTGCTACATAGGTTACAAAAGCATCAGTGAATGGGGAAAAAATAACACACAAAAAAATAACAACCCTAAAACAGATAAACCCCCAAACTTCTGTAATTTGCCCATCCAGCAGAGGCTTTTATGCCTCACCATTGTTAGCTTGCAAGAAGATTTAAAAAAGCGCTCTACTGACAACCTGTATAATGATGACTCTAAGGATATGCGAGGAATTTGTTCCACATTTACGCATCAGGGTTTGTTAATTTTGCTGTCATCCACAGGGACTATTCTCTTTCAGCTACTATTTGAAAAAAAAAGGTATCAGAGACAAGGAGTCTGATTCTCATTTCTCATTTTGTAGAGTAACTTAATAGCAAGTCTCCTAATATTAATAGACTTACAGCACTGAGAAGAAGAAATTTGGTGCACATTTTCAGTTTAGAATATAAAAATAGTGTGTCTTTTCCCTTTCAGTAAGTTTGTTGCAACTCAGCAATTCCAGTAGTTTGTATGTAAAGTGTCAAAGGGGATGCACAACAGCATAAGAATAGCAGCATTACAATTGAATGAAGTTTCCTGCTACATCATCCATGACACATTATTTACCAGAGATAGATTTGATGGTTTTGGAGAAGCTTTTTCTGTTTTGTTCTATTTCCAATAAGGTACAAAATTTGTTGTCTCAGAGTGGAGTGGAAGAGGAAATTGAAAGAAAACTATGAAGTTTAAAAGCCATTCTGAGAGGCAGAAAAGTCAAAGGGAGTGAGTTCATTTATCACCACTGTGTAAATGGTAAAAGTCATAGACTCATAGAATAGAAAGGGTTAGAAGGGAGCTTGGAGATCATCTAGTTTCAACTCCCCTCCCTCCCCCCGCCGCACCGTCACGGGCAGGGACATCTTCCACTAAACCAGGATACTCAAATCCCCATCCAACCTGGCCTTGGATATTTCAAGGCATGAAGGATCAGCAACTTCTCTGGAGAGCCTGTTCCAGTGCCTCACCACCCTGACAGTAAAGGCCTTAAGAAATTTTGGAGAAAATTATCCTTGTAAGATAGCTTTACAGAAAAACAACATATGCATATAGTTTATTGATTTTGAGCTGTTTTGTCTCCTTCTGTTCAAATGCTTTTTGAAATTAAATTTAACTTAAGACATAATGAAAGAATGGTTATTGGCTACTTCATATATCCAAGTAATTTCTCTAGAGTAGGTAGAACTTCATTACAAAAATCTTTAAAAAAAAAGTCAGTTGTATCATGATTAAATCACAGGTTTTTGGTCACTGTTTCTGTCGTAGTTCAGCCCTGATCGGGACCAGACTACGCAGTCTCTCTCTCGCTCCCCCCACCCTCCGAGAGAATAGAGGGAGATGATATAAGAAAAACGGCTCAAGGTTTGAGATAAGGACAGGGAGAAATCCTTAAAGTTACCATCACGGGCAAAACAGACTCGACTTGGGGAAAACTATACTATTCATTTATTTCTAAAATTAGCAGGAGAATGAGACAGGGAACAAGATAACCTCCCCCCACCCCTCCCTCTTCCCGGGCTTAACATTATCTCTGCTACCTTCCCCTCCCGAGTGGCACGGCGGGGGGGAAGAGGGAATGGGGGTCGCAGTCAGTTCATCACGCGTTGTTTTACGCCGCTGTATCATCGTTGGGGGAAGAACTCCTCGCATTCCTCCTCTGCTCCAGCGTGGGGTCCCTCCCACGGGCCACAGTCCTTCGTGAAAATGCTCCGGCGTGGGTCATCTCTTCCACGGCGTGCAGTCCCTCCAGAACAGCTGTCCCAGCGGGCCCTCCACGGGCCACAGCCTCCTTCAGGCCTCCACCTGCTCCGGCGTGGGGTCCTCCATGGGCTGCAGGGATCTCTGCCCCCTCCGTGGACCTCCATGGGCTGCAGGGGGACAACCCGCTCCACCATGGTCTTCACCACGAGTTGCAGAGGAATCTTGGCCAGGAGCCATATTACTCCTCCCCCTCCTTCTTCACTGACCTTGGCGTCTGCAGCCGTTCCTCACAACAGGCTGGCAGACGCCTCTCAGGATCCTTTTTACATCTTATTCACTTCTCATCTTCTCTCCACTTCTTGCAGCCGGGCCGGGCCGAGTTGGGCCCAGTCGGCTGCCCGGCGGGAGGCCAGAGGGTGAGGCCTGCAAGGCCCATGAGGCTCGCACCTCCCCCTCTCTGCCCCCCGCTCAGCTGCTTCACATCTTCTCCTCCTTTTTTTCTTGTTTTCCCCTACTTAAATACCTTATCGCAGAGGTGTTATCACGGGACATTCTGCTACCAATTGGCTTGGCCCTGGCCAGCAGCGGGTCTGCCCTAGGCCCGGCCGAGTCCACTGAACAAAGGGGAGCGACTTCTAGCAGTTTCCTACAGAAGCTACCACCTTAGGCCCCCCCTCACTAACAAAACCGGAACAGTTTCTATAACTAAAACCCAGAAATTCTGAATAGATATTTATTAGCTTAACATACCACAGAACTTAAGAAAGGTCAGTAATTAAATTAACCCAGATGATTAGATATGATTCAGTTAATATATATAGCTCCTGTTTCCCTTATCAGGATATTTGTGTTCCATTTTTAACTAGCAGGGAAGTACTTAAACAAGAGAAGATAGCTTTCACATTTCTACACTATATCTACCTGTTCTTGGGTTTGATTAATCTACAAATTCCTACTAAAACAGAAACCCAGAAAGAAAGACACCGTATTCACTAAGGAAGACAACTGTATGTATTTGGTTTTGTTTATTCATTTTTATTTATTTAGTCAAATTAGTTTTTTTTCTGCATATATTCAAGTGTGATGGGCTAACCTTGTCTGGCTGCCAGGTGCTCACCAAGCCACTCTCTCACTCACCATCCTCAATAGAACAAAGGGAGAAAAATACAATGAAAAAGCTCATGAGTTGAGATAGGCACAGGGAGATTGCTTACCAGTTACTGTCACAGGTGAAACAGACTCAACTTGGGGAAAAAATAATTTAATTTATTGCTAATTAAAAATACAGTAGGACAGTGAGAAACAAGGAAAAAACAATCTTCCCCCCATGCCGCACTTCTTCCCAATCTCAACTCCAGTCCTTCATTCCTGACTCTTCTACCTCCTCCCCCTGTGCAGCTGAAGGGGATGGGGAATGGAGATTGAAGTCAGTTCATAACACTTTGTCTCTGCTGCCCCTTCCTCCTCATGTTATTACCCTGCTCCAGAATGTGAGCCCTTCCATGGGATTCATTAAATTCTCTAACTGAGGTCCTTCCCACAGTTCTCAGTGCTTCAAGAACTGCTCCAGCATGGATTTTTTCCATGGGATGCAGTCCTTCAGGAATGGACTGCTCAAGAGTGGGTCTCCCATGGGTCACAGGTCCTGCCAGAAAACCTGCTCCAGTGTGGGCCCCTCTCCATGGGCCTCAGGTCCTTCCAGAAGCCTGCTCCGGTGTGGGCTTTCCACAGTCTGCAGCTTCCCTCAGGGCACATCCACCTGCTCTGGTGTAGGGTCCTCCACAAGCTGTAGCATGGATCTCTGCTCCACTGTTATCCTCCAGGGGCTGCAGGGCAACAATCTGTGTCACCATGGTCTTCTTCTGGGCTTGAGGGAAATCTCTGCTCCAGCACCTGGAGCGCATCCTCCACATCTTTCTTCACTGACCTTGGTGTCTGCAGGGCTGTTTCACATTTTTCCCTCATTCCTTACTGTCAGGCAGTGTTTTTTACTCTTCCTTAAATACACTTTCCCTGAGGAGCCACCAGTTTGGCTGAGGGGCTCAGCTGTGCCCTGTGATGGGTCCATTGAAGCTGTCTGGAACAGGCTGCATCCAGCATGGGGCAGCCCTGGCCTCTCCTCACAGAGGCTGCCCTGCAGCCCCCCTGCTGCCAGCACCTGGGCACCTGCACCCAATAAAAGAAGTAAGAAACCAGTATGTTTACAAAAGGAAACTAAGCAAGAAACAGAAAACTTTTGAAGGAATCAGAAAACAATTAATCACCACCAAGGTAAGAAATTTAAAACCAGAGCCATTCATGTGAATGGGAACCATGCATATACAAGCTCCTTATAGCCTCTAAGGAGTAACTAGCTGTGATTACATTTTTTAGATGATATGAAGAGAGCCTAAGGGGAGTGAATTGTTAAGAAAACCTTCTTAGGAAAAACATCTAAAGAGACAAAATTTTTGAAAGAGCTGGTAATTTTTGTAGCCTTCAATTTTTCTCACTGGCATCTGATCATAAACTTAAGGTATTGAAACTATACTGGTGCTTTTGCTATTGATCTTCAAAACTGGTTAAAAATGACACTGCAATATTGCTGGAATCATGCGGATTCCAATTTCACCCTGAAAATCTTCAGACAGGCTTTTGATCCCAAAACGAAGTTAATGAACCTTTTGAAAATCCTCTTTCTTGTTTGCACTGATGTTAACTGTGGTTATTTCCTTGTCTAGATAAAAAACTTCTAATGTGACCAAGGGCTGTTCTCTGACACCTGTTCATTCAAGTATGGGTTAAGAAGGAAAATTGGAATGAAATACTTCCAAAATGACAATGATGCACAGCAAAAGAAAAGATCTTAATTTCAGGAAATCTCAGTGAACATAGTGAGAAAGTCTATTGCAAAATAGGTTGTGTTTGAAAGACAATAAGATAAAAATAAAGATCTGATGCTGTTGACAGGAGAAAAGAAAGATCTATACTTTGTGATTTAGGTCTTATTTATATGTGATATTTCAGGACTGAGATGTTACAGGCAGAAAACAAGTCTATTCTTCTCTGCCATGCTACTGATACTCCCACGAGAGTCTTCTCATCATCTATTACATATTCCTGCTGATAAATCAATTAAGAAGTTCTGCTTCGACAGGTCAATATGCGCTAAAATGTAATTAATTTTTAGATCATACCATAGAAATGCACATGTTGGATGAAAATTGAACTAACATTTATAAGGAAATGAGTGGACAGGCATGAAATATATAGGTCCATACACATCATTAGATAAAGGTGTCCTCAGTAGTTACACTATGTCTTTCCTTATATCTGTTTAATAAATTTGTGTCAAAAAAAATGACATAAGAATACTAATAGAGTTATGAGAATAAACAGGATTGAAAGAAATTTGCAGAGATTATCTACTTTATTCCTTTAATTTAATGCAAAGCCAACTATATTTCTGCTATTTAATTTATTTTTTAAGTATTTCCAATAATGGAGTTTCTGGAACATGTCCCCCCTCCCAAATCAATCAAAATTGCTATACAGTTTTTATGAACAGAGAGGTTGTGCTTGCTGGTTTTTCTTTTATGTTTTCTCAAGTTAATTGTCTACATCTCTGTAGTCAACTTATTAGGAAGTGGTAGATAGATATTAGTGTTACCCTGCCTGAAATGGGCACTAACTCTCTGGTACTGAGATGTCTGAGCGTACCAGCACTTTGTTCTCTGGCCCTTCTGCCTGTAAAAATATGTATAGTCAATAAACTCAAGTCTGGTTTATTACCTTAATTTAGACTGTGGAGATCAAAAGCAAGGCTGCCCAGTGGGTAACCCCAGACAGTACCAATCACATAACTTGTCATCCCTTTCCCATTTCTTGACACTCCTTCTAGCTGTCCCAATCCTAATAGCTCCTTTTTTCCTTCTCAGTCTCATTTCAAACATGCAACTCTCACTCAATTATTTTCACCCCTTAGCCTCAATTTTGCTACAACTGTACACAAATTTTCTATTTCTAATACCATTACCAAGGTAATCTCTGACTTTTATGGCATTACTGATCTAGTTATTGAGGTGCTGTTGGCTTCATAAAATTGTATTTTTGTAAAGGTCCCCAGTATCCGCTGCCAGCGATCTGTGATGTTTGCCAGTTCGCACATAACTGCCCCTTAAGCACCTGTGAAATCTGACCATCCTTCATAGTGCAATCATTAACATTTGCCAACAGTTGCACTGTTATCTATTACATAAAAAAAATTTCTCATGTCATGACCAAGAGTTTTTCATATCCTGTTCAGTTAGCTTAACATTGGCCAGGTCCTACTCAGTGGCTTAGTTACTTTCCTAAATCTGTAGCCCTAAGGGTAGTTTTCTTTATTGGACGAGGGATAGGGATGAAGTTGATAATATTGATATTTATCCAAAAAAGAATGCAAAGCTCACAAATTTCCTGACTGTAGCCTGAACATAAGATTTTATAGCTTTACCATAGGATAAAGCATTGCTTATTTCCAATTCAATGAAATATGTGATTTTTGCCTTTGCACATTTAACAATATTAAAACATACCAAATAGCCAGCTTGCATGCCTCCAAAAATACCTTGCTGTGATTCATTAACTACAGCACAGAAAATATTTGCAAATGTCTTCAGCCACACTGTTTTGAATTTGTGAAAACTACCAGGCTATCAACTGCAGCTGTCACATTGGTTATGATAAGTGTGATACTCCCGCAAAGAAAAATTCTTTTTCAGCAAGCAGAACCACAGATGCCCTGTAGTGCACACAGCAAAATCGTTTTTGTTGATTAGTTAGCTCCTATAGTAAACAAAACATTGAGTTCTCATCCAAAACCACAGGCTGTGAAAGTAACTTTACAGTTAAGTTTACAGCTATGTGTTGTTACAATACTTATGCTTCACTGTAAATATTCTCTAATCATCCTATTTTTTTCCAACAATTTTGCCCTAAAATACTATGCATATGGCATATATGTGATTATTCATCAACTAGAAAATACATGCAGAATATATCTATGACTTTATTAAAGTGTTGTTGAAGATCTACTATATTGGTGAAATAATATAAAAATAAATAAAATTAGTATTCTTCCCATGAAAGCAAAACTACTCAATTTTAAATAGAAGTCCCTTAAAGTGCTTTCTTCACATGTATATCTTCAGCAGTACTTAAATAAACTTTGTTTAAAACTTCTTTTATGTTGTTGTTGTTGTTGTTATGGTGGTGGTTAGAAATTAAGTAGGAAGAGAAAGGCTCTATTAAGAGAACTACCTTCCACAACTGCATCTTGGGCAGAAATATACAAATCAGTAGCCAAAGAAGGCAGGTCACTTACACCCCATCAAATTATCACTACTATTATTAGACCAGAGCAGTGTATCACCAGACATCTGTATTTCCTCATCTGTGGTATACCTGTTACCTGAGACAGAAAATGGTCCAATGTTCTATTGATGTATGATTAGAAAAAGTCAAAGGAGTTGCTGAATATAAGTAGATACCTGATTCATTGAGAAACTAAAATCAATATTACAGCAAAACAAAGAAATCCTTTGGAGTTTTCAGGTGTCTTTTTTATATATCAAGTAACGTGGTTTAAAACAAATTTAAATTAGTAATTTATGGATTTATTAACAAAATTTATTAATGTAATTCATCAGCAGACAGTGAACTATACATACAGGATCAATATCACTAGAAAGGCAAATAAATGATGGTACTGATGATAAAACTGGCTAGATGGCCAGGCCCAAAGAGTTGTGGTGAATGGAAAGAACTGAATCTAGTTGACTAGTCACAAGTGGTGTTCCCCAGGGCTCAGTCCTGGCTGAAGCCAGTTCTGTTTAATATCTTGATCAATGATCTGGACAAGGGGATCAAGGGCACCCTCAGTAAGCTTGCAGATGACACCAAGTTGAGTGGACAAGAGTGTTGATCTGCTTGAGAGTAGGAAGGCTCTACAGAGGGATCTTAGCAGGCTGAATGTGAGCCAGTAGTGTACCCAGGTAGCCAAGAAGGCCAATATTATCCTGGTTTATATCAGGAACAGTATGGTCAACAAGACTAGGGGAGTAATTGCGCCCCTCTACTCAGCACTGCTAAGGCTGCACCTCGAATACTGTGTGCAATTTTGGGCCCCTCACAATCATGTCTCCCTCAGTTTGTAATTTTTGCATTTCTTATCTGTCAACAGAGTTTTTGACAAGCCTTTCACAGCATCTGAGCTAAGGTTAGGCAGCTGTGCCATGTCTGAGGCAGGTCTTGGATCTAGCCAAAGAGCCACAAAACCTCTGGGTGGGAGGGAGGCTTACAGCAGGGGCTGCAGAAGGTCCAAGTTGCAGTAAACTCCCTTGTTAATCATCTGGTTGACTTTCTCTTTTCTGTTTAGTTATTGCCCTAGTACTTACATTTTATACTTGTTTTTACAGGTAATGTGGACCTAAACTCCTTTCCTTATGTTCCAAGTAATTTCCTCATTATCTGTCTTTCCAAAAAACCAAGATACTAATTTATTTGTTCAGAATCATGAACACAAACCTTTACCCAAATATATGGGTAGACTTTTGAAAGGTAGCAGAGCAGGTACGTTTTAAGGATACAAGAAACATAGGGATAATTCAGGATAATTTGATCCTGCAGGCACAGGATTTCCTGTAGTTACATGTTAAGTAAAGTTTAATGGTTAATAATCTGTATAACTTTAAATAACTAATCTAAAAAAAATATTGAATCTGTTTTCCATGAATAATCCTTCATGCTAATTAAGGCATAAGATAATGTATCATCCATAAGCCATAGCCTGTTTCACTTATATGTGCCGAACAGTCTCCGCAGCTTGCGATTTCCTCCTAAATTCTGTGAATAAGATTAATAATCTGCCTTTAACAGGAAAGTATTTATTACCTGATAGGCAGATATTGTGATCAGATGTGTCATTTGATATATGCCCTATTAAATAATGATAAATCTGTTATAAATATGCTAATATTTTACACAAGCATTATTTAGTGTGGATTAAAATAATCTGATGGAAAAAAAATCCAGTCTTCTCTATGTACTTTTTGTGCCATTTCTTTTTAACTGTTTCTCTCCACATAGATTTCAAGGTAAACCCATTGAGGTTCTGTAAGACTTGAATTTATACTTAGGGAAGGGATTTATACTTATGCCAGGGGTAAGAGACAGTGTGTACTCTGAGACCTCTAAACAGCCTCTAGAATGAAAGTTCCATGCTTAAGAAAGGATCATTTTCTGTTTTCATTTGTCAATTAGCCCCTTTCTGCATATAATTCAAGAAAGTGACATTGGTAGATGCAGTTTGCTCTCTTGTTCTTCTTATGGGTCTCTTTTGTCAGTTCAGATAAAGAGTTACTCTAAGACCTGCCTGTGTCAATTTGACTCTAATGTCTATAATATATGAGATAGATATCTTTTATTTTCGAGAAGATGCTTTAGATTTTAATTAAGGAACCATGTAGAGAAATTTTATTTATAATGGCCCAAAAGAAAATATGGTGAATTACCAACACTCAGTAGAAATATACTCAGTCTTCATTATCTATGGTTCTTGCATCAGTCATTTCATAGACTGGAGATTGCCTCTCCCAGAAGTGAATCCTTATATGCAGAGTAGTCACTATGTCACTAACGTAACTTCTCATATAATAGAAACCACTATAATATTTCCTCTTTCCATTGACAGGTTCTTTTACCACCCTGACATCTGTTGGAGAGACAACACGGCAGGGCATAGGCAATCCAGGAGGTTCCTGGAATGCGTGGACGATAACTTCCTCCTGCAGGTGATAGAGGAGCCGACTAGGAGGGGTGCCATGCTCGACCTTGTGCTCACCAACAGGGAGGGACTGGTGGGGGATGTGAAACTAAAGGACAGCCTTGGCTGCAGCGACCACGACATGGTGGAGTTCAAGATCCACGGGGCAGCGAAGAAACTACACAGCAAGATATCTGCCCTAGACTTCAAGAGGGCAGACTTTGGCCTCTTCAGGGACCTGATGGGCCAAGTGCCATGGGAGGTGGCCCTGGAGGGAAGAGGGGCCCAGGAAAGTTGGTCTATATTCAAGGAGCACCTCCTCCAAGCTCAGCAGAGGTGCATCGTGACGAAGAACAAGTCAGGCAAAAAGGCCAGGAGGCCGGCGTGGATGAGCAAGGAGCTCCTGGACCAACTGAAAGTGAAAAAGGAGGCCTACAGAGGGTGGAAATGCAGACAGGTAGCCTGGGAGGCCTACAAAGAGGCTGTGTGAGTGGCCAGGGATAAGGTAAGGAAGGCCAAAGCCCTGACGGAACTGAATCTGGCCAGTGATATAAAATGCAACAAGAAGAGCTTTTATAGGTACGTAGGGGACAAAAGAAAGTCCAGGGAAAATGTAGGCCCACTCCGGAAGGGAACTGGTGTCCTAGTTACCCAGGACATGGAGGAGGCTGAGGTTCTCAATGACTTTTTTGCCTCAGTCTTCACTGACAAGAGTTCTTGTCCCACCACCCAAGCTGTAGAAGGTGCAAGCAGGGACTGCAAGGATGAAGAACCGCCCACTGTACTCGAAGAGCAGGTTTGGGATCACCTGAGGAACTTAAAGGCACAGAAGTCCATGGGACCTGATGAGATCCATCTGCGGGTCCTGAGGGAACTGGCGGATGAAGTTGCCAAGCCACTGGCCATCATATTTGAGAAGTCGTGGCGGTCTGGTGAGGTCCCTGATGACTGGAAGAGAAGGAACACAACCCCAATTTTTAAAAAGGGGAATAAGGAAGACCTGTGTAACTACAGGCCGGTCAGCCTCACCTCTGTGCCTGGCAAGGTCATGGAGCAGATTCTCCTGGAAACCATGCTAAGGCACATGGAGAGCAAGGAGGTGGTTGGTGACAGCCAACATGGCTTAGCCAACATGGCTTCACCAAGGACAGATCATGCTGGACCAATTTGGTGGCTTTCTATGACGGGGTTATGGCATCGGTGTACAAGGGACGAGCAACAGACATCATCTACCTGGACTTGTGCAAAGCTTTTGACACTGTCCTGCATGACATCCTTCTCTCTAAACTAGAGAGACATGGGTTTGATGGACAGACCACTCGGTGGATAAGGAGTTGGCTGGATGGCCGCACTCAGAGAGTGGTGGTTAACGGCTCAATGTCCAGGTGGAGACCGGTCACGAGTGGCGTCCCTCAGGAGTCCGTGTTGGGACCGGCCCTGTTCAACATCTTTGTCAGAGACATGGACAGTGGGATAGAGTGCACCCTCAGCAAGTTCACCGATGACACCAAGTTGCGTGGTGCCGTTGACACGCTGGAAGGGAGGGATGCCATCCAGAGGGACCTTGACAGGCTGGAGAGGTGGGCCCGTGCCAACCTCATGAACTTCAACCAGGCCAAGTGCAAGGTCCTGCACCAGGGTCATGGCAATCCCAGGCACAAATACAGGCTGGGTGGGCAATGGATTGAGAGCAGCCCTGAGGAGAAGGACTTGGGAGTGCTGGTGGACGAGAACCTCAACATGAGCAGGCAATGCGCCCTTGAGGCCCAGAAGGCCAACCGCATCCTGGGCTGCATCAGGAGGAGCGTGGCCAGCAGGTTGAGGGAGGTGATTCTCTCCCTCTACTCTGCCCTGGTGAGACCCCAGCTGGAGTACTGTGTCCAGTTCTGGAGCCCCCAGCACAAGAAGGACATGGACCAGTTGGAGAAGGTCCAGAGGAGGGCCACGAAGATGATAAAAGGGCTGGAGCACCTCTCTTATGAGGACAGGCTGAGAGAGTTGGGGCTGTTCAGCCTGGAGAAGAGAAGGCTCCGGGGAGACCTGATAGCGGTCTTCCAGTACCTCAATGGGGCCTACAATAAAGATGGAGAAAGGCTGTTTAGTAGAGCCTGTTGCAATAGGACAAAGAGTAATGGTTTTAAAATAGTGGGGAGTAGATTTAGTTTGGAAATTAGGAAAAAATTTTTTACAATGAGAGTTATAGAACACTGGAACAGGTTGCCCAGAGAGGTGGTGGAAGCCCCATTCCTGGAAACGTTCAAGGCCAGGCTGGATGAGGCTCTGAGCAACGTGATCTAGTCAGGGATGTCCCTGCTCCTTGCAGGGGGGTTGGACTAGATGACCTTTGAAGGTCCCTTCCAACCCTAACCATTCTATGATTCTATCAGGTTCTTAATTTGTGGAATCACTGGCAGATTTATTTTATAGCTAAGGAATAGTATACTCACACAGAAGCTAGGTTTACACAAGAAAGGCAATAGTGTCCTCAAGACAATAGTAAACACTGCCACTTGATAGCTTCTTAAGGATCATGAGAAATGCTGAGGATCTTAAAAAAAAATAAACAAGGAACTCGTAAGAAACAAATAAAAGGATCAGAACCTCTGTTATCATCACATGCAAGACATGCACTAGATAAAAGGCATCATCTCCAGCTTAAGTTTTTGGTGGTGGTTTTTTTGTTTTTTTTTTTTGTTAGGGTTTTTTTTCTGGTATTTTTCTTCATTGAATTTCAGCTATTTTATGTCCACACATAAATTCAGGATGTGTATAGTATTTAACAAAATGTTGGTTACATTAATAGTTTTGTTTTATAAACTCATTACAGGTATTCCCTTGGAATGTAGCTCCAAGTGCAGATTGGGAAAAAAAATCAAAACTACATCCAGTCAATATACGACCAGAGGACAGACCTTTCACTAAGCAACTTTGTTATTCTTGATGTATTGATATTACAGTAGTAACTGTAATGTTTATTCAAAATTTATACATTTATCATATTATGAAATGCTACATTTGTCCTAAAAATATGTTTACCTTGTTTAATTCTAAGTAGTAATATTTTCCCTTTTATTATGAACATATGAAAAATGTCATCTAAGTAAATTTAAAAAAATATTGGAGAATATGTACAATCTCAACAAATACTTTCATTTATTGTAGCAATGTTGTTATACATGCAGAAATACCATATCAGAATTTTTGTCATTTCTTCTTCTCACTAGACTTGAAAATATCTATCCTAACTTTGTCCCGCTTTCTAAGGACAAAGTGTTTCCTATTGTACCAAATTTTCTTGATCTACATCCCTTTCCCCTGTCCCTGTCTCCACCCCATTGCTTTTAGAAAGACAGGGTAATTTAGATTTCAAATGCTTTTTAAATAAAAATTTGACCAATCTGAAACATCCTGCCTTAGAGAAGAAATAGCTAATGGGTCCGGAAGGCTTGAATTTTCTGTGGTTTATGCCTCCATAAATGTAAAAGTATCTTCATAAAAGATCACCCAAGTGTTTACTTTGAAAAAGCCTTTAAACAAATAGATGTAGTTATACCAGCACAATATATTCAATGCTTGCAAAGGCTCCCTGTGTGTATAGTGCACAGCCATGTATTGTCACACCACAACCTGCCTGACTTATTATTTCAACTGTCTTTGACTACAAGATTTAATGTAAAGGGCAGCCATGTGCACACAAACTTAGCAAACAACAGAATGAAAGAGAATGATTCACTTATTTCAATTTCAAACATGAATGATACCATACTGCAGAAGACAGCTAAAGCATCTGAGGCAGATATTTAGTCAGGACTATGTATTGGGCATTGCTTCACAGGATTTTTCCTTCTTGAGCCTCCTATTGATCTTTTGATAGTTAACTAATTAGTTTAGAAGCATTTAATTTTATGTTTGTTGTCCTAGGAAAGCCTACACCGTTATCCAATCTAGAAGGCCAGCTCTTCATTAAATGTTAGATTAGATACTCAGTTAATGAAGCTTTGTCTCATAGTTGATGATTGACAGTAAATCTGTGGTATGTTCTCTTTCTGAATCCCTTAATGGGTTTTCAGAGAGTTAACTCTGACTTTGGTCTTCCATTAACAGCAAGACTTTGCTGGTTGCAGTGCTCTGCTTCTTTAATTATTTAGTGGCTCAGTAGCACAGACAGCTTCCACAAAAGCTAAACGATCATACACAGCAACAAACGAACACCATAATCTTAACAAGATTATAATAATAAAGAGTCATGGGAGAAATTAAAATTATCTGCTTTAATTATGAAATTATAACCCCATTAACACTTGTGCATGAAAAGCGGGAACTGGGGAATAGCAAAGAAGAACTCAGAGATGGCTATTCTAAACTTGATAGCAAATTAAAGAGGGGGGTGAAAGAGATTTGTAGTGTGGGATCAGATATTTCAGGTAATTTATTCTGCAGCATATGTTTCTTATAGATTAGACTTTCCAAAATGAGACCATGGGAACTGTGTTTTTTTTCATTGTCTTTTTTTTTTCCTTTTTTTCCAGCCAGATTGTCATGTTTACTAGCCAAAGACAACCTCAGTTGAAACCTACAAACTTAAAAGCAGACTCTTATTTAAATATGCCTAAAGCTGTGAATTAATGGTGCCCTAAATAAGTTATTAGAACAATATTGCTACTAATGTATTATTTATGGCTACTTGTTGAAAAGTTTGCAACAGAAAAGTACTGAACTGACATTTCTAAAGACATTAACATGAAAACGAGGTGAATTTGAAGTGAACAAAATTTTCAGTAAGCAAGCTTTTACCAAAGTGGGCTTCAATAACATATTTATTAGCCACATTGGAGCCCCCAACACAAGAAGGACATTGACCAGTTGGAGAAGGTCCAGAGGAGGGCCACGAAGATGATAAAGGGCTGGAGCACCTCTCTTATGAGGACAGGCTGAGAGAGTTGGGGCTGTTCAGCCTGGAGAAGAGGAGGCTCCGGGGAGACCTGATAGCGGTCTTCCAGTACCTCAAGGGGGCCTACAAGAAAGATGGGGAAAGGCTGTTTAGTAGAGCCTGTTGCAATAGGACAAAGAGTAATGGTTTTAAAATAGAGGGAGGTAGATTTAGATTAGAAATTAGGAAAAAATTTTTTACGATGCGAGTTATAGAACACTGGAACAGGTTGCCCAGAGAGGTGGTGGAAGCCCCATTCCTGGAAACATTCAAGGCCAGGCTGGATGAGGCTCTGAGCAATGTGATCTAGTTGGGGATGTCCCTGCTCCTTGCAGGGGGGTTGGACTAGATGACCTTTGAAGGTCCCTTCCAACTCTAACCATTCTATGATTCTATGATTCTATGATTTTTTTTTTTACTTCTTATGTACACATGTAATATTCATAAGACTACTTTAAAATTCCTTTATATTAGTTTACATGATAAATAAATTTAAAAAAAAAACAAAACCAACAAAACAGCAACAAATCTCCTCAAAGTACATTTATACTTTAGGAAAAATATTTAGTATCATTGTTAGGTCATATTTTAAAAAATATTCTAATGTGCATTTATCTTATAAAGAGTTAAGGTAATAAATTTTTTAGTAACAGATATTGTTCCTTAATTTTAAATTTGACACAGTTCTCTATAACTTTACTAAATTAAAATTTTGATTATTAAGTAAGTAAATATATTATTTTTAGCGAAGCATGTAATTTCACTTTTATATAGCTAAAATATGTCATTGACACAGTAGCACATAAAGACTATCATTATAGAAGTTAATATTAAAATAATGTATAACACATTTATTATTGAATAGCTGACTTTCTTTCAGAAGAGGCTGAAAATAGCTCTGAGATGAAGTTAAAACTCAAAGAGGTATGATCTGTTGTCAGAACTTGTTTTGGAGTACACATGTACCTGGAAAAAAAAAAAAAGACATCTACAAAGCTTTTAGTAGTCTATTATTCAAAACAAATATGCTAATTCCTCCTAATCTGTAAGGACATCAGTAGAAATTGTAAAAATCCACATTGCTGAGGAGAAATTGACCTTTTTCTTGTGCATTAGTTGAGTTCTACGGGCTTGTCGTAGTTCAGCCCCGATCGGGACCAGACTATGCAGTCTCTCTCTCACTCCCCCCACCCTCCGAGAGAATAGGGAGAGATATTATAAGGAAAAACGGCTTGAGGTTTGAGATAAGGACAGGGAGAAAATCCTTAAAGTTACCATCACGGGCAAAACAGACTCGACTTGGGGAAAACTATTCATTTATTACTACACACAGCAGGATAATGAGACAGAGAACAAGATAACCTTCCTCCACCCCTCCCTCTTCCCAAGCTTAACATTATCTCTACTACCTTCCCCTCCCGAGCGGCATGGGGGAAGAGGGAATGGGGGTTGCGGTCAGTTCATCACACCTTGTTTCACGCCACTGCTTCATGGTTGGGGGAAGAACTCCTCACATTCCTCCCCTGCTCCGTTATGGGGTCCCACCCCTACGCCACAGTCCTTAGTGAAACTGCTCTGGCATGGGTCATCTCTTCCACGGAGTGCAGTCTCTCCAGAACAGCTGTCCCAGCGGGCCCTTCACGGGCCACAGCCTCCTTCAGGCCTCCACCTCCCCCGGTACGGGGTCCTTCACGGGCTCCAAGTGGATCTCTGCTCCTCCGTGGACCTCCATGGGCTGCAGGGGGACAACCCGCTCCACCATGGTCGTCACCACAGGCTGCAGGGGAATCTTGGCCAGGAGCCGCATTACTCCTCCCCCTCCTTCTGAACTGACCTTGGCGTCTGCAGCCGTTCCTCACAACAGGCTGGTAGATGTCTCTCAGGATCTTTTTACATCTTATTCACTTCTCATCTCCTCTCCACTTCTTGCAGCCGGGCTGGGCCGAGTCGGGCCCAGTCTGCTGCCTGGCGAGAGGCCAGAGGGTGAGGCCTGCAAGGACCATGAGGCCTGCGCCTCCCCCTCTGCGCCTCTGCCCCCGCTCAGTTTCTTCACATCTTCTCTTCTCTCTTTTTTTTTCTCTTTTCCCCTTCTTAAATACGTTATCCCAGAAGCGTTATCACGGGACATTCTGCTACCAATCGGCTCGGCCTTGGCCAGCAGCAGGTCCGCCCTAGGCCCGGCCGAGTCCACTGAACAAAGGGGAGCAACTTCTAGCAGTTTCCTACAGAAGCTAGCACCTTAGGCCCCCCCTCACTAACAAAACCACAACAGGACTTTAGTCTGCTTTCTCCCAACAACCAAGATTTACTGGATAGCAATCAGCATGTGGGTAGTTATTTCAATGCTGAAATATGTCCTCTGAAGAGGAAGTGAAAAATGTTGCCATCTATTGTTTTCTAGGATTTCTTTCTGGTTTTTGTATACTTCTCAGATATATCTAATATACAGAAATTGTTCTGAAAATTATAGAATCATAGAATCTTAAGGTTGGAAGAGACCTCTTGTCCTGGTTTGATCTTCAAATCGAACCGTCAACCTGACACCACCATGCCTACTAAACCATGTCCTAAAGTGCCACGTCTACACATTCTTTGAACACCTCTAGGGATGGTGACTCCACCACTTCCTTGGGCAGCCTGTTCCAGTGCCTGATCACTCTGTCAGTAAAGAAGAGTTTCTTCATATGCAACCTAAATCTCCCCTGATGTAACTTAATGCCATTTCTTCTTGCCCTATCACAAGTTATCTGGGAGAAGAGACCAATGCCTGTCCCCCTACAACCTCTTTTCAGGTGGTTATAGAAAGCAACGGGGTCTCCCCTCAGCCTCCTCTTCTGTAGACTAAACAATCCCAGTTCCCTCAGCTGCTCCTCATAAGACTTGTGTTCCAGACCCCTCACGAGCTTTGTTGTCCTTCTCTGGATGCTCTCCAGGAACTCAGAATGAGTTGTAAAATGAGGAATTCTACAAATTTGTAGAACAAGCTTGTAGAATGAGGTGTTCTACAAGCGGCTGGCGGAAGTCTCACAATTGCTAGCCCTTGTTCTCGTTGGGCACTTCAACTTACCAGACACCTGCTAGAAATACAACACAGCAGAGAGGAAACAATCTAGGAGGTTCCTGCAGTGCATGGAAGATAACTTCCTGACTCAGCTGGTGAGTGAGCCTACCAGAGGAAGTGCCTCGCTCAAGCTGCTGTTTAGTAGCAGAGAAGGGCTGGTGGGAGATTTGGTGTTCAGAGGCCGTCTTGGGCTCAGCAACCATGAAATGATAAGGTTTTTCAGTTATTGGAGAGGTAAGGAGAGGGGTCAGTAAAACTGCTACCATGGACTTCCAGAGGGCAGATTTTGGCCTGTTCAGGACACTGGTGGACAGAGTCCCTTGGGAAGCAGTCCTGAAGGGAAAAAGGTCCAGGAAGGCTGGACATTCTTCAAGAAGGAAGTCTTAAAGGCGCAGGAGCAGGCTGTCCCCATGTGCCATAAGACGAATTGGCAGGGAAACAACCAGCCTGGCTGCACAGGGAGCTTTTGAGAGGACTCAGGGAAAAAAAAGTAGAGTCTACTGCTCTTGGAAGAAGGGGCAGGCAACTCAAAAAGAGTCAGGGAGCTCGTAAGGTCATGTAGAGAGGAAATTAGAAAGGCAAAAGCCCAGCTAGAACTCAATCTGGCCACTGTTGTTAAGGATAACAAAAAATCCTAAACAGACTTTGACTGCTCTCAAAAGATCTCCCTAGGTCAGAGCATTACAAGCATGCTAGACTTGTATTCACTGTTTCACATTAGTGCAATTTCTGTAAGTGTATTTTCATGACTATCTTCACAAGTGTTTTCAATATTAGCCATATAACCACTTGATAAAGCCTATAAAAATTACCTTTATTCATCTGCTACAACATGACTTGTAGAGAAAACTTAAGTCATTATTAATCTCAGCTGAAGCTGAAAACATAGGCCAAATTTTTTTCTGTAAGTTGTAGTATTGTTTCACTCTTGTTCCAATGATATGCCAATATAAAGATTCAGTAGTACAGGTAGGATGCTGTGAAGACTACTTGGAATATTCTAGATTAGTCGTCTATTTTGCTCATATATATATATATATATGTTGCTAGTCTATAAACCCTGTACAAGACAAAGGGAAATTTGACATATCATTCTCACCTGTACTTGAGGATTTTGTTTCTAACTTGTATTCTATAATGAAAAAGACACCTACTTTTGATGAGTTGCACAAGGAGGCCTTTGGGAAGAACATGCTAAACAACTATGCTTTATGCTTTTGTGAGTTCCTATCCTTGCTCCTCAGTCCAGTGCTGTAGGATGCATGAGACTAACATGTTCATGAATTTGGCAGAGAAGTTTCATGCTGCACACAGGTAATTTTAAGTTGTGTCTGTCTGTCATTCCAAGAGGCTTATCTGAATTTACAGACATAAAAATAACTTGATAATTCAGATCATAAGTAAAAAAGAAAAATAAAGAACTTGGAAGAAAACATCAATGACTATCTTAAAATAGTTTATTTTAAATAGACTAAGACTTAATGAAAACACAAATATAGTAGAAATTTATTCTCTCCATCATCTTTGAAGATACACTCTCTCTTTCCAACCACAAGTTTGTATTTTTACTGTCCTTAGAGATTGCTCTTAAACTACCTGTTTAAGATAAATAAAACATGTTGAACTTAGATGCAGCCTGAAGCTGAAAGTTTATCTTTCTTTGTGTTCAGATATGTTAAAGAATCTTCTCCATTTACATAGTGGATTGGCAAAAAATATTGGTATAAAATTGGCTAGATGCCTCCTCTTATACAAGTCTGCTGTATCCCTAGGGCCTGAGTTAAGGACATGACTAGGAAACTTCCTAGCCTGATACAGCCCTCAGACTATTGCCCATTACTGCTCTTCCATATGAATGGCAATGAAGTCACAACATGCAGTCCGAGGGCGATCAAAAGAGACTTCAGGGTCTTGGGACAGTTGGCAAGGGTATGTGGGGCACAGGTGATTTTTAACTCTGTCCTTCCTGTTGCAAGTAGTGACATTGGAAGAAACAGATGGATCCAGTCTATTAATACATGGCTTCACGGCTGGTGTTGCCACTACAATTTTGTGTGATGACCTACACAGTACCAGGCTTGCTGGTGTCAGATGGGATTAACATTTCTCAAAGAAGGAAGAGGATCTTTGATCACAAGCTAGCAGGGCCCATTGACAGAGCTTTAAACCAGACTTGAAAGTGGAGTGCAATAATATCTGGCTTGGTCATGACAAGCTGTGGGATTACATGCCAAGGTTAGAGGGACAGGGTAATAGCGAGGGCCCTCAGTCTGTCGCTCTGAGACGTGCTGGCTACACTGCAGCACACTTGAAGTCTTACAGAGATGAGCCAGAGGCTCCTGAGGTAATAGGAGCCAAAGGGAAACACCAGGGAAATAACTCAAAGGAATTAAGGGCTCTCCCTCTAAGAAGGTGACAGCTGACAGCCCAGCTGAAATGCCTCTACACAGATATGTGCAGTATGGGCAACAAACAAAAGGAGCTGGAAGTTGCTGTGCTGCTCGAAAGCTAGAACCTAGTTGCCATTACTGAAACTTGGTGGGACAAATCGCATGACTGAAGTGTGACTACGAATGGCTACAGGCTGTTCAGAGGGGACAAACCAAGAATGAGGGGCAGAGATGTTGCCCCCTACATCAAGAAATAGATAGAGCTGTCTCCAAAGAATAGTGATAAGCAGGTTGAAAGCTTATGGGTAAGAATCAGAGACCAAGATAACAAAGGAAGCCTTATGATTGGTGTCTTCTACAGGTCACCTGATCAAGAGGAGGCTATTGATGAAACTTTCTTACTCCAGTTAGAGGAGACATCACACCCAGAGGCTCTCATCCTGCTGGGGGACTTCAACCACCCTGACATCTGCTGGAAAAGTAGTATGGTGAGCTGTAGGCAATTCAGGAGACTCCTGGAATGCATTGAGGATAACTTCTTAAGTCAAGTAATAGACAGGCCTACCACAGGGGATGCAATACTGGACCTAATGGTCAATGTAAGTGAACTAATCTGTGATATCAGGATTGGAGGCAGCCTGGAGTGACATGATCATGTGCAAGTAGAGTTCACAGTTCTGAGGGGTGTAGATCAGGCTAAGAGTAAAGTTAGAATCCTGAATTTTAGGAAAGCAAACTTGCATCTGTTGAAGGAGTTGGTCAATAGGATCCCCTGGGCAACGGCCCCAAGGGACAAGCAAGAAGAATAGAGCTGGCGGGTATTTAACGACACTTTCCGTAGAGTGTAAGAGTTCTCAGTCCCCAGGTGTAAGAAAGCAGGAAAGGAAGGTAAGAGACTTGAATGACTGAGTAAAGACTTGCTGATCAAATTAAAGGGCAAGAAGGAAATGTACAGGTAGTGGAAGCAGGAACAAGTATCCTGGTAGGAATACAGGGATCATGTTCGGTTGTGTAGATAAGGAGTCAGGAAGGCCAAGGTGTAGCTGGAGCTAAACTTGGCAAGGGATGCAGAGAATAATAAGAAGGGCTTCTACAGGTATGTCAGCTAGAAAAGGAACCCTCCTGGTGAGCAAGACTGGCAAACTGATAAGAATGGATGAGGAGAAGACTTACGTACTCAACTAATTTTTTGCCTCACTAGCAACATATCTTCCCAAACATCTTGAGTGGATGGATCACAAGATGGGGACTCGGGGAGCAAAGTTCCTCCCACTGCAAGAGAAGATCAAGTACATGACTATCTGAAGAACCTGAATACACATAAGTCTATGAGACCTGACTAAATGAATTCCAGAGTCCTGAGGGAACTGGCTGATGTAGTTGCCAAGTAACTCTCCATGATATTTGAAAAGTCATGGCAGTCAGGTAAGTCCCTTGTGACTAGAAAAAGGGAAATATTGCACCCAGTTTTAAAAAGGGTACAAAGGAGGACGCTGGGAACTACTGACCTGTCAGTCTCACCTCTGTGCCTGGGAAGATCATGGAACAGAACCACATAGAAACTGTGCTAAGGCACATAGAGGACAGGGAGGTGATTTGAGACAGCCAACAAGGCTTCACCAAGGGCAAGTCCTGCCTGACCAACCTAGTGGCTTCTCTCTTAGCTAGAGAAGGCTTATACTTTCAGCCTTTATAATTCTTATTACAGTCCACAGAGAGAGAGAGAGAGACTCCCAGCAATATGGACCTGATTATCCTTTTCAGTTCCTGAAAGGTGTCATATATCCACGTACAGTTTATCCATGATATGATAATGGATGAGTGAAAAACACTTTTGAGATGAGTGAAAAACACTTCTGGAAAGACATAAATACTGTAAAGTTTTGCAACATTCCTCTATCTTGTGGTCTGTCTTTTTTGTTGTTATTGTTATTTTTTTTTCTCTTTTCTATCAATATTTTATACTTTTTCATTCTGTTTATGGCTATATATTGCTTTCAGTTCTGCCTCCTTAAGCACCACCTACAAGCGTTTAATAAATAACATTTTAACCTCTGAATTAATTTTCCTCTAATGCTGGTCAAACACTATATAGTTTAGGAATTCTCAGTTCAGAGCATTTTCAGCATTACTTTGATTACCTTTTTTTTAAATCTAGAGAGGCCTTCAAGTCCACCAGACATAACAAGCCTTTACAATTATAAATGAAAAAAAAGATTACTGAGGGGCCAGAATGGGAAGAGAAAGTGTCTGGATCTGAGATATAGGCAAAAGAATCCTCCTCCTCTCTCTTCCCCTCCCCTCCCCTTCATTCCCATCCCCTCTCCTGCCCTGCCCTCCACTCTTCCTTGTCAGACCCTTTTGTCGTAGTTTAGCCCCACTTGGGACCAAGCTATGCTCACTCTCCCCATCCTCCAAGGGAATGGGGGAGAGGGAGAATATAACAAAAAGCTCAAGGTTTGAGATAAGGACAGGGAGACATCATTCAAGTTACCCTTATGGGCAAAATAGAGTTGACTTGGGGAAAACAATTTCAATTTATTAATAATAAAACCAAAGCAGGATAATGAGACCGAGTACAAAAAAAAAAAAAAAAAAAAATCTTCCCTCCACCCCTCTTCCCAGGTTTCACTTAATTCCAAATTATCTCCACCTCTTTCCTCCTCTGAGTGACACAGGGGTGGATAGGGAATGGGAATTCAAGTGAGTTCATCACACGTTGTTTTCTGACACTCCTTCACCCTAGGGGGGAGAACTCCTCACATTCCTCCCCTGCTCCAGTGTGGGGTCTCTCCCATGGGCTACAGTCCTTCACTAACTGCTCCAGCACAGGTCCTTTTCCACAGGGTGCAGTCCCTCAGGAACAGCTGCCTCAGCATGGGCCCTCCACAGACCACAGCCTCCTTCAGGCATACTCCTGCCCCAGAGTGGGGTCCTACATGGTCTGCCACTGGATCTCTGCTCCTCTGTGGGCCCCCATGGGCTGCAGGGGGACAGCCTGTTTCCCCAGGGTCTGCACCATGAGCTGTAGGGGAATTTCTGACAGGAGCTACACTACTCCTCCCTCTCCTTCTTCACTGACCTTGGCATCTGCAGCTGTTCCTCTCACAAGAAATTCTTCACAATCAGGCTCAGTCAGACACCTCTCAGGGTGTCTTCACATCTCCTCAGTTCCCTTCTTGCAGCTGGGCTGGGCCAAGTCAAGCCCAGACGGCCACCTGGCGGGTGGCTAGAGGGTGAGGGCCATGAGACCCACAAGGCTTATGCATCCCCCTCTCTGCCTGCGCTTCAACTTCTTCTATTTTTTTTTACTTCCCTGTTCTTAAATACATTATCACAGCAGCGTTATCACCACTGCCAATTGGCTCAGCCTGGTGAGTTCTCCCTAAACCTAGCCCAGTCCACCAGACAAAGGGCGAACTTCTAGCGGCTTGCCGCAGAAGCTGCCACTGTAGCCCTCCCTGTTACACAAAACCAGTACACCTCCCTAAAATTATTATACACTCTAGATGCTGCAACGGATTTTTTTTTAAATGCTACAAATAAAATAAATACCAGACAGTTGATGAACAACAAGCCTAAGAGATTTTGACAACTGTAACTGTGAGAAGTAAATGCAAGTATTGGGAAAAACAAGTATGGATAGCATGACAGAAACAAAATAGGAGAGGTAAGTGACAAGTACATCTACTGAACTGCCAGAGATAGCGATTATGTCATAATGATCAAAAGACAAGCTAGTGAACATAAGATATAGTGTAGCACTGAAGTAAACAAAGGAAATTATCCTGATGCAAACTCAAAACCAGACCCTAGTTTCAGAGTAAATTGTAGCAATAGCAGAAGCAGCAGCTGTATTACATAAAAGTGTTCTTGCCAGTAGCAAGGATAGTGGTTTACATAGCACACAAGTGGGAGATTAAAAGAAAATGGAACAGAAAATCCTTTAAAACATAGGCTATAGAAGTGTAAGGGAATAATAAGGTAAAGAAATGTGTGACTCATAACAGCAAAATACATATGAGAGCTCATGGTGTGACTGTGACTGTTTCCTTACAGTATTGCCTTGCCAACAATGACTTTTTTTTTTAGTCTACAGCAATTAGATACAACCAATTAATTTTGTTAGAGTAGTGGAATGTTATTGGAGCTTTCAAATGGTCCATCATTATTCATTCAAAAAAATCCATTATGAAACAGGATTGCAAAAAAAAAAAAAAGAGATTGTGTTTGTCTTCAGTAAACTTTATAGCAGCCCACACAATTTATAACATCCGCAGTACAGGAGAATCCAGATTGCTTATTTTAGGTTTCCAACTAAAAGCTCAAGCATTAGTAGAATGATCCAAACAGACTATGAAAAGTGTTTACACTCCTCATAAAGCCAATGGAGAGGGAGAGAGAGACAGAGAGAGAGAGAGAGAAAAACACTTTTATAGAAGAAAACACAAAACCTTTGAGAAGATAAGGAGCTGCTTAAAGCCAGCAAAAGGAAACCCCAGCTATTACATGTCTGATTTTAAGAGAGAAAATCTATCATTTTCCTCTGAGACTATATAAGCTTCATTATTTTTAAGACAGAGAAATTAGAGTAGACTAGATTTTGCACAAAAGATTAGCAGTGATACTACTCATAAAGGCAATTAGAGATGTAGATTTAAACTTTATCCCCAGGCAGAGGCTGGTGAGTCTATGGTTAGTCCTACATGCCTATATCCTGAAAAACTTCTATACTTCTCCAGGCTCACAGGTTTCACGGTCCATGCCCAAGCTCCCCTGGGGCCTCCCTCCACTCTGCCCGTGGTCCAGAACCCCATTTCAGCCCAGCCCAGGGCCATCAGTCCCTCTCCCACCAATGCTGTGCAAGTGCCAGTGTTCAGCTCTCTTTCTGACTCTGCCTTCTGGATGGACTTTAGACCTATATTATTGCCTTCTGTCTGTCCCTGACTCCTTTTATTTCTGTCTAGGTGCCTAGGATGGAGTTTGTCCTTGGTGCACTGCTTACTGTCTAGGTTGTCAATGGTCCCTGTTACCAGCTTCTGGCTGTGCTTGCTGTGCTCAGGTCATACAAGACTATGGTCCATCATTGGAGATACTTCTTGCACTGGGGTCACACTTGGCTCACTCCATTCCTAGATCAGCTCAATTGTTGCTTCTCCCTGAGAGCTAGACTTCATACTGTAGATGGGTCTGAAAAGTGAGTAATCTGTCTTTTCTTGTGGAAGTTGATGTGTATGACTTTCTGTCAAATTGCCACACTGTTTCACAGCAGCGGCCTGGACCCACCACTGTCTGCATTAAGAACCTAGTACTGTGTTCCCTGGCTTTGTTCTGAAGACAACCCTCTAGGTTTTCTTCCAGAAAAACTATGGCACAGTCAACAGCACAATGTGCACAAGCATCTGTTTAAGAGGGATAACCTTACCTCTGTGTTGTATGGGATACATCAATACAACTCTTAAGTGAACAGGAGAGTGGATGATAAAATATGGTATGTGTTTACTTTGCCTCAGGCTTGTCTGCTCTTGAACAAAGTGGATGAACTTTTAAATGCAGATTTCCTTTGAGCCAATATGGTGGGTTTATGGACGAGATATATAGTTATTATTTTTAATATTTTTGTTTGCTTGTTTGTTTCTTTTTTTTTTTTAACCTTCCATTGTGTCTGCACTGTTGTGAACTCTGCGATGCAGCTCTGAGGGGCTATAAGCAGTTTTTACAGCATGAAAAAAAGATGTGCTACATGCCTTGGGATATGGTGTTAGGGTTTGTAGAGGTATTAGAAGTTACAGTGCTGGATGAGGTAGATCTGACAATTATAAAGTATAGAGGAATTTAATTGGCTCTAGTGTGATTCATACAATTTAAAGGGATCTCTGAAGTTAACTATCTCCAAATCCACATCACTAGTTTCCTTTCAGCAAAATTAGTTCACAGTAAAAAAAAACAAACAAACAAAAAAAACCAAACAAAACCACAAATTAAACACTCCTGTAGAAAATTATCATTCACATTGATTGCTTTTTTTTAAGGTAGACAAATACAAGATCAGTGCCAAGGTAACTGAGTTCTTTCACAGTGAAGAAGTATCCTTTACAACATACAGCAAAGATGGTTTAGAGATGCAGGGACATGACAAAGAGTTCAGGTGAGCGCTGTGCAATGTGGTTGTGTGTTGTTCCTACTCTGCCTCAGTGGTTGGTTGTCTGAGTAGAATGAACTTAGGCCATTCTGTGGTTGCTGGCAAAATGAATGATGACTCTTTTACTCAAGATTGGGAAGATACACTAAAGTGGCAAACAGCTCCCAAGTGAGTCACACACTGAAGAATTAATTTCTCCAAACTTTATACATGCAGTTTAAATGTCTTTTCCCTGAGGCAGACACCTTTATAGCCGCACTTTTTAGTCATGGAAGGCAAGTAGACATTTTTAGATACCTAGTCTCATCCTTACTTTTAGACAAGATAAATCGTATCTTAAAATCATTCCAGTTTATTTTTTTTTCAAGTTTGGCAAATAAGACCTTAAACTTAAAGACTTAACATAACATGGTTATTAGAGATGACCTGAACTCAGAAATAAGACTACAATTTGCGTTGTTAGTCAGCAAATTCCCCTCTTCAGCTGCAAGTATACCTAACAGAGCAATTTCCCAACAAATTTTCCAAACTTCTATGCACAATCACACAGCCTTGTGTTTCTGGAAGAGTTTTTGTCTCTAAATCATTTTTCTCAGAATTCATATGTAATAGAGACCAATGAAATACAATGTGCATGTCTTCAATATCTGAATTTTTAGCCTTCTAAGCTTTAAACTCCATTTTACACCTTGAATTGAGCTGATCTAGTAACTTTATGCAGGAAGTGTAAGTTGCTCAGAAATTAGCTTCAAAGTGTAATTTACCATTTTCCTTTCTTAAACACTATCTCTTTCTGGTAAACATGGCGAACTATTTCATTAGAAAAAAAAAAAATCTAGAATTTGCCATTGTGTGTGTAGACCCATAGAAGAATAAATTTGCTGAATATAAAGTACACTTCCTGAGGCTTTTAAGAGTTTTAATAATCCTAAATGATCAGAGTAACTTTCAAGTTTCCTAAAAAGTAGTAAATATCTATTCTCTTCTCCCTTCTTTCCTTGCACAGATAATGGAACATACTGTAGTCACTTTTGGATTAAAATGACTGTTACTTCCAATGAGAGGAGGATTGCTATAGGGTTTATTAGATGCTGCAGTTTTCAGCTTCTTAATACCTTTTAATTACAAGACTCATCCTGCTTACTGATTGAAAATTTAGACATTAAGAAACTGATTCTCGTTTATGCTCAGGCTCCTTTGGTTCATTTTGATTATGTTAAGGGAACTAACTTCTTAAAGCCCCACTCAAATATTTTTTTTGTTTTGTTTAAATACTGCTTCCATTATCATGCTCTTTTACATTCAATTTGAATATACATTTAGCATATTCGATATGACTGTGTTCTTTCATTAATTAACATAATTTTTATATAATTATAAAAATCCACGGAAATACTGAGATACTGTGATCATTTAAGAAAAACTCTCTTTGAAATTGACTTTCACCTATGGCTCTCATTGATCATACTTTGTAATATATAGTTTTTAAAAAGGGTGGTTTTTTTAAATTTTTTTTTGAGTTAACCAATGATTCCAAGAGAAAAATATAAATCGGTTAATATTTAATAATTACAATGAATAAATTGGTTCAAATCAGGACAGCATACTCATCTTCTAGTAAGATAAATGTTCTGGTAATTTTCTTCAGTATTAGCATGGAAACATATCTTTCCATCCTTCCAGGTATAAAAATGTGTTTCTAACCACCTGACATCTCATGAAATATTCTGTACTGGTATACATTAAGCCAGAAGCAAAGTTTGTTTACAAGCTGGGTAAACATATGTTGTCAACTGAAATTCCCTATTCTTTATTTAATACCTTTAAAATGAATTAAAATATTAATAACAGCTATGCAGAGTAGTAACAAATGAATTAAGAATGTAGTATAAGCAAATGTTTTTCTGAGATGGAAAAGGGTGACATTTTAGGATCTATGAACATTTTTTTTCTGTTTTTATTTCTAAAATTTTGAGAAGTTATGATATATTTTCTACTTATACAACCTAAGAAACAGATAACTACAATCTTATTGTACACAGATTTAGCTCAGATGTGTGTCTGTTTTTTTCTCCTTGTCCTAACATCTGTGCATAGAAGACAAAAAAAAATCATTAGCACAAGGATGGAAACTTACAATATAGTAAAGGAATAATGAGGAATTAACACCAGACATCTCTGACTATATTTCTAGACCACAGTGGAACACATGACAGTGCACCTTTGAAACATGATTATGTATTCATATGGAGTACAGCACAGCTTCTGCCGCATCTCTGTTCTTGTCCCCTTCACATGAAACCTAGGACATCCTTCAGTGTTGGAATATGGGCTTGATTTTCACTCTGATCTGAAATAAACTATAGCATGTTGGAACTCAGAAACTCTTCTCAATTTCGTAATTCTGAAATTCTTCTTGAATTCTTTCTTGAACTTCTCACTTGAAAGAGGGTTCTAGATTGTTTTTTGAGTTGAATTTTTCACTTAAAACATTAATTTGAAAATGAAGTTAAAATGTTTTTTAAGTTATTGAATTTTTCACGCAAGAATATTTCAATTTTTAGGTCAATCCTGGTAGAGACACTGAGAACAAATATCTACATAAGTAATTTCATAATTTTCCATTATAACCTAGTTTTGAAACATCTCAGAAATAGCAGGTAATTGTTCAACTGTAACAATGTTGATTCTATGGACTTCTGGTAGATATAGCTATTTCTGTCCTGTAATGAACAATTATGTTCTGTACCTGTTAATATGCAAATACCAGGACTTCTGTGACTTAACCTTGGCCAGGAGCTCAGCCCCCCCCCCCCACCAGGCACTTACTCACTCTCCCCTGGTATGACGGTGGAGAGAATCAGAAGGGCGAAAGTGAGAAAACATGCATTGAGATAAAGATAGTTTAATAGGTAAAGCAAAAGCTGTGCACACAAGGAAAGCAAAACAAGGAATACATTCACTACTTCCCGTCAGCAGGCAAGTGTTCAGCCATCTCCAGGAAAGTAGGGCTTCATCATGCAGAATAGTTACTTGGGAAGATAAACACCATAATTATAAATGTATCCTTCTTTGTCCTTCTTCCCTCAGCTTTTATTGCTGAGCATGATGTCATATGCTATGGATATCTCTTTAGTCAGGTGGGGTCAGCTGTCCTGGCTGTATTCCCTACCAAGCTCTTGCCCACCCCAAGTCTACTCGCTGATAGGGCACCTGCCACCTTAAAAACATCTGATGTTTCAGAGGGGAGAGGGGAGAGGGGAGAGGGGAGAGGGGAGAGGGGAGAGGGGAGAGGGGAGAGGGGAGAGGGGAGAGGGGAGAGGGGAGAGGGGAGAGAAATAATTTCTTTTTCCATATGCATCATGGCTTCTGTGGACATTAAGCTAAAGACCAAAAGATGATCCCCTTCCTTCTTCTGAACTTCAGGAACAAATTTCCTTTCTTCTTGCAGAAAAGCTCTTACTTCGTTGACAACAAGACTCAAAGGAATGTACATATCTCTGAAGATAATAAGGCAGTAGCTGGTGAGGACACGAGGACTTTATCCAGAAATCAAAATTGTGGAGAATGCAAAGGAAGACCCAGAAAACACAGCAAGATAAGGATACAACCACCCCTTAAATAAAAATTGTAAAAACACAAATGATCTCAAGATATCCATGTCCCAGCATTAATTCCAGTCTATGCTCCTACAACCCACTGAGGAACTGAAAAGCTAAAATTCATCCCTCTGTGATAGACATCTTCTTATACTTCAGATTAGCTAAGAGGTACAATTCCTTGCCATTTCTCAAGCTCACATCAACATAAATTGGGGGTGGGGGGGTGGTAAATACTACATGGAAGTAATTATTTGTCAGGGTTTTTAGCGTTTTCATATGCTGTGTGAAGTTGCTTAGAGAATTGGAATGTTAGAATAAATCCTGGTGGACAGGGTTCAGGAGTTACAAAGCAGGTGAGGTAGCCACAGGTGCATGGTAAATGTAATTTGTCACATTGTTCTCCTGTTTAACACCTGGCTAGTTTCACACCATATGTAGTACAAATGCAGACTCACCAGCTTGTGCCAGCCTAGCTGTTAGTGAAATTTCTCCACATGAATATGAGTTACTAAACTTATTTTACTTAATACACAGAAATATTTAAATGAAAGTGAACAAAACTGCACGTATAGAAAACACTAGCCAGAGAGGGAAAGGCTACAAATTTACTTGAGAAGAAAACAGATCCTTCATCTACATGTTCAGGAGATCATTCATCTTGTCTATAATGAATGTAGATGTACTATTCCATGAATGAAATCATAATGTTCTATATTATTCCTGTAACTATAAAACAAATAAGATCACTATCAATTTTTACCTCTGAGGTCTGTTCAACTAAAATGTCACTGTTAGCACCATTGGAGCTTTTAAATAGGATCAGTTCAAGCTTTCTATATGGTTTAGCTAATAGTATCTTTATTTGTCTGTAAGCATAGTCTTGTGATCATACCAAATTCACACTTCATCTCACTTACTCTTTAATTTTATAAGCATAGTGGTGTATATCATGGATGACTTAACCTTTTGAAAGTATTCAGAATTTGCTAAAAATGTTCAAACAGCTAGCCTGTAACTCAAGAAAAAATGACAACAACATTTTGTTTCAAAGCTTCCAGTATGATAAAATGCAGGTAATTTATCTTCAGGCTCACAACTGCTGATTTAATTTCTTTCCACAATTGGCTTCATGTACAATCTACACTTCATTTCTAGAAAAGAAGCATGTTTTTTCAGAAGTGTTTGATTGACTTGCTAGCTCTTTCTGACAATGAAAGATATTTATGGAGAAAAAGAAGGTATATTCCCATAACTGCAGAGCTTATTAGCATAGTATTGAAAAGTAACCAGTGCTTACCGGTGGAATCAGGAGAAAAGTAAATTGTCTAATGCTATATTGATATTAAATTACTGTATTATTAATAATATCAATGAAATAAAGCCCAGAAATTTGAATGAAACTACATAACAATTTAGAATATTTGCTGAAAATAGGAATAGTTATGCAGCTAATTTTACTATATGAATATTAATCAGTTTCATGTGTGCCATCTCGTAGGTGCAAAATAAACATCCTACTAAACATATCTTTTCCTTTATGATTTTGACACTGAGCATATAGTTTGCAAAACCAAAATGTTTGCAAAACCAAAAGGTATGCAAGTAAAGGTCATCTTAAAGCAATATTGTTATACAAGAGAATGAAAATAGTGTCAGTGTTGTAAAATTACAAGACAGTAATTCTAACCTAATTAATATTAGATGGTGAGAGGACAGAAATTGTGACTTTTGTATCAATAGAATTGCTGCTAGAAATTTCTAATGGCAAGCCAATGTAACCACATATTTTCATTTTCCTGAAAATGGAACTGCTTGCTTAAAAAAAAAAAAAAAAGCCAAATTTCCAATACAGTATATACTTTTAATGCAATTTATTAGTTGCATATGCACATGGTGAATTGGGCAAGGATCCTTTGGTTTGGATTTTTTTTTTTTTTTTTTGTGTTGCTTGGTGAGTAAGTTCAGTAAGGAAGTATGAATTAAGCTGAGTAAGTTTAATGAGGTGTGTTAATATGCAGTGATTCTAAACTGCCACAGGGTGGTAGGAGATGCACTTTCCACAACATTTATCTAATTTGCAGAATGAAATGCTATACCACACTTCCACATTATTTAAAACCCTTATTGGAACATGTATTAGTCCTGTAGCTCAAAAAGTGCACATACATGTTAAAAGGCAAAATTACACCTTTTACACCATCACAGAGATGGTGTATGAAAACAGCTTTAAACATTTCCAACAGATATCTATGTTTGTTTTCTACTATTACATGCAGGAGATTTTATTTATTAGCTTATATTCCTCTGCGTTATCTGAATCCTGCAGGTTACTTTGCAGATAGCCTTTAACATTGGTCCTGAGCAAGCATGTGCATTATGTTAATACACTCAGTATGTATAGGAAATTAAAAATGGAATTTTATGTTCTTCATTCCTATGTCAATAGTATCTGAAGGTCCCTTTAAACTTAGATCTCTCCTGTGCTCTTACATCTAAAAATGTTTAAGAATCTGAGGCTGTGGAGGATTTAAGATCTAAATACAAAACTATATGTGTATTTTGCTTTTATAATTTAATTTCCATCACCACTAGTTCTGAATATGCCCATCATTTTGGAAGTGTGTTATTAAATACTTTATACTTAGAGATCCTCTATTTAAGTATTCCTACTAACAGAACTACATGTAATTGCTTTACCAGAGCAAAGATAGGTCAGAGAAGTCTGTCTTACACTTAGACCTACACCTTATTGTGAATTTAATTGTTTTACTTGAATATTAAATGGCAAGATGTCCATTTTGGAATCACAGCAATTAAAGTCAGTTTTCTAGCTGAGAAAAAACTCTTATTTATAAAAAGGATTCCATGGTATATGAGAGGCGGAAAAAAAAAAAGGTGGACAATTTAACCACTCTTAGGGGAAAAATAAACAAGAAGAGAAGAAAAGAAGAAAAAAAAATGTTTACCTCCAAGAACCTCTTAAAAAAAAAAAAAAAAATGAGGGAAAAGAAAAAGAGTCTGACCTTAGTCAATCATTGCTTATGCATGCTACTCAGCTTTGAAATTCAGGCAATCTTCTAGACAAGCTACCTTCACCTGAAAGACAGAGAATTCAAATGTTCAAGGAATGTGTTATGCAGAGACTGTCGACAAGTGCTCATAAAGTTTTCTTTTGACTGATGCTGTCATAGCAAGAGTTTAGAAAATGAAGTGATAAAAGCCATTGCACTTAAATCTTAGTACATAAGGAATATATTTAGCATGTTTAACCAGATGACTGTTTCTCAGTGACTGATAACACAATTATGATAACTTAAAATATAGTCTCACAATAGTGGAACATCCCTTTTAATATGCCGCTGATGAAGAAAAAAAAAAATTACTATCTTTAGATGTACAGCTCACTGCAGACCAAACAGTGCTAAAAAGAACAATGACCACCCTGTCAGTATGATAGAATATGAAGTTGCTGAAAATACCTTCATTACAACACTTGATAATTCCATTAAGATGAGATGAATGAATTTCTGAAGGTGTTTCTCTCTTCATTGTTTATGGAAACCGTCACTAAACTACCCAGAAGTCTAACCTTTAGGTAATTTAACTTAGATGAGAATAAACAATTTGCATATTATGTAGACCTAAACTAAAATATCATATGGTGAACAATCCAGCCTAGCTCATGATATGCACATTGTAATTCTGATCCTGATAAGAAGATAATTGGGGAAATGTAGCATTTTCTCCAATTGTCCGATAATATCCATCTGAGCTGGTTGAACACTGGAAATATATTTTTTTTTCAACAGGAAGGAATAGCAACAAAAAAAAAAGTTCACCTGTGCTTCATTGTTTTTAAAAAACCATGGTGTATAATTATTCTTTAGGAATAGTCCATATATATGGTTTCATTTAGGTTGTGTCATGGCTGTGCTGTGCCTGTTTTCAAAAATTATGTGTTTTATTCTGCATATTTGATATTGACATCATAATTATATAATGCCTCTTTTATTAAGCAGACATTTTATGATGCCTTTGGCTGAAACATTGCATTATGGACTATTGCAGACCTAAACAATTTTATTCCTTTTAATGGCTTATACATTCTCCAGTAACCAGGACACAGGAATGTCTGTAGATCTGGTGTTCTATACAATATCCCTAGTGGCATTTGTTTACCATTAATCAGGTGTGCATAGTTCAGAGACAGATTTTTATCTGATCAGTTTCTGAACCTATGAAAGTGATCTCAGCAGAAAGGAAAACTGAACTATTAAGAAAGTAAATCTTGAATGTTAAGAACTGTGAAGTATTTGGACAAAACTTAAAATTGTAGTAATTTTTTTTTCTTTAATCAAAGCCAAAACATTTCTGGAATCAAATTAATTTAAAAATAATTTGTGTTAGAATATGTCTATGGCTTTCTTTTAGTCTCTTGTGGTAACAATTTTTTTTTTTTTTTTTAAACTCAGCAATTTACTTTCTGATATTGCACCATATTGGAAATGTATATATATAAAAAATATTTCTAACTGCTATACTGAAAAAAAAGACAATTTCAAATGCTAAATCTTTCATGTATGTAATAGAGCTTCTGCTAGCCAGTCTTTCTATTATCAGAATATTTAAACTATTTATTTTTTTTTTTTTTAGTTTAAAAAATTACATCTGGTTTCACATATATTCAAATTTTATTTTAACAAAACTGATAATTCAAGCAAATTACAAGCTTTTAAATTATCATCTGCTCACTGTATTTATAAGTTACTTCCTTTATTACTGTAGTTAATCTCCATATTCTCTTCCATGCAGTAGTTCTCCATTTAAACTAATACATCCAGTTAACATCACATTTTTGAATATCAGAGTACTCTGAGATCTATAGGTTTTCATGAAAATTACCTCAGACACCATTATTATCTTCTCTTGTTCTTTATACAATTTATCACCAAGGAAACACATGGTATGATAAAAAAGATAACTATATTTCTTATAGAAAAGGGAAGAAAGCATTCCTATGAAATATAGTATCTAAAAAGAGAAAATGTTGGTTCAGATTATCCCAGTGTAAAAAGTGAATGACAGAAATGAAAGTACAACTTGATTCCATCTGAAGATATCTTTTCAAATCAAGGGTCACAACTACTATTCGTATAAGTGCATACTACATGATGCAGTTAAATCATGAAAAATAAAGAGATCTTATTTGCTGGTAAGAAGGTGGATTTCAGTAAAACACTTTTTTTTTTTTTCATTTCTACAGCACATTAGAATTTTAAGTATTTTCACATGAATGCCAGCCACAGCTTCTATCAGAAATGATTGTAAGAAAAGGGAAAGGAAATTATATAGGTCTTAAAGGCTTCCAACTAGGTAAATAGTATGATCTTCAAAGAATTTGGAAATGCTGTGAGAAAGCTGACAATAGTTTTTATTACATCAAGTGCTAATGTTATGGACATGTGACAAAAAAAAAAAGAAAAGAAAGATTGTTTCTAAGGAAGTAGGTCCAAATGCTCAGCTGGGAAGAAGATTATCTTCAGCTCAGAGATGACTCTGTCCTGTACAATGCAAAGAATTCCCAGTTCCGGGTCATGCCTTTGTGATTAAAGGTATTATCCTTTTGGATTACTTTCCAGATACTTACATTAGTACTGAAGCAACAAAATGTGTATTTCCAAATTTATATGCTACAGTGATTTCCAATCATCCAGTGTTCTTGGTTCTCTTACTCCTATTTACTCAGGAATACTTTTAACTTTTCTAAATTTTTTTTTTTTTACTTCCTGCCAGATGGAATGTCAAATAAAAAAAAAAGAGGTTTCTCTATAGTCCTTTTGCTTTCAGAAGCTGATGAAGCTGTAAAAAATTTTTGTGCAGAATACCAGTGAAGTCAAACCATGTGCAATTGTTGGATGTAAAAGGGACTGTGCTCTCACTAAGAATCTGTCCTACCATGGTATTACCAAAGTCTCTGCTAGGGGACCTAACAGTATGAAATGCCAGTCTGAATGATGATTGCTCTTCAGTTTCTAGGTCCTCACATACATTGTGTCCTTTGTTTTTTGAGGAAAAAAAACACAAGATGTATGGTTTTGTATATTAGCACGTGTCATGAATCACAGTTATTCTTGCTATTAACTATTTTTTCTTGTCAGAAGGCCCACTGATGCAGTTTTGTTTGGATATGAAAGGAGTCGTGATTCATTATGTTGTGAATAAAACAAATTTCTCTATTACAAACCTCAAAAGTATAGCAAATCATTGCTTCTGCATTTTGATCTTAGCTGTAGATTTGGACTGTGACAGTTTGAGTTGGCTAAGATAGACAAGATATCATTAAATACCAGTCTTGTCCTGACACGCTACTGAATACTGTTTATACAGTGTGTTATTGAGAAAACGGGCTGAGTTTTGAGGACCTTATGTTGTTTTTCCTTACCCAACCAAACATTTCCCTTCTGGAGACCAAACCATAAACAATCTGATCTTATTTTATTTGTACTGCAGATAATTTCATCTTTTTATGTGTCTTTTCTATATGAATCGTGTTCTTAAATATATAAATATATTTAAAACTGTTCGGAGAGAGTTCCTGACAAAGCTCCTGAGGCATTGTTCTAGCCTCATTTTTAAGTGGATTTGTTTCTGTTTTAGTGTAAGACTAAATTCCTTCTTTACAGAAATTTAACCCATAACAAAACATAGATGCAGAACATCTCCACTGAACTCTACTGAAAAGAAGGAAAATGCAGTACTGAAAAGTTCTTTCTGTTATTAAATCCATGTTTGCTCATTTTGGGGTACAATTTACTTCCTGGTAATCCCAATTTACAATGACTTGATATTATTTTCCAGCAGAAAGCTGTCACAAGGGATGAAGTGGTTTATTCATAACAGTATAGAACAATAATTCACAATATAATAATAATGATGTTGCACGCACATCTGTTACTTAGACATTCACATGCAGAATCATAGAATGGTTAGGGTTGCAAGGGATCTTCAAAGGTCATCTAGTCCAAACCCCGCCTGTGCAAGGAGCAGGGACATAGTTGACTAGATCATGTTGCTCACAGCCTCATCCAACTTGGCTTTAAACGTTTCCAGGGATGGGGCATTCATCACCTCTCTGGGCAACCTGTTCCAGTGTTCTACAACCCTCAGGGTAAATTTTTTTTTCCTAATATCTAATCTAAATCTACCTCCCTCTATCTATCCCTCCCTCTGTGTCCTATCACAACAGGCCCTACTGAACAGTCTCTCCCCATCTTTCTTGTAGGCCCCCTTGAGGTACTGGAAGACCGCTATCAGGTCTCCTCAGCGCCTCCTCTTCTCCTGGCTGAACAGCCCCAACTCTCTCAGCCTGTTCTCATAAGAGAGGTGCTCCAGCCCCCTAATCATCTTCCTGACCCTCCTCCTCTAGACCCTCTTCAACAGGTCCATGTCCTTTTTATGCTGGGTGCTCCAGAACTGGACACAGTAGTCCAGGTGGGGTCTCACCAGGGCAGAGTAGAGGGGGAGAATTACCTCCCTTGACCTGCTGGCCACACTCCTCTTGGTGCAGCCCAGGATGCGATTGGCCTTCTGGGCCGCAAGGGCGCATTGCCTGCTCATGTTGAGCTTCTTGTCCACCAGCACTCCCAAGTCCTCCGCAGGGCTGATCTTGATCCATTCTCCACCCAGTCTATATTTGTGCCTGGGATTGCCACGACCCAGGTGCAGGACCTTGCACTTGGCCTAGACCCATGTTCATAAAGACTAAAAATTAATTAGAAGATGAACTGTACAATTTCACTGAAAAGATAAACCAATACAAATTTATTTATTTAGTTAGGTAGTTATTGTATCTTAATTAATTAGGTAATTATATGTATGCATATGTATATATACAGTCTATATATCTGATCCTCTGAAGAAAAACAGAGCTTTTAATCAACATTCATTGTCCTAATCTGAAGGTTAAAATAGTATATAAATGCATCCCTACACATGTGCTAAAGTGCAAGGAAGCAAGAGATATTTGTCATATTGTGCCCTGTGACAACAAATCCCAGCTGATATCTGGGACTGTTCATCCATCAGATGTGAATGTAGGATTTTTTACTACCTGAGCAAAAGACTAGATTCTGTATCTGTAGGCTAAAATATTCATTTATGAATTGGTCAATCTTCATGGTAAAAAAGTGCTGTAAATTTCTAACCTTCATTGAAATGAGATGGGATAGCTGTTAGACTTGCATTACTGGAAATATGAATCAGTGTGTTAGGCGTTTCTTTTTCAAGATGGAGAAGATACACCATTATACAATTTCAAGAATATAGTTCAAGGTAGAAAATTATACAATCTGAAAATTAATTTGTAGGATGCAAACCTGAAAAATTTACCAAATCTTATACTGCCTCTTTCAATACTATAAAAAACCATTAAGTGCATTCCAACATTCACTGTACCTGTCACAGGGATACATTAGAATCCTAAAAACATGTTTGTTACACTGTTTTATTAGTGAGAGATTGCTTGTCATTAAACATGCTGGCATGTCAGTTGCAAAAAAAACATACGGAGTTAAAATGCTTTTTACACAAGGATCTCAAAGATTTAAACAAGAAATTAGCACAAGGTGACATTTATCACAGGTATATATATATACATACACACACACATAAATATTTATATTATATATATGCATAAATCAATAGTCTTTTATATTTTTCTCTGTTATATTTTTTATAATTTTAAACACTTCAATTTGAATGATTACCCAATGACCATGAGTAATTTAAGTTTTGTCTGTTAAACTTCAAATGAGACTTAAGTAAAGATTAAGCAGTGTGCCAAACTTCTGTACAAAATTATTTTTATGGCTATTATGGAAGTCTGTGAGTTCTTTACTGTTAACACAGTTATTTGGAGAAAAAGCCAAGCAATTCTCAGTATCTTAATGTAGAGGAAACAAACATGATAGTCTGAGTTTATTGTAATCACTTTCTAGCCAGAAAAATACAGGAAAATCAGATGCTGTCACAGAGAGACGGCTCATAAAAAAAGTTTATTTTTCTTTGTTTACCTTTAGTGGATTAGGGAAAGAAAAAAAAAGAAAGAAAGAAAAGACAAGTGGGTTTAAGTATCCTAGTTCAATTGCTGACATATTGCTACTGCAATGCACAACATCTAGTGCTGTCAGTCACAACACATTACATCAGAGACTTTTGATGTGAGTGGCCTCAGTGCTTCCCAGCATGATGTGCCTGCCATTAGGAATTTCAAATAGAAGTGGCTTTTGAGGACAGACAGGTAGATATAGGGAATGTATTTTGTCATTATGAAACAAGAAGTAATGAAAATTCTGGTGGTGGTAGAAAAATAGCTTCAAATTCATGCATTCGATCAGAAGAATAAAATATTAGTCTTCTCTGGCTATTTTGTATTTCTCCAGTAAAGCTAATCACAACAGAAAAACATGGAGTTTTAGATTCTGACTAATTAGCTTTCAAGATATGAGTAAATACATTTCCACTTCAGGGCTTTTCTACAGAAAGCACTGAGTTATCTCATTCAGATTTTTATCTCTAATGAAGTCTTTTAAGCATAAGGAGGATTCAGAGTTATGTTTACATTGTGAACTAGCCTATATTCCACAAAGCCTGTTAGAAACTGATTATTTATAATTAAATGAAGAGCTTAAAGTTTCCAGAAATGCCACAATGCGTTAAAAGTCACTAAGAGAAAGGATACAAGTAAATCAGACTTAAAAGAAAAGTTTATTTTTATATATATACACACACTCTCAATTCTCAAGACTATTTTTAGTATTATTTTTCAAAATTTCAGCCTTAATTTGTAAAATTCAGAGTCATGAGAAATCAATGGCAAATGGCAAAGTAAAAACCCTGCTTGACTAGGCGTAATTTATAAAAATACGCCCGTAGTTTTGAGAGTTTTTCTGTTTTGATTTTCTTTCCCTTCCCTTCCCTTCCCTTCCCTTCCCTTCCCTTCCCTTCCCTTCCCTTCCCTTCCCTTCCCTTCCCTTCCCTTCCCGCACCTTCCCTTCCCGCACCTTCCCGCACCTTCCCTTCCCTTCCCGCACCTTCCCTTCCCTCACCTTCCCGCACCTGCACCTTCCCGCACCTTCCCTTCCTGCACCTTCCCGCACCTTCCCGCACCTTCCCTTCCCGCACCTTCCCGCACCTTCCTTCCTGCACCTTCCCTTCCCACACCTTCCCACACCTTTCCTTCCCACACCTTTCCTTCCCACACCTTCCATTTTCTTTTATTTTTTTTTATAGTTACTCCTTAACACAGAATATCTGATGCAGAATGATTGACAAGATTAAAACTATATTTTCCTTGACCTTTCCTCATCACACTCATTATCCTAGCTGTCCTGAAATTGTTAATATTGCTAGAGCAAGTTAAGACCCTATTGAAAAAACATACTTCTAAGTCTTGTGCTGAAAGTTGTTATTAATAGAACAGGAAAGGCATATCTCACTTTGAGACCATAGACTACAATTATTAAATGGTACTCACAAAAGTCTGTCATGAAAATTGACATGCTGGGTAATTTAAGGAAATGTGATCATGTCATCCTTTTCTTTTTGTCAATAATTACATATTCTAATAATGTTAAGACTTTTATTTTAATGGGACGAGAGTCAAGAGGTGCATACTGGCTAATTTGTTTCAGAATTATGAACTACAAGAACATAGCTCTTTGACATGCATTTTATGTTTTTTAATTGTTATAAATATCTTTCTATTTAATTTCTTAATTGCAGGAATTTTCCAGAAGCACATGAATAGGAAAATAATACGCTAAGTCTAGGTCCCTTAGAAAAAAAGATATGTGATACTTTCTGAGCATCTTCAGCTTTTCAGTACCATTTTTTTCAATGATATTTCCTGAATCTCAGCATCACACGTTCCAGTAAGAGTGAACAGATAGTAACAACAAATATATGAAATATTTTTTTTTTGCCTTTGCCTTTCATTCCTTCTAAGACTGCCAAAGACTGAAAAAGAAAAAATGTCTTACCAAAATAACTATTGTCTTAAGATAAATGCCAAATGAAAAGAGAATGAGTTCAGACTAAAAAGAGAGAGGAGGGTAGGGGATTGTTCTTATTCTTCATAGTCTGAACAGAACTGTGACTGCTTTTTTTTTTTTTTTCGTTTTCATATCATGCATTGCCTCTGATATTGAAGTGAATAGTGGTCAGATGTGCTAAACAGCTAAACAATTTGAGACAGCATATTTTGAAACTTCCATTCACAGAACAAGAAGAAACTTAGAGAATTATCACGAGGAGAAATATCCTTGTGCGGTTTTGTGTTCTATAGTGTCTACCAAGAGTTTTATGTATCAGAGATAAGTGTTCAGTCTGTGCAGGGCTTCTGCTAAAAAAAAAAATAAAAATCTTCAAATATATTGATCTGTCTTCTATGTTGACAATTATGGGTTTTTGTCTTGAAGATTGAGACCTTACTAATGCACATTAGTTTTCAGACTCATTTCAGGTTCTGAACTTTCTAAGTAATGTGTAAGGTAACAAAGAGTAAAAAGGGAGGTTACTTCATAATGAAATGTACTTTGTCTGTATGATCACTATTCAGTTTTAGCTATTAATGATAAACCTTCATGATTTGCTCTTAAATGTTCTCTAGTACATTGCATAAATGTAGTGTAATTAAGTCTTAGCAATAATAAATTGCAATGAGAAATTTCTGAGAAATTACAAGTAGTCAGATTTCTTTTTGTATTGAAAGCGTAGTGTATGGATCAGAATATCTGGAATTATATAATAATTTTTTGTATCTCTGAAGAATTCAAAATTCTTCATGAACATGAAGAACATGAATATATCTAGTTTAATAACCTAGATCATGATCCTACAAAGTATTTACAGTGATTAAATCCAATGAAGTTTGAATTGATTTTCTACTGCTCTGTACAGAATTGGTACACGGAAAGAATTTTTTCAAAATAGTCTTTTTTTCTTCTTGGACTCTTCAGAATTAATTAACAAAATATCTTCAGTATATTTAATGAATTCCTTAGGGACCTGAATACTGTTTATTGTGGGACTATCAGTGGGATCATAGACCAGAACAAAGAGACACAGCCTTCGTCACAAACTTTTTGATTTCCGTTAGTTTCACAGAGCTAAAAGCTGGTTTGAATGTTATCTGCCCCAGCCAGTCAAAGTAAACTAAGGAAAAAAAAAAATTGGTAGAGATATTTAGAAATCATTGCTTAAAAGGACTCTTTTGACAATACCAAATGGCTGAGATTACATTAATGTGAATTTGTCTCAAGGAGCTGTCACAGACCCCAAATCAAGCACACCTTATGGGCAAGAGCAGAAAATAAAACAAAAAAAAAAAACCCAACAAACCCAAAATAGTGAAAAATCAACAAACAAACTCCCCGTGACGTCCCCCAGAACCAACCACTTTTAGACACTATCAGAATGAACCTCACATATTTTCCAATTAAACAGTAAGTCAGATGCCAAGATACTACGTTCCTGAACACATTTCTCTGCCCCAATCATCTGCAGATTTTTACCTACTGCAAGCAGGTCCCACAATAACTTGTAATACCAAGTTAGATGGAGTAATCAAAGGATCGAAGCCAGGAAAAAAAAGCAACAGCTGCTGCAGAAGGTGAGTGAGCAGCTAGTAATCATATTGGTGACATTATTAATTTACATAGTTGATAGAATTTAGAATAAGAGTGAGGACTCATCTGTCATCATCATATCATCCATCATCACTATGGTTCTCTAAGTAATGTGCAGGCTGTTAATAATATTAGTTTGTTTTATTTTTATTCCACTTGATTTGGTTTTGGGATTTTTTTTTTTTTTAAGACTCGGGGAAAACAAACACTTCATGGTGGCAAATACGAATGCTGAGTTTTTTCTGTGGTAAAGGAGCAGATACAGTAAACAAATAAATTCATATTTTTTTCCTCAAAACCAATAATAAATATTCTTGTTCTCTTTCTTTTTTTTTTCTTTCCCCTACAGCATGTAGTTACGATTCTGTCCCGTCTATGGTTGAGTAGAATGAAAACTAGGCATGTTTCTGAAGTGGCATACTTGAAGAACAGATGCCTGTGGAACTGTGGCTTCTAGCTTTGCAGCAAGCAATGCCAGACCCAATCTAGAGTTTTCCTTGATCTTGTGATATCATTTTCTCTTTTCTTATGAAAGTTGAAAGTTACTTGTCTCTTGAGTATCGATCTGCTTGAGTTCCCTTGTCCACAGCAAACTCAGAACTAGAACCTGCAAAATTCATCTCAGACATACAACAGATTTTTTAGGAAATCAGAGACATACAGCAATTTACTTCATACTGTGTTTCAAAACAATTTTTTTTTAAATTGTGTTGAAGATTTGAGTCCTGTGCAGATGCTTAAGTTACTTGTTAATTTAGTGAGTTATCACACAAAAGGTGTTAACAGGAAGGCTGTCAGTCCTTAGTCTACAACAAGAGGTTAAAGTAAGAGGATTAAGGCATTTAGACAGTTCAAAATTAAAGTGCCTATATGTAGATGTCTGCCATGTAGATACTTATATATGAACTGAATCTGTAAGCTTCCATCATAGTCTCTGTGGATCTAGTCAGTATAGTGAAATGAATATATAGAGCTATTAACAGGTGATACTACTAATAAACCTTTTTTTTTTTTTTTGCCAAGGTCTAGGGAGATTCAACAGCATGGATTTTGCCTTTGCAGTTTCAGATGATCTCTGCATGAGAGATTAATCTTTTCAGCAGGTTTTGGCTACAGGTAACACAAGGGCATGAGTGCTTCAAAGCATGGATCAAAGCTCTTGTCTCAGATATCTGCTAAGACACTGTTGTTCCTGTACAGTCTTTGTAGATGTTGGGATGTTGGTTTGGTTTTTGGTTTGGTTTGGTTTTTTTTCTCTATGTAGACGTAACTGTATAGAAGAAGAGAGGCACTCCCCATATGATAAAGACATGATTAAACCTGGAGCTGGAAGCTGTGAAAAGCTGTTGACACAGTGATATTGATGAGACGTTGATTCTAGTTTAGGAAAAGAAATAGCTGTTTTGAGTGATTTGTTGTGAATATGTATACTTGTGATATTTTTGTTATTTAACAAATAATCAATTATGTTTCTACATTATTGTCAATGTTATCTCTTTCAGGCTTTCTCACATATTATCACATAAATTAGTGAAAAGTCATCTGAGTTGCTAAAAACTTGACAACAGCACAATTTTATAAGAGAAAAAACACAGACAGATAAATACTCTCCCTCAAACTCTAAATTATCTATTTCTGATGTCAGTATATTGCAGGAGATATTTGGATTATTTTTTTTTCAAGACAGACTACTTAAATAGTTTTAACATTATCTTCACAGGTAGTATGTTTAAACTAATAATTACCTCAATTTCTTTAATATAGCGGAAGAGTTTGGTTAGAAGTTGAACAAGTTAAGTAGACAAAGTAAGTTTATTTCCTGGGGTAAGGAATGAACACATAGACAAATAATATAATGTTTTGATTGGTAAGAAAATATAGAAAGTAATTTATTTTCACGCAGCTTATTTTACTGCAGTGAGAGGTCTGATTCCCTGTCATCATTCTTGGTCCTCATTAATGAGGATAATTGTCAGAATGTGCTTTTGACACTATCACTTCCAAAGTCATAACACTGTTTTTCTAGATGAACATTTTTTTTTTCCTTGTGTCACAGTTTAGCCCTGATCGAGACCAGACTATGCAGTCTCTCTCTTTCACTCCCCCCACCCTCTGAGAGAATAGGAAGAGATAATATAAGAAAAAAAAAAAGGCTTGAGGTTTGAGATAAGGACAGGGAGAAATCCTTAAAGTTACCGTTACAGGCAAAACAGACTGAACTTGGGGAAAACTATTAATTTATTTCTAAAATCAAACCGGGATAATCAGACAGAGAACAAGATAATGTCCTCCCACCCCTCCCTCTTCCCAGGCTTAATATTATCTCTACCACCTTTCCCCCTCGAGCAGCACAGGGCGAAGAGAGAATGGGGGTTACAGTAAGTTCATCACACATCACTTCACGCTGCTGCTTCATGGTCGGAGGAAGAACTCCTCACATTCCTCCCCTGCTCCATTGTGGGGCCCCACCCACAGGCTAGAGTCCTTCGTGAAACTGGTCCGTCGTGGGTCATCTCTTCCATGTGGTGCAGTCCCTCCAGAACGGCTGCCCCAGCACAGGCCCTCCACAGGCCACAGCCTCCTTCAGGCATCTGCCTGCCCCGACATGGGGTCCTCCATGGACTGCAGGTGGATCTCTGCTCCTCCGTGGACCTCCATCGACTGCAGGGGGACAGCCTGCTCCACCATGGTCTTAATCACGGGCTGTAGGGGAATTCTGGCCAGAAGTGGCATTACTCCTCCCTCTCCTTCTTCACTGACCTTGGCGTCTGCAGCTGCTCCTTTCAAGAAATTCTTCACAACAGGCAGGCAGACACCTCTCAGGATCTCTTCACATCTCATCTCCTCTCTACTTCTTGCAGCTGGGCTGGGCTGAGCCAGGCCCAGTTGGCTGCCCGGCAGGAGGCCAGAGGGTGAGGCCTGCAAGGCCCATAAGGCTCACGCCTCCCCCTCTCTGCCCCACACATCATCTCTCTTTTTTTTTTTTTCCTGTTCTTCCCCTTCTTAAATACATTATCGCAGAGGCATTATCATGGAACATTCTGCTACCAATTGGCTTGGCCTTGGCCAGCCCTAGGCCCAGCTGAGACCACTGAAGAAAGGGGAGCAACTTCTAGCAGTTTCTTACAGAAGCTACCATCATAGCCCCTCCTCACTAAATAAAACCAGATCATCTTGAAATATGTTCATTCCTTTTCCAGTCTAGGACCCAATTGTGCTTTACCCCACACACCTGCAAACAAGAATAACTGAAAGAACTACCTTCTTACTTCTGTGTGGGCTATGTGGAGCTTGAGTTTGTGAAAGCAAAGTCTGTTGGTGTCTTTGGCAGAGTAAAAGAAAGAGTCTCATCTCTGCTCATTATAAACTGAGTCTGAGTAAAGAAGATCATGGAACTGGAAAGATCTGGGACACTCATGCTCTGATTCATGCTATAGCTATGGCATCCAGTACCAAGAATTGTCACACTGTCACATAGCTTACTTATGGTCAGTATCACTTAGCATTTAGAGTCCAATAGAAAGATCCATTAATGTGCCGAGTTTTGACACCTTTTCCTATTTCATTTCAGTTCTTTACTGAGGTAGGTTCTCATCCATCCTTTTTCTATTTTTAAAGGAGAGAGGAGAGGAAAAAAAAAAAACCCAACAAACAAAACAGCAAAGGAATAAAATTCCAGGACAGTGGGTTGAATAAATATAATTTCAGTGCTATGCCAGCACCTTTTAAAGCTCTTTATCACTGGATTTTACTGTCTTAACCCTTCTTTGTGCATTGTGGTTCTCCTATAGCATGTTTAAAAAAAAAAATGTTAAGATATTATTCTTCATACAACATCACTGAAGACTCTCAATTTTTATAACTTCTTCCTCTTTGTGCCTTTGTAAATAAGCTCTCCAAAATTGTATTCCTGAACTAATCCTCCTTGTCTGCCATTAGACATGACTATACAGACCAGAAGAGACCAGGTAACCTCATCTTGAGCTTTTGTGGAGAACAATTGCAGAGACTCCAAAGACATGAAATGCAATTCTCTGTTCCTGTAGAAAATGTCACAAGTCACTCTTCTTCATGTAACAATACATTTTAAAACAATTTTCTGTCTGTCTAATAAAAAAAAAAACCCAAAAAACTTCTAATATTGTGGTTGTTCTTTGAAGCATCTAGTTGCTTTAGAACATAGCACCTTCTCTGAAATTCATGCAACTGAATCAGTCATTCTTACTGATGGATAATCTATCAAAATATATTTTAAAAAAAAAGCATTTGAAAGGAACCTTAATGCAAGCAGCTTCCAGAATGCAATTTGTCTATGAATGTTTCAACATTCATCCATATCTTCCATTCAATAAAGAAAAGCCTGATCAATGCAGTTAAAACTTATACAAAAGCCTTCCAACTTGATTCATTTTCTCTGGTGTTCTGCACTCTGTCTGAATATTTCTTTGGGTTCTTAGGGCTGATACTTTGGTCTTCCTCAAGCAGAGTTGGGGAGGGTTACAGTGAGCTGTCAGGAACCTGAGGTCTTTACTAGGAGATGATTGGTGTTCATAGTATTTTTTTTTTCTTTTTCTTTCTTGTGAGAAGAATGGCTTCTGAACAGCTTCAGAATACTGAGCCTGGGTTTATTTTATATATTTTTCTCACGACAATGTGATACTATTACGTTAGTTCCCAACTAAAGTTTGAAATTTGCACAACAGCCTCCTCCATCCTTAACTTTTTCAAACTTTTTCTCTTTGTTATGTAGGAATCCCTTTGGGGTTTCAGACCTTAACTGCAAATTATATTCCCAGGGCTTCAACTATGGCAGATCAAGCAATAGTTGCTTAAACACTAGGGAATTGTTGCAAGATGCTCAAATCTGTTCAGACCAACACAATTATAGACAAGTCCTGAGAGTGTGCACTGTCAGGTTCTTAATAAGTTTTTCCAATCGTAATGACAAAAATTTAAAAATTCTGGATTAAATTTGCCTTTTTCATATAGTAAGCTCCTCAAAGATGACCAAAGATGTTTAATATCGGAAGAAACTCTCTTGGACTATATATGAAAATAATTTTAGTTAGAAATACAGAAAGCTCCAAGGTAAACAAATAAAAATTTAAAATAGTTTATAAGAAACTTGCACCTTTGACCTTTTTAGGACTATCTTGTTTTTCAAGTTTAACTTCAACTGTCCATTAAACTTCAGCAGAAAGTTCTGCATAGATCTCTTGGTTCCTAAAAATTTTTGCCATCCATCTTCCATGCAACCAGTCTGTCTTCCTTCTCTTAGCAGTCTCCCAGAGCTCCATTCAATTGCTTATATATGTGGCACCCTATAGTGTTTGAGAGTTTCTAGGACATCTAAAACAACAGAAAAGTTTTTATACGTGTGACACAAGATTTATTAAAAGTCTGGTAGCCTTTTGGATTAATGGATAGAGTTTAGATACCCTTGAGCAGGTAACTAACACTCAATATATTCATTTGGACTGTACTTTGCAACAAATCCTTGCTGGTTTCCTGTATCTTTGTTTGCAACTTTCTTATGGACATATAATCTCTAAACCCTTTTTACCAAGAGATGTGATCACTTGCTCTGCAACTAAAATGCAATTTCCATTTGCTTTCAGTTGCTTCCATCTGATCTAGTCACACAAAGAAATACAGCATATGAGTGAAAAGATAGAGCAAATAGCATCTGACACACATAGAGTTTTCACTATGAAACAGAAGTCAGAAAAGAAAAATTGTTGCTGTCAAGTTGAAATGCACAATGTTGTGGTAAAAGAACTGGAAAGCAGGGTTTTTTTTTTCATTTTAACCCAATCCCTTTTTCAAATAAAGTATGATTTGAAAAGAAAAATTGCAACACTTAATTCTCAAAACAATCAATGATATATTTATTTGTTTGAGAAATATGTTTGATATTTCCAAGGCAAGTTATATCATTATTAAAATTTCACAGTGGTTTTCCATTAAAAACAAAACAAAACAAACAAACAAAAAAAACACAGAAAAAAATCCTGAAACTCAAACCCTCACAAAACCGCTTCTCTACATTTTCATTTTAACTTATTTACAAAATTACATTTGAACCTCTACAGTATTCAAAAACCATGAAATTCCAGTTTTCATAGATTTGCCATTCATTTAAAAAAGTTTATTATCTGAAAGAATTATTACCATTGGTTTTGCCACTTTCATGTCTTGGGAAGAACAGCTGTGAAGAAGCCTGATGCTGTAAAAGTTTTTACATGCTATACATTGTCTAATTACTATGGAAAGTATTAAGTTCCCATGTCATGACTATAACCTGCCTAAGAACCACCATAAATGCAGAGTAAGAAGCATAGAAATACTGTAACATATAATCTGAAAGGTTTTGAGCCTGTATGTCCCTTCTTAGACAATGGGGCAGTCTCTAGTGGTAAAACTTAAGTCTTCCTGTTTTCTTCTACTTTGATCCCATTATCAAAGTTTAACAAATAATAAGTAACAATAATAATTGTGTCCCTACTGTACATTCTTAGAAAGGAAAAAAAAAAACTGCAGTAAACAAAAAAAAATTATTTGAGAAGTGGCAGCAGTGAGAAAATCAGAAGGCAAATCACACATGAATATTCGTATGGCAAGGGAAAATGCTATTGGAAAGTGATGAGCTATAGGGATATCCTTCCAGCCAGAAAAGAGAGTGCAAGAAGCCAAGAAGTAAATAAATTGGAAACAGGAACTAAATTTGCCAGTTTGCTACCAAAATGATTTTTAACTATTTTTCTTCCAGAGTGTTTTGTATCACATTTTTGTCTGTTTCCCTTTAGTTCATTTTTTCCTTATAATATAATGCAATCAATTTTTTTTCATAGTAATTTTGTTAGGTGTGATTGTCAAAGTAGGAATTATCTCACTTAACTAAATGTATCTAAATTTTGGTATTTAGTCTAAATTAGACTGTAGGCATCCTTTGGAAACCAGAGACTGCACCTCTGTAAAACAGTTGACCTCACCTTTCTTAGGACAGAGGCATTTGTTACCTGTATTGAAAATGAATTCTCTATGAGCAATGTTTACTTAAATAAAATAATAATAAAATGTTACATTGTTAGCTCAACATAAATGCTAATTTAAGTTTCTAAACCTGTGTGCTGCCTGGTCAGCATTTATGTATGCCAACATTTTTCATTCTGATTGATGTTGGATGCTGATTAGCCATTTACAATATCCTCATGTCTTCATTCAGGCTAATGGCAAATGACTGCATTATTTCTTGCCAGAAGCAAGATGGAGAGAAAAGAAGAGGATGTTCCTTAGATAGGGTGATGTAGTGATTATAACATGTAGACATAAACTGCTTGTTTTCAAACAAAGTCAGGAGAAGGTACTTTGCAGGAATGTTATTTCCTCTGGTTTATAGAACATAGATGTGTTCAGTAGACAATACCTTAAAATGAAAGAACTAAACACTAACATTCAGAAAGATCTTTATGTTATTTAACCATGATTATTGCTACATTTGAAGCAACTCCAAAAGCCTTAGTATTCACTTAACTAGTTATCCCCTTTTACACAGTGAATGCTTATTAATAATCTTGTTATGAACTGGTAAGACCAATGCTTATTTTCTGGGAAAAAAAAGTGCTATAAAGTACTTGTTCATGTAACTTCAAACTTATATCTAACAAATATTTACTATTAAAATAGTAAATATAGCTATATTACTATATAGTTATATTACTATAAAAGATAAACAATCACCGATATCTATGTACCGTTTTAAAGCACAACTGTTATCCAAATACCTCTGACCTCATCTGTATTAATGAAAACTTTACAAGGGTCTCCAGGGTGGGGCTTGCACTTTTATTGAATACATTTCAGTAGAATGCATGCTTTTGCAGCACAAAAATATCTTGATCTGCAAAATTTCAGCAAAAAAAAATTTATGTGACAAATCAAAGGGTCTAAGGTTTGAAATCCATGAAGATTTCAAGAGAAAAACAAAATTTAGAGAACTGGTTTTGGGGGATTCTAAAGATACTAGAAATATTAACAGACTGAGGATAAGTAAGCTAGGAAACAAAGGATGTTAAGTTAGATTAACAAAATGTTAACTTCCCTGGGAAATGTGTTCCAGTGTTCCACCACCCTCATTGTAAAATGTGTTACTTATACGAAGTCTGAATCTACCTCTCTCTATTTTAAAACCATTACCCCTTGTCTTATCACAACAGGCCTTGCTAAAGAGTTTCTCCAGATCTTTCTTAGAGGCCCCCCTTTAGGCCCTAGAAGACTGCTATAAGGTCTCCCTGGAGCCTCCTGTTCTCCAGGCTTAACAGCCCCGACTCTCTCAGCCTGTCCTTACAGGAGAGGTGCTTCAACCCTCTGATCATCTTTGTGGTTGTCCTTGGGACTTTCTCCAACAAGTCTATGTCCTTCTTATGTTGGGGGCTCCAGAGCTGGACACAGTACTCCAGGTGGGGTCTCACAAGGGGAGAATCACCTTCCTCAACCTTCTGGCCACCCTTCTTTTAATGCAGCCCAGGATGCAATTGGCCTTCTGGGCTGCAAGTGCACGTTGTCGGCTCGTGTTGAGCTTCTCAGCCACCAGCACTCCCAAGTCCTTCTCCTCAGAGGTGCTCTTTATCCATTCTCCACCCAGCCTGTATTTGTGCCTGCGATTGCCCCTGACCCATGTGCAGCACCTGGCACTTGTTCTTATTGAACTTCATGAGGTCTGCACAAGCCCACCTCTCCATCCTGTCAAGATTCCTCCGGATGGCATCCCTTCCCTCCAGCATGGTGACCACACCACATAGCTTGGTGTCATCGGCGAACTTGCTGGGGGTGCACTCTATCCCACTGTCCATGTCACCAACAAAGATGTTAAACGGGGCTGGTCCCAGTACCGCCCCCTGAGGAACACTACTCATCACCAGTCTCCACTTGGACACCCAGACGTTGACTGCTTCTCTCTGAGTATGGTCATCCAGACAATTCCTTATCCACGAAGTGGTCCATGCCATCAAATCTATGTCTCTCCAGTTTAGAGACAAGGATGCTGTGTGAAACAATGTCAATGATTTTGCACAACTCCAGGTAGATGACATCAGTTGGTCATCCCTTGTCCACCAATGCTGTAACTCCATCATAATCAGGCAGGATTTGCCCTTAGTGAATCCGTGTTTGTTGTTGTTTGTTGTAATCACCTCCTTGTTTTCCATATACCTTACCATGGTTTCCAGGAGAATCTGCTCCATGACCTTGCCAGGCACAGAGGTGAGACTAACTGGCCTGTAGATCTCTGGGTCTTCCTTTTTTCCCTTTTTAAAAATGAGAGTTATGTTACCCCTTTTCCAGTCATTGGGAACCTTATCAGACTGCCATGACTTCTCAAATATGATGGACAGCAAAGAGACAATGGGGAAAAAAAATAAATTCAGGAAATTTCATTCAAACTTAAGGGAAAAAAAAATTATTGTTAGGGCTGTCAAACACTTGAAAAGATTGCTTGGAGAGGTTGTGCAGCCTCCTTTCCTTGAGGTATTCAAAACTAAGTGGACACAGTCCTAAGCCGTCTATTCTAGTTCATCTTACTATGAGCAGAGGGGTTTACAGTAGACTATCTTCACAAGCTCTCTCCAATCTCATTCATAATATGATTTTGTGGATCTATGGAAATAAAAAGAGCAATAACATGTTGACTCCAAAATATTTTCTTACTCCAAATCACTCCCTATCAAAAACAACAACATAAAAGTATTTGGATAGAGATAAATCTATGCAACAAACTCAATCCCTCCCTTGCAAAGCAGTAAAATGTAGTGTTTCAGAGAAAAGAAATAAAATATTCTTCCTATCTAAAAAAAAAGAATGAGACAATCAAAGTACTCTGAAAGTAAAAAGAAAATAATGGTGTTCTGATTGAAATAAAACTAAACCACATAATATAATTCATTACTTAATGCTTGCTGAATCTATTTTAAACTGGTTTTTGTATTTTGATGCATAATATCTTTATACAGATATATATTCTTTATCAGGCAGTATTTAATAGAGGTTAGAGGTGACTTAAACTCCTTTGATCCAGAATGCTCTAAATTTTCTCTCCTATTTGATTGTATGTAATTTTTTCCTAGTGTTGTTTCTTTTAGACTCAGAAAACTAGTTTTGACTTGAAACTAAATTGCTTTAGAATCACAGATACTGCACTTGGGTAGTTATTACATTAATATAATTCTGTCCCTGAAATTATTTGCAATGGTATTAAAAATCATCTGTTAATACTGCTTATTCAGAGATTATGCTTAAAAATCTAATGTGTATCTTTGAGGAAATAAGTATAGACTTACTTGTCAGAGCGACATCAAATTTGGACATGAAATGTCTACAAATGGGAGATTTCAGAGTCTTGCAGAGAAAATTGGAAACTTAGTATGCTTGTCACTGTCTAAATCCCATAAGAGATAAACATTTCTTGCTCAATTAAGGTTCCTGCCATTGCAAAAAACTTCTGTAGAATAGATTTGTTCAATCGCTGTAATAGGTGGTTGTAATAGGATGTAGCTGGAAGTCAAATGTGTTACCTGATTATGGTGTGCAGACATTGTTATAGAGTGTTTATTATATGTTAGTTTATTTTATTTAAATGATAGAAGTTTATCAAGGGGAAGGACTCCTCCATTTTCCCTTTTCCCCATAGTATATTAAAACAGTAAGCTATAATAAAGCTGGAACCATATTTTTAACCTATTTCCTCAAAAAAAAAAAAAGATATTTTATTATAAATATAACATTAAATTAGTGTTGAGTTAATTAATTACCCTCCCTATATTTTAGGTAAAAGCAAGAATTTTGTTGTTTTATGCAGGTTTGAGACTTTTTGGACACAAAATAAGAAAATTTAAACTTCACCATACATATCAAAGAAAGTGTCTGCAGCTCTTCTCTAATCTTGGAATCTGTTTGGAAGAAGAAAGAAGAGAATAAGAAAAAGCAGCATATGTCTATCTGTAGGAATTCAGAGAATGTTATTGTAATTTACCATTTACCTATTTTATTGAATTTGAGTCTAGAACATATATGAGGATTCCTTTCCTAGCATCATCAGTTAGCTGGAAAACATACCTTAAGACACAGGGAAGGAAAATAAATTTATCCTGGCACTTCAGGTGCATTTCTAGCTTTTGCTAATTATCTTCTGTATGTTCTATAACAAGTCATATCTGGGTACCTTTGAGAATCTGCGTCTTATCGCCCCATGAAGCCATGTTTTTTAGGAAGATAACATAAATTGCTCTTGTAGTATCAAAATATTGGTTATTATTAACCAACAATTTAATTGGTTAATCAAATTATTTTCCATAAATTGAAAGCAGAAGGAAGGTACCTTCTAGCTTGTAGTTTCTTCGAAAAGCTGTATATTTCAAAATCTTAAATACGTAATGATGATTAAGTACCTGGCAGATTTCATAATTATAAATTTTCAAGGTGAAGGAAGACAGGATTGTGAGCTGATATCATTGTCTAAAGATTCAAGGAATTCCTGCTGTCATATAGAAACAAAATTGAAAACTTCATTTTTTAATCCTGAACTAAAAATCTTTTGTGCTAGATCCACTTGCATCAAAATACTTGTAGAGAAAAATTTTGGTTTTACAAAACTTGCAAACCTTGAAAATATGATCCTACATTGGAAATGATGACAGAATGTTGATTACAGTGTTGTGACTGTGACCTTGCAATTACTGATGCCACGTACAGCAGCTGTGATGAGAATCTATGAACATGCGTTGAGCTCCTGCCAGATTACAAGTAAGACACAACATTTTTGCAGTCCCTACCATTGTGCGACCTACAGAGAATAAACTACGTTGTCTTTTACTTTTTTTTGGGGGGGTTGTTTGTTTATTTTATGTATAGAGTTTCTCCTAGCAATGAGTTCTATCATATGAAGTGGCAACCTATACCTAAAATGGACACAAATATGGGCAGAGATATCTATGTAGCTGCATATGTGGCTGCATACGCCTTGGCAGAGTGTCAAAACTTTAGTCAGTGTCTATTGCTTTGAGGCTAAATAAATACTGTTTTTTAGAAGAGGGGAAATTGAAGTCATAAGCATTGACCCATATTCAAACTGTAAGATTGTAACTACAGATTAAACTCCTCATGAGAGAATCATGAGTGAAGTTGGTTTTAACTGTTTCAGATAAACAAATTTTATTGTAGAAAATGAACAGTATCTATTTGATACTGTTTATTGAACAACAAGACATGCATACACTGTATGATTTACACATGATAAGGTAAAATAATTAGTTGTTTTGCACATTTGAACTCAGTGATTGTATTTATTCTAGTGGAACTGTACCATCTTCTAAGGAGTTGCTTGAAAGTTGAATTTATACCAGTAGAACATCTGTTTTGTGTAATGGTATGAGTTCTTTAATATTTTGGTTTTTTAGACATATAAAATTTTTCTCCACACCAGGCAACTCTGGAAGTAAGGCGAACAGTCTGGTTTTTATAGGGTATTTGTTTATTTGAGCTACTTTTAATTTGTTTGCTTATGACAATTATTATTCTTGGAATGAATGAATATTGAATACATTATATGCTAACCCTTAGAGCTTTATACAGCCTAGGTTTTATCTATAAAGTTGCAAACAGACCAAATTTAAATATTACACCATTAAAAGTAATCCAGCTTGACTGTTTAAATTATTTGTGCATCTAGAGTACATGCTCTCATGATTGTGTTTACTTGTAAAATATTACCATATAAAATTAAACAGACAATTAATGTTTACAAAAGTGGGGAAAATATATTACTGACACGATGTTGTAATTTAGTGACAGATATTGTATGGTAACATTGTAATGGCCCCCAGCCAGTGATTTTTTCTGTGCAGATGGTCCCTGCACCTGCAAGCTATTGGAAGGTACCATTTTTTGATAGCTATATTTACATCTCATAGAAGACTTTTTTTTTTTTTAATATTAATGTAATGCCCAGAAATTTTGGTTTTTAGTAGTTATTTCTACTATGATGAGACTAAGTTTAGTTTATTCCTCTACAAAATAATGATCACAGTGGAAACCTGCATTGCTAAAAAAAAAAAAAAAAGAAAAATAAGCCTTAACAGGCTATCATATGTGAGGATAATTAAGGCATTGATTGAATAAAAAAAAAAATATCACAAATACTCTAGTGGTTTGCATATTGCACCATCACTAACACCTGTTCATATTGGGTTCAATGTGGCTGTTATGTGCCATGCTACTGCTTTGTACCAACTATTGGAACTAATTTATCACAAATATCAGCCATCACATAACAGAATTTAAAGTGAGGAAAATAATGTATTTCAGAAAAAAAAATATTAGTACATTGTAGTGTTATTTCAGTATCAGCAATGTTATTAAAAAACTACAAGTATAGTTTACAAAGCTTTTACAAAGTTATAACATATATGAACTCCCATTTCAAAATCTATGGAGAATGTATTCACCTGTATTTTACACTTAGCTATACTTTATATCTGTATTGTGCAATACTATAAATAAAAATATTTAGTTAGATTATTAACTGATCCTTCTTCTATTAGTCACATTTGATTGTGCTTATTGTAGCCATTTTTCTCTTTTTATGCATTTTTGTCTATTTCTTTTAAGAATTGGAATTAGTAAATTACTTATGATAAAAAAAAAAAAAATTAGTTGATACATGTTACCAAAGAGTGGATTTTAACCTTGCATTCAAAATTTAAACTTTCATGTGTGAAAAATTACTACAAAAGTATTAAAATGTGGGTGGGTTTTTTTTTTATTTCTTCAAGTAGTGACAGATACTTTTAAAAATTATTTTCTTCACAGAACGATGCTCTTATACAGTTGAAACTTTTTAAAAGCATGTTGTCAAATTTCTGCAGTTTAAAAATGACTACAAGTTCTTTCCAGAGTACTTTGAAAATACATTAAATGGGTTCAATGTTAATTGTAATTGTCACTTTGAATTTTAATATGTTTTATTCAGATATCTTGAAGGTGGTGGAAATGAGAGATCTTAAGCGGGTAGTTAACAATTTGTCTAGTAATATTTTTATTTTTATTCCCTAAGTAAAGACTACAACTGCAGTTTTGTTGGAATGATTAACAAATTTATATACCTCCAGTCTGGTTTGAGAATGGCATTTGCCATCTGAAGATCAATTGGAAAACCTAACAGAACCAAAAAAAATGGGGAGAAAAAAAAAATACAACCACTGAAAATCATCAATCTCAGATCCAAAACATAGTGGACTGAGCTTTCTTTGCTGGATCAAAAGTCATGGAAGAAAAAAACTAGACCAATGAGGACTCTGAAGGATTTGAGAATGTCTTGCTACTCACAGATAAACCAAGTACCTTTTGAACTGACACAAGTGGTTGCAGGAGAGATTCCTGAAAGGGCACATAGATAACATCTAAGTAGCATCAGCTAAATTAATGAGGCATTGTCTCTGAAAGATTTCCAAGTTATTATTATAGATCACTCACAGGTGTATTCCAAAGCTCTTAAAATCTTGGTGAAAATCAGAAATGCTGCTGCTTATACTCCACACTATTTGTACGTTGCAGGAAGCATACAGTTGTGAAGAGATTGGTCAGATCAATGACAAAAAAAAAAAAGGTAGATAGAGTTCAGCTTTGGAAGCATATGGACAATCATATTTATGATCAATTGATATAGAAAAAAATCAGAGGGAAAGCTATACTCTCTACACATACCCAGAGGACAGCAGTCATGAATCCAGGCTGTTACAGGCACTAGTGTCTGAAACATAAGTTTTAAAATGGCAAGAAAATTATGTTAAATTACAGATGTTTAACCTAGGTAAAGACCAATTAGAGGATAACCTGATTACTGTTCAGCAGTTATATACAAGTGCACTGGCACAATGGTAAAAAATGTGAAGGTCACACCTGAAGATTTGGGCCAATGTATGTTGGCCATCAGGGTTGAGTACATAACGAATTTCTTAAAGGATGCATTATTTTTTTTTTTAATCTTCAACTCAGATAAACAGAATTAGACATATTTTCTGTAGTTTGACTACTATTTCTTAGCTATCTGGAGGCTAACAGAAGTATACTAGTCTATTCTGCAAGCAGAGTTTATTAAGATAAAAAGCAATTGTTTTTATGATGCAAAGTGCTGAGCAAAATGCATTGGGGTATGAAAAGAACATGTAAGTTTGTGTAATTTTTCATTTCTTCTCTTCTTTAATTTATGTTGCTTATTTCTGGTGCAACAGACTAGCAGGAGGACTTAAGTCCTGTTTTATGCCTAAATCCAAACTCTACATTCTCAGACTCTAGTTTTTAGCTAGAATTTGGACCAATGACTGCAGCTGACCTTTCTGTGTGCACTAATAAATGGATTGATGTTGAAGGTATGATCAAGTGAACATAAAAGTCTCACTCAAGAAACAGAGTTGAAAATTCATCTATGTATTTTAAAGACTATTAATAAAAGTACATTTAGATACTTTTCTTTTTGGTAATGAAATTGCAAACAAGTTGGGACATTTGAGTTTATCTCTGTAATTGACTGAGGTACAGCTACTATTTAATTGTACCTAGTTTGGATTTTTCACGCATTTTAATTTCTCCATTTATTTCAGTCTCCTTGGCAGTAGTCTTCAACAAAGACAGTGAAAAGATATTTTATTTCTCACCTCATAGCTCCATAATTTATGCTGTGACTCCCTGAATTGTAAAAATAGAGACATTTAAAAAAAAAATTAAAAAAAGAAAATCAACTTGAATTTATTGATTTGTAGTTAACAAAAACATAGAAGTTAATGATATTCTCAGGGATTTATATTATGAAAAATGAAATATCAAGGGAAGGAAATATTCTTAACTTTTATTTCTTTTTACTATTTGTGATCACACTGACATGAATCTAACAGATAACTGGGAATACCATCTGAAGGCTTTTTCTAAAAAAAAATATGATACTCTCTGGTACTTTAAAAAAAAATAATTAGACAACCTTAGTCTTTTTTTCTAGCCCTCTTTGTTATGTATTTATGACTGTATACAAGTCTTCCATTTTACATTTGTGCTACTCTATACATTAATTGATACAATACTAGGATGTATACGGGGAAGAAACGTGGCACAAAACCATAGCTTTGAAGGTCTATTTATTTTCCCACTAAAATAAATAGGAAATACATTTGTTTAAAAAATGTATATGAAAGACCTAATTAATCTTCATGAAATAAAAAAATAATACTCCTAAATGTAACATTTTTGACAGCATAAGATTTATATTTTAATGTTCTGCTGAGAATTTTAATTATGATTTTGAAGATTAAATAGGAATTAATTCAAAGTGTGTTGTCATTACACTGCCCTTGAATTTTTCCAGTTGTGACTACAATGTTTTGAATTATTTGTAAGCATATTTTTCTCTGGTTTTATCAAATAATCTGAAGATCTTCTCACTTTCCTCAAATAGAAACACAATACAGATTTTACTGCTGAAAAAAAAAAAATCTGGCAAAGAAAAGTAAGAGAGCTAAAATTATATTTGCAAACATTATATTGTTTTCTTCCCTCCTGCTCCATACTTTGTAACAAATGACACCATGATACAAGTTTTGCCTACAGCCTTTATACCTCTTTTTTTTCCTCTGTGTTCCCAGCAAAGAGGAGAGTAGACTGAGATGTCAAGTGAAAGGTATTGCAGAAGCTTCCAGTCACAAAACAGTTTCAATGTCGTTATATGCACTTTATACTAATTACTAGAACTGGCTAGGAATTTTCTGCAAGAGTGATTTTGTCTTTCAGTGTGGCACAAATTCCATATAAAATTTCAATTAAAACCACTTTTTTTTTCAAATAAAATCAGTGATGGGAATAAGAAAGTAATACTGACAGGGCAAACAGTCAGGACATAAGATTGAGTGACAGGGAAGTATATGAGAGAGAACAGAAACACTGAATGGCCCAGCTTTTCATTATTTAACCTGGCTGCCAGTCTACCTAAGCCTGAAAATTTGTTCATTTTGAAGCACTGAATGTCCAGCATTCAAAAGTTCATTGCTCAAAGGCGCTAATCAAAGTTGGTAAGTGTCTTCATAAAGTAAGACAGCATTCCAAAGAAATCCCTAACTGGAATGTTTGATAAATTGCTATTTTTAGTGTGCTGAGGGAATTACTTCCTCCCCGCTCCCTCCCCCCCAAGAAAGCTTGCCCTGTTTCATTGAAAAGAAATTCTGCTCCCCAGTTATCTTCTGCACAGATATGTCTATGTAGCCTGTCAAACATATAAAGTGCTATGCAGTCATCTGAAGCAACTGAAGGCAAGCTTGCTCAGTCACCACAAACTGTACCACTTATCTTACTTGTTGTGTCACCTAGAATACTGCAGATTATTTCTCAAGATATCTTTGCTTTTAGAAACCTGCTTTACTTCATGGGGGAGTAACTCTTTAGAGATAGTCCATGTAAGTCTACATTGGTTTGTTCAGCCTGTTCCATTTTGAAGTATTTAGGACAAGCAAGTAATTCAGAAAGATATCTTAGATTTGTAAATACAAGGGTCAGAGGTCTTGATGTTGATAATTGCTACTAGCCCATATTTTGCAATTTATTGCTTATAATATGCTTGTCGGCTTATCAAATCCTTACAAAGTAAAGTAAAGCAAGTAAAATTCCATAACCTAGCTTAAGATGTTAATATTTTTTGTGCATCCAGCTGCATCTATGCTACAAGGTAGTGTAAAGATACCAGAGTTAGCTGTAAACAAAGCTATCTTGTGTATTTGGAACAATCTAGTTTGGCATTACACTGAAAAGCATGGTAAATTAGTCAATATTGAGGTTACTGCTGCCTCAGGTGAATTGCTCTTGACGCCCAAACTGCCTTATTTATCGCTAGCCTGTGCATTTTCATTCATTTCTGTGTCAGTAGAGCAGACATACTCACAGAACAATTGAAAAAGTTACGAAGTATATGAAGATGATGATAGTAAGAAAGAAGGAGTGCAATGCCAGGGCTTTACTTTTTCATTCCAAGCTTTGAGATAAGCAACTTCTGAATGTTCGTAAGCTTTTTTTTTTTTTTTTAAATCTCCATTTAAAAAATTTTAATACTTCCGTTACCTTCTGTTAGCTTTTTGTAAGCCATTACTTTAATCACTGGTTTCTATTTCCTGGCTTGTCATTATGATGTTAATGCAATTAAAGATATTCATCCCTACAAAATATGTGCTGTAATATTAATATATCTGACTATAAACAACTCTGGCAAGAGTCTTACATCAGAAAAGCAGAAGGGACTTTGAAAAAGGTACAAAAGAGAAGAAAAAAAGAAATACAAATAACTGTTCACCGGGACATTTCCTACTTTTGTACTCAGGAAGAATAAGGTATAGTCTGATATAGAGACATCACTGTGAAGTCACACAAATTCAGATCAGAATGTATGATTTTTGTTTTTCACCTAACAATTCAGAGGTCTACTCCTCATTAGTTGTCTTAAAAGAAGTGTTCAATCCATTTCTGAAATAATATCTCATAACTAAAGTTGAAGTAATTGAAAGGGAGTGGCGTCCCTCAGGGGTCCGTGCTGGGCCCGGCCCTGTTCAACATCTTTGTCGGCGACATCAACAGTGGGATAGAGTGCACCCTCAGCAAGTTTGCCGACGACACCAAGTTGTGTGGTGCCATCGACACACTGGAAGGGAGGGATGCCATCCAGAAGGACCTTGACAGGCTGGAGAGGTGGGCCCGTGCCAACCTCATGAAGTTCAACCAGGCCAAGTGCAAGGTCCTGCACCTGGGTCATGGCAATCCCAGGCACAAATACAGGCTGGGCGGGGAATGGATTGAGAGCAGCCCTGAGGAGAAGGACTTGGGAGTGCTGGTGGACAAGAACCTCAACATGAGCCGGCAATCCGCCCTTGCGGCCCAGAAGGCCAATCGCATCCTCGGCTGCATCAGGAGAAGCGTGGCCAGCAGGTCGAGGGAGGTGATTCTCCCCCTCTACTCTGCTCTTCTGAGACCCCACCTGGAGTACTGTGTCCAGTTCTGGAGCCCCCAACACAAGAAGGACATGGACCAGTTGGAGAAGGTCCAGAGGAGGGCCACAAAGATGATAAAAGGGCTGGAGCACCTCTCTTATGAGGACAGGCTGAGAGAGTTGGGGCTGTTCAGCCTGCAGAAGAGGAGGCTCCGGGGAGACCTGATAGCGGTCTTCTAGTACCTCAAGGGCGCCTACAAGAAAGATAGGGAAAGGCTGTTTAGGAGGGCCTGTTGCAATAGGACGAGAGGTAATGGTTTTCAAATAGAGGGGGGTAGATTTAGATTAGAAATTAGGAAAAATTTTTTACAATGCGAGTTATAGAACACTGGAACAGGTTGCCCAGAAAGGTGGTGGAGGTCCCATCTCTGGAAACGTTCAAGGCCAGGCTGGATGAGGCTCTGAGCAACCTGACCTAGTCAGGGATGTCCCTGCTCCTTGCAGAGGGGTTGGACTAGATGCCCTTTGAAGGTCCCTTCCAACCCTAACCATTCTATGATTCTATGATTCTATGATTCTATGATTCTATGAAAGGCCCCAATAAGGTCTCTCAAGTAGTTGATTTCCTCAGTAGCTTATGAGCTTTAAAGGCTTGGGATTAAAGATTCACTGTAGCTATATAAGCACCAAGGCAGACTTCTTAACCTCTATCACATCAAAACAAATCTGAAATGTCCTCAGATGTCCTCTGCTGTTGTCAGGGGATCTGCATTACCTTCTAGAGCCATTCTCTCAGCTGCCTGCAGAAAAAGTCTAGCCCCATTATTCTTCTAATATATATATTCAACTCTAGAAAAAAAATTGGTCTTTGGGGCACCTGTAACTGAAAAATATTTCCAAGATGGGACAAGCCATTATGTGGAAAGATTATACATTGCAAACCTACTCTTTTTTTTTGATGATACATTGATGTCAAATATGTGCTTATGTTCTAATTATGACCCACATATTGTTAAAGGTACTACCAACATCGCTGAAAACAGGCTTCTCACAGAAGGTGTAAACTGTTGAACTCAAACAGTAAAAATTTATTCACATCTTTACTCTCCAATGTCATCTTTTGCATCAACATATTAATATGCTACAAACAGGGCATTTAAAAAAAAGTGTATATATTCCTTAAAAAATTCTGTAAGTAATAAACAAGTAGTGTTGTTCGAGCTGATTTTTGGCTTCTTTGGGAATATATTTTTCTGAAAGGGGAATAAAACAGACAAATAAAACAAAGATAAAGGCCTCTACTTGATGTTACAGATCTTCAACATCCATTTTAAAAGACAGATTCTGAACTAGTTTTGAGATTTCACTTGTCTTTCTAGTTATAAATGAAATACAGCTCTGAGTTCCCGCATGTTGCCATACAAGAATAAATTCTACTAAGGACATGAACACAGACAAGTACAGAGAAAAGCTGGATAAGTGGATAAAACATAAAATGGGCAGAGTATTTCAGTAAAAGCTGTACTTTCTCCATTCATCTATTTAATGGAAAATTTTTCATTGTTTATTTTTGCACTGTTACTCATCACTGACATGTATTACTATACATTTAAATTTTTTTTTTTTGTTAGAAGTTTACTGATTAAACATATCTTAGGCAGAGAATCCAGTATGAAAATAACTGAATACTCTTCTCTAAGGCTCAAAATATCTTGAAACAAAATAAATGCTCCACAATGGTCTCAGAAAACACATTTAAGATAACAGTTGAAGTTTAATTCCAAATGAATATATATGTTTAAAATGCACATGAAAGCATATTGTATTTCTGTGTTGCTTATGGATTATGCATATGTAACAAATGTGTTCACACAGAGGAAGAAGACAGCCTGCTTTGAAAGAACAGTATTGTAGTGTTTACTGTTTTCATCTGTTATTGTCTCAAATGCAATCAGCTAATATAGATGCTTTTTGTTGTTTTTTTTTTTTCAATTGTTTAGCTTATAATTTATGCAAATATGTGAAGAAACAGAAGGTTTCAATTTCAGTTTGGATTCTAGGCCAAAAATCTCAAACTTTAATTCCAACTTCAACTAATTTATTCAGAGTTCAGAGAAAAAAAAAGAAGAGCTTGGATATGATGATGCAGTCATTCTGTTGTAAGAGGAATATATGGTGAGCGAGGAAGGCAGAGAAGACTATCACTTTGATGCAAACCTACAAACAGCTAAAAAAACCCCAACAACCTTAACATTTATGTTAAAATATACAATTGCTATGAAATTTCTGTCATATTTTTCATACAGCTCAGTATATGTACTAGTATAATATAAGTATTTCATTATCAAAACATGGTGGAGTCAGTGTTGATTTGTAATTTCAACTCCTAGTTTCAAGAAATAAATTTGCCCTTTTTAGAGAGGTCAGGTTTGCCTCTTTCTCCACTTTTCTACTCAAGGATTCAAACTGCCAAGGAAACGTGTATTGTCCATCCTCCTAGAAGGCAGACTACCATCTATATGGGCTTCCCTTAAATCTCGCAAACCCACACTAAAATCACAGTTGGCTTTACACATCATGGGTGAGATTCTGTTCAACTAAATATGAATCCTTAATATCTGTAATGATATAGTTGACTAAATTCCCATTACATTTGGTTTAGCTGTCCTAAAAAGCAACAGGATAGGCATGTAATGTGAAATAACATCATTTATCCAGCCTGGCCTCCATGTGCTTCAGATTCTGTGTAATATCTTTAATAGCAGTAGACACTGCAAAGGAGTGAAGTGATTTAAACAGATACCTGCACTTGATCAGTGGAACCCTGGAGTGAATTCCTCATCTCCGTTGACTGTATTGGCTAAACATTAATTTACTCTGATGGAACCTTAAACTTTGAGCTCACATGTTCATATTTATATTGTAGAAATCAGCATTAAGGAAAAGCAGACTCCACTCCGTATGTAGATTAGAGGCAACATGAGTGTGAAGTTAAACATGAAGTCTCAGGTGCCTAAAAAAATCTTTCCTAATCTCATCCAGGTGCCTGAGGATATCATGCCTTATCTCCAGCTAGCAGTTCAGTCATGGATCTATCCTAGCTACTCTGTACTACCTGCCTATCCAAGAGACAGACTTCTTGGATACCTTAAAGCATCTCAAATGGTATGCTTAATCAACTGAATTGACTTTGAAAAATGAGAAATAATTTTGGCAAAATTGGTGGGTTTGATAGTACATTAATTAGAAAGTAACATCTTTGTGTTTGAAACAGATTGAGAACAGGGGAAAGTTTGGAATGTGCCCATTAAGGCAGTTATGTTCCTGTGAAAGGGGAGAAAAAAAATAGCCTAGCAGTACCATGAGATAGTCCATTACCTAAGAACTAGCAAGCAAGCTTGAAAGTTTTTATGGAATAGATGAAAAAGCTGGATCTTTTCCTCCTGATTCAGAATATCTAATCTTCTTTCTAATTATGTTTAAGTACAGAAGCAGAAATATTTTTGTCTAATAGATTTTCAGATAATGCTGATCCTTAGATAATGCGTGCAATGATACAAGTTAGCCAAGGTATTGATTAAGATGTTGTCTAAACAACAGTAATTTTAATAATGTCTTAATTCATAGTTTGTAACTCTATTTCATTATTACAAATTCTTTTTTTTTAAATAAAACTTTTTTTTAATCCATATATTGTGATGAATAAACTCAAGTGAGAGATAGCATCATCACTCTTTTGAGTACAAGAAATCCATTACAGGAATGCAAACTCAGCTCCTCATAGTCTGATACTCCAGTATCTTATGGAATTTGCAGGAGTCGAAGGGAAAATCATGTTTCTTTTAGAGATATTCCAAACTTGATTGGATGACACTCCAAGTAGCTTAATCTATATTGGCCCAGTTTGGAGCAACGGTCTGAATGAGCTCACTTCCAGACACATGGTTGTAAGCTGATTAATCAGAACAGGATGACAGGTTGCTATGTTGTAGAGATATATGTCTTAATAAGTGTTATCCTGAGCCTCATTTAGAAATACCAAGTTTGAAATGAGAGCTCTTTTCTTGGACATGGGTCCTGTTCTCTCATTACATCCTCACAGGATAAACAACATGTGGTTTATGCTTGTCTTTTAGCTATTTGTCTTTCCAAGTTTACAACACAAGTGTAGTAATCTCCAGCAGATATTGAGTTAGGGATCTTCAGATTCTAAATGTGAGTTCCTGCAGCTAGCTTCTGAATGAGAACTGTTCCAAGTTCAGATTTACCTGTTGTCCTGTCATGACACCAGTACACAATTAATGCCGAATTAAGTAAATTGAGTGATTAACATAAAAAAAAGAGTTTCCACAGACAGAAACAAAAATATCCTCAAATTGAATATGTATCTAGATATTCATGTTTATCACTATAAGCTTTGATTATCTTTTTCTATACTCAGTTCTACCTCATGACTGTAGCGCACACTGCCTATTTGAGAGCATTGAATTACTGTCCATGCATATTCATAAGAGCATCTGAACTTTGTCAGTATCTCCATACTCTTTGCACTTAGCTCAGTAGACTCTCTTCTTCCACAAACCAAAACAGCAGTCTTGTACATGACAGATTAAAAGAGCATAGGCATTTCAACATTCATATCTTTAAAAAAAGATGGTAAGACCCTCAGGATATTAATACAGAATATATGAAAGGTTGATTTCCAGAAGTGCAGGCCAATAAAAACAAGGTCTGTCCAAACGTTCTTTATTAATAATTTAAAAAGTATGTATATGTGAAGTGCTTTTTAAGTAATGAGTGTTAGTCATAAATGTTTAACAGTTGTGCTTATGAAATATGCCCTAAATTATGTCCAAATGTTAACAAGAATGCCTGATACTTGACAGAACAATGAAGCCTATAAATATTTCAGAAGTGTATGTCTGACAGGTGGAAGTTCAGAAGTCACATCTTGCTCTTTGTTTTAATCTGACACTGCAACCTTCAGGCCTGGGCTTTTTGAGCTTAACAGGAACAAAGACCATTCTGTTGTAAGACAGTATAGAGACAATAGAAGACTCCCTTTGGAGTTTGTTATCAGGCAAGTACAAGTTTCTTCATCGAAATCATGGGGCAAGAAATTCAAAGCACATAAGCAGTGGTTCAGTCCATCCTCATGCTGAGTGTCTTCTGCATGTTGCTTATCTTTATCAGGAATAAAGTTCACAGGAAGTTCACAGGACGTTAACTTCCTATTCCCTTAAAGAGGGAATTAATTTATTGTCCTCCGGAGATGCTCAGCATCTGTTGCAACAATGTGTTGAAGAATTACTTGCCAGGAAAAATTAAAAATAAGCATTCTAACATACTAGGAGATAACTGATAACATTATAATTGTAATTAGAACAACTAATGATGGAGGAAAAATAATTGGAGGGAAAAATAGGCAATCACTTACAGATAAATTCTATACTTAACTCATAATGTTGCAATTAAAAAGAGTGCCTTAGAATTGTAATACAGGTTTTGTCCTTTTTTTTTTTTACATAATTTTAAGTAAAGGCAGGATAAGAAGAAAGGAATATGACCTATTTAGAGTGGAGAATAACAGAGAGAAGTGAAGGTTCCAGGTGAAGGCTCCTGTTATAACTTTGAGTACAATCTTTTCTTCCACTCCCTCTTGAAACTTTTCTCTCTCAAAAATGGAGAAACTTCTCCTGGAACATCTCTCTGGGAACTATGAAACATACACATATATATATATGTATGTATATATGTATATATCTCCACTGTAGCATGATTAAGGTGACGCTATAAATGGACAAGGTTTTCAGTAGTGCTAGACAAATAAATAATAAAGTTCAAAGTAAGAGTCCTGTATTTATCTTAGGAGAGACATTCAGAGTTTTCACAGGCTTTTGAATGGTTCAGTTCAGGGAGAAAATCTCCACTTTACTGTAGTCAATGATCCCTCCTGTCACTATGACAATAAAGCCAGAGTTTCACCCAAGGAGTACAGAACAGCTAGAATATCCAGTGTGTTCTGCCAAAAGGTTATTTTCAAAGACTTCAACATCCTTTTCTTTTTCTCTCTGTAATGGTTCTTACAGAGCCTGCAGCAGATATTTGGGTGTAAAAGCTCTCCAAAAGATGCTCCTTTCCCCTATGAAAATATCATCCTTAATTGCTTTATGAAAGGCCTGTAGGGCTTCCACCTCTATTCACCTGGGTCTCTCACTACCAGAAAATAGTTCTTTGATCTTTACAGTTCCCTCATTGCATTATAATGAGTTTGTAAAAGCATTTCTTCTCCCCCCACTTCTCCACCCCCCACTGGTTTCCATCTGAACTGCTAGTTATATTAGCTTTTCTTTTATAAGCTCCTTTTCAGTAGTACTGTACATGTCTTAGCCAAATGGAACTCCTGCAGCTCACGGATGACAGTAATGCTGAGAAGACTCTCAAGTACTTCCTGCTGTCATCAGAGTGGGTCCAGTCAGTATCCTTTACTGAAAAGCAAGACTCTGAATTAATTCAGGTTCATGCCCTTGTGTAAGGCTAAAACAACAGTGATAGAGGCAATGCAGTGCAGTGGGCATACTTAGATTTACATGGAAATATTTTAACAAGGATGACAAGATATCAATCCATATAGCTAATTTTTGTTAAAGCTTTTTTTTTTTTGTATAATCAGATGTGTTTTACGATAGAGAAGTTAAGAATGTGTGATATATACTGAACCTGGACAATTGCTTATGCTTTAAGAACAAACAAGGTTATTCTATGTTTCAGCATACATAGTAATTCCATTACGTCATGTTTACAAGGAGCTTCATCTCTTATATACTGGAAATCTGGAAGACATGTGGACTACAGAAATTTTTACTATCTTTCACATCATTACCTGCTCTCCAAAACTACATGTAGGTCATTAAAACCTAACCAGGGGGACGTATTCTTTGGTAATTGCATTTAAGCTGATAAAAATTCATACAAGTGAATATAATATTAAGAAAGCAAATGGCAGAGATGGTGATATATGAGCCTGAGACAAATAAAAATATCACTTACGTAGTTTCAGCATGTTATTTAGTAGTATTCACTGACTTTTTCCAATGAAAGTTTTATGCACTGACGCATCAGTGCATTACTTCAGAACTGTGGCATAAACTTGCTGAAAGCTATTATAAGCAATGACATGACAGGTTGAAAACTTAATTTATCACCATATCTAACAAAGTGAGAGCAGGACATCACAAATACAAATATCATAAGGCAAGAAGTCTGAATTGATCCAAATGTTAGGGTGTAGTCTCCATCACAACAGCTATGAGTTTTTTTCATAATTTATTCAGGCTACCTCTGAATATTATTCTTTGGCTACCTTTAAATGGCCAAACTTAGTGTATGGGAAAGATTCAGGAATGCAAGGGAAAATGATCTTTTTATGACTGAACACTTGAGCGACTCCAAACGAGAGCTCATGACCATGTGGAAAGCACCTCGTGAATTCACTAGTCTTTTGCTATTACAATTCCGTTCAGCCCTCCGTCTCCTTTGCAAAGATCCTATGAGAGACCGTATTCATCTATACTAACACTAATCTGAGTACGATGTCTTCACTGTAGAATTCTTCCCTTTGTCTTCCAAAAGTTACCTTTGACACTTAGGAACCTAGAAGTAATATTTATCCAACAGTGACTGAAAACATTAGCCAGAATTATCTGACAATCGCAAAGTTCATCACCAGTATATGTGTCACAGCTTTCTTCTACTTGTTAAGATATTTTAAACTACGAGTTATAGGAATAACACTTTGCCAAATATGAAACTTGTGTCTGTGCGGCACTACTTAATAGTTTTACAGTTATAGATATTTTAGAAGCAGTGTAATGCCTTGTATTTTATATATTTTTATGAACTAATATGTATTTATACATATATATGAATATTCAAAAATGTATATGCAATATATTTAATTGATAAAATATTGTATTTGAATATTTATATTCATCATCATGAATTGAAAATGCCTTTTGTTTACACAAGCAGATTACAGAATTACAGAATTACAGAATTATTATCAAGATTGGAAAAGACCTAAAAGATCATCCAGTCCAACCATCACCAATACTTCTCAGCTAAATCATATCCCTCAACACAACATCCAAACGTTTCTTGAACACCCCCATGGTTGGTGACTCCACCACCTCCCTGGGCAGTGCATTCCAGTGCCTGACTACCCTTTCCGAGAAGTAATATTTCCTAATGTCCAGCCTGAATCTCCCCTGGCACAGCTTGAAACCATTGCCTCTAGTTCTATCACTGTCTACACGAGAGAAAAGGCCGACCCCTAGCTCACTACAACCTCCCTTCAGGAAGTTATAGAGAGCTATAAGGTCTCCCCTGAGCCTCCTCTTCTCCAGACTGAACAATCCCAGCTCCCTCAGCCGCTCCTCATAAGGCCTGTGCTCCAGACCCCTCACCAGCTTCGTAGCCCTCCTCTGAACGCGTTCCAGGGCCTCAATGTCTTTCTTGCAGTGAGGGGTCCAAAACTGAACACAGTACTCGAGGTGCGGCCTCACCAGTGCCGAGTACAGGGGGACAATTACCTCCCTGTTCCTGCTAGTAACACTGTTTTTGATGCAAGCCAGGATGCTGTTGGCCTTCTTGGCCACCCGGGCACACTGTCGGCTCATGCTCAGCCGAGCATCAATCAGTACCCCCAGGTCCGTTTCCTCCACACAGTCCTCCAGCCACTCCGCCCCAAGCCTATAGCGCTGCCTGGGGTTGTTGTGGCCGAAGTGCAGGACTCGGCATTTGGTCTTGTTGAACCTCATCCCACTGGCTTCAGCCCAGCTCTCCAGCCTGTCCAAATCCCTCTGTAGGGCCTCGCTACCCCCAGGCAGATCCACACTCCCAGCCAATTTGGTGTCATCTGCAAACTTACTGAGGGTGCACTCAATGCCCTCATCCAGGTCATCAATAAAGATATTGAAGAGGACAGGCCCCAGCACCGACCCCTGGGGAACACCACTTGTGACCGGTAGCCAGCTGGATTTAACTCCATTCACCACCACTCTCTGAGCCCGGCCCTCCAGCCAGCTCCTTACCCAGCCAAGAGTGTACCCATCCAAGCCATGGGCTGCCAGCTTCTGCAGGAGAATGCCGTGGGAGACAGTGTCAAAGGCTTTGCTGAAGTCTAGGTAGACCACATCAACAGCCTTTCCCTCATCCAACAGATGGGTCACTTGATCATAAAAGGAGATCAGCTTGGTCAAACAGGACCTGCCCTTCATGAACCCATGCTGGCTAGGCCTGATCCCCCGGCCATCCCGCACATGCCTCATGATCTCCCTCAAGACTATCTGTTCCATAACCTTCCCTGTAACCGAGGTCAGGCTAACAGGCCTGTAGTTCCCCAGATCCTCCTTACAACCTTTCTTGTAAATGGGAGTCACGTTGGCAATCCTCCAGTCTTCCGGGACCTCACCAGTCAACAAGGAGCGCTGACAGATGATGGAAAGCGGCTCGGCTATCACCTCCGCCAGTTCCCTCAGCACTCTTGGGTGGATCTCATCCGGCCCCATGGACTTGTGGCAGTCCAGTTGGAGTAGTAAGTCTCTGACCGTTTCTTCCAGAATCACAGGGGGGTTAGCGTGCTCCCCAGCCAAGACTACCAGGTCAGAGAGAGGAGTACCCTGAGGATAACTGGTCTGACCTTTAAAGACAGACATAAAGAAGGCATTCAGAACCTCCGCCTTTTCCTTATCCTCAGTGGTCACATTCCCAGCCTCATCCAGCAAAGAGTGGATATTCTCCTTTGTCCTCCTCTTACTGTTAATGTATTTATAAAAGAGTTTCTTATTCCTTTTCACTCCAGTGGCCAGGTTAAATTCAAGCTGGGCTTTTGCCTTTCTGATTTCACCTCTACACATCCTAACGACTTCCTTGTATTCATTCTCAGTTGCCCGTCCCTTCTTCCACAGGCGGTAGATTCTCTTTTTCTCCCGGAGCCTCAAGAATAGCTCCCTATTCATCCACGCCGGTCTTCTTCCCCGCCGGCTCATTTTGCGGCTCAGGTGGACCGCCTGCTCCTGCACCCTTAAGACTCCCTTCTTGAAGAGCAACCAGCTCTCTTGGACCCCTTTGTTCGCTAAGACTGAATGCCAGGGGACTCCCCCTACTAGTCTCTTGAACAATTCAAAGTCCGCCCTCCGGAAGTCCAAGGTAGCAGTTTTACTATTCCCCCTCCAAGCTCCACCATGAATTGAGAAATTTATCATTTCATGGTCACTCTGTCCAAGGCAGCCCCCAACCTCCACATCTCCCACCAGACCTTCCCTGTTTGCGAACAGCAGGCCTAGCGGGGCAGTTCCTCTCGTGGGCTCTCTGACCAACTGCATTAGGAAGGCATCCTCTATGCACTCCAAAAACCTCCTAGACTGCTTCTTCTGTGCTGTGCTGTACTCCCAGCATATGTCAGGGAAGTTGAAGTCCCCCATGAGGACAAGGGCTGACGACCGTGCAGCTCGTGCCAGCTGCTTGTAGAATACCTCATCTGTCTCTTCATCCTGGTTTGGCGGTCTATAACAGACGCCCACCAGGATGTCTGCCTTGTCAGCCCTTCCTCTGATCTTTACCCACAGGGATTCAATGTTATCATCCCCAGTCACAATCTCAGTAGCAGAAAAGGATTCCCTAACGTAGAGAGCCACACCACCACCCCTCCTTCCTTGCCTGTCCCTCCTGAAGAGTTTGTAGCCATCCATTGCAGCGCTCCAGTCATGGGAGCAATCCCACCACGTTTCTGTTATGGTAACTAGGTCATAGTTTGCCTGCCACACTATGGCTTCCAACTCTTCTTGCTTGTTCCCCATGCTGCATGCATTAGTGTAGACGCACCTCAGCTGTTCATTTAAACATTTCATTATGACCTTCAATGAAAAACAATAAAAGATTGAGTATTTTAGTACATTTTAACCAAATCAAGGTTTCTAGAGCATACCAAGCAATATTTTTTTTTTCTGAAACAATAGATAATCACAAGATTTTTAAATTCATTTGTACTATTCAGATTATCTAATTATGAATTTTAACCTTACATTATTCTGGAAGAAAAATAAGCTCTTACTCCAGGAAAGATCTGTAGATAACGGCAATGCTTTAAAATAGCTTCTTATGATACATCTATATTTTATACGTATATTATTTCTCTTATAGCTAAAACAACAGTTTAAGTGTGTGTGTGTTCATCTCTAAACTCTGAGATTCGGTCAAAGAATTGACTATTTTTGTTAGACTGTATGTTGGCAATCCGTATTTTTCTAGGAAATTAAAAAGACTCAAAGCAAATAAAGCAAAACAAAATTTAAAGCAACAGCTTCATGGTCATTGGCAACAGTAAACATTACTATGTTCTTCCATAGAAAGACTTTGTTTAAATACCCAGTATATTTTCAAAGAAAGCATCTTCTGCAAGCAATTATGCATTGCATGCATAATTAACAAACCAGATATTACAAAACTCATAACAAATCAGTGAATTATGTTAAAAAATCCTAATTAAGCAAAGTGCAAGAACTATTACATTTTTCCAAAATTTCCTTACATTTCTAAAATAAATTACAAAAAAAAAGTATTAACATGTGCCAAGTGTAACATGTTGGATTAAAACATTTTATCGCAATTTTGAAGCTACTATTATTATTTATTTTTCTTATTTTTCCAGCATTCCTTCTCCAATATGTGACTTTTCATTTCAATGTTAGCTGCTGCTTCTGCACTAATGTGTTTTTAGCCTTTCTATATATTCTTGTTTCTGTTGTACTCAGCCCACTTTTCAAGTTCTCAGAATACTATTTATCTCTTTCACATTGTGAAAAATTCCAACGGAAATGACCAATAATCTTTATACACCAATGTTACAGTTTCAGTTTGTATGAAAACAGAAATAATATTCTAAGAGAACTTGTTTAGAATTAGAAGCAGAAGAATTTATTTTTTTTTTTTAATCTATATATGTAGACCAGTGTAGTCAGAAATCTGTCGCTAGATTTGTCCTGCATTTGCATAGAATCACTAAACTGACTTTTCCATAGTGGTAGTTACAGAGCATTTCCTAGGTGCCTATGAAATATGAAAATGGAAATTATTTCTTAATAAGCATTTTAGATACCAGAATAATTTTCTTCATATGAAACAAACCTAAAGAAAAAGAAAACATACTCCTATTTTTGGGATTTTGAGTTTAGTATTCAGTAGTCTACTGGAAGAGAAATAATCTATCCCAAATTCTTGTAATTAATTAAAAGATACATCCAGTATATTAGTTAATTAGCACAGTTTCATTCAAACTAAAGACTTATGTTTTGCACAGAGAAAAGGAAATAAATTGGTTTAAATTCTCACTTTAATGGAGTTTGTGGAGAATCTTCAAATTACTTCAGTAATTTCAGGCTTTTATCTAAGGATTGTATTTTACTCTGTAAAATCCACATATGCCACTACTGAAATTTTAACTTCAAAATTTTTTCATGTGTCTCATGGGGTTTTTTTGTGTGTTTTTTTTTTACTGTGTTCCTATGCATTGTTCCACATTTCTACTTTAAGATACATTTAAGACAGTTTTACATTTATATGCTGTGAAACAGAGAAAGTTACTTGCAATAGTAGAAAAGAAGTTTGATAAAATGTGGTTGCTATGATTGCTCTTAGTGATTGCGTTCTTGAAGATCTGTATTTTCCAATAAGGTGGTCTAGACTGAGAGCTCCTATTATTATTGTAATTCTGCCTCCTTTATAGCTCAGTTTATTCATACACCAGTTACAATTTTTAATGAGACTGCACATTCCTTGGGATATTGACTGTTCTTCATGGGGAACAAATGAAATAAGTAGCAATGGAAAAGACATGCTAAAGTAGAAAAATTATTCCGAAAGACAGGGTTTTTTCCTTAGACAATGCTGGGGAATAACTGACAAATTTATTGTAGGAACACCTATTTTCATTTTAATTGCCTTGATGAGTAAGAAATACTATATAGTAAGCACATTGATTGTGAAACAATTGGGAATAGAGTGATGCATCCACATTGTTTTTTCCTATTTTCACCAAAAGAAAAAAAAAAGGTGATTTTTTTAAAAAATAATTATTCTATGAAGCTTATTTTCTACTATTACCACCAAATGAAAAATAAATAAATAAATAGATAGATAAGGAGTTCTATGAAGCTCACTTTTCTTCTTAGCAGGAAGATGTGACAAAAATGAAAGACATTTAAAAGGTGCCTTATATTCCTTGTATTGAATTGCCCCAAAATGCATGATAAAACTTATTTTTCCCCAGAAGCTCTTGTGAGCTTAAATTATTATATGCTTACTTGATTTATTACCTGGCAGACAGATACATAGGAGATCTCCAGGGTTCAGCTAGATTTTTCAGTAGAAGACTTACAAACAGATTAGTAAACCTTTCCAAGGTTTGTTACTAAAAAAAAAAAAAATGCTAAAAATGTTAGAGAGAGTCATTACAGAGGCATTAAGCTGTAGTTCTGATTTAGATAATAGTAAACGAATATGGCTCAAACACTAACGTAAAACTCCTTCTTGCCAAATGCTCACTAACTATATATTAAATTAATCAAAATGCCACTATAGTTCTAAGTCAAAGAAGTGGCCATCAGTCTTTATGGTATCTGGAATAGTTATATTTAGACTTAGTGCACCAAGAATGATCAATATAAGAGCAGTTACCTGTATCCCAGATGAGAAAGGGAGAAAAAAAGGATGCTAATAGCAGCAAAGAAGATTAAGAACAGCTTAGAAGAAAGCAGTCTAGGAGTCAGAAAAGTGGCATGATTTACCTTTACATTTCGAATTCCAATACTGGAAGTCTTTAGAAACAAATTATAAAAATATTTCTTGCAAATACAAGTCATTCGCATTTTTTTATGACTTAGAAATTAACTGATTCATTCTCTTCTGTCTCTGCCTTCTTTTCTCCAATATTGTTTCATGTAAAGTTCTATTATGAAATAGTTCTTTCCTACCCAGGTGGTAAGATTTTTCAGTGGTTGGTATAATTATTGTTGTAAGTCCATTTACATATCATATTTGAATCCTCAGCATGAAATTAGTCCTATAAACCCAGCTTTTGAAAATAGAAGGGAAAGTGTCTTTAATGGACTGCATATATTAGAGTATCACAAAGTTGAACTAACTAATTAGCTTTTTTTGAAAGTGGGAGTTTTTTAATAGTCTCCCAAAACTGATAGATATCTGGATTTTCATAACATACCTGCTAATCCAGACACTCTTTTTTTTTTTTTTTCTCTGATGATTACAGACTGTCATTTACTCAACAGAAAATAAATATAATTTTTAACTGAACTGAAAAGACTTCAAGTCTGGATCTTGATGGTCTGACAAGTCTACTTTATGGTGATATTAGTGGTTATCTGAAAAAAAAAAAATTGGTTTTAATATTTATCCCCTCATCAGATATAAATGTGAGAATGTGTCGCAGTTGTCTCTGAAACACAGAGTTCTAAGCTTCTGTGCTATTCATTTTTAAGACAATAGATAATTTCTAGTCCTTTTTTGGACAGGTTCTGTTTTTAAGAGTCCAGATATGCCCATTGCAAGAAACCTATAATATTTAAAATGGAAAGCAATTTTAGGAGAAGACTAGTACCAATTCAAGTAGTCAACAATTAATAAATTAATAAAAATGTGATTTTCTATTCAGTCAAATATCCTTTTAAATGATTCTTTATGGTGAAGTGTGGAAATTGCTTTCTTAGAAAGTTAAAAACTTTAATGCAAAGTCTGGAAATAGTGATGTTTGTTTCATATACAGGTGTCTAGCCGTGATAGAATGGATTTTTTCACAATGAATATGTGGAAATCCCTTTTTTTTTTTTTTTTCAGAAATGTCATGCCAAGTGTTTGTCTTCCATAAAACAGCTGTTTCAAGACAAGCATTAGCTTTAGGAGACAGAGCAGTATGTGCCAGATTCACTGGCATTTGCTAACTACACATATTTAAAAAAAAAAAAAACAACTTCAGATAATCAGAATTTCAAATATTTTTTTTTTCTGAAGCTAAAAATTGTCCATGTTAAGCAAGGCATAGGTCAATGTGTAACAGCACCATCTGGTGACTCTATCACGGTAATGCTATATACAGATAAATACAGATTAAAAAAAAAAAAAAATTACCCTGGTTATCTCAGAAACTGATTCTTCTGGATAGAAGAAATAAGCACTATATCCAAAATATATCTGGTTCCAATATTCGTTTACAAGTTAAATATTACCAGCAAGTGGTCAGTAGCTTCAGTCTTTGTTGATTCCAAATAAATTTTGTAGGATTAAGTCCAATTTACATGTATACTTATGATTTAGGAGAAAAAAAAAATGTGTTGACCATCTTTTCTGATGTTTGCAGTCCCTTTGTTATGGTTTTATTTTAGGTAGAGACAAAAGAAGGAATAGACTCCATTTACCTATCTTGAAAAGCACAAGCTTAGAGTACATTAGGAGAATTTTAATGGTATTAATTTATGTAATTATATTAATTTATGTGAGGGCCACAGCCATTTCAGTGCACTGTTTCAACTCTGTCAGTGAATCTTTTCTAAGTTTACTTTCTTCCATTAAGACTTGTGCTTCAGATGATCTATATTGTCCTTCTTGCCTTTTTCCCTTTTTTCTCCTGAGAAATGTTGATATTCTGTTTCACCAGTAAAAAGAAATCTTGCAAATATAGACCACTGTAGCCTTTGATACGGTTTGCTTAAACTGCAGAGCAAATAATTTGAACTAGTTTCCTTGCAATCAGCTGAGATTTCAGTAGGCCTGAAAAAAGATTTCTAGCTGAATGCTTTCTAAACAACTTGTTTATTTCTGCATATGCTTCAACTCAGATTCATAATAACTTCATAAGGAGGCTGTGTTTTAATCCATTGTGCTGTAGAGCTGAAGTTTTACCCTTTTATGTAAGTAATACAGTTGGAATATTTTTTTAATGCTGCTTTAGTTAGTAATATGAATTATTCTTATGGCATATTTTCAATTTGTCTGTTTTAAATATCTCCCAATAGCTCCCCAATTAGTTTCCTTCCTAATACATAGCAACTAGGAATGCATATAAAGTCATCCATTTAATTAAAGTGTTTTTCCCCTTACTGTCTCTTTTTTTTTTCCCCAAAAACTAATTTGTGAAGTGTATCCACTTAGCTTATGACAGACAATTAATAAAAGGTAGAAGTAAATTGACCAGTGGGGTTAAGATCAAAACCTGGGAGAAAATATTTTTATATTACAATGAGTTTTTTAGTAAATTAAATATGCTTGCTGGAAATTCAGATTATAGCAACAAATTACACAGGTAAATTATAGAAATGCCTAAAATTGGTTTTCTTTCTTTCTGAATTACTCTGTTGTACATGTTTTACAAGGAAGATTATTTATTCAGTTCAAGAAGCACAAACAAAAGTGCAATTGCAAGTTAATGAAGGAAAAAAAAGGAACTGTACAAAATTGCCTAATTGCATAATGTTATTCATGGTCATTTTTTAGAATAAAAAGAAGAAAGGACCTTTTTTAACAGATAAAAAATAGGTATCTATATTCAACAATAGTTTTTAGACCTTTCAGACATTAAGGGCTATAGTATATATTTAGTATATTGTCCACTAGTACGTACATATAGGTTTTCTGTTAGAAAGCATTTACTATATCTGTACAGAAAAAAAGTCAACCATTTATTTTTGAAGACTGTATTTTTTATTAATTGTTCTAATGGCCTTTGGTTATTATGCTTCTTTACAAGTGGAAAAAGGCAAAGCATCTTTCCATGCCCAGTGTGACTGCCTGGATGCCATTCAGGCATGAGGCCTTGGCTGAAAGTCAAGGTAGATATTATGGAATTAATATAATTTTCTCAACTGGTGTACTTTTTGATTATATCTTCACTGGATATCAAGATGGATCCTCGGTAATACTCAGTTATTAGCCAGCTATCTTTGACAAAAGTCAGGATGGGGTTATTTTCTTGCTTTTCTTCTGTTTGTATTCTATGCATACACAGAGAAAATTAGATGCAACCATTTTATAGGATCATAGAATCACAAAACAGTTAAGATTGGAAGGGACCTTCAAAGGTCATCTAGTCCAACCCCCCTGCAAAGCACAGGGACATCTCCAACTAGATCAGGTTGCTCAGAGCCTCATCCAATCTGGCCTTGAATGTTTCCAGGGGTGGAGCATCTACCACCTCTCCGGGCAACCTTTCCAGTGCTCTAGCACCCTCATTGTAAAAAAATTCTTCCATATACCTGGTCTAAATTTACCTCCTTCTATTTTAAAACCATTATCCCTTATCCTACGGCAACAGGCTCTTAAAAAAAAAGTTTCTTCCTGTCTGTCTTATAAAATCCCTTTACATACTGGAAGACAACTATAAGATCTCCAGAAAGCCTCTGTTCTCCAGGCTGAATAGCCTCAGCTCTCTCAGCCTGTCCTCATAGGAGGGGTCGTCTTTGTTGCCCTCCTCCGGACAAGCTTCAATAGGTTCACATCTTTCTTACGTTGGGGGCTCCAGAGCTGGATTCAGTATTCTACATGGGGTCTCACAAGAGCAGAGAAAAGGGGCAGAAGCACCTCTTTGGACCTGCTGGCCACACTTCTTTTGATGCAACCAAGGATACTTTCTGGGCTTCAAGTGCACATTGCCAGCTCATGTTGAGCTTCTCATCCACCAGTACTCCCAAGACCTTCTCCTTAGGGCTGCTCTCAATCCATTCGCCACCCAGCCTGTATTTGTGATTGGGATTGCCACGACCCATGTGCTCGACCTTGCATTTGGCCTGGTTGAACTTCATGAGTTCTCTTGGGCCCACCTCTCCAGCATGCCAAGGTCCATGTGGATGGCATCCCTTCTTTCCAGCGTGTCAACAACACCACACAGCTTGGTGTCATTGGCAAACTTGCTGAGGGTGAACTCTATCCCACTGTCCATGTCACTGACAAAGATATTAAACAGTTCTGGTCTCAATACTGACCCCTGAGGAATGCCACTTGTTAGTAGTCTCCACTTGGACATCAAGCCATTGACCACAACTCACTGAGTGTGACCATCTGGCCAATTCCTTATCCACCACATGGTCTGTCCATCAAATCCATGTCTCTCCAGTTTAGAGACAAGAATGTCATGTGGAATAGTGTCAAATGTTTTGTATCACTGCAGGTAGATTATGTCAGTTGCTCACCCCTTGTCCACTGATGCTGTAACTCTGTCATAGAAGGGCATCAAATTAGTCCAGCATGATTTACCCTTAGTGAAGCTCTGTTGGCTGTCACCAACCACCTCCTTGCATTCCATGTGCCTTAGCATGGTTTCCAGGAGAATCTGCTCCATGACCTTGCCAGGCACAGAGGTGAGACTGACCAGCCTGTAGTTTCCAGGGTACTTCCTTTTTTACCTTTTTAAAAAAGGGGCTTATGTTACCCCTCTTCCAGTCATCAGGAACCTCACTAGACTATCATGACTTCTCAAATATGGCTTGACATATGCTTGACATATGACAGTGGCTTGGCAACTTCATCTGCCAGTTTCCTCAGGACCTGCGGATGCATCTCATTGAGTCCCATGGACTTGTGCACGTTCAGGTTCCTTAGATGCTACTGAATTTCCTCTTTTGCTACAGTTGGTGGGTCTTCATTCTCCCAATCCTTGCTTTTGCCTTCTGCAACTTGGGTGACGTGGCTAGACCCCTTATCAGTGGCAAAGAGAGCTCTTACACAAAATGAACAATGCACAATTTCTCACCACCCCATGTCCCAATGACTGATACAGCCCATCCCAAGCAGCGATCATGGAAATGAAACTGAGCAGCAAGCAAAGGAGTGAGAGGGAGAGAGAGAGTGAGAGATAGATGCCTCTCGCCATGTAACCCCCATCATACTGAGCATGATGTTTACGGCATGGAATACTCTCTTTTGCCAGTTTGGGTCAACTGTACTGGCTATATTTGTCCCAGCTTCCTGCACCTCTACATTAGCGGGACCTGGAAAGCTAGACAATGTCCTTGGTCTTATTAGCAATGACTCATAACATCAGTGGGTTTGTCAACATTCTTCACATACAAAATCCAAAATGCATAGGCTACTGAGAGGAAAATTAACACCATCCCTGCTGAAACCAGGACAGCACAAAACACGTCATTTTTTTTTCCAGAGCTATCCTACCAGATGTGGAGAACTGATTATCTTTCTGAGAAAGATCGTGATAGAAACTGAAAATTATTGGCCTCTTTTTTCTTTATAAAAGCAAACGAGAAAAGATACTTCTGGCCAGCTAGGGTTTTTTTTGGTAGGATGTGTTGCATCCACTAAATGGGAAAATCCTTGGTTTTCTTGCATGTCTGCAAGTCAGAGGGTGCTTTTTTTTTTTTTTTTTTTTTCTAGAAAGGCTATGCATGTAACTCAGATCTGGATAAATTCTGTGAATGCTTGTATCAAGTTCCAAATATCTGGTAAAAACTTGTTCCTCTCATTTACTATTTAATCATACCCCTTAAAATAGATCAGTTCAGTCTGAAAACACCAGTTAGAACAAATCCATAATATTTGCCCAGGCATCCCTCTGATGGTTACTGAAATGAAGAGTCAGGTTTCTGACAGAAGACCATCCTGAGATGATTCAGCTTGTCAAAAAAAGCATAGAGCCTTTTTTTTTTGAAACATAGTTTTGTTAGCACATGTCCAGAAAAACTTAAGATGAACTTAATATTTCACATGAACCTGAAACATAATGTGTTACGAAGATTAGTTTAACCACATGATGTGTCTTACATGTTCCTTTATACATCATGAACATTGTCTGTCTTTCAGGATTTAAACCTTGCTTTCCAATACAATGAGATTGCAAAAGTTTCTGTCAAACATTATGGAAAAGCTATGGAGAAAATAAATGACCAGGAAATTTAGTTGAAGATACATAAAAGTATATGTCAAACAAAAAAAATATGGCAACCTATTAGCTGCTGATGATATACAATTTATCAATAGTACTGAGGCAAGATATAGCAATGGGCTATATTGTCCATTCCCCACCCTTCTTTCCTATAAAGGGAATTGTTCTCCAGGGCACCAACTGAAAGCATATACAAAAGAAATGAGGCTGGTTTTATTAATTTACTTTCTTCACAACTGAATAGCTATAGCTTTATTCTCTTATTCCCCTTGGCACTTCTTTTCTCCATTCTTTAATAACAGCAAATGTGAAAAATCAGGATTTGTTCTATTCAGCTTCATTTCAATTTGAGTGCTATACGGAGATGAGATTTGAATTGTTCACTGTAATGTATAGGATATCTGGTGGATTCACTTTACTGATGATGCAGCATCATTCCAGATGTCTCATTACGGGCTGTATACTTTTATTAGAACATTAAGTCTTGAATTCCAGCAATTTCAAAGGAAGATGTGTAACCAGCATTCCTCTTCAGATAGTTTTATTCCCAATGTAAATAAAACTTGTCCAAAAAAGAGAAGAGAAGAGAGGTTCGGAGAGGAGAGGAGAGGTTCGGAGAATGATCAGAAAGAAAAAAAATTAAATGTTGACCCTTTCCTATAACTGACCTATCTGCTGACACAAGTTTTGAATTGCTGCTACTGATACAAGTTAATGACTGTTTCATGTTCTCAGAATTTGCAAAGACCATAAATTCACATGTGAAATAACTATTTTTTAAAATATTAATTTGTAAATAACAACAACTAAGCAAACAAAACTAAAAAAAAAAAACTCTAATAAAGACAGGTATCTGGGATTAAATGAAACCAATTTTACTTTCATTTGAAGAAATAGGAAATTATTTTGGGGATGGAGGAGACCATTAAAAAAAACCAAACAAACCACAATGTGCTTTCTTTTCGTTTGAATTATTTTAACTGCTTTTTAATAATATAACAAAAGGAACTTGGAAAAGAAAACCTGATTTCCCAAAGCAAAGGGTTAGGTACTCAAAAAAAATCTGGAAAGACCCTGTGAAGATCGGTGATTAGAAGGGTATTCACTAAAAGCTGTGAGAGATCTGATTTTCATTCCTCTTACCTGATTTGCAGTGTGGGCTTGAAAGTAGGTTTTCTAACTCATAAATGAATAGTCTGATCACAAATTAACAAATATCTAGGAGTGTTTGGTCTCTTGATCATGCTGTTCCATTAAGCAGCTGAATATCCTTTGGGATTGGTACCAGGTGTGTTTTTATTTCAGGTAAATGACTTAATAAAGCAGCTGAATATCCTGAACTACGACAATGTTCCAGAATAATCTTTCACCATTAATAAATAATTTTGTATCATCTCTGTCATGGTCCAGTCAGGACTCGTGATGGTTCTTTCAGTGCAATGTCGAAGTGCAAAATTACGGCGAACACGCCAAAGGGGTTGGTTTCAATTAAACAGCACAAACTTTATTATTTTGCGCATAAAGCGGCATGCGATAGGTGAAAGGGAGTGGAAAGGAAAAGTAAAGATGGGGGGAAAAAAAGGATAATAGCTACCGCCGTGGGTCCAAGGCATCCCTATAGTCCCAGATCCAGGCAGTGTCCTGCCGGTCCTCACGATCGATGTTGATGTCGATCCTTGGTGGGGAAAGCTCTCAGGGGTCTCGTTGTTAGGGGTCGACCTTTTATGCTAAGTAGCAAACCTTGCTCCTCTTTTACTTCTGGGATCTCCACCTGTTCTCAGCCCTTAGGATAGAAGTATGGGATTTTTGGACATTATAATGAGTGAAGTTCAGTTAAAGGGCACTTTCTCACCGTTTTTTTTTTGAGACAGCAGTTGCAATTCATCTTCCTTGATAGCAGCTGCATGGTTATCTTTGCCAGTCTTGACAACAGGGATGAGCCATGACACCTCCACACCACTCGGTCTGCCGTCTCAAGGATGTTGTACATTTTGTTGTTAGGCCAGAGTCAGCCTTGTCCATAACAACTCACATTCCAGTCCTGGGAAAAACAACTGCGTCTCAGGCAGGCTGCTTGCAGCAACTCATGTCAAGTTGTGAGCCTAACTTTTAGGCCACATCAAATCCATACTCCACCTGGAAGTTCTTGATGACAAGGTTGAGACAATACTGATTTTCTGATCAACCCTTGCAACCTCCTAACTCTAAAAAAAAAAAAAAAGAAGCTGCAAAATAAAGGAAAAATAATATGGTGTCAATATTACTTAATCAAGTACTTTATATTTACCTTACAATACTTGTTTAATTGTTTTATATTTTGAACACACAAATAAGAAAAATGATATGATAGGATTCATATCATCCAGCTTTATGGGTACTGCAGCTACATTTAAGTAGGGATCCAAATTTTCCTTTACAATAAGAGAAAATACTTCTATGCCACAATTAATTTCAAAGTAAAGACTATGCTTGCATTTGGTGTATGACTAACATTCTAGAAGTGACCGTTTCTTTCTGTTAATGACAATGGTAAGCTCAGATAACTAGATACGTTCAGGTGTGCATGTCTAATTCTAACAGGAGAAGAGTCTCACATCACCTATATTCCTCTAAGCTGGTCATCCAGACCTTACGTAGAAAGGCTGGGAATAATGTTGAATGTTGTCAAAGAAAAAATAACAGTCTGTTATTCATTTTTGTGATTTAGTTGATGTATCCAACTCACTGCCCTTATCAAAATCCTCTGCCTGGCAGAAGAAAGACTCCCACATGCCCATTTTTAAAAATATTATCTTTCATGTAGTGAAGGGTATAAAAAACAATTTTATATATTTGATCATCCTTATTATTCATCCCAATCATCTGAAGCTACATGGGCTAATTGCACTTCCAGAGCAACTATCTGGCTCTGTCCCCACCTGAGTACCCCATTCCAACTGATCAGTGCAGAACCTCTCCCTGAGACTATGCAAGAAAACCAAGAAAAATTGGCTATTATTTCATGTGATCACTTTTTGGTTTGTTTTTTTTTTTTCATCAACTGTTAAGTTGGTTTGGCAAGGTAAGTTACTGATTAGAAAGATCAGAAGTGATGAAGTTCTAAAGGTAACTTTGAGGAGCTGGAGAAAGATATGTCAGGGAATAGGGAGTTAACATGAAAAGAGACTGCAGGAGAGGACTGTAATTCAGGAAAAGACAAGATTGAGAGCAAACTGCAGATGAGTGGGATTTTTATTTTTATTTTTCTCAGAAGATCATGTTTGCAAGTAGAGATTCAGATCTGAAAGTTTTATCAATCTGGTAAAAAGTTTTATGCTTTGTGTCGGCCACCACTATGCTGAAATACCAAAGTACACCGGGCACACTTAAAAGACTTCAGCTGCTGGTGATGAGAAGAAAGGTGGATGCACATTCCTGTTACTGCTTCACAAGGCTGGAAGTCATTCTGCTTTTCTGAAAAGGTGTCCCTGGACCAATTAATTGACTCCTGCAGAAACTGCACTCCTGGATCCTGTCGAGACTCTGGGTAGAAAAGCAGAGGTAAGTATTGTGAAAAAAAAACCAAAACAAAACAAAATACCAAAAAACCAACAAACAAACAAAAAACCACCCCAAATATTCAAATTATTTTACTTATTTATCTGTATTTTCCAATCCAGAACTATCTTCAGTAGTTCTCCAATAGGCAATGCAAGAAGAAATTCTGTTAAATCTACTTGCTGTAAGATGAGACACTGTGTTTCTATTTTGGAGGTGTTGTTGAGAGGCTGCTTAAAAGTTGCTAGACTAAATACCTTGGATAGTGTCTGATGAAAGAAAATCTCACTATTTCCTAAGACACATTTTAGCATTAATTGAAGATGATATTTGTTAAATTCTCATTTAGATCTGCCTGAATACTGGAGAGAAGTAAAGAGTTTTCTAGACATATCATGTGTTGTTTAGACTTCGACTTATTTCAGGAACCTAGAATAATCTGTGAGACTCTCTGAATAGACTTTCCTGACCCTATATGTCACAGATTTAAGATACTGCTAGCCATTTGTGTGGCAACTTGCAATCTGCTAAGCATACCAAGTAGTTTCAACTAGGCAATTGCTGAGGGATGGTAAGAGGAGACAAATGTGTAGTTTCTGAGAATAGGACATAGATGGTTTTCAGTCAAGGGCAAGAAGAGTACATACAGAGAAGGAGGGGATTTTTTTTTCTTCTAAAAGAATCCCCAAATCCTTTTAAAAATCCCTAAAAGAACCCAACACATCTAATCTGAAGAATAATATTTGAGTATACTTTAACCAAAGACACTAATTAAACCTTGAGAAGAACATTCCATTGGGATGTTTTGAAGATGCTTTGTGTTTGGTGCTAACTACTGATGAAACTAGGGGAAAGGTAATTCCAGCAGAGGTCACCATGCCCACTGACTCATGGACCCTCTACTCAATTTATACCATGGACTAAAAAGAAATAGGCAGAGTAACAAGACTGAGCATGAGTACTAATTTACATGGTAGGTGAGGAGACTTTAACCAATAATTTAATAGAATACTAATGCGTATGTATTAGAAAGTTGAATATGTAAAAGTTTCATGTATAAATATACTGTGGACGGTCCTGCTTAGTGTACTTGATTCGTGGGAGACCACTGAGCACCCAGGCTTGCACAAACCTGAAATAAATTAACAATGTCTCTCCTGAGTGTGTGATCATTGGCTCACTGCACATCAGGCGACAAATCTGTCTTTTTCAGAAAACATTGAGAGTTTTGAGTTGGTAGTGAATGACCTGGGTATTACAATGAAGAGCAGAAGTATAAAATCATTAAGGGAAATGTATAAAATTAAAGCATTTTATAATATTTATCACAATCTTTCCTTTCTTTATCTCATATGTTTTGATTTTTAATGACGTTTCAATATAATGTCTTCCTGTCACATATCATAGTATAAAACATAATTGCTAATTTCTCAGTAAATATTTAAATTACACAGTTTAATAATGGGTACTAATTTCTTTAATCATAAAATGTTAATTTCAACAACTAAGCAAAGACACTGTAATTATACAGCTATCACTTTAATTTCATAAATGCAATACATGTACAGATAAGTATACGTTCTTCATTTTAATGTATCTGATAGCATAAAAGAGGCATCATATATATATATAAAATTTGAATGTTCACATATTTTTATCTACATAATGAAATCATACTTGAAAGGGAAAAAAATTGGAAGGTAACACTTTACAGTGGTAATTACATAAAAATGTGTCAATATCTGATGGTAAAAAGACTCTATACAGATAAGTCGAGAGGGAACAACTTTTTTTTTTTTTTTAATTAAATGACTTTTCCTTTCCTTTTTAAACCTTATCACACCAAATCTGGGAAAGTAGAAAAAGATAAACCTGCGTGCATTTATTTAACCTGATGATCTGTCAGTCCATATAGGGGACAGATGATCGTGGCTGAGATTTATAATAAAATGGAAATTTATTTCTATATGAGAAGAGGTGCAAGAAATGTGCACATTTCCACTTATAAATTCTGCTATTGTAGATCATAAGAGCTGAATTTCAATTTCACAACTTTCTGTTCAACTGGACTATGTCCCATTCCAAAGAACATAATCTATGATGCTTGGATTTCTTACCTCTTGGAAAGATAGGATTTTCTTGCTGCGCAGCTGAAGACTTCAAGCAATACAGAAAAATGTGGAAGAGGAAACAAAAACAAAACAGAAAAAAAAATAACCCCAGGATAGTCCATAAGGGATGTCTTAGCACAAATCTTTTCTTTTTTTTTTTTTTTTTTTTGCATTATTCTGGGACTGTGGACAGAAAAAACCCCAATTGTTCTCTTATCTGTATGTACATTTACAAATTCATATAATGTAAACCCCCCATATTTTAGTTGTTTGTTGTTTTCTTTTTTTTTTTTAAGAAAACAAAGTACATCACCTCCCACCGCATTAGATGCAGCTTCTCATAGTTTGTTTTCTTTACCTAACTTCAGTTTGGTTTTCAACTGCTGTTTTTAAAAATCTCTCTTAGCACTGTCTATAGCAACTTTCTTAATCAAGGTACAGGATACTGTACATGAAAACAAAATAGTGTGTATTTCAGTATAAGAAAATAGAAAGCAAGGGTACGTAAAATCTATAGCCCAAAATGCTAATATGAAAGTAGAAAGTACAAATGGGATCTCAGTAGAGGTCTGATTTATTTTTCTAGTTATGGGCCAAAAGTAGAAGTTTGGGAAGGGAATAGGACAAAAGAAATAGGAAAGTGAGAAGCAAAACATCCCAAACAATGTTTGTAGAGCAAACTATTTAGAGTGAAAGTACAAAAATTCAGGTTATTTTCTTCCTCAATTTGTGCTGCAGACACAAGGGTTATTGATGTGTTAGAAAACATGGAAGTTTCCTGAGAATGGTCACATAAGATTTAGGGCTTTCCCCTCGCCAAAAAAAAAAGTGGTGGGATCAATACCCCTACTGAAGTGCATCAAAAAAGCACACAGCATGGGCAGCAAGCAGGAGCTGGAAGCCATTGTGCACGAGGAAAAATATTATATAGTTTCCATCATGGAAATATGAAGGGATGACTCTTACAGCTGGAGTGTTGCAATGGATGGCTATAAACTCTTCAGAAGGGATAGGCAAGGAAAGAAAGGTGATAAGGTGGCTCTGTATGTTAGGGAGTGTTTTGAAAGTCTAGAGTTGTGGTGATAGGGTTGAATGTTTCTGAGTAAAAACCAGGAAGGCAAACAAAGCAGATATTATGATGGTAGTCTGTTATAGACCAGCTAACCAGGATGAAGAGGCAGATGAAATATTCAATAAGGAACTGGGGGAAGTCTCACAATTGCTAGCCCTTGTTCTCATGGGGGACTTAAACTTATCAGATGTCTGCTAGAAACACAATATAGTGGAGAGGAAACAGTCTAAAAGGTTCCTGGAGTGTGTGGAGGATAACTTCCTGACACAGGTGGTGAGTGAGCCAAAAAAGGAAGGCACTTCACTGGACCTATTGTTTGTGAGTAGAGAAGGACTTGTAAGTGATGTGATGGCTGGAGGTCATCTTGGGCACAGTAGTCATAAAATGACAGTTTTTGATTCTCAGACAAGTAAGGAGTGGGAGTCAGCAGAACTGCAACCTTGGAATTCGGGAGGACAGACTTTGGCCTGTTTAGGAGACTGGTTGACAGTGTCCCTTTGAAGGCAGTCCTGAAGGCAAAAGAGTTCAGGAAACCTGGACATTCTTCAAGAGGAAATCTTAAAGGCACAGGAACACATTGTCCCCACTTGCAGAAAGATGAGCTGGCAGGGAAGAAGACTGGCCTGGCTGAACAGAGAGCGTTGCCTGGAAGTCAGGGGAAAAAAAAAAGAGGATTTATGACCTTTGGAAGATGGGGCAGACAACTCAGGATAACTACAAGAAAATAATGAGGTTATGCAGGGAGAAAATTAAAAGGGCCAAAGCGCAACTAGAACTGAATCTGTTTGTTGCCGTAAAAGACAATTAATAAATGTTTCTATAAATACGTATAGCAACCAAAGGAGGGCTAAGGAGACTCTCCACACTTTCTTGGATGGAGAGGGAAACATAGTGACAAAGGGTGGGGAAAAGGCTGAGGTACTTAATGCCTTCTTTACCTCTGTCTTTAACGGTAACACTAGTTGTTCTCCGGGTACTCCCCTGATCTGGAAGACAGGGAAGAGGAGCAGAATGAAACCCCCATAATCAAAGGGGAAATGATTAGCGACCTGCCACAGCACTTAGACACACATAAGTCAATGGGGCAGGATGGGATCCACCCAAGAGTACTAAGGGAGCTGGCAGAAAAGCTCTCTAAGCCACTTTCAATCATTTATCAGCAGTCCTGGCTGATTAGGGAGGTCTTAGTTGACTGGAAGTTAGCAAATGCACTGTCCATCTAAAAGAAAGGCAAGAAGGTAGGATCTGGGGAACTGCAGGCCTTTTAATCCGACCTTGGTGCCAGGGTATGTTATGGAGCAGATAAGAGTTACATCAATGTGGCATGTACAGGAGAAACAGCTGATCAGGTTCAATCTGCATGGGTTTATGAAAGGCAGGTGTTGTGGTTTTGTTTAGTGAGGGGGGCCTAAGGTGGTAGCTTCTGCAGGAAACTGCTAGAAGTTGCTCCCCTTTGTCTAGTGGACTTGGCCGGGCCTAGGGCGGACCTGCTGCTGGCCAAGGCTCTCCAACAGGCTGGCAGATATCTCTCAGGATCTATTGCCTGGATAATTCATAAAATAACTGTCTTCCTGTTCCCAAAACTTCTCCAAATAATCACACTTCCAATATCATGTAAAGTCAAACTATAACTATTCAGTCATTAGAGTGCTTGTACATATTCAGCCAAAATCATATAGTTCTCCAGACATAATGTCATATTTCTTTATCACAGAGAGCCAGGTCATGAGCTTTTCTGTTATTTATTTAATCAAAATATTCCTGAGAGATATGAAAAGATTCTAGGATAACTAGCTCTGATGAAAAAAAAACTAAAATGAAAATAATATGAATATATATCACGTACTACAAAAATTGTAATCACAAATAGCCAAGAATGACAGGAATTCTTGCAATCATGTTCAAATCTAATTGTATTCATGATCAAATTTATATTAGCAAAAAGCAGGAACATCATGTAAGAAAAAAATTCAAGCCAAAGAATGCAGAAATGAAGTTGGTAGCAGTTGAAATTTTGATATTTAAATGATGGTGTCAGTAGAGATGTTGTTACTGTGTTAATTTTCTAATTTTATTTTTTTTATATATTTAAATTTGAGACTGTTGTCTTTTGCCTTTCCATTATATCATAAATTTAATTGATAACTGCAGCATGATATTCATCATAAGATTTTTTTTTCTCTTCTTTGTGTAAGAGAGGTGGGGAGAGACTGTTTAGTAGGGCCTGTTGTGATAGGACGAGGGGTAATGGTTTTAAAATAGAGGGAGGTAGATTTAGATTAGCTTTTAGGAAAAAATTTTTGAGAGGTGGTTGATGCCCCATCCCTGGAAATGTTCAAGGCCAGGTTGGATGAGGCTCTGAGCAACCTGATCTAGTCGGGGATGTCCCTGCTTCTTGCAAGGGGGTTGGACTAGATGACCTTTCAAGGTCCCTTCCAACCCTAACCATTCTATAATTCTAAGATTCTATGATTCTGTGTGTGGATACACATTTCAAGTGTAATCTTTATAAACATGTATTTCCTCCTCGATTAAATAGGGCACAACAATTTGATGGAACTTCTTTTTCCACTTTCCAAAAAGAAGAAAAAAAAAAAAGACAGACAAAAATGAAAGGGAAAAATAACCTTAAGAACCTTTGCTTTGGTTGGAGACCAGAAGTAAATCTTTTATTTTCAGTCATGGTCACCAATTTGACAGTCAGGATCAGGAGAGAACCGAAAGTGGGGTTTTTTCCTTCTTTTGGGAAGCATGAAGGCAAAGCGATAATGACATCTGGTAAGGGAAAAAAAAATATGATCATTTACATTCTACTTTCAAAGCCACAGAGAAGAAAGAAAGTCCAGTATACCTTGTGATACATTGAAGCATCCATCTCTTTAGAAAATTTTTGGAGGGCTATGAAAATACATTTTCAGAAGCAAGCTATTTTACATATCTTAACAAGTAAAAGAATCAAGAAAATTTAGTATCTTCCTGAAGAGTAGAGTGTGTCAATAGTCTTGAAGATAAAAGATAGGTCAAAAAGAATGAAAGTTAAAAATTCATAATTAAATTTGCCCAAAGGAATTATCTGTGGTAAAGTCAATTAGAGCAATATTAAAGCAGAGAGAAGTATGAGACTAAGGAGAAATTAAGTGGTGTGAGGTTAGGTGATTAAGATTATTATTTAAGTTTTGGGAAGCCAAAGCACATGTGAAAATAGTGTTTGAGGTCAAGAAAATTATTAATAACAGAAAGATGGCATGGGATAAAGAAGGGGAGGTAAAGGGATTGGAAGCAAAGCAGGTACAATTCAAGGGAGATACAAAGAGACAGAATGCGATTTTTTTTTACATAAATCTCAGTACAGTGTTATGGTTCTGCAAACAGAAGTGAGAAACAGGGAAAAAGGAAAGAAGGAGAAATGAAAAGCTGTAAAAAAAAAAGTGAAATGGTTCTCCATAGAAGAAACAGGGATTTGCTGTTTAAACTTTAACTGTTTGGGGTTTTGTTTCTTTTGGAGGGGTTTGTTGGTTCATTTGGATTTGGTTTTGTGAGGCGTTTTTTTTTGTTTGTTTGGGGTTTTTTGTTGTTTTTGTTTTGGTTTGGTTTTTTTTTTGTTTTTTCTCTGGAGTGTTCACGTTGTTCTGTTCATTTTTCACAATAACACCTTGGAAGCTGGAAATTACTTCTTATTCAAAGGGCATCTTGTTCTTTCCTCTTGAGTAACACTGATTTTTGTTTTTCCCCTCCTTTTATTTTATAATTCTTTTCTCTCTTCAGGTCCCAAGCCAACACAGTTTCCCCTTATTCTATGCCAGTTTCATCAATGATGCAATTATATGCCATCAACACAGCTCCAAAACAAGGTTTTTTAGGAAAACTTGCCAGCATAGAGAACACAAATTATGCAGCTCTACGGCAATTGGGCACAAATGTTATAGATCCATACATAAATTATGGCTACTGTTTGCTTGCTTTTCACTTTCTTGGCAACAATATAATGGTTAGCAAACACTGAATAGCAAGAAAATATTGTACCTGAGATCATAAAACATTTAAAGAAAACAAGATAGTTTTTTTTTTTTGCCTCAAGCCTCATTTGAACTATTTTACAGATGTTTTTAATAACGTATAACTTGAAACATTTGATATTTAGTCATTACCCAATATTAGTCCCATTTCACTGATAAAAAAAAAAATAATTCTGTGTAGCAGAGTAAATCTGCTCTTTAAATGGAACAATCTACTAGGAAGAAAGAGAAAAACTGTTTCTTTTTCGTCATGTTTCACATCTAGTCTTGTTTCTGATTAGAATTTGCTCAATGGACACAGGAAATCTTATGTATGATTTATTTTCAGCTAGTATGAAAATATAATTTTAACCTTTCTCCCAGTACATAGTTTGCTACCAGTATTATTTACATTTTAAAATAGTCTATTTTGGATGTTTCATTTACTTGTTTATGTATTAAATGTTTGCCGACTAGATCCACACTGGAATTTAAATGCCACCATGTTCTGCAAAGAAGGTAGTGAAATTAAGCCTTTATCCTCCTTGGACTGCAGAAGTAATAGAAAAATGCAGACAGAAAATAATGAGAACATTCCAAACTAGATTCTCATGTATTTGGAGACAGGAAACATACATTCACTTCTTAAAAAAAAAAAAAAATACTCCTATTGCCAACTTTTTAAAAGAAAAGACAGCAAGGAAAAGAGGAGTATTAATATTCAAAAACTGAAAGCATAGCATGGTGTTTTTTTTTTCAGTCTGAAAGATCAGGTTTACTTTCAGTAGAAACCAGTAAGTAGAAAAAAAAGGAACCATTAGTTTCCTGAGCCTTGTTCTGTCATGGAGCTGGGACATGGCTGGCACATATATCATGCTCTAGGAACCTAGAAATTGTCTCAGGTTCATTAATATGGATGCAGGAAAAAAAAAAAAAAGGATGAGATATTTCAAATCAACTGACTATTAAAAATATCTCATAGATCATGAATCTGAAATTCTCTGAAGAGTGACTTGATGCCACAGTTTTTATTTGTGCATTGCTTTGCTTAGCCTAGTCTAGGATCTAGAATCTCCAGATTTTTTGTCTGTATTCATAAAGGTTTGGATTAATCCCCTCTGCCTTTGGATATCTCAATGATATTTAAGTTAGGAACCTAAATTTATTTTCATGATCTTGCACATTTCCTTTACAGCTGATGAAGAGGCATAAGATCTTCCAGAGCCTTTTTTGTTGTAAAGTGTGAATTTCACATTGAAGGTACCTAGGTCTGTCTATTACCTAGATTTCTAATTTTGAATGGCCTCACACATGAGTGGTGAATAGATGTAAACAATATCTGCCTGGAGATTAGTGAACTTTCAGTGATCTGAAAGTAACATGAAGAATTAAAAAATTCTGCCTGCAAATTATCATCTGTTCTGGTTTTGTTAGTGAGGGGGGGCCTAAGGTGGCAGCTTCTGTAGGAAACTGCTAGAAGTCGCTCCCCTTTGTTCAGTGGACTCGGCCGGGCCTCAGGCGGACCCGCTGCTGCCCAAGGCCGAGCCAATTGGTAGCAGAATGTCCCATGATAATGCCTCTGCGATAACATATTTAAGAAGGGGAAAACAGGAAAAAGAGGAGGAGAAGATGTGAAGCAGCTGAGCGGGGGGCAGAGAGGGGGAGGCGCGAGCCTCATGGGCCTTGCAGGCCTCACCCTCTGGCCTCCCGCCAGGCAGCTGACTGGGCCCAACTCGGCCCGGCCTGGCTGCAAGAAGTGGAGAGGAGATGAGAAGTGAATAAGATGTAAAAAGGATCCTGGGAGACGTCTGCCAGCCTGTTGTGAGGAACGGCTGCAGACGCCAAGGTCAGTGAAGAAGGAGGGGGAGGAGTAATATGGCTCCTGGCCAAGATTCCTCTGCAACTCGTGGTGAAGACCATGGTGGAGCGGGTTGTCCCCCTGCAGCCCATGGAGGTCCACAGAGGGGCAGAGATCCACCTGCAGCCCGTGGAGGACCCCACGCCAGAGCAGGTGGAGGCCTGAAGGAGGCTGTGGCCCATGGAGGGCCCGCTGGGACAGCTGTTCTGGAGGGACTGCACCCCGTGGAAGAGATGACCCACGCCGGAGCAGTTCCACGAAGGACTGTGGCCTGTGGGAGGGACCCCACGCTGGAGCAGAGGAGGAATGCGAGGAGTTCTTCCCCCAACGATGATACAGCGGCGTAAAACAACGCGTGATGAACTGACCGCGACCCCCATTCCCTTTTCCCCGCCCCGTGCCGCTCGGGAGGGGAAGGTAGTAGAGATAATGTTAAGCCCGGGAAGAGGGAGGGGTGGGGGGAGGTTATCTTGTTCCCTGTCTCATTCTCCTGCTAATTTTAGAAATAAATGAATAGTTTTCCCCAAGTTGAGTCTGTTTTGCCCGTAACAGTAACTTTAAGGATTTCTCCCTGTCCTTATCTCAAACCTTGAGCCGTTTTTCTAATATCATCTCCCCCTATTCTCTCGGAGGGTGGGGGAAGCGAGAGAGAGACTGCGTAGTCTGGTCCTGACTGGGGCTGAACTACGACATCATCCAAAAGTAATGTGAAGAAATAACCAGTAACGGCAGATAGAAGGGATAATAATTGATTAAAATGCCAATGGTCAAACAGGGAACATTTGATTGGTTGACCAAGACAATGCTCAGACCAGGAGAGCAGTGATACAAATGCAATGCAGTGAAGCAAACTTTGGGGAAATTGTGCAAAGACACCAGAACGAAAGCCACTAAAAGGCCCTACTGCCTTGCAGAAGCAGAGGAGCATCAAGGGGGAAGCATTGCAGCCTTACCCTCTTCACTGGAATAGGGGCACAGCATATTATGCTCTGGTTTGGACCAGTTCTTATCAATGACCAGAGAAAACCTGTGTGTCCTCTCTCAACTCATGTCGGGATAGGTGCACAGGAGCATGATCTCCCTGCTGTAGCTCTGGTGTGACCATTAAAGTACTTACAGGGTACATTTTTTTTTCTCACTCAGGACAGAGATATGAACTACACCAGCTAATGTCACCTGAATCCAACCCTGAAGTGGCTAACACCATGGAGAATAAAGCCTTGTAGAAATGAACTTTAGATACGCAACTTTTACAGTGGAGAAAATAATACTTTGAGTTGTGAAGGCAGTGTATAGAAACCACAGCAAACGTGTAGAAGTACATAGCAAGATAGAGGTGTCCTTTGTTCTCCAAGTAATGCATTCAGCTAAGGTTATAAGAATACCAGCTAGTTTAATGATTCCTGTGATCATCTGCTATCAGGAATATAGCAACTGATATATCAACTCATGTGTCATTTCTTGTGAAATTGTCCTTAAAAATCAGTGGATTACTTAATTTCCTTCTCTCCTAAGATTTCTAATTATTTTGGTAACACATGAATTCTTCACCAACACTGACTGAAGCACAAGAAGTTTACCACTGAAATTTGAAGATAGTGAGGAAATAAGGAGTTATTGAAAATTAATACATAAAAGGGTTGATGAAATAAACAAAGCTAGTGTTCTTTTAAGAATAGTCTTTGCTATTTGAGTATGTTTTAATATAGGTTAATCCTTGAGGTTTTTTTCCCTAGGTATTTCAAATACACAGAAGCAAAATAAGTAATTTTTGCTGTTGTTTTGGGGGTTTTGCTTCATTTTTTTTTGTCTTGGAATGGTTTTTTTTTGAGATTAGTTAATAATCATTTGTGTTTATCTAGAAGGGTAAGATAATTTTCTTTACTATAGCTCCCAATCACATTTAATATCAGTGAGAGGTATGGAAATTTTTGTTTTTCCTGTATTTTGCATGTCCAACGTACCGCAGAAACCCAGAAGATAGTTAAATGTGAGTTGAAGAAGGAAGTGTTGAACATGAGTTTAATAAAATGATTTAAAATTTGTGCTCCAATTAATATTTATTATTTATTTTTTTTTTTTAAAGTATATATTTGCCAGGGGAAACTGAGAAATATGCCCCCAGCTCAGAATAGTTAATACAGAATATGGTTTCAGATAACTTTTAAATTGCTGTATCTATCTTTTTTATATGTACGATTCTCAGTTTTCTTCTGGTAGTGGTTTCACTATCTCTTAATTACACCTAAATCCATTTTTTTCACTCATCACATCGGACTACAAGTCTACTGCAGTAACTAAGCTCTCTTAAATTGCTACCTCCTTTAACTTTGACTTTCAGGTGAGTTACTCCCTAAGGTCACAAGTTAGAAGTATTGGAACATTTATTCCAAGGGAAGAGGAGAGAAATTAAATGGAGTTTGCCAGTCAGGAGACATAGTTCGTATTGCATTGCAAGTCCCCAGTGGTCAACCACAATTTTGACCATTCCAATTCATAAATTGTGGTGCAGTGTTCAATATGTTGAGTTTATTTTGGGGAAAAAATTGAAGAGAAGATGCCTACCAAGAGAATTGCTTCTAATTCCATTACAAATGTTCTAGTTCTTGTTATTAATTTCAAAAGACATTAATTTAAAGATTATTATTTATGAATAGGGAATAATATATGATTGCTTTTATTAGGAATAAAATAGTACAGGACAAAACTTATACATTCAAAAGTTTCTATTCAGAGATTTTATTTTGGTATAAGGGGTTTAGAGGTAATGAATAGCACCTTGAAAGAGATCCCAGATGGGGCTACATTTCTGGCATCAAAGAACAATTGACAAGAGTATATAATGCTTTTAAAATTATCCTTTTTAAAATCAGACTTCAGAAATAAATTTGATTTTAACATTAGAAGCTGATGAACAGCTCAGTCAATCCATGAACAAATCCTTTTATGTTAACATTGTCCTCAAGCAGAATAAAATAATAATAATAAAAGAATAAATAAATAATTAACTTTAAAACTTGCTTTTGTTGTACATAGTGTATTTGGAAGTATGAAGGCCATTTCTAGAATAACTTTTAAGACCTTATGTTTCCTCCTCTTCCTGTGTAGCCTTGTGGGAGACTGAAATACTCTTCAAGCTTCTTATATGCCACAGTTATCTAGAGTTCAAATCCTCAGAAAAAGGTACCTGTACTTTGCACTTAAAATCTTCCAGACTGTGTTTTATTTTCCTGTGAACAGAACTATGATTATTTCTTGTCCTTTTTATTTGAATGACAACGTATTTTATGTGAAGCTAACAAAGTAAGTAATTACCTATCTGTGATTTTCTTTTACTGAGTTACAAATTTCTTCTTTTTCATCCTGTATGTACTTGAAACTTTCTTTGTTTCTGCATTGTCTTCTGAAAAATAGCCAAAAGCCTTTAACCTCATACAGACATTTCATTTCAACCTTACCATAGCTTGGTCATGAGTAAATATTGTTTCTGATAATTGTTCAATAACTTCTGTGAAATTAATTTGACACTTGCAAAATATATCTCTGAGCTGAAATATTCATTATACTTTTTTTTTTTTAAAGACATTTAATTAAAACCCACATTTGGTTCTGTCCTTGTTTCAGCAGGGATGGAGTTAATTTTCCTCTCAGTAGCCGGTGTGTTTTCGATTTTGTATGTGAAAAATGTTGATAAAAACATTGATCATATGAGTTGTTGCTAAAGAGACCAAGGACACTATCCGGCTTTCCAAGTCTCACTAATGTGCAGGCACAGGAAGCTAGGAGGGATACAGATAGAATAATTGGCCCAGACTGGCCAAAGAGAGTATTCCATGCCATAAACGTCACACTCAGTATATAAGTGAGGGTTGTCCGGGGGGGAACGCCTCTTGCTTGCTTGTATCACTCTCTCTGCTTTGCTGGGTCTCTCTTGCTTCTTTGCTTGCTGCTCTGTTTTGTTTCCATGATCCCTGCTTGGGATGGGCTGTACCAGTCATTGGGATATCGGGTGGTGAGAAGTCATGCATTCTTCACCTTGTATATTTCAGTATCCCTATATTTTGTTATTCTTGTAGTTTTCCTTTGCTATTCTAGTGAAGTGTCTTCATCTTAACCCACGAGTTTTCCTTTCTTACCAATCCTTTCCCCCATCCTGTAGGGAGGGGGAGGGTAAGCAAGAAACTGTGTGGTGACTAGGACTAAACCACAACAGGTTCCTAGTTTTACCTTGGTTAGCAGGCTTGAAATCTAAAGAAGTTAGAAGACAAAATGCTATTTTACCTCAGAAGTCGTCCTTCCAGGACAATTTATAAGAAATCTGGAAGTTTAGTTTGACAAGGCTGCTACTTTGTTCATGGTAAGGTAAATGGATCTATTCAAAGATTCTTCTTTTGAGGCTTGAAATTTATTGAAACACTTTTTTTTTTTTAATAAGGACCTTATAGCTATCCATTATATAATCACTGAAATGCAAGAGCAAAAAGCCACAATTTATTTGCATCACTAAATCTCACATTTTCAATCAAATAAATGACTTAAATGATTTCTATGCTTTCAGTAAAGTTAATCACCTTGTTATAAAGAGAAGACTGTTTAAAAAACATAGAAGAGAAAGATGACTGACAACATCAACAAATACAGCAAATATTTTTAACTTGGGACAGGTCAGGTTTTTTTGAATCTCAATAAGAAACTTACAGTCACACAAAGCTGTCTATCTAATTGTTCTGGTTTCATTTGGGGGTGCGGGGAGAGGTGATACAGTGGTAGCTTCTGTAAGAAGCTGCTAGAAGTTGTTCCCCTTTGTTCAGTGGACTCAGACGGACCTAGGGCGGACCTGCTGCTGGCCAAGGCCGAGCCAATCGGTAGCAGGATGTTCCCTGATAAGGCCTCTGCGATAACATATTTAAGAAGGGGAAAACAGAAAAAAAAAAAAGAAGAGATGATGTGAAGCAGCTGAGCAGGGGCAGAGAGGGGGAGGCATGAGCCTTGTGGGCCTTGCAGGCCTCACCCTCTGGCCTCCCGCTGGACAGCCAACTGGGCCCGACTCAGCCCGGCCTGGCTGCAAGAAGTGGAGAGGAGATGAGATGTGAAGAGAACTTGAGAGGTGTCTGCCTGTTGTGAAGAATTTCTTGTGAGAGGAATGACTGCAGATGCCAAGGTCAGTGAAGAAGGAGAGGGAAGAGTAATGCTGTTCCTGGCCAGAATTCCCCTGCAGCCTGTAGTGATGACCATGGTGAAGCAGGCTGCCCCCCTGCAGCCCATGGAGGTCCACAGAGGAGCAGAGATCCACCTGCAGCCCGTGGAGGACACCATGCCAGCACAGGCGGATGCCTGAAGGAGGCTGTGGCCCATGAAGGGCCTGCTGGGGCAGCAGTTCTGGAGGGACTGCTACCCATGGAAGAAGTGTTCCACGTCAAAGCAGTTTCACCAAGGACGTAGGCCCCCACGATGGAGCAGGTGAGGAATGTGACGAGTTCTTCCCCTGACGATGAAGTAGCAGCATAAAAATGTGTGATGAACTGACCGTAATCCCCATTCCCTCTTCCCTCTGGAAGATAGTAGAGATAATGTTAAGACAAGAAAGAGGGAGGGGTGGGGGGAGGTTATCTTGTTCTCTGTCTCATTGTCCTGCTTTGTTTTTAGAAATAAATGAACAGTTTTCCCCAAGTTGAGCCTGTTTTGCTTTTAATAGTAACTTTAAGCATTTCTCCCTGTCCTTATCTCAAACCTCAAGCCTTTTTTTCTTATATTATCTCTCCCTATTCTCTTGGAGGGTGAGTGGAGTGAGAGAGAGACTGCGTAGTCTGGTCCTCATCGGGGCTAAACTCCAACACTAATTTATTGAACAAAGCATGGCAGTTACGGACAATGTGATGACAATCAAGGAAGGGCTTATTCAGTGCTGGAACAACTGTGATTCCAAACATCAGGAGGGATGTAAGGTTGCTTTTATCTTTTCTGTAATTTCTGTTCTTTACACAATATATTATTTAACGAACTTTAAGTGTTGGTGCTTTTCATACTGAGATTCCAAAAGAATCAACACCTCCTCAGTGAAAAAAAACCATCAGGAGTAATCAGTTGGAGGTGAGTAAGAAATGTTCTTTTGGAGAAACAATAGCAGAGGAAAGCCTGAGTGAGTGCCTGGCTGTCCTTGCACACAAGTGTGGAGATAAATAGTAATGAGATTACCCTGGGAATCTCCCCCAGTGATATGTAAAAAAATTGAAGGAATTATCATCTTTTCAGACCCCCACTGACATTTTAAACTGTTTAGAAAAGCAGAGCATAGAAGTGGGGAAAAGGCAGCAGTGTTGCAAATATTAAAAGTTAAAAATTTAATTTTGAAGTAAAGTAAGCTAACCTTGATAAAAAGTAAATTGTAGAATATAGGAGTGTTAAGAGTCAATGGTAGTCACGGGAATTGTAGCCTTAGAGGTTTAAGTTTTGTTTAAAATCGGTTAACCATGGAGATTTTCTTAAAGATTAATTGACTTGTAGCATCGTGTTTTAGGAAATTAAGGAAATTGTTATGGACACTAGTTTGCTGCTAGGAAACCCCCTACCCTTTCCAGCTCGATCTGGGTATCGAGGACCCCAATCAGTAGAGCTAAGTGAGATGAACCAATGATTGCTTTAATATAAGAATAATATGATTTTTGATGATTAAATAACAATATGAGGTGATTCTTGCTAAGCATAGAACTGTAGTCACATAGGTTAAACTTTCTATGAAATCTATTTGTCCTTAGAGGGAATGGGGAGTCTTAGGACTGTTACAATATCTCATTTGTTAGAAGTTAGCCTAGCATGTCTGGGGTAATTAAGAAGAGTGGCAGAACAATGGTAGGCCCCGAACACCACCTAAAAATAAGAAAATAAGCCCTAAGTCATCACTTTGGAACCAGAAAATCAAGGAACAACGCGACCTGTTCCAAAGACCATATAGAGATTTTAAGGAGCGGTTCGACCAGCGAATTCGAGGAGGGGGTGCTCTGATGACCCCCAAGACCACCAGAAGACCCTCAACTCAAAAGACTGAGCATGCACAAGTGGGTGGGGGAATATTATAATGATTTATTGGAAAGTTAATGTATATGTATAATATTTCTCGGAAATCTAGTGAATATGTATAACAGGTGTGTATTTAACCTGCGCTATTGGATCGAACAGGGGAGCATGCTAGGTGGGGCAATCCCCTGTATGCCCAGCGCTGCAATAAAGGAGTGCCTGCTTCTTAACTTGTCATTGCTGTTAAGGATTTTTATTCCGGATTTTGGTAACAGCAGGACTTGCAAAGTGTATAGTTGTTAACTTCCCTCCAGTGGCTGTGGGACACTTTAATACAGCAATGTAAAGACAGATGAGAACACTAGACACAGAAGTGCATAGAGTCTCTGGAGAGGAAAATCCAGGCTGTGGACAGGGGCAAGAAGGGTCACTTGTCCCTAGGTTCAGGACATTCTGCTCCCAGATGATTATTAGGCTGGAGATGTTTGAAACACTTATAAAGAGGAGTGGACCAAAGGATCAGAGAATGAGAATGGGAAATCTCCCTCTGCCACACCTCTCGTGATAAATAAGTCAAAGAGGTCCTTTAGACACCTCTGAGTATGATCTCTCTCTGTGATTATACATAGATAGAGCTCCAAAATTTGTCTGATTTATACTGACAAAAATTGGGTAAGTATCTGAGGCAGCAGTTGCTATGTGTCGTGGATCCTGGGGCCAGAGTGGGTGGGATGTGGGTGAGTGTGTATTTAAGACCTCAGGAGTTACTATTGTTGCACACATTATTGCAAAATCTTGCAATTGCACAACAGTTGAAGGGGGCTCAGGGGACTGTTACTCATTTATTCTGGGACTGGCTCCACTAAACTATCTAAGAACAATACCCCTCCTCTTTTGAATGGAATAACAAATCAGTTGCATGGAAGCATGTGGAGGAGGCTGGGCATATATTTGGCAGTTGGCTATGAAGCAGGGAATAGATTCCCACAGCTTTGTGAGACCACATACCAAATTATTCACCTCCAGTATACAGTCCCATTTGTTTACAAGTATCCTCTTCATACTAAAGACCACCATTTTGTCTTATTGGGGACCATCCAGGGAAAACTTGTGTTCTGGTTTTGTTTAGTGAGGGGGGGCCTAAGGTGGTAGCTTCTGTAGGAAACTGATAGAAGTCGCTCCCCTTTGTTCAGTGGACTCGGCCAGGCCTAGGGCAGACCCACTGCTGCCCAAGGCCGAGCCAATTGGTAGCAGAATGTCCCATGATAATGCCTCTGTGATAAGGTATTTAAGAAGGGGAAAACAGGAAAAAAAAAAAGAAGAGAAGATGTGAAGCAGCTGAGCAGGGGCAGAGAGGGGGAGGTGCGAGCCTTGTGGGCCTTGCAGGCCTCACCCTCTGGCCTCCCGCCAGGCAGCCAACTAGGCCCAGCCCAGCTGCAAGAAGTGGAGAGGAGATGAGAAGTGAATAAGATGTAAAAAGGATCCTGAGAGGCGTCTGTCAGCCTGTTGTGAGGAACGGCTGCAGACGCCAAGGTGAGTGAAGAAGAAGGGGGAGGAGTAATGCGGCTCCTGGCCAAGATTCCCCTGCAGCCTGTGGTGATGACCATGGTGGAGCAGGTTGTCCCCCTGCAGCCCATGGAGGCCCGCAGAGGGGCAGAGATCCACCTGCAGCCCGTGGAGGACCCCACGCCAGAGCAGGTGGAGGCCTGAAGGAGGCTGTGGCCCATGGAGGGCTCCCGCTGGGGCAGCTGTTCTGGAGGGACTGCACTCTGTGGAAGAGATGACCCACGCCGGAGCAGTTTCACAAAGGACTGTGGCCCGTGGGAGGGACCCCATGAAGGAGCAGGGGAGGAATGCAACGAGTTCTTCCCCTGACGATGAAGAAGCGTGTTGAACTGACCACAACCCCTATTCCTTCTTCCCCCCCTGTGCCGCTCAGGAGGGGAAGGTAGTAGAGATAATGTTAAGCCTCGGAAGAGGGAGGGGTGGGGGGAGGTTATCTTGTTCCCTATCTCTTTCTCCTGCTAGTTTTAGAAATAAATGAGTGTTTTTTTCCCCAAGTCGAGTCTGTTTCGCCCCTGACGGTAACTTTACGGATTTCTCCCCCTCCTTATCTCAAACCTCGAGCTGTTTTTCTTATATCATTCCCCCCTATTCTCTCGGAGGGTGGGGGAGTGAGAGAGAGACTGCGTAGCCTGGTCCCGATCAGGGCTGAACTATGACAACTTGTTACAGATGCCATCTTCCTACAGAGACAATTGGATAAATTCCAATAAAAAGAGGAAAGTCTCAGAATGCATGTTACGAAAGCAAAGAAACCTAAAAGGAAAGTGACTCATAGGGAAAGGAAAACATAATGTTTGAGAGTGTCTGAGGAACCTTAAGGTGCACAAGCCCATAGGACCTGATGAGATGCATGCACGAGTCCTAAGGGAACTGGCGGATGAAGTTACTAAGACTTTCCATCGCATTTGAGAAATCATGGCAGTTCAGTGATGTTTCCACTGACAGGAAAAGGGGCAATGTAACCTCTGTTTTCAAAAAGGGAAACAAGGAAGACCTGAGGAACTACAGGTGGGTCAGTCTTGCCTCTGTGCCTGGCAAGATCATGGAGCAGATCCTCCTGGAAATCATGCTAAGGCACATGGAAAATAAGGACATGGTTGGTGACAACCAACATGGATTCACTAAGGGCAAATTATGCCTGACAAATCTGGTGGCCTTCTACAGTGGGGTTACAGCATTGGTTGAAAGGAAAGAGCAACTAAGTGCAAAGCATTTGGCATTGTCCTGCATGACATCCTTCTCTCTAAAATGCAGAGACATAGGTTTGATGAACGGACTACTAGATGGATAAGGAACTGGCTGGATGGCCACACTTGGAGAGTGGTGGTCAATGGCTCAATGTCCAAGCAGAGACTGGTGACAAGTGGTGCTCCTGAGAGGTCTGTATTGGGACAAACCCCATTAAACATTTTTGTCAGCAACATGGACAGGAGGATGGAGTGTACGCTCAGCAAGTTTGCTGATGACACTAAGGTGTTTGGTGCCATTGACACACTGGAGGGGAGGGATGCCATCCAGAGGGACCTGGATGGCTGGAGAAGTGGGCCTGTGCAAACCTCATAAAGTTCAACCAGGCTAAAGGCAAGGTCCTGCACATAAGTCAGGGCAATCCTAAGCACAAATACAGGCTGGGTGGAGAATGGATTGCAAACATCCCTGAGGAGAAGGAGTTGGAGGTGCTAATGGACAAGAAGCTCAACATGAGCTGGCAATGTGCACTTGCAGCCCAGAAAGCCAACCACATCCTGGACTGCATCAAAAGAAGTGTGGCCAGCAAATTGAGGGGGGTGATTTCTTTCTATGCCACTCTTGTGAGACCCATCTGGAGCATTCAGCTTTAGGGCCAACAACATAAGAAGGACATAGGCCTGTTGGAATGAGTCCAGAGGAGCTCCACAAAGTTGATCAGAAGTCTGGAGCATCTCTCCTATAAAGATAGACTGAGAGAGTTGGGGTTGTTCAGCCTGGAGAAGAGGAGGCTCCAGGGAGACCTTATAGCAGCCTTCCAGTACCTAAGGGGGGCCTGCAAGAAAACTGGAGAGGGACTTTTGACAAGGGCCTATTGTGATGGGACAAGGAGTAGTGGATTTAAACTGGAAGAAGGTAGATTTAGATTAGACATAATGAAGAAATTCTTTACTGTGAGGGTGGTGAGGTACTGAATCTGGTTGCCCAGAGAAGCTGTGTATGCCCCATCCCTGGAAATGTTCAAGGCCAGGTTGGATGGCACTTTGAATGACCTGGTCTAGTGGAAAGTTTCCCTGCCTGTGGCAGGGGGGCTGGAACTAGATGATCTTTAAGGTCCCTTCAAACCCAAACTATTCTATGATTCTATGATTCTATGATGAAATGTTCTTAGCACTCCTTCAGGTACACCTAAAAAGTTAACTAATAGAAAAAAAAAAGAAAAAAAACCAGATCTCTCCTATATACGGGGGCTGAAGTAACTGAGATTCACAGGGATCCTTCCCATTACCTTATAGCTATGCATTCATTTAGCAGTTCTGAAGAGCCATCCCATGAAGCCTACCTCATCCTACAGCTGGTAAAATATCCAATACTTATTGTCTGAGTAAGCATGACTCAATAACAGAGGATAACATTTTGACAGGTAAAACCTTCTTTACCCTAGAGGGAAAACATTCTTTAGGAATTCAGGCTGTTTTGGTGAGTTAAGTACTTAACTGCAGTAATTATTATACCGCCAAAACCGCTACCAAACCCAGTAGCCTCAAAACAGTATCAGTTACCCAGGGAGCGAAGCGAAAATCACTCAGCTGATAGTTAAACAATTGTTGGAGACGGGTATTATCTGGAATACCACTCTCCCTTTAATTGTCCTATTTGGCCCATAAAGGAGCCAGATGGTTCCTGATGCATGACGGTAGATTACCAGCTAAGAAATAAAGCAGCCTCTCCCATGGCTGCAATTGTCCCAGACACTGTTTGAATGCATCGAGACAGAGACTGGAACATGGCATGCTGTGACTGATATGGCTCATGCTTTCTGTAGTATATCCATTACTGGAATTCCTGTTTAATTTGCTTTTTCCTTGGACAGACTTTTACTGTCTTGTCTCAGGCGTATTTGCATAGCACCACTGTCTGCCACAGGCTAGTGACACAGCATCTGGAGGACAATAACATCTCTCTAGCTTGTAACTTTTTTCCATTACATAGATGTTACTGGGCCCATTGAGCAGGAAGCGGGATAAATTCTTAGGAATGTTATAGACATCATGCAAAAACGTAGATGGGAGATCGCTTCAAAAAAGATACAAGGGCTCACTAAAAATAAAGGGACTCCATCACACTATGCCTGAAGTCATCAAACAAACTATATAACATATAGCTGAACCTCCAAAATAAAACTGAGGTCTAGAACTTTGTTGGAATCCTGGTTTATTAGAGACATTTTCTTCCTCATCTCACACAGATCTTGTGACTGTTGTATCATATATGCAGGAAAAAGGCCCATTTCAAATTGGGGGAAAAAGGAATGTAGTAGTGTCACGAACCGATAAAGGTCCGGTCGTGAGAGGTACGAATTTCTCGGTTACAGAATTAAGACACAACGGTGTCATACGCATATGTTGGTTCTTTATTTCATTCACACACAAAGGGTAAGGGGGGGGGAGAGAAAGAGAAAGAGGAAGAGAGAAAAAGAGGGGAGAAAATATCACTACGGAGAGTCAGCGTCCTGAAAGTCCGTTGTACAGAGTGGGTGGGGTGGGTGCCTCAAAAGGATGACGATGCCCCCCACGGAGAATCGGTGTCCCGAAGGTCCGTCTGAGTGGGATGGGGGTCCACACACACACACACACCAGGGTTCATGCGGCGACCCTTTTTGTAGTCCTTTGTAGGTCAGGTGTTTCCTGCCTGTGGTTTAGCTTGTGATTGCTGCATCCTGTTGATCTGTCTCTGTGGTGGTATGTGTTAGCTCTCTGCAAATGCAAGGCCCGCTTGTCCTTTGTAAGCCGTGCGGTTACCTGAAGTATGTTGTTACCTGATTGCTAGTAAGACAGTGTCCACAAAGTCATTTTGCGTCCCCCAGAGCTGGCCTCCATTATGCAGTCACTTGGCAGTGCTGTGCATGCTTAGTACTGTCCAGGGCCTGAGCTCATGCACAGGGTTTGGCTCTATTCTGGGGGAAGGGTACAAAACAAGATACCCCATTTTGCAGTTCTTGGAGTTACTAGGCATATGTTGCTGCTTCAGCTACAAAACAGGATATTTGTCTAGACATTCCCTCACAGTTGTTGAAGTTTTTTTAGCATTGTGGTTTGTCAGTTCTCTCTATCATTTAGCGATGTTGAGACATTAATTAACCTTTTCAGTCTCTGACACCACCCCGTGGCTCAACATCGCTCACCAAGGTTGGAGGGGGGGAAAGGGGGAAAGAAAAAGAAGAGGAGAAAAGGTGTGGGGGGGAAAGGGGTGAGGGGACTTAATTACAAGTATTCTTATATGCGTGATTACAAAGTAGATTCCTATTGTTGTATGATACGTTGAGGGGTTTCTTCATTTTTAACATGGACCACCCCAAGGTAACATACCTCAATCCAATTCACATATAGCATTGTGTTGGTATGATGTTCACTGATCCAATGATGTCAAATAATCTATTCAAAATTACAGATATAACACAAATAAAAAATTAATAGGTTAACAATAAGTATATTAATAATTAAAAACATAGATTTAGATATCAATATAATGACCATATTTCTTCCCACCCCGTGAGTCCCAATATTTTCAGGTCTGCCTTCAAATTGGGGGGGGGAATAAACATGGGTTTGTTTTGTTTTTTTTTCTTTTTGGGGGGTATCAATTGGAAACAATTTCTTTTTGACATTTATCATTTCATCATGGTTGAGATAGGCTTCACAGAGGCTGGACAGTGTTTTTTTTCCAAAGATGGGGTAACTGCGCCTGCGCCAGGTTGGAATTGTGGCTTTGAAGGCAAGCCGGACTACCACCCAGGATTCCCGCTTCAATGTTAACGTTCTCTGGAAGAGGGAACTGGGTATATGAGTTCCCAGGTCTCTTTCCAGATCTTTCCAAGGGAGGGACTGCGCGTGCGCAATCCCAGACTTGGAATTTATAAAAGGGGCAACCACGAGGTGCCACGCATACTCGCACCACCTGAGCAGCAGGAGTCACTATCTCCAGCATTTATTTTCAAGATACCTATGAATCTGCCAGTGGTAATGTTCTCTCCTTTCTTTTATTCCTTTATTTTTCCTGTTGCTTGGCTATGGTGGTGTAATGTCTTTTTTATTATTAGAATGTCACTATTCAGCCACCACCAGATGATGCAGAGGAAGGGCCCAGTCAAGCATCTGATCACGTGAGGCGATCAGTGAGGTTGGTATCATTAATCTCAAGGGGTCCCCTTTTTTTTTAACTTTCGTGGTTGTTAAGGATTTCTTTTTGTTGTTGTATCATTTCTAGCTTTGTGAGACCTGCTGCGGGGGCAGAGGGAGAGAGAGTTGGCACTGCCCGTCGCGAAGATGTTGAAGAGATTGATTGGGGGCGTCTGCGGGTGTTATTTTGTTTGTTGTTAGGGATTGCAATTTTCGGTGCTTTCTTTATGTTATGTTATTTGCTTTACTGTTACTACTATGACTGCTGTGAATAAGCTGTTTCTACAGTTTTTGTTTGTCTTTGTTTGTTGTTAGTTCTTGTTAATCTTGTTTATATACGTTCTACAATAAAGTTAAGTTTTGCAGTTCATCATGAGTCTCCTTTTCCACATCTATAGTGGATTCATAAGCAAAGGCGGGAAGTGGGGGTTGGGAGCGGAAGCTACCACGCGGTTTAGCTGACAAAAAAAATAGCAAAGTTATATGATTCTAACAGTTATGTGTTCAGCTTGCCTTACAAATCTGATATGTTTAACCCCATCGGGTGAAGTCACAGTGATCGCTTGCATACGAGTCACTACGCTTTGAATTAATTGAATTAGGCATGGTATAATACAAGGCAAAAACAATAAGGCTGCTAACCCACATAGCAAATAAAATAAAAGTCGTTTTATCCATGGTGTTCCTGGTAGCCAGGACCACAAATCACTATCCCAGCCATCCCAGCCATTCCATGTTTGAGTGGGGACATGAGCTAGTTTTCTAATGTCTGTGGTCAGTTGTAAAACCACTTCACCTACATCACTGATTTTTAGACAACAATTAGAAATGTTTAGCTTCCCACATACTCCTCCCTCTTCAGCCAACAAATAATCCAAAACCATGCGGTGTTGCAGGATCGCAGTGCGCATCTCTCGAGATTGTTGATTCAAGAGATCTATAGCATCGGCAGTTTTGTTGGTAATAATTTCTAAAACTGCCTGTAAGCGAATTATGCGATTTAGGTTATAAATTGGTTCCCGGGCTCCTGTTATCAAGTCATTAGGATTCCAAGTGGCCGGCCCATAATGCTGTATTATCCTCTCGGGAGGCCACTCATTTTTCCCCCATTTTTGTGTTCCACCTATTTCAATCTCGATAGCTCGCTTATTGCGTGCAACACTATTGTTATCTAAATTGTCATAGAGTCTCACTCCAAGTTGGGGACTCTCTGCTTCAGGGAGCAGGAAAAATAGAGGCCGGATAATTCCAATATAACAAACTCCTGACCAGTTTGCGGGCAGCATTTTGTCCACAGATCCAGTAATGTCTCTTTTTGGCCTTTGCCTCTTCAGCAAACGGTCCAGCTGCAGTCCGTGGGTGTTGCAAGTAGGTTGTATTATAGTCTCCTAGAGGGCTAAAGAAGGTGGTGTTACGTTTTCCCAGTTGGCTATGTGTTTGTCCAGTGCAGTACCAAGCACCCGTGTCGTTTTTCCACTCACAGGCTTGAATATAACCTCGGCCGTCTGACCACCAAGCATCAAAGGAGTCATTTTTATTTGACCAAAATCCCCAAAAACTCTTACTGCGTCCGGCTTTATTAACCCACATCCATATGCTAAGACTAACATCTTTGTTGATTAACTTGTATGTGAGTGTCCACTGACATTTGCTTTCCCCCACACTGACTCCTCCTTTTTGGGTGCGATTTAAACAATATCTACCTACGGCAGGGAATTGAACTGGCCATGTTTCAGAATCATTCCAGGTGGTGTTATCGGTTTCACTGTAATTGCTCATGATTTGTCCTGGCGTGAGGGGCATGGAGGTCCATGGCCAGCTTGATAGCCCTAGAGGTCCTCCACACACCCAGCAATGGCTTAAATTAAAAGCTTCACTCACAGATTTTGCTAACAAAATGAACTCATTACTGTCAAAGGAATTGCGTAGATAGAGAGGGGGATGAGGGGGCCTCTTTTCCCCACCTTGGGCAAATCCACAGAGCAATATAATTAAGAGAAAAACAGTGTTTACAGACATCTTCACTGATGAATTTTATCGCTTCCTCTGTAGGCGTGTCGGGTTCTGGTCTGGTGCTCTCCTCCTCCTGAAAACGAGACAGAACAGAACTCGCTTCTCGGGTGAGAGAAAGAGGAAGGAAAAAAAAAAAAAAAAAAAAAAAAGCGAATGCGCGGGGCGGGGGGGTGAAAAGGGGGTTTCTGTTTGCTTAGGAGGCCTAAAATGAAGGAACTATCCATCGAGTGTTAATTTTATGTTCCTTCCCCCAGGCATCGGTTGCTTTCCATGCATATTTATTGAGCGGTTCACTCAGAGCCAGGGGAACCTGTCCTATAGTGGGCATGTCCACCAGCACAGGCTGGCCTGGAAAATGGCGAGGAGTCTCTCCTTGTGGTGGATTGCCTGTCTCCGGGACCAAAGATGGGGGCTTAGGGCAAAAGGCATTCAAACGGGGGCAACCATTCACTCCCCAACGGTCATTCACTCTGGTAACTGCATCCCATAGCCTACTCATCCAGTTTGGGTTATATGGTTTCAGAAATCGTTTTAACAGACCATTTGTTCGCTCTACTATTCCATTGGCTTGTGGGTAGTACGGTGTATGAAATACCCACTTGATTCCTTCTTCCTGTGCCCATTCCTGTACAATGTGGGCGGAAAAATGTGTTCCATTGTCTGACTGTATTGTTTTAGGTTTGGGAAGGGTACTAAACCACATCTTTAAAGCTTTTATTGTATTTTCTCCAGTTGCCCGAGAAAAGGCTTCTGCTTGTACCAATCCTGAAATCACTTCAACTCCTACTAACACATATTGTTTCCCTTCAGATTTGCGGAAAGGACCAATGTAATCTATTTGCCATGTCTCCCAAAGTGTCTTTCTCTCTCTGAGATGCAGGGGTGTATCTTCCATGGGGCGGTTTTCTAATCGACTGAACCACTCCAATAGTCTCGCCCAGTCCTCTCCTACTGTCTGAAGAGATGCTAGTCTAGTTAATTCATCAGCCTTGTTGTTCCACTGACTGGTAGGTGTGTTGTCATTTTGGTGGGAAGGAACCCATCCCACAAAGAAATTTCCCCGTTTAGCAATCTCACAGATATTTTGCCATCGCTCTTTTTGCCACACAGGCACTCGGTTAACTTCCCAGTTATTTTGTTCCCAAAAAGGGAGCCATTCAGTGCATCCCTTAAAAACTGCAAACGAGTCTGTATAAATATATACAGGGTCATTCTCTGTTTTATTTTGATCAAACACACTCCAGACTGCTATCAACTCTCCCACTTGGGCACTGCCTTCCCCTTCAGTAAGTATTTCTCCTTTTTCGTCTACTCTCAGTGCCACTGCACGATATTTCCATGTCTTTCCTTCCCTCTTTGATGAAGCATCCGTAAACCACACATTTGAAAGATCACTGGAATAGGTTGGGGCCACCTTAATGCACGCTGGTAACAACTCTTCGGTGGCTTCCTTAAGTAACTCTTCCTGTATCGACAAAGTTTTAGTGGCGCCTTCCACCACATCGAAAATGTTGCAATAATGTTCTATCTGTGCATACCATTTCCTTACAGAGGCTCTCTGTGCCACCCCGTCAGGGGGAGGGGTTCCAGATAACACAGGTTTTATCACTTTGAAAGGTCCTCTCAGAACTAGCGGCTGTTTCGTGATGGTTCGCTCTGCTTCCCGCAAAGCAAGACTCACCACAAAAAGTCCCTTCTTCCAGTCTGAATACCGCTTCTCTGCATCTTTAAAACTACGTGAGTAAAATCCGATCGGTCTAATGGGGCCCTCTGGCCCTTTCTGCCACAAATGTATTGACATTCCTGAGGGGGCAAACCCCCATTCGATCTGAATCGGATCGGTGGGGTGTATTGGCCCCAACGCTTGGTAGGTGTTTGCCTCAAAAATTAGCAACTCTAGGGCTTCCTGATGAACGGCACTCCACTCCCATGCTTTCCCTTTTCGCAACAAGTCATATAGTGGCCTGGCAATGATAGAAAAATCTGGAATATGCTTTCTCCAGAACACTAAAAGTCCTATCGCTGATTGCAACTCCTTTTTGTTTTCTGGTACCTTCATTTGATCTAGGGAGGCAAGTGTATCTTGTGGTATACATATCATTCCTCCTTTCCACCAGATACCAAGAAATTTTACTTCAGTGGCTGGCATTTGTATTTTCTCATGGGGAATTTCTAGATCTAGCGACTCTAGGTGTTTTATAATTCGTTCTTGTGTTCGTCGGACGGGTTCAAAATCTTCCCCTCCAATCAAAACATCATCAATATATTGATAGACTTTCACCTCTGCTTCTACATCAATCTTTGCCAATTCCTGAGCTAGGGCGTAGTGTGCCAAGGTCGGGGAATGCTTGTAGCCTTGTGGCAGACGTGTGAATGTATATTGCTGACCTTCCCAGGTAAATGCAAAGCGATCTTGTGTCTCAGGTTGTATTGGTACCATAAAAAACATATCTTTTACATCTATAGTTGCCATTACCTTATGTGTTTGCTCTTGAATGGTTGCTATCAGTTCGGCAATGTTAGGAACAGCTGCTGTCAGTGGACCAGTGTTGGCATTTAGCCGCCGATAGTCCACAGTCAATCTCCATTTCCCGTTAGGCTTACGTACCGGCCATACGGGGGAATTGAATGGGGAATGTGTCGAAACCAATATTCCTCTGGCTTTCAGATCTTCAATCCCTGGAGTGATACCTTCTCGAGCCCCTAGTGATAGCGGGTATGGTTTGACATTTGTTAATTTGGACGGGGGAAGAGTAGGTACTGTCTGTAATAGTCGTGTTTGTCCTACTCTCGGGCCAGTTGTTGGAGCCCCAAAAGCCCACAAATTGCCCTGAGAGTCTTGCCACCGGTGTCCTTTCAGTACATCAATGCCTAGAAGGTTCATAGGAAAGTCGCCTATGGCTACCTGAGTTCGAACAGGGTTATCTAATCCTGGCAATGTCAAAATTATTGTGGTCATCGTTACTGGACACTGCTCACCTAATGCATTCAGAACCATTGTTTTTTTATGTGGGACTTTGATTCCACACCGTACAGCATCTTCGTGTTTAATTGCAGATATTTGGGCACCTGTGTCTACCAAAAAGGTAATAGTTTGTCGGTTTGGTCCAATAGCCACAGTAATTAATAAATCTCCTCTTTCATTTAGGGTGAGTTGTCTCAAAAACGTCCACACTCCGCTCCCCCTCTCACCCACGGAGGGCGGAGAGCTTAGTTTCCCTGCGGTCCCTTCACTTTGGTAGTTTCTGGTTCTGCATTTTCAAAATCTATTAGAGGTGGTGCAGTGGGGCTTGGGAGAGGCGCGGCAGGTTGGGGCTTTTTCTCTCTTTGTCTCTCATGTCCCCATCCCTTCACTAACAACTCTAACTTGGTGGTGGGGAGGCCATCCATCAAGTCCTTTGGAATTCCTAGACTCATTCCTAATCGCCACCAGTCCTGCCGATTAAGAATTTGCTTTTGTCTCTGATTATTAGGCTGAGGTAAATTTCTCTTTTGGTTTGGCAGTACCTTTTGCGGCGAGAACATCTCTGTCATTCTCACAGCTTTCGATTCCGTTTTCTGCTGTGGACCCCCTACGGGGCCGTATTTTCTCCCATAATTTATTAACTCATGGGCCACCTCCCCCCATGTCCACACCTTCCTACCATCTCTTGTTCGATCGGGGGTTACTGCCATCTCCAAGGCGGAGGTGATTCTGTCTATCTCAGGGATATTTTGAATCCTCCCTTGTAATTGAATACCTATGGGTTTAAGTGAGTCAGGGAGTCCGCGAATTAAAGGTGTCATCCTTTCTGGGTCTACAGGCAACATCATCGGCGAACTCACATGGGGTTTCAGTTCCCGATCATACATCATTTGTAAACAAGCTGCCTTTTGAACATTCTCTACGAGGTGATCCACAGACCCAGCAATGGCAAGTGGATCTCCCCTCTCCAGGGGATTCAAACCTCCTGCCCAATATGCCGCTTGCTGTGTTAAAGTCCAGGGTGCCCGGTTATCTCCTGTAGTTAAGAATACTCCCGGACCCCAATATCCTTCTGCTTCCTTCTCCGACAACATTATTCCGTCTCCCCCCGATAGGGAGACCCTCCACACATATTCAGTCTCTGTCTCCTTCGGAGACCTGGAGTATTCCTTCTTTAATTTTGCCAATTCAGTGGCAGAATAGGGTGTTTCCTTAGTTACAATCTGCGGTTCACCATCAGCACTGTCATAAAGATACTCTGTTTTGACCAGGGGACACACATGGGGAAACTCCCCTACAGTCTCCTTAGCTCTTTCCAAGTCCCTTTGCGGGTATATCTGCCTTATTTCCTTCTCTGCTTCTACCAGACAACCCTTCTCTTCCAATAACCGATTCCGCAACTCTTCTTTTAACAAAACATTCTGTTGACGTTCCTTTTCCAACAAAGCTCTATTCTCTTCAAGTTGTTTTTGTAAAGTCTGAACAGCCACCTGCAGAGCATCGAGGGCCGCATCAGCCTGACTGAGTCTCTGCCTACGATCCTCGATTGCTGCTGCTAAGCTCGCCCCTAATACGGCGCAAATTAAACCTTTACCCTTTCCAGGTCTTGCCCTTGCCTCCTTTCGCAGGACAGTTATCCTGTCAACAACACTCTGAGGCTGAAACCAATGGTCTTTAGCCCACAATTGCCCTTGAATTGAAGGGCGCAAACGATGTGTTTCTAAAAAGGTAAACAACTTCTCGATTTCTCCCTCAGATGAGGGGGCAGAATCATGAGCGGTTTCTTTCATTATGCACAACTGAAAGGGGAACAACGTCTTGAGGGGGAATTACACCTTACTCCACAATTTCCCCTTTGTTGTTACCCTCAAGAGGCTACACCTTACCACAACACAACACAAATTTCTCAACAAGTTGCCTCGTCAGAGGCTGGCAACTGAATGCCCCTCGGTTTACACCGACAAGTTTCACAACAATTTGCCTCGTCAGAGGCTGGCAACTGAATGCCCCTCGGTTTACACCGACAAGTTTCACAACAATTTGCCTCGTCAGAGGCTGGCAACTGAATGCCCCTCGGTTTACACCGACAAATTTCACAAGAAGGTATCAGAGCGTCTCACTCATTCCCAGATTCCGTTCGCCACAATGCGCTTCTGTCTCCGAGAATCCTGCCGACTACGCCAATTAAATGTCACGAACCGATAAAGGTCCGGTCGTGAGAGGTACGAATTTCTCGGTTACAGAATTAAGACACAACGGTGTCATACGCATATGTTGGTTCTTTATTTCATTCACACACAAAGGGTAAGGGGGGGGGAGAGAAAGAGAAAGAGGAAGAGAGAAAAAGAGGGGAGAAAATACCACCACGGAGAGTCAGCGTCCTGAAAGTCCGTTGTACAGAGTGGGTGGGGTGGGTGCCTCAAAAGGATGACGATGCCCCCCACGGAGAATCGGCGTCCCGAAGGTCCGTCTGAGTGGGATGGGGGTCCACACACACACACACACCAGGGTTCATGCGGCGACCCTTTTTGTAGTCCTTTGTAGGTCAGGTGCTTCCTGCCTGTGGTTTAGCTTGTGATTGCTGCATCCTGTTGATCTGTCTCTGTGGTGGTATGTGTTAGCTCTCTGCAAATGCAAGGCCCGCTTGTCCTTTGTAAGCCGTGCGGTTACCTGAAGCATGTTGTTACCTGATTGCTAGTAAGACAGTGTCCACAAAGTCATTTTGCGTCCCCCAGAGCTGGCCTCCATTGTGCAGTCACTTGGCAGTGCTGTGCATGCTTAGTACCGTCCAGGGCCTGAGCTCATGCACAGGGTTTGGCTCTATTCTGGGGGAAGGGTACAAAACAAGATACCCCATTTTGCAGTTCTTGGAGTTACTAGGCATATGTTGCTGCTTCAGCTACAAAACAGGATATTTGTCTAGACATTCCCTCACAGTTGTTGAAGTTTTTTTAGCATTGTGGTTTGTCAGTTCTCTCTATCATTTAGCGATGTTGAGACATTAATTAACCTTTTCAGTCTCTGACAAGTAGATTGACCCTGACTAGACACTAAAGGTACTCTATCACTCCCCCTCCTCAACTGGACAGGTAAATGAAAACATAATGAAAGGCTCGTGGGTCAAGATAAGGACAGGGAGACATCATGCACCAATTACTGTCACAGGCAAAACAGACTTGAAATGCGGGAAAAAATAATTTACTTTATTAGCAATCAAATCAGAGAAAGCAGAGAAATAAAACCAAATCTTAAAAACACCTTCCCTCTAACCATAGCTTCTTCCCGGGCTTAACTTTACTCCTGATTTCTCTACCTCCTTCCCCCAGTGATGCAGGGGGACAGGGAATGGGGGTTGTGGTCCGTTCATTACACGTTTCTGCTGCTCCTTCCTCCTCAACGGTAGGAGTTCTCACACTCTTCCCGTGCTCCAGCATGGGGTCCCTCCCACAAGAGACAGTCTTCCAATAACTTCTCCAATATCAGTCCTTCCCACAGGAGACAGTTCTTCACAAACTGCTCCAGTGTGGGTCCCCCACAAGGCACAAGTCCTGCTAGAAAACCTGCTCCAGCATGGGTCCCTTTCTCCATGGCTCCACAGATTCTTCCAGAAGCTGCTCCAGTGTGACCTTAACACAGAGCCGCAGTCTCCTTCAGGCATCCACCTGCTCCAGTGTGATGTCATCCACAGGCTGCAGGTGGATCTCTGATCTACCATTAACCTCCATGGGCCGCAGGGAGACAACGTGACTCACTATGGTCTTCACAAGGGGCTGCAGGGGAATCTCTGCTCTGATATCTGGAGCTCCTTCTCCCACTCCTTCTTCACTGACTTCGGTGTCTGCATAGTTGTTTCTCTCACATATTCTCATTTCTCTCTCCCCTGCTGTTTTTGCAGAAGTTTTTTTCCCCTTCTTAAATATATTATCACAGAGGCACTATGACCATTGCCGATTGGCTTGACCTTGGCCATCACTGGATCTGTCTTGGAACGAGCTGGCATTGACTTTATCAGACATAGGAGAAGCTTCTAGTAGCTTCTCACAGAAGACACCTCTGTAGCCATCCTACTTCCAAAATCTTGTCATGCAAACCCAATACAAGGGAAAAAACAACTTTTCTACAAGCTAGACAGGCTGCCTCACCTGTTGTGGCTTTAAGGCCCAGATTAGTCCATAAATGTTTTTAATTGTAAACCCTAGTATCTGATGATATTAAGCCCATTGGAGCCTTTAGCAATGAGGGGAGGTAGATACCTCTCTACACCAATTCAAAATTACATCCATTTTGAAATACTCTTTTTAGCTGCATATTGGACACTGATAGACACTGAATGGATGACACGAGCTGAAGACATTACTCTCATTGTAAATGGTGTCCGATGACACCAAATATAAGGTTGTGAAAATGCAAGCTGGTGTGAGGTGGAAATGATATATCTCCACACATGCTAAGCCAGATGTATTTGTTTTGATTGGGATACAGAGTTAATTCTCTTCATGGTATGTTGGATAGTGCTGTGTTTTGGATTTGTTCTGAAAACAATGTTGATAACACATGGATGTTTTAGTTATTGCTGAACGTGCTTACAGCACGTTTCTCCTTCTTATGCTGCCCCATTAACAAGGAGGCTTAGGGGGTACACAATCCTGAAAGGGGACGTAGCTGTGTCAGCTGAGATGATGGCACCTTGGGTACAACATTGAAGAAAGGAAAAAATATTATGCACAGGCAGTGAGGAGTGAATTAAAAAAAAAAAAGTGGAAGGAACAACCCTATGAATACTAGGAGCAGGAGGAGGTGCTCCAGGTGCCAGAGCAGGGATTCCCCTGCAGCCTGTGGAGGAGCCCACAATGGAGCAGATATTTCCCTGAAGCCTGTGGAAAAGACCATGCCAGAGGATGTGAATATCCCCAGAAGGAATGGTGGACCGTGGAAGACCCCACACAGGAGCAGTTTTTTTTTTTTTCCTGAAGAACTGCAGCCCATGGAGAAGACACACACTGAAACAGGAGAAAAGCATGAGGAGGAAAGAATAGCAGAGAGGAACTGTTATGGACTGACTGTGATTTGCCATTTGCGATTCCCCTCTGGACCACTCAGGATAAGGCAGAGGTAGACGAGTGGGGAATAAAGAAGTGAAGTTGAGCTTGCAAAAAAAGCAGGAGTTGACAGAAGGTGTTCTAGGTTTTATCTTTATTCCTTACCTTCCAAAAATATTTTAATTGGCAATAAATTAAATTAACTTTCCCTGACCCAATTCTGTCTTGCCTGTGACAGTAATTGGTAAGTGATCTCCAGGTCTTTATCTTGAGATTTTTCATTTTACTTTCGTCCCTGTCCTATTGAGAAGGGCGAGTGAGAGAGTGACTGAGTGGGTCACTGGAAGCTGCCAAGGTCAACACATTACAAATGTATATTCAATCATAACTATATGCATAGTGCATTGTTTTCTCCACCTGAAGTATTATATGCACTCATTTGGGAACTAAGTTTTATGAAGATGAGGGTATTTGAACATATTGTCCAAGGGACTAGTCAAAGCTAAGTCCACATTGTAAAAGTGACTCCTGTCAATGACTGATGAATCTATGTTGTGAGTAAGACCCTCTAAGAGTACTAGTGAACTTAAGACTGGTGAACCTCACCATGGACAGGAACTCTGCACAGTGTACCATGATCCATGAGGAAGGGTTCATCTGGTGCTGTAACAATCAAGGTTCCAAGCATCAGGAGGGCTGTAAAAGTACTTTCATATTTTCTATAATTTCTATCCTTTACTCATTAAATTAGTTAACCAGCTTTGAGTGTCAGTGCGTAATAGCTGTACTTTTCTATAATACTATAAATTTATGACATTAATATAAACTTAAAAGTAGGCAAACTCAAGATGCTGAAAAGTCCAAAGTATTTGGTTACCTGATAACATTGAGATAGCATGAAAGTTCATCCTTCATGTTATAGTTGACTATGCTGATCTGTTGTATCATTTTTTGACAAGATAAGGACTGTCTTCTCTATTTAATTACAAATTCATAGCATTTGATGTTGACTATTTAGAAAATATGGGTCATTTTTGTTAAATAAGTGCTTCATAGAAAAACAATTTTTATATCATTCCATGAGTATTTTAATTATTATTTTTATTATACTTTTTTAAAAATTAATTTTTTTATTATCCTTTCTCCTATCCCCAATATTTTAATAAAAGCTGAAATATTTATTTTTCTTTCATGTATGGAAACATTCATGATTGATTTCTCATGGTGAATGGAGAATTTGTTGCCTTACTGTCTAGAAGGAAGCTTGAAAATTTCTCAGATGAGCTCTCTGTTTTTCAGGTTAATATGGGACCACTGAAATGTACTTTCTAGTTGGTAAATGGATGGATTGCCTAGAGATGTACTGCAGGCTACAGCAATAAAAGAAGAGAACCTTCATGTATTATTTATGACCATTTGTTTGCTGGTTGCATTGCGATCTGCTATTACCGAGACCTGCTGATTCAGATAACCTGAAATGCCTAGACCTCTATGTCAATGCTTTGAGGTGAGAGGGCCCCTGAAAGAAGAGAAAGTAAAGTGAGTGAAATGCAAGACATTTTAAAAGCAAGAAAAACAAGTACTTAATTATTAAATAATGGAGTAAACATATTAAGAGGGTATTAAATTAAATAATTTTGAACTTTTAAGAAATATTTTTCTTTTATAATGTTTCTTTCCTACGAATAATGTTCTAGTAAATAACTAAGATATCTTTTCTCCACAAAACCAGCCTAAGAAATTGTCCTGGTTTCAGCAGGGATGGAGTTAATTTTCTTCTCAGTAGCTGGTGTGTTTTGGATTTCGTGTGTGAAGAATGTTGATAAAAACATTCTGATGATACGAGTTGTTGTTAATGAGACCAAGGACACTGTCTGGCTTTCTAAGTCTCGTTAAAGTCTCGTTAACGTGTAGATGCGGGAAGCTGGGTGAAAGACAGACAGAATAATTGATCCAAACTGGCCAAAGAGAGTATTCCATGCCATAAACGTCATGCTCAGTATATAAGTGGGGGTTGCCCATGGGAGGGGGTATTCCTTTTCTTTTTGGACATTCTTGTCGGGTATCCGTTCGGGCACCCTTGGCATTCTTTTCTTCTCTCTTGCTTGCTGGCATCGTTCCCTCTACCTTGCTAGCTTGCTCTCCCCCCTTTGCTTGCTGCTCGGTGTTGTTCCTGTGATCGCTGCTCAGGACGGGCTGCGTCGGTCATTCGGACATCGGGTGGTGAGAAATTGTACGCTGTTCATTTTGTATATTTTGTATATATTAATATCCTTATATCCTGTTAGCTTTGTAGTTTTTAGTATTTTTAGTAAACTGTTTTTATCTCAACCCACAAGTTTTCCTTTCTTCCCAATTTCTCTCCCCTGTCCCACTGGGTAGGGGGAGGGTGAATAAGAAACTGTGTGGTGATCCGGGCTAAACCACCACAGAAATACAGGAAAATATTTTAAAGTTTATCTTGTCTTATATGCTGTTTCTTCTTGTGGTTCTATATTTCAAAGAGCTTCCTAAGTTTTGTGTTATTATATAAATACATTATGAATCCTATTTTGTATATCAAATATCTGTTTCCATATTTTCTTATAATCTTGCATCATATTAGTTAAGACAAAAACAATAACGTTAAAATTGTTTAAAACTAGTACTTAGATTTTTACTAATGTTGTAGTTTAGCCCCGCTCAGGACAAAACTATGCAGTCTCTCTCTCTCTCACTCCCCGCACACCATGAGGGAATACGGACAGATAATATAAGAAAAAAAGGCTAGAGGTTTGAGATAAGAACAGGGAGAGATCCCTGAAGTTACCATTACTGGCAAAACAGACTCAACTTGGGGAAAACTATTTCTTTAGTATTAAAACCAAAGCAGGATAATGAGAAAGAGAACAAGATAACTTACCCCAACTCCTCCCTCTTCCCAGATTTAACATTACCTTTACCTCCTTCCCCTCCAGCACAGTGGGGAAGAGGGAATGGGTGTTGTGATCAATTCATCACTTGTCACTTTACACCACTGCTTCCTCGCTGGGGGAAGAGCTTCTGACATTCCTCCCCTGCTCCATCATAGGGTCCCTCCCATGGGCTACAGTCCTTCATGAACTGCTCTGGCATGAGTAATTTTTTCCACTGAGTGCAGTCCCTTTTGAATGGCTGGCCCAGCGTGAGCCCTCCATGAGCCACAGCTTCCTTCAGGCATCCTCCTGCCCTGGCATGGGGTCCTCTACGGGCTGCAGGTGGATCTCTGCTCCTCCGTGGACCTCCATGGACTGCAAGGGGACAGCCTGCTCCACTATGGTCGTCACCACAGGCTGCAGGGGAATCTTGGCCGGGAGCCACGTTACTCCTTCTTTCCGTACAAAATCCCTGTGAAATCTATTGCATTTGTCCTATTATCTCCCTACCGGAAAAAAAAAAAAAAATCTAAAAATCCTTGGTGCTTCTGGTTCTTAGCTGGTGTAAACAATGTGCCATGCTTGATTTTACTGCAGAAAGATTTCTAATTTCTTGAAACTGAGTTGAATTGTCATAAATTCTTACATCTGATTTCTTTTCATATGATGCACAATTGTTCTCTTTAGTCTGGAGTTCTGTTGTAAAAATTACTATGAGATCTTAGAGTGAAAAATTTTCAGCGAATTTAAGATCACTTTTCTGTATTCTTCTGCTACTCTGTCATGATTGCTGAGATGTGCTGTTATACGGGAATAATTCCTCAAGTACTTCTCATTTTAAGTTTCTCAGTTCTTATAAAGCAGAACTCATACGGGTTCTCTTACCCCATTATCACTCTCATCTTTTCATGCCATATATTCAAAACCAATGAAAAGTGCTACTATCACATTTTAACTTTGTCTGTAATGAGACCCTGCTGATAATTAGAGTATGAATGAAGAAATTATATTTGCTGATATATGGAGAATTTGAAAGTGAAAGCAACAAATACTGCTAAGGAAAAAGGAAAATAGTTTATTTCCTTATTGTCATAGTTCAGCCTTTGATCAAAGGTGGATTTTGTTCTTTCTTTCTTCTCTCTTCCTTTGAATAGCTCACCATAGCAAAAGACTGATTTTACAATTGCTTGGATATCTGATAAATGCAGTCCATGCATGTAAATAATACTTGTAAATATATGAAATTATTAAAATAGTAAATGTGAGACAAATATTCTGATAAATTGAAAGATGCTGCTTGTATAATGAAAAAATATATTTTAGCCTATAAATAAAGGCAGCTTACTTGCCTCAGCTGTTTTCTTTTTGAAAACAGTCCTTTATGATGGTGGTACACTACATAAATCTATTCTAGCACAACTGTCTCCTGGATATTGAGTTATTCTCTGAGGGAATATTGGTCTGTTATGTCCTTGTAAAAGTGAATTAGCTGAACAATTCTGGGAATTCTATATTTTTTCAACTTCAGGAGCTTATCTGTTGACTACAAGATATTTCTGGTACTATCGATACGTAGTTACTTAAAATTACTAATGATATAACAAACAGTGTAAAAAGTAAATTATGGGAAAACACAATGAGAAAGAAGCAATCTAATGTTTTTAAGTTGGTACAAGTTGCAGTCCTTACTTGTGTATCTATCTTAAAAGAAGCATAGATGACAGATGACATTGAAACTGTTATGCACTTGTTATCATACCAAGTTAGAAAACTGTATTCTCAGATTTCAAATTCAGACTGTTGGTTAATATTTCAGAGACTTATAACATTTTGTGATACTTTCAGGTTGGAAGAAAAGATCCTAGTTAATATTATACTAAATTATTATTTTGACTAGTTCTTCTGATATAAGAACAGGAAAAGATATTAAGAAGAAACATTCCTATAAATCATTTTACTATTCATTCTGTGCTTACCTTTTAAATATTGAACTTCAATCACATTTTATTTTGCAAAGATACAAACTCAAAAAAAAAAAACCAAAAAAAACCACAAAAAGCTACAACCTCTATTCAATTCTTGTAAATGGAAAAGAGGTAGTCATCTGCTCTAACAGTATGTCACCTTCTGGCTTCTTTTCCATACTAACAAAATTATCATACTTGCATTTAGCTTGTGAGTGCACTGGCCACATGAGATAGAGGTAGGGGAAGATTCTATGAATGACTACTTACTTTGCATGATCTGAGCCAGTTCTTTCTCCATTCCAGATTTCACTCCCGTTAGAGTTGACTATGTCATATTCATGTTTAGTATTTGGAACTTGCTACAAAATTCCTTTTTTAGGGTGCCTCTAGAACCTAAATCTATATCTATATTAACAAACTAAGCAATTTACAGAACGTTATCTGTCTGAATGCTGAGTGGCATACTACAATCTGTGTTTATATGTCAAAATTATACCACTACTTCCAGTAGAATAGCCTAATCAGGAAACAGTCTGATTGGAAAGAGTTTCTGGCAGACAATGTCCCCAAAGCAATGTCTTAAGCATTATCTGAGAGAGTAATCGTTGGCTTGAGTCAAAATTAAAAATCATAAAACAAACAGTGGTGTGCTAGTGCTTAAATCTGAGCCTGGCCCTAATTACTAAACTATTATATATGTATACAGTGAGATCACTCCAGACTGAAGCTCCAGAAGCAATTCATGGAATGGCTTCATGACCCTTTGAACTTTTATAACTTCTTGTCCACTGTCTTAATTCACCCCTTAGAATACGTAGAAAATCTATAATGAATTAGGAATTGATCCATAATTAGGTTCTGTCATTATTTCTTTCATTAATAACTTTCCTCTATGTTTAATCATAAAGTAAATTTTCTCATCAGATTTTCCTCATTATATTTTTACATCCACCAGGATAAACTGTGATTTTTAAAGAAAACAGTTTTTAATAAAAGTCTCCTTTATTCTCTTATACATTTCAATATAAGAATTCCTTAAATACTCTATATATGCTAGAATACAATTGTATCTGTAGCAGACAATGTGAAAAGCCATCCAAAACCTATTTCAATCAAGCAATAGTTTGGGATTTAGCAGCACAGTTTATGTGCTTAATAATTTGGAGAATATTAAGATTTAATAGACCAACCATTGTATTTGAAACTATTACTTTGAATTATGAGGTAAGCCACAAAGATTGAAAGAAAAGGAGCAGACTCAACTTATAACCATGTGTCTTGAATATTACAAAAGTATATGTATGCATTGACATTTTTATACAGATACTAATATCTATATGATGTCTGAATTTAGATTGGTATAAACCTGTTTTCTATAGATTTTCCTTTGTTATTTACACTAAAACACAGTACAGTGATGATGAGAAAAAGGCCATATTTGCTGAGAGATGTCTTCCACTTTTGCATATAAGTTGTCCTAGTGAAAAAACTCTAGTACTATTGATAAAGGAAGATGGAGCAAGCTGTCATTCACTTAACATTGAGAATAGACTGTCGTCTTCTCCCACAGAACAGTACCCAATTATTAACTTCCTTCATCTCTTTCACAGAATATTAGTACAACTTTCAATCTTTTTTTTTTTTAATTTTTCAGAATTCTGTAAGAGTTTTTTACATCATGCTTTGTCCTTACACACATCTGCATCCATTTACACTGTCCACCTTCTAGGTTCCCTGTAAAACAGCTTAATTTATAATTTTCCAGTACTATTTCCTTGGTTTTTTTTATCTTTTCCACTTGTGTACGAATTGCAACAATGGGACAAAAACCATAAGAAAGGACAAACAAGAATGATTAAAAGGAAAAGTGTGTTTCAACAGGAACATCAGGAAGTTCAACAAGGAGAAGTGCAAAGTCCTGAAGCTGGAGAAGAACAACCCTATCCACCAATATATGCTGGGGGCGATCCAGCTGGAAAGCAGCTTGGCAGAAAAGGATGTGGTGGTCCTGGTGGACATCAAGTTGAACATGAGCCAGCAATGTGCCTTGCCACAAAGAAGGATAATGGTATCCTCAGCTGCATTCAGTAAAGTGTTATCAGCAGGTCAAGAGAGCATTTGTTCATGACTGATGAGGTCACACCTCGAGTGTTGCATCCAGTTCTGGACTCCTCAGCACAAAATAGACATAGACATACTGCAGAGTCCAACAAAGGACAACCAGGATGGTTAAGGGACTGGAGTATCTCACATACGAGTAAAAGTTGAAAGAGCTGGAACTGTTTAACCTAAAGAAGAGAAGGCTCAGGGGCTATCTTACGAATGTATATAAACACCTGAAGGAAGAATGCAGAGAAGATGTGACTAGCCTCTTTTCAGTGGTTCCCAATGACAGGACCAGAAGCAATGGTCACAAACTGAAACATGGGAGGTTCCATCTGCACATGAGGAAACACTTTTTTTTTTTTTAACTTTGAGGATTACTGAGTACTGGCACAGGTTGCCCAGAGAAGCTGTGAACTCTCCATTTGTGGAAATACTCAAAAGTTATCTGGACATGGTCCTGGGCAATTTTCTCTAGGTGGTCCTACGTGAGCAGAGGGGTCGGACTAGATGATCTCCAGAGGCCCCTTTCAACCTCAACCATGCTGTGATGCAGTGAAACTAATGTATAAAAGGATGCAAAAGATAATGGATATAAAGTATTAGTGAAATAATGAAAGAATAAAATCCTAAACAATCAATCACCTTTCCTATAAATTTAAGTTACCCAGAAGAAAAACAGAAGAAGTAAATGCAGCAGTGTGAGAATCCAGTAAGGACATTCTTCCAGGAAGAAAGGAGAGATAACATAGATGTATTCTTCCAGCATTATGGAAGAAAATGAATTTAAGAAAAAAAAAGGAGATATATATATATATACTGAAAGAAGTTATTAGGAATGTAATTGTGAACAAGACTCAAAGTTTAACTTGTTCACACAACAAGAACAAAATTTTTAATACGAGACATAATTTCAGTGTTAATTGCACTACACTTTTCTTCTTCCAATAGTAAACTTTTGGACATTCGTTTAGGTGATAGAGTATTCTGTCCTGAATAGAGTTTTGAAAGCCAAATGGTAGCTAACATATGACTGCTTACCAGAAATCACAGTGATGTGAAGCTGAAATAACCTCTGTGTTTTGAGAGATTATACTTTAAATGTTCAAGACCTAATAGTTACCCCAACCGATAAAGTCAGTGGGAGACTTGCTGTTGACTTCAATGTTCATTAATACAAGCCATTGGCAAAGAGCAGGATCATTAAGCTGCAATACTCAGAAAGACTAATTTAATACAGGCTATCCTTTACTCCTAGTGCTATACTCTTCTTCACCTCAAGAGACCCACTGTACTCTTACAAAAATGTTCAAGTCACTAAATATGTATTACTGTAAATAAACATTTTGCAATCTGACCCTTATAAATAGCTACGAGAAATAACTTTATTAATCAAAATAATGTTATGACATTTCAGACTATTTTCCAGATCATAATTATACAGAAACTTCAGGCTTAGAAGAAAAACATGTGAATCAGAAACAAAATAAAACCATACTTTTGTTGTTTTTAAAGCAAATATTCTATGTAAAAAAAAGAAGGAGTTGTGTTGGAAAAGCAGGAAAATCATATGCAATCCTGAATGACGTTGTAATTTGTGATACTCAGACTTCATAACTCTTTCAGAGGTATAAGAACTATTTGTTTAGCTCCAGGTCATTGCCTTTCAAGGCAATTTTTCAAAGGCCTTAAAGTTTAATTCTGATGAGGTAGAAATAAATAATCTCATTAGTACTGAAATGAGAATATTGAAATAATTACCTGTATATTCAAAACTGATATTGAACACACATATGCATGTACCAACTTCGCAAAAAGTTATATATATGAACATCTGTTAAACATAGGTCTATAATCTTTTTCAGATATAATAATTTGCATTGTAATTTGGATATATTTTCTATTTTTCACATTAGAATAATGAACAGTGATTCTGTGAATAAAAATAATGTTGGTTTTTTTTTAATCCTACAGTACTTCAGAGTGTTTGTCTTATTGACTAGCAGAATATTTACTCTCCATCCAGTTTTGACTGATGCATATGCCTTTGTTATTATCCTCCTTACTTCCTTAGGGTCAAGGAGTCTCTCCATCTTACACAACCAAATAGAATATAAATGGAGATGCAACAGAATATTGCAAAGAGTTCTAGAAAAAAAAAATACTTTATGCTTAAGCTAAATACGTATTATTTAATATAATAAAGGAAAGTAAGTACATAAAATTAGTAGCTTAAAAATCCATTGTTACATCAATTTAGAGCAATATAATTACAACAATATATAGGAAATTGCTAGAATTATCCTTCCATGGAGAAAAAGATTAGAAATGGGGAAAGATTTATTAGGTTATCTAGTAAGTTCCTTCACCAAATTCTAGTGTAAGTATTTTTACCCAGCCTCACTTTAACTGACTCAAGGGCTGTAAAATTTCTCCACTTGAAGGGAATTTATCCTGTTGTTCAACAGCCTAACTGATCAGAATTGTCTTGGAGGCTTTACCTTAATAATAACTTTTTTTCACTGCTCACTTTTATTCTATTTCCTTAATTATGTGTCTAGGATCTATTTTGAGAATGTATGCACTTTATGCATATACTGTAAATATCTACAGACAAATTCAAATCCTTATCACTTACTCAGACCTTCTCATTCCCCTTTCTCCAGTCATCAAGTTTTTAATATGATTATTTAAGCTGAGATATCAAAGAAATAACAACAACAGCAAAAAAGATGTCCATAGAAAGGTCATACTAAGGGTAATGGGAGTAGGGTACGTGTTGAAATCCCTTTTCTTTTATGAAAATAAAGATCTAACCAAATGGTCCAGAAGTTCTGAATATTTTACATGTGTGTGTGTGTGTTGGTTGTATAAAGAATTTAACCCTTTTATCAATATATGAGAAACAACTTACGTAGCTTGAGTTCTAGAAGTCAGTTCAACTGCCTCAGTGTAGACTATCTAGCATCATTTGAGATTACCTAAGTTATTTTTTTTCAATCTGTTAGTCCTAACATGCCAAGGTCTCCTGTGAGTACTTTATATCTAACAGCCATTATGGACCAAGACATCACAGATTTTCTCATGGTATTAGGCATCTATATGTAGATGACCAAATGGAGGTTAGTGACTATAGATAGGATTTTCAAAGACTAAAACGAATTCAAGTTTAGAATACAAAATATTGCTTTTAAGTCAGTGCTGTAGGTCTGCTTATGTAGGTGTTTAAACAGATATATAACAAGATATTAATATAAACTTATTGAAAATAGTCTTTATCATCATGACTTTTTTATAATTTTTGTTCAATAATGCTTCAGTCAGTGCTGTATTACATTTTTCCCATCACTACTAGAAAATACTTTCTGGGCTGGTAAATAGTTGCCAGATTTCACATACACTACTTTTTGTAGAATATTAGAAGGCAGATGAAATTTCAAAGGCATAGTAAAGATCTATGAACTCCGCTTCCAACAGGAGTCTGGAATTTGGAATGTTTTACTATCCCTCCAGGTATCTTAAATTCACACAAATGCTCTGACGTTAGAGCAAATAATCAGTATATATACACAAAACTCATATCTGAAACAATTGGTAGGTAAGCATGTAACTCCTTCCATCAGTCTTTCCAGAAGAAGTTGGTTATAGGTATTGATAACCAAAGCAAGACTTCTTATCTTGATTCAAAACCCACCAAAGTTAGTAGACGTCACTAGGATTTAGAGTAGAAGTAAAGATAAAAACCAGTTCTAATGAAAATATAAGAAGTATAACTTTTTAATTGTGACACTCGGATTAATCTAAGACACTGAATACAATTTTAATGGATATCTTCCTTTGCAGTCTTGAAATTAAAACAAATGCTTCTTTGCAATATGTTCAAAAAGTCAAGCAATATTTTATAGTAGTAAACTTGCAGTATACATTATCACACTAATATTCTAAGATACTATGCTATGCACAAATTCATTGTTACTATAAGACAATTTCCATAAGGAAGATAAACACACAATTTATTTTAATGTGTAAATATTTATATACAAAAGTAAAATTCATACAGGCATGGAAGAAGAAAATAAATAAATAACAAGCACCAAATACTTAATCTCCTTTTGACATTTAACTTAGATGTGCATCAGCTTACAGACCCAGATCTCAGAAAATGTCCATATTCTCTACATATATACTGAAGGTGTCTGTGCCCTGAAAGACTCCAAAGAGAGATTCTATCCAGTTATTTTAGTAAAATACTTCTAATTTGCATGTTAGAATAATCTATTTAGCCTAAATTTTAGATGGGCTGCCTGACCACCTGAAGGCACCTCTCTGACGCTAAACTACAAATGAAAGCTGGGTAAATGAGCTCTTAACTTGAAGGATAATCATGCTATTGCACAAGTAGATCATTCAAAGCCATATTAATATTAGATGCAGATTTAATATAATTTGAAGTATTTTCTAAAGTTAATTTTGAAGTGTTATGTCTAGCCTGTTATTTTGTGGAATTTAATTGATTAAAGACATTATTTTGACTTAGATAGTGTTTCATTATCATACATGTGTTTTTAATAGCACAACGTAAATTAGGTCAAATAAAAGCAATGATTTCTTTGAAAATGTAAACGTATTTGCTTCATTTGTGATAATATAATTTTATTTATTTACTTATTTGCTCCAAATAACAAAGAAAATACATTTAATCAGAAGAATTTCTGAATGTTTCATACATACAATGAAATAATCAGCATTATTGGGCATGCTTTACACAGGCGTTGGAGTTTAATGCATTGAATATATTAATTTTGAATAATTATAGATGCAGCTCTCATACAAACAATAGAGTAAAAAGAAAAATCCAGGGCATGAGTGGGATAATGCTGTTCAAATGAATGCAGTTGCTGTGTGCCTTGGCAAACATGAATAAAAGGTTAAAAAAACCGAACCAACCAAACAAACAGAAAAATCCCTCAGAACAGAGCAAATAGCAAGCAGAAGACAAAATGCTGCCAGAAAAAAAAGAAAAATAAAACAACTCATAGGCAATAAAGATACCTCAGTTTATTGCTCCCTTGATCTTCTGGTAAAACAAAACCACAACTGTTATTACTGGAAGTAAAACTTGGGCTACAAATTAGTCCCCACATTTAATCTAGGGACTTAATCTGGCATCTGTCGCAACTACTGCATCCCTGCAGTGTCACATATATAATAATTACAAGCACCTTCTCTTATAAACTCCATCTCTATTTTCTTTTACTGCATAGCTCGACAGCTATTTCACTTCAAATTCATCTCTTCAACTACATAGACAATCCAACCTCTTCATGTGGCTATAGCGTATAAAATTATCAGGGCAGTAGTTGTTTTATTTTACCACTTCACAACTTGATCACATATTTTAGAAGATTGAAATGAATCTGTGCCTTCACTTTCGTGTCCATTTTATCGAACTATTGACTCTGTTGACTTTATCATTCTTAAATTCCCTCTAGCCATGGTCCACTAGGATTTTTTGATGTTGGTATGAGTTCAGGATTTGACATTTAATGTATAATATATATGTAACCGATTGTGCTCCATGTACTCCGTTGATAATTACACTTAATTGAGATGTGTCTTTCCTATTTTAGAATAGTTATAGAAATTTAAACTAACTTATTGCATTGTAACTCCAGTTACATGCTGATGTCACCTAGATTTCTATTTCGCTCCTATAACCAATATCAATTTTGCTGTTGTGAAGTGGGCCTTATTTTCTACAGATAAAACTGTGAACACAACATTGTTTTCCTAGGTAAATACAGATTTTCAAGAATTTGTATTATTAGCTCCTCAACAGCTTAGAAGTATTTTTTTTATTGTACATTAAGAGTACACTTTTTTTTCCTGAAATTTATAAAATCTGTGATGAAAAAGCTTCACAGAAAAATAAGTTATTTTGTCTTACTTCAAAATTTTGTCATAATTGTAGCAGGGTTTTTAAAATCATAGAATTACTTTGGTTGCAGATGACCTTTAAGATGATCAAGTCCAACTCTTAACCTGACACTGTCAAGTCCAGAACTAAAACATGTCTCTAAGTGCCACATCTACACATCTTTTAAAAATGTCCAGGGATGATGACACAACCACTTCCCTGGGCAGCCTCTTCCAAAGCTTGCTAATTCTTTCAGCGAAAGAATTTTTTCTAATATTCAATTTAAACCTCCCCTAACACAATTTGAAGTCATTTCCTCTCATCTTATCTGTTCTTACTTGGGAGAAGAGACCAACACCCACATCACTACAACCTCCTTTCAGGTAGTTGTAGAGAGCAATGAGGTCTCCCTTCAGTCTCCTCTCCTCCAGACTAAACCTCAGTTCCCTCAGTCACTCCTCATAGGACTTGTGCTCCAGACTCTTCACCAGATTCATTGCTCCTCTTTGGAAGTGCTCCAGCACCTCAATGTTTTCTTGTTGTGAGGGGCCCCAAACTGAACACAGTATTCGACATGCAGCCTCAACAGTGCCAAGTACAGGGGCACAATCACTTCCCCTGCTGGCCACACTGTTCCTGATACAAGCCAGGATGCTGTTGGCATACTGTCAGTTCATGTTCAGCCAGCTTTTGACCAACACCTCCAGATCCTTTTCTGCCAGGTAGCTTTCCAGCCACTCTTCCCCAACCCTGTAGCATTGCATGGGATTGTTGTGACATAAGTGCAGGACCTAACACTTAGCCTTGTTGAATCTCATACAATGTCCTCGATTCACTGATCCATCCTGTCCAGACCCCTCTGCAGAGCCTTCCTACCCTCAAGCAGATCGACACTCCTGCCCAACTTGGTGTGATCTACAAACTTACTGAGGGTGCCCTTGATCCCCTCATTCAGATCACTGATAAAGATACTAAACAGAACTGGCCCCAATACTGAGCCCTGGGGAAAATCACTTGTGACTGCCTGTCAAGTGGATTTAACTCCATTCGCCATAAGTCTTTGGACCCAGCCATCTACCCAGTGTTTTTACCCAGCGAAGCCTGCACCTGTCCAAGCCATGAGCAGTTGGTTTCTCCAGGAAATGATGTGGGAAACTGTGTCAAAGGCTTTACTGAAGTCTAGGTAGACAACATCCACAGCCTTTCCCTCATCCACTAAGTGGATCATCTTGCCATGGAAGGAGATGAGGTCTGGCAAACATGACCTGCCTTTCATAAACCCGCACAGATTGAACCTGATCAGCTGGTTGTCCTGTACATGCCACATTGATGTCACTCAAGATAATCTGCTCCATAACCTACCCTGGCACCAAGGTCAGCCTAAAAGGCCTGTAGTTCTCTGGATCCTTCTTCCAGCCCTTCTTGTAGATGGACATTGCATTTGCTAACTTCCAGTCAACTAAGACCTCCCTAATCAGCCAGGACTGCTGATAAATGATTGAAAGTGGCTTGGCGAGCACTTCCGCCAGCTCCCTCAGTACCCTTGGGTGGATCCCATCCTGCCCCATTGACTTATGTGTGTCTAAGTGCTGTAGCAAGTCACTAATCATTTCCCCTTTGATTATGGGGGCTTCATTCTGCTCCTCTTCCCTGTCTTCCAGATCAGGGGGCTGGGCACTTAGAGAACAACTTGTCTTATAATTAAAGACAGAGGTAAAGAAGGCATTAAGTACCTCAGCCTTTTCCCCACCCTTTGTCACTATGTTTCCCTCTCCATCCAAGAAAGTGTGGAGAGTCTCCTTAGCCCTCCTTTGGTTGCTATACGTATTTATAGAAACATTTATTAATTGTCTTTTACGGCAGTAAACAGATTCAGTTCTAGTTGTGCTTTGGCCCTTCTAATTTTCATAAATTAGATTTTTTTTTTTTTTTCAAAAAACCTTCTTTTTTTTTTTTTTATCTAAGTTCCAGCCATAGCTCTCTATTCAACCAGGCCAGTCTTCTTCCTTGCCAGTTTGTCTTTTCGCATGTGGGGAAAACCTGTTCCTATGCCTTTAAGATTTCATTCTAGAAGAATGTCCAGGCTTCCTGGACTCCTTTGCCTTTCAAGATTTCCTTCAAACAGACTCTGTGAACCAGTCTCCTAAATGAGCCAAAGTCTGCCCTCCAGAATTCCAAAGTGGCAGTTCTGCTGACCCCTCTCCTTACTTTTCCAAGAATCAAAAAATCTATTATTTCATGATCACTGTGCCCAAGATGACCTCCAATCATCACATCACCCACAAGTCCTTCTCTATTTGCAAACAATTTTCTCTCCCATTTGCGTAAAAATCATGAGATTATTCCAATGTTTTCCTTAACATTTAACATCCAGCACAGTTCACTTGTGTTTTTCTTGCCTTGAAAATCAGCTACTAAAATATTCTGTGGTTGATTTACTTGACAAATCCTTTTGGTTAAACTTTAGTATGCATAGGAAACAGCTGTTCTGTTACTGACAATTAATAGAAAAGAACCCAAGTAATCCACAAATCATTATACTGTTTGGTGTTAGCCCTTTGCTGACAATCATCTATACAGTGAAAATCTTTTTTCCCAGGATGCTGCATCTTGTATAGCAGCACATAAACAAAGACTTCAGACTCATGTGAGGACATAAAAGATTGTGGCAATGCTATTTATAGACCATTCAGCCACATGTTGCTGAATGATTTTCCCATTATCTGCTTTGAATGGTCTATTTAACTATGAATATAGATTTTCAACATGCATGTAACATGCACGATGACAAATTACAATTTCATGTTCACAGGTGTCTTTGCTCATATATGCTTAAAATTTGACCATGATACTCTTCAATGCAAATGGATGTCATTTGTGCTAAATCTCGTAATCATTACTCTAACCTTACCAAGACTCAACATAAATGCTTTCCTTTAAAAAAAAAAAATAAATTGATCTTTCCGTCCCTCAGTACATTTTAATCTACATTTAGGACTTCTGAGATGACTTTTTTATCTAAAAAAGCAACCAAACACAACCCCCGCAACTGCCTGTTCCCCAAAATAAAAACTACAGTTTAGCTGTCAAGGCAGAGGTTTATTTACCAAAACAGATATGAGACCTGATCATTATGGAAATAATTAGTCTATTGATTAGCAGCTCTCTGGATCAGATCACCCATGTGTCCTTGGTGCTCAGGGTCACAGAATTCCTTTCTTTTCAGCTCCTTCTTTCTTCACTTCAGTGAATCCAGATCTTAGCATGAGCTTTTTTGTTTATAACCCTTACTATGTGGACTTACACACTGATACTGTTTGCTAACCTGTTAACACTCTTTTCAGATCTTTTTTTTTTAATACATGATTAGCAATCTGACCAGGTAAATTAATAAACAGAAGAAAATAATAAAATGCCTTATTTGACATTCTAACCCTCCAAACCTTTCCCCATTTACTTCTGTGTAATTTTTCTATAAGCTTATTTACCATAAAATTCCCAGCTGCTACAATGGATACTTATGCCAGTAAAATCAAGGTTTTAGCCTGGATCCTATTCACATTGTTTAAAAGCACTGGTGTTTGCTTCTAGCTTTTAGTTTCTGATACTACTCACCATAAAGTAAAACTCAGACCACAAATAAACTTTGCATATCACAATTCAAAGAAAACATCAGACTACTTCCCTATGAGTTTCAGGAAAATCTGATTGATGTAGTCTCTCACTATGAAAAAAAAATATTACTGATTTCCAAATTCCACATCCAACATAGTCTTCTGTGAGAACTACAATAGCCAATCATGAAGCCATCATTAAAGACCTATTTGATTTTATCAAAATCATCCCAAAAGCTGCCTTTACCCAAAGAGCACTTTTTTTTTTTTTTTTAACTGACTATTAAAGACTTATTGCACTGTCAAGGCATAAATATTTCTCAAAGAAACAGTCAAAACATCTGTGATCTCTCAGTCTAGGAAGAAAAAGAAGAAAAAGGAAAAAAAAAAAGTTTCTTCCCTCAAAGATTCAGATTTTCTCAGCACAAAATATGGGAATCCATTAGAAATTTGTTTTACAGTTGATTATATATTAACTTTTCCACTGTCCCTAATCCATCTATGTTTCAAACTACCTCTATTTCAAACTCTTCTCTGTTGAGGAGGATAATAACTCTCTCTAACTTCTCTCTGCTTTTCTTTTCTTTCTTGTCTTCTCATCTCTTTTCGACAGTCTTTTCTTTCAAAGATTGCCCAACTGTTACATATCCAAATAAACTGACAAATAAACTGTTCTTTAGACAACTCTTTAGAAAATTTCTGAGACAAGGCAAAACTATAGAGAAAGGTTTCCTTTTAAAAAAAAAAATCCTACAGCTACTGCTTACTAGCTTAGTTCTTCTATAACTAAACAATAATGTGACATGAGTATGTAAAGCCAAATGTTACTGTTGTTAATATCACTTATGATTCTCTACACATATAGAGAGATGCTAAGATCTTTGTGTGTATATGTGTATTTTAGTGGCTAGAACAAGAAGAGAGAGCTGCAGAGCTGATAGTCTCCATTGCTGGAGGCCTTGAGGAAAAGTCTAAGCAAAGATCTTGTAAATAGATGGTCATAACAGAATGGATTGCAGTATTTCCTAAAGTTCCTTCCAACTGCATAGTTCTGCATACTCGCCTTTGTGGAAAAATAAAAATGCATTACTTACTTATAAACCTGCTTCTTAGTGTTCCTTATAGATTATATCACACAGGTTCTCTGTTCATTTATCTGTAGAGTGACTTAAAATTCCTTTTAAATCAGCAGAAAAATCCTTCTGACCTCTATATTCTTTACATTAAGTGATTTTTTTTTTTTTATGTACTAAAATTTGATGAGGGGACAGTGCTCTAAAAGAATTTAGATAAGGAAATAATGTGAACTACTGTAGATCTGCAGTCTTCCCTAAAGTATGCATTTTTTTTTTACATGCTGAAATGGAAATAGGCATTAGAAATAAATATTCAAATTAAAAGACAGAACATATGAAATAAGGGGAAAAATACACAAAATCTAAGTGCTAATGCTGATGCTCAAAAAAAAAAAAAGACAAGTTCAAAATTTAAACAAGATTTCAAGGCAATTTGCATGTAAATTCAAAATGACAGTCTTTAAGATCCAGATTCAAATTCCATTAGACTATATTTATGCTCCATAAATACTATGTATTTATCCTAATGCTTGGAGGTGAACCTCTACAGATGCCATGGTAAATCCATAAGAGGGCCACAAAAATGATCAGAGGGCTGGAGCACCTCTCCTCTGAGGACAGGCTGAGACAGTAAGGATTATTCAGCCTTGAGAAGAGGATGCTCTGGAGAGACCTTGTTGCAACCTTCCAGTACCTAAAAGGGGCCCATAAAAAAAAAGATGGAGACAGACTTTTTAACAGGGTCTGTAGCAATAGCACAAGGGGTAATGGTATTAAACTAAAAGAGGGTAGATTGAGACTGGATTAAAGGATTTATATATTTTTTTTATGATGAGGGTGATGAAGCAGTGGAACAGGTTGCTCAGAGAGGTGGTAGACACCTCATCACTGGAAACATTCAAGGTCAGGCGGGATGGGGCTCTGAGCAACATAATCTAGTTGAAGGTGTCCCTTCATCTTGCAAGGAGGTTGGACTAGATGACCTTTGAAGGTCCCTTCGAACCCAAACTATTCTACGATCCTATGATTCTATGAACTTGTAAGTTCTCTTGACACCTAGGTATTGTGCTGCTAATTCATCATTTACATGAAAGCGTTTGTCCTGAGGAGCAGTCATGCCCCCCAGGCAAAGTGCTTCAGAGTGAACTGATTATATTTAAATTTAATAGCTCCCAACAAAGTTTTCACAGCCATCATTGATTATAAAAAAATATTTTTTCTATGTATATATGAGAGGTGGATGAGGGTGGAGGGGAAAGATACAGTTACAAGATCTTCAAAAATGTGAAAGTGGTGCCTTTAAATACATTTAGAACAGATATCTCATGTCCTTAGCATACCCTCTTTGGCATGAGAGCATGTGAATACGTTGCCTACTGGCAACAAATACTAGGCCAAAGTCCACTGTGACAATACCAGAGTATTCTGTAGGATAAAATACTCAAATTTATCTATCCTGCCTGTAAGCAATCTCTAAAGTGAAGTGCCCTGAAGAACTGTATAGTATGTTTTTTCTTGGTGGGAACTATCAGCGCAGACAAAGTCCAAGCAGTGTAGTAACTTATAAACATATGTGCAGCCAAGACACAAGGAAATAACAGGCAAAAAACACTTTGCGTACTTCATATGTCTCTACAAATATGAACATGAAAAATGTTCAAGAGGTGAAGTGATACAATTAATAAAGCAGCATATATGTTAATTGTGTGCTTTTCTCTTTACTTTTCTTAACAATGTTGTTGTGGTTTTGTTTAGTGAGGGGGGGCCCTAAGGTGGTAGCTTCTGTAGGAAACAGCTAGAAGTCACTCTCCTTTGTTCAGTGGACTAGGCCGGGCCTAGGGTGGACCCACTGCTGGCCAAGGCCAAGCCAATTGGTAGCAGAATGTTCCGTGATAACGCCTCTGTGATAACTTACTTAAGAAGGGAAAAGAGAAAAAAAAAAAAAAAAAAGAGAAGAGAAGATGTGAAGAAGCTGAGCAGGGGCAGAGGCAGAGAGGGGGAGGCGCGAGCCTTGTGGGCCTTGCAGGCCTCACCCTCTGGCCTCTCGCCAGGCTGTCGACTGGGCCCGACTTGGCCTGGCCCAACTGCAAGAAGTGGAGAGGAGATGAGATGGATGATGTGAAGAGATTCTGAGAGGCATCTGACAGCCTGTTGTGAAGAACTTTTCTTGTGAGAGAAACAGCTGCAGACACCAAGGTCAGTTAAGAAGGAGGGGGAGGAGTAATGTGGCTCCTGGCCAAGATTCCCCTGCAGCCTGTGGTGACGACCATGGTGGAGCAGGTTGTCCCCCTGCAGCCCATGGAGGTCCACGGAGGGGCAGAGATCCACTTGGAGCCCATGAAGGACCCCGCACCAGGGGAGGTGGATGCCTGAAGGCAGCTGTGGCCCGTGGAGGGCCCGCTGGGGCAGCCGTTCTGGACGGACTGCACTCCATGGAAGAGATGACCCACGCCCGAGCAGTTTCACTAAGGACTGCGGCCTGTGGCAGGGACCCCACAACGGAGCAGGGGAGGAATGCGACGAATTCTTCCCCCGATGATGAAGCAGCGGCATGAAACAACGTGTGATGAACTGACCGCAACCCCCATTCCCTCTTCTCACCTGTGCCGCTCAGGGAGGGAGGGGAAGGTAGTAGCGATAATGTTAAGCCCAGGAAGAGGGAGGGGTGGGGGGAGGTCATCTTGTTCTCTGTCTCATTCTCCTGCTGTTTGTAGTAATAAATGAATAGTTTTCCCCAAGTTGAGTCTGTTTTGCCCATAACAGTAACTTTAAGGATTTTCTCCCTGTCCTTATCTCAAACCTCGAGCCGTTTTTCTTATATTATCTCTCCCTATTCTCTTGGAGGGTGGGGGGAGTGAGAGAGAGACTGCGTAGTCTGGTCCCGATCGGGACTGAACTACGACAAATGTGAATGAAGAAATTCTCAGATACCACATTTTTAAGTGTTCATTTTTTTAAGTGTTCACATGAAGACATTTCTGGATTACGCCTGGCAGTAATCCTAAAGGTTCACCTTTGAAAATTGGTTAGGAAGACAAAAAGCAATTAACTGCTAATCAATCAAAGGTCATTTCTTTTCTTTTCTGATCTTGACTAGATGCTTCATCAAACATAAAAATAAAATTAAAAAAAAAACCCTAAGCATTGTCAATTAAGCTATTGACAGTGAGTATGTACGTGGTATGTTTATATTATTTATATTGATACCAAGTCTATGGAAAAATAGCGCTAGATTAAAAAAAACGGTGTTTTGTGCGGAGAAGCTGAATTGTCTATTTTCCACTTAGAAGCCAAAAGACTAAATTTGTAACTGATGTACAAATTTACATTAAAGCCTCTTCTCTTTTCTTATTTTCAGTTTGGCCCCCCAACTCAAAGTCTGAAGAATATATTTTTACCCATCATCTCCAAGCTGAACAGACACTATATTTGCCATTTACCTGTTAAGAGAGTGACGTAGTTCAGCCCTGATCAGGACCAGACTACGAAGTCTCTTTCTCACTCCCCCCACCCTCTGACAGGATAGGGGGAGATGATATCAGGAAAAACGGCTCGAGGTTTGCGATAAGGACGGGGAGAAATCCTTAAAGTTACCATCACGGGTAAAACAGACTCGACTTGGGGAAAAATACTCATTTATTTCTAAAACTAGCAGGAGAATGAGACAGGGAACAAGATGACCTCCCCCCACCGCTCCCTCTTCCCAAGCTTAACATTATCTCTACTACCTTCCCCGCCCCGAGAGGCACAGGTGGGAAGAGGGAATGGGGGTTGTGGTCAGTTCATCACACGTTGTTTCATGCCGCTGCTTCATGGTAGGGGGAAGAACTCCTCGCATTCCTCCTCTGTCCTCCCACCGGCCACACTCCTTTGTGAAACTGCTCCAGCCTGCGTCATCTCTTCCACAGGGTGCAGTCCCTCCTTATCTCAAACCTCAAGCCGTTTTTCTTATACCATCTCCCCCTATTCTCTTGGAGGGTGGGGAGAGTGAGAGAGAGAGACTGTGTAGTCTGGACCGATCGGGGCTGAACTACGACAGAAAGAGAAACATGGAAAGGGCTAGCTCTATTCACAGGTCCTTACTTATTTTTCTTCCCCTTCGATGTGTAAACTACATTGTGTTAAAATCACTTTAATGCTTATAGAGTAAAAGTACTATCTTTAAGAAAATTTTAAGATAAGTAATCGAAATTGGGATAATATAATCAGATCTCTGTAATACCAAATATCTTACTATGTCTTAAAACATGGAGGCTGATTTACAGTTCGTTTAAACAAAAAAGGATATCATGGTTCAATTCACAGTTTTAAAACAAATTTATTTATAGACACCATTAAATAAAAATCCCATATATAGTATCAGTTATTTTCCAAAACTTGCATAGTTAAATAACTTTTTTCACAGTTGTAATATGATACTTTTGCTAGTGTGTATCGCTGTACAGAACTATGTCAAACATGAGCAAGCAGATTCATAAAAACTATAAAAAGACAGACCTGCAAATGGTAAGAACCATTTTCTAGGTTGACATCCTGTACCACGTAGGCTATAGAATTTAGTAATTTTGGAAATTAAGGTACTGTACCACCTCCTCTTTCCTGCTCAGTTTCCACAGTTTGATTACGTATTGTTCTACTTCTTGACATTGCTGAGGAACCTAACATTTTGTAAAATGAAGTTTTTTAGATAATTAAGAGAGACATTTCCAAAGAAATATTCATGGAATCATAGAATCATAGCATCATTAGGGTCGGAAGGGACCTTCAAAGCTCATCTAGTCCAACCCCCCTGCAAGAAACAGGGACATCCCCGACTACATCAGGTTGCTCAGAGCCTCATCCAACTCAGCCTTGAATGTTTCCAGGGATGGGGCATCCACCATCTCTCCGGGCAACCTGTTCCAGTGTTCTACCACCCTCAGCGTAAAAAAAATTTTAAATATTTTTCTGCAGACAAATATATACTTTTCCAGTTCAAATAAAATGACAGTTTTATTTTGTTTTGGTTTGACTTTGTTTCATTTTTTTTTTTTAACAACAAAAGGAACAGAGATATTATCAGAGAACTTTAATGTTGACATATATCATGGCACGGCACAGGCCGGCAGGGTCCATCAGGTCAGGGCCTGGCATCCAGGGCCTGTCTTACTCTCCAGCCAGGAGCAGGGTGGCTGGGGAGCACCAGAGCAGCTGTGGGGCACCAGGGCAGCCCCAGCCCTGGGCATCAGGCACCTCTGTGGGGATGGGGATGGGCTGAGGCTGGGCTGGGCCACTGGGCCCAAGCCTGGACCCACAGAGTGAGGGCCAGGCACAGGCAGGGCTGTGAGGCAGGAAGGCTGGAGGTGGGGCTGGGCTGGGTGAGCTGCAGCTGACAGCAGCTCCCAGGGCCTGGGGAGGCCAAGCCACTGCCCCCACCTTCCCCCATGATATACATACATGCTGACCATGTAAATACAGACTGTGGCATCCTGTTGTTGCATGCTTGAAAGACATTGTCAAAACATCAAACCACCACCCAAACAATGGAACTTATCTTGCAAGCCAATTCCCGTTATCTTGCAAGCCAACTCCTGTTGTCCTGTGAACCTGAATGCAGAGCTGACTCTGAGAAATTTAGCCCTACCCCCACCCCCCCTGCTCCTGGCATGTGCCTAGAGATGGTAATGGGCATGCATATCACCCGGTAATGGGCATGCATATCACCGCTAGGTGAGGGGTGCAGCTGGCAAGCCAGCTCTTGGAATACAATGAATATGCAATGAAACGAACAATAAAAGGTTGAAAACAACCAACATAAAAGAGGGAACAAACATCAAGGGAATCCACATCGACGGAACCAACATCGGAACAAACATTGGACGAATCATTCCCCCACCAGGTGAACTGGACTGTCGGGATGCCGCAGCTCCGTTGTGGTAGCTATTGCAACTGAAACTCTTTTCTTTTCTCTCTCTTTCCTTTCTTTCTCTCTTTTCTGTTGCATTTGCTAACTTGTTCTCCGGTAAATAAAGTTACCTAGCGCTTGACTCCATTTTGAGTATTAATTCTGTTCCTGAGAATCTGAGCAAAACCACGCTCTGGTTTGTGAGAGGTTGGTCTAGCCGCCCGTAGCCTCCCAGACTTATCTGAGGTTGGCTAGAACGCAAGGGGACCTTCCTCTCATCTGAAACCGGAGCATGACCCATGCATGTTGACATGGTTTCCAGAAAATAAAAAGAAGCACCCAGTGGAAGGAAAAGAATAGAAAAGCACAACAAAGAGGAGACATTGGTCACCACTGACACTTGCAAACTCAGACTTAGGTAAGTTTTAGAGTATATGTGATGCCAAATGCACACCATTATTGTGCTCTTCATAAAAGAGTATTCCACTGCTAATAAAGTATCTGCTGTTACTACTGAGGTTCAATAAATAAGGGACATAAATTTACTTGCTATATCATTACCTAAAAATGAAGTGGATAATAAAAGTATAATTCCATTCTTATAAATTGAAAGGAATGGTTTAAGTATTTTAATTAGCAATTGACTAGATAACTACCACTATACAAAAATAAATGCCAATTAACATGCTAATTTTCGGCAATTAATTGATATCCAATCAACCCACTACACTTATTTTGTTAAACAACAGTTAAGACCTAAAGCTCTTTGCAAGTTTAATTTATCAATTACAGAGAAAAAGCACATTTATTGCTAGCATGATTGGGTTAATTATAAGGCAACTAGATTAGGTTGGTGTTTCTTTTTAACTTTATTAAATCTTATTTTAAAAGTTATATATTTAGTGTACAATAAGCATTTAATTGAAATTAAATAGTTGAATTTAATTAACTTTTAAAACTTTTATGCAGCTTCATGTAATGTTATAGGACAACTAATATCTCAGGCCTGACAACTAAAACTGTCTGCTCCTCTCTCATCATTGAGTATTATATTTAAAGACATGTATGACATTAAGACCAGAAAAGTACTTATTTTCCAACTACATCTATCTTTCATTGCCTATTATTACCTTCTTATGATACACATTACACTCTTATATTCACAAAAAAACTCTTCCACGTGAGTTGACAGATATATTCATGAGTATTAGGTATTAAAACATTTGCTTTGTATAATAAAAAATTATTCGAACGAAGTTATATATAGCATAATTTACCTTCCTTTATTCTGTACAGAACTGACTAAAATATAACAGTTAACAAAGACAATCATTTAAGGTAGCTGAGAATTACATTCTATGTATTTTATAATGCATTAGAATAAACTCTTACAACTCCAAAAACTTATAAAGTTGCGTACTGAGTTCACTATACGTAAGAACCCTAAAAACTACTAAATGATATTTGCTTCCAATATTTTTTTCACTTACTGTTGTAAACAAAGTGACTGGAAAGATAAAGAGATAAAAAACATCCATCAAATTAAGACAGAAGCAAACTGGTTCAGAAAGCTAATAAATAATTTTGGAACCCTCTTTCTTAACATTGGAAGTTTAATATTCTTTTTTTTTTCTTTATTCCAGGAAAGAGTAAGTATTTTACTTTATTATTATTATTGTTACTGTTACTGTTGTTATTATTGGGTTTGTTGCTATTGTTGTTGTTATCATATATCATAATATATCTGTAGATTTATTTATGTTTCATCTTATAAGAGGAAAAAATAAGTGTTGTAGTTCAGCCCCGATCAGGACCAGACTACTCAGTCTCTCTCTCACTCCCCCCACCCTCTGAAAGAACAGGGAGAGATAATATAAGAAAAACGGCTCGAGGTTTGAGATAAGGACAGGGAGAAATCCTTAAAGTTACCATCACGGGCAAAACAGACTCGACTTGGGGAAAACTATTCATTTATTACTACAAACAGCAGGATAATGAGACAGGGAACAAGATAAACTCCCTCCAACCCTCCCTCTTCCCAAGCTTAACATTATCTCTACTACCTTCCCCTCCCGAGCGGCACAGGGAGGAAGAGGGAATGGGGGTTGTGGTCAGTTCATCACATGTTGTTTCACACCGCTGCTTCATGGTTGGGGGAAGAACTCCTCACATTCCTCCCCTGCTCTGTTGTGGGGTCCCACCCCTACGCCACAGTCCTTCGTGGAACTGCTCCGGTGTGGGTCATCTCTTCCACGGGTGCAGTCCCTCTAGAACAGCTGTCCCAGCAGGCCCTCCACGGGCCACAGCCGCCTTCAGGCATCCACCTCCCCCAGTACGGGGTCCTTCACGGGCTCCAAGTGGATCTCTGCTCCTCCGTGGACTCCATGGGCTGCAGGGGGACAACCTGCTCCACCATGGTCGTCACCACAGGCTGCAGGGGAATCTTGGCCAGGAGCCACATTACTCCTCCCCCTCCTTCTGAACTGACCTTGGCGTCTGCAGCCGTTCCTCACAACAGGCTGGTAGATGTCTCTCAGGATCTCTTTTTACATCTTATTCATTTCTCATCTCCTCTCCACTTCTTGCAGCCGGGCTGGACTGAGTCGGGCCCAGTCGGCTGCCCAGTGGGAGGCCAGAGGGTGAGGCCTGCAAGGCCCATGAGGCCTGCACCTCCCTGTCTGCACCTCTGCCCCCGCTCAGTTTCTTCACATCTTCTCTTCTCTCTTTTTTTTTTCTTCTGTTTTCCCCTTCTTAAATACGTTATCGCAGAGGCGTTATCACGGAACATTCTGCTACCAATCAGCTCGGCCTTGGCCAGCAGCAGGTCCGCCCTAGGCCCGGCCCAGTCCACTGAACAAAGGGGAGCGACTTCTAGCAGTTTCCTACAGAAGCTACCACCTTAGGCCCCCCCTCACTAACAAAACCATGACAATAAGAATCTAATTTAACATTTCAGTTACACATATATATAAAGAAATATTTCTTTCATGGTGGCTTTGCTCAATTCCTGTTTTAATTAACGACTATAAAGAACACACCCCACCAAAAAAAAGCAGCATTCTTTCATCATATTTGCTTTGCTGTTTAGATTTATAATTAATACGATAGAATTTGAGTTTGAATTTTTTGAACAAATTAGTATTTTATAGCAAAACTGTGTTAGAATTGGATTTTAAAGGGCTGGTTATAGCTTCAAAGATTTTATAAAGTTATTAATTTACTCATATTTATTTGAATAGCATAGTTGGATTGTTAAAAAAATATAACGTGACAGTTTTTTGTTTGTATAGTAGGGAATATGAATCTATAATCATGTCTTCAAAGCTCTTCTAGTTCTAGGAGGATTTTACCTTGTTGAAGTTTGTGCTATATGTTATTAATCAATCTTAGTATAAATCCTTTATTCTTTTTAGAGCTTGAAAAAACTTTAAAAATATAATTTATTGTTATTAAAAAAAAATGAACCATATTTAACTGCAAACCAGTTACAACTGAGTTAAATTGGGCATTGACATAATTAAGTATTTTCTCCCTTTTAGGCAAATTTCCATTCAGAATATTTTCCCCCTAAATACATGAATAAAAATGATGCATCAGATTAAGTAAAGCAGACTGTGAGTTAAATTTGACTTAAGCAAGTAAATCAAGATTTGATAAATAGTTTTTATTTTCAGTCTATTTATTTTCCTTTTCAAATAGGTGAGAAGTGTATTACTGGTTTCAGTATGCATTTTAACATGGTTGTTTAGACATAAAGAAATTAACTATCAGTAGTGAGTTTTCCCTTTAAACAAAATCTGAAAAAAAAAAAAGTCTTGGGCATTGTTCAGAGATATGAGTTGTATCTTTGCTTCCTTCTCCTGAAGCAGCTAGGGTCAGTTTTTTCTTGATCAATATGTGAGAAAACATACAACACAGTAAATAATTTCCCAAGAACACACCACTTCACGAGCCCAAGGCTTCACAGTGCTCCTGGCACCTCAGCTCCTCACTTCTCCAAATCAGAACCAAATGGCTGAATCGTCAGGCTATTATCTGTACACCTATGGCTACAATCAGAGAGAGTACTCCAAAGTAAACACATAGTTCAGATTAACTGGACTCATATCCAGCATTTTTAGGGTGAAAACAGCAAAAGAAAAGAGTATTTTTATTTAAAAGTTAGTAACAAAATCAGTAAGAAAAAATGCAATAATAAGATATAATTCTACATGTATGCTTAACAGCATCAATCATTCCCACCTTCCCAGCAGCCTCTCTTCCATCTCCAAGTCATGCTGGTGTGAAGAAAAGACTTTCACAGTGGATCTGTGGGGAAATAAGCAACCATGTTTTAATTGAAGTACCCAATGAGAGCAGCCCTGATTACAGTCATCCAAGGAATATCTAGAGGCCCTTTGGCATATTTCCAATGCAGATGAGCTACCTCAACGTTTGTAAAGGAACCTGAGCACTTTTCCTCTCATCAACAATTTTTGGGACATTTCTATATCACAGCTTTAACTGATTCCTAGAATTTGAGAGAGCAGAATTTATGAAGTCCTTCTGTTAAAAACAGCACTTCGGTTAAAAGAGCTATGTGAGAATGACATACGAGAAGCCTTGTGTGGGCCTTGTCCTCCATCTCCACTAGGCTTCGGAGTTGCGTTTGAGCTTGAATGGTCATGCTGACCTGCTGACTTAACTACCTGCTTTGACCTTGGACCTCATTGCTGTAGTCTTGTCTGGCCATCAGAGAGCTGTTGGCTGGCCCTGGTTGTCCTCAGCAGACCTACTCTCTTTGTACAGGTGATGTGGGTCTGTGTGGCTGTTGCTGAGGTCACTGCCATGCTTGCCTTGCTGTCTCTCTCGGCTCCTGGGTTGCCAACCCTTCCGGAGTAGCTCACTCCTGCTGCTCCCTTGCAATGTCAGCTGAACTGAATGCATAAATATTTCTTCCTTTTTCTCACAATAATATAAATATTGTGAAAGGTCCTTGTCACCTTTGGACAAAATGCCAAATCTCTTACTAATTCAGACAATACACTGTAGATGGCTTAAAAAAAACCCCAACTATTGGTATTTTTGTTTTGACCCTAACAGCCAAACCTAGTATATTTGTAAAACTGCGGTCCTTTCTTTGGAGGAGTAGGATTTTTTTTTTTTTCTGTTTGATTGTTCTTTTGTTTTGCAGGTTGGTTTTTTGGTTTTTTTTTTTTTGTATTATGATTGTTGTGTTGTGTTATGTTTAACATCCAGTCTTCAAACTAATGTTTAAAAAAAGTTAAACAAACAAGAATGGAACTTCTAAATCCTGCTCAATGAAACTATCTCCACACTAGTTATAGTCAAGAAGGCAGTTTTAGTTCTGGAGCAGATTTCAGCTACTGTGGAATAACTTCATTAAAGGCACACCACTGAAGCCATTGCACTCACTGAAATATATTTACTCAGGTAGAAAATTTAACTGATGATAGAACTGATAGCATTTTGTGTTAATAACATAACTAAAAGAAAGTGTTTTAAACATGAGTCTTGTTACTGGATTCACTCAGAAGTCATATACGATCGTAGCAATGGTCTTTAAAATATGAAAATAAATTGAAATGTGATTTTTAACAATAAGTATTATTGTAATTGTATTTGAGAAAAATATACTTAAAGTGATGCCATAGTTTAATAACTTATTTATTCTCTTTGACTGTATCTAATTTATATTATATTTGTATATTATCTAATTTTATTCTCATTTATTAAAATATTTAGATAGTACGAATCTTGGTAGAAAATTAATTTCATGTCCTCAGATTTATTTTATGATGCAACAAAATATTTCTGTGACAAAATTAATTTAAGGAGGTTCAGTGACAGTTTTTGAAGGATGTATTATCCATGAAGAAGTAGATAAAAATATAGAAAATCTTATATGATGGATCAGATATATCAGGCACTTGCTATGGCCAGTTTGTTCAGTCTAATCAAATGGCTCAAGGACCTTAACAAAAAAACAACCACGAAGTCATTTGATCTAACTCAACAATGTAAAAACATGTATTTATATTCATAAGAAATTAAAGAACATAAACTAAATTACAAAACCGTGAAGGAATTACTTTGTATTGTGAACTTCAAAGTCTGAAGTGTGTTCATTTAAAATTTCAAGTAGTTTTCAAATGTACAACAATTTGCAAAGATATTAATCTCTTTATGGAAAATTGATAAATTATAAAAGAGCTAAATTTGGAAAATCAATTATCCACAATGCACTGATGTCCCTGTCGCCCTCTTCTTGTAAGTCCTGTACAATATTTGGTGTTAGAAAACAAGCTGTTTCTTAGTGAGACACCAAATCCCGCAGCCTGACAGAGGTAAAATTGTGCAGCTCCATGCCCATATGTCCAACTCGTAGCAAGTCTGAGCACGCACACATCATATACATATATTCAGTACATATATACATGACCACAATCAGCCACAGTGATCAACACAGACAGACACACTCCAATTCACACAAACACAAACAGTACCAGTGGCCTCATTCTCATCCCATCTCTGGCTGAACCTGATGAAGATCTGTTAGTAGGAAATACATAAATATCTGTATGTATGTTTATGTTTTGTATATATATATATATATAAACATATAAATGCACATACAAATGTGCATATGTAGATACTTATATATATATATATGTAAGATGTGGAATCCTCTAACAGGTGGTCTCAGACATCCAGTTGAACCAGTATCTAGTCCTTTTATCCCAGTCTCCCCACTTGCTGGCACCTGCCCATATGAATCCCCAGGGGCAGAAGCACGCCTGCGTGCTCACACACACACACACACAGAGTGGATCTCCCAGTAGCTGGCTTTGGGCACGGAATTAATCCAGGACCCCATCCTATATCCTTGCTCTTCCCAGGTAGTTCACACCTAGAGACACACACACATGCACACATGCACACACAAGCACGCAGATCTATCAGTTGACCTCCAGTCCCCTCAGTCTCTCCAGCAGCTGGCTGGCACTGCCTTTGTCCATCTGATAACCAGCCTCTAATGTGGTCATAGCCTTATGCAAAAAATACACTTTTCCTGGCTCTGAGGCCATCTTATCTACTTGCTGACTTGTCCAGCTTCATCTTCACTAGTGTCCATATATTTGCTTGTACATCTGCATTTGCTCCAGGTGCCAACACCACCAACACATAGGCCCCTGAGCACTGGTCTAACTCCAGTCACTGGCACCATGCATGCATGTGCACACAGAAGAGAGAGGCCTTTGACCAGTAAAATAATTAGAGATGGAACTTAATAAGATGATGTAATTTAATAAGATGCCCAGATCATGCACGAAGTGTGGCCAGGCAAGTGTACTGGCTAGCAACCTGCTTACATACAGCTACTCCCTTTTATAGTCTTAGTCCTCTGTTTTCCCATGTTTGTTCTTCCTCAGAACACCTGTATCCCTCCCTTTCCCTTCCTTTTTTTTTCCTTCCTCTAAACAGCCCATAATAAGTCTTGTGCAATTCTTACACGTTCTTCCCCTACATGCCATAATATGTCCCAAATTCCCTAGGTAGTGACTCCTCCTTATTCTGTAAAACTATGGGAAAGTTGCTTCCTCCTGACTCAGGAGATGAATGTCACCTCTACATCTTGGGTCTGAGGTTCTTCCGGGATAGCCCTGGGAGGGGCTGGGCAGAAGCTGCTTTTCCTGATGCAATTCCTGGGGTTCCCTTACCTTCCACTGTGCTATTGTGCTCCCTTTTTGTGTGTGCAGGTGTGCAAGCTAACAATGTGCATTAAGAGAAATTAGGTATGTGAAAAAAATAATAACTATGCAGCAGAAAATAGAGTTATGAATATCTTTTTATTAATTTTATTACAGACAAAAAAAAAATTGAGGTTATAATCTATATAAACTGGAAAAAAATTATTATTTAGGTTTTATATAAACAAATTGTTTTAAATTGAAAAATTAAAAAAAAATTAAATTATCTATTAACTAGTGATGAGGTAAGCGATGCTTACACTGAACCCTTTTTGTCTATATGGCAGCTGTGAGATCAGCACAATGCAATGCAAGGTGAGACACACACACACAAAGAGATGGAAAAGCATACAGCCGTTATCTGTGTCAGATGTATAAAGATAAACAAATGAAAGAGATTCTAAACCAAAAGCAGCTTAAATGGTGTTTTAAGAATGTGTAAATATAAGAAACTCATAGAATCACAGAATGGCTAGTGTTGGAAGGGACCTTCAAAAGTCATCTAGTCCAACCCCCCTGCAAAGAGCTGGGACATCTTTGACTAGATCAGGTTGCTCAGAGCCTCATCCAATCTGGCCTTGAATGCTTCCACCTCTCTGCGCAACCTGTTCCAGTGTTCCACCACCCTCAGTGTAAAATATTTTTTCCTAATATCTGATAAAAATCTGCCTTCCTCTATTTTAAAACCATTACCTCTAGTTCTTTCACAACAGGACCTACTGAAGAGTCTCTCCCCATCTTTCTTGTAGGCCCCCTTGAGATACTGCAAGACCGCTATCAGGTCTTCCCGGAGCCTTCTCTTCTTCAGGCTGAACAGCTTCAACTCTCTCAGCCTGTCCTCATAAGAGAGGTGCTCCAGCCCTCTGATCATTTTTGTGGCCCTCCTCTGGACCCTCTCCACCTGGTCCGTGTCCTTATGTTGGGGCCTCCAGAACTGGATGCAGTACTCCAGGTGGGGTCTCATGAGAGCAGAGTAGAGGGGGAGAATCACCTCCCTCCACCTGCTGGATACTCTTCTTTTGATGCAACCCAGGATGCGGTTGGCCTTCGGGGCAGCAAGAGCACATTGTTAGCTCATGCTGAGCTTCTCATCAACCAGCACTCCCAAGTCCTTCTCCTCAGGGCTGATCTTGATCCATTCTCCACCCAGCCTATATTGGTGCCTGGAATTGCCATGACCCAGGTGCAGGACCTTGCATTTGGCCTGGTTGAACTTCATGAGGTTGGCACGGGCCCACCTCTCGAGCCTGTTAATGTCCCTCTGGATGGCATCCCTCCCCTCCAGTGTGTTGACGGCACCACACAGTGTGGTGTGGTCAGTGAACTTGCTGAGGGTGTACTCTATCCCACTGCTCATGTCACTGACAAAGATGTTGAACAAGGCCAGGCCCAACATGAACCCCTGAGGAATGCCACTCATCACCAGGCTCCACCTGGACACTGAGCCATTGATCACCACTCTCTGAGTACGGTCATCCAGCCAATTCCTTATCCACCAAGTGGCCTGTCCATCAAACCCATGTCTCTCTAGTTTAGAGAGAAGGATGTCGTGTGAGACAGTGTCAAATGTCTTGCACAAGTCCAGGCAGATGATGTCAGTTGCCTGTCCCTTGTCCACCAATGCTGTCACCCCATCAGAGAAGGTCACCAAATCCATCAGGCATGATCTGCCCTTGGTGAAGCCATGTTGGCTGTCACCAACCACCTCCTTGCTCTCCATGTGCCTTAGCATGGTTGCCAGGCACAGAGTTGCCAGGGTCTTCCTTGTTCAAAAAAACATGGTGTTTCCGCCCAGTTTCGAAATGGAGACCTCTCGCGTGTGAGGTGAATGTGTTAATCACTACACTACAGAAACTCCTCATGTAAAAGTATTCTGTTGCAGGCATGGCAATCTTGTACCAGATACACAAAAGAGTAAAATTAAGAGAACAATAAAACACAAGCAATTTTTCAGAGAACTATACAAATTTTTCATTAGTTCATCAGCAAAAGGAAGAGGGATTCCTGTTTCATCTCTAGCTAGATAAATTCCGTTTTCAATTTCTGTGTTCTCCCGGCAGTGTTTTTCTTAAGTTTTTTAGAATACCTGCTGATTGAATCTAGTCTTGCAACTTGGTACTTACCTGAGTTCCAGATGCTGTAGTTGCTGTATTTGTTCCTTAGATTAATTATCAAAATTTTCCTCCGTGCAATAGATAAGGATAACTATATGGCTCAGAACAGAGTTAATGATGGGCTATGATGACTGGAGATTTCTCTAAGCTAGCTAATAAGAACATTCACCAGTATTTTGACTAGTTCAGATCTCTGCCTGTGCTTCTCACTCATCCTCCTACCCTGTTGAGAAGTTTCAAGAAAAATGGCAGTTAAAGACATATATGAATAAAGATTTTTTTTTCCTATCTTGAAATATGTATTTCCATGCATTATAGATACAAACCAGAATTAATCTAAAATAACTGCAGGTGTAAAAAGAAAAAAAAATATTTTTAATGAATAATAATGTTTTTGATACAGTTTTTCTTATAGGTAAATTTTTCTGAGCTCCTACACTTGAAATTGTTGTTGGGTCACATACTGGAAAATTATATTTCTTTACATTTATTTAAAAAGCAGCCATTAAATGTGTGTAGCATATTTTGCTTAAACATCTACTCACGTAAGTACTTTCCCATAAAGCACATCGCATTGTATTCTTTCCTATTTTTTTTTGGCAGCAAATATGTTGTCTTCTACTCTTGAAAGGTTTGTGTCTCCAGTCATTCATTGCTTGTTATCATTTCTACATGTACTTTGTGTTAGAGTAGCCAACCTTTCCATCAGCCAGCACAGGAATAATAATCATTTCAAGTTCAGCATTACAAAAGAGTTGAAGAAGTCTGTCAGGGGAATTTCATTCTTCCCTATGTTGTCTATCATGCCCTCTTTTTCATTAAGCAAGAATAATGTTGTCTTTTTTTTTTTTTTTCAATATAGATTATATTCACAGAGTTTAATTTAAAACAAATAATCAATAGTCACCTCATCCCTCAATAATTGTTAAAACAAGTTAAAACTAGCAAGGGGCAAGTGTGTTCAGATAAGACTTTGCATTGTTAGGTCAATACAGATCTCATGACTTTTATAGTAATGGGATAAGTCATATTTACTAGGCTGTAACCAAAAGAAGCTGAAGCTGGGAATTTGGACTTTGGAATCAATTCCCAGCATCTCTTCTTTAAGGTAAAGCTATACAGTTTTAAAAAAGATGACAACACGTGAGCTCTGAACTTCAATCTTCTACACTGCTGAAGTGTCATCTGGCTTAGGTTATATCTTGGCTCCAAGTACCCGTGGAGAAAGTAACCTATCAGAAAGGAACCTAGCTGCAAGGGATTTGAGTACAAGTCAATAATGGCCACCTGCTTCTGGGGCCCAGGAGATATCCATAGTATACCTTTGTTCATCAGTAAAGGCAAAGTAGTGTGTACTGTTTTCCTAAACCTTAAATCACCTGCATGCTCTGTTGCTCTGTGAACATGCTGTAATTAGCAAGAAAGTTTTTGTTATGTGGTGTAAGAATTGCTTTCATTTGGTTCTTATGGTAGGATATTATTTTGAAATATCTTTTGATATTTTACAATATGTGTTGTTTACAAGTTGGCCAAACATCCTTACTTCAGCAAATGCTGAAGAGTAATAAAAAAATCAGCAAAGTGAGAAATTGGAAATTGCAAACCAAAGTGCACTAAAAGTACATGACCATTATCTTTTTAATTTGAATCAGCAATGCATTTTTGAAACAGTTCTTCCACTTGCACACTTACTAAGCTTTGATTTGCGTCATGGAAAGTCTTAGAACTTACAGTCTGGTTCCTTTATATTGAATGTGTACTGGTAACAGACATTCAGCTACAGAAAAGCTGAAAGTAAATATATTTGAATCTTGACATAAGGCTTGAACTAAAGTGATTTTTTTTAAGCCTTTTTTTTTTTTGTAGAATTATTCTCCATTTAAGAATGGTCTCCTATCTCTTTTCCTGAATAGATTAATAGTTATTTAATTGTTCCTTCACTGAACTATGTAATTGGCTCTAGAAAGGTGAAAATGTGATATTCTATTCTACTTTGCACTGCTTATTATTCTATTCAACTTTTCCACTCCTTAAACACCGCCTGCTTAAGAAAATAGATATCTATTGCCCTGACCTATGTTATGTGCGGAATTGTCACACTGAAATAACTTACTGCCTTACTGGTGGTGGTTCTAATACATTATTAGACAATTTATCTAATTTCCAGACAATAATGACATTGTGTGTGTGTGGTTTGTTTAAAAGTACCTGCTAGTATTTTATCTCGTGGTCTTCTAGAAAACATGCACACCCTGCAAATTCAGAAAAAAAAAAGCTAAGATACGAAGAACATAGCTTAATTAAACTGCAGCTTAATTATCTGATCTCCTGTGGGAAATACCCAGCAAAGGTTCATATAGTCCAGTTCACCATTCATTCTTTATTTGTCTCCGCCTATGTGGGAAAGACAACGGCTTTCTTGTTTTACCAGATGTAGAATGCCCCAACTTTTTAAAAAAATAATACCTTCCTCTGTGGATTCTCAAGGAATTAAGCCTCTCTAAATAAAAGACAGCAGAACTTGACATCTGCCAAATAAGGGCACAGACAATTAATTGGTTATCCTTCCTTCTTAACCACAGCTGGTACTTTGACAGCTCTCCTCTCATATCAACCAAAAATCTGTCTGCTCCTTTGTTAAAATCCATCTGTTCTCTACTATCAGTCCGAAATACCCAGTGCAACACTTTTTGATAGGTAATCTTCCAGCCTTCTCATTTGTATTCAAATATTGCTACTTGCTCTTTCACATGTCTGCCTTTGTTCTCGACAGAATCCTACAGGTTCTACCTATGCCCTTCATATATGCCATCCAAGTAAATGTCCCATGTATGGGCTAAAATCTATTTCCTGATAAATAAACAGTTTAAAAGATCAATTCCCTCCAAAATCCTGAAATTCTAATCAATATACTACTTATTCTAGAAGTTGCCTCGTGCTTGACTGTGAAAGAAGCATAAACAGTGCCAAAACCAGATTGTTCCCACCAGCACTGATCTTTGGGCACTGGAGAGCTTGGATCTTGTTGGCCAGAGAAAACTATTACTTGGCTTTCACAGTGCATGCTACTATAAGCTGAAAAGTCTCTAATATTACTGTCCTCAGTGGTTCAGCAATTCGACTATGTGATGCCAGCACCGAGGGTCCAGAAGCTGAGGAGAGATCACAGATAAGTGCAAATAAACTTAAACTGCGGTGCAATAGCACCCCTGTAGCTCCAGCCAGCAAGTCGGCTTTGTTGGGGGCCCAGCTGAAGTGTCTCTATACCAATGCACGCAGCATGGGGAATAAACAGGAAGAGCTGGAGATGCTTGCACACGAGCAGGGCTACGACCTCATTGGCATCACGGAGACGTGGTGGGATGACACATACGACTGGAGCATCAACATGGAGGGCTTTTTAGAAAAGACAGGAAGGAGAGACGAGGAGGGGGTGTCGCTCTCTACGTCAGCAACTGGCTGGAGTGTGTGGAGCTCCGCCTGGGGATGGAGGAGGAGCTGACAGAGAGCTTATGGGTCAAGATTAGAGGATGGGGACGGACAGGGGACGTTACGGTAGGGGTCTGTTACAGGCCGCCTGGCCAGGAGGACAGAGCAGATGAAGCGCTCTATAGGCAGATAGGAGCAGCGTCACGGTCACAGGCCCTGGTCCTCATGGGGGACTTCAACCACCCTGACATCTGTTGGAGAGACAACATGGCAGGGCACAGGCAGTCCAGGAGGTTCCTGGAATGCATGGATGACAACTTCCTCCTGCAGGCGATAGAGGAGCCGACAAGGAGGGGTGCCATGCTCGACCTTGTGCTCACCAACAGGGAGGGGCTGGTGGGGGATGTGAAACTAAAGGACAGCCTTGGCTGCAGCGACCATGACATGGTGGAGTTCAAGATCCACTGGGCAGCAAAGAAACTACATGGCAAGCTCTCTGCCCTAGACTTCAGGAAGGTAGACTTCGGCCTCTTCAGGGACCTGATGGGCCAAGTGCCACGGGAGGCGGCCCTGGAGGGAAGAGGGGCCCAGGAAAGTTGGTCCATATTTAAGGAGCACCTCCTCCAAGCTCAGCAGAGGTGCATCCCGATGAAAAACAAGTCGGGCAAAAAGGCCAGGAGGCCTGCGTGGATGAGCAAGGAGCTCCTGGACCAACTGAAAGTGAAAAAGGAAGCCTATAGAGGGTGTCAGTGGGGACAGGTAGCCTGGGAGGACTACAAAGAGGCTGCGCGAGTGGCCAGGGATAAGGTAAGGAAGGCCAAAGCCCTGGCAGAACTGAATCTGGCCAGGGATATAAAATGTAACAGGAAGAGCTTTTATAGGTACGTAGGGGACAAAAGAAAGTCCAGGGAAAATGTAGGCCCCATCCAGAAGGGAACTGGTGTCCTGGTTACCCAGGACATGGAGAAGGCTGAGGTTCTCAATGACTTTTTTGTCTCAGTCTTCACCGACAAGAGTTCCTGTCCCACCACCCAAGCTGTAGAAGGTGCAAGCAGGGACTGCGAGAATGAAGAACTGCCCATTGTACTCGAAGAGCAGGTTCGGGATCATCTAAGGAACCTGAAGGTGCACAAGTACATGAGACCTGATGAGATCCATCCATGGGTCCTGAGGGAACTGGCGGATGAAGTTGCCAAGCCACTGGCTATCGTATTTGAGAAGTCGTGGCGGTCTGGTGAGGTCCCTGATGACTGGAAGAGGGGGAACATAACCCCCATTTTTAAAAAGGGGAATAAGGAAGACCTGTGTAACTACAGGCCGGTCAGCCTCACCTCTGTGCCTGGCAAGGTCATGGAGCAGATTCTCCTGGAAACCATGCTAAGGCACATGGAGAGCAAGGAGGTGGTTGGTGACAGCCAACATGGCTTCACCAAGGGCAGATCGTGCCTGACCAATTTGGTGGCCTTCTATGACGGGGTGACGGCATTGGTGGACAGGGGACGAGCAACTGACATCATCTACCAGGACTTGTGCACAGCTTTTGACACTGTCCCGCACGACATCCTTCTCTCTAAACTAGAGAGACATGGGTTTGATGGATGGACCACTCGGTGGATAAGGAGTTGGCTGGATGGCCGCACTCAGAGAGTGGTGGTCAACGGCTCAATGTCCATGTGGAGACCGGTCACGAGTGGCGTCCCTCAGGGGTCCGTGCTGGGCCCGGCCCTGTTCAACATCTTTGTCGGCGACATGAACAGTGGGATAGAGTGCACCCTCAGCAAGTTCGCCGATGACACCAAGTTGTGTGGTGCCATTGACACGCTGGAAGGGAGGGATGCCATCCAGAGGGACCTTGACAGGCTGGAGAGGTGGGCCCGTGCCAACCTCATGAAGTTCAACCAGGCCAAGTGCAAGGTCCTGCACCTGGGTCATGGCAATCCCAGGCACAAATACAGGCTGGGCGGGGAATGGATTGAGAGCAGCCCTGAGGAGAAGGACTTGGGAGTGCTGGTGGATGAGAAGCTTAACATGAGCAGGCAATGCACCCTTGCGGCCCAGAAGGCCAACCACATCCTGGGCTGCATCGAGAGAAGCGTGGCCAGCAGGTCGAGGGAGGTGATTCTCCCCCTCTGCTCTGCCCTGGTGAGACCCCACCTGGAGTACTGTGTCCAGTTCTGGAGCCCCCAGCACAAGAAGGACATGGACCAGTTGGAGAAGGTCCAGAGGAGGGCCACAAAGATGATAAAAGGGCTGGAGCACCTCTCTTATGAGGACAGGCTGAGAGAGTTGGGGCTGTTCAGCCTGGAGAAGAGAAGGCTCCGGGGAGACCTGATACCGGTCTTCCAGTACCTCAAGGGGGCCTACAAGAAAGATGGGGAAAGGCTGTTTAGTAGGGCCTGTTGCGATAGGACGAGAGGTAATGGTTTTAAAATAGAGCGGGGTAGATTTAGATTAGAAATTAGGAAAAATTTTTTTATGATACGAGTTATAGAACACTGGAACAGGTTGCCCAGAAAGGTGGTGGAGGCCCCATCTCTGGAAACGTTCAAAGCCAGGCTGGATGAGGCTCTGAGCAACCTGACCTAGTCAGGGATGTCCCTGCTCCTTGCAGGGGGGTTGGACTAGATGACCTTTGAAGGTCCCTTCCAACCCTAACCATTCTATGATTCTATGATTCTATGCTGCTTTGGATGCTCACATTATCTCAGAATGTCCAACATTGCTGAGAAGCAGATGGAACTTGTTTGTCATCTATCCTTTCAGACATAAGCTCATGTAAGTCTTTGGTTTTTTTTCTGGTTTTCTACATTGTTTCTGTGTCCATATGATATATTTTATAATAACAATCAACACGGAGACTGGACAAAAGATGATGAGGATAAAATGTTATATTATAAAGGGCTAAGCTAGAAAAGAAAAAGGCAGGGAAAAGGAATTTAGATTAGCAGGACCAGTTGAACAAATAAAGCTATTGGGCAAAAAAACATTTACCACACGATTTTAGTAGATTTCAATCTGGTCAGGGTGTGTTCTGTGCTAGTTTAATTACATGGATTTATTCTTAGATGTGACAATCCTTGCAGTTTTTTAGTTAGGTGGTTCCTAGAAATTGAAAATCTGATCAGAGGGATGGAACACCTCTCCTCTGAAAAAAGGATGAGAGAGTTGGAGTTGTTTAGCTTGGAGAAGGGGAAGCCTTGGGGAGACCTTATTACTGCCTTTCAGTACCTAAAGGGGGCTTATAACAAAGATGCGGAGAAACTTTTTAGTAGAGCCTGTAGTGATAGGACAAGAGGTAATAGTTTTATACTAAAAGAGAGTAGATTCAGACAAGATATAACAAAGAATTTTTTTTACAGTGAGAGTGGTGAAACACTGGAACAGGTTGCCCAGGGATGTGATAGATGTCCCATCCCTGGAAACATTCAAGGTCAGGTTGGACAGGGCTCTGAGCAACCTGATCTAGTCGAATATGTCCCCTCTTATAACAGGAGAGTTGGACTAGATGGTCTTTAAAAGTCCCTTCCAATCCAAACTATTCTATTATTTTATAAGAAAAAATGAGAAATAGTGAAGATTCTCAATTCATTCTAAAAGTACTTCTTCCTGTAAAAAATCAAAAATGACCACTGAAAAAAAACCAAAATGGCCTGTGCAAATATTAGAGTTCATCCATAATTAATTGCCTATACCATAACTAACCACCAACATTTTATCTGCGTGGAAGGATTGCAAATGAGGAGGAAAAAGGGTTTTTAAATATAGTTCTTTCTTTAAGTTTTTTTTTCCTGACTGTGAAAGTTACAAAATGATATGCTCTAAAAACTTATTCACTATGGAAATTATAAAACAGATATGTAGGCCAGCTTGTGATCTCCTTGCTCAAATTGTTCACAATGCAAGCAGTCTTACTTACTGAAAGATTCCATTCAGTCAAATATAAAAGTCTTTTTGAATAAGTATGTGAAGTTAAGTCCTTTATTGCACAGCAGATTAGATGATGTTAGTTCAGATTTATTTTTTTTTTACATTAAGTGTTTATTTGTTAATAGCATTATTTGCCATCTTAATCACATGATATTCAGTTGCTTGTTTTTTAAGAACATTATTAGGTATTTTTTCAGTTTCTATTGGAGAGAAAGTTTGGAAAAAAAATAAAGACTGACTTTGCAGATAGAGATACAGGGTGTATTTGTTATTCAGTAGTCAAAGTCAATGCTTTCCTCACCATTCATTTGATTCCATCTCCGATGCTGTTATCCTCCAGTTCAATCCTTATTGACCCACAGTAATTTATTTGAAAAGGAAATATTTCTTCTATGTATGCAGTAGACTGTCTATGCAGATCAAAGTTTTTGATATCAAATATTTTATTTACACTGGCTGATAATTTTCTGTAAATGCCTTTGGTCTAATATTGAAAACACAGAGCAAGGTGTCTTACTATCAGTGAACTGATAAACTTGGAAGAGAAACAGAGAATGTGATCTGAGGGAACACTGGAGGTGAAAGCCTTTCGTAGATGACAATACTTAATCTGTCACCATGAGCTGATTTCTGTTGAGGAGAGTGACATAATATCTATTTTGGTTATGACTCATGGGTTATTTAGCCATATCTAATGCTCATGAGGCTGCAGATGAGTCCAGCAGTATGAACTTAAAAGTATTTATACTCAGATGTAAGTCATGCTTACATCAGTTTTCTAGTTTGACCTCTGATTGTGAGGTGTAAATGTTAGAACCTAACAGGTATTGTTTATGAGGAAAGAGGAATTGAAGCTAGACCAGTAGTTAATAGATTGAAGATTGAGTGTTGGTTTATTAAGTATTATTAGAACTATGACATATTTAGAGTGATCTTTTTTTTTCTGCTTTCTGAATTATTTTGGTAATATTTGGTATACATGCTATTTGGTTTTAATGGGCTGCAGGAATACAGATTTTTCTTTTCCATTGATTGCATTTTACAACAATATCCTCAATTATTCCAGTAAATAAGAGAGATCATATTTATGACATTTCTTCTGTCTAATACATAAGCTCTTTTTAAACTCCAACATTTGTTCTGCTCTGTGCCTTCAACATTATTCCAGAACTTATAATAGTTACTTTTATTCATGTTACATCTCTGTTTAGCTGATATTTTTTCTATAACTGATGTCAAGTTACTAATCTGCAGTTCAAGGATTTCCTTGGAGTTCTGTAAAATCATTTGCCATTGGCTATGAAAGTTCATTGACTAATTTCTTTAGCGCACACTGATGGATTTGATCTGGCCCTGCTGATTCAAAACATTAATTTGGTCCAGGTATTTTTCTCATTTGCTATTTAACAGTGTAGATATCTGTTCTCTTATGTTGTTCATCTACTCCCAGCATAATTAATCATTTCACACAAGAGTCCTTTTGAGTGAACTGAAGCAGAGCAAGTACTTAGAAATTCTACTTTTTTCCCCTCCAGTGTATTTCCTTTCTGATAATTAGAGCCCTTACCTTTCTTTTTATCTTCCCTTTTTCTCTGAAGTATCTAAATAATTGGTTTTGTTTCCTTATCTATCACCAAAAATATATTGCTACTGAAGTTTGCTTATGCACATTATTTTTTTAAAACTTCTTATACTGACTTTGCTTACTCTTGTAATAAAATGTTACAGTTGCAACAAATTCCCATCTCTGCATTTTGTAGAACTTCTACCTTAAGAGCAGAGTCGTTTCTAGTTTTAAATTTGTTTAATTTGTGGAACTTCCTCTTAACGTGAACCAAGTGGCATATAGAAAAATTTCAGGCCTTATAGAACAAAATATTAAAGGTCCTTAAGCCACTTTCTACTAATGGCTAAGTACCAGTTCAGGGATGTTCATGAAGTCGTGGAAAAAAAAAAGGCAGTGGACTGAATATAATGTAGGTACTGGCTTTGCTGTGTATTCAGGACAATTATGATAGAAACCCTAACTAGAAAGAGATGGAGGCTTCACTATCAATGGACTATTCAGTCTGCTGCCAACCAGATAGTTTTAGGAAAGGCTTACCTTTACTCCTGATTTTCTCTACCTCCTCTCCCACAGCAGTGCAGGGGGACAGGGAATGTGAGTTGTGGTCAGTTCATCACATTCTGTTTCTGCTGCTCCTTTCTCCTCATGGGGAGGACTCCTCATATTCTTCTACCCCTCCAATGTGGGATTCCTCCTAAGGGAAAATAGTAATCCTCCGCAAACTTCTCTAGTGTCAACAGTTCTTCAGGAACTGTTCCAGTGTTGAGTCCTTTCCACAGAGCGCTGTCCTTGAAGAACAGACTGCTGCAGTATGGGTCCCTCATGGGGTCCCAAGTCCTGCCAGAAAACCTGCACCAGCATGGGCTCCTCTCTCCATGGGTCCACAGGTCCTTCCAGGAGCCTGCTCCAGCACAAGCTTCCCATGGAGCCACAGCCTCCTTCAGGTGCATCCACCTTGCTGGTGTGGGATTCTCCATGGACTACAAGTGGATGTCTGCTCTAGTTAACCTCCATGGGCTGCAGAAGGACAGTCTGCCTCACCATAGTCTTCACCACAGGCTACAGGGGAATCTCCGCTCTGACTCCTGGAGTACATCCTCTGCCTTCTTCTTCACTAACCTTGGCATCTCCATAGTTTTTTTCATTTACATATTCTCATTCCTCTCTCTCTCTCTGGCTGAGGTTGCTGTGGCACAAGGTTTTTATTTCCTGCTTAAATATGTTATCACAAAAACTTGCCATGCAAACCCAGTACACTGACACAACATGATGGAAAACAATAGACTTAGCAAAAACTTGAATGTCACTAGCAGGACTGCGTATACCGGTGCACCTCTGTAGACTATTGGATCTTAAGAAAGAACTTCATGTTCTTTGGAATGGAACCTGAAGTTATACAAACAGAAAAAAACTCTGATATTTTAAAATTTTATTACCAAATGGTAGCACCAGACTTTTCTGAGGAACAGAATATAGAAACACCTTGTTGAAGTGAGTGTGAGCTTTCAAAAAAAAATATGTCTATTGTGGTTCAGAATACAAATTTAGGTGACTGACTTTGGAAAATTAGGTCCACAGGGACAAATTAGGATTTCTGTGTCAATGTATTGTAACTGAGGATATGTATGTTTCTCTTTGCATATAAATTACTGTTAAGGCATTAAGGACGACTGTGATGAGAGTGTTTAGAAGACTGATGTATCAGGCCAGTTTTAAATTTCAAAACAAAACTTTACTAAATTCACTCATTAACATCACACCGTTGTATAGCTGTATAGTAAGCACTAATGGCTCTGCTTCGTAGTGATTCTTACTTCCAGAGGTCAAGGTGATCAAGCTTGAAAACTCTTTGACACAAGAAGTTGGAATTGAAACAAGCTTGTCGTCTTGCTCTATTTTTTTTTATATGCTTGGTGTATTTATGCTCTTGTCCCTCTCACAAAAGGAAGGATGCTTCTCTGCTCCTGATACTACTTTCCTTGTTTTCTGTTTTGCCACTCATATTCTGCCTGTTTACATTTCCTTGCACTTATCTTGCCTTCTGTCTGGCAAATTACTATTTTTCTCCCATTTGGATGCCTTCTATGTGTAGCTGCTCATGCCTTTTCACATCTCACATACTCATATAAAATATGTTTAGATTGTGTTTGCCTATGCCGTTTACAGTACTGCAAAATACTTATGTACTATTAGTTAAACTATTTCAGTAAACTTACATTTGAGTACAAGGCCAATTGCTGCTCATTATATTTTGTTTAGTTAATTTATAATTTTGTAGGTGTTTTAGCCTTTAATTTGACTGAAATAATTTATTTGGTGGTATTTTTCACATTGACTATCTCTTTTTTTTTTTCTTTATTTTACTCATAAACCACAAAGGTGTATTTATTTTCTGCTGCAGTGGGATTGTGTGTGTGTTAACTAGTTAGCTTTGTTTCACTCATTTATGCCTGTACAGTGGCCACCATTATAAAGATCGGCCCCATTTAACGTCTTTGTCAGTGACATGGACAGTGGGATAGAGTGCACCCTCAGGAAGTTCACCAACGACACCAAGCTGTGGTTCAAATATTCTAGTCTCTATATGAGACCTGGAAGGATAGGAAACCTAGCTGGTTTTTGGAAGCTATTTCAGTTAGACTAACTAAAGAGACAACCTTTCTTTCCAACTCTGCCTTGCTACTATTATACATTTACCATTCAAAGATAAAACATTTTGTTAGCAGTATTTTCAATTAGGAAGCTTCCATTCCATCCCTTCTCCCTTTTTCCTTGCCTTCTTCTGCCACTGCACAACAGGTATATTTACCTTAGAGTAACAGAGTGAATTATAAAAGCTATCTAGAGCTGCAAGACTGAAAAAAAGAAAGGAGAAACTCTATGCAGCTGAAGCTCTTCTTCCAGTGAAGCAGAAAAATGTCAAAGCAAGTATCAGTGTTTAAAAAGGGTGTAATAGGATAAGCTAACATTAAAGTGTCTGTTGACACTTATGCAGAAACTAAACTAAGGACAATTCATGTTGTTTTAAGAAACTGGTTTTTTTTTCTGTAGATGTTAACTTTCCTCTCCTTTCTTCATCTTTAGTGACAAAACAGCTTTATGAAGAGTGTTAGTTTGATCAAGTATAGCTATATGTATTTTCTTCTCCATGTTTTTGGAACACTAGAGAGTTCTTTTTGTGTCTTGTGTTTACTGTAGTCTAGCGTAATTTTTTTATGTAGTTTCATTCAGTGTGATGCTATGATGAATTGCAAAGAAGATGAACACACAGCTGTCCTGGTTTCAGCTGGGATGGAGATAATTTTCTTCTCAGTAGCTGCTGTATTTTGGATTTAGTATGGTATTTGGTATGTGATGAATGTTAATAAATACATTGATGTTATTAGTTGTTACTGAGGAAACCATGGACTTGTTTTTTTGGCTTCCCAGGTTTCACTAACGTGTAGATGAAAGAAGCTGGAAGGAGTATAGTCGGTACAGTTGACTCAAACTGACTAAAGAGAGTATTCCATGCTACAAAGGTCATGCTCAGTGTATAAGCGGGGGTTGGCTAGAGGGCAGCTCTCTCTTTCTTGCTCCTTTGCTTGCTACTCCATTTCCTTTCCGTGATCGCTGCGCAAGAGCACCGATTGGTGAGAGAAATTATGCATAATTTGTTTTGTGGATTTTAGTGTCCCTATATTCTATTATTATTATAATCTTCTTTTTCTATTCTGGTAAAATGTCTTCATCTCAATCCACAAGCTTTCCTTTCTTCTTGGTGCTCTTCCTCATTGTGCTGGGGAGGATGAGCAAGCAGCTGCTTGTTGACTAGGTGTTAACCATGACAATAACTTTTTAAAAAGCTAGTAGCCTCGATAGGTGTTTCAGAATAGTCTACTCTTCATGTACACATGCGCTTACACCTTGTACCTTGGAGAGTGATAAGGAGTGAATTCTGTTACACTGTGAAAATAATGGCTGCTTGCCTGTGAAGACTTGACAGTGGCAAGTGATCTGCACTATGTAGGAAATTCTGCTGTAAATCCATGCTACCATCAAGCATATACACAGTTTAAAAAAAAAATGCAGTGATACTTTAGAGAAAAATAGCCATTCTTAGACTCTGGCTGCTTACAAGACAGATCATTTCATTAACCTTGTTTAGTCATACTCTCCCTGAGCAACGCTAGCCAACCATGGAAAGAGTCTACTGACAACAAAACTTCAGCATGATGACAAAAGAGCTTCACCTTGTGGTATATTGAGAATGGATGAAATGAAAAAACGTACAGATCAGTTCGACAGTTACCACACCTTTATCATAGATTGCTTCTATTGCAAACTTAGTGGGAATTCATGACACTAATGACTTTTAATCAGCAGTTGATCTACTTCAGCTCTGTCATTTTTTTTTTTATCCTCAGTATTTCATCTCTTGAACAAGCTTCTTAAATATTAATTCTAAATTACAATGTAAGCTCTTTGAGACAGCTGCCATAATTTGTTTTGTTTTTGTTAACTCTGTTAATTGTCTACAGCAACAATGTCCTAATTTTTTTTAGGAAACTCTATAATCATAGAGTAAGTAATTACTAAAAAAAAATCACTATTCTTAGTCAGTATCACATTATAGCATTTAGGATATACCTTTATTTTCTAAATAATGCTACGGTGACATTGTGGTGTCTTTCTAGTTGTGATGATTTTTTTTTTTTTTTTTTTTGCTTCAGAGACCAGCTTCAAGCAGGTAAAACTGCACTGAGGAAGGAAACTGAAGTGAAGAAAAGTGACCAGAAGAGTTTTTTTTGGAGCCAGCAGCAGTGCTGTGCCTGGGCTAGCAGCTGGCAGCTTGTGGGAGGGCTCCTGACTCACCAGGGGCAGAGCTGACACTGCCTGCTCTTTATCTCTGGTAATTGACCTTGACCCATTTGCTGTGTGGATAAAGAGAGACTAGTTCCTGCCCACACAACGCAACACAGAAGGTGTGGAAAGCCTTTCTGAGCACCTAGGGTGGAGGTAGTCAGTATCTGAGGGCTGCCTGCACTGCCCATTCAATTAGGTGGCAGTGGGAGTGGAGGCTGTGTCTTGTATCAGCACGGGCGAGTGCTCTTGTCTTTTCTCAGGTAACTTGCTTTCCGGTTGACAGGCCCCGACACCAACACTTCAAACATGGTTCTCACCAGGAAACGGGCTTCCCACGTGAAGACTGTGGCAACCCAGACAGAGGGTCTGCTCCATAATGTGGCAGTTCAGGTTTCTGGCTGCTGGGAGTGCCTCAGACTGCTGCTGCCAGGGGAGGATGGGAAGGATGTGACTTGCGTGCGGTGTGAGCAGCTAGACGAGCTGCTCAGCCTTGTGGTGGAGCTTAGGGAGGAGGTAGATAGACTGCGGACCATCAGAGAATGCGAGCGGGAGATTGACTGGTGGAGTGACTCTCTGCGAGAAAGGTGCAGAGATTGCGCTTCCCAGACTGAGGGAGTATTGGGAGTAATGGCCCCTCTCTCTCACCATAGTCAAGCAGGGAGAGACAGCTCAAGAGGAGAGGAGGAATGGCAGCAGGTCTCAGTCCAGCGTTGCAGGCAACCCCCATCCCGACCTACCTCGGTTCCCCTGATCCCTCTCTGTAACAGGTATGAAGCCCTGAAACCAGAGGGAGAGGTGAGTGATGATGACATGGGAGCGCTGCCGCCGAGCTTGCCCAAGGTGAGGCGGACGGCTCCACGTTTGAAGACTGCCTCCTCCAAGAAAGAAAGGAGGGTGATAGTTGTGGGCGACTCTCTTCTGAGAGGAACAGAGGGTCCAATATGTTGGCCTGACCCTACCCATAGGGAGGTGTGCTGCCTTCCTGCGGCCCGGGTCAGGGATATTTCTAGAAAACTCTGCAGCCTTATCCGCCCCTCTGATTATTACCCTTTATTGATAGTTCAGGCTGGCAGCGATGGGATTGCTGATAGAAGCCTGAGGATTATAAAACATGATTTTAGGAGGCTGGTGAAGTTAGTTGATGGAGCGGGCATACAAGTAGTGTTTGCCAGTATTCCTTTGGCAGCAGGGACAAACACTGAGATAAGCAGAAAAAGCCATCTTATAAATGCATGGCCAAGAGGCTGGTGCAAACGCAAAAATTTTGGATTCTTTGATCACAGGGCGGTCTACTCGGCACCTGGCCTAAGGTCGGCTGATGGGAATTGCCTGTCTCCAAAAGGGAAATGGATACTTGCCCAGGAGCTGGCGGGACTTATAGAGAGAGCTTTAAACTAGATAGGAAGGGGATAAAGCCAGGCCTGCTAGAGATCGGCCTGGGGAAGTGGTATTGGGATTAGGAGAGAGGCGAGGGGCTCAGCTGAGGTGCGTCTACACTAATGCATGCAGCATGGGGAACAAGCAAGAAGAGTTGGAAGCCATAGTGTGGCAGGCAAACTATGACCTAGTTGCCATAACAGAAACATGGTGGGATTGCTCTCATGACTGGAGCGCTGCAATGGATGGCTACAAACTCTTCAGGAGGGACAGGCAAGGAAGGAGGGGTGGTGGTGTGGCTCTCTACGTTAGGGAATCCTTTTCTGCTACTGAGATTGTGACTGGGGATGATAACATTGAATCCCTGTGGGTAAAGATCAGAGGAAGGGCTGACAAGGCAGACATCCTGGTGGGCGTCTGTTATAGACCGCCGAACCAGGATGAAGAGACAGATGAGGTATTCTACAAGCAGCTGGCACGAGCTGCACGGTCGTCAGCCCTTGTCCTCATGGGGGACTTCAACTTCCCTGACATATGCTGGGAGTACAGCACAGCACAGAAGAAGCAGTCTAGGAGGTTTTTGGAGTGCATAGAGGATGCCTTCCTAATGCAGTTGGTCAGAGAGCCCACGAGAGGAACTGCCCCGCTAGGCCTGCTGTTCGCAAACAGGGAAGGTCTGGTGGGAGATGTGGAGGTTGCCTTGGACAGAGTGACCATGAAATGATAAATTTCTCAATTCATGGTGGAGCTTGGAGGGGGAATAGTAAAACTGCTACCTTGGACTTCCGGAGGGCGGACTTTGAATTGTTCAAGAGACTAGTAGGGGGAGTCCCCTGGCATTCAGTCTTAGCGAACAAAGGGGTCCAAGAGAGCTGGTTGCTCTTCAAGAAGGGAGTCTTAAGGGTGCAGGAGCAGGCGGTCCACCTGAGCCGCAAAATGAGCCGGCGGGGAAGAAGACCGGCGTGGATGAATAGGGAGCTATTCTTGAGGCTCCGGGAGAAAAAGAGAATCTACCGCCTGTGGAAGGAGGGACGGGCAACTGAGAATGAATACAAGGAAGTCGTTAGGATGTGTAGAGGTGAAATCAGAAAGGCAAAAGCCCAGCTTGAATTTAACCTGGCCACTGGGGTGAAAAGGAATAAGAAACTCTTTTATAAATACATTAACAGTAAGAGGAGGACAAAGGAGAATATCCACTCTTTGCTGGATGAGGCTGGGAATGTGACCACTGAGGATAAGGAAAAGGCGGAGGTTCTGAATGCCTTCTTTATGTCTGTCTTTAAAGGTCAGACCAGTTATCCTCAGGGTACTCCTCTCTCTGACCTGGTAGTCTCGGCTGGGGAGCACGCTAACCCCCCTGTGATTCTGGAAGAAACGGTCAGAGACTTACTACTCCAACTGGACTGCCACAAGTCCATGGGGCCGGATGAGATCCACCCAAGAGTGCTGAGGGAACTGGCGGAGGTGATAGCCGAGCCGCTTTCCATCATCTGTCAGCGCTCCTTGTTGACTGGTGAGGTCCCGGAAGACTGGAGGATTGCCAACGTGACTCCCATTTACAAGAAAGGTTGTAAGGAGGATCTGGCGAACTACAGGCCTGTTAGCCTGACCTCGGTTACAGGGAAGGTTATGGAACAGATAGTCTTGAGGGAGATCATGAGGCATGTGCGGGATGGCCGGGGGATCAGGCCTAGCCAGCATGGGTTCATGAAGGGCAGGTCCTGTTTGACCAAGCTGATCTCCTTTTATGATCAAGTGACCCATCTGCTGGATGAGGGAAAGGCTGTTGATGTGGTCTACCTAGACTTCAGCAAAGCCTTTGACACTGTCTCCCACGGTATTCTCCTGCAGAAGCTGGCAGCCCATGGCTTGGATGGGTACACTCTTGGCTGGGTAAGGAGCTGGCTGGAGGGCCGGGCTCAGAGAGTGGTGGTGAATGGAGTTAAATCCAGCTGGCTACCGGTCACAAGTGGTGTTCCCCAGGGGTCGGTGCTGGGGCCTGTCCTCTTCAATATCTTTATTGATGACCTGGATGAGGGCATTGAGTGCACCCTCAGTAAGTTTGCAGATGACACCAAATTGGCTAGGAGTGTGGATCTGCCTAGGGGTAGCGAGGCCCTACAGAGGGATTTGGACAGGCTGGAGAGCTGGGCTGAAGCCAGTGGGATGAGGTTCAACAAGACCAAATGCCGAGTCCTGCACTTCGGCCACAACAACCCCAGGCAGCGCTATAGGCTTGGGGCGGAGTGGCTGGAGGACTGTGTGGAGGAAACGGACCTGGGGGTACTGATTGATGCTGGGCTGAGCATGAGCCGACAGTGTGCCCGGGTGGCCAAGAAGGCCAACGGCATCCTGGCTTGCATCAAAAACAGTGTTACTAGCAGGAACAGGGAGGTAATTGTCCCCCTGTACTCGGCACTGGTGAGGCCACACCTCGAGTACTGTGTTCAGTTTTGGGCCCCTCACTGCAAGAAAGACATTGAGGCCCTGGAACGCGTTCAGAGGAGGGCTACGAAGCTGGTGAGGGGTCTGGAGCACAGGCCTTATGAGGAGCGGCTGAGGGAGCTGGGATTGTTCAGTCTGGAGAAGAGGAGGCTCAGGGGAGACCTTATAGCTCTCTATAACTTCCTGAAGGGAGGTTGTAGTGAGCTAGGGGTCGGCCTTTTCTCTCGTGTAGACAGTGATAGAACTAGAGGCAATGGTTTCAAGCTGTGCCAGGGGAGATTCAGGCTGGACATTAGGAAATATTACTTCTTGGAAAGGGTAGTCAGGCACTGGAATGCACTGCCCAGGGAGGTGGTGGAGTCACCAACCATGGGGGTGTTCAAGAAACGTTTGGATGTTGTGTTGAGGGATATGATTTAGCTGAGAAGTATTGGTGATGGTTGGACTGGATGATCTTTTAGGACTTTTCCAATCTTGATAATTCTGTGATTCTATGAGGGTTGTACTTTCAGATATTACTATTTGCATTGAAATTATTACGTATCTCAACTTGCTGTGTATTTCATTTCAGTTTTATATTATACACACCTTTCAACTAAAATAGTTAAATTCCTAAGACGTTTCTGAAGTATGAAGTACACTTTGACACATATTGTTATTTATTCTACTTTTAAAAGATCTCATGCTATTATCCATGAGCAGTTATGGTGAGTTTAAGTACATGAAGACACTACTTCTGGTGTAAATAATGACACATTGTCACAGTAACTCATAAGATTTATGCTATTAAGATTGCATTGTCTTGTAAAATATCTAGCTAATAAATAAAAATTGTCACACAAAACTACAGTTAGTAGGTTCCATATAATTCATCATAAAAACTATTTCTTCCATTTTAAGATGATACACATGAAATGGAGTATCTGTAAAATCAGGAATAGATCAACTCACAGGTCACATAATACTCATGTTCAATATTCTTTCTTAGTATTGGTGAGTTCTGTAGCAACCCTGAGTCCATTTTGTTGTTCATTGATGAGTGCCTAAAGGAAAGCATTAATCTTTGTAGTTAATATGTAACATGGTACAAAAAACCCTAGTCTTTCTGAAGTCAATAGCAATATTCTGTCTTCTCCATCAGTTATTTGTAGTGCCATCTGCTCTTCTTGGCAATTAGGTGTGTTTTATTTTATGAAGGTGAATAAATAATACTAAATTTTTGTAAATATCATAGAATCATAGAATGGTTTGGGTTGGAAGGGACCTTCAAAGGTCGTCTAGTCCAACCCCCCTGCAAGTAGCAGGGACATCTCCAACTAGATCAGATTGCTCAGAGCCTTATCCAACCCGGCCTTGAATGCTTTCAGGGGCCATCAAGTACCATTATGGGCAACCTCTTCCAGTGTTCTACCACCCTCATTGTAATTTTTTTTTCCTAATATCTAATCAAAATCTACCTCCCTCTATTTTAAAACCATTACCCCTAGTCCTGTTGCAACAGGCTCTACTGAACAGTCTCTCCCCGTCTTTCCCGTAGGCCCCCTTGAGGTACTGGAAGACCACTATCAGGTCTCCCCGGAGCCTTCTCTTCTCCAGGCTGAACAGCCCCAGCTCTCTCAGCCTGTCCTCATAAGAGGGGTGCTCCAGCCCTCTGGTCATCTTTGTGGCCCTCCTCTGGACCCTCTCCAACTGGTCCATGTCCTTCTTATGTTGGGGGCTCCAGAACTGGACACAGTACTCCAGGTGGGGTCTCACCAGGGCAGAGTAGAGGGGGAGAATCACTTCCCTTGACCTGCTGGCCACACTCATTTTGATGCAACCCAGGATGTGGTTGGCCTTCTGGACCACAAGGGTTCATTGCTGGCTCATGTTGAGCTTCTCATCTGTGATCACTCCCAAGTCCTTCTCCTCAGGGCTGGTCTTGATCCATTCTCCACCCAACCTGTATTTGTACTTGGGATTGCCATGACCCTTGTGCAGGACCTTGCACTGGGCCTGGTTGAACTTCATGAAGTTTGCACTTGCCCACCTCTCCAGCCTGTCAAGGCCCTTCTGGGTGCCATTCCTTTCCTCCAGTGTGTTGACGGCACCACACAGCTTGTTGTTGGTGAACTTGCTGAAGGTGCACTCTATTCCACTGTCCATGTCGCCGACAAAGATGTTGAACAGGGCCAGGCCCAACATGAACCCCTGAGAGATGCCACTTGTCACTGGTCTTCACTTGGACATCCAGCCATTGACCACCACTCTCTGAGTGTGGCCATCCAGCCAGTTCCCTATCCACTGAGTGGTCCGTCCATCAAATACATGTCTCACCAGTTTAGAGAGAATGCCTTGCACAAGTCCAGGTAGATGATGTCAGTTTCCTGTCCCTTGTCATAGAAGGCCACCAAATTGGTCAGGCATGATCAGCCCTTCGTGAAGCCATGTTGGCTGTCACCAGTCACCTCCTTGCTCTCCATGTGCCTTAGCATGGTTTCCAGGAGAATTTGCTCCATGACTTTGCCAGGCACAAAGTTGAGGCTCACTGGCCTGTAGTTCCCTGGGTAAATATAAAACATTACTATAATTTTAAATCTGTAAATATAAAACATTATTATAATAATTATATGAAGTTGTAGTTCAGCCCTGATCAGGACCAGACTATGCAGTCTCTCTCTCACTCCCCTCACCCTCCAAGAGAATAGGGAGAGGTAATATAAGGGAAAAAAGGCTTGAAGTTTGAGATAAGGAGAGGGAGAAATGCTTAAAGTTACTGTTATGGGAAAAACAAAGTTGGCTTGGGGAAAAAAAGAAGCTGTTCATTTATTACTAAAAACAGCAGGATAATGAGACAGAGAACAAGATGATCTCCTCCGACCCCTCCCTCTTCACAGGCTTAACATTAGCTCTACCATCTTCCCCTGCCACAAGCAGCACCAGGGAAGAGGGAATGAGGGTTCATCACATGTTGTTTCACGCCACTGCTTTGTCGTCAGAGGAACAGCTCCTCACATTCCTCCCCTGCTCCATCGTGGGGTCCCACCCATGGGTACAGTCCTTTGTGAAACTGCTCCGACGTGGGTCATTTCTTCCATGGGGTGCAGTCCTTTAGGAGCAGCTGCCCCAGCGTGCTCTCCACGGACTACAGCTTCCTTCAGGCATCTGCCTGCCCCGGAGTGGAATCCTCCATGGGCTGCAGGTGGATCTCAGTTTATTTCTTCTTTCTCAAATGTTTCAAGCTATTCCTCAAGATTCTTCTGTAGTATACCTCACTGGAAAAAAAATGGATAATGTTTGTCATTAATATTAAACAATGTTTCCTGCCTTAAAATTAGGGATTTAATCTATACTCTTTCTATACTCGGAGGAAGGAGGAATTTCTAGATATTCATTATATCCTAAATTAAATGAGATGAATTCCAGCCCAAATGTCTGTCTCATGAATATCCTTTCAAAGGGGGAGTGGGAGAAAAAAAAAAGTTCTATTTGCCATGATTTTTAAGCACGCTTTCTTAAAAGAGTTTCTAACATCTGAAATTGTTCCCTATTGCTCCTAATATGACACTTTTATATAGCAGTATCTAGAAATTCCCTAACTATAATGCATTATATTTAACTCAAAAAGTAGCACTTTCAAATAATTTTCTTAGAAAGCTGATAAAGTAATTCAACTTTCTCAGACAATAATTTAGTTGAATTCTAGTTTAATCTGTTTTATGTGAGTAATCAATATCAGGTATGGTGTGTATGAGATTTGTCAAAAAATACTTTAAAAAATCTGCAATGTTAGATTAGCTTCTACCATATTCTGATAATACAACAATGACCTCAACATAGGTGTTAACCACCTGAGAAAGTCAGTAGAATTCTAAAACTATTTACGTAGTTTTAACTTGTAGCAACATAGTAGGGAACACTGACTAACAGCATTTTGTTAAATAGAGGAGGAAGAAAAGAAGCAAGCAGAGAAATTTTTTTTTTTTAATCTTTATTAGGAGATAAGTATCAGAGACAGACATTCTCTGATATTTAAATAAAAGTATATTTTTTACTAGAAGTTTATTACATGCATTTCAATGATCTTCATAATTTGGAAAAAAAGTATACTTAAAATACTATGCATGAAAAACTAGTATGAAAAGCTGTCTTGTTAACTGTACAGAATTCAGATTTTTGTTATATTTATTTAACATTATTATTACAATTTATTTCCTCAAAGAAGCTCTAGAGTCTGCATATTATTTTGAAATGTCAGGAGCAACTACCTATGTTATAGGGGAGGACGAAATGGAGATGTTTCTTTTTTTGTGTATGTTCAAAATAGTTAATAAAAATTTTAAAAGAATAAACATCTTCTAAAGGAAAGTTTTCCTGAAAATAGTTTGAGAGAGGAAGCTGGAAGCTAACCGTATAGCTGATATAGCATTCCAGTGACCAAGAAGGTTTCTGGACACTATTTAGTGTTCTAACATCTGAGGTAAAGAGATCATCTAGTTTTGTTGTTTCTATACATTGTGAAAATATTCCTTAGTGATCATATCCATGTATAGTTAATGGATACCATTTTAAAAATCTAAATAAATTAATACTCTGGTACTTATGTGGTGATTATTAATTACCCTAAATATTTTTCTAACCAAGAGTATCACTTGTAATTCTCAGACTCTAATTTTTAATCTTTCAAATTTATTTTTAATGGAGATATTGATCTTTGGGCACAGGGTCAGGCAGAAGATAACTTTTTTTTTTTTTTTTTAAGAAATGCAGAGATAATGTAATCACAACACAAAATGCTGTTTCTGTTAATCTGGGCTCAGAATAAATCTATGTCCTTTCCTCTGGAAGAAAACAAAACAACACAACTCTATATCCTTGAGCTGGGAAACAACACAGTCTATTTTCCATTCTGCACTATGAAGCCTATGTATTACCCAGAATAACTTTTTCTAGCTATATTTTTAAGGGCACAGGAGACATTTATTTTTGTCTTCTCCCTTGGATCTTCTGTTTGGAAAGTAGTCCAGGTAGGTTTTTCATAAATGTAATGAGATTCCCTCTTCAATCTACTTCTAAAATTTTTGAAGGTTATCTCAATCCATGCTAATGGTAGATGGCCTGAGAAAATTTGTGTCAAAATTTAGAAAATTTGTGTCAAAATTTTGAAAAGTTCAATGGCCGCACTATACTATTTAGCCCTTTCTGGCAAATCAACAAAACCAAGTTATATAGCTGGAACTTCCATTTAGAAGAAGGCAAATGTTTTATCTTTGGTTTTAAAAATAAGATGATCTCAGAAGATATGAATCATTTATATACAAATAAAGATATATTCTGTTAGTGAAAAATGTGATTTCTGTTTTTTATACTAAAAAAAAAGTTTTCAAAACCACCCTTACATTTTTGCCCTCACAGTTTTTGGATGACTATCCAAACTCATAAAACTGCCTGCAGTTATGAGTTTTCCTTTCTTCATGTAGCAGCTCCTGGAACTGCTAAATAGAAGTAGCCCAGAAAAGTTTATTTAATGAAACATGACCACAACTTCTCTGACATTTCCAATAATTTACTTCCTAGTCTATGAAGTTATGCTAGCACAGAAGTAACTAGGATAAAACATACTATCTTGTGTGTCACTTAAATATTGGCTTGTATAAAATATCACCTTATTGAAAACATTACCTCATTCATCTCTATATCCAATTAGCATTCTTACAGGAGCAAGGAGCTAAGGCTGATAGGACTGTTTTTAAATTTTCTCTATTTGTTTGATGTCTTTTATTTTAATGGGATCACAGCCTCAGTCATAATTTGGCAGCTGTTTTCTTTCAAGGGATTTTTACTTAAAATGCATTTAAAAAAAAAAATTATAATTTTACCGCTCAATGAACCTTGCAATAACAACATTTTAGCATCTATCTGCCATGGCAGATGGCAAGCTAATGAGGCCTGCTGTAGCTGTATACTGATATGTTCTGTACATAGCACTTCTGTGCTCCAAAGGGAGGTCAAAGAGTAACTTTTATTTATATTCTTTGTTGTGTTTGATCATTGGAAATCATAAGACAGATTATAAGACAAAAAACCAATTTTTGCATTTTTAAATTAGAGTTATTAATGTTTACTGTATGTGATCAACATACAGAGTTAAAAAAAAAAGACAGTCTGTATTTCAGTGTTGTTTAGTTTGCATTTTTTAAACAGAAAGAGTACTATTCCAAGATGGATTTTTTTCCTTCTATTTAAAATTCACCTTAGAATAAAAGCTAAATATGTTTCTGCTACAGATTTCTTCAAGTTATTTTAGTAAAGCTAATATTTTGCTTTGGTTAGCTTTTAGATAATAAAGATAGTTACTTCTTTAATACTCTACATCATTTTTTTGTTTGTTTGTTTCAGGGCCCTAGTGAATATTTCTCCCCACCACCCCTCAAGATCCTGTATTTTTCCTTGAAGAAGATACCAGATAATTTCATTAACAGCTTTGTCAGCAACATGGACAGTGGGATCGAGTGCACCCTCAGCAAGTTTGCTAACAACACCAAGCTGTGTGGTGCAGTCAACACACTGGATGGAAGGGCTGTCATCCACAGGGACCTTGACAGGCTGGAGAGGTGTGCCCATGCAAATGTCATGAAGTTCAACAAGGCCAAGTGCAAGGTCCTGCACGAGGGTCGGGGCAATCTCAAGCACAAACACAGGCTGGGTGGAGAATGGATTCAAAGCAGTCCTGAGGAGAAGGACTTTTGGGTGTTGATTGATGAGAAGCTTAACCTGACCTGACAATGTATGCTTGCAACCCAGAAAGCCAACCACATCCTGAGTTGCATCAAAAGAAGTTTAATCAGCAGGTCCAGGGAGGTGTTTCTCCCCTCTCCCCTCTTCCCTCTAAAGAGACCCACTTGGAGTACTGCATTCAACTTTGGGGTCCTCAACATAAGAAGGACATAGATCTGTTAGAACAAGTCCATGGGAGGGCCATGAAGATGACGAGAGGCTGTAGCACCTCTCCTATGAAGACAGGCTGAGAGAGTTGGGACTGTTCAGCCTGGAGGAGAGAAGGCTCTGGGGAGACCTTATAGCGGCCTTCCAGTACATAAAGGGGGCCTACAAGAAAGATGGAGTGGGACTTTTGACAAGGGTATGTAGTGATAAGACAAGGGGTAATGGCTTTAAACTGAAAAAGGGTAGATTCAGACTAGCTATAAGCAAGAAATTATTTATTGTGAGGGTAGTGCGGCACTGGAACAGGTTTTTCAGAAAAATTGTGGGTGCCCCATCCCTGGAAGTGTTCAAGGTCAGGTTGGATGGGGCTTTGAGCAACCTGGTCTAGTGCAAGGTGTCCCTCCCCATGGCAGGGGAGTTGGAACTAGATAATCTTTAAGGTCCTTTTCAACCCAAACCATTCCATGATTCCATGAAATCTAGTGGAGCCTGATCTACTATGACTTCATGGTTTAGTGACTTCATGTGAAACAAGGTAAAACAATAATGAAAAATTGTGAGTCTGGTAATAAGTGCAATTGACATCACCTCAGTAAGGATGTGTAATATAAATACATGATTTACATTCCTTGACAGATAGAGAAGAGCAGAGGAATTATAAGACAGAGGTACTACCTGATTCTTATAGAAGATTATTTATCCTATCCAACTTAAAGAAATATCTGAATCATTCTTCGGAGTTGTTTTCACGTAACCAATACCCTATCTATAAAATCAGATTCTATTGCTCTCTTTTATATTGATTTTAGTGTTTTGGTTTTTTTTCTCAAAGGCATGTCCCAAACTAGTTGAACTAAGACCAGAGAATCTAGTTCTTCATAAGTAAAATTTTACCTTCAATGTTTCACAAGCTTTTCTAAATCAATTCCATGAGCATATTAATGATTGGAAGCTGTCCCTGGGAATCTCAGTAATCTCATTAAATTAAGGTCAAAGATTGAAATATTGGAAAGTATTTTACAGTATGTAGCCTGAAGTAATATTGGATGTAATCAAGTAAAGATGACAACAACTTTCAATCTAAAACACTGTTCTTCCCTGATTGCCAGTGCTGTGCTGTGTGTTTCTGTGTTAATAACATATTCCTGAGATCATCATATTTTACAAAAAGAAAAGTGTTGAAGTAATAATTTTTAAAATACCAATAATCTGTATCTGACCATCATACACACTTCAACTATCACTTTCCAGCTCTTCTTGCAAATTTCTTTTTTAATCTATTTAAGGGAGAAAGCTATGGACTTGGAGGAATACAGTCATTAACCCGTTAGTATTCTTACAATATACTGAATTGTTTTAATAGTTTTTATTATTATTCAAATTTTAATATAAATTTTCTTCCTGTAAAAAAACTTGAGGTCTAATGCTGTGCCCAATGTGCTCATTTTATATTTATGTAATGTCACTAATTTCATTGCATTTCATTTTGTTTTTACACCAGTATGAAAGGACTTGGAGACTATTGTACTATGATATTAAAGATTAATTTATTTTAGATTTGTTTTCAGATTTAACACAGCTAAAAAGCATCTTTGCATAGCAGTAAGACTTCAAATATCACCTTAGCCTAAAGGCAAAATTTTATAATTATATATACTTTTTGTCTTTTTTTTTTTATAAGCTGTTTTACTTTTCTTTCAGGTGAAGGGCTGTTCTGAAATGTTCTGGTTGAAGTAGCTCATTATTTAAGAAAATTAGCAGTTAAAGGACGGAAAAGAAAGTAATAGACTCTTTGGCTCTGCTCACCCCTTTACTTACAAATAGAAAAATCCAGAAAATATTCTTGTCTCTACCTTTTCCTGTCATCCATTGACTATAGGAAAAGATAAACCAAACAGACTTCTTGCAGATTCAAAATTACTATTACTGTACAGTAGTTGTAGACATGATTTATAAAGATACAAGTGATTGATACCTTCACTGAACAAAATTAAAGGTCTGTGAATCTTGCTTGTGATGTAAGTTCAATCATATAATCTTTTTTGTCAGAAAATGGAAGCACCAAAATCTTCCAGGAATCTGAAATACTTTTAATGGCACTGTGCCTGAGTGTGTGTTTATAGATCTTAGTAGCAGTGTTTCAATGAGTGCTTCCTTAAGTGGAATAACACTATATACTAATTCTTATTAGCCTGATTTTCTGTGTTTAGCCTACATATTATTTAAGGACTATTTAAGATTTCTACTCAACATGAGAGACTTTTAAAGATGTCATTATACCGTGTGTAATGTACTCATTATCTTAATAATTTGGCATAGAATACAAATTTTAGTCAGAAGCTCCTCAATCAGGATTTGCTTTCAGTTAGGAATGTGTGATTTTCTTACAACCTGTCATTTGAAAATACAGTTTCAATAGTAATTGTAAATTGCAAAGTCATCTAGTATACTGGTTGCGTGACAGTGCATAATTTTAAGAATTTCCTTTTATATCTCTAGATGGTGCTGTACGTATCCCTATTGCATGAAGAACTATAAAAAATTTGAATATAAAATTATGCAAATTCTAAGTAAGACAAAACAAGTAGAACCATACAAATTATTGTGGAAAAGTTTTTTTCTGCATTTGCTGTAGGCCATGGAGCATGTGTTGCCAGGTGATTATACTCAGGAGAAAGTTAATCCTGTGCTGTATTAAGTAGGAATCACAAGTAGCATAGAAAGACAACTCACATTTTTGTAGAAAATGTTAGGTTAATTCCTTGTCAGAAATAAACTGGAGAAGCTCTTTTTTTTTTTTTTCACTCAGTCTTATAATATACAATATTTGTTGTTGTCCCCATACATTTATACATATGTATTCCTTTTCCTGTTAATTAGTTCTTAAACACATTTTTATTTCACATAGTAAGTGACAACAGCACAAGGACTAACATTTAACTTTATTAGGCACCACGGATGGAAACTTTCCAGCCATAGTTCATCCACTGTAGGTTCTCTTTGCTGGTAGCTGATTCCAATTGTGTGGCTGGTCTCAGTCCTTCACTACCTGTGATTCAACAGGTGTCACACTCTGATTTCAGATGAGAGGAAGGCCCCTTTGCATTCTAGCCAACTTCAGATAAGTCTGGGAGGCTAGGGGCGACTAGACCAACTTCTCACACACCGGAGCGTGGTTTTGCTCATATTTTTGGGAACAGAATTAAGACTCAAAATGGAGTCAAGTGCCAGGTAACTTTATTTACCCGAGAACAAGTTCGCAAATGCACGAGACAAGAGAGAAAGAAAGGAAAGAGAGAGAAAAGAAAAGAGTTTCAGTTGCAATAGCTACCACCACGGAGCTGTGGCATCCCAACAGTCCAGTTCACTCGGTGGGGGAATGTTCCGTCCGATGTTGGTTTCGATGTTGATTCTGTGGATGTTGATTCCGTCGAATTGGATTCCCTTGACGCTTGTTCCCCTTTTGTTTGTTTCCTCCTTCACGTTGGTTGTTTCTGTCCTTTTATTGTTTGTTTCATTGCATATTCATTGTATTCCAAGAGCTGGTTTGCCTAGCCGCATCCCCTCACCTGGCGGTGATATGCATGCCTATTACCGGGTGATATGCATGCCCATTACCATCTCTGGGCCCCTCAGTTTTTCTGGCCTTGGGTAGGGCTAAATTTCTCAGAATCAGCTCTGCATTCAGGTTCACAGGACAACAGGAACTGGCTTGCAAGATAATGGGAAGACTCTACTCCTATGGTTTGACTGAAGTTCCATTGTTCGGGTGGTGGTTTGATGTTTATACAGTCTTTCACACATTGTTCGGGTGGTGGTTTGATGTTTCAACAATGTTGAGACACAGTTTTTTACAACAGGTAATGTCAATTTATGGAAAGCTAATGAGAATGGGTAATATGAATTTTTCCTTTGCTGCACCAGATTTTATCTACTTCAAACATATTGTCCATGTCCTTCAGTAGAAAAAGGAATCTAGCCTGCTTTCAAATACAATGGATTAGAAAACAAGACACATCTTTATCCAATTAACAGTCCTAGGCATGTGCCAACAGGAATAGTATATTCTTAAATACAGTTTAAACACTGTAAGCTGTCCAATATAAGCTACTAAGAGAGAAGTAGACAAAAGTGTTGCACATTTAAATAATGATTTAAAAACAAAACCAAAACTTTTGATGGCTTTAACACATGAACTTAAGCAGCTTAAGCATTGTTTAACATCTTTGTCAGTGACATGGACAGTGGGATGGAGTGAACCCTCAGCAAGTTCACCGATGACACCAAGCTGTGTGGTGCCGTTGACACACTGGAGGAACGTGATGCCCTCCAGAGGGACCATGACAGGCTGGAGAAGTGGGTCTGTGCAAACATAACTAAGTTCAACCAGGCCAAGTGCAAGGTCCTGCACATGGGTCAGGGCAATCCCAAGCACAAGTATAGGCTGGGTGTGGGAACAGAGAGTGCAGCACAGCTGTCTGATATTGAAGAATTTGAGCTATGTCCTTGAATGCCACTTGCTCAATAACAAAAAACAGCAATTAGAACAAGATAAGTAAATACCAAAGGCAAAAATAGTAAAGACAACTAAAAATCTATAACCAATCCAAATGAAGTTTAAGGCGCGTGAACAGTATATTGCTACCAATTGAATTAGATGATTAAGCGCGTGCATTCCACGTGTAACTGAGAAAAGATATAAAAGACTTAGGCTGACGGACAATAAAGGTCTCCGGTACACCATCCACGGAGTCCGTGCCCTTATTGCAACAGCTGGGTGAAGAATGAACTGAGAGCAGCAGAGGGGAAGGACTTCCGGATACAGGTGGACGAGAAGCTCAACATGAGCCAACAATGTGTTCTTGCAGCCTAGAAGGCCAACCACATCCTGGGCTGCATCAAAAGAAACATAGCCAGCAGATTGAGGGACATGATTTTCCCCCACTCTATTCCACTCTAATGAGACCGCATCTAGAGTACTACATTCAGCTTTGAGGCCTCCAGCATAAGAAGGATGTGGACCTGTTGGAGTGAGTCCAGAGGAGGGCCATGAAGATGATCAGAGGGCTGGAGCACCTCTCCTGTGAGGACAGTCTGAGAGAGTAGGGGTTGTTCAGTCTAGAGAAGAGAAGGCTCCAGGGCAACTTTATAGCAGCCTTCTAGTACCTAAAGGGGGCCTATAGGAAAGATGAGGAGAAACTCTTCAGCAGGGACTATTGTGACAGGAGAAGGGATAATGGTTTTAAAATAGAAGGAGGTAGGTTCAGACTTGGTACAGGGAGAACATCCTTTACAATGAGGGTGGTGGAACACTGAAACAGTTTGCCCAGGGAAGTGGTTGATGCCCCATCCCTGGAAACATTCAAGGCCAGGTTGGACGAGACTCTGAGAAACCTGATCTAGTTGGAGATGTCCCTGATCCTTGCAGGGGGTTTGGAATAGATGACCTTTAAACATCCCTTCCAATCCAAACTATTCTGTGATTCTATGATTCTACTAATACAATCCAACATTGACTCAAGAATGAAAGGAGAAACCTATTGCGTGCACTAGATGCGGAAGAGTATGGGTCCTTTTCCAGTCATAAGAAAAAATATATTTCTTTTTAACCTGCTTTCAGCTCAGTCACTCAAGGAACTCACCAACTTTAACTTAAGTGAAATTACTAATAGAGGCGGAAGAAGTGACTAGGGACAAATATTGATGTGACCATATGAATTTTAACTATATGCACAAGCAAGCTTTTTTTTTTTTCAAGGCTGGAACAATACTTTCCCAGAGGTATCATAGCAATAGCACATCTTCTGGAAAGAACTGTACATTAATATTTGCATATCTTTAGAGCAATCCACTCTGAATTCTTCAAAAATTGTATTAACATTGTTTTAGTAGAAAAATAATACTTTGTTTCACATTATTGAAAACAAACAATATTGTGAAAATATGTAGGTTTTTTTTTTTCAAAAAAAAAAAAAAGGAGAAATCTTAAAATGATAGTCACGTCCTGTTCTTGGGATCTCACCAGAATTTTCAAGATATTTTGGGTGTGTGCAAAAGTCAATATGTACACTTTGTTTATAACCCAGTGATGCTAAGACAAATGTCTCTCCAACTTAGTCTTCAGCTTAAGAATTCAGGATGAGACATAGAAACAGGGAAGTCTATTGTGAATGCCAGGGACACCACTGGATTCTGAATCTTGGGGTTTTTTTTGGAAAGTGCTTTTTAATTAAGGCTTGGAAGGTAAAAGGAAAAAAGAGAAGATTTCAACTAATAATCCGCGCTCATAATTCAAACACATCTCAACCTGAGATTTTTAAGAGCATGCTATCATGTATTTTTAGGATGGACAGCTGAGGAAAATGAGTGTGACACTTTTCCAAGTTAGAGTGCATATTCATGCAATAATTCATAAGCATTTTTAGGACCCATCTGACACCTTATTTACATATTTAATAAAATAGAAAGAAAGCAAGACAAAGCAAAATCTTCCTTGGCTTGTTATGTTGTTTAATAGCATTAGATATTAACCTGTCTCAAATTCCACTGGTAGCTTCTACTTGCTGGTAACATCAGTTAATATAAATCTTGTCTGTGAAGAGCAGACTGTTGGGTTCCTAGCATTGTCTGCTCTGTGACTTCTTTGCAGTAATGAAAAAAATGCATTATGAACAAATAAAGAATGTAGGGTCTGATACAAAACACATTTTTTTTTTCCTATTGTGTTAATGTGCTTTGAAATCAGCTTCTCTAGAGAATAATTTGCAAAGCAATCTCTGAGTGTTCACCAGAATTTTTAAAGCAATGCACTTAGCATACATTCAGACTCATTTCTTTTCTTGCAATGCACACCAAAAATTCTCTCAGAAATTTTTCCAGTAAAAACAAGTATAATTTTACATTGGAAAATATTCATTCTTTATATTTGCATGACTAATTAAGTTTCAACTAGGCAGAGGAACATAATGGAGAGAGGAAAAATATAAGAATTATTCTAACCTAATTGCTAGGTCATGCATTCAGAGATAAGAAGTCTAGTTTTTGCTCAGAAGAATGTATGAGTAAATAATACAAAGCAATTTCAGTAAAATAAATAACATACACATATTCGCATTCTCCAAAGCTCCTTCAAAGCTGATCATACTTTGCAACTAGGAAATTTGTTATTGTAAAGGGAATATAGCTTTAAGATGCCTATAGTAGAAACAAATTGCAAATGAAGTTGTTCTACATACATTTTTATGCCCTAAACGTTTGAATAGAAGGGAAACATTTTGCTTCTCCACCTATGTCTTCTGAGATAAAGTGTTAGAACTTGATTAGTTATTCCCTGGAAGATAATACAGGCTTTTGTAAGATCTTTTCAGAACCCTTAGGTCATTAATTGGCTTTCAGTGTCCTGACAAGCCTCACCTAAGTCCCGTGCCCCCACTCTCTTACCTGTGGTCCAGGAGTGCCGTTTAAACCTAGGACCAGGTCTTGAATTGCTGTAGTGCATCCAGAGAAGGGCAACAAAGCTGGTGAAGGATCTGGAGAACAAGTCTTATGTGGAGTGACTGAAGGAACTGGGATTGCTTAGTCTGGAGAAGAGGAGGCTGAGGGGAGATCTTATTGCTCTCTAGAACTACCTGAAAGGAGATTGTAGGGAGGTGGGTGTTGATCTCTTCTCCCAAATAACTTGTGATAAGACAAGAAGAAATGGGCTCAAGTTGTAGCAGGGAAGGTTTAGGTTGCATATTAGGAAACACTTCTTTACTGAAAGAGTAATCAAGTACTGGAACAAGCTGCTCAAGGAAGTGGTGGAGTCACCATCCCTGGAGGTGTTCAAAGAATGTGTAGACATGGCATTTCAGGACATGGTTAGTAGGCATGGTGGTGTTAGGCTGACACTTGGACTTGATGATCTTGGAGGTCTATTCCAACCTTAAAGATTCTATGATTCTATTCTGTGATTCTATATTAGACAAATAAAACTACACAAATTAACGATTTGGAGGGGGCGGTGAGGGCGGGGCTAGATGTGGGGGTGGATTTAATGATTGCTTTTACAAATATCTTTATTTAATTTGTACAAGTGCTTAGAGTAGCCTTACACCAATTCCTGTGTGATTTTTATTTTAGTAAATTTTCCATACAATTATGGGAAAATGCAAAATATGTAATATTCATATAATTACTATCAGAGATAAGAGCTGTAGCCTTCTCCATGGAAGTCTAATAGCAAAACTCTTGTGATGACATTTGGCTATTGCAGTGAAACTCAAATAATTTTTTTTGTATAATTGTATATTTAACTAAAAATAAATACATACATCTCTGTAAAAAAAAAAAAAGAAAAGAAAGAAAGAAAGCTAAAAAGCAAGTTTTATTGCAAAAGTTCATCAAATTTTCTCAGAAAGCCTAACTTGAAACTTAACTTTTCCCATACTAGCGCATATGAATATCAAGAAGTCAGAGTATGGTGGTGTGATACTTATTTCTGTACTTCTAGTGCTTCCTACTGAACTAAAAGTAGACTTGCAGATGAAAAATAATGATATGGAAACTGATTTTTACATCAGTTTATTATCATAGACAATTCACAGATAAAAGCTCTCATCAGTAAAGTCCTCTCTCTCTTTCTGATTTCCTGAAAACTCCATAATTCAAAAACCCTGTATTGGATTCACTTGCCAAAGTTTTGGTAGTGTGGGGACTGCAGAGGTGGCTTGTGTGAGAAAATGCCAGGAGATGCCTCCATGTCAGACAGAGTCAGATCCAGACAGCTTTAAGGACTTGCCACAGGCCAAAGCTGACATTGATAGCATCTCTGTGATAACATGCTTCAGAAAGGGTAAAAACTGCTGTACAGCAACTGTGAGAGAAGAGCGAAGAAATGTGAAAGAAACAGCCCTGCAACCATCAAGGTGACTGAAAAAGGAGGAAGAGGAGGAGCTCCAGGCACTGGAGCAGAGATTCCCCTGCAGCTTGTGGTGAAGACCATGGGCGCACAGGTTGTTCCCCCAGAGATCCATGGTAGGTAGATGGACCTACCTGAAGTCAAATAAGCAGAACCATTTTAGTCTGTATCACTTAAAAATTTACAGCATTTTCTTCCTTCAAAGTGAGCACTGCTTCACAGAGCCAAGAAAGGAATCGTATTTTTATGTCTTCCATTTTTGCAGATACAGATATAAATTAAGTCTGAACAGGACCCCATGTGCACAACTAATACATTTTTACTCATAAACTCTGGTAAAGCTCTTTTCACTTTTTCTGCATGTGCACACAGAAGTCAGCCAAAATTCATTTGTTTAGATGTATGAGCAGAATGCATGTGTTATCAGACTCCTATACAATGTATTTTCAGTTCACCATTATATTTACCTAATTATTACTTTATCAACATATCCACAAGTTGAGAAGGCTGTAAACACACTCACTCTTCAGCCAAATATTGTTAAATTAAATTCAATTCTCATTAGGGCTACAATGGTGTAACTGTGAGCAGAATTCATGTCACTGTGGTTTCCTAATAGAGAATTACTAGATGAAAAGTAGTTAGCACTTTTTGTACTGCTGCTTCTCAATTAGAGGTATTGTTTAAGTGAACTTACTGTTGCTTCTTTTCTCAGCATCTGTACCTACACTAGAAGTTCATAGGGATAAAATTAAGATCTTCACATGCCAAAGAGTAAATGAAAAGCTGATGAAACATTACCAAGTAGTGTTTAGGGGCTAAGTTTTAAAGAAAGTCCTGCCAAGAATAGAGGAAATTATGCAAGATCTGGAAGTGGTAAATACCTTTGGGATATTTTAAGAGAACTAGACAGATTCTCAGGAAACTGAAAACATACCATCAGAATACTTAGTTCTTATTCCTAAAGACAAGTTGAATTTGGGACCAACTGAAAGGGAAGGGCAAAGCAGCAGAGAGCATATCTCATTCTTCAAAATATAGACTTGCAAGAAAGCTCAGCTGTCATGCCACATTAAACAAGTTTCTATTATTTGCAGAAAACAGAAAATACTAAGGCATTGCATGTATTAACAATTTCTGCTGTACACTTTACAAGAACAGGCCATCAGAATGCACATAGGTTACACATGGGGTTTTTTTATACACTATGTTCTGTGTTACAATACTTTATGAATGTAAAATTTCATTTAACATTTCATTTAGTTTATGGCACATTGCTTGAAAAAAAATGTAGTACAAGCATAGTTTTGATGGTGGAGATATACTACCATTTTTATTTATAATGAAAGAAATCTTTACACTCTGAGTTTACCTGTTCATTTATTAGGCTTCTTCAGTTACTATGATATGATCAGGTGGTGACAGAGTTGAACTTCATGAGGAACTAGTATTTTAAAAGATTTGATATCTAGTGATCGAAGTAGGTACCCTGGGTTACAGTTCACTTGGAAAAAATAGTATGGAAAAATAAACTACTTGCAAGATTTAATTTAGTGGGAAAAAAATCAGGAAGTCATCTCATTTCTTATAGATAGTTGCCTGCTTGTAAATAAAATATAGCAATAATTACTGAAACTAGTTAATGAGGTTGTTTAATGGATTAACTAATGTTAAATCTAGTGTCAGAATTTTATATATTTACAGAATCACAGAATCTTTGAGGTTGGAAGGCACCTCTGGAGATCATCTAGTCCAACACTACTCCTCAAAGCAGGCTCAACTAAATTAGATGGCTTACATCTGTGCTTGGTTGGATTTTGCCTGTCTCCAGGAATCACAACTTCACAACCTCTCGGAGCAGCCTATTCCAGTATGTCATCACCTTCACAGTAATTTTTTTTTTTTCCTCATGTGGAAATGGAATTTCTGATATTTCCATTACCGCCTTCTTTTCACTAAGTATCACTCAAAAGAGTTTGACTTCCTCTTCTTTACTCCTAAACATTGGAGATTTATAAACACTGATAAGATCCCCCTAAACCTTTTCTTTGTCAGGCTGAATAGTCCCAGCTTTCTCAGCCTATCTTTATATGTCACATGCTCCAAAACCTTAATCATCTTTGTGGCCCATTGTCTACTTGCTCTGGTAGGTCTGTTTCTCTTTTGTACTGGGGAGCACAGAAATGCATGCAACAGTCCAGATGCATCTCACCAGTGCTGAGTAGAGAGGAACGATCACCTCCCTTGAGGTGCTGGCAACATCTCTCCTAATGCAGGCCAGGAGGCTATTTGCCTTCCCTGATACAAGGGCACATAGGTGGTTCCTGGTTAACTTGATGTATAACAGAGCACAAGTTCATAGCAGTATTCCTCATCAGATGTAACATGTTGCATGTCATAGAATTGTAGAATGATCTGGGCTGGAAAGGACCTTGACAGATCATCTGGTCCAACCTTTTGTGGGAAAGAGAGCCTAGATGAGATTATCTAGCACCTTGTTCAGTTGCATCTTGAAAATCTCCAGTGATTTCCCTTTGTTGAACTTGATTACATTATCCTCTGCCCATTTTTCCAGCCTATCAAGATCCCTCTGAATAGCAGAACAATCATCTGGTCTGTCAGTAAACTCTTGTGGTGTTATATTGTCTGCATACTTGCTGAGGCTGCACACTACTCTATCACTGAGGTCATTAATGAAACTCTTAAACAGTTTTGGAGCTGGTATTGACCCCTAGGTCACACTGCTTGTAACTTGCCTCCATCTGAAGTTTGTGGTGCTGGTTATAATTCTTTAAGCCTAGCAGTTCAACCAGCTTTAAGTCCACCTTACTGTCCACTTATCTGGTCCATACTTCACCAGTGTGTCAATGAGAATGTTATGGCAGACAATGTTAAAAGCCCGGCTAAAGTCAGTCTCTCTGGTGTTCCATCCCCTAGTGTCCTATTTTATACTTTTTTTTTTTTTTTAATAAGTGTGACATAGAAACAATAGAACTGAAAACCAGAAACTATGTCCAGAGTTTGCTGACCCAGAATACACTAAAATTCATTGGATTGAATAAAAGCACCTGCATTTTCCATAATTTCAATAAAATCTTTTTTCACATCTTTTTCCTAAGCTCAACAGCCTAGAATCTTGTGCCCAAGCTCTACTAATATCCAAAAATTAAATAGTGTAGCACTAACTGTCTCTGAGGTATAAAGTCTATTAGATGCAAAGCATGTTCCATATTCATGAACAGAATCAAGACTTTATAAATTCAGCTATAGCATCTGTCTTTTAAAAATACTGTTTAAAGATAAGAAGGTAGCTGTTCCTGAGTTTATAAATCGTCTGCTTATTTCAACTGCCCTGAAAACATAGTCTACTAACTGCAATACTCAGAAATTTTAGGTTCACTGCTTTAAAAAAATCCAAATGCACATTTTCTACTGCCTGTTCTCTAAGCAAAGGTTGGCTAGTATATCCTTTGCATACTAGTATATCCTTTGCATACATCTAAACAAGATTAATTCTATATTCTCTCTGGTAACACAGCTTCAATAGGATATATTAACAGTGCCCTCATCCTAACTCATAGTCAGGGGTCACTGTGGACCAGAATGTGGAAGTGACAATGTGCTGTATATGTGGCATGTGAACATTTCTTGGGTACAGAAATGGAGCATCTCCTCCAGTCACATTTTAAAATATTTTGCAATTACTGTGCATTTAAAAAAAAATATATATGAAAACAACAACCACAAGAAGCAGAATATATATATATATATTTTTCTCCCTGAATTAATGTATTATCTATATATTCAGAAGTTTTGGTTCTGGAAATGTGGAATTTTAAATTCTTACTATTTCTTGCTGATGATATGTCTATGTTTTCAAAAGCCTATGTGTAGCACCTCTTAAACTGCTGTACAGTAGTAGCATTGACTTAGCACTCAAGCTTGACTAAAGCAGGTCATAAATATATGAACAGAAAATAAGATACTATCTATTTAATATCATATTAGTATCTTAATATTATTTAGTATCTTGTTTAGTTTATTTGCTTAATGTAAAATACATTTTTATTATAATAGACAGCTTTTATTCCAGAAGGTGCATCAAAAGGATATTTTAACTCCAGCTTAAAAGAAAATAGCATTCACACAAATGAAGAAACACATGGGATTAGAGTGATGTAATGATACAGGCTCTTCCTCAACAGTACAAATTAAAAAACCCAGTGAGGTCCAATATTGGCACAGAGGAAAAAACAATGTTTGACATATTAACTGTATTTTCATCAAGAATTATAACTTCACTGTAAAAACTGAAAAAAAAATATAGAAGAGTTCAGGAAATCTTAAAATAATGTTTGGCTTTTACAGAGCAGTCGATCTAATTTGTTCAAAACATAGTTGTTTATTTTTTCTTTTCTTAGGAAACATGATAGATAATTTATTCTATATCCCTAAAGAAGAGTTGTACACAAGCATACCTTATACACAATACCAAGTAGAAAACAACAGGAAAATAAACATCAAGATCTCTACACACCTTAGAGCGTACAGTATCTTTTACCTGAGAGCTTTCTCTGGGGAGCTATTTTTCTCTCTCCTTCCTGAATGGTCCCATGCTCTATTTCTGCCAACTGGTCCTACAATAACAATTAGAGTTGTTGGTCTCTATCTACCTGAAATAATTGCAGTGAAATTATCCTTACCATCCTGAACATGAGATGTCTCAATGGAAGAAAAATTTGGCTATGATTGGACAGATAAAAGACAAAAAACCAAAAGGACAAGCAACAGCCTGCTTGTTGTTATGAAGTTAAACAAATTACTTTGGACTAGACCTACTAGAAGATATGCATGCTCAGAAGCAGTCCTGATCTCGTGCTCCTGAGATTGCAAGCATATAACTTTTTAATATTTGCCCCTTGAAATGGATTAAAGAGCTCTATGTTAGGTGTATGGACTTCTTATATTTTTGTCTGGCAAGAGGTAAACACAACAGCTCAGAATGAGATTCCAGCAAGTGATATGGGGAACAGAAGCTTGCTCACAGCTGTAAAGCAAGAATTGTCACACAATGTATTGACTCATCCTGAGATTGTAGTGGTAGCTTCAGTTAACTGGCCTTCATGGTTGTAAGTGCTATTCTAAGTACAGACTTCATGTTTATCTTAAGATAAACAATGTGCAAGTGCAGACCGGTGACAAGTGGCATTCCTCAGGGGTCAGTATTGGGACTGTCCCTGTTTAAGGTCTTTGTTGGTCACATGGACTGTTGGATAGAGTGCACCCTCAGCAAGTTTGCCGATGACACTAAGCTGTGTGGTGCAGTTGATATGCTGGAGGGAAGGGATGCCATCCAGAGGGACCTTGACAGGCTGGAGAGGTGGGCCCATGAGAGCCTCATGAAGTTCAACAAGGCCAAGTGCAAGGTCCTCTTTGTGATGCACCTTAATATTCCCATATGTACTTAATGTTCACTCCTGTACAACATGGTTTTTGAAGAGTACCTAGTCATCCAGCTCAAGACACTTATTTTCTGAAAGCTAGAGTGCGTGACATTCCTTCATCTACACTAACATATAATACTTGTGATTTCAGCTAGTCTATTTGACTTTAAATTACGGTGGAGCAGAAGAAAAATACTTCAAACAGCAAGGTAAAGGTCTCAGAAGACAGGCAGCATCTGGGTTATAGGAAGATTCTTCATTGTTAGTCCCTAAGGGTTTGCATATAAGCTATATGTGGTAGACAGCACCTTTCCTTTGACATTCTGCTCAGGATAAGATGGCTAAAGAAGCCCCCGGGTCAAAAGCCTGATTAGTAAATCTGGGCATGAATTACCTTCAGCTTCATCCATTAATCTAAGCAAATTCTAAATCCAGTATTTGAGCTAGCTTTTACATGAGATGCATTCCAAAGTCAACAAGATTAATCCCAGGGTTATGAGAAGTATCCCAGGATCCTGAGGGAACTGGTAGATGGAGATGCTAACTCTCTCTATCATATTTGAAAAGTAATGAAGAAGGTCCCAGTGACTGGAGCAAAGGGAATATCATGCCCATTTTCAAAGAAAGGAGATCCCTGAAAGATACCAACCAATCAGCCTCACCTCAGTGCCCGCTAAAATAATTTTTTAGGGTCTTCATTAGTGACCTAGTGGGATTGAGAGCGTCCTCAGCAAGTTTGTGAATGACATTGAGTTTGAGTAGTGCTGTTGATTTGCTATAGGGAAGGGATGCCATCCACAGGAACCCTGACAGGCTTGAGAAGCAGGCCCACATGAACATTATGAAGGTCAAATGCAAGATTCTGCACCTGGGTCAGAGTCATCTCCAATATCAGCACACACTAGAGGATGAGTGGATTGAGAGCAGCCCTACCAAAAAGAACTTGGGAGTACTGGTGGATGAAAAGCTGGACATGAGCTGACAATGTGCATTTCCAGTCCAAAAAGCCCATCATACCCTGGGCTGCTGCTATAGTTTAGCCCCGCTCAGGATCAAACTACACAGTCTCTTACTCACTTCCCCGCCCATCCTCCAGTGGGACAAGGAAGAGAATTGGTAAAGAAAAGAAGGCAAAACACATGGGTTGAAATAAAAAAAAAAGTTTAAGAGAATAACAGAAGAAAACAAAACAGAGATGGAAAACAAACAAACAAAACCCAATAACAGAAAATACTGAAGCACATAATTTACAGTACAATAGCTCACAGCAGATCCTGATGCCTGACTTCCTCCCAAGTAGCAGGAGGCTCCCTTCACCATCCTCCTCACTTATATACTGAGCATGATGCCATATGGGATGGAATAGCCCTCTGGCTAATTTGGGTAAACTATCCCAGCTGTTGGCTAATTAGTGAACTATCCCAGCTACATCCTCCAGCCACAGGTGCCACCAGCTCAAGTTCCTCTCCAGCTCTGGTGAAAATTAACTCTATCCTAACCAGAATCAAGACAGATGCATCAAAAGAAATAGCCAGTAGGTTGAGGCAGATTAGCCTTTCCCTCTACAGCACTCTCATAAGACCCTGCCTAGGGTACTGCATCCAGCTCTGGAGTTGTCATTACAAGAAATGCCAGTGTTTAAGAGGCATTTATACAATGCCCTGAATAGAATCCTTTAACTTGATCAGCCCTGAATTGGTCAGGTAGCTGGACTAGATGATCATTGTAGGTTCCTTACAACTAAAATAGTCTAGTCTATTCTTAGAAAGACATGTATCTGTCAGTGTAGGTCCAGACGAAAACTACAAAAGTCATCAGGTAGATGGAACACGTCTCCTAGGAAGAAAAGCTGAGAAAGTTGGGATTGTTCAGCCTGGAGAAGAGAAGGCTCTGGGGAGACCTTATTGCAATCTTTCAATATATAAAGGAGGCTTGCAAGAAAGATGGGAAAGACTTTTTTTTTACCAGGGCTTGTAGTGACAGGACAAGGGGCAATCATTTTAAAATGGAAGATAGTGGATTTAGATTGGACACAAGCAAGAAATTTATTACAGTGAGGTTGGTGAGACAAAGGAACAAGTTGACTAGAGAAGTTGTGGGTGCCCCATCATTGAAATTGTTTAAGGTCAGATTGGATTGGGCTTTGAGCAACCTGATTTAGTGGAAGATGTACCTGCTCATAACAGTGAGGTGGAACTAGGTGATCTCTGATGGTCCTTTCCAACCCAAACCATTCTATACTCTATGCCATTTTTTTGTGAAATGGACTTTTTTGATAATTTTGGCCCTGAACAGGTTCAGCTACATGACAGACCTAAGTGGTTTGATACCTACCAAAACTAAAACCTACTGTGGACATGTGCAGAAGTTTAGTTCCATCATGAATAAATAGAAAGGAATCTAAGTACCCCTAAGTTTAGGTAGTGACTGACCAGGGGATTTTAAGTCACAATATTGAACCTAGGAACAAAAATTTTGCTTAAATCCTTTATTGGATTTGATTATTTATATCAATGCAATTTGCAAGGGCATACAAAATACTCAGACCACTTTGGTGAAAACACTATGAAACTAGAGTGGCACAGTCCCTGCCAGTTTGTTTCAATGCCAGAACTCAAAATTCTGAGTTCGATCTTGTGGTATTTCTTCTGGTAAAATTTCCAAATCATTTATTTAATAATAGTGAGTTGAAAATACATTATAGCAATAATTATTTCTATGACAGTCTGAAAACTGAAGGGCTTTTTGTGATCACAGTCACACAGCAATGAAGCTTTCAGCATTGCTATCATAGAGCTCTTATTAAAATTCAAGCCAACTACTTATCATTCAGTTCTTCGACTGGAAAACCATTAAACAATAAAGAGAAACATAAGCAGGAAGAAGGATCTGTTCCAAATACTCTTGCATGATCTCTCTTGCCAGGGAAATGACTATTTGGCCTCTGTGTACTTGGCTTGCTAGTTCTTGCAGCTTTCATTTCTATACAATGAATAGTGTCTCACAGTATCATGTGGAAGTAGATGGACACAAATGAAAAAATCTACTTTTTTATAATTATCACATGAAAAATTTTAGAACTCATAAACCAAATCATATTAGGATCTGAATTTAGGATTCTGCTAAAATTACTAATTTAGGATTCAGCATTTCTCTCCAGGTCTTGAGCATTTCCCAGAAGAGAGGAAGAGATAATGTGAAATGCTTACAACATATGCAAAGTTAATCAGACACTGATTTCCTATGTATTTTTAAATGCAAAAGCCTGGAAGGCTCTTGTTTGCATGACAGCAGAAGCATCCACAATTATAATAGGTTGTATTAAATTTCCTCCTCTTTTTTTGAAATATAAATTCCTCCTCCCAACCATTTTCCCTTAAATAAAACAAAATGAAGAAAAATAATTAATACATGTTGCCAAGTGTATGAACAGTTGATTCCACACTGCTAACACTGTGCAGAATCCTAGAGGTAAATACATGTACTACAATACCAGGGTAAATATAGCCTTTGACCAGTCCATCAGTAAATTCTGATTATATTTTCTTCCTCTGTTGCTAACTGCTTGCCTGATTCCCTCCCTTCCTGACTTCTTAATTTCCTACCTCTTTCTTGTTCTCCTTTTCCTCCTTTCCCCCCCGCCCCCCTTGGAAGTTTTAACGGGAAAGAAGGAAATAAACAAGAAAACAAAAACAAAAACAAAAAAACAAACAACCAGAACCTGTTTCTTTATTTCCTCCTAACTACCTTAAAAGAAAAATGAAACACAACAGCCCCAACCCAAACAAAGAAAGAAAGAAACAAAAAACAAACCCCAACACAAAAAAAAAAAAAAAACCAGAAAAAAAAACCAATAAAAAAAACAATTAAAAACCCCTGACAAAACCTTCAGGAACAATTGATTGTAATCTATGTCAAAAAAAAAAAAAAAAAGTTAAACAGAAAAAACCCAACCCAAACAACTGAAAAAAAAAAAAAAGAAAGAAATCCTGAATCTGAACTATGATGTTTTTTTGGAAGCTAGAGTTCAAAATTTGAATCTCGTAACATCCCAGTACTTAAATCAGTTTTTTTTAGCAGAAGCAGCTCAAAGATGATAGCTTTGGTTTGTGATTTGTTTCTTACATTTACCATATTCATGGTCATTTCAGCCTAGAAAGTAGTATATTTTTTTCTTCTCTATTCATGCACATTAAGATTTGTGTGTGACTATTGCTTAATCTTTTGTGTCTTAAGTCCTGGGAATTCAATGTATGGTATGAAATCCTAATATTGTCACAGCATAGCAAACAATAGCCCTTATAATCTGAGGCAGTGGAAGGCTACTGTGCACCTTTCAAGCTTTGTCTGACAACCTATGAAAAAGAATAAGACTCTGATAAGATATACAAAAATAACCTCAAGTGGATGCCAAGACTGAGGAGAAAGAAACCCTTAATCACCAGCATTGAACTCTTCACAGTGAAAAACTTAGGATACCAGGGACTTCACAACCTCTTTTCTTGGGGAAATTATGCTGTCAACCTGAGGACCCAAAGGGACGTCAGAAGGGTGAGAATAAAGACCAGAAAAGAGACTAACACAAGTGACATAATGGTGGATATTTGCAACGGACCACCTGGTCAAGAAGAAAAATGGATTAAAACTTCTTTCAACAACTGGAAGAAGCTTCACCTTTTCAGGCCTCATTTTTCATAAGGAAGTGTAATCATCCTGACATCTGCTAGAAGGGTAACATGTCAGGGGGAAAAAGCTGCCAGGCTGAACATGTTACTCATTAATAAGTATAATTTGTTCAGTTATGAAGATTGATGGCAGTCTTGGCAGCAGCAACCATGGGTCAGAGGACTAGTGAAAAAGCTTATACAAAAGGCTAAGATCTTGCCTTGATCTTTACTATTAAGTTTTATCCTCAAACCTTGAAGATCATTGAACCTAATGTCAGGTTCCAGAGGAGTAAAGCATAGAGGATTCCATCAGGGACCGCTGAGTTGAAGTGGACATACAAAAGTCCTTGGAACAAGACAGGGAACATTCCACGATGGTAGCGAAGCTGGAAAATGCCACTGAAAGAAAAAAATGCCATATCATCTTTTGGTTTTGGAGACTGGAGCAAGTTCCTGATGATTAGAAATACGCAAATACTATACCTGTCTTAAAGAGGGCAATGATGTGGGAAGCTACAATCTGGTCAGTCTAACCTAGTCCATAGGAAAACTATATAGCAGATATATTGGCAAACATTTCCAAGGAGCTGAAGGAATCGTGGACAATGAGACTGGATTAAGCAGAGCAAAATCACATGTGAGAAACCTGGTAGCTTACAGTGACGAGACAACTAGTTTTGTATACAAAATGAGTGGAATGGAAGTTGTATACTCTGACTTAGCAAGGCCTTCAACAAGGTCTCCTATAGTATCTTCATAGCCAAAGTGGTGAAATAAGGTGTATAGAAAATTGGCTGGGAAACAGGCTTTGGGGTAAGAAATCAATTAATCTTTCTCATGGGTCGATACCGACTTCAATATTGTTTAAAGTCTTTATTAACAATCCAAAGTGTGATATGGAGTGTACACTTAGCAAGTTTGAGGATGAAAGCAAACTCATCAAAATGGTCCATATAGTGAAGGGCAGGACTGCTACTAAGTAAGGCCTTACAGAAAGCTCACAAAAGTTCAACAAAATGGAAGTGGTGGAGTCATGGTCCCCGGAAGTATTTAAAAGATATGGTAGATATGGTGCTTAGGGACATGATTTAGTGCTGGACTTGGCAGTGTTAGGTTAACAGTTGGACTTGATGATCTTGAAGTTCCTTTCCAAATGAAAATATTCTATGATTCTATGAAAAGCAAATGCAATGTTCTACATGTGAGGAGAAATAAATCCATATGACAATAAACAGCTTTTCAGGCGAGAAAATGATAAGCTTGGTGGACCTAGCTGAACGTAAGTCAGCAGTGTGTCCCTGCAACAGAGAAGGCCAACCACATCGTGGTCGAGGTACCTCTTCTTTAGTACAGTTTATAACTAGATGTGCCTAATTGTTAAGCAAATTACTTAGGTCACATAAATCCTAATACTCAAAGATTCCTGCTACTGTTGTTTAGCTCTCTGATAATCTTTTTCTTGAGGGACTTCAGTGACCATTATTTTACACCTTTTCTGGTACTACTCTGATTAAGTTTGATTGCAGCCTAGTAACTGTCTCAATTTTTTTTCATGTTGTACATTTCAGCAAAATGTGAATTCCATTTCACAGCAGGGAAAAAAAAAAGATATTCCTACAGCCTGAGTGATTTAATTTTACATAATACTAAAGATCTTCTGCAAACAGGAGATTTTAAATTTTATTGGAAAGAAAGAGGAGAGAGAGCATGAAAGTCCTTTTAAGGACTAAGTGTAAAGCAGTGTACACATAGGGATTGTTAAATCCCTTTTGCAAAAATGAACTCATTAAAACCCAATATTTTATTTGCTGATGGAATAAATATATCCACTCCATTCATTTAAAACCCTTTTTTTTGTTGAATCATTAATATTAACATATACAGTTGACTTTTTTTTTTTCTCTTCAGAATGTCAGGGAAGAGTCATGCCATGAAAATACAGCTTGATTTATTTCAGTAAACACATACTGTGCTCTGTACAAAAGGTAAAAGATTTAAGAATACTGGCATAAACTGTTAGTGAAGGACAATGTAGTAATATCAGAGTAGGAAACCAATCTCCCTTTCAGTCTTCTTGTACAGGTCCTAAAAAAAAAAAACCAACCTACTGAGGTTTTGTGTTTCAAAGTATTCACCTATGACCATTATTCTTGATTTCATAAATGACCCTTCTGTGCTACGAAATATTTTCCATATACAGTATATGAAGTCGGATTGCAGCACTCCATTCTAAACTCTTTACTCCAAGGGAATTTAAACTCACAACATCTAGCTGCCAGAAAAAAAAGAAATAATTAAATACTAGATTACAGACTTTCTCTCCTTGTCAGTGCTGTGCCACGTTGACATGTATGTGATCAGTGCTTAGCTAAGCATATGAAATATTCTATTCGCAAGCAAGTCAAGAAATTTAAACATCTCTGTGCTGAACATTTCTTAGCCTATAAAGGCAATATAGCTCAGTATAATGCACATGAGTAGGGGCAATCCCAAGTACAAATACCAGCTGAGTGAAGAACGGATTACAAGCAGCCCTGAACAGAAGGACCTGGGAGTGCTGGTAGATGAGAAGATCAACATGAGCCCACAATGTGTGCTTGCAGCACAGAAAGCCAATCGCATCCTGGGCTGCATCAAAAAAAGGGTGGCCAGCAGGTCGAGGAAGATGATCCTGCCCCTCTACTCTGCTCTCATGAGACCGCACCTGGAGTACTGTGTCCAGTTCTGGAGCCCCCAGCATAAGAAGGACATGGACCAGTTGAAGAGGGTCCAGAGAAGGGCTATGAAGATGATCAGAGGACTGGAGCACCTATCCTGTGAGGACAGGCTGAGAGAGTTGGGGCTGTTCAGCCTGGAGAAGAGGAGGCTCCGGGGAGACCTTATAGTGATCTTCCAGTACCCAAAGGGGGCCTACAAGAAAGATGGGGAAAGACTGTTGAGTAGGGCCTGTTGTGATAGGACAAGGGGTAATGGTTTTAAATTAGAGGAAGGTAGATTCAGATTAGATATTAGGAAAAAATTGTTTACAATAAGGGTGATGAAACACTGGAACAGGTTGCTCAGAGAGGAGGTTGTTATCCTGTACCTCAAAGTGTTCAATGCAAGGTTGGAAGGGGCTCTGAGCAACCTGATCTTGTTGAAGATATCCCTGCTTCTTGCAAGGGGGTTGAACTAGAAGACCTTAAAAGGTCCCTTCCAATCCAAACTATTCTATGATTCTATAATGACTGTGAATATGAACAACTAATATTAAATTGATATTAAATAAAAAATTAATTTCACCTCTTAAAAATATATATGCACAGAAGAAGCAATGAAAATGAAATTAATAATCTATTGACTGAGTTTCTTACATTTTATAATGTTTAATTTAACTGATGGTATAAAACAGGTGAAGTGAATCTGAGGGATTTTCATGGTTTAACCTCAATCAGTAATCTAGTACCATGTAGCCACTTGCTCACCTTCCTGCTCCCCAGGGGATGAGGAAGAGCATAGGTAAGAAAAGAGAACTAAAGTTGAGATAAAGACAGTTTAATAAAATAGCAGAGGATGAGTTAATAATATATGAAAATGGTTATAATAATAATATATAGAGATAATAAAATATAAAAAAATGAACAATGCACAATTTCTGACCACCTGATGACCCGATGACCAATACAGCCTTTCCTGAGGAGCGATCACAGAACAAAACCAAAGAAATTACCCCAGAGGTAAGCCGAGCAGTGAGTAAAAAGTGAGAGAGTGCCTACCAGCCAACTTCCACTTATGTACTGAGCATTACGTTTATGGCATGGAATACTCTCTTTGGCCAGTTTGGGTCAACTGTACTGGCTATACTCCTCTCAGCTTTTTGCATCTGTGCATTAGTGAAACCTGGGAAGCTGAAAAAAAGTCCTTGGTCTCTTTAGCAATAGCTAATAACATCAACATATTATCAACATTCATCACAGTAGCTACTAGGAAGAAAATTAGCTCCATCCCAGCTGTAATCAGGATGAGGAACTAACTCTATATTGTTAAATACCTGTTAGGAATGAATAATTGTAACATTTGGCTACATTTTTATCCATCCAGAGTGTATAAGGAGTAAGAAGAAAAAAAAAATCACATATTGAAAATGCATATGGTTTATTGTAGTAATAAAGTCTAGCAACACTTAAAAGCTGGGCTGCTTTTCACATACTAGTAGAATGTGGGATTGGTTTGTTTTGTTTGTTTTTTTTTTTTAGACAGGAAAGGGATATTGTGCTCTTTGCCATTCACAATTGCTAGAATAAACATATCAGTTGCTATTGCAGTGAATTTTACCTTGGCGCAGTTTTTGACATCTTTATTTCATAGTATCTTGTTGGGAAAATGACCTGACTCTTCACTTATGTGGATTACTACTCTTCAGCTTCCTTTTAGCCCTTCCTCTGGTCCACTAGAAGTGTATTTAGTGTATGATTGATAAATACATTCTGATGTTTTGTTATAACTTTATAGAAGAGATTGACTGAGCTGCTTGTTTGTGCAACTAAAAATATCCTCCAGTAGAATGGGAAATTAGTTTTATATTTCCTCTTCTATTACCATTAGAGCACTAAATAGCTATTTGTATGGCTATTTTCAATAAAGATTTTTTAAATAGAAAGTTGAATTTTTCTTACAGGAAACTCAATAAATAATTTCAGAATTCTGAAGAATAAATTTGACAGTAAGTTTTAGAAAGTAAATGTCTACAGAAAAGGAACTGCTTGTGTCAATAAAATTATAGATTCCTAACTTTAGGTAGTGTTCTGGCCCAAAACACAGGCAAAATGGGAAATTACCCTTACTACATTTGGGAATAAGAAATCTCTTTGCAAGAATCATTGACATATGCTAGTAGACTGTTAGACGATAATGTATATCCCTGTAGAATAAATCCAATATAGCTGAAGAATTCATATGAAAATAATAACATAACGTGTAAATAAAATACCCTAATAAAAGTGTATGAAAGTCATCCTTAATAAAGAAGATGAATTCAGTTGTTTCTAAAAGCCATACCGGGGAACATAGATCAGCTTCACATATACACAAGTTCTATTTTACAGTTAAAAAACCCCATACTTCCTCCCAGAATCATCCGTTTCACTTTCCAGATCAGCGAAAAGTCCTAGAACTGTTTTGCCTGCTTTTAGCAAATTCTTTGTGCCTTTATTAATTAATAAACTGAGAAAACTGCAATGACAATATTTTTCCTTTAGACTGTATATGATGTCCATGGAAAGGATTTGTTATGTAATATAAAAGGAATTCAGTTAAATAGGGATGATCATCCTATTCATCCTAAGAAAAAATGAGGAAATTGATGTTTGATCCTTACTCTAACAAGTATAATTTATACTCTTAGTCACTTGAAAGCTAAGCGATATTTTCCCCTAAAAAAAAAATTTCTAAAACTTCCGTTCGTTTATTGGGATACTTAGGCACAAGGTTTCTCTAATTTCTTTTTTAAATCATTCATGTCAAAAAAAAACCCAAACCAGTATATTTGAAACTGTGAGAAGATCTAATATCCTAAATCTTTGTTAGTAGAATGGAGAGGAGACTTGATCAGATTACCTGATACAGTTTAATTATCTTATGCACTTATTTAATTAGCTAGTGCTTTCTTAAAATTTGGAAATAATTTATGAAGTGTCTTTGGATTTTACAGATTATGACAGATGAACAGCTTCTAAAGTGAAAAGGGAATATTAAATCATTTATTCTGACTGCCTATATAGCATAGGTCACAGAATTGCTCTGGTATTTATCCTCACACTTTGTGTTTGAGCTTAAAACATCTTAAAATATCTTTCAAGTCTTGATTTGAAGATTTGAAGATTTGAATCTGGGACTTCCCTTTAGTGATTAGTGAAAAATGTATTAATTACTTAAAACAACAACAACAAAAATATTCAGAAAATCATAGAATCATAGAATGGTTAGGGTTGGAAGGGACCTTCAAAGGTCATCTAGACCAACCCCCCTACAAGCAGGGACATCCCTGACTAGATCAGGTTGCTCAGAGCCTCATCCAGCCTGGCCTTCAATGTTTCCAGGGACGGGGCATCCACCACCTCTCTGGGCAACCTGTTCCAGTGTTCTACAACTCGCATTGTAAAAATTTTTTTTTTCCAAATATCTAATCTAAATCTACCTCCCTCTATTTTAAAACCATTACCCCTAGTCCTGTCACAACAGGCCCTACTGAACATCCTCTCCCCATCTTTCCTGTAGGCCCCCTTGAGGTACTGGAAGACTGCTATAAGGTCTCCTCAGAGCCTCCTCTTCTCCAGGCTGAACAGCCCCAACTCTCTCAGCCTGTCCTCATAGGAAAGGTACTCCAGCCCTCTTATCATCTTCGTGACCGTCCTCTGGACCTTCTCCAACTGGTCCATGTCCTTCTTATGTTGGGGGCTCCAGAACTGGACACAGTACTCCAGGTGGGGTCTCACCAGGGCAGAGTAGAGGGGCAGAATCACCTCCCTCAACCTGCTGGCACACACTCCTCTTGATGCAGTCTAGGATGTGGTTGGCCTTCTGGGCCGCAAGGGCACATTCTGGTGGTCTGTTATCTCACATTTATTTTGAATGTTAGCCATTTTGCTGCCACTAAAATGGACAATTGAGCTACACGTACTTGTTTTTTGTCTGATTAAGTTAAATATTCTACAAGAGAAAAGTAACTCCTTTCAGGAAAGACTCATAGGTTTGTTTTGTTTTGTTTGTAAAATGCTATCACTCCAAAACTCTAAGCAATTCATGTGCTTTGTATTGTCATTGTATGGGTTTATATCCATTTGACTCCAGCATGTATTGCAACTCTATACTTAAAACCAAAGGTGAGTTTGGAGGAAGAAGTGATATGTAACTCCCCTCCCACACGTGCCCCAGTTAGCTGAGACTCCAGCTTCTGCAAGAATGGCCTGAGAGCCTGGAGCAACCACTCCAAAACTGAAGTCTACCCAGAAGAGGAACTTTTACATATAGACACAAACAAGTGAAGGCACTTCAGGAAACCTAAGAATTTTATTGTCTGTTTTGGCACTCTTCTGTGGGTTTTAAGAGACTATTAGGCTTGTGATAAAAATGAAGAGAGAACAAAAGAATCTGATATAGTGAAAGAATAATGTATGCTCCCTTCCCGAAATAAACTGGACAAAACAATATCCCTTGCTATGTACTGAAGATAATGAGAAGACCCTAGCCCTACGAGGGAGAAGCAAGGGCAGGCTGCTGCATGAGGGAAGGCGCGCTGAAAATCAAATGTGAAGAGAGGTGGACAGAGTACTGGCCTCAATGACAAGGAGTCAAGGATGTAAATCAGCAAATCCAGGTCAGGATCAGGTCCAGACACAAAGTTTGGGGTCAAATACAGACCAGTAATCACCTGGCAAGCCAAGAAGCCATGAAAGAAGGTCAGGATCAGAGCCAGGGTCGAGAGGGTACAAGACCAGGCATTGAAATACCTGTGGCACACTTGCAATGTAGAACAACTGGGGTCAAGAAGGAAAGGCAAGCCCTTAATTCAAGTTTAGTTGTTTTTGTGATGTGCTTTTTTTTTTCCACAACAGCTCTAATCTGCAAAGAAACTGACTTTGGACTCAGTCAGCCAAACACCTAGAGGGAGGAGGATGTGCATTCAAGACCCTGGCAAATGTTCTTAAATTCCGGTTAAATTGAGACTCAGAAGTCTAATTTCACCAGAGTTGTAAGCAGGAATCCAGATTATGGAGCTCTAATCCTTCCACAGTTTCTGGTATCTTAACTCATTGAGTTAAACTACTATTCTCAAAGTTCTTTTAGCATCTGAAATAAGGTAGTGGTGCACAAGTTTTTATAATGTATTATAATATTGTTTAATTATCCTTTTTGTTTGTTTGTTTTTCCCCTCAACTGGAAGATAATCTAGCTATGGAAAGACAAAATGTGGAGATTAATTGTGTAGCCAGCTGTCAGAGACTGAAAAGGTTAATGAATGTCTCAACATCGCTAAATAATGGAAGGAACTGAGCAGAACATCAACGAACCACAGATGTCTAGACAGATATCCTGTTGTAGCTGAAGCAGCAACACATGTCTAAAAACTCCAAAAACTGCAAAATGGGGTATCTTGTTTTTGTACCCTTCCCCCAGAATAGAGCCAAACCCTGTGCATGAGCTCAGGCCCTTGACGATACCAAGCATGCACAGCATTGCCAAGCGACTGCACAATGGAGGCCAGCTCCGGAGGATGCAAAATGACTTTGTAGTCACTGTCTTGCTGGACATTAGGTAACAACCTGCTTCAGGTAACCGCAAGGCTTACAAAGGACAAGCGGGCCTTGCATTTGCAGAGAGCTAATATCCACCACCGTAGAGACAGATCAGCATGATGCAGCAATCACAAGCTAAACCACAGGCAGGAAGCACCTAACCTCCTAAGGTTGAAGGACTGGTGAAGGCCCCCAAAATATCAAGAAGGAGGGGCTGATACAAAGAACTACAAAAAGGGTCACCGCATGAACCCTTGTGCAGACCTCTACCCCACTCAGATGAACCTTCAAGACGCCGATTCTCCGTGGTAGCATTTTCATCCTTTTGAGGCACCCACCCCACCCACTCTGTACAACGGACTTTTAGGACACTGACTCTCTGTGGTGGTATTTCCTCCCCTCTCTTTCTCTTTTCCTCTCTCTCCTCTCTTCCTCTTTCTCTCTCTCCCCCTCATTACCCCTTGTGTGTGAATTAAATAAAGAACCAACATATGCGTATGACACCGTTGTGCCTTAATTCTGTAACTGAGAAATTCGTACCTCTCATGACCAGACCTTTATTCGTTCGTGACACCAGCATAAGCAGATCATGTAATAAGATTGTTAATATAAGAAACTTTAAAAATCATGATCCAAACTGAAAAAATAATCAAGAAGAGGAACAGCTTTACTAAGACTTTCCCTCCTACTGTCCTTTTTCTTTTTTATTGGGACTATGCAGAATGTGTGAATATATAGGTGATAAATGTGAAACAACTACAAGAATCATATGGGACTATTATGGTTAGTATTTCAGGTAGTGATCTTTTTTCAGATACAGAGAGGATTATGTGCTCCATCATTATCTACATTGGACATTTGAAACAAATCAAACACTGTAGATAACAGTCTTCCACTGGATCAAAAGTGCCTGTAGCTGCTTAATTTTAAGCACTTTGAATTATTTGTTCTTAGTGATTTATTCAAGTTCAGAAAAAAAAATACTGTGACAAAAAAGAATAAAATTATATGCCCTATTTGGGCATATAGATTGGCTGACTTATGCACCTATAGGTGCACCTATAGGTGCACAAGTCCATGGGACCCAATGAGATGCATCCGCAGGTCCTGAGGGAACTGGCAGATGAAGTTGCCAAGCCACTGGCCATCGTATTTCAGCAGTCATGGCAGTCTGGTGAGGTTCCTGATGAGTGGAAAAAGGGGTAACATAACCTCCATTTTTAAGAAGGGGAACAAGGAAGACCTGGGGAACTACAGGCCAGTCAGTCTCACCTCTGTGCCTGGCAAGGTCATGGAGCAGATTCTGCTGGAAACTATGCTAAGGCACATGGAGAGCAAGGAGATGGTTTGTGACAGCCAACATGGCTTCGCTAAGGGCAGATCATGCCTGACTAAATTGGTGGCCTTCTATGATGGGCTGACGGCATCAGTGGACAAGGGATGAGCAACTGATGTCATCTACCTGGCTTGTGCAAGGCCGCATCCTGGGCTGCATCAAGAGGAGCGTGGCCAGCATGTCGAGGGAGGTGATTCTGCCCTTCTACTCTGCTCTGGTGAGACCCCACCTGGAGTACAGTGTCCAGTTCTGGAGCCCCCAACATAAGAAGGACATGGACCAGTTGGAGAGGGTTCAGAGGAGGGCCACGAAGATGATAAGAGGGCTGGAGTACCTTTCCTATGAGGACAGGCTGAGAGAGTTGGGGCTGTTCAGCCTGGAGAAGAGGAGGCTCTGGGGAGACCTGATAGCGGTCTTCCAGTACCTCAAGGGGGCCTACAGGAAAGATGGGGAGAGGCTGTTCAGTAGAGCCTGTTGTGACAGGACTAGGGGGTAACGGTTTCAAAATACAGGGACGTAGATTCCAATTAGACATTAGGAAAAAATTGTTTACAATAAGGGTGGTGGAACACTGATGCAGGTTGCCCAGAGAGGTGGTGGAAGCCCCATCCCCGGAAACATTCAAGACAGGTTGGATGGGGCTGTGAGTAACCTGATCTAGCTGAAGACGTCCCTGCTTCTTGTAGGGGGGTAGGACTAGATGACTTTTAAAGGTCCCTTCCAACCCAAACTGTTCTATGAATCTATGATTCTTTGATTCTATTTTAATCATAACTAGTTAAGTTATTTTAACTACTTTTATTCTCACAAGGAACATAAGTGCAGCTGATCACTCCCGGTCTTTTGTAAAACAAGAAGAAGATGATGCTTCAATAACCTTCCTGAAATTGTTAATTCTATTGTACTATTTTCAAATATTAATTTGTTGTTTAGCCCTAGTCATCACTCAGTTTGTCACTCACCCTCCCCCTCCCCAGTGGGATGGCAAACAGAATTGTGAAGAACAGAAAACTCATGGGTTGACGTGAAGAGAGTTTATTAGATTAGCAAAGGAAAATGACAATAATAATAAAATAGAAGGATACTAAAACATACAAAATGAACAATACACGATTTCTCACCATCCAATGTCCCAACAACCACTACAGCCTGTCCCGAGCAGCGATCACAGAAATGACACCAAGCAGCAAGCAAAGGACAGAGATGCTCCTCCCCGTGTAACCCCCACTTATATACTGGGCATGACATTTATGGCATGAAATACTCTTTTCTTGCCTGTTTGGGTCAATTAATCTGTTTGTATCCCTCCCAGCTTCCTGCACCTGCACATTAGCAAGACCTGGAAAACTGGACAGTGTCCTTGGTCTCATTAGCAACAACTTACATAATCAGTGTGTTGATCAACATTCTTCGTATCCAAAATCCAAAACATATCAGCTGCCAAGAGGAAAATTAACTCCATCCCCGCTGAAACCAGGACATAAATAAACACTAGTTTGACATCTGGTTAATAACCAAAACTCGGGAAAAAGCATGCAAGCTATGTCTCTTTCATATTCCCTGTTATCCTGAGAAAATAGTATTATTGCTGAAGGTATGAAAAAAAAAATTATTGTAGTGTCTCATTCTACCTTGCATAAGTTTAGGGGAATTATGTGGAAGTTATCAGAATGAAATGATTGTCATTACTAGTGAATGGATAGATCCTGTGCTTAATCATAATGTAAAGATCATCCATCACTGCTCTCTGTACATGTTTTTTCCTCCTCATTCTAATTTGCTCTATAGCTCCATTAGACAGTCGGAAAGCAAATTAGTGTACTGCTCCTGAATATCTCTGAAACAATGGTTGTTTCATCAATAATAGATACCATGGATTTGAGGTTCAGAAGCCATAACCTAATTCTCTTTCCATTTCATTTAACATAAAGAACGGCAAATATTTACAAAACTACATTGAGCTAAGTGGTTCTACTGTTCAGTTACCCAGTGGTAAAATTGGTCCATTTCTCCTCTTATGGAGAAATGTTGAAAGATTTGTATATTCTGCCACACCTTGTTCCATTTCAGTATGAAACAGTTGCATAACTTCAGCAATAAAAAATATTAAGCCTTGACCTTGAAGACATGTGGTGTGAAGTAGCTTCATTCACATGCATAAAGCTACTTCACTCTGGAAATTATATATCTCAGAGAAATTTGGAGTTGTCTGAAACATGGGCAGGGTGTGAGCTTAGAAGTACAGTGTAGATGGTCAAGTGAGCCTTTGAGGTCTGGCTATTTTTTTTTAGCAAAGTACATGTACATTCAATAATCAGTTTGATCTACTGATGGCTTCCTCTTTGATTGGTGTATAGTTCAATGTAACTATATCTGGAAGTGGAAGATGCACTAAAGAGACAGATGAGCCTTTACTAGCAAACTCAACAGAGAACATTTTTTTTGTCAGAGAGTTGTAAATTCTCTAGACTCTGCTTTGCTTCCAGACAGCAATATGACTAAACCTTTATATGTGTGTGTATATATATACATATACACAAACATACAATATGTCTTTATTTAATGACGGTAGTATCATTTTTATGAAACATATCCAATATGGTCAACAAGTATTGAATCTACCATCTTTTCTCCATCAGAATTAATCCTTGAAACCACTACTCTTTAGTTTTGAATTAAAGCCTATTCATGAAAATTGCTAAAATAGTATTTTGACTGATATTAATAAAATATAAGCTGTAATTTAGAACTAGTACTACATGAAACAGCATGCTCACTACTCAGCTCCACATAAAAAAATGTTATACCAATATTGGTGCTTTGTGTTCATACAGACCTAGGCTTTATCGGTTTGCTCACTATCTTCAGGTTCCTAACAGGATTAGAGTTTGTTTAGGTAATATTTCTCTCTTGTGTCTTGCAAGATAATCTAAGATCAGTAGGGATATCTAGATAAGCACAGATAATTGCTGTTGGGTAGACATTCTCTAAAGCAAGTCTTGTAATGTTTAATTTCCTTGTCCTGTATGCAAGTAGGAACTGAGTCTTACTTCCTGTTTCATAAGTCATAAAATTAATTTTTCATGAGTTTTTACCAGTATAAGATTGCAATTATCCAGGCTTCAGCTGGTGTCTTCATTGCAATATGGTTTTTGAACAAATAGGAGTATATAATTTTTTTCCTATGTTGTATTAGCACATGGTTTCTTTTGGCAGTAATAATGCCCAAGAATATATTATTTGTGTTATAACAGTTGTCTGGTACGGATATGAGTTGACCAACAGGTTTTGAAACAAATACAGAGGAGAATACTTTCACTCGTTGCTTGCAACTGTTGTTAGCAGTGGTGAATAGCACTCTTCATAAAAAAATAATAGCTGCTTATGTGTATAATGATAACTGACTGCAGCGATTTTAAAATTACTTGTCTTTTGTCTGCCACAGTTAAAACCAGAAAAAAAATAGGTTTATCTTTTTCTTGCAGATAGGTCTATGTGCCCTTTTTTTGCAATACAACCTTTTCAGCATGCACCAAACACATTGCATAATTGGCATACGTTTCCCTCAGTAGGCATCACATCAAGGAGAAACTAAGGTAGGCATGCAGAATTTGAATAAGTCATTAAATAGTGATTTTTTGAAGTGAATGCTATAAAATAAACAGCAAAAAAAATTTAAATTTCTCAGGTTATACATTCTACTCTATTAAGAGTAAGGGCAATACAACCATATATTTTATGTATTTTCTACTATGTCAATAAGAACACAACGAACTAATACCACTACAGAATACGTGTTAATATAGATTACAAACAAAAACAAAAACAAAAAGAAAAGCACAAGACAGAGGTTGTTACAAAGAGAAAAGAACACAATCAATTTTCTGTATTGCACTTGAAAGATATATTTGAAAGATTTACTTCTCAGAAATGCATTTTTCCGCAGCTGCCTCCGTTTGATGAAAAAGGTTATTTTAACTTATTCTGAAGATTCTTATTTCAAAGATTCTTCTCTCTCTTTTGCCATTTTCCAGTCTATCAATCTCAAACTATGGTTCAAGATTATTAAAGTTATTTGGCTATTTCTATCATACAGAAAACTACAGAGGCATGGTATGGAACAAAGGGCACAGGTGCTGCTCATAGGTAAAATACATTTGTTCTAATATTTTCTAGAAAAATAGACAAAGGAGTAAATTCTTTAATATTAGAAGGACAAATTAATGTTAAAGTGTGAGGTTGTGTCTAAACTAAAGTCTCAAGTTGTATGATAGAATTGTGCATTAAACTTAACTTAAAGACATGCAGTTGTTAACTCATGAGTCATGTTTAGAACTGTTGGGATTTTTTTTTTCAAATGTCAGTAACATTAAAAAAACAGTATTTTGAATAAGAAGCTGGAAATAGGCATGCAGTGTGAGATTTTGCATTTCTTTAAATCTAAAGGAGTAATTTTTCAATTGTTCTTGTAATTTTAGTCTGGATTTCAGAACAAACAAAAATTTATTTTACTTCTCTTTTTCCTATTTTTAATTCCTTGTTTAGGTGGCAGAGACACATGAACTGCCTAAATAATGCTTTGCTGTTAACTTTACTTAATATGCCAAATCAGTTTAATTACAGTTTCTATAAATAACCTATGCAAAATACTTCCCTGACTAGAATGCACTTTTCCTTCTGTATGTGGCACATTTTAATACTTAAAAGCATTAGAACAGATGTTAGGTGCCTCCTAAACTTGTTTTCAGTTTTCTTTTATTTATATGTTAATGAGAATTTAATTACTTCATGAATACTTAAACAACCTGAGGGTGCCTGATATCGTTAGCTTGAACATGACAAGCACCTCAAGTGACCACATGGGAAGACTAAAATTGCTTTTAGTTCACTTGAAGGCAGAAAGATGAATTCATTTCACCCCCTGCTATGTACTACCTGACACACAAAATTGAATAAGCAGTGGGCACTGATTCAGTCTCACTTCAGTGTGACCAAAAGTATCTGAGGAAAGAATCTACATCAAAGTGCATAAATGATTCCTTTTTTTTTTCAATTTGCTTTACTATCCTTTAATGAACAATCTAGGAATGTTTTGTTACTGGGTCTTTTTTCTTCTTAATAGTTTTTTTTTAAGGCAAAATTGCTTTCTATCATGTAAATTTCCTTGTTCAAAGCTTGTAAAATTATGCACAACTTAGAGATGCCCTATGGTGATCAAATTATCCAGAATGAAAAACAGTATGGAAAATGCTTAACTATGTCTATCAGGAAATTTATTGCAATAACAGTATTATTTGTGGGGGGACCCAGTCTGTTTAATCATTTTTGGAAGGAGTTGATTTCATTTTAACTCAGACCCTGCAGATACTCCCTCTTCAAGAAATTCTACTTCTATAAATGTTCCAAAGAAGAGCATGTCTAAAGTAACACAAACACTTTTAAAATATATTATATGATACAGTTTAACATCTCACAAGAAGCAGCTTGTTAGTTTACTCTTTATTGTATCGTATATCCATCTAAATTCAACGTTAATGAAGCCAAAACAGTAGCTCAGCTAAGTGTGACAACAAAATTGTAAATAAAAACTTTATTCAAGTTCCTACATTTAAAGGTTTGTCTAATTTATTATTTCTCATGACTGGGCCAGCTTAGTAAAAAAGGTCAACCAACAGTGAGATGAAAGGAATGGAACAAAAACACACTGTACTAAAAATGATGATTTTACAAATAAAAGAATGCAAGTATTTTCCAAAAGTTAAACTCTTGCCCTGAGGAGGTTGTATTTCTCAGGGTAGCATTCAAGCAGCAGGTTTCTCTCTAAAATTTCTAGATTTATAAGAACAATATTCTCTTTTAATTCCAGTGCCTGAAAAAAAAATTTCAATATATTAGACACAGACATGATTTCTTTGATCATCAGACGTGTTCAAGATAAAGCTGTTTAACTTTTGTTTCCATTTCTTTTTTTTTTTTCATGATGTTGGGTATCTGTTGCACAGGCATTGCAACCATTTGTCCGTGTACCAGAGAAACCTTTTGTTAGCTAGGTCTGTTAGTTGAAAATCTGTTAATTTTCTATGTTTGGAGGTGTTTACAAGTGTGCTTATGGGTGCTGATGGATAAAGTTACCAAAAAAGAGTAAGCTGAAGAGAGAAAAAATATGTGCTGAGGGGTAATGCTTGAAAGTCTCCCACAAAGTGATTAGCTCCGGAAACTGGCAGTTCTTTTGAAAATGCAAGAGCTTACAAAGTCAGGATGCTAATAAGCAGCTGGATGCCTGCAAGGTCACCAGTATACATTTGCCTCAACAAAATGTTCTATAGGTCTGACTACATCCAAGAGGCAGCGGCTCCTGGCATGTTCTTGGTTGTTTTCCAGAATTATGTTTTATCAGAATGGTTTTATTGACACTGCTTAATAGTAATAATAATAAAGGAGATGAACATGAAACGTAGGACTGGCTTCTCTCCACTCAGTTCAAATATAGAATGCCCTGAAGAAGATAATCTGTGATTCTACCATGTGCCCACTGGTCCTGGGTTTTCTTCTGTGACAGGAGATACAATTGTAAGATACTTTTGTTTTAATTGGAGGAGTTGATTGGAATGAGCAGGATGTGTGTGTGTGTGAATGTGTTGAATACTATGGTCTCATCTATTTAACTTTCAAGTTAACTTCTGGATCCCGCTTTTCTGTTGAAGCACATTTCACAAATACTAGTTCAAGGTTGCTCCTTGTAGTGAACTGACTAGTTTTCTCCCATAATAAAACATTTCTATGTTTCTGGGAAGAATTTACTTCAAGTATGACATGTAGTCAGAACTGTATAAAGACCAGTTCCTTCCATCCTATATAGTCATCCAGTACTGTCGTGGCTCTGTCAAATACACATGCTCTAAGAGCACATGCGGAAACAAAAGCCATAGCCTCACGTAAAGTAAGGACTTATATTTTAGGATACCAGAGAACTCACTTTAATTTCTGTGTCATAAGGGTATGGTCATTCTATATTTCATGGGAACTATAAGCAGGAGATTAGCACCTCTTTACCACTTGGCCTGGGGAAATAGAATCACTCTCATAAACACAAACTTTGGATCATGCTTTTGTTCTGGCAGGGCAGGAGAGGTGATAAATGTCAGTTATCTTTCAGAAGTAGGATGGAAATTTGGCCTACTAACCAAACAAATTTACATGCTTAAGTGAAAATTTAGAATAGTCAGAACAAGGAAAAAAATTCTGCAAATATAAACATTATTTTACTATATAGAATGATAGAGATTTTTTTCATCAAACAAGAATCAACCTGTTCTTGTAAATATCTCACCACTTCTACTTACTGTGTAAGATGTAGTGCTCCAAGAGACGTTGTTTCTATTCTCACTCAGACTGAGCATTTAGAAGATATTTGAAACTTCAAAGTCTTATCCTTTTAAAGCACAAAATTATAACACTATAGGCAAAATTATGTTGGTGGGATTTGTTTGATCAAAAGTAATGCTAATCAACCGGAATCTCCTAACAATAAATGAGGAGTAATAAGCACTTGAGGGAAAATACAGCTGCCAAAATAGAGATTACTAGAGTCATTTAGAGATCCCAGCATTTTCCACCTGTCCTGAAACTTTACTTCCGAAGCACATGGGTCTCCCATATATTCCATATGCTATTTTAATAATATGTAGCCCTATCTAGATGTCATTGATATCATAGGATATCTCAAATAACACTAAACATCTATGTTTGGGCAACTAGACAAAATGCCTATAAATGTCTATATTTAGGCAACTGAATCATATGATTTCACACCAACTGATGTCAGTTCCTACTCAGTGCCTTGGCCAGCCAATTAAGGCAATACTTTTGTTTCACTAACTATTTGGGCCTTTAAAGAGGTAGAAAAGGGAATCCTTACGGAAACAGTGTCTGTATTATCAACAAGTACAGGGTACATTAGATCATCCCATGTTTACGAGGAAGAAGGAAAGCTATGACTGAGTGACATTTCACCAGATCTGCATGTTGCTGCAGGGAGTCCTGGTAGTGATTTTGGTGAGGTCAAGTTGGATCTTTCTTTTGTGATATTTTCTTCTCTCCTCTTCCCTACCTCATCAGTCACTCTTTATAAAAACTCCTATATGCTATGCAGACCTGATTTCACTTTCCATTCCCCCTTGCTTTTTGTGGTCTTCAGAACCACTTTTTTCCCTTACTACTGAACTAGCTTAGCTGTCAAAATAAATCAATTAGTTGTTTAAATACAGTACAGTAACTGCTTACATCTTTGTTATGGAGGTTAGTTTATCTGGGAGTAAGGACTGTTGAGGGATATTTAGGACAAGACAAAAAAAATATTAAAGAAATCTTCTGTTTAGACATCTGTATCAGAGCCAGTCAATCACAAGGGATCCATTTGTACTTAGTAAAGTGAAATGGACAGTGCTACAGGTGGATTCATCTTATACTAAATTTGTTATCTAAAATACATAAGAAGAATCACACCCGAGAAGCGACCTTTTTTAATTATAATGGAGTTTGGAAATCTAGCTCAGATTCATATGTCTATAGTGTAGACATATAAAGTTACATGAAATATATCTTATCTCTAGAGACAGAAGTATTATTTATGACAAAGGGCAAGACTGCTTGGAATCATATCCTCTGTAGTTCAAAAAGCCAAAAAGACCTATAACACCTTTGTGTCTTTACACTTCTATGTATTTTTAAAATATCAAATGCCATCTTTGCTACCAAAAAAAAAGTAACTTTGAACAATTCTTCCTTTTCACTTCAGAAAACCTCAACTATAGGAGGGGAAATAGCCAAAGCTGTCTGAGAGATTATTTTTGTCCCAAAACTGATAACACTGCAGGAAAATTTACTATAATGAAGTTTTCTTAAGATGACCATCAGCTGTATTAAGCAATAACCAGGAATTTACCAGAAGGCTTTTGAGAAAAGTGAAAGTCAGTTTGAAGCGAAATGTGAAAGACTATGACAATTTGTGTCATGGGGACAGGCTTTGGAGTGAGAAAAGGGTGCCTGAGCAGCAGTCAAACCTAGTTTGACACTGTCAAAAGTCTCTTTGTAGCACTTCACCCCATTCCCAGGTTTGGCACAGCAGCCTTCTTGTAAGCTGCTGTGAGCAGCTGCACTCCAGTGTGGTGACACACAGGGACCCACCTCTCAGGAGTATGTGTGTGGCATCATGGTTTTCTCTCCCACTGGTGAGTGCTGTAGCAAGGTATAAGGATTATCAGGGAGGCACAAAAAAAACTATAGCACTCACATCTGTCCCTGAAGGGGGTGGAGCTTGCTGTGTGATTCTAGGGGAGGGATTAGAAATTCTTGCCATAAGTTGTAGAAAGGTTTTTAGGATATTGATCCTGAAAGTGTAGTTCATTGACTGCTGTCAATTACATGTTGTTAATAAATCAACAAACCACTTCTATTCTGATTACTTTCAAGCCAAGTGAACTAAGTAGTTTTTTTTTTACCTGCTACATACAAGATAATTTATTAATGATTTTTTTAAATTAATAATGCATATCTCTGATATCCACACCAAAAATAAAATTATTTCACCAAAAGAAAATTCTGACAGCCATAATATTCCTCCATTTGAAAAGAGAAGCAAGCAGAAATTAATACATTAAAGACTGTATGAAAATTTATAAAATATATGTAAAATTATAAAAGGGAGTTTCTTTGAGTTACATGTTCTATGCAGTTAAAAACAATGAGAAAGTAAATTTAAAAAGCTGTTTAATTATAAAAGCTTAACTATGCAGATGTTTAGCTACGTGCAGTTGTTACATTTGACAACATTTTTCTCCTATCATTAACAATTATTCACAATTATCTATTTTTATAATATCTGTACCAGGGATGGGAATCATGTTAAACGGCAACTTGCAGGCACATTTGGGAATTAGACCACTCTGAAAGTTGATCTTAACAAGTAGTTTTCATATTACCACATGATTTAGAAGACAAAAATAATTTACTGGCTTAAGCATTGAAAGTATTGTGCCAGCTACGCTCATTTCCTGAGAACTTGCCCTATGGATTCTTTGTTAGTATAGGTCACAAACTCACAGCAGAAGACATGAGGGAGATTTCAGGATACCGTATGATTAGAATAGAATAGAATAGAATAGAATAGAATAGAATAGAATAGAATAGAACAGTTCAGCTGGAAGGGACCTACAGCCGTCTTCTGGTCCAACTGCCTGGCCATTTCAGGGCTAAAACATATAATTCAAGGCATTGTCCAAATGCCTCTTAAATGCTGACAGATTTGGGGCATCTATCACCTCTTTAGGAAGCATATTGCAGTGTTTGACCACCCCCTCAGTAAATAAGTGTTTCCTAATGTCAAGTCTGAACCTTCTCTTACGCAGCTTTGAGCCATTCTCACACATCCTATTGCTGGATATCAGGGAGAGGAGATCAGCACTTCAGTATTTTCTTCCTCTCCTCAAGAAGCTGTAGAGAGATAAAGATTGCCCCTCTGTCTCCTTCTCTCCAAACTAGACTATAAACCTAGAGTCCTTTGCCACTCCTCATAGTCCATGTCTCCCAGTACTTGCACTAGCTTTATTGCTCTCCTCTGGATACATTAGAGTACCCTCACAACCTTCTTAAATAGAATCATAGAATCATAGAATGGTTAGGGTTGAAAGGGACCTTCAAAGGTCATCTAGTCCAACCCCCCTGCAAGGAGCAGGGACATCCCTGACTAGATCAGGTTGCTCAGAGCCTCATCCAGCCTGGCCTTGAGTGTTTCCAGGGATGGGACTTCCACCACCTCTCTGGGCAACCTGTTCTAGTGTTCTGCAACTCGCATTGTAAACAACTTTTTTCCTAATGTCTAATCTAAATCTACCTCCCTCTATTTTAAAACCATTATTCCTTGTCCTATTGCAACAGGCCCTACTGAACAGCCTCTCCCCATGTTTCTTGTAGGCCCCCTTGAGGTACTGGAAGACCGCTATAAGGTCTTCCCAGAGCCTCCTCTTCTCCAGGCTGAACAGCCCCAACTCTCACAGCCTGTCCTCATTAGAGAGGTGCTCCAGCCCTTTTATCATCTTCGTGGCCCTCCTCTGGACACTCTCCAACGGGTCCATGTCCTTCTTATGTTGGGGGCTCCAGAACTGGACACAGTACTCCAGGTGGGGTCTCACCAGGGCAGAGTAGAGGGGGAGAATCACCTCCGTCGACCTGCTTTCTACAGTTCATATTGAACCTTTTGAGCTGAGCTATGATTTAAATATCTGGCACTTTGGAAAACCATAGCACTATCAAATGCCGTCTGGCTACACATGAAAATTTGTTTATGTGGTTCCAATATCCCTAACCATTATCTAGACTTGACTTTTAGCTTTGCAGCGGTGTTGCTGTAGACCCATGAGTGGATGATACATATCATAGTATTTGACTCAAGGCTGCAAGGTATTGCAACTTGTACTTATGATAGTCCATTAGAAATTGAAAAAATAAATAATAATAATTTCTGACATGCTTGAAAAGAAATAATGAAGAAAAACAAAGACAGTCCATATGTCTGAAAGCTGAAAGGAGTTTTGAGAAGAGATAAGTCCATAATGTTTGTCAAAACTATGCCTTATGTTTGTTTGTGAGTTTGTCTTGTGCCCATGCTAATATATTGCAGCCCATAATCAGACTACTGTTTAAGTAATCTCTGTGAATTTGAAAAAGAGTAGATCTATACTTGTTTAGGATAGAGCTATTGCACAGCACTGTGCTCTCTGTCAACTTCCATTATGCATCTCATCTTTTCTTAAAGCCACATATGACAAAAAAAGAAGTCATGCAGGAAATTTTTTATGGTGTTAGGAGGATTTTTACAGTGGACATCTAAGATGTGAGTGCTGACATTCAGAATGTCCTGTGGGTACTTATAGCAAAACTTAGAGGTTCTAAAAAAGGCAATGTGGATGCGTGAACAAAGAGAAGGAGAGTGCATTAAGAGCTCTTTTCCTGATCTGTACAACAGAGCTATAAAGATCTGTCTTGTGATAAGTTCTTGTTAGATTTTTGAATACTTGGATTTTTCAAACAAATGAGGAAAGACCAATTAAATTGCTGTAACTTCACTAAATAAACTTAGAGTTTCCACAACTTCATAACATGCAAATACACACAACAATTACGCTGCTGGCTAAATCTAGTAAGAAACATTAAAAAAAAATGTTTATTTATATGAACTGAATGGCTTTATCGATCAGCCTGATAACCTTATCACAGTGAAAGGTTGTGATTAAGACACAGCTCTAACAGATAGGAAAAATAGGTTGAAAACCATTCAAGGAGATAAAAGATTTCTCCCTAAATCTGTTAAGCAAACTATAGAATATTTAGTGAAAATTGAATATTTTTTTTTATTTCTCTTCTACCCCCCCACCTCGCTCCCCCCCAAGCTCCATTTTGTTTTCAATATATCCTTGATGTATTTCAGGGTTTACATATATGTATTTGGGGGGGCGGTGTGTATGTATGTGCTTATATATTAATATATCAGGGTATATTTTATGAAGTGTTACATGGATCTAAGCAACAGAAGTGAGATTTATCCTACTTTCAACCAGTCACATAAGTTCTCTTTATTTTCAATGTAAAAAAAAAAGAGATTATGCATCTCCAAAATTAATATAAATACCACCCTAAAATAGAAATCAAAACAGACATCTTCACAGCTTGGATTCTTCTCACCTGTGGATCTCTGCTGACTACAGAGGGAATTAATTTTCAGATGGCTATAACTTCATTCTGAGGAATCCTGCCTCTAGACTCTTAGGACTCAGTCTAGGGCCATGTCTTATTACTAAAACTCAGATACTCTCAATATTAGTTGCTAACTGAGGTTTTACATTTTGGTCCTAGATGTCTAAAGTTGTAGTTAAGCTTTTAAGTCTGTCTGTGTATCTCTGTATGAAATAAATTCCCACAGTCATGGAAAAAGTTTGAATGGAAAAGACTTCTAAACTCCTCAAACCCAGACTGTCTGATTAAGCACTGCTCTTCAAATGTGCATAACTTAAAAGTAATACGAAAGATACTTAAAATAGGATGACAGTATTTCCTGGCATGATGATTGGCATAAAAATGACAGGTTTTTTTTTTCACTTGAAGCAATATGTGATAAACAGGCTAATTCTGACTGCACAGTTTACATCAGGATTTGTATTAAATCTTCTATTCAGAAATATGGGACTTTTAAAGTCTTCCTTTCCCCTTGCCTTGCCTTGCTTTGCCTTCCTTTTCCATTTTTCTCCCTTCCTTCCTCCTCTCTTGTCTCTTAGGTCAGATGAAGTATATATCCAAGAACAGCTTTTATACCTGTGAAAGTTGCTGGTAAGGTTTGCTGCTTCTTCTCTCATTGAAAAACTGGGCTATCTTTAGCATTACGTATCTTATTTGTACTTTAATGATGCAAAAATATTATTATTTTGTTAGTAATTGAAAAAAATGCAACTATTTTTTTAATATTTTCAGGAAAATTCTGTGTATAATCACAGTGTTTTTCAGAAACCTTTAATATTAACAAACTGACAACCATTTGGATAAAAAAAAAAAGATTAGCATGGATTTTAACTCTTATTTTCATCATTTTTTAAAGTGAGACTAGTGTGGTATGTTTTATAATCAATTTGAAATGATCACACATCATTTTTCACCAATTTACATCCCAGTACTTTGACAGAATAACAAACTATATCCAATGTAAACAGAGTTTTAGGCAGGGATGTATCCATACTGCTATGGTATACATAATAAAAGAGCATGAGCAACTTCTACTGTGAAGACAGAAAGTACAGTTATGGAGCCACAAATAAAATGACAGACCATGACATATTAATTGCTAAATATCTCTTCCTAGTTAAACATAAGCAATGCTAAGAGATGGTTGGTAGTTTCCAGCTGACATTTCCATTTCATGCTTCATATTTTTCTTTCTGCTTTCATTTCTAACCAAGCTATATTTTTTCAGCCACAAGTCCTTCTAAGAGTATGAGAAGTCTGAGAAGCAAAACAGCATGTTCTATGAATTCTAAATAAATTAAGAATTTTCTAGAACTCAAGTTTAGACTATTGTCAGAAGGAGTGACTTTACGAGAAAAATTATTTGTTTCATTTTTGTACCAATACACAACATGAAGTAGATCAATAATATTTTTGGTCCTACGCCAGCAGCGGAGGACCATAAATCTTTTCCACTGGGTTTGAATTGTGATCTTATAAGTCACAATTGCAGGTAAAGCAATCATCACTGCCACTCTGCAGATGTGGTTTCCACTTACGTGCTTGGGAAAAGTATGTTTTACATGTGGCTGTCAGAATGTCAGCTAGAATTCAACAATGACAATCAAAAAAAAAAAAAAGGATAGTAGAAAGTATATGATCAATATACAAATGCATATATAAAGCAGCATCATGAAAATATCGTGTATTTGGCAGTTCTTTATGGTGCTGAGAGTTGTCATTCATGGAGGATAAGTAAAGTTGACTTTAAAGTATTTCCTTCTTGAAAGATTTCTAACAATTTTTTTATTTAATAGAGTACTTTATAGTTGATTTGAGATTAATGTTTGCAATTAAAAATGAAGTTTTTAATTAATTTATATATTTTTTTTCTATTTCATGAAGCTGAATTTATTATACCCTTTTTGATGTGTTCTTTAGATAAAAAAAAAAAAATTAAACAACCAGAATCAGTACTATACTATCAATGACAGAAAAAACCCACAAATTTAATTAAATTAGTCGATTGCTTTCTCCACACAGTTTTACTTAGTTTGTCTGTGTGTTGGATATTTTATTTTATGAATCAAAACAGTCATAATTTTAACAAATAATGGACTACTGTGTCCAGTTCTGGAGCCTCCAACATAAGAAGGACATGGACCAGTTGGAGAGGGTCCAGAGGAGGGCCACAAAGATGATAAGAGGGCTGGAGCACGTTTCCTATGAGGACAGGCTGAGAGTTGGGGCTGTTCATCCTGGAGAAGAGGAGGCTCCAGGGAGACCTGATAGTGGTCTTCCAGTATCTCAAGGGGGCCTACAAGAAAGACAAGGAGGGACTGTTCAGTAGGGCCTGTTGTGATAGGACGAGAGGTAATGGTTTTAAAATAGAGGGAGGTAGGTTTAGATTAGACATTAGGAAAAAAATTGTTTACAATGCGAGTTGTAGAACACTGGAAGAGGTTGCCCAGAGAGGTGGTGGAAGCCCCATCCCTGGAAACATTCAAGGCCAGGCTGGATGAGGCTCTGAGCAACCTGATCTAGTTGGGGATGTCCCCGCTTCTTGCAGGGGGGTTGAACTAGATGACCTTTGAAGGTCCCTTCCAGCCCTAACCATTCTGTGATTCTATGAAATAAATCTGGAGTTCAAAATTCCATTTTGTTAATGTGAATTTTCAAGAAACAAATAAACAATTTTACTTGTCTTCTTTTTATAAATCATAAAATCATAGAGTAGTTTGGGAGGAGATTTAGGAGATTTTGGTTGTCTTTTACAGGGAAAACAAAAACAAACAGCAAAGAAAAACAACCAACCCACTAACCTTCCCCAAACAAAACCCCCCTTCTATATCCAAATGCCTAATATGAATTATTTTTTTCCTCTAGTTTCAAGAAGCTTTGTGGAGAAATAGTAATCCTTATTGTAGAATCATAGAATAATTAGGATTGGAAGGGACCTTTTAAGGCCATCTAGTCCCCTGCAAAGACTAGGGACATCTTCAACTAGATAAAGTTGCTCTTGTGAGACCCCACCTGGAGTACTGTGTTCAGCTCCCAACATAAGAAGGACATGGACCAGTTGGAGTGGGTCCATAGGAGGACCACCAAGATGAGAGAGTTGGGGCTGTTCAGGCTGGAGAAGAGAAGGCTCTGGTGAGACCTTATAGTGGCCTTCCAGTACCTCAAGGGGGCTTATAGGAAAGAAGGGGAAAAACTCTTCAACAAGGTCCGTTGTGATAGGACGAGGGGTAACAGTTTTAAACCAAAAGGAGGTAGATTCAGACTTCATATAAGGCAAAATATTTCTTATGGTAAAGGTGGTGAAGCATTAGAACAGGTTGCCCACAGAGGTGGTAGATGCCCCATCCCTGGAAACATCCAAGGTCAGGTTGGACGGGGCTCTGAGCAACCTGATCTAATTGATGATGTCCCTGGTCCTTGCAGGAGGGTTGGACTAGATGACCTTTGAAGCTCCCTTCCAACCCTAACCATTCTATGGTTCTATCATTCTATGGAATGGGCTGTGTCGGTCATCAGATTGTTGGATTTTGAGAAATTGTGCATTTTTTTATATTATTATTGTTGTTGTTGTTGATATTATATTATCATCATAATCATCATCACCACCATCATCATGATCATTGTCATCTTTTCCTTTGCAATCCTAGTATATTGTCATTTTCTCAACCCATGAGTTTTCCTTCCTTTCCAATTCTGTCCCCCAGATCTCCTCCAGGGAGAGAGATGGTGAACAAATGGCTGTGTAGACTTGATTAGTGACTAGGGTTAAACCATGACAATCATCAACGGTTGTTTAGCAGGTAAATAATTTCATTACACTGAACTAAATTATTTATCAAGAAAGAGTGAATAATAAAAGCTATGAAAGTAAATGGAAAAAGGACTTCCATGGAAGCATATTGAATGTCTAGTGCCTGTGAATCTGTTAAAAAGATAACAATAATAAACCAGATGATACCACTTTTTGTACAATGTTTTTAACACACATGAACACGTGTCCTTGCAAATTAAATCTTGCATTGTGGAAAATAAGACAACAGAAAATATTTGACTCATTCAACAGGCCTAGTAATTCTTTATTTGTATTAAATAAAATAGAAATAAAACTGAGTTTGAATCTGAACCTATGCATGTTGCAGAAGTCCCCCACCAGCACCACGGAAAAGAACCCTAGCAATAAACTAACAAAGGGATCATAATACAAAAAATTGACACATGTGATATACAAAAGTAACAAATGCAATACTACAATAAATGTACGTTTTTATAGAGATTGTAAATATCTTGTCAGAGCATATTTTTTTAAAAATAATTTAATTTAGCTTTGTTTTGTTTTCTCTGAAGTCCATAAATTGTAATCAAGTACTCTAAACTGATTCAAACATGAAGGAAGATCAGTCAAACTCAGGCTGAATGGTCTAGATGTAACTAAAAAAAAAAAACTAAAGAAGGATAATCATTACTGGAAACTCACAATATCTCTTATAAGTATATAAAGTTTCTTTGCAGAACAAGTATTTTTTTGTGGATCCCATGCAATGAACTATAAGACGGTCATGAGGTGAGGGTTGTGTATGTTTTGATGGGATAGGTACCTGAATACATGTAGGTTAATGGAATAATTATCTGGAGATGTGCCTGCTCTGAGGATTGTGTCCCAAATATTCATCCTGCTTTGCATGCAGGTTACAGATTCCACATTACAATAGAAACTGAGGAAAAAAAAGTCATTATTAGCCTGAGGATTAGAACTTTTACTTAGGATCTTTTAACTTCCTTTTACTAATGAAATTCTGAGTCACTTAGTAAAAAAACTGGAAATCTGTCTTTTTCCTAGGGCTCTTCAGAAGCCGGATAATATGCATACATACATTCTGAAGCTACAAAGGAAATTAAGGGATCATTCTGATGAGATGATGCGAAAAGATCTGTCTGCCTGTAATTAAAGTGTAGAAATGCATATGTTACATTGAAAATGCACTGCTATAAATACAGCAGCAGCAGTTAGAAGTCTGAATAAAGAACACCAAAGAGTTTGCTGGTTTGTCGTTTCTTCTTCTTCTTTCTCTGTTGAAAAACTTTTATAACTTTTAAGCTATATATTGTCTGTGAGTTTGATGAGTATACGTAAGTATATAGAAGTGTTTGTTCAGGAATAAATTGTGTGATGACCTCTGCAGCTCAGTAATAGTTCTTAACACCACCCTCCTACTGGATTTTCTATGAGTTTGTGTTGCAACTTAAACTCATTTAGATAGCAAGCTTCTCAAAAAAAAAGTCACAAAATGCAGAAGTCCAGGTAATGCATAAACATTATGAAATGTAAAAAATCACAGAGCAAGAGAGAAGACACATTTATATCGATGAGTGTAGGCAAACCACATTTCCTTTGCTTGTCATATGAACTGTCTGTATGCATGCCAGTGCCAATCCAGAAACTTCACAGTACTATCATCACAGCATTTTGTCTTAGCTGATAAACCCCTCCTCTCAGGAGATGCAGTGCTGCACTAATACTACTACATGGCTCCTTGTTTATGGCTAGCATATGCCCTGCCAGATTGGATAGTGGGTAAAGCAAGCTCATGTCACGCAGCACCTGCCCATGCAGACACATTGTCTGCCTTCTCAATATTCCTATCTGTTCTATTCTCACTGTGTCTGTGGTGTGAGAAGCTGCCACTGAAGACTTCAGACAAATTACATTGAAGGCTGTGGAAACTGAAAATTGATTTTGATATGATGTTCTAGGTGAAAAAAAAATTAATTTCGTGTTTAATTTTGAAATACTTTTTAAAAAAAAATTCAAGTAAATTATCCAAAGCTACTTCAAACTGAAAAATGAATATCAGACAATTTCCACATATTGGCAAAATATCTCAACATTTCAGTAGTGCAGAATATCGCCACATACCTTTCTTTCTTTGAAAGTTTTTATCATAGTATTTAAAACTGTTTTTTCCTAACATCTGTGTTTTGTTTGTTTGCTTCTTTGATTCTTTTAGTATGTACTTTTTCACTTCTGCATGGTCAGGGTTAAGGCATTTTTGTAATTTTTGTATTACATTAGCAGGTATGCCAATAGAATAAAAAAGTTCTGTAAACACTTTCAAATCTTTATACTTGATTGTATAAAGATTGAAGTCCGAGGAAGGTTTTATCCTAGGCATTTCTTGAGGATAAAATTCTTTGAGAACATTTTCAGGGGCCTACAGAATTAGCCAATAAACAAACAAACAAACAAAAAAAAACAGAGGCTTTGATGTATAAAATACTGTTTTGTACTTTTTTTTTCTTTCTTTTTTTTTTCCCAGATCCATTAGTTTCCAAGGAAACTAGACTAGCTGATGCATATCATTTAACTAAATGTAATATGGGTTGCTTAAAAATTAGAAAAGGTACAGTACTATGATTTTGAATTTGAATTACAAATTCTTCTTGCTTCTTCCATAACAGAATATTTCCCAGCTTCACAGGAACTTAGAAAACACAGAATGTTTTTATAAATCACCCTACCATCTGGGGGTCTTTTGCTGTAAAATTTGTAAAAGTATACTTATTCTGTGGGTGTCTTTTTCACCAGTTATAGTCATAAAGAAGAAGAAATTTAGGAAGTGGCACCAAGAAAAAAACAAAAGAGGACTTAAAAATTTCCTGTCGAAATAACAGTTTGTACTGCTTCTTTACAGACTGCTAAAACCTAAAGCTGTTGAAAGGGATTTAATTTGAGTGATAGAGTCATCTCACACCTGATAGAATACTTTATAATAAATTCAAATTCTTTCTGGTGGGTTTATATACACCTGCATTGAACACTATACTTCCAAGCAGTTTAGAAAAAAAGTTCCAGGCATCATAAGTTTTAAAAAATGAGATAGATAAACATGGAGCAACTAAATGGGGGTAGGAACTGTTGAATAAGAATCAAATGCATGCTCTGTATTACTTGGAAAATCTTGCACTTGTCTGTCTGCATGGGAACAAAGATCATATCTCTTTAAATTCTTCTTTATGCAATATTTTTTATTGTTAGATCAAACTCTACCTACATCAGAGATGAGAATATCACTTTGATCATCTTTGGGGCTGTTATCAAGATTTTCCCTTGTTAAAAGTAATTGAAGAAAAATTACCTATATTAAAGTTGGTGTTTTTTTTTTTAATGGAACAACTCTATTTGTCATGGAGATTTAAATTTTCATGTTTGTCTTTTGAAGGAAAGAGTACAAGTATCTCTTGAATATATCCGGGACTGTGAATCTGCGTATCCATGTGTATCGTCCTCTAATGATACACATATCCATGTTAGGGCTCATGTCCCTTTCAGACCTCTTTCATCTCTTTATAGGTTGAACTTCATATTTTAGCAAAGTAAACATTCCTAACTAATGAAAGATAGGAAGAAGAAAGAGGGACAAAGTTATGTCAGCAGAAATACTTTTAAAAGACAGGTATTACAGCATGCAGTACAGCAAATCCTAAGTTCTTTGTAAGTTTGGACCACTTTTTATTTTTAGAAAACTGTGGCAGGCAAAAGGCTGGTGCAGGATTTTGTGAGTATATTTGGTTAGAGAAAAAAAAAAACCTGTCATTCATATGAAAAAACCTATATGAATTTATAATTTTATTTCTTAACACGAAAGCTCACTGGGATTACAATATCAGTGCTGGAGGACAAAATGGAAAATTCATGGATTTTAGACAGTCTATAGGCATAGGATTAAAAAAAAAAAAAGTAAAACAAAACCAGTCCAAGTGTTAAGTCACAGAGGATTTATGACTTTGACAGGTTTTGGTTTTTTTTTTTTTTTGTCAACCTTATTAAATTGACTTTATCCTTCAGTATGTACTCAGGAAACATTGTCTGCTGAAACCTGTGAGTTGTTGGAACCTGATAGTACAATGCCACAATCTATGAATCAATGTAACTAAACAAAAAGGAAGTCCAGAACAATTGATATGAGTCAACAGGAACATACACCTATTCTTTATATAGCAGCTGATCAGTTATACTGGGTCAGAATCTAGACCAAAACACAACAGATTTGTTTGAAATATATTATTCATTTTTTAATTACTTCAAGTGGCTTTAAGGGCTTGATATTTGGGGGATCTTTTTTTTTTTCACCTTTATTCCTTATAACTTTTAAGGATTATAATTAAAAAAAGACACAAACACACCAACAGGGAAAAAAAAAAGAAATCCCAGCACAAATGCTTTAAATTGTAGCTAGTGAAAATGCAAATACTTCAATGAATTTGTTTAGCCAGGTCTAAATAAGACACAATAGCAGACTGATCCATAATCAAATGAAGTTTATGCTAAGACTCTCTCTTTAATTTTAGGATTATCTTGTTCAAAGTCCAGTTAATTTGGATATTTAACTTACCTTCCTATAATCATGGGGGTTAGAAAGATTTTCCCAGGTATCATACTTTATTAGATTTCTAGTTAAAGTCATCAAAGTTTCTATCCTGCTTACTAGCAAACTTTTTACTTCCTTCTCCCCCTGCTCAAGGATCTGGTCTGCTAAATTTAAGCATCTAGCTTAGATGCTACATTAAAGCACACAGATTTGATTTTTTTTTCCTTTTTTTTTTTTCCCTTTCCTTTTCTTTTCTGGAGACTTTTAAAGGAATCTTCTCTTTGCTGTCTGGTGAATTAGGTTTATGAAGACTAAATCTCTAAAATCCTAACATTAGACAGGAGTTAGATGCTTTAATTAAGTGTTTCAGGTTTCTCATAAATTGAAGTTGCTTATTTGCTTGTGAAAATGGAGAAAACAGTTCAAATTTTACATTGGTAGAATCTACATTTAATCTCTGTAAAAGGAAGTAATATGAAAATAAAGATAATAGCATAAATGATAATAATAGATAAGCTAATAAAAAGTACTGTAAATAAAAATACTAAATCTTCAGCATTATCCCAATAAAGAAAAATTGGACCAGTTGTATTGTAAATCTAGCTAGTCAAGCCACTAATCTTCAAATATTGATTCTAAAAAGTAAAAAGAAAATATAATGACTGTAAATATAACTTACAACTAAATTTCATAGAGACTCTACTGGTTTGATGATTCATGACAAAATGTTTTAGTTTGCTAATGAAGTGAACTTTAGATGTAATTTACCAAAGCCAGTTAATCTTCCTCTCCTTTACAAAAATCATTGGAATAGCACCAATTTCTCTGCTAATTCCTGAATTTCCATTGTAGTAATAATATGTTGATATTTTTTTGAATAGTTAGTAATGTCAAGTCCCTGACTAAAGTCTGATTGCCCTTTACCATTTATAGTTCAAGTGATAAATAAGCTAGAGTTATTACTGAGTACAGCAATAGTTGCAAAAACTAGCATTTTCACAGACAGCAGGCTTATTATTATTTTATCCAGTCATATACCTTTTTGCTTTGACTGAAGTAAAATTTAAGTTAGGAAAAAACTGCTGCTTGAAATTTAATTTTGTAAAATTAAGTATTATGTCTATCTATATCTATGTCTATGTCTATGACAATGTCTGTCTATGTCCATATGCATATCCTGATTGATATCTATAGCTATACAATATCTATCTATACCTATATCTATACCTGTACCTTTGCCTATATCTCTACCTTTACCTATACCTGCATCACTCTAGTCTGCCGAAGTAATCTTGTGCCTATTCAAATAGAATTGAGAACACTAGACCTTGATTTTCCGAAATGTATTGTGAAAAGTATTTATTACCTACTTGTTTGGAATCTTAAGATATTTCTTGCATTTGATGAATTTGCAAATGTCAAAAGCATTGAAGAGTAGTTGGCTTTGTCTTGCCTGCAGGACTAGAAATTTAGGTGTGAAGCTCTGGAAGAGGAATTTCCAAAGCTGGCTTAGATTTCTGAGTCCACAAATTGCATTTTCTCAAAGGAGGGAAAGTTAAAGGCAAACTTTGGGATCTGTAGCAACTAACGTACTGACCAGAGCTCCATTTCCTGCATGTATTTTAGCATCTGTCTGAGGACTACACATTCAGTTTCCTTTCTGAATACAGGAGTTTGAATTTGATAGTAGGTTGCATGCATCATAGTTTATATCACTCTTAGACATGGAATTACGTTTCAAGAACAAAACTTGCAGTGAACTTGTTGAAGCCAAGACACTGTGCAGTGAAGTATTCAGGAGTCACGGATACTGTGAAGAAACAAGGGCTTAATGCTGTAAGAGTCAATCGGTAGCTTTGGTTCTGATTCCTGCTTCTTTGCATTAGGTCTCATTTTATTCAGTGGTTATCTAAACAGCCCATAAACTCAGGAAACAATTCCTAGCTGAATGTCTTAGGATGGGATTATATTTGTGCACAACACATAGCACTTTACTTTCACAGCTCAACTCAAATCTAGATGCTTCCACAACAGTAAAGATGACAATGACAATAATGATGAATGCTAAGTATTATGCTAAGATTTTTATCCTCATTCTGCATATTGGGATAGAGGCTTTTTACTAGTTTAAAAACTAAGTAAATGGATTCCATTAGTGACAGAATTTTACAAGCTCAGTCCATTTTCTCTAAACATTATTTTCAAAGTAGCAGTCCAATCCCCATACATAAGCATAGTGCAAGCAACTAATAAATAACATCCCAAGATAAAATTAAAAACCTTTGCTTCATCTGTGATACAGCTAATTCAGTGAACAGACAAGTCTCTTGGTTTCGTCTTTGATGTAATTTCACTGTTAGAATTCTAATATGTGATTTCACTGTTAAAAAGCAACTTTGTTTTTTTTTGTTCTACAATAACTTCTAAGACTGCAATCAATCACCTGAGTCCTTTACTGCTCAAAATCAACCAATCCTGAATGTATTTGAGTGCATGTAGAATTACAATTCACATATCAAATAAGAATATATATATATATATACACATCATAATAATTTCTGTGCCTGCTTACCCTACAAAATGTATATACCTTCTCCTCAATCCTGTGGAGAGATAAACGTCTTTTTTCTCATTATGAGGCAGATCAAACTTAGCTTAAATTTGACAGCACTGTTATTTTTAAGTATTATATAACATACACTCTTGATCATAACATCTACTATAATTAATGTAAATAACGTGTGTGAGCAGATAATACACCCTTAAATAAAACAGAAGACCATTTTTTAAATTATTGTTTTACAGGTCAGAGACAGAATTCTGGCCTTGAGGAAGAGAATTAATTTCATTTTAAAATAAGAAGAGAGAAAATCCGAAAGAAAGAAAAAAAACCCAAACAGCTAAGTGGTCCACTGATCAATGGTGGGAACCTGAGGCTGTATGCTAATTAGCTCCCTTAGTTGGCTGCTATTTCTAAACTTGAGGTTAAAATAATAAAAACATTTTTTGCCATTGACACTGAAATATATTAATTTACACTTTTTAGCCTCTCTCTCCCAGTGCTATCACTACTCTTTTTTGCTCATGCACATACAGGCTTATCTCATACTTTCCATGTGTAACAGGATAAATCTGATAAATCTCTTATTTATAAAATTTATTAATACTACACATGATGTTTCTATCCACAAGGCAGAATGATCCTTTCTGTTACATTGATTAAAAGAGTTAATTAATTCCTAACTGATAAAATAACAACATGCAGCACTGAAAACTATTAGCAACAGGGAGTCCTATATAAGCCAGACTTCCAATGGCTTACGCAGAGCAGCAAGGAACTTTTAGACTCAGTCATGTTACATCTACCTTAATCAATGCTTAGGCTAAGTATTTTCCCTTGCTCTCTAGACAGCAGTGTAAACATATCCTAGAAACTTTCATGTTTTTTTTTTTTTCCATAATATGTGAACAACTTTTACACTATCAAAAATATTTGTGGAGCTTTTGATTTTTGTCTTAGAAGATACAACAAAAGACCATAATTTCTGTTACAGTGACTTTTAATAACAAGCTGTTTACTGGAAGCAGCTATATTCTGTCTGGTTTTGGCGCAGAGAGATATGCTATTCAACCCATCTGCCTTAGAGATTTATCTCAGGATGGACTGAGTCACAACATGGAAATTCCTAATTCTCCTCATAAGCAAAAGTAGACTGTAAAAATAATCTGATTGTTTTGGGAAAGAAGCCAAATTTTCAGACAGCTAAACTAAGTTGAGACCAAATAATTTTGTTTGGTAAGTACAATAAATAAAAAATACAACACAATGAAGAGTGGGGAAAAAAAAGAAAAAAAAAGAGCAAACATTAAAGAGCTATGAAATATTTCGAAGTTCCTGGAAAAAAAAATTAACAGCAATTCTACCTATTTCCAGTTCACTAAACTCCACTAAAAATTCACAGTGAGATAACATTTCTTCTCCCTAAAATTCGTATACTTTACTTGGTTATCGTGAATGTTAAATGTGATTGAGAATACAGCCCACAGTGTGGAAAAGACCAACATTTAATATCAAAACTAATTTAGAATCTTGAATTGATTTTCTATGAAAACTAGAGTGCTTGGAGCCTCATATTAAATTCTGTCTTTATCTATTTAGATAGATAGTTATTTATTCAATGAAGACTGATAAGCAAAATTTAAATCTATATAAAGACATGGAAAATGAAAAAAAAACCACAGTTATTTTAAAACTTTGAATTTATTCAATAGTCTTAATTTGAGACAAGCAGTAAAAAAAAAGAAACAAATATACAAAAAAAATCATGCATTGCAGTAAAATCTGCTATTATCCAATGTCATCATGGTCTGAAGTTGCAGTTTGATCATTTAAGTTCATCTGCTATTGGCAAAAATTAAAGTGCAGAATTAGTAAAGTGCAGAATTAGTAAAGTATATGTTAAATGTTTCATTGCATATTGGTTCTGAAATTAAGATGTTTTTATCTGTCTGGGTTGTCCTTTTTTTGGGTTATTTGTGGCTTTTTTGTTGTTTTTTTTGTTTGTTTGTTTGTTTTTTCTTTTGAAAAAAAATACAAATCACCCTAAAAACAGTATTTCCAGGGAAGTTTCCTAGAAGTATATTTTCTTCTTTTTTTTTTCAGTCCTTTTGAAAGATTATATTTTGCATAAGTGAACAGTACCATTCAGTACTGATTATAAAATTTTTGCCCCTGTTTTATCCCAAATCTCACTCAGACAATTATATATAATGAATTTCATTCAATTTTGACCCAATTGCTTTAGCTATCTGGCTATTTATTGATTTATTCTTCCAGATATAAGGAAGAATAGGTACTTCTAGGTACTACCTTCCCCCCAAAAAAATAAAGAAGTAGATATTTTTCTCTTTTCATTTTCTTGTTCTTAATTCCTACTGAAATAATGTAATTACTTATTTCAGCAGCTTGAATAAGGTTTAAGAAAAGCAGAAGTCTGCTGTACAGAAGGAAAAAGAAACAGCATGTGGAACTACATAATGTCTTATGCCTTCATGAGTATATATTGAAGTACAACAAGATGAGAAGCAATTGGCACCTTTGCCATTTAAAGACCTATAATACTTAAAATTTAGCTCAGATTTTCGTGTATAAGGAGTACTCAAAAAAGCATCGTCCGGACAATCCATCTCATCCTCTTTTGGTTATACATGCAAACTCATGTACCTGTTTCCTACAGAAGCTACTGCCTTAGGCCCCCCCTCACTAACAAAACCACAACAAATCTATATTGTCTACTTTGTTTCGACTCATTAATATCAATATCATTGTACAGAAAAAAACCCAGAAATTTCTTCATCCCCAAACTGCTGTGTTGGAAACTAAATACTGATTGTTCCCTAATCTTGTTAGCTGTTATAGCCTCTTACAGATGTCAGTGTTAAGCTCTGAAATGTATCTTTATACTCACTGTGAAAGATTTGCTATTGTCCTCAATTGCCGGTTTTGGCAGCTTGAGAAGCTGCCAAAATTCTACTTCTCTCATACCAGTTTACTATATTGAATTTTGTTCCATACTAATAGATTTTGCACTGTATCATATTATAAGAATTTTCCTAGTAGAATTTCTGCTGATCTTAGACTATTTCCTTTTCTTTCATCTAGATTATCACAATTGAAAGAAGAGAGCAATGACATTTTTAATAACTTCTTTTTTTCCCTTCCTGAGGATAAGTGTGTGCATATGAGAGTTGACTTTTTACTTTCTTTGAAAATCTGCAATCTATAATTTTATGATCTTGGGATAGAACCAGGAATAAAAATAACTCCCCTTTTCAACTCCCATCAAGAACAGAAAATGGGAAATTTAATCATCTATCTTGAACACAGTGCTAAAACAAGATGTGATTTAATTGAGACTCCTTAGAATTTCCCTTTTTTTTAATGATATATATTAGAATTAAATTCACCTTAATTTTACAAGAGGGATATTATGTGACAAAGATGCATGAAGCATGCTGAAATTATCCCTCTTTTGGGTCTGATCATTTTGATGACTTCTATGATGTAAACAGAAGGCTCATCTAAAATTTCACTCTACTGCTAAAAAAAAAAAAAAAAAAAACCAAACTCCAAAAAAATCACAAACTTTTCATAACCTTTTTCCTAGTTATTAGTCATTTAAAATAAAAAAAAAAACCTACAGATCCAAAGTATTTTTCTGAACATTCAAAATAATTAGCCAAACCCCAAATATATGTGAATTATTTGATAATGTGATTATTTCAACAACAACAAAAAAAAAGCCTTCATGAAACATGTATTTATGATGAAAATATACCTTAATTTCAAAATGCAATTGTCAGCTCATACATAATAGATATAATTGATCTTCATAGTAATGGTACTTAATATGGTTAAATTATAGCATACTCCACATTCCGATTTGTCTCTATTTTTTTCCTATTAGATTTCTCTTGGATTAGCATTATTATAGCTGTATACCTCTTTGAAATATGTAATTATATAACCTTTACATAATTATAACAGATTTTTTTTTTTTTCTTTTTTTAGACAAAGAAAATAGGAGTCTGTTCTTTGGGGAGGAAGAGGGAGGGTGGAGATGTAAACGGTAAATAACTACTTTCACACCTTTTTTTTAGGTTTGTTTTTTTTTTGTTGCACAAAATCTAATAAACCACCTTTATATTATTACCAAATATAATATCAACATTCTTAAGCTATTCAAGGTAAAAGAATTCCAAACTGCCTTTTTCTTCAGTTAGTGAAATCCTATATTGTTTCATTTTCAGCACTACCTGTGCATACTTAGATAAATCCATTTTCTTAAGAATAAGTGGAAATTATTTCTAGGGTCTAAATATAACAAAGTTCTACCTCATTATATATCAGTAGTATTCAGGCCTCAAACATACACTTGCACAATAGCAAGCGATGACCCCAGAGTTTTGCAGCACTGGGATTCTCATGATCGTTTAATATCCATGGCTAACTGTCTGTAAGTCAAGTGCTGCTGGCCTCATGGGATTAATTTTAAGTGGACTGCCAGCTACCACAGCAGATGCTGCAAACTGATGATGAATGTCAAATCATTAGTCTAGTTATTTTGCAATTCTTACCACCATGAGGGGGAGGGGATGGTTTAGGAGTTCTTTTTCTGATTTTTTTCTCTTTTTTTCCAAAACAAAAAATTAATTTGTTACTACTTCTGACAATTGAAGACCCATCTCCTTTTTCTTGAGGAGACACCAAGAAGAATGAGGAAAAGTTTTTGTTGTTGTTACTGGTCGGTTTTAATTTTTGTAGTGTACTATAAGCTGTAGGAAAAAAAAACCAAACCCTCCAATTAATTATTTCAAATTGATGTAATAATCATATGCCTATAAAATGCATAAGTCCTCTGGTATCATTAATAATAGACTATAATAAACCCCCCCCCAAAAAAAACCCATAAGTCAAATAATTTGTATTAAAAATTCAGACAGGCAGATTTATTTAAAAATCCTTTCCACTGCTGTGTCACAGGGTTTCTGAGAAATTAAATTTTCCAAACAAAGCATGTATCTCTTCTTTCGTGCCTCCAAGTTCACCTATTCCAGAGGTGGGATTTTTTTTTTTTTTAACTCCTAAGGTACCTGAAGCTTTGCTGCTCAAAGATATTAGTTCTAAACATTTATTCAGAGACAAATAGATAGCCAGAAAAAAAAATGAAGTGTATTAGAATCACACATTCTCAACACCATGACTCTTAAAGGAGCAAACTTCTATTCTATTCTATGTATGAATGTTAGTGTCCATATGGTTTTAAACTAAAGTTCAGTAAGAAGTGAAATCTAAGAAGTCTAAATTCCACACAAATGTTCACCTGACAAAGTATTAATGTCACTACACTTTCTGGGTACCCTAAAAAAGAAACATCACAGTTTCTAGATAGATCAAGAAAGTAAAAAACTATGTTACTATTGTAGTATTCCAGTCATGATATATAATGAGGCCTAAGAAATACCTCCACATCAAAGGTAAATATTTTTGCTGTTTTTCAGAATTTTCCTACAAGAAACTATCCCTTCCTGTCTTACTGGAGTTGTAGCAAACTGAAATCTGTCTATGATCTTAGCCCACTTTAGGATATTACATAGACCACTAAGTGTTTTATGGCATGAAAACAACACATCCTGCTCTTCCATGTGGGTCCAGATCTCTGTTGAGCAAGAGGACAGACAAAGTACAACAAAGAGACAGCCCATGTGTAATTGCTCTTCGGGAAGATTAATACCATATAGTTATATAGAGGTCATATTGGAAATACAACAGTATTGATGACAGTTAATGAAACTAAAAACAAAAAAACCACTTGATTCTTATCCATTATTAAATAGATTCTTTGTTGGTCATTTTTTATATCAATACTGTAAAGTTCTTAATGTAGCTGAATCAATTAGGATTGATTAGTGATGCACTACCATTAAACAGCAGTATTTTAGGAAAATAAGGCAACTAACAAAATTTCAAGACGTTATCACTATTGTGAAAAATGTATAGTTCTACACTCAAAAAATTCAGTCCAGAGCACCTTTCCTGGTATAAAATCATAGTACAGAATCACAGAATGGCTGAAGTAGGAAGGCACCCCTGGAAATCACCTAATCCAATCCCTCTGACCAAAGAAGGATCAGATACAGCATGTTGCTCAGGGCTGTGTCCACTCAGATTTTGAATATCTCTAGCAGTGGAGACACCATAACATCTTAAACTCCTATGGGTAGTTCGGGGATAAAAGGAAGACCAAGGAGAATGTGTGCCCTTTCTAGAAGGAAATGGGAGACCTGGTTGCCTGGGACATGGAGAAGGCTGAGGTACTCAATGGCTTTCTTTTCCTCAGTCTTTATCGGCAAGTGCTCTAGCCATATCACCCAAGTCACATAAGGTAAAAGCAGGGACTGGGAGAATAAAGAACTGCCCACTGTAGCGGAAGAGGATTGAGACCATCTGAAGAACCTGAAGGTGCACAAGTCCATGGGACCTGACGAGATGCATCTATGGGTCTTGAGAGAAGTGGCAGATGAAATTGCCAAGCCACTGTCCATCATATTTGAAAAGTTGCGGGAGTCTGGCAAGGTTCCTGCCAACTGGAAAAGGGGCGATATAACCCCCATTTTTAAAAAAGGAAACAAGGAAGACCCAGGGAACTACAGGCCAGTCAGTCTCACCTCTGTGCCTGGCAAGGTCATGGATGGCATGCCTGGCAAGTTTGATGAGTCAGTTTTAATAATATTAGTTTAGATAAATAACATCTTTAACATTATTTTTTTTTATATCAGAATATTTTAAGTGTTTTATTACCACAAATATTCCACTAGAGACAATAAGCATCTTTGTTCACATTTATAGGCTGTTATGAGAATCAATAACTAAAGAGGCTGGGTTTTTTTTTTTACCCAAGCATGACAGTGATTAGAACTAAAACTGCACACTTGAGGATATATTAGGAGTGAAGTGTTAAAACTGTTGTGGTTTGTTTTGAGTTTTTTTTTTGCTATTTAAATCTAAACTTTGTTCCTCTGACCACAATTATGTTGAATTCTATACAGCAGGAATATAGCTCCATCTTGTACTTGAGAACATACTCAGCATTTACAAAAGACCATTTTATTCTGCAGAAATCTGACTAAAAATACTACCTTTTTTTTTCCCAAAAGATTACAATTATTTAAGCATAATATTTTTGGAGATTATCTTGCTTTTTTTTTTTTTACAACTAAACATTCTGCCAATCTTCAATCAAATGTCTTTTCCCCATGGGAACTTAGAAGAAGTTCAGCTTATCCTCAAGACAGTCATCTCTCAATGTAACCCATGTAAAAAAAATTACTGTTTTTCAGAATTCAACTGTTCATAGTTAATGCAGAACTGGTTAGTTCCTTTAACGGTTCTAGGCTAATAAAACAAATTACATTTTCCCTCTGAAGGCTCACTCATACTGTTCCTATTGCAAAAGCAGAGCAGCAAAGACTGATTTTGATATGGGATTCATCCATATAAATGTAGATATACATATCTAAATTAGCTATTTCAGGCTCCCTTTATAGCCATTACACAGAAATAAGAATATAAGGGCATGATTTCTTTGACCTATTTTACATGTCTTTGGGATCTTGTCCAAGAAATATTTCTTTTTCTCTGACATTTATAAAGGGAGCTAAGAGTGAATAGCTAATATGAAGATGTTCATGTAGTAGACATTTATTCCTACATAAGCAGAATCTCATAAGGAACTTCTATTGTAAAAGCAGATTTGTTGTTAAAAGTTCCCTGGCTGTTGATAGTCTACTGATGCCCAGGATTTGTAAATGAGTATTTACAAGTATGATGATCTAGTATGGAATACAGACTGACTTCTAAAGTCTCTGATGCATCACATGGGTGCTGTATCTACTGGAAACACTAACACTGCTAATTATTATTCATGTTTTCCACAGTTAATATTTTAAGCAATTTTTAGTATGTTCCTTATTACTTCTGTTATATACTATTGTATCCATCAGTTGAATTCAGGTTTCACCCAGAGAGTTCTAATTTGTAAGTTTACTTCTTACATTGTAAATTTCTAAAAGTAGCTTAGAGACTTAAGATTTACTGTCAGTAAAATGTCAATACACCAGAGTAGCAGAGCCAAGTGCCATACAACCAGTAATGTTACAGTTAAACCAACATAAAGGTGATTTATGTCAGTATTGTCATTCTCATATTGTATGTAAATAAGCTGAGCTATACAATATCTGTGTCTAGACAGATTTTACTTGATCCCTAATCATAGCTTCGCAGGGTTCTACTTATGCAATCTTTCTAGTTAAAAAAAAAAAACAAACAAAAAAAACCCCCAAAAAACAAACAGAAAATCAGAAGGTTGCAGCCTGATTAAGTGTAGATATATATTTATATATGCAATGGGTATATATATGGCACTTAGAAGGTGACACAAGAAAGACAGAAAATGTTTCACAGAAGTTGAATAAACATTTATAGGGAAGGACAAATGTGATAATTAATTTAAAATACCATTTGGATTTTCCATCCATAATTCTGTATTAATTTTATCAAGGTGGAAGATTTCTGAAAGGAAAATCTGCATGGGAGGAGGAAAGGAACACAGCTTTACTACAGAAATGCATTGCAACATATTTAATTCACGAACAACATTGCAATGTTGCTGGCAAACTCTGGTATAAAGACATCTTATCTCATTTCTTGCCTTCATAGCATTTCTACAACTTTTTAACAGGAACAAGAAATTTACTCCTACAGCAATATGTTCTTACAACCGGTCTGTAATTTAACGATGTTACAAAACCTACTTAAATTACTTTACTCTGTGTTTCTATACTTTAAAAAAAAAAAAAAAGCAGAGAAGCTTCCTGTTTTAAAAAAAGGGACTAATAATTAAGTTTGCATTGCAAAATAAAATTTCCATGCCCACCTAGTAAAGACACTGTGAGATATTTCCTCTATAAAGAACTACAGAATGTATGTAGGAAAAAAAATGACAGTCAAATATATGCATATAATTGTAGACAGATTATAAGGTATTATAATTAGCTTTGTTCTCATTATTACTGAAAAGATCATGTGAAAATCAAAAACATGTAGACATAGCACTTCAGGACATGGTTTAGTAGGCATGGTGGTGTTGACGGTTGGGCTTGATGATCTTGGACGTCTTTTCCAACCTTAAAGACTTTATGATTCTATGATTCTATAAGGGTAACGTTCATCTTTAATTCTATAAAGTCATATGCTTTCATGACCCACCCTTAGCAAATGACCTGGACAACACTACTGGACACCATCACCACTACTCTTTTATATCTACAAAAAATGTTTGGTCATGCCACAATGCCACACAGTGTGTTTTATTTACCCCGAATAATTTTGACAGGCAAAACTGATAAATAAATGTTCTATTTAAAAATAAGCACATATTATGTAACCCGAGTTGTTCACCTCAGATTTGATACTTTCAATGTCAGGAAAGTTTTCTAAAAATGTCTCATAAAATCTGTAGAACAAGGACAAATTTTGGGCAATTTGCCAGCATTGAATCACCTTCTATGATGAACATATAATTACAGAATCCCATAGTCTACCAGTTGATTTAATTGTGTCTTAATTGACATAGATTTTTCAAAAAAAAAAAAAAAAGAGATTTCTATTCACAGATCATTAGACTAAGGATTTTTAACATTGTACTATATGAGTTATGGGTTTTGTTGTTAACATAGGAGAAAGTTAAATGGCAAGGACTACTGAGACTGATGTATCCAGGTCATTCAGGAAACCAATGATATGCCCTGTCCCACTGTGGAATCACATAGGCTCTAGGAAGTCACTCTTCTCTTTGTGAGTTACTAACAGAAATACTCCCAGTCTCATCTTTTGAGATATGATATTTTCCAAATAAATTTCTCATCTAACATTTTCATCTACAAGACATGCCTCTAGGAAAGTTGGCCAACTTTTTTCTGGACATATTGAGAATTTTAACTTAAGGGTCAGAGTTTCAGTAGGACTTAGGTACTTAAAGTGTTTGAGTCTTTCTGAAAATCCCAGCTTAAATGTGTAAACAATGCAGACTAAAATGTGAAACATTTTTCAGTGTCAAAAGGAGCCTTCCAGATGAAAACTTCTCATGTAATGCAAGAAAGTACAATGATTTGGTGAAAATAAATCCCCTTCAGAAATCATACAGAAGGCCTCTTGCAGAAGAATTAGGATCTAGAATACCAGAAAAATATTTGAAAGCTGATTAACTATTTGAAATTATTAATATATTTTTAAAAATAAAAGATACCATTTTTTTTATTTCATCTTCAACAAGCTGCAAAACTACAAACACAAATCTATATTCTTGTGTGTGCACTCACACATACAGTCATATTTGTGAAGAAAGGGAGTTGCTCTCCTTTCTCCTCTCTTATTTCCTTCCAGTAGTTTTTTTTTTTTTGTTGGTGGTGGTGTTTTTTTGTTTTTTTTTTTTCTATATATATTTGGGAGTTGTGGTTTTTTTATCCTTCTCAGGGACTGCTAGAGAAGATTTGCTTTCTTACTTGGAATTATATTCAAGTAATACATTTAAGTACTGCTCTGCAGTAGCATTCCCCCTCCTTGGTTAACTTACAAGAAAGTGATGTGAATTTGTCAAGGACTGCTTGCAGCTTTGAGGAAAGGAGAACTACATACAACAGCCAGCCTACTGCAGTGTCTCTAAGAAATTGATCTTGTTCTGCTGTGACAAAATAAGACTTTGATGATAATGACATTTTCAGCTGCAGCAAAATCCTTTTTAATTTATTGGAAAGGGGAAGAGGCTGAAGTGATGTTCTATTCCACGATATGTTTTCCAGCTTGACATGCTTTTAAGGACTAACTCTCTGTTCAGGGGCAGGTGCTGGGTTCCTACTGACATGACTCTGTAGAAACAAAAGCATTCCAAGGAGGTGACGTTTTAAAATTATTCATTAAATGCTTATGCTTAGAGATCACATCCTTCAGTCTATTACTTGAGAACTAAATTAGAGGAGTAATAGCAACGCTGCAAATTGAACTGACAAACTTTGGGAAACTACAAGATATAGATAAGGCTGAAGGGAATAGAATCTATTTTTAAAATGGAAATTATTTTAATTTCTCCTGTGCCTCTCTCGTACTGATGATGTCATCATGTCTGGTTCCATGCCAGCCTAACTGTAATCTTCTTCTTTTCCCTATTGATTTTTCCATGTTTTCATTATTTTCATGAAGGCTGTGCTAGCTGAGGATTTCCAGAGTGCCCTAAGGTTCAATGTCATCTCCAGATACTTGATCCTATTTCAAAGCCTCAGCTAATTTTTTCCCTCACTTTGAAAAGTACTCCAGTTTCTGAAATTACTGGTATGTCACTTCAATCAATAGAGAATAGGACTTTTTTTTTTTCTGTGTAATAACAGAAATAACAAAATACTTTTTCTCATTAAAAAAAAAAGTTTTTTGTCAATTTCATGAAAACCTGGGAGTTCTGAGAGGTAAATCTGTTTCTGATTCTCCAGACAGCAGTCCTTGTGCAATTATTATTTTCAAGATTTAAAAGTGACATTAAAAAGGTTTTATGTATGTGCTTCATTTTTTTTTTAAATCCTTTTTTCTGACATCACCTACGCCCATGCAATTTGCCCATGAATGACTGGTGAGAAGTAGTTTAAAAATATGTTTGAACTCTTAGAAGATTTTACAAAATTATATTGATTAGGACCAAATTCTCAAAGATTTTTTTTTTCTTTGCATAGGTTAAAAAAAAAAAAAAAGGCTTGAAGGAACAACAAATATACAAATGTTATCCAAGGAAGGAAAAGTAATCTGCAAAGACTCATCTCATTGCAGTTCTTGCCTCCAGGAGAGCCTGGGGATTTTCTGTAGGAATATATATAATTAAGGAGCTTTCCTTCTCTAGGCCACCTGATCTGAAAGTAAAGGGCAGCTAGTACAATCAGGTTCCTCCATGTTATACCTGCATTTCTACTGTAGACAGAGAAGTGTAAAAAAAAAAAAAAGCATCTACCTAAGCACCACTTCATTCAGCCCATGACTGATGTCTTTGTGGTACCACTACTCTTTTCATTCTACAAGTGTCTATTCAGTCCATCTGGAATTATTAGTGGAGATCAGGCACGTCAAAGCAAACTGTATTGCCTCCCATTATGGCCCAGTTTCAGTGAGGGCTTGTCCAGGGAAGTACAAGATACCTCAAAGGCAACAAAGTGTATTGTATCTCAACAAAACTGGTAGTCTGTGCACACTGAATGCTTAGCTACTACTGTTTAGATATTTTTTGCTCATTGTTTGAGGAAGTCATGCAGATATATGGAAGCTTTCTCTCTCTGGTGGCAAGGATATGATCAAGTAACCAGCCTTTTGATCTTTGAAAACTCTCTGCAATAACAAGTGCATGGATTTTGTTCCTTGTTCAGAGATAAAGCTTGAAACTCTATCCTGGCACTTTAAGGTTATTTATGGCTAGAGTGAAAGTAATGAATGTACAGAGATTTGTTTTTATATAATATTTATATAAACAACACTGATATAAAAATACAATTTCATGATAGAACTATTGGCATAGAAATAAAATTTGTCTTTGTGTCTTTGTGTGGATGTAGAGCTATAGATACAGATAGATAGATATAAACATAGATGTTGATACAAGCTCTTAAAGAAATAAAGAAAAAAAACCCCACATACAGAAGACTAACTGGTTTAAATCCGTGCCGCTCTTTTCAAAGACAGAAACAGGCTGTGCCTCTTAAAAAAAAAATCATGAGAAGAGGGCACATGTAAAGAACTGAGGGATTCTGAAAACTAGACCATCTCAAATATATATTTAAATTACTCTTAATGTTTATCTAGGGTAATTTCACTAAAAAAAAAAAAAAGGAAAAGAGGTAAATAATTTCACGTTTGTATCAGAGGCACAAGGCTCATAATAAGAAATTGCCTTTAAAATAAAGAAAAAAAAAACAAATAAACAAAAAATCCCGCTAGGATTAAGGTGCAAAGTACCCAAAAGCACTGAAAAGAAACATCACTGACCATCAGAGATCACTTTTTTTTCAGCTAAGATGCTGATAGATTTCCTAACACAAATAAGATTCCTGTCTATATACTTTTTAGTATCCCTTACTCAAAAAAAAAATTCAATATACTTGCTCCATTTTGACTTGTGTACTTTAGCTCATAAGGTCATAGCAACCCTCTTATCAGCCAACAGCAGAGCTCCAGCAGTAATAGGAGATGCCATCTTAGATTAATGCAAGTGAAAATTGCCTGCAATTTTTTATACTTCTGTATCATGTGTGCACTTTAAATTTTCACTTTTATCTCAGAATATCCTTGGTCAAACCACTCCTGATACTTCAGGAAAATATTTGAATGCATCTTTAGTTATAATTATTTTTTTTTTTTTAGAATTTGTGAGAGATCAAAAGAGACTGTGTCCCAGGAATTATGTGTTGACCAGTGTAAATATATAATCCACTGCCTTAAATGTACTCTAAAAATACTATAACTTACGTTTCAGCTTTTCTATCTATCTTAGACATTTACAGAGTATCAACCAAAAATTTGAATTTCTCTGATTCTAACAAAAGAGCAATCAGAAGGGGTTTTTTTATATCTGGATCATTCATGGAGTAGATAATTTTGAATTATGCATGAGGCTTGTATATTTTTTTTGGTACTGCAACAGGAATGTTGTGTTACATTACTGGCAGTTTGTATTGCAGTCTCAAAAAAAAAAAAAGGCAAGATTCTTTTACCAACTTCAACAGGCTACATGGACAGTCAGAAGTCCAATATATGGGGGCTTTTGTAATACTGCACAAGAATAGAGTAAAAATACTGTAATTAATCTAGCAAAAATTTTGTAACAAAAAAAAAAAAAAGAAAAGAAAAAATATGCATGTAGGAAGTAGAGGAAATGATAAAAATTTTGTTGGTTTTTTTTCCCCCTTCGATATTTTTAGAAAAAGTATCTCTCTAGAACAGATTTTTTTTTTCTTTTGTAATACTGTAAATAAAATCAAAGTGAAGAAGTCTTATTAAAGTTAAAAAAAAAATATCGTTTTCCCTCTGTCTTTTGTAATTCTGCCATTAAAGTGAAAAATCCTTAATACGGACAAAAATACATTAAAATCTACATTATGATCTTGAGTTAATTCAAGTCTGAGGAGGCATTATTCTTTGCTGAGTAAAATCTTTTAACATATTATTGTCAGATAAAGGAATCACTATTTCTAGAAAGTTGACATTTTTCATACTATTAAGGGTGAAATGTAAAATAAAATATGCTCAGAAATATTCCTGAGACATGCCTGTTTCAGATAACTGTGCACCTGCAAAGTGTGCACAGTAACCACAACAACCACTTTAGTCCATGCCACTTAGCATTAAAAGGATCTTTGTGTACAACAATGAAGGATAGCTGTATCAAGCCTAACACATTCTGAAGTTAGCATAGTTTGAGGCAGTGACAATTTAGCATGGAAGGTGCTATTCTGGTGAATAAATTATTCATATTTTTAGAAAAATTCTCATGTGGAAGGAAAGGACTGTAAAAAAGGGTTAGACAATGTGAAGAATACCATCGTAAGCAAGTCTAAATTGGTTGATACAGTCACAGTATCATAGGAATACTAGACTTCATTTAAGTAGCACACATTGTAATTATAAATATATTTCAAGAAGATAGTTTGACAATTGTAAATAAAAATCTTTATAGAAATGAAAAGGAGATGTAAGAGAGTGAGAGTCTCCAGTCTGTGTAAAGAAATAAGGTAAGTCTATATCTCTGAATAGAAAAAGATTAAAGGAGCAAATTTTAATGTTTATAAAATCTTAGCTAAACACTTTGAATTTTATCTAGTTTATGTATTTAATTCAACAAAAATAAGCTTATGCCTTCTTCAAGATAATCACTGACAAGATCTGAGTAGATCCACATCATAGTTCCTGCTTACACAAGGTTCTGACAAGTTTGAAACTGTTGTAATCTTCCACACAGAAAAGTAACAGTATTTATAATTGTTATCATAAACAGGAGTTTTCTACCTCCAGAAAATTGTAAAGTTATTAAAAATAATTGAGAAATTCCAGTTCAAAATATACGCTGAGTTGCTGGACAACATATGAGAAATTATCTACAGGATCCAGAACATACTAAACTAGAACACCCCCAAGCAGCTGATCAGAGATGATAAAAAGTCCTCCCACATAGTGAAGGAAAAGATTTTACTGAGAAGATTCCAGTGGATAATTCCAGATTCCAGTGTATAATTCAGGAAACTGAGTTTTTTCCATGCTATTACTTCAAACGTTGATCAGAGCAAAAGAATGCACAGCAACAAGTCTACTTGAAGTGACTGGATTTATACCCACATAATGACATAGGTGTAAACAGGCAAATAAATAAAAGGCATCTCAGTTTAGAATCTAACTGTTTTTAGGTAAGTAGTTGTCGTAGTTCAGCCCCGATCAGGACCAGACTACGTAGTCTCTCTCTCGCTCCCCCCACCCTCCAACAGAATAGGGGGAGATGATATAAGGAAAACGGCTCAAAGTTTGAGATAAGGATGGGGGGAAATCCTTAGTTACCGTCACGGGCGAAACAGACTCCACTTGGGGAAAAACACTCATTTATTTCTAAAACTAGCAGGGGAATGAGACAAGGAACAAGATAACCTTCCCCCACCCCTCCCTCTTCTAGGCCTTAATATTATCTCTACTACCTCCCCCCCACAAGCGGCACAGGGGAAAGACGGAATGGGGGTCGCAGTCAGTTCATCACACATTGTTTCACGTCCCTACTTCATCGTCAGGGGAAGAACTCCTCTCATTCCTCCTCTGCTCCCTCGTGGGGTCCCTGCCATGGGCTACAGTCCTTGGTGAAACTGCTCTGGCATGGGTCATCTCTTCCACAGGGTGCAGTCCCTCCAGAACAGCTGCCCCAGCAGGCCCTCCATGGGCCACAGCCTCCTTCAGGCCTCCACCTGCTCTGGCGTGGGGTCCTCCATGGGCTGCAGGTGGATCTCTGCTCCTCCGTGGACCTCCATGGGCTGCAGAGGGACAACCTGCTCCACCATGGTTATCACCACAGGCTGTAAGGGAATCTTGGCCAGGAGCAGCATTACTCCTCCCGCTCCTTCTGAACTGACCTTGGTGTCTGCAGCCGTTCCTCACAACAGGCTGGCAGATGCCTCTCAGGATCCTCTTTTACATCTTATTCACTTCTCATCTCCTCTCCACTTCTTGCAGCCAGGCCGGGCCAAGTTGAGCCCAGTCAGCTGCTTGGCAAGAGGCCAGAGGGTGACGCCTGCAAGGCCCACAAGGCTCACACCTCCTCCTCTCTGCCCCAGCTCATCTGCTTCACATTAAATACATTATCGCAGAGGCGTTATCACGGGACATTCTGCTACCAATTGGCTCGGCCTTGGCCAGCAGCACATCCGCCCAAGGCTTGGCTGAGTCCACTGAACAAAGGGGAGCAACTTTTAGCAGTTTCCTACAGAAGCTACCACCTTAGCCCCCACCCTCACTAAACAAAACCAGAACAGTAGTGATAGGATGAGGGGTAATGGCTTTAAATGAAAAGAGAGTAGGTTTAGATTAAACATAAGGAGGAAGTTATTTACTGTGAGAGTGATGAGGCACTGGAACAGGTTGCCCAGAGAAGTTATGAATAACCCATCCTTGGAAGTGTTCAAGGCCAGGTTAGATGAGGTTTTGAGTGACCTGGTCTAGTGGAAGGTGCCCCTTCACATGGTGGGGTGCTTGGAGCTAGGTGATCTTTAACGTCCCTTCCAACTCCAAATGTTCTTTGATTCTATGATTCTATCATACTTAAAAACAAACAGAAAGATTTAAAAACTAAATCCTTAAATAAAATACATTGTATAATATATCCTGCCTTAAATTACAATTATACTAACAAAGGAATTAAGTTGTACTGATTTTGTCTGGGGTAGAGTTAATTTTCTTCACAGTGGCTCCTATGGTGCTTTTCTTGGTTTATGACCAAAACAGTGTTGATAATACAGGGATATTTTAACTATTTCTGAACAGTGGTTATGGAATGTGAAGGTGTCATAGTTCAGCCCCGATCGGACCAGACTACGCAGTCTCTCTCTCACTCCCCCCACCTTCTGAGAGAACAGGGAGAGAAAATATAAGGAAAAACGGCTCGAGGTTTGAGATAAGGACAGGGAGAAATCCTTAAAGTTACCGTCACGGGCAAAACAGACTCGACTTGGGGAAAACTATTCATTTATTACTACAAACAGCAGGATAATGAGACAGAGAACAAGATAACCTCCCCCCACCCCTCCTTCTTCCCACGCTTAACATTATCTCTACTACCTTCCCCCCCTGAGCAGCACAGGGGGGAAGAGGGAATGGGGGTTGTGGTCAGTTCATCACATGTTGTTTCACACCGCTGCTTCATGGTCGGGGGAAGAACTTGCATTCCTCCCCTGCTCCATCGTGGGGTCCCTTCCATGGGCTACAGTCCTTGGTGAAACTGCTCTGGCATGGGTCATCTCTTCCACGGGTGCAGTCCCTCTAGAACAGCTGTCCCAGCAGGCCCTCCACGGGCCACAGCCTCCTTCAGGCATCCACCTCCCCCAGTACGGGGTCCTTCACGGGCTGCAGGTGGATCTCAGCTCCTCCATGGACCTCCATGGGCTGCAGGGGGACAACCTGCTCCACCATGGTCGTCACCACAGGCTGCAGGGGAATCTTGGCCAGGAGCCGCATTACTCCTCCCCCTCCTTCTGAACTGACCTTGGCGTCTGCAGCCGTTCCTCACAACAGGCTGGTAGATGTCTCTCAGGATCTTTTTTTTACATCTTATTCACTTCTCATCTCCTTTCCACTTCTTGCAGCCGGGCTGGACCGAGTTGGGCCCAGTCAGCTGCCTGGCGAGAGGCCAGAGGGTGAGGCCTGCAAGGCCCATGAGGCCTGCGCCTCCCCCTCTGCGCCTCTGCCCCCGCTCAGCTTCTTCACATCTTCTCTTCTCTCTCTCTTTTTTTTTCTGTTTTCCCATTCTTAAATACGTTATCGCAGAGGCGTTATCACGGAACATTCTGCTACCAATCGGCTCGGCCTTGGCCAGCAGTGGGTCCGCCCTAGGCCTGGCCAAGTCCCCTGAACAAAGGGGAGCGACTTCTAGCAGTTTCCTACAGAATCTACCACCTTAGGCCCCCCCTACTAAACAAAACCACGACAGAAGGCTTTTTCTGCTTCTTCGCACGTCCCGATCAGCAAGTAGGCTGGGGGATATTCAAGAGGCTGAAGGGACATACAGCCAGGACAGCTGACCCCAACTGACAAAGGAACATCCCATACCATAAGACGTGGTGCTGAACAATAGAAGTTGAGGGAGGAAGGAGAAAAAAAGAGACATTTGCTGTTACAGTGTTTGTCCTCCCAAATAACTGTTAAGCATGATGAAGCCCTGCTTTCATGGAGATGGCTGAACATCTGCCTGCCAATCAGAAGTAGTGAATTAATTCCTTGTTTTACTTTGCTTGTGTGCAGTTTTTTTTTCTTTATCTATTAAACTATCTTTGTTTCAACTGATAAGTTTTCTCACTTTTACCATTCTGATTCCTTTTCCCATCCCACCGGGGTGGAGTGAGCAACTGGCTGTGTAGGGATTATATGAGTGAGGCTATGGAAAGAAATGGTTAAAGTGATAGGGAAAGTTAGACCCATCCATTTATTTCAGCCTGAACTTATGTCAGATTAAAGTGAGCATGAAGTTTCCCTCTGTATTGGGTTTGCATGGCCAGGTTTTGGTAGCAGGGGAGTTACAGGGGTGGCTTCTGTGAGAAGCTCTTAGAAGCCTCTCTCCCCTATGACCAACAGAATCAATGCCAACTGGCTCCAAGATGGATCCGCTGATGGCCAAGGCTGAGCAAATCGATGACGGTGGTAGCACCTCTGGGATAACATATTTAAGAAGGGGGGAAAAAAAAAACTGCATAACAACCTGAAGCTGGAGAGAGGAGTGAGAATATGTGAGAGAAACAACTCTACAGACACCCAGGTCAGTGAAGAAGAAGGAGTTTGTGCTCCAAGTGCCAGAGGATAAAGGTCATGACTGGTCAACAAACTTCCACTAATTAATGTCCTCGATGTGAACTCTTTCATTATAATATGAAAATCACATCTCTAGTGCTAAAAATCACCCCCTCCTCAGATAAAGAACCCTACTCACCAAGCACGCATAATAAATTTAAGAAGTACTGTATCTTTAAACTAACTTAAGAAAAGAACTAACCAATTGTAGTTAAGTAGGTGCGACCAAAAGGCAGAATTCTTATTCTGAATTGTAAAAATACTGCTATTGTAAGCAGCTGCTAGCTTTGGGGAATTACCACCTAGCACCCATCTCTATGCAGAAATAAAATAAATAAATGCCTCTGCTCTGTGTGTGTGTAAGATTGCCATGCTGCTCACTGGGTAAATGAACCCAGATCTGGGACAACATGTCCACAACATATTGTGGGTATTTTGTAACCAGGTCATCAGTCACAAGTTAGCCCATGGTACCCATGTTTTAACATTTGCATCTTATTTTTATGAATATAAAAAAAATAAATGGTTTCATTAGATAATGTGGTGGGTTGACCCTGGCTGGATGCCAAGTGCCCACCAAAGCCTCACTGCCCACCTCAGGTAGACAGAGGAAAGAAAATATAACAAAAAGGTCAAGATAAGGACAAGAAGAGACTACTCAAGAATTACTATCTCAGGCAAAACAGACTTGACCTGGGGGAATTAGTTTGATTTATTACCAATCAAATCAGAGTAGGATAATGACAAATTAAACCAAATCTTAAAAACACCTTCCCTACACCTCTTCCGTCTTCCTGAGCTTAACTTTTCTCTGATTTTCTTTGCCTCCTTCCCCTGCAAGTATAGTAAGTACAGAGGGCAAAAAACACTGAAAATTCAAATTTTATAGAGGTAACTATGGATATGTCAAAGAAAACTTTCATCACCCAAGACTATTATCTAACTACACTAATGAAATTTTCCAACAGGAAAATCTGAGTGAAATTCTCCTGATAGTTTCAGAAACTCAAATTTAACTCTTATCTCACTGACTAAATTTGCATCAAATGTTAACTCCCATTACAGTCAATGGATATCTAGTTAGTATATTTGGTAGAGTGTAAAAAAGTTATTCAACTAACCTGATATTTGTTAAATATTTTGCTTAGCCAAACAGGTCTTGCTATTCATCTGATTATGCAGAGTGGATTACTACTGTCTATAATGTCTATGTGGTCAAATGCAAAAAGAGGGAATGGATACAGGAGATTATACATTATCATACTGAGGTACTGTATATAGGGAAGAGGAAGTTCAAATAACTACTGGATGAAGAGTAAGTGGAAAGAAGTCTCAGCAGAGCGGAATCCTTTAGGTGATGCAAAGACTGAGAAACTGTTAAGTAGAGCAAACAGTTAAAAAGGTATACTTCAGAGATTAAAAAAATAATAAGTGTTGCTGCAACTAGGAAAGTCAGAAGGTTAGCAAAAGCAGTGCCTAGAAGCAAAGACTCAACAACAAGGGACCTATACAAAGTTTAAGAAGATAGTATATAACTACTTTTTAATTTTTGTTCTTTCCTTCCTGATCCTTTGAGACTGTTTTAAAAAAGTTAAGGATTCTTGTATTGTAATAAAACTTGTCTTTTTAACATAAAATACTTTCGTTTTTGTTCGGGGAGCTAACTGTAGAAGAATGGCCCAGGAACAACCACTTCAAAGCTATAGTCGATTTGGAGTCCTATAACCACTCAGCATTTCTGAATATAATTCCTTTAGCAGTACTTGTTAAAAAGAAAAAAAAAAGTCACACTCCAATAAAAGTCTATTGAACTCCTGAAATCCAAATTAAATTGAAACAATCTCTTACAGACAACTATTAATTCTCATGTCTATGATTTCTTGTAGCATTTTTGGACAAAATTGGACTGTTTAAGGACTGAGGTTACTAGCCAGAATAACCAGGAAGCAACAAACAACACATGAAGTTTTACAGATGAAACAGAGGCTAATATTAACTGTGCACCTAAGTAAAAATGAAATTATCATGCATGAAAGGCCTTGTATTTAGAAAGAATTGTGCTTGTATTTTAGTTTTATAATTAGTTGGAAATTTACCAATAATTAATTTTACAGTTTAGGGGATAGTATCCATAGCCATGACAAAAAAAAAAAAAAAAAATTCTTAAATGTTCCTCATAATCTGAGTGTTAAAGTATATTAGGAGCAGCTAGCGTGTGCAGCAGCAGGAGGAGTTCTTCTTGCCCAGCTCCTGGAGCCCAGTCCGGGGCCTGGGGACATGAGGTCTCTACCCAGGCTGAGAGATGCAGCTGCCACTTTCCGCTTTGCAAGTTCAACCAGTAGTGAAGCTGAGCATGTTTCCCAAATGCACACATGCATACACACAGAAGACACTAACAAGGCTCCACAGGTCCCCAACTCACCGGCTGGTCAAGCTTGATACTCACTAGCAATCATGCAGAACTCACACACTCGTCCCACAGACACTCCATATTCACAGGTGCCACCAAATACCAGCACAGAACCTTGACCTGCCTGATACTCCTGCCTGGACCTGAGGCCTCCTACCTTGCTGGTCCAGCCAGTGACTCCACATGCACACGCTCCACACACCCCTTGTCTGGGTCGGGTACAGACACTTGCACCCATCAGCTGGCACCTGTTGACTTAAGTGTTGCTGGACAGATGAAACTTAGTACTAGTTTGTCCATTGGTTAAAATATAATATTCCCAAGGCAACTCCCTTCAAATTCAGGAAAATACAATGAGATGCACATAAATTCAAAGAACACTTCCTGACATAGGTTAACTAAGATTGTTATCCTTCACAACATTTTAGAAAGAAACAATACTCCACAGAAAGATGATACATATCCTTTTACACTGAATGGGAGCTTCTAAAAGAATTGTCTATTAAAAAAAAAATCTTTAAAATACATGAAGACCCTTAAAGCAAGAAAACAGGAGAAGGTCATAGAACATAAATTCATCTCTAAGTTAAAAAAAAAAAAAAAAAAAGCCCTCTAGCTTAAGCTTCTGCTTTATGGGAGAGAGGAACAAAGAGGGAAGGGGGGAGAGCAAGACAACAAGCATGAGATAGCATTTAACTTCCAAATTACCAATTATTTCATAATATTGACATAAATATAAGATAATTGTATTTTTGTGTATTTCATCAATACAAGTGACCAAGTATGGGAAAGATATGCTCAGTATGCTCTGATTATGGTAAAGATAACAGTGTAAGCACAATCATTACTGAACAACAAAGAACCAACAGAGAGATCTCTTAAAATTATCCCAATATCAGCAACCAGTTACTGTCTCTTGATTGGAGCTTTCACCTTCTTAGATAGAAAGCTAATCACCAGATAATTGCTAATCCATAAAATCACACAACGTTAGATCCAGCATTCATGGAACTGCTACTCAAAAACTGTGATGTTACTTCTAGCAAGCAATGAAGATTCATTCGTGTAAAACAATATTCATATTGTTTATTTCATTCTCTTCCTTTTAAAAAAAAAATTACATCCTTATTAATGTCCAGCTTGTCAACAAGCACATAGAAAATGTTCATTTATAAGATTAACTGGATCACTGAATCCTACCTGTTTTGTAGTAGAAGTGTGTTTATAAAGCTGTATTCTGTTAAATTAAAACTTTTAAAGTACATTTTGCCTGGAGAGGGCAATTTTTGGCTTGTCTGTGTAAGATGCACACGGGAAATTTTAAAAGTGTCATCTCTACTGTTTGCTTTTTCTGATTTACCATTTACTTGTCTGATGTTTATTATTAGCCCTGCTATTAGGGAGTGAGATCTTGTATAGTAATAAATCTATCAATCAGACCTTTTTTTTTTTTGGTGTACATTTTTCCAGTGTGCTATGCTTTCCAAAGTCTTAGCAGATTTGCATATTGAGGTTTTTCCTTGCAGACCTCTAGGGGACTCATTTTTCAATAGTAACACCAGACCCTACAGTATAATGCTTGAGTTATTTTTGTATCAACTGTTGTTCTATACCTACATAGTCTTTTCTATTTGTTCCTGTCTAGAGGATACAGCACTGACCCTGCCTGCTCATTGTGCCGGGAATCATGCCTGCAAGCGCTAAGGCTTTATAAGACTTAGCCCTGCGCCTTTACTTGTCATATCAGCAGCTTCATCTGCAGAAATACATTCTGACTGAGCAAGCCTGAGGTAGACAATACTTAATTCTCCATTACAAAATCTTCCAGGAAGAGAAGAGAGATTCAGCTGCAGGGCATCCATCCTGTCAGCATCCTATTATCCTAACACGTCATTTACTCTGTTACTAGTTTTAAGCTGGCCTTATTCAGTCTGATTATCATGTTATAGCCTTGCCCAGAATAACTGTACAGTAGTACACAGAATATTTTTAATCCAGCTACTATTCTGAGACTCCAGATATTTGTCTTTCTTGTACCTGCTTGTTGCCTACCTATGAACAGAGTTCAGAAGATTTCACATTCTTAAATTAGGCGTTACAAAGTCAAAATGTAAGCCAGTAGTAAACTGAGAAAGAAAAGAAAGTGAAATAAAATAAATCAAAGGAGAAATAGCTGTCAATAAAAAAAATAAATTGTAATTCCTATATTTTATTCTTTCATAACTGACAGAATAGATCCATGCTCTGCATTGATATGCAGCACAGTCACATATAAGAGACATCTATTCATTGAATCACCAACATCATTTATCATTTTCCTCCACACACTTTTTATCCCCTAAGGCTTCTAGCACCTTTTAGTAAACTTAGCACATCAAATAAAATGATCATAAGCCATAGCATCAATACCCAGCACAAAGAAATGAAGAGAGACTAAGGGTATTAACAAACTATAATTTATTAAATATACCATCAATTTTGTAAAACTATTTCTAAGGGGTTTTTTTGAGTATTTGTCAAATAAATATATTTTTCAAAACTTCATCATTAATCTGACTTCATCCAGATCAAATTGAGGGAGGTGACAAAGTTTTGAAAAACATAGGTGAGTTTTCAAAGGACCAAAATGCAGAATAAATAATTCAAATAGAAAGTCAATAGAAGTTTGGAACATTAAAGTATTTTAAAAATTTCAGATTTAAATTTCTAAGAAAACTTTTAGCATTCACTAACTTTGTTTAGTGTTTAACCTTATCCTTCTTAAATTAATAGAAATTATACAATTATCTTGAATCTGTTATTTCCTTTTTTTCCACCTCTAAAACAATGTCAAAAAGTATGCTAATGCTCTAACAGAGAACACATTTTCAAATCACACTTTCTTTTTAAAATTTTAAAATTTTCTTTTTAAAATTATAGGATATTAAAGAATATTTTAGCCAGCTATCACTGTGAAAAAATTGGCTTAAGATCATAAAACGGTTTCCAAAAAAGCTTACATTATTTGGACTATATCTATTAATCAGCTATTGAGGAAAAACTGTTCACTTGATTAAGATATATAAATCTGGTCACTCACTTCTTCAAAGTTATGAAAGAAATTATAAATAAAAATTATTACATTCTGAAAAAAAATTAACTTATTGTGTGACTAGTACCACTTTACAGTCTTGGAAAAAAATATGAATATGAAGCTTTAAATTGTTACCCATGCCTAGGCCATCAAGTTCTTACGCCATTAAGGGTCAACGGCTGTGTCTTTCAGCGTTTTGAAAAATGCACTGAGAATATCCTCATCAATAGTTTGCATTAATTTTTCTATAAAACCAGTAGATAAGTAAATAAGTGCTGTAAATAGGCTTTATGCAGACAGGGTTGCTCTGTAGAGCATGGAGGATCCTGTATGCATAAGTATGCCCTGTGCCTTAACGTGGTATAAGTAGAATTTCACATATACAAACAAGTCTGAGCAAGGTTTCTAAAAGCTGTCTATAGGTGTCTATGGGATGAATTAAGGTCGATTGGATGCCAAGCACTTCAGTTTTAGGAGGCTGTCAGGATTCTGGTGTTTCCAGTTTCAAGTATACATGGTTGATGACCATTTTCTTTGGTGTTCAAATTTCAAAGATCTGTCAAAGAACTGTCAAAGAACTGACTTCCCTAGAGGTTAACTTCTATGAAGTCAACACAAAATACACACTGAAGTTGTTTAGATTTGGGTTTCCACCTCCCTCTCATGGTTAAAATCTACTGACCAATAATATCAAATGATGATTAGTGTTTAGAGACTAGCAAATACCACTGTGTATTTCAAGATGAAGTGGTGAGAAGTATTTAAGTAGGCTAAAGTACTGAAGTAACAGAATCATAGAATCATGGAATCATAGAATGGTTAGGGTTGGAAGGGACCTTCAAAGGTCATCTAGTCCAACCCCCCTGCAAGAAACAGGGACATCCCCAACTAGATCAGGTTGCTCAGAGCCTCATCCAGCCTGGCCTTGAACGTTTCCAGGGATGGGGCATCCATCACCTCTCTGGGAAACCTGTTCCAATGTTCTACAACTCGCATTGTAAAAATTTTTTTCCTAATATCCAATCTAAACCTCCTTCCCTCTATTTTAAAACCATTACCCCTCGCCCTATCACAACAGGACCTACTAATCAGCCTCTCCCCATCTTTCATGTAGGCCCCCTTGAGGTACTGGAAGACCGCTATCAGGTCTCCCCGGAGCCTCCTCTTCTCCAGGCTGAACAGCCCCAACTCTCTCAGCCTGTCCTCATAAGAGAGGTGCTCCAGCCCTCTGGTCATTTTTGTGGCCCTCCTCTGGACCCTCTCCAGCTGGTCCATGTCCTTCTTATGTTGGGGGCTCCAGAACTGGACACAGTAATCCAGGTAGGGTCTCACAGGGCAGAGTAGAGAGGGAGAATCACCTCCCTCGACCTGCTGGCCACGCTTCTCTTGATGCAGCCCAGGATGCGGTTGGCCTTCTGGGCCGCAAGGGCACATTGCTGGCTCATGTTGAGCTTCTCATCCACCAGCACTCCCAAGTCCTTCTCCTCGGGGCTGCTCTCAATCCATTCCCCGCCCAGCCTGTATTTGTGCCTGGGATTGCCACGACCCAGGTGCAGGACCTTGCACTTGGCCTGGTTGAACATCATGAGGTTGGCAGGGGCCCACCTCTCCAGTCTATCAAGGTCCCTCTGGATGGCATCCCTCCCTTCCAGCGTGTCAATGGCACCACACAACTTGGTGTCATTGGCGAACTTGCTGAGGGTGCACTCTATCCCACTGTCCATGTCACCAACAAAGATGTTGAACAGAGCCGGGCCCAACACGGACCCCTGAGGGACGCCACTCGTGACCGGTCTCCACCTGGACATCGAGCCGTTGACCACCACTCTCTGAGTGCAGCCATCCAGCCAACTTCTTATCCACCGAGTGGTCCATCCATCAAACCCATGTCTCTCTTGTTTAGAGAGAAGGATGTTGTGCAGGATAGTGTCAAAAGCTTTGCAAAAGTCCAGGTAGATGATATCTGTTGCTCATCCCTTGTCCACCGATGCTGTCACCCTGTCATAGAAGGCCACCAAATTGGCCAAGCATGATCTGCCCTTGGTGAAGCCATGTTGGCTGTCACCAACCACCTCCTTGCTCTCCATGTGCCTTAGCATGGTTTCCAGGAGAATCTGCTCCATGACCTTGCCAGGCACAGAGGTGAGGCTGACCCACCTGTAGTTGCCCGGGTCTTCCCTATTCCCCTTTTTAAAAAGGGGGGGTTATGTTCGCTCTCTTCCAGTCATCAGGGACCTCACCAGACTGCCACGATTTCTCAAATATGATGGCCAGTGTCTTGGCAACTTCATCCGCCAGTTCCCTCAGGACCCGCGGATGGATCTCATCAGGTCTCATGGACTTGTGCACCTTTAAGTTCCTCAGATGATCCCAAACCTGCTCTTTGAGTACAGTGGGCGGTTCTTCATCCTTACAGTCCCTGCTTGCGTGGGTGGTGGGACCACCAGCCTGGGTGGTGGGACAAGAGCCCTTATCGTTGAAGACTGAGGCAAAAAAGTCATTGAGTACCTCAGCCTTCTCCACGTCCCGGGTAACCAGGACACCGGTTTCCTTCCGGAGGGGGCCTACATTTTCCTTGGACTTTCTTTTGTCCCCTACATACCTATAGAAGCTCTTCTTGTTGCATTTTATATCCCTGGCCAGATTCAGTTCTGCCAGGGCTTTGGCCATCCTCACCTGATCCCTGGCCACTCACACAGCCTCTTTATAGACCTCCCAGGCTACCTGTCTCCGTTTCCACCCTCTATAGGCCTCCTTCTTCACTTTTAGTTGGTCCAGGAGCTCCTTGCTCATCCACGCAGGCGTCCTGGCTTTTTTGCCCGACTTGTTCTTCGTCACGATGCACCTCTGCTGAGCTTGGAGGAGGTGCTCCTTGAATATAGACCAACTTTCCTGGGCCCCTCTTCCCTCCAGGGCCACCTCCCATGGCACTAGGCCCATCAGGTCCCTGAAGAGGCTGAAGTCCACCCTCTTGAAGTCTAGGGCAGAGAGCTTGCCATGTAGTTTCCTTGCTGCCCCATGGATCTTGAACTCCACTGTGTCGTGGTCGCTGCAGCCAAGGCTGTCTTTCAGTTTCACATCCCCGACCAGTCCCTCCCTGTTGGTGAGCACAAGGTCGAGCATGACACCCCTCCTTGTCGGCTCCTCTGTCACCTGCAGGAGGAAGTTGTCATCCACACATTCCAGGAACCTCCTGGACTGCCTGTGCCCTGCCGTGTTGTCTCTCCAACAGATGTCAGGGTGGTTCAAGTCCCCCATGAGGACCAGGGCTTGTGACCGTGAGGCTGTTCCTATCGGCCTATAGAGCGCTTCGTCTGCTCTATCCTCCTGGCCAGGTGGCCTGTAACAAACCCCTACCGTAACGTCCCCTGCCCGTCCCCTTCCTCTAATCTTGACCCATAAGCTCTCTGTCAGCTCCTCCTCCATCCCCAGGCAGAGATCCACGCACTCCAGCCAGTTGCTGACGTAGAGAGCGACACCCCCTCCTAGTCTCCCCTTCCTGTCCTTTCTAAAAAGCCTATACCCCTCCATGTTGATGCTCCAGTCGTATGAGTCATCCCACCACGTCTCCATGATGCCAACGAGGTCATAGCTCTGCTTGTGTGCACGCATGTCCAGCTCTTCCTGTTTATTTCCAATGCTGCATGCATTGGTATAGAGGTACTTCAGCTGGGCCCCTGACAAAGCCCCCTTGCTGGCTGGAGTAACAAGGGTTCTATTGGACCGCAGTTTGAGTTCATTTGCACTTACCTGTGATCCTTCCTCAGCTTCTGGACCCTCGGTGCTGGCACTGGCGCCATGCTGACAGCAGTGGGCTGAACTGTGCTCCCTCTCCCCCAGCAACACTAGTTTAAAGCCCTCCTAGGAAGAAACCATTTCTGTAATATAAAATGTAATTACTGTGAAGGGTTGTTAAGACATAGGTCAGATTTGTGTTAATTAAAAATAAAAGAAATAAAATAAACAAATCTAGAAATTTATGTACTTGAATCATTCAAGATGAAGCAATTCTATAGAGTGAGACTTTGTTCACTGAAGTGGGAGAACAGAGCACTGGTGAGTATGCTGATTCTGCAAGTGATATAGTTTTTTATGCCATCATCACTGAAACACATCTGTGGTAGTAATTTAGGTTCTTGTTCAGGGTATTCCAGCAGCCACACAGTATTTTTTTTCTGCCACCATCATAATCATCATGGTTGGTTAGTCGAAGGATGAGAATTGATACCAAAGTTTCTCACAGGGAAAAGTCATTCCACAGAATTTCAGAAATAATGTGAATCTATTCTTAAATTTGTACACACACACACACATGCACACAGAAGAATATTGGAGTTTTATACCAAAGAGAAACAGAAATATGGTTTTTAATTTGTAGTTTCTGTAAGTCAGAAAGTTTCAAATTGCAGAATGAAAATATATTGCAGAATAAGCTTTCTCTAAAATTGAGCAAAAAGTTTCAGGATCATGAGAAAATGCATCCACACTGTTAAGAGTTTAAGACTGTGTTTGTTTTCTTTAGAAATGCAATTTTAATTTAAAATTAGCTGTGTTTTGTCATTGGAGTACAATTAACAGTGTAAGTCAATTGTCTTGGAATCTTAAGTTTATTTGAAGTGGATATCATATGTGTAAGCTGCAGTCTGGTTTGTCTTCACTAAAATATTCCTTAAGATATCTGATTCAAATTAGCAATACACTTTTTTTTTTTTTAACAGGGAAGGCAAAACTTAAAAGTAGTTACAGAAGTAGTTACATTTCTTCCTGTTTTCTTGTTAAACTTTATTTCTAACTTTCTTTTCTGTGTGAATATGCTCATGTGTGAATATGCTCATTACTCTGTGCATGTGTGGGGAGGGATGCAGGTGAGGTGATCCACTATTGAATTTGAAGCTGTACCTAGTGAGCAGAAGAGGTCTGGGAGCTGGACATTGGGTTTGGTGCCAGATCTTACAAAGACTGAGAGCCTAGGAGTCAGATGCCAGAAACACTTCTAAATGGCTTTTTATTTGGTTTTGTTTTGTTTTGTTTTGTTTTCAGGTATGCTTAGGACTGCTTTCTGACTCTGAGGCTATCTGCCATTGAATGACAAAATTTCATGCTAAGGAACTTTCAGTTTCTAAACAATGGTTGTTGTGTACAAGCTATCTATTACTGAATATTTCCTGGCTCACATAAACTTCAGAAACATGTTCAAGAATGCTTTGGGTTAAGACTAGTTGCCTTGTGTCAAAATCATGTCAGGGACCATTCTAGCAACTTTACAATATAGGCAATTAAGTTCAAACACCTGGGAATGTTCCTGGCATCATTGAATTTCTGAAATATGTATAGACTTTCTGACTTCATAGCATGTTGTTTTAATTTGCCAAAATGTTGTTTCTGTTCATTATTCCTTTTTATTTTTTTTAATCAGGCAATTTAAGTGCAAAGTTATGTATTCAAAATATAAACATTTTATTTCTTGAAAATCTAAGGGGTAAAATAGAATTGCTAACAGTTAAAAATATTTAATCTTTTAAAAAGAGTTATATATTATGTAGTATTTTTCTGAAACCCTCATTTGTCAGAATTTAAATCAGGTACATTTTCAGAAGATTGTGTTCTGAAGCCATCATTTCTGCATTTAATCATTTTCTAAAAATAAACATCCTTTTTAGTAAATACTTCAAGAGGTATTCATATCAACTACATACATCGGTGTGAAAAAAAAATGGCTTTTTAAAATCAGATTCCTATCCTTCTCTTTGTGACTTAGCTTGCTTAAATAATACATGTTAGAAGAAAGATAAGCACCTTTCATAGTATTCAGAGGGTGACAAAAATAACCTTAATTAGCAACTTACCTTAAAATAATGATCTTTAAAATTACTTCAGATGAATCATAATACGGTTATTTAAATAAATTTTGTCAGTGAACTATGTGTCTCAATGCGAGCTTCACTCATGTTTCGCAGTTAGTGCATCTAACCAGTAAGTGTTCAGAAAAATATGCTGTTTTTTTTAAGATTGGACAAGAACCTGTTCTTTGGCAAAATAACCAAAGGATTAACTCATCTTCACCTGAAGTGGAATAGCTAGATTTCAGTCTCATGTAATAGAACTCTATTCACAAAGGTATAGGATATCTCAGATGAAGGAACTTGATCGATTCTTTTGAAACTAGTCTCCTATGCAGGCAGGAAAGCAAATGTGTGAGGTTGTACTGAGATCAAGTAAAAGGAAATCGACATGATTATTCAGGTGCAACCTAATGTTCAGGAAGCTTCCTGACTACTAATTGACAGCAACTTAGAGGTTGTACCATTGAAATGATCATCCTATGCATTTCCTGTTTCATATACTTTCCCCACAGCATTATTTCCTGCCTAGAATCATAGAATCATAGAATCATAGAATGGTTAGGGTTGGAAGGGACCTTCAAAGGTCATCTAGTCCAACCCCCCTGCAAGGAGCAGGGACATCCCTGACTAGATCAGGTTGCTCAGAGCCTCATCCAGCCTGGCCTTGAACGTTTCCAGAGATGGGGCCTCCACCGCCTTTCTGGGCAACCTGTTCCAGTGTTCTATAACTTGCATCGTAAAAAAAATTTTCCTAATTTCTAATCTAAATCTACCCCCCTCTATTTTAAAAGACATGATGACTGTCCCTGAAGCAGAAAGTCAGAGGCACTGCTTACAGGCTGAAAATCAAATGTGGAAGTGGCTGTGACAGCATTTGAAATGTTTCATCAAGCAGGATGTTCAGGCACTGCCCCTTATACCCTTGTCAGGGGGATTTGTTCCCTCGTGGGTTGCTCAGGGCTCTTCCTGGGGGCAGTGGGATGAGGAGGTGTGTGACGTTGAGTGCAGAACAGCAGTAGGACACCTCCCAGGCTCTCTGGAGAGTGGGAGAGGAGGAAACAAGGCCCTGTGTCTGTAAGGAGTTGGTGTCCCCTCAGGGGACGTTAGTGGAAGAGATGGCAGTCCGAGTCAAGTGCACAAGGATTTCTGATCTGTTGGGGGGTCTCAGCCCCAGCAAAGGGACCATCCCCACCACAGGCTGTTCTACACTGTCCTATGCCTGTGCCTGTTTCTCCACAGATTTTTAACCACCACCCCTGCTTCCCTACTTCACTGTGGCTCCATGCTGTCCCAAGATTTACTGATGACTCTCTGTCCTCACAGACTATTTCCTCAAAAACAAAATTATCATTTTCTGAGGTTTTGCCACTGGCTGTGAGTTCCCCATCACCTCTTCAGCTTCTTCCAAAGTGCTACTAATGCTTCCCCATCACCCTAGATGTCCCAACCCTCCAGATCTACTTGAATGCTCTGTCTCCATATCCCAGATCTGAACAGCATGTCCTCCTTTTTCTGCTGCCTCAGAATCAAAACTGAACCTGTTTCACTTCAGCACTACACCCCTCCACCCCCTGCTATTTCAAGTCTTCTGTCTTTTACACACTTGCTGGCACACGTACTCTGCTCTCTTCCTGCACTCCCATGTCTCACAAAGTTTTCACTCTTCCCATGCAGTGATGAGACCCAGCCCAGGTGGTTTGTGCATCCTCCAGGCTCATGGATGTTTCCTGAGGTCCATCCAAGTGCGGGTAGTGTAGGAGAGGAGGAGAACAGCATCAGTTCATGGAGCATGCAGGAGCACAGCCACTCCCGGAAGCGAGCAGTCCCCATCTTGTAGGCGTATAAGATAGAAGTGCTTCTATCATCCATGAGGGACCTTCCTTCCTGCCATATACCAAGCACAAACCTTCTCCTCCTCCTTCTCCTCTGCCTACTGTCAGAGTATGATCAGTGGATTAGCTGACAGGACTAAATGTATAGTTTTTCTATTAGAATAACTTTTAAGCCATTTTATGTGAGAGAGGAGAAAGTTGTGGTTCTTATCACTGTTCCCTAGGTATCTTCTGTTTACATCCAGTGGCAGTCTGACTGTAAAATGTGCATCTATTTCTCTAGACTAAAGTGGTTCCAACTGGGAACCTAGAGAGTTCTGTGTTTTAAAACATTTACTATTGATTTTAGATACCTTCTGGAATTAGTTAGAGATTCAGAAGAGTAATTGAATCATTACATGAAACTACCCCCCTTGTGGTTTTCTGATCCATAGTTTTAGCTAAAGTTTGAATTTTATTATCCATGTGTACATTTTAGCTCAAAGTTTTACACAAGTCTGGGCAAACTTTAGTTCCCTGAGAGAGAAACTGAGATGTAGACTGTCCGATTGGCAAGGTGGACAAATCACATTTAAAATACTGGATTCAAGCCTGAAAATAAGCAGCAAAACATAGTACATAAATATCTTACAGTATCAGTTTGGATGAACTGAGCATATTTTTCTCAGATAAAGTCTACCCTAAGGTATACAGGAACATTTTAACATAATTTGCATACAAGGGCTAGAGATGAGAAGCTGGCCTTCATAAAACCAGAGAAAAATACTGTCTTTAAACACATGCAGTAAATGTTGCACCAAACATCTTATTATGGGTGCAAGGAAATAAAAAAAAAAAGATAAGAGTTTAATATTAGCCTAATTAAAACACTAACTGTCTTTTCCAAAAAAAACAATTATTGGTGCAGTAACAAAACTACTCATCCTTACCTGCCAAAAAAAAAAAAATGCTGTTTTCTATACCTAAGCTTTTCAGGCGAGGTAGACTCATAGAATCATAGAATTCTTATTAAGGTTGGAAAAGACCTCCAAGATCATCAAGTCCAACTGTCTAGCCAACACCACTATGCCTACCAAACCATATCCCTAAGTGCCGCCTTTACATGGTTTTTTAAATGCTTCCAGGGATGGTAACTCCATCACTTCCCTGGACAGCCTGTTCCAATGCTTGACCACTCTTTCAGTAAATAAACTTTTCCTAATGTCCAAGCTAAACCTCCCTTGACACAAACTGAGGCCATTTCCTCTCATCCTATCACTAGTTACTTGGAAAATAAAGACCAACACCCACCTCACTACAATTTCCTTTCATGCAGTTGTAGAGAGCAGTAAGATCTCCCTTCACCCTCCTCTCCTGTAGACTAAACAACCCCAGTTCCTCAGCTGCTCCTCATAAGACGTGTTCTCCAGACCCTTCAACAGCTTTGTTGCCCTTCTCTGGATGCGCTCCAGCAACTCAGTGTCCCTGTACTGAGGGGCCCAAAATTGAACACAGTATTCAAGGTATAGCCTCACTGGTGCTGAGTACAGGGGCACAATCACTTCCCTACTCCTTCTGGCCATGCTATTCCTGATACAAACCAGGATGCTGTTGGCCTTCTTGGCCACCTGGGCACACTGTTTGCTTATGTTCAGTTGGCTGTCAACCAACACCCACAGGTCTTTTTATTTGGGTAGGTTCCCAGTCACTCTTCCTCAAGCCTGTAGCATTGCATAGGGTTGTTGTGACATAAGTGCCGGACCTAGCACTTGGCCTTGTTAAACCTTATACAATTGACCTCATCCCACCAATCCAGCCTGTCCAGATCCCTCTGCAGAGCCTTCCTACCCTTGAGCAGAATGACACTCCCACCCAATTTGGTGTTATCTGCAAACTTAGTGAGGAAGCACTCAATCCCCTCATCTAGATCATTAATAAAGATATTAAAGAAGACTGGCCCCAAAACTGAACCCTAAGGAACATTGCTTGTGACTGACTGCCAACTGGATTTAACTCCATTCACCATAACTCTCTGGACTAGACCATTCAGCCAGTTTTTCACCTAGCGAAGAGTCCACCTATACAAGCCATGAGCCATCAGCTTCTCTAGGACAGTGCTGTGGGAGAGAGTGTCAAAGGCATAAGCATTTATGGCACACACAGGCATAAGGAGTTCAAAGGTTTTCTTTGTTTCATCAAGACGTTCAACAGCTTTTTTATAAATGTGTCTTTGAACAGGACTTAAACAAATATTTTCCTCTGTAGAAGCTGAGAAGCAGCTTTTAGACTCCTAATCAAACAAACAAACAAATAAATAAATAAATAATCTGTCATCTATCACTCTTTTGCTTTAAGTCTTACTTGAGGAAAGAGAGTCAAATCTCAGAAATATTTAAATGGTAACTATATATATATATATGTCCAAAAAAAGTTAGAAAATTATGTAAAATTCTGATACATAATTATCACATGTTCACTTCCTTTATCCTTTATTTAAAAAAAAAAAGTATAATAATTCTTACTTCTCTTTTTCAGCTAACACCTTAGCATTTCCCTTTGCTTGATCAGGAAATAATTGCTCTTTATCTAACCAGTGATGCCAACAGAGTCTTCTAACTATTGCAGAAAAGAACAAACAAATGACATAAATACTAACTCATAACATTTATATGAGCTCTCCACTCAATTATTTTTATTAGAAGTATCCTATAGGGAAGGATAGCATATGAAGTCTTACACATATTTAGCACAGTTCAGAGGAAATAATACTGTGTCAAGTCTGAGATGCTGCCAACTGAAAAATGTAAAATAGTGCCATAGAAATTGAGGGCAATTCTAGCCCTTAGGTAACATATCATAGATAGTATCTGGAAAACCTTCTTCTCCTGTTCTGTTCCAAAAGAACTGATTCTTTGGGACAAAATCAGAAGGGAATTAATTCTGTTGCTTGTCTGAGGAAGACACCCAAGGGAAGTGGGAACTTTTGAGTACTTCATGTTCCCTGATGATTCCCTTGCTGCTGTACAAGTTATAACCTAGTCCTTCATAAAACATTTATAAGGATTGGCTTTTTTTCCAGATTTGCCAAGTATGACTAATAAAGCAACACATTTACATGTACTTAGCCTACAGGGGTTTGAGGATGGATCCTTTGTAAAGATATCTGGCTCCCAAGTGTAAAAAAAACTATTCTAGTAGGAGCAAGCAATTTCCCCTCAAGGTGAAACAAAGACTACAACTAGAAGGAGATTTGAGAAGAAAGACAGACAACAATTTCCTATCCCATCCTGTCTTGCCAAAATAGGATGACATGGAAGATATGTAAAGGGCGTTAGTCTCTTGAAAGCTTGTTTGTTTCCTTTCCAGGAATATGATTTGGTACAATGATATCTATATCCTGTAGTCCTACAACTGTCTATTGAAAACATGTTGACAGAGACAGCACAAAATTAGTATAAAGATGGTTATAAAGGTTAATTATATATAAAACAATTTATAAAATATTTTATGTTATCAGTCATTTGAGTATCAAAGTAGGAGGTTATTTTAAGTAAAAAAAAAATTTTCTGGGTATATTAACAATTAATAATGATATGTAAAAATGGCATTCAGATCCATCTGCAAAGGTCATATTACAGTTGCATTCTAATTAGTGCCTTACAATGCATGCCCAAATGCAGCAACTGAGAGCCTTAAAATAGTTCTAAAACTGTTATCTATAGCATAAGAATGACTTCTGTGCATCAGGGAAAGAGAGAAAAAAATCTTACAAAGATAAAGTCAATTGTCCAAGATTTTGCAACAGATTAGAATTGCGATATGTTGCCATGTATGAAATAGTAACATAACAGCAAAAGTGTTTAGAAAAGTTTGTATTCTTTGGGATTATGGAAGATTGTAACTGGAAAATGAGCACCCATCTTTGCCTAAGAACATTTGCAATGCAGAAAACAAGCTTTTGGACATTTAAGCACTCTAAGAAGATCGATTTATCAGTATGATATAAGCTTGACTAATGCCCTTGAGTTCTGTGATTCAGTGTCAGCCTTCTTTCTTACATAGTATTTCAGCGCTTAGAATACTCACCCTAGAAGCAGACAAAATGCATGGGACTTTTCTCATTCTCATTTGATTTGAAACAACAATTTCATTGTCCTGAAAATGTTCACTAAATATCAGCCTACTGACTATTATGAAAGAATACACATGCCATCCCTGACCTCGATTATGAGCTACTGTGCAGACACTGCAAGCTCAGAACAAGAATATTAGGTGCCAGAATGAGCTCAATAGAGCTGCAATCTGACATACAGGCATCTAGTAAGGAGGATGGAAACATCAATGCCATCCTTGATTTTTTTTTTTAACCAATGACTTTACAGTATAAGATACTTAAACAGCCAAGATAAACATTTCCTTAAAGCTCTCAGTTTCTGACTTAGCAGACATTAGTACATCTTTAGCCAGATATTATGTATTATTCTAGTGTACCTTTATAATGTGGGAGGTAGGACAGGATTTGCATTTTACCTAAAATTGGTTATTTACATTGCAGACATCTACTCTAATGTTTGTTTGTTTGTTTTAATCCATTGCCTATAGAATTTAGACAACTAGCTTGGAAGTTAAATCTATATGCTATATTTTTAAATGTAGTGGGATGAATTCCACCAGAATATTACTACAATTGCAGTCACATCACTTTCTGTCCAAGATGTTTAACAGTGCCATCCCGTAGAACTCTTTCTGTGAAGAGCTATTCACTTCAAAATTATTACCAAAACAGAAAATATATCTCAAAAAGTACATTTTAAGCAGAATATGCTCCATGCTACTTTGTTTAACATTAGGTTACGTTGATTCTGAACTTAATGCATTTTATACCCTAAGGGCTCAGTTCCAAAAATCCCTGATCCAAGTGTGTACCTGAACCGATTCTAGGCATAGACTTGGGCATAAACAGACAACACTCTATGTGCCTCCTCTTTCACACAGGTAAAACCGAGGCTTCTGTTCCAAATGGAAGCTCAAATGTCACAAGCTGTTAGACTGTTAGGGTGAGCCATGATCTTGTACATAGGACAACTATTTAACAGGTAGGTACAGGCCTTGAAAATCTTGTTCTGTTGAAGTGGGTTACCCTTGGCTAACAGTCAAACTCCCACCCACCCCCTTGAGCAGGACATCGTGGGTTGATGATAGGAAGAATAGACATGAAAAAGCTCTTGGCTTCAGACAAAGCCAGGGACATCATGTACCAATTACAGTCATGGGCAAAACAGACAACTTGCGGAAAATTAATTTACTGCCCATTAAAATATTTTATTACTCATTCAGGTAGTTTAAAGCAAAAAAAAAGTCAAACATTAAAACAGCACCTTTTGTCTCACCTTTCCCAGTCTCAACTTCACCCCTTCATTTCTGACCCCTCAGAAAAACAGCAGGGTTGTATATCACACTTCTTTTCCCTCACACCTCACACTGCTGTGAAGTATTTTGACATTTTAAAATACTTTTTCCCTGAGATGACACCATCTTTGCTGAAGGGCTCAGCCATGCCCCAAGGCTCTCTCTGGCATGGTGTAGCCCCGGCCTCTTCTCACAGAGGCCACCCTGCAGCCACCCTACTGCCAGCACCTGGGCACCTGCACCTGGTACAACTCTTTTCTGTCTTCAAATCTTGACCACTTCCTTAGTTGTCTGCTTGTTTAGCTGTACAGTGGAAGAAACAGGAAATATCCCAGCACTAGGTCAGTGCTCATTTGTAGTGATATGTCTCAAATACTCAAATACAAAATCACTAACAACCTTGCAAAAAAAAAAAAAAAGTTTAAAAATAACTGTTTGGCTATCAGTTTTGGTTGAGTTAAATTTGTACTGCAAAATATAAGGAAGTGAAATAATGAAATATAGAAAGAATAAAATGTTCTAGGGCAGGTATTTAAAGGAAAGATGACAGCAGAAAAAAAAAAAACTTGACAGAAAAGCTCTGTTTTCCCTGTTTTTCTCAGCTTTCAACAATATTTTTTTTCACTTCGTCTTTTTTTTTTCTTTGCCCAGTGACAAAGATAACACTCCTGCCAAATCTAACCACTGCCTCTTTGGATTGTAATTTCTGTCAGCAGACAACTCATTTCAAAATTATTTACATATCTGATACTTTCTGTATCAGGGAAAGGTAGGACATGAAAATTGTACAGGACTTCAGGACATCAAATGTTTGGAGTTCCTAAATCTCGGGGTATATAAATAGAAATATTTGTGCAGAAAAAAAATATGAATCTTTATTCTCTGTACATTTCCACTAAAAGCTTTAATGTGAATTGAATTTATATTGAAGTCTTTTCAGATCTTCACAGAATAATAGACTTTACAGAAATACATAATGAGAACACCCTAAATCCAGTTAGTCCTTAGCAATTTACCCCACAAAAAAAACCCTTTTGCTGGTCTGGTTATGTGTCACTGAAACTGGGGGTTTTACCTCATGCCTTAATTTAAGATGGCATAAGGAGCTCCTAAATGTGTATGTGATACTAGTCTGCAGAAGATCAAGGATCTTCAACCAAAGCATATAAATAAATAGCTATCCAAAATGAAAATATTTCTTTCTGATCACACTTTATGTTCATGAGTTAAAAGAAACAGATACACCATAGAAAGAGACAGACATGACTTCCAAGCCACACATACAGGTGGATATAGGCTGTTAAAATCATAGAATCATAGAATGGTTAGAGTTGGAAGGGACCTTCAAAGATCATCTAGTCCAACCCCCCTGCAAGGAGCAGGGTCATCCCTGACTAGATCAGGTTGCTCAGAGCCTCATCCAGCCTGGCCTTGAACATTTCCAGGGATGGGGCATCCATCACCTCTCAGGGCAACCTGTTCCAGTGTTCTACAACTTGCACTGTAAAAAACTTTTTTCCTAATTTCTAATCTAAATCTACCCCCCTCTATTTTAAAACCATTACCTCTCGTCCTATTGCAACAGGCCCTACTAAACAGCCTTTCGCCATCTTTCTTGTAGGCCCCCTTTAGGTACTGGAAGACCACTATAAGGTCTCCCCGGAGCCTCCTCTTCTCCAGGCTGAACAGCCCTAACTCTCTTATCCTGTCCTCATAGGAAAGGTGCTCCAGCCCTCTGATCATCTTCGTGGCCCTCCTCTGGACCTTCTCCAACTGGTCCATGTCCTTCTTATGTTGGGGGCTCCAGAACTGGACACAGTACTCCAGGTGGGGTCTCATGAGGGCAGAATAGAGGGGGAGAATCACCTCCCTCAACCTGCTGGCCACACACCTCTTGATGCAGCCCAGGATGCGGTTGGCCTTCTGGGCTGCAAGGGCGCATTGCCTGCTCATGTAGAGCTTCTCGTCTACCAGCACTCCCAAGTCCTTCTCCTCAGGGCTGCTCTTGATCCATTCTCCGCCCAGCCTGTATTTGTGCCTGGGATTGCCACGACCCAGGTGCAGGACCTTGCACTTAGCCTGGTTGAACTTCATGAGGTTCATGATCGTGAGAAAAGTCTTTGCCAAAAGATTGTCTTGACTAAGTGAAGTGTGAACAAAGAAATAATCAGCTGCTTTGTTTCTGTTGGGTTCAGGGAAACAGTGTTTAATATTTTTTAACATTGTTAGCAAACAAGAGACTTCCTTTATTTTTCATTTTACTGGGAAATATGATTCTGAACTACAGAGCCACTCAGGTAGAAGAACAAGGTATGTGTGGGGAAATAAGTCCTAAAGGAAAAAAAAAACCACAAAACTATTTGAGGATTCTGAAACCAGATTCCGTTTTATTTAAATTCATTATTAACTTATTTCCTGAGTTATCTCTTCAAATTTTATGGCTAAATCTTAAATCATGGTGTTAATCAGTTGAAATGAAGACAGGCTGAGAAAGTTGGTGCTGTTCAGCCTGGAGAAGAGGCTCCGGGGAGACCTTATAGCAGTCTTCCAGTACCTCAAGGAGGCCTACAAGAAAGATGGGGAGAGACTCTTAAGTACGGCCTGTTGCCACAGGACTAGGGGTGATGGTTTTAAAATTTAGATTAGATATTAGGAAAAAATTTCTTATGCTGAAGCTGGTCGAACACTGGAACACGTTGCCCAGAGAGGTGGTGGATGCCCCATCCCTGGAAACGTTCAAGGTCAGGTTGGATGAGGCTCTGATCAACCTGATCTAGTCGAGGATGTCCCTGCTTCTTGCAGGGGGGTTGGACTACATGACTTTTGAGAGTCCCTTCCAACCCCAACCATGCTATCATTCTATAAAACCTAGCTCATAGTATTTTTATAAAAGCTACCACATAAGCAAATTGTTCCCATTTTGCTTAGATTAAGTTTGTGTGTAATACATTTTCTCCTTTGCTAAACACAAATTATATTCCTCATCTTCAGTAGAACTGCTTTTGTGGGTTTAGTGAATTAACATGTGTTCACGGGACAGTATCTGGGCCACAACAAGCCTGTTAGCATGTTAGCAGGTGCTATGATACAATGTTATAAGATTTATGACTGGAGCAGTATTCAAAAGGAATATAAAATGTGTTTTCTGTCTCAGGACTATTTTGGTACCAAATTAATGTTCTTTGTTTATAAGATAACAAAATATTATTTTAAAATCTTATCTTAGACTGAAATCAGGTATGTGTCTAGTGTTGTTGTCTGTGCAGTTTCTGAAAGGGAGCGAAAATATCTATTTCTCTCTTGCCTCTTTAATTATCATGTTCAATATTCAGTGAAATACTTTGCATTGTTGACTCTGTGTTTGTTTTTACTCCCAAAGGAAAAAGAATATCTTTCTGAAATTATTAAGAAAGAGTATTGTTTTCAGAAGCCCATATTATTTCTGATTTTGAAGTATATATGTCACATTTTGATGCATCTTGTCAGGTTTAATCAATCAAGTTGATGCATGTGAGACATGGTTCAATTTCACATTATCAGAATTACTTTGTTTGACGTACCACCATGTGACATTTAAGGTCAAATTAAAAACAATAACAAACAAACAAAAACTTTGCTTTGTTTTAAAAGATTTTAAGAAAAAAAAAGAACTATTTTTTTTTAAATCAAGTAAGGTATTTGTGTTCATACAGAAAACACTCTTTTATCTCTTTGTGGTATTTTGGTGGCCAGATTAGATTTCAGTGTTATGACCTTAACCAGTAATGTAAATCAACAGAGAGCTGAAACCTCAAGACTCTAAGAAAATTTGGTTTTGGTTGATAATTCATCTGTAAAGACTGATAGAGCAACCTGATATCAAGGATGAGAAAATGCTTACCCTTCTGTATGTGAAGGCTGAGTAGAGAAAGTACTAAAGGGTACAGCACACACTAGTATCATTCCAAAAGCATTCTCTGTCCTTACATATATGTTTTTATGAAAAAGGGATTGTATAAAAGATGGAACACTGATTTATTCTTATTTCTACAAAGAAAACCCCAACTGAAAAAAAAAAAAAAAAGGACCCAGCTACTTATGGAACACAGATATATGTGGGGTTTTATGTATGAAATTACTCAGTTGATATCCAATTTACAGCAAATGATACTATGATTCTATGAAAACAACAACCCTATTCTATATGTTTAGAAAGTTAAAATTAAAGATAATCTTTCTTGGTTGGGTTATAAAAGATTTTGTTCCATATTTATCTGAACTCACTTGAATTCATGTGAACAATTTCCTGTGAATGAACTTAAAATCAGTAACCTCAGTCTGTGCCAAAATCTACAACTTCACTTTCAGATGTGACATGTTAAACCAATTTTTTTTTTTATCTTAAAAAGTTTCTAGAGTCCTTAGTGTCTCAATTTCTTCTTGAATAAACTTTACTGATGTGTTTTTATGAAGTTCTTATTAGATAGAACTAAAGGTAGTGCTGGAACTTACTCTGTGCTGTTGAGAAACCTGGACACATGTTTTACTTGAAATATCCTTCACTAAGCTATCATGTCTTTTGCATATTTAGATTGTGGCATAAATGTAGCAATTGGGAAATAAGGAATTTTTTTTTTCAATGAGAAATTAGTCCAGGCCTAAAATAAACATCTAGTACTCTATGACTTTTAAGCAGGTATTCTACAGCCTGTGAAGGATCCACACCAGGGCAGATGGATATTCCTGAAGGAATGTGTGATATTCCTGTGTGAGGAGACATCAGGGTACAGGCAAAGTGTGAGAAGGAGGGAGCAGCAGAGAAAAACCCTTAATTACTGACCATAACCTCACATCCCCCATCCCTCCTGTACTGCTTGCATGGGATGGAAGAGGAGTCTAGAGTGAAGGAGTGAAGCTGAGCCTGGGAAAGTGCAGGGAGCAAAAGTGTTGTTTTAATGTTTATCTCTGTTTCTCACTCTCTAAATTAGTAATTCTATTTTCTTTTAATTGGAAAAAAATAAAGTTAATTTTCTGCAAGTTCATTCTATATTGCACATTATAGTAATTGACAAATGATCTCCCTGTTTTTACCTCAAGTCATGAGCTTTTTCATCCCATTTTTCTCCCCTGTCCCACTGAAGAAGGAAAGTGAGTGAATAACTAGGTGGGTGTTTGGCTGTTTGCTAAGGCTAACCCACCACAGACACCCACAGGACTTTTTGTTAACACATGACATAGGAAATGTAAGTAGGGATAAATGGTAACTTTCCTTTCCCAGTGGCCAGGTTTTGTACGTGAGAAATTAAAAGGAAAAAAAAAGGTGAAAGGATCATCTTGTGGTAGCTGCACATTTGCAAGGAGAAGTCTTAATCTGAGGAACAAAAAAAAAAAAAAAGCTCAAATTTAAACACTTGTATAAAACCATACTAAACTGTAATGGAGATGTATGTCTGGAAAGAGGAAAAAAAAAAAAACCACTCCAAAGAAAGAGGCACTTGCTATCTTTTTAATTAACAGTATTAGTTTGACAACTCTCAACTTGTCCATGCTTCTCTCTATAGGCCCAGGGTTCATGGCTTGAGGATTTAGTCTATATTACATTACATTATATTACATTATATCTATTATATTTATTCTATCATGATGCATATATAGTAGTTACATGAATGTATATGAACGTTAAAGTATCTAATGTATTAAACATTCTAGATGAAAAAAAAAATCTCTCATCTCATAAAACCAGTTTAATCAATGGGGAATACATTTGGATGTTGAACTTTAAAATTGATAGGATTATACACTTCATCAAGTCTTGCAACAGTCATACTTGTCATCATCCCAGAAAATTTACTAGGGATAATTTTATGACCCAGCCCATCCTACTTGGGACTATAATTACCATTAGCCTACAGTTTGTAACTGTAAAAGAGTAATGAAATTATTGTCAATGAATATTCACAACTAAAGTAGTAAAATATTTTATTCCAAAAGCTGATATTAAATTTAAACATCACATTTTTTTTCCTCCCAAATGCCATTTTCCAAAGGTGATTAATATTTTTATATTTCTTTAGTTATATAATTCAATCACAGAATAATAATTAAAAGCTGGTTATGCAACTTCCATGCTGCTTCAGCATTAAGTAGGTAGATTGATATATCTCCACTTAGACATATATATATATATATCTCACAAGGAGATGTACATCTTTACAGTATAAGAAAGAAACAGAGAACAATTCTTATATTTCCAGAATATAGGAAAATAGTGCTGTGATTTGTACTTCGGGAATAATTAAATCTGCTTTTGCTGAAGGCTTGTTGAGACTAAGAGGTTTGATTTTTATCTCCTGCTATCTGAGGTCACTTCTGCAAGCTGATGACAATGTTTTTACCAACATAGTCTGAAACAAATTGAGGTCAGTGTACATTTTCTCACAACCTTGCTCTCAGATTTCTTCCATGAACTGCAGAAGGTTTCAATTTACTGAAGCACTGAAGTAGGTGAGATCCAATAAAAGTAAAAGCAGAATCAATAAATGCTAACCACAGAGGTCTAAATAGGAGTGACATCAGTCAGGGGAAAAACTTGTTTGCTGATTCAAAATACTATTGTTCTGCACCCAGAAGAAAATGAAAATGCAGTGATATGTTTTTATATTACTTTTTTTTACTGAGATGTATTTAACATGTTTGACCAAAAAAAAAAAGCAACATCGATTTTTTTATCTAGGATAGGAATGCACCTATGTGTTTTGGCAAACATTCAGAAACTATAGACAATCCATGGAAGTCAGTTGGACACCAGCACAGATTCTGCTCATCTATGTAATAGATTTCCCATTGTTTTATCTTCTAACATACAGTAGTTGATGTAAATGAATCATACTTTTTTTTTAAATACTGTGATCAATAAAACATGCATAAAACATTCACAAAGCCAGTTATGTATTGAATTGGCTACATGAGTTTGTTAAAAAATAAATTTACGTTTAAAGAACTCAGTAGTCTCTGCTATCATCTTTTCTGGTAAACAAAATAACTGTAATTATGTAAAAATATTTGAAAATCTTTTTTTTTCTGTCAGCATTATGATACAGAATATATTATTTCAGAGGAATAAGTATCATCTGTAGTTATAGAATAGTTGCATATGTGTTTATATATATATTAAAGCTTGCTTTTAAAATAAACATGAGTTTATTTTTTAGCTGAGTATCAGTGAAACTGCATTACGCTCAGTGTAGCTCTATTGTATCAGCATCCATACAAATTATTTTCTCACTCTTCAGGAATGTTTATAAATCAACATTAACTGTGATTTGCCTTTTCAATCTCCATCAATCAAAAACATTTTTTTAAAATCAAAGGTAAAAAACAATTTCATGTTCTCATTATTTTTCATTTTTAAAAAATAGAAAAAAAATATAATTTGACTGAATAATTTTTGTTATAAAATAAAAATCAGAGGAATTTTTTTTTTTAGGATATAGCTGTCCTATAAAATAATATTTCAGCATTTATGGTTTTGTCATTTTTTTTTTTAAATAATGTCCTAGTTCTCTATAAGGAAATTGTGTCACATGCTATGTTTATTCAATTGTATTTATATTTAAATTTGGAGTCTAATTAGTTAAAAAAAAAAATAATAAAAAATAAAGAACATACCACAGTAACACATAGGTCATAAATGACCAGGATATCACTTCAATCACAGTAACTGATAAACTACGTACTTTTTTTTTCTCCAAGATTATCCTATTTTATATAAAGAATTAATCTGGCAAAAGTTCTGTCTGAAGTGACTAAAACGGTCCAGCCTAAAATGTCTTTCACTGTCTCTGCTCGGAAAAAAATCACAGAACAGTGGTTTCTGTCAGGTATTGTGTGAATATGCAGGGATAGCCTGAGTTTCTTTGGAGCTTGTTTTTGAGGTGTGGATTAGAGAAACCAAGGCCAAAAGTCCATTAAAAGGCCAACATGTGGCCATGCTGGATCAGAACAATGGTTCATCAGGCTCAATATGCTGCTTTGTAATTGGTCAGTAGTAACTATTTTCAGAAGAACATAAAATCAAGGTTAGCATATGGTGAGATTTTCCTGTATTCTCTCATATTTGAAATGTATTTTTCCCAATTGTTTGGTTAAGAAATGGAAAATTTAGCAGATGGAAATCTATGCTTTGATATAGCACAATAAAATGTGAACAACTCTGCTTGAGAAAATGACAATAAACATGTGTATGAGTAAACACCAGTTAAAACTTCCCAAGAAATAAAGAAACATCTACCCTCCCTAAAATGAACACTGAAAAAAAAGTGATCTTGGGGAATATTCATTAGAATATAATCACATCAATGATATTGGCGTATTAGTCCATGAAGACTTGCAACAGAAGTAGAATAATAACTGTATATTTGCTTTCTTTTTCTTCTTTATATCTAGCTAAATAATGAAAATAAAATTCATAAATTATTTATATATTTATATATTATAACAATATAATTATGACATATTTCCTAGTAAATTTTGCATACTTTATAACTCAGTATATTTGAAACATTTTTCTGCCTGTTTATTAACATTCATTATAAAATAATACAAACAGGGGACTGGATGTTATTGTAAAAGGTTATTCAGTCCTCCCTTACTGAAGAAGGATGAAACGTAACTTGACTATTCACATAATCAGAGATAAATATCTACTAAATTCTTCACAAATGTATTCTATAACATCTTTACTAATGTATTGACACAGTTCTCTGTGTTTATTATACATATTTTTTTTAATGTTTAAAAAATAAACCTTTTATTTTACCAACAGAATGAGGATATCTGTTTATTATACTTTTCCTGGTAGTCTTTTTTTTAGTCTGCTAAATAAAGCAAAAGCAGTGTCTTTGACCTTTTCTTCTTAGCTATGTTCTCAAATTTTCTTGCCATTCTTGTTTGCTGTCTCCTACTTTGACTGTAGTTTTCTTTCAAAGTGGGTCCAGATGAGACTGAATCTTAGGACAGAAAAACTATAATCTGTATTTAAAACATATGGCTTCCTAAATGATATTTTAATTTTTCATAACAAGAATAACTTCTCTCCCACCATCAATCGTTAATTTACAGACTGCTGTGGGCCTCCAGCTTCTGAGCAGTAATGTTGCTTAACTGTTTATTCTGCATTTTGTTTTAGTGAATTTTTACATAACTGAACTGTAACACTCTGTTTTCCTTGCTTATTTCAAAATATCTTTATTTTGTACAGCTTTAAAATTCAATCATCTAATGTGCTTACACTGCCTCTAATTTAATTTAATCAGATTTGTTGATGTCATCAACAATTTTTAAAACACAGTCTATATTCTACTAGCTAACTCAATAACAGTATTGAACAAAACTGAGGCCAGATCAGAAACCTTACATACTAACCAATCAAAAACATTTACATCTATTCATTCAGTGTGATTTTCAATCAGTTTTATATCTATCTCTGAGGATTTAATCTAGTTATATTTTTCTGCTTTGATTTTTAAGAATGTCATCTTAGAACCTACCAAAGCTTTTTTTAAAAGCAATACATAGTTATTTCCATTCTTTTAACGTTACCTACTAGGCTAGTAATCCTATCAAAGAATACTTGATAATTATGACCTAATTTGTTAATGACCCCCCCAACTCTGTATAATTGCATACTGAAAAATCAATTATTAGTATAAAAGACACTACAGGTAAACACTTACATATTTACAGAAATAATTCTTGGGCCATACAATCTGCTTTGTCTTGTCACTGACAAGACAAATATTGATAACTTCCAGCAGCAGAATATAGACTAAATTTTGCAAGCACAGACCAGGCAGCTAGTTCACTGAATCACTTTTTAATTTTTTTTTTTTATTTTTAAGCTCTTCGGGCTTCCTATAGTCCAATGGCTGGAATCCACAGAGACAGAGTGCAGCTAATGTTTGTTCCATGCATGTAAATTGTTTTGGCTGAGTCAGACATGTTTAGACAGTTCTGTATATGAAAATGTGTGCTGAACTGAGCATAAGTGCATCAAGTTACTGTAAGGAAAAAAAAAAACAAACAGAAATTTATACTGCAGTATTTTTTTTACTCTACTTACACATTTTACTACCTGTACAAAAAGGAAAACATTTAAAAGTCAAAACATCGATTGTATTCAACTATGCACAAGCAAACAGGTACTGTAGGCTTGCCTCCTCTCTCTCTCTCTCTCTCATATAATTTAATTTCTTAAAGAAAAATGTTAAATTAATTGTTGCTATGAAACATTTGGCAAAAATCAGAATGTTTTGTGCTGAAAATCTATTGGAGTGCTACAGCAACTTTGATCCTAAAATAACTACTAGTAAGATTCAGTCTTTATTATAATAATCATTTTCTTACCATTTACAAAATATGCATGAAAATAACAACTAGTGTTTTCTTTACCAAAGCCATTTCAGCTTGTAACCAATTCAGTGGTGTTCAATCAGCACTGACTGCATTTGCTACTTAATTTGACCTGTACAATTTCAGTCTCCAAGGTTAGGAGGGAGAATCACATTATCTGCTTATATAAAAAGACATAAAACATACAATAGAAGTACTACATGCCATTCCACAAGCATAAAGATTTATGGAAACTCAGGATCCTAGTATTTAAATATAAGTGATGTTTGGTACAAAAGACCATTTTAAAGAGTTGTTAAAATAAAAATCAGAGGATCCAATTCACCACTACGTTTATATATATAAAAGATGTAATGTAGTCCCAAATCAGAAATTGTATTTGTTACTATATACAAATATTATTTCCTCTTTAAAGAGATAAAAATATGGTGTCCCAACTGTGCAAAAAGTCTAGAAAAAATTTTAGTCTGAAAGAAAAAAAATTGTACATGTATCAGGTATAGAAACTGTATAGAGTATCAGATTTTTATTTGGGTTGTAGTTGGTTTTTGGTTTTTTTGTTTTTTTTTTTCCTTAATAGAATTTCTTAACAGCAGTTAGTTTGTTTAATATAAACTTTCTTGAGAATAAAATATGTTCAGATGCTGGAAACGTTATCTAAAAATAAAGCAGATAATGTTCAGCGAAATTACAATCTTTTTCAAGGGGATGGGCCAGGATGGAAGATTTTACAAGCATATGTATATTTCTACAGTCATAAAGCCATTAGTCATTAGTGTCTTCCATTCTCTTTGCTGCAGTTGTACTTTAGAGTGTGCAGCAAGCATGGCATTACAAGGGTACCTGAAGGTATAAGCACCGTTATATACAGGGTTTCTGTTTAGTGAGGAAGTTTTCATCCTGAGATGTATAACTGGTAAATGAGAAAAATCTTTGTGAAATGTAAAAAAATCAAACATAAAGCTAGGCATTGTTGGGAAGATTGGGTATGTCTACTCAAGACTCTACTTAGCACTGCTTACTTTTTATCACTGTGCAATTCATCAAGCATGAAAATTTTTTTCTTTTTTTCCTAGATGATAGAACCATAAATGTACAGTCATAAAAAAACCAAATGAGATGATGCATTATAGTTGAGATATCAGCTAAGGCTATTTGTAGTTCTATTAAAACTTTTTTTTTTTACAGAATTTTATAATAAAAATTCACCCCTGTGTTAAATTTTGAAAGAGTGGCATCTTATTTCAGTATAATTAAAACCAATCAGTTAATTTCTGCTTACTTAATGCCATATATTTGCTCTGCAATATCTCAAATAGTGGCAAATTAAATGTCTATTACATCTGAATAAAACAAATTGTATTATAAAGAAAAAAAAAAGCTTGTAAGGATTGTGGATGCATAGGACTTATGACATCTTGCTACAGATCTACAATTGTGAGATTAATCTTTGCTTTGAATTTGGGTCAAAACTGCACCCACTATATCTGCCTATGGGTGAGAAAAGGCTTCAGAAAAAAAAAAAAAAAAAAGGAAACCTAGAGGTAGTGCCAATACTATCACATTCTGTTATGTTACTGGCTTCAGGTTCTGCTGTGCACCGACCTTGATTGGACAGGGATTCCCCCCTAAACTCCTCCTGCTCCAAGACATGAACTTCTTATTAACTAGGAAGTCCAGAGAGCGCCAAAATTCCTGTTTGCCAATGTGCCTCTTTCTCAAGTAATTCTCTTTGTGATTTAACTTTACTCCCATCTGACAAACAAGTCAATTTCTCTACCAAGAAACTCTTCTCCCTAATGAGACAAGTAGCTCTTATGTCCTCAAGAGGAAAAGCACTTAGAGGTTTATTCTTCCTCTTATTACTCAAGATACTTTAAAAGACTATCCCAGACAGTCATCATATGGGATACTTTTAAATCAGCTTCAGAAAAACTCTTACACAGGTAGTAGCACTTTCTCTAGTTCACACAAGGAATTTAACCAGTCATCATTACAGTGCCTCATTTTTAGAACATGAGGGTGGCCACACTGCACCAGATTGGAATTTTGTCTCCTGAAACAGCCATAGAAAAATATCTAGGGGATAGTAGAAATAGAGCAACCATATATGACATTTCTTACTTTCCCAGTATCTTGCTAATGCAGCCCAGCAGGCACTTAGTTTCCATTGTTGCAGGAGCACACTGCTGACTTGTGTTCAACTTGTTGTCTCAAACAAAAGATTTGTCTCTTTTCTGTAAACCTACTCTCTAGCTAGTCAGCTTCCAGCCTGTACTGCTGCATGGTGTTATTTCATCCAACGTACAGGGCCAGTGAAACTGAAGATTTATTTTTTTTTCACTTATTCCTCTAGTTTGTTGAAAGCCTTTTCAATGGCAGTCAGTCCTTCAGTGTCCTGTCCAGACACATGCTGAAAGTGCAGACCGTTAACGAGGATGTTGAACAGTATTGACCTCAGTATCAAACTTGAGGATTAACTCAGGTTAGTGTATGACATCTGGGAAACAACTGGGTTTTGAACTGCTAACAACTGCTTTTTCAGCATGGCAATTTAGTCAATTTTTCACCCAGCTTGTCATTCCATGTATCCAGAACATTTTTTTTCCAATATAGCTACAAGACATACTGTGGGACACCATGCAAAAAATTGTGACAATATTAGGGCAGCCACTTCTCTTCCCCTGCCCACCAAGCTGGTCTTATCATTATACAAGGAAAACAGTTTGATTAGGCATGATCCGGCCTCAGTAAATGGCTATTCTCAGTCTTCCTCTTGTTCTACATGTGCCTTGATGTGGCTTCCAGGATCTATGATCTTCAGCTGAATTAGGTTAGAAGCACCAGTCTGCAAGTCCCTGAATCCTTCTTTCCTGCCCGTGTTGAAGATGAGTGTGACGTTTGCTTTCTTTGAATCACTAGGAATCTTCCCTGACTGTCTCAGCTTTCCAAAGATGGTGAATGGTGGCTTTTCGACATTATCAACCAGATCTCTAGGTATCTTTGGGTGCTGGCATTCTTGCCTTACTAATATAAGTATTAATTTTTCAGGAACTAACCCAACGTTATGATTTGTTAAGAAAATTTTCAAAGACAGAGTATATCAACATTTTAGATACAGAACTATTCTTTTGTTTTTTTGTTTTGCTTTGGTTTGTTTTTTTTTTCTTTTCCTACTGTAGACAGAGTGATGCCTCTCTGGCACCTGAAAATTAGAAACTAGTTTCATAAAAAAATCACCAATGCTGTGAATCACATCTAAAAATCACTTTCTTAAACATCAGTTTAAGCAAAGTAAAAACAAGAGGCAAGAAAAATTGCTCTTTTTTGTCTTCTTGACTTCAAAGATGAAGTCAACTTTCTTCTAAGTCAAAGCAATTCTTTAGCGGTAATGTTGTTAAATAATATTCTATTTACTCTGTCTTTGGTTTTGTAGCTAAAAAAAAAAAGGGTTGGCAAAGGATTATGCTTCTTCTTTTGCTCTTCACATGCTATAGCTACTAAGAAGAAATCAAATAGTCTTTAAATAAATATATTTGCAAGCTAAATTATACATTAAATACATAACCCACTGTTGTATTTCTGGTTTTACAGTACAGAAGAGAATAAAATAAACTCTTGGGAATTCTTCTTGAAAGGAATATCTTAATTGCTACATGAAAAAGAACACATTAAAATATTTAAGTGGTTGAATAGTGCAGGAGTCAATATTGTCCCAACTCCTTATAAGTAGTTAGTCACTCTCAGCACAAATACCAAAACAAGTACAGAGACAACAGGATGTGTATATGACGCCTCTGCTGACCAAAATCAGAAGAAACTCCTGAGAGACATTTAAATAACACTCAAACACAAAGCAGGTGAAATTGATGTATCCAGAAGTTGAAAGGTATGGAATCACTGTTGGTGAATAATTTTCCAGTATATCTGGATGTCTCTCACCCTGTGCAGTTCATCTCCTAGAAATTCAGTCTCTGTTCAGGAGAAAAAAGGGAGTCAATTGCTGGTAGAAGTGGCAACCTACCACCATGGTCAGTAGACGCAACAGTTCCAGAAGCAGAGAACTGCAGAAAACCTTTGCAAATGAAATTGAGCATTGATATATAAGAATAATTTATTTATGTTTATATTGGTAAATCCTCTCCGTATGCTCTATTTACACTTTCCCTATCTTTGAACTATTCTACCATCAGATAATATTACAAATTAAATATAAAAAGCATGCAATTTGTCAGTCTTTGACTAATGAATTCCTCTGCCTGATGTGGAGATGTAACCAAGAAGTGTACATGGTTTTAACATGAAAAAGAAATTAAGTGATGCCCAATGTAAAAATATTAAATTGTCTTAACATAAACAGATGCATTAAGGGAATAACAAAAGCATAATTTCACAGTTGGTTTTGGGTTATCTGTGCACTCTGTTGAAGGAGAGGCTCCCAGCACACTCCTTCTACCTCTTCCGTTTGTCTATGCATCAGCTTTGCCCTTGCTTCTGTGATGCTGGCTATAGTAATTACTCAGTAAATCAGACAAACTTGCTGATCTGCTGAAAGTAATTTTTTTCCCCTGGAAGATTAGTTTCCAGTCAGATAACCAAGTTGATTTGACTTACTATGCTGACCATTCATGCCAACACAAAGGAATAGAGAAGATTATGCAGCTAGAGTAACACCATCCTATTTAGTGGCAGAGAGAGCTACAGACATTTGTGAAAACTAGACTTTGGTACAGTGCTGATCACTATAAAGCCAAAAGATGACTGCATATTTTTTGTACTGAGAGGAATTAGCTGACATCTAAAAAATCATTAGAAGAGACTGTATTGTTTTACTTAGAACTAAAACAAATAATGTTTAAAGTGTCTAGAGTATTAACTGATTCAGATAAACAGTAATTCATATATTTCTGTCTTGTGGATGAGCAGAAGATCAAGGAAGCATTTTATATCTCAAAAAAGCTAGAAAATTAAAAGAGGATAAGAGAAGCTGCTTTTCCTTTGAGTACAATGTCTGATTAATTAATGAAACTTGGTCATGAGAAATCATTGAGTCCAAAAAGTTTAAAGCTTTAAATATGCCCTTTTTTTTTTTATAACAGTAAACTAAGAACTACTGCTTTATCCATTAACAAATAAAACTAATCTGCAAGTTTTCAATTAAGTGTAAATTATTTTTTAATAGTTTACAATATTTTCTAACAGTTTGTTATCTTGCCATCTAACAGATTAAAATGGCTTCTATTTAATTTTTTTTTATCCACAAACAGCTTCTGAGTTTTTCCATCTGTTCCCTCAACAGTCTACTAAAGATAATCTCAGATATTTAATTCATTTTTATCAATGATGTGAAATGCCTAACAAAGGGAAATACAAAAGATATTGCACTTCAACATGTATATGTATACTTCTACATATATATGTTTACATATTAGGGAATAAAATATTGCTGTGGTGCAAGTAATTAGAAGACTGACAAATTAGTTTTACTAAAAAGTAAAACAATCCAAAAAAACCAGTTTTACACTTTACTAAACTCATTTATTGACAACACACTTCATGCTGATGGTTAGCTCTTACACATTATTGCTTCTTATCACCACATATATAAGGTTGTTCAGCTTTAACACCTATAGTTTAAATTAGTTGTGAATATATAATACTCAGGAGCTGATATCATATAGTTATCACTGACGGCTGTGGTCCTTGGTGGCTCTGTGTCACCAAGATCAGAGTGATCAGACTTAAAAAATCTTGGGGAAAAAAAAAGGCTGAACTGAAGTGAGCTTGTCTTCTTTCTTTGCTGATTTTCTTCACTTATACTTAAGAGGTTTTTAATGTCCCCCTCCCAAAAGTAAAGTATCTCATCTGCTGCTGATGCAACTTATATTTTGTTGTTGCCAGTTATGTCTCTTCTGTATTCAGGAGGATAGTCTGCCTGTTTGATATTCTACTTCTTTTGTTCTTTCTTCTATCACTTGGATGCTTTCTAGTGCAATGACTCTAGACTTTCTTTACCTTTTCAACTGTTACATTACTCAAACATTTTGTGTAAAATCCTTTGTGACTGACTATGCCATCATAGTGTTACAAAATACTTGTATACTATTGCAAGTTACAACATTTCAATATTTGGATTCAAATTAGGCTAATATATCCTGCTATTGCACTTATAATTTAGAATTGTCACATATGGGGTCCTGCAAGGCAGCAACAGGGCTACAAGCAGGGCTACATGTGCACAGAAAGGGTGGTCCACAATGATTCGTGCACTTGCTGACACAACGCCTCATGCTAGGCGCGGATAGGTACATGGGCATAGGGGGCGGGTGTACCGGCTTGCGTAGCATGTGTACGGGTATATATTGCAATGTGACACAGCAGTAAATTGAGAGCTGACTCCACGGCATCCATGTCTGTGTCTCTCTCCCCGGGATGGGATCACGGTAGGGGAGGTCGGTTTGTTGTCGTGTGGCGACAGTCACAAAACTGTCTTTAGCTGCAGATAAAACACAGAAGAGAATTTGCCAGGATCTAACAGCTTTACTTAATTTTCTTTCTCGCTATGTTTCTAAGTAAGAAAAAAAAAATATCTGTGTTGAGGGTTTTTTCTTTTCTTTTTGTTAAGGGTTTTCTCTACTTGTTTGACGATCGGTGTACAACTTGATAATGTAAATGTAATAAGTTTCAAGCTACGCAGTCTCTTTCTCTCTCACTGCCCCAAGCCTTCCCCCCACCCCTGAGGGAATAGGGGTGACATAATATAAGAAAAATGGCTCAAGGTTTTAGATAAGGACAGGGAGAGATCCTTGAAGTTACCATGATGGACAAAACAGATTCAACCTGGGGAAAACTATTTGTTTATTATTAAAAATCAAAGCAGGATAATGAGGAAGAGAACAAAACAACTTCTCCCCACCCCTCCCTCTTTCTGGGCTTAACTTCATTTCAATTATCTGTACCTCCTTCCCCCACCCAAGTGGCACAGTGGGGCATAGGGAATTGGGGGTTATAGTCTGTTCATCACTTGTAGCTTTCCACTGCTTGCTTCTCCTCAGGGGGAGAACTCCTCACATTCCTCCCTTACTCCAGAGTGGAGTCCCTCCCACAGGCTACAGTCCTTCATGAACTACTCCAGTGCAGGTTGTTTTTCCACAGGGTGCAGTCCCTCCAGATTTGGCTCCCCCAGCATGGGCCCTCCATGGGCCACAGCTTCCTTCAGGCATCTGTCTGCTCCAGCATAGGGTCCTCCATGGGCCGCAGGTGGATCTCTGCTCCTTCGTGGGCCTCCATGGGCTGCAGGGGGACAGCGTGCCTCACCATAGTCTTCACCATGGGCTGCAGGGAAATCTTGGCCAGGAGCAACATTACTCCTCGCCTTCGTTCTTCACTGACCTTGGCATCTGCAGCCGTTCCTCTCACAAGAAATTCTTCACAATCCATTCAGGCAGACCCCTCTCAGTTTCTCCTCACATTTCATCTCTTCAGTTCTTGTCACCGGGCTGGGCCAAGTCGGGCCCAGACGGCCACCCACTGGGAGGCCAGAGGGTGAGGGCCTCAAATCCCACAAGGCTCACACTTCCCACTCTCTGCCCCCATTTCAGCTTCTTCACATCTTCTTCTTTTTTAAAAATTATGTTTCCCCTTCTTAAATACAGAGGCGTTATGAGGGAACACTCCGTCACCAATTGGCTTGGCCCTGGACAGCAGCAGGGCCATCCTAGGCCTGGCCGAGTACACTGGACAAAGGAGAAACTTCTAGCAGTTTCCTGTAGAAGCTGCCACTATAGCCCCCCCCCCAAAACAAAATCAACACAAGTATTTATTTTTCAATAAGTATGAAATGTTTAAGCTTATGTACAGCTTGTGCTAAAAAAAAAAAAAAAAAAAAAAAAATTGAGCTCTGTTTTGCCAGTAAGAAAAGTAAGGCCCAAGGAATTTTAAAAATGAGACCTGTGTCACTCAGTAGATTCATTGATTCATTGAAAATTTAGTTAGGAACTGATTCTCAACTTAAAATGCTTAGCTGTTTCAATATGATTAATTGTTACCACCACCTCAAAAACCAATTATACTGTGATGTAGCAGCTTGCAATACTTCCCAGTCCTTAATCTAACAAGTTTCTAATTAATTTATTTCAGTTTAAATTATACTTTCTTCTTCTATCACCTTTATGTCTGTTGTTTTCCATGTATTTCAGCATTCTACCTACATAAACTTAATATACACATTAAGACTAATTAATAATTTTCCCTTTTATTATTGTTACAATGTATATAGTAAACATTAACATGAGCTTTAGTGTACAGTGTGCATGTGTACTAATACAGAGTTTCTCACACTATGACGTTTTCCCTTATTTTCACATATTAAATGTCAGTTGGTAGTTTCAATGTATACAGTCTTAGCAAGGCAATACTCTACATTTCTTAGTAACTACATGCTCAGAAATTATTACAAATTACTTGTCATTTGTCCTATTTCTTTAGACTAATTTCCTAGTTAGATATCTTAACTTATAGTTACATAAACACAAACTAATTTCATATATATATATATATATACATATAATGTTTAGAGCCAATGTTGAGATGCAATTCTGGCAAGCAGGATTACAGTTTTGTTCAGACATAACCACAGAAAAAACATATTTGGTTTGCATTTTGAAGTACAGTCACATCACAGACCTAGTGTTGTTTGGTCATCTGGGTGTAGTTGAAATCTGCCGACTACAGTTAGCTGTCCTGAATTATATTATGAGTCTCTAGGGAATGTCAAAACACTACTATTGTTTGCTTGGGAAAAAACAAACAGACAAAAGATTTTCTCAACTAGTTTTTAGACTATCCTTGTTACACACAAGTAAAGATTTTATTATTATTATTATATATTTAGTTAAAAGAGGTTACTTTGAATTTACTTGCAAATATTTTGGCTCTTCATGCTCTTAATTGGCATTATTAAGGTTCAGATGGGTTGGCAGTTATTTTCACTATCCATACAATAATAATTTGCATACATTTGGACTGGAATGTTATTTTTATAGAAATTTTTTAGTGAATAAACATGATGGAAGTTTAGAGCAATAACTGTCTGTTTCTAAGCTGACTTCTTGACATTGCTGTATGCTATTAATGGTAGTTATGAGTTTATTCTGTATTACATTTCTAATTTTGCCTCTGCACAGAAGACAAAACTAGAAACCATCTACTATGCCATCCATAATTTTGGTCCATAACAGAAATAAAAAAAATCACAATAATGACAACAAAATAATTAATAAGTAATGCTTTCCCCTCCCGCGTACAAATGTGGTCAGCTACCTGGATATATTAACATTCTGCAGCTGGTTTCTGTCTCTGAGTGAAATGTCTGTCAAGTGAGCAGAGGGACAGTTAGTTATAGGTTGTTAAACAGCTGGATGTTGATTTCATTTGAATGTCCTTACAGAATGATAAAAATGATCCTTACTGTTCTGCACTATGTCTATTCAGACCAGATTGGTTTGCATTTTCTCAGAATTTACAACATTTTGTCTTTTCTGGGGTGGAAATGCCACTTTTTTTTTTGTGACAAGGTTTTTTCTTTTCAGTAACAGATGCAGTTGCCCCAAAAATCACCTTCATAAGTGAGTATTACACCTAATTAGCCATCAAGCAGGAAAAAAAAAAAAAAGGTGTTTAATTAGATGACTCCAGAAACACTTTGCTGCCTGAAACTTACCTAGAAAACATGCCATGAACATGTGTAAACCATGGCTTACCAATGAGATAATATAGATAGTAAGAGATGGTGGGACACTTTGTTTGAATCTCCAGGACTTCCTCTAAAGAGACATATAGTCAACCTACACATAATACAGGGATGGAAGTCACGTATAAGTTAAGACATGTTAGATATTTCAATTAAAATACTGCATAGATGCCTATGTGTGAACTGAGTGTCTGGACTCCCACTGTTGTGAATGGTGACCTAGTCAAAATAGAGTGCAGAATGTTATTCAGATTGTTCTACACATCCACACCTGATTTGCTTTCTATATACTCCCTTGATTGTACCAATGAAATACTAACTAAAACACAGTCATATATAAATACTTATATCTAAGTGTAAAATCTACCTCAGAGATAACTGAGCATTAGAATTCTTTTCTATATATTCTATGTTTGGTGCAGAAAGGACAACAGTGTTTCAATAGACCTGATTGTCTTACACAAATACAAATGGATGTCACAAAATTCAATTAAGTTACAGGTGCAAAATTTTCAGAATATTTTGTTCATGTCTTTGTACTTTGGTTGACACAGAAAAAAAAATATTTCTCTGTGTTTTCAGATTTATTGATTTTCTTTTGCACCAAAAATGCATCTTATCTTGTTGACACCAATAATATTTTTCACAGTATATAACCACTTGCTTTTTGCATTGCTACTATTCCCAGGAAAATATTCAGCATCATAAGTTGCTTTATTAACCATGCATATAATGAAAGACAATAATTGCTCTATCCCAATAGGATTTTAATTGTATTTTCATCAAATCAGCTGGATCAGTAAGAAAATATGCATTTTTTTTACAGCATTTCTGTTATGAAGACCAATGTGTCTAGAAGAACATTTGCCACTAGATAATGTATATATATTATTAACTTTGTTACCTTTTTGTAAACCAGATGTGTCCAGCTCAAATTATACCTCTGATCTGCTATTAACAGGCATTCAAATACAGGATAAAGATCTAAAGATGGCTGTGTCAGATAAGGAGTGAATAAAATACAGTATCAATGTTTAAGATATCCAGCAAACCTGAAATTCTTTTCAAAAAGAAAGTTATCTGTAAGTACATGTAAATCTTAATCTATGGGTTTTTTTTTTATGTAGAAATTCCGATAGGCAGATTGAACATTCATGGCTTGGTAGAAAATAATTTGGAATAGAAAAAGGAAGTGTGAGAATATCAACACCACCGGAAATACATGGACTGAGAAGGAAAAAGGAAGTATGTATTGACATGAAAAGAAATAAATAAATAAACAGGTTGTCTTTCAAATTGCTAAGTATGATTGCCTTCTGAATAAACTATTTGACAATATTTTAAAAATTGTTAACATGTTAGGTAATAGATACATTGCCAGTAATATGATCTGCTGCTAAAAGTCCTCTATTGTCTTGTCTTGAATTCATGCAACGAGCTTGAATATGATAAATACTACTTGCTTAACAGTCTTGTTATCAAAGAAAAGTATTGCTTGAATTGCTGGAGAATAAGGATCTTTTATTCCCTGGTATATTATATGTATCAGCCTCTGAGGACTAAAGGGTACTTTCTGTTCTGTAGCTCTGTGGGTTTGGTACTTCCAAATTAGGCCTATAACTTGCATCCTCTCTTTTCTCCAGTGTAACAGCATCACTAAATGAGTGATAATATTCTTCAGGATTTAAGAGTATTGTCACTGAGATTAGAGAAGAATTTTGTCCTCTTTGTAAATATTTTCAGTTACTTGACTGGCCTATCATTTATTTTTGAAGCCTACCACAGGCATAACTTAATGGACCACCATTCAGATCTGGTACACTTCACTATAAGATCTAAGACCTGTGACACAGCCGTAATGCTTCTGGTGGGCAAGAATTAAAGGGTGAAGCCCTTTGGAGTCTACTAAAGCTGCTCTTGCTTCTGCCCTGCTGCTCAGAGGCTGAGCAGGTTACCTCTACAACACTCACCACCTTTGTAAGCCATGCCTAGAATACCAAATAAACCATGCAGAGCATGTTACAGGTCAGGAAACATCTAACTTCTATGTTTTATTTATCATACTGTAGCACATGTGGGAACTAGAAAAGCAATCACTAGAATTTAATAATAGAAGCCAGATTAGCCATTATTCCAGCCTTCAAGAGACTGGGCACAGAGAGCCCAGATTAGAAATGTATTCTACTTCACAACTTCAAGTAGTCTGAGTGTTTAAGTAAGGCCCTATATAAAGATAAATGCATATATAACAGCTATATATGCATAACAACATGGAAAAATTAGCAGCTTATATGAAAGAGCTAGAGGTTAAACTGTTGTGGACTGACTTAGAGCAAAAAGCTTATCTTTCCTTTTGTCCCAAATTTCCCTGTTGTGAAATCAGTTGTGGGGCCCTGATTTTTTAGTGCAGAACTGATACCCAGTACATGTTAGTGCGGCTGGAAGCTCTTCTATCTCATATGAGCTCCCTAATGTTCCTAAAGGGTCAGACACCGGACAGGGTTAGATAGAGTATAACACGTTCCAACTATGCCTTTGTCTACTCATTTTCACACGCTACATCACTACAACTGTGGCTGCAGCCAGCTATCCTAACTTGAGAAATTCTATTTTTTTTCCGAATAGCTTTAGCCCACATGATTCTAAAAAAGGGTCTGTGATATACTAAGACATGTGCTGAATGAATCAAAAATGTCTATTTTTCCATGGGATAACAATCAGTAATAAAAATCTGCTGTAGAACAGAAAGGTATTATCAGTCATGCTTTCTTGTAATACTTCATCCAGACATCTAGAGGACAGCTGTATTCAAAAAGGGCTGTAAAACTTTTCAACCTTTGAAGTTCTGAACTTTGGTGAATAACATAGAACTTCATTAGTACTTCTAAAATACCAAAATATTCTAAGACACTATTACAAAATTAAACTGCTGGAGTGACAAAGGTGGAATAGAATAGTTTGAGTCTTGGCCACTATCTTCTTTTGTGTAAATAGCTGTCAAATTAATGTAGGAAAGTCTGAAAATACAGGCATGGTGGGAGTACAATGACAAGAAAGCAAGTAGCTAAAAAAAATAAAAATCCCCTTAATTATTTAGGATTAATAATTATACTTAAGTGGCTGCAATTAAGGTGGGAAAAGGGGCAACTTGGAAGTTGTTCTGTGAATTCTGTGTTTAGCATTGCACTCCACCATTATTCTTTCATTGCACTCCACCATTATTCTACTAAGGTCACGGATAAAACAAACAGTGTTTCCCAGTAGATATTTAGAACAATCCCCACAGTAAGAGAATTAAGGTTGTTCATTGCATTGGGCTGCATATCAACTCATGATTCTGTCTGTCAGGTTAGCATAGGAATGTATGCAATGCTTTTACTCATTCAACAGCAGGGCTAGTAAAGTCTCCTGTCAATCATCAGTATCTTATTTTTTTTAAATATTAAAAAGAAAGGGATAAACATGAAAAGTTATGCATTAGTTTTCTTATGAGTTATGTGAGACATCTTTGGGATTACTGTATTACTTTTTTGTTATCAACTTTTTTTTTTTTATTCTTAGTAGCAGGTTTGGAGCAGTTTTTATTGCGTGGAACGAAAAGTGTGAGTTAAATATCCTGGGGCATAGTATGAGAAAATGTAGAAGTTTTTTGAACCTTAGGAGTCCTCAGGGATAGTGCTGAAAGACAGTGTAAAATGGAGGAAACTGAACCTGGTGCAGTTTCATCTATACTGCTTTTTTGGGAGTAGCCTCAGGAGGAAATTATGCCAGAACAATACCTAGAAATTGTCCTAGCAAGAGCTAAATGGAGTGGTTCAAAACAGAGTCAGGGTATAAGCTAAAGAATTGATAGTGCACAACTCAGTTTTTGAACTGTGCTCCTTGGACTCACTTCCTGGCTGTTTCTGATACAGAAATAATCTGAGATCACAAAGGGAAAAGAAGAAAATATTATCTGAACTGTGGAAGGCAGAGAAAAAAAAAAGGAAGTAAGACAATCTGAATGTGCACCAAAGATTCATCAGTGTGAGGAAGACCACACTGGGTGGGTGTAGAAGAACGGGAAGCAAAGCAAAAACTAAACTGGAGTTGAAAGACTTGATTGTAGCTAAAAGCATGACAGTGAATAAAGGACAGCAGATTGGATTGGTTCACAGGAAAGAATTTATTGAGACAGAGGAAAGAATGATGTAAGTTTCAGTGGGTTAGGGACTAAGGGGTCTAAGATACATTGCTATCTGGATCTGGAGTAAGGAATTAACCTAAGGCAAGAGATATTGACTTTGACTGGAAAAAATGCTTCTTGAAAACAAATTACCATTGAAATCAGAATATCCACTTGGTGGCATAAGAAGAGGTACATCTCCTCTGCTCCAGCCTTTATAAGTATCCTCTTCAGTCAAACTTGAGGTGACTGCCTTACCCTTACTCCCTAAATAGCTGAACTCTGATTTTGCTTCTGTCTTTTTTTTTTGCCTCCACTTTCCTCCCTTTCCTTCTTTCACATAATCTTTTTGAAAAGTCATATCTAGTGTAAAACACTAAATAATTGCTTTGCTGCAATTTAAATGAGACAGTAAGTTACATTTAAGTTATTACTGATTTATAATTAAAGTTTTAAATTGTGACAAATTTGCTGTCCTTTATTAACATTTAAAATGTGATCATGAATGATCAAAGTCTTCAGAATAAGGAAATCAAGGGAATTTTACTTTTAAGTTAATGAATATATTAAGCTTGAGGTTCTGATCGTACATAAAATAGAAGTAGTAACCTCTGTATAGGTAAATTCCCTGACAGAGTACATAGGCTCTTACACATGAGTCTGTCATATAGGTTTTAGAAAATCAACAGCAATCCAATTGAAAATAATTTTGTAAGCAGGTTATTTTATGTGTTTTGAACATAAGCATAAGATCAAAATGTGTACAAGAATAGTACTTCATATTTCTGAGTGATAGTTTGATTTGCAGATTATACATTTCAAAGACAAAAAAAAAGAGAGAATTTTGATTGCCTATTAAAAAAAATAAAAAGAAATACATTATAAAATAGAGAAAATATAAAATATTCATGCTTTGATGTCTTTTTTTTTTGTCAAAACCTCCAATTATTAATGTCTTACTTTTGAGTATTGTAGGGAAAAAGTGATGTGTTTTTTACTGTTTTACCTCAACTGTAAATTTAAAACAGTTTACAGTCTTTCTATAATAATTTAAAAAAAAAAAAAAGAAAAGAAAAACAAAGATCAAAAACTTTGTATTCTTATGTTTTTACCAATTAAATAGTGACATACAACTAAGGGTAAGATATCACTTATTATAAAATGTTTTGCAAAAATTTAGAATTTTTGAAGGTGAAATCATAGATATATGTAAAAAAAATATACTGTATAGCATGAAATATAGTTAGTCCTATAAAAGGAAAAGCTAGATATAATAGAAAACTAAGCACAATCTGGATTCAGTTAAGGATAATGAACAGAAACAAGTATAATGAAGTTGATAGGTCAACTTATTCTGGTAACAAATAGACATAATTTCTTTATATTCCAGATCATTCTCCAATCATTCAACAATATTGGCCACAGCATACCCTGCAATCATTTGATAGAGGAACTGAAGGTCCAAGACAGTGTGAATAAATTATTATAAAATCATTCATGATAGCACGATGAATAACAGTAAGGTGAAAATATAAGCTACTCTACTAGGCCCACTTACAAAGCTCCAAGAAATTCAAATATGTCTGATGCTGTTTTCAGTATCTCGTGAATGTCCTTAAGTGAAATGGCCCAATAATACCTCAAGCACCAGCAGTAGATGTGTAATACTTACATCTCAGCAACACTAGTGTTTGGAGGAAATATTCTTACAGCTGATTCCTAAAGTAGAGCATGAGTAGTATTCGAGTCATTTGAGAAAAAGAAATTGTAAAGTTTCTAGCCATGTGCAACAGCCTTTTATTGCCTTCCAGCATCCAGTCATATATCTGGTTAGCTTGGTTCTTAATTTTGGAGTGCTTTTTAGTGTATTGCTATTGCTAACATCTCACATTGCAACATCTACCACTACTGTTCTCTATCCTCTGTTAGACAACAGTCAGTTCCTCTTTGTACTGAAATGGGACAAGTTATTTTTTATTATTCATGCTTTTGCCCCTTTAGCTGGTCTCTAACATGGCCTATAACTTTAAGCTGCTCTGCAGCATTCCTTAGCACAAAATATAACTTTTTAACAACAAGAAACTTTATGCCATGAGTTTTTCAGAGGTACAGGCTGAAGTAAACAGCTCAAATCCATCCAGAGCTCTGGCATATCAGACCTAGATTTGGATCGTGGGGACAGACCTGAAGAAGGCCTTAGATTTCTAGCACAGGATTTAAGTGAACCTCAAAAAACAAATTCAAAATTGTAGTTTAAATGTTCGCAGCTGCCTAAATTCTTTAACTACAGAGGCATATGGATTTCTAAGCTATGCATCTGCAACTAGAAGTTACGAAACAGAATATATGGGGCACGCACATCTTTCTCAACAGACAGTTTTAAGCCACTGCAGATACACTGCAGCATCCCAAGTGTCATTAGGCTTGTATGATCAGGAATTTGAACAAAGTCTTATCGTTGTATTGTGCACTCAGGAACATTAATTACATGAATGTTGAGTAGATATCTATGTATAGAAATCCACTTAGTGGTATTCCAGTAGTTAAAGGGGGACTACAGGAAAGATGGGGAGAAAAATCTTCAGCAGGGCCTGTTGTGGAAGAACAAAGGGTAATGGTTTTAAAATTAGAAGGAGGTAGATTCAGATTAGATATTAGGGAAAAAAATTTTGACAATAAGGGTGGTGGAACACTGGAACAGGTTGCCCAGAGAGGTGGTAGATGCCCCATCCTTGGAAACATTCAAGGCCAGGTTGGATGAGGCTCTGAGCAGCCAGATCTAGTTGAAGATGTCCCTGCTCATTGCAGGAGTGTTGAACTAGATGAACTTTAAAAGTCACTTCCAACACAAACTATTCTATGATTCTATGGCAGAGTCATATGTTTCTGTCCTAGCTAAATCCCACAGCTGGTATAATAATTTGTAGGAACTGTAATGTTTCTAGACTTTGCTTCAGGTCTTGGTTTGGCCCTGTAAGCTGAAATTCAGTTATATGTTTCAGATGATTGCTACAGCAGAACTAGAGAAAAAAAACCCATAAATTTGCCAAATTTCTTAATATGGGCCCAAGCATATCAATATGGAAGACAGTGAGCAAATGAATGTCCATAAATGTTCAGTCTCTGTCTTCCACTGTAGCTCTTATGGTGACTAATGGCAACAAATCAGCTTAGAAAGTTTGTTTTTTTGGTTTTTGTTATTTTTATTTTTTTTCCTAGGACAGTCAGTGTTGTATGCTACAAAATTTTATGAAATATGTAAGCAGTTGAGCTTCAAGTCATGAGCTTTTTCAGTGGACATGGCAAATGACAGTTAAGATGAATTAGGCATTTTTAAGTCTCTGAATTATTCTAAGTGAAAAGAAATACCAAAAACCATGCAGGTTCTCAAACGTAAAGTGGTTTTGTGAGGAAAAGAAATGGACACAATAGAGCTATAGGATTTCATTTGCTGCAAGGAAAAATAGTACCAAATATCCTATATAGTCACTGATTAGATGGTGTTTGTAAACAAAGCTCTCATTTGAAAATCATCATAAAGGAATTCTAGCTGTTTTCTTTTGTTAACTTTTCAACTCTGTTTTTCTACATAATAAAATAATTATATTATTCTGCCCAAATTCATATACAAAATACATAATGTCTATAGGGTTCTCAGCAGAGTTTTTAGTGGAAACTCAAAGTATGAGTTTGGTGCTATGATTTCTAAATACATATAATAACTTTAGAGATAATTTTAGTTGTATTCTGTAAGTAACTGAAAAGGAAACTTTCCCTGCATGCACACATGCACACACTGAGTGTGATTTATAGAAAAAAACTCAGATTGAAATGTGAAGGATATTTTAGGACCTGTCCCACGAACTGCTAATGGCTTTTCTTCATTGATTGTAACAGGATGAGACATGTTCCACTCAGACATTGAAAAGACCCAGAATTCTATTTAAATCATGTATCTTTATTATTCATTTACACTGAAGCACATACACTAAAAGGCAGCAGTGAGAAAGCAAGTTTTTTTTTTTCCTGAAATTTTCATGGGAACTCAATACACTTGTTATATTTTTGCAGTCTGCCAAGACTCACTCTCCCTCACAACATTTTCAGAATCATATGTCTTCAAATTCATTAAGTACATTTTGCTTCATTGTGTGTTACATTCTGAAACATGTTTTCAAATATAACACATAACAGTGTCATTCGGTGCTTGAATTTGTGAGTCCCAGTTTGTAACCTAAGGAACACTGCCAGAAAGCAGTAATATAATGGATTTAACTGGTATCTCCCAGGAAGACTCAGTGCCCTCAGATGAGTAGTAGCAAGGATTGTATAATTCAAAAGTGCATTTCCTCCTCTGAAAAATGTCCAGAAAGAATGTTTGGTTGTTTTTGTTTTTGTTTTTGTTTTTTTTCTGTTTCTCATGTCCATGGCAAATTTCTCTACTGGATCTACAAACAAACAAAAAAAATATTTTCAAATTGGTAGCTCTGAGAAGCTAGACAGCTTTTTTTTTTTTTTAAATTATTCCACCTCTTTCCTTTCCCCTTCCGCAATAAGCATGTTAAATCCCAAGTTGGATCATAGATACACCTGTGGAGTTCTGCTTATAAATACTGTGATGCATATAAGTGCATTTAGATGGTACATTTGAGCTTAATGGGTCCCACTAGTCTGTACCTTATCCTTATCTCACTCTTGATAGTGTAGTAAATAGAGTCACTTAATTGAAATAACCACTCTTATGTCAGTGAAAAAATCTATTTTAAGCATATGTCTTTTATTAACAGCAACACATTAAAACTTCTGTAAGTATTATCTTTTTTTTTGTCTGCTGACTTATATGATAAAAGCATTTTTTCAGCAGATCACAAAATAAGGTAGGTGGCAAGCACTAAATCCAAAATGTTAACAGTTGTTTGAGAAAGTTAGCTTCTCAAGTTGCATGAAAACAAGGTCCTGAAATGATTTAATGACTCATGTGATTCTTGTTTCAATATATGTGTAGATACTTCAAAATATCTGGCATACCTAATAATTTTTATATGACTTCAACTTATTACTGTCTGGTAAGTAGCAATTTTTTTTTTTTTTTGATAAAATGAGCAGCTGATATAACATTCAGGCACATTATTTTTATTTTAATAAACATGCTGCATCTAAAAAGTCCATAACAAGTAAATTTATCTCACAATTGTTTGTACCTTCAACTACTTGAAAATACATTAGAAACAGTAGAAATATAATATTGGTACTTATTGGATCTGACGATAACAGATTATATATTGCTTAACAGGCAGTTTTGCTAAAGTAATTCACATTCATACATAGCAAAATTTGGTTTCATATATCCTAACTTGTAGCTGAGATTTATGACAAGTAAATAAAATTACTATATTATTTTAGTGCTAAAACTGAGTAACAGGTATAGCAGTGGTCACCAAAAAAATCCTAGAAAAAATCTGTTAGCTATAAAGTTATATATCCTAAAGTTAAATATGCTCTGCTAAGCATATTCTTTAGTAAGACTAATTTTGCTTCAAAAAAACATATGCAATTAATATGTTACTTATAAATCTTTCTAAATTGTATTAACAAAGCTTGGACTTTTTTTCCTTACTTTGTGTCTATTGCAATTACAGCAAGGCCCCTTAAATCCTAAGAAACATGAATCATGTTACAGTATGTCACATCATATACTTTAAAAAGAATATGTTCAGACTGAAGTAACACAACATGACATGATACATAAGGTCATAAATGTGGAAATTTTTAAGGCTTTTACTTCCTTATTTTAAACAAAATAGACCTGTCATTATTTTAATTATATTTCTGTTAGCTGAACATCTTAAAATTTTAAGTAGGCAGGTTTTGTAACATATTTCAGACTTAAAATTAATTTAACTTTGCAAAGAAAATGCCAATGGTTGTAATATTTGGTAACTAATATTTGACTAAGTCAGTTAATTATCAATATCATTGAACTTGCAACAAGACAGGTTTTTCCCACCATTTAAAATTCAGCATGTTAAAAAATGAATCCCACAAAGGAATAACTTACTATGATAATATACTATTTAAAGATATAGATTTACATATATTTTAGCAGTTTTTCTCATTACTAGGCCAGCTACCTTCCAAACCACTATTATAGACATCCTAATATCTAATCTAAAACTATCTCCCTCTGTTTTGAAACCATGGGTCCTTATGGGTCACTTCCAACTCAAAATAATTTATGATTAAGAAAAATCAAAATTAAAAAAAAAAAAATCAGTCCATGAGATAGATCTGGCTGTGGTTTTATACATTCTCTGGATCTTATTCTAATTAGTTGACAGCAATGTAAAGTTTGTAATTGTCTTTAACAGACATAACTACAAGGCAGCAATAACAGATTGAAATACGATGCTTTCAAACAGATGCACAAACTCAGAACAAATAGATTTTTTTTACAAGCCACAAGAATTCATGAACTTATATGAAGTGTTAACAATAGAAAGCAGTGAAGCTTAATCTTAATACCCAAATAGCTATGTTGCAGCAATGTGAAACCTGTTTGTCTGCATCTTTCCACATTCATACCTCTTAATCCTTTGTTTACTCATTTTTTTTTCTGATATTCTGTGCCCTCCTTTCAGAGACATTTTCAGCTTGCTTCTCTATCGTTTCAGGCAAGGAACAAGAATGTTCGTATGAAATTTAACCTAAAAAAAAAAAGAAAGAGAACATCTCTGTTCCATACACCTACACAGATTAATCAGTTAGAGTGACAATTCCATTGGAAATCAATACAGAGAAAACAAGAAAAAAATTCAAAGGTTGTCAAGTAAATGGTTTGTGCAGTCAGAAACTTCAGAAAAATAGCCCACTTTATGACTACTAGCCTATCTGACCAAGCTACAGTATGGTCAGTTATACCTTGCCCACCTTTCTTGACCAGACATATATTTCTTCCTGTTCCGTGATCTGAAAGTTCTTACATTTGCAATCAAATAATGATTAGCAATGATCACAGGTCGAACTATGAATTAGGCCCATATGCAGCCCTTTCAGTTCCTGAAAGTAAAGCACATCTATGAGTAAAGTAAAGCATATCTGTCATAACTGTTCAATCTAATATTTTAAGGTGACCTGGACCTCGACAGGCTGAAGAACTTGGCAGAGAGTAATATAATGAAATTCAACAATGGGAAATTACTTAAATACTCAGAAGAATATATAGGAAAGTAAACTGATGTGGTCATCAAACCCCATGAGCTATTCAATAGGTAATGTCAATCCTGAAAGACACTCATGGTATTTAGGTAGCAAAAAACATGCAAAATGAACTCTATTGATACCATGATCTTACTCAATAGTGACATCACATGTTTAGTTATGTTTAAAAAGCATTCTTTGTCATCGACATTTTTTTGTTTGTCTTTTGTATGTTTAATATAAATATATCCTTTTAGCCAGAAGTAGTTTCTGAATTTTCAGCAAAATCAGGCATATTTTATGTATACTCTTTTTTTACTCTCTCTCTGAACTAGAAATGGAGAAATGTGCTTTGTGGGAAGTTATGAATACAACTATGTAGATTTGTGAGAGGTTTTAACCATCTCTTACACTAAAACTTAAATTATCTAAAAAAAAAAAAGAAAAAATCAGCATTCCAAAGATTCTTCTAGGACTTAAAATACTGTGAATAACTACCATGTAATATGAAAAAAACAGAAAAGAGGCTTTCAGGACAGAAAGTCAATGGTTATTTTCTTAGCCTTACATACTTCCATGATTTCATGTTCTCATGCTATATTTCTAATACTAAAATATTAGTTTGGGCAGGCTAGTTTCAGTTCTTTCCTTCTTAATGACATTATATTGACACAAGACATAAATCCTGTCCCCAAAATACCAACTGAAGTAAAAGCTGATTTTTTATTTTTTTTTTTATCAGTCTTGGAATATGTTTGTTCTGTAACTTGACATGAATTCAGCCATAGAAAACAAAGGGATTTTAGCAAGTTCCGTATCAAAGATACCTTCCTGTCATGAAACACCTCAAGCTGTGTTCTTCTGCACATTCATATGCCTTTTCATTTTGACAAATCAGAGAATCTAAAGTCCTAGCTTGTGTGGAAATTTCATCCATGTTCTATAATTATTCAACCTCTATTTCATTTGATAGTCAGTTGTTGTCCACACCCTTAGCAAAGATAATGTGATAAAATAGTGTTCCTAACCAGACTAATTACTAAACATACAGTGAAGAGGGGGAACACTGCATACATTCTTCTCCCATTCACGCTGCTGTTAACCTTGAATCTTTGGGTACCTTTTCTTTAAGCATCTTTTACATGAGCTTCAAGATCTTGGGAGTCTGGAAAGTTCTCCACTGACTGGGAGCTAGCCAATGTTATTCCAGTTTACAAGAATCAAGTGAAGACCCAGGTAATGACAAACCTCTTAGTCTAACCTCAGTATCTGGAAAAGCTCTGGAGAAGATCATCCTGAGTGCTATTGGAAAGCCAAGCAAAAGACCAAGCTTCCTAATGCCTTCTTCACTTCAGGCTTTGCTGGTGAGACTTTCAGGGACGCCAAGCCCCTGAGAATAGAAGGGAAGTCTGGAGCAATGAAGCCTTACCCTAGCTAGAGGAAGACAAGATCAGAGTGTAATTAAAAAAAAAAAAGCAGACACAGGTAATTTCACGGTTTGCACCTGCAAATCCTGAGGCAGCTGGTTGATGTCATTACAAAGCTGCTCTCTATCATGTTTGAAAGGTTGTCACAATGATGTGAGGTTTCTGAGGACTGGAATAAAGCAAATGTCACTGCTCTATTCAAGAAGGACAAGATCTGGGGAACTACAAGACGGTCAGTCTCATCTCAGTCCCAGGGAAGGTGATGGAGCATCCTGGAAACCATATCGATATAGGTCAAAGACAAAGACAAAAAACATGATCAGGAGTAGTCAGCATGGATTTATAAAAAGGAAATAACTTCAAACCTTAAGTTTGTAAATGATACAAAATTGATAGAGGCTGATATAACAGATGGGTGTGCTGCCACTCTATAGTACAATCTCTATAACTGTGTGTGATAAACTGACTCAACTAGATTTTTTTTTTTTTTTTTAGGAGGCAGCATACATAAATGTTATATTACAGGTCAGAGGAATCATCATGGAAGTATGTCCTTTACCATTAACAGGTGAGGAAAAATGTCAAACTGTTAGGTGAGGTGAATCCCACCTCATAAATTAAGTATAAAGTAAGAATTTTTTTTATAATTATTTACTGTTTGGGATTTTTTTAATTATTATTTTGGGCATTCATCCTTTTCTCTTACAAAATTCTGAAGAAGTTTGTAAATATATGTATCTTTCAAATACTTTGAAAGGGAGGATGCTGTAGCATTACAAAAAGAGTTTTAATCAAAGCCTTTTATCATTGAGATTAATAAAATCTGAACTACTGAACCACAAACAAATCTATACAGTAATAACCAATTTCTATGGATTGAATACTAAAGACATTCTATAGTTTTGTTTAAATGTGCTCTTCAAATTTGAATGAGCATTTTTGCAACAGTTTATGACATCACAGTATCTAGTAAATATTATTTATAGGATTTACATAATCAGCACAAAAAAAAAAAAGAAAACACAGTGTATTTCACTCAGAGCTCATGTGTTTAAAGTAAAAGCAAGATTTTTAAAAATGTAAGATCTCAAGCATTATATAATATTCATGACTGGAGCCATCAACATGAGGAGGACTTGGACCTCTCAGAGTGAGGCCCGAGGAAGAACACAAAGATGATAAGAGGGCTGGACCACCTCTCTTATGAGGACAGGCTGAGAGAGTTGGGGCTGTTCAGTCTGGAGAAGAGGAGGCTCCGGGGAGACCTTATAGCAGTCTTCCAGTACCTCAAGGGGGCCTACAGGAAAGATGGGGAGAAACTTTCAGTAGGGCCTGTTGTGACAGGACCAGGACTAATGGTTTTAAAATAGAGGGAGGTAGATTTAGATTAGATATTAGGAAAAAATTTTTTACACTGAGGGTTGTAGAACACTGGAACAGGTTGCCCAGAATGGTGGTAGATGCCCCATCCCTGGAAACTTTCAAGGCCAGGTTGGACAGTGCTCTGAGCAACCTGGTCTATTTGGAGACGTCCCTGCTCCTTGCAGGGGGGTTGGACTAGATGACCTTTAAAGGTCCCTTCGAACCGAAACTATTCTATGATTCTGTGATTCTATGATTTCTCTTTATCTAGTTACAAAATGGGATATAAGCATATGTATTTTTACCAAGATGAGAAATACTTACTGTTATGAGCAGAAACAATGAATTCAGTCTGACTGCTTGGGTGAAGAATGGTCACATATTGAAGGGCTGAAGCCATGATATATTATCTCCTATTTCCGTCTTTCTGTATTTATAACTTCTAGTGTATTTCTCATTTTAAAAACTTCATTTAGGTCCAACACTATATTGTGCAATTTTTTAAATTGTCAAGTGTATATGCTGACAGATCACTTGTTCTTTAATATTCATATACTATTTAATATTCCACTTCAATACATATGAAACAACGCTTTCCTTAACTATCTGAGTTACTATATGAATATGCATTTATTTCTTTGGGCAGCCTTGCTATCCTGACTTTCCACAAATAAACAGATAGCTATGCCTTTGCATACAATGTGACATGAACTGAAATGAAGGAAAACACATTAAGGGAGGGAAGAGATTTGATTAAAACAGATAGATGTCACATTCAATACTTAGCTGTTTATTTCAAAAACATGTTACAAATTTTCATCACAGAGCTACAGTAGTTTGTCAAGTTTACTTGATAATACCTTAACTTTGTAGTTGAATAAACCATTAAAAATTATGTTATGTCATGTCTGATATGTGCAATGACTAATGTCATAATTTCTTCTATTAACATCTAACCAGAACAAAGGGTGAAGTGTAAAAATAAATTGAGATTGTGTATAAAAGACTGAAGGTCAGAATCCAATCCAATATTCTAAGAAAAGTCTAATCAAGAACAAAACAGCAATTCACTTGTTATTAAATTATAGCTCTATGAGAAACATTAAAAGTACACTTTCATGAGTTTAAATAATAAAGTAATACAACAGACAAATTTCAGTTCATTATACAAGTTATTATTTAACAATTTAACAATTGGCATGAGGCTTGATATAGAACATGTCCTTTAATATTCTTGCTATTTCTGTCATGCTACAACATAGTAAAGAATATTTAAAAGGATCTCATATTAACTTGTCAATATTAATTCACATGAATAATCACAAAAGTGCATTTTTCCAGATTTGCATGCCAGGCAAGTCTTAATAGCAGCAGACTGATGTTAACTATATGCTAAAAATATAACACATACATTTTAAGAATTGAATTTAAAAGGCTAATAATGGATGAAATATTTCTTGAAAAGAAAATAAACCAGAAAACTATGCTATCTGACAGATCATAAAAAAAAACCAATCAAACCCTCAAATCCACCACATTTTCTGGTGTTGATTAATAGTGTTTATACCATTCAACTGTAAGTAAGTTTGCTCTAGCAAGGAAATGAGGAACAAAATAATGCTTATAATCATGTTGTATGCTTTACCTTTTGTTCAAGTAATCATCCCCAAGCACATATGTGTTATCAGAACATAAAGGATACTATACTAGATCTCATTATTTGTCCACTTGGTATCACATTGAATCTATCAGTGTTCAGTATCAAATTATTCATACTATGATGCCAAAAAAATCAGATTTGAAAAAATGTCTTGGACAGACACCAAGGCTCTTGGTTCCTAAGTACTTTAACAGTGCCCTTCAGTCACTCCAGAAGACATTAACTCTAAAAAAAAAAATATTGTAACTAACTTTGAAGTATGACACCTTTTCATTTATTTGAAATTGTTTTGTCCATAAAGAAAAATCCATTCAAGGAGTTCTTGATACTTTTCTCTCTACATGAGAAAAACATAATATGCAATTTCATGATCTTCCCGCCTTAACTGTCTTCCTCTTAGTCAAATAAATTATGTTTCTGTGAATCTAAATAGCATCCTATATTATATATATCACATGGTTTATATTGTTTGTCTATTCCCTTTTCCCTATTATTAGCAGTCATAACATCAGCATGCTTATTACAAATACCTTAATGTTTTTAATCTGTAAAACTCATTTCTGTCTTCACATCAGTGTAAATACTTTCTTCTTTTCTGGAGATTATCCAGTATGTTAAAAAAAAAAAGAAGTTAAATAACTGCTACAAATTACTTAGCATATGTCAGCACAGAAATTCCTTTTAAAATAATTTGCCTTCTAATTTATCTTGGTATATCTACTCACACTTCTGCTCTCTTCTTCCTGACTTTAAATAAACTGAATATACAAATTTGTTGTAGTTTAACCCCAGTCAGCAATTGAGTACCACACAGCTACTCACTCACCCTGCCCTCCCCAGAGGATGGGAGACAGAATTGGGAAGAAAAGAGAACTCATGGGTTGAGATAAAGACAGTTCACTAGAATAGTAAAGGAAAAGATTATATATATATATATATATATATATATAAAAAAAAATAATGATAATAATAAAGACAATAGGAATAACAATAGAAATAGGAGAAAAACAAAACAAAACAAAACAAAACAAAAAAAAAACCCAACCCATGAATAATGCAGTTTCTCACCACCTAATGGCCTGATGAACCATATTGTCGTGAGCAATGGAGTGAAAAAAAAAATGAACACGATTCTGGAACAATGCCGAACAGCAAAAGAAAAGCAAGCCAGCTCACTGACCCGCCTCCACTTAAATACTGAGTGTGACATTTATAGCATGGAATACTCTCTTTGGACAGTTTGAATCAACTTTACTGGCTGTAGCCCTCCCAGCATCCTCTACCTGCACATTAGTGAAACCTGGGAAGCTGTCATAGTTTAGCCCCACTCAGGACCAAGCTATGTAGTTTCCCTCTCACTTCCTCCACCCTCTGAGGGAATAGGGAGAGATATTATATAAGAAAAAAAAGGCTCAAAGTTTGAGATAATGACAGGAAGAGATCCTATTAAGGATCCTATTACTATTGAGGGCAAAACAGACTCGACTTGGGGAAAACTATTCATTTATTATTAAAACCAAAGCAGGATGATGAGGAAGAGAACAAGATAACTTCCCCCTACCTTTTCCTCTTCCCAGGCTTAACATTATCTCTACCTCTTTCCCCACCCCCTGAGTGGCACAGGGTGGGGCACAGGGAATGGGGGTTTATGGTCAGTTCATCACTTGTCGCTTTACGCTGTTCCTTCCTCCTCAGGGGAGGAACTCCTCACATTCCGCCCCTGCTCCAGCGTGGGGTCCCTCCCACGGGTTACAGTCCTTTGTGAACTGCTCTGACCTGAGTTGTTTATCGACGGGGTGCAGTTCCTCCTTTCACGGGCCACAGCCTCCTTCAAGCATGCGCTTGCTCCAGTGTGGGGTCCTCCATGGGCTGCAGGTGGATCTCTGCTCCTCTGTGGGCCTCCATGGGCTGCTATACCATGGCCTTCACCACAGGCTCCAAGGGAATCTCAGCCAGGAGCAACATTACTCCTCTTCTTACTTCTTCACTGACCTTGAAGTCTGCAGCTGTTCCTCTCACAAGAAATTCTTTACAATGGGCTCAGGCAGATGCCTTTCAGGTTCTCTTCACATATCCTCTCCACTTTCTTACAGCTAGATAGGGCAGAATCGGGCCCAGACAGCCACCTCGCGGGAGGTCAGAGGGTGATGGCAGCAAGACCCACAAGGCTCACACCTCCCCCTCTCTGCCCCTGCTTCAGCTTCCTCATATCATCTTTTTGGTTTTTTTTTTTTGTTTTTTTTTGTTTTTTTTTTTTCCCTTCTTAAATGCATTATCACAGAGTTGTTATCAGGGAACATTCTGCTACCAATTGACTCAGTCCCGGGCAGTGCCAGGTCAGCCCTAGGCCTGGCCGAGCCCACTGGAAAAAGGGGAAACTTCTAACAGCTTCTTACAGAAACTGCCACTGTAGCGCCCCCTTAGATGAAAAGAGAGATTATTTCAAAATCCTGAAGTTCATGTTTCTTCTATTTTACTGATTAATTTCAGACATTCTTGGACAAAGACTTGCCAGGCTCGTCCGGAGGGCTTTAAACTAGTGTTGCTGGGGGAAGGGGAGCACAGTTCAGCCCCCTGCTGTCAGCATGGCGCCAGTGCCAGCACCGAGAGTCCAGAAGCTGAGGAAGGATCACAGGTATGTGCAAATGAACTTAAACTGTGGTCCAACAGAACCCCTGTCACTCCAGCCAGCAAGTGGGCTTTGTCGGGGGCCCAGCTGAAGTACCTCTATACCAATGCATGCAGCATGGGGAATAAACAGGAAGAGCTGGAGATGTGTGCACACAAGCCTTGTTGGCATCACGGAAATGTGGTGGGATGACTTGTACGACTGGAGCATCAACATGGAGGGGTATAGGCTTTTTAGAAAGGACAGGAAGGGCAGACTAGGAGGGGGTGTCACTCTCTGCATCAGCAACCGGCTGGAGTGCATGGAGCTCCGCCTGGGGATGGAGGAGGAGCTGACAGAGAGCTTATGGGTCAAGATTAGAGGACGGGGACGGACAGGGGACGTTACGGTGGGGGTTCTGTTACAGGCCGCCTGGCCAGGAGGACAGAGTTGACAAGGCGCTCTATAGCCAGATAGGAGCATTCTCACAGTCACAAGCCCTGGTCCTCATGGGGGACTTGAACCACCCTGACATCTGTTGGAGAGACAACACGGCAGGGCATAGGCAGTCCAGGAGGTCCTGGAATGTGTGGATGACAACTTCCTCCCGCAGGTGATAGAGGAGCCGACAAGGAGGGGTGCCATGCTTGACCTTGTGCTCACAACAGGGAGGGACTGGTCGGGGATGTGAAAATGAAGGACAGCCTTGGCTGCAGCAACCATGACACAGTGGAATTCAAGATCCACGGGACAGTGAGGAAACTACATGGCAAGCTCTCAGCCCTAGACTTCAAGAGGGCGGACTTCAGCCTCTTCAGGGACCTGACGGGCAAAGTGCCATGGGAGGTGGCCCTGGAGGGAAGAGGGGCCCAGGAAAGTTGGTCCACATTCAAGGAGCACCTCCTCCAAGCTCAGCAGAGGTGCATCCCGATGAAGAACAAGTCGGGCAAAAAAGCCAGGAGGCCGGCGTGGATGAGCAAGGAGCTCCTGGACCAACTGAAAGTAAAGAAGGAAGCCTATAGAGGGTGGAAACGGAGACAGGTAGCCTGGGAGGTCTACAAAGAGGCTGTGTGAGTGGCCAGGGATCAGGTGAGGATGGCCAAAGCCCTGACAGAACTGAATCTGGCCAGGGATATAAAATGCAACAAGAAGAGCTTTTATAGGTATGTAGGGGACAAAAGAAGGTCCAAGGAGAATGTAGGCCCCCTCCGGAAGGAAACCGGTGTCCTGGTTACCCAGGACATGGAGAAGGCTGAGGTTCTCAATGACTTTTTTGCCTCAGTATTCACCGACAAGAGTTCCTGTCCCACCACCCAAGCTGTAGAAGGTGCAAGCAGGGACTGCAAGGATGAAGAACCGCCCATTGTACTCGAAGAGCAGGTTCGGGATCATCTGAGGAACCTAAAGGTGCACAAGTCCATGGGACCTGATGAGATCCATCCACAGGTCCTGAGGGAACTGGCGGATGAAGTTACCAAGCCACTGCCCATTATATTTGAGAAATTGTGGCGGTCTGGTGAGGTCCCCGATGACTGGAAGAGGGGGAACATAACCCCAATTTTTAAAAAGGGGAATAAGGAAGACCCAGGTAACTACAGGCCGGTCAGCCTCACCTCTGTGCCTGGCAAGGTCATGGAGCAGATTCTCCTGGAAAGCATGCTAAGGCACATGGAGAGCAAGGAGGTGGTTGGTGACAGCCAACACGGCTTCACCAAGGGCAGATCATGCTGGACCAATTTGGTGGCCTTCTATGATGGGGTAACAGCATTGGTGGACAAGGGATGAGCAACGGATATAATCTACCTGGACTTGTGCAAAGCTTTTGACACTGTCCCACACGACATCCTTCTCTCTAAACTAGAGAGGCATGGGTTTGATGGACGGATCACTCGATGGATAAGGAGTTGGCTGGATGGCTGCACTCAGAGAGTGGTGGTCAACGGCTCAATGTCCATGTGGATACCGGTCACGAGTGGTGTCCGTCAGGAGTCCGTGTTGGGCCCGGCCCTGTTCAACATCTTTGTTGGTGACATGGACAGTGGGATAGGGTGCACCCTCAGCAAGTTCGCCAATGACACCAAGTTGTGTGGTGCCGTCAACACGCTGGAAGGGAGGGATGCCATCCAGAGGGGCCTTGACAGGCTGGAGAGGTGGGCCCGTGCCAACCTCATGAACTTCAACCAGGCCAAGTGCAAGGTCCTGCATCTGGTTCATGGCAATCCCAGGCACAAATACAGGCTGGGTGGAGAATGGATTGAGAGTAGCCCTGAGGAGAAGGACTTGGGAGTGCTGGTGGATGAGAAGCTCAACATGAGCAGGCAATGCACCCTTGCAGCCCAGAAGGCCAACCGCATCCTGGGCTGCATCAAGAGAAGCATGGCCAGCAGGTCGAGGGAGGTGATTCTCCCCCTCTACTCTGCCCTGGTGAGACCCCACCTGGAGTACTGTGTCCAGTTCTGGAGCCCCCAACATAAGAAGGACATTGACCAGCTGGAGAAGGTCCAGAGGAGGGCCACAAAGATGATAAAAGGGCTGGAGCACCTCTCTTATGAGGACAGGCTGAGAGAGTTGGGGCTGTTCAGCCTGGAGAAGAGAAGGCTCCGGGGAGACCTGATAGTGGTCTTCCAGTACCTCAAGGGGGCCTACAATAATGATGGGGAGAGACTGTTCAGTAGGGCCTGTTGCGATAGGACAAGAGGTAATAGTTTTAAAATGGAGGGGGGTAGATTTAGATTGGATATTAGGAAGAAATTTTTTACAGTGAGGGTTGTAGAACACTGAAACAGGTTGCCCATAGACGTGGTGGAAGCCCCATCCCTGGAAACGTTCAAGGCCAGGCTGGATGAGGCTCTGAGCAACCTGATCTTGTCAGGGATGTCCCTGCTCCTTGCAGGGGGGTTGGACTAGATGACCTTTGAAGGTCCCTTCCAACTCTAAACATTCTATGATTCTATGATTCTAAAACATTAACTTCTTTAAGGGAGTCTTTTTGAAGGTTAGTTCCATTTATTTTTTTTTTAATACTGTTAAAGGGAATTAGAAAGGCAATGAGTGATCATAATTTTGCATTTTATCCTGTCATTATCATCTTTTGGATTTCTTTTTTTTTAAAGCAACTAACCAAAACAAAACCATGAAACTTAATAGTATTTGGGTCTAGTAGCTTTTGTTTATTATTACATTTATTATTGGAAAGTAAACAGAGGCTGGGCTCTGTGAAAAGTAAGCAGTGTGTCTGCCATTGCTATTATGCTCAGTTTCAATGAAATGACAACTTTTGTCCAAGTGACAGAAAGCTTTTTCCCTGTACTAGGAACTCCAGCTACACAGACAATCTCGTTCGTTAATTCTTTTCTTTCAGAAGTTCATTGAAAATGAAAACTCCTCAATATCTAATGAATAACCTTGTATTCATAATTTATAATTCAATGTTGTACATTGGTTTGCAGATATTTGCTCCCTGACACACACAAATATCTTCTTTAGAAATTATGCTACAGGTCCTTCATCAGCTCAGCATGGCAGGACTCAGTAATGAATGGTTTATTGTTACATTTAAATGGTAAAACATTACTAGAGAACCTAGGTATTACTAAAAGAACTGTAAAATAATTTTCCAGTTTTTCATATGTGTGTTATAAATAATAAAAATAAATAATTCACTCTGGGGAAAAAAATCCCAGAAAAATAGTTGCACATTTCTATTTCTGAATTGAGAGAATATAGAAATTTAAATGGTATTTGTAAATGCTATACTCAGAATTTGCCAGAGTGATGATTAACAATGAATCAAGAGACAAGAAAGGATTATGAAAATGAGGGAATCAATGTGCAGTTTCTTAAAGCTCAGAATAAGTTTAAATTTGAAGCAGTGAAAAAATCAGAGTTTGTGCAGAAAAGAGTAGCATAGATGCAAACATTAGTATCACCAGAATGATCTGTTAACTTTCACAGCACAGTGGATATTAAAATGACTGAACAGTAAAAGAAATAAGTATACAGGCAGATGGGAGTAATTTGGCTTAATGTACTATTGGAAAGATTTTGGAAACTATGAGAAGGAATGTAATATCAAAAGGAAGAGAGGAGAGGTTTAGAGAGGAGTGGTTCAGAGAGGTTCGGAGAGGAGAGGTTCGGAGAGGAGAGGAGGGAAGAGGTTCGGAGAGGTTCAGAGAGGAGGGGAGGGGAGGGGAGGGGAGAGGAGGGGACTAATGATGGAAGAAGGGGATTAAAAAGGCTAAAAACTGAAATTCCCTTTTTTTTTGAAGCTGTTTCCTCCTCTTGGAAAGGCATAACACTGCAGAAATAGATGGATCAGTTCTGTCTGGGCTCTGTGATAATGTGATTTACTTCAGTAGATGCAGATAATGTCTTATGTTGATGTAAATACCTTCATATAGTGGTATAAAACCAGTTAATCAAATAGAGCATTAAATTTTGGAAAGATACTGAAGTTAAAGAAGGAAAGGACAAATGGGATCTGGCTTATTCTGAGTACGTCTCGAAATTATTTTTTTTTTTCTTGATGAATATAGAAAAAGGACTGTCAAAATAGCGGTTCCTGTTTTCAGGATACTATGTCATTCAGTGTTTACCAAGGACTCAATTTGCTCTCACAAATGTCAAAAGGATTTTGCAATTAACTTCACGGCATGATGAGGCCCTGGGTCTTTAAAAAGAGAGTTATGGTATAACTCACAAAGTTCTCAGAAGTTTTAATTTTTTTAAATTTTTTTTTCTATCATATTGTTTTATAAAAAGGCATAGGCAAACACTTCAGCTATATATTTTTTAAAAGCTAAGTATTTTAAAATATTTCATCCTCCACTTCTTTTTTCTAAGCAATTATTCTACAGTCTATAGTGTGTTATTTTTCTTACTTTCATTTTTCTGACAGTTTCAGTTATAGTTCCAAAGAAACATGGCAAGACTGAGATTGAAAAATTTCTGTTATTATATTAGGTAACTGTTTTATTCAAGCAGAAAAATACAAAAGGCAAAAGTGTACTTTAAATGTCAACTGGAAATAAAGTGTGTTTTTTTTCTGCATGTGTATCTACCTCAAGAGAAGCAGAATACAAAGAGAAAATGTCAGTAAAATTATCACTTTTGAGTGAAGAGATTGTGTTATATTGACTTCACATAAATTAATAATCAAAATACAGACTCTATTAAAACAGTATGGTGTAGTATAGATATAATCTGCACTATTGATATTATTGTAATATTTTAAAAGGTACTTTAATTAATTATTTAATAATGCACATTATGACATTTATCAGTAATTGTTGGAGAATCTGGGTCAGACTACCAGTTTTGTAAGGTATATTAAACCTCACCCTAACTTGCTCAAGTCAAAGAATTTATCTCCATTTACTTCAATAAAGATTGGATCAGACTTTTGGGACATGCTTCCTTTTGACCTGTTAATAGTACCATGTATTAGACAAGACGCCTAAATACATGGAGGACTCTCAAATAGCTTAATATAAATAGAAAAGATAAATTTTATATGGATTCTAGATGTTAAAGTTATATGTCAACATTTTCATTCATTTTTCATGGTACTTTACTGCTTGTGAAATTGCTCTTGGAAACAGAATAGGATTCATGCACCCACTTTAGTATCTGAGATAAGCCTGAAGAATAAACTTAAATGTTGACATTCAAGGGAATTTTTCAACAATATTTTCGTTGAAATTATTACTTAATGCAAGACTCATCTAGCACTTACTAAGTAACCTTAAAAAATAAAGAGCCTGGTAGACTGAGTACTCTAATTACACTGAACATTACTTGAAGATAAATATCTACAGTCACTTTCTTAAAACAAAGAGAAAAGAAATACACGCCACAAACCTTACAAACACACACAGGCACAAACACAAAACCTAGACAAAGGAAGAGTGGCAGTACTGCTTGAAACTAGATGATCTTTAATGTCCCTTCCAACTCAGACCATTCTATGATTCTGTCATTCATCCACCCTTTTAATATCAAATAGCTTTGATAGTTATTAAATGATGGCTAATATACACTATATTTTGAAGGAATTTGTTTAGGCTTGTGTGGGGGCTTGGAGGTTTTAGGGATGGGTATTTCCCCCCCTTCCCCCCCACAACCTCATCATTCTAACATTCAAATTTGTCAGCTTTTCAGATTTTTTTTTTCAGATAAATAAGTTCATTCTCTTTAGTGTTGTCTGTTGCAGCGGAATACGTATTTTCCTAATTAGATTAACTAGTCCTTAGAAAATAATGACCTGTATGCTTGCAGTGTACAGTGACTGAAACTTGCTTGGTCTGTCTTAACTATATTTGTGGCAGTGATGTCTAGAGGCAATATAGTTCACTATAATTTTAGAAATTAACTCAGAGATTAAAAGGTCTATAATAGATGCTCTTTCTGCGTTCTTTTTTTTTTGTGTGTGTGTGTTTCAGAACTACAATGATTCATTTAACCAAGCTGGGAACATTTTACTACTGAAGGTTTTGTTATATATATATATATATAAAGCAAATACTGAACTGGAATTTGTGTTTTTTCTGTAGACAAAGAAGAATGGTTTTTTGAAAAACATTCTTATACTTAACCAACTTGCAATTAATCATTGCTAAAGTATTTTTAAATCTATATAAAAAAGGATAAATGGTCATCACCACAGGCTGCAGGGGAATCTTGGCCAGGAGCCGCATTATTCCTTCCCCTCCTTCTGAAATGACCTTGGCATCTGCAGCCATTCCTCTCACAAGAAAAGTTCTTCACAACAGGTTGGCAGACGCCTCTCAGACACCCCTTCACATCATCCAGCTTATCTCCTCTCCACTTCTTGCAGTCGGGCCAGGCCGAGTTGGGCCCAGTCAGCTGCCTGGCAAGACACCAGAGGGCAAGGCCTTCAAGGCCCGTGAGGCCTGCCCCTCCCCCTCTGCGCCTCTGCCCCAGCTCAGCTTCTTCACATCTTCCCTTCTCTTTTTTTTTTTTCTGTTTTCCCTTTCTTAAATACATTATCGCAGAGGCGTTATCACGGAACATTCTGCTACCAATCGGCTCAGCCTTGGCCAGCAGCTCATCCTCCCTAGGCCCGGCCAAGTCCACTGAACAAAGGGGAGCGACTTCTAGCAGTTTCCTACAGAAGCTACCACCTTAGGCCCCCCCTCACTAAACAAAACCACAACACTTTAGAAATAGATAATTAAAACCTCTAAATCTGAATTAGTCAGTCTCGTATACCTATACAGTAAGTGATAAAAGACACCTATTTTCAGAGGGATATTCATCTGAATGTGGATTATTGAAGAACAAAATAAATTACTCTGGAGATTTTTGTTTTTCTCTGTTTGCGTAAAAAGACTACAGATGACTTACTGAATACAGTGACCCTCCTAGGCTTGGATACCTAGGATAAACCAGGTAGATTTGAATGCATTAAACTTGAACTGGAACTAAAGTGCACTATGAAAGGAAGAAAACATTGGTTTTGCTTGATTTTCTTTCTTTGTGTGCTTGTACGAAGACTGTGGTTTCAACTAGAAGAATTTATGAAAGTCTATAGTGAGATTCTGTAGGATTGAAGAATTTATTTTAATACAATCATAGAATCATAGAATAGTTTGATCTGAAAGGGACCTTTAAAGGTCATCTAGTCCAACACCCCTGCAAGAAGCAAGGACATCTCCAACAGGGTAAGGTTGCTCAGACCCCCATCCAACCTGGCCTTGAATGTTTCCAAAGATGGGGCATCTACCACCTCTCTGGGCAACCTGCTCCAGTGTTCCACCACCCTCATTGTAATTTTTTTTTTCCTTATATGAATTCTGAGTCTACTTCCTTATATGAAGTCTGAATCTACCTCCCTCTATTTTAAAACCATTATCCCTAGTCCTATCACAACAGGCCCTGCTGAAATGTTTCTCCCCGTCTTTCTTATAAGCCCCTTTAAGTATCAAAAGGTCTTATTAAAGGTCTAAATGATTCAATGATTCAATGATTACTACTAATCTCCTCAGAAAAGGAGAAGGGCTTCCTGGTAGAAAAACACAGACATCTATTCCTCTCTCTCTTCTATCACTAACTTGTTAAGGAACAAATCATATATTAGGTCTTTCTTAGATCAAGGATGTTACATACTCTGATTATCACACAAAGATTTCCTAGGACAGTGACATGAGGCATAATCCAGGCTGCTTTGTATATCATTACTCTAGAATCCTATATCTCTTAATTGTACAAATATCTTTGTGGCTTTTAAGATCCCATTTTCCTCTGTGTTTAAGGCCATTTTCTGAAAAGTTATTAAGTAAAGTTTGTAAAAAATGTTCATCTGGAACATTTTTTTTTAACAGAAAAGGTATTTTCAATTATCCAAAAAGACTGTGTATGTCTGAGTTTTGAAAAAAAAAAGAAGAGAAAAGAAGAGAAAAGAAGAGGAAAGGAAAGGAAGAGGAAAAGAAGAGGAAAGGAAAAGAAGAGGAAAAGAAGAGAAAAGAAGAGAAAAGAAGAGGAAAGGAAAGGAAGAGGAAAAGAAGAGGAAAGGAAAAGAAGAGGAAAAGAAGAGAAAAGAAGAGAAAAGAAGAGGAAAGGAAAAGAAGAGAAAAGAAGAGGAAAGGAAAGGAAGAGGAAAAGAAGAGGAAAGGAAAAGAAGAGGAAAAGAAGAGGAAAGGAAAAGAAGAGAAAAGAAGAGGAAAGGAAAGGAAGAGGAAAAGAAGAGGAAAGGAAAAGAAGAGGAAAAGAAGAGGAAAGGAAAAGAAGAGAAAAGAAGAGGAAAGGAAAGGAAGAGGAAAAGAAGAGGAAAGGAAAAGAAGAGGAAAAGAAGAGAAAAGAAGAGAAAAGAAGAGGAAAGGAAAAGAAGAGAAAAGAAGAGGAAAGGAAAGGAAGAGGAAAAGAAGAGGAAAGGAAAAGAAGAGGAAAAGAAGAGGAAAGGAAAAGAAGAGAAAAGAAGAGGAAAGGAAAGGAAGAGGAAAAGAAGAGGAAAGGAAAAGAAGAGGAAAAGAAGAGGAAAGGAAAAGAAGAGAAAAGAAGAGGAAAGGAAAGGAAGAGGAAAAGAAGAGGAAAGGAAAAGAAGAGGAAAAGAAGAGAAAAGGAAAGGAAGAGGAAAAGAAGAGGAAAGGAAAAGAAGAGAAAAGAAGAGGAAAGGAAAGGAAGAGGAAAAGAAGAGGAAAGGAAAAGAAGAGGAAAAGAAGAGAAAAGGAAAGGAAGAGGAAAAGAAGAGGAAAAGAAGAGGAAAAGAAGAGGAAAAGAAGAGGAAAGGAAAGGAAAGGAAAGGAAAGGAAAGGAAACCATAAAACTTGAAAAGTTTACATTAAGCAGATAGCTCCTTACTCAGTACACTCTGGAGTTCATTCATGTGTAAGTACCAAAATATGAAAGAAATAAACACAAATGTCAAGATTTGTTAGTAACTGCTTTCAACTCTTCCCTAGATTTGCTACCAGAATTGGTAGTCTTGTAATAAGAAAACTATAGCAAAAGCAAGTATATAGTTAACTCAGTCATAAGAAAACTTTAGATTTCACAATAAAACAATCTCACACAGAACTGATTTCTTTTTATAAACTAACTGTATAAGTCTCATATTCAGCTTCATTGATGAGTAACTTTGGCATGAATACTAGGACTGAGGACAGATGAGTACTACTATAAGCCATTTTTTTTTTGTAAGGGATAAAAAAAGTAGTTTAATAAAACATTGCCATATAATCCATGTTTCCTGCTTTGTAATTGAATATATGTCCTGGTTTCGGCAAGGATGGAGTTAATTTTCCTCTCAGTAGCTGATGTGTTTTGTATTTCATCTGTGAAGAGTGTTGATAAACACACCGGTGATATGAGTTGTTGCTAATGAGACCAAGGACACTATCCTGCTTTCCAAGTCTCGCTAATGCACAGGTGCAGGAAGCTGAGAGAAAGACAGACAGAACAATTAACCCAAACTGGCCAAAGAGAGTATTCCATATCATAAACATCATGCTGAGTATATAAGTGGGCATTGCACATGGTGGGGTATCTGTCTTCCTGGCATCCATCCCTCTTTCTTGCTTGCTGGCATAGTTCTCTCTACCTTGCTGGCTTGCTTTTGTTCCTTTGCTTGCTGCTTGGTTTCATTTCCATGATCACTGCTCGGGACGGGCTGTATTGGACAATGGGATATTGGGTGGTGAGAAACCAGACATTGTTCATTTTGTATATTTTAATATCCTTATATTCTGTTATTATTGTTGTTTACCTTTGCTATTCTAGTAAACTGTCTTCAGCTCAACCTACAAGTTTTCCTTTCTTCCCATTCTCTCCCTCATCCTGCTGAGGAGGGTGAGCGAGAAACCGTGTGGTAGCTAGGGCTAAACCACAATAAAATATTACACAGCATTTGGAAAAGAACAGGAAACTGCAAACCAACAGTATTTCATTCTGTTGATAATACTTCCTAATATGTTGGTTTATTCTTTAAATGAGATTTCAAACCATATTTTAATAATTTATTTTTAATATATATCCCTGAATCATGTGTGGGCTTTTGTTTTATTTCTTTTCCAAGTCAAGATGATTTATTTGTTTGCTTGTTTGTTTGTTTGTGTAATTAAAGTAGAATTAATCACTGTTAGAAAACTAAAGAGCAAATGTAGCAAAAAAGGAGGACAAAGTAGGTGGTAGTTTAAGGGATAATCAATGTCTTAAAAATGTATGGCAATTTCCCTTACAGGCTGTGATATTCTCACAACCTCACAGCTCTACTAGAACTAGCAGTAAGTTAAATGCTGGGTCAGAAATTAACAAAAGATATTGTGATTGGATGAGGCTTTCAAGATATATTATTATTCTTTGAGTCTGTTCTACTTACAGTGATGTAAAAGGAATAAAACTTGAAGATAGGAGCCGATCTACCTTTTTATGCAACTATCTTCTACAATAGTGTAGACAGGTGCATGGATACCTAACTTCTACTGTCTTTTTCTAACTTTCACTATTGTCTGGAGAGAAATAGGCACCTCAGGGGGCACATCATTCTACCTAAATGAGACACTTACCTTAAAATAAGATAAATTGTTCACTGGTGGTATATTGACTGCAGAAAGAATTGTGGTTGATTAGTTGTGTAAGGACAACTGAAATAAGGATTTAACTTATTTCTACTTGAAAAATCAAATACTTCTTGCAGAATTGTAGAGGGAATGTTGATGATCAGACTTCAGCACTGTACTTTTCAATAGCTGAAAATAGAATCATGGAATCATTAAGGTTGGAAAAGGCCTCTAAGATCATCAAGTTCAACTGTCAGCCTAACACCACCATGCCTACTAAACCATGTCCTGAAGTGCTACGTCTACACATTCTTTGAACACTTCCAGGGATGGTGATGCAGCCACTTCCCTGGGCAGCCTGTTCGAATGCTTGATCGCTCTTTCAGTAAATAAATTTTTCCTAATATTCAACCTAAACCTTCCCTGACATCACTTGAGGCCATTTCCTCTCATCCTATCACTAGTTACTTGGGAAAAGAGACCAACACCCACCTGCCTACAACCTCCTTTCAGGTAGTTGTAGAGAACAATGAGGTCTCCCTTCAGACTCCTCTTCTCTAGACTAAACAATCCCAGTTCCCTCAGCCGCTCCTCATAAGACTTGTTCTCCGGACCCCTCACCAGATTCATTGCCCTTCCTTCTTGTAGTGAGGGGCCCAAAACTGAACACAGTATTCGATGTGCGGCCTCAACAGTGCCAAGTACAGCAGCACAATCACTTCCTTGCTCCTGCTGTCCACACTATTCCTGGTACAAGCCAGAATGCTGTTGGCCGCCTTGGCCGCCAGGGCACACTGCTGGCTCATATTCAGCCAGCTGTCAGCCTACACATCCACATGTTTTTCTGCCAGGAAACTTTCCAGCCACTCTTCCCCAAGCCTGTAGCATTGCATGGTGGTGTTGTAACTCAAGTGCAGGACCCAGCACTTGGCCTTGTTGAACCTCACATAATTCACCTTGGCCGATCAATCCAGCCTGTCCAGATCTTTCTGCAGGGCCTTCTTGCCCTTGAGGAGATTGATACTCCTGCCCACTTTGATGTCATCTGCAAACTTACTGAGGGAGCACTCAATTCCCCCATCCCAATCATTAGTAAAAATATTAAAGAGGACTGGCCCCAAAACTGAACCCTGGGGAACATTGCTTATGGCTGGCCACCAACTGGATTTAACTCCATTCACCATAACTCTCTGGACTAGACCATCCAGTCACTTTTTCACCTAGTGAAGAGTCCACCTGTTCAAGCCATGAGTCAACAGCTTCTCTAGGACAATGCTATGGAAGACAGTGTGAAGGCCTTACTAAAGTCCAGGTAGATGATATCCACAACCTTTCCCTCATCCACTAGGTGGGTCATCTGGTCATAGATGGAGATCAGGATGGTAAAGCAGGATCTGCCTTTCATGAACTCGTGCTGTCTGGGCCAGATCCTCTGGTTGTCCTGATCATCTCTGGTGAGCGCACTCAAGATGAACTGCTTCATAACCTTCACTGGCACCCAGGTCAGACTGACAGGCCTGTAGTTCCCCAGATCCTCCTAGTCCTTCTTGGAGATGGCGTCACATTGGCAAGCCTCCAGTCATCTGAGACTTCCCTTGTTAACCAGGACTGCTGATAAATGATGGAGAGTGGCTTGGCAAGCTCCTCCAGCTCCCTCAGTACTCTCTGGTGGATTCTCTCCAGCCCATAGACTTGTGTATGTCCAGGTGGCGTAGCAGGTCATTAACTGCTTCCTCATGGATTATGGGGGGTTTATTCTGCTCTCTGTCTTTGTCTTACGGCTCAGGGGGTTGAATATCCTGAGGATAACTGGTCTGACTATTAAATTTTAAGTAGGTGTGTAAATCTCAGCGCTTTCTTGAACCAGCTTACTAAAGCTCAGGTTCAGGCTTAAGCTAGGTGCTGAAATAAAGCATATCAGGTCAACAGCTTGATGTCCAAGCGGAGACGAGTCACGAATGTCATCCCTCAGGGGTCCATGTTGGGCCCGGCCCTGTTCAACATCTTTGTCGGTGACATGGACAGTGGGATAGAGTGCACCCTCAGCAAGTTCACCGATGACACCAAGTTGTGTGGTGCCGTCAACACGCTGGAAGGGAGGGATGCCATCCAGAGGTACCGTGACAGGCTGCAGAGGTGGGCCAGTGCCAACCTCATGAACTTCAACCAGGCCAAGTGCAAGGTCCTGCACCTGGGTCGTGGCAATCCCAGGCACAAATACAGGCTGGGTGGAGAATGGATCAAGAGAAGTCCTGAGGAGAGGGACTTGGGAGTGCTGGTGGACGAGAAGCTCAACATACACCAGCAATGTGCTCTTGTGGCCCAGAAGGCCAACTGCATCCTAGGCTGCATCAAGAAGAGCGTGGCCAGCAGGTCAAGGGAGGTGATTCTCCCCCTCTACTCTGCCCTGGTGAGACCCTACCTGGAGTACTGTGTCCAGTTCTGGAGCCCCCAACATAAGAAGGACATGGACCAGTTGGAGAAGGTCCAGAGGAGGGCCATGAAGATGATCAGAGGGCTGGAGCACCTCTCCTGTGAGGAGGCTGAGAGAGTTGGGGCTGTTCAGCCTGGAGAAGAGGAGGCTCCAGGGAGACCTTATAGCAGTCTTCCAGTACCTCAAGGGGGCCTACAGGAAAGATGGGGAGAGACTGTTCAGTAGGGCCTGTTGTGACAGGATGAGGGGTGATGGTTTTAAAATAGAGGGAGGTAGATTTAGATTAGAAATTAGGAAGAAATTTTTTACAATGCGAGTTGTAGAACACTGAAATAGGTTGCCCAGAGAGGCGGTGGATGCCCCATCCCTGGAAACATTCAAGGCCAGGTTGGAAGGGGCTCTGAGCAACCTGATCTAGTCAGGGATGTCCCTGCTTCTTGCAGGGGGGTTGGACTAGATGATCTTTGAAGGTCCCTTCCAACCCTAACCATTCTATGATTCTTACTCTGAAAGACTCTTTTCCTTTATTGTTTTAAATATTCCTTATTCTATTTGACTTTACAGTACAAGAAATAGCTTCCCTCTTTTGATAGAGCTTTCATTTAGAAAATTCTGAAATGAAGATCAGGAGGTAGTTAAGGGATGTTAAGAGCAGCCGCTTTCTCTTCTTGCTCCATCCCCAGGACCCTTCCTATCTTACTGCTGGAGCCTGGGCTGGTGTGTGTACACACACACAAAAACACACATATGCATGTATGCATGCAGACACACACACCACACAGCTCGTCATACAGAGAGCCACTGACAAGGCGCTGCTCCCAGCAACACTCACATTCAGGACTCACACCAGACACAGGCACAGACAGCCTCATCCCCTCCTCCTCTTGGGCTGACAGAGGCAGAAAGTCACTGGTGTAGCACACATCCCATACTACCCAAGTTCACAAGCACATACACACATTCACAGATCTCCCTAGCACTGGCACAGCCCTTCTGCCCGCCTGGCAACCCTTCCTGGATCCTGACCCCACCCTTACCCACTCCATGAGTCCTTGACTCGCTGGCTGATCCAGCTGGCTGCTCACTGCAAACACACAGCACTCACACATTCATCGCACAGGCACCCCACACTCAATGGTCTCCCTGAATACCAGCATGGACCCTTCACTCACCTGATATCCCTGCCCAGAACTGTGATCTCCCTGCTTCCCCTTCCCCTGCATGTTCCCTCATGGGTCTGTACAGCTCTTTTGATACCCACATCCAGTCTGATTTTCCCCTGGTTTAGTCTCACCAGTTGCAAAGTCCAGGTTGATCATCCTAGAATTTATGCCTCTAGTTTCTTGATAACCCACAAATGATAGTGAGTGGCAAGGTTGTGAGTGGTAAGTGTCGTGAGTGGCAAGTGTCGTGTCTCCATGTGTGTTTTGTCAGGTCTATGTCTCTCACTACCTTTCTTGTCATTTGACTCTCAGGTTTGTGTCCCTGTGTGTTCTTATTTATCATCCTGTTTCTTATTATCCCTTTTTTTGCATTGAAAAAGGTCCTTGACCAGACAACCTTAAAGGAGCAGAGGTGCTTTCTTTCCATTTGCCCTTGCAGATATCACTTATGCATTAGCTACAATGATTTTATTATTGAATCTAGAATAAAACCAACTAACCAACAAAAAAAAATCAAACATCCTTCTCCCAAACCAAAACCATAAACAAACAAACGAAAAACCCCAATCCACCAAAAACCATTACCTAGTTATCAGGCATTTGAGTATGGTAGTGTACTGGAGAAGCCTCCAAAGTGCCAAAGGAATATTCAAACAGTAAAAAACAGGTATATCTCACCTGCTCAGATTGTTTGATATGTCTTAATTCTGATAATGCTCCACTCACCCACAGGAGCTCAAGAACAGTCTCAAGATTCAAGTATATACAACAAATAATAGAAGAAAATAATGACTTGGCCACTGAAATATATGTAAATCTTTTCTAAGCACAGAAAAGACACACAAAAAAAAGATTTTACGTTTTCTTATAGTTCATTTTATAAACTACTTGTGTTCAGCTCAGAAAAATTAGTCCTATTAAATTGTAGGGCAAGTTCTTTGACATAAACTCTGGTGAGGACAAGCTTCTGAAAAAAAAATGTTTCTCACTTTCAAAAAGAAATGTCAGAACAGGAGTACAAAAAAAAAAGGACTAAATTTGGGATTTAATTTTAAAGAGCTGAATAAATTAGTCTGCTCCAGAGGAAAAGAAAAATATATACAATTTCCTTCCCAAGAAAAACCTCAAAAAAACCCATAAGTCCTTACCCAAAGAATAGCAACCAAATAATGCAAAAGGTTGCAGGCAGAGCACTTTGCTATTACTGAAATCTTTCAAATTAGGTAGTGTTTCAAATCAGGTATTGTCTTGAAGTGTGCATTTTTGCAGACTAAAGTGAACTATCAAGATTCCTATATGGTGATATATACCTTGTAATCACAGTGCTGTCTCGTACCAAGAGAATACATTCAGCATAATGAAAAATAGTCAGCTGTTTTAAGATTAAAGTAGAAATGAAAGCTAAGAGTATATTTGAAAATTGTTGCTCAGTCTTACATATATGACATGGTTCTTAAGGGTTTGAAGATTCAATATAATTTTCTGAATATATATATACTGAAAATGCTTCTGCACACAGAAGTCTTTACATGTCATTTTAAAGGAAGCCTTAGGAGGGAGAAGTTGAGGGAATAGAGGTGCAACACTGCATTTGCTTTTTTCTTATTAGCATGAATTTTTGGCTAAAAATTACCCTGAAGTCAGCAATAAAAAGTTTCTGTTGTATTTTGTGATCATTCAGGATCCAAGATGCATATAATTTAAAAAATAAAGTGTCATATACAAGGAAGAAAAAAAGAAAAGCAAAGAAAATCTTTAAATTTCACCAATGTGTACTGATAAGTAGATGGGTGGTAGTTTTGTTTGTCTCTTGTTATATGCACAGAAAATACGAAAATTGTATAGTCCGTGTCGACTTAGCAGGGCTTTGGGTGCACCATATATCATATCTGTCTGCTATATACTGTAAGATAACTTTCTGTACTTTATTAAATAAAATTAGAATGTCTGAACTATTGACATACTTGTATCCTGGACTTCTTTTGTTCTTTTTTTTTTTTATTGTTTTCTTGATTGATAACAGACATACCCACTCTGCTTCAAATTTGAGGTTACTGTTACATTTTGTTTGAAACTTTCAATAGTAAGGTCAGACAAGGAGCAATAAAGTTAAAAATTATCATTGCTCTAGAATAATTTCAGAGACATATCCTATGGATTGTCTTCCCACAAACTCATGCATTTTTATTATTACTGTTTTTCTGATGCCCAGAAGCATTGGTTGATGTTATATGGAAACAATTGCACTAAAATAACCCATACATATATATATATTATATATATATATGTACTGCCTCTAGGAGTTTCCCACTGGAACACAGAAGTAGAATACAGAAGCAAAACATAAGGTGATAAAAACAGTCATCTTTGTGAAGATATTTCTGTTTTGTACTCCTTTTATTTTGTCTCTCCTTTTAAAGTTTCTCTTCCCGAGACCCTTATGATTTACCTAACACAATTGTTTTGCATATCTTAAACACAAGATAAACTGTAATATGTTGAAGATAATTTCACCCTCCTCTCCCTGTTTACACTCACCAGTGAGGTGCAAGCGTATCCATACTGACTTAGCAACCTTAATCAAGATTTAAATTACTGCATTAAACCTTACTATTGAGGAAGATTTAACATACATATACGGTCACTTATGGTAATTAAGCGAATTGGTTCAGTATTCATCAGTGCACTGACCTCAAACTCACTGTTTCCTAGTAGCTACACAGGTAAAATGTCTCCAGTTTATTCTTCTGTTTCCTACTGCACGTTTATAGTATAATCCTGTTGTGGTTTCACCCCAGCTGGCAATAAAGCACCACACTGCTGCTCCTTCCCCACCAGTGGGATAAGGGAAAGAATCAGAAGACTAGAAGTGAGAAAATTCATGGGTTGAGATAAAGACAGTGTAATAAACTAAGCAAAAACTACTCGAGTTAGCAAAGCAAAGTAAGGAATTCATTCACTATTTCCTGTCGCAAGCAGGTGTTGAGCCATCTCTAGGAAAGCAGAGCTACATCACACATAATGGTTACTTGGGAATATAAATGCCATCACTCTGAATGTCCCCTCCTTTCCTCTTCTTCCCCCAGCTTTACATGCTGAGCATGATGTCAGATGGTATGGAATATCCCTTTAGTCATTTGGGGTCAGCTGTCCCAGTTGTGTCCCCTCCCAAATTCTTATGCATCCCCAGCCTATTTGCCAGTGGGTGGTGTGAGAAGTAGAAAAGGCCATGACTCTGTGTAAGCACTACTCAGCAATAATTAAAACGTCTCTGTATTATCAACACCATTTCCAGTACAAATCCAAAATGTAGCCTAATGCTAGCTACTATGAAGGAAATTAACTCTATTCCAGCTGAAACCAGCACAACTCCATTCTCCTTGCACAAAGAAAAGGAGATAACAAAATGTACAGCTAGACAAGATCAGTCAGAAAGGTAGATTCTTACGATTCGGAAATATCTATACATATTTACTTCCTCAAAGTTACTATAGCTTTCCCAAGCTGGAGAAAGCTTATCCTGATGAATGAGCATGATGGATGATGAATGATGGAATTAACCTTGTTTGGTTTTAGAATCATAGAACCATTTAGGTTGGAAAAGAACCTTGAGAACGTAGAGTCCAACTGTAAACCTGACACTACAAAGTCCACCACTAAACCATGTCCCTAAGTGCCACGTCTACAAGCTAATAAGCTTTTAAAATATTTTAGGAGAATCACTGAAAATATCAAACGCATATTCCATTGCATACCTTTAAAAACATACTATTTTACCATACAAACCAATGTATACCTTTCTTCATCTTACCTGGGATATAATCCTGATCAGTAATCTGAATTATAATGTGTCAGATGATCAATTATTCTCAGTGTCTCTATATTTATTTAAAAAAAAATGTACACTATCTTCTTAAGTAATTTTGAATACCATTTATTTCACCTAGCTTCAAATGGCTAGCGTTAGATTTCTGGTTTAATTCAGTTTTCTAGTCTTTTTTTTCTATGCTCAGAGGGCAATTTGCTTCTTTCAGGAAAGAGATTAAGTCCTAAGAGAAGTTTAAGATATGTGGAAAGAATTTTGGCAATTATCATGACAACGTATGATAATAAAATTTTCTTTGGTTACAAAAAAAGATTTCTTATATTGCTGTAATTGTGTTGTGCAATATCTTACAATTCCATAAAGCCCCTCAGGTTTAATACCTAATCCTGAAAAAATATTTCTTTCACAAGACTTAGAGGAAATAATTTACATGACTTTGGTGCCAATGATGCTGCTATATTCCCCCGTCCCACATATGCAATTTGAATGTAATTAAAAGGTAGCACTGTCTGTAATTGGATTAAAAAAACTGCTTTAAAAACCCCACAAAAACACACTAAGGCTTGAGAGTAGCTGTATTCTTGGTAAATATTAGGGATCATAGAAGAATGTCTGTCTGTGAATCCCTTAGCAATTTTATTTGCTATAATTTAATTAATATATAGTAGGAAAAAAGTATTTAGATAGACAGAAAAGTGATGCTGATAGAAGACAGACAGGTCATGATGAGAGAAAGAAATATTGAATATACCAAAAGCAGGTAGAAATATGTTTTTCTTACTATTTAAGAAGATAGTAGAGGGAGATCTTATCAACACAAAACTCTCAAATGTTACTTTTAATGCTACTGAGAATATTTTTAAATGCTAGACATAGTTTATTTTATGTAGTTCTTAGCCCTCCCAAGCAAAGAAAAAGCAACTTCATTCAATGTGTTAAAAAAAAAAAAATAAATTAATAGTAACACTATTTTTTTTCCTGATACCTTGAAGTAGTTTTAAGTTTTTCAAAGTTAATGCAATAGTGACTAACTCTGCAATGACAATATCTGTTAGTTTCACAAAACTAGAATTAATTTCATAGAGTCATAGAATCATAGAGTAGTTTGGGTTGGAAGGGAATTTTAAAGGTCATCTAGTCCAACCTCCCTGCAAGGAGCAAGGACATCTTCAACTAGAGCAGGTTTGTACCATAACATATCATTTAATAAAACATAGGCGGCACTAGTCAGATATTATTAAAACAAGTATCTTTAATTCCCTTGGGTAATTAAAGAACTTTGTCTACTTCTAGACAATTACAAGATTTTGTTCTTTCATTTGCTATTGATTTATGCAAATTTCATCAAGGATTTTTTTATGCAAGTTCTCTCTGAATTAAACTTTATTGTAAAAAATATTTGACCATCAAACAAAAAAATATTGAGACTAACTAGCACTTTGAACCCTTTATTAATAAATTTCAACTTAAATGCTGCCTCAATTTTAATCTTCTACAAAAATGTTGTTATAAATAGAATAATTGATTGAGAACTAGATTGAAAAGATCTCCAATATACTGATAATTTATTGGGAAGAAACTTATTTTTTCTCAGCATCAACATGCACAAAATTGGGTGTTACACATTGTTGCTCATGAGCTGCCCTAATTAAACTTAACTTTTTTAAAAAAAAAAAAGAACAGGAGGGAAACAACCTCCATAAGAAAATTAAGTAAAGATTTCAACTTGACTAAAATAGAGCTTTATTTGGGCTTGATCTAGGAAAAAAAAAAAAAAAAAAGCACAAAGGCTTAAAAATATCCAGTGCCACTCCCTTTAAAATATATTAACTCATTGGTAAGAAATTAATTTCCTACAATAAATTTATTTTCTTCTTAGTGTTAAGAGGGAGCAGGTCACTTTTCCTGCTTTTATCTAGTAAATTAAAAGTAGTTCTACTGAAGAAACTTTATTTGGGGTGAATTAGATATCAGAAACTGTTCCTATATTGGAATGTGGTGGTTTACAGCAATGAATAGTGGTTTATAGGAAAGATTTCCTAAGACTTAACTTCTTGGAGATCATTATTTAAGCATAGCAGATCACATACAGATATTATTACCTTAATGCCCATATCTACAGGATGAGCATGATCACCATCTATAAAGCTGAAAATCTTATCTACAGGTGGTATAACTCACAGGAGCTGAGAGGTTTCACTTAGAAAATTAACATTAATGATTCTTGTTAATTACTATTTTCCTTGATATTTCTAAATGTATTCATAAATCTCCAGAGGCTACTTAAAAACAGTTTTGTGAAAGCTAAATTGAAGGTTCTGTCATTTCTGTCGTTGTTTTGACAACCCAAATCAAACACTTATTTGAATATTAATGGTGAAGACTTCCAGTTCTTAAAATGATCCTGTAGGGAATATAATTAAATTGGCTTTATAAAAAACAATTCTTCAGATATTGATTATATAAAGACAGAAAAAGTAAAAAGATGGAATTCAAATTCCTTTTTTTAATTAACACATATTCCTAACCTTGCATTGTACTAGGGAGAATTAATGTCTAATATGATTTATTTATTTATTAATTTATTAAATAAATTGAAAACTTTTAAAAGAGAGTCTGGAAGAAAAAAAAACTCTCTAAGTTTCTTAGTAATTGACAAAGAATGGAGATATTTAATTAGCTTGAATTTTTCTTGTGGTTTTACAGACAAAAAAAAAGTGCATTTGTCTTTACAATAGAGAAAAATGAAACAAGGCACTGAAAATAGGGTTAAACTGGCCAGAAACTAACATTACCTTTATTAAAGTATCTGGGAAATTATCATCTAATGCACTCCCTGCTGCTAAAGTCATCTAGCAAAGCCATGCTTTTATAAAATAAGTATGCAGAGGTCCTTGGCCACACCAGATTTTAGCAGGAATCTAGAGGTCTGTAGAAGAAACTTCTACATCTCAGTTAATCACTTTCTATGACCTTAATATTCAAGGAAGAGAAACAAATTTTTCAGTCATTATTCTTGCAATGTTTTTTATATGTAAGTTAGAATAAAACATAAAAGCTAGTATCTTAAGTGGATATAAGAGGTATAATTCTCTCTGTTGGCCATAAAGGAAAGCTATGGTGGCTAGCTCAGATATTACAGATGTCTATACTTTATCTCCAATGTGGATTGTCAACGAAGCCAAGTGCCCCAATGGATTGGGGCAATCCGAAGCACAGATACAGGCTGGGCAGAGAATGGATTGAGGAGAAAGTCTTAGGGGTAGTGGTGAACAAGAAGCTCAATATGAGCCAACAATATACCCTTGCAGCCCAGAAGGCCAACCGCATCCTGGGCTGCATCAAGAGGAGAGTGGCCAGCAGGTTGAGGGAGATGGTTCTCCCCCTCTATTCTGCTCTTGTGAGACCCCACCTGGAGTTCTGTGTCCACCTCTGGAGTCCCCAACATAAGAAGGACATGGATCTTTTGGAACGAGTCCAGAGGATGGCCATGAAGATGATCAGAGGGCTGGAGCACCTCTCCTGTTAAGACAGGCTGTGAGAGTTGGGGCTGTTCAGCCTGGAGAAAAGAAGGTTCTGGGGAGACCTTATAGTGGTTTTCCAGTACCTCAAGGGGGCTTATAAGAAAGAAGGGGAGAATCTCTTTAACAGAGCCTGTTGTGATAGAACAAGGGGTAACAGTTTTAAACAAGAAGGACATGGATTCAGACGATATAAGGAAGAATTTTTTTTTACCATGGGGGTGGTGGAACACTGGAACAGTTTGCCCAGAGAGGTGGTAGGTGCCCGGTTCCTGGAAACATTCAAGGCCAGGTGAGACAGGGTTCTGAGCAACCTGATCTGGTTCAAGATGTCCGTGCTCCTTGCAGGGGTGTTGGACTAGATGACCTTTAAAGGTCCTTTCCAACACAAACTATTCTATGATTTTTTTTTAGATGAATTCACATGCCATGGCTCACTGAGATCCACAAGCTATCTTCCCTCTGACTTAGATACTGTCCCTCAAAAATGATTCCAAGGTCAGCTTTTTAAGGAACTAGGTCCATTCACAGCATCATAAACACTCTGTATATTATCAGCTCTGAGTTTATGAGAAGATTAAAAAATTGCAACCAGGCTAGTCAGTGAGGGGGATATGCCAGACTCACGAATACACATACTGTGATCTTCACAGCAAGACGTTTTTAGGCACCAGATGTCCTGGAAAAGGAAAAAGAGTTTAGAATCAAGAATGTTTAAAATAAAACGTTTAAAACAGAAAGAAAGTATATACTCACACATGGCTTATTAAGTCACGTAAGGCTCATAATTCTGAGGTTTGAAAATATAATCTTAATTTTGGATGTATAGTTAATCATACAATTAAAAATGTTACAGTATGGTTTCTTTTGTTACTGTAGATCTTTATTGAAAACATATGATAGTACATGAAAAATTACGTTTTGTTTTAACCAGGTTTAACACTAGACTCTGAGCTGTATTTTTACATAAATGTTTCTTATTCTTTATACCTTTCCACATCTGACAGCCTAACTACCTTTTCCCATCCAATTTCCTATACTAGAAAGTAGAAAAAAAAGTTGACTTTTTTGCTTTCTTCTAAAAGCAGCCCTCTGCCTCACGTGATTGAGTCTCTTCGGTTAACTGTAGAGAATGAATTGGACCTCTCCCATCTTAGCCAGCCTCAGGCAGCTGCCCTGTCCTTATACCTCACGAAACCTTAAAGTTCATGACGTCCTGTGGCACCACAATACACAGCAGCACAGGAGCTCTTCCTAAGCCTCAACCCCTCTGCCTACCAGAGGGAGCTTTCAGTATGGCAGGAGGAATCTGACCAAGATGGCTTCAGCAGGATGGAACTGCCCAGATTGAATTAAACCTCAGTTGCCACCTCTGTTCATTTTTGTGGTCATTGGATCAATTTTCATGAGGAAAGGTATATTGTTATTCCTTTTGTCTACTCTATGTACAATTGTTATTAAATATTGGTTTGTTTTTTTTTTTCCTATAAAAAATGTTGCTTTTCATCCTTTGCTAAGGAACCTATCCTTTCTTTAGGAATCCACTACTGTGTGAGCACTGTGGAAGAGTACGAAAGCTACATTTAGGCTAGTAAATTAAACATGTCTTGGACTGCTGTTTGGTGTTGAGGCCAGCTGGCATAGAACAGCTTGCGCTCATATTATTAAATTATCTTACTCTCCAAACAGTATGGCCACATCCTAATTCAGAATCTTCCTTCTTCTGTGATATCTCCCTAACATACTTGGGAATAACTGGGAAAAATGTTACTTTGCTCAGGCAAAACTATGCCAGGGACTGTTCTCACAATTGAACATCACAGGGAATTGATTTTGAGTGACTGGGAAGTGGTAGTGTAGGTTTACTTATATACTAGAGGTACTGCTATGTCTATCTATATGTTTACATATTTCCTTCATTACACACTTAAATATTGTCCCATCATAATAAATGAACACCTCTCAATTATCTATGTCATTAGCTGCTTTGCATGGTAACCAGTACATTTATACCTACTATATTTCAATGATGGAGAACTAAGGCACAGAGAGCAAGGCACAGATCTAGTTATATCCTTAGAATACATTTACTTACCTGTTTGAAATTGATCTAGCAAACAGCTCTGATTTATATATGGTTTTAATTATATTAAATATGATAATTAAATAATTTCTTATGTGTTTTAATCTGAAAAGTTTTAATTTTTTTTTCTTTCAGAATAGATGTAAGAAAAACAACACAGAATAACTCAAATATATGGAAACTGACACTCCATCCCATCAACCTGACTCCAACACTTCTGGAAATGTGAAAAAATTTTACAAATTTTAACACAGTTACAGCTAAATTATTAGGTCAAGATATGGGTAACTTGCTTCTAGATTAAAGTGAGTTTATACAAGTGTAGAGATGAGAAAAACAAGAAAATATTTCTTAGAAGAAGTTTTTAAAAAAAAAAATAACAAAACAAGAACTTGACATAGATTATTTGTCAAAATCATCTTTGAAATGGAAATACTAAGAAAATGTATTTTCTGAATTATTTTCTTCAGATGTTACATTTCCACATTGAAAGTTATATTACTGCATAAATTAAATTAATTTTTTTTTTAATACAACACATGGCAGAAATGTAATAAGTAAATATTTTGAATTACCTGTATATATAAGTGTCTAGCTATCATAGTATTAGTTTGACTCTCAAACTAAAATTAAGTATGCAGTTATTAGGTTCCAGATTATAAGGGGCTGTATGCCTACACTTGCGTAAAACACAGCATGGCTTTTGTGGTTGCATACCCATACACATATTCATACAAAGCTCAGCTACATGAAACACTCAAGCATGTAATTGACTTACATAAGGAATACTGACAAGCATTAAGCTGGTTTGTAAGGAGGAGTAGGGTTATACACATTCTTAAAACTAAGAACATACGCATTGAATCAAGTCTGAAAAGAGGACAGTACAATTTGCTGACTCCTCAGCAGCACTTACTGAAGTATTTAGAGCTTTTTTTTTTTTCTATTTTCTTTTTTAAATGCTTTATTCAAATGTTAATTAGGTTTGTCCCTTCTCTGTTTGCTGGAGTTTATAGCTTGAGGTTTCATTACAACATATTCAGCCTAGTTCAGGTAAGAAAACTAAAAGCTTTGAAATCTTTCAATTTTAATAGTCTTTACATTGATTTATCACAGTCCTATATGAGGATGGTCTGTTCACGCTGGCAGACAGTTGTCTGTCTTCCTTACATTTCTCTACTTAAACTGAATAACTTTCCTTCTCTGAGAGTTAAAACTTTAAGGAATATTTCCTATCCACATTGTCTTGTAGCTAGCCATATTGTAGAATTATTTTCAGAATCTCCTTATCAAACCTGTTCCCTCTCTCATAAAACAATTTAAAATTCTTAGGAGAGATACTCCTGATGTATGTATTGCTCACAGTGGTAAGGAGTCATTTTGACTCTCTCAATTTTCCTCTCTGACATTAAGCATCAGTAAAACAAAGCAGAAATATTTTCTAAAGAAAAATGAAAGCACAATTAATCCACATTGTCTTGTTTCCTCTTTTTCACAAGGATGAATTACTCAGGAAATGTAAGATCTAAATTCAAGTCTGGTGCAGTGAGAATTCAGTTTCTTATCCATTTGTGTTTTCCAAGTCACTAACCTATTTATCCAGGCCTCCGATTTTCATATTGGTTAAATTTTCTTCTGGAGAAGTTGGAGGCAAGTGGAGTTTCTCTCTGTTCTTTGACTGTGTCTACAGCCTTGGGAGATGCTTTCTATGTTTGTATCCCTCTTCCTGGGTGTGGGAGAGCTCACATCTGAGCTGTGTCTGGATCCAGCTTCTTGTGTTCCTCTTCAGATATCCTGATTCTTTGACAAGGAAACAAATAAATCCTGGTGTATAACAAGTCATCACTCTAGTAAATTCCTCTCTGAATGTCTGAAGACCAGCACTGCAGGCAAAAATGTGGCATACAACAGCCCCATACTTGAGACACAGCTAGGATGTGTACTCAGATAGCAAGATGACTGAGTAAACAGCAGGGCAAACGTCCAACAGCTTAAGCACAGGTAGTCAGTGCTTAAATATCAGAACTAACACCTAACATGGTAATTACAAACCTAACACAATTATATAAAGGATGCAATAGCCGTAAAAGATCAGGGTTTGTTTGTCTTTTTTTTTTATTTTGTTGTTGTTGTTTCCGAGTGAAATCTAGAAAAGTTGCTTTAGAGTCCCAGCTCTGTAAAAAGTGAATAAGGAGGTTTAGAATTCTTGACAGGATGAAGAGTACCCAGTGCTTCAATGAACAGCAGAATCCTTGGACGTACATTCATCACAGGCAGCTACTCAGAGAAAAACAAGAAAACATATAGAAAAAAGAAAGAGAATTTCAAAGAAAACAATCCTTCTCTGTGTTTGATGATTTATTCAAGTTTTCAGAGTAGTGACCCAGTGACTGACTTTAATTTACTATATCTTTCCCAAAGTAGCTATGTACAATTGTTTTTGAAAAGAAGTGACAAATTGTTTATCTTCAAGAAAACACAGACACAAAATAATCATTAATTATATTATTTCTCATTTTTTTATATATACGATAGCCTACCAGTTAGAACAACTGTTTGGGAAGTGGATTACATTGATTCAATTCTTGCTTTATTTTGAGTTGAGACGGTCAAATTTGCCTTTTCTAGGAGATTGTTTTACTAACTAAATTATTTCTTGGGATTTTTTTTTCCCCCTGTTCTCTTTGGCAGTGTGTTATGGTGCAAAAAAAAAAGAAAAAAAAAAAAAGTAGTTCAAGAGTCATTGGGTCATGGGAGAGGGAGAGAGAAGGAAGGAAGGAAAGGTTCTGATATTTTAGGCTGATGTCAAAGACATTCACCTGAAAAAGTTGTTACAGGTTTTAGCGAGTAATAATAACTAATTTCTTGTTTTAAAAGAATGAGAAGTATAGTCCTTTAATCTTAATTTATCAGCCAGATCAGAGGTTTTCTGTAATGGACCAAAGAGAAACTGCTCTCTGTTCTTCAATTTAATCTTTAAAATCATAATAACTGCCTAAAAGTTTTTAGTATTATACTCTGTAACACACTTTCATGGTGCCCAATATACTCTGGAGTAGCTTGATTAAGAGCAGGCTAAATGACAAAACAGAGGAGGAATTTACAATAGCAGCATTAACCAGAGCAGAATGGAGCAGTTGTTCTCAAACCCTCAGGGATTATCTCTAAAAGACAAGAAAGAGCAGCTGGATAAAGGCTTAAAAGGGTCAGAGTGCAGCAAGTTCTTTGTTATGAGAAGGGAAGAAATTTGGTCTAGCTGCATTAACAGCACAGCTAAGAAAGCAAAAAAAAAGATGGAGTTTAACTGAAAATGATTGTTAAGGTAAAAAGAGTTTAAACTGCAAACTCTTGTGTTTTGCAAAACAGAATTAGATGGAATAAAGGAAAAAAAAAAGAAGTATGGTCATCTACTCGTAACTAAAATTCTAGAGTAAAACATGCATTTATATGTATCTGGATACAAGTGAATACGTTTTCACTAAAACCAATTTCTATTACCTGAGTTGTGCCATGATAACATGTATTAGCATACAATTATATCTGATTCTATCTGTCTGTATTATTATATGATAATGTTAAATAATATTTTTAAAGAACAGATACATGTTATTGTTACTTTTTTTTCATTATAAGGTAAAAAAATTAGCAATATAATCTAATGTAATTTTCAAAAGAAATATTTATTATTGCATGTGGTAGAAGGATGGTTTTCACTGACTTAAGTGGTACAAGGAAGGAAAACTAAGGCAAGAGTACATACCAGAGCTTTCAAATAATAAACATATCATGGGACTGTAGCTAAAAAGAAAAAATAGAGAAAGGTCAAATAACTGGCAAGTTTCTTGAGGAAACTTTTTATCCAAAAAATGGAGTCTTTGAAGGGCAAGAAACAAGTAGTGAAAGCTATTCAGCTACTCTCTTCACTGCAGGCAAAAGTATTCTCATATCATTGGTCAGGCAAGTTTAGAGGCAAGTAATCCATGACGCCCATTCTACTGTGGGTTCTCTTCCTACTGGGACTAATCCTTTCCGTATGTGACAGTTTACCATTGACTACTACTACTACTACTGCTGTATCCAGAGGTCCCAGTAAGAAGTGTCAGATCATTACAACTAACGTAGAGGGGAGATTTTTTAAAACTTTGTCAGAAGACTTCTATAAAAAAGAGACATCAACCCTTTAAGATAATAACTAACAGTTCTTTAGAAGGAATCATATCGCTGATCATCTAAATGCAGCTCAGCTTTTTGCTTTCTTCTCCTTTCATCAGCAAACTTAACAGCTGCGGCCTCATACAGGACACACAATTGACAGATAGAGGACTTGGATGCCAAGGTCTAGAATAAATTTTTTAGCAGCAACATCTGTGTCTGTCGCAAAGCCCTTGGCTGATTTCTTGGCTGGCTGCTTGGCTGCCTCTGCTCTGTCTGTGACTCCAGCGCTGGCTATGCTAATAGCCATGTAATGGCCCCTGGTGCCCTCTTGGGGAATTAAACTGCTGATAAACCTGCTGGCTTCCCTTGTCCCTGGCATCTTTTTTTAGCTTTGAGTGACCTGCAGCTGGAGGGGTTTGTTCCTTATTTGAGAGGAAGGTCTCTGAACAAATGCTCACAAGTTCAGTGTATGCAAGGCCAATGGATGCTGCCAAAGGAGCAGGATTTTGCAATCTGCTGTAAAGTCACATTCTTTTTAGATACAACATATCCTCAAGCTACTGGAAATACTAAAGATGTCAGAAAGGGAAGAATTCTAGAGAGTACAGACTGTGGAGTCATCATTCACTTTAGTGTACTATGAATTTCGAACAGAGGGTTCATTATCTTACAGAAAATATGCCTAGGTTTGTCCCACAGAGAAATGTTTTCTAAATAGGTGGTTGGCTCATCAGAAGGCAGGGTAGACAACTCTTTATTGGCAAAAGTACAAGCTTATGCTTTTGGTTTAATACAAGAACTTTTTAAATAGATCCTAAGCCCCAAAGGACATTTGCATATATTTAAACTTAAGTGTCCTGTGAATGATCTTTCATTCTCTGCCTGTAGTTACTCAGACTCTCTGCCTTTGCCATGGGCTCATAAATATTATTCAACTGAATTTTAGCAAAAATACTAATATTCAGTTTCTTTAGACTTAATTTCAGATGCATTCTTGAAGATGAATTGTAAAGACAGGGTGATGCTCTTTGCCCAGGAGAAATCCTGCTCGCTTTACGCACAAAAATACAGTAGCCCCTCAGGGCCTGATTGTTCAATTCCCTTGGGTTTCTTTATGCATTTTGGTGATATAAAATGCCTGCAAATATAGTAAACATTGCCAACAGGGAATATTAGGGCATACGGAGCAGGTCAATGGAGTGGCTGAGAAAAGAGTATGCCACTGAAAGCCTCAAGCTTTTGGGAACAGAAAGAAAGAACAGTGTTTGCACAGTTCTAATTTTCTCCAAGATTGGGCAAGCATGGTTTTGGCTTGCCTCAGAGTGCAGTTTGTTCCACAGAGGAGATACAACAACAATAAAAAGAAGATTAAACTCAATAACTTCACTGGGATGCTTTAAACTGAATAAAAGAAATATGTGGAGGGAAGAGAAACACAAAAACAACAACAACAACAAAAAAGCAGATTTGAATATTTTGTTTTAATATCTAATACTTAGTATTATATGTCTAATATATCTAATGCCAGACAGAAAGGTGAGATTGGCTCAAGATTGAGGCATCTAACTCTTAGGTATCCTCTCACCTAGGTTAGATACCTGAGATACAGGCTAATATTATCTATTAAATGCAAGGAAACATTGATGCGTCTAAGAATAAGATTCATAGATATCAATCACAGGCTGCTAAGTAGCTCTTACGTAGTTACTACTTATAAATATGTGCAGTGTCTATGTGCAGTATGTATAAATATGTGGAGTACCTATGTTGGACTCTTTCCAGAGAGTTAGGTTTTCCAAATTGGATTAGAGGTAAATAATGCTTTGTTCAGAATGACTGTGATATTCCAGATCTAACTGCTTAAGAAAAGCAAAACTTTTCCTTTTGGGAAGAATAAGAGGAATGAAATGCATTCAATATATTATGAAACATTGTTGAATAAGGGTCTCCCTAATGATCACCTGCTTATTAAGCTTCAAAAGCTGTCTGATAATTCTTGATACAGACTGTTATTATATGCAAATTCAAATACTATTAAGGCACAAGATGGAAAGAAAATAATTTTAAAATCTTGTGTATTCATTGGTTATGATGCTCTCACGAGAGCTAAGAAATCTGAATATGCCACATAAGCCAAGCAAAGTGTGAATTTGAATCTGTAATGAGTCTCTCCAGTTCTCAGATTTTAAGCTACCAGAGAGGACATCATTGTGTCAAACTAAGTCTATGCTGACAACGACTACTACCTTCATATCCACAGGTGGAACACTAGTGCCAGAATTGCAAATAAAACCTAACAGTTTAGATGGACAATGAACATACTGTTTTCTGGACATTCCTTGATAACTTTCTGCTGACATTCATATTATTAATGTGTTATAGGAGAGGGATAAATTTTCTACTATATTATTCATTATTTGCCTTCTACTTTGTCATCTTCAAATTGCATTCCTAGTAATTTCATACATAAAGTGTTGTATGGACTGGTAAGAATATACTGACTATCCATTCAGGATAGCTTTTTTTAACATTGCTACAGATCAGAAGGCTTTTTTTTTTTTCTTTTGCTTAAAACAGCTGAAGTTTCATCCAAAAGGACAAATGGGAGGAATATCTCCTGAGAAGTATGAAAATAGATCATATCAAGTGCTAGGAAATATTATTTGAGCAAGTACATTGATAAATAAAATTTAGGTTTTTAGATTTTAGATTTGTAGGTTTAGGTTAGATATAATAGTAAGTTCTCCCCAGTTTTGTTGATTTGCATGATTTTGTTGTTTAACATTTCATTTATACTACTGCTATTTAGAAACCAGTTGACTTTTGCAACTGTTGATGCAACAGGAAGGAAGGCACATTACTATACTGTAGCAAAGCCGAATAGGAATGATATGAGCTTTTGAATTCCAGTATAAAATAACACCGATATATTGATGATGAATATCTGTAAAACCAAACAACGAGCTAAAAGTTATTTTACTTTAAAGGAGCTGTGGAGCAGAAGGAAAAGTTTTGGCCAAATGGTTTGTCACAGTCTGCTCAGCCATGTGTACTCTTAGCATCCCACCTACCTTCACAGCGTGCTTATGTGGACAATAAAGAGCAACTCCAGCTATGCCATTATAATGTTTTGGGCAGTGTGATGGCAAGCTACAGAGATGCTGCAGCCATCAGTGGCTTTACAAAGAGTTGAGAGAGTTGAAGGGCAGACTGGGATCGAGCCCATTTCCTGGCCTTTGCTCCTAGCCAAGTTCTCAGGAACAAAACCAAGATAAACAAACAAATAAATAAACAAATTCAAAAAAATCCAATAAAAAAAATTGAAAGGTGCTAGTGCCATATTTTTCACTAGACATACTTTAGATCTCATTCACATTCTATAGAACTGAAACTTTATCTTTATAAAAGGTATTTTAGTTTTGAACTATGTTAATAAGAATGTTTTCTATTGTACTGTGAGTAATGTAGTTTAGACAGTGTATGTTAAAGATCTCAGAGTGTAAGACATTTAAAATAGAAATCTTAGTATGTTATTTCACTCTAATTCACTTATTGTGCAACAGAGTGTTAAATTATGATAACATTTAAGGTCTAAGTTAATGAAAACTGATTGTATTCAAGTGAACTAGAATCATAGAATCAAAGGATGGTTAGGGTTGGAAGGGACCTTCAAAGGTCATCTAGTCCAACCCCCCTGCAAGGAGCAGGGACATCCCTGACTAGGTCAGGTTGCTCAGAGCCTCATCCAGCCTGGCCTTGAACGCTTCCAGAGATGGGGCCTCCACCACCTTTCTGGGCAACCTGGTCCAGTGTTCTATAACCCGCATCGTAAAAAAATTTTTCCTAATTTCCAATGTAAATCTACCCCCCTCTATTTTAAAACCATTACCTCTCGTCCTATCGCAACAGGCCCTACTAAACAGCCTATCCCCATCTTTCTTGTAGGCCCCCTTGAGGTACTGGAAGACCTCTATCAGGTCTCCCCGGAGCCTCCTCTTCTCCAGGCTGAACAGCCCCAACTCTCTCAGCCTGTCCTCATAAGAGAGGTGCTCCAGCCCTTTTATCATCTTTGTGGCCCTCCTCTGGACCTTCTCCAACTGGTCCATGTCCTTCTTGTGCTGGGGGCTCCAGAACTGGACACAGTACTCCAGGTGGGGTCTCACCAGGGCAGAGCAGAGGGGGAGAATCACCTCCCTCGACCTGCTGGCCATGCTTCTCTCGATGCAGCCCAGGATGCGGTTGGCCTTCTGGGCCGCAAGGGCGCATTGCCTGCTCATGTTGAGGTTCTCATCCACCAGCACTGCCAAGTCCTTCTCCTCAGGGCTGCTCTCAATCCATTCCCCGCCCAGCCTGTATTTGTGCCTGGGATTGCCATTACCCAGGTGCAGGACCTTGCACTTGGCCTGGTTGAAGTTCATGAGGTTGGCACAGGCCCACCTCTCCAGCCTGACAAGGTCCCTCTGGATGGCATCCCTCCCTTCCAGCGTGTCGACGGCACCACACAACTTGGTGTCGTCGGCGAACTTGCTGAGGGTGCACTCTATCCCACTGTCCATGTCGCCGACAAAGATGTTGAACAGGGCCGGGCCCAGCACGGACCCCTGAGGGACGCCACTCGTGACGGTCTCCACCTGGACATCGAGCCGTTGACCACCACTCTCTGAGTGCGGCCATCCAGCCAACTCCTTATCCACCGAATGGTCTGTCCATCAAACCCATGTCTCTCTAGTTTAGAGAGAAGGATGTCGTGCGGGACAGTGTCAAAAGCTTTGCACAAGTCCAGGTAGATGATGTCAGTTGCTCGTCCCTTGTCCACCAATGCTGTTACCCCATCATAGAAGGCCACCAAATTGGTCAGGCACGATCCGCCCTTGGTGAAGCCATGTTGGCTGTCACCAACCACCTCCTTGCTCTCCATGTGCCTTAGCATGCTTTCCAGGAGAATCTGCTCCATGACCTTGCCAGGCACAGAGGGGAGGCTGACCGGCCTGTAGTTACCTGGGTCTTCCTTATTCCCCTTTTTAAAAATTGGGGTTATGTTCCCCCTCTTCCAGTCATCAGGGACCTCACCAGACCGCCACGACTTCTCAAATATGATGGCCAGTGGCTTGGCAACTTCATCCGCCAGTTCCCTCAGGACCCGCGGATGGATTTCATCAGGTCCTATGGACTTGTGCACCTTTAGGTTCCTCAGATGAACCCGAACCTGCTCTTTGAGTACAATGGGCAGTTCTTCATCCTTGCAGTCCCTGCTTGCACCTTCTACAGCTTGGGCGGTGGGACTGGAACTCTTGTCGCTGAAGACTGAGGCAAAAAAGTCATTGAGAACCTCAGCCTTCTCCATATCCTGGGTAACCAGGACACCAGTTCCCTTCTGGAGGGGGCCTACATTTACCCTGGACTTTCTTTTGTCCCCTACGTACCTATAAAAGCTCTTCCTGTTACATTTTATATCCCTGGCCAGATTCAGTTCTGCCAGGGCTTTGGCCTTCCTTACCTTATCCCTGGCCACTCGCGCAGCCTCTTTGTAGTCCTCCCAGGCTACCTGTCCCCACTTCCACCCTCTATAGGCTTCCTTTTTCACTTGCAGTTGGTCCAGGAGCTCCTTGCTCATCCACGCCGGCCTCCTGGCCTTTTTGCCCGACTTGTTTTTCATCGGGATGCACCTCTGCTGAGCTTGGAGGAGGTGCCCCTTGAATATGGACCAGCTTTCCTGGGCCCCTCTTCCCTCCAGGGCCTCCTCCCATGGCACTTGGCCCATCAGGTCCCTGAAGAGGCCGAAGTCCGCCTTCCTGAAGTCTAGGGCAGAGAGCTTGCCGTGTATTTTCCTTGCTGCCCCGTGGATCTTGAACTCCACCATGTCATGGTCGCTGCAGCCAAGGCTGTCCTTCATTTTCACATCCCCGACCAGTCCCTCCCTGTTGGTGAGCACAAGGTCGAGCATGGCACCTAGTGTGACAGCATATCAATACAGCTGCTTGCAACAGAAGATGATGATGCTTTGAATAATACTTTGTAAGTGTAAGTTGGTAGAAGCAGAAAATGTGAATTGTCACTGTTGTGAATGTCTGTGCATAAAAGTATATATGTATGAAGTTTATTGCAATAGAAAATTCAATATTAACGATTTGATACACTGAAATTAACACTTATGCCATAGATTTTTCTTCTGCTTATAAGAGCATCTATATCCTTGTATTTAATATTTTTTAAAAACTTACAATTCAAAGATAATCAATTAAATAAGTTTCTTCACAATTAATAGCTTAAGTCCTTCATATACATTATGACACAGTCTATGTAATACAAAGAAATACTTTTCTTTCCTCCCACAGGGTCCCTTTCTGTATCCAAGAGGTATGGAGATTGGTTACCAGGCAGTTTTTGCAATACATTTTATATCTATTCAACCTTTTTCTTTTCTGAACGCTAATCAAATGTTGTTCCAAAGACAGAATTATTTATCTTCTTGTGAGCTTTTCCTCAGGGGAATGTGAGTGTATCGTACACATTAATTAATTTATTTTTGCAGCATCCCTGAAAGATGGAGTGGTATTATTTTACAGGCAATGAATAAAGACATAGAGAAATTAAAGTAAAAGTCTTAAATTTATTTTATCTTTCTCTGTGAAATGCCTTTGAACTATTTGATTTTGAGCTCTAGGCTCATCCTTTCTGCAAATCATGCCCTTGACCTCTCAGGTTAGACAATGAGAAACTAAGGAATATATATTTATAGGCCATATGTGACCTTCAGTGAAGAAAGCCATCTACATACTGAACAGTATTAGAAAGAGAAGCCAGCAGATCTAAGGAGGTCCAGGGAGAGCCTTACCATATATGCAGCACTTCTGAAACCACATCTGAATTTCTGGATGCATATTTGGACCGTCCAGTACAAGACAGATAATGATATACTATATTGTGCCCAGCAAAGGCCACTGAGACAGTCAGGATGCTGGAGCACATGTTGTACTAGTAAAATCTGGGTGTGATCCATCCTAGAAAATAAGTCTAAGTGGAGATTTAGTGCTGTTTTCAACTATCCATGGAAAAGTTACAGAGGAGATGGACCCAGACCACTTCTGTTCAGAATACATCCAAAGAGTGGGAGAACTCAAGCTGAAAACGGAGAATTCTGGTAACATGACACAGTTGTCTCTTTTGCACTTACATACTGTAAGAAGTTCAATTGTTTTAATTAAGAATCAAAGTTAATTTAAGCAGTTTAAATAGTAGGTATTTGCCAACTGAACCAAAATGGTTTAGGGAGTGATCATGTAGATAACAAAGCAGAAGAGTGATGAGAATTCCTAGGGACTAGACATGAGTAGGTGGGGGAGGGAAGGAGAAGACTAAGCCCGTTCCATTCACATAGCTGCAGCTGGACCAGTTTTATGGGTTTTTTGACATTCTGCCTCCTTGTTTTATCCAGAAATTCCAATGGGGCTTTTCTATTCCATGAACTGTGTGGAAAATATTTGGTCAAGATCATGAAGGAATACCAAAAATCAAGTCCATAGAAATCTAACAGTGAGAACTTTATGGACTAATCTCAAGGTTCTTGAAGTAACAGCAAAACTCCCTTTAACTCAGTGGCTAGCTAATAAGTAGACTTCAAATTCCTGTAGTAAAAGAGCAAGTCATGGAAATAATATAAAACAATGTTTATATCTAATTAGCCTGGCTTTATAAGAGTCTATAAGAGTTATAAGAGTTATTTGTGATTGCCGCTTGCAAACTTATTTACTATTAACATTACATAGGGTGAAATTCATGGCACTGTATTAGAAAGTGAAAACAAGATCTATGGAGCACACAAGTCTTGTAAATTTCACATATCCATCCTCTTGAATTTTTACTTAAGTGTCATTTAAAACAGCCTCAGGTGCTACAACCATGTACATTTTCTTTCATTTAAGTTCAAATAGATTGCTTATATCATAACCTTAATCCGTTTTTATTCTGTAACTCGATAGTTAATATGACTACTATGTAGTTTGAAGAAAACAGCTTTTATAGTGTGTAGGAATCATTTGGATGGCATCACAGATTTCTGATGCCAAGGCCTGAAAAATGTTATTCCAAAGACAGCATCTGGCTTCTTGGCACATGTATTTTCTCACTGCCTCTAGGTCTGTTGTATGGTTGGTCACATTTGACTGTTAATTTCAGTTCCTAACTTCTCAGAATAAAACAGACTTTTGACATTTTGTAGAATGTATGTGTAAGCACATATATAGTGAACAACTTGTACTACTTCTGCGAAGTGTTGTTAGTTCTCTACATCAATATGCCTATTGATTACCTGCATTCATACTTATGTGAATATCTGTACACACGACTAAACAAATAATTGTAGGAGCAACTATTTTTTTCCCATCCATTCAAACCATTATCATCTATGTTACACAGAAGTCATCAGGGACTAGCTTTATTTCTTCATCCTTACCAAAATAAATATTTTTGCAAGTAGTAACAGTAGTTTCCCACATGCTTTAGCATCTATAGAAGAAAGCATTAGTTTGTCATAAAGCCCTAATTTTGCTCAAAGTCAGCTGGATGGTTTCTCATGTTTCAACTTTTCTTCCCCATCCTCCTTGCTTTTTAATATTGACTTCTCTGATCTGCTGGCAAAAAAACATCTACACAAATAACTTTTGTCTTTTTCCATTATCTCATCATAGCCAAACTGATTCCCTTCTTTTCTTCTATTTTCTTCAAAAGTCTGTTCTCATTCTGAAGATTTTGTATCTTTCCTACCTACATTAAATTTCTTGCTGTTCTTTATTCACCCTGACCCTAGCAATCACTTCTTCCCCTTTACTTCAATTCTGGTTTAGTCCAAAGCTTGACCAAAGGATCTCTAGCACCTAAGAAAAATAAATTCTATGTAGAAGTGAATCTTTAAATAAGATATTGAGTCTAGTCCATCAAATCCTTTATAATCTCCCTTTTCTTTGGAGTTCAAAGCACCATTTATCAACTTGGTGGCAACTAAGATATCTAGGACAACGAAGGCTGATGGTAAAAATTTTATTCACTGATTTGCAGAAGCATGAAACAGTATGTGTATGTGAACTTACACAGAAATTGAAGTTTTAATTGTTTAAACTTATTTTCTTTTTTTCTTAATGATTTCTTTAAGATCTGTATCTTTAAGATTTTTATTCTTTCATACCGACAGCAGAAAAATACTTCAGCTTGTGAGACAACATATGCTGTTTTATTACTTGCCTTTAAAAGAAAAAAGAAAGGGTAGGATTTCCTAATAATGGAACATGTCACATTCAGTCTACAAGTTTTAAAATTCTAATGGAGCATTTTAAATCCACTTCAAAATCCAGTTCTTGACATAGAATTCAAATCTTCATAATTCTGTCACGTTCCAGGGAATATGGACTTGAACAGTTTTTAATGGTATTATAGTAATATATTTCAAAGCACTGACTTTAAGGGAATTAACTTTGTCACCTTGTAATTGGCAGAATTAGGACAGTTAGCTAAAGCCCAAACAGACACTGTTCATTTTATCAACAAGAGCCTGTCATTGATATAATGTTTTCTAGATTACATATGACAGTTCTACATCTGCTAAACATCTTTTCTCACCAGATTTTTTTTTCTTTTAATTTTTATGTTAAAATTAGTGGAAAATTATTCTAAGCTAAAATGACCTCCTTTGTGATGCCATATACAAATGCATATGCTAATTGGCACATATGAGGTAGAAATATTTTTTTCGTGCAATACCCCAGAAAAAAAAAAAATGAAACAAACAAAGAACATACTCAGACTCACTTACAGTATTTAAAGTAGTTTGATGCAGAACATTCAATTTTTTACACTTTTAAAAAAAATTTTTATTTTACCCTAAGGCTTTTCCTGATAATTTAAAGTAGTTCAGTCATTTTTATTTATTCATCTAATTATTTATTTATTTTTGTTATTAATTTTACCTGCACCAGAAAACTCTCTTAGAATAAATGTGCTAGACCTCTGAATTCAGTCAAGTTAAAGATACTTTAAGTAACCCTGGTCAAGATTGATTTAAATTACATATGTGCTGTTATGGAATTTAGAACTGATGTCAAATCAGCTCTACTAAGTAACAAACAACTTACAGGGAGCTCTCTGAACAGTAACATATAATAATGATGAGACTTAATTTATTTGTCATTAAAATTACAATCAACACCAACTAGGATAGAAGTGTTTTGTCTGAAAAGTTAAGTAAAAAATATTTCCTACAGAAAAACCAAAGAACTTTCTTATTCCTTTAGCTATATTCTGGATGACTATAAATCCTTCATTCCAGGGTGACAGAATATTAAAAATATTGTTACACATTGTTTAAAGTATCATATGTCTTATTAAGGTTTTATCTCTCTCTTTTTTTTTTTTAACTGGCAGGCAAATCAAAACCAAAAGAAGTTAACTGAAGTATTCACATCAAGAGAGAGCCCTTCACAGGTTACAAATATGGGTGTACAAGTATATTTATTTACCTCTCCTAAAGTATATATGCTGTTAAATAAATCATAATGAAATTTGGTCCTTGTCGATGGTATGTAGCTCCTCAGACTGTATTATGTTTCAACACAGAAATGTAGGTTCTGAAGGTACTGATTCAGAATGCCAGCAAAACACATGACTCAAAGGTGGTGACTGATGAAATCCTGGCTTTCTGACTATTTTTCCTTTCACTAGGTGCTTCTGTTCTACCCAAGTGTTCCTTTAGGTTACAAAATTAAGCATCCTGACTCTTACTTCTTTTTCCTTTTTATTCTATGCTAGAAGAAAATATATTTTATCAAATAAAATATAACAACTCAAAGCAAAAATTGAGCACTGTCAGCATTAACTCGTCTAACAGTCAGATGATGAGGACTCTTTCTTAGTTAGGGGTTTATATTGTTCTCATTAGCATCTGAGTCTTCCCCCATATCTTACATTGTTGTTTCATCTGCCAGTTTATAGTCTGATCTTAATAAGAAAGAGATTGAATAGGTCCGACTCTTTTAATGTAACCTGATGGTCAGCTGCAATCTTCAGTGAAGCCACTCAGTTCTCGCCCTGGGTATTCAGCTTTTCCACCTTCTATCTCCTTGTCAGGATAATGTATTTAAGCACAGTGCAAGGACCCCTACAGATTAGACAGTAATTCTGTAGTAGATTTTGATTGCACAAACCTCAGAATCAAATAAAGAGTGCAAAATTTATTATGGATTATACCTTCCTAATTAATCAATGACCAGCACATGAAGCTTGAATTAGGACTGAACAGAATGGCACATAGAGCATTCTATCCACTATAGAAACAACCACTAACCTTCATTTTCTCTTATAAAACTGGAGACCTAATACCAGGAAAATATTAATAATCTCAAATACAGGTACTTTAGTCTCTGTCTAACTAAATTCCTCTTCTGTTTTCATTTGCATCTCAGTTACACCTGGTTAACTTCTTGCTTAGTTGGTTTCTGGGGATCCAGAAGCCAAAGTAGTAAGTGAGGTTTCTTTGAGGTAGTACAGATAAAAAGAGAATAAGGCCATATAATATCTACTTGCTTTCTGAAATCTGAATTATGACATCTCCATAAAAACCAATCCAGCTTCTATGTCAGCTCAGATCAACAGGAGTGATCATCTTGGTCGTACTGGAGTTTGACTTAAACCTATGACCAGCAAAGCTGCTACCAAAACTCTTTTTACCTTTTCTCTTGACAAATCAGTATGGAAAAAAAAAATAGTTTATTCAGAGAATAGACTTTTTTTTTGGAGTAATACAAAGTGTTCTTCTGCAAATGGCCATATGTTTTCTGTATGAAACTACACATTTTCATCAATAAACCAGTAGTGCATGAGGAAATAAATAATTGAAAGATGCTTATGTTATATATTATTAGGAAGTGTTTAAAGTGCAAACTGACAGACCAAATATTTTGTGGATGAAAAGAAAAAAAGAGAAGGTTTTCTCTATCACAGCTTATAGGCACTGCATAAATCACAATTTACTTCTTTTGGATAATTGCTCCTAGATTTTTGTAAACTTATGGCAGATGTGTTCGTGAAAAATTGTGCCTGTCATAAAATTTGGAAAGAGTACTAGGCTGCCCAATTATGCAAGAGTTATAGCTTATGTGAGGGACACCTACTGTTTTAAAAGGGAAAGTGGGAATTATAAATTTTCCACAAAGGAAGTTCTGTCTGGAAGATTTAGTAGAGCTAGGACCTAAACAAAAGATGTTCAGTCAGGGTTTGGTTTTTTTTTTGTTTTGTTTTGTTCTTTTCTGACACCCATTTTGTCAACAACAATTAATATTAAATGCTGCAGTGGTTTGAATCCGAGCATAGCCATTTTATTTACACTTGGTGCTTAATGTATGCTATGTAAAGAAGAACACAGTAAAAAAACCAGGCATATTGCCAATGATTTGTTTTTTTTTTTCTTCTTGAGGGATTTTTTTTTATACTCTGAGTGCATGCTGTTAAGATAAGTATTTGTATATTCCTTTAATATATTAGTTAATATAAGGCATAATATACAAATAACTTACACAAACTGCATTCATTACAGAGTATTATTGGTCTAAGTGGATTGTAGAGTCAAAGGCCAGAAGTAAGGATTATGTACACATAATCTGACCTCATCTATTCCACAGGCTGACATAGGCCATCACCCACAAATTTCTACTGCAGGCTTATAGCTGCAGCTGTGTGTAAGATGGAAGTTAAATTTTATAACAATTCCAGAGATTTCAGGTATGTTTTCTGTCTGTTGAAAAAATAACAGCACCAAAAAATTACTTTTCCACAACAGAAAATTCCATTTAAACCCCCCCCCCAAAAAAAAAAAAAACAAAAAAAAAAATAAAACGAAGACAAGAAAAGAAGAAAGGAAGAAAGCAAGGAAGGAAGGAAAGAAAGAAGGAAGGAAAGAAAGAAGGAAGGAAAGAAGGAAGGAGGGAAAGAAGGAACAACTCACAAGTAAGCACTGATTTACTGCTGCAACTGTTATTCTCCAGCCAGCATTTGCTTCAAGAAGAATAAGCAGTTCTCATTGTGGCATAATAGCCTGTAGGAAGAGAATTATTCAGGAAGTTAAATTTGTGTGTTTTGTAATATAGTCATTCAGAAATTGAACTATGTGTATTCTACGATGGTAGAATAACATAGAATTTTCTACTAATTAGCTTGAAATACTATATTGGCCAAGATATGCTTAAGACTGGTAAATGATAGCTGATGGTGGTTAATTGCACACAAACTTCTTTAAAAATAAAATTCAACTTTAAGTAAATAAAGAGATTGTATACAATCTCTTTAATTGTAAAACACTAAGGAAAACACGAAGGAAAAGATCTAAATGCTAAAGATATTACAGAGAAATAGGACCCCAAAGTGGAGTATCTCTCCCTAAATGCATGTACTACTGGAGTTACTGGACATCCTAACGCCATACCATAAAATTATGACAAGTGAAAAGCTTACTAGGAAACTAGTAACCACTGTTTTGCATCAAAATGTCATCATATGACATATGTAAACTTAGTTATTTTTTTTCCTCTATTATAACATTTGAAAGTTAGTAAAACTATTAATGTTCTACATTAGTGTTAGGGTTTTTTTTTTTTTTTTTTTAAAGAACAGAATCACCCTGTGTGATTGATTACATGCATGAATGTATAATATATTTGACTAATTTTTTGAAAAAAAAAAAGAACATATATTTTAGGTATAAAAGCTCAAAAAAAAAAATTAAAGGGAGGAAGGAAAGAAAGTTGGAATCCTCTGTCCCAATCCAGTTTTCTTTCAAATAAATGTGAATCTTTGCTTTAATTTGAAAAGAAATGTAATTTGGCCAAAATGAGCTACAGATCCTAATAATCAAGAACAGTACATGAAAAATTTATTAGAAGTTTTAGTCTATAACTTATGGTTGGTCACTTGTTAGTTCTAAGACTTGTATCAATTGTAAATGCTTTAGTATTATATAGCACATGTATAATATGTAAACTATTTAAATTGTGACTTATTGTAACTTGTTTTATTTTTTTTACTATATTACTTCTTAGATATATTTGGTTGCCAACAGTACAAATGGATCTCTGTACATGTTCATACATTTCTTTCACAAGGATCAGTGTTTTAAATATGCATTTACTGGAGTACTAGAGTACTACTAGATATTACAATAAACTCAGTGTTTTGTATTTTTTTCAATCCTCTAAATGCCTTGTAATTATAGAGATATTATAAAGATTACAGAAAATTTAGTTTGCCTGAAAATGACAATTTTCAAAGTTCTTAAAGACATCCACTTCTTACCTAGTGCACTGTGTTCCATGTAACGTAATGATTTTTGTTACCAGTTAAGCTACCTACAAATTAACATTTTCTGAATGAATATATTATGAATTTTTTTTTACTTGACTTTTCTGTATTTCTTTAGATGCATCACAAGTATTTCCAATTAAGTAATGGAGTGACACTTCAAAAAATCTAATTTACATTACAAACTGTCTAAAAGAAAAAGGTAATTCATCTGCCTGAAAAGTGAGATAAAGAACTGACATTTAATCAGCACACTTTATGAATATTTAAGATGGAGAATGAAATAAATTTTGGGAGGTAGAAAGAAGTGTTTTATTTATTAAGCCTCTCTGTATGTGTTCAGATTAATACATATATACTTGATCCTTTTTCATAGAATCATAGAATATCTCAAGTTGGAAGAGACCCATAAGAATCATAAAGTTCAACTGCCTGCTCCTCCTGGGGCTACCTAAACTAAACCATATGACTAAAAGCATCATCCTCACCCTCCTTGAACTCTGACAGACTTGGTGCTGTAATCACTTCCCTGAGGAACCTATTCCAGTGACCAATCATCCTCTCAGTGAAGACATTTTCCTAATGTTCAATCTGAACTTCCCCTGACTCAGCTTCATTCCATTTCCTCGTGTCCTAAATTTAAGTTAGTGTCTGATCTGTAACTGGTATAGACTATTAACATATGTTCATCATCTGAAAACCATTTACCTTTGAAAAAGTAAGAGAGATATTTATTCTTATTTCATTCTTATTACACTAACAGAAGTCAGCAATGATATGAATGGTGATGGTTAGCCATACAAAAATACTTTTCTGGCAAGTAAGCTGCTCTTGACATCTGTAGCACTGATGAGATATTGTAGTTTGAGATGAGTCTCCTCAAGGTTGTTTTCAGTTCGTTTTGTCTAGGAGGCAACTGAAATTTGAGGGAAATCATAAAACTGGAGATGAGAAAATAAAAATAATGGACGTTATGCATATAACTACCCTCTCCTTTTCTTTTTTTACTCCTTCCTATTCTCTTGAAAGTCATGCTCAAAACAACCACTAATGTCAATATTAACAGGCATGAATACATTAAGAACAACAGACGGTAGAGTCATTCTATGCCCGCTTTGCGGACTGTGTCCTCTTCCTCATCTATAATAAGCATACATTATTCTTCTAAGTAGAGACATACAAAGGACAAAACAGAAATCAATTAGTTCAGTTCTCAAAATCTAAATGAACTGTACAAATTCAATACATTCTTCAAGAACACATGTGGATACTTAGTAGGTTTCCAAAGGCTATATCATAAGAAGATAGTTAACATTTTTACAAGACCTGGAAACATACTTAAAGCTATGTAACTTTTGGAGACTGCAGAAAACCATATAAACAGAAAATATTCTCTTAATATAAATATACAAGCTGTTTGTAGTGAAGGAAGTAGTATGATACATTGATATCTGAAATAAAGCTGACAACATTTGATGGAGGACTTTGAATTTTTAGTTCTTCATCATTAAAGTTATAATAATTCTTTGGTGAATCCTATTGGTGTTTGATGTGCTTTCTTCTGTCTATGTTACAATATTGTAGATGTTTTTCCAGAAACAATTTATTTATAAGAGTCCTCTCTTGTATTTTACGTGTGGCAGGGGCTATTATAGTCATAGCCTTCTTATATAGTGCCATCTTAGAATTTATCTCTGCAATTCATGCTCAGTAATTTGTAATTAATGCCAGGGTGCTATTTAGGAAGATGACCAGTTGTGAATACTCTCACATGTGGAGAACATATACTATTAAATAATGCACTAAATGTAGTCAAAAGTTTTTTACATTCACTGTAAAAGTGTAGCTTACCTTATCTTATGCTGTAAATACAGTTATTATTAAATTTACTTTGGCAGTAATGGATTTAATATCTGTTTTCATATTTCTTTCAAATTAATTTAAGATGATGTATGTATTTTCACGGTCGAGTCTGAGAAAGAAATAGTGCAAATAGGTTTTGAAGAAAAACTTAACTGGGGCTACCAAAACTGAAGAAAAGCTAGCAATCTTTAAGAACTACAGATCTCTAATGAAGTAAGATAATTTATAGCAAAGCTTGTTGTGGATATGCAGAGAATTTTCCTAACTGGTCAAGATCAGAAGCTGAGAGTTCAAGAATAAGCTAAACCCAACGTTGCACGTCTAGATATGTTTTCAGAAAGGAAGCCCCTTGCCAATATTTTCACATTACTGTGGCTGAAGAGTTATTCTCCTTAGGCACATTCAGAAGCAAGATCACCAACCTAAGAAAGGGATTTATTAAATCAGGATCTTTCAAGACTACGACATTTCTTCCTCCCATATATCAAATGTCTTTGAAAGCATTGCTATAAATCATCCTAATTCTACCAAGATAAGGAGATCAGTGACATTCACTTTCAACATAGGATGTGGACCAACTGTCTGTGTTTGATTTTCAGCAGCTATTTTGCAATTGCTAATTAAAGTTTATCCCATAGCAGTTCAAGATTCTTTGCTTAAATAATGAGTAATATATTAATCTGCATTCTTTAAGTAATCTATTCCAAATTCCCATTCTATCACATTGCTAAATTACTGTTATTTCTAGATATAGACTTCCTTCCCCTTTCTCCTTCTCTTATTCTGATTTGTCAGTTTAAGGTTAGGTAAGTTTTTAAAGTTGCACTGCTCTTGCTGGCATTCAAACTACTGTTAAGTCAGATAAGAAGCTAGTAACCACGACTATTAAAGAAATTGAAGGAGACAGACCTTTTCTTAGCTAGTTCTGCATTAGTAAAAACTGACATATGCATGACAGTACAGTCTTCCAACTGAGACAGTGGTTCTGAACTTATCCGACTTTTAACAACGCTACTTACTTGATATTTATGTGAACATGTTTTATTGCGTAGAACTGAAATGTAAAAAGTAAGAAGCATTGATGCAACAAATACAAACAGACTATAAGAAACCATGTCAAGGTGTTGTTCAATCATGTTTCTTCTTCCTACAGGCTGGGACAGAGAAATACAACTAATATTTGTGTGTGAATAAGATGTGCATGTGGAACTAATTTATTATATTGGATACACATATTCAAAAAATCTAACTCCACATAAGGTTGATGATTCTTACACTTGTTCTGGGAAGCCTCTTCTTGGGAATAACATGATGTTTTCTGTACTAGCTACTATGTATAAAATTAGTAAGTAATTTGTGTTAGTGTTCTTTTTAATAGATATATCTTTTTGTGTGTGTGTGTATTTCTGATATAAAAAGAATTAAGCTAGAGTTTTTACATCATTTCAGGTAGAAAACACAGATAATTGGTCAAACGATCTAGTGACTTTATCATAAAACTCTGGTTCAATTTAATCTGACTTTTAATATTTAAGATAAAAAGTAAGATAAACTGAAAAAAAGTTTACCTTTTTTTTTTTTTGTTAGTACAGGAACATAGTATATTTGTCACTAAAATGAGATGATAATTTACTGGCAGTAGGTGGCTTTATTTTTTTTATATAGTCCTCTGTGCTAAGATAGTCTATGCCAAAATTTTGCATTGTAACCTGGAGTGATCAGAACAAAACTTATCATAGAATAATTAGGGTAGGAAGGGACTTTAAAGATAATCTAGTCCAATCCCCTGCAATGAGCAGGGACATCTTCAACCAGATCAGATTACTCAGAGCCCCATCCTTGGAACATCACAAATTAATGAAGAGGAAGTTCCCAATGAAGAGGAAGTCAGGCAAAAACACCAGGAGGCCTGCTTGGATGAACAAGGACCTCCTGGACCAACTGAAAATCAAGAAGGAAGCCTATAGAGGGTGGAAGCAAGGACAGGTAGCCTGGGTGAATTACAGAGAGGTTGTTCGAGCAAACAGCGATCAGGTAAGGCAGGCTAAAGCCCTGGAGGAACAGAATCTGGTCAAGGATGTCAAGTGCAACAAGAAAAGCCTATATAGGTACCTTGAGGATAAAAGAAGAACAGGGAGAATGTAGGCCGTCTCTGAAAGGAAATGGGTGACCTGGTTACCCTAGACATGAAGGAGGCTGAGGTGCTTAATGACTCTTTTGCCTCAATCTTCACTGATAAGGGCTCTAGTCACACCACCCAAGTTGTGGTAGGCACAAACAGGGACTGCGAGAATGAAGAACTGCCCACTGTACTGAAAGAGCAGGTTTGGGAACACCTGAGGAACCTGAAGGTGCACAAGTCCGTGAGACTCGATGAGATGCATCTGTGGGTCCTGAGGGAACCGGCGGATGAAGTTGCCAAGCCACTGGCTATTGTATTTGAGAAGTCATGATGGTTTGGTGAGGTTCCTAATGACTGGAAGAGGAACAAGGAAGACCTGGGAAACTACAGGCCAGTCAGCTTCACCTCTGTGCCTGGCAAGGTCATGGAGCAGATTCTCCTGGAAAGCATGCTAAGGCACATGGAGAGCAAGGAGGCGATTGGTGATGGGCAACATGGCTTCACTAAGGGCAAATCATGCCTGACTAACTTGGTAGCCTTCTATGATAGGGTTACAGCATTGGTGGACAAAGGACTAGCAACTGATGTCATCTACCTGGACATGTGCAAGGCATTTGACACTGACCCACATGACATCCTTCTCTCTAAACTGGAGAGGCATGGGTTTGACAGATGGACCAGTCAGTGGATGAGGAACTGGCTGGATGGCCGCACTCAGAAAATGGTGGTCAACGACTCAATGTCCAGGTGGAGACCAGTGACGAGTGGCGTTTCCCAGGGATCAATACTGGGCCTGGCCCTGTTCAGCATGTTTGTTGGCAACATGGACAGTGTGATAGAGTGCACCCTCAGCAAGTTCGCCGATGACACCAACCTTTGTGGTGTGGTCAACACGCTGGAGGGGAGGGATGCCATCCAGAGGGACCTTGTCAGGCTGGAGAGGTGGGCCTGTGCCAACCTCATGAAGTTCAACCAGGCCAAATGCAAGGTCCTGCACATGGGTTGAAGCAATCCTAGGCACAAATATAGGCTGGACGGAGAATGGATCGAGAGCAGACATGAAGAGAAGGACTTGGGAGTGCTGGTGAAGGAGAAGCTCAACATGAGCCAAAAAATGTGCACTTGCAGCCCAGAAAGCCAACCACATCCTGGGTTGCATCAAGAGGACCGTGGCCAGCAGGTTGAGGGAGGTGATTCTGCCCCTCTACTCTGCCCTGGTGAGACCACACTTGCAGTACTGTACCCAGCTCTGGGGAGTCCAACATAAGAAAAACATGGATCTGTTGCAGGAAGTCCAGAGGAGGGCCATGCAGATGGTCAGAAGGATGGAGCACCTCTCCTGTGAGGACAGGCTGAGAGAGTTGGGGCTGTTCAGCCTGGAGAAGAGAAGGCTCCAGGGAGACTTTATTGCAGCCTTCCAATATGTAAAGGGGACCCACAGGAAAGATGGGGAGAGACTCTTCAATAGGGCCTGTTGTGACAGGATGTTTTCAAAATAGAGGGAGGTAGATTTAGAAAAACTCTTCAGCAGGGTCTGTTGCAGTAGGACTAGGGGTAATGGTTTTAAGACAGAGGGAGGTAGATTCAGGTTAGACATTAGGGAAAAAAAAAATACAGTGAGCATGGTAGAACACTGGAACAGGTTTCTTAAAGAGGTGGTACGTGCCCCATCCCTGGAAACATTCTAGGCTAGGTTCGATGAGACTCTGAGCAACCTCATCTAGTTGAAGATGTCCCTACTCCTTGCAGGGTGTTGGACCAGATGACCTTTAAACATCCCTTCCAACCATCCTAGTCTATGATTCTATGACTCTGATAGGAATAGTGATAACGATAGTGATAGTAATAGTAACAAAAACAACAGAAAAAAAATGAGCTTAAATGTTGGATCAAAGTATAATAAAACAAATTACGGTTAGATTTTAGTATAAGCCACCTGGAATAACAATTGCATTCATGCTAAATTAACTTTTCTAATCAATGATAATGCTGTTCAGTTAACGTGTTTGTGTTCAACGTAAAGACATCCGGCTAGAGCACATACATAAAACTGTTTATGCAAGTGCAAGTATATGTGTGCTTGCAAGAAATAGCTCATATTGGACTCTGTTTATCATAAACAGGCTTCAAAGTTCTGCTTCATGTCATCACCCCTATTATCAACAGTATTTTGTGTGTGTGTGTGTGTGCGTGCGTGTGCGTGGGTGCACAAAATAATAATGCAGTACGGAAGCATGAAAATCAAAATGAGAGTTATTAAAACAGAATAAATTTTCTTCTTTTTTTTCTGCAATGGCTGTCAGTAATGCACTTCTGGACATTTTGTAGCAGGTGATGGGAATAGTTCCGATAGTGACTCACTTTAAGATTTAATACACATCCTGCTAACTCAGAAATTCAAGAGGATGCTAGATAATTGCAGAGGTTTTTATAAGTTTTGCAGCTTGTACAAAAATTACTTTTTTTGAACAGCTTTTTCATATTCTTCTCAAGAGAAGTTCAGGACATGAAAGATACGCTACTGCATTAACATAAACAATATTGCAAGTACCATCCTCTTTTTCCTGCCATACACCACAAGAGTACTATATTTAAAAGCCTTTAAAATAAAAACCAAGAATAGGAGAGAGTTCTCCTTCTTCACCCTACAGTCATGGCTAGTGCAGGCTCAGGCTAAAGAGTTCAAATGCTTCCTGTAATATAGAACTTTGCCTCACTGAGAAGCAAAGATGTGTCTCCTGGTTAGCATACACTGTTCAATTGAAAAATCATTGTACAGCAAAGTCTATAGAGACCTTCTAAGATACAGTTAGAACATGAATTGAGTGTGATTTAGGTAGGGAGAAGGGAATAACCACATTCAAGTAACAGTTGCTCTTCACTGTTCCTAAGACTTGTCATCACTTGGTTTCTAGGAGATAATGTCTAAACTCCAGTCATACTTAGTGTTTTAGGCATTGTAAAACTGATTGGGAGACCTCTCTGACATCTATATACCGTCCCTGACAGTGGTTACTGTTTTTCCTTGGCTCACTTGAAGCCCAGTCCAAACATATGGTTCTGAGAGTAATGTATTCAGTTCTTAATTCTTAAAAAAAAAAACAAAAAAAAACCCAAAAACCCAAAACAAAACCAAAAAGGTTTGTTTCTGCAAAAGTTTATCAATTCATTCTGTAAAATGAAAGAAAATATATAATTCTAGGAAAAGAAAAACAAAGGTGAACCGTAGGAAACTACAAATTAAATGCAAAAATAGGATTCAGTCTTATACCTCAATTACACTGTTGGAATACGTTGGGGAAAGATGTCAACTGTGACATCTTTCAGAGATATGCATATTACAGTAATTCCATGCATCATTTTGAAAATCAAGACTAAGAATTCAATCTAGACTTTCTATTCCACATGACATTGTTGATGAGAATACCAGCTTCACATAACATGTTCTCTGAAATATGTATTGATAAGGACTTGAATTCTGAAATTCTGAATGAGGTGACATTTTCTCAGGATATACACATTTTTCCCTTTCCAAGATTAATATATCTTGCAGTCAACACAAGCTGTAACTACACCATCATAAAGCCATGCTAAAGATATGGAGAGGTACATCAAAGCATAAGGTTGGCTTATCTAAGAACACCACACATGCTTAAAAGCAAAATAATTTTTATAAAAATGTTCCAGAGAGTTGTTTTATTTTTTTTTTTAAGAAAACTAACTAGCTGAATTAACATAGGAGCTAAGGATATTTGCTTTTCTCTAGGTATACGTCCCCAGTTTGTTTGATTTTTCAGTAGAATTATATGAGCACTTAGTAATATCTACTTACCTGTTATGTTTTTTTTTTTTAATTGAATACTAGGAGAAAAGATGCACATTTAGCTAAATATGCAGATAAATATTGTTTCACAGCAGCCTCATATTTATCATCAAATTTTAATTTGCTCATTTAACTTTTTTTTTATAAAGAAAATTGCCTTCTAAATATTAAGAAAGAGGAAGAAACTGTAGCATTTATCTTTAAGGGGAAAAAAAAAAAAGTACTTTTGTTCTTGTTGTTGTAATATTATCTTAATTCCTGAAACTTTCTTTTCTCTTGGATGCAAAAATATTTTATTTCAAGTTTTTTTAAAAGTTGAATATGTTCTACTTTCAATTTATTTTTTTTTGTCAGAAGTAGTGGAAAATCTTTTTAGAAATTGATTAAAGTCTACAGAAATAACTGATCATTTTCATAACTTTATTTTTTGTTTCAAAACTTTTCTATACTCATGGATTGCCTTATTTCTTGCAGGTAAAAAGTAGCGTTGTGGTTTTTTTTTTTCCATTTCAGACATGTCACTTCAAGTTCACTCAGTAAATGTTCTCCAACAGTACATTTTTTACTGTACAAGCACACCTTGTGCTAATGTACAGTTTGTGTACAAGTGTTTATCTATATATATATATACAAACAGTGCTTTTACACTTTGCTGAGAAATTTGTCCCTAAGGAATTTTCAAACCAAAAAATGTTAATGACAGTGATGTAGTTTTGTAATATTATTCCACAATTGGAAAGTCTTCCAGCTTTGTGACAAGAATATTTTAATCCTGTGAAAGAATTTTAGTACTTGATTAAGAGGTATACACAAATTGCAATGATTGTATTTGTATTACCGCTTGTTCTCTCTCTTTTTTTTTTTTTTTTTTTTTTGCTTCCAGTACCAAATTGTAAATAAAGTATATCAATGCCTTATATTAATTTTCTGGCAGGTGTCACTGTTGAGTGAATTGCCAGTGCTGCAAGTGAATTTCTTTGTTGAATTTTTCAGAATAACTTTATATTATACTGCAATGCTCACTAACTACAGCAGATGGTTTCCCCCAACCAGCCTGAGCAAACTGAGGCTGAACTCTTCTGTTTGATTACTGATGAAAAAAAAAAATATCTGGGGCAAGCACATAAGTGTAGACGAACTCCAGTTTAGGAACAGGATTGGGAGTAGCTCTACAATCAGCTGCATCTTTGATTGCAAAAGTTATTTAGCAGGGTTGAAATTCTGCAGCTCTTCAGTCAGGGTATGACTGGTTGACCTTTTTTATGAGTAAGACAAGTTGTAAGTTTCTTTGTTGAACTTATTGTGGCTTCTTCAAAAAAAAAACCAAAGTATCTGACTGTTCTGCTAAAAGTGGCATATTACTTGTCAGTCCAATATCAAAGAACTTATCAAAGACGTCTACCAGAGGCAGGGAATGGTTTTCTAGAAATATCTACAGCTCTTTTGTCTTACAGAAGTGAAGTGGAATGGACCCCTGGCTCCCAGAATGTACTGAGAAATGCATACTACAAGCTATCCTGTAAGTGAAGTATGTAAATGGCTGGCTGTCCTTGTTCTGGTAACCTCGAGAAAGAGGACAAACTGAATAGATGCAGCTGCCACCTCTTCTGCTACCCAAACTTCTAATAAATGTTGTGTTTCAGGTAGTATATAGTATATATAAATGCTGTTTCAGCATCTGGCCACTGAGTTTGGAATTGTATATGGTTGAACAGTACAGGAAAGACTATTTTTCAAATACTGTGTGTATTTAATTTTCATACTCTCAGTCATAAAAAAAATACTTGAGCACAATGTTGAGTAAAATGACTTAGTTGTTCAAAGGACCTTCTCAGGCTTTGGCTTTCCATATTGATGAGATGCACAAAATGAGATATGTTGCAAAGTCCTAAAATGACCCTTACAAAAGAGAGGTATGCTCATTCTTCATATGTGCAACTTTTCCTGTGTCAAACATAGTAACATGTCAACATGAAAGTGCTAAAGAGACTGTGTGATTTTAGTGACAGACTATATTAAAAAGTTACAACAGCATTAATTTTTATTATTTATTCATAAGCAATTCACACTATATGAAAATGTTGTTTTCATAGATGTCTGGAAATTTCTTTGAAAAAATTTGTATTTGCAAGAAAATATGGTGTTCTAAATACCAGTATGAATTAAGAAGGAAAAAAAATAAATAAAAAGGGAGGGGAGAGGAAGTAGAAAGGTGAATATGAGAGATAAAGGGCAATGTTTTCAGGGTTGTTATGGAAATAAATTCTAGTTTATAATACATTTTTCCTCCAACAGTACTGAAGTTAAGACTATGCCAGCTATGCATAGTATATATAAAGTTCAGAAAATGGTAAAATTTAAGTTTGTGCAGATAGTTTGCAGTTAGATGGAAATTTAAAACCTGTGCTAGTACCAAGGGAGCTATTAAAAGGACTGGAATAACAGATAACTATTAAAAAGCTTTACTAAATAAAATTATAAGAATAAAAATTAATATTAATTGCACTTAATCTTTATATAAACTTCATTTCTTCTGCTTCTATTATATTCTTGGATATTACTGGACTAAAAAGAATATTATTTTACAATTTCACATTGATGAGTCCCCTCCAGGTCTGACCAGCTGTGTCCTCCTTACAGAAAATCAACTTAACATAATCCTGAAAAGGCTTAGTATCTCCTGCAGAGTTCTGAGTATCATCAATACTCACTGAAAAAGAAATAAATCATAACTGTGAATGTACAACACCTTTCAGGAAAAGCCCTATAAATATTAATACTTCATATTAGAAGCTGTGCATTGTGGAACTTCTATATGGTGTACATAAATCATAAGGGGTCTTTAACTATCATCAGCTAAATTGAATACTTCACATATGGAAGAATATTAATGAAACACATTTGAAACCTCTGAAAGGAACAAGAACCAAAGCAGTGAATGAATAAAAAAAAAAAACAAAAAACAACACTGGTTAACTAACATCCAGGAAAGCATTCTCTCTTCTGTTTGTGTAGAGGAATGAAAAAAAATGGTGGGTAAGGAGAAACTTTAATGTTCTGGAAAAACTTCTAGTGAGATTACTGAATATGGCTGTACTGATAGTCATGAAATTGATCTCAGAAGTATAGAGACACTTTGAAAAAGGCACAGAAAATTCTATGTACTCAACCTCAATCTTCTGTCTGTTGAACTTCTCACTTCAAGAAAGGTATTAGCCAACTGGAAGTAAGTCAAAAGGTATTAATAGGCACTATCAACATCTTTTACCTGTGATTGAATGATTTAGTTAGTCTAGGGAGCATGAGGAGAGGATGGCAGTATGAAAATTGTTTTCAGTTATGCAGTAGGTTGCAAAGATGTAGGGACTTGTCTGTTCTCTGTTCCATGAAGGAGGAGATAGGACAGGGTTGGATAAAAAAAGACAAGACAAGAATTAAAATAAGATAAAATACAAATTTATTTAAATTGTAGAAAGTGAGGTATTGGATAAATTTTAAAAGAAAAAGAACATAATCATTAGACTAGAATAGTGGGGTAACAGAATGCCTGTGAAAACTGTGGAGTCTACTGTCACTGAGAGAGAAATAGAGAAAGTGAATGTTTTCTAAGACAGAAACTGAAGTAGGTGACCTTCTGGCACCACTTCTAGGTATATTTTTATAGGTCTATGATTCCTCCATCCCATGAACTAGATGGTTTCTCCAGGTAACAGAAAAAAGGTACCAAAAATCACACATGGAATTCAGTTATTTTAATGCCTGATTCAGTGTAGTAGACACTGTTGCTATTAGTAATCAAAAGGAATATAAACTCTTGAGAAGGAAAAAAAAAAACATTTCACCTTGAAATCTTTCTCATGATTTATCTTTCAATATTTTTTCTTGTAGACAATATGTGAATTTTAGTCTGATGTTAGCTTCTTTTCAAGTATGAGATCTACCTAAGAAAACAATTATTTCTTTCATTCCACTTCACTGTAGTAATTAGATATAACATCAAGTATTTAACTGGAAATAGTAAAAGGGCCTACCTTTAGAAAACAAAAGAAGCAGTTATTAAACTGTCTTAAAAAAAACCCTTATCTTTGTTGCTGAAAAAAAATCTTGATATAAACACTAAAGAAGGAAGTGTGTAGGTCAGAGACTTAGTTGTCATTCAGTTGTCTACTAAAGGACTAAAGAAGGCAACTCCATGAAGGGAATACAACCAAACAGAGATTTTTTCTTACCCCTCTAATTTATGAAAAGTTTAATTCTACTTCTTTCAATCAAAACAGAAACCTCTTCATCCTGGAAAAGAAAAAAATCTTGCTTTTTGCATGAGCAGAATAAAGACTATAAAGCTCTAGTCTTATCTGGATTTTCAGTAACCCTTTATTTCCCATCCTTTACTGAGTATTTAGGAAAAAAAAAAACAACTTCATATGCAAGAGAGTTGAAAGTTCTGAGTTCAGGTACAAATGCATATCAGAAGAAACAGTTTAATTTAGGAGATAAATAAAGAATAGCTTTGTGCAAACTCAACTGAAGTTCTTTTTTTTTGTTTGTTCTTTTTCTTCTTTTTAAAAGAGGGTGAGTGAGATCCTTGTTATTTAAGCACCAAAGCTTCTTAAAGCATTTAACTATTTGTCTGAGGACAGAGGTGCACAACAGGTATCATGATTGTCAAGTGTGGGAACAGAGAGTGCAGCACAGCTGTCTGATATTGAAGAATTTGAGCTATGTCCTTGAACACCACTTGCTCAATAACAAAAAAAACCCAGCAATTAGAACAAGATAAGTAAATACCTAAGGCAAAAATAGTAAAGACAATTAAAAATCTATAACCAATCCAAATGAAGTTTAAGGTGCATGAACAGTATATTATTACCAATTAAATTAGATTATTTAGCGTGTGCATTTCATGTGTAACTTAGAAAAGATATAAAAGACTGAGGCTGATGGACAATAAAGGTCTCCAGTACACCATCCACAAGGGTCCTGTCATTATTGCAACAGTCAAGTATGTATTTGTCTTATAAAAAAAAGTATACTAAACCATGGAAAAATAAATCTATATTATATATTATGAGTATGCTTGTTACAGTTAGAATAATGTGGTCTTTTGTGTCCATCTGTACTGAGAAGTAAATGTTAGGGACTTGAAAAAAATTTTTTTGTTGTTTTTTCCTGCTTTGTTTTTTTTTAATAATCAGAAAATGACACAATCTTTTACAAACAACTGATGAAATAACTTTCAATAAACATATTAGACTTAAAAATTATGTTCCTGAAAGTGATCAAAGCCTTGGATCACTCATAGTCTGGAATTACTTCCTTAATAGGAGGGAGTATCTTGGACTCAGTGAAGTCAATAGTGTCTTTGCTATTCCTTTCAGGTACACCACGAACTCTCTCACAATCTTTTAGAGCTTTGCCAAGTCCTATTACATGAATATTATCTCACCAACCAGACCAAATTTTGTTTTCTTTTTTTTTCATTTTAAATTTTTTATTGTTTGCAGAAAGAACTCTTTTTTTTTTTCTTCTTCTAGATCAGAAACATATTTCATTGCATATGACATATCTTAGGCCAAATATATTGCATATGCTAAACTGCAATAAAGGAATTAAATAACTTCAACCTTGGAAATCAACACTTTTGAAGGCTATAGAGTCAGTGTTAAACTCATGTAAGTATAAACTTAATGAATTCCTGGCACAAAAATGTCTAGCTTGCAAAATTTTATTGGCTAAAGACTTCTCTCCTTGAATGTTTAGTTTCTAAAAACAAAATGTATATCTACTTCCAAAACAAATTTTACTCTTCTGTTTGTTTGTTTGTTTGAGTTTTGGGTTTTGGGGTTTTGTTTGTTTGTTTGTTTGGGTTTTTTTTTTGTAACCAGACTTTTCTAGGAAAAAAAAACCCAACAGATATTTTTATAAACATGAGGAAAAACAACTTAAAAAAACTCTCTGAAGAGAGAAGCCCCAAAACAAAGCCAAATACTTCAGTTCATCAGATTAATAGGCCATCTAATTCAAAATTTTACCCCAACAAAAGAGAATGTTAATTAGTTTGAAGAAAGAGTAAGAGAAACTAATGGATATGAGAAGTATCAGCTTATAATGAAATTTTATTTTTGGAAAGGTTGAAATATTGCTTGAAACATGCTGTTACATATTGAATTTCCATCCTTTTTTTTTCCAGTAATAGAGAAATACTATATTATAGAATCACAGAATAGTTCAGGTTAGAAGGGACCTTTAAAGGTCATCTAGTCCAACACCCTGCAGTGAGCAGGGACATCTTTGACTAGATCAGGTTTCTCAGAGACCCGTTCAACCTGGCCTTGAATGATTCCGGGGATGGGGCATCTACCACCTCTCTGGGCAATATCAGTGTTCTACCACCCTCATTGTAAAAAAAATTTTTCCTTATGTTCAGTCTCAATCTACCTCCTTCTATTTTAAAACCATTACGCCTTCTCCTATCACAACAGGCCCTACTGAAGTTTTTTTCCCCGTCTTTCCTGTGGGCCCCCTTTAGGTTTTGGAAGGCTACAATAAGGTCTCCATGGAGCCTTCTATTCTCCAGGCTGAACCGGCCCACATCTCTCAGGCTGTCCTCATAGGAGAGGTGCTCTAACCCTCTGATCATCTTTAGTTCATCCAATTTTTAAAATATTGTCTTTAGAATTTGACAGATATCTTATACTACAATAATGAATCCAGCAAGTTAATTCTGCATGTTGTCCTTCCTCAGTTCAATGTTCCTACTTTTAGTTACATTGGTAATGTAGCAATTCAGGAAAAATAATCCAGTGTAGCTCTAGTCATAATAATATTTGGTAAAGGCTTCATTGAAGTTATCTAAAACACAGGCTAACTTTTCATTAATGACTGCAATTAACTTTAGCTCAGAAATATGTTTGAGTACCTAAAACTATTCATTTCTGTGATAGACTTTCTTGCTTTTGGAATTCTAATAAGACCCACATGTCTCTGTCATATCTTGCTAACCTTGCTTAGCGTAGTTTATTTAACGTTCTTCAGCCTTATCATCTCAAATTCACATTAACTAATGGATATAGATAAAAGAAAAAAAATCACCCCAATGAATGTGATGGGGCTAAAAGAAAAGCAGATAAGGGAGGGGGGAAAAAAAAATCCCACAAAAAAAAATTTTTATCTTTCATTCATATATTCTGCGAATAGTTAGAGATGGCCAGAGACAAAATCTCATCTCCTATCTGTAACATTATTCCAGGTATATTCCACAAATTTTGTTGCCGTTTTCCTGTTTCTGATAACAATGTATTTGTTAATTCTTGCAGTTACTTGGTTCTTTGAAGTAGAGACTTTTGTAATTTCTAAATTACATTATTATTTCAGATAGAATATTTCATCTTTTTTTTTAAATTTAACTTTGAATCCAGCCTTTTGACCATATCTAATTTACTCAAATAACCCATGTACGATAAAGACATAATTATTTTCTGTTGTCTTTATGATTTATGGCGAGAAAAGGTTGTTTGTTTAACTACACATCTCCCATGAGTCTGTTCAAATCTGCAGCATTCATTCAAAAAATAATAATTTAAATTTCCTTTTTTTTCTTCCTACTATAGATCCAAATTATATGGAGATTCCATTTCTCTAGGTATTGAATACTGATTATCATTACTTTCTTTTTGTAAACAATAATCTATTTTATGACAAAGAGACTGAAAATATCTTTTTCATTTTCATGTCTATTTTTTAAAATCTAGATAAAGAGTTGCAGTATGATTTTTAGTATTGTTATTATTTCCAAGAGACTGCTAGGTAAGATTTTACAATGATTAATACTATTTAGTGCTTTAACTTTTGTTGCTGTAACTCTAACCACTGATCTCTCTGGATTACTCAGGACTAAATGATTTACGACTGTTTTACTTCCCTTGGGCTGTTTTAGCAAATAGCTAAAGGGGTTGAGAAAACAGCTTAAGGGGTTTTAAAATGTCTTCTCAGTACTCTGTTATATTCTGACATTAAATCAGTTTGGATTTGAGTCACTGTCATCACTTATTTAAAGATAGTAGATATTCCTAAAAACTAGGATCCTAAGATCCAGGCCACGAGTTTTAAATGCCATCACAAGGGTTGCAAAAAAAAATTTTAAAATGGGTTTTAAAAGAAAGCAGCCCAGATATATACTTTAAATTACATTCCCCATAGCAGTGTGCATACAAAGTTTAAACTGAAGTGCAGTACTGCTTTATCATAAGACATGGGAATACTGGCCCGTAGTCACTGGCCTATGGAAGATAGGCACAACCACAGACAGCCCAAGCAGGAAGAAACTGAAGCATTTCAAGAGCAATTCAGGAAAATTGTATGTTAGAGAGTACAGTATTTCTGTGTACTTTCGATGTTTGATTCAAGGCTACAGTACTATAAGAACTTATATTCATACTGCTCAATCATAGATATTTAGCTGAATCTACTCACTGACATCACACACTTTCTGTAGATGAGAAAAGTGGATAGGCATCCAGTGAGAAATTCAGATCCCACATTGTCAAAGTTTAAAGCCTACCTGAAACACTGATAAAATAAGTGAGACCTTGTAGACATTTGCTTAGCTTGAATTCATTAGATCATTCTGGTATGCGCTGGAAAAACAAACCAAACACAAATACTTATTATGAGGAGGCCTACCTCAAAGCACTGCCAGTCATATCTGGACTATGTTTGTGCTCTACTAATGGTTTAGCTATGTTAGGGTTTGAGTCCATGGTGGAACTTCTGCACCACCTGATATGTTGAATGACAGCTAGAGAGATTCCTTTCCCCTGGGTCTGTGTCAGAACCGAACTGGGGGGGCCGAGACTTATTAGTGTGAGTATGAATGGTATGAGTGTTGTAGAATAACAGTCTTGAAACAGAAATGGCTATCTACCTGCTATACACATCTCACTCAATATACTTTAGATTATATACCATTGAGAGGTATGGGTCTTTCTGTGGCTACCCTGCGTTAAGTTCCTCTGTGATGTCTGATTCCGTGTGCTCACAGGTGTTAGATGGATAGTTCTCATCATTTCAAAAAATATGTGTGCATTAATTAATGACTTTTATGTCATTCTTAATGTATTAGAGCTCTAAACATAGTGTATTTGTTTCAGGCTGAAGTGGAATACCAGAACACTGAGTTCTCCCCAGAATACCATAAATTATAGGTCATGGAGAAGTCCAAGAAGGAAAATGTTTTTCTTCCTATGGAAGATGGACCACTGAATTCCAGGCACCACTGAATTCCATAAATGCTAGTCAGTGGACAAAGAGGCAGAAAAAAACTCCACTTTCACAGTGGATATGACACAAAGTTAGGGGAAGTGTTGCCTGAATTCTGGGAGAGGAATTCCTATCCTTTCTTTGTGACTTGGTTGTTTCTTTAAAAACAATGTTTATAGATTTCCAGTATAAATAGGACAAATTAACTATGCAGCATAAAAAATGACTCACATCTTTCTTTTTTCAGCTGAAGTGCCTCGTTTAGAATTAGGATCCCTTATTTTCCCCTCCTTTGGTACTCTGAGTGCACGTGTATTTATTTTTAAAAGAACTTTCCACAACTTCTGTGGTTAAAATAAGAAAGTAGAAAAAAAAAAAGCTAAAGAATCTGATAGTTGTAATGGAATCTAAAATGTAAAAGTAGTTCTTCAGCATAGAACATGCTTTTTTACTGGGTTTCTTTTCCTGTTTTTTTTTTTTGTTTTGTTTTATTTTGTTTTATGCAGCAGTATTTACACAGAAAAGCAGAGTGTTAAACATGGACATTTAGAGTTGAACAGAAATATTACGAAAGAGTAGTTTTATAACAGATAATGCTACTTGAACCAGTGCCTAATGATTGGAGAGAATAAATCAGCTTCATGAAATCTTGTGGTTGAATGGCTAGCATCCTTTTTTTTTTGTCTAGCCTCTCTCTCTAGACTGTAAGTATCTCCCTTGAATTACTGTCATCTTAAATGCCTTTCCGTTAAACGTCCAGCTTTTTCCCAGTCTATCCAAACCTCTTAATAAGCCATTCCCAGACTGCTCAGCTTCCATTTTTCTCCGGCTGATTAAGAAAATGTATTTGAAATTTCCCGGACAGGTCTTAGATCCATGATTTCTGGGTTTTCTGCTTCCTTGCTTAGGCCATTTCTTGGTTAGTCAGCGTCATGGACTTCTCAAAAGTTTGTTTCAGACTTCACAACAGGTCGTTTCTTGGAGCTGTCTGACTCAAAATAGTTCAACCATATAAGGAAATACAAATAAAATTATTGAAAGAGGGTCTCTCTCTCTCTCTCTCTCTGCTTAGAAGTGCTAGATTAGCTAAAATTTCAGTTTTTAAAAAAGATATTCTAGTTCTTAGTATTTCTTCAAACACTTGACATTGAGCGTGACTTTCTCTTATGAAAGGTCCTTCTCTCTCTCTCTCTGCCCCCTCACTTTCTTTCCTTTTCTCTCTGCACTTCCCCTTCCTCACTTTTATTATGTTATTATAACAGGCAAGATTAGGAAAAAAAAATTCAGTTGTCTCCAAGCAATTTTTTTTTTTCACCTCCTTAGAGCTGGTTCTTGCAGTTTTTGAAAGTCGATACATTCAAAGTGCTATAATCACCTTATTACATTAAAATAATTTCTACCGGTGGACAATAATTATCATCTACTTCCAGTCATGGAAATCTAGTGCCCTTTATAGATACTTTTTTTGTTCTGTTAAAGACATTAGAACTATGAGAATATGTTCCAGCTGCAAAAGCTTGAGAGTTAGTGGCAGCTTTAAATGCATGAGAACAATTCTTTTCTTACCATGACCATGTCCTTAAACTTCAAAATACAATTATAAATTATTTCAAAGTTATTGTGATTCTTTGTCTTTATCATCATCAACTCACTATTTCTCCCTACAGAATTTAGTGGTGTCACTTATCAGAGTCCTTCTGATGGACTTTCTGACTATTTGGCTGAATTCTACTTAAAATGTACTTTTAATTATCTACATGTATACAGAATTGTCTCTCTTGGTAACAGCATAGTCCTAAGTGTGCTGAGCTTCACAGAACTTGTAACATAAAACTTTTCAGATGGAATTCACGTTATGGACATGAGTTTTTTTGATATGGTATGATACATGTATACATTACATAGAGAGGAAGAAAGCTGTATGCAGAATTCTTATTAAAACCTTTAAATCATTTTTTTCTGCCTCTCTTGATAACTAGCTTTGGAATTTAGTGACTGTCTTGGTTATGTTCCCAGCAGGTTATTAACAATTAATTAGCAATCCATTTCAAATGTGCTCTTCACTAGCGTACTAACTGCATGGCACCAGAATGGGACTCCACTTGGGGAATAAACTGTAGCCATAACCGTTTGTTTCAGATGAGTCATGTACACAGTTTACATATATTTTTCATGCTATATTCCAGCCTTTACTCAGAGTTACAGCCAAGAGGCATAAAGACTATTTATAAGCTTTGGGTGAAACTATTCAACTGTTACACAACATATAAAAAAAAAAAGTAACAACTTTGCTCATGTCATACCCCTCCCTTATCATTCCCCTCAAGGTTCTTCCCCCTTTCATTCTCACTCTCTACCAGGAACCTTGTTCTTTACACTAACAAGAAAACTAGGAAAAGTGACCTTACAAGCAACCTCTGGATGATTAAACAAAGAAACAAAACTGCAGATTCTGGGTAGGGTCAGGATGGCAATAGTACAAGAGAATTTTTTTTTTCCTGTGAGAGTGACAATAATCACTGTTTCTTCAATATTTTCGAAATTGTATAAAAACACTTAGTTTTCAACCAGTCCAATTTATGTCTCTTTAGGAACAAGAATGGTAGAAACAGATGCAAATAGTGTGGATAATTAGATGTATGCCACTGATGATTAAATTGAAAGATACATTCATTCAGTTGCCTCAGAAGTTATATAAAAGTTATAATTTTGTGTCTTTATCTAGCTGGTAAACAAATTTTTAATCACTTGGGATAGAATATAGAGGAATCATAACAAAGTGGAAATAAGCAAATATTGCTTACAGATCAGAACTACTTCTGAGTTTGATTTTGCTAATCTACAATGCAGAAAACAGAATTTTACAAAAAAAAAACAAAAAAAAACCAAACCAGTCTTACTTTTGTCAGCCTTTAAATGGAGGAAACTTTGAGTATTCTCTGATAAAAAAGCAAAAGAACCCCATTGTATAATATGTAAATTAGTCTATTTATCTCTTTAGAGAAATAACTATGATTAATGTGAATCATTTTAAAAAAAAAAAGAAATAGTGGTTTACCCCAGGAACAGAATACAAACTACAGGAAAATTAACTTTGGTACATTTCTGATGTCTGGAATGAAGTTACTTGAATTTCTGTTGTAGATTAATCTTGGCTGGCTGCTACATTCCGACGAATCTGCTCTATGTCTCCATCTCCCCAGTAAGGAGACAGGGGAGTGAAATAGGATGAAAGCTTGTGAGTCAAGATAAGCAGAGGGAGATCACTCACCATTTACCATCAGAGCAAAACAGACACAGCTTGGGGAAGATTAATTTAATTTATTACCAATTAATGACAGAGTAGGATAGCAAGAAATAAAAAGTAAACTAAAAAAAAATCCCTTTCCTTTAACCTCTCCTTCTTCTTAGGCTCAACTTCACTCATGACTCTTCTACCTCATCCCCCTGAGTGGCACAGGAGGGTGGGGAATGGAGGAGTTTCAGTAAGTTCATAACAATTCATCTCTGCCACTCCTTCTTCCTCATGTTGTTACCCTGCTCCAGTGTAGGTCCTTCCCATGCGTTGCAGTTTTTTAAGAACTGCACCAGCATTGGCCTTTTCCATGGGGTACAGTAATTCAGGAATGGATTTCTCCAATGTGGATCCTCCATAGAGGCACAAGTCCTGCCAGAAGACTTGCTCCAGTGTGGGCACCTCTCCCCAGTTCCACAGTTCTTGCCAGGAGCCTGCTCCAGCTTGGGCTTTCTGTGGGGCCACAGCCTCCTTCAGGCACATCCACCTGCTCTGGCATGAGGTCTTTCATGGGCTAGAGGTGGATATCTGCTCCATCATGGTCCCCCATGGGATGCAAAGGGACAAACTGCTTCACCATGGTCTTTTCCATAGTTTGCAGGGGAATCTCTGCTTAGGTGCCTGGAGCACCTCCTCCTCCTTCTTCTCTCATTTTGGTGTCTCCATTGTTGTTTCTCTCACATTTTCTCAGTCCTCTCTCACAACTGTGCACTCCATGGTGCCTTTACCCTTATATTTGTATATAAATAAATTCATAATAAAGCTGTGCATATTTCTAAACCAGAAACAGAGAACTTCACTTATATTGTGACTTCTGAAGATTTTTTACTCCCCCATTGAAGGAATAGAATTTTCAAGCACTACAAGGAGAACCAAAACTTTTGCAACCATCACAGTTTTAAAGGCAAAAAGCAGTAGGTGTGAAAACTTCATACTTATTTGGATAGTGAAGCTAGTAACTAAAGCAATGTTGATTTATAAGCATTGTGGAATATTTACATGTTAGAAAACAATGTATCAGTTAAATCAACTATATATAAAGTTGAATAGGCAAATAAGAGTATTGGGGTCTAGGGTCCACAGTAAAAGAGGTCAGTGCTACTGCTGATGATGACAGTATCCTGAGTTTGTTACCTTATAGAAAGAATACATTATTTTCCATTCTCACTTTCTTCTCTTTCTTGTTTTTTTTTTTTTTCCTTTCTTTCTTCCTGAGTAGGACTTTCCATGAAGTCAAACACAGATAAACTTCTGTTTCATCAAGAGTGAAATTATTTTCATTACTATTGAGTAAGAGAAGGATGTTATAACAACATTCAAAACACTTAACATAGCCCAAGTCTAGTCCTGGAAGCATCACTATTTTTTTTTTTTCATGTTGACTTCAATGAGAACAGAGCAACAGTGATTCTGAGAATATTGAATATTCTAACAAGGGTGGCAGAATCTACATGACCCTAGACCACAGAAAAAAATTATTAAAACAGATCATGAAGACTGTTTCAGGAATAAATAAATTAATTTAGTTAAAGCATTGCCTGTTTGCTGAAAGAGCCAGTAAGGTGCTTTGTATATTGCTCCTCTATTAGGGTCATCTGGCCACAGGAAAAGTAATTATTTTAAATATTTAATTACCTGATTATAAAATATTGACCTAATTTTAGTGTCATTTATCATACATTTATCCCATTACATTTTTAGTTATGATCTTTTTTTCATCAATCATCTCTTACCCACAAATTTTGTCTTATATAAGTTGAATTCAATGGTATTTATTTCACTCATAATAGTATCGAGCTTTTCACCTCTTTAAAATTTAATATTATTCACAATACTTACTTTGATAGCAAGAGTCAACAGGAAATATACATATATATATATAAACCTTTAAAAAAACCTTTTAAAAATTCTTAAAATATATACTACTTCTGAAAATGTGTTCTGGTTTTGGCTAGGATAGAGTTAATTTTCCTCTCAGTAGCTGATGTGTTTTGGGTTTTGTATGTGAAGAATGTTGATAAACACACTGATATTGTTAGTTGTTGCTAAAGAGACCAAGTTGACTGTCTGACTTCCCAAGTTTTGTTAATGTGTAGGTACAGGAAGCTGGGAGTGATATAGCCAGTATAGTTGACCCAAACTGGCCAAACAGAGTATTCTATGCCATAAATATCACCCTCAGTACTTAACTGAGAGGGTGAGCTGGTGAGCTGACTCTTTTTTTTTCTCTCTCATTGGTCAGAATCTTTCTGGGATAATTTACAGGTGATTTTTTTTTTCTTTCGTTCTATGATTGCTGCTTGGAACAGGCTGTATCATAAATTGTGCATCATTCATTGTTTTTGTGTGTTTGTATGTTTTATTTTTAAACTATTATTATTGTTATTTTTTTTTCTATTCGTATTATCTTTAGTGTGTGTGTGTGTGTATATATATATGTAATGATATTTTCCTTTGCTATCCTAGTAAATTGCCTTTATCTCAACCCACAATTTTTCTTTTTTTTCATTATTGTCTCCCCCGTCCCTTGGGGAGAGTGAGGGTGATTGAGCAGCTGTATGGTACTCAACTGCCAACTATAGCTAAACTATGACAAAACGATATTATGAATTCCTGGAGTTTTTTGATATATATATATATATGTATATACACATGCATATATGTGCTTGTACGTGTGTGTGTGTGTGTGTATGTGTATATGATCTCAAAGACCTTTTAAGTTTTTTAATTCATTATCATTTTCTTTGTAAGTTTCTGGAACATAAAAGTCCATAACTGAAATTAATATATATAAATGTATATTGCAATGCATTTTAAAAACTGTGTATGTTGACAAAGAAAAAGAATGGACAGAAAACTTATGTAGACAATGCTTCAATAATCACAATGCCGTTCTAAGAAAAAGCATGCTAACCTCTGAAAAGATGGTTGATAACAAACATAAAGAAGAACTCTGTCATAATCACAAAACTAACAGCAGTTTTAGAAGATCTCAATCAGATATTTTCCAAAGCACAGCTGGTGTAGCAGCAAAATTTAGAGTACATTCCATGTTAAAAATTATCTGACACATATATGCACCTACAGTAATAGTTACGTTCTATTTTCAAAGATACAATAGAAATTGAGGAATTAATGGGATTTTATTCCAAGTGACTAGAAAAACTCCTTAAGTAAAAAAAATCAGATATTTATGTAGAGAATAACCATCAAAAATTTCTCCCTTCAGATGGCAAAAGGTTATTTGAAAAAAAAAATATATATATCAAAAAAAGCACATAAACAGTGCTATTCAGTCACACCACAGGTGTTTGCTTCCATCTGCTAGCTTAACTACTCATAGCATGTTTAAAATCCAAGTTTTGAAAGTGAAGATATGGCAAAATGGCAGCCCTAAGCATTACTGAGGACAATGTTCTTATCATAATTTTTTTTATCATTATTTTTTTGTCTCTAGAATTTAACAAAACTCTCAGGAGCCTAATGTGTAGGCTGGAACTTCATATTCTGCATGTTTCACTTCAGGACAATCAATTTTTTTATGTACACATCAAATATTTCTGCCAGAATATCTCTTTGGGGTTGAAAAAGGTGCATTGTGTTATCCATAATGAAATATTACATCTTCTTATTTTATTTATTTATTTATTTATTTGCATTCTTTTGGTGCTGGTGTCTTGGAACAAAGTTTAACACTTTTATAAGTAATTTGATGTAAATTGTCAAACTTATGAATATTTGTAGAATTACTCTAATTGAGTAAAGATGTATTAAAATGAAACAATAAATTTTCTAAATATCTCACTACCACTTTTACTTCCTTAAATACCTATAGGTCCTCCCCTGCTTTTTTCCCCACAATTCTACCTGATAAATTCATGGTTGTTGATAATAAATTGAAAGATCTTAAAAAAAGGCAAAATACCTAGATATGAATGTTGACATTCTAGACTAAGTTCAACTGTAATAATTTATTAAATCTATTTTTTAAAAAAAGCCAACAAAACAACAAAAACAAAAAACTCACAAAAAACCCCAACAAACTAAAAAAAAACCTCCACAACAAAATCCCATGAATCATAAATATATGAAGATAGATATAAAGTTGACATCTAAGTCTTTGACATGAAATATAGAGAGCACAAAGATGACGTTTTCTTTATTATCATAGAAAAGGAAGCCAGCAGGAGAATAACTTGTGAGACTGTACAAAAGCAAGATCTGGCAAGTAACCATTGGTGTCATCAATAAGACTGAAATGTCGAAATGGACACAAAGAGCTATTTTAAGATAAACTTATCTAATACAGTGATGACTAGAAGATGAGATCATAGAGTTACAAGGATATATATTTTTTGTCTTAGGAATAATGTATGAAAAACATTATTTTGCTATATTTGTCTTTGCCAAGCCACTGGCCATTATATTTGAGAAGTTGTGGCAGTTTGGTGAGGTTCCCATAGATGGGGAAAGGGGAAACACAACCCCAATTTTTAAAAAGGGAAAAAAAAAGAAAGACATGGGGAACTACAGGCTGGTAACTCTCACCTCTGTGCCAAGCAAGGTCATGGAGCAGATCCTCCTGGAAACCATGCTAAGACACATGGAGTATAAGGAGGTGATTGGTGTCAGCCAACACGGCTTCATGAAGGGCAAATCCTGCCTGACAAATCTGGTGACCTTCTGTAACAGGGTTAAAGCTTTGGTGGACAAAAGATGAGCTAATGTCATCAACCTGGACTTGTGCAAAGCATTTGACACCAGCCCACGTTACATCTTTCTTTCTAAACTGGAGAGGCATGGCTTTGATGGATGGACCACTTGGTGGATAAGGAATTGGCTGGATGGTCACACTCAAAGAGTTGAGGTTAATGGTTCAATGTCAACGGTGACAAAGGCGTCCCTCAGGGGCTGGTATTGGGCCCAGCCCCGTTTAACATCTTTGTCGGCCATATGGACAGTGGGAGAGTGCACCCTCAGCAAGTTTGCTGATGACACCAAGCTGTGTGGTGCCGTCGAAACGCTGGAGGAAAGGGATGCCATCCAGAGGGACCTTGACAGGCTGGAGAGCTGGGCCCATGAGAACCTCACAAAGTTCAACAAGGCCAAGTACACGTCCTGCACATGGGTCAAGGCAATCCCAAGAGAAAGTACAGGCTGGATAGAGAATGGCAGAAGAAGGGTAGTGTCGAAGAGAAAGTGAGTTGCTTGCGTTAGAGAATAGGTAAATAAATGAGACTCTAGGTCTGTGCTAGTCTAAAGATTAAAAAGAATAAAAAGCAAATAGGGACACTAATAAAATGAACTATTTCCTTAATAAAGGGAAATCAGCCTGCATAAATGCAAAATTCCTGATTTTGCATGTGTAGATGAACAAGAGGGGCAATACAGATTCTCTGCACCAAGTGTTGTATCTCTTATTTTTTTTTTACTGGACTACTTTTTTAATCATTTACTTTTCTCTTATAAAATAATCTCAAACTGATATTTCAGTTTTATCCCAGAAAAATAACTTTTTCAAGAAACAGTACTAGATCTCATATTATTGAGGATGGATAATGGACCTATTGAAAAATAAAGTCTGTAGTTAAGGTCACTTGAATAAAACGAATATTCCGTGGCTGGTGCTTACACATGGCTAATTATACCAACATTAGTTTTGCCCCAAAGTGTAGCTATTTAAATTTTTCTGTAGCTTTCAGCTATGTAAGTGATGAACCTGTGGATCACAATCACAACACATTTGGCAAATGCTTTCTGGTTTTTAATGTTAAGTCACTCAGTAATCTCTACTTCCAACTACTGTTGTCAGTCCTGTATGAACAGCTGTGTAAATGGGCTTCACACAGAAATGTAATAATAGATTAAAAAAAAAAAAATCCCAACAAATTGGAAATGGATGTAAAATTTAACTTGGAAAAAATAAGCCAGTCATCTCTCAGGAATATTGCTAGCTACCTTTACTGTTACAAACACGCTTTTTGTAGGAACTCAGTTCCTCTTATTCTCAGAGAAAATAAACTGTAACAAGTTCTGTAAGAAGTTTGTTCACTTTTACAGGTTTACTCTTTCTCTTGACCTGTTCTCTGTATTTAAAATTCAAGTGTAATAAGTTATCTTTTTTTTATTGTTAATGAAATATTTTAATTTCCATACTTAGACCTCAGGCTTTTGACTTTCAAACTAAGACTGTTGTTCTCAAAACAGTATAAGCTTTCTGCCTAAAGTACACAGAAGAAGATCAAATGTATTTGAAAGCTTTAGCACTCTAATTTATCCAGGAAAAAAAAGAACCTATCACTGAACTGTTTTAAAGAGAATAGAGCATTTAGGAATATTCCTACATGACTTCCTAAAGATTGATGATAATTCGGATCTCTTACAAGTAAATAAGACATATATTTCTAACTTTGATTACATCAGCACAGCCCATGAACCATAGAGATCATGACAGAAAGGTTTTAAGAAATATATAACATATGAGTTTAGATACTGTGTGAAATATAACTGTGGAAGTGCAGTTTCCACTGTTTTACTCTTTTCTTCAGTGACAACTGTATTTTATACCTCTATTTAGTGCACTATGTATTCCTACAGTTGTTTCACAAATGGCCATTCGTATCTGCCACAGAAAAACACATGCCAAATATTAATGTCAACTCCTTTAAACCTTTGGTTTGGAATATGATAATAAAATTGCATTAAGCAGTTAGATTTTTCTATAGTGGACTTCAAAAGGCCAACGCAGATACCAAGGAAAGAGAAAGTGATTGAAATTTTTTGACTCATCAAGGAAGAAGATTATCACAGTGTGTGCTGTGTATTGTGCAAATGCTGAGATGCAATAAGAACAAAAAATATGTTTGAAAATGAGAGTATGTTTCTAATCTAGAATGATGACTTTACATATCTTTTTTTACAAGAGTCTCTAAAATTGTTAAAAAATACCAGATCTACTTATGCCTTCTGTGAAAGACGGAAAAAAGACAGATATTTAATCTTGGTGATCAATTAATAATTTATGACAAATGTAAAGATTATTCATCTGTGTCACACACAATGAAATAATTCTCATCTTAATTTTTCATTATTAAATTGAGAGTTATAAAAAGCTTTCGCATCAGTTAAGTGATTATCAAAGAAAAGAATGAAAACCTGTACCTGCTGACTACGGAATAACTTTCAAGATCCCAATATTTATTGAGAAAAATTATTATTGTGTGCATATGCACATGTAATGAATATGAAAAAAGGTCCAGAATGCATGCAGAAGTATTAGGAGATCAAATCTTTGAAGGTTTGCTGGAACAAGTGGAGGAAACAGTTTCAACTTACAATTACAATAAATTGTAATACTTTTCAGCTGGTATTACGTGAGAAGGCTGAAAGAGAGGAACAATTACCATTTATCGTTTAATAATAAAGTTACCAGAAGGATTAGCAAGGAAGGAAGCTCTCAAAAGGTAACAAGAAAGGAAAAAAAAAATATTCATGTTTGGATACACACAATGTGAAGCCTCAGGAAGCACTGGACAAGCTACAGATCTGTAACAATATCACAAAGAATGCTTAGCAGAATTGAGGAAACAAGTAAGGAAGAATGTATTGGTACATTTTATCTTTTTTTATACTTATCTAGGAAAGCTTAGAAAATTATTATGTCAAAGGAGTCATTGTTTGTATTAAACATTTCTACAATGCCCAATCATTTTTTTCAATTACCACTTATTTCTGTGAATATAGAATTTGCAAACCATAATGAATGTAGTCAGTGTTCTGAAAAAGAACTAGTTATCTGGAGATCCTTGGATATTCTGGAGCCATTACACAACCAGCTTATCTTCTAACTAAAGAAGTCTCTTATAAGCACCTGTGAACTACCATTACGAACCCTAATGTTGATAACTCAAATTAATTTGGAGATTTGGAACAATAACAATCACATCTGAAAAAAAAAAAGGCAACCATGTTACCATTTCGCTATGAAATATTTCTTCTGCAAAGCCTTATAGATATCGTACACTTCAATGAACAGGAAAACAATTTTTTTTTCTTTAACTTAGCCTAAACAATGTTCTAGTGTTGTGTAAGAATGTATTTACTTTTATCTAAAGCACCTGAAAAGTTAAAATACGTTGCTGAAAATTGAAAATTCATCCTGAATTTATGAAGTTGTCATGTATACTGGATCTAGACGCGATGGTATTAATTTTGTTCTTAGCGGTGAGGATGGTGCTATATTTTGGATTTGTGACAAAAATATTGTTCATAACTTGCCAATATTTTAGCTATTGCTGAACAGTATTTGCACAACCTGAAGGACTTATCTGTTTCTCACTCTTCTCCCCTCATTCCACCACCCACAATGAGTACCTGTCAGGGTAGGTATCGCTATTGCTTGGAGACTGTCTGGGTATCAATTTGCCTGTAGGAGGTGATCAGTGCTTTGAGTCACTTCATGGCATTGCTTTGCCTTGCCTTGCCTTGCCTGTCCCTGTCTCACCTTATCCCACCCCACCTCGCCTTTTCTTATCTCACCTAGCTGTTCTTTGCCTTGCTTTGCCTTCACTTATTAAGCTATCTTTATCTTGACCCACAAGTTTTCTTGCTTTTGCTCTTCCTGTTCTCTCATCATCCTGCTGGTATGTGTGTAACTGAGCAGTTGTGCAGGGATGAGCTTCTTCCTGCGGTCAACCTGCCACATGGTGTAATAATGCAACATGTGAAGCACACTATTAGATGGACAATTAAGCCTGATTTTAATGTTAAGACTAACATATTTACTGAATGCAACAAAAAGAAGCAGTGAAAAATAAATCCATGGAATATATCCTGTGTCCAGCAAACACCTTTCACAGAAAGCTTGACAGACATTGTTAAACAAGACTTGTTTCTTTTTATTAAAAAGCATACATGATTAACACATTTTTAAATTTTGCTTCACATTGATATACCTGGTGACCTTTTCAGATGGAAAAAAAAATATTAAATGGTAATTTTCTTTAAAAAAAAAAATTATTCTATCATCTCTGTTTTTGCTGACATTTTGAAAAGACAAAATTAAAAATGTTACCTATTTCTAAAGAAATAACAGGAAGTTTATGAAAACTTAATACTTTCATAATAAAGAATAGAATTAAAAAAATGAGCTAGCTTATAAACAAAAACTTTAAACTTATACCAGAACAGTAGATTATACTGTACTTTTGACATTTAATATGTGGCTTCGTAATCTCTTTATGTGATGGAACCCAATTAAACTCTGACATTACCAACTTCAGGAGGAAGTGTTTAAAAATGAAATTTTTGAACATTACTCATAAATTCCAAAGATGAATGTAATAAAGAACCAACTACTTTATAGGAAAAAAAGTTTTAAAATTGTTTTCATTTATTGCTATTCTCTCTAACATACATTTTTAATAAGCCAAATTAAAAACCCTAAAACTTTTATAATAGCCTTACAACTGTGAAATATTTAAACTCCATGCATGTCTCAAGTTTTGTATATATTTTTAATATTGCAAAAAAAGATGACTGTATTTTACAAAACTTGATAGATTTTTTTTGTTTTCTTTTTTTTTCTGAATAATATTAAAGTATGTTCTACACTTGGAAATTAACAAGGATCTTGGCAATCACCATTCAAGAGTTTTTGGTTTTTTGTTTGTTTGTTTTAATGAGTGCCTTGTCAGAATTCTCTGCACAAATAAAATTGCTTAATTGTTCAAAGACTTTTGAGAATAGGATTCATATTGTCATTTTCATGACTTGATCTCATAAGAAGGTTAATGAAAGCTCAATTTAAAGCAATCTAAACAGCTTTATGAAGTAAAATCCTGGCTCCACTGACTTCAAAGAGGATAGGATTTTGCCCGTTGATTTCTTATCAATTTTACCTTGTCCAGCATTTTTTTTGTCTTTTGACAATTACATAGCACATTCACCACCTACCCTATAAGTGGAACGCAGAAATCTCAAAGTAAGCTGTTGTTTTGCGAGTAATTTCTAGCTTCTTTGCAAACTTCCTATAGAACATGACCATATAACAAGTCTTTCCTGCTAACCGCTTCCCAGAATCAACACCCTGCCACAGCTTCCAAAGCACCCATGGATTAATGATATTCCTTCCCTGAAGCTCATCTTTATTGTTTTCTATATATTTCAAAAAATCTTATTTTACTTAATTTAGTAAAGTAATAAGCTCAGTAAATTCTTCACAATATTGCAGTCAACTATGCAAGTAATTGTACTTGATGAAATTATTCAAGAAATATCAAAAAGTGCCCATTGATAAAGCTTCTAAAACATAAGTATGTGCATATTGCTTAAACAGAATGACCCAAGAGAGGTTAGGAGATGAGAGGTTCAGAGAGGTTAGGAGAGGTTCGGAGAGGTTCGGAGAGGAGAGGTTCGGAGAGGTTCGGAGAGGGGAGGAGAGGAGAGGAGAGGAGAGAGGAGAGGGAGAGGGAGCGGGAGAGGGAGAGGGAGGGGAGTGGGAGAGGGAGAGGAAGAGGGAGAGGAGAGGGAGAGACGAGACAAGACGAGAGAAGAGGAGGTATGAGAGAAGAGGAGATATGAGAGAAAAGGAGATATGAGAGAATATGAGAGGCATCTGCCTGGGTCCAATTGTGAGGAATTTATTGTGAGAGGAACAGCTGCAGATGCCAAGGTCAGCGAAGAAGGAAGAGGAGGAGTAAAGTCGCTCCTGGCAAGATTCCCCTGCAGCCCATGGTGAAGTAGGTTGTCCTCCTGCAGCCCATGGAGGTCCACGAAGGAGTAGAGATCCACCTGCAGCCTGTGGAGGACCCCACGCTAGAGCAGGTGGATACCCAAACGAGACGGTGGCCCATGGAGGGCCTGCACTGGGGTAGTCTGTTCCTGAGGGACTGCACCCCTCGAAAAGGATCCACCCTGGAGCAATTCGTGAAGAACTGTAGCCCATGGGAGGGATTCCACACTGGAGCAGGGGAGGAATGTGAGGAATGTGTCCGGACTGGGCCAAGTCAGACCCAGACATCCACCTGGTGGGAGGCCAGGGAGTGACGGCTGCAAGGCCCAAAGACTTACGCCTCCCCCTCTCTGCCTCTGCTCAGCGTCTTCACATCTTCTCTACTTTTTTCTTCTGTTTTTCCCCTTCTTAAATATGTTATCGCAGACGCATTATCAGGGAACACTCTGTCACCAATTGGATTGGCCCTGGCCAGCAGTGGGTCTGCCCTAGCCTGGCCAAATCCACTGGACAAAGGGGAAACTACTTCTAGAAGCTTCTTACAGGAGCTACCACACTAGCCCCTCCTCACTAAATAAAACCAGAACAAGTGATATAACATACGCTCTTATCCGATTTAAAAAAAAAAAAAAATTACTGTAGAATAAGGAATATAACAAAAAGATACAAATAGAACTCTGTTAAACATTAAGAACTACTTTTAATTGTTTTACTTCAGATAAAAACTTTGAAATCTTATTAGTTATACTCTCATAAAATTAATGTGAACTTTTTATTGAAGATAATAATAAGTATTGAAGATAATAAAAAGTAGTGCAACGGCTTAGCAACTGCAAAGCAGCAAAGGCAGTTGAAGGTCTGCATGGATGATCAGGGAGCCTCTGACTAATTTCAGACATCGAAAAAAAAAAAGCATGCAAGAGACGGAAGCGAGGGACCGATGACCCAGGATGTATATAAATACTCTGTATGAACATAAAGGAATGAATTTAGGAAAGTCAAAGCACATCTGGAGCTGAATCTGGTGAGCTGTGAAGGGCAAGAAGAAAGGATTCTACAAGTATGTCAGCAGCAAAAGAAAGACTAGGGAAAATGTAAAGACTAGGGAAAATGTAAAGACTAGGGACAATGTAAGTCCACTGCAGTATAGGAGAGGAGACTTCTCCGGTGACAAAGTTTGTGGAAAAGACCAAAGTACTCAATGCTTTCTTCACCTCAGTCTTTACCAGTACGATCTGTCTTCAGGAATCTTGAGTCTTTGCAACCAGAGGGAAAGTCTGGTTGGTGGAGGAGGATGAGGTTAGAGAACATCCTGGCCTGTACCAAAAGAAGCGTGGCCAGCAGATCAAGGGAGGTGATACTCCTCCTCTACTCTGCCCTTGTGAGACCCCACCTGCAGTACTGTGTTCAGTTCTGGAGCCCCCAACATAAGAAGGACACGAACCTGTTGGAGAAGGTCCAGAGGAGGGCCACAAAGATGATCAGAGGGCTGGAGCACCTCTCCTATGAGGACAGGCTGAGGAAGTTGGAGCTATTCAGCCTGCAGAAAAGAAGGCTCCAGGGAGACCTTATAGCGGCCTTCCAATACCTAAAGGGGGCCTACAGGAAAGATGGGGAGAAACTCTTTAGCAGGGCCTGTTGTGACAGGACAAGAGGTAATAATTTTAAACTAGAAGGAGGTAGACTCAGATTGGATATAAGGAAAAAGAATATGTTTATGATGAGGGTGGTGGAACACAGGAACAGATTGCCCAGACAGGTAGCAGATGCCCCATCCCTGGAAATATTCAAGGCCAGGTTGGGCGAGGCTCTGAGCAACCTGATCTAGTTGAAAATGTTCCTGTTCCTTGTAAGGGGGTTGGACTAGATGACTTTTAAAGGTCCCTTCCAACCCAAACTATTCTATGATTCTATGATGCTATGAAAATTTAGAGTTTTGGCATAGTTTTCTACATTTCAGTTATTGAACATTAAGAGCTTGTGTTTGAGATTCTATGTATCTATGCCAATTCATGGGTGATTTCTAGTTATCCTTTTTGTACTACATTGTGAAGAGATAATGAAATATTTACATAAAAATAATTATAGAAAGAAGAAATACTATTTGAGGAATATTGATAATGTTGTTATTACAAGAAAAAAAAAATCCACCACCCTCATCATAAACATATTCTTTTTCCTTATATCCAATCTGAGTCTACCTCCCTCTAGTTTAAAATTATTACCTCTTGTTCTGTCATCTGGCAGGTCTCTGTGCTCCCCTAGGGTTTTGCTGATTCAGGAAATTCCCCTGTCCACCACAATCCCCTTCTGCACTGTTGAGTGTGCCTACACCAGAGCTGATTGCCTGGATGAGTGACTGTTGTCAGCATTTACACGACGTTTAAATTGCTAGCATTATATGCTAGAATATCTAGCATTCTACTTTTTTATCATAAAAGATCAATGTATCTTGGCACTTATTGTCTTCTGATTTACCCGTATAAGGATCAGAAGTAACTCCATCAAGATCAAATGTTCTACCATTGTAGAAGCTGAAGATGAAACATATCAGATCTCATAAAAGATATTTTACTATATACATTTGGCTCAATTACTTAAGCCTACCATTATTCCAATTTGTTAAAACAGATGATAGAAGACTAGAAGAATAATTGTTCATGGTTGCTGTCAAATTTCTTTCTTTACGGTCACATCACTGTGTGTTTTTCCAGCCTGACAGTGGAAGGGATTCAGTGATTTGTTCAGACTTTGCAAGTCTTACTAGAATTTTGCGTTTCTCTTACAAAGAGAATATAATGAATATAATTTCCAGTTCTGCTGGATTCCTTGTGAACAGGGCAATAAGTCACAATCCTGTACCTGGCTTGCACATCCTAAAATTTCCAAGACAATGAAATAGATAGCTTTCTAAGAGAGAGGAGTGAATCAAATTCTTAAACTACCAGAAACATGGAAAACCAATGTGTAATTTTGGTGCCTGCTGTCATTTATATTGTGTTTCACAGATGTTAAGTACTTAGTATTTTGTCTCAACATCACAGAAAACTAAAGGAGAAAAGTTAATGACTTGGTAATAAAGGACAGAGCAACAGAGATATGGCTTGAGTGTATAAATTTACTTTGTGTAATCTAATAAGTCATATTGTTCGTGTGTTATTTAGGTGCCAGTAGACTTTCTCAGAAAGGCACAGAGCTCAGTTGCACCGGTCTGTAACACTAGGCTTCAGCAACATTGTGTCCAAAATCCATGAACCAATCTGGAGAATCTCAAAAAAAAAAAATAAATCAATGTTTGTAGATGTTTTCTTACAACCTGAGGAACAGATCAAGGCAAGTGTGGAGGAAAGAGCATGAGGAGGGAAGTGCAACTAATGTCTGATCTTTATATAAGAGAGATTTTGAACAGTGGTGTTGATCTTTATGTTCAGCTTTTCTTCACATGAAAGATGAGTTAAGATGAGACTTCTCTTGACATTTCTAGGTCCTCAAAATTAATCACGTATCAGAAACAAACAGGAAAATAAAAGAAAAAAAATTATAAAATATAGATGAGAATGCCAAACCGATAATTAATGTAGCCCTTACATTTCAGTTCATAATACAATCATGTTTAGGCTTAGTATTTAAACTACTGCATACTTAAATCCTAACTAGCATATATATGCATAATCAACACATAGAACTTGCATTTGCATAGAGAAATAGTTAAAGACATTGCTCACAATGTAGTGAGATTCTTAGGTTGACAAGGCTTATTTTTAACAAATATAGGAGCAATGTGTAAAGAGATGATATCAACTATCTAAAGCTTAACTCCCACTCTCAAAATATTCAAAGAAAGTATGTTTCAAGATGCACTAACATTAATTTTTTTTTTCTATTTTTGTAATTGTGATGGGTTTTCTTCCTAGGTTTAGTCCTCGTTGTAGTCCTGCATTGTATCAGATGAACCCATATCCATAGTGAAATTCGTAACAAAAGGAGGAAAACTTAGATTTTCACAAAATACAGTCATTCCTAAAGACTTACCAGGAGTAGAAGAAATTAGTGATGTAATTCTGAAATAATAAATAAAGTACTTAAGAGTTCAAAAAACATCCAAGAAAAAAAAAAAAAGAAACATATCGAAGAGATTATACTACTCTCAGTAGTAAAATATTGATCTTACTATATCAATAATATGCATGGATGAGTGTTGTTATTAGATGAATTAGTTCATTTGTGATGTAACAAAAAGAAATCTTCCAATATTTTTTTTACAGGAAAAATCTAAGCAGAACTTGAAATACATCTTCACCCTGAATATGGCGTCAAGATTCCTTTGATAGCATTTAATAAATTAGGTCTCCAAATAAGATTAGAGCTTCTTTAACCTATTAATTTTCAGTGAAGTAGAAAAAGAATATATATACTGAGCTGCAAAAAAATTCTTCTGGAACTGCAAAATGCAAGCTGTCATGTAAATATTTCTGCCAATAACTTAATAGTAACAAATTATGTTATTTCTCAAGGTCAGAAAAACATTCACTGTAAAATTTGGATACTGATCATATAATATGTTGTTTAACTTCCTCTTGTAAAATAAAATTATTTCTTTTCATCGGTATTACCTATACATTACAGAATTTCATTACTAAAAAAAAAAAGAAATTCTAACTCTACGTTGCATTTTTGTAAGGTTTAATTATTTTTTCTTTAAGGTCAATTACAATAGTGTCTACAGAGGGGGAAAAAAATTAGAAAATCAGCATGAAATGTCAAATGTACTTTTAGAAATCAATTTCTATGCTCAAAACTTAGATATGATTCACATTTTATGTTTTAATCTGTAATTCTTGATTCTAGATGCTGATGTCCTTACTGGATTTGGAGTATATCCTGCATTTAGCATAGAGTCATAGAATCATAGAATCGTTTGGATTGGAAGAAACCTTTAAAGGTCATCTAATCCAACCGTCTCTAAAAGGAGCAGGGACGTCTTCAACTAGATCAGGTAGCTCAAAGCCCCATCCAACCTGGCCTTGAGTGTTTCCAGGGATGGGGGCACCTACCACCTCTCTGGGCAACCTGTGCCAGCCTTCCACCACACTCATCATAAACGTATTCTTTTTCCTTATATCCAATCTGAGTCTACCTCCTTCTAGTTTAAAATTATTACCTCTTGTCCTGTCACAACAGGCCCTGCTAAAGAGTTTCTCCCCATCTTTCCTGTAGGCCCCCTTTAGGTATTGGAAGGCCGCTATAAGGTCTCCCTGGAGCCTTCTTTTCTGCAGGCTGAATAGCTCCAACTTCCTCAGCCTGTCCTCATAGGAGAGGTGCTCCAGCCCTCTGATCATCTTTGTGGCCCTCCTCTGGACCTTCTCCAACAAGTCCATGTCCTTCTTATGTTGGGGGCTCCAGAACTGGACACAGTACTCCAGATGGGTGTCTCATGAGAGTGGAATAGAGGGGCATAATCACCTCTCTTGACCTGTTGGTCACGCTTCTTCTGATGCAGTCTGGAATGCAGTTGGCTTTCTGGCCTGCCAGCTCACATTGCTTATTCATCTCTGAGGTCAATGGAGAAAGACAGGTAAGTGAATGAGACTCGTACTCCTTGACTGGAACAACAAAATTCTCTCTTGTTTGAACTGTTTTGTGTCTGAAATGATGAATGTAGTCACTCTTCTTTTAATTTTTGAATCAGTGACAAATGAAACCTGGGCATGGAAAAATACAGTTAGCCAATGGATGTACAATCCAAAGCTGGAAATATGTTTTGGACAGAATTCTCAAAATAATAGAATGGCTGGAGTTGGAAGTGACCTCTAGAGGTTGACTGGTCCAACAACTTTGCTCAAGCAGGGCCACCTAGAGCTGATTGCTCAGGACCAAATCCAAACAACTTCTAAATACCTCCATAGAATGAGACTCCAGAGGATCCCTAGGCCACCTATCCTCAGTCACCCTCACAATGAAAAAGTGTTTCCTGACGTTCAGCCAGAACTTTCTGTGTTTCAGGTTGTGCCTGTTGCCTCTTGTCCTGTCACTGGTCACCACTTAAAAGATCTTGGCTCTGTCCTCTGTGAACCTTTTCTTCAAGTATTTATATGCAGTGATAATATTCCCCCTGTGCCTTCTCTCAAGGCTGAATACTCCCAACTCTCTCAGCCTTTCCTCACAGGAGAGATACTCCAGGCCCTTCATCATCTTTGTGGCCCTTTGCTGGACTTTTTTCCAGTGTATCCATGTTTGTCTTGTACTGAGGAGCCCAGAACAGGACACAGAAGTCCAGATGTGGCTTCTCCAGGTCTGGGTAGAGGGGGAGGATCATGTACCTTGACCTACTGTCAACAATCCTCCTAATGAAACCCATTAACCTTTGTGGCAAGGGTATATGGTTGGCATACGTCCAGCTTATTTTCCACTGATACTGCCAGATCCTTCCCTGCCAAGCTGCTCTCTCCATCTGGACAGTCTCTAGCATATACTGCTGCTGGAGTTCTTCCTCCTCAGGTACAAGACTTTGCATTTCTCCTTCTTGAATTTCGTGAGAAGCGCATTTCTCCAGCCTGTCGAGGTCACTCTAAATGGCAGTATCAATGAATCCTCTCAGTTTTATATCATCAGCACACTTGCTGAGAGTGAACTCTGCCCCATCATCCAGGTCATAAATGAAGAAGTTAAACAATATTAGACTCAGTATTGACCCCTAGGGTACACCATACAATGCAGTTGCCAGAACATAGGTTCTTGGTTTGAGATTCTAAGATATTCAAGTCAGGCACACAGAAATTACAGTGTGTTGATTTTGTTTAGTTGGAGGGGTGACGATGGCAGCTTCTGCAAGAGGCTGCTAGAAGTTTCCCCTTTGTCCAGTGGACTCGGGTAGGTCTAGGGCAGACCTGTTACTGGCCATGGCCAAGACAATTGGTGACAGAATGTTCATTATCACATCTCTGTGATAATGTATTCAAGAAGGGGAAAAATGAAAAAAAAAAAAAAACCAAGGAAAAATGAAGAAGCAGAAGTGGGGGGCAGAGAGGGTGAGGCATGAGCCTTCTGAGCCTTGCAGCCCTCACCCTCTGGCCACTTGATGGGCGGCTGTCTGGGCCCAACTCTAGCTGGCCCAGCTGCAAGAAGTGAAGAGAGGAAACGTGGAGAGAACCTGAGAGACATCTGTCTCTGTGAAGAATTTCTTGTGAGAGGAACGCCTGCAGACGCCAAGGTCAGGGAAGAAGGAAGAAGAGGAATAATGTTGCTCATGACAAGATTGCTCTGCAGACCATGCTGCAGACCATGCTGCAGACCATGGTGAAGCAAGCTGTCCCCCCTGCAGTCCATAGAGTTCCATGGAGGAACAGAGATCCACCTGTAGCTCGTAGAGGACCCCATGCTGGGGAAAACGGATGCCAGAAGGAGGTTGTGGCCCATGAAGGGCCTGTGCTAGGGCAGTCTTCTCCTGAGGGACTGTACCCTGTGGAAAAATGACCTGTGTTGGAGCAGTTCATGAAGAACTGTAGCCTGTGGGAGGGGCTCCACACTGGAGCAGGGGAAGAATGTCAGGAGTTCTTGCCCCGAGGAGGAAGGACTGGCATAAAGCAACAAGTGATGAACTGAACATAACCCCCATTCCCTATTCCCCCTGTGTGCCACTTGGGGAAGGGGGAAGGAAGTAGAGATAATGGAAATGAAGTTAATCCTGGGAAGAGGAACAAGTGAGGAGAAGCTGATTTTATTCTCTTTCTCATTATCTTGCTTTGATTTTAATAATAATAATAACAAATAGTTTTCCCCAAGTCAAGTCTGTTTTGCCTGTAATGGTAACTTGAATGATCTCTCCCTGTCTTTATCTCAAACCTTGAGCTTTTTTGTTGTATTATTTCTCCCCTATTCCCTCGGAGGGTGAGGGGAGTGAATGAGAGACTGCGTAGCTTGGTTCTGAGCAGGGCTAAACTATGATAGATAGATATGACTGAAGATTTAAAGATACCCTGACTGAAAGTTCAATGAAATTCCACTGATCACTTAAAATGACTCTAGACACTCATGTCTGTGCAACCAAGAACCAGTCTGGATTCAGATCCAGACTGTAGACATGTAAATTCTGGCATTTACATTTAAAAGATAGTATGTGAGAGAGGTTTCTAAATTTCTATTGTATTCAATGAAGATCTGGGTATGGATTCAGTTGATTAAACATAGGCATAGATGCAATTTTGTATGACTTAATGTATTCCATCTGGGACTCAGGTGCTTGACTAGAAGAGTGTATGTTGGGTTTTAATATTATACCATATCTACCATGCTTATGTGAATATCTCAAGCACTTAGAAAGCTGAGATAGCACTTGGTATTTATGTTTAGGCAATTGAATCCCACTTTATATATACACTGTGTATAGTAGGGCCTTAGACACTTGGCTCACCTGTTAAACCTGTATTAGGTTTCACTTGACGTGGCTACAGTCTGGAGCCTAATTGTTCCCTGTGATGTCCATGTTCCTCCTTAAAAATCTTACTCTTCCATATAAGTTTGCATCTTGTGTTTACTTACTAATTTCCCTTTCATAATATATTTTGCATCAGGTTATTACATGGTGAAAGACACAATTAATGTGCTAATGAAGTTGATGTATTAATGAGAATTAGTATGAATTAGTGCATGAAATAGTAAATGCAGTCTTAGGAGGCCTTCAACAAAAGAGAGGATTGCTAAGATAGTGAGTTTATTCTGTATTCCATGCACAGCAATTTAGCAAACCACAGTAGTCTACGTGTTTAGTTGGGAAAAATGCTTATAAAATGCTGAAAAAATATTATATCTATAAATTGGCTGAAATATTAAAAATGTAGTTTAGTTTTTTTTCTTTCTACCCAGGTATAAATTCATGAAACTGTGCACTCAAGTGACTTCTTTACAAAATACTGTGCATGCAAACATTGGAGGTTGACTTTTAACCCCCTTTGAAATTCTAGTTGACTGAATTTTCACATTCTGAGTTGTCTTGCTTTTGCTGTTTAATAAAACATATGGACACATTGTTCCACAAGATAAATTCTGGTTTACAACTGAATCCCCAGGAAATATTTTTTTAAAAGTGTCTGAGAGAGAGTAAAATGAGACAGTAGCTGGATGAGTGTTGGGGTTCACCACTTGTCTCTTTGTACTTGAGGATCTTTTATACTCTCGACACAGCAGGAGTACAAATGTTTTTGTTCCCTTCACAGGGACTTTTATTTTCTGTCTCCTTTTACTGTCTATATATTACAACACTAGACTGCTAAGGAAAAGTAAAAAAAAATCTAGAAATATCCCAGTAGGAAAGATCAGTGAGTACTACTCTCAATCAGTAAGGGTATCTTAAACTACATGGTTTGCTCATGGCAACTAACTATTCTCCAAGAGTTCTGCTTGACTGTATGCGGGAACTACATCTCTGAGGTAGCAATTTTAGAGTCATACTGGTGGAGAGAGAGAGTGATTTTACCTCTCAAAAGCAATGGAGAGTAGATCAGAGTAAAGTGATGATGATTTTTGTTCATGAATACTTAGAACTGAAAGTTCAAATGGAAAGTTAAAAGAGATTACACATGGAGTGCAATATATGAAGTTCTGAAGGTGAAAATGCCTAAGTGCCTATACAGCAAAACAGTAAAGTTTTATTGAAATATTTTGAATAAAAGAGAAAAAAAATAACATTAGGCCTTTGCCTTTTGGGTATCATATATTAATGAAGATGAAAATAAATCTAATTATGATGTTTCTTTACATCTTGGTATTACAACAAAAAAAATCTGAATTTTTCAAATTTGAATATTAGACATTTAAGCTGCAGCTGTCTGTCCTTTCTATAAGCATCTAGGTCTACTTAAAGTATTTAAAGATTTGTTTCTAATTTTTCTCTCTGGTAACTGAAGAAGTTGTGAGAACAGATGAGAAGGAGCCAAACAAGATGCTACCATTCAGACATTATACTTAAGATAGCTGGGTTTTAAAGATGAGATGTGAATGAAGACATTTAGATTCATTTATTATATTAACACTAATAATCAGCACAGGCCAGGGAACACACTCTTGTCCTAAGGTCAGGTGGCATGGCACAGATTCTTCAAACACCTGAACTGTATTAACCCTCAGAAAAGTGCAAGAAAAAGTATCCTCTGGCCCATGTTATCTCTTGAAACATGTGTGGACATATCTAAGTGAGAATCACTTGCCACAATCTAGAGCTATGCCATAGAGCTTGTTAACAGTACAGATAAGCATGACACAAGCCAGAAAATTAATCTAAGCACCTGAGAAAAAAAAAAAAAACAACAACTTTAATTTATTTTGGTTTTTTATAAGTAACAAGAATGGCAAAAAAAAAAAAAAAAGGAATACTAGAAAAATCAGATCTAGTAGAGCTGATGCAGAGTGAGAGGTAGGAACAAAAAAGATTTCTTCCTGAGCACTTCAAGAAGGGGGAAAGATGGCCCCCATCAATCTACTGGCCAAATATTGAAGCTGAATGATCAATGGAGTGACACTGTCTATTACAGTAAGAAGGAAAGGCCTGTCTTTCAGCTGTATGAAAGACCCTATCACCTACAAGCAGAAAAAAAAAAAAAACAACCCATGCAATCTAAGATTCATTCACCTACCTTATAGAACCATTTACCTTATTCCAAAGCTACCTTACAGAATCATAGAATAATAGACTAGTTAGGGTCATCTAGTCCAACACCCCTTACAAGAGCAGGGATATCTTCAATGAGATCATTTTGTTCAGATGTCCATCCAACCTGGCCTTGAATGTTTCCAGGGATGGGACATCCACCACCTCTCTGAGCAAATTGTTCCAGTGTTCTACCACCCTCATTGTAAAAAATTTCTTCCTTATACTTAGTCTAAATCTACTTTCTTCTATTTTTAAAATCATTATCCCTTGTCCTATCACAACAGGCCCTGCTGAACAGTCTCTCTCCATCTTTCTTATAAGCCTCTTTTAAGTATTGAAAGGCTGCAAAAAGGTCTCCCTACAGCCTTATCTTCTCCAGGCTGAGCAACCCCAACTCTCTCAGCCTGTCCTCATAGGAAAGGTTTTCCAGCCCTCTGATCATCTTCATGGCCCTCATCTGGATTAGCTTCAACAGGCCCACGTCCTTATGTTGGTGGCTCCAGAACTGGATGCGGTACTCCAGGTGAGGTCTCGTGAGAGCGGAGTAGAGGGGCAGAATCACCTCCCTCAATCTGCTGGCCGTGCTTATTTTGATGCAGCCCAAGATGTGGTTGAATTTCTGGGATTCAAGTGCACATTACCAACTCATGTTGAGCTTCTCATCCACCACTACCTCCTAGTCCTTCTCTTCAGGGCTGCTATCAATCCATTCTCCGCCCAGCCTGTATTTGTGCTTGGGATTGCCCTGACCCATGTGCAGGACCTTGTACTAGCCTTCTTGAACTTCAGGGGGTTTGCACGGGCCCATCTTTCCAGCCTGTCAAGGTCCTTCTGGATGGCATCTCTTCCTTCCAGTGTGTCAACTGCACCACACAGCTTGGTGTCATTTGTAAAATTGCTGAGGGTGCACTTGATAACTTTCATCTTGATGTTTAGGATATATGACATTCAGGGTACTGCCTGCACTTAATTTGCAAAATCTGACTCTCTCAAGCCATTAGTGCATTGGTAAATGAATTGGACTCTAGTACCATTACACTATCTTACTGAACATTTACTTCTTCCTCATTTCCAAGACTCCCCAGAGACTCTTTTTCCTTCAGAACCTGCAATGCGCATTTGAACCAAGACAATAGCATGTGTTGTGAGGACACAATTGCTTGCCCTGGGAGCATCATACATCCTTGTCAAAGAAAACCTCTTGTGCTGGTAGGGAAAATAATGCATGTGTTCCTCCACACATCAATGGCAGGCCACAGCGAAGAGTAGCAGTACTCTCTATTCATTGCTCGAAGGAAAAAAAAATCAGTTGTTCAGCTTTTTAGACATTTGTGATGGTACATTCCCCAGAGATTTAAAGGAGGGAAATGGGTGGAAGAACATGTGAGTTCAGATGATATTATCTTTTATACTACTATTGACTACCAATATTTTTTCTGTTACCTCATGACCACTAATCTAAACATTACCCAATTAATGTGTGCATTTTTTCCCTCTTTTTAAACTTCATGTGGTTCTTCCAAGGATCTTTTGCTTGCCTCTACCTCTAAAGTTGAGAGACAAGTACTAGATTTTCCTATGGGTCTTTTATAAGTAGCAAAAAAAAATAATCACTGGTTAAATTTGTAATAATGCAACTTCATACTGAAACGTAGTAAATTTAAAATAATTGATACATATCTTTAGGGGTTTTTTTATGTCTTTAATCTTGTGATATTTGCCAAAAAACATAATCATACAGTGTCTTTAGTTGTTATTTGTTACTTTGCTCTGATTCTCTCTCAGACATAGGAAGAATCCTTTAACACCTGTAATCACAGAATCACAAAATGGCTGAGGTTGAAAGGGACTTCCATGGGTCATCCTGTCCAATCATCCTGCTCAAGCACCTAAAGCTGGTTGCCCAGGACCATGTCAAAACACCTTTTGAATGTCTCCAAGGACTCTCCCTGGGCAACCTATATTCAGTCTGCTCCACAGAAAAAAAAAAAAAAAAAAAAAAAAAAAGGGTTTCCTGATGATCAGATAGAACCTTCTGTGTTTCAGCTTGTGCCTATTGCCTCTTGCCTAGTCACTAATCCTTGTATTTCTTGTGCTGTCCTAATCTATGTAAGGATATGCTTTTTCACTACTCACCCATTATTTTCATGCAGGCACAACAAAAGATTTTTTATTTCATTTCTTTCAATCACTTTGCCATCCTATCTTCCTTTCATCCTACTTGATAGTGGAAGTAAAGCCTTTGCACAAATGCACAAGTGCAATTGCCAGAATATGACATAATATAAAGCTCAAACAAGGAGGAAGGTCTTACATTATACTTTGAGAGTCTTCAGGAGAGACCATCATAGTTCTGATCATATTCAGCTTTATTAAAAGCAAGATACTGTCACTTTCAGTGATTATCTACGTGGTGCACAGATCTATCTGATAAATACTCAGAAATTCCAGTCAAGTTATATAGTGAACACACCTGAAGCTGTTCTCTGAATGGACAGTCTCAGGCCCTTTGGACTTGCATAGAACAATTGCATATTATCTCAAATCAGTCCTGAATTCACTTTGGAGCTAAAATCCCTGGCAAATATGCCTCAGAGCAGGTGCTAAAATATCAGTATTTTCTGTAAATTTCACTGTATCCTAGTTTTTAAGATTTTTATTATTGTGCAGGTTACTAGCAATACTGCAACTGTGAGTCGTGGAAGGCAGTTACCATCTCAGATACAGAAATTGTAGTGTGTTACCAGCACTGAAAAGTGAGACATTTGAAATAAATGTGTAACTGTGTATACAGCTGTGCAGTACTACATATATTTTCCTCTCTGAAGTATAGTAGCAGCCTTTGTCTTTTTTTCCCTCCTTTTTTTTGTTATTTCTTATTTTAAAGTTAGTAGCAGATCATGTCTGGTACCATTATAGATGAAGTATTGTCCCAAATTAAAGGGTTAATTAATGACACGAAAAAGTATACTTTTTAGAAAGAAGCAAGGGAAAGGCTTAATGAAGGTTTTGTTGTTGGTTTGGTTTTTTTTCTAATTTAGATCGATCTCAACTGATTATTTGTGAAAGTAAGCATTCTGAAATCAGAAGAAGGAATTATGACAACAATGCTGAATAGTAACATATATTCTGTTAAATGGAAAGTAGCAAGTTTTGTCAGTGCTATAATGACATTTTTTGGTGATTTACTTGTCTACTGGAGAGAAGGATTGCAAAAATCTCTTGATATATACTGTCATTTGACTTCCTCGTATTAATTCCATTTTTAACTACGACAGGACTCTTAGAACAGCCAGATTTGAGCTGAAAACTTTAATTTCAAGCTTTACATGTGGTAAACAATAAGAAAAATTTCTTTTATAATCAAAAATTGTCTTACTTCTACTCTGAGTTCTCAGTTTATGCATCTTTAATGACTTACACTTACAGTTGTATCTGTTAAACTGAAGAGGTCCATGTAACGAAAATTTCTATTTCTTACCTAGCTAACTGTAGACTGTGAACTAATCAGCCTGTAAATTTTTCTCCAATGATCTAAATAGATTAAGCGTCCTCAGTCTCTAAATACAACACATTTCATACTGATCTTTTCTTCTGGACTGCTGAGACAGGTCTTCTTTCAACTTCCTCTTAAAAAATAAAATAAAATAAAGTAAAATAAAATTTCCAGAATTGTTCAGAAATTATTCCTCAAGGATCAGAAAGAGAAGGAATGACAATAATATGTTCCTTATAATATATTCCTTATGACAATAATATATTCCTTCTGCCCTTAGTTCCTGTTTCAGTCACAGCTCACAATAGGAGAATGAGCTCAGACAATTAAATGCTGGGATCTCTAGAGCTTTTTCATAGTTATTTTTTATTCTTACATGAATGATATTATGTTAGTTGCATCTAAATGTATGGTATCCATTCTCATTAATTTACAAGAGTTAAAAGATTAAATGAATGCTAAAATGTAGACACATGCAGGAAAAAAAAAAAAGTGAATATAATTAGGATTTTGTTGCTTTTTAAATTTTTTTTTTACTGGTATCACCCTAGGCAAAATTAAAAGGATACACTAGTCTCGATAAGAATTAAGCAAATTAGTTATAGGAAAGTCTTTATCCATGATCCTTTCAATTTCTGTGTTTCTTTACTATCCTTCAAAGTGAAGCCATAACAATGACTTAGAAACCACTTCTCTTAAGTGATTCTTAATCACTTCACAACCACTTTTGCCTAGGTCTATTGACATATGTAGAAGACAATAACTAATATAAAAAGATAATTTAAAAAAATATAATTATCCTTTCTTTTCTAATTAATTAAAAGTCAGGTGAAATACATATGTACAGCAAAATTTACATAAAGAAAATTTGTGCTCAAGACTATTTCAGAGTAGAAGCTCCTATGCATCCCAATAATTTTATTTCATAGATTACTGGAGGATAATCTATTCTAAGCTAGGTGGTGGATTGATGGAGATGATTAAGTCAGAAATCTATTATATTTCATATGTATTATTCCTTTCCCGAATGTTATATAACATATTTTCAAGCAGACTAGCTCAATAAGTACAGACTTTCCTTAAATCACAGAATCAGAGAATCATAGAATATATAGGGTTGGAAGGGACCTTTAAAGGTCACCAAGTCAAACACCCCTAAAAGAAGCAGGGATATCTCCAACTAGATCAGGTTGATCAAAGCCCCGTCCAACCTGGCCTTGAGTGTTTCCAGGGATGGGGGATCTACCACCTCTCTGGGGAATCTGTGAAAGTGTTGCACTAACTTCATTTTAAAAAAATGTTTCATAATATCTAATCTAAATCTACCTCCTTCTAGCTTAAAATTATTACCTCTTGTCCTGTCACAACAGGCCCTGCTGTAGGCCCCCTTTAGGTATGGGATGGCCACTATAAGGTCTCCCTGGAGCCTTCTCTTCTCCAGGCTGAATAGCTCCAACTCTTTCAGTCTGTCCTCACAGGAGAGGTGCTCCAGCCCTTTTATCATCTTTGTGGCCCTCCTCTGGACCTTCTCCAGCTGGTCCATGTCCTTCTTATGTTGGGGGCTCCAGAACTGTATGCAGTACTCCAGGTGGGGCCTCACGAGAGTGGATTAGAGGGGCACAATCACCTCATTTGACCTGTTGGTCACGCTCCTCTTGATGCAGCCTGGAATGCAGTTGGCTTTCTGGGCTGCAAGCACGCATTGTCTGCTCATGTTGAGCTTCTCATCCACTAGCACACTCAAGTTCTTCTCCTCAGGGATGGTCTCAATCCATTCTCTGCCCAGCCTGTATTTGTGCTTGAGATTGCTCAGACCTACGTGCAGGACTTTGCACTTGGCCTGGTTGAACTTCATGAGGTTTGCATGGGCAAACCAGTCCGTCAAGGTCCCTCTGGATGGCATCCCTTCCCTCAAGCATGTCGACTGCACCATACAGGTTGGTGCACGATGCAACTTGCTGAGGGTGCATTCAATCCCACTGTCCATGTCACCGACAAAGATGTTTAACAGGGCCAGGCCCAATACCGTAAATGTATAATTTAAGTGAAAATTATTCTAACTATTTACATGTGGAAACTCACTGAATATCATTAGTGTTTTTGTCATAAAACACTAAATGTTAAGAAAGTATGCATGTCTCATAAGTATATGCATTTCCATTATCTTTTGTCTGCTACAGCTAATGGATTTTGCTGCTCTTCTCTTAATTCTACCAAAATAGGCTTCTATGATATTTGGTCCAACATGTTGTTGCTACCTGTGACAACAGGAGGATACTTTTTCTGTTACTGAAAATCAGTGTGAATTTTGAGGGCTAATTTCAACGGTGTCTACTCAGAAGCAGAATTTCTAGCTGGAACTTCTAACGTATGCATTTATTATTCAGTCAAAACCAACAGACATCGAGGGAAACATAAGCTTCTGTAAGGCAAAGAAGAAATGAAGAAATGTTCTAATGAAATTTCAAAGACCACATCCATAAGAAGTTGATATTAACTAAATTTAAATAATTCTTAAAATTGCTGATTTTGGAGAGAGAGGTTTGGTAATTGCAAGTTGATAATGCATTCTGATATTTCTACAATAAATGGAATTCTGATAAAAGAGCAGCTGTGAGGCAAGATTATAGATTTATCATTCCTTTGTGTGTATTCAACTGTGCACAGTTCTTATGATATATATTCCTGCAATAACTTTTATTTCCTGTGCAAATACGAGAACAAATCTGTGAGTCTCTGGCATCCCTAGTGAGCATCTTTGCTCTAAAGGAACACTAATGAGCTATCTACTGAATCAGTAAATCTGATTGTTCATGTAAAATGGATTGTTCATGCAAATTGATTAGGATAAGGAAGTTACTTCTATTTCTGCTCTATGAATGACAGTAGACATAAAAGGATAATACTAAATACTCCATCCGAGAAACAAGGATATAAACTTATTGTCATGAGATTGAGAACAATGATAAATATAAATATATCACCTTTCTGAATGTTAAGATATCTGACATTTTAAATTATTTTAATTTTTTTTTTTTAAGAAATATATTAGGTTTATCAGTATAATTTGCTATCCATATGCAAACTGGTATTGACAATTTAATCAGCCAGGTTAATATATGCTTAATATCTACTGTTGACGCTAATTTCTATAATTAAATAATCAAAATTAGTTACCTTTTTGGAAGATTTGTAGGCTACATTTTTTTAAACGAAACATGTTCCAAAGACCAGTACATAACAAGTAATGTGCAATTTACATAAGTTGTTCACATTTTGAGGATCACAGTAGAATCATAGAATCATAATATCACAGAATAGAGTTGGAAGGGACCTTTCAAGGTCAGCTCGTCCAACCCTCCCTGCAAGGAGCAGGGACATCTTCAACTAGATGAGGTTGCTCAGTAACTATATGTTTACTCCTTAGATAACAAAGTGGAGGGAGTTCAAAGTGAGCTAATACAATGATCAGCACTCTGACGTAACAGGAAAAAATAGAAGAACAAAAAGCGGAGAATTCTTGTGATAAGATGGCTTTCTGAAAAGTAAAGATACACACCATTGACTCCATAGAAATCAATGGAAACAGAAAGTACTGAATATCTTGTGACATAAAGCTAGTCTCTATCAGAGTCTACTTTTCTACATCATACTTTATTTATGATAAAGCTGTGATAATCTAAATATTTCAGTGGTAAGTGCTAGTGGTTTTATATATATATATATTTCTGAAAGTTAGATGCAAAATTACATAAAATTCCTTTAGTATTATTTTAAACAAGAAAAGTAATGGTTTAGGATCATAGAGAATTTTTTTTTTGACATTGCTTAGAATAGTCTTCATCCATGGTATAAACAGTTACTGTTCTGCCAGCAAAGACAACAGACACAGGAAAGGAAAATGTGAACGGTACAGTTGTTCCAATCAACTTAATTTATGAACATCAGAAGACTCTCAAAAAAAAGTAACATCCTTTTTAGACATAGTCATACTTTCCACCTGTGCTTAACATTGTAATTAAAATTGTGTGCCCTAATTCATTGAAAGGAGTTTTTGCACCCATGTTCAGAAACATCTTTCTCATCAAATTCTCACCATCTTTGTGCTACCCTGCACTCGGAACAGTTCTCGTTCACTGAAAACTGATAGTGAGTTTTGATATCTACTCTGTTGACAAGTGTCAAATAAAGTGTGTAATTAGAGAGTTTTACCAGCATAGTGAGATGGTTTTCAGCATCCAGTGTTCTACACTTAAGAGGCCTAAGAAAAAATAATTTATTCAATCTGTGTTTGGAAGCCCTAGATGTGGCCACAGATAAATTACAAACAAATAAATTCTGTCTTCAGGAGAGGTTCTAGTATGTTTTGAAAACTTCTTGAGGTTTCTTGAAAACTGCTTGTTCTCTATGGGTGGAACATTCTACCTGTTATCATTTGGACTATAGTCAAAGTAGAGTTCTGTTGTACCCACAGAAGTTGAAGCACGTTATTAGCTTATTTTGAACCTAAACATAAGCACACTAATAAGGCATAACTGGATAAGCACTTATAGGCCCAAGGGACCTGTGCTAAAAAAAATAGACCTGGCCCACAGTTTAACATATATGACTATTATGTCATAGAAGATAAGCCATGCAGTTTAAGCATAGGGTAATAGCAAAGACCTTGGAAATATGGACACAGGCTGAAAACAGGCCCTGGAAACATAAACAAATCACTTAGGAACATTTATTGGTCACTGAAGAAGCAGAAACTCAAGAACTAGGAAAAGATTGCTTTTGCCATAAGAAAAGAGGTAGCTAAGTACTGGAAGTGGCAGGCTGTGGCACTTATTGGCCTGCAAAGTAACACCTCCACCACTGCACAGTACTTAGTCCAGCTACAGACCCAAAGGCTACAAGCTGTAGAGATTAAAGTATCTAATAAAAGGAGATCTTGAGTTTGTGTTAGGGGAATAAAGAAGAAAGAAGATGCTGACTTTGGCTCCAGCTTCATTGCACAAATAGTTCTTGGGCCTGGTCGCTTTGACTTCAATCACTAAAAACAATGAAGGGCCAGGGTTGTTGATAGTAATTTTAGGGGATCAGCTCCATGATACTGTACACTCTCAACTACTCTAGGTTAAAAGTCTTAAAGATTCACTGCTTTGAGTAAATAGTGACATGGAATAGGAAACATGACCTGTAAGAAGTAACTGTTAGCATGAATTGTACTAATGAAGGTCTAATAAGGTTTTGGTTTAGAGGCTGAAATTGGCTTGATTTATCAGTCTTGTGAATACATCACAGTGATCTATAACTACCTAAGTGATATATGTTCATCAATTAAATAATTTTCTAATTTATTATCACTTATTGTTAATCAATTCTTGGTCAAAGGGAAGTAATTGATAATTAACCCAGACATACCTAAAGTTCAGAAAGGCTTCGTGTGACATCTGGAAACTCAACACCAATTAGCAAGAGTTAAGAAAGATAATACATCTGAAAGATGTATGCAAGAGTTTATATGGTTTTGATTACATCTATTAGATTTAGTAGGTTTGGGATCGCTAGCTCTAGAAATGACCAGGGGCTAGGTTTACCTCAGAGAACATCTTGGAAACTTTTCTGGCCTTGGAGAGCTGTTTTTTCTAAGCTTTAGGGATTATTTGCTATGCTGGACCTTGTTCTCACCAACAAGGAGGGGCTGCTGTGGAATGTGGAGCTCAAGTGCAGCCTTGGATGCAGTGATCATGAGATGGTGGAACTCAATATCCTTAGGGTAGTGAGGAGGGTGTGAACCAAGCTCTCCACCCTGGATTTCCTAAGAGCAGACTTTGGGCTCTTCAGGCGTCTGCTTCGTAGAGTATCACGGGATAAAGACATGGAGGGAAAAGGGGCACAGGACATCTGATTAATATTCAAGAATTATCTCCTCTAAGATCAGAGGTGATGCATTCCAAGAAAGAGAAAGTCAGACAGAAGCACCAGGACTCCTGCATAGATGAAGAGGGAGCTCCTGGACAAATTAAAAAATAAAAAGAAAGTCTACCGCGGGTGGAAAAAAGGACAGGTAGCCTGAGAGGAATAAAAAGAAATTCTCTAAGGCTAAATCCCTGAGAGAATTAAATCTGTCCAGGGTTGTCAAGGGCAACAAGAAAAGCTTCTATAGGTATGTTGGGGATAAAAGGAAGACCAAGGAGAATGTGGGCCCTCTCTGGAAGGAAATAGGAAACCTTGTTACCTACGACGTAGAAAAGGCTGAGGTACTCAACGACTATTTCACCTCAGTCTTCACGGAGGGCCACACAGCCCAATTTGCAGAAGGTAAAGGAAGGGACTAGGAGAATGAAGAATCACCCATTGTAGGAGTTCAAGACCACCTAAGGAACCTAAAGGTGCACAACTCCATGGGACCTGATCACAGAATCATAGAATGGTTTGGGTTGGAAGGGACCTTCAAAGGTCATCTAGTCCAACCCCCCTGCAAGGAGCAGGGACATCCCCCACTAGATTAGGTTGCTCAGAGCCTCATCCAGCCTGGCCTTGAACGTTTCCAGGGATGGGGCCTCCAACACCTTTCTGGGCAACCTGTTCCAGTGTTCTACAACTCTCATTGTAAAAAATTTCTTCCTAATTTCTAATCTAAATCTACCTCCCTCTATTTTAAAACCATTACGCCTAGTCCTGTCACAACAGGCCCTACTGAACAGTCTCTCCCCATCTTTGTTGTAGGCCCCCTTGAGGTACTGGAAGACTACTATAAGGTCTCCCCGGAGCCTTCTCTTCTCCAGGCTGAACAGCCCCAACTCTCTCAGCCTGTCCTCATAAGAGAGGTGCTCCAGCCCTTTTATCACCTTTGTGGCCCTCCTCTGGACCTTCTCCAACTGGTCCATGTCCTTCTTATGTTGGGGGCTCCAGAACTGGACACAGTACTCCAGGTGGGGTCTCAGCAGAGCAGAGTAGAGGGGCAGAATCACCTCCCTCAACCTGCTGGCCACACTCCTCTTGATGCAGCCCAGGATGCAGTTGGCCTTCTGGACCACAGGGGCACATTGCCGGCTCATGTTGAGCTTCTCATCCACAAGCACTCCCAAGTCCTTCTCCTCAGGGCTGGTTTTGATCCATTCTCACCCAGCCTATATTTTTGCCTGGGATTGCCACAACCGAGGTGCAGGACCTTGCACTTGGCCTGGTTGAACTTCATGAGCTTGGCACGGGCCCACCTCTCCAGCCTGTCAAGGTCCCTCTGGATGGCATCCCTTCCCTCTAGCGTCGACTGCACTACATAGCTTGGTGTTGTCAGCAAACTTGCTGAGGGTGCACTCTATCCCACTGTCCATGCCACTGACAAAGATGTTATACCATGCCGGTCTCAATACCGACCCCTGAGGAGCACCACTCTTCACCACTTTCTATGTGGGTAGATAAGGAAACTACGTTGCTAAGCTTTCAGTAACTGGCAGGTCTTCTGTAAAAGGCTCATGTCAGAACTGTATCAGTAGTTCTAAAGAACTTGGATTTTTAGCTTTCAGTTTACTTGGTTTTTTAGAAGTGCTGCTTAGAGAACCACTAAGTGATTATTTAATAGCACAGTTTTCTTTGCTCCTCCGTCTGCTTGGGATTAACTCTTTGGGGCTTCATTTACATACCTGTGCTGTTTCTATATGAAGATGTCACATGTCTAACTTCAGGGTAGGAAGCAACTAAGGCTTTTAATCAATGAAAATCAAGTATTCAGTTAACTGTGGCACAATCTTTGTGATCAGGTTTGTTTGCTATACTCCTTTCAAATTTACTTTCCCCCCTCTCTGCCCCAAAGCATAGGTATAAAAGAGTGGGAAAGGTGGGGGAATGGTTGAGAAGAGGAAAGGGGAGTTGAGGAGGAGAGAGGAGAGAAGAAACAATATGTTATGGTGACATCAGAATGAACAGACTCTACGCTGTCCATTAGCTTCAGTAGGGTAAAATTCACACTTGACTTCCCAGAATAAGTCCTAACATTAATATTTTCACTTTTCTTGTAATAACTGTGATAGTGAAAGTAGCCTTGGTCTTAATCAATACTGTTGGAAACAACATACTGCTTTATACATGGTGTTTCTACAAAGCAGATATTTATTAATTCATTCTTACATAATCTGAGATTAGTTTGCAAAGTGCTTTTAAAAGAAATTCTAAAGAGAGCACTTGTTGAAAGTTGATTAGCTGTTATTTTGTGGAGTTTTGTGTCTAGTAACAATAAGATTATAGGAAACAGGAGTTTCTGTGAAACTCCTCTCAATCTTTTCTTCATCTTCTGTGGTCTTGCTCAGTCTAATATTTAAATATTTTATATATCTACTATTATTTTCAGAAACAAGCAAAAAATTATATACTGGAGTACCAAAAGTTGTCATAAAAAAAATTACCAGCAGAAGTAAGTTAGATGGTCAGAGTATACAAGCTAGTATCTATGAAAAAATGGAAGAATTATAATATAAGGTGTAACATATTCCTTGTCAGTAGCAACAGGTTGAATAAATCTGCAATTAATGAACTCATCATGCCTCATCCTGTCATTACTAAGAAGTACAAATAAGCCTCTAGACCCATCATGCTGTAAAGGAGATAACTATTCATTCAAAATATCGACATAAATAATGTCTGTAGAGGAGATGATCAGCACAAATGTCAAGTTTGCATGTAATTTCACAAAATAATCAACTCCACAGACAGAAATGAAAAAGATTAAATTAACATCATGCTACTCAACAGGTGTGGTAAACCTTCCAAAACTATATAATATTCAGTAGCATTTACATAAATATTATCATTACCATTCTAAACTCTGACAGATTAAAACTCAAGCTCTTGCTAAGTCACAAGTCTTGAAGGGCAGAATAAATCACAAAAAAAAATTGGGTATGTATATGGAATAACCATCCACATCTGAGTTAATTAACCTTGATTCCCTTCTCAGTTTGCTCAGGCTATGGAAATAGGTACTGTTGTGACATTGTTCCTGTCACATAGTTTAATCATTTGTTTCTGGATGAGACAAACTATACCACAGAACTGCTTAATTCTCTGTTTTTACTGTAAAAAAAAACAACTAGCTGCATTTAGAATTTATCTAGTCTAGCTTCAGCCATTAAAAAAAGTTAAATATCTGGTATAAAATAGTCTTCTGAACTCTATTGCACGAGTCTTCATCCAGAGTTTGATTCCTTTTATCTATTTTATACACTTATTTTTACTTTTTAAACTTTTATACATATATTTTAGGACTGGAAGAATCACTCTGACTATACGTATGTTTCTTAAATCTGCATGAAAACTAAGTGATTAACCTAGAAGAAATCCATAAAAAATTTGGATAGTAATGTTTTTATCTAGCTAGCTACTCTCTGAAAAAGGATGCCACAATCTTCATGATTCTTCCTGCACAGTTAGACCCTTAATCTACAAATTACCTTCATCTGTGACATGACTAATTTTGAACTTCATGTAGGAAAAAGTCACAAGGTTTCAGCTGGTAGCAAGAAAGATTCTCATTTATATTTCAGAGAGTTTCTAGGGCAAACCCAGGACTTTGAACCTCTGCATACTTAGAGGAGACCTAATGTACCTTTTTCTGCCTCCTGAATGTGTGATCTAATTACTAAGCAAGGGAGTAGCTTACTATCTATTATTATTTTTCTTTAATTCGGTGTCGTAGTTCAGCCCCAACAGGGACCAGACTACGCAGTCTCTCTCTCACTCCCCCCACTCTCCGAGAGAATAGGAGGAGATTTAACAAACAAAAGAAAACCAGGAAAAAAAAAAACCAAACACACGGGTTGAGATTGAACAAAAAGTAAATTTAACAGTAATGACAGAAGAAAACAAGAGAGTGATGGAACACAAATACAGTACAATAGCTCACAACAGATCTCCACATCCAGTCTCTTCTAAGTAGCAAGGGGCCTCCCTTCAGCACCCTCCTCACTTATATACTGAGCATGATGTCAGATGGGATGGAATAGCCCTTTGGCTAATTTGGGTAAATTAACCCCAGCTGTTAGCTAATTAGTTAACTATCCCAGCCATAGGGGCTACCAGCTTCAGTTCTCCACCCAGCTCAGGTAAATATTAACTCTATCCTGGCCAGAACCAGGACATTTGGCTAAAGTAAATGCTGTTATTGTATGGTAAACACATCTGACACCATCTACTGAACTTGTCTACTCTAGGAATTTTAGCAATAGGATAGTTCATTTGAGTATTCTGCATTTTATTCACTGCTAAATCTGTGCTCATTTTATTATTATTTTTAATTTTCTGACAAGGCAGAAACAATTTTGATCACTCCAGTAAGTCATTTTCTAGGCACCTGAGGAATTTACAGGTGATAATAATAGCTTCCAAATATCTTTTTTGACTTTTAAAGCAAAAGCAACACCTTTCAGGTTGACAGTGACAGGACCAGAGGTAGGGAAAACAAACTGAAACACAGGAGGTTGCATCTGAACACCAAGATACACTTTTTCACTGTGAGAGTGACTGAGCACTGGCACAGGTTGCCCAGGGAGGTTATGCAGTCTCATTCCGTGGAGATACTTAAAAGTTGTCTGAATGTGCTCCTGAGCAATGGGCTGTAGATGTCCCTTCTTGAGCAAGCTGATTGGGGCAGATGACCTCCAGAAGTGCCTTTCAACCTCAACTATTGTATAATTCCATGGGTTTTTTTTGTCAGTTAAAAACACCAGTGGTACCAATAAGTGACACAAACCACCTATGGCCTTAATGACTTCTTAGAGTCATCTGTTTCCATACAGGAAGCTTAAGACAATGACACTTGAACCTAAGGTATCTACAGGTGGTGGGAGGAATACAGATCCGCTTTAGAGAAGTAGTCACATGAGCTTTATTAGATAGATAAGTAAAGCCTGATATCTTCATCACACCAGAGATCTTCAACAGAACTAGGAGAAAAAAAAAAAAAACACGAGCAATCCAATTATGAGAAGACAATAGACAAATTATTGACACTGAAAGATAGATATAATCAACCAACAGTTCATACGTGTGTGCAGTGCCTTCTTGAAAGTGAATGAACAATCCATAACTGTCAAAGGTACATTTTGGATGAAATTTTGGGTGAAATTTCTTCATAGTTATCTTCAAGCAAAAGTTGTCAGGGGACGTGGGCAGTAAAGTGAAAACTATGACTAAAGAGTAGGAGAATATAAACAAAGGAATAGAACAAAAGACGACTCAAAAATTACTTTGGGAGAAAACTTCCGGATCTGGAACTGATCTGGTTCAGGAGCCAAAATTCTCAAATCTAGAACAGACCTTGTCTAAAAAAAAAATCTCTGTGGCCCATAGACTATATATTACATTGTAGAACCTCTGACTATCGAGAGCGAAAAAGAACAGAAAAGCTGTTTTGTTGACATTTTGTAACTTTATTGTATACACAGCATATATTATTTGCTTTAATGTGGAGAAACACATGAAAAGTCACTGTTCACAAATTTTCCTAATAAAAACTGTCCTATCTTACAAAATAACTCAAGTTCCTATCACCTTACAATCCTGCATATCTGCATTTCCTCATCTTTCCTCATACTGCCACCAAAATCAAGCACATTCAGCTGTCACCAATGGAGAAGAATCTTTGGAATTTTTTTCACTGTGAATAGGTTTGGTAACTTAAGTGTTAACTCTAATGTACCTCAATGTAGTCAAACATAATGGACTAATTGTGGAGGTTTATATTTTCTGTAGACCACAGAGCTTAACTGCGGGGGACAGTTTCATTCCTCCTGCTCTGACCAACATATATTATTGGACTAATTAATTATAAATGTAAACCTACATAAATGAATACTTTATGAGTTTTTCTTCACCATATTAGGAGACTGAACAATAGTTCCTGTTGTACTGATTGTTCTACATTCAGAAAAGGTCTTGGACTTCTAGTTTTGGAATAATCCCTCACAAAGAAGTGTAGCATGGGTTGTTTGTGAATGGGGAAGGTACACACTTTTTTGCTGAAATAATACAATGTAACAATAAAATCATGGATGTAGATAGTACCTCCTTACTGTGCATAACTCATAGCACAAGTAATAAAGATTGAGATTTATAGAAGTATTTATATGATTTTGTTTGAGATAAACTGATGCCATATATGGCAGTAAACCAAAATTTAGATCCTTGAATGCCTGTTCAGCAGTCACATATCTTTTAAGACATTTAGGGTCTCTAGACTTTCCCAGTAAAGCCTCAAGATCCCTTAACAATCTTAACAATATATATATATTCACTTTCGTACTTCTTTCATGTTTTAGTTCAGTGGCTAGGGGCCTCAGTCAAGGATTTCAGTATCCCAGATTCAGTTCTGTCCTGTGAGAGACATATTTCACATGACTGCTCTTTCTATCCTCTGAAAGTGTTGCATCTTGTAGGAAAAAATTAAGGGTATGAGAATACAAGTCTGATTCTGCAGTTTATTTCTCATGGCACTAACCTGCTAAGGTGAGACTACAGCTTTAGTTACGACTCCAGTGAGTATATCACTACTGGTAGTACAGTGCAGAAATGCCCAAAGATTCTCAGGAAAGAAATATAAAAATAATTTTATTTTGTTCTAATTAAAGTTTCAACAAATATCTCCAGAAGAGCTAATGCTGAACAAAAGTAATTGCATGTTGTCAGGAGAATAAGATACATTAATGCTCTTATAAATATGAGAGATTTTATAAGACACTTCTAAAAGCCCAGGAAGGACAAAAGGTCAGCTAGGGAGAAATAAGAACTACCATTGTATGAGGGGTGACTAGTGGCTGGGATTTTAAGCAGTAATTTTAAATATTCACAAAACTGTAGAGACAGAAGAGAGACTTAAACAATGGACTGAAGATCGCAGTGAGAGGTATCATTGGTTTTTAACATAATTTAAAAGATTACTTGATAATGTGCACATATATAAATGTGCTACAGACACAATAATTTCTCTCTACCCTGATCTTCAAATATTTGTAAACCTATCATAACCTTAGTGATCAGTTAGTCAATCAGTAGATATTTATCCTTTTAATCTTTCCTTGTAAATCACCCTTTACAATACTTTAATCTTTTTGTTGCTCGTCTGAAATCTTTCTAGTTTATCAGAATGTTTCCAGGAAGGCTGAACTCAACTGGTACATATTCCAGATCCATACATGAAAGAAAGTACTGAAGCAAAGCTAGTTGGGTAGAAGGGAGGGGGGAATTTCTGTGGATGAGCTGGATTAGACCTGTCAGAGAGTTTTGAAAGGTGATGTGATTGAACTGGGAGACCTATAACTGACCAACTGGATTGTTCAGCCTGGAGAAGAGAAGGCTCAAGTAATACCTTATAGCAGTTTTCCAGTACCTAAGGGGGCCCACAAGAAAACTAGAGAAGGACTTTTGACAAGGACATGTAGTGATAGGACAAGGGGCAATAGTTTTAAAATGAAAGAGGGCAGATTGAGATTAGATACAAGGAAGAAAATCTTCACTGTGAGGGTGGTGAGACACTGGACCAGGTTGCCCAGAGAAGCTGCAAATGCCCCATCCCTTGAACTGTTCAAGGCCAGGCTGGATGGGGCTTTGAGCGACTTGGTCTAGTGGAAGGTGTCCCTGCCCATGGCAGGGCAGTTAGAACTAGATTGTCTTTAAGGTCCCTTCCAGCTCAAACCATTCTATGATTCTATGTGTATACTCTAGTGTATATATTAACTGGAAAGAAGGAGTGTTATTGTCAATGTCTAACTTCCATGAATGAAATTATAGATGTGAGGACAGGAGATTAAACAAGAAGACCTCACTTGAAAGAAAAAATAAGGAAAAAAAGGAAATTGAAGGGGGAAAAAAAATAACTGAATCAAGTTTGTCATATAAGTATTATAATAAAAGACTGCAGAGAAATGAAACAAAATTAGCAATAAGCAGAAAGCTGTTGTCAAACTATAGAAACAAAAAGTAATCTAGCTGTCTAGAAATCTGGGGTACTACCTACCTCCTGTGCCAACTGCATTTGGAAACTCTTCAGGCTTTTTACCATAAATTCTTTCTTATTTTCTTTCTCTCTTTGGAGGGCATCACATTGTGCGTGTTCAAGTATTCTTAGAAAAAAACAAAAATTACAGTCAGTTCCCAAGAACTTTTACATGGATTATCTGGTTTGTAGATGTGTGTTTAAAAGAGGTTATGAACCTCATGCAGCATGGAAAAACAACCAACCAAACCAGAACACAAAAACCTCCCCTCAAAAACAACACTTCCTTCCTACAAACCTTGTGAAGAAATAGATCCAGTTTTGGAATTGAAAAGCAGAAATAAATTAAAGAAGAATGAGGAAACAAGGGAAAGAAAAATAATATTTTATGGAAATTTATTTAGAGAAAAAAAAAAAGTTACAGAAAGTTAAATTAATTTATTTTTCAAGGATAACCTGACAAGAAAACTCCAAAAGTTGTGACTACATAAATTTAGTGACCTGAAAAAAAAAACAGCCAACCAACCACTCCTTGTGGGTTTAGTTTAGGCTCTGTCTTTCGAGGAGAGAAAAGCAATTGAAGTTTATTGACATCACAATAAAATGAGTTCATAGATATAAACTATTTTCTCACTAGATTGTCAATCCAGAGTATAATCTAGTGTTGAAGATTCAAGGAAAAACATAGTGCTAGAAATAATATCTCCACTGTCTTGGGATGTCAAGTCCAAACCAGCAGGTAACTGAAGACATTTCAGATGTTGTTAAACTAGTTTTGTGAATCAGAGGCTTTTGATGTATTCTGGTGGCTCTGTACATAACCTGTCCTGGATACATGAAGGTCGCACCAAATTCTAGCTAAGCTTTTCACAGCGGGATTCCTACACAGTCTTATTCTACTTTATGCACAGAGGTTTGGGAAGTCCATGTTGGATAAACCGTGACATGTACTGAAAACTAACCTGAATATGTTATCATGCCTACACTTAACAAGCCATCAGATTCCAAAACATTGGCCAACACAGTTAAAGAGTTTTGCAAGGGCTTGTAGCCAAAGCAGTGAACCATAATCAGAATGTGTTAATTAGGACATAATTAATATTACTTTATCTTGAGCCCTACTACAAGCGTATTAAAATAATACAATTTGCAGCAGTAAAAAAAGTGTAATGAAACACTGTGGCAGCACAGCTAAATTAAAGGTATAAGCATTTTCCATAAGTACGTGAGAAATTTTCCCGCCAAAGGGGACTAAGACAGATATGTGTAGTTTCATGTAGGAGTCACGGGAAAAAAATATGAACAGAGAAAAAAACTAGGAAAATATGGAAGACTAATTACAAACAAGATAATCACAAATGACCTCAAATACACAGATCATGCTACAGAATGCATTATATATCACTGTTGAAGCTGTGTGTGAAAAAAAAAATACATAAGGATAAAGAAAAAATAACTATAGACATGAAGTGTTAATGAAGGAATTCAGTGAAGTTTTGTGTATGTTTAGAATTAACCTGACTTGTCAGTCTTCTGAATACTTCCATCACAGTTATCTCTAGTTATTTTTTCCTTGTCATCTTCTATGATTTTATTTATTTTTGTTTAAGCTCCCTGCTTGAAATGACTCTGAGAATCTTTAGTAGAATTGCTCGGTGTGGTTAGAACAAGAATTATATTGTCCTTCTCCAAGTGACAATTATCTAGTGCACAGCTGCCTATCAGATGCCTGGAAAAGCTCAAAAAATGTTTTGGTTTTTTTTTTGCCATTGCCAATAGCTCCAATAAGACAGCATTACCTTTTCACTATCTTCTGATGCTCTTCATACAGAAGGAATTCTCAATACCTCCCTTTCAATATCTGTAATGACCATTAGTTTCTCCTGTTGTTGCATTATTAATTTAGCCTTACTTCAGTTAGCCAGCTACTTTTCACTTTTTTCTTTTTTTTTTTTTTTTTCCCTCTGATGTTGAGCTGTTTCTTATGTCATTAAACTAATCTCATTAGTTTAACTTTGGGTTGCCTGTTGCCTGTTTGCTTAATACCTTAGAATCACTTCAAGAAAAAAAAAAAGTCACTTGTCAACAAATATTTGTTTTTGTGGCATGGGTTCTACATTAAACAATTGTCTCAAAAATAAAATATACATATATAACATTAGTAATAAATCTGCCTGTTGTCAAGGCATACAACATGAGATTGGATGGATTTGTCAGTGAATCAACTATGAACTAGTTCCAGTTCATATAAACACATCATTATGTCTCATGTTTTACAGATTTATCCAAGAAGATTAAATTCTTAGTGAAGTTCCTCACAAAGTTTACTTTATAGATGTTGGGCTGGAGCTGGATCATTTTCAACAGGCAAAGTGCATTAATGAAGTCAAGTTAGAGGACTCAGGTTAACTCTCATACTAACTATCAGAAAATCTTTACTGATAATTTTATGACCAATCCAGGTGCCAGCATTTATACTGTGGATCTCAGTAGAAATGTGACAGAAATTTGAGCACTACTATGGCTAGTACAGAAAAGCTGCAATCATTTTCAGAACTAGCCTTAGGTCTTGTATCCTGAGCGGACAAGAGGGATATTCACAAAAGTTGACTAGAGAGGCTTGATGCCTTAAAATTCCCCTACAGTTAGTGGGGGAAAAAAAAAGTCAGTTGTTCCTGAGAGGGACCTAGAACATCTAAAATTAAACTCTTGAATAGCCCTTGAATGAGACTCCGTCTCTCTCTCCCATGATGGAGAAGTCTATGGAGACTAGTTGCAGAAGAGTAAGTCCATTTTGCATACACACAATGTTATTTCCCAAGTAATTTGAAAAGTTTGCCCCAAACTAGGCAAATATCTAGTAAGAATTTGTAATTGTGAATGGAAATATTAGTAAGCTATGGATTTATGAATATTTTTTTTAACATCACCAGCACAGTGGTGCTATCTCAGTTTCCCGAAAATAAATAGAAATCTGCTGTCCCCTGTCATTCTTCCCTCTCCCTTTATTCATGTTCCTTTGGTCATTACATCATTCAAGAAAGTTGTATAGATTTTTCCTAAACAGAACCAGAACCAAGCCCTCAGATGAGGACCTTCTCAGCATCATTTTAATAAAAAAAAAAGCTACGACTAGTGAAACAGATGTAACTTTAATGGTGCACATGTTATGAGTCCATATGAATAAAAGATTAAATTATGATTAGGAATAAATTACCTGGGTACAGGTTAAGTAAAATGTTTCAAACTTGGCATTACAGTTATCAGCGTTTTAGTGTTGCCTGGTAAATTTCATATACAATACACTTTGTAGAGTGAAAAACCTACATATATGTTCCTCTGTCCCAAAGCTCTGGAAAAACCAATCGTTTGAACAAAGAAAGTTTTCTCTTGTGATACCTACTTTCTTGCTATTTGAGAAACAAGTAAGCTAGTGAAAGGAAAAAATATACTGACTTCAAGAAATTTGGATTATATTCTGTATGGTTTCATGAAGAATTAAAGTGTAAATAGCATAAATACATTCTTAATTAGATCTCTCTTCTTAATAAATATCAACAAACTAACATAAGCTCAAGTACCTTTCGAGAGAGAAGGAAATCCCAGGGAAGTCATGGTTTCCTTCATTTGCATCTAACTGTATAATAGTAAATTATATTAAAAATACCTTTAGACTGACATTTGTTCTTTTTATTTATTTCTATTTATTGATGTGAAAACTTTTTCAGATTACTAATGAAGACCAAAATCAGTCTTCAGGACAGGTCATATATGATTTACAACTATGGATATTTCAGCAGCTGACTATATTGTGCTCCTGTACGTATTTTATATTTCCAACATTCTCCTTTATGTTAGAAAGACATATATTTCTCCCTGATATAATCTTCTCTCAAATTTTTACAGTTAGTATAAATGAAAAGTTTTTAATTTGCTCAGGATTAATTGAATAAAATCATGTTTTAGATAGATAAGAAAAAATATTGTATGTAGAAAACAATGGATTCACTTTTAAGATTGCCAAGTGGAAGTGATAGGAACTTTCTCAGCTTTATCACCTATATGGAGAACAAACTGTATTTAAAGTCTTTTCCTATTAAGCTATAACATTTTTTCCAAGAACAAGGTAAAAAGCTAAAAATTACTATAGACTTTGCAATTAAAAAAAAAAAAGAAAAATACAGTCGCAAAAGGCTATTGTACTTAATTGCATTGTTTCTTTGTTCATTGACTGCAGTGCAAACAGTACTTACTGTTATTGTGACGGAAAATATCAACAACATTTTAAGAGTTTTTTTTCCATGGAAGATAGTTATATATGCCATTGATGAATTACAGCAAGCAACAGTATCTGTAATAAATTAATAAACCACTTATAAATAAAACAAAACAAAACCATACATTGAAGAAACTTAACATGTATAGAAATAAATAGAGGCTTTCTGAGAATACAGAACAATTTTTAAGTGTCCTTGTGAAAAGTTCTGACAAGCTATGATTGTACATCTACTCATACTCAAGGTGTACTAGTATGATAGAATCATAGAATCATAGAATGGTATGAGTTAGATGTGACCTTAAAGATTATCTAGTTCTAACTGCCCTGCCATGGGCAGGGACATCTTCCACTAGACCAAGTCACTCAAAGCCCCATCCAACTTGGACTTGAACACTTACAGGGATGGGACATCCACAGCTTCTCTGGGCAACCTGGTCCAGTGCCTCACCACCGTCACAGTGAAGATTTTCTTCCTTGTATCTAATCTCAGTTTGCCCTCTTTCATTTTAAAACCATTAGCCCTTGTCCTATCAGTACAGGCCCTTGTCAAAAGCCTCTCTCTCATTTTCCTGTAGGCCCCTTTTAGGTACTGGAAGGTCTTCCTGGAGCCTTTTCTTCTCCAGGCCGAACAACATTAGTTCCTTCAGCTTGTCCTTATAGGAGGGGTGCTCCGGCACCACTCTGATCATCTTTGTGGTCCTCCTCTGGACTCAATCCAACAGGTCCATGTCCTTCTTATGTTGGGGGCTCCAGAGCTGAATGCAGTACTCCAAGTGAGGGCTCACCAGAGCAGAGCAGAGGGGCACAATTACCTCCTTCTACCTGCTGGCCATGCTTCTTTTGATGCAGTCCAAGATGTCGTTGGCTTTTTGTGCTGCAAGCACACATTACAGACTCATGTTGAGCTTCTTGTCCACTAGTACCTCCAAATCCTTCTCTTCAGGGCTGCTCTCTATCCATTGCCTGCCCAACCTCTTTTTGTGCTTGGGATTGCCCCGGCTCTTTTGCAGGACTTTGCATTTAGCCTGGTTGAATTTCATGAGATTCCCATGGGCCCACCTCTCCAGCCTGTCAATGTCTCTCTGGATGGCATCTCTTCCCTCTAGCATGTCAACTGCACCACACAACTTGATGTCATTGGCAAGCTTGCTCAGAGTGCACTCTATCCCACTGTCCATGTCGCCAACAAAGATTTTGATTCTATAATAGAAAAGAAAGTTCAGTTTTTACAAACTGCTCATATTTCTATAGAGTTGACACGATAACTCTTGATAACTTATGCTGTTAAGTACTCCTCGTATACAAATTAAGTAGAGACTAACACTCCAATTTTTCAGAAATACAAATAAAGGGCTCAAAATTTTCACGGGATCATAATAAATTACCACAATTACTTGGTAGAATTATTAGATAGTATTGTCAGTTGTTCATATTATTTGTGAAGTATTAAGTGGATTATGTAGTAGATCCTAACTCTGTCTCCAGTTGAAAACCAATTATTTTTTTTTAAAAAAAAAAAAAGTCCAAAAAAAGGGAACTATAGAACATGATGATTTTTCTGGAATGCTGTACATGGCATGTTTTCCTACCAATGGCTTTGTTGATAGCATCATCACTGTTCCTGTAAGCACTTAGGCACCCCAACAGCAATATGTCATCATTATAATTCACAAAACAAAAGTATATAAAGACAGATTTTTTAAAAAGTATTTAGGTGTATAGAGGCCAATTACAAAAAAGACAGTGGACATCTTCTTGGTATACTACACTACCGTCCCTGTAGAGATGGTGTCGGAGACATTTGAAAGCTGTCATGCCATCATATCCCATGACAGCATCAGCTGCACAGCTATTTTATGTGTCAGAATTACAGAATCATAGAATCTTTAAGGTTGGAAAAGACCTCAAAGATCATCAAGTCCAACCATCAACCTAACATCACTGTGTCCACAAAACCATGTCCTGAAGTGCCACATCTACATGTTTTTTTAACACCTCCAGAGATGGTGACTCCACCACTTCCCTGGGCAGCCTCTTCCAATGTTTGACCACTCTTTAAGTAAAGAAGAGTTTCCTGATATCCAATCTAAACCTCCCCTGCTGTAACTTGAGGCCATTTCCTCTTGTCCTATCACTTGTTAGTTGGGAAAGAGACCAACATCCACCTCCCTACAGCCTCCTTTCAGGTAGTTGTAGAAAGCAATGCAGTCTTCCCTCAGCCTCCTCTTCTCTAGACTAAACCATACCAGTTCCCTCAGCCTCTCCTCATAAGACTTGTGCTCCAGACCCTTCACCAGCTTCATTGTCCTTCTTTGGACATGATCCAGCAACTCAATATTCTTCTTGTACTGAGTAGCCCCAAAATGAACACAGTACTCAAGGTGCAGCCTCACCAGTGCTGATTACAGGGGCACGATCACTTCCCTACTGAATTAAGTAATACGAGTACTGTTTGTTTATCATATTACATATTATACTACATGTATCGGTGTTCTCCTTCATATTGTTTTCTCCATCTTATCTTTCTCCATCCTGTTTTCTTATACAGTGATTCATGTACCTATGCTGAGAGTTCCAAGGATATCCAAAGTATGGTCGAACGATTTAATGAAGCATATACCTCACTTTACAAATTTTGACATGACTTAGAAGAATAATTTGATGTTTCCATGTTCTGCTCAGGGTGTCATCTGCAGAGAGCTTGTAGGAAATGTTGGACAGTGTGCTCTGACAAAACAGGTGGCCTGCTGAATTTAAGCTCTTCACCAGATGCACTCAGAGGTAGTGTATGCAAAGCTCTTCTTTACATGATTTTCAAATGTTTAATGTACTTCTGCAAGCAATATAATTTATGTCTTATGCTGTATATACACATATAAGGTTTAAACTTGTTATGAGAGTGTGCCAGAGCAATATACTAGTCAACAACTCCATCACAGTCTAAGGGCTCTCCTTCTCACTTACTGAAAATTGCCTCCTGTGCAGACATGAATCTAAGCTCAAAGAGAGGAAAAACACACTGTGATCTGATTTTCTATTACATTGATGAGTTCATTACTGTGAGAAATAGGGTAAGATGTGGTTCTTACCACAGTTAGTATTACTAAGTATGCACTTTGTCTAATTAATTTCTAATGACAAATATATGTTTAATACAAGGAAAAACAGAACAAAACTCAGTACCCTCTATATCCAGTCTCTCAGAAATCTGTTTAGGTGCCACAGTTCACAGACTGAATACAATTTATTGTGAGATTTTTCAGAGATATTTGAGAGTGACTTCCATTGAAATCAACAGTATCTCAAAGGTTAATAACAGTAAACAATGAGGAAAAAAAATATAGTGCTTGTGGTTTTATTTGGATAATTATGAATGTGACAAAATAATGATTGCTTTGCCAGAGTTCATTATAACACCACAGGTTAATTCCTACTTAATTACCATGAGAGTACTACAATTTACTACCTGTAATTTAAATTTTAGATTTATATCATTAAAAAATGATTATTTCATATAAGTTCATTAGGAATGAAATATTAGTTACAGGTATTGACATTTGTAAAGCTGTGAAAATAATTCTAATCCCATTTTTCAAAGTAATAATATTAGAACATTCATGGTCGAATATTACTCTTTCCTCTTCCATATGATTTTTAGTATTCATAATTTCCTTACTATTAAATTTAAAAACAGATTGGAAATTTAATAAGTGTAATAATGTTTCTTAAATAATTCAACATTTATGTAGTAGGAAGACAAATAATATACGCACACTAAAGAACGATAAATCTGAGGTTATTTTTTTCCCCCCTTTTTCCCTCCAGAAATAAAATTATGAGCTAGAAATAAGGAATAGACTTGAATGTCTTCTGATTCAGGTCTACAAAAAATATATCTATTATGTCAATTAAATAATGTTCTATGAAAGTACATCTGCTTTGTGAGGAATAAAATTAAGTGTTAAATTTGGAGTTTTAACAACTTCTTAACATTCCTACTTCCACTCACAAATCATAGGACAAAATAAAACACACCATATATATGGAATCTAGAATTAATTGTTTGTCTAGTTACTGATTTAATAGTCTAATAAACCATATTACCTAAGTAATTCAGAAAAGTCTTGTTAAAATGAGTGAAACAATGTGGGAGGTTTTCCCAGTTTGTGGGTGCTTTTTTTTTCTTTTTTTTTTTCTTTTTTTTTGTTTAGTTGTTGTTTTTTTTTTTTCTCCTTACAATGTGACTCTCAATTATCAATTCATTTTCCCTGGAGTTATGCTCACTCTCTCAGTGTTCCTCTGAGTTACAGGTCACTCACCTGATTGACCATTGCAAGCTTGCTCTACAAGAAGGGGACAGGATTAAACTGAATTGTAACCACTCTGAGTTCTTTGTTGGGCTCATGGTATTAGTTTCTTTCTCCTCAGCCTTAGGCACATCTGGATTTAGTTTTATATTTTCTTACCATGATGTTTGCTTCACCATTTCACAACTGTTCTTCTGGACTAGATCCACGCAGGGATTCCCTTATGGTATATGAAGAGATACTCATCTGATGAATCTCTAAAGTCAAACACACATACATTGCGGGAACATGGGTTGGTAACCAATACTCCTAACCTCCAGTTCCAGAAATCTGTCTCAGCTACTGCAGTATATAGCTGGAAAAGGGACTTGTTATGGGATTCCCTTAGACACTGCAGCAAGAAGCACCTATTTATGAATGGTTACAAGATCTAAAAGCCCATAAGAGCAAGCCAGGGTGTTTTTTCTTTTTCTGGTTCAGTTGCTGCAGTTATCGACAAAAAAGTGAGCCTAGGCCATTTATTTTCATTTTCTTTTTCTTTTTTTTTTCTTTTTTCTTTGAGCTGCAGACAGCACAAAAGAGAATCTTGCATGTTGTTTTCAGATAGTATAATAGTAGAGGAAAATGAACACACTAACTAAAACCAAAATAGTAATAAGAAGTTATAAATAAATAAATGTGCACACACACACACACATACACACACTATATACAGACCACATGTGAGAATGTACTGGAATGTTTGTGGAAGGGATACTTCCAGCCTGCATACATTTAAAACCACCCTGGCAGGCTTTCCTATCACAAATACAGCAATTGCAACAATATGCTGTTCTTCAGTATTATTCTTCATCTTGATTGCTCATATAGCTGTTGAATCAAAGGAAGTTCAGAAAAAAGTTACTCCTTCGCATATGTATAATATTAAACAAATAATTTTATAAAAAATATATTTTAGTAATTGCCCTCCATCTTCTTAAACTAATATATCTCAGAAACCCAGAAAATTATTTTTTATATATATTCATAATTTTTTAAAATATAAAATATTATCCAAAGTACAAAGATTTGATTTCTGTTTAATTTTAAAGTTTGTTTCAAATCTGGGTGGTTTTGTAGAACTTGGGAAGACCTACAAAAACAAATGTATTTTCTAATTCACATATTGAAATATAGTATAAGTTTTATAACATTATCAGTATTGTATTTTGCATCCTGCATTTTGCTAGGGACAATTTAGTCCTTTACAAAGTGTAAAAGTGCCTTTATAACAGTGTTTCAAAGCCAGAGATATACTAACACATATGCAAATATCGTACTCTGAGATTCTGTTATTCATTTTATATATTAAAATTATTCCATTATTCACAGTACTCTGGTCATGATCATATGATCAGAAGTAACCCAGAAGCAACTGTAAGTCAAGAATGTTGAACAGAAGCTGAGATTTCCTCCTACTAGAGGCAGATTCCCAGGCATCCAGACAAAAAAAAAAGAATCTATCCTAATAAATGGAAATCTCGGAACAGATAAACAACAGGCAGAAAATCAAGCAGCAGATATGTTCTAAGATTTAAATAATCCTTGAAGACTTTTTTGTTTATGACCAGTGAATCTTGTATAACAAAAAAAAAAAAGGTGAAACGAACCAAAAGATGTGTGAGCTGCAATTCTGGCATCCTGACACAAGAAAGTCACAAAGGATTGCCTGTGTGCCATTCCTGGACATGTTGACAGTCCAGGTACTGGACCATTGATTTTTCTTTATTATTGGAAAGAAATACTTTTATCACTAGCTGTAATATGAGACAGAGGCTTAGGTCATCCTTGCAAAATATTTTGAGAACAACGTAAGAAAAAAATTATACAATCTGAAAGCATTGGTATATGTAATTAAATTGATAATCAGGTGATACCCTTGTGTTTCTTACTCTTTAGTGCAACTTAACAGTCACTGGATGTCTTTTCCACTTAACTCTTTATGTACTTATGTTATCTTTTCTAGATGCAGAAGGATCTATAAATTTTCTGATCTTCATGTGATCCCTGGTTCAGACTACCAACTCAATTTCTGCCAAAACAGGTGATTTTTTTAACTCTCTATCAGTATACAACTTTGCCTTTCCAGTTTAGCTAAACTTAACAATGTGATTTTTCCTATAAACTTAATTTCTAGTAAAGAGCTAGAATAAGATTATTTTCTGTAAGCACAAATTATCTAACTATTGACTACTAAAAAAAAATATTAAACAATATTGCCATAAGCTGTTATTATTTCTTGTATTAAGAAGCGCTTTCAGGAGAACCGTGACATTGTAATGTTAGGGGAGTTGTTGTTGTTGTTGTTGTTATTGTTATTGGTTTTGTTATTATTACAATAGATTTCCTGAAGAGTGAGTGACCAGAAATACTTTCAGTCATCATTGACTGGAAAGAAAACAACACAGATTTTCTTCAGAAACAGCTATCAACATATTTTTCATTTGCCATTGTACTGTTTTTATACACTTTACTTTGGAATGCTTTTACTTAGCAGAACAGTGGAAATGATAGCTTGTGGATTTTTTTTTTTTAAGAAAAAAGCATGAACAGAAATCAATTTGATATGGTTATTTTGCTTTACTGGCTTTCAGTTCACATTCAGATCCAGATGTTTTCTACTTGTTTCACACTTCAATAAATGCATCAAATTGCTCATGACTATTTCACTGGCATATGTAATATAATTAATAACAAGAGTAAATTTTAAAACAGCAGAACTGGTTGATTAGGATTATGACATAGACTTTTAGCTCATAGAGAGAAAGTGTTTATGAAGTCCTAAAGAGAAGGAGAAGAAAAAGTGTTTATGAAGTCCTAACAGGACTATATAGGAGAACTGTCCTGTAACATCATCGTCTATCATTACAGAATAATAGCACCACTTAGGTTTGAGGGGACCTCTGAAGGTCCAACTCCTGCTTTGGTAGGGCCAACTGTGCAGGTAGATAAGATTATTCCTGACTTTGTGCAGCTGAGTGTTGAATATTTCCAAGGATGGAGATTCTGTAGCCTCTCTAGTCAACTTTTTCCAATGTTTGATGAGCCTCAGTGTTCTCATTTGTTGTTTGTTTGGGTTTTTTTCCTAGTATCTAATCAGATTTTCCTTCATGATTATTTGTCCTTTATTCCTTACTATGTGTCTGTTCACCTCTGAAAGGTGTCTGTTTCTGTTTGGGAGCTGATGTCCCCAGACACAAAGAGAAGAAGCACGATGTATTTCCTGCAGTCAGAGACCTGAACAGATAAAGTCCTTCCTCAGGACCTTGATTTGGGTTGAAGTCTTTAATTTGCAGAGACATGCTGTCCAGCTAGTGTTAGGAAGTATACTCTGCTGCAAGTAATTTCTTTAGTTGTACTGTGGGTATCAGTCCCATGCTGTTTTAGCAGCTCCTCTAGGATCTTTTCCATGCACTTACTGTCAAAACTTCATTTGCTCGTCCTAGTTGCCACATTCATTGTCAGTCCACAGCAATAGCTAAACCGGCACCCTCTCACAGTTTCTGAATAAGAGCCTGGCATTGCCTAATCAATTAGTAGGTGAAGCTGAAGAAGTAGGCACACCTTTATCAGGAAATAGAAGTAGAAACCTGGCTGTGTTTTCAAATAACAAATAACTTTCACAGAATCATAAAATAATCATAGGCCGATTTGGAAGGAACTTTTAAAGATCATCTAGTTTTAATACTCCTGGCATGGGAGGGGATACCTTCTACTAAATTTGATTGTCAAAGTCTAGTCTAACCTTATCTTTAATGTTTCCAGGGATGGAGTATCCACAACTCTCTGGGGAATCTTTTCCAGCATCTCAGCACCCTCATAGTAAATAATTTTTTTCCTTCAACCTAGCAACTAAGCACTTGCTTGTTGGCCCTGTTTGCCATGATCCTCATCAGCAAAACATGGGCTACTTTTAACACTATCTATTTCTTTTGCAGCCATGCACAACTGTAAATAAAACTGGACATAATATTTAGACCCAGTTTTCATAGTGATACTTTTTTTTCTAGATAAACTTAACAGTAAAAATCTTATTAAAATAATGTAATTTGCTGCATTGATTTACTACATACGCTTCTTAATTACCTTTGTTTTGAAATTCTAGTTTTATTGAGTTCAGCAACACCACTCTTGACTTACATTGTTAAGAAAGACAGCATACAGAATGTTCAAAAGTTGATCCTAAGAGCTCACCATTGAAATAATTAGAAATAAGAATATCACAAAGAAAAATTTTAAAATACTATTTCACTTTTTATTATAAGCTCAATTTAGAGTAGTGCATGATCATTTAATAATTCATTTCTGTTTTCAATATAGTCTACATGCTTCCTGATTTTCATTTTTTCTTAAAATTGTGTGACAATGGCTTTATCCAAGTATAGATTTTACACAATAGTTGCAATTTCAAGTACACAAAACCCCACTGTTTTACTAATGTTGTAGATATCCATGCATTAGTACTTTTAATAGAACAAGATTCTAAAATTACAGTGAGTCCTTGAAGTGTTTGTGTGTTTGGTGAAAAATAAATGATTTATCACTTGCAGCACTGCAAGATCTTACAAAAAAAATTATCTTTCCTCAGTTGGCTGAAAATCTGCTAAATTGGGCTTCATTTTCTTAACTCAGCTTTGGCATCATTGTCTTTCTGAAGCTATTGGCATGGATATTCTAAGAAATTGCCTGTGCATTAAGTTTAAATCAGTTGTCATTGTTCAGAAAATAATGAGACTGAGAGCAAATCATGCCATTAGCAACAGCTTTTACATCAATATAATATTTTCTACTCTGTTTACTACCAAATGTACAGCTTATCTAAAGAGGGAGTAAGAGAAGAAATACTGATAAAGAAATCAGCAGTGAACATGTAAAATGTTTAGAATATTACTTTGCTGTACCTTAAGCCATGGCACAAGAATGTGCTGTTTCGGAAGTAGGGTATATCTCATTGTATGTAAAGTATTTTTTAAAGCATAAAGAAAGATAGTGCTTTATACATACATATCTGACTTTTTTTCCCTAGTAAAAAAAAAAATACACTATTTTATAAAACATAGTTGAAGCCCCCACACAATGAAACATATCTGAATTTAAACATAAGGAATGAAAATGGCTTTGTCTCTTTTCCCCGAAAACATCTGTCAGCTCAGTACATGCTTAATACCTCAAAGAAATCTGCCAAAGTTCTAGGGCTACAAAGCCCTTCTTCTGTAGTTAGATATTAATATGAGCTGTCTGTAAGAAATATCTCATTTTGGACTTTTTTTAATCATAAGTTTTCTGCAGAAAATAAACAATTCCATGCCTGAAATGTTATATATCTATGTATTGAAATGAAAAAAAATATATGTAGTATTTATTTATTCCTCTAAATGAAAGATGGAGTCATTATAATTCTTTAATTGTCCAATTTGCATTTTAAGTAAAGACTTAACAATAGAAATTCCCATAGTCTAAAGCACAACTGCTCTTATCTTCCTGCAGTCTATCACTCTACCAGTCATCCCATTATCTCCCTCTACCATTAATGTCTGAATTTAAAAATGCAAAGGTTACTTTTCCTGCTACTCAGATGAAATTTCTCTTTTTAAAACTACTGAGCAGGATATATTTTCACTGATACCTCACCTGATACCTTGGCTCAGGCAGAAACTAGACTAGCACATCTCTACTGCTTAAGAGGGAGTCAAAGGAGGTTATCCTCCAGTCTTTTACATCTAAATTAGATATTTAAAGGTAGTCACAACTGATTTACAAACACAGATAAGCATCTGGTAGTCATTTGAAGCCCCCTATCCTAAGGTATCTGCAAGTCAGACAGATGAGAACATAGGAGAGACCTATGTTCTGACATAACACCAGCTGGAGGTCACACCGTAACAACAATATTGCAAAAGTCATCAGATAAGTATGGGAAAGTCAATCAAGGCAATTTTGTAGCTACAGAGCTAATTAATGTAGTCTGGTCCCGATTGAGGCTGAACTACGACATGTAGTTTCTTTATTTTTTTTAATTTCCTTTCTCAAAATTATGAATAATTCTTGAGCTTACAAACTGTTATGAGTCTGACTCAGTTACAGATTTATCTCTAGTTTAAAGCTTACATCTGGAGGTCTTCACATGAAGTAGGGGTCTTAGCTCTCATTTTAGCCACTGTGAATCTATTAAATACAGTTAAGGATATCTACAGAGCTGTTCAGTTCAGTCTTATTAGGCAGTTAGAAATCAGTTTAGCTAACAGAACACAGTATTTTAGGTTATCTGAAACATTCAGAGAAAGTTGACAGATATGATTGTGGGAGACAGGAGCCTTTCTGAAGTGGCAGCTGGAAGCCAGGTGGGATACTTCAGGATTTCTCAAATTATATTTACTAGGAAATGCATGGGCAACTAAACTAAGACCATAATGTCTTTATTGCTTTTCTTCAGTTGCCTTTTATTTTAGCACATTTAAACTATGTAATTAAAACAAACAAATGGAACCTGTGATAGTGTTACAAGTCCTTCTGAACACTCAGTATGTAATAATATTATTACGCTCTTTTCATACACACAATATTCAGTTTTTCAGAGTTGGTTAATAAATCTGAAGAGAAGAGTAATGTTAGAAAGAGAGAAAAACTAAGAAGAACAGTCAAGGGAGAAAAAAAATACGTATCTGAAATGTAAATTGAGATGGCAAGCTGATAAAGCAGAGAGACAAAGAAAGATTGTTCCAAATGGCAGTAGCTGCAAAGCTTCTAATACCTGTAATGGTAAGTGCAGATGGGAGAATATAAGCAGAGTAGATTGTTAATGAAGAAAAAAAAACAAAAGAGAAAGACAGAAAGCACTCAGAAGCCTTATAGAGATGTTTAAAGATTATAAGTGGCAGATTATAAGTGAGACAAAGTAGAGATAAACTGGATTGAATGCAGGAACACCAATGATGTTTTCATGCAGTCGACTGTGAATACTATTCCTTATATATGTGGAAAAAAAAAAGGGAGATACTAGTTTTCTTCATTTATTTATATTAGAAGTTTGACATATTTGGAAAGTTACAGGAAGAGGAGATGATTACAAAGAATAAAGGAAGTGATGAGTCTGTTATAGTCCAGGGATTTACCTACACCATAAATTAGAAAAGGAAAATATAAATAAGGCTGTACAATTCTTAGACATGCTCATAACTGGCAGTGGTGAATTAGGAGAACTTATATTCTGAACTGTGAATGAAACTTGAATGGAAAACACTTCAACTGTAATTTCCTCTCTGAAATTCACAGCACTCTGTATTTAAGACACATCTATCTCTCTCTTCCCAGATGTGTATGAGACCCAGATTTGAATACACCATCTACCCATCAATTACTCTTCCTGTGAAACAAGGCCTTGGGCTATCTTCTCGTAAGCATGATTACTTGAGTAACTACAATACTTATGTAACTTCAGTTTAGCACAGTCTCCATAAGTGCTTAGAGGAAGTGGCTCTCATGTTTGTCCCTTTCCTACATCCTTTCCAAGATACCCTGTAGTGTACTGGAGTAGATGGACCTTTGGTTGACTCAGGATAGATAGTCATCTATTCTTTGCCACAGTAGCCAAGAAATGTACCATTGTGTAATGTTAAACCACAAACAATCTAGAATGAAATACATGGCACAAGTACGTAACTCTTTTTTTTTTCATGCAGGAAGTCCTAGTAACATAGTCATAATCATAATTCATACATGATCATCTTCTGTTTGTACAATACACAGGTTTCTACATTTATTTTTTGCCCCTACAAGAAGGGCAATACAAACTTAATTGTACGAATAATGCAAAAACATTTAATTGAGAACACTGAATCTCATGGTAGTTAAAGTACTTTCTTGGTAAATGGGAGATGTGGATTTAAGTGGGACATGTAGATGCATTCTCAGGATGTGGAGACACTTCAAACAGAACTGTTCCATGTGTAATGCTGGAGAAATATACAACTGAGATACGAAATGCAGTTACTGTATACTCAAACCATATGTTTCTAAGTGTAGGTGGTGTCTAAAACTTAAAATTATCAAAAAATATAGGTGTTGATCAGTCAACTGAATAATTAAGCAGTGCACTATAGCTGATAGGTTCAATCTGGAGCAGCCCCATTTAGAATTTCAGAAGTCTGAATCTAAAAAAAAAAAAACAACAACAACACAAAAAACCAAAATGACATGTGACTCTGGGGGACAAATTCCACATTTGTTTGTTCAAAATGCTCCTTGTTAGCAACATTGCTTTGCAAATATGGAATTCTGAATGATGCCTAAGAAAGACATGAAAACAGAAGTAATATTGTCTAGGAAATTTACCATAGGAACAATGAGCCATTTGAAGTTCAGTTAGTGTTAAAAGTTAAAAGGAAATAGAATTAGAATAGGACAAATAGATCTAGACCAAAAAAGCACTTTGATCTCTGTCTCAAAACATTATACTCACAAAGAAAGCTTGGCTGTTCCTTTTACTTCTGAAACACTGGTATTGGAAATAACTGCTGTGAAATTACTTAAGATTTTGACAGGTTACAGTTAGTCTAATATACTAGTTATGAAACCGTATTATAATTTGAAAGCACTGCACTTCACGGAAAAGAAATAAGTGCTGGATTTTTTTTTTTTTTTAAGTGTTAGATACAGGACAGATAAAACTATAGATTTTTGCAAGTGACTAAAGCTTTAAAAGCCAGTAAAAATAGAACCATTAAGAAGTCTTGGAATGTGACTTTGTAAAGCAGAAAAATCTAATGGGAGTAACACGCGTAGGAGAAAAAACAGACACAGCAATATTTACATGGCTTAAGAAGTACCGAGTAAATAGCCCTAAGGAAAGAATCTAAAAAAGAAGGAACTAATTCTTGAAATTCTTATCTTGAGACAATACCACACCACATGTAATTGTCTGTCTATGCCTGTGTTTTGGAACCACATTATTCCTCAGATGCTACAACTCCATTATCAAAATGTCAGATTGTTATTTTGTACATTGATAGAATTAACACAAATTTTACTGGGATTCTCATCTTAGGTACTTACATTGAACAGAAGCAGATAATTTTGGTCTGTGAGTTATTTTAATAAATAAAGATGGCAATTTAGGGTTGGATAAATTTGCACTAAGAACTGTCTATTGACTGTACAGGCTGTCTAGGCTTGCTAGCTCAAAGAAGACACCTACATTTTAGGAGAAAAAAAAATACCACACTGTGTATCTACTTACATTCAGAAAGATTATTTTCTTTGTAATGAATATACACATTTTTTGCTTCCTTATTTCTTTATTTGTAGTAATTATTGTGAAGGAAAAGTTACAAAAAATAACTAAAACGCCATGGAAAAAAAAAACTGTGCTAACTATTCAGAATTTTATTTCTTCTATTTTCCAAGTATAAATTTGCAATCCTCTAATATAATCTGAAACTATATAGGAATTTGGAAAAAAAAAAGTGGGTTTTTTGGAATATCATTTAGATATTTGACAACATCGGTATTTTGGTATTGCAACACAGTAACAGCCGGTGAATTCCTCCAGCTTTACAAGTGTAAAATGCTTTGGAGTTGTGCTTTCCACATTTTGCTATATATTTCAGACCCCAAAATATGGATTTCTTAATTTAAAATAATTTCCTACTTTGTCATGTTAAACAGTAAAAAAAATCCTATAATTTCTGATATTTTTTTCCATTTGTTGATTTTCCTCCTGTCTTAAGGTGCCTGATTTTCTTTTAGCAACAGCTACTTTAGAGGGCAATCTTGAAGAACAAGTATAACCACAAATATAACAGATGTCTCACAAAATTAACTTAAATTGTTTCTATATGACCTCTGTCAAGGAAGTAAGACTCAAATTGAAGTCAGTAAGAGCAGCTGCATATTCTGCTGTTGGATAACAGTGACCTGCGTTCCCAAGGGTAGTGCCCATAAATAAAAGAATTGTGGTCCTGCAAACAATAAATGTGATTAATGCCAGAATAATTTAGCAAGCATAGCTTCAGCCGCATAGTGATGTGACATCTTGGGTCAGAAAGAATAGATTCAGTAACAATGATTAAAATATATCCACTATGTAAGCAAATCTCAGCTGGACTCAGGAGAGAACCGTGTAATGCGTTTAATGGTATCATATTTTATCATATTTGTGGTTGGTTTTTTTTTTCCTTGTCACTTCTTACATTCTCTGTCTTGTTTTTTATAAGTATATTTTATAAGTATCTATAAATTTAAGCAGTATATAGATATCTATATACATGTATCGATTTAGGTGTCTATAATCAATAAACTAAATGAAAAAAAGTGTGAGAACAGCCCACTTTCTCTTGAATCTCCTTTTACAGATTTGAATCTAGAAAGGATGAGAGGTGGCAGAGAAGCAGATACTACAGAAATCACCAGATAGTATATTGATAAATACAACTATGGCAAAATGGATCTGGCATGTGCTACTGACCCAAGTATTTACTCAACTTCTTGAGCAGACTTTGCAGCTCTTGAAGAGGTCTTTACTTTTGCTGTTACGAATCTCAAAAAATGTCCATATTAGCTGAGGTGACTGAAGAGTAGAAATGGTCAGACTTTTTGAGACCAGTGTAGTCATGAAAGGAGGTTGTAGGGAGATGGGTGTTGTTCTCTTTTCCCATGTAACAAGTGATAGGATGAGAGGAAATGGCCTCAAGTTGCGCCAGAGAAGGTTTAGATTGGATATTAGGAAACACATCTTTACTGAAAGAGTGATCAAGCATCAGAACAGGCTGCCAAAGGAAGTGGTGGAGTCACCGTCCCTGGAGATGTTCAAAGAACGTGTAGACGTGGTGCTTCAGGACATGGTTTAGTAGGCATGGTGGTGTTAGGTTGATGGTTGGACTTGATGATCTTGGAGGTCTTTTCAAACCTTAAAGATTCTATGATAAGTTGTCTAATTTTTGTTTAACTTTCTATAATTGAGTGCTCTAACATCTCTTGTTAATAATTTTGACATAAATGTATTAAGTAGCTAGCTAGGCTGTGTAGAATGACCTACAAGAAAGATAGGGAGAGGCTGTTCAGTAGGGCCTGTTGTGATAGGACTAGAAGTAATGGTTTTAAAATAGAGGGAAGGAGATTTAGATTGGATATTAGGAAAAAAATTTTTACAATGCAAGTTGTAGAACACTGGAACAGGTTGCCCAGAGAGGTGGTGGATGCCCTGCCCCTGGAAACGCTCAAGGCCAGGTTGGATGAGGCTCTGAGCAACCTGATCTAGTCAGGGATGTCCCTGCTCCTTGCAGGGGGGTTGGACTAGATGACCTTTGAAGGTCCCTTCCAACTCTAACCATTCTATGATTCTATGATTCTGTGTACAAGCCTGGAATAATGATGCTGAGTAAAGAAGCACAGCTGTGGGATAACAGCACAGGTTTCAAATGTCTAGGCATAGGATAATATTGGAAAACCCAGGGCTGTCACCAGTTAAACAGTGCTCAGCGGTAGTAACACAAACTTAAGAACTGGGTGAAAAGTCATTTCAGGGTTTATGAAAAGGGTAAATATAAAGCATCTAATATTTCTATCATGCACCATATATAGTAAAGTAAGATGTAAACCAACATTGTAGACAAATGAAGAAAGAGTAAAGAGTAAAGAAATTTTAAAAAGCCACAGAAATGACCCCAAATAAACTCAGCCTAAGAATAAAGAAAAACCTAAATCAACCAACCAAATTGATCCACAACATTGGCATTGTGCTTCTGTTGGCAAAAAAAAAAAAAAGAAGGTAGAAAACCCTGTCATTAAGACCACAGTCCTCTTGAGGAAGAGCTGAGGACAATGACAACCTGATATTGCATGCCCCCACCTCCCCCACTGTAGCAAAATCTATCAACCTCAGGATCTAGAGAATTGGTGAGAGGGTGAGCATAACACCAGAGCACAGAATTTTCTTGCATAACAATTTTAACTATAGCATTGTTAGTAATATTTGGTTTGTTTGTATTAAAATTAGGTAATTTTGGACTAACAGCCCTAACTTACTATACCTGGTCTAACTATGAACTATTTGCTGCATTTTGGTTGCACATGTTGGGTTTTTTTTTTTTTTTGTTTGTTTGTTTGTTTGGGTTTTTGTTTGTTTGTTTTTCTGGTTTTGGTTTGTTTTGTTTTGGTTTTTTTTTTTTAATTAGACTAACAATAAACCCTTGCTTTCACATATAAGGTGTGTTTCTTGTTTGTTTGTAACATGAGTTCGAGTGTGGCAGAGGTGAGAGATTAGAAAATACATTTGCAAAACATCAGATATAATCAGTAGAAAAAAAATGAAAATATTAAACAGGAAAAAAACCCCCCTATATTATATGGCACCAATGAAAATATGTGATTTACAGCTGTACAGATAAGACCTGTTTCATTTGCTTAACTATCTCAGTATGTTTTGAGGGGAAATGCCAAATTTGTTGCTTTCCATCTGAACTTCAATGATGAATCAAGCCTAGTCCAAACCCTGCAATACATTAATGTAATGCAGATTCTGCATCAACATTAGTTTATTACAGCAGCTGTTTCCTTATAAATGAAAGTATTTGCTTCTTGCACTCGTACAGATAATATTTTCTTCTATTTTTATTTTTCATTCATTCTTAGTACTGGACCTTACTCTGCCTTATTACAAACAAAGTGTAGATAAATCAATTGAAAATCAATGGACTACAGGGGTTTTAAAATGGTGTTTTGTGTGTGTATGAGTCACACTGGGTGTATATGAATATCTACAGTTTCTAATATGCTGCATTCCAATTAAAATTATTTTACTAGACATTCTTTGATTTCTTTGAGAAAATATTTTGAGGTAAGCAAGAAGAAGTTTGGTTTTTTTTTCATACAACTAAATAAAACACTTTGTTCTTGTTCTAAAATATTCTACATATTTGTCTATTCATTAATCTATCTGGCAAACACACAGATTAAATTCCATCCCAGCAGCAAAGTAGCCTAGAGTAACCTACTTTAAAGTACAACTAGACTGTGAGTGGTTACTGTGCAGTGTTTATGCTTAAACAAAAATATTCATTCTAACTGGCAAATGTAAGCAAGATTCACAACCTGGAATGTTTATTCTGAGCAGTCATAAAGTAAGTACAATTGAATAATGTTTTCTACATAAAAACCTACACTTTTCAGCTATGTGTACTCATTTTATCAGTTTATGCTAATTTCTGAATAATTTCAATAATAATTTCAATATCCATTTTTTAAAACATTTTAGTATTTAAGTCTAGACTACTAAAAAAACTTGTTAATTTGTATATTTAAAAAAATTATACATTACATCATTAGACATTTCCTTGCAACACTTTGTAGTATTTGCAGAGTTGAAAAAGTTCATGTTATATAATTTTCCTTTCTATAAAAATGTAGATGTGGTCATGGTTATATCTGTGACACAGCAGATATACCTCTGAAGGAATTGTGGCTCAAGGATAAGTCCACACTGGAGAAGGTACACCTCAAAGCATCTGTGGCAAATCAGTGCTGCAGCAGGTGCACCTTAAAGCATCAATGGCTCTGCATGAGGCCATGCTGGAGCACCTCAAAGAACATGGCCATGGATAAACCCATGACAGAGCAGGTAGACTCCTGGAGAGACTGCAGCCATGGGCAAGGCAATGCTGGAGTAGGTTTACTTCTGAAAGGACTGTTCTGGGTAAGGTCACACTGGACCAGATATATCTCTGAAGGCATTGTAGCCCATGGAGAAGGCCACACTGGAACAGGTGTACCTCAAAGCAGCAGTGGTTACAGATAAATCTATGCCACAGCAAGTATATCCCTGAAGAGACTGTGGCTCATAGATAAGTGCCCACTTGGAGCAGGTACACACCTAAGGGAATGCAGTCTGTAGCTAAGTCCAAACCAGAGCAGGGGCAACTGGAGGAGCTCACAGCAATGTTAAATCCTATGGTCTGGTCCAAAGGGACCAGAGCTGGTTATTGTAATGGAAATACCTTTAAACTGTTGTAATCCATTATTTGAGTTGTGTGTTATAGGAATTACTAAAGCAGGAACAACCTGAATCAATGGAGGACAAGCCTTACCAGAAGTAGTGCAATTGCAACAGTGACCTGATCTGAGTTGGCTTTCATGCCCAATAACTGCATGCAACACACCACCTCTCCTGTCCTGAGTGGTCGCCATAAGAGAAAGAGCCCAAAGTCATGGACTAAATCATAAAATCATAGAATCATAGAATGATTAGGGTTGGAAGGGACCTTCAAAGGTCAACTAGTCCAACCCCCCTGCAAGGAGCAGGGACATTTCCAACTAGATCAGGTTGCTCAGAGCCTCATCCAGCCTGGCCTTGAACATTTCGAGGGATGGGGCATCCACCACCTCTGCGGGCAACCTGTTCCAGTGTTCTACAACTCGCGTCGTAAAAAAATTTTTCCTAATTTCCAATGTAAATCTACCCCCCTCTATTTTAAAACCATTACCCCTCGTCCTATTGCAACAGGGCCTACTAAACAGCCTTTCCCCATCTTTCTTGTAGGCCCCCTTGAGGTACTGGAAGACCGCTATCAGGTCTCCCCAGAGCCTCCTCTTCTCCAGGCTGAAAAGCCCCAACTCTCTCAGCCTGTCCTCATAAGAGAGGTGCTCCAGCCCTTTGATCATCTTTGTGGCCCTCCTCTGGACCTTCTCCAACTGGTCCATGTCCTTCTTGTGCTGGGGGCTCCAGAACTGGACACAGTACTCCGGGTGGGTTCTCACCAGGGCAGAGTAGAGGGGCAGAATCACCTCCCTCGACCTGCTGTCCACGCTCCTCTTGATGCAGCCCAGGATACAGTAGGCCTTCTGGGCCGCAAGGGCGCATTGCCTGCTCATGTTAAGCTTCTCATCCACCAGCACTCCCAAGTCCTCCTCAGGGCTGCTCTCAATCCATTCTCCACTCAATCTGTATTTGTGCCTGGGATTGCCACGACCCAGGTGCAGGACCTTGCACTTGGCCTGGTTGAACTCCAGCCTGACAAGGTCCCTCTGGATGGCATCCCTCCCTTCCAGCGTGTCGACGGCACCACACAACTTGATGTCATCGGCGAACTTGCTGAGGGTGCACTCTATCCCACTGTTCATGTTGCCGACAAAGATGTTGAACAGGGCCGGGCCCAACATGGACCCCTGAGGGACGCCACTCGTGACCGGTCTCCACATGGACATTGAGCCGTTGACCACCACTCTCTGAGTGGGGCCATCCAGCCAACTCCTTATCCACCGAGTGGTCCGTCCATCAAACCCATGTCTCTCTTGTTTAGAGAGTAGGATGTCATGTGGGACAGTGTCAAAAGCTTTGCACAAGTCAGGTAGATGATGTCAGTTGCTCGTCCCTTGTCCACTGATGCCGTCACCCCGTCATAGAAGGCCACCAAATTGGTCAGGCATGATCTGCCCTTGCTGAAGCCATGTTGGCTGTCACCAACCACCTCCTTGCTCTCCATGTGCCTTAGCATGGTTTCCAGGAGAATCTGCTCCATGACCTTGCCAGGCACAGAGGGGAGGCTGACCGGCCTGTAGTTACCCGGGTCTTCCTTATTCCCCTTTTTAAAAATTAGGGTTATGTTCCCTCTCTTCCAGTCATCAGGGACCTCACCAGACTGCCATGACTTCTCAAATACGATAGCCAGTGGTTTGGCAACTTCATCCGCCAGTTCCCTCAGGACCCGCGGATGGATCTCATCAGGTCCTATGGACTTGTGCACCTTTAGGTTCCTCAGATGATCCCGAACCTGCTCTTCGAGTACAATGGGCAGTTCTTCATCCTCGCAGTCCCTGCTTGCACCTTCTACAGCTTGGGTGGTGGGACAAGAGCTCTTGTCGGTGAAGACTGAGGCAAAAAAGTCATTGAGAACCTCAGCCTTCTCCATGTCCTGGGTAACCAGGACACCAGTTCCCTTCCGGAGAGGGCCTACATTTTCCCTGGACTTTCTTTTGTCCCCTACGTACCTATAAAAGCTCTTCTTGTTGCATTTTATGTCCATGGCCAGATTCAGTTCTGCCAGGGCTTTGGCCTTCCTTACCTTATCCCTGGCCACTAGCGCAGCCTCTTTGTAGTCCTCCCAGGCTACCTGTCCCCACTTCCACCCTCTATAGGCTTCCTTCTTTACTTTTAGTTGGTCCAGGAGCTCCTTGCTCATCCACGCCGGCCTCCTGGCCTTTTTGCCCAACTTGTTTTTCATCGGGATGCACTTCTGCTGAGCTTGGAGGAGGTGCTCCTTGAATATGGACCAACTTTCCTGGGCCCCTCCTCCCTCCAGGGCCTCCTCCCATGGCACTTGGCCCATCAGGTCCCTGAAGAGGCCGAAGCCTGCCTTCCTGAAGTCTAGGGCAGAGAGCTTGCCATGTAGTTTCCTTGCTGCCCCGTGGATCTTGAATTCCACCATGTCATGGTTGCTGCAGCCAAGGCTGTCCTTTAGTTTTACATCCCCCACCAGTCCCTCCCTGTTGGTGAGCACAAGGTAGAGCATGGCACCCTTCCTTGTCAGCTCCTCTATCGCCTGCAGGAGGAAGTTGTTGTCCACGCATTCCAGGAACCTCCTGGACTGCCTGTGCCCTGCCGTGTTGTCTCTCCAACAGATGTCAGGGTGGTTCAAGTCCCCCATGAGAACCAGGGCCTGTGACCACGAGGCTGCTCCTATCTGCCTATAGAGCGCTTCGTCTGCTCTGTCCTCCTGTAACAGACCCCCACCGTAACGTCCCCTGTCCGTCCCCATCCTCTAATCTTAACCCATAAGCTCTCTGTCAGCTCCTCCTCCATCCCCAGGCGGAGCTCCACACACTCCAACCGGTTGCTGACGTAGAGATCGACACCCCCTCCTTGTCTCCCCTTCCTGTCTTTTCTAAAAAGCCTATACCCTTCCATGTTGACGCTCCAGTCGTATGTGTCATCCCACCACATCTCCGTGATGCCAACGAGGTAGTAGCCCTGCTCGTGTGCACGCAATGAAGTCAATGGACATTTTGTAGACATTTTTGAACATTTAACTGATATTTTACAAGGGTGGTCCATAGACTAAGAGAATGGTATTTGTATATTACATCAAAGAATGGGAAGGCGAGTGGTGGTTAATGAGGCTATACTGGACAGTGTGTGTGACCTGACCATAACATAAATGGTATGGAAAAAGAGGTAAAGAATATGCTTATTTTGGCTGGGCTAGAGTTGATTTTCCTTGTAGCAGCTAGTAAGGGGCTATGTTTTGAATTTGTGCTGAAAACAGTGTAGATAACGTAGGGATGTTTCCATTATTGCTAAGCCCACTTTCCTGGATATGGTTGTATACCTGCCTGCCAATGGGAAGCAGTGAATTAAATCCTTGTTTTGCTTTCTTGCATGCATGGCTTTTGCTTTGCTTATTAAACAGGTTTTTTTTTTTGTCTCAACTCATGAGTTTTCACACTTTTACCATTGTAATTCTCTCCCTCATTATACCAAGGAGAAGTGAGTGAGTGGTTGTGTGATGCTTAGTTGATATGAGTGATATTGTTTAGAATAGTCCCTGGGCAAACTGTAAATTCCTCTTTCAATCTGCAAGACTAACACCTGCGAAATACAAAATACACCAGCATAAGCTATACCTCATTATACAGAATATATTCATTTCTAAAGTCCATTTTTGTCTTTCCCATTTCTAAATAGATTATTTTTTCTTTGCTTTTTTATCACTTTCCTGTGTTAGTGATAAGTTTATTAATACAAAACAATATAACCTCTTTTGTCTTATTTTAGATGTATTTAGAATATTGTGCTGTGGGTCAGCAAACAGAAAAAAAAAGTAATCTTTCTTCTCTGTGCTCTCTTTCATTTCTGTACTTCAAAAGTATGACTCAAGAACAGTGATTATTTATGTTTTTATACCTTTCATCATGGAAATGAAAATATGCTGTAAACCAGTGTTATAAAGTATATGAAATAACCCTTTTTCTTACAGCAAAAGAGAATAAATCTAACTTGATATTATATTAGTTTGGGGATTTTCTTTTATTGATGTGATATTAAAGACACATTATCATATACATAAGGATTAATTACCTGCATTTTGGGTGTTTTCCACAGTCTCCAACAAGAAAATTTATATATTAATCTATTAAAGGAATAGAAAAATCATAAATTGGTTAAAATAATGTAAGTTATAAAGCATATACATTTATTTTTTGCTACTCATCTTTTTTTTTTAACTAGAGTAAATGAAATCTAATATGTTAATAAAATATAGTATTTCATATTTTTTTTCTTCTTTTATTTTCCTGGATTCATCTATCCTAAATGTGTTCTGGTTTCTCTGCCAGATATATTTAATAAGTGATTTTCTACACACACATTTGTGGTGTTGTTTTTAGATTAAAAAAAAAGATGTATGTTTTTGTGCTGATATTTGTCTGTCCATCGTATGGCTTTGTATATTGAAAATATTATATAAAATAATTGTAAATAATATATATATATATATACACATTCTTCTCTATGTTTACAGTCATTAAAGTGAGGATATGTGCACAGGTGTAAATTGAATGCCTGCTGATTTCAGAAATTAAAGTGCACAGTAAATTATATCTTCAAAGGTATCTGATTTTCATGCATGCCTACCTAAACTGAACAACATCTTTTTCAGAATAAATGTTTGAAAATGTAACATTTCAAAGCAATTTTCAACATTAAGCAACTTCAATCATAATTATAAAATGTAACTGGGTTAGTATTTTAACTGTTGTCTCCCCATTCAGAATGTCTGGGAAGTGGTGGGTTTATTTTTATAATATGTTTTAATGTTTTAACCATATTTGGGGAATGAAGCTGTAAAAAAATGTCAAATGACTATTATTGCAATAATGCTTTTAAAGGTTGTATATTACTGTAATTATTTGTAAGGTGAAAAAAAAAATCACTTACTGAATCCTAAGAAGGATAATAAATGGAATGTAATATTTTGTGAGAATTCTGAAAGCAACTGAGATGAAATTAACTTAGAAAACAGAAGAGCCTAGATAAACAGTTTTCCATCTAATATGAGGAAACTTGGCTTAAAATGGAAAATTATTCTGTAAAAATTACATACATGTAATTTTGTGTTCACTGATAAGGATATAGAAGAGGTTATTTTGTATTTTACAAATCTCAAAATGACCATTCCTTCAAAACAATAATTTGGAAATTTCTACAAGCCTCAGAAAACAATCCATTTCCATCTCGAGAATGAGAACTCTCCAGCTTCCAATGGGCTTTACACTTCCCTTAAAAAGTATGGCCCCATGTACAGTTTCTGTTAGACTTATATAGAATGCTACGAAAAGAAAAAAAAAGCCAACTGTTTTGAGTACAATACCAATGAAAACTCAAATAAATAACATCACCAAGGACAGAAGCTCAGTTATTGTTGTATTGTTGTGAGGCAGATGTCTTGACTTCCTCTCTTTCTTTCATTACATTTTGTTGTCGTCTTGTATTTTCTCAGTGGCTCATCTGACAACAGTGTTGAACACTGGTTAGATTTTTCTTGGCCTAAAATTTTTGTAGACATTACTGGAGCAATAAAAGTTTAACTACTTACTCATCTGAGGGGAGATGACTCAACCAGGGAAGATAATAGGGGAAGATGACCAGAGATAGCATATTCTGTGTTTACTGCCTCTGGGTCCCTGCAAGGCAGCAACAAGGCTACAAGCGGGGCTGCACGTGCGACAACTGCCTATTACCTAAAGATAAGGAGGATAACTACCAGGTGAAGCCCAAGTAATAGTTGAATCTTTGCAACGGAAACCATCAATTATATGCCTTCTGTATCTAGTTTCATTAATAAAACTGGACAGAGCTGCTTTCACTAAAATTCCTTGAATAATGTCTGCTAAATACTAAGAGATTTTGTCCACCTTAACAATCATATCATTTTTCTTAATGACAATTTAACAGTCATTTTTTATTGCAGAGTGTATTTTTTAATTTTTTTTTTTTGGATCAATGTGTTACTTTTTGTTTTGTTTTCGTTTCAGGTTCTGTTTGTGTAGCTAGTGTTATAGACAAAAATGTAACCAGAATACGAATTTTAAATACAATATGCAAATATTTGTGAACTGCATACATCACCTTGCAATCCAGAAATGTATTTTTCATTGGATGTTGGACATATTTTTCTTGACACACACTGACCGGACTGAAGGTTTCAATGATGTCTGATGCAAGTCCTAGGAAAATGACCCTGACAAGTATACAACTTTGTTTTTCTCATGTTAAGAGCTAATTTTGCACTATTTTTTTTAAATCCTCCAGAAGGATCCTACCTAATTCCTACCAGTGGGACACAACACAGGTAAAAGAGTCTTACCTTGTGAATCCTGGTGCTTGATTAGTGTATAAATTTTTTTTTGCAAAGTACTTTGAGTGATTAGGAAGAAATAAATTTTGAATATTGCACAAGCTAGTATGTATTTTACAGGTCTTAGCTTCTCTAGTACTGGTATCTCAAAAAATATGAGCGTATCTTAGTGAGGAACAAGCTAAATACATTCTATATTTTTTAGTCTGTACTTCTCCTAGTGAGACTGAAAGATCTTTTTTTTTTCTGTAACATTCTGCTGACTTTAAGAATTGTGGAGGTTCCTTGGGAAATTATAGTATTTTATGTATCTGGGCAACCAAAACTAGGCAGCAGAGTTCAATTCTGATAATGGATCTGTTCAACAAATAATCACTAATTAATATAATAATAATCAATAAAATGCAAATAAAATGAAACTATTACCAGATTAAAACATATCAACAAAATTTTAATATGATTTACTAATAATTGAAAACAGTTGTGCAGTTACTTTTTTGGCAAATATTACATGACATCCATAAGAACTTTTTAATAACATCCATCACTGATCAGTGTGTGTCCCAATGCATGGTGGGGGGCAGGGGGGAACAGGACACACAGACAAAAAAAAAAAAATCATCACTTTTCTTTGGGCATTGGTTACCTATGGTGGGTATTAAAGATGAAGGTACAAGATAATATGCAGGGAGTAAAGATGGCATAATATAACAGGAAAGTGGTAAAAACAAAAAAAAGAAAGAATAAAAAGTGAAATTTTGGAAAGTTTGTTCCTAAATCCAGAGGATTTGTAATAGGTTCATTACCAAAGACATGGAAATTTATAGTCCTTATATTTTTTTTTTTGCTATTCATATCAATGTAGTCAACCTTACTGAATGAAGAAAATTAAGCTAATTTTTACCTCATTTTTCTATTTTGATCTGAAGTCTGATTATGAATGATTTGTGACTACAAAAAAAACTCCAACAACCAGACCTTTATTTATGCATGTAATATGACCATACCTACACAGCATGAGAGTTGAGGCTTATTCTCAGACTAGCAATTATTCAATATCATTGTATGTCAGATACTTTCAAAACTAATCCATGACAATTGTATGGTTTTCATGTGGAATTCAAGTAAAGAGGTAAAATGTGAAAAATAAAGTATTCACTTCAAACTACTTAGTTATGTGTAATTTAAAGACTAGAAGGACACTTAGTGAAAGTTAGCTCTGTAGTTTTTAAAATAAAAATAGATTTTCCACTTTCATACTTTTGTAATTTAAACAAGCTCAACAACATCCAAGTAGAGAGGAACATGGTGTGCAATACACATCTATTTTATAACACTAATATATGATACTGCATTAGAAAAGAATATTTATTATGATTTCTGCAAAATATTGAATAGCTCATATGTGAGTTCAAACTCTGATATTTTAAGTAAAGCAGTATTCTCCATGCTCCTAGAATTGAATGAATTAATGATTTGGCCAAAAGAAAGGACTCTGTTAGTAAGATGTTTCATTTTCTTGACATAGAGAAGTTGCAGTTTATCATTGGTCAGTACTACTTTCATGATATATATGAAAAAACAAAAACAAAAACAAAACCAAACTAACATTCAAAAAACACAAAAATCAACAACAACAAAAAAACAACCCATCCCTTCAGTTCTTTTTTCTATCTTTTAAAAAATATTGTTTCTGGCAAAACAAGTTAGAAACATACAATAATTAACACTATATTCTGTCCTTTCTGTAATTTTCTTTTGAAGGCATGTAGTCACCTCATCTTTTATTTCTTCTTCTTCTCTATCCTCTTATCAAGAACAAAACAGTGAAGTTGTATTATTTTGTGAAGAAAAGTCTTTAATAAGCAGAAGATTGAAGCACTGATAAGTTAGTTTGAAGTCTGAAGAACACAGACACATAAAACCAGACCTTCTATATATTATTACTATTCAAATTACTATTACTGTTATAATAATTTAGATTTATAGGGCAATAAAAAAGTCATTAAAAAAAAAAAGTCATTTGAAAAAATGGAGTGTTCTAAAACCAATTAAATTCTCAATCATAATGATGAGCACACAATAGTGTTAAGTACTCACATACAACTAACATATTAATCCAAAAGGTCAATAAATCAAATTAAAAAAAAAAATGTCCTTCACACAGAAGTGTAACTTCAAATTTCTCCAAAACAAATAGTTTCTCATTATACTCCGAATGAGTATTTAGCAGACATAATTATTTATTATGATACATAATTAGATACTGTGACATCTGGGCTGTCAGTTAGGTCACCTTTTTGGAGGAATATCTCTTTAATATTTTGTGGTGTTTCACTGGTGTTACCCTGGGAGCCAGCAGTGAAATACTTCAAAAGAATTAAGGGAAGTCTGGTGTCAGAGTTTTTAGTAGGGCTTTTTTCAGTATGACACAGACTAATGGTTTTAAACTAAAAGAGGGTAGATTTAGACTAGATATAAGGAAGAAATTTTTTATGATGAGGGTGATGAAACACTGGAACAGGTTGCTCAGAGAGGTGGTGGATGCCCCATTCCTGGAAACATTAAAGGCCAAGCTGGACAGGGCTCTGGGCAACCTGATCTAGTTGGAGATGTCCCTGCTTCTTCCAGGGAGGTTGAACTAGATGATCTTTAAATGTCCCTTCCAACCCAAAATATCCTATGATTCTATGATCATAACATGAGAAGGAAATAGTATTAAAAAAATTTGGGCTAGATCTCCCCCAAGATTTTTGGTTTAGTTTCTATTTAAAGTCCTTACAATTAAAATTGAGATTTCAAAAACTTGTATTCATATGTCACTAATTCACTACGTAGCTAAATCTTTGCTAGCAGCATCTCCTACAGTTTTTCAGATAAGTCCAAAACTTACTAAACAACAGTATGCAAGGTTAAATCTAAAAGAGCTTTTGATACACTAAACATCATCATATTCATGTTCTTTTGTCTCTTTGCACTTTTTGAATATGAATTCTCCCTACACCATAATGGAAGCATTCAGTAAATTAGCAGAGAATCTCACAAAACCACTAAGCTGAGTTACATTTTGAGCAAGAAATACTGAGTGAAGTGCTGTGCTGAGGTATTCAGAATTTTTTTGGGAAACCTAGCTGCAACCCAATCAAAAAAATTACATACTTAATCTGAAACAGTGAGGCGCAGGTCGCTATTATCTTTCAATTTTTTTTTAATGAAAGAAACTGGCTAAAAAGCCAATGATTTCCTGCTACACAACATCTCACCCACTGAACACACAGAAAGGAAATGTGAGCTTAGTGAAAAATTAAAATTTATTGAAATAAACATTTTAATGTCTTTATAGAATTTCCTAACAATCAAGTTGTTATTAGAAGGTATGCATGGGGATCAAGGAACCTGCACGAAAGCTATTTGCTCAGAGGGGAAAAGAAGTTTGCTTATGTCTTAGATCTCCTGTTGCCAGAAGCCTGGGGAGAGAGGGAAGCTGCTGTCATATCTCAAAATATATTATAAAAACTAACTTATCTTTTCCTGTCTTGAAATAGCAGTATCGAAACAGCACTGTATTCAAAGAAGCAAAATATATTTTTCCCCTTTTTTGATGAATGTGCACCCCAAGAATGAGAAAATCCTCATAGTCTACCAAGACTCAAATTAGTATTGCTTGGGTTTGTTTTTTTTTTTTTTTACAGTTATAACTGGCTGATCAAATAATTCAATCAAAGTATTCTGGGAAAGGAGTTAAACAATTAGCTCTGTACTCATCTCCGTAGCAATATTTTAGCAAATGCAGTTTGCTTTTAATTATCTCATTTGATTTCCTTGTATCGGTATTTGGAGATAAAAATCTTATTTCCCTTCTATTTACGCTTTTACTTCCTTTTCTTCTCCCACGACTTCAGCATCAACAGAGTGAACTAGTATACAAGGAAACCAGACAGGTCTTGGGCAGTAAAAAATTGTCTGACATAGAGAATAACCACAATTTAGAAGATATATTCGTCAATTTCTGTCATCTGATGGTTCTTGTACTAGCAGGAATAAAAGATCCTCAGTTATGGAGATCTATGGGAATTTTACTTTTCAGTAAATCTTGAATAACTATTTCCAGAATAGTCCCCTTCTATACCCCTGCTACTTTATGAAGCACTATGAAACATAGTAGCAGTAATAATATAAATAATAGTAGATTGATAAAGGATTGGAATAGGTGAAATGGAAGATGTGAAAAGCCTAAATGAAAACTGGTAGCCTTTTGTTTCTTTAAACAGAAAAGAGTATATTTGCTCCCATGCCACTTGTTACAGCTAGTCAGCAGCCTGACAAGATTTTACAGTGGATCTTTTGAAAAATTACCAACATAGATTTTCTTTAAAATATTGTGTCTTAACTAGCATCACTTTTGAGGAATGAACAGTTTATCAAATGCAGTTGAATTTGTAGTGAGAGGGCACTAAACATAAGAAAGTAATGAAAAAGCTATTTTATTTTAATGTAAATATGTGTTCCAGAAACCTAAGGAACAGAAAAAAAAAACCCAACAGTTTTATAAACATTGATAATTATGTTTGCTTCCTAATGTAAATATCTGTATATCTGCCTTGTTCAAACATCTTCATGGAATACTGAAAACTTATAAATTTAATCCAATGATTTCACTTATTATTAAGCCAGTTATTGCAGGATACCAAACCTATTTGTTCACCAGTGTTACAACATATCTCTATTCTTTAATTACAGTATTTGCCTATCTTTTTTTTTTTTTAAAATCCAGTTAAATATACAGTAATCACTAATATCTATAAGAGTAATCAATGAAGTATACGTGAAAAAAAAAAAAACAAACCTCTAAATCTTCAAACATTCTAATTGCTCACACTTTGAAGGATGTGTCTTGCATACCAAACCATAAAAATATTGAAATTAAATTGCTGGAAGTTTTGTTACTCATCTGAAAGATAGCAAAATGTGGCAGCATTGTTCTTTCAGACAAACACAGTTTTAAGAAACTTTGCAATCTACTTTAAATTTTGAACTAGTGGACAAACAATAGTAGGTACAGTTTCAGCTGTAATGTCTGCCTGTATCCAAAATCTATCAAAATCACTGTAATACTGCAGCTGATTTTTTACGGATTTAAAAGCTAAACAGATTCTCAATATGGGATGATGGACTAGATCTGATAGAGGGCTAAATAAGAAGAAAATCAAAGCAAGAAGCAGCCAGTTTAGAATCCTAGTGATATAGGCATGAATTCTCCTAAATTTCAAGATTCCATTTAAGCCTGACTGTTCTGGCTTTGTTAGTGAGGGGGGCCTAAGGTGGTAGCTTCTGTAGGAAACTGCTAGAAGTTGCTCCCCTTTGTTCAGTGGACTCAGCCGGGCCTAGGGCAGACCCACTGCTGGCCAAGGCCAAGCCGATTGGTAGCAGAATGCTCCGTGATAACGCCTCTGCGATAACATATTTAAGAAGGGGAAAACAAAAAGAGAGAAGAGAAGATGTGAAGCAGCTGAGCAGGGGCAGAGAGGGGGAGGCATGAGCCTTGTGGGCCTTGCAGGCCTCACCCTCTGGCCTCCCGCTGGGCAGCTGACTGGGCCCAACTCGGCCCTGCCTGGCTGCAAGAAGTGGAGAGGAGATGAGAAGTGAATAAGATGTAAAAAGGATCCTGAGAGGTGTCTGCCAGCCTGTTGTGAGGAACGGCTGCAGACACCAAGGTCAGTTCAGAAGGAGGGAGAGGAGTAATGCGGCTCTTGGCCAAGATTCCCCTGCAGCCTGTGGTGACGACCATGGTGGAGCAGGTTGTCCCCCTGCAGCCCATGGAGGTCCACGGAGGAGCAGAGATCCACTTGGAGCCCGTGAAGGACCCCACATCGGGGGAGGTGGGTGCCTGAAGGCAGCTGTGGCCTGTGGAGGGCCTGCTGGGACAGCCGTTCTGGAGGGACTGCACCCCGTGGAAGAGATGACCCACGCTGGAGCAGTTTCACGAAGGACTGTGGCCCGTGGGTAGGACCCCACAATGGAGCAGGGGAGGAATGTGAGGAGTTCTTCCCCTGACGATGAAGCAGTGGCGTAAAACATGTGATGAACTGACTGCAACCCCCATTCCCTCTTCCCCCCTGTGCTACTCGGAGGAGGAAGGTAGTAGAGATAATGTTAAGCTTGGGAAGAGGGAGGGGTGGAGGGAGGTTATCTTGTTCTCTGTCTCATTATCCTGCTGTTTGTAGTAATAAATGAATAGTTTTCCCCAAGTTGAGTCTGTTTTGCCCATGACTGTAACTTTAAGGATTTTCTTCCTGTCCTTATCTCAAACCTCGAGCTGTTTTTCCTTATGTTATCTCCCCCTATTCTCTCGGAGGGTGGAGGGAGTGAGAGAGAGACTGTGTAGTCTGGTCCCGATCGGGGCTGAACTACGACACTGACCAATATAATTAACTGAATTCTGCATAAAGTAAGCAGAAAAAAAATTGAGAATATCTGAATATCTGCAGAATCTAAGTCTAAATGTCCCTTCTTCAGCTGAAGTCATAGAGAATTATCTCAGACAAGACAAGATGTATCTTTGAAGAAATGAAGTTAAACACACTGGAAATTTTTAGATTAAGATGTCTATCTACATGCATTCATTTATTTGTTCATTCACAGTTAGAAAATCTCAGAAAGCAGACTGTGTCTTTTCCAAGTCTTTCCTGATTTTCAAATGCCAGCATCACAAGTTAGTTGCACTGTCACACTTGAAGATAAAGTGTTGGGCCTCTCAGGCTGAGGTAAGCGCTTATAGAGCATCTGCTACATCAATGTAAAAAAGCTGTGTAACCCATATCCTTTAGAGGTAAACACTATTTCTACTCAAGAGGTAAGATTAAAGGAAATGTTTTTTTTCATTTTCTGTTTTGTATGTATCAATCACAGCAGATCATTTTTTGTTTAATTGCCAAACAGCAAAATTATTAAAGAACACAAACACCAGAGAAAATGGGAATCTCAGGTAGAATAACAAATAAGAAATGTATCCAACGTGATGTTGGTTTGGATGTATGATATGATCACCTGTTCACATAAAAAAAAAAACAACACATTTTTTCTAGCATGTGCCCTTATACTCTGGTAATGTTACATGAAGTTTTGTGGTTCTGCCTCTCTTGTCACTATTTGTAGAGTAAATATGATGGGGAGAATTACACCAAACCAATCAAACAAACAAACAAAAAATCCTAAAAAAACCCCATGCCGAATCAATGAAAAAAAAAAAACCACAAAATCATCTTTTCTAAAATTAGCATAATTTAATATTGGAACAACTTGTTTGAGAAAGTCTTGTTCTCATCAGGACTGGGAGTCTTTACGGTGTGATATTTTTATTACTTTAATAAGGCATCTGGAGAATAAATAACATACAATGTGTACATTTTTGAGTTTATGTTAGTTAATCACTCTGTATGCAATCTATAAAAAGTAGCTACTTGTGAAGAAATGTACATATAATGCTAGACCTAGAAAAATAATTTTGCACAAGAATTTGAATCATGTGATACCCCATGATTTGTCATCTTTTGGTCCACCTCAAAGACCTCTGTTTCTTGAACTAACAGAAGAACTGATGACATTTACCAACTATCTCACAAGCTTGCTCCTGCTTCAATCCTTGTCATTCTGAATGCCTTCCATGCCTTTTATTTCTGACCACTGTTTTCTTCCTCAGTTTATCCCTCTGCACTTTCCACTGAAGTTTTATCTCTATTTTACTATTCATCATTCCTAGTCAAGGCTCTCAATTGCTGTTTCCTTCCAAAAGGTATGTACCAGATTGCTTGCTAAACTAGCACTATCTGACTTCTATATGTCCAACCTCCCTTTGCATTAAACTTATTTTCATGTTACTCTTCCAAAACTTGCTTGTTACCTGCCTACCTCCTGCCCCTATCCCTTCCTGAACCTTTTTCTCAGTACCCCTTTTGAGTTCTGGTTTCTATTCCATTCTTCAGTCTGACTCTAAAGACATTGTGGCCTGACTGTGAATGATACATAGTTCTCTAGAGAAGTTGTCAAGTCTCTAAGAACATTTACATACAGAAACAAATAGTTTGTCCATATAAAAGAACAGATGCAGAAATGCAGACCTAAGCAAACAAAAGCTTATGTGAGAATCCTCCTCCTGTCTTCTCTGTTGTCGTAAATAGTTTTGACCTACGAAGTAATTCACACTATTACTCTAGATATGGAATTATAAGAAATTAATTACAAAAAATAAGAAGATAACTTCAATATTCTGTTCAAATTCCTCTTATGTAGTCAGTCACTTTTTTGTCCACTTGCTTGTTTTACATAAATGACAGGTGATAAAGTAACTGTGAGAATCTAAAATTACTGTGAAGGTGTCACTGAACAATTACTGTAACACTTACTCAGGTACTAATCCTAACTCAACTAGAAATCTTCTCCTAAATTGTGGAATATGTTACTAATATTTTTCAAAAAGAAAAATAAATGAAGGGGAAACTCAGTCATCTAAATGTAGGCATCGAGCACAAGCTGAGTTGCCCTACAGTATCCTCCTTGGCCTCCAGTTGCTTCTCCAGAAGCACCTGTATCGTTCTTAGATCCTGTGTTACATGTGCTAGAGTGGCTGTCCCAGATTTGTTGAGATAGTCTAAATGCCACTAGATAGGTATCATACATTCAGTTGCATGCTGGCAACTGAATCACTACCAAATTACCCACTCACTATTTGTAAGTGAAGGAAGGTTTATACAAAACGTAAATAAATGCTCCATTAGCCGCGCTGTGTACGTGTTGTGTAGTCCTTGGAGTAGAATTACATACACAGAGCTTCCTGTAGAACTACATTCTCAAAAAAGTTATAAAATGATAGTTTTGTCTCCCTGCCATGGAATTATATGCAGTAAACCCTATTTGATCAACTAGATTGATAAAAGACTTATTTGGACACTATCGCATTGTTCTATGAACATTAGTTTAATTATTGTATGTAGATTTGTGACACAAAATGTGATTGAGTTTCAGTATTTATAAATCACTTCAAAATACAAAAATGTAGATATAAATGGCAGTAGAGAAAATAATCACACTTTTAGCTGGCTAGCTAGCAGCTTCTTGATCTATCAAGCCCCTATCTATAAATAAAATATGATTGACACTTGATAATTGAATTCTTCATGGCTGAAATGATTGCCAACAACTTATTTCTCTTATTAGATATACGTTAACACCATCTGGCTTGCAGAGATTTTGATTACTGATGACAAAAACTGTATTTTGAATTTTTTTTTTTCTGGGTGTTAAAGATGAGTGTAATTTTAAGTGAGTAGCTGTATCCCTTTATTTTTGGAAGTATGTAAAAAAAAATAAAAGTCTCCAGATAGTTAGAGTGCTATTGTCTTAAATAAGCAACAAAACAGCTTCCATGTTGTTGCATGAATATCTATCTGACATACCTTTCAGATAATCACAAGTATTTATTTATTAATGGATATCTACCAACTAACATACCACCGAGTTTTGAAAACAGAAATTCTTTGTCATCTTTTGCAATAAACTAAATAAATGAAATAGTTATACACAAGATTCCTGGGAACACTGCCAAAAAAAAAGTGTAACTTTTAACTACAGGTGTAGTACAATGGGCAATTACGTAATAAGGATAACTGCTTTTAAAAAAAAAATATATTGGCTGGGGCTTGGCTGGAGTGTATTACACTAGACTGAACAAGGGATGCCTTCTTCAACTAAACATTACACCTGTATAGGATAAGTATTTGTAATGTCTTTGCTATTGTCTTCTACTTAATGTTACAAACAGTATTTGAAAGTAAGATTCAATGTCATTGTTTATCTTACTTACAGGAAGAAAGCCTTTATTTTCAGATGAATATACAAAACCAGAATAGACTGAAAAAAAAAAGAAACGAAAGACCGCTCATATGTTGAACATTGTCTTTCCTTTAGTGTTAAATCTAGCTTCATAATCTTTCTCTTAGTCAAATATCTGTAAAGTAGGAGAAAGAAAATACTTATTATTTAAAGCCTTTTAGGCTTTTGGTTTTTTTTTTTAAATTTAGGGTAAAATCTGTGAGTGCCTGCTGTTACATTTGATGAAGGACAGGCTTGATATACCGGTAGAGCCATCTGTTACTTAATAAAACACCATAATGGTGTCAAGAAGTAATTCTGGCTAACAGCATATCCTCCAGGAAAAAGCCCTTAAATCACTATTGTAGAAATAAAAGTTCTTAAATATTTGTGAAAGATTGCTTATATGCTCACTCCTTTCAGATAACATTTCCTCCTCTCCTCTCCTCCCTAGCATTCTTTTGTCAGTTTTCAGTTTAATTCAAGTAACACTGATAGGAATAGTGTTAGAAAACAGTAAATAATTTCAACAGAAGAATAGACAAATATGAACAGATCTGTGGGTCAAGAGACAGACAAGTACTTTGGATAGACTCTGAAGAAGACACAAACAGGGAATGCTCAGAGAGACAGAAAACTGAGTGAAAAAATACAGGCAAGAAAATCTGGAGAATTTCAAAGCACAAAGTAGCAATAATGAATATTATCCTCTTCTCTTTCCCTCATAACATTTGTTGAATCTTATTTTATTATCATGCATTAAATAATTTCAAGTTACTTAAAGCTAGTGTCATTACCTTTCCAAATACACCTTTCCGATGTATCACATGTCGACCACTGGGGAACAGATTGCTGCTTTCTTGTTGTTGTTTTTCCCTGCAACCCAATTGATATCCCTTAGAAAGTTCTAACTTCTTTCAAAATATACACTGTCTACAGTAGCCATAAGAACTGTAGAGACATAAAGTTTGCATAAATATAAGCTCATCTGTGTTGCTTCACACTGAATTTAATTTGCTGTATTGAGAGACCATAGGAAGAAAAACGGAAACAATTTAAACTTTCTCCTAAAGCAGATGACTTAGAGACAGATCCAATGAACAATTTTTTTATCAGTTTAGCAATACACTGCCTAAAAGTTAAATCTCAGCTTCAGTAGAATTGTTCTGATTGCTGCACACGCTGCTCCAGTTCTCTAAATGTTGAAGTGTGACTATTTGTACACTTAGACAATGATTCACAGGAACCACACTACTGACTAGTACTCTATAAAAAAAAAAATGTAGTAGAGTATTTATGGTCACTCTTAGGTAGATTTAGCTGCTGAACTTAAAGATATGTCATCTCTTCTCATGTGATTTTGATGTAAGCTACTTCCTGATTTTTCTCAAAGTAGAAATTTAATCTGTGTTTATCATTGCTGTGGCAGTCCAGTAGCTTCTGTGATATGGATTCTAGGCCTGTTACAACTTTTGAGACACAACAATCTGCTTATGATGACAATACAAGCCATGTATAGTAACATACTTGTAGACATCTTTGAAGACTGAAACATCTACACCTACATTATAAGTCTAAACATAGAAACCTAAATCAACGTGGTGATGGTGGGGAAGGGACTAGAGTGTCTGAAAGAACTTTTTAAATCGCATACTTGGTGTAGTTTAGGGATTAACTTTGGGCTAAACAACAATTAATTAATCAATCAAGTTCAATAAGAGCAAGAGAGACCATCTGGAACCCAAACCTCTTATATTTCATCACTGTGAAGTAAAATCAGATTCCTTAGGGAAGTGCCTTAGACTTTGTCTCTGTTAGACAACTGAGAGATATATTGAGCTTGTCATCCTTTGCTTAGTTTATACTTAGGATGAAAAATGCTTTTCACTAATGTTCAAGGAGAAACAATCCCTTGAAAACTAATCAAAGTTCATTACTATAATTTCCTATAAAACACTCTGAATTCATTTTGGAGGGCTCGTAATGAGTAAAGGCCAAATCTTGCTGCCGTTCCTTGCAATAAATCACCTGCTTGGAAAATTGACCCAGTAACTTTTCAGAAAAAAAACCCAAAGAAATATTAGATGTGGTGCAATATTCCCTCATGTAGTTCTCTCTCCGTTACTTTCTTTTGTAACTTCTGTACATTCTGTAGTGGGCCATTCTGCACTCATAGAAGAACTGATGTTCCAGTAAATTACTGCTAGTTCCTTGAAGACATACTACTTCAGGCTCTGAAAATACTTTCTGGAGTGAGATTTGTGTTGGTCAGGGCTGAAGAGCTAAAAATATTATTATATATTCAGAAATTAGACAAAACAATTAGGAATTAGACAAAATTAAGTTATGGAATGACATTTTTTATTTCCATCTCCTTAGAAAAACTAATATTTCTTCTAAATTTCACTTGCCAGTTATTGAGTCAGCGATAGAGTAATGATAGGACAATATGTGTAATGTTGTACAGGCTTTTTTTGAAGATTATCTGTAGTTCCTTTCACCTTGGTAAGTTCAGTGTGTGAACTACGTTGTTTCTTTGTGGTTCCTAACACCTTTTTTTTTTTAGGTCAGAAGTTTACTTTATGGTAAACAGACCAAACAGATAAAAGATCTTTAGAAACAGTATTGATATATGATAAGTGGATTTAATTAGATAACTTTGCCACAACACATTCTGTGAAGCAGAACTTCAGAAGTTTATGATACAAATAACATGTGAACAAGCTTATATATATTAAGTATTTAAGAAATATACAGGTTTGGTATATAACAGAAGGAGAATCTTATCTATTACTTCTGATTACTGAACCATCTGACACATACTAGAAAGGAATTATTCATATGTGTATGCATTTAAGTAATGAAACTGTAATGTAGGATTGTTTTGAAGTTCTACACAAGGAAGTTGAATCTCTATATCTTGGAAGTTCAGTAATGCTGTGGGCATCTGTTTATACAGTAGGAGGTATCCAAAACTATTTGGGACAAAACTAAATAGTTTCAGAGGCTGGAGTCTTACGGGTTTGATGGATGGACCACTCAGTGGATAAGGAGCTGGCTGGATGGCTGCACTCAGAGAGCGGTGGTCAACAGCTCAATGTCCAAGTGGAGACTGGTGATGAGTGGCGTCCCTCAGGGGTCTGTGTTGGGCCCGGCGACATGGACAGTGGGATAGAGTGCACTCGTAGCAAGTTCGCACATGACACCAAGCTGTGTGGTGCCGTTGACACGCTGGAGCGGAGGGATGCCATCCAGAGGGACCTTGACAGGCTGGAGAGGTGGGCTCATGAAAACATCATGAAGTTCAACCAGGCCAAGTGCAAGGTCCTGCACCTGGGTCGTGGCAATCCCAGGCACAAATACAGGCTGAGTGGAGAATGGATTGAGAGCAGCCCTGAGGAGAAGGATTTGGGAGTGCTGGTGGATGAGAAGCTGAACATGAGCTGGCAATGTGCCCTTGCGGCCCAGAAGGCCAACTGTATCCTGGGTTGCATCAAGAGGAGTGTGGCCAGCAGGTCGAGGGAGGTGATTCTCCTCCTCTACTCTGCCCTGGTGAGACCTCACCTGGAGTACTGTGTCCAGTTCTGGAGCCCCCAGCATAAGAAGAACATGGAGCTGTTGGAGTACGTCCAGAGGAGGGCCATGAAGATGATCAGAGGGCTGGAGCACCTTTCTTATGAGGACAGGCTGAGAGAGTTGGGGCTGTTCAGCCTGGAGAACAGGAGGCTCCGGGGAGACCTTATAGCAGTCTTCCAGTGCCTGAAGGGGGCCTACAGGAAAGATGGGGAGAGGCTGTTCAGTAGGTCCTGTTGTGACAGGACTAGGAGTAATGATTTTAAAATAGAGAGAGGTAGGTTTAGATTGGATATTAAGAAAAAATTTTTTACAGTGAGTGTTGTAGAACACTGGAATATGTTGCCCAGAGAGGTGGTAGATGCCCCATCCCTGGAAATATTCAAGGCCAGGCTGGATGAGGCTCTGAGCAACCTGATCTAGTCGGGGATGTCCCTGCTTCTTGCAGGGACTAGATGACCTTTGAAGGTCCCTTCCAACCCTAACCATTCTATGATTCTAAACAGTTTCACAGGCTGGAGTCTTTCAGTGTAGCCCCACTATGTGACTTTGGCTTGGTTTTGCTTAGGAAATTGTTGGTGATCTATGAGAAAGTTTGGGCCATGCAGCATAAGAAAAGTTTAAACATGTTATTGACATCTTAATAGTTTGCATGTCAAGAATTCAAGAGAGAAAATATGGACAAGAAAAGGTATAAACCCCTTAGAAAAAAGAAGAGAGTCAGAAAATCACATCTCAACAACACTGAATATCAACATATTCAAGTATAAAGAGAAAGTAATGCTGGTTCTCATGGTTGATGACTAGCTGCCCAACAGAGACTCAAGGTGGTTAACTAGCCTTGTAACATCCTGATCCTAGGTACCTTCTGTACTCATCCAACAAGCAATTACTGTGTGATTCTAAGTTGTCGATGTCTTTCTGAATTCAGACCTGAAGACAAATGATATGCTTATGCTTACACTGTTTAAGACTTACTGCCTCTAGATCAGGTTAGTTGTGTCCAGTGTATACAGAAAACAGCCCTGAGTATCCCAGAAAAAAATAGACAATTCTGTTATATGAATCTTCTCATTGTAGGGTAGATCTAGAATGAAAAATATCCTACATGAATCTCACTCTATTTTTCCCAATGACTAAAAAGACACCAGGTGTGTGGTATTCAGCCACATAAAGGTAGGCTTACAGTGCTTTATATGACCTAAGATCTCTGAAATATCTACAGGTGGCTGGGAGGCATGAAGTGGAATAATTGGGAGAGTCATTCACTTTCAAAACAGCAGTTGAAGTCTATCTGTGATATACTAGACTTCTAAGAAGGCTTCATGCACCTATGATCACGTAACTGAATCACAACATGCTTATGTTTTAGCCAAAATGTAAATATCTACATTTCTCATATCTTAGATTAGCTAAATTAAATCCAACTTCTGCTACCTACCAGAAGAAACAGTATATTTTAAATTTAGGAAGATGTAAAAATGTTCATGCCCCTAGAAGATATGAACAAACACCAAAGATGTGTGCATTGGTATGCAGATATGTGATTTGGTCTGCTCTTTAAAAACTTTATAATGGTCTGATACAGCACAGTTGAGACAAGATGATAGAATCAACGATTTAGGAAAGCAACCTGTGCTGAAGTGATCACTGTAAAATGGCCTCAGAAATCAGACACCAGCTGGTTTGGATGAGAAGCTGCTGAAAATTTTATATGAAAAATAATAGTACAATTTTTATTGTAAATTTCCTAGTAGGGGAGGAGGACTTTAAGTTTTTATTTGTTTCAGTGAATGCATTGGAACAAACACATCAAACACTGAAAAGAACACAACAGCTTGACCCAGCTCTCTCTGAAGTAATTTACCTAAATGTGGACTGAATTGGAACTCGTCTAATTAGTCAGTGAACACAAAGTAGGTCATTTCCAAGTAGTTAATGATTGAAGAAGACCTTTGAAAAAATAAAACCCTCACCAGGGTGAAATACATGGGAATTTTCCCATTTGCAGTTTAAAATGCCTAAAATTCACCTAGCAGCTGCATAAGACCCTATTCAAATATAAAGTTTGTGAAGTTTTAGCAAAAAAAAAAACAAACTAACTCATTATTATTTGTTATTGTCATAACATTGTTAAACAACTATCTATTTTTCCCTTTAAGGAATGATATCATGTGAAGCCAAATATTCTTATTGAAAATACATTAAAAATAATTATATTCTTCTTCAGTCTGATGAGAAAATAGTTTTGTGTAGTTTTACCCACTTTACGTTTGAAAAAAAAAATTGTTCTCTCAGCTTGGGTTGATTTTCAAGAATTCTGACAAGTATAATGAAGAGGAGGAGATGGACTTTGTACTTCTGTATTTCAGAGACTATTGAAATTCTGTACATATCACAAATACAGAACACTTAAAAAACTCACTTAAATTTTACTTTATTTCACTCCTATACTGAGAATTTAATGTTCAAAAGATAGCGTAACTCCCACAGTAATAAAACTATTCTTAGAATCCTTTTAACCAAAACTCATCAATCTAATTCACTTTCAATACTAGAATATTGAAAATATATGTGTTCAGAATGACTTCAAAAATATAGAATGGATGTGAGACAAAAAAAAATCCAATTTTTCACATTAAACAAAAAAAATTATGGAAAAATTCTGCAATAATTTACAACTTTGTTTCTCTCCCCAAAATCTCTTTAATTCTTTCCTGTTCATTTTACATGACAGAAATGCTGGAATCATGGGAGCTTTCATGTAGCTCAAAAAACCTTACTTTCCTTGACAGGGAGGGGACTTCTGAGAGATGTTGGTTTTGAACAGTCTCAGAGTAAAATAAGACTCGATCCTTGGTCTTTTTTGGAATAAGTCCTACAAGCATTTTGTAGAAAGGATTATAGTGTTTTGTTGTTGCTATTCAAAGAAAAAAAAGGATATATCACTAATTACTTCTTAATGAAGTAGTCAAGTACTGTTACTATGTGTCAGACCTATTTTGAATACATTATGAATGCAATATATAAAAAAAACCCGAGAAGAATGTATTATTTCTTAAATCCAGACAGCATTTAATGTTGACTAAACTATTAAAAATCATCAACATTTACAAATTCAAAAATCTTAGGAGTCCTTGAAAGTACATGGCTTAAATACTTACATTAATAGGCAGAAACAATGCTTTTCAAGATCATATTTTGTTTAAGTTAGATGGCATAATTCTGTTTATACTAGGCATTATTGTTTTAATTTTTTTTTTCATGTACAAAGTATAAACTTGTCATAGTATATCACAGTGTGTTGGCATAATGGATAAAGGGTGATATGATATATTAACAATATTATATGTTCAGTAGAAACACGTGTTTTCTTGTCATCGTAAAAGTTACTCAAATTCATGCTGGCAAAGGTTCAAAACCTATTCATTTCTCTGATTATAAAGCAGTCATTGTGAAATTAAAAAAAAAACACAAACCAGTCTTGCAAGACTGCTGTTGAGTTCTGATATTGGAAATTCTTGATTTGTAGGCAAAAAGAATTGCTCATGGAGTTTAAATAATTTTGTAAATACAATATTTGTGCAAGAATAATGCAGAAAAACCCTAGAGGAATCAGTAAGTTTTCTATAATTATGACTGTCGTAGTTCAGCCCTGATCAGGACCAGACTACACAGTCTCTCTCTCACTCCCCCCACCCTCTGAGAGAAGAGGGGAGATGATATAAGGAAAAATGGCTCAAGGTCTGAGATAAGGACAGGGAGAAAATCCTTAAAGTTACCATCACGGGCAAAACAGACTCGACTTGGGGAAAAATACTAATTTGTTCTAAAACTAGCAGGAGAATGAGACAGGGAACAAAATAACCTCCCCCCACCCCTCCCTCGTCCCAGGCTTAATATTATCTCTACTACCTTCCCCCTCCTGAGTGGCACAGGGGGGAAAAGGGAATGGGGGGTCACAGTCAGTTCATCACGCGTTGTTTCATACTGCTGCTTCATCGTCGGTGGAAGAACTCCTTACATTCCTCCCCTGCTCCTTCGTGGGGTCCCTCCCACGGGCCACAGTCCTTTGTGAAACTGCTCCAGCGTGGGTCATCTCTTCCACGGGGAGCAGTCCCTCCAGAATAGCTGCCCCAGCAGGCCCTCCACAGGTCACAGCCTCCTTCAGGCCTCCACCTGCTCCAGCGTGGGGTCCTCCATGGGCTGCAGGTGACTCTGCCCCTCCGTGGACCTCCATGGACTGCATGGGGACAACCTGCTCCACCATGGTCGTCACCACAGGCTGCAGGGGAACCTTGACCAGGAGCCGCATTACTTCTCCCCCTCCTTCTGAACTGACCTTTGCGTCTGCAGCCATTCCTCACAACAGGCTGTCAGACGCCTCTCAGAATCCTTTTTACATCTTATTCACTTCTCATCTCCTCTCCACTTCTTGCAGCCAGGCCGGGCCGAGTTGGGCCCAGTTGGCTGCCCAGCGGGAGGCCAGAGGGTGAGGCCTGCAAGGCCCACAAGGCTCGCACCTCCTCCTCTCTGCCCCCGCTCAGCTTCTTCACATCTTCTCTCCTTTTTTTTTCTGTTTTCCCCTTCTTAAACACGTTATCGTAGAGGCATTATCATGGGACATTCTGCTACCAATTGGCTTGGCCTTGGCCAGCAGCAGGTCCACCCTAGGCTCAGCCGAGCCCACTAAACAAAGGGGAGCAACTTCTAGCAGTTTCCTACAGAAGCTACCACCTTAGGCCCCCCCTTACTGAACAAAACCAGAACAATCACTAGGAAGATAGCTTAGAAATACCAAGGAGTAAAACAATTTGACCACGTTAGGCATCCAAATTTCAATTTTTAATACTGTTAAATGAGTAGGTTTTTTTTCTTATAAACTATGAATGTATTGTATCTTCATATAAATCACAAACTAAGTTAGCTAAATACATGTTACAGTGAGAAAAGGCAAAGTTTCACATCACTTAGATTCTGTTCGGACTTCTGAAAGGCACTTTGAACTAAATGAAGCTCCGTCAATATGTTTCACACGATTAAAAGGATGAGCACAGTCATTAACAAAACTGACTAATGGACTAGAGGGTTGTAAAACTCCCAGATGCCATCATGATGAAATGAAAGCATAATTTTCCTGCATAGATCTTAGCCAGAGAATCAGGAATCTGTTATTACTTTGGAACTTCCCATGCCGTCTAGGTGTCATGGGTGCAGAGTGATACTACTTATCCTATGATTGGAAGTTTTGTCTTATGCATTTTAGCTATACTATAAAAGGTAATCTCTGTTTCATATTTTGCAAGTTAAGATGTAAATTTGCATTTGGTTTCTTAGTGTCATTTCAGGTTAATTATGCTAGTTCAGTTAGGAGTTAACACAAATTCCGCACTGATCAGAACTCAAAGAATAAACAAAAAAAAACCCCAGAAGATGCAGATATACCCTACCTAGATACACTCTTCTTCTTTCACTCATTAAAGGATATTGCTATTTATCTAGTTCATAATTTATCAGTTACATAAGGTTCTGTAGAATATAATTTCAATCATCTGTGTAGACTCTATTTCTGAAGTTGGAATAGTTAACCCATGTTGTTGGGTTAAATATTGGAGTTTAATAGTAACAGATAAGCATCAAATATTTAATTAGGTAAAGATGTGTATCTCCATGCTCTAGAATAAATATCTATTCTGAGTACAGATTCTGGTAGTTCTTAGAAAAGAGAGTATGATTTCTCAAACTAACAACTACATTCAATAAGGAAAATTACTACTTAAACATTATGAGTTCATTACCCCTGGCGTGCAACTTGTATTTTTAGGGAAAAAAAATAAATAAATCTGCAAAGTATTTTCCCATTTGCTTAATCTGTTTTCCTAGTATGAAATTATCTCTAAATCCTTTCCCCTCCGAGCGGCATAGGTGGCTATAGGGAATGGAGGTTATGGTGATTTCATCACATGTCGCTTTATACTGCTCCTTCTTCCTCGAAGGATGAACTCCTCATATTCCTCCCCAGCTCCAGGGTCAACACAGATAGTCTGCACATCTCAAAAGTGGACAAGTAGTAACAAAGTCAAAAAAGTTCACCACTTCAGTCACAAGAACAAACAGATAAGATTAACAAAATAAGCATTCCTCTGTCTATCATACCTGAGAGAGGTTATTAGATCATGTTATTAAATAATGTTTAACAAGTTATGTGAGAACACAAAACTGGGATATGAAAGTGGAGCATCTGTTTTACAAATGACTGGAGCAATTCCATGAGATGCTAGAGAAACAGGTTAAAAAAAAAAATCTAACTTCTACTGAGTTTACTAGAGTACACAATTTCAACATTTCAGGATGTAGCAGTCTGAATACTTTTGACTAATCTGGGACAGAATTTTCTCATGAGAATTTCCATTTCGCATGTAGTAATTAAATATGCATAGATCCAGAGTGAGATTCCCAGCTGGAAGGGAGAAGTATCCCAATAAATATATGTCTACATTATTCAAAATGGAAAGGAATCCTCAGACATTTCAGAAAAAAATATATATATTTTTATAGTGTTTCCTCAATAATTTTTAAGTTCTCTGCTCACAAGTTTTTTTTTTTTTTATAGTTAGGATATAAGGATGTGATAATATTTTAAGCAGAGCTTTTTTAAGGAAAAATAACTTTTTTACATACTCTTTTTCAGAAGATTGATTAAATAAATTATCAGTGAAACACACACAAAAAAAATCACATAGATTACCAAAGTAGAACTTAGCATCCATGTTAAGAACACCAAGCTAAGAACTTGCCAAGCTGGTGAAGAGGACTTTAAACTAAAGTTGCCAGTGAGGGGAACCTCAGTCCATCCAACTCGTATCAGTTTGATGTCAGTGCCAACAACAGATGCCCAGAGCCTAGAGAAGGATCATGGGTCAGCAAGAGAGCTCCTGAAGAGCAGCACAAAGGAATTGCAGCCACTCCAGCCATCAAGTTAGCTTCATCAAGGGCCTGACTTAAATGACTCTATGCAAATGCGTGTAGTATTGGGAATAAACAAGAAGAGTTAGAGACATGCGCACATCTGCAGGGCTATGATCTGACTGGCATAATGCAGATATGGTGGGATGATTCACATGACTAGAGCATTGGAATGGAGGGATACACGCTCTTTAAGAAGGACAGGTGGAGAGATGAGAAGGGGGTGTTGTCCTCTATGTCAGAGATCAGCTGGAGTGCGTGGATCTCCACCTGGGGATGGATGAGGAGCTGACTGAGAGCTTATGGTTTAGGATTAAAGGGAGGGCAAAGATAGATGACATTACGGGCAGGTCTGCTACAGGCCACCCAACTAGAAAGACTGAGTGGATGAGGCCCTCGATAGATAGGTAGAAGCAGCATATTCACCACACCTGGTCATCACAAAGGACTTCAGCCACCCCAATATTTGTTGTCAGGAAAAGAAAGTAAAGCATATGCAACCCAGGATGTTCCTGGGATGCGTAGATGATGACTTCCTTCTCTAAGTGGTAGAGGAGCCAGTGAGGAGAGGTGTTATGCTGGACCTTGTTTTCACCAACAGAGAGGGGCTGGGGAATGTGGAGCTCAATGGCAGCCTTGCTTGCAGTGACAATGAAATGGTGGAGTATGAGATCCTTAGGGCAACGAGGAGGGCCACACAGCAAGCTCACTACCCTGCACTTCAAGAGAGCAGACTTTTGACTAGAAGTCTCCTTGGCAGAGTACCATGGGATAGAGCCTTGGAGGGAAGAGGGGCCCAGGAAATCTGATTAATATTCAAGGATCACCTCCTCCAAGTTCAGGAGGGATTCATTCCAAGAAAGATGAAGTCAGACAAAAACACCAGGATGCCTGCATGGATGAACAAGGAGCTCCTGGACAAACTCAAAACCAAAAAGGAAACCTACAGGGGGTGGAAACAAGGACAGGTAGCCTCGGAAGAATACAGAGACATCTTCTGAGTAGCCAAGGATCAGGATAGGAAAGATTTAAGCCCTGACAGATTTAAATCTGGCCAGGGAAGTCAGGGGCAACAGGAAAAGATTCTATAGGTAAGTTGGGAATAAAAGTAAGACCAGGGAAAATGTGAGCCCTCTCTGGAAGGAAATTGGAGACCTGGTTAGCCAGGACGTGGAGAAGGCTGAGGTACTCAATTTTTTTTTGCCTCAGCTTCACCGGCAAGGGCTTCAGCCATGCTGCCCAAGTTGCAGAAGGCAAAGACAGGGACTGGGAGAATGAAGAACTGCCCACTGTAGGAGAAGATCAGATTCAGAACCATCTAAGGAATCTGAAGGTGCACAGGTCCATGGGACCTGATGACATGCATCTGCGGGTCCTGAGGGAACTGGCGCATGAGGTTACTAAGCCATTATCCATTATATTTGTGAAGTTATGGTACGTCCAGTGAGATTCCCACTGACTGGAAAAAGGGAAACATAGCCTTAATTTTTTAAAAAGGAAAGTAAGGAAGACCTGGGGAACTACAGGCTGTTCAGTCTCACCTCTGTGCCTGACAAGAACATGACACCATGGAGCAGATCTTCCTGGAAATTATGCTAAAGCATATGGAAAATAAGGAGATGATTGTTGACAGCCAACATGGCTTCACTAAGTGCAAATCGTACCTGACAAATGTGGTGGCTTTCTACAACAAGGTTACAGCTTTACTGGATAATGAACGACCAACTGATGTCATCTACTTGGACTTGTGCAAAGCACTTGACACTGTCCCACATGACATCCTTGTCTCTAAATTGGAGAGACGTGGATTTGATGGACCAGATGGACCACTTGGTGGATAAGGAATTGGCTGAATAGTCATGCTGAAAGACTTGTGGTCAATGACTCAGTGTCCAAGTGGAGACCCATGACAAGTGGTGTTCCTCATGGGTTGAAATTCAAACCAACCCTGTTTAACAATCTTGTTGGTGACATGGTCAGGAGGATAGAGTGCACCGTCAGCAAGTTCACTGATGACACCAAGTTGTGTGGTGTGGTTGACACGCTGGAGGGATGGGATGCCATCCAGAGAGAGCTTGACAGGCTGGAGATGTAGTCCCAAGTAAACCTCATTAAGTTCAATAGGGCCAACTGCAAGGTCTTGCACATGAGTCAGGGCAATCCTAAGCACAAATAGAGGCTGGGCAGAGAACGGATTGAGAGCAGACCTGACAAGAACACTTTGGGGCTGCTGGCTGAAGAGGAGCTCAACATGAGCTGACAATGTATGATTGCAGCCCAGAGAGCCAACTCCATCCTAGACTGTATCAAGAGAAGCATGATCAGCTGGTTGAGGGAAGTTATTATCCCTCTCTACTTTGCTCTCGTAAGACCCCACCTGGAGTACTGCATTCAGTTTTGGGGGTCCCAGCATAAGAAGGACATGGACCTGTTAGAGCAAGTCCAGAGGAGGGCCAGAAAGATAATCAGAGGGCTGGAGTACCTTTCCTATGAAGAAACACTGAGAGAGCTAGGATTGCTCAGCCTGCAGAACAGAAGGCTCTGGAGAGACCTCATAGCAGCCTTCCAGTGCCTAAAAGGGGCCTAGAAGACCACTGAAGTGGGAGAAATTCTTTACTGTGAGAATGGTAAGGTGCTGAACGAGGTTGCCCAGAGAAATTGTCTTTGCCCCATCATTGGAAGTATGCAAGGCCATTTTGGATGGGGCTTTGAGTTCCCTGTTCTAGTGGAAGATGTCCCTGTCCGTGGAAGGGGGATTCCACCTAGAAGATCTTTAAGGTCCCTTCCAACCCAAAGCGCTCTGTAGTATGTGACATCCTAGAAAGCCTGTGGTCCCACAGGTTCATATGTGCAGAAGCACAGGGATTGATCATCTAAACTAATCCAACTACAGCTGTTGAGAACTAGAAATAAGATGTTATTCATCTTACCCAGCTTCAGAGGTCTACAAGGTAGACATCAACATCCAAGCTAGTTGTCCACTCAGAAGAAAACTGCAAATAAGTCACATGAACCATGCATCAGCAAAGCTTATTTATTTACATTGACTAGATTAAGTGAGCTATCTAAAACCTACATAGGAGATGTTAACTAAGTTTAATTTCATCCTGAGGGTCCCTGTTTCTACATGTTTTGAAAGGTTTAATTTGCTAGACATCTTAAAATCACACATCGCATTGAGCACATTTGTCATAACAAAGTTAGAGAGGATGGTGTTCTTAACATCATTGTCTAGTAATTTGAGTTTTTTTATCAGGAATTGATCTACAGAAAATCAAGAAAAATGAAACATGACATGACATCCTACTGCTTAAATCACTCTTCTGATTGTACAATTTTTATTCATTCACTGTGTTCAGTTTTATTCTAGAATAGAGGTGGAGAGTTGTTTTATTTTTAATCTGAAGACTCACCCGGGAGGCAAATGTTTTCTCTTTCCTTAGATCACATAGATGAATATGAACAAAAGGTCTGGGTTTTATCAGCTTTTTTTTTTCTGCCTTCACATGAAAGCTTCCTGACTTGCTAATTCTCAATCTTTACATTCTGAGTAGTTGAACACCCTGCCCCCATCCTTACTCGGTACTCCACTGTCTTTTGCAGATAGGTGCCCAAAGAAATGGATTGGCTTTGCTGTAGTACAGATTCACACTTTGGGCTTTTCAGAATTGTGAGTTCCCAGAGCTAGGAATCAAAGACTTAGTAACTGTGCATTACCAAATATTCAATTGAAAGTGAAGGAGGAATTTTTCATTCTGATTATTAAAAATCTTTTAAAAAACATTTTTGTTTTGGCCCTCAGTCTCTAAAAGAGCGGATTTGAATACTTTGACTAAGCATTGTCTAGTACCTCATTGTTATTGTACTAATATTTTTGTCTATCGTAACCAGATCCTGGGTTCTTCACTTATTGCATGCATATGAAGGTACTCCAGTCAAAATGATTTTATAATAATGAGCATAATTTGATGAACACTGTGCAACTTCTGTGGTGTGAGGTTTTAAGCCAAAGTAGGGACATTCTGGGACAAAGAATCAGATTTATTCACTTATGGCCAACAGTAATATACTCATAAATTGTCAATCTCTTTTTGATAATGATAAAAATACTCAGTACTTGATAAAATAGTTCATAAGTAAAACATGAACTTATTAATTAATTGCAGAAGTAGAGTCTATAAAAAAGCTGGGCCATACCATCAGGGCAAATGAATTAGATCACTAAAACTATATTGAGGATATTCTAATGTTAGAGTAAGTAAAACAACATAATTTTGAAGGGAAAGGAATTGGAATATCATGTTCTATCACTGTCTTGTTTCCTTATTTCAGCAGAAGATCAGAAAAAAAAGGCAGTGTAGGAATATTTCTGTTGATGTAAAAACAGCAATGAGGGCTGATAAAAAAAATAAAATAAAATATATTGCCTCCAATTTATTGTGCTGACAATTTTTTTTTGACAGTATATTGCATGGGAAACATATCCTAACTTTAATTTATTTTGAAAGAGAAGGAGAGAAGTTAAAAAATACAAATTTTATTCATGAGATTATACATATAGAAGTGGTATTTTGCAGTAGTCCTATTCATATAGAATAGGTTATCATTACCTATTTGTGATATAAAGTGCCTAAACCATTCCAAAAGCAGACACAATATTTCAGGGCTCTCATGGCAACCAAGTACTCACTAACGTACAGAGCTCAACACAGAGCAGGTCTATGAATCTTGTAGTATTTTCTCTCCATTGTTGTAATATGACTCAGCAATCTGTTTGACCAAAATAAGCTAATTATGAACTATAGCTTTCACTACTGTTTGTAAGCAAAACTGAAGAGAAAGGCAGACAGAGAGACAGAACAAAGGGAAGTGCGGAGGAGAGGGAAGGAGGGAGGGAGAAAGGGGAAAGGAAAGGGAGAAAGGGAAGAAAGAAGGAGGGTGAGGATGGGGCGGGGAGGGGCGGGGGCTCTTAGGGACTTCCCAGACTCCCAAGACCTTTAGTAAATGATGGAGAGGGCTCCTCCTGTAACACCTGCTGACTCCTGCAGCACTCTGGGATGAATCTCATCAGACTCCATGGACGTAAGAACATTCAACTGACACAATTGGTGCCTTACAATTTCAATGTCCACAAATGGCAAGTCAATACTCCTGCAGCCATGGTCTTCCAACTCACAAAACTGGGCAGCCCAAGGTCTATCATTAATACTGAAGACACCGGCAAAACAAAAAGATTAAATGCCTCCATCTTTTCTTCATCTCCATTTTTCAGGTGACCTTCCTCATCAACTATTGGTTCGATACTTTCCTTAGACCTCCTCTTGCTGTTAGCATAAGTTAAAAAACCTTTTTTTTTTTTTGTTGATTGACAGACCATTGCCAGTTTCAACCCTAGTTATGCAGAGTCTGGTTCCCTCTTCTTCACTGTTTCACATCTGCTCTTTATACACATTGATAAGATCCTCTTGAGTCTTCTCTCCTCCAGGTTGAACAGTCCTACCTCTTTCAGCCTGTTCCTGTATTAGCGATGCTTCAGGTCCTCCATCATCTTTGCTGTCCTGTGCTGAACTCACTGCAGTAAGTCCACGTTTACTTTGTACTGGGGAGCCGAGGACTAGACCCAGCACTCCAGCTGTATGTCACCAGTGCTGAGAAGAGAGGAATGATCACTTCCCTCAACCTGCTGGCAATGCAGCCCAGGGTGCTGTTGACCTTCTTCGCCATGAGTGTGCTTTACTGCCTCATGGTCAAATCACTGCCCACCAGGACCCCAAGGTTGTTCTGTGCAGAGCTGTTTTCCAGCTGATCAGCCCCTAGTATATAATGCTGCATGAGGTTACTGCTCCCTAGGGAAAGGACTTAGCATTTCTCGATGTTGAAGTTCATGACATTCCTTTTTTCCTAGTTCTCCAGCCTATCAAGGTTCTTCTAAATGGCAGCACACTCATTCGGTGTATCAGTCCCTCCTTGCAATTTTGTGTCATCTGCAAACTTGCTGAGGTTGCATTCTATACCATTGTCCAGGTCATTCATGGGGATACTAAATAGAACTAGACCTGGGATACACCACTGGAGATCAAGCTGGATTTTTTGCCTCCGATCACAACCCTTTGGATCTGTCAGTTCAGTCAGTTTTCAATTGACCTCATTCTCTACATATCTTAGTCCTTTTTTTGTGATATACCATGAGCTTTAGATATGAACAGCAGCTGTTATAACCTGTAGCTGAAGGGAAGTGAAAGGAGCTCTAACAGTAGTAATGAGTTTCTCAGTTTGGAAAGAGTGTCAGATAAACACAATACCTACAATTAAATTCAAATATTTTTTTCTTAGTTCCGTCATATCCAAAAAAAGAACTCAGCAAAAATAACGTCTCTAAGAGCATGTATTTTATTTTAGTAGTAAAAAGAGATGGTCATTTTATTCAGTATTTTGTAAGAGAAGAATTGAAAAGAAATAACTTTGGTTCAGCAGAAATATTAATTAGTAGTAGATTACATAGGCATAATAATGATCATTTTTAGCAGATTAACTTTTTTTTTACAAGTTTGTAAATCAAAGTCTTTTGCTTACAATTGACAGGAAATTGAAAAAATGACAAAATCATCCTTACAGAAAGTTTTTTTTTCGAAAATAGTTGTACTGTAATTTAGAACTGATTTGAAAAATAATTTTTTCTCTGAAATTTTACATTAAATAGACTTTTAAAGAAATGATGAAAGCATCAAAGAATGTATAAAAACTTCATATTAATGTCATGTTGCAACTCTTTGCCACAGTAGAAGAGATTTTTAGAAACAAAATTTATTTGTGGTTACAGAAAAGAACCTGATTTTTGAGACTGAACTTGGGGAGAAAAGCTATGTTCAACATCTTATGGACCTTTTAAATGCTCTGATAAAGGCAGAACGATTAAGTATATGTGAGGTACAGGTGGGAAAGAGTGGAATTCAGTGTAGCATAAGCAGTTAACCTGAGAGAAAAAGCAGAGAGGAACAATGGAATAAATTGCAGTTTATAGTAAAACTTGCTGGATTGTTTCACATTTTCACTTAGCTGAAAACTTGTTCTGCTTTCACTACTGTCTTCTGGGGAGACAAAGGCATTTCAAAGTGTTTTTTATACATGGCAGATATTTTTGGAAAAAAAAAAATCTTTTCAACCTGTCTGGTTCCCATATGGAACTAACTAGGATAGATTTATGGTAGTGGTCTGACCTGGCCGTAAATCTCCTGTGTATTATCATGGACAATCGTGATGAGTCCTCAACTCAACATGCTCTGGAAGCTCATGACAGTTCTATGCTATTATAGACTGCTCATACTCAGTCATGCCAGTCTATCAGTTAACATACAATTTTCTGCCTTTCTCTTGAGGACCAAAAATAAATAAATAAATAAGAGAACAAAGGAACACACCTAATGCTACAGAGGTTTTTCTTTGTGGGACGGGAAGCTCTAAAACTTTATTACATCTTTAGAGATCTGTTTGATTTCAGGATATTCTCAAAATGCAGGAATGCATGCATGGAGTACTTAAAGCACTGCTGCTTCACCACATGTTTTGAAGAGATGTGTTATTAGTCTTGTAGCCTCTGAAGCACAATATAAAACCCATCTACCATAAAATCTGTAGAAATAAAATACTTTAAGTTGGTTAATGAGAACATGCTAATAGTGGGAGCAAAGCACAAAAAAAAAGGAGGCAGTTTAATATTATGTCTGTAATAATTTTATTGTGTAGGCCCCATTTTATAGCTAAAATAACTCACATGTTTCAAGATACTCTAATTATTATGAGACCTTTCTGCAATTAATGTCTTTTCTGAAAGTCAGTTCAAGGAGGCTTCACTCATTAAAACAGTCTCAAGTAGCTTCAGGCTCCTCTTTCACCCCCACTTTCTGTTTGTACAGAAAAAAAAAAAAAAAGTATGTTACAAGGTCTAGTAATACCCATCATCTCCTGAGAGATGCAAATCAGTGAAATACAGAAAGGACTTGCATAAGTTCACAAAGTTCTATGAATCTTCTTCTGAGATGTTATTAAACTGTAAATGTTCAGTGATTCATTACTTTAAAGATCCATGCCCTATGCCCAACCATTACTTCAAAATACTGTTTTATAACAGAATGTTATTGATTTAAAGAAAAAATAAAATTAGCCCAAATGTATGTCCAAGAAAAAGCATGCTGGGTAGATTTTAGATGGAAATATCCTACTGAGATAACTTCAATACTACTATACAGCTGAATCCTGGAAAAAATGGTATTAAATGATGTCATTTTTTGTTCAGTTGCATTTACTATAGTGATATGATTTTACTAGTCAATTACCTGTCACCTTTTATTTATCCATTTATTTATTTATTTAAATCATTTGCCCAATATTTAAAGGAGAAAATATAATATTAGTAATTTTTTTTCTTTTCTGTGTAATTCAGTTATTTTTAAATGAAGTTTTACATTTTATACACAGAATTTATTGCAATCTTTCATAGAAATAATGTTTTAGATAAATGGCAGCATTGTTGTTTCTTAAATATTTTATCAATAAAAGCAAATGGAAAACTATTTAATTATATTTTAGTTCAGGTTATACTATTGTCTTTTATTGCACTCATTTAATAATCTTGACATAGAATTTTCCTTTTAAATATTGTTTAATGGCTGGGGCTTTCATGATGTGTGGACACAGATCCCTAGGCAATTTCGTTTCCTCCATTGCCCATCAATTTCAATTTAGTCAGCTCTGAACATGAGGTTTCTAAACTACAGGTCCCAAAAGGTAAGGTACTAAATAGGAAAACTGTAGCTAAAGGCTAAAAAAAAAAAATAATAAAAATCACAAACTGTCTCCCTCTAATACCATTTTAGATCCTTTGGACAATCTGAAATTTCAGTTTCTGTAATGTCAATAAGATCAAGCATGTTAAAAATCAATATTTTTGTATATTTTCTGTTTCTTAAAATTTTCAAAATCTTGATTTTTTTTCCCCAATTCAGTTTAAAAGAAATGGAGAAATACAGACTAGACTACAGACTCCTAGATAAGCCCCTTCAGAAAAGCTTCTTAAAGCCATATTTTTTCTTTGAAAGTCAGTACTATAACTATGAATATATGTCTATTTACAAACATCCTAATCAGTTTCTTCCTCCTCTGGGACTCTCTTTCTCCTGAAACATTTGTGAACTATTAAGCAAGCTGGAGCAGCTCATTACAATCTGCATTCCAAACGAAACTTTTTAAAAAAAAATCCCTACTTGTTCCTGCCTTTTAGCAATCTTCTTGAATTGGAATTTTCCCTTTTCCTTCTTCCCAAAGAAGCTTTTTATACAGGATATTTATTACTGCAAAATTTTCTTTATAAAATAAAGTACACTTAACATCTATATGTTCATATATTTTTATGTCTTCTCATAAAATAATTTTTATACCTTGGAAAGAAGTAAAAAAAACCATTTAAATAATCAATCAGATAGCTAGATAGACAGACAGACAGATAGATAAAGGAATTACTCTTTTGATCTGTTTTTTTTTTTTTTAACTATATTTAAAGATAGCTGTCCATCAGGGCTATCTGCTTTATTTGGCTTACAACATCAAAGAGATCTGTATAATAAAGTTTGTGAAGGGGTTACAGGAGAATGAAAACAACTGTAGACAGTTCTCCAAATGCAGAAGGAGGCAACCACAGGGAAGCAAAGTCCAGGGACCTGAGGGAACGTGGATCTGAAAGAAAAATTGAGAATGAATCAAGACAAGATTTTACATTTAGTATTTCAGGATGAGAAAGTATTGTTAGAAAACTTTAACCAATCATCAGCTCTAAATATACCCTCACTCATACCTTTGACAGTCCAAAATGCTGCACACCGGATATTTTGATAACTAGAAGTAATATACATATTTTATTAATTTACTTATGATATTTGATAACCCAAATTAGAAAAAAAAAAAACAGTTCAGTACTATCAGAAAACAATTTCATTTAACTGTGCTTATGTAGAGCTGAAGTAATCATGATGGTCATGGAGAAAAGATGCAGACACACACTATGTTACAGGACACAGGCAGTACTATCAGGGAGATTACATCTCCCTTCTCTCTGCTGCTATCCGTGTCATACATAAAGACATAGCTAAATTCGTGTGTTCTGGAACACAAAATATCACTGAAGTTATAGCAAGGATTAATATAGTCTAATTATTTTAAATGCAGGAAATAAAGTAACAAAATATAACCAATTACTTTTGCATTGAAATGTATTACTTTGGTTAGAAATTTTTCTGTGTTAATTACTGACCAAGCATAGCGGAGCTCTCTGGAGCTTTTATTTATAAAATAAAATACAGTAAAATAGTATAAAATAAAATAAAATAATATAGTTTTTTTTGCATTGTGTTTTAATAATAGCTTTAAAAACTACTAATTTCGTAAAATTATTGCAAGAAATTTATAACAGAATTACAGATAACAAAATTTTATCTTCCAACATATTTGGAGAATTCAGACACAGATTATACTTTTATTTAATTTTTCGAAGATTTATATGCATTGATTTAAGCAGACCTACTTTTGACATATACTAGTCAGATATAAAAATAACATCAATGTTAAAATATTCCTACCTCTGTGCTGCAATGCCTAAACTAATATTTAAAATATATTTGCCTGCAAAAGTCTGAAAAAAATACTATTCCTAGAAAAAAAAAAAAAAGGACTTGAAGTTATCTCCAAAAAGAATATGAGGAACTATTTCTATTATTACCAGGTTTGAGTATTCATTTACATGAAAGAAAGTAAAATAAACATGCTATTAAATTTGTTTATTTACTCATTCTACTTTCTGATGGACACAGAATAGTCAACATATATGAGAGATGTAGTGACTTTATTCCTTTTTTTTTTGTATAGTATCAGCAAGATAAGTTTGTTTTCAGACCCAGTTCTACCATGTTATCTGTCTTTCTATATATAGGGACATTTGGAAAACTTTCTGAATTACTTTCTACAGTGGGTCAGTTAATCACTGTTACATGGTGGATGAGAGCATTTTACTCCTATTAAAAAAAGTTTAGTTTACACTGCTTCCTAAGTAAAGCAAATAAGGCTCAGATTCATTCAAATTCATTTTAGATTCTAACTACGGTATCTAAGTCTCTGTCTTTCAAGATAGCAGCGGCTCTATGGAAGTCACAAAACCCATGAGCACTTCTCACATTTCTAATAAATAAATGCACTAATCATGACCTGAATCTAGGTCAAGATGAACATGAATATGAACTCAGTTTCATGTATCTTCTGCTTTGGCCTTCTTTCTTCTCATAGGAAGAAAACATGACTGTGTTGAGCAAAAGGAAGTTGTGCTCTTTTTCAGTTTGAATTTGGACAAGAATTTGCTATGTAATTTAGTTGTAGCCAGGAGGAAATAGATTTGGAATCAATTCACCTAAAGTAGAGATAAGAATTTGTCCTGGTTTTGGCAGGGATGGAGTTAATTTTTCCTCTCAGTAGCTGGTATGTTTTGGATTTCGTGTGTGAAGAATGTTGATAAACATCCCGATGATACCAGTTGTTGTGAATGAGACCAAGGACACCGTCCTGCTTTCCAAGTCTCGCTAATTTGCAGATGCAGGAAGCTGGGAGAAAGACAGACAGAATAATTGATCCAAACTGGCCAAAGAGAGTATTCCATGCCATAAACGTCATGCTCAGTATATAAGTGGGGGCAGGCGAGGGTGGGTATCTGCCTTCCTGGCATCCATCCTTCCTGCTTGTTTTTGCTGGCATCGTTCCCCCTACCTTGCTGGCTCCCTTTTGCTCCTTTGCTTGCTGCTCGGTTTTGTTTCCGTGATCGCTGCTCAGGACAGGCTGTATTGGTCATTGGGACATCGGGTGGTGAGAAAACATATATTGTTCACTTTGTATATTTTTAATATCCTTATATTCTGTTTCCCTTTTTATTTTAGTAAATTGTCTTCATCTCAACCCATGAGTTCTCCTTCCTTCCCAATTCTCTCCCCCATCCCCCTGGGGAGGGGGAGGGTGAGCGAGAAACTGTGTGGTGATTCGGGCTAAACCATCGCGGAATTTAAACTCTTACATCTGAGTTAGTCACCCATACATCTCTTTATAGTCAATGGAGATGTAACTTGTCACAAGATAATTATTTTTCTCATCTTAAAGTGTCTGAGAGATGTCAGATAACTATGCCATACAGGTGTTTGATTTTCTTTGTTGAATATAACTGGAGTATGATATGATTAGTACTTCAACATGTCTGACTTTTAGTTGTGTAGGTTAGGGCAGATGGTTCTGTTCGTAGGATTATTTAGGTGGGGAAATACACCCAGCAATGACAGCTATTTATTGCTTTATACAGTCTTTATAGGAATCATAGAACAGGTAAGCCTTTAGTTTAAAAGCATGATTTAAGTTGAGGAAGTGAATGCGTTATATATGTTCTAGAACAATCAATTATAGTTTCATCTTCAAATGTATCATTTTTCTTAGTATATTACCCTGATGATTATTTCTCTAGATGTATAAATTTGAAGAGGTTTATATAAATATTTATCTTCCATTAAAAAAGGAAACTTTTTCAGAATATCTTCCCGACTACTTCAACAGAGCATTTTTTTTTTTTCAGTTATTTTCTCTTTAACTGCTTCTCTCTAACCCTTGCTACAGGCTATCAGCCATCTCATGGGTGTAGCTGCCGACAAAGGCAGCTGTGATATAACACAGCTGCACGGTTCTGATTTGGACTGTTGAGAAAAACTGCCAGTAAGCCAGTAAAAACATTAAGAAGGTAAAGGAAAAATAAGGTTCCTTGTGTATCAATGAATGAAGAGAAGAATTGCCAACACAGAAAGATATAAAATCTTAAATGAAAACTCTTCAAGTTTGCTGACAACACCAAGCTGTGTAGTGCCATCAACATGCTGGAGGGGAGGGATGCCATCTAGAGGGACCTTGACAGGCTGGAGAGGTGGGCCCATGAAAACATCATGAAGTCCAACCAGGCCAAGTGCATGGTCCTGCACATGGGTCGGGGCAATCCCAAGCACAAATACAGGCTGAGCGGAGAATGGATTGAGAGCAGTCCTGAGGAGAAGGACTTTGGAATGTTGGTGGACGAGAAGCTCAAAACAGGATGACAATGCACCCTTGCAGCCCAGAAGGCCAAATGCATCCTAGGTTGCATCAAGAGGAGCATGGCAAGTAGGTCGAGGGAGGTGATTCTCCCCCTCTACTGTGCCCTGGTGAGACCCCACCTGGAGTACTGTGTCCATTTCTGGAGCCTCCAACATAAGAAGGACATGGACCAGTTGGAGAAGGTCCAGAGGAGGGCCACAAAGATGATAAAAGGGCTGGAGCACCTTTCCTATGCGGACAGGCTGAGAGAGTTGGGGCTGTTCAGCCTGGAGAAGAGTAGGCTCCAAGGAGACCTTATAGCAGCCTTCCAATACCTAAAGGGGGCCTACAGGAAAGATGGGGAAAAAAACCTCTTCAGTAGGGTCTGTTGTGACAGGACTAGGGGTAAGGGTTTCAAAATAGAGGGCGGTAGATTTAGATTAGATATTAGGAAAAAAACTTTTTTACACTGAGGGTAATAGAACACTGGAACAGGTTGCCCGCAGAGGTGGTTGGTGCTCTGTCCCTGGAAATATTCAAGGCCAGGTTGGATGAGGATCTGAGCAACATGATCTAGTTGGAAATGTCCCTGCTCCTTGCAAGGGGGTTGGACTAGATGACCTTTGAATGTCCCTTCCAATCCTAAAGATTCTATGATTCTGTGAAAACAGGTTACTCAGCATAAACAGTAATTATACAAATTTAGAGTCAAGACATCAGTGTTACCACTGATGATAGAGCTGGTGGGACTTGGCAAATCAGCAGAACCAAGGACCCATGCTGTCCCTGCACCTCCTAATGGATACTTTCCTGGACAGTACAGGCTCTTTGAATGTATTATAAGGAGTGGTGATCACACTAAGGCTTAGCCTAATATCTCATTAAATACCAGCTATCTTTTTTTTGTGTGTGTGTGTATTAAACAATAAATAATCACTTTTAACTTTTAAACTATATACATCTGTCGTAGTTCAGCCCCAACGGGGACCAGACTACGCAGTCTCTCTCTCACTCCCCCCACTCTCCGAGAGAATAGGAGGAGATTTAACAAACAAAAGAAAACCAGGAAAAAAAAAACCAAACACACGGGTTGAGATTGAACAAAAAGTAAATTTAACAGTAATGACAGAAGAAAACAAGAGAGTGATGGAACACAAATACAGTATAATAGCTCACAACAGATCTCCACATCCAGTCTCTTCCAACTAGGAGAGCCTCCCTTCAGCACCCTCCTCACTTATATACTGAGCATGATGTCAGATGGGATGGAATAGCCCTTTGGCTAATTTGGGTAAATTAACCCCAGCTGTTAGCTAATTAGTTAACTATCCCAGCCATAGGGGCTACCAGCTTCAGTTCTCCACCCAGCTCAGGTAAATATTAACTCTATCCTGGCCAGAACCAGGACAACATCCTACTTGTAAAGTATTTTTCTACTCAGCTAAAGATACCCAAACAAACTGCTTCATAAGATGGGCCATAACATCTCTGTAAAGGCAGCCTTATCTTCTAAATATAAAAGCTGAAGTTAGTTATATCATGTAAACAGCAGGCCCTTTGAGACAGTCTTTCTCATAATTAGAGTTAACACTCTTGAAACTTACACTTCCTACATAGATTTGTTATGATGTTTTCCTTGCAATTTAACCCAAATTAGTATATTAATAGTCCCATATGTTCTCTGATAGTACTAATTTCCATAATTTTATAAAAGATGGCTGATGATCACATATCTTCTCCCTTCCCACACATGGCATATTGGATTAGATAACCCCAGCTGAAATTCTGAATCATTTCTGATGGGTGTTGGGAATAAGGGAGTAAAATATTTCTTTTTTTTATTAAATTTCATATCTGAAACATTATTACGAAACCTGAGTATTCTTTCTGCTGATTAAAATCTTCAGAGAAAAAAAAAATAAAACTACATGAAATTTATATTTAAATCTAACATAATTTCTGTGCAACATCAGGGTGATCATGGTACTATCCCAAAAGTGTCCTTAGTTATTGTGAATTTTTTAGTGAATGTGGTATAGTCAATTCCTCACTTAGAACATTGCAAAAAAAATACTGGAAAAATAGTAAAAACAAGCTAAAATTTTTATATATTTTTAATCCTTCTCATATCTTCTAGATTGCACATGTATATTTATGAGCATTAAAGAGAGCAGTGGATTATATATGCATTGTTTTATGTATGAAGCCTTTCAGTTATTCCATATTATCTAAGGAAAAAACAGATTCTGTTTTTTTTCATAAGTATGATTAAAATGTGTTCAGACCTAAATTAAGAGGTGAGATTAGACTATACAAAGAAAGTAATAAGCCATTCCTTTGAACTCAGTATTACAATGTTACAACTATTTTCAATGTATGCAGGATTTCCTTACTCTCAAATACACAGAAAGAGAAAAAACGCAAGTGGTACGATTATGTTGAGTTATATCATTTTATAGATTTACTGGGAAATGTCAGATCAAACATGTTAAAGGGTATCAACTTTTCAGCAGAAGTCTAACAAGGACTACTCAAACAGAAAATGTAGCAGTAGAATTTCCCAGAATATACTTCCAGTCTCCAACAATTGGTAGAACTGGACTTCCTGTAGAAGAAATAGTATATTTCTATTTAAAAACCTAGGGAATTTTTCTTTCCTAAGTTTATCTATTCTTGAAACTGTGTGAACATTTAGCATCTATAGTGTCATGCAGCAATATATCTCACTACCTGAGTACACGATTGTATCTTTTTAAACCGACACCTACATGTTTTATCTGATTACTTCTCTTCCCAGTATTAAGCAAGGGAAGACATAATAGGTCCTTACTTACAGTACCACTCCTTGCTTTGTACTTTTCCACTATATTCTCCCTTGGTTATTCTCTTTCCATGAGAAGAGCCTACTCTGTTTAACAGTTCTTCATCAGGAAGCCATTGATTGCCTGGTCTCTTTCTTGTCCTTGTTAGGCACAAAATCTCCTTAGTGGTAAAAGGGAACACAGTGTGTATACATATATATATGGTGACCAGAATGTAATGTTAGTTCAATTAATGTTTTAACAGACTAATAAACCAAATTACCCAATTAATTTAGAGGAAAAAAAAAGCTTCACTAACAAATATTATATAAAAATGCCTGCCCACAATCAACCCTTTCTTCTGGTCTTAACTGTCATCTTTTCCATGTTCCTGTGGATCCTAAGGCTGAGACGTTAAGTTTATTTCAGTAGGAAAGGTACCAGTTGTCTTCATCCTGAGGTCTTTTGCCAGGAGGACTGTAACAGTGGTAAGCGGGAATTCTTCCCCCTCTTGTTTTTCACAGGAATGTGTTTATTTCTACATTTTCTTATCATAGTTTTGTTCCTTTTTATGTACACCAGACTAGAGCTTGAAAGTTGCACAGCACATTTCTGTGCCTCAACAGATACAGAGGGCTACTGTCACTACCTTTGAGTGACAGACCTTTGCCATATACAGGACTCTCAGCTGCAGCATGTCAGGCAGTGAGTGACAACAGCAGTAGGCTGCTACAGTAAGCTAAAACCAGCTCAGATCAAGTCAAACCCAAACACAGCCTGAGACCCTGAAGGGTTAGGTCAGTACAAAGCCTTTGTTCTTTTACTAGCAAACATAAATAGTCATATTTACTGGAATGTAAAGTCATCAATAAAGCCGTATTTACTGCAATGTACTGTCCATACATTTTCTTCATTTATACTTTTACAAATGGTAGGATAAGAACTTCATATAGTATTAAAGTTGTGAGAGTTCCACAGGCTTATTCAGACATATATTCTTTTTCTGATTTTTATAGTATTTTTTTTTTGTTTGCTTGTTTTTTTTTTTTTCCTCTCTTTAATTTCCTAATAATTCCTAATATTCTACTTGGTTTTGAACTTTCTTCACCATTAAAAAGCACTGCACAGATAATTTCACATAAGGAAGAAACTATTATAATGGAATGATCTTTCTTTGCAATATTAGCCCAGAATCCAAAATGGTGTTTGAAAATAAGATTTAATTTTTTTTTGTCCCATATACATCACTATACTTATTTTCATTGTTTCATCTCAAATTTTATTCCCCTAAACATTCAGCAAAATATTGTGCTTTTGCATCTGTTTTCACGTTGTTGTTTGTTTTTTTTTTTTTTTTTTCTATCTTTACTGCTTTTAATAGCTTAGTAAGGTAAGCTCTGGTGGAAAAACGACCCACAGTGGAGCAGTTCACTAAGGACTGTAGCGCATGGGAGGGACCCCATGCTGGAGCAGGGGAGGAATGTGAGGAGTTCTTGCCCGGAGGAGTAAAGAGTGATATAAAGCAACAAGTGATGAACTGACCATAACCCCCATTCCCTATTCCCTCCCCATGTGCCTCTTGAGGTGGGCGGGAAGGAGGTAGACATAACTGAACATAACGTTAAGCCTGGGAAGAGGGAGGGGTGGGGGGAATTTACTTTGTTATGGTCCACATTATCCTGCTTTGATTTCAATAATAAATAAATAAATAAATATTTTTCCTCAAGTCAAGTCTGTTTTGCCCATAATGGTAACTTAAGGATCTCCTTCTGTCCTTATCTCAAACATTGAACTTCTTTTTCCTTACGTTATCTCTCCCTATTCCCTCAGAGGGTGAGGGTGGGAGTGAGAGAGAGAGAGAGAGACTGCATAGCTTGGTCCCGAGCAGGGCTAACCTATTACACATTCTAGCTTTTTGTTTATCTACATAGTTTTTTTTCTTGAACTTTTTATTTACAAGTGACAAATTTTGGTCATTCATGCTTAACATGATAAACTGCTTCTATGATTCCCTTCTACTATGTCTCTGGACAGAGTTCAGTTGCCTAAAAACAGATATTTATCTCAGATATTAATCTGAGATACATTGGATATTCCATTTTGCTTCCAGCTGCCATGTCAGAAAGTTGAAGGTCTCCTGTAGATTGTGTGTTATAGCAGCCAGCTTTATGAGAATGGCTTGGATACCCTAAAAGAGCCAATAGATGCACTGGAAGATGCACTAGATGCCTGTGTCCAAGTAACTGAATTTCATAGAATTATAGAATCAGAATGTTTAGAGTTGGAAGGGACCTTCAAAGGTCATCTAGTCCAAACCCCCCCTGCAAGGAGCAGGGACATCCCCAACTAGATCAGGTTGCTCAGAGCCTCATCCAGCCTGGCCTTGAACATTTCCAGGGATGGGGCTTCCACCACCTCTCTCGGCAACCTGTTCCAGTCCTCTACAACTCGCATTGTAAAAATTTTTTTCCTAATATCCAATCTAAATCTACCGCCCTCTATTTTAAAACCATTACCCCTCGTCCTATTGCAACAGGCCCTACTAAACAGCCTTTCCCCATCTTTCTTATAGGCCCCCTTTAGGTACTGGAAGACCTCTATAATGTCTCCCTGGAGCCTTCTCTTCTCCAGGCTGAACAGCCCAAATTCTCTCATCCTGTCCACATAGGAAAGGTGCTCCAGCCCTTTTATCATCTTTGTGGCCCTCCTCTGGACCTTCTCCAACTGGTCCACGTCCTTCTTATGCTGGGGGCTCCAGAACTGGACACAGTAATCCATGTGGGGTCTCACGAGGGCAGAGTAGAGGGGGAGAATCACCTCCCTCGACCTACTGGCCATGCTTCTCTTGATGCAGCCCAGGATGCGGTTGGCCTTCTGGGCCACACGAGCACATTGCCTGCTCATGTTGAGCTTCTCATCCACCAGCACTCCCAAGTCCTTCTCCTCAGGGCTGCTCTCTATCCATTCCCCGCCCAGCCTGTATTTGTGCTTGGGATTGCCACGACCCAGGTGCAGGACCTTGCACTTGGCCTGATTGAACTTCATGAGGTTGGCACGGGCCCACATCTCCAGCCTGTCAAGGTCCCTCTGGATGGCATCCCTCCCTTCCAGCACCACACAGCTTGGTGTCATCAGCAAACTTGCTGAGGGTGCACTCTATCCCACTGTCCATGTCGCCGACAAAGATGTTGAACAGGGCCGGGCCCAGCACGAACCCCTGAGGGACGCCACTCGTGACCGGTGTCCACTTGGATATCAAGCCATTGACCACCACTCTCTGAGTGCGGCCATCCAGCCAACTCCTTATCCACCCAGTGGTCTGTCCATCAAACCCATGCCTCTCTAGTTTAGAGAAGGATGTCGTGCGGGAAAGTGTCAAAAGCTTTGCACAAGTCCAGGTAGATGATATCCTTTTCTCGTCCCTTGTCCACTGATGCTTTCACCCCATCATAAAAGGCCACCAAATTGGTCAGGCACGGTCCGCCCTTGGTGAAGCCATGTTGGCTGTCACCAACCACCTCCTTGCTCTCCATGTGCCTTAGCATGGTTTCCAGGAGAATCTGCTCCATGACCTTGCCAGGCACAGAGGGGAGGCTGACTGGACTATAGTTGCCCGGGTCCTCCTTATTCCCCTTTTTAAAAATGGGGGTTATTTTCTCTCTTTTCCAGTCATCGGGGACCTCACCAGACCACCACGATTTCTCAAATATGATGGCCAGTGTCTCGGCAACTTCATCTGCCAGTTCCCTCAGGACCTGTGGATGGATCTCATCAGGTCCCATGGACCTGTGCACCTTCAGGTTCCTCAGATGATTCCGAACCTGCTCTTCGAGTACAGTGGGCGGTTCTTCATCCTTACAGTCCCTGCTTGTGCCTTCTACAGCTTGGGTGGTGAGACAAGAGCCCTTATCGATGAAGACTGAGGCAAAAAAGTAATTGAGTACCTCAGCCTTCTCCATGTCCTGGGTAACCAGGACACCAGTTTCCTTCCGGATGGGGCCTAGATTCTCCTTGGACTTTCTTTTGTCCCCTACGTACCTATAGAAGCTTTTCTTGTCATTTTTTATATCCCTGGCCAGATTAAATTCTGTCAGGGCTTTAGCCTTCCTCACCCAATCCCTGGCCACTCGCACAGCCTCTTGGTAGTCCTCCCCAGCTACCTGTCTCGACTTCCACCCTCTATAGGCTTTCCTCTTCACTTTCAGTTGGTCCAGGAGCTCCCTGCTCATCCACGCCGGCCTCCTGGCCTTTTTGCCCGACTTGTTCTTCATCGGGATGCTTCTCTGCTGAGCTTGGAGGAGGTGCTCTTTGAATGTGGACCAACTTTCCTGGGCCCCTCCTCCCTCCAGGGCCTCCTCCCATCAGGTCCCGCCTGCCCATCAGGTCCCTGAAGAGGCCGAAGTTTTCCCTCCTGAAGTCCAGGGCAGAGAGCTTGGCATGTAGTTTCCTCACTGTCCCATGGATCTTGGACTCCACCGTGTCGTGGTCGCTGCAGCCAAGGCTGTCCTTTAGTTTCACATCTCCCACCAGTCCCTCCCTGTTGGTGAGCACAAGGTCCAGCATGGCACCCCTCCTTGTCGGCTCCTCTATCGCCTGCAGGAGGAAGTTGTCATCCATGCATTCCAGGAACCTCCTGGACTGCCTGTGCCCTGCTGTGTTGTCTCTCCAACAGATGTCAGGGTGGTTCAAGTCCCCCATGAGAACCAGGGCCTGTGACCACGAGGCTGCTCTTATCTGGCTATAGAGCGCCTCGTCCACTCTGTCCTCCTGGCCAGGCGGCCTGTAACAGACCCCCACCGTAATGTCCCCTGTCCGTCCTCATCCTCTAATCTTAACCCATAAGCTCTCTGTCAGCTCCTCCTCCATCCCCAGGTGGAGCTCTACGCACTCCAGCCGGTTGCTGACGTAGAGAGCGACACCCCCTCCTCATGTCCCCTTCCTGTCCTTTCTAAAAAGCCTATACCCCTCCATGTTGACACTCCAGTCATATGAGTCATTCCACCACGTCTCCGTGATGCCAATAAGGTCATAGCCCTGCTCGTGTGCAAGCATCTCCAGCTCTTCCTGTTTATTTCTGATGCTGCATGCATTGGTATAGAGACACTTCAGCTGGGCCCCCAACAAAGCCTGCTATAAGCCATTCTTGTGTTAATGTGAGTATGTGAGACTCATTACAGAAATGTGCCTGAATATTTTTAATAATGGAGACATTTTAAAATTAAATTTTACTTCCTTCATAGCATTTTATTTTCTTATTTTCTCTGATGATTTTTTTTAATTGTATTTGGACTCTCCCCTCCCTTCTTAATATATAATTTAAGACATTTTTAGTTTTACTCTGTTTTCTTTCTTCCTTACACCTTGCTCAAATATTTAGAAATCTCAGTCCTATCGCTTCTACAGGAGAGCAAAGTAAAGCATTCCTTCCTACCAGGACATTCTTTCCAATCAAGACAAAGAAATCATGTACATAGGAATGTGCACCAAAGGCAGGACTAAAGCAACAATGAGGTAGTAATATAGTACTTCTCTTGAGCAAAGGCTAGCATCTTCATCTCAGAAGAGAGAGACCTAGGTTTGAGTCCCTGATCCCTGTTTCTTATTAAATGATTGCTTAATTCAAAACTGTCCTAGAAGCTGAAATCAGAGCAACTAGTGCTTCTAACTGAGAGCTCTAATTAACTAATGGGAACAAGTTTCTTCTTTCTTATGCTTTCTCTGGCCTTTCATTTCTGAATTCATAATAGATCAGGTTAAAGAGAAGAAATCAGACAAATCTTAAGATAAGTTTCTAGATTAGTGTTAAGAAAATCTTGAGTGAAGTGTAAGTTTGAAATAATTTAAATGACAAGGACCAACACTCACTTGTGTCTCCCTGGAGAATCAGTTTTAACAGTAGACTGTCATGCAAAGATTACCTCTAGGCTTATCTGAAGGATCCTCAAGCCTACTTAGCTATACCCTTAACCTCAGAGGGGGCTCTGCCCTGGATTCTGAGAGGATGAAGACACTTAAGCCTATGTTCAAGTGCTGAAGATCCTTAGAGCAGTCTAAAAATGAACCATTCAGCTGTACTTACTAGGTGTTGCCTAACTTCTTAAGTTCCCTATTAAGGATGGAGCACTGACCCGTATTGCTTTTGGAGCTATACAATTATACAAAACTTATTTGCATCTGATGCTCTACAGGCAACCCCACAAATAGCTGTAGACACACACACATACACACACAGGACTTTGAAAAACAAGATACTTGTGTCTGAAAACCACATAGTTCTGCAGCATGACACCTTGCTCAAGACAATATGTGTTGCCTTTAACTTAAATGCTTCTGGTACACGCTTCCATTATAGTGTTTTTCTTTGATTTCTAGCCTTGATTGTCTTTCTACACCAGACTGAATCTCAGTGTGGGAAGCTTGGTCTGTCTAAGTCTTCTCAGTCTCCTGGCTCTGCTTAGTTAGCTGTTTCTCTGCACTGCAACATCTTCTTTAGGATACCTATTTAGATACTCTGAAACTTACCTTAAATTTAAAATAGTTCTGAAGTTAAGAAAATCAAGATGTAACAGAACTCGATGCATACATTTCTATAGTTAGAAAAGACAGATAATAATTTTGACAAGATCACAGTGACTTCAGGTATTCTTAAGCTTAATTTGTTTTTACCTCAGATTTTTTTTTTAGCCTATGAAATCATTATATCCTTTTCAGCCTAATTCTAAATATACATATATATATATGTATACATATATTTCTAAGTGCAACCTCTGTAGGGAATGTCAGTTGTTGTTGATATCTCTTATATGTATGATTTTTCCCTACTGCAAAATTTGTAATGCTAAATCAAAATTAATCAAAAAACCAAAAATCCCTACCTGAAACGAGGGGACTAGACTGACCCAGCTATTTTTTTTTCCTTATTACTGTAAAGCTTTTCTCTGTATCCGATTTAATCTCTTCTTTTAATAAGTGTAAATTTCTTTGATAGTAAATTACTCCTCTGGATTCTTTTCCTTTTTCTTTTAATTGAGTTTAATTTAATTTAATAACTGAAAAAAAAATACCTGCACAAACTAATTTCTTGCCAGTTTATATTCTGGTACCTTCAAGAAATGCAACATCTGGCCTTTCCTTTGATAATTTGCTTATAATTCACTTACTCCTAGCTTTCATATTTGAATGGTTTAGGTCAGGCATGTTAATGGTACATGGTTTAATATTTGATTGCACCCTTTAGTTTTCATAGTGTTTGTCCTTCTTAAGGCTTTTTATCTCCTTTTCTAATCTTGATATAGCAGCTGAAGGTAAAACAGATTAGCATCCTCCTTCAGAAATCTATTTCCCTTTGTATATCTTTTAACTCCTCAAAGCTCTTCTTTGCTTATGGGTACCCTTTTCAGACTGCTGTAGAAGATTTCTGCAGTTTGTATATGGCCCCTACTTATTTGAGCTTTAATACTATTTTTTTTTCACTTGCCCATGATATTTTAACTCACTATATATTTGTATTGAATTCCAATATTGTCCACTGTTCAATTCGGTGGAACTTCAGTGACTTGCAAAGCTGCAAGTTACTATTGGATCTTTTACTGTTACTATTGGATCTTTTTAGTAAAACCTTTCATTTATCTCTTTGTAGACTTCAGGATCTGATAAAATTAATTTTGCCTTTATTTTTCTTTTTAGTTGTTTACAAGGTTTCTACTTTGTAGGCAACTGTTGTTTAGAACTTGACTCTGTGAAACAGAGCTCTCTATGAGTGAAGGACTTTCATTGCCACTACAAAGCCTACATACAATTTTGAGCTACTAACAATTGCTACAATGCTATACATTCTGATGTTCTGAAAAACTTAACATACACAAGTTCTGATTCAGCTAAGTTTTATTATTCTGTAAACATAGCACTAACCATCCTCTCTGCAAGAAACAACACTCACCAATGAATGGACTTCTATCTCCTGGAAATATCTACTAGTCTAATGATTTTGACCTAACATTTCGATGCAACAATACCAACTTTTATGGCTCTTTATATATCTTCATTGGAAAGAATGAATTAATCATTTTAAGGGCTATTTTACAGTATTTTTTTGAAATAAACTACCTTCACTGTTGTACAACATGGCTTTTTAAATGCAAATACTGTGCCACAGCTTCCTAAGAAGTCTTCTGAAGCAATAGAAGTGATTATATGTTGCCATTCTCAGCAGCAGGCTCTTGACAAGCTGATTATCCCCTCTGTGCTTGCAGCAGCCACAGTCTGTAATAAGTAAAAGGCTGTAAATTCTAGGGGCCACTCATTTTTCCCATTTCACTGTCTGCAGGAGCTAGTGAAAGCTGAAACCCTTCTATTCTGCCCTTTCATGTCAGTTAAAATAATGGCCAAATTTATTTTTTCTCTTAGCAGAATATAATTGAGATATAGATGATGGTGCCAGGAAAGTGAGATAATTTAATCAAAGGTCAAATTAGTTTCTCACTCCATACACCCATCTAATCAAAAGCTCTCTTTTTTTTTTTTTTGTTTTTTTTTTTGTTACCTGCATAGGAAATTCTAACATAGCCTTACCATTTACTTACGTTAATCAGACATTTCCCAATAGTGCTCTGTCACAAGGCATCCACTTACAGAAGTGTTTCTATGACATTTCTGCTTTATTGTTCTTTGTTCAAGGACATAGGCTGTAGGGAAGAAAAAAAAAAAAAAGAAACACAAACATATTTTTCTTGGTGATGTTTGATCATTCCTTGTAACTATAGTATACAGGATAGAGGACTTTCAAATGGTAAAATAATTGAAGAAAAAATGAAACTATCTTAATTTCGTTTTTGACGCATCATAATAACAGGTTTAATTTTCTACATATGGTAAACGGACAAAAATAATTCCTCTGCAATATAAAGGATACATGAGTGAAAGATACATTAGAATACCTATCTGTCAAGGGCAAGGTTTATGCTTTGTAAGCTCAGACAAACTGCTGGTTGGCACTCTGCTCAATGCTCTTTCTCTTAGAACAAAATTAGAATTATTCTGGCAAATCATTTATTATTCCAATCAAACTTCTATTTGAGCATGTATTTTTAAGTGTCAATGAATAGCCATTAGTATTACACTATAGAGCTGCCTTCCTTTAATTGTTGCTGCATATTTGGAGTAAATTCTTCTTTACCATTGTTTCATACTTGTCATGACAGGGTTTGGTATTTTCATTCACTGTCCTTTTTTTTTAGGGAACTTATTTTTATAATTAGTTCTTCTCTTTCTAACACATAAATAGAGACCCCACATTTTATAAATATGCCATTAATTAAGCTGTTTTGTGAGATCCTCTTGAGCCAAATGAAAGGATGGACTGCCAAACAGAACAAACCCACATCAAAAAGCAATTGAAGCTCTGCATTAAGGATTTGCATCCACAGACAGACATCCTTTGAATGTACAGGAGTTACAAATTACAAAATCCAGATTAAGAAGAGAAACTTTGTGAAAAGGGTAGAGTCAATATAGTATAATTGGGCGTATCAAAGTACCACACTAGTAAAATAAATATTGTAACATTTTAATCAGAAGTTTTGATTTTTTTATCGTCTTCAAGTAAAATGAAAGATTTATTTTTTTTTAAAATCCTTTCTGCAAAATCTAAAAGATAGTTAAACAAAGAACTTGGAATTTCTTAGAGGAAAAACAAACACAGATCCTTACCATGAATTTCAGTTGCAATATTTCCACCTCAGTCGTATGCATAGATCTGAAAGGAATAATCACATGGAATTAAACATTATCACCCAAGCAGAATTTGTAATTTCATATTCGAGAGTTGTAGGACTTTTAACAGCAGGACTTTGACATCTAAAGTGTTTACTCTACAATTAAAGAGTTTTTCTTGAGAAAGAGCAAACCAATCCTAGACATAGGCTGTTATAATACTTCTAGGGCTTGCAGCTTGAAAGGGACTTCACAACTGGTATTCATATGCAATGAATGCTTTCATAAGTCAAAATCTTCAGAGCTACCGCTCACACAGAGTATGCACACTAAGAATCAGGCTTACTGTATTCAACCCAGTTATATTTTGTTTAAACTCACTGCAATGTAGCCTTGATTTGTGGTTGCTCTCAGAACAGGTCTGAAACTAAGACAAAAGCCTCAAAAGACATCACAGATAGCATTCACCTGTTTAAAAAATAAAGATCCGTTTTCATTTGAGATGTCATAGTGTATCTGAGACATCTACAAGGGGCTGTACAACATGGCACAAATCCTGCAAAACAGAGATCTCCTGGAAAGCTAGCTAGAAGCTAGGCCAGATATGATAGATAATTTAAAGTCAATAGATATTGTTCAGACATGTCAAAGCGGTTGCATCACTCACAATTAATGTATTATATACAAAGCTACAAAAGCACTTCAAATCAAGCATATTTACTTATGAAACTTCCTATCATGACTTTACCTCAAAGTGATAATGAGAAGCTAGATTAAGATAAAAGTTTTAACTTAATTACCTTTCTTTCTACAATATGAGTTTTAAAAATACGATTTTCATGCAAGAATTAGTGTTATTGTAGTAATTTATTATATATTTGTCTGAGAGGCCTCTTTTAGTTTATGTGGTAGATGTACAATTTGAACAAGTTTTTTCAAGTATGTTACCTGGTATATAAAAAAAAAAAATTTTTTTTTGCTATACAAATATGGTAGATTCTCATTTAATTTGAAGAAAATTACTTTGTCTTTTCTAAGCATTTTAAGGATGATTATGAGAAGAAGAAGAAGAGGAAAAAAAAGTTTCCAGTACAAAAATATTTAATGACTATGTCTATATAGATACATTCTGGAGTTAAAGACAAACTACCTGTTTAAATATAATTTATTATATCCCCTAGAGAAAATAAACAATATATGGCTTTTTAAATTAATTATAAACAAAATGAGAAACTAGATGGTTACTTTTCTAAGTGCCACAAAATTATTTAATCACAGTGTGATTACTTGAAGTTAGAGAGTTCTTATTGGCTAATTAGATTATTTTCAATAAAATTCTTCCCCTTTCATTCTCTATCATTTGCTATATAATAGCCCTTCACATAATGCATCATAAATAGTTTGATTCTCACATGAGATACTGATTACAAAACCATTTTTTGTCATTTGATTGAATTTCTTACAAGTTAAGGATGTTAAAACAGTTTAACTTATTCATTTGAAAACAGGAGAGCTTACATGGACTCATTTATATTTGTTTCATAGCTCATTCACTAAAAGAAAAATAGATGAAATAAATGAGATAGCACTTTCATTTCACATTTCTTAATTTATTTCACACACCATTATGTTTCACACCTTCTGTTAAGACATGGTTTATACCTTTGTTTGTCCATTTAAGTCTCATCTCTTCCACATGTATTTTTAGTCTTTTTGCAGCTTTTTAGAGTGTTCCATAGGCATATCATCTGAGTAGTTCACTTGACTATATTAATATTTGATTAGTGCTTAACTGATGCAGCAGGGAAAGCCTGGCAGTCAGATTCTTAATTACAGACATTTCACCTGCATTTCCTACCAATGCTAGATTCTTAATTACATCCATTTCACCCTCATCTCCTACCAAAGCTTCTTCACCTTTCAGTTTGGTTTTGGTTTATTTTTTAATAAATCATCTTTCATTCTCCTCCTTATTATTGACTTTCAAAAAGACTCACAATGCAAACTGAAATTATGATCTGAGTATTTGAATGTTTATCTAAATTTTGAAGGCCTGCAATATCAGGACACTTAGTAGATCAAAATGATTTCTAAGAAGTCCTTCAATACTTTTTGAGATGATCTATCTATCATCTAAGCTGTCATTTCAAATTTGTTCCTCAAATTAAAAAGATAAATGAAATATCATAATTCCTCATCTTAATCACTGTCTAATTCAAATACTGTAAAGAATTATCTGGGTAATTAAGTTCAATTTTAGAAAAAAACATCTTGGTCTTATTCTTTATTTCAAACCAATTATCTGTTTGTTATTACAGTGACATGCTGTGGGATCAGGTGCCTAGCTTTTTGCTATCATTTCTGAGATTTCTTCAGTTAAATGTTTTACACTTGATATGCAAACATCCTGTCTGAATATATCATTTTTCTGAATATATCATTACATGCATGTAGGTAATTATTTATTTCTATGACATCATTACTAGTAATTTAGGACTGTAATTTCACCATAGTGTTTTACAGAGCATCCAACTTCTAATGTAATTTTAGAAACTTCATAATAAATACATTTTTTATTATACATGCACACAAATATATATTCTTCTATATGTAATACAAAAACTACATTATACTTAAAAATTGTCCTAAGAACTAATTCTTATAACCTTACAGCTCAGTTTCTCATTTTCCACTCAAAAGATGGTTTGACATAAACCCCACAGGCATAATGAGACTATGCGGTACAAAGGACTTCACATTTTGGAAACTACTAAGCTTGTTCAAGTCACGAAGCCACTAGTACTGAATGATACATTAAGGAGCTCAATCTAGCCAGACCTAAGCAGGATATTTTGAATTATCACTTTTTGCTTAATGTACTGTTTCAGTAAATATGTAAGTGTTCAAATCACTGCCCTGTGATTTAGTAGGTCTGTTTTTCCCTTGTAGTTCAAGAGTAAAAATACAAAATAGACTCTATGACTAAGTGTTTTTGAGAGCTATGAAATAAAATTAAACTTATTTCAGGAGTGTAGGCAGATGTTTCCTTAGATGGCAGGAAGTAGGGAATTGTGCTTCTTTTTAAATTTATTTCTTGGACAATTTTGCAAAGGATCTATCTCATTTTCATGAGAACTTGAAATCTAATCACAAGTATGGATTCCACTAGAAACAGGAGTAGGATATAACTGGAAAAAAAAAAGGTAGATACATTCAAGGGTCACATTTATATTAAAGAAAGATATTGGCAGTTCCTTTCTCAGAATTAACAAACCTAGATATTCCTAGAAGGAAATTTATCTCATCCTAAGATAAATGTTCAGAATAAACATGTGATTAAAAAGATCTTCCTCTTCTCCATTAAATTAAAATAATTCTAGCTTGAGAAGCTCCATTCTCAACATTGACACTATCTAGAACTCAGACGTTCCAGTAGTGAATATTGAGACACATAATGTCTGGTATGGGACAAATCATTGTGAATTTCAAGTCCACTGGCTTTCATACGATCAACTTGTTACATGTGGTGTAAGCTGGAAGTTTTCTAACAATCCTTTCATTTCAGAACAAGAAAATTGTATCTTTCTGTGTACCTAAGCTCCCTAATACATTGTGTTAGGGAATGACTTCATCTTCTTTTCTTCAACTTCTTCATTGCTTTTCTCAAAATATTTCTTCAATGTGTGGAAGAGTTTATGCTCTTGTCTCCAATAATAAACTTGTGTGCCTCCTTGAAGCAGACGCTTTTATGAGTATCTTCCAAAAGAATAAGGCCCAATTACATGATCTATGATAAGCATGCGTGAAGATAGTGTATAATCTTTTTACTTTGAAAGAATTCTGTGATAGTATCTTAGTTTGTTTCCAGATTCAGTATAGCTAACTGAAGTCTGTGATCAAAACTATATTAAGCTCTCACTTCAGCCATGTAGATAAATTGTCACATCAATGGGATGATTAACATGGTTAAAATGATCTCTGGAATTTTCTTTCTTTCCACACTAGAAAATATGTAAGGAAAACAACTTTTTATTTTTACACATAAAGGTGCACCTAAATTACTTTTTCAACTTGACTCGGGAATATTGTTCTGAAGCAAATCTGATTATCTTTGTTTGAGATGGTTTGGTTTCTATTGTAGATCTTCCTTGAAAAGTCATGACCTGTAATCCTTTGAGAAGTAGTACGTGCCGCAAAAGTTTACATAAGCTTCTCAACCACAAACAGGCATTTAGCTCTTCAGAACAGACAAGACTTACACTAGAGTAAAATCCGAGGAACATGTATAACATAGCTATCAGGTCCTTTGTATCACTTGTTTTATCTTTAAATTTGGTTCTATTGCTCCACAACATGTTACAAAATTGAGAGAAACTGTTAAGTGTTTAAAACTAAGAGGTATGAACCTTGGCCAAAATCTATTCTTTTTTTTTTCTATATTAAAAACAGTTTTGCCAGATTTTCAATTTATTAAAAATTATAATAAATTAAGTAATAGAACATCTGGCATATTTATAGATTATAGTATTTCACACATACACCACATTTCATTGTAATGGCTTCATAAATGAGATATACATTATATCTTCTAAAGAAAGAGAAGGCTTTAAAGGAAATAAGGAAGTGAAAAAGATTAAGAACTTCACCCAAAGAGTTGCACAGTGCATAGTGAATAGGCCTCTATGACTTTTTAAAAGGTATATTAGAATAAAAACAGCAAAATAGAAATAAGTAGGAGTAACAGAAAACAAAGCTTTTTTTTAAAAAAAAAAATCTTAAATCATAAGTAGTTGTTTACTGAAGTCATGCAAATAGTAAACTTTAAGAGGCTAATGTAGTTTTTCTTCACATATCTAAATTATAGTCAACTAAAAAAAAAAAAACCTAACCAATTTAAGAAAAAATGTGACTGTACCACTGCATTATAAATAGAGAGTCTTGAAAGTATTTGCAGCACTCTACATCATATTGAATGTTTTGTGTTTTTTTTTTTTTTTTTAATAATCAATGAGAAGTGTTATTTTAGTAATATTGTAGATCTCAAAATTACCTGGCTGGACATTTGCCTAGGAAGGAACTGAGAAATAGCTGACATTGTAACAGAGAATGCAATATTTGCCTACAACCTAACTCACTGATAACATAAACTGTGTCAAGTTGGTTTGAAGATTATAGAAATTGAGAAGAAACGTTAACTGAAGGGTGACTTGCTAGGGCAGGCATAAGAAAGACAACAGAAGCAACTATTCTGTATAGCACCTGGATGCCTATAAAATGTGAGTGAAAACAATAAGACAAAGGAGAAGAAAATATTGAAAGAAAATTCTATATCTCACAGCATAAAGGTAAAATCTAACAAAAAGTAACAGCACCATGAAGTGAGATACAAAAGAAGAACGAACAGCGTCCTATGCTACCTCCTAAGGTCTGATCAAATTTCACTGTATCATGGTTGTGCTGGTTTGTTGTAGGTGTCAAGTGAATCTGACTTATCCTTTAGGCCACACACTGGGTGACTGGTGGCATAGCATGTGAATCTCTATGTCCTGTGAAGTACCATATTAAGTCAAAATACCTCGTTGCTTTCACTGAAGGAATTTCCTTGCACACCTCCTTTAAGAACCTGCTGGAGTATGGATCATAACTGTTCCCTCAATTTATTGTCCCAGCTGGTGAGTACCAATGGCTCTCACTTTGTGTGCAGCAATGTCACCCGCAATTGCCTTGCTCCCAGTTCTCACCAGTCTCATCTACTTTGCAAAGAGTGTGATCAGATGCACTGTTCTCGCATTTTAGGGGCAGGCAGGGAGAAATGTAGCTCTTTCAAGATCTTACAAAACAGCTCACAGAAAACTGGAATAAACTGAAGAGTGCTTCCGCTGTTTGTATATGTCTTTACATCTAGAGATAAGTAAAAAACCTACTGTCATCAACTTGTCTTTCTACATTTTAGGATAAGAAGTCTAGTTCAATCTTCTGAGGAAAAAGAAAAAAAATATGTAAAAGGACCACTCTGAACAAGTTAATCTCAAAACCATAGACTATTCGCTGAGGTAAATGTTATTTAGCCATGTAAATGTAGCTTTTAATTTCTCCAGCATGAAATATTAAATTCAAAGCTCCTAAAGAAATAAGTCATTTTTATATGTCATGTACTGTCTTTAACATGAATCATTGCACATACACAGAATAGCTATAAACAATTATGTGTTTTTGTTAATAGTATCATGCATCTTTCACAGAATAAAAGAAAGATTCGTATTGATCACTCTAGTCTCTTCCCCTATCAATAACCATCTGACCTGTAAGTATATTTTTATCTCTCTGATCAGTCAAAATTTGTGTCCTTGTTTTTTGTCTCTTTAAACGAGAGAAGCTGATAGAGTTGTGAGGTCTCTTTCATGAAGTTTCACTACAGGGAATATACAGTTTTCTTGCACCTCAAAAAAAGAAATCAAACTAGACAGTTTCTCTTTCCCACTTCCTGTATCCTATTTTGTTGTCAAGATTTAACCATACAGTGTCCTTCTTAAGGAAGCTCACATTAGCATTGTTATTCTACAGCTTCATTCTTTTATTTCTTTTCTAAGTCTGTACCATTTCCTTTTGCATTTAGAATCATAGAATCATAGAATGGTTTGGGTTGGAAGGGACCTTCAAAGGTCATCTAGTCCAACGCCCCTGCAAAGAGCAGGGACATGCCTGACTAGATCAGGTTGCTCAGAGCCTCATTCAACCTGGCCTTGAATGTTTCCAGGGATGGGGCATCCACCACCTCTCTGGGCAACCTGTTCCAGTGTTCCACCACACTCATTGAATTTTTTTTTTTTCCTAAAGTCTAATCTAAATCTACCTCCCACTATTTCTCTCTTTTTCACACACTCTAAGTTCTGTTCATGCACAGCTTTCATCCACTTATTTCAAACTCCAAAATCTTTACCTGAACTTTTGTTTTAAGTGATGAAAAAGTGGTTCTTACTTGGCATCTATTATTACATCATAAAGAAAGCAGCCTGTTCATATTCAGTTTCTTTCAGGAAAGTAACTGAGTTCTTTCTTCCTCCTGTTTTCATACTGAGAACATATATTCTCAGTTTCATCTACTCATTAATTGACAGAAACAGTTTTTTGAGTAAGTGGATGATATATTCCATGCCCCTCTCCTACTCTATGTTTAAAGGAATGGGAAGTGATTTTTTTTCTTATCTTGCTCATAATTCTCCAACACTCACACTGGCAAAAAAAAAAAAAAAATTGAAAAATGATTAGTGATTGTCTTAACTTAGTAAGACTGCCTACTAGGAATCTGATAGATTATAAGAAGGGTGATTTTAATAGAGACATTAAAAGAATGGTAGTAGAGAATTGTTCCTGCTGTGAAGAAGTAAACTTGTCAAACTAGAAGCTAGATAGTTAAGATACTGACTCCATAACTGCTAAGTCTATTGTCTCCATGTTTCAAAGTAATACAGAATCTCAAGTTTTTTAGCAAACTAAACATTTGTTGTTGTCTGTAGTATTATCAAGATGCTTAACACTACCCGCAACTTGTCAGTATGCTGTTATCCTCTTTGTCCTGTGAAGAAACAGTTCTAGTTGTAATGATTTTAAGAGTAGGAAAACACAAGTGTATGATATTATAAATGCATTTTCTTTTTCCACTGGTGCCTTTCATTTTTCAAAATCCAGTTTGAGGAAGTTACTATTAACTGCAGAAGTGCCTGCAAGAATCCTGGGCTACTGTAATAGGCGACCCTCATTGTCCTCAGTCTATACACCTTATTTACTCCAGTAATGAAAGTATTCAAGTTATGCCTTTTCCATGATATAAATCTTTTTTTGGAAGTTGCTTTAAATAAAGAATGTGAACAATGAAGCTCAGTCTAAGTCTAATCAGATAATGAACTGAATACTCTCTTTGCAGTCCATTTGAGTTTATCGTTCCCACTAGCTTATAAATAGGTGCCTGGATAAGTAGTTCACTAAATTACAGATGCTGATGTTCTCTCTGTAGTTAGAAAGGTAATGTAAGCTACATAACCATCTTCAGTGTCTTTGATGTTTATTCTAAATGTCTCTCTTTGTTTTACACAGGTTTGCATAATGTGAGTCTGCATAAGAAGGGGTCTGTCCTCAGACTTCTTAGTAGTCATACTCTATCTTTGAATTACTGCTTCTGTATATTCTGTATATATCACCAGAAGAGTACACAGAATTCCTGAGATTATTTTATGAATACTTTAATAATAATTTTGATATTGATTTTAGCCAAAATATTTTGCCTGATACACCTCAAGATAATGCTTTTTCATTTCACATTGGTGACTTACAATTATCCTGACATCAATCAATGTAACAAAATCCTTTATTGGCTTTGTCACCCAGCTGGTAGATATTTACCTATTAGCAGAGGTAGGGTTTTAATTCCCCAGGTGGATTGTATTTCATGTTATCATTTTTTTTTTCCCAAGGTCGTCTCGTTCTTCCCAGGCAACATTCAGATGCTCCTATCGCTTTGTACATTTCAAGACTTTCTGTCATCATAAAAATCTATGAGCATTAACTATATCATTGTCATTAAGCAAGGTATTGAAGATTAGCCACAAAATGAATCCATTGAGTACTTCCCTAATAATCTCCCTATCACACGATAATTCTTTATTCAACTTACAGTTCTTGTACTAACCACTATCTTAAGTGAAAATTTCCCACGGGGCACCATATCAAGTGTTGTAAAGAAGTCAAGATAGATTAGATCTACCACAACCCTCTTGTCTATAAAAGCAGTCATTTCATTAAAGAAAATATTATATCAGTCTGACACAATCTGTCTTTGCTAATCCATTACTTTGATTTATCCATTTTTCAATTTACCTCGATTTATTTAATTCTTGCTTCCTTCATAATTTGTTCCACTGACTTTGGCCTCCCAATTGAGGTCAGACTGGTGGTTCTGTAATTGTCCAGTTTGATATTTTTCATCCTGTTTTTTAATTATAGTCGTTGTAGTCTACTCCTGTAATTGGAAAGGTTGTGTTGGGTGCAAATGGCAAGTTTTTCATACCGACGGACTGCAGTGGCATCCTCTGTGAGAAGAGAGAATGGTCTGCTGTGTGCTGGACATAACCAGTCCTAGCTGGCTCCACCAGACCCACCACAGAGCACAGTAGAGCACATAACCAAAGATGATTTTACCTCTGTGAAAACATATTTTAAAAAGGGGGAAAAAACATTGCAAAGAGATAAGAGGAGGGAACAACAGAAGGAACAGTAGAGGAAATGAGGGAATAACAAAATCAGAGGAGGAACACCATGACAGAGTAACTACACATCTGAAGGGTCTATGACCCTGGAGGACCAGTGCTGGAACATATGAAAAGGATGAGAAACAAGGAACAGCAGAGAGAAATGGCAATGTACTGACCCTGACTTCCTGCACTATTTGTTGTCTCACTGAAGGGACTGAGTGTAACCTGAGGTGATAACAAGACAGGACAAGTGTATGAAATAAAATACTGAAGTGGGGAAAAAAAAAAAAAAGAAATGAGGAGAAGGAGAGAAATTTGGAGTGAAATTGAGCTTAGGAAAGGGAGAGGACAGGAGTTTTAATGTTTGTCATCTTTGCTTCTGTGGTTTGAACAGTAATGGAGTATGACAAGTACTTATTAACTAAGATTTATTGAGGCAGTGAGAAAGATGAGCAAAAACATGCACATATGGCAACTCACCCAATCACTGATAGTGAACACAGGATCATAAGTGATGCTGTGGCTTCAGCAGACTGTCGGGAACACTTGGTGTCCAGCTCATCCAGCAGCAACAGTCATTTGTGCAAATGGCTTTTGAATGCAGGTAAGAGTCATGTCACCCCTTGGCTCCACCAGTAATAGTGTGTTTTGAGAGACTCACACCTTACATGGATAATGTGGGCAGCATTTGCCACTGCTGCTGATGTTGATGAGGGGGCAGGGTGTCAATTTCCCAGTACCTGGATCAGTAATTGAATATTTATGCCTATTCCAAATAAATGAAGTTAAATTCCCCAAATTAAGTCTGTTTTGTCCACGGTATTGTCTGACAAGTCATATTCCTGTCTTTATTTTAATCCACAAATTTTCTCACTCTTGTTCTTACGTTTCTCCTTCTGTCCCACTGGAGCAAAGAGAGGTGAGTAAGCGACTGTGTGGGTGCTTGGTTCCTAGCTGGGGCCAACCTACCACAGAGGTTTATTAAGAATAATGGCTATCAGACTCACAGTTCAGCCCATTTGTTCTTTCTAGAACTGGTGAGATAGCTCTGATAACTACAGAAATTTTTAGGAAAAAAAAAGCTAGTAAGGTGATAAATACTGACATAAGTGAAATATTGACAAAATGTTCATTGAAAAGAGACATGAAATAAACCTTTAAAATAATACGGAAATCAAAATCAATTAGCCTGCAACTATGCAGAAGTTATTGAAAAGGTATGCCATGTAGTTTGCATGACAACAGTTAACATTAGTTTCTTTGTTCATTGGCTTGCTTTTTATTTCTGTTTCTCAAATTAATAGGGGCTTTACAACAAATGCAAATACTTGAATACAATCTGGATACATGAAGACATACCATTTTTTTTTTTTCACATTAAGAAAACCACATAAGCAAATGTGTTAAAGCTCAACTTGGCAAAGAAAGAGATAAGTGAAGGAATGTGTAAATAGTATTTACTGGAGGGACAAGATATTTTTGGAAAAACATCTGCTAAGTGCATTAAAAAAAAAAAAATGTAGTTTGGGACTCTCTTCAACATGATCCCAACAGCATGAATTTGTTAATGTATAATGGACTGTCAGGATTATACAAATATTTCTTTAATTTATTTTCCCTCTTTGCATATTCCCTCTACACTCATTAATTGCCCTAAGAAGGCAGAGTAGTAGAGGTTTCACTTCTTTTCAAGAGCACATGTGTTTAGACAGATGCTGAACTTTGAAAGGAAAGTAAAATGCCTTCCAGTAAAAATTCTGATAGCTCTTAAAGCCTCAAGGAATCTGCTCAGATTTTCACAGAGAACAACACTCCCCTCCCCTCTACAGAAGACTAAAACAAGATTAAATGACACATACAGCTTCATCCAGCACGGCAGGAGTTATGGTTAACATCCAGGAAAGGGAGACTGGAATGATAACTGTGTCCAGACATAATTTTGATGTGAACCATGGACTTTTTTATAGGTCCTGATTGCCTAAGAATTAAATCATAGAATCATAGAAGAGTTAGGGTTGGAAGTGACCTTTAAAGGTCATCTAGTCCAACCCCCCCTGCAAGAAGCAGGGACACCTTCGACTAGATCAGGTTGCTCAGAGCCCCGTCCAACGTGGCTTTGAATGTTTCCAGGAATGGGGCAACCACCACCTCTCTGGGCAACCTGTTCCAGTGTTCCATCACCTTTACTGTAAAAAAAAAGTCCTTATATGAATCTACTCCCTCTATTTTAAAACCATTACCTGTCATCCTATCACAACAGGCCTACTGAAGAGTTTCTCCCCGTCTTTCCTATAAGCCCTCTTTAGGTATTGGAAGACCACTATAAGACCTCCCCAGAGCCTTCTCTTCTCCAGGCTGAACATCCCCAACTCTCCCAGCCTTTCCTCCTAGGAGAGGTGGTTTATCCCTCTGATCATCTTTGTGATCCTTCTCTGGACCTAATCTAACACCTCACCAAGGCACATGTGGCTCCCCTATGAAATCATACTTATTTCGGCTGGAAGGGAGTTAATTTCTTCATAGCAGCCCATATGGTGCTATGTTTTGCCTTTGTGATCAAATAAGTGTTGACAACACATTAATGTTTTACCTATTTTTCAGCAGTGCTTACACAGCGTCAAATCTTTCTCCATTTCTCACTCTGCTCCCAGGGAGTAAGTTAGGGGAGGACAAGAGGCTAAGAGGGAACACCGTTGGGACAGCTCACTCAAATTGACCAAAAGGATATTCCATACTTTATAATGTTATGCTCATCAATAAAACTTCAGAAGGAGCTGGCCAGGGGTTAGCATTGCTCAAGGCCTGACAGAGCATTGAGTTAATGGGCTTTTGCATCAGTTGTCATCCTTTGCTTTGTTTTACTGGATTTTTGTTGCTGTTTTTCTGTTTTGGTTTGGTCTTTTACTTATTAAACTGCCTTTAGCTCAGCCCACAAGTCTTCTCATTTCTACTCTTCCAGTTCTCTCCCCCATTCCACTGGGGAGAGTGAGTGAGCAGCTGTGTGGGGCTTAGCTGCCTACAGGTGTTAACCCACAACAGAGATGAACACCAAAACTCATTTATTCTGAAACAATTAAATGGAATAAAGTGATGATGCCTACCCAGATTTAGGTCTATACAGAGATGGAACATGGCTCGATCAAGGATCTCCAGCTGGGAATTACAAAAACTGCGAATGGGGTACTCATTCAGAAATATTGACATCTCCTATGTCATCTTGTTGTTAACTTTGTCAGTTCCAGAGTGTGTAAATATCTTTTAGCACTGCAACAGCAAAGATGAAGTACCATCATGTGTTGGGTTTGTGTAGTGGAGGCAGGGGGGGGCGCGTCTACAGTGGTGGCTTCTGTGAGAAGCTGCTAGAGATTTCCCCTTTGTCCGGTGAACCTGGGTCAAGCCAATCGGCCAAGCCAATGGCATCTCTGTGATGGATATAGAAATAGAATAGGGCATCTCCCCTTTAAGAAAGGGGAAAGTTAAAAAAAAAAAATAGCAAGAATATGGACAGAGAGGGGGAGGTGCAAGTCTTGTCCTCTGGCCTCCAGCTGGGTGTGTGTCTGGGTCCAGACTGGTTGAGAAAATAGAAGCTAAGAGAGGAGAGAAGAGAGTATATGTGAAGAGGAACATCTGTGGATACCAAGGTCAGTAAAGAACGAGCACGAGTAAAGCTGCTCCAGGCAAGATTCCCCTATAGCCCATGGTGAAGATCATGGTGAAGCAGGATGTCCCCCTGCAGCACATGGAGGTCCATGGTGGAGCAGACATCCACCTGAAACCTGTGGAGGACCCCACACTGGAGGAGGTGCATGCCCAAAGGAGGTTGCGGCCCATGGAGGACCAACGCTGGGTCAGTCTGTCTCTGAGGGACTGCACTCCGTGCAGAGGACTCACGCTCAAGCAGTTTGTGAAGGACTGTAACCCATGGGAGGGACTCCATGCTGGAGCAGGGGAGGCATGTGAGTAATTCTTCCCCCACAGAGGAAGAAGCAGTAGAAACAACGTGTGATGAACCGACCGCAATCCCCATTCCCTATTGTGTGCCACCCAGGCGAGGGATGGAGGTGGAGATAGTTTGGAATGACGTTAAGCCCAGGAAGAGAGAAGGTGTGGGAGGAAGGTGTTCTTAAGATCTGATTTTTGTCTGTCATTATCCTATTTTGTTTTTATTGTTAATAAAATCGGTTTTCCCCATGGTAGGTTTGTTTTGCCTGTAACAGTAACTGCCGGATGATCTATCCCTGTCCTTATCTTGAACCTGGAGCCTTTTGTTAAATTATGTCTCCTCCATTCCCTTGGGAGATGGGGTGGGTGAGTGAGCAGCTGCACAGTGTTTAGTCCCAAGTGGGGCTAAACTATGACACCTCATGATAATTCCCAAACCCCCACCAATAGTCAGACTGCTCATTCAACATATTGTAAAAGGTTGTCCTTGTACACCAAAGTCTATAACCTAGAAAAATAAATAACTTGCTACTGAATGTATTAGAAACAGCAAGTGTTGGACACAAAGATAAAAAAAGGGAAAAGTGAAGGGCTAGCATGCCCTCTGTCTTTGTCAGAGGATTTATTTGCAGACTCAGTAAATCCTTTCCTTTCTGTTATTATAACTGACAATCATGTTAAACATTCTGCTAAAAAATGCAAATAATTTTTTAGCATGTATGTGAAGTTGTATGCAACATTTTATTATGAAATAATATCAACAGAAATCTATCTGGTTTAAATTATACAAAATCAAAGTTGTAATTTCTTTAAAAAGTCTGAAGTTTAGAATAAAAAGCACTTACATTTTACTTTTACATCATGATAACAATTATTAACTTGTGAAAAGTTCTCTGTTTTTTGTTAATTACATACTTACAGAATTAGCAAGAAATACCTTCTAGGGTTTGGCTTGTGAAATGCAATCTATATTTCCTTCATTATATAGGATTATAAAACAAAGAAATAAATTATTATCTTTTTCCTAATTTGAAAAATCCTATTGTCAAAAAGGCTGTCATAAAACATCACCAAAGATCAAAGCAATTTCAACAAGGTATACGAAGTGTAAAATAGAGGTTAATAGAGGTTAACATTCCCTTATCTGGTCCATTATATCAATCGCTGATGTTGAATCATTTATTTGTAGTTAATGAATAAACAACATTCAAATCCCAAGGGCTCAGATAGGAAATCATCCATGCATATTAGCTTTATCAAAGTGGACGAAAATACACAGGGGAATAACATGCAAGAATTAGCCCAATAGTATATACAGTACCATTCCAATTCCTCTCTAGCGAATACAAAAGAATGATGACATTATTTTTTTTTTAGCTGTAGCTAAGGATTTATCTGACTTTCTTTGGTAAAAGTTATGCAGTCCTGACACATACATTTGAGCTGTAGTTGACAATAACCTCTCAATCCCTCTTGTTTCTAAATAAATCTGCTTCTCAACTACACTGGGAAAAAAGGACAACAAGGCCTGCTTTCAAATAGCCAAAATAGGAAAACAATTAATATGGTAGACAGATAAGCCAGCAAAATCACAGTCACGAGCGGGAGAGAAAGGAGTCCCAGCTATGTCTTTGGCTTTATGCTCCACCAAAAGAGGTTTAGTGGCAGTAATAGAGTTACTTTGTAAACACTATGTTCTGTTGTTGATGGCAAAAACAAGTGTGCTTCTTCACTAGGATAATAAAATGTTGTTGTTTCTCTGCTCATTTCCCAACTGTTAACAGAGGAGGAAACTTAAGATTATATTAACAATAGGTAAGGGGATGGATACTTTTCACTTTTGAGTTCGCTTGTCAGGTAGAAACCAGGTACTCTTCCTCCCTGCATTGTCTTAAAGATAGGCACGCATTTTTGGGCTTTGCAGGTCATTTCTAGATGCGGGTGCATGGGCTGTAAAGCCTTGTTAAGTAATTACTGAGATTGAAAGTATGATCATTCCAGAATAAAATTCTGCAGCTACTTTGTGATGTGCATAAGGAAAGCTTTTCTAGAGTAACAGGGATTCATAGATGAAAGAACTGGCATATCCTCTCTTCATCTCTCAGCTTAATATGTGATTACCCAGTTTCATCCAAGAGGAATGAAGACCAGAGGTAGTGACAGGTTTGTGAAGTCTCTGTGAAATTGTCTACCTGATAAAGAGGAAACAACTAAAGAAGGAATTTAATGAGAATTTCAGTCTCCTGAAATTTTCATGAAAATACATATAAGAAAGTTTTGAGATGACAGACTTTATTTTATCCTATTTATTACTTATAAAACAGTTTTATTACTCAGATCTGGAGGAATATACCTTTATTTAATGAGAAAGAATGTTTTATTAGACAACATAGTCTTAGATAGCCTTTATTTGATGCCTTTTATGGTCGTACATGGCTCTGTAGGTGTCAAGAGCACATTTGACATAACACAGTATAATTTTAAACTCAATTTCTTTATTCTTAAATTTAATTATTGATTAAATAGGCAATATCTTAAATCTTTGGCATTTGGAAACTAACAGTACACATTAAATATTCTTTAAAAAAATTATAAACTATAGTTGCGTAACTTTAGGATAATTAGTCTGACATCAGTAGTCCCTACCAATCTGATTTAACAGAAAGTAGCCTTTGCCAAAAAAACTTGCATTAATTCTTCAAGCAGATTGGAACATTGGATGATAAAGGTACTTTATTCTTTTATTTGAGAAGTATTAAACATTACTCAGTTTCAAAAAATAAAATTGTGGAATAAAGGTAACACCCACATTAAAAGAATTGAGAAATGGAAAAATGAGTTATCAGAAGTGATTATCCATGTAAATTACCATTGTGTAGTGATGTCTCTGAGATTGATAACACAATTAATATTATATAATAATACATAAGATTTCTTAAATTGCATATATTAATATATTATTGCTACATTAATATCTAACATTAATATAGTATATTCTTCATGTTATGTGTACATCTAATACAGACTGTGATCAAAATTTTAACCACTAGTCTGAATATAAAAACAAAATCTCTGGTGGTAACATTTTCAAACGACACAAATGTCAGTAAATAGTGATCAGAATGTGGCAGTTACACTGAGGATCTGGATCCCACATTAACCTGTATACTATTAAATAACACACTGTAGAAACAGTGCATAATTATACACTTCATAACTGGACAGACCAGGAGAGTCTCCTGTTTCTCAGTTTTCTGTGAAAGTGTTAAGGATCATAGTGACCAGATACTTGTACATTTCTGTATAACATTCTGCAACTATACTGTAGTGAAAAAAAAAAAACAACAACAACAAAACAAACAAACGAACAAACAAAACAAAACAAACCCACAAAAACCACAACACCTGTAATTCTTGGCATTATAAATGGAGTGAGTATGGAGTAGGAACTTGGTAACGTGGAAAGGGATTTTTTTTTTTTTTGGTTAGTACTGTTGTTGTTAGTACTGAAAGAATGCTCAGTCTTCCAATAACCACATCTTCAGAGCTGATAAAATATAAAAGGCCAACTTTTTTTTTCCACAGAATTTTTTGAGAACAGATGAAAATGAAAGACCTGTGGATATCAATATTACTTTTTTAGATGGTACTGTTAGTGTCTTCAAGGTGTCCTGCTTGCTCTCCTTACTGAAAGAAACTCTAAAAGTGTAGCCAAGTACTGTTCTACAAATTTGGCACATGGGACATTGTATGATTGTGCATACCCTGTGGAGCAGATCTGGGTAAGAAAAATTGTATGCCTTACTCTTTACAACTGAGAAGCTTTTTCAGAGAAGTATAGCTAAAAAGTAAGCCTATCCAGCATAAGAAAAGACAAGTGAGAAGTTACTTGATTACTGCTTATGTATTCCTTAGAAGAAAAACACTAATTAATAAAGGTCTCTTTATTTTTAGAAGAGAAAGGAAAATCAAGTAAAAATCAATGGAAGCTGAAGCCAGGCAAATTTAATTTGGGCATAAGGCACAAATATCAAAGAGTGAGGGTAATTAACCACTGGGGAAAAAAAAAAAGATTATTTAAAACCAGTTAAATATAATGCATTTTTAGTCAGACACAATTATTGACTTTGGTGCAATCTTGACTTTGGGATGATGACATAAAATACAAAAATGTGATTGGTAATACACAGCAGGAGAAAGAAGCTGATCAGATGGTCCTAGTTAACTTTTTTATACAGTGATTTCATCTTTCTGTAATCTCAACAGATATCTGATTTTATCTGGCCATTATCCACTGTTAAAATCAAAAACTTCTTAACAGAAGCACAGATTGTTTTCAGTTCATTTTACTTTGTTTTTATTCTTTTTGGATCTTAGAAACTTTCTCATAGGCTTTACAGAAATGTATTCAGAAGGTATTCACAATAAGACTTGTGGGAAAAATCTTATGTAATTGTTAGTATTTTCTTTAAAAAAAAGAAAATCCACTCATTAAGGATTTATAATTTGGCTCCTATAAACCTTATAATGAGTTTAAACAGCTTTATATGAGTTTAAACAGCTTAAATTGTTTTCCCTAGTTTTAGCATCAGGACAGTCAACATATTTTGCATCAAATTCCAGATTAAATATGCAATTATTTACAATTGTCATTTCATAAGTACATATCTTGTTCAAATTAATTTAGATTCTGTGATGTTTATAGCACTGCCTCTATGGAAACTGTGATCTTCAGTTCATCCAGAAGGGAAAGAGAAAAGAGCCTCTGGTCATACAAGCTCCTCTGCAGCCAATAGGATAGAATAGGAGTTGGGAGAAATTAAAAAACTATACTTGATAGTCAGTTTAAGAGTTAGATTTATGATGTTAAAGTCACTGCTAGCCATGTTGTCTCTCTTAAGCCTGTTTTGGGGTTTTTTTTCAGCTTAATTAACGTTTTTCTGTTTCATTGGTGCTCTTCCACACAGGACACTGTTGCAAGGATACACGCATCCAGACTTACTGAACCTGATTCCCAGTAACCACTGGGAGAAGTTAACTTGTGTCCTCTCTCTTTTGAAATGGTTATGTGAATTAAAGCAGACAATTTATAGACACTTACAGACACTAAGTTTCTTAGTAGTAACTGATCCTTTAAAACTCTTAAGGAAGTCACAATAACAAGTAATTTATAAGTATAATCTGCCCATTACATGTTTTAATAATAATTCCCTTTCCTGTGAATGGGAGAGTGGTGGTCACTGTTTTATTACCTGTAATCAAAAGATATTGTTTATATCAGTTTTAAATGCTTGTCATATTCATAGAACCCTGCAGTCTTTATTGTTTATAATAATTTGACTTTTTCAGGATTCAGAAAGTTGTACAGGAAAGGAATAACCTAAATGACTCAAATGTGATTTAATTAAATCAAATCTAGAATAGCCTATTTCTTGAAAGACTAAACATCCTCTTCAAATTCTACTCCACTTTTGGGGTTGCTGAGTGAGTAACACAACAAAATCAACACAGTCTGATCTACATGATTTTTTGTATCTAATACATTGACCACAGTAATTTTTTTTTTTTACAAGCTACTCAGATACGAATGCACCTCTACTGTTTGTGAATGATTAGTCTGCTGAATATGCCTTTGCATAATTTTATGTTTACCTAATCCAAACAGTGCATGAGCTGAGGACCTTTTGTACAGCCGTACAGAGGTTATTCTACTCCCTTGATTTTACATTTCTGACCTTATATATATATAAAAGGAATTTAAGATGCATATAGATTACTTTTAAGATATCTCAATGTTAAAAGCTTCTTTTAATGTATTCTATTATTTTTTAAGTGACATTGAAACTCTAATCAGCTCCAGAGTAAAGATCAGAAACTTTCCTTTTAGCTTCAATGTTCTGCTGCAATATGTATATTCTAGGATGCCTTTAAGAAATCAAATTTCTGCTTTAGGCAACAGTCAGAATATCCTGATGAATACGCCATTTCACTTTTATGAATTTACTTCACATTTTAAAGCCAATTTCTCTTCCTCAAATTCCTAAATGTAAGTTGTCCTTTATTACCAATGTGTTATACTTCAGAAATTCTTGCCTTGAAGGAAATAATCCCTTCACTTTCTCTTATGAGTCAGTAACAAAGCTCAAATTAAAATTCATCATTCTGAGCTCCACACTCTAAACAATGCTATCGTGTTATTTCTTCTAACAAGGCCAGTACAAGGTCCTGCACATGGGTCAGGGCAATCCCAAGCACAAAAAGAGGCTGGCCAGAGAGTGGATTGACAGCAGCCCTGAGGAGAAGGACTTGGAGGTAGTGGTGGATGAAGCTCAACATGAGTTGGCAATGTGTGCTTGCAGCCCAGAAATTCAACCACATCTGGGCTGCATCAAAAGAAGTGTAGCCAGGAGGTCAAGGGGCATCAAAAGAAGTGTAGCCAGGACGTAAAGGGAGGTAATTCTCCCCCTCTACTCTGCTCTCATGAGACCCCACCTGCAGTACTGCGCCAGCTCGGGAGCCTTCAAGATAAGAAGCACGTGAACCTGTTGGAGTGGGTCCACAGGACGGCCACAAAGATGATCAGAGGGACAGAGCACCTCTCCTATGAGGACAAGCTGAGACACTTGAGGCTGTTCAGCCTGGAGAAGAAAATGCTCTGCAGAGACCTTATAGTGACCTTTCCATTCCTAAAGGGGGCTTATAGAAAGATGGGGAGAAACACTTCAGCAGGGCCTGTTGCAATAGGACAAGGGGTAATGGTTTTAAAATAGAAGGAAGTAGATTCAGACTTGGTATAAGGAAAAATTTTTTACAATGCGAGTTATAGAGCACTGGAACAGGTTGCCCAGAGAGGTGGTGGAAGCCCCATCCCTGGAAACATTCAAGGCCAGGTTGGACAGGACTCTGAGCAACGTGATCTAGTTGAAGGTGTCCCTGCTCCTTGCAGGAGGGGGGTTGGACTAAGATGACCTTTAAGGTCCCTTCCAACCCTAACTATTCTATGATTCTATGAAAAGATGAAGTGAGGCACAATATTTGAGGTTTTCTGTCATTTTCAGTCTATTGTTGATCAGATCCACTGCCTGAATTTCGTTCTGTGAAGTTCAAAGCATTACTTTCATGTGGGTATTTTCATAACATTCCTTCCAATTCTTCCTATAACAGTCTGTTAAATTTTCATCTGAAATGTCAACAGGCATCAGATATTTCTATGCTTTATCAGAACGCCTTTCGATTATATCTCAAGCAAGCTAGACTTTTTTTTTTTAAAGCTTTTCTCTGCAAGTGAATTTTAGGAAGCCTTTAATCAGCATTGTTATTCTTCTTTGCATCCTAATCAATTTGCTGTTCATTAAATGAAATTGAATATGCACCACTGCACACAGTAGTTTATGAGTACGAAAAAAATAAAAGTTAAAGAAGAACAGATCTTACCGTAACAGTGTGGTTTTGTAACATATAATGTGAATGGTTAATGTTATATATCTCAGAGAGGATAGAAGACCAGTGAAATGCGGGCCTCATTGGGAAAAAAAAAAAAAAACAACACCAAAAAAATGTTTCATTTTTTTTCCCACTCTTTAAGGAAATCGTATCTTCTAGGAAATAAATTGACAATCAGCCTTTCAAGTATCTTGGGATAAATAAAAAAAAAAAAACAACTAACCCACATTTCTTCCTCCTTAAAAGTGATTCCCTTTTCATGAAATTCATTATGTACCTGTTGATGAGAAAGTGTGAGCATAATGCTTAAGTCAAATTGCTGGAAACTATTCATGGCTAAGATATGGATAAATTTATTAAGTACTGGTTTTTTTCTTTTTCTAAATTAAGCAAAATTAATATAGTATTTCATGAAAATAATAGATTAAAACTAAAACTGAGGGGATAGTATACCTCAGGGTTTAAAAAAAACCCAACACTTGTGTGCCACTGTTTTCAATCACACAATACTGCTGCTAGTACATATGAGTACTAGAACAGGATATGTTGTACTTGCTTCTGTTGCATCCCTCTTTTTTTTCAGCCGATAAATATTTTATTTATCCATGCAATGTGAAACAATTCTAACAGCTAAGAACACCACTTTGCTTTCCCAAAATTTACTGCAGACTAAAGGTTATGGCACTGTTGGGAGCGCCTCAGCCACTGGCAGAGGAAGACCTAGGCAAAGTGTTCTCATTCTCTCCATGTTATTTATTTGTGTGAAGATCCTTAGGAATATACTAGTGTGCTAGTCCCATTCTCTGACAACTCTTAAGGATATTCCTCATAAAATAGTGTTTTCCTAAGCACTTGTAATTGCCCTCGAACATCCTGAAACACACACACATATGTGCTATTATAAGGGTGTTGTAATGTAATTTGAGATGGAGGAAGCATTTTCAGAATATTCACAATGGCTTAGTGGGTTGGGTTTTTTTGGTGTGCACAATATCTGCAACATTTTGCACTTGGGAACTCTTAGAGTTTACAAAATGGCAGATATCGTAGTGAGGAAAACAAACATCTCTCAGTGTATTACATCTCAATAGATAGCAGTAACAGTATTGCTCACATGCTGTTTCAAAGCACAGTGCTATTCTAGTAAACCTATCCACACACATATTTTTTTTCATCACTTTATTTTTGCTAAGGAGCATAGTCTATATATTTCCAGGAGCTTAATATCAGTTTGTTTGCCAAATAAGATCCCGTCTTTCTTGGTTATACTTATGAGAACATGTTTTCACATTAAATTGGAAACAAATGAGTCTGTCACCACTCCTCTCTGGAGCACACATACTCCTGATGCACAGATTTAACATAGGCTTAAGGGAAGAATGATTTGTGAGAGTCTCTTGTTAAAACATTGGCAACACATCACTGAGGATTTCCTCCAGCAAAAGGAACAGATTATACCTCTGTGAGCTGAATGCAAAATTACGTGGGGTTTCATTGTGTTTGTTTGCAAAATGACATGCACAAACAGCAAGGAAAACATAAGTAGAAATAGTCAAACTGGTTAATGACAAAACATGTAAAAAATCCTGAATTCGGTATATTTGCTTTGCAGCAAGAAAATGTCAGTGAAGCATAAACAAACTACTCAAATAAACTGGAAAGAAGCTTCACTTTCTGAATACTTATATTAGACTTAAAAGAAAGATTAAACTTTATTGGTTGAAATCACATGCAGATAATTTCTAATGTTTCTTAGTGGACACTTAGGTCACTTAAACTTAAGTAAATAGAACCATTTCAGATGTTTTAGGATTCTCACTTGTCTTCTAGCAGCCTTTATAGAAGCAGAAAGGCAGGCATGAATTTCCGTAAATATTGTCTCATATCTGTTTGTCCCAAGTAGATGTTTCAAATACCATATGCATGTCAAATAGTACCAAAACAATATTTTGGCAATTATATCCTTTATGTCTGTATTTTGATTTGTACCTTAAGTGTTGAATTACGCATTTTTATATCTTCTCAGACTATTAATAAAAAAAACCCAGACTAATAGAAACCATGCAGAAAAACTTTGAGTACAACTTCATACACTTCAGTGCCAACAAAATTTGTGTAATATAAATAAAGGCATCTACAATTTTTAGATTTCAACTTAAAGTAACCATTAACTTCCTTTAATGATCAGCTTTAATGTAGCTAAGATATTTGGGCTTTTTTTTTTTTATTTCCAGTCTTACAAAACTGTTTTTTTCTAGGAGATTATCTCCTTACTCAGTCAGAAATGCATAGAAAAAAAATGAAATTGATATTATCTATTAAAAGATATACATGCTATTATGTCCTGTTCTATCAATAAATATCCATCAGGATACCTGAAAAACTTCAGGAAACAAAGAGACAAAATAAAGTTGAAAAATGTGTATAAATATAAAATTAATACAAAAACAATTAAATAGTATGGTTTTTATTCAAGTACCAAAACTAGCAAAAGAATGAAACATAGTGAACACTGCTGCATATTACTCAATGTAGACATATCCAATTTGGTACTCTAATCTCAGTGGCCCTAATGTACATGGTACCTATGAGTTTGTTTACACTTGTGTTCTGCTCTGGCATATGCCAACCTAGTTCTTTATTGAAGAATATCTGTTGCACAGGGAATTTGAATTTATTCTTCCTTAGTAAACCTGTATGGAGGCTGAATTCAAATATAAGAGCCAAGACATCTGCCCATAGTGTGAGTGCTCCTGTAATGCTGTTAAAAATCTGGAGTATATTCTGAAGTATTCTACTAAACACAATAAGCTTTTATGGTCTATGAATTATTTATGTAAGTGTAGGCTGGATGGTCACATAGATGTAAATTGACACTGTTCCACAGAATTCAAGTAGTTCAGGCAGCAAACAATGCTATTCTTTTCTTCTTTTAATGTTCATCCATACTCAGTCTAAAAGAACATGCTCTTACAGTAGGTAACATGACTACCCTTCACAACATCTCTTCATACAGCAGAATCCATTCATAAGCATAAACTATTAAGTAATAGTGTCACTGTAGGGCTGGTTTACAACTGTTCACATTTGCTTTGTCCACTTTTAGATTAAGAAAATCCCATATGTCAATGGGATAGAAGTTTGACCTCTAGAGTAGACTGTCATGGAAAGAAAACATAATGAGATTTACATTATACAAGTCTCAAGCCTTGCAGTATTTCAACTGTTAGCATCTCACTTTGTTCACAATTACTTCATAATTGTGGACACACACATATTTTAGCTTTGGTGTTATGCCTTAAAATCTATTTTAGAATATAGAATCATAGAATGGTTAGGGTTGGAAGGGACCTTCAATGGTCATCTTGTCCAACCCCCCTGCAAGGAGCAGGGACATCCCTGACTAGATCAGGTTGCTCAGAGCCTGATCCAGCCTGGCCTTGAATGTTTCCAGGAATGGGGCTTCCACCACCTTTCTGGGCAACCTGTTCCAGTGTTCTGCAACTCGCATTGTAAAAAATTTTTTCCTAATTTCCAATCTAAATCTACCCCCCCACTATTTTAAAACCATTACTCCTTGTCCTATTGCAACAGGCCCTACTAAACAGCCTTATCACCAAAAACCCCTTTAAGATGAAGTTAAAAAAAAAAAAAAGAAACTCTTAGTTTTGCTGAATATTATTTTTTCTGACACAAGCTTTAATATCCAAAGGCCTGTAGGGTGTTGTCGTAGTTTAGCTCTGCTCGGGACTAAGCTACACAGTCTTTCCCTCTCACTCTCCCCACGCTTTGAGGTAATAGGGAGAGATAATGTAACACACAAGAAAAAAAAAAAAAAAAAAAAAAAAAAAAACAGGCTGAAGGTTTGAGATAAGGGCAGGAGACATCCTTATGGATCCTTATGGATCTGTTATGGGCAAAACAGACTCAATTTCAGGAAAAATATTTGTTATTATTAAAACCAAAGAAGGATAATGAGAAAGAGAACAAGATAACTGCTCCCCACCCCTCCCTCTTCCCAGGCTTAACTTAATTTTCAATTATCTCTCCTTCCTCTCACAAGCGGCACAGGTGAGAAGAGGGAATGGGGGTTATGGTCAGTTCATCACATGTTGCTTTCCGATGCTCCTTCCTGCTCAGGGGAAGAACTCCTCACATGCCTCCCCTGCTCCAGTGTGGAGTCCCTCCTGCGGGCTACAGTCCTTCATTAACTGCTCCAGTGTGGGTCCTTTTTCCATGGGATTAGTCCCTCCAGAATGGCTGCTCCAGTGTGGGCCCTTCACAGGCTACAGCCTCCTCCAGGAATCCGCCTGCCCTGTTGTGGGGTCCTCCACAGACTGCAGGTGGATCTCTGCTCCTCTGTGGACCTCCATGGGCTGCAGTGGGACAGCCTGCTTCACCATAGTCTTCACCACAGGCTGCAGGGGCATCTCTGCTGGGAGCCGCATTACTCCTCCTCCTCCTTCTTCACTGACCTTGGCATCTGCTGGCTGATGTCATTATAAGGAAAGTAAATGGTACTCCTATTTTCAGAAAGGGCAAGAAGGAGGACCCAGGGAACTACAGGCTGGTCAGCCTCACCTCAGTCCCTGGGAAGGTGTTGAAGCAGCTAAATTTAAAAACCATTTCCAGGCACATAAACAACAAGACAATAATCAGGATCATTCAGGAAGTATTCTCCAAGGGGAATTCATACTTGACTGACTTGAGGAACTTCTGTGATGAAATGACTGTCCTGGTAGATGAGGGCACAACAGTAGATATTGTCTACTTGGACTTCAGTAAGGCCTTTGACACTGTGTCCCATAAGATCCTCATAGAAAACCTGATGAAGTATGGGCTGGATGAGCAGACAGTGAGGTGGATTAAAAACTAGCTGAATCAACAGATCCAGAGGGTGGTGATCAGTGCCACAAAGTCTAGTTGGAGGTCAGTGACTAGCAGTGTACTCCAGGGGTCAATACTATGTCTAGTCCTGTTTAACATCTTCATTAATGATCTGATTGATGGGGCAGAGTTCACCTTTAGCAAGATTGCTGATGACACCAAACTAGGAGGAGTCACTGATATGCCAGAGGGTCTTGCAACTGTCCAGAGGGATGCAAACAGGCTGAAGAAATGGCACCATGGGAACCTAATGATGTTCAGCAAAAAGCAGTGCAAAGTCCTGCACCAGGGGATGAACAACCCCAGGCACTAATATAGACTGGGCACCACCAAGCTGGAAAGTAGTTTGGCAGAAAAGGACTTGGGGGTCGTAGTGGACACCAGTTTGAACAGGAACCAGCCATGAGCCCTTACTGCAAATAAGATTAAAGGTGTCCTGGGCTGCATTAGGTAAAGCATTGCCAGCAGGTCAAGGGATGTGATTCTTCCCCTCTATTCATCCCTGGTGAATTCACACCTGGATTCCTGTTTCCAGTTTTGGGCTCCTTAGCACAAGAGAAACATTAACATACTGGAGAGTCTAGCAAAGGGCCACAAAGATGATTAAGGGACTGGATCATGTCTCCTATGAGGAATGGCTGAGAGAGCTGGGATTGTTCAACGTGGAGAAGAGAAAGCTCAGAAGGGATCTTATTAACATATAGAAATACCTGAAGGGAGAGTATGGAGAAGACAGAGCCAGGCTCTTTCCAGTTGTGTCCATTGACAGAATAAGGGCAATGTGTACAACTTGAAACAAAGGAGGTTTCATCTGAACATAACGAATTTTTTTTTTTTACTCTGAGGGAATCTCCCTCCTTGGAGATACTCAAAAGCTGCCTTGATACGGTCCTGGACAACTGCCTCTAGGTGTCCCTGCTGAATCACGGCGGGGTGGGGCGGGGGAGGGGCTTGGACCAGATGACCTTTGTCATTATGTACTCAGTTTGTGGACCAAATGACAGGATAATAGGAATGAGATTAGTTTGCCTGTCTTCAGATCTTCACAAAGGAGCTCTGTACATGTGAGGTGCATGTGGCGATTCAGTGTTGATTAAGCTAAGTAACTGTCTAGACTCCACTGACTTTAACTACTGAAGACAGGAATCAGCTGCTCAAGCACAGACATTTAGTGTAATTTTCCACTATGCAGATAACTCCTTTGACCTCCATCTGCTGGTCCAGAAGTCTGAAGGTGTCATGTAGTTCTTGTGTCACATTGTTCAGATCCATGCTGATGTCCTGGCTACTGTTAGAGAAGTAAAATGGCATGAAACGCAAATGTGTGAACAATTCAATAGAACATCCTTTTTCCATGAACTGCAATGACAGTTTTGACACCTGCATGCAGACATGTAACAGCTAAATGCCTACAATCTGGAGCTTCATCCTGTCCTATGTGTGACAGTAAGGCTTGAAGTAACACTCAAATATATATATGATAAGTATATTCATGATTTATTTCCTTATATCAGAATTGCACATGCTTATCTAAAATATTCAGATAAAATAGTCATTGGGGGAAGGAGATTCAAAGTTCACAGCATTATCGCTCTATCAACACTATTGATTTATTAACTCAATTTATCTAATGAAACTGGCTAAAGTTAGTAACTAAATTAAGTTTATCAAGGTAAAAATGTCTACAAACAACTAAGAAAATAAATTTTAAAGCATTATACAGATTTTAATGGATGTTCTTCTTTTTTTTTTTTTTTTAACTAGCCTCGAAGTAAATTTAAATCTTTAACACATGTGCAGTATGGGAAGCATATGGTCTAGTGTGTGTGCACATGAATTATATTCTTTCATCTGATCCTGGGAATGTGAAAATGCCTATGATATTCACCTTTGCTCTAAAAAAAGCTAAGTGACACAGAAATCAGACATTGCTGCTTAGAATAGTAAACTTGACTTTCAGACCTAATTTTATTTGGACAGCTCCAGTTTAAACAACATGAGGTCTGACATGGTTATTAAAAGCTCTCTAATCTTAATTGAAAAGCTGCTGAAGAACAAGGTGTGAAGCAGGTATGCAATGTTAATAGAGAGGGGAAAGTCATCCAGTGCTTACTTGAAGAAAAAGATGAAAAAGCTCAAAAACTAACTCAGGCTTAGGGCCTTGCTCATATTACTGAGCAGAATACTTATCTCTACTAGCAGAATGCAAAGTGACTGTACAAGTTTAGAAAATCCAGTCTTCCTTGTTCTGCATTCACTTGTACTTTAAACAGAATGATATATGTATTCTCCCAGCACAGGCCAGCAGCTTCATAAGGGCCAGGGAGCATCAGGGGCTCCTCATGGGGTCTGGAAGGGCAGGGCCCATCCCACTGTGCCAGCCAGAGAGCAGGGAGGTCCCAGAGACCATGGTCACGTTCAACTGAGAGTTGAGTTCAGGAGGTAATAACGGCCCCAGACTGAGCCTGGGATATTGGGCCTCAGGAAGGGTTGGAGTGAGGTCCTGGGTGAGGCTGGTTGGGGGCAGTAAGGCCCTGAGTAGGTTCTTGACAGTCTTTGCCTTTACACCGAACACCTTGCCTTGCATTGGTGGGCCTGAGATTAGGAAGCAACCCCCTGTCCAGGTCTTAACACATCTGTTACTAACTGGTTTTCCTTAATAGTTAAACCTAGACATATTTAACCTCATTTAGCCAAGTCTACACCACTCAAGTAGGGAACACTGCTCTGAATTATATGTAAATCTAATTTTTAACCCTCTAGTGCATACAGGTTTCTTCTGCTTATCAGGAGATCATCTGCTAGTGGCATCACATTATGGCGTGAAGAAGTATTCTCCACCTTGCAAAGAAAACCATAGCTTGATAGTAGCCTACAGTGTCTAACACGGGAGCCAAATAGCACACTTTTCCAGGCTGGGTACACATCCCTCCTTCTAGACTCTCTTCATCTTCCCAAAACTTAAAAGTAGCCAATAATGTTTGGTTTAGATTAATGAATTCTAGTATTTGGGGAAAAATAATGAAGCACTGAGAAAGATTGAAGTTAATTGCACCTCTAATTTTTTCATAATCTCCCTGGAGTACCTACAGTTAAGTCTAAAGTCTTTGGTCATCATTTTTCCTCATGAAATTAATGCTTTCCATCTAGATCAAGACAGAAAACTTCGGTTCTCTTACAACTGTACTGGTCATTTCTTATATCCTAATATTTGTAATACACACACACATATATTGTTGACTTCTCAGGGTCATCAGTGACCAGACAACTTCCCAAATAACATAGACATTGTCTGGGATAAACCACAAGTGAAAAAAAAGTATAGACTAAAGCAATAAATACCTTTTGCATATATTTAAGAGTTAATGCCTGTTTACCATGTAGGAAAACGGCAGATTAAGTCCATAAGTCAGTTAATAGTTCTACAATGATGGTCCATAAAAGTGTTTAGCTGGATCTTTAGATTGTTTTCTTCCTGTCTTTCTCAGGTTTTTTTTTAAATCCAATGAAAAGAGGCCTCTTTATCAGTCATCAGTAAAAAGATGCATACTGTACGACCACTAGTAGAATTTGCATAGTCTCCTTTTCCACATAACCAAAACTCCAGTTATATTTCCGGTGCTTAGTGAGGAATGTAGCAACTAGTATCCCCTGAAAAACATCTGTATCATACTATATAATTCAGTATATTCCAATGTTGTATTTCTCAAATGTTCCATGTCTCCAGAAAATCCATTGCACCTCACTGGAACAGTCCATAAATATTCTATGATTTCAGAGTATAACATCTGGCATACTTGTTATTAGTCTTTCACTCCACATTTTATTTATATTACAATTTCAGTAATGGCTTTTCAGTTCAGATGTGATGCCTTGTGTCAAAGTACATCTTATTAGTATTCACAAACTATAGACTGATACAATAATCATGTAAAAGATTTAGTTACCATCATTTCCATAATACTAAGGATCATAATAGATACTACAATTGTCTCAATGTTCTGTATCATTAATGCTAACAGCTGCAAGTGTTGGATGCTGCAGTAGTCTAAGCTGAGACTTACCATGTTTTGACATATGACTAGTTAACCTAACTTCAAAATTGGTACATTTCTTTATGTGTTCATTTTGTGTAGCAGAGGGGGCTACTACGGTGGTGGCTTTGGTGAGAAACTGCTAGAAGTTTCCTCTTTGTCTGGTGGACCGGGTCTGCTCTAGATTGGACCTGCTGGTGGACGGGGCTGAGCCAATTGGCTGAGCCAATAGCGCCTCTGTGGTAACGTATTTAAGAAGGGGAAAACAAAAGCAGGAGGATAGGCAGAGAGGAGGAGGTTCCCCTGTAGTGCAGGGACGTCCACGGTGGATCAGAGATCCACCTGCCGTCCATGGAGGACTCCATGCCAGAGCAAGACGATGTCTGAAGGAGGCTGTGGCCCACGCTGAGGCAGCCTGTTCCTGAGGGACTGCATCCCATTGAAAAGATCCATGCTAGAGCAGTTCATGTAGGACTGTAGCCCATGGGAGGGACATCACATTGGAGCAGGGGAGGAATGTGAGGAGTTACTCCGTTGAGGAGGAAGGATTAGCAGAAACAACATGTGATGAACTGACCACAATCCCATTCTTTACCCACTCTGTGCCACCTGGGCAGGGGAGGGGTGGAGATAGTCAGGAATTAAGTTAAGCTTGGGAAGAGGGGACAGGTGGGGGAAAGGTGTTCTTAAGATCTGGTTTTGTCTCTTGTTATCCTTCTCTGGTTTCATTGTTAATAAACTGAATTAGTTTTCCCCAAGTCAAGTCTATTTTGCCCATAACAATAACTGCTGAATGATTTTTCCCTGTCCTTATCTCGACTCTTGAGCCTTTTGTTATCACTCCCCTATTTCCTCAGATGATGTGGGGAGGGTGAGCGAGTAGCTGCATAGTGCATAGTCTAAACTACGACACTTTAGAAAAGTGTTAAACTACTGTTAGTATAGAAGAGGGAAAATTAGCTTTCTTTTAACGCCATACAATACATACCAAATTATTGGTAATAAAATGCTGGATCTGCCTAAGTGTTTATTAAAAGTAGAAGGTGAAAAAAAATTCTGGTAAAAAAAAGAATAAGTAATGAACTATATACTTTGATAATTGCAAAAAAAAAAAAAGAACAGAGAAGACAATAGGAAGACACAGAAATAATATTAAATGATGGTATTACGGTAACATAATGTGTTTTGTTGGAAGTATGATGATTCTCACAAATAGAATTCCAATATATTATAGAGAGAACTGTGTATATATAGCAAAAGTTAGCTGGAAGCGGAGTTCTTATTAGGATTTTAAGTATGGTAACATTGTTGAGTAGATGTAATTTACCTCATACTAAAAGAAAATAAAAAAAAAAAAAAAAGAAAACTGAAACAAAACCAACCAGGTGCCTGGTTCCTTTAAGCAATTTGAAAACTGCAGACCTGCATATCAGAGAGCTGCACAAATCCTTACTAATGAATGTAATAGTTCAGTTTTTAGGTAAAGTTGCAAGGAGTTAAAAACAAAGAAGAAATGACAGATGGTATATGACTAGAGACCTGCAGGAATTAAAATTTCCTGGACCAAATCTCAAGGCAGTCAGAATCACAAGATACCATTTATAGAAGGATTATCTCTTAGAAACCAAACACAGCCAACCACGCACTAACTAGAGGAGAAGCCATCCTTGACCTATTTGCAAATACAGAGGAACTAATTGAAAATGTGAGAAAGAAATGCAGAACTAGCCACAATGAACTAGCTGAATCTAGAGAAATAATTAATGAGTTGACAAACCACAATGGTAAGAGGCTACTGGATTATAAGAAAGAAAATTAGGTGCAAATCCACAACAACTGAGGAGCCAGGCAGATTTCTGGACAGGTTCCCAGGACAGTGAGGACGAATAAAGCTTCCCAGGACATTTTATGCTAAATCATTGGAGCCAGTAAGTGAGAAACTCCTCTAGCTGATCCACATGAGTTTATGCAGTTTTCAGTGTCCGTGGTCCTACTTATCCACTGCACCCTATTTTTCCTTTTCCTGCTCAGCTCCTCTCTATATTCTGTGTCCCTCCCATACATCTGTATAGCAGAACCACATAGGTATTAATGCTAAGTGTTTAATTAGACTAGTATATCCAAAGGCCATCCATACAAATGCCTATAACATTTTGGGCTGAGCCATCCAGAGAGCAGTGAACAGAGAAAAATAGTAAGCCTAGATTTACAGAATTTAAACTCCTTTAAAGAATGGAGTTTTCCAAGCCAAAATAATAATAGTAAAAAAAAAAATATACAGAATTGGGCAATACTACTGCTTAGGATAATGAGTTTTGAAACTATTGTTAACATTAGACCAAGACCATAATACACAAGAAGACTTACTGAGATTTACAACTTTTCAATGAGATGATTATGTTCAAAGAAAAATATATGGGCCGGGGTGGGGTGGCGAATAGACTATGCTTGACTGCCTGTATTTTCATTCAGTTACAAACACCTTTTTCTATTCAACTCAATGGAAAAGTTGGCTAGATAAAGTGTGTCTTATTTTGAGATTGCTCTTTCAGCTAGGATGCAACCCCAAAACAAGACTTGTCCTCAGGCTTGCTTTCTCTGAAGTAGATGCTGGTCAGAGGACAGGTTTATTCTTATGTATTTTTTTTTTCCTGAGGTTACAGTCATGCACACAACTTCCTCCAAGGGTTTCCTGTAATCCATGAACTCCACACATAATCACAATACTTGCTTTTAACACTTCTCTCAGATAATAGTTCATCTGCCAAGGTGTATTAGGAACACTCACGTCTCATGGGTATTACTAGACCCTGTTGTTACCTGGAAAGTAGTAAACATACCATTTATGAAGGGTGAAAACAATGGCTGGACACACGGTTGGGCAGTAATTCTGACTAAAGACATAGTTTTCCAACAAATTAAATTCTTCAGTTTTGTAGAGAAGGTTTATGCAAAATTATTTATAACATATAAATCAAAAAACCACATCTCAACTATTTTTTTTTAAATGTGTCTGGAGGGACTTTGAAATAAATTAAAACAATATATTAAAAGCACTAGGGCCCATTCTCTGAGTCGTATCAGCTGACTTTGAACAGCTGGTATTCATACTATTAAATTCTTATACACGCCAGAGAAAGTATGAAGTCCTCTAATTTGTCTATTGGGAATGACCTGTAACCTATGCTAACTCTTAAGTATTAAATAGAAATTGTTTGAGAGATTACTGGTGACCAAAACAAGAAAACCATGCTAGGGAAAAATTAAACCAATTTAAAGCATTTAGCTATATGTGTATAAGCAATAGAGTTACAGCGCTCAGAAGTGCTCTTGGTACTCTTTAATGGAGACTACAAAATTCTCTAGCAAACTATTGTTTATACAGAAAAAGAGAGTGCAGCTTTTTATAATTCTTGATTTATCAGATGTCACATGTGGCAAGTATAATTGGAGACTACAGGACGTTTGGAGGGAGTGCCTTCTAAATTTGACTTACTGGGACTAAGAGTGACTGTGGTATAGAGAATTGTAAAACTATTACTGTAGAGCGATGATTCCTTTATTGAAGACAAGATGGCTTCCTGTTGAACATCTCCTACCTTGTCAAGCAGATTGCAAGGAGACCAATAGCTGGATAGATTGTCTAAGGCAGAACTGTGAACCAGAAAGCTAGTTATTTTAATCTCATATTAAATAAGCAAATGGAAAACTAGGGTTGTGGCTGTATTCATAGTGGTATACAGAACACCACATTTGCCATTAGAGATTTATATCACTTTATAAAGGGAAGAAAGGTAAATTTTTCAGATTTTAACAGGTTGAAAAATATTATTATTAGAATTTAAAAAGTGTTACACAGAAAACATTTAACAGTGAAAAGGAAAAAAATTAATGAGTGAAAAAATTACAGAAATAAAGGAAAACAAAAAACATAGACTGTTTGAATAAAAGTTTGGACTGCTAATTCCCAGACAATATCTCTAAGTTTAGCATTACAACACTTTCAAGAGGATCCAAAAGGAAAACTTGAGATGTCATACTCTGTGCAGCAGAACTTTCTCTCTTAGAGAGAAAAAGTCACTATCACTGTATGTAGCACATTCTAGGATTTCCAGTATTACTGGAGGTTCATTTAAAAAAAGGAAAAAAACCCAGTATCAGTAAAGATGAGTTAATAAGTATAAAAAATTTAAAATGTGTAGAAGAATGGAACTTTAATAGTACACAAGTATGTTTACAATGTGTATTAAAAGGTTTTATAGCTCTGTTTGTGCTGTAATTACCACTCTGATTTTACTATTGATTGAAATTTTGGTTACTACAATGAACGTTGATTGCACTTGTCATTTTGCTTGATTAGGTAATAGATAATTAGAGCCCAGGAAGGATATTTCTTACAGCAATACAAGCCTGTAAAATGAAAATGTCTGGGAAATACATTCCCAATATTTTCTTTACCTACTTTGGTAGAATTTCAGTGTTTTGTTTTGTTTTTGTTTTTTTTTTTCCCAAGTCAAAAAAACATTGAGTGAAATTTGGCTTATTTCTGCTTTTGTGAAAAATCAAGCAAATATCTCTATATATTTCTTATTTGGCTTATTTTGTTTTTCCTACCCAAAAAAAAAAAACAAAACAGAGTCTTCTCAAACACCCATATAATTCAAAAGTGAAAACAAATTCTCAAACACTTACTCTGCTGGATAATAATATGATAAAAATCTGTTCAATGGAAGCTTTATACAATGTATTAATTTGTTGATTACAATTTCTGTTTAGTCAAAGAGGCATTTTTCCTCAGAAATGTAATCAAACAGAGATTTATACAAAAAAAAAAGTGCGATGGATGAAACAAAAAAAAACCAGTGACTGTGATTATGCATAGAAATAGAAATATTTCTATAGAAGATTGGACCACAAGATGGGGACTGAGGGAGCGAAGTCCCTCCCACTCTAAGATCAGATTTGTGACCATCTGAGGAACTTGAACATAGATAATCCTGTGGGACCTGACGAGATGCATCCCAGAGTCCTGAGGGAATTGGCTGATGTAGCTGCCAAGCCACTCACCATGATATTTGAAAAGTCACAGCAATCAGGTAAGTCCCTAGTGACTAGAAAAAGGGAAATACTGCACCCATTTTTAAAAAGGGTAGAAAGGACGATCCGGGGAACTACTGACCTCTCAGTCTCACCTCTGTGCCTGGAAATATGGAACAGATCCTCCTAGAACCTATGCTGAGGCACACGGAGGACAGGGAGGTGATTTGAGACAGCCAACAAAGCTTCACCAAGGGCAAGTCCTGCCTGACCAACCTAGTGGCCTTCTTCTATGATGCAGTGACTACATCAGTGGACAAGGGAAGAACTATGGAAGTCGTCTACCTGGATTTTTGTAAGACCTATGACACAGTCCCCAACAACATCCTTCTCTCTAAATTGGAGAGATATGGATTTGATGGGTGGACTGTTTGATGGATGAGGAATTCGTTGGATGGTTGCATCTAGAGGGCAGTGGTCAACAGCTCAATGTCCAGATGGAGACTGGTCACAAGTGGTGTCCCTCAAGAGTCTGTACTGAGACCAGTACTGTTTAACATCTTCACCAATGACATGGACAGTGGGATTGAGTGCACCCTCAGCAAGTTTGCAGACGATAGCAAGCTGAGTGGTGCAGTCGACATGCATGAGGGACGAGATACCATCTAGAGGGACCTGGATAGGCTTGAGAAGTGAACCCATGTGAACCTCAAGAGGTTCAATAAGACCAAGTGCAAGGTCTTGCACACACATCAGGGCAACTCCCAGTATCAATACAGACTAGGAGGTGAAGGGATGGAATGCAGTCCTGCCAAGAAAGACTTGTGTGTACTGGTGGATGAAAAGCTGGACATGAGCCACCAGTCTGTGCTGCAGCCCAGAAGGCTAATTGTATCCTGGGCTGCATCAGAAGAGGCGTGACCTGTGTGCTGTGGGAAGTAATTCTGCTCCTCTACTCCGCTGTGGTGAGTCCCCGACCTGGAGTACTGTGTCCAGCTCTGGAGTCCTCAGCACAGAAAAGATATGAACCCACTGCAGCGGGACCAGAGGAGGGCCACAGAAATGATCAGAGGGCTGGAGAACCTCTCCTATGAGGACAGGCTGAGGGAGTTGAGGTTGTTCAGCCTGGAGAAGAGGAGGCTCCAGGGAGACCTTATAGTGGTCTTCCAGTACCTAAAGGAGGCCTATAAGAAAGATAGGGACAAGCATTTTAGCAGGGCCTGTAGTGATAAGAAAAGGGCTAATGGTTTAAACTAAAAGAGGGTAGATTTAGACTACACATAATGAATTTTTTTTTTTCTTTACAATGAGGGTGGTGAAACACTGGAACAGGTTGCCCAAAGAAGTGTTAGATCCTCCATCCCTGGACACATTCAAGGTCAGGCTGGATGGGGCTCTGAGCAACCTGATCTAGTGGAAGACGTGCCTGCTCTTTGCAGGGGGCAAGGTGGGGTTGAATTAGATGACCTTTAAAGGTCCCTTCCAACCCAAACCATTCTATGATTCTATGATTTGATGATTTCATAGATTATGAATGGAGCAAACATAATTTTTTTTCCCTGTTTTTTCCCCTTCTTAAATACATTATCACAGAAGCGTTATCAGGGAGTATTCTGCTACCAATTGGCTCAACCCTAGCCAGCAGCAGGTCTGCCCTAGGCCCAACCGAGTGCACTGGACAAAGGGGAACAACTTCCAGCAGCTTCTTACACAAGCTGCCTCTGTAGCCCCCCACTCACTAAACAAAACCAGAACATCCTGTAACATAAAAATAGTTGTCAGAATGATGGAAAAGACCAATAAAAGTAGTTAAGTTCCTGTGTTAGATGGGTGGAGACATTTCAGTTCCAAAATTACCGGTGATGCTAGCAGAATTCTTCCCCAGGCGCTACATAATGGTCTTTGAAATTTTGCTTCACAGGATTATGTGATTCAGAAATCCATATATTTAATGCCACAACATGTTTTTAATTGTAGGGCAAAGATGACATATCACTTTTTGATTGTGCAGGAAGTTAGTACATTCAATTAGACTAAAACGAAACAAAATAGAAAAAAAAAACCCCACGTTTTGGTTCCTCTCTAGGTGAAATTAAGTCTTCAGCAAGAGTGAAAATGCAAGTTACATGTCTTTGATCTTTTCAAATAATGAGTACATTTAATACCCCTGAGCATGAATGAGACTACAGATCATGTAACAGCTTATAGTAAGTTTCAGAATGTACATTGCAAAATAGCATTCTTCACATTACCTCATCATCTATCCAAAGGTAAAAGCTCATTGTTATCTTAAACTTTCTAGAGAAAACAATGTCTTCCCTTTATGCTCTTATTTTACTTGTTTCCTCTCCACACACTGGAGATGAAAACAAATAATTTAAATTAACAAACTGAGAATAAAAAGACCTGTTCTGAATGCCACCCGTAGGTCTTTAAAATGATGAAAGCACTTTGCATTATAAGATTGCTCTAGTCTCTGAACATGAATTCCAGTTTGAAAGATTGAAAATCTCCCTGAAGTCTGAAGTACTTAAATAATTTAGATTAAATTTAAATTGTGCTGCACTTTACAAGCCCAGAACTATAGTCATATCTTTACTGGAAAGCTTATAAAAATTTGAAATGCTCCAATAATTTTAAATCTTGTAGAAGTCTAGTACCTTCCAAATTAAAGTGCTAATAAAAAAATTAGCACTGAAATTTAAATCTCTATGTGCAGTGTAGAATGATTTAAAATTATTGAAGCCTTTCAATTTTTTATGAGGTCTCTTATGCAGAAGTGAATCAAACAGCATTCTTAGTACAATGGAAATAAGTTAGAAAAGAAAACAAAGAAAAACTGTCATCAACATAGCGGTATAGTACGAGGACCTTTCCAGGATGCTAAGGAGAACAGCTTTGAAAGAACAACTGCATACTGAAAAGCGAAGCAGATACAGTCTTCTGATTAAAATATTTTTTGTAGGACTCAGGATATATTAATGTTATGTTCTGATTTTCTGCAAACTATTTAATTTCTTTGAATCTCCATTCCATCCTTTTTTTTTTTTTTTTTTTATTTAGACAGTAAATCCATTGGGGCAAGAACTTCCTTTTTTTTTTTGTGACTGATATTCATCTGACTAGATGTGGATATCACCATGTCAACATCCATATCTAAGCTATCATATTCCATTGCTTCATAGTCAGTGGAGAGAAATATATCCTTTTCAAAGGCTGTTCATGTAATTGTAAATTCCTACAATAAGGTATAGGTAGAATCACATCCTGAAGAAGCCTATTAGTCTCTATCAACAGCAGGGGAGCCTAAAGTCACTAGTTGGAGATGTCCCTACTCCTTGCAGGGGGGTTGGACTAGATGACCTTTAAAAGTCCCTTCCAACACAAACTATTCTATGGTTCTATGATCCTATAAATCATCTGAATCTGCAAGTGTTAGGCTGTGATTACCTTCAGAAACAGTGACTATGCAAAAACCTCAGTAAGATGTTCACAGATATGTTCCTGTAGTGAAAAGAAGAAAGAAAACACATATGTAATCTGTATCTAATCAGATGAGTTTTTTTTCTTTTCATAATATTCACAGTAAAGAGAACTAAAGCAAGAAACATATAAGGTATTTGCTACACTTTACCTTTAAATACGAATGCTTTTCTTACAGAACTAATTATAGAATCACAGATGATAAAATCTTTCTGACAGCTGAAGCAGGCGTCGATGCAGAGAACCATAGGTTTTCACTAAGCTGGTGCAAACACTTGATACATGTGTAGAAAGACTACTACATGAGATCTACAAAAACCTATTCCAGCTTTTTGTTCCTTTCCACAGAAAATCCAGTCTCTTCACATTGATCTACAGTAGGCTGTATACAGTTTTGCTTCTGGCTATCTGAGGGACTAGTTTCTGGTTACCTTATTACATATTCTTCCAACAATAGCTGTAGCACTTTTGCTAGTTGTTGCTAGGTCTAAATGTCTAGGGGCTGAATTTTCAAGTGGTGGGGTTTTTTTCCTGTCAAACTCATTTATTTCTTAGGTGGTCAGTTATTGTTAGTGTGACTTTATTCCGCTTACAGAGTAAAGGTAATTTTTAAATGTGTCTGGGTACTGAGGACTGTAATTATTCAGTTGTATTTATATTGAAATTAAGTCTATGCATCTGAATGTATGTGGCATGAAAACAAACAAACAAAAAGACTTAAGACATAAATTTACAGTTAATCCCATTCACAATGATCTTATGCATGAGAGACATGGGGAGTGGGTAGATCATATTTTATCAAATTAATAGTGGGGAAATGCATTTTCTCTCAGATACTACCATGTCTTCCCTTCTAGTAAAGATTAAAATGTCTAAGGCTAGAAACAAAAAAAAATTAAATGAAATGTTTGTTCATTGAAATGATAATGTGGGTACGCTGGGGCAGTCACCTATCATCACAACACAGTCACTGGCATTGGATTACATTCTCCACTTTTTCCCTCCTGACTCCCCTCTCTCAAAAATTATGTAATAAATTTTGCATAGCACCAAGGTCACCTTTGAATATCCCATAACTTCATGGTCATCTTGTTTCCCCCTTCTTATCACTTAGACAGTCCAGGTTGTCTCGCTCCAAAGCTGTTCCTGGAGTTCTTAGTGACTCTTCAATTAGTAACTCAAGACTTTTGGTCTTTGTCCCTGTCTTTCTTGTCTATCAAGTTTGTGTCTTTCTGTTCTTGCTTCCCCCTTTACTTACTACCCCTTTTACACTGAAAAGGTCCTTGATTAGATCATCCTAATGAAGTAGATCTCTCACCCTCCACGTACCCTTATAGTCACCACAGAAATATGGATTATAAAACCACCACACTAGATGGAATACATGTTTTATCATTCTTCTTTCAATTTATAACACAAATAATGTCAGGAAAAAAAAAAAAAACAACCTGTATAATTGAGAAAGTAAGGTGCAACTTTTGTCTGTTTAAAAAAAAAAAGTGTTTTAGCTGTTGGGATTACATCATGCCAGAGATTAGGCATGATGATACATTTAACAATAAATCAGATCAATAGAACAGCAGGGAATTAATCAGCACATACAGATTAAAGAAAGAAAAAATTGCAAGCAATCATATTTGCATGCATTTGAACTGCAACACGAAGGACCATGCAAGAAAGGAATCTCCTATTTGCTGTCATGGTAGGATTTACCAGACTTTTGTGGATAACAACAATTTATCAACTTTACTAATAGTTTGCATAATTATGGTCAAATAAGGCTTATACGTATCCTATTAAAGGCAACTTTGATATAGGTAAGGAAAGCAGATTAAAAGGGGAGGTGTTGGGCTTTTCTATAAATATTTTTATGAACTTATATCCAAGACAATATAATACTAAATGCACCAAATATTTTTTGGAGCAGAAATAGAAACTATTATTCTTTCTTCACAATCGCAAGTCCTTAACATATTAAGCTAGACAAACATTTGCAGTGTGAGATTGTCTCACTCACTTTTTTTTTAGTACAAATAACCTTTTTAATAATATCATAATAAAGGAGGCTACTTCAGCAAGTGGGGCTGACAGACTATGACTTCTGAATAACTTTTACTCATACAGTTAAGAATTAACTCATTAAAATATGAGATTTGGAGTAAGATCCGGTATACCAAAATCAAGTGGGATTTATAAAAATCAGACTCTTTAAAACTATCTGCATAATGTAAGTATTTACATTCACAAAGAAAACTAAGTCCTTTGAAGGCCTTTAGAAGGAGAATCTGCCAGCTTAAATTTAACTAAAGGGCAGAAAATTACCATCTGGATATCTCAGTTCTCTTCTGCATTGCAGGGTATTGATTTAACTCTGAATTCTGAATTTAAAATATTTGTTATCAACAAGTTTGTTTTACATATGAAATTATTAGTACTGTTACATTTTCTGAGTAACTTGGTCTACATATAATGTATTTATTTTCAAAGCAAGTATTACATGTAGTGTAAAGCAGTAAATTAGACAAGTTAGGGCAATGTTACAGAACACAGGACACATTCTAAACAGAAAAAAAAAATGTCAGGATGTAGGTATTCACAGAAGTGGAAAACTGTACGAAGTAGGAAAATTTCAATTAAAAAACCCAACAAACTAGTATGTGTCTGCAGCATTTGAATTCTATAAAATTAGTTTATAAATAAGCAACTACTTTTAGGATATAAAGCCTAGATTTTAGGCCTCTGAATCAATTTCTTACAAGGTTCCTAAATCATGTTGTTGATTTAGTCACACTATCTTTCCTAAATGCTAGAAATAAAGTTGAAATTGACAAAATATTTTAAAGCAATGCAAACCAGATAATTTTTACCTGCTGTTCTATTATCATACAAGAGCAGATTAGGAAGCTTAAAATTTTCAGATACTCTCATCAGTTCCTCTACCAGAATATTATATTTATCTCCTCATCCTTCTCTCTGAGAAAGTATGTTTGTTAAATGCATAACTTTGCTTGTCTCTCTCTCAACAATGAAAGATATTTGTATTCTGAGCCAAATCACTCACATTCAGGAGTGCTGCCACTGTCTATAGTGGTTCTGGCTAGGATAGAGTTAATTTTCTTCACAGCAGCCCCTATGGTGCTATGTTTTGAATTTGTCATGGTAACAGTGTTGATAACATACCATTATTTTAGCTATTGGTAAGGAGTGCTTACACAACAAGGCCTTCTCTGTTTCTCACTCTGCCCCACCAGAGAGTAGGCTGCGGGTGCACAGGAACCTGTGAGAGGACACAGCCAGGATAGCTGACTGCAACTGACCAAAAGGATATCCCATACCATATGACATCATACTCAGCAATAAAAGCTGAGGGAAGACGGAGGAACGGGGGATGTTCAGAGTGATGGCACTTGTCTTCCCAAGTAACCGTTAGGCTTGATGGAGACCTACTTTCCTGGATGGCTGACCACCTGCAGCTGATGGGAAGCAGTGAATTAATTCCTTATTTTTTGCTTTGCTTGTGTGCATGGCTTTTGCTTTGCCTATTAAAGTATCTTTATCTCAATCCACAAGTTTTATCATTGTTACCTTCCCGATTCTCTCCTCCATTCCACTGCAGAGGAATGAGACAACAGCTGCGTGGGGCTGAGCTGCTTGCTGGAGTTAAACCAAACCACTATCTTTTTACAGTTCCTAACTGATAGGACTAGCTGGCCTGTCATCTTTCCCTTTCTGCGTTTATTCAATATAATCTCCTATTGAATTAAACTGGATTGTTCTCGTGTAGTAATATGCATCTAGTTATCTACTATCAGCCCCAAAATACAAGCTGAAATGTAGTATTTCTTACATGGTGCATTCCACATTTATCATTGCAAAATTAATACTAGGGATGATGAACTTCCTTGAAAGGCTCAAATTAATCCCTTTTTCTGCTTAGGGTTTATTCTTGACACAGAACATTATAAAAAAAAAGGTGTTCATTGCTCACAATTTTTATAATTTTTTTCCACGCAAATGCATTTGGGATCTCTAAAAAAAAAGTGCCTACTATGATTAGCATGGTTGAGAAGAAATTCCCAAATATTTTTGTGAATTAAATGTATTCAGTTTGCTCTGCTATTATTTATGGCAGTCCTACTTTTCATTCTCCACAAGTATTCAGACATTTACTTAGTAATTTAATAAAGTAACTCTTTCAAGTCTCATGCTGCTAGAATATGTCAGAGCAATGCAATGCCCATAATTCCCACATGCTGATCAGTTCTTCTTTTTCTGAAGTGTTCATATTAAATAAAAGTATTTGGCACACTTAAAAACACATTTTCAGATGTTCATAGGTATCCTGCAGCACCAAGGAAAATATCATACTGCACTTGCTGAGCTGCTAAGTTGCCATTAAATCTTATTTTATTGTTCCTACAGCCAGCGATTTAAAAAGGAACATTTTAAAATTACTAGAAGTACATCTGAACTGTATAATTGTGTTTGATCCTATGGATCTACATATATATATATATACATATATATTGCCAAGTGTCGTAGTTTAGCTCAGCTCAGGACCAAGCTACACAGTTTCTCACTGACTCTCCCCACCCTTTGAGGGAATAGGGGAGAGATAATATACAAAAAGCTCAAGGTTTGCGATAAGGACAGGGAGAGAGCATTCACGTTACCGTTATGGGCAAAACAGACTCGACTTGGGGAAAACTATTTATTTATTATTGTTAATAAAACTAAGGTAGGATAATGAAAGAGACCAAAAATAACTTCCCCCCACTCCTCCACTCTTCCCGGGCTTAACTTCATTTCAGTTATCTCTACCTCCTTCCCCCACTGCCAAGCAGCACAAGTGAGGAATAGGGAATGGGGATTGCAGTCAGTTCATCGCATGTTGTTTTCTGCTGCTTCTCCTTGGGGAAACAACTCCTCACATTCCTCCCCTGCTCCAGCATGGGGTATCTCCCATGAGCTACAGTTCTTCATTAACTCCTCCAGCATGGGTTGTTTTTCCATGGGGTGCAGTCCCTCAGGAACCGGCTGCCCCAGCATAGGCCCTCCTTGAGCCACCGCCTCCTTCAGGCACCCACCTACCCCAGCATGGGGTCCTCCACGCACCAGGTGGGAGCTCTGCTCCTCTGTGGTCCTCCATGGGCTGCAAGGGGACAGCCTCCTTCATCATGGTCTTCACCATGGGCTGCAGGGGAATCTGGCAGGAGCAACTTTACTCCTCCTCCTCCTTCTTCACTGACCTTGGTGTCCGCAGCTGTCCCTCTCACAAGAACTTCCTCACAATTGGACCCAGGCAGATGCCTCTACGGTTTTCTTCACGTCTTCTCGCTTCACTTCTTGCAGCTGGGCTGGGCTGAGTGAGGCCTAGATGGCCGCCTGGTGGCAGGCCAGAGGGTGAGGGCTGCAAGGCCCACAAGCTGTGTGCCTCCCCCTCTCCGCCCCTAGTTCTGCTTCTTTACTCCTTTTTTTTTTTAATTATTATTTTCCCCTTTTAAAATACATTATCTCAGAGGTGTCATCACTGTAACCAACTGGCTCGTCCCTGGGCAGCCGCAGATCCACCCTAAACCTGGCCATGTCCACCAGAAAACTTCTAGCAGCTTCTTGCAGAAGCTGCCACTGTAGCATCCCTCACTACATAAAGGCAGCACACCAAAGAATCTTTCTTAAGAATGAAATCTGATTTATATTGCTACAAATGAGAACAGAATTTTTTGTTGTTATTCAAATTATGGTTAAACAAGTCATAGTTGCTAGTGGAAAATCAAAGGAAAATTAAGCCATTTGTTTTTTAATTTTTGTTCTGCATACTGAAATTTTATTTCACTTCTTAAAGGTAAAAAAAATATCAAAGTTGCAACATATACAAGATAAGATATTTTAGTTAATGTTTACTAAAACCATACCAGGTTACAAATCTTGGCTTCTTTTCCTTCTTTTCTGAAGTTAAATATTTGCTGGTATCTATGGAGTTATAAGTAACACAACAGATAGTAAAGAAAGGTTTCTTTTTAGAATTCTAACAGTTTTAAAACAGTGTAAGTTTGCAGCACTATAGTAATTCTTATATATATATAATCAGAATCAGGCCCTTCTACCTTTTATTTGTCAGGTGGTGGTTTTACCCTGGTGTATATCTACCTTAAATTTCCAGCAAATTAGTGTAGTTACTCTAGATTTATAGTAGTGAAGGATCTGACCTCACCTTTTTTTGTTCCAATCCTAACTTAGTTTTTAAATGAAATTGAGGGGTTTTTTTTCCTATAGTACTCACACCCCTGTCTTTGCACAAAATAGACATTTCACAAGCTCAGCATAACTGCAGTCTCTGCAGAGATCTGGATATATGCCAGTTTTAAATGTTGTTGAATCAGCAAAAATGTCTGAAGAATTGTGAACAATTTTATCAAGAGATAGCCGTCATAATCCTAGCTTAAATTTAGGGTCACAGTTGCTCTGTAATACCAGCAGAGTAAAAAGTAAAAAGAGGTTAGGTCACATTTGTCCACTTGTCTAACACAATATTTGAAGCCAGGATGATGTCTCACTTGCATAAGTTTTACATATATAAACACTTTTACGAAGGTGAAGATGTGGTTTCTAATTTCACTTCATTCCTTCCTGGTTTATTGCTAGATAGTTGTCATCATAACTCTGCTCTGGAAAGAAACAGCATTACAGGAGTGTCTTTGCCTTCTGGTGATTGATTTGTCATGCTTCCACTTTGTGCTAATTTTTTTCATGAGTAAGAAAACATAAAGCTGTGAGTAATTTAGATAAACTCAGTAGAATGGATGGAGTAGGATAGTAAGTGAAAAGCAGTATTGGTTATCTATCTGCATAATTCACCCTATTCAACTGCAGTCAACCCAGAATTCCATCATTATGTAGAGCTGTCCTTCTGGGCATAGTGAGAGTCATATGAGTTTTGGATACTACTGAACAAGTGGTCCTCTACCTCATCATTAAGTCTCATTAAGAACAACAAATCAAGCATTCTTCCAATTCTCTTCTTGCAATGGATACAACAATCATTAGAACATTACTACTGGATGCAGAAGATTTTATAGAATGGACAGTATTTTCCACTGATTTGACCACAGCAAATATATTACAGTCTACTTTCTGCTTGAACAAAATGGAGTATTTTAGCATTTTACATTCAATATTTTCGTGGTAACTTGAAACCCTAATGAAATTCATCTCTACTAATCTGAAATATTTATAGTTAGTGGAAAGCAATATTTACTTTTGGGTGCTATTTACCTCACCCTAAGGTAGATGTCAAAATCTTTGCTCTACAAATGTCAATTTTTGTTCCTCCTTGTAAACAGGATCAAGAAAAGGAGTTCCAGTGATCATGGTGGTGTGCATTCAAGAAGAATGCCTAATTATATGAGTACAGGACTTCACGAATTTGAAGTTACGCCACCTTGTAGTACCGGAGCACTGCAGATTCACAGACTAGGAAAGAAAAGGGGATCCTGATTCTGAGGCCCAGTGATTACATCACTCTAGGAGCTGAGAGTGCTAGTCTCTTATGTTTGAATTGTTTTCTTTTTTTTATTCAATGATTCTTTAAGAGAAAAATATCCCTGAGAGTAAAGGCCTGAAAGCACATGACTTTTCATCTTAACAATATTGCATTAGAGACACTAACCATTTTTAGGGAGCCATTTCTTGTTTTTTAATACAAGGCAGTCTCAGATTTTGAAAGTGTTTGTACTCTTCCATGAAATAGTTCCATGTCCATAGCTGACCATCATTTTATCAAATATCAAAAATAAATGCATGACTGATTTCTAAAGCTGTTTATCCTAGTAAAGAAATTATATTCATTAAACATATAGAATCACATTTCTTATTTAGTTTTTATACAAACTTATTTCAATTTGCGTGATACTACAATTGATGTCATTTTTACCGTATATAAAGAATATATTAAAGGCAGAAGTACAGAGAAACAGATCAAAGTTCACATCTGGTAATCATAGCATTTTCTGATGGATATCAGTATATCTAATTGGATACCATGAACAATCAGGAATTTCTGAGCAAAGATTATATATAAACATGAAAAAGCGGGGTTTCCTTTTTTTTTTTCTTTCTACAAGTAGTATGATTTAAAGGCTATTTCTCCCATAATTGTTTCTTTATTTAGTGATAGAAAAGTAGTGATTTGTAGTACTATATTGGCAAAGTTATCCAGCCAAACCATAAACTGGATTTCATTTTTGTGTTATTTTTCCTCTTTGTTAATCTTTTGGACTACACCTGCTTAACTAGAAACTGAAAAAGGAGTTCCAGGTACCAGTGATCATAGTACTTCTGGCAAAATATAGGAACAATGGAAAAACTTGACCTGCTCAAGATATTGGCTGATTTATGTTTTGTCTCCGTCTGTTCAGAAGAATTAAGAAATAATGAGGTAAAACTTTTATTCTTTTATTATGTTTTTCAAGGGCAAAAGAAGTGGACTCCACAGGTTGTATCTTTATCTAAGCTGAACTGTCAGATGCTACTGAGGGTCATTCCAAGGAGCATGCCCTAGCTGGAAGTGTTTTGTTTCTATTCATGGTTTGGACACATATGGCATTCTCTGATAACCTTCCATGCCTCCATATTGCACTGTAAATTGCACTGGATATCTTGGGCAGAGTTCCAGTCTTAGACATTAATTTGGATATTCTAGCATTCACCCTGACCCCATCTAAACCATGCCAATTTCATAATCTTGTGATTACTTCTTATATAAGGGGAATCCACTTTACTTGTGAATTAGCTGTCTCCTTGTAGCAAAAGGGATCTGCATGTGAAGAAGAGGTGAAGCCAGACAGAAATGACTTCTTCCTGTGGCTCTCAGGATCTATGTATATAGTTATCTTAAATCTCATCTACTTGCTTTTCTTCAATTTTCAGTCTCATTTGCTTTCTGTTACTCCACTCATGTCAGATGTTAAGGCTTCCTGATATGCCTTTGTTCTGGCATACAGAACTACAGCTACAGAAGCTACCACCTTAGCTGCTCCCCACCCCCACCCCCCCCAAACAAAACCAGAACAGCCTTCTGTGCTTTTTTTTTTTGCATCAATTCCTGATCATCTGCCCAAAGGCTGTTAAGAGTGATCCTGAAGAGTATACTCACATAAAGAAGTAAAGAGGGAGAGAAAGGAGGATGTATGTGGTTGTGTCCATGTGCAGAGAAGACTTTCAGGAAAAAAAAAAGGCTTTTCTACCATCAGAAATAAAATATTATTGACAGCAAATAGTACACATAGGGGTGGGGTTTTTTTTTCTGAAAGGAAGTTAGAAAAAATTTCCAAGACAACATATACCTACTACCCACTCATCTAAGCAGTCAGACAGCCAAGATCAGCACTCTTTCTAAGGTCTGTAGGATTTCCTATGATCTTCACCCCCCTGAGCAATTACTTTCAACATGCAAAGTATGGAAGGGAAGGAAATAGACCTAATAGCTCTCTACTGTCTTTCACATCTAGAATTTTTGAAGTTTGTAAATAGACAGAGAATGATGAGCTTGCTTTCTCAAGTTTTCTGCTTCCAATCTAGTCTCCTGAAAGAAAGAAGATGAGGAATTTTTTCTTTGATCAGTCTAAATCCATTTACCTCTATAACTTTTCACTTGATTTCTGCCAAATATGAGAGAAATGTTAAGGTGTCAAGAATGAGTTTCATAAAAATCAGTGTTCTGGTTTTGTTAGTGAGGGGGGGCCTAAGGTGGTATCTTCTGTAGGAAACTGCTAGAAGTTGCTCCCCTTTGTTCAGTGGACTCGGCCGGGCCTAGGGCGGACCCGCTGCTGGCCAAGGCCGAGCCAATTGGTAGCAGAATGTCCCGTGATAACGCCTCTGCGATAACGTATTTAAGTAGGGGAAAACAGGAAAAAGAGAAGAGAAGATGTGAAGCAGCTGAGCGGGGGGCAGAGAGGGGGAGGCGCGAGCCTCATGGGCCTTGCAGGCCTCACCCTCTGGCCTCCCGCCGGGCAGCCGACTGGGCCCAACTCAGCCCGGCCCGGCTGCAAGAAGTGGAGAGGAGATGAGAAGTGAATAAGATGTAAAAAGGATCCTGAGAGGCGTCTGCCAGCCTGTTGTGAGGAACGGCTGCAGACGCCAAGGTCAGTTCAGAAGGAGGGGGAGGAGTAATATGGCTCCTGGCCAAGATTCCTCTGCAACTCGTGGTGAAGACCATGGTGGAGCGGGTTGTCCCCCTGCAGCCCATGGAGGTCCACGGAGGGGCAGAGATCCACCTGCAGCTCGTGGAGGACCCCATGCCAGAGCAGGTGGAGGCCTGAAGGAGGCTGTGGCCCGTGGAGGGCCCGCTGGGGCAGCTGTTCTAGAGGGACTGCACCCCGTGGAAGAGATGACCCACGCCGGAGCAGTTTCACGGAGGACTGTGGCCCGTGGGAGGGACCCCACGCTGGAGCAGAGGAGGAATGCGAGGAGTTCTTCCCCTGACGATGATACAGCGGCGTAAAACAACGCGTGATGAACTGACCGCGACCCCCATTCCCTTTTCCCCCCCCCGTGCCGCTCGGGAGGGGAAGGTAGTAGAGATAATGTTAAGCCCGGGAAGAGGGAGGGGTGGGGGGAGGTTATCTTGTTCCCTGTCTCATTCTCCTGCTAGTTTTAGAAAATAAATGAATAGTTTTCCCCAAGTCGAGTCTGTTTTGCCCGTGACGGTAACTTTAAGGATTTCTCCCCGTCCTTATCTCAAACCTTGAGCCGTTTTTCTTATATCATCTCCCCCTGTTCTCTCGGAGGGTGGGGGGAGCGGGAGAGAGACTGCGTAGTCTGGTCCTGATCAGGGCTGAACTACGACAATCAGTTACCATATTGTCAGAGACTGAAAAGGTTAATTAATGTCTCAACATCGCTAAATGATGGAAGGAACCGAGCAAAACGTCGACAAACCACAATGCTAAAAACTTCAATAACTGTGAAAGAATGTCTAGACAAATATCCCGTTTTTGTAGCTGAAGCAGCAACACGTGCCTAAAAACTCCAAGAACTGCAAAATGGGGTATCCTGTTTTTGTACCCTTCCCCCAGAATAGAACCAAACCCTGTGCATGAGCTCAGGCCCTGGATGATACCAAGCATGTGCAGCATTGCCAAGTGACTGCACAATGGAGGCCAGCTCTGGGGGACGCAAAATGACTTTGTAGTCACTGTCTTGCTGGACATTAGGTAACAACATGCTTCAGGTAACCACACGGCTTACAAAGGACAAGCGGGCCTTGCATTTGCAGAGAGCTAACACCCACCACCGTAGAGACGGATCAGCATGATGCAGCGATCACAAGCTAAACCACAGGCAGGAAGCACCTGACCTCCTAAGATGGAAAGACTGGTAAAGGGCCCCAAAACATCAAGAAGGGGGGGCTGATACAAAGGACTACAAAAAGGGTCGCCATATGAACCCATGTGTGGACCTCCACCCCACTCAGACGGACCTTCGGGACGCCGATTCTCCTTGGTGGCATTGTCGTCCTTTTGAGGTGCCCACCCCACCCACTCTGTAAGACGGACTTTCAGGACGCTGACTCTCCATGGTGGTATTTTCTTCCCTTCTTTTTCTCTTTTCCCCTCTCTCCTCTCTTTCTCTTTCTCTCCCCCCCCTTACCCCTTGTGTGTGAATGAAATAAAGAACCAACACATGCGTATGACACCGTTGTGTCTTAATTCTGTAACCGAGAAATTCATACCTCTCACAACCAGACCTTTATCCGTTCGTGACACATATAGAACCATAGAATTGAATCATAGAATCATATTGAATAATAGAATATTTTGCGTTGTGTGGTGGTTTAGCCTGAGTCACCACACAGTTTCTCACTCACCCTCCCCCTCCTCAACGAGATGAGGGAGAGAAACTGGAAGGAAAGGAAAACTCACGGGTTGACATGAAGACAGTTTACTAAAATAGCAAGGGAAAACTACAATAATAACATAATACAAGGATATTAATATATATATAAAATGAACAATGTACAATTTCTCACCATCCAATGTCCCAATGACCAATACAGCCCGTCCTGAGCAGTGATCATGGAAACAAAACAGAGCAGAAAAAAAAAGGAGCAAAAGCGAGCTAGCAAGGTAGAGAGAGCAATGACAGCGAGCAAGAGAGAGAGATGAGATCGAGAAAACGGATGCATGCTCCCCTACGTGGGCAATCCCCATTTATATACTGAGCATGACGTTTATGGCATGGAAAACTTTCTTTGGCCAGTTTGGGTAACTTATTCTGTCTGTCCTTCTCCCAGCTTCCTGCATCTGCACATTAGCGAGACTTGGAAAACAGGACGGTGTCCTTGGTCTCATTAACAACAACTCGGATCATCAATGCATTTATTGACATTCTTCACACACAAAATCCAAAACACATTGGCTACTGAGAGGAAAATTAACTCCATCCCTGCCAAAATCAGGACAGGTTGGAAGGGACTTGTAAAGGTCATCTGGTTCAACATCCCTGCAAGGAGCAGGGACATCTTCAACTAGATCAGGGCTCAGAGCCCTGTTGAACCTGTGCTTGAATGTTTCCAGGGATGGGGCATCCACTACCTCTCTGGGCAACCTGTTCCAGTGTTTCACCACCCTCATTGTAAAATATTTTTTCCTCATATTCAGTCTGAATCTACTTCCTTCTATTTTAAAACCATTACTCCTTGTCCTATCACAACACACCCTGCTAGAAAGTTTGTCTCCATCTTTCTTACAAGCCCCCTTTAAGTACTGAAAGGCTGCAATATGGTCTTTCTGGGGCCTTCTCCTCTCCAGGCTGAACAACCCCAACTCTTTCAGTCTTTCTTCACAGAAGAGGTACTCTGTCCTTATGGAGTGGCTTTCCTCTGGACTCACTCCAACAGGCCCATGTCTTTCCTGGGCTGAGGGCTCCAGATCTCGAAGCAATGCTCCAGGAGAGGTCTCATGAGAGCAGAGTAGAGGGGCAGAATCACCTCCCTCGACCTACTGGCCTCGCTTCTTTTGATGCAGCCCAGGAAATTATTTGCCTTCTGGGCTGTAAGCACACATTGTCGGCTCACATCCAGCTTTCCATCCACCAGCACCCACAAGTTCTTCTTGGCAGAGTTGCTCTCAATCCCTTCGTCTCCCAGCCTGTATTGATACTGGGAGTTGCCCTGACCCATGTACAGGCACTTGCATTTAGCCTTGTTGAACTTAAGAGGCTTTCACAGACCTACCTCTCCAGCCTGTCAAGGTCCTTCTGGATGGCATCCCTTGCCTCCAGTGCGTCAACCACACCACACCACACAGCTTGGTGTTGTTGACAAATTTGCTGAGGGTGCTTTCAATCGCACTCTCCATGTTGCTGACAAAGTTGTTAAACAGTGCCAATTCCAATACTGATGCCTGAGGAACACCACTCATCCCTGAAAATGCAAAATGTAGTATCTCCTTTGAAAAGCGCACAGGCAGAATTGGACCATCAGCATCTGTACTGAACATACACCAGCATACATACAGAACATCCAGCACTCAGGCTGGGCACATAGGTAAACACAGGGATTATGCAGGTGATATCGTGGAGGAAAATGCATTGGGGAAAAAAATGACACTAATCTTTTGAAATAAGATTTCAATAATCCTGACACTCACAGAAAAAAAAACAAACCACTTTATTTTATTTAAATTCTAATTTTCATGGTTTAAAAAAATGTCTGAATAGCTATTCTCTATGATAATAGGCTACGATTACAGCCCAATTTCTGTGGCTCTCAAAGGATTACATATAGTACAAATATTCATGCCTAGGTTATTCACCCTAACTTTTGCTGTATTTCTTGTTTAAATTGGAGGAAATTAGGAAGCTCTTTATGGCTTCTGTTCCCATACTTCCCAAACTCTGAGTAAAAACAGAGTAGCAACTGTGACTTATGCTGAAGGCAAAAGGTCCTTCAGGCTCTGTCTAGACATTCCTTTTCATGCTTGTGTAATCGGCTACAGTGTCCGGCCTTGCAGATTGGCACCTAGTATAAATCACAGCATCTGCTATCTGAAACAAGCAGGTGGCTTTTTCTTTGGATAAAACCAGGGAAAAGAGAGATGGTATCTGCTTCATATGGAGTTACCTTGGTCTGATATGGAATTAGTATGTAGATAAATCAGCTTTGGTACCTTCAGACTGCAAAATGCTTGCAGGTTCTGATAGGATCAGCAGTCTCAAGCAAGACACGGAGTGATCAGCTGTGTCCAAGACCTCTACCGTTCCTGCCTCTCTTCCTTTTCTCCTAGCTCTACCACCTTTTCATTGATCATTTCTGAGAGGTGAGACTATTGTTCCTTTTTTTTTTTTTTGCCAACACTTACCTTCTGTTGTTTCATTTCCACTAGACCAAAAATTCATTGACATCAGACCTCATCAATAAGTTTCAAGAGCTTGCTCCAATTTAACATGTGAAAGTCCAGACTTTGTGTCTTGAGTCTTATATGCATACCTAAATATAGAAATGAAATAAACATTCAAATAAAATATTTACCTACCTTTATAATAAAAGGGGTACAAAAAAGTTTGTGCAACATTTACTGGATGGGATGTTTTATAAAGACACATATTTCATGTCTTTCAGACCTAAGTCTTCTTAGAGGACTATGAAGACCTTAGGACCTTCCTCTCACTTAAATCAATTGCTTTGGCAAAAAAAAAAAAAAAAAAAAAAAACCCAAACCTGTAGGAAAATAACTAGAAAGACAACGTGCATCCATAGTTTCTGAGTGATTAGGTATGCAACTATCTTTTGTTACTATGAGTTCTGGAAAACGTCGAAATATTACATTAAGATCACTAGTTTCAATTATTTCACAGCTGTGCTGTATTCTTTGAAACCTAGAATCACTGTTAATATCCTGCAAAGATATAAAATTTACTTTTCATAAGTAATAACTGAGGGCTTTATTAGTAACAATAGGCTCTTAATGTGAACTATCTTTGCTTTTCTTTTTTCAAATTCTCCTTTCAATACTGTTGTCCTCTGAGTTCTTTAATGAGCCAAGTAAATAGTAGTAAGTTTTACCTAGCAAAAAGTTATTATACTTGCCTTCAATAAGTTAGATACATAGAGAAACAAGATGGAAGACATTAACAAAAAAGAAACAATAAAAAAAAAAACCCTGCGTGTATAATCTCAGTTTGCAGAATACCATTTATATGTCACGCTGAAAAAATGTACGCATAGTATCCAGTAGGTTCACCTTCTCTCTCTCTCTCTGACTCCCATGCGCACTTAACTTAGTATAGTACCAACCCTGAATATGGCCCTTAAAGTCAATAACATTAACAATGTCTGTCTTGCACTGAGAAGAAAAATGGAGATACTTCCAACTTATTTTTCAAGACTTCTATGATGATGAGCAAATGCCATCACAAGAGAAGTAATGTTGTCCAAGCTTCCAGTTTTACTAATAGGAAGAATTTAGTAATTGTTTTTATTTTTTCATTCAAAGTATCTTTTATCACAGAAAATAACAACTGCAAAAAGGAAAAAAAAAGACTATGGTTTCAAACTTACGTTCCATGTCGACCTTTCCTCCTAACTTGTTTGACATACACTAATAACATTGGTAACAAACGTATAGAAGCTACCTGATAAAGTTATTATTGTTATAATTAAAAAAAAGCTTAATTGAAACTTCACAATTGATGCAGCATATCAAAGAAACGATATCTGGTTGTTTTGTTTTTCCACATCAGTGTAAATCAGATGACAATATAGCAGAAAGGACATTTCCGAAAAATAAAATTAGAGCAAATATTTAAGCTATCAATATTTACCAGCATCTTCTGGTTATCCCAGCTGTAATATTTCACAAGATTTTTTTTTTTTTTTTGAGAAAGAGATTTTGAATGAACGTAATTTTTATGTAGTCATGGTTGTACTGAAATGTTGGCATTTTCTGAAATTTGATAACTTTTATGAACAAATATTTTAGGAAAATTAATTACAGAAAGACAATACATTCTTGAAAATATTTATAAGTACTATTACTAAAAAATCATTATGAATGAAAATCAAATTATGAGAAATTTGTGGTAAAAGAGTAATACTCATTAAATGTTATACTGATAGGAACTTCAGATATTTGCATAATGCTGACAAGGTAATACATTATTTTTTATCTGGGTTTTTATAAGATAATATTTTGTTTGATCATATCTTGACTTTTTACATTTGGGTCTGACTTTTTTTTTTTTTCACCCATCTACCTCCTCTCTAAAACTCTATCTACTTGTATGGAAACAATTTGGACTGATTGCATTCAGGTGTATATAATGGGCTTTGGTCAATCACCTACTGAAATGGTTACTTACAACATATTGAAATCATTTGGTTTAATGGTTTTGACATTAACAACAAAGACGGGATCTGCAGTCACATAATCTGTAGTATTTTCTAGATAGAAATATGTATCAAGGGTATTTTCCTTCCAGATTTTCATTGTTTAGCCCCACTTGGGACCAAGCTACAGAGTCCCTCACTCACTTGCCCCGTCCTCTGTGGGAATGGGGGAGAGACAATATACAAAAAGCTCAAGGCTTGGGATAAGGACAGGAAGAAATAATTCAAGTTACTGTTAAGGGCAAAACATACTCGACTTAGGGAAAACTATTTTAAATTATTATTATTAATAAAACCAAAGCAGGTTAATTAGAGAGAACAAAAAGAACTTCCTCTCACACCTCCCTCTTCCCAGGCTTAACTTAATTTCAGTTATCTCTACCTCTTTCTCCCTGCCCTGAGCAGCACATGGTGGGAATAGGAAACGCATTCAGTTCATCACGTCGCTTACTCAGGGGAACAACTCCTCACATTCCTCCCCTGCCCCAGCGTGGGGTCCCTTCTGCGGGCTACAGTCCTTCATTAACTGCTCCAGCATGGGGTTGTTTTTTCCATGGGATGCAGTCCCTCAGGAACAGGCTGCCCCAGCATGGGCCCTCCACAGGCCAAATCATCCTTCAGGCATCCACCTGCCTTGGTGTAGAGTCCTCCACAGGCTGCAGGTGGATCTGTGCTCCTCCATGGGCCTCCATGGGCTGCAGGGGCACAGCCTGCTTCCCTATGGTCTGCATCATAGGATACAGGGGAATCTCAGACAGGAGCAATATTACTCCTCCCCCTCCTTCTTCACTGACCTTGGCATCTGCAGCTGTTCCTCTCACAAAAAAAAATATTCACAATCAGGCTTAGGCGGATGCCTCTTAGGTTCTCTTCACCTCTCCTCTCTTCACTTCTTGCAGCCAGGCTGGGCTGAGCCTGGCCCAGACAGCTGCCCAGTGGGAGGCCAAAGGGTGAAGGCTACAAGGCCCACAAGGCTTGCGCCACCCCCTCTCTGCCCCTGCTTCTGGTTCTTCACTTTTAACTTTCTTATTATTATTATTTTCACCCTCTTAAGTATGTTGTCACAGAGGCATTATCACTGTAACCAATTGGCTTGGCCCTGGCCAACAGTGGGTCCACCCTAGAGCCAGCCAAGTCCACTGGACAAAGGGAAAACTTCTAGCAGCTTCTTGTAGAAGCTGCCACTGTAGCCCCCCCTCACTAAACAAAATCAACACACAGGTCTATTAACTTTAACTGACTTCTGACTGTTGTCATATGTGACATGTCAACTTACTTTCTCAAGAATTTGGCAAAAAGTTTGTGTAACTTTTAAAAAAGCTTCAAATAATAGAATCGTAGAATTATAGAATGGTTAGAGTTGGAAGGGACCTTCAAAGGTCATCTAGTCCAAGCTCCCTGCAAGAAGCAGGGACATCCCCAACTAGATCAGGTTGCTCAGAGCCTCATCCAGCCTGGCCTTGAACATTTCCAGGGATGGGGCTTCCACCACCTCTCTCGGCAACCTGTTCCAGTCCTCTACAACTCGCATCGTAAAAAATTTTTTCCTAATGTCCAGTCTGAATCTACCTCCCTCTATTTTGAGACCATTACCCCTAGTCCTCTCACAACAGGCCCTACTGAACAGCCTCTCCCCATCTTTCCTCTAGGCCCCCTTCAGGCACTGGAAGATCGCTATAAGGTCTCCCTGGAGCCTCCTCTTCTCCAGGCTGAACAGCCCCAACTCTCTCACCCTGTCTTCATAGGAAAGGTGCTCCAGCCCTTTGATCATCTTCGTGGCCCTCCTCTGGACCTTCTCCAACTGGTCCATGTCCTTCTTATGTTGGGAGCTCCAGAACTGGACACAGTACTCCAGGTGGGGTCTCACCAGGGCAGAGTAGAGGGGGAGAATCACCTCCCTCAACCTACTGGCCACACAGGCCAGGCACAGAGGTAAGGCTGACCGGCCTGTAGTTGCCCGGGTCCTGTAGTTTGTCTGCTGAATGCTTATGAAATATGGCAGAGAAAAAAAGGGGTAAAAAAAAGTTCCTTTGTTTGATATGTTTAAGGTTAAGTTATCTATCTAAAGGTTAAACGTGTTGAACAAAACCATGGAAAGGATCAGAGGAGCAATGGCAGGTGAAGGAACCCTGGGAAGATAGTCAGTGAAAGAGTACACTGGCTCAGCTACTCCTAAGATTATTAAAAGACAATAGATCATTTTCTCTGGTGTGAAGCCTATCAAAATGAATCATCAAAAGAAATTCCAGAAAACCATGCAAGCTAAGTGCAGTTTTTGTCTAAAGGACAATAGGACTTCCTATAGGATGCAGGGAGAAGAGAATTTTGGGACAAAACAAAGACACTACGGTTCGTAGAAAACTTAGTATGGGGTGTTTTAAGACAATTGTGGAAAAATGTGTGAAATTTATTATGGGATGTGTAGGGACAGAATCAAAGGCAGGGATGAAGCTGGATTAGAAAGAAGAAGTAGGGGGGTGGGGAGAGGGAAAAGAGGCTGGAAGTCACTGGTTGCGTGTAAGCAACCTGTTCGTTGGTAGACTTGTCTGAAGAAGTCCTCTGCCTGATCACTGCAGTCTGTCCTATCTTCTGATGAGACTCTGTTCCTTTTTTTTTCCATGTGTGTGTAGACTTTGTTCTTTATGTGCATATGTACAAGAGCCACTATTGAATTTCAAGCTGGACTAAGCAATGAGTAGAGCAAGGGGTGTGAGTGATCACATCTAGACAGACAAACCACAGGTCTAATGCCTGATAGGTCTGGGTTCAAGTAAGTGGAGGAGACTAGGCTCTAGAGCCAAGCTACTGGAAAGAACCACATTGTGTTTGTGTATATTCTACAAGGAAACTTAAATCCTGATTGGCTGTAAAGGTGAAACAGAAGTGTGTGTGCTGTTCATGTTTATGTGTCTGCTGTTTTGATCTGTGTGACCAGCTGTGTTTGTTTGTGAATCAGGAATATGTGCTCAGACTCACTAGTGGCTGAACTTGGGGGCAAGCAGCCAAAGCAGCCTCACATCCATCTGACAGGGACAAGAAGACATCTCAGTGTGAAAAAGGTGAAGCTATGTGTCAGGGAGCAGCAGCAGTGGGTTACTCCACAAGGCAATGCAACCAGGAACTGAGAATAACAGCAAAGCAGGCAGGGCACTGACAAAGGTCCAGTACCTGAAAAAGAAGAGCAGATCTAGTGCTGGAAACCAGGTTCAGCCAACAGTGAGGTTGTAACTGGTCACAGCCATAGTGATGAGTTAGGTCCAAAGTAAAGCCAAGATGTAAAGTCAGTAAGGCAAGTTCAAGCTCAGCAAGGCACAAGACCAGGCATAGCATACTTACAGCGTAGCCCAGGCAAGACTGTGGGAAAAGTCCTGAGTTTAAATTCAACTCCCAAGATGAGGAGTGGAGACTTCAGATATAGCTTCTTAGAGCTCTCTCTTCATGAATTAACTGTTTTCACAGAATTCTGGTCCAGGTTTACACAGTTGTACCCTATCAGAGCTTACCTTGAACGTGCGAAGCTAGATTCCTAGCAGAAGCAGAAGATGGTGTAGAACCTCTCAGTGCACTCAAGTGTCTTAGAGTAAGTAATTTGCTAGGTGAAACAGATTTTATAAAGTCAAACAATAGTTTATTTTGCATCTTCCTTCACTTCCAATATTTTTATTTTATATTCTGCCTCTGCTGCTGTTCCAGTGAAGCTAGATCAATATTACAACAGGATGTAGCCATGCTGTGTTCATGGCTTACAAGTAGAAAGACTTTCTATGCTATAACACAGGCATCTAAAAGTCAGACTTCTAGTTTTGAGCCAGTTACCCTAGGTAGAATAAAAGTGCATTCAGAGGATGTTTCATTTGTCTTATTTCTTATTTATTGATCCTAGGGACTGCTACTGATGCCAATGTTATTCAATATCTTCATTAGTGACATAAATGATGGAATAGAATGCACTGTCAGCAAGTTTGCAGTCAATTCAAAATTTGGAAAAGTGGCTGATACATCAGATGGTTATGCTGTCATTCAAAGGGACCTCAACAAGCTGGAGAACTGGGAAGATAGGAACTAATGAAATTCAGGAGAGGGTGCATGAAGTTGTACCTAAGTCAAAATATCCCCGTGCAGATAAGTTCACACAGAGGGCACACTGGTTAGAAAACAGCTTTGTATGGAAGGATGGAGGGTCATACTAGACAAGCATCTGAGTTTATGGCTAAGATGGTCAGTAGTATCCCTGCATGCATTAGAAAGAATGTTGCCAACAGGTTGAGGGAGGTGATCCTTCCTCTTTAGTCAGCCTTGGTGAGGACACACCTGGAGTCCTGGGTCCAGCTCTGGCCTCCCAATACAAGACAGACATGGAAATCCTAGATAAGGTTCAGCAAAGGGCCACCAAGACAGGATGGAGTTAACTTTCTTCATAGCAGTCTGTACAGTGCTGTGTTTTAGATTTGTGGCTGAATCAGTGTTAATAACACACCAAAGTTTTTGTTCTTGCTGATCAGTGCTTGCACAACATCAAGGCTTTCTCTGTTTCTCACTTTGCACCACTAGTGAGGAGGCTGGAGGCAGACAAGAACCTGAGAAGGAAATAAAACTAGAACAGCTTGACTCAAATGGACTCAAATTTGTCAGCGACATGGAGAGTGGGATAGAGTGCACTCTCAGCAAGTTCGCCAATGACACCAAGCTGTGTGGTGCCGTTGAAACACTGGTGGGGAGGGATGCCATCCAGAGGGACCTTGAGAGGCTGGAGAGGTGGGCCTGTGCAAACCTCATGAAGTTCAACCAGGCCAAGTGCAAGGTCCTGCACCTGGGTCGTGGTAATCCCAGGCAAAAACATAGGCTGGGTGAGAACAGATCAAAACCAGCCCTGAGGAGAAGGACTTCGGAGTGCTAGTGGATGAGAAGCTCAACATGAGCTGACAATGCGCCCTTGCAGCCCAGAAGGCCAACCGCATCGTGGGCTGCATCAAGAAGAGCGTGGCCAGCAGGTTGAGGGAGGTGATTCTCCCCCTCTACTTTGCCCTGGTGAGAACCCACCTGGAGTACTGTGTCCAGTTCTGGAGGTCCCAACATAAGAAGGACATGGACCAGCTGGAGAAGGTCCAGAGGAGGGCCACAAAGATTATAAAAGGGCTGGAGCACCTCTCCTATGAGGACAGGCTGAGAGAGTTGGGGCTGTTCAGCCTGGAGAAGAGGAGGCTCCAGGGAGACCTTATAGCGATCTTCCAGTGCCTGAAGGGGGCCTACAGGAAAGATGGGGAGAGGCTGTTCAGTAGGGCCTGTTGTGATAGGACTAGGGGCAATAGTCTCAAAACAGAGGGAAGTAGATTTAGATTAGATATTAGGAAAAAAAAATTTTACAATGAGGGTTGTGGAAAACTGGAACAGGTTGCCGAGAGAGGTGGTGGATGCCCCATCCCTGGAAACATTCAAGGCCAGGCTAGATGAGGCTCTGAGCAACCTGATCTAGTCGGGGATGTCCCTGCTCCTTGCAGGAGGGTTGGACTAGATGACCTTTGAAGGTCCCTTCCAACTCTAACCATTCTATGATTCTATGATAAATGGATATTTCATTCCATAGTGCTCAGCAATAGAAACTCAGGGAAAGGAGAAGGAGAGATATTCATACGTATGACATTTCTCTTCCCCAGCAACTGGTATGCATGCTGAGGTCCTGCTTCCCAGGAAGTGGCTAGACATCTGCCTGCTTACAAGAGGTAGTGAATTATTTCTTTATTTTTCTTTGCTTGTATGCACAGCTTTGCTTCACTTATTGAACTGTTTTTATGTTGCATAAGTTTTCAGCCTTAAAGCTTTGTCATTCCTTATACACAGCAGTGTGGTGCTATGTTCATGGCAAGTATTTCAAAATAACACTTGAAGGTGCCTAAAATGAAAGTCCTAGTGCAATTTAAATTATTTACCAACTTTAAATTGTATGTATGAATAAGAATAGTAAATGACTAAGAAATAAATAACAAAGTAAGTAATAAATTTAGTGTGGAGTACAAAACCCGTCAAACTCAAATTTGTAAATGACAATCCTAGGCTATAAATATTGAGCGCAAATAACCAGAACTAACAACATCAGAAAAATTATTATGACTGACAGTGTGATCAGAAACACGACAGATCTCATTAGAAATATTAATTTGTGTATGCAGCATGTGTTACAAGTCTGCTGCACCTTTCAAATACTCATCTTACATGTGAAATAGCATCTTTCAAGGCTATTTTTGTTTTACTGAGCTTCTGCCAATATCAAATATAACTACTAACTATTCAAAGATTAATTTGCTGACATTTATTTTGTTCTTTACATCTCTTCACATTCTATAAACAGAATGGCAGTTCTAACAACATGTCCCAGAGGCAAAAGTATGAAGAAAGGCATTAGAAAAACAGAACATGTTATCCTAAATGAAAATAAAGACAGGGAATTAGGAAGTTCTAAAACCTTACAGCTTAAGCTACAGCAGACTAAGGGAGCAGGAGAACAAGATGTTCACCTATGTATTTAAGAAGAGAAGAATCACTTTCTTTCTGAAGGGATTATTTATTGCAGTCTCCCGGCTGCTGTGATGCATTGAATGCTTGACATTGTTATAGAAAATCAATGGAATTCAATCTGAGAAAGTTGTGCTGCATGCATTCAAACCTGACAGTTGCATAAATCAGTATTTCTGTTTAAAAAGATCCCTGGCTCAAAACAAAACCACATTCATTTGTATACCCTTTTACGTCTTTTTTAATGACAAGTGTGACTGATAATTTATTTTTCTTCAGAGGAACTTCAATTACCAATTGGCATTCAACTGCCCTGTTAAGTTGAACAATGAAAGAGATCTCTTTATAAAAATCTGATTAGCAAACCTGCCTGCAAAGCAGTTTTATTTGTTGAGTTTTTTCACAAAAGGACACTGAGGTGAAAGATTTTTATAGTGACAGAAAAAGCAACATAAACTTTTTCTTATTCAAAGTAAAGCACTTACATAGAGTAGCTGAAGTATTCCTATTGTCTCTACAGTAATTGCAATATGGCAAAATGATACAGTTTTTCAGATATTGCTAATATGCATTAAAATAATTCTTAAGTCAATGTGCTTTGTTTACAAACAAAACTGATGGTAAAAGGAAGAGGAAGAAATGAAGGAAATGAAGCTCTACATGTCATTACAGTATATATGATAATTTAGCCAGATGTTTGGGAAGTGAATGTAAAATATGGCACTCCTAAAAATTAATTTTATTTTTATATATATATACACACACACAAACTGCTTATTTCAGGGGACATATTCTAATTAACTAAAAGGAAGGATATAGGCTTTTTAGACTGGATCAGACTACTGACACATGAGATTTTCAGGATTAACTCAATACCTGAAGATATAGGAAAAATAAAGCATGCTTATTTTGACAGTATTATCTGGGGAGCACTACAGTTGTTGTAGTTTAGCCCCGATTGGGACCAGACTATGCAGTCTTTCTCTCACTCCCCCCACCCTCCAAAAGAATAGGGAGAGATAATATAACAAAAATGGCTCAAAGTTCCTACAGAAGCTGCCACCTTAGCCTGCCCCCCCCACTAATGAAAACCACAACAATCGTGATGTGGGTTGAAAATTGTTTCTAATACTTCAGTGTTCATTTTCCACCTACTACAGAAGATTTGGTTATTTTCTTATCTCTGTTTTGATTAAAACCACAAAGACTGATTTTCTATTAATAGCCTATAAATTTAATTGACATTCAGTGTCATTCTAGGTAGTTTTCTATTAATGAATAGCCTAAAGGAATACTAAACCTTGTAACTGTTTAAACAAATTTATGCTATGTAAGTTTTCTGTTACTTGATTATCATTGTTTCTGTTAGTTTTTCAAAAAATATCTATCGTGGTTTAGCCCCACTCAGCAGCTAAAATGCCAGTGTCTCACTCCACTCTCACCACCACCTCCCCCCCGCCCCCCACAGTGGGACAGGGAGGAGAATCAGGAAAGAAAAGAAGGCAAAACTGCTGTGTTGAGATAAAAACCGTGTAACAGAAGAACAAAGGAAAAGGAAACAGAGGTGGAAAACAAACAATACCAGAAAATACTTAAGCATGTAATTTATACGTACAATAGATCCTAATGCTCTGCCCCCTCCCAAGTAACAGCATTTCCCTGTAACAGGCATCCTCCCCACCCTCCTCACTTATATACTGAGCATGATGTCACATGGCATGGAATAGCCCTTTGGCTAATTTGGATAAACTATCCCAGCTGTTGGCTAATTAGTAAACCATCCCAGCTGTGTCTCCCAGCCACAGGTGCCACCAGCTCCAGTTCCTCTCCCAGCTCAGGTGAAAATTAACTGTATCCTAGCTAGAACCAAATCAATATCTCAGGCATCCAAAGTGCCATCTCTCATTCCAATTGTCTCCCAACTTCTGTCTTAGAATAGTATACAGGCACTGTGCCTTGATTCATAAATATATTATTGTGTAGGCTTATATTATCTAAGGCAAGACTATAGATATGTACTTTGCATTTATCTTTACAGCTGAAGAAAAAAAATTAGAATATTCTTTTAATGTCTACACGTGCACATTCTAAAGAACCAGACCCAAAAGAATCGTATATTATACACAGATATTCTTTGGTTTTGGGATACTTCCATCGTGAAAACCTGAAGCACTAGTCACAATCTCAAGCCTGAAGTTCCAGGTGATGTTTTTAACCCAAAAGGAATATTAAAATAAAATAATAAAAAAAATTGAGGACATGGTAACAGCAAGCTTCTGACTGTTTCTTTTTATGCAGAAAACTATCACTAAGTAAACAGGTGTTAGCTATGCTATACTGCTGTAAAACAACTATAAGAGATGAAGCAGGTCTTTATTTTACTGATCACCTCCCTGGGCTCAGGGATGGGCCATGGTCAGGCTGGGACATAGGCTTGCAAGTGGGCTTAGCTAGGTGGGGCTGGTCAGGGCAGAGCTGTGGGGGCCTGGAGACCAGCCCTACTGCAGCATCCCAGAGGCAGGGACTGATTGCCCCGGGGGACTGACATGAGGGCCTGGGCCATGGGCAGGGTAGGAGGATCACTGAGTGGTGGGCGGGGCCTTTTAGTGAATAGTCCAGGGACCTTGGGTTCATCACTTACTTTGATAGATACTGCTTTCTGTTTGATTTTCTTTGAAATGCTCATTTTCCTTGAATTCACTGGTAGCTAACATTAAAAATAAAAAAGAAAGCTGACATTACAGAAGTCGTGTTCAGTAGCCAGCTCATATTCAGCAGGATACATCTCTTGCTTTTTAAAAAGAATTCTGTTTTTAAAACATATAAAGTTATACTAAAAATAATAATATTAGAGGTTATTTTACATTTTCAGTAGGGTGTTTTATCCTTAAGACTCTTTATAGAATATTTAGTTGTTTTATTCTACTTGATACACTCATTTTAAGTTAACAGTTGGAAAGCTCACTTTCTTACATTTGACCCTCCTTGACATTTCCCTGTCATACACAATGTGGCAATGCATCATTGAAAGTTAATATTACACTACAGTGGCAGAATTACAGAAAATCCTTTCTAGAAGATAGGTCTCTTAAAGACATATTTCATACCTGTGATTATTTTTTTAAAATTATTGTAACCATAGCTTGCTTTTGTATTCAAAAGTATTAAATGGACATGTGGTCAGATACATATTTTATAGATCATATGTGCATATTAATTATTGGGTATTTGTGTTGCAACTGATAGTTAAAGAAGATATTCTAGAAGTCTAGTAACTTGCTTAAAGAATGGTCTTGATATTAATTGAGTCATTATTCTACAATGAGTCTGACTATACTCTGTTTCAAAATTTCTATAGTTAATGTTAAAGTGTTTATTTCCCAATTTTATTTTTCAAATTGATTTTAAATATCAGTTAGTGTCAGTAAGTATTTACCGGGAAAAAAAATCTCTCCTCTAAGAAATTATTTTGTAAAATACAGTTTTACTAGGTGTTCATCAGGATTATTTGTTATTCATGTTTTCACTCTTGTCAAGTTGAAGAAGACTAACCGGCGACCGATGTCAGATTTTTCTGTTACAACAGTTGTCCATTTTTTGCCATCTTGCTGTCAATTCAGGCTTACAGGAAAACATTGACATTTACTCCTACTTTCTTTCTTTTTAGCAAATAAAATTGTAGGCTTGGATGCTCTGTTTGCAACAGACCTCATCCAGCTCTTCAGTTACTATAATTAAAATCCAAAGAATCTAATCTATGTGTATAAGTAATGGAATAATATAATGTTTTGTGTTGGACTTCTAAAGATCATCTCATCCAACTCCCATGTCATGATCAGGGACATCTTTCACTAGATCAGGTTGCTCAAAGTCCTGTTGAAGCTGACCTTGAACACTTCCAGTGATGGGGCACCCTCAACTTCTCTTTTCCAATGTCTAAGCACCTGAGGGAGGTGGGGAAGGGGGAAGAAGATGGAGACAGAATCTTCTGAGGTATCCAGGGATATCCAGGGACAGAAGAGGAAATTAATACCAACTAAAAAACCAGGAAATTTCATTTAAACATAAAAATCTTTTTTTAATCTGAACAGTAGTCAAACACTGGAGCAAGCTGCCCAAAGTGGTTGTATAGTCTTGTCGTAGTTCAGCCCTGATCAGGACCAGACTACGCAGTCTCTCTCTCACTCCCCCCACCCTCCGAGAGAACAGGGGGAGATGATATAAGAAAAACGGCTCAAGGTTTGAGATAAGGACGGGGAGAAATCCTTAAAGTTACCGTCACGGGCAAAACAGACTCGACTTGGGGAAAACTATTCATTTATTTTCTAAAACTAGCAGGAGAATGAGACAGAGAACAAGATAACCTCCCCCCACCCCTCCCTCTTCCCGGGCTTAACATTATCTCTACTACCTTCCCCTCCCGAGCGGCACGGGGGGGGAAAAGGGAATGGGGGTCGTGGTCAGTTCATCACGCGTTGTTTTACGCCGCTGTATCATCGTCAGGGGAAGAACTCCTCGCATTCCTCCTCTGCTCCAGTGTGGGGTCCCTCCCACGGGCCACAGTCCTCCGTGAAACTGCTCCGGCGTGGGTCATCTCTTCCACGGGGTGCAGTCCCTTCAGAACAGCTGCCCCAGCGGGCCCTCCACGGGCCACAGCCTCCTTCAGGCCTCCACCTGCTCTGGCGTGGGGTCCTCCACGGGCTGCAGGTGGATCTCTGCCCCTCCGTGGACCTCCATGGGCTGCAGGGGGACAACCCGCTCCACCATGGTCTTCACCACGAGTTGCAGAGGAATCTTGGCCAGGAGCCACATTACTCCTCCCCCTCCTTCTGAACTGACCTTGGCGTCTGCAGCCGTTCCTCACAACAGGCTGGCAGACGCCTCTCAGGATCCTTTTTACATCTCATTCACTTCTCATCTCCTTTCCACTTCTTGCAGCCGGGCCGGGCCGAGTTGGGCCCAGTCGGCTGCCCGGCGGGAGGCCAGAGGGTGAGGCCTGCAAGGCCCATGAGGCTCGCGCCTCCCCCTCTCTGCCCCCCGCTCAGCTGCTTCACATCTTCTCCCCTTTTTTTTCCTGTTTTCCCCTACTTAAATACGTTATCGCAGAGGCGTTATCACGGGACATTCTGCTACCAATTGGCTCGGCCTTGGCCAGCAGCAGGTCCGCCCTAGGCCCGGCCGAGTCCACTGAACAAAGGGGAGCAACTTCTAGCAGTTTCCTACAGAAGCTACCACCTTAGGCCCCCTCTCACTAACAAAACCAGAACAAGTCTCCATCCTTGTCTGACTAGACACAGCCATTAGCCAGTGACTCTAGCTGACCCTGTCTTGAGCATGTGAGCTCAACTTGATAGATTTCAGAGTACCTTCCAACATCATCAACTATTGTTTGTCTCAGCATGCCATCATGAGAGCATCATATAATTCATGAAAGACATTGAACATCAAATGTTCTGTAATTTTATGTGTTCAGGGTGTGCCACTTAAGGAAAGATGATGGTTCGGATTGCAGTATTATTTAGCTATATAAGAAACAGCAAGGATTCTAATCCTTGATTTAGTACAGAGTTTATTTATTTACACAAACTTGAACAATAAAGACAGGATCAAGAATGCTAGTCATTCTTAGACTATAACCTACTCCAATGCATAGCACACCAGGAGGAGAGGTAGTCTTAAATTTCTATACGAAGAACAGGAATGAATTTGAGAATCATTTCTGAAATCACCAATAAATGTGTCAGTAACATAGAATAATAGAGTCATAGTTTGGGTTGGAAAGGAACTTAAAAGGTCATGTAGTCCAACCTCCCTGCAAGGAGCAGGACCATCTCCAACTAAATCACGTTGCTCAGAGCCCTGTCCAACCTGACCTTGAATGTTTGCAGAGATGAGGCATCTACTCCCTCTCTGGGCAACCTATTCCAGTGCCCCATCACCCTCATTGTAAAAAAAAAAAAAATCTTATGTTAGTCTAAATCTACGTTCTTTTAGTTTAAAAGCACTACGCCTTGTCCTATTGTAACAGGCGCTGCTAAAAATGTCTATCCCCATCTTTTTTATAAGCCCCCTTTATGTACTGAAAGGCCACAGTAATGTCTCCTGGAGCCTTATCTTCTCCAGGCTGAACAACTCTTACTATCTCAGTCTTTCTTCATAGGAGAGGTGCTCCAGTCCTCTGATCAGTTTTGTGGCCCTCCTCTAGACTCCCTCCAATAGGGTCCATGTTTTTCCTGTGCTGAGAGCTCTAGAGCTTGTCTCAGTTCTCCAGATGGAATCTCACCAGAGCAGAGCAGAGGGGCAGAATCACCTCCATTGACCTGTTAGCCATGCTTCTTTAGATGCAGCCCAGGATACAATTAGCCTTCTGGCTTCAAGTGCACATTGTTGGCTCACGTCCAGCTTTTCATCCACCAGTACACACAAGTTCTTCTCCTCAAATCTGCTCTCAATCCCTTTGACCCTTAGCTTGTATTGATACTGAAGATTGCCCTGACCCAGGTGCAGGACCTTGCACTTAGTCCTCATTGAACCTCTTGAGGTTCACATGGGCTCACTTCTCAAGCCTATCCAGGTCTCTCTGGATGACGTCGCATCCCTCAAGCATGTCAACTGCACCACTCAGCTTGCTATCGTCTGCAAACTTGCTGAGGGTGCACTCAGTCCCACTGTCCATGTCATTGGTGAAGATGTTAAACAGTACTGGTCTCAGTACAGACTCTTGAGGGACACCACTTGTGACCAGTCTCCATCTGGACATTGAGCCATTGACCACTACCCTCTAGATGCAACCATCCAACTAATTCCTCATCCATCAAACAGTCCACCCATCGAATCCATATCTCTCCGATTTAGAGAGAAGGATGTTGTAGGGGATTGTGTCAAAGGTCTTACAAAAGTCCAGGTAGACGACTTCCATAGTTCTTCCCTTGTCCACTGATGTAGTCACTGCATCATAGAAGGCCACTAGGTTGGTCAGGCAGGACTTGCCCTTGGTGAAGCCTTGTTGGCTGTCTCAAATCACCTCCCTGTCCTCCGTGTGCCTCAGCATAGATTCTAGGAGGATCTGTTCCATGATATTTCCAGGCACAGAGGTGAGACCGACAGGTCAGTAGTTCCCAAGATCCTCCTTTCTACCCTTTAAAAAAAAATAAAAATGTGTGTAATATTTCCCTTTTTCTAGTCACTAGGGACTTACCTGATTGCCATGACTTTTCAAATATCATGGAGAGTGGCTTGGCAACTACATCAACCAGTTCCCTCAGGACTCTGGGATGCATCTTGTCAGTTCCCACTGTTCCACAGAGAGATTTATTTTGAGGAAATATACTGAGCTGCTATATAATTGTATCACAGAGCATTCTTCTAAATTCAGTGTCCACCATATTAAAATATTCAACTATTGATTTTCCAGTGGATTTATTTTATTATTTTAGCCGTAGCTTACTTTTTAAATTATAAACAATATTAATTGAAGGGTGTTTAGGCACGTACTTAACAGTTATAGACCATATGTGTATATTGTTTACTGGGTATCCGTACAATCTACCCAGCCTGCAGATCCCTGACCAGCAGAGCACCTGTCTTCATTGGTCCTCAATCATCTTGTCAAGCATTACAGAAACCTGCTGGATTGTTCGTGCCCTGCTGTGCTGTCCATCCAGCAGATATTGGCATAGATGAATCCCCCATGAGGACCAGAACCTGTGAATGTGAGCCTTATTCCATTTGTCTACAGAAGGTCTCATCTACTTCTTTCTGATCAGGAGATCTACAGCAGACATGCACTGCAACATCGCTCACCTTGGTCTGCCCACTAATCCCAACCCAAAAATTCCGAGCTAGCCTTATCCATCCCTAGGCAGAGATCCATGCATTCTTGATACATTCTCACATACTGGGTGTCTCTCTCTCCTTGCCTTCCTGTCCTGCCTTTCCTAAAGAGCCTCTATCCATCCATGACAGCACTCCAGCCGTGTGAGCTCTCCCATCATGATAGCACTGAAAATGTGAAAAATGGTTGGAGACAAATGTAATGTATCTTTGTACATATGTCTATTGAGAATGTCTCTAAGTGCTCTTATCCCACAGACTGTGCTCAGCAGGGTCCCAGTGAGTGTCAAGTGAAACAGACAGAAAATATATTTGGGAATATGCTGTCAATTAATACTGTTACCAATCTTCAATCATCCATCCACTCACAAACTCCTTCCATTTCATTTTACAGGTGCACAGATGCTGGGTAGATGTATCTGCTTCTCAGGAGGATATCGCACAGTCTGTTGCAGAATATAGTTCTTGTTTGCAAGTCTCTCTTAGTGATCATTCAGATAGTTTATACAAAGTAAAAAAAAAAAAAATACTCCAGTAGGCAAGACAGACAAAAGATCTGCATCTAAAAAGGCTGACAACGTAGCTTCGCACCTTTTTCCTTTCTGAGAAAATAGGCAGGTAGACTGTGAGAGAGCAATGCCATACTCTTAGCAAATCTCCAAGCCTTAATTCTCCTAACAAGCCCCGGGATGATGAGAGGATAGGACTAGAAGGCTGATAGATTAAGGACTGTATGCATGGATATTTCCCAGAAAAGAGCTCCTCAGGCCAGTATATGTGCACTGAATATGCAATGAATATTTAGCAATAGCCGATTATGTTAAGTATGAGAGAATTCTTTGCCTGTATTTCCTACTCCTTCTGAATGTTTACCATTCTTATCCTGAGTAGCCATCAGTCACTCCTTTATTGATTCCGCAGGAACCACTTCTACACACATTTTTCAACAGTCAAAGCTAAAGAAGTCAACACAGAACTAAGATCACAGAATTTCTGCTGTCATGAATTTTGTTACATAAATATTTCTTGATATATTTAATATGGCATTATTATTGTTTCTGAAGTTAGTTTGTATAGGAATCTAAAGAGCAGTAATATCTCATAATAAGGATACGCAATAATTCCTGTGAGTCTAAATTTATTATTTCTCTAGAATAACTATTCTAAAGACTATCTATTTCCCTTTTCTGCCTCTAGATCAACAAGTGTTATAAAAGTCTTTGAATATTTCAATTGAAATCACTGTAGATGTAAAATATATGTTGTATTTATACAAGAAGTAAAATGGTTATTTATGATAAATTTAGAAGTAAAAATAAAAAGTGTAAAAATCTTGTTGCTGTTAATAAAAATATTATTCTTTCATATCTTTTATTTAAATCGTTAGGTGAAAACAACTGTGTGTTCTAAAATCTATACCAACAGATGGCCAGCCTTTGTTATGCCAGATATGTATATATCTTGCACCTGTCACATATTTTGTTATAAAGGTGTAAGTATTCCTACTGTACATATAAATGACTATTTAATCTTCAGGTCAGTTACCAGCATGTTAGCCATATGTCATGTAGGAGAACAAATGCTTTATTATAATAGGAATAGAACATTCTAGTTGTCATATGATTTCCCTTTAATTGCAAGAATCAAACATGAAGCATGGACAAGTCTCTCTGAGATTGGTTGAATCTCTGTTTCACCACAGGATACTCATTTATCAGCCTCCAAACAGTGTAATTCTGTAATGAAAGGCATTATACTTCTGTTTAAAAATTTGTTAGATTTGTTATGAAAGAGGGTTCCACAACTGATGGGCAGTGACCCACAAAGAATACTACTGACGATGAAAATAGATAAAGATCAGTTTAGGTTTTGAGGAACAAAATTTCTTATCATAATGGAGAATAGGTTGTTCTGAGAATGGTGGGTGAGTCCAAAGTGCTGTTTTGTTTTTCAGCTACAAAAATGGTGTTCCAAAAGCAAACCTGGATATTCAATAGAGGTGGACACCTTACCAGGCCAATATTGACATAGAAACATATTAAGTCCTAGATCACTAAAACAGAATGGTGTGTTTGGAGCACATTTTCCTTTGTGGTACTTTTTTCAAGGTTTCATTTTCATTTCACCTTTTTGAAACAGGAGTATTGTGCTGGAAATTGCATTTTTCTTTTAGGCATTCAGTCTTTTGTTTTAGTTTGATGACAATATTTATAATGACATTCTGTCCAGCTTGGGTAGTAGACATTGTCTGAGCACACCTTGTTAACTGAATTCATTTGTCAATGCAGTCATCACAACAGCACTGTCCAAAATGTTACACCATCTTAGGACAGAGACAGCTTAGCAGTGGCAGCAAAGCCACTGATTACACCTATTCAGAAAAGCTTCTGCCTGAAACCTCAAGTAGATACGGTAACCTAGATAGGTTAAGAAAGGGGTTTGGTTGGTTTGTTTTGCAAGACTGGTCTCAATTTACCAATTTACCCATTCTGAGACTGCTTTAGGCCAATCTTTATAACAACTTTTCTAAGAACCATCTGTTTTCAAATCTTTTGGTTTTTTGGTTTTTTTGGGGTGTTGTGGTTTCTTTTTTTTTTTTCTAAACAGATTTTCATTTTAACAGAAAAGGTCATAAAGTGTTTTTTGTTTTTTTTTTTCTCTCTAAGGATATCTGATTTTAAATACTTTGTAAATATTCCTAGCTTTAAAAATACTTACACTGAGGACCAAGATAAGAAAAAAAAACCCAAAACTAAAACAAAAAAAAACTAGTGTAGACCGAATTCCTGATCAATAATGTAATTCATGATGTATACTCTTTACTCAAAATATTTTGTAGTGTTTTCTAGGAATTAAACATATACAGAGAAAGATACAGGGTGTTAATCAGATACTAAGGTTCTACTTGGACAAAATTACTACTTGTTTGCTCGTTTGTTTTTTTTTTTTTTTTAACCTATAAATACATCATTTGGTGTTTTATGTTAGTCACCGTTGACTATGTATATGTGGTATGCATATTTAGCCACAAAACAATAACATTAAAAACATATACAAAAATGTATGTTTATTGTATGAACTTGGTATACTTTTATTTTTCTCCTGTGGTATCTTAGCACTATAAGCAAATAATAAGGTGTGATATGCAACTTCATCTTTTGTTAGTTTTAAAAGACAGTTTATGACAGCATATGTGAAAAATAATGTACTACATATTGTAGGAAAGGGTACCAGAATCACATAGTCAGCAGATATTTATTATTCCAATATGTTAACTTCAGAGCTGGGCTAAGCTAGATTCCATAAAATAAGTGCATGTTTTTCTCTTTTTTTTTTTCTTTTTTTCTGACTCAAAATGCTAACCATCTAATTTAAAGACTCAACTCTTTCCATGATCTGTCATTTCAGGCTCTAATCAGCCATAGTCATTAAAAATTTCACAGCACTTCCGATGAAAATAATCAACATGATTTGTTAAGTGCTGACACTGGACTCATCTTTATACCAAACACACACAAAAACAAGAGCAATTTCCAGCTTCAGTATACATGTTTTAATTTCCTATGTTTTATAAACACTCTCTATATCAATATAAGGATGTGCTTTAAAAGAAACAGAAAAATAAACTTTGGTAATATATAAGGTTAGTCCTTTGTATGTGAATTATTTAGCACATTGCCATCTATTTACATGAAAACCAACACCAAATCTTTTTTTTTTCCCAGTCTATAATATTTCACTAATTTTGATCTCTGAATTTTCTTTAAGATACTGTACAATTTTATTTTACTAATTTCTTTCTTTGTCATCTTGAAGGTAAAGAAATTGTATTTGGGCAGTCACTATAAATTCCTTGGCTGGTTATTCACAAGATGTTAAATTCAGAATCCTCTGAATTTGTGTTATGTATCACATGTTCTATGTGTTACGTGTTACTCCATTCTATTTTTTTTCTTTTTTTTTTACTATATTTATGCTTTCCTACTTTGCATTATCTTTTTATTTTTCTATTAATTAACCCATAGCTTTATTCATTTTTTAATGATCATGCAAATTAAACTCATTTGGTTTTGCTGTTCTTGAAACCATGCAGCAATTTTAATTCATTCTATGCTGTTTCTAACTCCTCTAAACTCCTGAGGTTTTTAACTCTGTATATGGAACTAAGGACAACCTCTTCTGAAAGGAGTAATAACTCCTTGATATTTATTAGTTGTAAGATATGCAGTCCACATCTATGGCCTATATGCTCCAGTTAATTGAAGCCTTACAACCACACTTTGATTAGCAAGGACTCTAATCTCCATCTTACTGATGGAAAAACAGTGCAGAGGTAGCAACTGGGAAATACGTGTTAAGAAATGTGGAGTAGCAAATGAATATTAGAAATAACATAAAATTCAACAATATTTAATTCTTCTTTTTTTTTTTATTCAGTAGTTTATCTTTTTCTAATATGAGATAAGTTTAAAATTTGAACCTAATTGGAATTGGTACTCTGAACACTGTATTAAAAAAGGCCTATGCCTGATAATATTCAAATTGAAGTCCCAAAGCTCATCCTTTTCTTGATTTTAGGCAACATTTCTAGCTACTATTTCTAGTTTTATTTTTATGCTGCCTTAAGCGGTCAATGGATTAAAAAAAAACCAAAACCCAAAACAAAAAAAACCCTGTGAATCCTGAAATACAACTCTCTTTACATAAATGTGAGTTCCCTGATCATTAACAATACAGTAATGAATCTTTTTAACTTGTAACTTTAGCACATTCATCCGTACATACAGAAATAGAAAGACACATCTGCACAAAAGGGAGTAGACAGTACCTCTTACCTAAACACTTCTATAATCAAATATTTATGTTGTTATTTTAAATAAGTCACTGTGATTGAAATGTGAGTGATGTCATGATTGAAAAAAAAAAAAAACACAAACCTGAAGAATTTTTGAATCATAAATACAGCAGTTTCAAGTCCTAAAAACAGTTGATTGCTAAACCACCTAAATTGGATCATTCTTGCCAAAGCTAACAACATTCAGGGATTTTGTCTCGAATTCCAGGCATCAAAGTCAGAAGAGCTTGTCATCTCACCTTAAGAAAGATATTTGCCTTTGGTCAGCTGAAGAGCTCACCACATTCCTCAGGGATCCATTTAGTTGCACATAAGTAAGTACCTACTGATATATGAAATGTGACCCACAGTTTCTGAGACCTCTTCATAGGGCTTGCATATTTAAGAAGGGATCTCAGAAGGCTTTCATGCTTTTGAAGTACCAAGTGAATGGCAGGAGACATATCTTGAAGCATCTCAAATGATATGAGACACTTACATATTGGCTACTGAACTGCATCCTAGATTTCTACTGACTATGATGGGAGCTTAGATACTGAACATCCGTGTCAGTCCCTACCTTTAGTCATGTAGGTATAACCTCCAATTTGGGCAAAACATCTACAGAGTGGGCTATATAGTCTTGATCCTATTGTTTAGACATACATGTCACTGTTATATGAGATGCTCTGTGGTGTCAGTTTCTTATGAATGCTGGGCCATGCCTTTCTGGCTCCATGCAACAGTTCCTAGGGCATCAGGTACTAGGCATCTATGGTTAGGAATCACATCATTACTGAGTTCAGTTTTTCTTCAGTGCTGGCTGATAATGAACAGAGATTTTTTTCAATCTCATTGTTCTGAGATGTGTCAGTTCCACCTAAGTCCTAAATAGTAATTTATGTACTTGGCTGGATCTAGTCTTCAATAATTCATTGACACAGGATATTACTGTCATTTTAACAGATTAACAATATCAGTTACTTTCCAGTTATCATAATTAGGCATGCTTGGAATATTTTCAAGGCTTTTTTACCTTCTAACTTTTTCCTATTAAGAGATAAAAATGCTTGTATGGATTATAATGTATAACCTCTGCATATGAATATTTTCTCATTTTTCATGTTACCAATTACTCTTTGAACTTCTTAGAAATATGTTGATTTCTCAAAGAAAAAAAAATTAGCTTAATTTTTCAGATCTCTGATCTTTTGTTTGCATTAAATTCAGATGCTAATTTGTTTTCAATACTTTCAAAGCTACATTTGCTCAGCTCATTTTAATATCACAGCAATACTCTGACGTAATTTGCAGCGAAAAAAAAGGAAATAAAAAAAAATTACTTTTCTTGCTGGAGAAAACAAGATTCAGCTTACTTGTGATGAAACAGTTCAAAAGGATAGCAAACTCCTCACTGTGGTATTGCTTTACAGTTTTTATTTTCTGATTCCTTAAGTGTATTTCCCTTATCTTCCAGGGTTTTGTTTTGGATGTCACAGTTATAATACTTTACCTAATAGCAAAGCAGCACTCTACATAAATGTTGCATGATTTACAGATAGCTAATGAAATACATTACAGATAAAAATATGCTGCATTTATGTATCAGTTCGCTTTATATATCAGTTTAAGAAGGCTGGGCCTGAGCCATTAAATACCTGTTAATAAGTTTTGTAAAACACTCCACATACTGCATTTAATGTGTTTGTTGAATCTTTATCGTATATATTTAGTAATTTACAAAACTGATTTACACTGCTGACACTTTTTAAGACCAAAAAATCTTGCCTTTTTTTTTAATGTAGATGTAGCGGTGTCTGCAAATTGAAGTGTGGTATCTTATTTAAAACAGCACTACAGAAATGCTAACAGAAACTAAAATAGGTTTGATGATAGTTAAAAGACAAGTGGAAATCATCCTAGTCATGAGTAATTAGCAACTATACTACTAGATAAATTGTCATCTCTGCCTTGATCATTATATAGCAAACAATGACAATTTAACTAAAAGCTTGAAATGATTTTATATGTGTTGTTTTTCCACATCCATTTCTCTCAGCTAGCACTAATACATGTAACCTCAGGTAGTTAGTATTTATATAACAATTAAATTCAGAAAAGCAGACTATTTGAAGAGTAGTCCTTATCTTTGTTTTTTTAAAATTACAAAGTAGCTATATATGTTGTTCCAAAATATTATAACAATACTGGACATTATTTTCTTATATAATTACAGGTGACAAGTGGTTTTTTATTTTAATTTTTGATTATTAATAATATTCTTACTGCTGATTAAAAGGCACTTTAACAGATCTGCTGCTTAGTAGCTTTTCAAAAGTTTCAGTGGATTTCTTTCCATCATCATAAAATCAATTCCTATACCTAAGAAAAAAAAAATGTTTGTCTTCATATCTTCTCTGGATTTCTAATTCAGTGGCCTTTAGTGAATCTTTACAACACCTATACTGAATGTCTTCAGATATGTACATTTTCTGATAACTCTCTTTGACATAATCCAGACTGCCAACTGCATGGCTTCCTCCTGTCTCAAGAAACATATTATTTCTTGACCAATTTCCTGTGAATATATACAGTTTCTATCCTTAGAAGTTTTCAAGATACAAGTGAATAAAACCCTAGCAACCTGGTCTGATCTCACAGCTGACCCTGCTCCAAGCAGAGGTTGGCATAGAGACTTCCCAAGATCACTTCCAACCTGAATTACCCAATATTCCAGTGAATAAGTGAGAGCTCTTGCATCAGACTAGCAAATTAACTAGGAAGACTCATGCTACAAAGCTGAGCTACTGTGCTGAGATGAAGAGCGAAGATTTCGTATCAAAGGGCTGGAAGTCCTGTCTTCTGGAGCCTAATTTAGGCTGATGATCTGTAGCACACACTCATCCACAAGATACATGCATATAAGAATAGAGTATATTCTTATACCTATGTGAAATTGTTTAGTTCTTTTATCACTAACTCATCTTTATAGTATATTAAAGAGACTACAGCCTTCTTTACTGACCTCTTGTTTTATGAATTGTTTCTTATAGATTTTATACTTCACTTTAAATGATCACTGGAAGTGAACTTGTTGCCTGCATATTATTTTCCTTGTCACATCACTGATTTTCTTAAATTGTATTTTTCATTTTTACAAAATGGATTTATACTATTTTCATATTTATTTCTGAGAAACACAACCCGTTCAGAGACAAGTATTACCAAGCATGTTTCATAGGTCTTTTCTGTTTTGTCTTCCCTGTGGCAATATTACCTATTATTCTTTCATAATTTTGTAGACTGAGATTTAACATCCCCTGAGATTTAAATGTTCCCTTGATTATAAATATAACAATAGCAGATTATTAGTACCCTTGAATTCATGTTCATTCAGCTCCACATTTCTTACATATATCTATTAAAGATTAAATAAAGATCAGCTCCAAATTTGCTCCTGAATATGTTATAGATAAAGCTGAAGATCAATTTCACTTATATTATATTGTTACTTCTTTTGAATCTTTTCACTTAGCCCAGTACAATAATTTGTATTGTGAAACTGCAGATACAAAGAAAAAACCCAATCATCAAGTTGCTCATTAACACATTCATAGCGAGGACCTTGTTGCTGCCTTTGAAGCCACCAGCTCATATTCAATTGTAAGCTGTGATGATTGCCTAAAAAGCTGAAAGGGCCCCAAAGAGAAGCCAAGAAATAGACTGTGATGATAAAAGTTGCCTTCTTCTTCCCAAGCTGCCATGGAGAGGGAAAACATGACTCCACATATATTTTTTTACACTGATACATCACAACGTGGCGTGATAATATATGATAAAGCTGAATAATACATATTTAGGATGAAAGCATAGTTCTCACTGGGAGAAGAAGGAAATATATTTTGTACTCAATTAATTTGGGATCAGTCAGTACTGACTGTAGAATGAGGAATGTTAGATTGCTTTTTTATTTCTGTTTGGTCACTCAGGTAAACGTCTCAGTTTAAATTACTGCATGGATTTTTAGTCTGGACTTCATCCTTTTCTCATTCTTTTATCTTTTGATTTTCAACTTAATCTTTCAAATTTCATACACTTTCTAAAAACCCAAGAAACAACAAACTCCAAGCATATTCATAGGGGTCCCATAGAAAGGAGAAAATAAATAAATAAATAAATAAGTAGCTTTATCTGTCACATCAGAAGCTTTAAGAAGCCTAGACATTTTATAATTCCTATGCCCTCTTAATCTACTTTGTGCATATTACATACGGACTTTTCTAAATTTATTGTAATTAGACATATGTGTTACAAAGGAACTGCCCATATTGCTTCTACCTAATCTCTAATTTATATGCAGAAGAGTGAAGCTAAAGAGTTTAGGATTTTCACATTTAATACTCTTTTTACCTAATCAAGTTATACAGCTTAATAGCTTCCTTCCCTGTGGTTCTGACTTTTTCTATTTTTTTTTCTTTTTTGAAATAAATCAACATAGTCTTAGGCAGGCGTTAATGCTGCTTCTGTAACCTTTAAGTATTCGCTGGTTATCCTCTGGGGACAGAGTAATTAATCACTGAGAAGTAAATGGTGCATGATTAACCCCTTAGAAATAACCAGTTTATTGTTAAAGTACTAGTGAGTCCAGATTAAGTTCATATGAAGTTTCATTCACTATGTGTTTTCCTCCATTCTTTTCTCAAACGGGTATTAAAATGTTGCCTCCAAAGGCTGGGGAAGATGTGTCCAAGTAAAATTGATGTAACTTTGTGAACTCCTTCACAGAATTAAGGCTTTATCATATTATTTCTTCAGTGTTAGAATTAGGCTTCTTTCTTTGGTTGTTCACTGATTATGTTTATGATTTTGAGAAAGATATAGAAGACATTTATGGAACATTAAATTCATGGAAAATTGTTCAAGATGATAGAATTTGAAGGGTTAAGAATGCTCCATGCTGGAGCAGTCCGTTTCTGAAGAACTGCATCCCGTGGAAATCACCCATGCTGGAGCAGCTTGTGAACAACTGTAGGCTATGGGAAGGACCTACATCGGAGAAGTTCATGGAAGACTGTGTCCCATGGGAGGGACTCCACACTGGACAGGGGAAAAGCATGAGGAGGAAGAAGCAGCAGAAACAAAACGTTATGAACTGAACCACAATTGTCCATCCCATTGTGCCACCTAAGGGGAGGAGGCAGAGAAATCAGCAGTGAACTTGAGCCCAGGAATAGGAAGGTATTGAGGGGAGGTATTATAACATTTAGATTTTTATTTCTCATTATTCTACTCTGATTAGATTGGTAATAAATTAATTTCCCACATTGAGCCTGGTTTTCAACGATTATTATGTAAATTATTCTCATATAATGCTTTTCTTATAAATCAAAATGCAACCAGTTATTTAATTCACAGTGGTTGCATATACCTAATGTGAACAGATTCTCTTAACGCATCTAGCATAATGGTCACAAGTTTACAACCCTCAACTTATTATACAAAATATGTTAAAACACATCAAAACTAGATACCTCTGTGACAAACCTCTACAGCTGAAATGCAGAAACCAGGAGGCTTTTTAAAATGCATAACTTCTACATCCTTCTCTACTGTACCTAGGTTCTCAGTCTACATCCATGAATTCTGATAAAAGAAACAGATGCCTAGTACTAACAGTAAAAACTTATATATTTTCCCTTATCATTGTGAGAGTCCTTTTCACACTTTGCTTCATTCTGCTTCAAAGTCAGATCACGTTTCTGGTATTGACCTCCTGGTTACAGTGCAAAGAAATGTATCTGTGCTGTAAAATCTACCAACTGGAAATCATAGACTATTTTAAAGATTGTTCAAGATGACCAATAATGATCTTTTAACATGAATATTAGAACATGTATCTCAATAAAAATTGTTGGACTTAAAAGAAAAAACCACCAACATTTTATTTTTCATTTATATTCCAAAGTTATTTCCTATACTTCTACAAATATTTGACAGGACTAACATTTTTATTGTCATATATTTATTTTATTTGAATTATTTGAAGGCTTTGCACTCTAATAATTTCTATTATCCCTAAAATAAATATGCTGTATAAATATTGATATTAATGTGAATAGTTAGATAAGAGTTACAAACAAGAAACACATATTGCTTTAGTTGGAGTGGGGTTGAATAGATAAAACATGAATTTTGCTATGATTACATTATATGATAAAAATTGTAGCTCCAAGATGCTATAGGTTAGATTATTATAAGGGCTTTAGAATTCAGATTTTAGAATTTATATAGCTGTTCTCTAAACAAATTCAAGGATCAGTCCCTAACGGCTCAGTTCTTCTACTTCTACTGCCCCCTCCTCGACCTCCTAGTGTTTTTTTGGAATATCCTAGGGTATCTGAGACATTTACAAGGGTGACGTATAGTATTTGATTTATGAGATAACTGCCTTTCTAGAGGAGTTGCTGAAAATATATGGACTATCCTAAGATATTTCAAATGACACTAGAATCCTGTGTTTAGGCAAATTAATCAAAGCACAGGCTTCATTTGTACCACAGAATAAAGGCTATACAACCAGGATTTAATAAGCTTGCTTAAAATTAAATCTTCAACGTCTGCATGGGATATCCTATGTTTCCTCTGTTGCTGCTCCATACAGTCTTCTATAGCTCCTTAGCATAACTGTCAGCCTCATGTGGAATTCTCAGATACCATATAGTGCCTCAGACGCACTGATCATGTTTACACAATTGCATCAAACTTTGAAAGGAAGGGTTTCATAAGAGATTGAGCAGTCAGGAAAAAATCGGAACAGTGGTTGAGGGTGCTGGCCCTTGAAAGAACTCTATGGCCTTCATCTAGTTATCTAAATACAGATTTCTACAGAGTTTTATAAAGTCCTGGGATATCTAAGATCAAAGCAAGGAGATATGTCACAGCAGGGGTCCCCACATCCTTCTGGACTGATAGGGTCAGATAAGATACCCTAAGACACCTGAAACAATACCTATATTCACATTTTTTGAGCCACTGAATTCAACCTTCTAGTCATCAGCCTGTCGAAGACCAAATACCCAAGCATTACATGAGTTTACGGTAACTGACAACTGTCTGAGTTTACATTTTAAGCAAAAACACAGGTGAGAATGTACTAAGTTTTCTCACACCAGACACAAAATTATGTCCTGTAATATTTGCATATAAAAAGTGCATGTTGCTAGAAGATTTTACTTTTATATCTTGTGTAATTAAAGCACCTGCAGAGCTGGTAAGTTTTTAGGTGCTGTAATTTAGAGATGAGACCAATTTACCATGTTAACTATACAAGCCTTTTAATGTGTGTATGTATGTAATCTATTTTTATTTAAATCTTAAACCAATTTAACATGTTGATTTGTCTTTTTTTTTTTTAAGGTCAAACTGAAAAAAAACAAACAACCAAACAAACCACAACATACATAGAAATGCACTTGTATTATACAGAATTAGAGCCACTGCAGTCATCAATGCCTATAATTAATGTGATATGTTGCCCGTGGCCAATGTTGTCTTTCAATTGGAAGTCTTTTTTTTTTTTTTGGTTATCATGACTAATAAAAGGTATTAGGTTTTGTGGGTTTTTCTCCCTTTTCTGACATAATTCGACAAATAATTATGAAAATTTTGGTTCATTTCTGTAAATATAGCTATTTAATTAAGCAAATCTAGAATCTCAATTATTGGGACATGGAGCTTGGCATTTGGCAGGAAGTTCCCTAACATCAGCACTTTGCTGATACATAATTTACTGATATGCAATCATTTAATTGGAGACTGTACCAATGAGTATTTTCTAATTTTAGTAGTTAATTTAGCAATCTTACATAATTTTATTTTGCTTTTAAAATACAATAATGAAATTATTCTGTATTGCATAAGTAGCAGAAGTGAGAAGCATTCATGGTTAGACAAAGCTAAATAAATATTAAACTATGACACTATTGGAAGGAGTATTCTGTTAAGAGATTAGCAAAAAAAATCTAGATTACTCATCCACATTTGACTCTATGAATCAGTAAAACCATTTCACTTTTTAAAAAATTATTTTAAGGATAATTTTTTTCAGTATATATGGCAGTACAAATTAATTTTTTCATAATCTGAATTCAGACCATATGTGATGATACATGCTGAAGGAGTCCATCTGTCCCAATTACATCTAATCCATCACTAAATCCTGCCATGAACACATCAATCAGTGTGAGGCATACAAATATTCATTACACCAAACTGAATAATGTTAGTCATTTACAAGACTGTGAAATCTGAGTATGCATTTTTGCAAGATGGCAACACTTCAAAACTGTTAGTCAAAGTTCATGTGCAATGAAGGAGTCAAGAGACAGCAATGAGTCTTTTTAAAAGTGATCATGGATGGTTACTCACTTTGAGAACAAGGAAGAGACAAGAGAGGGTGTGGGAACTAAGACAGAATAAAGATGATATGTAGGAAAGCAGAGAAAAGAATGTTCTGCAAATTGAAAGAAAAATGGTAGAAAAAAACCCCCACTTTTGTAGCACAAAATTAAGATGCAGGCCTATATTATTAGAGGCTCCTAACAAAGAAGCATCAGTAGGACTTTTCCAGACATAGATACAGACACTAGAAAAGATTTTATTTTTGGCAGACTCTGTGATGGTCAACAGAATAGGCAAGAACAGTTTTGCCTTCCTATCTTTTCTTTTTTCTCTGTAAAATGTCTGGGTTATGGTTATTAAATGCAACAAATAACACGTAAGATTGTGCAAACTCTTTTCCAGAGTACCAAAGTAGTCAGTAACAAAGGCTACAAGAAGTTATTGCCTCAAAAAAAAAAAAAATGTGTGCAGATAGGGAAATAAAACAGTTTGTTAGCAGAGGGTAAGCCTTGAGAAAACCTGCAGTTCAGGGGCTTCTGTGGAATGCATGAGAAGTACAAACAATGAATAAGGTAGTAAAGCAGTGCAGAACGTGGCTGCCGCTGTCACTTCTCATGGCCTAAAGGGTTGAGCATAACTGAGCTTCCAGCAGGTTTGTTGAAGTTTAGAAACACTAAGTTTGCAGGCAAAGAACATAAAAAGGACTCATTCAGCTAAGAAAAGGGTGAAGTTCAAAATGAGGGAACTGATGAGGATCAGTGAGGAGTGATGTAGGAGACTTTTGGAGGGGAATGAGGGCCTTTAAAGGAATAGAGCTAGACAAGGGCTAGAACTGCTACTGAAATGGAGGGTAAGTGATCTGCAAAGTCTGAAAACTCTTTCCATAAGGAAAGACAGAATAATAACACAAAGCTTTTGGAGACCAGCAGTGGGAAAGGACTCTTGACTGGAGTCCTATAACTTGATACATCTAAAAGAGCTGTCAAAACTGCTGTAAATGTTATGCTTTGTTACATAAAAAACCAAAACCAAAACCAAACAAATCCTATTAATAAGTTAAAAGAGAATACAGTAATAAAAAAAGAAATGAGAGTGATCATTGGTAATACAAAGATAATAATGAGAACAATAATCAAGATTACTGACATTGTTAAAAGCATGCATACTTTAGAAAATTTGTAGAAAGATCAATATCTGAACTGTTCGTATAGTAGTACAAAAAGCACAGAAGCACAGAGGTTTAATGAAATACAGATATTGATATGAATATGACCAGAAAACAAAGAAACAGTGTAGATGTTGAGCCAATATGTAAAGAAAGAAATAATATGGAAAAAGAAGAAAGTAATAGCATGGAGAATTCTAAATTGGTTAGGATCACAGTCACCTTTGACACCAAAAGAAGGTCTAATAGCTCCCAGTGGCGTACTGCTGAAAAGATCCTATAGAGGAGCTGGGAGTGGACAGCAATTTGTTTATATTATTAAAGAAAAATACTGCCAGAATCTTTGCTTTCATAATAATGTTTGTTGTCCTTAATAGACTTGAAGAAAAAATGGCACAAGAAAAATCTTTATAGAAATCTACATACAGACAAACTTCTTTACTAGCAGTTACAAAGGACGATGCTACATTTTTGCTTGATTTTGTGAACAAAGACCTCTGCTTTATGCCATTTGGTCATAAGCTAATTTTAAAATTACATAATGTTTATTAATTTTAACTTTCTAGAAGAGAAAAAAAAATAAAAATTAAATTATTTTCAAATTATTTTTTTTTAAAATATCAATGTTGAGAAATCAAAACATTTAGCAAATAATTATTTCCTGATATTTAACTTTACAGTGGATTATTAGGAACAAATTCAAAAGTAAACTTTTTTTTTTCAAAATATAAACTATTGGTAGATGCTAGGACTTTTTACTCTGTGTAAAGCATTTGCAAATCAGTATTTTATTTTTGTTTGTTTGTTTTGAGATATTTTTAGAGTCAACATAAAGTAAGTAATTGTTTTGTTTAGTTTGGGTGGTGGTGGTGTAGGTAAATAGTGACAATATGTTTCCCTGTAGTCACCAGGAATAGGAAAGTAATTTTTTGCCAAATTCATCTCTCTCCTTCCCTGCTGATGTTCCTTAAAAATGTTTAATTTAAGCAGATGCTTGAGTTTTGTATCCTTCTCTTGCAAACTTAACATGTCTAATTTTAATTTATTTTTACACACTTTCAGAAATTAAAAAAAAAAAAACAACAACACAACAAACAAACACTAATATTTGCTAGAATAAAGAACAAGGTTACACTTTCTGTGAGGAAAAAAAAAAAGTGAAAAGATAGTTGTACTTGCTACTAAAGCTATTTCACACTGGACCTTTAAGTAATACAGGCAGCACAATTATAGCATATTATGGACTTTTAAATAAAATTTATTGGTTTGAGAGAGAACTTTTGCTTGCTGAAGACCAGACAGATCTACACTGTAGCAATGTTATTCAAAATATGTGTCCTTTTAGAATAAAACCTGTGACGTGGCTCCTCTGTTAGAATAGACAAACGGAGGCCACTCTTTGCTTGAACTTCTACAGTTTCCAAGGCAGGGAGTTTAGAAGGAGTGATCGCAAATGACCACGTAGTCTCAGTGCTGGACAGAACATTGGTGTTAGTCAGATAATATTGTTCTCTGTTAGTGTTACTATAAACAGAGCAGCCAGGTGCCCACCAAGATGTTGTCTCTCCATCGTCAGCAGGACAGGGGGAGAAAATAAGAAGAAAAGCTCACAGGCTGAGACAGGGACAGGGAGATTACTTACCAATTACCATCATGGGCAAAACAGACTTGACTTGGGGGAGATCAGTTTAATTTCTTGCCATTTAATATCAGAATAGGATAGTGAGAAATAAATCTAAAACCACTTCCCCCCACCCCTTCTTCCCAGTCTCAACCTCACTCCCAGTTGTTCTACTTTTTTCCCTAAGAGTGGCACAAGGATAGAGAATGGGGGTTGCAGTCAGTTCAAAAACTCTCTGCCACTCGTTCCTCCATATGCTGTTCCCCTGCTCCAATGTGGAGTCCCTCTCATGGAATACAGTCCTTCAAGAACTACTCCAGCATATGCCCTTTCCATGGGGTGCAGTCCTTCAGGAGCAGATACTTCAGCATGGATCCTCCACAGGTCACAGGTCCTGCCAGAAAACCTGCTCCTGCATGTGCTCTTCTACATGGGCTGCAGTTTCTCCCAGGACCCTGCTCCTGCATGGGCTCTCCACAGGCTGCACCTTCCTCCAGGGCATGTCCACTGGCTCTCATGTAGGGTCCTCCATGGGCTGCTGTGTCACCATGGTCTTTTCCATGAGCTGCAGGGGAATCTCTGCTCCAGCAGTACCGCCTCCCCCTCCTTCTTCACTGACCTTTGTTTCTGCATGGCTGTTTCTCTCACATTTTTCTCACTTAATCTCTCCCTCATAGCTACTGCACAGCATTTTCTACCCTTTCTTAAATATGTTATCACAGCCTGTCATTGATGGGCTTGGCTTCGGTGAGTGGCAGGTCTGTTTTGGAGCCAAGTAGAACCGTCTCTGTCCAAGATGGGGGCAGCTCATGATCTCTTCTCAGAGAAGCCACTCCTGCAGCCTCCTCTAAACTCTGACTGAATACAGATTTATAGACAATTTGTAAAAATGTTGAGAATCAAAATTCACTGGAACACAAGCTGATTCTTACATTCACCTGAAGGAACTCATCACAGCACAGGTGGAGAAGCATTTGTGTTCTCTAATGTTAAAGGAAGCCTAATACTGTCTATTCAGACAAACATTCTCCTTGATGTTTTATAAAGATACTTAAAGGAAAACAGAAATAATTAGAAACTCCTAGGTCCAAGAAGTCTATTTCTACAAGGAAAGACTGGATAAATTAAAAAAAAATAAAAGAAAAAACACGAGCTGAGTATGAGGAATATAGTTTACCTACTTGATGGCAACAGCAGAGGAAATAATAATCATTATTTAAATAGGGAAAATCTTATCCTCTGCCTTCAGCCTCTTTTGTCTGCTTACAACAGTACAATAACTGAAAAGCTGTTCTAAGAGGGCAGATAAGATTTCCTGCTCTCAGAGAGGAAAAAAAAAAAAAAAAAGAACTTGAATATTATATATTCCTATGGAATGTTAAAAAAAAAAAGTTACAACAAGAACTGTTTTGACTTTGACTTGTCCACCACTGGTTACAATAAATAGAGGTACCTTGAAGTTATCTTCTGTTCTTAGTTACATCTCCAGTGAAGGAGATTACTCTGATCTACCCACCATCCTGTTTTGTATGAAAGATATACTGTTCTTATTAGAAATTATACTGGGTCTTGTTGGGTTGAAGTTATTAAGTTAACTTTCTTAATGTCAGTCTGTGCATTGTATTTGTGGCTGAAACAGTGTTGATTGATAACACCAGTGTGTGAGAGACTGTGTCGAATGTTTGCCTCATCATTGTCAAAGCGTCAAACTATTACCTAAACAATGGTACATCAGTCAAACCATAGGACTGGAGTCTTCCTGTTTTCCTGCAAGATGATTCCCTTATCTTGCAAGCCAGTCAAGCCACATGACTGGAAGCTTCCTGTTTTTTCCTCCTTTCCTTCTGCAAAATTTAGCCTTACCCCTAGGTATGCGCCCAGACCCAGGCCAGAAAAACAGAGGGGCCCAGAGATGGTATTGGGCATGCGTATCACCGCCAGGCGATACGAGGGGTGCGGCCAAGCAAACCCACTCTTGGAATATGTGACGTGAATGAGATGAACGATAAAAGGACAGAAACGACCAACATCGGACGGAACATTTCCCCACCAAGTCAACTGGACTGTCGGGACACCACAGCTCCATGGTGGTAGCTATTGCAACTGAAACTCTTTTCCCTCTTTCCTTTCTTCTCTCCTTTCTCTTGTATTTGCGAACTTCTTGTCGGGTTAATAAAGTTACCTGGCGCTTGACTCCGTTTTGAGTCTTAATTCTGTTCCCGAGAATACGAGCAAAACCACGCTCCGGTGTGTGAGAGGTTGGTCCAGCCGCCCCTAGCCTCCCAGACTCGTCTGAGGTTGGCTAGAACGCAAGGGGGCCTTCCTCTCATCCGAAATCGGAGCGTGACACAGTGCACAGCATCAAGACTTTCTCTCTCTTTCTCTCCCTGCTTCCCGGAAAGTGGGTAGGCTTGAAGTGGGCAAGGCTTGGAGGGGACATAGCCAAAAGAGCTGACCCAAACTGACCAAATGGGTATACCATACCACATCATATTGTGCTCAGCAATAAAAGCTCAGGGAAAGGAGGAGGAAAGGGGGGAGATAGGTGGTTATGACATTTGTCTTCCCAAGTAGCCTTTAAGCATGCTGAAGCCCTCCTTCCTAGGAAGTAGCTGACATCTGTCTGCCAATGGGATCTGCCTCTTTTTGCTTTGCTTGTGTACACAGCTCTGCTGTTCTTATTAAACAATCATTATCTCAGTCCACAACTCTTTTTGCCTATCTTCCATATTTCTCCCCATCCTCCAGGAGAGGGAAGTGAGTGAAAGGCAGGGTGGGTATTTAGCTGCTGGCTGGGGTCAGCCCACCACAGAAATCCCCCTGCAGCCTAGTGGGTTACCTTATGGATGACAGAAAACCTCTTAACTTTATTTAGCAAGAAATAGCTAGCTAGATGAAAAATTTGACCTGATATTTCTGCTTGAATATCCAAACAAATAAACAAAAAAAAAAATTAAGAGCAAGAAGAGCTGTACTACTTTAAAGTGATCTATTGTAAATGAACACAGAGAAGGAGTTATAGTATCTTAATTGTATTATATTTTTTTCCTACACAATTTAAAATCCACAGATAATTTTTGTGTCTTATCCAAGTGTCGTAGTTCAGCCCCGATCAGGACCAGACTACGCAGTCTCTCTCTCACTCCCCCCACACTCTGAGAGAATAGGGAGAGAAAATATAAGGAAAAACGGCTCAAGGTTTGAGATAAGGACAGGGAGAAATCCTTAAAGTTACCGTCACGGGCAAAACAGACTCGACTTGGGGAAAACTATTCATTTATTTCTAAAACCACGACACCAAGCAAAGATAATTTCAAGGACAGAAACAGCTGTGCTGTACTATTCCAAGTTTGGGGTCACATTCCTCAGTCTTTAGCCACCTACTTCCCAAATACCATTTTCATTTCACAATTACAACATGGTCTTATTTCCATGCTAATGGGGATAGCGGGGCTGAGATCTATAACTTTTCATAATAATTTTACTGTTTTGATCATCTGTACTGAATTTGGACAAACAATTGAGATAAAATATGGTTTTTTAATAGTCTTTCAGCCAATATATCTGTTCTGCTTATTCAAATGAATACACTTAAAATATGCAATTCCTTCAGTTCTGAATAGATAAACAGGAAGTAAGTATCATGAGCTGAACATTTTATCAGTGTATATTCAGATCATAAATCCAGACCCAAAATCAAACTTCTTTATTTTTGAGGTATGAAGAAATCTTCCTATAATTGTGATTGACATTAGTGTTTTAATCAGCATACAGCCAAGTATTAAATACTTTTTAACATATATGACTACAAAGGTTTAATATATCATAAAAGAGAAAATATAAAACCAAATTAAAAAGGAAAGAGATGTTATAACTTACCACAGTCCATATAAATGTCCAACACATGCATGGCAAAGAACATTTGGAACAACAAGCTAATTGAAACAGCTGAATCTGCAGAAAACATTCTTAATAACAATAGAAATTCACAAATGGAGAAAGTGAACTTAAATTGTAAGAAAGATTGCTGTTTATTTAAATGAGATGTCCAAACCTGCCAAGATGACAGCTAACATGAGTACAAAGGTCATGAAAACAAAGGCAATAAAGTGATTATTCTTTCACAGTAATCAAAGTAAAGTGGATCTTACAGTGATGCGTGTTTATTTTAATAATTGCTGTTATCACTCTGTTCTGCTTTCTCCCTTTCCATCTCCATTACTCTAAAAGGGAAGGAAATCTTAGGACTGTTACTTGTAAAAAAATATTTTGCTTGACTCTATAAGTTCTTGTGAATATCAATGCATGCATCTTAGGACTTTTTAATATATTATATTTTATCTTTTACAGACAGCTTCTGATTTTGTGGGTTAAAAGGAAGAGATAAGGATGGAAAGAGACAACACTGATAAAGAAAAAAAGTTGTGTCCAGTCAAGTCTCCAACAGTTCAAAGGACAGACATTCCACAGCCTCTCTGCTTAACTTGTTCCAGTCTTTGACTATCTTAATGGTAATTTATTTTCCTTATATTTAGTCAGATTTTTTAAGTTATATTATGCCTCGACCTATTGTCATGTCTGGCTCTGTCTTCTTAATGCTATCTTGTCATCACTGCACATACAGCATTTCATCTTTAAAATTTATGTTATTTATATTGTTAGTTAGCTGTTGAGTATACAGTAACATGGAATTGATGCCTTGATGACATGTGGTTGTGACTGACATCTGTGGTACTTGGTGTCACAGATGTCTGCTTTGGCTACATTGGCTATGACCAAAATATGTATCTCTGAATAGCCATGCTGTATCAGTCTCAACCATTAGGTCTCTGATGGTCTTTGATACTGTGTACTTGTCTGCTGTATTTTGTTGTGTTGCTATTAACTTGTCACATAATATTTAGAAAATTCAGCTTTGCGTAGTTATTTTCACTGACAGTTCAAGTTTTTCTGCCTCTTCACTGGTGCTTGCCACATTATTGTCAAACCATCAACTGCATGAATGCAGTCCATTTCTGCCCTTCTTCACTGACTCACCAGAACCTATGTTTCACGATCCTTTTACGTCTAAAGTGCATATGCGGTATGTTTGTTTTTTTTTTCTATGCTCTATATGATCCAAGAATAAAAGAACCTTAAGCACAAACTGGATTACATTGTAGTGTTCTTCTGCCAGTGCTGTCTCATGCCTCCCAGGATGGCTGTATATCATCTCCATATGAGTTCAACTGCTGCTTGTAGGTTTTCTTATTGTTTTCATATCAGTATGAAACATTCCCCCCCCCCCCATCCCCTCAAGATATTCTGCAGGAGAGTTTTATGTAATGCATTAAATAAAAAGAGTTCAGATTCCAGGACTGGTCACTCAAACATTAAATTCATGCTCCACCCAGTGAACCACTCTTCTGTTAAACTGTTTCCCTCTCCTCTGCTTTGTACAAAACTGTTTTGTTTTATTATTGTGCACTTCACTGCCAGTATACAGAAGTACCTCTTTTTTTGATCATTGTAGCTCCCTAATTTGCTTAGCAGAGGCAGCAGAATTAGTTGCTTTGTATAATATCAGGGGCATCTTATCTAGCACTTGCTACTGTTGATCATCTGTTAATACAGCACATATAACTTGAATTGGTAAATTTGAAATTAAGCAACAAAGCAAAATGTACTTCTGAACTATTCAAACCTTATCTATGATTTCTGACTTTTATTAGAAATAAAATTTTGGCAGGCTTCTGATTTCTATTTATTGACAATCAAAATATTTGCAATTTTTCAGTCAAACAGTAAATGCTCAATTTGCCAGAAATTACCAGTTAATCATCTATTTCAAAAATGTACCATGTTCCTGAGCCCTTCTTTCCATCATCTAGAAACTATATTAGACACATAAAAAAAAAATAATCCCATCATTTTTCAAAGTTGTAGTACAGCCAAGAGCCTTGTAGATAAAGTTATAGAAGGAATAGGGAGTACCTAGGGAGACCAGACAAGTCTATGTGTAGAAATCACGAGGATGTACAGGCACACAAGAGGCCTTAATGAACACAAACTTTTTACATACAAAACAAACCTTTAACACTTCCTGTTAAGAAAAGGAACACTGCATGGAGAGGTGAAACAGAATAAAAAGATCTATCAAGCGACATATTTTATCATCAGGCGTGTTAGACAATGACACCAGGGTGTAACTAGTGTCAGTTCACATCAGCCTGATGACACACTGCTTGAGAAACTGTTCAGCTGCTGAGGGCAGAGCTGCATTTGTAGACTCTATCCATACATCTGTCAAACAGAAGAAAAAAAGACTCCTTTAAACAAAACTAATGAAATAACTCCTGGTGGAAGAGAATCAAGCAAATGACGAGTCTCACAAGACAGAGACAAAAAAACTTTTTTTTTCTTTTTAATTGTACAGGCCATACAGCTGTCATGATGCCACAGTGATCTCAAAGCTCTTTCAGCCATTCTTCCACTGATTAATTAACTCCTGATCTCAGCTGACATTTTTTTTTTAATTTATTTTATTTCGGTGTTGTCGTAGTTCAGCCCCAACAGGGACCAGACTACGCAGTCTCTCTCTCACTCCCCCCACTCTCCGAGAGAATAGGAGGAGATTTGACAAACAAAAGAAAACCAGAAAAAAAACCAAACACACGGGTTGAGATTGAACAAAAAGTAAATTTAACAGTAATGACAGAAGAAAACAAGACAGGGATGGAACACAAATACAGTATAATAGCTCACAACAGATCTCCACATCCAGTCTCTTCCAAGTAGCAAGGGGCCTCCCTTCAGCACCCTCCTCACTTATATACTGAGCATGATGTCAGATGGGATGGAATAGCCCTTTGGCTAATTTGGGTAAATTAACCCCAGCTGTTAGCTAATTAGTTAACTATCCCAGCCATAGGGGCTACCAGCTTCAGTTCTCCACCCAGCTCAGGTAAATATTAACTCTATCCTGGCCAGAACCAGGACAGGTGTATAGAATGTATGTGGAGGAAAAAAAAAACAAAATTCGAAGCTGTCAGTGTAATCAGTGGACATCCAGTCACTATAGTTAGGAGGGTCTGGAGAGCTATTCCGTTCACTGCTAGTTCATATATTGACAGCTATATTTAACCATTACTATTGGGAGCTGTATCTCAACCATGCTATTGTAACATCATAGCTTGTCTTTCCCTGCCATTGACCATAGTCATAAGAAGTCCTGAACTTGGAGGAGGTGATCCTTGAATATTAATCAAATTTCCTGGGCCCCTCTTCTATGAAGAATTTTATCCCATGGTACTCAACTAAGCAGATCCATGAAAAGGCCAAAGTCTGCTCTCCTGAAGTACAGGGTAGTGTGTTTGCTGCATGTCCCCCTCACTGCCCTAAAGATCTTGAACTCCACCATTCCTTGCTTACTGCAGCCAAGGCTGCCCCTGAGCTCCACATTCCCCACCAGCCCCTCCTTGTTTGAGAGAACAAAGTCCAGCATTGTACCTTTCCTTCTTGGCTCCTCTGTCACTTGGAGAAGGAAGTTATCATCCTCCTGGATTTCTTGTGCCCTTCTGTGTTGTCCTTCCAACAGATATTGGGGCAGTTGAAGTCTCCCATGATGACAAGGACTTGTGAACATGAGGCTGTCCCTATATTTCTACAGAGGGCCTAATCTGCTTGGTCTTCTATGTAGGGTGGCCTGTAGCAGACCCCCACTATCATGTCACCTGTCCCTGCCTTCCCTTTAGTCCTGACCCATAAGCTCTCAGTCAGGTCCTTATCCATCCCCAGGTGGAGCTCAATGCACTCTAGCTGGTCATTTACATAGAGGCTGACAACCCCCTTATTTCCCCTTCTGTCCTTCTTAAAGAACCTGTATCTCTCCATTCCAACACTCCAGTCATAGAAGTCATCCCACTATGTCTCCTTGACTGCAACAAAATCACAGCCCTGCAGGTGTGCACACATCTCTAATTCTTTGTGTTTGTTCCCCGTGCTACATGTGTTTGCATAGAGACACTTAAGCTGGGCTCCTGATGAAGCCAAGTTGCTGGCTGGAGCCAGGTGCTGTCCCCCTGACTTATGATCCTTCTCCAGCCTCTGGGTATCTCTTGCTTGCACTACCATTAAAGTTTACTGGCACTACCAGTAGTGAAAATAGATTGAGGTTCCGCTCCCCCGGCAACTTTAGTTTTAAGCCCTCTCCACCAGTTTGACAAGCCTATGACCGAAGACACTCTTCCTGCTCTCTGACAGGTGGACCGCATCAGCCCTCCATAGACCAGGTTTCTCAAAGCAAGTTCCATGGTCTAAGTAGCAGAACCCCTGGCTTTGACACCAGTCCTGTAACCATTTGTTGATTTGCTGTATTCAACTGGCCCTTTCAAGCCCCTTCCCTTTGACCAGCAGTACTGATGAAAATTATATCAATTGTATATCACTGATTTTTTTTTGCCACTGCAATTTGCCACTATAATTTGCTACCTTTTAAAACTATTATTTGCCAAACTGCCTTTCTGCAATTCAGAAAGACTTTTTAATGCTCGGAAGTTATTTTAATTTCTTACATCCCATTTTCAGCCTTCAGATATTTAGTCTATATTAATTTCAATTTCTCTCAAATTATGACTCTACAAATAACTTCCTCTCATACCTAAGTAGTCTATAATTATATTTATTTATTAGGAATCTTACGGTAATGGCCCAGATAAGTTAGATAAATGAGTTGGATTAGATAAGATAAATTAGTTGGGATTAGATTAGATAAATTAATTGGATTATATAAATGGATATTGAAGGGAATAGAAAACTAGCTGAAAGGCTGAGCATGAAGTCCAGCTGGAGCCCCTTCACCTGTAGTATACCCCAGGAGTCGATAATGGGTCCTTCATTAATGACAATGGGTCAAGAGTGCATCATCAGCAAGTTCACAGATGCTAAAAAACTGGGAGGAGTGCCTGATATACTGGATGGGTATGCTGCCATCCAGATGGACCTGAACAAGATGGAGAATTGAGTACACAGGAATCTCATGAAGGAAAATGCCAAGTCCTGCACCAATACACTCTGGGGCTTGACTGACTGGAAAGTAGCTTTGCAGAGAAGAACCTGGTAGTTCTGGTTGACAGTGAGCTGACCGTGATCCAGCAACACGCCCTCACTGCCAAGACCAACATCCTCCTGGATTGCATTAGGAGGAATGCTGCCAGCAGAGACGGTGTGCTTGCTCTCTTCCCTGTCCTGGTGAGGCTACACCTAGAATACTGTGTCCAGTTCTAGATCCCACAGTAAAAGAGAGAAATGAACACACTGGAGAGCAAGTCCAGCACAGAGGTATGAAAACGGTTAAGGATTTGGAGTATCTTTCATATGAGGAGATGCTGAGAAAGGTGGAATTGCTGAGCCTGGAGAAGAGAAGGCTCAGGGCAATCTTATTCATGTGTATTAATACTTGATGGGACAGTGTAAAGAAGATGGAGCCAGACTCTTTTCAGTGATGCCCAGTGACAGCGCAAGAGGTAATGGACTCACATTAAAACATATTAATTTCCACCTAAACACAAGAAAAAAAGTTTTTGAATGTGAGGGTGGTTGCACATTGGAACAGGTTGTTCAGAGAAATTGTGGAGTCTCCATCTGGAGAGATATTAAAAATCTGACTGGACATGGTTTTGGTAACATGCTCTAGCTGACTCTGTTTGAGCAGGGATTTTGAACCAGATGATCTCAAGAGGTGCCTTCCAATCTCAGCCATGCTGCGGTTCTGTGAAATGCAATCTCAAGTTCACTGAAACAGAAATAAATGTGTTAAATTAAATAAGATCATTTAGTTCTGTGTGAAACAAACAAAAATCTTTCTTTTGCTTCCTAAAATTTGTCAGACTTTTTATTGTCTCCTTTATTTTGGATGTGTTCCACACCAGTTTTCACAAAATCTCATTATCCTGCCACCACAAGAAAAATCTAACCTTCCCTTTCTGAACATGTTCTTAAAAACAAAGAAATATATATTACCTTTTCATCTTTGAGATATACACTTTATCTAAAATGTCTTCATTTTTATCATTTGTGCATAATGCAATCTTGTTTTCTCCCCCCTCCCTCCTATGTGGTTTGTGTTTCCAATCTTATGATTTTCTATTAACCAGTAAATACTAAAGCTCAGAAAAGGAATACAGGATATCATAATTTTATTTTTAAATTACATTGAAATAATTACAATATTGTTAAGGAGTCTACAGTATCAGACTTTCTAATTATATACTACTTCATAGAAGTGTTTAGTTTTTTTAAATAAAAATAACATTGTAACCTCTTATTCATTGTTTCGTGTGTCTAAATCACGTGTCCATGCATATTGTTGCTGTAAAAATGTTGAGCTCTGGGAAAGCTATTTGTTCTAACCTCTATGGCTTTAAGTTTTTGTGTGTCATACTGCTGCTCTAACTTATTTCTGGTACTTTGTTTTTTTGGTCAGTGAACTGGTACAAAGGTTCAAGCCAGGTCACTAAGGCAAGGAACCACTTAGAAAGCAGATATTGATGCAACCTGCAGAGGTTAACACAGGATCAAAACTCCTTTATTGTAGCTTCTCACAGTAACATACAGATCCGTGCAAGTTTTCTTATTATCCGCTTAGACTAAACTATAGTAAGCATCCCTTTTCTTCCTTAGTGAGACTTAATAGCCTACTGTGTATGTGAATAGGCACATGCAGCTTGCTTTTCATAAGGTTTGTTAACAAGAAGTCACAGGAAGATATTTAGTTTCTCTAAGAAAAGCAATAAGTAAAAGATGGGAAAACAGCAGACAGTTCCAGTAACACCACATACAGGCAACTTCAGGCAGTTATCATTGATTTTGATTTTTGCGTGCAGAGCTATCCTGTAATGATATCACTATATGGCATGTGAACATCATTCTTTGATCATAATTGATAAGCAGTACCCAAGACAACTGGAGTATTACAATGTGAGAAAAGAGGATCATCCTCACTCAGATAGGTTGGAAAAAGGTTAATCAGTAATGTTACCTTTTGCTCTTTATTGGCAGAAGTTCAGCGGCACCTTTTAGAAAGTCTGCTGTGGACAGAACCAAAACGTAACAAATTTTACCAATGTATGTAAGTAGATACTTGGGGAAATTGGGTAAATCAGTAAATTCAGGTATGTAAAATATTTAATAAATACAGATGGATTGATAGTCAATACTATTTGCTACACTTAAAGTTAGTATGGAAAACAAAGATTATCACTTAAACTTAGTATACATAGCTTAAATGTTACATGCATGCAAAAAATATCACTTACCAACCTATCCATGTCTGGTATTAGGTAAGAGATGTCTTAGCCTTGAGGGGTAACCTTGAGAGGCAACCCTACTCAAGGAGAGATTATAGCTGCACAGCCAGCTGCTACGGAGGGAGAGCTCAACCAGCCCTGATAGCTGCAGATACTTATAGCATGAAGTGGTTGATTTGTAGTCAGATTTTTCTGCTGTGCTAATGCAGTTTCAGCTACTTATTAGCCAAATCTTCAGCCAATTTTTTTTTTTTTTTTGAGGGGCTTGGTGCTGAGTTCTTACTGATAGCTTCACACCATAGGATTAACTTTGGTTAGGCCTACATGCTGAGCATCTGCCGGGAACAAAGTTCAGTTAGTTCAAACAGGAGGAGTGGATGTGTCACAAAAAAATTGAGATGACTTGTGCAGTAGACAAACTTCTTTTTCTCTGTTCAACATAAAGAAATAATGATGTGACAAAGGAAGGTGCAGATAAACACACTGAAGACGTCTGGATGTAATAGTAATAGTAATTTCCACTATTGCACAAATGAGACAGTATACAGCACCATCTTGTCTAGCCACTGTTCTGAATGTAAGTAGCTACAGTCACATTACATAGCTTCTTAGACTACTAAATACTATGCTAAATGCCTGTATAAATGCTCAGCTATGTCCTTAAGTTCATAAATATGGATCATTATGCTATTTATTAAGGGGTGGGTTTTTTTTAGAAATTTGACTTCTTCCATATGCAAAAGCAAATAAACTTTTGCATTCCTCCTCAGTGCTGTAAAAAGTAAAATCCATTTGTAGTTTATAATTTTCTTGGTTGACAATAGATGAACAATGACCTGAAGTGCTGAATGGCTAATCTATCAAGCATAACCCAGGGCATAATACTTTCTCAAAGTAATTTTATTGCCAATATAAAAAAGTTGCAATCATTTGACTACATACCCTATTTTATTTACTATGCCATAAAGAGTCACATGGAAAAACCATTACCACTTTGATGGCTACAGTTCTGTAATCTCTGCTCCTAACTAAAGAAATCTGAGATTTGAGATTAATAAAATTTCATGTGGCGTCAGAAAGATTTCCTTATTTCTTATGCACTGACCCTTCTATGAAATCTTCAATAATCCAGTAATAGAAGCAAGATCAAAAAAAAAGAGGAAACTTCAATATTCTTTTAATCAATTATCTTAACCGTTAGAGTCAGTCTTTACCTTACCTGTTCTCTATCTGATCCCGTAATGCACTGTTGTCTAATCCTGAATTGCAATCAAAATTAAAGAGAAGTAGGCACCAATTGCCTCATGTACAGACAAATAAAGCTAAGCATCAAGGATAATTTTAGGCAGAATTGAGTCTTATCCCAGGTGATGTTTATAATTCATAAAACTGAATTGTTGCTTAGGGTGCGAACTACAATTTTTGTTTTGGATGCCAGTGGATATTTTTCAACATTCTAGGTTAAAAAGATTTCTAAATTTTCCTACTTCAGTTCATTGTCGTCTCACTTCCGAAAATAAAATGTTTATAAATCAGATTAAATAAATAATTGTATTCAATTTTAAGTGTGATTCTTGTTAAAATTATGGTCATAAGAACTGGTACGGGGAAGGGAGGAAAGGTGGAAACCCCTAAAACCAGACTGCCAGCAAACACTGTAATATCATCTAGGGAAAACTGATCCAATCTGTAAGATGTATTATCTTCAGAGACTGTGTTACTGTTTAGATGTGCAGATCTCTTGGGAGAAGTTTAATTTAAACACAATAAACATGTGCACATACACACACATATATTTTAGCCCGGTTCTTTATTGTTCTTTGTAAACTAGCTGCTGTTTCAGGGTAAACTGACTACTGATATTACATTTAAATAACTGGATTAAAATATTGCACCCTCATGTTAAGTTACTACATAACATGTTTTCAAGTCAAAATAACTCACAACTATCAGTTCTTCGCCAGACTTTTAAGCAGAATGTACTGTAATTAAAGGCAGTAAGAAACTTTTTTTGACTGAACTTATTAAGGTGTACTCTATGTACATTCAGAGAGGGAGATTATTAAGAAGATATGTATGTTGAAAGAAAATACAGTGAACTGGAACAGCTGTAGTAATCATAGAATCATAGAATGGTTAGGGTTGGAAGGGACCTTCAAAGGTCATCTAGTCCAACCCCCCTGCAAGGAGCAGGAACACCTTCGACTAGACCAGGTTGCTCAGAGCCTCATCCAACTTGGCCTTGAACGTTTCCAGGGATGGAGATGATACTGCCAGGACAGACTTAGGCAAATCTTCTGGTTTTAAGATTTAGAATAAGTTCTACAGGAAAGTAATGTTTTTGTACAAACACACACATAAAGACACAAAGTAGGAAAATATTTTGTTATTCTGCTCTGATTTCCCTAACTTTAATCAGCAGCAAAAGCATTGAACAAACAATTGTATCAAATGCCTGTGGCAAACAATATAATCTCTAGTTCCTGGCAGCCACTGTTCCTGAAACCATGTGATAATGGCTGTAGGTTAAGCTCCCTATTCTGATAGGAATAATTTTGCGCAGTTTGAAAGACATCTCAGAGAAATAACCTGTGGATCACAAGGCTAACTGTCATAATTAAAGCTATTTCAGAAAAATAAGTTACTGAAGAAGTTTTCTTTTAGACCATTAGTATGCTAGATGTTCACTTCCTACCTAGCAGGGAAGATACCATATAATAGGCTGGATGGCATCTACTGCCATCTCAGGTGTCCTACTGTGTCAATCCTGATCTTCTGCTGAAATGACACAGTATCTACGAAAGATCCATATATTTCTGGAAGAATGGCTGAACTCCATGGAAGATACCTAATTGATGATATTTTACAGTACTTTGTGAAGTTAGGATCATTTTGCCATCTCCTACATCCTTCCATTTTCAACATTTTATCTTCCATCAAATATATTTCTGTGCAGGATAGATTCAATGTACTCTTAGTAGTAAACTCTGTGCCATAAGTGGCTGAAAAAGTTACAGCACATGGCTAGTCTCTTCTAAATCTTGATTACATACTACTCTGTGTGGGAAGTATGCTAATGAATTCCAAAAGGTCAGAGTCAGTAACGCAGAAATAAGATTGAATAAGTACGATTTTGTGGATATATAAGATTTGTTATACACTATTTCCCCTCATAGAGCGAAAAATTGTGTTAAATACTTAATATTGAATGCTATTTTATAGCAATCCAAACTGTTATTCAGTGCAGTATCATGTGATAAATTTTTCTAAAGGTAAAACCAAAACCCAGTAATCTAATGTTCCTTGTGAATATTCTGAAAGCTAGCCCAAAAAAAAAGATTTCTTACTAGAGTTCTACAGCATAAACCAGTAGATAAATTTACAACAAAGATATTCAAGAACTGGAAAGACAATTTGAGATAGCCTTTGGGAAACTACTCCTGTGATAGCAGTAGTGACAAAAGTAGAAAGATTATTTTACAAAAGGGAAGGTGGTTCCCCCTCAGCCTCTGTTGTGGTTTTGTTTCAGGGGGAGGGGGGGGGGGGGGGCGGGGCTAAGGTGGTAGCTTCTGTAGGAAACTGCTAGAAGTTGCTCCCCTTTGTTCAGTGGACTCGGCCAGGCTTAGGGCGGACCCGCTACTGGCCAAGGCCGAGCCAATTGGTAGCAGAATGTTCCGTGATAACGCCTCTGTGATAATGTATTTTAGAAGGGGAAAACAGAAAAAAAAAAAAAAAAAAGAGAGAGAAGAGAAGATGTGAATCAGCTGAGCAGGGGCAGAGACGGGGAGGCGCAGGCCTCGTGGGCCTTGCAGGCCTCACCCTCTGGCCTCTCACCAGCGGGCCGACTGGGCCTGACTCAGCCCAGCCCGACTGCAAGAAGTGGCGAGATGAGCTGAATGATGTGAAGAGATTCTGAGAGGTGTCTGTTGTGAAGAATTTTTCATTTCTATCTGCAAATATTGTAACAGAAGGACCTTAATGGAAGACAATAGTGAACACTAACCAGAAAGAAAATTACAATCTCCTCTTCTGGTCCCTGGAGCAAATATAAACCATAAGAGGAGTACAACAGTCTAAATATTGTATTTACCTTCCTGCAAGGAATAAAAATTAAAGCAGGAATTGCTGAATACAAGTAACAGTCATTCTTATTAATGTCTGCACGTTATCATGAAGTTAAAAAGTGAAATAAGAACAGTATTTATTCCTAGATCCTACAATTTAGAAAATAACATCAACAACTCTAACCAATTAAAAAGAAGTGGTTCAAAAATAATTCAAGATAGCCTAAGGCAACAAACCAGTATGGTTACAGATTAAAGTTTTAAAAAATATAACAACTCCATCATGGGATTTTTAATTTTGATTATAGAGGTTTTAGAGCACACTCCATTTCGAAAACTCTTAAGGAGACAGCTTACTTTCTATTATATGTCCCAGTATAGATATATCTTGAAGTTTTTTTGTGGGTAACGGAACTATATTTCCTTATAATTCAATCTGTGCCTCACATGTGCTTCATTTGGCCTTCTCAGACAGATCATGAGACTCTGGTCAGAGAAAGGCAATATCTTATTTTCTGGTATTTGTCATCCTTTCATTTATCTTATAACCTTTGACATCTTTGGATTTTTGACAGAAAAACTTGAGTAAGTTACTACATGTTATGACCCTATTCATAGTTACCATATAGATGATACGTTCAACAGCTATAAATATTTAATATAAAAAAGTGTAATAAGTTTTTTTTATGAGAACAGTCTACTGCATAACTCAATAATTTGGAGTTTCATTCTTAAAGTAACTTTCCATTTTGAATTATGTGTCTGTTTTCATTGTAGTATACAACATTGTTGCTGTCTTACGGTTTCTAGAGTTAGTGTCTTGATAGTACTACTGCCCCTCTTCACCAAAGTATAAGAAAAAACATGCAACATTTAGTAAAAAAATACTTACTACTTCATATTCTGACCATGTGTCTGTGTTGTGTCATCTGTTGATCTGATACAATTGTGCTTCACAGTAATCTTAAAAATAAAAAGACCCTATTTTTTTATATTTTTTTTTTTGCCATCTTTGCTCTAAATTGGTCTCAGCAATGTATTTGTGTTAGAAAAGATGCTATAGAAATTTAATGTTATGTTAATGGCGAGCAAGAGAAAGACTTTCAAAAAATAATTCTGCTGACCTGAGATCTGGATCATATCTTAGAGCTGCTAATTCCTCTCCATTGACTATGTAGGAGAATATAACAGATTAATTCTGTCAGTTTTTCACTAAAATTTTGTGGTTAAAGTATACACAGAGAAATATGTGTTTATTTCAGCTTCTTATAATCTTTAATTTAGCAATAGTCTGATAAATGTCTGATATATTTACAAAATCAGCATGTTGTGGACACCTATTTTGGATCTGAATATAAACAAATATAAATAAATATAAATATAATATATATTTATATATAATATAAATATAAATATAAATATAAATATAAATATAAATATAAATATAAATATAAATATAAATATAAATATAAATATAAATAAGATTTTGAATATTCTACCTAGTCTATTCTAGAAAACATTATCTTATCAATAAAGTGAAAATCAAAAACCTGCACTGTCATCACCTGCAGAGTAATACAACCAGGAGGCTCTCATGAAGTTCTGAGGAAGAAAATCCATGTAGCTAAACCATCAGAATCTAAATGATGGTCTGGACTATATAAAGAACAAGTGGGAAATAGTTTTGTTTAGTTTTTGAGTTTTGAGTGAGGTTCCTTCTCATAAAAAAAAAAGTGAGCACATTTAAAAAAAAAAACAATGGAATTATGATGTCAAATATCCTGCTCTGTTTGAAGTTATACTTTGCCTGCTAATGAGAAATAAAAGTGCCTTCAGTTGTACCATGCATAGACACAAGCACATTAATTATTTAGAGAGCAAACAGACAAATTGATCAGTTTGTTTGTAAGTAGTAGCAGTCAGGCTTTTCTTTCTCTGAGAAAAGCTTATTCAGCTAAGCATATATTAATCTAAATATGTTAGTGAAAATCATGGATATTTTTTTCAGATGAAGAAGACGAAGAGTGATTAGAAGACTAAATGTTACATATTAGGCAAGTTCAGTTCATAAGTCTGAAAAAGTTAATATGTCCACCAGTGTATCCCAAGGCTTTTCTATGGCATTGCTTCCTCTTTATCAAGAAAACATGAACAAAATAGTATCTGCTCCTGCTTTGCAACAAATTTAAATTTGGATTATTAATGTACCTTGTTTCCAATTTCAGCTGAATTTTAGTACACCAGATATTATTTAAATACATGCATACTTCCCCTATTCAGTAACCAATATTATAAAATGAAAATCTGGGAGAAGGGTAAAGTGTTAGGCAAGAAAGGCTATGAGGGAGGTAGTTTCTTCAGCTGCCTGAAGAAGAGTGATTAGTGAATCTGAATCTCAGTCCATTGTGCCACAGTCCAGGGGACAATGATGAGAGTGGCTAGACCATGTACAAGAGTACATAGGTACCTCATGGTAAACAAAGGAGTCTGTTGACCATACACTTGAGGAGAATTTATTTGGACTAAAATTTATTTATATTTTACTTTTATATTTCTCTATATAGAAAGAAGAGAGAGGAAGGAAATCATATTAATCTGTAAAAAATAATCAAGTATATAGAAGTTAATAAAATAATATCAGAAAAGAAAAACATACTAAAAGACTGATATATTCAAAGTGAAGAGCACCATTCAAAGGACGGACAAATTGAGGGAGAATATATCTTCAATGCCTTTGTCATAATATTACGGGAAAAAAAATCAATATAAGTCCATTAACATATAATTTAGACAAATAAAAGGTCATTGTAATCTTTGTATGGTACAACCATAGCTTTATACATGTACCAGTAACAAGCAATTATTCTGTGAAGAATGTGATATTTAGATTCCAACATAATGATGTGATGTAAATAAATGCGGGCCTTTTGTGACAGCAGAGGCATTGAGATGCGAGGACACAGGAAGCAGAATAAAGGAGAGTGGGGGGATGTCCTCATTGTCCTCAGACATGCACACAAGGATGAGGCGTGAGGGTGGCACGACGTTGGCGCTGGAGACCCCACAGCTTTAGACAAGTCATCCATGTTCAGTTCTAGACATGTAAACCTGGAGCTGGACAAAACTGGTTTTAGGGATAACAGAGAATAAGCCAAGTATTTAATTTGTGCAAAAGGCACTATATATAGTACATTCATATGTAATGTGGAGATCTAGACAAATGAGGAAAGAGAAAGCTATAAAATGTGTAAGCAAATATTTTAAATTACCTCAAGTGGATCCTGGTGTGAGGAAGAAGAAAGTATTTAACACAATCATCATATTTTTCTTTGCAAAAGACTCCAGGTGCTGATGACTCTTCACAATACCCCACAACCATCAAGCAAACCAACCTGTGAGACAGTAGTCTCACATAGTAATGCTAAAATAGTAGTAATGCTGGGAAAGGGGGATAGAAAATAATGTGAGCATGTAACAACTGTAACTACATTGCCTTTCTTTCTTTTCTTTTTTTTTTTTTTTTTTTTTTTTGGTAAAAATTAGATCTAGACTAAGTATTATGAGATTCTTAAGATTTCACTTATGCTAACAATAAATTTTTGGCTTTAGGTACATATGAGTTGTGCTTCTTCTTTACCCATAAATAAGATTTTGAGCATAGTTTAGATTATGAAGATGATTTTCCAAAAATAAATCACTGGACATGATGGTATACTGTCTAGTAGACTGTCGTAGTTCAGCCCTGATCAGGACGAGACTACGCAGTCTCTCTCCCGCTCCCCCCACCCTCCGAGAGAACAGGGGGAGATGATATAAGAAAAACGGCTCAAGGTTTGAGATAAGGACGGGGAGAAATCCTTAAAGTTACCGTCACGGGCAAAACAGACTCGACTTGGGGAAAACTATTCATTTATTTTCTAAAACTAGCAGGAGAATGAGACAGGGAACAAGATAACCTCCCCCCACCCCTCCCTCTTCCTGGGCTTAACATTATCTCTACTACCTTCCCCTCCCGAGCGGCACGGGGGGGGGGAAAGGGAATGGGGGTCGCGGTCAGTTCATCACGCGTTGTTTTACGCCGCTGTATCATCGTCAGGGGAAGAACTCCTCGCATTCCTCCTCTGCTCCAGCGTGGGGTCCCTCCCACGGGCCACAGTCCTCCGTGAAACTGCTCCGGCGTGGGTCATCTCTTCCACGGGGTGCAGTCCCTTCAGAACAGCTGCCCCAGCGGGCCCTCCACGGGCCACAGCCTCCTTCAGGCCTCCACCTGCTCTGGCGTGGGGTCCTCCACGAGCTGCAGGTGGATCTCTGCCCCTCCGTGGACCTCCATGGGCTGCAGGGGGACAACCCGCTCCACCATGGTCTTCACCACGAGTTGCAGAGGAATCTTGGCCAGGAGCCACATTACTCCTCCCCCTCCTTCTGAACTGACCTTGGCGTCTGCAGCCGTTCCTCACAACAGGCTGGCAGACGCCTCTCAGGATCCTTTTTACATCTTATTCACTTCTCATCTCCTCTCCACTTCTTGCAGCCGGGCCGGGCCGAGTTGGGCCCAGTCGGCTGCCCGGCGGGAGGCCAGAGGGTGAGGCCTGCAAGGCCCATGAGGCTCGCGCCTCCCCCTCTCTGCCCCCCGCTCAGCTGCTTCACATCTTCTCCCCCCTCTTTTTCCTGTTTTCCCCTACTTAAATACGTTATCGCAGAGGCGTTATCACGAGACATTCTGCTACCAATTGGCTCGGCCTTGGCCAGCAGCGGGTCCGCCCTAGGCCCGGCCAAGTCCACTGAACAAAGGGGAGCAACTTCTAGCAGTTTCCTACAGAAGATACCACCTTAGGCCCCCCCTCACTAACAAAACCAGAACATAGACCAATGTACTTTTTGAGATAGACATTTCAAATATAAATGCACAAAATGATTTCATCACTTTCTAAACATCCATGAAACCAATTACCAATAAGTAGCCTGAGGCTTGCTGTGAGGAATACTTTTTCTTATTGTGGCATCTGACATTGCGTCAGTGTCATGTCTCAAGGTTAAAACAGCGAAATGTGTTAGGAATGATGTACAGTATATTATTAGTGGTCATCTTTTTTTATAATATTAATCTTTTACTGTGCCTTGGTGAAATGAGAATGCTGTTCAACTTGCCTGACATTGACATTTGAAGGACTCTGCAATATCAGAAGAATCACTTCTATATAAATCATTACACACAGAAGGTTCCATCATAGTATTTTGCATCTTAGCCACACAAGACATGTGGAGACCTGACATTTTTTCCGTCCAAGTCAGTGAATATTTTGGCCTTATGTAATCTTGAAGTAGGATTAGGAACATAACAACATGTGAGCAGAAAACAATGAACAAAACCATAGTGATATTATGATTTTATGATACAACAGCTAATTGGTACATATGTTCTGCTGCTGGGGGTTGGTTTATTTTAGTTAAAAACAAATGGCTGTATTTCATGTGATTAATGACTACTTTATCGTAATATAGCTTTGTGGGCATGTTTTACTAAAAAAAACCAAAACAAAACACAAAACAAACAAAAAAAACCCCACTGCAAACAAACAAACAAACAAAAACCCCCTACCTAGCAATAATTCAACACTTAAATGAATTTCTTTCCATCCTATTTTTGAATGAGTTAAAAGACTATGGTACTGTCATGGCCAGCTGTGCCAGGGTATTTTGCAGCTTTGAACATAAATGTCTCCAGAAAGAAGCATGATTTCAGTTATCTTACACCCATACTAGAACAGGAGTGAACAAAATTTCTTTCAGTTAAGACAGAACTACAATCCTGGAAAAATATACATACTTCCAAAAAGCAAAAGAACATTGACATTGTGAAGAAGGGAAGTGGCGCACTTAATATTAGGGAGCTCTTTTGTGACATCATGTGTCCTGGTTTTCAGTACAGAGATCTTCTATAATTTTCCATGTCCTTCTCTAAAAATCTAGGATCCCTGCTACAAAAAAAACCTTAATCATATCTTAATAGGGGCTTACAATTCATACTAGAGAAGTCAGAGTAACATTTTACTGGCATCTTTAAATAGTAATTATCTATACATATGTTTGATTATCCTGAAGGAATAACTTTTAATTTTGCTGTTTTAACTAGATTGTCTGGAGTATTATATTTTCTGACATAGTTTTTATGGAGTTCACATGGTAATAAGTAGCAACTGATGTGAAAATATTGAGATGTCATTCTCAGAAATTGAGGGTATAAATTAAACATAAATACTTACATTTATCTGTGTTCAACAGGAGTTTAATCTGGCAATATTGTAGTTTACACCTTTCCAAGGCTAAGCATTTTACAGGTCTGTTATAGGTGTTCTTAGGTATGTGTTATACTGGGAGATTATTAAGACATAATCTATTATTTATTACATACATACATGTTGTGGTGTAGCCCGAGTCACCACAAAGTTTCTCACTCACCCTGCCCCTCCCCAGCAGGATGGGGGAGAGAAATTGGGCAGAAAGGAAAACTTGTGGGTTGAGTTGAAGACAGTTTACTAAAATAGCAAAGGAAAACTACAATAGTAACAGAATATAAGGATATTAAAATACACAAAATGAACAATGTACATTTTCTCACCACCCGATGTCCTAATGATCGATTCATCCCATCCTGAGCAGCAATCACAGAAAAGAGCAGCAAGCAAAGGAACGAAAGGGAGCCAGCAAGGCAGAGGGAATGATGCCAGTGACCAAGAGAGAGAGAGAGAGGGATGGATGCCAGGAAGACAGATACCCCGCCGTGGGCAAACCCCACTTATATACTGCGCATGATGTTTATGTCATGGAATACTCTCATTGGCCCGTTTGGGTCAATTATTCTGTCTGTCTCTCTCCCAGCTTCCTGCATCTGCGCATTGGTGAGAATTGGAAAGCTGGACAATGTCCTTGGTCTCATTAGCAACAATTTGTATCACCAGTGTGTTTATCAACATTCTTCAAATATGAAATCCAAAACACACTGGCTGCTGAGAGGAAAATTAACTCCATCCCTGACGAAACCAGGACAACACAGTAAAAGCTAAACACTCATCAAAGAATTTTTTATATCATTGCAGTGATATGGGCTATGTACCTTGCAATAATTATAGTATTGCCTCCTCCACAAGAGGTTTATCTGTACTCTGAAGACAAAAGTTCTTATTTTTTGAAATATTTCTCTACTAAAAACCAGGATATTCAATGCTAGAGTAAGGCACAGTGCTTCTTCTCATAAGGAAGAGACCATGTAGACACAGTAATCTGGTTATTCTATGGACAATATAATAATCTTGCATAATTTTCTGCATTTGTACTTGATGTATTTTATTTGTTGTCCATCTTAGGTAGTGTATCATCTGAAATGACTTTTGAAGAACATTTGAAACAAGTGAGGCAGACTACGTGGTCATCATCTTCGAAAGAAACATTTCAAACACGAGAAGAGAATGAAGAAACTGCTGGAAATCGAGGAACAACTGGAATATGTGAAGGGCAACAAAGAAATAGGAAGAAATTGAGAGGGGAGAGAAGAACATAGACAGATGACAAATAACTACAGTCAAAACCATCAATCTTTATTGAATATAAACCTAGATTGATGTGCTTACTAATCAGTGATACAAGAGCTTCACTTTTATGTGCGTATGAACTGTGAAACTACTCCTAAACCACGCACATGTCAAGCCTCCTTTCATCTCTTTTCCTCTTTCTTCCTTACTAGGTATTTATTTCAGCAAAAAGGCTATTTAGTGTACAGGACATGAAGGTATTGCAGCACATCCTGGCCAGGTTTCTGACCTTTATAAGCAAAAAAAACCTAAGGAATTCATAGTCTTTCAACTCTCCTCTGTAGCTGATGTGACCTCAGTTTGATCCATTCATTGTGGACTTAGAGAAAAATGTTATCTGTTTCTACCATTCAGGTAATCGGGGGCAAAAAAGGATAGAATTTAAAAGTTAAACTGCCTGTTCAGATATTATAATTTGTTCAATCCTCTTTTTTTTTTCTTTTTTTTTTGGTGTCACTATTAGAATAAAAATTCTTCTGGGCTCATTTTGATTACATAAAAGTGTACATATTTACATATATTTATGAATATTTAAAATATGTATTCATCAATGGAAGTAAGATTTTAAAATAATGATTTTTTGTTCTACAGAGTCCTCCACTCTTCTATGAAAATATATATGACAATGATATCAGAGTCCTGAACACACTAACAGACTGTGATTGCCCTGACCAGGCTCTAACAGTCTTTATCTGTAATCCTGCTCTACCTTGTGTAGTGATGGCAGGACTCTTGGCTGACTCAGGTTACCACCACCAGCTATGCTCGACAGTTATTTTGGCACCCAACGGGGGGCTCGAGGAATTTGAGATAAGGATTAAATTTAATTGGGAGCGGTAACGGGCAAAACAGGGATTGAACTTGACAAAAGAGCAAAATGATTAGGGAAAAATTTATGTTCTGATTGTGGTGAAGGGATAAGCGGTGAATTGTGTGTAAATTGCATGGTATATCCACTGTTGGTGTTTTGAGGATATTATTTTTATTCTCGGTGCAGGGAATTTTTTTTCTTTTCTGTTGATGTGTGTGTATTTTAATTAGAATTCTTAAATACGTAATTCGCAGAGGCGAAAATAACTGTCGTAGTTCAGCCCCGATCAGGACCAGACTATGCAGTCTCTCTCTCACTCCCCCCACCTTCTGAGAGAACAGGGAGAGAAAATATAAGGGAAAACAGCTTGAGGTTTGAGATAAGGATGGGGAGAAATCCTTAAAGTTACCGTCACGGGCAAAACAGACTCGACCTGGGAAAAACTATTCATTTATTACTACAAACAGCAGGATAATGAGACAGGGAACAAGATAACCTCCCTCCACCCCTCCCTCTTCCCAAGCTTAACATTATCTCTGCTACCTTCCCCCCCCCGAGCGGCACAGGGGGGAAGAGGGAATGGGGGTTGCAGTCAGTTCATCATATGTTGTTTCACGCCGCTGCTTCATGGTCGGGGGAAGAACTCCTCGCATTCCTCCCCTGCTCCGTTGTGGGGTCCCTCCCATACGCCACAGCCCTTCGTGGAACTGCTCCAGCGTGGGTCATCTCTTCCACGGGTACAGTCTCTCCACAACGGCTGTCCCAGCGGGCACTCCACGGGCCACAGCCTCCTTCAGGCATCCACCTCCCCCAGTACTGGGTCCTTGACAGGCTCCAAATGGATCTCTGCCCCTCTGTGGACCTCCATGGGCTGCATGGGGACAACCTGCTCCACCATGGTCGTCACCACAGGCTGCAGGGGAATCCTGGCCAGGAGCCGCATTACTCCTCCCCCTCCTTCTGAACTGACCTTGGCGTCTGCAGCCGTTCCTCACAACAGGCTGGCAGATGCCTCTCAGGATCCTTTTTACATCTTATTCACTTCTCATCTCCTCTCCACTTCTTGCAGCCGGGCCGAACTGAGTCGGGCCCAGTCGGCTGCCTGGCGAGAGGCCAGAGGATGAGGCCTGCAAGGCCCATGAGGCCTGCGCCTCCCCCTCTGCCCCCGCTCAGCTTCTTCATATCTTCTCTTCTCTTTTTTTTCTGTTTTCCCCTTCTTAAATACATTATCACAGAGGCGTTATCACGGAATATTCTGCTACCAATCGGCTTGGCCTTGGCCAGCAGCAGGTCCGCCCTAGGCCTGGCCGAGTCCACTGAACAAAGGGGAGCAACTTCTAGCAGTTTCCTACAGAAGCTACCACCTTAGGCCCCCCCCTCACTAACAAAACCACGACATTCACCATGTTTATCATTGAGCTACAGGCAAGTAGCTAGGCCACTGTCTTCTTATGGTAAATGAGACAAAAAGGAATGCTGTAATACAATCTATCTGAAAAAAACCCCAACTGATTAAAGGCTGTCATAAAAGCTGCCTCAGAAATTATGCTGAAAAGTGGTTTGACAAAGGTCATGATATAATTTGGAATGACAATAAACTTTGTTTAATCCCACATCGGGAGAGTTAAGTATCTGGTCTGAAGTAGTTATCTAGGCTACTTGGATTCAATTAGTTTCCCACAGATGTCTAGTGATAGTGGAGGTGCTTTAGAGTATCCCATCTAGCATCCAGTTGCTCCTTCAGAAGTGTGTGATTCCCATAAACCCTGTTTCATATTTTTCACTTATGTGAAGGTGTCTGAGATACTGTGGGACATCATAAATGTCCCAGTATACAAGGCTCTGAGCAACCTGATCATGTTGAAGGTGTCCCTGCTCATTGCAGGGATGATTGGACTAGATAACTTTTAAAGGTCACTTCCAACCCAAACTATTCTATGATTCTATGATTCTATGAAATGCCACTAAATCTTTATGTCTGGACATTTGATTGCAGGTCCCTGTGCAAACACTGGATACCGGAACCTCCAGAAATAAATTTTTCATACTTTCCTGAAGTATCTACCTTAAAACAGAGTTAATTACTTTTCAGAAATTACTGTCTCTCTCTGATACTCCTAGAAGCTTATATGACTAAGAGGTTGTGAGATGGAGCTCGGATAAGATGAATCATAGACATTATCTGAAAAATATTTTAAGTAAGTTTACAATTAGGATTTAGATGACTTGATTAAAAAAAAAAGAAAAAAAAAGAAAAGAAAGAGAGAGAATTGTGAAAATGCTTGAAGTATTTATTTCACTTTGTTTTTTTTTCTGTCTACAGCTGTTCTTCCTTGTGTCGTCTGTCCGTATCTGTTTTTTTCATAGAATCATAGAATCATAGAATGATTACAGTTGGAAGGGACCTTCAAAGGTCATCTAGTCCATGCAGGGGGGTTGGACTAGATGACCTTTGAAAGTCCCTTCCAGCTCTAACCATTCTATGATTATATGAAAAAAACAGATACTTACATATCTAGGAACTGTGGACAAACAAAAAATACTAGAAAATGCTTATGCCAATAAAAATTATTTGTTTATGTTTTGTATTCTGTATGCTGCAATGCAAATCACTCAAGTGAGATCCTAATCTCTTCATGTGAATTTTACCAATCAGAGGTCTCTTTTATAACATCTTTATGAATGCTTTTTTTTTTTTTACGTACCCTGTCTGCATGCCTGCTAGCTTAAATGAAGTATTATTAGAATAGAGTATTATGTGAAAGATTATGAACAGAATGAACAATAACCCACTCACCTTCACCACTTCATAAACATATCTATTTATCATTTATCAGCAGTCCTGGCTAACTGACGTGGTTCCAGTTGACTGGAGGTTAGCAAAAGTGACACCCACCTACAAGAAGGACCAGAAGTAGGATCTGGGGAACTGCAGGCCTGTCAGTCTGACCTCAGTGCTGGGGAAGGTTACAGAGCAGATCACCTTGAGTGCCATCATGCGGCATGTAAAGGACAACCAGATGATCAGGCCCAGTCAGCATAGGTTTATGAAAGACAGATCATGCTTACCTAGCCTGACCTTTTTCTGTGGCAGGATGACCCACTTAGTAGATGAGAGAACGGCTGTGAGTGATGTTTACCAGGACTTCAGTAAAGATTTGCCACCATTTCCCACAGCAGTTTTCTGGAGAAACTGGCTCCTCATGGCTTGGATGGATGTATTCTTTGCTAGGTAAAAAGCTGGCTGGTTGGCAGGGTCCAAAGTTTTGTGACGAATGAAATTAAATCCAGTTGGCGGCTGGTCACAGGTGGTGTTCCCAAGGGCTCAGTACTGGGGCCGGTTCTGTTTAATATCTTTATCAATAATCTGGATGAGGGGATCGAGCGCTCTCCCAGTACGTTTGCAGATGACACCAAGTTGGGCAGGAGTGTTGGTCAGCTTCAGAGTAGAAAGACACTGCAGAGGCATTTGGATAGGCTGGATTGATCACACAAGGCCAGTAGTGTGAGGTTCAACAAGGCCAAGTGCCAGGTCCTATCATAGCAACCCCAAGTAATGCTACAGGCTTAGGGAAGAGTGGCTGGAAAGCTGCCTGATGGAAAAGGACCTGAGGGTGTAAATTGACAGCTGGCTGAATATGAGCCAGCAGTGTGCCTAGGTGGCCAAGAAGGCAAATAGCATCCTGGCTTGTATCAGAAAACGTGTGGCCAGCAGGACTAGGGAAGTGATCGTGCCCCTGTACTTGGCACTGCTGAGGCCGCACCTTGAATACTGTGTTCATTTCTGGGCCTCTCACAACAAGGAAGATATTGAGGTGCTGGAGTGCATTCAAAGAAGTACATGAAGCTGGTGAAAGGTCTAGAGCACAAGTCTTACGAGGAGTGACCTCAAGTTCTGCTAAAGATATTCTATTTTTTAAACTATAAAGCTAATTTTATTATTCATTCTACAATTTGGGTGTTCCAGTCTTGGATTTGTACTCATACATAGCTGATTAACATTTTTAAATAAAATAAAAGCTGAAAATATATACGTATTGTGGGAAATTGTACCTTGGACCTTTTAGATGTTTTTAAAAAATTCTCTAAATTTCTTGAGTTTTTGTTGCAATCTACTGAGTAACAGAAATAGAAACTTTAATTCTTTTGCCCAGGACCACAGATAGTTACCGTCAAAGTTAAAGAGAGAGATTACAGAGGTTCTTAACTGTAATTCCTGTAAGTTTAATAGAAGATATTATTCACTACAACAAGAACTAATGGTGTAGCTAGAAAATGCTCAGAATGTAAAAAGCTAACCAATGGGCTCAGATACAGTACACTGAAGTTAGGAAAACTCCCGTTTTATTTATATGACTATTTTATCCTTTAATAGAATCTTTAATAAGTCAGGCTAAAACAGGTAACACTGTGTGATGAAAACAAAAACAACAACAGTGATGGAAAAATGAGAAATATGATAATGTAGCTATTATGTTATGAAATGTATCTAACAGAATTGAACCTTACAAATTTTTATAGTTGGGGTTTGTTTTTTTGTTTGTTTGTTTGTTTTTTGTTTGGTTGGTTTTATTTCTGAAATAAAAAGGGAAAAAGGGAAAAAGAGAAATACATTAAATCATTATTTTTTCCCAACTACCTTTAATCTTAAAGCCACTATAGATTATAGTAGTCAGAAAAAAAGTATATATGTAGCTATTCTAGGAAGGAGTATCAGGAAAAATTAAGAGCACATGAAAAATGAGAAAAATCAATAATAATAAAAACCCTAGTGTTACGCTGTCCTGTCTTCAAGAGGGATAACAACAGGTAGCAAGAGAAACTTTTATGGTAAGTAGCCTGTTTTGTTATTTACAACATTTGTCTACATTTTTCGTACATTTCAAAATTGATAAATGAAAGCATTCACACTTTCTTACAGGAAACTGAGGCACAAAACATAGATTACGTTCAGAAGTTTAGCTATTCCCAAAATAACTAAAAGTAGAAATAGTGAATAAAAATGGAAATTCATTATTTCCTGTGAGTCCGACAAGTCTGGACCTACTTCAAATACAATTTCTGAAGGTTTTTACCCCAGACTTCTGGGAGTACAGTAAGTTTATATCCCATTAACATCATAGCACCTAAATAAAAAATAGTAGAACAACTTCAGTGGTTCTATTTACTCCAGATCAAGAAATGCTTGAGAGTTTCTGACACTTCTGATACATGGAACTATCAAAAACCTCTACCTAAAGAGACTTCAGCACTTGAGCGTGCCATATGGTGTAGCAGTACCATTGTAAAAAAGTAACATATTGCCCATTAAGCTCACTAGACAGATCTTCATTGCTTCCATAGCTTCCATACATATATATATGTGTGTGTGTATATACAATTCTCCCACTGTGCCAGGCAAAAAAAACAACGAAGATAGTATATTGCTAAAGGAAGTATAAAGTTCTTACTTTATGATGTTACCTTCTGCTGGATTCAGTACTGTGGAGGAACAGGCTCTATAGGCACAGGAAAAGTTTTGACCCTCTTAAATTCATGCTGATGGCAGCTCTCACTTCAGATCAGTGCAAAGAGATACCTGTGTAGGAGGACTATATTAAAGGAATGAAAGTAAGGTAGAGATAATCCAGGTCATTTTTCCTGTGTGGCAGATGTGCAACTACTGTGCATATGCAATGGCCCTTGCAAATTATCCTACCAAGCCAACATAGAAAGTTGGGGAGGGGAAAGTATTTTTGTTTTGGTTTTCTTCTGTTTCTTTAGTTTTATTTTTGGTTTTTGGTTTTTTTTTTGTTTGTTTTTGTTTTTGTTTTTTTTTCTGAAGGTTCAAATCACACATTGCCATTGCAGCTCCCCCTTACTCAGGACTACTGTACAGCGACAGTATTTTGTTCCTAAAGGGTATTTCCTCTTCATATGGGCTGTGATGCCAGGCTTATTGCTGACATGTGCATGACTGCTGTCTCTGTTTAGTGTAAGAAGAAAATAACTCAAAGATTTTACAATAACAAAAATTAGTAAACTTATAGCGGACATGGGCCCCAGTGTCCCCTGGGTAAGAGCTGACTCAGTGTACTGTAACCATGGTATTTAGTACTTAGATCTATATAAATTCTTTTCAGCCGTACAATTAGAAGTGTAGAACGATGATACAAAACTTAGAGTAAATTAAAAAAAAAAAAAACTGAACCAATAAATTTGTATTGTATTGTGTTGTATTTATAATACAAATAAATCGCTGTTACTAATATTTGTTTGACTGTACAACAGGGTATAAGTATAATTGTGTTAGAAGGCTGGAGTCAGCATAGATTACCCTTTTGGTAGTGCATGTGAAATAGTTATAAAATTATAGCATTGGAAGAGGTGAAAATGTTTCAACAAGTCACAGGACTCGGAAAAGCAGCAGGGAAAAGTGAGGTGGTATTACAAGAGACCTCTGTTAGTTGTTTTTTAAGATGAGAATGTGCCATTTACACCAGCATTGCTTAAATAAGATTTCATTCTATTTTCATGTGGTTCAGTATGATGTTTTTCTTCAGGCTGAAACGTAGCTCCTTTTGATATACTCTATGTTGCCGAAATACGCATTGCAAGCAGTAAGTGATGGTGTAGAACTATCCCTGGGGAAACTGCCCTTAAACTATTTAACACTACCTACCAAGAATAACTCTGTTCTACCTTAGATTTGCCAGTCATTCTTGTACTAGAATATCCAAAAGTATTATTTATACTTAATTCTATTTTGAAATTCCCTTTTGAAAAACATTTCCAGCCATTCTTTTTTTTTAAAAAAAAAAAATCCAAATTTCTCATTGTTTATACAAAGTGATAAGTAGCTAAAATTACTCTTTTTTTTTGTACATTATTTATTATATGTGCTTGTAACACCAGTACTATTCCTGATATTCTCTGACTCCATTTTTTTTCTAAGAGCTGTTTAGATCTGATGAGAGGGAAATGGTACTCAGGGAACAGTGGCTATTGTAATTATTTCAGGCACTGTTTTACTCTGGTAAGCTGCCTTTATAAAAGAAAATTTATCTTTTGATTTTTCAGACAGTTAAAAAAAATTGGAAAAAAGTTTAAGAGTGTAAAGTACAAGGTTCTAGTCCTGTGTTGTTTTTGTAATGTTTGGTTTTTTTTCTTTATTTTAAAATTTCATTTAGGTGACCTATGCCTTACTTACTTAGACACTCATGTCTCTTTTAGCTGTGTTACCAAAATACAGCATGCAATTTTTAAAAAAAGTTGTTGAAGGAAATGACTACCAAAGTTGTTCCAGATCACATTACTATTTTGGGAAGAGTTTTCTAACAGGAGAAAAAAAAATAAAACAAACAAACACAAAGAGGAGACAACTAAAATTTCACAATAAAAGTAGCACTGTGGAAATGAAGAGTTTGTTGGGTTTTTTTAAACTTTTCCATTTCCTGTTCTATTTTCAGTGCTGTCTGTAATGAGGCCTTCTGCACCTATTTTAATGTGTTCCCAGCAACTTTCAACCCTATGGTATTTATTATGATGTATATCTTTTATATATGAACAATACTGTTATTCTGATCATTTATTTATGTTAAGCGGTGGCCATTATAGAGAAGTGTAGCATCTGTGGTTTAATTTCTGGTGCAGAGGCAAAGTGATTATGGAATTATGAGCCAACCACACTCAAGGGTATTACAAAACATGAAATACAACAAAGTTCAGTAAGTTCTTCTAATTTTACAGGGATGTGATTATCTCACAGGAGCAGCATCTTGTAGTTACCAGATGTTTCACAGTAACAGTAACTCTGGAGTTGTTTCATTGTTATAACAAGAAGATTTTACTGCAGAGAGAAAGGTTAGCATTTTCTCTGCTGGATGAAGACAAAATTGGCAATTTGGAACAGCAGTTTCAACTGAGCTATGTGGTTTACATTGATTAATCTATCACATTAGAATATTAACCTACCAATCAGAGCTCCATCCTAGAAGTTTTCTTGTCTGTGCCATATGTCTGGAGCTTAATAAACGTTTTCTTTAATTCCAGCTACAACAAAGACTATTTCACAAAAGAAAGAAACCTGACCTTTCTCTAAAACATCAGACATTTAGGATCTTAATTTTCTAAAACAAAATTAGATTTTTATTGATACAATACCAAGAATCACCATCCATCTAAAATTGCAATGGCTGAGATTATATGGATTCTGACGCTGTACTTAAATAAAGTAGTAGTTCACTAGAGAAGTCTTGTTAACTTGAATAGAGTACTTGGAATTGTGTTCAAACTGAATGCTCAGGGAAAAAATACTGAGATTATTATTCACGTTGAATAGCATCTTCTTCTGTTATATAAGTCCATAGAGTTAATACTATCTAGGATGAGTCAAATATGGCCATGGGGAAGGACAGGATGTTTAAGGAAATGAAGACATTCACCCAGAAGGATCTCTTAATCATACACAATTAAAACAGCTGATACAATGAAACTATAGGATGAACAGGAAGGTTCCAAACTTCTTTAAATAATTTCTATTTGGTTTTGACACCTGTCAAACAATCTACTTTCCACATACACATTTCATTCTTGCAAGATTTTACAGTACTAATACTTGAGCAGTATCAATAACAGGCAAACTAGCAGTTATGACTTCCAAGGAGATTATTCATATTTTGTTCCAATGGGGAAAATGTAGCCTTTGGTCTTGCTGCAGTTCAATCCTCCTACAATTATTTTTCACTAGAGTCACAGATAACTTCTCCATATTTTGACAAAAGTGTCAGTATAACTCTAGTCAAGTCTAAATGAGGGCCTCCTAACACAGCTGGTTAAAAGAAAGATAGTAGTTATGTCAACAATTGGCACATCTTACACTCTTATTTTTTTTAAAGTTGTCCTGGTATTTAAAAAACAGAGATGCTGCTAGATGCATGTTACTCTTCAAAGGCAAGACTATGACTTCCTCACCACAGAAATTTTGAAAATTTAGTCTATATGAATTATAAAGTCAAAGAAAAACTGTTTGTTTACATAATCAGCATCTGAACAGTAATTAGGAAAGTATTTCTGTGGCAAGATTGTCATTAATTGAGACTTAGAGTAAGTAATTCAGAAGAAGAGTTCATAATAGGTAGCTATTTTTAATATTTATTGGAAACCTCTTTAATTATATCAGACCAAAAACAAACAAACAAACAAACAAACAAAGGTAAAAAAAAAAAGTACTGCTTTGTTCCCATGAAATGACATCTTTGTAAAAATTCTGATCCAGTTGTAATAAAAGTAAAGAAATCCATCAGCTGAAACTGAGAAGCATTTGCTCGGTAAGCTACTTACTGACTATCTTAAGAGTGTCAGGAGAACTAGGAATTTTAAAAGATTATAAATAATGTTATAAGAAAAAGCAGGGATGTAAATTATGAATATTAATAGGATTAGTCTAGACCTTCAGCTAGTTTCCTAGACTGCCATAGAGATAATAAAATTCATGCTGGCTGAAGAGTGGGTGTAATGTCATGTTTTAATTATTTTGAAAAAGTCTACAGTTTATGATTAAATTATTGACATGTAAGCTATCTGATTACTTCAAAGTATGGTATGTGATTTTTTTTTTTATGTATACCTTAATTAGTAATACTTACTTCTTCTTTAATTGTTACCTAAAATTAAATGTATAGAATTGGCTTCTAACTAATGAGTTCTAATGATGGCTTGTATCTTCTCTTGCACTCCTTAGTTAGTGGCAGTAAAGCAGAACTTAATTTACGGACTATGAATTTCTTTATCCTGAAAGAAAATCTGGAACTTAACACTGAGGACATACTCTCCTTTAAAAAGAATCTACATAAAAAAAAAAAAAAACCTAAACCAAAACCAGACACAAATTCCCAAACAAGTAATTATTTTAAGATTTTTTTAAATTTTCTTTGATTATCTGTAGCTCTTGAGGTAATTTAAACTAGTATAATTCATATAACTCAAAAGACGTTAATTGATGCACAATAGATGTTGCAGATCTCTAAATCTGGCAAGATTATTTACATCTAAAATACGCCACTACTTTCACATGCCAGAATGAAGAATAATAGCCTCCAAAAAGCTGTTTCCCTTCCTCCATCAAGGAAACATCTACACATTCATTAATTCTTTATTCCCTAACAGCACTAGTCTGTATACACAAAGTATACTCTTTTGAACTTGATACACCCTTTTTGTATCAGGAAAAAACATGGCTGATTGACAATATACAGCAACCTCTCATGTGATTCTTCATAAATCACAGTACTCTTTATGCCAAAGGGAAGATAAAAGATGGTTTTGTCATCTGAATACGGAATCAAGCCTTAAGGTCCTGTCATGGTTGTGCCATTAACAGTTTGTTTCATGGTTTTTGTACAGTGGCTTTTTTTTTTTTACTTAACTTCTGCACAGAAGTTCATAGTAAAGATAATACTCCAAGTAGCTGTCATTTCTACAAAAATTCCCTTGAGTATATACCCTTTCCTGGGATAGGCACATTATACCTATTTCATTGGGTGAAATGGTTAATATCTGAAAAAAAAAATCTGTGTATTTCCCTTGGAGAAGCAGAGACATGCTGACTTTAAAATGCTAAGGATCAGGCATATCACTTAGAAGACAGCGGTTTCTAGCATGAGGCTCCTGTGGTGCTATATGTAAGTCTAAACACAGGTATTTAGTGACTGAAGAGTAGAACGGTCAGAGGGTTTTCCATTTCAAATATCTTGTTCAGTAAAAACATAGTGAGCACCTTCATCATTTTTTCTAGATGTCTAACTCAATTTACTTTAGAGCTGTACCGCAAGACTTTGTGTTGCTTCAAATGGAGTGGAATGAGGAGAAGGACATCCCACCTGTGTTGCATTGCTGCTGTCTCCCGCTCCTCTAGGCATCACTTCAAACACATAAGTTCCTGGTGCTGCAGCATGGCTTTGCCATGATCCTACATACTAGTTCCATGAAGCTGGAGGAAAAACAAGGCACTGTGGAAAGGCAAACATCATTTATCTTTATGCTCGTGCATAGACTGAGGCATAAGCTGCTACTGAAAATGCGTGCTAACATAAATTGAGAAAACAGAAATGGATAACTGTTTTCCATTCAAGTTTTCTGTCACAGGGAAGAAATATAGGGAGAAAACATACATTTACAGAATCTATATTTTATTTACTATAAAATTTTTTTAAAAGGGCTATTCCTTCTACCTGCTCAGAGACATTTTCTTAGTGAACAGCAAATGATTTTGAAAACACTGTAGATATCTAACATACAACCAAAAAAAAAAGTTATGCCGTTTGACACAGAAAAAAAAGCTCAAACCATCAACTGATAAATTGTAGAAAAAATTTTACTCTAGAAATTCTTAATGGATTCCTTATTTCCATATATTTAACAAAGTATTTATTCAACAACAACAAAATCATTAAAAGTAATCAGCCTTTAGTAAAAAGTTAGAAAATTTTACAGTCTTTGTCACTGATATACTTAGTGTCCAACTCTCCTCTCTGTAAAAAGAAAAAAAAAAAAAAAGAAAAGAAAAAAGAAAATACTACCAAGATGGGCTATCAGGAATGGAAAATTGACAATTAAATAGCTACTGTACATAGATGACCTAAAGCTGTAAGTAAGAACACAAGGGAGCTATACAACTTTGATTGATACTCTTTACATTTTCATTAAATACTGAAGCAAGTAATTCATCCCTAAGCACAAACCCAGAAGGACATGGAAAGAAGAATGTAAAGTAAGGAGATACAAAACTTCAAGCAGGCCAAATATCCAAAGATTTGGAAGCACAACTATTTATATTACTTGAATAGGCAAAAGTTATTGAAAGGAAGAAATGAGATCCAAAGGAAAATGACGTCTGTACACCTCAAGCTTTTGACAACAGTAGGTGAAAACCAACTGAACATTAGTCAGGCTGACATGTCAATTTTATGTAGTCTTTTCATAAAGATTTTTGAAGGACTTCTTAGGATGTCACATCCTTTGATGTGCAAGACTTGTTAAATCATAATGGGTAAAATTTACCATACAGACATCTTCTTGGCCTTGCTGTAGTGATCAAAATTCTTTACTCACATTTTATCAAATGAGGAAACTGATGGCTTGGATCCATGTTGCCAAAATTAAACATGTATAACAAAAGTTTCCATATTCAAATTACTCATGCCAGGCTCTCTTTACAGTTAGTGATACTCCAGGGAACAATTCATTTCATTCTAAGGTACATCAGGTAAAATATTCCCTAAAGTGTCTGTTGCTTTTCGTCACACATGAAGGAAATCTTGCTCAGTAGCACACATGCATACTGCAAGTGTTTGAAACCAAATTAAATGAATCCCACTCACTCATGTGTGTTCCTGTTATGTGCTCTACTATTGCCTCTCCACAATTTTTTCAGACATCAGTAGCTTCTGTTCCTTGAAGTATCTATTATTCAGCTCACTGTTCTCAGAACCAGAGCTCCTCCCAGAGCTTTTATAACATCATCTCCGTTGACTTAGTTCTCCTAGTACAGTTACCCAGAGTCTGTCTTGCAGACACATCATTGGTCAGAAACATTCTCCAGTTTGAAAGAAGTCTGTCAAGCCTGAGAAAATGTTGTGAACTTTTTTAGCTGATGGATTTTCTATTTTGATTTTTTTTCTGGCTATTGCTATTCCTATGTACTTAAGTTGCTTCAAGCTTTTACTATAATACATACATTTGAAATAGGCATTGTCAATTAATCTGAAAAGTGTAAAACTCATTAAAAACATGTAATGGTTTTTCTCAGGCAGAAGAGAAATCATGAGATCATTTTTCCCATCATCTTACTTTAAAATTTAAATTCTGTCAGGTAACAGAACAGGCTTGAGTCATGTAAAAGCTCTGAGGTTGGTATTTGCTTGCATTTCAAAGCCAGACATATTTGATAGTTATGTAATTCCTCATTGTTTGAATCTCACTCTCCAGTTCAATGTCCTGCTTAAAATTTTGCACTGGGAGATAAATGACCAAGTTAGAAAGTCTCTTCCTAGCATTGGCAGAGACTTACTTTCCGATACTGAGAAAAATCACAGAGGGTGGGATTTACCTGGGTTCATGTGAACCTCCATGGGTTCACTTTCCGTAAATCACGAGAAATAACTACTTTAGAACTCAATTTGCTTGTGCTTATTAAGACAACTTCATATGTTTTAGGTTAAGATTAAACCTGAGGTACTTAACTTTAACATTAGTGCTGCGCTGAAGACAGACTATAAAGAGTACCTAACTATACCAAAACCTCAAGAAAAACTAACTCAGATACAGCAATGTAAAGTTAGCTGGGATGTTTGTGACTGCCTGTGTCTCAATGCTTTCCTTTCCTCATTTTAAAGACTTGACATGCATGCAATTACAGAAGAAAAGCATTTTTGAGAGCTTCACTAGAAAACAAATACAATACAAATTACTAAGCACTGTTTTTAATTATAAAATATAGTTTCCTCCTAGCACATGCTACTTCCTTCTTTCATTTTCTGCCATCCTCACAAACTCAACTTCCATTATACCATGATTCTTCTAACTTTAAAAGAGAGATCCTCCCCACCCCACCCCCCCCCCCCGCCATTCCATAGAGTGATTCCATCATTATGGCTATGGGCCTTAATTTACCATCTTTACTTACGTAAAAAGACTTATTAAATGCAGCAAGACTGGTCTTTCATATCTGTAAAAAAATAAAATACTTCTGTACTTGGGCTTTGTACAAGTAAATATTTCATCTCCTTTTTGATAACTTTATGAAGGACAGGTCTATTTTCTTACTCATGGCTTTGACATAAGAACACTGTGGAACACATAGTTCCAAGTGATTTTTTTTTCTCCTGTATTGTAACTGAAAAAATGTAAATTTGAGTATGGAAAATTATTAAATTAACGTATATAGTGTTAAAAGGCAAGATAGGTTTTAAAAGTACGTCGAAGAAAAAGACATGAACCCTTATATACTTGAATTTTGCTGATGAATCTTATCTGCATCTAAGTCAAAAACAATTTTTCTTTTTAAAAAATGAACATTTCTTTAACATAAATTAGCATATCATGTAAAAGTAAAAGGAAATAAATACCCCACTGATTGCCTTCTGCCTTTTGGTGTTTAGTTATTGCATTCTGTCTCTGCATTCAGCGGGGCATAATGGAAGGGTTTATTTCTTATGTGATTAAAGTCACAGCTGTTCCTACTTATTGGATTGCCTTAACCCACAAAGTATATGAAAGGGTTGATTCTCCTTTTTATAATGCAGTTTTAAAGTTCCTCACAGTAATGCTGAAAGAAAAAAATATCACTCTTAATGAGGTCCCTCAACAGTGCCTTCATTATCTTGACATGATGATGATTGTGTGAGGAAAGACTTGCATTCATCCCTGGAGTAACCCCACGGTGTGCATGCTTTTTTCCCCACAACACTTTAAGACTATATTTTGTAATTCTATAGCAAACATAGCTTTACTGTTTTAATCTAAATGCAGATTTTTCTTTGTAATGTGTCATATTTATTTAAGCTGGAGTAACATACAATAACCTACTTTAATAATGTGGGAAGGTAACAGATGCCAAACAATGTGTTAAGGAGTGTAGCAAATAACTTAAGACACTATCACTATTACTTCTCCACTAAAACTAGTCCAACCAATCCAGAGCAGCTTGTACAGTACAGAACATATACTGGGAAAGCATGACAGGCAAAATCATTTGTTTACAAAGGTTGCAGGGTATCTGCAGGTCAGATCAGCAAAGACTTGGGGGAGAGGGGGAGACTGCTTTAGCCAAATACTATAACTCACAACAAAAACAGACCCCAGAGATTACATCACTCTCTCAAAATGCTAGATAATGGCTGAAAGCAATGCATAAACAAAGCCAGGCAGTCTACAGTCATCATACTATGGCCTTAGAGTGAATGGGATGGGTAGTTTAATTCAGACGACGAAAGCCATCTTTCTGTACAACCTACTCATTTTATTACTTGTTTTCTCCATAACAAACCCTTCAGCCATTTTTACTTTCCTTTGAATTTTAAGACAAAGAATCTGATGCCTACCGTTTTGATTGACCTTTCATGCATCTGAAATGCCTAAAAGGCTTCTTTAAAAAATGAGCACACACAGAGGACATATTCTCAGTCTTCTCGCTGTCACCATCCATTCTTACTGTACCACATATAAAAACTATCATTGTGAAAAAGACTTGGAGCATCCTAGCTGTTCCCAGATGCTGTGAAAAAACTCTTGGAAACCATGGCATAATTTAACATGGATGCTGGAGAGAGAGAATTGGCCCTAATTCTGCTCACTGCAGGGAAGAAATGGCTTATATCCATCATTATTATCTGATCCTCAGTTTGAACTAAAATATCAGTTTGAACTAAAAAAAAAGTAAAATCCTTTGATTGAGCTTAAAAGTAATTGTTCCATGAAGTAATATTTTCTATGTCAAAATAATTATTTATTTATATTATCAGATTAGAAGATAAAAAAAAAGGAAATAAAGCCCACTACAGGCAGTAAAAATGTTTAATGGAAGTCTTCTAGAAGAGTATTTTCCTTGTGCAATGTAAAACCTGTAAGTGCATGCTGTTTATCTGCTGATATCTGAGTCTCAGAAAAGTGCAAAGATTGACAGAATAAATCCATTCTGCAAGTTTGTGAGCATTTTCAAAATGATTGGTGAAGCTCTATCAGAGCAATATCTCTTTCAAAAAACAGTGAGCATTCTCTTAATTTCTTCATAAAGATGCAACACACTCACAAACAAATGAAGGTGATGGGTAATATCCTGCTTATATATAACTGGTGCTACACACTGTTTGGATAAATTGTACCTTATGAAGAGTACTTCAGTTGCAATGGAGTCCTCAGGATTATCACCACAGTCCAGTAAACACAGTCTTTGCCTTTACTATTTGAAGGCTGTAGGCTTTATATTGATGTGGCAAAAAGGGGTCTCAGGACCTGTCTGGCTTTGGCTTGATCTGAGATATTATTAGCTTATTGTAAAAATTTCCTGGTGATCAAGTGACTATTGCATGACTTGTTGCAGCTGAAGCCCTGGGAACACCACATAGGATTAAAGTTGCACACATAAAAAGTGGTCACTCTGCAAAAATGAAAAGCCCTGTGCCAGCTGAGGCTGGGAGAGGCTGTTGAACAGCTTCTAAATTACAGCTAGAAGGGCCTGAGAAGGAAAGGGAGTGTGAAAAAAAAAAAGTGAAAATAAATTCAAGCTGATGCCACCACTGAGGAGGAAGAAACAACCTCCTCCTCAACCTTGTGAACATCAGATTCTTCTCAGGGAAGACCTCAAGGTGCTGTAAACTTGTCATTACCCACACCCTCATCCTGTTTGAGGCAGACTGGAGGGCCAGCTTCAGGATCCAGAGTGACACTGAAAAAAAAAAAACGGTAACACAGAAAAAAGGATAATCACTATGAATAATGATTCTATATAAGAATTTATGAATAAGACTCTTCCTGTATTAGTTACACAATTTGAAATATTATACTGCCGGAAGACTAAGTAGGCTAACAAAAATTCATGGCTCCATCTAAGTTGTGCATTCGTTTTGGTCTGTGGTAAGATTTTAACTACAGCCTCATCTCCAGACTAACTTTTAGAAATATATTGTCTACTGTTATTGAGAAACTAGCTGTGACAAGAATAGTATTTAGTTTTTCTCCACAATGAGTAAGACCAGGATTCATTCTGTTTACTTTTTTCTTCAAAATATCTAGAAAATGTGTGATACTAAGGAACCCCACAGAGCCAGAGGAAAGAGCTGAGGTTATATATTTAAAAAAAAAAAAAAAAAAAAAAAAAAAAAAAAAACCAAAGAAAAAAAGAAATTATGCATTTCTGGAGCAAAACAGAAAACTACATATGATAATATTAAAAATAAGACACTAAAATCAGCAGTAATTTAAAAATATCTAGGGAGATATTTCAAGACATTAAAGGTAGTTAAGTAAATTGGGGATAAATTAGCAATACATTTAAGAACAATATTCTGCAGGCACATCACTTAAGCTTTTGAATTAATTTTCAACAGAAACAATTTCTCACACTTAAAATTTTTGAAGTAAATCAAGACACCAGTATTTTTTTTTCTCAAAAAAAGATTAATTTATTTGACCAGCCTGAAATTTAATTTAAAAAAAAAAAACACAAAACAACTAAAAATCAGGATGAAAGCAAGTATTTCTAAATATGAAGGGAAAAAAAAAAAGAAAAGCTTTTAAGAGTTCTTTTCAGCTTATTTAAAATCAGAAGTTCTCTACCTAAAAAACAATTACTTATTCCCAAAACAGCTGCTGTCATTGTTCCCATTTATTCTGCTCTGTCAGATTACTCTGGAGGACTGCCTCAGTGAGGCAAATACCTGGAGGGAATTTGCCCAGAATACACCAGTTTGTGAGCCATCCTCAGGCACAACATCTATATTACAAGCAAGGGTCTGGACCTCTGGGCAATCAAACTTTTCTCTTTCCTCCCTGGAGAGGGTTTAACCACCTGTTAAGAAGAGAGAAGTGGGCAGAAGAGTAGGTAGTGTTACAGGTAGCAGTCAGGCAGCTTTCTTCTTTCTTTTTTTTTTTTTTTTTCTCCCTTGCAACTTCCAGGCAAATACAAATTGCTAATTGCAATTTGTGAATGCCTGAAAAAAAACTGTTCTGGCTTATAAGAACAATATTGTATGGAAGGAAAATTAACACTAAACCCTTTATTGCAAATTATCTGTGGATCTACTACATACATGTGCTTATCGCTAGTGTGCAGACAGGCCTGGGACAGGGACTGAGGGATAGCAATGACAAATGGGTCAGAAACAGTAGAAAAGATTGAACAGGGTTGAATGGGGTTTGCACGGCAAGCTTTTGTTAGGGGGTGGGGGTGGGGAGGTCTGCAGGAGTCACTTCTGTGAGAAGCTGCTAGAAGCTTGATAGAGCCAATGTCACTGGCTCCAAGATGGACCCACAGCTGGACAAGGCTAAGCCAGCAATGGACTACCACCAGCAATGGTGGTAGTGCCTCTGTGATAACATAGTTAAGAAGAGGTAAAAGTTACTGTGCAACAGCAACTGCAGCTGCAGAAAAGAATGAGAATACGTGAGCAAAACAACTCTGCAGACACCAAGGTCAGTGAAGAAGGAGAGTGGGTGAAGTGCTCCAGGCACCAGAGCAGAAATTCCCCTGCAGCCTGTGGTGAAGACCATGATGAGGCAGGCTATCCCCCTACAGCCCATAGAGGTTAATGGTGGAGTAGATATCTACCTGCAGCCCATGGAAGTTAGTGATGCAGCAGACATCCACCTGCAGCCTGTGGAGGACCTTAGGTTGGAGCAGGTGGATGTACTTGAAGGAGACTGTGACCTTGTGGGAGGCCAGCTTTGGAGGAGGCTCCTGGCAGGATTTGTGGAGAGAGAAGCTCATACCGGAGCAGGTTTGCTGGTGGGACTTGTGACCTCATGGGGGATCCATATTGGACCAGGTTGTAAAGAACTGTAGCCCATGGAAAGGACTCATGTTGGAGAAGTTTGTGGGGAACTGTCTCCCTACACTAAAGCAGGGGAAAAGTGTGAGGAGTCCTACCCCTGAGGAGCAAGGAGCAGTAGAAATAATGTGTGATAAACTGGCTGCAAAACCCATCCCTTGTCCCCCTTTGCCACTCAGGCAGAGGAGTTAGAAAATTTGGGAGTAAAGTTAAGCCAGGGAAGAAGGAAGAGGTGGGAGGAAAGTGTTTTTAAGATTTAGTTTTATTTCTTATTATCCTACTCTGATTATGATTGGTAATAAATTAAAGTAATTTCCCCAAGTCGAGTCTGTTTTGCCTGTGACAGTAATTGTTAAGTAATCTCTCCCTGTCCTTACCTCGACCCACGAGCCCTTAGTTTCACTTTCTCTCCTCTGTCCATTTGAGGAGGGGGAGTGATAAAGAGGCTTTGGGGGGCACCTGGTGTCCAGTCTGGGCCAAACTACCACAAGAGTTCTGCAAGCTGACACTGTGCAATCTCAACACTGTGAGGATAACTTGAATGCTCTGAACCGTATCTTCTAATGTATTCAGAGAAGACGGTCAGGGCACAGATCGGAAGCAATGGGCTTCTGAAGGAGCCACATGAGGACAAATCTGACAATGTTTCACCTCTCCCCATCTGATGTGTTAGCAGTGCAGTTCAGAGCCTAAAAGTGAATCCCACAATGGCATGGTATTTGCAGCCAAATGAACACCCACTCCTGTTAATCTTCTACCCAGTTATGTATCTCTCTGCATGAACCAACACTTTAGCCAGTGTTGCTGCCCAGAGCTATTCACAGATTCTCCTCTTGATTATTCTGGTCTCATATTTTGGGAGGTATAAATGACCTGAGTGAGTAATGAACCAGGTATAGCTAGTAAGAGTAACTGTGATAAATTGCATTATGATACAGGTGACTGTTAGGCAGACCTTTGGAACTCTGTACCCAGTGTTCACTTCTTCTTAGGCAATATCAAAACTGAGTAGATAAGAAGCAGAGTATCTTGCCTATGTCAGAGACTTTTAAGAGTCTGTGAATGAAGGCATGTGGGAACTAATGGCAGGGTGATGGTAATATCCATTAGGACAATTCCAAATGAAGCTGTTTCTGAATCCAGTCATTCAGATGTAGCAGTGGAGTCTGTAAGGACTTCTAAGTTTTAGCTTTCCTGTGTGGTCTATAAACTAGTTTTCTCTCACAGCACTCCCAAGAATATACCAGAGGCAAAATAGTATTGCTAATAAGGAAACTTGTTCTCAAGTATGCCAGAAGTAACACTCTTGGATACAATTTTCAAGTGCAGAGTCGGCTAGGCAAGTGTCACGAACCAATAAAGGTCCGGTCGTGAGAGGTGTGAATTTTCGGTCACAGAATTAAGACACAACGGTGTCAAACACATATATTGGTTCTTTATTTCATTCACACACAAAGGGTAAATGAGGGAAAGAGAAAGAGAACGAGACCAGAGTGGGGAAAGAGAGAGAGAGGGTAGAGGAGGGAAAGAGAGGGAGTGGGTGGGGTGGACGTGGAAAGAGAAAGAGAGGACAGGAAATACCACCGCAGAGAGTCAGCATCCCGAAAATCTGTTTTACAGAGTGGGTGGGGTGGACGTCTCAAAAGGGTGAAAATGCCACCATGGAGAATCGGTGTCCCAAAAGTCCGTCTTACAAAGTGGATGGGGTGGACATCTCAAAAGGGTGAAAATGCCACCATGGAGAATCGGTGTCCCAAAAGTCCATCTTAGTGGGTGGGGTGGACATTCACACATGGATTTGTGTGGCGACCCTTTTTGTAGTCCTTTGCAGCAGCCCCTCTTCCTTGACACTTTGGGGGTCTTCGTGGGTCCCTCCATCGTAGGAGGACAGGTGTTTTCCACCTGTGGTTTCACACCTGTGAAGACTCAGACATAGGCAGAGGAGTTTGCGGTTGCTGCATCCTGCCCATGTGTCTCCATGGTGGTGGTGGTGATCTCTCTGCAAATGCAAAGCTCGCTTGTTCCCTGTAAGTCGTGTGGTTATCTGAGGCATGTTGTTACCTAATGCCAAGCAAGACAGTGTCCACAAAGTCATTTTGCATCCCCCAGAATTGGCCTCTGTTGTGCAGTCACTTGGCAGTGGTGTGCATGCAAGGGTCTGAGTTCACGCACGGGGTCTGGCTCTATTCTAGGCAAGGTGTACAAAAACAGGATACCCTGTCTCACTGTTATTGAAGCTTTTAGCAAAAAAATAGAGACTTTTCTGGTAAAATGAGACATTTGTGGTTTGTTGATGTTTTCTTCAGTTCTTTCCATCATCTAGTGATGTTGAGACATTAATTAATTTTTTTTTTCAGTCTCTGAGAGCAAGGACTTAAGCTTCCTTTACATTCAGAGATAATGTTTCCAAGGAGAAATATTCCTACATTAAAGAGCAAGAAAATTAAGAGTCAAGTCCACCAGAACACAGGGAAAGTCTATAGGAACTAATATTTGTTTCTTTCTAATATTATGTTATCATATCATTGCTGTTACTGGGGCATCTACCACATTTGCTTAACCACCAGCTAATTTGGTCACTTGTATTTTCTGTAGGTGGTTATGCAACTTATGATTTCATTGTTTCTTCTTTATGAAAAATATGAAAAGAAGTCCAGTAATAAAGTCTTTTCTATCACTATGCAAAGTTTAATTTATTTTAATTTGTGCAAAGAGGATGTAAAATTCATTTAGAATACTGCTTTTTTTTTTATTAGAACATTTAGCACTGTGACATAGAAATACTTAGGATAAAAGGCAGAAAAGAAGACAATCCATACTCCTTTGGGAGGTTTTAGGTTACTTTTGGGGAAGGTTAGTTAGATTCTATGTAATTACTTTAAATTATTTTCTTTATCTAAGTATATGTATTTGGTTGGGTTTTTTTAATGTTTTGTACATGCAATTTACATGCATTGCCATAAAAGTGCTACCCAGAAAGCCACAAGACTTTGTCATACATTTTATCTTTTGCATTTTTTTTTGAAGCAGACAGCTAGAGAATCATCAAGGCAATGCAGAAAATGCTCTCTGTTTCTCAGGACTGGATGAATGTCCAGCTCCTGAGATGTTTCCCTAGCCCATGTCTGAGATGCCATTTCCCTTCAGTCTCTCTTGATATCTCATAGAACCTGGTTTTAGTGTACAGTTATTAGCAGTTACTATTTTAATTGGAAATCAGACTTTTTCAGCAAGAAATGAAAGCAATAACAAGAAAAGAACTTTAATTTAATCATAAGAAAATGTCAATAAAAGGTCTGTTTTAAATATTGGTTAAAACAAGGTATTTTTATTTTGAAAGTCTCATTCTTCTACATCTTTTTTAGTATCTTCTACAACTTTATATAGCTGCTGACTCACAATCCATAAGGCAGCTCATCAACCACTTTCAGTTGTAAATTTCCATTCCTATGGAATAGAATATACTTGATTATAGCTAGTATGAGGGGCCTGAAGCTTATTACAGATAACCAAATATTGTAATTTAGTGTAGAGAGTACGTTGTGACCTATGTATTAGTGAACCGTCTCCATATAAGGCTTACCCTTGGCTTTCTTCCTGTTCCCCCTATGGATTTCTCTCCATTTAACCCTCTTAAAGGCACGCATGCATACAGAAAAAAAATGTTCACCCCCTCCCCCATAACTGCTCCCTAAGCAACGTTAATCACTTCTCCTTATTCTACATCCACAGAAAAATAATTTTAGCACCCGCTGAAGGTGAACAAAATAGTACCAGAAGAGAGGAATTCATACAGTACTTCATTGAATATATTATCCTTGAGAAACATTGTACGAAGAGGTTTTATACTGGGAGGAGACAGTTTTACTTTGGTTTTATTATGGACCTCTCAGTTCTGTAGGGTTAATAACCTGCATACTTCTGCTGAAGGTGAGTATGAAGATCTCAAAGAGATTTAGCATCACCCTCTCCTCCCTCCCTTTTTCTTATGGAAAAAAAAGAAGATAAAGGCCTAGATTACTTGTCACCCAGTCCACAGAAAGACTAAATTCAGAGATGAAATAGAACTGAGAAAGTTGATGGAAAGAGTTTCATATTAATTATCAGAAAAGTAGAGGGCTGCAAAATGCCTCCTAAAAATCCAATTCATTGCGGTTTTAGTCCTTTCATGTCAACAGTTCTTGACACACCAAATGAGTGATTTTAAAAGAAAGAAATTGAGAAGACATAATTATAAGATGGGACGAGTGTAAAGAGGTGTGATACAACCACAAACAGAGGTAAGGAAGTGGAAAATAAGCAGAAAACTAGAAAGGCAGTCAAGATATTTGTAGTAAAAGAATCAAAGGATAAGTACTAAGTGTTGAGGAGAAGGTGGTAAGAAATGTTAGTGGGTATTGGAAAAAAAAAAAAAAAGCAAGGGAAAAGGACAATAATTGAATGAAGAAGAAATATCTTTAGTGTTGAAAGTTGAGCCAGAGTGACAGGACAGGGGATAGAAAAGTAGATATAGATTATTTTTTTTTAATCAATTAAGCCATCATATAAAAAAAATGAAACAACTGAAAATGAAGTAAAGGTTACAACATAATGAACATGACTGATGTACTTGGTAGTTGCTCATAGAAGTAAACATATTGCCATAATATTATATTATTACATTGTAAACAAGACAGGTAATGTACATGGTAATCTGTTTCAAGACCACTATCTAAGAGGAAGCTCTGAATACACTTTTAATTAGAAGGCTCTAGACCAAAGCCATTTGTAGCAGTGGAACTTTTGCACAGACTTCATGTCTGGATAAGATACAGACTACAAAACTGCTGAAGTACAATCCATGGAGCAGATCGTTAGCTATCTAAAGTTGTCAGAACTCCATTTGTATCTTAAAAATCAGATAAGGAACTCTCCTTCAGTTAAAATCAGTGTGTCTTTATTCAGTCCTAATGCAACACTAGTAGGTTGGGTTTTTGTTTTTTGTGTCTTTCTTTTTTTTTTTTTTTTTTTTTCAATTTATGAAGGAACAAACCAAATTGTGGGTGTAAGGACTGTCATGCACACCTTTCCCTGTCACATGTCATTCGACTATGACCCAACCAGGGGAAAAAAAAAAGAATAAGAAACAACCAAAAGTCAGTGTAGAAGGTGAGGGATGAGGTGCTTTAGGTGCGAAAGCAGAGATTCCCCTGCAGCCCATTGAGATGATCATGGTGAAACAGGTTGTTCCTTTGCAGTCCATGGAGAACTCCATGCCAGACGAGGTGGATATTCTCTAAGGAGAGGCTGAGGAGAGTTGCACATTGGAGCAGGCTTATCCTGAAGGACTGCAGGAAGGAATGGCAGAGAGGACCTGTTATGAACTGAGTAAATCCTCCCATTCCCCATTTCCTTACGCCGCTTGGAGTGGGGGTGAGGAGTGAATTTGAGCCTGGGAAAAAAGGAGGAGGTGGGAGAAAAGTGGTTTAGCTTTTGTTTCTTACTACCCAATTCTATTTTAATTGGCAATAAATTAAATTTATTTGCCCCAAGTCAAATTTATATTTGCCCATGATGACAACTGGTAAATAACCTCCCTATCTTTATCTCAACACACTAGCTTTTTTATCTTATTTTTCTCCTCCTGTCCTGTTGAGGAGGAGGAGTAAGAGAGCAGCTGGATTGGTGACTGGCAGTCAACACAGGTCAACCCACCACATCACCATGTAGTTACACAGTGCCACAATGACTATTTGTATATTTCCACACTTCTCATGTGTATATGTCTGCTTGATCTCATTCTAGGCAGATAAATGTATGTACTAGAGATTAAGAAACCATTTATGTATGTTTCTCCTCTGCTTTATATTATACACAGGAATACAAACCTTCGTTTACATTTGCACGACACGAGAAAAATGTATACCCTGACTTCACGCCTACTCCTCTCCCACATCCGAAGGGAAATTTATCCCTATTTTAAGAATGACATTTAAAGCTGGCTGCACAATTAGTGTGTAATGACAGATTTGGAAAAGTAACATGAAATACCTTAAGCCTGATTCTCTACTGTTTTGTCCATAGCATGATGAAATACACCACAGAAAAGAAGACAGACCACAGGGAAAACTAAAAGTAGCCAAATACAGCTTCCCATCTTTAGCTGCAAGCTGTGTTTCTCAATTAGATACCACAAAATGATGTATATGAATCTGAGTGATAACATTACTACCTCACTGCTAATTTAAAAATTATTTATGTTGGTCATCTTAAGTGAGAGCAAAACATTTTTTTGTTAACCATTGGGGGAAGAAAGACAGTCTTTTCTTCAAATATGTTCAGCATGCCTAGCCTAATCCCTGACTGGGGACCCTACATATTACTACAATTCAAATGTGGAATCATAATAATTATGTTAGAGAATTAAAAAACAGTATTGGGACTAATTTTGTATCCTTCCACTTGAAAATCTAGGATCTCTTAGTTATCTTCAGTCAAGCCATACAAGACTCAGAGGGAGCCATAAAAGGAACTAAAAATAACCTTACATAGCTTTTCTAGGCATAAAAATGTCATACTTTCACCACAGCACCTTCCTGGGACAGAATTAAATTCTATGTATGTCTCACTTGGTCAATGAAAAATTTCGGTTTTGAAATCTTCTTTCTAGAATCAAGTTTTGTGTACAATTAAGAAAAAAAAAAGCATATGGTCTGCTTTAAACTGTGTGTAGGCTCATAAATAGGCAGTCTGAGCAGGTGTCAGTTACAGGTGCAGGAGCATAGTGAGTTATAAGATGGTTAAGTGGCAAATATTCACAAGGCCAAGAGCAAGTGAGGCTCTTCAGTAGGACTGTGTTCAGTAGACATCTACTTAAGTAGATTAGGAAGATATCTACTTTCATATTAGGCTTCAAACCCTAACTGTGTTGACTTTATTCATTAAAATTAAATTGACTTTACATGAAAAGAGAGAGGGGTTTTGTGTTATACCGTGATATCCTCTATGTAAAACCTCTCAAAGTTTAAATAGAACAATATAATTCATGTTTTTTGAAGATAAACTTTTGCTTTCTCCGTGTGAAGGCTAACTGAGCACTACTGTTACACTCTGTTTTTCCATTACTGTAAGTCCTTTGAATTAGTGGAGTTATGGCAATCAAAAAGGTTAACAATGCAGGAAATTAACGTGGAGCACATATGCCAAAATTTCCAGTATTACTCTGTCTGCAAAATATAGTATCTAGAAGCACTGCAAAATTAATGTATTCATTTTCAAAGGCATATTATGTTCTAATATTAACTATTTAGCAATACTAATAACAATTGTAATAATAATGAAAAAGTAGTCCAGAACCATCTAGTTAAAAAAGCAGAAAAAGTCAGGACAGAAGAAGGCAGACAATATGACTTCGAAGGACAAGCTAATGTTTTAAACACAAAACAAGAAATATTTCACACATTTATGCACCATGGCAATTTTATAAACATCTCAGTTTTCCTTCTCATTGCATTTTGTACCTCTCAAGATAAATTGATATTCTTCAATTCTGCTTCATTTCCATTTTGAAAGAGATAAAGAATTTCCTACATGAAAATACTCCAGAAAGATTTCCAGGGTTAGCTTTATGATAAAGACATTTTGAAATCAAACACAATTATTGTAATACATTCCACGGTGGATTGTGGTACTTTTGCATCTAGATTAGCATCAAATTAGATGTATTGAATAGTTAAAAATTGCTAGTTAAAAATTGCTCATTATTGTTTTGTTGGGTTTATGGTTCCATAAATAGTGCACAAAGTGCTTGTCCTGGTTTCAGCAGGGATGGAGTTAATTTTCTTCTCAGTAGCCGGTGTGTTTTGGATTTTGTGTGTGAAGAATGTTGATAAAAACATTCTGATGATACGAGTTGTTGTGAATGAGACCAAGGACACTGTCTGGCTTTCCAAGTCTCGTTAACGTGCAGATGCGGGAAGCTGGGCAAAAGACAGACAGAATAATTGATCCAAACTGGCCAAAGAGAGTATTCCATGCCATAAACGTCATGCTCAGTATATAAGTGGGGGTTGCCCATGGGAGGGGGCATCATTTTCAGTTATTCCTTTTCTTGTCGGGTATCCGTTTGGGCACCCTTGGCATTCTTTTCTTCTCTCTTGCTTGCTGGCATCGTTCCCTCTACCTTGCTAGCTTGCTCTCCCCCTTTGCTTGCTGCTCGGTGTTGTTCCTGTGATCGCTGCTCAGGACGGGCTGCGTCGGTCATTCGGACATCGGGTGGTGAGAAATTGTACATTGTTCATTTTGTATATTTTGTAGATATTAATATCCTTATATCCTGTTAGCTTTGTAGTTTTTAGTATTTTCAGTAAACTGTTTTTATCTCAACCCACGAGTTTTCCTTTCTTCCCAATTTCTCTCCCCTGTCCCACTAGGTAGGGGAGGGTGAATAAGAAACTGTGTGGTGATCCGGGCTAAACCACCACAGTGCTACAAGCAAACATATCTCTTCAGGCTTAATAGAAAATGAATACTGTACACAGTCTTGCTAGATTCTTCCCCTGCCAGGATTAGTAGAATTTCTTAGAAAGATTCTTATAACATGAGAAAATATGGATATGGGAGAGATGTTTTTTTAGCAATCTTCAAAAAAAATAAGCATTGCTGAAAAAAAAATCTACCAATTTACATGTAGACTGAGAGATATTCACAGAAGTGTTTGAGTAGGTTATTTACATATAGAGTACTGCATTTCCTCATTGGTTTCCAATTCCTTTGAAGTTCAACCTCTTTAAGAGTGGGGAAGTTTTGTTGAGGTTTTTTTTTGAAAGAAAAAACTTAGTAATTTTGAAAGAAAATGAATGCATGCAACCTCCTTGAGGAAGAATATTTGAGTGAGCTCTCCTTTTTTTTTCTATTTCTTATCAGAAAGTTTTCACATTTGAAGCTATAAAACACTGAGACTTTCTAAAAGGATTCAGTCTTTTATTTGCAGATCCTGGGAAACAGGCAGTCCTGAAAAATATATGGCCTGCTTTTCTTAAGGCCTTATGACCCATACAATAATTTTCATCTCTTAGAAGGGAATATAATGTTAGCTTCTGCAGAACACGTATGACTTTTTCCAGTTAGTTACATCAGGGCACTATGTTGCATCCACTTTGAAATCTTCTGCCACAATCATCGTGAACACTCAGCCAGCAGTCAAATCTGTAACATCTAAAAAAACTGGTAGGTCCAGCACTTCCATTTAATCCATTAATATCTTTGCCATTTGACTCATGTACTGACCTATGGAGGAGATTGTGGCTAGGAGAAGTTGGAAGGAGATGAGAAAGTAGAAACAAAACATCTATATATACATACATACATACATATATAAATATATATAAATATATATATGTATGTATGAATTTATGAATGTTACTTCTACAAACATCCTCCGTGATGTATGCAGTTTTCCACCGCTGCCAAGTGCCTGCATCTTAAGATCTAATAAATTGGGACATATATTTAGTGTTAGTCAATTTACAGGGATACCGTAGGGATCAATTTATCACAAATTGTTCATTGATTTCCATAATTGACATGCTTTCCCCAAATCATGCAAGTGGAAATTACATTACTAGTGGCTTTAGTAGTTTGAGCTACTTTGTGTAAAAGAAAACAGTATGAATAAATTAGCACTAACACTATTTAAAACTAGTATTACTATAGCTTTTTTTCGTGACATTGATAATATAGCATGAGTCATTGTGAGCATCTGAAAACAGTATACGCCTTAGCTATCTCTCTAGAGGTAAGATTATACTACAGCCAAAAGGGCTTTGACTCATTTGCTCCCAAATATGACTTTTAAAGCCATTTCTGATGTCCTAGGGTGTTTTCTTGGCTTTTAGCTGCCAGTTAATAGTCCATGAGTTGCCACTAGTTTTGTTTTACCTATCAGCTGCTTACACTGAAAATCTTGTGGGCAAACAGGAAAAAAAATCCAGGAATGAATAATTTGTATGCTTGAAATCTTAACAGTTCATCCAAATATTTATTATCAGTTCAGATTCAATTGTTACAGAATAAAGAAAAAAAAACAGAAAAGAAGAAATAGTACTAACATACAGAAAAAGTTTCAATAGTAATAATAGACAACAGTTCTTGTTTCTCTTGATTATCCCTGAAATGTGTTTTGTCCAACTTTTGATATGAGATTATTTAAAAATTTGTGATCTGTTTAAAGGTATGCTGTCTCCAATGCTAGCCTATGCCTCTGGAATTATCATCTCTTGCCTCTACTCCACAGCATTCTGTCTTCCTGATTTTCAATACTTCTAACAGACTTGTATTTCTCTGTACCACATCACCATGTTAGAGTTATAAATGTCTCATTCTGCATAAAATAGTTGCTTATTTCTCCTATTAAATACAAAACTATGGTTCTGCCATACAAACATAATGTTGTGGTTTTGTTTAGTGAGGGGTGGGCCTAAGGTGGTAGCTTCTGTAGGAAACTGCTAGAAGTTGCTCCCCTTTGTTCAGTGGACTTCGCCGGGCCCAGGGCAGACCTGCTGCTGGCCAAGGCCAAGCCAATTGGTAGCAGAATGTTCCCTGATAACACCTCTGTGATAATGTATTTAAGAAGGGGAAAACAGGAAAGGAAAAAAAAAAAAAAAAAAAAAAAAAAAGGAGAGAAGATATGAAGCAGCTGAGTGGGGGCAGAGAGGGGGAGGGGCAAGCTCTGTGGGCCTCACAGGCCTCACCCTCTGGCCTCTTGCCTGGGGGGCTGACTGGGCCCAACTTGGCCCAGCCCGGCTACAAGAAATGGAGAGGAGATGAAATGGATGATGTGAAGAGATTCTGAGAAGTGTCTTCCTGCCTGTTGTGAAGAATTTTTCTTGTGAGAGGAATGGCTGCAGATGCCAAGGTCAGTGAAGAAGGAGGGGGAGGAGTAATGCCTGGCCAGAATTTCCCTGCAGCCTGTGGCAATGACCATGGTGGAGCAGGTTGTCCCCATGCAGCCCATGGAGGTCCACAGAGGAGCAGAGATCCACCTGCAGCCTGTGGAGGACCCCACGCTGGGGCAGGTGGGTGCCTGAAGGAGGCTGTGGCCGGTGGAGGGCCTGCTGGGGCAGCCATTCTGGAGGGACTGCACCCTGTGGAAGAGATGACCCATGCCAGAGCAGTTTCACAAAGGACTGTGGCCCGTGGGTGGGACCCCATGCTGGAGCAGGGGAGGAATGTGAGGAGTTCTTCCCCTGATGATGAAGCAGTGGTGTAAAACATGTGATGACCTGACCAAAACCCCCATTCCCTCTTCCCCCCTGTGTTATTCGTGGAGGGAAGGTAGTAGAGATAATGTTAAGCCCGGGAAGAGGGAGGGGTGGGGGAGGTTATCTTGTTCTTTGTCTCGTTATCCTGCTGGTTTTAGTAATAAATGAATAGTTTTCCCCAAGTCGAGTCTGTTTTGCCCATAATGGTAACTTCAAGGATTTTCTCCCTGTCCTTATCTCAAACCTTGAGCCGTTTTTCTTATGTTATCTCTCCCTATTCTCTTGGAGGATGGTGGGGGAGTGAGAGAGAGACTGCGTAGTCTGGTCCCGATCGGGGCTGAACTATGACACATAAGTAAAAATAAAACAGATTAGCCATAGCTAAACACTGTTAAAGATGAACCATGTGAAAATGAAGTTCTACATGTCTAAAAAAATGTTCAGACAAAGCAAATCTGACAAGCCTCAGTCCTGAGGCCTTGCAAAAGCATCACAAGGCCTGTTACTAACAATGGCACTATTGTGCTACTTGACTACATGACTCCATAGCTGTAAATGAAGTCCCCTCGATTTAGGGGTTCTCAGAGGGGTTCAGTGGTGGTCTCAGTGTCTGGCTACTATAAGATGACCACGCACTGGGGAATATCTGGTTTCAGCTAGTTATCTTCTCATTACTTCAAGAACTGAACATTTTTTTTTTTAAATATGCCCTGTAGTATGTATGTAGGGTTTTCAGCTGTCTCAAGTATTAATTTAGTGTCATTTGAGATATCCTGGATTATGAATCTTGTTATCTACCTGCCAGTGTAGAGGAATGTGGTGAGTTAACCTTGGCTGACCACCAGGTGCCCAGTAAGTCATTCTATCAGTCCCTCTCCTCAACAGGACAGGGCAAAAAAAATACCAGAAAAAGCTCATGAATCAAGATAAGGACAGGGAGATTACTTACCAACTACTGTCATGGGCAAAATAGACCTGACTTGGGGAGGACTAATTTATTGCCAATTAATAACAGAGTAGGATAATGAGAAAATAAGAAGAAATCTAAAAAACCCAGCTTCTTCCCACCCCTCCCTTCATCTTGTGTTCAGCTTCACTCTGGACTCTTAGCTACCCTCTCCGAGCAGTGCAGGGGGATGTGAAACTGGGGTTTCTGTCAGTTAATGATGGATTGTCTCTGCCACTCCTTCCTTCCTCCTTGCACTCTTCCCCTCTTCATTGTTGGGTCCCATCTACACGATACAGTCCTTCACAAACTGCTCCACCATGGGTGCCCCAGGGGCACCAGGTCTTACCGGAAAATCTAATCCTGCCTGGGCTCTTATCCACTAGCTGCGGTTTCTGCCATGGGCAGACTACAGCTTCCTTCAGGATACCACCTACTCCAGCATGGGGTACTCCATGGGCTGCAGGATGGATATCTGCTCCACCATTAACTGCCATGGGCTGCAGGGGAACAACCTATATTGCCATGGTCTTCACCAGGGGCTGCAGGGGAAGCTGTGTTCTGGGGCCTGGAACACCTCCTCCCTCTTCTTCACTGACCTTGGTGTCTGCATACTTGTTTCTCTCACATATTCTCTCTCCTCTCTCTCTCCTGGCTGCTGTTGTACAGTGTTTGTTACCCCTTCTTAAATGTGTTATCACAGAGGCACTACCAATTACTTTGATAGGCTCAGGTTTGGCCAGCAGTGAGTGCCTCTTTGAGCCAGCTGGAATTGACTCTATTGGACACGAGGACAGTTTCTGGCATCTTCTCACAGAAGCCACCCCTGTAGCCCTCCCAAAGCCTTGCCACGTAAACCGAACACAAGGAGTAAAAGTTTCCATAGAGCCTGCGTGTGCCAAGGAGATGTCTCAGATACACTAGGTAATTTTAATTAGCACTTGACACTTATGGTAGGGCAATCAAACAAGGTCTGTAGGCAATATGGTTAGTGAAAACTGTTCAATTGACCAAGAGTATTATATGGTGAGATAAATAACTCAGGAAGCTCAATTGCCTGTATTGATTAGATGCTAACTTTGGAAGCTAGGGCTATTTCAGATGCTCCGGGGAGATACAAGATGCCACATCAAGTTGGCAGTTATGATAGAGGATCCACAAAACCAAAGCCTTTGATAACCAGGAGTGGAGCCACAAAACCAAAGCCTTTGATAACCAGGAGTGAAGGCTAGCCTTGGAACAGCTGAGTACTGTAGGTACCTTAAAATCAGAAGAAATTAATCCTACCCTTTATTTTATTTATTTCCTTTTTTTCTCCCCCTCCTCCCCAAATACTTAAATCCAATAATAAAAAGCTCATTAGAATTAAAAGAAGTTATACATCTCTTTCATTTTAGAAAAGTACTCTAACCACCAAGTTATAAAATCAGGCTTACATATGCTCGCAAGCCAAGTTAATATTTAATAACTTTATGCATAGTGGAGCAGCTTTGTCAGAAGGAATTGAGAGGATACTTCTCTCCTGAGTAACCTGCAGACTAGTAATTAGTGAATCTCAATGGAAATGCAGGCTCTGGTCCTTGAATTCAGGATCAAAGTCAGCCTGTGTCTGTTATGCCCTTTGTGACAGCTATCATCATGTACCTATTGGATGAAAAGGTGAAAAAAAAGTACCATCATGTCTTTTTCAGAATAATACAGAACAGGTTCAATATTTGATTCATACTAGGCAGTTGAAATTGTCCTAGGCATTACTAGCCCAAAGGAGTGTACTTGCCTCCTCTCAGTGAGTTTGCTGCTTATACAACACTGATACTATATATACAAAATAACAAGGCTTGTGTGCATGGACTGCTCTTGAGCAGCTTACTTTTTGTGTTAGGAACCAGCAAGTTTTTATCAGTAATCAATGACTCATCTTTCAGAAACTTTTGCCCACTACAGTATTTTTACTGCAAACAATATACGGGGGGAAAAGTGCTTTAAAATGCAATTTCCTTTGTGAATTTCCAGACTTATTATCAGAAATTTATTCAGCATGTTACTTTGGCGGAAGACACTGGCAAAATGCAAACTGATCTGAGTAACAACACATTAAACTTTTAAAATTATTTTTCAAACATGAAATATAAACTTGTAACCTGATGTTCCTAATTCTTCAGTGTCTAAGACACTGTGGCTACAGAAAATGAGTGTAAAGTGGAAGAAAGAATATACTATGTTCATCTTGCATATTCCGGGATGAAATATTTGGTCTAAAGTCAAATAGAAAGGGCAGGGAAGTGATGGTCAGATGTTAGCCCACCATCCCACCTCCTGATCAATCTCCTTCACCACTCTATTCACAGTCTAACCCTATGAAAAGGCCTTCCTTTGCAACTAGAAAACTGGAGAGGGACTTTTGACAAAGGCATGTGTGATAGGACAAGGGGTAATGGCTTTAAACTGAAAGAGGATAGGTTTAGATCAGACATAAGAAAGAAATTCTTTACTGTGAGGGTGGTGAGGCACTGGCCCAAGTTGCCCAGAGAAGTGGTGGATGTCCCATCCCTGGAAACGTTCAAGGCCAAGTTGGATGGAGCTTTGAGTGACCTGGTCTAGTGTAAGGTGTCCTTGCGCACAGCAGCATGGTTGGAACTAGATGATCTTTAAGAGTCCTTTCCAACCCAAACCATTCTATGATTCTACAATCTCTTAGTGTGCACACTTACTTTGCTCAGGAATAAAAAACTACACGAGACAACAGAGGATTATGTTCCCTCTATCTGACTCTGTAATAACTCCCAATAATTTGTATTATATCCTGTAATAATGGATGAGAAGGATAGAGGAACATTAGTCAAGATTGTCAACATGCAAGGAATAACTAAGACAAGGTATTATATTCATATTTCATTAAGATAAAATAGTTCCTTTAGACTAAAACTTGTGAAGATTGATCACTTGGAGGCAAACTGTTTTATGAAAGAGATTTTCAAAGATATAAACAATTTTATGCTACCATTTCCCATTTACTTTCAATGAGAGCTGGGTGCCTGGGTGGTCTTTGTGTCCCATAAAAGATTTAAGTGGTGGTTGCATTTTTGCTCTATACTACTTTCCAGTCTATTAAATAAAGTTTAATAGTCATTCTTATAATCAATCTGAGTAACTTTGGACAATTATTTACTTATGTAGTGCCATATATTTTTAAGATTGCTATAGGAGTATTCCATGTAAAAAACAGACTTATCTAATTCTGATAAAGAATATTTTAGTGACAAGAAATGTATGAAATCTCTATTTTAATCTAATTTGGTTTAATGTAATCTGGTAGTTCTGAGAAAGATTACTTTATGGCCATTTACTGACTTCATTTCCTATGCATGAGGCAAGGGGAGTGATGAGCAAGCAATAAAGTCAAGGTACAGAATGTTCCTCAGATACTCAATGCAAAGAACACAAAGACCATGAAAACTCATGATACAAGTGATACATAGGAATTAAAAGGATGAAAGTACAAGTAAAAAATATCACCTGTTTGCATAACTACATTAAAAAATATTACTAAGTAGCATAATGCATACATTTTTAATCCTCAAGTCCTGTAAGAAAATACGTAGGAAACTGCTTTTGTTCAGCGCAACATTAATTTCCAAATATTATATTATGGCCATATATGAGAGTCAGACTGTGAAAAAAAAAAAAAAAGAGTCAACAGTCACTGGTGGCATATGCTTTAAGGCAACAGGTCAAAAGGGATGCAGATGAATAAAATAACATGTTGCAAATTAATCAGCTGAGATTAGATCCACAATATTAACATATTTATTTAATAAGAGTATTATAGTCTTGATAGAAAAATATATTATTTCCTTTTTTCCCTTCTTAACTAAGAACAAGAGAAGACTTTGTGAATTCCACTCTGATTTTTCCCAATCAGTATTTTTCTTTTCTGAGCTGCTGCCTCACTCTTTAACACTACCCACCAGGCGGTTTGCTTCATGATAAAAAAAAAAAAAAACTCAAATTTGTTGAATGCCTTGTAAGACTCTGACAGGCTGTAAAAGATGATGTGCCACAAAGGAGACCTGTGAAACACACAGATCTCCCAAAAGTATAAGTACAAGATAAGAACAAAGGCACCAATTGTATAATTGTAAATCACAAATGGTCAGTTACTGAACAACGAAGGAACACAGTCTTCTGACCTGGGTAAAACTGGTTTTAGTAATAACAAAAAAAACACAGAACAATTCTTTAACATATATGAAATACAGTAAGTTTGGGGAATTTCAAAACTGTGTAGAAAGAGCAAGTAAGCAAGCCATGTTAACAAATATAGAAATAACCTCAAGCAGACCTTGTATGAGGAGGAAGAAACTATCAATATTAACAACACACTACTCTCAGAAATGAACTTGGGATGCTGAAGACACTGCAACCTCCTCCATTTTCTAAATAGTAAGAACACATATGGGTAGTGTAGAGGTCAGAATAACACCAAAGGTGTAAATCTTAGAAAGTCCCTGGATGGCATTATTGGAAATTAGATGTAATAACTGGATAATTTGAAGTAGAAGCATTAGCATCTTTGTAACTGAACCAATAATTACTTTACTATACTGCTAAGGTTTATACTACTAAGGTTTATACTGCTTTGGGACTAATGCAAAAATCTTGGATTTGACTATAAGGTGTATTTCTTCATCTCACCTAAATTTCGTGTGATCACGTACCTTGCACTTGAATATTTGTGGTTAAAATTTGTGAGGCAACATCTAGGATTTCATAGAACTTTATGACCTTAAACACTTGGATAGTAGAAATGAGATGAAAGTAGTACAAAATGCAAGGTCCCTGGAACCACTGTTGTAAGCCAGAAAAAAAGTCAGCTGGAGACAAATGAAAAGCAGAGAAAGGCAGTCACCTTCACGGATCATAGTATGATGAGGAACCCTATACATGATGCAATCATTAAAAATGAAACCCTAAGAAAAATAACAGAGATACTTCCAGTAACAAAAGAGAGTACTCAAGGCATTTTACAATTTACCGGTGAGAGTATGTCAGAATAAGTTACACTCTCTTGTCATCTGTATACAATGAAAAGAAATAAAAACTGGAAGTGAAGAGGACTACTAAGCTAGTTTATTTTATGAGAGGAGATAATAATCCTTTGACCTAGTTGAACAGAACAAAGACTGAGATGAGTATGATTATTGTTTCTAAACACTCATGGGGTGAAACACATGGGAGGAAAAACTGTTTGTTCTTAAGAACAGTGGTGGCACAAGGAGAAACTAGTGTAGAATGCATAAATTCAGATGTGAAATTAGGAGCTTTAGAGATGTAAGGTTCTGGAAAAGTCTTTCAGTAAGGCAAGGAGGGAAATATTTTTTTTTTTCAATATGAAGTATGCAAAGCAATGCTTGTTGTTGCAGGGAACTGACATGATTACCAAAAATTTCCTCCTCACTTATGTTTTTTTAATAACACTACAAACTTTTGCTTTTTGTCTTACGAATACATTCAAAAATTTTCTTAAATATTTCTGCAACAAAGCAACTTTTAGATGCAAAAGAATCTGTAATACTTAGTTTGCAGATAATAGGATAGGTATTATGCAGACATTCAAACATTTCATACACATATACAAAGCAATATGATATTTCTACGTGATTTGACATTTGTTTTTTAAAAAAGCCCTAACAGTTGAATAAAACCTCTTCTCTATTTCCCATCTTATCACCTATCTATTAATATGTTACTAGCATTGACTTGGCTTGTCAAAGAATCTTAAAACATTTACAGCAAAGCAGTCCATACGGTTTGCATTCTACTGGTATGCAAATGACATTCCAAAATCTCAGTTAAGCCTGTGTTCAAATTTATATTAAGCCCGTGGAAAAAAAGACCCTAATTGAGAAATAAATATCTTTTGAGAAGCTTAAATGTGTAATATCTTTACATACATGCATTATTTTTTTTCTCCTGACTCTGAAGAATAAGAGCATGCTACTATCACCGCGTTATGTAGCTACTTAAAATAATATTTAAGATATTAATCTATCCTAAATAATGAATGACACTTTTATAGACAGCTTCAAAGTATAGTGGTATTAGAGAAGTCAATAGGGAGGACACATCTCTTAAATCCTGTCAGAATTGCTATTGGGAATATAGGAATGACAGAAATACAGAGCCAGCAAGATCCTTTTTATTCACTTCATAATTATTTTAATCCTATTAAATACCGGGTTCTACTTTGCTATTGATAACAGTGCAAGATTGCTGTTCATTATAACAGGAGTTCTTCCTAACATCTAAAATTACATAGAATACATTATGCCAAGGCCTATGAAACTTAAGTTACAACTGTGTTACAAAGATTAAATTTATGTTTGTCCTAACATGATAACTGTGTGCATCAGCAGCTGTGTGTAAACCAAGTGCTTTCAACGCAATTCCTAAGGTGGCCCAAGGAGTTATGCAGCTATTCTCTGCATTGATAAGGCAATGGATAGATTTGAGACAATGGACCAACTTTAGACAAAATTATTGATTACCACTATTCCTACTGTCTTTACAACAAAGCATTTGGCTAATGTTCTAAAAGCTCTGCAGGTGGGAATTTGAGACAGCCTTGGAAACTCTGCAGGCAGCTCCTACTGTGCTCAGGCCAAGTGATGACAGCAATTCAAACTAACATTCTCAGTAGAGAATCTAGTCATCCTAAGAACTCTTGATGTAGGTAGTAGAAATTTTTTCTGCAGATGCAGGAGTGTTCATGTAGGACTGCTTTTTGTATGTAGATAAGATAGGAAGTGTTTTGTACACAGTTTAAGATACTAGAAATTGGTTATACATACCATGAAGTGCCATGTAGGACCATGATCCAGTCGGATTGTAAGGATTTGGCAAAAGGTCAGGGTTTATCACTTGAATTATGCGACGGAGTCTCTGGTAAACACCCAGACAGCTTCTAGTTTGATTGCCAGTGTGAGTATTACCCTATGTAAGCCATCCCAATTTTTTTTTTCTTTTTTAGCAAGCACTTTTACCAGTCTCTGTGCAACAATACAGACACTATAGAATGTATTGCTTCATTATTTATGTGTACATTAATAGACATTGATCTCCTTGTATATAAAGAAGATATGTAGAGGTTTTTTTTGGTGAGATATAAAAAGACTTTGGATAAATAGTGAAATAAAAGGCAAATCTGGATAGTATAGGAGAAGTGGATTCAGAAAAAAAAATAAAAAAACCAAAAAACATAATAAAGGGAATACGTATAAATGGATTATTTAGAAACATGACTAGATATCCACAGTTTATGGATGATGCTTCAATTCCTCCACATACCTACGTAGCTGGTTGATTACCTACACTTTTCTGTAGTCTTGTTAACCTCATGTAAAACAAGCGGTTCACTGTCTAGAAGAATGCAGCTGCATGGGCAAATCCACAGAGAGCCCAGTGAAACATGTTTCTTTATCCAGTGTGGTTATCCTGCATTTAAACCTTTTAATATTTAAATATATATTAATGTCAACCATATATTCTCTCTAGAGCATAAATCTTCCTCAAAATGTTATAACAATTCTTGTACTACACTTCTTTATTTTTAACCAGTCAGTTCTGAAATTAGCATTTACACCTCCATAACAATGCAAGTAAATACCAGCATCCAGAAACATTTTGTGACTCCCATTGTTAGGTTTTTCCCTAGCCCTTCTTGCTCATTCAGAAATTTATCCACCTTGATAGGGAAGAAGAGTTAGTACACTGGAACAAATCCACCAGTCTGGACTTTCATGGAAGAAGGATTTCAAGGGGTGCTGTGGCATATTTTTCCTCAAGAGTTCAGAGTATTGTTTTAATATTTAAAGATGAAGAGGAGTTTAGTTCCTTACTTTAAGTTTCCTGTATTGGGGTGGTTTCAACTTCAACCCTAAGTGGTACCTCTAAGACTTGCTCCATGTACACTGTTCCAGTAGTAAAAAGATATCAGCACCTCAGCTGCTCCTTTATTTCATAGTTTTCTATAGTATATCAGGAATCAGAATAATAGAATGGTTAGAGTTGGAAGGGACCTTCAAAGGTCATCTAGTCCAACCCCCCTGCAAGGAGCAGGGACATCCCCAACCAGATCAGGTTGCTCAGAGCCCCATCCAACCTGGCCTTGAATGTTTCCAGGAATGGGGCATCAACTACCTCTCTGAGCAATCTGTTCCAGTGTTCCACCACCCTCAATGTAAAAATTTTTTTTTCATAATATCTAATCTGAATCTACCTCCCTCTATTTTAAAACCATTACTCCTTATCCTATTGCAACAGAGTTTTCCCCTGTCTTTCCTGTAGGCCACCTTTAGGTAGGGGAAGGCTGCTATAAGGCCTTCTCTTCTCCAGACTGAACAGCCCCAGCTCTCTCAGCCTGTCCACATAAGAGAGGTGCTCCAGCCCTCTGATCATCTTCATGGCCCTTCTCTGGACTCACTCCAGCAAGTCTATGTCATTCTTTTGTTGCAGGCTCCAAAGCTGGACATAGTACTCCAGATGGTGTCTCACAAGGGGAGAATCACCTCCCTTGACCCGGTGGCCATGCTCCTCTTGATGCAGCCCAGTATGCAGTTGGCTTTCTGGGATGCAAGCGCGCATTTCCGGCTGATGTTGAGCTTCTCATCCACCAGCACACCCAAGTCCTTCTCCTCAGGGCTGCTGTCAACCCATTCTTCATCCAGCCTGTATTTGTGCTTGGGATTGCCTTGACCCATGTGCAGGACCTTGCACTTGGCCTGCTTGAACTTCATGAAGTTTGCACGGGCCTACCAGAAGTATCTAAAAGATGATGGATGGACAATTAATGGTATACATGATGTTCCTGATCAAAATGTATCTGGATAACTATTCATTGTGGAACAGAACAAGGCAGCCACCGTGTCCCTGATCAGTGTCAAAATTATTTCAGGCCTTTTTCCTGGATTATCTAGTGTTGCTATCCTCCCCCTCCACACCAATATTTTAATCGTAGCATCAAAGAATATTCTGGGTGGGAAGGGACCTTTAAAGATCATATGGTCCAACCCACCCCCCACACCACCCCCCGCAAGGAGCAGGGACACCTTCAACTACATCAGGTTGCTCAGAGCTCCATGCAATCTGACCTTGAATGTTTCCAGGAATGAGGCAACCACCACCTCTCTGGGCAACATGTTCCAGTGTTTTACCAGCCTCACTGTAAAAAAATTTCTTCCTTATATCTAGTTTAAATCTACCCTCTTTTAGTTTAAAACCATTACCCCTTCTCCTATCACAACAAGTCCTGCTGAAAAGTCTCTTCTCATCTTTCTTAGAAGCCCCCTTTAACTACTGAAAGGCTGCAATAAGGTCTCCCTGGAGCCTCCTCTTCTCCAGGCTGAACAGCCCCAACTCTCTCAGCCTGCCCTCACAGAAGAGGTGTTACACCCCTCTGATCATTTTTGTGGCCCTCTTCTGGACCCCCTCCAACAGGTCCAAGGCTGCTGGAGGTTAAACTGTCTTTATTTGGAAACTTATTTAGCATGACCAAATATGAGCTGCTTTCCAGCTATATCTGAAAAATAATGAAAGATAGAAACTCTTCATTAACTCCTCAGTTTATATTGTCTGTAAGGATTTCTAATGGGTTTCTTTTCAGGTGCTGATGTTTCATATTAGATGAAAGTTTATGGTGGTAAAAGTAAATCACATAAATATTATTCAGTACATTTTGTGGAATACCAGTATTTACTTTTACATTTTTTTGTAATTTTTCAGACTTGAGCCAACTCAAGGATCATAAGTGGTTGAAAAGAGTTTACATTTAAAAAAAAAAAAAAAAAACTTGGATCCAAAATAAGCCCATCCTCAAATCACGGTTACATTTAAATCTCTATACCACAGTGTCAGCCTTTCATATATAGTAGCTTTTCATCTTTCCATATCCTTTGATATTTTCAAGGTCAGAGGGTAAGAGAAAAAGCACAGTTCTGTATGCAATTCTGAGAACTGAACACCACATACTGCTTTTGGATAACAGATTATTTCCTTTGCAGGACATAACTGCTAAACTCTTCCCTTCCACTCCCACCCCCTCTCCCGGCCCTCTGGGATTCCAGTAGAAAGGGATTTGGCATTAAATGCAAATATGAAAAAGGATGGTGTGAAGCTGCTTACCAAGCTGTTAGAGGCAGAGAAAAAAACAAAGGTCTGTACCAGATAAAAACTTTATCTGCAGTGATAAAAAGGAAGAAAAAGACAGATGTTAAGATGATAATTTTAGGGATCTGGAAATCTGGCAGTGAGTTCAGAAATGGTAGATTAAATTAAGTACATGAGAATAACTACATCTTTCAAAACAGAGCAGGACAGAAACTCCAGTAGAGAAAGCATCATTAGAATTCAGATACATTCACTCTGCAGGCAACTTTCCCTTTCTGCTGAGGTCTATCTTGCTTTAAATTATCCATTGTATCCATTCCTCACTTCTGTTAAAAGTCACCTGCAGCTCTGTGGAATTTGCAGTCTTGTGGAGATAATAGCAAGGAAAAAAATGAGCTGTTTGGAAATGATGAAGGAAAAGAGAATAAGCTCACCAAGTATAGGGTAGAATTGTTCAGTTATACAATATGTTAGTTAAAAATGAGTTCAGGAGAGGAGAGAAATGCAGATGGTGGCCTACTGCTTCAGCACAGTAGAGTTTTGTCAGCTGAACAGTTTTTGAGTTGTTCTACTTTGGACTTACAACAATAACTACCAGTGAAGCACAGCTGGTGTTCAGGAAGCAGAAGTGTAGTAGTCTACTTATGTGAAAGAAGTTATTGTATAGGGAAAATTATAAAAAAGAAACATATTTTTTTTTTTAAAGGTAAAAGTCATCAATAGAGGGGAAAAAAGTAGTCACAAATATATCTTTTTTTTCCTAGATCATAGTGAGGTACATATTTGGAATATGATAGTACAGAAAAAGAAACAACTCCATTATGTCAGGTTAATTTGAATTAGAGTTTCAGTTTAAGTTTTCTGTCTTTGGAGAAAACACTGAGCCAGCATCTGATGTGAATTACTTTGATGTATGTTCTGACTGAACAAGTTTTGAATGTATTAGAAATCTAATAGCTATCATTAGTTATTATATTTTTTGAAATCCATAATTTAGATGTTTGGGTTTTTTTTTCCTCTTAAATAGTAGAACTACGTAATTAAAATTTGGATTACATAAAACACCTCTGAACAGTACTGCAAATTTGGCCACTTCTTTTTGACTGTAGAAAGTGGGCAGAAATGTCAGTTCACAGCTTGGGTGGGTTTTTTTAGAATAAACTAACCTAAAGCTTTTTACAACATATTTTTATTTCTGTCATGAAGCAGTGCTTATGCATGCAGAAATTACTGTGTTGCCAACTGTTAATTTTCAGAAGTCACAGGGAAACCCCTAGAGTCACAAGATCAGTTACAATATTGAGAACTTCAATTATGAATACATATATATATGTACACATAGATATTTTTGTATGTGTGTGTTTGTTTCCTTTCTTAGTTAGAGAGCATTTTATTGTTATTATACTGAGTATTAATATGTTTGTTTTAGAAATGTGCTTTATTAACATGAGTCTGGAATTTAGAGCATGTACCTCTAGATTTGTTATTTAGTTCATAGTTCTGGTATAAACCATATTTATATTTTGTTTGGATAAAGTAGTATATTTATAACAGTATATTTTTAGTTTATTTCTGAGCAGAATTGGTAAATTTATATCTTGTATTATAAATAATTATGTTAAATAAAATTGACATAAATATAAGAAATATCCCAGGCTCAGAGCAGAAACTGAAAAAAAAAACATTTCTAATTTAGCCCTGAGGAATACATTACTGTTACCCCTGTGTCATGGTTTAGCCCTGTTCAGCAACTAAAATACACTGCAGCTGCTCACACACTCCCCCTCTCCCACAATGGGATGGGGATGAGAACTGAGAGAAAAAAAAAAAAAAAAAGGGAAAACTCATGGGTTGGAATAAAAACAATTTAACAGTACAGCAAAGAAAGAAAGAATAGAGAGATAAAATACACCAATAACAGAACATACTAAGAACATGCTTCCCAGTACAGTAGCTCACAGTGAATCCTGACACCCAACTCACTCTTGTAGCTGTTATCCTCACTTTATACAGAGCATGACATCCCAAGGTAATAAAGATCGCTTCAGCTAATTTGGGTAAGCTATCCCAGCTGTGTCCCCTCCCAGCTTCCTATGGAAATGAACTATATCTTAGCCAGAACCAGGACACACTAACTTTTATTTTATTTGAAATTCCAGAAGAATGATGGTATATCCAAGTTAAACCTACATCTTTCCACCAAAGGACTGAGGGCTTTAAGGATTCCTAACATGTAATTGTAAGTATATTAACATGCTTATTACTCCCACTACTGTTACTTGAAGGATTCAGAAAATAACTTTATACTTATTTCAGTGGTTTTGTTTAATTTTCAGAGCATCCTGAAAAATAAGAAAAACAAAAACAACTTGCCAAGCATCACTCACTAGCACACTTTGACATGTTTTGAATTCAACTAAAGTTATTTTTAACCTTCAACTGTGTAAAATTAAATTCAAGCAAAAGCAGAGGTCAATTCAGAATTTCCAAACACAATGGAAAAAAAAATCATGAAAAGGAAGGCTCGTCTTGGTGACTTGACTTCTTCTAACCAAAGGGGCTCTACAGATTCTATTGCAACAACTGTGGAGACAAAACATTTGCCTGTCCCTCCACTTCTTTATTTCCTATAAGAATAGGAGAGTAAAATTTATTTCTGGGAAATAGATTACTATTAACAATGTTAAGAATGATTGATCCAGAAAACACAAACATACAGGTGGAAGGATCTTCATTACTTGAATCACAGCTATCTACAGAATTATGTAAGTTCTCATATTTGATTGCTGACAAACTATGGTTTGTGAAGTTAGAATATTAGGGTACTCCTAAATAATGAAGAAAAGGAGAAGAAAAATAGACTATGATCTGGTATTAAAAGGCCTTTATCTGGCAATACCAGCATAAGGAGTTTTCATCTGTTCAGGTTCCAGGCAATCACTCCAGCTCCTTCTTTCAACAAAAAGTTCACTATTTCTCTTTACGGGAGTAATTGCTTGAGCACTGTCCCAACTTCAGTTGTATCAACACAATGGCAAGAAAGTGCTCCATTTTACAGAAGGTGTCTGGGTTGCTGGGGACAATGTGGAGTATGGCAAATCTGAATCCTTTGTGATCTCAATTGGTTTGCTTCCTTGCCCTTCTTGGCCATTTAGGGATGCCATATTATTTTCACTTTAGAAAATATATATTCTTAGTAACTGTTAGCATACTCCCACAACTAGACCCATTGAAGTAAATGATATTGAATATAGAAGTTAAAATAAGGACTTTCATTCTTGGGATTATAGAATACATGAAAAAGTAAAACAACTTTTAGTTATTTATATCTGAGATTCAGCACAATATTGCTAAAGCCTTTGTATCACTATCAGAATGATTATAAGAAACTTATAATCATTAGATAAGAAATAATAGTAATATAAGATGCAAAATAATCTACATGTTGCATGTTCTATGATCAGTTCAGACAAAACAACTCCCTTGCCATTTGCAAAGAAGAACTTCTGTCTTATGTGAGCTATCTTGAAAGTAAAGCTAGATGGTGCTAGAGCATGTTACTATATTGCTGCAAATTTACTGCTACTTGAACTGCTTGGATTATACCCTCTTGGTCAGGCCAATAACAAATGGAGGTGCTAAAGTGTGGTTTGAGTTTGATTACTGGCCATGTGGAAAGAAGTAGTGCTGTTTCAAGAAATACAGCAGGATGGAACAATTTTCTATTAGCAAGAGGAGTTTTGTTAAATTCAAAAGATTTCATAGAAGCATCATGCTAATTTTTCCTATATTTTTTTTTCAAAATGGAAAACTTTTTTTTTCTTTTACTAGTCAAATTTCAATGTTAGAATTCATTTTGACCAGACTAAAATCTTCCATTTGAATTAAGTTCAGTTAAATACTTACAGAATTATAAATACAATTTAAATAATATTCTCAAGTGTATATATATATATACATGTCTACAGGAAACATCTAAAGACAGCACTTGACATTTTAAATTCAATGTTATGATAAACTTCCATTCTAATTTTTTTTTTTTATTTTGTAGAATGAAAAACTCACAAAATATTGGAATTTTTAGTGCAACAAATGTTCTATTTTTATAACTTGCTCTGAATATTACAGATTTTCACTTCAGAGGATTGTTTACTGCAGGGTTCAGTTCACATGCAGTACTTATTAGGAAGGAGGTGTGAACACTGTGCAGAAGCATAGAAGATTGACTGTCACAAGACATAAAATACATACCACATAATATTAATGGGGACAGAGGAATTTAATGTTCCTTTTAGCTTCCACTGTTGGCCCTTCCCCCTCACCTGTCGGTAACTACATCCCTCATTCATGGCATATATATATGCAGAATAAGAACAGCTTTCTTTAGAAAGTTTTAACTGATTGACTTCCTTGTAAGCAAAGAGTCAGAAAACCTATCTAAGCATAATGTAACTGAAGTACTGTGTTTACAGATGCACCAGTATCCAAAGTATATTGAAAAAATCCAATGTTAGAGAGCCTTTTGGTAGCCTTGACCCATAGCATACAGTAAGAGACAAGAAATTAAAACACAATTCCTGACTAGCACTTCTGTGACTCAGACCATTACAACATTGTATATCATAATGTATTTCTTACATGTATATATAATCCTATATTTCTTTCCTACATTCTGATTAATTAAACTTATGCAAACCAACTGGAAAAAAAAAAAATCGGGTCTCATCAGTATCATCAAGGGCACAGAAAACATCTGTCCCTTTGCAATACTGTGGCAAATATCTGCAGAAACAAAACATCATGTTTTTCTTTGTAACGATATGGAGTTCTGGTCTTCAAGAGCAGAACAGGATGACACAGACTGCAGCTTACAGCAGACTCTCATTACAATGTAGCATCTCAATAGAAATAATTTAATTATTCAATACAAGCTGTCCCTGCCTTACTAAAAGGTTTATGCTCAATGTCATTAGTTGATAGATTTTAAGAACGAAGATAAATTTTCATAGCAGTTCCAAAAACCTTAGTAGAATATGTACACCTAGGAAGTACAGACAGTCTAAAAAAACTACCAGAATTATAGATGCACATTTTATTTTTCCTTAGGGAAAAATAAACACTAAACTAAACCCCCCTCCACCCCAACCCCCAAAAAAACCCCACTCAGAAATCTAATACAAAACATTTATGTCTGTGGCATTAGTTTTAATCATAGTACATCTTAAATTCCTTAATAGCATCTTTATCTCACTACTGAGCAGTCTTGATTTTTAGACAACCTAGCTTAATGTATACTCAGGAAAAGAATGAAACTATAAAAGATCTTTCTGTTACACAAAAGTAGAAAAGCCACAAGGAAATCTAAAGACTTGCTACACATATGAAACTAGGAGCTGGCATTTTTGCATTTTATTAGGTTCCCTGACTAGGGTATCTAGTGTAAGCACAGAAACAGGAAGGAGTAACAGAATTTTGTCAATGAATGTAAATTACTCCATGAAATTCAGTAGAGCAGAAAAACAGGAATGGTATAAAATTATGATGTATTGTCAAGAAACTGTATCATGAGAATAGTTATATGAGAGGTCCACTTCATTCACTATCTTCACGTCAGATGTTGCCTGTGGAAAAAAAAAAGTAAGAAACTAGTTATATATGTTCTTGTTCAGCAGCTCAAAGTCATCCCAAGACAAAGATAATTTGTTTGTTCTTAATGGCAATTAATGCTTTGCCCTCCAATATCATGTGTTTTGTACTTGCTTCTTTGAATCCACACAAATTTTGGTGTCCAAAATATTCTTATCAATGAGTTCTATAGCTTAACTTTGCTTTGTATACATATATATGTTGTTTTATCCAAAATACTGTCCTGTTTTCTTTGAACCTAAGGTTTTTTTATCTCTGTCTTATTTTTTTTTCTCCTTATGAGAAACTGAATATTCATTCTCCACTCTTTTTCATGCCACTAGTAACTTCATGGACTTTAAAGTAAATCTCTCATCTCTTTTCTGATTGAAAAGTGATCTTCTTAATTATTACTAGATTATTCAACTAGAGTGGAATCTGTTTTATTTCATTCAACAGCAACTTTGTCACTCGTGTCTCTAACTCCTTTAGTTCTGCTGTGTTGAAATGGAGACCCTAAAGCTAATTGTCGTTTCCCCTACTTAAGTGCATCACACTTTTATATTGGTTCACTAGTGTTTCTTCCTTTATTTCTTTGCTGATAAATTACACTGTATAATGATATCCTTCTGCAATTCATTGCAGATGCTGCCATCCTTAACTCTCTGAATACTTTTATCAGCAGTTTGTCACCAACTTTTCTAAGTCATTCTTGTATTCCTTCCATATCCACCATCAAAACTGTCCAGCAATTCCTATTTCAATGAGAAATTTACCTCAGATAAGTCAGTGTATTGTTCCACAAAGGCAATAGACAACTAAGTATGAGATAAAACATCTGAAGAAATCACTTAATATAAAGATGGCCACTAAACACTTGTAAGAAGCTGGTACCTCACTTGTCAGTATAAGAAGTCTAGAAGTGAATATGCATGTGATCAACATTTGCCAAAGGCAATTGCCCAGAAATGTAATAATTTTGGCAATAAATGCAAATAAATGTAAAGTATGAAAGAATTTGTGATAGTTGCATGACTGAACACTGCTTTCCTATCAACAGTGAACTGAGGATACTGAATCCACAAGAAAGACAGCCAGCTTCTGATTGGTTTTGGAATTATTTTATCTTCTTCTTACCCAAGGAAACCGTAACGAAAAGAGTACAAATTCTGCATTCCTATACAACCAAACAATTGTAAAAAAAAAAATTCCTTGAGGTGCTCAGAAAAAAAAATTGTGGGATATTTTGATTTTGGCCTATTAGTGGATGAAAGGCAGGTTTGTTTGTTTGTTTGTTGTTTTTTTTTTATGTTGACACTCTTAATTTAAAGTTGTATGCTAAATTTACAGATCTGTATTACAGACAGAAAGTGCACCTCAAATAAATGTTACATTCAGATTGATCAGCTAGGTATTTCACTTTCAGGAGTGCAGCTTCCTACAGCCTTGCAGACACTTCCTTCACCACTTCTACCAACATTGTAAATTATTGTAGAAACAGATTGACAGGTCTTCTGCTTGGGTTAGAGAAGGTAACTGTATTTTTTTTCTTTCTTTTTTCACCTTGCACACATAGTAATTGGAGAGGAAGACATATTTTTAAGTGCTTAAAATTCAAAATGAATCAGGCTAGGTATTAATATAGGCCTTCTCTCAACTCAGTCTGTTTTCATCCAAGGCAAGTTTCATGTTGCTCTGAAATCTGTCACTTAATCAGGTTCTCAGATTAAGCTGCAGAAAATTGTCTATGATGTTTAAAAGAGATTATAAACATTCCAGACATTTTTTTTAATGAAAAGAAAAGGATTTTTTTTTAAAATCATTTACTATACATCAATTTCTGTGAACAGAGTTATGCCAATTTGAACCTGTTGAACAGACAACCTACATGAGCTTTAGAAATTTTAAAATTAAAGTACTGCTGGACCTTTGAAGAGAATTATCATTTCAATAAGATACAGATTGATCCAGTTCTCTGAAAAAAAAAAACAACTACATCTTCAGTAGGTAGTGAAATTAAATGCTTCCCATTGCTAGACTTCCCCCAGGAAAAAGATTATTCTTTCCCCAGGGGAAGAATCCAATTTTACAACGATTAGAATTTCTATCAAAGATATAGGCTTCTACAGTATAACTTTCTGTCCAGTAGATTAACAGAGAGCTTTTATGGGCAGAAGAAATCACTTATGATTGCCTAATCTGGCTTTATCAATGCAAAGGCCATGGAACTCTTTACAGCACTTTCATGTTTTACTTCAGCTAAGTCTGATTAAATACAAATCTGTATTTCAGAAGGAAAAATGTCCTTTCTGTAAAGACATTAAGTGCTGGAGAATTTACTACATTTTTAAAGTAATCCCTTCCATTGGCTGTTTATTTTTACTAGTTATTCTTACTCATTTAGTTTTTATCTTTGTTCTTATATTTTATCTCTTTTTTTTTTTTTAAGACCCCTGCAATGTCCAGCACAAATTATTATGCAGACTCTTTCCCCATCTAGCCTACTGGTGGGGAATTTTCCTTTCGCATAATATATTTCTTTCTTTTACTTGATCTCTTGCCAAGATCTGATATCCAAGAACATTCCATTGCTTAGAAAAATAATGATCCAGAAGAATCAGATACAGTGATAATTTTGGTATGCAATGGGAACTAGCAGATTGATTTGGTTGTCTAAACGTAGGCATCTAGTGCCATTTGAGATGCCTTAAAGTATCTAATCTGACCTCCAGCTGTCACTCCAGAAGAGCTCAATTCATATCTTATGTCATATCTGCCCGTTCCACACAGATACACTAGGACATCTAAAAAATGGCACTAAGCATCTAACTGTGAGCAACTAAATCCAGGCACAGATAACTGTTCAGCTCATCCTAAAATAGACATCAACATTTGGTCAACTAAATAGCTTTCCAAACACCACCAGGAGCTATTCAGTTATATGAACATAGATGTCTAAGCCTATTTGAGATGCTTTAGTGCATCTCAGATGTTTGCCGGGACTGACAGATAAGGCACTAGACTCACTGCAAACATGCACCTTTCCAGAGTGGCAGTGGGAAGCCACACAGGGTACACTAGGGCCTCTGAAAGAGTAGTAGTAGTAGGAATTTCTAGAAGCTGATTTAAGGAGTGAAAAATAATTTAATCTCCTAATTATATGACTATAAGGCCTTGCTCTGATGAACTCTGGGGTGGGGAGGAGGGGGCACTGCTCCTGATCCCCAGCCCACAGGGAGCTGCTGGCTCTTACAATATTCTTATCTTTCAGCCTAGGTGTTAGACATAGTGATTCCTGGGTGTTAGACACAACAATGCAATTGATACACCTGAGGGACAGGATGCCATCCAGAGGGACCTGAACAAGCTCAAAAACCAGGCCCATGTGAAACTCATGAGGTTCAAAAAGGACTCAAGTGCAAGGTCCTGCATGTGGGTCAGAGCAATCCAAAGAAGAATATAGACCAGGGGATGAAGGGATTGAGAATAGTCCTGCCAAGAAGGACTTTGTTATACTGGTGGATGAAAAGCTGGACGTTAGCTGACAATGTACGCTCGGAGCCCAGAGGCCAGCTGCATCCTGGGCTGCATCAAAAGAAGCGTGGCCAGCAGGTTGGGGGAGGTGATTCTGCCCCTCTGCTCTGCTCTGGTGAGATTCCACCTGGATAGTGCATTCAGCTCTGCAGTCCTCAGTACAAGAAAAACATGGACCAGTGGGAGTGAGTCCAGATGAAGGCCACAAAAATAATCAGAGGGATGGAGCAACTCTCCTGTAGAGAAAGGCTGAGGGAATCAGAGTTGTTCAGCCTGGAGAGGAGGAGACTCTGGGGAGACCTTATGGTGGCCTTTCAGTACTTAAAGGGGGCTTGTAAGAAAGAGAGGGAGAGACTTTTTAGCAGGGCCTGCTGTGATAGGACAAGGGGTAATGGGTTTAAACTGAAAGAGAGTAGATTCAGATTACATATAAGGAATAAATTTTTTACAATGAGGGATGGTGAAATACTGGAACAGGTTGCCCATAGCGGTGGTGGATGCCCCATCTCTGGAAACATTCAAGGCCAGGCTGGACAGGGCTCTGAGCAACCTGATCTAGTTGAAGATGTCCCTGCTCCTTGCAGGAGGGTTGGACTAGATGACCTTTAAAGGTCCCTTTCAACACAAACTATTTATGATTCTATGATTCCACCTTGGGCTCTGTCCTGGTTTCAGCAGGGATGGAGTTAATTTTCTTCTCAGTAGCCGGTGTGTTTTGGATTTCATGTGTTAAGAATATTGATAAAAATACTCTGATGACACGAGTTGTTGTTAATGAGACCAAGGACACTGTCTGGCTTTCTAAGTCTCGTTAACATGCAGATGTGGGAAGCTGGGAGAAAGACAGACAGAATAATTGATCCAGACTGGCCAGAGAGAGTATTCCATGCCATAAACGTCATGCTCAGTATATAAGTGGGGGTTGCCCATGGGAGGGTGCATCCTTTCCTTTTCTGGCATTCTTGTTGGGTATCCGTTCGGGCACCCTTTTCTTCTCTCTTGCTTGCTGGCATCGTTCCCTCTACCTTGCTAGCTTGCTCTCCCCCCTTTGCTTGCTGCTCGGTGTCGTTCCTGTGATCGCTGCTCAGGATGGGCTGCGTCAGTCATTTGGACATCAGGTGGTGAGAAATTGTACATTGTTCATTTTGTATATTTTGTATATATTAATATCCTTATATCCTGTTAGCTTTATAGTTTTTAGTATTTTTAGTAAACTGTTTTTATCTCAACCCACGAGTTTTCCTTTATTCCCAATTTCTCTCCCCTGTCCCACTGGGTAGGGGGAGGGTGAGTAAGAAACTGTGTGGTGATCCGGGCTAAACCACCACAGGCTCAAGCTTCTGTTTGCTATTCACCTTCCATGGATATGTTCTTCCAAGGGGTACTGTTTCCATACATAGTCCTTTCTAATTTGAACAGTCAGCATGAACCACCATGACCTCACCTCAGGCAAATCTCTTTCTTTGATTTTCCATATATCCAAAGTCATCTAGTGGTCATTACCCAGGCTGTTATCATATTCTGGCTTCCTGCCTCGAGTATGTTAAAAGGATATAAAGTTGTTATTTCCTCTGTATTTCCTTGCTTCTTTTCCGTGCACACCTAAACCATTAAAGAAGAGCACATACAGTCCAGAGCTCATCAGTAAGCCTTCCCTTAATCTGTGTTTCTTTTGTTTTCCCAGTACATACCAGAATAATCTAGTAAGTTAAGCACTCAGTAGATGTAGCTGAGGTTTCACTTAATTGCATGGTGCTACTTGCCCTGCAATAGAGGCAACAGCATAGTCACTGAAAGTAGCAACAGTGAAGAGCGATTTTCCCATTTTGCTTTTGTTTGCCACAGTCATTGCATGGTTTGATAAATCTGATAAAGTTCATAGGCAATTTACAAAACACTTGAAACAAGTATTTTACATGCAGTTCAGAGATATCATGCTTTAAATAATACTGTATTCTGTACTCAAATACAGTCTGCACACAAATATATAAATACATTTTACAGTACAATTACTGTCTAATCACTTTTCTTTGTTCAAGGCACTATATTATTCCATTTAAAAATACTTTTACTGCAAAGATGACTATTATTAATCAAAAGAATATAGATTAAGTCAGTGCTATATTAGTCCAGAAATGCATCTTGACACTAACTCCATCTCCATCCTCAGCTTCAGAGAGAAATGCAAATTTTCTTTATGAAGTTATGCAATAGTAAGTCTTACCTTCATTAGTAGATGGTAGATTTTCAGCCTTGTGTTCCAAATTGTTTACTTTACTGGTAAATTTATTCTTAACCACTTGCTAACTTGCTATATGTTAAATTGAATTTGAATTTTTGTTTTAAATTGTGATCATTTAAACTTCATCAAATAAACATAATACTAGTAATTAAATAAATTAACATGAACATAACATACTTTTTTTCGTGACTATGTTACCACTCATGTTTATTAATTATTGTCTGTTCCTACACTTTTAAATATTAAAAAAATACAAAAAAAAGGTGCATGCAAAGAATGTCCAACAGCCCTCAAATTGCTTGCCATTTTAATATTTTCTTCTTTTGCAGTTAATAAAAGCTATTCAGCATCATAGTTGCTCTACAGAGCTCAGAGAATATTGTGAAGGACAGAGGAACCGTGAATTCTATTTTAAAAATACAGAAATGTAGACACAGAGCAGTAAAGCAATTTACTTAAGATCACTTGTCAGGCCACCGACAGAGCTACCTGTTATCAACTGATGCATCCTTGAATGCCTCTAAAATGAGGTGTTAAACATTTAAATAATTTGGAATTTGTTCCACAGCTGCTTGCAGATGGAGGTTAAAGGTAAGCTTTAAAACTGAGAGGCACAAAGAGAGGCAGGGCTAAATACTGCCTTCAGTACTTTATAACCAACATACAAATTACACATGTATATCCACACACATGTATATGCAGTCTCTCCATTTTTAAAAGATTTCAGGAGATAATCTTCTTCTAGTTACTCTAATTCAATGTAATCATGCTATATTTATTATAGAGTCCCTGAGGGGTTTGCTTTTTTTTTAATGAGAATGCATCTAGGGATCTTCCATTCTGTGGTGAAAGTTCCTTTAGTTTTACTTGTGGCAAACAGAGCAGATTATCAGCCTAAAAAAAAAAAAAAAAAAAAAAAAAGCAAAATCCAGTGAAAGCTGACAAGTTTGACTCAAAATAAAACAGAGGGGAGTGAGGAGGAGAATCAACATGGAAGAAAAAGTTAATACAAACCCTCTGAAAAGTGATGCAACTGAAATTTGAAGAATTCTAAAAGAAAAGTAGCCATGACCAATACTAGGAAAATTCTAGGTCTTCCCACAAAAAGAAATGCATTCTCTCATCTGAAAAAAAAAAATTATGATAGCAACCTATATAATTCTGAAAGAATCCTTAGATGGGAAAATAATTAAAATTAATCATGTTACGTATTTTGCATTTTATAAAAGACATTTGATTCTATGAAAGTCATTACATCAAGTACATAAAGTGACACATCCATCCTGTCACCATTGTTTTGATGTTTTATTCAAGTCCTGCATTTTCATCTCTCTTCAAAATTTCCATAGCACTGTCTCTGTAGAATCTAAGCATTAAAGCATATGATTTTCTTTATATAAGCATATGATTTATACTGTACTTTTCTAAACAGCATAATCATTACATATTCTGTGGCATTTTTTTTGCTGTTTATGAAACCAAAGATAATATTTAATATTTGTGTAATTCCTGTTATACAAAGGAATTAGTACATACCTAAAGACTAGGGTTGCTATACCTGGTTATTGCCCAGAAGTTTGAAATAGACAGAATTATTTTTAGGGTCTATAAACATCTCAGATTTCCCACTTTGTTGGACAAGGGCAACCACTAAGCAGCTAGCTGCAAGCGACCCAACACAAGAAAGACATGGACCAGTTGGAAAGGGTCCAGAGGAGGGCCACAAAGATGATAAAAGGGCTGGAGCACCTCTCCTATGAGGACAGGCTGAGAGAGTTGGGGCTGTTCAGCCTGGAGAAGAGGAGGCTCCGGGGAGACCTGATAGCGGTCTTCCAATACCTCAAGGGGGCCTACAGGAAAGATGGGGAGAAGCTGTTCAGTAGGGCCTGTTGTGATAGAACAAGGGGTAATGGGTTTAAATTAGAAGGAGGTAGGTTTAGATTAGATATGAGAAAAAAATTTTTTACAATGAGAGTTGTAGAGCACTGGAACAGGTTGCCCAGAGAGGTGGTGGATGCCCCATCCCTGGAATCGTTCAAGGCCAGGCTGGATGAGGCTCTAAGCAACCTGATCTAGTCAGGGATGTCCCTGCTTCTTGCAGGGGGGTTGGACTAGATGACCGTTGAAGGTCCCTTCCAACTCTAACTATTCTATGATTCTATGATTCTATGACCATTGTGGTGTCCTCAGCACATGACCTGATATGAAACAAAAGGAGGAGCTGACTGAGTAAGGGTGAAACAAAAATGAAAGCTAAAGTATAGACAAAATGCTAAAAAGTAGAGGTTAAAATTGAGCAAATGGGACTGTAGGTTACAAAGTAAAGGAAATTAGCGTAACTGGTATGAGCAGCACAAGTAATGCTGTGAGAGTAGACGATAGGACCACAGGTAAATAGTGACTTCATAAAGCTGAGAGCGAAAACCGCAGAGCTTAGTCACTTTGTTTTGAGTATGTATTTGTGAAGCCCAGTAGATAAATCGGGCCTATAGAATTTATTAAACCTTATGAAGTGAGAATCAGGCCACTTAATCTAGGCACTTAATTTGCATTGATTTTTAAAATCACTGTGTTCAGTAGGTAAGGGCCTTGATGGCTTTTACTGGAAAGAGGTAATAATCACAGAAAGCTTTCAGAGTGAGATTCTGCCTCTGTTAAAACAACTAAGTTAGATAAGTAGTTTTATCCAACCTCCACGATTGGACTTGATGAACTTTTCCAACCTAAAGGACCCTATGATTCTATCCTCATATAGTCTTTGTTAATACATGGTGCTGAAACCCTTTGCAGCGGTAGCCCTAAATGTTCTTAAAACTACAGTATGGGAGTTCATTGCTGAGGAAGCTTAGCTTTCTTACTGATACAGACTGTACTGTGTATTAACTTTTCAGTTCTCTGAAGTTTAATTATGGCTACTTTGAAAACTGGAAATTTTTGTGCAATTCCACCATTTTTTTTCCTTGGCATGCATTATTTAGCAAGTGCCCTTTTCTTTCCTTTTTTTGGGCACTTATTTCTTACATAGCTGCTGAACTCAAACTGGAGATGAAGTGGGGAAAAAAAGGAGGCATTATTTTCAAAGGGATTTTAGTTACTTGAGTTATTAAAATTGAGTTCAGAATCTTGAAAGTTAGGTGAGATCATTCCCACAAAAAAAGTGTTAAATCCTCTCAACCCAAATCATTGCCACAATTTTCCTTTATACAATATTATAAATACTGTTTCTTGAATCAGTTCTTCCAAGTGTTGCTCAGTGGCTGACTGGATTTGTTCTACAAATCATTATCCTAAACCACTTCATTCTTCTGCATGGTTATTCTAGCTCAACATGGTTTTGAACTTTACTCTTGATTAGGGTTGTAACCTGGATGCTTGCTACACCTAATAATAATAAAGTGTTTCTATTATTTAAACAAATAAACAAACAAACAAGGGTTACATGGTAATGAGATGGCAAGTTCATATCATTTATTTATTACCTTTCTCCACAAAATCTTTTTTCAAAGGACAAGTGGACCTATAATTCCTATAATTAGATGAGATACTGAAATAATAAAATATTCAGTAATCTTCCTTAACCTTCCACCAAATGTGTCATAGAAGCAATCAAGTTGTCAGATTTTTTTTTCCATTCTGCAACATTTTCTCCTCATTTTTTTCTCATTTTCATAAAATATTTTGGGGGTTTACATTAAATGCCTCAGCATTTGATAGAGACTGAAAAAGTTAATTAATGTCTCAACATCACTAGATGATGGAAAGATATGAGATTTTGTTTGTTTGGTTGGGGTTTTTTTTGTTTTTTTTTTTTTTTTGTTTTTTTTTTTTTTTGAAAACCACCATGGGTCCACAGGGTGATATAAAATTGACAGCAAATTTATAGTGTTATTGTTTATTGACTGTGCTCTGAGTTGGAGGCGTGGAAATCCATTTTCCTGCTGTGTATCCAGACCCCAGTTCCGGTGGACCAGGATTGCACAGCCACAAGCTCCATGAGGACTTGGTCGCCAGCCCCACCAAAAAGCAAAAACTGAACTGTTTTGCCGAAGAAAAAAAAAATGATTGCAAAAATGAACAAAATGCTTAATATTTTGATGGTGCTTTATCTTGAGGCATTTATGACGTGGTGTATTGCTATAGTTTTGTTGGTTTATCTTTGTTTACCTTATGATTGTCCTTGTAAACAATTACGTGCTTCCTCTGATCTCCCAGAGCCATAAGCCTCAAACTTGGCCTGGGACAAATTTTCAGTTGTGTAAGATAAATGTTGATATGTTAATGTTCTGGTTTTGTCATTTACTTAGATAAGATATTGTTAATTAAATTGAACTATTTAGCATTTATATCTCTTTGTACACTAACTGATAAAAAATAATGTTTAGAATTATATATATCTTTTTTTTTAATTATTATTATTCTCCTCTTCTCTTTTTTTTTAATTTTCTTTCTCCTTTCCTCTATCATTTATGCCACCACGGAACTCCATCCCTGAGGCAACAATGTTGAGCCACAGGGTGGTGTAAAACACGGTGTCAAAAATTTGTCTCGACATTGCTGAAACATCAAACCACCATGCGAACAATGGCTTCCCGTTATCTTGCAAGGCAACTCCTGTTGTTTTGAGAGCCTGAATGCAGAGCTGGTTCTGAGAAACCTAGCCCTACCCCTCCCCCACCCCCAACCCCCCCCCCCCCAACCCCCCCCCCCCATCTGCCCAGAGATACATATCACCTGGTAATGGATCACCTGGTAATGAGCATGTATATCACTGCCAGGTGAGGGATGCGGCTAGGAAAACCAGCTCTTGAAATACAATGAAAACAACCAACATAAAAAGGGGAACATTTTTCAACAGAATACACTTCTTCACGTCATTCATTCAATGGAATACACCTTCGCCGGAATACACATCCACAGAACCGACATTGAGACGACCAACACCGGACGGATCGTCCCTCCATCGAGCGAACTGAACTGCCGGGACACCACAGCTCCGTGGTGGTAACTATTACAACCAAAACTCTTTTCCCTCTTTCCTTTCTCTCCTTTCTCTTCCATTTACAAATTTCTTGTTGGGTTAATAAAGTTACTTGGCACTTGACTCCGTTTTGAGTCTTAATTCTGTTCCCGAGAATACGAACACAACCACGCTCCGGTGTGTGAGAGGTCGGTCGAGCTGCCCCTAGCCTCCCAGACTCGTCTGAGGTCGGCTAGAACGCAAGGAGGCCTTCCTCTCGTCTGAAATTGGAACGTGACAGCATTCCCTATTACTTTCACATAACTTGTCAAATAATAGAAATAAAGCATTTTGATATCTTTATCAATCTTACTTCTGTAATTGCAGGAAAGTGAACTGACAGACTTGAAGCTAATAAGCTGCAATTAAAATTTATCCTTTTAATGTTGACAGGGATTATATTGTAATGACTTTATGTTCAAGTAGTCTAATGAAAAATAAGTAAGAATTTCCCTGTTATTGCAGAGGTTTGGAAGATGAGAGTCACACGTAAATCTGTCAAGCCTTTTGCACCAACTAATGGGATGAAGATGACCTATGATAACCATATAAATTGAGCTTGGTACCCAATTTTTCAATAGTAGCAGTATTGTTGATAACTATCCTAAAACATAAACTGTAATTTCTACGTACATTGAAGTTTTGTAGGAGTGATGGTAAATGTTAAAAGTGAGGGCTCGTTTTGTTAAATATATTGCCCCTGCACAGCAAGAAATAATGTGAAATCATCACATCCACAGAAATTAAATCATCCTTCAAAAGTACTGTGATGTGAAGTGAATAGAAAGAATATTTATGTTATAAAGATTTTTAATTCAAAAGTCAAAAATGCTTTCAAAATCCACATTAATTCCTTTAACACTCTTGTTCTTAACTCTGCCAACAGTTTACTATTGTAAAAATTTTGTTTGTAAAATAATAGCCGCAGATATGCAGACATGTAAGAAAGACAATGGTTTATTTGTTAAAAAAGGAATTTTCTTGACAGATATGTCCTATCTTATTATTTTTTTTACATAGTGTACACTGATTTCTCCAAGTATTTTTAGTTTGCAAACACTTTTATTGCATTTAAATTTTGCATTATATTTATCTCTTTTTTTTTTTTTTTCCCCCTAGAAATTATCATTATCATAGCAAGACATTTGCTATCTGTGGTTAACATTTAGCTATTCAGGGCCACATTTCTGACTTTTAAGTCACTATTCTTCCACTGATGACTATTTTGTCAGAGCAAAACTATACTATACATACTTTTTATCCTGTCAAATGTTGGACTATGGTATATTTGTCAAGACAGATAAGGGGAGCACTGTCATTGATTTCACCTCAAACACTAAATCCACAAAAACATAACTTTTAGGTTAGCTAACTGTGTACAGTTGTGTACAGTAGCAACTTCAGAAATATTCAGTAAGACTGTAGACTAAATAGTCTATATGTCTTGTATGAGTTACAAACGCAGGGGAAATGAGCATTCTAATCCTTATAAATTGCAAAACATGCTTTCTTCAATGGTTGTCAGCTCCACTGGCCCCTGTAAGTTTGACATGTTAAATGGCAGGTGCTCCTTACCTTTGTTCCTCACTTCATTCCCAAAAGCTCCTCCTCATACTGTTTCGTAATGCATACATGTTGTAGTACTGTGGACCAAGCTCTACGTAGCTGCTCACTCACCCTTCCCACCTCCAGAGGAAATGGGGGAAGAGATAATATAACAAAAGGATTGCCATTCAAGATAAGGACAGGGAGAGATCATTCAAGTTACCATTATGGGCAAAACAGTCTTGACTTGGGGAAAACTAATTCGATTTATTAAAAATAAAACTGAAGTAGGATAATGAGAGACAAAAATACATCCTAAGAACACCTTCTCCCAACCCCTTCCCTCTTTCTGGGCTTAACTTCATTGCCAATTATCTCCACCTGATCCCCCTGGTATTGACGTGCGGAAAACGGACTCCACAATCTGTAAGATTGTAAAGTAGGTATGTTTATTCAGCGCTGGGCAGCACAGGGGGGTAGTCCCACCAAAACCGTGCGCGCCTTACGTGGCAACTCACTTTAAATTTATACAACCAAATGTTACATATACATAAAGTTTCACAATATGCCTATACATATGCATGACCTATCCCCGCTTCGTATTAAAATTAGTCCCAAGGGGTCATTTTCATAAACTCCTCCTGTCTGGGCTTGCGCAGTGCCTCCTGGTGGTGGTCGTCGGGGGTCGTGGGGATGAAGGCAGGTGACTCCTCTTCGTCACCGCTAGTAACCTTTTGTTCTTGCGCAAACTCAGTTTGGCTTTCATTCAAGCTGCAGGGTCGGTTTTAGCTGGTTCTTGAAGCGACCCCCCTAGTCCTTACCGGGAACTGTCTTTCGTGAAGAATTGCAAGACTTTCTGCTTCAAATAGTTTGCACAATGGTTAGCAAATTATTAAGCAAGTAGTTAACAAAACATTAAGCACTATTTATCAACTTGATTCCTTAGGATGCACAGCAATAATTAATCAATGCCATATCTATTAAGATTTCTTTAACTCCTTCTCTCAGTATGGCACAGGGAGAATAGGGAATGGGAGTTACGGTCAGTTCTCACATTTTTTTTTTTCTCTATGGCTCCTTCCTCTTCAGCAGAAGAAGGCCTCACATTCCTCCCCTGCTCCAGCATGGGGTCCTTTTCCACAGGGTGCAATCCCTCAGGAATGGCTGCCCCAGCGCGGGCCCTCCAGGGGCCACAGGCTCTTTCAGGCACCTGCCTGCTCCAGTGTGGGGTCCTCCACAGGCTGCAGGTGGATCTCTGCTCCTCTGTGGGCCTCCATGGCTGCAGGGGGACAACCTGCCTCACCATGGTCGTCACCATGGGCTGCAGGGGAATCTCTAGCAGGGGCAAAATTACTCCCCCCCCTCCTCCTTCACTGACCTTGGCATCTGCAGCCACTACTCTCAAAAGAAATTCCTCACAATCAGGCTCAAGAAGATGCTTCTGTTATTTCCTCACATGTCCACTCTTTTCTTCTTTCAGCCAGGCCAAGCTGTGCCAGACTGGGCCCAGACAGTAGCCTGGCAGGATGCCAGAGGGTGAGGCCTACATCTCCCCCACTTCTCCTGCACTTCTGTTCTATTTCTCCTTCTTAAATACAGTATCACAGAGGTGTTATCACTGCGACAAATTGGCTTGGTGCTGGCCAGTGGCGAGTCTGCCCTGGAGCCTGCTGAGTCCACTGGCCAAAGGGGAAACTTCTATCAGCTTCTCGCAGAAGCCACCTCTGTAGCCCCTCCCCATTACACAAACCCAACACAGTACAAAAGATATACCTTCCATTTTTGGGTGGTTTTGTTTAGTGAGGGGGGGCCTAAGGTGGGAAACTGCTAGAAGTCACTCCCCTTTGTTCAGTGGACTCAGCCAGGCCTAGGGTGGATGAGCTGCTGGCCAAGGCCGAGCCGATTGGTAGCAGAATGTTCCATGATAACACCTCTGCGATAACGTATTTAAGAAGGGGAAAACAGAAAAAAAAAAAGAGAAGAGAAGATGTGAAGAAGCTGAGCGGGGGGCAGAGGCGCAGAGGGGGAGGCGCAGGCCTCATGGGCCTTGCAGGCCTCACCCTCTGGCCTCTTGCCAGGCGGCCGACTGGGCCCAACTCAGCCCAGCCCGCCTGCGAGAAGTGGAGAGGAGATGAGAAGTGAATAAGATGTAAAAAGGATCCTGAGAGGCATCTGCCAGCCTGTTGTGAACAACTTTTCTTGTGAGAGGAACGGCTGCAGATGCCAAGGTCAGTTCAGAAGGAGGGGGAGGAGTAATGTAGCTCCTGGCCAAGATTCCCCTGCAGCCTGTGGAGATGACCATGGTGGAGCAGGTTGTCCCCCTGCAGCCCATGGAGGTCCAGAGGACCTCCTCCAGGAGGAGCAGAGATCCACTTGGAGCCCATGAAGGACCCCACATCGGGGGAGGTGGATGCCTGAAGGAGGCTGTGGCCCGTGGAGGGCCTGCTGGGGCAGCGGTTGTGGAGAGACTGCACTCTGTGGAAGAGATGACCCACGACAGAGCAGTTTCATGAAGGACTGTGTCGTATGGGTGGGACCCCACAACGGAGCAGGGGAGAAATGTGAGGAGTTCTTCCCCCAACCATGAAGCAGCGGCATAAAACAACGTGTGATGAACTGACTGCGACCCCCATTCCCTCTTCCCCCCTGTGCCGCTCGGGGGGGGGGAACATAGTAGAGATAATGTTAAGCTTGGGAAGAGGGAGGGGTGGAGGGAGGTTTTCTTGTTCTCTGTCTCATTCTCCTGCTGTTTGTAGTAATAAATGAATAGTTTTCCCCAATTCGAGTCTGTTTTGCCGGTGATGGTAACTTTAAGGATTTTCTCCCTGTCCTTATCTCAAACCTCGAGCCGTTTTTCTTATATTATCTCTCCCTGTTCTCTCGGAGGGTGGGGGAGCGAGAGAGAGACTGCATAGTCTGGTCCTGATTGGGGCTGAACTACGACATATGAATACACAGCCATCACACTGCTGAGGTAGAAATACTAGTTTGAATAGTTCAGAAAAAAAATAAATAATTGTTCATGTTTTCAGCAATGTTACAAAATAAACTTAATAAGATAAAGATCTTAACCATAAATGTTTATTGATAATTTCTAACACATTTCTACTAAAATATAATTTAGATTAAATATATAATCTGCATATTGGAGTATATTAGTGAACTCCTTTTTCATCATCTCTATGATAATTCTGTAATATAAAAGCCTTGAAAGATGGAAGTTGTGGATAAGATTCCTGCTACATAAAAAAAAAAAACCCAGCAAACAAAAAAGTATACAGTTTCCCTTTTCCTTGAAAAGTGAACTCAAAACTTCCAATATACAAGTTTCTATATATAAGAATAACCAGAAGTGTTTTTAAAAGACAATAAAACACTAAGATTTATCACAAAATACAGACATATACTTAAGGGAGGAATTGACATTTTACCCTCAAATTGTCTGAAGGAATGGAAGGTCTTAAATCAGATGTGAAACCTTCTGAAAAATTGACAAGTATTGTGGCACTTTGAGGCATCTCTATTCCATGAGCATCTACAGACTTGTAAGACTGACTACAGTATTTTCTGCACTGTAAGGAAAAATAGTGACATGATAGGTCTAGTTGAAATAACATAGTGCATTAAATAAGTGGTTATTGGCATACTCTATAGGGATTCCTAATACACAAACCCAGTGATGAAAACTTGTGATGAAAAAAAACAGTAAAGAAGGACCAGAGCTCTAAGGTAAATAAGTCTCATATATAGGTAACTGTGAGAGCAAACACACAACAGAATTGTCTGCTAATCAACAGGATAAGGCATAAAGGGCAAAATAAACTTGACATACGTATCAAGTACTGAGAAGCAGCCGTCAATGTAGGCTTCGTAATAGGAAGAAAAAATAACCAGGCTTGTTTCTCAAGCACATACAAAGAACAGAAGGTGGCAGTTCCATATAGGAGCAAGGCTACAAGATGCAGTCTTGAGACCAAAATTAGACATATTGTTCTGCAATAAAAAAAAAAAAAAGATATTAAAGTAACAACTAAATACAGTACAAGAGCTGTCATCATTGAAACATTTCAGGAAAGATAGATTTAAAAAACAGTGGAATAATATATTTCAATAGCACACTAAACTATTAACAAAAAAAAGCATAATTAAGAAAGCATCCAACCTGGGACAAAGGCAGGAGTACCATTGAAGGGAATGTGTAAGTTAAATATGGAAGCATGAATATGGCAGTTATAACATCTGAGTTGGAACTAAAACTGGAAAAGATTCACATCATTACATTTGATGAGTAGTGCTGTCTGTATTTCATAACAAATTAAGAACTGAATATTTTATGCATTTGCTTTGTTCTGAATCAATAAAAGATGGGCTGAATTCTGTATAGAATAGGGAAAAAATATGAAAAATTAAATATGCTAATAGAAAGACACAAGTGGACTAGCTGTTTGTTCAAGTAGATAGAAAAGAGAAGCCTAGATGCTGACTTACAAGACTTACAGGGATGCACTTAAAGCAAAGAAGCAAGGAAAAAAAAAGTAGTGAAATTATAGGAAAAGAGAATAAAGAATTAATAGCTATAGGACTTATTTAATGCATTACATTTTTAAAGACTAGGCTAACACAAATCCTCTCTGTTAAGGCTAATCCCTTTAGTAGTAACAGAGAAATGGAGCTGTAGAGATAATGTATGGCTTGCCTAAATCAGTACAGCAACTTGGAACAGAGCTGATATCATATTATCCAGTTTCAGTGGATTGTGCTTCAATTTGGTTCCCTTTATAAATTAGATCTGGCACTTAACTTTTAGGTACATATTTGGCAGGGCAGCTTTTTTTCCCAGCATACTGCCCAATCAGGCTATCATATCACTAGATCTGACATCGTAATCACAGTCAGGTTTTGTAAGTTATTAGGTGGGAGAAGCAAAAATATTCTCATGCATGTTTATTTATCTTCCTTTACATGAAATGTCATATCTACTATTCTGTCTACAGAATGTTAAATGCTCCAGGGTGATCTTATAGTGGCCTTCCAATACCTAAAGGAAGCCTACAGGGAAGATGGGGAAAAACTCTTCAGTAGGGCCTGTTGTGACAGGACTAGGGGTAACAGTTTTAAAATAGAGGGAGGTAGATTTAGGTTAGATGTAAGGAAAAAAAAAAATTACAATTAGGGTGGTAGAACACTGGAACAGGTTGCCCAGAGAGGTGGTAGATGCCCCATCCCTGGAAACATTCAAGGACAGGTTGGATGGGGCTCTGAGCAACCTGATCTAGTTGACACACACCCCCCCTCCCCCCCTGCTTCAGGGGGGTTGGTCTAGATGACCTTTAAAGGTCCCTTCCAACCCTAACGATTCTATGATTCTATGATCATTGGGAGATTCTAGATTAATCAGCTTCTAATCTAAAGAGAAGTAAGGGGCAAGGGTCATAAGGAAAGATTTTTACAACATGTAGTAGGGATGTAAAAGAAGAGACTTTCAAGCAGGTAAGATAAGAAACAGGAAAATTAACCTAAAATGCATTAAGGACAGTTATTCTAAATATGATGTGATTATGTTACTGAGTCAAAGCACTTTAAAGGAAGGTATAGTTAGTCCCTGTGGAACAGAGGGAAAGAGTCATTAGCACTTGGATACCAGGAAGGAAGAACATGAAAAATTACAGTAATCCATAAAAAGACTGCTTCTATCAAGTCTGTGATTTTTAATATGTAGCAGAATTATTAATTTCAGTTCCTAGGCTCAGCTTTTGAAGTACTTCGTACCTCTCACTTGAAGTTCAGGACTGTTATGTCAGGAGTAAAATGACAATTTTCTGAAAAATAATCTCCTGCTTTTTAATGAGCTATTTTTGTGAGATATTTTCATGAAGCATTTGATGCTATTGGTGGAGTATATCACATTATGGGTTAAAAATTCAGTACGATCTGCCATTATGAATGATTCTCCACAGACAATCATTTGCGATCTGATTCTGGAGCTGCAAAACAGAACAGAACATGGAAAAGCGTGAGGTAATTTTTTTTCTGTTAACCTACTAATGGAAAAAGAGCAACTGACAATTAGTTGATTAACTGTTTCATGTTTTCCCTTATAAATATGTTAAAAATAATTCAACAACTTTTCTTTTAAAGTGATCTTTAAGAGATGTGTCGCAGTTCAGCCCCGATCGGGACCAGACTATGCAGTCTCTCTCTCGCTCCCCCCACCCTCCGAGAGAATAGGAGGAGATAATATAAGAAAAATGGCTCAAGGTTTGAGATAAGGACAGGGAGAAATCCTTAAAGTTACCATTACGGGCAAAACAGACTCGACTTGGGGAAAACTATTCATTTATTTCTAAAATTAGCAGAAGAATGAGACAGGGAACAAGATAACCTCCCCCCACCCCTCCCTCTTCCCGGGCTTAACATTATCTCTACTACCTCCCCTTCTGAGCGGCACAGGGGGGGAAAGGGAATGGGGGTCGCAGTCAGTTCATCACGCATTGTTTTACACCGCTGTGTCATCGTCAGGGGAAGAACTCCTCGCATTCCTCCTCTGCTCCAGCGTGGGGTCCCTCCCACGGGCCACGGTCCTTCATGAAACTGCTCCGGCATGGGTCATCTCTTCCACAGGGTGCAGTCCCTCTAGAACAGCTGTCCCAGTGGGCCCTCCACGGGCTACAGCCTCCGTCAGGCCTCCACCTGCTCCAGCGTGGGGTCCTCCACGGGCTGCAGGTGGATCTCTGCCCCTCCGTGGACCTCCATGGGCTGCAGGGGGACAACCTGCTCCACCATGGTCTTCACCACGAGTTGCAGAGGATCTTGGCCAGGAGCCGCATTACTCCTCCCCCTCCTTCTTCACTGACCTTGGTGTCTGCAGCCGTTCCTCACAACAGGCTGGTAGATGTCTCTCAGGATCCTTTTTACATCTTATTCACTTCTCATCTCCTCTCCACTTCTTGCAGCCAGGCCGGGCCGAATTGGGCCCAGTCGGCTGCCCGGCGGGAGGCCAGAGGGTGAAGCCTGCAAGGCCCATGAGGCTCGCGCCTCCCCCTCTCTGCCCCCGGCTCAGCTGCTTCACATCTTCTCCTCTTTTTTTTCTGTTTTCCCCTTCTTAAATATGTTATCGCAGAGGCGCTATCACGGAACATTCTGCTAATTGTCTCCGCCTTGGCCAGCAGTGGGTCCGCCCTAGGCCCGGCCGAGTCCACTGAACAAAGGGGAGCAACTTCTAGCAGTTTCCTACAGAAGCTACCACCTTAGGCCCCCCCCCACTAACAAAAGCAGAACAGATGGAAATTCACTTATTCGCTGTGGAGTTTTGAATGTTATTTTGTCTTGAATAAAACACTTTGTGTATTAAGTGTTATTTGTTTTAATGTTATGTTTGTCTGTTCAAACACTATTACTAAAAGAAATGTGAGATTTTGCCTTTTCAGTCAAAGCTCTTTAGTGGGGGTTTTTTTTTTTTTGTTTTGTTTTATCTGAACCAAGAAAACCTATAAGTTTTATCTACCTTATTCTATGTAGCTATTTCCTTGATATTTTTTTTTAAGAGCTCAATTAATTTACTTTAGATGGTGTTACATCCAAGATTGATGTTATTATCAGAATGTGAACTTCAGTCTCTGGTAATGAAACAAAGTAATTTTCAAGCTGTTTTCTTAAAAGCTTGATGGACTTTGCAACTCTGGTCTTTTATATTTCCTTTGATCTGCTTGCTCTACTTTTGCTGTGATTCTGAGGAGCTATAGTATTAAGGAAGTTACATTATTTCTCCAGCTGTAAATCTCTATGTTCTGGTCCTTGAAAAGTTCATCTCATGTTTTTCAACAGAAGGGATGACATGAAATTATAAGGTCAATTGATGCATACCATTTGCTGGTATACTTCCAAAAATCACTTAAGCTACAACTATACTGCAAGTTTCAGCATAGGATAAATATTTCTGAGGAAGCTTTAAGAGGTATAGATCAGGTAATGGGTACAGTTAAACATTAGCAACATGAATTTCAATTAGTTAGCTAGCTCATTTAAAACTATTCCTAGCATTTCTATATTATTTTCCTGTGCATTCTCAGCCAGTTTCTTCAACAGCTAAATATGTCCATCTCATGTGTTATTTGGATACAAGAGGAAATAAAACTATGGGTTTTTCTTGGTTAAAAAGTACTGACACATTTTGAGACAAGTGATGCAAGCACTTGAAATAACTTAGTTGTTTATCCTTCAATACCTCACTAAGCTTTGCGGAAAAAAGACCTATGAGAAGAGGCAAAGGAAGTTGGTTTCATTCAGGTTGGAGAAGATAGTTGAGGGAGGATATAACTGCTTTCTTCAGTGACCTGGAAGGGGATTACAGAGAAAATGCACTCTTCTGAAGTGCAAAGCAAAAGGACAAGAATTAGTGGACAGAAACTGCAGCAACAAGAATTCTTACTACAAATATGGTAAAAAGTTCTTCACAGGAATGCTAGCTAAGTAAAGAAGCAGGTTGCCCAGAAGGACTGTGAAATCTTGATCCTTAGAGATTTTCAAAGTTCACCTGGACAAGGCCCTTTGCAACCTGATCTTTCAGCTATAGGTTGGACCACATGACATCCAGAGATCCTTACTAACTCAATATTTTTTTTTCTAAGTTTATTTTACTATTTAATTCTTACTACTCCCCAGCACCAAAGTTAACTTCAGTGAATCCTTAAATGAGCAGAAAGATGCAAAAATAAATGTCCATTTTAACCCTAAATAGGAATAAGAGATATTTAAAGGCCTGATGCGAGCATGAGTTTCCTAGTAAACATTATTTTTGCATTTACTAATGAAAGACAGACTTTCTATTGTCCCAGCAGTGCAAAGTCTTGGGAATTTACTTAATTTGTCTTGAGTTGAGATATCTTGTTTGTTTGTTTAACTGGTGTAACAACAATCTATTAACAGGAAATCATTATTTAAATTTGTTTAAGTTAAACTTTAGTTAAAATGGTATGGAGCAGCTATGTTCAGTTATTGAATTGCCTATGACTTTAGAATAAATTATAGAGTGGAATAACTAAAGGAATGCAACCGTATATTTTTAGTAAAAGCCGCTACAAAGATAACAAATACTACAGTAAAGCTGAGTAACAGGCAACCGGAGAACATGTAAGAAGACTCAATTAAGAAAATAGGTTAAAAAAAAATAAAACCAAGCAGATCCAATAACGAGGAGCAGGAGGAAGAAGTCATTAACGTCAACATTTTGAGTCTTCCAGCAAAGAGCAGAATGAAAGAACAGATCAGGGACCACCTGTCTTTGAAGCAATGAATGTTTCCGATTAAAGAAAAGTTCCAAAAAAACCTCAGTAATGAATAATTATGAGATAACTTGTACAATGCAGAAGTTTTACCATCTCTTTCAGGTAGTGATTAGATTATGTGCTGAAATCTACTTTTTTTTTCCTTGTCTAATGCAGCTGTGAGAGTTTTCATTATCTACATAAGTGTCTAATCCTTTTATCAATCCAACTAAGCTTTTGTCTCGGTGATATCTTGAAGCAATGAAAACTACAAGTTAATTATGTATTGTGTAAAGATTTATTCTCTTTCATCAACTTCATATTTGTTGCTTTTCAATTTCATTCAGTGTCTCTTTGCTCCTGTATTATGAATTTCTGTACATCTCCTTTCACTGATAAGTGTTATTTAAGTGTGAGATATTTCATTATTATATGTTTAAAATGTATTATCATCTCTGTAAAAAGATCTTTTTCAGTGCATCTGAATAAATATTATTCTTACTTGACCATGAAGAAGAGCAAATTCTTTTATGATTTGAATGTGTGGGATTTTTCTCTTCTAAGTTGCCTGCTTAGTTCTTTCCAGTGTAAATTTTTGTCACTTTTGTTTAGAAATTATAGTGGTTTTAGTACTTTTTGCTGTTCAGAAATAGATCAAGCTATTTATTTCATAATAATAAAATGTTTAGGTATGTAATTATAAACCAATTTTAATTACTATATTGCTCAAAAAATATATTTGCTTGATGACATAAATCAATTCTATATTTTAATTCTGACTGTTAATATGCCATTGAATACATTCAATCATAATTTTTATAAGCCCAGTTATGTATCTCATAGTACAGTTCATGTCTAAGTTAAATGTTTTATTTAAATGCAATTTAAAATTATGAAAAATAATATCATTAAATTATGTGTTTGCAATGGAATTGATGACTTAAAAGCAATTATTTTAATTGTTATGTTGTGCCTGCTGCAGTTATGAGATTCAGTCTCCTGAGAAAAATAAAGGGTAAATCCAATTTGGCATACATATAATTTCTTCTCAAGCCAACAGATGTGTCATTCAACTCAACATCTGCTTGGCTTTTACTTCGAGTGATAGCTCATGTATGTGAATTTATAATTTATATGAAATGATCAAAGAGTAGGTTGAAATTTTCTCAAAAACTAGATGTTTACCTCTAAGAAGTATTACGAAATCTGCTTGGATTTATTAAACAAAAGATGTTATTAAAGGTTAAAAAAAAAAAGCGTGTATTTGGTCATTGGGTAAAAAGAAGCAAAATATTTCAGATAGATCTATTAATAAAATGCACTAAGCAGGGAGTTGAGAGTTTGCTTTAAATGTCAAGTTTAATTTCTAGGTCTGTCATGATGAAGACAGAACTTAAACATCAAACATGTAAAATCCACATAATTAATTAATACAAGAAGCTGTAAGTGCATGACAACTGTAGCTAAAATAACATGTGAATGCACTTGCATAAATTTAAGCAGATTTATGCTGGATCTTTCTACTATTTATATTGTTATTTTCAAGACAGATAGTATCTATCTAACATTGCACCAGCATCATGCAGTTTATGCTCCAACACAGATTGTATAAACCACATAGAAAATTAGTATATGAAGTTCATATATGTTTCCATAAGCATCTTCTAATATATTTTTATGTGAAATTTAGGACAACTTTCCCTTTTGGCCCACAAAAAAATAATAAAAATATTTACTTAGCTCTAAATATGTGAAGTTCATAACATCTAACTTTTCAGGAGTAATATCTCAAATTCAGATTCAAATTCCTTACTTGACCATTTGAAAACTAGATGTCTATGGCTGAACTAGCTACCCTAGTTTCCTCTTCTCATCACTGGAGAGGATCAGAGTCCTCCAGAGGGCAATTCTTCTCCTGTCTGGTTTAGGTATTTAACAGAGGTCAAACAAAACACCTTCTAGAGACAACTCTTCTTTTCATTGACTGTGACAAAAAAATAGCTCAAAATTAATAGCTTATATGATTATTAATTTTTTAACCTCTACATTACTATTTAATGAATTCTAGCCTACATGTCTTCTTGTAAGTATACAAAGAACTACCTGAAACTTCACAGTGACTAGCTGCTCAACATTCACAGCTAAGCTGCTATGGAGTTTACAAACATTGTCCTCTAATGTGCTTTAAAACAACTATAATAATTGAAAAAAAAATTAATCTAGGTGACACTGATATTTAAAAAATGGATTTGGAAATCAGCAATGTATGGTTTTTGCAGATCATCGTAGATCAGTATAATTCTGAAGTAAAATGGTTTGACAATGAACCTTAGATTTATTTTTAAAAGGCATACAGTAGACTAAGAGGAAGGAAGTAATCTAGACTACATAAAACTGCTACTTGAATATTTTCTTCCATTCTGGTGCCCACTTCAAGAAAAATGCTGACATACCAAAGGAAGCTGAAAGGGAACATACAGAAATGCTTTAGAACCTTGAAAATTAACTTTATAATAAGAGACTTTAAAAAGCCAACATATTCATGCTATTGAAAAGGTAGAAAGATGACTTGATAGCTATGTATCACTAGTCAAATATGAAGAAAATGTGCCTGTACCTGGAGAAAAGTCAATTGCCTGCCACTGGTTACTCAGTTCTCTGCTAGTTTGGCAGTCAAGATTTGACAGTGATGAACACTTTCATCTTTTTTCCACTCATCACAAAATTTCAGATGTTAAGAAGCAAAATAGCTTAGATGATAAAATTGTAATGGAATAGTGTCATTGCCCTTAGTAGGCTGTGATACCAAGGTCAAATGAGTTAATTAGTTTCTTCCAGTTCCTTTTACTCTAAAATATATGAAATGGCTTGTAATCAATAAATGCCATACCTTCCATATTCTTGCCTCCTCCTGTTTATCAGGTCTATATTTTAAAGTAAAGTAATTTTAGTTTATGGTAATTATTCAAGTATAATATCAGCAATAGATGCAAAACATGTGGTGTAATCTAATAAATATGTAATGTCTATGATTTTTTTAATACTTTTTTTTTTTCTGGAGTCAGATATTATTCTTGAAAATTCTTGTTGAGTTGTTCCATTGACTTCCAAATCACCTTTTTACAGCAAGAGGGAGTTAAAAGATTACACATCACATTCCAAGGGACAATTTTATTCTGAGACACGTATACGTCAGTCTCGGATGGATACAAGGATGTATTTTAAAATAAAGAATGAAGAGGGGAGCATAAGTGGAGAAGGAGAAATATCTATAAAACTGCTAAACTAAAAAAAAACAAAAAAAAACCCCCACAAACTCCACATCACCATCAAAACCATCAAAACCAACTAAAAAAAACAACCAGAGAACAGAATAATAGAAAAACATCACTTCATGTTTTTAAAACTAAAACTAAGTTTATAGGGGTTTCGTGCTTATATTTGTAGCCATCTTATTTTAAAACTTTCTTAAATGTGAAGACAATACCAAAATGAGAAAGCAGTTGGACAGATTCTTAGCTGGAATCAGTTCTAGCAGTTCTGAGGGTTATACTAAATGCAGTTGCCCTCTCTGCACTTAAAACCAGTGATGTCACTGGGAGAGAAATGATTCAATGGTGAACCATACAGGTGAGCAGTGAAAATGTTGATTATGTTCTATTAACATGCACATACCCACACCTCACAAAGAAAAACTTCACCAGTAGATACTTACAAGGATGATTACATTCTAAAGTGATCAGCTTTTTGAAAATTAAAATTTATTTTTTTGACACGCTTGATTTAAATATCCAGTTCCTACCCAAGACAGGTGCATGAACTGCTGTATTTCTTTTCAGAACTGACTCTGTTTCATTGATGTTCTGGTTAACATTTACAGATACTGAATTAGTTTGAGAAGCTGGCTGTTAAAGCATTTGGGGATCACTGTGAATGAAAATCATTACTCTTCATAACAGTGCTTAAAAAAAATTCTACATAAAACAAATGTAGAATTTTGGAGAAAGATTTTAAAAAATAACTTTCTTACTCTGATAATCGTGAGAAAAATATGCTAGTCTGAACATTCTGTGTACCTACATTCATGTTACAGTTAAAAAAACCACAGGACACACAATGGCATAACCATTGCTGAATCTTTGATAATTTGTTATTGGCATGCATCTTTTGTATTAAGCTGAGCAAATGCTGTAAGCCTGACAATTTATAACAGCAAAGTAAAGATGTGCAAGAAGTCAAAGACTCTGTCAACTGTGCAACTAGGGAAACTCCTGTTCCCCCAAACTGTCTTTGATCATACTCAAGGAACATAATGCCTCTAGGGATATAGAAGAAAAAGAAGAAAGGAAAAGATAAAGGAAAATTAAAAGAAAAAGGAAAAGGGAAAAAAAAAAGAAAAAAAAAGATAGACAACTATAACAACTTAAAATAACTATTTTTATATATATATATAAAAAAAACAAACCGCACAACATGAAACATTTTCTCAATCTTAGCTGTATTTTCAAACACAGGAATCACTGTATGACAAAACAGAAGGTAAATGCCACTCCTTGTTTGAACTGTGTATTATTCCTTTCAAACAGACCAGAAGACTTCAGGAGTAGATTCCCAGTCTGAATTTAAAATAATCCTTGTCTGTTTGCACAGTAAAGTGAATTTGTTCCATTAATATCAGAATTCCTTTGAGCCTGACAAACATTCCTCCAAAAGATGTCAAACATCATGCCACAATTACTTTCCTGACATTCTTGTGAAATGACAAATGTGTATTCCTCATTTTGTAGGTGAGGAATGCAGAAACAAAGAGGATAAAGGTATTGACTGATATTTACAGTAACTAAGTTCTTGAAAATTTACTACTCAGTCTTCATGACGCTCAGAGATTTGAGTTAAATTCCCAAGTTTTGAGAAACTTTGCAAAGAGAGATTGTCATATCTCTGCAGATATTTCAAGTCTGAACCATCTCAACACCAGTATTAAAGTTCAGCTATGTTAGACTACAATGTTGCATAGAGCTGCCGAATTTAAATCCCAGGTATTTAGTGAGGAGAGGCTACGGTGGCAGCTTCTCTAAGAAGCTGTTAGAAGTAGTTTCCACTTTGTCCAGCAGGCTCAGCCGGGCCTAGGGCGGACCCGCTGCTGGCCAGGGCCAAGCCAACTAGTAGCAGAATGTTCCCTGATAATGCCACTGGAATAACATATTTAAGAAGGGGAAAAACAGGAAAAGAAAAAAAAAGAGAAGATGTGAAGCAGCTGAAGTGAGGCTAGAGAGGGGGAGGTGCGAGCCTTGTGGGCCTTGAGGCCATCACCTTCTGGCCTCCTGCTGGGCGGCCGTCTGAGCCCGACTCAGCCCAGCCTGGCTGCAAGAAGTGGAGAGGAGATGTAAAGAGAACCTGAGAGGCATCTGCCTGTCCATTGTGAAGAATTTCTTGTGAGAAGAATGGCTGCAGATGCCAAGGACAATGAAGGAGCAGGGGGAAGAGTAAGTTGGTCCTGCAGAGATTCCCCTGCAGCCCATGGTGAGGCCCACGGTGAGGCAGGCTGTCCACCAGCAGCACATGGAGGCCCACAGAGAAGCAGAGATCCACCTGCAGCCCGTGGAGGACCCCACACCGGGGCAGGTGGATTCCTGAAGGAGGCTGTGGCCCACGGAGGGTCCACGCTGGGGCAGTTGTTCTGGAGGGACTGTACCCCGTGGAATAAATGACCCATGCTGGAGTTGTTCATCAAGGACTGTAGCCCGTGGGAGGGACCTCATGCTGGAGCAGGGGAGGAATGTGAGTTCTTCCCCCGAGGAGGAAGGAGTGGCATAAAATCACATGCGATGAACTGACCACAAACCCCCATTCCCTCTTCCCTGCTGTGCCACTTGCAGAGGGGAAGGAGGTAGAGGTAATGTTACACCCAGGAAGAAGGAGGGGTGGGGGGAAGATACCTTGTTCTTTTTCTCATTATCCTACTTTGCTTTTAATAATAAAAAAAATAAAAGGTTTCCCCAAGTCAAGTCTGTTTTGCCTGTAACAATAACTTTAAGGATCTCTCCCCATCCTTATCTCAAACCCCAAGCCTTTTTCTTATATTTTCTCTACCTAGTCCTCAGAGGGTGGGGGGGAGTGAGAGAGAGACTGCATAGCTTGGTCCCAAGTGGGGCTAAATGACAAGATGAGGAAATGCTGCCTTTTTTTTTTTTATTGTCACAGGTATTTAACATCATCTTTGTATCTGCACATGCTTTCGAAAAACTGGCCTTACACACATAAAAAAAAAAATCAGATGCCTAATTCTTCCCCATCCTACCTGTCTGTATTCGCAATGGAAACCAGAATTCTTCTTCATTATTAATGACAAGAGCCCCTAACTTTACAAAGGCTTCCTAGAAACCCAAATAGATACTCCCAGTATGTTGGGGTTTTTTAAGCATCAAAGTTTGTAAGAATTGTGAAAAAGTTAGGCATTTAAAACTTATTGAGTGTTGCTGTTGAAATTAATAATTTTTTTTTGTTCGCATTTGCATAGCCCAATTTGATACAGATAAATGAAGTCATGACTCCAGTGGATTGGTAGGGAATAAAAGGAGGCTAAATAACGTGTGGCTTTGCACTGCAAAAATAACAATAGTATTGTCCACGCAGGGCAGTTCTAGTTGGAAGTGGTCAGGATGTTCTACTTTGGTAAACACACAGTGTATATCTATGTCTAAAATCTAAACTTGTGTTCTCAAAATACACCTAGAAAAATCAAGCCTCACACAAGGCCCTGGAAGAGGCAGCAGTATCACTTCAAACAGTAGCCCAGAGATTAAGCAGTTCACCAAGAAGTCCTCCCTCTGTTTTCTGTAGAAGAGCTTCAACTCTCTCTTGTCTCATGTCTTCAGTATTAACCCAGACATATTTTGAAATAGTCTTGCATGCCTTTTATTGGTGGGAGGGGACTCATGTTGAATTATAATAATTAAATACTGCCTGGAAAAGACATCAGAATTCCCATATTTTTGAAAGAGTGGATTACTCATCTGTTCCTTGTTTTGGTGTTTCTTCTTTGGTCACTTTGGTGCTCAGTTTTCTAAATGTATGAAGAGATCAAATGCTTAATTTAAAGCCTTCACACAAACAAGGTTGCTGAAATCAATGTCATATCTGCAAAACAGATGCATGAAACTCTAGCTTCTCTCCTGAAGATTCAAGTTGTTCAGCTACAATATAGTCCAAACAGTAGAGAACTACACCTGAGCTGAGATCCACTAGCACAGGCATATGGCTTCTAAATCAGATCTGTTGGATGCTCATGCAGCTTAGCTTGCAAGTAATCATGCCATATCTATCTGTAGACATTTCTCAAGACCTTGTTACAAATGATGGATAGTAGGTACCTGCAGCACCTCAAAAAAAAAGCGAAAGAACATCAAAATGAGGAGCACTTCAGCATACACATTAAAAAAAAACCTAACCAAAACCAGAGAAACCCAGGGGGAAAAAAACCCACAAAAACAAAAACAAATCAAAATAAAACACAAGCAAAAAAATCCCCCAAATCTACTGCAGAGCCAAAACAAATGGACAAAGAAATCCTCTGAAAATCACAGTTCTCTACATTATACTTTACTTGCAACAATTATTTTAATAATTTACATAAGAATTCCACAACTGTAATGTTAGTATGCTTTCTACAATAAAGTATATAGAAAACAAAATGAAAAAAAAAAAGTAGGATTTCTTATAACCAATACTTAGCGTACTTGTAAATATTTCCTTAACCCATGATATTTTAAACGTTGAAACAGACAAAAGCATTCACATTGAGATGGTTTCCAGAATGTTGATAGCCTAAGTCATTGAACCACAAAAAAGTTACTTCAGCTAGCATTAGCATTCTGTAAGTTGACATGCACCACTGAAGCAATATTCATTTTATCACAGCTATCTATCCAGTTGCAATTTTATTATGCTATTATACAGAGTAATATATATTCACATAAACAGTGTGTTAGTTTAATAATATGATAATAAAGCATGTCCTTTATACAATTATTTTATGAATGATCATAATACACCTACAAGAATGCTTAACATTTTTCTTTTTTCTTTTTTTTTAGTGTCTGTCTGTTATTTTATTATCCTTATGACCCAGTCCTGTGAACTGATTCTGAAAGATTAATAGCTCTTAGGGAGTGCTGATACTTTTGTTTAGACTTGGCAAGGACTTTCATTTGCAAGTGCAAGTTGCAGTTGATTTATGCTAATTTATCTGAAATGAATAGAATAGAAATAGTAAAATGGAGTTAAAATTTGTGTTACAGGAACCTTTGTCAGAGTGTTGTTGTGTTGGAGTGGCTCAAGTTGCATTTCTTCTTATAGAATGTGGATAGAAAGAATGGTATATTTGAAATAATTTTCCTGAATATCCAGGAAAATATAAAGAAAGCAGGAAAAAGTAACTAGAAGTTAATTCTTTTACAGTGTTTTCGTAGACTGAAATTGAAAGTGCTATACTTCCTTAGTATATTTTTTCTTCATTTTTGTACACTGAAAATGTAAAATGTAAAAGAAGATAAGACCTTTTGTAGTATTCCTGCTTTCTACTGTTGATTTCCCTTTTATCCACACAGAAAGAGGCAATCCATACATTTTTATTTTCTTCCTTGTTTTCTTTGCACGCTTATTTCTTCCTTTATTCTTATTAGGTATGCAGGTGATACTGTCATAAAAGTCATATAATTATTAATTTATCTACAGGGCTCAAAAAATATTTCTGATAAGAATATATAAGCTGCATACACTAAAGTCTATATAACCTATGTCCTCTACACAAAGAGTTAAATATTTTTTCAGCTTTCATTTTAAACTCTTTAAACCCAAACAAACCTATAATATGTTTGGATTATTCCTTCTAGCCACCCTGAAAAGAGAGTTGAATTTATGTAGACCTGATTGCAAAATCTGAAACATTCTTTAAGACTCTTGTTAGAATTATATAACTGAAACAAAAATAAAATTCCAGTCTTCATGACAGATAGAAAAGCTCTGATACTGGTAAGATTTTCATAATGCTTAACTTAAAAAAAAGAAAAGTACAAAAAAAATAGAGAAGTAATTATTTTGCAGGCTCAAGTGCTCAGTAAATAATATTTTCTCAGGGAGGATAAACTATGCAAGATAATATCTATTTTTAAAGGTTGGATTTGTAATTATATATAGAAAATAAATAACTTGCAGACCCGTGTTTGAGTTCCAGTGCCGTTTCTGTCAGCAAAACAGCAGGAGAGTTAATCCAATGTCTATTTCTCACTGAATTCAGTTAAGCCATAATTTCTTCTATCTCTGTGTTTCTACTCTTGTCTGTTCTTCTGTTATTGTTCTTGATTGTACCTCAAGATAATAGATTTGGTATACAAAGATACTTAATATCACTTGTGTAGATTATGGATATAATATCCAGTGCCATGCAACACAGCTATACTTGACTTAGTTTACCTAACCTAGGAAGGCAGCCTAGCTGAAGTAACACAGATCATTTTGCTGGCATACTGACCTGTCATACTGTGATTCAAAAGGATAACTTTTAAAGTCTTTCAGAGGTTTGGGTGCAGTACTGAAGTTCACAGAACATTCTGCTTTGGACCATTTAGTTTTCCTTCTTAGAATTAGAACATACGGAATGAGATAGATAAATACAGATATCTTTTTTTTTTTTTTTTTGCTCCTGTGCCTTCCAGCATTAATGCTTTTCTTTAATATTTGCTACTTTACATTCTTTTATAGTAAACATTCAGCATAGTATACCTCCTGACTTAGATTTCTCCTTTTTCATTTGGAGAAAATATTGCATAACAAGGGAAGAGCTATGGATGTCATCTACCTGGACTTCCGTAAAGCCTTTGACATGGTCGCCCACAATATTCTTCTCTCTAAATTGGAGAGATATGGATTTAATGGGTGGACTGTTTGGTGGATGAGGAATTGGTTGCATGGTCACATCCAGAAGGTCGCAGTCAACAGCTCAATGCCCAGCTGGAGGTCAGTGATAAGTGTTGTCCCTCAAAAGGGTCTGTACTGAGACCAGTACTGTTTAACATCTTCATCAATGACATGGACAGTGGGATCGAATGCACCCTCAGCAAGTTTGCAGATGACACTAGGCAGAGTGGTGCAGTCAACATGCCTGAGGGATGGGATGCCATCCAGAGGGACCTAGACAAGCTTGAGAAGTAAGCCCATGCAAACCTAATGAGGTTCAATTAGACCAAGTGCAAGGTCCTGCATGTGGGTTGGGGCAAATCCCGATATCAATGCAGGCTGGGAGATGAAGGGATTGAGTGCAGCCCTGTCAAGAAAGACTTGTGGATACTGGTGGATGAAAAGCTGGACATGTGCTGGCAATGTGTGCTTGCAGCCGAGAAGGCCAATCATATCCTGGGAGGCATCAAAAAAAGCATGGCTTGCAGGTCAAGGGAGATGATTCTGCCCCTCTACTGTGCTCGGATGAGAGCCCACCTGGAGTACTGTGTCCAGCTCTGGAGCCCTCAGTACAGAAAAGACACGGGCCTGTTGGAGTGAGTCCAGAGGAGGGCCACAAAAATGATCAGAGGGCTGGAGAACCTTTCGTATGAAGAAAGGCTAAGGGAGTCAGAGTTGTTCAGGCTGCAGAAGACGAGGCTCTGGGGAGACTTTATTGTGGCCTTTCAGTACTTAAAGGGGGCCTGTAAGAAAGATGGGGACAAACATTTTAGCAGGGCCTGTAGCACTAGGACAAGGGGTAATGCCTTTTTAAACTAAAAAAAGAATTAAAAGGTAGATTTAGACTAGATATAATGAAAAAAATTTTTTACAATGAGGGCAGTAGAACACTGGAACAGGTTGCCCAGAGAGGTGGTGGATGCTCCATCCCTGGAAACATTCAAGGCCAGGTTGGATGAGGCTCTGAGAAACCTGATTTAGTCGGGGATGTCCCTACTCCTTGCAGGGGGGTTGGACTAGATCACCTTAAAAGTCCCTTCCCACCCAGACTATTCTATGATTCTACGATAACATGAAAAATGAAGTTAGAGTAAAAAAAGTAGAGGGAAATATGGAAGAAAAGGTGCCAAATGCTGTGATCTCCAACTATCTGAGGAATCAAATGAAACTTAACATCCGCATACATAAAAGGATGACTGAAGCATATTAAATTAGCAATTTTTGTCTCTTCATGAGGATATGTGAGATGATTGTAAAGGAAGAGAAGCAAAAAGTAGTTTGGTGTTTTGTTTTTTTTTTGTCAGAATGTGAACCTACACAACATACATAAAGAGGCATTAGCTGTGGTAGCCTGGAGTTAGTTTACAAAAAAAAAAAAAAGAGTTTGTTATCAGACTGTATTACTAGATTTTGAGAAATACTACTCTTTTAGCAGATGTGAAGGTTTAGGAGGAAACTGTTTCATATCAGATTATCAGATCTCAAAAAAAAAGCAATTTTGGATGTATTTATAAGACAGTGAGGCAAGCTGTAATTTCAAAGTTAGGGACTCATTATTTTGAAACTCTGATTTGAAGTTAAAAGAAGCAAATAGAATTTGTCAGGTTATGGAAAACAATGAGAACAGATGGATAGCTATAACTACTAAAGACAGGTCAGCTAAATACTACTCCTTTATGGAGCCTGTCTTTATAAGCAGATTGAGAAGACTTGACTTAACACTAAATATATTCTGTACTTGTACAAGAGAAACAAACAAGATACACATTTAGCACTCTTTCTTGATAAAAACCACAAAAGCATTTTCACAAAGCAAAGTCTATACTCATTTGCTATCATATTTGTAATTTTCTTGGCTTGGCAGGAAGATGAATTACAGATGTTAAATGTAGGATCTTGTGAAAACAAGTTCCAAACAGAAAAGACAGGCATACCTTTTTTTCACCTTCCTAAATCATTAATTTTCTATAGTCAGTACAAGCTGTAGCCATTTATTCTGTAATATAATTGCAATAAATGATTTTGCTTGTTCAATATTACCTTTATGTTACCTTAACAGCACTAAACTTACAAATACAGCATTATCACAACTTTATCTTGGAAGTATCTTACAGTTTCTGGAGTCATCATAGCCTTTAGAAGAAATAAAAGCCTGTTACTCAAAAACTGGATGCTCACACGCACACACACACACAAGTCAGAGTGGTATCTAAAACTTAATGATGTTATGAAGAAAATACAATCATGTTGCACATTGACATATAATGGTTAGAAATGCTTAGACCATTTAGTGATTAAACTGTTCCCATGGTGAGTGTACAGGAGTGGCACAAAAATATTGTTGAAAAAAAATAAGCTTTGTAGAAGAATGAAGACAAAAGGAAATAAAAATCAAGCTTATATACATAAAATAGAGAGAAAATAAAATTTCCAAGTAATCAGACAAGTATTACAAGGAGAAATCTTGGTTTTTTTTTTTTTTAAAAAAAAAATTGGTAACATGTTATTTAAAGTTTTGTTATTTACAACTCACAGAACGTGTTGCAAATAACTTTACATTAAAAGAAAGTTAAAAAAATAATTGAAAGTCTAATTCAGTTCTCTGACACTGAAACAGATGGGAAAGTACCCTTGGAAACTGGGTTTGTCATCTGCTGAAATGTTTGACAAAAGATTAAAATCTAGATTACCCAAATATATACCTAATAGTGTTAAAAATATATAAGTAAATAAAAGATTATATGATAAGAACTTGTAAACGGTACATAAAATTAAAGTAGAAACACTAGAATGATAGTAGGTTATATGAAAGACTGCTGCCACAAAGCAGCTTATTATGAGCACATAATATATCAGGAAAGTTTTCTCTATCCTCATGATCCTTAAACAAAAACAGACTTATGGGAAAGAAGAGGTAACACCACCACCTTAAGGCATGTCAAAGGTATCATGAACCTTGTTGTCATACTTTGTGTGTGTCATGTTTACAATAAGTATTCTACATCATAGAGTTATTCTGTACATTAACAGCAAGTCTGACACTTTGAATTTTTCATATGTGTATAACTTGTCTAATCTATTTGCTTTCAAATTACTACAAGCTGGAGGTGGAACCTGGGTCCAATGCCTTCATATTTTCAAATGCTTCAGCTTTACTTTAGGAAAAGATTGTAAAAGGTGGATTCTCTATCTCACGTTTCAAAGCAGAGTGTATCACACAGGAGCCAGCAGACCAGAGGGAATCTAAAGGACTGAACAGCGCAGAAAATAACTGAAAGAGGAGTGTAGAGTAAAATACCATTAGACTGTTCTGGGAGCTCAGAAAAAAAAAAAAAAAAAAAGACATCAAGTCAATAACCAGTTTAGAATTGGAGATGTGTATGTTGTATTAATGATACAACTACATTTTTTCCCCTTTTGGAGAAAACAAATTATTTACTGATCCTCTAACTGTTTCACACTGAAAAATCACATTATTTGGAACTTTACTTAATTCTACTGGAGACTGATTTTTAACATTAGTGTTATTAAACAAGCAGTCTGACTGAGGGAAATACAGATCTCTGTTTTTCTCACAAGCTGCTTACTAGGATGATTGACACACATTTAAAGTTAGTGTGCTTTTTTTTTCCTTATCAAAGGCTCACTATAGTTTTAAGTGCAAAGAGCTCTCATTATTTGTCATTTAAGAAAAACATACCATAACTCCAAGGAAGTTATTCAGTCTTATTGCTACAGTTTATTTTCCCTTTCAGCCTTCTGGGAATATAAATATTGTTCCAGTATGAGATTTTTGTGCTTTCTTTTGTCCTTGCTCTTATGGGAAAGTAAAAATCCTAACAGAATTTGTAACAACAATTGCTTCTTCCCCTTCAAATCTGTCGTTCAGCCTCACATCTGCTGTGGTACCAAGAGACCACCAAGTGGTACAATTTCCTATAGAATGTATATACACTTGCACATATGCTCATTTCTGTTCATGAGAGACCATCAGCCCAGGCAAACTTCATTTCCCCTGTGCTTTCAGTGGTCTTCGCAGAAGAAACATTCACCAGTTTCTGCTGAGAGAAACAAAGTGAGGCTATTGAAAATAATGCAAAACTTTCCAGTAACATTTTTTCCAAGCAATACAATGTCTGCTACTTGCAGGTAATGCACTTTCTTGCAACTGTAGCATGAGTGGCAAAAAAAAACAGCTAATTTCACCTAAGGAAAAATATATCTTTACTTTTCTTTAATTAAATTGTAAAATAATTGATTGGTCAAGTATATTCATCCATATCCTAATAGGGCTTTTGTCCTATGTTAAGAAATTTCAAATGTACTAACCTGATGTAAAAAACATCTCTGGACCTATGAGGACATCACTCTAAAATAAAAATTAAAATATCCTTTTCTCAATCAAGCTGCAAAAGCTTTCCAAGTTACCATACATCACTAAGAATAATAAACATTATTTGGAAATATTGTTACAGAAGATGGCAACAGCAGTAATCCAGTTCAGGTCATGGTTTCAGCAGGGATGGAGTTAATTCTCCTCTCAGTAGCCAGTGTGTTTTGGATTTCCTGTGTGAAGAATGTTGATAAACACCCTGATGATACGAGTTGTTGTGAATGAGACCAAGGACACTGTCCAGTTTTCCAAGTCTCGCTAATTTGCAGATGCAGGAAGCTAGGAGAAAGACAGACAGAATAATTGACCCAAACCGGCCAAAGAGATTATTCCATGCAATAAACGTCATGCTCAGTATATAAGTGGGAGTTGGCCAGGGCGGGTATCTGCCTTCCTGGCATCCATCTTTCGCCCTCATTTTGCTGGCATTGTTCCCTCTGCCTTGCTGGCTCACTTTTGCTCCTTTGCTTGCTGCTTGTTTTTTTTTTTTTCCCATGATTGCTGCTCAGGATGGGCTATATCAGTCATTAGGACATTGGATGGTGAGAAAAAAATACATTGTTCATTTTATATATTTTATATCCTTATATTCTGTTATTATTGTAGTTTTCCCTTGTTATTTTAGTAAACTCTCTTCATCTCAACCCACGAGTTTTCCTGCCTTCCCAATTCTCTCCCACATCCCGCTGGGGAGGGTGAGGATGAGTAAGAAACTGTGTGGTAATTCAGGCTAAACCATCACAGTCATTCATTAGAGACTGAGGTTAGATTACTTCTCATTCTCATGAACCATAAAATCATAGAATCATAGAATGGTTAGAGTTGGAAGGGACCTTCAAAGGTCATCTAGTCCAACCCTCCTGCAAGGAGCAGGGACATCCCCAACTAGATCAGGTTGCTCAGAGCCTCATCCAGCCTGGCCTTGAACGTTTCCAGGGATGGGGCTTCCACCATCTCTCTGGGCAACCTCTTCCAGCGTTCTACAACCCTCATTGTAAAAAAAAATTTTCCTAATATCCAATCTAAATCTACCTCTCTCTATTTTAAAACCATTACCCCATGTCCTATCACAACAGGCCCTACTCAACAGCCTCTCCCCATCTTTTCTATAGGCCCCCTTGGGGTACTGGAAGACTGCTATCAGGTCTCCCCAGAGCCTCCTCTTCTCCAGGCTGAACAGCCCCAACTCTCTCAGCCTGTCCTCATAGGAAAGGTGCTCCAGCCCTCTTATCATGGTCCATGTCCTTCTTGTTCTGGGGGCTCCAGAACTGGACACAGTACTCCAGGTGGGGTCTCACCAGGGCAGAGTAGAGGGGGAGAATCACCTCCCTCGACCTGCTGGCCACACTTCTCTTGATGCATCCCCCAGGATGCGGTTGGCCTTCTGGGCCACAAGGGGGCATTGCCGGCTCATGTTGAGCTTCTCGTCCACCAGCACTCCCAAGTCCTTCTCCTCAGGGCTGCTCTCAATCCATTCCACGCCCAGCCTGTATTTGTGCCTGTGATTGTGACGACCCAGGTGCAGGACCTTGCACTTGGCCTGCTTGAACTTCATGAGGTTGGCACGGGCCCACTTCTCCAGCCTGTCAAGGTCCCTCTGGATGGCATCCCTCCCTTCCAGCGTGTCGACGGCACCACACAACTTGGTGTCATCAGCGAACTTGCTGAGGGTGCACTCTATCCCACTGTCCATGTCGCTGACAAAGATGTTGAACAGGGCTGGGCCCAACATGGACCCCTGAGGGATACCACTCGTGACCGGTCTCCACATGGACATTGAGCCGTTGACCACCACTCTCTGAGTGCGGCCATCCAGTCAACTCCTTATCCACTGAGTGGACCGTCCATCAAACCCATGCTTCTCTAGTTTAGAGGGAAGGATGTTGTGCGGGACAGTGTCAAAGGCTTTGCACAAGTCCAGGTAGGTGATATCCATTGCTCGTCCCTTGTCTACTGATGCTGTAACCTTGTCATAGAAGGCCAACAAATTGGTCAGGCACAATCTGCCCTTGGTGAAGCCATGTTGGCTGTCACCAACCACCTCCTTGCTCTCCATGTGCCTTAGCATGGTTTCCAGGAGAATCTGCTCCATGACCTTGCCATGACCTCCATGAGCTAAGAAGATATACTTGAAGAGATAAGACAGCAGAGTAAACATGTTAAAGACAGCATGGTAAATTGTTAAGATCTATTAATTGGATTTGGAAGCTATTCCACTAGTTAGAACCATTTTACAAGGATAACATTTTATTCTTTTTTAATAGTATTTAAGGCCTTACAAAGTACAAGCATGTCATATAGTGAAGAGCCTAAACACCTTCCAGTATTTGCGTGCACTAGAAAACTTGGTTGCTTTAAAGTATATGTATTTTTCTAGCAGAGGCAAAAAAAAAAAAAAGCCATTTTAGAAAAGTTTGTAATTATACAGCCAGGAACCAAAATCAAGTAATGTGTGATAATTTTACAGAAGTACAAATTGTTTCCTGTTATACCAGTACAATCTAAGGGTTTTGTTTGTGTAGTTATGCTTACAAGTAGTATAAGTGTTAGTGTAAAATGTAAAACATACATGACTCAGTGGTTGATATGTCCATCTGCCTTGGCAAAACACTTGTCAGAGGCAAGAGTCTTTCACACAACAGTGCTCATTGCTATTCTAAGTAAATAAAATTATTTATATTAAAAAAAAGTGAAATGTTTCTTATGAACAGACAAAAGCTATGGTCTGAAGGAATGTCTTTATGTACTTTCAGCTGAGATAGTCAAATAAAAGGTAGCACACATAAAACTCCTTGGAAGATTTATCCAGTTTAGACTGGTTATACAATTTAAATCAGTTCCAATACTCTTTATCTCCAAAAGCCTCTATCACCTCCTTGTAAACCCCAAAGTTAAAGATCTACCTTTTCTATAGTCAGTCATATAACTTCAATTTTTGGAACCAAAACTTCTCTTGAAATATCCCGTGGTAGGAAAAAAAAAAAAGACAGTGAAGACTATCTCTATGTGTTATTATTTTATCTTATTTCAGTTATTAAACTGTTTTTATCTCAACACAGTAGATTTCTCACTTTTACTTTTCTAATTCTCTCCCCTTCTCCCGCTGCAGGTGAGTGAGGAAGTGGCTGTGTAGTGCTTAGTTGCAGTCTGGTGTCAAACCACAACAGAAATTTATAACTTTTATTAACATAAATACCTCTGTACAAATACAGGTCTTCAAAATGTAGTATAGGACTCAAATATCCAAGTAATACCTGAAGTGATTTTGTTTCTCCGCTCCAGAGAAAGCACATCAAAATCCATGGGAGAAGCTACATAATTCCTTTGGGTCATATATGGCAAAGAATCCATATCTGCATTATTTTAAAAGAATGAGATCCTCCTGGTTAATGGATCCTTCTCCTTTTTTTTTTTTTGGAGTAAAGCAAATCAGATGTGTAAGTGTTGGCTGCTCTACCTAGATCCATATAATGGATATAATAATTCATTGCAGTTCCAGTGACATGAGTACAGTTCAATGATTTGAAACTAATTGAAAAACTGACCCTGTACACTAAACCTAAATATCATTATTTCATCACATACCCTTTGCAATTTTCTTATTTCCTCCTTCTGTGTCTGTAAACTGTATCCAACACAAAACCTGACCGCCAAGAAAAGCTAGACTTCCAGTGATGAATATAGGCCTTCCTATGAGGTCTCTTTGCATCCCATGCAGCATGCAAGCTAGGTCAGGTTACCACTGAAGCAGGCAGGACACTGGAGGAAATGACCTTCAGACTAGGAATGGAATATGAAGAACACTTTCGGTTATACTTGTGTTCCATTCTTTTTTAAATGCCAGGCACAAATCCACTACATAAGGCCTACAGTCTTCTGAGTAAACTACAAAACTTCTGTTAACAGATCTAATGGAGCAACATTCACAGAGTGCTTAAGCAGAGGGATGCCTCTACAGATGAGTATGAGCTACGGATTGCTCAGTCCTATCAATATAAAGAGAGTTCTTGGAATATACAGATGTAGGATTTTAGGTCTTTGTGAAACTTTGCAATTAAAGAAGTATGACATTTATGAATATTTATGTTTAGGAAGCAGGTGAAAGTCTTTGCAGGATCATAATTTTAGACTAATGTGTTCACATTGTACTCAAATCCCACTTAGATACATAAGTCCTTTTAATGGATGAAGCCCAAAACCTTTTTGAGTTCAATGCCCTTTTTCAATTCTGTATCTGAGAAGTCCCTAAAATAGCTACTGTCTTTTTCACACTGAGGATTTAAAATTCAGATAAATCAAGTCATCACAGTTACCCTGACCTTGAGTTTTTATTATTTAGTCCTGTGGTCACAGAGCACCTAATATTTCTAACATTTTATACGTAGATTTTTAATTATTAAAGAAAAGTAATTTTTCCCTAAATTGGACAGGAATTTATCCTGAAAAATACGTCATTTTGATTACTCAGTTTGTACTGCTTTCTTTCTCACTCAGCTGAGAAATATTTTTGAATTTACATCCACATCTTAATCCTCTGTTCTCTTTCCTGTAAAAGGTAGACATAGGTCTTAAGTTATAATGTTAAGGTGTTCATCCCTGGTTCTAATGGTGTCAATAAGAAAACAACTTTTCTTTACATCTGTTATTTACTATGCTGATACTTCTATTTCTAGAAAATGTAATAAATTATTCTCCTGAAGTCTTTTGGTTTAATTATGTCAGGTTCAGAGTATTGTCAGGCTTTATTGCATTCATCTCAATCTCAGAATATTGCAGAACCAGTCCTAATAGAGCTAGTCAAATAATTTCTTCTCTGTTATTATTTTTTTTAAACAGACTACCTTTGTTTCTTGTTGACAGTCACAGCTTCATTTCCAACTATCTTCTGCAAATTCATGGGTGTACATTTAAAAAGTCATTGAGAAAAATACACAGCCATTTGCAAATACAATTTTATAAGAACTAGCAAACAAGTAAGACAAATCTGGTTTTAATATAAATGTTCCATTTCATTTTCCCAAGTCAAGTAAGTATGGATACATTTTTTCCATTTAAAATATAGATATTGAGGAGAAATATACATCTGCACTTTCATTAAGTACAGCTAAAATAGCACAGGATTGAAAAATATTTTAACTTGAAATCTGTAAATTTCTAGCTCGATTTTTGGTGAGAAATAATGGCAAAAAGCCAGCCTTTGTTTGCCTGCAAAAACTGTTTCATGGTCAGAGAAATATCTGTGCAGATCACAGGAGAGGAGAGCTGAAGGATAAGAGGTTAATTCTACTTACTGCAACATGTATTCTGCAACTGACTTGTAGCTATGTGATCTGCAGAACTCTCGCTTAATAGGGAAGACTTAAAGAGAAAGAAAAAAAAATTCCTTTTAATAATAGTTCAAATCACTGAGATTTACCAAAGGAAAGGAAGGCTAATATTGGAGGAAGGGAGTTGCTTTATTTTCATCTTGTTATTTGTTGTCTTTATGTTCAGAGAAGGACAGGAGAGTGTTTGAAAGCATTTTTTCAAGATAAATCAAAGCAAACATAATGATGGCATGGGTGAGCTTTTTTCCTTTAAAAAGAAAACCTACAAAAAGCTACTACCCAAAGACATGAACACACAACAAGGTGAAAAGCAACACAATCCACTTACAAAGAAAATTGTGGAAATAACAAGTCTCCAAATACAAGCATCACTAATCTGAAAAAAAAAAAAAGGTGGCATGGGCCATTAAATGTACTATAATCTATTCAGTGAGTTTAATGTAAGGGTCATTATGAACTTAATGCTTATTAATGATTTATAATGCAATGGCAGCTAAAAGTCACTCCTGCAGTAGACACACCAATGTGCTATGTTGCTTATGCATACTGATTAAGTGAAAGACTCAATTCAGAGAACAGTTTGCTAACTAATCTAGAGAATCTAGAACACTCTTCTGGAAATTTTGTGAAGAATAGCTGTCAGACTGCTCTTTTCAGTGAAGCCACCAAGGCAAAGGGCTCAGGAGTGGAGGATCACACCAGGGAACCCTTCTAAAGAGGCAAAACCATGAAGGCAAAAGCGCAGGGAGAGAGAGGATACCTCAGCCCACCCCTCCAGAGCAGGAAAGAGGCAGCTCTGACTCAGCATGAGTGGACAAGAGTGGCTGTGGCCAAACCCCCTCACAAACAAGAGCAGCCCCCAGGGAGAGCAAGCGACCAGGGCGTGGCACGTCAGAAGGGTGTGGTGCAGTAGCTGGCAGACAGGCAGGGTGCAGTCCCCCTCCTGGCTGTAAAGGGTAACTCAAGTAGTGGTCATTGCCCTCCCAGGAGAGGACCCAGCTATGGTTTCCACTCACCCAAAAACCATCCCCAGAAGGAATGTGACAACCCAGATGGCACTCCCACACAAACACACAGCTGTCCAGATCTCTGGCTTCAGGGAGTGCCTGAGCCTGTCACTCACACTGGAGGGCAGCAGAGACAACAGCTGGTTTTGGTGTGACCAGGTGAATGACCTGCTCAGCTTGGTGGCAGAGCTGAAAGAGGAAGTGGAAAGGCTAAGGAGTATCAGGGATTGTGAGAAGGAGATAGATTGGTGGAGCAACACTCTACCATCCTTGAGGCCAATGCAGCAGATAGAGGCTCCACAAGAAGCACAGGATCCCCTGTGCTCTTGCCACCAAGCAGAAGGAGGAGACCTAAGAAATGAGGGAGAATGCAAACAGATGCCTACTTGGGGCAGCAGGCGAATCCCCTCCTGGACTCCCTCATCTTCCCAGTTGCCCTTACACACAGATATGAGGCTCTGGAACTTTAGGGCTAGGGAAGTAAGGATGTAGGTGAAGGTCCATACAGGGGGCTGCCTAGGGTGAGTCAGTCAGCCCCAAGCATTATGACTGCTGCTGTTAAAAAAAGAAGAGTAATTGTCATAGGTGATTCCTTTCTGCGGCAAACAGAGGGCCCCAGACCCATCCCACAGAGAAGTCTGCTGCCTCCCTGGGGCCTGGGTTAGAGATATTACTAGGAGACTCCCTGGTCTGGTAGGGCCCTCTGATTATTACGTGCTATTGGTTCTGCAGGTTGGCAGTGATGAGGTTGTGGAGAGAAGTCCAAAAGTCATCAAAAGGGACTTCAGGGCACTGGGGTGATTGGTTGAATGATTGGGAAGATTATGGAGCAGTTCATCTTGAGTGCGCTCACCAGACGTGTAGGACAACCAGGGGATCAGGCCCAGTGAGCATGGGTTCATGAAAGTCAGGTCCTGCTTGACCAACCTGATCTACTTCTGTAACCAGGTGACTCGCCAAGTGGATGCGGGAAAGGCTGTGGATGTTGTCTGCCTGGACTTAAGCAAAGCCTTTGACGCTGTCCTCCACACCATTCTTCTAGAGAAGCTGCTGGCTCATGGCTTAGACAGGTGGACTCTTCACTAGCTGAAAAACTGGCTGGATGGTCGAGTCCAGAGAGTTGTTGTGAACACAGTTAAATTCAGTTGGCGGCTGGTCACAAGCGGTGTTCCCCAGGGCTCAGTACTGAGTCCAGTCTGTTTTAAATCTTTATCAATGATCTGGATGAGGGGATGGAGTGCTTCCTCAGTAAGTTTGCAGATGACACCAAACTGGGCAGGAATGTCAGTCTGCTCAAGGCTCTGCAGAGGAATTTGGACAGGCTGGATCGATGGGCCAAGGTTAATTGTTTGAGGTTTAACAAGGACAAGTACCAGTCCTGCACTTGGGTCACAACCACCTCATGCAATACTACATGCTTGGGGAAGAGTGACTGGAAAGCTGCCTGGCAGAAGAGGACCTGGGGGTGCTGCTTGACAGCCGGCTGAACATGAGCCAGCAGTGTGCCAGGTTGCTCAGAAGGCCAACAGCATCCTGGGTTGCATCAGGAACAGTGTGGCCAACAGGAATAGGGAAGTGATCATTCCCCTATACTCGGCACTGATGAGGCCGCATCTCAAATACTGCGTTCAGTTTTGAGGCTCGCAGTACAAGAAGGACATTTAGATGCTGGAGTGTGTCTAAAGATGGACAATGAGGCTGGTGAAGGGTCTAGAGCACAAGCCTTACGAGGAGCAGCAGAGGGAACTGGGATTCTTTAGTCTGGAGAAGAGGAGGCTGAGGGGAGACCTCATTGCTCTCTGAAAGGAGGTTATAGTGAGGTGGATGTTTTCTCGTCTCCCAAGTAACTAGTGATAGGATGAGAGGAAATGGCCTCAGTTTGCAGCAGGGGAGCTTTAGATTGGATATTCTGAAAAATGTCTTTTCTGAAAGAGTAGTCAAGCATTGTGTCATAGTTCAGCCCCGATCAGGACCAGACTACGCAGTCTCTCTCTCACTCCCCCCACCCTCTGAGAGAACAGGAAAAGAAAATATAAGGAAAAACGGCTCGAGGTTTGAGATAAGGACAGGGAAAAATCCTTAAAGTTACCGTCACAGGCGAAACAGACTCGACTTGGGGAAAACTATTCATTTATTACTAAAAACAGCAGGATAATGAGACAGAGAACAAGATAACCTCCCCCCACCCCTCCCTCTTCCCAAGCTTAACATTATCTCTGCTACCTTCCCCCCCCGAGCGGCACAGGGGGGAAGAGGGAATGGGGGTTGCGGTCGGTTCATCACACATTGTTTCACGCCGCTGCTTCATGCTCGGGGAAAGAACTCCTCACATTCCTCCTCTGCTCCCTTGCGGGGTACCTCCCATACGCCACAGTCCTTCGTGGAACTGCTCCTGCGTGGGTCATCTCTTCCACGGAGTGCAGTCTCTCCACAACAGCTGTCCCAGCGGGCCGTCCACGGGCCACAGCTGCCTTCAGGCATCCACCTCCCCCGGTATGGGGTCCTTCACGGGCTCCAAGTGTATCTCTGCTCCTCCGTGGACCTCCATGGGCTGCAGGGGGACAACCTGCTCCACCATGGTCGTCACCACAGGCTGCAGGGGAATCTTGGCCAGGAGCCGCATTACTCCTCCCGCTCCTTCTGAACTGACCTTGGCGTTTGCAGCCGTTCCTCACAACAGGCTGGCAGATGCCTCTCAGGATCTTTTTTACATCTTATTAACTTCTCATCTCCTCTCCACTTCTCCTCTCCACTTCTTGCAACCGGGCCGGACCAAGTCGGGCCCAGTCGGCTGCCTGGCGAGAGGCCAGAGGATGAGGCCTGCAAGGCCCATGAGGCCTGCGCCTCCCCCTCTGCACCTCTGCCCCCACTCAGCTTCTTCACGTCTTCTCTTCTCTTTTTCTTTTTTTCTGTTTTCCCCTTCTTAAATACGTTATCGCAGAGGCGTTATCACGGGACATTCTGCTACCAATTGGCTTGGCCTTGGCCAGCAGCAGGTCCACCCTAGGCCCGGCCAAATCCACTGAACAAAGGGGAGCAAATTCTAGCAGTTTCCTACAGAAGCTAGCACCTTAGGCCCCCCCTCACTAAACAAAACCACGACACATTGGAACAGGCTGCCGAGGGAAGTGGTAGGGTCATCATCCCTGGAGGCGGTCAAAACATGTGTAGATGTGGCACTTCAGGACATGGCTTAGTAGGCACAGTGGTGTTGAGTTAATGGTTGAACTTGATGATCTTAGAGGTCTTTTCCAACTTTAATGATTCTATTCTGTTCTATTATATCTTCAATTCTGTTTTTTTCATTTCCAAATTATGTTGATATACAGAACCCCATGCAGATCTCTTTTATTCTCCATCATCTTTCCTATGATTTGGGAAATGCCCAAGATAATATTTAAATATTTCACACAATGTGTTGAATGCAAGATTCAGATCACATGTGTATTATTGCAGTATATGGAACATTACTTTTCTCATACTTCATACAGATTTAGATTAACAGAGCATAGCAGCATCTGCACATCATGCTGAGAAGATGTTCAGAAGCTCCAGCAGGGTCATCGAGCTGTGCATATATGTGTTTCATTCTATGCTTGACAGACACTTAAGCAGAGAAAGTTGAGTAGACCTCCCATCACCAGAACTGATAGCCTAATTTTAATATAACTGTGATAACCTAATCTCTTTTGCCTTGTGCCTTGTTCTTGTAGTGTGATAAGATTGGCTTTTCTACTGATTACCCAGCAAGCAGCCATATGCCCAGGCCTGGCTTTGCCTACTTTTTCTTTTTTTTTCTTTTTTTTTTTCCTTTGTTATTTTTTTTTTTCAAATTGCTTGCTATCTTTGATCCTCTTGTGTCAAATGTCTAAGGCTAGCATGGGAGCAGAGGCTTCAGGAATGATGGTAGTTATACCATGACGTAATTTATTTTCAAATTTAAGATCTGACGGCCTTAGTAGTACTCAACATGAAGTAGACTCTTGATTTAAGATAGAACGCCATGATACAGTCCTTAATGCGAAATTAGTAAGTAAAAAGCTTTATCACAGTTTTCCCTAAATCATCATTAACTGGAGAAACAGAGCTAAAAAATACCTGTACTACCAAGTCTCACCTTCTACTGCATTGCACCTTGTTGACACTTGCACTTGTGCAAAGATGTCATGAAGAAAGGAGGATCCATTAGAGAAGAACTGATTTCTATGGGGCATTGTGGTGGTTTAGCCCGGATCACCACACAGTTTCTTACTCACCCTCCCCCTACCCAGTGGGACAGGGGAGAGAAATTGGGAAGAAAGGAAAACTCGTGGGTTGAGATAAAAACAGTTTACTAAAAATACTAAAAACTATAAAGCTATATAAGGATATTAATATATACAAAATATACAAAATGAACAATGTAGAATTTCTCAGCGCCCGATATCCGAATGACCGGTGCAGCCCGTCCTGAGCAGCGATCACAGGAACAACACCGAGCAGCAAGCAAAGGGGGGAGAGCAAGCTAGCAAGGTAGAGGGAACGATGCCAGCAAGCAAGAGAGAAGAAAAGGATGCCAAGCGTGCCCGAACAGATACCCAACAAGAATGCCCGAACAGAATGTCCCCTCCCATGGGCAACCCCCACTTATATACTGAGCATGACGTTTATGGCATGAAATACTCTCTCTGGCCAGTTTGGGTCAATTATTCTGTCTGTCTTTCACCCAGCTTCCCGCATCTACATGTTAACGAGACCTTAATGAGACTTGGAAAGCCAGACAGTGTCCTTGGTCTCATTAACAACAACTCGTATCATCAGAGTATTTTTATCAACATTCTTAACACACGAAATCCAAAACACACCGGCTACTGAGAAGAAATAACTCCATCCCTGCTGAAACCAGGACAGGCATCAACAAATGACTGGCTAGAAGTTGATCCTTCCCTCAGCCATGATCTTCCCTCTCTCCTGAGCACACAGCATAATATAGAAATTCAGTACCTTATACACTAACATCTGAAAACAAATCTCTGGTTTCTTTTCATCTCTAAAACTTATATACTTTCCTTACTTTTCTCAATAAATTTTCTTGGCATCTATGTGGATGTCTGTCACTCATTAATGTATGATGTCTGGCTCTCATCCTGTTAAACTTAGCAGACATGAGGACAGAATAGAGCTTACTACACTGGCCTTCAACAAAACAGACATTCTTCTGCTTATATTTATAATCTGGCTTTAGGGATCTTATTTTTTTTCAGTTTCAGTTATGACTTTGACAAGACAATGTGGGGCAAGCTGATCTGAAACTACTAACTGAAGAAATAGAAAGGTTATCCATAGCTATGAAAATGGCAACAGGGGAGAGAGAGGACATTTATTCACCTTATAGTATCTGTCTCTATATATCTACCATAGTAATGCAAATGTAAGGAGAAGAAAAACTATAAAAGCTTACAAATGTCTCATTTCCCTTTTTACCATGTTGTTGTGGAAGGCAAAGGTTTATTTGTACAGTTCTGTTCAAGTATAACATTCTGGTACAAAACATACAAAATGGAGAACTGCCAGCTCCAAAACTGTCAGGAAGTTACACCAAGCCTTGTGAATAAAAATGGCTTAAATTTCTGTGTAGTTTACCTCAGAATGATGCCAGATGACAGCTGTATGTTGAGTTCAATGGCTGTACAAACTCAGTAACTTCATGACTCTCACTGCCATTGTTGTAAGGTTATCTGGAGTGCAGGCTGCCTACGAATCCCATCTGTCTCCATAATAACTAACACTGAACCTTTCAAAAGCTTTGTCTGCGCAGCATGTGAAGTTGCTGAGGATAGTGGTCAAAATAAGTCATTCTGTATCTAGTCTGTTTATGCTGTAGGTAGTTTTTCACATAAGCCTACAAGGAGATGGAATAAGCTTGAGTTTTTCTTCCTGGAAGCCTCAGTCCTTGTTTAATGAAGGTACAAAATTATCTCTTCCTCAGTGTTTAGTTTTAGAGAATTTTTCTTATTTAACGAACAATAACAATGGCTTATTTTCGTATTCTAGAGATTTCATATCAGTATAAACACTCTAAATTATACAGAATTTATTTACAGCTCTATACACAAGTTATAAGAAAAAAAAATAATTCTCTGACTGCTAAATGAACATGTCTGTCATTAATACATTCAGGAGAGTTGGAAGTTTAAAATTATTTTTCTGTCATGTATTCGTTTTTGTAAATCATTATAAGTATAAAATTTAATCTCTTTCTAGCTTTACGGATATATTTAGTGCCATACTAACCTACACACCACTGACTCCTGCATTAAAAATGTCAGGCAGAATCTAAATTACAAAATACATTCCATCCAGTATTTTGCTAACCAAGTGTCATATGGCCATCATCGTGATCTGTAATTTAAAAGACGATGGAGAACACTTTTTCCACTTGCTCCTGAGAATATTCACTCAACCAGGTGATCATCAGATTTAATTGGAAGGAAGGATATGTCAAAATTTGTCTAGAAAGAGTTAAAGTATTCTTTCAGGTCAAAGAAAATGCTATTGGTATTAGCAACTATGACAGACTAAAGGCCTTTGGGCACATGCCTGTGTAAAACAAAACACCTTTTTTTTGTCTGACTGGTACTAGATCAACAAAATATCAGCCAACTATGGGGAACACAGTGCCAAATAATTTCTTTTCCTTTTCACTGTGTATTATTCAGTGCAATAACAACTTGAAAAATGGCAGCAACACTCCCTGTAATCATTTGTTTGTGTATTTATCCAGATCTCTGTTGAGAGGTGAATGACAGCACCTATGGCTTGTTTAACTTTTATTTCATTGTGCTATGAAGAGATAACAGAATCTCCAGCTACACCTCCAGACTTTTTTAGCTGATACAGAGCTTGAAACAGATTTATTTATTAAAAAAAAAGAATGTTCAGAAATAAATACAGTTTAATGAATATCGTGAATTTTTCTCCTGATTCACTGCTCTGAAAAAAAACTGTTCCAGAAACACAGATATATGAGGGTTATTTCATTAGTGCAAAGATCATTTGGCTGATGAAAACCCAAGCTAGCCTGACCATGTAGCTTAGCATATCACAATTTGAATTTGCAATTAGAAGCCTTCCATTTTCTTAAGTTGCCACAATTTCAGATAATGAGTATTTACTTAGAGGAACCCGATTGCTTAAAGGCAACTTGTGTCAATGCTATTTTTTTAATCTACTCCTAAAGCTTACATAATTTTCTGGATTCCCTTAGAGTTTAAATATTTCCTTATCAATCTATTTAAAGTGGTTATGGCAGGAGCCTGAGCTAGCTACAACTTTTGACTGATTGGTTTGCCTCCTCTTCTTTCAGGTAGACACAATAAAGCTTTTTTTTTTTTACTTCATTGGAACAGAAACTAAAATAAGACTGTTTTAAAACAGAGAAGACTTAGATCTGCCAACACAGGTTATATACCATGCAGTAAAACATTAAAAGATTACTTTCTTCCTACAGGGTACTTGCAGAGCTGTAGTCTATTATTTTTTTCCTTGTTCAAAAGCTTTCATTGAAATGAACACTGTGAAGTCTCATCTGAGTCCTTATGAAAATTCCCTTGTTTCTTTGTCCTCTGAAGTTTGGCTCTGACTCTACTTTTCGATGTCTTGTGAGTCTACTGATCTACTCAGGTCGCACTCTTACAGAACATAGCCCAGCACAGGTATGTACTGCACCAAACACTAGCCAATCAAACCAAACAGTTTAGACATCAGACTCTGGGGGAATAACTTGTGTACTATTTTACTAGTCTCAGTGACAAGTGATACACATGAAAGAAACTAGCGGTGCAAAGTAGTAGAATAAAAGAGACCCACTGGAGGAATGTAACAAATTGGATAATAAGATCTCTATTTTATGTGGCATATGTTTAAATAAAGGAAAGTAGGAGGGAATACTGAACTCTGTGTTCCCCTAAGTACTTAGATTGATCATCAGATTATTATTTCTTGGGTCCACAGTTATTTCTGAGGAAAAATGAGGGCAACTTATGGAATCAGGGGTGAATAAAAATGGAATAAAGTAAAACAATCAAAGGACACAGAAATATTAAGTAACAACGTTACCAAAGCTGCAGCTGTACCTAAGAGCCTGTTGGAAGAGTTTTGACTCCTTAGTAACAAAGCCTGAAGCCTTCTTTCTGAAATAGCAGGAGTTTCTGATGCACTTAATAAATTTCTCTTAGATCAACTATAGGCTAACTATTGAAGGATATAATTAAAGCATACCATATTTTATTAAAAAAAAAAATTAAACCCTATGGAAAAGGGTTGGTTGTTTTTTTTTTTGTTTGGTTGTTTGGTTTTTTTTTTTTAAGCTAAGGGCTGTTACAAAAACGAATAATAAATATTATGTTTGACTCATCTAGGACAAAGATGAACCTTGCATCTTTAATGTATTCATTTGGTTTTGGTAAGAGTTTATCTGACTTTAAGGTACATCTTGGGCCGTGCTTTTTAAAGAATATAAGGATGATAGCAATTGGAGGTTCCTAATGAAGACAATGAATAGTATCAAGTAAGACATCAAAGGAATGTTACAAGTTGTGTATGTTAGAAAACAATCAGTAATTAAAACAATAGCTACTTGGTCAGGCTGTCAGATAGCGTAGAAGACTGAGATGAGGTGAAACTGCTACATGTAAAAACTGGGTTGCCAGTCAGGACAAGGACACAACCATTAAACTGAGTGTCCTAGACTGAGTCAATGGTGCTGGCCTAAACTGGACTGGAGGGACAATGGCCATGATTGATATGTGATGTGTAGACAGTGTGTACAGTAACAAGGTTTGTATTATATGTCACTGAATGGTGTGGTTCTGTTTTTGCAGCCACCCTACCTCAACTCATTCATGGCGTGTGGTGGTTCTATACTAGAAAATAACTGATTTTCAGTATTTTACATGAATGGAGAAGAGATTCTAATTCTAGTTGCCTCTTTTCATTAAAATATATTTTTCAGACATTTATATGAAGATGTACCTGATTTTTTTCGTTCTAGACTTTAGCATACTCAACAGTTTTAATTGGTGCAATTACTAGTGCATCAGTGCCTTTATATTCATGACCTCATGCCTTATTTCCTTACAATCTCACAAGTTTTGGGGCATTGTAAGGAAAGAAAATTCACCTTTTCATTGCTATTCACACAAAGCAGATTGATTTTGAATTTTCTCTATTTTCAGTTCTTTCTGAAATTTAGGAAGAGAATTCTGGATGAGTGAAAAGTCATGAAAACCTTGTACCTGAGGGTTTGGGACAAGGAAGTAAAAAAAGGACTACAATGGAATGAATGTGGAAGTCGGCCAGCAGAAAAGAAGGCTTCACACAAACTGAAAATGAAATAAAAAGGGCAAGGAAGGAAACAGAAGCATATTAATAAAATTCAAATCCAACTGGAAGAGTAAGTATTGTAAAAGTGAGCCTTGTTTCCAATATTTTCCTCTTGGAACATTGACTAGAGGCTACCAGCTAAAGACTTAAACTCATCAGGACATGGCTGTTTGTGTCTACACATGTGTGTAAATATTTCAATTTACAGAGTGACTTTCATTAAAGTCTCTAGACAAAACAGCTATATTGTCTATAAATGTATATAAATTTATTCCTTCATCTATTTATAATCAAGAATTAGAGCTTGCCCTTATGCTTTAATATAAGCCTCGCAAGTGTTCATCTGAAGACTAAATGTTGTCCTTTAGTATGCAAACCCTGGAAACTGGGTTCTGCTGCCTTGAGAAATTTCCTTTGCACTGAATATACTCTGTATTTTTTCTTTATTTTAAAAGGGAAATCATAGAAGCAAACAATAATGTATCACTCCATAGCGTTCAAGGTTTGACAGATAGCAATGATTAAGTTTTTCAGTCAGTGCAAGCATCTATAATTTCTAAGTCTTCAAACAGTAAGACAATATTTACGAGTTTGTGCTATGTGGTTTGTATGTGAAGAAGTGCAATTCCAGAAAACGTTTACATTAATATGCAGTGTTATATATTCCTTCTAACAAAGAGTCAAATTCAGATAGAACGTGTGGGTTTACCTTGAGAAAGGACATAAGAATTTACTTTTCAAGTTTTTCTTTTCCAGAATAATGCTTTACAGTGGGCTAATCTCCAGGGACATTTAAAATTGTGGGATTCCACTTAACTGTAACAGCACTTAATAGCATTTCCAACCGGGAAACAAGAGCTTGAAACTCTTCCTGTTTAATGGCTCTGCATCATAGAAAGGAAAAATTAGCTGGATGGTATAAAAGAAGTTTTCCAAATTTTCAAAATAAGAAATTAATATTTTACCTCATCTTTTTGAATTAAAAAAAGGTTGATGGCAGAGAAAAGGACACTATTTCTCCAATGCATTAACCTTTTGCCTAGGGATATACTAGTTACAGCCATCATTTTCCGAACTGCAGCATACCTTTGAAATAGGACATTTTTTTCCCATGTAAGCTTAAATATAATTCTTATCCCTCAACTTGACATTCACATTTTCCTACTTTGTAGAAATTAAGTCTGTAGGTAGAGTGATATCCTGCCCCTTTGAAAGGAACGTACTGTAACATTTCCTTCTTTCTGAGATCACGAGTTCAGTGACAGTAACCAAACTTTCTTTGTAATGCTCTTCACACTATTTCATCATATATTAGTTAATATTTACATGATCTTTATTCTACTTGTGGAAATAAAATTACAGATGAACAATTATTGGAAGATATGATGCTTACACAACAGAATTCATATTTCTGTGTAAAGCTGCTATGTATGCCCAGAAGATAACCAGATACTAAGTATCTGAAATGTGTTCTGCTGTTGATAGAGACTTCAACTCACTTGTACTTTCTTATTCACCAAAACATGTAGACATTTGCTTAATTAGCTTAACTAGGATTAGCTAAGATTTAAGCAGAAGTTTCAACACTTTTTTAAATTTAAAGCTTCAGGATGGCATGTGTAGAGACAGAGGAAAGTGAAACTTAAGGCTTTTTTTTTTTCTTTTTTTCTAATTGTATGCCAGATGCAATTATATTATTTGTATCATATTGATGTATGACATTAATTGTATTCTATTTTTTTCCCTACAAAAAGCAAAACATCTTAAATCTACAAGCACGATAGCTTATTATGGTTATTCATTTCACACATAATGTTCAAAACACTAACAAAGAAGCTTTTTTTTGTCTACCTTAAAACTGAGATTTCTTCATATGCAAAAGTCTCAGTATCTTATGCAAAAAAAAATATTACTATACTTATGCACAATTTTATTTTGTGGTCTGTCTTTCTCTATTTTAGCTTCTTTGTTTACTAGACTTTAGTATCAGAGTACTGAAAATTTCCTTTGATTGTATTTGCCATAACACAAGTGTTTTAAAAAATAAATATGCTTTATTCATTTCTGAATAAAACATAGGGTTATATTCATTCACTCTTGACTTTCACAGGTATCTATTATTTTATGTTGTGTTTTAAAAAATGATTCTACTTTCTCTTCATCTGTTTAATTTATTCAGACTCTCTTCTCTATAACCTACTGGTTTCTGTCTCAAATGAGTGTTCGAAATTTCTCCCTTTTAGCTGTATTGTTATATTTTTTACAAGCCAGAGTGTCCCATAGTTAAACTTCTATTTCTTATCATGTATTTTCAATACATATTTTTAATTTATTCAATTCAATACTAATTTTTAATTGATTTGGAAACATATTGGCGCATCATTAGGTTTGTTTTCCTTTATAAAGGTATAATACAGTTTTTCTTTTTTGTTGTTGTAAGATTTGTTGTTGCTTTTACAGAAAAAAAAAAAACCAAACCAAAAAAAACCAAGCCAGCAGACAGAAGGCATAAAACCCAGTGTTTCTCTCTGGCAGTGTGTTTGAATATTTACACCTACAGCTTCCTTTCCCTTTCTGTCAGGTATTGTGTCTGAGGTGATGGAGGTTTTGTTCACAAGTGATCTCATGAATTTATAAAGATTACATTTAAAAAAAAATCTCAAATTTTCACAGTTATCTGCTTTTCTTTCATGAACCATTTGTGCTGGACACCCATACGCACAGGCCATTATTTAGAAAGACCATATTTCTCACTTCAAGAGTTGTCACAAAAAGGCATATAAAGCTACAGGGCTGTGTGAAAGGTGTTAGGTTTTTAAGAACTTCAAAAGGACTATTTCCTCTGAAAGCAGTTTGCCTTTCACAACTCCAAAACATGTTAAATTTGTAGTCTGTACATACCATACAGTTAACTGGGAGAAGGAACTAAGTTACCTGTGAGTCCCTGGGTAACCTTCTGGGCAGAGAGGAAGGTCTCCATCACCATAAGCATTCATTAGGTTTTATATGATTCATTTTATAGAATCATAGAATCATAGAACAGTTAGGGTTGTAAAGTATCTTTAAAGATCATCTACAACCTCCCCACCCTGCAAGAAGCAGGGACATATCCAGCTAGATCAGGTTGCTCCTTGAATGATTCCAGGGATGGGGCATCTACCATCTCTCTGGGCAACCTGTTCCAGTGTTCCACCACCCTCAGCGTAAAAAAATAATTTCCTTATCTTCAGTCGGGATCTACCTCTCTCTATTTTAAAACCATTACCTGTTGTCCTATCACAACTCTGAATTGCTTATGCCCTGCTGTGTTGTCCCTCCAACACATATCAGGGTGGTTGAAGTCCCCCATGAGGACCAGGACTTGTGACAAAGAGGCTGCTCCTATCTGTCTATAAAAGGCCTTGTCAGCTTGGTCCTCCTGGCTAGGTAGCTTGTAGCAGACCCCAACTGTAATATCACTTGTCCCTGCCCTGCCTTTAAGCCTGACCCATAAACTCTTATTCAGCTCCTCGTCCATCCCTCAGGCAGAGCTCCATGCACTCCAGTTGGTCGTTGACATAGTGGGTGACACTCCCTCCTCGTCTCCCCATCTGTCCTTCACAAAGAGCCTTCATGCTTCCATTCCAACACTCTAGTCATAGGGGCCATCCCACCGTGGTGCCAACAAGGTCGTAGCCCTGCAGGCACGCACACATCTCTAACTCTTCCTGTTTCTTCCCCATACTACATGCATTAGCATAGAGGCACTTATACTGGGCCCCTAATGAAGCCTATTTGCTGGCTGGAGCAGCTGAAATTCCTTAGAGCTGCACCTTAGGTGCTCTCGTACCCATGTGAGACCCTTCCCCAGGTTCTAAGTACCTGTTGCTGGCACTGGTGCCATACTGACAGTGATGGGACGTATTGAGATTCCCCTCCCTCAGCAACATTAGTTTAAAGCCCTCTTAACCAGTCTGGCAAGTCTTTGGCCAAAGACTCTTCCTTTTCTCTGACAGGTGAAGCCCATCAGCCCCTAGCAGACCAGGCTTCTCAAAGTGAGTCCCATGGTCTAAGTAGCCAAATCCCTGGCTGTGGCATCATTCCTGTAGCCATTTGTTGACTTGCCAGATTCGACTGTCTCTTTCAGGCCCCTTCCCTTTGACCGGTGGGGTAGATGAAAAGACTGTCTACTCCCCACAGTGTACCACCCAGGGCTGTGTAGTCCTTCTTGATACTCCTCAGGCTACTCCTGGCTGTGCCACTGGCACCCATATGAAACACCAGCAGTGGATAATAGTCTGTGAGCTGTATGAGGTTTTGTAGTCTCTCAGGAACATCCCTGACACAAGCTCCTGGTAAGCAGTGCACCTCTCTAGAGAGTGTGTTGAGTTGGTAAATGAGTGCCTCCATAGCTTTCAGAAGAGAGCCACCCACTGCTATCACCTGTCACCTCTTCTTTGTTGCACTGGTCATTATATGAGCAGACCGAACTGCCTTCCTCAGCTCCAGCATCTCTCCTGATGTGCTGGGTCTTTCCTCTTTGGACTGAAGAGCAGCAAACGGTTCTGAAAGGGAAGCTCAGGTTTTGGGGAAGCTTCTTCCTCCTACTGGCCCTTGCCTTTGCAAGCTTCCATTCCTCAGCATCATTGGCCTGCTTACCTTCTGTATGTGTCGGTGGGGGAGTTTTTTTTTTTTGGCTGTTTGGCCAGAGGCTGTGGTTCCAGTGCAGACTGCACTTGGAACCAAGTATCTAACTCCTTCTCAGCCTCCCTGATACTACACAGCCTGCTAACCACCTCCTGCAGCTCAGCCACCTGCCGCAGGAGCTCCTCCACCTGGGCACACCTTCTGCAGGCAGGGCTGCTGCCTATCCCTGCCTCAGGAGAAAGGTCCAGGCACTTCCTGCAGCCTGAGATCTGCACTGCTGCCTCTTTCTTTGGCTGTTCAGTCTGCATGGAGGCATTGGCTACTGCTAGGGTAGCTGGTGCAGACCTCTCAGCCGAAGCTGCAGCCTTTGACCTCAAAGAATTGCCCACCATATTGTCTTAGGGGTCGGGTAGGTCAAGTGCCCTAGGCTGGTGCCCAGATGCTGGGTTGTGTGTGCCTTGGGTCACTCTTACGTAGAGTGGAATGGTGTTCCTTCGAAGAGGAGACACTCTCCCTGCATGTCCTTCTATACAAACTACCGTGCAAACTGTCACATCACACCGTGCTGACACACCATGCCTTGTTTGCCCGCCCTGACTGCTGGTGGTCCCTAAAGGCCTCCTTTATACGTGGAGAGGGGCTGGGCCATTGGTGCCCCTGGCTCCACCTAGGTCTCATTAACTGCTCTCTCGTTAGCTGTGGGCTCCTGGTGGTTCCTCGCGCCTCTCTCAGCTTCCCCTGAGCTTCCCAGGTTTGGAAAACCCCAGCGTGTACTGTACTGGGACATGCCACTGCAGATCGTGCCAACACCAAAGCTGTTGCCTCGGCAACTGAGAAGTATGGGTCTGAGAAGTACCTCCATGCAGAAAATATTAGCTGCCATGTTAGCAGTCACCCTCAAATGTAGAAGGGAATGTAGTGTGGGATCTGTTGCATTGCAGAGAATAGATTGTGGTATGTACTCTGTCAAGAGAAGCAGGTTTGTAGTGTAATCAGTCAGAGATATCTCTGTAGTCATCTGATAGACTTATTAGCACTTCATGAAGGAATACATAGATATTACAGTATCAATATGGATGGAACTTGTATTGGTAAGATTTTTCAAGGATTATTTGAAAAAATACAGGATCCAGTTAGAGTACAGTGCTACAGAGTAGACAGTAATTATTCTTCATTAAAGTCATACTTACAAAATTTATATCCTTCTGCAAGGATATACTCCCAATATGAAGAGTATATGAAGAGAATGCTACCAGCAGAAGATGGTGAGTTTTCTCTGGGAGGTTTGAAAAGGAAAAGAAAAAATAATCTAACATACAGATAAATGTGACCTCATTTACTCCATATACATAATTTTAGACATAGTTGACACATTTATCCCTTCTCCAGTGGTTCTTTCAGCCTATGGAGGCAAAGGCAATTGCAGGTGGGGAGCCAAAGGAACTGCTTTCTGAACCCCAGACTGCAAGCCATAGATCATGTATTCTTCAGATAGGGTCATCTCAGAAGTAATTTTGCTGAGCAGGCTGTTTGATTACATTCAGGTAGGGTTTAGCACACAGCTGATTAGGCTAGGGTACGCATAGAGTTGTTTCTGTAATTACATAAGATAGTATATTTCAAAAAAATTTGATGAGTTTTAGGGTTACAAGATTGCTTGATAAATAGCTTGGCCATTTCCTACTGAGGTCTGAAAAGCTGCACCTTGGTTAGATTTATTAGACAAATAAGACATGTTATTGTTTCTCTTTCTCGCTATGATAATTAACTTCTAGAATAATGTTAAAAGTCTATTCCCACTGATCTGTTCAACTAAAGAGATGGAGATGTTACAGGGTTGTTTGGTTTTTTTTTTTTTTTTGTATATTTACATATTTTTAATAGCCTTGATGATTGGCCTGGGATCCGTATCACAGGTGGAAAGGCAAGGAAAAAAACCACAAAGGCAGAGGCAGTTATTCTTGTTTTCTATATTGTCTGAGGGTTTTGGTCTGAATTAAACCTGCATTTGTTTGAATCTCTGCTCTCATTTTTTAATACAGTTTTTCTATCTGATTTTTGTCACTTGAATTATTTTTGTGGGGCAAATTCTCCACTGATATAGATAAACAGAGTTGAATTAATTTCTGTAATGCTTCTATTTATCCTACTGGTTGCCAGTGGACTACCTGAAAGTTTCTCTAATCAAAACTGGGGAAGTTTCTATATAAGTGTATAATGGAATTCCAACTTTTTATATCATCTTTAAAACATCAAATCAATTGACTTATGGAACAGTAGCAGAAGCAGAGTTGTTAGAAAGAATATAAAAATATTTAAACATGTAATGGATATACATTTAAACTGTTTTAAATCATTATTTGAGTTGCATGTTATAGGAACTACTTTAGCAGGAACTACCCAAACCAATGGAGGATGAGCATCACAAGAAGCAATGCAAGTGCAACAGTGACCCAACCTGAGCTGGCTTTAATGCCCAGTAACTCCATGCAACACAGTGTCTCTTATCCTGAGTGACCATCATAACAGATGAAGCCCAAAGTCATGGACTAAATGAACTCAGTGGGTATTTTACGGAAGTGGTCCATAGCCTAAGGGAAAGATGTCTGTGTATGTATCAAAGGATGGGAAGGAAGGAGGTGTTTAATGAGGATATAGTGCATCGTGTGGTACCTGAGCATGACATAAATTGTATGGAATAAGGGGTGGTGATCTTCCTGTTCTTGTCTAGGATAGAATTATTTTTCTTCAGAGTAGCTTGTATGGGTCTATATTTAGTATTTGTGTCCAAAATACTGTTGATAACACATTGACATTTTAGATGTTGCTGGCCAGTGTTTATACAGTGTTAACCAAGTCCTTTCCTGCTTCTCAAACTCCCCCTCCAGTGAGTAGGCTGAAAGTGCACAAGAAGTTAGGAGGAGACTCAGCTCAGTTAGCTGACCCCAACTGAATATCCAAAGGGATATTCCATATGATATGAGCTCATGCTCAGCAATGAAACCTCAGGGAAAGAAGGAAGAGGGGACATTCAGGGTTATGATGTTTGTCTTCCCAAGTAACTGTAACACATGATGAAGCCCTGCTTTCCTGGAAATGGCTAAACATCTGCCTGCTAATGGGAAGTAGTCAATTAATTCCTTTATTTTTTTCTTGTAGGGCTGAGCTGCCTACTGGTTTTAACCCACAACAAGATTTTATCAGCTGTTAGGTGGAAGAACAACAACTTGAAACAGTAAATACTGAGAACTCGAAAGGAAATATTAGATTGAGAAGGAACAGGATTAAGTCCTGTCCCAAGTAGTTGACACCCTCCGTCAAATTCTCAGGTTTAAAAGACTGGTCTCACATTTCACTTGCAAAAAAAAAATGTTTCTGTTTTCTAGGGGTTTTCTTTTGTTGCTTTATGTACATAATATCTTTTCATTATGATTAAAACGCACCGAGAGTCAAAATAGTAATGTGAAATGTAACAACCACTGAAATCCAGCATAATTCCAAATTATATATTAATGAAGGAAAACCACCTGCTTTTATACCTGTAAAACTGGCAATTAATCAGATACTTTCTGTTTGCTGAGGTGGGTACTCATTTTTTTTTTCAACAAAATATTCTACATATTATATCAGAAAATCATCAGCAGATTTTTAATTAAAAGCCTGAAAAGGGCAGTTTATAGTGAATTGAGGAAAACAGCACAGATGCTTACAGCTAGTGCATATTGTTCACAGTGCTCATCTCAAAACAATATAGCACAATAACCAGAGGTTATCTTGCAGACAAAGCAGGAAATACAGGATCCAGCAAGAAATATGACATAGAAGCTTTCATGGCTCACAGGCTACAATCTGAGAACTTCTTATGGTCAGAGACATTATAGACAATTTGACCTTGCCTCTATGTCCCAAAATTTTAATATTTCACATATGCCATTCTCTGCTCTTAACATCCAGCTTCAGTAGTGCTCACCGTTAGCTGCTGTGCCTGTGTGTCTTCTTGCAGTACATTTTTTTCATAAAATATTATTATATAGCACTTGCTGATAAACAAGTGGAGCATTTTGTTCACAGATGGCTCTTTCTTACTGCCACAGTTTATCATTACTCTAAAGATACCATAGCTTTAAATTTTACTCCTAAGATACCAATGAGAAGTAAGTTTTGAGAGGTTACATTTTAGTTAATAACAGTTTTTACCACACCAGCAGATACTAATTCATACAATTTTTCACCAGCACATTTTATTTTTTAGGAGAAGGGAGAGAATTGTTCAGTTCTCCTGTGCATGTTCCTAGACATCTGGGACAAAACAGAGAATAGCTGAATTTGGAACTGAACCTATCATCAGTTCTATAGCAATGCTAGGTCTGCTAAAGCACTTTTCTCCTGATTGTTTTTGATTTTGTGGAAGCTAGCCTCTTCTAAAAGTCTGAGTCCAGTTGTGGCATTGTAACATTTCTAACTATATAGTCATTACTGTGCAGATAAATTAATATCCCTTTTGAACTTAAGTATCATTTGTCCTTTTTCATAATCTTGGAAGGGGGTGGAATTACTTGCTGAAATTTGAGTTACATTTGTATGCATCTATTCCATTGAACAAAGACAGATTTCTGAGAATATTTAAGTACCCAACTTCTATGATAGCAGTGGATATTAGACACAAGTATATTTAAAAGCCTGCTTCAAAATTAAATGGAATAATTAAGGAATAAACTCAAAATATATGAAAGACTGTTACTGGAACATCTGTTGGATCTCAAAGGTATAATTGCGACACATGCCACATGTCACCTTCAGTGACTATGTCCCACCAGCACTGAAAATTCAGAGAACTGGAAGATGGCCATATGTCAGCCAGAAGAAAACAGAGTCTTGAGCAATAATAAAGGTATACTCTAATTTTATCCAGTTTGGGAAACAGTTTGTACACTGTTTATAAGAGAGGATAAACAATTTGTATTTATATTTTCTAATTTCAGAGTGTTGTTATATTAGATGACATTACCAATTTCCTCAAAGATGTGTTTGTAAAGACAAAATAATAGCACTTCTATTAGGATAATTTTTCAAATAATCTTGAAGGAGAAAAAAATCTTCTTCAATACTTAGACTCAAAGGTAATAATCCTTTAATAAGTCCAATCTACTAAGGAAGCAGGGAAAGCTTTGTTTAATACCTGAAGTAACACTGGAAGTGTAATGCAAACAATTTTGACCCAGTCCCATGAAGAAAGTAGGTGAATACAAGGAGTAAGTACCATCAATTCCAAAGCCAGAATGGACATTGTAGAATCTTCTCTCCGCACACACAAGCTAGTTAATTTCTCCTAATGAAAATTAGAGAGAATATATTAAATATATAATTAGAATATATTAAATATATTCAGAAAAGAATAATCAAATTCACCTTAAGAAAGTAGTAAAGAACAGTTTTTCCTCCTACTTCCTTTGAATGAGACCTTCAAGTGCTGTGTAAATATACCTCAAAAGTATTTAGAACTTTTTTTCAAGTTTAAATATATCTAACTGTAGCCTGTGGGCACTGAATTTTGTGCTGTTGTTAATGGGTAGAGAGTTCTTTGTTATAAAATATTTTATTTCTGTAAGTGTATATGCAGCAATTTTGTCTCAGACTGCCTTTAGACAGAGGTGGCTGATCTTCAGAATCTTCAATCATCCATCTTGTTTGCCAGCTCTGAATTACAGTGTCTCTGATCCATCAAGTTCAACACATGATTTAAAAAAAAAGTTTTGTGCATATAAGTTTATATATATATATTGGAATGGATATTTCCACAAGAAATTTTGTATTTTACATAAAGAATTTTAGATTCTATATATTAATCTTCTGAAAATATTCAGAAAATGAATATTAATATTTTTCAGGGGTGTTATCTAAGGGTAATCATCTAAAAACTATTCTAGATCCCTACCATGAAAGACTGATTGAAACTTTATTGAAGTTAGTTCAAACAATACCAGCAGCTTCACTGAGCTTCAATTTACTCCTTACATACTTCACTTCAAATCAATAAACTAGGAGTATTTAATGTTTTCTAAATACATGCAGTCCTGGATCTGCCACCATTTAGCTGTTTAAGCAGGCCAGTTACCCATAGAATAGAGATAATTCACGAATTTATAAACAAGCATGTGTACAAGTATTTCAGCAGCAATGTATGTATACATATGTAAGTATTTCACAGATATTAAAGCAGCAGTCATCATCAATTGCAAAAGACTACTATAATTATCATGTATAAAAAAAATTAAAGAAAGGTTCTGTTAAGTGGGGAAAAAAAATATACATAGTTGCTGAATTACCATTTAAAAACCCTGATAGCATCCTGATATGTCATTTGAAACAATTTGGATTCTTTTGTTTGCTAAAATTTATATTGGTTCTGAAAATATAACAATAAATAATTAAAATATTATTTCAAATTCAACACATTTTTATTTGTTGTGAAGAGCAACAGATATTTGATACTTTGCTTTAACGATAAACACTATTTGAAGAAACATTTATTATTAATGATCTTTCAAAATATTCCCATTAACTGATGTGTTTTAACAATGATTTCTCTAGTTACAAGGCCTGCATTATGGAGTGATAGCTTTTTATTCATTTTTTACTGCAATTCAATTTTAAAGTGCATGATGCTTTTGATTCATTCAATCTGTGCAGTGAAACTATTTTCAGAAACTTCAGGCATTCATTTATTCATGTCCCTCCTGGACATAGTAGTTAACAAGTCCTGCTTATTTTGATGCAGCTGATAAGAACTGATTGGATGATAGTGTAGTTTGTTGTGGTCCAAGTGAAACTAAGTAATTTATTAGACAGTTTGTGATGAGTGAAAGTAACACCTCAGCAATACCGTCTGGATTCTTAAAATTAAATATAACCTTCAACCAATTTAAACTTTTTCAACATCAAATTGTCCTAAAATTCTCAGTTAGATAATTTGTAATACTTAATTAATACTTTGTTCTATATTTTTTGCACCTAATTCTAAATATTAAAATTCCTCTCTGATTTTAACATTCCTATTTTAACTATTTTTGAGATTTCCACCTAAACTTAACTACTTTATTTTAATAACTCAAAAGCTTTCCAGGAGAGATTCCAGGGTAAGCATCACAGGGGAAGAGAAAATAAAGTGCTAGAAAACATTAGAAGAAAAACTATAACACTGATAAAATTTCCTCACACATATTTTCATAAACATCCGTGCTGTTCATACCTGTCTTTAAAGAAAGCTAACAAATTTATGTGTAAAATATAAATGACAAATCTTTCTCAGACTGCAACAACTTGCAGCTCAGGAACATCATGAGCCAGATAAGTTGTATTTGGATTTTTCTTTCATTAATCTATCTAATTCCTTTCTAAAATCACTTTAAACTTTCACCATACTTAATATTCTGCAGCAGGGAGGCCTTTATTTTAATCATATATTATGTGGAAAAAAACTTTTTTTCTTTGTTTTTAGTTTATTTACTTAGTCGTTCCCAGTATGGAAGGTGTTCAATATCTTCAATCATCTTTGCTGTCTTCTCCAAAATTTTCCCAGTCTACTATCTCCTTTTCAAGATAGCTAGACCACAATTGCATAGAATATTCAACATGCAAGCACAAGAGGATCTTATGAAGTAACACAGTTCTCAACGGTTTGGCTTAGTGGTGTGAGTCTGTTTGTGTTTCCAGAGAAGGGCATTGCTGTTATCCATTCTTTAAAAAAAAAATAATAATTTCTAGTATTTAATTTGCCTTTTTTTTTTTTTTCAGATCACTAGTCACATCAGATAAACTATTTCCATGGAATTATCTAAAATAACCCAAACATCTCATCCTAGGTAGTTATGGTCATCTTATAAGTATGAAATCAGGACTTTTCCTGTGTTCTTGATTTTGCACTTATTTGCTCCAATTCCATTGTCTTAGCACTGGTGCTTGTGCGGTTTTCCACAGTCAACCCTCCTCTTTATAGCACAGAGTAACTTACTGGTATAAGCAGATTTGAACAGCTCACTACACATAGCCTCTTCCGTACTTTATAAGAATATGTACAGGAGCATTACATCTAGCATAGATTCCTGAAGCACTCTATCAGTGTCTGATTTTACCACTGAGTGTTACTCCGAGGTAAAATCAGTCACCAGGTCTTGCCTTGCCTTGCCTTTCCTCCCCTTCCCTCCCTTTCTCTCCCGTTCCCTCCCCTTCCTTCCCTTTTCTCTTGCTCTTCCCCTTCCTCTTTCTTTTTTCCTCTTTCCTTTTTTTTCCCTTTTTTCCTTTCCTTTTTTTTTCATTCAAGGACACATGTCTTGTCCTTTATTTGCTTAGCTTCTTCAAGGACATTTGGTGAGGAGATATGTTTAATTTTATCTGGAATGAAAATGTCAACCTATATCTTCTTTACCCGCATGATTTTCTCAAAGTAATCTAGTAACATTGTAAGGCATAATTTCCCTGTAGAAAAGTTGTAATGATTTGTACCCAATATGCAATATATATGAAGCCATCTACTGATTTTATCCTTTGTTATATTCTACTAATTCATTAGGTACAGCTCCCTGCTATCCAGATTTTTCATTTTCCTGGATCTTTCTAGGAACAAATTTTGTAACTGTCATCATATTATCTAACTTTCAGGCACGTGAGACAAAGCTGCCTTTAAGCAAGAGGTTACAAACCATATTTAGTAGATTGGCTACTTATTCCCTGAGCTCCTTTTTTTTTTCTTTTTCTCACAGAGCATCTCTAGGGGGCTAGAATAGAATCTGCAAACTCAAGGAACTTCTGATTATTTCCCTGTATCTGTTCCTTCAGTTGATACTCTCTAAGGATAACTACTTTATTGCCAACCTGCTGATCTCTTAGTAGCAGAGAACAGAGTAAGAATGGTGAAGCATTGGCCAATATTAGACCACAGCAACTAAGTAGGTGAAGGCTGCAGTTACCTGCATTCTGGATAACAGCATGAAAATAAAAGGAAATGAAAGAAACAAAACAAAACAGAACCCCAAAACAAGACAAACCAAAGTAGCCCCTTCAATGTCTCTATTCTTCCTCTAAATCCATTATCTTTGTAAGTCTGGAAAAAATTAGAAGCTAACAAAAATAAATATCTGAATGGCAACGTCTCTTCCTGAGAAGATTTTAAATATTTATTTTCAGAAAAGTGAAGTAAATACATTAATTTGAATGTATTTTTTTCAAAGTTCTATGGAAAAAAAAAATCATGGGCTTGTTTTGAGATTAGTTTTGGAAGAATTGCCAAAGCTATGGGAAATTCACTTATAAGAGACAGGCTTTCTCATTACTGATTTTGACTGCAGATTCCCATGAGTGAGGCTTGTGATGCAATTAAAGAAAAAAGGACTGCAGGATTTTTAAGCTAAAGGAGAAAAGAGTTTCACCTGTAGAGATTATGGAAATGGGAACTGTTTTTGTCTTGGCAATATCAGTGGCACCCCTCCCTCATTCTAAAACCTGGAGCCAGGTTCAAAATATGCAGCAAGGAACAGCTTTTTTTTCAGAAATAGGCTGTTAACATTTCATTAAACATTTCATGCTGTTCATGTACTATGCCATGGTGAAACTGTAATATTTGTAAGACAGAAGGGATAGAACCAAAAAAAAAAAGTATTTTCACATAGCAAAGAGTATTGTCTATGCAGGATATAAATGTGCCAATCAGTTAAAAAGATTGCAAGTCTGAATTGCTGTTTTAAGGAGTCTGCCCTTTGGGACATATTTATTCAATTTGAATTGAGAACCACTACATTATAATTTGTTATATTGCATTGAGACAATCTTAGATTTTTGCTGCTGGAATATAGTATTCCATGATACTGTGTTTGTCAAAAAATAATTTTGGAGTGCTTTATTACCTGCAAAATCAGAGTTGTTTCATTTAATAAGCTTCCTGCCTCAATGACTGCAAATCTGGATTTGGAACAGGTTTTACCAGAAATATATTCTGGACAAGTTACATTTACCTGTTCTGTTTTGAAATCTAGTTTGAATAGAACAGTGAAACATGTGTTGACATTGTATCAAGTCTACACAAAGTTTATTGAATTAAATATGACCTTCAGAGTATGATGAGAGTTCATCTGTGCAATCTGCAGATGTACAGCATGATTTGAAAAGTCCCAGATGTGGCACATGTTTATTTATTTACTTTAAATAATTTCCAGCTAGATTAATGTAGCGAAGCCTTGCAAATTCTTCCAGTCTCCATGAACTTCAGTGGTCTCTCTCTTAAAGAAATTACTTTATCATTTGTGTAGGCATCACTTTGGAGTGATGAGAAGCTGCCGCTTGCTGTTGCACTGTGGTATGGTTCCGGCACTTCCTCTGCTAAGTTGATTGCAACAGGCAAGGCGAACATAGTGCGAACTGCTCTTTCAGGTAAGGGAACACAGTGAAGGAGCTTGGGAAACGTAAGACATCCAGATGAGAGGTTGTGGCATGAAGTATAAAAATGGAATGAGATTGGCGTCCTAGTTTAAGGAAGTGAAATTGTGCAAAAATGCCTAAGAAGGTAGCTAATTACCTCACAAAAGAATATGGATAATGTAATACCACAATGAAGAGATGATCTGTCGTAGTTCAGCCCTGATCAGGACCAGACTACGTAGTCTCTCTCTCCCTCCCCCCACCCTCTGAGAGAATAGGGGGAGATGATATAAGGAAAAATGGCTCAAGGTCTGAGATAAGGACAGGGAGAAAATTCTTAAAGTTACCATCATGGGCAAAACAGACTCAATTTGAGGAAAAATAGTCATTTATTTCTAAAACTAGCAGGAGAATGAGACAGGGAACAAGATAACCTCCCCCCACCCCTCCCTCTTCCCGGGCTTAACATTATCTCTACTACCTTCCCCCGTGCCGAGTGGCACAGGGGGGAAGAGGGAATGGGGGTCACGGTCAGTTCATCACGCGTTGTTTCATGCTGCTGCTTCATCATCGGGGGAATAACTCCTCGCATTCCTCCTCTGCTCCTTCATGGAGTCCCTCCCATGGGCCACAGTCCTTCGTGAAACTGCTCCAGCATGGGTCATCTCTTCCACAGGGTGCAGTCCATCCAGAACAGCTGCCCCAGCAGGCCCTCCACGGGCCACAGCCGCCTTCAGGCATCCACCTGTTCCGGCGTGGGGTCCTCCACAGGCTGCAGGTGGATCTCTGCCCCTCTGTGGACCTCCATGGGCTGCAGGGGGACAGCCTGCTCCACCATGGTCTTCACCACAGGCTTCAGGGGAATCTTGGCCAGGAGCCACGTTACTCCTCCCCCTCCTTCTGAACTGACCTTGGTGTCTGCAGCATTTTCTCTCACAAAAAAAGTTCTTCACAACAGGCTGGCAGACGCCTCTCAGAATCTCTTCACATCATCCTGAAAGAAGGGGTTAATACTAAGGAATCAAGCTGATAAATAGTGATCAATGATTTACTAACTGTTCTGGTTTTGTTAGTGAGGGGGGGCCTAAGGTGGTAGCTTCTGTAGGAAACTGCTAAAAGTTGCTCCCCTTTGTTTAGTGGACTCGGCCAGGCCTAGGGCGGACCCACTGCTGGCCAAGGCCGAGCCAATTGGTAGCAGAATGTCCCGTGATAACACCTCTGCGATAACGTATTTAAGTAGGGGAAAACAGAAAAAAAAAAGAGAGAAGATGTGAAGCAGCTGAGCCGGGGGGAGAGAGGGGGAGGTGCAAGCCTCATGGGCCACCACCATGGTTACCACCTTAGGCCCTCCCTCACTAAACAAAACCACAACACCATCACAGAATGAAAATAGGGGTTTGAAGGGATTTCTTAATGTTCAATGGGAAAATGTAATGTAAAGATACTTAGTATGCTTAATAGCGGTTAACTTACTCCTTGTGCTTTTATTGCTTTGAAACAACTAGGTTTATATTTACAGTCTCAGAAGAATTCCATAGATCTAATTTGTTTCCAAATGTTAGGATATATCTTTTCTTATTTCTAATTTAATTAGTCTAAATGAAAACTTTTTTCCTCTTAGATTTTATTTTTATCCTTTCTTTTTAATCAAAATAAATAAAATTGTTTTTTTTTTCTCTCCAAACATTAATAATATTTTTATCCTTTGAAATAAATTTTGAAATACTTAGTATTTTATGTCTTGTATTGGTTTATAAAAATTGAGATTTTTTTTAATTAAATTAAATATATTGGAGAATGATTTACTCAATTTAGCACTTAGAGTACAGCACTATATGTGCTACTCTTACTTTTTCCTGCCTAAGTTTACTTCAATGGGTATTTCCATTGGATTTTTTTAATGGTATTTTATATAGCAGTTTTTTTTTTTCACTTTTTACTTTACCTTAGCCATTAATGATCATAGTAAACAAAAGTTTGTTGAACATTGTATTTGGTATGTGAGTGAGTTCTTTAGATATTTAAGCTGTGCTTTAGCTATGCACTTTTTATAGGTCTCATTCAGCAGAACATTTAAGAATATTATAATTCTATCAGTGTTAGATAAGTTATTGTTAGCTGCTTGGATTCCTTACAAATGTTAACCAACTAAAACAATCACTCATGCTCTCTGATTGTGTTTTCTTACATATATGCAAAATAGCATAATGCTTTGAGTCTAAGCTGGAAGGCTGTGCTTCATTTACTTCTCCAGGCTCTCTGAGAAATTTATGTTGAAGCTATTGTCTCTATACCCTCTCTCCTACATGCTGAAAGTAAGAGATATGAGGACTGTCCGAAGCATCCTTACAGAAGCAAGTACTCTGCACAGTATAGCGTAGTATGTGGTATCCATATTAATTCAATGTAGTAATTCACAGAGGTTTCACATTCATCATTTTCCAAACTCACAGGCACAATGATTATAAATGAACTAGAAAAAAAAATAATGTCTTCAATGTTAAATAGACCTACTCCAACTCATCTAAAAAGATTACATACATTTAGCAATTTTGCCATATGAAAAAAAAAAAATCCTCACTTGAAACTGGAAGTCTGCCTTGGCCTTGTCACTGTAAGAGATCTAGCAAAGAGCTTGGAGAGTGGGGAACAGGCAAAAGAGAACATAAAATGGCAATAACTCCCCTTCACAGTCCCTATACTATTCCCTCTCCTGTCTTTGAGCACATTAAGACTATGAGAGATGGTTAGCTAAGAAAAGAGAAAAGGAGGAGGAAAGGACACCTGGAACAATGCCTCACACACTCGCAACTAATTGTCTTCTAAGAGCCAACTGATGTTTTCTTCTTGCTTGTCAAAGCATGCTTAGTTTGTTAAGACTGAGAGAAAGAATTACCTACAGTATTATCAGTAAATACACAAGATCTGAAATATGTTATTTGTGATTTACATCAGGGCTGCAGGACAAGAATTATTCTGAGGGAAACAAAAAAAAAAAAAAAAAAAGCTCCATTCCAGAAAACTTGAAACTGCATATGGGCAACCACTATAATGACATACTCGGATTCTGATTTCCAGATGAGAAAAAGGCCTCAAGTAATTCTTGTGTGAAAAATAACTCACATCTTAGTGATACAATGGGAATCTGTGATGGCACTCTGTATTGCCAAGGGTTATTTATGTTTTTATCCTAATTTAATATTCAGCTAAAAGTATGATAAGAGACAAATCCTATATCTTTTTATCAGACTATAGTCTCCAATATATTATCTGAAAGTTTTTACAGGTCTTAAGATTATATACAACAGTAAATTTTATAGAAAGGAAATTTAAACAATGTTTTAAAGTTGGGTTTTTTTTTTTTAAAGAAAGGTGATTTTCTCAATAAATATTTTAGCTCCGACAAGGAGCTAAAGATAGTTTTAGGGTTTTTTTTTCTCTCATTCTGTGCAATACATAGATTAATTATGAAAGCAAGTTTCTTGAGTGTAAGGAAAGTATTCTTAACTAGGCTATAAGTTGAATGCTTTTACTACATTTTGTAGAAAGAATTATTGGAAAATGTATAGAAAAAAAAAACAATATAAGAACATTTTTTTAAAAAGTTTGGTGATCATAGGTAGAATTTAGTTTAAATTTTTCATGGTAAAAAAAAAAATATTTTTCAGTCAAAGCTTTACTGTTATTTTTTTCACAGAAAATAGTTCTCCAAATATAAAACTGATAGATGAGAACTGCTGCATCGCAAGATTAGGAACTCTTTTTTGTATACTTAGCTTAATATAACTAAATAACAGAAAGGTTGGAACTTCTTTTTAAATAACATAGCAACTCAATATGAAAATGGTACTATAATGAGTGATAGGAATCAGTCTGGTCTTTTATTTCTTAGTGACCATAGTAATAAAATATAAACCAGATCCACTGCACATATTCATAAGCATAGTCTTATAATCTGGAAAGCTCCTATGTTCTATGAGAACAACATTTGAAGAAATTCACAATAATTTTGCATACTGAAATTTAAAACTGTACTTGAGAATCTGGACAAAGAATACGCACTTAAATTGTGCTTGAATATACAAAAAAAATATATAATTTCTGAAGACTCTACTTACACTAATATAATCTGACACTCCAATGCTATATTTTGATTCCCTCAGAAAAAAAACCTTTTTTTTTCATATCAGATGCCTCTCATCCTTGAAAAAACTCTAGAAATGTGTTTGTGTATATATACATGCATGACTATTCAAAATTTTTTTTAAGAATGTGTGTTGTATAAATGTCTTCTGTATTATTAGTCTGATATGAGGGATTTATGTTTAAATGACTATATATGACAAATGTCAGTGAAAGGATTTATGGTTTTGTTTAGTGCATTCAATATGGTTTGTCGTAGTTCAGCCCCGATCGGGACCAGACTACGCAGTCTCTCTCTCACTCCCCCCACCCTCCGAGAGAATAGGGGGAGATGATATAAGAAAAACGGCTCAAGGTTTGAGATAAGGACGGGGAGAAATCCTTAAAGTTACCGTCACGGGCAAAACAGACTCGACTTGGGGAAAACTATTCATTTATTTCTAAAATTAGCAGGAGAATGAGACAGGGAACAAGATAACCTCCCCCCCACCCCTCCCTCTTCCCGGGCTTAACATTATCTCTACTACCTTCCCCTACCGAGCGGCACGGGGGGGGGAAAGGGAATGGGGGTCGCGGTCAGTTCATCACGCGTTGTTTTACGCCGCTGTATCATCGTCGGGGGAAGAACTCCTCGCATTCCTCCTCTGCTCCAGCGTGGGGTCCCTCCCACGGGCCACAGTCCTTGGTGAAACTGCTCCGGCGTGGGTCATCTCTTCCACGGGGTGCAGTCCCTCTAGAACAGCTGCCCCAGCGGGCCCTCCACGGGCCACAGCCTCCTTCAGGCCTCCACGTGCTCTGGCGTGGGGTCCTCCACGGGCTGCAGGTGGATCTCTGCCCCTCCGTGGACCTCCATGGGCTGCAGGGGGACAACCCGCTCCACCATGGTCTTCACCATGAGTTGCAGAGGAATCTTGGCCAGAAGCCGTATTACTCCTCCCCCTCCTTCTTCACTGACCTTGGCGTCTGCAGCCGTTCCTCACAACAGGCTGGCAGACGCCTCTCAGGATCCTTTTTACATCTTATTCACTTCTCATCTCCTCTCCACTTCTTGCAGCCAGGCCGGGCTGAGTTGGGCCCAGTCGGCTGCCCAGCGGGAGGCCAGAGGGTGAGGCCTGCAAGGCCCATGAGGCTCGCGCCTCCCCCTCTCTGCCCCCCGCTCAGCTGCTTCACATCTTCTCCTCCTCTTTTTCCTGTTTTCCCCTACTTAAATACGTTATCGCAGAGGCGTTATCATGGAACATTCTGCTACCAATTGGCTCGGCCTTGGCCAGCAGCAGGTCCGCCCTAGGCCTGGCCGAGTCCACTGAACAAAGGGGAGCGACTTCTAGCAGTTTCCTACAGAAGCTACCACCTTAGGCCCCCCCTCACTAACAAAACCAGAACATGGTTGCACAGGTTGTAATAAAAAAAATTGCTAGCTGTTTCCCTTTATAATGTAAATAAACTAGATCCTGCAGTGGTGAGGGATGTGAACTTGAATTACATGTGAGATTATTTTCAAAAAGTTGCAATGTTACAATATATCATCAAACTTCTGTAAAAATTAAAAACATCAGCATTAGTCTAAAATTGTATGTGATAAAAGTTGGAAGTTGGATAAATATACTGGAGAAGAGTGGGCTTACATGTCAGTCTTCTGACAGCATTGCTATTTCCATCAAAGGTGTGAAGACAGAGTAGCTCACGCGAAAAAAAAAAAAAGTTTTAACTAACTGCTAAGATTTTTCTTGCTTTCTTTATTTGGACTGATATTGCAACAGAAATATATATGCATACTTATGTGTATAGTAATATAAGTCCACAGTAGAGCTTTGCCATTAGAATTTTTCCCCCTCAGGGAACACTTAATTGGCATAGTATGTTAGAAAGTCAGTGTACTAAAGCACCACTGATTCTATTTCACTCAAAATGAATCATTAATGGTATAATTATTTCCATAATATTTTAGGTCCAAATACTGCTCCTCAGCTTGATAGGTGGTTGTTTTGTTTAATTACTACTCTTTTTCTTATAACTTTACAAGTTATAAGAAAGTTACAAGTTAGGAACAAGAAGTATGTTGCACACTACGCTATACATAAATAGTGCATAATATGAAGTAGGATTTAGCAACAATCAAATCTTGGTGGGACTTTGATTCCTCTAAATTACAATGTTGCTAGTTATAAAGGAATAAAGTTCAATAATTCACCTAAGATACATCCTTTTATGTAAAGATACTCTCTTTAATGGAATTTCTTTTCAGCTCAGAGCCTAATGACAAGCTGCATTTGCACACTGAAGACTATCTTTTTAATCAGTGTGTTTTAATATATAAGATGAAAAGTATCTCATCATTTCCCATTTTAGGAAGTAGATCTAAGTAGAGTTATTTTCTAAATAGATCTATAGTATTTCAAAGTAAAGTCTTTGTTTTATTATTTTTTTTCTTATAAAGAGAAATCACTTGGAAAGGAATAAGGGGAATATCTGTTAGGAATTTCTGTCTACTTGTGCTCAAAATTTATTTGTAGGCCTCAGAGTGCTATGTTATGTTCCATGTGCATAACGAGAAAATGGAATGAGAAAAAACAGAACCAATAGTTAAAGAATTAGATCTTATAAGAGCCCTACTGCATATAAATTAATTACTCTTGCCATTGAAAGGTATAGCTAAAGAGCTGGCTAATATTTATTCAGCTAGCTGGTTAATAATTTTAAAATAATCTTAATTGTGATATGTGATTACATCAATATTTTACCTGTGTTCCTGACCATAAATAAGAATGAGTATATGAAAGAGTCTTGATCATTGTCAAGCATAAACACTAACTGATTTTGTTTCTTTTCCTTTTTAAGAATTAATCTGCAGTTTGATTCAGTGAGATTAACACAGAGATTTGTCTTCAAATGACTTTTCTGTAGGTAACACCAAGAGTAGAAGGGAAAGTTAAGTGGATCAAAATTCCTCAACAATTCATGAACTGAAGTTCCCATTTTCTTTTCACCTCACTGATCCTCCTGGCTTCCCAGTGGTGCTTCACTAAGGTCTCTTGAGGTTAGTAAAGAGCTGTATGCTGCCAACAACCGTTCTCAGACACTGCATCTCCATCCTCCTTCGCTTCCTGCATAAAGTCAATAAATTCAGAAAAAGGCAAATGAGCAACATGATCATGGTCACTCTTTACTGATTTTTTTTTGTTTTTGCTGCCATAGATCACTGATATTTTTTTGCCTATTTTCTAAGTCCATCTTGTCTATGACTCAATGTTAATTATTTGCATAGACAGGTATAACACTAGCAAATAATTCATTTTCGTAGAATATGGAGGACATTGGTCCGTGGTCACTAGCTATATCATTTTGACAGGAAAAGCAATTTGACTTCAATATGTTTTTATAAAAGTGGTCACATTCTTAAAGTTTTACCTAATCAGTTATTTAAAAAATATTTTAATATAATTTTTAATATTGGAATGTTTTGATTTTTTTATTTCAGACTTCAAAAATTATTTATCTCAACCCTTGTAGCCATAAGATGAAAGCAAACTGGGAATCTAAAGTTAAAACCATATTCTTAGAAATGATGTGTTTTAGGAATTACTATCTGGGATCCCAAGTGATCGTGCCTTACAGTTATGTCTCTCAGCTATTTGTATACAGTATGCAGCTCCTTGTCATCTGACAATTGTGCCAGCTCAGATGACACTTCCAAGTAAAGATTTAATGTGTCATTCTTTGCAACATAAACTGAACTTTGTAGAGATCAGCAGCCTTCCATAAGATCTCTTGCTCTTTCCTCAGGCTCTGCTGTGACTGTAACACCCTTTAAAATGAACCATGGAAATAAACTGTCTGATATTTTTTTTTTTTTGCAGTATGTCAGAAACATGATACATACATCACTGCGAATTAAAATTTAGCACAGACAATTCCATATATAGCACCAAATGAAGTGAGCTTGCAAGTTGTAATAATTTTTTAAACAAATGTGTCAACAACAATGACAAAATCTTCCCAAGTATAAAAGGTTATAATATTTTCTTATGTATGTATGTGTGTGTGTGTATATATATATATATACTGCAGCAATGTCCATTACTCAGGAAAATGAGGTTAAACTTTTTGAGTTTTTTTTTCTGTTTTGTTCTCTGCTCAATAAAAATACCACCTGCCAAGTTGTAGAGTATTTACAGATCTACAATAAACTCAGTATTTTCTTTCAATTTGTTAGCAGATGTTGAGTTATTCTGGAATCAACTCATTCTTTGTGGTTTCTTGTAGCAATTAAATGTGTAGCAGTTCTCTCAAGTGTTGAAGGATCTAATTTTTCATTTGCATAATTGTTCTAGTTAGACAGTGGTTTAAACTGAAATCTTACAGAAAAAAAAAAAAAAGCAGTGCAGCAGAAATGAAAGAGTAATAAAAAATTAAGTAGCTGTACAGCTGAAAAGAGACTGGTTAGGGCTATTTATGTACTACCTAAAACTCAAATGAAGATCACAGAGATTTTGGAAGATAAAGTTTTTATGAGTTTAAATTAGAGTTATCTCTGAATTACATATGCAGTCTGTAATTGGAGAAGCAATGTCAAGGAAGCAGAGACATCTGCATATCTGATTCAAAAAAGGAAAAATCTAGAGATTCTTTAGAAAATTAAAGTATATCTCCTCATGCCTCAAAGTTTTTCAGTCCTTTTTCATGAATAGCTACTTCACCCACTGGTTCCATTGTACCATGAATTCTTACAACATTCCCATTGGCTAGAGAGATACAGATAATTTCATAACAATATTTATTTATTCTGGAAAAAAAAATAGTTTCATTTCAATGTTATAAAATTTATTTTTTACTGCCATCTAGACTTTAAGCTCTATAGGAAAGGAAGAGTTCCTGAAAATTCAATAGATTAATAAAACATACAAAAGTGGCTTATAAAAATAATCTACTTTCTATTTGATTTAGCCAGATATAACATTACTTTTGATAAACTAAGTAAAAAGGACTAGTCCTGGGTTACCAGAACATTGTATTGCTTTCTGCTGTTCCAAAATAACCTGAAACTGAGTTGAATTGGGCATTTGCAGCTTGACCTCAGGACAGAAGTAACCTTCCATAGCAAAGAGGCATCGTACCAGATATAGGACTTTTGGAGAATTTGAATTGGATGAAAAAGCACACTACCAGTTTATCCTCCTCCTGTGCTGATCCTCAGTCCTTTCACATGTTCAGTTTGTTGGCACATGAACTAAGTAGACTTCATGCTATCTTAATATGCAGAAGTTGACACAAAAGCCCACCAGAACTAAGATGAATATACCATGTGGATCACTTAGAGCTATTGTTCTCATCTTTATTTTAGACGTCTGTAACTAAAGAATCAAGTGAATCCTTCCTGAACAGAGGCATTGATAATAATACTCCCTTGTGTACAAACACACTACTGCTTTACATTTCCAAAGAATTGTTCAAATACCAGCCAGTTAAGCTTTACTAAAATGTAATTATTCAGTTTCAATTTCAAAGTAAACACTAAAAATATAGCTCTTTTGTCCATCTTCATCTGATATTTTGTCTTTAGCAAGCCACTTAACATCTCAACGCAAAAAGTTTGGAATGTACTAAAGATTTTTTTTTTTTATGGAGCATCAAATGAAAAATCCTACTGACCCCAGCTTTAATTGCATCCTATTTATTTCAGGGTACTGCCCTGGAAAGTCTTTCCAGATATTTTACTGTACTTCTTAAATTACCCATCATCCTAATGATATGCAGCTAAGACAGTTAAAACTGTATCATGTCCTCTATATTAATTAAAATGACCTAATGGTGCTGATAAGTTGTACTTATCATTTGTATCTTGCTCTAGTATCCTCTTGTGCTCTTTTGTGCCCACAGTCTCTAGTCCAGACAAATTATCTTAGCTATTGGAAACCCTTTGACGAGCTAATACAATGCCTATAACTACAGTTGGTCTGGAAGTCAAAAAAAGTCATGCAAACTTATTATCATAACTTCTGTCTTTTTTTTTTATTTTATGAGTTCATCAGCTTTTATACTGCAACAAAAATCATTACTTGTTACTCACTGTAGCAGATCTAATTTTAGATTGCAAACTGCTTGAGGCGGGTGTCATGTCTCTTATGCATTGTGCAAACTGTATAGTGAACATTGTACAACCTGAACAGTAACAACATGGGGCTGGATCATACCCTTAAGTCATATGCACAGACAGTCATCTTTACAGAGACTGCCATGTAAGTCAGTCTGAGAGAAAGGGATATGTCAGCTGGTTCCTCAGTGTTGCCCTATAACAATGAAACTCTACTTGACATTACAAAAGAATTAGCTGTAGAGTTGAAGGAAAAGTGGCTAGATGAAAGAAAGGAGTTTAAAAGGGCACACCATCTATTATAACAGCTAAATGTAGATTATTAATAAATTGTACTCCAAAGGGAAGCCCTGAGCAAAATTCATTAGGCCACAAAATTATAAATTACAATTATTATTACTTATTTTCTAATGATAATAATAAAAGGGAGAAGTTATGTTTTATTATGTTCAAGATTACCTATCTATTTCGGTGGAGTCATTCCAGATTTATACTGGTGTAAATGAGAGCAAAAATTGCCCTAATTCATTCTCTTAAGTTTTTATCAAAGTCACTTGGAATAGTTTCTGTCTCATGCTCTAGCTATTTTAAAGGCATCACAATATAAAGATTTCTTTCCTGACAGTCTACCAAAACCTTGACATTTTAAGCTAGCTGCTAGAGCACATATTTTAACACTTATCTAGAGGCAACTGCAAACATTCGTACTGACAACAAATCCTCCAATCAAATTACTAGAACATATTTAGTCACTCAAGAAACAAGTATCATCAGAGTCTTTCAGCTTTATGGTCATAGATTATTTTATCTGCCCAAGGCACTTTAACACCATTTCTTGCAAAATCCAAGTAAAACAGGTACTTGACCATTTCATCTAAAATATACAGGTAACAGAAAGAAAAAGAGCTCTAGTCATGTACACAGTGGTAACAATCTTCCTGCAAATCTCTGTTCATCAAAATCATGCCACAAACAAAAAAAAAAAGAACTTTGAAAAGGGACAGCTGGACTTCACTTTATTTCTTGTACCTATGAGCCTTGCAAATAATGTCCATCAGTGTAAGAGAAAAACATAAAATAATTATTTAATGACAGACTATTTTTAGATTACATCTTGAAACCTTGAGTAAGAAAGAGAAGATTTAAATGCATTTCTTCTTTTTTTTAAATGAATCTATTATTATTATTATTATTATTATTATTATTATTATTATTATTATTATTCAGCCATTAAATGTCTTCTTGTATTTCAAACTTCAGAAAGCAGGACTCAAGCCTGCCACTTTCATTAATCTTCATTACATAGCTTCTGGACAGAATTGTGTGTCACAATATTAGTAATCAAGTTGCTTTTCAGCATCATAAAGTTAATTTATATTCATTTAATTCTGTCTTATCTTCAATATAGTGACCTTTCCATCCTCTATTTACCACTAGGCTACAGCAAAGCATTTTGAGTATTTTGATGTTTTATCAATTATTTAGAGATTCTGCTTTAGTTTTGGATACCCACAGGCCCTCAAAGTGCTGTAAAGTGTTTATAATATTAGCACAACTTGACATGACCAAGGAATATTTATTTCATGTATCTTGTAAGAATTAACCTGTAAAGACATAAATAGCAAATGTCAAATAATATTTGAAAATATACACTTTTGAATAAACAGCTTTTTAAACTTTCCTGAGATTATACTCAGGTGCTATGTTGAATTGCAGTGTCCAAAGTTTCCAGATTATTACCTCCAAATTTTCAGATATTTATGAGAAAAATAAAGAAAGAAAAGGTAGAGAAGCATTGAACTATATTTGATAATACTGTATTATCAACATTCTATAATAGTGTATTTTCATCTTACATTTAAAATACAGAGGTATAATTTTAAGAAGTGCCATAAATAGAAGATTTTGTCTGATTTTAAAATTAAGAGTAAATGTATTATAGGGAAAAAAATAGTTTTACTGACCTTTTTTTTTATATCATTCTTCCAACTTGTTCTCTCATTGTTCAATCTAATGGGTATGTTAACAAAAACTTTCCTAAAAAGGAGCTTTACTCTTAATTGGAGGGGGTTTTTATAATCTTGTGCTATAAAAATAGACATTGGCTTTCATCCTTAATGAATCAGAATGAAAGATTAACAGGTCTTCTCTTGTCATGATTTATCCGTTAAATGCAGTGGTTCTATTAAGGATTGTACGACAATATTAATTATATTGTTTTGATGCATGTTATGATAGAAAATAACTATTTACTTTTTATGGATATTTTACCATGTTACAGTAGGTATTCTTAACATCAACTTGCATTTATATAAATGTTTTTAGCTCAGAAACTGTACAAAATGTGATGGCCATGAATGAACCAAATGATGAATGATGATAAAGAGCAGATAGCTTGAGATCAGTTACTCCTGTTCAATATTCAGGTATTGTGACTCCAGTTCTCTAGTGTGGAGTAGATTAAATTCAAACTTTCTTTTATATCTCAGTGCATTAGTCTTCCTAGAAAAAAAAATTACATCACTACTGCTCTGCGTTCCTGAATTTGATATTCTTATGCTCTTCTACAGTGAATTATATCCACTCCCACTTGAAGGTCCATTTTTATGGACACAGCAGAGTAAAGGAACCTTAGCAAAGACAAGAGTCAGGCTATGGCACATTCTTCAAGGATGAAATAGGGTAATACAACACTGAAGTAATTCTGGCAACTAAAACAAATTAGGGCTCAATAAATATCCTCCTGCACTGCAGTTTACATGAGCATGCCTTCCAGATACGTCATCCGCTTATGTTTTATGAGTTGCACCAAGTTATTCTGAAGATCTTGCCTCTAGGACATTATATATACTTACAGTCGTGATATGCATTGTTGAATATCCAACAAAACCTTGTATCAGCTATTTTTACTTTTTGTGCCAATGCCTACTACTGATAAAAGGATGCCCGCCTCTTCTGTTTCCACTGGCACAGTCAGAAGCCAGAGGGCTCACTGTTAAGCCACTACAGATTTCCTGTCTGTCTTTGAAATCGTTAATATAGCATGGCATTCCCATTTTAAATCTCAGATAGTGGTAATTTTTCTTATTTTCAGAAAGTCTTCATTCTGTTATTTCATGAACAGTCGCTTTCTCTACCCATATGGCTTTTTAATACTTGAGTTTGTTAACATACTGTTGTATGATTTAGAAAGGAGAGACACTTAATGGATATACAAAATGATGTTGTACAACATTTTAGCACTTTATTGAGTCCCTTGAAGAAGTAAAAATTGGATGCAAACTTTAGCTGTCAGTTCAGCTAGACATTTCTGCTTTTCCTGTGCAGTGGGAGAACACTTTTTTTGTTTGTTTGTTTTTTGTTATTGTATTATCAGCTACTTTCTTATTCACAGATACTGCCCTACATGACTTCCAGCAATAATAACTGTTGGCATGGTGATAAGGGTAAGGAACATATGACACAAAATTGGAGTGGGAATAGTCAAACAGCATAGCCTCATGAGTAAGAAAACTCAAAGGTAAAGCAAAGAAAGGACTTATGCCATTTGTTGTGACTAAACTTGTCATCTAAAGTTTACCATACCATCAAATCACAATCCTTCTGACTCTCAATGTTTTCCCTTTATGAGGGTGATTTGAAAGATTTTCATTGCTCAGAGGGAGCAGTGTCCTCTGTAAAGGAAATAAGATATTCGCATGACTCTTTATGCCAGACTTCCTCCAGGAACAATAGTCACTAAAAAGCAGAAGACTCATATGTCAAGAAAGACTTCTTCATAAAGAAATCTAGCCTTCAGTTTGACAGTAGATATGAATGGGCAATTTGTATCCCATAAGCTAAATGCAGTCTAAAAATTTACTCAATCACATTAGCAACTCAAGTGTTAAACTCACATCTTTAAGGTTTTAGATTATATTATTATTATTATTATTATTATTATTATTATTATTATTATTATTATTATTATTATTATTATTATTATTACTATAGTTGTTATTGTTGTTGTTTCACTTTAGGGTGTTTTTTTAATGTCATTTATTTTTTACGTACACCAATAAATGTGTTTTGAAGCCAAATTTGACCCTCAGAATTAAAAAAAAAGAGTTTTCCGTCTATGCACTCCACCTTACTCCCTTCTCCATTAAGGAAAATATATTTTCTTTTTCTTTTTCATGTTGGTATGATAACAGATATTACAATCAGTTAAATAGGCCTCCGGAAAGTAGCCACAAAACGTGATTTTCTTACCTCTAGCTAGCTTATGACCTTCTGAAAATGAAAACAGATTCATCCTTAAGCAAAAATATTATAATAAATATTTCTCTGAATCTTGGAAAAGATGAGATTATAATGATACAAATAAGAATAAAAGAAGAAATACTGCTCTGAGATATTCCAGAGCCAGAGCTTGTTCCTGTAAAGATCATTTCTAAATAATATCTCTTTTTTCATTTATTATAAGATTCAGGGATATGAGAATCAATGGAGGAAAATAGTGGCATTTGGGGAATGATGTAATAATAAAACAAATATCAGTTAGGATACTAATGGAAGACTAAATAACAGTCTCCTTTGAAAAGAAGTATTATTCTTAGCCTTTATGAAATATAGTAACCTACTGAATCTGTAGAAAGTTGTACCTGGATGTAACCCAAACAGTTCAGCTCTTTTATGCTTGAAGTACAGATGTGGTAGGAGCACATTGTTACTAATGTAGCATTTACATTTAGTGAAATATTTATTGATAGGCATGAAGATGAATTAGAACCTTTGGAATGTATTAAAATACCCAGGAAGAGGAAGCAATAAATTACTTGCATATCATTTTTAAAGAATTACTGCCAGAGCAGCTGCCAAATTGCAGCAGTGCAAATGAGAACACAAATATTTTTAAGTCTTTCTCAGTCCCAGAACTCCAATACATGTATTTTTTTGAAAAGTCATCAAATGTATTTAAAGTACTATTTCATGTGTCTGTATGCAGTACATGCACATAATCAGTAAGAAAAGTTTTTAGTGTTTTAAGACTCCCATAAATGACTTCTAGAAACACATGACTGGTATGAAAGTTCCATTAAATTTTCTGAGAGTTGGTGATCAGACCCAGTGCAGGTGCATTCCTCAGCAGAGCAAGGGTCACAATGTGTAGGGGGGGTTTCCTGAGTTGGAGAAACCCCAGAGGAGTGTGGAGACCAGCCAGGAGCGAGCAGCTCTCACAGGAGTGGCTGATGAGGTGTGGGTGGGGCTAAGAGTAATGGCAGCCACCCCTCACTCCCACGAAAGGTAGCTCAAAGGAGCACCAGCAACCAGGAACTCTGTGAACAGGATGGGAAAACAGGGAGTGGCACCATAGTTTGAGCGTAAGGGCACACAATGGTCAAGTGAGAGGCTTAAAGTACACATAACCCAGCAATCAGGCCCTGTTCTGTGACCATCTGCACAGGTCAAAGGGCACTCGTCCTACCCGAATCTCAAGGCAGAATGGTGGGCGCTCGCCTGAGAGCAAAGGCTGCAGCTCTGGCTGGGGGAGGTCTGCACCAGCTACCCCCATGGTGGCCAGTGCCTCCATGCAAGACAGAGCAGCAAAAGGGTGAGGCAGCGGTGCAGACCTCAGGCTGCAGGAAGTGCCTGAACCCTTCTCCTGGGGCAGGGACAGGCGGCAGCTCTGCCTGCAGAAGGTGTGCCCAGGTGGAGGAACTCCTGTGTCAGGTGGCTGAGCGGCAGGAGGCAGTGAGAAGGCTGTGTAGCATCAGGGAGGCTGAGAAGGAGCTAGATAGCTGGTTCTAAGAGAAGTCTGCAGTGGACACACGGATCGCAGCCAGACAGTCAAAAACTGCCCCACCAAGACACACAGAAGGGAGCAGGGGCAATAATGCAGAAGAATGGAAGCTTGCAATGGCAAGGACCGGCAGGAGGAAAACACTTCCCCCAAAGCTTGAGGTCCCCTTGGAGAAGCACTTCACTGCTCTGCAGACTGAAGAGGAAAGATCTATTACATGAGTACAGAACCTGGAGCTGAGGAAGGTAGCCCAACTCACTCCCTGTGTAACAAACAGTGCAACTAAGAGAAGGCAATGGGTGATAGTAGCAGAAGATTCTCTTCTGAGAAGTATGGAGGCACCCATTTGCTGACTTGACACACTCTCTAGAGAGGTGGGCTGCTTACCAGGGGCTCGTATCAGGGATGACCCTGAGAGACTACCAAGCCTCATACAGTCCACTGATTCTTATTTGCTGCTGTTCTTTCATGATACCAGTGATACATCCAGGAGTAGTCTTTGAAATATCAAGAAGAATTATAGAGCCCTGGGAGCAGCGGTAAGAGAGTTTGGAGCGCAGCTAGTTTTTTCATCTATCTTGGCAGTCAAAGGGAAGGGGTTTGAAAGGGCCTGTTGAATCTGATGAATCAACAAATGGTTACAGGACTGGTGTCACAGCCAGGAGTTTGGCTTCTTAGACCATGGGACTCACTTTGAGAAATATGATCTACTGGGGGCTGATGAGATCCATTTGTCAGAGAAGGGGAACAATATCATTGGTCATAGACTTATCAAGCTAGTGAAGTGGGCTTTAAACAAAAGTTGCCGGGGGAAGGGAACCTGAATCCATCCCACTCCTACCAGTTTGATGCCAGTGCCAGCAACACATGCCCAGAGTCTACAGAAGTATAACAGGCCAGCAGGAGAGAACCTGAAGAGCAGTACAAAGGAATTCCAGCCAGTCCAGCCATCAAGTCAGCTTCACCAAGGGCCCAACTTAAATGACTCTATGCAAATGCATGTAGCATGGGGTATAAACAAGAGGAATTAAAGACGTGCACACCTGCAGGGCTATGATCTGATTGGCATCATGGAGACATGGTGGGATCGTTCCTATGACTAGAGTGTTGGAATGGAAGCATACAGGCTCTTTAGGAAGGACAGGCAGGGGAGACAAGGATGGAGTATCGCCCTCTGTGTCAATAACCAGCTGGAGTGCATGGAGCTCTGCCTCGGGATGGATGAGGAGATGACAGAGAGATTATAGGTCAGGATTAAAGGGAGGACAGAGACAGGTGACATTACAGTTGAGGTCTGCTACAGGCCACCTGACCAGGAAGACCAAGCAGATGAGAACATCTATACACAGATAGGAGCAGCCTCATGTTAACAAGCTCTGGTCCTTATAGGGAGCTTAAACCATTCCAGTATCTGTTGGAAGGACAACACAAGAAAGATGAGGACAAACTCTTTAGCAGGACCTGTTGTTAAAATAGATTAAAACTAATGGTTTTAAAATGGATTCAGACTTCATATAAGGATTTTTTTTTTTTTTTTCCCATGAGGGTGGTGGAACACTGGAACAGGTTGCCCAGAGGTGGTAGATGCCCCCTCCCTGGAAACATTTAAGGTCAGGTTGTGCAGGGTTCTGAGCAACCTGATCTAGTTGAAGATGTCCCTGCTCCTTGCAGGGGGTTGGACTAGATGACCTTTAAGTGTCCCTTCCAATCCAAATTATTATATGATTCTGTGGTTGTATTATTATTAATGTGTAACAATTTGCTTTCTATTGAAAGATAGGAAAAGTAAAGTTACAGGAATACACAAAACTACTATATAACCCCCAGTACAGCCATGCAACATTTGGCTAAGGTAATCGGATCTCATATATTGCTTGGTTATGTGACAAGGAGAGACATATGAGACAAAAAGAGATATAAAGAGACTACAAGAAATGAAGCTCATATGTGGTTATATCTATCCTTCACTGCCTACAAAATTCTATCATGGCATGAATCTGAGGAGCGGTCATATCACCTTCTGGAGATGAGATAATATGTTAGACGTGAACTTTCAGTACATGCTTACTATGGGACTCTACTGTTACAGCTAGGCTACAATTCCGACTTTTTCCTCCATATTTATAGGAATAATTTGTGATACCATTGCTAAATAAAAATGCCTTTAATTGTCATCTGGATGTGATTACTTGCTTGATTCTAGCTTTTACCTCTTGAAATCAATTCCTTTATTCTTTGAAATGTCATTTGAATCTGGAATTGGAATTTTAATCCTGCAGAAATTTAAGAATGTGAGGAATTTTTTTTTTTCATTATGAATCACGATGGAGAAGGTAAAAGATGATTTTATAGCAGAAAATATCATTTTGGGTAAAACTTTTTCAGAAAAGGCAGAGTATATACTTCCTACCATTCGTAGGCCAGCAATCTAGTTCTGCCCAACTAGCTTGGGCAACTGAGACCATGCTTGTTTTCTGGGCAGAGATCCAGAAAAATAGATAGTCAGTCAAGAAATGGTCTGACCAAGCAACCATGCAGCCTAGGTTATCCGTGAAGCTGTGACATTCCTGTATCCTACCAGTTGTACTGTAAGTTAGCCAGAGCTCCCAGGCACTTGGGCAGCCCACACCCAAACAGGTGGGATTTCAGGGAGCCAGGGAAACTGTGTGTCAGTCATTTGACTGGTATGTGAACTGACAGAAAAATAGGCACTCATGCAAGCCTTCCAACCTACCCATCTGCTTTGGTTTTGGTAAGTTTCTGTTAAGTCAACAAAGTTGTAAGGAAAGTCTTTAATTGCATCACATTAACTATTTTCAGTGATGAGTTATTTGTTGCAACGTTTTACTCAGTTCAGAGTTTGGACAATACAGCAAGGTAGAGGAAGAACTTTTGTATCATTTCAGTGGCATCCCATTTAAGTCCTTCAACACAGATGATAAATTGGAGCATGCTAAATTGGAGCATGCTGGAGTCCAGCCAGGATACACCACGTTTCAGAAATTCCCGCCCAGCAAAATGACTCTTAGCGATGTTTCCATATTGGCATAAAATACAGTAGTTCTAAAATCATAAATTACCTATAACTCTTTGATAACTCCACAAATAGGAGCATAAAGGTAGTTAAAAGCTAGACATACTGTTGCAGTGATTGGACCTGGAGGGGTCAAAAAAATAAAAAAAAAAAACTACCTAGACCTCAGCATGTACTTATCCTTACTAGTACAGGGCAATCCTTAAATGTTCAAAGCAGAACACAAAGTGCAAATAAAATTTCTTAAATGCCCTTTAAATTACCTGTCAAAGATATGTTGGTAAAAATATATTTCAGCTACTTTTTTTTTTTTGGTCACCCCCCCCCCACCTCCCCATAAAGTTTACAAGAAAATCAAGGGACAAATAGTTTCTACCATGTTATTACTTCGAATTGCTGCTTCCTCCTCATTTTGACACATCTGGGGCATGCAATTACTCACAAAGGTCATTTTCCACACAAGAAAATGACAGTGACCAGAAGGCAGTATTTAGGCTGTGAATACACCATGACAATTTAATCAATGAGAAAACCCCAGTGTCAAGAACCGGTTTATTTCTGAGTTGACAAAGACTGGCGTCTCATCAGTTCCTTGTAAAACTGACTAAAGGCACAAAGAGGTCAGAGTCCTGGTGCAGCACAAAAGGACTATAAACATTCAAATACATTAGTCATAAAGGTTGAGACAATCTCATCTTTAGATGCTCATTTTGTAATTAGCTTGAAGAGCAAAATATCATTCACAGGGTAATAGTTGACATTCACTTGTGTTTTATGCCCACAAAAAAAAAAATAGTCTTTGTCTTTCTTAATTTGCAGCTTCTAAAAATGTCTTTTTTTTTTTTCCCTTCAATAAATTTCAACAGCCAGGTCAACGGAAAGGATTTTTAGTCATCTAAACAACACACTACAAGCACAGAAATCCCAAACAGAAATAGTAAAAAAAAAAAAGCTCTACAATGTTGCCACCTAGCTATGGAAGTGTTTGCAATGAATACTATCTGGGCATGTGTCCTGGTTTTGGCAGGGATAGAGTTAATTTTTCCTCTCAGTAGTTGGTGTGTTTTGGATTTCGTGTGTGAAGAATGTTTATAAACACCCTGATGATACCACTTGTTGTGAATGAGACCAACGACACCGTCCTGCTTTCCAAGTCTCAATAAAGTGCAGATGCAGGAAGCTGGGCGAAAGACAGACAGAATAATTGATCCAAACTGGCCAAAGAGAGTATTCCATGCTATAAACGTCATGCTCAGTATATAAGCGGGGGCAGGCCAGGGCGGGTATCTGCCTTCCTGGCATCCATCTTTCTTCCTCGATTTGCTGGCATCGTTCCCTCTACCTTGCTGGCTCCCTTTTGCTCCTTTGCTTTCTGCTTGGTTTTGTTTCCGTGATCGCTGCTCGGGACAGGCTGTATCAGTCATTGGGATATCGGGTGGTGAGAAAACATATATTGTTCACTTTGTATATTTTAATATCCTTATATTCTGTTATTATTGTAGTTTTCCCTTGTTATTTTAGTAAATTGTCTTCATGTCTCCTTCCTTCGCAATTCTCTCCCACATCCCGCTGGGGAGGGGGAGCGAGAAACTCTGTGGTAATTCGGGCTAAACCATCACAGCATGCCTGAAATGTTTGCAAAATCCTAAATAACTTAACTTTCAAAGCCCATCATGATCCACAAATTAGATGCTTATTCACCTCTCTTGCCTGTTGAGCTCAGTTTGATAATGATGCTTTGTACTACAGGTAATATACAAAGTAGACTGAGCTTAGTACTTCCTGGCGAGTATAAGGAGGCAAGTTCATTATTCCCTTGAGCTAATCATTGCTAGGCCACATGAGTACTTATTGGTGTCTATGCCATGGAGTTGCAGAGGTGTAATAGTATGGAGGAAGCCACCACCAGCTTCAATGCAATCAGTGTAGTTCTACACCAGTTTGTGACAAATCTAAAACACATATTGCTTCTCTTAAGAGAATAGTGCCCATATCTCCAGTGTATGACCTAATCATCAGGCCATCTGGCACAGTATGAGGATATACGCTGAGTCTATGACAACAAAGATATGCTGAAATGCAAACCCTAACCAGCCATCAATGGATGGAGACATTTAGAAGAGAAAGGCTTCCAAGTCATTTTCCACTGACAGTTAAATTTGAATAAATCTTTCAAAACCAAATGAATTAATTTAAAATGATTCGCAGATAGTATGAATAAGACAACTTTTTGACATGAATGGACTGTGCTGATATGCTCTGATTTTTGTGTACTTTTGATGTGTTGTGAGTTTTAATTAACAAAAACACAGACAAGATCGTCTTTTTTATTTATGTTGGGTTTTTTTTTCAGAATTCACGTATTTTAAAATTATTTTATTTTAGTTCTGGAAAAACAGGTCATAGAATTTATCCCCACCCTGGATGTACTTCACTTTTACCATTTCAGTAAGAAACTTTCTAGTGAGGAATAGTGCTCAAGTAGGGTATTAGTTTTGACTCTTAGAATCCATATTTGCTCTTTCATGAGGACAGTAGGGTGAGGCAGTTTTTCATTCAGCTTATGTAAGTGCTCAAGCTGACCTATTGTCATAATCAGATGCATCATAGATACAGGAAGTAATAAATACAGCTCTGTGTTTTCTCCTCTCTACAACAACCCCACTGCAGATATATCTTTTGCATTCTCTGTGGATTGCTTCAGAATGGACTTAATCTCCAGGAAAAGGTACTATAAGAAGACTAAAACTGTAGTGTACAAACCCACACGAATTGTAAAACTGAGCTGTTCCTTGCATTGTGAAAAAAGCACGCCCAGAACCTGATCAGTTTGCACATTCAGTCATCCTAAATGCCTGCTTTATGCAGTTTATTGAAAATGTGGCAACATTGTTTAAGAAATACAAACAAACAAAATGTACAATGTGGAAAAAAAAATGTTCTGTGATATTTGGTTATTTACTAACAGGTGCAGAAAGTCTTTGGCTCCCCAAAACTGACTGTAAGTCATAGTTTAGCCCCACTCAGGACCAAGCTACGCCATCTCTCGCTCACTGTCCCTTCCCTCTGAGGGAACAAGGAGAGATAATATAACAAAAAAGGCTCGAGGTTTGAGATAAGGACAGGGAGAGATCATTCAAGTTACTGTTACAAGCAAAATGCACTCAACTTGGGGAAAATTATGTCAGTTTATTATTAATAAAAACCAAAGCAGGGTAATGAGAGAGAACAAAAATAACTTCTCCCCCACCACTCTCCTCTTCTCAGGCTTAACTTAATTTCAGATTATCTCTACATCCTTCCCCCTCACACTCTCGAGTAGCACAGGAGGGAATAAGGAAAGGGGGTTTTCATCAGTTCATCACTCGTTGTTTTCTGCCACTCCTCCCTCCTCAGAGGAAGAACTCCTCACATTCCTCCCTTGTTCCAGTGTAGGGTCCCTCCCATGGGCTACAGTCCTTCATGAACTGCTCTGGTGCAGGTTGGTTTTCCACGGGGTGCAATCCCTCAGGAACAGGCTGCCTCAGCGCAGGCCCTCCATGGGCCACAGCCTCCTTTGGACATCCACCTGCCCCAGTGCAGGGTCCTCCATGAGCTGCAGGTGGATCTCTGCTCCTCTGTGGGCTTCCATGGGCTTCAGGGGGACAGCCTGCCTTACCTTGGTCTTCACCACAGGCTGCAGGGGAATCTTGCCAGGAGCAACTTTACTTGTCCCCCTCCTTCTTCACTGAGTTTTGCATCTGCAGCCATTCCTCTCACAATAAATTCTTCACAATTAGGCTGAAGCAGATGCCTTTCAGGTTCTCTTCACATCTCCTCTCTTCACTTCTCTCAGCCAGACTGCACTGAATCGGGCCCAGCCGGCCACCCAGCCAGCCAGAGGGTGAGGGCTGCAAGGCCCACAAGGCTCACGCCTTCCCGTCTCTACCCCCACTTCTGTTTCTTCACTCCTTATTTATTTATTTATTTATTTTAATTTTTCCCCTTCTTAAACGTTAGCACAGAGGCATTGTCACTGTCGCAAATAAACTTGGCTCAGGCCAGCAGCAGGTCCACCCTAGACCTGTCTGAATCCACTGGACAAAGGGGAAACGTCTAGCAGCTCCTCACGGAAGTTGCCACCGTAGCCCCCCTCCTGCACAAAACCAGCACACCATAGCAGATGCTGAAAGAAGCATATGAACAGTCTGAGATTCTGGGGCAGGTCTTTGATTCACATGTACTTGGCACAAACTTCTGTGTGTCATCTTGATTGTTGCATTAGATGCATCCCTCCATATTTCCCCAAAAAATTAACATCCTCCAGTTCCCTGTGCCATCCATTCTGCATACACCATCACAATTATATTTTCAGTCCTTTTCTCTCCTTCTCCTTCATCCATTGATTCTGTAGAAAAAACTCTTCTACTAGAAGGTCACTACGGGAACTGAACCACTTCAGGAAAGAAATTCATGTATTGAATAATGTCTGTTTGGGAAGAGGTGCCTCGCTTCATTTTTGGATTTATACTTTCAACTAGACGACTTGCACCCTATTGAGGAAGGGGAGGAAAGGAGCACTTTGTAGCTGCTTTTCAAAATCAAAGACATAAAGATCTACAGATATTTGGATTACATTCTCAGCTGGCGCTAACTTTCAGGTGTATATACTAAAATTAGGAGTTGTCATCTTTTGGCTGTGTGAGTGTTTTGACTAGTTTATTTATACTAAAAGGAAAGGAAAAAAAAAGGGAAAAAAACTCTCCCCAACTCAATCCTAAGATTTCCTCTAAAAAAAACCCCATAGTTGTAATATCAAATCATAAAAATTAAGAGCATAATTATTTACATGATTCTTGTTATGAACTGGAACCCCCAAGTGATTCTAGTGTCTCTCTGTTTACTTTGCTAACAAACATATCAAAATAAATTACAAGGTTGGTAGCCTTTCATAAACAGTATCTAAACCTGATATTCCAATGAAGTCCATGAAAATAAAAATCTGCCTATCTTCTACTAAAAAAAAAAGGGCATGAATTTTAATTTGGTTCATCCCCATGTTGTAAGGACTTGATCAGAAAAGTGATGTCTACAAAAATTGCAATATTAATTTTGTACATGTGGTAAACTAATAATTTAAAAAATTAGAAATGTAAGTTGTATGTACAAAATGAATGTGCAATCCAATCTATTTTGCTGGCATAATGACGGCTTGTGTTAATGAACTTGTTAAATTTCAGATGAACAAATAGGTCACATTTATCTTAACAGAGGTGGAATATGTTATCTTACACATAGATATCCGTGTAAATTGGCATGACTGAGTGGAAAAGGACTGTAAATAAATAGTAAGTCGGAGAAGAGAAATTTTAACTTCAGTTGTTTTACTTAGGTATTTACTTAGGTATTTAAACAGTTCATTTAAAGAGAATTATTTTTTGTTTACACTGTTATTGACATCTCATGACTTTTGATTGATTTCTAAAACTTTACTGGCAAATTAATTAGGAATTGTGCTTAATATCCTGACTCCTATTTTTCATGAAAATAGAATCAGAATAAGTTAAATGTTTTGGAATAAGATATTGATCATGATCCTGACAACTTTTTATATACTATGTTAAATAATTTATACTTCTGAAGTATCACATCCACTTTTTATTTATATTGACAGTTTTATTTTGTAAAATTAAAATATTCAAAAAGAGAAAAATTACAGTCATTGAGCATTAAAGAATTAACAGACAGACTAATCAGGCTAAATACTTAAGGCATACTCTGGGTACCAGAAAAATTAATTTCAGTACAGCCACCTGTCAGAGCTTCAGGCTGGGGTTTAGACTCAAAGTGAGTTTTTATGCTTCATCTTGTATGATGTAACAAACAGGGTGCTTGATGCTTGTTTGAATTTACATTACCTGTGAAGAATTAGATTGCTAAGAATCTGATCTACAAAAGCCAGCATGACCATTTAGATGTGCTCGTTACTAATCTTGGCAAGGGAAGAATGTATTCCTTTCTTTATCATAATTTATGAAACCATTCTTATTTAGGAGTCACTGACATCAGTTATGCATCTATGCTAGAGTCAAAAAAGTCCAAAAGCAGACTCATCTGAATTAGGTGTAATGTTGAGTAATGTGAGCCATCTCAGTCTTTAACTGACTTTGAAAACCCTCTGTCAGCTATCAGTTACTTTGCCTAAATGCCATATGTACACCATTACTTAACTTCAGAAGTTTCCAGGTTAAATAGGTATACATCTGTATCCTAAAGTGTTACATCTCAGTTTTGATCAAGTCAATGCCTCACCACCCAAACTTGCCTTGGATCTAGAAATTAGGCCACAAGAGTACTATGGAATTCTTGATGTCAGTGCAAGGAACAAGTGCGCACTCAGACTGCGATTCACCGGTGAAGAAACCACCTGATTTTCCTGAATTAACTTGAATTAGTTTGGGTAAGAGAGCCTCATACATATTCACAAATATCCTATTTTCCAGTTAGATAGAGCATTTCCAAAGTGACAAAAAAGGGCTTACATATTTGAATAGGTAAAGAAAATTTAAGATGAAGTCTTCATCATATTTTGTGTGTGTTATAGCTAGTCAGCTGTGGAGTAATAGCAGGTATTACCAGCAGCACAGAAAAAGTCCTTGTCCAACCACTTTTGCTTTTCAAAGAGGAAGAGAGAAGGGAAAGTGTTCCAAGCAAGCTTCAAGCATACCTACTGACTGAGAAGAAATGGGGGAAATAATCACTAAAAAATCTAATGATAAGCTGCTGTAGGCATGCTCGGTAGTAGATGAAAAAAAAAAAACATCCATGAAGCATCATCAATATAAAGTTGAGATGGGAAGCACATATCAATTTACAGGATGCAGAAGCAGAAGCAAACAAGAAGGGCTTCTTTAAATACGTAAGTGGCAAAAAAAAAAGAAGACTAGAGAAAATATGGGCCCATTGCTGAATGAGGCAGGAGACCTGGTGACACAGGACATGGAAAGGATGGAGTGCTAAATGCCTTCTTTGCTTTAGTCTTTATGAGCAAGACAAGCCTTGAGAAATCATAGGTCCCAGAGACCAGGGGGAACTCTGGAGCACAGAAGATGCATTCTTGTTGCAAGAGGATTGAGTCAAAAAGTACTTGAGCAAACTGGATATACATAACTCCATGAGCCCTGATTGAAGGTACCCAGGACTGCTTGGGAAGCTGGCCGATGTCATTGTGAGGCCACTCTCAGTAATTCTTAAACAAACATGTCCACTGTTGATAACCTTTAAAAAAATCATGGCAATTGAGAGAGGTGCCTGAAGACTGAAGGAAATCAAATGTCACTCCTATCTTCAAAAAGGGCAAGAGGAAGGACCTAGGGAACTACAAGTGGTCAGCCTCTCCTGGATTCCAGAGAAGGTTCTCGGAAGCCCGGAAACTATTTCCAGGCTTATGAAGGACAAGGGAGTGATCAGGAGTAGTCATAATGGATTCACAGAGAGGAAGTGATGCTTGCAAACTTGACAACTTTCTACAATTAAATGACTGGCTTGGTAGATGAGGGGAAAGCCTCAAACATTTATCTGCCTTGACTTTAGTAAGGTTTTTGACATTATCTGCCATAAGATCCTTATAGACAAGCTGTTGAAGCATGGGCTAGGTGAGGTTGATTTAATACTGGCTGCACAGCAGAGCTTGGAGAGTGGTTGTCAGTGATACAAAGTTGGTGGCTAGTAACTTGCGGTTTACCACAGAGGTCTATAGTGGATCCAATCCTTTTCAACATGTCCATTAATGGTCTTCACAATGGGGCAAGTCTTCACTTTGACAAGTTTACTGATGACACAAAACTAGGAGGAGTGGCTGATACACCAAAGTGTTGTGCTGCCATCCAGAGGAGCATCAGCAGGCTGGAGAAATGTGCCATAAGGAGCCTTGTGAAGTTCAGCAAAGGAAAGTGCAAAGTCCTGCACCTGGGGAGAAATAATCCAAAACTTCAGTACGTCCTCCGAACAGGTTTGTAAATGGATTTGGGCAGGGGAGAGCAGCAGGCAGCAACTTGAACATGAGCCAGCACTGTGACCTTGTGGCAAAGAAAGCCACTAGGTTTCGTAAGGAGGAGAAATCCTGAGAACAAGTCAAGCGAGATGATTCTTCCCCTCTCCTCAGCACTGCTAAGACCACCACTGGAGTACTATGTCCAGTTCTGGGCTGCAAGAGTACAAGAGATGGAACTACTGGAGAGAGTCCAGCAAAAGGTCACATAGATTATGAAGGGGCTGGAATATCTCCCATAGGACGAAAGGCTGAAAGAACTGGGACTGTTTAGCCTAGAGAAGAGAAGACTCAGGGCAGATCTCATCGATGTGTACAAATAGCTGAAGGGAGTCTGTAAAAGAAGAGAGTTTCTTTCAAGGATCACCTAGTGACAGGACCTGAGAGAGTGAACACAAAATTAGTCATGAGAAGGAAGCCTATATTCATGGTGAGAGTGACCAAGAACTGGCATGGGTTGCATAAAGATTTTGTGGAGTCACCATCTTTGGAGATACTCAGATGCTGTCTGGACGTGGTCCTGGGCAACCGGCTCTAGGTGACCCTGTTTGAGCAAAGGGCCACCTCCAGAGGATCCTTCCAACTACAGCAATTCTGTGATTCTGTGAACTGTTTTATTTTAGAGATTAGGATGAATTCAGTAGTGGAAGTGCCTGTCTTCTTATTTTTCCTTTTTTTTTTTCTACTTTACTTGACAATTATTAATGAACCATAACCTGTTTACCTGATTAGTGTTGCTTCATTTCCAGTAAGATGACTACACACATGCATGAACATACACACTTCCCTGCAGATATGTTGCTGACACTCTTCTGCAATATTGACCTTTAGCAATATAATTTATACATTTTTAGAAACTTCAGAAGAGCAGAAATATAAATGTTTTATTGCAGATTTCTTTCTACTTATTTTCAGTAGATCTTTTCTTATGTGACAAGTAATTGAATGTACTATCACAAATATTACCCAACAACCTGCTTACATGATAGAGATTAATGCATCAGCTGCTAACTAAATACAAAGAGCATATATCCAAACTTCGCACCTTCAGTCTTCCCCAGAACTATCAGCAGATGGATGTGTTTTACAGGATACACAGAAGATCAACAAGTTGCAGGTGTTTTTCTTTCTCCTCCTGTTGTTTTACAAATCAACTTCAAACACTATGTTTATCATGTAAATAAGACAGCGAGTGGAGAGTATATTTTAACTTCAATTTATACTTTCTATTTAAATGCATAAAATTTTCTTTTGCTGAGTATTACAACCTTTGCTTATAAGATTGTGCTTAATACAGATACTGGGGGAAAAGGCAAGTTGGTTCATTTAATTACTCTTGGAAAAAGAAAGAGGAGAATCAGTTTTTACTGGTTCCAGATCTGTTACAAATCTACTTTGCAACATAGCTCATGACGAATAGCATGTTTTATTTATAGTCGTGTCTGTTTTGTAAGTTCTATGCAACTGCAACAAACATAAATTTACTCCAGCACTTTGCAAACTCAGAGTACAATTTAACTGCATATATCAGTTCATATAGCTCTCACTATGCACAATGATTGCAAAAAAAGGAGATGATATAAAAGATAGTGATAGGAAGGTGAATAATAGGATATATGAAGAATATTAAAATCAGTTATAGCCTACCTATGATAAGTTTAGAGCTAGATTATATACATTATTTCTCTTTTCTGAGTACTGTAGACAAACACAGAGAAGGCTGAAGACAACATGAGGCTGAGGTGAGAAGAAAAGAAAGTTCATAAAGGTTTAGTATTGAACAGCCTCAGAATCAACACTGATATTACAGTGGGTGTAAATATACAATATTTTTTAACTTATATAGGAAATTAAATGGTGTGCTGGAAAGAAGAAAAAAAGCAACAAAAAATAACAGAAAGAAAAGTAAAATACTTAAAATACAACTAAGGAAGAATAAGAATATAATACTAATTTATATGTTCTTAGTGCTATCTTTAGCTATTGTCAGGTGTTCACAAAAAAAAAAATAACAAGAAGCACCTCAGAACTATCAAAGACTGGAAAGAGGAAAACATAGAATCAGGTTGGAAAAGACCTTTAAGATCATTGAGTTCTACCGTTAACCTAGCCCTGCCAAGTCCACCACTAAACCATGTCCCTAAGCACCACTTCTACACATTTTTTAAATACCTCCAGGGATGGTGACTCTAACACCTCCCTGGACAGCCTCTTCCAATGCTTGACAACCCTCTTGGTGAAGAAATTTTTCCTAATATCCAGTCTAAACCTTCCCTGATGCAATTTGAGGCCATTTCCTCTTGTCCTGTCATTTGTTACTTGGGAGAAGAGACCAACACCCACCTCAGTACAACCTCCTTTCAGGTAGTTGTAGAGAGCAATGAGGTCTCCCCTCATCTTTCTTCTCTCGAGACTAACAACCCCAGTTCCCTCAGCCAGTACTCATAAGACTTGTTCTCCAGATCCTTCACCAGCTTTGTGCCTTTCTCTGGACATGCTCCAGCACCTCAATGTCCTTCTTGTACTGAGGGATCCAAAACTGAACACAGTATTTGAGCTGCAGCCTCACCAATGTTGAGTACAGGGGAACGATCACTTCCTTAATCCTGCTGGCCACATTGTTTCTGATACAAACTAGGATGCTATTGGGCTTCTGGGCCACCTGGGCACACTGCTGGCTCATATTCAGCTGGCTGTCGACCATCAGCCCTGGGTCCTTTTCTGCCAGGCAGCTTTCCAGCCACTCTTCCCCAAACCTTTAGCAGTGTATGGGATTGTTGTGACTTAAGTGCAGGACCTGGTACTTGGCCTTGTTGAATCTCATACTATTGGCCTTGGCCCATTGATTCAGCCTGTACAGACCCCTCTGCAGAGCCTTCCTACCCTCAAGCAGATCAACACTCCTGCCCAACCTGGTGTCGTCTGCAAACTTACTGAGGGTGCACTTGATCACCCTGTCCAGCTCATTGATAAAGATATTAAATAGAACTAGCCCCAGTACTGAGCTGTGGGGAATACCACTGATGACCAATCATCAACTGGATTTAACTCCATTCACCAGCCATCCAGCCCCTTGGACTTCTGTATGTCTAAGTGTGTAGCAGATTACTGACCATTTCCCTTTGGATTATGGGTGTTTCTGCTCTCTGTCCCTGTCTTCCAGTTTAGGAAGCTGAGAATGGAGTCTCCTGTTTATTGGCCATGCTGTGTGCATTGATGTAGATGCCCTTAAGCTGGGCTATCGATCCCACCACCTTTTTAGGGGGCGAGGGGCCCTAATTCCTACATGACCATTCTCAGGCACTTCCATGATTTCTAGCACATCAATAACCCTGGTGTCTTTGCTGTCACATGGATCTCTATCCCCTACTTCCACTGAAAAGGACCTCGCTAGCACTCTGTCCTTCAAACATTTGCGTGCCACTCCCAGAGCCTGGTTTTATCCCTTTCCCCCTTCAAGTCTAGTTTAAAGCTCTATCAATGAGCCCCGCTAACTGCTATGAAAAGATCCTTTTCCTCTTTTGAGAAAGATGCACCTCCTCTGTCGCCAGCAGGCCTGGTGTCATGTAGACCGATCCATGATCAAAAAACCCAAAATCCTGCTGGTGACACTAGGCTCGGAGCCAGGTATTGATCTGCTGGCTCTTCTTGTTTCTTCCCTCCTCATTCCCTGCAACTGGAAGAATAGAGGAGAACACTACTTGTGCTCCTAATCCTTTAACTAGTTGTCCCAAGTCCCTGAAGTCTCCCTTGATGGCCTTCAGACTTCTTGTTGCAACTTTATCTCTGCCTACCTGAAAAAATCAATAATGGATAATAATCTGAGGGCTATATCAGGGTAGGAAGCTCTCTTTTCACATCATAACCTGGCTTTAGGAAGGCAGTGGACTTTCTTAGGAAGTGGACCTAGTCTGCATGTTGGGCCTCCCGTTCCTTTCAGAAGGGAGTCTCCTGTGACAGGGGAGACACGCCTGCAGCGCTGAGCAGGAACTTGTCGCTATTGCCTCCTGTACCTTAAGTCACTGCATTCGGTCAAGCAGAGAGAGAATAGGGAAGTCTCCATAACATACGTCCTGTCTGCCTATTGGGCCTGTCTCAGGGAAGGCAGGGCACCTTTCCAATAGAGTCTCTCTCTCTCTCTCTCTCCCCCCGTCATTCCCTGATACTCCTCAACCCACTCACCTCCTCCTGGAACAATGCCAGTAAGCAGAGGAGTTCTTCTAGCTGTGGGAGGTGTGCTCACTACTGCTATCCTGTACTGGTATAAGAGCAGGGCACACTCTGTAGCCTGACACCTGGGTGGCAGCATGTTCCCACCAGAGTTCTTCCTGGGAAATTGCATCAGTGGTGGCAGGTGCAGAGCTTACAGTGGCCATGGCTTTCTGCTGACATTGCTTCCTAGTTGAGCTGGCACAGCTTCAGCGCCCTTCCTGCATGCCCTTCATGAATTGCAGCACAAATTGCCACGCCACATCCTTGCTGATGTGCCATGGACTGTTTGCCTGCCCTGTTTGAGGTGCTGCAGGTCACTGGCGCTCCATAAGAGCTTTTTATATGCGTGAGGGGGGCTTGGCTGCCATTGCTTCTGTCCCCACTCAGGTCTCGTCAACTGCCATTGCGTGAGCTCCGTACTGCTGGTGGCTCTCTCGGCTGCCCCTGAAGTTCCTCAGTTCAGGAAAGCCTCCTGTGTACTGCTCTAGGGCCTTCTGCTACAAATTGTGCCAGCACAAGAGCTATTGCCTCAACAACAGATGCAGGAGAAGAATGTAAAGAAGAAGAAGAAAGTGGCTTCATCTTAAGTCAATTCACATTCGTCATACTATCTTAAGTATGAAAGACTTTGGTAGACTAATCCATTCTTAACAGATTTTTATCTCATCTACTAAAAATATCTTGAATGACAGAAGATCAGCAAGTTTCTTTGGCAAACTTTCCAGTTCTTCATTAAATTTTCCTTTCAAAAATATTTTCTAATATTTCTTATATTAGACAATGAATCTTTTTTTTTCTTGAAATTTAAGACCATTATTTCTTTTCTGATATAGAGAGCATATTATTCTCATCTTAGAAATAGTCTTTTAATTTCTTGAAATCTATTATCACATCCTTCCTAAATCTTCTCTTTATTCTGTCTTTTCTTGCAGGTCATAATCTCAAGACCTTCAATCAGTACTTCTGCTCTTGCTGGCAGTCTAACCAATTGGTGTCTACTCATTATAAATCTTGGTAGAAAAAAAATTCCCGTAGTCTGCAAGTCTATTAATGTATGCCAATGTCGTAGTTCAGGCCTGATCAGGACCAGACTATGCAGTCTCTCTCTCACTCCACCCACCCTCCGAGAGAACAGGGAGAGAAAATATAAGGAAAAACAGCATGAGGTTTGAGATAAGGACAGGGAGAAATCCTTAAAGTTACCGTCACGGGCAAAACAGACTCGACTTGGGGAAAACTATTCATTTATTACTACAAACAGCAGGATAATGAGACAGAGAACAAGATAACCTCCATCCACCCCTCCCTCTTCCCAAGCTTAACATTATCTCTACTACCTTCCCTCCCCGAGCGGCACAGGGGAGAAGAGGTAATGGGGGTCATGGTCAGATCATCACAGGTTGTTTCACGCCGCTGCTTCATGGTTGGGGGAAGAACTCCTCACATTCCTCCTCTGCTCCATTGTGGGGTACCTCCCATACGCCACAGTCCTTTGTGGAACTGCTCTGGCATGGATCATCTCTTCCACGGAATGCAGTCTCTCCAGAATGGCTGCCCCAGCGGGCCCTCTGTGGGCCACAGCTGCCTTCAGGCATCCACCTCCCCCGGTACGGGGTCCTTCACGGGCTCCAAGTGGATCTCTGCTCCTCCGTGGACCTCCATGGGCTGCAGGGGGACAACCTGCTCCACCATAGTCGTCACCACAGGCTGCAGGGGAATCTTGGCCAGGAGCCGCATTACTCCTCCCCCTCCTTCTTCACTGACCTTGGCATCTGCAGCCATTCCTCACAACAGGCTGGTAGATGTCTCTCGGGATCTTTTTTTACATCTTATTCACTTCTCATCTCCTCTCCACTTCTTGCAGCCGGGCCAGACTGAATCGGGCCCAGTCGGCTGCCTGGCGAGAGGCCAGAGGATGAGGCCTGCAAGGCCCATGAGGCCTGCGCCTCCCGCTCTGCGCCTCTGCCCCTGCTCAGCTTCTTCACATCTTCTCTTCTCTCTCTTTTTTTTCTCTTTTCCCCTTCTTAAATACGTTATCGCAGAGGCGTTATCACGGAACATTCTGCTACCAATTGGCTCGGCCTTGGCCAGCAGTGGGTCCACCCTAGGCCCAGCCGAGTCCACTGAACAAAGGGGAGTGACTTCTAGCAGTTTCCTACAGAAGCTACCACCTTAGGCCCCCCCTCACTAAGAAAACCACGACAGCCAAATTGAATAAAAAGATAACTGCATGCATCTTATAGGCTACAACAAATATTTTAGCATAATGTCAATTTTTTTTTTTCAATTTGAACAATTTTATGATATTGTTGACTCATGTTTACCTCGGGATCCTCTCTAACTTGGAGACCTGCAGAACTTTTACCGAGACACTTGTTCACTAATTTGTATGTATGCAATCTATTATTTTTGCCTATGTATCTTGCAATTGTCCCTATTGAATCACATCCTATTAATTCAAACCTACCTCAAATTTGTCAAGATTATTTTGAATTCTATGCGTGTTCTCCAAGACAGTTGCATTTTCTCCTGAGCTTGCTATCATGTGTAAATATTCCGTATTCCAACATCCAGGCTGTTCATACTGAATCTCAAGCATGGCATCTTCAGATTACTGAAGCAGTCCACTCAAGAGTAGTACACAGAACAGCAAAATAAAACTAAAGAAATACGGTATACAAAGCAAGCATATCAGTGGGAAAAAAAAAAAAAAACGAGTAAGAATCAAAGCAAGCCTATACATGGACTCTGCTGCAGGAAGAAGTGTGTGTGGATAGTTCTCATTAAACAAGATGATCACTACTAAAAATCAATAGTGATCCCTGTTTGTTTATTTTTCATAACTACTACATCTGTAAAGTCACCTTCAGGATCTTCAAGCAAAACTACTTTCTCCTTGTCCTGAAACCTTTAGGTTATCCGTTTATACACAGACTCTTGCATGAGAAAACCATGTGATACAAAATTCTGTATAAATAAGAGAGTTAGTTGAGTAATGTAGTAATCTCTGTTCCTTTTTACCTAGTGTGACAGATCATCCAATTCTGCTTGTATTTTCCTAGTTTTAACCTCCACAGTGAATATATATCAAGACATTGCCTCATCTAGCTATAACCATAGCAACAACAGGAAATATGGTAGGATTACTTGCCTGTTTTCATTTTCATTCCAATCTTCTTCCTTTTCCAATATCAGGGTATTAGAGTAGTTGAAGTAGAGGATGACTGCAGTGTCAGTGAATCAAACACAGAATAAACACAAATATGCTATAGTATAGTCTAAGACACAGCACTCAAAGCCTTCTCTTCCATCTCTAACATTCAGGATGTAGATCCACGAGTCCCATCAGCTGAGGATTCAGCAATCACAAAGTCATCAGGTGCACTTCTTTTTCTTCTCTAAACAGCAATCTCAGATGACTTAGTTCATATTAATATTATATTGTCGCAGTGTCAGTAATAAATACGGCCACCAAGTGTGTGTACAAACGTGAACTAATGCTTTTAATTGCATGCAGTGTGCTTAGAACAGCCACTTCACACTAGCTACTGCTTCCTTTATACAGTCCATTTTTAACAGGATAATGTTTCAATAAAAGTCATTGACCAGATTAATGAGTCATTAATCTCCACATTTTCTTTCTCTGTATATTTGACTGTCATGTAACAGCTCTACTCTAAATCCCATATCTTCTACTACCTATGATCTAATTTAGTCTCTAGTCTTAGTAGCATGAAATTTAAATTAACTTAAGATTACTGGTTTTTTTTCAATGGTGTGTTGTACTTTTCTGAATTATAAACGTACACAAAATCATACATCCCCTCTCCTCCCCCCACCACCCCCCCAAAAAAAAAAAAAAAAACAAAATACAAAAAACCTGGAAAGGTGAACAGGTTGCCCAGAGAGATGGTGGATGCCCCATCCCGGGAAACATTCAAGGCCAGGTTAGGCAGGGCTCTGAGCAACCTGATGCAGTTGGAGATGTCCTTGCTTCTTGCAGAGGGTGGGGGGTTGGACTAGATGACCTTTAAAGGTCCCTTCCAACCCACTCTATTTTATCATTCTGTGATTCTGTAATGTAAACAGCAAAATAGCAGAGTATGATGTTGGGTACAATGCAGTCATTGTTATGTGCAATGATAGCCATGACACTGTAGTGGTGAAAACTAACAAACTATACTCTTTGTGGCAGACTGAAAGGATTATATCCTTCCATTAATACAGCTGGGATAATATAGCATATATTACACCTATGTAGATTATGAAAGATTCTGGCCAGAAAAGATAGGAGTCTTTTATCTACTGTAATTTAAGTCAGATAAAATTCTATAATCAGGGTAAAATTCTCACTCTCATTTGTAAACCATGGATAGGCAACACTTTGAGATGAACTCTTCATATTTCTTTATGAGCTTCTATCTTTTTCTTTCTACTAATTATTCTAAAAAAAAATGTATTTCTACTGTAGACATTTTACCTACTCCACAGTGTATTTAATATAGTAAAATCTAATTAAAATAATTTTAATTCTGGTAGAACAATTCTTACACATCAGTAATTACGAATAATGCACTTGGGATACAAATTCTAGTCATATTGATGGTAGTAAAGACTGTATTAAATATATAACAGATGTAATCACTTTGTTAAGGCCACTTTAAAAATGATAGCATTTTGACTTGAAAGGATAGAATATTAACATCTATTATGCTTGTTCAGAGCTTTCCCTGATGCATGTCTGTATGTGCAGTTGTTTATATGCCAACATGCCTGTGTGCAATGATGTGTGTATATGCACCCATGTCAGCTTAATACCTGTCTCTCTTTATAGAAAGAGAACATAAAATAATCTGCATAACAGTTTTGCTGCTTTTCCATGAAATAGAGATTTTCTAATTGTATGTGTATTGTTCACTTGTTGAGTTGAAGCTGTGTATTTAATTGAGTAAAACAGGATCTTTAAAAATGCAGTAGAGTGCAAAAGTAAATAAAAGATTAATTCATTGTGGTTATAACCTACCTCCTTGTGTATCCAAACCCTCAACTCCACAAAAAAAAAAAGAAAATAATTTTTTTTCATCCCTAAAAATGATTATGTGCACACATAGTAAGATCCTAAGAATGTTATCAAATTAATACATTAAATAGATGTAATTTTAAAATACATTTGGCTCATAATTTAGGAGTTCGTTATCTAATTTTGCTTAGTCATTTTATACTAAGTTACAATGAGACTTTTTCTAGAATGCCTGTGTAAGATTTAGCTTGCTTTCAATTTCCTGAATGACTGTGAAAGCCAGGGTATCTTTGGCAACCTGTGGCATATGCTTGAATAATTTTTATGAACATTATTTTAGTCAAGAGATCATAGAATGGTTGAAAAGGTAAAGGGAGTAACTGTGCATAAGATAGGTTTACACTGCATAATTATTTGGTTTGTGTATATTTTTTTTCAATCTGAATTCTCACTGAGATCAAGTCGTCTTTAAACATGTGAGTAACATGAGTTAAGGAAACAGTAAGGATTTAGATATTTCTTGTCCCAGTATCACAGCAAATAATGAACTTCTGAAGCGTTACATGAGGTGGAACACAAAAACCAAAAATAGGAGGAATCATGTAACATTTTAAGTACAGTTTAATTCCTGCTCAACTACTTTTCTCATTCCTAGTTTCTTTCACTTTAAATTGCTAGCATTAGTCCTAACTTTTCCTATATTTTAGCACAATAAATTCTTCAGTAAGTCTTAAAATTTTCTTCAGTCATTAAATCAGTTTTGGTTTTCAGTATCAGTTTTCTCAACAAAAGTAAGTTTTACTACTGGTGGCTATAGTTGTAATATTTATTTTTCTTATTAAAAACCAAATACTTTCATCCATTTTTCTCTGTCCTGGCTTCCTTTGTCTCTATCTCTGTTTTGTTTTTTTTTTTTCCAATGAAGTCTTCTGTTGGGAAAAGATATCAGTAATTTCTGATTTGACTATGTAGTTTCAGAAGGCAATTTAGATATGGTAACAAGGTGCAATACTTCCCATTTGTCTTCTGACATATTTTACTGTCCTTTATTTGTTTCTGATTTCCCATTTTATTGTTTTTTTAATTCTTCTGATTTTCCACAATACTTTCTTACTCTTGTTTTGATGCCCTATGTCTTTTCCTTCATAAATCCATTTAATCTTGAATAATTAATGAAAATAATCATAGGTCTCTAGACACTCTTTTTTTTTTTTTTGGCATGTAGTCTTCTTGTTAGCCATCAGCTTACAAAATGTAATACTCCTATGAGGGTATTTTCAAAAAAGTCACACAATTCAATTATTCACTTCCACAGAGCAAAAAATCACAATGTGTTAATACTTTCCTATGGTGGATTTTATATCTTGGCAATAGATCACAGTAAGGCTGCAGCTTTTCAAAGTCTGGCAAAGTAAAGGAGAGTCACCAGATGGAGTCCTCAGGTAACATACTGAAATCAATGTAGTTTATTAATACAGAAGTGGTTGAGTAGGCTGTGTATTAATCTCAACCTTCAAAAGTAGACTGACTTGCCAGACTTTGGAGCTCACAGAAAAAAAGAGATCCTGATAACTGATGAAGTTATGTCTCATGTTTGCCTAGATTTATTTTAAAGAACCTTTGGAAGGTTTATCTAACATGTGCCACTCTATTCCTCTGTCTTCCCAGCCAAATAGATAGAGTTCAGCCTACCCATTTAAAAGGAGCCCAGGCTGAATAATTATATACTCCAATTGTTCTCCATCTGCTGCTTGCTTGATCTACAAATGCCTTTTCTTGTACTAGGAAGTAAACAGCAGAAACTCAGCTGTTCAGAATTTCCATCTGGGAAATTGCAATTTGCTGTGTTCCTGTACCTAGAAGAACCACCTACTCCTGCATATAGTTAAGTATAGATTAAAATATATAGGAAGCAGAAATCATTAAAAAAAAAATCAAATTATCTTGTTTCCATTGGACCAATATTAAAGGGTAAGCAAAAAAAAAATCAAGTAGCGGACAACCTGCCTATGATATCTTTTTCTAAACTAGAGCTCTGCAGTTTTAGAACACATGGTGCACCCTTGGAAATGCGGATGATAGCAATATCCATATGGTACAAGGAAACAACTCTTAGGGTCAGGTTCATATTTCTTCTGAATTTGTATGGCTACAAGCTTTTTGCATGAGGGACATTTATTAAAATAATAGAGTAGCTCCTACCTTTTAAGAGCTAGCCTTAAAAGGATAGAAAACACTGTTGTGTCTAAAGCTTAGACTAAAGTGATACAAATCTAATTTATTTTAAATGCATATTTGACATTAAAAAAAAATCTACCAGCAGAAACTATGGGTTGTTTTTATTTTTTATAACAACATATGCAATGACAAAATTTTCCAAATGAAGTTTTTTATAATTTTTGCTTTTAAAAATTTATTACAATTTCCTTTTTTATTATATATTGTTTATGTTTAATATTTTTATTATCTATTTTTTCCTAATTGAGTTACATGTTTTACTTGAATTAAAAGAACATAAAGGGGTGGGTTTAGTAGCAACATTGATTTTCTTTTTTTTTTATGGATAGACAGACATTTTCCAAAATAAATTATTTTCAAAACTAAAATTTAATCTTCTTCAAGAAAGCCAATTTATTTGAAAAATCTACATTTTAAAATTTTAAAATGCTATAATCTGAAAGATTTATGTGACTGTAGGCTATACTGGAGCAAAATCTTCCAGTAATAACATTTTCTGGAGGATGGTAAAATCATAGATGTGTATGTGAAAGGTGGGAACAAAACCCACCTGATACTGATTACATATTTAAAAAAAAAAAAACCCCACGAACAAAAAGTAGTTAAAGTGGGGAAAATAGAAAAATAATTCATATGATAGATACTAATATCTTTAGTAGAATATATGTTTAATGATTGATTTTTTTTTTGTCATAGTTGTGTAGACTATGGTACTCTCAAATAGTCAGAGATATCACTGCGTCGGGTGCCTGTGCTTGACTGCTGGTAGCAGGAAGCTGCAGAAGTTGCCTCTGTGAGGAGAGGCCAGGACTGCCAGAGCTGGACACAGCTGATTCCAAACATCTCCAATAGACCCAACACATGGCATGGTTTAGCCCCTCAGCCAAGGTGGTGGTGCCTCTGAAAAACAAATATAAGAAAGGGCAGAAAACACTACATAAAAATCTGAGAGGAAAAAAAAATGGGAATAAAAAAAAAGTGTGAGGACCATTCATGTGAACAGGAAGAAGGAGCAGAGATTCTACCAGAAGATACTTCAAGGCATATGCATGCCAGGGAGGTGATTAGAGACAGCCAACACAGCTTCACAAAGGACAAACTGTACCTCACTAATCCAGTGGCCTCCTACAATGGAGTGACTGCTTTGATGGATAATGGAAGGGTAATTGATGTCATCTATCTTGACTTCTGTAAGGCATTTTATAAAGTTCTACTTATCCTTATGGCTAAATTGGAAAGATACGGCTTTGACTGATGGACCAGTTAATGAATAAGGAGCTGGCTGGATGGCCACATTTAGAGCTGCAGTCAATGGCTGTATGTCCAAATGAAGATCAGTAACAAGTGGTGCCCCTCAGGGGTCTGTACTGAGACAGGTACTGTTCAGTATCTTTATTAATGACACAGATAATGAGATTGAGTGCACCCTCAGCAAATTTGTGGATGACACAAAGTTGAGTGATGTAGTTGATATGCTTGAGGGAAGCGATGCCATCCAGAGGGACCCTGACAGTCTTGAGAAGTGGGTCAATGTGAACCTCAGGGAGGGGTGAACAATGGAACAGGTTGCCCAGAGAAGTTGTGGAAGTCTTACAATTGGAAACATTCAAGTTAGATTGGACAGGCTTTGAGCAACTTGATCTAGTGAAAGATATCCCTGTCCATAGCAGGGATGTTGGAACTAGATGATCTTTAAAGGTTCCTTCCAACTCTCTCCAAGGTGGAGCAGATATCCACACTGCAGCATGTGAGAAAGGCCCATGCTGGCACAGGGAAATAATGGGAGGAGGAGAGAAACTGTTATGGATTGATGACAACCTCCTATCCTCCATGCACCGCTTGAGAGGGGAAGACAGAGAATTTAGGAATAAAGAAGTGAAGTAGAGTCTGAGAAGATGGGTAGGGGAAAATGTTTCAGAGTTTTGAGGTTGCTTTTTTTAGCTGTTTCTCACAATACAAATGACAATAAATTACATTATTTTTCCCCAAGTCAAGTCTATTTTACCCACAATGGTAACTGGTAAGCAACCTCCCTGTCTCTATTTCGACCTTTGAGCTTTTCATCTTATTTTCTCCCTTTGACCTGTTGAGGAGAGGGAGTGAAAGAGCAGCTGGGTAGGCTGCAGCCAGACAAGGTCAACTCACCACAACACCACGTTTAGGAAATGCCAGCCAATGTGTAGAATTTCAGACTCCTTGCTGCATCAGCCACTGTAGCCTGTGCAGCATGATGTCTGTATTCTCATGATTAAGAGTGTGCCAACATTCCCTTTGTAAAACCCTTACATTCAGGGGATTAGAATAACATGGCATTAAAAATTCTTTCTGAGCTAAAACTAAGCGTATGATACTTAGGCTGTAATGGAAGCGGTGATGTGGTGTGAGGCTCTTGTAATACTACTAATATTAATTTCTCAAGCATTAAGTTCTAATGATCTTGGTGCTAGACTTGCAAAATGACATGGGTACTGTAACACTAAGCTTTGCAATGCCTCACTCCCAGAGGGCAATCCACCTGTCAGAGCAACTTGCCTGTGCTCCTTGTACAATATGCTGGAAATGTAAAACACTCTGAAGGAGAATCCAAGCTGGCAGCATGCTGAGCAGAAAACTGCCAAGCTAATCGCTATAAGACACTACAGGAAGAGTAACTTCTTTATTTCAAGGTAGAGACAAGGTTATATTTTTAAATTGCCTGTGGTATAAGTAAAGCTACTAAAAATGTAATTTATTTATCTGGATGTGGTGGATTGACCCTGGCTGGACACCAGGTGCCCACCAAAGCCGCTCTATCACTCCCCCTCCTCAGCTGGACAAGAGAGAGAAAATATAACAAAAGGCTCATGGGTTGAGATAAGGACAAGAAGAGATGACTAGAAAATTACCGTCATGGGCAAAACAGACTTGACTCAGGGAAATTAGTTTAATTTATTGTTAATCAATTCACAGTAGGAAAATTTGAAATAAAATCAGATCTTAAAAACACCTTCCCCCCACTCCTCCCTTATTTCTGGGTTTAACTTTACTCCCGATTTCTCTACTTCCTCCTCTGGTGCAGGGGGATAGGGAATGGAAGTTGCTGTCAGTTCATCACAATGTTTCTGCTGCTCTTTCCTCCTCAGAGGGAATACTCTTCACACTCTTACCCTGCTCCAGCATGGGGTCCCTCCCACAAGAGACAGTCCTCCATGAACTTCTGCAGCACAGGTCCTTCCCATGGGCCACAGTTCTTCAGGAACTGCTCCAGCACAGGTGCCTTCCACGGGGTGTAGGCCTTCAGGAACAGACTGCTCCAGTGTGGGTCCCCGACAGAATCACAAGTCCTGCCAGCAAACTTACTCCACCATGGGCTCCCTTCTCTCTCCACAGGTCCTACCAGGAACTTGCTCCAATGCATACTTCCCATGAGGTCACAGCCTCCTTAGCGTATCTGCCTGCTCTGGTGTGAGGTCCTTCGTGAGCTCCTTGACTGTTAAAGTCCAGGGGGACAGCCCCCCTTACCATGATCTTCACTACAGGCTGCAAGGGAATCTCTGCTCTAATGCCTGGAGCATCTCCCCCTGCCCCACTCCCCTCCTTCTCCACTGACCTTGGTGTCTGCATAGTTGTTTCTCTAGCATATTCTCACCCCTCTCTCCAGCTACAGGTTGTTACACATTTTCCCCCCTTCTTAAATATGTTACTGCAGAGTTGCTACCTCCACCACCGGTTGGCTCGACCTTGGTCAGTGGCAGGTCCATCTTGGAGTCAGCTGGTATTGGCTCTGTCAGACACAGAGGAAGCTTCTTCTCATAGTTTCTCAGAGATGCCAGCACTGTAGCGTCCTTGCTACCAAAACCTTTCTATGCAAACAAAAGACACTAGATTTTTATGAGAAATATGACAATGAAATAACAAGTATTAAAAAAAAAATCTGTTGTTTTTTTTTTTTTTTAAATATTTAATTAACTAAGGATTGGTCTACATGGAATCTTTGTAGTAGCTAGTCTCAGAAGGAAGCAACTTCATTGCAGAAAAGCTCACTTTTTCAAAAGTTTTTGTAGAAGTTTGTTCTGCCCTCAAATGTCTTTAATGCCAGTATGTGATATGAAGTCTTGATAAGGGTTTTTGTTACAGCTATTTTGTCTATAGTTTTGTCATAAAGACAATCTTTGCTAGTCCTTGAAGTTGTGTGTAGTGTTCTCAAAAAAATTTAAATTTACTTCAAGTGAATTGCTTCAAGTGAAAATAAGAAAAAGCAAGTTTGATTAAGATGTTCATAAGAGGTGTTGATACAGGGTGAAGGTATACTAAAGATGGTAATTAAAGTATTTTATTAAACTTGTTCTCTGTTCAATGTCTTTCAGCTTGTCAGGAGAAATTATTGCTACAGGTATTTTCATTTTAAGAATGAAACAAAATGATGAGGGATTAGAGAACAAAATCCTTGTGGGAATGTATCTTTTAGTTACTGTATTGGTGTTACTACTGTCTGCTGTGTGATACTGGCTGTTATTTTTTTTTTCCAGCAATTTATGGAACTTACCTCTATAACAGATAGCCTTAAATGTATGATATCTTCCTTTCTGTCTTTTGTACTATTTATGTCCTATTGTACAAGGATCAACACTAGAACAACTACTAAATGTAACATAACACATAATGTTGGTAAACATCCATTATCATCCATTTGGAACCATAAGTCACTGTTTCACTAGATACAATGAATGGGTTACAAAATCTACCTATTGAGAAATTATTTTGTATGAAATCCAGAAACCTTTCACAGTTTCAAAAATAGTATAATAATTTAAATAGTCCACTGCCAGCAAAATAGATGTGCTGAGGAATATGAAGCATGCGGCATGCAAAGCTCAGATTCAGTGAGGTTTGAGTCTCTCAGCAGTTCATGGCTGAATCTCAGTGTCCAATAGCTGTACAAAGTCATGGGTAGCCATGATAACCCATTCTACTGCAGCTCTCAAAGACACATTAAGTTCCCTTTATATTTGGAACCATATTAACAATTAACAATTGTTAACAATCAAAAAAAAAAAAAAGCCCAGCTCCTTCTGTGAAAGAAATAGGTTGGCACAAACAAATTCTGTTTCTCAGTTTGTGGTCAAGCAAGTACCACACAATTATATGGATCCTATGTTGTTTATTGAAACTGTCACATTCTTTTAACATTAATCACATCTAGTTATATAAAGACTTAGTTCCAGTCTTTGCAAAAGTGTTACTAAGCAAAATTTGGCCGTTGGCATGTTTTATACTCTGAACGTTGGTCAAGCTGCGGATTTCAAAAAAGGTAGCTTTGAAATTAATTAATATGGACTTAATAATTAAAACAGCAGTATCAGCACCCAGTAATTTCTGCTACATTAGTCAGTTCACAGAGTTTATTTAGTTTATCTGAATTAATTAATTCTCCTTTCAGCACAGTCATTTATTTTCAAGGTAACTGCTGTTTTGAACTATTCAGCCAACCTAGTGAAAAGAATTCAGTATGGTACTAGGGAATTATATTGTGCCTCTCTTTTTATCTTAAAAGCCTCTAAGTGTGTGTGTGGTGGTTGTAACAGGAAAAATAGGACTGTTTTCCTAATAGAATGACCTTTCCTAAGGTACATTTATGTGGTTATGAGCAGTACATTGCATTTGGTATGGCAGAAGCTGTTAAAACTGGCACGTAAAAAGGCTTTCGTGTTTTGCTCAGCATAAAAAATAATGGTTCTAGTCTCTTTATAACTCCAGATTTCTAAAGCCATACTGTGAATTACACCTGATCTTCACTTATTGTAACTGAAAAGAATGCAAGCAGAGTGAGCTCTTAACCATCCTTCAGGTTCCAGAGCTGTAGGACAGCCAGAACTATGTAGCACTGAGCACAAACAAAACCAATATTTGGAATATTTCTGCCAGTCAAATACACTTCTACAGGTCTCCCACCATCACAAACATTACAAAAATAACCAATAAGCTCAGGAAAATAGGAAATATGAATCTGCTGGCTTATGTTAAATGAGAAACGGATATATCAGAGTTAATATTACAATAAGACATAGAATTTTTAACAGGCTTTAATGAACTAAAGATAGAAAGTATGATAAATTAAAATCTCTGTGCAGGGAGTTCTCGCTGAAATCTCCATGTACAGTTTTTGAAAGTTTCAATTACAGAAAAGTGTGAAATAAACACTTGTCATATTAATTCACCAAAAACTATCCCATTAACCAGTCATTTCTAGTTGATCCCAGGGAAGAAGAGAAAATAGAAATAAAGTTTTTATTTTCTTTAGAGTTTGTTAAAACAGATTATTCTGGTCACCAAAACAAACTTAGAAATAGACATCCAAATACAAACTCTTGGAAGAAAAGAGGCAGAGAATAGAAAGAAAGATGACACAGAAAGACAATTAGTATGAACAGTCACACTGCTTATTGCAGACCTGGGAAAAAAATATTGGTCTTCCAAATTCTTATTTAAACATCTATTTACAAGTTCAAATTACTTTCAGAATTACTAACATAATGATATATCTTTCAAAGCAACCGTGAAAAACTAAACAAATTTTTGACAGCCAGCACTATAGTATCTTCACATGTATACTAATGTTCCTGGTAAGCAAATAATGTATTTTATTACTGTAATATTAAAAAAAAAAAAAAAAAAGAAAAAAACCCCACCAAAACTTAAATATTTCACATATAATGCCCTAAATACACTCCAGATTGCAGAAAAAAAAATAAATATATTCCTTTCACATAGCTATTGACATTTTTATGTTAATAGTTTTCCTTACAAAAAAAAACTTTCTATGCATTTTATTATAAGGAATGTTAATTACATTCCTTTTAAGTGTTTGTTGTTTTTTTTTTTAATAAACCATGTAAATAACAGGTAAAATTAATTTGTGAGCTTGTCCTTGATGAAGCACAGAAGTGTTTCCATCTGGAACTGATTATGTTTAATCTTCTGTGTTACAGAGGGAAAGTAATCCAAAAGACAACAGTAAATAATTGTGTTTCTACCTTGGTTTGAGTTTGTATTATCAATGTTATTGAAAAATACAGCTAAATAGCAGAAGATAGCTCACATTCTCCAAATAAGTAGTTCTTGATAGGAATAATATTTTCCTTTTTGAGGCAGGATCAATCCATCTGAGGATTTTTAGTAGAGATGTAAGTCTAGCAGTTTTAAAACACTCTTAAAGAGTGAATGACATTGCTCCATTGTGACTCCTGCAAAATATTTTCCTTAAGTGGTATTTAAAATAAATTGCACATTCTAACCTTAAAGAAAGGGCAGGGCACTCTAATTAATGCTAGAGAGTGAGTGCTTTCTTGTTCTGTTTTGGTTTTGTTTTAAGGATCTATATTAATAACAGATTGGCTTTGTACAGTAATGAAGAAAAATATTCTAATTCCACACTGCTGATGGAAAAGACCATTATTTTTTCCTCCTGACAAGCTTATCCACAAAGCTCCATTTACCATGAAACGTCCTAATAGTGTGAGTAGGAAATCTGAATGTAATTCCCAGGATAGCCAAAAAGGGTTGAGCTGCTGAGCAACATTACAGTATTCAGGGAAAAAAAAAAAACAAACAAAAAACAAACAAACAAAAACAATAGGAGAAGCATAGAAATAGGGAAATGAATAACTGATTTCCATGGAAGTAGTATAGACTTATCATAGGCTTATTTTATAGAATAACCATAAGTATGTCCTCATACTTTACTCAACTCAGCAACAGCTTTTGCTAGACTAGCATCTATCAAAAACATGGCGTTCTTAGCTTCTCTTTGTTCTGCTAACCTCCAGAAGGATCCAAGTTTAAAGCTACTGATACTTTGGTATAGAAGTGAAAATTTCAACTGTAGATCAGCTAATTATTCTGCCCTTAGTGGAGGTCATGATTTAACATGAGGTACACTGAATTCTGTGTGTCCGAGCTGAAAATCAGTGAAGTAGTTGTAGTTAGCATTTCGGCACTTTAGGCCTTGAATGATCCCAAGTGATCATAGTAATTAACAGTTAACTGTTCCTACAGAGATACACAGCTCTGGTAATTCAGCAGCTGTAAAATACTGTGCTGTGTTATGTCTCATTATTGCCCCAGAGAATAAAGGCTGTGCATCAGAGATTGGATTCACGTAGTTTTAGGGCAGGAAACCAGTTTCAAGTCAGTAGTCCAAGCTACATACCAATCCTATCTAGTTAATATTAGACAGCAAAGTTCCTCGGAGACACCCATGTCAATACAGAATTCCCCAGAAGACATACCTGTTGGGGCCAGATGCAATGTGCCTAACCGATTTCAAACTGCAGATAACTAGCGCAGTGAGGATCTGTACTAAATAATACCACAGGCTTGAGTTTCCTACACCGATGTTCCCTGAGGGTCACTTGGCTGTGGGTTTACTACACAAAACATAGCCAAGGGATGTATTTGAATTTGAGCCCACACCCATGCTCAAGATTTTTTGTTGCATAGCAGGTGTGCTACCCCAACACATCTTATGACTCATTCCTAACCTGTTCTGACAACTGATGTTTAATAGCTTCACTACAATCTTACAAGAGGACATTATGGTTGACAAAGAGTTGAACATGACCAGCCAACTAATTAGGAAATACCTGGTTTGGCCTGTATCCTAATTCAGAAAAGGTAGCATTACACTTCAATCTTCAACACTTCTTTACAAATTCTGTTGTCTTAAACCTCCTTAAGAGCCACCAAAATGTCATACAATTTTGCAGCAAGTTCTTTAAATTCTTATATCAGTATTGCAGCACAGTGCAAGGAGTTGCCATTACTGTGTATCTTCATATGTCTTAAAATTTTTTGCACGTAGATATCACCAGATTTCTGGATAACAACTCTTTAAATACCTGGACATTTAAAATGTCGAGTCATACTTGCAAAGTAGACACAAGAATTATTTTTGCAGAGTCAATAAGTTCTTCCCCATTCCTGTAGATTGTGTTGATATTTTGCATACTTTTTTTTTCTTTTTTTTTAATCACTAAATAAGATATATTCTCTGTGGCTCTTTGTGTAAAATTCTAAACCATCATGGCTTTTTTTTTTTAAACTTTTTGCTATAAACCCTTGAAAAAGAGAAAAGTAATTTTTCATGGAAAGGCTTTCAGATGTTCAGGTACAGCAACTCTATGACATTGTTATGTAAGAATTAAATAAATTTTCCATCTCTCTGCACTGTAGATTGTGAAATGCAGAATTCCCAGAGGAGAGTTTCAACTAGATCACTATCAGGTGTTGGAGAATGTTCATTGACAATGTGAGAATTGTTATTCACAGGCTCGTTCAGCATATCTTCTCATCACTCCAGAATTTTAAAATCCTCATTTATGTCAGCAGGCCATTGAAGTAGAACTAGATTTCTTAGGGAAGAGGCAATATATACAATAAAGTGAATGAATACATTCCACTGAAAACTAATGCAACTTTTACAGTATCATATTTTTTCACATTAAGGCATTTCTGTAGCTTAGGAAGGCTAAAGTTGTTCCTTTTAAGTCATGATAAATGGAGACGGTTTACAGTTTTTGCAACAAGATCTCCTACCAAATTTCTCAGCAAAGAACAACAAGAAAATCAGTAAAAGCAATTTTTTTTAAGTTTCACTTCTAAATGTTATAATTGCTTGTGTGCTGCAACAGAACCCAGAATTCCTATCTGAGTACTGAATTTTTTTATCTAGGCAGTATATAAATAACAGAAGATGAGATAGTACAAAAACTAGGATAGTTTCCTCACTATCACCATATTCACAAGCAGGATAAATGATTAGAGGGTCATATATAATCCTGATTGAATTATTTAAAAGATTGCTTTTCATCATCTGAGTAGAAATAATTCTTTGTATATAGGCTTTTATCCTATTGCTATCCGAATCAGTACAGATAAAACCATGGAAAGGGTTCAAGTGAATCTGTGTCATTTTAATTTAAACAGAAGCATTCATATAGTCAGTGTTTCAGCCAAGGAATAGCTAGCATCATTCCCAATACAGATCCGGTCATGCCTAAAATACAGGAAAAGAAAAAAAAAAAAAAGAAGAAGAAAATGTAGGCACAGATAGGGAAGTACAACCTTCCTGATCTTTCAGCATTTTGTACAAAATTAAATTATGCTTCCTTATGGATAAAGATTTACTTCATCCTGGAGATGAAAAATTTAATATTGTGTCATTGTCAGTGTTGATTGCAAAGAGAGAGAGGAGTAAGGTTTGGAAATCTAAGTGGAGGGTTTTGAAACTGTCAGTAAGGAATAAGGAGGGTGGAAATGGTCAGTGGACATTTGTAGGCTTAGAAGGAGGTAAGAGAAGCAGGGTTCAGTGAGCTAAAAGTAAGGGAACAGGAGAAGTCAGTCCAACCTTTTTAAGGATGATAGTGGCAAAAGGAGTGTTGGGTATCAACAGGAATTTGAAGACCTATGGATCTAGGATGGACTGATGCTATATCCTTATACCCTTAATTAAGGAACAAGCATCCTGTTTGCCAGTAACTTCTGCCAGAAGTATTCCCTTTGAGCCCTGCTATCACAGGATTGTAGTTGTACTTCCTAACCACTGCATCAGCACCTTCTCAGCCTGCTACTCTTTCAGCAGGGAGGAGTTTGCCTTATATCTGCTACTGTTGCAATGATGGCACGAGCTCCATGACAAACAAGCCCTGGTGTCAGGCCAAAGATCCAGAAGCAAGTGACAGATCCTCCTAGTGCTGTCAGAGTGTGAGAGGATGAAGATGGCTACAGAGCATATACGCCTCCTCCTCAAACAGAAGTCTCGGCTCCCCAGACTCCATTCTCCCTCTCAGTGATGGTAGAGTATTATGCAGATGGCACAGAGGAAAAGGGCTTTTCAGAAAGTGCACACTGATCACAGACATGATCTTTAAGCTTCTTGTAAGTGGACAAAGCTAGCAGCCTGCCTTTGTTAGGCCTATCCATGAAACTTCATCTGTATTAAGCAGGAAGGAAGACAGCAGTTTCGGGACTCCAATACCATAGTGATTGACAAGATGTGAGAAGGTATTAAGAAAAAGACACCTATGGCTCAGCTATCAGATAATCATGTATTCTAAAAAAAAAAAAAAAAAAAAAAAAGTTATATAGACTTAGCTAGATCAAACCCTGATGTAAATTCATTTTGTCAACTAGAAAAATATAAAAAAAAATAGGCCAAGTAAAGAATAATACATTTGTCTGTAAAAACTCCTGACTGACATTTGCTGCTTTATTTTTCTAGGTTTAGATAACATCTAATTATCGTGTTTAATTGCCCTCTATTATGTCTTTGTCATTATTTTTCTGAATATATTTTTGTTTTTACACATGACAGCATGTTGTAGGAATGGATTCTGCACTTTAATATGCTTTGTATGACAGTCTTTTCTTTAGTTATAGTAAAAATATTAGCTGCTTGTTCTCATTCGGTGTTATCCAAATCTTACAGAGTAAATTTCCATTCCTTATCTTCTGTATGTCATACATTGTATCATGGATCCCTACTATGTTTTCCCCTTTGTCTTCCACCTTTTTCCTAGTAATGCCTTTTGCAGCCTTAGAAGTCCAGTGTACTCCATGTTTCTTTTTACAAAAACTGTTTCAGACCTTTCCTCGTCTCTTTGTGTTGTGTAGTTCTACTGCATCTAATTATATTATGTATTATTCTATGTATGTTTTACATATATATCTACTTATAGACATATAGTTAGAGAGGAATAGACAGAGATGAGATCACCAGGTCTCATACAATATTCAAACTGTACGCATATGTAAGCTTTATATAATGGCATATCACACTTTTGTTTAATTCCTTGTTTAAATGTTTTTCATAATCTGTTTTAGATAGGAGTAAAAAGAAAAATAAAGTTAAGAAAAAGACAATAGATTGTGCCTCAATTGCTAGGCTGACTGCACTTATTCCACATAAATGCTAGGATTCTGCAAATCTTCCACGTAAGTTTCTGCCCCTTGGAAAGGGCAGCCAAGGTCTTGTCCTTCTGCAGTGGATATTTATGCTTCAGTTTCTGAAATTTATAATTATTTTAGTAATCTTATACCTGTACACTTGTCTTTTATCAGGGGCTAATAGTAGATTATTTAGTGAATTAGCTAGCTCTCATAAGAAAAAAAAGTTATTTTTTAACATAAACAAATCTATAAAGCCTACCAGAAAAAAGATACATAAAACTTAACTTTTTAAAATAGATAATCTCGCAACAATTTAGTCGATCTTAATCAATCAGTACAAGTAGGACTAAAACATTTTGTTGTCTTGTTTAGATCTCCACATCATTTTCTGAATGAGTGGAATCTACTCTGTCTCTAAGTCAGCACTGCCTCTTAATGCAGTTTCAGGTTCTTTCTGTTATCAGTCTTCCTGAACATTATAAAGGATAAAATGTTATTCCCACTGGCTCTAAAACTTCAAAGAAATTGACAACTTCATTAATCCAGATTTATGAAATTGTGTTAATTATTTGTTTTGGGACTCTCTTCCTGAAAATATCACTTGTCTGAACATTTAGGCAGAAATACATTAGGAAGTAAATAAATAAAAATTAAAAAAAAAAAATTATGGCATGGTCTCTGAATATTCCATGCTTCCAAAATATCTGCAACTAAAAATTATATATAAAAAAAGGAGCAACTTGAAGTTAAGAGCTGTGAAAGCAGACAAAATTCATAATCTAAGCTTTGGTTCACAGATGTGAGGCTCCTAGGCAACAAATGTTGCATTCTGAAATTATGTAAATACCAAAAATCAAGTCTATACTCCTCAGAACATCCTCATAAGAGATTCCTGACACATAAGATTGCCCTAGGAAAATTCTCAATATACATAGCATGGTGTTGCCATGAATAGCCAGGACTGTTGCCATCTTGGCATGGCTGAGCTACTTACACACTCGTTTGATACTTAGTCCCATTAGTAATCATGCTTTGCTCAAGGCCTTATCTGGAATGGGAGATGTTCTTTAGTATAGCTAAAACACACTAAAAAAATCAGGTCAACACAACATTCAGCTACTCCCGTTAAAAAAAAAAAAAAGAGGAAGCAAGGATTGAAAAAAGAGAGATATAGTTGTCCTTGTTAATTAGAATACCATGCTTGTACTTACTCAGAAATTCGGAGACCCAGCCTCAATATCTTTCTTAACATGAGGATGTGCAAACTTGGGTTCCCATCCCAAGCTTAAAGCCAGTGACAAGGATCAACAGGTCAATTTATTACTTGCTTCTGAGAAATGTGTGCTGATGAAAAGTAATGAATGTGTCCTGGTTTCAGCAGGGATGGAGTTAATTTTCCTCTCAGTAGCCGGTGTGTTTTGGATTTCCTGTGTGAAGAATGTTGATAAACACGCTGATGATATGAGCTGTTAATGAGGCAAAGAACATTGTCCAGCTTTCCAAGTCTGCTAAGGTGCAGATGCAGGAAGCTGGGAGAAAGACAGACAGAATAATTGATCCAAACTGGCCAAAGAGACTATTCCATGCCATAAACATCATGTTCAGCGCATAAGTGGGGATTGGACATGGCAGGGAGCATCCATTTTTTTCCAGTTTTCCATCTCATCTTTTTTTGCTTTCTCACTGGCATCATTCCCTCTGCCTTGCTGGATCTCCTTCACTCCTTTGCTTGCTACTCGGTTTCGTTTCTGTGATCGCTGCTCAGGACGGGCTGTATCAGTCGTTGGGATGGTGGGTGGTGAGAAATCGTGCATTGTTCATTTTTTATATATTAATATCCTTATATTCTGTTATTATTGTAGTTTTCCTTTGCTATTCTAGTAAACTGTCTTCATCTCAAACCATGCTGGAGGGGAGGGATGCCATCCAGAGGGACCTTGAGAGGATGGAGAGAGGAGCCTATGCAAACCTCATGAAGTTCAACCAGGCCAAGTGCAAGGTCCTGCACACAGGTCAGGGCGATCCCAGTCACAAATACAGGCTGGGTGGAGAGTGGATTAAGAGCAGCTCTGAGAGAGTTGGGGCTGTTCAGCCTGGAGAAGAGGAGGCTCTGGGGAGACCTTGGAGCACCCTTCCAGTGCCTAAAGGGGGCCTATAGAAAAGATGGGAACAAACTCTTTAGCAGGGCCTGTTGTGATAGGACAAGGGGTAATGGTTTTCAAATAGAAGGAAGCTGATTCAGACTGGACATAAGGAAAAAAATTTTTACCCTGAGGGTGGTGAAACACTGGAACAGGTTGCCCAGAGAGGTGGTAGATGCCCCATCCCTGGAAACATTCAAGGGCAGGTTGGACGGGGCTCTGAGCAACCTGATCTGGTTGGAGATCCTTGCAGGGGGTTTGGACTAGATGACCTTTAAAGGTCTTTTCCAACCCAAACTATTCTATGATGCTATGACTCCATGATTCTATGAGTCTATGATTCTATGATTCTATGATAAATCAACACTTCCCTGTTTTTCTGCTTAAACTTTTATACTTTTATAGTCTTTTTTTTTTTCTAATTCCCTCAGCTAACAAAGAAACATTTCTGATTCTGAACAAGAATCTTGGACAACTAGTGTATAGAGTATTTGTGGGCATAAAACTATTATGTAGAAAAATACACTATTCCAAGAACATATACAGATTGCTATATTCTTATTCTGCTTCCTAGGTATCCACTGTTAAACACATTTATTATCATGATACTGGGCTAGAGATCTCATAGAACTGTTCTTACAGCTTCACAGGACATACTTTCATCTATCTGAAATTATTATTGCACTACTGTTAGTACCTGAAGGATAGCATTCATAGAAGTAAGAATGTGTTTTTTATTTTTTCTTTCTTTTTTTTTTTTACATGTCTAACTTGACAGTTTTCCTAAGTTGTTTATTATTAACTTATGTGGAAATTACAGGTATATTCTATTCAGTAGGTACTGACTAATTTTATAACTCTACATCTACTATAACTATTCTATTTAATATATCTTTCTCCACCAGAGTCAACTGGAACTGATATTCTGTCTGAATGGATTCTGTCAGGATTTCCTCCACCTTTTAGTTTAATCTTTACCTGCCTGTATTATTTTAATCTCATTTCCCCAGAAACATCAATAAAGATTTTGGCTTGTCTGTATTAGTTGCTTAGATGAGGCCACATCATAGTTTCACAAATATTTTTCTCTTTTAAGCATTGATGTGAGGCACTTTGAATTGGCAATGTTTTTATATTTATAAATTTGCAGTTAGAAATTAGTTGGTTGTTATGAGGAACATCTGTTCTGCCTATATTGGGCATAGCTGTAACTGGGATAATATATGCTAACCAAGGAAGACAGGGTAGGTTACAGCAGAGCAATTCTGAGACCGTACTAGCGGTCAAACTGAGTTATAAACCAGTTTTCAGTGTCATTGATCTTTATATGCAACCTCCATCACTCAGTAGAATCACTGGGGAATGCAGCTAACCTAAGAAAAAAATTATATTCTTGTCCCTCTACATTTTTTTTTCTTCTTCTTCTTACACACGGTAGAAAAGTGACTGCTTACTATATTTCTAGAAGCATCCACAAAACAGGCAAGTTAACCTTGTATGAAGGTACAGAACTTAGCATATTGGTAGGTGTCGTAGCTCAGCCCTGATCGGGATCAGACTACGCAGTCTCTCTCTCACTCACGCCACCTTCTGAGAGAATAGGGGGAGATGATATAAGGAAAAACGGCTCAAGGTTTGAGATAAGGACAGGGAGAAAATCCTTAAAGTTACCATTACGGGCAAAACAGGCTCAACTTGGGGAAAATTATTCATTTATTTCTAAAACTAGCAGGAGAATGAGACAGGGAACAAGATAACCTTCCCCCACCCCTCCCTCTTCCAAGGCTTAACATTATCTCTACTACCTCCCCCCCCCGAGTGGCACAGGGGGGAAGAGGGAATGGGGGTCGTGGTCAGTTCATCATGCGTTGTTTTATGCTGCTGCTTCATAATCGGGGGAAGAACTCCTCTCATTCCCCCCCTGCTCCTTCATGGGGTCCCTCCCACGGGCTTTCCTCCCTTTCCCTTCGTGAAACTGCTCCAGCATGGGTCATCTCTTCCACAGGGGGCAGTCCATCCAGAACAGCTGCCCCAGCAGGCCCTCCATGGGCCACAGCCTCCTTCAGGCCTCCACCTGCTCCAGCGTGGGGTCCTCCACGGGCTGCAGGTGGATCTCTGCCCCTCTGTGGACCTCCATGGGCTGCTCCACCGTGGTCGTCACCACAGGCTGCAGGGGAATCTTGGCCAGGAGCCACATTACTCCTCCCCCTCCTTCTGAACTGACCTTGGCGTCTGCAGCTGTTCCCCTCACAACAGGCTGGCAGACGCCTCTCAGGATCCTTTTTACATCTTACTCACTTCTCATCTCCTCTCCACTTCTTGCAGCCACGCCGGGCCGAGTTGGGCTCAGTCGGCTGCCTGGCGGGAGGCCAGAGGGTGACGCCTGCAAGGCCCACAAGGCTCACACCTCCCCCTCTCTGCCATGCTCAGCTGCTTCACATCTTCTCTACTTTTTTTTTTCTGTTTTCCCCTTCTTAAATACGTTATCGCAAAGGCATTATCATGGGACATTCTGCTACCAATTGGCTCGGCCTTGGCCAGCCGCAGGTCTGCCCTAGGCCTGGCCAAGTCCACTAAACAAAGGGGAGCGACTTCTAGCAGTTTCCTACAGAAGCTACCACCTTAGGCCCCCGCCGCCCCCAATGAAACCAGAATAGTAGGTGATAAATTTGTGTTAGGTACAAGCATATTCCAGTCCACATAGATATTACTGATCCTTCACTTGTATTTTTCTGTGAGAAAATTTCTTTGCAGTTAGCATAGGTTCCTCTAAAGCTGGATTAGAAACTAAAACAATTTATTACAGAAATATTTAATATATTTATCTAGTTGTCCGTTAATTAATGTATTGGTACATTCCCACATTTTCACAAGTATCTGCTTATTTACAGTTTTATGAAATCCTCCTGTGGTTTGTTTAGCCTAAGAAAAGACACCAATGACAGTATCCATAAACAAGCAGTAGTAATAAAGAAAGCAAAATAAATCTTGGGGCAATCATTCATTAAAAAAAAAACCACAAAAACAATAACAAAAAAAACCCAAGCTGAATCACAGGACAGTTAGGAATCATCTGGAGTAGCATTTACTTCATCTAAATTCAGGAATTCTATTTATTTTTCTATACATTTACAGTGCCCAAAGATGTCTGAGACATCTTTATGGAGCTGATAGATACTAAACATCACCAGCTGAAGACCTCTTTTCTATGTTTGAGGAACAGAAGAGATACACTAATAGCATCTTGAATGGCAATAGATGTTTAGTTTTATCAGCTGAGTTCAGCACTGTTTGAAATGTCTAAATATGAGCAAGGTGTCTAATTTCTAATTATAGAAGGTCTCTTATTCATTTTACTTCCACAAACTCCTTCACAGTACATGCCACAATGACTTTTCAGTTAAGTATAATCAATTTTGTCTGATTAGGTGGCTGATGCCACCAAGTACAAAGTAAAGGGTGGAATGCAAGAATGAGATTATATGTCATACAGGTACCCTAGGAAGAAATGAAGCACAAGTTACATCACCACTGCCAGAAGAAATTATGAACATAAGAAAAGGTCCAGGCTGGAATTTTACATCCCTGTTGCCTTTATAGAGTATATCTGTAGCTAAGCAGGAGATAGTTACAGTTTTCCATTGATAGCCCATCCTGAGCCTGCCCAAAATGCTGTCTGTCATGTAGACACACGATAATTATGCCTTGTAGGGAGGACCTCGTAAACAGCTAGTCAATTTGAGACTGGTCACTTCGGACTTGTGAAAATATGTGGTGGCTGATTAGCTAATCTTAGTGCTCATAGTGTAGACAGGACTGCAATAGAGACTATGATAAAGGGGATCATGCACAGAAAATGTCTGTGCTGGATTGTGCCACAGTCCAACAAGAGCTAAATTTGAATACTGGAATGAAAAAAAAAAAAAAAGTATACAGGATGACAGGTTTCAATTCAAAAGGCATTTCAGACATACCCATTTTGTTCTCCCACTCTAGCCAACTTCCTAGAACTTAGCACCAATCTAAGTATGGATACCATCTGCTTTGTTTATTGCATTCATCTACATGTATGGTGAAAAAATAAAGAGTTGTGCTGGTTCCGGCTAGGATATAGTTAACATTCACCTGAGCTGGGAGAGGAGCGGGGACAGGAGCTGAAGCTGGTGGCACCTGTAGCTTGGGGCACAGCTGGGATAGTTTACTAATTAGCCAACAGCTGGGATAGTTTACCCAAATTAGCCAAAGGGCTATTCCATCCCATGTGATATCATGCTCAGTATATAAAGTGAGAATGGTGCTAAGGGGTAGATTTTGTTACTTGGGAGGGAGCAGAGCATTAGGTTCTGCTGTGAGCTATTGTACTGTAAATTATGTGCTTAAATATATTCTGTTATTATTGGTTTTATTTTCCATCTCTATTTTATTTTCCTCTGGTGTTCTATTAAACTGTTCTTATCCCAAGCCATGAGTTTTGCCTTTATTTCTTCATTATTTTCTTCCTCATCACAGTGAGGGGGGTTGTGAGTGAGTGACTGAGTGGTATTTTAGCTGCTGAGTGGGGCTAAACCATGACAAAAGTGAATAGGCAGATGTGAGGCTTCACTTTCTGTAGCTGAATGACTGAAGAAAAAGATGTGAACGGTACTATATCTTATAGATACAGGCTGGCATTTCTAGTCCTAAACTATATATTCACACATTTATGTCTAAATAAAACAAAACAGAGAAACTATTTTGCTAAGTGATATAGTCCAGATCACATAACCACATTTTGGTCTTTTTCCATTTTACCCCTTATAGTGAGTAGTCGCATCTGTGCTTTCTTAATGTTAACAGTACCTGAAAAGCACTCTGCTAGGAACTGTGCCAAAGTATTTTCTGGAAAAAGTGTTAAGTGTAACAGGCAATTTCTTCCTAGAAGTTGAATAATGGTTGAGCTAATGCTTTGAGCCTGCTTTGTGTAGTCACCTTGATTACTTGCCCCAGTCACACAGTAGTAGGCCCAGCTATAGTTGGTAACTCAGCTATAGAAATGTGAATAAAGCTTTCTCTGAGATAAACTACAGTCCTGTTTTTAATACTATAGAAACAATAATGCTTTCTGAAACTCAAGTATTTGCAGTAGGGAAAAGTCTGTGGCCAAGCAGAGGTATACGAAATCTGCTCAAGCGTATGACCTAAGTGGGATGAGAGCATCACTGAGAATTTCTCAGTTTATTTGTAAGTGCATGAGTAGAAGTGCCAGCAGAGAGACAAAGCAGAGAAGTAATAATAGATAAGTGCAGAAGCAAAGTAATAGCAGCAGAATTCAGGGAGGGGGAGGTGAGAAGGAGCTTTTCTTTGGGGAAGTATATGTTAACCAGTAGGAAAGATATAGGAAATAAAAGTAAAGTCCCTTGTTGTTTGAGTCATCTTCTGTTCAGGGATAAAAAACTTTATATGTCTTTTATAAACAACCAATATTGCATCAGATAACTCATGATTCAATTTAATCAATTTCTTCTCCTACTAGAAACAATGCACTGAATCTTGAACTTTGACTAGTTGCTCAGGTCAAGTGAGGTAGTATTATAGACTTGTGATGGATTGACCTGGCTGAATGCCAGGTGTCCACCAAGCCACTCTATCACTCTCCCTCCTCAACTGGACAGGGGGAGAAAGGCTCATGGCTTGAGACAAGGACAGGAGATCACTCAGCAATCACCGTAGCACAAAACAGACTCAACTTGGAGAAATTAATTTAATTTATTGACAATCAAAGTCAGAGTAGGATAATGAGAAATAAACCCAAAATCTTAAAACACCTTCCCCCAACCCCTCCCTTCTTCCCAAACTCAACTTCACTCCTGATTTCCTCTACCTCTTTCCCCTTTGGGAAAGAGGGAATGGGGGTTGCTGTCAGTTCATCACACATTGTTTCTGCTGCTCCTTCCTCCTCAGTTCCTCAGGGAGAGGACTCCTCACACTCTTCCCATGCTCCAGCATGGGGTCCCTCCCATGAGAGACAGTCCTGCATGACCTGCTTGGATGTAGGTCCTTCCCACAAGTCATATTTCTTCACAAACAGCTCCAGTGTGGGTTCCTTCCACGGAGTGCAGTCCTTCAGGAACAGATTGCTCCAGTGTGAGTCCCCCACGGGGTCACAAGTCCTGTCAGTAAACCTGCTCTAGCGTAGGCTCCTGTCCATGGGGGTCACAGCCTCCTTCATCCATCTGCTCCAGTATGGGATCCTCCACAGCTGCAGGTGGATCTCTGCTTCACCATGCTCTTCACTATGGGCTGCAGGGGAATCTCTGCTCTGATGCCTGGAGCAACTCCTGCCCCTCCTTCACGGACCTTGGTGTCTGCAGAGTGGTTTCTTTCGCATATTCTCATGCCTCTCTCCAGCTGCAGTTGCTGTTGCACTTGGGTTTTTTTTTTTCCCTTCTTAAAGGTGTTATCACAGAGGTCCTACCACTGTTGCTGACTGGCTTTACCTTGGCCAGTGGTGCATGTGTCCTGGAGCCAGCTGGCACTGGCTCTGTTGGACATGGGTGAAGCTTCTAGCAACTTCTCACAGAAAGCACCCCTGTAGCACCCCCCACCCCCGCTACCAAAACCTTGCCATACATAAATGCAGTACAAGATTGCTTCCAAAGCATTTTTTTAAAAGCCATCATAGTTTAAACAAGCTAACAGATGAATGGCGAAAGCTTAAAGTGTCCTGCCATGAAAGCAAGCAGCTTATTAATTTGAACTTTATTTAAAATTAAATTATTATTGTAGTGTATTTACTGTATTTGTGTAATTAATATTGGGAAGAAAATAGTAACCAGAAGTCTTATATTACAAGTGAAATATCTCAATAAAGATCATACTTTCTCTCTCACTGAGCAGATCAGCAGCAAAATTATTCTGCCCAAGGCACAGGAAACAAATATTGTTAAGTACAACACTATTTCTGTTATGATCTTTCTAGTGTCCTCAAGGACTGTGATGTTTCTGATATCAATTTCTTTATATGTCAGTTTTTGTAAAAAATCTTTGTGCCTTGTACATACTCATCCTGTTCATTTGCATTCACACCTATGGACTTTCAAAACTGGAGGGACTACCAAGGACAACAGTTCTTCCTGAAGCTCTAGTGCTGTACTAAGAATAAACTACCTCTTTTCCTAAGAACCCTGAGTCTACTTGTACACAAGGATTAGACAATGAAATGAAATTTGTTACTATCTTTGTCTTATTCTCAGTAAAATTCAAAATTCCTGAATTATCTGTTGATAACGTCTCATATTTATGTACGCTCTCCTCTTTATTTTGTTACGCTTTATACAAAAGCCTATCACTCAGTCTCTCTAAGGAACAGAGTGAATTTCACCCTTGGTAAATACTAGCACTACTAGAAAATATAGCTGTGTTATTATTACTAAAAATCATTTACATAAAACTGTAGAATGTGCTATGCTTTACAAAGAAAGAAACATTCTAAGCTGCCAAAGTTACCTTAGCTAAACAAAAGACAAAGCAAATTTTTGCAAACCAAAGGACAGGACAACTCTCACAAAAGCTGAGGAGTGGTAATTTACACAAAACAAGGAGAAATAACTTATAATATGTATTTTAAACAAAATATTTTTTTAAACTCATATACATAAAGACAAGGTTCATTCTAGTTGTGCAGGTGCAGTTCATAGTTGGTGATTCATACCTCCAGTTTTACTTTTTGACCTCAGTTGATCTTATCTAATTTTAGATGCAAACATATATAACTGAAATAATCCTATCTGGTCTTTTTAAAACCATATACATCTCCAAAAAGTTAATCGGATCTCAAAAGATCCCAGAAACACATGGTTTTATTTAGATGGAAAGCCTTAGTTTTCTTCTAATGTTTATATGCTTATATGCATGTATTGATAAGCACATCATGTACTTTGGCCTGTATGGCAAAATAAACTATTAACTTGACCTGTCTCACTACCTGAAAGAGGGCTATGGAGCAATCTAGACTGCAAGTTCCTACAGAAATTGTCTGTCTATTACTACTGTGTCAACAGCTCTGAATTTAACTTAGACCTAATTTTGCCAGAGCCTTCTAGACATTGAACTTGTGTTGCAGTACAATTGCTACATAACCAAAGATTCTTCCTGGTTTACTCCTCTAACAACATTGTTGCTATTTGTAAACTAATTGATCCAATAAAATACTGATAAAAGATCCAGCCTGTTTTTTTGCTAGTGGAGCGGAATTTATCCTTACCCTAAAAATAATTTAGTTGTGACCTCTTTTCTCTCGAATCCATGGGACTAATATTTTGTAACAGCCTATGTGTAGCAGGACAACATCTTGGTAACTATGATAAAAGTAATTTTACAGAATTTCTGGATATATTTTATGTTCACCATAAAGTACATGATTCTACTTTTACTAGCCAATAAAAATTTAACAAATTTTTAATGGAGCTGGAAACTCCAAGCCCACAGTTTTGTATGTATAAACAATACTTAAAGCCAATTGTATATTAGATTTATTTTAGCTAATAGTGCTGAAAGTACTTAATCAGAGTTGATTCTCCCATAGGAATCTTTATGGCCATAATTAATATCATGTAAGAAGACTAGTTCTGGACTTTATTATATATGATTTTAATATACTAAAAAGCTAGAACACAATAAATGATTAGTGAGAGAATTTTAAAAAGATTTATTCATCTCTGGTGAGTATCAAGATGTTCTATCCAGCAGTCAGCTTGGTCACCAGAAAATATGTTATTTTGTTATTTTTCACAAAGGTGAAGTGTTTAAAGGTTGTTTGTATTCCTTTCCTCTAGTCCTCTCTCAAACACAAGCACATGCTACACACACTCCCACACAGACTGCTTTGCAAGGATAGTAAAAAAAAAAAATCATATTAAAACTAATGGCTTAATATAGAAATTTTTTTTCAATGCGAAAAAAAAAAAAATCCAGATTTTGTCCCAGGTAAGTATCTGAACAAGACAACCATCAGTGGGATACAATATCTGAATCTCTTTTATAGTATTTTAATATTTTCTTAAAAAGATATTTTAATATTTGGTGTCATTAATACATCCTGAAAAAGCAGAAACAAATCATTTTATGTGATGCAATCACTAAAAAGATTAAGTAAAATTAATAAATCTTAGTGTAGGAATTGTGTATTTCATTCCAAACATTTCAAAGGCATCTACATCAATCAAAACACACATTTAAAGGACTTCAGCATTATCCCTTTTATGGACTCATTCTCCCTTTATTATAAAACTTAGGTCTTTTTCCTCAGAAGGTTTTACGTTAGTTCATACTTTATTTTCAAAACTTTTTTTTTTTGTAAGTTCTGCCATAATCAGACTTCTCCTCTTTATAGTAATGAAAGAGGACATAGGTACACACATGTACATGTAGAAAGATCCAGATTTACTCTACGGGTGCTCCAACCCAATTGACTATGAACCGGCTTCATTTTAGAAAGCCTATGGCTGTATCAGCCCAGGATATAGACACATTAAAGCATAGAGAAACTTGCATCTGCACACATCCATACAACAGTGCTTTCAGATATTCTCAGAATATAATTCACACAACATGGAAGATGAGGAGCATAATGTGTCTGAAATTTTACCCATCTATATTTTACCACTGGGTAGATGGAGGTAGACAGATTTCACCAGCCTTCATCCTCTCCTGGAACCAGGCATGAAAGCCCTCTCTTTGAAAGAATGAAGGTTCAGTCCTTCTTTCAAGAATTCATATAATTTCAGTCAACTTCAACCTTCTTTTACCACTAGGTCAGTGGTGGGATTCTTCTGCTGTAGCTTAGATTTCTGTTTTGATCTTTCTACTGTCCTCAACAACTGTGATGTTTCTGATATAAATTTCTTTATATGTCACTTTTTGTAACAAGTCTTTAGGAAGAGCCAAACTTAATTCTTCCTTTAAATAAAACCTTAGTTAAGGTTTTGATTCCACTGTACATTTGCAGTACTGTTAAAAATGTGGTTGGCTATCCTATCTGTGTTCCATTTGCTACTCCAGGACACAGGTCTCCCACAGTTCCCAAGACATATTTGTCAGCTACACGTAGAAGTACTGGATATCCTACAACATTTGAAACAGTGATAAAAAAAAATTGTGTTTTGAATATTTAAGTTCCAAAAAAATCACCTCCAAGTTAATTTAGTTTCATGCTAAGACTGATGTCGAAGACTGTTCAGATCGATGCTCCTGGAAATATTATTTCTCTCCAGTGATTTATTGTACAGGGAGTTTAAGCGTCTTTGGAGAACAAAGTGTGTTAGTAGATATGTTGGAAGACCTGTGGAAGACATACACCTGCTTGAGTCTGCAGAGTATGTCTGGCAATCAGACAGCTGAAGGGCATCATAAATGACACTTGTTGAATATGTGTGTGTGCACTAAACTGGTCACTGAAAGAACTCTCTCAGACACAGATTTCTACCTTTTAGAAATCAAGGGCAGAGTTTAGACATCATAGGCAGCTGGTGCCACTATAATGTCCACAGAGGCTGATAGGTATGATGCAGCTAGAGGTAAAGTGAGTTCCATGTGGCATCTAAAATTATACGAGACTCCTACACAGAAGTGAAATTAACAGATCTCTAACATGAAGCCTAATAGCTCCAAATTCCATTGAATATTTTGACTTCAGTATCTATTCTGTTGCCTAAATTTACTTATCTAATACTGTTTGAAATGTCCTGTGGTACTTAGGACATCCAAACAGGCTGGCAAATAATACAGGGGGTTTACAGGAGGTATGCTCTAGAGTGTTTTAAAGGACACTAGATGCTAACAGTCAGGCAAGTAAAATATGTCCTGAGAAAAGCACCTGAGATGGTAATCCAAAGAAATCCTGATGGCACGTAACCGACTCGTAGTGCTCTGTCTGGAGCTGTGTTAACTGGTGAGTCCATGATTCGTTTGATCTTGATGCCGTTTTAAAAGCAGATACTTGAACATTTTCACCGGATTCTCCTGCAAGTAATGATCCCTTTGAACTAGCCTGTAGCCTATGAAGAATCTACAATCAGTTCACAAACTTCCTGGCAGAAAATTCCATGGCAGCTGTCCACTGAGTCTGCAATGTTATTCAATGCTCTTCTGGCAATGGCTCGCCCGAAAGCTTCATAGTGTAGAGATGGCCGTCACCAACAGTAACAGTCCATGTTGGCAAAATTTTTACCAGTTGCACCAGCATAATATATGCCAGTACACTTTAAAACTTCGAACTTATACCAGTGTAATTCTCCATGTCAACCTTTTTTTAAAATCAAACTAAGTGTGACTTTTTCATTTACCTAAAGCTGTTTCCTAGGCAACACAGAAAATTCCTATTCTGTGACTTAGAAGATATTTCAGAAAGAAATTATGTGGAGTCCTCTTTGAAAAGCAAGAGAAAGACAAAATTAAACAATTTTTAAGCATAGTTTTCTGAAATGAGACATTTTGCCACAAACCCCGGTGAAAACGATGTTTAAAAACACTGCTTTCATACCTAATAGAAAGAAAGACCTAATAGAGAAAAAGAACATAGCAGATGCTTTATGTTCCAGCAGCTATAAATTGAACTTTCCTTTTGGCATTAGGAACTCATTTTAAGAATTAAAGTCTTAATGAATGCTCAGAAGCCATGGAATTGCTACTGTTAATTAAATATGAAATCACGCCTGTTTACATTACTTTCAGATACTAATAATTTTAGTTTAAACTACTGATTTTCTAAATTTAATATAGATATCAAAGGCAGTTTCTAAGTGTATGTTATGGTGACTATAAGATTAAATAATTAAAATTTTAAAATTAATTATAATTAAAATAAAAATATATCATAACAAGTATCTACTTACTGTAACTTTACATCATAGTAACATTTTCAGAATGAAATTGCACTGATGGGGGGTACATGAAAGATTGATATGACCTAGCTACCTGTGATACTAAGGAGTTCTAGTCCAGATTTATATTCGTATGTTATCCTTGATCAAAAAAGAACAAATACACAGAACCCAAGCCATCTAAGTTCCTCTGAGATATCCAAGGTAATATTTTTTATTTGTCATTTTCTGTTATACTGTGAGGAAGTTGTGAGTATCACTTTTTATCTGAATTCAAAGAAAGCCACTGGCCATCATATTTGAGAAATCATGGCAGTCTGGTGAGGTCCCCGATGACTGGAAGAGAACATAACCCCCATTTTTAAAAAGGGGAAAAAGGAGGACCCGAGCAACTACAGGTGGGTCAGCCTCACCTCTGTGCCTGGCAAGGTCATGGAGCAATTTCTCCTGGAAACCATGCTAAGGCACATGGAGAGCAAGGAGGTGGTTGGTGACAGCCAACATGGCTTCACCAAAGGCAGATCGTGCCTGACCAATTTGGTGGCCTTCTATGACGGGGTGACAGCATCGGTGGACAAGGGGCAAGAAACAGATATCATCTACCTGGACTTGTGCAAAGCTTTTGACACTGTCCTGCACGACATCCTTCTCTCTAAACTAGAGAGACATGGGTTTGATGGACAGACCACTTGGTGGATAAGGAGTTGGCTGGATGGCCGCACTCAGAGAGTGGTGGTTAACGGCTCAATGTCCATGTGGAGACCAGTCACGAGTGGTGTCCCTCAGGGGTCTGTGTTGGGCCCGGCCCTGTTCAACATCTTGGTCGGCGACATGAACAGTGGGAACTCAGCAAGTTCGCCGACGACACCAAGTTGTGTGGTGCCATCGACACGCTGGAAGGGAGGGATGCCATCCAGAGGGACCTTGACAGGCTGGAGAGGTAGGCCCATGCCAACCTCATGAAGTTCAACCAGGCCAACTGCAAGGTCCTGCACCTGGGTCGTGGCAATCCCAGGCACAAATACAGGCTGGGTGGGGAATGGATTGAGAGCAGCCCTGAGGAGAAGGATTTGGGAGTGCTGGTGGACAAGAAGCTCAACATGAGCCGGCAATGTGTCCTTGCGGCCCAGAAGGCCAACCGCATCCTGGTCTGCATCAAGAGGAGCGTGGCCAGCAGGTCAAGGGAGGTGATTCTCCCCCTCTACTCTGCCCTGGTGAGACCCCACCTGGAGTACTGTGTCCAGTTCTCGATCCCCCAACATAAGAAGGACATGGACCAGTTGGAGAAGGTCCAGAGGAGGGTCACGAATATGATAAAAGGGCTGGAGCACCTTTCCTATGAGGACAGGCTGAGAGCGTTGGGGCTGTTCAACCTGCAGAAGAGGAGGCTCCAGGGAGACCTGATAGCGGTCTTCCAGTACCTCAAGGGGGCCTACAAGAAAGATGGGGAGAGGCTGTTGAGTAGGGCCTGTTGTGATAGGACAAGGGGTAATGGTTTTAAAATAGAGAGAGGTAGATTTAGATTGGATATTTGGAAAAATTTTTTTTACACTGAGAGTTGTAGAACACTGGAACAGGTTGCCTAGAGAGGTGGTGGAAGCCCCATCCCTGGAAACGTTCAAGGTCAGGCTGGATGAGGCTCTGAGCAACCTGACCTAGTTGGGGATGTCCCTGCTCCTTGCAGGGGGGTTGGACTAGATGAACTTTGAAGGTCCCTTCCAACTGTAACCATTCTATGATTCTATGAAAAAGGAATCTTTGTGAATATTTACATTAGAAAAAAAATATGGTCTGCAGTAGATTTCAAACCCAAAACAATGTTATTTGAATTATTGTAGGGTAAAGATGAACAATAAGCTTTTGAGCTTCATCCTATGGATCTCACCATAGGCTGGGGTTATGGGAAGTAAATAAGAAAATTTTGTCATAAATATTAAAACTGTCTGATAAACTATTGTGTTTCACATGTGTACTATCAAAAGATTGAAATTTAGTTTCATTTTCCATCAGCATAAAACTGAAATTTATCGTAAAGCAAACAATGCCTTCAAGGATATGGAGGCATGTAGGGTACTTACTTGACTTTAGGAAGAGCAAAACGTAATTCTTCCTTTAAATAACTTAGTGGAGACATAAAAATTTTGGTCACTCTTGAGATAATTAACTGAATGACTAAGCCTGTGGCTATTCTATGGAGTGGCTTTCTAGAATTAATAATTTCATCCTGAACCCTAGAAAGTTTTATTATAACAGGTATTTTCCTTGAAAATTTCTAACTTCCATAAATAAGTGTATATCTTTGCAAAAAAAAAAAAAAAAAAAAACCATAAAAAATCTTAACAAGCTAAGATGGAAAAAGTTTAGGAGAAAGGTGAAAGAATCTCTAGTAACAGTTATTAGCAAGAAGGAAGAAATAAGTAGAAGAACAAAACAGCAGAAACATTTCCTGAGTGATACTTCTGTACATTTTGTTACAATTTGACTTTTGGCGCAATATAGCTGTATTATGCCCACTGGCTAACAAACTGCAGAAGAATGACACCAACTGTGACCAGGCTGAGAGACCTCAACCGTCACAGTTCTACATGACAAGGCTAAAGACACTAACCCCTCCCTGCCAGAGTAACAGATGATGTTCTTATGATATTCTTATCAGATTATATCTGATGAAAGTGCTTCCTCTGTGTAGGGACTATATTTAGGATCCTACAGACAATGGATCCTTTATGGAGTTTAGATGCTGTTTTATGGAAGTGAAGAGCTCACTGTTGCTGAGCATGGAGAACATAAAAACCTGCTGAAAAAAAAAATTATAAGTACCACAAGATAAAACCTCAGAATTTAGTTGGGTGGCACTGTTCCTGGGAAACACAAGTAATCTGTCTGCTGGACATCAGAAAACGTCTTTTCTAAGTTCTGAGCTTTCCTATGTTTGGGTATACAATGAACATACAACAGGAGGAAAGATGAACCCAAAAAGGACTGTGAAAAGAAATTAGCATTACTGCATTCTCACTGTCTGTATGTATGGAATTGGACTATTCTAAGACAGTGCTAAACATGAGTCTCCTTGAAAACGTACACAAACATGCATACAGATATTGGCTTGGTTTATTAACTTGGAATTTTCAAAATTCGGTGTACTATTCCCTGTTCCTTTTCCTGTTCTGGGGTTTGATTTGGGTTTTTTCCTTTATTTTAGATGGGTGCTATGCTTACAAGTGGAAAAATATTTATGCACATGTGACATACAGGCATATAAAGCTGCATATTTATTCTTTGGGGAAACAATTATTTTCTCCAGTTTCTTGATGAAGACTAGACTTGGTAGTATCTGTTAAGCATTACAGAAATGCCAGTATTTTAACCAGGCTTCTCATTGCTGAAGCAGACTTTGTCTTTAATTCAATCAATCCTTTTATTCAGGAAAGCTCCTTAAGTCATTATAGCTGTCAACTTTAACTAAATCACCTGAAACAGTACTATTGTTAACTGTACAAGATTTCCAGCCTATTACAAAGAATATTTAAATCAGATAGATCTACAAAACTAATTAAAAACTGGAGATAAAAATGATTGTGTATAAGTAGCAGTGAGATACACTTTCAGTTTTGTCAAATTACAAAAAATGTACAACTCAGATAATATTTTTTAACTTATTAGAACCCTTAATAAGAATCTTTTTGTGAATAAATGCAATAAATGAACTTAAAAAATAATTTGTAGATTAAACAAGAAGAAAAATCAAGGTAATTAATCTGAGATTGTTTTAGATACAATGAAGAAATTATTAATGAAATAACATTTTATAATATTAAACTTTTTCACTGAATGTTGCATAACTTTAATTAACACTTTTGACATGAAAATGAGCAGCATCAGCATCACAGAAAACAATAGCTGAAAAGACATGTTGAAAACTAATGATATATGGAAATGACATCCCACAAGACTTCCAAATAACTTTTTTTTTTCAAGTTTACTCAGTGTGCTAAAAACCTGAAGAGTATACTTGCGGTCAAATGGGAATGACATGAAGTATCCTTATTGATTCTGCAAAGTTACTTTACAATATCTCTGGACAGAGAGTTGCTCTACAGAGCTGAAGGGAGGGAAACAAATCAGAATGACTATCAGATGAAGGAATCCATAATTTTAATCAAGGGAATATGGCCATTAATTCCTCCACATTAAAAAGCCAATACTTTTTACTACATTGCTCTGAAAACTCGTAAGAAAACATTTGTGTTTTCCATTGCCTACTATCTCCTGAACCAAGAACCAATTAATCAGATGAACTGTTCTACTAAAATACTAAGGAGTTGTATCTTTATTATGTCTTTGCTCTTTTCTGTCAAGTTCCTGCTATTAGCAATCTGTGGAAGAATAACAAACCGACAATAAAAATGATAACTATATTGCTAACCTTAATGTTTTTGTCAGAGGAAACTTGAATTAAGCTCGCAGATTGACATTGCTAGATTTTTTTTTTGCTCTATACAACCTAATCAGCTATCTTTGAACGGCTGACTGGAGTACAGTTTTCTTATTTTCAGCTATTTATGCAAAAGTGGGAAAAACTTGAAATTCTGGAACCTTTGAAATCAAGAGGATAAAGGTTCTAGCCTTCGAGGCCCTGTATAATGAGCATCTAAATGAACTAAATTTAAATTTGGGGGTATATAACACTCTCTTCTGCTTTAAGGACAGAAGAAGATGTACTAGATAGAGTTGACTTTCCGTAATATATTAAAAAAGTAGAATCAAGGAAGGTATCTGAAAGAAGGAAAGAGAATGGAAAGTAGCATAAACAGTGACAATTTTAAAGTAAATAAAATTAGGCCTACTAAACTCCTCAAAAATAGTACTGCTCTTGTGTCAAACATTGATATTAAATGCTATTTAAAAAAAAATCAATCTTTCAAGGCACTGAAAATAAATTCTCATTTATGTGTAATACCAGAAAAAAAAAAATCCTAAAATGAGTATTCAGATAATATGTAATGCCTGTGTAGTGACTATCAATGAGATTTTGCCAAGTAATAAGTCTGAAGAAATTTTTTATAGAATCATAGAATATTTTGGATTGGAAGGGACCTTTAAAGGTCATCTAGTCCAACTCCCCTGCAAGGAGCAGGCACATCTTCAACTAGATCAGGTTGCTCAGAGCCCTATCCAGCCTGGCCTTGAATGTTTCCAGGGATGGGACATCTACCACCTCTCTGGGCAACTTGCTCCAGTCTTCCACCAGCCTAATTGTGAAAAGTTTTTCTTTATATCTTCTCTGAATCTATCTCCTTCTATTTTAAAACCATTACCCCTTTGTCCTATTGCAACAGGTCCTGCTAAAGAGTTACTCCTCTTCTTTCTTATAAGCCCTCTTTAGGTATTGGAAGACCACTGTCAGGTATCCCTGGAGCCTCCTCTTCTCCAGGCTGAACAGCCCCAACTCTCTCAGCCTTTCTTTACAGAAGAGGTGCGCTAGCTCTCTGGTCATCTTTGTGGCCCTCCTCTGGACCCTCTCCATCTGGTCCATGTCCCTCTTATGTTGGGGGCTCCAGAGCTAGATGCAGTACTCCAGGTGGGGTCTCATGAGAGCAGAGTAGAGGGGCAGAATCACCTCCCTCGACCTGCTGGCCATGCTCCTTTCAGTGTAGCCCAGGATGTGGCTGGCTTTCTGGGCTGCAAGCATGCATTGTCGGCTCATGTTGAACTTCTCATCCACCAGTACCTCCAAGTCCTTCTCCTCAGGGCTGCTCTCAATCCATTTGAGGGGAGAATCACAAAGAGATCTGTAAGTTAAGAACTATTTCACATGTGAATGTGTCTCAAAAATCTCTAAAAGAATGAAAATGTAACAATTCAAGGAAATAAAGAAGCGTCAAGCTGAGAGTTGTATGAGGAGTTAATCAGTACAAGCGAGAAACAGGTTCTGAAACATGCACATGCGCAGGACATTAGTAGCATTTTCAAGAGACAACAAGACTATTGCTGTGGACACCTTAAGCACCTCTAAGAGAATATGAGAGAATCTGTGTATGTGTGTGTGTGTGTGTGTGTGTATGTGTGTGTTTGGAAAGAGGATCTGAGCTGAACCTGGAGGGAGACAGAAAGGCAAAATGGAAAGTCTGAATGGAGGAAAAGACTGACTTAAGACACATAATTACATGTTGACTTTAAAATCTTTATTCACTTGTTTTTGCTGTACTGAGATTCTATTTATTTCTGATTATAGTGTCTAAAAAGAGGAAGAGAACTTTGACACCAGTGGTAATCTGTTCAATGCAAAAGAAAGAATTCTGCCAGTCAAGGGGTTTCAGATGTGTATTGGGATGTCAGTGCTGGGTTTGGGCCATTTATTTCTTAGAGTGGATTGCCTGCATAGTCTCCACTTTTACTGTTGATCCAAAAGGAATTAATGAATTTTTCTTCAGTAGATGAAGCAGGCACACCTTTATTCTGACTCTTTAATACTCAGGAATATTAGGTATTCTGCCACTCAATTTTTCCTTGTTGGGACCAGGGAGACACCAGTTTTAAATTGTTCACTGTTAGCATTGATGTCTTTTTAATATTTAAAAATACTTTATCTATTAGCCAGGAAAAAAAAAAGAAAGAAAATTTTGCTTATGAATTAAAATATCATCTGAAGTAATTTATGAGAAGCAGCTGACTTTTGTTCTTTGTGATGATGATGTACAAAACCTCCCTGAAAACAGTCAGGATCTAGTACTTCCGCATATTCATATCCCTCTCCTTGAAGGTGATGGGGGGGGGAGCGGGAAACAACTTCGGTAACTCTTACATTTAGTTTTTGTTTCTTAGGAACATTGGAATTGGCTTCTGTTTTTCCAAGTGCATGAAGTAAAAGACTACCTCTTGACAACAAATTTTAAGAGTGCCCCAGACTTCAAATGAGTTTATCAGGTTAGTTGAAGTTGACCACATGCAGGCAAGACCTCCCATAAAGGTACCTTCCATGTTACAGACCCACCAAGGGGGAACATGATGCTTTCCTCCAGGATAATTATTCAGGTTTCAGATACTTGATTCAAACAAAGAGGTTTTTTAGACTCTCTTTATCTATTTTAGGACTGCTATTTCTGTGGTCATTGAAAGAGTATAGCATATTCCTACAAGTTATTCAGTCCAATTCTGACAGTCATTTCTGAAATATTTTTACTCTTTCTCTCTCTGGATAAAAATATGACCAGGATTCTAATTTAGAGTTTTTCTCCAATTGCACCAAAGGAATCTGAGTCCAAATGTCCAGTATAATCTTCAAGAGCCAGGTAACAAGAAAAGAGAAATATTGAAGAGTGAATTATGGCATATTTCTTCTAAATTTTTAATGTATTTTCAAAGATAATTTTAATATGAGGTGTTGCAAACATGAAGTAAAATGTTTTGTAAACAATACTGTCCTGGTTTCAGCAGGGATGGAGTTAATTTTCTTCTCAGTAGCCGGTGTGTTTTGGATTTCATGTGTGAAGAATGTTGATAAAAATACTCTGATGATACGAGTTGTTGTTAATGAGACCAAGGACACTGTCTGGCTTTCCAAGTCTCGTTAAAGTCTCATCAATGTGCAGATGTGGGAAGCTGGGCGAAAGACAGACAGAATAATTGATCCAAACTGGCCAAAGAGAGTATTCCATGCCATAAACATCATGCTCAGTATATAAGTGGGGGTTGCCCATGGGAGGGGGCATTCTTTTCGGGCATTCTTTGCGGGCACCCTTGGCACCCTCTTCTTCTCTCTTGCTTGCTGGCATCGTTCCCTCTACCTTGCTAGCTTGCTCTCCCCACTTTGCTTGCTGCTCGGTGTTGTTCCTGTGATTGCTGCTCAGGACGGGCTGCATCGGTCATTCAGACATTGGGTGGTGAGAAATTCTACATTGTTCATTTTGTATATTTTGTATATATTAATATTCTTATATTCTGTTAGCTTTGTAGTTTTTAGTATTTTTAGTAAACTGTTTTTATCTCAACCCACGAGTTTTCCTTTCTTCCCAATTTCTCTCCCCTGTCCCACTGGGTAGGGGGAGGGTGAGTAAGAAACTGTGTGGTGATCCGGGCTAAACCACCACAAATGTACATTTCAAAAAAACTTGTGGTATTTATTAGAATGGTTTCTACTTTCATGGTCTCCTTGTCCGAAGATATTCCTTTAAATAAGTTACAAGTTCTGTCAAAGCTTGTTCCCTTGTACCAAAGATGTGACAGTAAATGTAATTTAAAAGCACATTCAGGGAGAGAACATTTCTGTCTTTGATACTACCAATCTGTGTGTTTATACTATAACCTCCAGGTTCCTCTGCCAGATCCCTCTGCCATGTTCTCTGTGTCTTTGGTCTAGAAGTGCAGATTTAGGTTAGTTTAATAGGCTTGTCCTCAACTTTATCTTAAAATTAAGATAATCTAACACCTGCTAAAAGAATTATATACTGGTTGCCAGAAATGAAATTTTTTCTAGACAGTCACTTTCAGAAGAAAGAATGGTTTTCATAGAATAACTGTTTCCTTGAGCTTTCTTCCTCCCTCCCTCCATTTTTATTTGCAATGTACTAAGAGGTGTGATAGGTTTGCTGTATGGTGGAAATTGTTATTCATGAGGAATCCAGTCTTGGATAGATGCACAAATAGTACAGACTCTTTAAGAAAATGTTTTAAAGAATCATATGTACTGTAGGGTAAGTAATTTTTAGTGCTGTTTGAGTAAGTGCTGTTTTGTGCTTAAGGTTGTTTTATATTGAATGAAGCATTGAACAAACTCCAAGAGATTTTTCTCATTTCCCACTACCATGCATGCATGGGAAAAATCACTCAAGCTAGGAAAATAAAGAGATAATGAGAAACTAAGCATCTATTTACATTCCCAAAAGGGTATATTTATTTAGATGTGATAGTTCTTTTGCAACTTAGAGGTTAAAAAGAGAATTCCACCTGAAGTCCTGGGTGAGGGATTATTGATCCAAAAGAAAGGAAAAATAAGAAAGACAGCAAAATAACCTTCCTCCTCAGAGGCAGAAAAAGTATAAAATTAGAGGTTTTTTTTAAAGTTCTCCATCCAAAAGAAAAAAAAAGAAAAATAAAGGAACCGCACAAGAAAAACTAAGCAAAATTTTAAAATGGGATATGCAAGAAGAAATTGTTAGTACATAAGACAGATCCTGTAGATGTATAGGTTGTTTTTTTTTTCTGGAGAAACAGATAAACTGACAGATACTTACAATCTTCTGTATGCGCAGATAAATCAAGAGCTTGCTATTCGGAAGGAGTAAAGAGGTTGGAGCCTTTTCAGGATTGTGTAGTACTTTGTTTCTATTTCAAAGCTAAAAACATCTAAAATAAAAGGCTAAAGTAGGCCAGGGTTTAATATTTTTTTTTTAAATAAAAGTTTCCAGAATATCCTGGTAGATTATTAAAGTACAGTTATATTTTAAATTGCGACAACCACTAATCAAGTGTATGGAGAATTAGTATATGAACTTGAATTAATACAATGACACGTTTTAAACAGATGCCTAAATGCTTTATATATTTATTCCAGTATGCTTTATTTGTTATAATCTTTCTAAATGCTGAGGTAAAACCTTCTTCTTCTTATGCTGTTTTTTACAAAACCGTTTGTTAACCACTTCACGAAAAATTCAATGAATATCAGTGAAAGACTGTGATGAGGCTTACTGATATAATTTCTGAAAAAGAGTAGAAAAGTGAAATGTGTAGAATTTGTACTTGTTAGTTCTTATCTAATGTCAGTATTACGTGGAGCTGGACAAACCAAATTTATATATTAGAACATAATGTTATGGCAAAAACACCTAAGATAACATATAACTTCTTCAGTTAGATAACTGAGATGCACTAAATATCGTGACAGACACATACCACAGAGCAACGCACTTTTTATTATTTCACTGTCCAGTCTTCCTCTGATATTTGATCCAAATCAAAGTCTTGTCTGGCTTTTAAAACTAATTGAGATCCTCAGATTTCATAAGCCTTTGTTTCATCATTGTTTCTTCAACTTACCAAAAAAAAAAAAAAAAGAAAAAAAAACAAAAAAGCAGACAGTGACATATTTCTATTCTATACAGCTGTACAGGAGCTATTACAGAATGCATTTATTATAAAGTCTTGCTAATTCAAACATAAAGTGCCATTTAGGCACATCAAAAACACCTTTCCAGTGACTAAATTAATCCATGTTATTCAGACTACAAACACAGTGATAGTGGTTCCTTTAAGAAATCTGGCTTTCTAGATCAGTTAAACATCAAACACTCCTACTTTGCACAAAAAGTATCTCCATAACAAACAAAATATGCCACTCAGATTTTATGTCTTCTGGATGTTATGAAATCTTTCTGTAGAAAGACTTTGGTGATGCTTTCATTCTTTTTCTTTTCAAGTAATTCTGCATATATTATTAAGTATTTGTTTTTCCTTTCTCAGTGTAAGATTAATTATCTAAGATAACCGCTGTTGTATCTCTGTTTTGAGTCTCTCTCTCTCAAGATAATAACCCAGTATTTGTGCATGACACCTATTCTGAGTCACGATATACACTACCATTTCATTCTTTTTATTAGTTAAGTGCAGGAAGGGGGCATTAATGTCAGTAATTCCATTTTGGTCTCTGTAGTTGTGAATATCTTTGTCAGTCTTAAAGCAATTTATCTAGCCAGAGGCATCCCTAAAGGACTACAGCAATTATTTTTTCTTATTCTTCTCCTCCTCCAGGTTATGAAATAACATAAGTTTATAATTCTACAGTATAGCTAATCCAGTAACACAATCTCTTTCTATATGGGCTAAACATCATGTTTATACTTGAACAATTTACTTTATGTGATGTGCACTGTCTTCATATTTCTCCACTAATCATAACTCTCTTGAATGATAGTTAACTGGTGAAAAGAAAAAGTGAAGGCTTGTGGGAATGGGATGTTTAAATGTTATTGGAGAGAACTTAACTCTGAATAAAATTAAGTGTCTATGTTGGGTCAATTTACCACCTATATATATATTTTTTTTTTGCATATAACTGAAAAAAAAAAGAAGAGAGAATGGAGGCTGTAAGAAAGACAAGAAAATTAAATATTGTAAGCATATCCATAAAGAATCTATTTAAAATAAAAGGATTTTTTTTTTCTAACCAGAAAAGGGGAACATTGCAAGGAAACAGAATTTTAAATGTTGCCTATTTCTTTTTCTCTAAGTATCCTTTACTAGATATTATCAGAAGTGAAATTTGGGTTGGACTGCAGTTTCCAGACACAGTATGGATGCTCTTATTTTTCTTATATGGGTTTGCTCAGAATGGAGAATATCTGGTTCTATGAAAGATTTTATGTGAAATCTAGATATAATAATATGAAGTTTTTAACATGTAAATCAACTATATGTCTGGTTTTTGTTCTCTTCCACTCCTCTCCTGTGCCCATTCTTAGTCAATGGATTAAAGGAAGGAAAAGTCATTGACAGTGGCTTCACAATGAAGGCCAGTTTTGAACTTAAAGCAGGAAAGTACTTGTTATATTTGAAGTACACCACATACTTCACAAATTTACACTCTTAGCACTTATTGTTTGAGATTTTGAGTATCGATAGAATTTTCTTAGAATTTGTAAGTAAATTTGTTGATCATCTTCATGGCCACCAGCACACCCAAGTCTTAACTTACAGATCTCTTTGTGATTCTCCCCACCACCACCACCACCTTTTTCTATAACATTCTCAAACTCTTACCTTTCCTGAGACAACTATTGTACAAAAGTTCTTAAAGGTGTGGAAAAGTAAACAGAAGAATAGAATACAGGATGGTTTCCTGAGAAGGAAAATACCTCAGTGTTTGGCATGTAGAAGCTATAGTGATGTGTAGATTTGCAGATTTATAGATTTCAGTGATGATTCTGTCTATAATGTTGTCTGGCACAGTTTACATTGCAGAGCCAGAACAAGGCATATGTATCCTTTGACATGATGAATAGATAAGCCAAAAAGTATTTTTGAACTATAGAAATTCTATGTGATTCTTGGAACAGGGAGTAATAAAAAAGTATTGCTGTAATGGGAATTGAATAGGATTGTATGACAGTTCGGACTGGAAGGACTTCAGGAGGTCTCTGGCTCAAAACAGGGTCAGCTATGAGGTCAGATTATTTACTCAGGGCTTCATCCAGTTTGGATACTCAGTTGCGGTCCTGTACTATTTTAAAAACTCATTTGATCAACTAGAAAGTAATTTACAATTGAATCTAATTAAAGGACATTTTTCACTGCATGAAGTTACAGAAAAATATAATTTGTGAAGTTTAATACTAGAATTACAAAATAGCCATGAAATAGGCTTGGACATAACTTGGGATACGAGCATTGTTTATCTGAGCTGTACAACTATCAGAAACATCTCCTGAATTGTATTTTTCTTCTTTCTTTCTGCAGAGATTCAGGTAGGAGCACAATCTTCTATCTAACCCAGGCACAGAGAAGTGGTTTGTAAGAAGTGGCTGGGTTGTCCCAGGCCTCTTCTATTTTAAAGTTTTATGCTTTATTGCTTATGTACTCCTGCATGTTATTCCCTTTCCCTCTGAGTTGTCAGTAAAGTTGAGAAATAAATCAGTTCAAACTGAAAACCATTTACTACATCAATAATAGGCAGTTTTTCATCTGAAAACAGGTAAAATATGTCATCTATTGTATTACTGGGTTTGAAATGTCTTTTCTTTTTTTTTCTGACACATTAATACACTTTTCTGGTCAAAAATCTACAAATCTGGTCAAAGTCTACAAAAATATTATGAAAGGATCAGAGCAGAAACGAGATCAGACTGCTTTCTCTTAAGATGTTGAATATCCAAGATATATTAATGAGTAAGATAGTTAATGCTCTACTCTAAAAATACAACAAATCAAACCTCATCCTAGAGATTCCAACATAGCGCAAATAAAACAAGAATAATATAGTGTAAAGAAGTCTAGAAGTCAATCACATTATTTCAGTGACTCTCTATTGCAGCTCCACATAGAAGATTTTGCTGACGTTGCACTGAAACCAAGTGTAACGTCTCTCCTTAAACATTTGCATAGGATGGTATAAACCTTAATAACTTTAGTCTTCTGCTATGTAGATACTCATATGAACTAATCATCATCTAGACTGCCTTAAGAATTCAAGAAGAGAAATAGGAATTTTCAGGATGTACATGACTTGACTTGACTTATCTTAAACTTCTAACTCAAGAGTAGGAAAAGTACTATATGCAATCCCATTTCTTACAACTCTAGCTCCAACGTTTTTATTATACTGAAACAATTAGCACTATGCTTTTTTGCCAAGAGGGTTTTAATATAATATAATATCATAGAATCATAGAATCATAGAATGGTTAGGGTTGAAATGGACCTTCAAAGGTCATCTAGTCCAACCCCCCTGCAAGGAGCAGGGACATCCCCAACTAGATCAGGTTGCTCAGAGCCTCATCCAGCCTGGCTGTGAACATTTCCAGGGATGGGGCCTCCACCACCTTTCTGGGCAACCTGTTCCAGTGTTCTATAACCCGCATCGTAAAAATTTTTTTCCTAATTTCTAATCTAAATCTACCCCCCTCTATTTTAAAACCATTACCTCTCGTCCTATTGCAACAGGCCCTACTAAACAGCCTATCCCCATCTTTCTTGTAGGCCCCCTTGAGGTACTGGAAGACCGCTGTCAGGTCTCCCTGGAGCCTCCTCTTCTCCAGGCTGAACAGCCCCAACTCTCTCAGCCTGTCCTCATAAGAGAGGTGCTCCAGCCCTTTTATCATCTTCGTGGCCCTCCTCTGGACCTTCTCCAACTGGTCCATGTCCTTCTTGTGTTGGGGGCTCCAGAACTGGACACAATACTCCAGGTAATATAATTAATATATATTTAATATAATATTTATTTTATATTTAAAATATATTTAATATAATTTTTATTTTATTTTATTTTATTTTATTTTATTTTTATTTCGCATCCATGAAAAGAAATGAGTGTAAGTTGTTTAGACAGTTTCATTACATTTCTTTCAGAGGAAATGTCTTTGTACACCTGAGTAATGTCTGCTTCAGAAAAACAGGATACTTTCCATCACACCACATAAAAGATGATGTCTAACACTGACTACATGGCTGAGTAGCACCCTGGAGATTAATAAATATATTCAGTATCTACTGTTTCAGTGGTATATCCATATTAATATCAACTTGTTGTTATGTGATTTAGAAATCAAATATCAATTGTCTAGTTAAAAATAATTACTGCACACAGCCCAGTAAAAAGTCAGATAGACTAGAAATCATATTTTCTAGTAAAGAAATGTATCTCATCTACTGAAGCTCTTGAAGCCCACTATGTTATAGTATACATTTATGATATATATGTACCTATATAATCATATAACATTTATATAATAAAAATTAAAATAATATTAATATAAATTATATCATACACATTTATCCTTCATTAATAGTTGCTACTATTACAATGTAATATAAAATCACATAATCTCTAGAAAGGCAGGATAAAATACAGGTAAATGTATTTTACATTAAACATTCTGAGCCATTAAGTGTACTGTAATGTCAAATGTCATGTAATATGTCGCTTTCTTCTCTATGATTAGCTTATAGGCAGAGAAACATTAAAAGATAATTATTAGTCAGAAAAATGAAAATAAATTGATTGCAAAATTTATAATTTTTGTATGTTAAGTTTAGGCTAACAAAACTACATTGAATTTGCTTATCATATAAGTATTATTACATAGTAAAATTAATCTCATATTCATATAAATTCATTTACATTTAAAAAAAAATCAGTATAGAAGGTTTATTTCTCTCTTCGCAGATCCACTAGAAATATTATTACTCAAATCAATTTGGATCACAGTCCATATAAGAGATATTGCTTCCAATAGACAAAATCAAAGTATAAAATATTTGTCACACATGAGATCCAATGATTGTACACTGGAAGATAGAAACTTTCTTCAATTTTTTCTTTCTCTTACTTACAGTAATATTTTCATCACCGTGACTCTAATTTCCAGTCCTATTTTCTGAAATGTTACGGTGTTAAAGCTCATTAAAGTAGCTTTTAAAAATCACACTTTTTTGTAAACCTTGATGCTGGTCAGAAATTAACTAGAATATCATTAAATTAGACTTCCATTAAAGCTCCTGAAAATAAGGAGCTTAGGCTGAAAAACAAAATGACTGTCAACAGAGAAAAAAGGCACTTCCAGGGCTCAAGTGATCTCATCTACAGTTTTAATATGGGATGTGCCTATCTTCCTAGAGAGACCTCTTTCCATCTGTTTTATAGGAGGCATAGACACCTAGTTTACGATAACAGCTTATCTTTCGGGTACCTGATGTCAGGATAGACAAAGCCGAGGATAGGTGACCTGTTTTGAACAACAGATTAGGTATAGGCAGTTATATCTTCAACTCATCACTGTCTACTTGTGTCTACTTACAACATAAGTTACTCCCTCACCAAGGAGAGTGACCATGCTATTTGAGAAGAGCAGCAGTCTGCCTTACACTGAATCCAAGTTTAGGTGGCTTCCCACCAGATTAATTGTCTATGCAAGATTATACTGATGGTTTTTTTTTAATGAATCCTCATTCATAAATCACAGTCCAGCTGTTTTTCACAGTAGGATGCCATATTACTGAAGAGCTATTACCAGGCTGGCACCTGTCCTTGTCACTTTAGATCTTACATAGTATTTTGATTACAATTACTTTCATTTATTTTTGAAGAAATGCAGAAATAAAATGCAGATGACTAGAAAGGTCTTCAGAATACTGAACTCCGTTCCAGTTGTATTATGTAGGTCAAGGAAGTATAGGCATGTAAAAATCTTTGCAAATACTCAAAAATCCTTGCTATACCCCAATAAATAAGAAATAAAACAGAACAGGAAAGTTTAACAGAGAAATTAGTCAAAGAGTTCATCAATATAAGCTTTCACATATTACCAATAGTTGATAAACAGCTGCTTCACCTGACTATGATTTTTTTTTTCTATCAACTTGTGCAGCTTGCAATCTTTATTTTTAAAGTGCATATTTACAACCAAATGAAGATTTTTTTTTTCCTAATCTCTTCTCACCTTTACAGTTTACATGGAAGAATCTAGAGAGTTTTCTGAACTCTAATAATTTTCTTTATAGTTCATCACATGATTATTTTTTATGTACACACATGAAGGACCAAAGCTATCCCACCTAATATCAGAAAATTAAGCTTTCCATTTCTTGTGTAGTCAGTGCAGAGAGACATACAACATCTCAAATTGATCCAGGGCTTGGGAACATCAAATAGCCCTTTGACTTTATATCAGCTAGAAAATAAATGTAGTAATTCTCGCTTGGTGTTCAATGTTAGGCAAAAAGAATCTGAGCCTAAATGTTTATAAGCCTGCATCTAGGCTGCAGGACATGTGAGATTTATTCTCCTGACATGTGAGATTTATTCTCCTGACATGTGAGATTCGTTCTCCTAACCTAGGCAGATCAGATCAAACACTATTTGGATCCCTCCCTGACTGAGCACGATGGTTTCCTTACAACAAAGATCACAGAAAGGAAGGAGGAAGCTTCACATTTTGTGTTGATATACAATCAGGTTACAGTATCCTGATAGTATAGGACACCCACATTAAAGAAATGCATAACTAGACTGGCTGTAAAGCCTTACGGGATCTGATAATAACCCATATATTCAATTTTCCACACCTACATGAGCTGATATCATGTTATTTTTCTATAAATCCTTGAAAATAAACAAGTTTGTGAGAAATTATGTGCACAACACGATATGAATTCCAAAAGGAAGAATCTTAAACTTCTTACAGCTTGTTTTCATAAATATGTGAACACTTTAAATTGCTTAGTTTTTACAGTGGAATCATCTCAATCAGCAGAGTTTTCTTTAACTTCACAGTGAATAGGAAATTACAGAAGGACTTTTTTTTATTATTATTTCATGTAATTTAGAGAACAATTGGACTAATTCATTTGCCGCTGTTATTTTCTTTCAGTTTAGAAGGAAAATAATTTGACCTGCAATACAGATTCTCTTGGTATTTTGTCAAATTTATTTTACGCCAGCAGCAGTCACTGATTTTAATTGCATGGAAACAACAGCTCTCATCCTCTGTGTCACATTGCTGGATTTTATATCATTGAATTTCAATCTGGTTTCACTGGGACCTGCCGAGTGTGACTTACACCAACCTCTGAGTCTCCTTGCTATACTCTTTTCCAGGGCAGTATTGTTTGCCTTTTGTCTGCTCTCTGATTAAATTGACACCATTTTACCTTTTGTGACTCCTGTGTCATTTTCTGTTGACAGCATCTAGTAATGGTAACAGACCAGTGTCCTTGTGGAAGGGGCAGAAACCATTGATTGGCTGGGTGTATTAACGCAAACCATTTAAAAGTCAGGCAGACACGGCTTTGTGCTAACTGGCAGCTGAATGGGGGCTAGTGAGAGATGTTATTAACCACAGATAGCAATCAGCACCCTCTATTCACTAGCAATGTCACTTTGTGTCACCAGAGGAAGAATTGGTAGAGAAATTTGTTAAAGCAATTCTTCCCCTCCCTATACACATCCTGGACTGAAGCTATTTAATGCAGAAGAGTGGAAAGAGTGTTCTGATTAGACTGATGTTGGTAGGATGCTCATATAATTTCCAGTGAGCTGAAACACTTAATACAATCCATCTGCATTTCACAGCTAAAATCTCTTTAGGAAAACAAGATAGGCCCTGCTGACATGAGAGGTTAAATGTTTACCATGGATAGGGAATTTATAATTGCCTTTTCAGAAATGAATGATTAAAACTGGTTACAAGAAGCACCTGACTATATAAGTCCTATCCATAACACAAGGGAGATGTAATAATTATGTCAAATCCTTCCACTATGATCCTTTTAAATGGAATAGAAAAAGCCAAAAAAAAAAAAAAAAACAATGCCTTAAATTCTGGACTTCACAAAATATCTACATTTTAAAATAATGTATCTGATAAGTGCAGAATAGTCTTTGTGCAAACTTAAGTGCTCCATACGAAATGTTTACTTAGCCCCCACCTCTTTTTGGCAGGACAATCAGCCTTGGTTTTGTCGTTTTTTCAAGATTTACGTATAAATTTCTGTGGTTTTTTTAGACTAACTAATTTGCGAAGAGTTATAGTAGAAACTACAGTGGGAACTTCTGCTCAGTTTAAATTGTCATGAGTAGCATAAACTAGCCAATATAATTTCAATTTTTCACCAGCATTCTGAAAACATAACTGTCACATATTTCCCTTAGAAATTGAACATTTCGTCCTGATTCTAAGTCACTCTGTGAACAAATTAAAATGCTAATGGCACGTTGTCGTAGTTCAGCCCCGATCAGGACCAGACTACACAGTCTCTCTCGCTCCCCCCACCCTCCGAGAGAATAGGGGGAGATGATATAAGAAAAACGGCTCAAGGTTTGAGATAAGGACGGGGAGAAATCCTTAAAGTTACCGTCACGGGCAAAACAGACTCGACTTGGGGAAAACTATTCATTTATTTCTAAAATTAGCAGGAGAATGAGACAGGGAACAAGATAACCTCCATCCACCCCTCCCTCTTCCCGGGCTTAACATTATCTCTACTACCTTCCCCTCCCAAGAGGCACGGGGGGGAAAAGGGAATGGGGGTCGCGGTCAGTTCATCACGCGTTGTTTTACGCCGCTGTATCATCGTCAGGGGAAGAACTCCTCGCATTCCTCCTCTGCTCCAGCGTGGGGTCCCTCCCACGGGCCACAGTCCTCCGTGAAACTGCTCCGGCGTGGGTCATCTCTTCCACGGGTGCAGTCCCTCTAGAACAGCTGTCCCAGCGGGCCCTCCACGGGCCACAGCCTCCTTCAGGCCTCCACCTGCTCCAGCGTGGGGTCCTCCACGGGCTGCAGGTGGATCTCTGCCCCTCCGTGGACCTCCATGGGCTGCAGGGGGACAACCCGCTCCACCATAGTCTTCACCATGAGTTGCAGAGGAATCTTGGCCAGGAGCCGCATTACTCCTCCCCCTCCTTCTTCACTGACCTTGGCGTCTGCAGCCGTTCCTCACAACAGGCTGGCAGATGCCTCTCAGGATCCTTTTTACATCTTATTCACTTCTCATCTCCTCTCCACTTCTTGCAGCCAGGCCGGGCCGAGTTGGGCCCAGTTGGCTGCCCGGCGGGAGGCCAGAGGGTGAGGCCTGCAAGGCGCATGAGGCCTGCGCCTCCCCCTCTCTGCCCCCTGCTCAGCTGCTTCACATCTTCTCCTCCTTTTTTTCCTGTTTTCCCCTACTTAAATACGTTATCGCAGAGGCGTTATCATGGGACATTCTGCTACCAATTGGCTCGGCCTTGGCCAGCAGCGGGTCCGCCCTAGGCCCGGCCGAGTCCACTGAACAAAGGGGAGCGACTTCTAGCAGTTTCCTACAGAAGCTACCACCTTAGGCCCCCCCTCACTAACAAAACCAGAACACACATCAATATTTATGACAAAAAGTTATACTGTATAGTAGGTGTGCTGGTTTTGTATAGCAAGGGGCCTACAGTTGCAGCTTCTGCAAGAAGCTGCTAGAAGTTTCCCCTTTGTTCGGTGGACCTGGCCAGCTCCAGAGCAGACTTGCCACTGGCCAGGGCTGAGCCAATTTGTGACAGTGACAATGCCTCTGTGATAACGTATTTAAGAAAGGTAAAATTAAAAAAAAAAAAAAACCAAAAAAAAAGAAACAGAAGAAGCAAAAGTGGGAGCAGAGAGGGGGAGGTGTAAGCCTTGTGGGCCTTGTGGCCATCACCCTCTGGCCCCCTGCCAGGCGGCCATCTAGGCCCAACTCTGCCCAGCCCAGCTGTAAGAAGTGGAGAGGAGATGAGATGTGAAGAGAATCTGAGAGGCGTCTGCCTGCTTGTTGTGAAGAATTTCTTGTGAGAGGAACGGCTGCAGACGCCAAGGTCAGTGAAGAAGGAGGATGAGGAGTAATGCTGCTCCTGGCAGATTCCCCTGCAGCCTGTGGTGCAGACCATGGTGATCAGACTGTCCCCCTGCAGCCCATGGAGGTCCATGGAGGAGCAGAGATCTACCTGCAGCCCATGGCTGACGCTATGCTAGGGCAGGCGGATGCCTGAAGGAGGCTGTGACCCATGTAGGGACTGCGCTGGGGCAGCCTGTTTCTGAGGGACTGCACCCTGTGGAAAAGGACCCCACACTGGAGCACTGGAGGAATGTGAGGAATTCTTCCTCAAAGGAGGAAGGAACATCAGAAAACAACATGTGACGAACTGACCACAAACCCCATTCCTCATTCTCCTGTACCACTTGGGAGAGAAGGAGGTGAAGATAATTTGAAATGAAAGTAAGCCCGGGAAGAGGGGAGGGATGTGGCAAATTGAAACTGTTTTCCTCAAGTCGAGTCTGATTTACTGGTAAAGGTAACTTAGAATCATAGAATCATAGAATGGTTAGGGTTAGAAGGGACCTTCAAAGGTCAACTAGTCCAACTTGGATGATCTCTCCCTGTCCTTATCTCAAACCTCAAATTTTATGTCATATTATGTCTCCCACTGTACTCGAAGAGCAGGTTTGGGATCATCTAAGGAACTTAAAGGTGCACAAGTCCATGGGACGTGATGAGATCCATCTGCGGGTCCTAAGGGAACTGGCGGAAGAAGTTGCCAGACACTGGCCATTGTATTTGAGAAATCGTGGCGGTCTGGTGATGTCCCCGATGACTGGAAGAGAGGGAACATAACCCCAATTCTGAAAAAGGGGAACAAGGAAGACCCGGGTAACTACAGGCGGGTCAGGCTCACCTCTGTGCCTGGCAAGGTCATGGAGCAGATTCTCCTGGAAACCATGCTAAGGCACATGGAGAGCAAGGAGGTGGTTGGTGACAGCCAACATGGCTTCACCAAGGGCAGATTGTGCCTGACCAATTTGGTGCCCTTCTATGATGGGGTGACAGCATCGGTGGACAAGGGACGAGCAACAGATATCATCTACCTGGACTTGTGCTGACACTGTCCCGCACAACATCCTTCTCTCTAAACTAGAGAGACATGGGTTTGATGGACAGACCACTGGGTGGATAAGGAGTTGGCTGGATGGCCGCACTCAGAGAGTGGTGGTTAACGGCTCAATGTCCATGTGGAGACCAGTCACGAGTGGTGTCCCTCAGGGGTCTGTGTTGGGCCCGGCCCTGTTCAACATCTTTGTCGGTGACATGGACAGTGGGATAGAGTGCACCCTCAGCAAGTTTGCCAATGACACCAAGTTGTGTGGGGCTATCGACACGCTGGAAGGGAGGGATGCCACCCAGAGGGACCTTGACAGGCTGGAGAGGTGAGCCCGTGCCAACCTCATGAAGTTTAACCAGGCCAAGTGCAAGGTCCTGCACCTGGTTCATGGCAATCCCAGGCACAAATACAGGCTGGGCGGGAAGTGGATTGAGAGCAGCCCTGAGGAGAAGGATTTGGGAGTGCTGGTGGATGAGAAGCTCAACATGAGCTGGCAATGTGTCCTTGCGGCCCAGAAGGCCAACCGCATCCTGGGTTGCATCAAGAGGAGCGTGGCCAGCAGGTCGAGGGAAGTGATTCTCCCCCTCTACTCTGCCCTGGTGAGACCCCACCTGGAGTACTGTGTCCAGTTCTGGAGCCCCCAACATAAGAAGGACATGGACCAGTTGGAGAAGGTCCAGAGGAGGGCCACAAAGATGATAAAAGGGCTCGAGCACTTCTCTTATGAGGGCAGGCTGAGAGAGTTGGGGCTGTTCAGCCTGGAGAAGAGAAGGCTCCAGGGAGACCTGATAGCGGTCTTCCAGTACCTCAAGGGGGCCTACAAGAAAGATGGGGAGAGGCTGTTGAGTAGGGCCTGTTGTGATAGGACAAGGGGTAATGGTTTTAAAATAGAGGAGGGTAGATTTAGGTTGGATATTAGGAAAAAATTTTTTACGATGCGGGTTATAGAACACTGGAACAGGTTGCTGAGAGAGGTGGTGGAAGCCCCATCCCTGGAAACGTTCAAGGTCAGGCTGGATGAGGCTCTGAGCAACCTGATCTAGTCGGGGATGTCCCTGCTCCTTGCAGGGTGGTTGGACTAGATGAACTTTGAAGGTCCCTTCCAACTCTAACAATTCTATGATTCTATGATTACCTCTCCCCTGTTCCCTCAGAGGGTGGGGAGAGTGATTGAGTGACTGTGTAGCTTGGTCCTAAGTAGGGCTAAACTATGACAGTATGGTATGCTACCTCATGCACAATGGTACATCAAAGTAACTGGCTTCCACAATGTAGCTGCCTCACCTCCATACACCTCTAATCACTGCTGGAATAAATTCAGCCTGTCTGCATCCACCGTTTTAAACATTTCCTAATTATTGCAAGATATTGCAGAAGTTGAAGGGAACTGCAAATCCCCACTGATTCTTGTAATACAGGTAGGACACACACATATATATATATGTATATGCCTATATATAAGCAGGACCTACAAATAAATACCGTCATATGTTTAAGCCAAAAGTATGTGTTGTATTATTTTGAGGATTATTAAAAATGACACCTGCTGTGACATTACCCATGTACTATTCCATAAACTCAGTAGAACAATATTTACTTTATCAAGTGCTTGTCTTCACAACAGTTATTGTTTTGCTCCACTACGGCACGGTGCTGCCTACTTAGGTTATTAATTATTCACTACCTATGGTTTTCAAAAATGTAACTCCTATTATAAGCAATGTTGTTAGTTTTCTTTTTTTTTTTGTTTTCAGATTTTTATTTTTTAAAATAGCAAATAGAGTTTTTATGTGTGGTGTTTTCACTGTAATAAGATTCACTCCAGTTTTGACAAAGTATTTTGCCCTTTATCAGAAAAATATGTGGCAACATACTGCAATTCTGTACACATGACCATAGACTATTACTAGATTATTACCAGAACACTATTGAAGAAGACTTTTCAGTTGATATGCAGCATCTGAAGAGTGGGGATTCTGAAACAGGAATTCAGCGGTGTATATGCTGTCTCCACACATGTGCCAAAAAGCAAGTGTTCAGAGCATCATTTTGAGTAAACTACATCATTAATTAGGCCTTTGCATATCGACATGTTTTGCTGCTGTATTTGAAATACCCCATTAGATATCTAAAAATAGATATCCCTACAGTAATAAAGATACTGCAACATTTTTTGGATGTTTGGGTGACATGGATGAAATAGCATCTGGTGGCAGTCATAACTGATATAGATCTGTCAAACTAGCTTCTGATGGAGATTTTTGTTGCTGTGTCTCCAACTCAGAGAACAGTGATATCTATGACTCTTAGAGGTTGCAGTAATTAAACTCTCAGTCCATCTGTGCAGAAGATTTCATAATATTTTCAAGAATATAATGTTTTCAGTATTTATACATCTTTATTTTGGCTTGCTAAGTGATATATTATCCTGTGTAACTTTCAAGAACAGTTTATAAGGAAGTTTCCCTCAGAACGTTTCGGCGAAGCAGAAGGCAGCAACTACCTACAGTATTTAAAGGTTAATTTATTTTTTTTTCCTTTACAAGACCTATGTGCACACTTCAAGATGCATCTTGTGTAAGATTTAGTGACAGTATGAGAACAAAAAGTAGGGCAGAAAGCTTTTTTTTTTTTCTTTTCTTCTCTGGCATTAAAAGTCTATAATTATCAAACGTGTAGACAGTGAAGCTCCACTAGAGCTAGAGGCCAAAGATTTTTAAAGTCAGAAGACATGGGAAAAAAAAAGTTTACTGATTCAGTAGATAGCTATATCTATATATATTGTCAAGAAATCTATGTTACCGATTTCAACAGCTGTAGCAAAAGATATTTTGCAGTCATGAGCTCATGAGTTGTCAGATATATATAAAGTCCTCAGAATGATGGAAAACACTTTTGTATCTCAAATAGGAGTGTATGTATTCAAAACAATTTTCAATGAGCCTTTAAAGGAAAAAAAATATAAATCAACACTTGGAAACTACTGTAAAAATAGCACTAGAAAGTAGTGCTGACTAGAGAATGACAATTCCATTTCCTTAGAAACTTTCAAAGTCTCTATTGGGAAAAAAAACCAAACAAACCAACAGAACTACCAAAACTCCCTCCCTCCAAAAAAAAAAAGAAAACCTCCAAACATAAAAAATACAGTTTTCTGTCACAAAATGAAGTGCATAGAATTGTAGTATCAATAGCCAATATTATCAATGTAAGATGTTATGTTTTAAAACATCTGCTTGAGCTTTCTGTCTACATAATTGAGTTCAATTCCCTGTACTAGCTTATTCAGCTATACTTTCACTATCCCAGGTCAATTTGAGTCATGCAGAGTAAGATGTAATGCTAGTTTTCATCATTATTGCCTACTGTCTTACAAAGAAAAGTGAGTTCTTGGTTTTGCTTGAAACCATCAGCCTTCTGCTAAGTGTTTCTGCTTCAAAAATACATTTCAACAAAGATGGACTAAATTCTTCCATTCGTGAAGTACTAACCAAATGTGAGGTAGTCTGTTACGTTTCTTATAGTAAAATATATTCAGGAAAAAAAAAACAAACACTATTATTACGTTAGAGGAAAAAGACATATTTTCATGAGAAAATTAGAAACAATTGAAAAATGTGAGAGAGATTTTGGTGAGCAAAGAAGTGATGACCAGTGATCTTTAAAAAAAAATCACAAATAAACCTATTTTATCAATTCTAAATACTCTGTCAATAAGATAATAAGTTCCTGAATAAAGGTGCTTGCAATTCATTATTTGATAGTCATCAGAGCTGTATATTGTTTGGAGGCCTGTGAAGATTTTTGTCTCACTTACCCATCTGTCCTCACAACTTCCTCTATGCACTCAGTAGCACTCCAAACTTTGGCTGCTCCTTACGGTTGCAGCTGCTTTTGAGTTCCTTACAAGCTACAGTTCTGCACAGCTGCTAGTGTCATCATTTGTCTGCCACCAGCTCTTGCAGCATTGTGTAGCTGGTCACTTACACCATATGATTGAATAAAGGGAAGGAGGAAGTAATGAGAAAGAAACCATTCCAGGGCTTAGTATTTAAATTATAATTTTTTTTTACTACTGTCCAGTGTTCCTTGGTGCAATCAAACTTCACTACTTCTCAGCATATGCTAGTTGGAATAAAGAAAAAAAAAATATTGTGTTCTTTCTTACAGATGCCTTTTTTAATGCATATGAAACTACTTACTGCATTCACTCCTCAGCCTTCCTTTTCTCTTTTTTGAACTACACATACTGATTTATTCAGGATTTCCTCATTCAGTCCTGTAGACAAAAGCATTTGATGTTTAATTCTTCTTTTAACTATTTGTTGACTATTCACAGTTGCCCAAATATTTCTAGAAATGTGGTGCCCAAAATCTCAATATTCCTACTGAGATTGTACAACACTGAGCAGCGCAGAGAGATTGTTTCATATCTTCTAGATTATACTTCCTGTTTACATCTGCCTATTATATTTGTTTGTTTTTTTCTTTTTCCTGTGGCCTTTCCCAATTTGACTAAGACTTTACTAAAGTCAAGATGTATGTTACCTTTGTTGTTCCTTTGTTTACAATTCCTCCATCATTTTCTACACAGAAACTGGTTGATTCCTGATAAATCCATACTGGTTTTAATTAATCATATTTTCTTATAGGTGTCTCCAAATATTTCTTCCAGTATTTGTCCTGGGCATCAAAGTTAAGACGACAGCTGTATGACGCCTTACTTGCCTCTTTTTGAAGATGAGACCAATGCTGCTTTCCTTCAGACTTTTTATAGAAGATAATGTATTTTCAAAAAACCTTCATGAGTTCCCAAAAATAATTGCTAATAGTTCTCAGATTCCATCAGCTTATACTTTAAATAGTGTGGGCTGGAACTTATGAGTCCCAGACATCTGAAAATATGTAGCTTCTCACAGCCCTCTTGAACCTGTTCTTTCTCATTCAAGGACGAGATCTGATCTTGTGCCAAAGTTCTTGACAGATTGCTTTAGCCACACGATAATAGATGATCTTTTTTGTTAAAACAAATAGAAGCCCCCATAACTTTCCAGATGCATCTCTACTACTAAATAGGGCATGGGACACCTCTTGCTTATACTGATAATTGTTTACACATCATTTGGCACTGATTTGGCTCACTACATCTCATAATGCCTGAAGCAATGGGAAAGCACAATTCAGTAATTTGAACAAGACTATACGAGATTTAGTTCCCCCAGCTTCCTACAGTTCCCCAAACTATTGCATTAAGCTTTACACTGTCCATCTCCATTAGATATCCTCCTGTCATACATTGCAGCCAACAGTGTATATCTTCAGGCTATGTCTGTAAATTCAGCTACGCATAGGACCAGTCTCAGGCGTGGAAACACAATTCTCTGTGCTCACAAACTGCCAGAGAATCCCCTTGCAGGGTTTTGGCACATTCCAGCTAACACTGGCCACTCCTGAGCACCGTTTGGGAGTTCTGACTTTCCTGGGGCTGTGTCCAATAGAGAATTTGCCTGCATCCAGTTTTGGCAGTTCAGTTTGCAAGCTACACATGAGCTACATGGTGTTAGCTGATGTCAGTATCAGGTAACATTCCTGGCCATGTTTACTTTGCTGGTGTAGATATGGCCTCAGCTTCTCACTGCTGCAGAGCCCCTGCATAATATGAGATCCAGAGCTAAGTGTTGTATATTACTTATGTAGCCAGCTCATTACTGAAAACTAGAGAACAGTTACTAGTTCATTCTAGTTAGCAGTTATTCTTTTATTTCATTTCTTAAGTTTTGTTCTGTGTTTTTGTCCTTATATTTGAATCAATAAGATGATTTCCATTTTGTTTCAATTCAATTAAAAACATTCAATGTAGCCAGGTGTACCATTTGTAGCACTTCAAACTTTTCTCTACAATGTGACATAGCTTCCAGGAAGTCTTTCCCACAAATTTCTATTTCTCTTCAAGCCTGCCTTCCTGTTTCAATTCTATTGCATTTCCTCTTTCCAGTTCTGAAGACTATGAATGTAAGCATGTCATACTTAGTCTATCTAGCTAGGTCCCACTTTGATATTCCCAATCAATTCTTCTCTATTAATTACAATAAAATCTTTTAATTAGAATCACATCCTCAAGATGTTTTCTACACCTTCTGTACAACTAAATTGTCTAAATTGTTATTAATGCCTTCCAAGAATTTGTGGATCAGTATGGCCAGGGGATTCATCTCATCCAGCTGTTGAAATCAACAATGCAGACTAAGAAATCTAACTGTGTCATTCAAAGATTCAATCACAGTCAGCAGAGAAAAAGAAGGATTTAGAGTACATCATTCATCTGCTGTATACCAGGTGAGGGCTGTTCTTACGCACCAATCAGTGCAATCAATTGAGGGAATAATTGTGGTTTAGGAAATGATTTTGGTCCACTCACCAATTGGATCTTAAAAGAACTGCAGCTGCTTTCATCACAGAATTTGTGAAATGACTTTTCAATAACTGTAGATTGTTCATTGGAAAGCAGTGAAACAATTCAGGATTTTCATTGTATCATATTATATAACTGTAATTTACCTGATTTTCTTATAAGTGTCATTTTACAGAGACACAGATCACAAGTAACTTAGTTCAAATTTAGACATTTACCTAAAGTTTTAAAGTTGCTGGTGACTGTTATTGTTCTGCTGGTTCTCTCCGATGTTACACCTGAAAGTTAAAAACATTGTAGTTGCAACATTTCTGGAAATTATTTTCTAGGTTGGTAAATAGCTGAACATTTATATTGTCCACGAGTCTACATTGGAAAAGAGTGCTTCATTTTGGTTTGAGAAAATGCCAACTGTGAAAGCAGGCCACAAAAGCAGTTGTCCAAGGGGGCTTTAACTTTTATTTTTAATTGTTTGTCAATGAATTTACCACCCATAACCTTCTCTGTGGGCACATGTGCATGCACAGGGTATTTTTCAGAGCTGCTAGAATTCTGCTACTAAAATAGCATGGGAATATTTTTTTTCATTTATTTATTCTTTTATTTTCCTGATCTGTGCATTGACAATTCTTTATACAATCAAGAAACATACTATATACTGGGATTAGGAATTCTAGAATGGTACAGAATCAATGTGCTTCTACCACTTTATTAACCGAAGACTTATGCAGGCTGCAGTTGGCGACAGCTTATTTTAGTAAGATCAGAAAATTTGTATATTCAGTAACAGATTTTCATCCAATGGCAGTGGATATGCACCTCTCAGCTCTTCTAGATTTACTGTGTATATTTGGTCTGTTATAAAATGTTACCCACAGTTACCACAGTACGGTATGAGACACTCTTCTAAAATAGTAAGTTTTAGTAGCTAAATATCACTCCAATACTTCAAGTTCCACAATAATGTCATAAGTTCTGGCCTTTCTATAGATTGGCATTTTTAATGGCAGGGTAAATCAGGTACTGATACCTGGGTTGGTGGGAAAGAAATAACAATAAACATTGCTATCTTTTTTTTTGCTTGTCATGTTACCAAGAGACTGCAAGAAAGAGAGGGTCACTAGCAACATATAGGCAGATATCTCCATGGCATCAAAGAACTAATCATCTAAGAACAATAAAAAGGGATGATTATAAATGAGACTTAAAGGAACAGTTTCCAAAAGTTTTAAATCTCACCAGCTAATTTTTGTTTCTAAGTAAAATAAAAGTTACTCTAGAAACACAAAAGGTCAATAGTAGACCTAAATCAGAAAGAGTCAAGATAGAATTCCTTGGCTAAAGATGAGTTGTGGAAATCATTGAATAAGATCCTATGGCCCGTGTTATCCGAGAGGTCAGACTACAAGACCGTAAAATTTTCTGAATCTACAAAAATAGATGCTGTTTTCTTCTATGGAATACAACTGTATCTTCCTAAAAGTATTTTTTATTCTGCACACTGAAAGCTTTTTCTCTGCAGATTTTAAGAAAGCAATTGGCATTTCTATCTTTGGGTATACTATTACTTCTAAGTAAAAGAAGGGGGAGGTGTGAATTCGTGTACTGGACTACTGATGGGCCATCCTGCTTCATCACTCTGGCGGGATGACCTTGGCCGGCTACGCTTTCACTCCCTGCCTCCTCAACATGAGGAGCGGAGAGAAAAATAAGATGAAAAAGCTTATAGGTTGAGATAAAGAAAGAGAGATCACTTGCCAGTTACTGTAACAGGCAAAGCAGACTTGACTCAGGAAACATTAATTTATTGCTAATTTAAAACAGAGTAGGATGGTAAGAAACAAAGACAAAAGCTAAAACATCTTCTCCTACACACACACACACACCTTCTTCCTAATCTCAGCTTCACACCTTTATTCCTGAATCCTCTACCTCCCCCTCCTGAGTGGTGCAGGGCAGATGGGGAATGGGGGTTTGTCCGTAACATTTTCTCTCTACTGTTCCTTCCTCCTCACACTTTTCCCCTGCTCCAGCATGGGTCTTTCCTGTGGGCTGCAGCTTCCTTCAGAGCATATTCATCTGCTGCAGTGTGGGGTCCTCCGTGGGCTACAGTGTGGATATCTGCCTCACTGCGGTCCTTCATGGGTTGCAAGGGAATGTTTGCTCTGCTGCCTGGAAAACTTACTCTCCCTCTCCTCCTCCACCTTCTTCTCTCACCTTGGTGTCTGCAGAATTGTTTCTCATCTTCTTCCTCACTCCTCACTGCCTATGCAGTATTTCTAGTCTTTCTTAAATATGTTATCACTAAGATGCCACCACCTTGGCTGAGGGGCTCAGCCGCTCCCTGCAGTGGGTCGGTTGGAGCCGGCTGGAACCGGCACGGGGCAGCCCCCACCTCTCTTCACAGAGGCTGCCCTGCATCCCCCACTGCCAGCATCTGGGCACCTACACTCAACTGAGTCTTTAACACATTCCCTGACTGGTTTTTTGGTTTTTTTTTTTTGGTTTTTTTTTTTCCCTAGAATGACCTGACTGTAATGAGAGATGAGACTGGGGATGCCACTGGAACTCAGAAAACAAACATCATTCCTCGGTCCTCTTTTATTAAGCAGTGTTGTCAAATATCACTCTTACAGTGTCACGTCTTGTTCCATTTTGTTCTTATGGCAAACAGCAGTATGTGATACAGATCACTAGCATGTATTCTGTAGTTCTTGTAGATCATCCTTGCATTGAAATAAACTTTTGCCTAAGTACATAATTTATTCACTTTTTTTTTTTTTTAAACTGCAGATTTTTATTGTATACTGGGATTTGGAGCCTGCTAGACTCTGGCATGCATTAATGGATGTGACAATTCCATTAGGAGATTCCATACTGGCAGCCAGTGGAATCACAGTTGGACTCCAAGTTGCTCGTATGGCTAAAGCACTACAGTAATATCTCGGAGGAAGAAAAGTTTTCATCAGATCATAAAAAGCTGCAAGATGCCAGTTGACTCACTGTCCTAGAGAATGTATGAATACAACTAGTGTAAAATAAGTATTTTAACTTTAGACTGTTCAAATAATATATGAAAAGTATAATTTGCTGTCTTAAAATGCACACAGTTGAAAAGGACAAGCTGCTTCATCACTGACTCAAACACATTCTGTAGCTTGATTGTTACAGTAATCACCTGCCAAGATTTTTTCCTGAGTTTTCTGAAGTTCATATCTATGGTTTTGCAGACTCAGAGAATACATTTATACCATATACTTCTATCTTCCAAGAAAGTGTTCTAACCAATAGTTTGTGTTGCTTCTTGACGTGGCCTCTTCAATACCACTGTTACTGTATTATAAAATACTTGGATCAATTTTTTTTAATATATTTTTCCCTATAGGAATGAAAAGAAAACTATTGCTGGAGAGCTATAGTGTTGCTTTGTTGTTTGCTTTTTTCATTATCTCAGTGGGCTTTGCCACTGTGCTATAACCTTAAGCAATTTGTCCCGTCCTTTACTTCTTTGCCTTTTCTTTCCTTTTTCTTTCATGCCTCTGGATGTCAGACAGTAGCTGGTAGCACTTTGAACAGTACTGTAGTTCTTTGACCTGGTGCTTAGCCAGTGAATTTACACTGCATGGTGAACTGAAGCAAACTGCCACAATATCCTTAAGTCAGTAAAATCCCAGGAGTGAAAATGAATTCTCTTCTCCCATTCGACTGAGCTTGTCATCTAATGGGAAAACAGCATCTATTTTATAACTATTTTAAAAAGCCTAATAAGATGCTTGCTATAAAAGAAATAGTTCTGAAAGTATGAACATATCTAAACTGAAAGTATTTATCACAAACTGATTCTCATTTTCTGTGTGAAACTGGTATTTCTTTCAGTACTTCTCTATTATTATTCTCTTGCTCATGGAATTTCTACTTTTCTTGGATCATAAATCCATATGATTGCACAGATCATCTGGGTGCCTTGACAAGTGTGATACTGAAAAAAAAACTGAGTCAGCCAGCTTTACTTAGGCTGTTATGAAATGTAATTGAAGCCTACAGAAGTCTTTTAGGAGATATCTGTGAGCAGTTCCAATACCATCAGCTTACAGCCAGTTACTCAGTTTAAAGTTACTTTTAAAGGTCCTTTAGATTCGCTTTTTGTGGATAGAGTTTTTTTTTTATATTTTTCATATTTCAGCTTGTCAGTAGCTTACACTAAAATATGATGGTTTGAAAATGCAGTCCTTGAACTCAGATATCAGATTATTACTCTGAGTTTGAAAGCAAAACATGGCATTTTCCTAGATAACAAAGGAAGAGTCCTACATTATTGGACAAATCTGCCATAGTGTCCTGTGTTAAACAGAACTTTAGAAACACATTGTTACTGTTGCAGGGCATCGCTGATGTGTTGAAATAATAGACATTGAAACACTTATTTTTCAATTACAGTCATAGTTGTATTTACTGCTCATAAATATAAATAGAATTATGCACTGAAATTAAGCAAAAAGAAATCATGACTCTTGTGCAGATCTGTATATGCTTCTATATAAAGTGTAGAGGACCTCCTTATCTAAATGAGAGGTAAACTATGCCTATTTTTCCAGCATACTAAAGAACATCCTATTGACTTCAGTTAATACGTGCTTCAGTGAATATACAGTACTCCTAAGAAGTTATTCATTCCTCTTTCAGACAGGTTACCCCGTAGATGGGCAACGTAAAAGCACAATATTAATATTTCTGGGTGACAATAAACTATTTTGGAGATATTCACAGGAGAAATATACAAAGGCTCAAAACTAAACAATTTGTGAAAAATCTCTTAAAAGCAGAGGATTTATAAAGTTTACAATGTTGTCTTCCAGACTAGCTGTCATTTTAATATGCCTTGAAGTTTTAACTGTTAAATGAACCAATATTCTAGGGAAACAGACTGAATTATCCTTCCATCTGAATGTCTGCACAATAATTTCAGATTCATTTATATAAAGAAAGAACTCTGATATCATCAATAAATCACAAATATATTTTGTTTTCTTTAAAACATAGATTTATTTCTCATGGATATCTATATTGCACTTTATGCTAGAATTACATGTGGTATTTATACACACATGGATTTTTATATGTCAGCTGGATCTTATGTGAGTGTTTGTCTTGCAGTGCCTGGTCTTCAATGGATTAAACTCCTCAGATTTTAAAACATCAAAAGACCAAAGAAATTATTGGATTTGATTCCTAAGCTGCACTCATGTTTCCAGGTTACTGAGAATTCATACATCAAGTTATGTTATCATGTCCTACAGGGAAGATAATCGAATTAACATAGGACAAACTAACAGCTTATAGGCAGAAACACAAATTCCTTTAAGTTAAATAACAGCTAACAGAACAAGCCAAAATAAAGTACAACAGGATGATGAGCAAATTTAGAGCAAAATTGATTGTTCTGCTTGAGGTAAAGAAGACAGAGGAGGGAGGCAAATGCTACAGAAAATGTTCTTCAAGCCAAGATCTACAACTTAAAATATGGGGCTGGGAATGAGATTTACATCAGATGCTAGAGAGACTATGCCAGGTCTCTGAACTACATGTGCAATATAAGAAATCTGAGATATGGAAGATGTCCAGATCCCTCAAAAATTACTTAATGCAAGCTTACACAATGATAATTTTCAGTACAAACTGTACTTCACCGACCATAATATTTACTAGAAAATATAGGAATAATGCTCTGAAAAGTTCTCTCTAAGAAAAAAAAATTCTCACAATTCCATTAGCACTTAACTTTGACCTTCATCCATTCTCTGAGTAGTCAATTAAAATAAAATCTACCCTTACATGGATCTTTAAAGTGTACCTCTTTCAAACAGGCTCAGAAATGTTAATTTAGAAATGTAATGTCAGACACAAACACACACACACATTTATAATGGAACAAGCTAAGTTATACTTCCTTCTGCTGTTCAACTCCGTCTAAATGCACCTACTTCAAAAAGTAGAACTTACATTTAAAATTTTATTTTCTTTCAGAATTATTGAATATCTTGTCATTCCTTCATTGTGTGATATACCTACAAGATTAATGAACTGTCATGGTTCTTTTTTGTGTCACCCATTGCCTTCATTGTATTTTTGATGTATTATTTAAACACGGTACCTGAAAACCTGATCTTTCTTTCTAGATAAAATTCTTATTGTCCTCTTTCCTATTAAAAAAAAAAATACATTTGCAAGTCAAAACTATTTCATCTTCATTCCTAACCAAGGAAATAAGACACTATTTTACTGTTAGTAAATTGAAAGGCAACAGTTATAGGAAAGTAATGAGCTTGATGAACACGGATTTTGAAAATTCTAAAATAAGAATGGGTGGGAGAAATGATGGTAAGAAATCCAACCAGTTACCCAGAGTATAAATTAAAGTTCTGATTTATAGATTTTTTTTAATATCCCATTATTATATTACAACCTCCAGTTTAAATTAAGATTATTCCCAGCTCTGATCAGATAGCAATAAATCTGAAGATACACTTTCAAGAGGGAAATACAAAAGAACACAAAGTGTTTGGGTTTTTTTTTTTTCAAGATAATAATAAAAACTCTTTGTTCCGTGTATATGAGAAAATTGAAGTGGGGAAAGTTCTCGTGGTGCATTGACCCTGGGTAAATGTCAGGTGCCCACCAAAGACTCTCTATCACTTCATTTCTCAGCTGGACAAGGGAAAGAAAATATAATGAAAGGCTCATGAGTTGAGGTAAAGACAGGGAGAGATCCCTCAACAATTACTGTCACAGGCAAAACAGACTCGACTTGAGAAAAAAATTAAATTTATTACCAATCAAAATCAGAGTAGAATAGTGAGGGGAAAACAAACAAACAAACAAACAAACCCAGAATCTTAACACACTTTCCCCCCACTCCTCCCTTCTTCCTGGGCTTAACTTCATCCCCAAATTCTCTACTTCCCTCCCCGTCAGCAGCACAGAGGAATGGGGAATGGGGCTTGCGGTCAGTTTATCACACATTTCTGCTGCTCCTTCCTCCTCAGGGGCAGGACTTCTCACACTCTTCCCATGCTCCAGCATGGAGTCCCTCACACAAGAGACAGACCTGTGTGGCCTGCTTGAATGTAGGTCCTTCCCATGAGCCATATTTCTTCACAAACTGCTCCAGTGTGGGTCCCTTCCATGGAGTGCAGTCCTTCAGGAACAGATTGCTCCAGTGTGAGTCCACCTCGAAGGCCCAAGTACTGCCAGCAAACCTGCTGCAATATGAATTCCTCTCTTCTTGGGTCCACAGGTCCTACCAGAAGCCTGCTCCTGTGCAGGCTTCCCACAGGGCCACAACCTCCTTCAGGAATCCACCTGCTCTGGGATGGGTTCCTCCACAGGCTGCAGGTGGATACCTCCTCCACCATTAATGTCCATTGGGCTGCAGGGGGCAGCCTGCCTTCATTATGGTATGCACCACCGACTGCAGGGGTATCTCTGTTCCAGCACCTGTAGCACCTCCTCCCCCTCTTTGTTCAGTGATCTTGGTGTCTGCATATTGTTTCTCTTACATAATCTCACTTATCTCTCTCTAGGGCTGAAATTGCCATTTTACAGCAACTTTTTCTCCTTCTTAAATAAATTATCACAGAGGCACTACTACCATTGCTGATTGACTTGGCCTTGGCCAGTGGCAGGTCTGTCTTGGCATTGGCTGACATTGGCTCTGTTGGACATGGGGGAAACTTCTAGTAGCTTCTCATAGAAGCCAGTCCTGTAGCCTGCCCACTAGCAAAAGCTTTCCATGCAAACCCAATACAGTTCTAGGATTAGGCAAAGATACAAATTAAATCAACAGGCACTACACAGATAAAAAGAGAAAAGTTGCCACAAACCTTGAATTAAGTGATAGGACAGGGGGCAGGTTCTCCAGAATGTTGCTTGTAAGTGACTAAATTTAATCTCAGCTCTGCTAGTTACTTGAGTTTTTCTGTTGCTCTGGATGTGCATACAATTATTTAAAATATAATAATTTATTTAATATTATTGTAAAATTGTTTTAAACTTAATCACAGGTGAGTTATGAGTGACAGCATTACAGTACTCATTAATATAATGTACAAATTCAGAATCAGATATTTTATACCTTCTTTTTAATATATTCCCTGATTTCCAGCAGTGACTCCCTGAAGGCACACATTCAGGTTATGAACTTTCAACAGCATTTATCTGCAAAGAGAATATTTATTTCTTCTCCCACTGTACTCAATCCATCATTTTAGCTATTCTCATAAAAGAGTTTGGGATCATCTTTATCAGAAATGTGAAGGCAGAAACACTTGTATATGTAGCGCATGGAATATTTACGCTCTTGTAAACCACACTTGGTATCTCTGTTAGGGGTATAATTTCAGAAAATTCTTGAAGGTTTTAACATTTTTTGTTCATAATAAACCAGATGAAAAAATTATTTGTTTCTTATTGCTCTGATGTTTTATCTAAAAAAAAAAAAACAGAAGATGTGGTTACTTATATAGTGCTATATTGTAGATTTTAAAATGGATTGGTTGATAAGCATTATTTTCTCTTTCTATTTTTCTTGCTTTATACTGCTAAGCATAAAGCACAAGTTATTCTGTATTACATAAGACTCACAGTGCATAATTGCATTTTATTAGTAAAAGCCACAAAAATGTTGTGTTCACTTAGGTCATGCTTTTTCTAATTAGTCTTTTTTCCTTATCTCTTTTCTTTCCCATATGCTTTATCATCCTATATGGAGGTGGAATTCAGATTCACACACGTTAGGCAGGATTTAGTTCAGCTGCCTACACACAGAATAGTAGTGCCATTTTTGGTGTTGGTTGGGGTTTTTTTGTCTGTCCTTCAGTTTCTTTTTCAGAACTGTGGGTCTCCTGAAAGCATTATGGCCTAAGTACCAAATCTGTGAGATGGCTTATATACCCTAGGGCAAGTAAAATTGCAGTAGGTACCTATATTTAAGTCCATTGATTAAATTTATGGTCAACATGGTCACTGAGACTCAAACAATTTGCTTAAATTTGTTCATCTCGTGCCATTTGCAAATCCTCCAGCTGCCACACCAGGAAGATGTAAGTTTGCTTTAGGTCCCATCTGTCACTGCAGTGTGTATGTCTTGGATATCCTAGTCTATCTCAAGTGGCACCAGGAGCCAATATTTAGGCAATTGAATTAAGCCTATACAGACTAGGAAGCTGTTCAAATGACTACCTTTAGTCTCCTAAAGGCTGGATAATTCCTTGGATTTCCTCAGCTCCACTTCGTTGTAGACTTGATTCATTTTTCCAAAACAGACACACAATCTATTTGAAATGCTTTGTCATCTCCTGTTAGACATCAAGTGCTGGTGCAGGACTACACAGTTCTCCCATGCAGGTCTTTTATTGTATCTGCTAGCTCCATGTGGACACTTTGGACATCCTTAAAGATTTCATCTGATACTAAACACCTGTGTGTGGCAAGTGAAAAAATTTCCACATCCCCAGAGACTATAATGACAGCATAGACAGCTCACATATCAACATGTGCATGTGAACTACTTTACTGCAGTTGCTCACTTCAAGTGCTTACATGTGGTTGTCTGAGTGGCATAGGAAATTCACTCTGTTTCACTTCTATTGGTGCCAAAGGGTATATACCTTTCTGAAGGTCTTACGTCATAACTGTTAGCCCAATAAGGATAACTGGCAGGTGTTACTAAGAGTCTATCTAGCAAGTCAATGAAGTGATTATTTTTCTCTGTTTGGCACTTGTGAGAACCCATCTAGAGTAGTGAATCCAATGGAGAGACACCACAAAAATCAGGGGCCTGAAGCACAACATATAAGGATAGAAAAGAAGGCTAGGGGAGATGCAACTGGTGTCTTCAGTTGCTTGGAAAGCATTTATGGGGAAAACAGAATCACAGTCCTCAGAGCTGTATAGCAAAAGTACAAGAATCAATGGATAAGATTGCAATAAGTTAGATATTAGGAAAAGTTGGGGTTTTTTTTCACAATTATAGCAGTCAAAGTCTGGAACAGGTTACCCAGAATTGCTGATGAATACCCATTCTTGGAGATACCCAAAACCCAACTGGACAAGATCCTGATGCACATACTCTAACTTCAGAGTAAAATCTAGTTAAGAGGGAGTTTAAATCAGATGACCTTCACAGACCCCTCTCAAATTAAATTATGAGATTATTCTATAAATTCTTTAATCTGGTGGTTTAAACCCAATACTGTAAAGGAATTTGAAAATTATGAGAACCATCATTCCTTTACATGATGGAAGAAAATTGATCAAATTCATCTTTCCTTTCTTCTCATAGGTAACTTGGAAACAGGTAAGACACTAAGCGCAGCTTTTTTGTTACTAATTTACAGAAAGAACATCCTACTTCAAAACCAGTGCATTGTTCATGAGAAGATACGAAACAAGGACGGCAGGATTGTGTTTTGTCCTTTTTTTTTTAATAGCTCAGCAATCCTGTACTTGTGATGAGGTTTATTAGGAAAGCTGCCCTCTTGTATGTTTTCTCTAAGGTATACTGAATAATTTTGCTCCAACATAAGAAAAAGGGGATTCCTCTGAATTTTGGTGACTGTCACTAGAAGTCACATATTTTTGAGACTCCTTAAATCATTGAGTTATTTGCTTTCTACTTTTTCTGTATTAAAGTCATAAGTCTTTGTAAGTTGGGCTTACCTCCAACTAATACAGTCGACAGAAGGGAGCATATTCTAGAAGTATTTGACTCAGTTGTGCCTGAATGACTTGCTAGTCCTCTCTTACTTCCCAGTCAGAGCAGGAGTACCTGCCCATGATTATGGTAGCTAGATTTCCTAAACATAAACCTCTTCTAAGCGTGAAGTATTAACATCCTCACAAAGTTCAAGATGTTCATTACAAGAAGGAATATCAGTGAACTGTATACTGTTCAATAGTCAATGCAGGAATAAGTCATCTAAGAGGAAGGATGTTAACTCCTATGCACTGCACAAATTTTATAGTAAAGGATTGTAAAAGCAAAAACAACTTTGGTTTTGGCTGAGTTATCAGAGACAAATGCTGGAGGGCATCTAAGATGACTCAGTCTAAGCTTTTTATCTGTAAAATATGAGAGAAACAGGATATTTAAAAACAAAATTATGGAAGTTCTTGATATTGTGGAGATGCTGCCCAACACCCTTCAGATACAGAGAGTAGTGCAACATCATCAAGATGGGTGCATATAGCAATGCTTTATGAGCTATGTCTCAGAGTTTTTAGCAGGACTAAAGCACTTGGCACCAGCTCATACAGTTAAAACAAATCTTTGGTGGATTTTTTATTTTGTTCCATTTTGAGCTGCGGTAGAGAGTGTCCATTGGGTTCTTAATCTGAAGTTCTCATAGTTTATATTAGAAAAAAAACACTGGTCAGGTATTCATCCTGCTGACTCTGGAATTTACTTTTCTATTTGAAGTACTAGAGCCTGACTACCTTAACACTCATATTTGCTGTAACCATGTCATTAGAGTTTGATGTTTGATCTGTGGAGCAAGTAATTATTAGGGCAGGAAAAGTACTGAAGTAAGTGATATTGAGTATTTTATTATGAGCAGTAACATTAGCTAACAGTGCTCAAAGCATGAACAAAGCTTAGGAGAATAAGAAATAGCTTTAAGTATGATTGCTCACATTTATGAGTTCACACTTCATTGTCTAGGCATATTCTCTAAGACTTGCTCAGAATATGACACTTCACACGAATTTCAGCCAGTAAACTCATCAATGGAATATTTATATACAACAAATAAAAAGTGTGCATTTTTTTGCAAAAACAAATCTTTTTTATTATTATTATTCAGGATTATCTGAAGTGTTTGTTCAATTTTTTGTTTTGCTCCCTAGCAGCAAAAATGCCATGTGCATAGTCAACTGGTTTCTTTACATTCAGTGCATTTTTTCTGAACTTAGTGGTCAGTCATGGACCACCTTCTAGTACCACAAAAACCTTTTGAGACCCTACAGTTTTTTAAAAAATCGTCAAACATAACAATTACATCAGTTCTTCAATTAACTTTCTCTCTTTTATAATTACCTGAGAAACATTCCTTATTTTCTGAATAGATTTGGAGTTTAACTTTAGCCTACATACTGCATACTGCCCTGTCTTAACTAAAATAATCTCTGTTCCATGCAGATTTTGAAAATTTTCTATGGTTTGTAAATATGAATTGTATGATTCAATATAAATTATTCAGTTTCCCAAAACTTTTGGGGTTGCACAGAAGACATACAAAGGAAATGTCATGTCCCCAGGGTGACTGACACAAGGACATGATATGAGTCAGAGACACGATGAAATTAACTTCAGAATTTCTTATATCTGAGCATAGATATCTCTAGGTATCTGAGATGTCTTATCATATCTTGTCCTGTCATAACTTCCTCTCCTGTCATGTTATGCTACATCATTCAAAGTATGCCACTTTTTACCATTAAACTACTGTGTAGCTTTACCATGGATTCAGTATGTCTTAACTTTAAGTTCCCAGTCATTCTAAAATAAGTGCGAAGGTATTTAGAAATTAGTGAAAAAAAAACAATGTCTTTGATGGCTCCCAGAAAGAGGTACTGTCCTCTTAAGCTGAATTTGAGTGAATGGTATTTTTCCTCTCTAAGTCTACAAAGAAGTGACTTTTTTTTTTTTTTCTTTATAGAACACACATTAATTGCATGACACATTCACATTCACAAAGGTTCTAAAATTCTAAAAATGGCCCCAGAGGGGGTGATGTGGACTCTTGGGCCAGAGGAAAGGGAACCCTCAGTGGGACTGGGAAGGGGTAGTGAAGCCTGTGAGTGCCTTCACGCCCTAGCAAGTGGAGCCAAGTCTATGTCCGTCGTCAGTGAACAATGCAAAAAGTTTAACACACCAGGGTGGTATCCATTTCAAATCTATCATGTCTTTTTGGAAAGAAATCATAAAGGAAGGGATCTTCTTGGGAAAAATTAAAAAAAAAAAATTAAATGGAGAGAGGTGTTTGGCGTATAAGGAAGTTGTTCCTAATAAGAGGTAAATCAAAGAAGAAAAGTTATCAAATAGCTGGAGGCTTTCTTCTTTCAAATTGCTTTCCCACATCTTCACTCATGGAATGAAACTCATGATTCATGCTGTTCTGGTTTTGTTGGGTGAGTGGGGGCCTAAGGTGGTAGCTTCTGTAGGAAACTGCTAGAAGTCGCTCCCCTTTGTTTAGTGGACTTGGCTGGGCCTAGGGCGGACCCGCTGCTGGCCAAGGCCAAGCCAATTGGTAGCAGAATGTCCCATGATAACGCCTCTGCGATAACATATTTAAGAAGGGGAAAACAGGAAAAAAACTTATGAAAGAATGATCTTACAGACATACACTAAATTTGGAATATACAACCACATACAAAAAATGTTTTCAGTAACTTTAATTTTGCTGTTTTAAAAACTGCATTTTCCTTTTTTTCATTATTAAAATATCTCAGAAATATTAAAGAAATACTGAAAATTTGCAGCTACAGGTTTCAGAAATCTTAGAAGTGGCCCTTTCTAAATTTTTTTACTTCCATTTTAAAAGTATATTTAGGTATGTGAAGCTAAATGACTAAAACTAAAAGAAACAAGCATTTGACACTTAGCTGAAGAAGGAATCAGCCTTCTGATGCTGAAAAGATGCCAGGAATAAAGGAACTCCTATGTTTATTAATCATACTTCTGATAACCGAAGAATGAAAATGCTTCTTGAAAACACCAGAGCTGTTTTAGGTAACAATAATTTTCCATGATCTGGTAAAGCAGATATTCACTGGCAGCCAATGATTCTGCCTCATATCTTCCCAATACTGCTGTCTTGGAACAAGTAAGAGAAAAAATGTGGACTTCATCTGATGTGCAGTCTATCAGTAGATCAATATAACTCTTGCTTAAATATTAGGATTTTCTTAGAACTTCACAAAAGACTGAAACACTGACAATTACAGTTGTTCTCTTTCCAAAGTCACAAGACATCAGTCAAGCCTTTTAAGAGAGAGGAAAAGAAAACATAAATGTTAAGATTAGGACATAAATCTTTTGGAAACATATTATTTCATTTAAGAAATATATAAACTGAAACTAACCCATTTAGCTGTTGTCCATAGTGATCAAAGAGACAAGCCTACTTGGGAAAAGAAAAACACTGGCAAAGCAGTGGGTTTTTCATTTGGGATTTTTTTCTGGGGAGGGAGGGGATATTTGTTAGGGACTTTTTCGTTTGTTTTTTTTTGTTGTTGTTGTTGAGTTTTAGTTTGGGGAATTTTTAATAGCAAAGAGAAAGACGGATGTTAGTGTGGGTGTTTTTATAGAAGTCCTGCTTGTTTCTCTCACTGTACAGTGCATGTGTTTATGGACTAGAGACCAGTCATCTATGCTTTTACTTAAAACGCTGAGCTGACCAGGGCAAAAGTCCAAACTATTCAATAGCTAGCATAGCTTTGGTCTAGGTGGTTTTTTTTTTAATGTAAAAAACTCACTTATTCCTGAGACATAGTGCAAGAAAGTACTATTGCTAAGATATTTATTCCCATCTGTTTCAACAGAGACAATCTATTTTGCAGAGGAAGAGATTATAGTCATATGGATGAAATTATTTCCGTGTTATTTGACTTCAGGGCCAAAGAATCGTGTAATTCTTATTTTGCTAGGAGAGACGTAGGTTTCATCCCTCTGTCATGCTCTGATTTCGGATGAGAGGAAGGCCCCTTTGCATTCTAGCCAACCTCAGACGAGTCTGGGAGGCTAGGGGCGGCTAGACCAACCTCTCACACACCAGAACATGGTTTTGTGCGTATTCTCGGGAACAGAATTAAGACTCAAAACGGAGTCAAGTGCCAGGTAACTTTATTAACCCGACAACAAGTTTGTAAGTGCGAAAGAAAGGAGAGAAAGAAAGGAAAGAGGGAAAAGAGAAAAGAGTTTCAGTTGCAGTAGTTACCACCACGGAGCTGCAGCGTCCCGACAGTCCAGTTCACTCAGTGGGGGAACGATCCATTCAATGTTGGTTCTGATGTTGATTCCGTGGATGTGGATTCCCCTTTTATGTTCATGTACTCATGGTATTCCAAGAGCTGGTTTTCCTAGCTGCACCACTCACCTGGCGGTGATATGTATGCCCATCACTGGGTGATACGCATGCCCATTACCGGGTGATGTGCATGCCCATTATCGTCTCTGGGCACATGCCGGGGCAGGGCAGGAGGTAGAGCTAAATTTCTCAGAATCAGCTCTGCATTCAGGTTCGCAGGACAACAGGAGTTGGCTTGCCAGATAACGGGAAGCCATTGTTCAGGTGGTGGTTTGATGTTTCAGCAATGTTGAAACAAATATTCGACACAGTCTTTTACACCCTCCAAAGTCATAAGACACCAAATTTGTTTGCAGCCTATTTCAAATCTAATGCTTAATATTTTGTAGAAAGATTTCTGTCAGCACATCTGTAGGATGTGTTTTACCTTCACTAGTCAGTTAGCAAATAATTGATTCTGCTGGATAACTAATTCTAGTAAAGAGGATCTTAAGAGCTGAAATTTTAACTTGTTTCTTACACTGTATTGTTAAATGTAATGTTCCTGTGTACTATGTGACTTGCAATTATGAATACGGTGTCACAACTGCTCCCACAAATAAAAGTCTGTCTCAGGAAAATATTTAAGAAATTGGCATCTGAATAATATAATAAGTAATGATATATAGACAATTTTCAGTTTAGGTAAGTACTGAAAAGTACAGTACAGATGTGTAATAAAAGCATCTTATCCAAAATATCTGCCTGCTCGGCCAAATTTTACAGCTCTATATAATGTAGCTCTGCAGTAAATTTTAGTCAAAATGTATATTCAATAGTAATTCAGTGTATGTTCAATGTGACACCAAATTGCTCAAATTAGAGTAATACACTATTATTAGCTGTGCCTTAAGCTAAACTGTAGGCCTAAAATTAAATGGCAAGTTGTCTCTCTCACTGCATCTAGATTAGGGAACTCCAAAATACTTCCCAACTTTTTTTCTCTTTCCCTGCTCCTGGTCCTCAATAGAAGGAGTTATCTCACACACTAGACTCCTCTGCACCACGCATATGTATGATTTTCTCAGGGTTTTTAAATATACTGAGGCTAAAGAGAGCTACTGCACCCAAAGACTGCCAATCTGGATGACTGGTATCCTAAGGCATACTGTGGCACAGCTCAGGAACTATGGACATGGCCTTTAAATGCCTATGATTAGATAGAACACAAAATGCCTATGATTATACAGAACATCAACTGTCTCATGAGCTTTGTAGTTCTCTCTTTTTTTCTGCCAGGCTACCAGTACCACAGGAGTATTTTTATGTGGTGTCTTGGCAGTTCTGGTTCTTACCAAATTTATAGCTAGCAGGAGTGTTTTACATAAGTGGAATAAATTCTGTCTGCATATACTTGACCTTTCTAAAGAGAGTTTGCATGAAATTTTTTTTTTTTGCAAAATATTCTTTTTTTGACAAAATTAACTCAAGGAGTCCACCAGACTAGTATACTTACACCACTTTCTACGTAATTTATCACTAAAAATGAGTAACAGGGATAATAATGTAATCATTATATGATTTAATTTGAATTTATCTTAAGTACAGTAGAATTCATTCTCCCTTTATTTGAACTGTCTGCAGTTTGCAAAAATAAGGGCTCTGAAGTTGGTGGTGAACAAGTATCATGGAAAATCTACTGTTGTGCTCTGATCACATTTCCTAGGTACTTAAAATATTCTTTCCTTTTTTTTTCTAGCTTTTTTTTTAAAAAAAAAAAAGAAAAAAAAAAAGCATATTAGCCACACAAACTGTACAGGTTACAATTTAAAATTTGATAGATACAATAGCTCATGTTAGCACCTATGGAATATCAGCAAGTTAAAAGTATCATATAAAAGAGAAAAATGTAAAGAAACCATCATATCTATTTTTTCATGGAGGAAGCATTGTTTGATGAGTAGCTAATAAAAGTCAGTTTGTAATGTAATCCAAACATATTTGTGCATCTTTAAAAATTCATACAAAGCTAGCAAAAATTCTCAACATCTTGCTTCTTTATTCTGCCTGAATAATAAAAAAAAAAGTTTATTTTTTATTCTTCAAAGCTTCTAAAGCATTCCCAAGAAAGGCATTTCAGTTCCCTCCCTCCCAGATCAAATTAATTTTATGAGACATAATTTAATTAGCGTTAGTTATTGTACATACTATGTACAATAAACTAGTACATCAATAAATAAGTACATCAAACATCTAATCATATGTTATGAACTGCACTAACAAAAATTTCTGTTATACATTTGGACTTAAGCAAGAATATATTATTTTATCTTTAAGTGGCTCCTTTCCTTTCTCATTTCTTTAGCAGTCTTTAGGCATGGCTCTAATACCAACCCTTTTCTTTTATATCCCTCCATGTCCATTTTATGCACACACACCAGAGTTTTATAGTGTATATTTGTTTACGTTACAGCTGAGGCTTATCTCTAACAAGCTTAATTGAAAACTCAAAGTCTGGCCTCCTTTAAAAGTAAAGAAAAATACAGATTCACATCTGGGAAAAAAAAAAAAAAAAAAAAAAAGCAGACTTTGAATTTCCAAATTGCTTATAGAAAAAAAAAAGAAGTATGTTCTTAAAATTTTTCCCTTCAGAGGCAAGAGAAAGACATCCCGGAAGACTGAATTACAATAGCACAGACTAATAGTGGATATTTTATCTTCTTGAGAAGTTCAGACATGAATTTTTAATATAAACACCAAAACTTTCATTAGTTTATCCTGAAATTGCATTATTTGCCTCAATTAGGCAAATGAACAATCAGTTGTGAACAGCTGAACACAAGTAGATATCTGGTAAGATACACAAATATTTCCACCTGTAGTGAAGAGTTTACATTTTTCTCTGTAGTATATAGATATGTGTGTGTATATAATCACAAACACACACACACACACACACACACACGTAAATGTGTCTGTGCACACACTATGTCTATATCTGTACACATGCATGTGGATGTGTGGGACACAAGCATGGCACACATAAAAGAGAATTTAAACAATATTTTTCACAATATTTCTCTGTGAGCAATCATGTCATATGAAAGAACTCAAATCTCTAAGAAACTGCATAAACCAATCATATCCTGTCTTTTTCACTACTCACTTTCTAGATATATCCATGAGGGCTTTAAACTAAAGTTGCTGAAGGAGGGCAATCTCAATCCATCCCACTCCTACCAGTTTGATGCCAGTGCCAATAACAGATGACCAGAGCCCGGAGAAGGATCACAGGTCAGTAGGAGAGCACCTGAAGAGCTGCTCAAAAGAATTCCAGCCAGCAAGTCACCTTCTTTGAGGACCCAACTTAAATATCTCTATGAGAACGCATGTGGCATGGGGGATAAAAAGGAGAAGTCAAACACATACGCAAAGTTATGATCTGACTGGCATAATGGAGACATGGTGGGATGGCTGCTATGACTGGAGTGTTGGAATGGAAGGATACAGGCTTTTTAGAAAGGATAGGCAGGGGAGGTGAGGAGGGGCGGTCCATGACTTCGGGCTCTATCTGTTATGGTAATCACTTAGGACAGGACAGGTGGTGTGTTGCGTGCAGTTACTGGGCACCAAAGCCAGCTCAGGTCCGATCACTGCTGCAATGGCACTGCTTTTTTAATAAGGCTTGTCCTCCATTGTTTCAGGTTGTTCCTGCTATAGTAACTGCTATAACATAAGACTCAAATCATGGGTTACAACAACTTAAAGGTATTTCCATTATTCTCCACCCCTGATCCCTTTTAACCAGACCATAGGGTTTAACATTGCAGTGAACTCCTCCACTTGTCCCTGCTCCGACTTGAACTCATCCACAGACTACAATCCCTTAGAGGTGTACCTGCTCTAAGTGGACCCTTATCTATGAGTCACAGTCTCTTCAGGGGTATACCTGCTATGGCATAGGCTTATCCACAGTCACAGCTGGTTTGAGATGCACCTGATCCAATGTGGCCTTCTCCATGGACTACAATGCCTTCAGAGATATACCTGGTCCAGTGTGGCCTTACCCACAACCACAGTCCCTTTAGAAGTAAACCTGCTCCAACATGGCCTTATCCATGGCCACAGTGCCTCCAGGAGTGTACCTGGTCTGTTGTGGGTTTATCCATGGCCACATGCTTTGAGGTGCTCCAGCATGGCCTGATGCACAGCCACAGATGCTTCGAGGTGTACCTTCTCCAGTGTGGACTTATCCTAGGGCCACAATCCCTTCAGAGGTATACTTCCTGCCTCACAGACATAACCATGGCCACAGACACTTTGAGATGTACCTGCTCTGGTGTGGACTTATTCATGGCTTCGAGATGTCCTCTTCCTACATGGACTCATCCATAGGCCACAGTGCCTTCCACTCAAGTTCTAGCTAAGAAAATTACTTCTACCCCAGACAAAAGCAATACACAGCCTCCATAAAAAGAAGAAAAAAAAAAACAAATTCTTTCACTTAATTTCATTATGTCTTGTCCTTCAAGAAAACATGGTTTTGAAAATGTCTATCTGAAGTTGTTTGTCATTTTCAAATTATTTTTACATCCCAAGCTACATTAAAAAAAAAAAAAAAAAACCACTCTAAAACTGGAAAACAAGAAACAGAAGTCGAGTTACAAATAGACTACAATGATGTATGTGACTTAAATTATTATGCCCAAACTAAAACATGCCTGTCATCTTTTAAAAATATATATCAAGGAGAAACAAAAAATTGTGGTGGTATTTCATACATCATTGTAAGGGATCTCATTTTTGACAGGCAATCTGAAACAAAACTCTTTCTTTCATGAAAGCAGAAATTCTTCTTAAATCAAAAAAAACCTACATTGATCAGCTCTCTGAAAGTTACTCATTCTCAAGGGCAAATAAATTTACTTTTTTTTTTTAATCTCCAGAAATACTCTCCATATTGAACTTTTTTTTTTTTAATGCTATCCCTGAAAATTGATTGAATTTGTCTGTAAAATGTAGATTTTCAAGCATGTGCAATTCAGCTTATAAAATGGTTTAGGACATTGTAGAGGTCTGAAAACTGAGTAAGTAACAAAGCATATCCTTTGAATGTTTCTGTCAGGCAGAATGGATTGGGTCACAGGAAAATGCAGACTGTAGAAAGGGGCAAGAGTTATGATTATAGAAGAGGAGTTTCAGCTACTGATTTTTATAGTAATTTGTACTGCATCCTGCCTGTAGGCAGCCCAGTAAGAGATGAAGCATTTTTAAAGGACAATGAACAAAATCCAGGCTACTCTATGTAATTCGCAGAAGTCTTTCTTAAATATAACACAAAATTTGAGAGGAGTCATAAAAAAGTTTCCTGATGCATTTCTAGTGAGCCCAAAATTTTGAAGTGAACTGATAATAAGGTCTAAATATCTACAAAAATATGGACTATATTTTCTAGTTCAATCCTGCACTGCAGGACAGTGAAAAGGTGACAGGAGACATAGTAATAGCTTTAGGAGACAATACATTAGATATAATTCCTGTTGCTATGCAGAGATCAAATGTTTCAGGTATTTTATTTTTAAAAATTTTCTGTATTTTCAAATTAGTTGTTTAGTGGTCTCGTAGATGATTATACGATAAATCAGATCCTAAGCTACTTTGGTAATTTTAGGAATAAGAAATGCAGGAAAATAAAAGTAAAATTTTCAGTATTTTATTGAATTTGATTACGCATTTTCAAAATAAATCAAATTAGTTAATTTATGTAATACAAAATGTTTTATTTCAGGATTGCGGTTAGTTCAAACTCTTTAACTGTTAGAACTTCTCTAACACAGATAATTTTGATTGGACTGATTTATGGAGTGATTACACAAGCAGATCGTAGGGCAGATCTGAGGGTGGATAATGTCTGGTGGGTGTGCAGTAGGAGATGAGCAGCTGCTCTTGCAACATGAGACAGCCTTAGCTGACTATTACCATTGTTAGTGCTGATTAAAACTGATTATTTTTTTTTTGCACTTTATATTGTACAGACAGAAGAACAAAAGAAAGGAGGGAAGGATAGGATGTGGCAGGAGAGCAAGAGAACACTCTCAAGTACACATTATAAGCAATTGATCTGAGACAAAAAGGAGGAACATACACTGAAGTTTATTTAAAATCCATGTCAATAAATAAATAAATAAATAAATTCAAATAAATGGAAAGGTAACTTGCAAAAAATTGACAAACATTTCACTGTTTATTTCAGTATAAGAGGTGTCAGGGCAGGGAAAGGGAGGACAGGGGAAGGGTGAGGGCAGGCAACACAAAATTAAGATACTAGTGCTTATGTTCCAATAAAATACTTTTTTTCCTCTTTATTTTGAACAGCACAAGGATGACGTTTCCATGTCAGACTGTCTCCATATCAGCACTTCTTTTTTTGAACATATTTTTCACTCATTTCTTCACCAGTGAAAACAGAGGTCACTATGACTGACTTGCCTTAAGTTAGAAATCAAAATGTAAACCTCTAAAATATCAATAAATCTGAGATAAAACCTTTTTGATTGTCTAGGATAGGAGGTAGAAAGATTGTGGCCTCAGGGCAATATACTGTTCCTAAAGGCTCATGGAGTCTGTTGTCACACATTCCATTCGTATGTTATTAGACTGTGTCTATTGACATTCCGCCTTTGGGATTTTCATAGGCCTTTAAGCATGAGCTCTAAGATTGCTCAAATTTTATCTAGTGCACACTAATATACTACTACTCTAATACTCATGGGTACGCCAAAAATCATAGAATCATAAAATCATAGAATCATAGAATGATTACAATTGGAAGGGACCTTCAAAGGTCATCTAGATCAACCCCCCTGCAAGGCGAAGGGACATCCCCAACTAGATCAGGTTGCTCAGAGCCTCATCTAGCATGGCCTTGAACGTTTCCAGGGATGGGGCATCCACCACCTCTCTGGGCAACCTGTTCCAGTGTTCTACAACTCGCATTGTAAAAATTTTTTTCCTAATATCCAATCTAAATCTAACCCCCTCTATTTTAAAACCATTACCCCTTGTCCTATCACAACAGGCCCTACTGAACAGCCTTTCCCCACCTTTCTTGTAGGCCCCCTTGAGGTACTGGAAGACCGCTATCAGGTCTCCCTGGAGCCTCCTCTTCTCCAGGCTGAACAGTCCCAACTCTCTCAGCCTGTCCTCATAAGAGAGGTGCTCCAGCCCTCTTATCATCTTTGTGGCCCTCCTTTGGACCTTCTCCAACTGGTCCATGTCCTTCTTATGTTGGGGGCTCCAGAACTGGACACAGTACTCCAGGTGGGGTCTCACCAGGGCAGAGTAGAGGGGGAGAATCACCTCCCTCGACCTGCTGGCCACGCTTCTCTTGATGCAGACCAGGATGCGGTTGGCCTTCTGGGCCACAAAAGCACATTGCCGGCTCATGTTGAGCTTCTCGTCCACCAGCACTCTTGCATTGGCTAGTAAAAGTGTCAAATTACCCGCCTAAACCAAGCAAAAGGGAATGCTAATTAAAAGGGCAGGATGTGTTCCAGTTGTTCTAATCAAAGAGAGCTTAATCCCTTCATAAGCTGGCTGGCTTTGTTGGAGGAAATTCTGAACAACCTTGTTACTTTTGATAACTGTAAGCCACTGACTCATGGCCCCTTGACAGCTAGCTGAGCATGTAATAACATTTCTCTGTATTTGGGGACTGGCTTAGCTGGCTTTATAATAGATTATTGTGAATGTTAAAGTGAAATGTTAGTCTTTCTTTAAAGCTCTGTATTCCCTAGTAATTAATGTTATAAAAAGGGCACTGAATACAATGCAGCTTCAAGGTCGTCAGACATGGATACAAAAGTCTTCAGTTTGTGTAAATAAGGTATTAACCATAGGTTTATTCTGCAGTGCTAATAACTGACAGACAGTTCTTCTATTACCAGTACATGACAAATTAACTGAAATCTATTTTTAAGTGCAAACAAGTGCCTTTCACTTCAGTTAGAAGACCCAGTAAATTGTAAGCCTTTTTATAAGAAGATAGAAAAGGTGGAAATACGGTGAAAATAAAAAAGAAAAAAAAATAACAAAACTCTCAGGTAAGCAGAACACTACAGGACAGAGCACAATCAAATGACATTGCACAACTACATCCACAGAAGTGTAGCTTGCTTGGTGTAACAAGAACATTTGCAAAACCTCAGCTTTTGGCATAGCAAGCCCAGAGGGTCTGTGAAAACTAGGATTTCATTTTAACTTTCAGGGCAGTGACATTTATTTGTAACTTATGCTTTCCAATGTGTGTATTCCATTGTAAATGTAAAAGTTGGAAGAAAGGACTCTCCTGTACTTTAAATAGGAAATTCCTGACAGGTAAGCAACTAGGACAACAAGAACTAAATAGCCTGAGAATGCAGAACTCTATAAAAATAGACTGAAAAAAAAAAAGTTTTTTTAAAAAAACCCAAAGCCCGAGTGTGGCATTTTGGTGAAAAATAATGGGGTGATGAAAACGTTAAAATAATATCTAAAGGCAGCCATTAGGAATAACCAATGTAAAGGCAGTCTGAGATGTCCACGTGCATCTGCAGTTATTAGTAGACGATAGCTTTATTTTTGACAGAAATGACATAAATAAAATCCTTACTGCTTTGTGCCCTGATCAGGAAACTGGTATTACCTTTCAGGTTTTGACATAGAAGTATAATTATTAAATTAAATTTACTAATAAAACCAACACTTGGCAAGATACTAGAATATTCACTCTAAGGAGTTAATGAAGAATTACATTGTGCACTTTGTACCTAATAGTGGCTACAGAATCTTCATAATTTATATTTATGACCCAGGTATTCATTAGTCGGTTAATAATGATTTTTTTTTTTCCCCCATGGGAAATTCATAAAGAAATAAAGAGACAAACAGGGAAATACTAATTAAAAGTTTCAACAGATTTAAGTTTTCCTGAAGGGTAGGGCAGGATAATTATTAATTATTTCTACCACTTTAGCCCATGTGAGTTTGCATGAAGAACACCAGAAAATCAGAAAAAGAGGCCAGGAAGCAAAAAAAAAAAAAAAAAAACCACCACACCTTTTGGGGAGTTTTTCTTAGCCTTTGTCTCAGAGCCTTATGAAAGTTTTTAGGTCTATACCTTCATTATTCCCTTTCCTCTCCCATTACTAAACTGAAGCCCAATTCCCACCTTCTGGCCCAAAGTTCATGATCTTATTCTTCTCTTCAGATTGCTGCTTGTACTTTTCTCTAGAGTTACGGTTGCAATTTAATTGGCAGAAGCCAATGAGGCTGATTTTCAGTAACATTAGAAACTTTAGAAACTTCATTCATTTTCTGAGAGGATGATGCTTCTCTGTTATCATGCCAGGCATCCACCCTAAACTCTTCTCTTTCTTTCTCACTTTCTCTGTTCTTTTATTCTCCTTACCTAGATCTTCCACATTCTCTTACTTAAATTATTCTAAATGCTAATGAAGAATTCCAAGGACTATTTGTAATTCTGGTATTTCCTTCTGTCTTTTAACTGTATGGAGTACCTAGTGTAATACCTTGAACCAGATCTATTTTCTCTTCTCTCTCAAAACTCACTTTGATTCTTCAGATACTATGGAAAATTATTGCTAATCACTCTGTTGCACAGTACCAAAGCCTAGAGCAATTCTATTTTCCATGACAACCTAATCCAATAGGTGCATGTTAAACTCACCATTCTTAAAATGCTTTACAAATTGAACCCTTTAAGGAGCATAGACACTTCTTCAGTTAATTTCTGGAAGCTAGCAAGGTTTAGGTATATGCCTACTCAGAATGGGGCATGTAAAGAGGTACAATTATAAGAATTTGTATTTGTGGAACATTCATGCCCTGAAATGTAGATAGCCAATGAGAACGTGCATTCTGGGACAAAAAAAAAAAAAAAAAAGGAGAAAATCTTGGACAATCTTATTAAATGAAAATTTTGTCTTACATCCCTCATTTAAAATAACATAACAATGAAAAGATCAGTATAATCCTTCAAAAAAATCTGTGTTGTGTATCATTCAGAATTAATTTTTTACAGTACTGTAAATCCTGTTGGAATCAGAAAACAGTAGAAATACCATGTTATTAAAGTGAGAGCTTTCTTTTGTATGATTTACAGAAAGATTTCTCAAGTAAAATGTCTGCATAAATACAGCATAAGAATAAAAAATGTATGAGCCTTTCTGGTACAACCTATAACTAAAACAGCCTACTATCTGCATTCTTATTATAGTGAAGAAAGTGGGAAGTCTTACTTCCTTACAAAGTAATACAAATGCAAGTGTAGTTATTAACATAAAACAGGAATGATACCCTTGAGTGAAGAACAGGCAATGAGTAACAAAGGATAGTAATAATATAACAATCATGTTATCATCAAATGATGACCGCTTGATTGTGATGGATTAAACAATTGCAACATTTCATTACTTCATATCCCTCCTACAGTAACATTACAGCAGCAATCATGTCATTTTTTTCCTGTAAATTTGGCTCCTGCTGACTTAAAGTCATTTATAGGATGTTGTTAAGTTGGTTTCTTAATGCAGGTGCTAAGTTACTATTAACACACTTAATGACCACAAGGAATATGAAACTGGATCAATTTATAGAGGGGGGTTAGCCCTCCCACAGTTTCTAATCACATGTGGATGACCACTAATGAATTGAAGCTCTCTTGGGTATCTATTCTGAAAATCAAATCTTTTAGACAGTTAATCAATAGAGATAGATATCAATAGAGTTTGTGCTCTGCTGGATTCCACTGCATCACTGCTACTTAGAGAAAAAGAGGCCAAATGAAAAAGGAGTGGAGGTGGAAAGTAAGTTTAAAGGTGTCTATCTGCAGTAATGTATAGTAAATAATTATGCTTAGTGTTATTCCTGAAATGCCATGAATGTTCAAAGAGAAGCACTTTTAGACTTTCTTTCTGCTGACATTTTCCATGCAAAAATAACAACAAAAGTCCAAAAGCAAGCAAGATCTATTCCATTGCTCTCAAATCTTGGACACTAATACTGCCCTGAAATAGCTGTGGGCTAACCATCTTTTCTGGCACAAACACAGTAAACATTCTTTTTTTGCTTCCAAAATATCTACTACTCCATACTGCCAGATGTATGCAATTTACTAATGCCAGGACTACAGTAATGATTTTCTTATTTCTAAACTTGATCTTGTGTCACAAAAAAAAAAAGGAATATGTCCTGATTTAAGGAAAAATAAGATGAAAAATATATCAGCCCTATAAACACTCAATGCCCTCTGAGACTAGAAATATTTTAGTACTTTATCTTGGATTGCACTTTAATAATGAAAGCTAATTAGAACTGCCAAGTTGTTCTTTTAAGATTTGCTATTCATATAGTACTTTATCTACTGGCCTGAAAATAAGTGTTCTGCCAGTATGTTGCCTCTGCAAAACTCTATTTTGTTTTTTTTTTAAGTATGTATTTCAGCAATGTCACATGCACAGACAACTAGAAAGTAGTGACTGCTTCTGCTGTATGTGCATTCTGTCTCATATCTCGCTCTATTATACCAGTTTCCACAAGGGACTATGCTTCCAGTCTCATACAGTTTATTTTTCCTATCAGCATATATGAAATATCAACCAAAAGAAAAGATGGTAGATTAACTGGCTATGCAGAGGTGATATACCCAGACCATTCCACACGAAACACCTTCCAATCTCTGTCGAGATTTGCTTCTGCAAATCCCTGTTCTTGAAAGATTAGCTACCATTGAAAATTACTTGGTGAAAGGAAGCTCAAGAGTACATAAATAAGCAATCCCAAAAAGAACATATGACGGCTTCTTAGCCAAGAGAGTACTACTCAGCAAAAAAAAGAAGTGGGAATACAGCTCCAGCTGGCATATTTTTAAATTTGAAAGATAAAGATATTTCTCAAACATCTTGTAGGACCTGCCTACTACCTAACAGAACGGATCTTCAGACTTAAGCAGTACTGCTTCTACTTCATCAAGGACACAATGAATTTTTAATCATTTAAGTTATTATTAAATAACAAAATTTATACTCCTCTGACTAATCTCAAATTCCATAAATAATTGAAGTTTTTTAAGAATTTTCAGTCAATAAATGCAATGGATTCTTCCTTCATTACTGAAGAAAATAAAAATGCAGCCATTATTTTTCTGAGCCGTCTTTCTGGGAATAAGACAATACTTAGATCTAGAAGAGATGCTACTGCCATCAGTAATTTCATTTCTTAACTTTGAAAAATCTGGAATTGAGGAATTAATTACTCTTATTTCCTCAATATCTGAGGTCAAATCATATATAAGAGTTGCTGGAATTAACAATTCATACATATATTGTCAAATCTTGCCTACTGATATTTGTGATACTAGAGGCACTATATACATATCCAGTATTAAAAGTGTAATTTATTTTAAGGTATAAATTTTACTCTGTGACCAGACCGGTTGAATCTTTTATCAGAATGTTTGTGTTTCTCACCTTGAATACATAATTCATACCATTTCTGTTTAAGAAATGAGAAAAGTAACAATAGAAGGCTACTCTACTGATCTTTGTTACATGTATAGATATTTGTCTGAAAAATATTATTTTTATTCTCCTGGTTAAGACAGTTGATACTTTTGGGCTCTTGATCAATGTGGGCCATGAAGGAGCATAGATCTTGCTGCTCAAGTGCCATAATGAGTTCAATGGTTTTTTTCAACATGTCTGGCCTACCTTATGTCTTTAATGTGAGTGAACTTACCAAATTGCTAGATAGGCATCTTATCTTTCTAAGGTCAATGATAAAGAGTACATACTATACTGACATGGTACAATGTATGCTCTCATCTTTAGTAGACAAAAACAAAGGGGAGAATATAATTATATTTCCAGAATATTTTTTTTTTCTCGTTTCCCAATCTGTGGTTTCCTAGCTAAGGGTTAGCATTTTTTTGCTTTAAAAGGTTTTCATCTGGCTTTTTTTTTACGGTAAGTTATCCACAGTCACTCTAATAACATTTTTCTTGTACTCTTTCTAGTATTTGCTTAACCTAATTAGCGTTCACAGTTAATGCAATAGTCATTTGTAAGAGTGAGCTGAAATAACCCGCAGAACATCCTGCAGCCCAGTCTTGTCAAAGTCTGGTTCAATCCAGCTCTGTGTAGCAATCACTACTGAAAAGTCATTGTTGCCCAGCATTTCAGTTTGTCCATCCTTTCTAATCTCCTCTAACAAGATACTCATGAAATAATACCTAGAAGCAGGTGTCACGCTCCGATTTCGGATGAGAGGAAGGCCCCCTTGCGTTCTAGCCAACCTCAGACAAGTCTGGGAGGCTAGGGGCGGCTAGAGCAACCTCTCACACACTTGGACCATGGTTTTGCTCGTATTCTTGGGAACAGAATTAAGACTCGAAACGGAGTCAAGCGCCAGGTAACTTTACTTACCTGAGAACAAGTTCGCAAATGCAAGAGAAAAGAGAGAAAGAAAGGAAAGAGGGAGAAAAGAAAAGAGTTTCACTTGCAATAGCTACCACCAAGGAGCTGCGGCGTCCTGACAGTCCAGTTCACTCAGTGGGGGAACGATCTGTCTGATGTTGGTTTCGATGTTGGTTCCGTGGATGTTGGTTCCGTCGATGTGTGGATTCCATCGATGTTTTTTATCTTTCATGTTTGTTCCCCTTTTGATGTTGGTTGTTTTTTGTCCTTTTATTTTTCGTTTCATTGCATATTCATTGTATTCCAAGAGCTGGTTTGCCTAGCGGCACCCCTCACCTGGTGGTGATATGCACGCCTATTACCGTCTCTGGGCCCCTCTGTTTTTTTTTTCCGGCCTCGGGTCTGGGTGCATGCCGGGGGGTAGGGCTAAATTTCTCAGAATCAGCTCTGCATTCAGGTTCACAGGACAAGAGCAGCTGGCTTGCGAAATAACAGGAATTGGCTTGCGAGATAACAGGAAGACTCTAGTTCTACGGTTTAACTGAAGTTCCATTGTTTGGGTGGTGGTTTGATGTTTCGACAATGTTGAGACAAATATTCGACACAGTTTTTTACAGCAGGATATAAGAGAGATACAGAAAAAAATTAGAAAAATAGTCCTTTAGAAGCAGAAGTATTGAGGAGGGAGGGGGGAGCAGGGCATGGAGGGTATTTGATAAGAGCAACAAATATTCTATTGACGTTAATTCCTTCTTGCCCTCCTTACCTCCATTTAGAGAAATGAGCAATGCATGTAAAACAGACATGCTAAAAGTAGAAATGGTATCATCTCAATATCCCCTTCCAGAATGTTTGAGGGTCATAGATGGGATGATGAACAAGAAATGTCTAAAAGGGTCAAACTGAAAAACTCTCATTAGAAACTAGTATCTCAAAATTACAATATTGAGGTCTAAGAGCTTTCCCCTTAAGCATTTAAAGACCATGAAAAAAAGTGTGTTAGCTTGAAGTATTTTAAATACCAAATCATGGTTACAGAGAACAAGCGGAATTCAAGAAGGAATCTAAACTTTCATTATATAGACAGCAAATTGGCAATCTACATTCTGCGATGGTAATTAACTGTGGTTAGTGATACCCTAAAGAAATGCAATTAGATTCTAATGTATTCAGTACTTTAAAATATACTTTTAATTGTCTTTATTTATTATTTATATTGAAGAGTAATAGTTTGTTTTCTTCAAAACTAATATCCAATTCTCAGAAACAAAGTGACAATGAACGCTGTAACAGGTGAAAAAATAAAATACATTAGAGGTAACAAGCAACCACAGTCCTTGGAGTGGGAATTCAGCAGAATTTAGACATCATAAGCTAAACTTGTTAGCTCCTGAGCATCTGTCCCCTCAACTCAAAATTGCTTAAACTGTATTAGTATTTCCATTTTATCACTGATGGTAACTTTGCTGTTAAAGCTGCACCCCTGTATACATCTCAGAAAGATTTACTCTTATGAGTCTGAATAGATTAAAGCCTAATATAATTCAGCATCTACAAATTCACAGCAAGACTGGACCAAAAGGAGATTATGTCAATGCTTGTTGTAGTCACAAGTTAGGACATTTTTTTCCCAGGGACCAGAATTTAATGCAAATCATATTCTCTCTCAGAGAGAGAAACCATTGCCTTTTGGTCTACTTTTGCCAAAACAAATCGATTGTCAATTCCAAGAAGCAGTCCTGTCAGCAACAACTTAGGACGAGATATCCCTCTGCCTCTATCTTATTTCTGAATATTGTTTTCCAGATCCCATTATTTGGTACCTGACTGTCCTGCTATTTCACATAGGTGTTTAGGCACCTAAATCAGAGATACGCGTCCCACTCCAGAATAAAGTTAAATACTTCAGAAATGAATTTTCATAATCCTCACATCCTTTATTAGATTAAAGCCATTGATATTTACTAGACGACATACTCATTAGCTTTATTTATTAGTCGGTAGTATAAATAATAGAAAGTAATTTTAAAGAAAAATATCTAACTACTAGGACAATTTCCATGTAATAAATGCTGTAGTTTGCAGTATCAGTCATGCTGAATTTCTTTTAAATATCTTTAAATAACCACCATTAATATTCTATGACAGGGTAACAAGAAAATATGTGGATAATATGGCTTTAAATTTGAAGAAGGTAGGTTTGGATTAGACATAAGGAAGAAAGTCTTTACTGAGATGATGGTGAGGCACTGGGACAGGTTGCCCAGAGAAGCTGTGGATGCTCCATCCCTGTAAGTGTTCAAGGCCGCATTGGATGTGTCTTTGAGTGACCTGGTCTAGTAGAAGGTGTCCCAGCTCATGGCAGGGTGGTTGGAACTAGGTGATTTTTAAGGTCCCTTCCAACCCAAACCATTCTACGATTCTCTGATTCTTTGAAATTACACACAAGTTTTATCTGCTGGTTTAGTAGAAGGTTTATAGCATGTAAACTACAATAACATATACTGGGCTGAAAAATTAAAAAGATCAGGACAAATTGGATGATATAGGCAGATAAAGTATTTTAGATGCATGTGTGATTCTCTGCTTTTGTATCTGCAGAAATCTTGCATTTGCAAAATAACTGCTAGATCTAACCTTGCATTTTACCAACAACATTCATAAACCAGTCCTTAACTGGAAGAAATTATAGACTGCAAGAAATTCACTTTAAGACATAAAACATACCTTCTGGAATTTCAGTCTCATTCAGTGTGAGAAATTCTCTCTTATATTCCTAGACAGGGCACCTCTACCTATACAAATGTAATCACATTAACTGAAGCATCATCTGACACAATTGATTAAAGTTGTAAAACAGAGCCCTGCAGAATTATCCATTGCACATCACTAGATGGAAATTTGCCAAGGGATATCTAACTGTCCATCAAGGAATTAGGAACTGGTAAAGGTTGAGACAGGTACAGCAGGTGGGTGGATATGGAAGATGGAAGGGAGGATTTATTTTTTAAGTAGCTTAAGTATAAATAATTGCCATAGACATAGAAAATGTTGTTAAATTTTGTTCTTTGAAGGTTATCATATATATTCATGTCGTAGTTCAGCCCTGATCAGGACCAGACTACGCAGTCTGTCTCTCGCTCCCCCCACCCTCCGAGAGAATAGGAGGAGATGATATAAGAAAAAACAGCTCAAGGTTTGAGATAAGGACGGGGAGAAATCCTTAAAGTTACCGTCACGGGCAAAACAGACTTGACTTGGGGAAAACTATTCATTTATTTCTAAAATTAGCAGGAGAATGAGACAGGGAACAAGATAACCTCCCCCCACCCCTCCCTCTTTCTAGCTTGACATTTTCTCTACTACCTTCCCCCTCCCGAGTGGCACAGGGCGGGAAAAGGGAATGGGGGTCGCGGTCAGTTCATCACGCCTTGTTTTACGCCGCTGTGTCATCGTCAGGGGAAGAACTCCTCGCATTCCTCCTCTGCTCCAGCGTGGGGTCCCTCCCACGGGCCACAGTCCTTCGTGAAACTGCTCCGGCGTGGGTCATCTCTTCCACGGGGTGCAGTCCCTCTAGAACAGCTGTCCCAGCGGGCCCTCCACGGGCCACAGCCTCCTTCAGGCCTCCACCTGCTCTGGCGTGGGGTCCTCCACGGGCTGCAGGTGGATCTCTGCCCCTCCGTGGACCTCCATGGGCTGCAGGGAGACAACCCGCTCCACCATGGTCTTCACCACGAGTTGCAGAGGAATCTTGGCCAGGAGCCATATTACTCCTCCCCCTCCTTCTTCACTGACCTTGGCATCTGCAGCCGTTCCTCACAACAGGCTGGCAGACGCCTCTCAGGATCCTTTTTACATCTTATTCACTTCTCATCTCCTCTCCACTTCTTGCAGCCGGGCCGGGCCGAGTTGGGCCCAGTCGGCTGCCCGGCGGGAGGCCAGAGGGTGAGGCCTGCAAGGCCCATGAGGCCTGCGCCTCCCCCTCTCTGCCCCCCCGCTCAGCTGCTTCACATCTTCTCCTCCTCTTTTTCCTGTTTTCCCCTACTTAAATACGTTATCGCAGAGGTGTTATCACGGGACATTCTGCTACCAATTGGCTCGGCCTTGGCCAGCAGTGGGTCCGCCCTAGGCCCGGCCGAGTCCACTGAACAAAGGGGAGCGACTTCTAGCAGTTTCCTACAGAAGCTACCACCTTAGGCCCCCCCTCACTAACAAAACCAGAACAATTCATCATTATACTAACCTATAAAAAACATCTCCATCTATTTTGTGTCAAGATAGAGAGGTGAAATCAACTAGGAAATAACTTTTTTTTTTTTTCCTAAATACATTCTCATTTGTTGTCTTGTTTCATAGAAATCGATGATCAAACTCAAAACAAAGAATTTTCCCCTTTCACCTTTCACTGCATTCTAAGAAATCTAGAAGGCTCTAGATGGTTTGCTTTTTGTCTCCACTTTTCTTTCTTTTAAGTTTTCTTTTCATCAGATTTGCTCCCTGGCTATGATATGCCAAAGTGCTTGCTGAGGCATCAGCAAAGTAAAAAGTTAATGCCACTTTACTTTCCCAAGGAGAGATTCAGAAAAAGGAGGGGGAAAAAAGCCAAATAAAGGCCACAAATTAAGGACTATTAGATTTGTACTCATTTATAGATTTTCTGACCAGAAGAATCATTGTCTTAATCTATTACGACTTCTTGTACAACCAAGCCCACTGGAATTTCACCTGAAAATTCCTCTGTTAAGTTCATATCTTCGCAATGAGACACAGAATTTTCAGTGAAAAGCTGAAAAAAGACATCAAGTAAGAGAGACTCTTGCACATCCAAGGGTGCATTGTTCTAATGATAAAAAAATATATAACTATTAAACAATTGCCTTTTAGTTCTATTCTAAGTTTATCTAGGTTTACTTCTTACTATTGGATCTTAGAAATTTCTTCCTTATTACATTGAAAAATATATATCTTTCTTAGAAATATTTTTATTCATGTTAGGTAGTAACAGAGTCTAATCAGCCTGTCTGCTAAGGCTTAAATAAACTGATCATCTTCAGTCTTTTGTTCCAAATCACTTTTCCGTATATAAATAATTTTTCATCAGTTGCATCAATAATTTCTCTTTTTTTTTTTATAATTAATTTATTATTTAGGTCATATAATGGTGCAAAGTATTAGAATTATTTTGACACAGTCATCTTTTTTTTTTAACTCATAACTGTGGAGTTAAGTAAATCACTAGTTTTGCCATGAATTTCCATAGGTTGTTTGTCAAATTGTCTTTCTAGGTACAAGTATATGGCACTTGCATTTCCATGTCTATACCATGAGAAAATTGACCTTCAATAGCTGACAAACATACTAAAAGAAAGCTAAAAAACCCCTATATAAAATAAAACTCCAGCACCACCAGAAACATAAGACCACTGATGAAATAATAATAATTTTTTAAAGCCCCAAACTAAAGAAAAAAACCTTATGATAAAAACACTTTCTGGAACCTGTTTGAAATTATAATTTTACTATAAGGAATGCATATAACTTTAATTCTTACACAGTGCTATGTCTCTGCTTACACATACATAAGTATATATATATATATACTCACAGACACACACATATAGATATACAAATATATATTTGTATTTATACTCCCTGGAAAAGTTTTAATGCTATGAAACCTTATACTGTAATTCAACATGCATTATGTTAATAAATTTTGAAACTTACAGAGGAAGGCATATTCCAAAAGTTCAGTGAATCATTCAATTTCCAGATGCACTTCGTCCATGTGTTAGTAGATTCCTAGTGTCATGCTGTCAAACTCTGGAAGGTTGTGTTGGAATTAAACACTCCAACTCGGGCTTTAACACAGGATGAAAGGCTTATCTAACCTGACAGTACTCTAGAAATAATCGTTCTGACTTGTCAAAGATGGTACATGCCAGGATATTTACATTATTTAGAAATAAAGGAAGTTAAAGGAAAAAAAAAATGGTGTGGGGGGCAGAATCTTATAAAGCTCTGTGGTCAAATTTGAACTATGGCAAAGGACAGAGAAACAAACTAAAACAGAAATAAAAAAAAATGCACAGAATCTCATAATATATATAATATATGACTCGAAGTTTAGCTTTAACCCTTCACTACATCTAGAATCCTAATTAAATTGAAGGAGTTAAAGATCTGTCTCAGTAACATTTGTCAGTGAGAAGTAGTTTATCATCTGTTTAGTAGTTGTAGCTGCCTATGCAGAAGCAGCCTATAATTAGCTATGGACATGTAAAATGTTTTCCAAAGAAGAAAAAGCTTGGCCTGGTCTATTGTTTATAATGCATCTATTGAAAAATATTGTGTGATTTTTAAAAACAATTGTCCCATTTTGATGACAGGGACAACACCTATTCTAACGTTCTCACAATTTTTTTTTTTAAGTAAATAAAATAAACTTCAAATAGAAATTTACTAATGATATTATTTTCTTCCAAATATCTCTTATTCTGACCAGTCATCTTCTGTTTCTAAATATATTATTGTTTTGGTATAAAAAGATGGTCACAACTGTGCCAGAGACACAGTGATTCTCACTCTTGGATGAGAGGCAACTTACTTGAAAGGAATTAGTTCCATTGCAAGGTTCTGTTTGCTCTTCAAACAGTAAAATGCTTAAGCGTATGCTAGGTTTGTATGTAATCATGTTGATTATGGCCCATTGTGCTTTATCAAGTACTCTGATCTATTGGAATATTTTTTTTTTACTTCTATGTACTCAATCAACTGAGTAATCTAGACAATAAACCCCTTTTGAATTTAGTTAATCTTAGCTAACCGGAAGGATCCCTGGTCAGACTAGTGAATCTTTGTAGCAATTTTACTCAAGTAATGACAGTTGCACACACTCCTATCTTGTGCTTTTGTAATTTAACTACATTACATTTAAACTGTATAAAATATTTAGACATACATATTGATTCAGAGGCCTAAACATAGACATGGAGTGCCTTTTGAGATATAGTAGGGTAGCCAAATAGCCATATAGGGCTATTATATTTAACACAGGAAGTGCAAGAGAGCTACACCCTTCTGAACCAGCAACTAAAGACATACAAAAATACTCTAGGACTTCTCAAATGATGGTAGACAATTAAATTAAAGCAAATTAATTGAACCTCTGGTGTCTGCATCCAGATGAAATTGATCTTTAAGTTTTTTTTGGCTGCATTGGCTGACTATAATGGGAGCTTAGACACATACCTTGTATAAGGGTTCTTACAGTTTAGATGTCTACATTTGTGAATCTGAAGTCATCTCCCAATCTAGGTGAGAAATTTTTGGAATCTATACATTATTTCAATATTTTATCTCCTTTCAGTTTCACTGATCACTTCATAACAGAAGGCTTTTTCATGAGTCACCTTCCTGCTTAACAATCCAATCACTTGTTTCTAATGTCTAAATGTCATGCAGACACTGTCTTACAAAACCTGCAGTCTCATTCTCACTGTTCTCCACACTGAGATACAGACTGGTTCCCACTGTGGCTTCTGGTTTGCCTTTGTGTGGACCACAAAATAACCTGTTAGAAAGAGGAAAAGAAAGGTCTGGGAAGAATAGCTGTCCCTGGAATAATTCAGTGTGATTTGTATTCAGTCTAACACAGTGTCAATACAAATCAAAATAAGCCAGTTCAAAGATCACAAAAAAAAAGTAGGAAGAAAGAGCAGGTGAGATAACAGATGTCAAAACCATAAGACAGGAGAAATAAGGATCAATACTGAGGCAGGCATGACAAGACCCCTGACTGGACAAATTAAATTGGTTGTATGTGATAACTAGCAGCCTATTAAGGATAACGATCGAAAACAGGAGAATGGACAAGAAAACAGAAGAAAGAAGGCCTTGACCTAACAACACAAGGAAACAAGGCAATTCAAAAATAAGCTTTGCTTGTTTGCAATAGATGATAAGTATAGTTAGTGTACTCCCATATTAGTTGACTGGTGGCATGATGTGTTACTCTGCATCTGCTTGAGAGTCTCATGATAAGCTGCAGTAGCTATTCACCTCCAGTGTGAAGGTAACCTCTCTCAGTGACTTATAAGCACTGACTGATGAGCCCACTGAGTGTTTCTTGGTCAGCTAGTCTGTTTAGTAGATGATGAGTATCCCTTCAATCTGCTGGTGTTGAGTAGGGGAGACCTACAACTAGCGTGTAGCATGTGTAACAGCAAAATCCAGATCGCTTTTGTTGGAAATGAAGGCAAGGTGAACAGTGATTCACTCTAGTGTCATTTTGGATATGAATGGGTATGGTTGTGATACATGCTTGGAATCTGGGCTTTTTCATATTCCTCCCCTAAAATAGTTTAAATGTAGTTTGCAAAAATCATGAACAAGTGCATTACAATCTGAAAATCATTTTCAGATTGATATAGGCCTTTTAAGGCGCCTAGCATATGACAGGTAGACCCAGAGATGAAGATTGTCTTTGAAAACCTTGTCTTAAATTAAATTTATTTTAAAGAAGGTTATCATCCTTCAGAAATTTTAGCTTGGGCATTTCTCAGATCTGGAACGGTTCACCCAGTCTTAGCAGTGGTTTTTAACCCCAATAAATATTAAAAAAAAAAAAAATTACTAGATCAGTACAGTCAAAGTAATATTTGTAGATTTAACTCTTATTTCTGTTTATAACTTATTTATCAAGAGTTCCTAATTTTACAAGCTTATTTCTCTAATGCCTTTGTGTATATATAAACTGTCTAATTTCTGTGAATGTCTGTAATATGTGTGAGAGAAATTTTGGTGTTAAATTCACAGCAATCATGAAAAAAAAAATACTGAATAGTATTTAAAGACTAAATCCATTCAGTAATTATTCTTTCTGTGTGATGACCTGTGGCAAACTCTGGCAATTATGCAAAGGTTGAAAAGGTCTGTCTCTAGATCGCATTCAGATCTTGCATACTTTGGGGCTTCCTTTTAAAGCTGCTTTTTTGAAATTGCATTAAAAAATACACATTAATTATCTGCCCTGACTAGTATGGATGCAATATCACACACTTGAGGGAAAGAAAAAGAGATATAGGTCAAAACCAACATTACAGATAGACAAGGCTGAGAAATGTCTGTAATTCAAATGAGTAGAGAACAGATATAAATACACTTTCTATCCACTCTCAGATAAAAGACATTTTGCAACTCAGAATTCTTGGAAATAAAATGTTATTGCTACTGTATCAACTGCAGGTTCTGAGTGGTGGTGTTCTTTATCATTCCACTCCATTCCAAAGGATCTTTGTCTGGGGAGTCTTAAATTTTCTACTCTTACTGAAGATGCATCATGAAAATGGAAGCAGATTAGTTAAATTGTTCCTCACTGACTCTTAACATAGTGTGAGTAACACTATTCCTAATCAGGGGAAGTCATAATTGGTCCTCTTTATATTTTAGTACTGCAATATAGAGATGCTGTACAGGACACATACAGCTGTTTCTCTCACATTGGCAGTGATTCAGCAAAATGTATCTGAAGTCATTTTCAATGTCATAAAGCTGGGCCTCAGCTGCTGGTCCAGAATGATTTGGGTTTTTCATGGACTCATGCCCTATTTCCAGTTCTGTGTTGAGATTTTTAGACACCTTAAAGCACTTAAATTAGCACTTGAATCACTGCTTTTGCACTAACTTTCAACTCCTTTGGGTTAGAAAGTTAAACTTTTTTTTTTCTTGTCCTATTCAACACTGCTACAACTGCAGTCTTACCATATAACAGATTTCTAGGCTTTATGGTAATACTAGAACAACCTATTATGATTAATTACAAAGAAGAAAATTATAATAAGTAATTATAATATTATCAATAATAATAATGATAGTAAACATTATAAGGGGATTAGGAAGAAAAGAGAATGTATTGGTATAAGCAATGTAATTTGTCTCATACATATAAGAAACAAGACAGCATTACAGTCAAAGTACAGTACATGTAGTAGTAATCTCTGAAATATATAATAATCATAAATTAGGCTAAAGTTTTGTGGGTTGAAGTGTGATCTGAATCAAACTATTTACTATTGATCTGTTTTCTAAATCAAACTCACTACATTAAACAGAGACAATTCCCTTTACTTCAGACCTTTCTGAACGAAGACTGCACCATAGGATACAACCTGGTATTCCCGTTCCGTTCGTCTTTGTCATCACCTACTGTCTTTGTTATACACTAGAGAAAAATCAGATTAAAAAAAAAAAAAAGGCAAAACTTAAAAAAAAAAAAGAACTTAAGGAGATAGGAAAATATTCTTTTTTTTTTTTTTTTCTTTCCTGTCCAGATTAATGAAACAGGGAAGGCTTCAGGGCTACATTTTCTATCATCATTTTGACAGCTCCTGTAGTGATAGTACAAGAGGCAATGGTTTTAAACTGATAAAAAGGTAGATTTAGACCGGACATAAGGAAGACATTCTTTATGATAAGGGTAGTGGGATGGTTCAAATTTCAGCTTGCAGGGAGGAAGGTTTTGACAGAAGTCTTAGGTGCCTAGAGTACATCATGTGCCTGTGAAGTCTAAGTAGCATTTACAGATTGCAATCCTGAATTTCGGCTTATAAGTAGCATTTCAGGCTCTGTAAATTATCCTAAAATGCTGTGCTAGTGGTATGCATTTGTCTAAGTTCTAGCATCTACCAATTTAAACACAGTACAACTCCTCCTTCAGAACTTTGGTTCTAGAGCACAAAACTGGTATGAATGCCCAGAGGCATGTGCCCTAAACAGTAGTTAATTTGGAATTAAAAAAGCTGATCCTGTAATTATGTTACCATGCACTCAGGAAAAGGAGCCATACAGCACTCAGTTTGTTCCTTTCAAAAATGCTGCCAAAACAAGAAGTGGTGGTGTCCAAATTTTCCAAAATAGCCTTCCAAATAGTTCTCTTCTACAAAAAAAAAAAAAAACCAAACAAAAAAAACCCAACACCTAATATTTAACTGTTGCAATACCTATATCAAGTCTTTTTTTTTTTCTATCTTTTTTCTACATATTTCAAGAATCTGGGGCATTTGGCTTAGTTGGAGTGTGTTGGGATCCAGAATCAAGTTGCAATAAACAGAAAAATAGATAGTGATTGAGAGGTGAGGGAAAATAAAAAAGTCTACAAAGGGAATTCCAAGGAAATCTTGAGCTTCAACTTGTTATTCATTATCTGACATGGAACAACTTTGATGTTACTTTCCAACGATTCATAAACCTAACTTGTGACTTTGAGCACTGACCAGCAATTGTTTGGCAATAGCTGTCCATGGCTGACAGTGTCTTATACAAGTAGTGTTGTTATCTCAGTCTGTGTCTTTGCCTGTGTGTGTGTTATCTAACTCAAGGTCATCAGAACCTAGATCTAGTTTCTATTAGATTAATAAAATGAAATAAAATAAAATATACACTCTTGTAGGAAATTATCTAGCAAATGAGTTCCTTCAAGTTCTGGTCTCAGGAGAAATATTTCACTCCAAGGCATAACTAAATAAACACCTGTTAACAGACTGCAGCTAACGCTAGTACTTTAACATTCACTGATAGCAGCCCTAAACAGCGCCTAGAGAATTGAGATTAAACTGATTTAAAAAAAAAAAAAAAAAAAAAAAAAGAAGAAGAAAGGAAAGGACTGGAACTCTCATAGCAGTTGGTTAATTGCACCCTTAGAGTTCTGTATTATATATATATTTGAAACTTCGTATGACCAAATATGCCACTGTATAGGGGCATTAAATCTGGATAGGTTTGTCATTGTATCACACCTTAGTATAAAACTTAAAATTAAATAAGATTCATTGCATTAGTAGCTATTATATCATTGCTATCTGCCTACATAATCCAAGATTCACTAACACTTGCTTCCTTTGTTATTTTAACAGGAATTTGTACTTTGCACCTTGACTAGGTTGTTCCTTTTTTTTTATTGTAAAAGCATTTTCACTACTTTCCCTACTTTTCTTCCTTTCTCCTCCAGTATATCTTTGAATTCTAATTACTCAGAGATTTGTTTTTTTTCAAGGACATTCACTACTCTTTGTGATTCTTATTGTGATGGATTTTTAATAAATGACTTATTATTCCATATCAGTTTGGGAAATCTAATTCTCCAATTAATCAAAGTGTTTGTTCACTTTTTTTTTTGTCTAATGATGATAAGTTTTTGGGTAAACTAAGGACTGGGGAAGTGAGAGTTTCCATTTTTGGGTAGTTTTGTTTAATTTGCTTTATATTACCTTCTTACTTCCTGCTTTAACAGAACCTATGGTGTACTATTCCTATATCTCATAGAATCATAGAGTGGTTTGGATTGGAAGGGACCTTAAAGATCATCTAGTTCTAATCCCCTTGCCATGGGCATGGACACCTTCCATTAAACCAGGTTGCTCAAAGTCTCATCCAATCTGGCCTTGAACAGTTCCGGGGATGAGACATCCACAGGGATGGGCCTCCTTTAGGTACTGGAAGATTGCTATAAAGTCTCCCTGGAGTGTCCTCTTCTCCAGGCTGAACAGCCCCAACTCTCTCAGCCTGTCCTCATAGGAGAGGTGCTCCACCCAGTATTCCAGGCGGGGTCTCACAAGGGTGGAGTAAATGGGAAGAATCGCCTTCCTGCACCTTTATATTCCTTAGATGGTCTCAAACCTGCTCTTCTCCTACAGTGGGCAGTTCTTCATTCTTCCAGTTCCTGCTTTTGTCTTCTGTGACTTGGGGGATGTGGCTAGAGACCTTGCCCAAGTCCTTCTCATCAGGGCTACTGTCAAATATTTCATTATTATTTTTAAGTAGCTCTCTATAATATTTAATATACTCTAATATTATATAATTTTAGCCCCATAAATAGATTTAAAATGCAATGCAATTTAATTTTAGCTAAACTGGTTTCCTGAAAGATAATATAGGGGTTATTACTACTTGTACAAATACATAGAATACATTTGGGAAATTCAATGGTGATTGTCGTAGTTCAGCCCTGATCGGACCAGACTACGCAGTCTCTCTCTCACTCCCCCCACACTCCAAGAGAACAGGGAGAGAAAATATAAGGAAAAACGGCTCGAGGTTTGAGATAAGGACAGGGAGAAATCCTTAAAGTTACCGTCACGGGCAAAACAGACTCGACTTGGAGAAAACTATTAATTTATTACTACAAACAGCAGGATAATGAGACAGAGAACAAGATAACCTCCATCCACCCCTCCCTCTTCCCAAGCTTAACATTATCTCTACTACCTTCCCTCCCCGAGCGGCACAGGGGGAAAGAGGGAATGGGGGTTGCAGTCAGTTCATCATATGTTGTTTTACGCCGCTGCTTCATGGTCGGGGGAAGAACTCCTCACATTCCTCCCCTGCTCCAGCGTGGGGTCCCTCCCACGGGCCACAGTCCTTTGTGGAACTGCTCCGGCGTGGGTGATCTCTTCCACGGAGTTCAGTCTCTCCAGAACAGCTGTCCCAGCGGGCCCTCCACGGGCCACAGCTGCCTTCAGGCCTCCACCTCCCCCGGTGCGGGGTCCTTCACGGGCTCCAAGTGGATCTCTGCCCCTCCGTGGACCTCCATGGGCTGCAGGGGGACAACCTGCTCCACCATGGTCGTCACCACAGGCTGCAGGGGAATCTTGGCCAGGAGCCGCATTACTCCTCCCCCTCCTTCTGAACTGACCTTGGCATCTGCAGCCGTTCCTCACAACAGGCTGGTAGATGTCTCTCAGGATCTTTTTTTACATCTTATTCACTTCTCATCTCCTCTCCACTTCTTGCAGCCGGGCTGGGCTGAGTCGGGCCCAGTCGGCTGCCTGGCGAGAGGCCAGAGGGTGAGGCCTGCAAGGCCCATGAGGCCTGCACCTCCCCCTCTGCGCCTCTGCCCCCCCTCAGCTTCTTCACATCTTCTCTTCTCTCTCTTTTTTTTCTGCTTTCCCATTCTTAAATACGTTATCGCAGAGGCGTTATCACAGGACATTCTGCTACCAATCGGCTCGGCCTTGGCCAGCAGCGGGTCCGCCCTAGGCCCGGCCAAGTCCCCTGAACAAAGGGGAGCGACTTCTAGCAGTTTCCTACAGAAGCTACCACCTTAGGCCCCCCCTCACTAAACAAAACCACGACAGTGATGAAAGATGAAACACTTACAGAATATTTCTTAAAGGTAGAACTAATTAAATAAAATAATATCATAATAATGCACATAGCTTCTCAAAGGAAATTTATCTGATACGTGTAGTGTACATGTAGCCCTAACATATTAAAAATATTCATACCATTAAGATAAATGAGCACAGGAAGACTGTCCATTCATATACCATAGAAATATACATATATATATACACACACACACTACATAGGGTAAAAATACATAAACTCTTGATTTGTTTGATCCTGATAGGAATGTGAATGTGTTATATTGTGTGGGCAGCAATTCCCTTTAAATCCTATTCAACATTGTCTAGCCTGCTGGGCTTAATTTCAAAATCTAACATTTTCATAATGTAAAGTAAATTGTTTGTTCACTTCTGCTTTAGATTACATGGATTCATATCCAACATAAAAATAATTCAAATTGAATCACACTCACAAAACTCTAGCAATTCAGAGCATTGGTCTCAGTTGTAATTTCATCCTTTTATTTAAATTGTCATCATTAGAAAGGACACATTCAGACCCTTCCTGAAGTTATGATAAGAAAGGACCACACTTCATGATATTCAAAATGAAGGCATCCATCCTAGCATGTGAAGGGAAAAAAAAAATCAAATACCCATAATCAGAATTTAAGAAATACAAGAAAATTAACAAAACTATATGACAAGAAACATATTACTAAAGAATTTACCGTGTTACATGTATTACATGAAGTTGCATAAGCAGGTATATGTTTTGTAAAGACCTAGTGATATGAATAACAGAATAAAAAGTTATTTTATATTATGATTCAGTATCTGAAATGTAATTTAAAAAGGACTAGTCCATGGATGAGAGAAATCTATTGGAAACTCAGCTGTGACCAAACTGACATGAAACTGGTGAGCTGGGGATAATACTTGGAAATTATTGCAGAATTTATATCAGTGTCTTTAAATGAGTGAATATGTCTGTTCTCATCACTGGTGCTCTCAGTTAAGGTTTACTCCACACCCCCAGCTGCTGATGGAAGGCCACAATTCAGTAATAGTTAATCAGGTCTTCTTGGCCTCATGTCTGAGAGGCTGTATTTTCTCCAATTAAATTATCATTATGTCTGATAGAAGGGCAATACCTGACTATAATTAGAAAATGAAACAAGCCACATGCAACAGCATACTTCTTGAATGGACCCTCTAAAGGCATACGAAAGCAGTGCTCTGAGAAGTACAGAGCACTGTACTTCTAGGACTGTACTTCTAGCACTAAATGCTAGATTCATTCCATCTATATAAGCACTGAACTAAGAATTATACTTACTGAAAGCTCCTTTTAAAGTAAGGGAAGACTGATTTCCTTTCAAGAGACAAGGTAGATCAGATAGTTCTTTTTTAGTCTCTAGACATTTTTAGCTGGATGTCTTTAGGCTGAGAGTTACCATGAAACTCACTTCTATATGGCACGAGATACTAGAGTCCCAAACTAAATTAAGGCTAGACTCAAAACTGTGGATCAGTGAACCTCTAAAGTAAGGTGTTAACTGATTATAATTAGGTGGAGTGAGTACGGGAGCTGACTAATTTAAATCTGCCCATATAATTTAACATCTAGTTGGCTTATCCTTTCTGAGGAGCAGTTTTTTTTACCCAAGTAGTGATTTTTTTTTTTTTAATATTTAATGGATCTGATCAGAAAGTCTTCATTACAAAGAAGAAACTGTGAAAACAAAGGGAAAAAAAATGTCTCAGTGCAAGTGTGAAAACTGATCCCATATTTGGTCTGAAGAAGAACACTAGGCAATGAATTTCACTCTCACCAAAAAAAAAAAAAAAATCCCAAGCAAGAAGAAAATTAAGCAAGTTGGACTTGAAGAGTTTAATGCCATTTGAGATACCTTAGAGTATTCCCTTTGGCATCCAGTTGCTGCTCTGGAAGTCTTTGGTCTGTACTGTGTATTGCAAATCCTGTGCAGATGTCCCACACATTTTCAGGCATATAAAATGACTCTAGATTACTATAGTTAGACATTTAAATGGAACCTTTCATTTTGGATGAGTGTTTTCTTTGTTTAGGGTAAACATCCAGACACATTTATTCCTGTGGCTTTTTAATTTTATTAAAAATTATTAAGCTAATATGGAAACTTTGTAGTTTTTCCAATCTTTTTTTTTCCTGAAAATTGAGCCTAAATATTACAATCTAGTGATGACAAACTTAGCAACCTAAAGATTCAGCCAAAAGCATGAGGTCTTTAGTGACTGAGTTTTTGCCAATAACAGATTATTTCTGCAATGAATAAGAAAATGCAGAAATCTAAGAGAACAAGTGTCAAACAGTTCCTGAAGGTCATCCAAGGTAATAAACACATTTCTTCATTCATGTATCCACTTCTTCAGAAAATTTTCATTACCAGAGGAATGGAAAACTGATACTTTAAAATGAGAGTATTCAACCAGGCACATGATTTCCCTCTAAATCTAATCTTTCTTAAAAATGAATGTAACAGTTAAGTAAAGGAAATGATTGGAGAAATGTCTCTTTGGCCACGATAATGGCAGAGAAAAGACTTTCATACAGACAGTTTTATACATGCAAGCTAATACATCCAATTGCATGATTGATATGTGACTGCCCTGTAATGGTTCTGCTGTTTTCAGAACAGCTCATCTTGTGAAAGATGACATGCAGCCTCGCTCATCAGGAGTCTGTAGAGCCAGTTTAATGAAAGTGAAAATATGTGTGTTGCAGTTGGGCAAGCATTTTAATGTTGCTGCCAAGAAGACAGAAAAATCTGAAAATTCTATGTCAGTCTTTCAAAACAATAGTCACAGTAACAAGAAAATCAACATCTGTGTGTTTTTCCTTTGTTTTTTCTAATCGATTCAGCAAACCTTTGCAATCATTTGCACAGTGTGCCATAGAAATGTTACTTGAGGGTGAAAAAGAGTGTCACTTTATAAGTAAATGTCTTTTTGCAAGTAAATACCATTGAGTAGGGGAAGAAAAATGACACTAAGAAAAGAAGCTCGATGGTTAAACAGCTGATGATACAAACAAGAAGCAGAGCATGTAATGAAGATTCCAGTTAATTTGTACCCCTTCTGTCTGATGTCTTGATAATAGTAGACAGTAAAGGAAGTGACAGCCATGGGTTTCCAAATAATGTCAACAGTGAAGCTCTACCATTCAACAAGCATCTGCAGCAAACAATAGTGTTTCCACCTTACCCAGTCATGGCAATTGACATGCTTCTCCTTTCCAATGCTTTCTTTTATTTTCATTGAAATGAAAATAAAAGTTTTGTAGAGTTCTCAACTAATATCTGTTTCTGTTGTCCTAGCCTTTCCTCACCTTTTGCTCCCTTTGCCTCTGGATGTTCTTTGCACTCACTTACCTAGCCTAAATACTGAGGTCCAGCTGATGCTTTATGCAGCTACATTACCGCTGAATATTTCGTCATCTCTACTGTGCCATCATCTCCACCTCAGAATCAGGATTACTTCTCCACCTGCCTTCTGTATGCACTCTCAAAGAGGTAAAGGTAGAAATCTATTTACCTTTACCAGCAAATTAATCACAGAGCTTGCCAAGGCTTGCCAAACAGAATTCATGTCTTATGCATTCAGTAGACACAGATGATCTTTGAGACTCTTACAAGGTCTAGGTCTCCCCTGCTATAACATCTCTGCAGAGCCTTCTCCTCTCCAGGCTAAACAGTCTCAACTCTCTCAGCCTGTCTCCACAGTAGACGTGCTCCAGCCCTCTGATCATCTTTATGGCCCTCCTCTGGACTCACTCCAACAGGTTTTTGTCCTTCTTATGTTGGGGAATCAAAAGCTGGATGTAGTACTCCAGGTGGGGTCTCACTAGAACAGAGTAGAGGGGGACAATCACCTCCCTCAAACTACTGGCCACGCTTCTTCTGATTCAGCCCTGTCATAGCTTAGCCTCAGTCAGGGCCAGACCACAGAGTCTCTCTCACTCCCCCCACCCTCCGAGAGATTAGGGAGAGATAATATAAGAAAAAAAAAGGCTCAAGGTTTGAGATAAGGACAGGGAGAAATCCTTAAAGTTACCGTTACGGGCAAAACAGACTCGACTTGGGGAAAAACTATTCAGTTGTTACTAAAAACAAAGCAGGATAATGAGACAGAGAGCAAAATAACGTCCCCCCACCCCTCCCTCTTCCCAGGCTTAATAGTATCTCTACCTGCTTCCACCCCACCCGGAGCAGCATGGGGATGGGAGAGGGAATGGGGGGTTACAGTCAGTTAGTCACACATTGTTTTACGCCTCTGCTTTGTCATCGGGGAAGAACTCCTCACGTTCCTCCCCTGCTCCTTTGTGGGGTTCCTCCCATGGGCCACAGTCCTTCATGAAACTGCTCCAGCGTGGGTAATTTCTTCCATGGGGTGCACTCCCTCCAGAACAGCTGTCCCAGCGGGCCCTCCATGGGCCACAGCCTCCTTCAGTCATCCACTTGCCGTGATGTGGGGTCCTCCACAGGCTGCAGGTGGATCTCTGCTCCTTCGTGGACCTCCATGGAGTGCAGAGGGACAACCTGCTCCACCATGGTCATCACCACAGGCTGCAGGGGCATCTTGGCTAGAAACAGCATTACTCCTCCCCCTCATTCTTCACTGACCATGGCATCTGCAGCTGTTCCTCTCACAATAAATTCTTCACAACAGGCAGGCAGACGCCTCTCAGGATCTCTTCACATCATTAATCTAATCTCCTCTCCACTTCTTGCAGCCAGACTGGGCCAAGTCGGGCTTAGTTGGCCACCCAGCGGGAGGCCAGAAGGTGAGGGCTGCAAGGCCCACAGGGCTCCCGCTTCCCCCTCTCTGTCCTCACTCAGTGTCTTCACATCTTGTCTTCTTTTTTTTTTCTCTTGTTTTCCCCTTCTTAAATATATTATCACAGAGGCGTTATCACGGAACATTCTGCTACCAATTGGCTCAGCCTTGGACAGCAGCGGGTCTGTCCAAGGCCCAGCCAAGTCCACAGAACAAAGGGGAGCGACTTCTAGCAGTTTCTTACAGAAGCTACCACCGTAGCACCCTCCTCACTAAATAAAACCAGAACAAGCCCAGTATGCGGTTGGTTTTCTGGGCTGCAAGCGCACATTGTCAGATCATGTTGAGCTTCTCATTAACTTGATGATCAAAAAACTCATATACGAAATTAACAGTTAAAATATAATTCTCCATAATGTCTATTTCTTTCTTTTATTTTTCTACTTTGTACTACCAGGATCTAAATAAATCTGTGTTCAAATAGGATGTGTTTTCTTTGTATATTCACCTGAATGAAGATCACTTATATGATCTTCTACTATCTTATCCCGGGAAATTATCTCCTTTCCTAAGTGATACCTATGTTACTGCAAACATTGCTAGTCTTCCTTGAACTTCTGTGAGACTACCGGTCATATCCTACTACTTTGTGTACTGTAATGCTTAATTTCTTTATCTAATTTGCATCAATTACTACAAAGCACATCTGTTTTCAGAGGACATTTGGAAATGCTTATTCACAACTATCAGTCTTCTCTTGAGAATTCACTTGTGATCAACTTGCAGCAGTAAGTTTATTCTCATAGTGATCTACTATTCGTTAAAGTACCCTCTGCAACTGGGAAGGTCTCCTCTGTGCTCCAGATACACCAGAAATCCCCATTTGCTTTGTGCCACCTAATCAAGTCAAAATGCTCAGTCAGCATGAAGGAACCTACATTTATCACAGGAAAATAAACTGCTTAAATGGTGACACCATCTCTTTTATTGCAAATAAATTCACATTCTAATTTTCCCACGTTACTTCATGAACATACAGTCATTTGAAAGATTCTTTTTAAGAGGTTTCACTCGTCTTTAGTTACAGTATCTAGTCCCTTTGTAAATTAAGACATTTATGCCTTTGCTACTTATTTCACTAATACCAGATAAAAGAGTTGCTGTTCATGTGTTTGTATAGAGCTTGTCATTTTACATTGTGACATAACATGACATATTGCCTCTGTGGTACATTTTGATAATGTCAAATAAAAGTACAGAAGACTAGAATTTTTAGTTAGACTTTTTATTTCTCTCTCAACCTAAAGGCATGGAACCATTCAAACATGCAAATTATTTGTGAGAAAAGATATTAAATAGCATTTAGCTGACATTTACAAACAATAAGATAAAACTACAAAAGATACATTTCTTCAATGTGCAGCACAGGGCTTACCTGTTGGTTACAGTGTTTGCGTGATGATTTTGTATTATCTTGTCATCTTGATCATCAAAAGCAAAGCTGTGAATATGAAAGAAACCAATAAGAAAAAAAAATAGTTTTCTCAAATTAATTATTTAAAAGCAGTATGCTCAACAGAATGTCTTTTAAATTAATACATTTGCAAAGAGAATACACTATCTTTGTACTAAACCGAAACATGCATAATAGCACAAAGAAGACTCTTTAACAAAACCTAATTGAGGATAAATCTGTCACATTAAAGCATATTCTTCACAAGTTTATGCACAAAACCTTTCTGTGATTAATCTAAAAGTTTAAGCTAAAGAAGTACTGAATAATTGCTTATTATCATGAGCTTCTTACAAAATCTTAAGGGAGAATATAATTTGCACAAACATATGCTCCTTCTTAGATTACTAAATATTTCTTAGGGGAAAGTGGTTAGAACATTAATGAATAATAACAACAAATAATTTCATTATATTTAACACAGACATAAGCATTTGTTTCTGTATCAGAAATGTTAATTACCACAAACTGTGAAAAACAGGGATTTAGAAATGTTTTAACACTTATTGAACCTGAAAAAAAAAAAAAAGTATGGTGAATCATCAGATTGATTTCTCCCAATATTTTTTTTTTTAAATTCATATGTATACTGGGAAAATAAACGTGTTTTATAAAGATGCAATCCTTGAATGCCACATAGTCTTCCTATTAAAATAAGTTAATAAAATGTATGACATGAAGTTTAAAATTTTGTGTAATTGAATAAAAAGTAAATAGAGGCATAAAGAGGTGGAAAGTAAAAATGCTTGCAGTTACACGAATAAGAAATATAGGTGTAATACTTGTGTTACTACAAAAAAAATGCCTTCTACTACCTGATTGTATTTCCTACTATTTTTTTTAATCACTTAGTAGGACTGAAAAAAAAAAAAAAGTATTTGAAAACAATATTTTGAAGCAAATCATGTCAGACTGCACCATCAACATTTGTTTATGTATTGTTTCACAGTAAAGGTAACCTTGTATATGCCATTTTATAACTGCTACATGGGGTCAGTTGTTCTTTTTGATGTGTCAGCACTTTTCTTGTTAAGCAAATGTCTACCTAGTAGGACAAGACACCAATACTGAAAAGATTTTCTATATCAATAGTCAATCCTTTTTTTTTTTTAATCTATAACTTAGCAATAGCAGGTCTTACATGCTATTTAAAAGATTAATTCCTTTTCCTGCTTTTAAAAAGCATTGTCAGCACAAGTACATTTCAAATCAGTTAGACAAACTAGGTTGACTCAGTCTAGTTTTGACATTGCTTTTAAGGCTGAAAAATTTGTATTCATTACAGTAAGAAGAGATCAGAGGTGCAAAGGTATTAGTAGGATTTACAGGAAAAGTAGGCTTTCACTTCTATTCAAGTCTAGATAATTTGGAAGGTTGCTTTGCACACTTTTGGTTGGAGTTCTCCCTTGGGATGTGAGACACATGGAAGATCTCTCTGTACCTAAATCTAGATGCTTTCCATTGGTCTGACTAGAACTGTCAACTGTTTTTGACAGTGAAAGTGTCTCAGGGTGGTGGTGGTGGTATTGTTGTTGTTATGGGAGGGGAATGTTTTTCTTGAATGAACTTGGTTCCTCTCCTCATCTCCAGTTTTGAGAAGATATTCTATCTTGCATGTATTACAATTCCCAGAAGATTTTTTATTGAAAAAATACATGAGGCTAAAAAAAATTAAAATGATAAATCAAGTTTTTTCTTATTGAAATGCACATTAAAATACTCCTGAAAATCTTCACCATTCAGGTGCTCTAGTATTAACACAGATACACCGGTGAGAGATAAAAAATAATTTAGTGTTATAAACTCTGTAAAGAGTCTACTGGAGTTCCAGGCAATAAATGACCCTGTATGAGCATGAGTGCCAAACTGATGAGCCTACCTTGTTTTAATCTATCTAGTTGCCAAATCCTGCTTCCCTATTCACCTAAACTGGTTTCTAAATCACAAAATTCAACACACTTTTCCATAGTGTAGCTTTAAGTTTCAGGAAACTTTTAACCTCAGATTTAGTGATAACTTTGATTACTTTGGGACTATGCCCTCATCAGTGAGGTCAGTACTTCTTCTTACACTGAGGTCACCCGCATCTCCTGGTTTGTCTTTGTAGAGCAGATGTTCTTATCTTGCTGCTGCTTGACAATAAATTCTAGCCTGTTATAATTACTATTTAAATGTATTACATTAAGTATTAATTATTTAGCTTATCAAAGTAAGTGTTTGGGATGATGTTCTAAACACTTGACTTTCTAAAATACATGTTTTGTATTATTTTTGTATAAAGTAACATTCAGAGATGCCTACCAAACTCAGTCTTTCACCATGTTACAAATATAGATATAGTTATAAGATGAGAAATATCTCAGCAGAAGAACTTAACTTTTACAAAGATTAAGTCAGTAAACTACACAGAAACAATATTATCTCATTTTGCAGTTAGAGAAATAAAGCATAGACTCAAAAAATTATTTATGCACTGTCTGCCATGAACTGAATCCAAGGATCGAAAAAGATCAGAGCACTTGGATTGTATGACCATCATTCTCTTGGAAATACATTTGTGCATACCAGAATTATAGATTCATTTCTTCAGGCCATTTGTAGCTGTGATGAAAATACATTCCCCCCCCCCCCCAGTCATCTCATATCTGCACAAAATGTATTGCTACTGTCCAATACCAATAGCAGGGTTCAGTTACTGTACTAAAATATCTTTGTAAATATTAGTCATTGTTCAAAGCTATCACTTTTTCTTTTCAATCTTACAAATATTTTAACTCAACTTTTAAAGACATACAGAATGAAATATCACCCAGGAAAAGGACTCTAGAGATCTCATGACTCTGAATGCTATACTACAAAGCAACAAATCTTCATGTATAAAATTATATCTCAAATAAGTCATTAATTTGGGCTTCAACAAGGAACTGTATCTCCTGAATAGCTAAACAGCTGTACAACTTGTAGCAAATATAAGTTAAAAAAAATAGTAGGCACTTCTTTCCTATGAGACAATTGCCTTTCTTTGTGTCAATGCTCATTAATTTGCAGACTTTTATTTTCTTCATTCAACATGACGCAGTAAAGGTTTTAAAGATTCTGTAGTCTTTTATTGTACTACTTTTCAGCAAGATTATAAAACAGTTCTAAAGCTTCAGAGTAAAAACTTTTTTTTTTTTTTACAATACTATGTGTCTGTTAATCCTACCAAATTACATGTATGAGTCTCTATTGCAAGAGATGGATTTGTATACCACTATAGTCCTGTGTAAGGAACACAACAGTTACAACCATGGGGTTTTTTTAGATAACAATGGTCCAGTCTCAAGTCCCTTCATATCCATTTATGCCTCCTTGTACTGTCGTGTGTGGTAGACTGAAAACAGTAACTAGGAATGACATTGTCTACATCATGTAAGACTTTATGTACATCAAATACATTTTAGAATTGTATATATGTCACAGCCCCTTTAAATCAATGGCTTCTAGCTAGATTAGACTGTCACGATAATATTTTATTTGTTTCAAAATATAAGCAAGTAACTCATATTATACTACGATTTACTGTGTCTTTGGTCATAGTACCTACTGCTCTTCACTTCAGTATTACACTGTTCTTTACCATTGTCTTCTCATTCTATTTTTACAATTTCTTTGTGTATCTGCTGTTTCTGTATACAATAACACTATTTTAAGACTGCAGCAAGATAAGTGTACTGTGAACTGTGGACATTTGACTGTATTGTCTTCTATTATTTCAATAATTTACCACTGTTGTCTTAGTCATTGGCTAAAATTCAATCTAGATTAGGCAAAAACTATTCTATGTTGGACTGTTAACACAGTGGTTTAGGAAAGCAATCATTTTACTAAATCCTAAATCTTTCCGTTTTGTCTCCATTCTACAGTATGCCTCAGAGATTTCCCAATTAATACCAGGGAGGTTGAAATAGGTTGAAATCAAATCATCCGTAAGTACAATCTTGTTAACCTAACTTACCCTCCTTATCTCTTCATACAGGTTTTCATTTCCGTTTCTTTTTCCTATCCTTGGAGGTTCGTCGTATTGTGTACCTATTTTATTATCACTTTGATACGCCTATGTAAAAACTAGCTTATTTCCTGAAGATGTCAATTCATTTTTTCATGTGCTTCAGCTTTCCTAACTTGTAAGAGTACAATAAAACCCAAACAAAAATAATCTTTCTCAGGACATTTTCTGCCATAAAAGAACACTCTAAAGAGTATTAGGTGATTATATGGCATATAGATGGTTTTCTCTAAACAATATAGCCTCTAGAATGGATCTAAGAAATAATGTTGTTCTAAATTTTCTGGGGAAACATTTGTTTTTTAGAGTAGATTCAAATACTTATTTTTATTTTTTCTAGGCACTGATATTTGGTTGCCATTGTGCTGAATCTTTGTGATGTCACTCACTGTTCAGAATGTATGTCTTACTGTTAATCATGGGGGTTTTTTAGGGAAGAGGAGACAACTTCTCATAAGAGTACTCTCCCTCTTGTGAACTGAGCAGAGGTCTAAACCCATAGAAGCTCACAAATGCAACTCCCTTGAACACTCAAAACCGAAAAGACTTTTCATATGTAATACTTTTATTTCACAGATGAGGTTCTGGGTTGTTTGGTTTTTTTGGTTTTTTTTTTTTTTTTGGGGGGGGGGTGGTTTGGTTTGGTTTGGTTTGGTTTGGTTTTTTTTCCTATATGGGTAACACTTGCAAACAGTAAAAAAAAAAAAAAAATTAGTTAAATAGTATTTTGATAAAAATTGGTAGACACTTTTGAACTCCACCATGCTACGATGCAAGACAGGCACAGAAAAAGCTTATTTAGTTCAAATGTTCTTTGGCACCATTCCATCAGAAAACTACAGCCATTTCTATACCTTTGATTAGTACCTAAGCATTCATTTCCCTTTCCTTTCCATCTATGAGAGCAGAGTTCAGTTTCCTATGAGAATGCCAGCTTGTAACCTTTCCAGATACTGCAAATGAAGCACAGCTTAAAATGGATTAAAGAAAGTAAGAACAGACTGTAGAGAAAAGAGACTATGCCTATAATCCTTCAGCTATCTTCTTTTATTCTGACCTCTTTATTTTCAAGCACCTTAAAATGGTAAAAAAAAAAGAAAAAGAAAAAGACCAAGCCTTACCTCTGTACTGTATACATTCCTCACTGTAGTTTGTTTGAAGGCAGAACTCAGGCCCGAATTTCTTGTAGTAGAATCTACTCACATTTAATATAGACCCTTTCTCCTTGGTCTTATATCTCAAATTTAACCAAAACTAGCTAAAACTAACTAATACCCTGACTCTGACACTTTGTCCCTATTTAACTCTGTTATTTTCATTATCCATTTCTAACTTCCATGCACATGGTTTCTTTTCATCTGTTCCTTCACTTTCTAGAGTGTTTTGCTTGCCTTTCTTGGTTTCTTTCCAGGTGTTCTAGAAGTCCCCAGTACAATTGTCAAAGCTCCTCTTTGTGGAATCCCAAGTGTCTGAATTTCCCTGCTAGTTACTTGTTACTTGAACTGAAAAAGTTACTAAGCAGTCATGCTTAGGTGCTAAAGCATTTGTGTTATGTTGCCTTTTGGTTAACTCTAATATACAATTAAAGTATTTTGTGTATTTAAAACAAACAAACAAAAAAGCACAAACAATTTTTAATAGTATATGTTTAAAAATGGCCTAAAGTGAAACTTACAAAAAAACCCATATATTCCTACTCCCAGTAAGTTCCTTTAATATAGTACCTTCTAAGCTCTTAGAGAATCACTAATTGATCTATGAAAATAGTAAGAAATAAGGCGATAGCTTGTGCATTCTACAAAAGTAATATTTATGTAATATTCCGTAACTACTTTATAGGCATTTTTTTTTTATATGTGTACAGATACCTATCATTTCCTACTGCAAATAAACTTTTCTTCCCAACTAGAGAAGGCAGGTAAGGAAGACTGAGAAGATTTCAGAGACTTCTGGTACAGTAATGTCAAAGATGCATTTATTCTGCCAGTAGATACCACCAATTGCTGTAACTGACGTTTCATCCATTACACTAACTCAATTTCTCTGATAACAGATAATTAGCTAGACTCTACTTCTGGATAATTATTTCTGTCTTCCAAGGGATCTCATGCTATAATGGACAAAATGTCATGAATAATGAGGAATCATATTGGTGAAAGCTACTGACTTCGAAGAAGGAAAAAGATTTTTATGTGTTAGTGGTCTCAGTTCTGTTTCATCTTTTCCTTGAGAGAGAATGTTAACACTATTTAGAAAATTAAAAACTGAATATAAGGCTAAATAAAATTCATCTTACATCTGAAGAAGAAACTGGAATAAAAGGAGTGATGCAATTTAAAAAATTCTCAGTATGGTCCGACAAAGTTTGTTATTCAATCACGCATGACGATTTTTTTGCCTCTGAAAAGGCATATTATAAAGTTATGATTGTATTAGGTGACTGACACTTATGCAATTACCTTAGGATATTGCATTATATTTCAGGATATATTTTTACTAAGTGCTACCTATTGAGTTTATTCACATTATCTCATAGATATAGATGAGGCTTTTTTTATTGTCTGATTCATGTGCAATGCTTAAAGTACAGAAATAGATTCTTTAATCCCATGCTGCATGGTGTCTACACTGGACAGCATTCCCTGAATCACTGCACGTTTTACCCATAAAACAGAAAAGGTTGAATACACTCTTTCATTTTCTTCTGAACTAGCAAACAACAGGAATACATTTGTGTTCAAAGAAGTTTCCACAGAGGTTGGTACCACTGAGCAAGCAGCAAAAGAACCCAAGCCAATGGCAAATATCAGGACTTCACTCTGTTGTGTTCTTGTCACCATGTGGCACAATGACTTTTACATGGAACTGCTTGCAAGCTTGAAGAGTCAGGGTGAAGCCAGCAAGAGAGAAAGGGGTAAGTTCTTAAATTAAATGAAATAGGAAAAAAAAAACTGTGAGTGAATCATTGCTGGATAGTATTCCAGAATAATCTATACATGAACCTCGGCAAATTCAAAGTGAGTATTGCCAGGATGCTGCAATGGCCAGCTGTTCCCTGCGGGCTGAGGTCACAGAAGCAGGACAGCCAGGAAGCACCAGGAGCAGCCCCAGCCCTCAGTATAGGGCATCTCCATGGGGCTGCAGACAGGCCAAGGCTGATCCAGGACACTGGCCCATGAGTGTGCCAGGCTCAGTGGGGCCCATGGCCAGGCAGAGCAGGGCTGGGGCTACGGGGAGCTGGATATTGGCCCTGCTGTGGCACGGCTGGGGCAGGGGCTGATGGCCCCAGGCATTGAAATGGGGTCCTGGGCCATGGGCAGGTTGGGGGAGCCCTGTGAAGTGGGCAGGGACAGTGAGGCCTGTAAGTGCCCTTAGGGCCCTGACACTTGTGGACCCAGGGCTATCTTACCAAAATTTGTAAGATATCAATGTTCAGGTAACATTAAGTAAATCAACACTAATGTATCGACAAAATTACCTAACTAAAAATGCAAACTATCAGAATAAGGGTAGTGTCAATGAAGAAGTAAGTCACTTGATGGTGGGCCAAGTAATGATGGAGAAAAAGTGACACTCTGCTGGCGCAGTACTTCTTTTACACCCCAAACAGAAGTGTTGCCATTGCTTATGAGTGCCAAACAGACAGGTGGCCAAAAAAGTTATTTACTACAACCCATGAGATGAATGTAAATCATGAGAAAAGCATGTATATGATAACGTCTCAAAGTAAATAAATTATATTTTCTAAGACTCGCTCCAATGTCTCACTCATGTTGTAAACGTGCAGGCTACTGCACATGCCTGCCTTCTCCCTTCTGTCTCTTCACACTTCTTCCTTACATATTCAACCCTCAGACACCTTTTACACACTATACCAAAATTAAGACCCTAAGCATCTGGTATACACAAGCTAGATCCCTGAAGTACTATCATACCCTAAAGATTACTCCAAAATAGCAAATAATTTGGTGAATATCTGAGATTTTATTTTCTCAAAACTTCCTGTATTCACAAATGTTTGCTTTTTTTTTTTTTTAATTATGACCCCATTTAACGATTAACAAACAAAATTTTTATTTCGGTGGAAAGGGGGATTAAGAAGAACTCAGATGTTACAGCTGAGATACTTAATAATGTATGGGTGTTTTGTAGTCTAATGCTTCTAACTTGACTCTTGTAATGGCTTCAGGCTTTGCATTCTTTTGTCTTCATGTCTTATGTTTATAAAATGGAAAGCATCATTTGTTGGGTACTTTCTTTGCCAAGCAATGCTTTTAGATGATACTTACTACAAGTATGCTGTCTCTTTTAGTGATTATATTATTCAAGAAAAAAAAAATTGTGTATTTGGGATTTTTAAAAAAAATTTCTCTTATTATTCTGTATTTCTGATACCTTGGATTCCAGAGAAGTAAACAAAAATACATTGTATGCACAAACTAGCTTCAGACTTGTTTCTGACTGGAGATTAAAAGCAATGTTCAGAACATGAATGGAGATTTTTTTTTTTTCCATTTTTTCAAGGTCTTTTCAATAATGTATTCTTCTCTTTCTTGGACTTTTCCTTCCCAATTTGAAAACTGTGCACATTGAGGCCCATCCCATATTATCGTAGGACAAGAAATGAATATGATAATAGATAATAAAGACATTTAGAAATGCATTTTCATTTGGTGAAAAATATTATTCCACTGACTTCAGTAGAGCTATGACAAATTATAGGATCTGACCTACAGATTTACGTGTCTGGAGACCTTTCTTATTCACTAAATTTATACCTTTGTAAATGCTTACTGGATTTATTCCACAGGTGTATTTCTTACTTGTTTAAGGTTAAGTTCATTAATATTATGAATAACAAGATACATGTGTATAACTGACTTTTGTATTAATGTCTGGTTCTTCATTTTTAATGAGCTCAGGATTATACTTAATCAAACATAACAAGCATAACAAGTAAATACCTGAATATCCAGTACCGTTGCCAGTATGTAAAATCTATTTATAACTTTCTAAATATATGTCTATAAAATATGTATCTACCTGAAGGATTTATATCAGTTCTTATTTTTTATGCTTCTTTTTTTTTTTGAGTTATTGTAGATTCTCTTGCTTTCACCTTTTTTTTTTCCCCTCCCTTTTCAGGTAATGAATTTATAGACATCAAATATTACAATTTATTCTTTTATGTTTTCCAGAGCATAAACATTTGTGGCATGTAATACTGTGTGGAAAGATGCCTGTTTAACAGCAAAAGTACAGTATAATCTCAACTATATCTTTTAAGACATATTAAATCTCTGTGCTCAGACAAGCGTTCGTATTCCTTCTGATTATACCCGAACTTACCTGAACTGGGAAATCCTAAGAACCTAAAACTCAAGAAAATTTGCCAGACCTGGCTTTACGTATAACTATATTGTCTTTTTAGGTAGATCAAGCTCAAACTAAGTTCATGCTACCTACAAATTATTTCTGATCCTTTATCAGGAACCATCAAGGCCTGCGTAGGAATGATTTTTTGCTCTGTCTCCCAACACCGGCTATGTTACCCTGCCACAAGGACAATTGGCACAGGCAGGCTGCCAAATCAGAAAGGGAGCAGTAGGACACATTTATAGTACGTGGGGGAAATCTGTAATAATATGATTAAAACAACCAAGAATCAGCTGGTAAAACGTGTCTACTTTAGGGTGAGATTAATTGCTCTCTGAAGTCCGCTGGCTGTACTGACGAGCTAAAACCAGCCAGGCCAGGGACAAGCTCAGACAAGTGCTGAGGCCCTGCAGAGCCAGGTCAGTGCAAAGTGTACAGCCTTCTACTGCTAATGGCAAAATCATATTTACTGGGAGGCAGAACTATTTATGTCTTCAACTAAAACAAGCATTAAATCTGTGATCTGAGCAGTGACCAAGTCAGCAGGGGCATTTGAATTATGCATTACTCTTTAAACTACATACTGTTAATCCAAGTTACTTTGAAAAACGTGATGAATGCTGAAAACTTTGTATGTTGGGTGGCAATTTAAAATCTAGTCACATTAATGACCTGATAGTGGGCACACAATTTGATGTGTACACCATCTGAATTCAATACTGACAGCATTTACTGTAATTTTTTTTTTTAATATTTTCTCTTCTATGGAAATGTTTCCATAACTCAGTCATTTTCCTTTTTAATTTCTTTTTTCATACGTGACATACTGAAGATGGCATCTTTGCAGGATAATTCATAATAGCAGTATTATTTTAAACTAATTTTTCTTTGGCCCCTCTCTACTCCGAGGGTTTATACACACTTCCTAATGATGCCTAATATAGCTGTTATTAGTATGGTAGAGATTGATACACATCAGTAGCTACCATTAATAAAAATATTGATTATTTGTATGTATACACTTTAGCTTTGTTTTCACAGTATTACCCAGTAAAATACATTACCAGATCCTTTTGAAGATTATTATTGACTGATTTTGTTACAATATCAATACTTATCCTTCCAGATCAAAAGACGTATTAAATATATAAAGACATTCAACATACCACTTAATGCAATCCAAGAATGAATCCTATAAAAAGCAACGTTAAGCTTTTCCACCATAACAATTTGAGGCTTTAAATAGACCAGATGCTAATCATATTCTAGTCCATTTCTTAAACTCTCATTGTGTGATCATTGAGAGAAAGAATTAGAAACACTTTAGACATAAGGGTGGAAAGTAAATACTATTAATATATTTGGGAAGAAAAGTAGTTGTTCTTAAAGCTTGTATTCATTGTTCTATTGAGAGGAAATGAATTAGCTGAAGAGGACTTTGTTTAGCAAAAAAAAAAAAAGGCATAACATAGCTGTTATACTGTCATCTTGGAGTTCTGCAGTTCTTTGTGCTGTCCTCTTTTTTTTTTTTTTTTCTTTCAGTGTCCTCTTTTCTTTGTTTTTCATTGTCCTTTCTTAACTGGCAGGTAATGTAAATATTTTGGTGTGCACTTTTTTTTTTTGAGAACTATTTGGTTATTGGAGAGAGGTACTCATCATTTGTAACTTCAGTGAGGGTTATCCACAGGTTTACAAATTATAGGTTTGGGGGTTTTTTGTGTGTGTGTATTTTTTTTTTTTAAGTACAACATCTAGAATTAATTTTCTGGAGTTCTATTCTATGTGCTTATGATTACTAAATATTCCTGTTACAAGTTTCCCCTTAGTTATATCCTATATTTTTAATTTTATTTCACATGTAATGTAGTTTTCAGTTAAGTACTCAACTTTTTTTTGGTAGAATACTGGTAGGGAACATTTTCATCCTAAGAAAATAGTTAAATACAGTATATATTTTCATGCTGTAGAGCCTATATTGCTATACAATATGCATAGAGAGAGAGGGGAGAAGAAGGAGAGAAATGGGGAGAGAGAGACAGCTGCAGACTCTATATGAAGTAGGTTGTGCAGGCTTTCTTCAGCAGAATGCACTAATTTCAAACCAGACCTGTATAGCAGCTGCCTTTTTCCCACTATTTTTTTCCAGTAAGTTGCTGTAATTACATATTTCTTTTCTAATAAGAGGTATTTTTTCGTAATCTTGAAGAATATTTAGATCATCATAAAGCCATATGTTCAAGGTAACACCCCTTAATTTATTAAGGAATAAGACAGCAACTGGCTTGTGTGAATGATATTTTCTTTTATGCACTAGATTTGCAAGCCCTCAAGTATTTATTCCAAGGTTGTATTTAGATATGTCATTGTTATTGTTACAGATCAAAGAACTTCACTAGGGGTAGAAAATATTTCAGATTCCTGCAAATTGCTCTAAAAACTTCACTAATGATACATCTTCTCCTTTGACTTTCTGTTCACAGAAAGACTGCCATCCTGATAATGAGCATAGATTAATTACAATAGTAGACTAAAACTGACTTTTGGTAACAGCTGTGAGAATCTAAATTGTTCTGTGCATAGTGCATTGCACATAAACAGGAGACTCAAGGTGTCACTGGTCTTAATTAGTACATACAAAAACTACGCTTTTGTGGTAGCTGAGCAGCCTATTTGTTTTAGTATCCTTAATCTAACCTGAAAGCTTTTTTTTTGTTTGTATCTTAGAATCATAGAATCATAGAATGGCTAGGGTTGAAAGGGACCTTCAAAGGTCATCTAGTCCAACCCCCCTGCAAGGAGCAGGGACCTCTCCAACTAGATCAGGTTGCTCAGACCCTCATCCAGCCTGGCCTTGAACGTTTCCAGGGATGGGGCATCCACCACCTTTCTCGGCAACCTGTTCCAGTGTTCTATAACTCGCATTGTAAAAATTTTTTTCCTAATTTCCAATCTAAATCTACCCCCCTCTATTTTAAAACCATTACCCCTCATCCTATTGCAACAGGCCCTACTCAACAGTCTTTCCCCATCTTTCTTGTAGGCCCCCTTGAGGTACTGGAAGACCGCTATCAGGTCTCCCTGGAGCCTCCTCTTCTCCAGGCTGAACAGCCCCAACTCTCTCAGCCTGCCCTCATAAGAGAAGTGCTCCAGCCCTTTTATCATATTCGTGACCCTCCTCTGGACCTTCTCCAACTGGTCCATGTCCTTCTTGTGTTGGGGGCTCCAGAACTGGACACAGTACTCCACGTGGGGTCTCACCAGAGCAGAGTGGAGGGGGAGAATCACCTCCCTCGACCTGCTGGCCACGCTTCTCTTGATGCAGACCAGGATGCGGTTGGCCTTCTGGGCCACAAAAACACATTGCCGGCTCATGTTCAGCTTCTCATCCACCAGCACTCCCAAGTCCTTCTCCTCAGGGCTGCTCTCAATCCATTCTCTGCCCAGCCTGTATTTGTGCCTGGGATTGCCATGACCCAGGTGCAGGACCTTGCACTTGGCCTGGCTGAACTTCATGAGGTTGGCACGGGCCCACCTCTCCATCCTGTCCAGGTCCCTCTGGATGGCATCCCTCCCTTCCAGCGTGTCAACGGCACCACACAACTTGGTGTCATCGTCGAACTTGCTGAGGATGCACTCTATTTTTTTGATTTTGCTGCAGAGACAAGCTTCAGAACAGGCAAAACTGCACCGGGCAGGAGATCTGAAGTGAAATAGGCAACCACAAAACCTCTTTTAGACTTTTTTGGAGCCACCAACAGCCAGCTACAGTGCCTGTGCCTGGGCTGGCTGCTTGCAGCTTGTGGGCGGGCTCGTGACTCACCAGGGGCGGAGCTGACAACTCACAGCTGCATTCAAACTGCTTACCACGAGGCATCAGCCATTTTGCTGCGGAGACAAGCTTCAGAGCAGGCAAAACTGCACTGGGCAGGGGATCTGAAGTGAAATAGGCAACCAAAAAAGCTCTTTTAGACTTTTTTGGAGCCACCAACAGCCAGCTACAGTGCCTGTGCCTGGGCTGGCTGCTGGCAGCTTGTGGGCTGGCTCCTGACTCACCAGGGGTGGAGCTGACAATTCACAGCTGACCACTCTTAATCTCTGAGTGTGACCTTGACCCATTGTCTGTGTGGTTAAAAGCAATTTGGGGCATTCTCACCCACATGTCACAGTAAGTGAGTAAAGGTGTTACTGACCACCTACGGAGGAGGTGATCAGTGTGAGCAGCCCGCACTCCCCATTCAATACAGTAGCAGCGGGAGTGGGAGTTGGGTCTAGTCTTTTCTCGGGCGACCTGCTCTCCTATTGACAGGCCCTGACGTCACAGCTTTAAATATGGTCCTCACCAGGAAGCAGGCTTCCCCCAAGAAGACTGTGGCAACCCAGACAGAAGGTCTGCCCAAAAATGCAGCAGTTCAGGTCTCTGGCTGCAGGGAGTGCCTGAGCCTGCTGCTGCCAGGAGAGGACGGAAAGGACGCTGCCTGTGTGAGGTGTGAGCAGCTGGACGAGCTGCTCAGTCTGGTGGTGGAGCTTAGGGAGGACGTAGAGAGGTTACGGAGTATCAGAGAGTGCGAGCGGGAGATTGACTGGTGGAGTGACTCTGCGAGAAAGACGCAGAGATTGCACCCCCCGGACTGAGGGAGTAGTGGACCCTCTCCCTTGCCATAGTCAAGTGAAGAGGGACTGCTTGAGAGGAGAGGAGGGATGGCAGTAGGTCCCAGGTTGGCGTCGCAGGCAACCCCCATCCCGACCTACCTCGGTTTCCCAGGTCCCTCTGTGTAACAGGTTTGAGGCCCTGAAACCAGAGGGAGAGGTGAGTGATGATGACGTGGGAACGCCGCCTCCTAGCTTGCGTAAGGTGAGGCAGTCGGATCCATGCTTGAAGACTGCCTCCTCCAAAAGAGAAAGAAGGGTGATAGTCGTAGGTGACTCCCTTCTGAGTCGCACAGAGGGCCCAATATGCCGGCCTGACCCTACCCGTAGGGAGGTGTGCTGCCTTCCTGGGGCCCGGGTCAGAGACATAACCCGGAAACTCCCACAGCTCGTTAGGCCCACTGATTATTTTCCACTCCTCATAGTTCAAGTGGGCAGTGATGAAATTGCACAGAGAAGCCTACGAACTATGAAAAGAGATTTCAGGGGTTTAGGGCGTTTGGTTCAAGGAGCAGGAGCTCAAGTCATCTTCTGTTCTATACCTTCAGGGTCAGCGAGCGGCACGGAGTGGGCTTGGAAAGTTCCATTAATGAATAATTGGCTTAGAGGCTGGTGTCGAGAGAGAAACTTTGGGTTCTCTGATCATGAGGCAGTTTACTTGACCCCTGGCCTGTCTTCTGTTTGTGGAACCCACCTTTCTTACAGGGGACAACGAATCCTAGCACAGGAGCTGGCGGGGCTTATCGACAGATCTTTAAACTAGCTACGAAGGGGGAAGGGGACAAAACAAGGCCCTCAAGGGAAGAGCCCAGGGGAATAGTGCTCGATCTGGGGCTGAGGCAGCTGTCTCGGCTGAAGTGCATCTACACCAATGCACGCAGCATAAGCAACAAGCAGGAGGAGCTGGAAGCGATTGTGCGGCAGGATAACTATGACCTGGTTGCTATTACTGAAACGTGGTGGGACCACTCCCACGACTGGAGTGCTGTGATGGAAGGCTACAAGCTCTTCAGAAGGGATAGACGAGGAAGGAAGGGTGGTGGTGTGGCCCTTTATATTAAAGACTATTTTGACGTTGAAGAGCTTGGGGTTGGGAATTGTACAGTTGAATATCTATGGATAAGGATCAGAGGAAAGGCCTGTAGGGGTGACATCGTGGTGGGGGTCTGTTATAGACCGCCTAATCAGGATGAAGAGAAGGACGAGGCGTTCTATGAGCAGCTTGAGCGAGTCGCGCAATCGCCAGCACTCGTTCTCGTGGGAGACTTCAACTTCCCTGATATATGCTGGGAATATCATACAGCGCAGAGGAAACAGTCCAAAAGGTTCCTAGAGGGTGTGGAAGATAGTTTCCTTATGCAGCTGGTACGAGAGCCTACCAGGGGTGGTGCCCTGATTGACTTACTCTTTACTAACAGAGAAGGACTGGTGGGAGACATGAAGGTTGGGCACTGTCTTGGGCAGAGCGACCATGAAATTGTAGAATTCTCTATTCTTGGAGATGTCAGAAGGATCACTAGCAGAACGGCTATCCTGAACTTCAAGAGGGCAGACTTTGACTTGTTCAGGATGCTTGTTGCGAGTGTCCCTTGGGAGTCGCTCCTTAAGGGTAAAGGGGTCCAGGAAGCCTGGACACTCCTCAAGATGGAGATCTTAAAGGCACAAGAACAGGCTGTTCCTGAATGCCGTAAGGCAAGCCGTAGGGGAAGAAGACCGGTATGGATGAACCGGGAACTATTGTTGAGGCTCCGGAAGAAAAAGAGAGTCTATGTCCTCTGGAAGAAGGGACAGGCTACTTGGGGAGAATACAAAGAAGTTTCTAAGGTATGCAGGGAGGAAGTTAGGAAGGCAAAAGCTCAGCATGAACTCAGATTGGCCACTGCAGTAAAAGAGAACAAGAAATCCTTTTACAAATATATCAGTGGTAAGAGAAGAAATAAGGAGAATTTACACCCTTTACTTGATGCAGTGGGGAATGTGACCACTGAGAATAAGGAGAAGGCTGAGGTCCTCAACGCCTTCTTCTGCCTTTAATAGGCAGATCAGTTGTCCTCAGGGCACTTTATGCCCTAATCTGGAAGTCTGGGATGCCAGGCCGAATACACCCCCTGTGGTACAGGTGGAGACAGTTAGAGAGCTCCTTCTCCATCTGGACTGCCACAAGTCCATGGGACCGGATGGGCTCCATCCCAGGGTGCTAAGGGAGTTGGTGGGGCTTATTGCCGAGCCGCTCTCAGCCACCTACCAGCGCTCCTGGTTATCTGGGGAGGTCCCGGAGGATTGGAGGGTTCCCGATGTGACTCCCATCTACAAGAAGGGCCGTAAGGAGGATCTGGGGAACTACAGGCCTATCAGCCTGACCTCAGTACCCGGGAAAGTTATGGAGTAAATCATCTTGGGTGAGATCACTCGGCATATGCGTGGCATCCAGGGGATCAGGCCCAGCCAGCACGGGTTCACGAAAGGCAGGTCGTGCTTGACCAACCTCATTTCCTTTTACGACTGGGTGACCAGACTGGTGGATGAGGGAAAGGCTGTTGATGTTGTCTACCTGGACTTCAGCAAAGCCTTTGACACAGTGTCTCACAGTATTCTCCTAGGGAAACTGGCTGCCCGTGGACTGGGTAGGTATACCCTTCTTTGGATAAAGAACTGGCTAGGGAGCCGTGCCTAGTGGGTAGTAGTTAATGGAGTCAAGTCCAGCTGGCAGCCTGTTACAAGTGGTGTCCCCCAGGGGTCGGTACTTGGGCCCATCTTGTTCAATATCTTTATTGATGACCTAGACGAGGGGATTGAGTGTACCCTCAGTAAGTTTGCAGATGACACCAAGTTGGGTGGCGGTGTTGATCTGCCTGAGGGTAGGGAGGCCCTTCAGAGGGATCTGGATAGGCTGGATTGCTGGGCTGAACTGAATGGGATGAGGTTCAACAAGGCCAAGTGTCTGGTCCTGCACTTTGGCCACAATAACCCCATGCAGCGCTATAGGCTCAGAGCTGAGTGGCTGGAGGACTGTGAAGAGGAAAGGGACCTGGGGGTGTTGGTTGATGCTCAGCTGAACATGAGCCGACAGTGTGCCCAGGTGGCCAAGAGGGCCAACGGCATCCTGGCCTGCATTAGAAATAGTGTGGCCAGCAGGAGCAGGGAGGTAATCATCCCCCTGTATTCGGCACTGGTGAGGCCACGCCTCGAGTATTGTGTTCAGTTTTGGGCCCCTCACTAGAAGAAAGACATTGAAGCCCTGGAACGTGACCAGAGAAGGGCAACAAAGCTGGTGAGGGGTCTGGAGCACAAGTCTTATGAGGAGCGGCTGAGAGAGTTGGGATTGTTTAGTCTGGAGAAGAGGAGGCTCAGGGGAGATCTCATTGCACTCTATAGCTTCCTGAAGGCAGGTTGTGATGAGCAGGGGTTTGGCCTCTTCTCCCAGGCAACAAGCAGGACCCGAGGAAATGGCCACAAGTTGTACCAGAGGAGGTTTAGATTGGACGTGAAGAAAAACTTTTTCTCCCAAAGAGTGGTCAGGTACTGGAATGGCCTGCCCAGGAAGGTGGTGGAGTCGCCGTCCCTGGCAGTGTTCAAGAGGCGGCTTGATGAGAAGCTACAATATATGGTTTAGTAGCTGTAGCAGCAATGGTAGTGGGAAGACAGTTGGACTAGATGATCTTATAGGTCCCATTCAACCATGTGATTCTATGATTCTATCCCACTGTCCATGTCGCCGACAAAGATGTTGATCTTTCTTTCACCTGTTGCAGCTTCTTTGGTATATGTTTCTGGTGTTATCTTCTACCGGTTACATTCTATTTAATTTGTTAATAAAATGTCTTAAAGTTGTGGATTTCAAGTGACCTACCTTTTTTTTTTTCCACTTTCTTTCAGACAACACTGCCAGATGAGTCTTTACTGAGAATTAATAATTCTTTTCAGTAGTGGCTAATAAAAGATACTCTTCCATCCCATTGTTGTAGTGATAGATCATCACATTTTGTCATTCTCTTGGAATCTTGTTAATATTTGGCTTTGTGATATCAGCACCATAACAATAAAAAAAAAAAGAAATTCAGAATGTGAGCATCTCTTTATTTATTAAAAAAAAAAAAAAAATCACCACCCTTCCTCCCAGAATGCTGCTTAACGTGATGGCTCCTGAAACAGTCATCCCATATCAGCCACCTTGAAAATTAATCCCTGTTGATCTCTTATGCCTGAGATATCTCATAGAGTATGTCCATTCTCATAACAATGACTTGCTGTCGTAGTTCAGCCCCGATCGTGACCAGACTACACAGTCTTTCTCTCGCTCCCCCCACCCTCCAAGAGAACAGGGGGAGATGATATAAGGAGAAACAGCTTGAGGTTTGAGATAAGGACGGGGAGAAATCCTTAAAGTTACAGTCATGGGCAAAACAGACTCGACTAGGGGAGAACTATTCATTTATTTCTAAAACTAGCAGGAGAATGAGACAGGGAACAAGATAACCTTCCCCCCACCCCTCCCTCTTTCTCGCTTGACATTTTCTCTACTACCTCCCCCCCTGGGCGGCACAGGGGGGAAGAAGGAATGGAGGTCACGGTCAGTTCATCAAGCATTATTTTACACCGCTGCATCATCATCGGGGGAAGAACTCCTTACATTCCTCCTCTGCTCCTTCGTGGGGTCCCTCCCACAGGCCACAGTCCTTCGGGAAACTGCTCCGGCGTGGGTCATCTCTTCCACAGGGAGCAGTCCCTCTAGAACAGCTGTCCCAGCGGGCCCTCCATGGGCCACAGCCTCCTTCAGGCCTCCACCTGCTCCAGCAAGGGGTCCTCCACGGGCTGCAGGTGGATCTCTGCCCCTCCGTGGACCTCCATGGGCTGCAGGGGGACAACCTACTCCACCATGGTCATCACCACAGGCTGCAGGGGAATCTTGGCCAGGAGCCGCATTACTCCTCCCCCTCCTTCTTCACTGACCTTGGTGTCTGCAGCTGTTCCTCTCACAACAGGCTGGCAGACGTCTCTCAGGATCCTTTTTACATCTTATTCACTTCTCATCTCCTCTCCACTTCTTGCAGCCAGGCCAGGCTGAGTTGGGCCCAGTCAGCCATCCGGTGGGAGGCCAGAGGGTGAGGCCTGCAAGGTCCACAAGGCTCGCACCTCCCCCTCTCTGCCCCTGCTCAGCTGCTTCACATCTTCTCCTTCTTTCTTTTTTTCTGTTTTCCCCTTCTTAAATACGTTATCGCAGAGGCGTTATCACGGGACATTCTGCTACCAATTGGCTCAGCCTTGGCCAGCAGCGGGTCCCCCCCTAGGCCCAGCCGAGTCCACTGAACAAAGGGGAGCAACTTCTAGCAGTTTCCTACAGAAGCTACCACCTTAGGCCCCCCCTTACTAAACAAAACCAGAACACTTGCATACAACTGTTTTCTGATCAAGCTGTCAGTCTGACAGCAGCAAGGAAGTTAAAAAAAATTGTAGTACTTTCTCAACAACAGCACCAAAGCTTTATCTGACCAGACTAAAATAAGACTGAATTTAACACCCTTTAAATTAAGATATAAACTTATCCAAATATCACTGAAGATGTCATTGAGGAATAGAAGAGGAGTTAAAACAGAAGAGAAGGAAAAGAAAGAGATAAGATGTGGCTTAAAACACAACAAATAAAATATATTCCTAGCTCTAACTGCCTTAAGAGGAGAGAGAAAAAAAAAATGGATTACTGGCCAGTTGTTAGAGTAACTACTATTTCCTCAGTGATATATGCTATCGTAAGAACTAGAAATAGCAAGCTAGCTAGAAGAAACTAAAATAATATATGACCCCACTTCAATAGCAGCAGGATTAGATCTTGAGTCAGTAGGTATGTGATTAGAATTTTTTTAAGAGTTCCCTGTTTGAAATTTATATTTTAATTTATGTTCATTGCTTTTTTGTACCATTTTTTTTAATTTAAAGATGATTGTGAATAAAGCTGGCACATTTAAATTCAGTATTTAGGGTCAGTTCATGGTCATTTTGAAGAAAGCAAGTGAGATCACTTTTAGATTTTGATTCCGAAGATAAGGTAGCATCAGAGTCGAGATATTGAGGGTGAAATCTAGGGCACCCAATTTTGCAGTGAGGCAATCCAGACCTCCCGAAGTTTCTAAGTTTTCAATAAAGCTAATCTAGATATATATGTATTTTGTAAACCTATGAAGTGAAATCCAGGGCTGTCACGTTCCGATTTCAGATGAGAGGAAGGCCCCCTTGCGTTCTAGCCAACCTCAGATAAGTCTGGGAGGCTAGGGGCGGCTAGACCAACCTCTCACACACCGGAGCGTGGTTTTGCTCATATTCTCAGGAACAGAATTAAGACTCAAAACAGAGTCAAGTGCCAGGTAACTTTATTAACCCAACAAGAAGTTTTTAAATGCAAGAGAAAGGAGAGAAAGAAAGGAAAGAGGGAAAAGAGTTGCAATAGCTACCACCACAGAGCTGCGGCGTCCCGATAGTCCAGTTCACTCGGTGGGGGAACGATCCGTCCAATGTTGGGCGTTTCAATGTTGGTTCCATGGACGTTGATTCTGTGGATGTGTATTCTGTCGATGTTGATTTCTGTTGATGTGTATTCCCCTTTTATGTTGGTTGTTTTCATTGTATTCCAAGAGCTGGTTTGCCTAGCCGCACCCCTCACCTGGCAGTGATATGCAAGTCCATTATTGGGTGATATGCATGCCCCTTATCGTCTCTAGGTGCATGGCAGGGTGGGGTGGTGGGAGGTAGGGCTAAATTTCTCAGAATCAGCTCTGCATTCAGGTTCACAAGACATCAGGAGTTGGCTTGCAAGATAACGGGAAGCCATTGTTCAGGTGATGGTTTGATGTTTCAACAATGTTGAGACAAATGTTCGACACAGTCTTTTACAAGGGCATCTTAGTCAGCTGCATATCTCATTCATCATATACGTGTTAAGACTCGTCTACCAGAGGATGATTTAGTCTAATTTTTCCTAATGTAGGTTAGATGTCCTTTAGATGGCTACAAGGCTAGGCAGATCTGGGTACATATGTCCCAATGCAGGTGGGATTAGATGGATCGATTCCCACTTCTGTTTACAGTTCGGTGGCTATGACGCTAGCCTAAAATGGGGAAAAATACAACTCTGAAACACAAACAACCTATTCAGTAGATATTTAATTATGTTTTTACATGCCATACTTCAAATAGAAGCCAATGAGAGACATTTGCTACAGACCACTCAGTGGAGTGCTTAATGGCTAACATACTCACGACTTTTCCCAGTAAATCACGCCGGAGAATGAAATGTTTGAACAATCAAATATTCCTAAAGATAGTCAATACTGGAAAAGAACATGTCTAGCTGTATTGCATTGCATGGAAATTATGTCTGACACAAATTTGTTCTGAAGATTTTATTATCTAAGGAATAATTGTTCACCTGCTAAGATAGGTGGGGCATCACTATTTAAAAATCATCACTATTTGATATCCCTCAAAGCTTGATCTCTCCAAACTCATTATAAAACAAAAGTTATCCACTGTTATTGGCTACATCTATACTTTTGAGAAAGCCATGATGGTAGTTCAAGCACTAATAATCCACGCTACTTAGACTTAATTGCTGTGCACAACTTTGCTCCTATCAACAAGAACTCCCAACAGCATAGCCAAAGCTCTGATCAGAGGACATCAATTGCAAGTGATCATTTTCAAGAGGAGGTATGATTTGAATAGGGTTTGGCTCCCTTAGTGCAACAGTCTTCTGAAACTCTCTCAGTAGACTTTGCATGCAGCATATAACTTCAGTTTCATACCATAAAAATACCACGTTGTTGAATTGCAACAGTATCCTCACATTATTATAAACATTTTAGATGAAAATAAACACATGCAAAATAGCGTTTTATGGATGTGTGGTCTTCATCTGGGATCCAAAGGAGAACTAAATGGAGTTGAATAAGTGTTAATGCATCTTATTTATATTAACTCTGTGCCAATATGCTCTAAGCATTGTTGACGAAAGTCAGTCATTTCCACATGAGCTCTGAGGCAGGGATTGGTCCCTGATCCTCGTTTATTTTGAGGTGTAGACATGGCCTTTTTTCTCTGGACTCAGTCAGGAGTTAGTATCAGTAACATGCATTAACTTTATTTCCATATTTAATTCAGGTATGCTTGTCAACTCACAAGGTCCTGCAGAATTCTGTATACAGAGAGGCTTTATAAATGAGAGTAGCTCATTGCTTCCCCAGAAAGGAAAGTGCTTATCTTTCAATAGATAATGATTTCCTAATAGTTCAGTCAAGTTTAAGATATAGCAGTTAGACTACCAAAGAGCTCTTAGAATTTCTAAAGTGGTTAGTTCAGTACTCAACCTGAGGTGATATTGAAGGTACTAAATAAGTAAAAAACAATTTTTTTAAATTTTTTTTTTTTGTTTAAAGAGAAAGATATCGATGGAACTTCAAGGAAAGGATGCAGTATGGAAGCCTTATTTACCAAAACTCTGTAATTGTAATCCAGGGGAAACCATCAAATGTATACAGAAAAATGAAGAGAAAGCTTTTGAACTGGAATTTTACTTTATAAAAACTATGCATATTTCTAAATTTCTATCATCTCCTACACTTGGCTGTGCATCTTATGTTTTGGATTTTATAATAAATATTTTTACTGGTTGTCATAGTTTAGCCCTGCTCAGGACCAAGCTACGCAGTCTCTCGCTCACTCCCCCCACCCTGCAGTGGGACAAAGAGGAGAATTGGTAAACAAAAGGTAGCAAAACTCATGAGTTGAGCTGAAAAAAAAAATAACTTAAGAGAAATAACAGAAGAAAACTAAACAGAGATGGAAAACAAATATAATACAATAGCTCACAACAAATCCCAACACCACTTTCCTCCCAAGTAGCAGGAGGCTTCCCTCATCACCCTCCTCACTTATATACTAAGTATGATGTCACATGGGATGGAATAGCCCTTTGGCTAATTTGGCTAAAATTACCCCAGCTGTTCACTAATTAGTAAACTATCCCAGCTGGGTGCCTATCCCGTAGGAGCCACCAGCTCCAGTTCCCCTCCCAGCTCAGGTGAAAGTTAACTCTATCCTAGACAGAACCAGGACACTGGTTTTAACATGTCTTGAGATAAGGATGACTTTCATCTTAAAACGGAGTAATGCTCCAGCATTCTAAAGTTTGGGGCGTGGCAACTTATAATTGCAATCAGTCTAATCACCTAGAATTTCAATACTTTTTTTCAAGAGAGTGTCTAAATAGTAGGAAAATGTTTCTCAATTTAAGGTATATGGATTGGGAGCTAATGCAATTCAAATAATTAATTACTCCAGTGTCGTGTCAAGGATTCTATTAAAATGAAGGAGGATGCCTGACATCTAATAGTCATAAATATGGGTATGGTAGATAGCAACTTGGGTAATGAAGAGTTTTATATATTGACCAGTCCATACAGGAGCTCAGTGGTGGCATTAAGGATGTCAGTATCAACCAAAGAGTGAACACAGACATCTAAAAAACTTTATGGCTTAACCTTAGAATGTGTTGCATAGTTTGATGGAAATGAGTGCAGATTAATTTTAATGTTAATAAAATAGCTGCTGTTACTTTACATAACTTTTTCATAATTAATTGTATTATGCATGTACTATTCTGGCAATGCAGCATTGATTTCAGTAGGTTCCATGCACAAAACACATTATTCTTAATCCACATTGACGTTTTACAAAAAAAAAAAAAAATACTCCGAAGAAACTGTTAATATGGATGATGTCAGTGTCTATTACATTTAATTAATCAAAATCATCCAAATCTGCAGTATTAATCTTAAAATGCATTCATATATTATGTTAGGGTGGGTTGACCCTGGCTGAATGCCAGCTGCCCACCAAAGCCACTCTATCACTTTGTCTTGTCAACTGGACAGGGGAGAGAAAATATCACAAAAGGCTCGAAGGTCAAGATTAGGACAGGGAGAGATCACTCAAAGATTACCATCACGGGCAAAATCAGACTTGGCTTGGGGAAATTAGTTTAATTTATTACCAATCAAATCAGAGTAGGATAATGAGAAAGTAAAAAAATAAACCCAAATCTTAAAATACTTTCACCTCTCCTTTCTTCCTAAGCTTAACTTTACTCCTGAATTCTTTATCTCCTCCCCGACAGGGACACAGGGTGTTGGGGAATAAGAACTGAAATCGGTTCACCACATTGTCTCTGCCACTCCTTCCTCCCCAGGGGAAGTACTTGTCATGCTCTTCCCCTACTCTAGCATGGAGTGGCAGCGTCTCTCCCATGAGAGACAGTCCTCCATGAACTTCTCCAGTGTGAGTCTTTCCCATGGGCTCCACTGTGGGTCCTTTCCATGAGATACAGTCCTTCAGGAACAGATTGCTCCAGCATGGGTCCCACATGAGGTCACAATCCTGCCAACAAACCTACTTCAGCATGGGCTCCTGTCCATGGGGTCACAGCCTCCTTCACATGTATCTACCTGCTCCTGCATGGGGTCCTCAACAGGCTGCAGGTAGATCTCTGCTCCACTGTTAAGGTCCACGTGCTCTTGGGGCATAGCCTGCCTCACAATAGTCTTCACCACAGGTTACAGGGGAATCTCTACTCAGGTGCCTGGAACATCTCCTCCCTCTCCTTCTTCACTGACCTTGGTGCCTCCATAGTTATTTCTCTCATATATTCTCATTATTCTCTAGAGCTGCAATTGCTGTTGCACAGCAGTTTTTTTTCCCTTCTTAATTACATTATTGCAGAGGGGCTACCACCATTGGCTGATTGGCTCAGCCTTGGCCAGTGGTGGGCCTGTCTTGAAGCCAGCTGGCATTGGCTCTGTTGAACATAGGCGAAGCTTCTAGCAGCTTCTCACAGAAGTCACCTGTGCAGCCCCCGGCGACCAAGATCTTGCCACACAAACCAAATACATATCATTGGGGATATTTACTTCGATGGCACAGAAGACTAAGGTGGATACTAGGTGTATGTACAGGATGGTACTGGAAATATGCCATAAATTGCCAAGACTGAGTTTCAATTGTAAGAATACAGTTGAAGTGCAAAATAGCAAGAAAGTTTGGGGAAGGGAATCAGTGCTCTGTAACCAGAAATGAAGCTAAATATCATTTAATGTGTTCTGGCACTTACACATATTTGCTATGTACAAAAAAAAAAACCCTGGTAACACCAAGCTTTTTGCCATATCTTTTTCTATCTCATGCATACTATCTACTTTTCATTTTCATTTCATTGTAATAATTTTATTAGTTTAATCTTACAAATATCCAGACTGAAATTGCTTTTGTGCTTGGGAATTCATAGGCTGTCTGGAATGGAAAAGTGTGGCCCCTAATTTAGGAGTCTTCACCAGAAATCATCTCTAGATAGAGAGAATAGAGGCTGTTGTCTTCCAGGTACCCTTCCATGCTAGGCAATTGACTAAAAATCACTGTCAAGAGGCAGTGATTCAGGCATCATCCCCATCGCCATTGCCTCAAGAAAAGCTAAGCTAAGGGTTATGAATTATAGCTTTGTTTCCTTGCACCTGCCTCTTTTACTAGTGTGATTGGAAGTTCTAATAATAAAGGGAAATCTACCCTGATGACTCTAGATTAGAGGACAAGACTGCATCTCCAGCATTCTTAATGCGGTGATCCACACTGATCAACACTTTCAGTGTGACTTGAAACCTACACCACCATTTTGAAACCAAACCTGTTCACAGATTTGTATTGTACCTTGTACCTTTGCCACGTACTTGTACAGCTATAGCAGAACACAAGTAAAATGTGCTTCGGAAGTGGATTTTCAATTAATTTGAAGTACAAGAGCAAAGCTTTATAAAGCAAATAGTCAAAGACATAATAATAAATATTCAGCTTTTTAAAAAATACATTAGATTTTAAATATATTTCTGTAGTAAACTATTTTTACATTGCAAGTCATAACAATTTCAGAATGATGAGACAGATGGAATCACTGATTTAAATAGTTATCATAATATCCAATTTAGAGAATAAAAGAATTGTTGAAAGTGGCTAAGGACCAGTTTTTTTCCCCCCACAGAGAAGTAAGCACCTGCTTTACAGCCATCCACAGCATCCTAATGTTAGTTTTCACATCATAATTATGTCAACAGCAAAATGCAATAAGAAAAATCTTGAAAATAAAGCATACTTGCTTCTAAATTGCAATAAACTATTTTCATAAGAGAAAGAATGGAAAAAAAGTAGGTCTGTGACTCACTCTTAGAAGTCCTGTGGCTTGTAGTGTGATATATGGATTGTATTAAGAAGCTCAGATGCATTTGGTTTTACAGTTTCAGTTGTCTAAATTGTAAACAAATATGTTTATAAACAGGATTACTGGCTCACTATATCATGCAATTATTTGAGATTTCTCCCCATTTGGACTCAGTCTAACAGCTATTTCTTCTATTAAGATTGCTTCAATCCTTCCTCTTGCACATTTTCTTATTTAATGGGATAACATCTATTTCAGAAAGATGAGAAATTTTGTCTTGCAGTTCAACTTCTTTTATAATTAAAGAAAGAAAAAAAAAAGTCAAACAAAAACAACAGATAACCCTGACAGCTTTCAATTTTTTATTTCTGTAGGCACTGAGGAGTTGGGTTATTGGTTTTTCCGAATATGTTAAGAGAGAATAGTTACCATTAAGAATGACTTTCTGCTTGTCTTGGACTCCTGGGGTTGCACAAATAAGGTCCAAATAAGCTAAATTTTCCTGCTCTAAGTACAATTTTGACAAGGTATTGAGCCAACAATCTACTCAAGATAGCCTGTAGTTTTGGCACAGTGCTTTAAATAACTACAGAATTGACATGCCATCTTACATGTATTATAAAAAAAAAACCAAAACCCAGATTCTCATATAGGAAATCAATGGCCATTACATTTAAGTAGGTACATAGCACAGTTATCTGCATACTGCACTTTCACAGGCAGATTGTTCTCCTGTTCTCATATGGCTGGTAACTTGACTATAAGAAAGCATAAATTACAAAGATCACAGTAAGCTACAAATCTGAAACACCCACCAACTACATCAGAGTCACACAGGTTTATAATAAACACATTTGAACTTTCTAGCTCCCTTGTATAATTCCACCATATTACTCACCTTTGGTAATTGAATTATGAGATTTGAGTAATTAATGTCTGAATAGGAATATTCTTAGCCATCAAGTAACAAAAAGATTGTTCTAAAGGTTCTCACAGGTTTTCTTAAAAATTAGGAAGGTACATATTATTTTCTGCTGCCAATGCTTTTCCAGAGCATAGATTTGTAATGGGGAGTAAAATTCAAATCTCAGAAAAGGTTCACCTATTCACTTATTTTTCAGGCCAGAATTATTAGAATATCTAGTGTAACCTTCTGTATGATATAAGACTTCATGCAGTTACTCTTTGTTTGGACTCCATAACTTGTATTTGTCTACAATATAGTTTTCAGAAATTTCTCTTGGAGACTGCAGTTACAGATCACAAATAGGAATGGAAAGTTATTATTAGAGGCTGTACTTGCAAAAAACCTTTGTATGGTTTCTTGAAGTGTCCATCTCAGTAATTCAAAATCCTTGAATCTTTTTGTCTTTTTATGTAATAGATCAATGTGAGAGAGAGAACTCACCTGTTCCTAACAAGGATCCTGGAAGTAATTGCACAGCACTATGGTAACTAGCCTTAGCTTAGAAAAAAATATTGTATTTCTACATACAATACTAATAAACTTACTGTTTAAAAACACGTATTTCTGCAGTTTCTGTGGCAGAGATGTTTTTATTGCAGTGCATTGACTACCTATATCAATATTTCATTTAAGCAAGATAATAGAACTGTAGTTTAAACAAATATAGATCTTTAAATGTATATTTCAATTATTTTGAACAATCCTAGTTGTATATGGATATATCATATTAATACTGAGAAGTAATAACAGAGATTTACAAACAAGCACAAGACTTTCTTTAATTTGAAATCACAAAATGTTATCTTTCTAGAGATGCAGTTTGTTGAGGAAAATGGATTAAAAAACCCAACAATCTGTAAGTCAGATATAAAAGGCTTAGTTCTACTCCATTATTGAACCAGATAGCTTCATACTAAAAGAGATAACTGAAATAAAATGTTGAGAAAAATATTTGAAAGATACAAAATAAAATTCTAGTTTGATTTCTTTAGCTGAAACTCCTTCATAGATTCATGATTTAGAATTACGTCCAAAGCTGACTAGAGCCTCTCTTCAGCTTCAGTTTTCACAAAGGTAAAATCAGAGTGCCAATATACATAATAATAAAATTTTAATGGAGAATGTTGATAGCTTTGGGACAAGATAAATTCTTTTTAAGTTTCCCGACACTATGGTTAAGCTGTTGTAACAGCAGTTTCCAAAGCCCTGGAACATCTAAATTCTATACTTGATCTGACCTTGAATTCAAGCTCTCATTTAAACAAAAACTGGATCCTAACATCATCTTATTGACCCAGCTTTTGACATGGCTGACTTCAGCTCAGTCATGTGCTGTAATCACATTTGCTTAAAACTCCCACAGCTTTTAAATAAGTGTTTAGTAATGACACTGACTGTAGTGAAGCATGTACCATCTGTCTATGGTGTTTTGGCTGTATCCATGAAATACATTTCTATCCCTTCAGCAAAACTATAAAAGCATACTCTCTTATTAAAGCACACACAGTTTGTAACTTTGTATCTCACATAAACCTTGCAATATAGTTACATTGAATAAAATAAGAGCTTATGCTATTAATCTTTCAAGTATCTTTTTCTCTTCTTTTTTACCTATTAAAACATCAGCATATTTTATTGAAGCAACAATTTTACAGCATGATGTGGAAAGTTCCATTAAATGAGTTCTTGCTGATCATCTCAAGAGGGAACAGGTGGAAGTGAAAGGTTTTTTTCACTATACTATTTTGCATACTGCTGTCAGCACTCTCTGATAATTGACACTGTAGTTCGAAATGGTTTCTTTTGGCTTTCCTGAACAACAGGGATTCTTTTTTCAAGTTATATATATATAAAACAGGTAAGATATTTAAAACTGTAAAATGAAGATGTCCATGACACTCTGCAACTGAAACTGAGATACAGAAAAGAGAATTCAGGGAATGGATTGTGGAGAATGGCTTCCATATACTTTCAATGACATGTAATTCTCTGAAGACTGGATAGCTGAAGAGTCTTTTAACTCTGTTTTGCTAGTTCTTATCCAGAATAGATAATCAGTAATATTTTTTCAGAAATAAAATGACTCTTGAATAAAAATTTAGGTCTTAGTCTTAATAAATACTTGAAGAACACTGAGTTGATCCGTGTACTGAATGTTACAAGATTCTTCTATTTATTTAGTTTAAAAGAGCTGAAACAATAGGTAAGCTTTATGTTTTCAGATCATGGCACCTTTTAAAATTTAAGCTTAATAATGAATAATGGGTAGAAGTGAGTCAGATAAGAATTTATGTTTTCAGAAACCTATATTCATCTTCTAAGTCAAATGAAAAAATAAAAATCTGATTCAAAGAAAAAAAAAAGAAAGCTCCTAAAAATTGCTATGTCCTAGCTACAGAACAGGCATTCCTCCATTGCACCAGATATGTACTTTTCCAGATAACGGAAAGAACGTCTGCAGATACTATAGTAGATGGAAAAAAAAAAAAAAAAGAAAATGTTAGTGTCTTGCATGTCTTTCTGTTACAAAGAGAGGATGCGTGAGTGAAAGTAATATGATTATATTCTACGTATGCATACTGGTAAATTTACTGGAAGGAAGTTTAAAGAATATCTGTGAAAAGGTGAAAAGACTGCAAAAAGAATAAGTAACTTCTCCTGTGATAACTTCTTCAACCATTTCATATCTGAAAAGTAACCTAACTAGATGGTGCTGCAAATTCTGAGTAGAAAGAAGGAACAGATGCACAAGTATCTACACAGCACTGTTGTCCTGGCTCAGTGACTGCACATACACATATCTTACAGTTTCTTTTTTTTTTTTTTTTGCAGTTGGCTTCATTACTTTAATTTTATAATTAATGTTACTTTAAAAGAACATTAAAATAAATATTAATATAGCTTAAAGGAAAAGGAGGAAAAATATGTAAGAAGTTGTATTTTGTGATCTATCATGGTAAAACAGTAACAAAGTACTAGGCTGCAACCTGACTATTTTGGCATTATGTGTTCATGAAAGTGATTGGCACAAACTAGTATGCCTAAAGAGTGTATCAAAAAAAAAAAAAAACCACTTAGGAATGTGTAACTACTAAAACTTCATTCCTTCACTCACTATAAGACTCTACTTAAATTTAAAAAAAAAAAAATGTTGTAGGAGAAAAATGGTGTCATATTTTCCTCTCAGGTTTTTTTTGTAGTTTTTTTCAGGTAACGTATCTTACTTACTTCTCCCTTAGGATTTATTGATAGTGTGGACTGCTCTACTTTGCTTGACATAGAAGAGTTTACATTACAAAGTATTTGTGCTTGTTTGCTACCTTGTACTGCACATACTTCTCAGCTGTCTCTTCTATCCTTTTTTTTTAGTTTCATATTGGTATCTTCTCTTGGTTCCAGTCAATGCCTCACTCAGTTTGAAGTAAAGACAGTTTCTCATTTGCCAAACATACTGAAATACTATCAAGAATAAAACAAGTATATGTGTATGAAAACAATCATGGCAGTAAAGAAGCCTCACATGAAATAAATATTTAGTCCATTTTATCATCTCCTTTTTTATATATTTACATCTATGGTGGGTTGACCCTGGGCAGCAGCTAAGTACCTACACAGCTTCTTACTCAGTCCCCTCTCCTGCAAGACTGAGAGGAAGTAGAAGTCGAGAAGACTCATAGCTTGAGACACAGCAACTTTTATACGTGAAGCCAAAGCTGATTTTGTCAGCAGAGCAAAGAGGTAACTTACTCAGTACACTCCATTGGCATGAAACCTGCTCGCTGGTGAGACAGAGTGGAAAAATAAAAAAAAAAAAAAATAATTTGATGCTATGTAAGCATTGTTCAGCAACAGCCAAAACACTAGTGTGTTATCAACACTGTTCTAGTCACAAATCAAAAATACAGCACCATACAGGCTGTGATAAAGATAATTAATTCCATTCCAGTTCTGTATCTTTATCAATGATCTGGATTATGGGATTGAGTGCATCCTCAGTAAGTCTGCAGACCACACCAAGTTGGACAGGAGTGTTGATCTGCTTGAGGATTGGAAGGCTCTACAGAGGGATCTGAAGAGGCTGGATCAATGGGCCAAGATGAATTGTATGAGATTTAACAGGGTCAAGTGTTGGGTCCTGCACTTGGGTCACAACAACCCCATGCAATGCTATGGGCTTGGGGAAGAGTGGCTGGAAAGCTGCCTGACAGAGAAGGACCTGTGGGTGTTGGCTAACAGCTGACTGAACATGAGCCAGCAATGTGCCCAGGTGGCCAAGAAGGCCAATAGCAACCTAGTTTGTAGTAGAAATAGTGCAGCCAGCAGGAGTAGAGAAGTAATTGGGGTTAGTTATTCCTCCTCCCCTCCCCTCCCCTCCATCTCCCCTCCATCTCCCCTCCACCTCCCCTCCCCTCCATCTCTCCTCCATCTCTCCTCCCCTCCACCTCCCCTCCATCTCCCCTCCCCTCTCTCCTTTTTTTTTTTTTCCAGAATGGGATGTATTAAGCCAGTAGAATGACAAATATATTACCAAAAGATTGTTTTCAAGGGTTTCAATGGTGCAGTTTGCACCACAGAATATAACAAGAATCTGGATAACTAGCTTACACTGGAGGGTTAACTTTTACATAATGAGGTTATTAAATACTTTTTTCCATTACACATGTTCTCTCTTAGTATCTGCTCCTGTAGTTACCCCATACAGTAAGCAATAAAGCTACCGTTATTCTTGTTATCCTGAGAAATAGAAGTCTTGCAATTACTCCCACCTCTATGGTTGGTCTGATATATCAGTTTGGTCTGCTGTTGTATGCAGCATCATGTATTAAAATTTTTAAAGGAGCATTGATCATAATAAGTTGAAATTTAAGGGTTCTGTCTTGGCTAATTAATGAAGTTCTTTATAAATGTAAACATTTTTAACTCTGAAGTAGACTTTCATCAGAAGCATATACAAGTCTTGGCTTCTGCTGTAAGTTCCATGTTATTTTGGTATTCCAACAAATAAAGTGTTGAACTAGTAATTAGTAGATGTTTTATGTGCCAGGGGACTGGTTCCTTTGGAGTTGTTTGAGTACTCCCATTTCCAAGAAGCTGAGACATTTTCAGGAAAGCATGTTCTACATATTAGAGTTATATGTGCTTATTTCCAGGCTTGACTTGATCAAGTTTCATATTACTGTTACTGAAATCATACAGGAACAAATCCATCACATGCCACTTCAGTATCCTGCTTCATCATTCTATGCAGTTATCAAAAAACAAACCCTATCCTTAAAAAAAAAAAAAATCCATCTTTTTATGTTAGGTTTATCATACTATTGGGTTAATATTGCCTGTTATAAGAAAATTTATAGGACTAACAAAGCTGGGGTCCTATTTCATGCCTTGAATGAACTCTTTTTCCTCTAATGGAAAGAATATCCACTTCTATATTACTTCTGTCCTTATTTCAGCCTATTTCATCCCATTACCCTTTGAGCTATTTCTCCCTTACCATCCTTCTTATCTAAAAAGTCATACTGTCTCTTTTTCAAATCTGAGCTGAACAGAATCTTGCCTTGCACCCCTCACCATCCATAGCCTACTGTGAGGTTCAGATACTATCTTCCCTGCTCATCAGACAGATTTCACTCAACTTACTGTAGCCTGTCTGACAGACTATGTGTATACTGCTAAGGTGAAGGGAGCCAGGGATTCCCTTACCACTAGGGAATTGTTTCAACAAGCTAAAACTAGCTGAGCCAAGACCAGATAAGAGTTCTGAGCATCCTGAGGATAATCAGTACAAACAGTAATGCCTTTTACTAGAAATGGAAATATGTTATTCACCAGTATGCAATTTCATTTGTAAATGTTCTTGAAACTGCCAGTGATTTAATAAATTATGTGTTTCAAAAACTTGCTAAAGAAAATAGGTTCAATTTGATGAAAACTTGATCTTAAGAATTCTAGTCAGGTATTTATTTACTTATTTTGTAATTCTAAATATTTGTAGAAAAGCAGTTGTAAACTGAACTACTATGTTGGTTTTGTTTAGTCAGTGGGGCTATGGTGGCAGCTTCTGCAAGAAGCTGCTAGAAGTTTCCCCTTTGTCCAGTGGACTTGGCTGGGTCTACGGCAGACTCACCACTGGGTAGGGCCGAGCCAATAGGTGACATGTTCAGTGATAATGCCTCTGTGATAACATATTTAAGAAGGGGAAAAATAGAAAAAAAAAAAAAAGAAAGGAAGAAGAAGTGAAGAAGCAGAAGCAGGGGCAGAGACAAGGAGGCATGAGCCTTGTGGGCCTTGAGACCTTCACCCTTTGTCCTCCAACTAGGTGGATGTCTGGGCCCAACTTGGCACAGCCCCAGCCTGGCTGAGAGAAGTGAAGAGAGGAGATGTTGTCATTTTTGTTCACAAAACCACCACAGATGTGAAGAGAACATGAGAGGCATCTGTCTGACCCTGATTGTGAAGAATTTCTTGTGAAAGGAATGGCTGCAAACACCAAGGTCAGTGAAGAAGGAAGGAGAGGAGTAATGTTGTTCCTGACAAGATTCCCCTGCAGCCCATGGTGAAGACCATGGTGAGGCAGGTTGTCCCCCCGCAGCACGTGGAGGTCCACGGAGGAGCAGAAATCCACCTGCAGCCCATGGAGGACACCATTCCAGGGCAGGTGGATGCCCAAAGAAGGCTATGACCTGTGGAGGGCCCATGCTGGGGCAGCCTGTTCCTGAAGGACTGCACTCCGTGGAAAGACAACCTGTGCTGGAGCACTTCATGAAGGACTGTAGACCATGGGATGGACCCCACATTGGAGCAGAGGAGGAATGTGAGGAGGAGGAAGGAGTGGCAAAAAACAACATGTGATGAAATGACCATATCCCCCATTCCCTGTTCCCTCTTGTACTGCTCAGCGGGGGTGGGGGGAAGGGAAGGAGGTAGAGCCAGGGAAGAGGGAGGGGTGAGGGCAAGTTGTTTTTGTTCTCTTCCTCATTATCTTGCTTTGGTTTTGTTAATAATAATAAATAAATATTTTTCCCCAAGTTGAGTCTGTTTTGCCCATAACAATAACTTCAATGACATCTCCTTGTCCTTATCTCAAACCTCAAGCCTTTTTGTTATTTCTCCCTCATTCCCTCAGAGGGCAAGGAGAGTGAGTGAGAGACTGCATAGCTTGGTCCTGAGCAGGGCTAAACTACAATTACTGAACAAAAATCTGGCACAAATTAAAAACATTAATTTTTATTTTTGTCGTAGTTCAGCACCGATCGGGACCAGACTACACAGTCTCTCTCTCACTCCCCCCACCCTCTGAGAGAATAGGGGGAGATGATATAAGGAAAAACGGCTCAAGGTTTGAGATAAGGACAGGGAGAAAATCCTTAAAGTTACCATTATGGGCAAAACAGATTCGACTTGGGGAAAACTATTCATTTATTACTACAAACAGCAGGATAATGAGACAGAGAACAAGATAACCTCCCCAACCCCTCCCTTTTCCCGAGCTTAAAATTATCTTTATTACCTTCCCCCACTGAGCAGCACAGGTGGGAAGAGGGAATGGGGGTAGCGGTCAGTTTACCACGCGTTGTTTTACGCCGCTGTTTCATCGTCAGGGGAAGAACTCCTCACATTCCTCTCCTGCTCTGTTGTGGGGTCCCACCCCTACGCCACAGTCCTTCATGAAACTGCTCCGGTGTGGGTCATCTCTTCCACAGAGTGCAGTCTCTCCAGAATGACTGTCCCAGCAGGCCCTCCACGGGCCACAGCTGCCTTCAGGCATCCACCTCCCCTGGTATGGGGTCCTTCACGGGCTCCAAGTGGATCTCTGCTCCTCCGTGGACCTCCATGGGCTGCAGGGGGACAACCTGCTCCAGCATGGTCATCACCACAGGCTGCAGGGGAATCTTGGCCAGGAGCTGCATTACTCCTCCTCCTTCTGAACTGACCTTGGCATCTGCAGCCATTCGTCTCACAAGAAAAGTTCCTCAGAACAGGCTGGCAGATGCCTCTCAGAATCTCTTCACATCATCCAGCTCATCTTCTCTCCACTTCTTGCAGCCGGGCTGGACCAAGTTGGGCCCAGTCGGCCGCCTGGCAGGAGGCCAGAGGGTGAGGCCTGCAAGGCCCATGAGGCCTGCGCCTCCCCCTCTGCGCCTCTGCCCCCGCTCAGCTTCTTCACATCTTCTCTTCTCTCCTTTTTTCCTGTTTTCCCCTTCTTAAATACATTATCGCAGAGGCGTTATCATGGAACATTCTGCTACCAATTGGCTTGGCCTTGGCCAGCAGCAGATCCGCCCTAGGTCTGGCCGAGTCCACTGAACAAAAAGGAGCAACTTCTAGCAGTTTTCTACAGAAGCTACCACCTTAGGCCTCCCCTCCCTAACAAAACCACAACAATTTTCTGTATCTAAAAGGTATTTTTAGGTTTGTTTTAGACCAATGCAAAATTGGAAGATTTATTTGGAAGAACTAGGTAAAAAGAAACATGAATAAGATTTTAAGTGCTAGCAGAAAATTCCAGAAGATTAACCTCAGTACCAGAAATATATTATCTCATATGTAAACATAAGGTAGTGTTCTCTGTCACATGTGACTTTTGCATATTGCTGTCATTGTGAAAGTGTCACAGAAATACTGAAATTTCCTATTTGAAGGAAAATATCTTTGAAATTCCTCAAAGTAAAAACTGAAATCATTCTGCAGAGATCTCTGTGAAGCAGTTCCAGACTTTCTACAGAAGATAGGAGATATAAAGAACTCTAAGTGCAACATTACTCTTTTATCTGGAGTCACTATATAATATATCAGATGAAAAGTCAGTGCAGTTCCTCAGAAAGTAATGGCCAAATAACTCAGTTTTGAGAGATTAAATTAGTCATAGAAAGCATAAGACTGGTAAATGTGCTAAAAAATAAATGCAAATAGCCGCAAAGTAGCACATAAAAAAATGTAGTTGTATAAGATGGTATTGTGCTTAGAAATGCTGTTCATTATGATTTCATGTATCAGTATTGTCAAAGATATAACAAAGACTGGTAAATGTAGGATGATATTATCTCCAGAATAAGACCTTTCCACAAGAAGCCTTCATGGTAAAGCGTAGTACGTATATAAAAAAAAAAAAACAAACAACAACTTCTATCTCTTAATAGACACTTTAATTTAAAGGTAAACTTTTAAATATATTTTTTTTCACTAAGCTTAATTGTTTAACAGTTTAATATCAAAATTGCACAAGCTGTAAATAGATAAGCATTTCTGTAGCATTTATTAAAGTCTACTGTATCAGAGAATCTGATTTTTTTTTCTTCAAGGATACCGAGACTTACTAAATCATAGTGCAACTTGTGTAATTTGTGTAGATATGTGCTTATATATCCAATTGTCGGTCTGTGTGTTCCTCTTCAATGAATTCGGAATCCAAAAGTCTGTTTTCACCCCTATTTGATAGAATGGTAGCAGTTTCAAAGATAATTAGGAAAAAAATGTTCTTCAGGAGAGAGAAGATACTGGAAGTGCTCTCTATAATCACAACTTATAGTAAAGATCAGAGGACTCAGAGGGATACTGGAGGGATGAGTGTAACACCAGAGAAAAGGGGTAGATAAAACTTAGTTTTCTTATATAACAGATTTAAGAGCATTATTACCCAAGCCTAGTAGCCGTTTGCTGTACTTTGGTTGCAAGACTTTGCATGTACGTGTTAGGTTTGCATAGAGGTGATGGAGTAGGGCTACAGTAGTGGCTTCTGTGAGAAGCTGCTAGAAGTTTCACCTTTCTCCAGTGAACCCAGCCAGCTCCACAGAAAACCTGCCACTGGCGGGGGCCAAGCCAATTGGCCAAGCCAACAGGGCCTCTGTGATAATGTATTTAAGAAGCGGAAAATAAAATAGCAGTGTGGCCAGAGAGGGGCTCAGCCCAGTGGTGTTAGATGAACACCTATGCCAACACAAAGGTTAGTGAAGAAGGAGATGGAGGAGTAAAGTTGCTCCTCACAAGATTCCCCTGCAGTCAGTGGTGAAGACCATGGTGAGGCAAGCTGTCCCTCTACAGCCCATGGAGGTCCACGATGGAGCACATATTCACCTGCAGCCTGTGGAGGATCTCACATCAGAGCAGGCAGATGCCCAAAGGAGGTTGTGGCCCATGGAGGGTCTGCACTGGAGCAGTCCGTTCCTGAAGGACTGCATCCCGTGGAAGTGATCCACGCTTGAACAGTTCCTGAGAACTGCAGACCATGGAAAAGAACTCACACTCGAGAAGTTCATGAAGGACTGTTTCCTGTAGAAGAGACCCCAGGCTGGTGCAAGGGAAGAGTGTGAGCAGTCCTCTGCTTGAGGAGGAAGGAGCAGCAGACACAATGTTTGATGAACTGACCACAACCCCCATTCCCCTGGCCCCTCCCCTGTCCGGGGAGGTGTTCTTAAGATCCAGTTCTATTTCTCATTATAGAATCATAGAATAGTTAGGATTGGAAGGGACCTTTATAAGTCATCTAGTCCAATCCCCCTGCAAGAAACAGTGACATCTTCACCTAGATCAGGTTCTTGTTTATGTCCCTGGTCAGATTTAATTCTATCAGGGCTTTAGCCTGCCTTACCTGATCCCTGGATACGCGGACAACCTCTCTGTAATCTTCCCATACTACCTGTCCTTGCTTCCACCCTCCGTAGGCTACCTTTTTGGGTTTCAGTTGGTCCAAAGCTCCTTATTCATCCGTGCAGGCCTTGTGGCATTTTTGCCCAACTTCCTTTTCACAGGGATGCATCGCTCCAGAGCTTGGAGGAGGTGCTCCTGGAATATCAACCAACTTCCCTGGGTCCCTCTTCCCTCCAGGGCTTTATCCCATGGCACTTTACCCAGCAGATCCCTGAAGAGGCCAAAGTTTGCTCTCCTGAAATCCAGGGTGGAGAGCTTGCTGTGCACCCTCCTTGCATGGTCACTGCAGCCAAGGCTGCCCTTGAGTTCCACATTCCACATTAGCCCCTCCCTGTTGGTGAGAACAAGGTCTAGCATAGCACTGGTCCTCGCTGACTCCTCTGTTACTTGCAGGAGGAAGTTATCATCCATAAATTCCAGGGATCTCCTGGATTGCTTGTCCCTTGCTGTGTTGTCCCTCCAACAAATATTGAGGTGGTTGAAGTCCCCCATGAGGACCAGGGTTTGTGACGTGAGGCTGCTTCTATCCGTCTATGGAGGGCTTCATCTACTTGGTCCTCCTGGTCAGGTGGCCTGTAGCAAACCCTCCTGTAACATCATCTGTCCCTGCCCTCCCTTTAATCCTGACCCATAAGCTGTCTGTGAGCTCCTCATCCATTCCTAGGCAGAGCTCCATGCACTCCAGCTGGTCACTGACATAGACGGTGACACCCTCTCCTCGTCTCCCCTGTCTGTCCTTCCTAAAAAGCCTATATAGTTTCATTCCAACACTCTAGTCATAGGAGCCATCCCACCACGACTCCATGATGCCAACAAGGTTGTAGCCCTGCAGATATGCGCACATCTCTTACTCTTCCTGTTTGTTCCCCATACCACATGCATTAGCATAGCGATACTTAAGCTGGGCCCCTGGCGTAGCTGACTTGCTGTTTGGAGCAGCTAGCATTCCCTTGAGCTGCACCTTAGGTGTTCTCGTACCTACCTGCAATCCTTCCCCAGGTTCTACACAGCTGTTGTTGGCACTAGCACCATACTGACAGTAGTGAGATGGATTGTGCTTCCTCTCCTCCAGTATCCTGTTTTGATTATCCTATTTTTATTATCCTATTTTGGTTTGACTGTTAATAAATTAAGTTAATTTTTCACAAGTTAAGGCTCTTTTGCCTGCAACGGTAACTGCTGAATGATCTCTCCCTGTTCTTATCTCAATCCTTGAGTCTTTTGTTATATTTTCTCTCCCCTGTTCCCTTGGGGAGTGGGGAAGGTGAGCAAGTGGCTGCATAGTGCTTAGTCTCAACAGGGGCTAAACCACAACAATGTGGCTTTATAAATTTATCAGTCTGGGTAAATGCTTTGATCACTGCTCCAGATGCATAGGCCACTTCTTTTTGTTAGTTACAGGGCTCATAAATCTACTTGTTAAAGCAATAGTACAAAATAAAATAATTTTAAAATACAAGATTCCATTCAGTGCTTTATCAATACAGAATACTCATTATATCCTGAAACACTCTACATGGCAATTTTTATACAGAGCAGAATAGAGAGATTATCTCAAAAATCAATTTGTAAAAATACAGCATTTATTGGGGAAAAAAAAAAAAAAAGAAAACCAGTGGAAAAAAAAGAAATTAAAAAAAAAAGAAGGAGAAAAGAAATACCTATATAGATTAAAAATAACACTAGGAAAATACAATATATACATTTAAATGTAATTACATTGATCAAGCTATTATACTCTCTGGAAAAAAAAAAAAGCAAACTGCAAAAAACAAGCCACATTGGTTTCTTTTAGCTACTGTTTGCTTTTCTTCCTCACATTTCTCATCATTCTGTTGAAGCCAACTCTTTTGACCACATCTTTTATTTTCCACATTTCTGCAACCATCCAGTTCCACCACCAGTCGCTAGTAGCAATTACTAAATGGGCTGCAGTTCCAGAAGGACTGACTGTCAGCATTTCCCTAGCAGCATTTTTTTTTGTGGTTGTTGTTCCTCTCTGCACCCCACCCCCTGCCTCCCACTCTCAAAGTATCTTTGTTCATGAACAAGCCATAATAAAGACCTGGGACTTGTAGAAGCAACTTAAAGCAAAAAAAAAATAGTATCACTGTCACACAGAGTAGATAAGTGAAATACTAGGTAGTGTCCTTCTGTTTACAGTGACTCTTCAGGCCTTTCTCAGTGCTGCACAATCCCATTTTCCAAAAATTCACAATTTAATGTTATGAGTGGAGGAAATAACTGATGTGATTTCAAGTAAACTTTAAAATAAATATTCCACTACTAAAAATATTAGATTGCAAACTGGAATGTAGAATTACTAAAATATTACTTGATAAGTGACAAATCCATGGTATTCATTGATCACAAATCACTTCCGTTACAATGTACAACTTCCATTACAAATCACAGAATTATCAAGTGATGTGTTTTCATGCGATCAAATGTTTTAAACTATCAGGTAGCACATATTCAAAAAATATCTGACTTCTAAAGTCAGTTGTTCTGATTCTCATGTCCTTCCAAAGAACAGAGAGTAAGAAGGCCAAACTAATGGCAGATATTCTTCCACAGCCTCCCTACCTATGAAATAAAGCACAGGCAGGCATAGACAGGCATATCTATGCTGGATTTTCTACCTAAATAACATGAGCTTGAATGTGTCAGTTCATAGCATCACTGTCATGGAACAGTGAGACATACCTCCACTTGCTGAAAGTGTTAAAGAAAGAACCATTACAGCTTTTATACCTGGATAAGTCTGGAAGCTGAGAAATACATTTTCAAATACAATGGACTTTTTCTCCCAATAAATCATTCTTAGTCCTTCAAAGAGCAATATAGAATATTTCCATTAAGTGCTATTTTGCACCACAATTCACACAACAAACAATTAAGTGCTAATACAATAAACAAATTAACTTTTCACCATCTCTTCCTCTCTCTCTCGTATATCTGGATTTAGAATTTACAGGCTTAAAAGGGCAGTAAGTACAATGTGTGGAATATCTTTTCCTTTGAGTAGCTCTATCAAATAACCTAGTTTAGTAACAGCCAAGAAAGTAAAGCTATTCAGTCCTTCCTAATTACACTAGTCGTTTGTAACTACCAGTTTTTCCTTATCATAGGAAATTAATGTTTACTTTAGCTTAGTTTAGTTTCATTCACATTCTTATTTATTATTGCTACTGTCGTCTTCTTCATATAGAATCCTCAATCCACCCATTTCTATTGCAGGAAATTTACTTAGAATTTTCATTTATATAAAAAGAAATTAAAATACCCTTTGATCCAATATACTTTACTGCATTATCTGTCACGAGTTCCTTTTGTTTCCTCATTTGCTTGTGGGTTTTTTTCTGTTGTCTTTTTTTTTTGTTGTTTTGGGTTTTTTTGTTGTTTTTTTTTTTCCCCAAGGTTCCTTTGTTATGCCTCAAGCATGTCCTTGTTTCCAATGTCTGCTGTGTAACTGTAATGTCCCTCAACACAGCAGGACAGACCTGGGAGTCTGATGCTGTATTTACTGCATGAATAACAACTTAAGTGGTGCTTTAGAAATATCATCAGTGCTTTGTTGCTACTATTGCACTTCGGCATGTATCACATTGTTCTGACAAACGTGTTGGGAGAATTGCTTTGTAGTTTGTCTTGTTTCTGGAACACTACTGGCTAAGGTCTCTGGAACAAATTGTTTTTATCGCACAACTGGGGATAACGCTCTCAGTTCCAAAAAATGAGCACAAAAGAGTCAAGATAAGGCCCAAAGTTCTTTCAAGGCAGTACAAAATCTGAATCAGAATTAGACCTACTTCACTTCCATTAATATCTCATATGCCTGCCATATGAGCTGATATTCCTTTTTTCCTTGTACTTTAATAATACAGAAAACCCAGGATAAAAATCCTTCTTCCATTCCTCTTTATATGTGCTGTTAGGGAAGGCAGGAAAATAGAGGAAAAAAAAAGCACTTTATTATACATTCTATGCAAGCTGGACCAGATATTTTTCTATTCAATTGCCTTGCATTCTGTGTGGTATATTCACTTGCATCAGATAGGTGTAAATGAAACCAATTGGCTTGATTTTCCATCAGTTTTCAGCAAGTGTAATTACTTGTACTTTTGTGAAATAAGTGCAAGGTGAAAATAAACTAAGATTAAAAAAAAAAAGACATTTTCACACTTGTTGTTGGATAATGTGAACAGACTACAGTGCTAGGAGGATCAAAGTAGCAGAGCCCTAGCAAAGGAAAACTAAAGCCAGTGTTTAGAGATTGGTTAAATTGTCACCTTGTCATCAAAGGAGATAAGGTTAGTCAAGCAGGATCTGCCTTTCATAAACCGATACTGACTGGGCCTGATCACTCAATTGTCCTGTATGTGCCGCATGATAGTATTCAAGATGGTCTTCTCCATAACGTACCTCGGCACCAAGGTCAGTCTGACAGGCTGGTTTCCTGGATCCTCTTTCCAACACTTCTTGTAGGTGAGTGTCACATTTGCTAACCTCCAGTTAACTGGAACCTTCCCAGCTAGCCAGGACTGCTGGTAAATGATTGCAACTGTCTTGGTGAGCACCACTAGCTCCTTCCGTACTCTTGGGTTGATCCCGTCCAGTCTCACAGACTGTGTGTCTAAGTGGTGTTAGCAGGTCGCTAACCATTTCCCCTTGGATTATGGGTGTTTCATACTGCTCCTCAACCTTGTCTTCCACCTCAGGGAGCTGGGTACCCTGAGTACAGCTGGTCTTACTATTAAGGATTGAGGCAAAGAAGACATTAAGTATCTGAACCTTTTCCTCATCTTTTGTCACTATGATTCCCCCTCATATCCAATAAATGATGGAGATCCTTCTTAGTTCTCCTTTTGTTCCTTATATATATGTATACATAAAAAAAAAATTATTGTATTTTACAGCAGTAATCAGATTGTAGTTTTAGTTGGGCTTTGGCCCTCCTAATTTTCTTCCTGCATAGCCTCACAATATCCTTGTAGTCCCCCTGAGTTGGCTACCCGTTCTTTCAAAGGTCATAAACTCTTTAGCTCCCCATCAGGAGCCAGTCAAATCTGACTGGGCTCTGCCACTAGTACTTCTTTCCCTAAGGACACTATGACCTAAATAAATAAATATTGATCCAAATCCCTTTTTTAAATTGAAACACAGTTTATTCTTTCTCTCAGAAGGCTGAGTTTAATGATACAAATATTAGATTAAAAAAAAAAAATCTTAATTCAAAAGATGCTTCAGTTTTCACAGTGACCAGAGAGTCATAGTTGTACATGTTTGTGACTGAAGCAAAAATAGGAAGCAAGCCACGATGCAATGATCTGATCTCAGGTTCTCTGCTTTCCATAATCAAGTTTTTAATCAGCAAATCAAAGAGTTAGACTCTTCTTTGCTCAATTTTCTCCTCAATGTCTTCCAGCCAGTGCTTCAGCCTCAACAGAAGAGACAGAGAAATGTTTTTTTCAAGATTGCTAGTGCCCTTATGTTTAGGACAAATACCTGAGGAACAAGACCTACAATCAGCTTCAAGGTAAAGCTGTTGAGCTTTCTCACATTGTGAAAAACTCCTAAGAAATAGTACTTAGTTAGGACACTAGCTACAAGAAGATGACAGTTTTCTCCTTAGAAAACTGTCTTAGTTTAGATTTTGCCTTTCTTCCCATCCTGATGATCTGCACTTTGTAAAGATGCTATTATTTCTCTGATGACTGTGGAAAAAAAAAATTAGATGAGATTGCTTCACACTAATAATATTTGGATGGTGAAAATCTGATTAGTGATGACAAGAATCTAACTCTAATGTTCTCTGTCTTCAGTAGTTAAAGATAACTGCTCTGCAGTTCAGTAAATAGTTTCCCACATGTAATGGCTCCACAGGATCTATTAAAAAAAAGCTAAAAACTTTGTATAATCACATGTAATTTGTCCAATGTTTCAATAGTCAGGTAAATATACAACAGCCCTTTTACTACAGAATAATTTAAACTCTGTTTTTTGTGTGTGTGTGTTTTGAAGATCACCATGTCACACTGATATTTCAATACATAATAAATATGTTGCATCCGTTCTTTGATAGCAGTCTTTATTTCTTAAGCACTAGACTATCTATTAAACTGACTCTTAATAGCAAGACCATGTTTAGGGATCTCGGGACCCATGCAAATTATATTTCCTTAATGATTTCTGCAATTGTTTCCTTGAGAGGCTTGAGTATTCTACAGCCTGTCTCTTCTCTTGCCATAACAGCAATACAACCATAGCTGTATCAGCAGAACCCATGTGCACAGAAACCATATGCCAAAAAAACCCGACTTATTTCTGTTAGTATATTTGCACAATTTCCACACATAATACTAGTTAAACCAGCAAAATATCTGGTTTTAATAGCTCAGATATTTTTCTAAAACAATGGCTATACTAGCAAAATTATATAGTATAGTCCAGATCTGAATTTATTATTTAGATTGTCGTACAGATATTTTCTACCAAAACCATGGTAAAAAATATTAAAATATTTAATTCATGTGATGGTAAATGATGTTGTTTTTTTTTTCCTCTCCCTCATTAGGTCTTTTGATTGTAGTAACCTTTGCCGTGTCCTTAAGAATAGCTGCATTCTTTCCATAACTTGCATTTATTTCATGTAACTTGCATTATTTCATGTATCTTGCATTATATCATGTAACTTGCATTGTCTACACTGCAGAAGTCTCTGTCTGAGCTGGTATCTCTGGAATCCTTTTGTACTTAATGAAGGGAAATAGCCATGTGTATGCTGCAATACCTTTTACTTGGTTTAGAATTCTAAATTAGGTCTACACTTTAAGAGTACCTATTTCTCTTCATTGACTATGATGGGAGTCTAATTCAGATCCATTTATACTTATATTTTATCATATGAAGTACATACTTTGTAACAAACATTATATTCACCTATTCTGTATTCAAAATATCAGCTCTGCAGGGAAAGGGCAATTGTCTCGATATGCATTTGTACCATGTGAAAAACAGTGAAGTCTTGATCCGTGGCAAATGTTCTTATGCACCATGGGTAATTATAATATAGTGATAAGTATTACTAATACTAAAACAAACAGGTGTGGAAAAGGTGTTCTCTTCTATAATATATAGTGGGATACAGGACCCAGGAAAAATAAGCCTACATGAATTATGAAAACAAGCTGTCTGAAATCCTCATTGAGATGAGTTGATACAGTTGTTATGTGAATTTATAGAAATGGATAAATGACATACAAAAAAATTGTAGAGCAATTTTCTTGGTCATGGGGATGAAAAAAAAAAAAAACTTGTTAGAATTTTCTGTCAAAGACTCTGCTTTTTCTGTAACACTGTTTCTGTATTGCTTTAAGAGACTGTGTTCTATGTCAACAAGCCTATGGGGCATTTCTGTGAATAAAGAGATTCTAAAAAGAAATGTAGCTTTGAAAACTGTCATTGCTTTGTCTTTCAGACTTGATCATAATTTCAGCTTTATATTTGGCCAAAAGCATGAAAATAGTTCTTTCAAATTGGAGAAATAGATAATTTTAAGTAATTCTAGGTAACTATTTTTCTGGCTTTCTTATAACCTAAGTGGTCATGTCAGAGCCTCATGCTTCTCTGAAGCACAAAAGCAGAATTTTTTTTTTAGCTGAAAATGTTTTGTTTCACAATATATAAACAAAATACACTTATTTTTAATTATTAAGTACTACTTATATTCATTTTGTAATATAATAACAATAGATTAAAATATTGCAGTATCAGTGCCTAAAAATGTTGTGGTTCTATTAAAAAAAAAACAAAAAGAAGTTAATTCCATTATATTAGCAGTCATTTTGCAAAGACAATACTTTATATTTCTCTTTACACTTTGAAATATGATTCTAACTTTTTTACCCATAAAGTCATTAAGATTTACCAGAAAATGTAACCTCTATTAATTGTGGTGTTAATGTTACGAGGGTAACTTCCCCTTTGTACACCTCATGATTTGTGAAACTTAAACACTTTTGACCTCTTACCCATAATGTAGTACTAATAGTACTGTAGGGAATTTTGAAGCATTAGTTATTACAAGACACTGCAGCAATTACTAAAATTATGTGGTTTTTTTTTTTTCTTTTTTCCCTCTTTCTTTTTTTTTTTTTCTTTTAAGCTGTCTGGACAGATCTCATGGATGTATTCAGACATACACCAGGGAATGTTTGCAAAGCTTTTATGTTGTGTTTAAGCAGCTACACATTTTTGGTTTTGAAAGAGCTTTGCCCCGGAGGAGAAATCCTTCAGAGATAAAAAGAAAAGGAACACAAGGACTCAGAAAAAAAAAAGGTTTGCAAATACGGAAAATGATTAGTACAAAGAAAGGAGGAGGAGACATCTGTTGATTAAATGATTTTTAGAGCTAATTAAGTGCATTCATCCAGAAATAACAAACATTACATCTTGTTTGCAGGCACACATGGCTTTCTTGAAAATAGGAGAGAATTAAACGGAGTCTGCAAAATAACCAGCAGCACAGGGCCAGTCAAAACTGTGACACTGGGATGACCTTCCAGATTTTGTACAAGCCTTTATGAAGCAGTAGCAGCAACCAGGTGCTGAGTGCTAAATTAGAAGGGTGTAAATGTACATGTAGGAAGCTGAAATGAGACAATCCTTTTCAAAAGTATTCTTCAACTTTTAATTTCTCAAGTAATCAATTAATATTCACCATTAAAACTGTATAATTCCATTTATTTCTGTCATTCTTACCTCAAAAAACTCATATCTCTTTTCCAAAACAGGTTAGAGAAGTTGAGAAGCTTCTGATACTTTATCTAATACGGCAGATATATGAAGAAGAGTTCAAGGACAAGACGCACTCCAGTTCAGAGGAGTCATGTTCTGTGAAGTACAGAGTTAGAGTTACTACACATCTTAAAGAGCAAAGAATAAACAGAAAGCTACAGTAATGCATTTTTTTTTTTTTTGCCACCTTCATCATTTCTACTTGGAATATTTATGATTAGTACTATGTTTCATACCTCTTCATACTGTGACTTCACTTAAATAATTAAAAAGTGTTAATTCTTTCTTCAAGGGAAAAAACTTCTGGTCAAAAGAATCTTCAGGACTTCATATTTCAGAGTTAGTACTTGGAAAGGACTTACTTCCAAATGATTTGACATTGACAAGCATTTCAAATAGTTACTGTTACAACCAAGTTTCATGACGTGGAAAACCATACAAGAATTTTTCACCTATGCTTTTCATTCCAGTCCCTCCATGCACACATATATATGCTTGTGTAAGTATTTGACTACAGGCTCTCTCATCTGTTACAATCATAGAATCATTTAGGTTGGAAAAAATCTCCAAGATTGAGACCAACTGTGGACATTGCCAAGCCCACCACTAAACCATGTCCCTAAGCATCACATCTACACTTTTTTTTAGACACCTCCAGGAATGGTGAATCAACTATTTCCCTGGGTAGCCTGTTCCAATGCTTTATAGCCCTTTCAGTGAAGAAATTTTTCCTAATATCCAATATAAACTTTCCCTGGTGCAACTTGAGGTCATTTCCTCTCATCCTATGACTTGTTACTTCAGAGAAGACACCAACACCCACCTCGCTCCGATCTCCTTCAGGCAGCTGTAGAAAGACACAAGGTCTTCCCTCAGCCTTCTTTTCTCCAGGCTAAATAATCCCTGTTCCCTCAGCTGCTTCTCATAACACTTGTTCTCCAGACCCTTCAACAGCTTCGCTGCACTTCTTTGGACACACTCCAGCAACTCAATATCTTTTCTGCAGTGAGAGGCCCCAAACTGAAAACAATATTCAAGGTGTGGCCTCATGACTGCTAAGTACAGGGGAACGATCACTTCCCTACTCCTGCTAGCTACACTGTTCCTGATACAAGCTAAGATGCTGTTGGCCTTCTTGGCCATCTGGGCACACTGCTAGCTCATGTTCAGCCAGCTGTCAACCATCACTTCCAGGTCCTTTTCTGCCAGGCATCTTTCCAGCCACTCTTCCACAAGTCTATAGAATTTCATGGGATTATGTTCTGGTTTTATTTAGTGAGGGGTGGCTAGGGTGGTAGCTTCTGTAAGAAGCTGCTAGAAGTTGCTCCCCTTTGCTCAGTGGACTCGGCCAGACTTAGGGCGGACCCGCTGCTGGCCAAGGCTGAGCAAATTGGTAGCAAAATGTGCCCTGTGCCTCTGTGATAACATATTTAAGAAGGGGAAAACAGGAAAAAAAAAAAAAAACAAGAAGAGATGATGAGAAGAAGCTGAGCAGAAGCAGAGAAGGGGAGGCGTGAGCCTTGTGGGCCTTGCAGGCCTCATCCTCTGACCTCCCACCAGACAGCCGACTGGGCCAGACTCAGCCCAGCCCAACTGCAAGAAGTGGAGAGGAGATGAGATATGAACAGATCCTGAGAGGCGTCTGCCAGCCTGTTGTGAAGAATTTTTCTTGTGAGAGGAACGGCTGCAGATGCCAAGGTCAGTGAAGAAGGAGGGGAAGGAGTAATGTGACTCCTGGCCAGAATTCTCCTGCAGCCCGCGGTGATGACCATGGTGGAGCAGGCTGTCTCCCTCCAGCCCATGGAAGTCCACGGAGGAGCAGAGATCCACCTGCAGCCCGTAGAGGACCCCATATCTGGGCAGGCGGATGCCTGAAGGCAACTGTGGCCCGTGGAGGGCCCGCTGGGACAGCTGTTCTAGAGGGACTGCACCTCATGCCGGAGCAGTTTCATGAAGGACTGTGGCCCGTGGGAGGGACCCCACAATAGAGCAGGGGAGGAATGTGAGGAGTTCTTCCCCCAGTGATGAAAAAGCAGTGTAAAAATACATGTGATGAACTGACCGCGACCCCCATTCCCTCTTCCCCTCTGTGCCGCTCAGGGTGGGGAAGGTAGTAGAGATAATGTTAAGCCCCAGAAGAGGGAGGGATGGAGGAAGGTTATCTTGTTCTCTGTCTCATTATCCTGCTAGTTTTAGTAATAAATGAATAGTTTTCCCCAAGTTGAGTCTGTTTTGCCCATAATGGTAACTTTAAGGATTTCTCCCTGTCCTGATCTCAAACCTTGAGCCTTTTTTTTTCTATATATTATCTCCCCCTGTTCTCTCGGAGGGTGGGGGAAGTGAGAGAGAGACTGTGTAGTCTGGTCCTGATCGGGGCTGAACTACAATAACAGATTTCAGGAAAGAATAATTAATTTTGAAAAAAAAAAATCCCAAAACTTAGACCTCTGTCTAAGTTTATCAAAAAGATTGAGATCAAACAAGATACTTTCATTTTATATTTGCCTGTTGTCTTTCTCTATTATATCAGTTATTCCACTGTTTTTATTCTCCTTTTTTTTTTTTAAATTGTAGGATATCTTTATTTGTTATTTTAACACAAGAAAAACTTTTCTTCTCTGTTTCAGAGAGGTGAATTTATTTGCTCTTTTACTGAATGTAACCAATTTTCATGTTATATTCTGTCAGTGACGTACTGTAATATGAGCCAAATGTGGCCATTTTTTCAATTTTCTTTATCAATTACGTAGTGACACATGTCAATACATATCAATGTACATGTCATTTTTTAATACACTTTCATCTTGAGCAAATGATGATGTAGGTACTAAACCAATATTTGTGCGTATTTACTTACTTCAGTTAATGAAATACTACTATAAGCCAAATACAGATGTTCTAATTTAGGTACACAATTTAAAAACTATTATAGCAAAATTTTAGGTGCCTGCAAGAAGAGTGATCAAATTCCCTAAAGAGGTATTGGAGATTCAGATTCTAATTTCTGCATAAGAACTGATAAGAAACGCTAGGCATACACACCACGTTCACCTACCTGACTCAGTTTTTCTTTTTACCTTCAGAGGACAAGACTTAATCCAGTAGGGATTTTTTCTTCCTAATAGAAAAAAAAAAAAAAAAAAAAAGAAAATCAAAACAAAAGAGAAGATTTATTTGAAAAAAAAAACAAAACAAAAGAGCCTACCATGGTTTTTGTCATCTCTCTGCAGACAGTCTCATCCCAACATGTGTCCCCTAACGGTTGTATAAGATTAGTTTGCATTTCTTCTAACTCCTTTATGCTCTCATCTGTAACTGCACAGTGATGTAGGCTCAAAAAACATAAGATCTCCTACTGAGGATACTGCACAGATTGGTTGTCACAGCAGTGTCCTAGGAGATGAAAGTTCAAAGTCTTTCTATTTGACAGGGTCAAAAAAACCAAGCTTACAAATTTCTACTTCATGCTTAAGCTACATCACAGCTATCGAAAGAGACATGATGTTTATACACAAACTTTACAGTGGCAAATCACATTTATGTTTTGGGGTTTCTCAGTGGACTTGGGTCATGCATATGAGTCACGTCTGAGTTCCAGCCTGAAAAGAAGTACCTGTTTCCTCAAAACAGACACTTCTGAGCAGGATAGAGCAGACATGACAAATTAACTGTCATTGGCAAGTAAGCATTCAGGCTAAGAAGTGTAAGTAATGAATTTGAGGGTAAAGCAGTACTAGAAAGTAGACAGACTGAGATGCTGTGTGGCACTAGAGAGGGTTGTAGGTGACTAAATTCCAGTTAATGGGGATTTTTGTCTGTTGAATGCCATGACATGAACAATCTTGTCCTCTTATTTGTAATCTTAAGACAGTCCAAGCATCCTGTATTTCTTATTCAATTCAACCTTGACATATATTTGGTTTTGGTTTCATTCTTTCTCCATCTCTAGCATCCATGTCATTAAATCAAGGGATTAGAAGTTCTTTCTTTTTAAATAGTCTTTTTTTTTTCCTGCCCTTCCTGTCTGCACAGAGTTTTCCCTTGTATTTACACTTTGTCCAGTTTCACATAAATAATCCCACTGAGATAGCTTTTTGCCACCACAATTATAGTCTAATACGTCTGATCTCAGGTTTGGAAATTTTTTATATTCACACCAACTTTGACGACTTTAATTTCATTGTATTGTTTTCCTCCTACATATAAGTTCTTTCTGTGATACTTTCCATTTCTATCTTTGGTATGTACATCTTCAAGCGATAGCCAAGGGATTATCATGGGGCCTCTTTCACCGTCTTTTTTGCAAATCTGTGAATACCTACATTCTTTTCATCTCTGCTTGTCTTAAATCAAAGCAGCTTAATTCCCTGACCACTTCTGTTGCTTCATTCTTTTGAATTCATCAATGTATTTCTGGTAAAGAGATGGCCAGAAGTGAATGCAGAGTTGAATCTTATCACTATATATTTAAAGTAGCTGTGTGAGATAGGTTTTGAATCAATAAGCAAAGACTTCACAATGAGACATTGGTCAAGCTGATATATTAAGAAGGTTACATTAGCTACTGAAAAAAAAAATTGCATTTACCTACAAAATGAGAGGGATAGATCTTATAGTTAAGTGCAGCAACACCTGAAGACAAGCAGATAAATCAGACTTTATGTCTGCCAATGCCTGTAACCTACACACGTTCAGGGAGCACCTCAGCTGTAAGCTCCAAGTAGTTTCAAAAAAATTAAGCCACGTATTTTAAAAGTTAGTAAACATTAACACAGGAAAAGGGAGAAAACCACTAGAAATTACATGAGTACTGCTATAGCAGCACTTCAGCTTCTGAGACTCTTGGGGACCTCATCTCTCACTAAAAATAAAGGTGATGATTGATCGGTTTATGAGAAGGACTTTTTTTTTTAGATCACTCTCTTTATTTTGTTAGCCCTGCATATAATTAAAAAAAAAATATGAATAGCTTAGCTACTGTCTCATCTTTTAATGCCATAAGAGGGCATCTCATATCTCCAGAAGTTCCAAGTCCCTTTCAGAAAGGAAAAATAAGGCTTTACATTGATTGGGTTCCTAAAGGAAAATGTTTATGTGTATACATATTCTAGCAAACTTAAACCAAAATGAATACGTTCTATCACGCTAGTTATTAACACTATAGTTAGAGCATTCACATAGGGTTTGGAAAAATGTATCTTCTTCTACATGACAGGGATTCGAATGCAGATCTCATTTTTCTGGTAAAAATTGTAAGATCCTTACTAAACACCTTTTTGAAACTGCAAGTGGGATCTAAATAGTGCATAGTCTTGTGTTGACTGTATGCATAACAGTGCATTTACTCATCCAGAAGAAAGTTTGTAAAACAAATATAATAATTTCATTGTTAATAAAACACAAGCTAATTGTATTATTTCTGCAAAAAAAAGCACAATGTAAGTTGCTTCCCAAATAATAAAATAAATTATTAATAAGAATTATGTTAATATTAAAGGAGTAAAATCAATAGACAGTAATGTGAAATAACATATGAGAAGATCCAGAGCAGCAATGTACAAAAGCATCACCAAAATAAAAGACGACAGATTGATAAAGACAGTTCTAGAACGACTGCCAAAGCCTGGGAGTTCCAGCAGAAGAGACTAAACAGAATTGCAGAGAGACAGAAGCTGGTAGATGATCGAGAACAGCAGGAGTACAGACTAAACAGATACTGCAGAAGATGTAACACATGAGGAGTCCCCGTGTCCAGCAGTGGATTGATAATTGCAGATATGCTAAAAATATGTTGTATTTGCATTAGTAATGCAGTTGTATGATACTGTTGTATTTGATTAAGCTGTTTCATACTGTGTCTGTCTCACACACTCCAGTTTCACATGGTTGTACGCAACACCATGAAGAGACATAATGGAACAGAATTAGTTTTTCAAATGGATTTGATGTCAGTTTGGATAAAAGACATCTATGTGTAATCTCATCTTATGAAAGACTATGTGTTAATGTAACAAATAGGAAATACACTCAATTGCTCTAATGAGTCTGCTGCCCAGGTCACTTTCTTTTTGTCTAGATCTTGCCCATATATAACTCACACTGAGTCCCCTGGGAGCATTGCCTGAGTGAAAGCTGTAAAAGCAGATGCCTATGGTGACTGAAGTCAATCGAAGCTTTACAATAATTTTAATGGAATTTAGATCAGACCTTCAAGAGAGAAGACCCTTAGTTATTTCATAAATTAGCTTTTATGTACACAGGTGTTAGCAGAAACTTCATCCCAAATAAAGCACTCAGATTCACTTTGTGATTCATGCAGGTATCTCTTGTATTATCACAAAAACTTAATGATTCAGAGCACTTAATGCACTTAACTGAGTAACAAAATTTTATTTTCTCATGGTTAACCATGATTAGAAACAAAAGCTTAATTATTACTATCCTACAACCTAGATAAGTGTCCTAAATAAGCTATTGAGACAGTGCTGCAAGGAGCTCAGTGACGCTTAATTGGACACAATCCTGAAGTGTCATTAGATGTGCAAATTATATTGTATTGCTCTTTCTAGGCATATTAATACTTGTTTAACTTTAAGGAGGTGTTTACCCCAACTTTGATAGAACTCTAAATAATCAGTTTGAAGCAGGTACTTCTATGTCTCCTTGAATAAAGTAATTAATTAAGTGCTGGTTTTAGATCTTTTTTTTTTTTTCAAGATTACATGACTTTTAACTTCCAACTTCAAAAAAAAAAAGAAGTAAATAGTCAATACATTATTTAGAAAAAAAAAAAATTGGGTAATGACTGTTGCAAACATTAAGTCTACTAAAAATATCAAGACCTAGTGAAACATAAAGTTTTTGCAAAATTGAACTTCAGATTGATACTTCTAGTTCTAAAATAAAATTTTTAAAACTCACAAAAAGCGGCTGTGTATGGCATAATTTATTTTTTCATTGATACAGATACTAAAAATTATTCAAAGTCAGGACTCCTAGAAAAAGCAAAACACCTCACAGAACTGTAAAAACTAATGATAGCAAATAACATTTTAGAGCTTATCATGAACAGTTTTAATGGTTGTCTCTAGTTTTAGAAAGTGAAGTATAAAAATGACAACAAAGCACAAGACACCTAATACATTTCTTAACCCATTTCCTTGTCTCTATAAAAGATAAGAGAAAAACACATTGCTGATACAGAGATTTAATTTGAAGTAAGATGCATAAACTTTGATACCTCCTCACGGGTTTCTTAACTCTGCCATAGATCTACTACATTCTGCATACTGTATAAACACAGTTATGAGGGTAATTCTCACACTAAAATTAGAAAAAAAAAAAAAGAATAGCATGCATATTTAATACCTCCCTGAAGTGTTTTACTTCAGCAATAAAGCATAGCAGTGAGGTAAGAAAAAGCTTGCATTTGCTTTCCTGAGCTGTTTGCCTGAGCAGGATCCCATTTGTTTTATTATGTAGAAGTGGATTAATTTGAATAGAAATGCATTTTTCCATATCCTTTTCATTTATAAATAAGAAACAAAAAAAAATTATCGAAACAGCTCAAAGAAGCTCATGGACAGAGTTGATCTTTGACAGTTTGGATTCAGAAACAGTAATGCTGTGGAAAAAAATAATTCTACAATTTAAAGTATAGTATATATTTTTAAAATGTCTTCATCTTTCAAAGCAAAAGTGAAAACAGGTAGATGGTTACACTAATATTTCAGCCAATTTGATTTCATGTGAAGTTGATAGCATATAGACTCATACATCAGTTATTAATAACTTTTATTTTTTGTGGACTCATTAGCAGATGTCCAATGAAGAAAGTTTCAATAAGGCAACAATACATTGATACAGTGATATACTGTTCCCTACTACCATACTGTCATCATGAAGTCTAACAAATAATGGCAATTTATTGCAATCTCAGACACAAAAGATAAAAATATTATGGAAGTTTTAGTCTTGTAATTTTGCCCCTGTACTGACTTCTACAGATACAAATACTCATTGCTAATAAAAGTAATGCCTATTCTATTTAGAATGTTGGAGAAGATATTTTATATTATAATATACAATAGTAGTAACAAAAGTTATCTTTTTAATTCATTGAGTAAACATATTACAAGATGCAACAAAAGGAAAGAGAAAGAAAATTGTGAATACTGTGTTCTTGCTAAATGCCAGTTCAGAATCCAAGTGTAACTTTAATTTGTTTGTAAGTTTAAAAATTATGTTCTGAAATATGATAGAATATTTTAAATGTAGTACATTGTCCTTTCCTATGTACTTTGTGTCTTGGCAGACTTTAAAGGGTAGAAATACACTGGAATAACAAACAAACAAACAAAAAAAAAGGCAGTACATACATTAAGGGTCAAATTTTGTTTTGATTTACACCATGTTAAGAGTCTAGAATCACTGTAGACAATAGATTTATTCCTTAAGAAAAGTAGTACAAATCAGAACAAGACTGAGATAATAACTTAAATGCAGTTCTTCAAACATCGTGTGAAGTAACGTCAAATCTATTGGCTGAATTACCATTACCTGTTTGTCTTCAGTTTGGTGGTTGAATGTTTTTCCTGTATCATTCATGCTTTGTTCAGGTTGTGTGATATAGATGATTATCAGTATATGAATACTGAGGGTGTTTTGTTTTGGCTTTTGAGGTTTGGTTTTGTTTTGTTTTGTTTTCCTCTGGAGAGTTCTGGCAGACCCTTGCCCTCTTGAATTGCCAACTCCTCTGATCAAACCTAAAATTATAACCAAACTCACAGAAAGAATGGTAACTTCTTGAAATATGAGAGCCTTTTTCAGCTCCATGTAAAAATTTCTACCTAAAGTGTTTTGAGGCTGTTAACTGTCAATATTGTCTCTAGGCACTCTCTGGATTTAGCTAAAGGAAGGTTTTAATGTTTCTAAAGTCACAAAAAAATTATTTAAATTAAGACTGTGTTTAGAATCTTAGGATATCAAATAAATAACTTTGGGTTTGGGTCACTGAAATCAGGCCTTCATTTCTGTTGTGTTTTTTTTTACATCTACCGTGACTAGCTTTTACCCTCTGGTAACCTCAATATAATTGTTTCATGTACTGTAAAGACCCCACCTTGCTGAGGTCTATAACATAGTCCTATGAAGCTCAATTGTATTTCTTTACATAGCACTCTATTTGATTGAGAACAATTTAAGTTTTAAATAATACTCTTACTTACTTAGAAGTATTCATAGCACTGAGAACAGACAAAATGCTTGCAAAGTTATGGAAACATTTCACACTGTAAACACTTCAATTCTTGTTTTGAATTGTGCTTTCAGATTGCTACTTAATAAAAAAAAATAGATCAGTGATGAATACAAGTAAAAAGACTGAAAGCAAATAAAATTTTTATCTTAATAATCACTTAGTTACAAACAGGTTTTGTTTCAAAGAAGCTGACCAACAGCAAGGTTATACTTGGATCCTTAGCATTAGTTTATCTCGCAACTAAGGCAAAATACTGTTTGAAAGTAAGGTAAGCAAATTGTAATAAATTTAAAAATCACTTTTATACAGTAATTGTCAATTTTATTGCATGTGAAGTTGTTAAGACTGGCAAGAATACTTACTTCATTCCATGCATTGCAATATTTAAATGCAGTATTTAAATCCAGTGTGAACAAGATTTTTAATAAAGTAAAAATTAATCAAAAGATAGACTTAATATAGTAGACTGTTAAAAAAAAAAAAAAGGAAAAAAGTATATATGCAGCCATGTAGAAGTGCTGTTATTTTTCATTCTATCACCCTGCACAGTCAAGATTCAGAATCACAGTAACATATGTTAGTTTATAAATATGCTAGGTGCAGGCGATGCTTTCTGATCTTCCATCGAATCAAGGGATCCCTGCTGAAGGGACAATAGCCACAGTGCCAAATTACAACTGTGAAGGAAGTGACAGCATCACACAGCAGTACTTCTGGCACTAGCAGAGGTCAGCAAACACAATCAACATTGAGGAAGGAAGTTCAGCTTCATTTGCTTCTTGCAGTTTACATAAATGAATGCTCAAGAGTCATGCTACAGTAAGATCTGTAATCAGTTCACCCTTTACTGTGTGGATTGTAAGATTTTCTCATCTTTACAGAAAAAAAAAAAGTATAATAATACTTGGAGACTTTTTGACATTGAACATGTGCTAACATTTCCTTACAGTAATTTGTCTAAAGGAATACTGCTGAAAGAAAAAAAAATGTGTAATTTTGAAACAGCAATTATACTTTGGGTATCTAGCACTACAACAAAATAGGCAATGACTATGTATTTTTATTAGATTTTAATCTTCTGGCTTTATCTGTGTAACAGAGCTCATATTCTGCCTTTTATAACCCAATAAATCCTTCCTCCAGCAGAACAAGACAAGTACATTTGCAAAAAAGTTAAATAATATCACTAAATGATGGTTATTTAAAAAGTGATCAGGAGAATGCAAAGACTGATTCTACATGGTTCCATTTTTTTTTTCCTCTTATAGATTTTTAAGCTACATATGTGATTTGTCTAGCTTCAGTTCAAGTTAATTTTCTTTTCCAGAAATCTTGCCCAGCTACACAAGCCAATGTGAAGACAGCTAGTATCGTATTATTGATTTTTTTTTTTTTTTGCTATCATTGGAAACTATTATGTCTTTTCATTTAGCTGTCAGGCCATGTAGTCTTTTCTTCTTTATAGCCTCTTATTTTGATCATCAGATTTCTAGTAAAAAAAAAAATACCCAACACCATATTTATCATTTTTACAATACTTTTCTTGTTAGGATATAAGAGTATTTAAATGTTAGGTGAGTCTCAGAATAGGTTTTTATGGATAATGAGTCTAAGGGTCAAGTTCTCATGAGCTTATTTATGTTAATCAAACCACAATCTGCTAATAACATACCTAGGCGTGATGGAGTTGGAAACAGAAGCCATTCCTCCCCTTTTTTGACCCCTGTGAGCTAACACTGAAGCACAATTTTACCTTGCTGCCTACTATCTATCAGCTCGTCTTTACTATTTTATTACTGTAGTGTCCGGATGCCTCAGTGAAGATACAACTAATACTTTTCCTGGTCCCTAACTTTCTAAACAATGCCACATACATATTTTGTTTTTTTTTTTTTAAGAGACAAGTTGTCTCTCTTTTTAGTAAGTAATGACAATGTTTTTGGTTGTTTGTTTTTTTTTTTACACTACTCGAAGACAATAATAGAGAAAACTTGCAAGTATCTGAAGTAGACCTCACTTCTCCCTTCCTTGACCTCACCTGTCAGTATCTTCTTTTTACTGGAAGCCAAAATCAACATCCTGTTCTTCCTATCATTATTTATACTTCATTCAGTTTTATATTCATTGGGCTGATACTCATTCAGATTCTTACATGTATTGTCATTGATGCAGCCACCTCTAAGAGGAGAAAGATATGCATCTGGGAATGTTCAGGATGCTTGTGTCAATTAAATTTACAGTGCCATGAGTTTTTCTATTTCTCTCTCCTACATACAAAACAGATAAAACAGAGATAGTTTTTATATGATTGTACAAATGAAAGCTCTACAGGATGAAGGATATCAAATGGCAGCATTGTCTGAGACCTGCTTTTCCTCATGAAAGTAAGATGAGGAAAGTTGTCACTTTACTCAGTGAAGACAAACAGTTCTAAAGTAAGATTCATCTCATCTTAATACAGATGTCTAAGTAAGTCTGGCTTACTGGCTCTGTGAAAGTGTCTGTTTCTCTCTTTTGACAATAAACCATGATTGAAGTTGTTAGCTCAGATTTGGATGTTTACGTTGTAGAAATCCAAAGGGATTAAATTAACTCTACATAAAAGTATTCTTCTCATTACAAGTATTCATTTATGGATGTTTTGGTCTTTATTTCCTTAAAAATGTTCCAGTATATATATTACAAGGCATAAATGGGATTACACTTACTAATGAATAAGTGTTATAATTCCCATAAGAGGAAAAAAAAAATAATAATAATAAGAATCCAATCAACTTGTTGAATTTTGCGCTTTCTTTTGTGGTCAGGCACATCTCTTCTGGTTAATAGCCTCATCCTCTGTGCATTATTTGTTTTTAATTGTTTTGCTAAAACTTCCCAGTAAGAGTCTAGAGAAGCCTATGCTTATGCTTATTGTTACATGCTCCCTTTTCTTTTCTGCTGCTTTTAGCATCAGTTCTCAAGAATCTATAGCATCAATATTATTTATTTTTCCTTGCAGCTAGAACATTGTCACATTCCGATTTCGGATGAGAGGAAGGTCCGCTTGCGTTCTAGCCAACCTCAGATAAGTCTGGGAGGCTAGGGGCGGCTAGACCAACCTCTCACACACTGGAGTGTGGTTTTGCTCGTATTCTTGGGAACAGAATTAAGACTCAAAACGGAGTCAAGTGCCAGGTAACTTTATTAACCCGACAAGAAGTTTGTAAATGGAAGAGAAAGGAGAGAAAGGAAAGAGGGAAAAGAGTTTTGGTTGTAATAGCTACCACCACGGAGCTGCGGCGTCCCGACATTCCAGGTCGCTTGATGGGGGAACGATCCATCTGGTGTTGGTCATTTCGATGTCGGTTCTGTGGATGTGTATTCCAGCGAATGTGTATTCCATTGAATGAATGAAGTGTATTCCGGCGAAAAATGTTCCCTTTTTATGTTGGTTGTTTTCATTGTATTTCAAGAGCTGGTTTGCCTAGCCGCACCCCTCACCTGCCCGTAATATGCATGCCCATCACCGGGTGATCCATTACCGGGTGATATGCATCTCTGGGCGCATGCTGGGTGGGTTAGGGCTAGATTTCTCGGAACCAGCTCTGCGTGCAGGTCTCAAGACAACAGGAGTTGGCTTGCAAGATAACGGGAAGCCATTGTTCGGGTGGTGGTTTGATGTTTCGACAATGTTGAGACAAATACTCGACACAGTCTCTCACAAACATTAAGAGTTTAATTCAGTTGCCTAAACACAGAAGACAACTACTGTTTTTTTTTAAATACTCTAAATTACCTGAAATATTCCTACAAGGATGAGAAGTGTAGCATAACATCTACAGGAGAATCATACTCTCTGGAGAAGCACCAGAAGTCAAGGTAGGCTATGCAGGGCAACTAGCATGATATTAGTTGTTGATCTCATAAATTGAACTGAACTCTGCCTGTTAGCTCATTGGCTCTGTGGCTATGTGAATTCTGGTCTGAATTCTTTTCAGGTAAACTGGTTAGATTGGAAGTGGTGGATTTATTTTTACTTTTCTTCCTACAAATAAAAAACTTAAATATGGAATACTACTTGACATTCTCCAGACTCACGTAATATATCTGCTATAGGAGATAAAAAGCCATTTTTAATTAAGAAACCTTAATGTGGGTATCTACACCTCTACATACTGAAATTACAAGCTGATATTATGGTCAATAATTAGATCAGTTCACTGCCCACATATTTCTATCCATTGCCATTTGAGTTGTAAGGACACTTTGGCTAGCATCTGTCTGGCTTTTCAGAGTGATGCAGGGTTTGTATAGGTCCTATATCATCTAAGCAGATGCATGCAGTCTTCTTGGTTATCTTTGGAAGTGCCAAACTAGTGCTAAAGATCTATATTTAGATAACTGAATCAAGCCCCAATCTGAATTTCTTTCTAGGCTCCATTGGCAATAATAAAAGCTCTGACACTTAGTCTGCATACCATAGGCACACAGAAACCAAAAAGTGGGTGTTTGGATCTCAGGTCCAGTCTTTATTTCATTCTTATTTTCATTGTCAATGTTTATACTAGATAGTATAATACTTTCATACACCAACACTAGCACTTACAGGTGGAGATAAAAATACACTGAAGATGAGAAAGATCCCCCCCCCCAAAAAAAAAAAGGATCAAAAATATAGGTTTACAGTTTCCTTTCTTGACAAAATTATGTTCAGGATCACTCCAACATAGAAAAGCCAACACTACTCTCAAATTAGAAATGAAAACAATAGTGGTGCTTCATATTGACTTAATCAGCATTTTCTGTTTTGATTTTGAATGTTTATACTCCTTAAACATGAGCAAACCCAAAGCACACCAAAACCATACATACCCCAGGAAAAGCTAGACAAAGCCTATGTCTCCTTAGGCACTACTGTCCTATTTATCGCTGTTCTGTGAAGAGTCAGACCTACTCACCTCAGTCACTGATGCAAGGTCCTACAGCAGCTAAGGGAGAGTGGAAGAGCCCTTCACAGGGGCTCCAGAAGCATCCAGTCTGAACGCAGGAGCGCGCTGCACTGTAAGTAGTTATACTGTAATTACAGTATTCGCTTAACTTACACCAATCTAAGATACCATTTAATCTCATTTCAAATATGTTTTGTGATTCATATGATTATTTCCCCAAACATTATTTTTTTTTTTGTTTAAGACCACTCTTCTGCTAACTCACCTTAGGCCATTGATCAGTACTGAAAATCTGCAAAATGTGAGGTGAACAAGCCACTTCCCTCACTGTACCTCCATCTTTCTATTCATAAAGTGTAAAGGATGAAATCAACCTCCTCCACACAGAGATTCAAGACTGACTCACAAAAGCAGTATGAAAGAAGAAGCTATTATTACCATTATTGGAAAAGGTTGAGAAGAGTTTTCTCCTTTTTGGATGGCAAATGATGATTTTTAGGCACTCCTGTGGTGTTTTTCAGAATTGCTTAATAGCAGGTGAGATTTTCAAACATACTCAGCTCAGAGCTAAGTATGATTTCATTGAAGTCAATGGAAAACTCCCACTGACTACTATTGTTGTTCTTTAATACTTACTGCTGAAGTTGGAAGAATAAAAGTTAGATAGCAAAGGACCAGAAAAAAAAAGATCTCTGGCTTTCATGTGCAGTTGGTAGAAAAAAAAATGCATTTTTTAAAAAATAAATATTGAATGAATAAATTAAGCCCCTGAAAACAAAGAGAAAAGTAAATTTTATAATATTTTAAATAATTAGTGCTGCAAATATAGACAATTCTCAGGTGTAATGATTTGGTTATTGACCACATTGAAGCAGATACAGGTGATCTTCAGTATTCCATATAGTGTTTTACTCTGTTACTAGAGTGAACTGCAAATTTTTACATATCACTGTAGTGTTTCTAGATACTGAATCTACTTTATGAGTTTCCTGGAGAGAAGTATGCATTCAGATTCACTGAAAAAAAAAGTATGATGTCTGTCACTTTGGGTTTTTTTTTATTGCCTTTTTACCCAGTTAGCTTAAATAACTGGTAAAAGTGTACCAACATATATACACCTGTACTTTTTAAACACAACTAGATGAGTCTAGATGTTTGAGAGTTACAGGAAAATGAAAAAATAGTAAAAATATAAGATAGATGAGAGAATGGATAATGATGAGAATGAAATGCTACAAGGTCCAGCAGAGACAAAATTATGGTTAACTTACGCATAAGCATTTCTAAAAAAAAAGAGAAATTAACATGGTACTAAGAAAAGAACCTAACAAAATAATCAGAATGATGATGCTAATTGTTGTTGAGTACAAAAAAAAAGTGCTGCGTAGTATCATGGAAAAAAAAAAACACAGAAGAAATCACATCAGAAAATTGTGCTTGAGAATGTAACACCCTTCTATTTTTTACCATATTTACCACCATCCCCCACAAAGATGAACAGTGTCCTCATTACCATTTGTAATTTCCTGTTAAGAAGAGGCAGTATTAGACATATTAATGTGTTTGGTTCTCCTTTAATTTATTATTCTCTCCCCACTTTAATGAGATCTGCTCTACAGCCCATAAAATAATTGTTATGGTAAACTGACTTTTTAAAATTAGCTACACACCAGTTGGTCCAGAAACCTATTCCTCTGGACTATTCATGCACAAAATACCTTTGTCTGAAGCTCTTTCCAAATGTGTAATGACTGGAGTAAGTCCAGAAGTTTGCCTGCAGAGTGTCTCTGCATGATTACCATTGCAAGTAGTCTTACAATTTCTTTTCCCAACAAAGTTATGGTCAGAGTTACTGCAATGTAGAAATGCTGACACTGGTTTTGGCCTAGCAATGAAAACCTTAGTGCTTCTTCATAAGAAATTAAAGCAGTTTCCTATTAAAAAAAATATATTAAAAAAAAAGAGCTATCCTAAACTCCCTGATCTACACTGATAGGTTACAATTTTCTGTTACAGAATCCTTACAGGAAATCTCAGAAGGGGGAAAAAATTATCATCAGATTTCCTGATTTGCTCTAGTCTCATTAAGTTACTTCATTGTGCTACAGCACTGCTGTTTGCACCTCAGATCATGTGTCCCACTGAGATAGTAATTCTATCCCAATGATTTCCTGCTGCGAGTGTCAGTTTAGGTCACAAACACTGTCTACTAACTATACTTTCTAATCAGCCCTAGGAAAAAGCATTTTCCATTCACAGAAAACAGTACATTGGGGGAAAAAAAATCCCCCAGACCCAAGGCAACTGAGATATATCATATTTTAGGGGCTACATAAAATAGAGATACTGAAGAAAGTTTAATGATCAAGGCACGCCAGTAGCCAAACTTCATCAGATATAGATACCACATAAAACTGTGTGTATGCAGTTCTGTTGTCACTTGTCAAAATACGACTTTTTTGTGTGTGTGTGTGTGTGAGAAGTGGAACAAAAGCATAATGGATAGCTGGTTTTATATCCCAGTGAAGAACACAAAAATCTCTTTCCAGTGCAGTTCACACTTTTTTTGTTGTTCAGCTTTCACAGTAACTTCCATAGAAGATGGTGGCTGCAAACAGGGAGCTAATCTGGTTGAGACCATCTCAGCAGTCCTCCTAAATGGCTGAACATTTGACTTTACTGCCCAACAGCTCTACTTTCCTATCTCAGAAGAGGAATTTTTAGACAGGAGTTGTGGTTGAAGATGGCACAGGGAGTTGGAGTAATCTGCTAACACTTCCTGAACTTCAACAATTGTAGGGTTCTTATCACAACAGGAATTAGTGTTCTTAACATTTTTTCCCCTCTTCTGTTTGTGGTTGGTTTTTTTGTTTGTTTGTTTGTTTGTTTGTTTTTTCCTATAATAAAGATCAGGAGTATAAATTTGAATTGAAGAAGCCTTAATCCTTGTTATAAGACACTCAGAAAATCAAATATAATACAGATACACTACATCTGCACCCTAAATCGTATGATTCAGATCCTGGCTCATAGGACTGTTGCAACGTTTTATGATATGACTGTGGAGTGTAAAATGAACAAGGTGTTTCTGCATCTGGAAGCAAGGTCTCAGTCTCACCTAAGAAAGCGCACTAAACATTAGAATATAGAGCTGTAGTTTTTTTTTCGTGCTTGGGCATCTCATGTTGGTCTCTATGTATATGTACAATGAACACCAAAAGGAGAAAAAAGCGTCCAATCTGTTAAACAAGGTATTCTACTGGTCTCCAAGTCTTTCAGTAATGTAAGACTGAATAGATGTTTTAGTTTTAACTCCATTCCTGCTAAAGAGGAAAAAGCAGAATACAAGGTGAAATACGTTCCTGAAAGAGAACTCTTCATTACGCACTTTCATAATTCAGGAGTGGCTGGATTATCTGGGCTGCTTTAGGGGACTGTGTCTCTGGGACACACCAGCTGGCAGAACTGATCCAGGAAAATTCATTTAGTTCTTGTTGAAACAGCCAGTAAAGATAAGGATAAATATCAGCACTTCCCCACCATTGCAGCTACTTGATCTACAGGAAATAAAATAGTTCATGCTGCTCTTGAATCTGTGAAAAGTTTATTTCAGCAATGTCATTTCCTAGATTGAACCCTTTTTATGTTAAAATTCTATAGGCGTTATACCTTTCCTATCAGTCAGAGCAAGTAACAGTGCCCTAATAAAAACTTACCCCGTATTTATATAATAATAGATCTTTCCTATGATTTTTCTCTCAAAAAATAACAAAATTAGTAAGTTGACATAACAACAAAAAATAAACTGATTGTTAACTTTTCAGTTACACAGTTTTTGTTTCAGTGAATCTGCTTCTTTCCAAAAAAAAAAAAAAAAAAGCAGAAGGTTAACATTAGAGCAAGAGGAATTTCAAAGGTGGAAGTGTTACAAAATTTATCCACTACCTAAAGAAAAATTTTTAAAAAAAAGAAAAAAATCACATCCCCCCAAAAAATCTACCATAGCAAAAATAAACAAGAAGTAATTTAGAAATGCTCTCCTAAAAGGATGAAGAGTAACAAGCTATCACATCAAAAGCCCCGGAGAAACTTGCAGTTACTGCAAAATATTCAGTAAATGGGGCAGGGGGAGGGGAGGGAAGCATTATAAGATTACCCGAATTGTCAATAAAATAAACATGCAGCATTCTCACCCAAGAAGACACAAATCACAAAACTAAACCTCTAGAAACACGAAGCAATGACAGTAATCTATCATCTTTCAAAAACTGCCTTAAAAATGAAACTTGAATGAGTCGGGATTTTTATCGTCTTCAGGAAAGAATTGGAAAAGTGACTCAATGAGACTTTTGAAATTTTTGTCATTTGAATTGCCTGAGCCATGAAAGTTGTTTAAATGTATGAAATATCTGCTTTCTGTGAAAATCTTAATGTCAAAAAAAAAAAAAAACCACCACATCTTCAATCCACTCAAAAAAAAGTCTGTTGAGATAGGTAAAATACACTAAATATTGAACTGTAAGTAAACATAATTTCATCTCATTTAAATGGGAGGCTCTCCTCCCCTCTCTGAGGCAAGGCATCTCTCTTCACTTAGTGTAAAACTGGCTGATCCATCAAGTCTATTGCATAGACAATCAGCACAAGTGTGGTTCCAGATGTGCTATCTTTTGCTCTATTCGTCTGTCACAGGTGATATAGGAACAAGGCTTAGGGAAAGACAGACGCAGATCTGTGAAGGATTAGGCTTCAGTTTCTCCCTTCCTCATGAAATAACTGTTTCATTTTTCCAAGGGCATAGTTTTTTCTTGGTTTCTGGAGCAATAATAAACTATTAAACTTGATAACTAAATTTTATATTATTTGAAAAATATGCACAATACAACTATATTGTTTTCTGTAATATTAACAAGATCACTAGAAAAAAAAGTAATAGGAATTTGTGACATAGCTGAGTTAGTAGTACTGCAGTGACTGTGATTTTTGAACAGGTATGCTGTATTTTCACCAGGGGAATGTGGGCCCTCTCTGGAAGGAAATGGGAGACCTGGTTACCTGGGACATGGAAAAGGCTGAGGTACTCAGTAACTTTTTGGACTCAGTCTTCATGGGCAAGGGCTCCAGCCACATCACCTAAGTTGCAGGAGGAAAAAGCAGGGACTGTAAGAATGAAGACCTGCCCACTGTAGCAGAAGAGGAAGTTCGAGACCATCTAAGGAACCTGAAGGTGCACAAGCCTGTGGGACCTGATGAGATGCATCTGTGAGTCCTGAGGGAATTGGTGGATGTAGTTGCCAAGTCACTGTCCATGATATTTGATAAGTCATGGCAGTCTGTTGAGGTTCGTGGCAGTCTGTTGAGTTTCTCATTGACCTGAAAAAGAGTAACATAACCCCCATTTTTAAGGTTCCTTCTAACCCAAACTATTCTATGATTCTGTTCTCTTATTCTATGATTCTATTCTATTTTAACTCTAAAAAAAAATCTTTACTCTAAATCAGAAGCTTAGAAAATAGCACATAATGAGTTTTGGAGAGCAGAGTTAATCGTAGTATCCCAAAGCAGTATCACCTAGACCTTTGCTTATGTCTACACAGACATGCCATTAAGTAATTTAGCATTAAGCTCTGGCTTTTGCTTGACACAGATCAAGCATAAGAAATGTTTTTATTAAACCTGTGTAGATGACATGATATTCTGCAGTCAACAGTGCAGCTCCCCTGCAGCTGCACATTCTATTTGTGCTGTAAATTTCTGGCACATCCTCTGAGAATAATTTAAAAGTAAAAACAAAGAAGTACATACAGAGAAATTTAAAATTAATAAATCCTTAGGGATAAAAATAAACTTGTTGCATACTTAGAGGAAAGTTTCAATTAATTTTAAATATTTACATTTGGAAGTCCTTTCTCTCATTGCTGGTTTTAGTCATAGGCGGATGGATGGGAAAGGAAGGGAAATGTTATTTACATACACTTTTACTCATTACTTTTGAGAAGCAGACTCACCACTACATAATAGCAATACTTAATGGAGAGTAGAATACAGAGGATATAACTTAATATTGTTTGGGTAGCCACAAAAGGAGAAAAAGCCTGAATGCCAATGTGGTCTCTGCTGGAGTGAGCAGTTAATGATTTATTTTCTTTTTTTTTAGGAAGCATTTTGTTTCTTCTTTTCTTCTGTCAACTCACTTTAAATTTTGCAGAGAGTACAAAGTGAGTAAAATGTTTCTAGTCATGCCAACAAAATAATAAAGACAAACTAGTACATATACTTCCTTCGGATTTTCAAGACACCATTTTGTGGACTTTCTATGAAGCCTTTAAGAAGATGTGATTAGGATGAGGATTAAAGGCTATTGTGGATAATATGCTGTTTAGAAGATAAAACCTCAGAGAGGGTTAAAATAATCCATTGTCAGACTGAAAATAGGCTTAACACTGGGCATTATTAGCACCAGTGTTATTTTCTAGTCTGAAAGAGATGGTAAACAATCTGATGCCTACATCTGAGGAACACATACAGACTGTTAAGACTATGGTACAGTCTTATTCAGGGAAAGAACTGGAAGTGATATATTACCTTTCAAAGGAACTAGCCAAGTATGAAAAACAGGAGAACCTAATTGACCCTATATACTTGTTAAGTCAATTCATTAAAATACTTTGAGTTGTATGCTTACATCCTTAAAGAAGAACAGAAAAGAGAAGAACTTCAATGGGATCTAATAAATAAGTTTATTAGAGGATGAGATTCAGTGAAGATAAGGTATGTTATAGGCAAAACACATCTTATAGGAACAATTTGAGTTGAATTACTCATATACATTTCTGGGTTTTGAATTAACTGTAGTCACTGAGGCTAAACACCTGGGAAGATCCCTGGAAACATATCTTCAGTTTGTAATTTGGTATTTTGTTTTTAAAGAAAGAAATCTTAAAATGGAATAGAAAATACTGCAAAATAAAAGCTACTATGGAAGCAGCATGTGATCTAACAGTGCCATCACCTAAAACATCAGTCAGTTTTCATCATCCACAGTCATATAGATTATAACCAGGGAAAAAAAAAGAAAAAAAAATAGTCCAGAAGAAGCAACACAGCTACCCAGAAAAATGTATCCTTATAAGAAATTTAAAACCCTAGCACTGTATAGTTTGTAATAAACCTGAAGGAAAAGCGTACCCTCTATACTAGCACTGAATTAATAAAGCATATTTTGTAGTTGGGAGCTTTCTTTTACTGTCTTCCATAAAAGCAGATAAAGGGGAAGTTCCATCATCCATAAATAATACTTAATCTTTTATTGCAATAGGCATCCCTTTCTTTTCGGGATGGTGGGTCTACAAAAATCTCACTGCAGAATTGAGTTTCACTGCAGAACTGAGATTCACTGTAGAAGTAACTGCTTTTCATCCCTCTGGCTAGCAGAGGGCTTACCTCATCTGTGATCTTAAAGCCAGACAGTGATAACAAAACAAAAGTTTTGCAGCTTAGCTCCGATCTTGAGGTTTTACTGGTTGCTCTCTCCCTAAGGCAAGAGAATGGAAGGAAGGCAACCACTGAGCTGGAACATTCCCCTTATGTTTTAAGTTTTCTCCACAGACACGGCAAAGGGGGGAAATCTGATAAGTTAGAAGATGTGGTGGGCTTTTTGTTTATTTGTTTTAAGATTTTCTTTTTTTAAAAAAAAAGTGTCCTGAACAATATGAACATGAGATACAAGCTCTACTATGATAGCATTTCTCGTATATAAGCAGATGTCCTCTGTCAGCATCAGCCTACTTTTTTATCTATATACTCAAATTTATAAGATATTTAACTCCCTGCTGCCTGCTGTGATCAAAATCTTACCCTTACATGAGGCACATAACAGTTAATAACAATAAAGAAGAAACACAAGTGCAGTGTACCTGTTAAGCATTGATTCTTAACAGATATGTGAAGTAAGTACGTGGAATACTTCCTAATTTAAACAATAGAAACCTGACTAAAAAGATCCCAAACAAACCTTTAGAAGAAATAAATAATATTCCCTTCCTCTTATTCTGCTACTGTTTTCTTTTTATTTTAAAAAGTCCGAGAAAAAAAATACAACTTTTTGTACTGCACTATCAGGTTCAGGATGCAGGCTACTCTGAGGTCAAATTGCAGCTCAATGTTAAATGGTAGATCACATTAAGAATCTGTAAAGCAGCATTGTTATCCAATTTGCTGAATGGTTTGAAGACATGAACTAGTAACGACACAAATGACTCCTAGACAAATGTCATCTGCACCATCTGTGGACCATATTGTGCATCAGATGGCAGGATAAAATTTGCAATAAGTTTCAGAGCAGAGCTATGTTCCAGGGACTGTAGCCATGATCATCATAGAACAGCTGGACTGGGCTGGTCCACACATCTAGGATAGAAGACTCCAGCATCCTGCAGCAGCAGATGTGCTACGGACTTGAAGAAGAAGCATATAGCCAGGACAGACAGATGAACCACTTCAAGGATACAATGAAATACAACTTCAGGTAATAAAAATTGCTAAGAATACAGAAAGGTGGAATTGGCATGCCACAGTTCAGGTTGAAGAGGCTCAGCTGAATCTAAACTTAATAGCATGCATGGTCTTGCTAACCCATGGCAAGGACAGAGGTCTCCAGTTAAAAGGTCATCGTTGTTCCTTGCTAACCTTTGTGTTTTGTTTCCTTACAGAGTGCAGGTGGGGAGGCTAATATGGCTGGATCTAGTTCCCCTGTGGAGGCAGAATGCAAATCTGAACTTGGCAATTCAGAGGCATTTATGATGCTCATGATTCTGCACATCTGAGCAGAATTATTACATCCATAGTAAAGAAAGGAGACATCAAAGAAAAAATAATAAAATTAATAGCAATCCTTAGGACTACACGTGAAACCAATGTGAAAAAGACGTCCCAGTAACCCAGTATGTTTGGTTTGGGTTTTTGTTTGTTGTTTTGTTTTGTTTTGGTTTTTTTTGTTCCGTCCTTTACAATATTCCTCGATAATACCATGAGATGTATTCTCTGCACTTCTGAAGGACAATGTAACAAAAAAAAAAGAATTTGGTAAATATCACAGAAGGGATTATTTTGTGAAAACCATCTAGTAGGCATTGTCTCACACTTATGTTGATGAGAAAGCCAGTCTTAAGTGTCTGCATTAATTACAGTTGAAGCAACAGAAGTCAGATTTTAGATACTAATTTCAAAGCTTCACTTTAATTAATGAAACTAGTTTCAAATTTTATCTTTAAATAGTCAAACTAATGAATTAGTTCACAAAATTATTTTGATTTCTAAGTGATGATAGAAAAGGCTTAATTAACTTCAATAGATTTGAGATTAGGCTTTCAATATCTCTGAATTCCTGGAACTAAATTATATGTTTATGTATGTCCTCAAATTGCATTCTTGCATTTCCAATAAAACTCTTCAGTCTAACAAGTAATATAAAATGTTTCTATGGCATTTTAATAATATTTGACACAAATTAGCCAGTACAGGAATTAATGGATTTTCTCCTTTCACTATATGTTCTTATTTAATTATTTATTTTAACCTTTTTTTTTACTTTGAAATTCTCATTGTGACATTAATTGTAAGAGGTTAGTAAATATATAGAGAAACCATTTTTTTCTGATGACTAAATTAAAAAAAATCTAATTTTATAATAAATAATCTAATCTTATTTTTCTTTTCAAATCATGGTCAGTATAAGGATAGCTCATTTGACTAAAAGTAGATGTCCTTCGGGGCTGTAGATGTCTTAGCACTCATCAGAGTTGTAACAACTGCTTCTTCCCCTGCGTTGGTTTTATTTAGTGAGGAGGAGCTGCTACAGTAGCAGCTTCTGCAAGAAGCTGGTAGAAGTTACCCCTCTGTCCAGTGCATTTGGCCAGGCCTAGGGTGGACCTGCTGCTGGCCAGGGCTGAGCCAATTGGTAGCAGAATGTTCCCCAATAACACCTCTGTGATAACGTATTTAAGAAGGTGAAAATTTTTTAAAAAAAGAAGATGTGAAGAAACTGAAGCAGGGGCAGAGAGCAGGAGGCACAAACCTTGTGGGCCTTGTGGCCCTCACCTTCTGGGCACTTGCCGGGCAACCATCTGGGCCCGACTCAGCCCAGCCCAGCTGCAAGAAATAGAGAGGAGATGTGAAGAGATCCTGAGAGGCGTCTGCCTGACCCTGATTGTGAAGAATTTCTTGTGAAAGGAATGGCTACAGACACCAAGGTCAGTGAAGAAGGACAGGAAGGAGTGAAGTTCCTAGCAGAGATTCCCCTACAGCCCATGATGATGACCATGGTGAGGCAGGTTGTCCCCCTGCAGTCCATGGAGGTCCACGGAGGAGCAGAGATCCACCTGCAGCCCATGGAGGACCCCACGTTGGGGCAGGTGGATACCTGAAGGAGGCTGCGGCCCGTGGCAGGCCCGCGGTGGGGCAGCCATTCTGGAGGTACTGTACCCTGTGGAAAAATGACCTACATCAAGGACTGTAGCCCATGGGAGGGACCCCACGACGGAGCAGGGGAGGAATGTGAGGAGTTCTTCCCCCAAGAAGGACGGAGTGACGTAAAGTGACAAGTGATGAACTGACCATAACCCGCATTCTCTCTTCCCATATGTGCTGCTCGGGGGCAGGGAGAAGGCAGAGATAACTGAACATAAAGTTAAATCTGGGAAGGGGGGGTGGGGGTGCAGTTACTTTGTTCTCTTCCACATTATCCTACTTTGGTTTTAATAATAAATAAATAGATTTCCCCAGGTCAAGTCTGTTTCACCCGTAACGGTAACTTTAAAGCTATCTCCCTGTCCTTATCTCAAACCTCAAGTCTTTCTTCTTATATTATCTCTCCCTATTCTCTCAGAGGGTGGACAGAGTGAGAGAGAGACAGACTGCATAGTTTGGTCCCGAGTGGGGCTAAACTATGACATCCCCACATGTACAGATACACACTAAAAAAAACCAAACCGATATCTGTAGTCAGAAGGCATCTACAGTTAGACATTGAGATTTAGAAAACATCAACATCTGCAATTCAGCATTCTCACATGCATTATAATTAACATCCAACTTCTAGATACATTCATAATATATTCTCGCTGGCTACATACCCATTACTTCAGTTTTGCCTGAAATCAAGACTATCCAAAATAAAGCCTTTGGGGAGATAACCAGGTTCTGTTGTTATTCAGCCTTCAACCATGTATATGTATCCTGATAGCTGAATTATAGTGATATTTTTAGGACCTTAACAAACTGAACAGGAATGTTGGGAGAAGTGGAGTTGACTGACACAGAAAAGACACAGATTAGGTGGAGAGTGCTTATAAATCATCATAGGCTTTAATGGAAATTCAAGGTTGATTCAAGCAACATGTGGCTAATGTGATTGGATAGACTTGTGTGGGGATCTACAGTAAGACAGGGTAAAGTTTGGACAAGGAAATGAGGAGGTGCTTCTCATGGACAAGGGAGGAGAGGCGAGTTACAGTTCAGAGAGGTTAGAAAAGTGGTGGCTTAAGTATATCAGGATGTTCATCACCCTGATTAGCGGTTGTTGTGTTGGAGAATTGTTGCATTCAAGACATCCTGACCTTCTCAAACTACAGAGGAACTCACAAGTTTTTGAGGCCAATGTTGAAGTCAAGAAATACTTCTACAAGTGAAGGCCTCCCAACATATTAGCACCTCCCTTCTAAACCTGAATTAGCACTACTGTGATAATTCTAGCTCCTTCCAGCATTGCTGAGTCTCCAAGAAACCTCCCAGAGTTCTGGGGAAGAGCTTCACTTACAGCATATACAGAGCAGTTCACCTGATCTATGGGTCTGACAGTCCAAAACTGGACTGCATATGCCTTCTTCTTTGCAGTTATTTCCCTACTATTCCCCCCTTTTTGAAGGGAATAACATCTGCACCAACAAGATCTAGTACTACATAATATTCTCAAACATCATAGAGAGACATTCCCCAAGAAGACTTCCATTCTGATCTTGGCTACAGCAAGTACAAACATCAAATATAACATCACTCTTTTATATTTCCCTTCTTTACAGACAGCCACACTCTTTCCATCATATTCTGGCTTCTTGCTCCTTTCAAAAACTCACACTTAGTGAAAGCAGCTGCTCTGCATAACTATCTACAAGTGTACACTCTGTGACACCCTTGAAAAGCAGGATTTTTCTCCTCAAAACATGGAGGTACTACCTGCAGTGATGTAAAGGTAATCTACAGCAAGTCTTGAAGCAAGTCGATATCATCTTTTGGACATACTTTGTTGAGCAAAACTTCAAGTTCTTGGACAATCTGGGTTGTCAGAGCATCTAAAGGAGGAAAAGGAGTGGTTTTTCCACCAGTGTTACAGGACCCAGAGAGAAGGAGGTCCTGCAGGATTAGCAGGCCTATGATTTGCTAAAATGTGTCACTTACCCTGGATATCTTAGGAGATTTTGCAGAAGAGCAAAGATAGGTAGCAACAGTGAGAGACTACACAAGAACATTGACATACTTTTCTTGCAGCCAGATGGCTGAAATGCTACTAAAATAAGACTGGAAACAAGCAGGCAGATTGTATCAAAAGAAAAAAATGTGATTATTTCACACAGAGCAGAAAGTTAAGATGGTAAAGAAATACATTTTGCATCTGAGAAAGTCTTTCATGTAAAACTTTTACTATTTTTTTTTTCTCCAGTGGCAATATATGCACGCCTCATGGAAGTAGAGTGCTCTGTCTTGAAGAAGACACATTAATCTGCACTCATATGCTCATCTTAGCTCTTTGATCGTGATTATAGGGCTCTCCCAGGATGTGTAAAGGGATCAGTTGCCCCCAGTAGCAGCAATGGAGGTACTGAGAAGTCCCTCAGTACTGGAGTGTAGAGAAGTCTCTTTGGTACAGCTGTGTTGGTGTTCAAGGATGGACTAGAAGAAATCACGGGAGGTCCTTCCACATATGACACATTGCCACCTACACTACAGCTCTCTGCAATAGGACCTTATGTAACAAAAAGCCTATTGCAGACTTATCATTTGGGGACTAATATAACATAACACCTCCAGGTAATGCTAAAGAAAGTTGTAGGTAGTTCTTGCCTCCCATATTACCCATGCTTGTTTCTAGATAAGACAAAAAAGCAAGTTGACGACACACTTACTCTGTTCATATTTCTCAGTCTGCTCTTCAGAATGTCTGTTGGCTGGAAGGGAAATGTGATTTACCTCTCACCATTCTCCACTTCTTAGGAAGAGAGGAAGATGTCCCTATTCATGTACAATTCAGGCTGAGATGTTCTGTTTTGAGAATAAGAATATTAGTGATTTTAGGTAGTGAACATATCAATGAAGCCAGCATTTGTCTAAATCCATGAGTAGCTTGTTGAGTAGAGATGTGTGAGGAAGTTGTGAACATGCACAGAGCCTACTCTTTAAGCACTAAAAAGCCATTAAAAATGATGGAAGTCAACCAATAATTTTAGTGCCGATGGGAAGAGGCAGTGCTGATGTATAGTTGGGTGCTATGTGGTAGATCTGCAACTACAGGCTATAATTTAGGCATTCTGCATCTATCTTTGTTAAGATAATTGTTCCCCTTTACTCTTCTATGTAAAGTAATCGTTGATTACACAGCAGAATTACCTGGGGGCATATGAGTTTAAGGATTTTACAATGTCTCTGATTGACATATCCTTTCATCCTTATTTGGTGTAATGACCACTGACATGAAAACTGCTGCTTGAGCTAATCCATCTCCTGCTGAAATCAAAGGGAGTTTTTAATACGGAGACCTTTGCAGAATAAAGACACCTTCAAGAAAAAGTGCAGTTTCACAAAATTTTACAAATACCTCTGTAGAGAGAACTGCCAACTATTTACTTTTGTCAAAATACTGGCTCTAACATGTCAGGATCTGATCACTGCTGCCTATCACACACACACACACAAAAAAAAATGAGGTGGCAAATGCAGAAGGGCAATGAATTCAGAATAGTTCCTCTGTGTCCATGGCCTATTGTCATGTTTATTCTAGCGTAATCACAATGCCATAAACATTAAAAATACAAAACCACTGTCACATATGGCAGCTTTAGGTACTCAATTGAATAGCCACAACCAGTCCATAGGAAAGCTAGCCAGAATGTTGGAAACTAGTTAGGAAATAATATCTTGGTAGCTGTATATTGTGAAAATGCAATTTGATTCTTGTTTCTGTTTGTTTTCATTTTTTTTAATGCTTCTTTTGGTTGGCAGTTGGTGGATTTATTAGTTCAAATACCCAAAAGCATCAACGGGTGTTAAACAGAATTTCTGTAATTTTTGAAATGTACAGACTGAGACCTCATTAAATCAGTAGTATCCCTTTTGAAACCATCCATGTGTACTCCCAGTGTTAATGTAGTTGAATTGCTAATTATGCAATTGTTAAGGACTGAAGAATTACAGAGTCTGTGACTGCCAGCTTATTATAAACAGTAATCATGCATATATTCTAAAAATGGAGAGAAACTCAATTTCTTTGTACTTTCCATACAAGAACCATATATTAGCTGAATGTTTATTTGTGTAGAATTACTGCTTGTAAGTTTATTGAGTTTAGCCTTTGGCATGATAATTGAACCACAGGAGGACATTGAAAGAAAATGCAATATTAGCAATACACTTCCCTGCAGCTACATGTTTTACAAAGAAAAAAGAAAAGCTAAAAATCTTTAACATATATTTCCCTCATCCTTCCACAAAGTTTGTTTTCTTTCTTTCTTTTTTTTTTCTTTATTTAACCAGGGGGGGTCACATTTTAGCTCAAATTTCTCTTTCTGTGTTGTTCTGCTTATAGGTTTTCATGTATTACTGATGGATAATTTGACATGATCCAGAGACAGCTGTCAGCTGCAAAGTTTGGAATAGGTTCTGCACTCTGATTCTTCATAAAACAGAGACGTAGTGTGTCTAAACTTGGGAATAAAAGGTTTCTTTCTGGAGATCTTCAAGCATAGCTGTTGACAATTTAGAGAACCTGAGGTTATTTCAAAAGGTTGCTCCACTATACACCTAAAACTAATGAGCCAGAGACCTACCTAAGATTGTCTTCCCTCCAAAAGCATATATTCAGAGCCTACTTACATTTCAAATCATTTTTAGAATGCGGTTTAGACACATCATCAGGCATCAGTACATGACTTCATTCAGTGTGGTTCCTAAAGAAGGAAACAAACAGTGTGCTGCTGAATCAGTCAGCATCAGTAAGTAGGTTGTTTGGACTGAACGAATAGACCATTGTAAATTTTGCTTTCATAACAAAGTATAGGGGTTTTTATGTGAACAAAACAATTGTCTTTTTGTGACTGCCTCCTTTTCTTTTTCTTTTTGCTCTTGGGTGCTTAACACCACATGGTAGATAGTAATTATGTATGATCTTTATCAATAATGTAGAGGCAACTTCCTATTGAAGACAGCTTAAGTGTCCTAAGAGTGCAAGGTCATGCAGTAAAAGCACAGGCCTATGTCATTCCCTGTGGTAAATAATACTCCTGAAAAAACTCTTAAAAATATATATATATATCAAAAGTACAAACATTGTAAACAGAATTCAAACTTTCTCTCTCTCAAAAGAAAACAAACTATAAACTTGCATTATAAAAAATGCAAAGTAATGTATATATAAACCTGAAGAATACTCTCTTTAAAGAATCCCAGTAGTAAGAAGGATATAATGCTTATTCCATAATGATTAAATAGTGACTTGCAATAGAAAAAGTAAATAATTAATTTTTCTGTTAATGTGATATTGGATTTTTGGTTTTACATGACTGAAGTTCTTTAGTCTCACATTGAATTAATTTAAATATCACACGAAACCACAAATATCTTCACAACCTATACCTTTGCACATAATGTTGCACATGAAAACAAATCCACTGATCACTTTATGGCAGTAAATCTGTATCTTTATCAGATGTGCCTTTTTGCAGGGGTGTGGGAGGTTAAAAGTGTCTGAATTGTTTATCAGGAGTGTAATCCTTTGTGTACTGTCCATTTTTTTCCCCCTCTTTGCAAATTGGTAATGGATAATTTATTATTCATTTGGACCTAAGGATTATTTCTAAGTTATATATAGCTAACAATTTTATGAGCCTTTGATATTAAAGAGTTATTAGTCAAACTCAGTGCTGAGTTACTGAAAATGTGTAGTATTGTTTCTGGTCTGTATATGCATGAGGCAGGCAAAAGAGCAATGTCTCAAAAAAAAAAATCCAGCATTTCTTAGAAGCAGTGTGAATACCAAATGGAAGAAATTCAGCAGAAGCATGGTGTGGCCTTGTCATAATTCTGAATATTACTTTTTTTTTTTTATAAGAAAATAATGTTAAATGTGCTGTGTATACACAAACCAATTCAGGCAGCAGCATTGTTTCTTACAGTGTTACAGAGATATGAAGACTTAGGACACATTTTTTAAGGGCTTTCATAATAATTTTCCTTATCACATTTAAACTTACTCTTTTCATTGCTATTCTAGTTTTATTCTTCCCTAACACATACACAACACATATGGCCTTCTGTTATCCCCTTCTTTTCTCATCTTTCTGCTTCTCTCTCCCTCCTGTTCTCCATTATGAAAGCAATGAGGTCAACGGCCTTCTTTTCTATTAGCATGTGACAAGACATCAAAAATGTCTGTTTAGCTGCAGGACCAATGTTGCCAGGGGAAGGGAAGCACAATCCATCTCACTACTGTCAGTATGGCACCAGTGCCAGCAAGAGGTACTCAGAACCTTGGGAAAGGATTGCAGCTAAGTACAAGAGCACCAAAAGTGAAGCTCAACAGAATTCCAGCTGCTCCAGCCAGCAAGGCAGCTTCATCAAGGGCCCAGATTAAGTATCTCTATGCTAACGCTTGTGGTATGGGGAAGAAACAGGAAGAGTTAGAGATGTGTACATGCCTACAGGACTGTGATCCTGTTGGCATAATGGGGACATGGTGGGATGGCTCCTATGAGTGGTGTGTTGGAATGGAAGGACATAGGCTCTTTAGGAAAAACAGGCAGGGGAGATGAGGAAGGGGCATTGCCCTCTATGTCAATGACCAACTGGAGTGCATGGAGATCTGCTTGGGGATGGATGAGGAGCTGACTGAGAGCTTGTGGGTCAGGATTAAAGGGAGAGCAGGGAGAGGTGACACTAAAGTGGTGGTTTGCTGCAGGCCACCTGACCAGGAGGACCAAGCAGATAAGGCCCTTTATAGATGGATAGGAGCAGCCTCACAATCACAAACCCTGGTTCTCATGGGGGACTTCAACCACCTCAATATCTGTTGGAGGGACAAGCAAGGCACAAGCAATCCAGGAGATCCCTGGAATGTGTTGATAATTAATTCCTTCTCCAAGTGATAGAGGAGCCAGCAAGGAGAGGTGCTATGCTGGACCTTGTTCTCATCAACAAGGAAGAGTTAGTGGGGAATGTAGAGCTCAAGGGCAGCCTTGGCTGCAGTGACCGTGAGATGGTGGAGTTCAAGATTCTTAGGGCAGTGAGGAGGGTGCACAGCAAGCTCTCCACCCTGGATTTCAGGAAAGCAGACTGTCCTCTTCAGAGATCTGCTGGGTAAAGCACCATGGGATAAAGTCCTGGAGGGAAGAGGGACCCAGGGAAGTTGGTTGATATTCCAGAAGCACCTCCTCCAAGCTCAGGAGCGATGCCTCCCAACAAAGAGGAAGTCAGGCAAAAACGCCAGGAGGCCTACAAGTCGCTCCTGGACCAACTGAAAAACAACAAGGAAGCCCACAGAGGGTGGGTCATAGTTCAGCCCTGATTGGTTCCAGACTACACAGTCTCTCTCTCGCTCCCCCCACCCTCCGAGAGAATAGGAGGAGATGATATAAGGAAAAACGGCTTGAGGTTTGAGATAATGACAGGGAGAAATCCTTAAAGTTACCGTCACGGGCAAAACAGACTCGACTTGGGGAAAAATACTCATTTATTTCTAAAACTAGCAGGAGAATGAGACAAGGAATAAGATAACCTCCCCCTACCCCTCCCTCTTCCTGGCTTAACATTATCTCTACTACCTTCCCCCCACCCCTGAGCAGCACAGGGGCGGAAGAGGGAATGTGGTTCACAGTCAGTTCATCATGCGTTGTTTCATGCCACTGCATCATCACCGGGGGAAGAACTCCTCGCATTCCTCCCCTATTCTTTCTTGGGGTCCCTCCCACTGGCCACAGTCCTTGGTGAAACTGCTCCGGGGTGGGTCATCTCTTCCACAGGGAGCAGTCCCTCCAGAACAGCTGTCCCAGCGGGCCCTCCATGGGCCACAGCCTCCTTCAGGCCTCCACCTGCTCCAGCGTGGGGTCCTCCATGGGCTGCAGGTGAATCTCTGCCCCTCCGTGGACATCCATGGGCTGCAGGGGGACAACCTGCTCCACCATGGTCATCACCACAGGCTGCAGGGGAATCTTGGCCAGCAGCCGCATTACTCCTCCCCCTCCTTCTTCACTGACCTTGGTGTCTGCAGCTGTTCCTCACAACAGGCTGGCAGACGCCTCTCAGGATCCTTCTTACATCTTATTCACTTCTCATCTCCTCTCCACTTCTTGCAGCCAGGCCCCGCTGAGCTGGGCCCAGTCGGGCGCTTGGCAAGAGGCCAGAGGGTGAGGCCTGCAAGGCCCATGAGACTCGCGCCTCTCCCTCTCTGCTCCCGCTCAGCTGCTTCACATCTTCTTTCCTTTTTTTTTTCCTGTTTTCCCCTTCTTAAATACGTTATCACAGAAGCATTATCACGGGACATTCTGCTACCAATTGGGTCGGCCTTGGCCAGCAGCGGGTATGCCCTAGGCCCGGCCGAGTCCACTAAACAAAGGGGAGTGACTTCTAGCAGTTTCCTACAGAAGCTACCACCCTAGGCCCCCCCTCACCCAACAAAACCAGAACAGGGTGGAAGAAAAGACAGGTAGCATGGGAAGATTACAGAGAGATTATCCGAGCGCCGAGGGACTAGGTAAGGAAGGCTAAAACTCTGATAGCATTAAATCTTGCCAGGGACATCAAGAGCAACAAGAAAAGCTTCTTCAGGTACATCAGAGATAAAAGGAAGCCCAGGGAGAATGTGAGCCCTCTCCGGAAGGAAACAGGAGACCAGGTTACCTGAAACATAGAAAAGATGTGGTACCTAATCACTTTTTTGCCTCAGTCTTCACCAGTGAGATATCAGCCGCATCATCCAAGTCGTAGAAGGCAAAAGCAGTGACCAGGAGAATGAAGAACTGCCCACTGTAGAAGAGCAGCAGGTTTGGAGCCGCCTAAGGAACCTGAAGGTGCACAAGTCCATGAGACCTGATGAGATGCATCTGTGGGTCCTAAGGGAAATGGCAGATAAAGTCGCCAAGCTCCTGTCCATCATATCGTAGAAGCTGTTGCAGTCTAGTGAGGTTCCTGATGACTGGAAAAGGGGAAATATAACCCCCATTTTTAAAAAGAGGAACAAGGAATACCTGTGGAACTACAGGTCAGTCAATCTCTGCAAGGTCATGGAGCAGATTCACCTGGAAACCATCCTAAGGCACATGGAAAATAATGACAGCCAACACGGCTTCACCAAGGGCAAATTGTGCCTGACTAATTTGGTGGCTTTCTATGACGGGGTTACAGCATTGGTGGACAAGGGATGACATCATCTATCTTGACTTGTGCGAAGCATTTGACACTGTCCTGCACGACTTCCTTGTCTCTAAACTGGAGAGACATGGATTTGATGCACGGACCACTCAGTGGATAAGGAATTGGCTGGATGGCCACACTCAGAGAGTAGTGGTCAACAGCTCAATGTCCAAGTGGAGACCAGTGACGAGTGGCGTTCCTCAGGGGTCCATTTTGGGCCCAATCCCATTCAACATCTTTGTCAGCAACATGGCCGGTGGGATTGAGTGCACCCTCAGCAAGTTCGCTCATGAACCAAGCTGTGTGGTGCAGTCAACACAGTGGAGGGAAGGTGCAGGAAGGGAAGGTGTGGGAAGGTGCGGGAAGGTGTGGGAAGGTGCGGGAAGGGAAGGTGCGGGAAGGGAAGGGAAGGTGCGGGAAGGGAAGGTGCGGGAAGGTGCGGGAAGGTGCGGGAAGGTGCGGGAAGGTGCGGGAAGGGAAGGGAAGGGAAGGGAAGGGAAGGGAAGGGAAGGGAAGGGAAGGGAAGGGAAGGGAAGGGAAGGGAAGGGAAGGGAAGGGAAGGTGTGGGAAGGGAAGGTGTGGGAAGGTGTGGGAAGGTGTGGGAAGGTGTGGGAAGGGAAGGGAAGGGAAGGGAAGGGAAGGGAAGGTGTGGGAAGGGAAGGGAAGGGAAGGGAAGGTGTGGGAAGGTGTGGGAAGGTGTGGGAAGGGAAGGGAAGGGAAGGGAAGGGAAGGGAAGGGAAGGGAAGGGAAGGGAAGGGAAGGGAAGGGAAGGGAAGGGAAGGGAAGGGAAGGGAAGGGAAGGGAAGGGAAGGGAAGGGAAGGGAAGGGAAGGGAAGGGAAGGGAAGGGAAGGGAAGGGAAGGGAAAGGAACCTTTCTATAGAATATTGAGTGACAAGAAAATAGAATAATATAGAGTTTAGAAGGAGAATAAATACACATTTAAATGCTAGTGAAATACTTGCTTTTTAAAATAATCAAGACAATTTTCATTGATTTTGATATAACTAAGTGTTCCCGAAAAACAGTTCCAGGCTTTATCAGCAGTAAATATTTGAGCTCCACAAAGAGGGACACATTCTAGTTGATCCTCTCTACAAAACAAATATGCAAACTGACTAGAAAACATGAAAAAACTACTTTTAGTGTACAAGATTTCTGACTTATATTTTGTTAAATCAGCTGTTCTAACTATTCTTCTCCGAGTGCAGAGTTTCTTCCTTTCCCATCTGGGGTTTTATATATCTTTACCTGAGAAATTCAGAATGTAGCTTCACTTATGATAGCTACAGTAAGCAAATCCTAAGTACTGCATCATGTATTTATTTTATGGCTGACTTAAAGTACAACTCTCATCCTAATTTCACTTGTGAATAAAGGCAAAAAAAGACATTTAAAAGCCATTGGGGCATTCAGAGTTACATGAAGAAATGTTATCTCAGCTTGCCTTTAAATTTGGACCATGTGCAAGGAGATGGTAAACACATAAAAAGACACATTCTTAAAACTCAGATCACTAATAAATATTGTTATAGGTATATATTTAGACAAAAAAAAAAAGAAACAGTTATAATTCCCATACAGTACTTACCCATTTTAACATTATCACATGGTTGTACAAACAGGATTGTAACAAGCAAAAGAAAGCACTTTATTTAATGAATAAATAAGCAAAAGCATTAGTGAGGGTAGTCTTAAGAATATGCTGCTTCATACAGTTTAAAGTACATCAAACAACAAAATCCATAGTCCCAAAAATTCCATTAAATAATACTGAGTAATTATGTGTTTGATAATATTTAAGTATATATATATATATAATCTATATATATATGTGTATATAATCATATCATTATGAGTAATTAAGGTATCTATTTACATGCCATGCAGTATTAGAATGTGTTGCAATACCTAGGCACAACAGGTGGATTTAAGAATGGCTATGGGAAAAAACAAAACAAAACAAAACAAAACACAAACGTATTTTTGAAAATGAGGGACATTACTTTTTTTCAGTTCTTTCTTTTCATAATATACAGTGAGAATTTGAGATACTGTCTGGTAGTTAAAGACATATTTTTTCTGTTGTACAATTAGACAGTAATATAAACTTAAAGCTGCAGTTAGAGCCACGAGTTACTGCAGTTAGAGAAAGCATTCTTGCTTCGAAACTTGGCATATGACATGCATGTCTGTGATATTCTTATTGTTGACCCAGTCCTGTGAAATGCTGAGCTTCTCATACAAAAGGATGCTTATCACTGTGTTCTAAAGAAATTAAGTGCACTCAGTGTCTCAAAAGAGCTGCACAGTATTTGGCGGGACAGAGATACGTATCAGCACATAAGTTCTATTAGTGTCCAATAAAATTATGTGTCTATATCAATTTTAAAAAGCTTGTATTTCTGCATTTTTTAACATTAATTTCAGTTTATAAATAAACTACATTGTATTTTTCAAACCTGGAAATTACAAATTTGCTGCTTCTCAAGCATGTGCTAGTCCACTGTATACTAAAAGACTCGCCATTTCTGCTACTAATTATGGGACAGGTCCTGATATTTTGCTTCTTAAGAGGTTCAATAAAGCCTGAAGGATCAAAATCTGGCCCTCTATGTTGCAATCTTACTACGCTACGCTCAACCGGTTGGAAAGAAAGTATAAAATGGGCTCTCACAAGAAAAGCAGTTTATATTATAAGCATCTGTGTTACACAAGGTATTATATTTCAGAGAAGCCAAACTGGAAAAAAATGAATTCACACAAGTGAACAAGGGCATCTTATAATTTTACAAGGCAGCATCTAGCAATGATTTTTTTTTTTTTTTGGAAAGAGGAAAAGTCAAAAGTGGCTTTGAATTTTTTGTTGTTGTTGTTGAATTTTATTGTTGAATTTATTTTATTTTATTTATTTTATTTGTAATTTTATTTGTTGGGTGTGTCCACTAAGGTGATTAGACTGAAAATTTATTAAACTAACATTTCTTGAGTTAGAGCTAACTCTTCATGACACACTGAGCTGATTCAGACCTCTGGGTGATATTGTATCATGTTTTCTGTATGTTAAAACACCTTGCTCTGCTATAGAATCGGTTTCCATTTTGAAGTTTTTCGTCACAGCAGCAAAGACTGCAAGCATATTACTTCAATAAAATTGAGACTGTGGAACACAGTCCTGCTGAAGAAGTGTATTAAACAGGAAAGAGCTGAGCATTCAGAGATAAAGCCACAAGTACTCAGTTGCTTTTGCTGTCTGAATTAGCGCATGTGAGCACGTGCTGTAGAGAACTCTCACTGCTTATTTTACTTTACGGCAAGCACACATGCCAGAGGAAAGTTTCATCAGCTGAATCAGGTAAATATTTTGTGGTCATGCGAAATCAGTCATCACAGACTACTTGTTCTTCTATCTAAACTCGATATGAGCGTCACTGCTGTGCTCTCAAGCCAGTAGGAACACATTCATAACTTATTTTGAGGTATCAGAGGCTACTGCCTAAGACTATCAAACCCTGCTTCTATGCTTTTTGTCATGTCGTGAGACCTATGGATCCCACGATATCACTTATTGCCATGTCCCATGATTCTCACTGTGTCCTTTTTTTTTCATTAGCTGCTAGTACCTCCCTTTGTTCAAAACATCCCAAGATTAAACTTCTAATCACTGCTGAGATCCTTTTCTCTATTTCTTTGTCTTCTCATGTCAGCTACATCAGTCTTTATCTCTTCTCTTCTTTCCTCTCACACAGATATGCAGCTCCTGCTTTTATGCCATTCATGTATCCAGAGTTTCCTGAGTTTCTCCGTTAGATTTTAGTCTACTCTATGCTTAAATCCTTAAGATTATTTCTGATCATGATTCCTACTTATAACTTGCTGAAAGGTAATAATCACATTAAGCAAGTAATATGAATATAATTTTCTTCATTACCTTCATTTCTTCATATCTATTTGTTAAAATTGATGTATATTTCTACATCCTCCTTAATTCTGCTCCATGTATTTCTTTGTCTGTCTTCAGACAGTTCCTTGGGAATGAGGACCTGACTGCTCTATCTGTAGTAAGAGTTGGCACAGCATAGGATTAAGTAGAACAAAATAACTGTATCTATGCATGCTTTTCATTTCCTGTTTGGGAAGATGGCTTTGGTCAGCAACAGTAAAAATAAGGAAGTATTGAATAAACCTTTGATGGGTTTTTGCGGGGGGGGGGGGGGAGTGTTTGGTTTTTTTTTTTTTTTTTTTTTTTTTTTTGCAGTCCTTCAAATGTGTGCATTAAGAAATAAATAAATAAAGGGCACCTAATCTTCCCAACTGAAGAAAAAAGGCTAGAACTGGCATAAGAGAGGCATCCATATCATGCCAGGTTACTAATAATTTTAAGCAGTGTTTAGCCTCAAAGCTAGTAAACTTGAATAGTCACCAATATTCAGCTGCCTTCTTATTCTGTGCAGTGGAATTTTTCAACTCTTTTTAAAGCTCTTCATCTGTGATTAATTTCTGTCATGATTTAGCTTTTTTTTTCTTTTCTTCTTTTTTTTTTTTCTTCTTTTCTTCTTAAATTTTGCATTTTACACAGTAGTACTCATATTACTGATTGAGCAAACCAAATGGTTGTGAATGAATGGGCACTTACTGAATACATGTTTAGGGCCAAATCCAGATTCCATGGAAATCTCTGGAAAAAAAAATATTCCTTTGGCTTAAATGGGATTAAGATACAGTTCTCAGTGCTGCAGATATTTCCTTCCTTCCTTCTATCTTTCTCTTTCTTCCTTCCTTCCTCTCTTCGTCTCTTTCTCTCTCTCTTTTTTTTTTTTTAATAACTACTTAAAAGTTGGGTAAGGCCTTAAGAATCTAAAAGTACACTAAAAAAAATTTAAGAAAATTAGAGGAGAAAATTTTTGTCTGCTATAAATTTAAATCGTATTTATTTGCACTCCTCCTGCAAAGGTCAATGGCAGTACAAATTGTTTGAACAGAATATAGTTCTCTTTCTGTAGCAACAGTCATATAATTTTCTTTCTGTCCTTGCCTTGTTAGAATTTTTTTTCAGATATATTCTATTTAAAAAGGCACTTATAATTTAAAATAGTTGGTGCTATTTGGGTTTTTCAAATAACTATTGTATTTCTGGTTTTAATACAGAACTCAGGGCACCTCTGCTTTAAAACTCAGCATGTCCAAAAACAGGTTACTTTTATTTATACGTCTTTTTCAAGGTTGTTGGGCTTGGTTGGTTTTTTCCTTGTTTTCTCTTTTCTTTTTTTTTACTGTGCTGCAACAAAAGTGGTTATATAACCACACACATTTTCCTTATAATAAAGTATTTACTGTATTTTGATATGACTTTATTCTACTCTCAAAAGAAAGACTGAGATTTGGTAAGTGCTGACTTTTCTATATGCTACCACTCTACTGTTACAAAGACTCACGCAAGGATGCTTATTACATGTGCTTAAGTATGCCTAACAAATCTGGTCTAGATTCTGTCACCTTTGTACTGTGTAAATAGCACTTTACTCAATTCAAATAACTCCTTTTGAATAAGTTCCTACTTACTACAGGAATGACAGAATATGGCCCTCAAGATTTATCGTTTGTTGTATATTCCATTCTTATACATATCTATATGAACCAAAATGGACCATGACATGCTTAAAAAAATAGTTGGGAATTCAGAGTGAAACAAAGAAACAAACCAACCAACAGTAACAGAAAAAAAAAAAAAAAAAGAAAAAGAAAAAGATAAATTAAAAGGAATAAAGTCCCTTAGGCATCTGCCCAAGAACTAACATAACACAATCAGGAATTCAGAACATTTATTGCAAGAGCTGGATAACTAAATAACGTTGAACTGGCAAAGCAGTAACAAGGATAACTGGTTAGATATTTACTCTGTCAAAGTCATCAAACACCCCTCACAAACTGACATAAGTACTGCAATAGGCAATGCACCCCTAACCCATTTTTATGCCTTTTATACTGTGGAGGGGAAAAAAAAATAAAAGTAAAAAAAAAAGTGAACTGCTATATACAAATAATAAAGAAGAAGAATTTTTTAAAAAGCTTGTCTTTTTGGTAAGAATAAAATCACCTTCAGATTTGCTAAACTGGTTACTTTAAGACTGATGTTTCACTGTCACATAAGTAACTTCTGCTTTTCTCTGTAAGGACTTTTTTCTTTTTTTCTTTCTTTTTTTTTTTTTGCATGCTTTTTATCTGTGTAAATCATCTGTCATGCCTTAACAAAAATAATCAAAAAATGTTTGGATTTGGATTTGCTTTGCGTGCAACTTAGATCTTGTTAACATCAGGAGTCACTCTGCTGGTTTGACTGAGGTGACATGATACTGGTACCTGCCAGGCATTGACCAACTATGATAACAAACAGTTAAACAGCAATAATAAGAGATTTAACCCTTTAGTTCCCCCAACTAGCCTACCAGGAGAATGCTCTGTTACATCATGAAGGCACAACACATTAAATATTCTGTGGCTATGGTCTAAAAACACTTGTGTTACTACAACATTAACGCAGATGAAGATCAACACAAATGCTGCTGTTTCAGCAATACAAACTATCTTAGGTATAGACACACACCTGCCCAATTGGAAAAACATGATTATTTTATTTTGCTCCTGTAGAATTTCCTCTGTATAGTCCAGATGAGATCAATGTCAGCTACCACTCACTGAATAAAGACTGCAGCTAATTTGATCAAGGATTCCAAATGAACAGCTTTCCTTCTCACACACCAGAACAAATTTAAATATTATTCTTTTGTCTGGCAGTTTCCCTGTCTTATGAAACATAATGGAAGTTTAAAACAAATTTGCTAAATTTTTTAAGCCCTTACACAAGTCCTTTCATTTTTTTTTAACATAAAAAAAAAGAAAAAGAAAGAAGAAATTCTACCTGAATGCTGGCATAATTTGCTACTACTTAGAAATAATTTTTTTTTTCCTTTCTACAACAAATCTTCCCTCCCACTCCATCACTCCTTTTTTTTTTTCACTTTTAACACAAGTATTTTGATTTCCTTGGAACATTGTGTGTCAGACAGACTACTAACACAGAAACACCATCACTGAAAATAAAAACAAAACAACAGGAAGCAAATCAAAGTAAGTAAAAAAGCAACTGTGAAACACAGAAATATGCTACAGTATCTTTTCAAGTGAACGTTATAAGTACACAAAAATTGTAATTAATAATTGTTTCTATTTACAAGTATTTGAACACTGATTGACTTATAAGTGTCCACTAACATTGTTAATAGCACAATAGGTTTAATGTTTACAGTTTCAGGTTTTTTTGTTTGCAATATGATCTCAAGTATAACCATCCCAGCATAGATCAATGACAACAAGAGCACAATTTTCTAACGATATGCTTTTCAATCATTGCATTTGACTGAACTTTCTCGCTCTCTCACTCTCCAAATGCATCTTCCGTTGTTCATAGCAGCAGTCCAGGGTCAGAAAACAAACAAACAAACAAAAAGGATATTTGCAAACTGGAGAGATCTCTGCAGATTTTAATCATGTCTATTTAACAAAACCACACAACTAGTAGGAACACTCTTTCATGTTGAAGGACATCATAGCTTCCACGGTGCTAACATAAAGATATGCATATCTCTGCTAGGTGAAGCATAGTTCTAGAGGTCTACTCAGTACATAAAGCTCTGACACACACACAGTATTAGCAAGTCTAAGTAGGCTAAAGTCATTGGTCCAAAGTAACTGTTTCTTATAGTTGGTGCTCCTTTGGACTCTCAACAGCTCCTGAGGCCTGTTTATAAGACTTCAAGTTGGCCAGAGGAATGTCAGTCATGTGGTTGCCAGTGTTGAAATGGCCCTCACTGGAACCATACTGCTTTCGGTCACTGAACTGGTTTCTGTTGCTGTCTTCTTTCCAGGACCTGGTCAATGTGTGTCCATTAACTAGTTTGTCTTTCTTAACCCATTCTTTCTGAGGTGCAAAGGTGGAGAGAGGAGACTTTGGCTGTTGGTATGGGCCCAAGCTGGGAGGCATCCAACAGTTGTCTGAGTGACCCAAAACCAGGCATTCTTGAGTACACATCTCTGTAGCTTCAGCTAATCCTCGTGGCCCAAGAGGCCCATCTGTAGAAGAAAAAACAAACAGAAAGAAAAAAGGGGGGGAGGGGGCAGAGATATCATATTAGATACTTGGCATTAAATCTATACATATACCTAATGAGAAAATTATCAATGATTCTGCAATGAAATATTGTGCTAGTAAATTCTAGATACATTTTCATTCTGTTAGAGAGTAGTTGGTAAACTATGTTTATTGCATATACTTTCTGTATATGCTACCTACATAGTTTCCAGATGTGAAAATACAGTTCAGATAGCCCTAAGTTATCAGTCTCAGATCCTACTATGAATAAACTTAAGTCCCTTTTTTCAGTTACACTAAGAAAATAGAGCTAGGTAGGTGAAAACGTCAGAGGAAGTAAACATACATTTGCAGATTCTAAGTGAGTATTAATGCTGCTTGTAAAGGTCTAGAGTTTGGATGTATTCTCTTCTCCTTATTCTATTAGTTCTGTGAACTAACAGTCTACCACAAACTGAGAAACATTTATACTATCCAGAAATGAGCTTGCCCAAAATAATGCTCTGTATGTAAGATTATTCTAATATCTACTATTTTACAAACTTGGGTTGGTGCATTTGGACATCTACCCAGTGCATAAAACTCTTGATGTACGCTCCCAACAAGTAAGAGCAAAGTTAAACATTGCTAGATTTAATATGAAATGCTTCAAAACATTGCATCAGGAAAGAGAATAAAATCTATAATTCTTCTGACCACTAACAACATTTCAGATAGCTTCTATGTAACTATAAATATCAGGGAGTAAATAAAAAAAAAAAAAAAAAGAAGGCTCATGTAAATCTTGCACTTGATAAAGAACTGTTCCCATAATTCTTTGTAGATCAGAAATATGAGATTGCGGGAGACAGAAATGAAGTCTGCTGATGCGTATCAAATATCCACATCATTTTCACACACTACTGCGGACACATCTGGCCAGTTACAAGCATCTTGCAATCAAGCAGACAGATCACCTATGTCTTCAGAAGTACTAAATTCCTCTCAGTCTTACTGCATTTCTAAATGGCTGAATTTGCTCATCTAATCAGACTGGAGGTATAAGAAGGGAAAGACAGAGAAATAACTTTGTGTGCCTTTGTTAGATATTTCTCAATATCTGAGATATACTTTGTCATGATTCTTTGCTAACTATATTTTAATTTTGAGCAAGAATTTTGAGATGTCTTTTCTTGACTTCAGAGTAAATCAACTGGCTAGTGCTGTAGACATTCAAAGAGTTAAGGAGGCTGTCCTGGTTTTGACTGGGATGCAGTTAATTTTCTTATATTTGATATGTGAAGAATGTTGAAATACACTGATGTTATTAGTTGTTGCTAAGAGATGAAGGACTTTTTTTTCAGCTTCCCAGGATTTGCTAATGTGCAGATGCAAGAAGCTGGGAGTGGTACAGTTGACTCAAACTGGCCAAAGGAAGTATTCCATACCATAGATGTCATACTCGGTACACAAGTGGAAGTTGGCCAGTGGGCAAATCCTCACAGAAATCGCTGTTCCAAGATTTCTGTCTGGGATTGTTCTGGGCTCATTCTTGGTTCCGCTCTGCGATCACTGCTCAGGGACTAGCTGGGAATTAGTCAGTGGGTCGTGAGCAGTTGAATCACTTGCTTTTCCTGAGTTTTGTCTCTCTCTCTCTCTCTCTACTTTAGTTGTTTTCATTACAATGTATTATTATTATTATTATTATTATTATTATTATTATTACTACTACTATTACAATACTTTATTTTTACTTCAATCATTAAACTGCTCTTATTTCAATCCACAAGTTTTCTTACTTTTACTCTTCCAAATCTCTTGCTCATCTCATGAAGGTGGGGTGGGAAAGTGAGCGAACTGCAGGATGGTACTTAGTTGCAGACTGGGTTTAAACTACGACAGAGACATTTTTTTCCCTTGATTAAACAGCTGAGTGACAGGAAGGAAATTATAGATGGATTTTTGAGAAAGAACCTTAGCAGGTAGGCATGAATAGGGAAGTTCTGAAGCATCCTAAAAAGCAGTACTAATCAGAAGAGAAATGTCAGTAGTAACAGCAATGTAACAGAAAAAAAAAAAAAAAGTGTATCTTTAGAATAAAATAATTGAGATTTAAAATGATAAGTGAGGACACTCTAATAAATATTTCTATGTTATGATGCCAAAGATATCTCATTCTCTTTTACTCCATGCATATACAATAAATTATCCTTAGTAACAGATCTTTTTCTGAATACCGAAATTATCCCAATTAATTATTATGGAAATTGCTATTCTGTTCCCATTGTTGTTTTGTTTGTTTGTTTGTTTGTTTGTTTTTAACTGGTACATAACAATCTATAATAGTAAGTTCCACAGATTATCAACTCATTGCTTTTACACACACACACACACACACACACACAAAATACAATCAGCTATATTTCTAGATGTTACAATGTAATTTGCTAATTTTCTTATCTCTGAGTACGTCTTCTTTTTGAATATCTGGAGAATATCCAGTACACTATTGATATGACAGAATATAATAAACCACAATAAAAGTTGCTTCTGCATTCCCCACGTAAGAAAGTGTCCCACTTCTGACAGCTAGAACAAGAAAAATGTATAGAATCAATGCTACTTTCCATTTAGGGCAACACAAGATGAAATAATTAAGCCAGAACTATTAGGAAAAGAAGAAAAAGCAACTGTAAATTAGGAGCTTAGCAGAGTTTTCAATAAGAACAAAGAATCTTGATTCTAAAATAAGAACTGTGATAATTCCCTAGAAGAGAGAGATTATTTTTCTATAAAGCTCTTCTTTGAATCCTCTACTATGAAGTAATAATGAAACTGAGGCAGATACTTAGTACAAAAAAAAAAAGTAATAATAAGTAAAGGAAGTACTCATGATATAATGTTAACATTTCCAAGTTAATCTATATATTAAAAGCTGATCATTTTAGTTGATTTATTTTTTCCCGTCAACAGAAATTTAACTTTAATTAGGTTTTTTTCTTTATCCATTTTCAGAAGAGGAAAGTGAGAAGTGGTATAACTATTTTCAATCTGCCTACTCTCACAGTAAAATGCTGTCTTGCTGACCAAGGAGGAAAGGTTTGGCAGGGATTAAAACTTTCAAAACATAAAGAAAACCCTTCACCATAGAATGACACATTTCAAGAAATACAGTGCATGCACTCTGTGCTTTCAGTCTACAGCGGAATAAAAATTTAACACGAGGGCCTTCAGTATTGTAGTTCTGAAGGGGATAAGTTACTTTTTCTGTTTAGTTAATAAGTTTCAAGAGATAAGGTATTTATTTCTATTTTAAATTTAAATTAGTAATAAGCTGGTTTTACTTAGGACTAAATATGAATGCAGCCCTATAAGCTGCATGTCTATCTCTTTGGAAGAGTTTATGTGTTTTGCTTTCTTTAGCAACAGTTCTAGTCAGTTAATGCTGTTAAACTTAGAATGGATTATAAACATCCTTTGCTTTAGCCTTCTTTAAGTTGATAAAATTTCTGGCGAGCACCTGAGTATTTAGGTATCTGTTACTGTGAGCAGCAGACAGGAATGGGGTAACAATGCCAAGAAGAATGCTTGTTCAGGAGGAGCAGCTCCTTGCTGCTTTTGTTGTTGTTGTTGTTCTTACAAAATACCACTGTCCCACTTAGGCTTCAAAAACTAGTTATTGTGTGCAAGTTCTCCTCCAGTCAACTTTCCCTATGCAGAGATTTCAACCAAAGGCAAGGCCATGACAGCCTCTGTGGTGAGCCAATTACAGTTTCTGTATGGACGTAGATCACACCAAGTGACAGCTGTAGCCAGAGTGAGGCCCTCTCCTTTTAGGGAAGGACTGGGAATCCCAGGGGAACCCCTGTGGGACACTTCTTCTAGCTGTATAACTGTTCAAATAGCTGTGAGGTATGTTTTAAATCTGCATACACCCCTACATACCATAGAATCATAGAATACGCCTGTATGTAAAAACCTACAAATAAAATGCATATCCAGAATTGAGAACAGGTTCAGACTCCTACTCAAGTGAGTATGCATATTTTTCAAGTACTCTGAATCACGCTTTCCAATCTGTAAAATACAGGAAAGATTTACTTGCCTTACTAAAATATTGTGAGGTTTAAGTTTACAAAACGCTTTGCAAGAATTCATCTAATATATAATTAATCATAATTATTATTTTGTTTTTGGTTTTGTTTAAGCCATCACAAGAAAAAAAATAAATCCACAAAGCATTTTCAGAATTGTAAATTGTTAAAAAAAAACCATAGAATTATAGAATGGTTAGGGTTGGAAGGGACCTTCGAAGGTCATCTAGTCCAAGCCCCCTGCAAGGAGAAGGGACATCTTTGACTAGATCAGGTTGCTCAGAGCCTCACCCAACCTGGCCTTGAATGTTTCCAGGGATGGGGCATCAACCACCTCTCTGGACAACCTGTTCCAGTGATCTACAACCCTCAGTGTAAAAAAAAAAAAAAAAAAAAAATTATTGTTAAGCTACTACAAAGATTGATCATGTTTACTGATTCAGGAAAAAGGCAGCTTCATTCCTAATGTGTGTGGTGCCTGTCACAACTGGTATCCAGTTAAGGTCCTTAGATACAAGTATAATATTTTTTGTAAATATTACTGCTAATAATGGTGATGTTCATGATATAGAGAATTCTATTGATGTCCTACTGTGGGATACAGGAAAAAGATGACAAACACATTGGGGGGGAAAAAAGAACCTCATCTACAAAAGAAAGTCTTTCAACAATACATTTTTTTTCAGCGTCTGTTTTGTATAATTATGTTCTCAAGTATAGACAATTTATTCATTTCTAAGACTTCTTATTATTCAGGTTGCTATTCGGTAGTATAAAGTGAAATGATCATGAGTAGTATGATGGGAGAGAGATCTTCTGGGGGTAGCTTGCACTGAGGAGTTGACTGCTTTGTATTAAGAAAACATAATGTTGACTTAATGGTAATTATCTTTCTCCTCTACCACTGCTGAACAATAGCTTTCACCCAATTTTCTGAAGTTGTTTCATTACCATACACAATGATACCACTTAAAAACCTGTTCCTGCTGCTTTAATTTTATAATTGCATTAATTTGTTTCCTTTCTCTTCATAAAAATGTAACTGAAATTTCTGTATCAAGTTCTTCCATACTGAAGTACTTTATTGATATTTGAGGGTTTTTTTTCAAAGTATTTGTTCTATGAACAATCCGTAATACATGAGGCTGGTTATCAGTCTTGGCTGCTTGAATATATAATGACACAAGTGCTGATAAAACTGTACAAGCCATCTGTCTCTGGAGTTAAATGTGTTGAAAGCAAACACAAAAGTGCATAACAAACACTCTCTTAAATTGTCTTTGTAAATATTTATATCAGATCTTACCCCAAAATGCTTTTTTGTTGTTATTTTATTCTCTTAATAGCTGTCAAGCAGATGCATGACTTGCCTACTCAAAAGCAGACAGGTGTAAGAGGGAAAATAATATATGCCACTCAAGAGCCGGTCATACTCTAATGCTGGAATTTTTGTGTGGTCTCATCACTTTTTTATTATAGCCAGAAGCTAAACTGCTATTTCATTGATTAACTTTTGTTAAGTTAGCTGCTACAATTAGCAACTAGCTTCTGGTGTGTTGACCAGCTGTTTTTCAATATGCTTCTTCAAAACTCTCTTGTTTAAAACCAGAAAATCCATTCTTAAATTCTGAAGGACTCAAGACCACAAGATAAGTTCCATTCAGTGAGACCTTTTGTCTTCAAAAAAAAAGAATGGGTACTCTGCCTGAGGGCACTAACATTAAGTATGGTGGATTTGAACATGGCTATAGACATGTTTCAGACAATCACATTTATTTAACTTTTCATATTGCCTCTTAAAAAGAAAAAAGAAAAGAAAACAACAGCAATAACATTTTCAGCTCTATTCAACCTCAAATAGAGAAAGCTTTGTTAAGCTTTCATGGGCCTCTTTACTACATGACCTTTTCTGAGATCATGTACTTTCACAGTCTTCCCCACATATATTGGAATTGAAATGACATTATTACATTTCATACAAGTTTTGCAACTACAGTATACAACAAATATAAAAACTAGAAAACAGTTTATTGTGAAAAATATTATTTTTATTTTTTTCTCTTAAATATCAATGAAATAAATGAGAAAGACTGTCCTTTTTTTCTAATCTGTTAAAAAAAAATAAAAAATTCCAAGACTACACATGCTGTGCTGGATGTGTTTTCTAACTAACAGAAATATTCTTCAGTGATTACTAAAAATATCTTTTTAGTGGCTTGTTGCATGGTCATTCCACTTGGTACAGTCAGTGCAGATAAAATCATATACTGTCCCCAGATCACCTTGTTCCAAGGTCCCTGGATTCCTACCATTGCTGCTACCAGTTTTGGTAGACTTATCACCACCATCTTCTAACATGCTGCTGCTTCTCTCTCTCTCCCCTTCCTGGAGCTGCATCCTCTGTACTAAAGTACAGATCAAGAGACCCCTGCTAGTTCCTCTTCCCTGTCTTGGCCCAAGGTGTTGGGTTTTTTTTGTTTTTTTTTTTTTTTTTGTCATTACTGAATTAAATAATATTGTAAGGTTACATTAGCAGAAATAAGCTGCCAGAATCCTTAATTAGCACAATAACAGCAGACACAGGAAGATGGGAGGTAAGGGTGTGTGGGAGGTACTGCCCAGAATACAGAAATTCAGCAACTATACTATTTTCTGGAAAGACAGGAAAGACTGGCAGGATAAGATTATCTAGACAATTCTGTGAAGTACTTAAGTGATCCAGATGGGTTCCACAGAAATGTCGGTGTCTAAGATCCAAATTATAATTTCAAAAACAATGGATGACTTCTTTGATAACATGGGGAGCTGAATTTTGAAATGCAAGATTATTCAGCTAGTTGAAATTTTGCTTCTACACAGAATTGCCTCAGTTGTCTGATGTCTGAGATTGCTTCATGCCTAAATCTTTTCAGAGTTAAGAAAGTAAGTGTTGACATTTTAACAATGTATGCCAAGAGGTTGTAGCTTTGAACAATATAGCAGTGCAGCTGGCTTCTTTCCTCCCTGCTCCTTGCAATTTATTTTCACAGGCTGATTACAGAAAGGGCACCTGCCTTTTGTTTCAAACATTGTGCATAGGCCACTTGTGGTTAGAACATTTCTGGAAGGTTCAGCTTCAGTTCCCTTTTCTTCCTGAGAAATTCTGGCCCCTCTTTCATTTTACAATGCTTCTGAGAATAAAGCCTTTGGTTTCCTAGACCTTCTTACCTACACATTCCTTGGAAGAAATTCTGTAGCCTGTTTCTGCAGAGAGGAACAAATAGGCTGATTTATCTACTGTCCAGTTAGATGCAGAGCAGGTGCCACAAGACAAAGTTTGCACGTTGCTATGCCTAAGAAAATAAATACACTTAGAGAAAGCACATAAGGAACTTCAGCAGAGTTTGCTAGTTTAGAGTTGGTAACAATACCATGAAGTCTTCTAAAACAGCTTATTTGGAAATTGAAAGTTCAGTTTATAGGCAGGTCACATTTACATCTCTTTGCCCCTGCCACCTAAACATATCCTTGAAATTAGTTCAGCTCTATGTTATTACATTTCTGGTCTAGTTCTGGGTTTTCTATAATAGAAATTATTTAATACTGAATTCATTTGGAACTTAACTCTTAGCGACATCTCAAAGTAAGAAATACATTTTTTATAGCCTAGTGGTAATTCCTCTTGGTTTCTTGAAAAGTAACAGAGATTTAACCAAAACCTCAATTGTCCATAGAAGACAGCAAGCAGTCCATTTCCTAATCTTTACTGCAAACACCTTATGTGATTGCTGAGTTTGTGAGATACTAAAGGTCAAGTTTGCTTAGCTTTGCTAAGTCTTTATGAATAGACTGATGACTTGACTAATGTTAGACTTTTGGCCATTCAGCAGGCAAGTTACAACACTCTTAGAAATCACAAGGGCATGCTCCATCCAATCATGAGTGTAGGAAAATGCCACAGGAGATGTTCCAAAGGAGTCATCATCTGGAGTGGTGTTGAGCTGCCCACTGAACAGCTCAAATCTGGATGATTCGGTGCTCTTCACTGGTCATAAAAATCGAGCTCTGGTACTTATGGAGTGCACATTGCCTAGGTTCAACTCTTTATGCCATCCTTCTTTTTTTTTTTTTTTCCCCCTAAATTTAACAGGGTGAAGCTTTATACCTTGTAGTAAAAAAGTAGATTCACTACATAATCTAACGGTGCTTTCTAGTCTTGAAAACCTATGTATCAGCAAATATTAACATGAAACTGTACTCTGTATAAACTTTTACTGGCAAGTGTGTAGCATACCTTTTGGAAAAGACAGAAACACAGAAGATTCAAAACATTATCTGGGATTGTTATTCTGATTTAATGTATTCTGTAATAAAAAAAAAACCAAACAAACAAAAAAACCAACCAACGAAACAAACCCCCACAAACCACTGCAATTTGTATTCTCAGCTTAAGCGTAACATTTTGGATGCAGACAGTCACCTTCTAGAGAGAGCAGGAAAAAGGAAGTGCAAACAGGATTTGGTAAAAAAAGCCTGTTCTGTTAACAAATAAACAAAGATTAAATGTTTTGCATATCTTTCATACAGATTTCATTCTTTGGTCACAGATGAAAAGTCAACATCCACAAATGGAGATAGTGAAAATACAATAACACATGGGTAGCCAGAGCAGCAGATTCTCTCCCTTAGAGGATATTGTTATTTAGAAAGACTTTATGGCACACAAAAAGCACACAGCATATCTTTATAAATTTACATCCATCTTCAGCATGGCATGAAACTCATCCATCTTCTTGTCTGCTGAAGCTACTCCTATGAAGAATGCAATCTCATATAATCTTATTTCCTCAAAATTAGTATTTTTCCTGCCATACACTTAATTTTAGCAGGACAATCTAACAAAGCAAAATTCCACAGAAGATTCAAATGAGCCTTCTAAATTTGATTGGATCACTCCTAATGAGACCAAATCACAGTCAGTGTTCAAATATTTGGAATAATATTATTTTTCAGTATGATTTTTTTTTTGTTATATAGCTCTTCATTTTGCTGCCTAAAAAAAAAAAAGTCTTTATTCTCAAAAGGTAATGACGGATGGTAATAATAAAATATTTATAAAGCATCCCATGATCACAATCTTTTACTATCTTTTTTCTTTCACACCTAAATATTTATAGTACTTGATCAAAATATTTTGTTGAAATGATTTACAGGCAACCTGCTGAGACAGCACCACTTCTGATATGGTCACATTTTCTGATCTATTAATATGCCCCAAACATGAACTTGCTGTCAGTTAAAAACAATTTATATCTTAATAGTTAAGATTCTGTCAACTTTTTATCATAAAATAAAATTTTGGTGAGTAATTTCTACAAATTGCGTGTGAGAAAAGTTAGAATTCAATGTGAAAAAAAGTATTATTAAAAATAAGAAAGACTGGCAGAATGTTGTGAAACTAAGCTGAAAAACATTTATTTCAACACTGTATGGTTTTGTAGACTTTTAATGCACTTGCTATTTGCCTGACCATTAACTCATGCAGGGCAGAAAAAATAAAACCAGTCAACTTGGATTTAATTTGATTTTTATTATTTTTTAAACTGAGTCTAAATTAAGAGTTGTTTTTCCTGATCGCTCTCTAACTTACAGTAAAAATCTGATCTTCTGACTTGTAAATACAGATTATGCCTTGAGGGCAGGCTTGTGATTTTATCGAAGTAAGAATATTGGTTTTACTAATCTGTAAATTAATAAAAGCACAATTCATCTTCATATACATATATATGATGAACTGTGCAATCTGTACAAATCTATATATAATGTGTTTTATTTGTGTATATATATATATATCATATATATTTTCTATATTTTTACTTTATAGATATTTTTTATATATATATATATGTTCTGTCTATCCAAGTTCTTAGTTTTAATTAAAGACAGAATGGAATGAATAGTGATATATATATATATCAAAGTGAATGTAATCGCTCACAAAATTATAACTTAATTGCTATGCTCAAATTGGATATGCAGTCATACCTAACCTCCTTCTGTTGTCAATGGAGAGAGAAGCATTTGCATGAAGAGGTTGAACTATCTGAAGACCTGACTCATTTTTGGGAGGTGGGAGTTTCTGTCCATTGATAAAAAAAGGAATCCATGGATGGTTATTACATCTAGCTCTATGTATTTAAAACTGACGTGATTAGTCTAGAATTTTGTTGCCATTCCAGAAGATGTTGGATTAATTCACTATGATCTCTTGAAAATAAAGTTTTTCCATTATAAGGAAAACGGTTCCAGCAGCCAGTGAATAAACCAGCAGACAACTACACTATCCAAAATACCCAAATGGCAGTGCATCTCAAGCATAATCAGGAAGGAAGACTCCATGAAGACTGAAAGAGGTTTACTGGAGAGAGCCTACTGTAGTTAACTTATCTTTCAGAAAATTAATACTTCAAAATTATTCTAGTTCTCCACAATTTGAAATAGATGGAAGACTCTGAAATGCTGCTATTTATAAGAGAAAAGACTGTGATCGTTGAGGTTTCCTGAAGCCTTGAAAGTAGGGCATATCATACAATTAAAAGCCTAGAAAACATAAAACTGTGAAAAAGAGAAAATTATTAAATCTATAGGCCAGAAAAAGAAAGATATTTTTCTAAGTTATTTATTGCACCACAAATTTATTTGAGTTTTAAATTACATAAAAACTTTACATTCAAATAGAGATACGTGATTTTATTTACTGTACTTATCTCCAGAATATTCTGAGCCCATACATAGGGGTTAATGAAACCCAAACCATCTACTAAATTTTAATACCTTTGCTAGTTTATATTAATCTTCTTTGATGAGTCATTTAGCAATTCCCCCCAAATATCTCCAGCTCTTTCGTGAGCCCCAAGTATTACTAATTTTCCTGTAATCTTGAAATATCACTAATAATAATATTCAGCCATTAGTTTAATGCATAGTTGATAGATTAAGAACAAGAGCTTCTTTATCCTATTGTAAGAATATTTTTTTTTCCAGGAGTTATTGAATTCTAATAAAATGTAACTTTTTCTTTAAAAGGACATCATATGTTTTAAAGCTGCACAAAACTGCGTTCTTCAAGCAAGTTCTAGACATAGCAGTAGGCTGAGTGTCCAACAGAACTTGATGAAAAAGACTGGAGAATTACAGATTTTGCAAAACATAACATTACTGCTCTTACTACCCACCACTGAAACATGTGAAGAGGAAACCAGAATAGAGACCACAGCAAGAGTTATCTTCTTATTTAATCACAAATAGTAGGATTCCTCATTAAAATTAACTTTTGTAGAAAAGCGTATTTTATAATAAGCATACAACTCACTTGACTGTCCTACAACCTTTCCAGAAGCGTGGCCAGCAGGTCAAGGAAGGTGATTCTACCCCTCTACTCAGCTCTTGCAAGCTCCCACCTGGAGTACTGCATCCAGCTCTGGAGACCCCAACATAAGAAGGACATGGACCAGTTGGAGAAGGTCCAAAGGAGGGCCACAAAGATGATAAGAGGGCTGGAGCACCTCTCTTATGAGGACAGGCTGAGAGAGTTGGGACTGTTCAGCCTGGAGAAGAGGAGGCTCCGGGGAGACCTGATAGCGGTCTTCCAGTACCTCAAGGGGGCCTACAAGAAAGGCTGTTCAGTAGGGCCTGTTGTGATAGGATGAGGGGTAATGGTTTTAAAATAGAGGGGGGTAGATTTACATTGGATATTAGGAAAAAAATTTTTACAATGCGAGTTATAGAACACTGGAACAGGTTGCCCATAGAGGTGGTGGATGCCCCATCCCTGGAAACATTCAAGGCCAGGCTGGATGAGGCTCTGAGAAACCTGATCTAGTGGGGGATGTCCCTGCTTCTTGCAGGGAGGTTGGACTAGATGGCCTTTAAAGATCCCTTCCAACCCTAACTTTTTATGATTCTAAGATTCTGTGATCAGTTAGAGTCAATCATATAGCATTAGGATCGAGGCGTCACAGCATAGTGTTGTGTGATTTTTGAATGCTGTCTGCTTAGTATTACTTACTTAGCCTGAGTGGATAGATTTGCAGAAGCCTTAGGCCACAAGCTGTGAACTTACACTGAACTTTTGCTGAGTTTTCATCACTTTTACTGAGTTACATAAGTTTGGCCCTGAGACTAGCACAAACTAGAGGATGAGGCAGCAACAGGTATCAACAGCACCTGGGTGGACCTGAAACCAAAATGAACCAGAAGATAAGGAAGCTACAGCAGACAACAGGTTGATCTTCCCTTTGAATGCCTCTTTCTTGGCTGCTCTTATTTTGATGAGTTGCAGCTGTTGCTGACTGCTACAACTGGACAAGATGTGGACAGTTAATGTCCACAGAGAAGGAATCTAATAAGGTATTAGAAGGCCCCAGATCAGTAATCACCATTGGACCAAAAGGCATGTGCAAGGTATGAGAAGAGCGCATGAGGGGCAGGAGCATATATTATAAGGGTATAACTGTCCAGAGTCATCTTTGTTCTGGGTCCCTTTCCAGAAGTACTCAGCTTGAGCTGAGTTTTCCCAGCTGTAGTATTTGAATAAATTATTTATTTCATAAGATTCGATGCCTGAGACTGCTACAGGATACCTACGGTTTGAACCATGGGGATAACATCGGATGCTTGGATGGCCTTGCAAACTTCAGCGTAATTTTGGGTAAATACTGAATGAGGTATGTTACAGGCTTACCACACTCAAGCTTCTGAAAAGAACCGCCAGTATGAACAACTTTGTGCTTATCGAGCTTGTAGAATTGAAAAAATTCTGAAGCAACTCAGATTAACAACCCAAAATCATATATTTATGATACAAGGCTGATTTACCAAGATACGAAAAGTAAATGAAGAATCACAGTTGCCAGATTTAGTTCACTTAACATTTCCACTGTTTCAGCTCCCTGAGAGGAACTGCGGTGCAGATGTTAATTACCATTTATAGAACGTCTTGTCAAAACACGTAAGAATTATTGGTCCGTTAATGACTTTGTCCTGCGCTTGCGTTCAATGACTGATTCAAGATGAAGAATGCTGAAAAGGATCACTGACGCTTCATTAGGACACCCAGCCTTTCCCTGCAAATCCCAGCCAGTAATGCATGACTTTGTGCCAACAATTTAGCTTTAGAAGAGGAACTACTATAAAATTGTATTTATGAGGGAATTAACAGTCATATTTAAGATGATTATTATCCTTGTAGCAAGTGAGTCAATTTATTAAATAGTAACTTTAGAAGCAGCAGGTCATTTAGAAACTATTCCAAATACTTAAGAGCACAATGACCTATCTGAGATGCCAGTATCCTTTACTGGTAGACAAACAAAAGTATTCCAAGCCAATTTATTCAGTGGGATAACAGAGATAGACAACTGTTTCTCCACACATTCATTGGACAAATACTTCTCCCTTGAAATAGATAGAGTTTTGCTATTGCCTTCATTGGGTCTAAAACTGGTTCTTTTCTCTGTGTGGAACACCAAATGAATTTTACTTGCAAGACTGATTTAGGGAGGCATGCACGGAATGAAACAGATCAATTCCCTTGTGAAACACAAGTCATTCCTTTAGCATTTAGCTTCCCTATATATCACACCAATTCTTCCTTCACAAATTCTTCAGTTCAAGACTCTACTTTTTCCAACTTGTCTAGAAGTAGTTCTACTTACTGTCTATTTGACATGTTTTCAACTCATGTCTCATCAGTATTACTTGTTTTTTTTCCTCAAAAAAAAATTTACGATGAGAGGAAATGGCCTCAAGTTGCACCAGGGGAGGTTTAGATTGAATATTAGGAAAAAATAATTTACTGAAAGGGTTGTCAAGCATTGGAATAGACTGCCCAGGAAAGTGGTGAAGTCATCAACCCTGGTGCTGTTCAAAAAACATGTAGATGTGGCACTTAGGGACATGGTTTAGTAGGCCTGGTGGTGCTGTGGTAACGGTTGAACTTGATGATCTTGGAGGTCTTTTCCAACCATAATGATTCTGTGACACTATGATTCCCTCATCATGTTCTCAGCTGTCTGGATGGTAAGTCCTCTTACACATTTATATAACTGAATTTAGTTAGTTCACTTAAAATGAGTGAGAGGCTTTTTTTTTTTTTGTAATTCATTTAGGTATAAAACTTAAGGTTACTTAAATACAGAGTCATAGTTCTTTCAAAATAATTGCTATATCAAACCACTGACTTTTTTTTACTTACATTTCAAGACAATTTCTCTAGAGAAAAATTTCATTTTTTTTCTACATTGTTTAACAAAAATAGAAAGGAATTTCATAGAAATACCAGGGACAGCAGTCACTTTCACAATATTGCAGATGTCACCTTAGCAGTATCGATTTCTATAGTATTAAGGAACCAAAGCTGCAGTTGTAGGACTGTGGGCCAGGCCAGCAAAACAAAAAAAAAAAAAAACACTCAACAACTGAAAATTCCCCTAATGCTAATGACCTTGTTGAGTGCAAGATGAGACGGCAAACTGTTCAAAAAAAGTCTGAAAAGATGGATTACATCGTAAGTTGCAGTTGGTGCCCCATTCAGGCATTAAGTGCTAGCAGTATACATGATTAAAATGGAAAATGTTGTTCCCTGCTGTGGGGAGAAAAATAGCACTGAAAGCAGAAAACACCTGGCAGACACCTTGAATATGAAACTTTTTATTAAGCACTGCATTTTTTTCTTTGTTAATTAATCTATTTCACGGTCTCAGGTAATCACTTTGCAACTTCTCAGTAGTCTGACTTTCAAAGGAACTTTACGCTCTGTCAGTTTCTATACCTGTACCGTCAAAGAACATGGAACACAAAACATTGTGGTAATTTGTTCACTAATGGCTTATATATCCCTTCCCAGTGCTCTTTTTCCAGAAGGCAGTAACATTAAAAAACATTCTTAGTCCTAATTGCTATACATCAACAGTGTATTCTCTAGGCCTACATTAGTTTACTAAGTAAATCTTCAGGGTCCTACATTTTACAGCTAAAAGATGGAGGTAGTAAGATCTCCTTCTTGACAAGGCTGATTAAGTAAGACTGCAACACCTGTCTGCACAAATGCCCACCTCAGCACAGCCTGCAGTAGTCGCAGTCCCAACTAGAAATACTTGCTTAAACCTCTGTTGCAGATCACCTACGGTTCCGTGTTCATACTTGACGAGTTTTTTGCTTCGTACCTGCTTCTTACTGGGGAGGCATTTACTACAGATAAAGAGGCACAATTTGACACCAATCAGTTCTATAAATATGTGAAATATGAGATGAGTGCTACCTGACTGGGGTGTCATAAATGTACAGCCAATCTCAGAGAAGAGAAAAGCGAGCACAAGTTACCACAAATCTGTAAGAATTTACCTGAAGGAATTAAACAGAATTAAAAAGGAAAATATAACACTCTGACAACTGAAAAATGGGAAGATCTACCACATCAATTTAAAAAAATGGTAGATAATGTGAGATTACCATGGTAAATTACTTCATTTTTAGAAGCAAATGGAATTGAGTAAATCTCATCTCTCTGGACTTCAGTAAGGCACATGAAGTGCCATATAGGAAACTATTTCAGTTTAGCTAGAATATATGGTAACAGAACCTGTAAGTTGATTAAAGGATTTGACTCAAGGAGTGAATCAACCTGTAAGCTGACTTAAGGAGCACCAAGTTGAATTCAAGATGCTGAAAGGGGAAGTATGGGGCTGGAGAGACGTTCCACACAATTCAATACCAAAACTAATCCTGGGTAATATTTTCAGAAATTACCTTGATGTAAATATATGCAAAGGACTGACGCAATCTGCTTCTGGGACACAAAACTGGGAAGAACCTTCTGTAAAGACCAAATTATCTTATTAAAAGAACTAGAGAAAGGAAAAAAAAGACAGGAGTCTTTCCTATTATGGAAGAGTAGGGGATTTTATCTTGTTTCATTTAGACAAATGAAACCACAGACAGAAAAGGTGAAGACCAGGGGTGAACAACTAGAAACATAAAATTACTTTGTAAATTAAGAGATAATGTCATCATGATAATAAATCTGATTATATGATTTCTGTGATAACAGACTATTGGACTCCTTCCTTATACTTAGATTCTTATATTAGCAAAACTTCCACAAGAAAAACAATAAACATATTTTTATCATTCATACTAGTGGAAGTTTATACTCTTACATTTTATTTCTTAATACCTGACTATAGTCATGTCAGCTGATGTACAATGGAAGTTTGCACTGTAATAAAGTATCAAGAGACTACAGTTGCTATGTAGTGTTTCTAATACAAGGTAGATAAAAGGATTTTAAAATTCCTTACACAGAGAATATGCATCATCAAGGATAAGAATTCTTAGCAAGAATGTGAGATTTTTCAGTATGAATACTTATGTACTTTAGAAAAATATCATCTAGTAAAAGAAGGTACTAGAAGTAGGAATGATCTGATGAAATACTGGCATTTGTAATTGAAGAATACCTTTCAGCTAATCATCTAGATCCTTTAAACAGTCTCTTTTACAATGTGATTCATCTGAACTCTTTTAGGTTTTACTTTACGATGAGATTAATTGTGCCCTAAAAGTGTCTACTTCTCCTTGCTGACTAATAAATTACGCAAAGTGCCTAGATCAGATGTATACATGGGATCCTAAATTTCTATAGCTGAGGCAACAGAAGACATATCTTTCAAAATATCCACTGAATCAAAGACAATGTGTATGACCTTAGCTATGTCAGTTAGTTCCTCTGTGTCTTTACCGCTCATTTATAAAATAAGGATAATAGAATTTCCATATCTTACAGGGTAATGCAGTGGGTTGCAGATTATACGGCTTTCTAATACCATGGCAATGGATGCCCTGTAAATCCTTAAGCCTCTTCTGGACTGTTAAATGAGGAAACCAAGAAGAACAGACAGTAAAACTTGCAAACTAATTTATTTTCAGAGAGGGCCATTTGATATCTCCCTGAAGCAAAGTGCCATTGAAGGATGGGGTTTGTGTAAAGCATGCTATGATTAATCATAACAATAGCAGTGATGTTTTTTTGAAAGAGGGGGTATCCCTCCCTCCTGAATAAGAAAATTCACAGAGTATATGTTTTTCTCTTTTGTCACAAGCTGTTCCATTTGTCTCATGATTCAAGTAAACAATTGCTGCATCAACAAAAGAATTCTTTGTGTTCATTGCCCCCTGATACATGATACATCCTTTTAAATTTTCTTTGTCCTCTTTTAAGACAGCTATCAGGGAAATGTTTGCCAGCATTCAAATCTTTAGTGAAAAATTCATTGAAACACATTTCTGGTGTTATAGTGTGGCTGTTGTGATAAGATATGTGCTTGTTTCATAAACATAGAGGCTGATTTTGATCTCATTTACACCAATACTAACAGACTTCAGCTGAATTACTCCTAATTTACCCTAGAACCACTGTCAGAATCATTCTCATACTTCAGCCACAGCTTACAAATCTCTAGCAGGAAAGTGCCTTTTTATTGTAAGGCTAAATTGGCATTCATCCAGAATTCCCTGGGAAAAAGGGTTTTTTTTTTACTATATTGATTTAGAGAAACATAGAGGCCTTATTTATTTAAAATCAAGGATATAAATATTTTAACAGCAGCCATAAAAAGAAGGCAGGTATTCAAAGTTGCTGAAAATAAAAAAAAAAAAAAAAAATCTCCTGTTAGGTTGTCTAGAGCTAGTGGCTGATGATAGAATTTGGAGAGTCCAGAGAAATAGGTACAAAGAAGTACTTGTCAATAATAAGAACAACAGCACTATATTTATAATCCAATGTTTAAAGCCAAAATAGACATTCTTTTCTCTGTTTGATCTCAGGAAAAGTTATCTGCAGCTCACAGCCCCATATTTGAGTCTTCTTATGTCACTCAAAAGAAGTACTGAGAGAATTGTGCTAGAGATGACAGACTAGTAACCCCTCTAGTAAGCCAGACCAGTGGGGGGGTGTCATGTTTTCTGTGTCTAGGCTGAAAGCACTCTTCCTACTTAGAAATGCTCTCTTTTGTTCTCCCATAGCGCCTGAAATTCATTCTCAAGAGATATGAAAAGTTGAAATTCATCTCATAGGAAAAAAGGTCTCTTCAATTTCCACAGGAACAAAGAATCACAAAATGAATGTAAATCTTTTCTTCTTCTTCTCAAGGCAGACGAGCTCACAGAAGTCAGAAACCAGATTCCCAGCTACATCAACTGTTACAGTACCACTAAAGTTAGGTGTCCCTCACAGTTCCTGTCTCTCTAAGAGACACATAAGAACAAGCCAATACTATTCATTCTCAGCCATATAAAAAGCAATGAAAGGAGGTCAGAGTATTTGTAACCACACATTTGCAGCATACTTTATTGCTAACCAGACAACTGCCAGGGCAAGAAATAAAAACTGGTGATGAGTATTTTAATAGAAAGCTTGTTTTTATCTCAAATAATTTACACAGTATTTTACTTGCTATAATAAATTATATCCCTAAATAAAATACAGTAAGTGGAGAAATCTTATAGCTTAGACAGACAGAGAAATTTGGGATACCAAGCTCAAACACCTAGACACGTCAAATGATATTATTCAAACTATATCCTGACAGACCAATTGAAAGGCATCCAGAACCACCCTACTCCAGTTTAGCAGTTCTCTTACCTAAAAACAAAATTTCCATGAGCTCAAACATATTCCTAAAACAGATAAAATACATGGCTAGAAACATGGATAAATATACTTTTTGTTTGTTTGTTTGTTTGTTTGTTTAAAAAGTACTTCCATCAGAGAGATTTTTAAAACTATCAGTGCAATGGCAAACTTTCCCAGTTTAATTTTCAGCAAGCAATCTAAGAAAGGGTCCTAGTAATAGCTCTCATTTACAAGCGCAAATATCATTCAAATCTGTACTGGCAAGATCTTTATAACATAGAGTTTCCACTTTTAAAAATAACGCCTATGCTATTTGCACTTTTATCAGGGGACTAAGGAGTCTCTCTTCTCCTCCATTCAACCCATAAGCCTTCATCTCCTGCTTCCTCTCAGGACCTCTCTCATTCCCCACAAAATTTTCAAAACCCACTTGCTTGTCCTGAAGTTCCGCTTCTGTTGACCTTATGTATCGACAACAAACAAATAATATGAGCAAATAATAAATGGCAAGTCCACTCACAACCCCATACCAGGAGCTGTGCAGGCACAGTGGCAGTGGTGTCCATGTATAACTTGCATCATGGGTGTGTGGGGAGTGGGCAGGGAGCTTTTTTTCCCCATGACCAGAAGCCAGCACATGAGCTCCCTGCAGGCACTCCTCTGTCAAAGTGTGTTTTTTGAGAAAAACTACAGTTACTCTCTTGATGGTGGATTTTCAAGTGTCTTTGTTTGCATCTAATTTAGGTCTGCTTAATTTTTGGAAACTGAGTACAAGATGGACAGATTTTTGAACGCTTTTAAATAAAAGCCTTTTCTCTTTAAAAGACTTCTGAGCTATCATTGCAGAAGACAGTTACACCTTCTCTTGTAATGTAAGCACTTTACTACTTGAACAGTGATTAGGTGCTTGTTCAAGTAGCCAATGACAAGCATTAATGACTTTGTTAATTATTTCCCCTCTCAAGCATCCTATTCTTGGGTCACTAAGAAAGCAGCAAATGGAAAAGTAACTTCTGCCCAGTCTACACAACAGAGATTTTTATTGATATTAACAGTGATACAAGCTCTTAATGACTAGCTTACAGGAGAGCAAAATGAATGCAATATAAGACAAAAAAAAAAATACAAGAACTCTCACACACAATCCTTAGACATTCTGGTAAAGCTACCCTGTGAACACAGTTACAGAACATCTGAGATAAAAGCACTAAAAGTGACTTTCAGCTCTGATAACAGGGATGCTGTTTCTCAGGCATAGTCACTCTGTAAGCCTCAGAGCTCTCTCTGTGTTCACACATTATTCCCAGACTCTAGACATATAGGCCCTGTTAGCCGGATCCTCTAAGGGACAAGCCATTCCTTTTTTTTCATCTTTACAGTCAAAAGGTTTTACTTTGTTTTTTACTTTTTCTTAGGTCACATAATAGTTACACAACAGAGGGACAGATTGTAAAACATGAATCTTCCTTAATAATTCCTTTGTGCACTTTTATAGAATAATTACTTAGAATTTGATTCTGATATACAGAGAATTTACAGAACACATCATCTTCAAAACACCGGACAAAATAATAAAATAAAAAAACCCCAGCAGATGGACAATAAAATACACATCATTCAAAGTTCTATTAGTCTACCAACATCTATTAATTCTTGTTTTAATTTTAAAACATAGAAATAGCTGAAATCTCCTACTCCCAAAAAATGAAATAAAAGAGGGAATCTGATATATTTTTTAATTACCTCTCTTTAGGTAATCAGGAAGCATTTAACATACAGCCACAGTGAACACTATTATACTAAATATACTAGGAGAGTACAATTCTTACTTTTTTTTAATCATTGGGCTTTATTTCCAGATAAGTAGTATCTTAACTATAATTATTGAATGACTTTTGCTTCATCAAAAGAATGGGTATGATTATAGATACTCTCGGTACAATCCAAATTCATGAAGAGAAACAGTATCTGAAAATACAAGTATAAGGAACACAAAAAAAAAAGTTTTATTAGACTACCTTCCAGACCATAGTCCTGGACAAGCTTTCAGAAGATGAAAACCACAAGATCCTTTTCAAACAAGCAAATACAAAATATTCAGGACACTCCAGCTCACTCTTCAGTGTATACATTTTATGTATGATTAATATATTAAAAAAAAAAAATCAGATCACAGCTGAATGTGCAAAAATGTGCCAAATACATCACTCAAATCATTCATTAACAGTAAGCTGATTAACACAACATGAATGAAATTCAAAGCCCGTTATGGCAAAACAATTTAGACTTACAGGATTGTATTGAGCACAGTTATGCTTGACCATGCTAATGTAGCTAGTTTTATTTCAGAAGCACTGGGGAGAGAAGCATGAAATCATTAGTAATTATATAAATATTAAGGCCACACAACTGGCTCTATTACTGTTTTCAAATGGCAGCATCTGCAAATTCAGCCTGTAATAAACACTAATGCATCCAGAGACGAGAGTGCTGACACATGAATGGGATGCTTTGTCAGACTTGCATAAAAATGTAGATGAACTGCAGGGAAAGAAAGCCAAAGAATTCAAAAGGTTTTTTGATTGCCTTCTTTAAAATGCCAGGAACTTAAGATGGCCTTTCTTATCTTCCTCTACATGCATGTGACCCTTTAGAAGGTCTTTCTTATTGTACTATAATTCAGTAATTGTTCCAGCTCTGTGCACCATGCCTTCCTTCCAAAGGGCAGCATGAGATATATAATTCTTGTAACGAACAGCTGCATAATTTAAAGGTTGAACTAGCAGGGCACTGTTCCTTATTTGTGTTTTCTTAGCAGTTGCCAAGATATTCCAAGCCTATTTAGGAATACAATCCTTTGTCTGCCTTATTTCTTGTACATGATATATGTTGAGACTTGGTCATGTTCCAGAAAGCAGATTTTATCAGCTGAAGTACCAGAGCAAGCTTTCCTCTCATTTTCCTTCACAGGGCAGCAGTATAGAACTATAATGAGATAATTTTTTTTTTCCCCAGCCATGAACACTCTCTGTTCTATCACGCACAATTGTTCAAACCCAGTGCTATCCCCTTCCCAAAGCATGATAGTCTTAATCACAGAGCTATTAAAGGCATTTCCACACAACATTTCTCTCACCAAGTGAGAAATCTTCCAAATGTTAAAAAGGTCCAGGCAGCTAGGCCCTTCAGGATGAAAGCTGCATGCTGATTAATCAGCTGCTTTTTTTTTTTTTTTTTTTTTTATGCTGTTCTGGCAAGCATTCCCTATTTGTAAATAAAAGGTTTACCCTGAATTTTCTGTAAACTAAGGAGCATAAGGCTGCTTTGGACCAGACTCATAAAGCAACAAAGCCTTCTGCTATTTCATCCGCAGGGGTAGGTTGTTTGTTCTACTGCAAATACACTTTCAGGTGTCCTGGAGAGAATGAGCTAATCTAATACAAACACCATTCCAATATGAGAAAATTACGTGGCAACCTCAAACTCACCTGCTTATTAGTCACATTCTTTGGCTTCCAGTGGCACTTTAATTGTTGCTTGCTTGAGGAGACCTGTCTCCAATTTGTGCCATTGCAGGAGCTCAGGTTGGTTTAGGATATGTGGCACTACATAACACGAGTCCCCCACAGAAACACTCTCATATTAAAGACGAATACATTTATTTATGTTCTAGAGTGCTGGCTCTCTATTCAGATGGTAAATAGGTAGTGTGAAAGAGATGTGACAGACCCAAGAAGACCAGAAATTGTCTGCAAACTGGCAGACACTGTGGTTCACTGACAGCCCGAATTACTTTCAGGCAGTTTGGCACATCTCCACTTGTCACACTTAAAAGCTTGAGCCAAAGATATCCCATTAATACAGAACACAGTATTTCTCCCTCATGAAGCTGGAACAGAAATGTAAATGTTTAAGATTCACAGTGTATGTCATGTCACCTACATGTCACAAACAAATGTAAAAAACAGCTATAAGTAAAGCATACGTAGCTTAATCCGCATCACACCCTCTTGGCCACCACTCACCTCAGGGTTATCTTCTATGCTGTGCATACCACCACTGTACTATTTATTCCGGACAACGACATCTCATGTTGATTGAATTCTTTCTGCTGTAAATCATGCAAACAGCTAGCATAGATAGTTTGTGGGTATAACAACTATTAGGGAATGAGCTTTATAAATATCTGTCTAGACCAAGAAAGTGAAACTGTTCCCTCTGCTCCCAAATTTTGAAGAGAAGGTGAAGGCTACTTATTTTGAAAGTGATAAAAACTTCATGAATCAGTATCAGTTTTTTACATTATAATATGCATCCATCCATCACTGCACAGCAATAAGAGCTGTATCTTTTACTATGACCCAGTGTCAGTTTACATATGATTTTATTTGAAGTCTTGGTAGTGTAGTCATGAGGATCAGGTTTATATAGCTTTTGTATAGACAGAATTTTTTTTAATCACAGCATTTCCTTGAAGAAGTTCCAGTGTCTCTAAGTAAGTTTACAGAAGTCTTCTTTCATCCAGATGAGCTTTTAGTGTTCAAAGAAGAAGATTTAAAAAAAATGCAACACATTCACATATTACAAACGTTAATCAAAAAAGACCCATGAGGTCTAAGGACAAATTAGATAAGTAAAATAGATATATGGTGGGCTACACTCCCAGCAATCTATAATCAAAAGGTTTGAAACACTCATACTTTTCAAAGTAACTGATGATACAGATCTTAGTATTCTATTCATCAATTGCGTTTGGAAACTTTTGAAAATGCAATGAAGAAAGAATAAGGGTTAAATAATGAATAAAATATGAGAATGGCACTTTCCCTGCTCTCTGCTATCTGAAGAAAGCTGCAAAGCTGCAGCTGGCCTCCTTTATTGTTTGTCCCCCTTGAAGCATCTGAGAAAGAGTGTTTTAAAGAAAAATGTTCTCATGTACTTGTCTGAGTTACTGCCTATTCCCAGCCAAAACCTGATATTGAACTCAAACTGATAATTGCTCCACTAACATTATTTCGAGTTTAATGGTGTAAATAATATCAGAATCCCTGGTTTTAATGGGAAATTAACATATTTTACCAATATTTTTCCAGGTTAATGCCATGGTATTTTTTACTATGAAGTCCAATAATAAATAAAAAAAAAAAAATGTTTACTAGGCAACATATTGCAGAACAAATGTTAAAACTAATCACTGTACTATATTCAGTTTTTTTCACATACTTTCATGCTGAAATTTTAATATATAATATTGAGGCATAATTTCATGTCTAGCTATATATATATGTCTCTAACAGAGATAATTTTAGATTTGAGATTATTTTTTCCTTTTTATTTTAAGTAACCCAGTCAAATAGCCTAGAAGGCTAACCCACTAAATGTAACCTCTCAGTCATTTCAGTGGCTCATGGTCACTAAATTTAAATAAAAAACAGTGCCTGAGTGAAATTGTGCCTGGTGTGGTTTTCTCCTGGAACACTCTCCCAGGCACAGCAGGAGGGGAGAGCACTGGGGCAGGAATTGCTCTCAGCAGGCAGGCAGCATGTAGGCATACTGCTCTGGTTACTGCACTGGCTCACGTAGATGCAGGCTATCCAGTTGGTCCCACTGCCTTGACACAGTCCCAGGCATTATTATCATCTAGGGAGTCTCTGTAGCAAAACCAATAAATACATCAAAGTCTCTGTTGTAATTTGTGTAATTTTCTGCTAATAAAAAAAAAAAAAAGAAAATTAATTATGTAATTTTGGTGACTGGAACTATACATATGAATAAACCATTAAAAATGTTCAATTAATAAAAGTAAACTTGGACTACAGGCAAGAACTTTCCCACTCTCAACTCAGAGATTTTTATCCGTATTTGAAAACCTATATAACTATAAATTTCCTACATCAAATGTCACTGCCATAAATAGTATCCTGTTCTGTGTTACATTTTATCCAGTGTTTGGAATTACTGCTTACATTTCACTGTTCTGTCAAGACTGTTCTAGAAACACTTGTTTTTATTTTTTTTTAAAGGCGGGGAAAAAATTATTTTCGTTAAAAAAAAAAAAAAGGCGACTTCCAAAACAAAATAGTGAAAATAATGTAATGAACTACTCTGTCACAAATACGTAATGGAACTGAAAAGTGAAAACAGAAGATGATTCATTACACTTGTCTTCTTACAGATGATTGTTTGAAAGGTCACCCAGAAGAATAACGTCCTCCAAACCAAAAAAAAAAAATATATATCTGGTAAAGAAAACACTTGTAGGACAAAAACAAAATGTAATACTTATTACTTACATTAAGAAAATAAGATTTCACTGTTCATATACTCAGATTTCACTGAGAAAAAAAACACACTGTCTTTCAGGTGAAAAAAATATCTATATATACATTTCTTATTGGTTTCCTTTAAATGTACATATACAGATAATTAGGCTCTTTGTTGGAAATAATTTTTTACTTCAGACAACAGAATTTTTAAGGATAAATCTACACAACGGCACAGAGAACACTAATTATGGTATGAATCTGCAGTCTACAAAATAGTCTTGAGTACTCAGCTATCTTTAAAGCTTCCTCTATTCTTGTCTCAAATGCTTTGCAATCCATAATCCATTATATACATTCTTTGTGTAATTGCTATTCCGCCATGCTTCTGGTGAAAAATAATTCCATGAAAAGATGCAGTATGCTCTCTCAGATTTGAAGAAAGTTTTCAGCAGATAAAACCAGTGTTGTTACACAGACTGAGAAGTAGTAATGTCACATGAATTTAACTGAATCTAACTGGAGAATATAAATAAAGGTTCTGCTCCTTCATCCTAGAGAAACTGTTTGTGAAATATGCGGAATTTTAAGCTAATGTAAAGTCTATAAATAATAGAAACAATTTCCTCAATTAGTCACTTTTGCCTGAGAATGTGCTGTAGGGCATGCTCTGAATTCATAACTGAAAAATAAACTCTGCAAAGGATTTATATGAACAAATTGCACAGTGTCTCTAAACCAGAAATATTCAGCATGCTATTTTTTTCTCTGAAATACTGTATGTGTTCTTCTTTTGTCCTAAATATGTCATGTCAACAGTTATGTGTTTATTTTATACACTGCAACACTAAATATCTCCTCAGCTGAAGTCATCATGGTTGCATACCAGCACACAAGAGCCACTTGGTTATTTAATGATAATAGAAATGTTTTGCTGAATGATTTGTATAGTAGTATAAAGACACATATTTTAGACAATTAGTCCTTTTTAGGATTTCTGTACTTGGCTGTGATGTTACTGATATCCTCCTGAAGCTGGAAGTTTAGTACATACAGGAATTCTTGTTGATGATAGGAACAAAAAGACATACACTGACTTAAGAGAAGTCTAAAGAGTTCTTAATTTAAATTATTATACTTCACAGAAGCTAAAGAAATATACTTAAATTTAATGCAGTAAAGAAAACAGAAAAAAAAATTATAGGAAACAAGCATCTTAGTTCTTTTGGGCAAAACTTCTCTAACTGCTTGTCGTCTGCTGCCAGTAGCTGGTAATCAATCAGCCTTAACTGAAGTTCTAAATTTTAGCAAAGATAAAATTAAAACCAGAATAAAAACTTGAACTAGAAGAGGAAAGGAAAAAAAAAAATATTCCCTTTTTACTGAAGACCACATAAAGCACAAGGAGATGTATGAATGCAATTGCTTGAGCATAATTCTAATTATAGGATATATCCAAACTTGTGTAGGCATACACACGGGCATGGATAAGCATGTATTTCAACACATGTATATGTTCATATAGTGACAGTGAAATAAATTTAAAGAGAAAAAACAAAACTAAGCAAAAGTATTGACAGATTTTTCTTGAACTCCATCGAACTTCACAGCTCTCAAATGCTTTCTACTTCAACATCAATCTTTCCAGTTTGATAACACTGCTTTACAAATTGTTTCATAATATTGCTTCAGCATCTTCAGTTCTGTTCCAGAACTGAAGATTTGCACCACTCTGTGAACATGCGGCAACTTATTAAAAGCTAACAGTGCTCAAGTAAATTTTTCCAATTGAACTACTCATTTACAGTGTAATCATGACCAAGTGCACAGCCCTGATCGATACGAAGGTACATAGTTGCTGTGAAACAGCTCCACTAACCAGGGTAAGTAATCTACCATTTTAAAAACTTGAAGAACCAACCAATTAAACACTGGATAAGGTCAAATATTATTGATTGTAGATTCAAGTGAAATTCCTTTTGTTGCTTTTCCTTCTTTTGACTTTTGCTTGTAATCCAAGTATTATTTCCTTAAAAATACATGTTTTTTTTCAATGGCTGCACTTACATAGCAATAGGACATGAGTCGTCTCACAGAACAACATAATGATGCATTGACTTGAAGATCAATACTGCTACAAAACAGTTTTGGAGACAGAAAAATAAAGAGGAAAACATATTTTTAAAAATCCACTAATGGTCTAACTTCTACAGCTTTCAAACAGCAGGGTTTGACAATCGCATGAACTTTTCTAAAAAAAAAAACCCACCTGACAACTATATTTTGATAATTAAGGAATACTAACAAAAGCTAATGTCAGGCTTCCTCCACGAGCAGTGGAGAGGGAGTCCAAAACAGTAAAAGGATCAAGAGCAAAGTGCTCTTAATGAATACCTTTCTATGTCTTGAACATGCTAATGCTCTGCTACAGTCTAGGCCTATTCTTTGAATATACACAAAAGTCCAAGATATCAACTACATGTTAAGTATGTTACGCATTGCTCTTTTGTTCTTTGTTCTTTTGCTACTATAAAATCTTCAGTGAGAAGAAGTAGCTGTCACAATTTGGAAAGCAGAAATATTCAGTACTACAAAAATTACTCAGATGCAAAAGTGTTTGCAATAAAAGCTGCATTTACTGTTCATTTTTCTAATCCTCTTATTCTTGGACAAATTCACATAAAAGGCAAAATTTTATGAATCATTTTTCTTATATGCTCTTCTAGGATATCTTGTCTGCAAAGTAGTTATGATCTTTCATCTTTCCTTTCAGAGACCCTGCAATATCACCAACATATGGCTTCTATTTTAGACCTGCTAAAAAAAAAAAAAAAGAATGAAAATATTCCTTCCCAGTTGGTAAGAAGATCACCTCCAAGCTTTTTTCTTGTAAGACTCTTTCTCTCTGAGCACAAAGACACTTTGATGATGTCTCACAGTGGCCAGATATGCCCTACATGAAGTTCTTGAACGGGAGTCTTCAGCATAGAGAAGGAAATGCGAAACCTTGATTTCTTTGCCTTTCTGCAGTTCTGTATGGGAGATCTACCTTTGAAACTCCAAACTGGTAGGGACTAAATGTACACTGTAGCAAACTTCTGGCTTCTCCAACTCAAAACAAGGAGGAGAGCACTGCCAATCTGACAGTCATCTAGTGTCTTTTTTTACTTCAAGTAGCTAACTCCAATGCAATAGTTATTTAAAATTCACTATAAACTGCTATAAACACTGATAATGAGGGAAGTTAGCAGTATTATTTATTTTATGCTTTGACAATACAGTGATTTATTTTTAGTATAGATCCATCCTTCTCGTTTGCACATTTTCCTTTTTCAAACACATTTAACAAATTGTCTTACTTTTTCTCTAGCTTTCTAACACCCATTTCATTTACCCTAAAATAATTAATAAACTCTTGCTTTGTACTGCATTTTTCAGGCTGCTATTAAATTAGTCTCTGTCTCATATGCAGTCTCATGTAGCTACAGGTAGAATGACATTTTGCTGTATTTTTATCTACCTGTTTCCAGAAAGCTGTGAACAGAGACATGGAAATATCATGTATTTGGAGAAATGCCACCTGGCACAAATCAGTCACTAGGTGGCTGACTATTGTGAAGAGAAACAACTGGCTACACAGAAAATCCACTTACTAGAATCTAGCAGTGCATCTGACTTTCACATTTAAGAGTTTCGCCCGTCTCACTAATGTAATCTGTTATAATTTTCTTGATGATGTTTTACTACTTTGGTTTGGGGGGTTTGGGGGTTTTTTGTTTGGTTGGTTTTTGTTCTTGGTTGTTTTTTTTTTTCTTTCCCCCCTTGAAAAGAAGAATAAGAAAAGTTTCATCCTGTTACTAAACAAAGCACTAGTGTTTTTTCTGGGACTATATAAACCACCACAGACAATCCCTTTATACAATACTTTCAAAATTAACTTTAAGCTCAATATAAAATAGAAACAAATATAGTTTCTCAAATACACTGATGTACTTTAATGTCCATCTGTTCCTACACATCCTACTTGCCTATGTATTTGTATGAAGCTTTTCTATAGGTCAAGCAGAAACAGAAGTAAGAGACCAATTACCTAAGCTAGCACGAAAAAAAAACCTATAAAATTTATAAAAGATGTGCTAGGTCTAATTGAAAATTTTCAATAAAAATGTCAGGTTTTCCAATGGAAAAATAGACATTTTCACGATGTAACTGTCTGCCATTTCTAAAAGGGAAAAAAGGTTACTGTAGATGAAAATCCAGTTAGGAAACTCAAACTACAGAAAGGAGCACAAGAAATTCGCATTGCAGATCTTTTGATCCGCATGTATTTGACCAGTACGTATTTCTGAATTAAAATACTTGATGCTTGGCTACAAAATAGTTGGTTTAGAATTTTGAAAAAAAAAGAATTTCAAACATCTCTTTTCAAATGGTTCTGAGGTATAATTTAAACAGATTGTAAAACTCAAGTGACTTTTACTATTTACAGCTTCTCTCCTGCTTGTCCTAAGAGGAAATAATATAAAGGAGGAAAAAGAAACTAGGATTAACAAACTTTGCATGCCACCAGAACTACAGTCGCATGTTAGAGGTTTTAGAGCAGTTTTATAGCAAGTGACACTGAGCGGCACTATACATGAAAAATTGTGCTGAAGTCCTACCCTCTCTGTAATCCTCTTACCGTGCTTGTTTCAAGCCCAAGACAATGGCAGTCAGATAGTCAATTCTGACTACCTTAAAGATGACAATGAAGAATAATTTGCAAGAAAGAGGCTATCAAGTAGAAAGTCAAATGAGTAGGCACTCCAGCTAAATCTGATATGATGAGACATCTGCAATAAACTCCACAGGTGTAAAATTAGATTGCATTTACTATGCATCATCTCACTGTGCTTGGCCCACAAATTCTGGTCTATTGGGATCACTTTAAATGTTCCAAACCTCTGAGTGTCAGACAATCATCTGCTTCCCCGCCCCCCCCCTTTAAAGGAAAGCCAACCACAAAAAAAATAATGTTCTTTTTCTTCACCACTTTATGTTCATCCTTGTATGGACACCCAAGATTCCAAATTTAGCACATGTGCAAATCCTTTGTAATTTAGTGTTAATGAATGTATATAAGTGAATGTACTTTAGTTTACGGGACTACTTTCTTTTGAGTCTTCTGAATCTATGGTATTAGTTCTGAAATCTAATGGACTTCTTTAACTTTTTAAGAGGACACCTCCCTACATTAATCTAAACATTTCCTGATTGCCATGCAAATTCCAGTGGGTTCATACGATAAAAGAAAAAAAAAAAAGGAAAAATAAAATTATCAATTTTATTCTGCAAACTCCTCCAAAGAAAAATCCCCTTATTATGTGTTCTAATTCCATTGCCTATTGACTCTCCTCTAAATAATCAGAGGCTTTAAGATTCTGTAGGACATGATGGACAAAAGAGAGGGAAAAGTATCATCTTGATAGTTATTACCTGAAATATCACAGCCATTGAATTAAGTTGTTAAAAAAAAAAATTATCTTCTAACCTGTAACGGTTTCATTAGATTGAATTCCACAATAGATAAAGTATACTAAGGGGGAAAAAAAAAAAAAAAAAGCTCTAATAATTGCAATTTCAATACACTTTTTACATAATTATCATCAGTATTATAGCACCTACTGTTGATGGGGATTTTATGATTTTATGGGGATGAGGAAGATCATAATTTACAAGATGTAATTATTCCTGCTAGAGACATAGTTTAATATAAGTTAATTCTTCAGAAAGACTGTCCATATCCTTCTACCAATGGCAACTACTTACCCTTTCCATCAGATACTTAATTCTATCCCAAAGCAATTCCAACCAATTTTTTTTTCCCCTTTAATTATTTCCTTTGGAGGAATGCATGCAAAAAAAAAAGACCCTTTCTTCCTTAGCTACATTGTGTAGTTTGATGCCAATTCTGAAGTCCTCAGTGATCCAAAATTGGCTTTGTCAAGGGAATCAGATATATCACTGGTAAACTCAATTCTGAGAGAACCCTGGCTAGAATTACAGGATAGTAAGCACGGGAAAGTAAACGGAAGATGCATAGACTGCACACTAGCAATCCTTTAACAAAACTGTGAACTGCAACAATTTATAGCAGTAGAGAATTTGGTTCACTGATTCAATCCAAGAGGAAAGAAAACAAACAAACAAACAAACAAACCCCCAAAAAAACACCCCAACATATCTCTGCAGAAATGTTTCTTCTTGGCTTAGGTCATCAGGCATATTGTCTTTTCCACTGCTGTAAACAAAGCAAAACTGCCTGTGCTCTATGTATAATCCTGAAACTCCATTTGATTTCAGCAATTTCATGGTTCGTGTACCAGCTGAAAGAAAATTTCTCCCAAGAAGACTATGCACATGAAACACTGCCAATCTCTAACATTTAAAATCCTGAGTCTAGGATCAAAATTCATGCTAGCTTACAAAAAAAACCCCAAGCAAACAAACAAACAAACAAAAAAAACAGAAAGAAAAAAAAATCACATTTGATTGGTTAAATATGCCTTTTGCTTTCTTTCAGTTCTTAAGATAACTTTTCATTTCCAGGTTTCTTCCTCACATTGCAAGAACTAGGCATTTATCTACTTTTGCAATAAAAGATTATACGCTCATGTATATTCCCACCATTCTGGACTTTTAAGAAAACAAAAAGTGCTTCCAATCATATGAACATGTAACCCTAAAGAATTGTCACCACTCTTCTGTAAAAAATTATTAGAAATAATGTGTTTACAGGAAAATTTTCAACAGATTAAAGATCTAAAAAAAAAATAAATCTCTACAATGTTGATTTACAGATTGTGGCCTGAATTCAAATCACCTAACTTTTCTTAGTAAAGTATGCCTACAGAACAAAACGAAGAGAAATGATGAGCAGAATGACAATTAAAGTGATCTGCAGTTCCTTCACATAATGCTATAGAATTCTATATTCTATTGCCCATCCTATTGCTGATTTATGTCCTCTGTGCTATCGGACATTGCACAACTTGCTAATGTTTTGCATGACAATAATTTACCATTCTCATTTGCCGGGCCTCCTACTATTATTAAGAAAATATAGCAGATTTTCTAGTAAATGGCTTTACCATGTAATTATCTATCTAAGCCATGTTGGTTTTTTTTTTTTTTTTAATTTGGCTCTGTATGATGTATAACTGTTGTGCACTTCCAATAGCAGGAGAACACCTCATCTGAGCTGGGGGATATGCAGGCTGTTTATATTGTACCTAGTGTAATATTATGTGGAGGGGAAAACAAAAAAAAAAAGATTAACTGCTCTTCATCATTTATAGAAAGAAAATAAATAAAATAATAAATAGGAACTCATGCTGATTAACACACATAGATAGCTTTGCCAAGTATAATTTATAAGTATAAAGAAGCAAGACTGGGATGATCTTAAACTATTCTTATAGGAAGCTAACAATTTAAAATGCCTACAGTTGTAGTCATATTTCTGTACTTTTACTGAATTCACGAGGCTTCCCTTAAGTGCAATATTAATAACTTGAGTATATGTTTGTAGGGTCAAATTCACAAACAGAGGCCAGTATGTGACCATTTTAATATTTCCCTATTTAATACTTCTCTAGTACAACATATTTAGCAATATTTATGTGTTTCGTTTTGTTTTGTTTTTCTACCAGATAAAGTTTGGTAAAATACTTAAAGCAAAATGTCTGACAGAGTTTAACACATATCATAACAAAACAACAAACGGGGACAAATGGTAGTGTTGGACAGAAATCCATTGGGTTTGTACCTACTGAAAAATTGTCTATCACTAATACACTTGGTGGTGTCATTAAAAGTCTGATTGAACCAAAAATTCAATCTTATGTGTACATTGTAATTAAATTGCTTTGCAAAAATATAGATTAATTTGAACATTAAGAAACAACAATGTAAGACCTCAGTTCTAAACGTTTGTTCAGAATTTCAAGTGGGTGAAATACTAAAGACCTTTAATTTCAAGGAATTGTTGATTAAGGAAAATAATGCTATTTATAGTAATTTAAAGTGTGAAAATAACAACATACTTTTTCATTTAAAATCTTAATTTCTCACTTTTTTTTAATATTCATTATAATTTGCACATCCTAACATACCCTGTAGAACCAAAACCACAACACTGTTTATAAGCAAACACATGAAGACAAATAGTACTGAATTACAAATCTGCTATAAGTAATTTTTAGTTCATAAGAATTACTTTCTAAATAATGAAATGAAAAAAAAATGAAGACGGTAAAATGAAGAAATAGTAAAAAATGAAGAGAGAAATAAATCAAATACGTTGTCTACTACATATGTATATCAATGACAACAATAAATTCATAGCATTGAAAAGATACCATTGGAGCCTGTACTTTTTTTCAGTATAAGTAGTGATTGAACCCATGACTGAAAAAGCTTTAAGTATTAGAATGAAAACGGAGTATAAAACTTGACTCACAGTTCAGAACACTTTATTAGTAAACTGAATTATCATAGTAAAAATAGAATCACCAGAGAATCAAACCTCTCAAGCATAGAGAGCTAAGATAATACTGAAGGTAATAACATCAAATGCTTTAATACATATGTGTATTGTAAGAAGATTATACAGTTTTAAGTGCGTTATATATGAAGTGCTATTCATAGGCAAGAATTCAAGTATAGAATCCATGGGCTGATGATCTCTTATCAGCAGGAACTCAGCATCCTGACAACCTTTCAGTGGACATTCTTGTGCACTAAACAAAGAATGGTTACAAAAGTTAAATTTAGTTTAAAGTGATAAATCTCCCTAACCCATCCCATAAAATAGGCCTCTTCTTGAGAAAGCCATAAAAATCATAGAACTTAAAGAAATCTCAAGAGGTCATCTACTCTACTCCTTTCTGCAGGTAGAATCAATTATATTTAGGACATTTTTGACTGATATCTGTTTCACCAGCTCTTATAGTCCACTAATAACAGAGAATTTGTAATCTACTTGGAGAAATTCTTTCAGTGTGTTCCCCTAGCTGTACCTTGGGAAGATTTTTCCTGTTGTTTAATATAAATCTTCCTTGCTGCATTATTGCACTGTCTAATTCATGGTCTACTTGGAGAACAGATTTTGCAGAAGTTTGTTACGTATTTTAAAATGCTTATATCCCCCTGTCATCTGCCCTTCCTGACAAGTCTTATTTGTACAATCTTTACAAGTAGATCATTGTTTTGAAATCTCTTCTTGATCTCTTCTGTACTTTTTCCAAATGGTCCACCTCCTTCAAGTTAGCATTTGACCTGGTTTTGGCAGGGATGGAGTTAATTCTCCTCTCAGTAGCTGGTGTGTTTTGGATTTTGTGTATGAAGAATGTTGTTGTGAATGAAACCAAGGACACTGTCCTGCTTTTCAAGTCTCGCTAATTTGCAGATGCAGGAAGCTGGGAGAAAGACAGACAGAATAATTGATCCAAACTGGCCAAAGAGAGTATTCCATGCCATAAACATCATGCTCAGTTGTTCTGGTTTTGTTAGTGAGGGGGGGCCTAGGGTGGTAGCTTCTGTAGGAAACTGCTAGAAGTCGCTCCCCTTTGTTTAGTGGACTCGGCCAGGCCTAGGGCGGACCCGCTGCTGGCCAAGGCCGAGCCAATTGGTAGCAGAATGTCCTGTGATAACACCTCTGCAATAACGTATTTAAGTAGGGGAAAACAGAAAAAAAAAAAAGGGGAAGAGATGTGAAGCAGCTGAGCAGGGGGCAGAGAGGGGGAGGCGTGAGCCTCATGGGCCTTGCAGGCCTCACCCTCTGGCCTCCAGCCGGGCAGCCGACTGGGCCCAACTCGGCCCGGCCTGGCTGCAAGAAGTGGAGAGGAGATGAGAAGTGAATAAGATGTAAAAAGGATCCTGAGAGGCGTCTGCCAGCCTGTTGTGAGGAACAGCTGCAGACGCCAAGGTCAGTTCAGAAGGAGGGGGAGGAGTAATGCGGTTCCTGGCCAAGATTCCTCTGCAACTCGTGGTGAAGACCATGGTGGAGCAGGTTGTCCCCCTGCAGCCCATGGAGGTCCACAGAGGGGCAGAGATCCACTTGCAGCCCGTGGAGGACCCCACTCCAGAGCAGGTGGAGGCCTGAAGGAGGCTGTGGCCCATGGAAGATCTACTGGGACAGCTGTTCTAGAGGGACTGCACCCCGTGGAAGAGATGACCCACGCTGGAGCAGTTTCACGAAGGACTGTGGCCCGTGGGTGGGACCCCACGCTGGAGCAGAGGAGGAATGCGAGGAGTTCTTCCCCCGACGATGACGCAGTGGCATAAAACAACGCGTGATGGACTGACTGCGACCCCCATTCCCTTTTCCCCCCACCCCGTGCCGCTCGGGAGGGGAGGTAGTATAGATAATGTTAAGCTTGGGAAGAGGGAGAGGTGGGGGAGGTTCTCTTGTTCCCTGTCTCATTCTCCTGCTAATTTTAGAAATAAATGAATAGTTTTCCCCAAGTCAAGTCCATTTTGCCCGTGATGGTAACTTTAAGGATTTCTCCTTGACCTTATGTCAAACCTTGAGCCGTTTTTCTTATATCATCTCCCCCTATTCTCTTGGAGGGTGGGGGGAGCGAGAGAGAGACTGCGTAGTCCGGTCCCGATCGGGGCTGGACTACGACATCAGTATATAAGCGGGGGCTGGCCAGAGTGGGTATCTGCCTTCCTGGCATCCATCTTTCTCCCTCGTTTTGCTGGCATTGTTCCCTGTACCTTGCTGGCTCCCTTTTGCTCCTTTTTTTTCTGCTCGGTTTTGTTTCTGTGATCGCTGCTCGGGACGGGCTGTATCGGCCATTGGGACATCAGGTGGTGAGAAAACATATATTGTTCACTTTGTATATTTTTAATATCCTTATATTCTGTTATTATTGTAGTTTTCCCTTGTTATTTTAGTAAATTGTCTTCATCTCAACCCACGAGTTCTCCTTCCTTCCCAATTCTCTCCCCCATCCCACTGGAGAGGGGGAGGGTGAGCAAGAAACTGTGTGGTAATTCTGGCTAAACCATCACAGCGTTCTGCTCAGAATCAACTGAAAGAACTTATTTCTTTCCATGGGCTATTAAGGGAGCCTAGGGTTATTAGCCTCCCAAGGATAAAGTTAATCTTTGTGAAGTACTGAAGTAAATAAATCGTATTTTGTACTTTCTTGCTACATGTCTGCAATGTAAGGACCATTGCTCCTAAAATAGCTCCCTGACTGTTATTGTATGGTAGATGATGGGAGTGACTTTTTGCTCTATTCACAATACAGATGGTCTCGAAATCTACAACTATGTGGCTTTATTATGTGACTAGGTTCTGAAGTGTGCTACTTACCTATTTTATTAAACCTACCATGTGGAATACTTCAACAGATGGGAATCTCTAAGTCATGTTATGAATCAGAGGCACTTATTGGGTACAAAATATCTGAAGAAATACTTCACTGAGAAATAATCAGGCCCTTTTTCTCAAAACAGAATCATAGAATCGTTTGGGTTGGAAGGAGCCTTTAAAGGTCATTTAGTCCAACTTTCCCTGCGATGAGCAGGGACATCCTCAAATACATCAGATTGCTCAGAGTCCCATCCAGCCTAAGCTTTAATGTTTCCAGTAGTGGGGCACCTACCACATCTCTGGGAAACTTGTTCCATCTCATGCTATTCTTTTGCTCATCATTATTTCATTGAGAATGCACTTTTAAAAAATTATTTTAATTTTCTGTAAATCCATCTTGTGAGCTAAGCCAAGGTCAATTTTGGCTCTTCAGTATATTATTTTTATGTCATCAAGAAGCAAATCCTAAAGCTTCTCCAGCTTTGACGCTTGGGCAATATGTTGCCTTATAGGATTTCTAACGCTGTTTATTGCTTCAGAAAAAAAATAAAAATATGTTGCTGCTCACCACTTATTATTTCCTTAATACTGCTGCCTGTAGTTCAGCCAGTGTTGGAGAACCATGAATCTATGATACCTGCTCTAAGGATTTTTATGAATAACAGCTAAGAAACAGTGTACACATAGAATGGATATCACTCCTGTCCTTCTCCAGGACAGTTTGAAAGGCACTACTACAGTAAATCAAAATACTTGAGCAATCCATATAAATATAGGACAGTTACAATTTTTTTCACTTGTATAGCGAAGTCATCATTCATAATAGTGAAAACACAGTATGTCCCCAAAAAAATAAAACAGTCATGCCCTTAGCAGTCTTTTCTGAACAACAATAAAAATATTGCTGGTTATAGAATTGGTGAGTAGGTTCTGTTCTCTCAGTACAGAACTGATAAAGATGCAATGCATTAAAAAAAGGAAACATCCAGAAGACCCAGTGTGGGACCATACAAACTCAGAAACACAATACATAGAGTAATGAGGTGTTATGAGTACGCTATCTTTTGCTGGCTGTCTATTGCAATAGGTTACCTGTAGTGACCATCTATCTCATGTTGGACAAAGGTTAATAAAGGTTAGGCACTCAATGAATTCAATATGAATCTTCCAGCTGACACCGGCAGCTATCAAATTTGGCCCTAGAACAAAAAAAGGATTGTACGAGGCCATCTTTCAGAGAATTTTCCTTTTGTTATCTTAAAAGAAACAGTATTGAACAACAGAATATTGAGAACAGCAGCGGTAAAGATGCTCTTTTGTATATCTCCTGGATGAATAAATGTATAAAGTAATATTGATAAAGCAAGAAAACAGAAAACAACAAGGCATGTTATTTCCTTGTAGTTTGTATTAATGGCAATTTAGAAATTTCAGTAACACACACACTTCTGTTTCAGTGCCTTAACCAAGGTCATCCTATGCAAAATAGAACTCACACTCCAGATGCTGAAATCAGGAAAGTGTTTATTAATCTCAAGGTGTTATGCTTAGGAGGGCTTATCGCCATCATGACTGCCATACAGTAGATCTTAGAGATCTCTATGTTGAGTAAATGTTGATTGCAAAACCAGGTGCATTGTCAGTGTACTTGACAGAGCATGATTTTTTTTTTTTTTTTAAGGTACTGGTTTCCACATAGAAAACTCACAAATCTGTACCACAAAGGAATGAGGACAAATTCAAATCTTCCATAAATTTACAACACACATTTCAAACTAACAGTCTTGGGTGATTTGAAAGCTAAAAACAGCCTTAACTCATGTACTTGAATAGTACTTGAATTTACATAACAAGAAACCAAGGTAAAAGTGATTAATATAAATTGTAGAATCTGTTATCATACTCTCTAATTACTACCATACAAACATGTTTGTTTTATTTGTATTCTCAGGGAGCTTGATTCTGAGCCCTCCACATCTGTCAAAGATTTGGTGGTGGGTTTTTTTTGCTTGCAACTGAAAAATCTTTGCTTGTAACACACCCAAAAGATAGCCAATTCTTGGAGACACTCTCTTATCGGAGAAACTCTTTGAAAGCAAGCTGAAGACAATTCTTTCAAATGGAACTACCACTCTGCTTTCACAAATACTCGTTAAGATCTACATTCCTATATTGGCTAACCGATGAGATAATCTACATGATAACATACCCCTACTGTATTTCTACTGAATCAATACAACTCTCAGACTACACAAAAGCACCACCAGCATGTATTAAGCAGATAGAAATTGTACTCTCACAATGAGTTTCTCAACTGATGTGAAGAGTTGTGTGCTAATCTAACAATTTCACTCCTAAAGTCCTTTTGTCCCAGATTTTGCATCTTAAAAGTAAATTTGTACAATTCAAACCAGGCTTTCTTCTGTATTAATTGTAGTATACTGCACAAGAATACAATGGTTTGAATTTAACAGACGGGTGAGAATTGTGTAGATGTTTTTCTTTCCTTAATAGAGCATATGTTTTTTTCACTTTAGTTATTAAAAATATCACTTCCCAATGCCAGATTTGAGACTATATCTGCTTGGAACTTGAAAATGGTACTTACACGCACCTTGAGGCATGCCTCAGTGTTCAGATAGGATTCAAAACATTGGAATTGATAATTATAGTTCTGCTGCCTCCCCTTGACAACTTACACTTCTTGAAGAAAGTTATAAATTTGAAGTAGATGTTTTAATGCCTTTTACACTGAATTATTATTGAAGAAAGCTGTAAGTGTCAGTCCTTTCACAGCTAGGTTTATTTTGTCATAAAGGATGTGGTACCTCCCTTTCAGTTTCCAGAGTCCAGTCTATAACTACTGGCCATGCCCACAACAGCAAGTACTGTGGAGTAACAAGGAGTGGTTTAATAAATCACACCAATTAGTACTAAGGTCCTTATAAAGGATGCTGGGTGGAGGAGGATAGTTGTTGTAAATTATACTCTGCCTGGCTCCCTGGACTGAACATCCCTACCGTACGTGTTGCTTGAAGCTCCCTAGAGGTCCAGTGTTTGGTTCAGATGCCAAGTAACTAAATTAAGGGTTTTTTTTCAGCAAAGCTAAAATATTACTTGATTTGAACATCAGCTGGAATCTTATCACCTCCCTCCTTGTATGAACTTTAATACAGATGGTAAAGGGAGTATGTTTAAGGCTTTTATGGAAGTAATGAGTACAGTCATACAACAGACTGAAATAGGATCTTATCTGCACCAGGATTTTTTTGTTTCCTAATGTTCATAACTGAAAGAATATATTTGGGTTATCTGGGAAAATAATTAAGAATAGCTACTTCCTGTCCAGTGCATGAAATTGCCAGACTTTCTGTCAGTCAGAGCTGAATTACTAGTGTACACTGAGAAACGAGATGTATGGGAAGGAAAGTAAAATTGCTAAATAAAAGATTAAAATGAAAGGGAGGGGGAGGAAATCTCTGTCAGGGAAAAAAAATTTGCATGGAGGAAGACCAAATGGCAATATGTTGTTACAGCCTTCAAACGTGCAATTTGCAGATTGATTTCCTTGCTCTCTTTGCATAGTAGATGTAAAGATTATGCTGAAATCTAGGAAAATTTGATTGTACATATGCCAAAGTGAACTGAGAACTTGAGTCAAATGCCTGCCCCTGTTCTAACAAATTCATAATGAGAAAATAGCTCTGCAAAGCATTTTTTCACAAACACATCCAACTAATTTTACAGCTATGCATTTTAAGAGCGTAGTCATGCAGGATGAGTCTTCCTCACTAACTCAGTTTGTTCTTTTAACACGACTGAATTTGCTCAGCTTTAGCCTTCTGTGATAAGCAGGAATGTCACATATCTCCTTATATTTCTCTAATTTCTGCGCTACAAGTGCTATTTGTTTTGTTGTGTTTTATTTTTTTTTAATTACTCACTGTCCCTATTTCTGGCTCCTGTTTGGCAAACCTGTGGCCATTCCCACAGCAGAAGGTAGAATTACTGAAAATCCTTCGCACACCTATTGCTCACAAAGAAACATTTCTCAAGTGCCCCCTCCTAGTCTGCTTGATTGATAGATGTACCACCTCTGGAGCAAAACTCTCCACTCCCATTCCTCAGTCATCTTTGTTTATTTGGAACAGTCGGTTTCTCCCTTCAGATACTTGTCAACAGTTCTGGAAGATGTTTTAACTGGCACCCTGTCAGCTGACATATCTAAAGCAGGAAGGCTGACTAGCTGTGAAAGATGTGACTCCCAACTCCAGCAGGACTCAAAGCACTGGAAATTGAAACAAACCCCTTAAGAGCATATGTTACCCTACTTACAATGAAGTTTTCATGACATCCCTTTAATTGCAGCCATATGACACTTGCTTGTAAGCCAGAGGCACTGAATATGAGTGAAAAGTCTCATGTGAAACACTAAGGTTTGCGTTTTTTCAAAGGTACTTTCTAAATAGAGGAGTAGCTTCACTTACAGCACAAAAATAAACAAAACCCCCAAAGCTTTTTTCCAACATTGTTTTGACTGTGCGGTTCTATAAACTGGGCAGAAACTTATAAAACACTGGCCAGTAACCAGATTTTTAAAAAGATACTGTTAACAAAGTGCCTGTTTTGTAAATAACTTGGATTGGAGGGAGCAGAGTAAAACGTACAGGATTTAGACTGAAGGAAGCAACATATTGTATTACTTTTAATAAGTGTAATGCTTTCCAAAATGCTTTGACGCTAATGCTAGCTTTAGCCATCCACATGTTAAAGTAGTGTTCCCCTGGATACCAGTAAGATTAGTGCACATTTCATCTAGAATAAATGAGAATTTATTCACATCTAGACCCTCACATCCTCTTTCTTGTTTTCCATTTCTTTAAAACAGCCAACACAGTTTTCAACTAAAACATACTACCAAAGAACGCTCCTTTTTTTTTTTTTTTTTTTTCACTTTCTCCATTCCTCTCTCCACATATTTCTATATGCAAATGCACTTTAAGGGATGAAGATAACAGTTACCTGACTGATTTATGTTGTAATAAAGTATGAAGCTCCAGAGTGGTTTCCATTAGCAAGTCTTGCTCACACTGTGTGGGATAGGAATGAAAGACAGCTTTACGTAACAGTGTTATGAAAAAATCAGAGAATGAGATGACAAGCTGAGATACATAATTTCAGTAAAATGTGATTAATTTGAAAAAAAAAAAAAGGATTGCAAGCTTGTATGGTCTTAATTTTAAAAGAGCATAAATAATACTAAAATATCAAATGGGAAATGCTAGAGGAAAAAGTGGCTAAGATATAAAGAATGAATTAAAAATAAAAACTGTGTATGCCAGATTGACTTCAGTAGAGCTACCTGAGTTTAGCCCTGGATATAATTTGGTCCCTAAGTCAGGAAAGCACTTAAGCATGTATTGAAATCTATCTCTATTTAGAGAAGCACTTTAGCACATGCTCATCTTCAAGCATGTGCTTTAAGAGCCATTGACTTTTGTGAAACTTAAACATAAGCTTAAAAATGTAATCATATAATTAAAGGTCTACATTGAACAGAGATGATTCTCTGAAAGGAGGCCTTTGCCATGTACCTGCAAGTGGTGAAATTGAGAGAAGACTAGGAATGAAAGAGAGGCGTTGAAACAGTATTGTTAGCTCAATGCCTAAAAAAAAATACCACAATAGAAAACAGCACTGTTTAAGCAGAAACTATAGCATATTCAGGTGCAAAAAAAAATTGCTGTAAATAATCACATTTCTCAAATACTCATAGTTAGCAAGAAGCTTGCCCTACACTTGTGTGCATGTCCCACGGATTCCCTGTTAAGCTTGGGAAGAGGGAGGGGTGGAGGGAGGTTATCTTGTTCTCTGTTTCATTATCCTGCTGTTTGTAGTAATAAATGAATAGTTTTCCCCAAGTCGAGTCTGTTTTGCCCATGACAGTAACTTTAAGGATTTCTCCCTGTCCTTATCTCAAACCTCGAGCCGTTTTTCCTTATATTTTCTCTCCCTGTTCTCTCAGAGGGTGGGGAGTGAGAGAGTAGTCTGGTCCTGATCGGGGCTGAACTACGACAGTAAGTGTTTTCCTGTTTCCAGATTTGTGCTTGATTTTATTCGTCAGCTAGTATAGGCAGGAATAAAATTATTCTTCCTCTTCTGTTGCCATGTTGAAGACTCCAACTACACTGTGGTTTCCTAATGGTTCTCAGGAAAGAATGAACCTGGCAAAACTATGGTCTACCTCCTTGGGAAAAAAAAAAAAAAAAAAAAAAAAAAATCCAAAAAAGAGTTGTCAGCTTGAAACTACACAAAAGAGGTGAAGATTATGAAAGGAATGCCCAGTGGCTTTGAGAAAAGCAAAGGCAGGAAAAAAACCTTTAGCAAGACATAACCAGCCAGTCATGGCCAATATGTTTGTTTTCGGGCTGATATTGAGAACTGCAGAAGACCCTGAGACTATCCCTGGCTGATACTGGAGTTGTGTATGAGATCTATAGAAGGCTAATGGATTTATTCTCTGCACAGTAGAAGGAAATGAACTTCCAAGACACAAAAAATTTGCCCAAAGGGACACTGGAAATCTATGTAAAGAAACTAAATATCCTGAAGAACTCCAGGTTAGCTGCAGAGATGGAATCATTTTTCTTAGAAAAACAATGGAGTTGTAAAAATAAGACTTTTTTTTTTAATTAGAGGAAAAACAGATATCAAAGTTTTTACTACATGACTAAAATAAATTAAATCAGTAAGTCTATATACACATGCAAATATTGGAAGCCAAAAGCAAAGACAAAGAGGAAGAAAATAAAAAAAAACATAAAGAACCAAAGACATTAATTGTAATGGTAAAAGTAAAAACAGAAATAAAAATAAATTCTGTTAAAAATTAGACTTTTACATAGTAATGGCTTTGCTGAGTGAACTGAACCATTGAGAAGATAAATTGTGTGCACACTTTCTAGAAAGTACTTCTGAAATACACAGAAAAGATGATCAGGCTGAATATCAGAAAACACATTTACAATCCCAAATTAAAAATAAACATGTTGCAGAAAATTTATATTTGGAAACAATATTATATGCAGCATTAAACTGCCAAACATGAACATTCTGGTCATGAGCCGCTCTGTGTGGATTATTACAAGAGGGAGTGACTAACAGCAGAAAAGTAAAGCAATTCAGAATTGTAGATATCAGTGAGATTCATCTCACCTAAACTTTTGTGTGCAACAGTGACATCGGCTAGTAGACAGTCACTGCAAACTGTTACCTTCAAATGGCAGCTCCTTCCTTTTCAGAGTTATTTGGAAAGACAAGCAGCACCATTTTTCCCTTGAAGATGCATATTTCTTTCCTTTGATGGCAGAAGGATCCTGATTAGGTTAAATTTAGGTGACAAACATTTGCATGGACAGAGTTAGATGAGATTAACGTCACACTGTTACAGATTAAGGACCTTAAAAAATATAATTATTTTGGAAATTTTTCCATTGTAGACAGTCATTCAGTTGATTAATTTAACCCAGATCATGGCCAAATTAGAAATAGGGCTCAACAAGGAACATGGTATATTTTTTTTGCAGGAAGGTAGACTGAAATATATCAGCAAAACCTGGTCTGCCTAGAAATGCTTTTCAGTATCATAGCTTAGAAATCTAATTTACTTGTAGAAATGGATACTGTTACTGCAGAAATTTATATTGTTCTGCTGTCCAGAATCTGGTGACTAGACTCGTAACACCAACAATGATGCATCTAAGAGCAAGTACAGTCAAAGGTGGGCACGTCTTTAGGTAGTTCTGCACATTTAAATCTGAATCACTCCTTGCAGGTACTATCTTCACTTACAAAACAGCTAGCTAGCAGTTCATGAACCTCCAGTGAGGCACCTGACAAGGTAGCAAGCAATAGGATGAATCTAAGCCTAATTACATAGACAATCCTATCTGTAGACAACTTAAAATCCACTCAGAAGCTTTGCTGAAAATAAGCTAACCACAAACTTAATTTTTCTTCTCTAAAAACCCTAGTTCTTCAGTACTTCATTCCCTAATTAAATGAGAATGCACTTTGTAAGTATTCTTTTGCAAGAATTGCTACTTAAAAACTTATTTCTATAAATGTTTGGTTTTTTTTTTCAGGAAGGAACAACTTTTCATTAGAATCTCATAAAAGCCTCACAGTGCCCACAGGAATGGATTGGTTTAAAACTCAGATTCTCCCCCCCTGCCCATATTTTACCCAAATTCTAAATCTTATGTTTTAAAACACGTTTTCTCACGTGAGGCCTTATCTGCAAATCAAGTAAAATCTGAAATAATCTACACTGAAAATCAGAAATAGAACAACTTTACCGAACTTGGGCACAACACCGAACTAGATCATCTGCTTCACATCCATTTGCTACTATAGTCCGGATAAATTAACGCAAAGGCTTCAGATTAGATATTTTCTTATTTTAGCAGAATAATTTTGTTAAAGCAGAAACAGTGTAAGAAAAATCAGCTAATCTAGAAGAGTTCATCTGGAGTATTTAATAAAAAAAAATTAATTCCTAACTTCAAATAGAGAATAAACTTTAGTAGGAAAAATATGAGAGATGAACATCAGTATTTAAGAAAAGGTTTGTGATATTTCCAGTTTTCTCAAAGACATCATTTGGAACTAGTGTAATTTATTGTCACTACTGGTGAATTACCTCCATTGTGTTTTACTTGTATGCACATTATCTTTTCCTTTTAATGAAAAGATCATCAACACCCATTTGTTTTCCATAGAAAACAAAATTTTCGTAATGAAAAGCAAGGATTTACAGGCTTTTTAAAAACCCTTTCTACATACAATAGAGATATGGCCTAACGCATCACATAGATTAAAGTATTCTTAATTAGTTTATTTTTTAATTCAGTTAATTGTTAGCTTTCAGCTTAATAAGCTGTTTAAATAACAAATTCTTAACTATCAAATGAGGTAACTATCTCTCTGCAACATATTGGCAAATTCTGGTAGACAAAAGCCTGAAATACACTATGTGCTCAGTTTTCTGGTAAAAAAGGTGAACCTTGGCCACCATCCTGCCTACTCACACCCATATGTGTGCTCAAACACAAAAGTAAATGAAGCACACAAATTGAGAAGTTCCTCTACAGACAAAATGAACCATGGCTTTGACAAGGAACTCAAATTAGTAAGATCTAGTAAGACTAACAGAGAGAGGACAGAAACTTTTTTGACCATCACCAAATACTTCCATACTCACTCATTTCACAGTGTTCTGAAGGCCTCCTCAAAAAAAAAAAGTTGACAGTGATACTAATTTACCTAAAATACTGCAATGCATTCATCATCACATATGTTCCTAACTGTACTCCTTTCCAACCTACATCTCCTAATTCTTTTTACCCTTTTGCTCTCTTTCTCATCTCTCCTCCCAAAATCTCATCTGGCAATGAATATCACACTACAAAGAATGCTAAAAATATAAGATCTAATGGAGAAGCTACCCTCCAGTAGTTAATCTGCTTTCACACTTATCCTGGTTCTGGCTAGGATAGAGTTAATATTTACCTGAGCTGGGTGGAGAACTGAAGCTGGTAGCCCCTATGGCTGGGATAGTTAACTTATTAGCTAACAGCTGGGGTTAATTTACCCAAATTAGCCAAAGGGCTATTCCATCCCATCTGACATTATGCTCAGTATATAAGGGAGGAGGGTGCCAAAGTGAGTCTCCTACTACTTGGAAGAAACTAGGTGTGGAGGTTTGTTATAAGCCATTATACTGTATTTGTGTTCCATCACTGTTTTGTTTTTTTTTCTGTCATTACTGTTAAATTTACTCTTTGTTCAATCTCAACCCATGTGTTTTTTTTTTCTCGGTTTTCTTTTCTTTACCAAATCTCCCCCTGTTCTCTTAGGTGGGGGGGGTGGGGCATGGAGCGAGAGAGAGACTGTGTAGTCTGCTCCCAGGCGGGCTGAGCTACGACAGTTATTTTTGGCGCCCAATGTGGGGCTCGAGGAATTTGAGATAAGGATTGAATTTAATTGGGAGCGGTAACAGGCAAAACAGGGATTGAACTTGATAAAAGAGTGAAATGATTATGGGGAAATTATGTTCTGACTGTGGTGAAGGGATAAGTGGTGAATTGTTTGTTAATTGTCTACCCACTGTTGGTGTTGTGAGGATATTATTTTGATTTTGGTGTGGGGATTTCTTTTTTCTTCTGTTGATGTGTGCGTATTTTACTTATAATACTTAAATACGTAATTTACAGAGGCGAGGGGTGGAATGTTCTGGTTTTGTTAGTGAGGGGGGGCCTAAGGTGGTAGCTTCTGTAGGAAACTGCTAGAAGTCGCTCCCCTTTGTTTAGTGGACTCAGCCAGTCCTAGGGCGTACCCGCTGCTGGCCAAGGCTGACCCAATTGGTAGCAGAATGTCCTGTGATAATGCCTCTGCAATAACGTATTTAAGAAGGGGAAAACAGGAAAAGAGGAGGAGAGATGTGAAGCAGCTGAGCAGGGGGCAGAGAGGGGGAGGCATGAGCCTTGTGGGCCTTGCAGGCCTCACCCTCTGGCCTCCTGCTGGGAAGCCAACTGGGCCCAACTCAGCCCGGCCTGGCTGCAGGAAGTGGAGAGGAGATGAGCAGTTGAAGTGAAGAAGAGGTAAAAAGGATCCTGAGAGGCGTCTGCAAGCCTGTTGTGAGGAACGGTTGCAGATGCCAAGGTCAGTTTAGAAGGAGGGGGAGGAGAAACGCGGCTCCTGGCCAAGATTCCTCTGCAACTCGTGGTGAAGACCATGGTGGAGCAGGTTGTCCCCTGCAGCCCATGGAGGTCCACAGAGGGGCAGAGATCCACCTGCAGCCTGTGGAGGACCCCACACCAGAGCAGGTGGAGGCCTGAAGGAGGCTGTGGTCCATGGAGGGCCCGCTGGGACAGCTGTTCTAGAGGGACTGCGCCCCGTGGAAGAGATGACCCACGCCGGAGCAGTTTCACGAAGGACTGTGGCCCGTGGGAGGGACCCCATGCTGGAGCAGGGGAGGAATGTGAGGATTTCTTCCCCTGACCATGAAGCAGCGGCGTGAAACAATGTGTGATAACCGCAACCCCCATTCCCCACCCCCCCCGCGTTGCTGCTCAGGAGGGGAGGTAGTAGAGATAATGTTAAGCTTGGGAAGAGGGAGGGGTGGGGGGAAGTTATCTTGTTCCTTGTCTCATTCTCCTGCTAGTTTTAGAAATAAATGAGTGTTTTTCCCCAAGTCGAGTCCATTTTGCCCGTGATGGTAACTTTAAGGATTTCTCCCTGACCTTATGTCAAACCTTAAGCCGTTTTTCTTATATCATCTCCCCCTATTCTCTTGGAGGGTGGGGGGAGTGAGAGAGAGAGATTGCGTAGTCTGGTCTGGATTGGGGCTGAACTAGGACAGCACTGGAATTTCACTTAAGGGTAGAGATCTTATCTCTAATGCTTAAAACACAATTAGAAAAGAATGGAAAGGGACTTCCTTTTTTCCCTGATGGAGAAAGTTACTGAAGCTGTACAAAGCATTTACAACATATGGATTACTCTTCGCTAATTGTTGATATCTTGGAGTCCAGCAGGCATTTTTTACAAAATTTTGGATACATCAGTTTCCACTGCTTAGGCTTTTGGGTATTTGTAAAATTACTTCTCAACACTTGCTGATTCACAAGAATTTAAAATTCAAAACACTATTAAATAGCAATAAAATCTGTCTGAAATGTGTCAGAACACTTTTGCAGAAAACTTGAAAAAAGAAAAATGAGGTAAAAATCTATATACAACATATTACTGGCAAGTTCATACAATATAGAACTACCTGCAATGACAGACACATTTTACCATCTATTGTTATATAAGATCAGTAAGAGCATAGCACTGGATTTAGTAGCAGATATTTTGAAGAATTCCCCATTGAATTGTTCTCCTAACTTCCCTCTGAATCAGTTATTGCTGCTGGCTACTCTGGTTACGTTCTTGTATTTTGCTTTCCTCTGTCATATATAAGCACTTCCAGTGAAGTCCTAGTCACCACAAGTAACATCCACCATGTGTTGCTTGCTTTGGCATGATGATCCTTCCTCACCATGCACTTGTTCATCACATTCAATCTATGGTTTTATCTGTTGTTAGGTTAAACAGCGCTTTTGGGCAGAAACCATGTGTGCCTGAATGCTCATTATAACAAGATCTCTGAGCACTTCTATTTCCAATTATGTCTTTTGAATGTCCATGGAAGTGGTGCTTTAAAATATCACACATAATCACATATATTCTCCACTGTTTAGTATGTATTTTTCTACTGAACTGCATTGAAAAAGTAAAATAAAAACAAAAGACAACAGTATGCATATCATATGGAAGGAAAACCAAAACATAACAAAAACTGGCCCAGAGTACACTTAAGAGTGCAGATGTCTGAAATATACAGTAATCATGACTAGGCTTCTTAGGCTTGTGAAGGGCTATAGGTTAAATGTGGAAATTTATATGAATGTCTTCACTTTTTGTTACTCTCTTACACATCAACAGGTACAGTGTAATCAGTATGCAAACAGTTATCACAGACCATCATAGACCTTAAGCAACAGCTGACAAAAACGATCACATAGGGAAAAAAAAAGTTACACCCTTTAGAGGTCTGAGAAATAGTTACTTTGTACTGGTAAGTTGTAATGAGACGACAGAGAAAACCTCAAACAAATAACATTTCAGAACGGGGATTTAGAAACCAGTGTATGAAAACTGTACTTAGCGTCATCCTAAAGCAAATGCATGGAATTAGGAGATTATTAGGAATCTATTAATAATTATTTGTAAATAATCCATTATTTCTCTCCCGATCTAAGACAAAAAAAAAAACCCTGGAAAATAGTCTGCATTAATCCAATATTACATTCCTCGAGTTTTACATAGAACTAATTCATTGCAGACTTATAGTAAAAAATAGAGTAACTAGTAGCAACAGAGTTAAATCTTATGAAACTCTCTCTTTCTCGAGACACTTGCAAGTGCTTCAGAAGTTGTTTCAAAGCAATATTAATAGTTCTTTGAGTAATTGCTGCTGGAGGGAGACTGAAAATGGACCTTCATTTACAGAACTATTCAGGAAAGCTGAATTACACAGAAATAGAAATACTCATTCAAAATGTGTTTCTGGGCCACATTTTTAAGTCCTTTTAATAGGAATGATTATAGAAATAACTTTGCTGAAAAGCCCCAAGGAGAAAGTAGAGTACAAAACTGTGTGTTTAAATGAAAATTGATTTAAACATGAAATATTGGAATCATTGTCTTCAACACTTTGGCACTATCATAATATCTTATAAAGGCTTTTCATATCCTTCAGTAAAGGAATAATCCATTTCTAATTCATATAACTGTTGTTAGATTATAGAGTTCAGATACAAGCATACTACACTCCTTTCCTCTCTTATTTCTGACACCAAGACACAACATAATTATATCCAGCTTTAAGACTGATCAGTGTGCAACCTCTATTTTTCCTTCACATAACAGCTTCGCTACAACTCAAGTATCTGTGTTGTGCTGCAATTAACTGAAATATATTCAAACAAATAAGAGAGCAAATGAAAACAGAACTTGCACATTAAGAGTGAACCATGTTCTCTGGTATTTACCCACTTCATAGTGTGGGTAAACATGAACTCCTGCTGAGCACATGCTTTACTGGCATAGTTTACCACATGGTTATACAACTATTATACATTAATATTTCACTCATGTCCCAGTCTCCTGCTACTCAGCTAAGGACATAAATTTACGTAGAATGATGAGCTCAAATCTTTTTCATGTGAAATACCTAGACAGTAATATTCCTAGTACAAAATGGTCCACAAAGCTCAAGATGGAACATACAATGGTGAGAAAAAGTCGACTGGTTTTTAATTAGAAGACTTGACTTGATCTAGAAGTGATTGAGGAAAAGCAGAAAATTAGTATATGCTGTGCAAAACATCCAGTTTTGGTAAAGACCTTTCTGCAGGGTATTTTGTCAATAACATATCCATAGATCCATCTATCTGAGCCTGCTATGTATAAGTAACTCAAAAGGGTGACAATAAATGACCAAAAACCCAAATATCTCCAAAATAATCAAATCATATTACAAACAAACAAAAATAAAGGAATAAAAAAATATTAATTTGGATAATTTTACTACAGAAAAGAAAGCAGAACAGGTCTCTAGGGCTATGAATTAAACAACCTGGGACTGTTCTCTGAGCATGAGATCACCAGCATGGGAAAGCTTGTGCTGCTGGTATTAACTCTTTTGCTCTCGAAAACAGTCAGGTCAGGAGAAGACACATCTGAAGTGCCTACTGGGGATTGTCTCTGGTCTGTTCTGACTACTGAATTGTGCCCAGGCGCTGCTTTGTAGAGTCTGGGCCAAAACCACACGAGGGACAAATCTAATAATTTAACAATTTAGACAATTTGGTTCCAGTGGCTAAAAACATTCCTTGTAGTTTCTTAATTTAGTATAAATATAGCCTATGTGGTCACTAGAGATGTGCCACTGATAGTCAAGTTATGTGGAAGATATTTACTGCCCCCAGTTCTGGACCCCCCAACATAAGGACATGGACCAGTTGGAGACGGTCCAGAGGAGGGCCACGAAGATGATCAGAGGGCTGGAGCACCTCTTTTGTGAGGACAGGCTGAGAGAGCTGGGGCTGTTCAGCCTGGACAAGATAAGGCTCCGGGGAGACCTTATAGTGGCCTTCCAGTACCTAAAGGGGGCCTACAAGATGGGGAAAAACTCTTAGTAGGGCCTGCTGTGACAGGACAAGGAGTAATGGTTTCAAAATACAGGGAGGTAGATTTAGATTGGATATTAGGAAAAAATTTTTTTACACTGAGGGTTGCAGAACACTGGAACAGGTTGCCCAGAGAGGTGGTGGAAGCCCCATCCCTGGAAACATTCAAGGTCAGGTTGGATAAGGCTCTGAGCAACCTGGTCTAGTTAAAGATGTCCCTGCTCCTTGCAGGGGGAGCTTGGACTAGACGACCTTTAAAGGTCCCTTCCAACCCTAACGATTCCATGGTTCTATGATTCTATATTTATATGATATGCTTATGAATGACCATGTAAAGCCTTAATATAACAGACAGACCTCTTAATGAAGAATTGAACAGATTTCCCTTCTTATGAAGCAACAGCTCTCCACAGAATACAATCAGGAAAAGTTACCTGAAGCCTCTGCTAATATGAAATGCACAAAATAAATCTTTCCAGGTTTGTTAATCTACACAGAGAAAAATATACTATACTTAAAATAATATATTAACTAATCTATTACTTATTTTATTGATTATATAATTAAATAATCCACTTTAATTTAGAAAACATGCATTCACAGTGACAATTTCTGAATTCAAGATATCCTAAGCTGCATGTTTTTATAAACAAACAAAAAAAACCCCTCTAACTTCAGAGACTATTACTTTAAGGTGTAAAGTAACACAATGACAGCAGTATTAACAAACATAGCAAATACACCAACATGTCTGCGTTTACAGGCTAGTGTATACGCTTTGTCTGAAGTAAAATACATTAAGTACAAATTTTATTGAATGATTAAAAAAAAAAAAACAAAAACAAACCTCTTAGACTTCTGAGAGAATTAATGCACCAAATAAAAAGTATTACTAGAGCATAATCCAAATGTGAACACTTTTTTTTAATTTATTATGAAACTTCCAAGATGATGAAAAATCAAGAACAAGAATCTGATAAAAGTAACACACTCAACATTTTAAAATACCATCAGGAGGCCCTATATAAATAGTAAACCTACAAGCTTAAAAAGAAAAAAAAAAACAAGCCAAAACAACTCAACTTGATTGCTTGTATAATGGCATTATAACCAGGAGATGTAAAAAAAAAAAAAATTGTTTTGCCTTCTTAACTCCAGACAAATGGGTCAAAATCCAGAAACTTCTGTTCTTCTTCTTCACTTCCCCCAAAACAAAACAAAACAAAACAAACTCAATCTAAACCTACTGCTTTATAAATATTTAATTCTTCTCTTAGAAAAATAAAATATCTTGTTTATTTTACATAAAAAATTTAAAGTAACCTTTCTTCCTATTCACAGAATAAAGAAAAGTAACAAGTCCTTGGTCAATTTGTCCTCTTGTAGCTGTGCTACAGGACATGCAGAAATTTTGGTTTGACCTCTTTTAACTTCCAGAAAATAAATGGGACAGCACATGTTCAGTCAAAGTGATTGTATTACCCGAGGCTTCCTGCTCAATTCTGCAGCTGCTATCTGGAAAGTAGTGAAATAAGGTCACAAGGGTGAATACAATGACTTCCAGAGCTACAGTGGCACTCCTGGATGTCCCCCAACTGACAAAGCACTTAGGCTGGCAAATATCTCTTTTTAATCAGGTATTTTAACATCAGCAGATAAAATTTGTTTTGTCTGTTACTAACCAGACCTACTCTGGACATTTAAGTCATGGTACAAAGCAGGTCCTGGGCACAATATATCTGTTGTACAAAAGAATCCAGCAGTTCAAGTTGAAAGGGACCTCAGGAGGTGTCTAGGCCACCCTTGTACTCACAGCAGCATCAGCGATGAAATTAGTCAAGATTGCTCTGAGTTTTCCCAGTCAGGAGAACCTCTAGGGACGGGGACTCCAGGCAGGCTGTGTCTGACTGTGTTTATGGTAAAAAAAAAAAATTCTCCCTCCATCCATACATACTCACTGACAAATATGCAGAGATAACTCTACACTGTTTAGTAAGTCTAGCCTTATTAGTATGCATGCAGAGAAACTGCATACATGGTCTGACACCACTTGCAGCTGGACAGTAGCTGTCCAGGCTCCATGTGACCATGTCTTGATATCCTAATTGAAAAAATAATCTGTTGTAGTTTAGCCTGGCTTCGGACCAAGCTACACAGTCTCTCTCTGTCACTCCCCTCCACCCTCTGAGGGAACAGGGAGAGATAAAAGAAAAAAGGCTTGAGGTTTGAGGTAAGGACAGGGAGAGATCCTTACAGTTCTAGCAGCTTCTTGCAGAAGCTGCCACTGTAGCCCCCACCTCACTGAAGAAAACCAACACAGAGGAAGAAGCAGTTGCTACAACTCTGATGAGTGCTAAGACATCTACAACCGTGAGAGACATCTACTTTTAGTCGAACGAGCTGCACTTATACTGACCATGACCGCCCCCCACTACACTTATAATGACGCCCCCCCAAACAAAACCAACACATAGTCCCATGTTGAAAACTAAACATAGTTGAAAAGACGTAAATATACTTCACTCAGTGATCATGACTACGTGCAAATCATAATGCCATCTTTAGGCTTATGGAATGAAAATAGTAAACAATTTATTCTCATCTAGCAACTTAGTTTAAGAACAAGAGGAGACATTTCACTTTGTCAGATGTGACTACACAGGTACGTTGAGGTAGGATCCCAGTTTTCTTTGTAACTTATGCCTAAAAGGAAGTTTGTAAATCTTCTAGCTATTAAAAGTTCTTCTAAAGACAGGCTGGCTGTAATTTTTATGTTCTTTATAGGTGACAAAAAGACCTTGTTAGCAACTAAATATTACTTTCAAGTATTTTAGCATGTACTAAAACTTTTTTACACTACAACTTCCAAATTAGAGAAAGTTGATTGTGTACATGTTCAGGTTTCTGGCATCACTAAAAGATTACCTAACAACAAAAAAACAAGGACAATTAGTTTGGTTATAAACATAACTTTTATCTAAAAACACCGCAGAGCAAAGCAGAAGAAAAATGAAAAAGAATTGTAAAGACACAATCATGCTCAATTAACTGACTTCAAGTATTACTTTCAGGAAATAAAATAATTACATACTGATTCAGTTACTTTTTTCTGGGGAAAAGAAAAGAAAAAAGGAACTTCTGAAGATTTTTTAGACCCTGCAGGAATGGCAGTTTGGCAAAAAAAAAACCAACAAAAAAACCCCAACAGTTTAATTGTCTGAGGAATATAATGTAGTTCAAAAATACTGGATTGTGTGTTTGCATGCTTCAGGGATAGTCTAATGTTTTATCTCAAAATCCCAGATTTTTAAATTTCTTTAAAATTTGTTGAATTTACTTTCAATATATTGTAATGCATCAGAATTGATAATATGCACCAGTTAGTAATAAATCAAAGCTAAAAATAAGCAAGAGTGGTGAGAAGTGTGGGAGCAGTGGAAGTGTATATGCAAGAGAAAAAAAATACATGAAATAGTAAGGGAAATGGTGTTTTTCTTCAGTATTCCTTTGAATAAAACATTGTTCCATAGTTAATATTGCTGTTGAAAGACGGTTATCAAATACTTCCATACAGAGTTGCCCCAAAAAAATGAAGATTGCTTGATTAAAATAAAACATTTTAAAATTGAGAAAGTGGTATGGTTAGGGACTACTTTAATTTTTATCACAACATTAGGTACCAGGTTATTACTTTCTTGTGGGTATCATTAAAGAACATTTGCAAAGGTTCTCTGATCACTATCATCAGCCAAATATCAACCGTAGATCACTGAAAAACTAAGAAAATATACCATTTTTTTTAAGAAGCCGGCAACTTTAATTAAGCTATATGATACTGAGTAGTAATATTATACATCACAATTATGCTAAGCAGGGCAGGGGCAGCAACAGGAAACTGAAGAAAAATTGGGAAATTTTATTCCCCATTAGTGCCTATGTCCTCAGCTACAGACCTAGTACATATTCACAGCACAAAAACTCTTTTCTCTGAACTTCTGATATTAGCACTTCCACAGCTCCAGCAAGTAGTGTTGCTCAAGACATCTATATGCCAGATGCAGGAAACTATAGAGAAGATAAAATGCTGTGTAAAACCAGGAAATGTGCTTTCCTGTCCTTCAGATCAGCACTTGGCTCACTACTCATCCAAGGCAGAGCATGAAAAAAGGTCCATATTCCCCCACCTTATTAATTTTGAGGTGGAGTCTAGCCTTGTAACACAAGGGCAGAGTCCTGTTGTATAAAATACACTGAAACAAACAAACAAACAAACTGGAAAACCTCCATAAATGGCATTATTGCATTTCCTTCATGGTCCCCAGGATCTCATCCTACCTGGTTTCCTCTCTGACATGTTCAAATAGAAGCTTTTAGCCTTGACAAAGGATGAGACGGCCATTTCTGTGCTAGTCTGCTACTAGGGGAAACTGGAAACATCTGTACCAGTGCCAAAACTGCCAGTACCAGGTAGAGCAACCCACTACCTAATGCAAGCTCAGCTGTAGAAAAGTATTTCTTCTGTTTAGAAATGTATTTCTGCTACGTCTGAATGAGAAAATAATGTGAAATATGACAAAAGGAAGCACTGGTGGAAAAGGGACGAGCAACAGATATCATCTACCTGGTCTTGTGCAAAGCTTTTGACACTGTCCCGCACGACATCCTTCTCTCTAAACTAGAGAGACATGGGTTTGATGGACGGACCACTCAGTGGATAAGGAGTTGGCTGGATGGCCGAACTCAGAGAGTGGTGGTCAACGGCTCGATGCCCAAGTGGAGACTGGTCACAAGTGGCGTCCCTCAGGGGTCCATGTTGGGCCCGGCCCTGTTCAACATCTTTGTCGGCGACATGGACAGTGGGATAGAGTGCACCCTCAGCAAGTTCTCCAATGACACCAAGCTGTGTGCTTGGAAGGGAGGGATGCCATCCAGAGGGACCTTGACAGGCTGGAGAGGTAGGCCCGTGCCAACCTCATGAAGTTCAACCAGGCCGAGTGCAAGGTCCTGCACCTGGGTCATGGCAATCCCAGGCACAAATACAGGCTGGGCAGAGAATGGATTGAGAGCAGCCCTGAGGAGAAGGACTTGGGAGTGCTGGTGGATGAGAAGCTCAACATGAGCAGGCAATGCGCCCTTGCAGCTCAGAAGGCCAACAGCATCCTGGTCTGCATCAAGAGAAGCGTGGCCAGCAGGTCGAGGGAGGTGATTCTCCCCCTCTACTCTGCCCTGGTGAGACCCCACCTGGAGTACTGTGTCCAGTTCTGGAGCCCCCAACACAAGAAGGACATGGACCAGTTGGAGAAGGTCCAGAGGAGGGCCACAAAGATGATAAAAGGGCTGGAGCACCTCTCTTATGAGGACAGGCTGAGAGAGTTGGGGCTATTCAGCCTGGAGAAGAGGAGGCTCCAGGGAGACCTGATAGCGGTCTTCCAGTACCTCAAGGGGGCCTACAAGAAAGATGGGGAGAGGCTGTTTAGTAGGGCCTGTTGTGATAGGATAAGGGGTAATGGTTATAAAATAGAGAGAGGTAGATTTAGATTGGATATTAGGGAAAAACTTTTTACAATGAGAGTTGTAGAACATTGGAACAGGTTGCCCAGAGAGGTGGTGGAAGCCCCATCCCTGGAAACATTCAAGGCCAGGCTGGATGAGACTCTAAGCAACCTGATCTAGTTGGGGATGTCCCTGCTTCTTGCAGGGGGGGTTTGGACTAGATGACCTTTGATGGTCCCTTCCAACTCTAACCATTCTATGATTCTATGATTCTACATCAACCAGCCAGATCTTACCTAAAGAAGGCATGGTGTATACCAGCTCAAAATCAACTCTTCCTTCCCAAGTCACAGAGATTTTGTTTTATTTTTTTATTTCTCTACATTGAATATTTTAGAGTTTAAAATTATCTAGTTATAGTGACAGTGTTCCTGAAACTGCTAAGGATGTGATTATTCAGTGATTTCAAATGGATACCCAACACCAGTCTGGAAATCTTACTCTGTATTAAGGTACAAGTACATTGTGTAATGTTATGTTGCCCTGTTTTTGGTACATAGAGGGAAATGGAGAACTTGTAATTCATTCAAGTTACTGAAAAAAAAAGTAACAAAAATCCCTGGAGATATCTGACTACCCAGTAGGATCTCCTTACACTGGGGAAGACAACGATAACAACAACAACAGAAAATTTGAACAATAACTACTCTGAAATAATCCACTTCAATCTGGATATACAATTGGCATAGGCTAGCAGAATTTACAGCATTTTCAGTAGTACGACCAATGATGGATATTTCATATGGAGACTGCAAAAGACAGCCCAGAATTACAAACAGTAAAGATTCAGCTAGATACTGTCAGATATAAAAAATAAAAAAAAAATCTTTAAAAACTCCTATAGACAGGTATTTTAAATAGAAGTAAGTATTTTATAGTTTATAAGACAACTGGACTGGAATTCATTATAACAAAACTAAATATCTACATCTGAGCTAATTACACTAGGTGGCTTTTATAATGAGTGAAACATAGGTTTATCTAGCATATGATTCACTTCTACCTAAAGAAGCCATCTAAAATAGGTCAAATTATGCCCTAAACTGGACATCTTTCTCTAAAAATATAAAGGGCAACCATCTCTGATGCATATGTATATACTGCACATGCATAAAATTAAGCAAGATGAATCCTCGTCAAAATGACTAGTTAAAAAAGACACCAGTAGGTCAGTTACAAAAATTCTGAAATATGAGTGTGAAAATTTTGCTCAGATTCCTCTTAGGTATATACACTGGTGATTTAAAAAAAAAAAAAAAAAACCCAAAAACCAAAAAATCACTCAGAGAGTCCTTTCTTCTTTCACTTCTCCTTGAGAATGAATTTGCACTAGACAGACCTTTGACTAAGTGTCTTACTTGTCAGTGTTTTAAAACTGCTGAAATTCCGAACTACCATCTAGCTTCCACTTTAAAATTGCAGTAAATTAAACAACAGTTCTTAAGTTGTCTCTAAGTGGCTATAATTAAATCTTCACTCCTAATGATGCTGTCCATTTCAAGGACAAATCCAATATGATAAGAGGTAGAGGAAAGGAGAATTATAACAAAATCTTATGGCTTGGCCTACAGCCATGTGTAAAGGGCATACATTAGCACTTCAATAGTTTCTGCAGGAGCTGTTGGAAGAGAATCCGTCTGGAGAGGGTACAGATGAGACAGTAAAAGACACAGCCACTTTTTGTTATTCTGGCCCTCCATAGCCCTTCAACAGTTTTTAATCTTGTAAATAAATGCTTGCTTTATCAGAGGAAGCTTAACCAACTTCTATCTACACTATATCTACTTCATTCTCAAGCAGGATATAGTCATGCTAACAGACCAAAGGTACTCAATATTAGGGTATGTGCCCAAATCCAAATTCCCTGAGATTCCTCTACTTTTCTTGGAAGCTTTTCTCCTTAACTCTTGTTAGATTAGTTGTTGTGAAGGAATCTTCCTATTAACATGCCCAGGTTAACAACAGATGATAACAATGGATAAGAAAGTGAGTTTTACTAGTGTGTTAACGGAATATCCTAAACTGTCTGTTCTGAGACAATCTGTCCAAATCAGAGACCCCTAAATTGGAAATTATCAATGACAAACTCTGGGTAAATTACCATTAATCAGATTAAACAGTAATCAGAGAATTGCCACAGGACTTTCGAGATAAGGAATCAATTTGACCAGAAGACTAAAGCAGTGTGACATTTTGTGATGGAGGGAGACACCTTGAAACAGGGAAGTGTTAACAGAGCAGCAGTTCAACCCCAACATGACACTGCTACAAGTAACCCCACCACCACCTCCACCTTCTCCTGTGCCTAGAGGAGTCTCCTTTCCATGTGATGTCAGAGGCAGCTACACTGCAGCTGAAGGGATAACACTGCTGGGACACACACCTTGGAGTACCTGTGTGAGCCCAATGGATATTTTGCACCAGCAGCAGGTTGTAGGGAGCAGCATGGGCACAGGTCACACACAAAGCCAGGGCACCTGCAGTCCCACTGGGAGGTGTCTATCAAAAGGGGAACCCAGATGCATTGATGAGATGGGGTGTGCACATGTACCTAATATTTGGGCACATACCCTAATATTGAGTACCTTTGGTTATGTGGTTGTGAGTGTGCAGTTAGAGCTTCCTGGGATCATTGGAGGGCGGTTAGAAATGTATATGGGTACACTCACATTTTGTAAGTGTCTGGTATTATGCTTCATCTGATGGGTTGTTAATATTGGTCCCAAATGTATCATTAACCAATTAGCCCATTAATTATATATAATTCAAAAATCAATAAACCACTTTGATCCTAATTTGGCTTAATGCATGCACTTTTTTTTTTTTTTTGCATTTGCAATCTAGAATAATCACAGCTCTGATAAAAACCTCTCATTAATTCCCACCTACCACCTACCAAACTTTTGCCCAATAATGTCAGACAAGACTAGGGATTTGTAAACTAGATCACCTCTTAGATCATCAACGTGCAGCTTGATGAAAATATTTAGCAAATGATTCAAAAGTCTGACAAGAAACTGGGAAAACTTCTACTGGACATCAGCACTGAACAAGAAATAAACCAACTCATTTTTCACAGTACTGAAGTATGTAAATATTTTTGTTTACATGTACACTTTAAGATAAATGTTTGTTTATTTTACAGTGACTCATTGTTCTCTCTCAAAAGTTGGCAATACCAGGAACACACACCACAGCAAAAGTCACTGCTGTGGAAGCCAATTTAATGATCTAACAAGGCTCCTCAGTTTCTTTTTGAAATGATTAATTAAGAGTTTTTGAGGCAACCCAATATTTATTTATTTTCTTGTTTTTCTTTCTCATATGATCCTTCTATTTATATTTATGCCAAAGTACTTAAGAACTGCAGCTGCGATGGTGATTTCTGTGATGGCATCTCATCTAAATTAACCTCTGCTTGATGTTATGGAGATATTATTTTAAAGAGAAAAAGTTATATCAAATATAAAAGAAATAGAATATCATATTATGTCAAAATCTAAGAATGGTCATGATATTGTTGTGACCTAAGAAATATGTGTGCAAAAAGATTGCCTTTTTCTTCCATCAGTCTCAAAATCAAAATTCTCCTTCCAAGCCTTGCCTTACCTAATACTTAAAAAAAATTATAGTACTGTCGCTTCATAGATGATTTCATACCATAATTAATGATATTAGATTGTGTAGAAAAAATAAACAAAGATGCCAGCAATGATACATTATTAGACATGTTTAAATATTTCAAAACTAAAAAAAAAAATAAAAATTTAAAAAATGTTCTGTGAAAATCAGTCTGATGCTGATAAAAATGGTTTAGCTGAAATATCAGATTGTGAATTTGGCTTCTTTCCTTTCTCAAGCAGAAGGTGGGGAAATAAGATCTTATATAAAAAGATTATTTCTGTTTTTTTCTCAGGTACAGACATTTGCCAGTGCTCACATGGATGCTACGGGGAATGACAGCAATGTAATTTTGGACAATGTTCCTCCTAAACCTCTGCCAGTTTATCTTCCTGTATCTGACACTGTGGCCAGGGAGTTTATTCTGAATGCGGAAGTTAGTCTACTGATTTGGCTATCACATACTTCAGGTGAATTAATCCCCTCATCAGGTAGTGTATGGAACAGCAACTGATCCTTTCTGTAATTTATGCCTTGCAAAGTTTTGAGGTTTTAAAGTGTGTCATTTTTACTCTTAGATTTTACCTCTTATAACTAGGGTCTATCTTGCAGGTGAAAGTCCTGTTAAGGTAGAAATTGAGTGAGTAGATATATAGCAGCAAATTTGAGGGTTGTTATATGAATGAAGCACTGGTATTTGTTTTAACTAGTTTTAGAAGTATGTAGAAACTGTCATAATTTTTTTTTTTTTAACAAAGTAGATAACTGTAAAGATCAGGTAAATACTTTTGGGGAGGGTGAGTAGAGTCACTGCAGTGTGATCATAGAAAGGTCTAAGAACAGACCATACCTAAGAACAGAGAAGCTGCTGTGTTATTTCAGTGCCTTTTCTTCTACTACCTATTTTCAAACCTGCATTTGACTTTCTAACACTAATTGGAGTATTGACTGACCATATAAATGCTTGCCCTCATTGCTCTACTCTCACAAATTAACTAGCAAGTGCCTCCAGTTATATAAATAAGGTGTTGATTGATTGTGTGGAAAAAAAATTAATCAAGCTGGAGCTGATATGATCTCCAGCCATGTCAGAACTTTCTTTTCTCATTATGCTTACCTAGTGTAGAATTTAAATTTACAGCCTATGGCAAAAGGTAATGTTTTTTTTTTGAGAGGTTTCTACAAGTCAAATTACAAGGAGGAAGTCAGATTTCATTGTAATAAGACTTTAAATGAGTCCAATTACATTTTAGTTCAAACAGTCTTGTTTCAAATATTGTTCTGCCTGTCTGGCAGCATTTAATAGAAGCCAACATCATGTTTAGAGCACTGGGGAATAATATGCCAACTTTTCTGTCTTGAATCAAGGGAAGCATGCATCCTTAGTGGACAGGCACTTAAATGCATATAATGCAGAAACTGAAATACTGTTACAACTGTATTTCTCCTTAACAACAAGCAGACATAGTAAGTAATACAATGCCTTTTGCTACAGCAACTCATTTATCAAGAACAAGCTTACTGTCCACCCTTCACCCTCCCCACGTACACATACACATGCTTTAAAAAAAAAGATCTTTTTAACTGAAAAAAAAAGCATGAGTATCATACACAATTACTTTGTTCAGCAAAGTACGTTACACTCTCAGTGATCATATAAAGTCCCCAGACTTTTGAACAGTATCTTAGCTAGGAAAAGCATGGCAGAAGCTGTCTTCTAAATCATCAAACCCAGACTACTTGCTAGGCTTTGTTGGCACATTGTCTTGGTCCTAGCTGGCACTTCAACACAGATGTTCTCACAGAGAACTGGAATTACCTAGCTTCTCCTCTCAACACACTAGAAATGAGACAAGAGGAGGAAGCTTTTAACAAAGCTGTCATAATCTTATGACAACACAAAGAGGCTGAGTTAACCCAGCTACTGCTGCAGTATGGAAGTGTGCCTGCCTTCTTTCTTAGTTATTCAAGAAGTCTAGAGGCACGAGATCCTGACGTAAACCAACATTAGATGTTCGCCCAAACAGTTACGAATTTCTGCTACACTCAGAAACACACCACCACTGCTGAAAATGGAATAAAAAGTAATATTTAATTCACAATTAAGAGTAGTTCCTGTATGTGCATAGTTCAGCAACATTAGATAAGTTTGGTGGTGAATCCAGGCCCTAGAGCATTTTGTATTTCAGACGTTGCTGAAACAAAGCTGCTGTTTTAATTGCATATGAATCAGCTTTAAGCTGATTTTCACATTGTTAAAAGAACACAATTAACAGCTTTCCTCCAGCATACAATGGAAAAGTTATGATTTTACCCTTTGAATGCAGAAAGCATGCATTTATAGTAAGGATGAATGAGCTGGATTTTGCACCTTCAGATACATTCCTATGTGAATATATCTGCAGAGTGTTTGACATTAAAATATAATTACAACAAGAACTGTCACACACAGTATTTGAAAGCAATGCACTTAGTTTGCAATGATATATCTTTAATAGCCATTTAGGATCTTCACCAAAAGGCACAGAACACAAATCTGCAACATTGCCCAACTGGGAAAATAAATGGTCATCTTGTTTCACTCATAAATGAGCACTGCTGGCAGTGAACAATTATGGAGAAATATATTACCTTATTTCCAGTGGTAGACCATTATCAAATGCTACCAGATGCTCATCTCAATTGTCAATGTCATACTTGAAGGCTCTAATTATGCTAGCTAGTTTTCTACATAACAACAACAACAACAGAAAAATAGGGTTTCTTCATCTCAAAGCTGCTTATCCCAGGATAGACTCCAATTTGGCAGGTAGGTCTATTTCCATTCTGAATGCACAATTTCTTCAAGATAGACCATAATTTACTGGAGGGTTTATTAACTACTATAGAAAACTGTCCTGGTAGCTCTCCATAGCTTAATTCCTAAGAGGGAGATAAATATCTGAAATGCATCCTCACTGGTTATAGTAGCACTATTGAGTTTTTAATGAATGCATTATTTTATGTTTTAATCATAGTACAGAATTTTAATCAAGTAAGCATGTTTAAGGAGAATGAGTAAACAAAAAAAAAACCACCTTAAAAGAGTATAAACAATATTTTCTGTTCATTTAAAACAAACTTATTCTGAATACAGTATAGCTACTTTTATATACATACATACACACACACACACACACACACTTTCAGTGCTATATTCTTAAGGTATGGCTTAGATTTTAAATCAGCTAATCAGTTTTGGCCCCTGCTCACTATTTGTGTGGCATTTTAAACAAGGCTCAAATAAAGTAAAAACTGCCTAGCACATTTGAAAGCCATGCAGTGCATAGCTGTGCTTACAAAGTGGATCAAGCCATGAGTCAGAATGTTGAATGACCATTTGGTATTGTAAATAATTAAAGGAATGCCATGAAATAATTTATTACAAATGGATTTTTAAAAGGGAGTGACTAAGTGCATATGAGTTCCTTGGTAGGAGATCTCACAGCTTCAATCACGGAATTCAAATACCATTATTGAGATCCTGCTGAGAGAGCTGCACAGGTGCTTTCTGGATGGCCTGTTTCTTTGCTTCTGTCTCTATTCTTACAGAGCAAGTATTCCATGCTCTGTAGAAAATATGTGACTACTCAAAAGGTGGCTAGAAATAATGAGCTGAAAAGGTTTGTTAAAGCCAGATTTGGAATTTTAACCACACTCCACATCAGAGAACAAAACATTTCATCTGCATTATAACAAAATTTCAATTAATTTACGGATCAAGCCGAAATCCAAGTCCAAGAGGCTTTAATAAACATGCTTCAAATTGTATCTTAAATTGCTGCACTTATGTGGACTGTGTCCTTTTTAAATTCATAGACCCCTTTTCTACCCAGGCACAAGACATCCCAGCATCTCACTGCTCTTAGCAGCATCACAATCAGATGCAGAGGGACTCCTACTTAAAAGCCCCATGTAACAGGCACGATCTTCACAACATTTTAATCAAGGGTTTGCCAGCACTTCTACTCTTGTCACCATTATTACTCATAAAGAATCACTCTGGGCTAAACACAGCACTTAGTGTTTTAGCACTGAAGAGCATATATTTATAACAATTAAAATGAAGTTAAAAAAAAAAAAACAATCAAACAACTCTTCAAGGATTTTTAAGATCTAAGTGCACCAAAGGAAGGAGATAGTAGTTTAAAACTTCACCATCTTCCACAATATAAGCCTACAATTTTGACCACATCTGTGATTTCTTTAAACTATCACTACAGTTTCTTTTAATGATTTCCCCAGATCCAGAAACTGCTGTCATCTCTTTTGTTATGTGATCAAATTAAACGTTTCAAGCACATCAGTGTCAACAAGAATTGTCAGTTACAGTCACGTGTTCATTGCTTTCATAAGAAAAAACAACTTATTTCACAACACCTGGCACAGACATTAATATTCAGCCTGAGTGTTTCAAGTTAGTGTTGCATGACAAGAAGTTTATGTGTATTCCTTGATGCCAGAATTTATAAGTGTTCTGTATTTGAATGACCATGCTCATGACTTCATGAGTGGCCTATAGCAACCTATAAACAACAGAATTAATTTATTTGCAGAATAATTCATCATATACTGTGTAGAAATGCATTTTAAGAGTCTAGTCTTGCCAACGAGACACTAGCATGGGCAGAAATATTCGTGCTTCATGTCCCATGGTATTTGCATAATTGTTTGTGAGAGCACACAGCTACTCTGGACATTCAGAAAACATATTTGTTCTATTAGCTAGGAACTAGAGAGCCTCTTAAGCTTTCTAGATACAAATCATACTTCTATTAAACAGATCCTTTTAAAATCACAGTGTTTTACTTTATTTCATATCATCCCTATATCTTTCTCCTCTTCCTTACTATATTGGGTTGTTTTGACTTGGGGCATCCAGGAAAGCAAAGAACACTGGTTGTGCATGTGAGGACATAGAATGCCCAAGTATGCTCTGGTACCTCTATTTCCATTAGGTTCATAGATTTCCTTTTTTTTTTTTTTGGCCAGGAGCTCACTGACCAGGGTTATGTATGAGTGCATAGCTTGTGGTAGCTGCTTGGACAGAGTTTCAACTAAAATAAAAATACAGAGAATTAATATAAAATAGTTGCTTACAGATGCCCTAAATATAATGCCACTGTGACATTTGGACAAATAGGAATGGGAATGACAGGAAAATGCCTTCTTTTGGGTAATGTTGTCAGTAAATTCAGACAGAGTAAAAAAAAAATTATAAAAATTTAAAAAAAAAAATAGATTTGAAGTATTATGTAATTCTAATCTTGCACTCAGAAGCAGGTAAAGAAGCAGGTAAAATAACAGCCCAGAAAATCAGTCATTCACTAGCATGATATATGTATAATACAGGCTTAGTAGGAGGGAATTAAAACTGTAAATGATAACATTAAATAAATAAGATTAACTTGCTTTACCCTGGTGAAACCATATGCAGGAAATAAATTAGTGCTAAAGTCGGTTATTAGATAATGTGATGATGAAGACTAAGCAAGTATCTAGAATGAAAAACTAATAATAATGTATTGCTTATTATATATTTTCAAATGATTTATTATTAAATAGCCATACACAAATATTTATTATTTAAGTATTTAAATAATAAAATATCTATGTCTGCATAGAAGACACTTTTTCCGCTTGCCTGATCTTTTAAATATGTGATGTGACTGAGTTGTTTTATATTTTTATTTTTTTGTTTTAAAGAAAGTGGTAAGAATTCATTCATTCATAATATTGTTGATGAAAAAAAAGTTAATTAAAATGTTAATGAAACCAATACTAACAAAAAAAAATTGTTAAGTTCTTTCAGCACTGAAGCTATAGACACTAAACAAAGCCCATTCAGTTTAGAGGATACAACAGAAACATGTATAGTGACAAAATAAAAGCACATTTGTAATTTTTTTGTGGAGGTAAAAATGACAAATCTATTAATGCACTGAATACATTATGTGGATGCAAATAATTTTTTTTTGTAAATAAGCTTTAAATAAGCCATTTGCAAACTATCATGAAACACATTATATTGTGTTAGTGCCATGTACTTAAAAGTGTCATATTTTGTTCTTTTGAAAAAAAAAAATCAAAAAAAAACCCCAAAAAACAAAAACCAAACCCCAAACCACTCCAAACAATCAAACAAACAAAAACCAGATGGTTTTATGGAAAATTCAATCTTAAAAAAAAATGTTTTTGAAGCAATAATTTTGAGAAAAAAAAATTATAATGTATTTCCAAAGTAAGGTTATAACTAAAATGAGACTTGAAAGATTATAAAAACAGATCTGTTGAAATAAGTTGGAAAAAAAGGATAATTGAACTGAATTATCAGATTCATGCTAAAACCACAACACTGAAGCAAGAGAAGATACCTATCAAGAAGAAGCATGGAATCCAAACAACTGAAGACTGTAGGAATCTAAAGATCATTTTTATATCAATCTTGAGTTATACGAAAGGCTTTCCTGCCTAACCAAGGATTGGATCCATCTATGCAAATCACATTCTAGATACAGATAAAAGTCCAGGAGGATTTAAAGACATCTGACACCAGATGAGGTCTTGATTATTTCATTAATACAAAAAACAAGTGACAATTAAAAAAAAAATCAGGAAAAAAACCTAACTTGGTGCAGAAACAGATGTGATTTTTTTTTTTTTGGGGGGGGATGCTCCCCTGTGTTTCCCCCCAAAATACAGGACTTGAATTACTCTTTTGCTACACGGGTACCAAATCATTCCTTGAAAAGGTGCCTCAGCCACACAGAAGGATCAAATTCACGTTGCTTGGAAAAACATAACCCTAGTATTTCTTAACATGTGAATGAAACATCTTTTATTTTTCACAATTTGTAGGTTTATTTATTTTAATCATTACGCATGTGAAAAGTCATATGCATATTGTCCTTTGGACTTCTGTGATGCGATAATCCATTTGTGTAAATGTATATTTATTATTAACACTTCATAAATGATGTCAAGCATATCCAATCTAAAGTGTGAACACAGCACTTTGCACATTTAAATTCTATGAACCACATAGATTCCTCATTCTGTTTCTATATGAATATAAACATTTTTCAATTGACTAGCCACTTGCCAACCGGTCAACTAAGTGCCTTGTTAGGCAAAAGTTCTTGTTCAAAAATCGCTGTAGTTGATCCTAAAATTTTAGAGATCTTTGTCACCCTGACACTATCCACTAAATACCCACTCAGAAACAGAACAATTGATAACAGAATAGTAAAGACAAATCTGTAAGTGAAAAAAGGGAATGTTTTTTTTTGTATATTCTCTAGTGATTTAGTCTTCTGACAGATGAGAAACAGGTGCATGTGCTTAAAAGTTAAAGCTATTGGGGCACCAATAAATATTCTTCAGAATAATAATTTGCCATCAATTGGTCTCAACCATGAAGTACAGTATATTTCATTTGCAATACCTTCAACACTAATTAAATGGTCAAGAGCCCTACAGAAATGCAGAGTCATATTAGAAAGTGAACATGCAATTTTGTTTGTATTTTCTGACATGTAAATCCAACCTATTACCACTCAAAAGGTGGCCCAAGACATAATTTCATGTCAAGATCTTTTTCTTCTACTTGGCGTAGCTTTTGGTCCTCTGATGGTTCAGGTGGGTCCATGTTCCTCCATGAGGTATGCCATCCATCCCAGTGCAGCCAGTGCTGGCTGTTGCCAGCTGGCTAAATAAAGGCCCGATTTAGACAAATCATCACTTTCCTTTTAAATGTATAGTCATAGTCTTGGATCTGCATCTCTGCTTAAAAGCAAATCATCTGCTGACTCACTGTGATCTCAATGGGCAACCTGTAGTACCTCTCAGTGCCAGTCTGTATGTTACTGACTGACACACATTTTCTATTCCAGGACAAGAGAAATTTACAACTTTAAATACACATTTCTGGCTGAAAATTGGAGAGGTTTTTTTCTGCTGAAGAGTAAATGAATCAGCTTTCAGAAAAAAAAAAAAACAAAACAAAAAAAACCCCCTCAAATCTCATGATTTAACGTAATTCAGTTAAATGGAAACTCTACCTATTTATTTCCCATTTACATTTATTTCCCATTCCCATTTACTGAACTTAATTAATTTTTGTGAACTCTTTTTTTTTATATGGGAAGGAAACAAATACAGAAAATGTGTGGTGATGGTGCTTACTGAAACTGCAGAGATCTGAGTCCAGTTTCCTGATTGCCAAACAACTTCCTCTGTAATCACTGGCAACGCATTTCGTCTCCCTCTGTCCCAATTCTCACTCCTTTGATTGTTTAAAATATCCTTTTCACTTACTGTTGGTATGTTGGCTTTTTTAACAATAGAGGCTTTTCAGAACAAAAAAAAAAAAAGAATCTGTTTCTAAGATGATATGAAGATTATTCTTAGAGTTACTGTATATCTACATTGCTTTGTGTATACGTATGTCTCTGTAGGTGTATGCATGTGTGTATCTATACCCATGGCCACACACATACACTATAAATATCTCTCGCTACTAAGAATGATCTTTGGCCAATTCATGCATATGTGTGCTTAAAAGTTTACATATATAGCTCAATCAAAACAAATATTAGATCTATGTTCTATGTTAACAAAACAGAACATCAGTAAATATAAAGTTTCTTACATCTATTTTAGTCCTGAGTGTGAAATCTGTGCTGAAAGGTAAGTGGATACAGTAATACTATGCAGTCCATAGCTAATATGTTGTTGGTTTGGGGTTTTTTTTTTTTTGGCTAAAATTACAGTAATTTACATGTTACTAATTAATGCCAGGTGAGTGTACAGAGGGATATATATATTAGTATAAAATTACAGTGCATGCTTAATAAATCATTTAATTATTATTATTATTATGTTGCTACAAAAATCAGTAAATAGCCTTTGTGTAATTTTAACACACTTTCAGCATAAAGGAAAGTGTAAATATTTATGATTACACACCTGTTCATAATATTTTGTTATACAGACCAGCTATTGCCAAAACAAGCCATATTATAAGTCCAAATGCTGCAGGCAAACTGGAAAAAAAAAGAGGTAAACACATGAATGGATAGGTGAAAATAAAAATAGATAACTAAGATACTACAAAACTTGAAACCTAATAAAGGATGTTCTCTGTCACAGCCTGTTTCTAATACCTGATTACTAGCTGTTTAGCAACAGACATATACAATAAATTAATTGTATTCACACTAAATACATGAAATCTGCACCATCTGAGAAGCAATTTTAGCTCTGAAGATCAAAATTGTGAACTGAAAATTCAGGGCAAATAGAGCTATAATAGTTACTGAGCAGTCCAGTTACTTCATACTAAGTATGACAAAATTTATTTTGAAGTTGTGCTTTGTACTGATAAACAAGATATGCCAATGTAATTTGATTTAACCATTTATATTCATTCTTCTACTGTGAGTATTTGAAAGTTATAATTATTTTCAATATTGTTGTTGATTGACTTGGATTTTTGATTTATTAAATCTTCTTAATGGATAGTGCACAGATGTCACTATTCATGTTGTTATATACTAGAGCTCCTATTAATGCTGGCATGCTGCGAAAAATGTATTATGTTAAATTCAAACACACTAAAATGCTTCATTCCTAACATTGTAAATCAGTATCACATTTGTATTTAATCATACAAAATGCACTTAAAGCATTAGAACACCAACAGTTAAAATTAGAAGAAAAAAAAAAAAGTATCTTAGACTTGCCAATATTAATATCCTATTGACAAAACAAACTATAAGAAAGAAAGTACAAATCTGCCTTGTGAAGTACTTTATTTGTATGCACTTTCAAGACCTTGGTTTTTGTATCCTCAGAATTATTCTGTTTTGATTCAGCCAAGGTACAGCAGGTGATTTGTAGGCAGACCATTTATAGGTATTCTTTATAACTACTATTATGAAATATACCTGTATCTATTGAAGACACCTGTATATCATTGACAGCTAATATATCAGAATAATAAGTGCAAATGCTTCATTTTCTTCAATATCTAATAGTCATCAGGTTTTATGTGTGTCTCATGAATTTTTTTTTTTTTTTTTTTTACAAGGCACACCAGGAGCATCTACTCTAAGTAGATAGAAGGTCAAACCAATGACAAGTGTAAATCTGGATCTTATTAATGACTACTGATTCTATTTCTCACACTCCTTTTTTCTTTTAATGTAGGAAAGTCAGTTTGCTACTCACCCTGTTCACATACAAGAAAATGAGCACTATTTTTTTTTTCAAATTCAAATAGCAACAAAGATTTTAATTAGGTTACAAGCACAAAGTACTTTTCATCAGAAAACACACATTATCTTGGCTGTCCAATTCTAGGCTGATTTTGTTGACCCGACATTTGGAAAAGATGTTTTGTTTTTTTTTTTTTTCTGACTTATGATTGAGGGCATCTGAGAAAGAGTAAAGGAAACACAAATACATAGTACCATACTATCATTTTTACAGTCTGCACTAATACAGGACTGCACTAATATATTCTCCACTGTTACAGAATTTCAACAATGGGCCTTTCATAAAGGCCTTCTTACAGAACAGTGTCTGGCCCCCTCATTCAAATAAATTCAAGCCAAGGCTTCCAAGGAAAACTCCTGGCCGCAATTCACATGACCTACACACACCAGTTAGAAAAAAAAAGACTGCTCAACAAAGGAACAAAAAAGAAACAACGTCCCTCAGAAACAGACCATTCATTCAAGTTAAAAATGAAATCACAGCACAGCTATAACTGAAAAGACCATGTGTAAAGAATACTAGAGGGCAAAACCTTTCCACTGAAGAGATGTTATCCTACCAGCTGACCTTCACACTTTCACCTTCAGTGTAAGGCATTATGCACAGTACAGAGTTTGAAGCACTTACAGAACTAACAAGGAAGAGGAAAAGAAGCAATTAGTATGCTCAGGCATACCATAGGAAAAGAAAAAAAAAACCCAGCAAAACAACAAACACCCAAACTGCCTTGAAGCTATGTAAGAGCACTATGTTACAGCTCACTGTCTCCCTGCCTTTCCCCCTCTCAAGGCTTTCCCTTGCATATTAAACACTGGGTTCAGTAAAGGACACAGCTTTTTTGGATTCTCTAATGGAGAAGCATCGTTTTTCCATTCCAAGTATGTTATATAACTGTGTAAGAGATGGAAGCCAATTCCATTGCCATGCCCTCGAGTAGCGTTCATCTAGTGCAAACAGCCATGGAGAAATCTGCTGCTGCCTCACATGTGATCCCAATCTAGGGAAAACATCAAGACTTTGCCACAGATCACAGCCTTAACCATTTGATTGTAACTTAGCAATTTCAAAGATAAAAATGTTTGTTTTCATTGTGCCTAGTATCAAAGTAATCAAGAAAGCTCCCTACAGTCATAGCTGATCTCTTATATGAAAGATTTAGTTTGACTCATTGCAGGCAGTTTTGGTTTAATCGCTAACAAGATTCATACTGATATTTAAAAATAAAACAGAAGTTTAAAGTGCTTGCATTTATCGGCTATCAAAACAGAAATTTACTTATCTGAACCTGCTGACCTGCAGTTTATATGCTAACATTTCCCATTATTATTTTGCAGGACAGTAAGCAATGTTTCTTTATGCCCTCGGAAAAGAAAAGAAACAACAAAACCCCCAAAGAAACCAACCCTCCCCTATTTAAAAAATGTTTTCAAGCATAATGTCAGCTAGCAAATACAGAGTTAAAGACAAAGTTACAAGGAATGGATTCTTAAGCAGCAATTTTTCTCCACACAAAAGGCTTGTTCATGAACCAACTTGAGTCTTAAAAATCCTATCAGCTCTAGTGGCCTCTGATTCCTGGGTGCAAGTTCACTGAAGATCCTAAATTATGCACATGGCTTAATATGAATAATCTTTGAATGTGTTTACTTTTCCTTTGTGTAATAGAGAGAAATTAATTTATTAAAAGGGAATGTTTTTTTTTTTAAAAAAAAAGATAGACTGAGACTAGCAAGAATAAATCAGAAGCAGAGAGTTCCCCTTAATGGCAAGACTGGTCCAGTTTGTTCACCTATGGGAAATATGATGTATTGCAGTAAAGAGTAACTAGAACACATGAAGCAGAGAATCTGTGCCTCTTTAGATTTTGGAGGGGAGAGAACCTCAAAGGAAAAGCTGTTTAATGTTTCCTCATATGAAGTGACTAAGATTTCTGAATTGGTAGTTAAAAAAAAATAGTTTATCTGAGGTTGCTGCAACTGTTGGCAGCAAATATTAATCATGGGTTGGTTACTGTAAACTAAGTAAATTACATACACAAATCTTTAAAATAAGGTTAAAAATATGGATTTTTTTGGGGGGCGTTTTCAGTTACCCTGCAGAGATTTTTAGTGTCATCTGAATGCTAAATCCATACCAGTGTTGCTCCCCAGATTAAATAACATTTTCATTGACATATTTGAGGCTTTAGAGGACTGAAAGGGCAGGATGCCTGTCAAATAACTTCAGGTATCTGTGCTACAGAGGTGTCTGCATCTGAAGACAAGTTAGGCTCCTTTATATTCATTTCAGAAAAAAAAATAAAAATTCTTGGTTGTGATTAATCTTGTACTGAAGGGGATATTTAAACCAAGTTATATGAAATGATCCTTAAAAGTGCCTATTTATCTGCACTGACAATACAGAGAATAACTGGAGGTGAACACCTACATTTCAGAGGAAAACTCATTCCAGATCTTCTGCAGCAGTGAAGATCTACCACAAAAGAAGTCAGCTCTGAACACTGAGCCTACCTAACATTTTTATGGCATTAAACAGGAGTCTGTTTGAGATTGCTTGACACTTTGGACTAAGCTGTCGTATGTCTCAGACATCTCAATACTAACATCTTTTACGAAACCATGTGCAATATTAATACCTTGCGTTTTCTTAAAGCTAGCTAGCTAGAGATGTTAAAATAAATAAATAAATAAATAATGATAAATATATAATCAGTAAAGAATTGGCACTTTTACACATATCCTGCCTTTCAGGAGAGAGTCTCAACTCAGCACATCTGGACAATCACTGTTAGATTTCAAATTTAGCCCCTAATCAAGTGAAGAATATAAAAAGCAGTAATAAAAAAGGCATTTTTTCTTTTGTTTTTTCTCTCCCTGTAATAGAGTTGTAAGCTACTATTTGAAAATCATAGCTTTGTTTCTAAATTATGTTAATACTAAAAAGAAATAAAAGTAAAAACCTTTTAAAAAAAAAAGAATTTTCACATTGCATTTTCCTTTGAGTCAGCTTTGACATGGATGACACAATAAAAGGATAGAAGGTATAAATACCACATTGATCACCTTTTAGACAGTACCCCAAATACTGGTCAATGTACTTAAGAGTTCACTAAAGGTTTGGGGTTTTTTTGCCCTCAAATTCACTTGCTCATTCTTTTTTGTTTTCCATTTCTTTTTCATCATTATTTCTTTTTTTTTTTTTTGTGGATAAGTTGCTTTTTTTTTTTTAAATAATTGAACCCCAAAGTTCCAGAATAATGGAGGTCTGGGCACACTTGAACACCAGCCAGGTGCCACAATTTTTCCCTAAACTGCTTGCTGAGCAGGTCAGCAACTTGAAGACCGTGATACTGCTGAGTATGAAACCAGAAACTAGTTACTGAGAAGCTATAAATCACAATGAAAATTTAGGGCCTACTAAAGAGATAAAGAAAGAGAAACATGTGATGCTTTTGGCATCCACAGTGTGACAGGGACATTGCTTATAAAGGAAAAATTGTTAGAGCATTAAGGCTCTTTTTTTTTTTGCCAAGATAAACCCAGTACAGTCATTTGTTTTATGGTTTATAAAGTATCTGCTTTATGGTTTATAAAATCTGATGAACAAAGTCAGGAAACAGTACAAACAGATATTCCAGGCTTAGGCAACTACTTCAAAAGTTTCCAGAGTTAGTGGGAGAAATGTTAAATGAAAGGGAAAAAAAAAAGAGTAACTACAGCAAAGAAATGCTGATATAGTTCTAAACACAAAGTATGAGGCTATTTTTTTTTTCAGTTTGCTAAAAGATATCTGAAAGTACTGAAAACGTGGTTTTATCTGGATTTGTGTATGTGTATAGGTACAGATATATCTTTGTATAGAATGTAGAAAAAGTTAGTTAAATGCCAAAGATTGGATCAGCCTTAACAACAGTGATGCAACTGTTCAGTAGTGCTAAAGGAATATATAGATAAGAAGAAATAAACACAGAGTATATCTGTAGTGTTAAATAAGACGAGCACTAGCCATCGTGACTGCAGAAGCATTTGCAGCATTCTAACCAGCTCTCACCAGCTGTTCATGTCAGAGACCCTTCCCAAAATTCAGCATGGATGTAACCATAGCAGGTTTGGATCCCTTCGCCCTGTGCTGCTCTCTATCAGCACTGTCCCAGCAGGCTAATTCTGGTAGCCTAAAAAAATCCTTGGCATTCTTTAGAACCTCATATGCCCGCTGCTGAAACACAACATGCATCCTCTATTTCATGCTATAAAAATGTTGTTTTGATGGTTTACAACATAGCCTTCATATCAGTTCAAAATGTTCTAAACTGGTACTAATGTCTCATTGAAGAAATGAGGCTCTAAGGAAACCCACAGCTCGATGCTGTGTGGAGCAGACAAAGCCAGTATGCTCCAGAAGGACACAGTCCCAAATAATACAGGTATGAACCATTTTGCAGCACTTTTTGTATGCAAACAATCTGTTTGTTCTTATGTGGACATCTGACAGAGAATCCAGTTGTTCACAAGATTTAGTAAACATACTACTCTGTTTACTTATATTTACTTACTACGTCTACTACATAAATTGGTGGTAAAGTAAAAAAAAAAATAATAGGGAGTAGAAACACACAAAATTTGGGGTAATTGAATCTGGATCACTACTTAATCTTAAGTCCTGATTTCAAACAAATAAATTAAGAGGCCTTCAGTTACCCTTCCTGAGCAGTGGAAAGGGCCTGGCATAGCTCCATATTTCCACAGCCAAATGAAGGTCTGCATACTTAAATGCCTAAACTTAGGTAAGACGCTTCTGAATCCTGGAGAACCAAGAGCTTGAGAAACCAAGTGAGTGTGAATGTGTGAGAAGAAACGTAACAGAACAGCAGAGGAAGACAAAATTTATGTTTGAAATGCTGAACAATACAGTGAGGTGTTGATAGTCTGTGGAAAGAAAAAACACCCTTAAAAACCTGTTAAGTGAACTATTGTGATCTCTTTTTTCAACAGGTGCCTATGAGAAAAAAAAAAAAAAAGTTTAGATGATAAATTGAAAGCAAGAGTACCAGCACAAAGTTCATGAAATGCTGTAGGAAATTTTAAACCATTTTTTGTTGTTGTTGTTTTTCTTCTATACACTTTTCAAATAAACCTCTTCTTACTTTTGCTGGAAACTTAGGAGAAATTTCAAGACCATCAGTTTTTATCCTCAGTCCCATATATTGCCACATTACATCTTTTCCCTGCAAGCCAAAAAGCCTCCAAACTCACCAAGGAAAAACCCTCCAGAAATTCAGAGCACATACATATATGGAAGATTTTGATATTTCAGATAATGTTTAGATTGCATATCTTTCTATTTTTTTTACCTATGTCACATATTTTATTTCATATTAATTTGAATACAGTCCTTTAGATACTTCTAAGAGCAATAAAACCAAAATTAATCATTATGCACCACAATTTGGCTTGCTTCCACAGGAAAAGAAATAACAGTATTCCACCATAGAGCATTTTAAAGGATAATGTTTCTAGCTCTTTAAAAAAAAATATAAATAAAATCTTGATGTGAAAGAAGAGCCTAAGGAAATACATAAAACAACACTTCAGTTTTTACCTTCACATCACTGCACAAGAAGTACCAAATCCTACTTTAGAGAAGAAAGGTGGAGGAGGAGAATCCTACAAAATTGATAAACTTCATGCCTTAAAACCTTTGTTAAATGAATGATTAAACAACAAAGTATTATACAATGTGTGTGTGTTGTGGGTGTGATGAGGGGGTGTAAGTGAAGGACAACTGCAGTAAGCATTTTTTGTGGAAAACAGGAGAAGTAAAAATAACTATATTCCCATCCTTTGCCCCAATCACAGTGATTTGATATCAAATAAAAAATATACAGTAACTTCTCTCCTGCAATGATCACTATTTGCACAAAGACATGTATTTCAGGACACAGGGAATTAGATTTTCATGTTTATCCTATTATTGCTAGAAGAGGCAACTAACTCCCACAAAGCTGTACTTTAAACTTACAGCTAGCATTGCAGTACGAGGGGTGAGAACATACTACTTACTTAAAATTCTGTTTAACCTTTATGAACATTATCAGATACTGACTATAGGGCTTCTGATGAAGTAAAAAGAATTATTAAGCCTAGCATCACATTATCATTTTCATACACTATTGAAGTCTCATTGAGTTGAACAACTTTAACCTTAAATTTCTCTGAGAATTTCAAGGAAGAGCCTTTAGACTTGATCAGCCTTCGAATGCTTTCACACTTAACTCTAACTTAGGGGAGTTGCTCACATATGTCTAACGGAAGATTTGGGCCTTCAACGCTGAATTTTCAGACAGACTAAAATAGTGTTATGCACTCCTAGATAGTTACATACAAATAATATACACCTGAAATAGTCAAGAAGAGATTAGTGAATATGCCACTGTTGATCATTGAAAAATCTCTGCAAACTTGTTTATAAACTTTACACATCATTGCAAATATTTTATAAATAGGCATCCTATTTTGGCATTTTAGTTTATACCACCTTAAAATACACTTTTATCTTCATGGCTTTATTGAATATGTTATAAGCAAATAGAGTTTACACACTATTTTTCAGCCGCACTATAACAAACCTATAGTTTTTTCCAGGGACTGTTCAGTCCCAATTTAATTGCTATGATTGTTACACTTCTCAAATACAGCCAGCAGATTTTCTCTAAACTACATTCCTGAGTAAAATTTCATGAATCACAAGGCACAATGAAATGTGTTTCAGCTTTACATAAAATAAGCAGAAATCTAATGAAAGTAGATTATCAGAATTATATAGTACATGATTTTGGTAAATCTAATTCCCCTCAGAAATGATATTATGAAGAAAAGAAGTAGATCAACATGAAAAATAACAACTAAAAAATAAGAAAGTCCAGTATTTAAAATGGAAAACAGTTAATTCCATGTGCCAATGTTAGTAAGGATTTTAGTTCAGTCTTACTTAATTCAGAAAAAAATGCTTATCATTAGTATCACATAATTTCTGCATTATTCAGTTCAAATTTTATGTGGCATAGTAAATAATATATGACATGACAGTAAATATCTCAATTTCTACTAAAAATGAATCAACATGAAGAAACAACTATGCAAAGCAAAACAATACCAACCCACATTAACACTGAAGAAAATACTACCTATTATTTTAGAAGAATGGCCTTAAAAAGCAAAATTCAGAGACATATTTGTTCAGAGCTTTTCACTTAAAAATCTCAGGAAGTTTTGCATCAACTTCAATGAAAGTAGATTTGTATTCTTGTCTATGTTTAAATTAATGATTTAATTAATTTTTAAATCAAGCAAACTAAAGCATGTAAAAATAGAGATAATTCTATATATACAAATGTAGTGCATCTCCCTTTATCTTGTAAATGTCACCTGTTATCTTGTAAATGTTTAAAACCTTTTAAATAATTCCTCCTTCCACTAAGCTAAGTTGATCGTGAAGGAGGTTAGGACAAGGAATGACAATGGAAGTGGATATTTTCATGCCACCTTTAGTCAGCTGAAGGGGAAACAGGCACTTTTGTAATTAGGTCTCCCGATACATTAAAAATTGACTGGAGAAGGTAACCTTGAGTTGCTATTTGTGACTAAAATACTATGTATATTTACAATTCTGTAATTATAATTTCCTTTGGTTTTTAAACCTTGTGATAAGGACAGATGTAACTCTCCTGAGTTCATGGAATACTTAGTCCAGAGATGACTTTCACCCTGTTTTATTTATCTTACAGTAGTGTCTTATCTCTTGGGTGTAGAACCTCTGCAATTCCCTTGAAAGAACATATAAAACTCAGGTTTTACAGGCTGAAAGGATAGATATATCAGTACAGATATGACAGACTTCCTATGCTTACACTTCATGTTCTTCTCTTTTTTTTCTATTTATTTTTTTAAGAAAATAAAAGCCATCTAGTAAAGAAGCTTAGAATGCACTGATGTGAAAAATCCCTCAGAATTCAGTAATGATGTGTTCATCTTTCTGCACATCTGCTCAAATTCCAAGTCACAATGAAGAACCCATAAAAATTTCAAGTCAGTGAGAGAAAGAGGGAGACATTCACAAGTGCTAAAGTGCTGCTGAATTATTATTTCCACTACAGACTTTTTTTTTTTTTTATGGCTAAGGATGTGTAGCAGTTATAGTTGCAATTTCCCAGATGGGACAGGAGAATGCATGGGCAACAAATAAAACTAAGGATGCAGACCTGGCCTGTTTCCTGCAGCTTGTTATCTTCACGCTTTGTTCAAATCTCACAAAGAAGGACGGGTGAACCTGGCCTTCGCTGATGTCAACTGAAAGTTTTGCTATTTACTTAAAAGGTTCAGAATTACCTATCATCTTTATACTCCTTTTGATTTTAACAGAACCTTTCCAGTTAGCAAGCAAAGCCTTTCTTTTTTTTTTGCAACTGAAGATGGCCTTAAGCAATAAGTCAAAGAGAGGAGATCCATACTACTCATTAATTTATTGGATCTGCTGATCTTGAAGACAACATATAAAACTTTAAAGTGGCCATTAGTTTTGACTTTTGTAGCTAGCAGGAAGTAAAAGTAAGAAATTGCTATGAGGAAGAAGAAAAGATGTCTCTCAGTGAGAAGTAAAAGAATAGAATAGTGTAGAAGAAGAACAATAAAACACAGTAATTTAGTTCTCAGGACAGCATATTTTTAACTGGGCTATGTTGAACCTAATCATATTTGCCTTTCCAACCTTTCCAATATTTTCCTAAAATTTGGATCAACTTTAAAAAATATTTTAAATTTTCAGTAATTTTCCATGAATAATAATATTCATTATAAATATGCAAAATAAAACAGGCAATGTATTAAATCCTAGGCCATATTATTTCTGTTTTGTAAGCAAGCTGATATCACCAACTGCTCCTTTCTCTGTTGAGCAATCTATATCTACATCATCTTAAATTCATATTAAATTCACAGAGTATGATTGAACTGACATTGATGTGTTTGTAAAATGGGTATATGTACTACTGGGCAATGAGGTAGGGAATGAAATTCATAACAGCTAGATGCAAAGCCTTTGAAGACAAACTGATAATTAGATCAAATTTTCAACATCTGTTTCAAAATTCAGCCATATTAGAACATGGAGTACTGTTCTGCTAGTCTCAAGATGGAAGTTATCCTAACACTGTTCATCCATGAAGTTTTCCTCTGACCTACAGTACTGCAGTGATACTGGACAGAGCAACTGATGCAGGACCTTATACCTTTACCTCAGGTGTGTTTGATGTACCAGAAGAACCTATGGAGCTTAGAAAATTGGTTCCCATAGGAATGACTGTGGTCATCTTCTCTTTTGTTATTTTTCACCTTTTTTATCATGCCTGACAATTTTTGTTACAGAGAGTTTCTTTAGACACTGGGCAGGAGAGACGAGTATTTACTGTGCAGATGAACACAGTTAGAAATATTCTGAGAGTATAAGATTCACTTTGCCCTTGGTTTGATTCTTATAGTGAAATAGAAAATACATACTTAAGATATCTTTCTCCATAGCCAGTCTAAAAAAAATTCTCAGCATTCCTTTTGGTAGGCCATAAAACACAATTAATAAATAGTATATACAGTTCATTATAACATTTAAATTGTCAAACTAGAGTTCTGCTGTATTAATTAAATTACAAGTAGGAAGCAAACAAATTATTCAAGATAAAGCACATGTAAATAAAAATCTAAAGATTTGCTAAGGGACAATGCTGAAATTATCAACTTAATTAATTCTTCCTAATACCAACCTCCTAAACTTATTTTAAATCTGCATGGGAATGGTATATAAAATATATCAAATGCAAGAACTATGTTGGGATTAATGATACATGCTTTTTCTGTAGAGAACAGATATTCTTCAGAACAACCAGGCTGACACACCAGCATAGGAAGAACCATATCTTAAATTGTCTGAGTTACCATAAAGGGTAATAAATGTTGAGTAAGACATACTCACATATAATTTTTTGTTTGTTTGTTTGTTTAAAATACTATTTTTCTCTGGAACTTTGTATCTGCTGTTAAAGTAATTGATACTTTGTTTGGACAAGGCTGTTTGATCATTAAATACCACTGCTCAGAGATATCCAGGACAAAACGCATTGTTGCCTTATCTGGAAGGTAAAACAGTTTGACACATGTGGAGTCATATTCTGCAACCCAATCTACAAATGAGAATACTACGGAATAGAGTTTTATGAGAAGGAGTTAAGAACTAACATCTGAAACCATACTCAGCAAATACCTTCATATAAGCTAAACAGCTTTGTTGCCCAGTTTACTCTCATGTCCTCATTCCCTAATTTTCATTGCTACACAAATCTCAGCTAATTTGTAGTTTTCTAGAGTAAACCAATTAATTGTTTCCAAAAGAAAACCTGTGTATGTTACTGAGGACAGCTTGCTCCAGCAGGTCATTTGTACAGGCACGACTACATCAGACTTGCTTCCTTTGCCCTACAGAATCCTCTAACACGCTTCTCACAAGTTGTGTACTTGAAAGCATTCCTGCCTGGCCTCAGGCCACATGAAAGGAGAGGCCACCCTCTCACCCTCTTCTGTGCTTTAAAATTCTCATGGTGAGGAGTGCAGCACACCCTTCATAGAATTTCAGACACTTTGAATTGAGAAAGTGTTACAGAGAGGCAGAATCTTGTGCTATCTAGCATGGGTGCAGCGAGTCTGGTGTGAGAGGGGATAGCCCTGAGTGATGCTCCACACATGAGCCATTCTGCACTACTTGGCATGGGATCAGCCCCTTGGGGTGGGTGCAGGTTCAGCCAACTGCTAAAAATTAATCCAAGGTGAAAGCAGCGCTGGAAAGTGTGGCAGCTGATACCAGATTTCTGCTACCAGCTCTCTTTGTTATACTACCATGAAAGTCTTAAAACTCCCTTGAAATTCTGGAGATTATTTTCTGTTTAGATATAAATATTAACGCTTGTACTCAACATCATTGTAGTCAACATCTCAGCTGCACACACTTAGAGAAAGAAAAACAAACCAAAACAAAGCAAGCACATAAAAAACAAAGTCTTTGTACTACAGCTGAGATATATAAGACATCTTGGACGTAATTTCACCGCTGTCTATATTCCAGTGGTACGTGAGGGGAGTATTTCTATAAGCACATACATACACAGAGAAAGACAGTGTAAACTTACTCTCATCCTCAAGGCACCTATAAAGCGAGCGTGAAGTATGTCAGGCCTGGTTTCTCCAGGCCCGTTCCCTTTTAGGAGCAGCAAAAGTCTTGACACTGAAGGAATGCTAAAATGCAACATGCTGCAAAGAGACCTGAATTTTCACTCTCAGAAGCAGCCCAGGTAGAAATTATTACCCTGACTTTCCATGAGGGTATGTGTACAATTAGATACGTAGTTAGCTGTAATGCATGAGTATCATGACAGAGTTTAAAAGAAGATGAAAGCTTACAGAGTGTAAGTGTCTGACACTAGTCTGAATCTGCAAACAAAAACTGACTGCCATTTTGTAGTATGAGCATCCTGAGTAAATTTTCCAGTGCTGTTCCTCGGTAACTCTGAGCCATCTGAGATAGATTTCATCCTTTGGTGTAGACCTTGGCAAAGCTCACAAAACAATTCCCAAAGTTTAAATGGAGCCTTAAGCATTACTCAGTTTTGTGACTCTCCCTTCATTAGGGACTGCACTATGTGGTACACCTCACAGAGCAGTCTCTTATGATACCAGCACCCCTAGAAGAGCAACCACATCCAGCATTAAAAGAAGCACTTCTACTGCTCCACATTAAGCAGGGAAGCTGCATGTCCTGACCATGACTCTGGTGCCCCGTATCTGCAATGCTGTTTCTCACAGATAATGAGTCACACAGAACAAACTAAAGGAATACAAGGATCTATAGCAAAACCAAAGCACAACAACCAGAAAATAAAACATCTGAAGGTACACTAAATGATCAAGTGACATCTGCCAAACTGGAAACTCTAGGGACGTGATCAGTCTCTTCATATACCTTCAGGGTAATAATACATAAAAGAAAGAAGGGATTTATTTAGTCTTGAAAATGCTAAGGACAGGGCATATTGGCCAAAAGCAAAGAACAGAAAAGTAGCAGCAGTAAATAAGAAAAAGGTCTTAACTTTAAGATCAATTTGTTGCAGAAATAAGCTCCTTAAGGGCATTTGGTCAAGGCACTATCATTGCAGTTGCTACAGTGAAGGCTAGATAAATCATTAGTTGGAATGATGTGACATGGTTCTGCAATGGGCTGAGTAGCAGTACCTTCTTTTTTTTTTTTAACCATTATTATTGCACTAATAATATCATACATACAGCTCATTTAACCCTAGGTTTCATATTTTCATTGTAACACAGATCTAAAAAAAGACCAAAGATGGGAGAAACACTATTAATTTCAATGTCCAGCTGTTTATATTTTAAACATCTCAGTAATTAACTGTTATATTTTTAGCATCTAATTTAGATACTGCTGAGACGCTAATTTTACACTAAAATTTATACATAAGAGTTTGAATATTTGTCAACACCAGCTAGATTGATGTTAATCACAAATCTCATTGTTTAAAAGTAACTTTATGGACATGCTTTTTTCTTATGAAGTTACTATATTTGGCAAAATTTCATTTTAATTTTTTTCAAATGCTTTTGAGAGATGAAGCAAAGAATGACCATAGAAGTATAAAGTGTTAAGAAGCAGCCATTAAGAAGGAAGCCATTTTCTTCATTCATGAAGAAAAACTTGTAGATGAGCCATTATTTAAGCAATGATTTTTAAAATGAAACAAAAACGAGCAAACTCTGAATCCACTGAAGTCCTGAATATCTTCTGTGAATTCCTTATTTAAAAGAAGACAATTGCAAAATTCCTTTGACACTAGCAAGATTAGGATTTCATTAAATTTCATGGACATCAGAGCCCATGAGTATACAGATTAAAATGATAGGATTAAATAAAAAAAAAAAAGATTATGTAATGCTGTTAATTTATGCTCCTAGTAAGAACTAAATCTATGATGTCTGATAAGCTATTAAGCAGATGTAACCATCATTTAAATATTGTGTCTTTTTGCAGAAAGGAAGTGTAATTTCAAACGCACTTTCCTGGTTACAGTGACAGGAAATAACATGGAACAAGGATCAAATGAACATGTCCATATGCCAAGCCATTATCACATAACAGCAAAAGTACCACAACTGCCTGCACTGTAACTGTGTTGTGTTAGTAGGAGCGCAAAGCTTATTTACAGGCTCCAGAGAGACAAAGTCTGATACCACCGGCTAATAACTATCAGTACAATATTGCAATACAACTGGGCTAGCTAGGATCGTTGAAGACTACCATGTCTGGGGATTTTTTGCAAAGATGATAGATGAGGTTTGCTTGCTTTCTACTGAACATGTGGAGTTACATTGGCTTCAAAGCAATATTTTTCTATACTACTTTTCTTACTGTGCAGCTTTCAGAATATAGCAAAACCCAATTTTCACTCCTCTCAAATATTACATTATGACATTTCTCAACAACAAGGTCATTTAAGAAGACCTGGGAAATAATTGTCCCCGAACCTTACACTCTAGTAGTCATTATATTAAATACTGTTTAGCAAAGGAAAACTCATTTACTTCCTCACACTCTTTGTGTAGAGGTTGCAAACAAGTGTCCTACTTTTTAATCTTGCATCAGATTTCAATCATTTTTTCTTTGTATGATCCAGATTCATTACAGGCATAAAACATTAACCTTGTGTCATATAAAGCATTTGTTACAATCTGTTTTCCTAAATACATTTTAGAAATTTAATAAAAATAATTGTTAACAAAACTGCATGGCACCTAGATACTGAAAATAAGTAATGTACACTGGATATGGTAAACTTGTGACTACATTGATAATTCTTTTAAAATAAAACTCCTATTAAAAAGTAACTTTACTAAGTGTTCTTGTTTCCATTTCATGGGAGGCTTACCTTAAAAATGAATGTGTACTTAGAAAGTGAATTAGGATTGGTGATTCTATTTAGCGATTAATTTAGTATGTGGGATTTTTTTTTTTCAGGTACAGCTCCCAGAAGAAAAAACACTATTACATACAGTAGATATTTGAAAGCATACTTTTGTCTTTCAATATAAGGAGCTCAGATTGGCTTCTGTAATTTCTGATTTACTTTGTGTTGTCTGATATGCCTACAGCTCTCACTACTGCTGGAGAAAAGCAGTAGTGAAAATGTTATTCACAGTATTCAGCAGTTTGGACAGATGTACACCAAAGACGTCACAGCACACAAGGACAGTAGACAAGAGGGTCTCTTGTCCATCAGTTTTCATGTGAACTTAATAGTTCAAGGGACATGTTGTGGCTACTGCATCTGCACTGTATTAAACATAGGAAAGTTTCAGATCTCAAAAAAGGTCTTTTAATAAATCGCAAAAAAATTATTTCGGAAAACAGTATGACACTGCTACAAAAATCAATAAACATTTTGGGTAGGAAGGACATATAAAGAGGCTTAGAAAAGAAGGGAGAGGAGGAATAACGAAATAGATACAGAGGGAAACAATAACCAGGAAGATGACAAAAGTTCATCAAGTCTTGTAACTGTTAAGACTTTGGAACACTGGTTAGATGTGTAATTTGTCTTGCCAGCTTGGTAAGGAAGCCCATTCAGTTACTATTCCACTTGATTCCACTTAAAAGTCAATCAAAAAGCTAGCATAATTTGTCCCTTACATACATCTCATATGTTTATCTTCAGAAGTGCTCACCATAATTAGAGCAAGTCTGAGTAATTCAGTGTAGTCTGTAACCAATTTTCCATAATTTAATCAAAGAAATGTTTCAAATGTTCCTTAAAAGACTGATCACAAGAGGAGTTGGACACATTTTTTTTTCCCCATTCACTATGAATGCCATAAAAGAATTAATAAATATTGTATTCCTTCTCTCCTTTTAATCATAGTGGTCCAACTAGATGTGAACATGTAGCCATGAGTTATTTTTTTATGGTAATAAGGAGAAAAAAAGTGTCATACTGTTGTGGATTAACCTTGGTGAATATTTAAGCACAACACGCTTGCTCACTTCCCCCCATCCCACTCTCAGTGGGATGGGGGAAGAAGGAATGAAGAATAAAAGCAAGAAAACTTGGGGTCAAGAAAAATAAAATTAATAAACAAAATATTATAGAAGTAATTATTTAATACGTGGAAGAAGAGAGAAGAAAACAAAACAAAACAAATGATGTAAAGGAGATCACTCACCACTTCCCAAGGTTAGACAGATACCCAGCCAGTTCCCAAGTAAAAGATGGCTAACCCTCCTACAACCTCTTCTCTTCCCTTTTATTGCTGAGCACGACATTGCATGGTATGGAGCATCTCTCTGGTTAGTTCAGGTTATCTGCATGGTTGCGTCAACTCACAACCTATTGTGCACTCCCCAATCTATTCACTGGGGGAACAGAGTGAGAAGCAGAGGCAACCTTGATGCCATGCAAACTCTGTTCAGCAAAAGCTAGAACATTAGTGTCTTATCCGTAATGCTTTGTTCAGAAAGCTAAAACACAGCACCATGAGCTGCTATGAAGAAAACTAACTCTATTCTAGTCAGGCCCAGTACATATACGTAATAGTAAAAATTAATAACAGGTAAATTAATTTAAAGCAGAACATGTTATTGGGTATTTCCTGTCATTAAGCACAGATTTCAAGGCTACATTTCACAAATTTTCCGTCTACCTTCGGATTTTAAAACAGCTAAATTCAAGCTCTAGTTCAGTCCTTTTTTTGTGGGGTGTTGGGATATGAGGAGGAAAAGAAAAACCTTGTAGACACAGAACAACTGTAGTACGAATAAGTTTTTGAGGTTGATTTTTTCATAGATTAATAAATCACTGAAAGAACTACAGTTTAATATTTTAATCTTAGCAATCATGCCTGCTAGCCTCCCCTTATGATGGCTCTAAACTATATACAGAATGATATATTTATTATGAGTGTTCTCTGATGTTTTACTGCATAAATTATCAACTTAAGTTGATAGCTGTCACATAGAAATAAAGATAAAGCACTATATATTTTAATTAATATAGGTATTAAATGAAATTTAGCAGATTATACACTAAATTAAAAAACCTAATCTATAATTATCAGTTTTAAATGGCAAGTTAATTGTATAATCATTGATTAAGAGCTTAATTCATGGATAGAAGGAGAATTTCAGCTTTTTTTTTTCATTTGTAGTTCTTTAATTATAAAATAATAGGTCAAATTATCCTGCTTTTCAACAATGTTCATGTAAAAGTTACATGAAATTAGTGTCCAATTAAGGGATGAAATGAACTTTCAGCTTTGCAGGGCACTTATGTGGCTCTCAATAGGATAAATTAGTGGAGTAAAAGCCAAGGGCTTTATGCCAGTGTGGAAATTGATAATTGCCAAGCAGAAGAGTATTAAGCAATGAATAAACTAACAAAATGTGATATATTTTTTTTTATTTTAGTGGAATTCATCAAGAAAGTTTCCATCAAAGCTGACAGAGTTATCTGTCTTACATGGCTGACCGATGGAAATTTTTATCGCATGTAATATCATGAACCTTTGTGTGAGGAGCCTACATACTGTGGCTAGATCTCCAGTGACTCTAACAGGAGCTTTCACAGCTGTCTTGTATGTGGGCACCAAATTTAAAGTACTCAGGTGTTTTCCAGTATATCTACATACATTTAGGGGTTTCTGTTTCCTAGGAACCCTAATCTTTAGGTTTGCTCCTCAAAATTTTTACCTGAGCTCAGGTGGCAGCAGCAACAGGAGATGGACAATAGTATGGAATATCCTCACTCCTTGCTTGATTTCATCACTCCTGCTCTTTGTCATTATATGTTTAAGAAAGATAAAATTAAGCTTTTTCCCTTAGAAACATCAAATTTCTTTTACATGAAGACATGACAGAGGAGCATTAACCACAGCTTAAAATAATAATTTTTGTATTTAATAAAAAATGCACAAATTTCCTAAGAATCACAAAATCAATGATAGTTACAGTGTTTGTGATTGAAAGTATTTGAAGATCAGTCACTAAGACACTATTATTTTCTCTTACAGGTTTCTCTTACACTTATCTCAGTCCCAACTAGTCACATTATATATTTAAAAAAAAAAAAAAAAATCCACTTCATGCTTAGAAATCTTAGAGCATTATGAAATGCAGCAACTAAAATAAGTAAATGACTTTGAGACATTCCAGGAGAAATATCATTATAGTAATCAGAGCTAGCAATTACGTTGTTGAATAATACTATTAAGCAGCTTGTGAGCTAAATAATGTATGCATTTATCAAGGAAATTTTTTTTTAAAAGAACTTAGAAGACAACAAGATCATAAAGTTAGAGTTGTTTGGAAAATCCAAAAGAAGAAGTTCATTTAGATGAACTAAATGAATTAAATCTGCAGATTTAATATGACTATAGTCAGGTATTTTGATTATTTGAAAAGTCCCATCCATAGTATCTATCAAATTTTTAAATGTAGTAAATAATATTATTGAATGTGTTTGCCATTTACAGAGAGAAATTAATTCATTCCATTTACTGTACTCTCTATTGTGTCTTAAAGCTTAAAAAGTGATCACTATTTCAGACTGAACTTCCATGACTCTGGATGAATAAATAGGACAGCAAAGAGCTATAGTAATAGCCTTTAGATCCCTGAATTTAAGCATCAGTGAAACATACTTTGCCATAGAAGGAATTAAACTAGAAACTGCCTCCTAAGGAAGGGACAGAGAAACCCACTAAGTCTCGGCTGGATTCCTTGGTGTTTCAGGGAATGTCAACAAATTAGCTTTCATTATTTGTGCCTCAAACAATTACAAGCTCAGTGATGTTTAGAACAGAACCTAGTGAACTGAAAATGTGAATCACAAAAAAAAAATAAAAGAAAATATTTAAGGTAGTGTAATTAAAATAGAATTAAAATACATATGGCAATGCTTTAATCTCAAGGCTTCTTGAGTTCAACATCTATTTCAGAAAGGGCAATTTCATTTCATTTGTGGGAAGAGGGGAAGTAAGAAAAGAAACACATTGGTGAAGATTTTAATTCTTTACTTTGAAAAAACAAATGAGCTTTAACAATTTCCTTTTGGCAACCATTTAAAATAAATTTAACTAAAAATATTATTAACTTCCTTTAACTGCTATCACCTAGGTTTTAAATCTTGCATTCATCTTTTTCCCACAGTTTTAAAATCAAGTCAGCTGTGTCTTCCAAATTCAATCTGAGAACATATTTGAACATGCCTTAGAAGGCAGCATCTGCTAATCCTACTCTCTTCAAGCACAGGGTGCCAAACATGATTAGAAAGAAATTAAAGAAAATGCCCTTTGTGTATGGAAAGAATAGTTTTTACTTTCTTTCATTAGCTTTACAATTTCCATTGTTCATTTCCTTTTAATGTCTTGCCTACCTGTGTTATCAGACAGAAAGAATCAAGCTTCCTTATTTACCTGCTCTGCTCTGCCTGTTTCCTCTTTTTTTTTTAATTTTCATTGTATCCTTCTTTAACTATATCTTTTTTAAAATATTCCACTTTTTTAATACAGTCATTAATAGACTGCATTTTTGCCTTAATTGCAAAAAAAGAAAAATCAGAAATGGAAATATACATCATCATACATACTATAGTTTTATAGTGACACTAGTGATCTGGAGATCCCAGGCAAAGCACAATCCAAAATGAAAAAAGTCTGTCAAAATAGTTTCAACATTGCTTCAAAGTAGGATATATTGCATGTTTTAAAGATGTAGGACTCCAACATGACTTAACATTGTATGAGGAAACCAATGTCTGTAGTAAGGAGAAATTAACTATTATATATAATAAAATGTTAAGCAGCAGCACATGAAAGAGACTAAAAAAAATAAAGGAAAACCTACCAACTTAACCTTTTAGATTTCACCAATGTTAAACTCTAACAGTATTAATAATGCACTTAGAAATCACTGAAACACCATACTGCATAGAGCAACAGCATTAATAAAAGCAAACATACTTGATTATTCTTGTTCATATTTATCGATAAACTATTTGGCAAAATATAGACTGCTGAACATGAATATAAGAACATCTAGTAGTACATAAGATTTATTTTTTTTAGGATTTGTATTTAAAGAATGTGTTTACTGAAGCAAACTCTGTGCCTATAAATATGCATATTATTTGAACCACTTGAGCTCTACATCTCTCAAAAACAACATTATAATGAGGTTCATAAGAGAAGCATGCAATCAGACACTTCTTCCATTCCAGGTTAAATTATAAAATATTTGTATTTTAGGGGTATGATAATTGTAACAGTAAAAACGGTCACACAAAAAAAATAATGGAAGGAATAACCTTTGAGACGAATATTTAAATTAAAATTTAGAAGTGTCAGTTACTTGTGAGTTTTGGCTGTGCACTGGTAATTGAAATTTTCTCTGAGAAAGAGGTAATCTAATGTTTTCCAAATTGTTACTTCATCACTGATAATGCTAAAAGCTGTATAAAGAACAATAAACAAATCTCTATGTTCTTCGATGGTGGACATGAAAAAAAAACCAAAACTATCTCAGTTGCAATGAACAAGTTATTGAATGACTGCTGTGGAGGTTTTATCAAAGCGAGCAATATTCTGAACAAAGGTCTTATCATATATTTGCTTCTGTATCATATTAATTGGTTTCTTATCACATTAGCCAACTCCCCTCTCCCTAATAGCACACAAAATTGAATAATACATTAAAGCGTTGATGATGCTTTAAGACTTAGTAACAGCTTTCACAAGATTAGATTCTTCCTTTTTCACTAACACAGTAAAGCTCTCAGATCATATACTGTCAAGTCCCTTTCATATCATATTAGTTTAAATGAAATCATTAAGACAAAAGACAGGCCAAAGATATTATATAAAAGTCTCACTATTTAAGTAACTTCCTAAGTATACAAGCTTATATTTTATTACACTAGATCACAGAAAGCATTTCTACAGGCAATATTCCTCTCATATAATTAATACGATGATAGATTATTATGTTTTGTATAACAGTCAAAAGAAAGGCAGTCTTAACATCATCTCTTCATAGTGTAGCCACTGTCTTAACTCAGGTTCCTGGAATCCAACCATTGATGTACAGCTATTGCCTCAAGTGATGATTATATCCTCAGTCCTTTTCCTGTATTTCCATGTTGCTTTCTGATAACCAACTACCATACTAGGATGATGTCTTAATTAAGGAATATGTTGGAGCTGATATGATCACTGAGAAAGGATATCAACACGTCTTTACAGCTGTGGTTTATTCATTTAGATAAGTAATATATTCCAAGTTTAAATAACACAAATTAAAAAAGAAAGAAGTTTTGTTTATTTTTTTTTTTAAAAAAGAGAGAAGCTTCCAAATTTCCTCACACAAACATATCTCTATTTCATTAAGAAAGTTGAGGGGAAATTGCCAAAGAAGCAGTTCTCATAATTGAATATGCAGGATGTATGATATCATTCTGTAATGCAAATAGTGCATAATGCAAATTGTCTCCCACTCTCCTTGAGGGAAAGCAATGCCATTTACCTCAGCATCCAGCAGAACACGGGGAGAGTGACCATAACATCATCAAAAGCAGATGGATATGAGAAAGTTTGTATGCATCAGTGCCCACTTTTATTACTGGGAATTAGCAGTATTCTAATGAAACTGTCTATAAGTGTTAGTAGCACTGTAATTTGACTAATAACAACTTTGGTTTTATTTTGACTAGACAGTTCAAATATTGATTAAACAATTAGTAAATTCCTGGTGCTTCATCCGGTGCATTTCCTTAGTCAACACAAATTTCACCAGGGATAGCACGTGTCGACAGAAAAATTATCTATAGAATACCTATTGCACCTAGTGTGTACACCAAATTTATTTGGCTAAGCACAAGCTCAGCACAGGTTCCCCTCTGTGACTGTATTCATGGAATGATCTGTATTCATCTTTTGAATCTACAGATAAGACTGCTATCTGCTATTATCTGTGTTAGTATGCAGGCCAGAGAAGGGTAAAATGAACCCAAAGGCATTTATAAGAGCTATCTTTATGAACTGCAACTTTTTCCTGAAAATTTAGGAGTGGTAGAAATGAGTGGATGGAGACACAGTCAGAACTTTTACTCAGCTGTCACCCTAAAATGGCTAGCACAACTGAGTTAGTGCAGAAAGAAGCAATGAGTCAGACATCCACAACAGGCACAGTTTACTTTCCTTTTGGAACAAGGCTAGGAAAAACGACAGCTATGATTTTATAAAGCACAATCTGGTCTTGGCTCTCTACTCCTGAACAGCAAGAATTGCACTTCCTTTTTCTAGAGGCAAAATTTCACTGCAGTATTTCTTCAGCAGAAGGTATAATAGAGGTACAGTGTTGCAGATCGAACTACAGTCTTGAAAATTGTGGCAGTAACCCATTATCTAAAGTTTCAGTTCTAAATTTATTTCTAGTTTTAGTCAGCTGTGTTAACAGATCTTCTGTGTAGCATTCCACCCTCCGTACTACAGCTATAACAGGACAGATAAATCTTAATAGTTAATAAGCCACCTATGAGTTCTTTCTTTTCAAATACATAATATTTGCATATGAATGAAAGTAGAACTGTGCCTCAACACACATTTTGGGCATGAATTACATTATAATGCCCTAGATTTCCTACTAAAATAAGTTTTTAGTGCCTTTTTTTTCTCTAGTTAGATTGGGTTAGCTAATTTGGGATTTAATACTTACTTTCCTAAGAAAAATGCCTTGAAGTAGGAGATGCAACAGATAGTATATATTATTCCCTAGCAGTAATTTGGAAATCAAGCAATTATAAAGTAGAAGACAAAAAAACCTCCCCATCAAACTCCTCAAAAAACAACCAAAACCAACAACACACCCAAAACAAATAGAAATTAAATAAGCACCTTCCCAATAAAAATTGGTAGAGGCACACTTAGAAAGAGATGGCGATGAAGACTAGAGTTACATAATAATGAAAACTAAGCATGTAACCTTTAATCTTTCTACTGTGATACAAGAACATTTGGTTTGATTAGTACTATAGATCCTTTTCCTAAGAAGGAAATATAACAGATATGCAAACATAGACCTACGTCTCCATAAGTACACACATACCTATGTATTATGTGATTGAATATACACATTTATAAATACTTCCATGCACGTATTCCACTAATATCAGTAGTTTATTTTGATACTGTCAAAGGACAGTGTTGTATATATGTATTACTGCTCACAGAACATTTCTGTAATGTAATCATCCTTAAAATCGAAAGCAATAGAGGTATGGAAAGAACAAAAATTAACTAACTGTATCTTTAATAGGCCTTGTTGATATACAAATTTGATAAGAAAATAGAAGTAATCTTTAAGAAAGTAGGTCATTAAATGGCATAATGTTAGCTTTAGACATTTTTTCAAGACTTATGTGTATTTCACTAAGAGAAAATTAAGGGCATCATATTTTTTTCCTAAATATGTAGGCTCAACACCTGCCTTCAGTACCACACCTTGCTCAAGTTGGTACACTTGGCTACCCCAGTCACTTCCTACTGCTAATCTAATCTCTCTGTAAAGTATCAGCATCATTTTTTTTTGTCCCATTCAGACTTTCCAAGGGGGCTGAGTCTCCCCATCTCTGGATGAATAGTCAAAACATTAGACCATAGAGACAACATAGGTACAGTTAATCTCATCTACTTTTGTCGTAGTTTTGCCCCATTCAGGACCAAGGTATGCAGACTCTCACTCTCCCCACCCTCCAAGGGAATTGGGAGAGATAATATAACAAAAACTCAAGGTTTGAGATAAGAACAGTGAGATCATTCAAGTTACCATTAAGGACAAAACAGACTTGGGGAAAACAATTTCAATTTATTAATAATAAAACCAGAGCAGGAAAATGAGAGAGAACAAAAACAACTTCCCCCCATCCCTTCCCTCTTCCCAGGCTTATCTTCCTTTCAAATCATCTCTACCTCGTTCCCCCTAAGAGTGGCACAGGGCAGGGGGATGAGGGAATGGGGGTTATGGTCAGTTCACCATATGTGGCTTTCTGCTGCTCCTTCCTCCACAGGGGAAAAACTCCTCACATTCTTCCCCTGCTCATGGACTACAGTCCCTCATGAACTGCTCCAGCGTGGGTCCTTCTCCACAGAGAGAAGTCCCTCTGGAACAGGCTGCCCAGGCACAGGCCCTCGTTCAGTCCTTTGTGCATCCACCTGCTCCAGCATGGAGTCCTCCATGGGCTGCAGGTGGTTCTCTGCTCCTTCATGGGCCTCCATCGGGGTAGGGGGGAACAGCCTGCTTCACCATGGGCTGTACCACGGACTGCAGGGGAATCCCCAGCAGGAGCAGTGTTACTCGTCCCCCACCTTCTTCACTGACCTTGGTGTCTGCAGCTGTTCCTCTCACAAAAAAATTCTTCACAATCAGACTCAGGCAGACACCTCTCATATTTTCTTCTACGTATCTCTTCTACATATCCTCTATTCTCTTCTCTCAGCTGGGCCAGGCCAAGTCAGGCCCAGATGGTCGCCTGGTGGGAGGCCAAAGTGGGAGGACCACAAGGCCCACAAGGCTTGTGCCTCCTCCTCTGTGCCCTCGCTTCTGCTTCTTCACTTTTTAATTTTTTTTTTTATTTTCTCCTTCTTAAAAGTGTTACCACAGAGGCATTATCACTGTAACCAATTGCCTTGGCCCTGGCCAGCGGTGGGTCCGCCCTAGACCTGTCTGAGTCCACCAGACGAAGGGCAGCTTGTCATTGAAGCTGCCACTGTAGGCCTTTCACTACAGAAACCAACACAACTTTAAACAAAACTGCAATGTAGGAAGCAGAGCTAATCAAACTAGTTTCCTTTATAATCAATAGAGAGAAACAGATACTGTTAGCATGAAATTTATTTGATCTCTTAGACATCTGCTTTAGGATAAGATGAATTACATCTAGTACTGCTTTTTTTTTTCTCCTCTAGCCTGTAATCAGAGTCTAGGTAGGTAGCTTAGACCTAGATGCTGCCTGTAAGATAAATACCATCCCTTTTTGCTTTCTATGTGTACCTATTTTTTTTATATACTGATTTACATAAAATGAAGGATTTAGAATACTTTCTCCTGATAAAGAATAACTACATTCAGTATCGTGTTCCAGTGCCTATTTAACAAAAAAGTTCAAAGGGGGAAAAGTACAATGAGATTGAGAGAGACCCAACCCAAAAGAGTCAACAAATGGATTTATTTTATTTGCTCTAGAGAGCCAGATCTGTGTGTGTCTGCTTGGCCTCATTCATGGCAATTTTGAAAAACAGGTATTACCCAATCTCTGAAAATATAATAGTCCTCGTAAAAATGGCTACTCTAAGGTAAACAGGTCTCATTTTCTTATCAAGGAGTTTCAAAACTCTTAGTTTACTAAAATGCAGACCATAAAACCTAAAAAAAAAAAAACCTTGGAAGACTTCACAGAATAGAAAAAGAGTTTCTCATTCAAATAGGAGATTAAAAAAAATAATTAAGAAAACAACAACAGTGTGCCTCACAATAAAGTTCAATAGCTCTTATGGATTCATCTTTGCCATTTAGATAGTAAATTTCTTTTCAGTCCGTGCAATTCCTTGAGCCAAACCTGTGGTAACAGAAACATGCCAAGGTCCTCGTTTGCTCCTTTGAGCAAGATGGAAGTCAAACCATTGGAGCTAACTATAAAAAATGAGAAAAGATAAATGTATTAACTGATATTTAAGGTGACTTTGACTGCCAAGAAACAACATTAGAAAATTCTCACTCACTCTGCCTTGGCTTAGTGTCAAATGTGAACACAGAGCCAAGCCAGCCACAGGTGCTGAACTGTAATTTAACTTTAACTTTTATTACACTCCTCACCACATTGTGGCCAAAACACTAGACTTGCCAAATCTTCAGCTGGAACAAAAAAGGTTCTTAATTGGCCGCCAAGGGTGAAGTCAATAAGAAGGAAGTCCTGTTTTATTTCCCATTGGGAGACTGAGAGTCTGATATTATAAAGTACAACGATGAGTTCCAGAGTCTCTCCATGTTTTTGACTTCCAACATATCAGTACTTCCTCACATCTTCCAGATCATTAGACTAGGCACAATATTTGCTTCTTCATTTTTTATTTATACAAAATCCAGGAAAATAACTATGTTTAGAGGGTCAATATTAATCCAGTCATACATATTAAAAAAAAAAAAAAAAAAAAAGCAAAAAGCAAACCCAAAACCAACCCTTCTGTTAGCATGGCTTTAGCATGCTGCTATACTAACAATGATCCACTACCTTTCATTCCCAACAGCTTTCCATCCTGGCCTGATATTAATCTTCCAATCTGTTCTACAGGGAAAACTGTAAGCAGTTGAATACTTAAACCAGTATGGCCTGTGGTCTTTTAAAAGTAACTGGGGCAACACCAGACAAAGAGAATAAGCAGTTAGTGACCAAGTCACTGGTCATTTGTGAAGATCCTCAACGGCAAGTTTCATTCACCTAGGTTAGTCTTCTAAAAGCAAGCTGAACATATCCATGCTGCTTTTACAGTTAAAGGAAATAAAAAGCCACTTGAAATTTAGGTTAACAATACAATTTAAGATGGAGTTAAATAATTATCTGAAGGTACCTATATCTCCACTGTCTACAAAAACAGTCTGGAAGAATAACTTGACTGAGACAACTAATTGCTAAATATCTATATATTTCATTGTAACTGAGTTCTCCAGGAACTAAATGCCTAAATGTCATTCTTTCATTAAAGGAGAGAAGAAATAAGTAAAGTAAGTTATTTAATGATAAAAATGTAAAAGATACACTTTTGTTTTACATAAAGCAAAAAAAAAAATTACAATTATTTTCCATATAGATTCCTCATACATTGTTCCAATCTCTCCTGCTTTGTGATGTTTGCTGACTTTTTGGATCCTTTCTTTTTAGCCTTTCTGGCATATGAACCATAGGGAAATTGGACTTGTACAGCTTTAATGTACAAGTATTACATTTTTCATGGCATTGCTGGTTGTTATCAAGTTGCAAACTGAAAAACTTCTCAAGACTCGAAACACCAAATGCTGCTCAATATGCACCTGTTGCAAGAGACAGGGAACTCCTGGAAAATGATGGCCTCTCTTCTGCCTTGACAGTCTCACTATAAACAAGAAATGTTGTTTGTTCAAATAGCAGAAGTTTGATACAGGCTTCCATGACCTCCTCTCAAACATTTGTAAAATATTTAAATATCAATGTTTACTACAAACTGTGGCTATTATCTTTATATATCAAACATATTTTAAACTAAATTTAAAACAGAAGCATTTTTTAGTGTATTTCAGCAAAAAAAATAAAAAACCAAAACTATTTGCCTGTCTAAATGCTAACCTGTGTACAACATTCTTACTACTTTTTCCTTCCAGCACTAAGTTTTAAACTAGCATTTGACTATCCTTGAAACGAACAGTTAATTTTCTCATGACAGCTTTTCTTGTACCTCCTTACCATCCAGAAAACTACCTTTATCTATGTCCATTTCCTGAAAGGTGCACAGCTGATATTGCAATCTTCTAATATCTGATTTTTTGGACAGCTAGTTGTACTTCTTTCATAACAAAACACTCTTGCTCTCTAACACACTAAGAATTAATATTTACCATTACTGAACCTTTCAGCTTGTACCAGGAACTTTAACATAAGCTGTCCAAATCTCTATCCACCCTTGACTGAGAAGATTAATAATCATTCCTCTTGATCAGAATTACTCTATTGGTCAGCAGTGGTTTCCACGGTAATCAGGTGCAGACAGAGCTGAAGCAGATTTCATCAGTTGTAAAAACAGCATTAGAATTATCCTACACTTTTAATTATATCTTAGCAGGACTGACTTTTACATACTGTAGCTCAGAGGCATACAAAAAAAAAGACAGTTGTAACTACTGGAAATCTTCCACAAGGAAAGGAATTGCAATGCCCTCTTCTAATAGCTGGGGCTTTTCGGGTGGCTTTTTTGTTTGTTTGGTTGGATTTTTTTTTTCCGATAAGAGTGTTTTTAATTAGAGGATTTTTATAAAAGGAACGAAATACAATGAACTGCAGTTAAGATGTACCTGCTGTAAAACACTGAGACTTTTAGTCAGTGTTTTATGTGCTAATGGGAGCAACTCAAACTGCTGCAGGTCTTAGGAATTTCATGCCAGAACAAATCATACATCTTCAAAAAATTGTAGGTTTAAATGTGAGGATAGGTGATTCCAGCAGCAAGGACAAACACATTTCTCACTTATGCTTGTAAACTTTTTTATGGTTATTATTATTTTTTTTTCTGATTATTTCTTTTTGTTTCTTTAAAGAAAAAGTCCTTGGGAAAATCCAGTATGAGATTTTTATTCCGCAGTCCAGCTGGTTCCTCTGGCATAGCAGTAGCCAGCATATGATAAGCGTGCCAAATGAATACTTAATCCTTATTTTAGTGGCGAACTCAAGAGTTGATTGATCCATGTTTAGAATATGAATTAAGTTTGAAAAGAAGGCAGCTGAAAATTACTATATATGCCTACATTTACCAAAGCACAGCTTAATTCAAAGGATGGTGGCACATTTACCGTAAGTGTTCCTGGAAGATCTAGATAGACTTAAGAGTGAGAGAAAGGGGAAGACAAAGGGAATAACCAGGAGGTCATTATAGGGAATTTATTTTGCAGATGAGAAAGAGATGAGATAAGGCTGAATGGAGAGAACAAATGAATATAATGAGAGTCTAGAATGATAAAGTTGGCTGACTTTGGCTCAAACTTGAATTTTCAGCCTATAGGCCTTGTGTACACATCCAACATAACCATTTTTGTTACATGAACAGCTATGGTGGTACATATCCAAAATCAGAGACTCATCTTTGAAACTATGACCTTTTCAGTAAAGCATGTAGTCAGTAACAGGAAATGACAAAAGGGAATGATAATGAAAATTTTCCTTCTAGTAATGACTGTAGGAGTTGCCGTGAAAGGACGGAAGACAGACATTGAAATATTACAAAGCTAAAATTTTTCAAGTTTGATATTATATAAAGTTTAAGACTACTAAAATTCATGCCAGAGGTAATGGAGCAGGCCAGAATATAGCCAGAAATCAGCTTCCTAAAAATACTACCAGAAATGTAAACATTACTTTAGTTCATAGAGTATAAATGATCAGTGAGTGCATGTCATGAATATGGTCTGCAGCCAGGGGATACCAGGTGACAGGGAGAGGTTTGAGCTGTGGGGCTGCAGGCAGATGTCAGCAGGTAGAAGGCCCCACAGCAGGATTCCTTGAGTCCCAGACTCATGGCTGTAGGGCTGCCAGATCCTCACTGCTTTCTATTCTTGGAAGAAGCAGCCCAGAATCCTCGGTTTAAGTCATGCTCTTCAGCATTGCAGTTACAGTAAGGATTCTTGGAGCACAGGGGAACTTCTGCTGCAGAGACAAGAATCTGAATGTGGAAAACTTCCAAATGTGATCTGAGATCTGAACCTCCAGGATGCTGCATCCAGAGGCTATGAGCAGTTAAGGAATCATTCTGATGGCTGTGGAGAAGCAACCATTGCTACTTCCATTTTTCAGGTCTAATTTTTGCCTGGAGATGAAGTAATTATTTACTTTTATTTTTATTAAATTAATCCCCCAGAGATCCAGTCAAATCTGAGGACTTAAATATGCCCGATACAATATAAACATGCAATAAAAAATTATAATGTGAAAAAAATAAGGCTTTAGGACAAGGCTTACCATACAGTTAAAAGGAATACTAAAAAAAAATAATAATTTGAGAGAAAAAAAACAGAAGGAAAATTAAATAAAGTATTTGAGGTTTAAAGGGTATGAAGACTGGTAAAAGGACTATGACCTTTCAACTTCTGACAGACCATTAGTTTGTACGTGATCTAGTTCATTAATATGTCCAAATGAAACATCATTACTGACTGACAGCTATTCAACTCCATATGAAAATTGATTCTACCGTCTCAGTTCACTTCCTGTTGGACAGCTATCTGCATTACAACTGATATTTTTGTTGACAATATCAAGAACACCATGAATAGTGCAGATGGAGAGAAAACCTATAAAGATATTTCAATTTCTTGCAGAAAACAGTTTCTTTGGTTGTTTTTTTCAATGTATGACTTTGAATAATATTTCAAAAGGTACTCTTTGTAACTAATCTCAGATTGACAATAGTCCCCTCCTCAGTTGAAATGTGCTGCTCAGCAATATCTCAAGAAATACATGTAAAGGATGGAATTAGGCATTGAAATCACTTTCATTAAGCAAAACATTTTTTTTTTAGATGTGTCATTTTTGCATTAGGCAAATGACTATTCCAGTATTTACACAGTATTCCATAAATGCTTTATCCTTGTAAAAGATTATTCTGAAAGCAGCTCCTACTACGAAATAGTAATTACAGACAACCCTAACCTTCATCATGAGCAGTTTCATTAAATTCAGTATTATTCCTAACAGGAATACCTATTACCTATTTGTAACCCTAAATATCTTTCTGATTCAGGGCAAAGCTAAAGTAATTTGCCAAGGTAAACTGACAAGACTGTAAGGGGAACTGCTGTACACTAGACTTTAATAAGTTTAGCAAAAAATAGTCATATGCTTATCACTCCATTTGTTTAAGAAGGACACAGAGCAAGCAGCAAAGGAAATAAAATGAGTTCCAGATTTACCTTGTAATTTGCAATTGTTGGGTAATTAGCAAATTAAGTTTAATGTTGCAAAGGAAAGCACAGAAGGACAAAAGTGCAACATAATTAGAATCACATTAGAGTAAGAAGACTAAAGACCTGATCCTGCATTTATCAAAGGCAATAGTAAAATTCCATTATTTTTGACTCAGGCAAGATTGGATCCCTTAAAGAACTGATGTTTCCAAATACCTAAACAATGGCTAGCAGCAGCAAAAGGAAACAGATTGTTCAGATGTTGCAAATAGAACACAGCAAATGGCACCAGAAGGAAACTCAATCATATTAGTGTGAGACACAGTGTACCATAAGCTATACAAAAATCTTCAAGGACCTCTGGATTGGAATATTTTAGAAGTGAGAAAAATCTAGATTTATATTTTTTCCTATCCACTTACAAAAAAACTGAATTGTAATAGAAATATCCTGGAGAAATTAAAAATAAATGTTTCTATGTGAGATTTATCTGACTAAATCTACATCTAAGACAGAGTTCCTTATACTCAGTAAAAAGAACTAGTATTTTTAGAGTATGATCTGATTTTGCTACCAGGTAGCTCTTTGTAATAAATTGGTTGAATAGTATCCTAGAATAGCCTGCTTCTTCTCAGCAATGAAAGAGGTAATCTGAGTAAAGTTAGGTGTGATAAATCTGACATGACTGGAGGGGAACTGGAGGGCAAAAAAAAAAAAAAAAAAAAGGCTAAGTTCATCATCTGGTTTAGAGTAGGAGCACCAGTCTTTCACAGGGCTGGGTAATGTCTACTGAAGATCCTTGAGTGGGGACAGCAGACTCAAATTAATGTAGCCTCTACCATACCTAACATGGACTGAGACTTGACAAGTGATCCTTGTGTGTCACAATGTTCACATGCAAAACATGTGGAAACAAAGACCTCTTTCACCCCTCTGCTCTTTGTGCAGAAGAACACTCCCTTCCACAATTTAGCCTACAACAAAGCCAGCCTCACACCAGTTGTTTGAATCATAGCAGGAAACATACTAATCACTGAGTTTCCCTTACAGGCAAATTGTGCCTGAGCAACCTGACTGCCTTCTATGATGAGAGAACTGTCTGTGTGTGTGAGAGGAGAATGCTGGATATGCATACTTGGACTTTAGCAAGGCATCTGACACAGTCTCTGATTGTGTTCTTATAGCCAAATTAACGAGCTATGGACTGGATAAACTGACAATAAAGTGGGAGGAAAAATTGACTGGACTGTTGTTCTTAAGGAGTGGTGATCAGTAGTAAAAAAGCCAACTGGCAATATTACTGGGGCAAATACTGTTCCATGACTTTATTAACAAGCTGGAGGACAGGAGAGAGGACACTCTCAGCATATTGGCAGATGATACAAAATTGGGAGGAACAGATGATATGCTTGAGGGCAGGGCTGCTATTCAGAGGGACCTGGACAGGTGTGAGGAATGGTCTGACAGCAACATCATGACGTTCAACAAAGTGTAAAATCCTGCACCTAGGAAAGAAAAACCCCATGCAATAGTATAAACTAGGGGCTGGCTGGATAGAAAGCAGCTTGACAGAAAAAGTATCTGAAGGTTCTGGTGGACAAATTGAACATGCGTCAGCAAGCACACCTTTGTAGCAAAGACAGATGACTGCAACCTGGGATGCATTAGCAGAACTGTAGTGAGCTGGTCCAGGAAAGCAATCCTTCTCTGGTTGGCAGTTGTGAGACTACATCTCCAGTGCTGTGTCTGGTTTTGGGCTCCCCAGCACAAGAAAGACACTGAGTAGGTCCCACAAAGGTCATCAAACCAGAGAGGAGGATGGAGCACGCAGTGTGCAAGGACAGGCTGTGAGAGGCTGCAAGGTCTTTCTAGCCTGAAGAGGAGAAGGAGACCTCATTGCTGTCTTCATATAACTTGTGGGAGGGCACAGAGAAGATGAAGCTAGTCTTCTTGGAGGTATACGGTAACTGGTCTGGAGGCAACGTAGACAAGTTGGAGGATGGGAGAGTCTGAGTGGATGTGGATTTTTTTTTTTTACCATGAGAGAGAGCAAACACTGGAAGATATTACTCAGAGGAACTGTACATCCACAGGGACATACAAACATTGAAAATGCAACTGGACATGTTCCAGAGCAACTCTCTCTAACTGACCCTCTCTTCAGCAGGGGTTAGACAGAGGACCTCCAATGGTCCTTTCCAGCCATTAAGGTTCTGCTTCCTGTGAGTATAGCTTGCTCTGATGAAGTACTCTGAAGGCAGAGCCATGAAGGCTTTTACTATTTACTACATCTACCAGAAGTAATACTGCAACAAAAAAATCCTAGTCAAGTCTGTCCCTGGGTTAAGGGGAAAGAGTTATACAGACAGTTTTAAAGTCTTAAAATTAAATTTAAAAAGAAAATTTAGACATGCTGGCTCTCAGCAATATAGACAAATTCATATTTAGTTCTGATAAGGGCACTTCAAAGAAATTGGATAAAGAGCTACAAATGGGACCGAAGAAAGATAAACTTGACCAAGACTTAAGTATCCAATGCAATATGGTAGCCAAAGGGAAATAAATGTTTGGAAATAGGGCTATGAAAAAAAAAAAAAAGGATAGTGTTATTTAAGGAACTAGCAGATAGATGCATAGTAAGGGCTATTTGTGAAGGTAGCAATGAATTAGAAAGGATTAGTTCCTATGTGATTGTGTTTTAAAATAGTTGTCCATTGCAAATAAGCTAAGAGATTTCATCTAGAAGTACAGTAAGGTAACACTGTTTAAAGGAAAATACTTTAAAAATCTTGTCTTGCAGGCTGCCACTGAAGGTCACACTTGTTGTTCAGTCTGTCGTACAAACATATTTTCAGTCTCTATCATCTATCCAGCTTCCTGTCAGTGGACAGAAGCCTAATATAAAGAAATATAAATATATAAAGAGTGTGAAGCCTAACACAAAGATTGTGAAGACAATCTCTTTAATGCAGTTCAGAAAGAAACGTGTGTTTTTGTATTAGGGATAAACTGCAAGGACATCTGTTCCTCTCAGTGAAACCTCTTAAGTTTATTTTACACATAAAAAGAGACAGTAGGTATTTGAATAGGAATATGATTTCCTTTTCTAAGAGTAACTACATGGATGGCCACAAAGCTCAATAATTTAAAAAAAAAAAAAAAAAGATAACTGGTTTTTTTTTGGTGTTATTAAGCGGGCAGAGGAACCTGAAAATAGTAAGGATTGTAAATAACAGTTTCATAATTCAATCCTTCACACAATGGAACCATTACAGTTTCAAGATTAATATAGTTCTCTATAACTCAGAGTACAAAGCTATGCTTTCTCAAAAACCAGACACTTTTTTCTTTGTTGTCATTGTAATTTTTGAAGTACCTGCTAACAATTACTATAATTCACTGCCCTTTAATTTTTTTTTCACTCACAATGTAATTAATATGCTACAAGTGAAAAATCCATATACCCTAGCATAATAAGCATCAGAAATTAGTATGATTTTTTTTTCCTTCCCTTTCTGATTCCCTTCTGTTGTTGGTAAACCCTGGTGGGTAGCTAAGCACCATACACTTGCTCACTTTCTCCCCAGTGAAGAATAAAAGCAAGAAAATTTGGGTATGTAGATTTAAAAAAAAAAAAAAAAGTGAAGAAGTGGAAGAAAAGAGACCAAAAAAAACAGAATAAAACAAGCGATGCAAAGGCACTACTTCCCAAGTGTAGACATATGCCCAGCAAGTTCCTGAGCAAAAGATGGCTAACCTTCCTAAAACCTCTTATTTTTCCCTTTTACTGCTAAACATGATGTTATATGGTATGGAGTATCTCTGGTTAGTTCAGGTCATCTGCACGGTTGTGTCAGCCCCTAACCTATTGTGCAATCTCCAGTCTTTACACTAAGGGATCACAGGGAGAAACAGAGAAGGCCTTGATACTAGCAAAGCTAGAACATACAAGTCTTATCAGTATTGTTTTGGTCACAAATCTAAAATACAGCACCATATGAATCAGTATAATTAAAAATTAACTCTGTCCTAGCCAGGTACACCTTCTTTCCTTATCATTTCCACTCGCTCACTTTCTTTAACAAACATCATCTCCAGCATGCTGTGGTTTGTACTTTTTTGTTCTCAGTAATACAGTGTTATATATATATATAATTATATCTCACTTCTGCATGCTAATACTGAATATAATTTATCTTTTTAAGACCTCCTGAAGGCTGGCTCTTTATATTCTAAATATAAGCTCATAGGAACACATGTTCCTATGCTCAGCAGACAAGATCAGTGCAAAAGTATTTGTGCATATTTTATGGTTCCTGTCTTTCACAAAACCACTAGCTTACAAATATGAACAAGAACATTACTTTTGCAAAATAACAGCATAAATTGCAAAGTAGTTAATGAAGAACTGGCCTTCACTCTTCCCAAAAACTCAGTAGGTAATGTTTTTATTACTGAAAAGATACTGAATCAATGAAAATGTTGTATTTGTAATTGTTTCTGCAAAAAAAATTCCAGCCCTCACATAAGTATCCTTCAGTTATGTCACTCAGAGAAAGCTCCGAGGGTCACATGCAGAGTTTTCTATTCCTTCCATGCAGCTAAGATAGATATATCAGAGTAAAATATAAATGGTTTCTTTTAAACAAATACCACATGCTAATAAGTAGCTGACCTCTATCACCATAGACACAGATTGCTTTAGAGTACTTAATAATTTTAGCATTGCAATATCTTTGTTAGTAATGAAGTATTAAAATTCATATTTCAAAGATGGAAAATTTAGGCAAAGATAGACTAAACAAATAGTGCACAAAGTCCAGTGGAAACAGAATGTATCTTAAGCAGGAAGAGCATACAAATCTGATTAATATCCAGGTACTGACAGGTATTGCCAGGAAAGCTTATAGTTGCCTCAAGTTCTGCTATTGCTCAGACCCAGGGGCTACCCCAGAGGCTACTTTACCTAATCTGAGCATTTCAGTATCTGTTTCACACCTGAACCTGATTTGAAAGTCAGAAATGCACCCATACCTGAGATCCCTAAGGGACCTTATTGATACATGGACACCACTAAGTTCACTGCAGAGGCAGCTTATGGCTAATGATTTTGTTTTGGTTTTGGTTTTGATTTTTAAATAGGGAAAATATCAGGCAGGGGTGAGAGGCTCAGCAACTTTTTTTTTTTTTTAAAGAAGGGAAAGAACTGAAGGGAAAAGAAGGAAAGAGAAGAGAAAAATCAAGATACAACTAAAAAAAAAAATTGGCATAATGAGTTAGTACTCATCAGCCAAGTGTGTAAAATTTGATGTTTGTGAGCTATTAGCATATCATAGAGGCAAGATTGTTTGTTTATACCACGGTTGCTGTGACTTTTTATGTGAGAAAAACAAAACTGAGATGCATCTTCCTTGGCTTTATTCACCTAAAGTCTTCATATCTACTACTCACTAGTGCCTTAGACTCACTCTGTACCCAGTGGGGTATTTTCAGAGGACAATTCTTTCATTTCAAGGTCGCTGTCCAAAATAGATTATATGACTTTCACTTAACACTAATCTCAGGAACGGACAAGACATTTTTTTATGTGGTAAGAAGAGCTTGATTCACTACTTACCTAAAGTTTGCAAAATGAAAATGGTACAGTGCATCCTGCTTTTACTTTACCGGAGTAAAAATACCCACACTCAACTATAGCTATACAATCATTAGAAATCTATTCTTAGGATCAGTACTTCAAAATACTTTATATTCCCAGCTAATCCTTTGCTCCTCAGAAAACAAAACTCAATCTGTAAACACAGATAATATGCTTTTCTTAAATGTGCTCTCTTAAGGCTTTGTCAATAACATATATAAGGTTCCTATATCCAGTGATTAAGCTAAATTAAGAAATGGTTATACTGAATTATAAAATTTGGCCCAGAAGGGAAAAGATTTGAGGAATAATTAGAAGAAGTTAATCTGCCCAACCCAGATGCTCAGCACATGGTGATGTGAGTAACTTAAAAGATTCATCTAACAGTCAAACATATTTGCAACAAGTAATAGTCAATCATTCAATAACATATGCTTGATAGATTAGCAAGTTAGGAATATATTTTCTGCAGAATTACTGAGCATAAATAATGTTAAAAATAACTGTATGAAAAGTAAAGTAACTAGTTAATTATTTCTTTAAAAGAAATCCAGTACTTTACTGAAAGCATTATTTTTCATTCTTTCAATGGCTTGTTGATTTGTTTGAAGTCTCAAAGAAAGCCCTATTTCCACGTTGATCCCATGAAATCTTAATGCAAGGGATAGGAAAGCAAATCAAGGAAACAGCAGGGAATTATTTTTCATTCCCTTGTCACTTTGTCAACTCTGATAAGCATGCGAACTCATTCTAAAAGCAGTTCCAAATCCATAAGCTGTGAGTTCACTGACAGGAAATCAGTAGGTTCAAAAGATAATGCACATGTGGTTTTTGTTTTGTTTTTTTTTTTTTTTGTGTGTCTGTCATCCTTCCTGCCACAACATAGTCTTTTAGCTCTATACAATGTGAGAGTCTGAGCACTGACACTGCAAGACCAGCTCGTGGCGTTCTCATTCCAAGACACACACAAAGCAGATGTTTCCAGCTACTACAGAAATGCATACAATAGTGGTGCACTTAGCCCTTGCTAGGCTAGTATACTTATCATTTAGAAAGTAGTAGCTTTCTGCTTCACACATTAAAACTCCAGAATGCAAGAACTATGAACTATGAACTATGAATCATCTGTTGTGCTAAATTTGATCAACTCAAATCACACCATACATATATTCATATGATCATATCAAAAGGAAAGTCTACATCTAACCTCCTCACAATTGCAGTATGGGGGGGTGGTATTTGCAAAGGACAGCCATTTTTACGGTCCCATTGGTCTATGTTTACAGCATGTAACACCATTACTTCAATTATAATAGCTCTGTCTCTTTGTGACCTCGTTCCCTGAGGCTTAGCAGTCACAGGAAGTTAATCTGTTTCTCTGATTTTTCATTTACTCCAAGTTCTCATATCTTTACTTCTCTGCCAGTTTCCTAGGGGCTGTGCACTGGAGTGGATACATGCACAACCTCTCATTCTCTTTAGTTGACATATAAACTCAGACTGTAACAAAAGCCTAGCTTTTACAAAGCTCAGTTACTATAGAAAAATGACAGCAGAGTCACAAAGTCATTAAAAGTACACAAAATTGGGATGGAGGGAGGGAGGGGAAGCAACCCAATAACCAAAACAAAAAATTTTGCAACTTGGAAATAGACATAATTTGGCTCCTGTGAGCATCTGGGGTTCTGAGACCCAGCCTATAGCCTTTCTTCCAAATATTTGCAGAAAGGAACCAAATTCAAAATCCTGCCACTTATTTGGGAGGATGGGAGGTGAGGGATATCTCACTCACCATTAACATTGCTATAATCTCAATGAGGAATGAAGTAGCTCCTCTAACTTGAGAAAAGGTCTCTCGGTAAAAAAAGCACAGAGCTCTTTCCCTCACACCTCATGAGAAAACTAATACTATATGCCATTATACATACAAGTATGCCCAGCAGCTGTCTTGTAGCAAATGGGTAATAGTTTGTTGGGTTTTTTTTCTGCAAAGACAATAATAGAATAAAAGATCCTATTAACAGCACGAGACTAAACTCAAATACACAGTAGGTAGATATATATTTAAAAGAGGTATATTACCTTAAGTGCCATTTCAGGTCCCAGAAGCCTACTTCAATGACCATATGGATATCACTGGCTGGGGACATGTTTACTTTACATAAACGATAATCCATCTGCATTATTTGCAGGCATAATTTAGCTGACGATAAACTTAGTAGCAAATAAAATGGTCTATTTAGTATCTTATTAGGTGATCCCTTTAGTTGTGTCCAGGGAAGATTATTTAACTCTTGACTACGATAAATGGAAAAGACAGATTTAAATATAACTAGTAAATATTCTGTAAATTGGCAAGCATTTTTCAAGACAGCAATTACAATGAGAAAAGCTACTGTTAAGTGAGTGTCACTCAAGCTGATGTGAATTTTTTTCCTCATGTGGTATCATCCACTCATCTTCCTACACCTCCACTTTTAAGCCTTTCTCATTACTCCTTTGGCGCTTTTTTTTTGTTTCTCTTCTATTCTATACAAAATGCAATTTTATGCACCATATACTCAGGTATTTTAATAATGTTATGCAAAGCCAAGTAAATTATTAGTAGCTCAGACAAATGCATAGACTATGCATTGTATTTGTTTCTCCTGCAAATCCTTTAAACAAATTTTAGACAATCCTCTTTCCTCAATAATAGTGAAGTAAGCTAGTCCAATTAGTGTCACAGGATATCACTACAATATTAATTTCCATTACCCACTCTTGCATGAGATGATATGGTGATGATACAAAATAGTATTACAGAAATATGTGTTGTCTAGCTGAAAACTCTGTTAAATTTAATAGTACTGCCAGTGAGGAAAGGTTTATTGAATAACACTATGGTAATTGTTTGAATCAAGGGCAAGATAATTTTAATTTAAAAAAAAAAAAAGATGAATTTATTCTCTATATCCTCTTCTCTCACAGTTCACTTCTGTGGGCTTTCCTTAAAGAAAGATAAACACCTACTCCAAAATGAGACTCAGTAATATTATATAGTCAGAACAAATTCATTCTAATAGATGTGAAAATGAAGATTTTTCCATATCACTTATGTGGTATCTTAATTACCACTTACACAGAGATTCACCACAAAGTTAATACTATGACCCTTTTCTTTAAAAAAAAAAATACTTTAATAATATTTTAAAATGAATGTAAACATTTGAAAGTTATATTTTTCTAAAAGTGTTCTAAATTTTATCTCTAAGGGTTGACTTGAGTAGTAATTAAAGATGCAAGTAATTAGTGCTAGGAAAAGAGATTCAAAATGCATCACTGCAAGCCTTTTTAAATAATCATTTGCAAGAAAAAAGTATTTAGAAAAAAACAACTTTTAAGGTATTCGGTCCCCTTTTTACTTCGTCTCTGTTAATGAGTTTTCATATGCTGCTACAGCTGACTTAAAAATGAAGAGCTTTTACTAATGCATTTGGATTTATTCGTTTGGGATTCACTAGCAGAGTGCTACAATTTCCCTAGTTCTTGAAATAATTTCCTTTTCCTTGGTTAACAACAGCTTGTTTATTAATTTCCTAGAAACAGATAAAGTATTCTGTCTCTGTTGGCTATTACAAATAACTTTAGCTGAAGGTCCTACTGTTTTGCAATGCAGTTCTTAGCAAAACTAAGTATACTAATAAGGACTAAGTATGCTAATAAGTTGTTTTTTTTTTTTATGCAGGCACTTTATATAAGCATTCTCCAGGTAGCAGGTACCTTCCATCAAATATTCACCACAAATACTAGTAATGAAATAGATAACATACATTTCTTCCTTTGTAATTCCTCCTCTTCTGTCTTTTACACAGAGTTCTTTATTGTTTTTACAAAAACAATTTAAGATCTAAGTATTTTAACAAGTTAAGGACAAACTATAAACAAAAGGTGTTAATTTTCCTTCCAATATGCTCTGTCCTATTGTACTAGATTAAGAGGTCCTGTAGCTGAACCATCATACCATGACATTACTAGTGAAGAAGTGCTTTATTCTGCTAAAAAAAAAAGGGGAGGAATGAAAGAATGAATACTGCATGGGTCATCTGGCTTGTGAATCCTATGATCTCTATTTCAAGATCATAAATTTATGTAATAGTAATTTTGTTTCCCCTCTGATTAGCATCAGAAGTATATATGCTATATGCCTTAAGACATATCTCGATCAATAGTTGTACTCCATAAAGAAAACAAACCATAAGCATTGTTTGTTAGATAAAAGTAACTACCATATGCAAAATGCCAATAAAGAGCATAGGCATACTTGTGAAGAGGGGAAGTTTGACTGAACCAGAGAACACTAACCCACTGAATGTCAGACTCCCATCCTCCCGCCCTGGTAATCTGCTGGCAGTGCCCTTGGAAGAACATGGAGGAGGATTACTTTTTTTTGTTTAACTTCTCTGCTTAACCTTCACAGCATTTGCTTACTATGCCATCAGTAAACACAGGTCTTAAAGGCCATGCACTGCTGGAAGGATAGTTAAGTGCAGTGTTAAGCAACTTTTACTCAAACTCTGTGTAACTGCAGGTGGGAGTGAGTCAATAAAAAACTATATACCTTAAGCAAAATAAATAAATAAATAAATATTGACCAGAAATTAAAGATAATTAGCTGACAGGCAAAAGTCTGTTGTTTTGATGAAGATTTCTCTAAGTGGACTGCAAGTCTAATTTTATCACACCCATAAACATAAACGATTGTCATTTGGCAAGCTTCCTGTAGATTTGATTTATTATTTCTTTGTATGATAGTATCTCTCCAGAGTGCTTGACTGAGATCAGCTATTCAAGTTTGGGGTTTTTTTGCAAACTTTTAAGGAGACAAGCCAATGGCTAATCCTACCTACATACACAAAACAGTCAAAGAATGGAAAGACAGATGGAAACAGAGGTTAAATGAATTGTTTTAAGTCATATAATAGTCAGTGCCAGGTTTATTAAGAGAATTCAAGATTTCTTAGCCATAGTTCAGAGTTTTGGAATTGTGCAACAATTTTTTTTTTCACTGAATAAAGTTGTTAGCAAGGACAGAGGGCTCTTTACCCCTTATTTTAGTGAGAATGGGAGTTTTCTTCAGTAAGGACTGCAGGATCAAGAGGAAACAATGACTGGTAGGGAAAATTAAAGTGTTCACAAACTGCTTGAAAAAGAAGTTACAATCCCAATTTAAATAGTCAGGCATATGAAAAGAAATTGGTCATTCTGAAATTTCTGATTATTTTATAGATCGGTGAAGCAATGGATTTACTGAAAGAGAACACAGACTTGAGTTAGAAAATCAGATGCCTTTGCAATACCTTCTTACACATGGATTAACTCATATATATGGAGACCAATATTATCTTTTTCCTTCTACTTACAGAATATTGACAATTTGGATTTGCATTGACTAACATTGTAAAAGAGTTCTGTTTAGTTTCACAGCTATGGAAGCATGAAAATACTTTGATAGTATTAATTTGCACCAGGTGAAATTCAGTGAAGGATTCAGAAGCTTGCATGTTTATAGCAAAAATTAATTTCTGCTCATCTGCTAGACACAGGAAGCTGAAAATACACTTTTACAGCATTTACCTATTTTAAAATACAATTTTGTTCAGAGACAACGGAGTACTCAGTATAAACTTCTTGAACCTTTTCCATTTTCTCTTAATTTAGTACAACTGTTACAGTATATATTTTCTAACACATTTCCTACCAGTTTGTGATGTTTGGCTTCTTAAGACTGTTGTGCCATGTCTCTATAGGGCATGGAGGAAAATGCAGGAATTACAGAATATCCACCATTCTAATGGAATTATATTTTTTTTTAAGAAGTACTGAGACCAAGGAGAGTCTCTTTTCTCCAGTCCTGGCTATGAGCAGATAGTACAGAATGAGCCCTTCAGCTCTGACATCTTCCTGCCATTCCAATGAGACTTTACAAAAAACTGATATTGCAGGCACATAATAAGGTTTTAACTAGTGCTTGCAACATTACCATTTCTCTTTCTGTAGATTACTACATGGAAACCAAAACAGGTTTAATGGTAATTCATTCAAAATATTATCCATGGCATTACTAAGCAGCAATAAGATAATTAAGCTATAATATCACACAAAGAGAGCATTATATATTTATTTCCCTATTTTCATGCCTCTAAAGGAGAAATGTAAGCATAAAAATAAGATTATTCATTTTAGATAGACTAATTTATTTGTTTATAAATTTCAGTGGAAAACATACTTTTCATTTCAGTGGTTTGGCTACCATTTCACTTTGTTTCTTTCCACCCTGCTGCCGAACAGGAGGTAAAACACAAGTGAGTTAATACTTACCTCCTCTGAATTGAAAAGCCAGCTGAACGCAATAAAACTGCATTAACACAAAAACATAGTAAAACTTTGATTCACTCTGGAACATTATCCGAAGACTATTTGCACTGAATAAATTGTGACTTGCCAGAAGTATGACTTTGTTTTTGTTTTTTTTTTTCCGGAGATGAACACAACGGATGTGAAATCCCCCAAAAACAGTGACACAACTTATATGTACGAGGACTGCATTTCTTAGATCAACCTAAGACTCACTTAGTAAATACTCTCTTATGTAAATCATGCTCAATGCAGTATATTAATTGCCAAAAGGAATCTCCAAACTGCCAAAAATAGCTGAATAGTCTGTGTTTCACATGACGGATTGTAGCATCTACTGTCAAACCCCAGACATTTTATTTAGACAAATGCAATAACAGAATGTGAAATTAAAGCAATATCCTTCAATTACTGTAGCTAATAATAAGTAAGGAGTAGCAGGAGAGCATCCTGAACTTCACACATTTTTTTTCTGGAGAGTTTTCTCTGCTTTATACCGATGATGCTAGCAGCACAAATTTAGGGTCCTGCTTTATCCTGGGTAGAAGTGAAACAGTTTCTTTTAAATGGCTGCCTACATGGATGGGCTGACCTAGAGCAATAGATTCCATCCAGCTGAGAAACACAATAATGCAGATGCTCACAGGGCTCTGCTCTAGGGAAGGTTGTGTGTCACACCACTAAGTACAGCTGTCAGCAAGTACATAAATGCAGAGAGGAATGGATGAAAAGGCAAATAAAATAATTAATGGTATTCCATATGACTTGAAGACAAAATATATGGGTTTTTTTCGGTGATACCTCCATAGCTGTGCATACTGATAGATTTTGACATGATCAAAAACTCTGTATTTAAAAAAAAAAAAAAAAAAGCAAGGAAAAATCAAGGGTATCTTTCTTCAGCCATTGTTGTAGTTCTGACAGCTACTCTCCTCAGAATGAAAGTCAGGAATTAGCTCAATGAAACTGACTACTATTTACAATAATAGAATTAGTACATGGATGCATAGATGTGTATCTAAACATTTTAAAGTAATCTACTATGTCACTATCCAGCAGTTTCAGTACAAGCTCATGTCTCTCTTTTTCATTGTAATATTATCATCTAGCATAAAATTCTTTCAGATAGGGAGGTATTTAGTATTGCAGCAATTAGTAAATATCTTCTTGTTACATTTCAATTTAAATTAAGTGTTACACACTTAGTGCAAAATTCTGATATCTGCAGACATTAAAAATTTGCACAAAAAATGGGGAAGATTTAAAGAAAGGCGTAAAGAAGGGATAAATGTGTATCTTTTGATGTTCTCATTTTTTTCATCATGTAATGCAGCTGCATCCTGAAATTGACTTTAAATTCTCCTGAAAGCCTCTTGGCTACAATGATATGTATGTTAGTTTTAAGTCTGAAAAATAATTTTACTTTCAAATTAGATGTTCTAGCATTCTTAAATCTAAATCACTAAACTTTTTTTGTTGTTTTGTTTTTTTCCTGTGTAAAACATTCCAAGATTTTTGAGACATAGTGAAATACATACTGTAGACATTACACAAAAATTTACAAAGTTTTTTTTTTTTTTTAATATTTGTAATGGAGAGTCATATCTCAAAAAAAAAAAAAAAAACAAAACCAAAACTGGATTAAATAATGAGAGAGAACAATCTAGTTTGTCTATAAGCCTTTATAAGGGAACTGAATGTAATATGGAGAAAGAGACAGGGAAAGGTGAATTGCCACATAGTTAGAAAAATTAATGGTAAAAGCCAGTTACAGAGCTGCAGTTTTTTCTAACTGCAGGGAACACCTGAAAGCCTTTATCTGCCTGAAGGGATTCTAACCCAAGGAAACTGCAAAGTAGACTCATCTATAGTTTTCCAATACGGACTGATAGGCAAGATTATGCTTCTAAGGTAGTGATTATACGAGATTATAGCAGGCAGTTAGGAAAATATGTTCAGGAAAAAAAGGATTTCAATGCTGATAGTTAAGCTGAGATTCAGGATGAGGAATTCCGAGTATATTTATTTTCTGAAGTGCTGCTGACTTAAAAAGGAAACCCAGCATCACCTGATTCTTCAACCCTATTTTTCTCTCTGCACTCCAACCGCAACATACCCCTCCTGGAATCTCCTGTTCTCATGTCATCATTTTCATCCCATTTAAAACTTGTTCTGTCGTCAGTGTTACCAACCTCAATATTCTGTTTGCTTGAGTGGTAGCCCTCAAGGCATGCAGGAGCCATAGTGTGCTAAATACAGGTTATGCTTAGGTGAAAATTTATTGTGAAAGCATGCAATGGTTCAAACTAAATGCATATTTAATGCAAATATTCAGCTAGTGTAAATGAGAGTAGCTCCATCAGCTATAAAAGAATAATAAGCTAGATGCAAAATAAGTCTCAAGGAAGAGATTCTGATTTCCTACTTTGGTGCTGAAGACAGGATTTTTGAAAATGCCTTCTGTTATCAAATCCTGGAAGCATCTGCCTTAAACCAAGACCCCCACTTCAGATCCTGCAAGTGCCTGTATGTTTAAATCCGTTCCCTTGCAGAAGTAGGAGGCCCTGCCAGGGAATATCTCCTGTTGTATCAGGCCTCTCTTCCACTTTGAAATCATGGAAGTCCGTGCTCAAAGCTTGTCTAAGAATGTCAGCAATGTCAGTAGGAACTGTGCAGGGCACTCCAATGCCACTGCTGAGGCCAAATAAATCAGAATACTAAATTGCAATGTAACTCTAGGCATTGCCACCAGGTGTCCCACAAGACATGCATAAGCCCAGCCATTGTGCACATTAATTCACCACCATAGAAAAAAGAAAATTGCTTCTTCAAATCTGAAAGCAGATCAAATATCATATTGTATTCATGGCCTCTTGCATCGCTTCTCTTTCCATAGATTGAGAGATCTCTACCACATTCAGCACAAGCAACAATTAAAGCCATTTCCACAAAGAATGTTAACGAAACTTTTTTTTTGTGAATTGCAGAGAGAAAAGACATTTAAAAAGTGGTCAGGCCTGCTGTAAGTGCTGCTGTGGTGTAACTATGCCTGAAGGAATTGCGAAAGGCCCAAAAAGGAGAAAAGAAGGTAGCTATGTTCCTGCAGGGGAAGATGAAATTCTGTTTTCAAATGGCTATCTGTCATCTCAGACAGGATAAATGGCTTGACAGAATCTGCTGTTTTGTCCAGGATGCTTACTTTAATTTTCTTGTCACAGCCTCCAGGAGTGTTTATGTGTTTTATACAAAAATCATGGACTTAAGAAACCCAGTCCTGTGAACTGGGACTGGAATCACATGTTTTTCAATTTTCCCATCTTCCTATTTCTTCTGAATTTCTAACTGTGCAGTGACCCATTTTCAGGAGAAAAAGAGAAAAAGATTGTAAACCATATATATCCCATCTTTGTGGAGAAGTCTTCAGCTTTTTCAGTTAATGAAATAAGATTCTGCCTCCTTTTTTTTTCCATTCCAAAAAATAATTCAATAGATCATACAAATACAGCAGAGAAAGAACAAAAGATATTGTGAAAGCCTTTATTCAGAACATATCTATAGCCTAGTAATTGATGCAATCTTGTAGGAAATATCCATTGGTAATAGTTACTCATTCTGAGCAGAACCAAGAAATAATCAGAATTAAACCAAAAAGTCAAATTCACTTTATCTTCCTGCCTTCTTACTATATGTAGATTAAAAGCATTCCATAAACGAAAAACACTAATATATAATTGGGAGACAGAATTCACTGCAGTCACTTTACAGCTACACAGTGATAAGTTGTACTTTAAGTCAGCCAATTATAGAGCTTTTGGTCATCAAAAAAAAAAAATCAGAAGTTACCATTACAAAATACATAATTGTCCACATCAATGGTTTTGTGGTTTACTGTAATGAATAAAATGCATTCAATTTCATTTAAGAGTGATGTCCATTAAAAACTAATATGGCAAAGATGACAAATTTGAAAGACTGAGATCAATCTTCCAAGCTCTATAAGGAGGAACAGCCTTATGCCATGTTTAGGTGAAAAAAGAATAAAATTAATTGCTTTCTGTGGTACTCAGTTTTGATTTGTACATTTTTGTTAGTAAAATGGCTTATTACTTCAACACATTTTCCTGCTATATATCCCAAGAAAAAGAATATGAAATAAATCATATGTGATAAGGTGAATTTTCCGTATTTTCCATGTTACCTAATGTGAATGAACAACCAACATAGGCAGATGTGGACAAAAAAAAGCTTAATGTAAAATATGTTATGAAAAAAAAAAAAGAAAAGAAACCCTAAAATTGTTTTTTTCAAATGGACCACTAGAAGATCTCAAAAAATTCTTGTTTCTGTGGAATTACAGTCTTGGTAATATAATTAGGCAGGACATGACCTACACAGTGAACTGTAGTGGCCCACGCTAAAGTTTTACCATGCCTACTTCAGTTACTTGATACATATCAGTATATAGATCAAGGAAATTCTGAAGCACTCATCAAATTTTGCATGAATTTTGAACTCACTAGTCATATTTTGTGATCACAAATATGAAATTCTGCAGTCTTTATATTTGTTAGTTTATGAATAGAAACACTAGTATATATCAGAACACTGTGGTGCTGAGAAGTTGCAAGGGGATCATTTTGGGAAGGGTTCTGTTCTGCAAATGCAGAATGGATTCCTTAAGACAATGAAGGGGCTACTACAGAAAAGCTTTCATGGGTGATTTTTTTCTAATGTTTGTAAAATCTAATTACTTCAAAATAAAATCTAACTATAGGAGGGCCACAAAGATGATAAAAGGGCTGGAGCACCTCTCCTGTAAGGACAGGCTGAGAGAGTTGGGGCTGTTCAGCCTGGAGAAGAGGAGGCTCCAGGAAACCTGATAGTGGTCTTCCAGTACCTCAAGGGGGCCTACAACAAAGATGGGGAGAGGCTGTTTAGTAGGGTCTGTTGTGATAGGACAAGGGGAAATGGTTTTAAAATAGAAGGAGGTAGATTCAGATTACATATTAGGAAAAATTGGTTTACAATGGGGGTGATAGAACACTGGCACAGGGTGCCCAGAGAGGTGGTAGATGCCCCAGCCCTGGAAGCATTCAAGGCCAGATTGGATGAGGCTCTGAACAACCTGATCTGGGGGAGGTGGGGGGGGTTGGACTAGATGACCTTTAAAGGTCCCTTCCAACCCTAACTATTCTATGATTCTATGATTCTATATTCAAAGACACAGAAGACTGATTATAAGGTTAACAAACCATTCTCCAGGGTTCATTTTGCTAATATCTAAATTCCATGAAATTAAAAGAGAAGCAATGTTCCAGCTCTGCCTCATTAATGAGGTGTGAATAAACACCTCTATCTCTATACTTTTGAATCTGATAAAAAGTACAAATTTATTGACACTCTGTATTTGTGTTGATTGTGCTCCAGGCTCTCTCTTTCATGTTTCCATTCAATTCTGAAGGTTTTCTGTTTTTTTTTTTTCCTTTAGCCTCTATTATCAAAACATGTTATTTGTTCTTTGTTCTTGGGTAGAAGGACTCATTGCTGTTAGAACCAACAATAAAGACAGATAGCAATTAGAAATAAGGCATGATATTTTAATTACAGTTTTTCAAACAGTGAAGTTATTAGCTAAAACCAGACTTTTGTTGATAATGTACTGAATACTTCATTATTGAACTTTTTCAACAAAATTAATATTCAACATTTTTTCCTAAAAGATAGGCAAGCATTGTCTGCTCTTCTTAAAGGTCAGGTCAGTCCAAGGAGCTCCCACAAGTTTTGTTATGAATAAAGACAGATGAAATAACAACTTTTTTTTTTTTTTTTTTTCCCTGGACTTAAAATCTCGGTGCTGATTCGCAAACCACTGTGTGGTCATATCTTCATAGAATCATAGAATAGTTTGGGTTGGAAAAGACTGTTAAAGGTCATCTAGTCGAACCCCCCTGCAAGGAGCAGGGACATCTTCAATTAGATCAGGTTGCTCAGAGCCTCATCCAACGTGGCCTTGAATGTTTCCAGGAACGAGGCATCTATCCACGAGGGCAACCTGTCCCAGTGTTTCACCACCCTCATTGTAAAATTTTTTTTCCTTATGTCCAGTCTGAATCTACCTCCCTCTATTTGAAAACCATTACCCCTTGTCCTATCACAACAGGCCCTACTAAACCAAACCATTTTCATAAGATTTTCTCAGGCATTTTACAACACAGAGTAACACTAAATTAATTGAATGCACACATCCAAATGAAACAGTTCTGGTGCAGAAGTTAGCCTTTTTATTGGCTTAGCAATAGATCACTATTCAGTGGATTGAATTTAATTCCTTGATCCTTCCTTTTTCTCTTATCTTGAAATAGAGTTGTCGTAGTTAACTTCCTTGTGGCTAAGCCTGTCCTTCTTATAAAACATCCAGAAGAACTGCGACATTTCTTGGCAGTCTGAGCAGTAGTGTCAAGTACTGAATGAGCAAGCATTCAGTGCTTAGCCATGCATAGCCATGGCCTAATGCACAATTGTGGCCTTAGGATTGTTGCACGCTGGCTAGGCACTGTGGAGAAACTTGCATTGCTGTTTCTCTTTTCAAACTACATCTCCAAATCTGCCCATCCATGGTCACTTTGCATAGGGATGAAAGGCTCAGTTTAGCCAGTTTAACTTCAGGTAATTATTGAAAACCCTGTAGGTTCCTGTAGACCTCTATGAAAACACTCAGACTCCTTCCAGAGGATGAAGGAATCATCTTTTGGAAATGTCTGTTTCTTCATGGGGAAAAAAAAAAAAAAAAGGTAATTGTGACCTTAATTCCAGTGCTCTTCAGTGCACTGAAATTAATTTCCATCCTTCAGGTAGCTGCCTTAAATCAGATGGATAAATCCAGGCATAAATTTACACTAGAAGTATGCTATGGCTTCTGTTAGAGATGCATAAGAGTTAGGTAAGATGCAAAAAAAAATATGTTGGTATTGCATTGTTAGGACTAAGGAAGATCTAAACTACAGAGCAGGAGGAGACATAGGATTGAATCATATGGGAAAGTATTTTAGGGAAGTAAGCACTGTAAATATTTTAAAAGTAACAGTTTTTAGTGAACAAATTAATGTTTAACTAAAAAGCATTTTTCTGTTTGCAGGTTTTCACTGCTTTTTTTTATTACTGTACAAATAAAATAGGATTTCTGTCTTTTTAAAACATCAAGGAGACTTCTTATATTACAGTGGAAGTAAGTTTTAGGGGAAAGACACAGAAAATCTCGAATGATGACATAAGTTCTGAGACCCAGCAGCATACTTGGTGTTAACTGAGACAACTGTAGTAGGTCAAACTCAATGTCCTTTGCACAGAAGTGGAAATAATTTTTTTTTTTTTAAGTAATAAGTCCTCACCAAAAAAAAAAAAAAAAACCAAAAAACCAACAACTGAATATTGAGGAATGGCTTTTTATTCTGCCTGTTCTTAGCTTAAACAAACACAGCCATAGTATAAGAAGAAAGTAACTGAACACTCTCACATCCTCTATATTTATTCAGATTTGTTGTTAAGGGTCAAATGCTATCCTCTGATGCCCATCTCAGGAAAGATTTAGTGTCCAGAGACTTCCAAGAGCATAGGCTCTGACTCTTTAATTTTGCTCTAACCCTAACTTACTTCCCAAAGGAACTGCTGCCCTCCAATAGATTTGTAGAGAGATTTCTGTCTCCAGATGGCACACAAAGGCAGTTAACCTTAAATCAGTGACAATATCAAAGTAAAAGAAACCATGAAACACTTCAGTGTCTTTTCCTACATAGAGCAAGTTTGACAATGGTATGTTTCTCACCTTACTCTCTATCAACAACAAGAAAAAAAATTAATCACAGGAGTCGAGAGGGAAACACAGACATGACAGGCGCTCTTCAACACTGGTTTAAGCACCTGGTTTCCCAATCATTCCTCTCACAGAACATGCAAGAGAACAACACAGTTTCTTTTAATCTAGAAAATTTGGTCTACTTATCAAGAAGTAGGAGCAAGTAGCTCAGAATTCATCCCAGAATAAAATCAGCACATGACTGGAGCATGTGGCCTAACCCATGAAATGGGATCTCAAATGGCATCTCAACTTTGAAATAGCCAAAGAGAGACAGATCTTGCCTTAGTAAGAGTGTTGAAATATCTGAATCCATGTTTCTGATAAGTGTAGAAATTTCCTTGGGTAAACTTCATAGGCTTTCTTGCAATTTACACCAAAGAAAAATACAGACTCAAGTCCTTCCATGCCACAGGTGTTATCTGCTGAAAAATCAATAACACCGGCTCATGAAGATTTGATAAGTAAACTCATTAATACTACTGAGATTCTCAAGCAGAAGGACAGAAGTCAACAAAACCAGGTATTTAAAACCAGGATACCTCCAAATTAATTCTCAAAATTTTTCATGATGTATAGAAAATACATAACTGTAGCATAAAAGAAAGTGAGCCACCAGTAAAGCACACAGCTTCTTGCCACCACAGATATGTTTATACATTGCAAATCTTTAATGTATTAAAGTTAGCAGGAATGTAAACAGATTTCCTGAATTCCTCCCAGACACACTGAACTTCTGATAAACAGACTGTCAAAATATTCCACAGAGCTTCCTGTCTTTGATTTTTAGGTAGCTGTGAAAGCACTTATTTTTCAAGATTTGTTCTGCTACAACCTGAAGGGACTAGGCTCTCCATGTCTCAATTTTCTATATTTTATAGCATTGTTAGCATCATTCCAATTATGTTTGCTTTGATCTTGATGCAAGAGCCAGAATTGTAAAAAGTAGTAAGGACGTCTTACTTCACATATATCAATGAATAATTCAATACAAAGTCACTCACAGTTCATTTATCAGTATGCTTCACCTTTATTGTGTTGAAGTGAAATTTTAAAATCATCAAGTAGTAACTTTGGAAAAACAACAACTTTTATTTTTTAAAATCAGAAAGAAAACAATGTAAATTTTAATTTAATAAATAGAAAATAATTAATATGTTTATGCTTTACAACATGCAAAAGTGAACAGAAAGATGAGAATGGATTAGCATCAGTCCTAAAGCTATAGTGCCCTACCTTGGCAGATCCATGGGCAATGACACTCTATAACAAGAATCTGCAACATCATATTATGTTCTTTCTCTTGATTCCCACTTTATTTTGTCAATATTCATTGAGTTTGAGCTATATTAAATACAAGATTTTCCCTGTGTACTATAGATTGAGAACATTGCCTAACAGTTCAAAGAACGCACGTACAGCCTGCAAAATGGAATCTGATGGACTTTCCCTCAGTCTAGTATTCTATCAATCCCATTCTAGATGTTTTGTTTTTACATCTAGAAATCCATAGATATCTAATGATGCTACAACGTAGAGTTACAGCAATTTCAAATATTTTTTTTTTTCTTTTCTCAGCTTCCTAACAAAAATCCCATTTGGATGTGATTAGGACAGTTCAGAAAATTATTGAGGTAAGAGAAATATTTCAGTTTTTTTATTCTCTTTTTCAGTCTTCCTCCTGATTAAACCAAAAAAAAAAAAATCCAAACCACCAAATAAAACAAACCTGCCAACAATTTTCCTATGGATGCATTCAGAGCTTGCTTATGTTTTACTGGAAGAGTTTGAAAGTCCAGTTGTCTCACTGAAGAATTGGATGGGCAGCAAAATTATGAGTTCTCATTTTTCTGGTATACCTCCAAAATACTGGATTTAATGCTCAGATTCTTTTAGCAGCCTGTGCTGAGAGAGAGAGAGAGAGAGAGGAATGGCTTCAGCTCTCCATTACTCTTGTCTCTCAAATTGTTGAGCTACAGTTAAGCTATTGTAACAGCTTTTTTTCAATCTTTTCAAACGTGCACTTGAATTAAGAAGTGCAGTCAAGTTGGTAAATTTAAATTGCCTTGACTCTGAAAATGTCAGTTCAAGCTGAAACAAGATTGTTTTGAAAACTAGTAATTTAATACAAATTGACTATATTACAAAGTAAGCATATATTTGAGTATGCAAGCCCCATCTAATGCTATTCATTATACTCCCTGAGAACCTGTGAAAAATTAATATTCTATACCACTTTTCCCCAGGAAACAATATCAAGTATATTCTCACAAGAAAGGAGAGAAAATGTGTGTTGTAAATTCACACAATCTGATGACCAATGTTCTTTTTTTTGTGTGTTACTTCCACACAACAACAGAAGCATAGTACATATGCCTCCATAGGTACCATCTCTTTCATGCTTTGTCAAGCAACGGAGATTTATAAGGGCCCAAAACCACCTCCAAATTCCAGATTATGCTGGATACATAAAGCACTCAGATAATTTTAAAGAAATGCATTTAAGTTACTCTGCCTTCTCTGTACAGCCATTGGACCAAAAGAAACACCTTAAGGGCGCTTCAGAAAGCCTGTCTTTCTTCACTGTTGGGTCATTAGCACTGATAAAATAAAATAAAAAATTCTTCTGGATCTCAGTTCCTTTGGGACTCATTGAGAATATTCTCAAAAGATCAGCTTTCCTACGTGATACTATGCGCTCACCACCTGATTCACACTGCCATCATCATCTGCTAAATCCACTATCCACTTCTGTGATTTTTTCAAGAACAGTGTAGCATTTGGTCTGGTGTAAAAATCTATAGCACAGGCTGTTTCTTTAAAATGCTGCATTTTCTCCCATTTTAAATAACTCAAGCAACAGGAGCTTCCACCTCCTCCCCTGTAAGACTATTAGCATAAAGTTTTCCTTATATGCTATTCTTTGTATTACTAATTCACATATTTTATTATGTTCATTAATAATATGCATTGCTGTAAGAATAGGTATTTAGTACTCCTTTCCTTCAGCTATCAAATTTTCTTGTTGTGAGCATGTAAGTTATTAATGCTTTAGAGACTTTGTCATAAGCACAGTATCCTAAGTGGGTATTTTTTCACTGTAGTGTGACTACATTTTTCTGGTATTAATTTAGCCCTTCCTATATACTTCTTCACAATGATTACTGGCTTTGCTTTGCCAAATGATTATTCTTACTGACACTATAATTGCTATCATATATAGCAATCTGTTTATAAATAAACATGTGGATGAACAGCAGAAAACAAGTCACCAAAATAATCTAATGAGGAGCAATTTTCATTTAGCAGAACATCACAAAATTGCACAAAGTAACAAAAGAGAAATATATATTTTCCATATTATATCCAAAACTCCAAACTTCTTTTCTAAAGATCCCGAGGCTTATTGATGACTTACTGGGAGCAAACTCCAATCTGAGACAGGGACATACTGTGAACCGTGGCAGTAAGCCAGACTTCACCACAAATAAAGCTGCCTAGGAAATAATTTTCTCATCAAGATTTACTTTGTAAGTTTTCATAAACTTTCTCATACCACACTTGAACAAATTGTTCAAGGCCTTTCAAAGTTTCTGAAGAGGATGGAGAGAGCTACATCCAATGCAGCAAGACAAACTGGTGACAAGGGGCCAGCAGAGGCTGGAGCCGTGCAGCCCTCAGGAGGCCTACGTTCAATTCCCTCACACTAATGAGGCAAAGCAAGGGCATGAACTTTTCTCACTATCCCAGTGAATGCCAGTTATTGAATGTTTCAGAGTAGGTATTTCCTCTCTCTCTTTTCTGAAAATGACAGATGGATGTGGGAAATATTTTTTGGGGACAATCTTTGCTGGAACTGGCATGTTTCTGAACAAACAACGACTTTGCTGAATTTATGTTTTCTAAAAAAAACAAAAAACCAAAAAACCTCACCTTATTTCTTGAAAAATCAGTCCTCACAGTTCCAGCTCTATACTAGAAACCAAAACATAGGGCTTGTCAGTGAGCACACTGAGACAGATCTCTTGCACCAGTATAGCTCATCATTACAGAACTGGTATATCTTTATTTCCTCTTCACTCACAAAATATTCAGTATTTGCATTTCAGAATATTTTAAACATTAAACATTTTCCCCTGAATTGTAATTTTTTTCCTTGTTTCTTGTCCCCCATCCCCTCCTTAACTTTTCTTTCATGTTACTGGTTGCATTTTCAGCAACATAATAGGAAAAAAAAAAAAGATTTGGTCTTTCAATGGAAAAAGTTAGGTAACTTTCACTCTGTTTAGAAAACATTAAAATATTTTTCAAAATATTTTATAACCATATTTTAACCAACAAAACTTATTAGAGAAATGCCTAATGAAATTAAGTTTGTGCCTGAGACCAAACTGAGCTCTTTTGCTTTTATGGCAAAGGGTCTGACCCCAAGAGACCTTGCTATAACAGAGAAAAAAATAAAGCCAAAAATACATGGACATACATCAGTATATATGGAATACTGAAAGCCTGGAAAGCAGCATTTCAGTCAGACTTATAAATAATTTCAATTCACCACATTTCTTTAGAAAAAGCCAGCAAATTAAATAATTAGATATAGAGTCGTAGCTGACAATTTAATTTATTTTAATGAGGACAGCAATACACCTGTTCTCAGCACAAAGAAACATTGTGCTTTGACAAAAGCACATTATATTGTCTCACAATGAAAGTGCTGCAGAAACAACTATTGAGAGCATAATAATATAAAGTGAAAATACAATGAAGATCTTTTTTTCTAGTGTCATTTTATTTATTAATATTACACATTCGAGGTTGCTGGGGCATGGTACTTTTTTTTACTTGTGGATTCACTAAAGAAGAGAAGGATCATAACTTAGAAAAGACAAAGCTTCAAATACATTCTGCCATTCTTCCCCCTCATGCATGAATGAGTAAGTATTAATCTACTTTCAGCTATCACTACAATCGCTAAAGTGACAGTATTCTTCAATTCCTTTTTGTCACAATTTTAACAGTGGCAAAATGTTAGAGAATAAAAAAAAAGAATTGCTATCTGCCCTTAGCTTCCAGTGGAGTTGACTCTACCAGGACAAGGCCAGGCCAAAGATGAGGCCTGATTCTGCACTTACTGACACATTACACAAGCCCAGGAATTGCTCATGACTGCAATTAATATATGTTGGATCAGTATTTGCCTGAGAAACACGAACGGTATATAAAATAAAATTACCTGAACCCAAATGCCTAATTGTCGTGGTTTTGTTAGTGAGGGGGGGCCTAAGGTGGAAGCTTCTGTAGGAAACTCCTAGAAGTCGCTCCCCTTTGTTCAGTGGACTCGGCCGGGCCTAGGGCGAACCCGCTGCTGGCCAAGGCCAAGCCAATTGGTAGCAGAATGTCCCGTGATAACGCCTCTGCGATAACGTATTTAAGAATGGGAAAACAGAAAAAAAAGAGAGAGAAGAGAAGATGTGAAGAAGCTGAGCGGGGGCAGAGGTGCAGAGGGGGAGGCGCAGGCCTCATGGGCCTTGCAGGCCTCACCCTCTGGCCTCTCGCCAGGCAGCTGACTGGGCCCAACTCGGTCCAGCCTAACTGCAAGAAGTGGAGAGGAGATGAGATATGAATAAGATGTGAGGAACGGCTGCAGACGCCAAGGTCAGTTCAGAAGGAGGGGGAGGAGTAATGCGGCTCCTGGCCAAGATTCCCCTGCAGCCTGTGGTGACGACCATGCTGGAGCAGGTTGTCCCCCTGTGGCCCATGGAGGTCCACGGAGGAGCAGAGATCCACTTGGAGCCCGTGAAGGACCCCGTACCAGGGGAGGTGGATGCCTGAAGGCAGCTCTGGCCCGTGGAGGGCCCGCTGGGACAGCTGTTCTAGAGAGACTGCACCCATGGAAGAGATGACCTACGCCGGAGCAGTTCCACGAAGGACTGTGGCGCAGGGGTGGGACCCCACAACGGAGCAAGGGAGGAATGCGAGGAGTTCTTCCCCCAACCGTGAAGCAGTGGCGTGAAACAACCTGTGATGAACTGACCACAACCCCCATTCCCTCTTCCCTCCTGTGCCGCTCGGGAGGGGAAGGTAGTAGAGATAATGTTAAGCGTGGGAAGAGGGAGGGGTGGGGGGAGGTTATCTTGTTCTCTGTCTCATTATCCTGCTATTTGTAGTAATAAATGAATAGTTTTCCCCAAGTCGAGTCTGTTTTGCCCATGACGGTAACTTTAAGGATTTCTCCCTGTCCTTATCTCAAACCTCGAGCCGTTTTTCTTATATTTTCTCTCCCTATTCTTTCAGAAGGTGGGGGGAGTGAGAGAGAGACTGCGTAGTCTGGTCCTGATCAGGGCTGAACTACGACACTAATCTACTAAACTGTACTAGTATCTTTCTTAGCTTACAGGTATCTCCATTTCTACTTCTATGGAAAAAAACACCAATTAAGCAAGGTCCTGATGGATAAGGATCCTCAGAAATTTTATTACTCTGTTTTAAAAACTGGTTTCTCGTGTAATTTATTTCCTATCTTGTGATCTAAAATGTTCAATAATAAAATATCTTCTTTCACAATATTTCCCATATATTTCTGACACTGCACATGAAATTTGAAGCTAAAATACAGAAAAATTTGCACCACTCCCTTCCTTTTAGCCAACTCAAGCAGCTGGATCAAGGCAGAGTGGTGCTGGGAAGGCAGGGAGTCACCAGCCTCTGCAATTGGAAGAGGAAACTTAGGGACGTGTGCTTAATCCTTCACCTGACCAGCAGCAACCACTATTGGAGGGTGAAAACTTCAGTAGGGCATCTCCACCCACTAAAGAAAGGGACCTTTGCTCCAAGTGAGCCCAGCCAAAGCCAGGGGAATTCATGAGGAGCTGAGTCAGCTATTTCACACAGCCACATTCTGGTTTGTCCTAAAGCAGATTAAACACAGCACGATGCACGAAAGCCTCAGTGTACTTGCACTGCTGTACACTGTGTTGAGAAAGCAATCTTAAATAGCAAAGCTTAGAAAAGATTTATATAGTTTAAACAATGAGAAATCAAAAGGCATAGTAAGTTGACAGAATATAAACAGTGTGATTTTTTGTATCATTCCTAGTTCTCAGTTTTCCAGTCCACACAGACAGAAATAGTATTTGTAAGCAAAATTAAGAGGAAATATGCTGCCTTTGTCATGTTGAGAATTAAATCCCTAGCAGTACTTTTTGTTGGACAGAGCAGAGTTATGCAGTCTAAAACTAGAACTGACATTCTTCATGGCCACCTTAAAAAAATATGATTTCAAAGTACTATTAAAAAAAAAAAAACAAAAAACCAACCTTACAGTTCCAGAAGGGTGAAAAGGCATAGGAATTTCAAAACTGTCAAGGAGGAAGTATGAAACAAGATTTAGTTAACAGCAAAGAGGTTTTCGGTTCTTTACTTTGTAACTTGCAATGGGGCCCAACTGCAGCACAATGTTCTGTGCTATTAAGTAAAGTGATTAGACATAAAGATGGAAACTATAATTTAGTACATGTCACTAACACTCCTCAGAAAGATGTCACACTTCTTGGGGATTTCCTATTAAAAAGAAAAATGGTAATCATAGAAGTATGGTACAGGGATCTGACCACTGCTCACTAACCTACAGCCCTGTATCACTGAAAACCCTCTAGTTTCTTGTCCCTCACACTAAATTCTGGAACTAGATTTTTGTTTGTATAACACCCAAAAGTCTCCTTAACCTAACCTTTACATAATCTTCAGAAAACTGTTACTCTCATTTCACATTAAACATTTATTCTGAGACTAAATTACACAGCTGCCTGTATCCAACAATAAAATTGTTTTGCTGGGTGTTTATTTTCTTTAGGGTTTTTTGTTTTGTTTAAGGCGCTTTTTTTTTCCGCTTCTGTCTTATGTAATGCTGACAAACCTTAATGAACATATGCTGTCTCTTAGTGTATGAACAGTCCTAGCAAAACACACTAAAGTTAAACTTAAATTGCTAATAACAGAATTCCGCCAATAACCCCTGAATAATGCATTTGTTAAATTCCCTACAATATAACCTATAATTTACTGTACAAGATGTGATAAATGACAAAAACTGAACTCTTCAGTATATTTTGGAATGTCACTTGGTATTCACTTCACACGTTCTCTTATACAAAGTACTTTACAACACTTACCATCCTTGCAAAACAAAACCTAGCTCTAGTTATTAATATCTTTATTTAAATGCAGATCTTGGTTTCCCCTGGAGACTGGTAAAGCTCCAGCATTGAGCTATCACAGGAAAAGCAGAATTTAAGTCATATATTATCTGCAAAGAAAGGACTTTACTAGGGTTTGTTGGGTTGTGCTTTTTTCCTTTTTTTTTTTTTTTTTTGCTATGCTGGCAATCTATAATTTTACATGTTTGTCTTTAATACTGTACTGTACTTTCAGTCATGGGACAGTATACAAAGTAATTGCTTTCATATAATGAGTCAATATGTAGAGTACAATCTATAAATGTAACAGTAATAAGGATGATAATAATGCTTGGCCCTCCTATAGCATTCTCTTATCAACATAATTAAATAAGTTTTAAATTGTGATATAATTATCTTCAGTTTATGGATGGGGAAACTGAGGCACCTAATGAACTTAAAGATTGAATTTCAATATTTGCAAAACAGATTATCAAGTTTTCTTTCTTCTTAAATTCTTTATTCCAGGAGACTACAACTGTTTAATTGAAATAAAAATGTTACAAAGGCCCTTGGCAGGTGCTGACTGAATAAGATTTCTTCTTAGTATGCTGTCAGCTCACTTAGAACTGGTGCAGAACAGGAGAATTTATTTGAAATGTCTTGTTCCACGGCATTTAAAGACTAGCTTTTTTTTTTTCCACAAACAATTTTTAAGATATTCATGATGAAGTCAACCAGTACAGCCCCCAAAATGGAGACCCAGGCATTTTTCCTTATGATGACACTAGACTGTAATAACCACTTCTTTAACAGCATCATAAGCTTAATTTAATCACACTACACACACTCCTCTTCTCACCCCTCAAAGCCTGGAACAAATATGACAAAGCAGTAGATAGCAGATGAAAAGTTTTGTTATTTAAATATAAAATTGGAATAACCCTGATGCACAATCTTATTTAAAATTTGAAGCTGGTAAAATTGAAAATTGAGATGCAGAACACTTTCTGTTAAGAACAGGCAAACAAAATATCTAAAAAGGGATGATATATTTTCGAGGTGTGGTCATTTGCTTCATACTGCACTGGTCAGCACTGAAACAGAGGATATGACCTACAAGAGGTTTTGATGTGCTATTTTAATTGTTTTCTGAAGTCAAAAGGATCTTTCTTTTTCTTTACAGAGAAGTACCCATGTTGCAAAATAAAGATAACTGGTTTGCAGAGATTAGGGTTAGTATGTATCTTCTAACTAAAAAAAAAGAGCACCACAGAGGAGAGTTTGATAATCTGACTGAAGAATTATAACCACTTTATGCTGAACAAAGAGTGGAAACAAGAGGAAGAGGGTGCCAACTTAGGCCTACATGTTAGAAGAGATGGAAACATTCTAGATGACAGGAGGGAGATGAGAATGAGCAAGATAACAGAAACACAGCTTTAGAGGTCCAGGGAAAATTCCACATGTGGAGAAGATCCTCCTATAGGAAATAAATCCTATTTTGAGGGAAGAAAGGAAAATAGCTGAAAGCAGCTACCTGGCTAGTTTTGCAGGATAACTATGGCTGCACACAAACAGAAATAATTTAGTAAGTTGGAAAAAAAAAAAAAGAAAAAAGAGAATGTTTTGTCAAGGACATATTGCTGAGGATAGAAAGCATATCCTGCATTAACAAACAGATAATAGGATGGATTTTTTTTTTTTGGGTGGGATTCAACTGTCTTCACTTAGGAATGTCAGCAATGTGCTGGAATGTCTAGTGAAAGAAAAGAAATAACTATCTCCAGAAGAAGACTCAACTAATCATTAAATGAGTCCTACCCCTGAACATGAGAGATGGTATTCCAGTCAAGGAGACTTTATTCAGGTTGTTTATTCCACCAGCAGAGAGAGATTTCAGATGGTTACTCACTGCACCTTAAGAGTGCCTCTAAATTTGGAGAATGGAGATACCTTTCTTCACTGACTATAAAGAAAGGCTATAGAGCAGCTTAGACCAGATGCCTGACTTACATTACTAAAATAAATATTATCCACAGCATAAAAACAAGATTTCTTATGCATCTCCCGTCATTTTGCAAGAATTTATTGGTGATGGTCCATCTTAGTACAAGTGTCATCTGAACTCACAGAAATTGTGGAGAATCAGCTGACTCAGCCAGTCAACGGACATTAAACTACAACTACCAAGGAGGGTGTAAAGAAGATACAAATGAGCACTCATTTACAACAAAATCAAGACATCAAGAATGAAATTAATCAAGGCATCAAGAAGCTTGAACAGAAATGCTTTAATTGCCTGTATATGAATGCTAGAAGCCTGGGTAATAAAAAAGAGAAATTGGAATTGGAATTGCTCTTTTATGATCTAGCCAGTATTACTGAGACCTGATGGGAATATTTGCATGAGTATAATGTTAAAATCACTGATACACTGTCTTTAGGTAGGATCTAGTGAGAAAAAAAAAACCAAACAACAAAGGTACTTTATATCAAAACAGGCATATTACTTGTTCGTGAGTTCCCTGGTAACTCAGAAGAAAACCACTTTGCATCTTCATAGATTCATGCTCTAACAAACAAACAAACAAACAAACTAGATAAGATACTAGTTGGTGTCTGTAATAGAACAACTTAGTCTAGGGAAAAGGATGGCTGACCCATAAAGTACTGATTTGTGCTGTGTAGGTGGAAAAACTGCATTATAATGTGTGACTTCAACTTGAATGGCATATGTTGGAAGTCTCATGATCCTTATGATTTCTAAAAACTATTGAGAAAAAAAAATCATAATAAAAGAAATGTTGCATTCTAAATATTCTGAGTTTGTTACAGTTACCTCAAATAACCAAGCAATTCTTAAAATACACACACACACACACACAAACACACTCCTCTAAAGGTTGCAATTTTTTTTTTTCCACGAATGATTATGACTTAATTACATCTGTCACTGGTAAACAACAGTAAGTCCAAACAAGTAAGATATGCATTCTCATCAAGTTTGTGGATTACATCAAACTGAGGAGAGCAATCAATATGTTGGAGCACGTGACTATCATTCAGAAGGATTTCTACAGAATAGAAGAATGGGCTCCAGGAATGTCAGGGAATTAAAAAATGATAGTCATAGACGTGCATCTGCAAAGCCAGAACCCCCTGTGCTGGTACAGATGGACTGGTTTGGTAGCAGCTCTGCTGAAAAGGACCTGTAAACCCTGATGGACTGGAAGCTAAGCTTCCTTTAGCAGATATTTATTATTCTTCCTGGCTATTTGACTGTAACACTCTCAAAAACTCCAGTCAAGAATGGAACTGTAAGTTAATGTTAGAATATGGCATCTTCATCACCAAAATTAAAGCTCAAATGGATCATTAAAGGCCATAAAGCCAGGAAATATACAGGTTTTTCACACTTAGAAATTAAGTAAAATTCATTAATTCACTGCAAAACATCCATAGACCTTTGCATAGCACTTTTAAAGCCAGTTCTTAGGACAGGAACACACTTTATTACTATTTTTCTTTTCTGTTCTGAAGTACATTCTCAAAATGACATACTACTCAGATTTAGAAAACCCTCTGCCTTGAAGGAAGAAAAAATGCTTTCCTTCTTAACTGGCAAACTAGAGTGAAACAGATTTAATAAAAGGAATGTGAAACATTCCAGGTAAGTTTTATTTGGAAGATTAAAAGAAAACTAAGCAAAGGTGATGACAAAGTTCAATATTACGGTGCATAACACTCATCCATAGGTCATTCTCGCAGCAGAATTATTATTTTTTTTTTTTGCTTTTGCATAAGGAATTCAACAAATCATTACTAAGCTATACAATGAAAATACTAATTATTACAATACACTCTTTCTCCTTTTTTTTTCTTATCAATGTCTACCTGTATAGGGGTTTTTTGTTTTGTTTTGTTTTCCTATTTTTTTTTTCCTTAGGGGGTGATGGTATGCTAATATGATCGCATGCTTTAAAACAGTGGGAGGCTGTGTAAGAGATGAAGTGACAATGACTGAACTTTGAAAAAATTAGAGGCAGAAAAGAAAAAGAGGAATATTTTTTGGAGATTTTTTTAAATAGCTTATTGCATAGCTGGTGTAATGCATAGGATGTGAATTACTGGTTTGAAATAGAATGTTTTATATTATTAGAATAGTAACTCTTTTTAAAAAAAGTAATTGGAATGTAATGTTTCTTTCACTAGGTCTTTGAAATTTGATTTTAAAATTACTGAATTTTTATGCAGACTAATTTAATTTGTAGTAAAAAACCAAAATTTCTTTTTTTTTAATGAGTACTTGTTCTTTCTGCAGTTTCAGTCAATTTAAAGATGGTTTATATATTCCACAACATGCAGTTTACAGAGTCTTCTAATTATACTGACTCATCCAGTATTAAAACTTTTTTCCCTTGCAAATTTATAAATTTGAAGTTTCTGTAATATTATTTCATTGTGCTACCAAAAAAAAAAAAAAGATAAATACCACCTTATTCTAGGTGATCCTCACAGAAATGGTGAGTACTCAAAAAAAAAATTAAATTGCAACTGCAAAAAGTTACTGAAATGCTTGGCTCCATAGCCACGTGTTCTGCCATCTGAGTTAAAAGGTACCAGAGAGTAACAGTAATTGTCAGTTGACCTTTTGATTAGACCTAGTCCTATTAAATGTTGTGAGAGTAATCAATTGATACTAAACAATGAGCAAAACAAGGAAACAAAATTATTTCATTAAATGACCTTTTTTAACAGTATTAGCTTGAGAAGACTATTTTTGTTTTTAGCTTGGCTGTGACATAAAAGTAAAACAAAATAATTCTCTGTAAAGATGTCCAGCTGCAATAAGGAGAAAAATCACAATGGTTATCTAAATCCAGCAACTCTCTTAAAACAGCTTCTACATTTTTTTCTGTGTAGCCCTTCCTCATCCATTGTCCCTATCCCTTCCAGTTTAACAGGGCCCATCAAACGCCAGGACCCCAAAGAACTGCATGTGGGTCAGTTGCATAAGGATGCTTTGCCTGATGGAACCAGCTGTTGAATGGATGATGTACAGTGATGCAGATAGTGATATCCTTTCTGGACAAGTTAGGGGTTTCCAGTCCATAGCTTTAACTCTTGGAAAAGTCTCTTTTGTTAGGGGAAAAAAAAAATAATCCTTGCTTAATATTCATATATGACAGTATGTGGTTCATTTGGTTGTTTCATTAGTTATTTTTCTTACAGCGTATTCAATTGCCATGGTAATGAATTTTTATGCTGACCTGAGGCTAGCTATTCTTATTGCAGGGTATTCCATTCACTCTTCCTCTGAGATACATCAGATCATTCAGTTTTGCTTCACAGTCCCCTAACTCTGAAGCAGAACTGCTCACCTTTTAAAACAGAAGTGGTTCCCCTCCGGGTACAATAACAAAATAAATTGATGGTACAGCATATACAAACTTATTTCAGCCTTTGGAGACTTGCTTACTGCCTTTCATACTCAGACACACACGTAAACATGGTAATTCACTCTGATTTTATGAATTGTCTCCTGACTATCATTGGAGAATGATGGTTAGGCAGTGCTAAATGAAAGCATCTAAGGCAGCTTGAGTATGACTGCAGTGTGTCTCTAAAGATAGATGAGTTGGCAGGTAATGTTATAAATTACCATCGGATGCCATTCACAGACAACAGAAGCTTCATCCTGCATGACAGTCATTGATCTGATGCAGAACTAAGATGCAACCTTTGATGACACTCCTTGAGGATAAAAGGTTATGCTTCACATTTAGTTATGAATAATAAGGTCATGTTTTAATTAAAGTAGTATCTCAGTGGAATATTAGGGCAGTGAAAACGTACAAATTAGTATGACTTGTATAACAATTGTTGCTGGAAAACAGCCTAGTGCTGAAAATAATAATGCAGAATAGCAATGCAATTACATTAATGAGGCAAATAGCCCACCTCATTAAAAGAAGCTGAACTATTCAGACACAAAATTAAAAGAAACAATATTTTTTTGAGTTTACATTTGACACTAAAACTGGAAAAACAACAAAATTTATATTTAGGTAAGAAATACGTAAGGTATACTCCAATATTTTGGAATATAGTAATTTCAAAACATTTCATTTGAGAAATATTTTCTGCAAAACCTATTATTCAAGCTAAAAATAACCTTGAGATTGACTGCTTATAGGGGTTTCTGAGTCTTCTTTTCTGGGCAACTCAAGGGACTGTTTACAATTTTCTTTCCTTCATACAGTCCCAACAGCACTCTTAACCAAATTTTCTGAAAATAAAATTGGCCATATAACAAACTTAGGCATTCACAAACTGCTATTAAATGAAGGCTTGCAGCAAATACTATTCATAAATATTTATGAAATTTCTATTATATAATACAGCAAAATATAATTGATGAATATTTGTGATTATGATCTAGCAAAATACTTAAGCTCCTGCTTAAATTTAAGCATAAGTCATCTAACCAACATCAATTTTAGAAACTTAATTAAGGGATGCAGGGTGGGATAGAGCTGCTGTGTACTCTACTCAATAGTCAATGAACAGCACATATTCCAGCTGATAGTCCAAAAGGTGGTTTCACTCACCCAAGTCTCAGGAATTAACCTGTCATATGGCAAGTGCTATAAAAGGTCAGGCGTGAAGATTAACAAGAAAGTACTATTGCTACCTTGTGCATTCTGTCAGCATGGCAAACTTTATTTATTTATTATTTTGACATACTACAAAGTATGTACCACCAAGCTTGTCTTTCTTCCCACCCACAGCTGTTCTAGCTTATGGTGTCCTCAATTCAATCTTAATGTTCATTTTGCAATTACTCTGCTGTCAAATGATAAGTGTAATATGGGATATATGTACAGTAAGTACTTAATAGCTTTAAAAATATACTTTCTATCATAATGTCATTAGTTGCTTGTAAGAATTAGTAAATTTTAAAATATTTAGTGCTCAAGCTAGCAGAACGCGTCCAGATCAGAAACCTGGGATGGTGTCTCTGCAGGAGGCTGGCTATGCAAATGCCTTGAAAATATAAATTGCTCTGAAAAGGCTGAAAACACAAAATCAGACTGGGAGGTCAAGAGATTACGGAAACGAGCTGTCCACCTCCTGTGGTGCACAACAGATTTTCATTTCGTTTGTTTTTCCCAACATGACTGGCCAGCCGTAAAGCAAAACACAGTTACTACAGACACAGCAATGCTTGTTGCAGGGCTCCTAGTAAGTCTGGGCACTTATATACATGCAAAACCTCAAGGCAGCTACAGAATCAGATGAGTTACTTTGCACTTCAAAACCGCCTTTAAGTCAACCAAAATTGAAATAGAGATTGTTATAAATGTTTTATAGCTGTCTAATGCACAGCTTTATAGGGCAGATACACAATTTTCTCATTTTGACAAGAAATAAGTGACATTCCATATGAAAAATGTAAATCTACTGAATATTTATTTTGCATATGTTCTATATTGTTGCTCCTATCAGAATATACCTAAAATTGTTACACTAACACATAGCATAGACTGAGAATCTTCTTCTAAAAGCCACACAAAATTCTCAACAATCATTACCTAAACTTTTAGATAGTAATTTGTTTCCTATAATTTTTAATTTAAGTCAGTTTCATGATAATAGATGCATGCAAAATTAAGAACATTAACTATTTAGTATAGTGTGGTACTGATTTTTCTCGCTTCCAGTGTTAGTGAGGAAATGCAGATTCCTTGCTGAAAGAAAAATAAAATTTTGTATGTTTTAGGACGTATCTTGGATACTGATAGTCATATTCCACGCTATAGACTTCTGCACTATGAGGAACACGGGGTAACATAATTTTTACATCAAGGTCTTTTTTTTTTTTTCCAAAATGCTCCTTGATAGCAGTACCTTCTAGATTAGAGAAAATATTCAGGATCATTGTGGGTGTACTTGCAGATTTGGTGGAAGCACAAAACAACTACTTATAGCTGAGATTTTCATATATATATATATATACTTATATATATATATATATACATATAAAGAGCAATGAAGCTGGTAAAGAGTCTACAGCACAAGTCTTATGAGAAGCCACTGAGGGAAGTGCAGTTGTTTAGCCTGGAGAAAAGGAGGCTCAGGGGAGACATTGTCGCTCTCTACCATTACCTGAAAGGACGTGTCAGTCTCTTCTCGCAAGTAATAAGCAATAGCACAAGAGGAAATGGCCTCAAGTTGCACCGGGGGGGGTTTAGATTGGATATTAATTTTTTTTTTTTCACTGAAAGGGTTATCAAGCATTGGAACAGGTGCCCAGGGAAGTGATTGATTCATCATCCCTGGCAGTATTTAACAGATGTGTAGATGTGGCACTTAGGGACATGGTTTAGTGGTGGACTTGGCAGTGTTAGGTTAATACTTGGAATTCATGATCTTAAAGGTCTTTTTCAACCTAAATATTTCTATGGTTCTATGCTGATATACAGCAAACATGCAATATGTAGCTACCCCATTTACTTCTCTTGTATGGAAAAATGAAATTCAATTAAAGAGACTAACTATGAATAAAATATTGTTTTCTGGCATTATTCCCATTTCCATAAGATTATCTTTCTGTTTTGTTGTTTTTGGTTTTGGTTGTTTTTTTTTTATGTAAAATATTTGCCTGTTTCATACTGGTCCATCCTTTCTTGTGCAAAATTACAGATCAAAACAAGAATTGTGGTCAGTATTCTTCAACTGAAACCAGCAGGAATTACATCAACAGCTTTAATTGGATACGATAAGGATCAATATCTGGATGCTATCTGCTCTATTAATTTGGTTTTGAAATATATTCAGACACTGTAGTTCCTAATCTATCATAAATGGACTGTATTCATTGGGGCACAACAACATTCTGATGGTAAAAGCTAAAAACTTGAAGAGGACATACTATGATAGACATTAAAGTAAAAAAAAAAATTAAAAATTGCATACAGTTCAACTGCAAACCCACAGCTGCTGAAATGGTGGAGATTTATCTGACACACAAACAACTTGGATTTGATTCCCAAATACTTCATGGCAGAAGCTCAAAAAGCCATTTTCAAGCAAACCAACAAAACATACAATGAGGACATGGCAACAGATTTCTACGTTGTTGAGAACACTTACATAGCATATGGAAATGTTACAGATACTTGACTAGAAAGTAAAAAGAAATAAGGTGGCAAACCAAAAAGAAGGAAAAAATGAAAAAAAAGAGAAAAATCTAATAGCGTATACTTTTTAATCTGAAGGCAAAGGACTCTTGAATGTTGAATTTCCAATTGCAACAACATAGTCCCAGTAAATGTCACTATTAACAAAAATTTCCTGATATCAAAAAGGTTTTTGAAGGTACAGAGTATTATTTGAAGTTCCTCTTATTTATGCCTTAGTAGAAGAAAATGTGTAGAAATATACTGAACACCAAAAGTCTAAATAATTGTCTGCTTAGCAATTCATTCTAAAATTATATTTACCAATGTCCGTGCAGTATATACTTCAAGGATTTATTACCAATATTTTAATATATTCAGTGCAAATAGTATCCACCCTTTGCTGACTGTTTAATTATTACCACATCAAGAAGTGCCTGCCTTTCTTCACCCCTTTGGCAAAAAAAAATAATATTCCTCTATATTTTCTTTATTTAGGCACTTACTCTTCAAAGATGTAACCAGAGCATGATTTCAACACATTTATTAAAAGGAAACTTGACTTTTTGAAGTACAAAATTGACCAACAGGATTTGGTAAGAAATACAAAAAGGAATTAGAAATCACTTCAATGATAATATTTAAAAGCCTTCCCAGATTTACTTATGTTTTCACCTTTATTCTAGAGTTAAAACTAATTCTATGTTGAAACTTCTTTATAAATCTAAAAAGAATGTTGTACACTGAAGACTGCTGTCCCCTAAATTTGTTTAAATGTATTAAAAATAACACTACATACTTATTGTAAAGTATGCAAGATCTACTCTATTGGCAGTTATCTCCATTTTGTATGTTAACTAGGAAGCAACCTTATCATTGGGTGAGGCAGCAAACACTCTCTTACTTTACACATTAGAAGTGTTCTCTAATGGAGTATTTCACAGATCTATGTTAAAACAACAACAACAAAAAGTATTCAAAAACTGTTTTAAAATCACAAGGACAATTATTGAGGGGAGGTTTATTTAGGTTTAGGTGTGTGGTTTTTTTGTTTTTTTTTTCACTGAGACCTGACTGCTGATTTTAATCAAAGTTCTGGTTTTATGACTGCAGAGACTTTGCTAAGAGATTAGGACCATATCCAGCAAAGCACTTAATATTTGAGTTTGGAATATATGAGGAGATCCACTGATCTCAGTAAGCTACAGGAAGCAATCTACTGGAATCAATTAGACAAAAAAAAACCCAGCACATTTTACTACTGTTCAAAGTTGTGAAAGAGGGATGATTCTTCCTCTCCAACATATGCAAGCCTAATTTTTTGTCTTGTGTTCCATTTTATCACACATGACTAGGAAGCAAACTAATATGAACAACTGAATTCATACGAAGGTTTCTATTTTAAGTACCAGTTTGTCCTTTTTCACTTTCTGGTCTATTTCATTCCACCTACTAATTTCTGAAATCCAAATATTAAAGCTGTTCATCTTATTAGAAATCTTACAGGCAAAGTGGGCAAACTACCTCCCTGGAAAATACGAAAGAAAATTACACATACACTTACCCCGGCCCCCCCCCCCACACACACACCCCCCCCAAGTATGTGCAAATACTTGTATACAGACAAGGTACCATTTATGAAACCAAATGGAGCTAAGCAGGCAATAAGTGAGATTTTAATCTGAAACTATTCAAAGATCCATTTCTAAATTAATTTTAATAATATAATTTATTGAGTTTTCATTGTTTTAGATAGAATTTTTTTTTAACAACTCACAGCTCATTGCTATTTTATTATACAAAAATAGCAAGTATTTATGCACGTCTGTGATTGTTCAGGACACGTAACATAGCAACTGAATAAGTAAGAGATGATATAATTATTTTGCCATAACAACTTGTAGTGTGAGATTTATGCCATGATATTGCACCATCAGGACTCAGTTTTGTCTCTTATTTATGTTATATCACAATGAAACATTGTAAACTGATGCAAGGTTTGAAAATTAAAGTTATGTTCTCACTCTGCTTCAAGTCCATTAAATTATTGTCATTTCTCTTTTTTTGCCTGGACAGATTCCTTTCCTTTGCACCAAATCCTTCTCTGGATCTTGGATGCAAATAGGGTTAATGATAGTTCAGCTTATGAAGACAGCAGTGAAGACCAGTGCTTGGCTAGCAGGTTCCACTATACTAATTGCAACAATACTGTGGTCAACCATGTTCTGATCTGACCCTAACTCTAGAAGAGGTAAGGCGATACTCCAGAGAAAACTAATTGCGGGTTGAGACAAATGTGAGCAATTCTGACCACAAGTGTGAAAGTCCCAAGAGCAAATCACAGGGCCTTCAATGCCCATATCTGGGCTGCAGGTTGAAATATTACTGCTCTGAATCATTTATAAAGAAAAAGCCATAAACTGCAAGCCCAGGAAAATGTGAGGAATGCATTTCTCCATTATCCTCAGGCACTGGGTCTTTGTACAATATTACATATGCTGCTTGTTATGATGATATTGATTAGTAAGTCAACAGAAGCTTTCACAAGGGACTGCAGATCTCTTTACTACTGCTCTGTAATATTAAAATGTCATTACTGAGTCACCAACTTTTTGCCCTGCTGTAATGTTATTCTCTGATGATTGCCTGCCTGAGCTGAAATTTGAAACTGTCACCCACAGACTTGTAGAAGTGATTCAACTTCACTTATAAGGAAAGGGAAATTAAATATTCATCCCTGGACTGCATTTCAGGTTCAAACTGAATGAAGCTCCTCAAGGCAAAGTGTACTTCAATCATAGAAGATTTTTTTTTCAGTTTCAAAAATTCAAGATGTCTATTTATCAGGGCTGGACAGTCAAATAGTAATTTTTCTGTAACTTTTGTACACATATATTATCTTCTCTGTTTTGCAGCATGATTTTTATTGTTTTGGCTAGGTAAATTCCTTCTCCAACATGGATTACTTTTAGAAAACTGAACATCCAGACTGATCCCCTATCTGCAGTTCAGATAAAATGACAATAAATTGTGGAAGAGAAGTTTAGACCACCTGAATTTCCTTACAGTGGTGAGCATGCTCAGGTAGCAGCCTTCGAAATGAAGGTGAATTACTTTTGCAAATAAGTGATTACAGTAATGACTAAAGTCTAGTTAAATCCTCAGACAGATGTAATGTCTTGAGACTTAACTCAGCTTCCAATTTACAGGTTCCACTCTGGAACCAAAAAATGTCTGAGTCAATAAAGATAAAATGTTAAATTCCCTCCTAGACAAGATTTCCTGTGAATATAAGAAGTGAAAAAAAAAATCACTGGTATGGGATGAAGAAGCAAAGGATTCTTCCTCATACGGGAAATTCTTTTTTTTTTTTTTGGCAGTTGCAGCCAAATTAATGGAAAATGGCCCACAGACTTGAAATTTGGTTCATTTACAGTGCTCAAAGGAGGAAACACTATTTTATCTAGAGTTTTCTTGTTTTATTCTCAATATTCTTGCTCTAACTCCGGGAATCCAGCATAGAATTTGATAATTTAAAATGTCATATTACTAAATTCTACTCAGAGTAAATTTTATTACATATAAATACATTATATTTTGGTAGTGTCTCAAAGCCATATATATATATATACTCACACAGAGAAAGTGTGAGCCATATACTGCAGGTGTCAACATGGGCAAAGCCCTCAAAGCTATTGCCTTCCAGGCAGCCTCAGACCAACCCTATTCAGGCAGCAGAACAAAGGGGAGGCAGAGGGATTTCAGAAAATGCTCAGTTCATGGCTTTTCCCCCAGGACCGCTCTCAAAGGACACTGAGACAATAGTAAAAATGGTAATTAATATCTTCCCGACTTTCATTACTATCATCATGAAGTAGTCAAATTACTAATAAGTAAATATGTATTTTATAAAATCGTGAAATTAAAAAAAAGTATGAAGCACAAAACTAAATAAAAGTGCACACTTATACATTCATGTATTTTTCTAAAAATTTACAACCATCTCAGATATCCAACTTCCCATTTGTACAAGGGCTTTCCCCTTCAAAATTTATTAGCGCATCATTTCTTTTTCTCTGTGTAAGACAACTTTGTGTTGTATGCTAAAGATACTTCTGGACATATTTTATGGGGATTCATCCTTGCTTCAAAACAGATAAGATGTAAAAGTTGAGGCAGGATAATAATTGCCAGTAGAAAGACAATAAAATTTGAAACGTATTTGTGGAAAATCAGCAAAATATGTGACACATTCAAGGCTCAAGGCCTTTAAATAAGAACCACTGGCTATAAAGAATAGTTGTTGCCTTTAAAGAGTACCGGCCCCTTTATCTATAGACCAAAATCCTAATCTTCTATTGAAAAAAAAAAAAAAAAGTCAAGAACACATCAGCCAAAAGCCTGATTCAAGCACAAATTCTAACCCTTGGTTTGAAACTTCTGAATTAAGTAATGAGACATTTCTCCTAATATTAAAGTGTGCATTTTCAGTTTCTCTTCTTTGGTGAAGAAGACTAAGACAAGCACTGAAGACTAGTCCAGGAGTCTTTGTGTCAACTTGTCATGTATAAAAGGATTTTACTTCATTTTTTAATGAAGGATTCAGTATGATTACACAGCATTCAATTTGTAGCTTGAATTTCAACGCATGAAGATAGCATAATCACCAAGACTTCTCTTCGGGGTTACTCTCCCATTTTTACAGGAATTTTCAACTTCTATTAATGATCTGATTTGTCTTTGATCCATATCATACATACAAATTCTGCTTTTCTAAGATTTTAAAACACCAGGCAGGCTTGTGTTTAAAGCTATGACATTCAGGTTTATCTTCCTTGGATGACGTAACAGTATTTCTTTCTCTAGGCTTCTCATCTATATGAAAGAAGGTCTTGGCCTCATGCTTTTTCTCCCAGTGCAAAGTACCGTGTAGGAAAATTACTTCTAGATTAAACTTGGCCTCTGCCTAAGCAGGTGTCAGAACCAAATTATGAAAGGACAAACTCAAACTACTAATTGCAGAAAACACACATTTTATCTCTGCTTCTTTTTGATGAACAGCACAGCTAGAAATATTTAATTATTGTTTAATTAGTTTACCAGAAGTTTGAAAAAAAAAAAAAAAAACAAAACCCTATAATTTTCCAGGGAATGAAATACAAAAACTTATCTGTCATTAGAGATACTTTTTCTTTTCTATTAATTTATATTCATAACAGGAACAAAGAAATTGTCTGTGGTTCCTCATGGATCAAAATTCCTACTTAACAGAACAGGAAACTAGTTGAAGAGGATATAAGTATCAGTAATGTGATTGAATTCTTTATCCCTTGGCATCATGAATTGTCCCTGAGTAATGGCGATGGCTTTGTCCCTAAATCATTATTACATTCTCTTAGACTGTGCATGTACCTGAAATCCCAACAGATTTGTCATCTCCAAGGTGAAATAATAAAAGCAACAACATCTAGCTATTAAATGCCCATTTCACATGTCAGACAAATTAATTTTCTCATTCTGGGGCTAAGCCTAAGTATCTAAAGATAGGTACTTGGAAGAAAGATTACTTGTTTTTCATGCCATGACTTATAATTTCCCTCCAATTGATTCAGAGAGGTTCAGCACAGGACTGTACTTTACCTTGCAACAAGGAAAAAATAAAGTTACAAAAGGATTAGAATTTCAGTAAACATAAGGTGATTCAAGGTTTCTGAATTTCATAAGTAGTCTTTCATAACAAACACACTTCCTTGGATTTATGGAATCATATTCTATTTCCAATCCTTTAGAAATCCTGTAGAAACTATATTTGAACTCAGTGGTGAAGAAAGCTGGGTAACTAGGTATTATAAACAGACAATTTATTCATGTTTTACATAATTAGCATATCTTTCTCATATCTACAACAAGCCTAAAACAAATTTTGAAGTTCCCAGTAAGTTCCTTTACAAAAAAAAAAAAATAGGAAAAAGAAGGAAGAAGGGACCTTTTTTTTTATTGAGGTTTATATCAAGAAGTCTTTTTTTTTTTTTTTTTTCAATTAAGGTAAACCAGATCATGTAAGAAAAAAATATATCACTCTTGATAAAAACATTATTATATCCTTTCGGATGGTTCTATTTTATATCTTTGTATACTTCATCCTCAGTAAATTGAGAAATACTTTTTTTTTTTTCTATGAGGGAAAATCAATACACATGCTGCCATTTTACAAATCTGTTTGTAAATGGAAAATTAAATTCATGAACATATGGATGCTATGCTTTCTCACATATGTTACAGTAGTTTTATTAGCTTAAAGTGACAATTTAGGATATAAAGAGAGAATCATCTCACTTAACTTTAGAACTCTTAAAAATTACATGTTTAAATGTGCAGTAGTGATAGTAGCATCAGTTATGATCAAGCAGAGAACAGTACAGAGGTGTCTTAAACAGTCATCTAACAGATAGGAAGAGTCATAGTCTCATAATGCCTATGTTCTTTCACTTAGTACAAATATGATTGAGTATATCTTGTTCCATGGATGAAAACTGAATTTAAGAAGACTAAATTAATGTAGACTGAACTATCCCAGGGTGTATAAAGCATTTATCCTAATGTAACATTTTTTTTTCTCCAATATTACAAATGTGCCAAAAAAGTATAGATTTCCAGCTGAGTCAGATTTGTAATGTAATTTTGTGAAATACCAAGTAGAAAACTAATGAAAAAAAAAAGTAGTGCACTCTCCTTTGCTTATTCAAAAGTGTTACTGTTTTATCTTAAGAAAAAACCTCACTGAAATCAGCTAAGCTATTGAAATTAGTATTATGGCTTAAAAAAAAAAAAAAGGGTAAAACAAAGTATGTATCAAGTGGCATGGACTTACGTACACAGATGAGAGTCCTGCACGTGGGTCGTGGCAATCCCAGGCACAAATCCAGGCTGGGCAGAGAATGGATCGAGAGCAGCCCTGAGGAGAGGGACTTGGGAGTGCTGGTGGACGAGAAGCTCAACATGAGCTGGCAATGCGCCCTTGCGGCCCAGAAGGCCAACCGCATCCTGGGCTGCATCAAGAGGAGCATGGCCAGCAGGTCGAGGGAGGTGATTCTGCCCCTCTACTCTGCCCTGGTGAGACCCCACCTGGAGTACTGTGTCTAGTTCTGGAGCCCCCAACATAAGAAGGCCATGGACCAGTTGGAGAAGGTCCAGAGGAGGGCCACGAAGATGATCAGAGGGCTGGAGCACCTTTCCTATGAGGACAGGCTGAGAGAGTTGGGGCTGTTCAGCCTGGAGAAGAGGAGGCTCCGGGGAGACCTAATAGCGGTCTTCCAGTACCTCAAGGGGGCCTACAAGAAAGATGGGGAGAGGCTGTTTAGTAGGGCCTGTTGCGATAGGACCAGGGGTAATGGTTTTAAAATACAGGAGGGTAGATTTAGGTTGGATGTTAGGAAAAAATTTTTTACAATGTGAGTTATAGAACACTGGAACAGGTTACCCAGAGAGGTGGTGGAAGCCCCCATCCCTGGAAACATTCAAGGCCAGGTTGAATGAGGCTCTGAGCAACCTGATCTAGTTGGGGAAGTCCCTGCTCCTTGCAGGGGGGGTTTGGACTAGATGACCTTTGAAGGTCTGTTCCAACCCTAACCATTCTATGATTCTATTGGAGTTACATGAGAACTCACGGAAGCTGTGCACCAGTTCTTTAGTTCAGAATCATACTCACTGTCCCAAACAAGGTCTGTTTGGTTGTATGTTATTTTTATAATGCTTTTAGTATTACAATAAATAATTCACATAAGACCTCGAGAAAAAAAAAGTACCTGACATCTCTAAAAAACTCTTTTTTTTTACTAGGACTGGACAGAGCTGTGATTTCCGTTGGAAAGAAGAGGCTTCCCCTTCCTTGGAATGTCGTGGAATGAGCATGCCTAATGAAAACACAAGCAAGAATCAGCTTCATGCACAAAAAACAGCAATAGATGGGGATTAATGAACTGGCCAAATACCCTTAATCCTGATAATAATACATATTTTGCCTAAGCAAATTGTTCTGTAGCAGAAAGAAGATGTAATATACATGGATCTGTCTAAATTCCTGCATATGAACTGTTAAGAGATTACAAATCTATGGGTTGTGACTTTTGTATCAGATGGAACATTGTTTGACAGATTTTGTTTAAAAATTAGCAAAATTGCTTTACTCAATTACATTAAAAGGTACGGAATAGATTTTCTAGCCCCTAGACGCTTTTATATTAGTAGCCAACCATCAAGCAAGGTACATTTATTATGGTCCACAAATCTTTTATGAATCTAACAGACTGTAGATTACACAAAAGTTTAAACTTGTACTACCCAATATTGTAGTAGTATAACTTGCTTCTATTTAAAAAAAAAAAAAAAACAAAATGGAAAAAAACCCCAAAACCTTATTGACATAACTTTCCTGGACTGTGTACAGAGTCTGCCAAAACAAAAATCATGCATACAAACAAAACAGAACAAAAAAAAAATACAAAGATGTATATATGTCTGCTTATTTTTAAGAAATTGTCATAAACAACTGAACCGATAAAACCCAAATAGACACTAGAAGAATGGTGCATTTCATTATTCAAATGATGTAAACGATTCCTGATCTTTAATTGAGGTGTCAAGAACATGTTTTCAGTTTCTTGAAGTTCACCAATTTCTCAGTCATATCAGTACTGTATAATGACTATTTTCTACTATGCTTAGCACTGCAATTATGGGCACTATTTAGAATCTATGCTAAAAAGAGACAGTTGCACAAAGCAATTTATGCAATAATCTAAATATTATCAGTGTCATTTCAGAGCAGCAATCTCCTCATGCCAATATGACAAAACTTGAACATCTCAAAAGAACAAAATTTTGCACATACTAAAAATACACTACGATTATTGTATTCATACTGAAATTTGCCATAAGTGACACTGTATGCACGTGTGTAGTGTAGAATCCAACTAATGTCTACAGTATTTTCACAAAAATCAGTATCTCAGATTGTGGTTTATTAGGTTTTAACTTACAGCATAAAGTTATTATTGCACAATACTTGTTAATAACAGAATTATACTGGCTTGGTGTCTAAAAGCCACTATGAACATGATATTCAGACATATGCACAAATGGGTATAAGTAAAGAGATTTAGAATCCTCTCATCAGAAGAACTTCTTTTCCATTCTTCATCTTTCCACATCTCCCTTATCCCCTTCTTTTGTTTTTCAGGTAGGGATATGTACGTTAACTCTTCTGGTCCAACAGGGCTTACTCAGGGCTAAGGCATGCAATCAAGGTAATGAGGTTTTACAGACACAGGTGAGTCAGCCCATCTGTGTGCTAAGTAACCATCTGCATGGTCTTAGCCTACAGCAAATGTAGGTAAATCCATAATTTTAAAGCTTGTTGTCAGTTACTGATGCATGATAACATGTTCTGGCTGCAGTAGCAGTGTCATTCTGCATCTAGCTTAATTGTCCTTATTGTTCATTTCCAATGGGTTCTGCAGTAAAGTGGATTTTTTTTTTTTTTTTTTTTTACAGCAAGTAGATGAGGATGGAAACTACAATGTAAAGTTCTTTGCCTCAGCTGCTATGACACTTAGCAATAGGTGCCATACATATCAGCATTTAGGAATCTAAGTATCACAAGAGAGCAAAATATTAATAATATATTTTGGACCCTGATAGGTGAGTCACAGCATCATCTTTCTTTTAGCGTGTTAAGTTCCTCCATAATTAGACTTGCACAAGAACTACCAGCAAACAGGACTATAATATCAAATATAGTAAATATTACTACAGTACATGTTCCTATCATGTTTTCCATAAATACATTTCACTTTCAATCAATAATTTAATTTCATAAAAATACATTAATCATTTTGTTCTCTTAGCTCTCCAAACAAAGTAACGTTCTCCTTCTCTAGTTTTAATTTGGCACAAGTCAAAACCACAGGATTTTTTATTTTCCACAGAAATATTACTCTGATGACTTACACTTTTACAAATGAGAGACAAATTACACTGTCATTTGCCTGGACATTGATAATGGGACAGCTGAACTGTCTATGAAATTTAAACTACAGCTTAATGTAGGACATATTTTGCTGTCAACTCACTTTAGACATCTTCAGTACCTTAAACAGCAGGCGTATCATTTTGTAACCCCAACAGAAGAGATATGCACAATGTTGTTACTTTAGGTACTCCACATATACCAATATGAGTAAATATGACTACTATACTATTTTTTTTTTTGTGGTTTCTGCACTTGGGATCTTTTTTTTTCCTTGGATTTTAAGGGAATTTTTTATCTTTTTTTTTTTTGTTGTTTGTAGTGATAGATAAGCATATGGGAATCAAATTACCTGGAATATCTTACATTAAATTATTGTATATAGAAAGTAAATTGTTCTTTTTTTCCAATATTTTTATCCTTAAAGTTTTGTTTAAAATTTAAACTTTGCATGCATTACATAGTAATTTTAAAAGCATGAATATTTATTTTTTCCTGTAGCCCTTTTTTATCTTCAGTGATACCTGTTCCTGTAGCTGGATGGTTTTTTACATAACTTTATTCTCCAGTAAAATCCCAATGCCCTTGCTTTTTTGCTTTAGACAAAAAAAAAAAAAAAGAAGAAGAAGAAGAAACCTATAAGCTCCAGGTATATCAATCAAAAACAACAGAGTCAGCACTAAGTCTAATAATGAAAACCATGATTTCATAAATCATCCTCCATACGCTGGGGTCATCTTTTAAAAATTTCTTATCAGGTGCTGCTCAAAATTTCTCAGACTCTCATTCTTCTTTCTTTAATGAAAACAACAGGAAGGATGTCAGCATACAAATGATGTGACCCTCTTTAGCTTAAACATATCCTGAAAATGAAAAGATTATGCTTTGCTTTGTCCTTGAAGTTGTGGAAGTCAGGATTTTTACCATCCCTCCCGCAAAGTCCAAAGAAAAACTTTGTCTCACAAGTCCATAATGAAATAAAAGTATCTAATTATATGTAGACTTAATTTAATATACTGAAGGTTTAATTGTAAAGAACCTACCTCCTACGAGAGACCACCTCTACTGCCTGTATCCAGTATATAACAATTTGTAATTGCCTAAGGGGCTTTTGCTACTGCATGTCCTTAAGCAAGCCAGAAGAGCTCTATTAGTGGACTTACATATTTTTATTTCAATCAACAAGTTACAGCACATTCATTTATATTTTAGAAGTTACTGCAATTTGGAAAAACACTAGCAAAAAATAAATTCATTGTTCTTCTTTCAAACCCAAAATATGAAAAAAAGACAAGCATGACATTAAATGTCTGCTAATAAAAACCAGATTTTTTTTCAGACTTAGTCTTCTGGATGTGATGCTCCACTGCACTTCTGTACTTTCACACCCACACAGTTGGACATGACAACTTGCAAAATTCTATTTTTAAGTTTTTGCAAGGATCTAATCTACTCCATCATGAAACTATTCATTTTTCTCTTAGTAGATAGAAAAAAAAAACAGAAAAAAAAAAAAAAAGAACTAAGATAAATCAGAAGCACAAAGACTTATGGGAAAGAAAAAAAAAGAAGAAAAACCCCCAGACTTTACAAGTTCCTATCTGCAGAACTGAAAGAAAAGTAATCCTCAAGTAAAAAAAAAAAAAAGTTTTAAAGAAACTTAAAGAAGTATTGCAAGGCAGCAGTAATATCTATCTTGGTTAATTGTGCCTTTACTGTCTGTAAACAAAACCTGGGTCATACCTTGCTATTGATTTACTAAAATTAGAAAGGTTTCTATGTTAATACAGAAGGGATCATGATCATTTGTTCAGTTTCACTCTTAGAGAAGCTACAGACACTGTGGATGTGTCTGCAATGCTGGCTGAAATACATCGTTAAAAGTGAACTCAGATATTGTACAGAGGGTAAAACTGCAAAATCAGATCCAATTTGGTCAAAGTATGCTTTCTGAAACAATGTGTATGTGAACTGGGATCACGTTGACTGAACTGGAAACCACCCATTATGAGAGAACAGATATAGTCATTGATTGCAATGAGAAATACCAACTCTTGGATGCTGTCTTGAAAGAAGCAGAACACACTATCCTGTGCTATCACAAATTAAAATCTTTTTTCTTACCTACAATTGTGTGATGCAATATAATAAGCACAAAACTGTGTGAAGAGAGGGGAAAATTCCAGAAAAAAAAAAAAATCCACAACAACTCTGGTCAACCTGTTCCAATATCTCACCACTCTCACCGTAAAAAAAAAGTTCTTCCTCAGGTTCAATCTAAACCAACCCCTCTTTCAGTTTAAAAATCATTCCCCTTATCCTGTCACTACAAGCCTTGATAAAAAAGTCTTTCACTACTCTCTTATAAGCCCTCTTCACATACTTAAAGGCCACATGTGTTGAGTCTGGCTGGGATGGAGTTAACTTTCCCCACAGAAGCCCTCATAATGCTGTGCTTTGTATTTGTAGCTATAAGGGTGTAGACAGCACACCAATGTTTTGGCTGTTGCTGAGAGGTGCTCATAGAGAACCAAGACTACCTCTCCAACCTTCAGTCCCACCATGGCAAGTACGTTGGGGCAGGAAGAGCTTGGGAGGGGAAACAGACTCCTAAGCTGACTAAGGGGATTTTGCATACTGTATATTATTGTGCTCAGCAATAAAACCTAAGAGAAAGGAAGAAGGGTGAGGGAGCAGCAGACATTCATTATTAAGTGAAGCAGCTGCTAGGAGTACTGAGGTCTTACTTCTAAGGAAGTAGCTAGATATCGCCTGCTGATGGGAGCAAGATAATATTTTTGGTTTTCTTTGCTTCTGCATATGTCCTTTGCTTTTCTTTATTAAACTGACTTTAACTCAACCCATGAGTTTTTAATCTTATTTTCTCCAACTGCCCCATTGAGGAGGGGGGTAATAGAGCGCCTTTGTGGGCACTACCACACTGCAATAAAGTCTCCCTGGAGCCTTCTCTTCTCCAGGCTGAACAACCCCAACTCTCAGCCTTACTTTTTTAGATTTTTCAACCCTCTGATCAGGCCTTTTCATGGCTCTCCTCTGGATCCATTCTAACAGGTCCATGTCTTTCTTGCACTGAGGTACAGAGCTGGATGGCCCACATGGGGCCTCATGAGAGCAGAGTAGAGGGGGAGAATCACCTCCCTCCCTGGCCACACTGCTATTTTATGCAGCCCAGAAGGTGACTGGGTTTCTGGGCTGGAAGTGCACAATGATAGCTCATGTCCAATTTTTTTATCCACAAGTATCTCCAAGTCCTTCTCCACAGAGCTACTCTCCATCCACTCATCTCCCAGTCTGTACTGATATTGGGAATTGCTTCAACTTAGGTGTAGGACCTTGCAGTTGGCCTTGGTGAGTATCATGAGGTTCACATAGACCCACTCTTGCCTATCAGGGTCAACCCACAAAAAGAAGAAGAATGTATTTTTACCTGTCTATCAGTCACATAAAATACATGAGCTTGTATGCATGTATCTGTATATGTATATATACACACATAGAATGTGTATAAATTATGTACAAACAATCCGTGTGTATATATAAATACAGTCGCTGAAATCTTAATTATTGCAGGGCACATATAGTGCAGCAGAGTTAACTTGTTTTGAGTAAAGTTTTTAAAGGGAAGACCTTCAAAAGCTTAAGTACTGCAAGTTTATTGACCATCTAGTCAGCCTTGCATCTGAATGACTGCTTCTATGCAGGTCATAATCTTATGAATTGTGGGAGAGTCATCCTTTGGATTATTATGAGCACATACTCCCTTAAAATTCACAATATAACGTAAAATCCTACTTTAAGGAAGTCCTCCAAAGTTCTGTGGAAATTAATTGCTCTATAACACAGGCTGGCAATAAATATTTCAGCACTTCATGTTAAAAAAAAAAACCTTGTAGTTAGGAACCGATGCACTTGACTCCTTAAAATGAAATAAAGACATTTAAAATGCAAGTTCCAGGCAAAGATACAGTCCACCACATTCCAATAGTAACTGAAAAGACAGATATCTAACCTTACAAAAAAATTTTTTGTCTTGAAAGTTTTTTTGTGTGCCAATACACCAGCACCAATTCAAAACCAGAATACTGTGCTTAGGGAAAAAAAGACAATGTTCCCTTATGAACTCAATTTAAAAAAAAAAAAAAATAAAATTCCTGGTTAATTATGGGTATCTAGTGGATTATCTAATTTATAATTTTTTACTTCTGTATTCTGTGGGGCTAGCTGAATCTTCTGTTGCTAAGCTGAATGTAATATATGGCAAAATAGAATGGTATTCAAAGAAATGAACTGATCCTTGCTAAGGCTGAGAAAATATCTTTTTAATATTATGAGAATTCTTTACATGTCATCCTAATGTGATTTGAATCCCCCTGTTTTAAATGGAATTAGTGTATCAACAAAGATTACTTCTCTTTTCTCCTTCTCATTTATTACTAACCTAAGGAAGTATGTAGTAATTCAATTTAATTTATATTTCCCTGAAGAAGTGCAATTCAAGGGATAATACATGCAGAGCTTCTGTACTAATAACACCTAGCTGGAGACAGTAGAATACATATGGTATGTAGTAGTTACAATTAAGTAGAAAGACCTGAGACAGAGGCATTGATATCTGCAGCTTAGGAAAGTAATGGACCCTGAGGCAAAGCTGAGGGACTTCTTTATCTGCTATGATTAAAACTATTGATAATTCCCAAAGTGGTAGGTTCAGCTGCTGTTCCACATTTTATTGCTTAAGATATTAATGAGAAAACAAAAACACTGCCTATGCTATTTAGTTAATAACCAACAGACATATTCCATTTGCCATTTCTTAACAATTAGTTTACATTACTACTGGTGATTTAATGTTTTATGAAATGTTCCTTGGTTTAACCCATCTACTAAGAGAGTATAATAGCATTATTAGTATTCCAAGACTTTTGTGATACCCGAAGAATATCTTTATTGTGACTGGTTCTACACTTTCATCTATTTCTACTTGTAAATATTTGGGTATGAATAAGAGTATAATCCAAGTTAGAATAAAATTTGTAGTTTAGATTAAAATATCTCTTCCATATAGGATAGATTTCACTATTTCTACAAATCATGTTAAGTACAGCAGAGAAATGGTGTCCATAGAGAAGAGTGATAGACCAGTCTTCCCTGTCATCATTACTCTGAAATGATGCTTGACACTGATCTCCAGTCAACATAGACTTTGTTATCACTGAGAGTCGTCCTTTCAAGTGAGATAAACAATGAAATATTCCATCTAAGCAGCAACACATTGAAAAAGTAGGGATCACTGGCTCAATTGGGCACATGAGGATGCACAATCAGAAGCCAAGAAATGAGAGTTGAAGCATTGATTATAAAAACGAAGGATCAAATGAGTCCATCAAGCTGTGGTGTCTGATAGTGAAAAACAGTCACAATAACTCGACAGAGTGGCAGAGAGGATATCGGACTCAAAAATTCACTTCTGATTGGCAACAACCTACGAAAATTTTAAAAAGCATACCTAATTATGTAATAACTTAAAGTTATTACTTTTTTTCTCTCTAAGCATAGAGAGACTTTATGCCGTTAAATCACCATATCAAAGCCTGTGACACACCACCTTTTCCTTGTTATTTTTTTTCTAATTTTATCATAGACTTTTGACAGATGTCCTTTGTTCCTGTCCCTTTTTACATCTGCTAAGTAAAATCATCAAAGGCTTAAAAAAAAAAAAAAAAAAAAAGGGGGGAAAAAAAAAGAAGAAGAAAGGACCTCATACTACTAGTTTGAGAATGCCCGAAACCATGAAAAAGAATTAATGTTTTAATTTAAAATTAATCTTTGCACAAGAGTTCTCATATTTAACTAAGAGCATGTGGACACACCTGCAGACTGAAATAATTCACTGGGTGAAGGTATTGTGTCACTTCTCAATGTTTACAGGATAGAAGAAGCACCCAAATACGTGATCTCTAAAGCCTATCCATTATTACCATTACATCTCTGGGCTGGTAAAGTTACAATACTTTAAAGTAAGGGCTTAGCATGTTTTCGTATGTATATATAATACCTGTAAACATGGCTTCATGCATTAAATCTGACAGCCATGGGTTAACACATAAATTAGTAAGGCTTCAGAACAGTATAGAGTTGCAGAGAAAAGGATCTGGCTGGTCTGCTGCAAAGATCTAGAAAGAAAACCAGGTATCTCAATATTTTGTTTTCTGAATTGGTCCTAGCCATTCAGATTAGAAGACCTAAATGATAAGAAGCTCAACCTGGTAGGACCATAATAAGCCTTGAAGACAATAGGAGACTATTTGGAATGAGAGAGATGAGATAAGAGATTGTCTGCTTCTGCTATCTATAAGGAGCTCAACAGCTAGCTTGTGAGCCACCCTGTCAAAAAAAAAAAAAGGGCCTATGCAGTCAAATTTGCCTCTTACCCATAAGCTTCTCATCTCCCTTCAGAGCCAACACCCAGAGGGAAGAGACTGCAATATGATATACCCCACATCAGATTAAATGTTGTTACATATTTCCCACAGAAAATTCTAGTTACAATGGGAACAGTTTTCAGACAGAAGCTTTTGGGTTTTGCCAATATAACCATTACAGAAATTTCAATGTTTCCATGGAAAACAGATGTATTTCATACCATATGAGACTATACATATTACACTATATACTATGACTGCAAAAAAAAAAATATATATAAAAACATATAAAAAACATTTCCATCACTGTAGTGCAGAACCTGTGTTTCATACGTACATACGACTTTACCATCACTCTTCATCAAAGAAAAGAGAATGATCCTTGATTATTTTCAAAGGGAAATTTCTAAAATTGTCAGAATTGTCAGGAAAAAAAAAAGATTGAATATCTCACCGGTGAACCCCAAATCTGTGATTTATTTCTCAAAACTGTATGTCTTATATATCAAATTAGATAGCTGGAGAACTAATGCAATATAATACCCCTCTACACAATTCATAGGTCTATGCCGATGTAATAGTAACTAAAATTCCATACATATGTTGAAGGTACCTATTATGAGTATTGTCGTGTATATCCTTATGGAATATTCTTTCTTTTAATATTTTTTTTAATCTACAATAATGGGGCTCACAACAGTAAAACCCTTTTAATTCTGACTTTATTGCATGGTAGACCATCTGTTTTAATTTCTCTGACCATTGTCGGATGTTTTGGTGATATGGCTGTAGACAGCCACTACAGCTCACATTTGGGTGTCTTTTCAAGACAGAAAGACTAACATGTTTAAGCTGTACAACTTACTCTTTTTATCTGACAGATCAGTGGCAGTCCCATTAAAAAAAGATATATGCTTTTACATTAGCCTGACAAGGGATTACACTAAATAAAATGTTTTTGACTGGCATGAGTTTCCTATCACTCAATTTGTCCTTTGCTGCCACAATAGGGATATAAAAAGGAACATAGCATGAGAAGTCCTTGTCCTCAGGCTCCTTGAAATTACTTGGAGGCTAGTAGTCCTGAAATTCATACGTATTCTTTATTTAGAATCATAGAATAGTTTGAGTCAGAAGGGACCTTTAAAGGTCATCTGGTCCAACCCCTCTTACACAGACCAGGGACATCTCCAACTAGATCAGGTTTCTCAGAGCCTCATCCAGCCTGACCTTGAATGTTTCCAGGGATGAAGCATCTACTACCTCTCGGGGCAACCTGTTCAAGTGTTCCACCACCTTCATCATAAAAAAAAAAAATATCTTCCTTCTACCTAGTCTAAATCTACCTCCTTCTGTTTTAAGACTATTTAGACTTTACTAGTATGCTGCTTTCTAATCATGATAATGCTAACATTTAAATGCATTTGTTTCTCAAAAATAAATACCATTCTGATTGATAATTCACTGACACCAGTTTTATATTGATAATTTTGCATGTGTAGAGAACTATTCTTTACTCTCAGATACCCATCTGAAAATGGAATTTTTGCCATTTAACATGTTATACTATTATTTTTCTGTTGTATTTTATTTCTCTGTCAAGTCAGAAGGTAAAGGCTGATGTACTTGGGCTGTTCCATGATACTTTTAAACTTAAAAAAAAAGTAATACTTATCCAAGGTCACCAGTGGAATTGGTGAGTTGGCAGCACTTCTCTCACATAGGTACTTCATGGTCTGGTTTCTAATGGGACCAACATTGCATCATTCTACACTTTATGTGACCTTCAAAGAATTCAATCTTTGTCACTCATACTACAGAAGAACATCTGTCAATGCAGAAATAATTATATAGATCACCAAATAGCCTGTATTTTTTTAAATGAGCCAAAAGAAAGGTTTTCATCTGCTCAAGCAAACATACAATATACGTCCTGATTGGAAATCACTCTTGCCAATTCTTTTCCTGCTTAGTGAAAAGGACACATCAGAGTTCATCATTTCCACATCGTCAGCTGATACAGCCACCAGGAAAAGCCAGAAGCTAAAACAGGCTTAACCATCCCACAGCATCTTTCAGTCCATAGCTACAAAGTGTTGCTTCTTTATCCTGCAGAAGAGAAAAATCAAATTCTTGATGTTCAGGGAAGGCACAAAGTAATAATTCACAACAAAATCCAGTCATTGCACATCTTATTCCTGGTTTTGAATCAGCAACTCAAGCAGTTCTTCAGTTTCCATGGAGTCAGAGGTTTCTGCCTCACCAAATCAAAATTGTGAAATGATTATGCTTTACATCTAACAACTGAAGTGGCTTCACACCGGCTACCCACTTGCAGACACTGAATGTCTAACTCCTTTGATTCAACTATACTAGTTCATTAAGCAATATTTTCTCAATAATGTTGTGTATGTAAACATTGAACAAAAGGCTAAATATTGTACCAAAGAAGAACTGAATACTGCACAGCAGGGTTTGATGCTAGCAGCCAATTCCCTCCCCTGCAGTTGGAAGACAACTTGGATAACTATTCCAAAGATTAATGAGCAATCAGTTCTAAATTAAACCAAGACCTATGTTTAAATCTTTTTCCCTCACACCCTTTACAAGTCTGAATTTGAGTTACACTCAGAGATAAAATGCAGTATTAGGCTTTGTGTGTTGTAGAACATTATTAGCAGAGTTAAAAATTGCTTCTTTAGCATTTCCTTCACATTTTTTTCAGCCTTTATTTTCTTGAGCAATTTGAAAGGAAATGGACCATTATGAGGTTTGCTGCTTCTGCACAAGGCTAGAAACAGAAGTTGCTTGTCAATAATTTCTAGAAACTATAGAATCACATTTTGAAGCTGAAACACGTATTAGATGTATGAGTCTCACAACTGTTCTGATATGCCACTTTCATATTGAGCTCAGTTTCTAACTATTGACAAAGCATTCCAGTAGTAAGAAACAAAAAGCATCGTGAACAATGTGAACAAGTGTCATCAAGGGCTTTTCAGCAGCTCAAATAACACAAGTTATTTGTGTCTATGCAGCCTCTGTAACTCTGCACCTCAACCTCTGTATCAGTTCAGTTTCTAAGTATACCACTGATAGAGAACATAATACTCACAAAGTTAGTGTTAGGTGCACAGGCATACAAGCATGCAATAGCAGTTACATACTGTAAGCACCAAAGTAGTTTTTAGATTAGGCTAAGTAAAGATGTTGTAAAATGAGATTATAATTTTAAACATGACCACTTTTGGATAGATGGCAGAACTAACAGGAAACAATTTCTTACACATTTATGTTCTAATTTCCCAACTGCCCTTTCTTTCCCTTCCTCCTCCCTTAGTTCCGGCCTGAAGATATGAAGGAGGAATTAAAAGACACCTCAGAAACTGCCAAAGAGATCAGAGATGCATAAGCTGCCCTACAAGAAAACTTTAAGAACATGTTAATTTACTTTGTAATTTCCTCCTCCCAGTATGAATTTGCCTAATTTTTTGTGTAGTACAATGAGCATGGTTTAGAAAGTATCCCATTAGTAGAGGATGTCTGCTAATGGACATAGCCTTTTATTCTAGTATTGTGCATATACATATCTACAATAGGAATCAATTATATGTACCACCAAATTGTGGTTTTTACTTATTCTTTTTATTGTGTAAAGATCAAAATCACAGAATAAAATTTTGCCAAGTTTAAATCTGCTAAGGTCCTAAACATGTTGAGATTAATCAAGGTACAATGAACAACAGAATAAACAGAATTAAGAATGCAATGTGGTTTGGTAAGATTCAGGAAAAAAAAAATTCTCAGTGATGCTGGCCATTTTGATACTGAACAGCAGTAAATTATGTGGCACTCTGACATTCAGACCTGGATTTTTCCTTCTTACTTTCCAGTATAGCTCAAACAAAAGAGAAATACGTAGTTTACAGATTTGTTTTAAAAGGGCTAAATGATTTTTTTTTTTTAAAGTAGTATTACCTCACTTACCGTTTGGGTACCTTCTTTTGTATTAAAAAATAAATGACAGTAAAATGTAGAAGTTTGTTTGTTTGTTTATTTTTAAAGTAGTATATCTAAGGAAACTTTCAACAAAAGACATTTTATTCAATGAAAAAAAAAACTACCTCTGGAAATTACAGCGCACCACAAGCATATTACAATATAGCTATTACAGGTCAACCAGGTGACGGTGCTTAGATAAAATACGATATCTATTGTGGAGTTCAGCTGTTATCTGAAAGCATACTCTTGAGCCTTGTGAAATAGATAAGAGGAAGCATTTCTGTGTTGGTGGAAAATAAAGTGCTGATATTTAGTAATAACAATGTGCTTGATAGTATACAAAATACAGTAGCCTTCAAAACTGCCTTTTTTTTTCCTATTTGAGAAAATTATTATTATATGATTAACTTTTCCAGATACTTTCTATATACTCATGTAAAATCTATTGCCATTGGTTTTTTTGAACATACATAGTTATTAGATAGATAGATAGATAGATAAATATTTAATTTAAAAATGTAATTAATCTCAGTGAAATTAATGAAAATCTGGGATTTTTCCTTAGGTGTTGCTAGCTAACTAACCTCATTAGAATATCCATCATTAGCAGAGATTATTTTATAATCCTGATATAATTAGTTGAACCTAGGACATATAGTGGTCACCCACATTGGGTAATGGACCTTCGAGCCAGAGGTGTTCATCCTACCAGTAGTGCTGGGATACAGAACTTTATATCTGTATTCATTTTCCTGTCAGGAGTTACCAGTTAGGCACAGAGCTCTGAAAAAAAAAAAAAAAAAAAAAAATCCAGTTTTGGTTCTTCTACACTGAAGATAGCCAGCTTAGGAATTTCCATACCAAACTCACCTATTTCTAGATATGTGATTGCAGAAAAAAAAAAAGGTGAGATAGGATTTGTCTGCAGCCATCACCAAAGACAACCCAAGAGGTAGTATCTTGATATCTTGAATTAATATGTGCCAGCATCCTTTCCACCTCTAGTTTCCTGTAGAGTTTTCTGTACATGTCTAGATTCAGTACATAAATGCTGCACAGGGAGAAAAAAAAAAAAGTCTCTACATAACATAATTTTTTCAGTGCTTTCCTGGAAAACACCACATGCTGGGAAACTACCACAAATCTCCCTAAAGATGAATAATTTAGGGTATTTTCATATAGGTCTCCATATGAAATGTTTATTACTGTAGCTTAAGTTTTCCCATCATAAGATAATGTTAGCAGCTTATTTATCCGTCACTATTTAGTTATGTAAACAAAAAAATAAAAGTCATAAACAGGGAGACAATCATAAGTTCTCATTTTTTAAAATCTCATGTTCACATTATTTTATCACCACCATGTTAGAGAAATTATTGTTTTATATTCAAATAATGGAAAGTAATGCAAAATGAAAAAGGGGTTGAATTGTCTGTAACTGAGCTTCAGAGTTTAATAAGTAACAATGTTATACAGTGGTTATTAATTTCCTTTAGAACCAAATGTGCCATTTTCTCACACAGATTATAGTTTTCATTTTGTTTTTCATTACCTATTGATACTTATTTGCTTTGGATGATTGGCTATCTAAGTGAGTCAAGAATATACCATTTTACAAGATTGGTTCCAGCATTGCAGAGAGTTTTCAGAAATATGGTCTGTTTCTCTCTTACATTGTGATTGAAAGCTTGACACATTTATTCACTTACTTATCTAACTACCTAGCTGTCCCACTGTAGTTTCCACAAGAACAAGTGCTGTCCTTCTGTACTCGTTGCTTCCTTGCCACCCCTCTGACCCATTCATCATGTCTCTCTGCAAATCGTCAGCTCTGAAAGGCACATGAGCCACAAGTCCCCAGAGGAGGCACAGATGAGACATACAAGAGAAAGAAAACAGAACCAGGGACACTGCGAAAGCAAAGCAGACAGAAAGACTGAGCAAACAAGTGAACTAAGAAGAGATTAGAAGAAGAATGTGTCAGAAAATATTATTTGAAGACATGAGGCATAAGGCATAATAGGAATTTTTATGGAACAGCTAGAGAGACAGATTAAAAAAAAAAAAACAGAGAAAGAATAAAATGAGGGAGAAGAGGGGAGAATAAGATGAGCAAAGCCTTTCAAAGTGTATCGGAATAGTCCTAGACTAAAGGTAAAACATGGCCAAAAGGGAAGGATTAAAAAAAAAGTGGTGAGAGTAAGGAAGGAAAATATTGTTAATAAAACACTATAGGAGGAATTTATGCAGAAATTGAAATAAGCTGGTTAAATGCATTGGTTGGAGTAGTAGTTATCCCAACAGAGTAGGACACCGCCTTCAAAATGTCATTTCAATGTCACCTTCAGTAAGGACCAAATAAATTATATGTCACTTCATCCAAAGCAGGCAAAGTTCAATTTCAATGTCCATGGGTTTAATTAGTTATATTTTGCACATAGTTATCCTGAATGTCTGTATGTTGGCATGGCCCATGAACTTTTTTATTTTTTTCTAAAGTTTGTGGTCTGATTGTTGAATATCAGGTTACTTACCTGGAAATTAAACACTTTGTGGACATAAGCTGAAATTTAGACTTCAGTTCTCATGGGACTTTATAAGGAATTTGAAAATATATAGTTAACAGAAAGGTTAATCAAAGGTTAATAGTTCTTATGACTGAGCAGAGTGGATAGAAAGTAGGGACACTTCAGTAGCTTTTCATGTGTTAAGTCATTTCAGTTAGAAATCTCTGAGGGCTCAAAAGTGACTATCGTACCTCTGTTTCTCAGATGCAAACAGTCTAGGGACATACCAGGGCATTAGTGTCTAATCAATTTGACATCAGTTGAGGAAAAAGGTGCAAAAAGCTAAATTTAGAAAATCAAAAGCAATCTAGGCAAAAAAAAAAAAAAAGTATTACAGAGATTAATCTTCTAAAAAGATGCTGAAAATGAGCAATCAATGCTGACAATATCTGGCAAAATTCTTACCTTGAAAAAGTGTAAATCAAGACATTAGATATTCTAGTAATTGTAGATATGCTAATATTTTACACAGGATGAGAAAAGAATATAATATGGAGAGAACTAAAGAAAGAAACAAAAATAATCTAGGCTAAAATAATAAATGCCTGTGTTACGGAAACATGCAATATATTTCATAATCTTTTATGTAAAATCTTAAAATAATTGTAAAATTAAATGCTTATATGGGAAACTTTTAAGAAAACTAGAGTAAATTGAGGGGTAAATAACACATTTTCAAAATTGACAAAAGAGGAACAAGGTTAGAAACAGCCCAGTTCTTATGAGAACACAGGTTTGACGTATTTGTTTGCCTCAAGGGATGTGACTCTTTTTTCTTCTTCTTCACAAAAGTATATGCCAGAAACATATTTGGGATGTCTTGTCAATCTACTCTATATAAACAATTAAAAATTAACTGGAAGAGAAACAGAAAGCTGCATGTTTGTCTGGTGGATGGATGCTTTAATCATCAGGCAATAGCAACATTTTCACTCTTGAGTCCTAGAAGTATTTCAATAACTTCCTATATTGAGTAGAATGTATGCAGCGGGATGTACTGAGTAAAATCCAAGTCCAAAAATCCTTAGACCTTAATATTTAGGGATCTGTACTCAAAAATGAAAAATAGTCATTTAAAGCTCCTCAGACACAGAATGGATCTTGCTCTCTGTTACTTGTTTAAAAGTTTAGCTCCTGAAGCTTTGTGTAAAAAGAAAGTCATGGCATCCCTTTCAGCTCAAATAATTAAATGCTAGCTGAAATTCACAAATACTTTCAAGATAATGGAAACAGAAGTTTTGAACATAACAATCATTGAGAAAATGTCATTCAGTTCTAGAGAAGGCAATGTGAGAAAATACAAAGAAAAGGGAAATCTTAGATTCAGCTCTTCAATTATTCTACAGCAAACATTGTATTGGTGATGGAATAAATTAGAAATATTTGGCTGGCTACCCTATTTTCATGTACTGTAGCAATAATGTAGCTCCACTACACTCCTATGAAGGAATATGGCTCCATTAAGATCAGGACTCTGACATGGCTACACCTTCACAATTAATATCATTGAGTGTCCTTTCATACCTCTCCAATGTGCAGTAAGAATACTGGATAGCCACCACCCATCAGAAAGCTGACCAAAGATCACAAAGGATAGAAAACAACTATACTCTGTATCTCACTTTACTCCTAAATGGCACTTAAGTCCAGTGACAGTAAAGGGGAAATAAAACTAAACAACATAATTGAGGAAATATTAAATATGGAAGACAACTACCCTCTAAAGTAATGAGAGTGGGTTTTGTCTGGCTGGGTTTTCTTTGTTTCTTTGTTTCTTAATTCCCTGACAGATAAGAGAACATCTTTTTATCCTAGAGACAGGATAAATTTGATTAGCTTCTGATTTCTGAAAAATGCTACAAGAAAACACTAAGTAGCTAAAGCTACTTTTATCTTACTAACTATTGAATTGCTTACAGAACCTTAGAAAAACATAGTTCAAACCTGGCCTAACAGAAAACCTATGGATTGATTACAAGTGTCCAGTACTGTCTCTGATAGACACATTTGCTATCAGTACTTTATATCAGCTGTCAAAACACTATTCAGTCTTTTGTTATAAAATAGAGTAGGCATCTAGATTATTTCTGTATTATCAGATCAAACTGGGCAAACTCAGAAGACTAGCCAACTATTGGAATGAATTCTAAGACATTCTGGCTAAGTTTGAGGGTGGATTTGAAGACAGAGCACCTCCAGCAAAGCTGACCAAAAAAAAAAAAAAAAAAAAAAAAAAAAAAAAATTAAGTCTACAATAATCACTACAATCTGAATTTTGGAATAGTTTTTCCTTTTTTCTCATCTCCCCATATCAGTTAAGCACATATCTTAAGTATCCTGAATGAAAGGCAAAGCATCAACAAAATAAAAAAAATAATTAAAAAAAATCAATATTTACTAAACATTGCTAGGATGATACCACAGATTTTGCTCATTATAATCACATCGGGAAACTATGGTAACTATAATTTTGATACCTAATAGTCTCAACTACTGATCAGTGCCGATTATTAAAATTATTTTTAGAGACAAGTTTTTGGTTTTTTTTTTCCTGGTAGACATTTTTCAAATCTTACAATGGCAATACCCAAGCAAACTGTTTTGCGCACATGATTCACAATTCAGACTTGAAAGACATTTTACTGTTTTTCACTACTAATACAGGAATTCAGTTTTTGTCTTCCTGTTCTACTGCACATGAAAAATTGAAAAGTTACAAAATTAGAAGAAAAGGGTACATTTGCACTTTAATCACTTGTCTGGATTTACTGCACATAAATCAGACATTCAAACTCCATCAGCATATCAGAAATTATACTCATAAAGTCTAACTGACATCACTTAGAATCTTATGATGTGCTTTATGTCACAGAAATTTAATGAATCTGGTTTTGAGGGTTTTTTTAGTCTTTTTTTTTTTTTCTTTTTTTTAAGTCTGGAGTTAGGAAAAAAGGGAAGAACAAAGGAGCTTTAACTTTGTGATTTATTGGAAATAAAATCATATACACACAGACAAGTATAAAAACAAAACCCTTAAATGAAAAAATACTGTACAACATTACTAAAAAAAATAAACTTATGCACTGAAAATGCCAGACAGACCTGTTTGACTTTAGATACGCATAGGATTTACTCAGTCCAAGACAAGACTGCTGCACGTCTGCATGCCAGCGCTGACACCCACTAATCCTCAACAAAGCTTTTCAGACAAAATTGCTTCATGGTATTGGCAAACTTTCAGAAAAATGTATGATAACTTAAAAGTTTTGTTGTGTAATTCTATGAATCCTATACAAGTTATAATCACTCCTAGAGTACTGTAAGTTTGTATTAGTGAAAGATCTAGTTGGTCATCCTCTTTACTTATACAAATGAAGAAAAACACTGCAGTTACCAGTTATTTCTAAGGGAGGGGAGGAGGGGATGGTCCTCCAGACAGTAAGTTGCCTTTTGTTTCTGAAGTATAAACCACTTAAACACTGGAAGTGTGTGGAACTGTTCTCTGTTTTAACATCATATTTTCTTACTGCAACTTTACAAATTGGTACATATATGTTTTTCATTTCTTAATTCTTACATTGAGCTTGTGTGGAATGTTGAGTTTAAATGTACACACTGAGCTTTTCATACATCACAAATATCATGTAATAGCAAAAATCCTTCTCAGTGTAATAACATCTTTATACACTGACACTGATTAGAATTATAAGGTTGATAGAATTAAAGTAAAAAATCAAGTACGTTCCAAAGTACAACAAAATAAAATAATGTAACAAATTATCTTCATTATCTTCAGAAAGCTCATAAGCATTCACCATCATAATCTAATATTTCTGACTAGTTTCTCATAAAGGGAATACTGAGAGACAGACTTAACAGCACAAGCTTAGCAGATAAGGACAATCTAAATACATTTATTTTTAAAGCAAAATAGTACTATTTGAGTCACTTATTTGTTCTCATATACAAAAGCAGTACAGTTTCACCTACCAATCTTTTTCATACTAGAATTTCATACTTAATATTTTTAATTAAAAAAATATACAATAATCTTTGACAGATTTTAAGTAGTGGTCAATATACTATACTTGTTGGTAAATTGTGCCTATGGTTCAATACTTTCATCCTCAAAAGTGACATTTAGTTCTCTTTATAGTCCTCCTTTAATCTCCAAAATTAAATTTTAAAAATCTGGATCTTAGAAGCATTTTAAAATAAAACAACTAATGACAAAGAGAAAAGAAGAATAATTATAAACACAGATACATTTGATATAAAATCACAGTAAATATGGAGTGTTCCATAACAACTGAAATTTTTGGAAAATTCATTATGTAATTATTTTCATTATATGATTTATCAGAATTCACAGCAGCTCACAGTTCTTGCTATCCATGTTTTTTACTTTTCAGAAAAAAAATAAGTCTCATTATTCTGTATCATTTTTCTAGCACAACTATTTTGAAACCACTATTTAAAAAGCCATTAACCCAGAACAGCGAGTGCAAATACTACCTGTCTGAAGAGATATGACAGTCTACATTTTTCCCCCAGTACACTCTAACTACTCTGCCTGGCAGATATCTTCTATCAGCTCACAACTCCCATTGAGAAAAAACTATCTGCTTTTTTCCAAGCACATTCTTTAAACACCTGCATCATTTTCACAATCTGCTGGCTCCTATAGCTAGGTAAGGCTTAAAATCTGCCTGGCAGTCGCTCACATTAATTCCACAGAGGAGTGGCAAAGTCAAATGGTGTGTCACTGCCAAAGCTTGAGTGGCACTACTCCCACGCAGCCAGCTTCCCCCGGGATTGATTGCTACCACAGCAGCAGAGAATCTCTCTGTTAATCTCCTCTTACTGTTGTTGACCTATCTCTGCCATCCCCTCCCAAGTATACAATAAATCAAGCACATTTTACATGAAAAAATGAAGTAATTACTTGGTGAATCTAATGGCTAATTGTGCACGGAAGCCTCTGGGAGATGTAGGACAAATCCATGTCAGATTTCAAAAAAAAGCAGAGAAAAAAGAAACCAAGTTAATAACTCCTCAAATACTGACAGACCAAAAGGGATTGAAATGCATCATTTCTTCAGAGAAACCAATACTCCGCTTAAGGGAAATGGAAAATTCTAGCTATATAGTTTAGCTTTACAGCAAAACCAGGAGTGATCTTGAGGAAACACTGTACCAAAAGCAACCAGTTTCTCAAGAAAAAAATGTAATTGGACTGCAGCTTCTTATGTCAGCTATCACTATTTCATGTTATTTAAAGTAACCTGTTTTATATGCCCTCCTTGCTTTCCATCTGCTCTGCAACTGTGTACTTCTGAGTCCCATAATTCCTCATTTCATTTAATTCAGTTCACTTGCTGCCTCTTTCCCCAGCTGCCCTTTTGCTTGCTCCTTATCCAGCCAAACCCTGCCCGAACTCCTATTACCAATTTATCTCCCTGGCTGCTTAGATGCCATGTACCTGAGCTAGCTGGCTTTCTCAGCCGCGTCGTAGAGGGAGAGGAGAAAAGGGACTGTGACAGGGAAAAAGAAAATAAGAGAGAGACTAATTCCCTTGCTCTCATTTGAGTTCCTGGCCAGCCTTTGCTCAAAACAGATCATGTAAGGTGTGATTAGTTTCACCCTTGCAGTTCTGACCTGTATGACAGTATTTCTGTCATATTTCACCATAGCATCTCATCATCTGGACAGTACTTGGAACTGTAAGAGACCAAAACATGCTTAGTGACTTTTTTTAGAGGTATTAGTAGTAAACTTCTGGTAAGTATCTACTGAACATATGTGCTTTTTCAACTTGGCTAAATTTGCTTGGATTGTCACAGGATAGCAAAAGAAACATCCATGACACAAATGCCACTCCTCTGCCAAATTTCAAGGTCACTTACAATTTAGCTTTGAAAAACAACACATTTTTCTCCAACCTAGATGCTGGAAACAGCTGAACTATTTTGGAGGATTTTTTTCAAGTTGTCCTCCTGAGGTGACTAGCCAGCATGAAAAATTTTAGCCTGAATAGTTATAGAATCTGCCAAGCCTCATATATTTAGTGTGAAACGTGCATTTTCACTTATTTCCTAGGTGCTCCCATAGCAGTTACCTTCATCTCACATAGCTACAGGGCAGTGCTGAGGTCTTGCCCGCAATTCAAGACACCATCAGCAGGATACAGCTGAACAACTGATGAGGGTTTGGTTTTTTTGTTGTTGTTTTTTTGTTGGGTTTTTTTTTTTATGTGAAGGGGAAAAAAAAAAAAAGAAAAAAATAACACATTAAAAAAAATTGCCGTGACTCTTGGAAATTAAATTTGGATACCTGTGCTTCTCTTTATTGGTTAGACTTCTCAGTGGGAGCTACAATTCTAGTTACATCACGGGAGAAAATATCATGAGACAGAAAAAGGAGAACTGAAATCTCTGACCTACAGTTCCTTTAGCTACCTGAAATAAAGCACATTTAGACTCAAAAGGTTTGGATTAAAGATTTTAGTTCAGCACTGGCACTTCAAGACTTTTTTAAAGTAGAAAACAGGTGACACTTGCCCAAGAATGCTAATGTTTTAATACAGAGAAATATTAAAAAATAAAAAGCAAAAAAGCTCTTGGGCATTGGAGGATCTGAGGTAATTGGATTCAATCAGATAAAGAGTAAGGCAATTATTTACATAACAAGAAAAAAAAATCTACAGAGAAAAAATAATCTTCCTTTCATATCTTAGGAACAATCAGACATCAAAACATTACTTTCATGCAGCCATGTTTTATTGTCTCCTTAGGTTTAATCAACATGCAGGGATGAGTTGGAGATACTCAGAAATTAAAACCTCATTCTTGCTGTCTATGTTTCCTTAAGTCCTCTTCAAAAAGTTTAACTTTGTTAGTCTAATGTACTTGCTTATGTAAAGAAAACACAGATTCTTTTCTTTTTTAATACAGAAAACAGCAGTGACATGTCACAGATATGATAGATGATACAGGCAGTGTTACATTTGTTGCAGCAAAGCTGTGAAACTTTGAAAGTTTGCACCATCAGTACTACGAGGTGAATAAATAGACAGGCACATTCAGTGGACATTATACTATATATGTATATGTGTGTGTGTATATGCTAGAAAGGAAAATCTTTCTATTACTCTTACCTCTTTTTAACAACTACTTTTTCAAAATACCTCTGATTATAGTGGCTTTGGCTTTCCAAAACCAAATTTCTGTTATCATTTCAGAGCACCTGAATGTCACTGTTTGCATGTCAAATTTGAGAGGATAGGAAAGACAGGAGTAACCTTCTTTGATGCATGCATACACCTCATGGGTTGGAAGAAAAAAAAAAAAGTTTTACTCTGCTGTTGATTGGTTAGACAGAGGAAGGACACTCAAAAAAAACCAAGGTAAATGGGTTTGCTCTGAGCTTTATGCTGACATGACTAGCACTTCAGTTAGCCTGATTATGTGTATATAAGCCTGAAATACAGACAAAAATACGGAGTGTCAATGCCACTAAAAGACTGGGCCGGGGGCAGGGGAGGGGGGGAGGTGTTTATATTTCTGATGAAAACCTTAAAATGCTCAGAAAAATTAAAGTGTTTATGCTGTACAAAATAGGGTTTTTTTTAATCTCCAAATACTCCAATTTAAAATTTCTGAGAAATAGTAGTTCCTCTTAATTATATTGAAGATGGATATCTACACAATTATGTATATTTACATCGTCAAAGCCCAGCAATGTCATATTAAATCCTAAACATATTTTTATAGTTACATATTTAAAATACTTTTCTTGCAAAATATCTTGCCATCAAGGAAATGCAAATAAATGCAGTAAACATACTAGCTTCTTAAATACTACCCCTTTGCAGGAAAAAAATATTCACAATTGGGAATAAGATAACGGAACTATGAAATTTGTTTGTTTTCAGAAATGTGTATGTGTCCTAAGCTGTAGCATGAGTGTCATTTCAGTATAATTTTTTTTAATATTACCTTTCTTTTCAAATATGATGTAAGTATTTGTCTTTTCTGAATAATAACCCCAAAAAAAGTAGTTCTATGTTTATGCAGTGAAATATGATCTCAGTGCTCTTTTCTTGCACTGTAATACAAAAGAGTTTACATTGACTGGAAAGAATTAAACATGCTTTCTGAAATATTTTACTAATCACTTTTTCTTTTAAAGAATTTGTATAATCAGTGTGGAAACTCTGCTTTTTAGAAGAGGTTTCTGTTGTTGTTTTTTTTTTTTCTCCTCACTCACCTTCAGTATTTTAACACTGTGTCTAAAGGAAACACTGATTTTTCTCTTTAATTTCACATTTGCTTTCTAAATATTTATTACTATGACAATAGTTTTTAAATCCTAGAAAAGATAATCTCAAATCACTATGGAAAAAAATATACTGCTACATATAGAACCAAATATTCAACCTCTGAACCTCTTGCAACTCAATTCTTGGTGTATTCCTGATATAAGACTAGGCAATGATAAGGCAGTGAGTTTGATGATAAAGCACTGAATCTGACATACTAAAGATAAATGAGAATTACCAATACAAAGCTGCTCTACTTTTGCCTTCACTGTATGGGAAGGTGGGTTCATTTCCATCTCCCTGTCAGGTACCTGAAAACAACAGGCCTTATCCCTCCTTAATCTCAATGGGTTACCTTCATAAGCTCTTTAAAAGTTATACATGGAAGCTGGAGTAAGCCGATTAGCTATGGTTGTTTGCAATCGGACATCAGCAAAGTACATAATAATACTGCAACATTACTGAGAATACAGAATGAGGATAGTTCCAGTGGGAAGCTATAGCAATGTTATTTAAGACACAGAAGGGTCACATAAAACTCAGAAAGTAGCCATGTATACTTTGAAATACCATCTCTTCCATTCCATCTCACTTCCATCTTCCATTCCATCTTCCATTCCATCTCACATTTAAAATTTCCTGACTTTGAAGGGGACACCTTTGCTGACAGTATTCAACTACAAAAGCTTCACTGTAGATCAGTTTCTAAGTAGACATTTAGTCTTTCTCAAATTTTGACTTTCTGAAGATCTAAACCAATGATTGATAGCACTTGTTTATATATCTAGTACATATATTTTATTGAAATATCATCTGTATGCCTAACGCTCTCCAAAAAAACATTTTGTATTTTTTACTGGATTAATGCAGCTTTTAAAAATTCACACTGGCATTTTGTACTGGAACATTCCCTCACTAATATTTGTACTGTGACAATAGTTCAGTTATGATATATATATATCTTCTCTACCTAATGTGGCAGTAAAAACAATGGTGAGCAAACTATGATGCCTAATATCCCCTTCTGAACAGATTTTAGCCTGCCTTGCATCCTTTGAAATGGTGTCTGTGTCGTGTTCGACCATTTGTCAGTCCTGAATAACACTGAAAATTGAGAGCACAGAAAAAAGAGGGAGCTGATTAGAAGTAAAAATAAGGCAGAATAGCAGATATGTTAGCTAAAGTTCTGTTTGATTCTCCTCTGAGATTAGACAACCTTTTGATTTAATTTTTCCTGACAGTTCAGTATAATATCATAATAGACAGAATGTCCTTGGTTATCACTTTTGCTTCGTCTCACTGTTTGTCCTTGTCTAGTGCAGATGCTTTGTCTGGAACACATCACTTTTTTTTAGACAAAGTAAATAAACCAGAAAGTTTTTTATCCACAGTTCTATGTTAGAGTAATATGAAAGGCCTATCTATGATTTTTGTTGCAATTCTAGGTATGGAATTATTTTCCTTTCTTTAACACACAGCAGTGTGGAAGGGAAACTAAGACATACGGTACCTGCCGATAGTTTAATGAGTGTACACACCAACTTTCAAGGCTAGATTTACCTGCTATTTACATCAGAAACCCTCAAGGCTATGCTCAGATATGCACATAGCCCAAGCTCCTAAATATTCTGAACATGTTAGCATATTTCTGTAACTATGTTGACCAAGTATGACCACAGAGAAGCACAGAATAGCCCAGACTATACAATAATTCCTAAGTATTGTGGGGGTAATTTGAGCCTTTGCCACAGCTGTGCTACAGAAAACAATGTAGCCAGAAATGATGGGTGTCCGCGATGTAATACAGATATAGCCAAAGATACTGCCATAGTCACGTAGAGGTATAAAGATATCTAACCTTAGGGTTGGTGACAATTAAATGCTAACACTTAGATCCTGAAATAGGTTTTAATGACATATCCACAGTAACACATGCTATTTGGGGTTGATTAGGTGATACAACGTATTTCTGCAATTGAAACTAATTCCTAATGTTCAAGTTAGATCAGCAACACTGGTCAGTCTTCCTTAACATATTCCTGTACACCTGGACATGAGGAAAAAATAGAAATATTTGTTAAAATATTTCTGTCTTGAATCCTACTTTCAGAAGGAGAAACCGTGCTAGATTTTGGGCTGCAGCCTTTCACATTCTAATTGTAATGTTAGCTTTGATTATATTTACCTCGCATAATTTAGTCGATGTACAATGTTAAATATTTTCCACAAACATCATGAAAATGATAAAAATTATAAACACCTTTTAAGTGCTACATGTATGAGGCTATAACCCTATCCTTAAAACAGTGATATACTTAAATTTCAACTTGCAACAAAGATACTTCAGAAATGTACATTTTTTCTAATGATTCTTATATTTTCATTCATAAATCTCTAGTGGTCATTTTAACCCTGGGAAAACAAGACAATGACAAGTGACATCTCTTTTTGGAGAAGGACTTGGGAGTGCTGGCGGACGAGAAGCTCAACATGAGCTGGCAATGCGCCCTTGCAGCCCAGAAGGCCAACCACATCCTGGGCTGCATCAAGAGAAGCGTGGCCAGCAGGTTGAGGGAGGTGATTCTCCCCCTCTACTCTGCCCTGGTGAGACCCCACCTAGACTACTGTGTCCAGTTCTGGAGCCCCCAACATAAAAAGGACATGGACCAGCTGGAGAAGGTCCAGAGGAAGGCCACGAAGATGATCAGAGGGCTGGAGCACCTCTCCTATGAGGACAGGCTGAGAGAGTTGGGGCTGTTCAGCCTGGAGAAGAGGAGGCTCCGGGGAGACCTGATAGCAGTCTTCCAGTACCTCAAGGGGGCCTACAAGAAAGATGGGGAGAGACTGTTCAGTAGGGCCTGTTGTGATAGGACAAGGGGTAATGGTTTTAAAATAGAGGGAGGTAGATTTAGATTAGATATTAGGAAAACATTTTTTACACTGAGGGTTGTAGAACACTGGAACAGGTTGCTCAGAGAGGTGGTGGAAGCCCCATCCCTGGAAACGTTCAAGGCCAGGCTGGATGAGGCTCTGAGCAACCTGATCTAGTTGGGGAAGTCCCTGCTCCTTGCAGGGGTGTTGGACCAGATGACCTTTGAAGGTCCCTTCCAACCCTGACCATTCTATGATTCTATGATTCACTAGCTTACCTTTCTGGTAGCAAATAAGATAACACATTTTTAATGAGATATTTAATTGAATGACCTCGTCCTCCAACCTTACGCCTGGCTATAAAAGGGGACTATAAACAATTCTCCAATTATTTTCTGGGGTTTTTTAAAACTGTTTTTTAAAATATATATTTACTATATATTTTTATAGCCACTCATACAACGGGGCTGCAATAACATTTGGGGTTTCTGGTTCTTGAATACAAATAAAGGAAAGAAAAGGCTTTGCTTAATTTTATTTGTAAATACTGCACACATATATATATATAAAATACATTTTCAAGTAGTAAATGAGAAAATCCCAAAAGATAAACTGTATGAAATTGTTTGACATAAGCATATAGTGGTCTTTATCGTGACATATATATTGGCCATGTGTGAGACAGCATAATGTAGAGTAACCATAGCAACAATACAATATGCTGAGTAAATCAGCTTGAAAACTGTCGAGTGCATTAGATATGCAGGGCATAGAGGGTTTTTTTATCCTGTTGTTGGATCAGGCCCATACTAGTGCTTTATATTAATGACCTCTATTATACATAAAAAGTTGCTAAACCTTCTCAAATTAAGCAAGAATCACTTTAGGTTCTAAAAATGATTGCACACTTGAATACAGTTAGGAGAATGCTTTGTTTGTAGAATGCTTTGAAGATAAATCCTAACCAGAGCTTTTAATCTACACAAGCAGTAAAATAAAGTGTAGACCTGCATATATTTGTATCAGAGAAAATATGGAGCAGTATATTGTGGGTGATTTTGAGGAAAATACTATGTTGAAAGTATATGGTTAATGCAGTGGTCTAAAAAAGTAAATAACAAAAAAAAATCTTTTAAAATAAAAATCAAAAAGACAACAGAAGTTCTGCGATCTAAAACCAAAATTATCTTGCTTCAAACTATGACCTACACATATTTTTTTAACAGCTGAAAATCTGTGCTGACCATTAAAATATTTGAAAGGAAAACTAGAAAATTTAATCTAATTCTTGGGATTTGATCACATGGAATTAGATTTCTGAATGTGTCCAGAAATTGAAGCAAATAATTATGTCCTCATAAGACTCTATCAATTATTATTTTTCTTAATTCATATGATTCTTAATGTATTTTGTATGATAAGAACATATAAGAACAGAGGACCATACATTTTCTTAGTTACAATTAAGTAAATAGGTAGTTATTTCAGATATTTGGCAACTTTGAATTTATTATTAAAAATTTGATTTTCATTATATTTACACAAATACATTGAAACATTTCTTAAATATAAATATCTGAGACAAAGATAAATGCACACTAAACTAACTACATCAGGTAAGGTTCCTAAGTTTTTCCATGAAATTCAAAGTAAATAGCTTTGAGCTCTTAGCACTTTAGATATTTCACAAGGAAAACCTGCAGTCAGTTTCAGTGTCATTTCAGTTGTCATATTTTATGCTCTCAACTTTAACTGTGGCGAAATTCAACTCTCTTGTATCCCTTAGTAAACATCGTTGGGGGAAAATAACTGGTTTTATGTGCGTTTCCTTCACCTCTGCACTCCATTTAGCTGTAGGCAGCGTTGTGGAACAGCACTATTGCAGAGGTGGCAGCACACATCGGTACTCACGGACTCTAGGGTGCTTCTACGAATGTACAAAGGTAATCTGTTTTCAGAGTTATCGAAATGCACCGCAAACTTAAAAATGCCTTTTTTTTGTAAGAAGTAACAAAAGATATAGTCATTAACACCTAGCAACATTCTTTCTTTTGTGATTGCATAAGAGACGCTCAGAATTTTTTTTTTTGTTCTTTCCCATGGTGCCTTCTCTCCCTACGACTTCTACAGGCCAGCTTTTTCAAATCATGGGTTTTTTTTACTAAACTATACCTATAATAAAAAAATCTTCAAATAAAAGATGGAGCAGGTATGTCAAAAGCCTCTAACTAAATTCAGGTTGCGCGTTAGGAAATATTCATACCCCGTTAGCTGCTATAAGGTATGTGCGATGACTGAGAAAGCAACCTCTGACCCACTGGCTTTTTCATGCTCTAACTAGTAAGTAGGAAACAACAGGGGTTGAGGGGAGCTCTATGAGACTGTGCTCATCAGAGCGTGACAAATTGGAAAATGGGCTCTTCTGTATTCTGTAATGACAAGAATATTTAATAGGCTATGTAGGGGGTACATTAAAAAAGATGTTAGCTAGCCTGAAAGTACACTCCTGGGGTGAAGTCCTAGTCCCACTGAAGTCAATTGCAAAAAAGTTCCATCAGATTGAATGGGGCCATAATTTCACTCCTCGTGTACACTCAAGTGAAAACGTCTATTTAATTTTACAATAGATAGGGATTCCGATATATGCTTTTTGATTCTACATAAAACACTGAAAATATCTGTTTAGGTAAAATGGTATAGGCTAGCATTACAGCTCCTGAGGCTTAAAATAAACCAATTTAATTTTGTCTTCCTACTTCACCACTCTCAAAATGAGAGTCTGCCTTTAGGTTCTCAGTGGTGAATTATGTCAGCTGTACTTTTTTTTTTATCCCACAATTCAATAGGGTGTAGAGGACCATAAAGTGGATTATTGAAAAACGGCTTGCAAGAGTGCAAAACAAAATTTATCTAAGTAGACTTCCCCCCCCCCCCCTTGGCTCATAACTCCAATATTAGTAATTTTGCTCCTACTGACATTTATAAGGATTGTGACTGCAGAAAGATTGAAAAAAAACTACTGTAAAGAAGTGATCCAAGGGCTGAGGCATAAACCTGGGATCTGTGTTAAAGTCCTCCTTCTTCCAGTAATATCTTGGCAAAGTCACTTCAGACTCAATTTTTAAAGGTGTTAGGCTTCAATAAATACAGACAGGCACCAGATTAGATTTTCAAAAAAGCATTTAAGGTATCTAACTCTTTTTAACTTCTAGGCTGACTTTACAGAGTGTGAGAAAAGGTACAGATTTCTTAGATGGTCATAAATAACTTGCATAACTTACATATGCCTCATAAACATAAAGATATCAAACACTGTGAAATTTTTAGCACACAGAACTCACAAATACCTAAACAGTCACAGGAAGAAAAAGATAGCAAGAATCACATCTGTAATTATGATATCTTTCCTTAAAATGAGCAGTATCTTATTACTCAATCTTATTTACATAAACAGACATACTGGGTGGTAAAGTGCTAAAGCATGAATAAAGGTGGCCTGAAAATTATTTTGTTTTCACACGAAACATTAATTACCACTTGGATTAGACTAATGTACCACTTATCACTCGGAAATAGCATACAGGCAATGGAGGAATGGAAGAAACCTTAGTGTAATTATTATTCTTTCTAAGTGAATCAGTATGCTTTACATGTCTATTTTCTTTAATCTACCCGTGTAAAAATCCTTTTTTTGCAAACTGCTGAAGAGTTCATTTCATTAATCCTTTAGGAAGAGTTTCTGTCAGATGCTTTAACTAACAGCTCTTAGCCCCCAGATGAGTTTGAAAGGAAAATATTACTTGGATCAATAATTAAACACCTGAGTTTTGGGGTTACTTTTTTAAAAAAGGAATTATATATTATTATTCTTGTCAACCTTGCTTGGCATTTACTCGTGACTTCAGAAATCTTATTGTAAGACAAAACTTAATTTGCCATTGGCCATTTCCTTTAAGCTTAAATGTCCTAAACATTCTGAACATACCTTCAAAGTGCTCTTTAATCACTACTATATTAACTGCTCTCAGTAACCAGCTGCTTCCATGAATGTTTAATACTGGGATGACTGACTTCTACTAATGTTTGTATTAACCATGGGTAAGTAAACAATTACAGTCCAGAAAATCTATGAGTAAAAACCATAAAGAACACACTGAAACAGCTTAAATTTATCTTTTTTCGGTATGACAAAAGCTCATATATTAATTCTGGTCTGCAAATGAGTCCATCAATTATGGATCCTGAACACTGTTATTACTACTTTAAGATAGATATTAATGTTCTTACTCATACTGGGTAGCACTTCACAGTGAAGCAATCTCATTATTGATTTTAATAGGACTATTTATTAAGTAGTTTTCAATAGGAGTCAAAATTTAACTATTAAGTATCTATTCACATAGGTATTTTAAGTAGGGGACATCTACACTAGCATTTTAGTTTTGAACAGGACTGCACTTTTGAAGGGAAACTCTTGAACTTCCCATTTACTGCTCTTTGGCTCACAGTGTAGTGGATTCTTGGAGCACCCAAACAGAATTTTTCTTGGATGAAATTAAGACACAAAAGACACTCTAGCCACCACAATTAACAGTAATGGGTACTCAGTCCACAGATTCAAACCAGAGCTACACTCAAGGCTGCATGTACGCACCCATGTTCAGTGAGGACACAGGCTCCTCAACACCACCTCTATCACTATTATGTCTGCTCCTACTGGGCCACTCCACTTACTACTGTAGACATATTTCTAATGCACTCTAAGCACTAACAGCCATTTAATCTAAAAGATGAAAATAAAACCAGTCCAAAATAAAAACTCTGAAATATACACAGTATGAACACTGTACTCTTTGCCAATTTATCTGTTCTGGTCCACACTACATATTACTTAGAAAATAAAAAATATCATCCTAAGCTTTTGATATCCTTAATCGAGATAGGAGGCATCTCCAGAGTGGTGATTCAGAAATGGCTGTGACTACTTTATTCCTTTCTCTGACAGCTGAGTGGCTAATTTTATATTTTAAGTATAAGAGTGCAAAATAATGTAGAAAAACTGCTAAGGAAGAATCTCAGTCTGGACAGTTCCAAGATGCTCTGGCATAATATGCTCCAAGTAAAGAGCTGAACACCAAGCTGTCAATGGGAGCTGTAAAACCATAAGCATTTTCCAATTATAATTTCATTACATATAAACACTTTATCTCTCATTATCATTTTAAGAGATTGCTACTCTATTTCTATCTACTTATCTCTCTATGCCCAGCCACTGAGTTCCTGCTTACTGCTAGGTTTCATGCTCTCACTTAATGTTTATCTCCATCAATAGCTGATTCAGCTGTTGGCCTAACTGATCAAGTGGAAAGCTTAAGTAGTGAGGGAAGGAGAGAAGAAAGGGAAACAAGATGAAAAAGACAGGAAAAAGTAAGCCTGATTTGCTTCTGACAGAAAGAAGCAGTGCTTTTAAAGTGTTCCTGTCCTTAATATATAGTTTCTATCTCCATCATTCATTTTTAGTCTGCTTAGTATCTCACAGTATACTGTAAAAAAAAAATATATTGCTATATTTGTTATTCTGGTTTATTTTCAGGTCTTGAGGCTTTTCTTGTGTTTGCATGCTTATTTGTTTGTTTTTTTTTTTGTTTTCCACCACCTGTTGTGACAGAACTACAAGACAGAGTTAGGCCACTACAGGAGGAAATTGAACATAAATACTATTTCACAGCTATGTTCTATGCAGGAATATGGACAGAGAGATAAAGTTTGAAGAATAAGAGTCTCTATCACAAATAAAAACTTCTGTGTTTCACACAATTAGCTAAAACCAAGTAACTCAGTTTATCTCTGCCATAAGACTCCATTGAAATAAAATCTGAGTTCTATATAGAATCATAGAATGGTTAGGGTTGGAAGGGACCTTCAAAGGTCATCTAGTCCAACCCCCCTGCAAGGAGCAGGGACATCCCCGACTAGATCAGGTTGCTCAGAGCCTCATGCAGCTTGGCCTTGAACGTTTCCAGGGATGGGGCATCCACCACCTTTCTGGGCAACCTGTTCCAGTGTTCTATAACTCGCATTGTAAAAAATTTTTTTCCTAATATCCAATCTAAATCTACCCCCCTCTATTTTAAAACCATTACTCCTTGTCCTATCACAACAGGCCCTACTGAACAGTCTCTCCCCATCTTTCTTCTAGGCCCCCTTGTGGCACTTCATATATGTAATAAAAGTAGAAAATTATCATTTATACTTTGTTCTTAACAAAAAAAAAAAAAACAATATTCACTTAAGTTGACTATAAGACCATGTGGAGTTGGAGGGTTAGGGGATGGCTGTATGAAAAAAATAATTGAGATTTCAGAAATAAAGGGAAGCTTACACTGTTAAGATGGTTAGACAGACCTTTTTCCTACAAACCTCATTACTACAAATAGAGCAAGTAGCTGCTTTGACCTTGATTTTAGAAATGTGAAATTGTAGTTTAGAATTTAGACAATTCAGTGTGAGGAAAGACACACAATCCCACCAGAATAGTAATATGTCAACCAGAATTTTCCTCCTGAAGAAAGGAGAACAATTTTTTAACTCTTTGTAAACAACAACAACAAAAAAGCATTAACAAAGGGCAATGAAATAATCCAGACTTCAAATTCAGTGTCTGTGACACTTGCATTTTAGACAGCTATAGCAATCCTGACTATTATTTGTGGCTGGTTCTCAGATGCAGCCAAGAACACAAAATAGGCTATAGGTTAGTGTTTGTCTCAAGTCTACACCCTAATTCACCAACTGAACATACTTTTAAATCTTTAATTCCAGACTATAGATTTCATCTCTTGATACTCACTGAGTTTCCCAGGCTTAAAAGAAAGCCTCCTGAGTTCCAATATGTGAAGTAGAACCCTGTCACGTTACAGGCAGCAGCAGCTGGAAATCTGCCTACAGCTATCTCAGCTTGTAGTTGCTGCTTCACAGCTGAGTCCAGAGCCTGAATACATGAGTATTCCTGCTTCACTTCATACATTGGAGGTGGCAGCTAAAAGTATAGTTTCCCACCTGAGCCTGATGCCCAGCTGCATTTCCTAAGCAATGCACTCATCCGCCTAGGTGGGACACAGGTCTCAGGTGTGAATCAGCACTGTTAACTGAATACTATACTAATGCAGCTTTCCCTCCAAGATGGAGAGAATCATATTGACTCTCAGAGGACACTTAGTCTGCTGGTTTCTGCTAAGTGAACATGAGAAAACTAGAAAACTTTCACCATGGTAAGTGGTGGTTTCAGTTGCTACTTCCCCACCAAAAGAACCCCCACCCTAACTTGTCCTTTGCTCTGGCCAATAACTGTCATTTGGACACAGCAGATAAATCAGTAGTCTTGCCTAACTAAAGGTAAAGGTTTAAGACCAGGACACTTAACAGCACATAACTTTAATCATACAACTTAAATTAGGTTCCTAAAGAAGGCAGACTGTATCACTTATCATTCCCAAACCTAATTACAGCTCCTGACGGTGGTACTGAGATGAGAGTGGTGTAAGAGCTGGTATAAAATGGAAAAGAATGTGCACACTCATCAGTCCTTTATTTTTAAGCAGTTGATTGAATATTTTGATGATGTTCAAACTGCTGAGCAAGCTGATCAGTTCAGTGCCAGCCCATCTCTCACTGTAAGGAAGACACTTAATTATTTTGCAATTCTAAAAGGTCAGGTAATTTAAATTAAATAAAAATAATTTGCAGGATATGACACACAGCAAATAAAATGTACCAAGAATCATATACCATAGAGTTGTTTCTGATTCGAATAGATCAATTGCACTAGTACATAAATCCTGTTTGTAGGTACAAACAGGCTTGCTCACTGCCATTTCTTATTGTCATATTTTCAACTGTAATACAAAATAGTGTCAAGCTACTGGGTCAGCTCCCAGGAGCTCACCTCTCGGTAAATGACCAACGCTTTTATTACAAGTGAGATGAAGCAAAAATGCACTGATCTTAAAAACTCTGATCCCTCTGCATCAAATCACAGTGCCCCTGAGACAGAATGCACTGTGCCTTTCTCTGTAACATTTTAAGGTTACCAATTACTCTTTTGCTAGATATACACACTGTAAGGACAAAACCTATAACAGATCAGAACAGTTATTTTAATTAGAATAAATGAGTGGTTTAGCCTGGATATCTTTGATCATTGTCATGTTAACAAACTGAATAACAATGAAGTCTTCGAACAGCAGGCTCTGCTGGGATTTCTGTAGTGTATAATGTCCAACTACAGCTAAAACCCGGTAAACCAATGCTTTTGTTTCTTTATGCAGCTTCACCGTAAAGGTAAATGTTATCCAGTACAGTAATACATTAAACACCATCAATGACTGTTAAGTCTTTTATAGAGAATTGTTACTGTCAAAGGCTAATCTTCTTTCCTTTTCATGATTATTTTTCTGCCTGACAAAAGGCACAGATAGGGTTTATATGGATACAAACAATGGCTGCTCACACTCATTAGACTTACCCTACTTGTCTAGGTAAGAGACAAAGGTGCACTTAAATAAAGCTTACCATCCTAATGACACATGAGTAGACAACACAAATGTTCTACTCATGCTTTTCATTAATTTAGCTCACTTTTGTGTGCTTACTTCCCTACATACCTTCAAAGAGAGAGAATAGGAAAAAATAGAGACAAACAGTTATATAAACTCACATACATTTTAATGTTCCACCACTGCTATCATTTTATTATGTCTTGAAGATGCTGATATTTTCATAGCAGACATTTCAGATCACAAGATGAACTGTTTGTTCTTTCAGTCCCTTAGTACAGCTCATCTCTGTGTGTTCTATTTGATTTAGAAAAAGCAAAAACATGTGACAGCAGGACTTCTTATCAAATAAGGCCAGTAGTTTAAAGAAGCTTTAATAGCTTTTAAAAACTAAAATAAGAAAGCCTTATCCTTCAAAACCCCTACAGGTTTTACAAAGTGCTGGAAACAGAGTGACTTGCAGTGAGCAGGTGCTAGGCATCTGACAGAGGAATTCACAAACTACAATAAAACTTTCTAGCTAATAATGAAAAAAAAATTATCCTTGATTATTATACAGAATGGTTAAAGCATACCACAGTTTGACCTTGCAGACAGAGTCATCCAGAACTGTGAATTCGCAGAGTGACCCCCTTGACACTGCTTCATCGTCATCATCATCTCTTTATTATCACCACAAGCTCACCAGTATTGATGCAGTGCTTCAAAACACAGCCACACATTGCCACTACTCCACACTACAACTACCCAACTACCGAGCACCCTGATTTCAGCCTCCATTTGACACAATGGGCCATATGTCCTTAAATGCCCCCAAACCAAAGAGCGACAGAGGAATCAGTGGCCAAACGACTCCTCTCACTGTGAAAACAACACAAGATCTTACTTGAAACACAAAAGGAAGGAGAAGGGTTTTCTTTGCTTCCCTTGCTTCCTTTGTCCTGTGGAGAGGGTTTGTATATCTAACACGATTCCTGTACTTTTTACCAGTAGTTTACTGGATAATGTAGCATTTTTACTAGTGAGGTTTACAGATGACACAAGGATTGATGGAGTAATAAATGCCAAGGACATGTCACTTTTACGGAACGATGTGGATCACCAAGCTTAAAGGCCTCATTGAACAAAATGTGTTTTAATAAAGCAAATAAAAGCTAATGCACCTGGGAATTAACAAGTCAAGCTGTACTTAAAAATTAGGAGCCTTAGAAAGTGGTGGCTTAAAAACGCATTGATGAAGCCCTCATCACGGTACTCACAAGACTCATTGTCCCTGACCAGACCCCCCAGGACCTCCCCAGTACCCTCCCCATGGCCCAGGACCCCATTTCAGCCCCCCAAGGCCGTCAGTCCTTGGCCCAGTGACACCGCAGCAGGACCAGCCTCAAGCTCCCCAAACCTCTGCCTTGCTCAGCCATGGGCCCTGCTGAGCTGTGCCTGTGGGCTCATGGCCTGGCCTCAGACTGTCCCCAGTTTGGTGCCCAGTGCCCGGGGCTAGGGCTGCCCTGGTGGCCCTCAGCTGCCCTGCCTCTGGCTGGGGGTAGGACGGGTCCTGGCTGCCAGGCCCTGCCCTGACAGACCCCATGGGGAGCCCTCACTGCTCCTGTCCCAAGGGAGCCCCCAGCCTGCTAAGTAAGTATTTGGGAATCAGCATCAAAGATTGCTATCTACTCAGTGCTATAAGCAGAGGAAATACTTTAAATTTTGTAGACTTGACACTGGTTGAGATGAAAAAAACTCAACCAGGCATGCACATTTCAGTAAATATCAAGAAAACACAGGAGGCAGCTCAGAGGTCAACTATGAGAAAAGTGAGTGTGTGACTTGGTCACTGTTTGCAAGTACTTGCACATCAACAGTGAGAGGTCTGATAGCAGCAAGTTTCAGTCTTCCAGACTGAAAAAAAAAAAATCAAATGGTGAGTAATCACTGGATGACAGGATCCCGGTCAGGACTTGCACCAAGTCCTGCATGTGTTGTAACTGTAACTCTCTATTATAATTTAAAGTTTACTTGTCTTTTGGAAAGGTATCTTCCAATCCAGATGTAGTAAAATTTTTATATAGTATGAATTCAGTTTATCCAAAGTAACAATGCAATCACTGGATTTCCGAACACTTACTTGCCTCATACATGTCAGGTTCTTGCTCATGCAATCAGCAATTTATCTAAACTGTTGTCGTAGTTCAGGCCTGATCGGGATCAGACTACGCAGTTTCTCTCTCACTCCCCCCACCCTCTGAGAGAATAGGGAGAGACAATATAAGAAAAATGGCTTGAGGTTTGAGATAAGGACAGGGAGAAAATCCTTAAAGTTACCGTCATGGGCAAAACAGACTTGACTTGGGGAAAACTATTCATTTATTACTACAAACAGCAGGATAATGAGACAGAGAACAAGATAACCTCCCTCCACCCTTCCCTCTTCCCAGGCTTAATATTATCTCCACTACCTTCCCCTTCCAAGAGGCACAGGGGAGAAGAGGGAATGGGGGTTGCGGTCAGTTCATCACAGGTTGTATCACACCGCTGCTTCATGGTCAGGGGAAGAACTCCTCACATTCCTCCCCTGCTCCTTTTTGGGGTCTCACCCATATGCCACAGTCCTTCGTGAAACTGCTCCGGCGTGGGTCATCTCTTCCATGGAATGCAGTCTCTCCAGAACAGCTGTCCCAGCGGGCCCTCCACAGGCCACAGGCGCCTTCAGGCATCCACCTCCCCCAGTACGGGGTCCTTCACAGGCTCCAAGTGGATCTCTGCCTCTCTGTGGACCTTCATGGGCTGCAGGGGGACAACCTGCTCCACCATGGTCGTCGCCACAGGCTGCAGGGGAATCTTGGCCAGGAGCCACATTACTCCTCCCCCTCCTTCTGAACCGACCTTGGCGTCTGCAGCCGTTCCTTTCACAAGAAAAGTTCTTCACAACAGGCTGGCAGACGCCTCTCAGAATCTCTTCACATCATCCAGCTCATCTCTCCACTTCTTGCAGCTGGGCTGGGCCAAGTTGGGCACAGTCGGCTGCCTGGCAAGAGGCTAGAGGGTGAGGCCTGCAAGGCCCATGAGGCCTGTACCTCCCCCTCTGTGCCTCTGCCCCCGCTCAGCTTTTTCACATCTTCTCTCTTTTTTTTTCTGTTTTCCCCTTGTTAAATATGTTATCGCAGAGACGTTATCACAGAACATTCTGCTACCAATTGGCTCGGCCTTCGCCAGCAGCAGGTCTGCCCTAGGTCCGTCCGAGTCCACTGAACAAAGGGGAGCAACTTCTAGCAGTTTCCTACAGAAGCTACTTCCTTAGGCCCTCCCTCACTAAACAAAACCACAACAACTGTCTGAAAGGAGGAGGACTGAAAGGCACAAAAATGAAACAATAAGCACTCTAATACAATCATATGGGGTGCTTTGAACATGCTTTTCTTTCAGTATAGATATAGATGTGCAGAACTTTTGATCTGTTCTCTTTTAGCGTCCTAATGCTTAGTTGTGTTTAATCCTGTGCTGGTGCTATGCTTATTCAGTACTTCTATAACGGGCTGAGATATAGGTCCATGTCTCTATCTAAATTTGACTTTTTTCCTCCTTTCTAGATTTAAATAATTTATTATGATTAACATAATGTCTTGCGATAATACATAAATAGAGAAAAAACATGAAGTTGCTGGATTCGCAGCTTCAAATGGTGTAAATGTTACACCTTATGAAAATATCTGAAAATTTGAAAAATATAGAAAAAAAATGAAAAATGAGCTCACAGAGGATGTAAATCTCACTCTGCTGAGCATATTCTAGAGACTGGTAATGGGAATCACATTGGTATTGTAATTGAACTGTATATTGCAATTGTTATATTTTGCTAAGCGTAACTTACATTTGTATTGTGTTTTCAATATATTTTGTATCGCTCTGCTAAATCAGAAATCTCGTGTAACATCAATTGTCTTCAAATAAGTACATTTGATATTAAACATTACACCTTTCATGCGTGGAATATCTAAAGGAATTTGATTAGAGAGTATTGGACTCTGACACTTTAGAATATCTAATAAATTCAAGCCTCTTCAGTAACCACCTGCAGCTCTTGATGCAGAGGCTAAGCCAGTTCTAAAGTTGATGTAAATCAGAGTGGTTTCAGTTGTGAGTGCGATTATGCTAATTTAAACCAGCTGAATATCTGATATGTGAAGTCCACAAGATATAGAAGACTAAGCACATGCTTAAATGATTTACTGAATTTGGATGATAATGAAATTTACTTATTGTCCAAGTGCCTTCTCTCTCTCTCTCTCTCTGTGTCAGACTTGGAAGGAAAAAAAATCTTATGTAAAATGTATGCTCATCTGATTTTAGACATGCAGACAAGGGAAATTTCATAGGTCCTTTAGAGGCTGAAGAGAAACAGCAGAATGGCAAATCACATAAGCAGGAGGATGCAGAACAAGGTTATTGGCTACAGAAACTTAGATATAACTCTCCCATCATGAAAAAAAAAATAATTATAATGAGCTGTGAGGAAAAAACCCTCCCTAACATCTATCTGGATATACACAATACAAAAATTTGGGGGTGTTTAAGGGGCTGTTCATATTTTTCTAGTGTTTTTTTGATCTATGTGATATAGTTTTCTTCAGCTCCCCATGGCAGTCTCTTTCTTTTTTGGCAGTCATGGATTTAGTAAGTTTGATAGATTATCATGTTGCCATAGCTGAATAGGTGCTTAGCAATGATTACTTGCAAGTTTGTTGTTTTGTTTTGGTTTTTTTTTTGTTTTTGTTTTTGTTTTTTTTCTGATAACTGGAAGTAGGATAGAAGATCATTCTTTATAAAAGATTTGTCTTTTGGAAGAAGAAAACCTCTTTTTTTTTTTTTTTTTTGCTAGCTCCCTGGCACTTCATTCATGGAGGCAGCAGCCCTTCAAAAGGTGGAACTGATTGCAGGAAAACACAACTTTATCACAGTTTCTTTAAATGTATGTTACCCTGAACAGGGTGCAGTCTAGTTAAACTAGTTTCATTATACTTATCTTTCTCTGCAGCAGCAAAGGGGAGAAGCATTCTGTAAGCTTAGAAATTTAATTGACAGTGTGAAAGCCTATGAAAATCTGACAGGGCATATTCTCCCTCAAAGGGAGAAAGAACTCTAAGAGAAACACCTTCTTTCCTCCTAAAACTAGACGGAATCAAAGAACAGAATAAATGTAAGAAAGAATAAAAACCTGATTATCAATCTCTTCCTGCTCAGAGCAGGAGAAAACAACAGGAACAGCAACAAAATTTCTACATCCCCTGATATTACAAAAAAAAATCATCAGGTAGATTAGCATAGCATATTTGATATGGCTGTGCCAGTTTTGCCAACTTAGTCATTTCAACAAGAAATTAAATGTGACCTGAGCCATGTATCAATCTGTCACTTCCATTCACTCAAATTAAATGCAACTTATGTTGCCTGAACAAAGTGATCAGCAAATTAGTTATTACATATTTCTTACACAACACCTAAAATTTAAAGTTCTCTGAGGAACTGTTGAGGTTAGTCTTACATGTGATACCACTGAGGATACAACTAAAAGTTTTTAATACTTACACTGCTGACAGTCATTAAGGGGAAAAAAAAAAAAAAGAAAAAAGAAAAAAAGAAAGGGAAAAGCTCTGAAAAACTTGAACTACTTTTGTCTCTCTGTAAGAGCAATTAACACATATTCCCAAAGGAACTACTGAATGAAGGAAAGAAACTAAGGATTCCCTTTGGGGAGAATAGTAACTGTAGGAGGCATTAAATATGCAAGCAGCCATTAGGCATGATTAAAGATTAATTCTGTGTCATAGACAGGACTTGGGGTCATTACAGGTCATGACTTTCATCTTAATTATTTGGCTTACTGTTTTTATTTAATTAGCTTGGCTTAATGAGTCTTTGGTTATAAGTGTCTGGCACACTGGACTATTGTGCACCATTTATCAAGAAAAAAAGCTCAGCTATTTAACTTCTTCTTAGCAGGTAACTTCCACAATCTCAGCAATAAGATTCTGGATAAAAACATAGTGCATTCATGTAAGAATCCACTCCAAAATCAGCATTAGAGATTCTACTGAAATTGGTGGGATATGTGAGCTCATAATTTGCTGGTAGTATTTGAACTCTAAACAGAAAAATCTTTTTTTCACGACTTTTTCGGTGCTGCCTATTATATTAGTTACATTGGTAAAATTCTCTGTAAGTCGAAACTCATAGCTCTCACTAGGCACTATGTATTGTACTGTCCATGTCAGGGTGTTTCAAGTCTTTGTGTTCTGTTTACTGTTTTTTAATACAATATATTCAGTCAGAACATAAAAGGACTGATTATGTTCAAATTAATTTAATCAGTTTTTATCTAAACTGAAATAAATATTTCCATAATAGATATATGACCAAGACCTTCACATGCTTTTTTAAATAGAGAACATTTTCCTAGACATTTTTTTTTAAATTTAGAAATTGCATTCTGCTTTAAAGGCCTATCTTTTCTTCCCTTTAAAATAATAAAAAAAAATTAATAGTTTATTTAATTCTTCTACCTTTTCCTAAAATTTGCCTAACAGTCAAATACATCATAAATATGACTGAATCTCAAAGCAATATGTTTTTCCCTCCTGTTTCACTTAGAGGGGTACTTAATCAAATAAATAATAATTAAATAGAGCACCTGTAAGAAGGCAAGGACAAGGGTAAGGGACACGAAGAATAGGGAGAAGATGATAGCCCTAAAGTCACATAACTAACATTTTTTGAAATAATGGAAAAAAAATATAGTTCAGTAACTTTTTTATTAATTTCAGGCCTAGAAAGTTTCAGTGAGAGACAGCAAAAATATGAGCACTTTGGAAAGGACAAATATTTTGCCTGCAAAATAACTTTCTTTATATTGAGATATTTGGAGACAGATCAAAAGAACAAAAGGTCCTAGGAAAAACAAACGGAATACATTTCCTGGTATCAGGCCTACTAAGAGAATGGAAGACTCCATCTAGTAACTTTTGGCATAAATTTTTTTTCAGTATTGTTACAGCAACAATAGGACAGATGTTCTTGGCCATTGATCCCTGTAATCATGTTATTAAAAAACTTATATCTAGAAAGAAAGTTAATGATTTAACGGACTCTTAACAGTCAATGATTTAGTGGCCTCTTTTATCCATCGAGCCCCAAATGCAGCCAAGTCAGCTGCAAGTTCCTAACTGTGCATGAAGGATGAAGCCATTCTCTTGTTATGAAGCTAGTGTCTCTTCAGCACTCACTGGTGCCTGAGCAACAGGCAGATTAGCTCTTAATTGTTTACCTTGTTAGTGACCAGAAGGCTTATAACAGAATAAATCTGAAAATTCAAATTCAGAGGACACCAAATTCAATGACAGCTATTAGCAGTGCAACTGGATTGATTGATTAGAAAGGTTTATGAAAGTTTTGCAGATTGTGAGTTTGTGCTAGACTTTGAAAAAAAAAAAAAAAAAGCCTGGAACAATCTGAACTGTAAAGCTGCCAAGACAGTATCTTCTGAAAATGCAGTGATTGCATAGAGATCTATCTGATATATCAGATAGATGAACTATTTAGGGATGACAAATTCTACCAGCTGAACAATGAGACCTTGGGGACTGACTTGCGTAAAACTGCTTACACTAGGAAAAGAGTTCAAACAAGCTTTTTTTTTTTTTTTTTATGTAATGGCAAATACCTGTGACATCTATAACTAAGTGAATTTGGGGCCAGGAATAAACTTTGTACCTAAATTTTCCAAAAACTGAGCCTGTGACTTACTACCTTCTCTTCTCCATGTGGTAGGAGGCAAATATGATTCAAAACTGAGAGTGTCTTAATTTAGTTATTAGATATTTAACTGAAGAGCAGATCAAGTTAAATCAAAGCTGAATCTCCCATATTGTTCCTTTGCTTGAGCTTACACTGATAAATTCTGTATACCTACAATCTACATCATTTCCTCTATGACTTATTTCACTTCATCAGTAACTTCCTTGGCTTCATTCCCATCTTTTTTTCCCCTTCTGAATTTCTGAAAATAAGGACTGTGCCTCACTACAGGGAACTTGCATTGAGTTTGGTGTTAATAGAGCTTTACTATGAACACATGATGCACTGAGCACAAAGAGAGAACTGGTACTCTGGAATGGATCCAAGATCTATTTAGTTCAATATCCTGTTTCTGACAGAGGAAGGTGTAAGAAATCTACGACAGTGAGATCTAGAGTTATTCAATCTAAAAGAAAGAGAATACTTTAACCTTAAGACTGAAATACTCATTTCAAACCAATGGTTTACGATTTGTTATAGGAAGTTAAATTATTTCTTTTTTTTAAAAAAAAACCCTCCTCAATATTTTATCTAAACCATGTCCTGTCGTAATGAGCTCTATAATAATTTATATGTGCATGAAAAAAAATAGTAAATAGTAAACCTACAAGCATTTCTGGATTACACAACATTTAATTCCAATTTACTGTCCTCTCTTTCTTTTAGAGTTTGCCATGTGGAAATATGTGATTTATAGCATAAATCAGAAAAGATCTATTATAATGTTCCTCATTTACTCATTTTCTTTTACAGTAGTTTCAGTTTCTTTCAAAAGAACTTTTCCATATCCTTCATGATTGTGTTGCCTATTGTAGAACCTCCTTTTTTTTATTCTGTGATATCCTTTAAGATACAGGATAGCCAGTATTACATAGCATACTAGAAGGGTTATTTAAAGAATTATGATGTATTTTCTATTCCTTGCTGTTCCTTTTCTTATACATGCTAAAAGCTTGCCCTTTTTAACTATATCTATATGTTGAGCTGAATTGCTCCATGAGTCCTATAATATTATACATTATATATACATATATACACACACACACTTATTATTTTTTTAATTTGGTATATCCAATTTAAAAGACTATAAATTATATGATTGAATTCAACTATAAGCTATTTTTCCTACAATTATACTGTATTGTACTAAGTTTCATTCCCATTTCTTTCAACTCCCTTGGAAATTTAAAAAAAAAAAATGCATGATTTCTCTGATCCTGAAAAAAAAACCTCTTTGATGTTAAATATGTCATCTGCAAATATATCTACCTCATTACTCTCTGTATTTTCAGGCTATTAATATGGATACTTAAAACAAAGGTGAAAAGTAAAAGACCAAATACAGAACTTGAACTCAGCCTCATTGCTGAAGTTTTAGCATGAGAAAAAAAAAAAAAAAACACACAACTTTTTATTTGCATCCTATTTTATCCAATATTGGAGCTGTGACAGTATTTCACTTCACTATGTGTAATTACTTACTTCTTTTAATAAGCTGTCAGAGCAATAAGAATTGCTGACTTATAAGGCTGTTAGCAACAGTGAAAATAAAGCAATTTTTTTTATAGTGGACTATTGTTGGGTCATCAGAATATTCCTTCAGTTATAATCCCATATTCTCAAATGAATTCAGTACTGAATGTCTTTCAAATAATTGCTAATGCTCTGGATTTTTTTCTGAAAAAAAACCCACCCCCCCCCCCCAAAAAAAAAAACAGGGTTGTTTTTTTTTTTAGTTTTCATCATGCAAGAAGCATAGAAAAACACATAGAAGTAAAACTAGAACAATTCTGAAATGGCCATCACAACTCTTACTAGCAAAAATGGATAGTCCAAGGATAATGACACAACAGTGTGATACTGGAAATAGTCTCTATTTTAGGTAGGAAAAAGGCAGGAAAAAAAAGTCAGTAGTTGTTAGGTGGTGCATTTAGTTATTTACTCAACACTCAGTTCCCTGTGTGTTGTATTGGTAACTTATCTTCAATATATTCCTGAATACAGACAACACAAAGAGTCAATTTTCCATGTCAAGGAAGAGAATATGTTAAAGCTTAGAGTAAGCCTTTTATATTCAGCAGCTAGTTTAATGAAGTGCTATAAAGAATTTATATGACCGAGTTTTCAGGGAAAAAAAGTTTTCTCCTTTCTCTTTTCTCATTTTGCATAAGTCTTTTCCTAAGGGAATGGCATGAGGAAATGGGGAAATCAGTTGCACATCAAATTGTAGAAACACTGACACATTTTTCTAGATTACTAAAGTTACCAGGCAGTAAGTGAAAAGTCTATAGAATTTGTCCATCAGAATTTGTCAAAATATTATGTGACAATTCATTAACCCACAACAATTCTAATCACATCTGGCACTAAAATTTTGTTTCTGTCTTGCTAAAAGAACATCACCAAGCCAAATTCCTAGAGGGATAAAAAATAGTGCAACATAAGTAAAAATCTAGTTTAATTGATGAAAAAAAAAGTCTGCTTAGTGCTGTCATTACTCAGGTCACAGAGAGACATTGTGAAATCTCCATCATTGGAGATTTTCAAGGCTCAGCTACAGAAAACCATGAGTAACTCAATACAGTCACTATATCTTGACTTCTTCACTTCATCAGGAGGCTGAACTACACAACCTCTTGAGGTCTCTTTCAACCCATATTTCTGTAATGTAGATACATATCCTCGTGTAGGTGGAAATATGAGTAATGGTTCTTCAAGAACAGTAGGAATAAATACTAAAATAGAAAGACAGTGAAGCTACTTGACCATGTAGACTGAATTTTAAGTAAAGCAGGACACTATGCCCTGCATTGCTAAAATAAAAGCTGTATGTCTTCCTTATGCTGGAAGACAGCATTTGGCTAGCTTTCTGAAACACTCCAGCCTTACCTAAGACTGAGAATAGTTCTCAAGAGTTTCTAAATAACAGAATCTAAGAAATATGAGCAAAATTAGTTGAATTCATAATTTGACCGACTGTCATCATTAAGACAAAAAAAGGCCTTTTTGACAGCACATTACTTTATTTTAATGTGTAATTTTATTAATCATTTTTAATTACTCCATGTTATTAATGTACTATTTGCTTAGGCATAACAACTTGCTTATGATGCACAAAACACAAATACAAGCCCCTACGTTAGAAGAAAGAAAAGATCCATACATAAAGTGAAAAAAATTGGATGCTGTTATATGATGTGTATGATAATCACCAACTATGTCAATACAATACTTAGACATTAAAGAGTAAAAATGCCACAATACCAGATCTAACTCTGAAGTTAGATCTGTTTTGAGGAGACTAGGGTAGATGACATCCAGAGATTCCTTTGAACACAAATTATTCTGTTAGTCTATTGTTACGCATAACAAATGATGGAGAAGGAAAATAAATTAAAGTTACTTCTAAGACTCACAAGCTTTGCTTAGGGCTCAGAAACTCTGTTCCTAAGTACACACACAAGAGTAGCCTAGATGGCATAAAGTGGGAGAAAAAAGCCTTTTTTTTCCCCACCCAGAATTAAAGTACCTTTAAATCACGCAAATGTCAACGGACAAGTCTTTGAAAGAATGACTGATGTTATGTAACAGAGGCGGTAATGTGTTGTAGTGTGGCAGGGTGAGCTAAGGACACAGCTTTATTCTGCACTCAAAATGTCTTTGGTATGGTGGGTTGAAGTCAAACTCTTAATGTGAGCAAAATGTGGCTTTTATACGTTAATAGTAAGATAAGTGAGAATACACAAACACACAGATGCATCCTTGACATTTATAAAACCCTTTTCTTCTCTTCATATCTAATACTTGCCTTCATATCACATTATGTCAGATCAGGTGCTATAGTACTACATGATGGATATAATCTAATGTGACAGGTTACAATGTAGCACATTATTTGGAAAATTGGGAGAAAGGCAGTTGTTATGAAATTGTTGGTAAAAGATGTTTCAGGCTTGTTTGTTTGATTTGTGGTTTGTTGGTTTTGTTGTTTTGGGGTTTGTTTTTTTTTTTTCTGTCTTGGGTGGGGGTGTTGATTTTGTTTCTTGGTTTTTTTGGTTGTTGGTTTTTTGTTGGTTTTTTTAACCCATGCAGAAGAAAACCGTAAACTGGCAGGTTTTATTTTACAAAGCATAATTCATCTCTAATGTAAGAGCTAGGGATTTCTCCACATGCAGCAGATGTTTAAAAGGTGTAAACAATTAGAGATGGGATCACTAAGCAGACATTCTCTCTAATGAGCCAGCAAAAGGAAAACTTGTGCATGTTGCAGTGATGGTGCTTTCTCCATTTTCCACATATAGAAACTCCATCTAGGCTAAAGCATATTTCCGTAATTATAAAATAGAAAATAAAACCAGATAAAAACTATGTTCAACTACTTTGAATGGATACAACCATAGCTCTTGCTTTTTACCTTGTTTAGCTTTCTGTCCCATGTTTAGCATTTTAGAATCCACAAAACATGTTGACTACTGTTAGGAGTAGGAAAACTCTGATAACCCTTTTCTCTCTCTCTCTCTCTCTTTCTCTCTTGTTCTGGTATAGAGTACTTTTTTTTTTTTTTCTTGAAGGACTACTTCTAAATTTTAAGAGCAAAATACCATCTTTAGCAACAAAAGATAAAGCCTGCAAATAAACTTCATAGGGGCTGATAAAGCAATTCTGCTTGTACATTAAAGAACATAAGCATTGGTGGGGAGTAGGTTCATTTATTTATTTATTTATTTATTGCCTTTTTATTGTCTTAGGTTTGAGCTTCAAATAAAAAATAAAAAAAAAAAACCCTACATCTCTTGCATTACAGTGAGGCCTGCATAATCAGGTTTTCAATCAGCCACAGAGATTATGTCCCTAAAGCCTGATTCCACCTTAGAAAACTCACAGACAGAAAGAGGAGCAATGGAAAGACTTTGACAGGTCAGAATTATGTAAGAAATTATTCAAATAGCAAGAACTACTTAATTACATTCTCATACCTATGATGCTCTTCAACTATGGCAAGGTATTTTGATATTTTAATAAAATGAGTACTACAAGAATCAGGAAAAAAAAAGAGAGAGAGGTAAATGTATTATGTATTAATATTATATATTAATAAAATAACATTTCAGTACATACCTTGGTAGCTTTTTCCTAGATTTTTTTTTCCTTAAAAATTTGGAATGGCTTCCACAATATAAAATGTGTCAAGGGATTGACCACAGCTTAAGTAAATAAAAATATCAATAAACGTATCACTTATCTTTCAGCACAACAGACACAGTATGGAATACTGCATCTTAATATACATATTGATAAAAGTATCTATAGGAGACCAAATTCCTGAACATTCTGAAGACCGTGACTTCATTCACTTTTTTTTGAAGATCCCAGCTACATAAGTTTGATGTAGCAGAAGAATGGTTTTGAAAGTTTTCCTCTATAAAGCTGAAAAAAATATCCAAAATGTGGATTACGCATACTCAGAATGTATACATATATATACACACACACGCAACTGAAAAAGATACAGATTTTCAAGTACTGTGAAAGAGGCTTCTTTCACATAACCATTTAACATCAGTGCAATGCCACCGCTGGAGTGCAAACTTCTAATTTTATTAATTTTGCTTTCTATGATTATTGCAAAAAAAAAAGGTAAACTGCCCACTTATTATGCATCTTATCATAATCTTACCTACACTTCTATCACAGCTTAGTATTCATTCAAGTATCACAGTAGGGAAAGTGTATTATTATAACCATGAATCTTAGGTGGCATTTTGCAAAGGTTCAACCATTATTACCTTCCATTAACAGCCAAATAATCCAGTATGATTAGCTCTGCATGTCCCCTCTGGAATTATTTAAAATTCAGTCTTCTGGTATTACCTAAACCTGTAAGAAGCTTGGATAGGGAAAAAAAACCCAAAAACTCTGAAATGTGGCAAAAGTATGGTACCAGGGCTTATCTTGGACTTAGTGATTTTTTAAGTTTGTTATTTCTTATGAGTTTCATAGATCATATGTCCGTAAAGCTAAGTTTCGTCAAAGATATGCCCAAAACTCAATGGACTGCAAAATCTTTGTATCATAGAATCACAGAATCATAGAATGGTTAGGGTTGGAAGGGAACTTCAAAGGTCATCTAGTCCAAACCCCGCCTGCAAGGAGCAGGGACATCCCCAACTAGATCAGGTTGCTCAGAGCCTCATCCAGCCTGGCCTTGAATGCTTCCAGGGATGGGGCATCCACCACCTCTCTGGGCAACCTGTTCCAGTGTTCTACAATCCTCATTGTAAAAATTTTTTTCCTAATATCTAATCTAAATCTACCTCCCTCTATTTTAAAACCATTACCTCTGGTCCTATCACAACAGGCCCTACTGAACAGCCTCTCCCCATCTTTCTTGTAGGCCCCCTTGAGGTACTGGAAGACCGCTATCAGGTCTCCCTGGAGCCTCCTCTTCTCCAGGCTGAACAGCCCCAACTCTCTCAGCCTGTCCTCACAGGACAGGTGCTCCAGCCCTCTTATCATCTTCGTATCCAACTTTGTATCCAACTGTATCACAGCTTTTTAGGAGGCTCATGCACATATAGTTTCAGAAAAGCATATCTGAACTCTGTGAGTACAATACTTTCAACATCCTACAAATTAAAAGCCTCTCAAATGAAAAAAAAAAAAGAATATTTTAAGAATTATGCAATGGATTTTTTAAAGTTTTCCCATAACAGAACACCAGTTAAATAATTCCAAGGTTTTATGTTTTAAAGTCCTAATCATTGTAGTTGATTGCTTTAGTAGATTTAGAAAAAATATCTTAGAAACAAATAGGGAAGAACATCAAACCGATGTTTTATAGCAAAATCATCTTTCCTTATATTTTAGGTCATTCACAAGCTCACTGGAAAGATGTTGAATAATGTAGCAGCATGAATGTTTATATCTCTGTGAAAGACACTCACTACTGACTAACACCCCTGCATTTTCTATTACACGATGTCTAATTAAGCCCCATGACGCCACTCTCAAATCTGACAAAGCAGAGATAATTCTTGACATTTTCAAAAACTTGGCTTATGTTCCCCTTCTTTTTACAGTGACACAAGCTGGGGATTCAAACTGATAATGACATTGCAGCAAGTTTGTGGCTTTTCAGTCTTTTTCACACAGCAGTTTACTCAGAAGGAAGGGAATCACACAGACCTTTATTTGCCTTTGCAATCTTCAAAAAATAGAATAACGGCAGTAAAAAGACCAAATTTTACCCTTACTTGTCTCTGTTCAACTTCTACCAAAATCAATGGAAATTATGTACTATGCTGCCCGGGGAGTGATTGGGTCCATAGCACATAGAGAGAACGGCCACAGCACATATGAGGTGATAGGTCACATCACTTCAATTGTCCCTATCTTCTTTCAGCACTAGACAAACATCAGAAGAGACAAACATAAAACAGTGAAATAGCAGTAGTAATAATCAGTGTCCTGGTGCTGTCCCTGTCACTGCTGCTCCTCCAATCCAGCTATAATGCAGAATTTTCTCCACCACATGTGGTGCCTCACATCTACCTTTCTTGGGCAGCAGCAGGAGGCAGTCTAGCAATATTTGGAGGCTGTCTTTAATTTAAGACTCAACTCTTTAACATGAAACAGCAGCTTTTCATGTAGAAGAATAAGGACAAGGGTGAAAAAGGTCCTCTGTATGCTTCTGAAATAATGAAAATTAAGAGTCGAATAGGTTTTCCTTTTAAAACAAACAAACAAACAAACAAGTCTTTGCATTGCTTTGTTTGCATTACTTAAAGGATATTAATTCCCCCTTCCCTGTCCTGGTAATACCACAATGTTCTTTTTTATTTTGCTATGCTTACTGTGGCACTAGCCAAAGACTACACAGATCAGTTTCTCCATTAAAAGAAACAATAAAAAGAACTGGTAACAACTTACACATTTTTTCCACAAATGTCTTACAAAGATTAAGAGCTGGCTTACAGATCTTAGGGGGAAAAATAATAAAATTCAAATAAAATTACAGAAACCTATACAAATCTCATTAGTACATGGTTTAAGAAGGCACAATTTGCCATTTCATTTCTCAGTCAAAAGGACTTAATTTCCTAGAGTTAAGACTAATGCAAAAAAAAAAAAATCATTAATACTTTCAACTGTAAACTCCTGAGACCTGTGCACCAATAGCCAAATGTCTTGCTTTCCCACAATTTTCTTCTAGAAATTGCTTTAAAACAGTTTTACAAGAAACATCATTTGTTCAGGTTGTGTCCCAATTCACCCTGCAAACACAGACAATAAAACTATTTATTTTCAACCCCAGCCTTTACCCAACTATGTCTTTTGAAGGCAGACACCAAATTGGTGGAAAATTACATCTTACATTGGATTTCATGCTTATTACAATTTTTCCCTATCTTTCTTTCTATCTATTTGATTAAATCATTTCACATCTTTCAGAAGTCATAAGTTACAAAGAAAAAAAAATAATTCACCATAGAAAGATTTAATGTATAAAGAATATCCCCAATACAGTTCTGGAGTTAGTCATTTGAGCAGTCAAGCTAAAGAGTACACAGTAATCCAACTTATTCCTGAGCAATAGTAGAATTTCACCAGATATAATTTTCTCTCTTCCAACACAAACTTAAAGAATACTAGATAAAACTATTTGCAATGAATTTGTATTTGCTTTCGTTTGTTATTCGTATTATTGTAGCATTAAGATTGTAGTGAAACCAGATGATGGGCAGCCATGAGGTAAGAAAAGGCTCCTGACCAAATTTATGTACATTTGAATTGGAAAAATTAGGCACAAAGGTCGAGAATAAACATAAGCCCAGAGTGGAAAAATGACATATCCAAGACCACAGAGGATATTAGTAGTAAATTTATAACAGACTACTGGTACAAGCCTTCAAACTTACATTTCAGCTCCTTAGTGAGGGGGCTACATTGTTCCAAATCCCTAAACTCAATCACTAAAAAGACATATTTCTCTCCTTACATTTAAGTGTCAAAGAACTCTCACTAAAATCTAAGACAGTTGTGAAAAGGCATGCAGACAGATAAGAATCCAAAGAAATGTCACTGATGGATAAGACAAGAAGTGATACAAAAAGGAAAAAAAATATATGTATCTTTTCTATTTTTATTTTTCTATTTTTACATGAAATATTAAGTATTGTAAAATTCTCTGTTCAGCTTTAATAAATACACTTCACTGGGATTCCATTTGAATATAATATTTTTACTACTGTTAAGAAGTTCAATTTGGGCAATTCACTTTATAAGAAGGATATAAGACTATATAAGTATAAAGAAACTCCAAAGGAAAAAGTGTAATAAATTCCTTTATTTCATGCAAACAAATAAGGTGCAGTAGCTTATTTTCAGTGTTTCCTTCTGCTTTTATGTTGTGCACCTAACCCTCTCACATTCAGATGGTCAAAAACATTCCCTGTAGGACACCCACACTGACATGACAGTGACTTACAGCCCTTTGTAAGGAAACTATGTACACCCTTGCTGTCATTTAGGTTTTAGGCAGTGTAATAGTCTAATAATCATATTGACCAGTATAGGCATATCTATTTGCATATATTTATATACTCTGTTAAATTCTCTGCTTTAATGCAAAATAAAGTACTGCTCTTCACATTACCCCAAATAGACCACAGGAATAACAGGCCTGAAAGCTATAATTCACTAGGGAATGGACACACATGAGGAGTTCTGTAAATACATTAATATGGTAGTTTCTTTCATCAAAGATAACAGTAAAGGTCCTGTAGGAAAGGTCCAACATTGGGAATGAAGACTGAAGTTATTTTCCAGAAATTTTACAGGACTATTTTCATAGCAATGAAATACATGAATCCACAATTGATGCATTTCTATTTATGTGTTTTTCAGATCAAATAATTGGTAAAAAAAAAAATATTAGTTTATTTGAAATCAATTCAAATAAACTGCTTTCTTGAGTTTTTCCTGAGTAACTCCTAATGATGAGTAGCTTGATTTGACAGCTTGTCTGTTCTTAGGTAAAGCTGGATGACAGTCATTCACAAAAGCATGATTAGTTTATCATTACCTGTGTCTTTGTTTAGCAGATGTTTTCGAAGTACTTTCTCTCAGTACTCAGTGTAATTTGTCACCATACAACATGAAGTGGGCAACTCTATTGTTCAAGTTACTGCTAAGTTCTTTCAACATTTTACAGCACTTTCTTTCATCACTGAATATAAATTTATATCATATTTAAAGTACAATATTTTTGTTTATTTTTAAAATAGAGGGAACTATGGGAATATCTGGAAAAAATAAGTTACAATAAACGAATATTATGTAGTAGAGTTGAAGAGAAGGGACAGGAGAAAATAAAAGTAAAACAGTATTTTCAAAAGACCCCTATGTCCATTTTTCATACATTAGTCCCAATGGACTGTGAATATCCAGCAATCATAGCATATATTGTGTCATGTTCTACTCTAACATTGAAGGATAATACCATCATGATAATGAAAATATAGCAGTGTGTCAGTAGGTAAAAGTGTACTTGCAAAAAAAAAAAAAAAGAAATATTAAACAGTCAATAGTAACAGATTCGAAGGACAGGATAAGCACTGCCTCATCTATCAAATCAGAAACCAGTACATTGACAAGTTTTAATCTGAATAAGAATTCATGTAGGTTAAGTAAAAATACTGTTATGATAGATCCACTTTATTTCCTTACAATAAAGTTAAGATTTATTTTTTTATTACATTAATAATATACAATAGATATGCAGTTTCATACTACTGAGAAAAATATATTATTTTTTACTAATAGCAACAATGTATAAATAAAACATAAATAGCATGGGTACACATTCTATTCTACATTTATACCTACTTGTAAAAAATCTAGATGTTGGCCAGATTTTTGTAATCACAACTACTTCATGCAGATTGGGTGACATAATACACTGAAGTTCAGGAGAAATAGCAGAAGAAAAATGTGGAGCTTTGCCACAGCATTTCTTTGCTTGCTCAACTTCTGCTAATCCTGGGAACAATTTTGTTGGAACAATTGTGCTGCTAGGAGATTACAATGGCTTGCTACCAGATAACTTGAATTTAAAAAAAAAAATACCATTAAACCTTTCAATAAAATTACAGTTTATCTTTTAGCAATTGCAAATTTTCTAAACAAAAGTAATCCAAGTGTAGAAGCCACAGGGACTGGAATGTTCTTTGGGACCTCTCCATGGACCATGCAATGTCACCCTCAGACTCCCCTCAGTTTCCCTCTCCACTGCTCCTCAGTGTGGCAGTGCAGGAGAAGCATCTCTCAAGTCAGACCCAGGCACAAGACAGAGTCCAACCACACTGTTCTAAGTCACTACCTAGTGTCTAAATAAGGCCCTAAAGCAGTTAATTGTGCTTGGCGTTTTTACTGAACTCCATTTATTTTTGTTGAAACAGTCAGAAACTGTCATGATGAGTATATTCAGTTTGATATACAGAAAAAATGGATTAGCATCAATCTAAGTGAAAAGACATTTAAGTCCACGATATGCAACTTCTGTTCTAATTTTAACACAAGTTTTCCTGGAGCTACTTCTATATTTAGTATAATTTTTAAAGAATTTCTTGACAAGCAATTAAAATATAAGTGACAAATACGAATAGATTATCTGGGATATCACTTATGCAAAGTCCAGTGTATTCTTAGCTCACTGTGAGGATACATTGACTGAGAATATAAAATAGCTGCACATGGAAAGAAAGAAACATGCACTTCCCAGTCCCTTGCTGTCACTTTGTTATCACAAGCAGTGAAGCTGCATAAAAGATACAGCTATAAGATCCAATTCTTTAATGATTTCCTTCTTAATGATATAGCTCTCAAGTTTTGTTTGAGGAGAAAGACAGCATTGTCTACATCTGGGTAATTCCCCTTCACCCTAGCCCCCATTTAACTAATTAAATGTTCTTTAGAATTTGAAATCACTAAGTACAACAAAGCTCCTGAGAATCATAAGCAAAGTCAGGAGGACATCTCAAACACGGGAATGGTTAGTATAGGACAGTCTAGGGAGTACATGATGCTTTCAGTATCATTTTGTACTGTACTTTAGGGCTTTAATAACCCTTCCAGCAATGTTGCACCAACTGCTAATCAATACCAATTATTTTTCTCACCGTAGAAACGAGGCTTAGTTAACCTCTTGAGTGCCTTATCCTGCAATAAATAGAGGATATATGTTTTTACATGGATGAAGAAAACAATCCATCCACTATAATGAAATTATTCCTGTAACAAAAGTGTTTCTATATCCAAATGCTGGATGAACATATAGTCATTAAAAAAAAAAATCACTCCAGTCTATCAGTTTAAGGCCATGTTTTAAAATAATTCATTTAAATAAAGAAACCAAACACTGTATGTCGTGTTCATACTAATCTTTACAATAAAGGAAATGGGAAAGGCTCCTACTCTGGTGTGTTTTGCACTGTTTCAGTCATCTTCTTGGAAGTTTTTAATAAACTTCTTGAAGATTTTTTTTTTTAGTGTTTTAATTTCTCCACTGCTTTTTCTAGGTAATACTAGAATGAAGACAGAACAAAGGAGTTGGAATCTTAATGGCTTTTTTTTTTTTTGAAACACATGAAATAATAATGCTAGTAAACAAAGGATGTAACTTTCTTTTGTTACTTACTCAATCCACTGCAGGATAACACACATAACACAAAACATAATATTTTAAAAAGAAAACATAAAAAAAAAAAAGAGCCCAATCAAACTGCACAACACCATTTGTCTTTGCTTTCATAGTTATAGTTGTCCATTGTTTTACTAAAATACAGTCTTAATTCTCATCCCAGGCAAAAAAAAAAAGCTATATATTTAAAAGTGTAATGTATTCCTGTACTTCAGAATACAAAAGTACTTACAGCTGGCAACAAATATGACCAGTTTGTCCTTAAATCCTTTGTTTGACTCGGATAGTAAGAGAGGCCATTACCTGAGGTTTCCTTTCTGTATAGAATGCGTTTTTTTTTTCCTGTGTCCAGTTTATGTGATGACTAACCATTGTAACTTCTTCCAACGTGGCATGCAGTTCAATTATTAGGCTAACACTACTATCCTGTAACTAAAGTATCAATACTTCATTTTTCTAACCACTGATATCAAAATAGTAATGGCTATTTACAGTAGGAATTTTGTGCCTATCTGCATTTTTTTTGTTTTTTTGTTTTTTTGTTTTTTTTTAAGAGAGTACTGAGAAGTGCTGAGTAGAGAGAGAAAGAAACCAATGATTACTTTTCCAAGAAAAGGGTCTTAATCCAAAACTTGAGGCAATCAAAACTTGAGGACAATCAGATACAAATTACAGACAACTCAGTGAAAGCCCTTGACAGATCTCATACTTGCTTTGTTCAATATATTATTACACCTCTATCTGTATCAGAAACTGAAAGGTTGAGAGGGTACAAAAGCCACAGCAAAACATAAAAATCTGCCATCTCCATAGGATTTTACACTATGAAAATGAGTAATTGGAATCTGCAGATAACTCTCAAAAATATTTTACATAAGGTTTAAAAGCTCAACTTTTTTTTTCTGAACTGAAGACTGAACAAAACATAAAATATTGAAAGACCTTTTCCTCTGGATTAAATTAGGTCTTTTTAGGTGGTTTACTGAATTAAGATCACCATATTACTCTCAACATCTTTTGTAAATAGAAATTGCTAGAATAGCTTGGCGGCATAGCAGACAGAATGGGAGAAAATCCCACTGAGACAAAAAGCTTCCATCTGGATTTCATTAAGCAGTCATTTTCTTATAATCTCCTCTATCATTTTAAATCATGAAAGTAATTTGAAATATTATTGCATAATGATAATTCTGAGAGATTATATAAAAACTGTGGTTTAACTCAAGCATTTATTCTATTGTTGCATGGGCTAATATTTCATAAGTTAATTACTTGAACAACAACAACAAGTTATTCACTAATGGTGTTCTGCCTTGGATCTGTCAGAAATTTCACTCAGTTTTAATCAATCATTAATCTAAAAGCTAATATTCACTATGATGTAAGTTATCATACTTTTATATACTTTTCTATATACAAATATCATATGCCACCCACCAACAAACTTGTGGTACATATATTGAAAGAAAATCCTATTACTTTTTGTTATTTATGAAAAATAAATTTAAATAAATAAAGTTATAATAATGACTCAATTTTGAGAACAGAACTTCAAAACTACAGTTCTACTCTGATAAAAGAGGCAGGAAGATTTTTTATTATTTGTTTGTTTCTTTTAATTGTGACTAAAAGAAAAATTAAGGAACTGCCTTTTGCATCTTTAGCCAAAGTGTTATCTTATTACATCAAATTTCTAGAGAAAGGAAAGTATTTTAAATAATCTAAATAACCATTAAAATAAATGGTTCTTATGCTACATCACCATCTCCATACAGCAAGCTAGGTAGGACTGAGTCGCTCAACCACCTTAAAATTAATGAAACTTGGATGCCAAAAAGTATGTTCTCTTGAGAGACTATTGCTTTGCAAAGCAGAAATAACTGTCCCAACTTAATCTTTGTGAATCTTTCTGCAGTGTAGGTCTGTCTCTTCAGTTTTCAGAGCTTGCACAGCATCATCCAATATTGAATCTTTTATTATTATTTTTTTTTCTTCCTGGGATATTTCACTCATTCTTGCTTTTTTAAACACAGTACCAGTAAGATACACAGAAGTTAGTCTTCTAATATCTAAAGGGGGCCTACAGGAAAGATGGGGAGAAACTCTTCAGTAGGGCCTGTTGTGATAGGACGAGGGGTAATGGTTTCATAGTAGAGGGAGGTAGGTTTAGATTAGATATTAGGAAAAAATTCTTTACAATTAGAGTGGTGGAACACTGGATCAGGCTGCCCAGAGAGGTGGTGGATGCCCCATCTCTGGAAACATTCAAGGCTAGGCTGGATGAGGCTCTGAGCAACTTGATCTAGTCGGGGATGTCCCTGCTCCTTGCAGGGGGGTTGGACTAGATGACCTTTGAAGGTCCGTTCCAACCCTGACCATTCTAAGATTCTATTCTATAAGCAGGGAGCACAGAAGGCCTAGCACTTAAATAGGGCTAGTATAGGTACAAGCAGTAAGTGTGTAGATGTATCTACCTCTGGAATCCTTGCTTCCAAAACAGTGCTGAAAAAAAAAAGTAATAAAAAAAAGTGAATGGGAGAAAAAAAACCCAAACAAACAAAGTTTTAAAGGAATGAAACAACAATTTAAGGCTGTTCTTAAAATTATTTAGGACAGTCTAAGTTATCTGTGAGAAGACTACATGGCACTTTGATCATGGGCTACAGTATTCATGTGGGGAGAAGATTTCTAAGAGAATTCAGGTTGTGCTTAACAGAAGCTATGGGCTGGCAGCAGAGATGAAACTGTTGTAACTTATGAATTTTACATTTTGTAGCCACTATAGGAGCAGAAGCCTATTTCACTGCTGCAAATCAACAGATCTCTCTCTCTCTCTCCCACAGAGTTAGATATTAGGGTAGGGGCTACCTATGGAGATATCAAGTTATGAACTAACCTAACTTTACAGTCGAAAGTTGAAGAATTTCATAATTTAACTGAAGTACTTAGGAAGGAATATTTGTATCCTAATGAAGGAAGGGGAGAAAAAAAAATATTGTTAGCAAGAGGTGAATTGAGTGCTTAACACTTGTTTCACTTTACAGGTCGATTTTAATTTTGTGTTAGGGATTACAGAGAAATCTATCAATAAGACAATGGTACAGAAAACACCTGAAGGCAGTAGAAAAAGCAAATTTTATTATCTAATGTAGAAGTTCCCATGTAAATTATAATATTGAAAGCGAAACCAACTATCTAGCTTTCCATACCCTCAGAGGCATCAAATCTCTGGCTGGTTCAAACACCTGACTTCTAGATGTCTTACAGAAAAGACAATTCCAGGTATACAGAACAGCTACATAAGATCAGATATTTAATTGCAAAAGTACAAAACTTTCCTCAAAAAAAACCAAAACAAACAAACCCAAAAATCAGTGCCAACAAAAGCACTTGGAATTAATATAACTTTATAATCTAAAGTCACATTCACTGAAGCAGCTCTCATAAGACATTTCCATTACATACATACTCACACGGCCAGTTACTTGGCAGTCTTGTTTCTCTGTAACCGTTCTGCACCCTCTGGGTTTTGAGGGAGGGGCATTTCCAAGCACAGACTAAAACATCTCACCACCACTAAGCATGTTGTCACTCACATTCCTTTTCTGTGCCCCCAGCAAGAAGACAGGAGTAGTAATGTTCCCTTCCAAGTCCCCGTTAGTAATTGTTCCCAAATAAATTAACTGCAGTGCACATTAGCAGATTTGTTAAACAAAGTAGGCATTTAATATCTATTGGCACCCCAAGACAGGGACTGTACGGAAAGTAAAAGATGGGATTAAATCAGAGGTTATTAGGATGTATTTTACCAATTATGCATACACCTATTACATATTTTTGCCATACCTCAACAACACAAAGATCTAAACTACTATTCGAGTAAAGTGACATATTAATTGTTGAACACCTGGAACTCAGTGACTTGATTAAAATGCATTTGTGTCATAATTACATTACCAATTACATTATTTTAGAGAGAAGACAGTAGGAGGAATGATCTGAAAACACAAAGTGTGATACAAACTTCAGAAAGTGATCGTTTTGTGAAGGGTGTGTGAGAGACTGTGTCAAATATTTGTCTCAACATTGTCGAAACATCAAACCACCACCCGAACAATGGCTTCCCATTATCTTGCAAGCCAACTCCTGTTGTCTTGCGAACCTGAATGCAGAGCTGGTTCCAAGAAATCTAGCCCTACCCGCTGGCATGCGCCCAGAGATGCATATCACCCAGTAATGGATCACCTGGTGATGGGCATATCACCGCCAGGTGAGGAGTCCGGCTAGGAAAACCAGCTCTTGAAATACAATGAAAACAACCAACATAAAAAGGGGAACATTTTTCTCTGGAACACTTCTTCTCTTCACTTCTCTTCACTTCACTCATTTAACGGAATACACATTTGCCAGAATACACATCCACGGAACCGACATCGAGAGGACCAACACCGGACAGATTGTCCCCCCATCGAGCGAACTGAACTGTCGGGACGCCGCAGCTCCATAGTGGTAGCTATTACAACCGAAACTCTTTTCCCTCTTTCCTTTCTCTCCTTTCTCTTCCATTTACAAACTTCTTGTCAGGTTAGTAAAGTTACCTGGCACTTGACTCCATTTTGAGTCTTAATTCTGTTCCCGAGAACACGAACAAAACCACGCTCCAGTGTGTGAGAGGTTGGTACAGCCAACCCTAGCCTCCCAGACTCGTCTGAGGTCGGCTAGAATGCAAGGGGGCCTTCCTCTCATCCAAAATCGGAATGTGACAGGGTGATACTGGTGGAGATCCCTAGCAAGACAATGTAAAAAACTTGAGAAGAAAAGCACTCAGAGGATGATGGAAGTATAAGCAGTAAATGGTTTACAGAGCACTAGTCATACAACAAAGGTCTGATAGCTTTCTGATAAAAAAAAAATAAGAATTGTAAAGGAATTCAATCCAATTAAATGTAACATAAGCTTTAAAGAGTGTTTCCTGAAAGCATATTTAAAACTAGAATTCCATTCAAATATGTATTTCTTATGAGTTTATTTCTTAAGAAAGGAAAAGGTTACAAAATTTTTAAAGTAAATATCCATATTGTGATCACAGTTATTTGAACAGTGATACTTATTCTATCATATTATATTGTATTATATATTGTATTACTGTATTCTACATATTATTGTATTATACTTATTATATTGAAAAGTTTGAGAATTGCAGGTGACAACTCTGTTTAAGTAACATTTTATTCACAGGTTCTGAAAAATTTCCCTTGTATCACCTCCTGAAAATAATATGAATTTCCATGAAATATGTTTCTATTCAATGTAATATCAGATTTCAAAATTTATTAGTATTAACATCGTATTTGATGTCATTGTCAAGAAGCAATCAGTTTGCTTAAAGACTATAACAATAATCAAACAATAGAGCTGGTGACAGTTGAGGAAATAAACCTTAATTAAAATTGTCTGTTTTTCTCTAAATACTCTTAATGTGGCTTTTTTCTTCCAAATCAAAGGTTGGGAAAGCTAATATATTACAATATTTCACATTTTTCAAAAAAAGCCAAGGAAACTGTAGGTAGGGAACTTAAAAAAAATGTATGAAGGATAAGCATAAATGCAATATTTTCAAAGAATTTGGGAAGGAAGTAGAGTACATTTTATTAAGGTGAACTTACAATTTATATCTGAAGATTTACTATCATACGCTTCCTAGAAAGCTTGATAGCTACCAAGTAACTGAACTGCATGTTTTGATATGCTGCAGGAATAAAGCTATTACCAAGGCAACCAAACACTATATGGTGTTTACTGCATTTTGTCTATCACACTTAAGCATTTGCTTAAAAAAATTCATGTTTACCAATCTATTATGAGACCTGTATTTTAAAAAGGATATTTTCCTTCCTGTTTCTTTGACTGTCCAAATCATTCTGGCTTTAGTGTATACATAACTATATTTGTATAAATGAAAACTAGTGAGTTGTACACACAGGGAAAATACAACAACTTAAACACAATATGAGATGAAAAAAAATATAAGTGCTTGTGGAATATCAATAAATGGAAAGCATTTCCATTCAAGCAAAGAACACAGTAATTATCCAGTTAAACTGAATTGCTTCTATAATTTTGTTAATTAGTAGAAAGTCATTAGAAAAAACTTTCATTCTAGTTCTAATATCTTTACTTATATATAAAACCAAACCAGTCCAAAGCAATTATTTAAAAGGCAATATTCACCACATAATTTTTTTGGCCTTCACAAGGATATATTCCATTAAAATGTAGCACAGATCCTTTTCATCTCTGTTATTTAATGCACGTTTCAGTTGATTTATATATTATTACTATTTAATATCAGTGGCAGCAGGCCTGAAATTGTCCTTTACTTATTTGAGTACTGTAGGAATTTGGAGAGTAGTGAAAACTGTGAAACTTTTAGGTAGAATAGAACGGGGAAATGAAACCATGAATACTTGAACAGTTATTCATGTGAATTTAAGGAGCTAGAAGGTGATGGTTGGCTTGTTTTTAATGAAGGCTGGTCAAAATTGAGTTTGGATATGCCTGACGCCACTCCCTTTACAGCCTACCCCCTCTGAAATACTTTCCTTGAGCATATTCTGCCAAGTAGTTGTTTGCTAGCTGAAGCTGTTGCTTGTCAAGCTGCCTGAAGACAACTACTCATGAGTCAATCTCAGTGCTGCCAATGACACAAATATAAACTAAGTTATTTCAAGGTAATGTTAATGACATACATTCTTGATTTTTGAAGTGTATGACTGATGCTTGCCATTAGTATTCAAATTTTACAGTGGGTAATAGTGGGAACTTTCCTCCTAGCAGAAGATCTTGGATTCCTCAGCATTAAAAGCTGTGGTTCAGTTCAAAGAGACTGGAGGAGGGAATACAGTCCCGCTGATGATCACACCTGAGGCACCAAGCTCTCCAGATTGATTAAAATGAACCTATAGTAATTACATTGACAGATATTGCATAGAAAAAAGTGTATATGTAGTTGTCTTTCACTACTGCGGTTATTGTTTTTTTTAAAACAGACTGGTTTAATAGAAGGCCTGCAGATTCATGTAATCTGTCAAAGTACAGTAAACAGGAACTCTCAACAACTTCACTAAGTATAATCTTTTTAACAAGTAACTTGTCTTTGCCGGGATTAAAGAGATCCAGTTGTTAAACGGGAGGTGAGGATGAACTGCTTACAGAGCAATAAGAATTGAGAAAGCCTGAACATTTTCCACATTGTTTGCGGAGCTGCTAAAGATATATGAATAGAAGAGGTGTTACCTTAACTGATCTGCTTTACTATGTGACTGCTACTGATAATCCATACTAATGTTAAGCCATCATAAAACTGTTAGATAAAAAAAAATCAATTACAATCTGTAACAGAAAATGCTTAGATGTTAAAAAAAAATGTCATCTGTAGAGAGTTATTTAGCCAGTGTTCTTGGGAAGATATTTCCAACAACAGTTAAAGAAAGATAAACAATAAATATGTAAAAAAAAATACAACATTGCTTTGTAAATTTATTAGTGGTAATCAAAATTAATGTCCCAGTTCCTTTAGATTCATTAGAGGATTTGAAAAGGTTTCTTATTTCAGATTGTTTAACTAATATACACCGGTATAGTCCCAGTCTCCATGGGTCATTATATAAAAACCTGCTAATGGGACAATCTTTTTAACAGCCTCGGATGTTGCTACTCTATTCTGCATGGTTGAAACTACACTAAAACTGAGAAGTGATCTGTTTTGTTTTGGAATCATAATTACATATTGACACGTTAAACTATGATACCTAAGTCAAGGGGATTTGGGTTATTATGTGAGCATCCTCATGGGGCAAACCTATAGGGACATCAATTATTTTCCCACAGCCTAACTCCTTTTCAATTTTCCTTTCTTGAGTGGCATTAAATACTTGGAAAAAAGGAACTACAGAAATAAAAAATGCAAGGCAAATGTAGCATGGATGTCAGAAAGAGTTGCTACATATAATTAAAATAAAAATAGACATGCTCTATTAGAAAAACATTCAATGAAAGGTATTTTTATTACTAGAAAGTATCTCCTCTTGCTTCTTAATTATTTCTCTTTCTTTAGGTTTTTCCCATCTTAAACAGTTCTGATTATGTTTCTAAATACTCATCAAAAATCTTAGAGAAAGATCTAACTTACTGAACAATTACCACTGCAAAAGTATTAGTCAGAGTGTTTTCAAATCACTCACTAGTTGATAAAATAAAATTTATGAATAACATATGATGAAGACAGGATCACTCACAGATTTTTTTTTTTCTTATACACTTATATAAGACGGGAAAATTGAAATGTGATTTACATTTAAAAATATAATGTACATGTTCAGGAATAACTAAATTATTCCATCTTAACATACTGTAAAACCACTCCTTAAGAGCCAATTTTTAGATTGTAAATGATGAATATCCTCCCTGTGTTCCCTTGCATTTTGTCTTTACCCATATTTTTTTTATTTAATTTCAAAACCATTTCTACACAGAAGTAATAAATATCAACTATGTTACACCTACCATTTACACGCTTCAAAAAAAAAAAGTCTTGCTACTGATCATTTGCTTTATATTTCTAAGTAAAAAAGTCAAAAAAAGAAATATCAAATAGAAGAGATTTAACAAAAGGAAAGAAAACAGGAAAATATACACCTACCTAAGTACTCACAAAGTGAAACAAAAATTTTTAACTTTCTGAGAAAAAGAGAAAACTTGAGTAGAAACTTGCTGTTACATAAAGAACCTGAGGAAGCAGTGAAATAACTTCAGAAATTTGCATCTAATCATATGAAGAACATAAAAGCATATCATTATGTATGCTTGCATTATTTGTTCTTCTGCACTATTTGATCTTCTGCAACTAAAAATCACTAAGAAAAAAACATTTATGAGCACTGTTGGGATTGGTTTTACTAAACTCATATTAAATTTACTTTACGAGCATAAAAATATATTGCCCATAGCATGAAAATTCAATTCAACTACTTTTTTTTAAGGTTAACTTTCATTCTTGCTTTAAGACTAGGATTTGCCTGTATGGGAATATAACATCCCTGTATACATGCTTCACTGACTTGGGGTCCCTAGTCTCTATCAATGGAACAAGTGAGGTTATGGTTTGTCATAGCTCATGTCTATGTTTTTGATTACTTGTAAAGCTCCATAGCAACTGAAACAGAAGCAGCCTCTTCTAGTAACAGGAGATTGCTTTCATATTTTACTAAGATTGGGTGTTCCACTTGAGTTGTATAGTAGTGAATGACTTACTGGTTTTAAAAAAAAAAAAAAAAGAAAGAAAAAAAAAAAGAAAAACATTTATAGAGTAAAAGTTTTGACTCTTTATAAACTTAGATGTGTGACGTTCAGCAACCTTTGCTGATGCCCAGTAAGGTATCCGTTTCAAGGGAAAATTATCATAAGAGGATGATATGATTGCATATTTAATTAATAAGCTTTAGAGATTAAATTTAATTAGAAGAGAAAGAGGGAGCATGAATCTAAACCAGAGAACAGGAATATAAAACAAAACAAAAAAAAACAAAACAAAAAGAAGCAAAAATGACACAATTACAAGGTGATGGCGTAGTAATTCTGACCTTTCCCAATGGAAAGTGTGCAAAATCAAGTGAATAAATTAAAGCCTTAAGGTTTCCCACATGGAATTTTTATCAAATTGTTTCTTAATGAGATTGTGGTTTGATGACTAAATGTTTTCCTCCGACCCTCAACTATTAATAGCAAAACTGGAGTGTTGGATGATATTGAATTCTATTTCTGACCTCCTTGACAGGTTTCTACCCTCACTCTAAAGCTTTCTTTTATCCTAGAAGATATATTTACAAAGAAAATAGTGAATATCCACAGTTTCTTTCATCCTCACTGTTCCTCTTCAGTGTCATGAAGCCCACAGAGGAGTTGGTGTGGTTAGAACTGAAATAGTTGAAGCAGCCAAGAAGCATTTAAATTCTGTTCATCCAAAATGTTTAATGTAGGACCACCAAACAAATCATTGCCTGGCTGCAGACAGAAGGCTAGAGAGATGTTCTGGTTTTGTTAGTGAGGGGGGGCCTAAGGCTGTAGCTTCTGTAGGAAACTGCTAGAAGTCGCTCCCCTTTGTTCAGTGGACTCGGCCGGGCCTAGGGCGGACCCGCTGCTGGCCAAGGCCGAGCCAATTGGTAGCAGAATGTCCCATGATAACGCCTCTGTGATAACGTATTTAAGTAGGGGAAAACAGAAAAAAAGGAGGAGAAGATGTGAAGCAGCTGAGCGGGGGGCAGAGAGGGGGAGGCGCGAGCATCATGGGCCTTGCAGGCCTCACCCTCTGGCCTCCCACCGGGCAGCCGACTGGGCCCAACTCGGCCCGGCCTGGCTGCAAGAAGTGGAGAGGAGATGAGAAGTGAATAAGATGTAAAAAGGTTCCTGAGAGGCATCTGCCAGCCTGTTGTGAGGAACGGCTGCAGACGCCAAGGTCAGTGAAGAAGGAGGGGGAGGAGTAATATGGCTTCTGGCCAAGATTCCTCTGCAACTCGTGGTGAAGACCATGGTGGAGCAGGTTGTCCCCCTGCGGCCCGTGGACGTCCACGGAGGGGCAGAGATCCACCTGCAGCTCGTGGAGGACCCCACGCCGGAGCAGGTGGAGGCCTGAAGGAGGCTGTGGCCCGTGGAGGGCCCGCTGGGACAGCTGTTCTAGAGGGACTGCACCCCGTGGAAGAGATGACCCACGCCGGAGCAGTTTCACCAAGGACTGTGGCCCGTGGGAGGGACCCCACGATGGAGCAGAGGAGGAATGCAAGGAGTTCTTCCCCCAACGATGATACAGCGGCGTAAAACAACCTGTGATGAACTGACCGCGACCCCCATTCCCTTTTCCCCCCCCGTGCCGCTCGGGAGGGGAAGGTAGTAGAGATAATGTTAAGCCCGGGAAGAGGGAGGGGTGGGGGGAGGTTATCTTGTTCCCTGTCTCATTCTCCTGCTAATTTTAGAAATAAATGAATAGTTTTCCCCAAGTCGAGTCTGTTTTGCCCGTGACGGTAACTTTAAGGATTTCTCCCCGTCCTTATCTCAAACCTTGAGCCGTTTTTCTTATGTCATCTCCCCCTGTTCTCTCGGAGGGTGGGGGGAGCGAGAGACAGACTGCGTAGTCTGGTCCTGATTGGGGCAGAACTACAACAAGGGGACAGTCATTCCCCAGGCAGTACCTGGATGCTATATGCATGCTATATAGATAGGAAACAAAATCTGGTTCACTCATGCCTGCTATGCCTCATGACCAGTTACATGCCTCCAAGGGACAGCTACATGACCGTATCTTGAAAGCTGTAGAGTACCTTGTAATTTTCTGCCTATTGAGTTTGTGGTTCTCATTTATGATTCTGAATCCTGCCTCTTCAGTTTGCATCCTTGAATTGTACTATTTTATGCTTAATTCCTATCCCCAGCCAGTTCACGTAGGTTCTAAGGCAATACGGCTTCACTAAGGGCAAATAGTGCCTGACCAATTTGCTGCCCTTCTGTGATGGGGTTACAGCATCAGTGGACAAGGGATGACCAACATCATCTGCCCAGACTTGTGCAAAGCATTTGACATGGTCCTGCATAACATCCTTGTCTCTAAACTGGAGAAACATGGGTTATATGGACAGACCACTTGGTGGATAAGGAATTGCCTGGATGATTATATTCCAAGAGTTGCAGTCAATGGCTCAATGTCCAAGTGTAGATCAGTGACGAGTGGGACTCCTCAGGGGGTCGGGATTGGGATGGATGCTGTTTAACATCTTTATTGGTGACATGGATGGTGGGATTGAGTGCACCCTCAGCCAATTTTCTGATGACACCAAGCTGTGTAGTGTGGTTGACATGCTGGAGGGAAGGGATGCCATGAAGAGGGACCTTAACAGGCCGTAGAGGTGGGCCCGTGAGAACCTCATGAAGTTCAACCAGGCCAAGTGTAAGGTCCTGCACATGGGTTGGGGCAATCCCAGGCACAAATACAGGCTGAGTGGAGAATGGATCAAGAGCAGCCCTGAGGAGAGGGACTTGGGTGCTGGTGGACAAGAAGCTGAATATGAGTTGGCAACGTGTGCTTGCAGCCCAGAAAGCCAACCACATACTGGGCTGCATCAAAAGAAGCATGGCCAGCAGGTCGAGGGAGGTGATTCTCCCCCTCTACTCTGCCCTGGTGAGACCTCATCTGGAGTACTACATCTAACTCTGGAGCCCCTAACATAGGAAGGACAGGGACCAGTTGGAGAGAGTCCAAAGGATGGGCACGAAGATGATCAGAGGGCTGGAGCACCTCTCCTATGATGACAGGCTGAGAGAGTTGGGGCTGTTCAGCCTGGAGAAGAGAAGGCTCCAAGGAGACATTATAGCGGCCTTCCAGTATCTAAAGGTTTATAAGAAAGATGGGGAGAAATTCTTTAGCAGGGTTTGTTGTAATAGGATGAGTGGTAATGGTTTTAAAGTAGAGGGAGGCAGATTCAGGCTTGATATGAGGAAAAAAAATTTACAATGAGGGTGGTGGAACACTGGAACAGGTTGCCCAGAGAGGTGGTGGATGCCCCATCCCTGGAAACATCCAAGGCCAGGTTGGACGGAACTTTGAGCATCCTTGTCCAATGGAAGGTGTCCCTGTCCACAGCAAGGATGTTCAAACTAGATGATCTTTAAGGTCCCTTCCAACCCAAACTATTCTATGATTCTATAATAGTGCCTACTTGTTAGTTCAGTTTCTCCTGATTAATTGAACTCTGAAATTATCTGGCATTACACTGAGTTGTTGTGTCTCTTTGGATTGCTGCACATGTATTCAGTGATATACCTGTGAGTTCTGTGGCCCTGCCTAATCATTAACTACGCTTTTGGCTGCTTCTTCCTACTGCCTGCTTACTATCATTTTTGCTTTATCACTCTCCCTAGTTCACCAAACCTGTCTACAGGCTGAATTCAGACCAAGACTAATAACTAGGCTTTATCATCCATATGTCATAAAACTGGAACTGCTGACAGTGGGTTGTCCAATCTATGTTCCAAGAAAGTAGACTATAAAAAAACCACTTTTTCTACAATTGCTGCATCTTCTCTGCACTCAGGGAAGATTGCACCAGTTCTTCCCACTCATTGTCTGGCTGAAAGCATTTGTTCTCTATTATACATAGCCAGTTCCTTCCATTATTCTTCCTCTCTACTTTGCTTTCTGGATTTCCACAAGCAGTGAAAAACATGAACCCAGGAATATATGCCAGGAGCAGGAAAAAGATAGGCTGGTACTTCTCTTAAAGCTTTTCTTTGTACATAATACCTTTATAGTTATAATATGTCCAGTGGACTCTCTAAGAACACAGAAGACAGAGGCAGTTTCCTGTGGTAGGATAAGACTCCAGGATCCTACGCCTTTCAGGGGAATCTTTCAGTACTCTGACCCAATGAATTTTGCATTCTTTCCCCAAAGTAATCCTCTGTGCAATTTCCCACTCTCTTGGGTGATGCTCCATTTCATAGGCTCTTATGTAAAAGCAAACATTCCTTATTTTCTTTCCCCAGCATTAATGCCTCAGTTACTTACTCAGGTCCACAGAAGCTGTTTACATTTAACCTTAGAACTGGATTTTTAACTTTGAATCATGGCCTCACTGTAGAAATTTAATCTGAATCACAAATGGACAAGTAAGTCTAGTGCCATATAAAATCTTTGTTCTGATCATTTTTTAATTCCCAATCTTAGACATACCTTTCCTCAGCATACTGACTTCTTGCACACTGTTCTTCAGTAGTGTGAGCTACACATAAATTGTGAAAACGATTTTTCTAAATTTTCAGCTTCCTGAGATCAGGTATATGCCTCAGCTGTTTCCTAACTCATGAGCGGGGCATCAGCTGTGTTAACTAATGGTTAGCCACATAAAGGAAATTATGATATACAAGATGGGAGAGAGTAACAAAACTGTGGAACACTCCAACTGATGTCTATATCAAAACCTGGGAAAAAATGGGACTGTAATGGCATAATTGGGTACCCTCTCATCAAATATAGGTGTCTAGATTCTCCTTTATTTTTGTTTATTCCTAAATCAAATACCTCAGTGTAACAGGTATAATTGATCTCAGTGTAACTATTCAAAAAGATGCGGTGTCTGATTCCTATACAACAAGATCTGTACTTTAAACTCTATTCACAAGAATAACATCTTTATTCAAACATGAATCATGTTAAACTTTTAAATTGAGAGGTTAATTTTGCCACTAACGAGCATGTCCAACTCCAAAGCACTTCAATACTGTAAATGAGGACAAAACGTATCCCTTAAATAATTAATCGTAAGTCACATTCATAATAAATACTGTAATTTAAAGTTTGCTCTACAGCTATTCATTGTCAATCAATATCACACTTGCTTGGAAGAAACAGATATGTTATTATTAATAACATCTTGATATTGCTAGTCTTTACATTCAATAATCACACTTTTAAAAAACCCATAAGGGGCAATGGCCTCAATTGGTTTTACCAGGGATTTTTATTCAAACTCTAAAAACTCAAAGCAAAAATCTCTCATGCTTATACATAAGATACTTCAATTGGGACAATATATTCTGGGTTTGATGTAAACTTTTTACTGAAGCATACATCTTCCATAGGATTTCAATGTGAAAATCTATGGTTTTAAACTAGGCAGAAATGATTTTAAGTGATGGCTCCTCTTAACATCAGGGGAGTACTTACCTCTCTCACTTTACATTGTACATGGCAGGCCTCCAAAACTCCCACTGTTAAAGCTGAATTAAGTAGCCTTAATATGTGTGATATTTAACATTTTCAGAAGCTATGCATTAAATCTGTAGCCTAAAACTTCTAGTTAAGGAATGAATCCAACACTTCAGAGCTTTACATGCATTTCTTTATCTTTAATTCCTCTTGACAAGTGGATGTTTAAGTGCAAACTGTATAAAAGTTCACATCACCTGGATCTGTTTCTGCAAGATTAGTGGAGTAACATATTAGTCTGAAACTGATCTTTTTCTTCCACAGCTTTTTAGTCTCTGAACTCTAAGGCTTGTATTAAATATGAAACAGGAATAATGAGTTTTAATTTTTAAAGACTTTAAATACCCTGAACAAGCTGGTTAAGAGTTGTAGAGCAAATTTGTCACCAAAAAAGAGCTTAGCAAATCCAGTAAAGTACCATATTAGTTTTCTATATGCATGATTATATATATATTTGCTATGTTATCAATTTCTGAGAATGTATTCACTCCTTGAAATTTAATTTCTTCTGAGCAATATTAGATGAAAAATGAGTGAATGAAGTCCCATTTACCCAGCCAGCATCTTGCCACTACACCACAAGTCATACTAACCTTTCACATACTACACTGGCAAGGTGTTTACATAGTCTGCACATGTGCAACGTTTCATAATAATGTTGTTAATAAGAGTATCTTTCCTACTTGTATCCCAAACAAATGGCTTCTTTCCTTCCTTAATACTATTAAAAGACCATGATATAACTGAGGTACTAATGTAGATTCAATATAATGGTCATTTATTTTCATTTATTTATTCGCATTTTGAAACATGAATTTACATTCAATTCTACAGTCTTAATAGGCAATAAAATTACATGAATTAAATCTCTAAATAACAACTATCAATAAAAAAGGTGTTGACTTAGTAGAAAAGGTATCTAGATATATGCAGTTGCATCTCATCTGAGAAAACTGACAATGTGTGATAATCTGGGTCACAGTCCAGCACTTTTCCCCTTTTACCCATAACCTCTTTCAGGACTGATGTTTCTACTGTTGACAGTAGTAAGTGTCTGGCAGACCTGGAACTACTGCATCAGTGGTTTATGATAGCTTATACTTCAGTTGGCATATCAGTGTGATTTTTGTTTCTATTAATACCTCTTGTTTTTTGTTTTTTTTTTTGTCAAATGGTGTTAGCACTGTAGAAAAAATAATAAGACACAATCCCAGGTCTACATATACTTACAAAAGTATCCACAAACTAAACGGCAATCTCAGAATCTGTACCTAAAACTGTATGCATATTCTGGTCTAAAGTAACTGTCATTTGTACAAGTGGACCAAAGATAAAAAAAAAAAAAGATAGGAGGAGCTTTCTGTTCTGCTTTAGATCAGAAGTGATGGAGAAGGGTAGACAAAAGCTAAGTGGATTGATGAAATATTCTATCACATGGATCATTTTACAGGGACCGAACTTACTCCAGAATGCTATGAAATGGACCATAACTACTTTTTTAACAGGGTCCAAAGTAAAGATGATGAACAAAAAAAAACAGTTAAAATCCCAGTGTACAGTAGCAGCAAGATAAATAAGACCTTGTAATCTGTGGGCTGCACAGTTGTTAATGGCAGCTCAAAGTAAACTGAGGTCACATGTTGTCAACTCTCCTTTAAAAAAAAATCAAGCTTTGACTTTAGTAGTGTGGTGGGTTGACCTTGGCTGGCCACCAGATGCCTACCAAGCCACTCTATCATCCTCCTTCTCAACGGAACGGGGGAAAAAAATATAATGAAAAGCTCATGGGTCAAGGTAAGGGCAGGCAGATTACTTACTAATTACCATCATAGGTAAAACAGACTCAACTTAGGGAAATTAATTTAATTTACTGGCAATTAAACAGAATAGGTTAATGATAAATAAGAACAAACCTAAAAGCACCTTCCCCTCCCACCCCTCTCTTCTTCCCAGGCTCAGCTTCACTCTGGACTTTTCTATCTCCTCCCCCTGAGCGGTGCAGGGAGATGGGGAATGGGGGTTGCAATTAGTTCACCATGCTTTGTCTCTGCTGCTCCTTCCTACTCACACTGTTCCCTTGCTCCAGCATGGGCCTTTCCCATGGGATGCAGTTCTTCACGACCTGCTCCAGAATGGGTCTTTTCCATGGGGTACAGTCCTTCAGAAATGGACCTGAAGGGTCACCCACAGGGTCACAGGTCCTGCCAGGAGCCTGCTCCAGCATGGGGTCTCCGCAGGCTGCACCTTCCTTCAGGGAACATCCACTTGCTGTAGTATGGGGTCCTCCATGGACTGCAATGCGGATCTCTTCTCCACCATGGACCTCCATGGACTGCAGTGGGACAAGCTGCATCACCATTGTCTTCACCATGGGCTGCAAGGGAATCTCTGTGCCGGTGCCTGGAGCATCCCCTCCCTCTCCTTTTTCACAGACCTTGGTATCTGAGGAGTTCTTATTTCACATATTCTCCTTCCTCTCTCCCAGGTGCTGTTGTGCAGCATTTTTTACCCTTTCTTAAATGTTATCACAGAGGCGTTACCAACGTCTGGCTCAGATTTAGCCGGCAGTAGATCCTTCTTGGAGCCAGCTGGAGCCGGCTTTGCCCAACATGGGGACAGCCTCTGGCATATTCTCACAGAAGCCACTCCTGCAGCTCCCTCAGTAGCAAACCTTTCCACATAAACCCAATACAAGTAGCTGCAAGGATATGATGTGATAACAAATGGGATAGGAAGTGGTGAAGACATGGAAGAGTATTTCTACATTAAACTAAAGATCACTATATGAGCAAAATGTTAAGGTCCTCCCATAGTACAATTTATTGTCCAACAGTACAATTTATTGTACAATATACGTTAGAAGATAAACTTAAAAATGGCATTTCTCACTATTTACTCTCAAATAGGATTACAACAGAGGCCACACTACCTGCTATTCTCTTTAAGCAATACCTTAAGGCAAACTGGGAAAGCAAAATATTCCTGATGCTGAAGACTATCTTAATACCCATCTTCTGTGTAACTGCTGTCATTCTAACAACACATTTCCAACTGTGAGAACACAGATAGCTTCCTGCAGAGCTCCTAATCTCAGGGCCATTTTGCAGAGCAGCCAGGAGGATGTGCTAGTGTAATGAGAAAGCTGGTAACTAACTACTGCCTAGAGATATAACACTTCATGTCTGCTCACTTCTCAAGCTCTGTTGGCTTGAAACAGGGATCCTAGCTTGGCTCCTAAATCTTTCCTTCCCTAGGTAGCAACACATTATTCTCACACCAGATAGCTTAACTTACTGGCTGTCTACAGAACCCCTGAGATCCCTTTTAATTATATACAAAACTAACACACAAGGTCCATAAAACACTTCCAAGTCAGTCAAGACTGGTAACTACTTGGATTTGAAGTGAACATGCTTATGTCTGGATTAAGTTGGTACTATGTTTGCACTGCAAGTCAACACAAATTATGCCAAAGATCAAGGGGAACTAGTATGCACAAGGTTGTACAATGGACTTCAAAGATAGTGTCCCAGCTCTGTCTCATTTAAAAGACAACATAGGATCATTTTGGGGAAAAGATTCTAAAGTACCTAAAGAAAGGATGCTATTTCAGTACTTTTTTTTCCCCGCAATGTTTTAGAAAAATCTTCTTTTTGCTTGACATAATTTCCCTGTGGCATTATGCCACCTTCACGTATCTATCCATAACTCTTCTCCTGCTTGAAACAATCTTCAACACGCCACTCTTGTTAATGACTGAGATACCCCTTGATGGTGCTTAACATTTAATAGTGCTAGAGCTCCACGTTTGCCCAAACAACCTTTTCCATTTACCTTACCTCAAAGGCGTTCTAATTTTTCTTCAGAGACAGAAATCCTTTAAGCCCATTGTATCCTTAGGCTACAAATTTACTGAGATTTAGGTTTCCAATAAGAGCGCCGAGATGAATGCCACCTTCTCATTTATGAATCAATTTTTGCCCATCGGCTTTTCAGTGTTATTACTTTTTATTTTATTTTACACTCAAAGGAAAGAACCTCAAGAATACATACATACACATACACACACACACAACGTTGGATAAAGAAAAAAAAAAGAGGACAAACTTAAAATCAGAAGCGAACAAAACATATGACACATTCTCCTCAACATATCCTAAATACAGAAAACTCACATAACATGTAGTCATGGAGTAAGTATCTTTCTCATCTTCAAGACTCTTGTTTTGATCATCAGCACTTACCACAAAGGCAAGCATGCTATTTCCCAGCATTATAAGCTCTGTTTTTATATAATGCTTGCGAGTGATTAAAGAAGCACTTTTCTTTTCATGCACTACAATTCAACTGACACTGTTGTTCATGTTCAGTGTTTAGCACAGTTATGGTCTCAGTGAAGACAACACTGTAGGTTGCAAAGTTCTGTAAAGGAGGAGCAGCACATAAAAATATTTTATTTGCGTAAACTAACTGAAAATCCAGTGCCCGTGCTTTGTGGCTAAATTTCAAATAGATGAAGCAATAACTAAATGGTTTAGAAAACTTAGTTTAAAGAATCACAATTTTCAAATTACCAACTTCTAAGTTCTGTTTTATTTTAATAGTGCTTTGACTGAAATTAATATTGTACTTCATGTAAAGCCCAACAGGCTAAGGAATTCTAATTGGGGAATTGTGTGGTCATGGTCATGCATTAGGTCTAGATAAACCATAATACAATTTTAACTGCTTGCTGGGAGTCAGATACTATTCTTGCTCTATGGCTTAGAATTCCTCCCATTTGAGGAATACCATAAAAATCAAAAGATGGAATCAATATTCTATCAGATGTTAGCCTGTCATGGCAGAAGTCTCCTTGGCTACATCCTGTGTAAAAACAGAATTTTTGTACTAACCAGGCAACATGTTTGACAAATCCTGACGGCACGAGCAAATTAGAATTTCAACTGCATTTATCAGAGCTGTAATATTACCTTTAGTTACATCACTATATCGGACAAAATTATTTAGCAACACGAATAGGTTCAGTTAATGGGAGAGACTTCTTAAGCTACCTAGAAAGCTCAAACAACTCAGCAGAATCTTTCTAGAGGTGTGGCATTTGAGAATTTATCTCTAAACGTCTTCCAGGTTAGCTCAACTATGACATTAATAAAAACAATGACATGGAGTTCAATATAATCTATGTATATACTTAAAGGGTACTCCTGATCAATGAGCGACTAGGTTCCGAAAGATTCTGCATAAATATTGCACTGACCTATAGGATGTACTATAACATAATGAGTCAAGGTTCTCTCTTAATGCCACAAAACCTAGCATCCTGACCAGACTGCTCCATTTATCCCTTATTCTCTGCTTTTTTTTTTCTTTTCACTTCTTAGTTCTGCTGACTGTATTCTACATCTGGATTTCCAGTTCTACAGAAAGAAGGTGGAAATTATGTAAGCAACTGCGGGCTTACACTCCTAAACATGCCTTCTAGTCAGATTAGGAAAAAGAAAGGAAAAATAAAATCAAAGAAAACCGAAATAAAACAAACAAAAAACCCTCTCAAGAGTGCTGTTGCTTGCACTTGGAGAACAGGTCTTGCATAGCAAACATCAGGAAAAGCCATTTTCAAAGGTTATCTGAACTCATGTTAAATAGTTGACTATTCAACCAAGCAAAAAATAGATCCAAAGAATGAAATAATAAAGCACCAGGGACAAAAGATCCACACACTATTTAGCAGAGAATGAGGCTCTTTATAATGGAAACATAAGCAGAGTCTTTTACAGTACTTTGAAAAAAATTATTGCAAGCAAAAGCCTTGTGAAACATCAATGTATTCTGTGACAGCTGTTTACAGGTTTTCCTTTTAAGCTGTTCACTGTTGTATGTCAGGGCAGTAATTTTAGGAAAAAAAAAAAAGATCTGAATACTTTTCGAGGTACAAGCATGTAATAAAAATATACTCACCTGGAAATAAATGATAATGGTATTGTTGGGTTAAAAAAAGTTTTGTGCAATGTGAATTGAAAGACCTCAACCCCTGAGTTTTCTAAAATGCATTTTTCAGGTTTAGATATACATTATTTAATATTCAGAACTCATTTTTGTAATTTCTGGATAAGCCATTCAGAATAGCAATGTTACAGTTCAGAGCAGAAGAAAGGAAAAAGAATACAGTACAAACCATCTGCAGTGTCTCCTGCTCAGTTTCCAGAAAAAAAAAAAACAAACCTTGCAAGTATAAAGACTCAACATTGTTTTTTTGTTCTGATGAAGTAAGAAAGTGAGATTCTTAGAGCAATATGTTTAAGATAAAACTAGATACCAGTCCAAAAAGTAGCACTGCTACATGCTTCAGATAGCTTTTGGTATCCATATCTTAATTTTATTTTATGACAGTAATGCAAGACTTCTATTTTTGTTTATAGCTGTTGTTTTGTAAGAGCTGAAAGGAAAAATACCCTTTAAAAATTAATATGAATATTGCAAAGCATTGTTGCTATACTCCATCATTGTAAACCAGGCTTCAAAATCTCTGGGAAAGGGTGTAAATGAGGTGAGTGATAGGATAGCACAGGTCATTTGGAACCTGTAAGAGCTTCAGTTGTACAAAGCAGATTGGCAAATGTTACTGTTTTTCTTCCCAGGCTCCCTTTTACTTAGATGGAAAGTACAGACTTAACTATGGAAGTGTTTTATTTGAATGGCACAGTTACAGCCCTTGTAAGGAGCTGAAATGGCAGACTGACTTAGACTCTCTATAACTTCTTCACATAAGAAAACAGGAAAACAATCTGTGCTTAACAGATTCTAGCTTCTTACTGCTATCTCTCCCTGCTTACCCTAATAAAGGTGAGACACAGCTTATTATCTTCGGCTTTATGACTCCAATAATATTCTCGTATGTCACTAAGGAAGCTTGCCTTCCTAGATGGGAAACACTTACAGAATAATACAGCTCTTTTAGGAGAAAGCTTGCTGTTCCGCATGGAAAGACTTTGTTGAGGAAGCAAAGGCTTGAACAAAACCTCGACTGGAGCCAGGGGGAGAACAGTACTTCTTTCAGCATAGGTCCTGTTCTGAACTTTTACGCTTATGAGAGTTGTTTCAATGACATGAGAGAATCCTTCTCTGAAATGCACATTTATATAAATTCAAAACATTAGTTTCTCAAAACTTCACTATTTATAATTAAGAAAAGCTATGACATCTTCTGCCAAAATTCCTCACATATATATATATATATGTGTGTGTGTGTGTGTGTTTGGTAGTGCCAGAGAGTTAGTATCTGACAAATTTCCCTTACATGTAAGTATGGACTAGATAGACTAAAACATCCTCAGGAAGATAAAATAGAAACTGAGACAGTGGAAATTAAAATAATATAGGATAGATTAAAATTTGGCCATAACTTTTTAACTGAGATCTTCACTGGTAAGGACGAGTATTTATTGAATAATATTTTTCTCTAAACTCTGAGGCTATTTTCCTAGGCAACTTATTTAAACTACCACTTCTGGAGGGTTGACCTTGGCAGGCTGCCAGATGCCCACCCCGCTCTCACTCCCCCTCCTCAACAGAGAAGGAGAGAAAATAAGACAGAGATGCCCATGGGTTGAGATAAAGATGAGAAGACTGCTTAACAATTACCGCTATGGGCAAAACAGGCTTGACTCGGGGAAAATTAATTTAATTTATTGCCAACTAATATAGAGCTGGCTGGTGAGACAAAGGAGACAAAAAAAAAAAAAAAAAAAAACCACCACCAAAAAACCCAGCAATATCTTCCTCTTACTCCTTTTTTTTTCTTTATTACAGGTTCAAATTCATTCATTCCTGATGGGTGGATAAACTGCTCTGGTGTCATCTTCATGATGCAACTTCAAGCTGCAGAGGAGTCTCTGCTCTGGTGCCTGGAGCACCTCTTTCATAGAATCATAGAATCTTTAAGGTTGGAAAAGACTTCCAAGATCATCAAGTCCAACCATCAACCTAACACCACCACGTCTACTAGCCATGTCCTGAAGTGCCAAGTCTACACATTCTTTGAACACCTCCAGGGATGGTGACTCCATGTCCTGAAGTGCCAAGTCTACACATTCTTTGAACACCTCCAGGGATGGTGACTCCACCATTTCCCTGGGCAGCTTGTTCCAGTGCTTGACCACTCTTTCAGTAAAGAAATGTTTCCTAATATCCAACCTAAACCTGCCTTGCCGCAACTTGAGGACATCTCTCATCTTCTCATGTTTTCCTTCCTTCTTCTATCACCTTGGTATCTGCTGTTTCTTTCACAGTTTTCCTCACTTCTCACTGCCAGGCAACATTTTTTACACTTACTTAAGTACATTTTTCCCAAGGAGCCACAGTCTTGCTGCTGGGCTCAGCCGTGCCCTATGGTGGGTCGGTTGGAGCCGGCTAGGACCGGAAATGTCCATCACAGGGCAGCCCCAGCCTCTCCTCACAGAGGCCACCCTGCAGCCATCCCTGCTACCAACACGTAGGCATCTACACCAAATACAACTCTATATAATTCCCGGAAACCACATCTGATTATTTTTTTTTATTAAAAAAAAAGAGGAGTGGGGTGTAAAAAATATTAAGTGAATGAGGTTGAAAAAAAATATAGGAGTATTTAGTAAAATAAAAATGTACACATTTGTTTCACAGCATAAAGCCAGGTTGAGTAAAAAAGACAGAGACTCTTTCTATGTAATTGTAGAAAAATTTTCATATATTGTCCTAATTTACAGTGAAGATTAAACATGAAAAAGGAAATATTTACCTTTTAAAAATCTAGTTGAAACAGTTGAGCCAGAAATGTTAAAAAAAGTTCAGGGAACCATCACACAAGCAATTTAAGGCCATGATTTATGTAGCAGGTTCAGAGTGATAATGAGCAAAACTGCTAATCAGTGCCCACAGATATTAGATAATAAATTCAATAGGTTGAAATGGGTATTTGTAGTGCAGCAATCTAATGATTGAATTAATCTTAACACAGAGAAGTTCTTGCAAGCCAAATTTGTTTACCACATAATATACTAATGAAGATAAAACTAGTAGGTCTTCTTTACCCTTACAAACTAAAAGTGTTTTTTGGGAAGAATTGAAAGGCTATTAAGTGGTAAAGTTTTGTAAGAGACACATTAAAAGATTTGAGCAAACAGAAGATGGCAATAGATAAGGTGCTCATTCTTTATTACACTTTGTGTGGTTCAATAGAAATTATTTGATTAGTACAGTGTATCAAAGAACCTACTAAGCAAAACAGATCTAGAAATAACTAAAGTGCTTCATAATTAGCTGATCATTCTGGTGCTTCCTAAAAACCACATTTGTTGGATAAGGAGGAAAATCCATGTATGTCTGTGCCTACATGGCTCAAAGTTTAGACCTTTATGCTAATTAACTTTTTATTCCTGATCATCAAACAAATGGGCTTATAATGACAATTAAAGACAACTTTCCTAAAATATCTTGCCTGAAAAGACAGCACATTGGAAAAAGCAAGCAAACAAACAAACACAAGTCCAACAATGAAAATCATTGCTTTTCTCTCATTTAAAAATATCCAGTTTTTATTATGAGGCTATTACAGTTGAAATCACTATTTTCAAGTTGCCTTCAGTTTGGCCCTTTAATACACAGATCAATGGTCTAGTCTGATAAACCTTTCAGAGGCAGATTATCAGCAAAGTTGATCCTTATACTACAGAAAGAAGGGCAAGATAATTTTAAATTATTTATTTTCTTTTCATTTTTTTTTTCAACTGGACATCTCTCAGCGATTTTAAACTTGATTCTTTACTGAAGTATCATCCAGAGACATACAGTTAGCTACATCAGTCCACCCTTTTTGATTGTGACTGGCTGATTCAAGCAATCAAAGCTGTGGAATAAACTCCATGAAAACAAAAAAACCATTAATGATGTAGCAAGACACTAAACCCAAGTTTATAGTCACTTACCTGTTCCAGTGGAAAAGAGAATTTATTTTTTTTTTCATCTAGTAAAATAATTTAAATTATCCAATTATTTAATCTGGGCTAAAAAGTAATATATGTGTTGTGGTTTAACCCCAGTTGGCAACTAAGTACCACACAGACACTTGCTCATCCTCCTTTGGCCAGTTTCAATCAACGGTTCTGGCTATACCCCTCCCAGCTTCTTGCACCTGCACATTAGCAAAACATTTAGAAGCTGAAAAAGTCCATAATCTCTTAGCAACAACTAATAACATCAACATTCTTCACATACCAAATTCCATATTAAATCCAAAACACAGCAGCTACTGGGAAGATAACTAGCTCCATTCCCGCTGAAACCAGGAAAGTACAACAAATTTATTTGAAAAATAAGTATTTTGTCATCTTTACCATATTTTCCTAAGACTGAATGTATGCCATGTTAAAGAAAGTAATTTGCATATGACCTATACTTTAATTTCAGATGCACTGAACAGAACGTATAGAAATTATATACATTTGAGGAAGTAATACTACATCTGATATAAAAAAAAAAAAAGAAAAGGAAAAAAAAAAAAAACCAAAATCTGTTCTTATACTACTGTTGGTGTTAGTGGAGATCTGCAGTATGCAAATATTTCCTCAATACATTTTGGAGTGCTATCAGCTCTTAAGCATTACATCTGGCACCATGACAGTTTAACACCATTGGCTAGTCTAGACATGCTCCTCAGATCTCATAGTCTCAACCTAATTATAGAGATTCTGAAGAGCAAGCAGGGTAGAAAAGCAGAACACTCCTGTCAATGAATTGCCAAATTTAAGAGATGCTATATACCTTGTAGTAGAATACAACATTGAGTAGGCTGGCATCTTCCAACAGGCAAACATTTGACAAGACCAGGAAGGAAGAAGGCTGAATTAGGCAATATAACACTCAGTTCCCCCCGCAGCTAAGCACTTTTTTTCCTCAATTTGGGTTGTTTTCCAGTTTGCTCTGGAATTTTGCAGTGTTCTGAGGACAAGCATTCCTCCCCTCAAGTTTGTTCAGTTGACAAAATGATTCACGGGCATTTTTGAGCCATAAACAAAGCAGCTTTCTGATTTCTGAGCAGCACAGAGCTGTTCTAAAATGTTTCAATGTACATGGAAGAATTATCTATACCGATGTCACTCCCAAGCACCTGATTTTTTCTTATGCTATGCCTACACTGTTGTGCATAATCTATCCAGCTGGCAGTTTACCTGACACCTTCCAAGCCATACCCCTCTCTGCCTCTGCAGTAACATCAGTCTAATCTCTCTTCTTTTCTTTCCCTGCATTTGTGCAACAGAGCAGGCAATATCAACAGTTGCTTCTGGAACCTGCCCCACTGAAAAATACACTCTGTATTATCACCAACACAAACGTATTGATTTCTAAATGAAAGACACAATACATAGACAGACATCAACATACAATGCTACCAGCATTTATTCTGCTAGTGTATGAAGACCCACAGCAGTTGAACTAAACTAGAAAAAAGACTGCAATATACTTTCAGTTAAACAAGGAAGCCAGTGAGAGATACAGACATAAAAGGTCACAGGAAATGTTCCTCCAAAAATGACAGATGGCCCATAAGTACTTTTGTAGTAAGATATCTTCCAAAGGATCAAATTGTTATTTCTTAAATGTTTCTGTAACTTTTATTGTGCTTTGATAAATATTTTTTAAAAATTATTCGTGTATGTTCCTGTGGAACAAGCTGATCAGTCATAAGCCCAAAAGTGAATAAAGCATGACAAGTAACTTACTATTTGGCCATTCTAGGATTCTTCTTTTTCTTTTTTTTTTTTTTTTCTTCTCAGACTTCTTTCCAAGTATAACTTTTTCATAATAATATTGTCATTTTTTTGCAAAATAACATATATAAACTCTCAAGTATCTCTAAAGTAATCTTTTTCATCCTATTCCACTCTTTTTACATGACCCCTTCTTCTGCCACTTACAGAGAGAGTACATCAAAAATGCTGTCTGACTTTCAGGATAGAAAGTGAGTATTAATACTTTTTTTTTTTTAACACCTAAGTATTTAGTTCTATTGGGAGGCATGACTCATATTATGTCCCTGTTCCTTGCAGGGGGAGAGGGGTTGGACTAGATGACCTTTGAAGGTCCCTTCCAACCTAAACTATTCTATGATTCTGTGATAAACTAGAAACTTAAGTGTGCATAATGTATAATTGAGGTTAAAAATATTATTTTTGTTAGGTTTCTCAGAGATGAACTGGACAGACATTCTGTGCCTAACACAGGAGTCCATATATTCAGAAACAGAGCTTGTAAGCATAGGCTCCTAGCTAGAATTTCCTGAAGATGTGACCATAAGAGTCTGATGAGACTGCACAGAGTATCAACAGAGCCTAACCACTGATGCATCAGGCTATTTTTAACTACATCCATCTTTAAGATCAGCTATGATATATATATTTTTAAATGGTAAAAGGAAGTTGCGTAGCCAAAGGTCAGTATCATTAGTAAACATCTAGGTTATTCCAACATTTCTGTACCCTGGCTGAATGTGTTATATCTATGCATGTCAGTATGCATAGATATGCATATATTTATCTTTTACAGCCGGCACAGTGACCTATATTCATCTATAACATATGGTAGATATTTTCACTCTTCTGCAAAAAGCATCATTAATACGTCTCCAAACAGTGTAGTTGCTCATGCAAACAGAGATTTATATTATTAATTGTCTATTTACAACTGAAAAGATATGATTTCTGTTCATAATGAAAAAATAATAAATGACATGAATGTATAGTATAAAAAAATATTAAACCTGGAGTAATGGCACAAAGCAATTACTTCATACTATTCCTTTAATTTCTCATGAAAAGTAATATATATACTGTGAAACTATCATTCAAGTAACTAATCCACTGGTGTGGATTATTATTTTTGAGTCATTTAGTTTGTCTTCTGAATGATCCAAGAAATCTGCAGTTAAATCAGCTGAAAAAGGCAGCAGTGCAGGGAAAATTTTGATTACACTTTTAATTTCACAAGCTAACCTACAAATGACTTTAAAATTGCTGGTAACACTACAGTACTACTAACCACCTACACATTTTTATTGAAAGACTGTAGCTACAACCCATTAGTTAAATGACTGTGCTGTGCTTGCCAGATCACATTCACACTCACAGTAACTAGTAAGTGGCAGGGTTTCAAGGGCCTTGCAATAACACTACCAGTTAAAACCAGCCTCTTTTGTTACATTTTTGCAAAACCAATATATTTTTAAAAAATCCAAAACACAACACAACATAAAAAAAAGAAAACTCCAAAACACTCAAACTGTATTGGCTTCTTTACCAAAAATAAAATCTATTTTTTATGTCTTTACTATGTTACAGTATGTGTCTTTGGCAATACTGAAATATGTGCTTGCATATTTTAAGTATATTTTAAATTGTAACAGCTTAGGTGTTTTGACTAATAAATTGCTCTCCCTTAAATCTGGCAGTTGACCACTGTTCTCTAACAGGAAAAGATTTGTTAATATTCAGTAAAAGCTAAATATCAAAGGCGGTCAATTATTCCATCACACTGTAATGTCAGTTTATATATATATATATAACACATGCAAAATTGAAGAATATGTAAAGTGATAAACATGCACACTATGAGGTTTGGGTTTTTTTTTATTTAAAAATACGCAATTATCATAAATTTGAGAAGGTTTTCATTTTTACCAGTTATTTTAGATGGATGAATCATTTATAACTGATGCTTTTACTTGATATAAAAGTACGTCTTCAATAGCTATCTCCATGACGTTTTTTTCCATAAATGCAGCTATGCAATGAATTATTTCAGTACTGTTTACTAAGGATAAAGTAAAAGAAAGAAGTTATGCAAACTTTCTCAGTGAAATTAAACACTTTATTTAGATTTTGAAGACAACACAGATCTACTTTAAAAGAGTAATCAGGCATAGAAATTTTTGCAAGAAAGCAAAAAGAATTTTTCTCCTAAATGGCAGGCACACAGAATTTAATTTCAAGTTTTATCTTGAAAACGACTTTTTTTTTTTTGGTGGGTTATTCAGGGTGAAAAATTTTAAAATCGTCATAAATATGCTGGGAATATTTAAGCATGCAGTATTTGGACAGCAGTTCAGTAATGTAAATTTCTTTAAAATTCTAGGTGAGTTGGCCCGTGAAGAAATAAATATACGTTACTGAACAGTATGTCTACATTAACTTTCAAGAGTGTACCTCTGACCTGAATCTCCTAGTCATCGCCACTTGTCCACATGGGTTTGGATTCTGAAGCCCTTCTGGAGCAGAAGGATGGGAATTCGTTTTGGATGAAATGAAACCAGAACTTTTCTCCAGTAATTAATGCACATACAGTCCATGGGACCACACAAGTCCAGAGTAAACACCACAGAACTATACGCAGTAAATGTTGTGTCCTTAGCACTACCTGCTTCACACTCAGACCTGTTCCTACTGTGCTATATGTTACTTGTTACTGTAGCTACAAGCACACTGACTAAGGTATAAAAATAATAAATAAATATATGGAATAATTTGTTTTCTACTTTCTCCCATAGATGACCAGATGTTAATAAAAATAATATTTTTAAAAAATTTTGTGGTGATGTAGCATGAGTTTTTTATTGAAAATCTTTTTGCTAAAGCTGCAAAATTTTCTAACCTTCCTGAAGAGCTAAAGTATTTATGTCTTTATTTATCTATTCAACTGACTGCAGATGGGGAAAAAAAAAAAAAACAACCAAACAACAAACCAAAAAAAAACCACAGAAGGTTTCAGGCTTTGGTAAAGACTTTGTACATATTTCCCTTTCCTTACCAAAGGTAAATATGCCCTGTTTTGTTGCTTATGATGTCACCACATCTGGATGACTTCTCTCTGGAAGGCATGCCTTCACCTTGCAACTGAAGAATAAACAAATGTAACATGCTATGCACGCTGAACAAAGTAAGTATTTTATTATTACTTTCATTCTCCCTACTTATCTTCTTTTAATATATATTTACCTGGATCAGTATGAAAGGAGATAAAGCTTTCAACTAAGAAAATATTCAACTTTTAATCCTGTTTCTAGAAGGTTTACTTATATATATGTATATATGTTTTAGAATGTAAATGCCGTTCCTTATTTGTTTTCAGTCTACTTAATTAACCTTTCCTCTCCCTTCCTCACTTATTTAAGAAAAACAGATCAAATTTATGCACAGAAACATAAAACATTCCTTGGGAAGGTAAATATTTGAAAGTAAAGAGAATAGTCATTACCAACGTAAGAGATAACTTCATATGCATGGATTTCTCCTTAGATTTAAAACAAAGAAGCAAACATAAAATCTGAGAAAAACAAACAAACAAAAAAAAGACAAAGCCATAGAATAAGCATAATAAACAAAACAAACATCTAGTCTATGGACAAGACTAGGTCAAATCTGAAGACACTGATATATAAGGGTATGTCTTAAGATGACACACTTTTTTTCTACCAAAAGACTATATTTGCTTCTTGGAAAGGAAAAGAGTATCAAGCTATTTGCTTTAAAGAAGGAACTCAATAACCTGTGACTGGATTCCGTGAATGTCCCACATGGACATTCTTAAAGAGACGATTTAAATGCAAAAAATCTTCACTTCAAGACGTGCTGTATTTCAAAATGGCATGAGACTTATACTATTTACCAGTCAATATTTGGTGGTTGCTTGGAGGAAGGAAAACTGATTAGAGAACAGAAAAAAAAAAAATGTTATTAGAAATCTTTCTTTAGAACTGTGCTTTAAAGGATAGAATGTTTTAACTTCAGTTATACCAAAAAAAAAAAAGAGGAAGAGGAAAGTATGCAAATCGGTACTTGTATTCAATTAGTACTGTAAAAATGAGGCAGGAAATGTAAAAATGGCCTTTTCCTTTGAAAAAAATGTTATGTGTAGGTAGGTAAGAATGTGCTCAGTCTCCCAAAAGATAAGAGTATTCCTTTAGCAACAAGAACAGCTGGGATTCATCTCCCATAAAGACTGATTTTGTTGGAATCAACTAAATTTAGGTGTCTAAGCTTCCCCTATACACAATGGCAATCTAGTCAATATAGTCTGGAAAACTATGCCTCTCACATTAAAGTAAACACACATGTTTGGTAACTGAATGGGTCTCTAGACTCAGTTATGATATTGACTACATCTCCACTGACTACAATTGAAGCTCAAGCTACGTAACTCACATCTGAATGAATTATAGATACATAGACAGGTTACATATATAACACCTGCATTTGTATCTGTAGTCACAAAAATGTGCTAACTTTTTTATGAATTAATCTCAATCTAAATCTCACTTCTGCATAACCAGCAGCATGCAATGCCAGTTTAGAAACATGCTGGAGTATCATCTAAGATATTTGCATGTGGATGTCAAATGTGAAAGTGTGGTTAACAAGAGGTAGGTAACCTTAGGGTATTGCAAGTAGCACCAGATGCCTACATATAACAAATGATTTGAGGCCTCTATATCTGCATTCTGGAGCCTAATTCCATCCCAAATGTCTGCATATGAGTTTGTTGTTTGAGCTTCTATTACACTCAACAGAAATATGATAAATGGACTCCAGAGTGAAATTTAGCCAACCTGTTTTAGGTACCTGCTTTAGGATGAGATGAAAGTTCTAATGCTCCACAAATTAAAAAGGGAGCTTAGACACTTGGCATGAAGTTTTAGGTCTCTACATGTAAGCATCCAACTTCAGGAGTCTATAATATGGAACCAAGTTCCATCATTAATGCCTGGAAGTAGCACACATACCTCTTGGCTACTTACTACAGCCTTAATTCAGAATCTGTGGTGGGATATAGGGACTTCTCTATGAAATTTACTTGACAATTTCAGATATCTGCCTTAGGATCTAAAGTACTTTCCATATATAGCTTCTTCCACTGCCCACATAAAATATCGGGCTAGACAGACCATTGGTCTTATTCCTTTATTATGTTCTTACGAAGCCTACTATGGTCTATATCTATCTACGCAAAGTAGTGTAGCTATTGAGTCTCAATATAGTTGCCTTATAGTTGCTTTTGGTATAATTTGAGATATCTTTTCATTACCCTGCCTGGTTTCCCATAGAAAACAGCTCCTGTGGCATACATGCTGGATGTGGATGAACTGCATACTCTATGGCATCACAAATGGCACTACATTACATTTAGGCAAATGGATTAGAAACTAGTAGCTTGAATGTTACATATTTACGTTTATTTGGGTTTCTATACTGTGTATAGTACTACACAAGATATTCTACCAAAAATGTACGAGTTTATAATCAATTCACCTTAGGGAATACATGTTTTTATTTCCTTCTTTCTTCACATCAGTATTGTACAGTCTATATAAGATAAAGTTAATTAATTCAGAGGACTGCAGAAACACACAATGGTTGAGGTTGGAAGGTACCTCTGGAGATTGTTTAGTCCAACCTCCCTGTTCAAATCAGTGTCAACTACGGCTATGTCCAATTTGATTTTTTTAAATGTCCAAGCATGGAGACTCCACAATCTCTCTGGAAAACTTGGTGCAGAGTTCTATCACCCTGACAGTAAGAAAGTGTGAGTCTTTTCTTTTCCATATGTTTAAATATATATATATATATTTTTTATATTTCAGTTTGTGCCCGTTGCCCCTTCTTCTTTTATTTGATATACCAGTGAGAAGAGTCCAGCTCTATCTCTACTCTCCTTTCCCCCTCCCCATCAGGTATTTGCACACATGAACAAGAATCTCCCTAAGCCTCCTCTTCTCCAGAACAGTTCCGGTTCTCCCAGCATCTCCTGATGTGATGGATGCTCTAATATCTTAATCACCCTTGTTGCCCTTTGCTGGACTCACTCCATATCTCGGTTGCCCTTCTGTACTGGGGAGTCCAGCATTGGACTTGGCACTTCAAATGTGTCTCACTAGTGCTGAGCAGAGGGGAAGGATCATCTCCACCAACATGCTGGCAACAACTTTCCTAATGCAGTCCAGAAGGTTGGTTTTTTTTTTCTTCAAGCGTGTATTTCTGTCACATGGTCAGTTTGTTATCCACCAGGACCCCCAGTTATTTTACTGAAAAGCTGCTTTCTAGTTGGTCAGGCCCACATCTCTGCTGGTGCAATGAGGTTATTCCTCCTGCATGGAGTTATTCCTCTCATTGGAGCTATCAGCAATTCTAATTCTATTTACAATAGAATTGTAAACTGGATGCTGAAATTAACAATTCCATTCTAAACTCAACACCTTTATTCTCACAACTATAATCTATGTTTTAAACAACTAAATGTTTGCCATTGTGAATAGGAGTTGCACTGCTATCCAGCATTAGAAAAAGAATGTGAAACATCGGAAGATGAATCTTAGTATCAGTGTAACAAAGAGTCATAGCTGGCAATAATAACTTTCATTGAATTTCAGAAAAAGCAACCTCAAAAATCTCAAACAAATACTGCTGCTATAATCACACTATCACACCTTTAAAAGGTGCATTGTCTCGAATATAGTTATCTGATAGAGCACCTAGAATGCTAATAAAGCTCTTCTCATATCTTTAACCGTTATTAAAGACATATGCATTCAGTTGTGTTTTTTACTTTTATTTCTTGTGGAAAGTCTCTAAAGAATAGAAAAATATGTTACTCTTCTACTGCTAAAAAGTATTGTTAAATAGCATGCTCATGAAGCATGGAAAAGCACCCACTCAGGTCAAAACAATGAATAATAAATAGAGAAACTGATTTTCAAAAGTCTGTGATTTACAAGAGTTATGTTTTATTTTTATTGTTGTGAATATTTGACTTGAAACTGTTGACTGTCATTTATCTGTAATAGTATTAGAAAGGACTGAATGATTCACTGTTCTTTTTTCTTTTGTTCTTGCTAGATATGAGACCAATATTAAAAAGAAGAAAAAAAAAGTGCTCAAGAACAAAATATTGCAACATTCAAAACACTACAAAGAACTAACCAATTTATTACAGATCCAAGATGACTTGAGCACCATTTCTAAACTCTGGACACTAAACATGCAGTTTATCAAATACAAGGTGAAAAGTTGAAGTCAGTAAGCATTCAAATACTGTTTCCTCTGCCACTGAAGATCATTAAGTCAAGGAATCATTCTGAAATATACACTGTAGATACAAGCAGAAGATACATACTTTTTAATAAGTTATTGGCTGAGATTTCTGACCTGTATTATGCAGGAGGATGTACTAGTCAAAATAGTCCCTTGGGCCTCAAATATTTATGCACTTCTGGAAGTCAAAGACTTCCTGTTGACAAAGGGCAGTACAGTCTCACAGACAAGAGCTAGACACTAAAGATAAATGCTTTCAGATTGGGAATACGATACCCACTTTAACATTCTGGTAGGTTAACCTCGGCTGCTGCAAGGTGCCCACCAAGCTGCTCTATCACTCCCCCTCCTCAGCAAGACAGGGAAGAAAATAAGATGAAAAAGCTTGTGGGTTGAGATAAGGTCAGGGAGATCACTCATCAGTTACCATCACTGTCAGAATTGACTCACCTTGGCAGAAATGAATTTAATTTATCACCAATTAAAATGGAGTAGGATTGTGAGGAACAGGAAAAACAAAACTCTCTTCTCAAGCTCAACTTCACTCCTTCATTCCGTGCTCTTCTGACTCCTCCTCCCCACCCATCCCTACCAAGTGGTGCGGGGGCGGGGCAAGGAATGGCAGTTGCATTGAGTTTATAACACTTTGTCTCTGCCATTCCTTCTTCATCACACTGTTCCCCTGCTCCAACATGGGGTCCCTTCCAAGGAATACAGTTTTTCATAAACTGCTCCAGCAGGGGTCCTTTCCACAGGGTGCAGGCCATCAAGAACAGGCTGTTCCAGCGTGGGTTCCTCAAGGGCTGCAGTTCCTGCAGGATCCTGCTGCTGCATAGCCTTTTCATGGGCTGCAGCTTCCTTCAGGGCATACCTGCTCCAGGATGGGGTCCTCCATGGGCTGCAGGGGACATTGTGGTCTTCTCCACAGCTGCAGGGGAATCTCTGCTCTGCTGTCTGGAGCATCCTCTCCCCATTCCTTCTTCACTGACGTTCATGTCTGCAGGGTTGTTTCTCTCACATTTTTTTTCTTGCTCCACTCTCCCAGCTGCTGTGCAGCTGTGTGCAGCAGTGGGTCTGTTTTGGAGCCAGTGGGAACTGTCTCTGTCAAACATGGGGGTAGCCTGTAGTCTTTTCTCATCCCAGCACCCTCTGCAGCCGTGCCCACCCCCCCCCCCACGACCCCTGACCTCACAACCTTGCCATGTAAACTCAATACAAACATGAAGGGAAATATATCACTGGACTATTTTAAAACACAGTCTTAATTTAAGAAATCTATGCACTCTGCTATGACAGAGATTTGACTAGGTGACAATAATTCTATAAATCTATGAATCTCTGCAGCAGATTTGAGCTTACTGCGATAAGAAGAAAAGTCTTGTGAGAAGATAACTCTTACTGATAGGAGAAAATAACCCTTAGCAATTCCTTAAATCAGTCTTTTGTTTTAACCTGCACCCCTGGTGAAAGCAGCTGTGGTTTTAAACTGTCCTAGGTATCATCAGCAACGGCAGTCGCAGGCACCAACTTTTGCCTAACGTGCAAACTTCCCCTTCCTTTAACCCCCTGACCCTTCTAAATTTGGGCAGCAGCAGCTAGAAAGTCCAGACATATCAGGTGTTAGGGCTCATCTTAGGGAAGCAATGGGATAAGTTTCCCTCGCTGCCCATTCAGTGGCTATAGCATCCTGATTTACACTGCAGTTAGCTTTGGTGTATGGGGGAAAAGAGAGCAGGACAGGAACAGATGTAGTGCAGTGGCTTTTCTAAACCAAGACAATTTTAAAACCTGCACTGTAATGAGGCAGCAAAGAGATGTAAAGATATAGCAATGCCTCTTATGCCTCTCAGATTTTATTTATCTTTTTTAAAGAAATAAGTGCACGAGTTAAGATTGAATTCAGACTTCAGACTATTTTATAGCTATTCAGTAGGCTAATTCACCAACTTGACTTCAGTTTGTCTTACTCCTACTTGCCTGTAGCTAAATGTGACAGTGTTAGATTCTGTGTGAGGTATGAACTTGTGTTTAATGAAATGGAGAAAATGACTCAAAGGCAACTGTTCCTATATTATTTCATGTATAGTCTCATGCTATGAAAACCCAAGACTAACTATGGACAGTGATTTATCTAGAACTACAGCATTAAAGAGAGTAACATTTCTTCCCACACCTTAGGATGTTCAGCTGTGGACTCCAATATTGGCAAGTAAGACAAGAAACTTTTGAGGCAGCAAAATGAAAAGCAGGATTAAGCAGAGGGCATGCCCGCAAGGTTAAACCATCATCACCCACTGGGTGTAATGATAGTGACACCGTAAAACCAAAGCTCTTTGCATGAAAGGCTTAGCTTCTCCACATGGGACCCTATCATGTGACAAAGTGTAATACAAGACACTCTTGCCATTACTCTGAACTTTAATCATAATTAAACCACTGCCACAGAGATGTTCCTACTTATTACTGGAATTACAGTATAATTTAATACCCCTGACATCACTTGACTAAACCACCACAGTGCTAGGTTTATTAAAATGCGGGAACTCAGGTATTTATCAGTCGCATTTATCCATACAATTTTTAATGCACTGGAAATGAAAAAGCTATTCACAAACAGTATTATTGGTAGACAGCATTATAACATTACTCCAAGAATATGCAATTACTTTGAAATTGTAATTAATAACTTAGGCCATAATAGAATATTCTATTTAATTTGAAGGTCATGCTTTTCACTTAGCAAAAAAGGATGACCTTCAAAACAGTGTTTTTGTGACAATTTTTTTCTACAGCTCCCTGTTTTTATCAAGCTATTACTTTGTGTTATATAACATGTATAGATAATATTTATTAATGAGGTGTAGAAATTAGGCAAGCATTTACTTAGCTTCAAAAACATATGTCAGAAGACAAATATTATATTTCTGTCTGGTTTTAAACTATTGGAATTATTGCATAGATTCATCCACAGTGCATAGCAGGCTTTCTCCCTAGAGCGGTTCTAACACTCCACTAAATATATGCTATTCCTCTTTATCTCTTTGAAGAAAAATGAATCACATCCACAGCTTGCAGCTATCAAAATGTGATTTGTCAAGCATTTTCATGAAAGTGCCTTTTCCCCCTTCTTTACACTAGGAGGCACATTTTTCCTTCACACAGTTCTATCACACAGCTCTGCTGCATAAAACCCTGAGATACGTTAACAATTCCAATCTAAATTTAAGTCCCTGACAACCTTTACTAAACCACAGGGAAAGAATAATTTTTCACTAATAAGGTGGGGGAGGGGGGTTATGCTGATGAAAACCATACTTATAGTAATGAAAAATAACACTATGCACCTGACTGCTGGCAAACGAAAAAACATTTTCCTTTTGAGTGACTACTGAAGAGATAATTAACATAAAAATACATGAGACAACTGCACACTTTTAATGTAACTAAAGAATATGTTTGTGTTAAAAGTTTACTTCTTGATATGCACATTTAAAACCATTAAAAAGCAGGATTTGGGGGTAATACGATAGGCTATAAAGTCCTACCAGTAGATATAATTTTACAGTGACCTTTTTTTTTGATCCTAAAGAAACATTATGTTTTCTAAATTCTTATCTGATAATACTAGAAGGTAAAGAACTTGAATCAATGGATTGATCTTCAGAATATCTTCCTTTAGTTTTTATAGCAAGTGTAACATACACAGACTCCAAATAAAAAAGACAGTGTTCATTTAGAGAACATGTGAGGTCAGCATTCCACATGCCAAAGCACAGTTCAGATTATCCAAAACTCTTAGTTTCCAAGAAATTATATAATCTCCTTTTTTGGCATGTGTCTTGTTTTGTAAGTTTTCTTTACAGACTCTTAACACTATAATATTTACAATCTTTCTCTTTTGTTTGTCATCATGGTGACAATTGTAGCCAGGTAATGTCATGCTGTTTTGCCTTCCTTTTGGCCTGTGCTTCTGGTAAAGTCATGGTCAGCAAGGCAAGGCTAAGGTTGTTAAACACTGCATTTAAATGCAATAAAATTTCGTAATATACTCATGGCTTGCCTTACAAATCAATATTGTATGCAAAAGTAAATCATCATAACCATGATTCTTGAATAATCAGACTTGCTGTATTAAATGTGAATTACTTTGTGTTATTATCATTTGATAATGCATAACAAAACCAAAATGTTGGTGTCCCTCTGTAATGTTAAGTTGTCTTTCAACATGGTGAATTGTTGCTCATTGATGGAAGAATTCTCATCAAGGGTATCAGAGCACACATGAGACAAAGGTGAAATATAAGGAAGTCGCAACTGGTAGGTTAACATCATAGGCCTCTCACAATCAATTAATACTGATCAATAAACAATGCCGAAATGGAAAAGATATTTTAGCAAATCAAATGAAACCCTTGAGTTAAAATAAAAGACTCTGTACAAAGAGGACAGGTTTGAGTGATGCAAATCAAACTTGGACTATACACATCATTATAAAAGTTCTTATAAATTTTATTTTTGACTTCATATTTCTATCTTGTTGCTTTTCCCTCATAACCACAGTGACAGTGCGTGTCTGACAACGCTAGTATTTGGCGTCTCTCTTCTTTTAAGTTTCCCCCAGTGAGAGAGATTGCTGTTTTAAAATTAGCTACATGAATGTACTCTCACTGTGCATGTTTCTTTTATTAAATCCTGTAATTTTAGCTCTTGTGTCTCTGTAGAGGCTAATAATTTCAAGAAAAATATGACAATAAGGTTTCTCATACCTTTGTGTAATAACTTATCAAGCCTTTCAGATCATTTTTTTTCCCATTTCAGGTTTTGAAGACCTGGCCTTGGTCACTCTTCAAATATAATTAAAATAGCAAGATACTAATATTGAGAAACAATGGTTGCATTTTTATTCACATAACTTCACAGTGTACAATAACAAACCACACATCGAGTATTAAAACCATTAACCAAAATTGCTCTCACTATGAGACAAGGACTATACTATCAAGATTAACATCATATTCCCATGAGCTGAAGCAAACTTTTACTTAGAATGAACATTCATAAAAGTACCGTGGGACAAATCTGTAATTTTTGTGTAGAATTTATTTTTGGAGAAAATATTCCCATAACCACTTCTCTTTCTCTTCAGTTGAAACATTCAAAATCAAAATAAAATATTGTTCTGCAACTTTTATCATCCAAAACCAGAAGCAGTACCTGTACATTGTAATACTACTACTACTACTCTCCACTAAGACCTTTTCCTTACTTTATAGCTCTTTTACCTCAGCATGCCCTAAGTATTTTCATAAACAGTAATCCCTTAAATAGCCACTGAAATGAAACTATCTCTACTGTTTAATACAACTATTTGACATTTCACTGCAATAGAACTAGAAATTCAGTTTAGAAGTGTCAAAGAATACAATGTTGAAATGATACATCAGTTATTTTAACCACGAACGTATGTAAATACCTACAAAGTAATTTTGCCCAATCGCCAGATAGCATTTTTCTCTTCTGAAAATTGCCACAAGATCATCAATAACCATAAGTTGCTTTAAATTCCATTTCACCTCTCATCCAAAAAACTTGTGCCTCCAGTAGCAAAATAACTTTTTATACAATGCTTAGGCAATAACTTGATACTGAATAAGATATAAAAGTCAAATCCATCTAATGGGGAGCATCACTTCCTTCCTGCCTTGAGTTTTCCTAGGATGATTTCCATCACAGTAATGACCATATCATTCTCTTTTTATTTTGTGAGATTTGATGATATATAGAATGCACTATTTCAATGTTTGTCCTAATTCAGTCTGATAAAAAGTAAAAAATTTATACTTCAGTACTTCAGTAATCATCAGTACAGCTTCATGGTTAGATTTTCATAAATTTGCCATTAATTTAGCATCCTCAAGGCTAAACTAGGTGTAACCACAGACATATTAAAAGTTTTCATGTAGCTTTTAAGACCACTTATTCTCTCTGACTAATCTTCGATTAGTCTCTGTATTAGGGATGAATAGATCATCATGATTAATATACTACGTTTAAAAAATGTGGTTTACATAAAATTTCTAAAAACACATTTTTTTTAATAACTTAGTATAAAGTTTACTAAGCCCATTTTTTCTAACTCTCCTGCAGAATTTTTATGTCACATTTTGAAGATATGTGTAATTCAGAGCTGGTGAAGCCAATGTGACAGTGCCAACATGCAATGCTGCCTTAAAATTCCTCTCTAATCTTGTAAAATCTTTCACACATCTCATACGTGGTCAGAGAATTAACAGGATAATTCCACTTAAGCTACTCGCTTACTTAAGCAGACATACATTCTTGCTCCAGAGTCAATCCATTCACATTTGCTATTCTTTGTATTTCGACACATTTAGGGTTTAAGATCACAGCTCCAACAACATTTTCATTTTGCTAAAGAAAATAAAATGCAGGTATCATATCCAGGAAAAAAAAAAAAAAAAGGAAAGGAAAAGGAGAAAAAGGAATAGGAAGGCACAATACAGCTTTGAGACAGTAAAGCATTTCAAATTGTTTCCTTGTAGAGTTTCACCCAACACATCCTCTTGGTCTTCCCATTAAAAGTATGAGAAAAATGTTTCTAAGGTCAATGTTCCACAGTTCACATTCTCATCTGCAATAAGACAGAGGTAATTCAGATCCAGCTCTGCCCAAATGTGAACATGGACCTTAATATTGTTCATCAGATCCCAAGGCCACCTTCTCTCCTGGTTTGTACAGGCCCAGTGACAATTTAATCATCTATACAAAAGGGAGAAATGCCAAAGGGAGAAATTAATTCTTATTTCTATACTCCTAGGATACAAGAGAACTCAAGTTCAACTACATTCCGAAAGCATAGATAAGACTCCGAACCTTTGTCTCCACATTCTAGACATAAACCAAGAAGCTTAAGGGCAGTCCCATCCCACTTTTCAGTATTTCCAAGTCTCTACATTCCAATGCCAAAGTACTAGTCAGAGTATTAGTTAAGACTTCACTTAATTTTTTTAGTACTGACTGTCACAAAAAAAACCACTGCAGTAATGTAGACATATTATAGAGAAGGAAAGAAGAAGAAAGGCAGAAATTCCCAAATCAGACAAACTGCATATACTTAATATTTGGATGAAAATGCATATCTAACAGTTCCAAAAAAAAAAAAGCAGAACATAATGCCATTCCAACCTAACAAAGAAACCTTGTATTTCTTGCTATTAAAAGGGGGAATTTTGGGTATCTTATAGAAATTTGGATTCTTTAATTTTTTCAGTACTTCACTGATTTACTGTTTTCTATGTTAGTCTAATGGATAGTGCAACCTCCATGTCCTTGATCTTTACATTTGTATTTAGAATGACTTTCCTGAAACAAAGTCCAATGCTAAATAGCAACAGCACCCCACAGATCAAGAAGAACTTGCTACCTTGTAGGACTTCCTTCTTCCCAGCTGTTCTCACTTACTGCACAATTAGTATGGAACTGTTTTTTTTCTCACTGGATATATTTTTGTTTCTACAGTCAAATTACAATATGAGGCACTTCAGGCAAATTACGTTATTTCCTATCAATTGTTATGAGCTAACATAACCAAATATTCATGCACGTGCTTAAAAATAATCTCTACCATTGCAAAGCTCAAAGGGATGAAAAGAAAAGTAACCAAGTTAACAAAGCAACTCAGATAAGCAGAGCACTGATGGTGACTCACCCGAGTTGGGGTCAGAGTTGCCATCAGCTTCAGTCCTCTTGTCCGGTGAAGCCTGGTCGTAGAATTCATCCTGCGGCTGAACCAGAGGGAGAGGGTGTGAGATCAGGGTTCCACCACCCACCGGCTCGTGGTCTCCCAGACCACTGTCACTGCAGCTTTCCTGGGAGCCATCAGGGAGGTGAAATGTAACACGGCGCTGGGACTACAAAGAAGAGCACAGGACATGCTGATTAGTGCTCTTCTTTTCTGTTCTTCTGACTCTTTTTTTTTTTTTTTTAACTTTTGACGTACAAATAGATTCTTGGCAATGCTTATGAGGTAATTGTTATTATTGTGTTTGCTTCCTTGTTTCTTTTTTTTTTTTCTTTTGGTTTGCTTTTCAAGCAACCCGGGGAAGATGGCAGGCAGGAGAGCCAAATTTCAAAGGTCTGCACATGCTCATCTGTGAAGTACGCTTCTTAAAAAAATGTGATCAGTAGACAGGTATATTTCTTATAATTTTAAAAACATGATCTACAAAACTCTCTCTGAGAAGCATAAACTATTGCAAACTATGTTATGAAAAACAAATAACATCAGAAAATGTAATAAATATATATTTCTGAGGTTAAAACCTGTATTATCACCGTTTGTACTAGAAATAAAAGTCCACCAATTTAAACAAACCAATAAAAATGGTTGTCATCTTCCAGGAATAGAAGGATATATAAATACATAGCTATAAGGATATTTAATTGATATCAATTATGTAATTAATACGGATATTTAGGATTGATAATACATCTCTGAAATTGCAGTGGTCAGCAAAGAATCACAGAATGCAATGATGTAATAAGCAATTATCACTCTGGTAAAATAAGTAAAAAGAAACAGCACATACTGTGTTCAAAACAACACAGTGATGAGAGCCAGAATTACAAGTTTTCCTGAATGTCTTAAAAAATCCCCACAGTCATCTCAAAAAAAAAAAAGAAAATCTGCAGTGTACACTTGGATTAGTTAACCGTTATTGATTTTGAACCTCTCTCATCTGGACAAATAACCCGACTTCGTGAATTGTGGCCACAGAACAATACAGTGATTCCCCATGAGCTCGAGTCGATAGCACTGCTGTGAATTGTTTAGCAACCACAACTGTGGGATTCATGAAAGGAATATTGCAGGTCTTCATGGATCAAAATACTGCTTCTTCGAAGCGTCAGAAACAACTAGTTCAAGAGTATTTCGAGAGAGGTTAAATTAAGTTAAGCACATCTTCCCACAAAAATGTCTTTCAGCAGCAGGGAGCCTGAGTGATCTGGTTAGCTAGGTTGGTTTAGAACAAATAAGAGATTCACAAAGTTTTCCTTAAGCTTAATAACTGTTTAGTCTAGTAATTACTTTCTTATCAATATTAGCCATCTGAAAGTTATGGGTTTTATCTAAGCTAATCATTCAAGATTTCTAGAGTCAGTAGAGAAAGGAACATGAAGAAGACACTACGACAGGATTCTTCCACTAGTTGCCAATTTTTAAGTAGTTAAAAATCAGGTGTTCTGTATCCATCCCAAATTCAAGTAAGTTTTCCTGAAGTTAGTGGAAAAAGCATTAGGCTCTGACTCTCCTTTTTTTTCGCCCTGACTCTCTTTTTTGCACTTTTTTTTAAAATAAGGAAAACCTCAAGTTAATAGTACTGACTGTATGTTTGCTTATTAAAAACTATTTGTTAATGGTAATTGCTACCATTTTTTTATGATGATCGATATCCTCTACCAGGTTTCTTTTTATTCATCTCCCCTGGGTGGACATAGATAGTTGATTAAGTCAATTTTGGATTACTGTGTAATTCAGTATAGAAATAAATGTAATACTATTTGCTCTTGGCTGTGATTTTATAATTAGTATTTTGCTTTTAAGTTCCTTTTCTAGCTTTAGGATTAGAACTGTAGCAAAGCCAAACAGCTCCTCTGAGTCATTGAGTTGTATTAATTTACATCAACAGAGGACCTAACTCTATATACTATCACCGAGCAAACTTCTACATCATACTTTGTTACTTTTTCTTACAACTTTTTTATTCTAGAATTGCTGCCCTGACCAATTGTTTTTTTCTCTTTTGTTTTGTTTTTTTTTTTAAGAATTGCTAGCAGGCTTTTTCTCTTCAATATGAACAAAATAGAAATATAGCTAACTGCACAGCTTAAAATCTTCTCTTTCTGTATTTATTTCAGTAACCCAAATTTAGAAACCTGTTTTTCCAAAGTAAGAATTTATGTCACTAATAAAATCAGTAAGAGGCACAGGAAAAGGAGATTACTTACATTTTGTTTAAAACTGAAAGATTCTATGGGAAAATATGACTGAGAAAATAAATCCTTAAAGAAAGGGAGGAGATGAAAATTTCAATTTAAGAGTCTATAAAATAATTTAAAACCTGTAATTAATTAACCATCTAAATAAACAGAAAAATACATAAGTATAAAAAAAATCCAGTTTCATGAGTCATGTAGCAAAAAATACAGATTCTGTGTAACAAAAGCTCCTTACACTAGACAAAAACTGCTCTGACTCTGTACTGACAGTGACCAGTTAACCAGTAAAATGGCACAGGCCTAACGCTAATACTGGCAACTTCTTAGCCGATAGTGCTATAAATTTTTAAATCCATACTTCAAACGATAAGGAAAAAAAATACATTGGCTTGGCTTTCTGAGCCTCCCACTGCGGACCCCACAAATCATGAAGGATTATAAAAAAAATCTAAAGGTCATGTAAACAGTGATCCAGTTGCAGAGATGATGAACAGACAGCATGCAGTCTGTCAAGAAAATTTAGACTAAGCTGTAGCATCAAAACAATGAAAGGAAAAAGCCTTCTACAAAGAGACTCAAAGCAAATGCTTAATGTTAGGCATATCATATTAATTGCAAGGGAAGACTGTCACTCAGCCTTCTGGGAGCTTGTGGTGGTGTTAAGTACTATGATATGTGGCTGTCTCCTCCAGCTGCCTGGTCCAGGACCCTCCTGCCCGGTCACTGGAGCCCAGCCTGTTGCCCGGAGACCTGGGGCCTCTGCTTGGGCTCAGGGATGCGTCTGCGGCTTTCCCCCTTGGACTAGCAAAGTTGCTGCAGTACCGAGACTGAGTGTGTGTCCCAGACACACCCACAGACAGACACACAGAGGACACTGAAACAGCCACAGCTGTGGCTACACAGATAGCCACAGACAAGGCTCTGCCCCAGCAGCACCTACGTTCAGGACGCACACCAGACACTGGCACAGATGGCCACGTCCCTTCCTCCTCTTGGGCTGGCAGAGGCAGAAGTTCACTGGTGCAGCACACACCCCACACTCTCCAGGTTCACAAGCACATGCACATTTGCAGATCCCCCAGCCCACCCGATGCCCCTGCCCAGATCCTGTCCCCATTTACCCACTCCATGGGTCCCCAACTCTCCGGCTGGTCCAGCTGGGTGCTTGCTGCAAACACACAGCACTCACACATTCATCTCACAGGTACTCCAGTCTCATGGGTCCCCCCAAATACCAGCACAAATCCTCCACCCACCTGATAGCCCTGGCTGGACCCAGGACCTCCCACGCCCTGTTTGGTTCAGCTTGGAGTCTGCCAGTGAGTCCACATGCACACCCGGTTTGGGGAAGGTACAGACACTCGCCCCAGACGCTGGCATTCAGCACACGAGCTGTGACCTGCAGTCACGATTCATCGCTAAGCCCCTTATTCACACATTGAATTTTTTCCCTCTAGAATAGTATCAGGGAATCTTCTTTCAGAAGAAAACCCTACAACATGCTTAGATTATGTTTGTATTTATCTACTCCCTTGTGCTACCAAATGCAGCTTTGAATTCTTACCTAAAGACAGAATCAAGTTATTCTGAGTAATGAGGTTTATAGTTGGTACAACAGTGGGACTAATGATAACAAGTAATTACAACTTTAATTATGCCACAACATATGCAGGATTATATACAGCATGAGGTAGGGTTATGGTTAAGGTCCACAACACTTGGCTAAAAGTCAAATCTAAAATCTGTGACATATTCAATCATAAACCATCATTGATTGGGGGGTATATGGATTTTCTTCAGGTCCTGAAAAGCATCCAGTCTTTATTTTTAATCAGGAAATATCACATCATTGTTATGTGAAGCCCAAAACTGAAAGGAAAATTCAGTCAGAACAATATTATTTGAACCTATGTCAAAGTAATTTCAATATATAATTCAGAACAATTTGCGTCAATAGGTTTTTTTTTGAACCTAGGCTGAGTTTAAAAATCAGGAAAACAATTGGTATCAGTTACATGGAATCATTCTTCTTTTAATCACCTATTGCAACAGACTCTATAAAGCTCATCCAGGTGAAAAGTGACTTCACACCCGTGAGATATAGAGAGGAATTAATTCTGTATCTTAGATGGTAATAAAAGATAGCAAACTCTGGTGCTGATGAAAGGACAGTTCAAGCATAATAAGAACACTTTTTTTTTTCTGTTTTCAGACCAGGTGGTCAGCCAGCTGATACTTTTTTAATCATGGTAACAACCAAAATTATATCAAATCAACCACAGATTAAACTTGTTTAGTTGCTTCTTTCCTGCTACAACACAGCCAAATACATACCTAGAACTTTCTAAAAAAAAAAAAAAAATTATAATTTGTGGAATTACTGAATATAAGTGATAGCTGTGGTACTTGAAAATGCCAATTAAAAATATCAGAAAGATCTCTTAGGTGGAGGGGAGGAATGGAATGGATGGCAGAGGCTGAGGATATTCCTAGTCTTACTGATCAAGCACAGAAAAGTAGAACCTGTGCTTGACATAACATATTGCATTTTTCTTCATTACAATATTTTATCGGGACATACTGAAAACATTTTAAGAATATATTTTAGTTGCAGCTTATCATTTTTCCTTCCTCAAATTCTTCTGTCCTACTTTTCTCACTTCTGTTGTCTTGATTTGAGGAATTCTATGGTGCCTTGTGACAGGACAGTTATACTGGGCACAAACTGAAACACAGGATGTTCTAAACATCAGGAAACACTTCTGTCCTGGGAGGGTGACAGAGCACTGGGACAAGTGGTCCAGAGAGGTTGTGTGGAGTCTCCCTCCTTGGAGATACACAAAAGCTGTCTGGACATGGTCCTAGACACTTGGCTCTACGTGGCCCTGCTTGATCAGGACAGTTGGACCAGATGGCCTCCAGAGGTCCCTTCTGACCTCAACCATTCTGTAATTCTGTAAATTCTAATTGAAAATAAAATAAAATCTAGAAATACCTAGAAATATAGAATCATAGAATCATAGAATGGTTAGGGTTGGAAGGGACCTTCAAAGGTCATCTAGTCCAACCCCCCTGCAAGGAGCAGGGACATCCCTGACTAGGTCAGGTTGCTCAGAGCCTCATCCAGCCTGGCCTTGAACGCTTCCAGAGATGGTGCCTCCACCACCTTTCTGGGCAACCTGTTCCAGTGTTCTATAACCCGCATCGTAAAAAATTTTTTCCTAATTTCTAATCTAAATCTACCCCCCTCTATTTTAAAACCATTACCTCTCGTCCTATCGCAACAGGCCCTACTGAACAGCCTCTCCCCATCTTTCTTGTAGGCCCCCTTGAGGTACTGGAAGACCGCTATCAGGTCTCCCTGGAGCCTCCTCTTCTCCAGGCTGAACAGCCCCAACTCTCTCAGCCTGTCCTCATAAGAGAGGTGCTCCAGCCCTTTGATCATCTTCGTGGCCCTCCTCTGGACCTTCTCCAACTGGTCCATGTCCCTCTTGTGCTGGGGGCTCCAGAACTGGACACAGTAGTCTAGGTGGGGTCTCACCAGGGCAGAGTAGAGGGGGAGAATCACCTCCCTCGACCTGCTGTCCACGCTTCTCTTGATGCAGCCCAGGATGCGGTTGGCCTTCTGAGCTGCAAGAGCGCATTGCCTGCTCATGTTGAGCTTCTCATCCACCAGCACTCCCAAGTCCTTCTCCTCAGGGCTGCTCTCAATCCATTCCCTGCCCAGCCTGTATTTGTGCCTGGGATTGCCATGACCCAGGTGCAGGACCTTGCACTTGGCCTGGTTGAACTTCATGAGGTTGGCACAGGCCCACCTCTCCAGCCTGTCAAGGTCCCTCTGGATGGCATCCCTCCCTTCCAGTGTGTCAACGGCACCACACAACTTGGTGTCGTCGGCGAACTTGCTGAGGGTGTGCTCTATCCCACTGTCTATGTCACCGACAAAGATGTTGAACAGGGCTGGGCCCAGCACGGACCCCTGAGGGACGCCACTCGTGACCGGTCTCCACCTGGACATCGAGCCGTTGACCACCACTCTCTGAGTGCGGCCATCCAGCCAACTCCTTATCCACCGAGTGGTCTGTCCATCAAACCCATGTCTCTCTAGTTTAGAGAGAAGGATGTCGTGCGGGACAGTGTCAAAAGCTTTGCACAAGTCCAGGTAGAGGATGTCAGTTGCTCGTCCCTTGTCCACCGATGCTGTCACCCCGTCATAGAAGGCCACCAAATTGGTCAGGCATGATCTGCCCTTGGTGAAGCCGTGTTGGCTGTCACCAACCACGTCCTTGCTCTCCATGTGCCTTAGCATGGTTTCCAGGAGAATCTGCTCCATGACCTTGCCAGGCACAGAGGTGAGGCTGACCGGCCTGTAGTTACCCGGGTCTTCCTTATTCCCCTTTTTAAAAATTGGGGTTATGTTCCCCCTCTTCCAGTCATCGGGGACCTCACCAGACCGCCACGACTTCTCAAATATGATTGCCAGTGGCTTGGCAACTTCATCCGCCAGTTCCCTCAGGACCCGCAGATGGATCTCATCAGGACCCATGGACTTGTGCACCTTCAGGTTCCTTAGATGATCCCGAACCTGCTCTTCGAGTACAATGAGCAGTTCTTCATTCTCGCAGTCTTTGCTTGCACCTTCTACAGCTTGGGCGGTGGGACCGGAACTCTTGTCGGTGAAGACTGAAGCAAAAAAATCATTGAGAACCTCAGCCTTCTCCATGTCCTGGGTAACCAAGACACCAGTTCCCTTCTGGAGGGGGCCTACATTTACCCTGGACTTTCTTTTGTCCCCTACGTACCTATAAAAGCTCTTCCTGTTACATTTTATATCCCTGGCCAGATTCAGTTCTGCCAGGGCTTTGGCCTTCCTTACCTTATCCCTGGCCACTCGCGCAGCCTCTTTGTAGTCCTCCCAGGCTACCTGTCCCCACTTCCACCCTCTATAGGCTTCCTTTTTCACTTTCAGTTGGTCCAGGAGCTCCTTGCACATCCACGCCGGCCTCCTGGCCTTTTTGCCTGACTTGTTTTTCATCGGGATGCACCTCTGCTGAGCTTGGAGGAGGTGCTCCTTGAATATGGACCAACTTTCCTGGGCCCCTCTTCCCTCCAGGGCCGCCTCCCATGGCACTTGGCCCATCAGGTCCCTGAAGAGGCCGAAGTCCGCCTTCCTGAAGTCTAGGGCAGAGAGCTTGCCGTGTATTTTCCTTGCTGCCCCGTGGATCTTGAACTCCACCATGTCATGGTCGCTGCAGCCAAGGCTGTCCTTTACTTTCACATCCCCGACCAGTCCCTCCCTGTTGGTGAGCACAAGGTCGAGCATGGCACCCCTCCTTGTCGGCTCCTCTATCGCCTGCAGGAGGAAGTTGTCATCCACGCATTCCAGGAACCTCCTGGACTGCCTGTGCCCTGCCGTGTTGTCTCTCCAATATGTCTCCAGACATATTTCTTAGTTTTCCAGTGCTGAAAACATAATTTTGTACTGATGTACTTTATTTCTGACAATCCTAGCTGTATAAAATGTATTCTGATACATAATTTCATTCCATACAAATCTATTGCTTTGGAAACTGTCATAGAGCATTAAAGATACAACCCTGAAATTCTTACTCAAGCAAAAGAATTGGTAGGACTTGTACCTCAGCATGGATTTCTAGAAAAGGAGTGCCAATACCATTGAGGTTGGGGCACTGCTTGTGAGACTAAGCTTTTTGCTGCTGCCTTATTTTCCCAGATACCCTCACATACAGGCAGAAAGTGAGCTGTAAATAGTGGGTGTTTTTTTTTTTTGACCTGAGTGCTGGAAGTCTGAAGTAGAGGAAAGATCATGGCATGTGATATCAAGTGTTTGAAATGTTCTTATGGCAGATGAGTTAGGAGCTGTGTTGGAAAGAGGACTTTAATGTAGGAAGTATAAACACTAGTTTTCAAAACTGTTCAGTGCTTTCCATTGCATACTAGCTTCTAAAATGCGTTTTACTTTCAATTATGTGCTTGAATCAAATAGCAAGTTACAGAAATCAGCATTAAGAGGAGCTTTTGCATGGTGAGATTGTTTTGTTCTGAAAAAAAAAAAAACAGACTTTCAAGCTTTATACAACTATTGTATTGTTTTTGCTAATCAGGGATCCAAGAAATAATTATACTATTGTTCTGTTGCTGAATATCTCACAGGGACAGATTTGGCTACAGATCCTATCCATTGTTATAAAACAAGCTATAATTAAAAAAACATTTCTAGACTGGGTTGTTGCAAATAGAACCTAATGAATTTTAACCAACTGAGCTGGCTTCTGAGTTTACAAATCAGGTACTTTAAACAAAATGCCCTCTTTTCCACTCAATATAGTTGTAAGTTAAGAGCCTTGATTTCTGTCCCTGAGTTTCCAGACAGGCAGAAGTCACCAAAACATTTGATTCACAGTGAGTTAAATTAACCTTTACAGAATAGATCATACGTTTGCATGTCAGAATATGTATTCAAGCATGACACATTCAATTGCTGTTGAGATCTTTTATTTTGGATATGGAAATTTTGCATCAATTAAAAAAAAAAGTATTTCAGTATTTCCCTTTCCTTTCTCAAATATTATGCTATACTTTGTGTTAAGATGACAAAGCAATATTTTGAAGGAAAATCAAAGATACAGAAAACATTCTGGGAATATTTTCCTTATGGAAAGATTGGTGATATGGAGGCTTAAAAGAGAAACCTGAAAACATAGTTTACCTTTATGGAAAAAAAACAGAAGAATCTATACATGACATAATTTACTGAAACTTAAACCGCATTCATGAATAAAGAAATCGGAGAAGAAATATGTTAAAATAAAATCAAGTGTAAACAGTAGACAGATACTCTAAAAAAGCCTATGAAATTATGATGATGAAGACGATATTGTTTGTTCACAAGTTTAAGAAAAAAAAGAAGTTGTAAGGACACAAGAAAAAAAAGTGACACTTCATTGGAGGTCCTCTGGAAGATGTCTGTTTGATAAAGTTTGTTCTTCCCAGGATCAAAACAAAGATTCCTGGTTCAAATACTAAAAACATGGATTTTATTTTTTTTTCTTTTTTAATGAGATCAAGCCTCTAAATAGAAGAAGTCAAATCACAAAAAAAAAAAAAGCAGTTTCAGAATGGAAGAGAAAACATGTGCTGAGCACCACCAAGCTTTAAAATATAATTTAACAAACTATAGTTTAAATTCTTCTTTTCTCATAAGATAAAATCACATTTTTCTCCTTAATTCCTATGCTGGAAGCACAAACTGCACCTTTTAGTGCAGCAAAAGTATAATCTGGTTTAAGGAGATTCTTTCCAAACTAAAACACTATAGGAAACTTACACACACACAAAAAAAAAGTTTTTATTTGCTCCACAAAAAAAAAAAAAAGAATTGGCAGGGTCTTTGAATTAACATATGGTTGCAGTATTTGTTTATTTTATAAATAAACAATGGTTTGTTATCTATTTTTTCAGTTCTGCTTGACTTAACGGAATCCCCCTAAAATCTACAATCTACCTTCTCCTTTCCAAATTGGAAAAATGAATAAAAATGTACTTCTGGACTGTGACTTTCTTTTAAAGTGTGTATCTTGCAGAAAGCCCACAAAGCACCTCAAACAGAGCTTCGTATAATTCAGCTCAGTGATTATGTACACACACCTTCTTCTTTCATGTTTCACTCAGTCTTACAAAAGAATATGAATCTGAGATAAAATCATTCTACTTTCTTAGTAAAAGCCACTCTTACTTCTTTCAGGTAATCTTGGCTCAACTCTGCATCATGTCCAAATTGTGCAGCAGATCCCAGCAATTTGCTAAGAGAAATATGGTGTTGTTTTTTTTTTTTTCTTGCCTACACCTAAACTGAACTCGCTCGTGCAGTCCCCATGGCAGACCCTATTCAAGGATCCTACTTGCACTACAGGGTAACCCATTCTCCATGCCTGTCTCGTTATCTTACCCACAGAACCAAGATAATGGAGACAGATAAGGTTTCCATCAAGCTCTGTAACTAAACTAAGAACGAAAAAAAGAAAAAGCAATTCATACTGCATCTTCATGCTATGTCTTCATACTATGCTATGCATATAAATAGCTAGAGTGGTTAGGTATTTACGTGTTTTTTTCTCCCTAAGGTAACAATGTTGGTATTGATTTCAGAATCTAAATTATTGTTATTCTAGACAATCATTTGATTTCCTCTACTCAGTTTCGCAGCAGTAAAAATTCATAGAAATCAGTAAATTACATTGTAATTTATTAAAAGGATGAATAAATATAATCACCTATTTTCTCTCTCTTGCTACTTAGGCTGCAGAGAACTGGCCTTTTCTTCAGGGTGAAAAAAAGAATATCAGTTACAGTCTATCCACTGACTGGGGAGAAAATGATTGCTTGATGGTCCTAAGCACATTTAAACACGGGGAACAAAGAGTCTCTCTGTTTGGGAAGTCATTTTAGTTTTGCAGAGACAGCGAAGGAAGAGAGACCTGCAGTCAAACTCTATGGTTTCAGTCATCTTTTGAGGTAATGTAATTTTCTACTTTTGTTTATGTACTGATGTTCCTTCATTTTTTTTTCATGAAACTATAGTCTTCCTGAGTTTTGTTGGTTTAAATCAGACACTCGAAAGACTGAGAAACTTTTAACTAAAGACGCCAATCACAGGACTATCATATATTTTATTTTAAGTTTTGCCTTCCTAATATCCACTTAGAAGGCAAATACTAATTTTTCCTAATAAGTATCTACGATCATCTTGACTACAAGGTAAATTTGACTTAACAGGAAAGCTGAGTGTTACGATTTCATAGAATCATAGAATCATAGAATCACATGGTTGGATGGGACCTATAAGATCATCTAGTCCAACCGTCTTCCCACTACCATTGCTGCCACAGCTACTAAACCATATCCTGTAGCTTCTCATCAAGCCGCCTCTTGAACACTGCCAGGGACGGAGACTCCACCACCTCCCTGGGCAGGCCGTTCCAGTGCCTTACCACTCTTTGAGAGAAAAAGTTTTTCCTCAAGTCCAATCTAAACCTCCTCTGGTACAACTTGTGGCCATTTCCTCGGGTCCTGCTTGTTGCCTGGAAGAAGAGGCCAAACCCCTGTTCATCACAACCTGCCTTCAGGAAGCTATAGAGTGCAATGAGATCTCCCCTGAGCCTCCTCTTCTCCAGACTAAACAATCCCAACTCTCTCAGCCGCTCCTCATAAGACTTGTGCTCCAGACCCCTCACCAGCTTTGTTGCCCTTCTCTGGACACGTTCCAGGGCTTCAATGTCTTTCTTGTAGTGAGGGGCCCAAAACTGAACACAATACTCAAGGTGCGGCCTCACCAGTGCCGAATACAGGGGGATGATTACCTCCCTGCTCCTGCTGGCCACACTATTTCTAATGCAGGGCAGGATGCCGTTGGCCCTCTTGGCCACCTGGGCACACTGTCGGCTCATGTTCAGCTGAGCATCAACCAACACCCCCAGGTCCCTTTCCTCTTCACAGTCCTCCAGCCACTCAGCTCCGAGCCTATAGCGCTGCATGGGGTTATTGTGGCCAAAGTGCAGGACCCGACACTTGGCCTTGTTGAACCTCATGCCATTCAGCTCAGACCAGCGATCCAGCCTATCCAGATCCCTCTGAAGGGCCTCCCTACCCTCAGGCAGATCAACACCGCCACCCAACTTGGTGTCATCTGCAAACTTACTGAGGGTACACTCAATCCCCTCGTCTAGGTCATCAATAAAGAAATTGAACAAGATGGGCCCAAGTACCGACCCCTGGGGGACACCACTTGTAACAGGCTGCCAGCTGGACTTGACTCCATTAACCACCACCCGCTGGGCATGGCCCCCTAGCCAATTCTTTATCCAAAGAAGGGTATACCTACCCAGTCCACAGGCAGCCAGTTTCCCTAGGAGAATACTGTGAGAGACCGTGTCAAAGGCCTTGCTGAAGTCCAGGTAGACCACATCAACAGCCTTTCCTTCATCCACCAGTCTGGTCACGCAGTCGTAAAAGGAAATGAGGTTGGTCAAGCACGACCTGCCTTTCGTGAACCCGTGCTGGCTGGGCCTGATCCCCTGGATTTAATCTAGTCTAAATCAGAGTATTACCTTGTTCAACTTGGGAGTCTGGTAAATTGCTAATAAATTTTCAACATTTTCAGTCTTAGCCCCCGTCCTCCTGAATTAATTGTCTGAGACTCAGTAAAACAGTTCTAAGCCTACAATTATGCAAATTAATATCTCAGATGCATGGGAAGGCAAGTAGGGGGAAGAGATGGAAACTTCTGTACACAATAAAACATAAAAGAAGATAGTCAGGTGTGCTACCAGCAGACAACTAAGCTGATTTTCAGAAACATTATTCACCCAAATGGCTAGATGTTAGTAAACTAGTTTGCTATATTTATTACATGTTTCTTACCAGAAACTCTGTGGAAAGTAACCCTGAGAAAGGATTCATTAAAAAAAAATGTAATAATTGTGTAGATACCTGTTACAAATCAATGTTGTATATAGAAGAGTGTTCTAAACACAGTTGTAGTTAATGGCGAAAGAGAGGTGGCTCTAGTGAACCTTCATGCCATCCTAAAAATATATCTGATTGTAAAATAACAGCAGAATGGCTTTTTTTTTGATGTGACTGTACTCAGTCACTGACTATGGATGACCAGGTAAACTCAGGACATGAATTATAAGACTTAAGACAGATTAATTCCTTTAACAACTCTATTGTCACACTCTTTGATAGTAGAGAGACATGAAATTCAGACTTTTCAAATTTAAATGGCCAAAGTTCACCTACCAGTAAGAAAAGGTAGATCTTACACTACATTCATAACTATTTAGGCACCTGACTTTAGACACCCAACATTTGAAATTTTAGCTGCCATTAATTATTTAGAAGAAAGAGATCTCACTGACAAGAAAAAGATGCTACACTGACTTATCTGTTGCTCTGGCACATTTTATAGGAAGAACTTACTTGTATTACTGCATGGAAAGAAACACATATATAAACAATTTAGTCGCAACAGAATTATATTTTTTGTGATCTTTAGTAATTTAAGAACTTCAGTGACCTTCAATTTATTTGTTTAGTTTGATTTCAGTGATGAGCTCCTCCTAGCAAGACAGATAATGCACATTACAAGTGCACTCAATTGAAGAAACATTGCAGAAGCAGTGTACCAATTAAAACAATAACCAGCATGACTTCTCTACACTCTGAGAAGTTATACATTAGTAAAAGCATGTGTTGATCAATAATGTATATGAACTACTACAATGTGGAAACAGCTGTTGCTGAAATTTTACAAGTTTAGTTATAATAATAAATTTGCCCTAATTTACATTCTGTAAAACTCATCTGGCTTCAGTAATGTGAACAGAGTAATAAAGTTTAAGAGACTTTCTTTTAACTATAAATTACATTTTTAAATGGTAGAAGAAATAATTGAGAATATTTCCCATCTGAGGAATGTACATTATCTGGAGGCTCTTTATAAAAAAATAACCCTTTTATTGTCATATATTAAAATTTTGAGTGGTATATTTTCAATTATATTTATAATGTTTACATAAATCATGTTTATAGCATTTAAGGAGTTACAGAGGTATTCTATCATCTAAGGTTTATTAATTATATTGAGTAAACTGATACAGGTGGTACCATGTCAATAATCATTCTTGATGCTGCATCTTATTGTTGAAGCTGATAATTACTGTATTACAGAAGCGCTGTGTATTTATGCTTTCATCGCTGTCAGTCACTACAGCAGATATGCATAGTTATGCAGTACCAGGAAGAAGGAAACTTTCCAGTGGTTTTCAGGATAAAGAAAGATGTGATAAAAACCCCTTTAGTATTTTGTTCTATTAGCATTCTTTAGTTTGGCACATAACCTTGGAAATCAGGCAGAACATGGCTTTTGTGTACAGGAAGCAATCTTTTGTCTGCTGTGATGCAGTCCTTGCTCTGTATTAGAACTAACCTTAGCATTTGAACATTTCATTTTTTAATTGTGTATATAGCAGGAAGAAAAACATACTTCAAAATCCACTGATGTAGCAGCAAATGACCAGCTGTCCCCTAGGAAGTTTTGTATCATAGGGTTTTAAAGGTAGTTAGATGAACACTGTTTTAAAAGAAAAAAAAAAAAGGAAAAAAAAAAAAAGAAAATTTGCAGCCCTTTAAATGATCACACTCTAAAACAACCAGTGCTCATAGTGACATCATTATGTCAATCTTCACTTTTATTTATGTAAGTCTGAGGAAATGCAATTAAGAAGATCATATTTCTCCTCAATAAAGCAAGGATTAATATATGCAGAAAAAATAAATGAATTCTCATAAAGATTCTAAGGATATCCTGTATTAGCATGGGGGTGGGAGGAGGGCAAGGAAGGAGGCTCTCAACTTCGAATGCTGAAGGGAGGACAGTACATTAGAACGTTGCCTCCTGAACTAGTACTAGCCTGTGTAACGGTATCTGTCACTGACAGCTCACTGGGTTACAATTAATTCTGAGTCATCAGTCATGTCTTCTCTTACCAGCGTGGAAAGCAGAAGCAGCAACATTGCCCTTTGAGGATAAAACCTTTTACATGCTATGATTCTAGAAAGCAGCTGTACATCTATTAACACAATGGACACTATAGCTGTCACATTAGATAAATGGATCCACACTGGAAAAGCTGAAAGTCGACATGATTGTCAAGGATAATACAGTTAAGCTGGTGCATCCTGGGAAAGATGCAATTTCTATAGTATTTTAATTTTGAAACTAATATTATTATCCTAATCAATTGCATACACTGTAAGCTAATTAAAACACTCTTGTTAAAAACATATCTGCATCTCTAGTAGAAAAGGAACTAGAAAATAATGTATTGGCACCATGAAAAAAAAACCCAAACCTATATTTTGTTACTTGGGATAGGATGTTTTTAAGAACTGCTTTCCTAAGAGCAGATTTCTAAATTTATTTCTTTGTTTTGTTTTGTTTTGTTTTGTTTTGTTTTTTCCCAATTTGAACTCTCAAAGCTTTGGAATTTTCATTTTGCATATGCAAACAGGTGCTACAGAAAAAGAAAAATTAAATAAATCCCCAGCTTTTCACTTAGGATTCCTTAGAGAACAATACATACTACAAATACTGACTACAAATTCTTCTTCCATCACATATAACACATACATACATCTGCCTGGTAATATCTTATGATGTCAAAGCTTGAAAAACTAAATCCACAGAGAATGTTAGGACTTCCAGTGAGTTGAATGGGCTTTTTTGTTTTGATAATAAGTCTTTAATTCCTGTGCCATGTTGATTATTGGGACAAATCTCTGCTACATGAAATTAAAGTCCCAAATGTTATGATAGGACAAGGCGTAATGGTTTCGAAATAGAGGGAGGTAGATTCAGGCTAGATATAAGGAAAAAAAAAATTACAATGAGGGTGGTGGAACACTGGAACAGGCTGCCCAGAGACATGGTAGGTGCCCCATCCCTGGAAACATTCAAGGCAAGGTTGGACAGGGCTCTAAGCAACCTGATCTAGTTGAAGGTGTCCCTGCTTCTTGCGGGGGGTTGGGCTAGATGACCTTTAAAAGTCCCTTCCAAACCAAACTATTCTGTGATTCTATGATTCTAAATAAGATGCAAAATGAAGAGTAAGCATAGTAAAGTGTTTCCACACAGAGATTTATAGAAAATATAAAAAATATGCTCCAGCAGCTTAGCCAGTACAAAAGCTAAAACCTCATTTATTAACAAACAAGTTGAAAACAGAAAGGAAAAAAATAAAGCCTTTTTTTTTTTCTTTTGCATGGAAATAAGCTACACAGAGAAGATAGTGGTACACTGTACTATCAAAACAGCAGATACTGTCATAGGTATCTTACTGTGAAAGTGAGTAATTAGAATTTTCTGCTGGCCTTAAGTAGAAGTCAAATGAAAGCTGACAAGAATCACTATTATTATTAAACTGCATCCAATTTTCAGTATTTTCCAAAAATTACATATGGCATTCTCTTGACATATTAAAAGTTATAGGGAAAACAAGAACTCTGACTATCATGAGAACAGTTTTAGAAAATGCTGCCAATGCCACGGGTCTCCTTGGAGTAAGTCAAAGGTAAGCTTGATAGTCTATGTTCATGTTCTGGTGTCGGTGATCAAACCTAATTTGTGCCAGCTGAGTTTAATGTTAGTAAAGTGAACTTACACTGGTGAATTTATTTATTTCTTTCACTGGTGTAAAAGAGGAACTTTTCAGAAGTCTTTGAAGTTACATCAACTGATGATAATAACCATGTACTTCTGCTTAGCTTCTATTGGAAACAGATCCACTAAGTCACATATTCAAAGCTACAGACCTTCACATGATCTTGGCCTATGACTTCTCCAATATGATATGTCTTGAAAACTGAAGAAAGCAGGACATTGGACAGTTACTTTGAACATAAACCATGTAGTGATTGGTGTATATTCTTTTTCAAATTTACATACTAGCAAGTTTCTCATTTCACAGAATTTGTTAGATGGCATCACCTTTGATCCTAATGTTTAAAACTGATGGCCTTATTTATGTACTTTCCACCTAGAACACACAACCACAGCTATTAATACAGATAGTCAAAGATTGATGACTATTAAGCCCAACATTTACTAACATTTCAAGGGTAATTTATATGTATTTTGTAAATGCTAGCTTTTCATTAGGTAAACTGACAAGCAAAACTTTCTGTTCAACATTTTATTTTATGTGACAATATTAATTTAAATAAAAACATGAAAAACACATAAGAACAAAGGAATGCACACCACATGCCCTGTACATCTTATTTCCAGACAATATTAAAAAAAAAAAAAGTCCAAAGACTTAGGTATCTAAACCTAAACCAATAGTTTACAAGTATTGCTGTTATGCAATGATTCATTCTACATTACAGGTCTACCTATCTACAGAACAGACAGGACACATTTCTGAGTGAGAATTCAGCATTAGAACAATCAGTAAATAAATCATACCTATTTATGGGCAAATTGTACTGCATTATTGCATTATTGTTGTACTATCAATTTCTCACATAGTAGTACAGCAGGATCCTTTCTGATATGTACTACTATGATAGATGGAAGAAAATGCGTGGTGCTACTTTGAAACTTAAGGTGATATCAAACTGTAGAATATATCACAGATCTCAGTGCATGTGGAAGCCACCTTATCTCAGATTTCTCAGGCTGACAGGGCACGTAAAGAATGCATCCATAACCCCTGCTTTGATCTCTATTGTTGACGGATCACAGATACGGAAGTCTGAGATACTTCCACAGGAACTGCAAGTAGGGTGATAACTCGTCAAAAAATGGCAGATAATCACGCCTACTTTAGTAAAAAAAAAAAAACTCAAAATGCGCAGATATTTTTTTAGAGAAATGAGCAGAGGAAGAAAAGATCACTATTACATTACAGTTACTAGTAATATAAAAAAAAAAGCAGTGAAAAGAGCAGGCAAAAAAAACTTCAGAGATGAGAAAAATTATCTGAAATAGAGATTGTAATACTTGTTTACACAATCTTGAATTTCACTTGTAGAAGGAATAAATGTAGGCCTAGCCTAGAACATAGTAAAGTCACTGGAAAGTTTCCCACTGGTATCAATGGGATTAGGATTTGTTTATGAGCATTTTCACTAGCACTAAAAATAATAAAATCCTAAGTTTTTTCTTGTCATCTAAAGGTCATTGTTCTGAATGTTTTTGACTTTATCAACCTTTTTAATCTAAATTACATTACTCAGATATTATCTTTTGTACTGAAGACACTCATCATACATAATCTGCTTTTTTTTTTTTGCCTTGTACTGTTGGATTTTCTTTTCCAGTGTGTGCTAATAAGTGTTCTTCAGATATAAAAATTTAAATCTGATTATGGCTTCTTAAATAAGCTTTAAGTATATTAAGTAATCACTTACGTTTGACATTAAGTGTTTTGTGTGTCAGTTTTTTGTGGATGCGTGCAGATTCTTGTGCTTGAACTTCCTAGAATCAGTTAAATATATATTCTTTTAATAGCTTATGTCTCTGGTTTCTAAATGGAGATCAAATTCTTATGCGTAATTAGTGAACTATATATGAAGCATGCCCTGAACTTCTGAATTACACAATGGCCAAAAAACTATAGCCAAAAATTATATGGCAGTCAAAGTGAGATCAACATTTCAGTATGAAATGACAGGCATGTTACATTAAAGGCCAAATCCTGCAGTTATTCTTCACAAAGTAATAGAGACCTTGTACCGCAGTAAGGATTGCTGATTTCGATGACAAGTAATTATTCCATTAATACCTCCATTGTGCAAAAACAGACTGTCCAAACTACTAAAGTGTCAAGGATACAACACATTTGGCCAGACCAATCCTCACATATATATATATATGTGCAGGTTATGGAATAGACATAGAAGTCCCACTCGGCACAGATGTCTTTCCTTTGCTCCTTAAAACAGCACACACATTGCACTGAGGCAGAATGACAATGGCTGTAGCAAAATGCTGGAGAAAAACAGCAGGTAGGCTAATTACATCAGGCTTTTTTGGTATCAAGCATTTCTCCAGAAGAATTCCTGGAACTGGGGAAGAAAGCAGGTAAAACTACACTGGGATAAATGCTTATCACAGAATTATCTTTTTCCATGGGAATAGACATAGATAATATTTATTGTAGATAGTTTTATTGAAAGGAATACAATCAAAATGATTAAATAATTAATTCTGCGTCTAATACTAACAAGAGTCTGAAACATGCACATATAACAAATCAGAGAAATGTGTGTGCTTTGAAAAAGACAAGAGGGTATGGGCTTTGCTCTGTAGAGCCAATGTTATTTATCGTTATTTCTTAGGAAGGTGCATAGTTCAAAACCTCTAGAATTGAAACTAGAAACCCCGTGGATAATGTATTTTGAATAGCTGTCCTAATAACAACAGTAAAAGTAACAAAAATAACTCAACATCAAACTGTACATATAGTTAACTTCACAATGAGGAAGCCAAATGTTTCCAATACTAGGAAAAAAATGATATAGTATATGCCCTGGGTTGACAGATGGAAGGAAAAGAAAGACAGATGTGCTCTAATTTCTTGATTTTTTTTTTCTTTTTTTTTTTTTTTTTCCCTATAAGATTACTATCCGGTATAGATTAAACCGCTTACTTAATAACATTGGCTACAGATATTCACCAGAGCAGTAATGCCAAATATCCTTTAGGACTTTGCCCACTAGTATAATCTCAAACGATATTCAGTAACAAGCAAAGTGACTAACAGCTGGCACTTTCCTTAGAAATGGCAAAACACCAACCAGGTCCAGTTTGTGCAGCCCTTGTAGAGGGGACCATCTGGAATGCTAGCCTGAATCTTAACAATTAAAATCAGGGGCCAGGTCAGACAAGTAGCATCTTAAAGAATTCATGATACTGAGTTTCTAAGCTAAACTGAAAATGACAGAGAAAATAACATTTGAGAGGATAAAAGTCGTCATTCTCACCAGGGGATGGATAGAGGGTGATCATGTGGTTAAAGTACAGGACATGGAGTTAGAAGACTGAGTCTGTGACAGATTTCATGTGTAACAAAAGTTAAGTCACTGTAATCAATAGAAAGTTTACCGTTAGACTCAGCACCAGGTATCTGGGGCCTACCTTCCAGGTTCTGAGAACCTCCTGCCGGTGGCCAGCTGCTGTCAGTTGCCAGCAATGTGAAACACCCAACAGTTTTGCTTATTGATCGTTGTCTTTTTTTTTTCAGCTAAGCATGATGCTTATGGAAGCTAACATGGTATTTGCAGATGAATTTAAGATGCTCCGATGTCAAATGCTATCCAAAGAATAAATATTTTATTACTTTATAATATGAGGTAGAAGAAATATGTTTATAATTTCCATTTACTTCATTGTAAAAGGCTTAACACTGAACAGGGGAAGGATGGAAAACAGAAGAGTGCCATTGCGAGAGGTAATACTCAAATAACATAGGAAGGAATGCTGTTCCCCCACGAAATTTACAATCTGATTGAAGACTGGATGAAGTGAAAACAACAAGAGAGCCATGGGGAAATAACAAAGGTAGCAGTAACAGCTCCATATGATTACTATGGCTAGCTATGTGTCCTGCTTGATGGATCTAAATCATTATGCTTTCTGGATGCTTCTGGGGTTATACTTTCCTATTTAAAAAAAAAAAAAAGAAAGAAACAAAAAAAAAGGCAGATCTTAATTTGCTTATTTGCGTATTTTGTGATCTTGATATCTTGAATTTTACTTCAAGATATTCCTTTTCATGCTTTCATTTTTAAAACAATAACAAATAGAAACTACATTTACTCTTATCCTCTTTAGATTTTTTTTTTTAAAATCCAGTAGTTACATGCCTGCAAACAGATAGGGCATCATTGGGAAAATAAAAATAGGGAGACTCATTACCAAGTAACAGCGAGAACAGGATATTCTGCATAAACACTTCTATTAAATGCTTTCCAATAATTACAGGAGTTGTTATAATCTTAGAAGAGGTCATTAATCTGTTATACCACTCAGCTCACTGAGTGTTTTCAGGCTATGCTTTATTGCCCCTTTAAAGATATTTTTTAACTAAGATTTCTTCAAATATACAAAAATCATGACTAAAGTGATATGATACCATACATGAGCAGTCAAAGTGAAACTACAGAGCTATTAATTTCTGGGAAATTATGAATATTTATACATACTACATGATGTGGACATTTATCTATTATAATATCCAAATATTGCTTATATAAGTAACAGTGTGAAACTCCTCTAAACCAGCAACTGAAAAACTGTTTTACTCAATCCTGCTTTCTGTCCAAACTCAAATATGACAAATGTGTATTGTGCCAGCCTCCAGAATAAATACTTCAAACAGTACCCATGACAATTTTCACTGGTATCTAGCATAAAGACCGTCTATGTTTACTTGCGATTTTGTTTAATTTCATATTGAGATAATTAATCAGAGTAAATGTCTTTATTTTCTGCTGTTTTAACTTCAAGAAATGATCTCTTCTGTTTTTATCCTATTATGAGGATCATTACAAAAATGGGAAACAATTAACACTGGGTTTAATGCGTGAATGCCATAGAGCTGAAGTAATTGCACTCAAGGTCTGCTAAGTTTTTAATCAGGCATTTGGTTGCAAGCTGCTCACGATTGATTCTGCAAGAAGAACTAACGCAATCTAGGCAGGAAAAGAAGGTGTGCCAAAAAAGCAGATATGTTGGCAAAACCAATGAAAGAGTCTAGAGGGTAAAAGAAGCAAAAACTAATGGAAAATTCTTCTTAAAAGACTTTTGCTTGAGATCCAGTCATAACTGAGTGAAATTAATTGAGGCAAATGAGCACAGAGAGAGGGTTTTGACCAAAATAATTAAAAAATATGAACAGCAAAACCACAAAAGCTCAGCCTGGAGAAGACTTGCCAGTCAGAATCTTAGTGAACAGAATTAATTAGGTTGGGGAGTTGAAATTTTCACATGCATTTTGCTAAATAAATAAATAAGAAACACCATGAGAGGTTTCTGGAATTACAATTAGAACACTTACTATTCTCAGCATCTATGCTTTGTTTTGGAGAAAAGAAGAGATCCATTTTAATTTCTATTCATTAAAAATGTATATTTTTACTTTCTCTAATAAATCTATTTTCCATGATTAAAAGACTCCTGAGTTCAGAAGTGCTTACAGGGCATAGCACTGGGTGAACTTACATATTACATGTATAGATGAAGACTATGGCTACACACACACATGCCTATAGAATCACAATTATGTCAAAGAAGCAAGTGCACTTGCAAGAATATAATCTAAACAAAAATTGCATGCTTACATCACTTTTCAAGTTAAAATACCCCACCCTGGTTCATATAGAGTACTACAACAAGAAACTCCTTTCAGGATTGCCCTCAAGGAAAATTTGTTTAGGTTTATATGTTTGCATATTATCTTTGAGATTTATGGGTTGGTTTTGGTTTTTTGTTTTTTTTTTTATATTTAACCAAATAATCTATGTATATAATTTCAGTGATTTTGGCACACTGCTATACAAAAAAAATCCATAGTTTATATAACTTTATATAGCAGTTCTACATCACAATCTTGACCAAACTCCTCAAAACTTCTAGATTAGAAATAGAAAACCATATTAATAATAAGGTTCTGACCCTTGTTAATGCAAATCAGGAAAGAATCTTACTTACAAACCAGTAAGCACGATTCATCTTGGAAAAAAAAACAACCCTAGATAACAGGTAATGCAAGAGGTTTGGAACGTTTGTTTCACAGATAGCTCTGAAAACCTTGTACAAATAAAGCTTTTTAAAAGATTGACAAGAAACCGGATTGAGCTGAAACCCAGGCATTTCTAAACAAAAAATATTTTGCAAAATCCTAATCCTTCTGCCTAGTAATATTTTTCCTGTAAGTTCCAGAAACAGGTTTGCTATCTCTAGGCACACTTTGGTGAAGAAATAACTACTACATCAGCTTCCATGCTTTGCTATATCTAAGGCAAAGCAGGCAACGGTGACTTAGAACCAGACTAATATGTTATGTTAAAAGTAAGGGTATCTAAACATGTTCTAAATCTTCTAAATCCTTGTAGGTTTGTTGTGGGTGGTGTGTTTTTGTTTTGGTTTGGTTTTTTTCATGGATGAGTGAATGCTACCAAGTACAAGATGTATTAATTAATTTATATAGAGAGTCACAGTATACAAATGCCCACATCAGAACACATGGATCCACCAGCTGCACTTCAAATTTTCTTAGAGCTAGCTGAGTACAGAGTGGTAGGATATCAGAAGCTTTAATCATTACCTTATTTGCTTTAATCATTAGCATCATCTATTCTCAAATTGTTTATCAACACTTGAAAACAGCAAGTTGCAGCACCTTGGACACCAGCACAGCAAAATAGCAAGGATAGCTTCTAAGACAAATGCCTTGAGATGGCTAAAAGTTTTTCTCTCTTCCAATGCCTAAATGGCTACAATTTTGTGAAGCAATATCCAGTTCAATGGCCACTATCTCACTTTGGGATAAGTTTGGAAGAATAGTCACATATTTGTGAATCTGCCAACACTCCAATGACAGCTTTCTCCCTTTCACCTTCTTTCTAACAGCTATCACTCAGTCACTTTACTGTCTGTCATCTGCAGGTGAAGGGTTTTACAGAAATGAAAGGCAGTGGTCTGGCACAGGGCCACCCACACACTCTCACAAAGAGACCTGTAATCATAAGGGACTTTCACATCTCTCTGATCTGGGAGCAATTCAGGATAGATGCCAGAAGGAAGAAGAACAAAGAAACCAGCATTTGAAAATTCCCTCAGTGGCTTAGTAACACTACTGAGATGGCTTTTGCCAGATTAAACAGACATGCTCCTTTAGACCCAAAATATTGCTCTGAAACTAATTCCCAAAGCATTGTCCAGAGTTTAACAAGGGTTGGGATATCAACAATCAAACTTTGAAGTAATTCTTCGAATTTCAGTGAAGTTGGCTGCAGAGAAAGCTAGAATATCCAGGTCTTTCCAGGCCAAGGAGAGAGAGAGAGAGAGGGCAGTTTGATTTCTTTGGAATTGTGGTCTTTAAAGGATGTGGACAAAGCAATTCGAACACAACAGCTTATTTCTAAAATGCTTTAGAATAAAGGATAGGTGTCAGGGGTGGCGAACTAGCTGATATTTTGTAATGGTGCCTACATTCAGCACAGCACTCTGACACTTTAGGACAACAGTACAGGAGCTGCAACACATTAGTGAAGCCTGACAGGGTAAAGATCTTCCTTCACTTGCCATTTTGTTTTGAAGTGACAAGAAAGCTACAGGCAATAGAGGATTTCAAGACGAGGATGCTATCTGACACTCACATGAAGCATCATTGTATGCAATCCTCTAAGTGATGTCAATAATACAAACCGTAACTGTGTATAGGCAGAAAAAAAAAATGTTTAAAAAATCTTAGAAGAAGCATAATTTGAAAGTGGCTAATGCTGCAGCTTCCTACATGCCAATACTCACCTACCTAATTCCTCTGAGAAACACTCAAACATTAAAAAGCCCATTTGCCTATCTCTGTTCATTTAGTTGAACACTCAGCAGGATCACTTTCTTGTGATGTTTCTAGTACTTGGGTTAATATCATTACACTCTGTGAGATATTAATCATAAAGAAATATCAGAATATCAAAATGCAATGTAATACTTAATTCCAGTCCACTTATACGGGTGAATCAAATTAATGTCAACCTGAAAATTTGCTCTGAGTTATTAGTGAATATATTCTTTCTTTCCAGGCCCTTATCAGCTTCTGCAGAATCTAAGCTTTTTAAAAAATTCTGAAAAGAAGGTCTCAAAACTATAAACTGAATGAAGGCAATGCAGTGGTTGCTTTCTAAATCAGCAGACAGACAGCTGGAGTGCCACTGCTGTAACCCAAAGATCTGACAGGCTACAGCAGAGTTAAAACTGACAAGAGCCTTTTGTCATATTTTCCTGCTGCCACTCAAAACTCTCTAAGCCATAGGAGACTGACGAGAAGGAGGTTAATTTTGCTCTGCAGTCATTTAGAGAAACTGAGGAAAGTAAACATTATAGGACTGCTTCATTCCTGTAAATTGCAGCACGTGTGATATGGGGGAGAGGAGTTAGTAAGGCAGCTACTTTTTCAATCAGATTTCATAATGTCTTTAAATGTGGAGGATTTTTTTTAATTTCTTGATTTCTCTCCTTTTAACAGTAAAAATCCAGGAAAACAAGCCTGAATGTCACTTTTAATGCATTACATTGTTCCAGAATACAGTCATTTATGAAGAAACAACACTTCCTTTTGTCTTTTGGAGCAGGACGTAAGAAACAAGGGTTAGACTGCCATGGGGATATGCACTAGATCTCTGCAGAGGATGAAAGGCATGTACATTGTGACCAGGGAAGTGGCAAGGAAGCTGAGTCCAGAAGTAAAAACATAACAGGAGAGATAATAGGAACTGGACAGAAAGAGGGCTATTGGAGTCAGGGAAGCAATGTGAAACTTGTAAGTGGGAAAGAAGAATGAAAGGAAAGGCAGCACCAAGACAGTGGATAAGACCAAGGCTGCATGACAAGCCAAGGACAAAATAAGAATAGATATCAACTCTTATTTAACAGCGGGAGAAGACAAAGGTGATGAAAGGAAGCAGATGTTACAAGGAATTGGGAGAAAAGACTCTAGCTGGCCTGCACAGTTAGGACTAGGAAACGGATAGAAGAGACAAGGAGAAATCCACTGAGAAAAACTGTCTAAAAGGAAACACTCCCAATAATAGGATAAAACTCTCTTGGGAATGAACTAAAATTTTGTAGTGAATAGTATTATAGTAATCAGAAATGGATCATTTGCTTTATATCTAGGTATTAAAATATATAGGCTCACAGATTAAAAAAAATGTTCCCTGGAAAAGTTATATGATGAATCCCACTCTGAAATAGATTTTTCTCCTTGCCTTCACCATACAAAATGTGTATACGGTACTAGGGAAGTTATTACACTTTCTACAAATGACCAATTAGGGTGAAAAGAATAGGTTGCTTTTCAAATCAGTAGAGAGCAACGGGTATTTGCCAAGGATGCCATGTTTAAGACATCATCCTTAAGACAGGATGAATCACTTCCTGTCAGTGCCACTTACTTTTCATTGACTAAACCCAATGCCTACATGACCTCCTCTAAGTAAGACAAAATGTTACTTAAGACAGGTAATTTCACTTTTTGTTTCTGTTCTTTATTTCCTGAATGGTTAATTTAGGATCTGAGAGCTAATATCATGCCTGTGACAGTGGCTTATGCTCCACTTCTTCAAAGCCGCAAAGGATAATAATATCCTTTTGATTCTGCACTGAAGAATAAGTGTGTTAATATTTGCAAAGCATTCAGATACAGAAGTGGTAAATGTCATAGAAAATTCCATGAGAAAAACTAATAGTTCTGTCTTCGAAACAGGATATGAACACTGCAACAAACAACGTCAACATATAGTGAGCAACAAGGAGGAAGGTGAATACTGAGGTTAGCTCATTAACTTGGTCTGAATATTTTGTGCACTGAATAAGATCAAGATTCTCTGGAAATAATGATTGATATACGATTAGGTAATTAAAGACTGTATTCTAATTCCTACACACAGTGGGGCTGAACTGAGTTTCCAGTAGCAACATTAATATTGGCTTCTGGGTGCTAGATTCTGCAACATTAAAACGATGATGAAATATACTTTGTTCTTAGTGGATATCCCATGGCAACTTGCAAACAGGTAGGGAGAGAGGTCTTCTTGGCAAAACATCCATACAAGTATGAGATATAGTCCTGTTAGGGGTAAGAAGACCAAAGCAATTGGAAACAAAAATCTATGCTTTCTATACAACTTTTTTTTTTTTTCTGTCATCTTTGCCAAGTCTTTTAAAATGTTTTGGAAATATGGTTCAATTCTTTTTCCTCTTTGTTTTATTTATATCCTTTTTAACCTAGCCCAGGAGTTTATAAATTGTTTCTCTCCTTTATGAATTAAAAACAGACATTAGAAAGACATTAAAGTTTCCGGTTTTCACTCTGCCTGTTAAAGCCATCACTGGAAAACACTATTTTTGACCATGGTTCCATTAAAGCAAATGCATATTTGTTTGACGTACCCTCGCATTTTTCAACACCCACTGTTTTGTTTCTATTTATAAGTCTCATGGACTGCAGACTGAAACGCTTCCACAAAGGCATACTTTGCTCAATTTGTATGCTAGTCTAACTGGCAAGAAACAACAACAGTGTTCAGGACTGACTCTCTCCTCTCTTTGGAGAGAAAGACACTGTGAAAAGTGAACCTATGCACACAGTCATTGAGAAATCTGAAAGTGCTATGATTGGAAGTGACAATATGGCTTGCTGAAACAGGATTTGTTTTGAATGTGCAGCTTCAGAATTATTTACTAATTAAAAATGTTTTACCACGGAGAAATCCTTTGAGATTTGCTTCTTGTTTCCTAGGGTGCAGGAGCGTGAAATCATGGATGAATGAGCTATAGCACCATAATTTGCTTCTGTCAGTTTAAAAGAAAAGGTCTGAAATGAACTGGTGAAATTAGTTCACAACATTTTTTTTTTTTTTTACCTACTAGTAAATGCAACTTAATTTTATGGTAAACTCTAAAAGCATACTCACCTTTCAGAAACTTCTAATTTTACATCATATAGTAGAATTATTTGCCCTATATCCTATGCCACGTCCTCTTTAGACTGGGGAAATGAAGGTATCAACCAATTGACATTGAATTCCCGACATTCAGCCTTGAGAAGAATATGTTGCTTGCATGTGGATTAGGCTGAAATTTACGTACGCACAGAGAGCTCCTACTCTCCCCTCTGCCTCCTCCTGCCACACATAGTAAGCTGAGGTTGTTTTATTCTGATGTTTACTGTGCTGAAACAAATAGCAACTAGAAAGAAAGACCTTAATGATTGGTATGGGAGAAAGAAAGGACACTTGCTGGCAGTAACAGATACACATGTGACTAAAGAGGACTAATATCACTCTTACTAATAGTAAAGTCACTCAGCTGTGAAATGACTCATAATTAGGATGACCTCATTCAAAACCCAGTTTACAGCAAGACACTAGATAAGCAAATCAAAATCATCACTTCAGTTCTTTAAAGACAGATAGCATGCAGTATCCATCTGTTAAGAGATACCAGCTGTTCTCTCAGCCTACTACATCACCTAGAGTATTAAGCAGGAAAGTCAAATAAGTCGATCCATGTGCAAAAGGACCTTCATGCAGGGTCAGCAATTGTTCTCTGCAACCTGGTATCTCAGCCCAGCAAGGAAGAAACAGGACAACTCCTGAACAACTTCATCTGTCCCCTGTCAAACTCCATCTCCACCTCTTGATCAATAATATAGCAGGCACTGAACAAATACAACACAGTCTATATAGAAAGTGGGTTGTCTTCTGTTATCAACACAAGGTCATTACTCTCTGTGTCATATCCAGAAATAAATCTAATTATTTGTTGTTCTTCTCTGAACAAAGGCTAAATTTTATGTGCCCAAGCCCACAATCACCTCAAAATGCTGTTACCAGCATGTATTCTTCTAGTCAAAAACCTGATAATAAGTTACATGCATAACCTGTGATTGCCAATACATGCACATTTACACAAAATGCACATTTCGATGAATAAAGAAGCTGCACTCTGTGATTCAGACTCTACCTCTATAGCTGGAAATTAGTATCTTCACATGGAGTTACCTATATCCTTGCAGTTGGCAATCACAAGGTGGAAATCTAACATGCTAGCTGGGCAGAAAAATGGCAAAGGGCTATTAGTAAATGTAAAATCATGTTTATGGGGAAGCGAGAGAAAATACTTCAGGAAAATTCTGAGATTTCTATCACAACTGATTCACACTTCTGGGATGCCCCACTGAAGTTTAATTCTCAAAAATGTAAGGTGAGATCGGATATAGAAGTCACATACACCCCAAAACCTCTTCAGTGAAGACACACTTAAGCAATGTAATGCAGACATAAGAAGCGAATCCTAACACTTGCAAGATTTCTCTATCAGCATACTGGTGCGATTACATAAATAGAAGTCAAAATTTAGTTTTAATGTGGAGGTTAAAAAAAATTGTTTAGTCTTCTTCGATTTTTATGCGCAATCTTATGTAGATTTTGGTTTTTATTCCTTTTTTTTTTTTGGATAGTGACAAATATGAATAATGTTGAATTGCCTGGAAAAAAAAATAAAACAAAACAAAAACAAACCCAATGACCACCCAAACCCCCACCTTTCATAGTGATGCAATGCTTTTAATAAAATATTTCTAACAGATCCATATGATTGTAAGGAAAATGGTTTTACACCATATAAGCCAATTTAGTTTTACTGTCAATTACCCATTTCTAATAGAGGCAGAAGGTGTGTTAGCACCTTCAACCAGATTACAACGAACCTGCAGAGTCACAATGAGATCACAAGCACTACCAGTCCTCATCTGCCCTGAAACTGGAAAGGAGGAAGCTGGACAACCAGTCTGAAGATCTGGTTTGGCACAAATTCAGAGTAAGATGAAGAACAGCATTCTATATAATAAGTTTGTCAGCCAAATATATGTTGTTGAAACACCATCAAAATCTCAGTTCTGTAAGTTGAAAATTTATTCCATGAAACTGCTTTTATATTTTTAGTTTCTTTCTGAGACTAAAAGATTTACAGTCTCTCAGTCAATATGGATGCTTAGGGAAAGTTTTGTGTTCCTGAAAGATATTTACTTGTGTTTGATACCACAAATGTGTAATGGATTTTTTTTTCCTTAAACAACTTTATTTTGGCTAGGACAACATTGTTTTTCAATCTCTAGTTCTTAAGAAAGTTACAATCTCCATCTGAAGAATTCTGTGCATTTAGAATCTGCATTTGCATGTAGGAACAGACCAATGGGGAAATGAATTTGCTAGTTGCTTGTTGTTTTGCAATTTTCTGATTGCTTTGCTTTCCTTATTTTTATTTTGTCATTTAAAATAATTATATTTTAAGTAATGCTTGTCTCTAGACTCCTTTCTCTAGGTCTTTCCATCCAGTCACTGCCTAAATTTTAAGGACTCTCTCAGTCTGACAGAGTTTAAAAAGATATTTTGCAGCTATGTGGGCACAACTAAAATCCCTATCCATCTTTTTTCTTATACATTGATTACAGCAACACTTCTTCTTCACACTTTATAAAATGTTTTCCTGCTCCGTTCATTTCCGTTCACAATACTATCACAAATATCATCTAACTGCATTATCTCTACCTATGCTTTAATGGCAATACATAAGAATTTGAGTTTAAAAGAGAAGAAAAGAATAAAGCTTATCCACAATTTTTTTCTCCCTGAAATGCATGTCTGTTCATCTTCATAAGGTATCAGGCTCTTCTCGCTGCACAAGGGCAGCGGAGCTAGCAGTGCAGCATCCCACATCACAAGACCTACCTGCTGAGCACATCTTCAAAGCAACAGCAAAAGCAGTCATGCTGCTCAGTGAAGGAGAGGGCATGGGGAAAAAAAAGGATGACAACAGCTGGAGTGAGCTGCAATGCTGATGTCGCTGTACTTATTTCAGGAGCTAGATCTGGTTTTCGGTTTTCTTGTTTTGCCTCTATACATTTGAGAGTGGCAGTTGTTTTTCTATCTGGAATATGTATAGAGAAAGCAGGCATATTTACACACAAGCTAAATTATCCAACCTGCGACGCATTTTCTAATCAGCCTTTTCTATTCCACAATACTTTTTCAGCAAACTTCAATGGAGCCTCCACTTCCAGCCTGCTGTGACTGAAACATACTGTTCAACCTGTCATCAAGGACATGCAACCCTTTTCTTAAGCAGCATTTTTCACTGGTACATATACGGTGCAGGATACCATGGAAATGGCTTCAGACCCTTTTGGAAACCCACTTACATTGTGGTTTTCAGAAATTCCTCAGCTCAGTGGCTAAAAACGACTCAGTCTCTTACTTGAGACTCAGTAATAACCTTTTTTCAAGAGAACCTATTCACAGTGTGTGTGTGTGTGTATATATATATCTATATACCTAAAATGAAAAACTCTGAAAAAGAATTAACGTCCTCCCTATATAACAGTTCTCATTCCTGAGAACAAAAAAGTGAGCCACACATTTAGGGGAGCCATACTCTCGAATATATTGTTTAGCATACTTCTTTCAGGTATGAGTTTACTTTCCAATAGCTTTCTTTTTTTCACCAAACATGTGAGCTATAACATGAGATGCAGCTATTTCTGATTCCTTCACTGCTGCTCTTCTCAGGCACGCAGTGGCAGGCCCAGTCTCTTCACAGCCCTGGGATGCTCGTAGTTAGTTGTGTTCTCAGATTGCAGCCAAGCAGAAGGTTTAGTTCAACATTTATCACCGTGATCTGTGACACCGGTACTAGCTTTATCATATTTCAGGAGTCTACATAGTTTCATATGGTTTAAGGTGAGAGGGGACTATTAGATCATCTGCTCTGACCTCCCATATATCATAAGCCATTAAGCTTCACACAGAAGCTCTTAAATTAAGCCCAAAGACTTTAGTTAGCACTTCAGTTCTCAGAAGACTAAGCTTTTTGCCAAAGGCAGACAGAAAATGAGAAAAACAGATGCTACCAATCCAAACTCCTCTGCAATGGCAGACAATTGATTAAGTGAGATAAGTGATTTATACACACCTTCTCTGGTGTTAAGAAGGCATTTGCTGTAGTGGCTAAAAATTGGGAAACATGAATTTTATACCCTTCTCTGGCTGCTGACTTCAGACAAGCCTCTTACCTTTTTTTTTTTTTTCCCCACGTTCAAATTTCAGAAATAGTTGTAATTAAAGTTTCCTTTCTAAAAGCTTAATATTACACTGTTCATGAGACAGACCTACTAAGTACTTACCTAAACCTCTCATCTTTCTTCAAGTAATGCTTAGTTAGGAAAAATTTGAGTAGCATAGTCCTTTAGTATAGCATTGCTGTTTGCTATTCTATTTCTCAATGCAAATCCTCTGCTAGCTTCCACAGGGCCATGAGGCAGTGAGTACCAGTCTTCTGGTTCTGCACCTTGCCTTTTCTGCCTGCTAATGTCACAAATCGCTAATTATTGCCTCCAAAAAAATGAGACGGTCCATTTATCCAATCTAAATTAAAACCCCATAGGAAGGGGAAGAAAAAACACAAGAAGGACTGTTACAAGATTACTGAGTTATGATAAAAGCAATTCAAGGTTAGCATCACATTTTCACCTGCTAGTAATTCATGCTGAAGGAAAAAGCTGGCACAAACTGAAAATGCTATTCTGCATACACCTTACTTCTAAAATGGCAGTCTAATTGCTTCTACAAGTTTACAAACCTGTATTAAACACCTGGAGTATTCTGAGGAAAATTAAATGTTGGAAGCATTTTCTACTGGAACTGTAAAACAGCTCAGAGTGTTGCAATTTTGCTGAAATTTTGTTTCAAAGAAGCAAAAAGCTGACGATGTTGACTGTCTTTAATCCTTTCTTCTGAAATTACTATTCATAGAATTGAAAGAGATCTACTAGGTTAGCAAATCCAAAACCATGCTGTCACAAGCAGCCATGAAATGTCATCGTGTTCTATTTTCTATTTATATTATTCTGTGTATTACAGTACAAAATAGAATTTAAATAAAAGTGATTAATCTGAAATTTTCTTTAAATCCCTTCATATGAATTTTCAGATTTAGTTCCAATTCAGAAGGAAGACACATTTCAAAAGCTTGAGATCATTAAAAAAAAAAATTGAACCCTTCAGAAAGCTCTAATAAAAAGTGCTTCTTATAAATGGCAGCCTTCTTATAACACTTTTTTTCCACTGCTCAAATAAAAATTATTTCAAATAAATCTGACAGGGCAGCAACCAAGAGAAAGAATTGGTAGCAAATAGTAAGTGCGGTTCCCACTGTTCATCTGAGAAGAGAAACCAGCAGAGAAAAAAAGTATGTAAGTCTGGTATGAGCACTGCAATAAAAGCACAAAAGCCAGCTCAGCAGGGTATGCTACTGTCTCCATTCATGCCTAAGTTAGTTCCACGCAGAAATCCCTGCACATGGAAGTTAGAACATACTCCATTCTCTATGTCCACGCTGCATCTGACAGGTTCTGCATGCCATGCATTTTAGACTACAAGTTGTTCTTTTGTGGTAAACTGCAAGTCCACCACAGGCCTGTGAAAAAAAAAAAATTAACTTAATATCAACCAAACTTCCTTTTAAGCCACAGAGGGCAGCATGTTTAATAGATATGAAAGCTTATAAGATGTGGCATTCAAAGCTTCTTTCTTCATTTTATACTTCCATTTCGATCTTCATGCAACATTGCTGAGAACAGTATTGCAAAGCTAATGAGTAATGAGTGAAGGGGGAAGTGAGCAGATATAAAATCTGTTTTGCTTGTTGGTGCATGACAATATTTTGTATGAATGAAATGTTTTATGCCTTTCTTTCTTTGCAAAGAATTAAGAATTCTAGCATTTAGAAATGTAATTCCTGATAAAAAGAAAAGTGAAGCATTTCTGAAATATACAGAAACAGCTTGGGCAATATTGCTTTTGGATCAGATTTGAAGTCTATTATGAAAACAGCAGTAATGATCTAATTGTTTGATGCAGAAGTCATACACAGAAATTACTGTATGCTCCTTCAATTAGAGAGTCAAAATCTTGTGGATTTTACCAGTCTGCTTAAATTCTGAGGCTCCTGAGTATCAAAGATAAGAATTGTACATCATGAGATGTTTCTGTGTCAGTGTTAAACTAACACACCTAAATCTATTTTGCTTCCCAAAGTAGTTTGCAATAAGTAACTTTGTCCTCAATTATATATTCAGATGGGAATCTCATTTTACATTTTATTCATCAACAGAAGAGATAAAAGCAGTTAGAAAATACTTGATAGCAGAGGTTTATTGCAATAGTAAATCATACCTCTGCTATAAAAGTTGAGGGAAGCATTATGTGAGGTTGTGTTACACTCCAGGAATTTATAGCCTTGAAAAAAAAAATTAGGAAAAATTTGAATAAGGCTGAGGAGGAAAGCAGCTGGAGATGCAACAGAGAAGTGACATCTTTATACTGTATTTCTGTTTACTGCTTATCTGTCATTTTTACCTCCACATCTTGAGATTAGAAATCTTTTTTGCATAGATAAAATGTCAGTGACAACTTTCTATTTTAACATCTTAGGCTGTCAATGACACTTTGTTTTAATAATTTCCAAAGAACTTCTAAGTATTCTGTTTCTTACTTGGTAGAGAAATAAGAAATAACCAAGGGAAAAATGTTTGCATACTCTATCCCTGGTTCCTTTTTTTAAAAACATAATTAAAACTAGTGCAAATTAAAAGAATAACAAACAGCTTGGAATTGTTTGTGTAAATAATACAAATTAATACAGGTTACTCCAATTACAATATATACGTATAAAACCAGAATTGATAGCTCATATGCATCCCTGTCTTAGCTACAGCAAATTCCACTAATTATTATTAGAAACAAAGATACTAAAATCTGAGGATAATACAATATTCGATATTGACTACTTGTTTTGCTTTTCAGGGAGTGGGGGAATTGCAACACCTTTCAGATAATGCTAGTAAATCACTTCAAAATCTAATCCTGAGCCAAACTATAGGCATAATCCTCTTCTCAATAGTCCCAGAGTCTATAATGCTAGCAATGAATTTAATAAAGGATTTAGATACCTTTGTAGCTAAGGGTCCGTGTGTGGGTTTTTTTTTTTCTAAATTCCTAATTTCACAGGTTTATAATTTACAAATCCTTCTGAGTTAACAATATTCTCACAAACGAATCTCTGGGTATTTTCAGAGTACTAGAAAATTCAGGGCGTAACACAAAGTCAGTCTTTCCTTTACACTTCCCACTGTCTCAGGTTACTTTTAAAAGTAAATGTTGAAAAGCTATTGCAACAGATTTAATTATTGTCTTTTTCAAGTGGTTAAAGCAAAATGAATATAAGAAAGAGTAATTCTGAATATCATTAAAGCCATATTTTTAAAATTCTTTGTGGGGCAAAAAAATTTCGCACCCCTTATGCACAGAAAAATCCCAATTTTTCAAATATTTTCTACAACTATCTTTATTGTACATCTAGGACTTTGTGGTGGGTTGACCCCGGCTGGACTTCAGGTGCCCACCAAGTTGCTCTATTATTCCCCTCATCAGAAGGACAGGCTGGGGGAACAAACAATGGAAAAAAACTCATGGATCAAGTTAAAAAAGCAAAAAGGAAAGGCTGTGCTTGGAAGCAAAGGAAAAACAAAAGATTTATTCTCTACTTCCCATCAGCAGATGATGTCCAACCACTTCCTGGGAAGCAGGGCTTCAGTAAACATAGGGGTTGTTCTGGAAGACAAACATCATAATAACCGATGCTCCCCACTCCTCCTCCTTTCTCTTAGCTTTTATTGCTAAGTATGATGTCGTATGGCATGGAATATCCCTTTGGTCAGTTTGGGCCAGCTGTCCTAGCTATGTCCCTTCCCAAGCTCTTGCCCATTCCCAGCCTATTGGTCTTTCGGGGTTAGAGGGGGGAATGTTGGAGAGACAGCCTGGATGCTGTAGCCAAAATGCTGTGTTACCAACACCTTTCTAGCTACCAATACAAAGCACAACACTATAAGGGCTGCTATGGGGAAAATTAACTCCATCTCAGCCTGTAACAATTCTGAAATGTAAAGAAATTGAAAAGGCTATTCTCCTCAGATAGTCCTTCGTGTAGATTTCTAGTAGGTTTAACATTCAGAACCTTTCATAAGCTACAGTTAGAGACAACTTCACCTCCTATTTTATAAATAAGAAGGTTGTATTTTAAGATGCAGATTAGGAAGATGAATTAGAAACAGTCCAATCTGAAAGTGATTAAAATAAAAGTATTTTTTGCCCTTTATGAATTTGAAAATACTGAACCTTAATTATACGTGTTGTTCCAGGCAATTTCAAACTTGCATAAATAGTAAGTGCAGATGAAAAGCAAACACCTTCCATGCTTGATCTGTTAAGATCGTAACAGGTTTAACAAGTGTGGCATTAATATAACTGTGACACCAACACCAGTCATAATACAGGTAAGTTGCTCATGGGCAATATATTCTTTTCCAAAAACCAACCAACAAAAAACCAAGACTATCCTTCAAAGCCCTCTTAACCGTACATAGAATAATTAGACATTATTAAGGTTTATGTTTCACTATATTTAAAAAAAAATTGTTTTCTAGTTAGCTTTTATTTACAACTTCAGATAAAAGTCTGGCCTAAAATACACTTGATAAAGTACTTCACAGTTTCACAGTGAATGTATCTGTGTCTGCACAGCAGGTCTGTGTATTTACACATCTTTGTAAACATGTGGATGGGTAGGTAGATAGATAGACCACACTCTAGAAATGCACACAAAGATTTTTATATTATACAAAATATTCATAAACATCTCTATTTGTGTCTCATTATCCAGGTAAGGTAGTGAAATGACAGTTTTGGATTCTGTAAAAAGGGCAGGGAGGGTGGGTGTTTCTTTTCATTTCTCCACAGATCCACTGACAAAATAAGAATACACATAGAAAAAAAGTACCAGTCTGTATTATTTTAACCCTCAGCTAGCAAAATATTTTCTGTTGAATATTTTTTTTAAGAACTTTGAAAGTGGGCAAATCAACATAATTTACCTTCTCCCAGTAACTCATAAAATGAGGAGTTCTGTAAACTTGAAATGACAAACAGAAAATAATCTGTTCACAAAGGAAAGGTACATGACATGACAATCAATCAGTTAGTCTAAAACTTTACTCCCTGCCCCTCACTTCTGCTCTATATAATTTCCTATTATAAAAATGAAACATCATCATCATCATCATCATCATCATCATGTTTGGCAACTTATGAACTAAAATGGTGTAAATGGATAGTGAAAGTTCCTAAAATAAACTTGACAGGTATTATCAGGTTACTAAAATTAAATTAAAAAAAAAAAAAATCTGTGTTTTGGTTTTTTGGGAGAAGGGGAGGTTCAGCCAAGTAGTGGCTGTTTGCCCAAGTGTAGTCAGAGGAGGTCATTCAGAGTGGTCCATGGTTAAGAATCCTTTAAGAATTTCAGATTTCTTGTTTCATTATAAAGATCGATGACTATTTTGTGGAACTAATGAAATACTGTAACCAAATCTCAATGTCTCTAGGATTAAGCACATTGTATAGGGGCTGCTTTCCATTCTTACACTTTGAAATAGAGACAAAATTTCACACATTTTACCACTGTCAGCTAAACAGTGTGAAACTTTTGGAGATGTGTGCATCTCAGCTAACAATAGTTATTAAAATTAAGAATCCATTTTCAGCTAATTGCCTAAGCCTAGTTCAATGTAACTGATATACATTTTCAAAAATATTAATAACAAAAAAAAGAATTTTATTGTATATTTGTATTTAGATACAAAAATATCTAAAATGGATGAGATTAAGCAGTCTGTGGAGATGCCTATATCTTTCTACTTCACCAAAAAATCGTAAGGTGTCTAATTTTTCAGACAGTTGGATCTATTAAAGGCTAGCCTTCTGCCAGCAGTGTTGTAGGCGTGCATCCACTTGATGTAATTTTATTGATAACTGGATTGTTTCTGTGATGGGTGTTTTAAAAAAAAAAATCAAATTTACTAATACAGGATACGAAGTGAAAATAACCATTTTGTATTGAAAGTTGCATTTACTAGTTTGACATCTCACTGAACTAGTGTTTCAAAAGACTGTGAAATGTCAAAATAAGATTTTTTTTCAAGCCAGAGGAAAAAAAAAGTTTGCAAGTTGTCAATCTTCTGTTTTTAATAGCAAATCCTGAATATTCTAAATGAATTTATTCATTTTTGCGACCGCCTGTCTACTGTTGCTGTCAAAACCGATTCAGGTTCTCTGAGTGCTCAGAAATCTTAGCTGTGACACTGCAAAGTTTTAACTCTTTCAGACAAGTGAGTGAGGAACACCTGTACGTGTGCTGCTTCTAGTAAACTGGCTTCTTGAGTAAAAAAAAAGGAAAAAAAAAAAACCAACAAACTGAAGGACAATGGTAGCAAGGTAACACAGGTCTCAAGCCTTCTTTCAGTTAACTCAGTAGGTGGTTCAACTGCAGAACTGCAATGTAAGGTACTGAAGTTAACTTTTCTTTCAGCTGATCTCTGTGATGATACTTAGACACAGCTGTCAAAGTTGAGAGAACAGTGTAATCAATGTATTTGAGTCTTGAAATCTAAGAATCAGATGTTTAAGTTGAACATAATATAATTTGATAATTTGCTCTTACGTTTTTATACAGAGGTGAAAGTAGAGAGAGAAACAGGCATCTCTACAGAGATGCTGACCACAGAAAAATGACTCTTCTAAGGTGTAGGACGTAGATGTTTTTAGTTAGGTAGAATAAGTCTTTTTCCTAAAAAGAAAAATCACCTTGCTCACCCTTCCAAATCACTTGCTGGTTGAGGATTTGAAGCAGTGATGCCTGCTGTGAAAAAAAAAAACAAACATATCTCCTGCTTTAAATTAAAAAAAAAAATCACTTAACTCAAATTTATATAATCCCACATTATGTTAACATTAATTTGAATTTAAATGACATTTTCAACATCTGGTTTTCAATGTGCTTATTTATGAAGATAGGGACATAGAATAGCATGCAAAGCTATAATATACATACAGTGCACCCAGATAAGAGAGTAACTCTTCTGATGCATAGATAAAAATAGATAATGCATACTCATCTCACAAAAATATTTGAGGATTGATGTTTGCAAAGACCTCAGAAAAAGGTTCCAATTATCCTCTGAAAAAAAAACCCCAACTTTCTCTTTGTTGGTATTCAGCATTCCTGAATTTATAGGACTTTAACTCACATATGTTATGATCAATGAAAGGAGAGTATTTTATGGAAGTTAGTTGACTATGGTAATTTCTATTTTTTTAATAGTGTCCGGTGAATATGACTCATTTGTCTTCTAATGCTACAGTGCTACAAGACACTCACAAAAAACAAAACAAAACAAAACAAAAACCAACAAAACCAACCAAACAATGCATAGAAAAATTATTTTAAACAGATGATGCAAAGCAGTCATTTACTGGTAAATCTTCAACAGAGCCCTGATATTCTGTGTAAAATGCAGTTCTGGTGAGTCATTTACTAAGGGTACTATACAATTTTGATTCATTCTACCATGCAACTTGAAGCACAGAAGCGAGACCTAAACTAGGAGTCTATTTAATCTAGGCTATCAACTTGGGTGCCTCAATTAACTGCTAGAAATGAAAGCATAAACCTTCAATTTGTCGTAATGGGAATCCAGGTTTATTTTATTGCAAGGCTGGATTCATGCAGAAAGATATCACCCATATATGATCAAGCATGCAGGTACCTGGGAATTTGGTTCTTAGTGATGTTTCTAAGTCTCTGTGAATAGTGTAAAAAAAAATTATTCCAAAATTTACCACGTTGCCTTTTAATATCGTCTATGAAAAAATAATTAATGACATTGAAGCATTATAAAAGACGTGGCTTTGGATTATATGCATAATATACACAGCTACATAAATTTTTCAATAGCCTCAGAGAACCAGTTATAAACACCTTCGGTAAAAATTAGGTTCAGTATATACGCCTACAGACATACTCCCCGAGAAGAAAACACTCAGAACATGCACATACTCTCAGGTGCTGCAGCACTGAAGAATTTTAGCATTAGAGGTTGCAGAAGTTGTGCCCAAGAAAACACTAGTTTATTTTAAGGACTTTTTTTGGGGGCTAGGTAAATAACTTCTCCTAGCCACATTTTATCTGTGGGACACATGCATAAAATGATACTGCAGTATTAATTATAATTTTCTGTTCATTTTAATGACATTTGAAAAGCTTCTGTAGCTTACTAAATGAGCCGCTTGGACTCCTTTTCTGCCTGGTTAGCGACTACCAGCATGTAACAGTGTACAGCAGGGCTAGTCTAATTACTGTCAAAACCAAAGGTCACCTAATTCCAGGCAATGCAAATAGACTAATTATCTTGTTTCTTAAGGAGTCTTCCAGACATGTGTCAATCAGCAAAAATAGCAAATAGCAGAATAAGAAGTCCTATACCAGCATAAATTCTACATATTTCCATTTAGAATATTGCAGTGAAATGACACCACATGAAATTGGTTGATAGGGAGTTTAATTACCATGCTTCATAAAAAGGAAACCATGGGATATTAAAAAAAAAAAAGGAAACTCTTTCTGTGACCTTTAAGTAATTAGTGTTTTATAATTATGTACATGCAGTCTGTACTTACTTTAAAAAAAAAAAAAATCAACAACTCTCCCCCAACAAGCCACATGTTACAGTTATTTTAGTTTTTATTCTAAATAGGAAACTTCTTATTGGACTAATATTTTTCATTGTTAATCTGGAACGAAAACAGAAAAGCACTCACATAAATGAAACATTACAGAATTCTGACTTCTGCTTTTATGATTACTTGAGATCTATATACATTATCTTTAAATTTTTATATAACACCTTTGGAAAAATTGCAGTAACTAACAATCAGTGACACACATATCCAAATCAACAACGGATGTTTTGGTGTGTTCACTACATCATTTCAAACAAATCCTCTCACTAGAGCAGCAGTTTTAGTTTAAAACGATCACCATTCCTCATTTGAAAATTCTCCCAGAAAAATCTGTCCCCTGCAATACAGAGGGCTAAGCATCAGCACACCATACTAACACTTTATTATTCTACCATACAGGTAACAAGGTTATTAACAGCAAGAACTAAAAAAAAAAATAACAAATTATAGTGCAATACTCTGATGAACAAGCAGCCAAGCCTGTGAACGCTATACGTTATGTGATATTTAGCTACTATCTACCACTAACTAAAAGTACTGCCTATCCTGCTTTCATGCATGTGCCTGAGTAACAAACTGTCTACTGGGTCCTGTGGATGATACTAAAAAATAGTGTCAACTCTGAGCGACCTCCTTAATTCTCCAGCATGAATTATATCTGAAACAGCACTGAAATTTCCTAATGTACTACATGTGTTTTAATTCTACCTTTCAAAGTTACTTAGAAATGCCATCCTTACTTAGACATGAGGCTTACAAAGGCTTTGAAGCTGCTGATAGGTATCATGTATGGGTCCGCAATACCAGCAAAGCCTGTTTCCGAGAGCTGGAAAAGTCAAGCCCTGAAATGCTGAGACAGAAGCACAGACCACGTGAGGGCACAGTTCATCCGGTCTCAAGGGCTGTCAAGAGGAAGGGTAAAAAAGCCAAACCAAAACAAAACACCCAACTCACCACTCCTGCTGTTCTCTAATTTGTCAATGCATAGGCTACTTAGAAACCAAATGACAGAAAAACGTTACGAGCAAAACCCGTAATACCTGTGAGAACTACTAACTTAGCTCAATCTGCAGCTGTCATCTAAATTTGGGTATAGGACATATTGCAGTACAGGAGTGTGATGTCTGCAAATCCCACAATCAAGAAAACTTCAGTTTTGATGGCAAGCCTATGAGACACTTCCAATTTGTATTTTTTGGCCCAATGGGCAGTCACAAACTATTGGCCTAGCACCAGTTTAACCCAGACACACTGTCAATTTACACAGCTTAACCAGCAAGTCAGGCTTGTCACTAGCCATTGTTCTCAAAGGAGTTACACAATACCCCATCAGAGACAAGGACAAATAGGTAATAAAGAAGAAAAACTGAAAAAAAAAAGCTGCAGCTGCACATTCTGGATTTCTTTCCTACACTCTCAGTATAGAACAGTTTAAAGATATACACAGCGTGATGGTGCATCCTATAAACTGTCATCCCAAAGTAACGTAATCATGGTGCCATTACTTTGGAGTGCCTGAATTAATTCTTCATTACTTAACTTATTGTGCTGAGTGTCAAATTACTGTATTTATATTATAACTGCAATTCTACTGATGCATGGTTTTCTATGGATGTAAGTAATTGTATAGATTCAAAGCAGTGAAAAATGTATTTGCTTTTATCCACCAGCTTTCTATTCTTGTTAAATAAAATTTCAGAAGAAGCAGAAGCAGTCTTTCATGTGGTGAAGTGTCCACTACAATGTTTAAATGAATAATTTATTATCCAAATTGACTGCACCGATCATCTAAATTTAGAGATATCAGACTTTTAGCAGATGGTACACTACAGACAGTAACTCTTGGTCGAAAGTGCTTCTGGAATACGCAATTTGCTATGGTAAACTGGTCCATCAAATCAATCTGGCATTCTGCCTCTGGGGAAGGGTAATACTTAATCCTCTACAGAAAGATGAACTTCTCCCATAATACACTTGGTCAATTGTGCAATGCTATACATTCTTGACTGGAAGAAAAAAAAAATCTGTATGCTTTCAGGTAAGTAGAATTTGTTATGGTATCAACTGGAAGATAGCCAAAATCCAAATAAATTATATCTTATATTAAGGGTATGACCTTAATATCCCTTAATCTTATTGACTTAAATGGAAGCTTTCCACACACACTATTTTCAGAAGCAGACAACAAATTGGCACATAGTTTAACAGTTAGGATAGAGAAAGGAAATTAAAAGAAACAGAAAGTGTGCATGCTTTCTATTTCAGTTTAATGCACTTCTAAGGACAGGAAATACTATTGTGGTTATTTGACTTCCTGTATATTATAGATATACACTTTAATTATTTCTGCTTCAAATTCAATATTTAAGCTTGATTTAGACTATATCTTTAAAAGAAGAAAATGAATAAAGGTCACATTTTTTATTTCCAGTGACAGAAAATCTATCAATAGCATCAGAAAGTAGTTTCCAGGATTAGTTAAAAAAAAAAACAGCTTATTTTTAGTTTCATTTGGTCTATGTTCTGCTTTTAGACATTACACTTCAACATTTTCCTGCCTACAGAGTTAATAGACCAGCATTAACAAATTTCTGTTCTCCATGTAGGTATTTATAGCTTCTAATCAAATCTCTACTAAGTCCGCATTTTTTTTTTTTATGAAGCTCAGCTTTTCATTGAAAAGCACGTGTTCCAGTCCTTTCAGTCATGTCTTTGTTCTTCTTTGACATTTAGTGTTTTGTTTTTCTAACTGATGGCACCAGAATAGGACACAATATTTTTGAAAGAGTCACACTGCCAAGAGTTGGGGCAATATAATCTGTTGAGTCTTACTCAGTATTTGCATAGACACATCTCTAAAAACCTTTAACTTGTGTGCGCTCACATTCCATTCTTTATACAGAATTTCTCTCCGCAAAGTTTTCACTTTGTAAAAGTTATTGCTTTCCTGAAGCAGTAGTTTCCCGTCTGTAATTGTGGTCCATCTTACCAGGATTTTACAGTGCTCACAGTGGAATTCATATCAGTTTACCAAGTCTGATCAGAATTAGCCCTTTATTTCTTTATTACTGACCACTTAGCATCTTATGTGGCACTAGAAAACTGTATAATTACTGAGTTTATGGTTTAGTTCCTCAACACACAAAGTAATAAAGAAACAAGAACCAATTTCCCTCACACAGTACAAATGCCCTCTTGGTTCATTTTCTTCACATTCAAAGGTTTACCTCTCACTTTATTTGTATAATCAAATACAAAGCCGTTTGGTCATGCTAGTCACACTTGATACCAGGAAACCTGCTATGTAGTCACATAAATCAATAAAAGAAATTAAATAACTGTTATCACAAATTTTCTTTTTACCTTGAGTTCTTCAAGGACAAATCAGTAATGCACTACTGTTATAAAGACCTCAACAAGATCATCCAGAATGGTCAGTTCACAGGATATTAAGCCCTGCTTGATGCCAAGCAAAAATGTTACAATTAAGTAATCCCTGATGCTCCTTGATCAGGTGATTAGCAGGTTTCAGTCTTCCCTGTAAACATCACTGATACTATATGCACCATCAAATCAGAATAAAATATGTAATAGTTTGCAAAGCGGAACTACATTGCCCCAAAATTTCCTTTTAACTGCAGTGACAACAGGAATCTGTTATGCATTTTTAACCTTTCCTTTTCCGGACAGTTTAGCAAAAATGCATCTCACTTTGCTTGTTCAGAGTTACGGTATTTTCCTAACAGGAAGAAAATACAAAGAATTGTTGGGATAGTGCTAACTCCAATTTATGTTTCCAGCTTTGTATTTTTTTTCTCCCATTTACCCAGATTGAGTACCTATTGTTTTATTTTCTTGTAATGAATAACTGGTAGCAATAGTTGAAAACAAACACTACTAGCACTGTATTTTAACAGTTGAAAACAGTAGCAAAAGCTTTGCTATTCTAGTCTAGTTTGAAACAAAATCCATTTGACTATAATCCACAATAGAAAAAAAAACATTGTTAACAAGCTGAACATAGTAAGAGATACCAGAAATAGTGCAGACTGGATGCTGCATTTTTTATTTCTTATTTTGAACTGTCACATAATGTCAACATACATTGGTAAGAGCTGCCACTCTCTACTTCATAGATATCTGACTTTCATAATGATGTAAAATGGCCTCACAAATAAGTATGGGTTGATTGAGTTTATAAAAACATATTAAGCCTCTTATGAAAGGTGCTATGAAAATTGTTCATGGTTCGTACACCCTGAGCCACCTATGCAAATCAAGCATACTGTTGCAGTTTCCAGAAATGCCATGGATGTATAAAATTAAATGAAATCTATTGCAACACTGAAGTGAAACAAAGGGGGGAAAAAAATCATCTAAAATGAAGGGTTGATCTAGAGAGCAGAATCTGAATGTACTGATTAATACTGTTGATAGACCATATTATGAAGAGATCTTAAAATCTAGAGTTTGAAATGGAATAGTTATTTTTAGGTTCTGAAAGCATGGGCAGTTGTTCCCAGGAAAAAAAAAAAAAAAACAAGCTTACAACTCTGCAAAGACTTGCCGAAGTCTTTAGGATCAGAAAAATACGTAGGAAGAATTTTTTGTGCTTCTGACTTCCTCCAATCTTATTTGAGATCTTCAAGGAAGGTATATTACAATCCTTGAACCTTTCTAAAAGAGTCAATGGCAATAACAATGACAAGTGAGTGGGGGTTTGGATAAAGACAGTTTCTTTGTAGGTGAAATTGAAGTATACTGAGCAGTATTGCTCCCTTCTGAATGCAATCTTACATGACTCTCTAATACACAAAATTATGAGGATAAACTATTCTTTTCTTTTAATGGATAATTATATTTCTGTATTATAATATGCTATCATAATTTAGCATTTGCAAACTCATCTTTATCAAGTAGCTGATGTGGCTACTGATATGAGCTCTACATTGGGTTGCACCTTAAATCAACCTGGAAACAATCTGGTGTAGGAAGGTGCCATTCTGCTTGATATGCTTTGTATCCCTTTATGAGCATTTGACATCTGCTCTCCAAATCTGCTCTGGCTGCCTGTTGTTTTTCAAGTGAAGTTTGAAGTGCTGTTTTTGACCTATAAAGCCCAAAATGTCTTGAAGCTTGCTTTTTTGAGAGACTGACTCACTCCCCATGTGTTAAGATTACTGACAGCACTGAAGTACCTTCGAGTGAAAGACTAGGAACTAATGACAAGGTATATGAGTGCTCTTTCACTGCAGAATTCGCTTCCACACCTATCTGAAGTGATCTAAATTTGTTAATCTTTAGGATATACCAAAACCCCATCCATCTATAAAGACATGTAGGTAGGATTGCTGTCAAAAAGTGAAAAGGGGAAGGGAAGGTTGTGTGTGTACTGTTTTCTGTGGCCAGGGAACAACTTTTGCCTGCTGACTAATGTTCCTGTCCATCGTGAATGGCATTTTAATTTGTCAAGGGCACTAATAGGTCAAAAAAGATATCTGAAGGTGTTCTGAAGACAACATACAGCATTTTAACACTATATACAGAGACAGGAGCACTAGAAATAGCCCCACGTATGAAAGTGAAACTCACCCTCCCTCCCAAAAAAATCCCAACCACAAGCCCACACTCACTTGCTATTAATTAAAGTATGAAGTAAAGTAAGGAAGAGACAGACGTTATTCTAAATGATTCTATAAAGTAATGACAATTACTACATCATTAAAAGTCAGGACATATAAAGATACAATTGCATTCATAACTAAAACCCTTGCATTCTGATAATTTAAAGCCATTTAAAACTAATGCTGGTTTTAAACTAATTTAGGATTTGCATTTATACCTCCTGCCCTGCACAAGCACTTCCATTAGCATCACCACTTTCCCCCTTTGAAAAAAAACAACAAACCAAACCGAACCAAACCCAACAAAAAACCTGTCACCTGGAAATGACTAGAAAAGACTTCTACAGCCCTCTAGTGTTGCCAAACTTCAGACCCTGGCTAAAAATAGACCAAAGCAATGCAAACATCTGCCCCAGACCCTGAAGGAAACCCTGCTGACTTTGCCACTGGTAGGCACACAAGTTATTCAAACAATGAAAACCACAGCTCTGGCAGAATGAGTTACCCTGCTTTCCTTCTCACACCACACGGGAGATGGTGCTGAGCGGCCAAAAGCGTAGAAGTAGCCTTTGCAAATGAAAGCATATTCACAGGAAGGAGAGGAAAAAGAAATAATGTCAAAGATTCAGGTTAATTTGTCGTGTACATATTTAAACAGCTGACTGGAGAGTTTATTATGCCTGATTGCAGGCCTTCAGTAACAGTGATAGCTCGTTTCTCTTTTTACTCCCTGCTTCTTTCCCAGCAAGTCTCCATTGACAGAGCCTACGGCTATACTCTCAGAAATCATATAAAACCTGACAGCGCCAAAATTTCAACCGCGAAAAGGTGTTTTAAGGTGTTGCCTTTCAAACCTAATTTTAACAGACAACTGTGTTGAGAGAGTGCACCCCGGGATGGCAGCGTGCGGCAAGTGGCTGCCCATGGGCTGCAGATGGAGCTGTTGACAAACCAGTTCAACTCACTGGAGAGAGCTGGGCTGGCACCGAGCGTGACACAGCTTCAGCTTGCTTTTACAGCTACAGTGCTTTGTTATTGTTATTAATAATAATATTGTTATTGTTGTTGTTGTTGCTGCTGTTATTACTTTTAAGTGTCTCTGCACAACTGAAAGAGTACGATGCATTTTAAAACTCCTAACCTTAGAAAGCCAGAGCAAGACTCCCTAGCCATCCTTCAAGACATCTTTCAGAAAATAACACTAACAAATCTGAACAGGTGAATAAATATTCAAATCAGAAAATTCTTAATGAAGAGAGAGAAATACACAAAGCATTAATGTTTATGTTACGAGCATTAACTCCTTTTTTTGAAAAGAACTTTATGAAGCGTAGTTGATTTCTACAGTAGGAAAAAATTATGTTCTACATGCTCCCATAAAAATTGTATTTATGGAATAAACATTTGCGCATCAGAACACCTGAAATATGCAAGCATTATTGATAGGAGAGGTGTTACAGGATCAAATTCACACTGTTCCATTGTATATTGCCACTTATGACAGCTGTACACATATCACTGTGCAGACTGCTGTAGCACAACAGCTTCTTTTGCACGTGAAATTTCTGATAAATATTGCCTGGAGATCTCTGCAGGGAATTAACAGAATCCCAACTGTTATATTTACTAGCAACGAAGTTAATTCAGCCTTCCTTTGGACAATTCAAATTAAAGCACTGGGTCATAATTATGCGTCAAGCAATAATGATGACACAGATGATCTTCATGGTCTCATACTATTGAAAAAAAGCTACATTGTAATTACTACTGCAAGAATGATAATGTGTTGCTACAGCTTTGAAACTCCTCACACTTTAATTTGAGCAGATAAGTGCAAAAAAATAAGTAATTGCCTAATCTGAATCAAAGGTCTGAATTAAAATTCACAAGTCTGGAGATGAAGCTGGATTTTTCTTATTTATTTAGATAAAATGCTGAAAATGTACAGTCAAATTCAATCTCTAGTTACTGTAAGTTTTCTTCAGTATACTTGAGAAATTGTAGTCTATTAAAATTCCTGACTACTACTTCATTAAAAGCTTATGAAATCAAATTTCAAACTCATTCTGCTGCAAGAGTCATATGTCAGAGTGGCACTGCCCCTTTATGATTGTTTTTTAAATTATACTCAAGTATATGATACACATTCTGCAAACACCCTGAGCATAAACACCATCCCCAAAAGCTAAAATTATCTACATCAGAGACTACATATGACTTAGTGAGTCAACATAGAAAAAAAAAGTAGCAGAAGAATAAGGTTATGGATCACATTTTCGTGGGGAAGTCTAGGAGAGTTAATGTCCAACAGTACATAGAGTAATCTTTTATTCCTGGCTTTTTTTGCATTTACCCTGTATCCTGTAAATTATATTCCCATTTCTGCTTGTTTCCTTGTTTGTTGTCTTTTGTTTAAACTGGATAATAAATTTTGACCTCCATATACTGTTAGCATGTAAATACCCTTTAACTATTTGGTGTTCAGACCACATTACTCTGCTTCAGTTTCAGCATGCCAAAGTACATTAAAGGACTCTAATATGTTTATGCAAAATTTAATTCCTTCATGCTTATAAAATATTTTAATTCCTTTATGAAAGGCATATAATATAAAGTGAGTATTTTGTAATACTATGTTGCATTTCATAACTTATACCCAGGACAAAATTTGGGAAGTTACGAGTACTTCTGGAACATAACAAAACAAAGCTTAAAGAGAACCCCAAAAATCTGCAAAGTACCTTGCACTTGCCTTGCAGGACTTTACAAGAAACAGTCAAAACAGGCACCATTCAGTGTCTTATTTTTGAAAAATCCAAACTCATTTGATCTCCAAGAGAAATACACAATTCAAATGTTGACTCAGCCTCTGGGCATGATCAGTCTCTGGCTCTCTTTTATTTAGCAATATAGAGTCCTAAATTCACTTGTCGCTTCTGGAATTCTTAGGCCATATTTATACAGTGCACAGGCACAGACTGAGAGTTAAAGACGTAGCATTATCTAGTTGTGGGGAGATTTAAGCCAATAAAATACTGTACAAGCAGAAAAATAACTACAGTGATAATATAATTATTTTTATGATTGTAAAGTCTTACAACAACATGCAAACTTCTTTCAGAAGATCCCAACTAAATAATTCAGTGTACTCTGATTTGCAGTAACTGAAGATTAAGGTTGACTGCTGTCCATTTAATTGTGCAAAGAGATTGTCATAGAATCATAGAATCGTAGAATCACATGGTTGGATGGGACCTATAAGATCATCTAGTCCAACCGTCTTCCCACTACCATTGCTGCCACAGCTACTAAACCATATCCTGTAGCTCCTCATCAAGCCGCCTCTTGAACACTGCCAGGCACGGAGACTCCACCACCTCCCTGGGCAGGCCGTTCCAGTACCTTACCACTCTTTGAGAGAAAAGTTTTTCCTCAAGTCCAATCTAAACCTCCTCTGGTGCAACTTGTGGCCATTTCCTCGGGTCCTGCTTGTTGCCTGGAAGAAGAGGCCAAACCCCTGTTCATCACAACCTGCCTTCAGGAAGCTATAGAGGGCAATGAGGTCTCCCCTGAGCCTCCTCTTCTCCAGACTAAACAATCCCAACTCTCTCAGCCGCTCCTCATAAGACTTGTGCTCCAGACCCCTCACCAGCTTTGTTGCCCTTCTCTGGACACGTTCCAGGGCTTCAATGTCTTTCTTGTAGTGAGGGGCCCAAAACTGAACACAATACTCGAGGTGCGGCCTCACCAGTGCCGAATACAGGGGGATGATTACCTCCCTGCTCCTGCTGGCCACACTATTTCTAATGCAGGCCAGAATGCCGTTGGCCCTCTTGGCCACCTGGGCACACTGTCGGCTCATGTTCAGCTGAGCATCAACCAACACCCCCAGGTCCCTTTCCTCTTCACAGTCCTCCAGCCACTCAGCTCCGAGCCTATAGCGCTGCATGGGGTTATTGTGGCCAAAGTGCAGGACCCGACACTTGGCCTTGTTGAACCTCATGCCATTCAGCTCAGACCAGTGATCCAGCCTATTGTGCTACATGTCTGAGTGAAACAGAATGTCACAGCCCAGAGAAGAATGGTGAGTAAAAGTGGATTAAGAAATGAGGTCAAAGATAACTAGTAAAGTGTTTCAAACATATAGACAAAGGGGAAGAACTCGTAGAAAAAAAGGTTCCATAAGAAAGTCGCCTCATGATTTGGTAAAGGTCTCGATGCAAGGGAAAAAAATGGAAATGTTGAATAGGATGAAGTCAGGATTTCATGGCTTGCAAAAACTTCTGCACAGTAATACTATACACAAGAAAAAAAAAACAACCAGAAAAAAAAAGCCCCACTAAATTAGTCATCAATAGTATTGTAAATAACTTCACAAGCTAAAGGAGAAGTCTTACAGAAGCATGACTAGCTATACTACCATTTTTTAAAAACGTGGTTTTTATGAGATCTAGATATTGGAAAAAATGCAAAAAAAAAATAAAAAATCAATGGGTTGACATGGAAGTTGAGTAAAAAAAGTCTGGAGTCAATTCTGCTGTAGTCAAATCAGATATGACCAGAGTAGTTTAATTCTAAAATATGAGTGGACAGGAATATTTTTCTACAAATGTCTGCCCTCATTTCTAAGTCCTTATATTCCTACTCATCACTAATATCTGGTTTCAGCAAGTCTATATATGTATATTAAGACTGTATTGTGTTTAACACAGGTGACTACAGTGAGTTCAGATGTGAAAATATAATATCTTTTTTTATTTTAATTGAGGAAAACACTTCTTTTTTGTAATTTGGGTCCATTTAAATAAATTACTGCACTGGCAAAAAAAATATACAGGTATGTTGTGTGAGTTCTTAGCTCTGTTGGACATTTTGCTAAGAAAACAGGTTGTATATTTTTAAATTAAGTTTTGACATTTCTCTTTTTAGTTTCCATTTATTTTATTAAAATTAGAAGAATTGTGTTAATATAATACAAATATTATTTTTGCCAAGTACATTCCATATGATGATCCATAATTAGAAAATAAAATTTTAAAAAATCTAAGCCCCTAAGCCAAAACAGAAATTATTATCCAGCATTATTAATGGACATTAGATATATTTCCTGCATAAATAATGAATATTGCAATGATTACCGATATAGTTTCCTGACAATTTTATTAAATGCATAGAAAACAAACAGACAAGAAGAAGACCCAACAATTTTTGCATATTAGGAATACGTTCTGACATAATTCAAAAGCAGCATGTATCGAATTGAACCTGGAAAAGTCATTTGAGGTGTAAATGATACCTATTAACATGCAATGCTGGTTAAATTTGGGACAAGAATTGACAGAGTTCATAATAAGCATCCAAGGGGAATGGGGTAGCTGAGGAAGAAGCTGGTGTTCTTTGAGCCAAGAACTCAAACGCACAGGTGTTTGAGAAACATCACACTACCTTCAGTTATCTCAAGAGGCTCACTTGTGTCTGCCATTCAGAATAGTAGCAACCCTGCAATTTCCCCATTGCTTCTTCCTCTTTTTGTTTTTTTTTTTTTTAGTACTAGCTTATGTAAAAAAATTAGGGAAGAATCTTACACTGGCTATTCTCTATGTTTTTTTTTTCCTTCAGTAGATGAAAAGTGAAAAAAAAAAAAAATTTAACTGTTTCTGTAGCAAATGAAGTAACATACCAGAAAAGTGAGGAACTTGCAATAGGAAGTTGATGGGAAGTCTAGTGTCTGATACGAATCCTGTTGAATGTGGCACAAATGTTGATTCTTAATTTTTAAAGTAATTGGTGCTAACTATAAAATCCTGTGTTTTTATTTACTTATCCAAGCCTGTATTTACCTAGTAATTGTCAAATGCTAAAAAAAAAAGCTATTTATAAATGAATCTTTAACTAAAAAGAACATCACTCTACTATCAATAACAAAATCATTTCAGTAAGTCAAGTCACTAAGTACATGGGCAAAGAAGGGAGACTATAATGTTGAAACTATAACTTAATTTGTGAGAAGAAACATTCAATCTTGTCTTGGAGCAGAGAGAAGGGAGAAATCTGATCTGAATTTTAAATAAATTTCTATGATGGTAAACTACCTAGTCACAGTAATTTTATTTCCATTTCGCATCTACCTATCATTGTTGTATTTACTAGAATAACAAAAGAAACCATTAAGCAAAACAAGATGGCAAAGTTCATAGCTGTTCTAACCCTATCAATTTTAAGCTCATATAAGCGATGGCAAAACCATGTATCAGCTCCTACTCTGCGATGGCTGGTTTATACAGTTTGACTATGTGATGAAAGAAACTAGTTGACATGCACTTACCATATTAAGCCCTGGCACCTGCATTGCAGACACTAATCAAAGTGTGCCTTCAGAGGGGTGAAAGAATTGCCATTTGTAATGCAATAATTAGGCTGGGTAGAAGGGCCTCAAAAGTAAATCAATCTCATCTGCTCTCTAAATCTGACACCATTCTCTAGGCAGATTGTTAACATAATGAGACAGAAGCCTACAAGAGGTCCCATAAAAGACCACGTCTTTTTTTTTTTCCTCCTTCTTTCTTTATACTTGCAATGTTACTAAGAGCATAATTACAGACAATCCTACTCTAAGTCACTGGCATAAAAGCAGCTATTTCTAAGAAGCTCATCAAAAATAAGTTGGCAGAACAGACGGGCAATATAACACAGCAGCAGGCTGACTCTATTTGCCCAACTGGATGAAGATTATTTTAACCTATTCCCTACTAAAATTATCATGATAATGTCTTACAGGGAAAAACAATAGGTTCCTATAACACAGCAAGAAAACAATTTTGGTGAATTAATCTGGTTCTCTGCTCACACTGGGCAAATGAAGAATAATTCCGCTGAAATCAATATTATTATTACAATTGTGTGACATCACTGTGACTTTTAAAAAGGAAACCAGTAACCAAATAGTAACATTAACAGGAAAAAAATTTTCTTGTACAGTCTTTCAAATTGCAAAAGTGTAATCTGATTTAATGATCAAAAAATAAGCAATTCCATATTCCTTCGTAAGACAGTTGCACTATAGTTGATGCTTTGTAATACCAAAAGCTTAGGAGTCTTCATAACAGACAACCCCTTGTGGACATTGCACATACTTATGTCAAAAAAAACCCCACATTAAAATATGTAAGAAATAAGTAAATAAGAAAATAAAGAAAAAAAAATAATATTTGCTGCAAGTAGTGGAATGCAGGAAGCTGATATTTGTATAAGGCAACAAAATGAATGGGTTGAAGCTTTCTTCTTTCACAGTCAAATACACATTAGTCATTATTTTCCCCTATTTACCATAATTTCATTTAATCACTCCATTTACACATTGGAACTGTGTAGCGTGGTAATACACTATTGTCATTGATGGTAACAGGTGAAAGAATTTTTCTTACTGAAACTGCAAAGCCTCCGGACTGCGACTTGTCAGATGTGCTCTGTCTGAGCTTTCCTGGACCTGCAGTTTTATTCTACTTGATTGAGTTGTCACAGCAATCTCTCTAACTGGCCAGGTGGCTATGGATAATCTGTATTATTCTTGTGTGTCTTTGCATAGTAGAACCATATTTTTGCACAGAAAACAGTAACAATCAATTATTCTACATGGAATGAGATACTTATGACTCTAACATGATGATATAGAGAATTCCTGGCCTAGTATGACAGCAGTACTCTTGAGAAGTGGGGATGACGCATGTGGCACAGAGGACTGCTAAGTATAACTTCTAAGGTATAGTCAATTAACTGACATGCTTTCCAGTGGTTTTGTGTTTTCAGCTGTACAACACACTGGTTCTTTCAAATATGCTTAAAATTCAGGATACTCAAACTGACTAACAAAGACTAATAAAGACCACTCAATAATTACTCATTTTAAAAAAAAAAAAAAAACAAACAGAAATTTAATACATATTTCTTATGTACCTACGTTGTCTCAATACTTTGATACAATTCATCTCACCTTAAATGTCTAGAAGTTATGTTTCAATGCAAGCTAGCCAGTTTGTCTTGTTTTGCAGGTACATCCAGAGCATTATTCATGTGATCTATCTGACTTAAAATGAGATTAATTGTGGTTGGTAGGCACTTACTCCTTTATATGGATTGGGTCATTTGTCTCATATTTGGATGTTTAAATTCAGGTAAGGAAACTTGGTAAGAACAGGACAGTGTAAGGTTGTCAGACTTTCTGTAATCTTGTAATAAATTCTCAATTTTTTTTGGAAAGTTTATGTGAAAAACAATAAATATAAAACAAACTTTGGAAACAAAATCTCACACAATCTATCTGCTGTGTTTGAATCTCATTGCTAATGATCATTTTTGAAACAATCTCTCATCTTGCTTCTGTTTCTTTTACAATATTGTATCTTCACATTCTACACCATGTACAGTTGTTGTTTGGTTTTTTTTTTAATTCAGAAACTCTGGTTGCCTTGCAAACTGTAAATACCAAACACAGAAGCTGTATTCGGTCATTCACTATCACCGGAAAAAAAAAAAAAAAAAATTGAACTGAAAACTGGCTTCAGTCTGAAACCTGAGTAAACAGTGTGTGGCTAGGACATGACAAATTCAGTGCTGTAAAACAAGAGATTTGATTATATTAGATAAAGTTGTTAGAACTACGCAGAAAAGACGACAGAATTTCTCCATTCCAACACCATTATGAATGCTCACCATTGCTTCATCTAGAAGAGCAACACATACAGAATTGCTTTCATAAGATTTATCAGGATGTACTGTTTTAATTACATTAAGTCATAGCAGATTTGACAGTGTGAGTTAGTTATTTTACTAGTTTTTTACTGCTCAAAATGGAGAAAATTTTTGGGGGGGGTGGATGGAAGGGAAAGTTGCTTTTCTAAAAAAAAAAAATTAGTTTTGCAATGAATATTCTACATATTTAGAAGACAATATCTGTATCATGTAATATTACACAGCATTTAAATTATGTTTAAAAATATTTAGTATATATTTTTCAGTTTTTAATACTTTGTTAATTTGTTAATACACACACACACACACAGAACATTTGTGTTTTATTGAATACTTCAAATGAATGCAAGTTTCTAAGTTCGCAAGTTATGCTGAGGTTGTGTTTTCATAAGAGAATACACACAAAGTAACTGCAAAGTGATCACCTGTCCTGGTTTCAGCAAGGATGGAGTTAATTTTCCTCTCAGTAGGTGGTGTGTTTTGGATTTTGTGTGTGAAGAATGTTGATAAACACACTGATGTTATGAGTTGTTGCTAATGAGACCAAGGACACTGTCTGGCTTTCCAGGTCTCACTAATGTGCAGGTGCAGGAAGCTGGGAGGGATATAGCCAGGACAGTTCACCGCAACTGGCCAAAGAGAGTATTCCATGCCATAAACGTCATGCTCAGTATATAAGTGGAGGTTGCCCAACGTGGGGAGGCATCTTGCTCCCTGTCATCCCTTGTTCTCTCTGTCTTGCTCTTTTGCTTACTGCTCAGTTTCGTTTCTGTGATCACTGCTCCGGATGGGCTGTATTGGTTATTCGGACATCAGGTGGTGAGATATCGTGCATTGTTCATTTTGTATATTTTAGTATCCTTATATTTTGTTATTATTGTCATTTTCCTTTGCTATTCTAGTAAACTGGCTTCATCTCAACCCACAAGTTATCCTTTCTTGCCAATTTCTCTCCCCTATCCTGCTGAGGAGGGGAAGGGTGAGCAAGAAACTGTGGCATGACTCAGGCTAAACCACAAATTCATCATTAAAAATGTTTTGCCTTTTGTAAGAAGCCTTAGCCAAATTATCAGGGAAAATAATATTTCAAGTTTATTTCTTAAATAAAGAAGTTAAAATAATTCCCATCAAAAAAACATGAACATAAAAAGATTAGAAAGAAAACAGCAACCATGATTCATTATATCCTAGAGGAGCACATGCCTTTCCTTTCTGGATGGCTGGCAGATAAGAATCTAAGCATGCCAAGAGGAGTCAAAATATCTTTATAATTTTTAAAAACATAATTAAAGTAAAAAAAAAAATCTTCCTCAGTGCTGCTGCAAAGCTCTTATCTGCAGTGCTGATCTTTATTCCACTTTTCGTGCTTCTTTGTGTACTGCTTGAGCACCGGTATGCAGCATGTGCAAAACACAAGAGAAGATCCCCAGCTATTGCCATGAGTTCACATGGACCCAGCATCACACTGGCTGAACACTGGCATCTAACCACAGCAATCTCAGCACTTCTCAGGATTTCAGGCGAAATTCAATTTTTACTGCCCTTACTACAGCAGACAAATATTTTGCTCACCCTGCAACAGGGACAGGGGCAAACCTGCAAGAGAGTGCCAGAAGGAAAATAGCCCTGGCTTGCTGCCACGCCAAAGAGTGAAGGGAGTGAAAACTTCTAGTAGGTGAAGCCAGACATCCATCATACACCCCCTCTGATGTTGCAGACAAGACCTCTTTCAGAAGCAGCTACAGCCAGGCTGGTATCCAAAGTCTTATATTTCCCAAAATACTACAGCTATGGGCATTTTGCTGTTCCCCTCCTTTCACACCTGCAGTCTCAGAGACCAACAGGAGTAGGAGTGGTTTGCAGTAAAAGGGTTTTTTTTTAGTTTTATTTTGTCCCTAACTGCAATTCCAAGGAGGTTGAGACAGAGATTTAAGAATAGAAATCAACTGTGTGCATTCTCACAGCTTAAAAGAGAAAGTTGCAGATCTTTCTGACAATCTTGATTCAGTATCTTAATTTTTTTCCCCAGATAAATCAAGAGAGGACTGATGTTACAGAAGTTGACTAAAAACATTAATGGCATGTGCCCGTATTAATTGTTTCAGATTAGCAATTTCCCCTGTAGCTTGAAGGTCTTTATGAGTGCAAAGAAATCCACTTAGAGGGCAAGTTCTGTCTCTTGACTGCAAACTGTTAATATAGAACAACTTCTCTGACAGCAGCCCAGCTATTAATGATTTACATTTACGTAACTAACTGCAGATAGGATGCTAACAATTTCTTTCAATTATGCCGGGGGAAAAAAAAAAAAGGCCTATCTAATACTGTGCAAGGCCAAGTCCCATGCAAATACCAGGACTTGTTCTACACAGCATAAGCTTTTGTACTGCTTTTTTTTTTTCAGTTTTCCAGTTGAAAACATATCCCTGAAGAAATACAGACCCTGGAAAACATGACCCTGAATACAGATGTGTCTAATTTTGAGGTCACAGTTTGAATAATAGTTTTTGGTTATTCAGAGGCCAAGTCACTCTACAGTTTACTCTATAGTTTAAGAAACTATAAATAGGCTGTTTTAAATAGCATTTTGAGATTAAAAAGATTGACATTGGAGCCTACCAAAAATTGCAAGGCCTCCATAACAGTTCAATGGCCTAAAACATTCTGGATCTATTAGGCTGAAGACTATATTTAACTCTTATAGGCAGGTATTAGATATAATACTCCCAAAAGTTTTGTGTGACAACCAAAGCTCTCGGTTTTGACAAAAGGATGAGAAAGGTATTTTCAACACTCTTATTCATACTGGCTCTTACTGACATGTTATTAGTGTCTCATTTGTGAGTTCTGTGGAGAGTAGGTCTAATTTCAAAGGGTGTGGCAATCTGAAAAACACTATAATCTGCTAGAAAGCTTGTGTTAGATAAAGGCTGGTAATTTTAGAGGACCAAACAGAAAGGGTCTGCTACTTGCATTTACATTTGATAACTCAGAGCTCACCTGAGAAGAATAAAAGGGAAAAACAAAATATTAAGACAAGAACTGTGTGTGTTATCATAGACATATTTTTACTGGATAAAAAGCAGACCTTCAGACATCCACTCAATGTATTCAATAGCTAACGTAACAAAAACAGTAGAGGGAAAGGAACAAGTGGCACCAAGGTGTCCTGAGTTTTGTCAGCACTCCCACTGAGACTGCAGGCTATGAGCAGTACTGCAGTACTATAGCCTCAATGCATCACCTGTCTAACAGACACGGGCTTAGTTATCACTGGCTCTTCTTGAAGCTACAGGACTTGATAAAATTTGTCACCTTGAAGATGAATCCCTCACTTTTACATGCTAATATGCTCCCTTAAGTTTTCCCTGTGCTCTATTTTAGGTTACAGTAAAACCTTTTATCGGAGCCATTGTTTTTAACAGATAAAATAAAGAGGCCATCAAGGCAAAAACTGACCTTGAACAGAAATTTAATTAAGGGAAAAGCAGATAATAAATTTGAAGACCTTCTAAATGCAAATTAACCCCTGACTCACCCACCTGACTAGCAGCTTAACTTTGATACCACTTAATTCTCTCCACATTTGTAAAGAAGAAACACCCATCACTCTTCCGAGCCAGCATGTTTCGATCTGAGAATACAACAGGAAGACGATGGGTCCAGTTACTAAACAGTGATAATAAACCCACCTTAATTGCTTCAATTAGATCATCCACAGGGAATCACTTTACAGAACCTATAGGGATTAGCAGGCTCTTCATGAAACACTACAAACAATTACACAGGGATGAGCTGGCTGGCAGAGGAACAGAAGTTGCTATCTATAGACAGTTTTCTCAGATACTGTCTGTGCTCATATGTGGGGTGGAATTATTCCTCAAATCACCCAGATACAAACACCTAGCCAGGACAAATCTCAAGTAGGTTTCTGTAAAGACTATATACCAGACCTCTCTGAGGATCACACTGATATTAAGCCCAAAAGAAAATGTAGTCTCGTCATACTGGACACGTCACAAATGCAGGTGTTCAGTATTATGACACTGGCTTTGCTCAGCCTACGTGCATTGCCCTTTTCAAATTGTGTTCTCCTTGTCTTTTTTGAGAGGTGTTTATTTGGCGTAGAAAGGGAGTCAAACAGCATAAGCACAGAATATCAAAGAGATTAATGTTCACAGAAAGCAAATACAGTGCAAGTATTTCTTTTAATGGGCAAATATTTAAACTGTTTTAAACTTTATTTGATCATTTTTGTAAACATGATATTTTCAAGTCACTTCTATTGGCAATGAAACTTCAGAAGATGAGAAAGAAAAGAATAAACAGTGCCTCCTATGTGATAATTTATATATGTAGGTAGACACATGCACATGAACTTAACATGAACACAAATTGTACGTATCAAAAAATACACACATACACAGGAGGATGGTATAGAAAAAAAAAAGTGTGTAAAAATTAAAAATACCCTACGGATAACAAACTAATTCTAGAATGATGCTCTAGGCACCACATCCAAGTGGGAACAATGCAATCTCCTGAATATAGAAAACTTTGCCTTACAGCTAAAACTCTGGCATCTGCCTGCTCTAGTGAGACCATGCAGGACTCCACATGCTTCAGTGGAACTAAGCTTGTAGACTGAAACTTGCCCCCCAACTAAATTTATGGTGGTTGGGTTGAGAAGTCGATTATAATTCCACAAAATGACAAAGTAGAAGCAGTCTTGTCACAACGTAAGAGGTCACAGTACATTCTAGGATGTGATCAAAAGTGAGACAGAATATTTTAACCATCAGAAATTCCCTAGGGCTTTTTAATTTTGCCATAAGCCTGGATGAGCTGGTTGATTATAGCATTTGACAACTTATATACCATTTCAGGAAAAGAAGGCTTATTCTGAAGCAAGGGATCAGTGACAAAAACCTTCTAAGAAGTTCTGGTTGTAAACAATACAATTGCTCTTTAACTGCATCTCAGTCACAAGCACTTAACTTAGCATATAAAATAGCTTTGGGATCTTTTCCTTCCACCTTTTTGTGCTATATGAGACCCTTACTACGTGTCACTTACACTGTACTTTCCTGACAAGCTAAAGTGCAAACAAACAAAATCCCCACTATCTTCATTTGCTTTCCTTACTGATATTTAATGAAGTAGGAAAATACGACAAAATGTCTTTCTGACAACATGCCCCTTTTACCTTGGGCTGAAAACAAAAACACCTAAGATGTTCAAGAATATTTAACCTGAAATGTCTTATATGGCCACTTAACAAAGACTTTTTTTTTCCCAACAGGTGAATACCATCTTTTCATTTATTGGTAAGCAAGAAAATGGGCCAAATGAATGAACATCTGCACTCGATCCTTGAATCAGTGTACCTGAATAACACAAATTATCTGCTGGCTCTCCAGAAGCAGAGAGGAAAGTTTTTAAAGTGCTAGGTTTGATTGGGTTGGTGACAAGGAATGCTTCTGATCATTTCCAAATGATGAGTGACATCCTAAAGAGAGAAGTGTAGAAAGTAGAAAATGACTGCCTGAGAAAAGTGGAATAAAACCAGGATCTGCTTTACAGTCAGACAGACGTTAAAAAGGACAGGTAATGCTTCTAAGACTTAATAACATTTCTAGTGCTCAAATTGGGGAGAAAAGTTTTATCTACTATATAAGCAGCCTTACTAGTATATATCTCTTGCTCTTCCAGACAACCCTTCACTCCCTCTATCATACCAGTATGATAAGTAGCAGACTACTTAATTTGCAGTTATTGCCAATTCAGTGTTTCATCTAAGCAAAGCTGGCAGAATTTCTACAGGAATGTAATGTTCACATTTCACAAAAAAAAAGAAAAGATGATGATTCAAGTTATTCCACAGTGCAACTGAAACTGGATTTGATGCCCTTTTTTTGAATCCTTGTTCTCTGGAGATTGATATGGAGAAGTAGGAAGTGTTTTGAACTTAAGAACTACTCTTTTCAATGGTAGTTACTTTGCTGTGTGGCCTACATGTTGTAAATTCAGAGTTGATTAAGATATCATGTTGCTTTATTTCAGATTTTTATTCTCCAAATTTGTTTCTAATGCTAAGAACATTTGGAAGGGAACTTTTCAATACTTCAGAAGAAAGACACTACAACGAATAGAAGGCATACATCAGATCCCCAGCAAATCAGCTAGAAAGTAGAATCTAAGACTTAAGAAAATAGTCCATATTATTTAGTGTATTTTATTAAAAGAATAAAACTTCTTTTCTTGTGCAGCAGCATTCAGTTTTTCTCAGTTATGTTTTCCAATTATGGTCGGTTTTAGGTTTGTTTGTTTATTTCATTCATTATTGTTAAACAATTGCTCTAGTTTTATTTTTTTTATTATTATTGTTTTGGGGTGCATAACAAAATCAGATTGACTGCATTAGCTTGACTCTCCAAAGAATGTCTGACCTTGTTTCAACTTAAACAAAAAATAATTGAAAAGAAAAGAACCCCATGAGACAACATGACAAGAATGCATTGCCATGTACAAAATTATGCTCTTGATGTGAAACAGACACATGTTCTCCACGTGCAAAGACAAGTGCCTTTGTCATGCCCTTCACTATATAAAGGTTTTACAAGCTATATCCACTGCTTGTTTGTATCCTCTTCAACTGCATACTAGATTAAAGCAAATAAAATTTGTATGTTTAAGGGGTAACATGTACTATCATCAAAGAGAAAAATGTTACTACTAAGGAATGGGAAAAATCTATAGAAGGAATAATAGTTTAACTAAGTAATTTAGCTAGGATGCTTAGAGCTAGAAGTACGACTGAATGAATTAATATTCCAAAATTATAGGAGGGAGAGGCATATCCATTCTCCACCAAGAAAAAAAAAAAAAAAAAGGCTAACTTTTTACTGAAAATACACAAAAGAACTGTTGAGATTTTTTTTTTTTGCCAGAAAAGACATTGGCACCTCTTCAGAAGTGGGGCTGGGGTTGAGGGGGGGGGGTGGATCAAAAATTATCTGTTAAAAGCTAACACTATGGTGGTTATGTGCAGACCTACAGCAGCATGTGGTACCTGCCAGAAACTACTTACAGCTCACAGACAGGACTGTGACATTTGCTGAGTATTTACACAGAGGAATAATGGAGCATAAGGTTAGGTTGCTCTCATGCTGAGACCACTGCCCATCATGCTGACCAGTACTGTCTCATGGCTCGTTTCTGATCCCCCATGGCCTGGACATATTTATTACCTCTCATCTTAGACTGCGTGGGGACATTTTAAATGAGTCACAGTGGCAGGTGGCCATTACTAATACCTCTTAGGATGTGAGAGCTGCTAGAATGCTTAACCAGAGAAATGAAACCAGAAAGCGGGACAGGAAAGGTCCTGTGAGGAAACACATGAAAACAATTAAATCTGGAAGATAAATATGTTTTGGTGTCATTTAAGTTAACAACAAAAGCGTAGTTCAAGAAAAGGACAACTTTGGGTAATAATAGCTCAATATATAATCTGTTCAGATCAGGATGGGGATTTGTAAATATGTAACAAAAATCAGAGATGCCCTTCTTGTAAGAAGATGAAATTATTACAAAGAAAGCTGAAGTAAAATAATTCTAAGCATCAAAATTTAATAGAAGCTAAAAACTTCATTAGCACTGATGTTGAAAAATACTTTCCAACAGAGGCAAACTGCCTATGTGTTTTCCAGTGCAAGCTTAGACTCCAGTAGCAAAAGCACCATGGAACAAAAAGAAAATATTATCTTTCCCATTCTAGCTTACTGCAACTGTAGCTCAGTTATATGTCATCATCCTTTTCTTGAAAGGAAATTCAGAGAACAGCAACAGACACGCCAGTAGGAGAGATGCATATAAGCTACACAGAATTAAAAAGCACTAAAGGAAAAAGAGTAGAGAAATTATTATGGAAATGCAACATGCTGTAGTAAGTAGAAACAATAAGTAAATACTACCGAAGAAAAATAATACCAAGAAATTAATCACTGGCATTAATTTGTTTCTAGAACAATCTTACTAGATTAGTGTAAGCACTTAACTGCTTTTAGCAAAGCATCAGAACATACAAAATAAGTGGGAGCAGGGGGTGGTGTGAGTAATACACTTAGTTTTATTAATTTGCACATATCTGATTACTCTGATTGGCCATACACTCTCCAGTATTAAACATATTACCAAAAAAAAAAAAAAAAAAGAAAAATCCTATACTGGTTCAAGAGAGGTACTCTCAGAGTGCCCAAATTAACCTGCTAATCAAATTAGTTTCATTTTTAAGAAAACATACCAATCTGGGTTTGAATGTTCTAAAAATGATGTTTATGGAGTCTTTATTTTTCCACTGACTGACTTCAATTGATACACAAAACTTAAAATACAGATGTCTAAAAATATGAATGTACACATGCATACACATGTATACTCATACACACATGAAAATGGAACGTCTCAACATCAAAGGAAAATGTGTTTCAGATGTCATTTTCAGAGGACAGAATATCATAAAACTCTTAAAAAAAAAAAAGTATCTCCAGATTCACAGAGTGCTAAAGCAAGTAATTGATTTTAGGTGATCCAATTAAAATCTTTAAAATTTTAGTCACTGGAGTGGTCATTTACACCATGCAGTTTTAAGAATAGCTTAAGTTTTAAGGACAGTTTTTGTACAAAAATAATGGTTGAATGCCAATTGCTGTTGCTGTGAGATATACGGAGGTATACCAGGAATTACTTTTTTTTTTTGTGTTTATGAAATACATACATATATTTATAAAGTATATAAATATACACAGAGAAATAATTATATATAACATTTGGCTCCACTTACTGGAAGTACTTACTAAAAAGACTTCTGGAACTTGTTTACATTTCTTTTTATATTAATAGGTACATCACCTTTATATGTACAAGGCAATGTTTTTGCATAAGAGACGATGAAGTTCTGGATCCACAGAAAGCAATTACAGTTCTGCTACAACAGCAAGGAAATTAAAAAAAAAAAATGAAAGCACAGCCAATTCTCTTATTTGAAGGAAATCAGCACGAAAATACTTGTCATACCCTGACACTTCAATGATCCTCACTCCTCAAACTGAGTCACCAGACTACCTCTATCCTTAACTCTTATACTGTTCTATACAGTTCTTAAGGTGAAAAAAAAATTAATAAATATCACATTCAGTCTTGAATTAGAGTCCTGTTGTGTACCAGTTTGGGTAATAAGAAAGCTAGACAATATTGGGTACGCTGTTATCTTCTAGAAAGGAAGATAACTCTAAAAATTTATTTAAAGAAGAAGATAGCTCTAAAAATTTATTTAAAGCAGGAGTAAAAATGTGAAATTAAGTATCTAAAACGATAAAGGAATCCAAAGTCCTCAATACAGCATACCTGGTGAAAGAATTCAAATGAGATCAACCATAAAAATACAATGAGGGTTTGTGGGAGTTCCCTAAAAGCTAATTAGAATTAATTGGGGAGCTTCAACTTTTTGGGGATTTTCAAGAGAAAAGGCATCCAGAGGCCTCAACCATTAATCTAAACATAATACTGTGTCTCTTCTACTGTAACCAATTATGGAAACCTGGACACACAAATAATCAAAACCATAATCAATTTTTTTTTTATCAACATAATAATCTTTTACTTACAATGTGTTTAAAAATCTTTAGAGTTCTCTTATGTGTGCTTCTGGCTCGCAATGTCTGCAGTTACTACAGAAAGTTGACTGCAATAATTGTTGTTATTGATTATTTCAAGAGTTGGAACAGGCACTTAACCTCTGCTTGTGAACAGCTAGATATGTGTGAGATTTGATCCAAACTAGCAAAGCAACAATCTTATTTTATCTTTATACCTGTTTCTCAGCTCCTACTTTTCATGATACCTTTCCAGCTCATGAAACAACTAGTTTTTCCACTATAATCTCCTTCATGGGATGCAGAACAGGAGCCATGATAAAAAAGCCCTCACTTATGAATTGGAATTTTATTGTTTAATCAATTATAGTTCTGAAGTATTAAAGCAGGAATAAAACTTGAGCTGTCCTAAATGGAAATCCAGAACTAATTTTAACTTCAGAATGGTCTGGTCCTTCTTATTTCTCAGAGCCTTACTTATTTTTCATTCCTATTCCATGTTCATTCTCCAAAAGCAATTGCTCTGCTTTTAGATCATTAGTAAAGTAATTCAAGAAAATGTTATCATGCTGAATAGCTAGAGTAAATGCTGGCTGGTTTCAGTCTAAAAGTTATTTTTGATCTGGGGTTTGGATCCCAATAACTGTCCAGAAAAAAAAAAAAGGCTGGCATGCCTCTGCTCACCCTTAGTTTAAATTAAAAACTTTTTTTTTTTTTTTTCCAGTGTGGAGAACATTTGCTTTGTTCTTCCTGAGGTTAGTTCCTGTCTTGATTTAAATCACTGCTAGAGCAGATCTGCCAAACAGCCTGCACTTGGCAAGTCAGTCCTGCATTCCTATAGAACCGAGAAAATGTACCACAGGCTGTCTCTTCCCCCTCTCCAAACCTACCACAAGTTTGCAGGCTATTGTGAGCCAACCTATACATTTCCCGACCTTTATTCACTCTGATCTCATATTTTAATCTTAAGCAATGAAATCCAGCACCTGTTTATTATAGAATTTAAGCAATAGAAATGTTGCATATGAGACTGCAAGAAGAACTGGGAATAAAACTCCACTTGTAATATATCAAACACAAGCATTATCCAGTTTTCTAAAGTCTGTTGGTTTTATTTTTATAAATGCAATGCATCATGTTTTATTGTAATGCTCACAAGAGTACTACTAGCTTTTATTCTGTCATTTAGTTTAAACTAAGAGGTTTATCAGAGTGCTGTTGACTCCACACTAATGAACATTAACCTTTAACTAAAGTGGTTTTAGAGAAACAGCTCTCAGGCTCACTTCCTTGAGATAACTCACACACAGTTATTGTTAGTTTTGTTGTTATGTCAACAATAGAGGAAAAGAAAAATCATAGTACATTCTATTCTTGTCATTGGTAGCAAAAGCCAAACATCTAAGTGGAGCCTTTAAAAATACCCAGGTTTGTCCTCCTAGGCTTCCTGCATACTCAGTAATGACAGGTAGGTATCTGGAGAAGTCATTTCAGATCTCAGTCACACTCTGACCACTGAAACTTGGAGCACCTGCGCTCGTGTTTCAGCTGTCTCAGTTAAGTGTCTCATATTAAGTGACATGAATCTGGGCCCCAAGTGTCCTCTTTCCGTTCTGCGAGTGGACTAGCTCACACCTTCTTAAAACACTGTGCATGTGCATGGATTACTTATTGGACATTATACTTATTCAGGAGATAATATACTAGCTACTTGCAAGAAGAAATAAAAGCTTTCCACAGAGAATTCTTCTGTGCACAATGTTATTTAAATCTATTGCTATTTCTTGTATACCAAGGGAAATATTTCTTCAGTAATAATGGATGAGAACACTTTTCATTTTGTTTCTGAAGATCAAGCATGATTTTAGAAAGGTTACCTAGGAAAAGGGAAAAATACTTTGATTGTTTTCCGTGTCTCACTCTATTCGTTTTTCAATTCGTCTGGCTGTCCTTCTGAAATAACTTGCACAAATAATGAAGGAAAAAATACTCCACAGAACTTGGAGAATAATCTGTATTTAAATACAGTTTATACTTTACAAAGACTACATCTGATCACTGCCTTAATTACCTAGTCTTGCAACACAGAGGTATTTTAAGATTTAGACAAAGGTTTCCTATACCATCAACAATCAAACCCCTTCTAAGGGTTATCATTAATGGTGTTACCACCAGGTCTAATCATGTTATTACTTTCATGGTAATCTCAACCAAGTCAGTTTGAAAGAGACTTATGCTTTTAAGATGTGCCATTATAAATGTCAACTGCACAAAAGTCATCTGACTTAAATATACATGATTAGGCTAGGCTTGCTTTCAGAGAGACAGACAAGGGCAAGGAGATTTCTTCTGTCTTTAAGATGAATAAGAGTGGCTACTTCTTTGACTATTAGATTCACAAACAACCCTTTTATAACATGAAGTGTAAAAAAAAAAAAAAAACCTCAATACAGTAACACAATCTCATGAATTGTGCAAATTGAAAATATATTTATGTAAAAGATGACAGTTAAGAGGGCTACAATTAATCGCCAAACCTCAGTCAGGTTAATGAATGTAAATTATGCCATTTCCCTCATTTATATATAGTCATAGTACTACTGTGTGGTTATGGTTTTGGTTTTTTTTTGGGGGGGAGGGGCTGAGCAATGTGTTAATTGCAGCTACTTTTACAGTCTTTAAATGAGACTGAGGGACCCTGAAATGACTTTAAAAAATATGATCAGGCAAATATAGATGTAGTTCTATGTATTGGTTAATACATGGTTCTACATAGTAGTAGTCATAGAACTTGCAATTACAAATACTCATTGACTATTACTGAAACTGCAATTACTTCAACATCTCTTCTAGCAATGGAGTGAAAAAATTACTTACAGGGATCATAGACTTTCATTCTTTGCATACACAGAGATAACTATCTAAAACAGAGGAAAAAAAATCCACATATGATTGCAAAACCTGAAAATACTTTACATCCTTCTCTCCCTCCTAAATCCACATCTTTTTTTTTTGATGAAATGGTAATTTGTTAGCCTGAGAATTCAACAGGTCTAAATTCTAAATTCATACTGCAAATGCACTGGGAAATGTATACTGCCTTGATTTCAACCTCACACACAAATGTTTTTTTTCATACCAGGAAGGATCCACTTCCTACTCCAAGGAAATCTCATGGAAATTTTCACTCAGAATGTTCTCAATACTTAAAGTAGTTATGCATAGCATTATTTTTTTTTTCTATGGATAACTGTACTGGGCATAAATGGCAAGGTTTTGGTAGTGGGGGGCTGCCTCATGCCAGACACAGCCAGTTCCAGCTGCCTCCAAATGGACCCAACACAGGGCATAGCTGAGCCCGTTGACCAAGCTGGTGGTGTGTGGGGAGAACATATTTAAGAAAGGGCAAAACATTGGACAAGAGAGTAGTGGGGAAGGGAAGTGTGAAAAACAGCCCTATGAACACCAAGGTGAGAAAATGAGGATGGGGAGGAGATGCTCCAGGCACTGGAGCAGAGATTCCCCTTCAGCCAGTGGAAAAGCCCATGCTTTTATCCTACAGGAACTGCAGGTCATGAGAAGGACCCATGCTGGAGGAGAGGAAAAGTGTGAGGAGGAAGCAGCAGCAGAGAGGAGCTGTTAGGGACTGCTCACAACCTCCCATTCCCCATTCTCCTGTGCTGCCTGAGAGGCTAGTGGTGGCAAAAGGTAGAGGAGGCAAGAGGGAATTCGGGCATGGGTAAAGGTGGGGGGAAGTGTTTTTGTAATATTTAGTTTTGCTTCTCACTACCCAAATCTACTTTAATTGGCAAGAAATTAAATCTTCCCCAAGTCAGTAACTGGTAAGTAATCTCCCCGTGTTTATCTCAACCTACCAGCTTTCTCACCTTATTTTCTCCCCCTGTCCTGCCACGAAGGAGTAGTGACTGAGCAGCTGGGTGGGAGTTTGTTCCCTAGCCAAGACTATCCAACCACAGCAGTGAAATTAAACGTGTGTCACACATATGACACTATAGCAATTCTTCTAAAACAAGACATGGCTTACCCCCTTGGCAATATCCTTAATTTTGTTCTAAATCCCACTTCTACAGAATTAATCAAGTCTGTAAAATTTGTTTGTTTGTTTTAACAATATAACACACCTAAAGCTATACTAGTGGAGATAATTAAACACAAAATTTATTTCAGAATGTTTAAATATTGTACTTTGAGTTAATTCTTTTCACAAATAGCTGCATCGGTATTGTACAAAATAGGACCAAGAGGAGGCCTGAGTATTCAAAAGCTATTTATTTTCACCAACCATAACAGGTAGCCTAATATCACACAAGATGCAATGCAACCTTGTATTGCTCTTAATTAACAATTAATATGTAATGGCATATTACCTCTATGAAGTTTGTACCTCAAGCTTCCCCTCACCATCAAACCTGTGGCTTTTTAAGTATTCCTTAGCAAAAACTATGAAAACTTTCTATAGTGGTAAATATTTTTATCAGGGCAGTATTCAGAGATCTATGTTGCAAAGGCACTCAAATCCACTAGCTGTACTTTTTTAATAGGGAAAACTGATATGAAAGATTTGAAGAATTTGAAGACCTCTGTGACCAAATGAATGAGAAAACAGATATTCCAAATGTAAGCATATGGTTTCCAAGAATACTACGTACAGATAAAACAAAAAACAAAACAAAACAAAACAAAAGAAAAACAAAAAAAAACCCCAAACTAAAACAAAACAAAAAAAAACAACCGCAAACACATAACAACACAAAAACCTCCAAATCAGAATCTCTCCACATACACTGGTAAGGAAGGAGAAAGGAGAAAGAAAAACTTCCTTTGAAATTGTGAACATGAGATAAGGTGGTGAAATACTTAGAGAAACTTTAGGAAAGAAAGGAAAAATACTTTATGTCTCCTCCATTAGATATTCTTGAATACTTTTTTTTTAATTAGTCATGTAACCCATCTGCAAAATTATACTGAGTTCCAAGACCAAGTACTTGATAAATATCTTCAGTATGAGACACAGTATATGCAGCCAGGGACATATTAAAGCTAATTGCAACAAAACACTTCAGCCTTATCCATCTAAAAATAGTCATCTAAGTCTCACCTATGTATACAGGCTCCCATTCTATCCAGTCCCAAGACTTCTTCCAGACAATTTCCACCACTTTCAGACACCTATTTTTGAAGGGTATTAATCACTTGGTGTTAAATTCTTTACACTGATCATAGGAGGAACTAGATGTCCAGTTTACAATTGGGCAACAATTCTTGGACAACTGAGCTGAGTGAGATAATTCCTACTCAGGCTAATCAGAGGCAACCAATTTCTAGAGAAATATCTCCTCTTTGCCAGAGGGAAGCTAATCCAAGGTCAACTTTATAATGTGTAGAGTTGGATAGGTTTAATTTTTGCTTTTGTTGTCTTTGCTGTGCTTTTACAATGTCTCCTTTATCTTTAATAACTTTTCATTTAGGCCACATCACAAAACTAGTTCCATAGCCCTCCAAAGGAAAAAAACCACAGACTAAGCACCAACACAGAGTTTGGAAGGTTTACTAGGATTTTAAAAGCCAATCTTCATAGAAAATTGACAGCCTGTAGGCAATGGTGCAAACTCTAAAACAAGCTACTTTGTAGTTTATGCTATTGGACTTCTTTTTTTCTTGTTTGATTTGGAACTTTAGAGGGGATCTTCTGGTTAACGGGTACATTCCAAGCCGTGGGTTAGACTCATGTATTACTTCAACCAGATAAACACTAGAGGGAATGAACTTCAACCAGAGTGGCATAAGTGGTGAAAGGATGACTTCTATCCATTTCTTTTGTTGCAGAGTAGAAAAAAAAAAAAAGATAATTTTAAAATATAAACAGCATAAACACTGAACTTTGAAATTGGAACTCAGAAAAAAGATCTCCCATTAAACAGACTGTGGTATATTACTTCATTTCATAGGAATAAAGAGTAATTTCACAGTCCACCAAATCAATGAGGAACTGCAGTGAAAAATGTGAAAATTAGCAATAAAACACCAGGGTGTTTACCTATAGTGTAAAATATCCTAACAAAATTTTCACCTTCTATCTCTGACCACCCAGGAGGTAGCTTTAATTAATACAAATTGAAGCCTCATGTAATGAAGGAAAAGGTATATGTTTCAGAAAAGATATTGCACTAGGAAAATTTTCCTCCTGTTGTTGCAGATTTTTATAATATGTGACCATGAAAAAAAGTTGTTTATAAAACAGTAACTCTGAAAAACCCTAATTAGAAAGCATGTACACTGAACATTTGTTTATGTATTAAATTCTACCACGTATAGCAAAAAAAAAGTCTATCTCTTCAATGTAGCCTTCTCAAGAAGTGAGACTTTATCTTCTGTAGTGTTTTACCTTGAGTAATCATTTACACTCCTGCAAAGACAATGTAAATCACTGCTAAATCAGATTATCCACTCAAATAAGACAGCCGTCAAATAAGGCAGCAACCGTTATCATAGCTCCTGTGAAGTCAATAGCACTGTGACAATTTGTGTGAGCAGAAGACCTGCTCCTGAGACTAGTTCAGCCACTTTGCGCAGCTGTGCCTAACTTTGCAGAGCAAAGAAGAGTCCGAGGGTAATCAAACAGACTGAGACTTGCAAGCACCAGAACGTCACGGAAAGGCTGCTCAGATAGAGCACTTCAACACATTTGACTATAGGGTGGTTTTGCGCAAGAAAGCATTGATATTTGTTCATGAAGGGCCCAATACTGTGTCAAGTACTAGTGTCAACATCTGTCCATCATCATACACTGTATCTCCAGGATGTACAGTTCTACACTGTCTTCAAGAGAGTTACCACAAAGGAGAATATGAAAAGATTAGTCCTGATTGACTTTTAGGGTTTTTTTAATACAAAACTTATTTTTTTTTTTCAATGAAACAATGAATAACTGATTACTTATTTTCCTTCATGGTTCTCCAGATTGTGCGTAAAACACATGAAGCAACTTAATTTAAAACAAATTAGGTTGAAATCTAGTTCATAAATGATACAGAACTTTTGATAGCAAGAGATAATATTTGTCTTTTCAGAAGAAATAAAAAGTATGAAGCACTTAGCATTTATTTACTTTTGAAACTGAAGTATAAATAATTCAGCTGTGATAAGACTTCATTTGAACAACATGCAATTTTATAATCTGTTCCTAAGTAAACTGATTGTTAACTGTGTATTATGCTAAGGCAGGTCTTTTACATACTATATTTGTCATATCGACTCTTTTGATCCCTTTGAGTTTCCTTTTATACTACAAAAGCTTTTAACAATTAAAATAAGTTGTTGTGTTGAGCTTTGTGTTAGTTTTTTTTTTTTTAATAAAAAAAAAAAAAACAAAAAAAAACCAAAAACAACCAGAAAATCCCTTTTTGGTCTTCCTGAGATTTCACCAAGTAATTTTGTCATAAATAAATTATGGCAAAATAAGCAAACATAATAGTGTTATAGATAGTATCTAGATCAATATGAACATTGCTTTCACAGTATTTTTAACTGAAAGGAAGTCCTTGCCACATATAAAGAAAACCACTGAGCTTCCACGCCACCACTATCTTCTCATTAAGGAATCGTCACACAATGTGATAAGAAGAACTTTTTCTGAACTTCAAAGGAAAAATCATACTGCATCGTTCTGTCATGCTCACATATACTAAGACAAAGTTTTTCACTTTAAAAAACATAGTGAGGCTTTAAATGTCATTATGATGAAGAGGCAAGGGGGGAAATGCAATAGAAGAGAAGCTTTGTATATACTTCTTAATCAGGAAATTCAAAAAATTATTTACTTTTTTTAAAAAAAATCAAACTATCTTTAAAACACTATATACACAAGATATTTTCAGTGCAAGGTAATGTAATCTTCTAAAATTGTTGTGAAAGACCTCCAATATCTAAAAAATAGAGGGCTCCACATTATCCAATTACTTTTTTCTTTATCTCTGGAGTAAATTAATTTCTGTCTCTTTCTATGTCCTCAAAAATATATTTCCTCTCAGCTTTTAAAATTATATATTTCTCTTTTCCATACACCTTTGATCCTAAAAGGATGTAGAAGCTCACTAGTCCATCAAAGGAAATCAGTATGTTTAAAACTGAGTATCTATTTAAATTATATACAATGTAAGAGGCTTACACAATTCACTTAAATACAAGAGATTGAAAATTTCTACTGTTCCCCAGGTTTAGGATAATTACTTGTGTCTACTTGTAATTCTACAATTGCTGTGCAGGAATAACAGTTCTAAACACAATTTTGAGCTTTTTAGATTCCACAGAGGAGCCAAAGCCAATAGACAATTTTCAGCTAAACACCCAGGCAAACCAAAAAAACAACCAGACACTAAAATGAAATGAAACTGAGGTAGATAGCACTTTTCCATAAACAGGAACAAGCTGGTAAAAGAGAACAATAAATTCTACAAAATATGTAGTCAAGATTTTATTTTCCATGTTTTTTGAAACATCAGAACAACTCAGAAATGTAATCTACCACAAACATAACCTGAAAACTGGAAATAGATGTGATGAGAACAAATCCCTTTTCAAAGTCAGCCACCTAATACTGATCTGTTAACAGCGGATAGATCCATGCCAACCTCCATGCATTTTCAGGACTCAATTCTGTTTATTTTGCCATGATCTATATCAAACCGTCAAGCTATTTTAAGGTATACTTTGGGATGGAAAAACCTTGAATCTCATAGTGGTACTGACAGTTGGTGGCTGAGCACAAATACTGTATGTGAGTTCACTCTAAAAAAAAAAAAAAAAAAAAGAGAGTAACAGTCAAAGTCTTGAGTGAGAAAACTGAGAAAATGTCTCTGTTACTGTGCTTTCCTTATGCTTCCAGTGTTATATTAAATTTATCTGGAATGTTCCTGAAGTTGGAAACATAAAAGAAATAGTGAAAGCAGAGCAAAGGTAAAGGTAGGAAAAAATGGCTGCTATGTAAAAGTTAAAAACCCGGCTTGTTTTCTATACGAAAATACATAAACCCTACCACAGAGCACCCTTGATGAAAGTACTTTCTTGATTAATAGAATCAATTCCTCACTCACATCACCAAAATTACAATTTGCTCATCTCAACCACTGAAAAGAGTAAGATACTGTAATAGCATGAGATACATTGGAGTCTTAAAGTAGTAAAAGTTTATTTTCTGCTAAGAATTCTTTTCAGGCTGAATTACTAAAGATTTTGATGTTCATATTCATATGTATTACTATTTCTTGAGGGTTTTTTTGTGCTTGTCTATGTTCTTTAGTAGGCTTCTATAATCCTGATAGCTTGTGTCCAAGAGCCCAGTGGGAATGAGAAAAAAAAATCTCTAATATTTTTGATACAGAAAGGAAATCACACTTACCATTTTTAGTGCACTGCTATAAAGGACAAAAACGTCTTAGAAAATATCTTTATCTTCTAAGGAACAAAAAAAAAAATTCACTTTAAAAACATAATTTTCCAGAATTTACCAGAGATACTGAACTGCTTTAAAATGCAAGAGAACAGGGTTTCAGTTTCTACTGTGATGTATTAGGGGTGCAAAAGAAGCTCACTAAAATCACTGTAGTTCTTCATTTGCCTTCAGATGATTTGAGATCAAGAGTTTTGGAGGATTTTTTTTTAAATCTGGAAGTGCCAAATAATAATGATACTTTTATTATAAATGACTGTTGGTTTCTGTAATAATGAATTCATATCCTACCTCCATTATGAATAATATGTTAAAGTATTTTGATGGAGTAAGATTACTTCTTGTCTTCAGGAAGAAACTAGAGGAAGTTCCACAGAGATTTTCATCACAGGGACACTACCTGTATAACAACTTGAGTTTTTCTATATCTTTTTTTTACTTTCCAACAACATAGGTCAAGACTGTCTTACTCATCTCAAAAAAACCTACACTATTTACACTTCCAAGTCTCACACATATCAGAAACCACAATGCTTATAACCTTACATAAGGATTAGTCAGTAGAAAGGTGAACACTGCAGTGCAGCAAAGCTACTGCTAACCTCATATTGGTGAACTTGTCATAACAATACAGTATCAAAGGCATGACTTTTGTTTTGGTTGCCTTAGCTTTTACTAGGCACACTAGGTTGATTAATTTTAGCTATTCATAACTCCAATTAAACTCAATTTAATGTCTATAACAGAACAAGAATTTAAAAAATTTGCTTCAGTTATTCTTCCTGCTCTGGATAGCACCTCCCTTGATAGAAAAAAAAAACATGAAGAACTTTCTATCTGGCAAAACTGAACTTTAAGAAATGGCATTATCATATAATCAATTCAGGTTTCTTTTATGGCTTTTTTTTTCCCAGTAAAACTCTTAATCTTCTATTACCAACTACTCAAATTCTTCCACTATTGAACTTTTATTTGGGCTCATCAATTTGTTTCTTTAAAAACAATGGAAGATCCTAAGATTCTTTTCTCCTATTATCTCAAATCTTTTACGAAGTCCTCTGCCTTAGTTCCTGATCATCTGCAGAAATTGTTTTTTTATTCCATTTACACTAAAAAAAAAAAAAGATCAGATCTAGGCTCAAATTAATTTGTATTCAGTCTTTATCCCGTCACATATTGGACAGACACTATCATATATGCTTTAATTAGCTCAATATTTATTTACCAGCATTTGCTTGTGTAGGCTATATGATTTTTTTTCCATCGGCATGCTTATGCATTTTATATAAACCTTCAACAGAATTATACAAGAATTAGCCACAGGTCTTCAACTTAATGGTTTATTGGCCTGACTGTCAATACTAGCAAGGTGGCGATGATGCAGAAATAGGATGAAAGATTTTAAGGAAGCATAATTTCCTTAATGCCATGAAGATAATATTAGCTCAAGAGAGAAGGAAGATTTATTTTTATTTTTATGTGCATTTTTATTTTAGAAAATATTATAGTTCTATTTTTATTTAAAAGAAACCAGGCAAGTGTAAAAATCATGGATTGCAAGTTGTTTAGAGACACTTTCCATTCTTCCTATGATAGCATCAAAGAGGATGTGGAGAATTTCTGCAAAAAGACCACAGTCTGAAAGAGGCTGCACATCTTCCTATTCCTTTAAAAATGGCAAAACCGGATGCATGTAAAAAATTCAATTCTGGGATATAAAAAATGAATATTCAGAGCCTGCTGAGTGTAAAAATAAATCACTCAATAAGGTTAAAAGAACATGGAATTCTGGGAAACTGATGGAATACAAGCTACAGCATAGATAATCATTAAGCAATGAGAAAGATCTGGCAAGATTTCTGTAAGAAAATTAATGCTGATAACTCTGCATCATCAGTTTAGAAGTACAAGTGGGATTCAGGATAAAAAAAGAACCATGTCATGTTTAAGTACTGACAGAATATAATACCATATGTTGAAAAGGACACTATTAATAGGCCAATTTTTTTTTTTTTGCAAGATGGAGAAATACAGTTTAACTTACATAAGCTGCAAAATTATTGAATTCAGAGGTTAAAACTTTGCACACTTTGCATTAGAGGAATCAGTCTTAACTATTTGTAAGGAAGAAAGGCTTAAGTTAAAACAGAATTTCTTAAAACCAGTCAACAAATAAAACCACCATGACTCTGTCCAAATTATCTTTTCTGAATATCTATCATCTTTCCACCAACGAAGGTGCATCTCCACCACATAATGTCATTATTTTTGTAGAGAGTTTGTTTTCTGTAATCACTCAGCCACTTGGGACAGTTTTCCCTCTGTGTCTTGACAAGTCTCCTCTATCTACTTTCTTGCTGTTCAGACATAATGTACCTCTCTGGAAAAATAATTATCTACTACATTTGGATTGCATGAGATTGTTTTCTGCCTCTGCAATTGTACAACTTTATACCTGTGTCAATTAACTGAATGAAACAGGCATTTATATTATTTAATAATCACTTACAAACTTTCATACAGTGCAGGAACAATTTCACTTCTTGATTTAAATCCCTACAATAGCTCCCTTAAAACCAAATCAAAACAGACATGCCACATTAATGTAGACTATTATTTGATGAGGAAAAATGCAGACATCAGTAGAAAGATGTCTGCATATCATAAAAGCCTGTTAAAAAACCAGTAAGTTATTAGTTCCATAATTTGTAACCTGCAGACCACTGTCAATCCATTGTCAAACCAATATTTACAGTCTTTTCTTCCATTTCTAGCCCTTTAATCTTCCAATATAAAACTCAGTTCCTAAGAACTTCCCCTTAGCCTCCCTGTGTAAATTAATTCTGATTCAGTCATAGGCTAGTTATAATACCCGCTACATATAAACCATATTTCTTCCCACAGCATTTTGGCTAGGAATCAATTTAAGGACGGGAAAGAAAAAAGCAGCTATCCTGCTGTTGGTTCAGGTTTCTCATCTTACATGTACCATAGCGTTCAACAGTTCAGATCCAACTGAACTGTCCACACCATCAAGTCAGCTTTGTCCATGAAGAACTTCTAGGGAATGCTCCTGCAAAACATCATTTTCTTTTTTTTTTTTTTTTTTTGTTTTTGAAAGTACCAATAAAATTTCAGTCACATCTTCAGATTGTTTTCATAGCTAATCACTTCCAATGCCCGTACATTCATTTTAATGTACACTTCATTATCATGTACTCAGAGGAAAAATTAAAAATACAAGAAAGCAGATCAAAACATGTATCTTCTAACTATAAGAAAAAGCAGCAAGGAAAGGATGGGAAAAAGGGAGAATGCAGAATACAGATACCTGCTTACAGGAAATTTTTTAAAAAAGCTAATTTCATTAGGAGAGAAAAGAACTTAGTTTATACAATTCCCCCAAATTTTTAAGAGTAGCAATTTTGACCAGGCTATTACAGAGCTCAAAAGGTCACATTTTCTATTCCTTTTCCCCTCTATAGAAACAGCTACACTTGTTTCTAACCTAGCTGATGTCAATCTAATTTCAAACACTCTCACCAGTGAAGTTTTCAAAACCTTCCTCAAACCCCTAATGCAGCGCTTAGACATCCTTACTGTTACAAGATATTTCCTAATGTCTAATCTAAATCTTCCTTGCTGATTTTAGTCTTTATTTGTTATGCCCACACAAGTTTGGTATTGTCTAGACTGAACAACCACCATTCCTTACAACATTTCCCACAGACTATATTTTCTTTATACATCTGGTCATTCTCATAGGTCTCCTGTAGTGAACTCTTTTCAACTGGTCTACATCTTTCTGCTCTGTATTATCACCAATTGAGCCTCATCCTTTCAATTATCTAATAACAGAAATCCAATGTGTGCTCTGTCAACCCAATCTTTGTACAGAAAACCTATAATGGCCAGCATTTCCCTCAAAGGTTAGATTAAAAAAAGAAAATCCACTTCTATGTGTACCACAATCTGGGTTATTACTGCAAATTGACACAAAGGACAACCTACAGGGACTTAGGTCTTGATCATATTAAGTATAGTATAGCAGCAACACTTTGAATTACTGAAGTGTACCAATCAGTAAGAGGGTTCAAGAAGCACTTTTTTCACAAACAATATTTTTTTTTTTAATTAAGTGATAGAGAACCCTGTAACACAGTTACTATTATGTATATATCTAATTTTAATAATGTTTGCCAGGTAGGCTAAGTTAAGATCATGAATCAGTTTCACAGGAAGAAAAGGGCAGAACACAGGAAAAGAGAAGAAAAAAAAAATCTGTAATGCTTTATTGCATTGTTTTAATGTATACATGTTTACATGTATTACATACATGCAATTTTGGGGAGATATGTATGTGTATTCTTCAAGTAAAGGTGTTATTGTAGTTTGCATGGGCTATATGTATGGGATTGTACATGCACTGCAGCTTGCATAGCTGTACTTTGCTGATTATACCTAGCAGACTCACATACTGTGGTAACTAGCATAAACAAGTATTTCACAAGATTATGAAGGTCTTATCACACCCAGTACTGAGTGAATTAATCGAAAGTTCAGTTGAGTATGTCAACAGAAGTTATCCCTTTGACTGCAGTTCCCACATAGCCATAAAGGGATGAACAAATCTGGGGACTAGTTGTCAGCTCTGGGAGGTGTAACTTCACATATGAAAATGACTCATTGAAATATATTAATCAGTCCTCCCCAAGAGTTAAATTAGCTTAGATAAAATCCATAAAATGGATTTCTCACTGTGTCAGTAAATATAGTAAATTCAGAAGTGCAGGTACTTTGTAGATTCCATCATGTTCACAGTTTCCTTCAGTCCAACTAAACAATGAAATGTTGACATTGTTGTTCATCCCAAATCTGTTTGTGTGTCTTATTTTAGAAGAAATATTTGCAGTTTACCCAGTCTCCAGAACTGCAGCAAATTGTCAATATTTTCACAGATACATTTCCCAGTCTCAACAACCAGCCCACTAGACTGGAAATACACACTTTATTTATATGATTTGCAGTTGTCTATGTTCCAGTATTTTTTCTGTATTTTAAATATAGTGGAAAATTCTACATATATCTCAGTTTTACAAGTATGAAACTTCTTTAATTTCAAAACTCTTTGTTTATGTAATAAAAGGTGAGGCATACCCCTGACATATTCCCCTGACATATATATATTATATTATTCTTCTGTCTGCAAGATACTAAATTACTTAACAAGTCTCCCTATCATTGCTTTACCAAAAAGTTATGAATTTTCTGTATTTGTTTGTGGGTGCACAAACATGTTTAATGTATGACTTTCTGAAGAAAACTGCAGCTTCAATGAACTTGAGCACAATCCATATATGTAGATAGCTATATATGTGTGTGTGTATCCGTATATACATATATAGCTATATATATAGGCACACACACACATGCATGCACATTCCACAAAGAATAAAAGCCCAGTAGTTCACAAATGGCACATTATCATAATCCTTAATAGTATTTCCCACACTAAATATTGTTGTTACAAAGTTATAGTATTTCCTATTTAAGTAAGTGATTTTTTTTCTTTTCTTTTTTTTTTTTTGATACCTGATTACCTGATAATTCTGCTGTGTTATTTTACATTAAGCAGAGTTAAATGAAAACTGGGGGGCAAATAGCAAAAGTACATATAGAATAATATATACACAAACGAATAATAAAAATATGTGTGTGCATTTGAATGAACAATCAAAGAAAAAATTCTGAATTAGATATTCCTTGATACTCAATTATGTTTTTTTTTTTCTTTTCAGAACATTACAGTATTACACAGAGATCAAAACCATTAAGTGGATACAAATTTAGAATATCATTGTGGACAGACGCACATCAGGAGTTAAAATAATTAATTGGCCACAGAGTTTTGTTGTTCTTGGCTTTTTTCCTCCCCCTGCCCCACAGCTGGAAAAAAACTGTGGATTCAACATCTTGTTTAAAATGCAAAGAACATAAGCACCTATCTTATTTTCTTATTTCAGCTTTCTCCATAGCTATAGGTTATTTACAGCACTTTTTTTTTCATTCTCATTATCTCTAGCTGTATACTGTGACAGTAAGAATCCTGCTCACAGTCCTCATGATGCTCTTCTATTGTACCTATATATACCTCACCCAGCCTTTTAATTTAATCCTGTACTAACGTTTCTTTTCCAACAGTTCTCATTTTAAATGAGCTTGGGAAAAGTTGTTTCTGAAACAGTGATTTAGCTCATTTTCTGGGCCTGGAGGAATTTGGTTAACTGATTTATTGCCCTACGGATGTGGTAATTGTTGCAAAACATGATGTATTCCCAAAACAGTGATAGTACTATGTCATTTTGAAAATATGCCTCCCAGCATTCCACTGAAATTAATGAGGCATCATTAAATAGCTGCAGTTCTTAGGCATGTTGTACATTCCAGCATGCAAAGAGTTATTGACAAACTTCAAGATGTCAAGACGTAATATTTGTCAAATCAAAGCTTAATACAGAGAACAAGAAATGGTTGGGTTGATTTCAAGCATGCAAGTTATTTGGGAGTTGCCATATAGCTATCACAAATTAGGAGGAAGATTGCTTCCCCAAAATTGGGGAAACTCATGCAATTAAGGTTGCTGCTTTCAAAATACTTCCTTGATAACAAATAAGAAAAAAAAAGAAAAATAAATACTAATCCTTCTCTAATAACTGTTTATAAGATTCTTTCAGAATATACATATACTCAAGTAGAAACAGGTTGTTCTTGTTATCATTTGTAATTTGCCAAATAAAATTAAGATAGGACAACATCTGCAAGATTGGGTAGCAAGTACTTTCAGTAGTCTCTAAAATTCAGATTTAAATAATAATACAAAACATCTGTTTTAAAAGATATTCTATGATATTAAATAGCTCCTATTTGACCATAATTTTAAAAATTAAGCCACACGAAATACATTTTCAAAGCTGGTAAAAATAAATGAGTTGAAAACTACACTCAGATTTGACAACCTAGTTTTTACCTTATGTTAAATGTTATACTTGTAATATAATCTTAGATGAGGACTGAATTCATACTTCAGCCAAAGCTCATCAGCTCTCTAAACTGCCATATAATGTTCTGTAATGTGGCTTGACTATGATCAAGTCAACAGAGTCTTCAAAGAAAATCAGTAACAAAGAGATTAATGGAACTGTAAACTCAATCATACACTCTGAAAGAATTAAGAAGGAAACAAAGGCTCTAAGCTTACCTTTAGAAATGGAATCTAACTTCCTAATCACGAAAATGCTATCCTGGACATGTTATTTTAGCGTAGCCATTTAAATTGAGCACCTCTTCTAAGCAGAGTTACAATAGACACGTTACAGGATAGGTTTTATGAAAATAACTTGGTTATCTCATGTGACACAAAATACTTGCTCTTACAATATAAAAAAATTTCTTTTAATAGTCCATTCTTGGTACTGGTTGTTGATGCTCTGAATGCTACCAGTAATCCCAAAAAATAATTAATATTTATGATCATCTTTTTTTGAATCAGTTTATTTCAGCAGTGCTGAAATGGAGCATGCTCACATTTTCATGACAACAGTCCAACATTCCATTTTATGTCGTATTTTTATTAACAAGGTACTTACTAGTCTCTGTCTGGCTGATATTCCAAGAAATACTGGAAGCATTAATAGTCTGTCTTTACTTATACTAGACAAATGGCTTGGAATTTATTGATTGCGATTTTTTTTGTTTCGTATAACAATATGTCAATCAAAGCACAAGCAGGTATTCTATTATGGTTATGAAGTAATTAATTAACATTTTATATCACTTACTGTTCTTACACTGCCAGAGTAGCAAACAAAACACCTTAAATGTCTATAGACAGAGAAAATGATCATGGGATATGTGAGAAAAGATAAAACTTGAGGATATTTATTTAATAAAATTCTACAAATTCAACAAAATTATACAAAATTATTGTCCGAAGAAAGCCTTTTACTTTACAAATTGAACTTAATATTGAAAATCTATATCTTAATAATCTGAGGTGGCAGGGGTGGGGGTAAATCACTCAACAAACAATAAAAACCTTTCATAATCATGGTGTGGTTTTTGATTATCATGAGCAAGGAGAGTGCTATTGTTCACCTACAGACTCTTTACTGCCATTTATTTCATTTAGAAGGCACTCATATACCAGGGTGATGGACAGCAGGCTACAGTAAACAGATTAGAGTAGACTTAATGCTTGGTTTCCCTGTTAAAAGTCTAAGACTCTGTGAAATGGAAAGGGGCTTGGTCCTACATTCTCCAACTCTCAATTGGTTATTTGCTGGCTAGCTGACAGCAAAAGGAAGTAACCATCCGTCATCTTCAGTGGGGAACCAAAGCAAGAAAAAAAAAAAATCTTAATAATGTTCTGACAAAAAAACAGCAGGGAAAAGGCAGTGTAATTTTGAGATGCAAGAATGAGATGCAAATCCTTGATTTTTATCACACAAAGTATCAGCAGAGTTATTCACATATGGTATAAAGGAGAACCAGGGACTTTTTAATTTGCTCTTGAATCTTACTAGTTTGAATACTTCCCCCTCTAAAGTTTGCAAGGTAAAATGACAGCACTGAACTCTGACTAGAATAAAACCATTTACCTAGTAAAAGTTTAGTTGACTGGTGGCATCTGAGTTGTCTTAATTTGACTTTAGAATTCAGACAAGAAAGAATAATGGGTGTTCACCACCTTGGCACAATTATAATGATTTAATAGCAACGAAACATGCCTGATTTCAGCAGCTGTTGGAAGCAGCAGGGTTGCTTCAGTCAGAATAAAGAGAGACTTCCGCTCCCCAGATAAATGCCTTCAAATCAAACAGTGCATACCAACAGTCGGCAGTATCCTGCTCTCATGTTCAGAGTGATTAATCACATTGCTGATTGGTTCTCAACTATCTTCACTTCCATTCTCACTGTGGAGAAGATCACTGAGCTGCTCATTAAAAGAGCTGCACATGAGCTGCAGGAGGGAAGGATGGTGATCCCTGAAGAATTATTATAATCAGTAGGAGGCCTTTTCAGTACTTTATACAAGCTTAATGGAGGTCAGATGTCAGAGATTCCCCACACCTCTCCTGAGGCCAATACCACCTTGCACCCTGCTACTGACAATACTGTCCAAGTAGCAGAATTCAGTTTTATTGGTGGAACATTTGTAGAAACAACAGTGTGGGGAAAAAAAACCACAGCTGACTCAATATATGTGGTAAGTGGTCTGCAAGTACTGGAATATGTTAATATGGAAAACTGGATGGGATATGGGCAGATGGTTACACAGCCATACTAACTGGATAATTTGTCACAGGCACATTATTATTTAACTCCTCTTCCACTGTCTTTTATTTTAGCCTTCAACAAGTTAGACATTCAATCTAAATTACACATCCAATCTCCAGAAAAAAAAGAGAAAGACACTCCAAAGAGTATTTCAAACATCAGAAATTAGATGTCCTGGACAGCATGGTTCACTCCCTTGAGAAGTTAGACTTTTTTTTATACTGACCATAGATAGAACTGGGATGATTCATTTTGACCTAGCACCTAACTTGTAGATGGCTAATTTTTGTGAGAGAAAACAAATTACTCTGAAATCAAATTATTATTTCAGTCACTAGATTCTTTCAAATTCTTGACTAAACAATTTCTATTGTTGATTCTTGGTCTCCAGGCTTTGGTTAGATTGTCAAAAGTATTTGCAATATGACTGGACATTAGACGAACCTGACCACATTTACCCAGCATAGCACTGGCCTTAAAGAGATCTTTAAGCATCATTGGTGTCTGCTCTCAGCTGGATTTGTATAAGGCATTGAAAAGGCCCTGTATTGATTGAATTAATTTACTATTCAACATTCTTCCACATCATCTTGTTCCTCTGTTTCTGCTCTCTGATCTGACACATGTATTGGTAGCTCTTAAAATCAGATCTATCTGAGCTCATCCACTTCTGTAAGAAACCTGGCTCCTGAAAACTGAAAAAACCTGGTCTATGTACAAAATGCTGTGGAGGTCACCTCATTAAAGTTTTGCTGTAAGTTAGTGAACAGTAACAAAACAGACAGTTCTAAAGGCATCTGTTACTTAGCCACACATCCTTGTGGATTTTGGTCTCTGTAACTCTTGACAGCTGCTTAAGTCATTACCATATCCTCATCAATGTAATCAGTACCCTAAGGCTGCCCTACCTCTCAAATTCACAATCTGCAGTGCTGCTCACTTCAGTGCTTTGGGGCGTGTTAGCAACTCAAGATTTTTCTGCTTTGATGTGCATGTTCTGTACCACTGACCCCAAAATATGCAGGTCTAATGAATTGGCTTTAATAGTTTTCTTATTCACTTAAATGTTTTTGTTTTAATTGGCTGTACTACCATGTGTCCTGAACTACACTGAAAAGTTCACAGCATAGATGCTAATGGTGCCTTTCTAATTACTGCATAATGAACAAAGGTCTGTCAGAGCAATTTCAGAGGGTAGATTTCACAATTAGGAACCTTATTTTAATAAAAAAAAAAATCAACCTAAAAATTTCACACACTTAATAGAAATAATCTACACCACAAAATAATTTTATAAAAATATCTGAGAGGTTTTTAAAATATTTGTATAAATACTTCTATTTACACAAAAGTACTATTTTCTTCATTCCCTTTTAATTTACCTGCAAACAGCCAGAGCCTCAGCTTTGCCACATTGTCCCTGAAGTGTACTTAACTTTCATGGATCACTGCTCTGGGGCTGACCTTGATTTCTCTTTTCACTTACTTTAGGGAACACTGATAACTGAGGGGCAGAGTCATGCCATCTACTGGCAAGTTTTACATCCAGGCTTGTACAAAGCAGAATCCAAGGATTTGTCTTCAAAAACTCCAATGTTTTTTAAAAATAAATCCTATTTTCTTCCAACATTTCCAATTGCATAGGTATCAGTAAAGTTATTATTTCTAATGGATCCAGAAAGTGGAGCAGCTGGTCGTATTTCATCCCCTGTGCCACCTGCTTTGTGCATCAATGGCACTAGCTAAAATGCATTCTCATCACTGCTAGCTTGAAGACTTGAGATCATGATAATATGGTGAAAGTTTAAGATTAGGGTAGATGAACAGGATGGAATGCCTCCCCATAACTTCAAAAGACCATGGATTAGGCATGGGCAAGGTCCAATATCATCAATCTCCATTGTAACACCAGCTTCTGTTCCCTTCATTCTCCTCTTGTTATATTAAGTTTGATAGTTGAAGAGTTTAGCAGAATATTCACACATATATGTTGCACACATTAACTACAATTAAAACAACATCTAATGTTAGGACATTTAGTACAATTGCACATTTAAATGTTCATCCAACAGAATATATGAAGTTCAACAAGAAAAAATGTTGGGGCATTTCACTTACACATTTAGATACAGTTTCACAGCAGTACAGGTTGATATCACACTTTTATTCCTAAAAGTGGAACTACAACAACATTCCATTTCCTGCCACAATTCCATCTGGACATAAGATTTTTTTGGGGTTTTTTTTTTTGTTTGTTTGGGGTTTTTTAAATGTTTATTTTTTAAAATCCCTTTATAAACAAAAAAAAATTACTTTAGTTGTAGAGTGTAATAAAACTTCAATGTTTTTTAAAACTAAATCCTATTTTTTTCCAATAGTGGGAAAAACTTTTACCAAGCGTAGCCACTGGACTTTTTTTTTTAATAATATTTTATGATGATCATTAAAGTTACTTTCTCCTTTACAGACTTTGCTAGACATTACTGGAATGACTGCCATCTCTATGGAGTTCACAGAATTACAAGCTGCTAAAAGAACATGAAGGTAAGAGAACAGAGAAGAAACTATTGAACTGGAATGTTAAGAATTTCAAACCACAATCCATATGATTAAGTAAGCAAGTTTCTTCAAAGATAAAAAACATACCCACATACACATTTCCAATTATTTCAACTCAGAGGAGGAATATTCACAGAAAAATTTCCTACAATATCTTTCTACATTGCCCGTTAAGAAGACTAGCCACGCCTGCCTCTTGTCCACCCATCACACCAATCCTTACAAAGGAAAGAAAAAACTGTCAGTAAGGTAAGTTCTTAGACCGTGAATTCCAAGATTTTCTGCCCCAGCTGTTATCTAGCAAAAGAGTTGAAGACTATCTGTACAGAAAACCTTGTTCATAGCCTCATCCAGAACCTGAAAAGCAGAAACAATGCTACTCTTTAACTAATATACAGAGGTCAGGAAGAGGACAATGTACATTTGTTGGCTCCTGCTTGCTGTTCTCTTTTGTCACTTAAATACCACCACCTTTTCTATATGGACACCACCTGACAAAGGGGCGTTGCAAAGTTTGAGGTGTAAAGGGATACAGTGAAATCTGGGGCAGTTATTAAAGATTTTCACAGTTCTTAATTTCTGATAGAAGTAAAAGACCTCCTAACAGCCAGGCACAAGATAACCCAGTATTTTTATTTACTTTTCCTCCTAAAACCACAAAATAATGACTACTTCACTACACTATCACCAATTACTGTAGAGAATATATCAAAGCCTCTACTCTCTATAACAATGACTCCCAATTCTCATTTATGCAGCCTATGTCATGTCATTAAAATGCACATTCATGGAGATAAGTGGGACCTATGAACAATGATTATGATTCTGTTTTGGTTACTATTTTCATTCCTGTCTTCCTGAATATTGCTCCCTTCCATGAACTTTACTAATTATGCATAAAGAACACTAATTTATTATTAAGTAATCCTTAAATGGTACAGTGAATTCTGAGTGGACAGTTCTGTCACTATCTGTAAAACTAATACAAAAATAAACAGTTACCAAAGTGATGTAGGTTTGAAAACAGAACACGTGCATTATGGGGAAAAAATATTTCAGACAGTGAAAATGTATAATGCATACATTAAATGTATTTTCACTGGCTGGCTAAATTCCACAGTTAAGACGACCACAGCTGACCACTTTTTTTTTCCTAGAAGTGGCTCACAGTTCCAGTGGGTAAACTGATTTTTTTGATGGAATATAACAAGGGAATATCACTGAGACACAACAGACAAAAGGACACTGTCAGATAAACCAATATAGCTTTCTATCATGTGGAGCTGACACAGGAGTGGAGGGGTAAGTGAAATTCACAACAGTCTTCAGATAATATTCCTCCTAATGAAGCTTCTATTCCTGCCTGCAGATCCCTGTTACATAAAAATATTTTTTAACAGGTGAAAGGGAGAAGAAAAATATGACTTTACATTCAACTTATTCATATATGCATTCTTTTATGGAATCTCTTAAACATATGCATTAATAAAATAGAATAACTCAAACCACAAAAGCCCAGTAAAATGTTAATTCAGAATATGTTTAGAATTACCTGAATTCTGAATTACCTCAATATCAATTTAGTGAGATTGGACCAAAGATAATTGTGTCTTAACAAAAAAAAAAAACACAACAATGCTTTTAGAATGAAGGAAATGTTCACTCTCTCTCTTTTGTACATATTTACATTTCATTTTCATGCTTAAAGGACTTGCATTCCAATCCACAAACTAAACTTTAATGCAAGCTATGGGTAAAGAACATCTTCATTAAGCATCAAACAACAATCAAATAAATAAGAACATTTCAAAGTAGAATTCCCACCCTGCAGGGTTCCAATGAAGGAAATAATAAAGTGAAATATGAAAAAAATAAAATTGTTCTTCAAGAAGAACATATCTAATTAAAAGGAAGACCTAACAACTTCATGGATTAATTGGGAACCAACTGAGATAATTAGACCTCTGGGAGTAAGATTACACCCATCATAAACTGCTTTTTTCACAACTACAGGTTAAGCGCTTAAAGATTTAATTGGGGGCAGCACTAAAAGGAAAGTAGAACTTGCACAGAAGAATTAATATTTGGTGAAGCAATATCCTGAATTACTTTGGCATCGTTAGAAACCACATTATTATTTTTCCCCAAGTGTGTGGGATTCTTGGAGCCAAGCTGACAACCATGGTTACAATTTGTACCAATCAAAAAAAGCTCACACTATTATACTTTGACCCGTGAACCACATGTAGCTACTCTGTGCATTAGTAGTTCAAATACAGTTTCACCCTCTGTGATTACAGTTTAAATGAGCTATTATTTTAACACATACATACACCATGATAGTTTCTGCAGTCAAACCATGTCTTTCAAGAGAAATCTACCCTTAGAATACTATACAAAATTAAAAAAAAAATAAATAAAAAAGAAGATTCTAAAGACCTAGTGAACTGCTGCTAAGAATAACTTCATAACTACTTCTCAGAATTGCTCCAGGGACTAATTTTAGTTAAACCATTTGAAACAGAAACAATTTAATATCATAATACAAGTGTCATGGAAACTTTGGCATTCAGTTGATGAATTTTGTGTCCATTGGACAATTGGAAAGCTCAGTAGGAAAGCTTTACTAACACAGCACAAAAGGTGGTCAGAGTTCCTGCTTTAATATCCCTTTAGTGGTAGGAAAACACCTGAAGAAAGAAATTATATATTTTCTAAAAGTACCATATGCACTTTCCTAAGTTATACTATTCAATATAAAGACAAGTTATTTTCAATTACAAATTTTATTTGCATGCAAAATAACCTATTTCAATACTAACTCATCATCTTCATTTTTTTTTTTAGAGAATATACAACAGACGAGAAGTTTGAGTTCTGTAAAGGTTTTAAAATACCATGGAGTATAAATGGGATTGGATTTACTGGGGTATAGTTTTAGTGTAAAACAAGTTAAGTGGTCCATAGGAATCCAGAGAGTTATAGGTGTAACTAATCACCCCTAAAAGTTTAATTTAGAAAAGTTTGAAGAACGTTTTTGAGATGTGTATTTCAGCGGGTTGGAAACATGTTACAAGATGCTTCTCTGAATATGCATGGTATGGCACGTGGCTATTTGTTCAATCTACTAAAATATTTTCAGGAGGGCTCAAGCCATTCTTGGATTAAAATAGGGGTGAAAAAAGTGTCTAAGATTCCTTTCTTGTAATTGCTTCACATTCACTTCATCTTGTCCCAGTCTTTGTCAAGCTGTCAGGCTCTACCTGCATAATTAATCTGTAGTTTTCCATTTAGGCATGGTGAGTTTCTTGAAGACCAAGAACTACTCTACAAGCCTGATACCGTTACCTTAGCTAACAGGTATCTTAGGGAATTTTCACCCACTGCTCTTTGTTTGAGATGCTATGGTTTGAGACATGCTTTGGTTCTTGTCTATTTTACCCTACCTCCTCTATCCTGCTGCTACAGCTCAGGATCCTCCCTTTTCTGCATTTTGAACTCCATCTGGCAACATGAATCTAAGATGAAGATGAAGCAGGGGTGGAAGAAATTGTTCAGACCAATGGCATCCCATCATCATGTCCTACAGACTGGCAGATTTCTTGGTTCTCCCAGTTCCCTGACAATTCTTCTGGCCTCTGACATGTTCACACTTTGCTCTTTGGATTGGCACACTTAGCAACTTTTCTTCTTCATGATTTTTTTTCTAGCTCCAAAATGTCTTAGCTTCGTCTTATTAGAACTATACCATGGAGTGATACATTAATTGACATAACTGCAGATGTCAGTTCTAGTGAATGAAAGTGTGTGATAAATTTGGTATACCATCATGACTTAGTAAGATAACAATAAACACATCATTAATAAGTGGCATCTAATTTGTAACTTGCTGTGAGAAATAAACATACAATAATAAAGTACATCTATTAGCAATCTTATCAAACACCACATAACCTTGATCTCTCAAAACACAGACAAAATAAATCTCAAAACCATTGTTAAACTATTTATAAGTGCATTGCATTTGAAGCCAAGATTGTCAGTTGATTTTAACTATTTCTATATGCCTTCTGGATTCAAGCACTAATGAACCAATAGCTATCAGCATGACTTTTGCTGAAGTACTGTTACATTAATGAGTTTGGATCAGCTGCTCAGTTTGGCCGAAAAAGATATCTGCTCAGGAAATGTACTGGGGAACACAAACATAAACATGAAGTTTTAGCTTCTTAAATTTAGTTGATTGCAAACATGATGCCTGAAACTTTTTTTTTAATACGTTCAGGTTGATTTGACACTGCTGAATAAATTAGACTGTATATAAAACTGCCTTGTTTATCTTTCATACAAAAATACTGGGACAAGTTCTCTTTATTATATGATTCATAACCCAAATGACATCCTATGTTACACCAGTAACACACTATCATATTGAAGTCAGCATTATTCAAACCTAGAAGTTATTCCCTCAGTTGTACTATACTTCTATATTATCCTGTCTGAGACTGACATAATCTCCAGTGGGGTCACATATCTCTAGAATTAACATTCTGGTGCGAAAAGGCAACAGGGATTTACATATGACATTGCTTAAATTAATTCTTTCTGTTGTCTTCCGTACAGTACTTCCCTGGAGCACCTTTAGTCACTCAATCCACAAAGAATGGGAAAGCTCTCTGTTATTAGTCTATTAAAGGAACCAGAATATCAGTCACCAGACATCTACCATGACTTTAAGGAAAACCTCCTCAAATAATGGCAATGATTAGATTACACCTGAATGAATCACCCTCTGCACCTGTGAGAAAGTGAAGGTGATGCACCTGAAGCTGATGGCTCAGCAGTGTGTAGACCAAACAATGTCTTTCAAAGAGGGAGGGGAAAACCATGCCTATAACTTTTACACCTACACATTACTAAACTCTGCCCTTGGAGGAAAAGAAAAAAAAAATAGATAAAGTGCATTCAAGCCAATTTAACTGGACAACCTGAAACTGAAATTATAAACACAGTATTTTAAAAAAATATTTCAGTGACACTTGTCCTGTATAGGAAGCAGCTGCATTTATCTTGTTAAAGTCAGACACCAGCACTTGGGATTTGTTCAGCTCCAGGGTTGTATCACAAATTCCTTAAGGGAATTCACAATTCACCAGATGACGTATTGTTATTATCACCAAAAGTGAAACATATTCAACAAAACAGTACTCAGTGGGCAGCAATTCTGTAGTGTATAATTACAGATGCCATTTCCCACCCCAGGATTAAATGTGTTTTTACTTTTCAACAACAACAACAAAAAAAAAAAAACTCACTTTTCTCCACCCTCTGAAACACCTCAGGAGATTACATTTAATATTTAAATAATTCTTAATCTTGCTTCTTTTAATAAATTCCACCTATATGATTCTTTCATTGGAACATCTGGATTTTCCTTCCTTTCTAGCACTGCTCTGGGTTCTGAGGTTTGGGGCTCCCTTTGTTTGGATATTTGAGTATATGACACTGCTACCAAATAAATATATTTATCAGTGGCATCTACTTTATAACTACAATCTTGTTTCTCTGTTTATTACTGAAATGCCTTGAAGAAAAGAAAAACAAGACAAAACAAAACAAAAACAGAAAAAAAACCCCAACCCTATTCATCTTTTTTTTTAGTAGTATAAAAGATTGCATTGCTCCAGTTTATGAGTTATGGCATTTTATGTCCTACTGTTGGTATTTTCAGCTAACTAAAATCCTCCACATTTCTAATCTAAAAACCTAAGTTCATGTTCAATTTTCAGTTGCACTTGTGTAACTTCAGAAAAATTCTCTCACTCTACAGACTTTGGAAGTCCTTGTAGATGATTAAAATGAATACGAGTCCTACACTTATGTTAGTATAAAGGATAAGAGACCTAACTTATAGCTCAGGAGGTTACAAATGTGGTTTCATATTGAGACCACATGATATTCTTTATTACTATAATAGGACTAAAGGGTAGCGTAGTACATTGAGCATTCAGTGATGAATACTATTTTATCACTATATTACACCTGTCATTTAGAGAGCATTGATGAGCATGCCCATACAACACATGTGAACACATGAACGTCCTTGTGCAAGCATTGTCTGAAACACCTTTAGAAAAACCAACAACATTTATACAAGTCTGAGCAAACAGGTGCTTGGCATTGCAAGAGGAAAATGTGACCTAGTACATTTGCATGGTGATGTGTCATGTGATGTAGATTTACTTGCATGAACATTAGCTCATAGATCCATATATCAGAATCTATGTCACTGTTATTTTTATCCTAGTTCAATGTGGCATGAATTCTTTCATTTATACCTCTTTTAACATCCAGAAGTAAGTGTGCATTTCTATGCTAGAGGAGAAAGATGTGCGATAGTAATTGTCTTGAGGATACTAAAAAAAAAAAAACCCACAAAACAAAGATTCTCATTCTGTCTCTTGAATTATCCTCTCCTTCTCATTCTCTTCCTTTTTCTCTTCCATGTGCCCATGTGAATTGTGAGAGGAGAATTCACACCCTATCCATGTCTTCTTATTTGAAATTTTCAGTAACCTACTTGACTGCGTGGGATCTTGTTGTTTCTTTTTGTTTTTCTAAAGACGAGATGTTCCTTACAACCTTCTGAACATACAGCTTTGCATCCATAAAACTTTTAGCAGTGTCAGTGAGATTATGAATAGAAATATGAGAGATGGTATCTTTGACTACCAAACATGGATGCAAATCAAGTAGTCAGATGCAGCTATTCTGCTGACCTAGTTTGTAGGTAAGGAATTATGCATCTGTTCCTCCATGCTTCTAAGAACATGCCATTGAAAACTGCCTACCACAACAACAAAAAACACACATGAAACAAACACACTCTCAGAATAAATTTACTTATGTTTGTAGAAAAGTAAGAAGAGTACATGAAATTGCTATCTGCTTGGATTCACCTTGCTTTTTAACACATGGTTGAAATGACAGTAATTCTAGAGTTGCTCCCTGCATCTAACTGCAGACTTGAACTCTACAGCCTTTCTAATTGGTCCTGCATGTCACACTTAATTTGCTCTGATTTTATTTTAAACAATTATTAAATACAAATGAAAACACTAAAAGCTATTCTGCTCCATTAGCCTTGTGCATTCCACTCTGTATTCAGGCTCTACATCCACAACTGCTGCAGCAATACGTTTTCTTTCAGGAGAAAGACAAAACATGGACTACATCCAACTTTTAATCAGCTGTACAGATGGGTTTATTTCACAAATGCACCAGGCTGCACAGATGGAAGTTCCTGAATGCCTGACAAGGTGTTAAAATGGTTACTGAGATTACGAAGGAATAAAAAAGCAGCACTGGAAATTATAATTAGGAGAGATTCTATCTCTTAAGGGCTTATTAGTTCAGAACTTAAATTTTGTCCTTGGTGTGTGGAAAATGGTTTGCAGAGGGGAAAAAAAAGGTAAACGTATATCAGATTAGTTATGATAACCATTTTCTGTCCCTTAAGAACGCACACAATCTTATAAATATCTAACTCAACTGTTACACCTGATACAATACTCACTGAAACCAGCCAAAAGCATGACATAATACTTTTGACCATCCAAAGGCAGAACAAACACAGCAGCAGTTTGTGTTCAGTGGCATACTGAGCAGGAGTGAAAAAAAAAAAAAAAAATCCTGCAGATATCACTGGAGAAAAATAGCTTTATACATGCTTAATGTTATTATGCTTTTGAGCAGTTTTATTATAAACTCACAGATTTTATGCCTAAAAAAGTTAACTGAATTATCATACTTGACTGAACAGGTTACAGCATTCATCACCTCATGGAATACTATGCCAATTTACTATCACGATGCCAAATGTTCTAAACTGTGCTTTGGAAATAACACAGTAATAAAAGAGGTCAGGAATAACTGTGATCATTACAGATACCCGTGCTCTTTTTTGCAAGAGTGGAGGGCTGGAGGGACAAGGCTATCTTTATGCTAAGAACACTAACCTTTTCTCCATCTTTAATGGAATAAGTTTTGGGTCATTCAGGAAAGAAATAGGGTATCCTAAGGGCCTCTGCATTATCTTCATATAGAATGAGTTGAGGACAGTTGTGTATGGATGAATCAGGAAGAAACTGTCCTAATGCACTGGAAGCTACACCATGATTTTATGCAGAGATTTGTACTGAATATTTTATTCATAATATGCTCTTCTGAAGATCTCTGATTTTTCAATACCATGAATAAGATATGTTTATTGTCCGAAACTCTAGTCTGTCTTCCATGCTAAAGACTCAATTCTGTGATGAGCACAGTACCGTATAAGATAAGCACATCCATTTTTTACCGTTTATTAAATTGTCTGTGATAATATGTAAATGTGCATTCATGACACCATATAGACAGTAGGTACCCTTAAATGGATCTTATTCAGATAAGGGAAAAAATGTTTTACTAGATCCCAAAAGATACAATGATAAAGAAAGACAGTAGTACTCATTTTAAAATGTAGCTTAGAACAGAAAGGAAAATATCTTTAAGAACTGGACACTAAATTTAGAAGAATAATGGTGTGACTGGCACAGTGGAATACTCAAAGATGACACAAAGGCAAAAATATTCCACAGATAGTTTGGTTTGTTTTTTTTTTTTAACAGTAAAAAAAGCAAGAAGATATAAAGGTTGTAGAAGTCAATTTCATTCTGATTCTTGGGAAAGTAATATATATCTGTAGAGACTTAGATACAATAAATAAGGCAGATGTGAGTAGGAAATAAAGAAAAAAGTTAATGAAAACCAAGTTCATTCAAACGAACATAATTATTTTTTAAAAGATAAATTCTGTATGACAAAAAAAAATAATATTGACATCAGTTTCAGATTAAAAAAAACCCAACTCTCCACAATATGTTACAAGTGAAACTAGACACTAAAATAAAATCTTTACATATTAAATAAATAAATAAGATGTGGCCAATTAGTAAGTGTCAACAAGTAAAGTTAAACATAGAATCATTACAAGCAGGTTTATTTCTACTGGTATCCTTCAGGTCCCAAATCTTGGCACTGTGATTTAAGATTTTCATGAATGGATGAAACAAAGTAATTAGAGATGAAGTTTGCAGATTACATAAATATTAGTGGAAAGTGGAGAAATAAAACAAGTGACTGATTAGGAGGAAGTCTGGACCACATTGCAAACCGGGCTCAGGAAACCTCTGTATTTTGACATGATCAGATGTAGAAAACAAATGTGGGATGGGAGTGTTGGTGGGCAAAGAACAGAAAACCTTGGAGAAAAATGTTTACACAGCTGGGGAAGTAGTTACATCCAAGAGGATTTGAGGGCCATTACAGATAATCAACTGAACAAGAGCTCCAAACGTAAGACAGCAAACAAGGCGACTAACATTGTTCTTACATATATTATATTAAAAATACTCATGTAGTTATTCCAGATTTTCATATTAAAATATGACCAATGCACTGGGTTTTTGTTTCATGTGGAGATGACCATTACTAGAATACTGTGTTTATCTTTGCATCAGGAAGAAAACTAATAAAGTGAGAAAGCTCTGAGAACTAGAAGACAGTTTCAAGGCTCAAGAACACCACCTGTGAGAATCTCGACAAACCAAATAATAACTTTTAATTGTATTAAGAATTTGGTTAAAGGAAATGCTTTAGTCTGGCAGACACAAGTACAGCAACATTAAATGACTGAAAACCCAAATTCAATATACTTAGCATAAAAATAATTTACATTAATTTAACAATATGTGTAATTATTAAAAATATCAAAAGTTCTATGACATTCACTGTCATTCATTATTTTTAAAGCAAAACTATTTTATTCTAAAAGAGACATTCAGATTATAGGAAAAGTCAATAAGAGGAAATCCTGTAGCCTTCGTAGTGGAGAAATACATGTTAGACATCACATGGCCCTTCCTGTCTTTATAAACAAGACACAATATGAAAGAATATCACTGATATGTTAGTAAATTTATTTGGTGAAATATTGAACTAGATAAATCCAACATAATGGCTGCGCACATGGCAGGATCTACATTCCTGAAGAGGTAATATTGACACACAGGTGTCACTCCATTGTTTAAATGAACGGAAGTTAACATTTTAGTCAATACATATAATGGCTTCATACTACTCTACAGAGTAATCTAATGAAATATAATTAGAGTTTTTAGTTTCTGAGGATGATTTCAGCATAAACTTACTTGTAAATAATTTATAGTGTGTAAAGGTTATCAAGGTACAAAATAAATTTTTTAAAATGTATTACTTCCTCATTAAGGAGTGCAACTGGTAGATTAATAGTCTTATTACCAACAGATTAAAAATACAGCATTTAAAGACAATCTATTTTATGCACACAGAGAATCAGATGTTAAATTATACACCATGCAGATCAGCAATACTAGGATGGAAGACTATCAATTGAAATATCAGCAATTCACAAGGGTATGCTATATTTCATCCTTATCTACCTCTTTGTTTAAAAGAAAATCGTAAGGTGATGATGTGCTAATGTGCCATCTTCCAAAGAAGAAAGAAAATCAACATCAAGATGACTGGAGATTGCTTAAAATCTCACAAAATATTTCACCATATAAAAATACTATCAGTATTAGACTTGGTGACCTTTACAAACTTAATTAAATTAAAATTAAATAAATTCAGACATTCCCAAACTTACATTTATCTCACAGCACAATCAATTACTCTATAGAGTACCCATTGCCATAGCACCAGGGAATATATTTTTAAAATTATTAATATTAATTTCTATAAACTTCCCACTCTTCATGAAGCATTGCTGCTTCCTACAGAAACATTAGAAAATGCAGTTTAATGGTTTTAGAATACAAAAAGATAGAAGTCAGTGAAATGAAATACACTTCAAACACAGTCTTTATTTCATCCAATTTTAGATGTCACAACTTAAGTCACCTAGTGTAAACTAAGATAATGTCTTCAGCTAGATTTTGGAGAAAAAAAACAAACACAGAGTTCCAGAAGTAAACCACCACCTAAGCTGTTAGGATTTATCCTCAGATTCACTTGCATTACTCCTGTAACCACAGAGGAGGCTTAAGTGACTGTGAGATGAATCCAAGCCTCTGTTCTCCAATTTCACAAAAAGCTACTTCAAGGATGAATTTTAGACCAAAAGTGTGTGCCTTTCTTTTCTAGATAAAGAGAATTACATACGAATCACTTTTTTTTCTTTTTGAATACCAGTCAATTAAAAAAATCCTATGTAAATTTAAAAGCATAGGAGTCTGTGGGGTAACGTTAGAAGGGATGCACGTACGCTGGAGGGGTGGTCCATGGTGACTCACGCACTGGACGCGGATGAATCCATGAGTGCAGGAGGCAGATGCGTCCACATACGTGGTAGGCACGGATAAGTCCATGAGTGTAGGGGTAGGTGCGTGGTGGGCATGGATGGGTCCATGGGTGCAGGGGGGCAGGTGCGTTCACGTGCGTTGCGGGTGTATGGGTATTTAACCCTGTATTGCGCAGCATTAAATTGAAGGCTTGGCTTGACTGTATCCGTGTGATGCCCTGCTTTCCCCGGAGCGGGGCTTTGGTGCGTGCGGGGTAGGTGAGCCGGCAAGAGAAGCCGGCAGGAGTCAACTGTGGTTTCAGCTTTAACATACACTTCTTTCCAAGAAACAAGAATCCTGTGTAAGTTCATGCAGTCCACTCATGAGAGTTGACTACTACTAATGCATATTTCTGCCAGATCCATTAAGGATACAAGCCAGAGAGAATTTTTTTTTGCTTTAAAACTTACACATTTGGTCGAAGTCTTAGAAACTTGTAGTCCTATAGACAATGTGACTTTTCACACAGTGAAGGACTTGATTTCATCTGAAGTCTTGACATACAGGTAACAACTGCATTCACCAAGAGCTGAGTCTGCCAAGCCAAACTGGGTGAAGTACAAAAGACAGATGAAGCAGCATTTCAGTGTTCTTTCAGGTTAAAGTAAAAAGTCAAATTTTGAAAAGCTAGATTTCCCTCTAGTTAGTCTTAGAATAACATGAATGATAACACGGATAAAAGTCTGCAACTACTGAAAAAGAACTAGGATCACAGAATACTTCAAGTTTGACACTAATCCAAAAGACATCCATATGCACATCTCAGTTTTAGAGAAGATGATGGCTGAGAAAAAAAGTCTCTTGTTCCATGTTGTTGTTAGCAAAAATTATAAGACGTGAGATTAAAATTACTTTTTCATGAGCAATGCTACATTTTTGACACTTATTGGCTGAGGAACTATTAGAAAACAATTAAACTATCTGAAGGTTAGAAGAAGAATAGTGATCTATCAAACATATCAATACATTATACACTCCTTGAAGAAGCAAACAAAACAAGTCCAACCTAACAGATATGTTCTGTGATGAACTTGGCTAATATATGGTGCTTCAAATGCACAACAGAAACATTACTATAGCTAACAGAAATGCATAAATAATAATGAAAAGGTGTAAAAAACAATCGGAAAAAGACTTACAGGTATTACTAATGGCACTAGGAGATTAGTTTCAACATATCTGCACTTCTGGCTATGAAAATAAAACTTTTTCTTGAAATATGCATTCACTTTTTCACTAGATGATACTCAGTAAATTTCAGTTATCTCTAGCAAAATACAATTAAAAAAAAATGGTGTCATGATTTAATCCCAGACAGCAACCAAGTATCACACAGCTGCTTGCACAGCCTCCACCTCCCTGTGGGAGCATGGGATAGAATTGGAAAGAAAGGAAAAGTCATTGGTTGAGATAAAGACAATTTACCAGGACAGAAAAAGAAGATATTATAAATATAAGTAATGATAATAATTTAAAAATATAGGGATAATAAAATATACAAAAAAAAAACCAACACACAATTTCTCACCACTTGACTACCTGACAACCAATACAGCCCATCCCAAGTAGCAATCATGGAATGAAATCAAAAGCAATCTCAGAATGATTCAGAGAGACAGAAAAAGAGTGAGAGAGCTGCCCACAAGCCAATAACCCCTTGTATAATGAGCATGATGTGTCTGGTGTGGAATACTTTGGCCAGTTTGGGTGAACTGTACTGGCTATACCCTGCCTGCACATCAGCAAAACCTGGGAAGCTGAGAGAAGTCTTTGATCTCCTAGCAACAACTAATAAAATCAGTGTATTATCAGCATTCTTCACATACCAAATCCAAAATATAACAGCTATTGAGACGAAAATTAGCTCTATCCTAGCTGAAACCCAGCCATACGACTATCAGAAAACTGAGGTAGTTATGATGGCTAGCTTTAGCATAGTAATTATGTAGTTATGACAGTTACTCAAGAAACAGGAAACCTGCTCCTCCCAGCCCATACCGAAGCCCTGAAGGATGTCCTGATCATCAGGCTAGAATATAAGTATTCTCTACTCTTCCTGTAAAACGAAGAATGCAGAACTTATAGTCACGAAAGTAATGCAAATGAGGCAGCCTAACAGTATAAGCACAGACTGAGGCGAGGGAAGTCCCTGGCTCTATTCCGTACTCTCAAAGATTTTAACCAATACTGTTTCAACCAAAAAAAAAAGAAAAAAAAAACCAAAGTCTTAAATGGATTCCCCCACCACCCCCCCCCAGATTAGTAATCCCAACAGAAGACAATGGAGTCATGCTTTCTCTTGTGCTGTCTTCTTTTAGACTCATAATTTTTTTGTTTGTTTTAAATGTCACTTTTCCATCATATTGACATTTGATGAGAACATAAGAAATAATAAAAAAAAAGTCTTAGAATTTATTTTAAAGTGTAAACGGTCTTTGGTATAACATTCACTGCATGTGTTGTTCTGCACTTGCCACTGAAATAGCTACACCCTGTGTTGCAGTTCAGCCCCACCAAGCTACGCAGTCTCTTGCTCGCTCCCCTCCCTGCCCCCCCACCCTCAGTGGGACAGGGAGGAGAACTGGTAAAGGAAAAAGCAGAAAAACTCATGGATTGAGATGAACCAAAAAAAAAAATTAAGAGAAATAACAGAAGAAAACAAAACAGAGAGAAAGAACAAATACAGTACCATAGCTCACAGGAAATCCCAACACCCAGTTTCCTCCCAAGTAGCAGAAACCTCTCTTCTTCCCCCTCCTTACTTATATACTGAGCATGATGTCACATGGGATGGAATAGCCCTTTGGCTAAATTGGGTAAACCCATCCCAGCTGCTGGCTAATTAGTAAACTATCCCAGCTGGGCCACCAGCTCCAGTTCCCCTTCTAGCTCAGGTTAACTCTATCCCAGCCAGACAGGACACCCTGCAATCACAATTTTATTTAATTATTTTAGTATAATACAATACAATGTTAAAGTGTCCCTGTTATCAGTAACATATAGTGGGTTGACACACAGCTTTCACCAGAACTGTGATAATAAATTATCCAATCAAAACAAACCTAAACGTGCAAGGAGACTATCTGCCACAAAGACAACCACACTGACTAAATGAAGGAAACATACAATAGGGAAGTAGAACAGAATATTTTGGCACTGATTATTTTAGTATACTGTAATGGACATTGCACTTGTTGAAAATGAGAAGTAGACAACCGGATACATAAAAATCTTGTTATACAAATGCAAAGAAACTTTTTAACTTGTGGAGATAATTCATTTCACTTCATGGTAACAAACAGAAGGCATATTTCCCTTTATTTTTTCAGGCATTTTTTTATCCTTTTTTTTTTTTTCAAAGTGGGTTACACTGGATTTTATTTTGGTGAATACCTGAGGCAGTTTTTATTGCTTAACAGCTTCCTTTCATCCATAAACATAAATAGGTGTTTTAAATTTGAAAGTAGAAGAAAAAAGATAGAAACCTAATCTTTCTGAGAAAGAATTGCACTGGAGATTTTTTGCCAACTGCTAGTGCTAGATTATTGAAGCCGTATTTTGCTTAGTTTTTGAAAAATACTACTACATTTAAGCAAGTAGATTAAATGCTATTAGCTTTAATACCTTTTTAAACAAAGTAATCTGTTGAAGTGATAATGGATTTTAAAATAAGTATACTCACTACCTCAGTTCTAACTCCATTGTGGTTTCCCTGGTGGCCACATGAATCTCTAAACCTGACATGGTTAATTACAATTATAATATGTGGTATGTGAACATTTGATTAACTTCATATTGTATTTAGGGCAGACATAAAAGTAATTGAAGAATTCTACCACGAGACTTAAAGGGTGTCATCACAGAAGCCCAAAAATACTACTTGCTATTTCATACACTTGGAAATGACCTGCACAAGACTTCCTGAGCAAAGCTACCATCTATTCAAGCCTGGAAAATTAAAGTTTTATTTGAAAGGGGACCGGATAATTCTACAGGCATGAGACAGGCACTAGGACTCATCAAAATTTTATTGATAGGAAAGGTCTGAAGCTATCGTGCTTTTACATGTATACCCCAATTTAGATTTTTAGTTACTTTTACTTGAAAAATTGGCTCCGACTCCCCAAATGGCTTGAGGCATATTTTCAGTATTACTTTTTTGTGTCAAAAACACCTGTCTCTTTACTTTAGTGCCAGAAGGGCTTAGCATCTTGTCAGTGATGTAACACAGCCTGCACATTCATAGGTGTCACTCACTTTACCATCTGTTTTTTAGGATAACAGTCACCACTATCATCCAGCCTCTCCAGAGGCTCTAACAATCTTTATGGATTAAGGTTTAGGTCTAAACTGAAGAACAGCTAGGGGTATCCCACCACTTCTAGCTTGTTGTATGTGTCTTTTAACTCTGTGAATACCTGGTCCTACATGAACTCAAGCAACTATCGCTCGTGCAAAATTTTGTGTCAGTAGCAACCTGCCACTTCTTTGAAGTGTTACAGCAAATAATTGTCAAAAAAATGTCTGCATGTTGTACACGGAGAGAAAACTGCATGCATATTAACACGAGCCCTTGCACTATGTCCAAAGCTACACCATAGGGAGCTCACTTCTAATCTCAAGAGATAGGAGTAACATAATCACTAATCCTGAATTACATTTCATTGACAAAGTTCTTAATCAGATAATTTGGCAATTGGATTAATAATAAATACATACAGTATAAAAAATCCAGGCTTAATTTATCTATTAGAGAACAGAAAGGGGTTTACTTTAAAGAGGTTTTTAATTTCTTTTTTTCTCCCAAAAAGTACAATTTACTAATCCTTACTTCTCATTAAAATACATAAATATATAAATAGTGCCATGGACCACATTATATGCCTTTTACATACCAGTGCAGCTAAGTATTTTTTACAGACATACAAAGCAAAAGTCAGAAGAGACATAGATTTTGATGTATGGGGGACATCACAATACTGCTGTGATAAAATATGTAAGTTAGTGGCCTTTCAGTTGGAGTAGCAGTGAAAAAAAAAAGTTTTACTTAGAATAGCATTTAAAGCATTTTCAAATCTTTGCCTCAGTTGGGACCTATATAATCCTAAAATATGAGACAGGTTAGAGTCTTGCACTAGGACCAAATGGAAGAGGTAATGTCAAGCAAGTACTGTTGTGCGATCTGATATCTATATTCTTCCAGAAACAATGCAACCGTGATGATTCTTTGGCACATAAACACTCTTTTAACTTTGTCTGATGTTAAGGTATTAATTAAGAAGCATTTATGTCACCTATGACTTGCGCTTGGCCTGAAGGTAGCACTTTGTCAGTTCTATAACCAGGGAGAGGCCAAATGAATGTTACAAATAAGTTTCCATGTTAAAATCACAGGGCTTTCTAATGATAAAAAAGCTTAATGTCCTCATATCTAAAGGAACACAATGAGATGAGATTACTAAGGTAAACTTTCTGCTAGCTGAATATCTTCCTGATAGGTATCTAAATGTGTAACCCTGTCCAAATTACCTGGAATAACACAACCTTCTCTTTTTTTTTCTATCTCGTGCATCATAATATACCATTCACACCTTATTATCCTCTTCATTACTTTCCTTAGAATAGGACATGTGTAAGGGTGGACACTGATCAGTGAGATTGCCCCGAGTGGCTATAAAGTTTCAGATGAAGTCTCCTCCTTTCCTTTTTATAAAGCAGGAAGACATATGCAGCTGCTGTCTCTCATTTCTCCATAGCTGAGCTGCCTGTCTGCTAACCCAGTTAGTTAGATGGTTTGAAAGCAATGGTAAATATGCTTATGTTGACAAAAATTAATTTCTAAGCTCAAGTATACTGTACAATGGAGAAAAAATATTTTATATTAATTCTGAGTGTAGACTAGAGCTATTAAATAGCACCTTTTGGAGAGTCTAAACAGATACTTCTGTTCTTTCCTCTTGCTACCTTGCAGTGATTTGTTTCAGCTTCCTGAATGAAACCTGTTCATTTCTCTGATGGGAGATGGTGGATGCTGTCCAGCCTTTCTTTCACTGAGCCCATTGGGGTGGGTTTTTACTCTCTTCCTCTTCACACTAAATTTGATTTATTCATTATTTGTTGGTGGAACAATGTCACTAATGCATCATACCTTTAAAAGTAATTTAAGCAATCATGTTAAGGTGGCATCACTAGGACTCTGTAATTATTGTGGTCTGCACGGGGACTTTTTTTTTTTGGTTGTCATTAGATGTCAGTTAAGCAGTGCTGCTGGCATTGAGTTGTAGCTGGCCAGTGTTTTTCCACTAGGCCCAATTTTCTTCCCATTTTGAATTGGAAAAGAAGCAGCCTGAAAGTCCTCAGCCAAGTCAGCTTGTTCACTCCATTATGACATTTAAGCTGTGTGGGTGGAGGGGGTTGAGAGTGGTACTGCCTTGCCATCCCTGTAAAACATTTTTGTCTCTCGCAGAGCAACACAGCAGTGTCAGCACAGTGCTCTCATTACTGTGGAAATACTACATGTAGCCATTAGTCTTCTCCCTACCATCAGCGACAGTCAGTTAAGCTGTGCCCCCAGCCCACTTTAGCTGTTGGCAGCATTGCCAAGTCAAACTTGTCTCCCTCTTGGAAAGGAAACCGTGTTCACCAGCCACACGCTTTGGCTCTGAAAAGAAGAGGACAAGAGCATAGACTTGTTTGAAAACATTATGCAATTAATTTACAGGTAAGGAAATGGCATGGGAAAAGATTAAGGAGAAGATCTTGATAATACAGAGATGACACAGTGTTAATATGACACAACTTCTGGAGTGCCACTTCACAGAGTTCCCTTTGTTTTATTTTATTCCTTTTTTTTTTTTTTTATTAGTTTGTTTTCAAGGGTGTGGGAGGAGTTATATACAACAGGACAGGTTTGAATTAAGGAATATTTTAATGAAAGCTACTTTTCTTCAGCTGGACATATTGGAACAGATTTGAAAGATCAACTGTAAAAAAAAGAATTCTGTCTTCTGCAGGTGAAATCCAATTCAAATTGTCAGAAAAGAGGATTCTCTAGCTTGAGTGATAAAGGAAATGCAAAACTGAATATGATAAATCCTGTGGGGCAAACAGCCTGACCAAATAAATGGGCATAGCTTAACTGATGTTAAATGCAGTCTCATTTAGTGATAGAAAAAGAGATTTGGGTGTTGTATCTGTACAAGAGATCCCCTGAATAGCTGGTGCTGAGATACGATCAGACAAGATCAAAGTTTTCCTATGTGTTAAATCAACATGAGATTTTAGATTTATAAAACACTAAACTTTAGAGTGTTCAAATTAACAGCTCAAAACTGCATTTCTGCCATCTTGAACACAGAATCAAAAAGCTTGAAGCCAGACAACAGTGAAAGCTTATTGTAGTCTGAACACTTTGGCTCTGAAAACATGGGTTTTTTAATCTGTATTTGTGCTGTAATTGTTTTGCTGTTTTGTTTTACCACATAAAACCAAAAGCTCATGAGTGTTAAACACCTGACTGTACATAAACTCCATCACTGCTTCCAATGGTCATTCTATCAAAAAAATCTTACATTCTTTTGACCAGTTGTCTCTAAATGAACTACTCCTGTTAATAATAACTGCAGTTACAAAATTTATACAAGCTATTATGGAACTACGTTTTGTAATCATAGAATCATAGAATGGTTAGAGTTGGAAGGGACCTTCAAAGGTCATCTAGTCCAACCCCCCTGCAAGGAGCAGGGACATCCCTGACTAGATCAGGTTGCTCACAGCCTCTCTCCAGCCTGGCCTTGAACGTTTCCAGGGATGGGGCCTCCACCACCTTTCTGGGCAACCTGTTCCAGTGTTCTATAATTCGCATCATAAAAATTTTTTTCCTAATTTCTAATCTAAATCTACCCCCCTCTATTTTAAAACCATTACCTCTCGTCCTATTACAACAGGCCCTACTAAACAGCCTTTCCCCATCTTTCTTGTAATGTTTCAATGAATTAAATTACCTTTGCAAGATATCTTTATACAATAAAAGTAAACTTCAAACCTATCAGTAAATTTCTTAATGGCTTAAAAAACAATAATCCTAGTTTGCCAAGTCTGGCAATCCAGTTAACTGCTCTAACATTAAATACCCTTTTCAAACAAGATTTCTTTAGATTATCCTTTCATGCAAAAATATTGTATGCAGTTTTTACTACTAAAGGTCAAGTAATAAAGCACTTGGATTGAATAACAAGCAGGGATCAACATACAGCAAGGAGTCTGCTATCAAAAGCCTTCTGCTAAATGACAGATGGCTGGCAAGCTGTAAGAAGAACACTATTAAGATGCTAAAAAAAAAAAAAGGGAGGAAAAAAAAACCACAAGCCCCTAACAAACAGAAAGAAAATGTATGAGCAAGATCCCTGTATTAACATATCCATATTGGTCGGTCACCTGTGGGCATTTGACCTACTTCCATGATGTCCTCCTACAGTGATACAAGCTTTTCTTCTTCTCAGCGGGTAGTAATCTTCCAGGAAGAACTGCTGAGAACTGCAGGTACCCCTACTTGCTGATCTCCCAAATTGGTTTTGGTGATACCAGCATTTCTGCAGTGTTTGTACTTTTTTTGCTCTCTTAATTTTCCATTTTCTTCTGACAATCCAGAAACAATATACCACAAGAAGATTATAAGGTCTGAGAGAAAGGTCAATACTAGCGGCAGTGGCAAAGTTCTACGCACCTTCAATATGCAGCATGTTCAGCATTATTTTTCCCCATTTTGTAATCATGTAATACACGTCATTAGTAGCTTGTTAGAAGAACTCTTTTGGGTATCGTGTTTGATTTAAGTTAGCTGACTGTTCCTTCACATTGTATATTTCTGAGTGAACTTCTACCTATAAAAAGTCAAGAAATCCATATTATCATAAGGCTCAGGGGTTCACTTGCCTACTTCCACTTATAAAGTGTGTTAATTTAAGCCTAATATAAGTAGATGTATAAGCTGCCAACACACAAATCCATTCATTTTCAGCTGTACAGATGCACAAAAATAATTACCTTATCTGTTTAAAACCAAAATAAATAGATTTTATATTCACAGTCCAATTAAGATCCCCAAAAATCACAGTGAGCAAATGTTGCTCTGAAAAATGTCTCTCTCAAAAGAAACTTCTTTATGGCCTTCTCCCCCTCATTTTTCTCAAATTTCTAACAGAATGTTAGAAATCCTTCTGAATTCACAACTCAGGTAACAAAGAACAAAGGTAACAAATTCTTGATAAAATAACTCAGTTGCTTCTAACTGTCTTTTTAGAGCAGGATGTTAATAATATAAGAAACCTCATTCTCTGTCATAATAACTATTTCATATTGCACCACTGTAGGTCAAAAATAAAAGAACACTGTATGCTTCAACCTCAAATACTCTTTGGGACTGATTAATACAATTATACACAGTTATATTTGCACTGCAACAAATTTTTCATCTAAAGGCAAAATGAAGTTTACAACGGCTCTAGGCTCTGCACAAATTAACACTTCATTGAATATTAATGAGTTACTCTTTGTGACCAATTGCTATGCAAATAATACTTGTGTCATAATTTCTAATTATATTTATTTAAAGGGAAAATACATTAACATTAAAAAAGACTTCCACAATAAAGTGAGTAAATCAATTAAGACACATGCCACAGTATTACTCGACTAATGGGTTTGTTGCTGATTTTGCACTACTAGGTAACACTATTTTTTCATATTGATGTCTATATGATTATGAAAACTCAGTAGTATCCTAGATTTTTTTTTCTCTATAAACTGCATTTGGATTTAGTTTGGAATCAAACACAATTCATATCAGTTACATCATACACCATTCTAACTAATCAGTTAAAAGTAAACTGATATTTGAACATTTTTTTTTGTTGACTGCATCATGCATTTTATATCACCATGCAATACTAAGTGGAAGCTACATCATTGCTTGAATCCTTTCCCCCACAACAATGAGCTTTTTTTTTAATTGTTTATGTCACATTTATAGAAGTAGCTTGCAGTACCAGAAGCTGAATGTCTTTGTCCTTCTAATCTAGCCTTGGGAGAAAAAAAAACTGCTATAAAATCACTTCTATGCTGAATAACCTGTATTGGTTCTAGAAAAGTTGTATCAGTTCTCTTTGCTTGAATTGCAAGGTTGTTTCAACATGCTTCTAAAACACAGTCTGTTCAAATAACAGAGACATTTTTTGTTCATAAAAATACTTCAAACACAGTTGATGAAAATTATGAGGAAATATGTCTCAGGTTTCTCTGTTTCTCTGTGAGGAAACTTGGATTAAATATTTGTGTTTTGCCAAGCCCATGCGAGATAAAGAGAGAAAAACAATTTTCTTCTTTCTTTTTTTTTTTTTTCAAGAATAAGCCATCCTAGAGGCAACAATAAGAAAAAGTAATTGCTAAGAAGTCAGAGAAGGGACTAAAATATTAACAGCAATAACACAAATTACATATATTTTTAATATTTAAATTCACTCCATATTGTGGAGACTACACTAACAGAGAGCTCTTTAATTTAACAAGATAGTCATAAAGCATAGAAGCTTTTACTAATCTCATGGCATACTGATAGTGTTGAGGTTATTAAAGTGAATTATACAGTTTTACAAATGGGATCAATCCTGAGTACACAGTAAAGTCAGGAGAGAATTTCACTACTATGAAACAAGTGGATATAATTAATTATGGTGTCAACCACTCTAGGAGAGGGCATCATGCCAGCAGAAGACCAAACAACAATGTGTTGTTTTCTATCTTTTGCCATAATGGCAATTATTTCCTTGTGCTCCATTTCTCCTCACTTTCAAACAGATGCGTAATCCCCAGCACAAGCAATAATTTTAAAAGCCATCAAATTCAGAAAGCGATATATATATACTGCTAACACTTTGCACTGTTGCTGCTGCAGTGGTGAGCTACTGTGAAACACCTACCATACAAAACTACATTCGTAAGCTGTATTAACCAAGAATATTGAAACAAATTTATGATAATTGCAGCTCTAATTTCACACCACTGCAATTTCATAATATTCTGAAACAGGAAAGCTTCATCTCCCAACTCTACAGAGTTAATATTGAGCTATTAGCCATGCATTAGAGGAGGGACTGGAAGTCCCATCAGCAACTTAAAGCAGTCACTGTAGCCAGAGCCATGCACTCAATGAAGCAATACTTTTCCTTTTGCTGTCAATCTTCAGTACCAGAGCAGCAGAGTTTTATTTTATCTTTCCTTTTTTTTTCCCATTTCACAAGGGTATTTAAAATTTGATCACAACAATGGTTCAGTTCATATGCATATTACAAACTGCTTTGGGGACTGCTCAGTGCAAAATGGGCGGATAATGTTACAGATTAACTTGACTCTGGAGTGTGAACTGTCAGCTATATCCTTCAGCTGGGGAAAAGATTTTAAACACTACCTGGAAAATTGTGAGGACTAATCTTTCTGCTGTGCTGGCTTGCAGTATAATCCGAATAATGTGAATGTGCTTTCCGTCTGACTGAGGCAGGCATGCTGTTAAGTAATTTGAGCGATTTCCCTGGTATAATAACCAGTTTTCTCTGTCTCAATGGATGCCAGGAACTTCCTGAAAATCTTTGCCGATGGCCTGACACAGACTGCTGAGTAGCCACAAAACTGTTTGATAAAAGCACCAGTTTTGTCCAGTATAAATCAATAGAATCCTGCTGCAATAGCTGTATTTGACTACAGCACTCAGCTGTTATCAAGTAGGGGACCTGTTCTGACTATTTTAACTTCAGAGTACATATATTTTCCCAGCTGGTCTTCAACACAGCAGGGACGGCTGTGGTGTGTGCTCAGTGCTTTAGCCAAAGAACATTCAACACTCACAGCACTCCACTGGCCTCCAGACAAAGATTAACTGAAAATGCATTTCAATGCAGATATTAAATTGTTTTCCTAAAAGAGAATCTACAAAGTATAATTCCTCAAATGTGAGCTCTTAAATCTGAACTGGAAAGATTTCCCACTAATTTCTCCTGTCTTTCCTACCTGACACTACTCTATTTTCCTAGGACAACCTACCACAAAAAGCCACATCTCACACAAGCAATTATACACATTCTTGAAATTAGTTGAAAGAACTTATTGCTAATGAAAGGAAGCTGGAAAATATCTCCTAACACCAATATTCAAAACGTCATTGTCCTGACTTCCTCTGTACTTTTTTTTTTACTAATGAAAACACTTTTTAGCTAACAAGACAAAATACATTTTCTGGATAGCCTCATGACACAGTAAGAATAATCAACTTTGTTCTCACTAAAATTGGAATTACTTCTGGAGAAAAATAAAATATCTTTTCTGTTCTATGCCACTAAAGCTAGAAAAATGCCACAAGTCAGATGTTTCTTATTTTGTTACTATTATTTCTTGTGTTTTTCCATTTTTCATTTTATACCTTGCAGAGCATGGAGATTTGCCCAAAGCATGTACAATCCCAATATGCTGGTCTAAGAAAAGGACAAAGCATCTGTTGATAGTGAGAATTTGTTTTTCCTTGAAATTTCATGTATATTATGGAGCTGATAATCATTCATGAATTCTTGGTTCCACTGAAGTTGATGATAGAATTTTTGACCTTTACTCCAATGAAGACAGTTCTCTAACATGTAACAGACTTCCATAATACTAGGATATTTATATTTCTCTATGGTATAAATGTGTTATAAGAATAATAATAATAAATATTTTTTAGTTTACTTGGTATGAAACCATAAATTTCATGTAGTTTTCTGGTCAAGTAGACAGTTCTTTCATGTTCCCTATGCCACTTGGCATATTGGGAAGTCCAATATCCCCTTCCTTCTCAGTTCGCCTTGAGAATATTATGAAAAAAACAGATATGATTCCAAGCCCTGACTGACATGCTTATTTTCCAAAATTTTTCATTTCTCTTCTGTATGGACATCTGAGTGTTACAATGAAATTAATTATGATTATAAGCTTTTATTTTACATATTTGCAAACTGAGGTTCAAATATTTTAAATTATTTGTAGCATCATGTGAAAAAGAAGAGCAGGGAAATCCTCCAAGGGTTTCTGTCACTTAGTTGGGTGTAAAAAACACCCCTAAGACTGTATCTTGGATTGTTCTGCCCCTGACAAATAACGCTGTAAGTAAAGGACATTCCCTTACAATAAGCATCAGAATATTATAAACCAGGAGGTGGCTGGCAATTCAAGCATTCATTGTATATTGAACAGGCTCCATTTTGGTCAAAAAACATTCAGAGAAAACTTGAACACTTTTCTAAAATAGCTCTAGCTGTTCTAACTTGATTTGCAGCTGACTTCTAAATTTTAATTTGCATAATTTGAAACCAACAATTTAATTCTTTGCTCTGAATGAGGATGTACAGCACTGTTAGCTGCTCTTTTTGACCTGAGTTCCTGTGAAAGCCCTTAGAAGTTATCCACCCCATTCTAATAAAAAGTTAAAAGAAAGAGCTCTACATATCTGTCATATTAAAAAAGAGGGAAAAAAAAGTGAAAGGAAGGGAGGGAAGGGGAAGGGAAATAAGAAAGAAACCATGAATGTGCCCAATGCTAACCTGTAAAAAAAAAAAACAACCAACCAACCAAACAAACAAAAAAACCCAGCTTGAATATCTGTGTGCATATATAACATGCTAATATAGTCAAACACAGTAACAGCCAAAGGGGATCTGCTGCTTAGCTGCCTCGAGTAATTTTAAGCTAAGTTGTCTCCTAAGCATACATAGTTAACTTATGCACACAATTCCTCTAAGGTTTTCCAAAATGCTACCGGAGATTCAGCATGTTCAGTACCACAAGAAGCTTATTGTTAGCAACAGTTTCCCCAGTTCATCCAATAATAACATTTTTCCAAGTCTCTCCCTCAAATTTGCAAGTAAATTATCCATGGAAATTTTGAATTTACTCCTTCAGATGAATAGATATTGAGAAGAAATTACAGAAAAAGGGTGCTAACAAAGTTTTCATAGACATATTCAGAACAGCTTTGTGATTGTCAAAATATCTACTACTTTATGATTAAGGTAGACTCTCATGATTTTGAGTTGTTGCTCATGGAAAGAGGATCCTGTTTTAAACTCAGTGAAAGCCATCTACACTTCATCCTCTAACATGGGGAAGAAAGTTCATACCTGCCTAAGTTTTCAGAACATTAATATCTGACTATTCTCCTGCAGGAGCAGTTCAGTCTGTGCTAAATACACTACCTTGGTCCTATTTAAACTTGAGTAAATTATAATGAGACACTCCTTTTTAATACAAATTTGGTTTAATTATAACTTTGCTAGAGGTTTAACCTTTATTTGATGCATGTATGGGACTGAGTTTCAACCTATGTTAAAATATTCTTGCCTTCAAACCATGATTTGGTTTTACTGTAGCCAAAAAGGAGGCTTTTTGCATGCAGTAATTAGGTGCCTACTAAGCAAGAAAATTAGTATTTACTTGCCTGGAACATAGACATAAGAACACTAAAATAGCCTAACCAGGTACAGTATATAAGCATATTTTAACATTATAAAGCCACTAATAACATCTTGCAATGCAACTCAGCTTTAATACATAAATAATAACCTTAACTGCAAAGGAGCAGATGGAGCTGTGCTATAGTGGCACAGACAGGGTGCATTAAAAAATGTGAAGTATTAAACTCTACAAGAGAAGAACTAAGGATGCAGAGTAGGCAAGAACAATGTCTGGTAAAACCAAAATAATCCTGCAGAGCAGGCAGGCAGGGTGTCTAATGGAACCAGAATAATCCTGCAGAATATGCAAAACCAGTATAAGCCCTCATCCCAAAAATAAATGTCAAGAGAAGCTGAAATCACTCAATTTTCTTTTGAGGAGGCGGCAGAGGAGCACAGAACATCAATGGTGTTTTATGGGGAAGAATGAGGAGGAAAGAAGGTGGCAAACCCTGTTCTGGCTTTCCATCTCAAATTTTTTCTCTGGACCGATAGATTATAGCTATCAGTATGAATTAAAACAGCATCACTTCAGTGCATTGTACATTTGTAACTAAGTTAAGATAAGCTTGTTATGGATGACTGATAAGTGCTACCTACTGGCAATTTGTTAACAAATCCAGTCAATCCAGTCAAGAGTCATACTGAAGCTTGAAGCTGGCTGGTTTTGGAGTCTTCTCCCATTCACATTCCCATCACACTGTTCTCTTAACTTCTTAGTAGATAGAGATTTACCTATATTCAGTTGTAGTGTTATGCTTACATTCTAAATTTTCATGGGACTTTTACAACATTTTCTAAATGCTTAAAGATTCAGCACAGTAAAGCGAGGAGTAACATTGAATACATACTGTTTTTTTCCACTTGATTTTGTTATTTTTCTTACACAGCAATGCAGTCTTTAGGAAGTTCTAAGGCTTTGTACTGTTTTCCTTCTACTTTTCTAGACAAAATGATTCTAAGGTAATCACCTTGGAAAGACAGGAAAAGCAAAGATAATACTTGCTAGTTCTTGCCTATATGAGTCTACCACCTATGTGTACACATGTGTATATATATAGATCAGATACAGGAAATATTAGCATTCATTTCTGTATCTAGGCCTGAGATCACTTTTCAGTGTATGAACAATCACTTGTGGCATCTTGAAGTCACTGCATGTCTGTACACATACACACGCATAATATTATATATTTTGTAGATACATAGATGCTTTCCAATAGTAGAGTGAGAGAGAGAATACGGTTCTCACATCTCTCACATTCTAAAATAAAATCATTCTTAGGTGATCCTTTTACAGAATAGATTGATTTATATATACATAGATAAAGCTCCTCTCCCCCAGTTGTCTCTTCTTTCTGGATATCTCTGATATCACACAGTAGCACTTCTATAAGACAGATCTGCAATTAATTCACTACAGAATAAATGTTTTAGCATATAAAAAGACATAGAAGAAGAAAAAAAGGAAACACACCAAACCCCCTATATTTAATTATTTTAAAAATCTATATTCCAGTTACTCCAACAGCAAACTTTTCCATTTATTAAAAGAAAGAAAAAAAACAGAGATAACAAATATATTTTCTCCTTATTCAGTGCCATAGTATCTGTTATTTAATTTTACATCACTGGAATAGTTTATGGAAATAGTGATGCTAATGGTGAGGCTATCAGTGGGCTCATTAATTTGTAGTGGCTATTTCTCCTGACCTGATTTCCTTTCCTGCTTGAAAACTGTTTGAAATTTCATCTGACTACAATCAGGTTTATTGGAAATATTAATGTCTGTGCTCTCCCCATAAGCCACCACCAGGGTAATTGACTTGAAAGATGAATTACAACCTCTGCATTAACAGAATATAGAGTTGTAGTGTGGAGTCTGGCTCTTTGTCCTTCACTGCCCTCCCTTCCTTCACTCTGAATGCGACTCTGAAAATTGAGAATTTGCCTTCTTTTTTTTTTTTTTTTCAAAGAGAGATAGCACTACAAGAGCATCATTAATAATACACATTACATAATGCGGTTTATAATAAAAGGTTGTTTACCCAAAGGTTGTGGAACGACTCTTGAAACTTAGTCTCTGAAACAAACTGGAATTGCTATGAACTACAGAGCCCTTCATGATATTCATGGATATGTGACACAAGCATAATTTATTAACATTATTTGCCCGAAAACTAAAAAAGAGAAAGGAAGCAAATATCTGCTCTTTTAGATAAAGAATATTTCCAAACTGCTCAGTGAACATTATTCCAGGAAGAAATTATTAGGATAGGGGGAAAAAATCAGCAAAATCTGATATATAAGCCCACATTGAGGTTTATCCTACTCACAAAAGTATTTAAGCATGCAAAAATCAAGCACACAAAGATATACTGAATGCGACTTGGAAATAAGAATGTGGCAAGACTCTGTAGCTCCTCCAATGCAATGCAATGCAATGGGGTATCTCTACCCCAACTTTAATATGGCACTTGCTATATGTAAATAAAACTTTCTACAACAACATTAAATTTTCTTTAAAAAATTAAATACAGAAATACAATGCTGATGACATTTCAGCATTTTCTGTTACACTGTAAAGAAGAACAATTTAATACAAAAACTAAAAGGAAAGTCAAGAGAAAGATTGTCATAGTTCAGCCCCAATCGGGACTAGACTACGCAGTCTCTCTCTCGCTCCCCCCACCTTCCAAGAGAATAGGGGGAGATGATATAAGGAAAAACGGCTCGAGGTTTGAGATAAGGACAGGGAGAAATCCTTAAAGTTACTGTCATGGGCAAAACAGACTCGACTTAGGGAAAAATACTCATTTATTTCTAAAACTAGCAGGAGAATGAGACAGGGAACAAGATAACCTCCCCCCACCTCTCCCTCTTCCCAAGCTTAACATTATCTCTACTACTTTCCCCGCCACAAGCAGCAGACGGGGGAAGAGGGAATGGGGGTCACGGTCAGTTCATCAGACGTTGTTTCATGCCGCTGCTTCATCATCGGGGGAAGAACTCCTCACATTCCTCCCCTGCTCCTTCGTGGGGTCCCTCCCACGGGCCACAGTCCTTCGTGAAACTGCTCCGGCATGGGTCATCTCTTCCACGGGGTGCAGTCTCTCCAGAACGGCTGTCCCAGCGGGCCCTCCACAGGCCACAGCCTCCTTCAGGCCTCCACCTCCCCCAGTACGGGGTCCTCCACAGGCTGCAGGTGAATATCTGCCCCTCTGTGGACCTCCATGGGCTGCAGGGGGACAACCTGCTCCACCATGGTTATCACCACAGGCTGCAGGGGAATCTTGGACAGGAGCTGCATTACTCCTCCCCCTCCTTCTGAACTGACCTTGGCGTCTGCAGCTGTTCCTCACAACAGGCTGGCAGATGCCTGTCAGGATTTTTTTTACATCTTATTCATTTCTCATCTCCTTTCCACTTCTTGCAGCCAGGCTGGGCCAAGTTGGGCCCAGTCGGCTGCCTGGCGGGAGGCCAGAGGGTGAGGCCTGCAAGGCCCATGAGGCTTGTGCCTCCCCCTCTCTGCCCCCTGCTCAGCTGCTTCACATCTCTTCCCCTTTTTTTTTCTGTTTTCCCCTTCTTAAATACATTATCGCAGAGGCATTATCATGGGATATTCTGCTACCAATTGGCTCGTCCTTGGCCAGCAGCGGGTACGCCCTAGGACCGGCCGAGTCCACTAAACAAAGGGGAGCAACTTCTAGCAGTTTCCTACAGAAGCTACCACCTTAGGACCCCCCCCACTAACAAAACCAGAACATTCCACCCCTCGCCTCTGCGAATTACGTATTTAAGTATTATAAGTAAAATACACACACATCAACAGAAGAAAAAGAATTCCCCGCACCAAAATCAAAATAGTATCCTCACAACACCAACAGTGGGTAGACAATTAACAAACAATTCACCACTTATCCCTTCACCACAATCAGAACATAAATTCCCCATAATCATTTTGCTCTTTTGTCAAGTTCAATCCCTGTTTTGCCCGTTACTGCTCCCAATTAAACTCAATCCTTATCTCAAATTCCTCGAGCCCCACATTGGGCGCCAAAATAACTGTCGTAGTTCAGCCCCGATCGGGACCAGACTACGCAGTCTCTCTCTCGCTCCCCCCACCCTCCGAGAGAATAGGAGATGATATAGGAAAAATGGCTCAAGGTTTGAGATAAGGTCAGGGAGAAATCCTTAAAGTTACCGTTACGGGCAAAACAGACTCGACTTGGGGAAAACTATTCATTTATTTCTAAAATTAGCAGGAGAATGAGACAGGGAACAAGAGAACCTCCATCCACCCCTCCCTCTTCCCGGGCTTAACATTATCTATACTACCTCCCCTCCCGAGTGGCATTGGGGGGAAAGGGAATGGGGGTCGCGGTCAGTTCGTCACGCGTTGTTTTATGCCGCTGTGTCATCGTCGGGGGAAGAACTCCTCGCATTCCTCCCCTGCTCCAGTGTGGGGTCCCTCCCACGGGCCACAGTCCTTCGTGGAACTGCTCCGGCGTGGGTCATCTCTTCCATGGGGTGCAGTCCCTCCAGAACAGCTGTCCCAGTGGGCCCTCCACGGGCCACAGCCTCCTTCAGGCCTCCACCTGCTCTGGCGTGGGGTCCTCCACGGGCTGCAGGTGGATCTCTGCCCCTCCGTGGACCTCCATGGGCTGCAGGGGGACAACTCGCTCCACCATGGTCTTCATCACGAGTTGCAGAGGAATCTTGGCCAGGAGCCGCATTACTCCTCCCCCTCCTTCTGAACTGACCTTGGCGTCTGCAGCCGTTCCTTACAACAGGCTGGCAGACGCCTCTCAGGATCCTTTTTACATCTTATTCACTTCTCATCTCCTCTCCACTTCTTGCAGCCAGGCCGGGCCGAGTTGGGCCCAGTCAGCTGCCTGGCAAGAGGCCAGAGGGTGAGGCCTGCAAGGCCCATGAGGTTCGCGCCTCCCCCTCTCTGCCCCCCGCTCAGCTGCTTCACATCTCTTCCCCTTTTTTTTTTTCTGTTTTCCCCTACTTAAATACGTTATCGCAGAGGGGTTATCACAGGACATTCTGCTACCAATTGGCTCGGCCTTGGCCAGCAGTGGGTCTGCCCTAGGACCGGCCGAGTCCACTGAACAAAGGGGAGCGATTTCTAGCAGTTTCCTACAGCAGCTACCACCTTAGGCCCCCCCCCACTAACAAAACCAGAACACCACTTTAGGCCCCCCCTCACTAAACAAAACCAAAACAAAGACATTTAGTTTTGAAGATTTACATCTGTAAATGATGTAGTTTCTTCCTCTAAAATTATTTTGTATTCAATTCTTTCCAGTATTTCAGTACTTGCCTTCTTAATTATTCATGCTTTCAGGGTAGAACACGAACAACAGAATTTGGTGCAAGGAGGCAGCAGAAAAGGTAATTTATTAACTGTAACAGAACTGCTTCAAATATCTCTCTCACCATGTCCATCTTCATAGAAGAACAAAAGATGAAACGATAAAAAGAGTGTTCCATGATACAAGGCTTAGATTTCAAATGGAGGAAAATACAAAAGCTACTTCCCTTGCACTTCCCTTCTTTTCCTACATAAATGAACCAAATGAGTCTGAAGGCTACTTAGTTTTTCAGACTCAGACAACTGACTATGAAGTCAGTTCAACACTGACATTATCATCCATACCATCAATAAAAATGAAACAGTATTAGCAGGCTTCTGTGTTGATTTCTTCACTCCAGCTCCTTCTATGACCTCCAAAACTTCTTCAATCTATAGACTAGTCCTACATCTTTTGGATCATTTTCTGATACTTATCTCATACTGATGTGTAAAGAGATTAAGAATTATTTCTTCCTTTCATTTCTAACTCCTGGAGTGCTAAACTATCTCTTGCTTACAGTATCTTTTCTATTTCTATCTCCAACTTAAATCTTGCTTAAAATGATTAAAATCATCAAAGTTTAATAATAACAAAAGTGCTGCCTTGTATTCCTCCCATGCTTTAAAACTGAATTTTACATTCTTAATGCTTGGTTAATAAAAAACTGTTGATAGAATCATAGAATCATAGAATATACAATTGACACCATGCACAGGTCTTTATATCATCTTTTTAAGTAAAAAGTTCTGCCTTTATAATGAAGCAGTTAGACACTTATAAAAGTACTTCTATGACAGAATGATTCTACTATCTATAGCAGTTATAAAATTATTCAGCAGATTGATTAAGAAGTCCACGATTTATAGATAAAATTCATTTATGTGATTTCCCATCAGTTAGCTAAGATGTTTTGTCCAGTTACATTAAGCAGACAAACAATTATGCCCCAATTATAACTTTTGTTCTGGAAGCTGCATTTATCCCTTTCGATATAAGCTTTAGAATTATTTCTCTCAGCTCCCCAAAACCTTTAAAACATTAGGAAATCATTACCACAATACTGTTTCCCCCCAAAACCAAGATAGTTCTGCTGGTCAAAAATAAAACCATTAAGAATATCTGTGCTTGGACTTAGATGTTCATGAAACATAAAGATTTGTCCTACTTCTGTTGAGCTTAATTTCACCTAGTCAGTATAACCTCTCGGGTTAATAGTTCCCAATCCTCACCTCCACAGAAGTCAGTATCACAAAAAAAAAAAAAAGTATGTGATAGCACCAGCTTCACTTAAGGCTGAAAAATAGTTACCATTACAGCTACCTGTTTTCACGCTCACTGCTTACAGTTGCCTCAGTAATACTCTGGATAACTTGAAGTACTCAAAAAAACCTCTGCTTTATCCCAGTTATTACTTCATAACACAATTTTGTTCCCCTGGCCAAAGATGGAGAGATGATGGATAAAGTAGCCACATTATAGATGGTGTCTAAAAGGTCTATGTTTAGTTATAATTCCGATAGCAACTTTCATCAATTAATAGTTTCACCCTTTCTCTTCAACTGTCAGCTGTAGCAAGAACCGCATGCAGTGACTATCCATTTTGCTAATGGCATACTGTTAGAATTTCTGTTCTTAAGTTTTCTCATTTTTTAAGCATGCCTTTGCTTGATACCAATGACACTTAACTGCTGTGCCACAGTGGGTTCTTTAACCTTATATCAGAAAATCATAGTTTGTTAACTTACTGAAAGATTTTCTAGTTTCTAAGACTTAAAGAACAATCGTACTTTCTGTTTACTTTCAGATGTTTATTGATGGCAACATTTAACAATTCATTCCAGAAGGAATAACAACATGGTCTAAAAGTTTTGTAACTTCTAAATCACATTTTCAGACATTACAAGACAGGTAAAACTGGATTAAACACACATACAAAAAATGCTGGGTGGAAAGGTATTTGAGATCGGGCCTCCATTTTCTCAATTTTCAAAAGGCTGTACTAAAACCAAAACAAGGTTCAATTTATCTAACTTATGTTTTCACAAAGAGTCATCTCTTTTTTTACTGCAGTATCATCCTCTTTCAGAGATAAACTTCAAGATTTTCCAGATTTCATCAGTTACTCATACAGTAGCATGGGATTCTTGTTTTTAACTTCCTTTTACCTTTTAGGATGCAGATTTGTCAGTCATGCAAAACTAGAAAGTTCTAGGACATGAACAGAGATTAAAAGACATCTTCAATAGAGCTCAAAATTTTCTAAACCTTTTTTTTTTCTTTCTTTATTTTGCTTTGTAACAAATTCCTATTTTCCCAGAGAAAAAGGGGTGAGATATTTTTGAGTGCTTGCTACAATAAGTGATTACTACTCCATTACTATCATATAAACTCAATGGTGGGAGGAATGGAATTTCAGGAATCTCTTCTTTCTTTTTGTTTCTGGTTATCTGCATGATGGACCACTTCTCCGAAGCTGGAAATGGAAAACTTGAGATTTCCCCCCCACACACACTTTAAAATATCATTACAATACTTTGCTTTGGTCTTACACAATTTTTTGAGCAATGGAGATCTTGCACCATCTCTCAAGGTGCCAAGCAGTAAATGATACTTATAATTATTTTTGTAAATGAAATAGAGGAATATAGAAAGAAGAGGAATTACATTCAAGAGAGAGCCCGTTTAAACTTTCAAGTGTAATGTCAATGCACATCTCCTTGAAGGCTGCCCTTTCTCTTATCAAGAATGGTTAGTAATGTTAAACAAAAATGGACAAATGTAATTCTGTTCAGCAAGATGGAAATGCTATTCAAAATAGAAGAATAAAATGTGTGCGAATACTGATTTCAGTACAACTTTACGTTTAGATCTAAAGCTCCCAAACTTATTATGGGGAAAAAGGAAATTTTCCACTGGCACAAACATACCCTACAGACACAGCATGCATCCATGGCAATGATAATTCTGGTTTCAGTTAGAACTTACTAGCTCTCTTGTGCATCATTTTTAAAGGAAAATAAAATTGAGAAAGGCATCACTGTGATTAGCTCCTACAGCCACGTTTTCTGTGTAGACTGAAGTGACAGCCACAGGGGTAAAAATGATTGTACTAAAATATCTGCTAATGAGGCCCCTGTAGTACTGCTCCAAGAAGGACCATGATATGCTACATTTGTCAATTTCATGTCTTTGGCTTTCTTTTTATCATCTGGAAAAATACTGATTAAGAGAGGGTTTCTTTTTAAGGCTTTATTCTTGTTTAACCTTCATAATAATGTTCATTGCCTTCCTGTACAGCCAAACTGTTCCAAAATAAAATATTAAAATGCTCCATGCTTCCTACTGACTTTTCTCAGTTTCTTGAGACTAATCTATACTTTAATATAACAATGCACAAACTTTCTGCTGGGATATATGAATGAGAGACATGAAAAATACATCCAAATATCCTTGTAAATGCAAAGCAATGAGTCACATGGAAAATAGTGAAACTTTTTCTATTCTTGTGGAATAATTAAAAAAATTAAAATAATAAAAACAATTTAAAGTAAATAAATAATTAAAACTAATAGAAATATTTTAAAGTAAAATAGAATAATAATGCATATAAGAAAGAAAAATTATAAGAAAAAAAGGGAAAAAAAAAGGAGGAGTCATAGGAATATGTCATCACTATTTTGGTGACAACAGAGGACGAAGAAGAAAGAAAACTGATTTCCAAAAATGAATGATGACAGCAACTGATAGTGGAATCTCCTACTGCCAAAATTCTGTACAGTATACTTGAAAAATAGATATAAACAAAATAAAACTACTGCATATATGGCTCTTAAGAAGAAATTGTGTACAAATAAACTGTTATATTCTAGGAAAAGGTTCTTAAAAAGGTCTTTAAAACTCTTATATTAAGGAGCAATTTCTTTTCTTGTGTCAAAATCTAATAAGAGATTGAGCCAAAACTGGCGCGGTAAAGAGAAAACTGGAAGTGAGTAAAGGACCAAATAAGGAGCATGAGGACTTCAGAAAGAACTACAATACTCAAAACTGAAGTTTGGTTTGTTCGTGTCATGAAATAATAAAGAATTACTACTTTGTAATAACTTCAAAGAACTCTAACATATTAATAAAATCATAAATTATTTAATAAAATTACTGAAAGTATCATAATGTCTCCAAAAAGTGGATTTTTTTTTTTTTTAAGAAAGTCTGTGTGAACTTAGGGGGGGGTGTGTGTGTATATATATATATGCATAATTTTTTTAAAACTTTGGGAGTTCAAGCACATGGTCATTATCAATTGTAACTTTTTAGAATACTCTCTACCTTAATTCAATCTTTACTGAAATATGTTTGATGGATTACAAGGAACTAACTAAAATGAGGGCACATTATCATGATTAATTCTGTTGTTCTGTCGGCTTCTGAAAGATGTATGTGTTTTAAAGACATGCAACTTGGAATGAAAAGTCTGGAGTCTTGATAAAAGTGAGAGAGAATGAATGCTCAATTTTATCTTCCAGTAGAGAAAGAATTGAAATTATAGCAGTGCGTTTATATTTCTACTTTAAAGATCTTTGAAATTTCTTAGCATCTGAAATCAGCAATGCCAATCAGAGATTAAATGTCTTGGGTTTGTTTTCCTTTGGTTCTCTCACCCATTCTCTAGGCAATAGCTTATTTCTTTTTGTAACAAAATGACTTTGCATACCTGATTAGTCACTGTGTTTTGCAGACTTATCATGTGATGATTAGATTTTACATTTTACACAAGTGGGATTTCAGATTTTTTTTTTTTGTTCTGGTTATAGAAATTCAGTCATTACGTATGCCAAGTGTAATCTTCCATAGCAAGGAAGAATAACCTGCCACTAATACCACTTGGCTTTGTCTTGCAATACAAATGTCTCAGATTTCTGTATATTATTTGTATTTGTGAGATCTTCAAACATTGAAGATGTTTGAAGATTACCTCATTAAGATAACTTTATAGTTTAAATATATATATTTGTAGACTATATTGAGGGCCACTGTCCTGAAAATGGAAATTAAATTCCATTACCAAACCATCAGACTGCTTTATCAAACCGGCTTAACACTGAATTAGCCTATTTTCTAAGATTTTAACAGCACATTTATTCTACGGTATGTGTAATGTTTCCTGAAGGGGGGAATGAGCATGAAACAGTCTCCAGTACTTATACAACTTGATTAAAAAAAAAAAAAAAAATCTATTGAGTCGAGACCTTTAATGTCTGTTAAATATTTTGGCCTCAACGGGAATATAATTAGGGTAATCGTTTCTTTATTAGGCAAATCTTGCAACAGTTCTTTTCCTTTACCAGGTTCCGATTATTAAAATTGCAGTGATTTATTTCACCCTCAACATTAAGCTGTTGCTTCTGAAAGTTTAGCCCTTCCACTAAAGTGAAAGTCACATTCCTTTTGGATGAAATAAAGATCTAAATCCTTAAATCAGCCCTCTTTCTCCTTTTGTCTTCTCTAGCTGTGGAAATGTAAAAGCAGTCACTGGAGATACAGGGTATCCCTTCCATGTATTACACGTTTAGTTAAAATATTATTTCTTTTTTTATCATGGATCATAAGAACTCTCAGCATTTTGTTTGCCTCTTTGCCAAAAGAGACATAGCCAAGACTCTGCTCATTTCACCCTTTTGATCTTAATGAGAAAAAGTAGTCCTTCTATACAGTCTTCATTTTCAGAATAGTTTGCTGAGAGTTCAACAGTTCCCATGCTAGCAACTGTAAACCCCACACCTATATAGTTCTAAAATAAATCAGAAATAAAGCCAGAGTGGATCTACCATCCTTTTTAAACAATCTAGCATGCCTTATAATTAATGGATCCTAAAAAAAGAGCTTTAATGTTTCTGTTCTGTCGTTAAACAAGATTTAGCAGCCTTGGTTGATTCTAGCATTACACTAATATTTTGACTCCTCTGTATAAATTGCAGCAGCGCATACCAACCAATTTAGCCCAGTCTTACCTATAATTAATTTGTGCTACTTTATATCTTATCATAGCACATAATCCCTGGACTGAAGACTAATTTCCTTTTCATTTGCAGTACTGTACCCCTGCACTCACAGGTTAAGAACCATTAAGTACTTCCCTCTAGATCTTTTTTCACCCCTTTTATAAAATAAAGACCTTCTGACCAGTAACTATTCCTCTGTCTCTGCTTATGCTAAATACAATCTTATTTCTTCAAGACTTGCTAGATATTCTATGACTTGTACAACTTTTCACACTGGTGTCACAGTCTAACTTGTGTAGTTATTTAATGACAGTAAATTTCTTAAAATATTAAACTGCTAGTTAGATGTTATTAAGCCAAAAGGAATTGTGTCAGTTGGATTAAAAAAAAAAAAAAGTTTTGCTAACAGAGAGCTATTAATTGATCAAAGGGAATGTGATTCAATACACTGCACTGTACTTCCTCCCACATAGCATGCCAAATACCTCAGTGCTCACCCATTACTCAAACACAGCTCCTTTTTACTGAAATCTTTCCCCTTTTTCTTTTATTTAGTCAACAATATAACTGTACAATTTCTTCCAATTTATGTAAATGATATTCTAATACATAAAAACTAGAATGCTTATACTGCTGTTGTAAAAAAAAAATGTTTAGGACACTATTTGAGTAATTTTGTTCTGAAGGAAGGCTGCAAAACATACAGGTCAGTATTGAACAGTAAAAATGCTAAGAAAATACTGGTTGATTATTAAGAAAGGTAGGAGAAACACTGAAAAAAAATTATTTTATTTCTTTCATTTTAGAATATTCTTATAATTTTTCTTTATCCAAGCTTGAAATTCTTACTGTTTTTAGCTAATTGTCCTGGCAATATTACATTCTCTCTGAATACAGTTGTGTGCGTTTTATTGCCTCACACTACTGAGTGGAAAGGATTTGCCAGCTTGGGAAAATGCCAGAATTTGCATTTTAATAAAGATATGTCAAATAATAAACTTGTTTAACATCCTGTGACGGATCTGGTGAAACTGTATCTTGTAAGTGTGTATTACTGAACTTACTACAGTTTTCTGCAGTTGTTCTTTTAAGAGAGCTAAGAAAAAAAAATGGTAATGTATTAGCTTTTCTATTTGCCATATCTGAAAATCTGTTACTGAGGTACCATAACTCAGTTAGCACTGCAGTAACATGCAGGAAATCTCTCCCAAATTCAACATTTATCCTACAAAAAGACACAGTTTGGAGTCAGGATGAAGGTCTGAATTTCACCTGCATCATGAAGAAACGAAGCTGTTGAGGAAGGCAGCTGCAATTAGAAAATGGCCAGAAACCCAAAGATCTAGGAGAGACCACAAGATGAGACAGTGCAGTGTGCAGGCAACTGCTTACAGTTGATAGAGCTTTTTCCCTTTAGGTATTACTTTTACTGTCTATTCACCTGTGAAAATATAGTACTACACCACAGTAACAGAAAAAAAAAAAAAAAGAAATAGGCTTAAAAAAGAAAAAAAAAATCAGCAACTAAAATTAAACTATATCAACCCTAACAATGACTAACAATTTTATGACAACAGTGGAAATTGTCAGAAAATTAGTAAGAGACATGCAATAATTTGAAATAACATAAGCAGAACCAAGCAAATATCTTTTGAATTCAATATATGAAAATTGGAAATACTAAGTCAATAGATGTATTACTGACTGATTCCAATCTTCTGCTTGCCACATTTTATTCAGTTACATGTGTTAAAAAAAAAAAACAAACAAAACAGCAAAACCTCCTGTATCCAGAAAAAAAAAAAAAATCAAGATCCTTGCATTTTGGTATCTTATATCAAAGAAATTCTCAGGGATTTAAAACATTGCCTATAGCAATTGTTAATGCCACATGAAGAAAACTCTCAACTAAGGAAATGCTGTGGAGACCAACCAAAGCAAAAAGATATTTTATAGCTCATCAGCTTTTCAAATGGTGCATAGAGGTGATGAATATTTCTTTGATCTCTGCTTCCACAGACACAGAAAATATAACAAGCTTACAAGATCTTGCGTTTCACTGAAGTGCAAAAGAGTAAGTCAGAAGCTCTTCCTTATGAAAAACCCCACCTGGCCAGACAACATGCATTTGAACACAGGTATCCACCAAAGCAGTGATTATCACATTTTTTTCATATGATTTCTTGTTTTTATTCACTGAAAACTTCCAGGTAAAGAAACCGAGGATTATTGCTCTGATTACTACTTCTTTGCTTTCATTCCTTCTCTTGCTGGCCGATAATGATGACAATTGTGCAGGATAGAAATGCTGGAGGAAACTAATCTGTGGTCTACCTTTGCCAACTTTCAGTCATAACTGCAGCTTTAATTTGTGCCTGTTTTAAAGTACCAGCTTTCTTCACAAATTCTGAGTCCTGTTTCCATGCTAAAAAGCACTCGTTGCAAATGGAATGAAGAAAACCACAGTTACTTAGGTACAGCGTGCTTTATGATAAGGCAGTGGTGTAGAGGTCTGTTGTAACTCCTTATTCAAATTCAGCCATAATTCAATGCTGAAATGTCATCATCTTTGAAAGGGAACAGCATCTAGCAATGACAGATACCTAATTCCTTTCACGTAATGATACATTTTTTTTTCATGCAAATAGTGGATGAAGTTTAGGTGCACCATAAGCTAAAACGTAAAAGCACCAAACCTATTCTGCTTATAAGAATGATGTCATTACATCTGATAGAGATGTCCAAAAGATTTTTTAAGAGCTGGTAAATACTCTTAAAAATAAAGACTAAATTTAAAGTTATTTTATAGTTCTAAACTGAGAATAAAAAAAAAAAACAAACAAAACAAACGTCCTGACACCTATTATTGCCCATGTTTTCTTTGTAAATGGTATTATCTTTGAGGCATAGCCAACCGGTCTCTATGGAGAATCTGTTCTCTCTGAGAATTATAGACTTCTCTATAATGATATATAACATTAATAATTAATAAGAAAATCTAATATCCATACAGATGATTTTTTTTTTTTTGTGATGCTTCTTACTTTAACTTTCAGATTTTATAATCCACTTTTGGACAATAAAAGTGTTATTCTTCATATATTAAACAGTATTAATTTTCAGAGCCTTCATCCTAAAAAGAGTCTATTCCAAATTTTCTGTTGAGGGCACAAGTTCTTAGAATAAATCATGGTGAGCAGGAGAGAAAAGATAGAGTAGTAGCCTTGCAACCGTCTTGGTACCAGCAAAATATATTTTCTATCAAGTTTCAAATGCTTTAAAAATAATTTTTTAAGAGTGTTTTTTTTTGGTTTTTGGGTTTTTTTTAGTTTATAGAACAAGAACTGAAAGCTTCCCGTCAAAGCCTCCAACAGAGATCAGTGAGAAGTAGAGTCAGAATATTTTACAGACAGATGCTCTTGTAGACTTTAGCATGCCAGCTAAGCCATAAGCCATAGCTGGCTACCGTTTTAAAATCTCCTGGAACATGAAATTGTCCTTCTCTAAATATACCACCTTCCAAGAGCTCTGAGGAGATGCAAGGGTACTAAAAAGATACAGGAGGTGCAAAGTGGAGGAAAGAGGAAGGGAGTGGATGGTAGCCATGTGAGCTGGCAAACTCTACTGCAAAAGGAACAGTATGGTATTTGCCAACACAGTAGGCCAGCACTAACTGTTTAGATAGGTGATTACAGTTTGCAGCTATAGTGAGGGAATTAGACAAATATTTTTACATGATCTGGTTGGTAATTACTGTGTTTGGAATGATGTTTTCTTATAAGGTGCTGAAAACATTGCTACTGCTTGGGAGTCATCCCACTTGTAGGTTCTGCAAAAATGACTTTCTGATTATTGTCAAGGAAATTAATTACAGTTCCCTATATAACAGAATGGTCTGGATTATGAGAGAACACTCTGAAAGGGAATAAAGCAAAAATGCTAGTTTCTGTGTTCAGCCTTTCTTAATTAAGGTAGAAGACCAGTTGCCTAAGTCTCCTCTTCAGTCAATGTCCAGGCATAAGCATCTCTGCGAGGTTAAATTTGTAAATGAAATTAAATGTACATGGGCTGATAACTAGATTCATTCTTGAGAAGACAAGGCAAAAAAAAAAAAAAAGACTGTGAAATGCAAATTACCAAAGGCTTAACCTATGATCCTATGTTTAATTTTGCAATTATTTATTAATTATTGAACTGTAGTTGAATATAGTTGTTATTAAAATATTTATAACCATTTATCATGTTGCATTTAAATGTATTTGCATATTATTAGGTAAAGTAGTTTGCTTAATAAAAGCAGCCTCCAATACTAGACCCCTGATCATTCACCTTGCTATATTACCTTTTGGGTCTGTTCTAGACAGTTTCAACAATCTCTCTGCAAGCAAATCTGCCACAGAAGGCTTTAGGCACAAGTGCTGTTGACATAAACCACTCAGTCTCAGAGCCAGAGAGTTGACCATGGTATACTCTCAAATAACACTACAAGCATGCTCAGTATGTTTTAAAAAATACTTATAAATGGAAAGAAAACAAAACCTAACAATTAATTATTTTTACTTAACAAATTTTTTTTTCTTTTCCCCTGAAATCATGCAAAAATGCTGTGCAATAATTTAAGGAAAAAATTAGTCATACTGTTGTCCAGCTGGACTAGATTTATATGACAGCTTCAATCTCAGGCTACAGTTAGGAATACTTATAGATTTCATGTAGTACAAAATGTGTGACTCATTTGTTAAGGGGAGGTTGTTACAAGGATTAAACTACACTTAACTCTCGACCAGTTTGAACAGTAATTGAAGTTGTTGATTTTAATCTTTGAGGACCTGTATAGCTTAGATCTTATCTTCCTTAGAAGGTACCTCTTTATCTGTGTCAGATGTAGTAATAGAGATTGGAAGAAATCTTGTTAATGTGGTCTTGATTCATGGCTTGAAAAGCCGAATATAGAAAGGTTTCACAGAAGTAACCATTTGGAACTTCAGAAAGTTTGTTTTATCATTTAAACAGTAACACCATGAAAGCCATTTCAAAAGTATAGCTACTACTTCTCGGAATCTTAGTCCAAATGTTACTCCAAAAATCACAGTCAGTGAGAAAAAAAATATTTAGACACAATGTAAGACATAGATTTGCCTTATAGATATGTGAGTGTATGCTACATTTAGCCTAATAGATGTCAAAGAAAAGGACATACATGATGGCATTTACCAATGTGAAAGAACAAGAGACATTCAACAAAATGTCATTCAATAAATTACGGAAATTCTGGGTTTTTTTTTTTTCTGTGCAGACATTTACTATCTGGAGAATGCAATACACACTGCTTTGGCAAGTAACATATCAAAAGAATAACAAAAAAATGAACTGAGTAAAGACCCCTAAATTGCTATTTAAGGACAGTTAATATTCTGAGCTGGAATGAAATGTTATGTTTCTTTTAGTTCTCACAGCCATTCTAGTTCTTGGCTGGGATCCAAACATAAGATAGAGATTTTGGATTTTAAGCACTACAGAATAATAATAAAAAAATAAATATAGCCATAGAGCTCTTTTTCTATAGGAAATTATTTCCCAAAATACATTCTTGACAACTTTATCTGATCTAGTTTCAGACGGATTTGAGTGACCTGGTCTAGTGGAAAGTGTCCCTGCCCATGGCAATGGAGTGAGAACTAGATGATCTTTAAGTCCCTTCTAACCCAAACCTTTATATGATATGATTCTATCATATGATATCTGAAGAACTGATACTTTCATTGTTTTGGTCATTTTTTTCCTGCAACATTTATATAAGTCAATTTTAAAATATCAAACCTTGTACTGATATTTTCAATGAAGTTCATTAAAAAACCCTTCTATGTACGAATTACTGAATAAATGCTTCTTGGTAAAAAAGTGAAATAATTCTACCTTCCAAAGATGTTGAAAAAAAAAGCCTTTACAGGGGCTATATTTTGTATATCCATTTAACGCAAGCTATATATACTCATTTATATTGAACTTTCCTTTAATACCAGGTGGTTTTTTTTTCCACTTTTCTCAACATATGCAAAATATTATTATCTTCCTGATATTGAGCAATATACACTGGGAGCAGATTTCACAAATCCTGTGGATGAATACCTTATAGAAGCATTAAGTCATAAGCACACAGCCCTGCCAAGAAGGACTTGCAGCTCCAGGTGGATGAAAAGCTGGACATGTGCACTCACAGCCAAGAAAACCAACCATATCCTGGGCTACATCAAAACAAGTATGGACAGCAGGTTGAGGAAGGTGCTTCTGTCCTACTCCACTCTTGTGGACTCTGCGTCCAGCTTTGGAGTTCTCAGTACAAGAAAGACATGGACTTGTTGGAGTGGGTCCATAGGAGGGCCACAAAAATGATCAGAGGGCTGGAACACCTCTGCTATGAGGACAGGCTGAGAGACTTGGGGTTGTTCAGCCTGGAGAAGAGAATGCTCTGGGGAGACCTTATAGTGGCCTTCCAGTATCTAAAACAGGGGTTTAAGAAGGATGAGGACAGATGTTGTGATAGGATGAGGGGTAATGGTTTTAAACTAAAGGAGGGTAGATTCAGACTGGACATAAGGAAAACAATCATTTACAATGAGGGTGGTGGAACACTGGAACAGGTTGCCCAGAGAGGTGGTAGATGCCCCACCCCGGAAACATTCAAGGCCAGGTTGGACGGGGCTCTGAGCAATCTGATCTAGTTGGAGATGTCCCTGCTCCTTGCAGGGGGGTTGGACTACATGACCTTTAAAGGTCCCTTCCAGTCCAAACCATTCTATGATTCTATGATCAACAAATTAGAAACCTCAGTAAATAACATCTACAACACCAAAAATTCTATCATGTAATCTCTAGCAGTACATCTTGCCAAAACACGTTTGCTTTATTTTAATATAAGCTTAGAGGTTAGTGTTTGACTTGGTTCAGTTTTTCTGCTACTTCCATACCCAGCTCTCACTTGTTAGTGACAAAGACAGCAACTCTGGATAAAAATCAGCTACACTGCGTTTACCATTTATGGTTTTAAGTTCATTTTTCAGGCTGAGATTCAGCTGACCTGAGACATTCAAAATCTGAACTATGTGCTGGGAATGAGTACACTCCTGGAACACCTCACTTCAGTTATCTCAGAGAACTTACTGAAGCAGAAAAGAAACATTCTTTGAAAATTTATACCTACTATAGAGAAAAACCTGTGATAACTAGCTTAGAATACACAAATATCTTTTAAGTAGACAAAGACAGGAATGAGTAAGCCCATCCTTAGTTTCCAAAATGTAGTGGATGAGAAATTAGCCACACAGAACAATACAGAACCTGAAACGACAAGCAATCTCCTTCCATGCTCAGACATCCCCCAATTGCAAAGCAATTCCTTTGATTGCTTTTGGTTCAAGATCAGCTGATAGATCAAGTGAATTGAAAAGCTGTCCTTGAATCTTACTCCTTATCCAGATCTTCTGCCAAGACCCAAACGGATGGATCAGACATCAGAGTCAGCATTTCTGAAATGGGATCTGAAGGATGAAGGAGTATTTGACTCCCTGAATTTGTTCATTTGGCCTGACATAGCTTGCCAAAAATAAACAAAAGGGCAGTAAGAACATCTTATTTTTCTGGCACCTAAATGGAGGTCAGTTCATTTAATCTAAGCTTCCAGAAGTATCAGATTGTGATTATTTAGTTCATTATCTACCTTTATATTAAGGAGTTAAATAGAATGTATCTTTTTTTTTTTTTGCTGTGACTCCTACTATGCAGCTCATATAATTTTTATATATTTTGTTTTTCAAGAGAGAGCAGGTTAATAGAGCTGTTGTAAATTTTTTCTGAAAAACTGATGTATGAGTTTAAATTTTGCACGTGAAAACTTGCATTAAAATTGGTCATTAATTCCTTTCCTTCAAGATTACAGATGTTCACTGTTCCAAGAAGTTTTACTCTCATAAGTCATCTTCATTGACAAAGCCACAAAAAAAAAATCTATACTTATAAATCATGAGAAAAAAAAAGAGAGACTTCTGAGAAGGCCCTTCCACTCTATGGACACTCATATATAAGCTTGAAATCCTAATTTCATTATTCTTTTAATACTCAGGTGGAGTTAAAAATGAAATAAAAATCAGTCTTAGTACTATACTCCAGAATGAAATTTGGCCTTGCAATTCATCTGTTCCTATTGTGCTTATGAATTACAGATGTCCATCTTTCTTCAGGCATAATTTTACATTTTACAAAAAGTCCTGGTAAAACTTCCATGGATTTCACGCTAGCATTCTAGGATTCAATAACTTGTTTCAGAGAGCCCAGGCAGCAGTCCATCTTTCAAAATATCCTGCCAGTGTTTGTAAACCTAACATAGTTAACACTTGTAATTCAGAATGCATCTTACGTGGGGTGCTGAGCTGTATTTTGGTTTCACAATAAACTAATTTATATTTTCCTCACAGAAGCAAAGACAACAGAATCTTTGTGAATTACACAGCATGACCTGTACAAACAGAATAAGCAAGCAGCTGGTTCCAAGGGAAAGAATCATGAAGTATCAAATGATAACACAATATAACAAAATATATGCAGAATTGAAGCTGTGCACCCAAAGTCTCATTACACAAGATGTGAAAAATTGCCACTGACTTAACAGAAGTTGCACATCATCTGGAGACAGTGATTTCAGGCCCTCTGAATGCTGCAGTATTATGGTAAAGATCTGGGGCAGGATTACGTAATTTGTAATTTTCAGTCAGTTGTAAATCTCAATCTAGTCACTGCAATAGAAGCGTAAAAAAATCTTTAGAATTATTATTTCTTTATTTCAATTTGTCAAATTTATTTCAAAAACAGTATTACTTATTACATAAGAATTAAATACTTGGAGGGGAGTATGTTCATTGCAGAGATCTTAGGCTCTTTCATAATACAAAAACAACACATATGTTCCTCTTTCATCTTTTTGTTTTGCTCTGTTCAAAAGCTTCCTAAAGCCCTGTTTCTGCATCTTTGAACAGCATTACAAATGAAATTTGTAACCTAACAAATGAGAAATTTGTTTCTAAATATGCCATAGATATCTGTAAAATGTGCAAAGGACATTAGGTGTCTAGGTACCTACTCTTAAGGCAGATTTCATGAAGAAGCTGCACACCTAAATTCTGTAATATATTGAGCTTCTTGAAATCGAATTTGCAGCTGTGTGCTGGGACAGGCAAATAGTGCTTGTCATGGAGGAGAAGTGCTAGGTTGATTAATAGGAAACACACAATAGATGCTTCTTTTTCTCCTGGATTTGATCATACCTGCAATCTTGAGCTAAATGTCTCAATGAGACTACAGTTTAAAAGTTAATTAACTTCTCCTTTAACTTCCATGCATTTGCTCAAAAAAAAACCCCAAAACTGTCCTTATTTTTTTTCTTACTTTTCTGTTTTTCTTTTTTTTTTTTTTTATATATGGAAGGTGGGTTAGAGGTTAACAACTTGAATCTTTACCCTGGATTCTATACCTTTCTTTTAAAACTGTTTTTTCAATAAAATCGTTGGGCAAATAACAATATTGGGACTGAATTCAGAAAATGAAGAGCACACAGGTGCCAGAATGACTGAAAATATGCTACTAAGCTATGATTCCTTTTGTTTGAGCTCTCTCTCTTTTGCTACACCAAAAAAAAAAAAGTTCGTTTCTCTGCCATATAGAAACTGCACTAACTTCAAGGAAAGGCATTAAATGTCTGTGATGCCAGATTCATTGCTCAGTATGATTTAACGGAATAAATACAATAGATTCAGAACTTTAATTCTGCACTTGTGAGGTAAAAGGATGTGCATTATGATTATGAGACAGGTCATGACACATGCTCCTCCCTGGACACTGCTCTGCTGTGTCCCAACAGAACGCTGTACATCGTTGTGCTAGAGTCCTGTATTGCAGGTTGGCTTTGTGTTCATCCCTTTCCAAGCAAAAATGGTGATGGCTGGTGCTTCATGCTGTGCTCAGTGCACTCAGCACATGCTATGTATTCCTAAAATCCACTTGCTGGGTCATGTATCATCTCACAGGGATCGTTCACAGGGGTGACCACTTTGTGTCTAAATATATTCGGAATTAACAGGTCTGACAATAAAATATTCACTTCAGCCAATTTGCATGTTTCCTCTGTGCATCCACATTGGCAGATTTTTAGATATATAAACTTTACCTAAAAAAACTTATGTACTTACAGACGCTCGAGTACCAAAGCTATAAAGTAATTTGTTTTGGTTTTCCTTTGAATTGCCTTTTACAGCTGAGATGCTAACCACTTTACACACCAATCTACGCCTGGGAATTTGCTCTTTCACCGTTTCTATAGTCTTTCCAATTTTTAGTTGTACTTCCAACCTTAGGTAAAAGCCAAATTCTCATGCCAAGCACTTATAACTTTGATAAACAGTTCTTTACTTAGATGAATGTACAAGCTGCTGTCATTAAAAAAAAAAAAAAAAGGTGGAAGATAACTTAAAATTACTAGCTGATTTAAACAAAATAAATTACCCCAGCTATCTGAAGACGACACCTCAAAGGAAACTTAAGAAAGAAACCCCATAGGTCAATTGGAGATTTGTTATTTTCACTTAAAAAAAACACCAAACCCCAACCCCAAAAATCAAAGAAATATTTCTGGCTGATACTGTTCAGTGGTTACCTCCTTTGCCAACAATATGGAAAAGACATAGCCAGCTGTAATCACAGAAAAGAATTAATAATTTCAATATTAATATAATTAACTTAAACTTGTAGGGTTTTCTTGTTTGAAATAGTGGATCACTAGCAGTTTATAGGCCACCATTTGAAAAACCACACTATGGCCTTATGTTCTGGGATTAATACTGAGGCGGTATTTAAAGTACAGTAAGAAATACAGAAAGATGATCTAATTTACTGCTCCTGGTTTTTAATTCCATTAAACTCCAAACCTACAGTGAATAATAGCATGTCAAAGCAATCTCCAGTTGCTTAATGAATGCCTAGCAAAAAGGAAGTTTAGGTAAAAACCTGTAAGCTTTCAATTTTGAGTTCCCATTTCACATTGAAAATATTCTAAATGTGCTGGAAGGGTTTAAATGGTTTCTCTCTGTAGACTGAACTCGTGCTGTTAAACTCAAAACCAATTTTGCACTGACTTTAATCAGATCAAGATCAAACATCTACTCTTCTTTCAGACCTACTTCCAGAAGGAAAGATTCAGCCAACTGGAATGAAATAAAAGCATGACATAAGAGGTTCCTTGAAAAAGCCTTCAATGTTAGTTGTACCTGTAATGGAATTACATTATCAAAATGTGTTTGCTTCAACATAAAGCTACATTTCATAACCCATGTCTAAAATGAGCATTTTGCAGACCATCTGTCAAGGGTCTTCATGCAAATAGTGAAGGATCTTTGCTACAAGCAGGCACCCATCACTCCCACCTTTTCCCAGCATTATGGTCTATAACTTTTGTCCCTCTAGCCTCTGTGTTCTGTCACTTTACTACTGTCAGAAGTAGTTCTGTTATACATTGTTTATGGTGCCTGGGTTTTGGTACCATGGACATCCCAAGGCTGGATTTGCATGGTAAAATGGATATGGAAACTGTAAGGCTCACAGAAAATCTGGATTCTGTTATCAGGCCTGTGGGTGACTTCCTGTGATGCTTTGCTCATTTTCTTAACTGATTTCTGCATACCAGCCTTTACACAAATAACAACAATATAAATATAATAATAACCTATACACATGTATATGTGTAACATTATAGCTGAGAACAGCCTTTATTTGTTTTATGTTTCTTTGCCTGCACTTAAATCTGTTAGGAAGATGAGAGAGGGAAATTTACATGATGTTACATTAACTGTCTCCGTTTCATTGCTAACATTCAGTTTAAATTCCACGTTACTTCATCAAAACATTTTTTTTTTTTAACAGAAAAAAAGGTAAAGAAATTTTGTGGAAAACATGAACTGGCCACATTAATTCTGTATGCAGTGAGTATGAATAATGTAAATTTTTTTTGTAAGTATCATTTTGTGTTGTATAAATTAATCTTTGGCCTTTTACCTTCCACCAATTATATGATATAATCACTAGCCTGATTTAAATCAGCAGCAGTGAAGAGTGTCAGAGCAACAAGCACAGCAGCTGGAATCTTGTCAGAAATTCTGTGTTAAATATCTATTTATGTTGTATGCAGGTTTTTTTATTTGATATTTCCAACTTTGTGAAATTGTAGTATAAGGTAACAAGCCATGGTCTGTTAAGCATATTAATTCTTCCCTCCTAGTATCAAAACTTGATAGAATAATGTCATGTGATATGGCATAAAGCTGGAGAATGAGGAATAAGTAAAACAGAAACACTGAACCTAGGTATCAGCTTGGCATGTAATGAAAGCTGTCAACTTCTAACCACTGCAACTGCCTAGGCTTTGTTTAACCTCTCATTGATTTCCTCAAACAGGATTTCATCTAAAGCAACAAATTAAAAACTGAGGGTCAGTTCTGCAAATTGAAAAGTGTAAAAATGAATTGCTAGCAAATATATTTGGCAGCTTTCATCTTTGCAAAGCCTCTCATTCTGAACCTAACAAAAGTTGGTAGAGGTTGGATTGTTTTTTGGGAGGAGGGGAAAAGGAAAGAGTATGAAGTAAAAACGTAATGATTTATTTTACTCCATGTTAACAAAGTATTTGGTGAATGAAGGGTAGCTATTAGTGGATTTACTGTTTCTGCCAATGGAATGTTATAATGAAAAAAAAACCCAAGCAACACAGTGGAAAACGTCTGGAGGAGAAAAAAAAAAGAAAAAGAAAAGGAAAAAAAACAGACAAAAAAACACCCCTCTTTGTAATAAATCCCTGTGATCTGCAGTACATTGTCAAGCTGAAGAACATACAGTAACAGCCATTTCACTTTGTGGTATTTCCTGATTGCTACATTCAAGTACCCAAGCGTATATACCCAGTTCTCTACGAGTGCTAAAGGAAGGTCTAAGCTGTGAGGCTTTACAATGTCGCAATATATAAGAAATAAGACAGCTCAAAACAGCACTGTATTAAACCCAGAAAATTGATTTAAAAGAATCAGCACTGTTGAAACATTTCAGAATAAAATAGTTTCCGTTCCTTTCCTACAAAGATCACTGACTGCTTATCCGCTCTATCTCTAGCCATGAAGCCCCATTAATCCTAAACCAGCAACAATTAATCTGATATATCATGCATGCAAGAAATGGAAATTTTTTTCTTATTCATATTTTAGATCCCCAGAAGCTACTAAATTCACTACAAGTGTTTGATCCTACTCTGCTCAAAATCAGGTGAATCATCACAAATGAGGAAAACTACTTAAAGCTATTAAGTAATGTCTGCGTATCTCATCCTGAAGAAGAGAATAGTAACAAAGCTTTTACCCAGAACAAACTAAATTTCTACAGATGACAGGAATCACTGGCACTTACTTGGCCAACTTCCATTTCAGTCAAATAGAGTGGGCAAAATCCAGAAGCATTATGAAGGTCAATGGCAAATTCCACTGACTTTAATCAGGATAAAGGTACACTTATCTATGCTTCTTCAGTTGTTGACAAAGATGGTGCTGAATTAAATTTTATGTATCACTTCTATTTATCCCCATGAGACACTCTTGCTAGCCTGTATTGACATTTCATGTCCTTATTCAATTTCTGCATTTGAAAGCTTATCAAATTCTGCCCTCAGTGACAACCATGTGAGCTGGGTTTTTTTACAGGTCTTGCTGAGGACATAATCTGATGTCACTTGGCACAAAAAAAACCATGGACTAAAATGTTAGGCATCCATGCACCACTTCAATCTCTGTGAGCAAAGCTTTCCCAAGTTTGTCTAACAAATTCACTGGATATGATTTAGAAAAATCAACAACAAAATAACCCCAAACAAACAAAAACCTCAAACCAAACCAAACTGAAAATACCAGGATGAACCTGAAGGCTGTGTTTCAATTCTAGGCTCAGACACCCAAAGTTAGGAGTCCACAATATAGGTGTTCAAGCTCCAGTTACAGGCAGTGAAGTACTGAGACTTCATTCAGTTGTCTAAACATGGGCTCTGCTAACATTCAAGATACTATAAAGTGTGCTGCATGATCTCTAATACAGTCAACTACCCATTTAGAAGCATATAAGACAGGATACCTAAGAAACAACATCTCAGGTAAACACCAACAGGAAAAAAAAAAAACAACAACTTTTTGTGACACTATAATCTTCAATCTAAGGAAATACATCCCTGAAAAAAAAAAAAAAGAGACTTGTACCTTTCTCTTATCCTACTCCACTTTTGCATTTTACACTAGCTATACAACTGTTGAATTATGGAACATAATGTTCTTTTGAATTGTCTCCTCCTCCAAGTGAAAATGCAACTGAAAGCATTTTCTTTTAGTATAGAAAGTGAATTTATTTTAATAAGGATAGGACAGATAAAGAAAACTTTCTCATGCATGCTTCCTCACCTCTCCAACCTACAACTATAATTACTGGTTTAAGAAAACAAAATAGCACACGCAATGGTATATAAACACGAATGTCCAAGAGACTTCTCATACGAATATACTATCAAACTTGGATAATCTCTGTGGTATCCTCCTTCCCAAAAAAGACTAGCATCTTTGTAACATTAAATAATAGATATATCTTCCTTAAAATATTCAGATAGATGAAATTTTTTTTTTTCCCAAACAGATTTTAAACAAAATAAACCTGCGGGAGTATTTAAAAATGTCTTTTTCTGATAGTATAATTCAGTACCATAGTTTAAATGTCTTTATAATACCATATGCTGATGATTTTTAATATTTATTTTATGTATGGTTATAGTTCTGGAAGAAAATAACATGAAAGTTACTGTATCTCTTTAACTCCTGTGTTTTGAATCCCTATACAGGATCAGCTTTTCCAAAACATTTCAACAGCTTCTTTACAAAGAAGAATAAACCGTCATCATCAAATTGGCCAGGCATATGTATGACTGCTTTCTGTTTCACACTTCAGTGATGTTAAAAAAAACAAAAAAAATAAAACACCAAAACCACATTGCACCATTTGAAAACTCAGACTGAAAAATAAGAGTGTCAGTAAAGCATGTAGGAGATAAAAAGCTGAAGACAATACTCCTCCAGAAGAAGGTAATTATTCAGTATTTTAAGAAGTTTGCAGATTCTCCTCTTTCTCTTGCAGTGCACAAACGCATAACAATATGTACAAAGTGTCTATTCTCTTAATAAACTTGCATACAGTATTTATGCACATGTATAGACTAAATATTTGCATAGATATTTTGTATGCACACAATAAACATACACGTCAAAATATTTATGTGTCATGGTACATTTAATAAAGTGAGGCAAGACCCAGACTTGCAGAAAAGCCTGATGATCTGGTGCAAATGGTGTTAAATATCTGGAGATGGTTGACAAAAGATCTGAGACGTAGAGGAGGGATACAAGAAAGCAGGGGAGTGCTTAGAGACAAGCATGACACATGAGGAACATCCCCTGTGAACACAGTGTGGCTGGGGGGGGTCACCTCAAGTGCCTCTACACAAATGCATGTAGAGTAGAAAACAAAATCCCAGGGAACCCATACAGGCTCCTCAGGACAAGTGAGGAAAGATTTCACTCTATGGAAAAGAGAAGCTTGACTTCACGAAGCTTTGTGCTCCAGCAGGTGACAAATCAGTCCAGAGCTGATAGGTCAAGGTCAGGGTGGGTGCAGTGATGAGTGTCTGATACAGATTGATTTATCAAGAACAGGAAATTAAGCCTTCTTCAGAAACCTGGGGGAAGCCTCACAGGGTATTTTTCAGGGAGGATAAGAACCAATCCAACAACTTCTGAAAGGGTAAAACGGTTAAGGACAAAAAAAAATTCAAGATATTTCTGGCAAGCATCAAGAACTTTTATTTTGATACACATGGCTAACAAACTGACCTGAGGAGATAATCAGTTGGACCTATCACTAAAAAAAAAAAGAAAAAAAAAATACAAACCTAAACCTTAGAAAAGCAGATCTAGACTTGTTCAGGGATCTTCTCAGTGGAGGCTAATGTGAGACTGCCTTGGAAGGCAAAAGAGCTCACGAGAGCTGATTGATCATAAATGATAACTTCCACTGTCGTAGTTCAGCCCTGATCAGGACCAGACTACGCAGTCTCTCTCTCACAGGGAGAGAAAATACAAGGAAAAACGGCTCAAGGTTTGAGATAACGACAGGGAGAAATCCTTAAAGTTACCGTCACGGGCAAAACAGACTCGACTTGGGAAAAACTATTCATTTATTACTACAAACAGCAGGATAATGAGACAGAGAACAAGATAACCTCCCTCCACCCCTCCCTCTTCCCACGCTTAACATTATCTCTACTACCTTCCCCTCCTGAGCGGCACAGGGGGGAAGAGGGAATGGGGGTTCATCACAGGTTGTTTCACGCCGCTGCTTCATGGTCGGGGGAAGAACTCCTCACATTCCTCCCCTGCTCCATCGCGGGGTCCCTCCCACGGGCCACAGTCCTTTGTGGAACTGCTCTGGCATGGGTCATCTCTTCCACGGGTGCAGTCCCTCTAGAACAGCTGTCCCAGCGGGCCCTCCACAGGCCACAGCTGCCTTCAGGCATCCACCTCCCCCGGTACGGGGTCCTTCACGGGCTCCAAGTGGATTTCTGCCCCTCCGTGGACCTCCATGGGCTGCAGGGGGACAACCTGCTCCACCATGGTCGTCACCACAGGCTGCAGGGGAATCTTGGCCAGGAGCTGCATTACTCCTCCCCCTCCTTCTGAACTGACCTTGGCATCTGCAGCCGTTCCTCACAACAGGCTGGTAGATGTCTCTCAGGATCTTTTTTTACATCTTATTCATTTCTCATCTCCTTTCCACTTCTTGCAGCCGGGCTGGACCGAGTCAGGCCCAGTCAGCTGCCTGGCGAGAGGCCAGAGGGTGAGGCCTGCAAGGCCCATGAGGCCTGCACCTCCCCCTCTGCGCCTCTGCCCCCGCTCAGCTTCTTCACATCTTCTCTTCTCTCTTTTTTTTTTCTTTTTTCCTCTTCTTAAATACGTTATCACAGAGGCGTTATCACGGGACATTCTGCTACCAATCGGCTCGGCCTTGGCCAGCAGTGGGTCCGCCCTAGGCCTGGCCAAGTCCACTGAACAAAGGGGAGCGACTTCTAGCAGTTTCCTACAGAAGCTATCACCTTAGGCCCCCCCTCACTAAACAAAACCACGACATCCTCAAAGCACAGAAAAAGTCCTGTGTGATGCCCAGGAAGCTGCGCAATCACAGTGTGGATAATGGGGAGCTCCTGACCGAGCTCAACTGATTTGCAAAAGCCAATACTCTCTTGGAGTTGACAGTAGTGAGGACTGTGAAGCATAAAAAGAAAGTTATGCTATCCGCAAAAGGAAGACAAAGGAAACTATGAAACTGCCACTCAAAGTAGTAGGGAATCTGGCAGCAAAGGACATGGAAAAAGCTGAGGTACTAGATGTCTTCTTTGCCTCAGTTTCTATTGTTAAGGACAGCCTCAAGCATCTCAGATCCTCCGAGCCTGTGCCAAGTTCTGGGAGACTGAAGAATTACCCACAGTAGAAGACTCAGGTAGAGATCAATTAAGTAAATTGAACATAGGACAAGATAGAACGTCTCCAACGGTGCTAAGGAAGCCCGACAATATTATTGCAAGGCCACTGTCTACAGTCTTGCAAAGGTCTTGGTGATTGCAATAGGTTCCCAATGACTAGAAGAAATGTCCATTTTCAAAAAGAAGGAGGAGGAGTATCATCAGGGGAACTGCAGGCGAGTCAGCCTAGCCTTGCTACTCAACAAATCCTCCTGGAAGTCACATAAAGAAGGAGAAAGAGACTGGAAACAACCTACATGTATTTACCAATGGCAAACCTGACTGGCTTCTGTGATGAGATGTCTACCTTGATATTAGCAAGTTGGGGTTGTTTGTTTGGGTTTTTTTGGTTTTTTTGTTTTTCTATTTGTTCTTATCAACAACTTGATGAAATATGGTTTGGATGGGTGGACTAGCAGGTGGCTGGAAAATTGCTTGGACTCTCAGGTTCAGAGGGTGGTGATCAGTGGCATACAGATCAATGGGCAGCTGGCTAATAGGGGTGGATAATGGGGTCAATACTGCCTTTGCATCTGATGGCTTCACTAATAAGCTGTATCACAAGGCAGAGTGCATCCTCTGCAAGTGTGCAGATGACACCAAGGTAGGGCGCCAGGTGCTCTGCATGCTGGAAGGCCAGGCTTCTATTCTGAGAGGGCTTTACAGGCTGGATAAATAAGCAACAGGTACCTTAAGAAGTGTAGAAATGGCAAACACAGAGTCCTGTCCCAGGAGGGAATAACTCCATGCAACAAATCAAACTGGGGACCAACTAGACAGAAACTAATTTTGCAGTGAAAGACTTGTTGGTCCTGGTGCACAACTACTTCAGCATGAGTCAGCAGTGTGTCCTTGAACAAAGAGGACCAAATGTACACTACACAGCATCCATAAAAAAAAAAAAAAAAAAAGTAGCCTAAAGGCTCAAAGAGCAATTCTTCCTTTTTATTTAGTATATATGAGATGGCATGCAGAATGATCTGCCCAGTTTTGAGCTCACCAGTACAGGAAAAACACTGGAGTAAGCCCAGCAAGGAGTCATGAAGTTGGTCAGGCGACTGGAGAATATAAAGGAGGCCTCTTAGAGCTTCATGTGCTCACCCTCAAGATGCAAAAATTAAGGGGACACCTTACTGCAGTTTTAGCCACTTAACAGGAGGGCCTGGAGAATATGCGGCCAGACTCTTTTTGTAGGTGCATAGATGAGAAGCAAGAGAGACAAGTTGCAACAAGGGAAATTCTAATTTGGTATGAAGGAAAAAAAAAATATCACAAGGATGGTCAAACACTAGAACAGGTTGCTCAGCAAGGCTGAGGTAAGCCTTGGAGACATCCAAAACTTGATTGGGCTGGGTCTCAAACAATCCAATCTAACTTCGCTCTCTTTGGGTAGGACGTTGTACCAGATGATCTCTGAAGATCCCTTCCAACTTAGATTACTCCAAGATAATAGAATGCTACTCCATGCATATAGGAAGACTATTAAGAATAATCATAATCAGCCTTAATATATTTAGTACTTTTCATTCTTATATAATATTTCAATGGATAATAAATCTTTTTTTTTCTGTACAATACACAGAAAAGCTAATCATACAACAGAGCTAGTCTGTTTAAACATTATACATTTTAATATTAGAACTATTTTAACCTCCTAAAGTGTTCTGATGATGTTATTAGAAATATCATCAGATAAATACTCTGACAGTACGAAATGAGTTGATATTGTAACACCACCAAAAAAACTGCACTACTTTGTATATGAGCCTCATCTCCACATAAAAAAAAAAAACCAAACAAATAGGAGATGTTAAAAAACCCAACAACAACCACAACCATCCAAAAAATCCACACCAACTTCTCCCTCTGCTACACTTGTATTGATTTCATTAAAGTCACACAGAAAGTACAGCTACTGGTTCCAGATGTTTCAGTTGTTTCAGGGTAGAGGATGATGAAGCTGGAGGCAAATCTATCTGCAAGAAACAACTGACAACCCAACTTAACCTAGTATATCCTATAAAGGGATCACAGAATTACAAAAAAAAATTGGAATTTTTAGAAAGAGGAAAAAAGGTCAGAAAACTTGAGTCAAATCCATATTATTCTCTCCTGTCTTCCTATACAGTGGAAATCCTTGAATGAAGGATATTTACAGAACACAGATTGGGAAATGGCAATAAAATTTGATTGCAAGGATGTTTTTTCTAATTGTGGTTATGACATTTAAATTAACACCAACTGTTTGATTACTCAACTCTTTCCCTCCTGCATGATGGATAAATATTTAATAAGAATAATCTCCACTGTGATTGTGAACAGTGTAAAGAAGTTAATTTCACTTCTATTTTTCCACAGATCCCTGAGAAACCAGGTATAATTTGAGGAGCTACAGAATAACTAGCTTTCCTCCAAATCGCTTTATAAGTATTCACCAGAAAGCTAATATTTATTCAGATATACCTAAAGGAACTCTGCTACCCCAGGAGAAATCCTGCTGAACTTTACATAGGGCAACCACACTTAAAAGTCAGGAACAGTACAGAATAAGTGTGATTTTTGACTTAAGCTAGGTCTTCAGTCTTAGTTACAGATGCAACAGCTCAAAGCCTTAGTCTGCCTGACTCAGATGTACTGATAACACCTCGCTATCAGTAGCACTGGAAGGAACACAGGAGGCTCCTTTCAAAATCAGATATAAGGAAATCCACACAGGTGACTATACATTACTTCTACTAAGAGAATATGCCTCAAAAATATCTCAAGAAATAAAGCAGCCAACAAAGTTATTACTAACCTACGAGTCCTCTTTAGTTCTATATTTAATTACTGTATATTGTGTCATGAAGAGAAGCTACAGGTAGAAGAATGCTATTAAAACTATATAACCCTTCCAGTGTACGAACTAGAGTAGATCCTCAACTGGGGGGGGGAGGGGAAGGAAAAAAATCCCACGTCTTAAAATATTAAAATATTACTTAAATACAAAACCTCATGACTGATGCTCTTTTATATACTATATCCAGAGAGGGATCCAGAGAGATATAGGATAAAGGCATGTCTTATTATTTTATTCAGTAAGAATAAAAGCATAATATGATTTAAGAGAGAAAAAAAAAACAGGAATATATTGAAGTAATAAGAGTCAGCAGCATCCTGTTTCCAGTGGCAGATTCCTAGCACGTCTTCACCCAGAGACAAAAAAGATGCACTCTTTACACAAGATTATGATTTGCACTAGATGCCAAAACAAGAGTGAGACAGAACATCTAGATTTACATTCCCATATGAGCCATTAGACCTGTCAAAACAATGCTCAGACAGACACTAGAATACTTTTCCTTAACAACACAGGAGAAAAGAGCAGGCAAAGAGGATAATATGTAAGAACAATCTGGAGGCACAATTCTTCACAAGGACAGAGAGACTTGGCCTAAACATTTCAATTAACACACTGCATATACTTCAAATTTTCTACACATATCACACTCTTAACTTACTAAAATGTAGGTGAACTAGTTGATGAAAATATTGTATAACAAAACAAGAACAGCTCTATCTTCACCCCAGTAGGGCACTTGGTTTTCCATATGCCACTTCATGTGCTTCTGCTGTGCATCTGTCTCATAGAAAATATTAGATGGCTAGATTCACTATCAATTACAGGCTGGAACAAGTTTGATTTCAATTACAGCAGGAGAGGAAAACAGCTGGGATCCCTAAGGGGAGGTGGAGGCACCAAGAGGTTGAATAAAAAAATCAGAATGGTACATTGCATGCTACTAATTAGGAAGAAATTAAGTCAAGATATATATATATATATATATGTAAACTTTTATTTTTATATAAACCTGAAGTTCCTCAGTTTCTGTGCAACTACATTTGAGACAGAAGACTGGTATATCACTGACCAGCATCTATATTGATTCATTTGAAAGAGGCGCTTCACTAGTAATTTTAATGACAATTCTAAACTAAAAAAAAAAAGCAGTTTACTTTTGAAAACAAAGCCAAAATAAAATATAACTACAGAGAATATTGGTGTTTGTCCAACATCTCTGAATTATATCCAAGCTAAGAGTCTTCTCTTACCAGCTAATAGGCACAGAGAGTTATAACAATCAGAGTAAAATATAAATTGTGAAATCTTTGCCAGGGTTAATAATAATATCTGTAAATGCAGACTCCAAAAAACCAAAATGGATAGAGTATTTTTCTTCTCGGAATCCTGACTCAAACAATTATTATTGTCTAGCTTGAACAGCAGAGAACAACCTATGTCATTTTTTTTTTCCTTTTCCTGTTGGGGGAAAAAAAAAAAATATTCCTGCTTGATCTATTATTTGGAAACCAAGTCATTTATGTGGAACATACTCAAATGAGATATTTGAATAGTATCAGACTCTTTCCTTTAACCTTAGCCCATTTTCTACAGCTCTGTGTCTCTTTTCTCTCTTGAAGAAAATTTATGTTACTTCAGGATAAGCTCAGTCATAAGCGTCATGCTCATAATACATCCTTCACAAATCTGTCCCTTCCTCCTGCTTTTGGTTATTTCATGTAGCGTTTCTCCCTCTTATACATGCAGACTCTCAGATTTGTGTGTTTATGTATTGGGGCGGGAGGGTATGTTTCCATCCTAAATGAACAGATGTTAATGTTATCAGTGCCAAAGTACCATTATACTCCTAGAAGAGATCATTTTTGATCACATGTCACAGGACAGAGTCTACCCAAAAGCACTCCTCAGACAAATGGAAACATGACTGCATCTACCCATCTGCAAATAACAAAATTAACCTGGTATGAGAGCAAAAATAAAGCTGCACTGGGTGAACTCCATCATGTAATGGTTGCTGTTGTCACACTTCTGTAACTCATTTGGGTTAGGAGACCAAAGAGTGATAGAAACCTCAGAGACAACTGCTAGTTGGCCTTACATATGGATGATATCAAGGAGACTAGCCTGAGGCTATGTGACTAGTGATGCCACATGTCTCACTAGCTTGCCTTATAATTACTTTGTTGTAGTTTAGCCCTGCTCCGGACCAAGCTACACAGTCTCTCATTCAGTCCCCTCACCCTCCGAGGGAATGGGGGAGAGGTTTGAGATAAGGACAGGGAGAGATCCTTAAAGTTAGCATTAAGGGCAAAACAAACTCAACTTGGGGAAAACTATTTATTTAGTATTATTAATAAAACAAAAGCAGGATACTGAGGAAGACAACAAAAACAATTCCCCCCACCCCTCTCTCTTCCGAGGCTTAACTTCATTTTAGTTATCTCTGCTTCTTCCCCCCAACGAGTGGCACAGAGGGGATAAGGAATAGGGGTTATGGTCAGTTCATTACACGTCGCTTTACGCTGCTCCTTCCTCTTCAGGGAAAGAACTCCTCACATTCCTCCCCTGCTCCATCATGGGGTCCCTCCCATGGGCTACAGTCCTTCGTGAATTGCTCCAGTGCAGATCATTTTTCCATGGGGTGCAGTCCCTCCAGAATGACTGCCCCAGCATGAGCCCTCCACAGGCCATAGCCTCCTTAGGGCATCTGCCTGCCCCAGCATTGAGTCCTCCACAGGCTGCAGGTGGACCTCTGCTCCTCTGTGGACCTCCATGGGCTGTAGGGGGACAGTCGGCCTCACCATGGTCTTCACTACAGGCTGCAGGGGAATCTGGCAGAAGCAACATTACTCCTCCCCCTCCTTCTTCACTGACATTGGCGTCTGCAGCCGTTTCTCTCACAAGAAATTATTTGCAATCAGGCTCAGACAGATGCCTCTCAGGTTCTCTTCACATCTCCTCTCTCCATTTCTTGTAGCCAGGCTGGGCTGAGTTGGACCCAGACGGCCGCCTGGCAGGAGGCCAGAGCACGAGGGCTGCAAGGCCTCTCTGCCCTCATTTCTGCTTCTTCCCTTCCTTTTTTATTTTATTTTTCCCCTTCTTAAATATGTTATCACAGAGGCGTTATTATTGAACATTCCGTCACAAATTGGCTGGGCTCTGGCCAGCATCAGGTCCACCCTAGACCTGGCTGGAGTCCACTGGGCAAAGGGGAAACTTCTAGCAGCTTCTTGCAAAAGCTGCCAATGTAGCGCTCCCCTCCGCCCCCCTCCCCCCCCCCCAAACAAAACCAACACAGACTTACATTAACAACATGATTTTATAAAGCAATAAACAGTTAAGACAATAACTCCTCATGGGTGAACACATCCATGAGCATCCAGCATCGCATAGAAGGCTGAGCCTGAACCAAGCACATAGGGGTCCGGCTGCCAACCAGGACCCAGATGAGTTGTACTGTTGCAATGAGTGTCCTGGTTCCCTGCATGTTGGTTTGAAGCGGGCTGGAGGAAATGCCGCTTTGATTGGCGTCTCTGTGTGTTGCGTATGCATGCACGTGTGTGTGTGTTTTCGAACAGGTTTCTTAGAAGACAAATTGCTATCCACATGCGAAATACATTTTAGATTATTCCTCACTGAGTGTTGTGTTTCCATTCCTACATTCATCCCGCCCCAGCTCAGTTACCCCCTAAAATCATGCTGCCTGAACTGCAGCTTAATGAGACCAGACACTTACTGAAGAACTTCTGCATTTAATTTTTGCGTCCAGATACCATCAACACTACAGGCAATGACTGAAATTTAACTTAAAGAAATAGAAAATCCATTAGGTCTGAAACTTGTTCTAAGGGTTTTTTAGATTCTGTTACATACAATGTTAATGGAGATTGGCTCTGCCAAGAATCCTTTATAAAGAGACTGTGTAATTGCTATTTAGATGAGCAAAGTACTCACAGGTAATTCAACTGTTTTTTAAAGAGTAAGAATACAATATGTCTTTATCCATGCTCGATAATGCATTACAAAATGAACCGTCTTCGTTCACTCTACAGACCATAAACATTACTTAGTTATTACTCAGACTGTGAAGATCTATCAATATTAAAATTATAAAAATAAATTAAAATACTTTAAATGTTTTCCACAAGTAAAAGGTTGGAGGATTTTTTTTTTTAAAGTCTAGCATTCACATGGATGGAAATGAAGCTTTAATTAAACTGATTAGCCAGGTTGTGGTGTCAGCTAGAAGAAAAAGCCCAACATTTTCTATGCCTAATATCAGCTGGTAGAGTAGAAAGAATAAATTTTCATTTTTCTTAAAAACCTAGAACAGGCATGGGAAATAGTTTACCTAGTTGTTTAAAAAAGTCAAATACTCAGCAGGTTGTTAGAAAATACAGTTTCAAATCTTATGTCTGATACTGGAAACTCCCTTTTCCAGGAAATTTTCTTCTTCTCATGTAGCTTAAAGCAAGTGCTACAGAGTGCTTTGTTTTGTGGAAGGTGGCCTGTATTAGAAAGGAAACTACTAATCCTGTTGTTTGAATAGTTGAACAAATGTAATTAAATGTATCATAAAATGCAACTAAACTTAAATTCCATTTATTGCTGTTAACCTTTAAAACAATTGGAAGTTCTGAACTTCCACATAGAGTTTTCTGGTATTAATTTTAGAGAGAGACTCTCTTTAAAAAGCACAGACAGTGGACAGATAGTGCAGTCCTTTATTTCACACACACACACACACACACAAAACCCAAAACACAGCATGAAAACTGACAGACTAGACTGGAGTTCTGCACAGAGAAGAAACTGTGCATCTAAATAGACCATGGCTCCTCCTTACTGCAGAGCTTTAGAAAACAAAGCATTGAACTTTGGTTCTTCTCTGATTACTGCCTCCGAAAGTGGAGAACAGACAGCGACTGCCAGACTCATTTTTCCGAGAAGTCCACATGGTGCTCAAAAAGAGATTGTTATTTTCCTTGGCTTATTGGGTTGGAGACCAAAGCAAGCATTAAACAAGACTAACAAGAGGATGCCTGGAGAAAGGTACTATTCAGTAGGCCAGTAGCCCCAGCTGTGAACCATGAATTGCTCTGATGAGCTAACTGCTCGCTTGTCTGAATAAAGATAAGAGAAAAGGTCTTATTATAACCTTCAGCTGAGCAATTCTCTCTTCCTCTGTCAGATACTACCACACAGTTCTAGTTCACTACAGGCATTACTTCAACTTCACACCAGTGTGACAATATTGAAAAGAATGGAGACACACTTGCATAAATATGCAGTAATGCACTTCTTATGAGCCCTGCAGGAGTTTTGCCCATTGAATTCAGTGACAGTAGGACCCAAAATATCTGTCATAAAATTAAATGTTTGTTTGTTTGTTTGTTTTTATTTCAGTGGATCTGATGTCTTACCACCCACGGTTTGCCAGGTACCCAAATCTCCCACAAGTACTTCAGCATATCTCCAAAATTCAGTGCCTAAAAAAGCAATCATATTCAAACAAAAAAAAAATTATATGTCATTCTTACTACAGATCTCCTGATAACCCACCTCCCCAGTGGCCCAATATTGGTAATATAGAAAGCAAAATGTGAGCAAATTTCTACTGAAGATAGATAAATACCTTTATGAGGGTTCACAAACTTCAGAGGCCATAGCCTAGTGTTACCAAACATATCCATGGTAACATTTAAAAAGCTGCATCAAACAACAGTTTGACTTCTGAAGGCTGGTTGTATAACATTTTACTGCAGCCAAGCAAAAGATTTTCAGATTGGTTTTTATTGTTCTATTTAGCCAACTACCAACTGAAATCGCTGTCTCATAATAAGAAGAAAGTTTTTTTTTTTAATTTAATGCACTATTAAGGTTTTACATTAAGATATTATTAATCAACCCTGAGACTCTAAAAAGCAAAAGCAGCAGATCTTTAAAACAGCAGTTAAAGCTTTGTTTAATGTGAGAGCATTACTGGATGTTCATGCTCTGTTACTAAATGCTGAATATAAATAGCGTTATGTACTTCAGGTTCCCTCCAGAGTATAATACTCAGACACCCTAAAATATCATGTCTCCGGGGACTCAAGTTCTAAGGACTCTGTGTGTGTGTGTATCTATCACTATAAAAGAACTGTGGAGGGAAAGTTCAGTAGGTTACCAAGTTTACAGAACCTTCAAAACTACATATTCCTTCAGGAACTGAATTGGTTATCCAACCCAACAGCAGACTAGTACCACAATAATTCTGAATGGTCTAAGATGGAACAACACATGCGTTTAGAGAAACAGTCAGAAACCCAGCTATTGACTCAGCACCAGGCTTTTGTACTGTTTTATTCTATTTGAGAAAATAAAGTTTCTCAGAGAGAGAGAACATTACATTAAGAGTAATGCTTCTGAAAAGTCAGATAATTTCAAATCCATTCTCTGAATATGCCCAAATTGCAAAGAAACATGATGTGAACCATATTCAGAAGCTATATTATTATTCTGTACAGAATGGTTTATCTGTTTCTTCACCATCATATAGTGAGCAAAAATCCTCAGAAAATTTTACATCAGATAGTACTTTCACCCGCAATGGAAAACACATGTCTCTTCCAAAGTACTCCCAACAGGTACCTCAGATCTCTCACACAAGTTCTGTGTTCTTGGAGAATTATACCACAGTTCTGAAAGCTTTTTCAAGAAATTCCCTTGAAAGCAAAAAGTCATCTCAAGTATTTTTATCTACCAAAAATATTCTCCTCTGATATCTGAAGTCAGATTTCCAACTAATTTCAGGAAATCCCTTCTTTGTCATCTAACATTTCATTTGAAAGAAAACCAAACCCGAAATGCTTTACACAGGCAGAACTGCTATTTGGTCTTGCACTCTGAATCAAAAGGCACTTACAAAATCCATGGAGATTTCTAAGTATAGTTTAACAGAAAGGTAAAAGCCACAGAGAATGCCTCATTTTAAAATCTGCGTATATCTCCTCTGATATTTTACATACGATTATTTTCCTCATTTACGTGAGTAAAAATGAAGTGCAATTCACCCCAAAGGCAACAGAACTAAACTGGTAAAAAAAAAAAAACACAGAGGGTGTCCCTGTGGATCAGGCTTCCTTTACAGAATGTATATTGCACAGTTTTATCCACTTTGATAAAAAGATGAGTTTCTGAAGGCAGACTATGTGCCATATTAGCAAATACCTTTTTACTTGTTAGAAAGTCACCTTTACAGAAAGAAGTCACCTTTGCAGAAATAATAAGTACTGTTTCCTGAAAATAATTGGAAACAAATCACAAGATTAATTTCAATAACCACAAAAAAATGGATGCTTCTCCCATTCCCTTTTCTAATTGAAAGCTTAGAGAGACCAGCAGGAATAGAATCGCATTCATATAACAGTTGTAGATTGAAAAGACAAATGTATGGTATCATTAAACAGGTACCTTTTTTTTTTTCTACATAGCTACTTTCTCAAAAAGCCCACTACTGATACATCCAAAGTGAAATATGTCTTTCTGACTTTCCCTTGCTTTTAAGAATGGTTAAGATCATTACATATTGCTGGGCCAGGGAAATAACAGCTTCATAACAGCTTCTCTGGCTCCCTGTCCTTCTAAAGCTCCCCTGTGCCCATCAGCACATGCTTGAAAGCTGTCAAGAAAGTGGCTCTGGCTCTCAGTCTTACAACCAGCGGCAATTCCAACTGGAATTTAAATTGGACCATACTCTTCACCCAAATAAATCACAGCTAGAGGCTGTGGGAAAGAAGGTTTTGATGGGGTGGAGCAGGGAGGAAAAACAAAAGCTGTATGGACACAGTAATATGAAATGCATTTTTAAATATTACAAAGAACGGTTTGAAGTTCTAACAGGAGATGAGTCCCTTGTCCCTGAGGTCAGTGTAGAAAGTACTCCCATCAGTTGATGACCTAAATTCATTATTGCTGAAATGGCTTATGACTGCCATACATTTCAAATTCAGGGCTGAATTCAAGAGGTCTTAAGTGTGTGTGTGTGTGTGTGTGTGTGTGTGTATGTATATATCTTCTTCTCTAAAAGGTGTTCAAAGGCTGACATAATTTAAGGTATCATAAAACATGCTAGATTTGTTTCTGTAAAACTGAGTACAATTTTATCTTTTTCTTTCCAACTGTTCCTCTATCTCAGGAGCTGACATCAGCAAAATCCTTCAACCAAAATGCACACTGGCTTTTTATTTCATTTATCATCCAACATTTACAAACAAAAATGTTGTGGGAATATCTTGAGCTAAACAGTTTGGATGGAGAAGGGAAATGACAAAGTCAGCATCACAGATGAGATTGCAATCCAATAGCAAGGAAGATAACACCAAAAAAAACTTGCCAATTGCTTTTTCCCAATAAAATGAACAGATAGAACCTCAGACCTCTAAGAGTAATGAAAACAACCTACTGTGTCATCATTTTATGCAAGAAAGGGAGAGAGAAGATTAGCCTAAAACTTCTACAATAATATGGATTTTTTCAGCTGACAAAAGCAATACTATATAAAATCTTTTCTGTACTTTATTTCTAATTACCGTCTACTCTTTAATGAACAAGAAAGTACTTGATCTTGAAAGTCCTTGTGCAGTCAAAACTGCTACTAAAATTAATGGGACGTTTTTTTCCAGCCTAAAAGCTCGGAGATCAGTCCTCAAACTTAGCTCTAAGCTTCTTCCATTAATCAAACTTCTTAGTTTTTTCCTCTCCTTTTCTGCTAGGATCATATATTTTAAAATACAGACACCAGAAATCATAACCTTGTCTGAGGAAGAAAGCCTTTTGTACTTTGTTATCCTCAAAAGTTTAGCTCAATTTCACAAGTAAAACCCTGATTGTGTGGGCCCTTCATTACCTGGACACTTAATTTTGGCCTTTTCAAAGTTTGTACAGATGTTTTCACATAGTGCCTGTAGAAGTTAAGCTGTCTGAATTACAAAATTGAAATATGTGTACATAAACTTTCTAATAAGGCAAACCTGTGAAACAAATGGATGAAAACATAAGGGCCTCTGAACAGCCTCTTCCCTCATTCCCAGCAAATAAAAGTTAAGTAACTGATGTTCAATGCCCATTTCTCCCATCTAGCCTCACAACCTGCAACATATGTCTGGCATTTCAGTGCCTAAAAGGGAAAAAAAAAATATCCTTATTTGTATGCCTCAGTAAATCACTTTGATTGTCGGTCACTCATTTCAGGAAAATAACAATTCTTATACAGCTTAAAAAAACTGCAACACAACAAAACCTAGCACTGTACTCAAAAGAATTTACTGTCTTTTTATCTGTAATACAGTAGCATCATTAGCCTATCATAATTCTCAATTTTCTCCCACTGAAATAGCATAGGAGACTCTTGCACAGAAATAAAAATAAAATATATCGTAACGTGTCAAATCAGGTAGTACTAACAACAGTGTCCTAAAAAAAATATGAGACTTGTTTACAGGTGATCGTTAATAGGCCTTAGCAAGAATAATTTCCTTTGTTCATTTTTACACTTCAACAGCACATTAGTGTGTATATGAGAGAGAACTGACAGGAGAGCACAGCATTTAATTGCTCATTTAGAGAGCCTGTGAGAGGCTGTGCTGCACCGGCATACAATCTAGAAATGATACAGTTCTGCACAGATTCTTACATAAGATTATACCTTTCAGTGAAAATGCTGTGAAGGTTCTGTAACGTTGCCTTCATTTATGAAGAATTCAAGCATAATTAACTAATGATCTTTTAATCATAGTGAAGAAATAAAAGATCCAGCAGATGACAGAAAGAAGAAGCAATAAGGATGATGGACTGATTTGCACTTTGACACATTAATACACACACACACATAAAAAAAATACCTCCACAATAAATGTTCAGTTGAAGAAGCAGCACCAGATAAGTCCTTGCCAACTCACTGGGTTCTCTTCTTTGCCAGCTGGCATGGTTTAAATTAACTTCGGCATTCTTTTGCCTACAGCTAGCCTTTATTTTTAAATGCTATAATTTACAGGACTTGCAAGCACACAGAAAAATATGAAATGAATAGTACCTACTTGTAATGGTTGTTCATCATGGAAGAGGAAGAAAACACCAGAAAGTAAAAGTAGCAACTACATCAGTTACAGAGATAAAAAATTTTGCTTTTTTTAAAAAACAAAACAAAACAACAACAACAAAAAAACCCAAAGTGGATAGGCACAGTCACTTTCTAAAGGATGAAGTAAAATCTTAAAAGGCAAATTGTAATTTATTTAAAAAAAATGAAAGTAAGAATATAATGTCAGTGTTAGAACTGAAAGGTTCACAAGACATGCAATTATTTTTCTACATGAGCTATTAAATATGTTTTTAGAAAGACAAATGAACATTCTGTTAAATAAAGAAACCAAGTACATTTTTTTCCCTGCCTTTTTAAAAAAAAAAACAAAACAAAACCAACACCCTACTCTAGAATCTAGCTGTACAGGTGTTAGCAGTGGATACAGAACATAGAAAATCTAATAAGAGAAACATCTTGGAGATCACAGAGAATTTCTCCCCCGTAAGAAGAAACCAAAAAGAGACTTCATAATTCAGTTTTGATTTTCAAAGGATGTGTATTTCCCCACACAACCTCTGTACTTGCAACATAATACTCTACGATATCAAAATTTCACTGTTAAAGTCATGTCTTCTAGTCACCATTCCCTCACAGACCTATATTCCCTGCCTTTGTCCCAGATTCCTTTGTTAAATAAGTCTCTAGTACTCAACTAGTAACTGTTAAAATTAGATATGAAGAGAAACTAACATTGTGAAGACACTGAGAAGATACCAGCAAGTTCAGCTTTCATATTCTACAGTGAATTCATTGCTCTCATCTACTTATTATCTATGTAATGTCTAATTAGCGCTGATCTCCTGATGTGAGACCATTTGACAGGTATTAAACTTTATCACACATAAGGTACTGAATATATAATTTCAACAGAAGACTTTGCTTATTTTGAACACAGACATCTAGATGCAATCCACACATAAGGACAAGAAGAAACAATTATTAACTAAAAACCTCTTAGTATTCCTAGTACAGTGCAATTCTTTATGGCTGAAATGGATCTGGACTGACTATCAATGATGACAGTTTATACATGGTTTCAGTCATACAAAAAAAAAATATATATAGATATTATCACCCTGCAAATACAAAATTGTTGTGGTTTTTTGTTTTGCTTTTTTTTTTTTTCTTCTTCAGTGTTGCCTAAAATTATGATCTGTGAAGTCTTCCATCCTTGTCCCAAGGGCAAAGGAAAGACAAAGAATAATGTGTGGTTCCTGAGAAACAGATGACCACTATTTAGGCTTGTGTGGATTACTCCTACATGAAATAAATTGGTGGTTTCAATTTATCTCAAAGTAGATGTGATTTATCTATGAAAAACCACAAGTAGACTACTTATGGGTAACTCTAAAGTCAAAAAGGTCAAAGATTCAAACCACTACTTGACCAACAGTGACTGGCTTTTTGCACTACTGTACATCGCACTGCAGCTATTCTGGGGATACACTATGACAAAGGTGGATTATAAAAGTCTATATATGACCTCTCACAACTATGAAACTCTCTTCAGGTGAAACTACAGATGGGTCAACTATGTGAAAGCAGAGCAACATCCAGGGGACACGTTATTTCAGTAGCTGCATCGTTAATTTAGCAAACTGTACGGAATGGGAAAAAGAAAAAAAAAAAACCACAATTTTGTACTCTCCAGATATTTCTAAATGCTAAGCAACAGTATGCTGGGAAAAAAAAAAAAAAGTGAAATAGAATCTCTTTTTAAAAGCAATAAAATCTCTCTCATGTTCTCTTTCTCCCAGAGACAGCATATTATGTTGCAAAGGACAATCCTTTACACCTCAGAATAGGATTCTAGTCTGGTGGAAAGACTCTTAGTCATGCAAAGATACATTTTACTAAAATCCCAAAGGTACATGTGATTCAGCTTTGAAATTGGCACTATGATTCAATGTACTAATTTTTTTCCCAAATGAATACTTGACTCCAATCCTGTGAATTCTATAAGCTCAAATCCATGCTGGGAATAAACATATATGCTGAGACTTTCTGGTAATGATTTACAAAGGTAGCATGGCAATTCTCTGTTATGAAGGGAAAAAAATTATGAAGGGAGAAGCAGCCTTCTGGTTGGGGAGGATAATGGCAATTATTGTTGCCATTAAAAGAAAGAAAAAGTGTAAAATTCCGACGGTAGTCAGAAAAAAAAATCATAAGAACTTTATTGTGATCAGTTTATTTTTCTCAGTATAAAGAACAGTGATAAAGTAATCCTAACGAAGACCATCAGGATATCAAAGAAACAAAGCAATGCTTGAAAGAAACTTCAGAAGTTACCCTGATTACAATGCCTAGGATATGATTGACTGATCCCACTGTTAGTAGCTTTTCCCTTGCACAAAGTGGAAAAAAATATTTTGTCAAGATTTACATAAAGAACCTACATTGTTACAGACATTCCTATTCAATTATTCATATACCTTGTTTCTAGTAAGTCTAATCTTATTTTCTCTTCTGTCTGAATGTCACAATTTTTTATCCCAGTTCTTATGCTAATGTTAATATTAGAAGGAGACAAAGGGGTTGCGCTGAGGTTTAACTCATTATGTACTTAGTAATACAATTAAGACAGCTGCCTGCTTAATCAGTCAAAGGCCGATACATACCCTAAGATATCTTAACTGATCTGTATTGATCCCATTCTCACCTATTATACCCATATTAAGAGCAGAAGAAATTACACCTTCCCTGTAGTGCTTCTTCATAAACACAATTACCTTTTAAAATAAATGATATAGTCTTCAACCTCTTTAACATTTTTCAATTTCTGCAAAAGCCAAGCTTTACGTGAAAACCGAAGTCAATAAATAAATGCTGTCTTTACAATAATTTGGACTGCAAACATGTTAAAGAACAAGATAAAAAAAAAAACCACATTTTTCAACAAGATAATGCCAAATCAAACTCAAAGGTCTAACATCTTGGCTAGTTATACCATCACACACTAATCCTGACATTGTCAGCAGTTGATTTGTATCAGTATTACAATATAATGTAATTAGTAATGGTAATATTACCACAAATAGTATAAACAGCCCTGCTCTACTGCCTTTAAATTAGTTTTGTAAGCATGTTAATAACATACCATCAAGCGTCAATACAAATCCTTGACAGCTTCTTGAAAAAAGATTATGCATGTCTAAGCAATTTTCTCATACACAGGTTTTCTTTAGAAAACATGTTGTCACTATTCCATTAGCTCAAAAGGGAGTGTGTGCATTAAAGGATCCCTGCTAAAGAAGTCTGACTGCTAGCCAGGAAAGCATATGTTCAATAGTCTGTATTTACTGCTGGCTGGGATAGCATTGTAGGTACCATAGCATCAAATGAATTTCTTCTTTAAAAGATGTCTAGCAGTGCAGTGAATGCTTTTCATTTTCAAAGGAGGAACCCTTTGAATGGCATAAAGCCTCATTTTGACAGTATTTCAACAGGGACTGTTGGAACGAAAACAGAGTAAATTAACAGATAAGTAGGGCAGACGTCTTAGGTCTGATCCAAAATCTCTGAACTCCAGCAGAATTTGGATGGTGTCCTAAGCCAGTCACCTTCCTGAAACCATTAAAAAAGAACACACAATTCCCCCCCAAAAAAAAACCTCAGCAAAACCAAACTCAAAATTAAATTAATGTATTTTTGCTGCATATCCTACCATAATTTTCAGGTGCCCAACTCCCCACAGCCAAATGCTACATTATTGTCAAAGATAGAAACATGATCTGTAACTCAATTCTCCAACTTCTATTATGTTGATCTGCCCTCTGGAAGTGTCACTGCTTTTACTGTAGATGGACTCCAGTGTGTATGTTTGAACTTAAATGTCTATCATTTTGCTGTTGAAAAGTTCAGCAAGAGGAATCTTATCATCATTGTTCAAAGATATTTGCCATACCATCAGACAGTTGCTTGATTTGATTCACTTTCCATTTTGTACAGAGCTGTTAGCTTAATAAGACATTCAAAATGCCAGTAGGTATCCTTAACACTATGATATAATGCATATGAGGTTAGAGAAAACTTTGTTTCGTCAGGTTAAATTATATAGAGATGGAAAACAGATTTTTCTCTGATCTAATTTTTTTTTAAAAACTGTGGAACCATTTGAAACCAGTGTTCTTCAAAAGTTTTTATGTCTATAGTCAATATCTTTCATTGAATATTTCAGTCTAAACTTTTACAGTTTGGTTACTGCAAGCAAAGACATAATGGAAGTGTGGATTTGAGGGAGTTTTGGGAGGGGCAAGGGGGTGTTGGGTAGTTGTGGTTTCTGGGGTGTTCTTTGAAAGCACACACACACACACACAATCTTAACTATTATTATTACTATTATTAACTATTATTATTACTATTTTAACTCTTATATTAATATTAATTAATATTTATTAATATTAATATTATTAACTATTAGTATTAATATTATATTAATATTAACTATTATTATTACTGTTTGAAATTTACATTCACAGGTATAGTAACGGAGTTTCTCTGATGGAAATTTCATGTTACAGGACTGTATATAAGGAAGAAATTTTTTACAATGAGGGTGGTGGAACACTGGAACAGGTTGCCCAGAAAGATGGTAGGTGCCCCATCCCTGGAAACATTCAAGGCCACGCTGGCCATTCAGGGCTCTGAGCAACCTGATTCAGTTGAAGATGTCCCTGCTTCTTGCAGGGAGGTTGGACTAGGTGACCTTTAAAGGCTTTTTCCAACCCAAACTATTCTATGATTTTATGATTCCATTATTTTCTCTGTTTCCACTTATCAATATCTTCACAATAATTTTACTGAAATAATAATCTTGAGTAACAAAACTCACCACTTCTGACTTTTAAATTTTACTTCTTGCTTGGGAAGCCAAGAAAATGGAAAAGATGGGTGAGCTATCCTAAATGGAATCCTTCCTTTGACTCTTAAGTCATCTGTTTCCACTTTGGGGGCTGAGTTGAAATTTTACTGCCATTTGCCCTGTTTTTATTTCATTTACCATTTTTTACAATTTAAGTAGTTGATGTTTAACAATTAGTAAAACTATGCTAAAATAAAAAAAACAAATAAAAAACAATAATAAACAAATAAAAAACAATTTTAATCCTTGAATTCAGGGTCATGATGAAGTCATCCCTTCTGTAGTGAGGTATTCCACTTAAAGAAAGAGGAAAAAAGTCCTTCAAGATCCACACCATCTAAGGATTACTTGTGAAAATTAGAGATCTATTACATCTGTCATTTCTATGGTAGCTGGCATGAAAATAGAGAGAGACAGCTATGACTCTTCCTTTCCCTCCCTTTGCCTAAGACAATCATATAGAACTAGGACTGACCAGGATGATACTGTTCTGTAACTAAGTTTTAACTTCACTATTCTTAAGCTATTGACAAAATACAAAAATCATTCAATACTATATTGACAACTGTAAAAAAATATCAACTGTGCAAGTTTTATATTACATTTAGTGTCCTATTGCAAATCCAATATTCCCTGATGTGATACAGAATCCTCTGATGTAATACAGCAGCTGATAATACAGCAACATATTTGAAGCTTTTATTAACTCTGAAATCCAACATAACTTTTTCATTATTTTCATAAAATTCAATATTATCTTAAGAAACTATTAGGACACCAATGAATTTAGAATCCATTTTAACATTATAATTACTTATGTCAAATTTTGCAAAGGTAGATTGCAGTTACTGCTACAATACAGCTGCTGCATTTAATTATACAGAATCTTCTAGATTCTGAATTTAGGAAAACAAAATAATTTAAATAATCCCCAATTTAAAATACAACTGATCAGTTTAGTGTCAAAAGAAAATCATTTTATGAAGTCTGAAAAAAACTGAAAATCATGTTAGAAGTTAAAGACAGGGAAGGGAAATGTATAGATTGACTTTTTTTTTTTTTAATTGCATAAATTTTGTCTACTATGTTTTACTAGAAAGCATTTACTGCAGTAGTATTGCACAAAGGTCTTCAAATTAATTATATGGATCATTCAACTAATTGTTTTTACTCCCTCACCAAATTCTAATCACCAAGTCTATCACAAATCTTTTCTCCCCACATAGCTTTTATTTGAAGTGTTATATAAGGCAGGTCACCCGTTCTTCTTGCTCTTTTATATACATATATTACATATTTATTTGTATTTGGATAAGTAGGAGGAATAAATCAAATTCATGGCCTACATTTCACTGGAAATTGGAGGAAAACCTCAACTGTTCAAAACAAAAGACTAAAATCTGAGCTAAAAGGTCCACATTAAGCTGCCCGAGATTTTAAAATCCTCTGTGAAGATAAGGTACTAAAGAGGAAGACCCTCTCACCTTTAAAATCTTCTAGTGTGGTTTTCAAGCCAACATCACTTATTTAGTACTTCAGCATTAAATTACATAATCTATAGTAAGTACTATGATCCTAATTACAACACAATCAGTCAGACTTTTTTTTTAGAATTGCAGAAATTAGAAGAGCTGCATAGCTTTCAGGTCCAGGCATGTACAACATAACTGGATGCCATGACTAAGACAACCCCATTTCACCACGTTTCTGCCTAGCCAACAGTAACCTCAGCCTGAAGGAAAACAAAGAAACAAACAAATAAACCAACCAAACAAAACAAACAAAAAAAACCCCTCAGCCATAAATATTTGAATGTGCCACGTGAAAGGTAGTGGATTACTGGATCAGAAGACTTCCAGAGGTACAGCCAAACTGGTTCAGGTCCCGGACCTGCCTGGCTCAGTATCCTTTCTCCTACCATCCTGACAACTTCTTTGAAATTACTCCAGTACAAACTCAAGAACACTCAAATATCTGTATCGACAGTGGATTTATTCCTTCACAAGGTTAAAATAAATGTGTAATTTCTTATGTGCATACATTATGCAGGACTGGTCATTTTTTTAGAAAAAAAAAATTAACAGGCAGCTTAAGAAAACAGACCCCAAACTAAAATTTGCAAAAACAATTCATGCTGGACCTATAAAAGAGATAAGCAAGCACCCCTCAAGCTTTCCCCTAGCTTGACTATTTGAAAATCAGACTGAAAGGTGTTTAGAAACCCAAAACTTTTCTCAATATTTCATACTTATTCAGTAGAATTTCTTCAACAATTGATAAAAGTCATCATATGAGTAGAAATAAATTAGCTAAAGCTGAACTGGCCTATACAGCCAACTGTGAGGCTTTAGGGTATGTTTTTGATTTGTCTGTTTATAATTCTGTCTTGAATAATGGCTACTACTTAGTGACTCAAACTGAACATATTTTGAACTCTTCAGTATTACACTTTAAGCATGTAGTAACATAAAAAAAAACCCCATAATTTTAAGAAGTCTAGTTGATACAAGTAGTAGCAAAATATTAATTTAGTATTCTGTCTATGCAGTGATATTCTTACTAGTAGAGTTCAACAAAAAGATGCTACAGAATGTCTTTAGCTCAAAACACTACATTTCCCACTGTGTCTCCCATGACAACCAGGCTCTTCTGAAAACAAACTGTACCAGCAGAAGGCGTCAAGAGCAGTAGAAGGATTTTCCAATCTTCTTTCTGTTGACTTCACCAGAAAAATAGAGCTTCAGCACTTTCAGAACTAAAAGCAAAATCTTAGTTTCCTCTTGCAAATTCCTACATACAAATGAAGCAAGAATTGCATCAGCATACATTGATAGATATAAAGAAAACTAAACCTCACTACTTAATTCACTTTTCTAACAGAAATCTTCAGTTATCACTAAAATTGTAAATGCAAGTAACAGAGCAGGGTACAAGGGCAGATACCAACGGAATTAAGCAGTTGGCATTTGCTAAATTCCAGAGTTTAGCAAACAGTCACAAATCCCCGCCAAATCTTTTTTTTTTTAGGATAATTTTTTTCACTCTGTAAACATTCATTGAGGTTTATGTGATCTCAGACAGCCCTCACTTTTTTTTTGTTTTGCTGGGCACATCCTTTGCTATGTCAGTACTTAAATCACATAGCTCACCAGTTATGTCAGTTCCTTGAACTGACTAAAAACTTGACCTGCCTCCCCAAATTATTATTTTTCCCAGAACAGCTGAACAATCACTAGTGCTAACACAAGAGAGGTGGCAGGAACAGACAGCTGGAGGCAGGGAAAAAGAGCACAACTTGCCTTTTTGTCAGTAGTGTGGTCAAAACTGATGTTGAGAGATCAAAAAGAAAACTAGAATATTATATGACAGGAGCTGTATCTCATTCCGTATTCTTCTCCTAAACTGGAAGAGCATGAGATGAACATGAATTCCCATTAGAACTAGCTTTATTATACAGTCAGCTAACACCAGTACTTTTTCACTATCTGGAACAGTGATCTGATGATTTATGGTATTGGAAGCTAGGCTATCATTCCACAAGGGGCACATTGAGCAGGATCTTGACTTTTTAAAACTTAGGAAAACAAGTTCTTCAAAGAAGAAGTAGACACAGAACCAGAGGATTTGGTCAGGAGCACCTGCCAAAGTACTCACTTTGCTGTTCTCTTGAGAGACATTAAAGAAAAGGTTCATCAGACATCTACCACCATATATCCCATAAAAGGTACCTATATTGCATTTAAAGGAGTAAAAAGAGCCAAAACAAAGTGCTCACAGTAAACTAGAACTGATGGCTTTTCAAGTCTACCATATGACTTCTAATTTCACATTAATGACAGAGAAATCACAAAAAAAAAAAGTCTCTATGAAGAAAATGTATAAGCAATTTAATACTAATGATGATTCAAACAAAACATGGCAAAGAACCTTCAAGAAGAAAAGGTAATGACTTTTCCAATCAGTGGTCCACCCATGACAATTATTGGAAGTGTACTTCTAGAAAATTTACTTAATTGAAACACAGATTTAAACTGTTTGCCTTGAATACTTACTGAACAGTATCAGTAACCACTTCTTCAAATAAGTGCCTGGACTTGGAGATATATTGGAGTCTTTCTTTCCAGAAAGAACAATTTGCAACAAAACAATATTACAATTGAACTTTCAGGGTAAGTACATTTCTGTAAGTCTTATAAAACTTCAGATTGCACCTGAAAACAGCAGTCAAAGCTTCTGATTTAGACTTTTCTTTTTTTTTTTTTTAATGAAAAAGAAGTCAGATTGTAGACTACTAGGGATTATTTAGGTGAAGATCCAAAACCTAATACTTTTCCAGATGTGTTTCAATCTCATTGTTAGTCATTCTCCCTAATTCAGTGTGAGCCTTATTACCTACACTTAGTTATTGAACTATTGTCTTCATAAACTCCATAATGACAGATGCTGAATATACTCTAGAAACTTTATACTCTTTATACTCAAAAAATAAATGTATCCAAAAAATAAACAATTTAAATAATATTTTCACTTTTCCAGAAATCCACACAGATCTTCTTTCCTCTCAACTAAAATAAGCTTTTGGCTTCTCCAAAAGCAGCTCTGAAAATAACTTTTCAAAGGTAGGTCCTCAGAACAAGGATTAGAAGAGTGGAGCCAGAACATCAGCAGCAGCCTGTGAAGTTAAATTCATTACCTACAAAACCCGTACATCAGCAGTTATGCCTAAACATTGTGTAAAGTCTGTATGCATTGCCATTCTAAAAGTAAATTTCTAACCACTGGACAAGGTGGTATTTTCAACCACTGAAAAAAAAAAGCAGTATGGATGTAAATAGAATCCCTGTTTAATTTTAAGTCCAACACACCACTTATCTTACGACATTTCACAATGTCAAAGCCCTAAAGCATTCACTTTTGCTGTGTGAGATCTGAGCTAAATTAAACTCCACCATTTGATCAGCTGCACCAATCTGATCTTAAAGCTTCTGCTGTACAAATGCCCAATCCCCTTGCTCGGATCCCTTCTCTCCCTGAAACAAATCCAGTGATCTCTTTTGTACACTGAAACTAGCCTCAAAGGAGAAAGCATTTTCTATGGCAGTTCTAGGGAGACTGACACCTTTGCTAAACATTACTAAGCCCTCAGATATTCAATCTCTTCCAAACCAGTGAATTTAAAAAGAGTTCTTTGTAGCACAGAGTTCACTGTTCGACATTTTGCACTTGAATGTGTGCCAACTCACCTTTCAGCACCATTGCTTACTAAGGTAAAACATTTGTACGATATTTGTTCATTTTTCTGAAATGGGAAGATTATTTCTCAGAGTCTAACAGGCAGGAAGGTTTAGCATTCCTTTCAATTAAAATGCTGCAGTTTTCAAATTGAGTGAGAAATTTGATAATGTAGACAGCACATGTAAAGCCTATGGCTTGCAAATGAGTGAGAACTTGGAATCCATCATCTAAAACAAAACCCATAAGAACTGTCCTAGCATGAAAGATATCTTTCCCAGAACTATTATCCATTGGCATCCTGCACCATTTCACACTGTCACACTGAGAAAATATGAAAGTATTCCCAAACTGTTCAGAGAATACAAATGCATTTGCTCTTTGATTAATTGCATTAAAACCACAAATGTGAAGCCTCCACACAGAGGAATGGGTGAATAGGACACCTTTTTCTTCTTTTATTTTTATCTTGTTATAAAAATGTCACAGTTTTCACTTTTAGGAAAAATGCCAGCAATGCTGAAATATACTGAAAATATCCAAGTGTTGGCCAGAATGAAAGTTTTGCCATGACTGTCAAGAGTTCCTATAAAGGATGTTGGGGGTGGGGAGGGTGGTGAAGAACAGATGAAACTATGAGATTTTTTCAGAGTGATTTTTTATTGATAGTATTATGCACTACATTTCTTCTAATAGTTTTGGGTTCTAACCTTTCCCATGCTTCCAGCATATAAATTCCCTTCTTGTCCCAGTGAAATTAACCTATTTTTCAGTTTTCAGTTTCTCTTCATATTATATTCTGTCTCCTTAGACATCTTGGAAATCTGCTTATTGCACCTGTGCCAGACACATGAAATCTTACTGTCTTGTCTTGCAAATCAATTATATTTTGCTAGCAGTGAGAACAGCAACCCAGAGTGAGTAACATCCAATGCAAACCAGCACCCTGAGTTTAATCTGTGCACACCGAATTACTGAACTATAACAATTAACTAAGAAAATTCAAGATGATATTAATATCTCTGACCATTTAATTAAATTTTTATGGATGGCATTATTCATCAGGTTTCTGGCTATACCCATCTATACTGTGGGCCATTTGCAACAGGATGTCCTGTAGTCTGTCTATATCACCAGTTAAAGAGAAGGAAGCATTTACCACCTCATAGATGAGATGGTAAAAGTCCTTTATCTTTTTCCCTCTAACTATAAATGCAGTCACTATACTTCAAGAGAAGCATGAGAGGCAAAAAAAAAAATCCCAGGTTTGAAAGTGTTTACAAAATACCTAATTACAAACCATAACAAACTATGCAAAGCCATTGAAAAGAGAGAACTTACCAGAAACTATCAACTGTATTAATAAAATTTTACATATGATAATGCAATGCTTGGTAATCTACACTTTGAGTAACATCATTGGAAGGGTTCTATGTTCATTTCTTAAATTAGATTTTTTTCTGAAAAATGTTCAGAATTAAAAGAGTATTTTTTTAAAAAATATATTGCCATATGTTTCTATATCTGTGAGGCAAAAGATGTAATTTGTAGCATGTGTCCTAGCAAATTATTAATTATAATGGGATGGGGAAAAGAGTACACTGAAGACTATTTGAGACTAACCAACTCTGCCTGTCATTTTACTGACTCAGAAAATAAGAAAAAAAAATAGAAGGGTATAAATATTGAGTTTTCTGGAAATACATATGATTTGAGAACACTGACCTAATAGTCCAAGCCATTTGATCTATTAACAGTGTCTGGGTTATTGCAGAACCTCAAGATGTCAGTCTAGACTGAAATTCTAATGCTATAAGCAGGGTGACAACATAAAACAGCCTGGGAAGGGGAAAAGAAAGAAAGACAAAAGAAAAGTAGTATAACATAAGGAGAGCCTACACATGAAGAAATCACATGAACTACATTGTTTTTTACATGCAAAACTGTGTTGTAGATCCAGTTTCTTGAATCCAGAACATTAGGAACAAGTGAACAGTTTTATTGTGAAAATTAATTGCTAAGATCAATTTACTTAAATACAGGGGAAAAAAAAAGTTGTATCCAATTCAAAAGAAGGGGAAGTTATAACATAATTAATGGGCGAGAAATAATGTATTATTCACACCAAAAGAAAAACTTAGAAAAGCTTATGGACAATACTGACAAGTTGGATGTACTCAAATACAGAAGACCTGATAGGATTCTCCCGAGAGTGCTATAAGGGCTGGCTAATGCAACTGTAGCCCATTGTCTATAACCTGCATGGCAACTAGATGAGGTCCCTGATGGCTGTAAAAATGCTGTCATTACAGTCATCCTTAAAAAGGCTAGAAAAATGACCCAGAGAATAATTACATGAGCCTCAGCTAGGTCCCTGACTGTAGTAATATCATGGGTTATGTCTCCCTGGAGTCCTTTTTCAAGCTCATGAGGACAAAAAAAGTAATCAGGTATGTTCAACATGGATTTACCAATAGTAAGTCATGAAATGTCTGGCTGCAAAGAGCCCTGGATGTAACCTATCTTGACTTTAGTAAGCCTTTGGATATTACATCCCACACTTCCTTCCTGAAGATGCATAGTCTAGAAAAAAAAGGATTGTTAGGTGGGATGAAATTTTTTGCATTGCCATGAAATCAAAGACTGAGCCTCAGGCTAACAGCTAGTAATAAGCAGACTATGACAGTGGTTGATATGTGGTCTCACGTTGTTCAGTAACTTAATTTACAGACTGGACTATGACACAGACCATATCCTCAACAAGTCTGAAGATGGTAGAAATGTTGGGGGACTGCTTGACACAACAAATGGAAGAGACTTGATCCAGAAGAACCTGGATAAACTTGAGGACTGAACCAACAGAAAACTTATGAGATTCAATAAAGAAAAATGCAAAGTTCTAGGAAATAACCCCATGCAGATTAGAAAGCAGTTGGCTAAATAACAGCTCTGCTAAAAGGGGTCGGAAATTTATGGCTGATATCATGACAAATAAGGCACCGCAGCTACAAGTTCTATCCCCCGTTACTCAGTATTGTTGAGGTTGCATCAGCAAGGATGTTGAAAAACTCAGGAGACTGCAGCAGGTAATGTCAAGACTAGTGCATTATTATTACTGTTCTTATTATTATATTTATATATTATTTTTATCAGTACACATTTTAAAAAAGGTGATTATTCAGAAAGGGTAAAAATAGGCAACTGATCTTCAGTCATTGCTTTATGACAGATAGATGCTAATCATATTTTAAGTCATGTTCCAGGGCCAAGAAAAATGCTTGTTGCATCTCTACGGCATCTCTCAACGTCTAACAACACTATCAGTATTTTGCACTACTATTTTAGAAACTCCAGGACATGGATGCGTAAGGATAGATAGATGGTACCTGAAAACACCACATAACTGTACTGACAAGAGGTTTGTAGTTCCTATACCATAATTTGAATCTCCACATGATTTTTGGGGGGTTGGGGCAAGGGGCATGCAGAAGGGAAGCAGAATTAGTTGTAAATAAGTGAAGACTGACAAAAACTGGTTTAGCACTTACAACTTAAAAATAGTTATTTTAATCTAGAAATTAGTTTCACATAAACACACACAGCGGGAGAAAAAGAGATGCCAGCATTGTCCAGATTTTCAGATAAAATATGGATGGTTGACAGTCTGAAAGATGATTATTTGGTTTGCTGCCATCCATTGTACTTTGTTTCTATAACTTCATGCTTCTTTTCCACAACTCAAAGCACTTTCACTGGAAGTGAACAAGAACAGCATTTGGAGAATGGCAAAGTAGCTTCATTTGTCTAATGCTGTATCATTCTATGAAATAATACTTCCTTATAACTCATCAAAAGACATTGATGAGAGTAGCAATGAGCAGAAGGACAAATTAGCAATTATATTTGCCAGGTAGCTTTAAATATTTTAAAATGTCATATGACAAACCACTACAAACATGGGATACTGAAATTGTCCTCAGAAAATCTAATGCTATTTGTTTATTTTTAAAATGTATACTTGTTAGAATGGCAACTTCAGTAACATAGAACAAAAGATGTTGCTAAGAAAACAGAAGGAAACATAAGATAATAAAGATAAATTCATGCAATTGCAGATACATTTAGATGCCTTGGTTTGAGGACCATTCAGTGCAACTAAAAAGCAAGTTCTGAAACAAAAGGCACAGCAGAGTCATGTGGAAATTGCAAAGATGCTTTAGACTGCACAACATCAGGAGGTGTGCAATCCATGATGGGAATTAGATAATTTATCAGGGAGTTCTGACGTACGAGAAAATAATTCTTCCACTGTGCCCACTTGAAGAACTGAGAATGGGACAACTAGCAGAGCTGCCTATAAAAATCTTTTGCTTTCTGAAAGTCACACAGAAGAGCATCACTTATGACAGCAATAGACTTGGAATATTTGTAGGAATTGTAAAACTACTGAACTGTCACATAATGCTGTCATGCAACAGATTTAATTTGCCTTTGTGAAAATTAGAGAAATAACAGAAGGGAGGAATGAATGCTAGGCTAGTATATTAACAAAACAAAAAAGAAAGAAATGAGGACAGAAGAATTTAGGAAGAGATTGAATAAGTAATAAAGATGATGCTAGTCTAAGGCAAACTTAGGGGTTTCATATCTTAGAAGGTGAAACTGTTTTCTTGTGTAGTTCATTTTCTTAAATATTCTTGAACCAAATATTTGTTTTCAGTTTCTTAAGAATTTTCTCTTTAAAAATAGTATTTATTTTTAATTTGTTGTTTTCTATATTTTTATATATAAAAAGTAGCTTTATATGTGTTAAGAGTTCAACACAAGTTGGTGAACATACAGGTCTTCACCTGCATCTAAATTGAAAAGAATTCCAGTCAAACCAAAGGACACATGGAATAATGATCTTATCTGACTCTGAAACAAGATTAACAAATAAATTATTAGGATAGGGTTACATAATTTTTCATTTTACCTTTGTCACTCTATAAATTTAGTCACCTTTTGTTTGCCTGAAACTTTCCCCTACTTTTTTCATAAAGTTTTTGTGTCTTGGATTCTACTGGAAGAATTTTTTTTTCCTTGTTGATGCTTAAAGAGTAGGAAAAAGACACAGCTCAGCTATTTATTAATATGCCATAGCTGAAAGGAAAAAAAAAAAAATATTTTTTATCAAAGAAACAGTCCTTTTTTTTATTTTTTTGCTGCCTCTTCTTTTGAGATCATTTTTCCATGAAGCTGAAGTCTGTTACTGACCTAGGACTCTGAGGGGTAGTATTCCTGAGCAACTTGATGGTTAATGTTGTTGAATTTATTTATTTATTGAATAGCTATCAGGAATTAATAAACAAAACAAAACACAACACTTGGAATTTGCAATACAGTTGGGAGGGAGTTAGAAGTCAGTGAGACTGGCATTTGCAGAAGTATGCAAATGCCTATAACTGAAATTCTAACTGCATATCTAAAGAAAGTAACACTGTTAGTGTTTACTTTGAGTCCTGAAATTAAAAAGCTAGAATGAATTGCAGGATGTTGTCCCCTTATTTCCTACTCCAGGACACAACAAACTCTGTCAATGGTTTTCTTAACTGATATTTATCGACTCTGCCCTTAATAAATCTCCAGTGATGACAAGTCTTCTGTCTCTTCAGATAACATACTTTCAGAATATGATGCTTTACTACTATTACAGGAATAAAGTTTTAACCTGAGTTTTCAATGCTGCAGTTTAAGCTAGTTACTCCTTGTTGAATCCACCACGGACATAACACAGAGAACCGATGATTCCTTCCCTATTTACAGTAGCCTTTTATATGCTAAAATTCCTGCATAGAGACCAATGTGATGCAGATACACAGGGCCTTATCCGATGTCTGATAAACTCAGTGCATAGACACTGCTCAAATAATTTATTATATGTTGTGCCAGATGTCCTGTAGAGCCATTGCTGTATTTTTCCCAGCAGGAAAGGAAGGAGGAAGAACCTTTATTGTTATCTTTACTTGTATGAAACACTCCAATACCGCAGTGATGAAAATCATGTTAGAAGTTAGATAGGTTCCCTACTTTCTCTCAAGAATAATTTGCCCACTTCCAAGAATTACAATGGCAGCTGCTGTTTCCTGAAGTCTTCTCAAAGCAACCAGTAGAAATGTCACCTACATCAGGCTTTGCAATATGCACAGGATGAGCCAGAGCTGTACCAATAAAATACAGACAAAAAGCTATACTATATAAGAAAAACCAAAGTAAAATTAATAATAAAATTGTTATTTAAAGAAAAAGATGACTACTCTAAATAACTATTGACACAGAAATGCTTTCTGGTAACTTTTCCTTTAACAACGCATCTTTTTTACTTGTGAGTGTAAGCAATGATTAGATTAATACAGTGCAGGTACCATCAGAAAACACTGTGCTAGACATATTTCTAGGCCTAATGTAACAATTAGTTTTTCTCAAACTACAGTGTGGGGTTTTTTTTAAAGCAAAATCCAGGTATGCCTACTAATTTTCCAATTGTCACTACTTGGCAGTCCTTACTCCCTCACACGCAAACAGGTTTTATTTTAAAAAGAAAGAACAGGAACCATAAATACCAGATAGAGAAGTAGGATGAATTTCCTTTTAAAGGATGAGAAGGAGAAACTTTTTTAGGATCTTGAAGTATTATCCCTACTTACTCCCTGTATGGCTACATGACCAATGAGTTCCTTCTATAATTATCATCACTACCTGTTCCCTGTCCCCTAGAAGCTTGCACTATAACGTTCAAAATAAGCTTATACAGCCTAGTGGAGGAACAATACATTGCATTTTCAGGTTTTCCCAAGTCATATCAGGATATGGTACATGCTGGCTGTAGCAGTCAATATATCTGAGTGTGGTCTTCCCCAGTAGACCACTCAGTCAGTATTAACTATCAGGCAAAACTTAAGGAATGTATTTGTTTAAAACCACATTTCCAATCATGAACCACACTGTAGCACTATTTAAGAACAGAATTCATTATTAATACAATTAGAATTTTCCTCAGCTAGAGTCGTCACTTCTGAAACTAATTAGCCTCTAACCAACCCCAGGGTTGTCATGCCTTGAGAGCTCTCAAATATGCACCTTTCTTTCTCTTATCATTAAAGATGCCAGTATAGTTACCCAGCATACTGCTCAGAAACACCAGCACTTTTCCAGACTAAACCAAAATAATCACCAGCTCCCTCTGTTTCACAGAACTGTTTCACAGTTCTATGCTTCCTTTTTGTCTGTCATTGTTTACTGGGATATCACCTGGGAATGCAGAGCATTAAGTTTTCTCCTGGTCCTGATCCTCAAGAACTTTTAACTAAAAATGTTTAACTAAAAATGTATACTCCAGTATACTGCTGGTTTTGGCCATTTAACCATTAGAGACGTGAAATTGGTGAAATTTTATTCACTATATTATTAGAAATATCAAATCAACAACCTTTTATTTTAGATTTATACCTTTCAATTCTCTATCAATATTCTGTAAAGACCAAACGTCTAGGAATGAGGTCTTCAACTGAATGCACCTTCAACTGAAAAAATATTCCCCTGGGGTAGGCTATTAGTTTTAGAAGGAAATCTGGAGACTGTCACAAAACCTAATGAGGTTCATCTATTGTTACTCTTGCTCATGCTGTAACTTTGTTTTCTCATTTTCAGTAAGTACAAAAGATAGCCTGAATGATAATTACTCTACTAGCTAAGTTGTAGATGTATTTTTACATATTGATTTTTTTTTAAAAAAAAAACTTGTTTTCACAACAGTTAAGTACAAGTTGTATTTGCAGACTAAAAGAGAATGACGTGGGAAGGTGGTGAAGAAAGAAGCGGGGGGGTGGAGAACGCTATCCACGCATGTAGATGCTGCTGATAAAATTTATAGCTAAAAATTTAATATGTTTAGGGCCATGATGAAATGCTTATCATCAGCTTGCACTGCCCATAGTTCTTGCTGATTCCAGCCCGCTCAGCGTATCCTGGTAATGAAATGAAATGGCACGGGCCCAGTGCCTGCAAAATAAAATTGTTTTCATTAGAGTTCAAGAGGTTTTATTTTTCTTCTCTTTCTTAAAGGCTGGACTCAGGAACACACAGATCACAAAACTTTATGGGATTCTTCTTTTTTTTTTTTTTCTTAAAAAAAAAAAAAAAAACAAACAAAAAAACCCCAACCTATATTTTTTATCTGTTTCTAAAAAGATAACCAATATCTTAAATTTAAATTTACTGGAAGTGACTCCAGTACATCCTTCCCTTAACCCCAGCAATGGTCTGTTGACTTCTGAGAATCTATTTTAAGAAATTCTATTCAGCACCAATGTCACAATTGATTGGATAATATATTGGCTGCTTCTTCTTCGGTTCCTCCTTAGTTACTCATTTACCCTTAACCAGCCATGGTGATTCTAACTTAATAATAATTTAAAGGTTACAAAACACCAACCAGGATCAATTGTCACTGGACTTCTTTGCTGGGGGAAAAAAAGAAAATCCCGAAATCTGATTTTTGATAGCACTAAACAAGAATGCTTTTGTTTGCTTTGGTTTTATGTTGTTGCATATAGTATGTTTTCCACAGTTATAAATCTATGAAGAAGCATATCTAAAACACAAAAATAGACTCTTCCTAAAGTTTCACATTCTAACAAACATTACATCACCATGATTCATAATGTTCCTATGAACTAAATCTTCCTACAGCAAAGTTTATCTATGTGAACTGATGTGCAGAGTTTTCTTCAACAGCACTGAGAACAGGATTAGTCTGTTAAGCTCTGGTTTTACTGTGCTCTCCTCTCAAAACTTTTATTTTATCCCCACCCCCAAATACAAATGTGTTTATTTTTGCATTAAAAGCATACTTAACACTTCCCAGAATTACTGTTAGTTTTAAAGCCATATTCAGACCTTGTATTCACTCTACAAAACTGTGTGTTTCCATTAAACAGACTATATAGGTGTCTCAGAATTTGGACTCTACTTTTTAATGCCTTCAATAGTAAATTGAATGAGCTGAACAGATCCACATTTGTGCCACAAAAAGACAAATTTTTATAAAGAGATATGTATTGATATGTATTCTATTCTGAAATGTGCTAAACTTTCTTTTTCAGGATAAACCAAAACAGAAGTCAGTCTGAAAACTTTTGGCATTGATAATACAAATAATCTATTATTTAATTTGTATTAAATCCAGGCAGGAGCTGCAGAAACTCTCCACTGAGGTGTATTGCTATTTTACAAGAAAACTGACTTTTAAAAGCAGAAAATGAAAATACTTGCATTAATAATCTTCTTCCAAAGGATGGATAGGTACAGTGATTAAAGTGTTATCTTAGGGCTTTAATGACCTGGGTTCAAGTCTCTGTTCTATTTTCCTTATCTCTTTGAGACACAAAGCTACATGACTTGTGTTCCCAAACTAATAAAAATACCCAGATGCTCATGTTTCCCTGTCCTTGAAGATACTTTCAAAAGTTTTTTAAAGTTAACTACTTTTGGTAGACAGAGACTTGATCCAATTAAAATAAATTCACTCCAAACAGACAACACTTCAACATGATATCCAGTTTCCCTGGAAAAGCAGAAACTTTTGAAAACCATTCAATGGCTTTCTGGTATTGTTAGGTAAAATATCTTGAATTTGAAGCTTCTACTGGATAGAAAGCTACAGAGTCTTGCTTTCTATACTTCTGAATAGTTACTCATATTAATAGAGCATAGCACCTAGTAAATACAATTTATAATTAATGGCTTACTACCTAAACCATTCTCTACCTTTTTTTTTTTTAACCTCAGACTAATCTATAATTACACTTGTCCATCATTTTCCATTGTCAGACCCACTCTGAAGGTTCTCATTAGAGCAAATGAGGGGATGAGTGGGCAGCAGAGTTACACAGTGCCAATTTGGCTTTACCTGAATGAAAAGTGCAGCTAAATCTGCTGAGGGAGAAGACTCTTAACACTTTCAAAACAGAATTACATTCAGCAAGGTGCTGAAGAAATTAATTATTCTCCAGGACTGGGTTACTGACCTCATTAAAAACCCCAGGAACAATCAAATTTCTGGGTTTTTTTTCCTGATATGTATCTGCTGTCCTCTGATAGCATATCCCTTGTTGGTAAATCTAATACAAGTCTTTTGAAATGGTAACAGACTGCTTTCTCCTGCCATTTTTCTAGGACATTGCAGTGATTGTGATTCACTCCTCCTTAAACTGGATTATATTTCTCTAAATTATTTCAATTCTTCACAAGGTAATGCTTTATTTTTTCTTCTGATTTGCAATTCTGGCACTCTAAAACATCAGACATACCAAAGGATGGCTACTACAAGAGAGATCTGGGCATTTTACCAGTAAGTCTGACCTGCTTCAATATCATTAGAAGGATGATGACACTTTACTGCCTGCTTCCCCAAACACATGCCACCTCCTTTCAATTAGCCTTTGGTTTACTTGCACTGCTCCTAAGCATAATGAACCAAAATACCTTTTCCTGAATTGGTAAGTGGAGCCTATCATTAGGAAAAAAAAAAAAAAAAAAAAAAAAGTAGTCTCCAAATTTGTTTACAATAGACCACTTTTACCCAGAACAAGAAAGCAAGCTGGAATAGAAACGGTTTTCTAATCTCTGGCAATGAGATCAGAAACTCAGTTTTATGCCCTATATGGATTTGAATGCAATGACAATTATGGAGAACAAGGAGTACTGACCTGTGATTATTATTTGGCAGTCTATATTTCAACAAGAAGGTAACTTTTTTTTTTTTTTTTGAGCTGCAAAGAAGAGGAATCTAAGTATAGAACCGGGAGTATCAGTGGTTCAGCCAGCTGAAATAAGTAATAGCGATCACGGTTACTAGGGGCTTAACATGGCAAGACTATAGATAATCATGTTGACAAGGGTCAAAGGAACTAGAGAAAACAGAATGGGTAGGAATCAATAATGAAATTGCAATCTGCATTCTGAAGGAGACACAAAGAATGAATAAGGAGGCAAAAGATATCTTCCTCCTAACATACATTGTTTTCTGCTAAGACTAGGCACTCATTGGTGGGTGCAAGAAAATGCACCCTTTCCTCTATAGCACACTAGACACATAGACACATAATAAATAAATAAAGATTGCTGATTCTAACTGCTCTATTTAAAAAAAAAAAAATTAAAATATATAATCTATGTAAAAATAATAATAAAAAAATCTGCTGAAAGTGCATTTACAGCCAGACTGTAAGTTGCTGCATTTATTAATGTATCAAACATTTATGATTAATAATAGCCTTCTCATGATTGAGTTAACATGCTGAAGATTTCAGAACAAGTCAAGTTAATCCAAGTTCAGCGATTCACTCTACTGATTATTTTCCCTCAACATGAATTTGTTGAGATATGTTGCCTCTGGAATCTGTTATCAATAACTGCTACAACCTCCAGCCACAGTTGAAGGCTCAGAGCCATAAAGTACTGCACTACTGCACAAAAAAGTACTGTAAACACTGCATTGAGGTTTACTGAAGAAGTCTTGATTACCATGACAGTAAACTCCTCTAACTACAGCCAGCACAGTGAAAAGTAGTTACAGAATATATCGAATCTTCTTCAAACCAAATATATATCTACCATCACTCTTCATTTTTATTTTTCTTCATCATCCAGAAGAACATAATTTTTTGGTTTATCACAAACCTTCTGTCTGTTCTGTCCCCTGTGTCATTTGTCACACTCCTCAAGGTCACAGGGGAGTCTCAGTGGGAAAGCATGCGTTGATTGATTGGTACTGTGATGCCTATGTCTACCAGGGCTGGTAAATGAGCTTCTCTCCTCTCTCCCCATATTCTTTTGCCTCCAAGCAACGATGTGATTGAAGGAGGGGGCGAGGGGAGGATACCTTAAAGGAAAAATCAAAATCTTGCCTGTGAATCCAGTTGAGAAGATTCATAAAGGAGTATTATCCCTGGTGATCAAACTATCCCACCTCACTAATCCCTGACCACTTGTTTGGTAGAAAAACAAAGGACATATTTTCTCTAGAAATAATAAGATGCAATCAGTTTGAAAGGAGTGAGAAGAGACAGAAAGAGACAGCACATAGGAGTGAGAAAGATGAGAGTGCAATAGCATGAATGAGAAAGAGAGGGAGGATCAAAGAAGGAGTGCACGCAAAAGAAAGCAATAGAGCAAGAGGATGCGCAAGAGAGCACATGAGAGAGAGAGCAAAAGCAAGATAAAGCAATTGAGTAAGAAAGTGAGTGTGCAAGAATGAGTGAGCAAGACAGTGAGAGCACATGCAAGAGAACACATGAAAGAGAGCATGCTTGAGAAAGTGTGAGAGTGAGCAAGCGTGTGTGTGAGAGAGTGCAATGCTGTGTGCAATGGATGCAGGAGGAATACTGCAAAGAAAATGTGAACGAAAGTGAGACTGAGAGCAAGGAGGATTTCAAGAAAGACAAAGGAAAATAAACTATGAGAAACTAACCATGGAAACTCCCTGAAAAAAAGATGCAGCAACTTCCCTGTAAGGCTTATTACTACTTACAACATTATTTAGGGAAAAACAGCATTTTAATGCTTCTGGTAGCTGCATTTCTAATAGATATCTATTAACTAGATTGAAAATACATATGATGTTGAAATGGACACTGACTATATCTGATATATTAGATGAAAAGCTGTGCTTCTCTGAACTCCTTCCTGTTCATCTCTTAGAAACTCATAAACACATAGACATGCCATCAAACAGATTGTATCTGCAGCATTCAGAGGCACCATTTTAATTTCAGAGAGAGAAGAAATATGAAAGCTTATGACTGCAGTAGGTATCAGTGGCTTCTGAATTATCATATCTCCAATAAAAAGATTTCAGATTAAAACAAAACTCACTACCATAAAAAATGCTAAATTAAAAAATCAGATTTCTTACTGATGTATTTGCTCTTCATAAGTGTGTGTAATACCCAGTAGCTAGAGGGATGTTCTGTTGCTGACCTTCAGTCACATCAGCAGTACAGAAACAACAGATATTGGTGGGGAAAAGAAAATGAAAGAAACTGTCATTCACCTTTCACCTCACTGATTTGTCACTTATACACTATAACAAGGTTAAAAATTCCTACCCTCTGCTTTTCGCCACTCAGCTCATACTCTCATGCAGCAGGACTATTAAACCCATTAGCCCTTAAAGGTCTTTCTAAGTCATCTTTTCATGATGGGCAGGTTGTGTCCATCTTCTTGGATATTAACTCTACCTAAACCTTAACACTATGTTAGGGTGTTTTGTGGTGTTTTTTTTTGTTGTTTTTTTTTTTTTTTTTAAAGTTGGTCAACATTCCCAGCTTCTAAGTTTGTTAAATATCAAAGATATTCACAAGGTACATTAAGGTACATCTCTTAAGAATGTACCAGTTTTGTCTTGGTTTCTGCATAACCTAAATAAAAGTGAAAGATACCATTATCTCTTATATAAGAATTACCCCCCTTAAGAATGGTAAGTCTAATTTTATGTTGTTAATACAGCATAGTGTGTAAAGCTTCAGCTGTGGCCATCCAAGCACAAGCCACACAAAATTGCAATATATCACCAACTGAAAAACAGATGAATATAGAACAACTTTCCCACTGACAAAAATAGAGCCTTAGCAAAATTAGTCCATTCTTAGTGAAACAGACCAGTAATATCCAATTACAAAAAAAATCCCTTGTATGAAAATAGCAATTTTCTGTGCAATGGCAAACTCACACAACTCAGAATATAAGAAAAGTAGTAGTATGACAGTACATGCAAACCTCTAAAGCTTTCTTACTAGTAAAGCTGGAAAATACATAAAAGTAAGCATTTTCCTAATCTCGAGCTGCACAATGAACACTTAAATCATTTATGAAAAGATACTGCTATAAGATTTACTATTAAAATTATTAAGCTGAGTGATCAGTACACAGAATAGATGGCAAAAATCTAAACAATGAAAAACACTAATCTTATACAGTTTTAAAAAGTATTGGCAGGAGAAATAAATAGCCACTCATTTGTAAATGGTATGCTGAATTATTTAAAAATTAAAAAAAATATAAGAAAAAGGTCAGAAATAATGGATAAACCCTTTAGTGTGAACATTTAAACTATTTATTTTACTTTCACTGAAATTTATTTCATATTTGTTGTTAGAATTGTATAAAATCTGAAAGATAAACCTCATAGAATGTGGGCACATCAAATATTTATAAAGACTATCTAAAATTTTTGGTACAACAATTTGGATTATCTCACAAGTCAGGAATGAAAATAAACAAAAGGTCACCATAAGGCATTGCATATCTCTGTAAATATGGGATATGATACGTTATAGACACACTAATAAAAATTACAGGAGCAGTCCCACTAGATAGTAGAGCAAGGGTCTGTATTTTTTTGACTGAGTAAGCCCTGAAGTATAAGTTCATATTTTCTGAGTGTTTTGTTTTGGTGTGTATATATATATATACAGACACACCAAAACAAAACATATATATTATATATATATATACAGAAAATTATCTTTGATATATATTCTGGAGTCTATATGTAATTTTTAGAGGGCTAGTCAAGATGATTTCTTCAGTGCAGAATAACAGATAATAACAAATACAGTAGTAAATATATAAACAAGGCATTGGTGATGTGTATAAGCATATGTGTGGTTTCCTTTCTATTACAAGGGAAATATCTGCTTTGGGACATCTTTGGCTGCTGACTGCAGCATAATGTTAGTTATTTTGTCTATAAGTCAGTAGAGAAAAGAGAAGTTGCATGTAGTAAAACCAATAGGTAATCAGCAATAAAAGTAGAAAACCTTAAAAAGAATTGGTTTGCAGCAACATCCCAAATCTCAATGCTACCACAAACTAATCTAATCAGTTGTAAAATTATACCGGAAGCTTTTTACAAGCAAGCTTTACCAAGCTATCTAACGCTCCTTTCCTTTGCCTAGGACAGATATATTGCAAGCAAAATATTTGTCTTAATCTTCCTGCGTCTAGAAAACACAGAGGAAACTCAATTAATGTTGTAATAATTTTGGGGGTTTTTTTTGTTTGTTTGTTTTGTTTTACGTTCAGTATTAAAAAAGTTTGAGTCAGGGGAAGAGAATGTTGCTGTCATCCTTATTTCACTTATTTAATCTAAACTGGTATTTCTTACCTTCTAAATGAGATCAACGTTTTGAAAAATTGCAAACCCACTTTAATCTTAAAAATTACTTGTGCAATTTTGCATTCTATTGTCCCTCTCAAGTTACAGTTTAAAATAATGGGTAAGTTTAAAACTGATAGTTTATAATCACAAAATATCCAAAGTCTAGTCTCACTGTGTCCCTTAAAACCTAAACCACTAGAAAGTAAAAATTAACGGGAACTAACAAAATTATACCAGTGAAAATGTCACTGTTTCAACTGAATTTTCAACATCCTCAACTTCACACCTTTACTTCTGTACCATCTAGTTAACATTCAAATAATTTTTAAACATCTGTCTTTGAAAGTGTCAATAGAGTGCACTTACAAGCTTGACTAAGAATGTTATAATAATACAATTTACAACTTAGATATTCTGCATCCGCAAGGGTATTTGCTTTGAAAAGCAGCAGGAGCTCTTTCCCAAACACTCTCATTCACTACCCATAATCACTCAGAGCAAGTAGCAAGCACTTTTTCTTTCTCCCTTTTTTTTTTTTTTAAAAAAAAAAAATACTCCTTCCCTCAGCCTGTCTCCAAAGTCATCAGAGCTATGGCACCTCAATAAATTATTCAGATCCATACTGATCCCCATGCTCACTTGTGGGACTTCCTGGCACGCATCTCCATTAATATCCACAGACACACGCATGATCTATAGAAAATCATGAATGTTTGTATGCTAAGACCCCTTAGCCTGCATTAATTACATACATCTCCAGTTGCCTTACAGAGCCTTCACAGGGGCAGTCCTATTCCCTTCCTCTCACTCCTTCTCTTGTTTCATGCCTTAATCCATGTGCCCGCTTTATAAATTTTGATTCCCATCTTCTCTCTTCTCCATTCTAGTTGTTTATTATAGCTCAGGACGGCTTCAATGCAAGATAGCGGAACTGTCACTTGTTCTAAATCCTCCTCCTCCGCCTCCCACCCTCCCACTCCGTGCTCAATTCACTCCAGGAACAGCTGCATCACAGCTGTCAGGGTGAACAGCGAAGTTGTCCTTTTCCAATAAGACTGTGCCTGTGGCACACAGAGTTCTTTCCAACAGCTAATTAGCAGGAGATAGGCCACGGCAGGGTTTGGTGCTGTCCATCAAGTCTGCTGCTAATGTCAACACCACCAGCAGAGCTGTCACATTTGGTTCCTCATTTAGGGGCACTGGCAAAGCCTCATTTTATGGCTAAGGAAAGATGGTGGAGTACAAGTTGTAGAGAGAAATTGGAGGGTCAGTCTCTGTCAGTGTTCAGTGAGAAGTGTTTCATACCTACTAAAGCCCTTTCTATGCATATGTTTCATCTCTTCCCGTTAGCTCCTCTACTAACAACTCACAACTATGAGAGCAAAACAAGACACAAAATGCAAAGGAAGGCTAGATTAGCCTTTGTAAAAATAAAGGCTAATATGCCTGTAAGTGGCATTGTATTTCCAATCACAAGTTTTGGAAACTATCCTTTAAAAGCACTCATCTCCCGCCCAAAAAAAAAAAAATCTTATTTCTAATAGATAACAACCAGAAGAATACCGTTTCTTGTGGGGTTTGGTTTGTTTTCCTTTCCACAGCAAAACTTACTACATATACACTGAGCACTACAAGCATTGTAATTAGCTGAAGGCAAACTCCAGTCCAAATGACAACCTGTGGACTGCAGGAACTTTTTTTCAAGAAGATTAAAATGTAGAAGGGAATAAGAAAGGAAAGTGAATCTCTGATTAGGTCACTATAGAGCAAAAGTTTCTGGGATGCCCATAGGGAACTGCCATACTTAATTTCAATGGTTTTTAGACATCTGAGCTGTCAGAGCTGAAGCACAATATTTAGCTGTGGCTATGAGTGCGGGCATGGTGCTATTGCATCAGGAAGATGCAATCTAAGCACAGCCACTAAGCCAAATTTTAAAATATAGTGCAGCTTAGAACTGTAAAATAATTTAATTTGGAAGGGAACTTGGGAAACGATCTGGTCTAACCACCCAAAGAAGAGGCTAACTTTAGCACAAGACCAGGTTGCTCAGGGCCATCTAGTCAAGTTTTGGGAATCTCCAAGGATGAAGATTCTCTCTTGTCAGTTTTAGCTTCATGCAACTGAGTACAAAATGGTTCCTTGCAAATCACACCTGGGAAAATGACTATGCCTGTGGCACGCAGAGTTCTTTCAACCTCTCACTATGTATAAAGTCTTTGTACTTCACAAAACACAGGCATGGCTGTTGCCAAGGTTTATGTAAGAAAGGGACATCTTTATCACAGACTTCTGAAAATTATCATAAGGCTATCTGTTTTCAATGCAATATCTATTGGGGAAAAAAAAAAAAAATCTCCAGACTATCAAAAGGACCAAGTTCCTACATCAGGAAAGCATATGACCTGCTCCAGAAAAGTTCTGATTGCAGTCATTTTTTTAAAACTCTTTTCCCCCATTTATTTCTCAGTTGCATTTTTATCTTAGAATAAATACTTGAAAGAGACAAATCTCAGGTTTAGAATTAGTAGCTATAAAATCCAACTGTTGTCATGAATAAACTTCCAATTTAGTTCTCAACTTTGTTTTTGTTACTAATTTTTAATTTGATCCTGTTACAAGAAGGAAGGGCAACTGCCTTATTTTCACTTGAATCATTTGCCCATCATAGTTTAAAATTAGCTCCTTAAGTGCCAGTATCCAACGTATGGCACAAGCACACAATTTTTAGCAAAGAAAAACGGGACTAGTTGAACAGGAAAAAAAAAATGGGAGTATAAATATTAGAAAAAAATTAGTTTTACATTTAAATATATGGATGCAGCAGTACTACCAATTAAAATTATTTTATTTCCATATGGCTATAACTGATCACTGACAAAATTAGCCTTAGCTTACAGAACATTTTGTGTGATGTCATGCTGAAATTAAAAAAAAAAAAAAAGGAAGAAAAAGAAAAAGTAAGCTAGATTCCCTCACCTCCCAGAAATATTTTTCCCTTGTTTGAGTCTTCTGCCTTAATCAGTCAACTTGGCGGTGTCTTCAGTTCTTCAATAACCCTGTTTCTGGGTTGCGGGATTTTTTATTTATTTATTTTAAATTAGAAGAAATAGCTACTTGAATAGAAGCAATTAAGTTTTATGCTTCTTATTACTGATAGGTAATTGGAATGTGGTTATCATCCAGTTTCACAAAGGTACAGGCACATACTTAATTTCTTCAAAATCTGAGTTACATTTCCAGGTAAAATATAGAAAAATATTTTTCTTTCCATCAAAATGTTACTCTTGATTCTAATTTAAACTTTTTTTTTTAACCTCCTTATTTTCAAACAACTCTCCCAGACATCTGCATCTAGGAATTTCATGCTTGCCCTTTCTGCCAAATTTATGAAGGTAAAGCTTGAAATTCGCACTCATTTAAATCCCTTTCCATCAATCCTTCAAACTATGAGAACTTTGATTTCCATCTGACATTGATTTTTCGATTTCATCCTTACAAGGAAGAAGTCTTATCAAAGACACTCATATACTGCACACAGAATGACTTGGTAAAGCTACTTCAGCTGAAGCATCAAAGATAGTGACAGGGAACAGCTACTTGCATTGAAACACACCCTAATGTGACTTCCATTGGGATTTTAACTTAGATCATGGCATTTTGGAAAAGTGGAGTATTTTACTTAATTCTGTTTTTTCACTCTTTGAGTTCAAAAGGTTTGCCTAAAATGGGCAGTATAAAATTATTCTATATTTTGTCTTCTATTTCAAAACAGTTATCAAACAGCCTAATTTAAATGCTTTGTCAAAAAAAACCAGCTATATACACTGCTCAGATGCTACTTCGTGAAAGTACTTCAGAAAACAAAAGAATTGCATGCATTTTACCTCCTAGATGAAAATTAACAATTCAGATCTACAGAAATAGCAAAGAAACAACAACTACTTTACGTCAGCTGACAGCTGAATTCAGTGAAATGTAAAATAAGATTTGGTATGTCTAACTGTGCAGGAAAAAAAAAAAAACAACCCAGAAGATAAGTCCTTTTCCACATATAACTGCAGATTGGAAGTCCATCAAGATCCACAGGATATAAAGATAAAATACAGCCCCTGATCCAGCAGGTACTTAAACCACAGATTACAAAGTTTAAAAAAAAAAAAAGAGAGAAACGAAAAAAACCAACCAAACAAAAACAGGCAATATATACACAATGTGTTTGTCCTAAGCTCCTGAGGGGGTCAGTTCTTATTATTGAAGGCCACATAATTTAGGTAGGCTAGGTCAACTCTTGGCCAAAGTGCAATAAGACCATTCTTGTGTATGCTAATCGATTAATCAAAAGAGATGGATACTAAGACTACTTAAATTATTTTAGTTAACATAGTATTTCATTCATTCATTCATTCATAATTTCAGTGAAAAAAAAAAGAACATTCTGATGGGAAGAAGCAAATAATTTACTCATTGTATTTCTGAAGTTCCCTTTTTAAATTCAGCAGAATGAGGTAGCAGCTATGGAAGAAACACCACAACTATGTACTTGCACTGTCTGAAAACAAACAGATTGTTGTGGCAAGTGCCACAGGACACAGGCTGAACAAAGAGACAATTACTGGAAAAGGAAAAAAATGCAATTGTTTTGGCAAAAAGAGAGGAGAAGTAAGGAAGTAAGTAAAGAAGTAAGGAAGAATAAATACATAATGTCCTCTGTGAGAGAACAGCAGAAGAAGAGGAAATTTTAGAAACATCTATTAAAATAAAATAAAATTTAAAAATCCCACGTGAAGGGTGTGAGGGGAGTGGAACAGTATCTTTTCCCCATTTTCCAGCCATTTCTACACTGCACTCAAATTCCATTTGTTCCCAGATGTAAAGTGAACTACATTAATTTTCTACCTGCTTTCACACACCATTAAGCTTCCTGAAAATAAGCATTATTCTGTAAATCTGCAAGGATTTCTATTTTCGAATACTTGTGATTCACCCAGTTACTACAGTGACGTGACCTCTAATTAAAATTGTATTCTTAGATAAAAAGCAGACCACTTGACATTACAAAAAGATTTAAAACACTTCTGAAGTTCACAGGATGAATTCCAAACCCTTTGAACACTAGATTTTTAATTTTATGATCTCCACACTTTGACTCGCCTGATTATGGCCCATTATGACAAACATTTACATATGTGCTTAACCTTACATAGAGCTCCTTCTCTGTTTATAATGATCTGGTTTCAGTTCCTCTGAATTGTGTCTCCTTTTTCTTCCAGTCATAAGGAATTGATTTAGCCATCTTCAAGCATAGAAGAAATTCTTGCTCATAGAAAGATTCACTGTCTGTGTTAAAACTGAGTAAAATTTCTGTTGATCACATGGAAAAGCGTATGTGCAGCTACTGAGGTCCCGTCGTTTGAGAGAAATGGCAAAATATTCACCCCAAGCTGAAAGTATCCCACGTATATCAATTTAGACACAGTCATTTACTTCACTGCGATACTGATAGGGTGGTGGGTTGATTTTTTTCCAGACAAAATCTCTAAGTCATGTTTCTGAATAGCAATTCAAGAAGATGGAATTCAAAAGGAATTCTTAACTCAGGCTGGTAATAATTAATCATGATCAGCAGACACCTTGTTTATCTGGTTGAGATAAATAACAATTAAAGTTTGTTTTTATTACAAAATTCATTTTGTTAAAAGTTTTTACAAAACAGAAGATCAATGCAATTCTTTCTTTAAAAAATGAAAAAAAGAAAACACTTCATGGAAGTAATTACTTCAAAATACAACAACAACCATTTGCACTTTATTCTGAGGCATGGTGTTTAATGATACATTCCTGACTCCAAAGCAATGAGAAACTCAATATCAAAACCAGTGAAATACTTAATCTGTAATTATTATTACCTAGATACTATACCAGCAAAAGGCAAATATCCTGTAACAGTTTTATTTCTCAAGAATAGGCAAAAAAAAAAGTATATTAAATGGAAGAGCTGTATAACTTTGAATTGGAAAGAAAATGAAAAAGGAAATACATGTTTTTACTGCTCATTATGACAAAACCTTACATTCTATTACAAGTAGGACAGATCCCCTTAGAAATCCTTTTTTAATCTGTTATTCATTATACAAACAGCAAATACTGTCATCAATTAAAATAGGATCTCCATGTGTACTTCCACGAATGGCATGTCAGCAGACTCAGTTTGCAGGTTCCTAATTCCCACTTTAAGATATTATACAGTGTTTGTATGCTGTTCCATACCAGTTTTTATCTGAGCATGCAGCAGAAGCTGTTACCAAACAGAGTTTGCTGAGAACATTTAATAATGTGATAAAAAAAGAGAGATAAGAGAACTGCACTAATGTCTTGCTGTACAAAGCTGAGAAAATGGAAGAAAAGACTAACTTTTGAGGGGCTGAGGAATTGTCTCAAAATTTCAGACAGACTGCATGGGAATGTATTTCTCACAATCTGTCTTTCACAGAATACATGTCAGTACACAGAAACAGAGATTTTAATTTCTCTTTAAATTGTAAACCACTGAGCGTTTAACAGAGTCACGTATACTACTCAAACACAAAACACACAGAAACTCTTTCATGTTTCTTATAAATTACTGATATTTTATTTTAACTTCCTAATCTTCTCCCTTCCTGGCTTAGACAAATGTACCTTCCGGCACACAAAGGAGTCTGAAGGGACAGAGCAATCCAGAGAAATACAGATCATAGTCTTATAAACACAACTGGATGAGCCAAATAAATATTCAGCTACATCCTTCCTGTTTTGTTTGTTCTAGAGAGAAAAAAAAAAAAAAAGAAAAAAAAAAGAGCACAACCAACCTGCCCACCCTGCAACAAACCCTAAAATCAAACCCAACATTGAAACAGATATCCATACTTTCCTTACCAGAAGTTTAAAACACATTTATCTTCCAAATTTAACAATTTATATTCCCACTGTTTCTGAGCGTATGTCTACACTTCAGTTCCAGGTGCAACTTGCAATCGATCTCCAAATATAACCTAAGCAGCTTGGGGAATGATAGCAGTGGAATGAGCTAAGGACATTCCAGCTGTTAGACCAGTCTACCCAAGCTCCTGAAGGATGAGGGGTGAGCATATTTCAGCCCACATTGAACATAATACTGCCATAGCTAAATTGGTATCTACTTTATCAGGCTTGTGTGTGTGTGTGTATATACATATAAAATATATACAGCAACCATATTGTTTGACTGCAGCATAAGATCAACCTGAGCTATCACTAGAGGTATTTGGGCTTTTTAAAAAATTCTTCCTCCAACATGGAGGAGAGGGGAACAAAAAAAAAGGCTAGTCTATCTCAAATTTGTGTCCTTCATACTCCTATAACTAAAATGATAACAGGCAAGCCCAATCCTCAAATTAATCTATACTCTAGGAGCTTCCCAATCAAGCCAGTCTGAAGCAATGCATTTTTCATCCCATTCCTTTGCTGCCATTGCGGAGATCACCATGAAGATCTGTATAGTCTGTATAGTCCCAGTTAAGCATTCCTAGAGAATTCTACTCCCAGAGAATCCTATTTCCAGAAATAAACTATTTTTGGACACGTATGAGTAGATGAACTCTAGCAGCTCAAGTTAGTTCACAGGAGCCAGAGGACACTCCAACTTTAAAGTTTGTTCTGGAATTTTATATCTCCAGGTTTCCAGCCTCTCATGTTCTAATGTCTGTAGTGGACTAAAAGAGCTGCATAAAAGAACCAAACAAAAAAATCTTTTGTGGTAAGACATGGCTATAAGTATCAAAACCTGCAAATGCTAAATGATTAACTGAGGCTAAACAACTCAATTAAATTAAAAATAGTGAAGAAAATTACAAGATAAATTAATCCAACTCTAGGTATCTTGTGAAATTCCATACCTGCTGAAACAGATGCTCTTCACAATTGGACAATGGTGTTTTACTCTAACAATATTGCCACACTAAATTTGAAACTTAGAGGTTTAACACAACAGTTTTAAAGCTGAGGAAATGATAGATAAGAATAGCTTGACTTTGACACATTTATAGATTAAGTAACTCATTCGATAAACAGTTTCTTTCACAAGAAAAAAAAAAGTTAAATAGAGATACCTTTATCTTGCGTTACATAAGGAAATCTCACTGAGAGTTGGGAAGCACTTAGAATTTAAGGAAAAGTCTTTAATCAAATGAGATGAGAACACCAAAAAAAAAAGGTAATCACAGTATTTTGTAAAATGATTACTGATTAGTTTGATACTACTAGTAAATCTGCTAATGTTGGCAGGTCTTACAAAAGAGCTATGTTGCAAGTGTCAATAAACTGCATATTCTAAGTAAACATTTCAAATTATTTTGCAAATGAAAACTATCTCATTCCTCCTATGACATGTACTGTGAGCCCCGTGTGCCTGTGATGTGCTGATCATGCTATGTGGAGCTGACCTGGGCATGCTAAGCAGTCGTTTGACGGAGAATTCTAGAAATCAGATTATTGAGCTAAATCGAAAAACAAAAAAAAGGAAAACTAAAAACCTGAATAAAACAGAAAGAATATAGAAAAGCAGTAAACTACCTCTGCAAGAAATTTCCGTCTACGGAATCTAATAAGAGTTGCCAAGTTTAATCAGTACTTTGAACTGCTTGACTGAAAAGCGGTATTTCTGCAGCATATTTTTAGGACCATTTTACCTCAGTATATTAATGTAAAATATTTTTCCCTTGTTTAGTTTTATATAACCAGTATTAATAAATGAATAGTGTATCGAAGACATAATTAAAAAAACCAAACAAACAAACACAAAAAACTCCCCCAAAAATCTAGATAGTTGAAAATGGTAACAAAGTTAATGAGGAAACAGCAACATGAAAGAGAACCCTCCAAGTGATCAAGGAGAAAGTCAGTGACACAAACATGAAGACTCCCTAGAAACATACCTCATAATGTCTTTTTCCAGTCTTCTGCAAATGAGAAATTGTCACATAGGGATTCCATGCACTGTTGTGAGAAGAATACTGTCAACTTTGCTAGGCTGAGTCGCACTGCATTTGACTGCCAAATGATCATGAAAAACTAGTCAGCTACTCACAGCTCAAGGTGTTTACCAATAACGAGCTTCACTGCAGAAAAAAAAAATAAAATCAAGTGTTCCAGACAAAGCAAGTCACAGAAATCACTGAAAATATCTGTAAGTAAGAAGGTCCTATAATTTTACACTGGAAAGTTGAATTGTTCATAAAAAGTCTGCTCCAGATCACGGATCTCTGTTAGAGTTCTGCCTAGTCCTAAATTACTATACAGTCGCTATGTACAAAGTCTTCACTGCCAGCTATCTAGCTACGTGCCTTTAAAACGTTTCAACTACATTACTGTTCTTCACTGCTATATGTTACAATTATTAAATTAATACAAAATGTGATTGCCCAGTACCCAAGAGAATAAGTAAATACATAACCCAAGTGTCTCACATATTCTGTTCCTTCCTATTTCTATATTGCTGGAAAGTCGAAGCCTTGATCCCCATCCAAAGGCTGTCAACATATCATAACCCATTTACATCAGTTACTGACTCCTATTCAGATAGCAGTAGTCTTTAAACCTAAAAATAATATGAATCTCAAAAAGATTAGAGATAGAATGTAGCTGGGTCATTGGCTATCACAACAGGCAGGACATAAGTTCAAGATGGGAGCTGCAGGTTTGACCTTAGAGTGGTCCAAATTATTGGCAGAGCAGAACTAAGCATACATCAACAGAAGTGTGATTCAGCACTGAAGAGGACAGAGTTAGGAATTATATCCTCCCCTGTATTTTTTTTGCAAAGTAATAAACAATTCCTCTTCTCAGCTAACAACTGCAACAAGGACTTTGGAGATCGAAAGAAAGGACACCATAAAAATCCATGCTCATTCAGATTGAATGAGTCCTTGCCAGACTGAGATTGAACTTCTCCTAAAATGGTATCTTGATCCCCAGTCCATCTACTTATTATAAGCCTTTATGGGTTTTGCAGCATTTTTTTCTTGTGATGAGGGCATTTAACAATAGATACATGAGAATACTCCCTAATGATAAACACCCTTGAAAGTGATTTAACAACTTCAGTATTCAGCGTATTGCTTTGCATTAAGGGTCACTGAATAGGACTCTTAGGTTCTAGTTTGTCACCAGCAAATAGTGCACTTTTACAGCAGTATTGTAAAATTCTGAATGTTTTCCTTTGAAATGCTGCTGCTTTTCTATCTTGTGAGAGACACAGAATGAATTCAGAGGCCTCAATAGTAAAAGCAAGTCTGCTTGCCTGTTATAACTGCCCATTTTCCTGAAGAGCATATAATTTCTCTGAAGGATCGGCTAAATTGTAACAAACAGTATTTCTGAAAAATCACAATAAAACATAGGTTTTTAAAATACCCTTAGATAGTACTCGGAACTTGTCAGATCCCACACAATTCATCTCCCCATCCAGTGACACATGATATTTGGCACATAATGTAATTATGCTTTTTTGTTTGCAAAAGGAAGACTTCTTTTTTTTCCTCCTATGCTTCTGACCTTTATTCTTATTATCAAATACTCTTTCAAATTTAATTGAAATATGCAAAACTATCCCTTGTGACTAATGTCAGAAGGATTTTGTCTGTCTCTTGGAATGAGATATTTGTCACATTTTATGCAGTCACTTTGTGTTTCCAAACTCTACTTAAACAAGAAAATATTTGATTCAAAAACAGTGTAAAACCAGGAAAAAAAATACTGTGCTTTGTATCTCAGGATTAGCTACTATATCTAGCTTCATATAAAGAACAATTTCTCTAACCAAGTTCGGAGATTTCCTCATCAGTACCAGAGCTGAGCCCTTGTGGGGAGGAAAGGCAGTGATAGTGATTGAAAGAAAAGTAGAATGGCTTTTATTTGATTGTACTTTATGATCCTTGTTACCACTTTTCTGCAAGGGTTTATCCAACTTTGAAATTTCATTGTTATTTTAAGATCACTAACTAATTTCCTTATAAAAAAAAAAAAATCATTCAATCCAGGAAGGCATTTCTTTCATTTTAATTATGTAATGACTATTTTCAGTGATTGGCAAAAGTTCTTCCAAATGCTATATTCAATCTGTATTCAATCAGGGACAATCTGTACTGCCTACATAGCATTACCTCATCTTACTGGCTTTTACAGCAGCTACATGTTATCTATTGAGATTTTAGGATGTAATTTCCTGTGAATGACAGAAGCTGATAACAGTCCAAGTCATGAAAATGAGAACAATATTCACTTACTTTTTAGAATATTGAAAATATAGGCTAGATCAATTACACAAATAATTGAATGGTTTTGTTTAAGAAGCACTTCAGTGCCACTACCCTGCTGGAAAGCAATAGCAATGTATGGTCTTATTTAGTTGCTCTACCTACCCTTCCTACAAGATCAACATCATTCAGAAAAAGATCAATAGAACCATTATAAAATGTGTTCGCTGTAATTAAGGAGGCAGGAGTCTTATATTTATCCTGCAGGATGCATTAAAATACCAACAGGCGTCAGGACTGAGTTAGCACTCTCTCAGTTACACCAGTTATTCTTCACTAAACCATGTTTTATTTATTTATTTGCTTCATGTACCACCAATTTCTACTCCCTCATTAAGAACCTCATGTGCTGAATTTAAAAGCCCCACAGGAAATGTATTTTTTCACATCCTTTGGCGAGGAAGCAGAGTTTAAAGAACATGGAGTGGAAAGAATTCCTTTCTTTCCTTGTAAACTCCAATTCCTTATAAAACAAAGTAGGAAATTTCTTCCAAAATAAATAGAGATCCAAATAGGGCTCTATTTTAGGGGAAGAGGAAGGCAATCAAACAACCATTTATGTATATTTATATATAAATGTATATATACACACACACAAACATCCCATATGTGTATATTTATATAGTTTTACACCTGAAAAGGATCTTACTATTAGTAGTTATTTTATTCCTGCAAAGCACATAAATAACTTTTAAATTTTTGTAGGGCTGAAAATTTAAGATGGAAGACCGTTATTTTCATTTTGCTTATTCAACAACTTTTGTCAGTTTCGAGTCTTACAAATTTCTCAAGTTATGTGTTTATCTGAAAAAAATGATGTAGACTCTTATCCACTATGCCTAATGCACACTCAGTCAGGTTTGGTTTATGTTAAACACTCTTTGAATACATCCCAACCAATTTGATTAAGCACACCATTACTCAGACAAAACCGAAGTGTATCACAAAGAGCTATTGGACCATAACAGTAAATAAATAAATACAAGTAAGCATTTACTGTCTCATATCATTGAAAATATCACAGCATACTAATAGCCCAAGAAGTTGAACATTTACAAAGCTGTAATTTCTTTTTAGTGTCATATACTAGAATTGCTGAGTATCTGCACATATTGTCTGTAGAATATTGTCATATTCAGAATTGCTGTTAATGACTTGTATATCAGAGAAGCATTAAGTGTGCACAAACGTCTATATAAATCCTTAAGGCTATGAAATTATTATTAGGTGGAAGGTAAAAAAAATATATATATTGAAACTATGTCCACCACAGTGATGATTTAAGGAAGTCATCAGAAGATCTACTAAATGCTTGTCTACCTTTCTAGTCAAGATCAACAGACTTTGCAATTTCAAGAATTGCTAGGTCTATAGAAACAAACTCATAGTGTTTGTTGGCAGTTGGTTTCCCTTTTTTTTACAGTAGCAAGTTTGTTATGTCACACTCTAGAAAGATGCTTAACATTATGTTAAAATCAGTGTTCAAGTTTTTCTTAAAGATGGAAGGATAGTCTCAGAAAGAAGATATGCTGACAAAAATAGGATGAATCACAGAATAGCATACATTTTCCTTACAATCAAACCTATCAAACTTGCAACTCTACCTGTTGCCATAAGAACGTATTTATTTGTCCTGGTTCTAGCTAGGATAGAGTTAACTTTCACCTGAGCTGGGAGGGGAACTGGAGTTGGTGGCCCCTATGGCTGAGGGAAACAGCTGGGATAGTTAACTAATTAGCCAACAGCTGGGATAGTTTACCCAAATTAGCCAAAGGGCTAGTCCATCCCATATGACATCATGCTCAGTACATAAGTGAGGAGGGTGATGAAGGGAATCTTTTTTGCTCTTACTTGGGAGGAAGTCAGGCATGAGGATTTGCTGTGAGCTCTTGTACCGTAATTGTTTTTCATCTGTGTTTTGTTTTCTTCTGGGTTTTTTTTGGGGTTTTTTTTGTGGTTTTTTTTTCCTCTCTCCTGTTTCAACCCACAAGTTTTGCCTTCTTTTCTTCACCAGTTCTCCTCCCTGTCCCGCTGGAGGGTGGGGGAAGTGAATGAGAGACTGCATAGTTTGGCCCTAAGCAGGGCTCAACTACAACATTATTCTGTTACATAAAATGACTGGTGTTTTTTAAATGGTATATCACTAAAGCACATTTAAAAATAAAAAGAACTTAGCACCAAAGTGAAGTGAAGCCAAACAATCAAATGTCAATTGAAGTTGGTTTGTTTGGGCTGGGTTTTTTTTGGGTTTTTTTTGTTTGTTTGTTTTTGTGTTGGTGGGTTTTTTTAGGCCAGAATAAATTTTACCAGCGGAGTCCCATCCCAAATAAATATATTTACTATCATAAACTTTTATAATGAAATACTGTGTAACTTTGTACGTTTGTACAATATTGTGTTGCTTCAGTGTAAAAAAAAAAAAAAAAAAGGCAATTTACAAGAGGTAAAAGTTGGGACAAGTTATAAAAGAAGCAATTTAGAAAGGCTTTTAGGGTACAAAGGGCAGCTGTTAGGAGAGTAAGAGTCCACACCTACAATGGACATCAGGGGCAACAAGAAGAATTTCTACTAGGATGTTGATAGCAAAAGGGTGACCAAGGAAAATGTGGGACTGCTGATAGCAAAAGGGTGACCAAGGAAAATGTGGGACTGCTGATAGCAAAAGGGTGACCAAGGAAAATGTGGGACTGTTGATAGCAAAAGGGTGACCAAGGAAAATGTGGGACTGTTACTGAATAGTGCAAGTATTTTAGTGACAGCAGGCACAAGCAAGGCTGAGGTACTCAGTGCTTTCTTTGCCCGAGTCTTCACCAACAAGGGCTCCCAGGCCTTTGGGAAAAGGGACAGTGCTCACAATGAAAAGCAACAACCAGCAGTGGAGGGGAATCGAGTCAGGGATATATGTCATGGTAAGAATAATTCTGTTCCTTTAACTTGGAAACTGTGATAGTAAAACTGAATTGAGATCTAAAAATATCAGATATTGAGAATGGTTTTTCCACTGCATTTTGTATTCCAATTAGAATATGTTTAGAACACTCAGCTCCGTGGCATATGTTCATAATTAAACATACCTAAAAGTATCAGAGAAAATTACTCTTAAACCAGATGTATTTTTAAATGTCTTGTTTTAAAGTGAATAAGAAAAACAGAGAAAAAAATAAACTAGTATTACTTGATAATAATTAAATTAGAACAGATTCAAGTTTAAGAGTGGATTTGTTACATGTGTAACAGCCATCGTACCGCAGAAACATAAAATAAACCACTGTTTCAGTTATCCATTGAAAATAATGCAGCAAAGGTTTGCAAAAAGTATATTAAATGTACTACTGCAATGAAATTGCTGGTGATTTAATTAAGAACTGAAGAACAGCACCCTTTTTGAAAGTAACCCAGCAGGTTCCTAGTAAATGATCTGTAATATACAAGCCAGACTAGTTCAGCTAAAATCTAAAAAAAGGACTAAGTGTGCCAAGGGGAAAAAAAAAAAAAGCAGAGGAACAAGTGATTGGAGAATGGTAAGCAAAACCTTGCACTTAGGAGACACAATCTTGTATTTCAAAGTCCACTGCAAAGATCATTCACATTCAATTACTGTCCATCTCTCCATCTTACCATATCCAAACCGGATGCAATTTCAAGTTGTTACTCACAAAGCAGAAGGACTATAGAAACCCTTTGGTATGGATCACTCTTTTCAGATGTCCTGTGTCTGCTACTATTCTCAGGTCTAAATAGTTCATGACCATTATATTTGAATTTCATATGCCTGTTCCAACCAAGTTGCTATAGGTGCACCTTTAAACAAAATTCTCATCAAAATATACTTTGAACAATAATGAGACCTGCTGTGCCACTTCCCTAGATACAGTTATCATCTTGCCAAAAATTTATTTCATAGAAGGAAAATGCAATGAAATGTTTCAAATTACAATAGAATAACATGCTGGACTAGCTCGACAGATCTGCATTACAGGCCACTGTGATTTCCTCAACAATATGCTTTAAATAAATAGAGACAAGAAATGTAGGCATGTGTAACTTTACAACCAGCTGAATACAAATGCCGTTTTGTTTCACAGACTGCCTTAGGAAGAATACATCAGATATTTTCATTAACAGCTAAAGGAATTCATTCCATTTGCTGCTAAGTAGACTGACTCTACTAAAGAACTGAAGCGTTTTAAGTATAGCGAACATACTATTTGTATTGTACAATTTTATGAACTTATCTTTACACTGCAGAATTAACTTTTACATATTTAATATGGAATACGACCTTACCGCAGTGCTAAAATACCTAGCCTCCTGTGCAGTATGTTTCAACTGAAATTTATTTCTGAAACAGGTGAGTTACAGCACTGCAATACTGATATCTGATTAAAATAAGTGATTGTCTGTCTGTCTAAATATGGAAACTAGCTCTATTTTAGCTCATAGTTCAAATTTACCTCTCATTATAAAAACCGTAATGCAATTTTCATGGAAGATGATACCTTTCTCAGCATCTGTCACAATCCACTCAAAAGCAGATGCATTTCAGCAGCTGTTAGAGATGTGATTGAACATGTAAGAAAACAGTTCAAGCTACAATTTTTCTTCAAATATGCTGAGAAATTTATAGGAATAAAAGCTAACAGAAGTAGGATTGTTTTTAGTAGTTTTTAATAATGTATTGGGGTGTTAAAATTAGGGACGTTCTGAGTACACAAAAAATCCCCTGTTCAATACCTGCACAAACACATGTGCACACCCTCATGAGTGTTCACTTTAGATTTTAGACAGAGAACATCTTTACTTGGACCATAGGACAGTGCATGGGATAAGATCAGGATAAAGATAACGTTTTTGAAATCAGTTGATTCATGAACCTGGGCTATAACATAACACAATAATATAGTGAACATTAAAATCATCTTCCTATACTGTCTTAAACTTTCTTATCTGCCAACTTTGAGGGTGTACTGAGTTTGTGTTGCAAGGTTTAGGTGGAGGGAGGGGTGACTTCTGTGAGAAGCTGCTATAAGCTTCCCTTATGTCCAATAGATTCAATGCCAGCCAGCTCCAAGTCAGACCTGCCACTGGCCAAGGCTGAGCCAATCAGTGATGGTGGTAGCACCTCTGTGATAACGTATTAAGAAGGGGGAAAAAAAACTGCACAACAGCAATTGCAGCTGGAGAGAGGAGTGAGAATATGTGAAAAAAACCCAACTCTACAGACACCAAGGTCAGCAAAGAAGGAGGAGGAGGGTGTGCTTCATGTGCCGGATCAGAGGTTCCCTTATAGACTGTGATGCAGACCGTGGCTGTTCCCCATGAAGGCCCACAGTGGAGCAAAAATTCACCTGCAGTCTATGGAGGATCCTATGCCTAAGCACATGGATGCCTGAAGGAGGCTGTAACTCCAGGAGAAGCCCATGATGGAGCAAGATCCTGGCGGGATCTGTGATGGCACAGAGAGAGGAGCAGGTTTTCTGGAAGGACTTCTGACCCTGTGGGGGAACTCATGCTGGAGTAGTCCATTCCTGAAGAACTGCACCCCAGGGAATGGACCCATGCTGAAGCAGTTTGTGAAGAGCTGCAGCCTGTGGGAAAGACTCATGCTGGAGAACTTAATGGAAGATTGTCTCCCATGGGATGGATCCTAAGCTGGAGCAGGGGAAGAGTGTGAGTCCTCCTCACCCTGAGAAGGAAGGAGCAGCAGAGATGTTTGATGAACTGACTGCAACCCCCTTTCCTCGACTCCCTGTGCTGCTCGAGGGGGAGGAAGTAGAGAAATTTGGAGTGAAATGAGCCCAGGAAGAAGGGAGGGGTGAGGGTAAGGTGTTTTAAGTTTTGATTGTATTTCTCACTACCCTTCTCTAATTTGATTGGTAATAAATTAAACTAATTTTCCCAAGTCAAGTCTGTTTTGCCCGTGATGGTAATCAGTGAGTGATCTCTCCTTGTCCTTATCCTCACCCATGAGCCTTTCATTATATTTTCTTTCCCATGTCCAGCTGAGAAGGGGAGTGATAGAGCAGCTTTGGTTGGCACCTGGCATCCAGCCAAGGTCAACCCATTACAATAGTACAATTGCAAGCAAGCTTCAAGGAGGGGAAAAGAGATACTAAATACAAAGACCAGAAGGCATTCAGTATGACTGAAAAGCTTGGGTTTTTTTCACTAAGCTCACTGTTTTTTCCCTCATTTTCAATCACAAAACAGCCTAGCCTGCTCCAAAATTTTAAAATCTTTGAAGCCCAAAGGGGTACCAAAGCTAAGGTCTGTTCCCACAAGAACAAATAAAATCTGTCTTTAAGATGGAGGGAAAAAATGCTACAGTAACCTACAATTGACATTCATTCTACATCTGTTCAGGATGCAATTTTACTTTTCCTATTCTGCTGAAGGCAAAAAAAATCAAATCTATCAAGCCGTTGACAGTCTTAGACATTTCAGTTCAGTACCATTAACAATCTGATAACCATCAAGAGAAAATAAAATAATTAGTGACAAGACCCAAAATCAAAGGTAGAACATGAAAATATCAGTTATTCCTTGGATGGAGTTCAACAGTCTCTGACTTTCATCAAGTGTGAAGCACCTAACCTTTTAAAATCAAAGTATCAGAACACATCTGGAGAAAATAAGATTATTTTTCTCAAAAGTTTTTTATTTTCCCAAAAATTTTTCTCTGGGTTTTTCTCTTTGGCTTCAATTTGTTTGTTTCAGGAGAAATAAGGAAGTTGCACAATGGTTTTATCTTCACTGTGAACCAGAATCAAGAACTGAAGCAGTGTCACATAACACAAAACTCCCCCTTGTGCTCCCACCAAGCGTGAGGGGGAGTTTTGGGTGAGGAGTGAATGCAGAATCATGTCCTCAGGCTTTGCTCACCTTTTATTCGGAGCTCCAGTGTAATTGTAACTGACATAAAAAAGGCCAAAAATCTGCTCCTGCAGCAGTGCTTTGACTGTAGAGCTTCTTATTCATGGTCTTCAAAATCATACTAATGCCAGTGTATTTTCAAAGGGAGATTGAAATCTTCCTTCAATTCCACCATTCATTGGGTCCTCCCACATGACCCTGTTCAGTTCTCTTTTAAAAGGAGCAGTAATGGCTGAACTATGCCTTTGATCCTGCCACCATTTTTTTTATATTCTAGCAGTATAGAATTGATACAGTTTCAAGGGCTGCTTTGACAGTCTTTTTGTAGTCGGGAGCTCAATAATTCCCACATTTAGGCTGCAGGAGGATCAAATCACAGCAATCTTTCAGGTAAGATCCTTATCTTGATACAGGTACAGTCTAACTCTAGCCAGGAACTCATAATAAACTGCAATACTTAGTCTTTCATCTAATTCTCCTATAAAATTTTGATACATCTTAAAGAGTATATCCTAAATATATGTAAGCCACATTTCTTTTCACTTTCACTGAGAACTGATTTCACAAGCTTAGATGAGGGAATTTCTGAATGAGAGATACACTGTATGAAGAAGAAGCTATAAACTCAGCCACAGAGGGGGAAAAAAATTCTCTTTGAAATCCTTTCTTTGTTTTAGGCACAAAACCTGTACAACCTCTGCACAGCAATTTTAGAGTTTATTCTTTAAATCCAAGGTCATGCAGCCATAGCAGCTAGTTCATGCTCAGAGGGGAGGTAATCATCCTCTGTTCTTCTCAGCAAGTGCTCTTTGCTGAGGTCAGAGAAATGGGGCAATGTAACACTGGAATCCATTACAAATTAGCATAATGTCACCACCTCTCTCTGTGACATTTAAAATGAGCATAGATGAAGGACAGCGTGGAAAACAATGCAATTATAAGTATCTGGATCCAACAATAGTTCTGGGAACAAGGAATGAACTGCTTCTGCATATAATGAATCCTTTAACAAACTCTAGCGTTTCTTGTGTTGTCTTCTTTCTCTCTCATTACCTTTAAACAAAACAAAAAATATAAAAAAAAAAAAACCAAAATCCTGAAATTCCAGTCACACACTCACTTCTGAAGGCCAGAAACCTGAATGACAAAACACGGCAAGCTTTCATCATGTACAAATACAAAAAAGAGAAAATACGTGTAAAGGTGAGAAGAACACCATCTCAGCACCACAATGCAGCACCACTGTGAGGCAATCTGTGAGGATGAGATTTCTCTTTGCCTCTATACTGATGTCTAATCAGAATCTAACACCTCTGAAAATTCCCAAAAAAGGTACGAAATATAACAAAAAAGGGAAAAGAAACATACAAAACCCAGCAATAAAATGTGCTATCTTGTGTTACACAGCCTAGTAGTAATTTCACCATATTCTTTAATCAGCTCTACTGAAAAAATACGAGGAAGGAACATGAGTATGCATCTTTTCTATAAGTATTCAGGACAGAGTGAGAAACAACTCAGCTCTATTTAAAAAAAAAAAACTAGCAACTTCTATTTCTTCCTTCTTTCCAAGCTTCCAAAAAAAAAAAAAAAAAAAAAGGAAGTAGCTAAAAAGTTCAGTCTTAACATATTCTGAAAACATTTTTAATTGTATGTCTTTTCTGAAACATGATAGCTAATTAGTTATTTGATTATCATAATCAGAAACACTAATCATTGCAGTCTTGATGAAAATTCAGTGATTATCCCAAGAGGGTTGCGGTCCAGTAAATGTGTTGACAGGCTATTTGTTATTATAATGGCAAGGCATCATGTTAACATATAGCAGCAAACAAAAGACAAATACAGATTAATACTATCTAGGATACTTCAATACAAAGGAAAATCTAATGTGACCTCCAGGTCAAATTATGTGGTTCCCATTCAGGAAAAATTTCTTATAATATCAGTATTGCATTCAGAAGACTGTCATCTCCTAGTGACTGAAAATACAAATCCCACTAAGATGACCAGCAACTAGTGCCAAGCCATATCATGATGTCTCCTTAAAATTGCCACATAGTTAATTGAAAAGTCACAGAAAGTCTGTCTTATTGTTTAGAAGTATAATCAAAATATTACAAGTACAAATAAAAGATATGAAACAGCATGTCTCCCTTTGATAAAGTTTTGCCTCTACATCCTTCAAACACCTAAAAATTTATTTATTCTATAAAATCGTTATTATATATTTTAACTTTATATTAAAGTAACCTCCCCTTTGAGAAACACTTAGCAGTACCAGACCTTTTCCTGTCAGAATTACAACAGAAAACTGACATTAACTAAATTACTTTTCCCCAAGAAGTTGTAGTTTGCCAGCCCACTTGAGGATTTATTTTTAACCCCATTCCTTCAGCCTGTAATTTCTTATTTTTACTTTCAGTTTAACAAGCTGAAAGTGGAACTATTCAGAGATGAAATAGTCATGGAGTTGCTTTAAAATACTAAATTACTATTATCTGCTCCATGAGTTGGAACTCTTTTCTCTCCTTCTCGTTCTTGCCTTTTTATTTTTATTATTTTCAGCAGGTAATATTAAATGTCACCCAAGCTCTACAAAAATACCAATGCTATTACTTTTTCTTTTTTTCCTCTTTCCCCTTCAAGACTAGCAGCTGCCAGAATTGTGGCTGTCAAAACTGGCAGCTGAGAACTTTTCCCATATTTGCCAAAGAGTTGATTTGAGATATGCAAATACATTTCTCCAAAAATTGTCCAAGGGGTCCCAAGAGGCACCACTGAGGTTAGATACTTCCTCCACAACTCTGTGAAGCCACTCTATTTCCCAGAAATAGAAAGCAATAATTCAAGACAAAGAGATGTCATTTTCACAATGACTTCATAGAGCAGCTGTCTATCACTCTGCAGTGTAAACATATATGGCTTCCATTGTCACAGTTTCCAAGCAATCTCAAGTTTTCATATAAATATACTCCCACCATGACTACCAAATGTAGAAAAAATTATGATTGCATTTTAAGGATAAGAAACTGAGGCATAAAATAAAACGCAAAATAAACCTAGTACAATAAACATAAATGTCATGGATTCATATTAATAAACAGGAAACGAGGTCTCACAGAACATCTACTTCAACTACATAAAATGAAGAAAAGCAGTTATACTTGATGCATTTGTCAGACATTTGGCAAACTTGATCAAAACTCCAAGAAAGAGAACATCTGTGGGTAATTTATTCTAGTGGTTTACTACCTGATAAGCTTTTAGCTCTTTTCCCCCAACCTTTACATTAACCTGATTTATTCTGCTCTTTCATTTGGTGGCCAAGAAAAACAAGTGATCATTGTCCAGTTTACAACAATTTTTTTTGCATAACAGACCTCATAGTTTCTCTGAATCTTCTTTTTCCTAAATTAAATACTTTTTTTTTTTTACAATGAGGTGGTGAAATATTCAACCCGGGCAACTACAGGCCGGTCAGCCTCACCTCTGTGCCTGGCAAGGTAATGGAGCAGATTCTCCTGGAAACCATGCTAAGGCAAGGAGGTGGTTGGTGACAGCCAACATGGCTTCACCAAGGGCAGATCATGCCTGACCAACTTGGTGGCCTTCTATGACGGGGTGACAGCATCGGTGGACAAGGCATGAGCAATGGATGTCATCTGCCCGGACTTGTGCAAAGCTTTTGACACTGTCCTGCATGACATCCTTCTCTCTAAACTAGAGAGACATGGGTTTGATGGACAGAGCACTCAATGGATAAGGAATTGGCTGGATGGCCGAACTCAGAGAGCAGTGGTCAATGGCTCGATGTCCAAGTGGAGACTGGTCACAAGTAGCATCCCTCAGGGGTCCGTGTTGGGCCCGGCCCTGTTCAACATCTTTGTCGGCGACATGGACAGTGGGATAGAGTGCACCCTCAGCAAGTTTGCCGATGACACCAAGCTGTGTGGTGCCGTTGACACACTGGAAGGGAGGGATGCCATCCAGAGGGACCTTGACAGGCTGGACAGGTGGGCCCGTGCCAGCCTCATGAAGGTCAACCAGGCAAAGTGCAAGGTCCTACACCTGGGTCATGGCAATCCCAGGCACAAATACAGGCTGGGCAGGGAATGGATTGAGAGCAGTTCTAAGGAGAAGGACTAGGGAGTGCTGGTGGACGAGAAGCTCAACATGAGCTAGCAATGTGCTCTTGTGGCCCAGAAGGCCAACCACATCCTGGGCTGCATCAAGAGAAGCGTGGCCAGCAGGTCGAGGGAGGTGATTCTCCCCCTCTGCTCTGCCCTGGTGAGACCCCACCTGGAGTACTGTGTCCAGTTCTGGAGCCCCCAACATAAGAAGGACATGGACCAGTTGGAGAAGGTCCAGAGGAAGGCCACAAAGAGGGCTGGAGCACCTTTCCTATAACGACAGGCTGAGAGAGTTGAGGCTGTTCAGCCTGGAGAAGAGGAGGCTCCTGGGAGACCTGATAGCGGTCTTCCAGTACCTCACGGGGGCCTACAAGAAAGATGGGGAGAGGCTGTTCAGTAGGGCCTGTTGTGATAGGACAAGGGGTAATGGTTTTAAAATAGAGGGAGGTAGATTTAGATTGGATATTAGGAAAAAATTTTTTACAATGTGAGTTGTAGAACACTGGAAAAAGGTTTCCCAGAGAGGTGGTGGAAGCCCTATCCCTGGAAACATTCAAGGCCAGGCTGGATAAGGCTGTGAGCAACCTGATCTAGTCGGGGATGTCCCTGCTCCTTGCAGGGGGGTTGGAGTAGATGACTTTTAAAGGTCCCTTCCAACTCTAACCATTCTATGATTCTATGAAATTCTATCAACATTTCTTTATATATCATGTCTTCAAAACCCTTCATCCTTCTTACTCCTCTCTTTTGTATTTTCTCTAGTTTGCTCAACTCTTCCTTAAACCACGATGACCAGAACTAATCAATATACTAGATATGGCCTTAGAAGCACTGACTTGAATAGTTATTTTCCACATCTCGCACACAGCACTCCTTTTCATATATTGCACACGATCACATTAATTCATGCTTCATTTCTGACCTACTAGCACCTGAATAGCCAGGTATTTCCTGCTTGATGCATTTAATTTCTCCTTTCTGAGTGTAACATTTCCCACAAAACTTTAATGAATATCTATTTGTCACATTAAAGCCGCTCTCCAAAATTTTGAACGCTGATCCCAAACAAGCCCCCTACACATGTGATCTTTGTTAAATCCTTTATTTTATCTGGAAGTTTTACAAAGACACATTAGTCTATAATAAAAATTACTAGTGAAAACAGTGAAAAGAATACTCTGTCCAGGACAGACAAATGCAGGGCTCTGTTGACGTGCCTCTATAATATGGAGGAAGACTAACAGTAACTGATTGACTCTTACACATCACATGATATTGATTAAATGGAGTCCAAATTTGCCTATACAACTGTCATGTGGTACAGGATGAAAGAGCGTACTAAGCTCAAGGTGTTACATCTGCAGATTTCTACAGATATGTTACCCTGTTAAAAACGTTCTAGAGTTACATTCACTTCTTGCATACATTAATTGTTCACTGGACAAAGGGGAAACTTCTAGCAGCTTCTTGCAGAAGCTGCCACCACAGCCCCCCCCCCAGCCCCATTAAAGAAAGCCAACACACTGTCTCTAGACTATTTCCAAGGATTTAGATCAGACTGGCTATGACACCTTAGTTTTCTTTTTTTTTTTTCTTATTTTTGAAGCATGGTAATATATTTATATTCCTTTAACTCCCAAGGACTCTCTCAATCTCCATGAGTTTTTAAAATATAGAAGAGTCAGAGAAAGCTCTCATTCATTAATTTTTACTTTTATTCATGAATTATTTTTTTTTAAGGTCTTTCTTTTAGGCAGACATACTTCAGCATGTACCTCACCATATAGTCTATGTCTTCATGTATGCTATGTCCTCATTAAAACACTTCCATTGGATATCTGGTCAAATAATTCTGTATGCTGGTGCATGAAGACTGAAGTGAAGACAACACTGAATTCTTTAGCTTTCTCTGTATCATCCTATATTTGCTCTCTTCTTTATATTTGATAAAGGAAATACACTATTTTCTTACGAGATCAACCTAGGTTTTTCATTATTGTTTTTCTATCACTTCCCAACTAAAACACAGTTTTCAATTTGCACTACTTCAGGTTATCTTTATTTCTATGTTATTTCTCTATTCTTATACCTAGTTATGTATGCCTTTCTTCCATTTTTATGTGATTACTTTCTGTTTCAGGTTATCCAAGAGCTTCTGATGCAATCATAATAGTATTTTATGGTGCTGCCTGCCCTTTTTGCACCTCTCAAAATGGTTTGCAGCTGTTCTACTAGAGTCTTTGTCTCCACTTCTCAATATGCCCCATATGACCTTCCTCAAGGAGCCTACTTATATGTTACCCGAATTTGTCATTTTCCTCAGTCTACCATTCTTGCTTCTTCCTGTCCGTGAGGAATAAGACTGAAATGTAGGTTCTAAGAAAGATTCTCAAAATTACTCTCCAAAACTATTTATCACAGCTGAAAAAAAAAATCTGTTATTCAAATGTTCAAAACATTCAAAACTCAAAAAGAATTTTAGACAGCTGAATAGGATCAAACAATTGTCACGCTTAGAGTAATAAACTCAGGTCTGCAGACAGTCAAAATGATACTCCACACTATCCCACATCTCTCTTTCTCTCTTTCTTTGCAAAAACTTTTCCACTTTTCCAGAAAATCCTATGTGTCTCAGCAAATGGCTGACCATTTGAAAACGTGACTAATATAAATACTGGTACTGTATTATCTAGAGAGAAAAACATTTGATAAGTAGGCACACTTAGCACTTTTTTCTCTGATCAGCATCCTGAAGAAGCTTCACTTACAACTTGATATCAGGAGTCTTGGGAAACAAAGATTTTAATACTTGTCAGCAACTGGGGAAAAAAAAAATCAGCGCTGTTTTCCTTAAAGCTACAGAGAATAGATATACAGAACAAGATGAATACTAGTATGATGGGGCTCCATAAGACTGACTTGGCTGTCAAACTACAAAGTGTTTAAAATGCAATCACAACATGAAAAGCAAACTTATTTAAAGGAAAACAACTAAAAAAAAAAAGTGTAAGTATAAAATAAATCTTGCATTATTAGAAGGCATACAATTTGTCTAATAAGGTGCAATTTCACTTTGCCACAAATTACATCTTGTTAGCTACTTCACAATAACTACCTGCAAACCTGTTCTTACTCCTCAGCAAACAGGATGAGGGTAAACACATTCTGTGGGGTCACTGCACAGTGAACTATGTGTCAGCATACTGTAGCTGACATTTAGCAACCTAAACCTTGGATCATATCAGAGAAATCATTTGTGTCGACACCATAAAAGCCAGTGCTCATTGATTCCCAGTGTTAATGTTAGGACAGTCTGAAAATATTTTGGCTAAAACATTCATTACTTTGAATTTTTTAAAATGTTTACAGTATATTTTATATATGTCTAAACAAGACTGCAGTGATGAATTTTGCTGTCTAACAGAGGTGGTTTACCTCAGCAAATAATTTCTCACATTAATAACCTTTCTTAGAGGAGTTGAGTGACCTTGTATAAACATATTCGCTCTTTCTATCAAAAATTAAAACATGTAGCATGATTTGACAATCCATCATTTTCCTTCCTACAAAATAATAGAAAGGTGCGAATCCCAAATGTGTTACATAAATTATGCATGTTGTCTATACTCTACAGAATTCTGACAACATAGGCATTTCCCTAGCTTCTAATTGGGCTTTTTCAGATAAGATGCTTTCCACTTGGAAGCAGTTAAAAATAAAGTAAGATAGTGGTCCCCTCTCCATCATGACCCGAGTCCACCAAGAAATCCAAAATAAACCCACAAGGATGACATCACTTTACAAAATAGAAGAGTTTTTTTAAAACCTTTCCTTGGAAGTATGGGAACTGGGTCATGTTGCATGTAGTAAAAAATGGACATCAAGTGTCTGCAACTGTAGGAAAGATATGATTATAATACAAAGTCTTATGATAAGGATGAAATTCAGAATACATTAATATGAAATGAGATGATTTTGAGGGTTTGATATGTTCAAGAGGTTGAACGTAACTCCAAATATTACTTGGCAATACATATACTTCAATAAGAGAGCAAGAACAAAGTATCAAATGAGTTCCCACAATCTAAATACTCCTTAACAATATGTCAGAACTGCTTTGTAAAAGTCCTCTCTGTGTCTGCTCAGAACATTAAATCAAGCCAAACATTTAAAGCTATTAAGCAGAAAATTGAGTATCCAATATCAATTCCAGTATCTAAAATAAAGTATCATACACAGCATTAAGCAAGATAGGTATCCTACTAATTTCAGTCAATGCTAGCAGGATCAAGGAGCTCAGTATAGGTGAAAAAAAAATGAAGACATTAATTTTTATTTTTTTTTATGAGCATAGCTAAAAAAAGAAAACCAATAAAAATCTGTCCCAAAAGATTAATGAAGTTGAATAATGGCTTTAAAAGGAATAAAACAACAACTGTGATTTGAATAGTATTTTATGCTATTGAGATCAAATAACTACTCTTGATCTTAAGTAATGTTCCTATTGCAAGCTTGCTTTTTTTTTTTTATTTATGACAACACAATGGTAATAACATTCAATTTCAAGTAACCAAAACCATAATTTGAAATCTAGTATATTATTCATTACAGTTACTGAAATATATGTTTGTAAACATAATCAAGTCCTTCTGGCTTAACTCGTTCTCAGAATATCACCCACAGAGTTACTAATGCTGACCTATGCCTTTGGAATAAATCACACAACAGAACTCACTATGTGAAATGTGTGAAAGCAAATGTAAAATAATCTAGGTCACTAGGGCTTATTTATGGCTACTGGACAATGTAAGTCCAAAAAAAATTCAAAACAAGCATATAGAAAAGCTTTTTCGTCATATTCCAGCTGTCAAGAAGCATTAAAAGCAAACAAGCAAGCCCAACACCACAGTTTCTCAATATGGTAAGGATATGGAACATAATCTCCTACAAAACTACTTACATACTAAATTTAGTTCAATAGTGGGTGCCAGAGTGTTTCATAAAAAGCTAAAAGAGGCAAAGGAGATGGATAAAATATATGATTTAGAGTCAGAATTTTATGAAGGTCTTAGTAAAACTGAAAATCTTTGAAAACATACTAAATTTTGGCTAACAACTATTAACCACTACAACCACTATTTCGACTATTATTTTCTAGTTGGCATTTTATAATGTGACAACAGACTGCAAAGACTGGATGAGATTCAGTTATCTAAACCAGAGACATCTAATGCCATTTAAAGTGCCCCAGAGACTCCCTCACATGACAGAATATGATGCATCTACTGTCCTATAGTGTAGATAGGACATAGGACTACCAGGTCAACTACGCCCTTCTAGAAGAGTAGCACACTTGGGGCATGCCATGGCATCCCAAACTGCATGGGACAACTATGTTCAGGCACCTAAATTCCACCCACAGTATCCACATTTTTATTCCTTACTTCCCTGACACAGACATCAGCTAAGAGACTTTTTTAGTGTTTCCAGACATGTAAAACTGTACACACACACTTTTGATTTCACCATTATGCACAAGACTTTCTTTTCTACTTGTTCAGCTAATTTATGAGCACTTTAAAATAATGTTGGTGTAACAATTTCTGTGTTCATTCTGATCTTAGGCAAGTATTCTGAGGTACCTTCAGACAACTAACTACAGTACCTACTTAACTCAGTTTTTGTTCTCAACTCTCAGCATGATTTAACCCACCTAGTATTTCAACTGCCCTCTGCAGTTACCTCTGTTTTCCTTTTAACTATCCAAGAATTGCTAAGTTTAGTACTTCAGCTGGCTACTTCATTTTAGAGGGACCTGCAGATCACTCCTCAGGTATGGCAAAACTAAAATTCAGCAAAGATGTGTGGCAGCTGTAATGAGCTGGCTCTTCACCTTCATGCTCCTCTCATCTCAGATACACCAAGGGCTGGGTGGCTAATGACAAAAATTACTTGGACGTTTAGGACTGGAATTCAGAATGAACCACAGGCATGTCTCCGTGCGGTAGAATTGGAGTCAGTGGACCGGGATGTGATGGAGAGAGAGGCACTAAGAGCACAAAGGGGAGCTCTTGCAGGAGGAAGACCTCAGACTTTAAGTCTTTTATTATTAAATATAAATCATTTATTCTGCAAAATAGCAGCATAGTTCTCCATCTTACCTCTTTACCCAATTTAATGTTAAAGCAATTAATTGCTCTACTGCCTTATAGTTTTCTCAAGTTACTCCGGAAATACGAAAGGACCTGAATCCTAAAAGAGAGCTTCTGGAGATTTACCAAGATTTGATTATAAAAAAACCACAAACTGAAGACCTTCTCCCTAAAACCCAGTAACCCCTCCCACTCCACACAGGCATGTGGATATCAGAACAATACTAACCCTGCATTACATTTTGTTACTGCTCCTGGACTTTCTATGCTTCTCGAAAAAGTAGATGAATGAGAGATATAGAGCACTCTCCCCTTCTTTTGCACTACAGTAAACATCACAAACCCTCCTCGTGGAGCCTGAAGTTTTTGCTCCTGCTCTGTGCTATTCATGGTGCCCATGTGAACAGCCAGAAAATTCAACCATTGTAAATTCCCGTACAGAAAAAAAATTACATTTAATTCTGAGGGTTCGGTCCAATTCTCAGAGTTCGGACAATAAAGTGACTGGTAAAATACCATCAAGACTTTTCTCTCAACTTACATAACTTTTTTTACACAACCTATTTGATTACAATTTATTTAATTAAAAATCACAGTATCCATTAGGTGAGCCACTGATTCCACAAGTTATTTTGAAAAACTTACAGAAATCTCTTCATTTCGGAAGGAGACAATCTAAAAATGTACTTCGGATTGAAAACAAACAGAAACTAAAAAAAAAAAACAAAACAAAGAGAAGAACAAGGGAAGGGGGTAAATGCTGGGAACTCAGAAGGGAGCTGGAAGCATTGTGAAAGCAGAAGTGGTAATAAAGTAGAGAAGACCGGAGAGAAGCTGACATTACTGGAGGGCTCTCCCAGACAACAGGCAAATGTGGGTTTACTGCAGCGGAAGAAGAAAGGCGGAATAGATTTAAAGACACAAATTCGCAACAAACCAGGCTTCATCTTTTCTACCCTTCATGGAACAGGATTTTGCTGAAATTCTGGGTTTTTTTTTAACACAAATCCTTCAGACCCCCCCAAGAAATTCTCCTCATGCACCCACACTGTGTCTTCTGGCTTGAATAAGTTTGTTAGTAGATAAACGCTGCTGCTGCCTCATGCTTGAAAAGTTTTGAATGTAATTGACTGTCAATGATATGATGATTTATAATGCAATCTGCTGCTACTTCTGCTGCTGCAGATAACTCTAATTTGCCTCTATTGTATTAGATATGATGAACTTGACAGTCATTTTCAATTTTCCTATTTGGCTTTCATTCAGGTTGATGTGGCCAGTAACAGTGAATTTTCATTGTTCTCCCCCGAAAGCAATAAAGGAACAGGAGCTTGTTTTATACGAAGCAGTTGGCTGTTTCTAAAAGACTCATTTATTGTGTAATGAAGTTCCTGCCAAGCAAAATATTTAGCAAAAGTATGGACTTAATGGTTCCTTTTCTAAAAATCTTTATGTTTCACTGAATCAAACACTGGCCCCATTGTGCTACATGGGAAGAAGACAGGTAACAGGCAGAGAAGGAGGATACAAACATGATGGACACTGTCCCAACTGGTTAAGATTATACAGTTCCATAATTCTGGTCATACTCAGAACTGGAAGTTTTGGCTTACCTAGGGAAGACAGTTCATTATTTCTGTTTTGGGGGAAAATGAATAAGGAATGGAAAGGGAAAGTGATAGAAAAGACCCCAGTGCACATAAAAAATGGATTTAAAGATACGCTTCTCAGACAAACAAGTACCATTTGCCAACCCTTCAATTTACAGCTGCACTATCTTGTAAGGCAGGAAGCTAAAATATTTGATTATTACTAGCCATAGAGATAAGCAAATCAGTCTTAAAGTGATACACACTAGGCTATGAAAAGACTTTGTAGCTCTGGATAAATAACCTAGCTTCCAACTTCTCAGCTGTATTTTCTCTCTCTGTAAAGGAAAGATCATGACACCTGCAGTTGTTCTAATTTACTTTGGTACAAACAGACAAAAAGTAAGAGGTAAAAATGACACCATTCCAGTCCACATAACAGCTTCTATTTACATAGTTGCATCTGTTTCCTCATCTAGCAAAGTTTTCATAATTAGTTGCGATGCAGTCATAATGCCACTCCAGCTACCACATTGACGAATGAGTTGGGTCCTATTCTGCCTCATCTGTCACCAAAAAGCATTGCCTATTCTGTGGGTAAGACATAACAGATTGATTTGAGATCTCAAGTTCAGTTTGAACAGCTGGCAGTTAGAAAAATGATTTTTTGATTTGCAAGCTAAACACATTTAATAGGGAAATCATTGAGAAAGAATAAATATGGAACTCCATGCTGTCATTTTCACATAGTTACTTTTTTTTGACTGTAACTGCATTCCAAGAATGACATGATTTATAGTGTCATGCTTTCTGTGTATGAGCATTAATCCCATTATCATTCATCCACAATAAAATATACTGCCGTAGAAGTTAATTTAGTTTCCAAATAATATGAAGGAACTTTTTAAAAAACAAACTTTTCAGAAACTTAAGCCAAGTTTTGCAGAAAAGTAACTATTTTTCTCCATTTCTGCAATTCAGTCACAACTAGCAACCATGCTTTATACTTGTTCTTACTTACAGTATAAAATCTCACCAACAACAGCATAAAGAATGCATTTATAAAATATGTGGAGTGCACAAATACAAAGGTTGAAAGTAACTGATATTGTTTGCTAGGCTGGAAAACATTAAGTGATTGCTTTTACCTTATAAAAACTTTGTGAGAATCTATACCTAGACTTCAAGTATACACCATAAACATTATACTTCTTTAGAAATACAAAACATTTTTATTAGTTGAATGATATGCATTTGTTTTCTGAAAAGCTTAGGAATAATTTTGTTAATAATTTGTTAATAAAGCTTGTAGGCAAAACAAAAGATATAGCAACTTTGATCAACTTAGAGGAAAAATGCAAGCAATCCTATAAAGTGTCTTCAACTATATTAATTTGTACTGTATAGTTAATATACAACCACACCTGAGTGAAGCAAACTACATCACTTCATCTTTGATGTCTGGAGTTACTGAAGATGAGATTTTGGTTGGAGAGAAATGTAAAATACTGATTACAGATTCTAACAAGGACAGCGAAGGCAATATTATGATGTGGAAAAATCCTTCCATTACATACTGAGAGGACACAAGGCAACTATTTAACAAGATAAAATCTTTTGCATGTGGCCTATCTTTCAAATGGAACTTTTAGTCTCCAAGTAGAATTTCAAAGATACTCTGCCATTTCTGCTTTATTCACACAGAGTGACATTTACAGACACAAACTTAAAAGTGATCTGTGGCCGTACACCATGACAGACTAGATGTATTTCATTTCTTTATACCAGGTAATATGCATGCTCCAAGTACATACGCACAATATTTTCTCAGTCTTGAAAGTCAACGAGCAACTTAAATGCTAAAACGTCAACTGACTTCAACAGCCCTTGGAGACAAACAAACAAGAATCACAACTGCATCCACAGAACTGCGGCCCATGTGTGCAGGAATAAGCTTGGCTCTTTTTTTCCAATTAAATGAAATGAAAAGAGCTGTCCTTCATTGTAAAAGCAAGTGAATTTTTTTTTTGTTTAGCAAAAATCTTGTTTAGTATAACTGGCTTGTGTCAGTATACACTGCTCCAAAAGTTAAATGCCTTTCAGTCCCAGAAAGCAGAGGCAAAACAAAAGAGAACATTTGACTGAGAACAGACATGTAAAATTACAATGCAACAACAGTACAGAAATTTAGCAAAAGCTACATGTTCCTACAGGTCTGATATCATATACATATCTGCTACTATCTAGGAGTTTTCAGATGATACTTTACTCATATGTTAGTAAAGTTGAGAATAAACCTCCTGAGATACAGACTGGTTATGGTTGACATACTAAACTGTAATTCATCCTCCTCTGTCTACTGTGTTATTTGTAGAGAGAGGAAGAAAAAAAATGAAGTCAAGCTCTTTTTTTGGTGGCTTGTTTAATCTCCTAAAACCTATTCAAGGTAATCCCTGCTCCACAGTGGCTCCCAGTGGGAGATGTAAGCTGGCAGCAATACAAGCATTCCCCTGAAAAACTGCAACCGAGACATCTCTTTTTAAAATATTCTAAGAACAGGGAGCTGAGCTCTTTAAAAAAAAAAAAAGTTTCTACATACAGTTGCCAGTATGGCACCTCAAGTTAACAACAGAAGATGAGAAATCCCCTGTGCCTTTATGTGATAACATTTAAATGGCAAGTTGTTGAAAAATTTGTTGAAAAATGAACAACCACATATACATGAGCTGAGCACATGGTTCCTCTCTGGAGTTGGCCTCTGAGGTTTCAATCTTGTAACAATTTTGGCTATATATGCAAAATTTCAGCCTTCTGTATTCTAAGCATCAGATTAAGTTTTTATGAGTTCACCAGAAACTTTTTGAAATTTGGTGCCTCTATTCACTGATCTATCAAAGAAAACAAAAACCACACACAGAACAGTGCCTGAACATGTCACATGGTATACAGCTCCTCTGAACCATACTTAGTGCTACCTGAATCCTGCAACATGTACAGAGCTCAAAAAATGAAGTTATTCTTAGAGCCTTTATGAACACATAAAAGCAGTTCAGTGATGAAGGAAAAACTTCCTAGCATTTTACAGTGCAGCTTTGCTACTGAACCAGCAGCATGTAGTTAAAGAATTCAGTTTTTCTAAAAGGATGCTTCCACATTCACACTTTGATGACTGCATCATAAACATATTCTGATCAAAAAAGAGAAGAAAAAAAAGTCCCCAGTATTTTTCCTTAATGTTATCATTTCATTCTCCCCTTCATTGCTACAGAATGCACAGATCAACATTTTTCAGAGCTAACACTTAACGGCTCAGCTCCTGAATCCCTATGGGGTATATTTAATGGCAATTTTTATTCAATTCACTATGGGTGCAGACACTTAGCATTACATGCCAGATCTGAAGGCACTGGTTATAGTTCAGACAAAATTGTATCACTGGGTGGGAAACCATAATATCAGAACTGGTGAAAGACCATGTTCCTTTTAGATTGTACTACATAGCAGAAATAGAAGAAATATTTTAAAGGCACTGGAAGAGAGGTGGCATGGTGTGGGTTTTTTTTGAGCAACTGAACTGTAAGAGCGAGCGAGAAGAGAGGAATTTAGCTGTCATGCAAAGAGCTGGACTGCCAGCGTTAGAAACAGTTTTCATTTGTAGAGAGAACTGCAAGCAGCAAAGAACACTAGCATGCTTATTGTCAGTGAATGGCATAATTTACCTTTTGAAGTACCTCTGAAAATGAAAAGAAAGTCAATATAGCCATGATAACTGAACTAATCTTTGCAATCTCCATTCAAGTGAAAGGGAAAAAATATGTATAGGGGACACCAAATCTAAATCTTCAGTTTATGTCATTGCAGAGGTTTCTTACTTAATTCAATTGTTTGTAGTCATTTTGTGGTTGAACATTTTCTTATGAATAAATAGCAATAACTGTATTTCCTGATCTATACCTTTATAGGGTGTTCTTAGTGTTTCAGTTCTCAGGTGTCAAATACTTTCTCAAACAGAAGTGGCAGTGGCATTTGCTAAAATATGTACTTTGCCAAAATGGTATTTAATCAAAATCAGGTTTCTCCTGTTTCTAAGCCTTGTGTTCTGCTGAACTTCGGTTCCATATTGTCAGGCCTGTCATGCAAACCACCTGGAGCTGAGGATCAGCTGGCTTCTGGTTTTTCTTGACACAGAGACAGAAGTCCCGATCCTGATGGGAATGTTGTGGCTGCATGCATTTAAGCATGTCTTAGGGGCCTTATTTACCAACTTATTATATAGATTAGCATCCAGTGTGCAACCACTTTCTTTGTCTAGGAAGAAAAGTGTTAGAAAGGGGGAAAGCCTGGAATATGAAGGTCATGTATCAGTTGCAGAGTCAGAATGTGACCAGTCAATATGTGCATCCAGCCCTGGGGCTTTGCACAGCTAAAGACTTAGGCTCATTTCCAGGACTTGACCTTGATCTGTGGTTTCTGAGCTCAGTTTTCTAATATGGTGCAAGAATGCTAACTTAAAATACAAAATGTATTTAAGAGAAAACCAAATGTTTTCCTTAAGTGTCCGGTATAAATAGCTATTTTCAGCATTGTTTGGCTTTTGTTTCATTTCTCCATCTCTGCAAAATACTCTCCTGTTCTTCCTGTTCAGCAGCTTGAATTTCAAAATAGTAAATAGAAAATGCTCTCAATCAAATCCTTCAAACTTGCCAATGGCTCTGAACTTTATAAATTACATCAAAAAGAAAAAAGAAAAAAAAAAAAAAGAAAATCTCTTTTGCAATCACAGGCTTTGGGGCTGCATGCTGTTCTGGTAAATAGAATGTTCAGGTAGGATAATGCTTTTTAATGCCAGTAAACATTATACTAGTAAAATAGTGATAACATTACAGTGCTGTTAAAAAAAAAATCTCATCACAGAAGTTTATGCATGATGTTAATGGGCTTCTGTCACTTCACAGGGAATAATAGCAAATTAAACAGAGGGAAGGTTTAGGTGCCTATCCATGCCTATTGCATGTAGAACAGGAAAGGACTGCACAGGTGCTGTTTCACCCTCCACCTAATTGCTGCCTGCCATTGAAAAAAAAGATAATCCCAGTCCTCTTCATCTCCCAGCACTCCTGCAGCCAGGAGATAGTTGGTTCTTACTGATTAGTGGAAAAGAACAATTTTTTTTTCCTTTTGAGGGATACAAGATAAGCAATAGGAAGCACAGGGACATAAGGGCTCAGGGCATCCTTGTTGGCAGCAGCGTGTAATGACATCAGATTAGGTATAATGTGATACTATGCCCTAGGCCATCTGAAGTTTTCGCAATGCCTATTGCATTTTGGTAGACAGAGAAGAGAGGAAGGGAAAGCTCCACTGTTTACAAGAATTGCTCAACTGTTGTCGTGGTTTAACCTCAGCTGGCAACGAAGCACCACACAGTTGCTCGCTTACTCCCCATCCAGTGGGATAAGGGAGCGAATCAGAAGCATAAAAGTGAGAAAACTAGTGGGTTGAGGTAAAGACAGTTTAATAGGTAAAGCAAAAACTGTGCATGCAAGCAAGGCAAAACAAGGTATTCACTTGCTACTTCCCATCGGCAGGCAGGTGTTCAGCCATCTCCAGCAAAGCAAGGTTTCCTCATGCTTAATGGTTACTTGGGAAGACAAACACCATAACTCCAAACATCCTCCTCTTTCTTATTCTTCCCTCAGCTTTATACACTGAGTGTGATGTCATACGGTATAGAATATCCCTTTGGTCAGTTGGGGTCAATTGTCCCAGCTGTGTCTGCTCCGAACTTCTTGTGGACCCTCAGCCTATTCACTGGTGGGGTCATGTGAGAGGCAGAAAAGACCCTGACTCAGCAGTAACTAAAACATCCCTGTATTATCAACACTGCTTTCAGCACAAATCCAAAACATAGCCCCATACTAGCTGCTATGAATAAAATTAACTCTATCCCAGCCAATAACACAGTTACATAGCTAGATGATGGAATTGGAGATTATGGGATCCATTTGCTAAACGAGACAGTCAATATCCCACAAATCCAGCCATCAACCCATAGGTAAAGCCTATTATTAGCAGTATCCTAAAGGAAATTGACACTTTAGCAAGCTGAGGTTTGTTTACACCCCAAATTTTCTAGTGTGAGAGTATATGTACTTGTAGCAAGGCTTCTGTGAATAAATTAGAATTAACCTTCAGTTATCTTGTCTACCAACCAGATACTGCTCTCTGTGCTGCTTATTGCAGAGAGAGGTTTCAAAACTATTACCATGAATTCTTCCTTCCCACCGTTTAGTCTGAGGCTGCCTCAACCATTCTGACTTTGAAAACTCATAGATCCCTGTTATAAGTAATAGCTCTATTTACTGGCTCAGGCAATTAATGGTTGTACCTGACCACAGGCAGTTTTAGTCAGAAGCTACAAGTGCAAACACACCAGGCTTAGCTCTCCTGTGTAAAGCTCCAGTCAGGAGGTCACCAAAGATACTGGAAAATTTGTCCAGCACATTGATAGTAACAGAGAAAGACACGTAAATAAAGCAACTTCTTTCTCTATTGCCCACAGAAACTTTCCTGATACTAACCAGCAGCTGTCATGGCTACAGAGATTAAGATGGGTGAAGACTGGCATTGGTACTGCTATAATAACTCTTTATTCTCCTTCAGATGAAATGGTAAAGCATGCTCTAGTCACCTCTCTTCCACTCTCTGCCCCAAAAAATGGCAGTGGGAAATATTTTAATGCACAGAATTGCTAGTTATCACTGAAGTTTTTCTTTTTTTTTTCTTACTCCAATAGACTGACAAATCCTTCAAGGATTTAGCATCTAGCAGTCTGCTAAGCTGACAACAGTAGAAGGTTCAGGATGCGGAGCAGGAAGGAAAGAGTGAGAATTACAAAGGATAAGGTGAAGAGAAATGAAAAACAAATATTCTCGCTTAATACTTAAAAAAACTTTCCCCCCCCCCACCTCTTTAGAGTAAAATTTAGTCTGTGCATCAGTTTCTACACAAAGACCATGTTATATAGCCACATACCAAATGCACCAAGGGAAGCCACTTCTCTTTTTTCCTTGATAAGGTGTCCCCTTCTGCCACTACAAGATGAGTAAATTACTCCACCTGTCTAACTGATCCCCAGTATTCAGCCTGACACTGACAATGGCAGTGCACCTGTTAGTGTGATGGACAAGTGATTGGCAGCATGGCATTTGCTGCTTTCTATAATAAGCTGGTTATTATACAATGATGTTGACAATCTAGAGAGACTGCAAATATTAAAGTGTAACAACATAGAGGTTTTAAAAAGAAAAAAGAATAGGTTACAGGTGAAATGTGACCCTGAATAAATTTTATGCTAAAGGCTTCTTTCATTTCAAAAAGAAAAATATCAAATTTTAAGTATGACACTTTCGCTTAGGAGCAAATTATTCTATTTACATGTAGTCACCAAACGTCAATTGCAAATTTTCCCATAAACTAAGCACAAGATTGCAAGTCGCTGTCTTGATCAGTTTCTCAGGTATATTGCATCTATAAATGGAAAAAGTGTAAGGAACTACAGTTACAGTCTTTGTAAGAATACACCTTCTGCAGCCATAATAAAACACCACTTTGATGCAACTATTCCACTTTCTTCCCTGTGGTCCTACTATGCATCTCCTTTCTGTACAAGCATCACTCTGGACCAAGTGTCACTGTACTGTTTGAGGACAGACAAAACCTCCACCAGCTGTTAGCAGCTGGAAGTCTGAACGGCCTTGGTATTTAACAGAGTTACCTAGGACACCAATCTGTAGGCTGTAAAACTTACTGGTCCACCTTGGAAAATAGAATATAGGTCCGTTCTGGAATTTAGCAACTGATAAGAAAATTTCAGGCAAATGAATGTTTAATTTAAATCCAGCATCTTGTTTATGGCCTCTGTCAGTATCATGCAGAATAAACCCTCTGTACCAATTAGGCACCTTTGAGGTTATCTCAACCCTATCATATCTTCATCCTAATTTTTAATAGTGAGGAATTAGTTTAAACCCTGAAATGGAGAATTTTATCCCCAATATTATTCTTGCTAGCATTACTTATTGTAATGATTGATATCCTTGCTCCTCATGTAAATGTCTACAAACTTTCTAGAAGTATATGCTTTTCACTATGTCAAACTGTAAAACATGACAGAGTCAAACTGTTATTGTTCTCCATGAGAGCATTTCACCCTGGAGATTACTCTGATTAAACATAGGCAACTCATGCAAATTATAAAACCTGAAGATTATGCTGTAAACCCCCAGAACTACAGAATTCTAATTATACTGTTTACATAAATGCTACTTGACTTTCTTTTCCCTTTAACTGTGGTATAATAGATGTATAGTGATACAGGTTTTGTTCAGCAAATTACATAGTATATGAATTTTACATGGTTTTCTAATTAAATTGCTTATCCTGGTCCCAATGGCTATGTTCATCCTATTAATCTGTACAGCAGCAGGTCATAGGCTTGAACTCTGGCATGTATATATCCACATGGTCAAATTGTTCACTAGCCTGTAAATTGTCCACTGTTTGGATGGTGAAAACTTCTTATAATCCCTTAACGTGGCTCAAGCTGTCAGCATCGCCTGAGACTGCTCTCCAAGCAAGCAACCTTTTCTTGGGGAGAGATAACAGACAGATAGAGCAGGTGGACAATAATTGTTGAGGTGTACAGCTGTGACCAGTACTATGACATCTGAAGAATAGAATTTTCCAAATACTTTTGTTAACCTTTAATGAAACCCAACAAATTGTAGAGAAATGGACAACACATGGCAATATGCGCTTTAAATCAATGCATAAGCAGTAGGCTTTAACTGTGCTTGTCATCCCCAGATTGTTTTCAAAAAATATAATAAATGCGTTCTGCAACTTTACTAAAAAACTTCCACATCTAATTTTGAAAAACACAGCTTGAAGTTTTCCTGCAAACAGAAGGCTAATTGCTGATTCATGATGTTACTATCAGAAAAAAAATCTGCAAGATTCTATTCACGAGAGCTTCTAAAAGGAAAGGTAGTAAAGCTTGGAAATGAAATTATATTGTGTGTTCACATGACACCATTAACAATTCACATATTTATTAAGAGTTGATAAATTATTAATGTCTTAATAAATTTATAATCCACAATAACTGATTATCCACAAATCTTATAATTTGGTATGCTGGTTAAAAGAAGTGCGGCCAGCAGGTTGCAGGAGGTGATTCTCCCCCTCTGCTCTGCTGTCATGAGACCCCACCTGCATCCAACTCTGGAGCCCCCAAGATAAGAAGGACACAGAACTGTTGGAGTGAGTCCAGAGGACGGCCACGAAGATGATCAGATGGCTGGAGCACCTCTCCTATAGCTGAGAGAGTTGGGGTTGTTCAGCCTGGAGAAGAGAAGACTCCAGGGAGACCTTATAGTGGCCTTCCAATACCTAAAGGGGGCCTATAAGAAAGATGGAGAGGGCCTTTTGACAAGGGCCTGTTGTGATAGGACTAGGTGTAATGGTTTTAAAATAAAGGGAGGTAGTTTTAGATTGGATATTAGGAAAAAAATTTTTACAATGAGGGTTGTAGAACACTGGAACAGGTTGCGCAGAGAGGTGGTGGATGCCCCATCCCTCGAAGTGTTCAAGGACACGTTGCATAGGACTTTGGACAACTTGATCTAGTCGGGGATGTCCCTACTCCTTGCAGGGGGTTGGGGGTGGACTAGATGACATTTGAAGTTCCCTTTCAACCCTAACTATTCTATGATTCTATGTGGGTTTCTAACCGTGGGTTTCAATCACATATTGCAACTTCTACAGATCTGCATAAAGCCATACATAACACATGGTATTCACGACTGCAACATGTCCAGAAATACACTAAAATAGCTTTTAACTCTTTTTAAACATTAGGAGGTATTTCAAATAATATTTTTTTTTATATATGGCTGTTACTAATATATACATATACACACAAACACATATATACGTATGCACATGGAGAAATACTCTTCTGTTCTAAGTTTAGTGGGGGAAAAGTCACTAAATTAAAAGAATGCTGAAACAAGCAGTTACACATTCTAAGTGATTGCTGCAATGCAAAATCCAGTCTCACAAAGCTCGCACAGTGACTTGAAATCTATCATTTTTTTCCAATCCAAACGCTATTTTTCAATTCAGTGAGCCTCAAGCTTTTCAACAAACTGGATCAATTTGAAGCTACTCATTCAAAAGGGTTTCTTAAATGCCAGCCCTAGAATTCAACATGACAGAAGAGACAAAGAATCATCTTCATTTCCAGTCACAATCAGCTGTGCGCACAGCCCCACATCAGCGTAGGCCACTGGACTGTGCTGTAGGCGCAAATGGCTCAGGAAAGAGCAAACAGCCTTCCATTTTTTTTTCCAAATTGCAACTAGAGTAAGAAAATAAAATAACTTATTAAAATACGAAGTGGAATTTTTAAATGTTGCTTCCTTTGGACAACTCAGAACTATTATAACAGGGTACGGATGGAAGTAGTGATTGCTTTTATATCTAAGCAAATGGATAGTGAGCCTTTCCAACGGACAGGAACACAACCCACTTTGGGTGACTTCACTTGGTAAGTGCTAAACTCGGTCCTCAACACACAGTGTTTTAACCTACATAAGTCCTAACCATGCTCAATTGCAACTGTACAGCACAAGCATATGCCAGGAATCTCATGCCAGAGATCTGGTAACAGTTTGGGAAAGCATGCAGTCTCTGATGGCTGTGCAAAACTGCTGCCAGGATACCGTGCTTGTGAAGGGGGAGGTGGCAAATGAAAGTTCAAAAGACTCTGGAGCAGCTGCTCTGTCTCCAATGCATACCTTTGCTCACATAACCTAACTCTTTGATCTCCTGTAGAAATTTGGCTGCCTTATGCTGTTTGCAAGCAGAAGGTACGTCACTGCAGATCCATTTGTATGCAGCTGATTTGTTTCTATACAAATGCTTTAAAAAGAGGAAAAAGAGCTGTGCTGGTGAATGGTACAGAAAAAAAACAAACTAAGTGTAGGAAGCACAGCTCATGTTTCAATAAAGGCCACAGAACCAGGAAAGTGCATTAGGATTTTTATAGGAATAGTAACAAAACCACAAAATTGGAAGAGATTCTCAGATTTCAGAGGATTGAGAAAGCTCTTCCTGTACTGATTTGGACATTTACACACAGGACAGACAGAGAGAGTAGGAAAACGGAAGAAATAAAGGTCTATTTGAAGACTTTTTGTACCTCTAAAAAAATGTCAATATAAAGATTTGAGAGACAGAACACAACAGGCATACTTATCTTCTTTTTATAAGTTTGTTCCCTAGTCATTTTTTTTTTTTTTTGGTGCCATCATCTTCTCATTTGTTGTAACACAAAGTAGCAGCAGAACTGGTATGTCAATTGAATGCAGTGCCCCACCTTCAACTCTTAGTTCCTTTGAAGCCCAGCAGAATGCTACCTCTCATGAGACGGCACCCCATCTGTCCAGGTTTTTGAAGAGCTGAGCTATCCTAGCCAAGCAGACAGCATCCTGCCACATCTCTCAGAGGAGGCTCTCCACTCTGCTGTGATGCCACAGCATCTCAAGTGCAGAAGGTTAATAGTATGAAAAAAAAAAAAAAGAAATATTTTCATTTCTAAAGAAAAAAAAAAAGATACATTGAGCTGGCCCCAAAATGCATTCTGTTCTCACATTTAGCCACTGGTTTATGAACTGTGTCACATCATAAATTAATATTCCTGAAAACAGCACACCTGTCTTGCCCTTTTGAATCTCAGCTGCATCCAAACAAATGAGGGCATTGTGACAGGTGTCCTTTCCACAGTACAAAAAAGGCCATAGGTTTTGTTCACAGCCAGTTCTGCTGTGTTGTTTTGTTTGCTTTTTATTTTCCCTTTTTACAATGTTTTTGATTGATAGTTCTATCAAATCTGTGGTAGTAACCAACTGGCAAACAATGCTCCAGTGGAAAAATACAACAGAATTTAATGCAGATAAAAATAGAGTTCTACAGAAGTTTTTCTAAAAACGCACAAAACAACCATGGTGTATGGGCATCTCTTACACCTACCTACTTGATTTTCTAAACAGGATTATATGACAAGACAATACAATGAAAGTGCTAGGTATGGTAGTCGGCTATTATTTCCACTAGCAGATAGTCAGTTCAACAGAGCAAATCACTGAAGTTATTATCCATTACTATCCCTACACATGTATTTAACAAATATAAAATTTAGACATGTACAGTAGGCAATCGGAATGTGGCTCATATTTGAGATTTTATAAAACATCTAGAAACAAATTATTTGAAAGTGGTACATCCTAGTAACTCCCTGGAGTTTTACTTTGGAAAGCCATCCCGAACTGTCACAATGTTGAGAAGACTGAATTATCAACAATAGCACATTGTCCTCTGTTTATATTGAACATATGATGGCTACCCGTGAAAGCTACCCTCTGTTTACATCATAGTACACATTTTGCAAAACAATATCATTTTTTTCCAGAGAAGATAAGATAAAGTAGGATTATTTTCTTACAAGCATCTTTTTGCCTCACAGCCTGTTCAACTCACGCAGGTACTAACCAGGTTACATTAGTAATTTGACAGACCCAGCATCCATGAAGATTTCAGTCAAGAAATCTATTAAATCTACTGAAAATGAATCTTGTAAAAAGTCATGCCATACTCCTAGTAACAGTTCTATTCTTTTGTCATAATAGGTCTCTTAGCACCACCACACAACTGTGAAATCATTAAGACAAAGACCCTCTTCTTTAAAAGGTTAGAAAAATCAGAAGAAAAAACAAAACAAAACAAAACAAAACTTCCTTGGTAGAGGAATATATGCTATTGACTCAATTCTAAATAAAATCATGTTGTACCAAAAACACAGGATACAGTTGAGAAAGGTCCTTCTAGTAGCCATTGCTATAATTTACAGCAGAGAATGAGAGTCAGCATATACTATGTCAATGTACTCTTTTCTTTACCCAGAATAAGATTAATTTTATTTTTTTTTCTCTTCACTGAAAATTGAAAGCCAGTGCTAATTGACTATAAGCTATGATAGCTGCTAAAAAGCATGAAATCTCTTGTCACCTTAAAGGCTCTCTAGATATTTCTGAAGTCGGGATGTAGAGGCTTAAATTTTAACCCTAGAAGCTGCATTAAAATCCAAGTATACCAATTAAAAGATCTCCTGAACCAACATGTTGCATTTGTGTAGTGGATGGGGCTAAAGTGGCAGCTTGTGCAAGAAGCTGCTAGAAGGTTCCCCTTTGTCTGGTGGATCTGGCGAGCTCCAGGGCAGACCTGGCGAGCTTCAGGGCAGACCCACCACTGGACAGGGCTTGGAGGGCCCCACATTGGGGCATCTGTTACTTGAGGGACTGCACACCGTGGAAAAGGATCCGCACCAGAGCAGTTCATGAAGTACCGTAGCCCATGGGAGGGATCCCATGCTGGAACAGCAGAGGAATGTGAGGAGTTTGTCCCCTGAGGAGGATGGAGCAGCAGAAAACAATGTGTCATGAACTGACCACAAGCCCCATTCCCTATCCCCACTGTGCTGCTCAGAGAGAGGAGGTGGAGATAGTTGGGAATTAAGTTAAGCCTGGGAAGAGGGAGGGATGGGGGAGGGAATGTGTTTTTAAGGTCTGATTTTGTCTCTTATTATCCTACATCAGTTTTACTGTTAATAAATAGAAATAGTTTTTCCCAAGTCCAGTCTATTTTGCCTGCAATGGTAACTGTTGAGTAATCTCTCACTGTTCTTATCTTGACCCCCAAGCCTTTTGTTGTATTATCTTTCCCCCACTCCCTCAGAGCGTGAGGAGAGTGAGTGAATGACTGCATAGGTCTTAGTCCTGAGTGCGGCTAAACTACGACAACTAAGAAGAAAGTATTTTACTGACTTCACTGGATTTTGAATCTGGACCTTGAAGATTGGTACAAGACAACATGACCAATGGAAGTAGTCACTGCATAAAGTCCTATACATTGTATTATTCAAAACTTTTCTCTGCACAGGGATCATTCAGAGCTTTTCTGTGAAGCACAGAACAGGTATATTCCACACTAAGATCAATCCTTAAAAATTTTATTCGTTTTTATAAAAGGAAGAGTTGAGGAAATACACCACCTTGCTATACAGGATCTTCAAGCAAACATTTAACAACCTCATCAAACATTATGATCACACATTTATCATTATTAAGCCAAATCTACTGTGATACCCTGCTGACATCAGTTTATCTAAATTTCTGAGTAGGCTCATTCACACAGTCCTATGGAAAAAAAAAAAAAAACCAACACCTGTGAATGGACTAAAACTACAATATTACAATAGCTTTTTCCAATTGTGAGCAAACATAAACTTTTTTTAAAAAAAGCCTCCTAAAATATAAATAAATATGAGAGAGAGAAAAAAAAATAAGCAAGCTTTCTATGTGTTTCTTAGTGATATCAGTTGTCCTGGTCTTTTTTTTTCAGCTACAGGTCTTCTCCCTGGAAGAAAAGGTGAAGTGATGGATTCTGCATTCAGAAGCACAGATACACTATGTTCTTTTACTTTACTCATAAATGCCTACAATGATGCAGAGAAGGAATGCAAGAGAAGCTTACCATTAATTTTGGGCATTGTGCCAGTTGACTCCCTTCAAACAATGCCTTCTCAGAAGCAGAGGAAAATGAAAGATGTAAAAGAGAAGATCATAAAACCTAGAGAATCTTTATGCAAGTATTAAAAATGAGAAGCAAGTCAGACTAGCGTATGTGTGTGTTTTTAAGAATTTCTATCCCACACAAATAATAGGAAATTAATGAGTTAAAGAAATACTGTGTGCATGCATTATGCTTTTCTTCCACTGAAAAAAAAGATATATATACACAAAGATTTTTACACTGCAAATGTACTTCCTAGGTCAATTTAAACCTTCATGAGAAAAAAAATGTATCCTCAACATTGTTAATTAATAAACATTTCTGAGTGATGTTCAGATATTTAAGCTAGAAACCACATTTTTTTTTGCCTGTTGTGCATGTTAAAGTATCTAAGTTTTAATACTGATTTAACATTTAACGTTAAAAGACTGGTCACTGTTCTCAGTTTTCAACGCTGCTCAGAATGCTAGTAAAAACAGAACTGTTATTTCTATTGAAAATAAAAATAAATAAATAAATAAATAAACCCACAAAGTCACACTGATTGATTCCCTCTAAATATTTGGGGAGATCATTATTTAGCTGAACAACAGTTTTTATCCAGTAAGCGCTCTCTGCACACTTTAAATGAGCAGCTCAGTGTGACAGAGGAAACACAACATTTAGAACAAGTCATTCATATGTGACAATATAAATAATTCTTTCCAATGTGTTGATGAAAAACACATTTCTATTTGTTTGAGGTATCACACATCATAGTAGAGAATCCTTTAGACTGAATCCATTCATCAAAACCAAGGGACTATGTTAGCAGATGAGTTACTGGAGCACTACACAGGTTTTTTTTCAATAGCAAAATTGACTATATTCAGCGGTTAAAACGTAAATAGTAGTAATTGAATTTTGTGACATGAATAGTATCATTGCAATGTGATAGAAAAAAAAAAGGCAGTAAATGAATAATCATGTAGCCTTTCTCCTAAATAGGCTCCTATTGAAAGTTCCCAACAAATCTTGAGTAGCACAAAACTTATCTCACATCTGTTCATATTCACTAGCTTCCCAGCTGAATCTGATACATTATAAGAGAAAGTTAAATTTCATTATTTTAGACAAAACCTAGTTTTGGGGTTCTTTTTTTTTAAAAAAAAAAAAAAAAGAAACTAACTCCCAGTTAATATTAAGCACATTTTAATCCTTAATGTAAGACTTTCACAATCCCTTAAAAACAAAAATGTGATTTAAAAGGAAAAAACCTCAAACAAGCCTAACAGCTGTATGCACTTTTAATCTTTAGGAAAGCATGTGTTCTGAGAATCTTGTTTGTTTTTAAAACATCTGTAGGCATTTTACAGAAAATTACATTCTGCAAAAACGAACATATTGTAATCATACATCATACACATTGGTATTTTCATCTTAAGCACGCCAGACTGATACTTCATCTAATACCGATATAACGACAATATGAACCACCTACAAGTTTTTAATGCAATTAAAATACACTTTTATCTATCAGAAAAAAAAATAGACTTACTTTAACTAAATCCTTATTTTATACCACAAATCCTATATATTTTTTTTTTTTAATTGCAACTCGGAACAACTCAGAACTGTAAAAAGTCACATAATTTCCATTTCAATAGAAGATGAGGATGACGTGGATTTACAAGAAAATATCTGTGAAAGAGATTACTTAGTTCTATTACCATCTTAACTTCAGTGTAACAGTTTTTAATGCATTTGGCATACACACCTATCAAATGATCAATACCTATTAAGTTACGTAGTTAGGTCTGGGAAAACCATGTGATAAACAAATATGTCTATCTAAGGGTATATTTGAAGCTTTCTGCTACCATCTGAACTCTCACGCTCTTTGGCATTCAGCTTAATTACACAGATGTTTTCACAGATGAACTCTGACTCTACCAGCTACTCTTGCATGGAGTAGCAGGCTGCTGACAGGTGGCTGCACAATGCTCTCCATCCTTACAGCGTAAAGCACAATGCACTTCACAGGCTGGAAAGTCAGTGATACAAATCCTTCTTTTGCACTCTAGTGTGACTTTTTTTTGCTAACTGCAGTAACACTGCTTGCAAACCAGACATTTTTTTTTTTTTTACTCTTCCATGATCCTCGTTCCCCCCACTCCACAACACAGCAGTAATGCTTTGTAATTCATGCACTGCTTCCAACACAGGAGCAGCCGGCTTCCACTGACTCACCTTGCAAGAGGATGCTCACATACCAGCAGGAAATGAAAATTGATTCCTGCAGATACGCTGCACCAGGTGGCTCAACTATTTTTGCTTGGATGTGATGGAGGTGGGAAGGGAAATGGGAATGGCGGTCTGCAATAGAGAAGGTTCTGCACTGGAGAGGTAGGAACAGCATCACTTAAGGCAGGGTATCTATTTTTGCTGCTGCAGTTCCCAAGTCAATTAGATCCAAGGAAGAACATAGGTTGTTTCTTTATATGTTAAGTAGGGCACATAGATCCTCTCTAGTAATGAGTAATCTGTACTTTCTGTTCCTCCCTCAGAAAATCTGTCTCTTAACTATGCTTCAAAACAATACAGAGTTGTTACTGCTACTGATACTACAGACCTGCAAACGGAGTCACAAAAAAAAAAAAAAGATCAAGGCACAGATTAGAAGAGCATTTTGGACATTCAGAAATTCAAACCCTTAATGCTCACACATCTGCTTCTACAGGCCTCAGATAAGGACTTAGTCTTTCTTAGGTGCAAAATAAACTATTTCCAAATTAGACATCTTTTAAATTGGGATAAGAGACACTGCAAAAGCCTTCAATGCCAAACTGCATTTCATCCCTACATAAACTGTTAATTATTATCCTCTTAGAGAGAGAAAAGAACAGGCCTCCTAATCCAAACATGTCTAGCAAATGTTCAAAAGTTTATGTCAAGATGAGTTAGTCCTAGAATCTTATCTCTCTGCTGGCTACTAAACCTGACTATAAAAGTGTTAAGATGTTTTTCCTGGAGCAGAAGTTAAAGACAACACACTTAAGTGACAAGGTCAAGTTTTGTGAGATGAAGAGAATGAAGGTACACAAGGTCCAGATTCCCAGCTGAATGTGAACAGTCAGAAATGGTTCAGAGAAAGATATGAAGAAAGTCCCTCGTTTATTATTGATGAAAAACAGATTTCCATCCTGACTTCAGTAAGAATAAATATCTGGGTGGTATATGACAATTACACTAAACTCAGTCCTGTCTCTTTGTTGCCTTATCATCGTGGTAATGTATGCAACTCCTCAAACAGCCATTCTCTAAGCATGTGACTCAGTGACTACAAGGGCAAGTTATGAAATCAAATCAGAAACTGAATGCAAGACAGATTTATTTTTTTTACTACCTCCCATCAGTATGTAGTACATACAGAGCAATGATGTTGGTCAAAATACAAAAGTTGGATGTGAATTCATGTGAATAAGAAGTTTAATTTCTCCCTCTTACGCAAAATATGAACAACATATTTCAAGCCTCAATAAAAGTTATTTAAAAAAATATAAATTCCAACAGCATAGATTCACTGCTCAAAGTCACTACATCTGTTGAGCAACTGCCTTGAGCTTTGCTATCAGTTGCATAGCCAGATTGAACATGCCCGGCAATATGTTCAGCAAGCAATGTATTTCAGCTGTTTCTTGTCCTTATGTATATACCTGTTTTGACAATGCTCTAATATGAAGAACATTGCTGTCAGAAGCAATCGTTTTTGCAACTGTAATGCATAGCCTTTCAGAAAACCATGCAGAAGAGCTAAGGAAGTTACCAGCTTTAGGAAACATTGTATTAAGCTGTTCAGTCAAATCCTCACCTGTGTTTACCATGTCAACTGCTGAGCAATAAATCCTTACAAGCTAATACTTCCCATTCACTGCCTAATATGCAAAGGGAAAGTATGGGTTTATATACACAGTCATTTGCTTTATTAGAAACCATTACTGACAGCCCTTTGGGAACATTAATATCTGATGGTTATTTTCTGCTTTTTTAATGCTGAAATGAATACCTCAGTTTTTATACATGCAACAATGTTGTTATTGTAAAAGCAGATTTGTGTTATTCAGACTTTATGGTGTTTTCACAGTAGGTCTGGTTACATGAATGCTAATTATCTTCAGCAGAAAAAAAAAAAAAAAAGGAGAAAATTCTTGGATTCATGAATTTCTAATACATAACAGTTTCTTCTTTGCAACTAACATACATAGATGACACAGAAGATACTGTTTCCTCTTCCAGAAAGAAAACAGTTACTTCATAGAATTTACTGCAATTAAAAAAAAAAAAAATGTTGTGTAAGAGATCTTACTAGTTAACACCAAATGAGGCCTCACAAGCTTTCAGTCTGGAAAAAAAAAAAGCAGATTAATTTCTTGGAAAACAGCTAAAGAGGAAAACAGATATTTTAGATAAAAATCTGTAACAACATACAGTTAATCTCCAGAAGCAGTCAGAGCTAAGACCCTAGCAATAGCTCAGTCACATACTTAACTTTGTGCTCTTCAAGGAACAGAGGTGAATTTTTGCAGCTCCTGAACCAAAGTACGGAGTTTTGTTAAAAGACAGATTAACAATTCTGATATCCTGAACTTTTCTTTTTTTTTTCCGTAAAAAAAAAAAAAGAATGAGTTTCCTCATTCCACTATCTTAAAAAAAAAAAACTTTTCAAAATATATTCCCTCCAGCTCCCATGTATGTGAATTTGATTACAAGATTATAGTTCCAGATTTAAGTATATCTGTTCCAAAAATAATCTACATTTATCTTGAAGCATCTCAATCTACTAAACATAAATTTCTAGAAATAAATTGTTCTGACATCCTGCCCTAAGAAGACTGGAGAGCAACAGATTAGGTAGTACAGCTTTCCTCACTTTTCCTTCATAGAATGTATGGCTTTTCTACCCACTATTGCTTGGACGACTCCTCTTTTCCCCAGTATTCATACTAGTCTTTCCCCTGTGAAACTGTTTACTTGAATATTGACTATCATAATTTATTGTCACTGGATTCTTATGTCAGGAACAGGATTCCAGACAAGTAAAAAGTTGAGAAAGCTAGGTTCTTTTAATTTTTTTGTTTGTTTCTTTTTAAATCACAGTAAATTAAATACCAGCTGTCACTTTAAAGGGACTTGGACAGTGCATTTTGGGAACTTTACCTACAAAACTGAATGGGCAGTTACCTGCTAAAAATGAATTAACAATTAATCTGAAAGCACCAGCTTCTATTTACAAAAAAAAACCCCAAACCTCTGTTTACCAAACTGGACTACCAGCTTAATACATATTTCTGTTTTTAAATTGCTGTATTTAAACTTCTGTTTCTAGGGTTCACATTACTCACACATGAACCTTACACTGAAGAAATTATATCCCCACACAGACCAGTTCTGACCTTACTTAAAAGGCAGGAGGTGACAAAAATCAGGTAGATTACTACTGTACGAGTTGTAGATTACCAACCTTCCATGAGGAAGACAAGAGTAAGACTTCTACCTCCAGTAGGCTGGAAAAACACTACATTCAATATTTAATATTCACTACTTCATAGAATCATAGAATAGTTCAAGTTGGAAAAGACTTTTAACATCATCAAGTTCAACCATTAACCTAACACTGTCAAGTCCAACACTACACCATGTTGCTAGGTGCCACGTTTACACATTTTTTAAATGCTTCAAGGGATGGTGACTCAACCACTTCTCCAAGCAGGCTATTCCAATGCTTGACAATCATTTCGGTGAAGAAATTTTTCCTAATATCCAATCTAAACCCCCTAGTGAACTTGAGGCCATTTCCCCCAGTCCTATTGCTTGTTACCTGGGAGAAGAGACCAACACCCACCTCACTATAACCTTATTTCAGGTAGTTGTAGAATGTGATAAAGTCTCCTCTCAGCCTCCTTTTCTCAAAGCAAAACAACCCCTGTTCCCTCAACTGCTCCTCATAAGACTTGTTCTCCAGAGCCTTCACCAGCTTTGTTGCTCTTTATTGGTGGTCCAGCACTTCAGTGTCTTTCTTGTGGTGAGAGGCCCAAAAGTGAACACAGTATTCGAGGTGCGACCTCACCAGTGCTGAGTACAGGGGCACTTCCCTAATCCTGCTGGCCACACTATTTCTGATACAAGCCAGATTGCTATTGGCCTTCTTGGCCACTTAGGCACACTGCTGGCTCATGTTCAGCCAGCTGTCAACTATCACCCTCAGGTCCTTTTCTGCCAGGCAGCTTTCCAGCTGCTCTTCCCCAAGCCTGTAGTGTTACACGGGGTTGTTTTGACTCAAGTGCAGGATCTGGCACTCAGCCATGTTAAATATACAATTGGCCTTGGCCCATCAATCCAACCTGTCCAGATCCTCTGTAGAGCCTTCCTTCCCTCAAGCAGATTAACACTCCTGCCCAACTTGGTGGTGTTTGCAAACCTGCTGATGGTGCACTCGATCCCCTCATCCAGACCATTGACAAAGATATTAAACAGGACTGTCCCCAAAACTGAGCCCTGGGGAACACCACTTGTGACTGGCCACCAACTGGATTTAACTCCATTTACCACAAGTCTTTGGGCCCAACCATCCAGACAGTTTTTTTACCCAGCGAAGAGTACATCCAGCCAAGCCATCAGCCAGTTTCTCCAGGGGAATGCTGTAGGAAATGGTATCAAAGGCTTTACTAAAGTCTAGGTGGACATCACCCTCAGCTTCTTACTTCCACAGACAACTAAAACATCTCTATCTCCAAAGCTGTATTTTTAAATGTACTTGAAGTAGTTAATGAATCATGTTAATAAGTGAGAAAAGAAGTTTAAAAAGTGATTGTGCTCTAATGAAGAGATAAATTGGTCAAGAAGAATTACAAGTAAACATTTCAAGTGTAAGCACCTTGCATCTGTGTCCCATTATTAACATGACCAAGTTAATGAACACACATTCCCAAGTTTTTACACATCAAGGGCTGCTTACAGGAAAGCCTGTAAGAGAGTGAGTGTATAATAATTAAGATATTAAAATATTTAATAAGTTCTATAAGTTCTATTTCGTGTGGCTCCTCTATCTCCTATCTTACTAATTTTTTGCTCTTCTATCTTCTCATTCTTTTTCAGATCAGGTTTCTAAGATTTCAAAAGTTAGCTGAAACATCAAGGGTCAAACTGAGTCAAGTACGATTGGAGAGAAAATAATTTTTACTATACTCCAGGAAGCCCCCAGACCACATGCTGCACACTAATGATTACACAACTGTGGAACAGTGTGATGAGTGGATTTTGTGTGAAATAGTGGATTGCACTAAAAACAAGCAAACACAAACACACTTCACAATTCTCTTCACATTTTATTCCACAGTGGAACAACCATTTCTAAAAACTTAAGAAATTACAAAAGTTTCCTGAATGCTAAACTTTTCAGATAAAACTATTATCTTTAAAAATGACTACATTATAATGAGAAAAGGAATGAATTATTGTATCAGTGGACTCTAAAATAAACACCATTTAGATTATTCGGTGGGGAGCCTGCTTGAAATGCATCCTCCTCTCACCTAAGGAAACTGAGCAGTTTGGGACTTTTGCTGTACTCCAGTCCCTCCATAAACCTTATCCTAGACTCATCATCTAACAATGATATGAGCCAGTTTATAAAAGTATGTTTGAATGCTGTTGGTCTAAGATTTACAGCACAGAGTCTTAGTGTCCTACATTTAAGGCAGGAGAGAGAGTTTCATTCCACTGGTCAGTGCTATAGATCTCATTGTTCATAAAAAAAAAAAAAAAAAAAAAAACCAACAATAAACTGTGGCAACTAGTGATTTTTAATCACTGAGGTTTCCACTCCATAAGAGAAAACAGAAGCTGACATGAACTTGCAAGAAAAGCAGTCTTCTAGCTTTGTCAAATCAAATAAAATATGAATCTTGAAAGATACTTTAGTGCTCCAGTTTCAAAATGAATTGTTACTCTCTTTTGTAGCACTGCTAGAATAAAAGAGAAGTAGGTTCTGCTGGATATTCATCCAGATTAATCTTAAAACTTGAAACTCCAGATAGGCCTATCTTAATTTAACCTATAAATACAAATCTGTTTCATTTTATATAAAATCTAACTCTGATCCAGAAGGGAGAATAAACATGTCAAACTGGAATTTAGTAAGGAAAGGAGTAGGAACAGTATCCTGTTTTTTTAAAGAAAGTTGTCTTTGTCAAGATAGAGGCACCACGCTTGTAAGGGTTGTAAAGAATATATATCCTATGTTTTCTTCTGCACTTACGTAGTAGATAATTTATTGTTATCCTCTGAGATACAAGTTCATATATATTAAAAAAAAAACCTGCTTGAACTGTGCAATATTTTACAGTTTATGAACCCCTTCTCTTAAAAATACACAATTTTCCTTACAACCAGCACTTCAGATAACCTACTTATTAAAAAAGAATCAACCATAGCAAAAGGGGTCATTGCAGTAGACGGAGCAGACTCTAGAAGATCAGAGGCAGGAGACTACTTGCAAAAAAATGCATTCCAGGATAACCTTTTTCTCATCTGGACGTCTGTTTAACCCTTAGCCACTGCAGATTGTGAGTTTATACTGCTCAGGATGTTGAATTTATGCAGACCACTTGAAAAGATCATAATTAGGCTATTTTATCTGATGGGATGCTGATCACTGTATACTTTCAGAATCCAGATACTTAATTTAACTCCTTGAGCAGAAATTTCTGTCAGAAATTCATGTTCAGATACACAACACAAGAGAATGACCAGGGATGCTCTTTGTGCAGTAAAACTCTCACTCTGCCGTACAAGGTGCAGTCACAGTGATGCCTGGGTGACAGCTATCAGCTTCTGTAATTTTACAAATTCAGTAACAGCTAAAGCTGCTTTGGTACCATAGCCAAAGAGGAAAAGAAAAATAATACAGAAAAACGCAGGTGGGTGGCTATATTTCAAATTTAAGTTTCATCTAAACACTGTTTGCTATGCATGCTTCCTAGATATGCAGAGTCAGAGAAAAAAATCAAATTTTTGTTTGTTTGTTAATGTACAACACATTTTTTCCTAGTATGAGGTGACTGAAATTTTAGATACAAATATTGATTCCTTATGAGGTAGCTGAAATGTTTAGATAGGAACTTCTATTCCTCACTGAAAAAGTGTGAGATTTTCAGATTAACTAATTAAGAAATGTTTGAGCACATCTTTTACTCAAGGGATGCAAAGCACAAGTGAAATACTGGGGTTTTTTTTTTGCTAAAATTAAAAAATATTTGAGATACTCATTAAATACAAAACAACAGAGATATATTTGCAAGACAAAAATCTGATGAGAAATTATTTTTAATGTGTAAGATGATAAAGTTATGAATATACTGATATTTTAGAGCTTTTAGAAATAAATCTTAAGTGATGCCTTAGGAAAAGTTCTTATACTGTGCAGTATACCTGCTGGTTCAAAACAAACTCTGTATGTGAGAAGAAGAAAAGCAATAAAGAAGGTTGAGATATTAAAGCCAACTGCTTTACAGGTCTAGAATATTTATCTATTTATTTTATTTTTAATTCATTTGACCAGCTTCTTTCTGTCTGGCCTGTTTGGCATACACTTTCTGTCTGACCTTACTGTCTGGAGATCATCTCAAAATGACAACTGACAACACAGCATGATACGCAGCATGCATATCCTAGCTTACTACCCTTAGAAGAAAACAATAAAATAAATAAATAGTGAAGAAATACATGGAGGCAAGATCCCCTCACAATCAATTTTAAAGCAGAACTGAATAATACTATGGTGAAATTTTGTATGTCTCATTAGAGAACTCCATATATAAAAAGATACATACTTATGTCACATCCACATAACTTAATACTTCACTTCTTGTTAAATGAACTGCACACCTAAGGATAAGATTCTCCACTAGCAACATGCACAGACCATTACACCTCTACAAAGCCAAAGAAGCTTTTGAAAAAATCCAGCGTATATGCAGTACAGTCACACTAATGCATACTTTGTCATGGAGATGTTAATGATCACCTGTAGTAGTTTCACTGGCATTCATTTATAATCCACTTCCATCTATTGGCCAAAAAGACTTCCAGCATTAGTATTATACAAAAGTGTATTTTTTATTAGTATAAAGTTTAAAAGTCATTCTTGTTGGAAAAAATGACCACCCTTGCCTGTTTTACTGCTGTCTATAGTTGCTATTTGCTTTACTTAGGTCTGCAAAAAAAACGAATTTCTGCTCTACAGAAAGAAGGATGCTGCTATTACCTGCGAGCTGTAAACCACGTAGCACACTGCTTAGAAAAGAACTACGTATTTCAATAGTGAACCAAGAGAAAATTACAATTGCACAAAATACAAGAGATTGCCGATGCTCGAGTAAGGACAGTGTTTTGTTTAGCTTTGCTATTTTAATAGCAAGTCCTGAATCTAATGATAGATCATTTCACCTTTAAACAACTGACCTAATTTCTTCTTTTATGGTTTGTTTTTTTTTTCTTTTTACAAATATATATATAGACATGCTGCTTGTTTTACATAGGTTTTTTTTTTTTTTTTTTTAATAAGCAAGTAAAAGTCATCTGGGTCAGATCTGTTAGACTTTCTTAAGAAAGAAAAAAGAAATCAAAGAAAAAGAATTTGCTCATATATCACCACAACACAGCTAACCATACACCATTAGAATACAGATTGAATGTGTACACACATGCATCTTAATTGGTCTAGCATATTCCTAAACTGTTCATTTAAAGCTGAAGAAACAAAATAAATAAGTCACAAAGCTTTATCTGAACAACTAGAGTAGGTTTGCCCTGTCTCTTCTGCTTCTTATTTTGATTCAGTCTCTTTTTTTTTTAGGTCTGATCTTCCCAGCGGAGAGCTCAGAGAGATTCATTAAACATGGCACAGGTGATTTATAAAACATCCCTGTAGCTACTCACAACCATTTTCCATCTGAGGACTTCTCAGTATCTAAATTTTCAATTTCCTCAAGAGCACATTTTCATACTCAACCCTCACATCCCTATTTAAACTTGCCATCTCACTATCTGCAACTAAAAAGCTGCATTTCCAATGCAGGCAGTAATACTGAGGGACAAGTAAGTGAAAATACAAAGCCACACTCTCTTATACAGGCAGAAAGCTTCACTGATCCCATCAAAATCTGACTCGGACTTTCACTGGTTAACCTGCTATCCCAGAGAGCCAGGTGATCCATGAAACATCTCCTTAAACATTGCATTGTACCCCTGTAAGCATTGCACTGCGGGGATTTGTGTAACAAACTTGTTTTCCTTTCTCTCCATGCCAACATTCACAACAGGTCATTTCGGCACATGTAGCTTTTCAAAGACACTAAAAAAAAACCCACCAAAAAAAAAAAACACCTGCAAGTGCAACCTTTTTCTTTCAATAGAATTTTCCAAAATATCCTCACAGAGTATGGACAATTGGGCATTGATGCCTCCTGAGGAAAAGGTGAATTTCTTACTATGCTACTTAAGAGAGCTTGATAAAAACTAAGCCTACTCATTTATGCAAATAACTGATAGGCTGTATCACCAGAAAATGTACAAAAGCAAGACTTAAAAAAAAAAAAAAACCTGAAAAAACTTTTTCGGCAAACCACCCAAGCACAATTTGGCTAAAATAAAAGCTATTCTACAGCACGGTCACAGATCACAGACATGAAAGCATTTTTATTCTCATCAATACTGATATGGTTCACAGAATCACAGCAGAAAGCAGTCAATCAGAATCAGCTATCAGCCAAAGAAATCTGTCCTCCAAGGCCAAGATCCCACCACATTGAGATCCAGTCATAACAAAATACAATATTGTTCACTTACAAATTAAACACTGCCACTCTAAAAGTTGCCTTCTCAGGAAAAGGGTTAATGAATTAGCATGGAAAGTAACTTCAAAGAGTCCTTTACAGAGAAGACACATGTAAATATCAGTGCTTTGATCAACAGTGTCCATCACCTGTCTTTCTCCCAAAATGATTCTACTCTTTGTCATAAAAAAAAAAAAAAAGGCACAATCAATTATAGAATAGGCATCTGTTCTAAATATTGACTATTGAGTTGAAATATACCTGGCAGGCTTTTGAAATTTGCAAAAATGCACTACAACTTTATGTTGAGACACAGTTTGTCTTTAACAATCTCTTATACTGAATGAGCTTCATGGGAATTAGCCCATCGTAATTTTTAAAATCACAGATGCTATCGATAATGTTACTGAAGAGTTAAAACTTCATATCAATAGCTATTTTTCATGTATCTGAAGCCATTGCTTTATAGTTTATAGAAAAAAAAATCACTGCATATAGACAATATGTTATGATCAGGAAATAAACAAACAAACAAAAACAATCAACCCCCCTCCAAAACCAACCAACCAAAAAAAAAAAACCAAAAAAAAAAACCAACCAAACAAAAAAACCCAACCAAACATTTGAGACTAGCATTTCAGAAAAATAGTTTATTTTCTAGGCTCTGCTGGCTCTGCAGCTTTCCACCTCTCTGGGCCTGTTTGCAGCCATGCTACCTGGAGTCCAAGCTGACTTAAGGATTCTAGCTGATACGAGAATGCAATTCATTTAATCCCACATCATCATGCAATGCAGTATGCAATGAAGGGGATGCATTAAAGCACCACCTCTTCTGTCAGGCTACACTTCCAGAGTCATTCCGCCTAGAAAAGAGGATCTTGAGCTCTGCAGCAATGGAAAGCACAGGTTTACTGTTCAACGAAAGACAGCACATAAACCCTAATCTAGCCCTTATCTCCACCAGGTACAGCATACATCTAGGAGGAGGCAATAAATTAGTTTCATGACCAATGCTAATTCAGGCACCATTAGCTCAAAAGTTATGCCATATTCTCCTGCTCCACCTCCAGGATGGGGTATCAGGCCATCACTGAGGCAGATTGTACAGAAAGAGGAAAGCTGTTGTCTTATTGTTTAGAAACTTCCCATGAGTAACATCTTCTTTGAGGAGAAAAAGGGTTTCTCAGGGGGATTTGCGAGCCTAGCAGCATAGCCTGTCCAGCATGGGTATCCTATGTCTACCACAAAAGCCTGATTTGCTACTGTCTTGATCATTGTGTAGTGATCTGTACCTGGATAAAATGAGCATAAAATGCTGTTTTCTTCTAGTTCAGTAGCATTTTTACACTCACTTTACACCACGGTAAATGATTACACACTTTGCAAGGCAGTGAAAGTCAATTTTGAAAGACGTTACTTTTTACCTGTCCTTGCCATTTCTCAGCAGAACACAAGTATAAAAATCTCGCCAACCGCCTCCAGTAAGAGCCACTTGGCTCCATGTGAGAATTTAAAAGCATTTTGCAAACAATCAGTTCCCTCCACATCCACACAAAATAAAACAAACAAAAAACCCCTTATTATTACATAGGCAAGCAAATCAAGCTACAGAAAGTTACCCAAGGTCAAGAATAAATCAATTGAAGAAACACATATGTCCCTAGGAGACCTAATTCCCAAGCCCCTGTGCTAATCTGTAAGGCACACCCGCACTTTATAATGGCATTATCAGTAAAGGCCCTCATTTCATTTTCTATGTACTGCAGTTGCTCCATCTCGCCTTTCTCTTTTCACCAGGCCATAGAAAAGAGACATTAATCCTCCTTCAATACAAATGTCTGTTTTTCTGACATATTGATGTTCATATAGATGTGGTTTTTGCACCTCTTCTTCACTTTTCCTCCCAGTGGGTAAAGCTTAAAGTGTCTTTATGTTGAAGGAAAGGGTAAACACAAAAGCAGAAAGAAATAAGAAAGATGAAAAAGAGCAAGATAAGCAACGGCAAGCAGTTCCACAATTCTCCTCAACAGATGATGCTGCACTGTGACAAATCAGGCTTGTACAGAACCTGTCATAAGATAATAAAAAGACAATACAGCTTTCAAAGGTCATCTCTCTTTTCAAAATGATCCATTAAAACAAGATGTTGCCTTTAATTGTTTTTTTTTTTGGCCAGCAACTACGTACTTCTTCCTTTTTTCAAATGTTGACATGAGTCAAGTGCTATCTAAACATGGTAGCCACTCAAGGAGTTCCTAGGGCAGATAAATTCCATAGAAAATACAAATCCCAGTAAGGATAGCAGCAGCACTTCTTTTATTAGATGGTGCCATTTATTGCATACAGGGGCCAATCAGACCATGTTTTCCTCAAAGAAACCAGCTGAAATATCCAGTCCTTTTCAGAGAATAGGTCAGGCTCCGCTTTCAGATATGCTTATATTCAGCTGCATGTGAATTAAGAACTTACCAATGCTAATTACCCCTCCAGTAGGTGCCTTCCCAGCAGGTACTTCTTTTTAAAATCACATTAATTATTAGGGCCAAGTGTGCCACTAGCTAATCATACCACAAGTTATATAATTTCATCATAAAAGTCCCCTCTAAGAACACTGTATACATGCTTAGAAGTTATTTTAAAAGTGTAGTTCCAATGTTGTGGCAGTACATGCAGACTAAAACAGGTTTAAGTATTTTCTGTATGTGCCACTGGACTTGTTTTAGAATTTCTTCCTCTAAGAGACTTCAGCAGACAACCATTTTTTTCTTTCCTCCATGCCATTTGTTGCAGTAAACTAGCCGTTGTTTATCTGAACTGCTACACGTGCATAATGAAGACGTGATTATCTGTGTCCTTTGAGTCTCTTTCTCTCCCCGTCTTCCACCAACCTGCCAGCATCAGGAAATTCACAGCATAACACTTACGACACTTAGCATCAAAAGCACGTCGCTATGACCCTACTGTTTTCTTCAGATACAGTGAACATTTACAAGTCAACACTTTGCAAGACAGAAAGCTGAACTGTATCTCAACATAACATAAAAAACCTACCACATGTTGATGCCTTTGCAATCATCCAGACTTAAACTAAAAGTGTTTTTATTATGCAAACAGTAGGCTCTGGTATGCAAATAAATACAAACAAAACAAAACACAGAACTCTTGAATACTATCAGCTGCTGCTGGCACTCAAGAAATCATCTCTTATAATCACCTAAAATCAAACAAGACCTCCCCTGTTTTAAAGATGATTGTCATAACTACACCTAAAGGGATCACAGATATGACAAGAATGCCTTTAAAATCCAAATGTCTACACACATTACTTTAACAAATGGTGGCCCGCTATGAGCAGACATTCTAATTAACCTATCTATCTTGCAGCTGAGCCATCACCACCGGCACAGCTACATGCTTGCTTTAGGGTTACACCATTTAATTGCATAAACCAGCTCACAAAAGCATACATGAGAGTAAACTCCAAACAGAGAACAGATGCAAAGCCAGACAAAGGATGGAAGCTGCAGTTTTTGAAGCATTATCAGCAGCCTACACTTACTTTTCCCCCTGCTCCCGTACCAAAATAGAAAAAAAGAAATGCATGTCCTTTTTTGCTCTTTTGTTTTAGAGTTCTTGCAGCATTACACTGAATCTGCATTACAATGCTTTGCCTCTGGGCAGCAGCAATACCATAGTATATTACGGGTAACTATAAATGTTTAATCACTGCCTATGATCTCAGCACAGTCCACCAGTTTCATTTTGTGAGCACGGGCCAAGCTGTGCAGAAATATCCTAAATCAAAGTTTAACAGCATCAGTTAGAAATTACTCGGGTTGTGAATCCTCTTATCTCCTCTTATTCATACTACCCTGCTCTGAAGGCAGACTGCTTTTTCAGCACAACTGTTAAACCTAAAGATGCACCCCACAATGCAGAGCACGTAGACAAGCAAATTAACTCCCAGTCACATTAATGTTATCTAGACCTCAGTGATATCCACACTCCTACAAGCTACTAAGCCAGCTGTCTGTTCTCTGTGAAGCTGAAAAGTCATAGCAGAACCCAGAGAAAGTGAGAAACTGAGATTGATCAAGTTCATTTCGATAACGCTTTTTAGCATAAAAAAAAAAGAGGCATTTTGGTAAGTAACTGAAGATGAGATTTCCTTCTTCACTGGAAGAAAAAGAAGAAAAATAGGAAACAAACAAGGCAGGACATAATAGGAAGGTCCATTATATGATATGTTAAACTGAATTTCCATGCCCCTGGGGCATAAATTGTCTAAAGATGTAACAAACTGACATTCAACATCCTGCAGGCTAATTATGAGCAACTCCACTAGTAATCCTGAGTGAACTATTCACCTTCTTCATTGACAGAAATGCAGTGGCGTAACCTAACTTTAATAAGAGACTGATACCTCCAACATTGTGTTTTAATGAGTTCTGATTTGATATTAGTAACAGCTTGCCCCATATTAGTGTACTGGTGATGGCCTCCTACAGTTTCTCTTTGAAAAGAAACTAAATTAGGATCATAGAACAACAGATTTTGTAAACTCTTGTGAATAATCTGAAAGACAGCGCTGATCTGTAATGACTATATAGGACATTAATACAAGGATAATTTTTGTGGCTCAAAAGTTAAATAATCAAGTTTGTGCCTAGTAAATGTGTGCCAGGTATGTGTCTATATTTTAGACAGGTAACTCGATGTGTACATAAATAACTATTTCTGCATGCAGATGCCTTCTCCTTGCAAAACTACATAGCCCTTCCCCAGGCAATGCTATTTTCTTGGTACTCCAGTGCACGATTCTGCTGTGCACGTGTGCATTTTGTGCATTTATTTTAGTAGTCATTTATTTGTTTTTACCTGAGTTTGGAGGAGGTACCGTTGAACAACTATTGCAAAATATTTGAAAAATTACTGCATTGCAAAGCCCCACTGCTTCAACTGAGGTTAAAATGTACTTTTCAGAAGTGTTTTTTTCAAATGAAGGGCCAGTGTTGCTCTCCCAAAGAAGTACCACAGACAGTCACTCGCTGCTCTCAGAGTAGAAATGGTGGGGTTTTTTTCTAAAGAATGTTTTGTGATTCTTTGGCTATACATTTGTTTCCACTTGAGCAAAATGGAGTTGCAAGAGCTTGTACTGGTAGAGGGCACAAGGATCCTCTTTCTAAACCAGAGTAAGCCACTCAGATATCACACAAATAGAACTACTAACTTTACATAAGGGTCTCTCCCACACTCTGCAGGCCTTGTATGGGTTTACTCCATTCATTTTTATCTGACATTTCACAAAGCAATTTTGAGATTTGTACATTTCCCTCTGCCTATTGCTTTAGTAATGTGCATCTTCCCTTTAAAATTACACAAAACTGCTTAGAGATAAGCCTTCTCACATCTCTTTCATTTTCAAAGAGAAAGAGAAAAAAAAACAAGATCTTTGGGGAGCCGGCAAGAAAACCTTAGAGTGTTTGTCTGCTTTCAAACATTATGCCTCCTGTCTAATAGGTCAAGCTTTTGACTTATTTCTGCTCTCTGCTCGCTGTAACAAGGCAAAAAGATAGGGGCCCAGATCCCAACTGCAAAAACACAGGATGCATTTTGGAAGCCCGCTCTTCTCACCTGTTCCCTCTACTGAAAGGAAGGGGCATGCCTATTTTGATATTGTTGTCATGACGTGCTCAGTAAATTATTGCTCATAGCAGGGGGCAAGGATACTTTTGACTAAATCTGTTAGCCAGACTCCTGCAGTGACTCTCCTCTGGACTCCCCAGCAGGCGTCTCTTTGAAGTGCTTATAATAAATGGAATACAACTGGGAAAAATCAGAAAGGGCAATGTTGACAACTGTCATAGCAAGTTACAGCTTGAACGGCAACTGAGCAGAAGGTCTCTCTCTCTCTCTCTCTCTGTCTCGCTCATACCTCTGATCTCCTTAGCATCATTTCTGGTAGGCATCCAACCCCCATTAGCAAGAGTTTCTGGAAAATTGCATTTCTCCCTAAATTCTCTCTCTCTGCTGTAAATGTAATGCACTGTTCCAGGCCACCAGGTCTTCTAGATGAAATGGTTTTGAAACTGTAACAGCATAGCCACTATGATAGGCAAAGTGCCAAGATATAACTGATGATACATAATAGAAATTACAAGCAATATTAATGGAGGATATATTTCAAGAAAAGACTCATTTTCATTCCAGAAGCATTTTTATGCCATTATATAAAGGGCAAAAAAAGTTAATGCTACTAAATACTGTATAATTCCTCAGCAACCATTTTTATCTGATGAATGCTATATATTTATCCTGCACCGCAAATTGCCTCATCAATTATCTCATTTCATCAGCACTAGAAAATTCAAAATATATGACAACATTAAAATACCCACTAACAGCTGATATCTTTACATACTACTGAACATATTGTGAAAGGAGAAATGTTTTTTAAAGAAAACTTTCTTATATACTAACATACCCATGCATATTACGTCACTTCGTAATACTAACTGCAAGTTCCTCCAAAGTTGAGATAATTATATCTCACCACTGTTCCAGGGATTCCAATACCCAATAATGTCCCCAGCTCTTGTTAATATATTGCTTTGCAATATCAACTAGAGGGCTTAAAAGATGAGAGCTTAAAACTCCAAGAAAATGTTAAGATACCTAACAAAAGATGTTCGAAGGCGAAATACAAAAATTGGCAAAAGCAAAGAAACAAAGAATAAAAAAAAAACCCCAAACAACCAGATTTCCCACAAAACTCCCACATTCTAGTAAGGTGAAAGGCAAAAGCTGCAGGATTTTGAGTTCTCAGAAAATTCCTGTTATAGCAGAGGCTGATGCTACACTGTCGTAGTTTAGCGGCGATTGGGACCAGATTACGGAGTCTCTCTCTCTCTCTCTCTCTCACTCCCCCCACCCTCCGAGAGAAAAGGGAGAGACAATATAAGAAAAAAAAGGCTCGAAGTTTGAGATAAGGACAGGGAAAGATCCTTAAAGTTACCATTATGGACAAAACAGACTTGGGGAAAAATATTTGTTTAATATTAAAACCAATGCAGGATAATGAGAAAGAGAAAAGGACAACTTCCCCCCCCACCCCCAACCCTCCCTCTTCCCAGGCTTAACATTATCTCTGCCTCCTTCCACACTCCACAAGTGGCACAGCGAAGAAGAGGAAATGGGGATTATAGTCAGTTCATCACTTGTTGCTTTACACTGCTCCTTCCTCCTCGGGGGAAGAACTCCTCACATTCCTCCCCTGCTCCAGCGTGGGGTCGCTCCCACGGTCTACAGTGCTTCATGAACTGCGCTGGCATGGCTCATTTTTCCACAGGGTGCAGGCCCTCCACAGGCCACACCCTCCTTCAGGCATCCACCTGCCCCAGCACGGGGTCCTCCATGGACTGCAGGTGGATCTCTGCTCCTCCAAGGACCTCCATGGGCTGCAGGGGGACAGCCTGCCTCACCGTGGTCTTCACCACAGGCTGCAGGTGTTTCTCAGTCAGGATCAGCATTACTCCTCCCCCTCCTTCTTCACTGACATTGGCATCTGCAGCCATTCCTCCCACAAGAAGTTCTTCACAATCAGCTCAGGCAGATGCCTCTCAGATTCTCTCCACATCTCATCTCCTCTCCACTTCTTGCAGCCGGGCTGGGCCAAGTCGGGCCCAGACAGCCGCCCGGCAGGAGGCCAAAGGGTGAGGCCTGCAAGGCCCACAGGACTCGCGCTTCTCTCTCTCTGCCCCCGCTCAGCTTCTTCACATCTTCTTGGTTTTGGTTTTTTTTTTTCCCCCTGTTTTTCCCTTTCTTAAATACATTATCACAGAGGCGTTATCACAGAGGCATTATCACTGAACATGCTGTCACCAATTTGCTTGGCCCTAGCCAGTGGTGGGTCCATCCTAGACCCGGCCGAGTCCACTGGATAAAGGGGAACAACTTCTAGCAGCTTCTTACAGAAGCTGCCACTGTAGCAGCCCCCTCACAAAATAAAACCAGAACATACAAAATCCAATTGGCTTTTACAAATCCTAATTTCCCTGATTCTACCAAAAATGCCCACTGACTTAGTGGGAATTAAAGGACCACCAACTGAAGGATGCTAAAATGTAAGTTAACATGGAGCAATAGCAACTCATTGTGTCCTTCTTCTGAATGATAATTTGTTGCATGTGTGAGTCAAGCCCAAGGCCTAGCCAGGACTTCCCACAGAGAGAGGAGGCACAGGCAGCACGACAGGAGCCCCATAGCAACACTTTCAAGTGCTGCAATTTAAAAATAAATCTCAAGACTGCATGATAGAGAGGACAGAAGCACTAATTAACCCTCCAAAGAACAATTTTAAGTTGTAATTTTTCAAAAACTTTCTGAAATCCATCATTTGTGGAGTAACTGAAGAATACGAATAAAATATATCAGTAAACAAAAATATAGTGATGAAAAGGGAGCACTATTAAACTGTGCAAGAGATTGTGCCAAATTTGAAGAGAAATAGCAGTTTCAATATTTTCCACAAGAATGAATAATGACAAACTATCTGGGGACTCAAATTTTACTCAACATATTCAATACAAAGAAGATTATCGTCTTGGACACTGAGGAAATAATTTGAAATAAGATGTCACATATTCTTTGAAGTCACTCCTCCTAATACAGCGTTGGGTTAATGTCATTGGCCTTAAAGTTAGCTGTTGTACTATTTAATTGCAAATTCCAAGTTAACCTAAGTTTTCCTATCATATTCCTGTCCATCAAACCAGCATAATAGCTATCTTAAGGTTTGACACGTGTGGGAGATCACTGATTCTAAAAAAAAAATTGTGTCACTGAAGTATTTGTCTAATTAAGTCTCAAAACAGATTGAAACATATCTCAAAACAAAAAGTGCAACTACACTTTATAAAGCAATGTCACTTCTCATCTTGGCTAGGGACCAGGGACTGTAACTTGTATGCTTGTATACCTTCTCAGTATGTAGTAGCACATCTCTCCTCCATGTCCACAACTCCATTCTCTAGTTGTACGTACTGTGGACAGATAGTAGTTTATACACTTGTGTCGTGGTTTTGTTTAGTGAGGGGGGGCCTAAGGTGGCAGCTTCTGTAGGAAACTGCTAGAAGTCGCTCCCCTTTGTTCAGGGGACTTGGCCAGGCCTAGGGCGGACCTGCTGCTGGCCAAGGCCGAGCCGATTAGTAGCAGAATGTTCCCTGATAACGCCTCTGCGATAACGTATTTAAGAATGGGAAAACAGAAAAAAAAGAGAGAAGATGTGAAGAAGCTGAGCGGGGGGCAGAGGCGCAGAGGGGGAGGCGCAGGCCTCATGGGCCTTGCAGGCCTCACCCTCTGGCCTCTCGCCAGGCAGCTGACTGGGCCCAACTCGGTCCAGCCCGGCTGCAAGAAGTGGAGAGGAGATGAGAAGTGAATAAGATGTAAAAAGGATCCTGAGAGACATCTACCAGCCTGTTGTGAGGAATGGCTGCAGACGCCAAGGTCAGTTCAGAAGGAGGGGGAGGAGTAATGCGGCTCCTGGCCAAGATTCCCCTGCAGCCTGTGGTGACGACCATGGTGGAGCAGGTTGTCCCCCTGCAGCCCACGGAGGTCCACGGAGGGGCACAGATCCACTTCGAGCCCATGAAGGACCCCGTACCGGGGGAGGTGGATGCCTGAAGGCAGCTGTAGCCCGTGGAGGTCCCGCTGGGACAGCTGTTCTAGAGGGACTGCACCCATGGAAGAGATGACCCACGCCGGAGCAGTTCCACAAAGGACTGTGGCGTAGAAGTGGAACCCCACAACGGAGCAGGGGAGGAATGTGAGGAGTTCTTCCCCCAACCATGAAGCAGCGGCATAAAACAACATGTGATGAACTGACCACAACCCCCATTCCCTCTTCCCCGCTGTGCCGCTCAGGAGGGGGAAGGTAGTAGAGATAATGTTAAGCTTGGGAAGAGGGAGGGGTGGATGGAGGTTATCTTGTTCTCTGTCTCATTATCCTGCTGTTTGTGGTAATAAATGAATAGTTTTCCCCAAGTCGAGTCTGTTTTGCCCATGATGGTAACTTTAAGGATTTTCCCCTGTCCTTATCTCAAACCTCGAGCCGTTTTTCCTTATATTTTCTCTCCCTGTTCTCTCGGAGGGTGGGGGGAGTGAGAGAGAGACTGCGTAGTCTGGTCCTGATCAGGCCTGAACTACGACAACTTGGCAGACCAGGACTTGGAGGCACATTCCAAAATTTCCCTACTTGCTTTCGAGACAATGTTATGCTATCTCAAGCACTGCCAGAGATGAAAGACTCAGTACTCATATACATAGAAGTTACTATAAGAGAGAGAACTTAAAAGTTAAAAGGACTTGGACTTTGGCTGTAGGTGATATTGGACTCATATCATTTGCAAATCTGACTCAGCATAATTGCCTTCAGCTTCCCTTAAAGCAACAACGACATGATACTTCTCTACCTAGAAAAAAAAAAAATCCATAAACATCACTAAGAGAAATGGTTGAAAAAAGGCTCAGATTATTTATTCCAGCAAGATGCTAGTCAGGCTAGACACTGACTTTTCATACTGTCTCAGTGTATGGTTCTTAAAGGTTCTACAAGCAAACAAATTGCTGTAAAATCTCTTGACTACACGTATACTTGTTTTCTAAGTAGCTCCTTAAATCTCTTATTCCATTCCAAAATGTTTGCCCAAACAGAACAAGAAAAAAATTACTACAATTACTACAATTCCTTCTATTTTTACTCACCATAAAAATTAAGATCTCACTAAGACTTAGCTGATTCCAAAGCTAGGCTTGCATTTTTGTCTTTTCCAGAAGAAAAAGGGGAAAAAAAATCAATCTATATTTTAGTAACAACAATTCAAATATCATCATATGAAATGTAGATTTTCCAAATTTGAAATTTTAGTGATTTTTTTTTAACGTTAAAAATGTATATCACTGAAGGAGAATCTAAAATCAGATACCATCAAAAACTTATTCAAAAAAAGTAATATAAAATTTGTACAAAGGAAATTAAAATAATCTTTATAAATAGCAACACCACCTTGAAAAAACTCACGTGATTATTTGTTTTCTTATATTTTAAGCTTTTTCAGATTGCAAAGGTATAGTCACAATGACTTTAATAACAGCATCAATGGTTTAAGATGTCAGCATCCCACAGAACTCTCAGCAGAAGAAATTGCATGAATTCCCTGTAATCAATTTCAGTAGAAAAGCTTCCAAAACACTTCCTCTGGTCTTTTAAATTATGCTAGCTAGCTGTGTACTGTACCACTAAGAATCACAGAAGTTCCTATAGGTGAAAGCAACTCTCAACATGTGCATGGTAATAAAGACTAAAAAATAAAATATTTTTTTAAAAGAGAGAGAGAGAGATGTGAGAGAGGAAAAAAGGTAGCTTTTACTGCAGCAATTATTTGGAAGGCTGCAACACACATGTAAATCGAAATAGTTGCTCTAATGCAAACCAAGGATCGATCTTCTATAGTAAACAAAGGAATTTTGAGAAGCTGGCATTTATGCAATTCAAACTTATCAAAAATTAAAAATGAAAAAAAAAATCTAGCTCTAGTTTTCAAACTCTTGTCTAACTTTAGGAAATCTTCATATCAGCATGCACCAAAAAGTATTTCACTGCTGTGGTAGTTCAGCCCCGCTCAGGACCAGACTACGCAGTCTCTCTCTCACTCCCCCCACCCTCTGAGAGAACAGGGAGAGACAATATAAGAAAAACGGCTCGAGGTTTGAGATAAGGACAGGGAGAAATCCTTAAAGTTACCGTCACGGGCAAAACAGACTCGACTTGGGGAAAACTATTCATTTATTACTACAAACAGCAGGATAATGAGACAGAGAACAAGATAACCTCCCTCCACCCCTCCCTCTTCCCAAGCTCAACATTATCTCTACTACCTTCCCCCCGCCCCCGAGCGGCACAGAGGGGGAAGAGGGAATGGGGGTTGCAGTCAGTTCATCATACGTTGTTTTATGCCGCTGCTTCATGGTTGGGGGAAGAACTCCTCACATTCCTCCCCTGCTCCATCGTGGGGTCCCTCCCACAGGCCACAGTCCTTCGTGGAACTGCTCCAGCATGGGTCATCTCTTCCACGGAGTTCAGTCCCTTCAGAACAGCTGTCCCAGCGGGCCCTCCACAGGCCACAGCTGCCTTCAGGCATCCACCTCCCCCGGTACGGGGTCCTTCATGGGCTCCAAGTGGATCTCTGCTCCTCCGTGGACCTCCATGGGCTGCAGGGGGACAACCTGCTCCACCATGGTCGTCACCACAGGCTGCAGGGGAATCTTGGCCAGGAGCCGCATTACTCCTCCCCCTCCTTCTGAACTGACCTTGGCATCTGCAGCCGTTCCTCACAACAGGCTGGTAGATGTCTCTCAGGATCCTTTTTACATCTTATTCACTTCTCTTCTCCTTTCCACTTCTTGTAGCCGGGCTGGACCGAGTCGGGCCCAGTCAGCTGCCTGGCGAGAGGCCAGAGGGTGAGGCCTGCAAGGCCCATGAGGCCTGCGCGCCCCCCCTGCGCCTCTGCCCCCACCCAGCTTCTTCACATCTTCTCTTCTCTCTCCCTTTTTTTTCTGTTTTCCCATTCTTAAATACGTTATCGCAGAGGCGTTATCACAGGACATTCTGCTACCAATCGGCTCAGCCTTGGCCAGCAGCAGGTCCGCCCTAGGCCCGGCCGAGTCCACTGAACAAAGGGGAGCGACTTCTAGCAGTTTCCTACAGAAGCTGCCACCTTAGGACCCCCCTCACTAACAAAACCACGACAACTGCCTTCAACTGAGTAACTAAGTGATCTCTGCAAGGTAAACAGTTTGCTCCTGGATTTGTTCCTCTTTTCCAATTAGCCTGAAGTTGTTTGTGCAATTTGGCCTTGCCAACAGGTAGCTACTGGAGATGCTCTGAATTTTGAATTAGTTTGAAGTTAATTGCTTGGAAATACTATCTACATATATATATATGATCTCTATAATTTTATGAATATTAACCTTTTAAATAAAGATTTCATCTATTTTAAGTATTTGTACAGTTCTCTCAGCATCAGTCTGAGTTACATCAGGGAGCTAAGTCCAACAAGCAGATGGACTAGATGACCATTGTGGGTCCCTTCCAATGGAACTATTCTATTCTATAACGTTTATTTTAAAATACTAGTAGCAATAATAATCATTGTTGCAGACACAGCAGTACTAAGGTTGATCTCTAAGCATACAGATTAGGTGCTTCTCATACAAGATTATCAAACTCCAATTTTGCATGCAGCATGATTTAGAAATTGAAGCATATACATACACTATTCCCAAATGGGATGAAAGATCTTAGAAAGTTTAGCTCTGGCATTTTTATTTGGCTCTCAGGCTAATATCCAGAAACGGTATCATAATCTAAATCCTGCTTTTGGGTACTTCCAATAGTTAAAGTCACTGAAAGCACTTGTGTTCAGAAACACTGCATATTCAAAGGCAAAACACAATGCATGTTGGAAATAGAATGTTATTTGTAGGCTATGCTGGAAGCTGAAGTGGTTTTTTTGTACCTTAATAGGCAAGGAAAATTCATTTTATGGTAAAAGGTTGGTCTTTTGGTACAAAACTTCAATTTTAAAAACGTCTTCCCAGATGCTGTCAAACCCTGGAAGTGTCCATGTTACATACCTGAGGCAAAACCTTCATTTTAGAGATCATTAGTTATTCCCAGATCCTATCCCAATATTTGATTATTTAGGTATTTACTTGCTAGGTCTTGGGACAACATACTAGAACTTTGTTTTTCTCTTGCTCATTACTAAGCTGCCTGAATACTCATTTTACTAACAATATGCGGTGAGACTGAAAAACAATGCAGTATTTTATATCAAGTCATGTGAAGACAAACTTGAGATTTGAGGATAATACTGCTGTTCTGAAAGGCACATTGTTGTTGATTGTGCTGTTAGATGTTTATTTTCTTCACCAGACTTTAGAGACTGAATCACTCACTGGATGAAACAGCACATGAGTTTCATAGTAAGGAGAGCTATAAAAATAGTCTAAGCTAGAATTTGAATGCAAGGCATTAAAAATGTATATGTTATTCTATATAACACAAATACACTTTAATCTTAGCGAGCACTATCCTTTTATGTGTAAAAACCAAACTGATAAATGGGATACAACTGGAAAAGTGTTTCTTGACTTTGGAAAAGGAGGAGAAAAAAAAAAAGTAACATTTGTCCTCATTCTGATGCAAGAATAAAGCTCTCTTGAAAAAAAAAACCAACACATAATAATAATTCCTACTGGTATTATACTTTAAAAGACTATATTTCTCCTTTCTGTTTAACAACAGTAAAAAAGGACTAATTCTTATTTTTAATATTCTCATTTCACTAAATTAGAGGATTATCTGAAAAACCCAGATAAGATATAGCTAGTTCAATTTGTTCAATAGAAACATGCTAAAAAAAAAAAATCTTTCTCTCATAAATCTTAATTGTAAAATATACAAGGAAGAGAAAAAGTAAGAATCTCTTTTACTTTGCAGATGTGAAATTAATTACAGAGATAAGTGAGTTACCAAGGGTTATTCAAAATCTTTAAAGAAGTTAGAGACTGCACACCAGATCTCAGCCCAGTGCTTTATCAGCATATCATTTTCATGAGCTGCACAATGTCAGATCAATTACACACTATTAAAAAAATGCATATATTTACAGCCTTCCTTTAAATACACAACCTGTTCTATTGGGAAACAAACAAACAAACAACTCAGTAAATATAATGAGAAAGAAGAGTAATTTTTCGTTTTATATCATGAACATGTGATTTTTTTTTCTCTTCAGAAATGTGTATGCTATCAACAAAATTTTGACCACAGAACCATGCATGGACATGCTAACAAATGAAGTACTATTCAAGAAATCCTTCTTGCTTATTTTAAATACTGGATGTAAGCTCTGACAGAGCTTATGGGTTGTATTTTAGAAACTCCGATAGAATCCAGATTAGACACCAAACTTACACTGGCATTGGTGGTACACCAAAGAAGTAGTATACTGCGCAAAAGTATACCAATTCATAAAGGATGAGGCTCATGAAGGATGGCAAGGTCTCTTTGTCACTCAAACACATGGGAGCCTGACGCATATTTAACTCCATAGCACATTAGGAAGATGCAGCTCCTTTACTGATCCTCATCACTGGCCACACATCCCCTTGGTTGTCCATGACAGCCCTTTTGCCTTCAGCACTACTGTGCATTTGATCTCAGTTTCATCATGGATAACAAAAGATCATGCTAAAATAAGCAAACAAGTTCAGTGATTACTTTTATTTGAACCTTTCTATGTGTATACATTGCCTAAACCCACCAGCTGTATAGCAGCAGGATTTGCTTCCAAATGGATTAAGGGCAAGAGTATCAGTTGTGCTCCAGGATCCCTGTTGATTGGGATCAAATCCATAGGTCAAGGAAAAGAAATCTTGGCTGTTCAGAGGCATCTGAGGGGACTCTGCTGTTCCCAAGGAAACTATGTCTAGCAGCCTATAGCAAGCAAAGCCTCTTGAAGCATTATGGTTCAGCTGCAGTTTTCAAGTGAAAATATAATAAAAACAAACCCCAAATCCAAATATAAAAATGTCTCACACAGCTAACATTGAGCCTGGATTCAGAAATAGTTTCACCCTGCACTTCTGCAGCATTTCTGTTAGCATGATCTCTTGCTGTGGGACAGCAGATGCTTGGTGCAGGAGCTCCTGGATAGGTTTTATCCTTTGAATAGAGGCTCTGCACACATCTTCAACTACAGGAACTCAGTGCATGACAAGGGGAAACCAATTAAGAAATTATACTATTTGTGCTTAGTAACAGCTACTCTGAAACATGAAGAAAAAGCTGTAAATTTGAACTTAAATCTTTCACATGGAAGCATGCTGCTTTATCATTGAATCACTGGTTTAGTTTACCTTTTAATGAATTCACTTCTGAGACCCTGAGAATAAAGATACACATATCAAACACACTGTTCTCCCTTTATTAAGCAAAAAAAAAAAGATCTTGCTTCAGCCTTAATTGTATTTTCCTCAAAGAGCAGGAAGAAATAATTCAAGCCAAAGCAAATCCAAATATTCTTCAACCCCAAAATTAAGAGTTCAAAATCCAGGCAAAACAGTTTAGTGTTGATTGGTGGGTGATCTACAGCAACTGCAACCACAAACTGCCTTCACAAAGATGTAGGAAAAAAAACAAATCTAAATTAATATACAGCAGTTAAAATACACTTGAAGAATAGTAAAGTAAATTAAAATAATGCATTAGGAAAAAAAAACCTATTTGTTTATCCACTTCAGGCCTTTTTAAATCAAACTTGTTCTTATTATGAAGAGGAATGCCTTCTGACATAAAAACATGCAGTACTTTCATTGGTACAATAGCACAGCTAAAGCATTAGAAATTAGTAGAAAGGAATTTTCTTCCTGAGAGGAACACAATAGGATACAGCTTTACATCCTAAGAATGGGTACATCTTTGTTCTGAGGGAGAATGAAGCTGAAGGGAAAAACAAAACAAAGCCAAAAATAAACCCCAGAACTGTGCACAGCTCTTTGAGATGGAAATCCCCAGAAGACATATTACGTATATCACCACTGTGGTGTAAACTATACCATAGTTGCTACTGCTCACTTTTTTTTTTTTACCTAATAGTGTATCCATTACATCAATCTGTTAAGGATTACCTTGTCTAGCAGGTGCTGAGTAAGTACTTCAGCAAATAGCTCCGACATGCTGCCCATGGCTACACTGCTAGCAGGAGCAAAGTCAGCTCACTTTAAGTTAAGTGGGAGTGTCTACTGAAGCTGCAGTATTGCCACGGAGGGAGCTCACCACCCCTTGTCTAGCAGCTGCTAGACAGGTGCTAAGTGGACAGGCAGGTCTGGGGTCTGCTCCAGTTAGCAGAGAAAGGGAGCAAACAGCACTGCGGTGGTGAAGAGGACAGAGGAACAGTCACACCAGAAGAAGCTCCAGATACCCAACACTGATGTCTAATTTCCCTGATAATTACTGAAAGTCACAAGTTTTGTGGTCAATGTTTTCCGCTGCTACCTGCATGGAAGCTGCTCACAAATGAAGAATGTAGGCTGGAGAAACCTACACTGAATTTCCATGACTATTTAAAGCACCCTCTGTCTTCTCCCACTCTCACCTGCTCCCATGAACACAGCTGAAAGAAACTGGAAGGGAGGACTACAGTCTGCTCACCGAAACGGTAAATTATGGATTCTTCAACTGAGGTAGCACAATCTTACTTGACCATGAGTGGTTGCTTTTATCAGTTCATACATGACTAAACAGCTATAGGATTATTTTTCGCTGTTTATTTGAAGTAATATGTGCTTTAAAGACCCTGCCAGGCTACTCAGCACTGTAAAAATGAATTACGTTTCACTGAAGCCAATGAACATCCAACTTATTTAGCAGAAACTTCAGTTTCTACCACCTTCCTGGAACATTTTCATCCTGAGATGCCAAAGTGTGGAGAACCCAATCCCACCACTGACTCAGCTGGGGATGAGAGATGGTTTTGGTATATTACATCCTGTAACAGATGGCTTCTGACTGCTTTAAAAAAAAAAAGTAAACAAGTAGGCACTTCTATAGTTGTCGATCATCTTCTCTCTCTTAGGCCTCATAGATGTAAAAGCAACAGAAGAAAGTAGCAAGATGTCACCACTATTTCAACAACACACAGAGGGAAAGCAGAAAATACAACTTTTTGGTGTACTCATCAGTTTGAATGAAAAGCTGCACATTATTTATGAGTCGTGTGAGAAACAATCCATTGTACTGAACAACAATAGTCAATCCTAGATATAAATTCTCCGCTGGTCGATAACCACTATACCCATTCCCTTAGCCATGAAAATGACCTGACAGAGCCATAAATTCACACATTGTCCATTTGTCACACACAGGCTCCCCCTCCTAGACAGCCTGCAATGCACCAGCTATGACATCGGCGTAAACAGTTGCTCATTTATTATTTTATGCTGACTGCTCTTCAGCTTCCTGACAAAGGACAGGCAAGTAACAGCAGTGATATAACGCGGGCCAGGTTCAAGACCCAAGTATAGGCTGAATATAGGTTTCAGAGATGGCACACTGTACTAGCACTTCTTATTCCAGAAGTACATCAGAACGCAATAAATATGGATTTTTCTCTTAGAGAAAAAACTCCCATAAATCCGTAAGGTTTCAATTTAGGCACGTATAAAACAAATCATCTACCTACAAGTTTCTTTCAGAGAACCAAAGAGAAAACTCAGTCTAAACTTACTGAAAATCTTAATAATGGCTGGCATTGACCCAGGCTCTTTCCAAAGAGCCTGACTGATAATTAGTGCATTTTCAACGATTTGCCCCTTTTGGGGCCAGTGTACTAATGGGTTTTAGAGCTAGCAAATAGGTGCTAGGATTTGTTCTGTGCATTAACGTGCACAGAGTGTTAAGCTACTTATTTGTAATGATACCGTTCCTGTAGGAAAGCCTGCCTTGATTGTTAATGATACTTGAGGCTCTTAATCTTAAAACCGATGGGGAGAAAAACTGCAGGGTGTGGCATAGTCTGCTACACCGCTTGTCATTTATTGAAAATAAAAACCTCACTTAATTCCATTGATAGCACTCAGAATATTATAATAGGCATTTAATTTACTAAACAAATTGCATTTTAGGAAGCTGGAGCAATCTCTTAAATTACACTATTTTCATTGTTTATATTTGTTGTTTTTTAAGCTAGGACCTATTCAGAAGTGATTTATTTGAAAACAATAATTTGAAGAAAATTGCTCTTCCCTTCCACTACTCTCACATCAATTTATTTCTTTTTAAATTAGCAGAAGAAATAAAAAAGAACAGTAATCTTATTCCACTTTAAGATTAAACCTTGAAGACTGCTGTATGATCAGCATTAATGCACTGCTGGCTCATAGTATATACTGTTGATACATTAATTGGTTTATTGACTATTTTAAAGTTTTACAACGTTTCATTCAGCCCAATCTGCCCTTGTTGTGAACTCACCCAAAGAATTACCAGGTTCAATAACCTAAATTATATTCATTAATACTATAATAGATATATGTAATAAAAAAGAAAAAGAACACAGTCATTACCTTCACACAAGTAGTCCTAATAAATTCAGGAAGACAGATTTTACAGAGCAAAAAACTGTCCAGACAATCAAGACTTTGAATATCCAAAATAAAATTATATACAAGGCCAGGTTGTATCTGTATTTCAAGGCCAGACTGGATAAGGCTGTGAGCAACCTGATCTAGTCACAGGTGTCCCTGCTCCTTGCAGGGGAGTTGGACTAGATGACCTTTGAAGGTCCCTTCCAACCCTAACCATTCTATGATTCTATGATTCTATATGCACAATGTCAGGCTTCTGAGCATCACAAATTATAAGAAAAGTAAACTGGAAGAACAAGGCCTGTAATGCTTATTCACATGTAGCTATGGTCAAAAATGTTCTCACATCCAGAAAAAAAAAAAAAAAAAGAAATCGAGGCTGACTGGTAAAGTATCATAAAATAATGTCATGCCTTATTGCTCTGATGGTCTCAACCTTTTAAAGATTTAATTCAGCTCTTCACAAACATTTTGATAAGATAAATTTCAGGAAAAAGAAAAATTGAAAAGTTCTGTCTTACCTATCCAGTTTGGAATTAAAATAAAAAGTCAATTTGACAAATTCTTTGTAAAAAGATAATATTCAAGTTTGTCACAGTTCTGTTATTGAGTTGAGACTGCACAGAGATTGCAAGAAGGATCCCTTGTAAGTATCAAGTGATTTAACACAGATATACACAAACCATAAGATACATCTGTGCTACCTGAGCTTGGCTCTTCCATGGGAAGCACTATCTTTACTGTCTAGAGACAAAACGTCAGTTAATATACAAAGTATTACATCACAAGATAAGTAATTTGATGTTTGTAAATAGATACATGTATTTAGAGACATGCATATATAAAAAGGAGTACTGTTGACTGAACAAAAACACAAAGTGGTAGAAAAGCCTCTGAGCATGACAAAAAGATGTGAATTCAGCTGATGGTGCAAGTGACAAAAAAGGGCGGGATTCAACATTGAAATAAGACACTGAAATGCGGTCAAGTAAATTAGTGAATCAGCTGCTGACCTCATAGCAAACTCAGTCCTAATCATAGCAACTGAAAATTTCTCTTCATAGATGCCAGGCTTTAAGCCACAAACCCATCTGGGCTTAATATACTGTGCACAAAAACTGGAGAACATGTTATCATCCCCTACCCAACTCCCTGAATTGTCTAACTGCAAATTATATAAAATAATCTTGCATTTTCATTTCCATTAATTGCCAGTCTATATCTAGATGAAGATATTTCTTTTTTTTTTTGTAATAAAATACATAAAATCCAGTCTTAATTTAGTGCTGTAGAAATCATGTAAATACCAAAGGTAAATAACCCTGCTACTTGAAATACCTGTCAAAGAGTAGCCTGCCTTTATGAACTGACTGGAGCACACAGGGAAATAGAAAGAGTTTGGTATTTTCTGTTCTGTTTCAGTCTTAAAAAGGTCAGTTCCAGTGAGAGAGTAACTCTGAGAGAATTTCCCTAAATCCAGCGTTTATGGAAAGAAAGACAGTCCTCCACATGCATGCTGAGTCTACAGTCCTATTCTTAGAATAGTCCTCTGCCCGTACACTGCAATATGCTAAGGTTTCTTCAGAAGCACTTTTGGACCCAGTAACTCACCAGTAGCTGTCATTCCCCTAAATATTTCCTTACTGAGTGGCTATAGAGTCACTATTCCCAAAGTGCATTACATATATAAATTACTTCAAGACTGTTGCATGTATGTTGTCAAAATACCTAAATGCCACATGCTGAAAACACCTTCCAAGTTATCATGGTTGTTATTGTGGTTGTCAGACATGGCTGGTTGCTCCAGATCAACTTATGCATTGCACATAGTACTGAACTGGCTAACACAGGATTTAGACTTTTGAGGATAAATGTCAATGTAAATACTCTGACTCCCATCTCAACCCACCATCCCAAAGTGTCAGATGCAAATCCCTTTATGAAAGAAAAAAAATTCTTCAGTGATCAGTTCCCTGGGGGAAACATGCAATCGTCCAAAACACTGGCACTGGCAGTAAGTCTAGCCATTCTCCACCTACATCTACAACAAACTCATTTGATGGTAAAGAAGAAAGAAAGTCACCAGATGTGGTGGCTGGTGTCTTAGTAACTAACTATCACAGTCAGTTATCCATACTGCTTGTAATCAGGATAAAAGTTCCTGAGGCTTCACCATCTGGAATTTTATTGTATAGCAGCTCTAACAAGTTTTTTTTTTTTTGGTGGTGGGTTTTTTTTCTTCTTTCCTTTTTCTTTTTCTTTTTTTTTTTTTTTTTTAACTACGGCTAGACTTCAGTCAGCAACAGTTTGGAAATGCCTGCCCATTCATTTTCCTTCAGGTGAGGTCTACAAGCAATGCAAATCAAAGCTTATTTTTCTTTTTTTTCCTTTTTTTTTTTTTCCTCTAGAGTAAGCTCTATTAGAAAATAAGCTGGAAAAACAAATACATTAACAGAGAAGAATCTCAGAATGTAACTGAAATAAGAAAAGACTATAGACAAATCTCTTTCCTCCCCACTGGGTCCCTTTCTCATGCTTTCCTCACAGATCAGCTATCTTGCAATAGCTTGCCATATTGCAAAAAAAACCTCTGCAGAAGTGACTGTCCCTTAGAGAAGAAGACAAACAGAAAAAAAAAAAAACAGAGCAATCTTTTCCTCCATCCCTCCTACAACTTGGCTGCACCTCTGTTCTCTGCTCTGTCCAGCAAACTCCAGGTCTCTGGTTTTTGACAAGTCACATCCTTCATCTTCAGTTTCCTCTTCCCTCTCTCCTCCTACACAAAGTCCAGCGTCTCCCAGCAAAGGGATAAACACTTTCTCTTTGCAGATACTCCACCTGAACCAAAGTGCAGAGGCCACAGCAATGCAAAAATAAGTCTTTTTTTTCAAATACTCAGTGCTATCTTTTTAAAGGAACATACTATGGTGAATTGCAACAAATAAATAAAATAGAAATATTCTACTCTAGCACTTTTTCATAGAAATTTAGTCCGTCTAAGGACTCTTCCAGATTTTTATTTTCTTTAATGTGCTTTTCACATCATCATTTCCTATAACCTCTTCTAAATCTCCTACTAAACATGGTACTAAATTCCCAGATCTACAAGACTACACATTATATTAAGTTGTGGAGTCAAATAATTTTCTTCTTATTTTCTTTTTTTTTTCTTTTTGTTAACCTAATTTAATTCTTCTGGGATTTTGACTTCTTCGTCTGTTTTTCTCAGATGTCCTTAAGCACATTTGTAGCACCAGTTTTGTACTGACTAATGAAATATTTTTAAATCAAGATAATCACAAAGCAATTGGACCAAGCATCTAAGATTTTCCGTACATATGTGAATTGTGCTGTTCCAAATAAATTGTTGGTATCCACAGTATGAAAACCTCTGTGCCACACACAAAGTACAGCAGACTTCTTTCAGCTGTTTTGTACAGTATAAACTACAAACAGAAATACATCCACACACAGACTCTCACTGCTGGGTACCAGCCAGAGGAGCTGAAGACAGTTTGTACATCACCGTGCAAACCAGGACAGCTTCACATTAGTGCAATATGTACTACGAAAATGCAGTTTCTGCCTGTAATAATGAATATATTAACATAGCTATGTAACAGTCAAGTTTACCAATTTAATCTCACTTCCCTTGGTGTAGTAAATTCAGTTTAATTAACCACTTTGATTGCATAGTATAAGTCTAAAAAGTGCCCTTTATTGGTTGATATCCTTAAATAACTGTTGGGTGTTGCTGGTGCTACTGATTTAACATATACCATTTTCCATTAGTTAAATACTATGGCTAGCAAACAGATTACAAAATTTAGACTTCATTATCCAAATTGTATTTTCATATGTGTGAGCTCTTTCAGAAACTATGCAATTCATTCCTCAACTAATTTTTTTTTCTAGTAATGAATGCAACAGTCTGATAATGGACGTAGCACTTTATGAAATTATCCCATATCCCTCTGAAGCTCCTTCACATTGCCACTTTACTAAATACTTAGATAACTGTATCTGCTCTGGTGCACCCTCATCAGGAATACTGAGCCATTGAAAGTGTGCACTGCTACAGATTCTTAAAATAATTGTCTGAGTTTACGTTATTCCTGCATGTGACAGTGCCCTGTCTCAAACTCTTGATTTAGTAGTTACTGCTAGGAACTTCCCCATGACTGAATTCCTTTACCTGGTATTTAAAAAAAAAACTCAAAAAAAAACCCAAAACAAAAAACCCACCAAAAATCTTTCCCTCAAAAAAAAAAAAAAAAAAAACCCAAACAAACGCCTACCTCAAACTCATCAGTTAAATATGAAGATATTTTAACCTGTTTACTATAGAGATACTGTCTTTAATATCAATACATTTTAGACTCAAACAGCTGATAACTATGCCTCTGCAGGAGACCCAGTGTTTTCCTAGAAGGAAATAAACATAGTTTTCCAGCAAAACACCTCATACAAATCTTTTGTTATTGTTGTTGTTTCAAAACAATTTAGTTAAATAAACAAAGCAGCTCTCATTCACAATATGCTATATTTAATCGGGAAAATAAGAACACAGGATTTTGGAAAGACAACAAGTTGATAACTTTTATTAGTCTCTCATAACAGTCAATTTCTGTATATATTGCCTTCCAAAGATTTCATGGTACCTTAACTGAATTTGATAAATATCAGAAAAAGAGACCCCAGAGTTTCTCAAAGCTAGCCAGGGGGGCAAAAAAAAAAAAAAAAAAAAAAGTCTAGAAATATCATAAAACATTTCTCAGCAAAACATTCATTTTCATTCTTCTCTGAAGATAGGGAAACTTAGATAAATTCAAATAAACCAGATTGAGCTTAGAGAATAAACAGCAAATGCCTATCTATCTGTGCTATCTTCCCTATCAGTTATCAGGAACTGCATCTTGGAAGATTAAAAAGGCCCTCCTTTCCCTCTTCCTCTCACCATTCTCTCATTCTCTCAACACTGTCACATATGTACTCCTCTAGTAACTGTTTGAAGCAAGTAAAAATCTCTAGCTAAAACCAGCAACACACAATTTCAAATGTTTTTGGAGCTGAGTTACACTTCATTACTAACCAAACATTTTCAGAGTTTATTCAGAACTTCTGTATAAAAAAAAAAGCTGATGTTCACCTAAAGTGTAATCCTACTCTGTAAATGACATGCATAAACAGTAGAGAACACTTCTGCATTTTTCAGTATGCCACAGGATTCACTATCAAATTTCATGAATTTAGAAGTCAATAGACAGTCTTTCAATCTATCTGGTTCTTGCAGACTCAGCATGCTACTTGTAAGCCAAGCTGTTGTCCTTCTGGCTTCGTACATTGCTGCCAGCGCTAAAGATTTGGCAGACAAAATTCCTCTCTCATCAGACACAGCACAGAGGACTGAGGTGTGCTGGATATTCCCATATTAACAGATACTTCAGATGGTAAGTTAAGTGCAGCTCCATGCTGCAGTGCAATGCAGCATCAAGTCAATGAACTAGCTGTAGTGCATTCCTATCGTGTTCCTCAATGCTACCAGTTCTAGCTACTGTGGCCTTTACAAAAAAATTTCTCTGAAAGGTGAAAAAAGTAGAAGATCATCCACTTTGTTCTTCCACAACACCCCCAGTTTTACAAGGTTGTTTTTACAACAACAGTGTTAAGGAAAAAAAAAAAAAAGAAAAAGAAAAAAATAACACCTAACCAAAAAAACCTCCCCAAACTACAACAGCAAAGAAGAAAAAAAAACTCACAAAAAAAAGAAAAAAAAAATTGACTTTTAATATATAATTTTCTTTCTTCAAATAAAAGATGCAAAAGTGATCATAAAAGAAACCAGAGGGCAGCATGTGATAAAAGTTCCATTCAATCTGTTTTTCAGAGTAAAGCTGTGCTTAAAATATCGTTCTCCCTCGACTAACCACGTCCTTTCTAAGAAAAAAAAATTGAATGGGATGATAAGATGTCACTGCTTGCAACAGTAAGAAGGAACTAAACACAGAAACTCCAGAAGGTCTTCTCCAGCCTTTAGCTCCTCAGATGCTGTAAACACGCATGATGTCTTTTCTCTATATTCTGTTCTAAACTTGCCTCACAAACCAACTGTCATCCCTGATGCCTGCAGCTCCATTACCAGGAGAAAACACCAACATTATCACTAAGGATTTGCTACTGGATCAATTCTGTAGGCATTGTAAATCAGCACAGCTTCAGGAACTTCAGCTAAGTGATGATGATTTACAACGCCCTAAGGATCTGGCCCTCTGTCCTCATTACTTCATTAATCTGCATATTCCTGCAATGTATGCCCATCTTTTTTCTAAATTACTTTTACTTCAGCCCACCTGTTATAAGTCTGATGTAGATTTATACAGAGTTCATACCATACTTTCTTACTTATTTTCGAAGAAGCATTGCCCTGAAATCTGTCCATGGTCCCTAAATGATCTATGTGGCTGACTGAATAAAGCCTGAGCTAGTAGCTGTCAGCAGGTATGAATTCAATTTTGCAAGACCAATCCATTAGTATCTAAACACTATTAATAGGGTGGAAAGGGAGAAGCACATTTTTTTTTTTCTATCCCTCAGAATAAGAAGCTGGCCTCTTCTGGTAGGAAGGTATTTGATCAGGTCTGTCAGAGCCAGAAGACCATGGTGAATACCTTCACGTAATAATGAGCAGCTCATTCCCAACAGATGAGAAAGTTTGTGTCAGGAAGCATATTTTATCATATTCTTTCAAGACGTCACTGGAGCTAAGAGCCCAGCAGGATTCAAAGGAGGCTTAAATATTTATAAGGATAACAAGACCATCAACTGCTACACTGGACAGTATATATTTTTTTTTTTAATAAGAAAATAAACTCCTATATTTCAGTGCATAACCCTGCTACTAGAAATGTGGGATAGAAACAGGCTCAGTGGAAATGTTGCTACATTTCCATTTTGGATATTTCAGTAATCCCCTTAATTTCCTTCTGACACTGTCTACTGGTTAAAAAAAAAGGGAGCTTGAGGGAATACCACTCTCATCCTCGATGGCACGGCCTGGAAATCAAGGATCCCAGTCAGTGAATGAAAACCTAACTGCTTGCTACATTTTATTTGCAAATTTATCTTTGAGAAATAAAGTGTTGTGTTGATCCCAAGTTTAAAGTTCCATTCAATCTGTTTTTCAGAGTAAAGCTGTGCTTAAAGTGAGGCACCAGTAGCCCACACCAAATTTATTACGTGGGCGTTTAAACACCTCCAGAGTTCTTTGAAAGCAGCACTAACATGGAAGAAATAATTTAGATGGATTTAGAAGAACCACTTCTTCTGCCTAAAACCTGATTTTTTTTTCTAAAAGCAAATGTCCTCAAAGCATTCTCTGCAGAAATATGCAATGGTTATATTTAACAACTCAGCATTTTTCAAATGTTACAATACTGTAGATTTTTTCTAAACTTAAAATACAATGAACTGAGACCTTACATACTGTACTTTATTAACAAGCCTGGGCTTTTAAATAGCACGTCCAGTCATAGGAGGTGTTTAAGGAGAGACATAAGATTCTGTACCCTAAATGAATGAATATTAACATCGACTTGGAGAAGGTTACAATTTTATCAGGCTGAGAGCACTACGGAAAAGAAAAAAAATGTATTTTGGATAGGCTAAAGAAGGACTCTCAGTCAGCAACAGCAAAGGTTTCCTGTACAGATCTAAGTGTTGGGCAGAGTGCAAGGAATTTGATTTGTCACTCCCAGATTTACTGAAATAACTAGTTCCAAGAGAAGGAGAGTTGATCACACTGTAATTGAGCTAATCTTAATTGTACATATGAGCTACACACCTAGGGAATGGGAATCAACTGAATTTACAATTTAAATAAAACTCACACCTTTCTGATTTCTTAAGAGTTATTTCATGACAGTACTAACAGATACAGAAGAAAAACTTCTTAGTCATCTCCTCAAAAAAATTATTTTAGGCTACAAAAGGATATCTTACTCATCAAGTAAATTTTTCTTCAGTAATAAGGAATACTGTAATAAATGCCTGCCTGCCTGCCTTCTGTAGGATCAGGATACATTTTAAAAAAGCCACTAATTCATGCAAACATTTTCACGTATCATTCTGCATCTCTGCAGTGCTATTGCTAATTTCATAAATTGAAGTAAAAAAAAAAATAAGTACTAAACAAAGTATTACACTCTTCCATTTGCCTATATGGAGCCATCAGTAAGATACTACTTTTAATAAATTTTCCTACAGTTTCTAGGAGAAAAAAAATAGTTGATAAATGTTCTGATTTTCCCCTAAATATTTCCAACTTGATAAGTTTGCTGTTGCTATTCTTTCTATGCACTTATTGTACATCAAGGAGAAATTGCGTTGTGATGTCTGTTCCAAATGCTTATCTTCAGTCAAGCCACCCACCACTGCTCCTTCCATCCTTTAGAAAATAGCATTTCTTGGGATTTAGTGATTGTTCTGTAGACACACATGCACTGAGTTTGCATCTCCCATTGTGTTTCAGGAATTACTTCACTGAAATTGCATGGGTCTTCAGAGAATATATATTAAGTGGATTTCAGTCACAGGAATATCAAGACGTTTGTTAGACTAAATGAGAGCGCACGAAGCAAATGAATGAGCCACTTAAAATTTCAACCTAAGATTTCCATGCTGTAATCCCTCTTCCTACCTTCTTTCTTCTCTCCTCCTATTTCAAAATGTTAACTAGCTTGTTTGTTACATCTTCAGTCTTATCAACAAGAAATATTGCTACCTGATGCTACAATAATCCCATTTTCCTACTACATTTCCTATCTCCTCAGCCACAAGGCTTCTCACCTGAGGTCACTACGTAGTCTACTAGTAAGCTATGACTGCTCGTCACCTGCTGTGAATCACAAAGTCATTGCAGAAACTAATTAGGGACCTATAGCTGGCAGGAAGCAGTAACTGCTTTCTGCAGGTTCCTGCCCCAAAATAAGAGCCTACAGAGAATATACCCTGCTAGCGAGCTGCTATGCAGTAGGTGCAATTTGCATTCACTGGTCATTGACCATTACTTCTCAGTGATGACCATTCACCATTGGGAGAAAAAAAGAGTCACTGCCAGCTGCTGACTGGCAACTGCTGTGTGCAGAAGTGGGTCAGCCATGATTGCTTACCACGGGATAAGCCGTCATTGTGTGTCCAAATTTGAAAATGGCAAATAATGTAATAACGGCAGGTGTCACTGATGGGTTGCAGCATGGGAAATCCAGTTTGCAGCACCTGGTCAGCTCACAGCAGTGAAATATCCACTGTTTTCATGACCATTGATAGTTAGTATTAATCAGCTACTGCCAAAACCAGAAATGGGCTAGTACCAGTTAATGACAAGTAGTATCTGTTCCAAATACATGGAGTCCCCACTAATCAAGGCTAAATAATTAACTCTTTTTGTATCAATAGAGGTTTATCAGCCCTTCACCTCTTTTAATCATCTTATTATACCCCTATGCCCAACTTTTTGTCTTACATTTGCTACAATATCCTCCCACCTTACTTCTACTCCTTAGCAGTGCAACATAACTTTCCAGCTGTGTATCTTTCTATGTGCAATAACCACAACAGCTGCATTTCCCAAGCTCCTCTCTTCTTTTCTCCACCTACATATAGGTACTGACCCTATAGTCTTTCTAAAAGTTGTTCAGCAGATAAACTGGAGCAGCAGCCGCAGCTAACTGGTGCCCAGACACTGATTACTTGCTACCTCACTGTCTTTTCCATGCCGGCAAGCTTGAGAGGTGGTAGCCTTGGTTTACGGCAAGAATGAGGAAGGATAAAGAAATGTCTTGATGTGTCCCATGAAATATTGGTTGCCAGGGGTTGATTTAGATATGTAGTTTTTCATGAGGTTGATTTCTTTAGAATCTAGATAATAATAGATATGGTTGTTGTGGGTTTGGTTTTTTTCCCCCTTGCTTTTCAGGTTATATCACAGATATTTTGGCAAGGTCCTGTCTAAGCAGACTTACTTTAAAAAAAGATCTGTTAAAAAAAAAAAAAAGAGATCTGAAGTCAGATCCTAAAGTTCTGGAAAAATTAATGCCCCATTTTCCCACTGTTTTGCATCTTATCCAGCATTTTTAAACCAAACATCTTACTGAGGTCATCAGCTTGATTCGTATTTTACAGATGTAGAAAATGGATAAGGAAGTGAATGGATGCTCAGTACGATAGTTTCGGAGGCAGGAATGACTAACAATGCTTTGAATCCCTTTCCAGCATACTGTGTGTGCAATAATAAAGAGCTGTGAAGAAGGCTGTGAAACGAGAAGATTCACCCCAGTTCAAGTGATTATATAGAAAAGTTTGAAAAGAAGTGGAAAAATCAGGCCCTGGATGAGACATAAAGCAAGTAGATAAACCAAATGTATCTTCCCCCTTTATTAGCTTTCTTAATGAGGTTATCTCTGACTATCAGGAACTCTAACGAGACCAACAACTATCTATTTTACATGCCAAGCAAATGCCTGTTAAGCAACAGACTCCCTCTTCGTAGGACTGATGCTCTCAAATCCTAATAGTAACTGACAAGATTTCCCCATCTGGACTCTTCCTTTTTTTTTTTTTTAACTTCGCATTTTCCGTATGTGACAAAGTGCTGTGCAAGGGATTGCCTTTACAAGCAGAGTTGTATGTTTTTTAAAATGAGTGAACAGCATTTTAATAACATATGCGGAAAGATCAAAATGCAATTTATTTTTATTATTCCTATTATTGCATTCTCCTACACAATGGCAACCTCTTCTGAGACATTGTCTGCAACATAATATTGATTTAATGCGCCACTTCATATGCCTGCCACATCCTCAGATTAAAGATTTAAATTAATATGACAAGTGAAACACGAAGAAATTCAACAAATCACCAGATAGGCTTATCCACACAGGGTACATTTTATAGTAAAAAAAAAACAAACCAAACTCAAAACAAACAAAAAACCACCCACCCCAGCAGCCACAGCTTAGGCGTAGTCTAGATTTAATTTGCTTGATTGATCTTGAGATCTTTGAGTGCAAATTCATTATTCCCTTATTAACTATTATCATTTTTTTTAATTTATAAGGAATCTATAAACATATTAAACTTATTTTAAATGTTGCAATCTATTTATTGAACACACCGGCAATGAAAAATTAATTATTAAACAACCACCACAGGAAAATGTCAGTGGCCTTGTCACCTCAGAACTAGATTGATAGCATGTTAGCTTCTGGAGAATGGGGCCCTGCAACGCTCAAATGTAAACCTTGGGAGTGCAGCGCTGAGTATGTCACAGCATAAGTCACATTTTTTAATTTAATGTTTTATTAAATGTTAGATAGAATGAATGTATCCAGGCCGCACAGACGCTGTCTTAATAAATGAATTGGCACTCTTTCGGATGTAAAAAATGGTCATAGCTTCTCAAGGGCATCAGAAACCCTGAAGCGTAAGACACCAGTAAATACAAAGAGGAAAGGCAGCATGGACAGTGATATATTTGCAAGCACTGTGGGTGATCCAATACTTTCAAAATGCTGAGGCTAACAAAACAAGGGCAGTGAACTCCCAAAATGGGAAAAGCACCTGCAGTAAGAAGCTCTGCTTGACTGCTGCTGCACAAACATGTCCATGACTGAAAAAAAAAGTGGAAAGGGTGCGGGTTTATCACCCTCCTGCTACTGTATTTCAGGATATGTTGGTACGTTTAAAATTTCATGAGTGGTATTAATAATTTATTTTTCTCTTGTCCTTTAATTTTCTAAGGCTAGACTTTGAAAACAAAAGGCAGGGAGATGATATATTCTCTCCCTCCTCTGCAGTTATCTACAGCACCTTCACTTGTGTTTCCCTGTAGGACTGCTGTCATTAGTAATATATAATTTGGCTAGGAAAAATGGTTACAAGTTCCTTAGTCAAAACCAATATGCCCCTGCCCTGGCACATCCCTCCAGAGACATCCTAAGATTTCCACAAGCGGGTCTGTTTCGAAAACATTTGGCTTACATGAGTCAGGACAGCTCAACACTACCACTCCAGCAATGAAAGGCTTTCACAGCATAATTGAGCTGTACTATATATTTCCACAGACACTAAACTAATGATTGTAAGTTACTGTTAAAACTGCCAGAAATTCCCCTTCCCTCACTGTCGAATAAAAAAAAAAATAAAAATACTTAGCATACTTTTTTTTTCCCAGGACCCTAAAATATTGGTATTCAATAGGTATCCATCTCACAGGCAGCATAAGAACAACAGGTTCCAATGTGAAACATGCAAAACCACAGAGAGCAGCAAGTTATGCTAAAAACGTCTTCTCCTGCAGTGTGTGCTTCTTGAATTCACGCAGCTGGCGTCCTGCTGAATGCACGAGAGCATTTGAACAAGAAGGTAAAAAGGAAGAGGATTCTGACACTTCCTTTGAGCCTGGCATTTTTCCAGAAAGTTGGGAACCAAATTCCCAGCATAGAAACAACGTAAAGGAAAGTGAATAACAAAACAAAGAGCGTGTGTGTAAGTTCTAAATACATTATATTCTTGCTCTAACTACACAGCACTTGCCAACTCATAAATGAGTCCTACGGCTGATGTGAGAGGAAATTAGAAGGATGTTACTCACCAAAAAAAATGAAATGTGACTTCGCATAGACATAGGGTCACATGGAAACATAAGCAATGAGATGAATTTACTACCAGTAAAAGTGACAAAACAACAAAGTTGAGCTATAAGTTAATCCTATCTGTCATTAGTTGGCCCAAAGAAATATATTATAAACTCAGATGAGTAGTCACAGCTTATAACAGAAATTGCATATTAATACGGAAATTTTATTTTTTTATATTCAAAATATGAAGGAAAATATATGAAACAAAAAAAATGTCCTTTTTTTTCTTTTTCATTGTGTGAGGATAATAACTTAGTGGGCTTTCCTGAAGTGTGCAGCACTGGATCCAAGAAAGGAAGCTGGTTTTGAAACTACTATGCAGTATATATTTATATGAAAAATACATAGGGTTCAACAAATAAATGAGATTAATAATATCTTGAAGTTTAGTTTTGTACTGGTTTTGGCTGGGATAGAGTAAATTTTCTCCATAGTAGCCTGTATGGTGCTACGTTTTGGATTTGTGACCAAAACAGTGTTGAAAACACCCAGATGTTTTAACTATTTCTAAGCAGCACTTGCATAGCCTCAGAGCCTTTTCGGTTTCACACAGTCCCACCACAGGAGGCTGGGTATGCACAACAAGTTGGGAGGGGACATAGTTGGACAGCCGACCCAAACTGACCAAAGGGATATCCCATATCATATGACATCATGCTCAGCAATAAAAGCTGGAGAAAGAAGCAGGAGGGGAGCACATTTGGAGTCATGCTGCTTTTCTTCCCTAGTCATCATTACTATGATGAAGCCCTGCTTTCCTGGAGATGGCTAAACATCTGCCTGCCAATGGGAAGCAGCGAATTAATTCCTTGTTTAGTTTTGCTTGTGTGTGTGGCTTTCGCTTTACTCATTAAACTGTCTTACCTCAAGGCATGTGGTTTTGCTCTTTAACACTTCCGATTCACTTACCCATGCCACTGCATGGGAGTGAGCAAGTGGCTGTGTGGAGCTGTGCTGCCTGCTGGGGTTAAACCATAATTATTTTTTAATTATTCTGGTAATAGGCAAAATTTATTTATTTAGTTAGTTAGTTAGTTTTAAAGGAAGTTCTTTCAACAGGAATTGTTTTAGACATAGTTTCAGTTACTAAGAGAAACCAGTTGCTTTAGTACTTTCTAAGGAACTACTGCATTTTGACTGCATTTTTTGAGGTACACTGTTTTGGTAACTCAGGCGTGTAAAAAATGTTAACACTTTTAATCAAGAGTAAGTGTGTACATAAGTGAGCAAATAAATATGTTTAGTATGCATGTTATAAGACAGCAGAAAACCAAGCACAGCATAAGTAGCTCAAAACATTCCAGCTGCATCTAAACTCACCCTCTTCGAACATGACTGCATCTTCTGCCCAGTCCATGTGCCCTGGTTTTCTTTCCAAGATTATCAGGACACTGAGAAGAGGGATATGGCAGATATCCTTCTGTTGCCTAAATATGAAATTTTCATCCTATTGGGAACGTGCTGCCCGACTTGAACATTTGCAGGGCTGATATGTCCAGCATTGCAGACATATCCATAGTGTCTGTCTCCTGCTCCAAAGTGAAGAGAAATGTGATGGTGCTGGCATGAAAGGGCTTATCCTTTCACTTCAGAACAAAGAAAATGGTGACTGATTGCAGCAGTTGTAGATACACTCTCAATCCAATATATCTGAGTACTGTCTCTACTAAAATGCAAAAAAAAAAAAGTATGGGAAATGGGGCAGGGGAAGGACTATAAAGTGATAGTTACAATAATAAGTAAATATTAATCTTTTTCTACTTCTTTAACATTTAGTGCTTTTTCTAGAACTGTGAAAATCTCAACATTCAGTAGTTATAAAGCTTACATTGCTAAATATTTGACACCACAACTTGTGTTAGCTCACTTTCTCTATATTAAAAGGCAAAATTTATGAGCCTGTCTAAAGAAAACTATAGCCATCAGATATCCAATACAGCTTGTGCCTTTTCTGTAGCCAACCAAAATATCACATATTCTTGTTAAACAGGGTAAATGTCCATATAAATTTATTTAAATATTTTAAGGCAGAAGATAACTTGCCTAAGTATTTTTTTTTGCCTGTTACCAAATAAGAGAATGCAAGCTGAAATTTGCACTTCTCTGCTAGTAAACAGGTGTCCAGCTGAAGCCTTCTGTCCAGTAACATCAAATAGACTTGTAATAACTGACATAGGTGCTCAATTTCATCCACAATGTAATATATACAGTCCCGTTATGTCTACAACATCTGGCCAGACCAAATCTAAACCAAAATCTAAAATACAATGCAATTTAGGAAATCCACATACTGTCAAGACTGTAGTGCTTTACTCCAATGCAGTGTACTTCTGTAAAGGTAGCCACTAGATACAGATTGATATCAGACTATCTATAGCATCTGTACTAACAAATGGGAAACCCTAAATCTACAACGTTTGACTCACATATTAGGTTTACCAAAACTAAGGCTATGAACTTTCAAAACTTTATCAACTGAGCCAATTTACAGTCAGTCAGCAAAGCAGAAGTCCATCAAAGATGACAGCAAGTGAAATAATGGCTCTACCAATTTTAGCAGAAGAATTTGCTTCCCATTTCTCCCCAAACCACAACACTTTTCTTTTTTTTTAATAAGGTGCACAGTAATAACAGTATCTAATGGAAAACTTCTCAGAGATATATGAATCTCAATAGATGATTGCATGTCAAATGTTTTTACCCTACATAACATGATAACAGATGGATGGGTAGATAGGTAAATATATAGATACAAAGCATTAGTATGTGTGTGCATGTATGTTTGTGCGTGACTAGAAAGCTTCTTAGCAATCCCATTAAATGCCAAAAAGACTTCTAAAGCGATGTTAAATGCAAATTAAAAAATCGAAAGTCTGTGACATGTACGATTTCTGTCCTTTAGTAACCTTTGGTTTTGAGGATGAAAAATTGAGATTTGCCATCCACTTGTACAGTGACTAATGAGCTAATAAATTTACAGACAGATGAATGCAGAATTCTTGATTTCTCTTTAAAAAGGTGCCTACAACTCAAATGAATTATTTTAATCAAAACCAGAAGAGCCCTAAATACTGTGAAAGAACTATGTTTTCAAGAGCTATACCCAACCTTTATGAGCATGCATGAAACTGTTCATTGTGGTACCATTACTTGTGAGTATAAATACTTGCTCTTTTACTAAAGGTAAATGGTTTAAAAAAAAAATCCCCAAAGTTTTGTGTATTATAAATGCTCTCATACATTGAGATCATGGGGATTATAGATTACAGTCCATGTTCTAGTAGGAAAGAATTATTATCCTTGGTGGCTTTGGGCAGGTAATTTCATTCTTCTTTCTCTGCTTTGCCTTCCTATTCTTCTCCTATGAATCCTATTTTTCTTGTAAGCTCTTTGAAGCAGGAATTATTTATTTATGTACTCTAGCCCTTCAGTATTAACTGGGGACTCCAGGAACAGCTGTAATACAGATATAATAAATGTATGTATAGATATTCACAGCTGAAGGTGTCGTACCTACACTATTATGGCTACCGATGAAGATGCTATTTGGTTTGGATTATGTGCTATACTAAGAAAATTGATCTCCCTTTTGTCATAAAACTTCTACTCATTTCTAACAGTTTTTAAAGTTCACTACAGACTTAACTTCATTTATAGTTCTTATCACTCCATTCCTCCCTTTATCCCTTCACTTGTCTCCTTTTTGTCCCTCTGCAACATATTGCTACTGTGGGAGGTATTCACACTGTCTAACTTTAGTCAACTAATTTAGGACTCTGAATCACCCTCTGGGAGTGCCTACCTCATAGAATATGACTATATATGGAATAGTCATTTTCAAACTTAGGTGTTCTAATATGTACACTCAAAGTAGCTTGGCCTAGGTGGTGTTAATATTCCACTGTATAAAACACTGCCTGTCAAGAGTAAGTTAATTTATGAAGTGTTCGGGTTGCAGATATTTTTTCACTGGCTTAGCACCTCACTTTCATCTTTTCTCACCTAGATTTAACACAGTAAGCACACTATCTGTAGGAAAGCATAAAAGAAAACAAGAAAATAAAAAGATTAAACGCATATGGTATTTACCCATGGAATTTGCTAAAACATTAATAGAATTTTAAAAGTACATGGCTGCTCAATAAATTGCAGCATTCAGCCAAGGAGGCTGCAGCTGTGAGTAAGACAGTACATCAGTCCCAAGCCTAACCACGTCTTGACCTTTCTTCTGAGACTGTCAACAAAGGTGCCAATTAGAGCAATGATTAGAGCAACACATTTTGTGTTGTGCTAAACACAACTGTTACCAAAGGGACAAAAATCAGACATTTTTGCTTAACACTGGATTCCTGATTGGCTCAACACAGATCTTCCACTGACAAGTACTTTGGTAAGTTTCAAGATGAGAAGCAGGTAAGTGCACCACTCACATACTTTTCTTTTGATCTCTTGGGACACTGAAAAGCTTGTACTGTAAATGTCTGAATGTTTTCCTGGTACACCGTTGGTTTTGTTTAGTCCATCATCTCTCTCACACAAACCAAATGGTCTAAGAATTTACTAGGTTATCTTTATTACAGGATTTAATGTTAAAACTATTTGTTTTCACATACCACAACTAAATATGTTAGCCATCAATTATGCATCTTAATTCAACATATTGAGAGCTGCAAGCCAGGTATTCAAGATCAGCTTCTGAAAGCCCTCCCCTTCAACCAAGCCATAAGAAAAGGCTTGATCAAAATATGTATCAAGAATCAGAGTATTTAGTTAAAGAATGTTAAATGTAATAAGGTGATGAGCGACAGGAAAATAAAATGTTTTTTTTTTCTGTCTCAGTTGCAAAATGAATGCATGTAATTTAGACAAAACTTACAGAAGCAAAATTAAAATAATGTATAGTTGAATATGGACTGTCCACAGCATATGAAAAAAATAGCAACATGCTGTGCACTAGTGGTAGAGAAAAGACTATGGAATTATATTATAACATTAAGCCTTATCTTGGAGTTCTGTTAATAGGAAACATGTTGCTGATCTCATAGACAATATAATATAAAGACCACACACGCTTATTTTAAGTGTACAGGAAAATGTTTAGCTGACATATGCATACAAGGAATGATTTTTGAAAGAACTAAAGAATTTCTATCCAGGATTCTTTAAATTTACCAAAAAAAAAAAAAAAAGGGACATCTAGCAATTACTATTAATTCCTATATATCAAAAGTTTAAGTAAAATAAGCGGAATTAGTTTTACTCAACACAACATTGTTTTCCCTTCGTAATCAAATCTGCTTTCCACCACAGTAATTACCAGGAACTGAGCATCTAGGGAGAACCACAAGGATACAGAAAGATGCAAGCTCTCTCCGAGTAGGTTTTATGTACAAGTATTTTAAATTAAATATAGACTTGACACCATGATAGGGCTACTTATTTGGATTTACCAGTTCCCAGGAGGTGGGAAGAACTTATATAATATATCCTATTTTAAACCCACATTTCTCAGTTAATGTTATGGACAAACTTCAAACATTTGGCTAAAATTTACAAGGCAGTTTGGAGATGTTTGCATGCAAAGTAACTACCGCTACATTAAAAATCTTTTATAATTAGGCCCAGGATAAAAATGTTTCTTTACTAGTCTTCTCCTTTGTAAATTAAGTACTATGGCATTTTTTTTTTCTTTTGGTGAGAAAAACATATATTGTACAATACCAAACTATGATGTAACATTGACACTATTTTCAACACTTTTGGCTGTACTGTAAATTGCTTTCCTAAAATAAGTCTGAGAAAATTCCAGTGCTGTGAATATACACATACTTATGCAGTTATAAAAATAAGTTAATTGAATTTATATATTTTTAATTTTAAGGAAAAAGACAATATAAACTTTATTACTTTTCTATTTTGGGCTGTTGTGGGGTTTTTTTTGTTTGTTTGTTCATTTGTTTTTTTTTTTCCATCCTGTAGCCCTAACTTACGGTTGCATGACTGGCCCTATGTTGTACCTGCTCGATGGAATATGAAATGGAACCTGAAAGTTAAAGGTCAATCTGAGTTCACTGTTCAAAATCAGTGAGATCTGAAATTAAACAAAAAATAAAGATGAACAATGAAAAACAAATTAGAGAGTGAAGCTATGACAGTTACCACTGCTATTAAATTACAAGGCAGTTAACGTCTGTTAAGTTATACACTAAAGACTCATCTTTAGAATAAAGGCAGCATCCTTTTTTACAAAACTACAAAGGTAAATACAACATCTAATTCTTCAGACTAGAACATCTTGAATTTTAATGGTGCTTTTGTTTGATATGCTTTTACAATAAATGGTCCGTAAGAGCTTGGGTATGTATCACAAGAATTTGCAATACTATATTTAATTTTGATAGGAAAAGATTAAATATTGCCACTGATTCAGGCCTGAATTCCATATCAATTAGGAAAATTCAAAGGAAGGACTCTGATAGTGATGTTTTCTCAAGACAATGCACTCTAAGGATGGACAATATTCACATCTACTGATGTTCACATGTTGCTAACAATACACTAATATATTTAAAATAATACTTAATGGGGATGAAGAGGATATGCACATTTTGTGCATACGCAAGACCTAAGTATCTTGCAAAATCTATGTTTTTCAGTAAAAAGTCATAGAAGTTTCTTTTAGTAGGATTCAGCTAGGAGAGCATTTTCTTTTCTAACAGATAAATGGCATGATGTTTTGTACATTACCTGTCAAATACTTGATTTGATAGATTCTCCATTTCTCAAAGTGGAAAAAAAAAACATTTGAAGTTAATGTAATAATTAATGTATCTGTCCATCTAGCTTTAGTGTTTTCAGCTGTTTCCTTCTGGGAACCATATATAATTCTGCTCTGAAAATTCTGACTGGATCGTTTGAGGATCACACTTTGTCTTACATAGACAAGTCTAATTAAAAGTGTCAGGAAAAAATCAATATATTTGAAAAATAGAGTGCCATCACACACACAAAGAAAAAAAAAGTGAAATCACAAGCGATTTGAGAGTGTTCATAAAAACCCCAGCTTTTCAACTATAACTTTGTCATATTTCCATGAAATCTAGTTCCACTAAAGTAAAAAACAAAATTCCTCTTGATTTTTTACTGATACAATTTTTACCTTTAAGTGGATTTATAAGAACTGAATAGAACAATTGCATATGTTTATGTCTCTATGATTGTATATATGTGGAAAATCTCCCGTAAGGGCAGCAACAATACATTGTCTCAGTTCTTGATTAAGTATAGGATAGCTGAGTAAGGATCTTACACATAAACTTTTTCATAGCTGTGAATCTCAGGAGAAAAAAAAAAAAAAAGGCAGCTAAAATTCAGAAAGGTTACCTTTTGTGCCTCATAATTCTAGTAGTTTGCTTAGCCTAAAAAAAAAATTATGATTTTTAGGATTTATATGAACTTGAAATGCTAAGGCAGAGGTACTAAAAACACCATCCAAGCCTGCTCCCAATAGTTATAGAAAGGCCCATGACCTGAAGCTGTTGGGTTTCTTTTCACAGATTTAAGGACATGAAACAGGACTTTCCAAACAAACGTTTTATTATATATATAAAATCCTTACGAACTTATTCCCACTGTGTTGCTTCACTTATTATCTTGTACATTAAAATTATAACCATTGATACCACTCCTCAGGAAGAAGTTGTTACCAGGGATGGTAACAGGATGGAGGGAGGGAAGGTATTAAAATATTTCATTTGAAAAAATGCAGCATCTCTCACAGGTTCTGATATCCTAGTAAAGTCTGGGGAACACAGGAGGATGCACAGCCTTTTAAGGAAAGGAGAGAACCAAGAAGAATGCCTCAAAAGCACTGATAAATCTTTTCTATATTCACATTAATTTTGATACAGATTCTAGAGAAAAACAAAAGGAAAAAAAAAATCCTGTGAAAAAAATGTGCCGATTCTACACTGTATTATCATCAGGATACAAATTTATTTCATACAGCATTTTAATGTTTATTTATTGATACATTTAATCATGGTGGTTTACATGAAAAATAGTGGGCTACAGGCTTCATTTAATCAGTGACAGCCTCCTAGAGATGTTGAAAAGTAAAATATTCTGTTATATTCTCCCAAATGGCAATGCACCATCAAAAAAAGGCATATATTTATCTTCTAATACTATCTGAATATGCACAATTCAAGAGGTATATTAACCCACAGAAAATGCAAAGCATGGATATTTTCGGTATGAAGCCAGCACCAGGCACAGTATTCTCACTGTTCTATGTAAGCATTGTTTCTGCAAAACGCAGCCTTCAATCACTTAACATTAAGTCATTTTCTCAGGTTTGGCTGGCAAACTGCAAAGACATAACTTTTTATTAGGTTGCTGCTTATTTTGCAAATACATTGTGAAAACATTCAGCTTTGAATTGTTCACAGCAGTGAGCTCATATTTTTGTTGTACATTTTTTTTCCCTCTAAATTAACTAAATGGCACACAGTGCAGTTTTTATTCTTATATTTGATGCAAAAGCGTCATTAATATAATACTATGTTCATTAATAGGTGTGACTGTACAATTTATGTTTTATCCCTGTCACTTTCTTAAGCTGCATAAGCACTGTGGTATTTTAGAACCTTCCAAAAGAAAGAGCACCAAGTTTTTTTTCCTATTCTTCCTTCAAATAAGAAACTCTATTTATATTTTTTTTTGATTGTGCTATATTATACTGATAATTTTTGTGTTGCTATGCACAAAAAAAAAGAGGTCATGGTGGCAAGTTCTACTGTTACTCTCTTATAATTCAGTATCCTATATTTAACTATATCAAAATAGCTTGCTCAAGGAAAAAGAAAATATATATATGTGTGTGTATATATATGTATAGTGTATTTTCTCATATACATACACAGATGTATTTGTGTGCATATATATATATATGCATGTATCATTGGTCCACATAATCTAGCCATAGATTATATTCCGTGTTCTGCCATCAAATCTTATTAGGCTCCAGTACTTGTTGTAGAGCATTTACTATCATTTTTATAGGTTCATTCAGAAAAAAAAAAGACTTGATAGCTGTTATCAACCTCCATTCCACCCAAAATAGTTTGGTTTAGGGTTGGATGGACTACGGTATGTAAAATATTGTATTTCCTTCTGATAAAACTTTGGCAATATTGCAAGAAGTTCTAGTTGTCCTTATAGTTCCTTTATCAAACAGGTAGGGTCTGAGTTGCAGATGACCGATCGCATTTCCACCAATATGTTCAGGATGTCTTTTAGTGTCCATTCTGAATTCAAGGCAGTGGCATGCATCTGTGCAAGGTGTCCCAAGCAGTCTGAGGAGCCCTCCTCTGTGCAACCAATCTTCTTTGTGGAGAAAGGTGGCGGAGTCTGTCGCATACTGTAGGCAGTCAGGGTTGATGAAGCAGACATAGACTCTCTCAGGGAGAGGATGGGGAACACTTGAGAGAAAGAGAGAGAGATACCAGGAAATAAGCAGGCCTAGGGGATGTCAGGACATATAAAGTGTAAAAATAAATTTGCCTTTCCTCTTTTCCACATGATCCTTGGGAATTCCAAATCTTAAAATATCTTGATTCACATCAGATTTTGAAAGAAAGTTTAGAAAATTAACAGCTGCCTACACCTTACTACTAGTTTCCTTTTTTTTTCCTCTTATTTTCTCACAAAGTCTTAGATGTAAGAAGTAGACTCTTATACACCAGCCTATTTAGACTGATTACCGTCCTGTTTTTTTTCAGGATTATCACCAAGACAGTGTTAAGAGCTGCTGTGTTATAAGCTTGCTCCTATCTTAATTTTGAATGTGTCTGCTGAACAAACTGAATTAACTACTTGTCCATCCTCTGTCCTTAATTTCCATACTTGTGGTCACAAAGAGCATAGCTGTCTCTCAAATATTTAGCTTTAATTGTGAAGGCATCCAGACCTTAACCTTGTTACTGAGTAAAAGTGGCAAGAACAATGTTCCTCTCAAGACAATAACTTAGTCTCCATCTCAGTCAGAGAGTAAGACATTTTGGGATAAGATGCAAAATGAAGCAAAATTTTTCTGAAAGATAAAAAAAAATTGCATATATATGTATATATATATATTCAATTTTTATTACAGCAAAAAGTTAACAGCAGGGTGCTTCAAGGCACCATACAAGGACCAGGTGTTCAAAATCTATTAATTAATGTGAAAACAATGAGTGAACAGCAATGTGGCAAAATTTGCAGATAACTCAAAAAAAATTTCTGTTAACCAAGTCTGAAGAAGACAGGAAACTTCAGAGGTAACGGAGCAAGCTAGATGGATGGGCCATATTAAAAGAGGTGAAAATAATTTATTTAAATACAAAGTAATGCATATTGGTAAAAAACAAAACAAAACTGTAGCAAATCAGTCACTTTACCAGAGATCTCAATTAAGAGCGCCAACTTAGGAAAAACATCTGGGCCTCACTGCAAACAGCTCAATGAAGAGCCTTGCTTGATGTGCAGCTGCAGTCAAAAAAGCAAGTGAAATGTTAAGATGTGTAAGACATGAGTTGAGGAATAAGAAAGAAAATATAATGTCAGTATTTGAATCAATAATTTTCCCTCCTCTGGAATAGTGTAAAGTACTGGTCACCCCATCACAAATAAGATATTACTGAATTAGAATGTATTCAGAGAAGAGTGATTGCAATAATTAGACATATAGAGAAGCCTTCATATGAAAAAAACTGAAAAAAAAAATTGAATTGTTAACCTTAGAAAAAAAAAGATGAATAAGGAGGGATATGAGAAAAGTATAAAAATGGTAAGTGGCAAAGAGAAAATAGATCAGGAGCTTCTGTAGTTCTGCATCTCATAATTCAAGAACAAAAGGACACTAAGTGAAAGTGAAAAGCAGCAGCTCCAAATCTGATAAAAGGACATACTTTTTAATGCAGCATATAATTAGATTATGGAACTCAATGCCACAGGATGTCACTGATGTCAAGACCTTACCAAGATTCAAAGAAGCACTTGGTACTTACAACTCTTGATATTCTTGGGAATCTTACACAGACTAACTGTTAAAAAGTTTTGAAAGAGAGGTTATATGCCATGTTTCATGATTTAAAAGACATTACTTTTTAAAAGAATTTGGATAAAAGTTCCCTAGAAGTGTGTTTTCCCATCTCTGGGTATTTGATTATTTTGTTCTTTGCTTTCCTTCTTTTGTTTGCATTTTCTCTTGAGACATCTGGGCAGTCTTGGAGGGAGACTATGTAATAATGAATCAATATTCTGTTCCATTTACTATTATCCTAGTACTTAGTACTATCCTGGTATCTTAGTATCTTCTATGAAATACTAGTATTAGGATTTGGGTCTTCCCTTTTGCAGAATTGTCCTGTGCTCTACTGTATTCCACTCCACTCTGTTCTGGTTAGCTGGCTGGATCTGTCACCCGTTGCCAATTTTTGTTTGTTTTTGGTTTTTTTTTGGCTGTGGCAGCTATACAGCTGATTTTATGTCTCCCGATTGTCTCCAAGCGCTACCTTAAACTCCAGCTATGCTACTGACATCTTGCTTTATATCCTGAGCTGGAAGACATATGCAGTGTCTCCAAACAAGAGATTCTGTCCTTCTCACACTTCCTATTCTCCACAGTTCCCTTACCACATTTTTTTCTCCTTTGTGCTTGTCTTGCTGCTCAGAGAGATAAGGTATTCTTCTTCCCCCTTTTTGTTCTTAAACTATTTCTTTTCTAATTCATTACTTTTTATTTCCCCAGGTCTTTTCTATATGAAGACTTCTGGTGCAACTAAATAATGATAGGCACAAGCATATAAGAGCTTTTCCTCAAATCAGATCTGTTAACTGAAAACTGACTCAAAAGGAGAGTGTGAAAGATACTTGGCAGAAGCAGGATTCAAAATCATTGATTTTTAACAGTATTCTCAATTAATTCTGCCTTCCACTGCTATTAATTTCATTGCATTCTCAAAGCCGGGGGGGAAGGGGGGGGAATAGGGAGTGAGAAAACCTGTAAGTATTGTAAGTATCTGTTAGAAGTTTTGGAGGAAAATGGTAGTAGTCTATTTATTATTATTGGTATTATACTAAAAGCCAATTTAATTATATAGCATTAAAACCACCTACAATTTTCAAAGATTCAGATTCAACTGACTTGTCAGAGTCCTCATTCAACAGAAGCTATTAAACTAGATAGCACGGAGATAAACCATACTGGTACCTTTATAGAGGTTCAATTAACTGCTACTATTGCTTTCATCTGACACCTACCCAGCACAAAAGCTGGTAAGTGCTGCGGGGGTTTGAGGGTAACTAGAAAGAAAGAGAAGATAGTGGGGGTGGGGGTACATAGAGCTGCTGCATTTGTAGGGCTAGCTGGGTGAATAAAATGCTGGAGGGATGTAACTGCCCTGAAGAGAAGCTGAATTCATACAGCATTCACGAAATGGACACCGCAGACAGACGGTGAAGATACCTGACCCAGGGATAATACTTGAGAGGAGATGGGCAGCCTCAACTGAGCGAAGGTGTGACTAGCTACTATGAAGAAAGATGTGCTTTGTCTCCTCTCCTTTGCCAACAGCTTCCATCACTGGAGGTTTTCAAAAGGAAATTGGACAGGGCACTAGATAATCTCATCAACGCTCTCTTTCCCACAAAAGGTTGTACCAGAGGATCTTACGAGGTCCCTTCCAACCTGGGTTGTTCTATGATTCTATTAATTGCCTCTGCTTTGATACTGTTTATTTTTCTCAGCTTTCACAGGCATGCCGTACTGATCAGAGATGGTCCTATGATTATTTTTTCCTTTTTTTTTTTCAGGAAAAAATATTAAAGCAGCATAAAAAGTTTATGTTCTACTTTTCCCATCTTGAGCCGGTATATCCTGAACAATGCTACAAAGCACCATGTGGATTACATATTCGTGTCAGTGCTGTCTTTTGAGACATCTACATTGCACTTACCATATGGTTTAGATACGTTTGATGGTTCACAGTTAGTCTGCAAGACTGGTTTTAGGCTGAATCCAGTCTACTGAACATGCACTGAACACATTCTGGCATAAATATGTCATTGTAGTCCAACGTTCAATAGAAAAATAGGAGGAGCTGGTTAGCAACAACAAGGAATTTAATTTTAAAAGCCTAGAATAAATGGATCCTATATTACATCTGGATAATAAAAAGTATGAATACTGCTGGTCTTATGGGAATATGAAAGGTGTTTCCAGCCTATGAGTATTTACAAACATGAGCTCAAGATAATTGGTATATGTATTGCTCTTCACCTTTTAAATTTTTATTAAGACTTAATTCTCATTGACAACAATTCCACAATTGTGAAACAATTACATTGAAATTGAAAAGCCACCTACTGGGGAAAAAAAAAAAAGTATATTGTATTTTTTCTTATTAAGTACTACAAAAAATATTCCCTAATGCTGCATAAATACTGCATTTCCAGTCATATTTTGGCCATTTTATTTTTACAACCAATCACTTAGTTTTAAGTTACTTCTTTCTCTCTATTCATGTTGTGAAAGAAGTAGCAGAACATCTAAGCAGGAAGACCAGATTTAGCTAAATTATCGCTATTTTGCAACAAAAAGTTTTCACCTAGATGCCCAGGCTACCTTTTCAAGTCAGCCAGCCTACCTTTTCAAGTCAAGTCCTCTGTTCTAAATTTTGTCATCAGTTAAAAAGCATAGCCTGTAGTCAAATATTATTTTCATATGAAAAATCTACACAATTACTGAAAACTATTCCAACTAATTTACTTTTTCTTTCTTAGCAAAGAAGCATAAATGTCAGCCAACTATTAAAATAAAAGATAAAATATTTCATTACGGTTATGCAAAATTAGGTTTCCCATAATAACATTACCTCATTCATGTTACACAAATGCATTCTATCTTCTTCTTTTGATATTAAATCTAAACAACATGTTATGCTTTTTTTCCCCTATACCTCATATTTGGTATGTGTTACTTTGTGCCTGGTATGGACAAATAAATACATTTCTCTTACCATTAAAACAATCTTCTCATGTTAGAAGTTCAGATCCAATTAGATTAGATAGAAATGTGCATGGAATTAAATAGATGGGATAGATTTTAGCATCTGAACTGGAGAAAGGGCACACTGTTTTTCTGGTGTCACTGTATACTTGAAAATTAGTTTTGGAAGAAGCACCAATGAGGAGTATATCACATCTGCTTCCAATATGGCAAATGTCTTTTCAAAACAGAGAAGACAATTCATGCCTATTCTAAATGACAAAGAAAAAAAAAAAGAATGTGCAGAATGTTACAAGATCCCACTCAGCACTCCTAAAAAGCGAACCTTCCAAACCTGGAAATGTCACTTACCCAATTACATGTTAGGCTTCAGTACCAAGGGTGAAACTTGGGGATTCTCTTGAGCACACTGAAACGAAGGCCTACTGAGGTTTATGCTCTCCAGTCTATTACAATTTTATCTATATAATACACACAATCATATTCAATTCTATGCAGAACTCTTTCCTTTGCTTGTACCTTCTCTATACATTATTTGGGATTTGGCATACACTACGCTTTATCCTCAATCCAAAAGTGATTTTTTTTTTTTCCTTCCCCTCAGTACAGGAGATTGAGCTATGCTTAATGGTTCTGAATCAGTGAGCTGAAAAGCTCCCTTTTCTCAGACATTTCAATCAGGAATGGTGTGATTGGAAGACACTAACGGTAAAGGACAGCTTTTTTTTTTATTTTGTAGTTTTCATCAAGACATAAGCCACATTTCCATGAAAATAGTTAAGCAACTGGAAAAGCTTAACCGTAGCTAATAGCCGTCTAAACGTAACTAATATTTAAATATACCTATAAATGTAACTTATACATAACATAAATGTATGGTTTATGCATATATACCTTTTTAAAAATCCTAAAATAAACTAGAGGGTCCAAAAAAAAAAAAAACAAAGACAATAACAAATTATCTGCTTCTACTGTCCCAACATAAAATCTGAGTATTACTGCATAGAATATGATCTGTTAATATTTCCTTTGTCCACATCTGCCGTCTGATACGGAATTAACATTAAAATTTTCTAATATTACAATGTAGGTAATATCAGGTTTGTAATGGCTTCCACAAAACTACTCATGTCTCAAAAATCATCCTCTACTCAGGACTCCAAAGCATCCAAAGGGGTCAGACATGCGACCCTTCTCCATACCATTAAACTCATGAAATTCACTACTTACATGCATAATGTATTTGTAGAATGAGGTCTGAAATAATGATTTTGCTTAGTCAGTACTTAGTCAGGCAGGTCAGTTTTCTAAGTTCTGAGTTTATAAGGGGCATTTCAGACTAGTCATCTTACGCATAGCATAAGATGCTTGTTTCTTTGTTTGTTTATTTTCCCTGATAGTATAATTGCTAGCAAGAGAAATTATGAAAAAGCAAAGCAATCTTTGTGGTGGAAAGACTTTGTTAAATAACTGCTGAGATATACATTCTGGATCATTCTTTTACTTAGTTTATGAAATTAATTAGATTTTCAGTTCATGGTAACCAAAGCTATCTCTTGAACTATTCTTCTTCATTTGCCTTCTCCTAATCACCAAATCTGTCACTGTTCAGATAGAGGAACAGGGTTTTTGTTTTTTTTTTTAGCTCACTCGTTTCTCCCAAAAGATCTCAAAGAAGAAAGCAACTAGTTATCTCACCAGAAAATGATGCAAGTGGGCAGCATTATAACAAGAGGTTTCTGTGACTTCCCAGCATATCTCCTGAGGTACTTAATACCTTCTTTGCCTCCGTCTTTAATAGTAAGACCAATTATTCTCTGGGCACTCAGCCCCCTGTGCTGGAAGACAGGGATGAGGAGCAGAATGAAGCCCCCATAATCCACGAGGAAATGGTGAGTGAACTGCTACACTGTTTAGACACACACAAGTCTATGGGGCTGGATGGGATCCACCCAAGGGTTCTGAGGGAGCTGACAGAAGTGCTTGCCAAGACACTTTCAATCATTTATGAGCAGTCTTGGATAACTGGGGAGGTCTTAGTCGACTGGAGGTTAGCAAATGTGACATCCATCTACAAGAAGGGCTGGAAGGAGGATCTGGGGAACTACAGGCCTGTCAGTCTGACCTCAGTGTCAGGGAAGGTTATGGAGCAGATAATCTTGAGTGTCAACTGGCATGTATAGGACAACTGGGTGATCAGGCCCAGTCAGCATGGGTTTATAAAAGGCAACTCCTGCTTGACCAACCTGATCTCCTTCTATGACCAGGTGACCCACTGAGTGGATGAGGTAAAGGCTGTGGATGATGTCCACCTAGATTTTAGTAAAGCCTTTGACACCATTTCCCACAGCATTCTCCTGGTGAAACTGGCTGCTCATGGCTTGGCTGGATGTACCCTTCACTTGGTAAAAAACTGGCAGGATGGTTGGGTGCAAAGAGTTGTAGTAAACTGAGCTAAACCCACTTGCTGGCTAGTCACAAGTGGCATTCCCCAGGGCTTAGTATTGGGGCCAGTTCTGTTTAATACCTTTAGCAATGATCTGGATGAGGGGATTGAGTGCACTCTCAGCAAGTTTGCAGATGACACCAAGTTGGGCAGGAGTGTTGATCTGCTTGAGGACAGGAAGGCTCTACAGAGGCATCTGGACAGGCTGGATCGATGGGCCAAGGGCAACTGTAAGAGTTTCAACAAGGCTAAGTGCTGGGTCCTGCACCTGAGTCACAACAACCCCATGCAAAGCTACATGATTAGGGAAGAGTGGCTGGAAAACTGCCTGGTGGAAAAGGACCTAGGGATGCCAGCTGACAACCAGTTGAATACAAGCCAGCAGTGTGCCCAAGTGGCCAAGAAGGCCAACAGCAACCTGGCTTGTATCAGAAATAGTGTGGCCAGCAGAACTAGGGAAGTGATTGTGTCCCTGTACTTGGCACTGGTAAAGCCACACCTCAAACACTGTGTTCATTTTGGAGCCTCTCACTACAAGAAAGACATTGAGGTGCTGGAGTGTGTCCAGAGAAGAGCAACAAAATTGGTGAAGGGTCTGAAGAACAAGTCTTATGAGGGGCAGCTGAGGGAACTGGGGTTGTTTAGCCTGGAGAAAAGGTGGCTGAGGGGAGACCTTCTCGCTCTCTTGAAAGGAGATTGTAGTAAGGTGAGTGTCAGGTTTTTTCCTAAGTAATGAGCAATAAGACAAGAGGAAATGGCATCAAGTTGTGCCAGGGTGGATATTAGGAAAAATTTCTTCACCAAAATGGTTGTCAATCATAGAATGGTTAGAGTTGGAAGGGACCTTCAAAAGGTCATCTAGTCTAACCCCCCTGCAAGGAGCAGGGACATCCCCGACTAGATCAGGTTGCTCAGAGCCTCATCCAGCCTGGCCTTGAACGTTTCCAGGGATGGGGCTTCCACCACCTCTCTGGGCAACCTGTTCCAGTGCACTACAACCCTCATTTAAAATTTTTTTTTCCTAATATCCAATCTAAATCTACTTCCCTCTATTTTAAAACCATTACCCCTTGTCCTATCACAACAGGCCCTACTGAACAGCCTCTCCCCATCTTTCTTGTAGGCCCCCTTGAGGTACTGGAAGACCGCTATCAGGTCTCCCAGGAGCCCCCTCTTCTCCAGGCTGAACAGCCCCAACTCTCTCAGCCTATCCTCATAGGAAAGGTACTCCAGCCCTTTTATCATCTTCGTGGCCCTCCTCTGGACCTTCTCCAGCTGGTCCATGTCCTTCTTATGTTGGGGGCTCCAGAACTGGACACAGTACTCCAGGTGGGGTCTCACCAGGGCAGAGTAGAGGGGCAGAATCACCTCCCTCGACCTGCTGGCCACGCTTCTCTTGATGCAGCCCAGGATGTGGTTGGCCTTCTGGGCCGCAAGGGCGCATTGCCTGCTCATGTTGAGCTTCTTGTCCACCAGCACTCCCAAGTCCTTCTCCTCAGGGCTGCTCTCAATCCATTCCCCGCCCAGCCTGTATTTGTGCCTGGGATTGCCACGACCCAGGTGCAGGACCTTGCGCTTGGCCTGGTTGAACTTCATGAGGTTGGCACGGGCCCACCTCTCCAGCCTGTCAAGGTCCCTCTGGATGGCATCCCTCCCTTCCAGCATGTCAACGGCCCCACACAGCTTGGTGTCATTGGTGAACTTGCTGAGGGTGCACTCTATCCCACTGTCCATGTCGCCAACAAAGATGTTGCACAGGGCCAGGCCCAACACGGACCCCTGAGGGACACCACTCGTAACCGGTCTCCACATGGACACTGAGCACTCTCTGAGTGCGGCCATCCAGCCAACTCCTTATCCACCAAGTGGTCCGTCCGTCAAACAGACGTCTCTCTAGCTTAGAGAGAAGGATGTCATGCGGGACAGTGTCAAAAGCTTTGCACAAGTCCAGGTAGATGACATCCGTTGCTCATCCCTTGTCCACTGATGCTGTTACCCCGTCATAGAAGGCCACCAAATTGGTCAGGCACGATCTGCCCTTGGTGAAGCCATGTTGGCTGTCACCAACCACCTCCTTGCTCTCCATCATTCCAATCATTGGAACAGGCTGCTCAGGGAAGTGGTTGAGTCACTATGCCTGGAGGTATTTTAAATAGTGTAGATGTGGCAGTTAGGGACATGGTTTAGTGGTGGACTTGGCAGTATTAGGTTAACTGTTGGACTTGATGATCCTATGGATCTTTTCCAACCTAAATGATTTTATGATTCTTTGAACTCCTGACCTGGTATGAAGGAGTAGAGATGGGGAAAGTCCTAAAAGTCACAGTCTGAGTTTTTCAACATCTGAATGATGAGGTAAAGTACATTTGGGCTGTGGATGTTCTGTCCCCTACCCAAGCTCATGAAGAACTGAGACTCATAACCACATAGTCATCAATTCTCAAGAGAATGAGTCTGCTACAATTCTAGTTATTTGTATGAAATTATTTCATTCTCACTAGTAATGCTCAAGTGGCAAAATTTAGTGCTAACACAGGCTGCAATTGCAACATAGTATGTCAAAAGCCAAAGGATAAGCTCTCTGCTGTAAAAGAGATGATGATGATGAAGTACTGAGAGCTAGCATTTGGCCAAATTGAAGATCTGTATAGGGCAAATTGGATGAAGAAATAATCTTAATCAACAGTGGATAATTTTTGAAAGAGAGAACAAAAAAAAAATGTTATTGTCGTTGTCAAACTTAACATTATCTCTCATTTTCCTTAATTTCTCTGGCCAAACTAGAAGTAGTGTCCATTTCTAACCTGTCCATGCCAGCCAAATGCCAACACAGTTAACTCCAAATAACAAATAATCTGTAACACAACCATTATTCATGACTTTGGATGTTTTAGCAAACTTTTTCTAAAGCAGTGGTTGTGACTGTGGCTCTTTGTCTCACCAGAAAGCAGTAGCAGGTGTAAATAGTTTGAAAGTTGTGTGCTACTTCTCTACCTAATGTCTTGGGCAATTTACAGATTTAGTCTTCACAAAGGTGAGATATTTCAAATAGTAGGCTAGTTCCAACATTCTGCAAACCATATCAGCAGCCTCCTGTAGCTCTTCCAAGCTACTTCTCACATGTCCTAATGGGCAGTATTTTGGGCTTTGCAACAGGAATTGGCCTGTTTAGACTATAATTAGCAATTGCCTGAAAAAGATATGGCTTTACTAAGGACCCAGTAAGGCACCTATGACTGCTCCTTGTTCAACAGGACTAAACACAAGATCATAGCTTTTCTACAAGAAAATTTTATCATGGTTCGCTCTGGGGTTTTTTGCACATATTCACCAACTTCTAATTTGGAAAATTCTGTCTTTTATTATATAAGGAATTTAATTTAGTCTATTGGCAAGGAGAAATAAATCAGAGCAGTTTCTCAAGGATCTGAAGTAGACAGAACAAGTCTCTGACTGAAAGGACAGAAAGACTGCTGAAATACATACATGAGATAATGCAGTGTGCAAGAAGGCAAACATTATTAGAAATTCACTCTGTGGCTTGAAAAATATTTACTTTTTTTTTTCTCTACTAACCTGTAAGCAAGTACTGATACAGAAAACTATTCATACTTACAACTTTAAAGAATAATAATAAAAGAACACTTAATTGTAAGGAGGGATTTTATGGAACAGAATCACAAGTTGAACATTGGGAAGGTCATTATTTGCCATTTTAAAGAGCAGCTTGACTATACTCAAATAACTATGACATTATACTAAACATCCCCCAAATGACACTCTATGCACTCAATCTGTCTTTCTCAGGGTACTCTGCTGCCCTCAAAGGAAGTAATAGATGGCATCTTAATAAATGAGTGAGCTACAAAATCACATTTCACTTTGAGGAGGCTTTCCTACTACTTTACTCTCAACACAGAAGTGGCAGATACCTTCAACTAGGGGTCATTTTCTATGTGCTTGTAGACCAAAGGGGTCTATTTGAAATCGCAGCAAGAGATTTCATGCCCCTTTTCATTTAATAGAAAGTTTGTACTGTGTAACCTTCCACAGGGCGTAGCAGAAGATTCACAAGAGTGAATCCTCTCAGCTTGAGCATGTAAAACTCATTATTATTACTATGACAGAAATCTCATTTTCCAAGCATACTCTGTCTCTTGCAGAATATACAAAGTTTAAATGCAGATGCAGTCAAAATCTCATTAATGACTCAGATCAACAGCTGCCATTGATCGTTAAAATGTAACTGTGGTGACTTCTAGATCTCAAAATGACACAGCAGCCGTGCATTTTGGGAAATGAGAGAAACTGTGAGTGTAACATAACAATCCATTAATATTTTCTTCCTGCTACTTAGGTATTGCTGAGAATTTTCTAGTTAAAAATTAAAAGAACATAGCCTTTATTTGACATTTTCAAACTACCTGATGAAAAAAAAAAAAAAAAAGAGATAATTGTTCCAGGCTTTTCTTGATGTTTATCACATGCCACTTTCTTGATGTGTACGTAGTTTGCTTTCGCTCTGCAAAGAGTTGCTTGTAAAGAAACTTGGAAAGCTTCTCCCTTTATTTTTAAAGCGTAAGATTTTGTAAATCCCCGCGTTCTCTAAAATAGCATATCTTGCTAGACTACAAATTTTAAAATGCAATGACATTATAATATAAATTAACCTAAAACATCACTTGCTAGTAATGGATTAGAATACAAACTGGGCACAAGTTGCACATAATGACCACTAGTGGAACCCACTGCCTTCGTCGCTTATCATGGCAAATAATGTTACCTGGCAATTAAAGATATAGGGTGAAATAAAATAAAACTGAAAAATAATGTAACATTAAAAAAAAAAATCAGGTGGCCATCACCTGAGATCCCTAATGTTCATAAACAAGTAGCTCTTCTCTATTTCTCAGATTATTTTTAAATCCTATGTATTTAATGGGAATTGAGAAAGATCCCATCAAAGCAAATTAAAAACCCCAACAGTCCTATTAAGAAACAACAAGAAGAAAAGCAACCACATATAACAAAAAATCATGGTTAAAAATATTTCAGTTCTAAATTTAACTCATAAAACCACAGTTTGGAACAGGTGTTTATGAAATCTTTTCAATTTGCTGCAACATGCAATATGTGATCTGATTTAAACAAAATAATAACAAATCAAACCATTGCCAAGTACCTAAAACGACTGTGTGTTGCAAATGAGTTATCAGGGAAGTCACCGAGTATTACCAGGTGATTCCATCCTAAAATACCTACGACAAAGAAAGTGCAACTGCAGTTTTGCACAGCAGTAATACTTGCTTTCTAGGTGGGCAGAATTTAGAGGAAGGCTAACAACTGCAACAATTCCCAAATTAAAAAAAAATAATAAATAAAATTGGAGAAAGCAAACACGTTCCTCTCACAAGTGTAAGGTATCCACCTCAGAAAGCTCACCGATTTACCTGCCATGCATGCTGAAATGTTATACCTTAGGTAAGCTCCCTCAAGCACCACGCATCCCAGTCTCTGTAAGAACCGATGCAGCTCTTCTCATTCAGGAGGGTTAATGAGCAAACTCCTAATAAATTACTGGTTTGCATCTATTTTTCACACTTGGGTAACGTAAATACTACCATTTTGATCTATTAGCGTTTTAGCAGTACTCTGTATTAAAGGAAGCCAGTGGAAAATCAGGCCTCAAGAGTTGTTCCTAATAATCTCCCTATGATATACATGGCTCTATCTAGTTTAAAGTAAAAAAGTAGTGCATGCAAGGTAACACCTTGGAAAAATAAACATATTTGCAAAGAGCAGGTAAATGCAAGCTCATGAACAGTACTTATCTACAAATTATAAGTCACTCCCTTTTCCATTCACCTCAGCCTGAATCACAGTCATTATTTCAATGTACTTCCAAGAACAAGTAGTGTGGGTATGCTCTGGGGCTCTGTACTGGAAGACTAAGGAAAACACTGACAACAAGCTGCAGACTTACAATGCATGAATGAAGCAAATGTTCGTCACATGGCAGAAAAAGCTGCTCACCTCTTACTGCTAGATTTGTTTTGCTGTTATTCATTATTTATCCTTTCCCTCACAACCAAGAAAAACAGACAGATCCTTGAATATCCTATCAATTTCTGTTTGACTTGTAGGTCTTTACCTACCTATCAAGAAGCCAGAGCCTTAGGAAGCTGTCTGTCTCTGTACACTGAGGAATATTTGCATGACTGGCATAGTAATTCTGTTTCAGGCATTTGGCTTTTACAGTCTGTCTGTCTTCATCGCAAACAAATTGCTTAATGGCTTTGGGTAGCAAACACATCCAGAGCTGTGCCAGCTGATCAAGAAATAGCTGGGTAGGTATGACCTGTGATCATATCTATTTGCATTTCATGTAAAACCGCTTCTGACTCATCATTTGCATCATCATCTCAGTCTGATCGCTTTTGTTCAATAAGTAAGTGCTTCTTGTCTGCTTGTTCTAAAAACAATAAGAAATCAAAACTCCGTTCCTCCACTCAAAAGCCTGAGGTCAATAAAGATGTGTAGGAAGGGATTCCTCATCTTCATTAACAATGCAGTTGAAAGGAGCAAAGTTCCCTAAGATTAGAGGAAGACAGGGAACAGCCCATCCACCAAGAAGACAGGCATAGTAAAACAATAAAAGCTGGCAGCACACACTGGCACCACAGGAGCAAATCCCTTTTGGCTGAAGTGCCTTAAAGATTTCTATAAAAGAACAGAGATTTGACAGGAACTCAGGCAAATCTCTCTGTGTATGGCAAGTGCTGCACATCCATGGCATTTCTAAGAAAAGGATGTATTAAAAACGATGTAAGAAAAGATGCTTTTGAAGCATGACACACGTACAACAATCCCTCTACATTTTAATATACCACAATAATTAATGCTGTTGTGTATATTTTATCTTGAATGTTTTGCCATTACTGGAGAACTTGCTTGCTTTTGCTGTTAGAAGAAACAAAGGAGTCATCAAAAATTTCCTTCACACAATTCTGTTTACTTACATTAAATGTCAGGACACCTGACTTTGTCTAAAAAACTGGAAACAAAATACAGCTTTCACGCTCAGAAATAAACACTATAAGCCAAAAAAAACCCAAGTCCCTAGAACACAAAAATAACTTTTTTTTTTTTTTCTTGGCATCTTCACAGACGTATGACCATGACTACTGCTCCTGCTTTTAGCCACTCACCTTCACAGATGCAGCTAATAAATCCACTGGCCTCCAAACTTCTATTTCAGAAATACCTTTTATTTCTTCAGGTGGGTAGGTACAAGTTCTGCCACACAGCCAAACACTTTGTGGCACAGCTTCTACTATTTCCAACAGCAACTACATAAAAGGCTGTTTAATTGTTCCTTCTGCGTAGCCTGAAGGAAGTATGGTGAGCCAGCCTACCCATCAATTTAACTAGGTCTGTGAACAAAGTTAGAGATTGAGGTTAAAGAACTTAATTTAACCCAGTTTAACAGTCTGGTCAGACCCACTGTCAAAGGTCTTTCCCCTCCCCCGTTTACTTTTTTTTTGTTAGACTGCCTTCTGGATTTCATCCACCACTGAAAACCAAGCTTCCTCCTCCCTTCAGCTTTTTTTTCTTTTTTTTTTGTTTGGTTTGGTTTGCTTGGTTTTTTCCCCCCCATAAATGCAGAAGATCCAGAAAATCCAAGGAGTTACATATGGCCTTTAAAATATATTGTTCTACATGGAAGCACACATTTCTAAGACTAGTTTTCCATAGTACTGGGGGTATTTTTGAGACTATTAACCTACAATATGAAGATCTCACAATAGATGCAGGGCAAAAACTACATGTCTTTAAAAATTTAGCCCAGAATACTCAGTGATATGTATTCCAAATTGATAATATACTTCTGACCACAGACTGTCACTCCTATCTATATTAGGAAGAAGATCTTTCTGTCAATCACCAAAAACTGAGCATCATTTTCATTCTGACACCAAACTTCCCTCCAGTGTAAAGGAATTATCTACTGAAGAATGCTACAGCAGCTCAAAATATTTTAAGTTCACATGGTGAAAATACCTGTAAGGAAATACAAATAGAATTATATTTCCTTTAGGTGTGCTATAACTGCTGATGTTTCAGTCCCGAAATTTGCCTGGACCATTAATAATAATTAAACAAGATGCTCGTGTTCAGTCTGTTTTAATATTGGTTTAAGTGTTCAGAGGAAAATGGTAATGTTTAATATTTAAATATCAAACACTTTGATTAAACATTAGCATGTTAAACTAATATTAAGGAAAGCTGAAAACAAGTTTATAGAACTGTCCATAGGTCTTTTGAGTTGCAAGTGCCAAAAACTGCTTTTTGCTATTTGCCATGTAGGCGTTTTTGGTTTTGTTTTTGTTTTCCAAAAAGTAGCCAGACCAGAACATCACAAATATTTACTGTAATTAATAAGCAACATTTTTAAAGTTTGTACTTAGTGCTGAGCTGCACAAAAAAAAAAAAAGATGTATGTTTACCATAAGAAATAGAATGTGCAGGATTCTAAAAATCTATTCTAAAAATTCCAAAATCAGGTATGAGTGTAGCAGCTCAAAAAAGTCAGAACAAAAGGTACGCAGCATTGACTCACCCTCCTTACTTTCTCAAACAAATAATTAATTTACACTCTTTCTATTCTCCTAGAAATAAATGGAATTCCCTAATAGAAAATATTAAGCTGATAGGCCTCTCAGTCAGGTCTGCAACTTTCTAAATACCTGAGGAATTCCCCTAAAATCTACTAGAGTTGGTCCAAATAAGCTCCTACACCTTGGAGCCATTATACCTCCTCTCAAGGTTCATCCTTCCCCCTTCTCCAGAAATATTATTCTACATCAATCATTTATAAGAGTTCAGTCCTGTTTCTCCTGAAAACTCCCATCACAGCAGTTTGAACTCAAACTTCCAAACAAACCTGCAGGGTTTTTTTCCAAACTAAATAAAAAAAACCTCCAACCCCCCCAAAAAAATGGAAAGTTCAGATTTTGAATGAATTACTCATTGCAAAATATATCCAAAGAGGTTTGAGAGGGAAAAAAAAAAGAAGAAAGAAAGAAAGAAACAAAACAAAACCCAAGAAAAGCACTCCCTAGAAACCAGCTATTCTCAATTCTGAAAAGCTACACGGATTGCAGACAGGAATAAACATCAATCGCCTGGGTGCAAATGTAAAAGCCTTCATCTTTAGCCATTTTACATCATAGCTGCAAATTATCAAAGTGCAATTTCCACTGTATTAAGGAGACAGTACATTATGCTTCTAGCTTTCAGTCATGTTTAATAAAGAGAAATTCTTCTACCAAATGAACAGTACCCCTTGGCTACTTTTAAAATAATCCATTGAGAATACTACAATATTCCATATATTTTTTTAAAAAGTATTGTGTTTCTTTAAGGAAATACCCTAAAGAAATATTACTCTCTTTTTTTTTTTTTTCATGGATGTGGAACAAAACTGCAAACACTGTAAGTTTAGTCATTTTTTTTTTGGTGGGATGGTTTGAGGGGTTTTTTTTGGCTTTAATTATTGACAACAGTAAAAAGATTGTTTAAGACTAGCTATGTTGGAGTTTTGGATACCAAGTGTGACAGGCTCTGCATGTGTACAGTGCTTTGCCTATTGATACAAATTGAATCTGAACAAAGCAATTTATTCAGCAAATCAAACCAATCAGTGCACTGCAGTTTTCTCTTTCAGCTCTCATTTCCCAACCAACTACTCTTAACCACTTTGCTCCTTCTGCTTTACAGCAAGGTTTCATCTACTATTAGACGTTGTTTTGTGGTGAGGGTATGCGGATTTAAAAGATTTTAAAGACCTCTGTACCCTTCCACTGTTGCCAATAGTTGCTGCATCCATACTAGTTGCCTGTCTCCAAACATGCTACCATTAAATGTATTTCTCTTTCCCTTGCCCTAGCAAAAAAAACACCTAACCATTGTTACACCATCCAAAGCATTTAAAGAGCTTGCAAGTGAAAATGTGTTTTAATAAACTGTGAATATTTGTCCAAAGAACAAGATTACCTCAAATCCTTCTTTTTCATGAAGAACCATACTGAAAAAGAGGTTCTTTAATGCAATCATATTGTAAGTTATTTTGTTAAAAGATATTTCAGCTAACCAGTCCTCCAAAAATAACCAACACGAACAGATCAAAGAATGAAAATTAACACCAGATTGCTCAATAGATATGTGAGGAAAGAGAAGTAACCAATTCAAGAAAAGCAGACTGGCAGCCAGCTAAAGGGGGAAAAAATAGAGCAATCTTACAGTGTTGAGCCAATATATAACCCTGGATTAATAGCTAGCCTTGGCAAGGCTCAAATGTGAAGATGCTCACATTGGGTATCCCAGACTTGCTGCTACCAGAGGTTGTTGCTACGGCAACTGGTGACAGTCAGCCAACAGTAAAATAAATTTAGAAAAGATAGTTAGGAAGTACTGAAAGGAAGAAAGAATAAAGAAAAGAAGGAAAGAAGTTTGATGTCTGTAAGTAGATGCACAGTTCCATTGTCTGCCACTTGCTCTACAGCAGCCGAGGAATCCGTCACTGAAATGAAGCTGCATTTCCATTTTACCTCCATGATATTTGAAGGATACTCCTGCCTGTATGAGTTCCTAATTGAAAGAAATTATTGTCTTGTTCATGCGACAGCTTGTCAGTGACTCAGCAATCCAGCAACTTCAGCCGCCTCTGAAAACTGCATGGAACTGTTAGCACATTGTTCTCCTTTAAACTGTTTACAGGAAGCCTGGAGTGGCCCATTTCTGTCTTTGCCTTTAAACCAGCCTGGGGATGGTTCCACCCTGACATGTAAAAGGGTTCAATAGAAGAAATATTTGTCACTGAAGCAAAAGTATTTTGAACTTCACAAACCTGCTGGAAAGCTTGCTTAATTTTTTTTTCTTTTTTTTTTTTCAGACAAAGAACACAGCAGAGACTTGTTGTTTTAAACTCAAAATTTGGTTGAAAGGAGGCTCACTGGAACTGCACTCAGTGGACCATAAATCACAGTGCCCATGCCCAGCTGTGCAGCACTGCAGGGAAGAAAAGGTTTCGGTTGGCAGTGTCCCTCCATGATAGCCGTGGAAGTGTATGCCAGAGAGGTAGTTATTGCAGTTTACTTGCTGTGCTATCAGCGTGGTCTGCTAGAAAGCACATATTTTAGGAATCAGTGTGTGGCCCAGACATCATCTTATCTCTCACAAAACATCGCCTCAGCCCCCTAGAAAACCCCTACTGCATTACTGGCAGAAAGAGATAAAAATTAAATACTACGTCTGGTGGAGCTGAAGTGTTGAACTAGACTTTCCCACAAGCACATTTTCTTAAGACTGACTGTACACGACTATCAAGAGGATGAACAAGAAAACATTATATTCAGCCCTAGAAATCTTCAATGGTTGATTTGAGTGCACGAGTTCTTTCAAGCCTAGAAATGGCATGAGGATGGGTGCAGATGAAAAAGCTGTGAGACAGAGCAAGCATGGAAAAGGCTGTTATTTTTCAGGGAATAAATATCTGTAGAGGCATTACCCAAAAATGTGCTTTTACAGAAATAGCAGACACAACCGCAGTTGGAGAAATTGGCTGAGTTTGTCTCCCCTTCCAGCCCTGGCCCAAGTCACTTCACTCGACCTTCTGAGGTCATGATTTGGGAAAGTCACTTAGCCATGCTCTGCTTCATTTTGTCTGTAAGTAAAATGGAAAAATACAGACTCACTCAGACTTTTAAAAGTGCTTTCATGTTTAAAGAAATGAAAAGTGCTAAGCAAGTGGTAAATATTGTTTGAGTAGATTAATACTTGGGTGATCAATATACATTATGAGACTGCTCTTACTCATCATGTTTCCCACAGCTAAGGGAATGCAAGCAATAATAATAATACAATGATTATAGCTTGGTAGAAATGCCCCTAGTGAAGGCTGCCAAGTTTCCTAGAATGAGGGGAAAGCTATGTTCTCCTTTACTTACAATTTAGTGCAACTTTTACTGTATGAAACCACAATTATGCCTGTAATCTGAATCAGATTGGCTCATGGTGGTTATTAATTGTCTTGACTTGATTTTACCAAATATTTCAGTGAAATAGTTTCTCATTGTTTTTGAAAATGAAACAAATTAGAACCAAGTCATTTAGCTAATACTCATAATGGGAATTCTTCTAGTACTTTCTTTGAAGAGCTTTATGCAAGCTTTGAGCTACAACCTGATACCAAGCAAGAAAGAATACTGAGATCACAGAGCTCTCTTTTGCTAGATCCATGAGAACAAGTCAAAATAGATTTAATCAAGTTACAAATTTTAAAAGGTTATATGCATTTAAAAAAAAAAGAGGGCATATGTTTTTTTGGTAAGGAAGCAGATTTCAGCTACGTGTATATGAAACACTCCTGCAAGCACAAGAAAGAATAATAATGTTCTAAGTATTTGTAGAGTAGCCTTGACAGTGCCAAAATATTTTCAAATTTTAGATTTAAAACATTTGATAGCAACCCTGTCAACAAATACTAATCAGAGATCAGAAGTATCATTATCTAGCTGATTTTTATAGAAAGTAGGCATATGGTTGAAATTTTTTGTAGTTTCTTCATAATCAGAAAGCATAGAAGATATTTTTAACAGATAAAAGCAACCTGTTATTTTTTCAGTAGGCGACTCATAATACTCACCTAGATGATTACTATCCCTACAAAAAAAAGCTAGTTCACCCAAAGTACAGTAAAAGACAAAAAAAAAAGTAAATAGAAATTTCTCATGCAAAGTCCCTTGTTCATTTACTTCTAATGCATTTGAACCCATAGGAATAAGCTCAGTGGTCTGTAAGAATGATACCAGCAGCAGGCTCTTGTGGAAGCTACCAGTTCCCCCAAAGCTTTTGAAACCCTGTGATCTACCTGCCACCCTCCTTTCTCTGAGAGCTTGTATTGCAGAAGGCAAGAGCAGACAGAGATGAAGCTTTGGAGATTTTCACAGTGGAAGAGGCAGTTACTCCTTTCACAGATGGTGGCTCCAGAAGCCTTTTGCCATATTCATTCTCTTTCCAGAGCTTCAAGAGAACTGTAAAAGTGCGAGTACCTCTCACACATCTCTCACTTATAAAAAATTACAAAAGGACAAAAAACCCTGCAGCTCAGAAGATAAAGTTTTTCTAAGAGGACAGGTAGTTTTTTGAACATCAGTATATCTTTGCTTGTCTGTGTCTTCCTAACATCTTCTCATTGTAGTGCTAGAGCCTTCCTGACGTGAATCGTTGCTTAAGTTATTAAAAAAACTTGAGGCAAGCCAACATACCAAAGTACTTCTATTTAGACAAAGCTAGCCTGACATAGGAATAAACAAAGATGCACTCATCTATTAAAAAAAAAAAAAAGAAAACATCAGTCAAGAGCTGAAAAAATCAAGCACTTTCAACTCATAAGTGGAATAAAATCATTGTTACAATATTTACATTTACAAAGGTAAGGTAACAATTTGCTAGATAGGTATCAGATATAAAGCTAATATTACATTAAAGAATAAGAAGAAATACAGAAGAAGCATTCATGCAATACTTAGTGTTGTTAATTTTAGGGAAAATATTACTTCTCAATAAGAAAATACATTTTTTTTCTCTTTAATTTCATTAAATGATGAAAACACTTGTACTTCTTTAAAGTACCTTTGAAGTGTTTGGCACTAGTCCTAATGCTTTACAGAAAAAAAAAGTCTCCTTTTTAGCTTTTAAAGCAAGAACAGTTAGATGCCAGTCGTCTTCTACCCACAGGAAAACTGGGGTTTGCCTTTCCTGAATTCATTAATCATTGAAGTTCACCTAAAGCTGAAATAGTTTGTGTATGCATGAAATATGAGATCGGAAATACTTTTTACCTGCAGTAGACCTAGTTTTTTCTTTATTCACTTAAGGAACAAGTATGTTTTATTTATCTAAATACAGATTATGGGCCAGAAACATTTGCTTATGGACCTTACCTCTAGTTAGGGGCAACATAGTGAATGTGAAGTTTGCCAGTAGGCTGTGGATTCAAAGTATTATATTTTAGATATTCCTTCTATGGGAACTAGACCCTAATATGAGCTGCTGAGAAACTCAGGAAGACTCTCCTCATCTTCAGTGGGAGCTAGGTGTAATTTCTGTGTACCAGTTATCTCAAGATATGTATTCAGAGAGTAGGGGGGGAAAAAGGGGGCTATAACTTTGGAAAACTTAGCTCAAATTCACCTTTTTCATATTTTGTTTTCTGGCTAAGCCAGAATAAGCATTTCCTAAATCACAGAATCATAGAATAGTTTGGGTTGGAAGGGACCTTTAAAGGTCATCTAGTCCAACCCACCTGCAAGGAGCAGGGACATCTCCAACATCTCCAACTATATCAGGTTGCTCACAGCCCTGACCAACCTGGCCTTGAATGTTTCCAGGGATGGGGCATCTACCAACTCTCTGCGCAACATGGTCCAGCATTCTACCACCCTCACTGTAATTTTTTTTTTTCCTAATGTCCAATCTAAATCTACCTCCCTCTATTTTGAAACCATTACTCCTTGTCCTATCACAACATGCCCTACCCAAGCGTTTTTCCCCGTCTTTCTTACTGGCCCCCTTGAGGTACTGGAAGACTGCTATAAAGTCTCCCTGGAGCCTCCTCTTCTCCAGGCTGAACAGCCCCAACTCTCTCAGCCTGTCCTTACAGGAGAGGTGCTCCAGCCCTCTTATCATCTTTGTGACCCTTATTTCCCAGATATTTAAAAAAGTAATTAATTTCATAATGTTCTTTCTTTAATTTCTTTAAAATTGTGACTCAAAAGGAAACTGTACATACACAAGCAAAATACTAAGAATAAAAGCTAAACCCAGTAAAACCACAAGCAAGACAAAATACCTTAATTTGATTCCTTGCTAACAACAAACAAAAGGATTTGTCCAATAAATGGCTTAGCTATTTTTTTTTTAATTGAAACTTCTTAATTGTCTCACCTGCAGAATACTCTGCTTAATTATCTGCCTGCCAGTTTCTGTCTGCATTGGTGCTAGGAAGCACAAATGGCCTAGCCTCTAAACCTACTAAGCTGAAGTCTGACCCCTGATAAATCAATGTTATAATCTATAGCTTGCTGCCTCTTGCTTTAGCTGTGTGTGGCATGCTTTGATGAATATCTGCCTTGCAGGAGAAAAATATGAAAATTATATCATATGCAACTGGTTTGAACTGCTGTGCAACCACAGGACACTGAGCCACTCTGGGGAAAAAGTTAAAATGAACTACATTAGCTAAATGTCGATTTCAGAGGTTTTGACATAATATTATATTTAAATTAAAGAGACTGTTATTCTGGTTCCTTCCTGCTCTGAACCTACTGGTTTTTCCCTTTCAGAAGATCCTGATCAAATACGTGATCATTCTCCGCCAAGGCTCTCAATTTCCCTTCAGTGCAAGCAACAGGGTTTATATGATAAAAGTTTAATGACCATGGACCTGCATAGCAATGTGAGGTAGCAGCACATTTTCAATAACACTAGGCGTCGGTGAGGACTGGGTGATATTCCTACCACTGAGTTCTGCATGCCCTAAGAGGCAGGCTTCGTGGCGACAGAGGTAGCACCAGAGAAACCTCCATTATCATGCAGCAGTCGTACAGATGAAATGGAGATTTATGAATCCCTGCCAAAGAAACTATATTATGGACTGTAAATTAAAGTGAGGGCTTAACACATAGTGAACTACATGCTGGTGAGGCTGATTTCCAGGTTGCCCTGTCTATTCAGGCCCAGGCAGCTGTAGAGACTACCCCTCATTAAGCGACCCGGAGCTGACGGTGAAACTCAGACCTTCTAGGTTTGAAAAGGCAACTGCCAAAGCTTTCATAGTCATGGCAAAAAAAAGGGGATTCTCTGCTGTTTCAGCAGGCATTTTACTGGCAGCATACTACTGTAGTATGGTGACTAGGATGTAGTGGCTTTGTTCTCAGATGTAGTTCCAATGCCTTCCACGGAGAGATTTCAGTTTTAGTCCTCTGCAAGTCATAGTGCGTTGCAAGCTCAAAGGACTAGATTTTGGTTTGTGAATCACTGCTGCTGTTCATGAATCACAGTCTTCTCAGATCTGCCACTGCACAGTGGTGACATTTCCACCTGAGTCACTGAATCCAAGTAATTCAAATTGTTTACTATGTCTTAGTGAGAATCCTTCAGAAAGCTCCTCAGGGAAAAATACAATTTTAAATGAAAAGAACTAGATTGTAAGCTGTGAAAAAGTTTTTTTTTTTAAACTCTCAGGAACAGCAAGCCTGCCCAAAAACCTATAAGGTAAAGGGATAAACTCCATACTAAATTACCCCTCTGCATATGCCAGTGTTTCAAGTAGGATGGAAGTGATACAACCTGTAAGAGTCATCCTGGAATATACTAAAATATGCAACTGGTATGTCCGATGGCTAGGCCTTTCTCAGGGAAAGAACTGCACGGAACTTTTCCCGATCGTCTTTTTTTCACCCCAGACTATGAATGCAACACAATTATTTCCTTTTCACTTACAACCCATCTAAGCAGAAAGCTCCACATAATAAAACACAAAATAAATTTACTCATCACATATGTCAAGTCAGCTTTGAGAGGCTGACTCTCCCACTGTCTTTATTATATTTTATACGCCTTTGGAAATTGGCTTACAACCTTAAGAAAAAGATAATTGGTCTTAAACCTCCTACCCTTCAAAAAATTTGGGAAAAAAAAAAAGAAGCAGCAGAGAAAACTTTCTTTTCTGCTTATTTGTACAGTTTAACATGATAAAATTCACTTCACACTTCAGTCATCTACAAGGACACTTTGCCTCAAGTGAAAGTAGTTCCACATGGACCATTTTGTGCTTGTCTAATGTGTAAATGTGCTGGTTTATGTTGAAGTAAGTATAAGCAACTATACAGTGTGCATACAGTAGCTCTGCTATCACTTGAGCCCCACAAGGGCCATGCCCTAAGGCGTGCTACAGGGCATTCTTCATAAGGCAAGCAAAGTATTTTCGGTGGACTATCTGCAGTAGCATAGCGTATAACTGAATATATGCTAGACCTGGTGAAGCAATATGTTTCAGAAAATAGAACATTTTTTTTCTGGAAGGCACAAGGATAATATATTGTGTCGTGGTTTTGTTAGTAAGGGGGGGCCTAAGGTGGTAGCTTCTGTAGGAAACTGCTAGAAGTCGCTCCCCTTTGTTCAGTGGACTCGGCCGGGCCTAGGGCGGACCTGCTGCTGGCCAAGGCCAAGCTGATTGGTAGCAGAATGTCCCGTGATAACGCCTCTGCGATAACGTATTTCAGAAGGGGAAAACAGAAAAAAAAAGAGGAGAGAAGATGTGAAGAAGCTGAGCGGGGGCAGAGGCGCAGGGGGGGAGGCACAGGCCTCATGGGCCTTGCAGGCCTCACCCTCTGGCCTCTCGCCAGGCAGCCGATTGGGCCCGACTCGGTCCAGCCCAGCTGCAAGAAGTGGAAAGGAGATGAGAAGTGAATAAGATGTAAAAAAAAAGATCCTGAGAGACATCTACCAGCCTGTTGTGAGGAACGGCTGCAGACGCCAAGGTCAGTTCAGAAGGAGGGGGAGGAGTAATGCGGCTCCTGGCCAAGATTCCCCTGCAGCCTGTGGTGACGACCATGGTGGAGCAGGTTGTCCCCCTGCAGCCCATGGAGGTCCACGGAGGGGCAGAGATCCACTTGGAGCCCGTGAAGGACCCCGTACCGGGGGAGGTGGATGCCTGAAGGCAGCTGTGGCCCGTGGAGGGCCCGCTGGGACAGCTGTTCTGGAGAGACTGCACCCGTGGAAGAGATGATCCACGCCGGAGCAGTTCCACGAAGGACTGTGGCCTGTGGGAGGGACCCCACGCTGGAGCAGGGGAGGAATGTGAGGAGTTCTTCCCCCAACCATGAAGCAGCGGCGTAGAACAACATATGATGAACTGACTGCAACCCCCATTCCCTCTTCCCCCTGTGCCGCTCGGGGGCGGGGGGAAGGTAGTAGAGATAATGTTAAGCGTGGGAAGAGGGAGGGGTGGAGGGAGGTTATCTTGTTCTCTGTCTCATTATCCTGCTGTTTGTAGTAATAAATGAATAGTTTTCCCCAAGTCGAGTCTGTTTTGCCCGTGACGGTAACTTTAAGGATTTCTCCCTGTCCTTATCTCAAACCTCGAGCCGTTTTTCCTTATATTTTCTCTCCCTGTTCTCTCAGAAGGTGGGGGGAGTGAGAGAGAGACTGCGTAGTCTGGTCCAATTGGGGCTGAACTACGACACATTGTGAGGCCATTTTTGTATGGATTGTATTAGTCACATTTTAAAGCACACAAAGTTCTGCTATAAAGTTCTGGGTGAGAGATCTGTTCCTTGATTTATTCTCACTTTTCCATGAACACATTTCTGTTGGCTTTTCTAGAATAGGAATACAAAAGACAGCTAGCACACCACCATGTTCCCACCAGTGGTGCAGTAGTGCTGGCAAAGCACATATGGGTATGACTTTATGAATAATGGTCTTTGTAGTAAAGAACTTCCCAGCTCCACAATGACTAGTACCAGGCAGCACATTGCACTGCTAGTACACAGTGTGACAGACAACAATAGTCTGAACTGCATCTCTTCAAGCAGAGGCAAAAGAATAGTGACTTTCCAACTTCAGGAGGTTGCAAAATGTAGCAGGCCATTTTAGAGCACCTGGAACCAGTCATCCCAATGTGTCTTTTGATTTAGTCACCTACGACTGTGTTTTCAATGGCATGCACCACTTCACATGCAGGAAAGGATGCACAGGAGGAGCACATCATGTTGTGAAGAGTGGGTATTACCACTCATCATCACCACTTGCATCAGCAGCTCTCCTCCTGCTGGTCCAGCCCTTGCCCAGCCTCAGCCAGTCCCCAGGGAGATGCCCTTTGCCCAGGACTGGGTCTGCCCCCTCTGCCCCCTGGTCTGCCCTGCTTCTGGCTGGGGCAGTGGGGCCCTGCTCTGCCATCCCCATGGGGACACCTCCAGCTGCCAGCCCCAGCCGCAGGGAGTCACTGTCCCACACCGCGCCCAGGCAGCAATCAAATCCAGAGTCCAAGAGATGGCGTGACCACAAATATTGATATAACAAAGCAAAGAAATAGTCATGATTTTGGCGATAAACCCAAAAGCTCTTCTTAGTTTATGCCACATTTTTCCTGTCTAGTTTTACAAGCCAAATCCTTCACCTTGTTAATACCCAGAATGATGTTAGGTAAATCCAAGTGTGATTTTCTTTACTTCTTTTTTAATTGTTAGGGTTGATTTGTTTCGCACAGCAAGGCTCCTCACTGAGACGAAGGTTCCTTGTACACAAGCACCTACACCACGCATCTGTAATCATACCTGGTAAATGGCATCAGCAAAAGAAAGGAGTGACATTTTTTCCTCTTGATCACAACAGAATAAACAACATTTTAAAGGTTAAATTATTCAAATTCTACAGTTACCTGTAAAAAAAAAAATGACGTTTCTGCTGTACCTTCAGATTTCTTACATCCAATTATTTTGATTTTTATAATCCTGTCCCAGGCTTCCTGACTACTGCTACTTAAGAGGCAAAAAAAAAAAATTGTTGTAACTAGTGGCAACTCATTTACTTCCACTGATAGCTACAGCTCCCAACACAAGGCTTTCAGCTCAACTCAGAGAAGTTAGATGAACTATACAACAGCAAGTTAGTCAAAAAGAAACAGACAACACCTAAATGCATATCACAATGTTTTATGCACTAAGAAAATCCTATTTGGGTGTCAACTTTAATGTTTTAAGGTCAGACAAATGTAACAGTCTGAAAAAATATGCAATGGTACTTAAAACAGTGCGTGTGCAGATTAAGGCAAAATAAAATAAAACAAAACTAGGGAATTCAGTCTGAAATCCAGTTTTAATGATGTAAATCTCTGGAATCTCACTGTTGCTAATGCTACTGATTTCTCCATAAGGTTGATGGAACCATACTGGCTCACACCAGCAAAAAAATATGGCCCTTCAATGACTGAAGAGACAATATGGTATCCAGAAAATACAATGTAATTTGTAAGGGTTTACTGATTTTTAATTTTCTGATCCTGTGATTACTTATGAAAAAGTAAAACAAAATTAAACAAAGGATTCTGCAAAGTACCTATGTGTGATTGTCCAAGAAGAATTTAACACAAAGATTCCTCTTCCTTAGTATGCTTCCTGTCAGTCCCTTATAGCCCACTTCTTTTGCCTCACAGGAGCAGCCCTGCTGGTGATCCCCCTACCTCTAGCTTTGATTTTGCATCGATTATGCAAGATGCAGGTTTATGCATGAAGATCCACTGTTCTTTAACTAAAAAAAAAAATACAGCAGTTTGAGAACTGAAATGGAACAGTGCGTGAGAATCCAAATCACTGTCTCTATTCCATATCAATCCATGAAAGCTATACCTGTACTTTCAGACCTTTTGATCCAGACCATTCTTTTACACCATTTTCTGATGCTGTTCCATTTCTCAGGGTGTAACAGCATTAATTCTTTCACACGGTTATGAAAAATAACTAAATAGAATCAGAGAAAACAGCCATACCATACTGTGTAAAGTAACATTATGACTGAGCTCATAAAAAGAGATGCTGACTGAGGAATTTAAAGTTTTTCAAAACTTTTGATCTTGTTTATACATGTGGAGGTTTGATGTGAAAGCTTGATGTCAACTGTAAAGAGAAACATCTCTCAAGACAAAAATAAAAAACAGACCTCCTGTTGAAACGTACTCAATGATAACCAACAAGTTTCTGATCTTGAAGAAAGCATCATGCGAGTGTCTTGCATTTAATATTATCTTATGCCAAGCAGCCCTACTTTTTCCTCTCATTATATTTCCTTCATAGATAAGTGTTTGGTTTCATACATTTGATAAAAAAAAAAAAGAAAGTTGCCTGAGTAGATTTTCAGAAAGTCTTATTAGAATAACTACCCTGTTATATTTTCTTTGCACATGGGTTTTGAGATAACATCCTGGTTTTGTGAGTATCCATGTGCAAAGTAAATATAACAATTATTCTTTTCATTTGTGATAATCACAATTATTATTAAGCAGATTCATAATAACCCCTTTGTATTTAACTCCGAGCTCTAGCTCAGCTGAGGAAAATCTGTGCCTGTCATTTCAAACATTTCTAGCTTTCATTTGTTTTCTATATTTACTGCTTTTAACTTTGATTGCAAAATATCAATAGAAAGAAGTTAGTTGACATTTAAGCATTATATGTACAAAAGGATCTTAGTGCAAATTAGTAGGGCTTTTCCCTTCTTGTGATGGTATCTCAAGGTATAAACCAACCTCTCATATCTAACTGGATTTGTTAAAAAATGAACAACTTTGTTTGATGATATTATTCTGATGTGAATAGAAAAATGCTATTTAAAACATTTTACCATTAAAAGAATGTCAGTAGTCTTTGATTCTAACAAAATAATCTTTATACATGTGGAAAATTTTTGCAAATAAGATACAGTATTGATTCTATATAACAAAAGAATGACTTATACATTTGCTTCTAGTGGCAACACAAAGGGCTGTGGAAAGTGCATAATTATGGAATTGGCTTGAGTTTAGGGGTTTTGGATGGGGAAGTGGTTGTTCTTCTTTTTAAAGAGAAATCCAGAGACAGCCTAGATATGTCACATGTGAACAAAAATTGGTGTTCAAATGTCACTCATGAACTGACAGACATCTTAAAGCTACAGAAAGCCTACAGAAATATTTTACTTTCAACTAGTTTATTCATCTTTTTGTATATTCAGAGAGGTTTAAAATGCATTCCTATCCACCTGTCAGTGTTCTTCTAATGAAGCCTTCGGCAATATCCGTAGAAGGTAATGGAAAAGGTTCATTATACTTGCATGGAGCAACATAAAATGAATGTTCAAAAATCAGAAAATATAAAACAATTTATTAGTGTTTGAAATGTTAACATGTATTTTACTTCTGACCTTGGTCAGACATTCAAGTAAATTTTTAGAAGTGTTTTTAAAATATGATTGCTTGATAAAAGCAAAGTGTGACAGTACATCAGCAGCACAGTAGAAGGAGAAGATCTAATGGGTTTCCATGTACACAGATACATTAATCCCATGTGTGAATCACATACATTATAGGGAAATAAGGTCAGGAACCTTGTGTAAAAATTCTAAAAACAAACCAAATGCAGAAGTTCTTTAATGATAATGAACAAAAAGAAAAAAAAGTAGTGATGAATGCAAAAGAAGTGGCATATGGAAAAAAGATGTGGGAAATAAGAATATTTCCAAGTATGCTGGAAACCCAGTTTTCCAATGAAAGTGATTAACTATATTGTATACTTGCCAAGTATATTATTTGCATTTCAGATTTTTTTTTTTATATCAATGGGTTCTGCCTAAAAACTCCACAAAAAGGATGAGTTTTGAAGAGTTATTTGAAAGAAGACAAAAGTGATTTAACTCATGAACGGAAGTCTACAAAAGTTAATAGTGAGATCCAGAATAAAAGCCCAGAAGAAGAAAAGTATTAGGACAAAACAGAGCACAAGAAATCAGTAAGAGACACTCTGTAGTAAAGAGAACTAGTGAAAAAGCTGTCTATAAAAATAAGCGACTGCAGAGCCAGGAAGAGCTTTGAAGAAGATTTTCAGTAAAATATAATATCCGTTTGTATTAATGGAGAATTTTCATTGACTACAGGGGATTTCTGATCAGACCATATGAATTTCATTTTGATGCTCTGAAGATATTTTATTTTTCTTTAAGCCATGCTAACATGAATACAGCTTGTATCAAAATATTATCATAACTCTAAATAATGTAAATGTGTATCTGTCCAACTTACAGTCCATACCTTCCATCAAAGGTTACACAAAATGATAGGTGAATGCCCTGACAACTTTAAAATTAGTATGTGCTAACATACAGAACTACTCTGCTCTTTTCCAAACACAGATCAGCAAGCAAAGCTTGCTACAACTTACTGGGGATATTGCTTTCTCTATCTGCTCAAGTTGCCTCGCCAGAATTCAGTGAATCATGATTTAACATGAAGAACAAGGACTCTCCACATAATCCATCCTGTTTTGTTTTTTTTTTTTTTCTGTGTATATGTATAGTTAAATCCTACATAACGTGACAGCATTTTAGATTAAGACATACAACATCTTGCCATCAAATGAAATTCACATATACTAAAAAGTAAATGTATTTTTTTTTCCTGAAATTAAGAGTTGTGTAGGCAGTATCCCATCCAAATTTAGATTGGGTGTACTAGAGTTCTAATAGCAGGTAATCTGAAGTGCTCATTAGAGATATGCAAGTAATTCATTACCTAAGTATGTCTAATTTACCATATTTTCCCCTTGAATGAAGCCTGCCCTAGTGGAAATTAGTGATCCAGCCTACACACTTCCAATTCTGTTGGCACTTTCAGTTTACATTTGCAATTTTTTTTTAGAATTCTAAAAATGACTTTCTCTGTCTTCTCTTCTGATCTCCACTGGGTATTTATATGCAGCAAGTATAATTATGCTTTTGGCAAGCTAGTGAAAATTAAACCCTTACAAGCAAGGGGTGGGGAAAGAAAGGAGGGTGAGGAAGCAAGGAAGAGAAAGAAAATCCGATTTTAAAGCGAACTTATCACAAGCTTACTGATGTATAAGCAGAAGGCAGCTACATATTGTAGTCTTGCAGCACACTTCTAGGAGATGGTGACATTTGGCTCAGGCTTAATGAAAGCTGGGGATGGGTATTTTGTTGATTTGAAATTAGAGTGTATCTACTGAAAGATACTAAATTAATGAGTTTGGCAAGTTGTCTTGTTTTAAATATCAAATCATCTGCTCCTAAAAATCCAGTCTTAGTGACAAGCAGAGATGTATCTTGTATGGTAGGTCTTGCAGCACTACATGCACTATACATTCTGAGCTGTGATTTTCATATACATCACTTTTGCTTTTTTTTTCCTCAGTAACAAAATAACAGCTCCTTCTAGTATGCCACCCTGCTGTCTATTTTAATTGAAAACTTTGCCAGACTTTGTTCTTCCAAGAGTTGTAAAAACTTAACTCAAAGTGAAGCAAATAGTAGATGAGCTATTTGGGGGAATGCAGCAGTGTAACAATTTCCTTCCTTTTTTCATACAGTCCAGCATCTTCACAGTACCCAGGAGCCTGGGAGATAGCAAATCCCACCATGTGGTGTGCAGATGCACTGCTTCAGAGAAGGAAGGGGCTGTGAAAAGCCTTTTCCTTCAAACCTCAGAAAAGCACCAAAAAAGAAGCCTATTCCATAAAATGAATAAATACAGTCTACAGAGTGTATCCTGCCAATGATTGTGAAAGTCTTGACAGTGCCGCCAAAGGTAGCCCTGACTGTTGTACTCTCAGGGCAAGGCTGAGAGGTATATAATTAATTTTTGAAGAAGACTTTGTGAAACTACCCTGCCTTTACTCACTAGGCAGAGCAACACCAACCATACATCCTGCACCAGTGTGTCCTTAACAGCAATCCTCACACTCTCAAACACAACCTGAACAGTTTGCACAGCGGCAAGTTTTTCTACTCAGATGTGTATTTCGCAGCTAATTCCTCTTGAAGAAGAAGCCACCATAAATCTCATAAAAATTGCACTCCATAGAAAATGCTGACAGTCTTAGCTGCCTAATTAGAGCAAAGAAAGGCCACTTTCAGTGGCTGAAATGTCAGCAGCATAATTCCACAAGAGTTTTAGCAGACAAAAGTATTCTTTATGAGTAAAACCATCTGAAATTGTTTTGTAGTGTATAGGAGCTATGGGTTTGTTTGGTAGACTATATATTGAAACGTGCACGCCATAGATGAGAAAAATCACAGCCACAAACAGTTGATGGATTCCTTCATGTACCAATACTCTTCTGTCATTATAGTATACTTCTGCCTACAAAAGCGATCAAAGATAACTTGCAACCTGCTGTAAGAGAAGCTATGAAGAGAATTAGCCATCATGGTACTTCTCTTCAAATCCACTTGCCCCTGACATGGAATAAAGAGAATTTCAATTGCTACAAGAGTCTGTGTTTTGCACACAGAAGCCACAGAAAGCAGCACTACTGCAAGCCCATTGGGAAAGTACAATATAGATAAATCAGAGTGAAAGAAAGCACTGTGGTTAATTCATAAAGATGGAAAGCCAGAATGAAAGGTTAAGAGGTGGGAACTTAATGGTTATTGTCCTATCATATTTTAAGAATGTGATCTTCATTTTGCCAAGGTGAATTTAGTGCCAAGTAAAGGCAGGTCTTCTAGCCCTAATACTTGCTTATGAAAATATTGGGTGTTGTTCACTTGGCAGAACAATCCTTAAAATAACAAAACATGTTTTGTAAGAACATTGTGTAAAGTGAAGGTTAAACTGAGTTATTTATTTAGAGACTTCTTGGTTGTCAACAGATGATGCAACACAGATCTAAGTGGAAGTAGGGTAGGAAACTGCTACATAGATGTGATCACGCCTTGTGATAAGGAGTAGATAAACCACTTAACTGAAGTGGGGGGAGTTTGACTTTTGAGAAGTAAATCAGTATCTGAGTTCTGAGTCTTAATTACCATTTTGAGAAGCATGAAAATTTGCAGCCAGAAAAGCTGTGCTGCCAAGTGAGGGGCGGGGGAGGGGGGGAAGACGGGAGGGAGGGTGGCAGGGAAAGGAAGAAGAAGAAAAAGAAGAAACAACATATCATGGCCAGAAAAAAAAAAAAAATTGTTTTACTGAATAAAATCTGGATTTGGCAGTCAAAGAGCTTTCAATGTAAAGTTTGAATAGTCTTGCACTAGATGGGAAGCTTTGTCACAGGAAGTTAAGAAGACACTACTTTAAAACAGAAAGAAAATGACAGAGAAGTTGCTGAAAAGTGACATTTTTCCTTATTACTGCAAGTTCTATTCAGCTTCCCCAAGGAGTTCCTCTGACTGTGTATTCATTGACCCCCAAAAAAATATTTGGGTTCATGCTTGCTGCAATAGACGAACTGCTGATGAATCCAAAAGAGAGTTTTAAGGGCTCCCATCAGGGCAGTTAGTCATGCCAGGGGTGCTCTGTGAAGGCGCCTGGAGACTGAAAGCGCTGAGAGGTCCAATTCTCGCTGTATTTACCTCCCATTCTGCAATGGGGACAGTTTCAAGAATCCCAATTCCTATCAGAGCCAAAGATCCTAAAACCCAAAGTAGCTGATCACTAAACTGAAGTTGCTGGTCTGTCAAGAATGCCAGCTTCACTGAGCAACTGCAGGGAGCCTATTTAAATTCAAACTACGATGTGCCAGCACTCTTGAAACTTTTTAAAAAAATTTTTGATTCAGCAAATTGCAAAAGGGTTTATTTTTCATCCAGTTCAGACGGAACTTTTTCTCAAACCGTAAGATTCTCAAATCTCTATTCCTTTCTTTATTAGGTTCCAGTGTTACAGGCTATTTAAATTAAATGATAGAGGTTTCAGCTCTTATGGTTTTCATCATACATTTAGTCCATCCTTGGTGTGCATTATTTGCATTATTAGCTCTAATTATTCCTCATTTACCATAAAAAAGCACTTAAAAGCAAAAGTTAGAATACCATTTGGTTGGCTTGCTAATTTTTATACAGCACATGCAGCTCTGTGAGAAGCTTAACTGATGAAGCCCAGTTTAATATGGCTTTATGTCTGGCATTTCAATTATTCCGTGTGAGCTCTGTTTTTTAAAGCTTGGGGGGGGGTCAACAGCTCTCTCTTGTGAGGACTTGGATGTCTGAAAGTATATTTTATATACTGTATAAAGTACATATATCTAATCTCTGATAAATTTGTCATATTTATCAGCAGACAGACAAAACATGTTCAATGTCTAGGAGATTAGTGCATTAGTAATAACATAAGTTACAAAGACCTTATAAATAATGTCAACTAAATATTTTTTCTCATTAATAAATTCTTACCAGATAATTCCATTCCTGCAAACTCAGTCCTTTGCAGATTGCCAAATCTACTCCTGTTCCCTTACAGTACCAAGTTTTACCCTAAGTCCTTGAAGCCAGACTGGTTTCTGCTTTCTGTATCAGTGAAGCTTTCACCTTTCCTTCAGAGAAAAAAAAAAAAAATTATTATCTCTGACTTTATTAAAATGCATTTTATGTATTTTTCAGGTAGGAATATTGGCTGTAAGATTAATATGCACCTCTAGTTTCAGAGGTCACACTAGCTCTTTAAAAAGAAGCACTTTCTCTTTTGGTCATTAGAATTTATCAAGAATTATGCGAGGTAATACACCTAACCTGGAATAAACAGAGAAAAGAAAATCTATAAGACTAGCTATCTATTGCTATAGCTTTACCTTTGCAAGCAATCCTTGTTTTGGTTTTTTTGGGTTTTTTTTTTTGTTTTGTTTTGTTTTTCTGAATTTATTATTAATAACTTTAGTGGCCATGTAATCTTGAATGTGCAAGGCATTAAAAGATATAAACAAATTCCAAACAATAAAAAAAGAATAACAATTGCCTTCAGTTATGTGAGTCTTGATATCCTAAGCAATGTAATAATATTTCATAGGACATTTTGTACTTTTTTATTTTTTTCCAAAAGAATATGAAAATCCAGTTGCCATTGTGTCGGAAGTGACAACTCCAATAAATAAATATTTACTGCAGCTAAATATTTTTGTCTGACCATTAAAAAGTAAAAACAAAAAAAATCATACAGACTCAGGGTTTGTGGGGTTTTTTTGCAGGCTGAAAAGATGGACATCTACTGTACAGCACACATACACCAGATAGTGCAAATCTGCAGTGAGGACTGGCAAGCCGATGTGTTTCTCACACACTGCGCATGAATGTTCCCTGTCTTACTGCAATGACCTTCTGATCTCTAGTGCCAATTGTTCAAGTCCCAGCTGTGGATTTAAACTCAATCTCATTTTGAGTTTCCATTCTGTTGGCAGCAGAGTCATTCTTCACTGAACTGCTCAAGCCAGAAAAGGCTTCCTGACTTGGAGGCAGACTTAGATAAGCAACGGCTATAAGAGAAGTTGTAATTGCACAAGCTCTTTCTTTCCCCCAACAGGTATTACTACAAATGAGCATCACTGAAAATTCTTCTGAGCTTTAACAGGGTAGATAACCTCATAGGCAATTGTGAATCTAACACGGTGTCCAGATTAGCAAAGTAGACAGAAAAAGACTTGTGTTATTTAACCCCTTCCCAGCAAGTGTGGATTTTTGTGGTAGGTTTTTTGGAGTTCTTTTCCAGGAGAGCCTTCTGAAGTAGGGAAGATGAGTAGGTAGGCCTAGCTTGAATATTAGTGAAAGCTGCACTGTTGAAATAATACATCAGACTGTTAACACCACAAAATCAGGTAACCAGACCTTAGGGAATGTGAGAATAACAACTGCTCTGTTTTCTTTTCCCCTCTCTGTACACAGGCACTGTAAATGACATCTACTATTTTTTCTCACTGAGTGCACAGATCAGGCACCACTTGTTAAACAGCAGCTATTCCGTGCTTAGTTTATCCTCGCTGTTCAGTGAAGAGACCATATATCCTTTCCTGCATTCATTCAAATCATGACTTGATACCAAAATATTAACTCCCTTAAGGGTTCTTGATTCTCCCAGTATAGCTTTTTAGTTCTTTCTAAATATGAACATGTTTATCCACACAACTTCACTGTGCAGCGTATGGTAGCGTTGCTGGGCATATTTCACAAAGGAAAGCTGATGAGCATCTGCTGAAACCAAAAAAAAAAAGGTGTGAAATAAACTTCAGAGCTCCAGGGTCTTGCTTTTTTTTCCAGTAGTTGGCACTGCACAGCCCCCTGTGGGCTCTGCACCGAAACCCCTCAGCCTCAGCTGCTGGGGCAAGTGCAAGGCATTCTGCGTGTCAGAGTTGGTGCAGCACAGGCTGTCACACAGATAATAACAAACACACAGCAAGCAAGCCTTTGCCGAAATGAAAGCTTCATTTAAGCCATTTGCCACCAGGCTGGCTTCAGGCATAAAAAAAATTCTCTTTCCTAAATTCTGTTTTCAGCCAATGAAGAAGTTGACTTAACACGTCTGGCACAGGCAGCTGATCTGGTTTTCTCACCGATATGAGAGCTACCCTACAGAAACAAGCTTCTAGCCTTCCAATTAGCCCTCATGACTATTTTATAATTCTGAGCTTCTAGTTCACAGTTCTGTTTCAACTTTGAGCTTCTCTTCGACCTCTTTACCTACATTTTCCTCAGTGACCACTTGTGTCCAGTCTCTGCTACTGCTCTCCCAGATTCATAAGCCCTGTTTACCTTGCCAATATCATTAGTCACCTTTGCTCTTATCTCCAGTTTTCACATTCCCACCTAGATGCAGCTGCAGTTGACACCACCCATGGGCCACCCTATGCCTCTCAGGTGGCTCCTGCCGTCTCTTCCTCCTGCTGACTGAGGTCTCTCTTCCCTCCAATTCTCTCGTTTCCTACTCCACACCTGTTCCTCACCTCACTGCAACCAAGGCAGACTGCAACTCTCAGTTCTGTTTGGACATCAAGTGGACAAATATTGAAAACACAGAATAGATTCTCCCTGTGGAGACCAAGAGCCCTCTGTGAGGACCATGACAGAAGAAAAGAGCTGCTCGCCCTGATGTACCTGGATATAGCTATTTAGAGATGGTTCATGTGCAGTCAGGTCACATCACTGATTTCTGAGAGATAAAGCAGGCTCAATTCAGACACAAATCACAGACTTTAGCTGCCAAATGCTAATGGTGCTACTGAGCCAGGGCAAACTGAGGTGTTTTCCAGTGGACTAAATGTGAGTCATGTTCGCAAAGAAAGAGCAAAAGATGCATTCTTACCAATTCTGGGTTCATCTTCCAAACCACAGAGAGACTAAATTTCCTCTAGTAAACAGATAGAAAAGGGTTGTTTGAGTTTTTAAACATGTTATTTTAATAACATATTTTGCCTTTATCTCAGTTCTCTACATATTTTCAAAAATCTGAGCCTAGGCAGAACTTGGCAAGTGAAAATGTCAGATAACTTAATTTTGGCAAAGTTAAAAGGAACTGAAGACAGTCTCCTAGTAAAAGGTTCTTTATTCAAGAAATTACATTACCACTTCACCTACAGGAGTTTGCTCATATGGGTAAATTTTATGGATTTACTTAACAGTAATGAATCCCTAGGCTGGTACACCCAATCTGGAACACTTCAAACAACCTTTACAGGCAAAATTATTGCCCTTTGGGGACCTAACTCAGGATTCCTAATACATCCACATTTCTGTTTCACTTTGGTGGAGTTTAGCCAAGTAAAGCATAAACTCTTGTTCATTGTTCTAATAGAGAATTAGTTAGACCTCCCAAGCTAGCAGTCCATCTGCTCCACCAGCTAATGCTATTGTCCCGGAGACACCACCTCCTTTATTGTTTCACTGAACAATCCATGCCAGTTCTTTTCTCAGCTGACACTGACAAGTACATGTCGACCCGTCTGCATTCTCTTGTACACATCTGTGCCACTGAATATAGCCTTTCACCGTTTCAGGCAATTTAAAGCCTAGTAAGAGATAGGAAATATGCTACTATAAAAACAAGAATATATTCAAGCTTTTAATTGCATAAGATTAGTTCACCTCATAAACACAATGTCCAGATTTGTGTGTTTACTTTGCTCCCTTCTACCCTTCTCTTCCTAAAGACACACTAGTTAGCATTGCAATGTGAGATAAAATGTTTTAAAGCATTCAGCAAATTTAAAATACACTTACATATAAAGAAAATCCCTACCATAACATGTTTGGTATTTTTTTTAAATAGCTATAAGAGTAGAATCTCTTTCACTGAAGACTGCTTTTTGGGTTGAATCCACAAAATGGAAGGACCAAAATAAGGAAATCAACTCCTGCCAGTAGATCCTTGAAAAGATCTTGCTAAATGAACTGATGCAATCTCAGTACAGGACTTATAGTCAGCAACGACAACAAAATTCTCATTACTTTCAGTATCTCAAGGAAAAAGCAAGAGATGTAGGGAAACTATAGTTGTTGCAGGTGGTAGAAATCCAAGGTTATTGATAAGGCACGGACCAAACTCAATTCTCTGTCTCTTACCATGTCTAACACTGCTTCATTCAAAGCTCATGTGACATTCATGTTATCCGAAACAGTACAGATTTATTTGCCAATACAAATTAGTCAATTACAGAAAATAAAACAATGTAAATGGATAAAAGCATTATACTTTAAAGCCACAGGCTAAAATTACAGTTGTTGCCTACAACACACAGGTATTTAAGTACAGAAAGAAACAATACATCTACTAATTGGCACAGTATCTATGTAAGATACTAAAATATAAAACATCTGCTTTTGCTGATTCATCAGGCTCTCAGGCAGTGCTATTTACTGGATATTCCAAAAAAAAAGGAGCCAAGTCTCCAAACCAGAAAGGGAAGCAGTGTCTCTGTGGCATACCAGACCACATTCTCAATGTGTCCTTCAAATGGCTCCTATGGTGGTTCTCAGCCTCTGACAGGGAACCACAATGACCACAGCTCTTGGACCAGGGGAATAGGTGATAGGTATTAGCTTTAAAACAGCATACTAATGGGGAAACCCAATGCATTCTCTACAGATAGTGTGCACGCTTTTAAAATCTTAATTTCATTTACATCAGTGTAAACTCATCTCCAGAGATTTCACTAGAGTGAATTCTGCCTTCAAATAGGAGGCATCTGACAATTATCCACCAGTGTCCCAGTTTAATTAAATTGGTTTTAAATTGGAACAACTTGTTATACAGAAGGGGGAGTTGGAGGGGGATGTAGTTTTGCCTGAGACACATGATTAGATTTAAGCATTGAAAGGGAAGGTCCCATCCTCTGGACACAGGCTGTTAGATCCAAACAGCCATATGTGGTTTTTTTTTTTCCTCCCTTCCCACCTTCTTTTTTTTTTTTTTCTGAAAAGCATTTCAGCAAATGAAAAATCTTAACCATACTTTTTTTTTTTAGAAAGAGGGCAAAAACATTTGTAATTTGTTTTAACACAAGCAACGGCAGCAAGGTGACATACAATCAAGAATTCCCAGACTCATGTATTAAAATGCTTTTCTGCCAACTCCTGCTCTACATCTATGATGTAAGAATTCTCCTTCATTATTCCTTTTTTGTTATTTTCGCATGCAGATCACCATGACCCATGCCAATCTTTGTGAATGTAGATGGAAATAGAAAAGTCCCTTCCATCACAGCAAATCTTTTCCTTAAGCATATAAAAGGTTTGTTCATTAAACATCCAAACAGAAAACATTCCTCAGTGAGGAAACTAGTTCTCTGATTTATCAGAGACAACACAAAGAACAGTGCTAAAAAGGTGCAAGGAAGCCAGTGAATCAACAGTATTTCCTTCTTCCAACAAGAGCTGCTAGTAATCAGACGTCAGGGAAAAGGGAAAGATATAGGAATATTCTCATATAAATTCTTCCATAAGAAAAAGAAATCTGTATATGTGTGTGTGTGTATACATCAGGTAAACTTTCTCTGCATTCTCAGCATGGATGGTTTTTCCCAGCTCTGGAACCTAAGAAAACAGATCCATCTGGTCCTGACTGCTAAAGTGTAGGAGATCTGTCTTCAACAGCAACCAACTTCTTCCAAATTGCAAAGTATTCCAGCTCCCCTAGATTAGAAAACAGTAGACTGGAAAATTGCAGGAGATTGGTTTCTACAGACTGTCTGTTTACGACTGGAGTCTGTAACAAGACAGCTATGACTTGTTCTGCAAAGCAGCTTGCCTGCAGCCACTGCCCCGAAGGCAAGCGAGGCTCTTCTGTTTGTTCCAATATTAAATCTCTAACAAAAATCAGTGTGTAAGTCTGGAATTCTGACCTCCTCCCTGTCCTCCTCCAATTTTCAGTATTATCATTAATTTTGCTCATGCAATCAGCCTAAATATCATTAAGGAGACTAGAATCTTGGCTGGATTTAATAAAAATATTATATGGAAAGAAAAAAAAAGGGAAGAAGTAATGAAATAACAAGGAATTACTATAAAAAACGCTCTCATAATCAGATACTGCTTTTATCACATCATATGCATTAAACTTCTCTGAACTGATGTCCTTTTCATCCCAATGTACTAAATTAAATATCTGTTCCTTGTAGAATTTGATTCATCTAAACTAGATTAAAATCAAATCATGAACAAAATCAATTTCACTTAAAATACAATAATCCCAGCCCACTGAGGCCCCCTTCTAGTAATCACAATAAATGCTGTCTCTATCACCATTGCCATCCCTTATTTTTCCCCCTAGCCTTTCACTGGATGCATAATTTTCATATCATATTATAAATTATGACCTTGTATATCTTATTAATATCTTATTACAGCAAGTTGGCCAAGAAGCCAGAGGCAAGACAACCTCATTCAAATATTTCTCCAGGGTTTTCAGGTCAAGTCATTTTTAAAATTGGGATTGGTATAAACCTCAAGGGATTTCTTGATTTAAGAAAGAACTACAAATATTTAAGCTGTCTTGGGGGGATTATGCTGACATTGGATCATGGGATTACCTCCTGCATAAGACTCAAGGGATTTGGACTGGTTCGGCATCTCGTCAGAAAACCAGGCAAAAATACTTCTTACGTGATGTTAATCAGATATTCAATCATTCCTCGCTGTAAGCATGTCAAAAGGTAGCAAACAAAGGGTTTGCAGTTGCTTTGAGATGTGTAGGGAAACAAAAGCAATCCTCTGACATACTGTAGCATTTTGGCTTTTTCATAAGGCAGCACAATTCTTGGCGACAATGGGCCAAAATCCTGAAACAAAGCTTCAAATCACTTACACACCAAGCGTTTCAGAGCTTGCCCTTTGGATTTGCAGATGAACACTACCAGCAAGTTGGTATCTGCTTAAATGCTTCTACTAATAATTAATAACACTTGGCACTTCTACAGCAGAGCCCCATTTGTCTTGAAGCACTTTAATCTAATAACCAAGTCTGACAACAATCTTCAAAAACAGGAAACTGTGATTGTAGCTGATGTAGTTGGAACTGTGAGAAGGTTTTAGGCAAAAGCCCCTCTGTCCTAGTCAGATCCAGGCTCTGACTCAGATCTGAGGCCAGGCTTGAATTGCAATTGAAACCATCCTGTCAAGAACAGCACTTTAATAAATTCTCTGACCATCAAAAGTAAGCGTGAAAAATGTCATTCTCCTTCAGTAATTTCCTTCTCTCTTTCTTTTTTTTTTTTTTTCTCCTAAAGTAGAAGCTGGAGGGGGAAAATGACAGGAGTTAAAGTCATTCGCCACTGGAACAATAAAAGGAACAATAGCCAGCAACATCCGGAAATAAAATGGCTACTTGAGAACTGCATCAGCTTGGTTCTGCCAAATGTAAAGGGTCAATGCCAGACCATCACAGTGAGAAAAACACTGCAAAGGAAAATGGATTTTTTTTTTTTTTTTTTTTTTACAGAAGGGATGTCAAAAGAAAATTAGAAGTCACTCTCAGAAAGGTGTAATAAGTCTTGTCAAACGTGGATCCAATCCCCTCTACTAAAGCACTTTTTTTTTTTTGTAAATTTATGCAACAAATAAAATTTAAAAAGCAAACTATGACCCTAAACTCACATTTACTAATTGTCCACTGCGGAAAAATGAAGGGGTTGTTTCGTTGGTTGGTTTTGTTTTTCTTTTTTTCACTGGAGAATGGAGAAAATGTCCTTCTTCAAAGACATGTTCTTTACTCCTTCATGCAATCACAGAATCATCAGACACGTCTCGACTCTGTACCTATGTAGCCCTGCATATCACCTGTACAACATATTGTGCAAAGAGACAATCCAGGTTCGTTTCAAACTGCAGAGGCAGAAGATAAAGGAGACTGGACTCTGATGGGAAGCTCAACCATAAGTCTGTAGTTTTTAAGGGTCCCTGACAGGACTTGCTGTTGGAGAAATCTGTCTCTTGATGCACAGAAAGCTCTGACGTGACAACTTCATTTGGCCGTAGTAGTCTCTCTATTTTAAACACAGGCTTTCTACTTTCTATCTTTAAGGCAGCACAAGGAATCACACTGTACGTAACAACAAAGATTGTCTATGGTGGAGAAAAAAAAAAATTAAAAAAACCCCACAATTCTAACTAAACTTGACAGGAAACTACTTTCCACTCACTCATGAAGACATTCCAGCACCACTGACAACAAGCCCTGCTGATTGGGGTCAGTCACTTTTCAAGCCCAAGGGGATCATCTTTTCTGACTTCAATCACAGTCTCATAACTTCTCTATAAATAAACATACCAAGGAACAAAAAAAAAAGCAGGGAGAAACAGCATAACAATCCACATACAAGAGTCATGTCCATTAAACTGCAGGAATAATGTTTGTGTTCTAGGAAGTCTAGAGAGGATGGAATTAGTCTCCTTCACACAGATGAAACAAGCTCTATTGGAACTATGTTTATAGCTTTCAACAGTTTGGTAATTTTACAAGCACATCTGCCCAGACAAATGCATTATAAACACTAAACACCATCTGAGGAGCTTCTAACTTTCTATGCTCAAAAACCGCAATAGAATGTGTCAGATGTTTAACTAACATAAACATCAAAGTTCATTTTTAATGCTGATTTTGGATAAGGTCTTGGGGCTTAGGATTCCAAGGATCCATTTTTTTGCATTGAATCTACAACCGAGTTTTCAAGCAGTCTTTCTGTAAAACAGGAAAACATATGGTGATTAACTAAAAAAGTGTAACTTATTTCACATTAGCCGTAACCCAAAATACTGATAATTCTACAGGAGAGAGCAACACTGTTTTAATTCCTAGCATTGTGTATCCTGAGAAAATCCAACGTGACAACCTATGTGTGTGTGGCAGGGGGTAAGCAGGAAGAGGAGAAAAGAGATTAACTTTAAGAGATTTCAATTTCTGGATCAGAAACAGTTATATTGAATATGTATGAACTCAAATGTTTATATGGCTTTTTCTTGTAAAGGATCCATCGACCTTTTCATCTTTTTAAGGAATTTATGTGAATAGCAAATATTCTTTTGGGCAGTCTTAAGCCATCAAAGAAAAATGTGCATATGTATTTCTAAATTTCTCTTTTTTTTTTTTGCTATTTAAAAATTAATCTGCATCCATGGCTATAGATCAGTTTCTAGATATAAAGCAAGTCTCATTACCAAAATACCCAAAGGAATCTCTTGTAACATCAGTATTTCTGAGATTAAAAAAAAAAAAAAAACATGCCAGTGAGCACAAAAAAAAACTAGGAACTGTTTACTCAGTATAGGAGAGACTTGCAAAATTTTTTACCACATATGCCACATCTGCCCACAAAGAAGTCTCCTAACATTATAGAAAGTTACAGTTGTAGAACCTCGAAACATTAGCTTGTCCATCGCCCTAACGTCAGGCAGGATTATGTATGCCTAAAAAACTTGCAGAAATTGGCATTTCACAGTCTCCTGAGCAACCCATCTCAATGCTTGGAGAATCTTTTCACTTAAAAGTATGGCAAAATGCTGTATTTTGTCTACCATCTATGTAGGCAACCAACGAATTAAATTGTATGTTCAGGACAAGTACTTAGCTATTACTTCAGTACGAGCCCTGTGTGCTGGTCATACAGCATCTGCCACAGGCTGCCTCTGTAGTTACAAAACACATGGGGTCCAGCACTACCACACAATTATCAGCACTTACTCTTTTAGTCATGCCAAAAAGCATCTCCCAGGAAGTGCCTAAGTATGGCATGTGGAATAGGAGGATCCAGTAGCAATTTCCACCTGGAGGCACAAAGTAGGCCATCCTCTTCTGGAGAAGAGTTAAAGAACAGGGGAGAATTTAGCCATATGGATGCAAACTGTGTTGCATTATCTGAGGGACAGAGAATGGGCCAGAGTGTTTTTTTTACTAATAGGTCCTAGCCAAAGGGAAAGAACACATTTCTGTTAGGAAATAATTCAGATTAATTAATGATATTCTGTTTTTCTGCCAACATATAAGCATAAAATTAGCATTCTGTAAATATTTAAGATGAGATTACATTTCCTCTGTGAAATCACAATTCTAATCTGTTCCAAACAAAAGTATATGCCAGCTCCTTGAAAGATGAAAAAACCTTCACCCTGTTGAGCACCTGATTTATTAATAAAATTGCAATCTAAAATTAATATTGCTCTACAAGAAACTTAAGCCTTTTTCCTAGTGCTGTCTACTTCTGGGAAACCAAAAGAAGGGTTTAACCATTTATTTGATGCCTGGGAGTTGTATAAGGCAACTGCCACAACAAATCCCATTCCGTGCTTTCTCAGCAGGTTCACTGTCTGACCTAACATTTCCAGAACAACATGCAATGCTGTGCTGAGAAAAGGGACACTGGTGGTTTTTTTTTTAAATCATATGCCAGTAAAAGCTGCCTTTTTCACAGGAGGCTTAATGGTGAAGGATATACCTTCTCTTGTTATATTGGTCCAACTCTACCACTGGTAACATCACTGCGACTCATGGCCTGCAGCAACTCTTCTAATCATAGTGCTAATTAGCTTAGGATAAAAGAAAGAAGGACTAAGCCTTTGCAATACTCAGTGGTGATGTATCTGTCTGGCACACAGTTGCAAAGCAGCATCGGGTAGATCTGTGTTACATTGTCAGGTTCTCCTTGCACTTTAAGTGCTCGAGAAGAGCTTTGCAAAAACCAGCAGTCTGAACAAGGAGATGCAGAAAGTAATCAGCAGGAAGGAGAAGAGAGGGGGATGCGCAAACGCACCTCTCAAATAGTACCTAAATTCAGGTTGTAGTGCTTCCTAGCACACTCCCTCCTCTTTCCGGAGTCAAGTACTTCCAGGGGAACAGGAGTCATATAATATTTTTAATTCTTAGGCAAAACTAAGGAATGTGGAATGTCATCTGTCCTTGCTACTTCTCCCTCCCTCTGTGCAAGCAGGCATACAGTGTCCTGGGAAGGGGGTCTAGTGACAGGCTCTCTGGACAGATGAGCAGAGGCTTAGTCTGTCTTTCTACTCTAAGAAAGCTGAGAAGAAAGTGCCCAGGAGGAAGAATACCTGCTTTAAAAATACCACATGCAAAAGGCAGGGCTTTTAGCAAGCCAGAAGCTTCAGGACATGAACAGCTGTATGCATAGAATGATAGAATAGTGTGGATTGGAAGGGACCTTTAAAGTTCATCTAGTACAACCCACCTGCAAGGAGCAGGGACATCTCCAACTAGATCAGGTTGCTCTGAGCCCCATCCAACCTGGCCTTTAAAGGTCCCTTCCAACTCTAACGATTCTATGATTCTTCCTTCTATCTAGTCTAAATCTACCCCCTTTTAGTTTAAAACCATTACCCCTTGTCCTATTGCTACAGGCCCTGCTAAAAAGTTTGTCCCCATCATTCTTACAGGCCCTCTTTAAGAACTGAAAGGTTATGTTGATGCATATATTGATGTGCAGTGTTGGAGGCTTTATCAGCAGATATTTTGGCACATGAGAACTTCAGCACAATGGTAGGTATCAAGAGTTTTCAGGATTTTGTTCCATCTAAGTGCTGAACATACCCAGATAATCTGTGATTTAAGTGATTAAAGTCCTCTAGCCTAAAATGCTCAGTGTGTTTGTGGGGTATTTAAACTATGACTTAGAGAACTGCCAAAGCCAAAAGAACTCAGGTTTTTTTTTTTTTTTAAAGCTTATAAGAATATTCAGAAATTCACTTGTGTATGGCATAACTCAAACTACTCTGATGACATTTGGAAACACAGCAATCACTTCTCAGCACTGGCAAAGTAACAGATCAGTAGCTACTCTGAAATTCCGCTGGGTGTTTGAAAGGTGATATTTTCTATCATGTCAGAACACCTGACATTTCATGTTTTTTTTACCAACTAATTCCAATTTATTAAAGTCACCAAAGCAAGTGTTTTCATTAAAATCAATTCAGAACATCTCTTTTAAAGAATTTTTAAATTAATTCTAATCACCTACAGTACAACTTTAAGTTAATTTTCCAAATATTTTGTTAACATTTTATAGTTGTGGGTTTCTTTGATGTCTCTTTTTAATGAACTTACATCATATGAAGCTGCTTGTTTCACACTTTATACTCACTTTTTAATGTACATAATCATGTTAACTGGTATTTAATTTGCTTTTGATTGTTAGAATTACATTTTCAAAGACCTTTTAATCATTTTGAGAATGTTTTCTCTAGTCTGTTTACAAGGCAAAGGGTTTGATCTCTGCAATAGCAGATTTTTAAATGAAAGCGTTATTTCATTTAAAGGTGACGACTTCCTCTGTCACAAGCTGTAACACAAGAACACAAATCACGAAAAACTTAACATGACGTATATGGAAAAGCATAAATGCATTAAACATAAATTTGTAAACAGAACTCCAAATAGATTGTCCTACAGTAATAATGTTGTAGAATTAAGAGAATTTAGTAAAAACCTTTGCTTTCAGTTCCTTGCAAAACTCCCTTACATGCCCATGACTTGCTGTTTTCAGGATGAGAATTCGGTTTTGAAGATCTGGCTTCAGTTCAGAAGGAAAGTGGGCAGCGGTAACTCATGCCTCTTCCCATATATCTGCATTAGGTCAGTCATTCTTGAACCGTACACCCACTCTTCCTGACTGTCATCTGGACAGAGGTTCTTCATCACATCAAATGTATGTTTCATATTTTTGTAACCAGCCCAGCTGGAACTTACAGAGAGGCCACGATGACTTGTTTTCATTTGCAATATTAAGATACATTTTTAACTTGGCGTGTTTAACCACAGTAACAAACATGCAGTGGCATCCAGTCTTGCTGCTTTTACTGCCTGGGTCTTCCTCTGCCCTCACTGCCCTCCTCCAACCAGGCACAGCTGCCATATGGATGACAGCTACAACTTTAATAAACAGAAAAAAACCAAAAGTGGAAGCAAGCAGGCAAGGAAACATCAGCTTGCAGCCTTGCCAAGCTTGCTCCCTTGCCTTTTGCTTTCCTCAGACTGGATGAAGCTAGTAACTAATGGAGCCTGCAGGGAAAAGAGGAGCGCTGGAAAAGGGGAGCACACTGGTCACTAAAGCCACCAGCTACTGTTCTGTACAACAAAAATTCTGCACTGATGTTAAAATGCATCATAACTTACAGAGTAGAGCCCAAAATTAACTGCTTTGCTGCAGTCTGCTAGTACTGTGTGAGTCGTCAATATCGAAGCAATTATGTGCTCAAAGGCAGTAAGATACAAGCTGTAGATATAATGCTAAGTCAAATTTGTTCCTACTCTAAGACTGTCACATCTGAAATTAAGAATCTCCTCAAATTCCCTCTAACGAATAACCCCAGCATATGACCTAGACAAAATCTCCCCAGAAAAACTGGCTCTGAAATTCAGGGCTGTCCATAGGATGCCATTAAGCGTAAGGCAGTGTCTTCATTTGCCTTCATGCATCAGCAGTTAACTCATTATTCTATACAGCTTTTGAGAAATTCCTCATGGGGGGGGGGGGTTGGGGGTGGTGAGTAAAGTGTAAATCCACCTCACTGTGCAGCTGCGCTAGCAGTTCTCAGTGGCTTAAAAAGAAGAATCATTGACAGGCTTTTAGAGGCAGCTGCATCCTGTCCTCTCAGCCCTAACACATTGCTCTGGGTAGCGCTAGCTTGTGGGAAGGAGGGAAGGCCACCGCTGCTGCTGAAAAAGCTGGGGGTATGAAGAACCCAAATTACACAAGCAGTTTAGGAAAAATCTGAGGTGAAAGGGCATGAAAATTCAGGCACATGGAGATCTACCAAGCAAACAAAATCTTTTTAGTAGAAGAAAGCAGCTGTAGTCTGTGCAAAAAAAAAAAGCAGAATGGAAAAAAATTACGTTGGAGCACTGTGTTAAGCTTTGAAGTTGGACTTTCCAGAGGAACTTGGTTTATTATCTAATGAACCACTTGATTATTTCAGATGGCCAAAAAAAAAAAAAAAATTAAATTACAGTTTAGTTCATCTATCTTTTATTTGTAAATCCAGGAGTGCCTATAAATAGAAATAAAAGCCTACCACTTAATATATTTAACCTCTACCTGTCACTAAGTGTTTCTGTGTGTACAGTAACTTGTGAACATTTATACCAGAAAAAAAAAATCTGTTTTAACCATCAGCTAAAACTTGTCATTAAGCTCTTGAAAATTGTAACCTTGCTACTGATACAGTCATAGAAGGATGGCCTTCAAATCACTGAATTATGGATAAACATGGCTTTCCTATTTCCAACCTTATTCCAAACCTTTTAGGCTAGATTTATTTCAATGACTATGATAACGTTACATTATTTGTTTACAGTAATTGAACTGAGCAATCAACATAAAAACAATGTGTTTGAGAGCTTCTCCACTTATGTTACAACAGTCATTTATTAAATTACACAGAGATGTCATTCAGCTCCTCGAAGGGACTGCCCTCAGGTTCAAGCTTGGATTACATGTATACATTGACATTCTATTATTAATCTTTCAGCCCTTTTTACTTCCTTTTACAATATTAAAATGAACTTTCAGTTTTACATATTTCAACAGAATGAATACAATCTTCTTTGGGGGTGGGGACTGGGGTGGTGGAACTCCATCATGATTATAAAGCAAAGCATATTTCTACTTCTATTTCAAAACCAGTTCAGGAATTTTACATCATAATCTCTTGTTTTTCTGGTTTCTCCCTTTCCTTTAGTACCACTTCAGTCCATTGCAGCATGGCACAGTTACAACACTAAATTTACTTTCTGAAAAATGCAAGCATCTCCTTCTACCACTATCGCCTACCAAAACAGGACACAAAACTCAGCAGAGATGCCCAGACCAAAGCAACTTTAACTCAGAAGTAACCTGAGGAAATCAGACTCAAAGACATTAGCTTTTTTACTTTTTCAGTTACCAATAATCTATTTCAGTGAATTTGCATAAAATAAAAAGCAGTCTGGTGGGTATTATTAAGAATTCCATGCTTAAGAACCTCTGGAAGTGTGAACAAACAGTTTTAGTAAAACCACAACTAGAATTTGCAAAAGGTTCTGGAAAGATTCCTGATGTGTTGTTCAAGGAATTCACCAGTGATCACACGTACAGATAGAGGACTTCAGAAGTATTTCTTTCCCTTCTGAGTTCTGCTTCCCTTGGAGGATTCAATCTGCGACAGAAGTAATAGTTAACATTCAAACCTGATATATCCTGATTTAGATCAGTAGTCTCCATTTAGGACAAGCTGGGACCTGCCAGTAGCAGGACCCCTACAAAGCAAACCGACAAGTTAAATCGCTTTTATGGAAATATAGGACGGGAAAACTGACTCTGATGGTAGAATGACTCCATCTTTTCTCTCCTTAAGTCTGTTGTGAAATTCTGGCTAGACTCTGAATCACAAACAGAATTTAGACGTAACCTGAGCCATACTAAGTAATGGGACTCTGCTAATTCTGGATAATTCTGTGCTAGATGCACACCAGAGCTTTAAGAGAAGTTTTGCATCTTTGGACATTCCTTCTGCTAGTTGGAGGTAGTGAGAGGACAGGCACAGCCTAACAACATATAACTGGCCAACTGGAACATCAAACTGGGCACTAGTAGAGGAAACATTTCTGAAAACAATAAGCTTTCTGCTGCTTGTCAAACTTAGAAAAACAAAAAGCCTCACGAAAGGAGAGGATCAGCTTCACCTGGGAGAAGTGAGAGAAGGTAGGATTGGAACCCATTTCTATGGCTCAGAAATCAGTGCTTTCCAGGCTTCTGAAATGTTAGCTATCGATCAATGCTAGTCTCAGGAATTAAATCCCTGATGACTTTTAATGGCAAAAAAAAAAAAAAAAAAAAATCAAATAACTTGATTTTATCCAGTTTTCATTAAAAAAAAAAAAAGTCTTCCACTGCCCCCTTGCACTCTACTGGAAAGAGACATTTGTATGGGGTTACTGGGTAAGCACAAAAGGAAGGAAGAGAGAACCTCACGCATCCTTAGGTACTGAGTGACCTAAGGAGCTTGTATCTCCTTGGGTGGCAGCATTACCACTGCCTCCTCCTGGGGAGTAGTAAACAGCCTGAGTTACTGCAGGAGCATGCAGACACTGTCCAGAAGGAGGAGAGAGCACTGCCAGGGCATAAGGATCCCCTACCCTGGGATATTATGCCTATTCCAAGCTTAAGTAATCAAAATGCCTTCAGGATCCATTGCTCAAGCAGTGCATGTCCTCCACTCTCCCTCCCGGAAGGCTTTAAGAGACATTAATTGAGTCATTTGTTTGTAAACCAAAGTGTATGGATAGCATGGGATTAGGATGTATACTTAATGGTGGGTAAATGTCAAGATATATTTCTCTTTAGGTAGATTAAATTTCATTCCCTTTTTTTCACTACAGTAAGTTATGGAGTTTTAGAGAAGTAACAATTGTTATGGATGCCACACAAAGTATTCAGCCATTTAAAAATAATGCAACATTTCCAATTTGCAGTCCCAATATACGTTGGACTAGCCCTATGATTTAAAAGCCAGGCCTTAATTGTCTTCTAGCCATTACTCTTAAACTGCAGAAACACTTTCTTTCTCACACCCATTTACAGTCTCTCTTCTTTGCTTTCTTAGCAACAGTGTCCTAGTGCCTGAGGTAATAATTTATACAGTGTAGAGCTGCTGGCAAACAAAACCAAAAAGTTACTGCACATAAAAAAAAATGCGGCTTCAAAGAGAAAAAAAATTAAAGTATTTATTAGACAACTTTTAATAGTAACAAAACTGGGAGACAGGATTCCTAAGGTCAACAGACTGTTCTGTGTCCCAGACCAGGGGGGTATACACAGGAACAGCGTGACTGGCCAGAACTTTTATGGCTGGCACATATCTCAGGAGTATATGCCATAGCAGGAGATGCCAAATGGAAATGCTTTTACCCTTTCACTCTCACCAGGAAATCCATGCCTGCACACAGCCACCAACTCAGTCTTAGAGAAATCAATATAAGGAAGATGTATCTCTAATTTACTTGGATTGAGTTGAGAGAAGACCACAAGGCAGAACTGTACAGGCCACTGTGACAGACCACAGGAGGTTGAGGGAGGTGATTCTCCCCCTCTACTCTGCTCTGGTGAGACCCCTCCTGGAGTACTGTGTCCACCTCTGGAGTCCCCAGCATAAGAAGGACATGGACCTGTAGGAGAAAGAGTCCAGAGGAGGGCCACGAAGATGATCAGAGGGCTGGAGCTCCTCTCCTATGAGGACAGGCTGAGAGAGTTGGGGCTGTTCAGCCTGGAGAAGAGGAGGCTCTGGGGAGACCTGATAGTGGTCTTCCAGTACCTAAAGGGGGCCTGTAAGAAAGACGGGGAGAAACTCCTTAGCAGGGCTTGTTGTGAGGATGAGGGGTAATGGTTTTAAAATAGAAGGAAGTAGATTCAGACTTGATATAAGGAAGAAATCTTTTACAATCAGTCCTCCTCTGGACCCTCTCCAACAGGTCCACATCCTTCTTAAGTTGGGGGAAATTTTTTACAATGAAGGTGGTGAAACACTGGAACAGGTTGCCCAGAGAGGTGGTCGATGCCCCATCTCTGGAAACATTCAAGGCCAGGTTGGACAGGGTTCTGAGCAACCTGATCTCATTGGAGATGTCCCTGCTTCTTTCAGGGAGGTTGGACTAGATGACCTTTAAAGGTCCTTTCCAACTCTAATGATTCTATGATTCTATGATTCCATCACAGTCCAGACCACTGGAAGGGCTGTGCACCTCAGGAGGCTCTAGCATACACTTATTTTCACAAGGAATCAACCTTCTCTTCACTGTTACATGCACTCCAGCTCCTTCAAGCAGGACTCCTTCTCTCAAACTTTAAGCCTATTAGCACTATCAGTACCACATTCCTCACGGTCTTTTCCAGTCCTTGCATTTAAGGCATGCATTGAATCTGCCCCAGGACACATGGAAGGTAACAAAACTAGATTTCTGGTATTTTCCAACTGGCACACTAGTATAACATTAAACCACTCTATTCCTGAGTCTACCTATGCTGCACAGAGGGAGTACAAAGCTTAATTAATTTATGTTTGTAGACTGCAAGCTTCTCAAAAGGAAGACACAGTGTAAGTAGAAATTACTCCTATTAAATCAGGTATGGGAGGAAATTCCACACATTGTGGAATGAAGCTTGCTCCCCTGTTCCTTAAATAGTGAGAATACAGGCAGCAACGTCACTGGTGAGAGACTGCTTTCCTCATCATACATTAGTTTATTCATAAAGTTCAAGCCAAAATGAATTCTCCTAGCACCTGTTCTGGCACTTTGTGCTGCAAACTTGAGCTGGGGACAGGATCCACTCTTTTTAAATGCAGACATTTTCATAAGTACTATGTGTGGTCTTTGTGGGGGATTAATCAGTTGTCGTGGGTCCTTTCTGTTTACAGTTCCACCAACTGGAAATGGCGTCTGCTACAAAAAGACAATCTCTTGTTGACAGCAAAGTACTGAGGAACGGGTCCTGGGTAAAGGGATAAAACAAGTTTGGGGGGAGGCAAGGGGTGAGGGTGGGGTGGTAAACAGTCCAAAAAAGAATTAAGAGAATGAACCAGAAACAGAAATCTCAATATTAGCAGAATTAAAACTTTTATACAGTGAAGTGAATTGCTTATGTAAATAATTCTAAAACTAGTTATCACAGTTTGGTCATTTGCCTCAATTGCCAAATACGCACACTTATTTTTCATGCTTGTTGATATTATAATGTTATTTCAATTAAAGTAAATACCAAAAACTTTATATGAATTCTTGATCATAGTCACCGACATCTTGTTTGAGTGGAAACAAGTCACTTAACCTTCCTATACAATGGGAACTAATAAGATGTGCCTGTTTAGAGTGATGTTATGTGAATTACCTAATATTTTGCGGTGCTTTAGCAGGAGCCATGACTCTTCAAGTATTGCACTACCACAGAAAGCACAAAGGTGAGATCCTGAGTGTAAGTCTTATTAGTTACACCATTAACGGTGTGAAAGTGCAGTGAGGATAAGTGAGGGCAATGATCACTTTGTGCTTTGTCAGTGCCACTTCATGTATCATCGCTTCCTTTATCGGAGAATATCTCACTCATAAAAAGGGGTTTGAAGCAAACATGAGAGATAAAAAGCAGGAATGGGAAGTGAAAAAGGAATATTACATCGTTTCTTCCTTTCTCAGCTGCTAATACCTCTCAGAATAACATTCAGCTCACTTCAGCATTACATTGTCAGTTTTTTCCCTTTTCCTTTTTTACTCCAGACTTCATTTGTATCTTGGGCCTGAGTTGCAATGCCTTGGTATACTGTCAAAGCATTAGTATGAAGAAACCACAAAGCAGTAGTTTAACTTGTGTAGCATTTTTGTTTTATTATTAGACAGATTGGACATTTCTTCTATAGTTGCTAGGTAGAGAGAGAGTGTATGCATGTGTGTCTGCATGTATACCTGTATATGTAATGATGATGCCCAGTCAAAAATATCTGTGACCTTACTAGCCACATAAAACCTTGAAGCCACAAATGTTATTGAGAAATAAAGCTAACTGGCTGCAAAGGCATGGAGGGCAAGAACCACACCAAATTCTCAAGAGACCATATTCCTTAAGTTCATATGCCAGATATATATACATACATCTCCACCACCTAACTTTTAACTCCTGAAGCTTATATTTCTGCTCTATATTATAAAACAAGTGTATAATTCAGACCAGTGCATAAAGTAGGAAGCCTGTCAAACTCCAGTTCACCTTTTCACAATTTTTAATTAGCCTGTTCAGACCCAATAGATTAGTTTGAAGACTGTTTGTTTCAGCATAGTCATCTGAGAAAATTTTAGAGAGAGATGCCACAGAACTTCCCCTACAAATGGATTTTGAAAAGATTTATTGAAGTTGCACTATCTGGAGATATAGCTGGAACAGTTTCTATTTGGAATTAGGGAGAGGTTTCAAGTTTGCTTGAGACACATATTGTTTTTCATTGCTTATTTCCCCACACCTTAAAATGCTTGTATGTATAGAGAGAATTTCTTGGTGATAGCTCCAGAGAAATGGTCTAATTGAAGGAAATTTACAGATTCCTGGAACTAAAAGAGTGCTGTAAAGCTTCAGGGAAATGGCTCCAACTTCCTCTCCCCCACCAATAAATCCCCTAGGAGTGTCAGGGTTTTTCTCTCTGCGGCTCACCAAGCTTGATGGATGGATGCAGCATAATCAACAATTTACAGAAACACTGGGAGGGGCTTTAATTACAAATATAAATATTACCAAAGTAAGCACAAGTAAAAAGTTAGTTTAAACAAGGAAAGCATCTATGTAGCAGTGTGGGAATTAAGGGATAACACTTCTGATATTGTTTGACTTTTTTGTGCTCTGTCAGCTACAACACCATTAGTATATTTGGAGAAGTTAAGAAAACCTAGTGCTTTAAACAGAAGGATTTGCATACGTTTATGAAAATACAGCGCTGCCAAAGCATCCATGTAAATTAATTGAATGAATGCACTGCTGCTATGTAAGGATAGCACAAACAGTAGGACATTATTCTTATAGAAATGCTACAGTATTATATTTCTGGACTATAATTATTTATGACTTGCCCTTCGGAAAAAAAAAAAAAAAAAAAAAAGGAAAGGAAAGGAAGGGAATAAAAAAGGACAAAAAAAATATCCAAACAGCTAATGCAAAACCACTTCTACCGAAATGCCCTAAAGCAGCCTAAAGCCAGATCATTTCATTTCCTCTCACAGAAATCATTACAGGTTTTTTACAAAACAAAGCAAACAGTGAATATATAATTGTGCAACATTGTTTTAAAATGAATGAAATTCAACAAGAAAACAGCTGAATGCTTACAATTTCAGTGTGGGGGTTTTTTTTAGTCTGCTTTTTTTCTTGTTTGCGAGCTGGTCTTCACCAGTATTCGTGTGTTTTCATCTCCCTTACTAGAGGGGGTCTACACTGGAATGAATAGAGTGTTTCTAGAAGGGAAGAGGATAACCACATTTTCAAGGAAAAACTGCCAAGATATTTCCTGGGTATTCTAATGAAAGTGATGGAAAGGTTTGCAAATAGTGGTGAAAGAAGGAATAGATGCACTCTGGGTGTACTTGAGTCAAGTTTTTTTTCCATACTGAAGATCATTAACAATTTCCAAATACATCAACAGTGGCTATAAAAGAGAAGACAATGGACTTGAAAAGAAGAGAGCCAGCTGTGAAGAGGATGCTATGGACTCAAAGCAAAGGAAATGTAGGTTAGGCACTAAAAAAAAAAACCCAACTTTTCAAGAGTAAGGATAATGATGGACTGAAAAGATCACATTAAAAAGAGACTGTTATTTTTTCCATCACTGGAAGTTTTTTTTAAATTGTGTATACAATATTTACCAGGAAGGGTTTATAGACAGGTGAATCTGTCTTTTGGAAGACAGCTTTCTTGACTGGGTGATCTTTTCCGTCTTCTGTCAGAGAAGACTAAGATGATACGAAAATGCAAGAAAGGAGAGACAAGAAGAGAGAAAGCCATTTTAACCTAATACACATTCATATATTGTTCTGACTCACTACCCTTAAAGATGACTCGTCCATGTTACATGATTCAGAAACTTCTTTGGAATTTATCTAGGAAAAATTCACATATATGTGCCAAACCATGGGTGCTGTAACAGTGAACAGAGCTTTAATTCAAGACATCTACATCCTATTCTTGATGCTGCCCGTGACCTAAAAGGTGATTCTGGTCATGACACTGCACTTAACTCTGCCTCACTTTCACAGTCCATAAAGTAGCATTTACTTTCTTGTTCATGTGCTTCTAGATCTATTGGTGCAAATCTCAAGTCAGAGCTACATAATGTTATTGTTGTTTTATTGCTATTACTACAATTAGTAGTAACTATTTTAAACTGCCTTGGCTGACAAAACTTTTAAACCAACCTAATCAAACAAATTTTAAAACTGCACACCCATGATGGTTTCTATTTCTTATTGTTTGATATTAAGACAGTGTGAGAACATAACTATAATGTAGCTGACAGTTTATGGATTTTATGTCTGTTTTAAACTTGGCCTCAGCAGAAGTATCTAACTTCTCCTTCACATGCATTTGACCAATAATTAAAATACATATAAAAAATCTAACCAACATAGAAGTCATATATATATACCATATAATCATCGAACAAAAATCTTGAATGAAAATTAATCTTTGGGCAACTCCATTTTCTGGGCATTCACTCAACAACATTACCATTACCAGGAAAATACTCAATGCTAACGAATGTACCAAGGGACTGAAACTCAAACAGTTGCTACATTACACAGTACTCCCTGGCGTAGTTTTATTCCTGGCCAACTAGGCCTCTCCTACACTATATTTTAGACAAGCTTCAGGGATTAACAATATTCTTCACAGGTAATTTGTCTGCACTCACCTTCTTTTGTAGACTAGCAAATGTTAATAATATGGACATGGGTCACTCCATGACAGTTGACCTTACTGGCATCAACAGTCCCAGGCACATTTAATTTCCTAGCGTAAACCTTGCCAAGTGGCTCTTACATTAAATAAACTGATTATTATTCTAGCTTGAGCCAAAAAGAAAGTGAATAGTTTCTTTTAATAAAAGCTTGCTGCAGCTAATTGGCTGCAACTTCTTAATATGTCTCTGTCCTTAAACTAAATGACAGCTTGATGTGCAAAGATTTAGGAACCCCTTGTGTTACTACTCAATAGGTGTAACTTCTTCACATTTGAGCTATCCACACACAACCTTACAATCTTGTGTTAAGGCAATCCAATCACATTATGTACTTTACAAGACCTACTGGTTCTATATACCCATATATTGGACACGCTGGACCGATGGGTTGAGGTAAACTGTATAAGTTCAACAAGGCCAAGTGCTGGATCTGTACTTGGGTCACAACAACCCCATGCAACACTACAGGCTTAGGGAAGAGCGGCTGGAAAGCTGCCTGGCGGAAAGGGACCTGGGGGTGTTGGTAGACAGTTGGCTGAACATGAGCCAGCAGTGTGCCCAGGGGGCCAAGAAGGTCAACAGCATCCTGGCTTGCATCAGGAATAGTGTGGTCAGCAGGAGTAGGGAAGTGATTGTGCCCCTGTACTCAGCACCGGTGAGGCTACACCTTGAATACTGTGTTTTGGGCCCCTCAGTACAAGAAGGACATTGAGTTGCTGGAGTGTGTCCAGAGAAGGTAAATGAGGCTGGTGAGGGATCTGGAGAACAAGTCTTATGAGGAGCAGCTGAGAGAACGGGGCTGGTTTAGTGTGGAGAAGAGGAGGCTGAGGGGAGATCTCATTGCTCTCTACAACTACCTGAAACGAGGTTGTGGGGAAGTGGGTATTGGTCTCTTCTCCCAAGTAACTAGTGATAGGACGAGAGCATATGGCCTCAAGTTGCAGCAGGGGAGGTTTAGATTGCATATTAGGAAACACTTCTTTACTGAGAGAGTGGTGAAGCATTGGAACAGGCTGCCAAAGGAAGTGGGGGAGTCACCATCCCTTGAGGTGTTCGAAGAACATGTAGATGTGGCACTTCAGGACATGGTTTAGTAGGCATGGTGGTGTTAGGTTGACAGTTGGACTTGATGATTTTGGAGGTCTTTTCCAACCTTAAAGATTCTATGATTCTATGATTCTATGTCTACAATATTCTTCATCAATTCAGCAAACTGTGGCAGGCTTCCCCTTAGTATGAAAGTCTTCTTTCCAGCAGTACAAGGAAACTCATGAATAAAATGCCAGAATCAGTCTTGTTGCTCCAGGAAGGTGTCTCCCTTGTAATGATCATAAACTCTACCACTTCTAATGATTAAAAGTTGACCGCACATGGTTCAGCCTAGTCACCAATCTGCTTTATTATGCTGCCACCATATCTCACAGTCAGGTAGAATTTTAGCTTTGTAATATAGCTGGTTTGGCTACTCGGTCTTGGGACCACTACTCATCTGTAGTACAAGGTGACCTTTAACAAAAGCTTGTCTTTTCACAGTAGTGAGATGTAAGTGGACTTAGAAAGCAGACGAGTGGTGGTCTTCATGAACTGAAGATGTAGTAGTCTGCATCTCATTCAAATGACAAGTACACAGATTAATAACTGATGTATTATTAATATGTATTTGTTTCCTTTACTGTATCTAGTTTTATAGCAGGATGCATAATTAATGTACTATTTTAATCATGCTATAATAACGAAAGTCTCACAAAAGCAATATACAACTGGATTCCGTGCAGTCAGCGGTGTCTAGTGGGAAGCATTTTCATGTCAACTATAAATAAATAATTACGAAGATAAACAAAATGCATGTCACTGGCATTATTAAGGCAAAAGGTCTTTCTACAGTTTTGTTAAATATCAACAAGAGACACTGTAAGATTTTATTTCTGTTGTTTGTTTTTAAACAAGCCACTTGAAAGAGAATGGATTGGAAAAACTCAGCCACTGAATTACAGCCCTGGCTGCCTCATACGGTTTGATGTGCCTCAGCGGTTTATTTCTCACAAGCTGCTCACCCAGCAATGGGTAAAGTAAACTGACAAGAAAGATGGTCAGCAGTGGGAAAAAAAGGCGGGGATGGAAGGAAGCATTGATTTTTCTAAATGGAGAATGCAAGTCTACACTCTCTAACAACAAAATGCACGGGTGAACAAGAAAAAGCACTAGCCTCAGGACTGGCAGTCCACTGTAACTCCTGATAAAGTAAATGCATGGGATTTGGCATCTACCTATGAAGACTCTTGTGCTTCTCCCCTTACAGCAAGACACCTTTGTAAAGATCTGTACTGAAGTTTAGTTATGTGACCCTAAACTGAAATGTTGTCCTGATTTCAAATATTACTCCCTACTGCTAATATCTAACTAAATATAAAAAAAATAATAACAACCAAGTTACATAAATAAATCTACTTAGCATCAATGATATCAATACTGCATGATAGGAAACCTCTCTAGTAACTACAGAAGATCTGAATTTTCTAATCTTCTTAATTGTATAGGCTAAAAAATCAATAGCATTCTAATACATTAAAGTGATACTAGCAAGGTCTTTTCAAGTTTTAAACCAGCAGTAACCACCAGCATAATTGTTGGTATTTTTGGTTAAGGGATGATAAAATGACAACCAAGCAGCCAAGCTGAATCCCTCCCAAGTTAATAAAGCTTGAGGAGACACCATAGAAGTAAAGAAGAGAAATGCTCTTTTGGGAACAAGTTGCATGGAGTAACAGGATGAAGTCCAGTTTTGGCATAGCATAGCTTATGCATATCCACTTGTTAACATGAGCTGTGCCAAACACACAAACATTTGTAATTTTTACTTCAGCCAAAATCATCAGCTTTGAACTCAGCCACTCAGTTTCAGTGGACAGGTATGTGATGCTGTTTAGTATCTTGCTCTTTCTTTTGCTGTTCTCTGTGATTTTAGGTTGTGTCTGTCATTCATGAACTTTTGAATTCCCCTTAAGCTTTTAACTTCTACTTGTAAAATAGAATATGGCAAAGTAGTTTCTCACTCAGATGGTCATGTCTGTTGCCATAATCAGTTGACCACAGAGTTCACATTATTCTTATTCTATCTATTCATTTATTTTTTTAAACAAGAATTTTCTGGGCTTACTTGCAAGGAGTGGAATAGAAGGATATAAAATTTTTGAAAGAAGGCTTCCAAAGCTATACTTTTGTGGAAAAGTAATATCACTTGAGACTGCCTGCAATTGAGAAGGTTAAAATGAATCAATTAAAACTATAAAGTTAATGCAGAGAAATTAAAACACATTAAACTATACGTAGATGCTCTCATTCTGAATTAAAATGCCTTTGTTTTTTTGCAGTTTAATCCTCTCTTAAGGACTCCACTTCTCAATAAGAGTTTCCATATGGGGGTTTAATGGTCCTTAATTTAGCTGCATTAACTTCATACTTTCAGTTGTTCTCCCACATAGAATTTCCAGAACATATCTAACTGCATTTGCTTGGTGATTGCATAGTTAGGAATATACAAGGCATATCTAAGTGGTGCCATTTATGATAGCATTAATTTGAACCTCAAAACTAGTAATGCAGAACAATTAATGCAAAACCATGGACACTTCAAAGCTGCTTTTAAAATTCGTACATCTTTTTTAACAATTCTCTTCAATGGGAGATCTCAAAACTCTGCAAAATACGCAAATATTGTTTCTACTGTTTTGAAGAAGTGAAGCAATAGAATTTAGGGTGAAACCCATAAAGGAACTCATCATTCAGGTCCTCCCAAGTCTGCCACTTCTTGGGCAAATGCTCCAAAAGAAAGACAGCATCATTTTATATTCTAAATGTGTTTTGAATGAAAGTGGCCGTGGTCATGACTACTTGGAGCTACTCACTGATATCTATGTGCATTAAGCTCCCTTGCAGAGCACCTATCCAGACCAGATCCCCATGGGATTTAGGCACAAGGATGCTTACTTTGTAAATCTAAATAGGATAAAGTGCAAGTTGGACTGCTCTTTCAAGATAGCAATTGTTCTGGGAAAATCTCAACAAAGAACTTTTGGCTCACTTGGGAATCTGAAAAAGAAAAACTACGCTGCCAAATGTCTAATTAATATGAAAATTATGAAATATACGAACAAGTGTGAGTAAATTGCTAGTGAATATTTCAGAAGTTAATAAGGGCATAGAGATGCTTTCCAGGCTTATTGAAAAACAGGTTGGAAGAACAGTGCATTCTGGCATAATTGAATATCTCTCAGGTTGTCTTTCGGGAAGAAGAAAATAAATAAAGGAGTTCAGTTCTACAATCCAATGGGACAATGCCCATTACAAAAAAAAAACAAAACAAAACAAAACAAAAAACACCTAGATCTAGCAGGTAGAACTGGTAGTGTCACCTGGGATTTTAGCCCTGTGGGTTGGCTGGTATGGGAATTCTGAGGCAGGGATGAGATAGAAGAAGATTTAGTCTGAAAAAAAAAAAAAAAAAAGAAGGAACAGACTTCTGGCAGCATAAACATTGTGAGAAATGTGGAAATTTTTTTTAGACTTTTAAAAAAAAAAGGAAACCATTTGTCTTAGATATGGAGAGGAAAGCAAAAAAAAAACCAAAAACACAAAACAAAGATTACACTGAGGTTATGGTCCCAGGAGGCAGAAGGGATAGTGAAGTTGTAAAAGGAGGCAGAAGGGAGGCAGAGGAGAGGGACTGAGGGAGAGATAAGAAATGGTTTACATTACAAGAAGTCTAAATGTCGTGCACTTCTCTTCCCCCCTTTCAGCTTAACAAGTGTTCTGAACCACAAGAAACATGGGTGGTATCAGGAAGGTAAGGTCTTCCTGGGGGACTACTGTCACGGTAGGCTTATTTCTTTTCACCTCCCCAACACTGACAAGTGCACTTTTATAAACAATGTTTTGCTTTTAAATCATCTAATTTATGCCTTAATAGTTCAGAGGTTTCAGAAAATATTTAACAAAGTAATATCTACCATAGATGCTGAACCCACAAAAAAAAAGCAATTTCAACTCTTAAGTTATGAATGTGAAGTAAACAGATACATCACTTCAGATGTATTGCATGATTGTGTAAGAACAATAAACATATGTACTTATACAGACAACAATCTCATATTTATATCTGAACTCAGTGTTCAGGTCTACTTGAAAGCAATTTAAACTGTCCCCTTTCACCCTTCACTCAGGGTACATTTGCCCAGTCCTCCTCACCTGCAAGTACCAGTGTTCATCTGACTCCCTCAGGAAGCGTATTTGGCTCCCTCAGCCAGAAGAAAACTACTTACTTTGTTACTGTGGACATGGCAAGCAGCAAAAGCTCACTGAGGTCAGACAGAGCAGCGAATGGGGACTTGCACCAGGGGGGCAAGGGAGGAGGAGGGACCTCCACAGGGCAGATTTTGCTGGTTTGTGCTGCCAGGGACCTTCATCAGAAAGGATGCTTTTCTGAAAGGGTCAAGTGTATGTTTGCAGTTCTGCAGTTGCACAATTTAACTATTTATCCCTGTTATCATTTTTTTCGGTTACTCCAGAGTTGATCCGTATGTGTGGAGAAGTACCCTTATGCACCAGTAATGGCTTTCATTACAGTTCTGTGGTTTATTTCACATAAAGGTGAAATGTGAAGGATATTACCAGTCAGTTCTCAGTTCTCAAAATCATTCTGCTGTTTCCTTCTATTACTATTCCTTTTTTTTTCTTCCTTCCTTTTCTTTCAAAAGTCAATAGTACAGTCAGTCTGCAAAGTTAGTAGTGCTGAAATGGGCGTTTCTGTCACACTTCTCATTATAGTGATTGGAAGTTTGCTCTCCACTGACAAGAGAGCAAGTGAAGAAGCAAGCTCCAACTGAGCAAGTGAAGAGAAGCAAACGCATCTTTTAAACTGTGCCTTATAAAAATTAACTGAAGAGAACAATAATACTGCTGATGTTTTGAAAATAAAAACACCTATACCTGGCATCATTGTGTGCTCACAGAACTGTAAGTTTTTCTCTTAAGTTTCAATAACCTCCTTTCCCCCTACTTCCTCAAGTATTATGAACAGTGGTTCTGATAACATCCTCAATGTACCAGGAAATTCATGAAGTTGAGGTCTTACAGAAGCATCATTCTTTCTGTTGTTTTAAGTAAGGGGAGATAATCTACCACTGATCAAAATATTTTAGCTCCAAATAATGCTGTTTACAAAGTCTGTTGTGAAAAAACACAATCCACTACGACTGAAGGGAAAGTATTGGAATCATGCAATATCTTACACAACTGGCAGAGAAAAATTAAGACAAGAAGTTACCTACAATGCTCCAAAAGAGTCGATGAAATCATCTGCACAAAAGCTACCGTCATCATTTGCAATATAAGTCTCTCCTGCCCGTAAGAGATTTCATTTTCGAATACCAAGAAACTCATTGATGGGAGAGGTTTTTTTCAAAATTAATTTTGACCATGCCTCTACACTCGTCCAAGCTTCCATGTTCACTGCAGCACGGCACAGCTATGGTAGAAACGGGTGTTATTTTTCTTCAGGAATCTGTCTGGCCTTATGTCTGCTTAAGTCATTTGTCACTCAGAAACTGCGACATGTGGTGATACCCTAAAATTTTGAAAGAAATGCCAGCCTTTTAAAAAACCCCACACAGCCAAAGGATGATATAAATGCTTTTTTTTTTTAGTAATTCAGGATTGTTACCAGGATGTATCCAAACAGGAATATCAGAATACAGAAGCTATCATGTTCTAAACAGATGACAGATAATTATGATAATTATGAGCCATGTTCCAACTTCCTACCACCCTACAGAGGATGACCCTATACAATTTATTCCTTTTCAGGGGCAGGAATCAATTTCACCTCACCAAAAATTAGCCTGAAAGCTGAAGTCTAGACTTTCCCCACTGTTACTGGAAGCAGGTACCATCAGAAGATATTCCTTTCCTCCTATTATAAGTTCACAGCTGTTAAACAGCTTATTTGTCTGTATCCTGTCCTCTCCTAAGAGATCATTTCCAAATTCAGAGTGATTTAATGCCTTTTGCGAGACTTCAGACTACCTTTGAAATTAAGTTAATGTCTACACCTATGTTAACATCTGGGAAAGGGTCAGACAGATAGATTTCTCCCAGAGATCTTGTCTACACAGACATGCAGCAAAATTTTTCTGCATTTAATTTTTAAAGTAGATTATTTAAACTACATTAAATCGCTAGTAGTCGTAATTCATTTGGAAGGGAGTTAAGTTAAACCAAATCAAGGCAATTTTTATTCTGAATGAACATCTATATAGGGACTTAATTAGGTTTAACTAATCCACTTTAAATTCGTTTTTACAGATTAATTTTCCTGAAAGTCTCCATATAAATAAGCTTTTAGTGAACTAATTTTAGTTTCAGTAAATTACTACCAAAAAACTCATTCTGTTTCAAGCATGGATCGTGTTTTGGTGTATATTTTCTTGTTAAACTTTGACTACCAGAATATATCACAGAGACAACATGGAACTAATCCATTTAAATATCAGTAGCCAGTAAATTGACCAGCCTTTTTTTTTTTTTTTGATGAAATGGTCTTATTTTTAAAGAATTATTTATTTAAAATAATGTTTTAGAGGCATTGCCACGTGACAAAGAGGTGTGCACGTTTTTGCAGCTGATTTAAAATGTCCTCTTTTTTTTTTTTTTTCCTTTTTCTGCTGTAAAATGCTAATTGGATAATATACAAGGAACATTCTCAGATGGTCCTGCATAGCAAAGGCCTCATTCCAGTTTATCATCACCCTGTTAAAATAACAAAAAAAAAGTCAGATCCAAATGAAAAAACAAAGTTAAAACACTGGTTACTCTGCAGTAGAAGTATTTTGAACCTAAAAATTTAACTTGAATTAATTTAATTTAACCTGAGTGTGTTAGTGTTTGGAGAAATCCATAAAAATATCTCCTTAAAAAAAAAAAAATAGCCTGCAGTTATTCCTTAGGAATAAGTAAGGATACTGTATCCTACTCAAGGACAAAATTAAGGGATGGGATGTGGTTTAAATGGTTCCTCATACATTTAAGGAGTGTTTCTTCTTTATTTATAGCATGGGAACATAACAACCTCCACGCTTTGAAAGCAGAAGAGGCTAATGAGTGTTAGGAAATGTGGCCTCCATCCCCAGTTCTATCTTAGCTTTCTTAGTCCAATTTGAGGCAAGTCATTTCCCTTCCTGTACCTCACTTTCCCAATACGTAAACTGTGTCTATCAATATTGAACCCCTTTATAAAGTACTCTCAGATTTACAATTGAAAAACATTAAGAAAAGCAGATGTTGTATTACTATTTTAGTCCTAAAGATGAAGCACTGACACAATGATATAATCAACAGACACTAGATGTGTTCAAACTACTAGCAGGGAAAAAAATACTGTACAATGATAGAAAGTGCAAACTGATATATTTATAACAGAAGGCTAAAATCATAAAACCTCATATCTGAAAAGCAATGAACCTAATAGTTCCCCTGGATTTCAACAAAATGCATTACAGCAGAGCTTAAAAGGGAAAAGAGCCAGAGGGGGTAAGGAATTATGTTCAGGTCACATGAATTGATGATAAATATATTAATACTAAAGCATTCACCTTCAACTGACTGCTTGGAAACTGATGAAACATTATAAACACAAAGGTCATTGCAGCCAAGAAATGAGGTGGATTCCCAAGATGGAGTCACTAAACACAGAGAACCCTCAGTAGTAAAATAAAGACCTGTAGCTTCTCACAATAATTGTCTCTGTTGCTGAGCTGGCTTTACTCAAACAAAACTACAGGCAGAATTATGTGTATGGGGTAAAGGCTAGGACACTTAATGACATCAGCCTCAGTGAGGACAGAGTTCAGCACCTGCTATCCTTCACCACCCCAAAACAACCGTCAGACAAGGAAAATAATATAATGAATCTGAACGCTAGACCATGAATTTGAATTAAGCAGTTAGCAGTAGTAAAATATTTATTATCAGTTTGCTTAGTGCTCAGAGCACCTTCAGTGCTTTCAAACATCAAAGTCATAGGAGGATCTCATATATTCTTTTTACACAACACAGAAGAGGTCTCCTCACCTTGATAATAATGGACTTTTGGAGCTGCTTCCTTAAACCTTAAGCTGCTTAAAAAAAATGTTTTCCACATTATTTTTCTTCACATTAGTCTATTTTTTTTCTTTTAAGAGACACTAACATCCTCACATTAATATATTCCTGTGAAACACAAATTACTCAGGGAAGAGAGGGAAGGCTATCAGCACTGTGGTCCCTGCTCCATCAGCCTCCATCATTACTTTTCACATTATTTGATGACTGGAGACTGTGTGTGGCAAGGGATGCAGGTGGGGAAGTGGAAGAAAATACATCGTTCTGATTCCATTCCAAATTTCTAGTAAAACTAATTTCCCTGCTCTCCTGGCTCACAGTCCACATGCCTTCTCTAAAGCAGAGGCATGATTTAGCCTGGCTTACCCTCTGTCTGACCTCCGCAAGCAGTTTATATCTGAAGCTCAGTTAGGAACAAGCTTTAGCAGCATTGCAAGTACTAACATACACCCATAGTATTTCTGCAGTAGAAGAACATTCTGCCATTTTCTCTATTTTTTTTTAATCATTCAATATTTAAGAACAGTCTATTCCTCTTTCTAAGCATGAGTGCCATGCTTCTCTATGACCTGCGTATGTTTCAAAAAAATATGTCAATCTTGTGCTTTTTTTTACCATCACTCAAAAGTGAAATATTTCTCTTTTTTTTTTTCCTTCCATATTGAAGTTATCTGACACGACCTATAGCTTGTCACACAAAGCAGAGGAAAAAGCATGAAGGGACCTGTGGTGAAAACAACAGGTCTAAGTGGAACGCAATATAAGGGGTTGATATCGCAAACTGGATAACATTCATGTTCACCAGTTGCAAACAGAGAGGGAGAGAGACTATTCTAAGGATAATAACTTAAAATACACTTAAACTCTTCATCTAGCTTTTTCTAAGACCAAAGGTTAAAAGTAAGTTTGATACGGTGTTCTATTGCCTGTGCTCACCCTCAGGTAATAAAAGAGCCAATGGAATATAATAATGGGTCCCTCTGCACCACAACACTGCATCGCATCTATTACATACCTCAGGAATATCAAATGTACTCTTATGGGCCACCCAAAATCACAAACCTGTGTTTCTCACTGATTTTTTTTTTTGTTCTTTAATGATTTATCATATTATCTGTACATCACGAAGTATTTTCTTTCTAAACACTGTTCATATGAAAACATCTGAACTAAAATATCTAATGTTCTCACAGCTGCTCTTACACCTTGTTCATAGATTCTCTCACTGTGTCCCTGCTTTGCTTAGTTCATAGGCCCCTCTATAAAGTAAACTGTATAATGATATATATATATATAGTTTTGATTGTTAATAACTCACACTCTCAAATAACTAAAGCAAAAAAAAAAAAGCTAAAGGGTTTCTTGAAGTAATTCCCATGTGATTTGATGTGAGCTAAGGAGCTGAACTTGACTCTGTGATATTGATTTAATGACAATTAATACTGACAGTCTTCCCTTTAAAATTCTCAATACTGTGTAATGCCATGAAAACTTAGATGTTTATCTCTTTGAACTACACATACATAACAATTCCTATTAATGCTAATGAAATACAGTAATAAAGCACAATTCTGTCATGTTATGAGTTTTTCTCAGAGTGGTGTATAAATGCCCTGAATTAAGCTTCAAAACACACATAGGAGCTAGGTATTATTATTCCGGGCTTACAAATAAGAAAATAGGCACTACAAGATTGATTTGCGGGGTTTAAGGTGCAGTTTCACTCCAGAAATGTTTTACTGTGAGTAGTGGGGTTTAGCCACGTGCTTAAAATTGAACACATCCTAAATAATTTCCTGACCGAGGCCTGGGTCAGTGTCAGTGACAAAGCTGGAACACCAAACTTTGGCTGCCAGCCTCAAGCTCCTAGACATTTGTGCAACAAAGGTAAAGAGTTAGCTTAATGCCTGCATATTCTAAGTGTAGATATTGTTCAGCCAGAAGCAAAAAAGCATGAAAGGATAAAGTATAGCTTATAAGGTAAGCACTGTAGTCTCTCCTTGGTTTTGAAAAATAGTAATCCAGATTTCTTCCAAAATCATGCTCTCTCTCTCTGTTCTACTTTCGACTCCCTATTCTTTCCCTTTTCTTGCAATCTCTTTAAAAGCTGCTAACATCAGCTGCTTCTTTGTGGATTTTTTTCTTTTTGCTTCGCTGCCTACAAATTGCTCTAAGCTCTTCATTCCCTATGAACCTGTTCAGCTGGAGCAGAACAGCTGTACAGCAGGCTGTTCCTAGTACACCTCTGGAAAACGTATAGGAAAATGATAACAAGCCATATAGACTGAAGTTTTTTGTCTTCTGTAGATTTGAGAGGGGATATGTATTTATATATATTTAAACCTGCATGCATCTAAGCAAATGCACAGTTGGGAAAGATAAATAATCATTAAAATACTGGGCACATTTCTCCAGAGAGTAAAAAAAGTCTAAAATTCTCAGTCTCTGATTTACATCCCCTAGGGTGTCAGAGGATGTCTAACCATGTCAACTGGAGTGGAAAAACAGTGCATGTCAGCACGAGAAGGCCTGATTGCTATAAAACAAATGTCTTTTTAGTTCTTCACCTCCCTAACCTCCTCCCCCATACAAGAAAAAAAAAATATATCACTCAAATGACTCTCATTCTTTAACTTCTTACTTAGATAATGAACTCCAGTACTGATTTTACCTCAAAAGATAAATATATTTTCAGAAGAAGAGAAAAAGCATGGTTGTTTTGTTTTTCCGGTTTTATTTAAGTAATCAAAAACAGTTAAACAAGAAACTTGAATATAAGTCTCTGAATAAAGGACAGACCTCTGCAGGGTAGGAGAGAGAATGTGTGAAGACGAATAGTTTTGAGTTTTGTTTGAAAGTCTCCAAAAAGATGCTTCTAGCTGAAGAAAATTGACCCTGAATTTCTGATCAAAGAAGGAGATGGAAAGATTGCTACTGACTTCTAAGTGTTATGTCTAAAGGACCTGGTTTAATCCCGGAATGAACTTCAGTTTCCTCTAGCAGTTCCTGCTAGTTCAAACATATAAAATGGGCATGGAAAAATAATAATTTCTAATGGTGATGCTACTGCTGTGCTTTATGGGTCTGCATGAACAGGCTGGATAAATCAAGCTACATTAATGGTGCATCACCAGTGACTGTAGTGGTGCTCTTAGTTAGCCTTAGAGGGAGTGGGTTCACATTTGCCAGATCTTTAAATATCTTCTGATACAGTTCTTTACTGGAAGCTTTTGTTAGAATGATATTCTGACAGCCTTATAGCACTTGACAGAAAAGAAGCCTCTTTTTTTTTTTTTTTTTAAATAGCATTTCTAATAGCGGGAGAAACAGCCAGAAAGTAGCATCAGGGAATGACCCTAAACAACACAGAAATTATTCAATTCTAATCCTTCAGTAAAATCATAACAGAGCTTTTCGGTGCCCTTTCCTTCCCTCTCTTCCTGTTCTCTATTCGCTTTTCTAGATTTGAGGCAGTGCTCCCCCCTGGCCTCTGCAGGCTGCCAGGGACAAGGAGGAGGAAGTGGAGGCAGTTATGCCCTCCTCCCCATACTAACTAGTTGCTCTTCATCCTGACATCAAAACCCCTCAAACAGGGAAATTCAGAGACAGGCATGGGACCAAAGGTAGCGAGGGGCTCTGAAGAAAATGAAGCATTGTTTATGCTATGGTATTTGGAGATCCCAGTATACCTGGCAGATGTTAGTACTACAGACTTCATCATGGCCAAAGCATCCCTGGGTCTCTGAAGGACTCCATGAAGCTCTCTTGATTCTTGTCTGAAATATTTAGTGGTGTTGGGATACTTGGAGGATGATAAAAGACTCAAATAGCATTAAAAGATTTTGGTATAGCCCATCATTACTGGAAAATACAGCATTTCTGGAGCTGATGTCATCCAGTGCTCACACATAGGAGATTGCACTACAATCTGAAAATCAAATAAAAGCCCAGAGCAAACCCCTAATAAAACACAAAATAATAACTATGGGATGGCTCATTAACTTCCAAAGTTCCTAAGAGGTTGAAGATCTCTGAAATGTCTGTCCTTCTGCAGTGCCTGCAAGCCTGATATGAGATTTAATGAGTCCTCTGTATCAACACAGAAAGAAAGAAATGTTCTCTCGTTTCCAATTCAGCTATCTGCCTTTTTACCTCTATAAAAATACGGTTATGCCAGAGATTTAACTGCTGTTTAACAGGACAGTGTTCTGTTTCAGTAATATGGATAAGAAGACCAGCTTTTTAAAAGTTAAAAACGGATGGTTATATGCAGTAGAGAAAAATATCCTGCAAATTAAATTTATTCTAGAATCCATTTTTATTACTGTTTTTCTCCAAGAAAACTAAAATCAATAAGGGGAAGGATTTCTCAAGGTCAGTTGCAGGTCTTAATGCTTCACCATTCAAAGTGCTGAAGTTTACTTCACTAAATTCTAGCCCTTGACAATAAAATCTTCTTAAGATGATGACCTATGCACTTATAATTCCACACATAGCATGTTCAATATCTACTGTAATTGTACATATAGTGTGGTTTATTTTATTTCTTACTCAGAATTACCTTGGAATGTTACAGTATCGAACCGAGACTAGAGAAATGCAAAAGCCTCCAGAACTGAAGGGAACAAACTGTGTTAAGTTTAAAAAATTCTACTGTAACATAACTGATGTGGGGACGGGTGTTAAGTGAACAGAACCTGGGAGTGTAAATGGAGAAGGATGCAATCATTTCAGTCCTTTTCAAAAATATTGAACAAACGTTGTGGACCTGATTCTATGGCCTAGATGGATACCTCCTAATTTCCAGACTCCTGCTAAACCACTAAGCTACTTCTCTCTTAACCTGAACAAAAAGGACCAAAGAACTGGTGGCGTTTATTTCATCTTCTTTGTAATAATCTGGCCATAACAATTGTCCTTGACATTGCATTATCAAGAACAAATTGCTGCATAAAATCAAGTAGAAGTTTTGTGGATTTTTTTATCTTATCTTCAACTATTTCCTTTTTAAAAGTGAAAAATTCAACATTTTATCTGGTTTTGAGTTCACTAAATACATTTGTGCATATAAAATAATAATTATAATAATAATAATAATTATTATTAATAGCATTAATAGCAATACCTAGAGCTTAAGGTTGATAAACTGAATAAATACAATAAAACAGGAAAAGATAATATTATTAAGGAGGGAAATTGGTTATTAAAATTAATGTCTATCTGAGTCAGAGAACAGTCTTTACACATGTACTGTGGTACATACTGGATAGTTACTTACCCTTTGAAAATCTTAGATTTTCTTTTGATTGCCAAGTAATTTTAGCATTAAGTTCTGTTGCAGGAATTACACTGACCTCAATACACACTATCTTCAGCAGGTTTTATCATTAGCTAAACTTTACTTAGCATTTGCACAAACCTGCAATTTAATCAACAGATAAATGCAAAGGAGTTTTATTGGTAATGAAACACAGCCTAATAAAGACACAAGCAAGGTTTAAGAAGGAATGGAGGATTTGTGAAAAGTCTTCTCATGACACACTGCGCCCAAATACACAATGAAATCTGAGACCCTCTTTAGGCAGGGTAGATGACTGTTTTCAGTTAGCATGAGACTAAGTGCCTCCACTCAGTTCTTAGATTTAGTGGAAAGGTTACAAATTTTCTGGAAGATGGTGAAGGAATGTTGTAAATATGACAACAATGGAGGGATTAACACAGTGAGTTTCCTGAAATACAAAGCCATAAAGCGAAATAAACTGGGGTTTATTTTTCTTGTTGGATGGTTGGGTTTTGTTTGCTTTGTTTGCCTGTAATGTTAAACTATTTAAAATGGAATCTGATAAACAGAATGATGAAAGCTACAACATACATACTCTAGCATATGTTGTCAAATCTTTCAGGATTAGCGTGAGGAGACTGATTTCATCCTTGTGATAAGTGGGGCTGTGATAAGTTAGTATCATTTACACTCAGATTTACCTGTCTGATGATGCTAACAAACAGCATGGATGTTAGGTGCCCAAGGCTGTAACAGCATTTCACTTGTTTCATTCACTGTGCTGCCTAAAGCAAGTCAGCAGTTCATGGGATTCAACCAACAAAATAAAATAAATTTTAAAAAGCCCCACCCTGGTGGCAATAACATTATGCTATCTAGATATTGCTGAATTAATATTTTTCCTCTCTTAGACTAAATTTACTGGCACTGTAAAATACAATCTTATGTTTTCTTTTCCCTAGAAAATATTGTAGCTACATTTTAGACTGTTAAAATCTCACAAATAATTTAGGCATCTTTGGCATGAAATTAAGTTATCACAGCTTTAGTAAATTGCCTGTAAGTGCTAATGGTACATTAGCAGTCCTGGCATCATTGACAACCTGCATTATAACAAAGGCAAAGTTTTTATTCCAAGTTGTCTAGTTACAACAAAACTTCCTGAAATCTCCTGTGATCTGGTAGCAGAGTATTTTACATGGGAATCTGATGCTCTTTTACTTATAAATCAAATAAAAGCCCTTTGATATATATATATATTCATCCTGAAGAACATATATTGTAAGTTGAAAGATTCAACTTAACTCTTAAGTATTTTCTTCCACAGTCATTTTCCTCCTATACACACACACCAAAAGACAAATATCTCCTCTAGATGTGGAGTCTCCTTTAAGTTTCCCAGGACAGATTTAATACATTTTCAGCACTGTAAATCTCAGTCTCCTCTAGCTAGGAAGCTCCTCTTCCAGTGACTAATAGTAAATATTAGTAGTTATAGAGTCCATATAATCACGTTCAATGCTCTTGGCCCATCTGAAGACAAAAGGACCAAGGAGTATATTTTCTTGGTTGTCAACCTTCCCATTCTTCAGCTCATAGGCAGCCCGCAAATTGCACGTGCAATGGTAAACCCTCATTCTACTTCAGACGATAGAGATGAAAATGTCTGAAAATTGCTAGATGTTAAAAAAAACATTGCAGCATATAAAAGGTCCTCTGTAGTAGACCAGAGAATAAGGAATGTTCACGCCATCAAATCCTCTGACTGACTGATCATGCCAAAGTGACTTCCACTTGCTGAAGTGTTCACTTTCATTGTGTGTGAATACTGAGGGGTTGAATGTGTGACTCAGCAAACAAAACTGCCAAGTTTCTGAAGTTCAGCTTTTCCTGATTTTGGCTTGAATTTTGTTTTTTTTTTTTTTCTTTTTTTTTTTTTTTTTAAATAACGTGCATTTACTTGCATAAGACTTTCCAGGAATACCAGCAATTGGACTTTTGACATGAACATGAACACAGGAAGGTCAATGAAAAAAAAAAAAAATTCCTTCTGTGGAAATTTAAACTGACCTATCAGGAGGATAAAACATAATTAAAATATCCACATCCTGCAGTAATCAAACTGAATCTATTCAAACTGACTAAGAGGAGAGGAGGTCAAAGGAAAGTGTTCTGCTATCCAATAGAGAAAAAAAAAGTTACTGACAGATGACACTGTGAAGGCCAAAGTGTTTAATGTCTTTTTTTGCATTAGGTTTAATTAAAAAGGTCAACAATGAGAAGGTGACTAGCATAATTAATACAAACAACAAAGGAATTATTTCAATTAAAAATACAGACAGAAAAGGTTAGAGAGTACTTAAGTAAATTAGTTTTCAGAACAGATATGCCTAATGAATGTCCTCCTAGGGTATTTAGAGAACTGGTAAAGCCATCTCAGAACCTTGTCGCCATCAGAAAAGTGGTCTGTGAAGGACACATGAAGTATCAATAAAATAGAAAAAATGATAACGCAATACTCATCCATTAAAAAGTAAGGAAACAACAGCATACAAATAGCAAATCTGTCAGCTATTAAGTCTTAGAGAAGTTCTGGAACAAATGAACGATATGATTTGTAAGTAGCTGGAAATATGAAAAGGAGGTAATGAACAGGTAAAATCAATTAGTTAAGAATTAGTCAATCCTTTAAGAACAAATCATGCCGACAGAATTACATGTCTCTCCACAAAATGGTAATAGACTGTGTGCAGAGGTAGCTGCAAGCAGGAGAGGTGAGTTGCAAGCAAAGTCGTTTATGTAGCTCTTGGCTCAGAGAAAATTCTCAAACATAAAAAAAAAAAGAGAAAAAGGCAAAGTTTGTCTAAGTGATACTAAAATAGCATGGGTGCAAAACTGATTAGATAACAGTACCTATAGTGTAATCATGACTAAGCTACTGCTAAAAATTTTTATTTTACTCTTTTTTTTTTTTCTCTAGCAGGTCTGTTTAAAGTTTTAATAATAATGTGAGTTATGGAGAGAGTGCTTACTGCATTTAAGGAATACACATAACTGGGCCTGCTGGTGTGTTGGAAGATCAGTTAGAATGCAAAATTCTAAAAGGCAGGAACAAATCTGTATAAACGCAAGTTATAGAATAGCTGGGTGAGTAAAGGCTTTTCAGGGAAGGATCTGGAGATCCAATCTGGAAATAAATCAAAAGTGTCTTTCTGTTGCAAGAAACACATCCTGGGATGTGTAAAACTGAAAACTACCTGCAGGATACAAAAGCTAAATCTTCTGCTTTGCTCCAATTTTGGAAAAAAACTGAGATAGATTGTTTCTGTCCTGTTTTGGGCAGCTCAGAAAAGATACAAACCAACAGGAGAAAGTCCAAAGGAGAACTATTAAGAGTCTGACCAACAAGGAAAAAAAAATCAGAGATGTAACAACCTGAGATCGTTAAAGCTAAGGAAGAAGAGGCTGAAGACAAAGATAATTCAGCGATGTAGAGAATTGCTGGCTTTAGTGTGTGAGGAAGGGACAGGCTGAGTATGGAAAGAGGTCAAAAGATAAAAGGCATACACAGAAAAACTTGGTAACAAGTCATGTCATCTGACTGCAGAAATCTGAGAAACTTCCCTTTGAAAGGAAAGTCCAGTAACTGCATTTTCAGAAGTGACTAATAATTTCGGTGTCCCAGCTTGGAGATTCATTATCAGAATAGTCTCATCTCTCAGGGTCTGCAAATTAGGGCACTTTAATGGGTAAGAGGTTGGGCAATTAAGATCATAGTAATTTTCTTTTAATCAAGAGGAGCAACTGAATTCTCAGTTACGGACTGAGAGTAGAAGAGAGGTGCTATCAAACTGCTATTGCTTAAGCAGAAACAACAGCTACCCACAGGAATGTTCTTAGGCTCTACCATCAAAAGGGTAAGACCTCTGGCAAAGCCAGACTCTGAGCATTGCTCGCTATCCTCCATCTGGATGTAGGAAGGGAACAAGAAGTGGATGAGGAATGCTCTTTTCTGCTACCATCAGCAATGATACCTGCCACCAGAAGGGAATAGTCATCAGTCACAGCTACTACATTTTGGAAACAACAATGACATTAGGATTAACAGATCTAATTCTAAATAGGTGCCAGTGTTCTGTGATCTCATTAACAAACACGTAGTTTCTATACATATGCCTTTCAGTTATAGTTAAAAATTAATCTGTCATTAGGGCTCAGCTTGGCTTGGCTCAGCCCACCTCTGCTCAGCTTGGCTCAGCCCGGTTCAGCTCGGCCCAGTTCAGCTCAGCCCAGCTTGGCTTGGCCGAGCTCGGTTCGGCCTGGTTCTGCCCAGCCCGGCTTGACTCAACCCACCCTGGCTCCAGGCACTGCCACTGGGCTGTGCAGGTCGTAGTGAGTGGGAGGGATGGTGCTGCATCCACTGCGGTGTTATTTCTGCTGTTACACCTTAGGCTAACACTTTCCCCCCACCATTCCAACATTTTTAACTCCTACCAAAAGAGTTTTGAATTTTTTACAATGAGGGAGGTAGAACACTGGAACAGGTTGTCCAGAGAGCTGGTAGATGCCCCATTCCTGGAAATATTCAAGGCCAGGTTGGATGGAGCTCTGAGCAACCTGATCTAGTTGAAGATGTCCCTGCTCCTTGCAGGGAGGTTTGACTAGATGACCTTTGAAGGTCCCTTCCAACCCTAAACATTCTGTGATTCTATGATAGTAATCTTTTAATGTATAAAAGGTAGCCCTAAAGAGGAAAGTCTTGTTCACGATAAAGAATTTGTGAAACTAAATTGTAGCAAGATGCTGAAAAACTTTTTAACAGTGAGGAAGGTTACTGAAACACCAAAAGAGATTCCTAAATGAGCTTTGGAATTCTCACAGTTGGGTGTCTTTAAAAAAAAAAAAATCTGTCAGGAAAAACCTAGGTATAGTTGATCTTGCTTTGGAAGGAACTGGATCATCAATCATATTATTTTTCCTGATTTTTTTTCATTTCAAATTGGAGGAAAATTTACTTCTTTTTAGAGAAAGTCCTGTAGTCCTTTACATACACAACCTGCCTATATGTTTAAGAACTGATATAAATAATTTCTGTAAAGTCAAGCTCTCACCACTGTAATGCCATAGGTAGCTCGCTATCTGAAATTATAGAGAACTCTGGAATTCTCTGTTACTTTCTCAATCATTACTTGATCAGACCATTTGTTTTCAGACTGGAGAGTAAATCATGCTCAGACAGATTCAAATTTCACTGAAAAATTGCAAGAGTGATTCGAATATTGTATTTTAAAGCTCATGCATACAGTCTGAATATGAAACTCGAGTACTGGAAATTCAGCTATGAAACTAGAGACGGCTACAAAAGCTGATGCTATAAAAATCCTTGCAGACACAGAATGATGTGATAATGAGCCATACATCAGAAAAAAATTATAGCAGACAATATGAATGGAAAGCATACTTAAACTCAAAAGGACACCTGTGCCAGCGTTAAAAATGATTTATTACATGAAGTGCAGGTCAGAGCACACAATAAGTGCCTACAAGAATAAACCAAGAAACAGTCTCCTTCCACTCAAAATTGGACTATTACATGCATTTCTAAATCAGTGCATCATCTAGTGCAGTAAAATTAACTCAAATTAGCATACTATAAACAGCACTATTAAGAAATTTCAAGGCTTTGACTAAATGAAGAAAAATTCAGCTAAAGTCATCACACAAATCTTAATTAAGTCTTCTGTCTCTGAAATTCAAAAGGAAAACAAAACCACAACCCTTGGACAAGTTGCTGTTATTCTCATGCAAGTCAATAAAAAAAAAATGTACTGTAGCTCTGTTGGCAACTAGTAAGTCAGCAGTTACATCACCCAGGTCAACTACAAAATAACCTTTCTGTGCATGTAACTTAGCTTCTCTGGCTTCACTTTCTCATTATAACTCCATTATATTATATGTAACTGCATAATTATATATATACATATATATATATAAACCATATGCAGGCATACAAATGGATTGAAGCAGACTGATACATGATGGTACAGCATACCATTTCAGAACATTATTGGTATACAATAAAATTTCTGGTTTAATTTCTTTTTCAGTCAAGTTTGGTATTTCTTATTAAAGATTATCAACATATTCTTACTTTTCAGCTTCTATTACAGTATCTATTTTAAGAATACTTCAATCATTTCACAATTAGCAGACAATATTTTATGAATATGCTCCATAAAATTTATTAAAATGTTCTCCTGCATAAGAAAGGTTCAAAAAAAGTCAATTTCCATCTTGTAATTTTGCATCTTCTTATTTTTACATATATGAAGCAATCACAGGGGAATATCATGCAAACCTTACATTACAGAAAAAAAATTGTGGCAAGAAAAGGGAAATAGTAAAATAGCATAGTCATTTCTAAACACACGGCTTGAATATACAGCACCCTAAAATTAGAAAGGATTATTCAGAAAAAAATAACTATAAATCCTATGAATGTGACATGGAGACTTCTGAAATAGGTAAAGGACATGCACTTTATTCCAGACTTCTTATTGTCCCTAGATTGTCTATCCAGTACTTTGAGTCATGAAAAGGAAGCAGTGTATCACTGAGTGTGGAGAAAAAGCCAGGATATTTCCTGAGTAGGGGAAAAGAAAGATCATGTTCAACAGGCAGCAAATACTGGCAAAGAATATACTTAATATTTAAGATATAGTGATCTATTCTGCTCTCTTGAGACTCTAAGAGAATGTGTCCAGCTCTGCAGTGCCCAACGTAAGGACGTGGGCCAGTTGGAGTGAGTCCAGAGGAGGGCGCCCCAAGATTATACGAGGGCTGGAACACCTCTCCAATGAGGACAGGCTGAGAGAGTTGGGGCTGTTCAGCCTGGAGAAGAGGAGGCTCCGGGAAGACCTTATAGCGGCCTTCCAATGCCTGAAGGGGGCTTATAGGAATGATGGGGAGAAACTCTTTATCAGAGCCTGTTGTGATAGGATGAGGGGTAATAGTTTTAAAATAGAAGGAAGCAGATTCAGACTCGATAAAAGGAAGAATTTTTTTTACAACGAGGGGGGTGAAACACTTGAAACAGGAACAGATAGGTGGTAGATGCCCCATCCCTGGAAACATTCAAGGCCAGGTTGGACAGGGCTCTGAGCAACCTGATCCAGTTGGAGATGTCTGTGCTCCTTGCAGGGAGCTTGGACTAGATGACCGTTAAAGGTCCCTTCCAACCTAAACTATTCTATGATTCTATAAGCAGCTCTGTTGTACAGGCAAGGTTATGAAATTCAACATATTTTGTTCTGCACTGATCTACATCAATATAATGTTATACTGAGTTCCTCCTAGTCAAATACCTGATAAATGAATCAGTTCCAAGAAGCAATTGAGTATAAAGCAAACCTCTGAACAAGTTTCCATTGCATTTGTCACTGCAATAAATGAATAAATCTTTCAAATCACTACTTCTGGTGCATTCCCAAAAACCCTCATCATGAAACCTGAATTACAGAATTCTGTGATATAGAAGGTTGCTTCTTGACAAACGCCAAGCGTGCTAATTGTCTTGCTTTGCCTTTCATCCTCAGTAATTACTTTTGTTCCATATGGCAACAAGCAAAGTGCATTCTATTTGCGTGTAAAAAAGCAGTGTGATCTTCTGATACAAAGACTGCCCACATTTTGTGACATGCAAAAAGTTGGATTACCAAATCAAGTGCAGCTGTGTGGTCTTGGCAACATCACGACAACTTGTGCTAAAACCGTCCTTTGTCACTATTATAATTGAGCTCAGTAGAGAGAGAAAACAGTGGAAAAGATGGTATTAAAGAATTTTTTTCTTATCTTTTTACAGGATTGCTGGGATTCTCAGTTCTCTGTACCCTATTCAGAATAACAAGTGCTGACCATTCAGAAAATCAGGTCCATTCAACAACCAATTCTGACTCTTGCCTCTGGAGCTGGTAGGGGCAAAGAGAGCAGGAATGTTAAGCCAGTTGATAATAAAACAACAGTGCCCCCTACTCCTCCAGCTTCACCCTATGCTGACGCTACTATAAGCTTGCCTTGCTATAAGACCTATTTATCTGTTTCTTGCTTTTCTCGCTGTTACCAAAAATGGAGCTCAAATAGTAAGAACAAGAAAATCTGGAAAAAATCCTGGTGTATACAATAACTAATGAAAAGCCTTTTTATGCTTGCTGTAGTGTTTTATAAATAAAGGGAGGAAACTGCCATTCTGAGGCCTGTCAGAATTAAAAAAAAAAAAAGCATGTTAAAAGTCTTAAAGACTATTTTCTTAAGTGCTAAACTACAGTCAACATCATTTCAGCTAATTTCTAGCAAATAAATTTCACCCAAATTATTTACTGCAAGTCTGGAATACAGACAGATTGTCCCAAAGGTTAATTTAATTTTCCCCAATTTAACTCGCTCTCTAAAACCCACACTACTTTGAATGAGGATCTCAGGAAACAAATTGCAAAAGTATGAAACAGATTTATTAATTCTTTGTAATCATGGCCAGCACTTAGGTAGAAAGAATACTCAAGAATACAGCAACAGTTTGCTGTTAAGGTGGAGTTAAACTAGTAGACTTGAAAAACTGTTCATATCAGGTTTTCCCTAAAATAAAACTGAAAACTTAAATAATAATATTATCTCAGACTATTTTTTTTATTTTTATTTAAAAGCTTAGATATAAACATTTACTTGTGAGAGGAACAACCAAAATACTGTGAAATTTACCTAAAGTAGGCAGCTAGTAAATTAAAATAAGTTGAGCATGTGTCTTGATAAGCAAACAGGGCTTAAAGAGTAAACATGGTGAAATATTTAAGATAAAGAGTAAATTTAATGTTTACCTGCTTAGTAATATAACTATCTAAAGAGTAAAACAGTATGCAAAGAAGGTTATGTACTTTGGCAGTTATGCCATTTTTAAATAACACAAATTTAATACTCACTCTGTACCTCAGTTTACAAAATACCATATTATTAGGTATTTTACCAACTTTTCCTTAAGTTAACTCTAAGCATATTTTTTTCACCTTGCAATACAGATACAGCTTCTAACTACTGTTTTCTATTAGCAGCTGTCCTCTCCCCCATCCAAGTGTGTAGCCCTCTCAGACAAACACATACACAAAATAAACTTCTTAGGCTTTGGAAATAATGCAAAGATCAGACTGTTACTCTGTTTTTTGAGACCATTAAAGCAAATTGTTTCGCTGAAAAGGCAACCAGAACACACTCTAAGCACAGCAACAGTAAACTAAAAAAAACCAAACCAAACCAAACCAAACCAACCAAACAAATCTCTATTTTTTTTCAGTCTTCATCTTGTAAAATTACATTATTCAATTACAACTCCCAAGAAAGGAAAAATTTACCTAAAATGAGACCCCTGACAGAGTTTAACAAGACTCTTGAAAATCATCATAGGCTTCTCCTAAACAAAGGGTGTAACTGAAGCTGCTGTATCTGAACTTAGTGCTAATGGTTTTCATCTTTTGCACTTTAGGGCTAAACTGAATATTTCAAAGGGAATCAGAGTAGGAAACTCTTGAGGGAAAGCAGCCTAAGAGATTCTTATGAATCAATGTTTCCTTATGTATATTTATTTTTCCTCACAATGCTCTCAAAAATGGCACATTTTTTTTAACAATCAAAGCTTCTCTTCCTCCCTTAAATAAAAGGCCAAAGCAAGAACAGATTGCAAAGTCATTATATTCGTGAAGAGAAAAAGAGAGGTTAATTCAAAATTCTATGGTCTGTTGAACCCAATATCCACAAGTTCCCCAAAGCAACAACAAACGCACCACGGAAACTCAATCAAGGCATCAAACCCACTCCAGTAAATGTGTTGTGCCAACCCATTATTAATGTTGCCTCTCAGGGAAATTCTGTATCAGCATGAACTTACTGAAAATATTTTTCCCAAATTCACATTATACTATTTCCTGGACATTAAATGCCAAAGACGCCAAATTAGCAGAGGCCTGAGAAAGAGGAGAGATTCAAGGATGACTTCTGTCCACAGAACCAATCCGATGAACAAACTGCGTAAGTGCATTCAGAAAGGGTTTAATACACTGACATTAGCTGTTGGTAAATTTGACAGGTTATAGATCAGTAAGTTGTCCTTGTGAAGAGAGCTTCTGTGGACTCATTTTCCTGTGTTCCTCCCCATGCCAATCACAGGAATAGGAGTGAAATATCAGTGAACGAACACAGCTGAATTAAGCCATTCAGCACAAGGGTATGGAGCTTAATTGTGTTCCCTTGAATCTTTTTCTACTGCCAAATAAAAACACCATTGTCCTTGCTGAAGGATTCCCTTTCATGTCTCAAGGATCTCTGCCAACTTAGTTGTGAGAGTCACACTGCTTGCCCAAGTGGAAATGAGGGGATCTCACGTCTTCAGATTTAGCCCTTCACCCTCTTTTTTGGCAATAGATTTTGAATGCAGTAAGCACTGCTGAACACACTGAGAAAGTTCAGTCAGTAGGTGCCTGTACATTAAAAAAAAAAAGACCTTTTAGAATCTGGAGGGAAGCTACACTGAAAGCTCTCTATGCATGTCGTCTAAATATGCATGCTAAATGCATGCTAACTGCATCTCAGCCTCACAACTTCAGAATACAAATCTTATCTGAGGTGATAGTGCAAATGCCCACTTTCATAGAACAGCTGCAGTAGGTGGGTGGGGGGAGGAAGAAGGGAAATCCTTTCCATAATGTAATCCAATTAAAGCTGTAGATTATAAAGGAAATTGATGGCACAAAAGTTCAGATATTAAACACATATTTTTAAAGATTCAAAATCAAGTTGGGATGTGAGTATTCATTAGCAGATGCTGTGAGACCAGGGAACATTAGGAGAAATTTCATAGGAATTTTCTGCAATGCCAGTGACTGAAACACTCTGAAATGCCATAGAATTTTTTTTTAGAAAAAAAAAAAAAATCAATAAAACAATAGCAACAATGAAACATGTCACATCTGAAGTTATAAGTCATTGTGGATATCATCTGGCTATCACTGATATAATAAGTCTGTCACACACAAACTTTACTTAGTAATCAAATTCAAGTTTACATACGTTGTTACATTTTTTTTAAACGTTAAAAGATTACCTATTAAAAGAAAACATGAAACGTAAAAAAACGTTTTCACTGAGGTGAAAGCAAATTGTGACTTTGCTGAAATATTAAATTGGATATTGAAGTGTGAAAACGACAATAAGGATAATTCATTCAGTAGGAGAGCAAATAGAATTCTGTATTCATTTCTTTAAACGTCTGCACTGAAAAATCAGCTCTTGGCATGTGTCATGCAGCTGGGACAAAACCAGTCTGTAATTTCATTCAGCGCTCCAGTTGGATTTGATTTCCTAACACCTCCTGCAATAAGGACAAACTGTTGTTTTTGCAGAAGTCTGGGCAACTAACCCTACAGAAAGCCTCTAAAAACACACTGGTTGTGAATGGAGGAAACTGTGAAATGCACAAGCCAACAGTTTTATTTGGTAATAAATTAAATCTTTTGGTATAATTGCCATATGGCACATGATTTTCTTTTTTTTTTTTTTTTCCACGTTTAGCAGTTTTTCATTAGAAATTAGTGTTTTTCTTTTGTTTTAAAAAATCCCTTTATTGGGGGAAACTTGCTTTTCTTACTTTCATTTAAAGGCCAATGGTCTGTCAAAGGTAAGCGCATATACACAATATCCTGCTAGGTGTATGCATATTTTGTTCAAAATCCTTTTAGAAGAAAGCAATATCCAGATGAAGATGGACCAGAACTGAGACGGTAAATTAAATCAAACAGATTTAAAAAATTGAGATTTATAGCACATTTAGTCCTTCAATCTACAGCTCATTTATTCTAAATACCTCTTCCTAATGAGTAATTTTCTGGATGTCACCACAATTTACCAGGGTCAGCATCCAAGTGTAGTACAAGCAACATATTTAAATTAGTTTATTTGGTCAGGAAAGAGCAATATAACCTGGCATATATCAAGAAATTATTAATTTGGCTGTGGTCAGGGACAAAAACATTGCTGCTGTAATAGTGGAGCAGCAAGCTGGATGTAAAGTACCCGTTTTGATTGCATAAATGAGCTTCCTAAAAAGGTGCTGAATAAACATGGATCTAGCATAATTCTTCCAAGAAGGATTATTAGGTTTACAGCTGATAACTTTAAGTGTTTGGATTCAGACTGTGACTACCATGAACCAAGATCCAGGCTAATCTGCAGGCAACTCATGTCTCTGAAGAGAAAAATCCTGCCCCTCAGTTCCAACTCCCTCTTTGCACCCAAGTTGCTTGAGACCCTTTATCAAATTATTTCCCTGTGGTCCAATGAGGGAGAACAAAGAGAAGACAGTAAGATAGCTTTCCATTTCTGACTCTCCCATTCTACAGACTACAACTGAAAAAAAAGTATCCCACGCTTAATATTGTTCTTTTTTGCTTTGAGATTCCTCATTGTGTATTATAAAACTACCATTTATGTGGGGGCCTAGGTTCTCCCTTCATTGGAGAGAAAGGGATATTTAAAATCTTTTAATTAGAAAGCTATCCTGTTAATGCTAAGAGAGACAAAATCTCATAGCCTGCTGAATTGAAGAAAACCATTGTTATGATTTCATAGGTCTTTATTTCCCCATTCATGACAATATGCAACATATTAACAGCAAGGAAGCTATTTCTTTAAAAGAAAGCATGAAAATACTTCAGGTAAAATCATAACTATCCTAATTTCTCAATCCAGTGAGAGTTTTGGTATGCGCTAAACTTGCAGTAAAAATGAGTTATGAAAATAGTTGTCATACAGGCCATTTTCAAAACATGAATAATTTAAACAAGTTCCTAATTTTTTTCCTTAAAAAAATATTAAACTCCTTAGCTTGTGCAATTAATGCAGCTGAAATAGTGAGACTTTAAAAGCAACCACTTATTCTACATAGTAACATTTCATTGGAAATTTTATTGTGTTTATTTTCATGGATCTCAATAGACAATATATCCCACACAAGGAAAAAAAATGTAATCCATTTTACTGACAGCACCGAGTCAAAAGAGAGATGGAGAGTTTGCACTTTGCATGTTGTGTATGAAAATTGAGAATATATGTAATAAGTATCTCTAAATCTTAATGAGTTATTGAGCTGTGTGTCTCCTAGTGTGTCAGTGATTCTTTTTAATTTATTTTCTAGTTTCTACACAACTTTCCTGTAGGAAAAGAAAGCCCAAATGAAATTAAAGTAAAAAATATAAAATGAAGTAAAATTAACAAAAAGCAAATGCTATTGAAATTAAAACTGTATTTGCTCCAGGGTAAATGCATGGCAAGAATCAAGCCAGGAGTGACTATGGCACTGAACTCCAGCCAGAATCATCCTTGGGACTTCCAGAAAAGGGTACTCCTCACAGCTGTTCTCTCCAGAGGCACACGTGCATACAGAGGCAGGAATGATAGCTGCTGCTTAAAATACTCAACATTTTTAAAAAGTCAAAGGCAAATACTTTTATTTGCCCTTAAGATTAAATTAAGGAACTCAAACAAAATATGTATCTTGTCTCTGCAGTTCTTCCTGCAACTATAGTTTTAGCAAAAACCATCCTAGCTCAAAATTCAGATGGAAAACAGCTAAGTAACACATAGAAGTCAGAAAGAAGCATATGTAAATAGGATAGAAATACAAATACTATCAGGCAGATTGAAAGAGTATCTAAAAAGATTGCAAACAAAGCAGTGGACCAAAGATGCTGTTCAAATGAAGGGTCTAGGAAACCACAATTGAGTTCCCTCCTCCACCACAGGCTTCCCATATAACTTCTGTTAAATGGCTTAGGGCAAGCAACTTCTTTTGGGGGCCTTTGCATCCTAGAGCTCAAAGTCACCTCTACCTATAAGAAAACAATTCTTCCTGTGTTTATAACATGTTCATATCTTCCAGATCCACCGTGACAGTAATACCACAAAACAGTGGTGCTGCTTAACAATCTTTGCCACTGAAAAGCTTATCTAAACATCTAACGTAAAAATCCCCTTCCTTCTACTTCAAATCTTTTTTTTTTTTTTTTTGTTATCTAAGATAGCTTAATCACACACCACAGTACAGAGACATACCACATATGAGCTGAGCTACATCAACAGATCATGTTCAATTGCACTCCAATTAACACTGGCTAAGAGTACTCACACAGTCTGCTATTGAAGCTCAGAGGACGTGCGGTGACCATGAAACTTGTGTAACTTAGTTGCATGTCTGACCTGGGCATGAAATCCATTCTCTGCCTTCTCAGGACTGACTGCCTTCTTCTCAAGTCCATCCAAACCCATGAAGGAGGCTTGCTAGATCAGTTTCAGTAGTAAGCACTCTTGGATCACATCTAACAAATCTGGCACTGTGATGGTTGTTGCTGTTTCATCTAACAGGTTAGGGCATACACTCTGAACTGGGCTGAAGCCATTTTTCCTGATGGGAATCAAGACGAGTGTTTCTCACTCTCCCAGGAAAATATTAATGCACAGGTTATATAACCTATATAACCTATACAGTGAAGTAAAGTGGAATTAAACTACAAAAACCTTAACCTCATAGTAGCATTTCACTACTGCATCATGGTTGCTTTTAGAATAGGGGCACAAATGAGAGGTGGTTGGAAAAGCAGGTTAATAGTCCAGAGTCTTGGCTTGGAGATGACAGCCAGTGGTCAAAGAGCACTTGTCATCATCCCAGAAATGCATACCACCTTGACACTGTGTCCTACAGCACTACTCTGCAAGCCTCAGTAGAGCCCTGTTGGCAAAATATCAGGGAAGACTTCCTAACAGTAGCAAGTCTTCAGACTTAAGATGATCTCCCAAAAAGAATGGCTTGAGCCCAGACACTAAGTATCTATGAGATAGATTCAGTTAGACTGCTAGAAAGCAGAACTGCAAAGAGCAAAAAAGTACTGGATACAGAGACAGATGCCTTCTAACATCTTGTATTAATCTTGAAAGAAGATAAATCTCCTGGTGAAATTGTACAATTCTAAAAAGCTGGAGTCCTAGAAAATTTTAACTAATAAATAAAAATACAAATCTATGTTCCCACTCAAAGTTTAATATAAAAATCTAGTCTTTCTCCCTTCAGCTTTTCTCTGCTTAGCATTCATTACATACTTAACTATGCTAGTTAAATGTGGTCCTTAGCACTCAGCCTACCTTAACAACTTATATACAGCTACATCATGAGTATCTGGCATAAGTCCTGAAGTATGTTAAATTGCTTTCATGAGTAACTTAGCAATGAAGAGAAGTTATGCACCTTCACGGGCTTACAGAGGGAGCCTGCCTGCTAACATACCTTAAACCTCTTCAGTAACTGCATAAAAAAAATACAGCCACTTAGGTCAGGAGAAATAGTTCAGTAGGCATTGAATATTAAAGCACAAATTAGATGTCAACATCAGAAAATTGCTCCTGAACACCTTAGGATTATTGTGATAATACACAGACCTCAGCAGCTAGACAAAGGCCCTCAGTTTGACTTCTCAAGTCATGTCACAGCCTTCTGTCTTTTTTTTTTTGCTCATGGCTGTCCACTGGGAAATAATTTTTTTTTTTTGTCTTTTTTTTTTTCTTTTTATGGCTGTGCTATGTTTCAAGACAGGTGAATGGAGAATGAAGTCAGTATCACATGGAGATTCAGTATATTTTAGAAAGATCTTTTCTTGAGCATATTAGCTCCTATCACTGGGGCTGACCATAATGTTGCTACTGAAAGAATGCTTTCATTATATTATACACATCAAATCTACACATATGCATATGTACACATTTTTGCACTAATGTTGTATGCACTATTTTATATAAAAAATAAGTGAATAAAAATCAAAAGAAACTACTTGCAAGGAAAACATGCTAACACTGTTTCCCAAAGCTTTTAAAGAGGGATCAGAGTATTAAGAAATACGTGCAACTACTCATGGAAATTAAATAACCATAAAAAATAATTACTAGCAAGGTCATCTAGGTATTTGTGAACACATCTATCTGCTTTTCATTTAAATATCATGATTCCAAGCCATCCAATGGACAAATGTGTATATGTACCTATTACATTTTCATATATCAGTTCTCCTTTTCTGTGTGTGTAAGCCATAAGGAAAGCATACTAAAGTTTATCTCAGTACCATTAAGTGACCATAACAAAACATAACAACATCTGCTTACAATGTGTATTAGAAGAAGGTGGAATTTACAATCAAAACACTGGTTTTTGGACAAATTTGAACTTACTGGTTCTGCCAAAGTTCTCAAAGCTTCTGCAAACTTTAATTAAGGTTCATAAACTTTATAAACTTTTGGTGATAAGTATTAGAGAAGATAGAGAGAGAAAGGGAAGATGAAGTTTTGAGTAGAATTGTTAAATGATTAGTCCAACATCTTATAGAAGTTAAAGGCAAGTTAATTAAAATAGTGTCCCCTTATTTCTTACAAATTCAGGCTGGGATTATCCTGATCCCAAGACAGAACTTGGGCAATTTTTCATAGGTAGTTAAGAAAAAATAACAATCCTGAAAACCCAGTTTCTCAGTATCTGTGTACCCATCTACCTTTCTCAGGTGCTGTTACCTTGGTCTATTGAAGGTACACGGGAAGGCTTCGATACTGAGGGTGGCCTCTGTGAGGACAGGCCGGGGCTGCCCCGTGCAGAACACAGCCGATTCCAGCCAGCTCCAACCGACCCACTGCAGGGCACAGCTGAGCCCTTCAGCTAAGATGGTGGCACCTCAAGGAAAATGTATTTAAAAAACGCTGCATGGCAGTGAAGAATGAGGGAGAAAAAGCGTGAGAAACAGCCCTGTGATGACAAGGTGAGAGTAGAAGGAGGGAGAGGAGGTGCTCCAGGTGCCGGAGCAGAGATTCCCCTGCAGCCCATGGAGGAGACCACCTCCAAGAAGATACAAAGACTGCAGCCTGTGGAGGGTTCCATGCCAGAGCAAGTTTATCCTGAAGGACTGCAGCCCATGGGATGGACCCAGGCTGGAGCCAGGGAAAAGTGTGAGAAGGAAGAAGTGGCAGATACGAAGTGTTGTGGACTAACTGAAGCCCCCATTCCCCCACTCCCAGAGCAGAGGGAGAAGGTGCTCAGGAGTAGGGGGAAGGTGTTTGTTTCAATTTTAAAAAAATTTTTTTAATTAGTCTTTGTTTTTCACCATCCAATTCTGTGTTAATTACCAATAAATTAACTACTTTTCTCAGGTCAAGTCTTTTTTTGCCTGTGACAATAAGCAACCTCACTGGCTTTGTCTTGACTCATTAGCTTTTTTCATCCTATCTTCTCCCCGTGTCCTGCTGAGGAGGAGGAGTGAGGGAGCTGCTGGGTAGGTGTTGCGCATCTGGCCAAGAGCAACCCACGACACTTCGTTCGCTGAAGATTTTCACACATTTAAGGTCCTGCTTCTGAAGACATAGGGAAGACTCTCAGTTTTGACAGAGCTGAACAATTTCACACCCAGAGCAGACTTAAGTCTTATCAGGATAAACAAGCTAGATGTTCTTCTGCCTCCTTTTTCTGAGGGCTTGATCTTACAGGCACTCTCAAGCACCTGTAGAAGACGGAGATCTATACAAAGTGCCAGTGTAAGCACCACTTAAAAAATAAAACCTGGCTGTGGGAAGAACCATTGGTCCCAATTATACAGTAGTTCAAGCACTGATGTAACATGTGAGAGGATACAGTTCAATTGTCTTTCAAGAGTATTCCAACTCCTGTTGCCAAGTAAAGTGCCGTAGCCATCAGATTACGAGCTATGATGGGGTATTTTGCACTCCCGCTGCTGAAACCATATAAGATGATCCATAAGACACCCCCCCGCCACCCCCCGCTATTACTTTGCTTAAGTAGCTCTCTCCTCATCAAAGTAAATTTTGTGGATTCCACCCCAGAAAAAGCACTTTCCCTGTGCACTACATGGGTGGCTACAGATCTAGACAAGGTTCAGCCTCTGAGATGGACGCATGCAAAGGTTTGGCATAGCAATGCTCAGGATACAGCCCTTGCTTCCTCTTTCATATGCATGACTGCTTCCTCCATGACTTAGATCAGAAAAATAAGCACTGTTTTGAATTTAATGATGTCTGTTGCCTTTCACTGACAACAGATTATGCTTATTAAAGAATTCTTTGTTTGCTATTGTTTTACATCTAGTTTCCAGGACTAGCTGTTTTTATACAGTCCTTTCCATTCAACTGAGAAAAAAAAAAAAGCCATAGTAATAGCCTAAAAAAACCAAAACCACTTCTTATTCATTTTCCTCCACTGCCTGGGAACCAGATTTATGAAACATAGTGAAACAGATATAAACTATTTTATGTTACAGAATTTTCCCCTCCTCCACTGCAGACCCTACATTTTCTTTCAGCACTAGAAGGAGGGTAAGTCTGTTTATGTGAGCCAGGGCATCCCTGAAAACAAGATTATAAACCTCAAGTGGCTACAGCAGAGAAATATTTATTTTGTTTAAAATAAATGGAGCAACTCTTGGATTATAACTGGAGTCATATGTTATAAATCAGCTTATTGAATAACACAGCTTTAGAACAATCACTGTTCTGGGACACAGTCTTCTACTACATAGTGAAACTTCCACAGAAACAGCTACAGTCTATGCTGATAATAATAAACATTGAAAAACTAGAAATGCTTTACCTTCCTTCTTGCTGGCCCTTTTAAAATGGCTTTGGGCCTAACCCTTAGGAATTACACAAACCAGACATAAAAGAAAAGCTATCTTGAAGGCTAAACCGATAGGATTTTTTTTACATCCCTTCCTGAACCACAGCTTTCTCTGTTATCATTAACATATTATCTTCCATTAGTGGAGCTTATGCTTTTCATGCTGTGAGAACCTAAACTCCAGACAGAAACACTAAGATGCTATATCTGCAGGATAGGACTCTCCTGTGCTTGTTAATAGTGTAAAGAAAAAAAAGCTGTACCAAATCTTATTATTATCAGAAGGGCAAGAGAGTCTCAGGAATTAAAAATAAAAATTAAAAAAGTGGAGGGTCCTTACTGTCAAAACAGGGGCAGTTAGATACCCTGAATTTTCCACCACTCCAGACACGTCAATCAAACATAACACAATGCAAGAATATCTGAGTGACACTTCAAGCTGCATTCATAAGCAACCTGCCTCATTCACAGTCAATGAAGAGACAGGACTTACAAGCCCACACTCAGAAGTTATTGAAATGTGACTGACATCTCAAAGGAAAAGTGTCAACGGGATAACATGACCCTGTGCTGAAACACTGCAAGGTTAATCAAAGTTACGGCAGTCAGGAGCTAGAAAGACCCTACCTTAGATTGAATTCTTGTCACAGCAGTGATTGGGCCACTATCTCCACTTCCTCTCCCACTGATATTTGCACCCCAACTTTGCATCTTTTGTCCACTCTTCTTTTGGTTTCATTTTAGGAAGGTATTGGTGGATGTCATCCAAGAGAAGATTTTATACATCTAAGTAACAATAGGTCTCCCTTGTCTTTCTCTGGGACTCACTACGCTATTAACATATGATCTAATGCAGTAAATATACCATTGGGAGATTTAAAGCAAGTGCTACAAACTGTAGAGTTATTGCTCAGAAGAAAGTAGGTAAAATCTGAGTTAAAGGATTGGTAGAAGTCCTCTGAGCTTCCACAGAGTGATAAAGAGAGTAGGTAAATGCCCAGACTGTTTCTTAAAGTTCCCTATCTCCCCAAGTCCTGAGAATTCCTGACAATTCATTATTTACCAGTATCACATCAGGAAATATATTACATGGACATCTCTCCTTCTCTCACCACCCCACCCACCCCCTAATTTTGTAGGTCTATAAAGACAATTTATTTTTTCCCATTAATTTGTGTAAATATGTCAGCAACTATCATTTTTTTATATATATTCAGTGCTGTTATGGTTAAAATATAGACTAGAACTGTCCATTTATCCTAAGCACACTCTTCAAAGTAAAAAAGCTAGTAATAGAGATAAATTAAAGAATACAGGGTACAGCCAATACAATAGTTATGTTCCTATGGCCATGGTTATAAAATGCAATCCTTATGTAATTTAAGCAAGCATGACTTACTTTTATAGCAAAAGAAAAAGGAATTCTCTCATTTATTTTATTCCTGGATGGCATATTTTAGCTTTCTTGAGTTTACTTCATATGGTTCTTGTTTTCTTATTCTGTCAGCCCATAGCAACATCTCACAGATACAAATAGCACCTTCTTGACACTGCATATCATCAGCTAAAAATGCTAGCGGCCCTGTTCTGTTGGTTTCATTCCCTGCTCCTCCTCCTCTTTTTCTAGAAAGCAAACAGTCTAGAAAGTAAATATGCCTCTTCTCTAGAGCCTAAGGGTCTAGAAACCTTTTTCCTTGTACAGACTCACTGTCTCATTTCTAAATCACTGCCTGCACTGAATGTCCCACAACATTTCCATTATGGAATCAGTCTTCTAGTCAATTATTTATTTAAAGGAAGATTTACCAATAATATCCCTTTCTCCTCCAGTAAAAAAAGGTAAGAATAAAATGATAACAACAACAACAACAACAACAAATTATTTATTATTAATTATTTTTTAAACCTATGATGAGGAAACTTCAGATGGGGGAAATATCACCTTGGGAACATATTATATGAAACATGACCAGCAAGGACTTTTCTTTTAGGAAGAATAATGGTTTAATGTTTAATTAATCCTATCCATTTCTGCATTTATGGGAAGGCAGAGAAGAAGAGTCTGCTTTATAATGTGGAAAATTAAATATTAAAAACTTTGTGCCTATTTGACTTTACATTTTCTTGTTATGAATGGATATTTTCACTTTATTTCACTTTCTTCAAACTACAAGAGACAGAAGCAATTACTGCAGCTCTGCTGAACAAAGGTATTCTCAATGTACCTCTGATACTGCCTTGCCAATCCCAAAACAAAACAAAAATTAAAAACCGTTTAAAGTATTAATGGAACCTTTAAAACTCACATTCAAAGTGATGCAGGTTACTCAAGATTAGAGAAGGCCAGGGAGAACTTTAGAAAAGCTGAACAAAGTTATGCATTTAAGAAACTCGAGAGATAAAATTCAGTGTAGACAAGAGGCAGTACACACTGGATGAAATAATGTGAATTGCCCCTGTGTACAAATGGGTTCTAAATTAAGTACACCTATTCAGAGAAAAAGATGTGGAAAGTATTTCGGACAGTTCAATAAAACCATTTGTTCCATGTACTACAGTAGTCAAAAAGTCCAACAAAATTATTAAAGCCTGAGGAATTCAGAGTACTAAAAGAGAGAACAATAATGAAAATAAAGCCTTTAAATACAGTGACTTTAAATAGTCTATGTTCTTGCCTTGTCTTAAAAAGCAGAATTTAAAGAAAAAAAAAAAGGTCCATCCAGAGAAAAGCAGCAAAATAATGAAGATGGTTAAAAATATGAGAGCTCCTGAGCTGGGAGAAAGGATGGAGCAGAGGTATGAATGTCCTCTCTGAGTCACTCACCTAGCAGCCATTTCTGCTTCCTTTCCATTTCTGAATGGTACCCCTGAGAAGTGCCCTAGATCCCACCACCGTGAGAGCCCCTACTCACTGCCACTCCAGCACAGAGCCCACCCTGAGCCCCTTCCCTCCATGATTCACAGCCTTGCACTGCCCGCAGCCACGTCCCCCTCACACTGTGCCTGCAGCCCGAGGGCAAACTGATCTGCACTGGGGAGACATGAGGTGCTGGGGGGCACCCACCTTCACCCCCTGACTCACCACATGGACGCCGTGCGGCACAGCAGGCTCAAGCCTAGATGCTAAAAGTATGTACGGTTTAGTACATGCTACTAAAAGTAGTATGAAAAATGAAATCTTTATTGTGGGCCTTAGATACTGCTGGGTGGAAAGCTTCTAAAAGGAAACTTCTTCCACATTTCTCCCCTAGCACAAGATGGTCCCCTCTCTTCCTTATGCCATCCTTCCTCCACTTCATCCTCTCCCATATCCTAGTCATTTTCTCCTGTATCTACTTTTCCCTCAGTTATCCTTCCTTTCCCTTCTCTCTTTGTTCACTCCTTATGTTCTGTGTCTCTTGTCTTCACAAAGGTCCTAGAGGTTAAACGAAGCCTAAATTGAATACAGTTCTGAGCCTCCCACAGTAAATCGTCTCTCCCTTCCACTGCTGAGTGCTTGATTTCCTCTCCAGAGACGCATCCCAGCAGGCTGCTAGCAATTGGCTGTGCACTGTGTTGCACCCGATACTCTGAATTTGACTTGTTCAATTCATGTTCAGATCCCAGTCTGACTACAAGATTAAAATTCCCTGTCTCATCCCATCTGCTAGCAGCCACTTCCTCACTGCCTGGTTTTGGAGCAGGAATGCCCTCATGTGCACTCTTCTTGCTCTGTACAGAAAAATTCTCATAACCAAATTTAAATTTAACATTGATTTAGTTAAAATGTGTATGGAAAACCTTAACCATGGGATCTACTGTGGTTCACATGAAAATTAGTCAGGACTGTCACACAGCCTTATTAGGAAAACATAATTTGCTGCCTTTAGCTTTTTTGTTTCTGTTTGATTTAAACCAGAGTGTCCATATCAATGTTCCACTCCAACCTCCTCCCTCTTGTTGCTCAAATAATGCCGTCAATGTACTTCCCTTCTCCCTGCAACCACTTCAACTTCAGACTTCTCCCCTCACTGTCCCAGAGGTCTACCCACAGTTCTCCAAAATTTCTGGAGATTGCTCTTTATCCTTATCCAGTACTGCCAGTTTTCCGCCTTCTTCCATTCCATGCTGTTTTTTGGGGAGGGTTTTTCTTTTCTTTTTTTTTTTTTTTTTTTTTTTTTTGCCTATTTCAATGGTTAACAAAGCAAGAAGAGGAGCCAAAGCCTGCTATCCAGGTGTCTTTGCCATAAATCCCATTAATTTCTGTCCACTTTGCATTTGGCTCAGTGCTCCAGGTGTTACATTGTGTGCCTATTAAAAACCATGGCACTTGTGTGGAAATGTCAAAGGAGACGAACCTCTCTAAACACATGACACTAATAATAGTCCATCCAGAATAGGCACTGAGACAACCTTCATTCTACATTATTGCCCGTAAGTGGGACCTAGCATAGATGGCCTCACCAGGAGGCCTGGAGGCCTGAATTCCTAATTGTAACTTTGCTATTGGTTTGTTCAGCGAAGTTAGGAGAGCTGTGTCCTCTTCTGATCTGTAAAACATGGTTAGTCAAGGTTATCTCCTCTAAAAAGCTTTTAAATCTACTCAAACGAATGCCAAAGTAAGAACTATGTATTTATTATTTTTTAATCACTGGGTTTTAATCACAGGTTTTAAATAAGCTATTCTTACAGAACCAGCCCCAAGGTTATACTTGAGCTCTGCTGATTAACTGCTATTTTATAGGTATGTATAGCCAGTATTTTGTCTAAATATATTGGTTTCTGTGTCTCTCAGGTGTTCTGGCAAAGAAGCTAGATGTTTGATTGCGACCCAAGAGAAGATTTGTGACCTCAAAGATCCCTAACTTTCCCTCCTACAAAAAAAACCAAAAAAAACCAAAAAAAACCATCATTGTAGACAGGCTAACTCAGTATGAAACTCAGAAAACGGAGTTGTCTGGCAAGGAATTTATTATTACAGAAATCTTGAAAGAAAATAAAGGTTTCAGATCCAAACCAGATATTTTGGCCAATAAACTGAGGATCAGAAAGAGGCAAGAAGTTGGCCTCCCTGCTAATGAAAGTCCATTAGGGATGCCGATAGACTGTGACTGCTTTTCTTACTAACTTTATTAATTAGGACCCTCAGGAAATTCAAAAGTAAAAAAGGAAATGAGAGGGAATGTTTGCCAGAACTGCTGTAGCATGTGTCAGACTCCCTCACTTCCAAGATGTGTACACAAACCAGTAACATTTTATCTATTCCAGCATAACTGAGCTCAGTGGGAAAATTCCACTGAGTTCAGTTCACAGACCAATTTACACTTAAGGGTAAAGTGCTTAAGTGTCTGGCCTAATTGAATTGTTTTTGTTACGGGTTCTGGTTTGTCTAAACAGCATGGCATTCAGTACATAAAGGATGCCATACACATGTGGCTGAAGCAAGTTAATTCTGTTGGGAGTTATGAAAAAAAGAGAAAATAATTTAATACTTTTTTTTTTCCTGACTGCTTATTTTTACAGTTTCCAGAAGTAGATTAGGGTCTTCTAGACACCACTACTTACAGGTATAAAGAGCAACACTTTGCATGCTAACTAGGTTTTGGTTTAGTTCTGTTTTAGTCTGATTTTTTTTTTTAAAGTCTAAATAATTAAAAGCAAAAGGGGAGGTGGGGGGTCGGGGGGGAGAAAGGAGAAAAAAATATAGAGCAGAAGCTATGCCATACTTGATTTATATCTGCCCAACTCTGATAGCTCAATGATTACAGAATCTAATTTTAGAGCAAGTAATTCAGGGACGTTGTTTAAAAAATAAATATGCATTTCTGATCTGAAAAATTCAATCTATTTTTACAAGAGCCAAAGGCAGCCAGACCTTTGAAGTACTCCTTTTACTTACATTGCAATGGTACTCCGTTCCAGATAAGGAGTTCCTGAAAAACTCCAACAGGTTCTTAATCATTAAAGCAAGTTTGTATTTGAACTACACTAGTCCAAATATTTGTAAATGGAGAAAACTCAGAATCACCTAAGTAAAACAACAGAAATATAATGGGATTATTAAAAAAAAAAAAAAGTTCCCTTCAGTGTACCCAAAATCATGTATTTGAAACCAATTCCTTCTCTCTCGGCTTGGTTTCAGACCAAATGGCTCCATCTGGGTTGCAGCACACTCTGTGCAGTACCCTGTGGGTCTCTCTAAAGTTTTCTTTCCATCACCTCCGCACTTCTGCAGCACATCTGCTCCCTGCACTTTTCACCAGCTCCCTGCCCTCCGCCCATGCTCCCGCTGAGCTGCCACGCGTCTGCTACCCTCTGCTCTGGGTTCTCCCCTACACAAGAAAATAAAGCTACCTCCCTCCTACCAAGTCATTCCCTTTTTTAGAGAAACAAAGAAATGAAAGTAAATGCCATCCATCACACACACATACATCCAGGAACCAGTGCTGCTCTCTGTTCTTCTCAGAAAAAAAAAAATGCAAGCAAGAAAGCTTCATGACAATAATTGGGAGCACGCTGGAACATACATCACTGTCTGCATCGGGTGCTATTTCACATGCTCCGTGTGAGAATCTGAAGGGGTGACATTCCAGTGGACAAACGGTGTTTCCAAATAATACTAATTTATTCTGCAGCCTTGCTCAACCTGCACTGAGAGCTAGTGGTAACAGATTGAACGGCACCACAGATCTCTCCAGCACAGACTCTTCTCCTACAAATGCAGAATTAAGTATTCATGAAGAGATTTCAAAGGTCTAAAATGACTGTAGAGCTTTCAAGATGTGACACTCTGAACTAAGACACTGTCAAATAACAAGTCATAACTGGAAAGGCAAAATTTATCTCCTGAATATAACATATATTTGTAATTATTTTTTTCCCTATCTTTACTTTCACAAATTAACTGAACTAAATTTCCAAAAAAAAAAAAAAGAACAGAAGTAACTGACAAACGAAGAATAACCAAAAGGAAACATAAGAATAAATGATTGGCACTAAACAGAACAGTTCTCTCTCTCCTTCCAGCCTTTTTATTTTTAATTTAAGCATACAACAAAATGGCTGCTAGTTACACTTTTCTGATCAAGAGACTACAGGATTGTCTTAAAAAAAAAAAAAAAGCTTTTGAAGTTCAGATTGATCCTTCATAAAAATGTTTTATACAGAACACAAATTTTTAGACCAATTTTTATTACACACTTTTTTTCAGCACTGCCAATGACTGTTAAACCCCCCAGAAATTAAAAATTTTTTTTAAAAAAAAGTGTTTTACTGAAATTCCAAATTCCACTAAAAGTTTCCTTAAACAGACCACTATAGAAATTATCTAACTGAGGTAACCTAAAGGACTCCAGCACATCTGGACACTTTCCATAAAGCACAACTGAAGAGCTGGGCTGAACTCACAGCTATGTATATTCATTGGGATAGCACTAATATGCTTTCTTGTACTGGAGTAAAACAGATGGAAACTCAATGTGGCAATACTAAGAAGGTCACAAACCATCTTTGCTTAAGTTTCTTCATGCCAGGAATAATAAAGGCCAAGAGACAGATGGGTTAGACCAAGCAAAGGGCACTGTCAGAGCACCCAGCTCTACAGCAGTCTCCACTACAGAGAATCATGTTGCAAATCCAGAGGAGGGCCACAAAGATGATCAGAGAGCTGGAGCACCTCTCCTATGAGGACAGGCTGAGAGAGTTGGGGCTGTTCAGCCTGGAGAAGAGAAGGCTCCAAGGAGACCTTATAGTGGCCTTCCAGTGCCTAAAGGGGACTTACAGGAAAGATGGGGAGAGAGTCTTCAGTAGGGACTGTTGTGACAGGACTAAGGGGTAATGGTTTCAAAATAGAGGGAGGTAGATTCAGATTAGACATTAGGAAAATTTTTTTTTTACAATGAGGGTGGTAGAACACTGGAACAGATTGCCTGGAGAGGTGGTGGATGCCCCATCCCTGGAAACATTCAAGGTCAGGGTGGATGATGCTCTGATCATCCTGATCTAGTTGTAGATGTCCCTGCTCCTTGCAGGGTGGGGAGGATGGACTAGATGACCTTTAAAGGTCCCTTCCAACCCAAACTATTCTACAATTCATATAAAGCTGAATTTTCAGCTTTGGTGGACACTCAAGGGGTACTCTCTGCAGCGAGTACTCTATGAATCTACTGCTTGCTAGAGTGTGACTGCACCCTGTTGCACGGACTGCGCATACTGTATGGACACTGCAGAAGTGCAAACCCACATAGGCGGGTCACTTCAGATTCGCTGTGCTTGATTTTTCACTTCTTTGCATGTAAGGCCAAAATAAACCGTACCCACGTAAAAAAAAATGCCCTCGCTCAAAATCCTTCTCTCATAAGCTCAGATTTGACATTCCTGAATAAAGGAACAGAGGGTGGTTTTTAACTGAATCAAGTTACAGGACACTGCTGCTTATTTGAGGGATTGCCGGGAGATAGAAAGTGAATTTGACTTCAGTTTTCCTTATTATCTGGAAAGGGAAGGACGAGGGGAGCATTTATTTGTTTCTTTGGCTGGAAGGGTATTTTATTACACATAAGGCAGCAAATGCATTGACGTATTTATTTCCCAAGGGAAGTGACAAATCAGTACATACCAGGAGAAAGTTTGTCACTTCTCCTAGAACAATCCCCTCTGTTGCTCTGGGTGACTGCATATGCTCTGCCAACAATTTTATTTTTTTTTGGTACAGCTTTTATGATGTTTGCCATTAGGTTACCAACATCACAGATAAAACACCCCACACACATAGCCAACACACACAGATACACTCGGGAGCTTGAGAAGGTTCTAGTTTCTTAGCTTAACTTAGAGAAAAATCAAAGCTGCTTTATTTTTCTTTTCCTGGCATCTTCAGCAACAATTTTTCAAGCACAGAAATATGATGTATAAATATCTTACAACACAGATTTACAAATAAATGTTGGAAACAAAACAGTCTTAGTGTATTAGTTTACCAAATTATTTTTTCATATATACCTTCTTATATATCCCTCTTCACGGTGCCATATGAGACTAATATGGTGGCTATAGATGCACCACTTCATTGCTATAAGTAAAAAAAAACTTTCAAAATTAGGAACTCAAAGTTGTTCTACAACACCAAAGCTCCCAAAAGAAAAATTTGAAATATAGGAGATTATTCTTTCTGTGTGTGTATTTAGGTAATCACACTTATTTTTCATTACTTTTACATTTACATTAAATTATAATTATCTAATTTGAAACCTATAAATATCCTTTTGTTTATTTTTCAGTTCATTTAAAGCACGTAATACCCTAACTGTATGGAGTACTTTAAATACTGTATTCAGAGCCACGGGCTCTGCCCTGACAATGCGTCCTTTCCACTCTGAGGCAAAAAAAAAGAAAATGCGTCATATCAGTTTCCTTAACTGTTCTACTGTTTTCACCTTGTGTTTTTTCTGCAGGTAAAATTCCTTGAGGCTTGAGGAGAGGGGGAAGAAGGGCTTGTTGGGGGTTTGTGAGTTAAGTTTCCGTAATGTGTGCGCAGGCACCTCTATGAAAAGCTGGTACGTGAAGTGGCTGAAGAAATAGAATGAACCAAATTAGATCAATGGGTCAAATTCATACCGACGGTAAAAAAAATATATGCATTTCTACTGCTTTTAATGAAAATCAGTTAAATTCAGGATTACAGCAAAGCACCATAATATAAAGAGATCCTATGTGATATACCATATCTAGCAACTATGGAACTGACTGAATAAATGACAAAATCTGTCTGCACAAAGTATGCCTTCTTCAATAAGCTGCTGCATTGATTATAAAAGCTGCTGGAAATTGCATCTTGTTCCATAGAAGTAACAAACATGCAAGCAGCTGATGCATGAGTAGTTTACTTGAATCAGGTGCCTTCATTGCTATGCTTCAGCTAATAATGAAAATGCAAAAGTTGTCTGCCACAGCAGAAAGCTCCCTTAGCTGGAGAAAAGCTGTTGGGTCCTGCTGTTCACAGGATTTGATCTTAAAACACTAGAGGGCTGCACACCTTGAAATGTCTGCACGTTTCCATCCTGTTACGCAAGCTGGCTTTCATCCTCTCTGTTGGCTAGAGAGATTTCAAATTTGGCTTTTCTGGAGCGTCACCCCATCATCCCTGTTCGGTAACGGCAGAGGCAGTGTTACTGCAACTCTCTCAGCCTCAGCTGTACAGTGGGACAGTAAACAGTCTTTTTTTTTCTAGAAATTTTCTTCCATTTAAAAGAAGCATATTGTGGTCTTCGATAACACTACCCTTGCTCACAATGACTTTACATATTTCAGGATGAATGCTGAAGTCACACGGTTCTCCAGTTAAAAAAGGACCGTACGATGAGGACAAACAATATCTGCACAGGGGAACTTCAATTTCTGGTTTGTGTATGAGGCTGACTGAACTAAGTGAAGCTTCTTGTTGCAGCAACAGACTGTTTGTTGTGATAAACTGTCCTTTGTCTCACCTTTGCTGGAGCAGAAGTGAGAATAAAATGACTGTGTAAAAGACTGCAAATATGCCCCCCTCTTTTTTTTTTCTCCCTCTTCAATAAAAGGAATAGTCAGGCCAAGGGAAGTTGCACATTTCAAATTTGCTTTGGATTAGCTTTTGGGATTTATCGTATATTTTGTAGCCTCTTCTGTGCTTTTTTTTTTTTTTGGCTCTTGGTCATAAGAGTGCATGAGTATTTCAAGGGAAGAAGGCCATGTGGCTTGTAAATAAAATATACATGCAGATCCCTAGTTGCAAGGAAGAGTTTGAAAATATCACCCAGGTGGACTCAAAATGTTCTGAAACCAAATGACAAACAAAACAAATATGAACTTGGTTATTTTTATACACTGAATGCTCTCCAGAAGTCTGGAGTGCTTGAGCTTGTCACTGTTTGTTTTTCTTGCCAGCAGACTACTGAATTGTGATCTCTGCTTTGCCTGAGGAAGGTAAAGACAAATTAAAGTCACAGAGTCTGTCTGCAGCAGGTCACCTTGAAAGAGGCAGCCCTTAAAGAAGCTAGTTCTTTCTGAGAGACGGTTTCTGAGAAATTAAAAAAATACATACATGGCTTAAGACTCAGGAACACGAAACAAAAATATATTTGAGAAGATAAGCATATAAAGCAGGTATTTTTCTCGGTAAAGCAATATTTTTAATCAGATAAATATTGTGAGAAGGCATGCAGTTTACATAGCTATTGACTTGGGGGAAGAAAGGCTCCAGCAGTTTATTTTATTTGTACCAAAGTGAAGGAAGTTAGTTATGCACACTCACTAAAACTGGCCCAAGAGCACAGTTTAGAGAGGAAAGACGTGGAAAAAAAATACAGATTTACAGCACTGAAATATTCAGTAATCCATGAAGGAGAGGTTGCAAATGAATGCAACAAAATCAAACTTCCCTATAAAGCCAAGGGACTGGCCAACTACTTTTGATTCTGGTGTTACCAAAATTATATGCACTCATTATATAATTTAAGAAAATAATTTTAATATCCAAAATTATTAAAAATATTTGAAGAAGCTCATAACCAAAAGTAGCATTGACAAAATCTGAAAAGTTTTTTTTTCATTTTTATGAAAAATAAAGGATGCATTTTAGTTTAAATTCTATGTATTTTAAGTTCCATGGGAGCTCATAAATACTTTGCAGAGAAACTTCTGTCTTTCTCAATTTTACTGTCAGCTAGGACTTATCTGCCCCTGATAAAAAAAAAAAAAGGAGTGAAATTATTTTAAGGATTTAACTTCTGAAATGAGACTTAAACTATGTACAGTCACTAAGGTTCCCAAACCTTGCAGGCACATACAGTTAACATAATAAAAAAAAAGCTACTGGCAGTCTCCTTAATTTAAAGAGCATGAGATGTTCATCTGGTTACTCCAACCAATTCACAAACAATGAGTGTAATATGCCTAATTTCTTTCCCATAACACATGCATCTGTCCTCTAGTGACTTACCTGATGTGGAGATAACATCTTGGGAAGCAAAGGTATTATGCTCTTATTAACAAAAACACTTGTCTTCAGCAGTTAAAAATATCTCAGATTACAATTAACCTTAAATCGATCCACCATGTTTCTGACAGACAGGACTGAGTTAATTTTATCTTCTGAGTTTACACAAGACAGATGAATTTTTATTACAGTTATTTATATTTCTTTTAGGAGCCTCTAATTTGATCTCCTTTGCCTTTCAACTGTGGACCACAATCACCTCACTGGTTCCAAAGCTCATCTTTCAAACAAGGATGTTGAATGCAGCACTAAATGTCTAGATTTGGAGAAGAACTACATTATGTGCACTACCTTTTCACGGTAGACCTCTAACTTATTCTTCTTCCTTTTAACCTTTTGTCTCAGCAGAAAAACAGTGGACAACCCACAGATGAGAGTTTGCAGCAGAAGAATTGCAATACTGACTATTCAAAACCCAGTCCTCCACCTTTTCATTCACAGATACCCACAGAAGGAGTGGAGCAATTATATGTCCCTAAAAATACCTGAACCTTCTTTCACGTCTGTCCTCATTTTTGTCATCATTTTTATAAATGTAGGCCACATGGGGCCTCCAGACAATCCATCTTTCCTTCACTAGCATGCATTCATCCTGAAACTGTTTCTGCCCCGCACACAAAGACATACACATAAAGTCACATGAAGAGGAAGATCTACTGCTTCAACAAAGATGCAAGAGACCTTTCACTCTTCCTTCACTGTAGTCACACAGAGGTTTGGCTGATCATAGTAAAATCGTAAGACAAACCTAAAAACAGAGTCATTCAAGTATTTTTAAGGAGATAAAGTTGCTAGGATCACTGCTTCTGTAGGAATTCTGTGAATGGAAAAGGTGTAGACTCCTGTGAAAGCTGTCCAAATCTATTCAAATACAACTCTGAAAAATTTTACCATCCGTTTAGTAATTTCCACCTAAGACAATGCAAGTAAAGTGCCCCTCAGATTCTTATCTTTACTAAAAGAACAGAGACCTTAAAAAAAATAAAAGTACTGGATAAATAATCTGTTACACCTATAACCATTGTACTGCCTGAAAGAATGTCTTAGCAACAGTACTCAAGGTACCTTCAGAACCAGGAGCCATAACGATTTCAATATGAATTCTGCTAACTTACTTACATCATGACAGAATTAAAGATTCTAAGGTTTTAACACTAATTTTTTTTTTTAAGATGGATTTTCCAAAATTGGATGAAAGCAATAAACAACACAAATGGTAAATGACACACAGCTTCATTTGCTGATGTATAATGTAATGGGAAAACTGACAACTAATAGCTGACCTGTTTCCTCGCTTTCTGTGCTGCGATTATTGAGGTGAAATTCTCAGACATATTCCTTTAATTTTTCAAAAGCAAGAAAATGAATAAAATACCCTTTCAGTGATCCTGGTATTTAAATAAATGACATTTATAATAGGAATGCACTTTTGCTTCCACTTTAGAATGCTTTTTTCTCCTTTCTGAACAGCAGTTGCCTATGACAAGGAATGACAGACCATTTCCATTTCTATCTCTGATTCCTGTAGCCAGGTCATACTGTCAAATTCAGAGGGAGAAGGAGAGGGCAGCTCATTCTGGCACCGAAGTCTTATCTATAGTAGCCAGTCTGCTGACAGATTGGCACCCAAGACCAAGTATCCAGGCCCACCTTGTCCGCATGCGAGCATCCTACAGCAAAGCGATGCTGTTAATAGCTGTCATTTGTTTCAGCACTCAGCTGTACTTGATGAGGACAGAGCCCATGATTCTTTGTGCTAAGACATTCCAGCATTTGCTCCTAGTAAATCATGAGCAAATTTGGCTGATCTTCAGGGCCAATATGGGAAGGCACCAGAGGACAATCAGCATTTGGGTGGTTTTGCCTATGCTCTTCCCAGTGTGTGGGCAAGTTCTGACCCAGGAGAAGGCAACTCTCAGCAGATTCCATCTCTTACCTTCAGTCTAGACCCACCAATCTAACAGTGTGTATTTAAAAAGAAATGCCAGGCAGATAAGGCTAACCTTTAAGTTAATTGTGCAATGTAGGCATATTTGTGAACTTATTATGCAACTCTGTTTAACATTTCAATGGGCCGGTGATACTAGCTTAGATGACGTTTAATAAATGAATATAGTCTTTGGACCAGTTTGTGGTTTTAAGCTGTTGGCAACTATATAAAAAAAATCCTTACAACAAACTACACAGTTCCTCAGCATTATGATCCTATACATCTAGGAACAGCTATTGTGAGTGGCAGGGGCTGTCTAAGAATATCTGCATGCTTATTGTTCTCCCCTGAGGCAACAAGCATTGTCTGAAAAGAAAGTTCTGTGTCTTGACTATCCCTTGAGAACTATAATTACAGCTATAGAGGAATATACCACACCGACTCACAAATAATTGAAAAAGACTGACAGGCAAATGTCTTCTATGTCCATTGCTCTGGGATCAGATCCTCTGAAAGTTAAAATGCATAGGTAACAGGCCAACTTAGCTTCAGTTAGAGGATTGAATATACCAACATCAACGGAATTATAGCTTTTCATATTGTTTGTGATTTTGGCCCAGTGCCTTCAAACAGAACTAAACAAGTACTGAAAAAAAAAAAACAAGCACTGCATTTCCTACATAGTTAATTCTAACTAATAACCAAAGCTTTTGGCATACAGCTGAATGCTTTTTCTAACTTAGCAGACCATGTCACCTGTTCATAGCTTCAATAGAGAAACCAAAGTCCTTGACAGAGAATCCAGGCGGAGGATATGACTGACTGAAACACACAGGCAAAGCTAAATAGAAGAATTAAAGAAGCTAAATCATGTTTTAAATTCTACAGCAACTTCATAATAAAACTCCCTGAGATTGTTAGGAAAATATCTCAAGCCACAAAGATTCCCTCTTAAAAACAAACAGATTTAAGAAAAATTACAAAGTGTAACATATGTATGTGAATAAAATAATATGGACTACAAGATTACATAAATTAGATTGTCATCACAATGTAAATGAATTAGCAGCATTTACATTCATGATTCTCAGAAATTCTTTCTGTAGGCAACCAGGATAAATGAGCGGTCACCTCTAAATCCAAAGCAGCCTTGTAAGTAATTACAATGGAACAGGATTTTACCCTTGGTTCAAGTTAAATTATTTTTATGCTCTAAGTGCACTCCATGAGACACAACAGATTTTTGACAAATTCAGTTTTATCTTCTGAGTCTATCTTCTCAAAAACAAATGCAAATAGAGTCAAATGTTCTATCATCCCACTTTTCCCATTTTTATATTTTGAAAGACAAGTCATGAATTGTTGGTTTGTCATTTGTTGCTTCATATAGATAACAGAATTGTTAAAGAATTCTACTAATTATCATTTAAGGTAGTAATAATTTAAGAATTAAGATAGAACAGGTATTTTAATAGCTAGAAGTGGACTGTCATCCTTAATAAGAACAGTCCCTGATATTTTGTAATGCAAATTAATCTTATATATGGGTAACATCAGAAATCTCATCACCAAAATTATGAATGACTTTAACATAAACTCAACAGATTTCTTCACCATGCTAGCAAGAAAATTCCCTAGCACAGCATATAGATACTCGTCTCATCTGAGTGTGAACCGTACAGCTGCATTTTCTAATCAGAAGTAAGAGACATCACACTTGGAATGAACTCCTCTGTAATTTATCAGTAACTGAACATGTAGCAACAGAACTGAAAATATTCATGGATATAGCATAACCATATTGGTAGCTAATTTATATGCTGTAAAGACATCAAAATTGAGGGTGAAATGTAAATCAATGTAATGTTGAAATGTAAAAATGGTCTCAATGTAAAATATTTCAAGATGTCAAAGCATTTAGTATTTTACTTTTAAAATTAGAATTTGCAGAATAATGCAGAGACCTGGGTTCTCTCACATTTCTACTGCTTCAGTTTAGAAGTTCTTCAAAGGGGGTCTTTTTTTTCCATTTTGAAACAAGTAATAAAACAAGAGTAGCTAGAAGTAATGTTAGTAAAGGTGATATCAGCCATATCACCAAGATTTTAAAAGAGCTGTTTAACACATCATCTACTATTGCTAAAATTGAGAAAAAAAAAAAAAAAAGGCTCCTACCTTGCTTTGAAATGCTCTATTAGCTTTTGCTCTGCTAAATAAGCATTAGTCAATTCTTCTGAAAGAGAAGTCAAATCTAAAAAAATTAAAACTGTGAACATAAGAGCTAAATAATGGGCCAGGTCAACATGAGAAACAGCTATTTGAACTTAATCAGGCTAGAATAAAACAAGAAAAGGAATCTAAGCATCTTGAAGAACTTTATTGAGAACAAGGATTAAGAATGAGAGGCTAGCAAAGGATATCAGCAGATATAGGTGATAAGAATTTAGTAACAGGACCACACACAGAGGAAATTGTTTCCTTCGCTGGAACCCCAAAACACTCTTAATCAATTTTCTCTATACCACAAGGTGTCCAAACTCTTTTACCTCCCATATGCTAGTGTATTTTCTCTGATTCCTTACTTAACTCAATGTTTAGGTTACTCACAATGTCTGACTGATTGATAGCCATACTTCTCAGATGGCCACAGAGAAGAAATTATCTTTTAGAAGGCAGCCTAATCTATCCTTCCCTGTTAAATCTCTTGTCACTAAAGTCTGTTGACGTTAAAAATTGTTTAGCATCATGCTTGTGTATGACAATAAACACAGGGTTACATTTTGTAAACAACTAGAAATTCTTCATTTGCAATTTTGTTAAAGATTTAGTATTATTTACTGGGATTCAGTGCTTTCAACATTTGTTGTACTAATCACAGCTGCATTATATTTTGACAATGATAAACCACAAACTATATTCTGATACATTTATAATGCTCTGTAGGCATACAATAGATTGGAGACTGGCAGAAGAGAATATAATAGAACTGAAAAGACAAAATACTTGAACAGCATTTTATCATGCTAGCAAACCTTCACTACTCTCATGAAGACAGGAAAAGCAAAGGTTTTATAATGAAAACTTGAATGGCTTAATGACAGCACTTCTCAACTCCTCATCCCTTCATATGATGTCCTAAAAGCAGACTGACCAGCCAGCTCTTTGGAGAAAAATCCTTTGAGGACTGGTCCTTTTGAGAAAAAAAAAAATGTTTCATACTGTTCCAAAATGAGTCAGACCCAATTTTAGTAAAACTGTGTCTGGTAGTCTATTCGTTGGTGACCTTATTTCAGATGAACACCTGCTCTTCCCTTCCATATTCAGTCTGCTCAAGAGATACCTGAAAAAGCTGTAATGTCAGCCTCTCACACAAGATTTTCTCTTTCAGATTGCTCTTTCTATCTTACTCTTAATACTTTGTAATTTAAGGCACTTCATGGGTGGAAGTATTAGAGGAGGAGGGGGAATAAAATCTCACACACATGACCAATATTTCCTAGGACACAATGTTTTTATATGTTTACCACAGAATGGTCTCAATGGCATCAATCTACTGGAAATAGACTTCTTAATTAAAGAGGAATGATAAGGTTCACATTCAAGTAAGGGCGAGCTTCTGTTTCATTTCTGTCTATTTCATATCCTTCATAGAAACATTGGCTCCCCCTAGTCTTGCAATGTTTTTCATTCATGCAAAGTCTCTAATTTTAGCTTTCATTTTCACCTGGTGTGTTTCTTCTACCATAAGAGGAATTAGCATGTTAGTTAGCACAGATCCTTTACACTTCTATTTGCACAAGTATAATTTCCACTGCACATAAAGTGTCATAAGACTAATTCTCACATTTGCATAAGGCAATCATTTATCTTCCTTGAGTTTGAAAAAGTCATCTAGTAGATATATGCAGATGGATACCTAACATAGTCCTCACGTTTCGTACTGTTGCAAGAGTCCAGCACCATAAAGTAAGCTCTGACCCTTCAAAAAATTAATAGTTAGCAGCCCTGTTTCACGGAACCACAGAATGTTTGAGGTTGGAAGGGACCTCTGGAGGCCATCTGGTCCAACTCACCTGCGGAAGCAGGGCCACCTAGAGCTGATAGCACAGAACTATGTCCAGACAGCTTTTGAATATCTCCAAGGATGAAGACTCCCAGCCTCCCTGGGCAACCTGTGCCAGTGCTTGGTCACCCTCACAGGGAAAAAAAATGTTTCCCCCTTTTCAGGAGGAACCTCCTGTGTTTCAGTTTGTGCCCATTGCCTCTTGTCCTGTCACTGGGCACCACTGATAAGAGCCTGGCTCCATCTTCCTTGCACTCTCTCTTTAGGTATTTCTACACATTTGTATGATCCCCCCTGAGCCTTCTCTTCTCTAGGCTAAACAGTTCTAGCTCTCTCAGCCGTTCCTCATAGGAGAGATGCTCTAGTCCCTTCATCATCTTAGTGGCTCTTCAATGGACTCTTTGTCCATGTCTGTCTTGTACTGGGGAGTCCAGAACTGGATACAGTACTTCAGGTGTGGCCTTAACAGTGAATAACATCAATGCAACATAATCCATTCCCAAGACTAAGGCTCCTAAATGGTGTGGCAGACCATTAAAACAATAAGTTAAGTATCCAATCACTGTAATGTCAATTTATTCCCATTTACTTAGACTAGGAATCAGTCCTAGAACTTCAAAATTACAGTACTTCTGCTGTATAAAATTATTTCAGCCATGCATCATGTTATACTCACAGCACCATTACACTACAGTATTGCAAGCATGTTATTTTGTCATTTGGGCATTCTCAATATCAACTATCAAACGGCAACTGTGTCAGTGGTGTAATGGTGGTACACAAGGAAATATACATCATCAGTATCTGAAGGATGATGATCATCTGAAGGATGATGATAATATGTATTACATGATACATATTTTTCTGGCTTTTTTTTTTCTTTGTAGTGTCATTTTTATATCAGTAAGAGTAAGCAGACTCTTCAATGAGAGGCATTGGTTTTAACTAAGGTGCACTTACACCAAAGAATTGCTCACAACATGCTGTTTTAGGCTGCTTGTAAGCAGCTCACACAAGTTATGAGCAGAGTCCTAAAAATAGTCTTCCTTCTATTTCACTGTGAAATTTCTACTAAGTTACAAATTTATTATGGAACATGTAGCAGTCTTTATTTTCCCATTTCTAAGGCTATATTTAACTAGAAAAATATTTTTATGTTACTTTTGAGTAGGTTTTCTCTCTGTGCCCATTACAAATGCAAACATTTATCTGATTCTGTCTTCCTCTTCCCCTCCATTAATATAAATATCTTAGCATAACGATATATGTGTATATAATATACATATGTCAATGTGTGTGTTTTCCAGAACATTGTATATTGCAACCAATAGCTTAATTAATACCATTGCAGCCATGAGTTAACTAAGAATCTGGTCTGGACACACTTTTGTTCATTCAGCACTCTTTTCAACATGCTAGGATTGAATTCCCTGAAAATAGCCAAATTTAGAACAGGGACACATAGGAGCAGTGAGAAAGTGAATGAAAGAAAAAGAGTTTGTCCTTGCTTGCTCTCTCCTTCACAACATCCTTGACCCAAAATAACCACTCCTAGGCATGAGATTGTAAAATAGTCTCAATGCTCATTCAGCTGTCCTTTTATTGTTGTCTATAAGCTAATTAATCCACATAATTTTTTACCTATACAGCAGAAATTAAATTGATCCATATTAAATTGATAATATATGTATAGCAGAGATGGCTAAACACAAATTTACTCTAAAAATCTTCTCAAAACAGTTTTCTTTACTAATTTATTCTGATGTATTTGGTTACTTTATTCATACTCATATTCACATTGAAATTCTAATTTGAATTAAGATTCCACTGGTTGTCTTCCAACCATCTCTAAAAACTTGAAGACAAGCACAGATAGACTGTGGTAGTTAGTTTCCACGCCACACCTTCAATGATTTTTGTGTATATTATCTATCAATATAGAGAGCATGGGGAGCAACTATCAAAGGCTTTTTTTTTTTTTTGGGTGGTCATGATGGGGAGATCATTAAAAGAGAGAAAAAAAAGCAACCATATACAAGTGAGAGATACACAGCCCAAAGGAAATAACAAATCATCACTTTTCCGAACTACTTAAAGGTGTTTGCTAATATGGTAGCAATCTGCTGTGAAGTCAAGCTGTAAATAGATTCTTTTGTGTTAGATTTGCATGCACGAGATGTTAATCAGTTCAGAGGCTCAGACATTCATGTTCCTCAGAATTATAACAAAAAAGGCACTCTGACATCTCTATAAATGGAAATACTCTGAAAGAGTTGTAGAGAGCATTTTGTCTCATTTTTTATGTACAGAACATTACCTATCACACGTAAAAGATTAAAAAAAAAAAAAAAAGAAGGAAAGCTTAAGTACTTGGCTAATTATACACTAGTGCACAAACTATGCGGACATTGTTTTGTTACATTCCACCTACACATAGCTAAAATTCAGCAGCTCAGGAGACGTGATCTACCTCTGTGCATTTGGATTACCAAGCAGTGCACTTTCTGACACAATGTTCCCATTCAGCATTCATCAGGTACATGAATCCTTCAGTGGACTGATAGTTATTGTAAAAAAGGGGAAGAGAAGGAGGATTTCAAAGCTTGTTTCCTTGACCACACTTCATTTCCAGGAAAAGCCACTTCTTATGCCATTTATCATCGGATTATAAGCAAATCTTCTAGTGAGAACAGTTTCTATATCCCAGATGCCAAATTATAGACTCAGATACATGGCATGCATCAATGAGTAGCTTAAACAATCAACTTCTATGTTGCTATTTTTAATACATGCAGATATTAAGCAAGCAACTGAATGTAAGTTCAGCTCTGACCCTCTCAACACATTGAATTTCTAGTCCTGTTTTGTATATGAACAAATCAAAGACCTTATATATGGCTATTATGAGATAACCAATTGCTTCTTTGAGGTCTGTGCTTACTATGTACCTGCAACAGGGGTTTTTAGCACCCTCTTTTGTGTATCTGTCATTCTCATTCACAGGTTTTACTTCAAAAGAAGTACATCCATTCTTACTTCAGAAGAAGGCAGCAAGAATAAGCTTGTTCATGAAGTCACAGTGATTGCTATGGCTTTTACTTATATATATATTTTTTTTAGTATTAGAAGGGTGAATTTGGTAAGCTACGCAGAGAAAAACCAATGTTTTTAAAAACATAATACCTTAGGCAAGTAGTGGCATAAAAAGATGTAGAAGGGATGTATTTTAAAAGTACCTTGGAATGTGCTACTGGTTCAAGAATTAAGAAGTGAGAAAAGAACAAGGAGTTATCTCTCACCAGGTGGAAGGGATGTGGAGCAAGTAGTCAGGACAAAGGGTTTCTTTAACTCCAAAAATACATGCTAGGGGAAAAGAAAGATTACTCTGAACAGCGTTTACTTTCATAGTATAGCTTTTCTGAATGTTTTTTATCTCTGCAAATCCTAATGCAAATCACCTTACCAACTGTCTCTTCATACTATTGTCTCTGTCTTGTGCAGGTTGCAGACTATGCAACCACTGAGGTCTGCAAATCTTTCCAACAACCTGAGTGTAGCTGGAGGATAAATCAACTCATAATTCTTCATCCAAACTTCTACAGGATTACATTGGTATGAGATCCCTTTTGTGCTCCTGTGTAATTCCTCAGTGAGGCTTCAGATTGTGCAAATAAAAAAAAAAATCTACCATAACCATGAGTACTTTATTTTTTCCCTTAGCTGAAGCTAGAGCAGGCATACGTTCCTTCCTCTCTGGAGGATATTTCAGATATTTAATAGCAGGTCACCCTGGTGCAGCAGGTCACTTCATGCTAGCCCCTCATTCAGCTGCCACTGGGAAATAACAACATCATTTTATGACCAAATTTATGGTGGAATTCAAAAGGACTGTGACAAGTCCTACCCACTCCATGACAGTGGAAGTAGTACCTTCACTTTTCTTGTAGTAAAGGAGGTGCAGAAGGAAGAAGCTGGCATATCACCTAAGGCACTCACCAGGTAAATTCTCACCTGGTTGCCCCCTCACCTGTGTTAAATCCATGTTACATCTTAAGACAGGTCTGTTTTGATAAATGATGATGTAAACAATGATGGAATCAAGACAGAGACTTCAAAGGTTTCCTAGCATAAGCATCCTTTAAGAGTCAGATTGCAGCAGGATGTGTCGGGTGTCAGTTTGGAGGGGGGTGTATGTGCCACATTCCTTGTTCAGTGACCTTGCTGTGAGAACACGGGGTTCTGCCACAGCAGAAGATTAAGCATTTGAGACAGGATAAAACTATCTTATTCTTAAACAAATGTCCCTTTCAAAAGCTTAATACAAAGCAGGTCTAGAAAGTCTGCAGCTATAATGATTTCATGTTTTGCTGATCCCAGCCTTTTCTATTGAAAGACTTTTTAGTGGTCCCTAGTGGAAAGTTGAGATCAGCATTTAAATGCAAGTCTATCTTTTTAACATAAGTCCTCAGCAGCCCAGTAGCTCTCAGTGATGCTGAGAATTTATAAATAGTTATGCATGGATACATACATATACACACACACATATATGAAATGCATATCACACTTCTTTATGACTGACAACTGTACAGACTTTTTTTTTTGCAAAAGAATTCTAATTTCTGTTGATTTTTTTTTCTCCTTTTCTCTGATAGTGAAGATGCAAAACCACTGCCTAACATGATCATTTTTCTTATTTAAAAGACCTTTTTTTTTTTTTTTCCCAAGCAGTTAGGGACCAATTATGGACATTTCCCATCTCTTTCTCATTTCTACACCTAACATGCATGCCTTCCTCTCCTCGGTAACAGGGGTGCTACACGTGTTGTGGGGAATAGAAGGCAAACACCCTATGTTCTTTTTAGCTCTGTATAAGTAATCTTTATTACCTCTTTTAACGTGATAGATAATTTTTTTTACTGTAAAGTAAACCGAAGCCCTCATGAAAGTAAAGCAGAAATCTGAAACATAACATACCAATTTAGCTTGTGCAACTTGAATCTCCTATAGCCATTATTTTCTTCCTCTTTTCACTTCTCTAGAAACTCCAGAAAGCAAAGCTCTTCTAGGCAAAAGGCTAACAAAAATCCTCCTCCTCATGCTGTGCACCCTGCTGGTTACATCATTTAATACTAAAGAAATTTTCTTTTTTTGTTTTTTGTTGGGATGCCTTCTGGAAAAGTTGATCAGTGCAAAAGGTTTCATGTTCTAAGGTTAAAAGGGCCACTAGTCTGCTCATTCAGCTCCTTCTCTTTGTCACATAGAGAAACCTGACTAAATCAATTTCAGCCTCCCTAAACACAGTGTATCAGACAGGCAGGCTCACTTGGTGCTTCTGTATCTGCACATTGCAATTTTACTTCCCACTGTGCCAGTGAAGCAATGCATGACCTTGTCAAACCTCATCAAGTAGCAAATGAGAAGATCAAGGTCCCCAGCCAGGGGTCCCACACCCTTTAAGTCCTGGCTTCGAAGGAGCTCCTCCGCACCTCCATTAGGAACAGCAGACACTGTAGTTTCAATGCATGGAAATTTTTCCTGGCCTTTTTTTAGTCCATGCTTCACTTGATCCACTAAGAATCGCTGTGCATTTCCCTGGCCCTTCAGTTCGTATATGCCTCCTTTCCCCTCTGTTACTTGCTGTATCTGACAAATTTCTGGAAGATTCAGTTCAGAGTTGACCATCAAGAGCTCCCTGAGCCTCTTAGTTCTTCCATGTTCTTTAACTGTGTCTGAACACAAGGCATTTAACCTCTCGACTTTGATTTTTGTCACTTGTAAAATGGGGAAAATAATCTTTAGTATCTGCCATGAAGGAAGTCAATATTTATCACTCATAACCAGAATGTACAATCCAAGGTACTGCACTTGGGCCTTCATCTGGCTGCCCTCAAAATCAATGCAAAGTTCTCATTGACTCAAGGAGAGCAGCACGTAGCCTTTGCTTCTTTATGAACCCAGAAATTCTGTGATAACTGAGATATTAAAGTGCTGGTGGTCACTGGCTTTTAAATAGACTTTCAGTAACAGTCATGACTTATCGTCCCTACTGTGTCAGAAAAGAACCAGGACAATTAATTGAATTTTGGATTTATCAGAGAGGTAAACATTTTTTTTTTTTTAAAAAGGACTGTAGGAGTTGTAACTTATTGCATGCATAAAAGCTGATCCTGTTCACACAGCAGTCACCCGGAGTGTGAACTGGCTTCAATGCAATAAGGATAAGACTTTCATTAAATCTTGTGTAATCCCACAAATTAAATGATTGGAAGGATTTCAATCTAGTGTAATACCAGTCTGCCCAAATCTGGAATCACAGTGGGTTTTTGTTTTTTTTTTCCAAATCAGTGGATATTATTACTTATCATTACTCACTGTAAGCTACTTATTTTTTGGGTTTATGTTTTGGTTTTTTTTTTTTTTTTTTTCCCCCAGATAGCAACAACAACAAAATCAGCTTTCTTACCCCAGGAGTTTCTAGTCTGGAAACACAACAGGGACAGAACAAGAAGGCAATAATGTACAGCAGCAGTGCAGAAAACACTACTTAGTTGCACAGGTTCCTATTTTGACTTAATTTTAAAGGCTCCATGAGCATTTTTCTGAGGGACTTCATGTTAGTTCAGAAAAGTATTTCACTTCGGGAAGAGTTCAGTCAGAAAAGAAAAAAGGCATGTAGAGGTCAATAATGGAGGTATTATTTCTAGGAACTAGAGTTAGGTGACTTACAGTACAGCCAGAGTATCATGTCACCTCTACAGAAGCAATTAGAGCCTCCATCTCTACAATCAGGATATAAATGTTAAAGGTTTGCTGGAAAAAAAAACAAACATGCTTATGCAAATATGATCTTGGATAAACTTCAGAGCCACACAGTGTCACAGAGCTTATACAGCTCCTGAGCCTGCCTCATTCGACTCTATCATTCAGAAGAAAAGTAAGAACAACAAATATACAAAAGGAATAAACACACTCTGCTTCCTTTGGGCTGAGAGTATCATCCCTCACCTAGCTTCAAAGATGAAGTCCTGAGTGTTTTCCGGGGGCTCCAAGCAGATGCAAAGGCCAGACCCAGCCAAATTCTCTGCTCCAGTACCAAAATGGAATAATGAGTTCCAGCCTTTGTTCTTTCTGAGAGGATAAAATTAACAAAATAGTTCTCATGCCTATGTATCCTCAGTATCTGAAACCATGCTGTGCCATTCAAGCTGCTTTATTAATAAAAAAGCAAAACTGAAGAAATGTCTTTTTTTGCAAACATACTTTTTTTTTTTGCTTTTATTTTACAGTGACAACATAAGAGTGGTCAAAATCATAGACTCCGTGGACAACTAAAAGAAGTTTTCAAATCTCTGATTAAATCAAGTTTCTTTCAATATGAAAAGACCTCAGCATTTTCCTGAAAATATCTTCAGCTTCAAAATGATTGATATCCCTGCTGAATGGCAAGACAGGAGAGCAATCTGCAAGCAGTTATGTCTGAAGGAAGAAAGGAAGAAAGGCAGGAAGGAAGGAAGGAAGAAGGGAAGGAAGAAGGAAGATACGTGATGTGTTTCTATATCAACATACATATGCACTTAAGCACAAAAAAAACCCCAACTTTTTAAATAAGGATATTAATAGACTTATTTTAGAAGCAGCTATGATAACATAGCTATGATAACATAGGAATATTCAGCAATATTTGTTGCTAATACTGGTATAATTTAAAACATAAGATAGGAAAACTGAGAAATAGGGGATACCTCTGAAAAAGAAATAGCACTCCACAAAGGAATACAATTAGATTAGAGAAAATATCTCGACGTCTGAAATTGAAAAATACTTTCCCCTTTCAAAACGAAAAAAAAAAAAGTATATACAGAAGATAGATAGCTATCTGACTGCTATTCACTTTTTTTCACTCATTGAAGCCCCTTACCAAGTTAATGCATCCAAGATGCACGCACGTAAGTGGCTGCAGAAAAGAAGCTCTGTATTTTAGCAGTGACTATTGTAATTATACCTGTCAACACATGCAAAATTATCAGCGAGTGCATATTAAGCGTATCGGCTTTAGTTCTGACCACTTTTTCTTATCACAGCTTTTCAAACACACGTGGTTTATTAGGGTTAGTCATGCTTGTTTTACCTCATAACCAAGTGTCCCTTTGGGGCCTGGTCCTCAGTACAGTTAGCATCCATAGACTTTGAGTTCTGGATATCCATGATTAATCCCAGGGATTCATCATCCCTTGGGATTTATAATCCTTGGGGTTTATTATCCTCCAGGTTTATAATCCCAAAACATCAACCACTATGGAAGTAGGATACTGCTGAGATTCAGTGTAGCAGGCAGAAAACTATAATAATGTATGTAGCTCAATTCTCAGTATGCAGTGTGCCTTCTCAAATTGTCATTGAAACACACAAATGAAAGGTTCATCCAGCTTCATAAACTAAACAGAAGTAGGGCACATTTGGTATGTTTAGTCAGAGACAGCACCATGGCATAGTTCAGGGGTTACCTTGGAATGGTTACAGTTCCCAAACAGCAGGACAATGGTCATCTTGATTTTTTTTGGGAAACACAGTCTAGCTGCATGGATGTCAGCTGTAACATACTGCTTGTCCTTAGAGATAAAGAAGAAACTTTACCTCTTTTATTTATTCTTTATTTTATTTATTTTTATTTTATCAGTCTCTACAACTACCTGAAAAGAGGTTGTAGAGAGGTGGATGTCGGTCTCTTCTCCCAAGTAAGAGTGATAGGATGAAAGGAAACAGCCTCAAGTTGTGCCAAAGGAGCTTTAAGTTGGATACTAGGAAAAATTTCTTCACTGAAAGGGATATCAAGCATTGCAACAGGCTGCCCAGGGAAGTGGTAGAGTCGCCATCCCTGGAGGTATTTAAAAGACGTGTAGATGTGGTGCTTAGGGACATGGTTTATTGGTGTACTTGGTAGTATTAGGTTAATTTGACTCTATGATCTTAAAGGTCTTTTCCAACCTAAATGTTTCTAGGATTTTAAGATTCTATTTACTAGTCTTGGAATAGAGCAATTTTTTTTTTTTTGCATCCTGTGTGGCTCTTTAAAATTACAGAGGCTTGTAAACATAGCGACATCTACTCAAGTCATTACTTAAATCCTCCCTGTGTCAGTCAAGATGATGCTGTCCCTTTTCCAAATCTATAAAATCCATGACACTATATCCTTTATGAAATCTTCAAAAACAGGGTCATTCTCCAGAAAAGTAGCAATTTTTCACAGTGAAAACAGAGAACTGCATATTGCCAAAGGAAGAATGACGAAATAAATGTCATTTACCTTATTTATTTTTGAGAGCAAGATGACTGACATTATTCTGCCCCTAAGTGGAGGAAGAGGTTGAAGTGTAGCTATAAAACATGTCAAGAATACCGGTGAAGGAATATTTGCTGAAATTTGCTAAAGGAGTAACCACAATAAAATAGAAAGAAAACACCTTACAGATATTCATGGACATAGAAGATAGTGACGGAAGCTAAGAGAAGGGAAGGGAAAGGAAGGGAAAGGGCAATCAACCAATTAAATTTTATTATAGTAATATTCTGACATTGCCACAGTTCTCAGGGGAAAGGAGAAAAAAAAAATCCCCCAAAACCATTAGCACATATTTTAATCAGAAAATCAACAAAAGACTATCTTCTCAGTAAAGTTCATGTATGATTGTGTCTCAGCTTCCTGACATGTACCTTTCCAGATTGTTGCTCTCAAAAGACCAATATCTCACAAAACGCTTTCCTAAACATACTGCCTCATAGCTTGAAATTCTGTTTTCTGTAACAACACCAGATCCTTAAAAAAGGCTGGTGCACACATTTGTTAGGGCTCCCAATTTTTATGTTGACTTTATTATAAGACAGTGGAATTTAAAGTGGTAACATTTTTCCTCTATAGCTCTACAGTTCTTATGTGAGAATCATGTCCATGAAGACACATGTCCACGTGTACTTGTATTGATGTGAAATTAATTAAAGGGATGATGTCATTACCAACCATATTTTCTCTCTGCACCCATTATCCATCATGTTCAGAGGCACAGTACTATGGTAAACTGCAGAGACCTGTCACTCAGATACACATAGTGGTACCGCTTTTATGCACAGCAAACACAAATAGCATTCTTGAAACCAAATGCAAAATAAAATGTTTGCATAAAAGATGAAAAATGCCTAAATTGATCAGGCTTATCTATACTCTGAGGGCATACCACACCATGTTCTGGGTATTTGTTCTGAGCATGCTTGGAATCTCTCATTTAAGCAGTCTTAGATATCTATTTTCCACAAGAATAATGCAGAATAAACCTTACATTTATCCCTAAAAATTAACTTGAGCATATTTCAGGGGGAGGCAGGGGAATTAATTTCCATTATTCTTCCTTTCTTTCTCTTTACCTAACACCTTTCTAATATAAAATGCTTGAACAGTGCAATAAGCAGATCTCTCAGTCTCCTGCATCCCTGGGGAGTTGTTCAGCCACTAGGATATACAATCAAGCACCTTCATGTTTGCTGTCCTAAACCCATGAATCTTGAATCCCTGGGTGCACAAGTGGCCCAGTTTCAAAAGACTAAGAATATTTTAGAGGGGGGATTTTTTTTTCTTAGGTTAATTCTTTCCCTCTGTTTCTGGTTCAACATAAAGATTGATATACCATAGGCATTTTTACCCTTCTTCACTTTTTGGTCTTTGATTACTGGAGAGGTGTCAGAGAGTAGCAACTGTTTGAGTACTGAAGCACTGACTCACAAGATTGAAATTCAAGTCCTTGCTCTGAAACAGACTTCCACATGTTACCCTGAGCAAGCCATAGAAGCAGTGCATGCCTCAGTTCTTAACTGTAAAATGGAAAACAGAAAAATCTTTAAAACCGTGCTGCATAATATAGTATAGTACATGACATAGTACATCGCGGAATATGAAAGGCAATCATATCCTGTGGCAACAGCAGCTATATTCACACTGTAAATATAAATTAAGGCTAGTTAATCTCAGAGAGAGGGATATATTTTTCACAGAAGTGTCACAGATTCCAATCAGCTCTAATACCAATTGACTATAAGTCACTTGTGATCCTTCTATTGGCATCCGTCTGCTTTAGGCTAAGCTCTTTCACAACCTTGTGATATTTGGGCTTCCAGTACTGAGGGTATTTCAATTAATTTTAAAAGATCACTGAGATTTTTTCAACAATAAATAATTCTATCCGCTTCTGTAAAACCCTTTGTTTCCAACCCTTTAATTTTTGGCATAAAATACCTGCCAATCTCCCTTCTCAGTACTGAATGAAATATAGAATGGAAAGTAAAATGGAATAGGAAAAAAAGAAAATGGTGAGAGTTGCAAAAAATGCAGCATTGATAAAAACTGCCGGGATAAAGAGCCAGTGTGAAAGATGGGAAAAAAAAAAAAGGAAAAAAAAAATACTTGCTACCTGGAGTGGAAGTTGGGTAGTGCTTGAGTAGCTGCTAATCAAATATTCACTGTTAAGGAAAAGAAGAAATTCACTGTAAGAAGAAAACTGAAGGCACATGGGAGAGAAAAAGGGAGCATGCTTGAACTAGGAAAAAGAGCCAGAAGAGGGGAACATTGTACATGCTAAAAGTCTCAGGGATATGACACATGGACATGTGAGTGAGATGTTCCTTTAATGCTCAGCTCCACCGGTTTTCACTGACTTCAACAAAACTTCCCATCATACCATATCTCAGCCTGTCATAAGATCCTTAGTTGCATCTCCCATTATTTTTTTCCCCTCTCTCAACTCAGCAAAGACTTTAGAAGTTTTCTATCTCCCTTGCCTCTTTGTCCGTGGGTGCTTCCTTACAGCACAACAGTTATAAATCACTGTGGAGCTTCAAGTTTGTCAGCATATTACAGAACACAGTTGTGAGCCCCACTAAGGCCTCTGATCTTTTCCAAACCAGCCCTCTTTCTCATAAGTAGAATAATACCTTGAGCTTCTTGAGCCAAATTGTTCAGTGGAGCTCAGGGACATTATTTTTTTAGGGCACAGATGGCATTATCATGTCAGGAAGAAATCTATGTTATAGAAAAATGCCACCATTCATTGTGTCACTAGGTCACAAGTGCTCTTCTTTCTGAAAAGCACAATGAATTTAGGTGTATTACACAAGTCCTTCCCACATTGCTCCCACTCCACGTTCATCATCAACCAGTCCTGAGAGGTCCCAGTGCTGCTCTGCAGCAGAAACACACTCCTGCTCTTTCTTCACCTACTATAAAAGCAGATGTAAATGTGCAAGGCAGTCCCTGGAGACAGACAGGACTGGGGAGATGCTCAGCATTGTGATGTCACTCCAGCAGGACACCTGAGTCCAGGCTCATCTCATCAGCCTTGTGCTGCAGAGCACATGCTGGCAAGGGAGCATACACAGATCTTCAGATTGGTACAATGCTTCCCACCTAGTGGGAGCCTTTTTGTGGAATACAAGATACATACACGTACAAGCATGCATTTCACAATGACTATATTTTTACGTGTAATTATTTATGAAATATTTTCATTTCTAGAGAAAGAAAAAGATACATTCACCTGCCCCCTGAATGCATTTTGTTCTCACATTCCTCTAAAACTTAATGACCAAGACCAAGATTAGAGTTAGAATCATAGAGCAGAATATTTTGGGTGAGAAAAGACCTTTAAAGGTCATCTAGTCCAACCCCCCTGCAAAGAGCAGGGACATCTCCAACTAGATCCAGTTTCTCAGAGCCCCATCCAACCTGGCCTTGAATGTTTCCAGGGATGGGGCAGCCACAACCTCTCTGGGCAACCCGTTCCAGTGTTCTACCACCCTCATTTAAAAAAATTTCTTCTGTCTAGTCTAAATCTACCTCCTTCTGTTTTAAAAACATTACCCCTTGTCCTATTACAATAGGTCCTGCTAAACAGTTTCTCCTCATCCTTCTTGTAAGCCTCCTTTAGGTACTGGAAGGCTGTTATAAGTTGTAAACATTCATATAGTTTGGCAGCAAAAAATAGATTAAAAATACAGAATATGATTATATTTTAATTTTATATGTGAATTTATATTTTACTTTATATATAAACAATGATATAATTACTTTTACTGAAGAAAAAAAAAAATCAGTGCTGTCAAGTTTGTTCTTATTCTGTATATTTTTAAAAGCCTCTACAATACCACCATGACAAGATTCTCTTCTCATATGTCCTAATTCCTCTTACAGCTCTGAATATTGCCATCTCAGGATCTAGAAGGTTGAGAGACATGTTTTTCTACAGATGGCATGAGAAAGAAATTAAGACATGACGTAGAGAAAGATGTTAAGTAGCAACCGACTAATGGAGAACATTTTGTCCTACTTTTGAGGAGCACATCAGGAACAGCTTGTTTTTATAGTGGATTCAAAGTATAATCACTGGCACTATATGATTGCTGTAAGCATTGCGCTGCACTAATCACTACCATATTATCGTGAGTTTGCTGAGCATTTTGTAAAAGATACATTGCATTCCTTTTTTTCCCCAGCACTTGTCTTGAAAATGAATCAGACCTACTAAAAGCTCTAGACAACAAATAAAGATTAAGTTGTACCTTTTAACATTCTTGATAGGTTTCAGAGATTTATTGCTTTTCATTTTAACTAGTTACCAAGACTCAAAACACTGACTATATCTGCCAAGAATCAAAACACTGACTAAATCTATGTATGGATTTCTTCTAGATAAATCACAATAACTAAGTAGTGGAAGTAAGAGTTGTCTTTGAAGCAAAAGCATCAAAGCCTTGAAGCATCTATTTCTAAATCTACAGCATTCATCCATTTTTGCCATTGTAAAGGCCAAGCATTTTGAAGAATGGCTTTGTAAAACTATATTCACAAATGTCTATTCAGATGTTGATCCAATGTCCATACAGAGTCACTGCAAACACAAACCATGAGAAATCTATTTAAAATCTTCTCTTCCAAGCACACCACTTTCCTTCAATCATGCCATCTCAGTTTTAAGGAGTAAAATAAAAAATCTGCAAAGCCAAATGTTAACTGTCCATCTCATTCTCCTCCTGGCAAATAAGGAAAGAGAGAGAGAGAGAAAAGAAAGAACAACCAACCTGCAAGTAACACTTGCTGGTCTTATTACTGTGTGTTCTACTGAACAGTCCTCATTCAGTATTTTGAGAGTTAAAAACACGCAAGCTATGCAAAATCAGTTTGCATACATCAAACAGGGATATGCTGTGTACGTATGACTGATGGGTTGGGGGATCATGTAATCTGCTAAGCTTCTGGATCTGCTAAATGTGAACTCGCTCTTCCAAAATCTGAGCAGAAGTAAATATTTATGACACTAATGTTTATGAATCTAATCACTGTTTGCCACCTGAGAAAACTGGCCATTAGGAGTGAGCCTTGACTCTTGAAATCATCGAGAGGGCAACCATTTGCTTGAACAGATCTTACTGTGGATAATCTTGGTGTAAAATGAATTTTATTTCCACCAAGTTGATATTCAAAATGGGGAAAGAAACCTGATTATCCTTTTAGTAAAGCATTCAGGGTCCCTTGTTCTGCTTATAGTCTTTTTTTTTTGTATTTATGGATTTGAACATGCAAAGAGAGGTAAGGAAAAGATTTCCTCCAGGATATAAGGACCATATTATCTGTCAGCCTCCAGTGATGTTCAGAATTTGGGACAGGATCTCCTACAAGCTCAGCATTTGAAAGAAAGCTCGCCACAGCCACTTGGGATCTTCTCAATACTGTTTCTAGACAATCTAGATTTTGTCATGATGTCTTTTTCATCTATATCAGATTTCCCTTAAACAAAAAAAAACAATAATCAGAAAAAAAATATTTCTGTTTTTTTCTCTTCCATTCCCCTCTCCTCAACTGAGGGAAATATCCTTCACTGTTCCAGATGTGAAAAAATGAAACATCTTGCAACACTCCAGTATAAATCTGAACATATACATAATGACATATATCTATATCTGTATACATTTCTATCTGTAATCTGTATAGATTTTTCCATTCTCTCTATATAGATATGTATGCACATATATCTATATATGCTTTCAAGCATTCTAGGAACAGGATTTCATTCCATTGTTCAAATAACACGTACCAGCTGCAACAGCCATCCAGTTCCTCTGGCCCTTAGCCAACTACAGGCAAAAGTTTATTTGTATCAGCAACTGCAGCAGCCGAAGTAAAAGGCACCCTTGGGGTTTGGCTTGTGTAAGTGGGGTTGTCTGTGATCACAGCGCAGTGGGGCCGGCTCTCGCAGCAGGGGATGCTTCTGGGTGCGTTCCCGTGGCACTGCGGTGTGGCAGGCCAGTATAATGAAGGAGTCACTTTCCCAGCAGTATTATGGTAAAGGCAAAGCCGCTTGCACTCCCTTCAGAAATGGTTTTCATCACTTCGAAAACACTATCTGTGGGAAGAGTGTTGCTCTGACACATGAAGCAAGCTCTCCCTCTCCAAAACTGGGGAGTGAGTATGCGTGTGTGTGCATGTACATGTGTATAACATCCAACCTCTTAAATTTCAATTAAGCTCATACATAAGTTTCTCTACTGATGGTGTGTCGGAAGTACAAAGCATGCACACACACCTCCCTGCAAATGAAAGGTGTCAGCAAGTGCTGTAATCAATAACAATATAATATTATTTCCTAAATAATGGTACAGCAGCAGAAGTGTGTAAGACAGTGATGAATTATTCAGTAGGTCTGCTTTGCTGCTACATTGCTCCTTCCATGCTTTAAGCTTTCCTACAGCTGAAACACCTGGCACAGCACTCTCTGACTTCATCTTCTTCTGAATACCTAAATCTCTTTCTTCCCTCGTATAAAAATTAAGTTACCTAAGTGCCTAAAGCTTTAAACAGTCTTCAATGGCAGAATTGCGTGATGCCTCGAAGTTTTTAAGTGCCTTATTTCCACTTGATAGCTTCGCATGGAAATTTGCTATGTATGTTAGCAGGCAGATGCATATTAAATATTTTTAAAAGTAAATGCTTCAGACTATGGAGAATTTAATTCACTAGAGGGTGTATGACATTCTGGACAAAGTATTCATTAAAAGACACAAGGCAGATGCATTCAACTGGTTAAAATGAAAGTCCAGGCTATGAAATGCGTATTTATATTGAACCGTATGCTATTCTCATGACGCTAGAGTCGGTGTAAGATACTGTTTGGCATTAGGTAGAATAGAGTATATACAAATTTAGTTTTGTAAAGTAAAATGATGTAAGATATTTTCAGTCACCTAGTGCTCTAAAAATGTATATATATGTTATGTCTTGCAGCATGTAATTCAGTACAGATTATTATACGACCTTTGTACACTGAATAAGTGTTAAAATTGTTGGAATCATAGAATCATAGAATGGTTTGAGTTGGAAGGGACCTTCAAAGGTCATGTAGTCCAACCTCCCTGCAAGGAGCAGAGACATCTCCAACTAGATCAGGTTGCTCAGAGCCCTGTCCAATCTGGCCTTGAATGTTTCCAGGGATGGGACACCTACCACCTCTCTGGGCAACCTGTTTCAGTGTTCCACTACCCTCATTGTAAAAGAATAGAGTATTTTACAAAAAAAAAGAAGTTAAGCTATACATGTAAAACTATGGTTCACGGAAGGTAATTTCTCCAAGATAAACAGGAAAAAACAGTTGAAACTTTTTTTTTACCAACTTCAAAGAAAAGTTAATGCACTTTGTTTTTGTTGCATTTATTTAAGCTATTCTGGAAATTATTTAAATCTTTTTTTTGAGTAGCGACACATTTTTATCTAGAGATGTTAATCTAATCTGTCATTCTGCTAGAGATGGTGAGATACCTCTTAACGTATTTAATGTGCTGTGTGCAGCTCACTTTTAAATGCCACAAGCAATACAAATCTGTCATCTCTCCTTGGGAAGCTGCCTGATTCTGTAATGCAGCTTACCACTAAGTAGTTTCTCTGATACTCAAGCTATATTTCTCCTGCTTGATTCATGTTCTGCTTCCCATGACTTTGTGTTAACTCCCTCTGCCCCTGCTATCGCATGAAGGAGGTCTGATTCCTACCGATACTAACTCCTAACTGCTCTGAATGGAGTAGCAAGAAATAAGTAACTCGCTACCTCAGAAGGTCACCTCTGTGCTCTCCCTGCCATCAACACCTGCTGCTGTCCGCTGTCAGGAGCAGGACCTTTGCTGTGATCCCAGAAAGAGATTTTCCTCTTCTCGGAGACGCTGCTGGATTGCTACTGAAATACCTCAGCTCTCGTGGAGGAATACGACGTTTATAAACAGGCAGTGCATTAATTCTCAAGCTCTTGCATAAGAAAAGTTTGTAACCACAGTTTTACACACAGCCAAAGCCATCCAGGGTCACGTGGGCCTCGGCAGTTGATCCCGAGCTGACGGTGCAGCCATCAAACAGTGCTGCTGCCGAGGAGTGGAAAGGATGCACGTGGAGTAAGGTCACAAGGTTTCAACCTATTTTTCCATCAGTGGGAGACTGCATTGGAAAATAAAAATTGAACCTACTTCAGTGCCCTTGACAAAAAGGCTACAGGCCTGAGCAAATGATGACAACAAGCACGGCCTTGCCTTTGTGCCACTCTGCGTGAAGCAGAAGGATGGGATGGGAACAGGCTGTGCATGCATTTGTCTGCAGAGATCTCTTTGATAATGCATTGAGAAAAAAACTCCTCTGTCAAACAAACTGCTGCTTGGAGCAGAGAAAATAGCTATCTTACTCATGACCACTGAAACAGAAAACCTTTGTTAAACATGCCATTAAATTTTAATAGTAAAGTTTGGAAAAGTTGGCTGGGAAATCTATGCAAAAATCCTGATGCAAAAAACACATATGCACAAACTATTATTTCCTACCAGAATCCTTTCTTCTCTCCCTCTGACTCCACAAGTTAAAGGACATGACCTGTCTAGTCACTGTAATCATTAGAACAGGTTGACAAAGTAATTTTCTTAGAGTGGTTTTATTAACTTTGGCAAATGGAAATTAAATTAGCTGCAAGTTTTCAAAAATGCAGTTGCTCTAGCAACTCCAGAACATGAAGGAGAAACAAAATGCATTAAATATAAATAAGTACATGAAGATCATAATTGTCCTTCCCTGTATCAAAGCAAATAAGCAAATAATATCAGTGCATTTTCCATAAATCATACATGCACTTGGGACAAAATAAAACTCTTTCTTCTGTTTTATAGAGGAGCATAATATGGTAAGGGAAACAACAACAAGAGCACATGTGAAAATATATTGTAAACTGTTATCTGCAATTCTTCAGCAAAATGATAAATCAAGTTCTATAATCTCAGGTGACAATTCAGATCTATTACAACTATAATCTGTGTTTATCCAGACACTTCTAATCTTAAATCACCTCAACTGTTACTGCACTCTTTAAAGTTCCAGTGGAATTTGTATATTAAATAAGCCTCATAAAACAAAGCTACAACTCACCGACTGAAAATGGTACAACAATGAAATGATCTAATCTTAATTTAAAGGGCTTTTGACAATGGCTGCAATAGCTCATTCTAACTATCCTTTTTGCACTACAGCATTTTCACAGAAAACACCTGATTTCTTTTAATTTCTTGTGCTATTGAATTTATTAGAAGCCCTGAATTGAAAGCTTCTCTGTTTCAAATTTACCAGTGATAGTTTTCCCTGTGAAACTTTTACAGGAATTTTCATTAGTACAAATGTAGACAAAGCAACAGAGGTTAATGTCCAAAATATTTCCTGAATACTACTGGATTGCCAGTACTGCTGACAAACAGAAGCGAGACTTAAACTACTGCCTTCAGATGGACATCCAGAGTCAAATCTTGTTCTCATTCCCACCCTTGACACAAGCAGATCCTGTTCACAAAAACAAGAATTTGCTTATAAAAAAACCAAAAAGCATTTTCAGGAAAAAAAAAAAAGCGGCCTTGTTTACATGGACAGATGAAGGAACAGACCATTTGCAATGCGTCCTGCCACACGAAGGAGACTTTGTAATGGGTGACCAGACAGAAAGCATCTTGAGATGTGAATGTGTTGGATGGGAAGCTTTCTTAGGAACAGAGAAGCCAACCAACACTGGTTAGCATCAAAGAAGTCCCTGCTCCTTGCAGGAGGGTTGGACTAGATGGCCTTTGAAAGTTCCTTCCAACCCTAATCATTCTATCATTCTAAGATTTGAAATCATGTTTTTAAAACTGACATACAAAACCAGCCTAGAATTTTAAATAGCAAAAAAAAAAAAAAAAAAACACCATGACGAAAAGATTAAGATATCTACTCCCTCCTACATTAACTGTAATGGTTTCTAGTGTGGAGGCCCTGTAATTCATGCTCCTCTATCCAGTTCCTTGGTAGTTAGGCAAGACCTCCTCTGCACAGATATCACACCAAGTAGAAACATTCCTCCTAAATTAATCTCATAAAACTATAGCTTTGCTACTGGATTCTAGGAATTATATGACAAATAACTCAACTTCAGCAGAGTTCAAAGCTTTTCTCTATGAACACTACTGAAACACATCCTAATGAAAAATAAATAAAATGTATCAGAGGGATGTGTTTGGGTTTTTTAAATTATCTTATTTGATAAGTAACTGAATAATCTTAGGAGGCATGTGTTCATTGTCTATTATAGCTACAAATTTCTTATGTCATCTTGGCCAAATCATTTAATCCAGCATATTTGCCAGCTCAGAGGAAAGGACAACAACTTCGTGTTTCACAGAAGGTAGTGACGATAGCTGAATTCAAACTGTCATGCTGAGTACAGGGATAAGGGCAACAACAGCTTCTAATCACATTTCTGATGCCACCAAGATGGCACATCCGTTCCTCACCACCAGGTACTAGCTCAGCCTCTGGAGAGTCCCTTCTTGAAATACAGATCTACGTGATACAGTCTCTTTCTTACACAGCAGTAAATGAACTCAGAAGTCCAATGCTGCATAGGAAACTACTTTATCCTGAGTTAATTTTAAAAACAATAAAACAATTAAATATGATAACTCTAATTTCCCTGATCAAATCTGTTTGTCTTGAGGCAGGAAAGAATAAAATCTGAAAATCTGTGTAAAAAAGGTGGTTTGTCCTTGTATATACTTTGAAATATAGTCTTTCCACATGCATTAATTTGTTCTTCGGCTATGAGTACTCACTCAATGTTTAAAGCACATTTTAAAAAAGACAACTGTAGATATTAAGTCTGTGTACATTGGTTCTAAGTTGGTAGCACTCGTTAAAAAAAAAATCAGTTAAATTAGTTTAAAAAAATAATTTTCTTTCTCACTATCATTTTTCCATGGTAAATATGTAATTTTAATTATGTATTTCATCTGATATGGTATACAAATATATTTAATGCAATTTGTTTTGCAGCAGTTCACATTACCCATATTCCCAAACAGAAAAACAGTTCCTGAAACTTATACCATTAAATGGAGAAGAAACAAGGTCTATGAACAGCTTTGGACACAATTTAGCCCACTTAGAAACATTTCAAAAGCTCTTTGTGGTTTACCTCATAAAGCTCCTGCTCTGGTTCACAAGACTCCCCCTTCGAAGTCTCTGAGTACGATGCATGATACATGCACAGAAAGAGACATGTGTCTTTGTATAAAGGGCTGTATTTTACAACACCTGCACAACAAGATCTTAACATAGTGTGGAGCCTTTTGGCAGTATTGCAGTAAAAAAAAAAAAAAAATCTACATTCAACATCCAACTATGGGTAAGATTCTTCTTGCATAATGTTATGACAAGATTTTTATGTTATAAGTCAGAGTAGTCACTGAACTTCCCTGTATAGCAACAAAAAAAAAAACCCCAGGAATCCCTGAGAAATTATTCACCTCATTTACTTTGCCTGCCTGGTTTAGGATGGATGATGCATTGGAGGTGCCTCTGATCATTGACTGCGTAGTGAATTGATGACCACGATGTTATTAATGTAGGCAACTCCATGAATTAGGATAGTTCCAGGCCAGCACATCGTATCTCCCAAAGCAAACAGGAAAAATTATCATGTAACTTCTCCCCATCTCACATCTACATTATTGAAACACTGCCCCCCGCCTTGCCTCAATTACTGCACTCTTGACACACTAGAAGTCATACAAAATACATATGCAGTAGGTAATTTCTTGGTCTGATGCTTTCATTATATTCCTTGCTTTATGCTCCGTTTAAAGGTTGTCTCATCTGTATTATTTATTTTGCCATACAAATTATTATTTTTTTTTAATGTTCAAGAACTATCACAGCTGACCTTCCACTTTTCTGTCAATTTTTATTCCATACTGAGAGTTTGACCTCTGTCTCTGATGAGCCCGTGAGCCCAACTTCTGTCTTCTATTCACTTTCAAAAAAAAAACCTCTCTGTATGTTTATCAAGCTTGGAGAAATGCCTCCTGGCTACACATTTATAAAGCTAATCCATTCTTCTTTTCTAAAATTTTCACTTAGAATTACCTTCTACTGTAAAATAACTCCTCATTTTCCTATATTCCATTGTCCCTTTGATTTTATCTAGATTTTGATTCTGTGTTATATGTAAGTGTTGGGGGCAGGACACATCTTTTTGATCTCTGTACATTATCCACTAAATAGACTCTTGTTTCTAGGTGTTAATAGCAAAAAAAAAATAGACATAGAAACATCAACTTGAAAAATCAGCATTCTTTCCTAAGAGTCTCATGTCTTCTTTCACAAATGGAAAGCATACTGCTCTTTTTCCAAATTTGCCTAGCCTTCCCTTTTTACCACAGTTTAACACTGGAGAGCTCTATGAATTGTTTTTGATAGGTACATAAATTTACTACATTACAGATTGAAAAAAAAAAAAAAAGGTGTCCAGCTTTGTCAAATATAATTGAATAAAAGCATCCTAATTTTGGTACTTGCACTGATGTCTCAGCAGAATGTTCTTCTTGTTCTCTGTTAAAACAATAAATATAGAACAAGGAGTTTAATGGTATTCTTTTTTAGACCAAACCGATGGGGTGAAGTAATTGCTTTTGGTGCTCACAATATCTGTAACTAGATGAATTTACAAGGAAAGCACTTTAGCCTTAGAGCAAAATTATGAATATGTATCAGGCTCCCACATTACTTTTATTGTCTCCAGTACACAAAAATCAACTTTGGCATAACATGAAAACAGAATAACTAACAAACTGTCTCCTGAAGAAGAAAACAATTATTTAAAGTGGCAGTCTCACCCCTCTTTTCCTCTACATGAAGGACAAGGGTCTAAAACAATAATCTATCCTTTTTCACTTCTCTCTGTAGTCTATTCACAAGGAGACTGCCATTAGGCATAGCATTGCTGACACCAATGTTTTTATATGATACTTCTGATGACAGCTATTAATGCACCATCAATAGGAGACTTACAATACTAAACATGCATTAAGGAGCTACTACTTTCTAGCTGTCTGGAATTTCTCTAAAACAATCAAGGGAACTGGCAGAAGTCCTAGTTTGCCATCATGTACAAACCAAAACAATTTGCATTCATCTAAAGCAGCAAGGAATAAGGCTTTATTGATGCTAATCAGGAGAAAAAAAATACTCTTTAAAAGCAGATTAATCTTCAGATTAATAAATGGATTAAGATTATACATTCAAAAAGAAGATGAGTGAAACCTCAATAAGTGGATGAATGCACAGCAATTGATACTAAACCTTCAAATGAAAAAAATAATAATGGAAAGGACTGCAAACCGATAAACTAAATATGATGGATGTTCACTATGGATATCACTTACTGTCTGACAGTATTGGGCAAGTCTTTCACAAATCAGTTACAAGCCATGCCAGAAATTTTATTCCCTCAGATTTTTCTTAATGTGGAATATGTGATTTAGGAATCATTTCAATAGATAATGCCTCTACTTAACTTCCAGATGATATCACTTTATGGCACTGCTGTAGTATAGTAAGATAGATTGAGAAGATTGATATAAAATGCTTCTAACCAAAGGGAAGGAAACAAAGAACAGGAAGAAGCCCAGACAGATGAAAAGAGTTTCATGTACATTTTGGAAAAAACATGCAATGGCAATTAATGCAAAACTACGAAATATACAGAGAACCACAGAACAAACATCCTAAGCCATATCAAAGGTATGTTTTTATGTAATGTACTCAGAAAGAGTACACTACATAAAAACACATATCAAAACACATGCCAAAAAAATATCAAGCATAATGAGGCAACTCTTGTCAAAGTCTATTCCTAAAAATACAAGCTTGCCATATTCTAAAAAATATTTTCTGGGTGGGTTTCTTCTTTATTTTGCTTCATATTTTCCAAGTTTGGGAAATAGTTGTTTCCACATGTAAGACTCTTTGTTTGGATTCGTATCTGGAAGCAAAGCCTTATTAGGAAAACTAAAAGACTGATATTTTAAGGTGCATCTAAATACCTCTCACAAAATCTTGTCTGAATTTTATTTCCATTTGAAAAAGAAAGAGCGTAGATTGTTGCTGGGAAATTAATCCTTGCTTTCACTCCTTGTTTTGGCCTCTCAAACAGAAACTTAACTTCTGAAAGGTTAATTTTTACTATAATTGCTATAAAGAGGCTGCCCTGTAAAAGAGGCTTGTTTCCTAGTCAGACAACGGCTTTATCAGAGAGCTTACTGTCCAGCCATTGAAATGTTCATGTCAATGTCAAGTTGAAATACCATCATACTCATGCCAAGTTAACGAGAGTGTTCAGGCTCTTACTGGAGCTGAATCTTACTTTTCACTCTTTCACAAGCTGTTTCTGAGCCAGCTTCACATTTGATACAAGCCAAAATTGTCGGGAAACAAAATGTGCGATGGCTTTGCTGCCGTATAAGGAAAAGCACTGCAAGCAACTGTCTAATTCCCACTGGATAGCAGGAATATCCAAGGAGAAGGATCTTTTTGATCTTTCATAACCACTGTTAGTCACATAACAATGTGTATTCTCTTCCCTTTACCAAGCAGTGAGGATGACAGAACTTGTCAGACTTTAAGAGAGCCAGCTTTGTTGCCCTCATGCTTTGTCCTTTCTAGGCTGAACAGGTGACAGAGAGAACCTGGCCATTTTGTAGGACAATCTTTCCCTCTTAGGAAGTGGAGACCTGACAGCGATGGTCCAGAGCAGTAGATGTGACCCCTTATCCATTGAGATGCAATGGCATGATCCCGCCAGGTCTATTTTGGAAACACAGCTATTGCCTTGGCAGCAGGGTACTGTGTTTGGAGGCTTGGGTTTTTGGGGAGAGGACTGGAAGATGAGTGTACTTTGGAGATATCTAGAATGGAAAAAATTCTAAGTCACCAGGCGTGAGATCATTGCAAGGCCATCACTCCCAGGTGCTAGTATTTGCAGACACTGCAGTAATTCTACTTTGCAGGAGCCAACCTGTGCCATCTTATGAAATCAGTCTACAGAATGATAAATTACCTTCCTTCCTACTGAACTGGATCCAGGATGGAGCAGACTGTACAGGAAACTATCACTTCAAGCAAAAAAAAATCCATCCAAGGTCCGTTTTTATGATGATGTCAACTAAGAGATATCTGGAGAATGTCTGAGAGACAGCAGGAGTTGAATAGCTACTGCTTTTCAAGCTCTGGCTATTAAATTCCCATGTTAAAGAGTTATGAGGGTGGTTGGCTGGATGGAGGTATGACACAATAAGCTGTTTCTTCTATATGTTGCATAAGATAAACAAAGAACTGGCTGGAGTTTTTTTAATCAATTGACATCAGAAAGTTTTAGAGTTCCTCTGAGACTCCTTTGAAAAATATCCCATATTCTTCCTGTCATCATTAAAAAAAAAAAGTCTTTTAAACAATTTTTAAAGAAAAAAAATAAAGAGAATGAAATTTCCCTTTTTTTCATAAGCAATCAAGAATCTATTACACCAATGGTCAGCTAGGTCTACAGAGAGAGAACATGCTGTTACTAGGAATTTACGGTATTTATTACACAGAGAAGAAAGGGAATCTTTTTAAGTCATGTTCATCTCAAAGTTTGAAAACATTTGTTTACAAGAACTATGATGTCCAGGAGCAAAGTAGTCAGAGTGGAGAGGCTAAAAGCTTGTGTTTCAGATAGGATGCGTAGCCCTGTCATCCTTCTCACTGAGGGATCCCTGGAGAGATCTAGAAAAAAGATTTATGTAAGTCACTTGCCCTGGACAAAGCATGGGGCATTGAACCCACGTATTTCTAACGTATTTGTCATTAAAAATGTAAGGAATTTCATCCACACTTGAAGGAAAGCAACCCTGCGATGCTTAGACAAATGTGGGTTGAGCTGTAAAACTGTTTTTCACGTTTTATGTTTCAAAAATCGAGATGGCTTTCTTAAATGAAGGAAGGTTTACTTTTTCAACCTGAGCTAAAACTTCAACTGAAGATAAACTACTCTACTATGGTGGAACAGATTAAATGAAGAATGATTTTTCTTACTGTTATTTTCTTTAGAAAAAGTCTTTTCTGGAAAGGAACAAGAGACAGCTTTATGGAATAAAAAAAAAAGGACAGAACAAACAACTTGCATGAAATTTGAACAATAACAATTTGCTCTACTAAACTGAATAAATAAAGCAATAAGTTTTAAAAAAGAAATCTTTCTTACCAATTAGAAAGATAATTTTCAACCCCAGATAATTAATTTGCCCCAAACTGTATTGCATGCCTCTCATCAGCCAACACCACTTTTCAGTAAAGTGAAAAAAGTTCCCACATGTTTAAAAAATACATACAACTACATGCTCTGGAAATGTGTCAGGTATTTCTAAGTTTACAGTTTATATAATGTGATTTTTTTTCCCTTTCACATAGCTAATTTCCATTCATTCTTAAAGCGTAGCTACAATGCTGAATTTTGTCAGAAATGTATGTATACATACAATATACATTAAATTTACACACTGACACGAATAGCATTTTTTTTTCTGCATTAATGTGTATTCTGAGGATCAGAAGAAGGATGGTGTCACATGACACAACTGGAAGCACATACAGTGTGTTCTACCATGGCTGATCCACACCCAATTCAGACTTCCATATCACTCCTTCATGTAAGTCTGTGTATGAATGACAGCGTAGAGTTGGTGGTCTGCTGGTAGAAGAACTCTTTCTAATGCAGTTTAAGAGAAGAGCGGCTATTCCATAGGAATCTGACTCTCTAAGGAGCTATGATTCACTTAGATTACTGTGTACATGGTACGCTGTACTGGAAGTAATGAGGAAAGAAAAGAGATGCTGTAGTCGTGACACTCCATGTACTAAATGTGACCTATATGTCCTTTAGTTTAAAGTTTGGATTTCAGGTGAACTGTGAATGCCAGATTACTGTGTGAATTTATGATCATCACTCCTTTTGCTTCAGGGATCCTACTTCCCCTGAGGACCTCATAAAAATATTTGCCCTGTCTAAACCTTTCATTTTATTCAGCAGAGATCCATTGAAAATGTATCTGTATCACAGCTGCAGTCCAATGTCAGCCAAAAAAAAAGTACAAAAAGTTCTGCTGAGCTGTAACTCACTGCACTGAGCTGAACAAAAGCTTCCTTCCTGAAGAACTGCAAAGGCTCTACTTCTGACAAAAGCTTCCTTTCTTTTCTAGCTCTTTAGGATTCAGCATCATGACTTCAGGGATAGCTGTAGACATGCAGAGGTTATGTGGAGATTTCTGAGATCTGAGATTCATTTCCCGTTATATTTCATAAATCACTGCGCTACCCTTCTATGATCCTTATATTTTCAGGTAGAGAAGTCAGTCTGCTGAGATAAACCTTTCTGGAGACAGTCATCTTTAGAACTGACACGTTGCTCTGGAGTTGTGTTCATCAAGTGCACTACCACTTTCCTTAGAGGTTCATAAATTAATTTCAGATATTATACAGATACAATTTTAAACATGGGCTTAACAATGACTGTCATTTGATCTGGTCTCTGCAAACCCTGTGGGTCCATTCCTGATAAATGCTGGTGCTGATTTTCTAGCAAAAAAAAATCTAAGCAAAGTTTAAATGTCTTGCAAGCTCCTTCCTTAATGTCTTTGTAGTAAACATAGTGGGAAGAATCTGCTATGGTTTGCAAGACCAGTAAGTTCAGAAGGAATTTTTTGCTTCAGTTTAAACGCTGGAGATATCCCTCACTGTAATATTGATTCATGCAAAAGAATAAACCAAGCACGTCTAGTTGTTCTTTTTTCAGCACCTTAAGTAACGGAAAGTAAAATAATTTGAAAAACTTGTTCATTTTAAACTTGTGTCAAGAGGCTAAACTATACTAGCTGCAATTTTAATCACAGAATATACTCACATTTGTCTGACTTTATGAGGTACATGAAGTATAGGGCCTATTTGAAAGAAAAAGGTCATAAAAATGTTGTCCAAATGTAGCAAGCTGGCTCAGGTTTTCACATCATTATTTGGAAGAAACTATTGAGCACTCATACTAGAAAATACATACACAAGGCAGCAATAGAGTTCTAGTGTACAGACTAATGTAGTGCAAATAAAAGATTACTGTTTAATTTAAGCAAATCTATCATAGCCTCATCTGATAAATAGCCTCACATTTACTCCATCTAACATCCAATTTTCATTCCCATCGTAACAATTTCAAAGTTTAAAAATGCAGTACAAAATTTACAGCACAAAAGACAGAGGAGTTGTTCTTCAAACCCATTAGCATGGAATCAGACTTAAAGCAGTTCACATTTAGAACGTATTGTATTTTTCCCCATTGAGCTTATAACACTATGTCAATTTATTTTCTTAAGTGCATATGAGCTGTTGAAGTGTCCTGCAAGTACTTTCACCACATTATAGAAATGCCAAGGAAAGCATTTCTGTATGTAACTGAAGTCTCTCATATTTGACTTCTTTTTTTTTTGTAACCGAGCAACTACCAGGAGAAAGCATCATCCATTCCTTATCCTGTGAGAAGGCCACAAAGTGCTATTACAGCAGCTGGTGGATCACTAGTAACAAGCCTGACACTGAACCTCTGGGGAAAGGATGCAGATTTAGCTCAAGTGGTGAGATCGAGGGTAAGGCAGCCTAGCCTAACAGCGTTAGCCTTCCCATAACTCATACAGCCCCTGGGCGGCAAAAGGGGCATCCAAGCTCTGTAGCTCCAACTCCTCTAGCACTGCACAGAAAGTTTTGCTTTCCAGTGAAGTAAGGACAGCTTCTGTTAGTTTCCAGTGATACCCTAGCTTTCAATAAACAGTAAGATGCATTCTAAGATGTTCAAAGTATTTAAACTCTTGCTCACTGGGCTTTGTGCTAGGAACACTGATACAATAGCAGACACATGAAACAATTTGTCATACTCACATAAAAGGTTGGACATTGTATTTACCATTCCATTATTGAGTTTTCAGCTCAAAAATTACAGGACTTGTATAAGTACAGTCATAATGTTTCAAAGAAGGAAATGTTGGTTAAAATATTCTGGGCAAGTTATTTCTATGAGGTAAAAAAACATAAAACAAACAAAGAAACCTTTTAAAAATACCAAACATGAAAGGAAACAAAATGTTAGAATTAAACTATCATTGGACAACTGTCTTCATTAAATTCCCCACGAAGGACTCCAAAGGCAGAGCTTACCTAAGTATACATAATTTGCAACATATAACTTTATTTTTAAGATTTCTGTTTCCTTTGTACAAAAAAAAAGTAATCATGTCATGTCTAATGTGTATACAGTAAAGATGATTGACAAAAGCACATACAATGGGTTTTTTTCCATCTCCAAATTATTGAGTTAGCTGAAATGTTCTTTGAGAGAGAAAGTAATAAAGAATTTATGGAAGGGCAATGTCTAATTAGTACCTGAAGTCATACTGGGCTGCTGATTCTAATTAGTAACACTTCCTATGTGTGTTCAAAGGCATTTAAGAAAAATGAAAGCCTTCAGAAATGCACTGAAGCATTAAATACATAGATACTGTAGTGATAAGTCTGCCTAAAATAGGTTAGGCAGATTAGACTGGCAGATAAAACAGAGAGAAAGAAACCACAGATAAATAAAATACAGAGTCAGGTATGAAAGAGACACAAATACACTTGAAAAGCAATAAATACGGAGAGACAAAAAAAGTGATTCAATTTGATGAAAAGCTTGTGCTTGGTTATAAAAACACTTTTTTGTAGTAGCATAGTTTTAAATATCATGCATGCTGTAAAGGAAAATATAGCCATGTAACATAGCTGCTCTACATTATAAACATATTTAAAAAAAAAAAAACCAAAACTTTACACTTTTTTAATAAAAGCAATTAACATTCCCTGGGACAATGTCTTATGAAATACATGTGTTATACTGAACCAGCTCCTTCACTGACCATACACATAAAATCAAAATAATCTGATCCTGCAAGAAATATTAGTATGCAACAGCATTAATATGCTTAGTCAGTGGAAAAAAAGAAGGAATTGTAGGTCATCTTGTGCTGCTAAAAATGTCAAACGGCTATTCCCTCTTTCACTATGACTATATATGGAGCTCAGATGTAGTATCGAATTGTCGACAATTAGGGTTAGAGGCGACGAACCGCACCCCGAACATGGTTCTTGTCTTTCAGGGGATACAATCTCTGAGCGGAATTTCACATGCTTGCATGAAGTAGCACATTAGAGAAAAAAAATGCAAATATATGTCTGGTAATCCACAATGCTTGGTAATCTGAGGAAGAAAAAGGCCGAGCTGCAGCTGAAGTATCCGTAAGACCACGTGCAGGGTTTTCCTTCCCTCTTCCTTGCACACCCACGGCAGTTATCAGGGTGTTGGAGGAGAGCGAAGAGATAGTGGTTTATTTACACTGCTGGGTGTCCAGGAGGGATAATAAGAGCCCACTGAAGCCGCTGAGTGACTGAGAAGTCAATTGCCCCTTTCTGAAGAGGGACATGGCAGGTGCCACCCGGCCTACTGGGACGTGTATTCAGAGGCGTGGTGACCCCAAGCTAGCAATCCCTACAAAATCTGTAGTAACCATCAGGTACAGAAGGAAGGGGAGCTCCAGAAAGGCTGAGGGGACTTTTTATTTCGCATTTTTCAAAGCAGCCTGAACACTGACAGAGAAACAACTCCACGACAACACTACTTGAGCAAGGGTGTGACTGCAGCTGAACAGCAATGAGTCCCCACTGCCCACGCTGAGCAGAAAGCTCATCAGTTACCCACTGGGCCGCAGACTTGCCCTGTTTTAACAGTTAACCCAATTCCCTGGGGGCTGGCCACCTCATCAGGTCGGCTTCAGCTAGCAAAAACTTGGCAGAGCTGCAGGCGAGGTGGAGAATCCCTCGCTCTAGAAGGCAGAAAGACAGTCAGGCGGAAGTTAGGAAAGTTCCCCCTTAGATGACAAGCAATCCTCCCTTTTAACATTTTTATCTGTCTCTAATAGCAGTTCCTCCTGTATAAACTTCAAGCAGGCTGAGTCTGTGTAAACATCCTCCCCTCTGCTGCGCTGGGCCTCTCGCTTATCCCCCGCCGGCAGCTGTGGCTCGGGAGGCAAACACTGGTCATGCTGTTCTGTGCACAATGACAGACGAATAAAAGAACAAACAAGCTTGGGAGATTTAAAACCTAGAGCTGAGGGACTTCTCCGAGTTTCACTGTGCCTCTGTGATCCTCCCACTAAATGTGAGAGCTGTTTTCTTCAATAAACGAAGACCGTAATAAACATCTCTCCTCGTGTCTCTCCAGAGCCCTTGGGGAGCTCTGCAATGGCGGAGCACCGAAATTTGCAGAGAAGTATTCTCTGATGTACTTGACTTACATGGCATCACTTGTTACAAACCGCCAAGAAATGGGAAATGGGATGTCCCATGGCACCCCTGGATTCTAGCCATTAAAAATTGTTGCATCAAATGCATATTTGAGCTTTATTTAAAAGAAATGTTTGATTCCATCAAACTATTTTTGAAGTATAAAGGTTTATTTATGAGGACTTCTTGCCTTTCATACCTCCCTTGTACACTCAATTCAAAGTTCCTCTCCTTAAGGGCATGAAAAAACTTGTGCATTAATTAGCCAATTTAGATTTCAAAAAGTATTTTCTCACAGAATAATGAAATTGGAATACATTACGTTGAAAAGATTATGAAGATATTCCTAAGGTTGAAAACGGGAAGGCCAGGTGGTGACTGGACCTCACATCTGCACAGTCAGAATAAGTACGGCGAAAGACAGGTTCGATGCATCTGGTCTCAGCAGGGTGTTATCATGATATGTATTATACATGCAGAACCTTACAAACTCTCACAAATGTACTTACACAAACTGAGGAGTGCTTTGTAATCTGTAATCAGCCCAACATTCACAGCCTGCTGAAATTAGAGGGGATCTTCTTCTTTTCAGCAGGCTTAAGGTCAGGCCTTTTACATTCAGTATTTAAAAGAAAACACAGCAAAGTCACTATTCATAAGGATCTATCTGCCCAGCCATTCTAAAAACCATGCAGGTCTCCTTTAACAATAAATACCAAGTTTGCACTACTGTTAGAATGACATATCATTTAAAAGTCAGCTGAATTTCTGTCCTGTCTTATGCATCATCAGCAAAATGATTTTTCTAAATCTAAACTGGGGAATTTTTTTTTTTTTTAAGCTAAATGTGAACATCAGAAACATGGATTTTCAGACGTTGTATTCACAAAGCTGGCAATTAGAAAATCAATTTTTGACTTCCTACCTACACTGAAAGGAAAGTCATTGAGAGTAGGTACAGAACTTTACAGGCTTTTCAGAGTCATTTTTCTAACCATATTTCCAGCAATCTTATCTCTCTAAAATATTTTCGTGTTACTTGGAGTGATGGAAATGAAAACCAGTATCAAGAAGGATATGTAAAATATCCCCAATATAGTAATGCTAATGCTTACATACAAAGATACGTTAGGTCTTTGTACACTTATCAGCTCAATGCTCCACAAAGCTAGGATTCCAGTGTAGTTAGTTATAACTATCTGATTGCACTGTGTAATTTTGATTGGACATGGATCCAACAAACTCTGGGAGGATTCTGAATGCCATTTGGATGATCTCAATAGATGTGTATTACATGAGCATGTCGGCTTCCGCAGCAGTCATTCACAAAAATCTCTGTTATTATCAATGGGAACATGGTAGTTGTTGCTTCATTTTGAAAATAAAAACAATAACAACAACAACAAAAAAGTGCTTTTAAAATTCTTCAGTATTTATATGACAGAGATAATGCCTGCACAACAAAGACTGTGATGTCATTGAGGTGAGCTGGAACCTTGTGGGAGGAAGTCATACAAAACTATGTAACAATTTTCTGAAACAAAAAGGTAGGTAAATTACTTACCTGAACAGGGAAAATGTAAGCAACACCAACTATATTACCTTACTTAAATTACATGCACACACACCCACACAGATTTTAAAAGCGTGTTTTATACATGGTCATTATAGATAAAGATATATAATATTAAAAAAAAAAGGGATTACTAATTTCCTACATGTTTAGTCACTTTGCCAGTAATGCCATAACTGTAAAACTTTGTAAATAAATAGATTATTGCAAGAATATAAAGGATAAAAAGACTTTAAAAAAAAAAACAAAACAAAACCTCTAAGTAGAAATAGAGATAAAGATTAAGATTAGGGGACAACCCGCAGAACAAACTTCTGAATGGCTCATATTCTGTTTGTTAAATATTAAAGGAAAAATTAAACTACACCAAACATTACATGAAAGAAATTCTGTGCTATATGGTTTATGCCCAGCAATGCTAGTGACTTATAAAAGGACCTGAAAGTATCTTTGGCAGAATTTTATCCTCAGGATCCTGTAACAACTCTTTGCGTATCCTATGTTTATGTCTATGTTCTTGTCCGTGAAAGGACAAGGAAAGTAAAATTTACCTGGGCACAATTTTATTAACTTTGGCACATTTTTGAATGATGGAAGAAGTAGGCCTTATATCTTGCATTATTATTGATTATATTGTGGTCTTATACTCAATAGCACTTCCTTTAGCACTGGCAGTGTGGTTACTATTGTAAACAGGCAAGAACTGTATCTTCACAGACAATGCTATGGCTGTCCACTGATGAGTAGCTTTGAAATGCTGGTAGATTTTTAGTTTGCATACATGTTTATACTTGAGTCAGATCTTTGGGCAGTACAATATGTCAGAGGAGAATAACAGACAGACCAATAAATGTTGATCTGTCTAGTGTCAGTGACTGCATGCACTAATAAACAATCACTTTGGCTTTGATCCTTCCCTGTGCCCTGGGAGGATACAGGAGATGACAAGAAACAAGTTCCTGGTCTCTTCTTCTCAACCTCAGCCCCCTACTCAGTGCTAACCAGGCAGTTTGAATTTGTGTCAGAGAGGGCTTTTCATGAGCCCAGGATGAACAGATGACTCTACTGTTCATTTCTATTCTACTGTTGGTTCTGCCTTTCTCCTGCACTCAGCATACCCCTAAGGAGACCAGTGTCACATTTTGAGTTGGAGGGAATTGCTTGAGGTTCTTCAGCTCTTTGTGAATAGGATATCAGTCATCACACCTGTTAATCTTTAGATGCATCCTATGTGTATTTATTATTACTATCAGAAAAAAAAATACAATTGATAAATTACACTAACTTAGAGTGGGTGAGGATCGATTTTATTTTTTTGTTGGCACAACCATCACTTTTTTTTTGTTTACAGTATACCTTCCACTCAAAAAATATCAATAAACTTCTGTGTTTCAAGCTGAATCTTCTCTGATCTACGCTTCAATTATAGCACTTTTGACATTCATATGCTACAATACAGACTGAGGACAGCTTTTAGTTTAAAATTCTCTGCCAGCTGCTTCTTCCTAGACACAGTCAAAATTCTGTCTCTGGTTTCATGAGTTACTTCTCAACTGGGGACTTGATCTTGAAACACATACACACACAATTTTCTTTAACTTGCTAAAAGTGATTGTAGAATTATCTGTAGATTGTCTGTAGAATGCTGTAAGATGTTCTGCAAATGCAGAGAGCAAGGCACATGGGATCTAGCTGCGACGGTACACTCTTAAAGTTATCATCTATATAATAGTATCTGTAATCAAAATACTAAATCAGACAATAACGAGTGATGGTGTATTTCATCTCTTTTATTGATAAATTGATACATAAATTGAATATTCTTCTGACATTTTAGCATATGTTCTCCTGAAAATTTGAAATGGTGGATTATTTCTCTTTTGATGCTTTTTATAAAGCTTCTTCACTCCTTACATCTCTTTCTACAATCTTTATCATCCCTCTTTTCATATAATACTCAAAAATGTCATCTCAAGATAACCTTTTGTTTGACCTTTCAGCAGATAAATATCCTCTAAAGAAATCAAACTTATATTTTTTCAATTTGCCACTTTCAAATCAAACTTTCTTGTTCTTGAGCTCAAAACACCACATTACCATTTGACCCATTTTAATAATTTAAAACTATTTTCCTTTTCTTTTAATCTCAAAAATGTCAATTAAACAGTGTCAGTTATAATGATATCAAATGACATATCCTACTTCCTTTGATGAAAATTATTAGTTCAGAAATGCAGACCCATTTTTATGCATGTATTAATCATATCCTTTTAAAAAAATGAATAAACAAAGGAATGGTAGTTCCAAATACCAAAAGAGAAAAGTACATCGTGGTGTCAGAACTGTCATTGAGAAAATTTGCAGAAGATTTGGATTGGGCCCATAAATGAGACCAAACAGGTCTGTTATTGCTTCATTCCTTATTTTACTGGTTGGAAAATATGTCAGAATGCTTACTTTCACTTTATACCAGTGAAAATGGTAGAAGTCAGAGGAGGCTTGAGCCAACTGACCATTGCTAGGTAGTGACTCACTGTACTAAATTTAGTCTTCTAGAAAACTAGCTGGAAAAAAAAAAAAAAGAGAGAGAGGAGGAGAGGAGGAGAGTAGGTAAGATTAAAAGTAGCCTAATTATGATTTAAAAATAGTCATAATTTACACAAAACAAGACAATAATCTACATATTTAAAAGCTGGCTCATGGGAGGACACAAAGGGAATCCTATACAAATGTTTTCTGGTGTGTCTCTTCTCATCTCCTCCATCCCAATTGACTTTTGACTTCAATGCTTTTTTTAACATGCAACACCTATGATCTGAAATTCTATAACTGCAACAACTGCCTTAGGATTGATTCACGTCATTGGAAACCCTTACAAGTACTACTCTCTAATATTTTTATCTGTATACAAATGAAACTAGTTTCTTCCAAAGCCCACTGAAACTTCTCTGAGTCTTCCCTTGACTTTGCTCTGAATCTGGCCAAAAGTGAAGAAAACATACTAGATAACTAGAGTTCCTTGGCAAGAGTAGATGGTTAAATACAATAAATAAATTTAAAAGTACAGATGTACTTTCTGTTGAATGTAGTTCAGAACTTTCCTGCCAAAAGTTTGTAACTTTGAGCATAACTTCCCACTGGGGAAGAAAAGAGAAGTGAGACTTAAAACAAAAGATACAGGATAGAGAAGACAGACTGATTTTTTACTTGCTGTTGACTTAACTCTTAAAATACTTAAATGGTTTCCAGAAAATATGTAGAGCAAGACACTTTCTGATAAATGTCGAAGGATTGTAGTGGCACCTAAAATAATTAAAAAATGAAAGGAGACTTCTATATCATCCACAAAACTGAGACACATGAATAAATTTGGGAGGTGAGTAGAACTTTTTGAAAGATCTCAACCTAAATGTCACTCAGCAGAGAGATCGTGGTGGTCTCATGTCAAAAGGATGTTCTGCTATCAAGATCTGTGTCTTTGCTCAGCAGAGGAGATTAGCAGCAGTGAGGAAGAATAAAAAAACACTGTTCCAATGTTTGGCAACCTCCTTCACAGTCAATCAAGGAGCAAAGTGAACTCTCTACATAACAGCATCCACACCTCTTCATCTGGTCAACCTGGGACTGGCCAGGAAAATGAGATATCCTGGAGAGTATCACTGAACTAAATTAATATAAATTAAAGACATGCTCTGAGTGAGTTCAAGTATTTGCTTTCCCAGATGGAGAGAATTACATACGTGCACACAATGACAAAGTAATTTTAACAGTGTTCTATGCATTCAGAGTATTTAATGACACCAGCTGGTTCTTGGAGAGACCTTGCATTGCAATTACCTCCCTGAATATTACTTTTAAAAAATGCAAATATTTTGATTGAAAAATCTCCAGTTTCAAAGTCTGAAGTGCATGGCTGCACTATAGTTTGTGACAAACTGTATGATGACTCCAACCAAGGCTGTCCCCTTGACATGATGAATAATGCAGAAAACTCACAATGTTTTCATTTATCTCTTTCAGTTTAGGTGCACCTTGAAAGTCATGAAAAGGAAAACCTTATTCATATTGACCCATGCATCAGATCAGTACATCACTTCTTCCTTCCCACTTGCAAATTGTAAAAAAAATTTCTGATAAACAACCTACATTGATTTTCAGTTAACGCAGATTCTAGTGGGTACTATTTTCAGCAAGAACTCCCTGTCCTAGACTCTTTGACTCTTAGACTGAAGTCAGACCCAAGCTTTTTCAAAATGAGTACTGATAAACCTTCATCGAATTAGTGGAAACTTAGAAATGCTGGCCTTAACACTTTTGTTCTTTAACTCCCTCAAACATCATGTTTCTACATAAAAGATTTAACATTTGGAAAGCATTTTGAAATCCTGACAGGAAAGCAACTATGGGCAGTACCCAGAGCCTCTTCTAGAAAAGTGCAGCCACAGCCCTATACCAACTGCTATTTCAAAGATAAAGGGGGATTCAAATGACTCTCCCAGGCTGCAACACTGGGCTTCCTCTTTAATCAAGTAACTGCACAGTCAGACTTGGGAAGACATTTAAATGACTCTACTCCAATGATTTTAATGGGGCATAAACTCCTAAATACTTCTGTGGGCAGGACCTGTAGTGCAGAGTCTGCCTAACCTTAGATATCACTAACTCTTCCCATTGACTTCATAGGCAACCCTGGGGAGTAGGATGTCTGAAAGCTTACTGCTGTTTCAAATCTAAAGCAGGTGTGTAAAAGCAGATGCCCTGACTTTTGCTTCAGTGATTCTGATGAGATAAGAGAAAAAGAAAGTAGTCTGGCTCCAACCTTCATTATGATTTTATGTAAATTATTTTAGGGAAGGAGTCTTACCCTCTGGTGCTCGAGGATCCTGAAGCTGAACTACTTTTTAAAGCTAGTTTAGCAAACTTTCAAAGATTTCACAAGCAAACTTCATATTTGCTTGGAAATCCACAATGAAAGCAGGTGTATGGGTGTTCTAGTGCCACAAAAAAAACACCTTTAAATATCTCTCTGTGTTCTTCTTCTTCCATCTACCTATCCATACTTGCGTTACAGAAACAGTAAATTATCTCTCATTATGAAAAAAAAAAATCACTTCAGAGAATTATTTACCTAGTAAATATGTAATTATTTACTCATTTTTTACAACACCTGTAGGCTGATTGTCTATTTAGTTGTTATGAAATGTTATTCGAAAGTCTCTAAGAAAGGACAACCTACAGGACTGCCTAAAGAAAAATCTAAGATGATTGTGGTGATGGACGATAAGGAACAGAAAATTAGGATAAATTAGCCTGCACAGGATTTCACAGACATTTATAGAGAACCCTGCTCTTTGTACTAATTTAATAGAATTTCTTCATAAAGGTAGATCCTTGCAAATTGTCTCATGAGCTCTCAAATTACATATATATATATATATATACACACATACTAGGAAGCAGTCTCCTGAGGCTGAAGTTCTGGTATCAGGCTTAGACAGGAAAGGAAGCAACCAAAAACAGACATCTCCATCCCAAAACCTAAAAGGTTACTGTTCTCAGGAAAAAAAAGCTCAGCTATTTACAGCATGAGGCACAAAAAAGATACCAACAGCTTCCCCATAGACCAAATGAATGATATCTGGCTTTGATATTCATTCCTTTTCCAGCAAATCGCTGTACTAAGCTAGAATTTTCAAAATGTTTATCGCTTCACATATATAGATTTAATTTAATTTAAAACAAGGCTCATTTAATAAATGCATTGTAGCTTCAAAGACAGGCTTCTTCAAAATTATAGTATGAGAGCTTCCCATGGTTTCCATGGAAATGACCTTTCACTATTTCCATGGCAATGGATCTAGTTTTATATATTTCTCTTTTATGAGACTTTATTATACCAACAAAGCTAACATCCAGAATACAGTCCTTAACTTACAGATGCGAACTCACTGAGAGAAATAATCTGACTCCCAAGCCCCATGGGCATGCTAAGCTTTTGTATGTCTTTCTGATACTGTGTGAGTAACAGAGTTTTGAAAAAGATCACCTACTGCATATTGTCAGTAGAGAAATGCTGATGTATTTTGCTCATTGCTATGTTCCTAAAGGAGCCTCTGGATTCATCTGTTGCAGTCTTTTCCAGACTGCTCCACTGCTCTCAAAGGCAGAACAGCTGGAAAAAAAAAAGAATGGATTGAGAGCTCAGAGTCTTTTATATATTCCAGGCTGTTGATGATATCCTGCTGTGAAATAAATATTTTGCTAGTTCATTTATTGAAAATCTATAGGTCTTTGAAATTACATATCCATAGGGTTGTTGATCTTTCAGAATTTATGCTTGAAATAGTTTTTCCTCTTCCCCTTTTCATTTTTTTTTTTTAATCATTATGATTATTGTTGCTGTCATCAAAACCTAAAATCCTCTTCTTCACCCTGGGGACAAAAAGAATAGAGGCAGTGGATTCAGAGCTGCTGAGGTAGCCCAGTCCCCAGTGTCCTTGACACTTAAAAAAAAAACCCAGCCAGACCTAAGGTGTTCATTGTCTTAAGGTGTTATGGACATGGGGCTTGGACAAGTCTGCTCTGCCACTGAGGTTCATAGATAAAAATCCATACTGTCCAGAGTGATGTTCCAGTAACGTGACATTTGGAAGAAAATTCCAGAAATACTTCAATAAAGCTTCTTCCATCCCAGTGACAACATCTGAGGTTTAATAATAAAGCAAACCCCACCCATAAACAAAAGAAATCTGTGAGGAAACCCTTACAGAGGTCCAAATTCCTCAGAGAAAAACACTAAGATAGATTTTCACAAACCTGATTGAGCAATTTAATCTGACTCATATCTAATTGGTGATGATGTGTAAGAAAGAATTCTAGACTGTCATTCAGATTTGAGTTTTATGGGCTAGCCATTAGAAAAATAACAAGACAATGCAAGACAATGACTACAGGCAACAAAAGTAAGAGACCACTTTTGAGCATAAAATTTATTTTTAATACTTTTTTCTAAACTGAAAAATAGGTCAAAGTGGTTGGTGGTTAGAGGGCTTGCTCTTAGAACTTTCTCAAGAATTAACTCCTTCACCTGTTTCAAAGGAGATAATGAGCAACACATAAATCACTTACCATTAAGTAAGTGGTCAACTGGTATAAAAACACATATATCACTTTATATTACTTTTAAAGAATAACTGAAATGCTAGGACCATCACTTAGGCTTTTTATTAAGTTAGTACTGCAAACACAATGACTATCAAGGCTTCAGCCTGCCATCACTGAAAACATTCAGCTCCATAACACACATTTCTGAATGAAGCACATTGCAAGTAATGAATTTTATTCTATATATTGAACTCACAGCCTTGGACAAATAGTGAGCCTGGAAATATTTAGGCAGAACACTCAAAGAAGTAGGAGATCTGAAAAAACTGACCTCATCTGGCTTTAAATCTCCACAGGGATGGCACGGCTCATGTCTACACATGAGCTACTTAACCTTTAGGGTTAAATTCACAAGACTGATTTTGGGCATCTAGTTTAGGACAAAATGAGATAAATCAAACCCTTAAATTGTTTACTTGTCTCTCCACTAACTATAAGTAGGTGATTAGATCATTCAGTCAGATGAATTTAAGCCAAGATAATTGCAGAAGCAGGTAGCTGCTGATGCTAGAGGACAGCATTTACTTCTCGGAAACTATTCTGCTTACATAGTATTTTGTATCACCAGTTCTTTACAGAAAATATTTAAGAGAGTTTTAAAACTGATTCTTCTTAGTGAAGTTTGTGTTTTTATCAAAATTTCTTATTTTTTTAATGGTTATTATGTTTATTATTTTAAATCTTTTGGATGAGGGCTTAAAATCCTTAAAATAGCTCTGCTTAAAGAAGGCTCAAAGCCTTTACCTAAATGAAGTATTTGCTTTTGGCAACCAGCTCTTCTGGGATATGAGGTAGAATTATTTTTTTTCTTAAATAATGCTGATTTCCCATTTATTTCTACTGTAGCTTGACATTCTTGTCACACTCACAAAGACAAACTGTCTAATTTCCTGTCACGGTCTATAGCAAAGATGTTTACAATGATATTTGTATAGTGATTTGGATCAGAACAGTAATATATTATTTCGATTTTTAAAGGTATAATTCTAGGTGATGTCAACATTTGTCTCCAACAACATAGTACTGTGTCATCCTGCAAAAGAGCTATATCAGCAAAAGAGACTATCTAAGAAAGAATATTAATTAGGAAAAAAAAAATCAATATTTTTTTGCAAGCCTGGAAAGACTGGGCCAGCATAAGAGAAGGAAAAAAAAAAGAAACAAGAAAACAAACCCACAAAAAAAAAAAAGCCATCTGAAAATACTTTTTGAAATAAAGCATAAAATCACAAAAAGAAGCATGGAGACTTAGCATGTTGAAGCTTTCTTACTGTGGCATGCAGGTATGTCACCACAGAGCCGTAAGTCTCCTATCAGAGACTTCTATAAAAAAAGCAGCATATCAATTACAAAAATAGTCATTTTAGAACCATGGCTTAAAAGCACACAGGGAGATAAATACCAAGTGCGCTGGTTGTAAAGTGATGTCTCCTAGTCCTGTGATTGACGCACAAACAACCGTTATCCACCGCTATCTCCCATGAAGGACAGAGTAGTGACATTCTTCTTTGCAAATTAAAAATATGCTAGGACAGGTTCTGCAAGTGGCCTCTGCGGTCTCCCTCTCTTCCTAAGGAACATATAATTTTTTTTTCTAGCATGAAACAAGACTTCTCTCTGTGATCCCTGAACATGCCTTTGCAAAGGCTAGTCTGAAGAAGCTAGTGCAAAAAAAAAAAACTTTCTGAACCACTGATAACGCTATTGTCAGACATATTGCTGTGTACTATCAGGCTGAAAAAGTAATGCTTCTGACAGCAAAATGAGCTCTTACGTTATTTTGTAATTAACATATGTTCCAAATGATAGATTGTGTTTCAAGTATTTAACATTAAAATAAGAAACTAAAAGCAAAAGGAGGGATGATGTGACACTTCTGGAATTGGATTCGCTGGCATAATCTTTCTACACTGTATTTTCTGATCCATCTAAATAGCTTTGTAACTGGTTAAAGAATGCCCCATGCCTCCCAACTGTACGAACTGTCATAGCTATTTGGATTCAGAAAAGGATTATGTTCTCCACTGGTTTTAATTAACATATTTCTGGCCATAGTCAGAGCACTACTGAGCAATTTCCATTTAACATTTCTCATGTATCTGAATTCTAATCCACCCACTCCTTTCGATAAAACATTGAGTAGTGACCTGAAAACAGTGCTGCAAAGTAGTTTGTGGAGGAACTTAGCAGGGAGAAAAATTGCAGTGCTAAAAGTCTGTTAACTATTGTTTGCTAATTTAAACTGCTAATAATCTAACAGGGCTGGAGCTAAGGCTCCTATTGATTAGCTAAGGTTGGCAAAACATTCACGCCAAAAAAAAAAACCTCTCTGTATATGGTTATAAGGGAAACAAGCTTTAAAGAGAAGAAAGAACTCTGCCACATACTAGTGGCAAGGAATGCAATTGCTGTGAAGCTCTGTGATGGGATATGACATGCGTTTCTCCATACATTTACATTTTAAAGTTTTAATGAAAGCATATTGTCAGGAAATGCCAAGCCCCCTATGTGTTTTCCCTTTGCAGTGTTGTGACAAGATCCTGCTTCATGTTGCAAGCAAGAAAACATTTTGTATTAAATGCAAAGTGAATATGCAAGAATGAAATTGAACAAGTTCCTCCAGCAAATCTGCTTCCCATCAAAAAATCTAGGGGAAACCTTTTTCAAAGACACAAAATGGTTTACTCCATTTCTTATGAAGCAGGCTCTTCTCAGGTATTTAGACACTGGCTGTGTCTTTCTGCAAGAAAGCTGCAAAGATAAGATGCTGGAGCACTTCCTGAAACTTCATCAGCAAAATAATTTCTTCTATTAATAAATAAAATTGAAATAAATATATGCATATAGAAATAACAGCCTGAGTCTGTTATATTCTTTTTTTAACATCTAACTTCATGGACTGATCATATCACTTGATATACAAAAACCTGCAACAACTAAAAAAAATGTAATGTTTGTAAGATCAAAATGCAATTTAATTTTGAGCTCTTTCTGTAGGGCATTGTTTTTAAGTTTATCTGTGTTCAAAAACTAAACTAAATTGTTCCCTTGGGTTCATAATAAACTATGTTTTTTTTTTTCCTTTGATGATGGCTATCGGTGAAGAGGTTTTCATTCATCCCACACCTCCTCCTGCTACAGCTGACTCAAATATCTCAATATCTTTTGTTGTTGTTGTTGTTTTTGTTGTTGCTTTTTTTTTTTTTTCCCAAAATCTGGCTCTTATTAAGCTAGGCAAGGTTTATATTGGTGTGTGGTATTCAGTATGAATAAATGGCATAGAAACTACTGCTCATCAGTCTCACATGTAGCTACTAAAAATTATAGAATCATAGAATGGTTTGAGTTGGAAGGGACCTTCGAAGGTCATCTCTGCAAGGAGCAGGGACATCTCCAATTAGATCAGATTCCTCAAAGCCTCATCCAACCTGTCTTTGAATGTTTCTAGGGATGGGGTATCCACCACTTCTCTGGGCAACCTGTTCCACTTTTCTACCACCCTCATTGTAAATTTTTTTTTCCTAATGTCTAATCTGAATCTTCCTCCCTCTATCTTAAAACCATTACCGCTCCTCCTGTTGCAACAGGCCCTGCAGAAGAGTTTCTCCCCATCTTTCCTGTATGCCCCCTTTATGTACTGGAATCCAATCCAAGAAGTCTCTCCTACCTGAGGAAAGTTACCGTACCCTAATTCAATTACAATTTTGGTTTTAGCACCATTTTACCAAGTTATTGAAGTATTATAAAATTTTATAAAATGAAACTCAGGATGGGACTTCTGCTTATGGACACCAGGGATGATTTTTCTGCCAGTAACATCAAATAAGTTAAAAATTAATACAGAGGCCCTCAACCTTGGCTAAAGTCAGATTCTGCACAGGGCAATCCACCTATCCGGTACTGGATGGCACAACCCCTGGCACACCAGTGGGCACTTGCAAGTGCACTGTGCTACACTGAAACTATTGGGGCCCCTCGCAGATTTAGCTGCCAGCTAACATGAGCCCGGGTTACACAATCAGTTTCTAAATTAGGCTAATCACGTAACTTTGGCAGTAGTAGTGCAATAAAAATATTCATAATTCATAAGGGACAAGGCGAAGATGTGAACCTTAGCAAAAAGACATAAAGTCATATATCAAGAGACAATTATGGGTCTCAAATACCAGCAAGCTGAGCAGGCGATGACTAGCATCAAACCAGGCAACAGACAATGAGCCAACTTCCATGCCTGATGACAGTGAGTGTTTTTTTTCTTCTGTTGTGCAACAATATTGGTGTACTATTTCTGTCTCTGGCTATATTTGCAAAAAAAAAAAGTACATGCTCCTACCTCCTTTTGGTCATCAGTGTTTCCTCACATGAGAATATTTGAACATCCATTCCCATTTCCACAATTAAAAGTCAAAATGGTTCTCTTGTTAGGAGTATCAGTGCTTCACCACAATTGAGTGTTGAGTTAGTCCTATAGCAGATCTTTAATGAGATAAATGTTGTTAAAGATTGAAAAAAAAATAGACAAGTATGGTTTAACTATCTATCTCTTTAGAGATCTGAGGACTCTCTTTAGAGCCTGAGTTTCAGATTCTTTTCCAAAGACAATTTAAAACTGTTCTTCAGTCTTTTATGAAGGAGTCACTTGAAAAGCAAGATCATATTTTCTGTAGAAATAGCACCATTAAATTTAAAGTATTTCTTAAGTAAAGTATTCAGCTGAGTATTATCTGCCATTAAGATAATTAGGTCTAATTTTGCCTTGGACCTTAGCTGAAGCTTTGCGGTGCAAAATAATTTCTGGAAGAGTTTTACCCATTTAAATAGACAAGTTAAATTTTGAAAGACATATAGATTTCTACCTCATTCTCAAATCAGATTTACTTGACATCAGAGTTACAATTTTTTTTTTTTTTAATGTGGAAAAATCTAGCTAACCATAATTAAGGAGCTATATTGGGATTTCTGAATGGGAACTATCAAGCTATATATGTTTTCAGATATGCGGATCCACAATGCCAGTGAAAGCATCTTGGAAAACTACAATCTCATGATAATGCAGGTATACCATATGGGGTTGTCAAACATGTACATCAATGACCTAAAACTGTGCCACTAGCAATTTTCATAGTGACATCAATGGGACAATGTTATATGTTTTTAAAAAATTCATCCATAAAATTAAAAGCCTAATCCTTTCTTGGTTAAGTAAACAGCTAAATAGTAGTAAATTTCACAGGGAATAGACTATTTTATCCTCAAAAGAAAATTTATACCATCTTCTTGCTTAACCTTTTCAGTTACTGCCAAACATATGGCTTAATAGAAACTTATATTTATGAGCAAAACAATTGTCACTTTTTTCCCAGATGGGGAAGGACAGAAATGAAAAATAATCACTAATCCAAACTCTATAGAGCTTAATTACCTCTTTAATCAGGCAATTCCCAATTGAGGCCACCAACATTTTTACCTCAATAACTACTGAATCATCTAATAATAAAATAGCATGAAAAACAAAAGACATGGAGAATAAAAATGAAAGCTTGCAATAGATTTGACTGTATACTCTACCACTGCATTTTTCTGCAGTATTGCCACATTTATTTTTTTTTTTTCCATTGGGAGCTATGAACCAGATTTTTAGCTATTTTAAAATAAACATGTTTATTTTTCTCTATGTTTAGCCCACTATTTCATCCAACTCATTCCGCATTGTCTCCTGGATTGAGCTGATACACAAAATACAGTATATATTTTATCTCATCCTTCAAGTCCAGTAAAGAGAGTTTCTTGAACTCTGACTGAATCCCCAGCAGAAATTACAGAAGTGCCAGGACTTGCTGTGTTCAATGGAGTAGCAATCCCTAATTTAATGAAGACAGCTCTTAGAGATACTGTATTTTGTGATACGGCACACCTGTTTAAATCCTGGTGATGTTAAACACAGATATACATATACTCAAGGAATGTGGAACTTAGGGTACGAGTTTAAAAAGATTTCAACAAGAAAATTCAACACAAAGCCTCAACATTGTACAAAACAACTTCTGAAACTTTATTGTGAATTTTGAAGTACATTTAGAAAGGATCTTATCCTTAATATCATTAATTAAAAATAAATTTGAAAGAAATTCACATACTAGTAGTTTAAGCAAAGTTCAGTACAGACTTTTTTAAGTCACAATATATACATTGCATGAGAGTGCAATAAGCTTCCAATAACATTGGGTATATATTTTTAAAATAAAGAGTTTTGATTTGACATGTGTGAGAGGCATACTGTTTACAATGAAAATGTTTTACAAAATATAGCAAAGGAAAAATGGAATTTAATACATTTTTAATGTACAACTACTTTATATCCTTTTTAGGTAGTTCTTTACTCAAAGTGTACAAAGGTCCATTTTTTTTTTAAAGGACACCTGTTTGTTTGCACTGTCCAACACTGATTAGAAATAATAGTTTTAAAGATTCATTACTATACATATCAGTGAATTCTTATTCAACTCAATGGCCACTACAATGAAGAAAATATTACAGAATCATTGACAGCATCTTCTTCTCTCCTAAACTATGCATAGATAAATACTTAGCAATGGTGCCTATTACTACAATAAAAGTGAAACACTTCACCTGATTTTTGCAGCTATTCTTTGCATAATATAATGCATTATATATATATATATTCATTTATTTAACAACCAATTGATTGCTTATTTTAACACCCAGTAACATACAGAAGTACATACACTGCTATCCTTAAATATCTTCCACTCTGTAGTGGCTCATAAGATTCAGAAAATCAACATCGTAAATTCGTAATTCTCAACCTGGGGGAAGAGTATCCCTCAGGTGGACTGATACTACTTATACAAGTTAAACCATATTATGAATCCATAGCGTCCACCTCCAAAATACATAACAGGAGTAATATAGTACTGTGGCTACTAACTACTGCATAATCATTATATAGGAAATCATCACATCAAGTGTTTTACATTTATGATTACTCATTACATTGTATCACACACAGAGAGAAACTTTTCCCAACAGCTGGACCTCCTTTTCCACATTTTTTCATGTTTTGGAGAAAAATCATCACACAATGACAAAGTTATGTCTTGAGAAGTATGCAAAATGTGTTTTCTTTTTTTCAGCATCAAAGAGTGAGCACCAAACTATTAATTATTTTACAATCAGGATGTAAAATTACATCTTTAAAAAAGAAGTCAAGTTTTAGGCACCACAGTTAAACAAACCGTGTATTGAGGGTGTGGGACAGTCACCCAAAAATCTGGGAAAAGCATACCAGAAAATTAGTTAGCCAATAATGAATTAAAAGTTGTACTTTCCTTTCAAACAGAGCACGGTGGGGTTATGGGATTTGTGTCCAACCACTCTGCAATGTGTTATCTGAACAGCTCAATGCACTGCAGAGGACAAGACAGCTTTGCACTCATTATTGCCAAAATAAAATGAATACACTGAAATGTGTAATAACCAATGGTGGATTTTTAACCACCGCCAGAGATGTCTGGGACATTAAGATCTGCAGAAGAGAGTACGCTATTTCTTTTAAGCACATGAATGGGGTGGACAAAAATCCACCCTACGTGCATTTGCTTACCTACTTTTCCTGGACTTCTTCACCAAAGTTAAAATGAACCTTGTGCACAAAAGAGCCTCACTATCTTTTCAATATATCTGCCTCTTCTACAGAGAAAAAGTTTACTCTCTCTCTCTCTCTCTGCAAAACACCACCTAATAGCAGTAATTACTTAGAAGGTAGGCACTCCAATTCAGATGTAATCCACTTCTAGCTGGTCTACTAATCCTGGAACCTCTCTCTTTGCTTTTTCATGCTAAAGGTAGTAGACTAGGCTTTCAGCTCTCATCCCTATTAACAGCAGGAAGAAATGCTAATAATTTTTCATATCCACCTGACAGTTTTCACTTTTGCTGATCCAGTAACCGACCAGAAACTTCATGGTGAAAAGCTACAAAAATATGCGTCCCGATTTTGCCTAATAGCCATGCAAGAAGAGTGCAGCATGCCCACCAACTTCAGTCATCCTACAGTCGCCCGCCCGCCACACACGGCAGCACAGAGTGACACCTATGGATTGCCTGGGGAACTCAAAGGGAAGGGGGATGGGAAGTCCCCGGCATGGCTCCTGGAGACAAGACAGATTTCGAAACACCACTAATGGCATGCCGACTTGTACTTTAAGATTTCTTTTTAAAAAAAAAAATAGTAAAAATAACCAGAAGCTTTAGCAGTCAGAAACCTGCCCACTGTTTCTGTGTTAGAATGTCACTTTAGGTTAGAAAGAAATTTTTTAACTTACATTATGTGGCACATTTATTCCCTATTTCTGTTTTAAAGACATAAAATAGCCCATCCCTTCCTTTGATATCTTCAAAGAGGAAAACTGAAGGCTTTCAGGATCCTTGACAGCTTAAGTATACAGTAGGAATAGTTGACAATTACATTTGCTTTTCCCAGTGTGCAGAAAGGATGGCTAATGGAATGAATAAATCATTTGCTGTTCCACTAGTAAAAAGTCTAAATAATAACATGACCTTCAGTCAACACTGCTGAAGAAGCAGCTCCTTAAACAATTCACAATACATGAGAGGTGACTTCAAACAGCAACTTATAAATGTATTTGTGATTTTTCTTCTTTTATTTTCTCTCTCTTGTGTAGATCTACACAGATAAAGGCTTTACTGTTTGTACCAGTTGCTATTTTCCCTAATGACTGTTTATACCAAACTGGGAAGAAAGGAAAAGTATCTTGCTCTAAAGGCTAAGTTCAGCTACCGTGAACATAACATAAATCTAAAACTTCCACTTAAGTAAAAAATATTCCCAAGTTCATATTTTTCATAGAGAGAGGTAATGAACAATGTTTAATAGATAAGTTCCTTTCCAAAGAAAAACTAGAGTTTTAAAGATAAAGCTGAATAGCTCTGTTCTTGCTTCTTGTTGTTTCTATTTCATGTAAATCCACTGCCATCAGTGGTGGGATTCTTAGTTTAAACCACTGTGAAAAGAAACCAAGCATCTTCTAACAAACTTCAGATATTTCATAGTGCTAGAAAATCTATATCCCTAAGAACTTTGAGCTAAATTGTTATCATTTTTTTTTAAATTGGTATTTATCAAAGGGACAGAGAGGTTTTATTTAACATCAGGTCAGTACATGAATGAAGAATACAAACCAATTTACATATATATATATATATATAAATTTCTAAAGCTGGAGGCACTCTTCCTAAACAGGAACTGTATTCCTTAATTATCTTTGAAAAGAAGGGTTGGACTAACCCTACATTTTTAATCTTTTTTTAGGATTTAGTTTAGCAGGATAAGAGGTTATAGCAGAGTAAAAAAAAAAAAAAATTATTTAGTACAGTGCCTACAATCCACTGATTCTTAATATAGTTGATCATCTAAATACTTAAAACAATAGCATTAAGTGATTTATGTGGTTGATAACATAAATGTTTATGACAGCCTTAGCCACACAGTTGCATCCGCTTGACTTTCACACGCTGTATTTGAAGACATGCATGTGTAAAGATCAGTAGCAATTGCCAATTTGCCTGATCTACCACATCACCATACAAAAAAACTGCTGCAGATTTCCCCCCTCAGGTGCAATTTTGTCATACTCCATTAATCCTTTCAATCCTCCCCCGTTCCTGTGGACTTGTTATTTAGTAATCCCTGATTGTTGTGGGGAAGGAACATTGGAAAGTCTCCGCTGTCCGCAAGGCAGAAAATTACAATGGTCGTCTATTACATTTGGCTCTTACAGTGCCCGCTTGGATCAAGCCTGCTTGTCACAATCGCAACCAATAGCCATAACGTCAGGACAAATTATCACTGACATCCAAAATGTCAATTTTAAACTAATTTGTTGTCTCACAAAGTATCGCCTCATCAGTACCCAGACAAAGGCGGAAGCCCAGCTGTATTCTTAAGGAGGGGGGAAAATATCTTCAATCAACACATCACGTAGGGTAGCTTCATTCGCTTATGCATGTCAGGTTTTCAGTTTTCAACTCCCAACTGGGAACTCTCCCACATGATTGCAACCTATTGTGCAACTGAACAACTTGGCTTTCTTCCACTTGAGTCTGTTAAAGAGAGATTACTGGGAGCATTTCTTTCCAGGGCCGCTCTCATTAAATACAAGATTCTCTATAAACACCAGCGTTTCTCTTTTTAATTCAACTTTTCTACACTGCAAAGTAATCTGTCTGGATCTTCTCTCTCTCCCTCTGATATGCACAGGCACACATACATATGTGCACAAAGCCAAGGGGTTTCTACATTAAATTAAATATGTGTATCCCTGTCTTTTTTTTACCCATATAGACAGAAGTAAAGTTCATCTGTTTCTTAGGAAAACAAATAACCAACAGACAAAAACCCAGCCTTTCATCAACTTGATTAATTTAAACCTGTAAACCTTGGGTTTTAATACTACTGACATGAAAAAGTAACAGCTACAAGCTCCTAGCCAGGATTTGTGATTGATTATCTAGTGAAGCCTTTCCAGACAAGCTTGTTTGCTTATTAGTTGTACTAGGGTCTGCATTCAGTGACATATCCAACCACAGTCTTTAATTAAGAAAAAAACTGACAAAATATTTAGATATTTTAATTCTGAAATAAAATAAACAGGGAAATAAATAAGCAAATAAAAAAAAACAAACAAAAAAAATTATAATGAAACAGCCAAAGCTTCACAATCAACCACGGAATCAAGAAAATCTCACTATAAACCTCTTTTTAGTTTTCTCAGATATTTAAAGTTGTAACACTTCATTTCTAACAGCTGACTTGTCTTTTCAAAGTACTGTACTTTCACTACTATCTCATCCTTCAGAAGTCCAGCCAGATACTATCCTTTTTGCTAGAATAGCAGTCATGAGGGTGATTACATGATCTACATGCCCACCACACACCACTTAACATTTCTTAGCATGGGTGTACTGTACACTACGTCCAGATCACTGAGCTAGTTTTGTTTCTTTTGATGTACACAGAGCATAACGTGGAAAAAAAATCTGTGCAAAAGAATCATATTTAAGGTTGATGTGACTACTGAAGCCTAACCCAAACAACATATTCTTTACCAAAAGGAAACCTAAAATTCTTTTCTCTCACTAGTTTTAAAATAGTTGAGATTTCACTGTCAAATTTCAACATTTATGATACTAAATATAATCAGAAATTATCTACCAGTAATACCAGCCATGTGCCCTTGCAACACTTTTTAAAACAGCGGGATACTCTTATGGTAAAACACTTAGTAAAATCCAGTTTCTTACATGAAAATAAAAGGCTCAAATACAGTTAGTTTAAGAGATCCTAATGGATGCTGAGTAACAATACAAAGTCAATACCTGATGAAGAAATTTGACAGGAAAAGAAGGTTTGGGTGTCCCATTCTGACCCAAGCAGCTCTCTAGAAGTCATACAGATACCATAAACCTCAAAAACGAGTCACACCAGTCTGCACTGCTGCTTACCTTAGCCTAAACTACATTGACACATGACTTCGCCTATGGAGATAGGACAGGCCTTCTCATCAGCATGGACAAGACCCAACCATGCCATGACCAGCAAGAGCCCTGCTCCTGACAAGAAGTTCATCTTCTAGCACGATGCAATAGTGCGACGCCACTACACATTAAAATCGTGGTACCTGACAGCTCACTCTTGATACCAACACAATGTTGCCCTGACTGAAAGTTTGAAGACAGTTATTTGCCCAGCTCCTACAAGAGCAATGATTCATATAGTTCCAGTCCTGAAGACTTTCACACCGAGAAACAAATACTAAAATGCAAGTAAACTCAAATGGAATAAAAAATATTCTTGTGGAGGTACCTCATGATCTTGCAGGTAGAAACTCTCTCCCTTCACATGCTAGCTGATGCCTTAACGACATCCATAGCTGTTTTAATTCTCCTTTACACTGTAAGCAGCAGGGATAGTCAGGGAACTGCCTGCTAAGAAGCCTGGCAGTTACAAACTGTTCATCCCTTCTGCCTTCTATGCTTTTATCTGAAGGCATTCCTACAGCATATATTCACCTCTGATGTATATATGCCATAGGTCTCTGTGGGATAAACTTCACATTGATTAGGACTGCAATTGCACTAGATTTTCAGATGATTCCTTGGACTGTCTGACATCTGATTCTACCCTGTAAAATAAATCTTCAAATGTCATTAAATTAGATCCTCAGTTGTTTTCATAAACAAAGAAATTGTCCAGCATGACCTGAAGACTTGGTTCACTTCTCAACTTTAAAATGCAAAGCACTTTTGGGTTAGTCATGAGAGAACTGATGTTGGTCTTTCTGAAAGTGTTGAAAAATTACTTTGAACTCCCTTCCTATGACTCTTTATCTATTAACTATATACCAGTGCATGTTCTTCAGGCAACATGAATAATCTGCCTTTGGCTAGCACTGTGTCTTTTCCTCAAGCTAGAATCCTCAGTATACTCCAGTAGCTGTATATAATCCTGTACGTACATGCACATGTGTTCTGGTTTTGTTAGTGGGGGGGGGCCTAAGGTGGTAGCTTCTGTAGGAAACTGCTAGAAGTCGCTCCCCTTTGTTCAGGGGACTTGGCCGGTCCTAGGGCGGACCTGCTGCTGGCCAAGGCCTAGCCAATTGGTAGCAGAATGTTCCGTGGTAACGCCTCTGTGATAATGTATTTAAGAAGGGGAAAACAGAAAAAAAAGAGAGGAGAAGATGTGAAGAAGCTGAGCGGGGCAGAGGCGCAGAGGGGGAGGCGCAGGCCTCATGGGCCTTGCAGGCCTCACCCTCTGGCCTCTCGCCAGGCAGCTGACTGGGCCCAACTTGGTCCAGCCTGGTTGCAAGAAGTGGAAAGGAGATGAGAAGTGAATAAGATGTAAAAAAAGATCCTGAGAGACATCTACCAGCCTGTTGTGAGGAACGGCTGCAGACGCCAAGGTCAGTTCAGAAGGAGGGGGAGGAGTAATGCGGCTCCTGGCCAAGATTCCCCTGCAGCCTGTGGTGACGACCATGGTGGAGCAGGTTGTCCCCCTGCAGCCCATGGAGGTCCACGGAGGAGCAGAGATCCACTTGGAGCCCGTGAAGGACCCCACACCGGGGGAGGTGGATGCCTGAAGGCAGCTGTGGCCCGTGGAGGGCCCGCTGGGACAGCTGTTCTGAAGGGACTGAACTCCGTGGAAGAGATGACCCACACCAGAGCAGTTTCACAAAGGACTGTGGCTTAGGGGTGGGACCCCACAACGGAGCAGGGGAGGAATGCGAGGAGTTCTTCCCCCAACCATGAAGCAGCGGCGTGAAACAACGTATGATGAACTGACCGCAACCCCCATTCCCTCTTCCCCCCTGTGCCGCTCAGGAGGGGAAGGTGGTAGAGATAATGTTAATCTTGGGAAGAGGGAGGGGTGGAGGGAGGTTATCTTGTTCTCTGTCTCATTATCCTGCTGTTTGTAGTAATAAAGAATAGTTTTCCCCAAGTCGAGTCTGTTTTGCCCGTGATGGTAACTTTAAGGATTTCTCCCTGTCCTTATCTCAAACCTTGAGCCATTTTTCCTTATATTTTCTCTCCCTGTTCTCTCGGAGTGTGGGAGGAGTGAGAGAGAGACTGCGTAGTCTGGTCCTGATCAGGGCTGAACTACGACAACATGTATATATATCTGTGCACGTATCTACACAGGCACATGCATAGTGACAAGGTGACATATGAGTGATATCATATTCTCCTCACTTGATTTATTTTTATGCCTAACTAAACTAATATAGCTCAAACTAAAAAGCTAAAATTAATATAACGAAAGTAAGGAGTAAAAAAAATAAGAGGTACAGTCACTATTACACACTGAAAGAATCACAACTTTGAGATGACGATGTAGTATGAAACTTGATCAAAGTAGTCCGTTCATGGAGAGTTTCTCCTTGCAGTAAACAGCACCTACCTGTTACAGTTTTGAGACAGGTAGCTCATGCCTTGCTAATCTTTTTTTTTTCAGATTAACTACTATCATCACTGATGTTCCCATTTAAAATGTTCTAACCTCCAAATTAGATCACCTTTGAGTTGAAGTAAGAGACAACACCCTTAGGATTTAGTTCTGTGGTCCTCGTGAGTCTAACATGAGGCAAAAGGGTAGGCTTTTCAAAACCACTTAGTGTCAATTGTAAAATTTCCACAGATTCTAATGGAAGACTTCTGCTAACCCTGAACTGTTCTGATAAAAATTGCATCCCTGTATGAACTTAGGTTTCAGTTACCTTGTAGACAAAAACCAGTGAGCCAGTACAAGTACTCATAGATCAACTGCTATACATAGCCATTTTTCAAAAAAAAAAGCCCAAGCAGGTAATGCTATCCCTGTTACCTTAGCAAATAAGAGAGTCATTGCAATATAATGATGAACATCTTAAAACAAATAAAGGGAAAGTCAAATCAGGGAGCAGTTTAATAGTCACCTTTGACAGGAGGAAGATGTTCATTTCCAGCTGTTTCCATTTTTAATTGATGATTTTTTCATGTAGCAAGTGAAAGCTAGCCAATTTTCTTCAGATAAGTGCTCTTATTCTCTTAACTCGGTAAGAATTATATGCTTCTTATTGGTCTACTGCACCACGGGGATGGAATAAAAAATGAAAGCAAGGATTTCTTTATTCTAGCCTGGCAAATTAACTGTTAAGCTCAGTGGGGGCAGAAATGAAGGTAGCATTTAGATATAACTAATTTAGTATCAAACCAAAGCAGAGAGCCTTCTCAGAGAGGAGAGAGTCCAAAAGGAACACAAAATTGTACTTGAATTATTTCTGAGTCAATTCCTATAAAAGCAGAAGAATTTTCTTTTATGCTCAAATGGATGACACATTTCCCTTTATAATATGCACATTGTTCACAATTTTTAAAGATAATGTAAGGAACAACTACTAAGAAAGAAAGATTTTTTTTTTTTAATACATTAAAGTGCAAGGGTCATTTGAAGATGAGGCCTGGACTGCTTTTTAAAAAACAGATTGTGAGATAGCTCCTCAGTCGATATGAAATGACATAGCTCTGTTAAGTTTATTATTCAATTAGAATGTAATGTAACTACAATTACAATTCGCTTACATTACCATATGTTAATAAAATAACAAACACAACTTGTAAATTGTGTTCTTTGCTTTATTTTGGCTGGTTTTAATTACTTGGATTTTCTTTAATTGTAAATAGTGTATGTTTGAGGGGATGAATTCTCACTTGTGCTGTCAGATCTGGCTAATCATTCCCTACTTATCCACATTTCTAAAGACCTACGATTTTTGCTTGAAAAGAGGCTTAGAAGCAATTGTCTTGTGTTCATTAATCCATAAACATTTGATTTCAAATCAGATTGCCAGCAGACATAACCTCTTTGCATTGCTACAACAGAGACTTGATTTGATTAATCAAACAGCTCGGATTCACTGAATTGTCTCCAGAATATTTGTGCCTGACAATACTATGCAAATAACTGCTGATGTTGTGCTGGCATGCTCAGCTTTATAAAACTGTTACATTTTTCCTCTATAAAAACATGAACATTTTGTGCCTAGTTCAATATCTATGCTACATAAGGGCCACTGCATCTAATGTACATAGTCTTTAATCCACGTTCTATTCTTTCTTTGAAAATAAGTGTCACCTTTAAGATGTTGTTTCTTTATACCTCAGTGTACCCTTTACTGAAATAGCAGTAATGATATTTTTCTATGGTTCTATTCTTTAAAATTTATATAAATTATATAAATAAACGTCTTTAAAAATATTTCTAGGAGCTATGCCATATTATATCCCATATAAATATTTTTGCCTATTCTGTTTGAAATAGCTTTCATTTATGCAGAATTGAATGGATTGTTTTAGGAAACACAAAAGCTTTATAGCCTAAGATTCCAAGCCCAAATATGCTAATTATGCCTACATTGTTAATACTAACTGTTGCTAAAACAACACAAGCCAGTAACATGCAACAGACCTATGATTCACTTTATAACAAATAATGGTTACTCGGCGGGAGTATTTGCTCATTCTTGTGTGAAATACAGCAAAGGTGAAAAACAGTAAGCCTGCAGTCAGGGCAAGAGAGAGGAAAATGTTAAGAATACTCTTGTTGCCTTTGGTTAGACAATAGGAAGAGAAGCCAAAGCACCTTAAAGAGACAGAAAAACTAAGTCTGTAACCTCAGCAAACAAAAAAAAAAGCAGGAGTCACAAAACATTCATCAGTAGATTTCTAAAAAGTGAAAGTTCCCAAGCCCTGGAAAAAAAAAGAACTGCATGGACTTCAAAGACCAACAGGAATCATGGACAGAAGGCTTCAGGGAAAGCAATAAAAAGTGTGAAGGAAGTAAGTATCTATTTTTTCCTGGGCTCTCTTAAATACTGCAGTTCCCAAACATGGGTCAGTGCAAGTACGGATGCAATCAACTGGTTCACTCTGCTACCTGACCCTGAGGAGCACTGCGTGACCACCCCACCGATAAAGACTCCTCTGAGACTACCAAGCCTTCTGCTTTCCAGGAAAACATATCCACAATTAAAATGCTCAGCTCTTCAGAATTGTGTCAAATACCCACATTAACTGAAACCTCAGCCAGCCTATAATGGCTCTGCCAAGGTGCAGATTGGTTAGATTACATTATTTCTCGCTTTCCATTTGGCACAATCTGTTTCTTCTTATGATTCAGAGAACTGAAGGATGGACCTTCTCATATGATCTTAGTCTAAACCCACCATATTGTTTTGGTAAACTTCTTAACAAATACTTCTATATATTAAATTGAGTGTTTTCAGTATTTCTGGGGGATAAATTAGGTTACAAGCATTCAGTGTACATGCAGCCTCACCTCATTCACCATGTGATAAGACGATACACTAGATCATTCATGGGATTGCTAACAATGTGCTTATATTTCATAATTTATATGTATTAACATAAAAATATGTACTTTAGTACTTGCATCAGTTACTTGTTTATGGTTTGTGCTTGATTTTCTTTGCTGAATTTTCATGTATCTATTGCATTTTGAACTGTAGTGTGTGTATTCAATGGTAATTGCCTAAAGAGTTAAGAACAGTTGGTGACTTCTTTTCAGATTTTTGGCAGAGATTGAAGTCTCTGTACAAGTGGAAAAAAAATGCTCATTTGTTTTAGAAAGAAGAAGTGCAACTCTTTTGGTTATTGCAGTGGTAGAAAGAGGAGTAATTTCCCCAGAGAAAAGGAAGCAAAGCGAGAGGGGGGGAAAAAAAAAAGACACTAGAGTTTTAAAGAAGAGGTGCAAGACCCTCTCCATACCTTTCTACATCAGCCTTCTGGGTTCAAAACAGGGATGTGGTCAAAAGTGAAACTTCTTTTAGACTTTCAGCTATTCTCAACCAGGCTTTTGCCCAGCATGCAGAGTAGCACAATACACTGTCTGTGTCAAAAGAAAGGTCCGCGACTCGAAATAGTGGGAGTGCTGCAAGTCAGAACGGAGTTGCTTGAAAGAACTGACTAAGGAAGCCTGAACACTGCATTTATTTATGTTTTCTTTTATTAACAGGAAAGATGTGTCCCATCATACACTTGCATTCAGTTCAAGCATCTATCACCTGACTTTGTAAATGATGTTACATTGCTTGCAGATGATTCTCACAGCCAAAGCTTAAAATAAGAAGTTTCAAGTCAATTGAAATGCAAAGACAAAATACTGCATTCCTTTCCCAGCTCAGCTTTTATTTAATGTGCCAGATTAAGAAGCTTGCTCTACTTTACTGGATCAGAGTCAACACAGTTTGTCCAAGAAACTCAGAGATAAGGGGAAAACAGGTCTTAATCAGGCAAAATTCTCAATGAAACAAATGGGCATTTTGCCAAAGTATGTTCTGCAGAATTTATCACTATATTTTTGCCTCAGCAAAGTCTGCAACAGTAGACTGCTGCTTCCCTACCTGTATTTTGGGATAGCTACCCCAATCCAGAACAGGATAAAACCAAACTTCTCTCTTCCTGATGTTTGTTTTTATCAAGCTTTAATCAACAAGGAATCCCCTGAAGAAAATCCACACAGCAAGTTGGAACAGCATAATCTGAAGCTCCAGTAGGTTTGGATTTAGTACAATGCATCTCATAATTGTGTTAAACTACCGCAAAACACCACAGATCCATGGGCGACAAATGTGATTCTTTGATTCTACGTGCTTAGAAAATAATGACATCTATTTTATAATTGTGCAAGATCCTGTTAAGGGCACAGACAACCCTAACAACTCTACAGTTAGAAGTACTTTATTCCTGAAAACAGTGGAGGTGGCCAGATTTGCATATTCAACTATGTTCATCAGTATACTCCTCAAGTTCCTTTCTATAGATTTCATGCTGTCCTGCTGTTCTTAAGATGTTAAAGTATCACAAATATTAAAAACTGAAACTCAATTTATGTAGCTAGGAAATTGCACTCTGGAAATGTTTATCTTTAGACTTTAAAAAAGCTGTCTATACCCGTAAGTAGCTCAAAAGTGGGCCACGATAGAAAGTGTCCATGTAGTATCAGAAATTATTTCAATGTGCTTAGAAGTACTCACTGCAGGTCACCCTGTGAACAAACTAAACCAAGAAGTCAGAGCTACATATTGGGTACACAGCTATAGTAGAGCTATGCTAGGAAAAGCATCAGACAGGCAACTCCACGGTTAAAACTCATGAGAGGCATCGAGCTCCAGTTTCCCTGATTCTTGCTATTCAAAATGAATTAATGTTTCATATTAAAAAACAGAGATTACTCAAGAAGCTGCAAGAGAGGGATGGGTGCTGCGGGAAAGAAAAAAAGGAGTCTTAGAGATCTCCGAGTCTCCTGCAGTCTGGTAGCTGTGGGAGGAAGAAAAAGGGATTATTGCACAGAGATGAGGAGATGGATTCAACTCTTGATTACAGGCAAAACCATCAGTGAAATAGCTGTAATTTCACAAATATAAAATTAATGAATTAGTGAAATCAGAATTGGGCTCAGATAGCCTTTACACAGAGATTCCTACATGCAGCTCTAATCTCAACAACAAAAAAAAATTAACTTGGGAGTAAATGACATTAGCATCTTCTTGGCCTTTTTCCATGACTATAAAATGGCATTAGTGTAAATGTGACTCAGACTTGGGATCCCTGGTCACTGTTGCAGCCAAGAGCTTAAGTATATGAAATCTCCTTGGCTCTGCTAAAACACTAGCGCGGGATTCTGGGAAATGATCACACTGATTCATCTCCAAACAGTCTATATATAACAGCAAGACTAGGCACACATAAAATTATGTGCTATCTTGCCTCAAGGTTAGCAACATATTCCTAGTAGAAGGAAAAATGTTATTTTCATTCCCTGCAATCATGTGATAAATAGCTGTAGGGCAGATTCAGCAAGATCTCGAAGGTTGTAATTTTACAATAAAATGAATGTATGTCTAGCTTTTTGCCACCTGAAAAAGCAGCAAAACAAAGCAGGGCTTGTCAGTATTTTGCTTATGGCAGAAATCAGACAATGTCCAGAACGCTTTATGAGAGACACTGCTACCTTCTTAAATAGTTTGATTATAATATTGACTCCAATACTTCAACAGCTCAGCTTTCCAGTATATGGCATAATTGGAAGCAGCAGCCAGCACGTATCACATCTGAATGGGAAACGTCTCCTGCTGAGTAGCTACTGACTATGAACTAAGTATGTGGTCTTGTAGATAGGTTTGTGGGGGAAACAAAAAAGAAGTAAAAAATATAAATTGGAAATGAGAGGATTCTTAGAAGGGTGGAGCAACTGTGCAGTACACAACACAAGCAAATTACCTAGAAAAACCAGAAGTACAAAGTGCAAAAGAAAGTCATTGAGTTTAGATCAAAATTGAAGAGATGAGGCAACAGTAAAAGAACATTTTAAGAGGTATAAAACAACTGTTTATGCAGACTGCTTACCTAAAATAAAGTGCAAATCTTAAAGGCATTTTTAAAGGAATAGTAAGCCTTCGGTTGATAGCAACTCAAACCTATGGACTATTTCAGGAGACACTTTAACAAAGGTGGGAGACATAGATTGAGAAGTGCATTCTTAGGAGCAGGCAGACTCAAACCACAGCTAAAAAAACTGGAGAAGGCAACTTATGCTCAGGACTGCTTGCCTCGCTTGTAAAGGACCGGCACTTGATCCTGTTCTACTCATTTATTGTCGAGATGGAGTAGACCATGGATGAAATGTTTTATTCTGATCATGCTTCCTATAAAAGACTGTGTTTTACTGAAGGAAAAATTGCATACAGGCACATCTATACCATGACCATCACGACTTAATGGCCTGTGTTAAATTAATGTTTGATTTTTGATGCTTCACATTACTCCACTTTGGGAGGAAGACTGAGTTATAACCATTGCACGCAGCAGCAATCATTGATGCAATCGTGCATAGTTTGCAAAACAGTAGCACTAACATTGAGGAAGGTGTTAGAATGCACTGGAATTACACCAGATGGTAACGCAAGCCTGGTAGGAACTTCTAGGGGCCAAGCTGCTAATATAACCAGGGATAAATGTGAAAGTCCAGCAAGGACTTTACTTCAGCTGCAGGATCAAATTGTATGGTGTTGCCAGACAGCAGGGCAGAGATTCACTTTGCATCACTTTAGAAGTGTAAAAGGACCTGGAATGTAATGCATTACACATGTAATGCATATCCTCAAAGGCACCTTTACATTGCAAAGATAGTGTCACGTGATTTTTACACTGAAGCAGGTAATGTGGTAGAAAATCCTGCTAATGATAAGGTATTGCAGTTTCACCTGTTCATTGCCAATTGACATCAACCCCGGGTGTATTGTTCGGGGCTGACCTCAACCAGCTGCATCAACAAGGCTTCTTGCCTCCACAAGGATTTTTACATTTAGAAAGATACCTCACAACAGTGATCTTGATGTAAAATACACTTTTTTTTTTCAGTTAAGATAGAGCCCTAACAAAAACAAGAAAAAAGGCACATCATGTTTAAAGAGTAATGAGTGTACAGCACAGTCCAAACGTAAATGAGATAAATTCTATCTCAGTCAATTGAGTTGTGTGGGATAACACAAAAACTAAATATATCCCTTTCTATTTTAAAAGATTTCTGAGAGCAGCAAAACATACAGGAGAAAATGCCAAACAAATTGGCTTCACGAATGTAAGAAGTCAGACAATTTTTTTTTTTCTATTTACAAGATTGCATCTTCTTGGTGCAAGAGTTAATGCACTTGGTGAAAGTTATTATGCTGTGGCTTATAAGCTTCAGCTGGATGTGGTGGCAGTTCAGATTTCATGACAGACTGCTAACTTATCTTTGCTATTGAAAAAACTAATGAGGTGGTAAATAGTTGCAGAACGATTTAGATGCAGTGATATGCAGGTTTTGTGGGTTTCTCATTATCTGTGTAAAAGTACACGTAAAAGTAATGAAAACCCAAAACAGGCAGCAAAAGCTTAAGGCTTTAAAACTGGAATAGAATCCTGCTCGTGTTCTCTAACGGAAATATGATAAATCTAAGCAATCTCAAAAAAGGCCCCTTGATATTTCAGCTAGGGTTTTCTGCTAGGTCTAAGGTCTCACGGGCAGCGATTAGGTGAAGATGACAATTAAGCTGACATAGCCTATTTATTCTCACGCTGGTTTTATTCTAGTAGAAGCAATGGCATAATGTTAAGTGGTCTTAAGGCTCCTCTTTGTTATGCTTGCTGCCTGTGGCTTTTAATTGAAGGTGCTATCACAGCATCTCTATCAGACCCCAAATGTCATGAGCAGAGGCAAGCAGTAGCACACAGCGCGGAGGGCTCTCCTGACCCCCAACTATCTTTACTGAGGACAGCAGGAAGTAAGATTGAACACTCTTCAGTAGCTAGAGGCTTCCTGAAATGAGCTTCAACAACACTGAATACAAGCTAAGCTTGTATTAAACACTGGGACATGAAAATGTTAAGAAATACCAAGTGTGCCACGGTGAACACAGAATGTTTTTTAATGTGGTCACCGCTGATCCAAAGAATGAAAATTCTGAAATGGGGAATTACTTCTGTGACATATTTATGACAGATGAAAATCATAAATGGCAACAAGAACCACTTTATCTGGAGCTGATCTGCACCCTCTCTAAAGCGTCTTAGTATGAACTGCATGAAACCGCTCCGCTGAAAAGTGCTCAGCAGGCTGCTTTCAACAAGCAGACTCAAGGATCACTGACATTCTGTACATCACAGCAACGCTGCCAGCTTTCTTATTAAAAGACTAAGTTTTTCTACAAGTCCAGACATCCACACTGAGCTTTCAACCATTTTGAAATGTAAAGATAGATAAATGTTTTCATCTCTCATCCCACTCTCCCTTTCAAATTGCTGGATTCAAGAAGCGCTATCCAGTTACCAAGTGTTGTGATTTACATTTTTTGCTGTTGTTTTCAGAATCAATTTACTATCATAACTCTCAGTGAGATACCACACCTATTACAAATTGTGAATGCATTATGCCATCTGTGAGAGAAGTATGAACAATCTTATAAAAAAAAATCAAGCAAGCAAAACATATATTAAATAATTATTTTGTCTGCTTGTTTTAACTATGACAAATACTGCATGGCTGCCAAAATAACTGGTGAAATCCAGCAGGAGAGCTGGTGTTACAGTACTCCAGCAGCTGTAGGTGAAGACAGATAGAGAAGATTTTGGTTGTATAGGTCTATAATAGAGATGTTAACTGTTTTGAAGGAAAATTATTCATACAAATCATTATACCATACAAAACTCATTTCACTCCTCTGTAACACGTACCTAGTATGGCTATACAATATCAAGTGAATCAATTTTGGTCAGTATTATCACAGAATCATAGAATCATAGAATGGTGAGGGTTGGAAGGGACCCTGAAGGGTCATCTAGTCCCACCCCCCTGCAAGAAGAAGGGTCATCTTCAACTAGATCAGGTTGCTCAGAGCCTCATCCAACCTGGCCTTGAATGTTTCCAGGAATGGGGCATCCACCACCTCTCTGGGCAACGTGTATTAAAATGCAGGTGCATACCACGATAAAAAAACCAACCATCTCTGTTCATCCTATACTTGGTTTTAGTACTTACAAGTCCACTAAATTAAACATACTTTAGATTTTGATATGCATGGATACATGTACTCTCTCAGTTCCAATTATAACCAGGAGTTGTCCCAGCCAGCATCTCTGCAAGTCCATAGCTATGAAGTTAGGCCCTAGTTTCTCCTCTGCCAAACCTTCAGCTCATTTTTACTATGCCACCAAGCTACAGAGAAAGAATGTGTGTTACGTATCACAGGAATGGATTTTCTTCTCAGATTTGTATGAATAACTATAATTCATACTAATTTGATTCTTTTAAATATACAGGAACAAGTCAAAGCAACTCTCTATCCAGTTTAGAAAGTGTTTTACTTCTTGTATTATGCTTCTATCCAAATGCTTCAAATCTTTGAATCTTAATTAAGCTAGATGGTTCATCAGAAGTCCTTATTGTAGCAATGTTTAGTTACGAGTTGGATGTCCTACAACAGATAGTACACAAAATGTGCTACTTCTCTACTGTGACAATATTTATTTGAGGGGAAAAAAAAATCTCAGATTTCTAATACGTGCATACGTATGTTTTACCAAAAAAAAGCGTACTCGAATAATGAAAGAGGAGATGAAAAAGAGAAACAAGAAAGGATAGCGACAATATCTCATAAAAGAAAGAGATGTATTTAAGCATCAGCCAAATGACACCATTTTTCATATCATTTGTAGTGGAAGCTTGAAGACTAAAATACTCTACAAGCCATTAGTTTCTTGGTACTCTGTGACGGATTAGAATATTTCTTAATCAACTGCTACAGCACAGAAGAAGGGTAAAGCCTAGATTTGAACAAAGCGGAGTAATAGTGAAATCCAGGGAAGTTCATCAGGGATGCTATCAATAAATACATCACAGAGCCATAAAAGTGCATCAATTTCTTAAGCACTCTTGAAAAGCACCTGCTGTTTTGACAATTTCTTAGTCCAGAGTTTGAAAAATCACATTAAGAAATAAAAGTTCTGATTTCTAACCAAGGAAAGATTAAAGAACTCAAAACTGTTATGAGATTCAAAATGAGATTCAAATTACTTGCTGAGGTTCTGGACCACCCCTCTGCCTGGAGGCACTTTGAAAGCCTACACAGCCCACCCTGAAGTGGCCCTGTGCTACCGGTTAAGAATTATGGACTGCATGAGGTTTGTTGCAATGTATTAATTCTATTTTTAAAAATGAAGAAAAATGAAAGTAAATGTATCTAAATCTCATTCATACAATACATTTTAATCTCATTCTCATGAGATTGACATACACACAACTCATAGCAACAGTCTCCTACAGTTTCACTGTCCACCTGGACTGTACCAGCACTCTCAAAAGGGTGGCCATCAGAAGTCAACACAAACACAATCAGGGTGAACCAAGGGTGGCCTCCCTTTGCTATATCCATGTTTCTCATCTTTTTCCATTGCTGGTTCTAAGTCATTGCAGTTTGAGGAAGAAAAAAGAGGGTTTAAAACAAAAATAAAATGCCAGTAGTAGTAGTGGATCACCTATCTTGTCTCGTTTTGTATTTCTGCTGATTGACAACCTGGCGCTCTCGTAGCATACAATGCCAAAAAAAAAAATAAGGCTTTTATTTCAAACTGAAATGTTTGACAGATGTAACAGCTTTCTGAAATGAAACTGATGAAATCTCAAATAGGGAAGTCCATCTCCTATACAGGGGAGAGATTAAATTTCAACAGACAAGGTTTACTGTCCTTAGACAGATGCAGATTTCATTTATTTTTTTATTTATCTGGCAGCTGTTAAAAATGTTGGAGATGACTAGGGCTTTGCTATTGGTGTATAGTCTACCTCCTGCTGCTCTGGATGCCACAGACTTCAGCGCAATCCCGGTTTCAGGGCGTTGTTGTCACAAACTGAAGGCAATTTCAAATTCTTTTACTGGTACCTATACTTTTTTTTTTTTTTACTTTCACTGATACTTTGACCTGTATTTTTGAAATGGCAGAAGTGAAACAATCTGACAAGTGACTGAAAATTCCTACTGTTATAGCCATACACCTAAACCTGAGAGGTAAAAGAAGCATTTTCACTCTACGTGAATGGCCAGATATAGCCAAGGGTAGAGATCAAAAGTTTACAACTCCCTTTTTCTCTACTCACGTTCACAGAATGAGGTATGAGGGACCACAGAATGAAGAGGAAAATCAAAAATACTTGGCACAGCACCAAAACAAAGTAACTGGTGTTTCATTGCACCATCTTCCTAAAAATAGGCAGCAGCATGAATGGCTGGATAACAATTTAATAAGAAGTCAGTAAGAGTCTTTATGTTGATTCAAGAGTCTCTGAATTTGAGCCATACTCTAAAGAAAAGGTAATTGTGCACATTATACATTTCTGTGCGCATATATACTATTCAAATAATACCTTTACTTAAAGAAATACCCATAAAAAATCCCTCTCTTTACTTCATTGAGACAACTGGACTGGATCATGCTCTTCACTTGTAAAGCGAAGAGTATGGATCGTACACTTCGCTGGTGTGGGATGCATCTCACCCAACTGTATCCATCAGCTCTGGCAACTAGTTTAAACCAGCATATTTTCTTTCGGGTGGAGTAAATCACAAACTGAGTGAAGCAGATCAGATTTGACGTACAACTGGAAGTTAGACAAGATGAAATCCCACCACAATGTCAACAGAAGTAAAATGAGGTGCTGTGTGAACAGGCACTACCAGCTACGTATACTGTTGAAAATTATACCAATTACACTTTTTTTGTGAACATTACTTACAGACATTAGACTAGATCCACAATCAGAAGTTGAGCACATGAAGCAACTGTAATGTTCAAATATATTTATTACATGATGCAAGGAGAGGGACTGGCATAACAACAGTATTCCCAAAACCTACCCCACTGAATGGAAAGCTAGTAAAAACAGTGGTTAAATATCACTCCCCTTCAGGCTTTGCAACTTATCATATATACAGGAAGGAGGTGTTCCCTTAAATAAAAATTCATGGGTCTGCACCCTTTTCTGGAGCTCCTGGACCCCTTCCTGTAAAACCAAACTTTTATTAAAACTTTATTTAAAAAAATACTGGTAGGAGAAGATAGAGACTCACATAAACCTTAGTGGTGAAAGTATTTCACCATGAAGTTTAGTAGCAAATATTTTATTTCTCTTAAGCAATCTGAGTGAATACTCCCAATAATAATATGATATCTAGAGGTCACATATGGAAACATATGTATCCTACAGATGCTGTTACACCAGAAATACAATTGCCTCCATAACTTTATGTGTTTTGAAGGACAAGAGATCATGAGACAGAAATTTGCATCAGGTTCAGCAATTTAAAAGATATGACTGCTAGCTACCAATCAACAAGAGGCTATAAAAATGGCAATTACCATTCACAAGTAAAACATGGACTTTGTCTTACTTTTTTTTTAGTGTTTTAAACGCTGTATGAACATATAAGGCATAGGCTAAAATAGCTCATTTGATCAAAAAATATCGTACAGGCAGACTTTTAACAATTTTTAACAATTAAGTAAATCAATCACAGGTTTTTTTTTTTTTACTAATAACACATGAAAGCCCTGGGGGTACCTAGAATATCCTGCAAAATCACAAATAAAAGTACTTGTATCTAACACTTAATTTGGCTGGAAGGAATGAGGGAGAATGGACAAATATCTGTCTGAGACTACTAAGTGTTTTACAAATCAATATCAATAGCTATCCTCTTTCAACTACCAGTCAGTGAGAAGATTCAATTTAATTTTTTTTGAGTGGGGAAAGGTTCCTATTTTAAAATGATATCTAGATTTTGTTTCTGTGAACTTGGGGCAGGAAACAAAAGAAGGCAAAAAAAACCATCTGACAGCTGATCCTCCACATTTTGTCAAATTCAGCTCAAAATAAAATGGTATTTAATTCACTTGACTTCCAATTAACTTTACATATTTTTTTTTAGATTTTGGAAATATTATCCTATTGCTTTTATAAAGAAGGTAACATCAAGAAGAGCTGCAGATGGTGTAAATCATCAGATTTACCCCTTTGGATTTAGCTTCAAATGTTGAACTGTCACTCTAAGAAAGGGCTTATTGTATTCCTCTTGTAGCAAGAAGTGTGCATATTCCAGAACAACTTTCAGATAATGTGCACAAAAAAAAAACCCAGTGTGGCATTTTGCAAAAGAAATGGCAAAACAACAACATCAGCTCATAGGAAATTACCAAAACTACACACTAATAAATCCAGACAAATGCAGAATTCCTCAGTTTTCCCTCTGTGCAACAGAAGATGTAGGACAACTCACATCAAGACTTTAAAACAGATCTCTCTCTGCTGTGAAGAAACAACAAGAAGGTACAAAGGATGGGTAACTTATGAAACTGGTACAATTTAGACACTGCAGTATGATTACAAATCAGATTTTTAACCAACTTTCTCTGTATTATCACACATAACTCATGGTACGCACAAAACCTGAAAACTAAATTGAGAATGCAGGTCAAATCTTTCCAAAGTTTTAAATTCTAGATTCTTTTAGTGAGATCAGAATGAAATTAATATCAACATTATAGTCAGACAAAAGCTTCTCTGAATCCTTAGGCCCTAGTAATAATCTACACATGTTTTTGTGTGACGACAACAATGTTGCTATACAAAACAACTTTATTTATTTATTTATTTATTTGAAGCCTTTGTTATCATATAACCAAGGTAACAGTACAGTGATATCAATTTAAGGTGTCTTCTATCAGTAATGGCTATTTCTGTTACCAGAGAGAGTTTATAGCTCACTAGAACATAATCCATTACATCTAAATTATTGCAACTATATTAGAATGAACTCTTTTATACGATACTTTAATTATAAAGGAAGAGTTAAGATGATATGCATTTTGCGTCTAGATAAGCACTTATAATCTCAGTTAGGCAAGATGCTAGAGCCCCATATGTTGCAAATGTCTTGCTGAAGGATGCCAACGGAAACGAACTTAAGATGCCCTCCCTTCCCCATACTTCAGTAAAATATGATAGCATCCATTCATTTCTTATCCACAGCCTGGGAAATCTTTTTCCAATCAATGGAATGTTATCGCATGTAAACCACAAATGAACTGATTAAATCCCCCCATCAGTCTATTGGGATAAATCATTTTACATACATTCCAACACAGGCTGGAAAGTTAAAGCAGTAATAAAAGAAGGAGAAAAAAATATATATCATTTTGTGTGTGTTTGTTTTTCCTTCAGTGAAGACATGGAGATTACAGAATGCATGTGAGACCGCGGTGCTTGAGTAGCAGCTGAGGAAACTTGTGAGTATAGATTTTACTGACTACTATGGCATTTTTGTGGGAGAAGTGCTACCAAAAATTCAGGTATCACCTGTAATACCGGTTAGATCTTTCAGAACATGGTATGCCTATTTGGTCAGTTATATTCTGTACGTTTGGTGCAATTAAATGCTAGAGTAAGAAGATACAGCATCTCCTCACAGAAATGAAACTTGAACTCAGCTATTCTTGAACTGAATTTGCCTAGATGAGGACTGGTCCGTTAGGTGTTATGTATCTGCCCTTGTACAGAATATGCAGAGATGAGCCGTTCCATTGCAAAAACAAGAATCCTAGAACTGATGAAGCAATCTTACTTCGGAGTTGAAACCCGCACTTCAGACAGGTAGACTGTGCCCGTAAAGAGCTGCTGAATGTAAATGGGTCACAGTTTTTGTATCTTTAACATCTGTTGTTTATACCCAAGAAAGCACATCAGGAGCAAGAAAATTAATTCCCCAATTGCTGTCAACGGAGTTAGGGAACAGCAATAAACAGCTTACTGTAAGCCTCCAGCTACAATAAAATTGCTGTCAATAAAGTGTGGCTGATATGGTTTTGCTGTGCTAGAAGAATAGATTCTTTGGAAGTAAAAAACTGAAATGGAAACTAAAAAGATCCCTCCTTGCTCCTATACACAAAAGAACATTATCACAAAATTCCAATAGCATTAAACTCTCAGGATCCAGTTCTCACTCCCATATGCAGCAGACATTTATTAGCATTTGTGAAACTTTGGCTTTGCATATTCAGGACAGATGAGATCGCAGTGATTCTGATAAAAATCTTTTGCATGGGAAACATTTAAAGAGAAATTAAGCTTGCTAAGCTTTTACTGTCTGTGTCTGTACACACAAAATGTTCCCTACCCTAGTTTAGCATTTCTACTGTCACTATTGAAAATGGTATTATAGCTTAGGGTTATGTTCAGATTTCCATTATAACCCTCAGTTTTCACATGCTCTTAACTTTCTGAAAAATTCTTCTTTTCAGCTGAAATTTTACATGCTTGGTCTCAGCTCAAAGATGAATTTCTTTAGATAGTTGAGCAAAATCCGTTAACCTATTTTTTCAGTTATACAAGGATAGAAAAAATACACTGTACATTTTCACTATTTCTGATATTTTAGTATAGATATATAAATATACAGAATTAAAAAACAATTGAATTTTACGTGCAGACATTTTTCTAGGTGACTAGTCCTCACCCAAGACTAAGCCATGCTAACACATAAAACAAATTAAGCATAAAGAAGAAACAATGGAATTGTATTTTTTTTTTAATACTGAGCAGTAAAACAAGGCCACTAAAAATACCATGCGCAGAATTATGGAATGCTATGGTTACAGAATTTTAATATTTGCAGGTGACGTAGACTCTGCACTGCTGTTCCAATGCAGATTTCCATCAACTTATGCACCTTGAAATTGCTGCTCTCAGCGTAACAAATTAAGAGTCATTAATGTTTTCAGCTTTTCTTTTCTTTTACATAAACCCTAAAGTTACAAATCTAAACACTCCAGAGTAAGATAACATCAATTACATTTGCCACAGAAAGCTTAAGTGATGTGCATTGATCAGTGGGAGCCTGGCTACCCGTTCCTTGATCAGGTAAGAAGTCGGCTGACTGAAAAAGGAGTAAAGCAAGCTCCATAGAGCTTATGTTATTGACTATATGATTAAAAATGTACCTTAGTATGGAATGCGTTTAATGTGCGAGTCAAGCCCCAAATCCTTAATTTCTGTCGTCAGAGCACAGAAATAAAAGGACAGTGTTAACATATATTTAGCTTTCCTGAATCTACTAGAACTGTGCACATTTCCAAAATTTATAAATTATCTTCTTGATTCAGAAAAGTGCTTAGAGTGTGCTTACAGCTGTCTTTCTTGAAGATAACATCCAAAGTCCCTTGGACTTTAAGGATCTGCCTCAGTCCCACTACTTTAAATGAAAGTTAAGCATATGCCTAAATGCTATTTGATTAGGAATGAAGGTTTTGCTCATAACCCATACCGACACATATTTTTAAACCTGCATTATTTGTCACTGCTGTACTTCAAATCTGATTAAATTAAGTTGTTATAATTTAAAACTGGGACAACCATGGTAAATTGGCCCTAATTTCTTTTATTATTTAATCTATTGTTAATCTAATGACAGCGAGTAGGAGGTTTTTAGTCTGTTTATTTGCTTTTTATAAGAGGTCTTTCACATAGAAGAATACAACATGTCGTCTTCTACTGTATTTTTATGTAGCTTTTTGGTGTAGTGACTTACTAATTTGAAGTGCATTTTGAAGTTCAATCAAATACTGAAAAGAACACTGATTGAGAAGCCTGCATAGATTTCAGTATTCTTTATGAGTCATAACACTGATTTTTGGAAGCTTATCTATACAAGCTGGTGGTGTGCAACATCCTTTCCATACTCCTAATTATGTGAATTAGCATTTAGAACAATCCCAAGTTCAAGTATTCAAAAATGCTCTTTTCAGAGCATCCACCAGGTTTACTGCAAGATAGGCACTTGAAGAAAAGAAGGCTTTGGTTTTTATACTGGGTACGTCTGAAACACCAGCCTGTGCAATTCAAATTGACATGTGAAGATGTAACCACAGAGTTTCCACTAAATGTATTGACAATTGCACAGAAATTGCCCAGCAAAACAAAACAAACAAAAAAAAATTTAAGAAATTTCTATTGAACAATCTATTTTTGAATTCTAAAAACTTTCTGACCTAGAACCCAGTTCTAACAGATTCCTAGGGCCAAGCTCCCATTAAAAGTAACAGGATTTTCCTTGAATGAAGTCCAAGTGTGGACTTCAGTCTCAGCTCTCTATTAATATTAATGTATCTGCAAGATATAGTGTGTGTGTATGTATTTACCTTGGACTGAAAGAAACTGTAAGTTAAAATGGAGGACGCTAGTATTTCTTAGATATATATTAATCTCATATTTCTTCTTTCCCTATATTAACATCCTCCACAACAACTCCTGCACCCTTTGCAAACCACATAAAGAAAACTTGTCAAAGACAAGTTATATAGATAACTTAATACAACTTCTAACATTAGATACAGAGAAATTAATTATATTAAACCTCCAGAAAACAGTACAGTGGCCGTGAACTAAGTATCTCTTCCTAAAGGCATTTTAAAAAATGTTTTTCAGATACTGGCATTAGCACACACCAGACTACTATTTACTAAGATTTTAAAGTTTGAATACTTTGATTAAAGGCCATACTCCATCACCAATCAAAAAAATTAGACCTATGAAAGTGTATTTAAGTCCCATGCCAATGAGTATTAGCTAAAATGCATCCTAATTTCAGGAATTACAGACAGACTAATAGGAAGGCTGCTAATGATTACTACCATTGCTAGCTATACTCCTCCAGCCAAAAGTGACAAGGGGGCATAAAAAAGTTACGTCCTGTAACACTCATCATTGGAAAACAAAAAAAGACATTATCCCCCTCCCCACAGAATAGAAACACACAAGCTCAGTTTAGATAACTGTCTACCTAAGAAAACATTTGTGTGTTTTCAGTTCTATACAATATTACAGCTTTTGCAGGGAGCGATCCAAATCGTATGATATGAGTGTCTATTGGCTTCAAAAAGGATTCAGTAGACTTCAGTGGAATTTGAATCAGGTCTATATGCAGGTATAAGGACTAATATTATTAAACTGAAACCAGTATATTTAATGCAATGAACACAAGAACTCTGAAAATACTGCCAGTAGTTTTTGTTTGCCTTTTTTTTTTTTTCCCTCATATTCAATTTCACTGTGCAGAGCTTATACATTCTGTCAGGTAAATCATTTTTTGGGTCTTAACTGCCTCAAGATGCCATGGGGGATTAAGTCCGAGTTTCCTAATAGAGTTTGGAAAGCTATTTTAAGCTAAATTAACAACATCTCTGAACAGAAAAGGAACGTGTGGGTTGCGGGTGTTACATTTTGTAACTAAGACTGGGGAGAAAACTTCAGCTGAGTAACCACAGATTATTCAGAGCTCTTCTATGAATTTGTTGGGTTTTTTTTTTTTTTAAATCAGTTCTTTTTTTAACTTACGCTGACAGTATGGATAAGGTGCTGTGGAACAGCCTAAAGACAGCTCCGGGAGTACACTCTTCTTTAAAGTCCTTAGAAAAGTTATGGTTTTGCAAGAACCTCCTGTGATGCTTTCAATGTCTCATTATAAGTATGAGCTGTTTTAGAGCCATTCCTTTAGCAGAACTCCCTCAAAAGCGCTTGTTTTATTCTGAGCATCTTGTTAGCGTTGACACCTTACAGACACTCAAAGTCAAGACACTGTTCTGCGAACGTCACATTCACCTCTGGTAAGGCTAATGCTGCAGCAAGGGGATGACTTTATCCCGCACCTGGCGAATTTCAGAATCTTTTTTTTTAATTTTTTTTTGCCAAGACAAGCCTAAGCGTCTCTCACCTGATTCCCTAAGACCCCTCAGAAAGGCAGGCAAACCACCGCAGCTTGGAGGGTGCAATACGAGCGTGGCTCTGCGGCGACAGCGCAGGACGCTGCCTCGCCAAGACTTGGACCCCCCCCCACCCCCCCCAGCTACCGACCACCCTGCCGCAGCTATCCTTAAATAACCGGTTCTTTGGCTGTTACACCAGCTTGGTCCTTCCCTTGCCCCCCACCCCCCAACCTCAGCTACCGCAGGGCTGGCACCGGGCCAGCCCACGCGACGCGGTGCCCTAGCGCCACCTGCAGGGCCAGACCGGCGCGCCGGCGGAGGGCACCGCGCCGCCTCAAACCCTCAAATTAGGCAGCGCCGCATTTAAATCTTTATTAGCGAGGGAATTATTAGACCTAAGAAAAAAACCTAATGCTGGATTTGGTTGAAGTATGAGTTTCTCAGCCTCCTAATCCCTCCTCGTGTGGCGTATTTCACAGTTTAAAATTAGTTATAACAGATCACTTATGCATTACTAAGATGAGAAAATATTTACAACGGGCTGACTTCTTTTTTTTTTTTTTTTTTTTTTTTATTCTGCATAATTCAGATGTAGTCAGAGAACGCATTCCTTCCAAAAGTATGCTTTGGCCGTTTTTTTTTAAATATGCAACAAACTATCTATGTGACACCAACTTTAATCTATTACAACAAAATCACTTTGAACTCGAAACAGAGGAAGACTTCCGTATGGCTTAGTTATATCCTACCAACAAACCACGTGCGTCACAGATGAAGTAGCTTGGAAATTCGACTTTGTTAGGGGAAAAAAAATTAACCCCTTCAGTAACACTAACTTAGCAAGGCGCCAAAGCAGCTTAAACTATAAAAGGAACTCAAGCCAAACTCACTTCAAAATTTGAAACTGAATGTACGTATCACTTCAATCTTTAAACAGTCACATTTTCTGATTTAAATTTGGCATATAAGGAAACAGCTTTTCTTCTTCAACAACTTTTATATTTGGACAGTCAAATACGGGGGAGAAAAAAAAAAAAAGTGGTTTTTTTTCCTTTTTTTTTCCAGGTTTTTTTTTATGCATATGTATAGGCACATGCACAGATGCATAACTATCCTTTAACAATCAGTATTCCTCAAAACCCAAAGTATGAGAGGCATTTCACAAATGCATGGTTAAGCCCCAGGTAAATGACAAAGGGGTCAAGTTTGTTTTTGGTTTTTTTTTGTTTGTGTTTTTTTTTTTTGTTCCCCCCATAACTAAATTAAATTAGACTGTAACAAAAAACCCCACAACATAGTGGCACTTTTAATACTGGTTGATCGGGCACTTGTATGCAGTACTTATAGACCAGTAAAAGTGCTCGTTTACCTGTCTGGTGTGTAAGGGGCCCTTTGTCTTGAAGCCTCCTTGGGAACTGCACTCTGAGGCACTGAAGTGATCTGAACTAGTGGAAGAGCGTTTGGAAAGGGTGTCACAGCCACCAACAAAGGTGTTGTCCAACGGGAGTTCCTGAATCACATGGTGCTTTTTCACCGAAACTGGAGTGTCAGGTTTGAGATGAAAAGCAGACTGTGGAGAGGCAGATTTGTAATGCTTGGCAAGATCAGGACTGTTAGGCTTGAAGGTTGTTGGTGGTGCTGTGCCCCAATCAAATCTTCCTATACTTTGCTCCTCCAGCTCTGCTGGAAGGCTTATTGTCCCGTTGATAGGTTCATGAACTGCATCATCAGGTTTGGACTCCTCAATGGTCACAAAGTTCAAAAGAGAGCTCTTTGGAGATTTCCTTTTCTTCCTTTTCTTTTTCTTGTTTTGCTTGTTCTCCTGGTTGGGAGACATCCACTCAGCACCTTGCTTGCTCCTCTGGGCAGCTTTGAATCTGGATGCATGTCGACAGCGCACGAGAACCGTGACAAATATCACCACTATGACAACCATGGCACCTGCCACGATAGCGATCATGATTGTGAGATAGTCCTCATTTTGGTAGGGTTGGCTACTGTCCCCTATGTTCCGGTCCAAAGGTGTTTCCATAGTCCTGCGTATCAAGTCATAAATGTAAGAGGCATTTCCCGCAGTATCATTTACATACAAAAACACAAGCACGAGAGTATGCAGGGATTTGGGATAACCCAGATCGCTTATGTTGACAACCAAGCGATGCAAACCCACATCATTAGGAGTTGGTTTTTCTTCCAGAGTGATATTACCTGTCACTGGATCAATCCGAAACAAACCTTTGTTATTCCCGCTTACTATTGTGTACTTAAGCTCGGCATTCATTCCAGTATCTATATCCACCGCAAACACTTCGGCTACCACCGATCCTGGAATTGCTGAGAGTGGCACTAGCTTAAAAGAAGTATTAGAAGGTGGGTAGATGACAACGGGGCTGTTGTCATTAACATCCATGACGTTTATGGTTACTTTCGCTGTGGAAGAGCGAGGAGGTTGCCCTCCATCCACCGCCTTAACATCAAAAGTGTAGGAGCTCTGCTGTTCTCGATCAAAGGAAACGTTGGACTTTATAACTCCAGAGTAGGGATCCAGCACAAAGTTTTCATTGTCATTCAGGATGGAAAGGGTCACCGCTTTATTCTCCCCAGCATCAGCATCAGTCACTGTGATCACCCCCACCGTGCTGTACTTTGGTAAGTTCTCTGATACAAAAAACTGGAAGTGGTTATGAGTAAATTTGGGACTGTTGTCATTTTCGTCCAACACGGTAACAATTACAGCCGCTTGACTCTGCAAAGGAGGGGTGCCATTGTCTCGGGCCGTAACAGTGAAAATGAAACGTTCCTGCTCCTCTCTGTCAAAAACTCTGGAGGCTGTCAAAACTCCCGTCTTCCGATCCAGATCGAAAAAGGAGGCATTAGGGCCAAGCTGATAAACAATGTCTGCATTTTTCCCACTGTCTTCATCTGTGGCACTAATAGTTGTTAAGTATAGACCACGCCGGTTGTTTTCAGAAACTGACAGCTCAATTACAGGCTGGCTGAAAATCGGAGGGTTGTCATTTTCATCCTCCAGTTTAACTCTTACCAGGGCGGTCTGGTTCAAACTGGGTTTGCCAGAATCAGAAGCAACAATTTTAAAGCTGAATTCTTTGGTGCCCTCATAGTCCAACAAGGAAGAGGTCTCTAACAAATACTGGTTGTCGTAAACCGCCTTCAGGTGGAAGGGGACCTCTCTCTCAATGAAACAGATCACTTTGCCGTTCACATCAGTGTCCTTATCTGAAACCGTAATTAGGGCAATCTTTGTATTGACGGGATCTTTCTCAGATAAGTACACTGTGCCATTGATGGGACTTATTATGTACCTGAGGTCTATGTTAGGAGGGTTATCATTTACATCTGTGACATTGATGGTAACTGTTGCCCGAGCCGGCGTAGAGCTACCGTCACTCGCCAGCACTGTCACTTTGTGAATAGCAGTCTCTTCTCGATCTAAGGACCTCTGAACTGTAATCAGCCCTGTGGTGTTGTTTAAAGCAAAAAATCTTTTGGTTGCAGGGGCAACTTGGGCACCAAAAATGTATCTGATTTCTGCATTGCTTCCTATATCTGCATCTGTAGCATGAAGCTGAATTACAGAAGTGCCTACAGGGGCATTCTCTGGTATGTGAACCTCTACTTGACTTTCCTTAAACACTGGCCTGTTATCATTGACATCACTTACTGTGACTTGCAGGATGGCTGTGCTGGATTTCTGGGGGGTACCTCCATCCTCCACTTTGATTTTCATCACGTAGGTGTCCTTTTGCTCTCTGTCCAAGTTCTGCTGCACGATCAGCTGAGGCCATTTCTCTCCTTCTGGAGTTTCTACAATATCCAGTCCGAAGACACTCTGCCCATTTAACAACTCGTAGTGCTGCACACCGTTGAAACCTGTGTCAGGATCTGTTGCTGACGGGATTGGAAAGCGACTGTTGATCAGAGTGTTTTCTGGGATGGAGATATTGATGACAGGGGACGGAAACATAGGTGCATTGTCATTAGTATCCTTTACAATTATTTTTATTTTGATCAGCCTAAAAAAGTCATTGGGGAGAATCACCACTTCAAGTTCAAAGAAACACTCGTTTTCTTCTGCATAGGAAGCTCCAGCACAGAGTTTTTCTCTGTCTATTCTGTTAGATGTTGTAAAGATTTCCCCAGTGGTACTGGACACTTTGACCAGAGGGGCATCTCCTGCTTTAGACACCAGTCTGTAGACAAGGCTGGCACTGGTCCCCGTGGCAGCATTGATGTGAGAAATGTTCAGGTCCTTTGGTATGTTCCCTATGGGTACATTTTCAGGCAGCTCTTCTCTAATAGTGTAAATAAGTTCTTGAGCTACTGCAGAATCCAGCCTTAAACAGGCAATCAAAGCGGCCAACAGGTAAAAATCCCTCAGGTCCATGATAATGTTTTTATTCTCTTTTCCCAGATTCTAGGACTTAAATGTTTCCAGAGAGGAATGATGCGTGATTTGCAAGAGGAGGCATGCATGGACTGCAGGATGCATTACATCTCATTTCTTATTTGAAGACAGCACTGTCAACACAACCACACAGAACAGCATTATTGGTTTTTTAGACACGACAAATCCACAATCTCCAACTACTACTTGGTTTTGCAATGCACACTTGCAGCAGCACATTTTCCTACTGCTGCCTTTTACGAGCAATCCTTCCGGACAAATGCACCAATATCCCATTGGCTGCATTTGCACTGAGCGAGAATGAAAATAAACTACTTGCAAGATTCAAGGTAGCTACAGTTTCGACACATACTTTCTGAATAATTTCTTGGTACACAGTGTAATCCGTAACGTGCATTCCCCCTCTACCCTCCTCCACCCAGTGATTTGGTGCAAGTGAAAAAATCTTCCCGCACTACTTCTGGATTCAAACTGCTATGTCAGCTGCCAAATGTAATTTGTTGTTTGCTTCCATACATATTTCTTAGCTCTTGCAAACCAAATTTTCCTCTGCTCCTTGTGCCTTGCATCCCCTACTATAGCTATCGTACTGGGAAATAACCACCCGGACATGCTGCTGCTGCAGCAGTCATCACTGGCTACTTCACATCCCTGTTAACTGATGAGACAATAACAGGACTTACAGTTTCTTACACTCTCAGCTCAATGTTTCCTCTCCGTATGTTGGTTACTTCTCCCTCTGTTTAATAACCTTAAACTTTATTTGTTGGGTTTTAAACACAGTCCAAATCAAGAGGCTGGAGATTCAAAATGCAACTTAGGAGCAGCCAGCATGTTTACAGATGGGGGTGGGGGGGAGGTGAAATATTATTTTCTGATGACAAGAGGAGGAAAAAAAAAAGGTGCAGCCTTTCCCGACTTTCCCCATTCCCACTGATCTGCCTTCAGGATGTTATTAGCAGCTGCCACACATAAATACTGCAGACTAATAATGCAGGTAAAAAAAAAAAAAAAAAGAAAAAAAAAAGAAAGAAAGCGACAGACAGACTTCTGTTGGCATGCTCTGCTAACCGCGAATTATCTGGGTGCAAGGCTGCCAGCATCCACAGTTCGGGGGAACCGGGCAGCCCCTAAGCACCAATCTTATCTGCATTAAGCTGCACGGTAGCTGATGCCCGTGATTACTTCCAGCAGAGTGATGCAGGTAGGGATGCAGAGCCAGCGAGTAGGTGAGCCTTGGCTACCAACATCAACTGAATCCGAAACATTGATTCTTTCCCTAGATAAATATACTGCGTGCTGGCTCTCCCCCCCCTCCTCCCCCCCCCCCCCCCCCTTAAATGAAATGCATCACAGTGCATGGGTAACTTTGCACTTACGTTGGTTGCCTACCTTTGACGATCTGCGGCGGCTAAGCAGTGATCTGTTCCAGCAGACGGAGCACAATGCATCTGGTAAAAACCACCAGATTTGGAGAAATCAGCAGCAGCCCAACGCTTCCTCCTCGAGAGATGTGTTGCTCCGGGGTAGCAAATTCGCAACTCCAGGGAAGGCATTCACAGTCCTGCCGTTAGTCATCCTCTCCACGTTTCATTTCGATTCAGCGGCGAACCTTCGGGTTGCTCAGACGCGCACGCAACGACCCAAACAAACAGCAAAAATCCGCCGCACTTCTTCAGGTCGGGGGTATTTTCCGCTCCGCGCCGCACGCAATCCCCATCCCTCTCTCTCAGCAGGGCAGAGGCAGCTACGTGAAGTCTGCAACTTCTTACTGGAGATGACAAGAGTTGGTCTGGCGGTGCATCTCCCTCTCTACCTCTGGGGTGATAGCTGCCAAGAAAAAAAAAAAAAATCCTAATAGGTTATTGCTTCGGTGACGGGAGGAAGCGACGGCGCTTTCCCTCCTCCCTCCCTCTCAGCCTCTCTCCCTTACACACGCTCTCTCCTCCTCTCTCTCTGAACCGAAATTCTTGATATAACTCTCAATAAGCCCAGAGGGAGGGTGTGAGCGGCGCTAAGCCCCCCCTCCCGCTGCACCGCATTGGCCCGCGCCGGCGGGGGCGGTGGATGGCGGAGCCGGGCCCTGGCATTGGCCGCCGGGCACGTCGCTCCGCGGGCCGGTCGGGCGGCGGGGGCGGCGGTGGGGGCGCGCAGGGCGCGCAGCGGGTCCGCGCCGTGTGGGGCGGTTGCGCGTGGCGAGGGGGCGCTGCGGGGAGGCGCGCTGCGCTGTGGTGGCAGGGGAGCAGGGTGGGGGGGGTGTGGACGCGGAGACAGGAGCGGCGTGGGGGTCGCGGTGACCCAGCGGGTGGGGGGGGGGCGCAGCGCCCCGGGGTGGGGGAGGGGGGACAGACACCCCAGTGGGCGCGGAAGGGAGGGGGACAGAACGGCTCATCGGGTTTGCGAGTAGCTCCGGGCTAATCCAGAAAAATAAGGGTTTGATGTAGGTCTGGGTTGGTGGTGTGGTGTTGGTTGTTTTGTTTTGTTTTTTTTTTTCGGGGGGGTGTCTCGGCGCGCGCTCGGCCCCCCTTGCGCGGGGGAGCGGGAAGCGCGGGCGCCTGCCGTGCGGTGGCGGGTTCGGCGCGGAGCGCGCGTGGCCGCGCAGCCTCCGCGGCCTCCTGCGGGGCCTCCCCGCTCGGAGCCGGAGGAAACGGGCTGCCCCGACCCTCCTCCGCGCCGTTCGGCTTTATCTTTAATACATGATGCCTTTTCATCTATAATTCACGCCGCTCCGACTCCAGCCTTGTCTCGGCTCCCATTTGCGCCTACACACCTTCCTCCTTCCCGTTCCCGAAGGGTCAGCCCAGACCCCAGCCGGGGGAAGGAGGGAGCCGTTCTGCTGGTTTGGGGTTTTGTCTGCTTCAACATTGATACTGGGAAACATTCCTCCCGGTGGTTTGATAAATAATAAAGGTGATCATTCCGCCTTCCCCGTAGATGACACAGGTAAATTATCCAGCTCACTGCAAAGAAGCGTCACATGCCTGGAAGACCGTGCAATAAAATGCCAATGTGTTGCGATAGGAGTGACCTCAAAAGTGTGACAAGAAAATGATTACTGTGCATTATATACAGTGCATTATACGTAGTGCCTTTTTCAACATTTTCTGAAGCATGAATGAACCCTCGTTTGATTGTACTTTTATTGCTAGCTTTTCTCAGCTTGAACTTGCAAGTGGTATGACACAGTCCGTATCCAATTCAGTATGCCCGGCTATGTGGCCACGCTCACTGCTATTTCTGGTTAAGCCTTTCAAATACATATGCATAAAAAAACAAAGATAACATCAGCATTTGACTTTTTCTGTGTGCGGTACTGTATCTAGATAATTTACACATTTTCTGTTGATAGCATTGGCCAGCTAAAGATTTCCTACCTTGAAGAATTCCTACCTTGAAGATTTTGCATTTTCGGATGCAGGCTCCTACCTTTAGTCTCCCATATGCATCTGCACATAGGATGCACTGTTAACTAATAGTGGGAGCTGCTTCTATCTTGTCAGAGGTCAGTAATTTGCATGGCTTGGTTTTGTGTGTTACATACTGATAAGTGTACATATCCTTGCCAGTCCTACAGATGCAGACGCTCTGTACGTGAACATTACACATCCTGTAATCCCATGATGTGTAAAGATTAAACACTCAGTTTTGCTGTGCTTTGTGTTTGTGTCCAAAAGACTCCTGTTACAGAGATACACACAGGAAAAAAAAAAAAATTGATCCTGGTTTTGATGACATCAAATAATGGTAGCGAACGGAACTGAATCTAATAATAGTTTAAGAAAAATGTTCATTATGTAACCCAGGAAGGGTGGCTACAGCCCCAGCTTTGAAAGTCAAGCAAGTGACATGAAGGAGCAACCTTACTGCCAAACCACTTAGAAAAGAATTCCGTGAATGAATTAAGCATGCAGTTCTTTCGTCTTTTAAAATACAAGGCAGAACAGCCATTAATAAAGAAGATAATTAGAACTACTAGCATTCTGCGTAGTGCAGTCTGCTTCTGAAATATGGCCTGTTTATGTGTGCGTTAATAATGCACACATTTTTTCTGACACTAGTCATATCACAGCAGTGTGGCATCACAGACGTTTTATAGCCCCATTCTAGTAACATCACAGACATTTAACATTCTTATTCTAATCACACCATAGTCATTTCAATGTCACATTGTAGTCACATCACATAGCCTGGTAATAATTATTTAACTTTATTGCTAAGCTGAATAGTTTTCTGTTTGCTCAGGGATGACTTTAACTTGTAGTCAGAACTGATTAGCACACACTCATAAATGAGTTCTTCTCATGTACACAGGGTTAGCCTCATGAAAAGTTAGGAAGAGGAAAAAAAAAAGTCAAATTTCAATGAACTAGTAGCTGTTGGATTTAAACCCAGCACAGTCACAAGTCACAATAATAGCGTATTTCTGGTGTTTTCTGAAGTTATTTTGGAAAGCTGGAGTTTTTTATGTGCAGATCTGTCATGTTAATGTTTATCTGCTTGCTTTAAAATGCTGTAGTTCTTTAACTAATCCTACGTTATTAACCTCATGGAAGAGGCGAGTCTTCAGATCGTAGTGTTTGCACAACAGATTGTAAATTTGAGGCTCAGAGTACCAAAGGGGCTAGAACTGTCACAACCACTGCTAATAATGGGAGAAAATGAATAGAAAGGGCCGAGCTCCTGAGCGGGAGTGGGAATCACCCAGTGCAGCTTTACGCTGCCTCTGAAATGTGAGGAACTGCTCCGAAACATTTGCCGTGTTCACTTGAGTAGCCATGTTTTATCCTCCAGTAAATGTTTATTCGCTTGCCCTTATATTTGAGAAAATCACAGTATTTGATGTTCTGTTCTCCGCAAATGCAACTATGGACTATTATTTATACTGTTCCTTAATAGTCTCCCTTCTTTACCGTGATGTATTAGGCTTTTGTCTGCATATAGGAACACTGGACTCCTAATCACATCATAACCTATTAAAATGACTTCTGTATTATAGCAAATTAACTATTCATCCACATCATTGCTTGTTATCTTCGCCTCCATATTATTATGTATCAAATTCTTTTCCATATCATATTTGACTCAAATTCTAGCATGCTAGAAACTGACTCCAATTATTCTGTACTAGCTATAGTCAAATTGCACTAAATGGAATTGCTTACATTGTATCATACTGGCTACAGGCTCACACAATGCATTATACATGAAACTGATTCACATTATGCTTAGCTAACTAAAGACTTTAATCTTGAAGTGTTGAGCATAAAATGCTATCATTCTTCACTGAACTGGCTCTGGTCACTTGATCATTTTGTACCTGGGATTGCCTCTTACAGGCTGTTATTATTAAAGCAAAATGGCTTTTCCTCTCCTGCAGTTCTACCACTTTCTATGGAGAGCTGATTCATATGCTAATGAACGAGCTCTTTTACTTCACTCCATAGTGCAGCAAGAGTGGAACCCGACCTACTGAGCACCTATAGCATGTCCCCTTCAGTCCAGTATAGTGAAAAAAAACGTGTTATAAATATTTGGGGTGTGTGCTCAGATAGCAGGGTATGTGCTAGGTATTTAGCAACCCTTACTATTATCCCTGGAGGCCTTGTTTCTTCACTGCTGCTTAAATCATCATCAAATACAGCCTTGGTCCCATCTCCAGTAGGAATTATTCACGGCCGAGTTGCTGGTTCTGTCGAGATATGTCAGAGTGTTCCTGATGTTTCTGTCCTTGGAAAGAGAAGAGGTTTGGAGTTCAGTGTGGTGGGTAAGAAGGGAGGATTTCCCCCTGTTGCTGATGGTATTTAATCCATGAAGCTGTCCACCTCCATGGGGCAGACATCTGCTCTGCTCAAGCTAGAGCTGGCATTAGTCTGTCCTTGACTCAGGCTTCTGCCACAATTCAGTCTCATGGTAACCTTGGGAAATCCCGTTCTTACAAAAAAAAAAAAGCACTGGGCCAAAAAAAGTGATGCTTTTCATCTACTGTCCTCCCAACCTCTAAAACTTGAGGGGTCTATGAAGATGAGAGAGAGGAGAATGCCACAAAGGTGGGAGCAGCATAGGGAGAGGATCGTGGAGCCTGTGTTTTCAGCATGTCCTTACAAGCGTGTTTCTCCTCACAAGCATGCTGCTTTTGGCCAGACCTTATACACATAATGGTTTGGATTTCAGGAGGTTGCTTCAGAGTTTCCTTCTCTTCTTGGGTATAGGGATTGAACCTGGAGTCTTTATTTACATGAGTAGTTCAAATTAAGTCAATAAAAAATATTTTGTGTAATGTAAACTGTACATAACTACAGCACTTCAAGAAGCCAGGTAATTGAATCATAAATTATATTTATTTAATGTGCTCATTTTTATAATGTCAAAATGTATTTCAATGTTTTTCAGACTGGTTGTGAGAGCTCTATGAAAGGAAAAACACTTAAACAAACACTTCAGGGCTATATATTAATCTGTACTCTTAAATAAACAGCAATAGCTAAGTCATTTAATGATGAATAATGTAAGCCAATCAAGCTGCTGAAATGGGGCAATAGTTGCAGAATCGAGCCCTTTTAATGTGCTTTTCTCCAGGAAAATAAACTCAGTCCCTGGATAATCAAATCACAAAAGGGGCAGGTGACGACCTTTATTTCATTTGAATGGCAGAACTAAATTTAACTGAATTTGCCATTTTTTTTTGACTGACAAAGATTGCAAATGTCAGTTCACGGTTCTGAAGGGTCTACAAATGCACAAGCTGAAAACTGGCATTTTGCAGTGCCAGTGTTTAATCCCTGTCACTGTACAATACAGCAAGGTGCAGAACTCCCATTAATTATTACTGTTTATTTAAAGGTACAGATTAATGTACACACTTAAATTGTTTGCTTGAAAGTGTTCAGGTTTTTTTCTCCGTCACAGGGCTTTAGTAACTATTTACTAGAACAATAAAAATCAATTTGGATATGGCAAAAAAAAAGACAATAATAAACAAGTGCCATTTGAAATGCAATTATTGGACCACTTAAAAGAGATGAATTGCATGTGGCACAAAAGTAAAAAAATGTTTTATTCTTTGCTACCTTTATGTTATTTATTACAACGGAAGTAGCTGATGAATCAGAATACAGAAGCAGATTCCAACCAGTGTACTTCCGTGTAAGGTGAAAATATTCCAAGACCTGCAAATAACCTAATGTGCTATTGATGCTTTATTGTTTTTAAATGGGAGAAGGAAAAAGACAGGGAAAGAAAGGAAGTCTAAAGGTTTTCAAGCCAAACAAGTTCTGAAAAAAGCTTTATGAAAGCATTTTCATTTCCGCCAAAATGGTAATGTAAATCTGATTGATGGAGTTATGCTGATGCAATGTTGACAGGATCAGAATGAGACCCAAAGCGTGGAATGAGACCTCCTTCAGGCATTTACTTTGTTTTTCTGCTTTCAACTTCTGACCTGCTCCTTGCTTGCATAGAAAAATACAAAAATGCTCAATTTAAATCAATATTTATACTCACACTAACCTGCATTAGTGAGAGTGACATCTTTACATCCAGGTTTGAACCTAAATATCTTCTGTTTTGCAGTCCTACTATGATGTCAATCATGCCTCACCATTTACAAAAGGTTACTAAGGTAGTGAAGCTTGATTAAACTCTGTGTCCTCTGGGGGAAAAAATACTCGTTTGACATAGACATAGCTTCATTCTTTAAATTACAGATAGGCAGGCAGACAGATGAGTAATTTCTGTTTAAAAGCATTGTGCTGTTATGATCGCTTCTTGTTTCTAACACTTTTGCTTTTTTTTTGTAACATTCTGGTTAAAGCAAGAGATCTAAGGTTTTGAGGTTTTAGCTTTTGGGGGTGTTATATTTTGCAAGACGATGGCAGAAATATTGCAACAGCTACAGTCTTTCATTGAGTGGATTATGCCCATCTATTTACCCTGAATATGCACTGAAGGGAAGAGCACAGATTCCTGAACCGCATCCCTTTTCCATGCCAGAGTGACATGGCTGTGATTCTCAAAGAACCTTTGTTCTTCAGGGCTCCAGAGTCCAAAAAGAGAAGGTGTGTGTCTTCCCTCTATGGGCAGCAGTACCCGGACTCTGTACATGCCACCATGTTCTGTGGAAGTACTTTGATGTAATTTTGGCTTTCTGGAGGCTAATTCCTCTCAGAGCTCCTCTTGATGTGGAAGCCAGAATTCTGCAGAGTGCCCATGCAGAGCTGAGCCTGAAAGAAAGGATTAATCCAAATGAAATTACTCTCATTAAAACAATGTGGGAAAATTACAGGTCTGTGTTTGGTGTGCATTCAGGGAATAGGAAATATCACCAAATATCTTTGTATTCATTTGCGTTCTGTTCAGTGTCCTAAAAATATTTAGATTCTGGACAAGAGAAAAAAAAAAAATCTAAAAGATCCTAAATCCACGATTTGACTTCTCCATAGATTTTCACTGTTCCATTCAGTGACTTATTAGCCAGGTTCCTGAATAGGCAGAAGTTACTCAAAGTCTTAAAGTAAATAATGTGTTATCATGTGTGTGGTAAGTTGTAATATAAGCAAAGTAAAAATATACACATAATGGGGCAGTACTTTCTCTTCATAGGAACTTACTGGCATTCATAGTCAGAAAATAGTTTAGGAGAAAAATAAGAAAGAGAGTTGCATTGGTTTTCCTTTTATACTACTAATAAGTCACTGCTTCTGCCTCCCATCTTGAAAAACAGCAGAGGTTTCAGCACAAACTCCATCAAAGTTAGTCATTTCGTCCTCTTTCTTACCAATATTTCTGTCGCTCTAAGGACGACATGCCTCAGGAAATAAGTAAGCACCTATCTATAGGGGCATCACTCAGTCATGCTTAGACAATTATCACAGCAAAACACACCTCAGACTGATCAATAATTGCTTTCCTTGTCAAATTTCTGGATGTCACAAGCAACACCAAAGAGAGGGATCAGACCAGAGCAAAGCCTTGTCTAGACAGTTAGATTAGATTGCTTTTAGTCCTAACAGAGGCGGGAGGGTGCCACAGTGGTCCACAGCAAAGCCAAACAGGGCATCCGTCTCCCTCTGCCTGGCAGCTGGGCTTGGGCAGTTTTGGGTAGTGTGAGCAAGGAAAAATCCCCCCTCCCAGGGAGGATACCTTAGAATCAGAAAAAAAAAAAAAAACAAAACAATATTAGGAATTGCTTGGAAGCGTGATAGTTTTTTCCTGGCAAAGTTTGTTCCGACATATGCCAGAAAGTTGTTTTTTTTTCAGATGTGTTTACAGGGATCAGTGCTTAGATTCCCTTTCATATCTCTGTCTTTCCCCTTTATCTTTCTAAAGCTTGGATAGACTGAAGGCCTTCTGGCTGATTAGCTTACAGCCGTGCTTGCAAACCTCAGGCCGGTGATGAGGAGAGGATACTTGTTTCCAAGATATGACATTTTGGAAAACAGTAACTCACGTTCATTCAGAGCCCTATTTAGACATTATTTTTTTTCTGTATAGTATATATCTAGGTAACTATTTGTAACTGAAGACAGTAAATTTGTGCAATGAAAAAAAGAAACCCACAGATTTTCTTGGACTAAAAGCTCAGATGAAATGCATGTGATGCTAGAAGAAGAAATGTGAAGGCATAATACAAAAATGATAAGTTTATCTAATTTCTGTAGTTGGGAGGTCTTTTACTTTCAGGCATTGCAAAGTATTTCAGTTACTGTAAAACCAGATCCACCTTGCCTATGCTATTATCATATCAGTGAGGAGTAGTAATTACAAAGCCTTTTTTTTTTTTTCCCACCACTGCACTGCTGTCAATCCCCCAAAACACCTGCGCAATTTAGTAAACTTTATATGCTGAACAGCAGTCATTTCAAAGGTGAACTTCAGCTATTGCTTGGCTTATATTACTGTACAGCTGATTCGTGACTGAGAAATGCAGAGAATCTTATTGAAGAGGATTTTTTTCTTACAATGTGAGTGCCAGAGGACTTCAGGATATATGATTAGAGTAGCCAGTTGTATTCAGCGCAACAATATGCTGTTCATTACTGACAGAAATAAGAATTTTTTTAATCCAGAAACTATGAAATTCTTATTAACATGATTACATTAAAGTGAATGAAGATACTGTCTCTGCTAACCCTAGAGATACGTATTTTTTTACAGATGGCATAGCAGGAATCTTCCTCTGTACACGTACCTATGCTACTACGAGAGAATTAATGGAGTTGTAAGGCTTGAATTTTCTTCCCCATTAAGTATTTGGCCCTGAATCTAAGTTTTTGAACAGGAGTGAAAAATCTGCATTCCATTGATATAAGTGTTTGTTATCCCACTTTGGTCTGTGATGGGTCAGTGCCCTATACTTTCTCTATGGCTATTCAGGTATTCCTCAGATAGCCCCATCAGTCACTTGGAAGCATTTAATCTAAAATGCCATCATGTAAAAGCCAAAGCTTTTGCCAATTTGCCATTCTTTGGCAGTGACATAACAATGACTGAAGAGTAATCTCTCTATTTTTTGTTTTTATTAAATGGATGTAAGCTTCCTATCAGGCTGCAGAAGCTGAGCCTAACTGGTTCTTTCTTAGATGCTCATATGTTTCAGTTCCTCCTGAAAATGGACAAAAAAAAAAAAAAAAGTAAGTTGGTCTTGAATCTGAAATATGCTGTGCCACAACATGGGCTTTAAGACACTTGGAACTCACTTCAAGATCAAGACCTGCATGCCTTAGTACTTAGAGGAAGTAAGGTTGAAAACCTAGATCATCTGCACAAAATACAGCCATGAGGCTCATTTTCATAATTCTTTCTTTAATTGTATGAAGTTAGCAGTACAAATGATTATGTCAGTGTTCTCACATAGCCCAAGGCAGCTCTGATTTAAAGTATGCTGTCACAAATTCTATTCTCATTAACACTGATATTGCTTGTTCTGCTGTGAAGTAGATCTTCTGTAAGACCACTGAGAAGATAGGTGGTTAAAAACGATTTCAGTTATCTGAAGTAAGTTATGGACAGAATATAGGCATCTAACTCGGAATGCAATCCGGAAAGCCTGAACTTAAATGTTATCAAGCCAGAGGAAGTTTCTCCACAGCTTGCTTCCATTTACATAGTTAATATTTCTGAGATGCTGAACTTTTACTTTTGTGGCTGCTCAAAAGCATCTTAGTCTTGGTCTGTCTGAGAAACATGTATCTCAAGCCCTATCAGGATCTACAAATTAGATGCTTTTCCTCTTCTCGCTGAATAAAACAATGCACACCTACAAAAATCAAGCTTTGTGTAAAACACAGTGCTTATTGTTTTTATCTTATTTTTAAACAGAACCATGACATTTATGTTTAAATGGTTTTAAAATTCCTCTAGCCCAGAAAGCATTTACTCTTTTTTTTTGTCTTTATAGACTCAAAATAAAACCTTCTAATTTCTGCAAGAGTACCTTAACTGTATCTTAAAACTCTGTCTTAAAACCCTACTATATGGTTACACTCCCTGCTCCATGAATTGCGTGCATCCCTTATGCGAAGCAGTCATTGAAAAAAAAATCCTGCATAGTGTAAGCCTGACCCTTCATAAATAACCAAGAAGTTTCAGGTTAAGACGCTCTGTTAATGGGAGAGTGGTGCAGGTTCAAATCGCACAGGACAGAGGGGAAAAAAAACCTCTCAACTGTCCCGCTTCCTTGGAGAATTGTCAGGAATTGCCAGCTTATGATTCAACCGCTCTTGGTCGTTCATTTACCACTTCTAAGAGGTCTATAACAGGTAATTCAAAAGGATTCCTACTACCATTTACTTTCAGTTTCCTAAACAGGGCTCTCTCATTCTTTAAGAGGATCTGTAGGGAGGTGCAAATTGAAAAGTTATCCAAAATATTGCTGCAGCATGTGCAGCTACATGCTCTAGAGGTGCTTGTGGATAAATCACCACGGTCATAGTTCCTTCTCTTACTGGTTTAAAGGACAGAGTGGCCTCTCATTCATTTCTGAAGGAAAGCACTCTGGAATTTTCCACTTTTCCCATGTGTTCTAGAGGCAACCAAGGTGTCCCTGTTGGGGACAGACAACTTCAGCATGGACATTTCAATCACTAAATGGCTTCCTGGAGCTTCCTAACCTGATTTACTAGCTCAAGTCCCATGAAAATTACCCAGGCACTTTCCAAAATGTTATTTACTGTGAACTGTGTTATACAGAGGCACAAGAGGAGTTTCTGCATTTTTTTTTTTTAATCAGAGAAATGTCAGAGAATGTCTTCATTATCCTGACATATAAAAAATCAGAATTAGAGAATAATTAATCCGCCTTGAAGACATTTACATCTAAATAGCAGTAACTGATCTAATGAACTCAAATTTAGTGTGCTACAATGAATATAGATTGTGGAACAAAGAATGGTTGGAAAAAAAAAAGATTAATATTTATACAGTGTAATTTTTAAACAAAGCCATCCAGAATAATTAAGTATGTGTGCATGTAAGAAGGAGGTTCACTAATTAGGAAGCATTCCTATGGTACACTTTATAGCTTAGGATGCAATGAAAACTATTTTAATTGTTTTTTAAAGAGCAGACCCTTCTGTTGAAAGCGAAGTACAAGATGTTTTTTGCTTAGTTTTATAGATAAATATAGAAGCTCTTCTTGTTTTCACTGAAACTGCTGAAAGCTTGGCCACTGACGTCAAGAGAGCAGACTTAGGCTCAAACAATACTTGTCAAAGGTATTTCGTTCAATTTACAGAGCTTCCTTATAAACGCCCTCACATCTTCTAACTGCAGTAAACAGTGTCATCTAGAGGCTATTTTTAGGTACTGCATGTCAACTACAACATCTCTTCTACAAAGATTTTGATAAAGTGAAAGCATGAAGCTAGACAGTTGCCATAGTAATGATCCTTTAAAAAAAAAAAAAATTGTTGCGTACACTCTGCTTTTGGGACACCAGAATGCCTAATACACTTTCACAGCAAAATACTTGGATGCCTTAAGGCTCTTAATTTAATCACAGGCATTTAAAGAAATTAAGCTCATATCCACTATTACTGTGAATCTTCAGTTTAGTTCAATTAAGTGACAAAATACTATGTAAAATTACCATTAAAGTCAATAAGGGAATAACTTGTAATATCATGTAGTTTTGACCAGTGCATATTTAAATAATTGCCTTTAGTTATTTAGTTATTTGCCCTTAATATAATGTAATCCAAATTGCACTAAGAAATTAAAAAAAAAAAATAAAACCTAACTAAAACCAACACATAGTAATTGTTAACTCTTCAAACAACAGTATGGGACTTATGGTAGGAAACAATCGTCTCTTTGACAGGACTTAAAAGAGAGACACTTTTCAAATGTCAGCTTACATTGACAAATTGACATTACTAAGAGGTTTCTATTTCCAACCTGAGATGCAGTGAGTGGCAATAATTAACGAAACCTCATTCCATCAACAGGTGATAAGTTATACAGATCTTCTTCCCCCTTTTTTTTAATAATTCAGTTCTGCTGTTTTCTGTGCTAAAATATTTATCAGACCTTTTTAAAAACAAACAAACAAACAAAAATCCTATATGTAAATAACAAATTGCTAGGAAAAGTATTATTGTTTGCCTTAACTGAAGTTGCATTTTTTTTTCTGTCTAGATCACAATTATCCTCACATCCTGCAACTCTCTCCTGTCCTTGCTTTGCCAAAGACAGGCTTAACAATTTCATATGTTATCCGACTCTTGCTTTTCACAGTTTCATATTTTGCAAGAATTTAAACATCTAAGGCTGTGTCTAATTTCAGTCATGGGTCGGGCAAGAGAGCAATCTGTATAGAACTTGAGTGCAATGGGTCCATTAGGATGTAACTTAATATCTGTTTTACAAATGAGCTGCATTAAAAACATACCATTGCTTAATGAGGCTATCATGGTAATTAACTGAATTAAAAACTGTAATATGAAATAAAATCAAACAAGGTAGTTACATGATACAGGAATTTAATTATAACAAAGTTTCAGTAAAGCTGTCAAGATAACTAGTTACAGATAAAATCTTTGACAGGATAATACTGCCTAAAAAGCATTTTTTTTTCTTTTATAATTCTGCTATGATTAAAGTGACCATCCATTTTGAAGGTTGATATCACTTGCATTCAGCAATAAGCTTACATTTATACGGGCACATATTATGGGAGTAATGATAGTATTAGAATGGTGACTGAGGTAATTAAAAATGCTATTGCATCCAGCACATTATTGCCTGACAAGACAAGTTACAAACACTTGCAAGAATTAAGCTAAAGGAAAGAGGATGCCTATCAGATGATGCTTTTCCTATTCCAGTGACTCTCTCATTGAGTTTGGTCACAAGGATGACAGGACCCCAGTTATGAGGGACAAAGGTGAAGGGGATGGGGGAAGCGCACAGCATCCAGAGCTTCTTCCTGAGGAAACAGCAACCATGGCCCCACAGGGAGAGGTGCTTTGTCAGGCAGAACTCCACTGGATTTGCATGTTTGCCTGGCAAACGTGTTTATAAGGAGAAAACAAACACGTTCCCACAGTTGCACAGAACCTTTCTTATTTAATCCACTCTCTTTTAGTTTCAGAGAAAGGAGCACTGTGAGACTGACAGCTCCCTGTGCAGAACTTGTGTCCTGGTTTCAGCTGGGATGGAGCTAATTTTCTTCCCAGTAGCGGCTGCATTTTGGATTTAGTGTGGGATTTGGTATGTGAAGAATGTTGATAATACACTGATGTTATTAGCTGTTGGTAATGTGCACATGCAAGACACTGGGAGAGGTATAGACAGTACAGTTGACCCAAAGTGGCCAAAGGAAGTATTCCATACTGTAGACGTAATGCTCAGTATATAAGTGGGGTTGGCTAGTGGGCAACTCTCTCTCTGTGTCTCGGGAAACTGCAATTCCAAGATCGCTGCTCGGGAAATCGCTGTTGTGAGATCGCTGCTTGGGCTGTTTCTGAGATTGCACTCAGTTGTGTTCCATGATCACTGCTTGGGGCAGTATCAATCAGGGTGGTGAGAAATTGTGCATTGTTGATTTTGTATATATTATTATCATTATATATATATTTTTTTTCCTTTGCTGTCCTAGTAAAAGTGTGTTTTCTCAATCCATGAGTTTTTAATCCTTTCTGATTCACTCCCCAATCCTACCCAGAAGATGGAGGAGGAGTGAGTGGCTGTGTGGTTCTTAATTGCTGTTTGAGGTTAAACTGCGACAACGCAAGAGGCAGCATATGCAATGCAGGGTAAGGTTCTACACATCAGTACTTCTAACATGATCACTAATCTTTCTACATCTCCAGACAGTTTTGATGTAGGAGGACAGCTGCTCTAGCAGAGTATCTGGAGGTAAAGTGTGAACCCTAATGAATGATGTGAAAAAAGCAAACAGCTGGGCTTCCTATCTTGAGATAGCTGGGGAAATGGAAACGGTCCGTACGAGGATCAAATACGAAAATGCGAGCCATCACAGTAGATTTTTTTTTCGTAGCAAAGTAATGCTATATGCAATTTAGCTGTAGAGTTGATAGACGTTTAGGAAGGACTAGGTAGCAAAAGACGTGGGAGTATTCTGACAAGAAAGGGCTATAATCAGGAAGGCCAAGAACAAAGCAGAAACAAAGGCAACACCAAGGCAGAGGATGTAAATTAGGAAAAAAAAAAAAGATAAATTGAGCCGCATCTCTGTGAATTTGGTATAATTAAAACAAGATTTTTGATTGATGGTTATACAACCACACTTTCAAGCTTAATTGCTAGTTTGATATGAATATTTACATTTAATATGAGCTGATATTTGATAGTATCACAGTGAAGTTGTACAGTCGTCAAGTTGTCAGTGGCCCTAATGCCTTGACCTCTGGTGTCCTTACAGGGCAATATAGTTCAGTGTTAAAGGCACTGCCAGAGTGCCTCAGACTGTCCCCACCAAACAGTTTCAGTGCTTGCAAAAATGGTTTCTGTGCTCAGTGGGAAAGATCACACAAATATAATTGCCCCAAGTGTGAAACCTCAAAGTAAAATTCTTGCTGTAACTACTTCTCAAAACATAACTTTTGCCCCAAATTAGTTTTGTTAGCTCATTACAAATGCATATTTGTATCAAAATGGGTAGGGATGTCCATGAATTACCGGTGCATTGCCATGCCTAAGTGACCTATCTGCTGTGCTGCCCTGTTATATGCAATGCTGGAGGGTTGTTTCTGTTCATAGAGGGTTTATTTTTCTGGAGCACAGCCAGACATTTCCTTTTCCACAAGTAGAGATCACAGGTAAAAATACCATAGTCTTTCATGAATTCATTTGTGGGAGAGACATGGTGCAATTTAAAACCTGTAGGAAGGAACAACCCTGACAAATCACATTTTTCTCTGCTACACTTCAATAACAAACACTTCTTGCTCCTGTTTTTCCTTGCTCAGTAATAGTTAATTACATGCCGTATTGAAAATCCCTCATTGCAGGGACAAAGTGTTGAGAAACAGCAGGAGTTTATGAAGCAAGTACCTGCCCTTACATACTGGTTTCTGGAACTGGAAAGCTCTCTTGCAGACAGCAATAAAGATGAAGGTAAAGAAGATAGTGAGAACAAGCTTTAGCTGATGGTGTCAGAGGATTGCTGCTGGAACCATCTATTAAATGTGGATTCCTGGCATTGGACTAGATAATCACACTGAATTGATAACATAGCACAGTTAGAAATGGCAGGAATATGTTTGCTGAAAATTTATGTCAAGGTTGCCTTGGAGCTGCTGGTATACCAAGATTCCCTTGTTTGTAGAGATGCATATTGTCGTAAACATCTGGAAACTTACCATTTCTGACTGCTACTGGTCAGTTGTAAACCCATTTGAAACTGCTACCGTGTCATACCTAACACTAGCATCAATAAAAACGCAGGTCTCAACAGAAGAGCAAGGCAGGAAGACATGTTACTATTTGAGGAGCTGAAAAGCTTAATATTTTCAAATGACAGCTTCAGAAGCAGCTTGTAGCACGTACCTTTTAATATTTTTTCTTTTTTCCCCCCTTTTTTCTTTTTTTTTCCTTTTTTTTTTTTTAAGGAAAATGCCAAAAAAGTTTACTTTTATGTTTTAGTTTTTGGCAGAGAATTCTGTATTGGGAACACTTTGCACAACAAAATCTATGAACATAAGAGTGCTTGCATTTCTGCTGTTTGGGTTGGCAATTTTAGAGCATGTAGGTTGTCGTAGTTTAGCCCCAATTGGGACCAGACTACGCAGTCTTTCTCTCACTGCCCCCAACCCCACCACCCCAAACCCTCCGAGAGAATAGGGAGAGATAATATAAGAAAAAGGCTCGAGGTGTGAGATAATGATGGGGAGAAATCCTTAAAGTTACCTTTACAGGCAAAACAGACTCAACTTGGGGAAAACTATTCATTTATTACTAAAAACAGCAAGATAGTGAGACAGAGAACAAGATAACCTCCCCCACCACTCCCTCTTCCCAAGCTTAACGTTATCTCTACCGCCTTTCCCCCACCCGGAGCGGCACAGGAGGAAAGAGGGAATAGGGGTTGAGGTCAGTTCATCACACATTGTTTCACTCCGCTGCTTCATCACTGGGGGAAGAACTCCTCACATTCCTCCCCTGCTCCTTCGTGGGGTCCCTCCCATGGGCCACAGTCCTTTGTTAACCTACTCCAGTGTGGGTCATCTCTTCCATGGGGTGCAGTCCCTCCAGAACAGCTGCCCCAGCACGAGCCCTCCATGGGCCACAGCCTTCTTCAGGCTTCCACCTGCCCCGGCGTGGGGTCCTCCATGGGCTGCAGGTGGATGTCTGCTCCTCTGTGGACCTCCATGGGCTGTAGGGGGACAGCCTGCTCCACCATGGTCATTGCCACAGGCTGCAGGGGAATTCTGGCCAGGAGCAGAATTACTCCTCCCTCTCCTTCTTCACTGACCTTGGCGTCTGCAGCTGTTCTTCTCACAAGAAAAAAATCTTCACAACAGGCAGGCAGATGCCTCTCAGGATCTCTTCACATCTCATCTCCTCTCCACTTCTTGCAGCCAGGCCGGGCTGAGTTGGGCCCAGTCGGCTGCCCGGCAGGAGGCCAGAGGGTGAGGCCTGCAAGGCCCACAAGGCTCGCGCCTCCCCGTCTCTGCCCCCGCTCAGCTTCTTCACATCTTCACCTTTTTTTTTTTTTGTTCTTCCCCTTCTTACATACATTATTGCAGAGGCATTATCAGGGAACATTCTGCTACCAATTGGCTCGGCCTTGGCCAGCAGCGGGTCCGCCCTAGGCCCGGCCGAGTCCACTGAACAAAGGGGAGCAACTTCTAGCAGTTTTCTACAGAAGCTGCCACTGTAGCCCACGCCCCCCTCCCCTCCCCCACAAATAAAACCAGAAACCAGGACAATGTCTATTAATAACTTTCCAGCATTTTAGGTATGGAGATGCACATTCAGGCATTCAGTCTTACCCATGCTTTTCAGTGATACGAGGAGCTCTGTTGTACGCATGTTCTATCTTTAGTTAGGAAAGACTTAGACAACCTGAAGCTATGTCAATAGTTGGTCAAAGACTGGATACTCCAGCATGTCTCCAGGTCCTCACTGCTGATCACCTAGGTAAGGGACCTTGCTGGGGTGCTCTGTGGCTCTCATCTACCCTATGTGCTCAGATTTCTTTTTCTTTTACAAAAAAAGAAAACCCAAAGCAGAGATGAAGGGAAAAAAAAGTGGAAAAGTTCATTATTTTCTCCTGTGGAGTTGAGGCTACAGCAGACCCATGCACTGAGAGAGGAATGGCAACCTAGAGTTGAAATACTCTACATTTTTACTCCTACATTCCAGTGGGATTCCACTTCTGAACATCACATTCAAAGTTATTTAATAAATGTCATGATCTTCAGCATGGGCTACCTGAAATCTGAAGCCTTTACATAGCTGCATGCATATTATTTGCAGAAAGAGGCCCTGATGGAACTTCCCTCTGTGTTCCTACAGTAGGAAAGCAAATTACAAAAAGAACTCCAAGAGAGAACAAAAGGAAAAAAACAAAGCAAACTCAAAAAAAATGTTGCTTAGCAGTGCATCCTGTATCACTCCAGGGGAATGGTCTTTGCCACAGATATTTACATGTTTTGAGTAGAGTTTATTGAAAAGCAGAGAAACATTTGCGCAAAGCCAAAAATACAAATAAATGATATATTGCAGGTTTTTTTTTCAGTGCTGCAAAGAAGAAAAGACAGAAGCAAAAAATAAATGCATACATGTATTTTTAAAAGCAGATCATTTAGAAAAAGTATTTTAATGGGTGTGGTTTGTTGTTTTGTTGGTTTTTTTATTTCCCTTACTCCTCCTTTCTCTTCCTACCTTAATTTTGCCATTTGGTTCAATGCACTGAATGATAATTCTGTTAGTTTATTTTTATATTCATAGCTTTGCACCTATGAAAGCTTCAGAATGGTGAAAGAAGGAATACTGTAACCTTAAAAAATTGAGTGTTGGAAGAGTGTCAGACTAGAAAAATTACAGCGCTTGATATTTCTTTTGGTGCTTTCATGGCTGTTTAAGGAACTGAGGGTCTGGAAGAATGGAAAAGGTGGAAAAAAATCCTTCAACATTGCTCGTATTATTGTGTTAAATTGCAAGGAGAAAGAGAATAAAAGGAAGGTAAATTGAGAACATTTCAACATTTATATTAATTACTATCTCCAAATCTTTTGAGGATTGTAATTGAAAAAATCTGTAGGAAAAAAAAAAAAATCTATAGCAATTGTCTTCCTTCATCCAAGTGTTGTTTTTTTTTTGTAGAAAGCCGTGCCTATTTAGACATCTCCCTTTCTCCCATTTATGGTCTGCTTCCTTTCCAACAGACTGCTACAGACCTCATTCCAAATTGGTGACAGTCTGCTTTTTATCCTTTCCCTTCTGGTGCAGCACATTCAAATGATAAAAACCCTTATCATGTGAATATGCTTACTGAGTACATGAAACCCAGGCATCATACATATTAGTTTTCGTCATAGATTGATTGGTGCTGTGCTTTAGGTTACAGGTTTCATAGTTTCCTGTGAGGTACATTTCCTAGCACAGCATCGCATGCTGTCCGAAGTGTATTTCACAGCTTTTTGTAATTCCATTTTATCTCAGCATTTAATCAGGTATAATGCACAGCATTCCTAGCAAACTCTTGCTAGGAACATTTTACAGCATAAACTTGCATATGTATGAAAATATATAGAGATGGCAGGGCACAGACGAGGCAAGAGGTAGAGAATATTTTAACGTCTAACACTCCGTGCAAAACTCTATTTTTTTTATAGTGGAATTTATATACGTCTTCCAAGGGGGAAAAAAATGGAATTTAAGGCACAGAAAGTGTCCTATTTTGTCTCTAATATTACAAGGCAGAGACACCTTACTGTTTATGTCGTTATAGGTAACTATGTTCTTTTATCACCTTAGAAGGAATCCTTCTGAGTAATAAAAATCCTCGGTACCTTCCTGGTCTGTTCTTCTCCAATAAGCAAGTTCTCTGCTTCCTGGCGACTCAAGTGAATGACATTTTACGATGTAAGCAATGTAGGAGAAATACACATAGGATTCGTTGCTTGTCCTCCAATAATCTCTTAAATTCTTTTAGCCTTTCCTGCCGTTCACCACCCTGTCACTGTGACATGTTAAACAGCCTGAATCACTTGTTTGTTCACAGTTTCTGTGCGCGGTGTGTTTTGTTGAAAGGCTGTGCTGGACAGCAAGGTCAAAAGCTGCTGCTTTGTTTTGTCCTGGATTTTGCACTCTCTGAAAGGAGAGGGAGATGGTGTTTTCTGCGAGAGCGAGCTTAGTTAGAGGCTTTGCTGAAAAACCTTTGGCAAGTGCAGGGTGGAGCAGGCGGGGAGCCTGCAGCTGGCGTGCGAGCTGGCGAGAAAACAGAGAGGGCAGACACAGAGGTGACAGAAAGGAAACTTTCAGAGACAGTCAAGAGGAGTCTGCTGCAATCCATAGTGAAAGCTGCTGGATGGAGAACAAGGTCAGAAAGAAGGAAGGACACAAGGGATAGGGGAGAGATTTGTTTTCAAACGGTTTTAGCGGTTTCCCCCACAAAAATCTTCCTTTTCTCTATTGTGATATTTACCTTGTCCTAAGGAATGATTATTTTTAACACTCAAACCCCTATTGTGTGGTTTGACGTAAGGAATTGTGTTGGTAGGCTCACGGCTCTGGCTGACTCAGTGTCACATCATGCTGACCAGCAGTTCGCACAACAAACGGTCTCTCAGCTACAGGAGAACAGGAAAAACTTACTGCATTGCCAGTCTGCATCCAGAAGAACTGAGGTGGAAAAAGACTTAGTGTCAGTATGGTATCCCAAAACAGGGAAGGGGATATGAAGGTAACATTTCTGAACTGGATGTAGGGGAGAGTATTTCTTCTCTAGTGCCAAGTCAGCTGCTGCTGGGAGCTTATTAACCTCTGTGTGTGACCATTGATGAATGAATTCCTATCAGTTTACAAGGCATAGAAAATGTTATAAGGCAGAAGAAGATGGAAAAAGACATGATAGGACAAACAGTGAGCAGTCTGAAGGGCACATCTTTTTATTAAGCCTGCTGAACATTGCCTCCTGTAATAACAGGCTGCAGAACTTTCCAGGTTTTGTAAATAACTCTGTGTTTCTCCCATTACAGTCAATGTACAGCATATATTTAAGATTGGGCCTTAGACTTTAAGAACCTTATTCCCCCATTCCTGGTTTCCCACAGATGAGTGCTCTCAAGCACAAACACCTTTACTAATAGTCTGACGCTGACGTACATTTTATCCAACCATTCCTAATCGCTGTTGGAAAGTCTGAAACATGAATAAAAGTGCAAATACCCTTGTAAAAGCAAAAGGAAGTCAGTCACTTGTCACAAAAAAAAAAGAAAAGAAAAATACTGCCTTTCAGTAACTTTGCCCCTCTCAAAGTTAAGTATAAGCAGTTAGATAAGGACTATGCTAACATTATTCAAATTTGAAGGTGATTTTTTTTTTTAATGTTGGAGGAAACCATATGGGAAATAACTGCAGAAACTTAGGAAAAAAAAGAGAATCAGGTCCATGGTGATACAGCCTTCTGAAAAGTCCACAATAGATCAATAAGATTATCTATTCCATTGCAATTCTGGCCTGAGATAAAGTATTTATGCATCATCTTACTGTATGTATCTAGTAATGGTGTCTTCTCTCTTGATTGCAACATTTTTTTTTCTTCTACAGACTACTCATTACCCCTCTTTTTGTGGAGATGTGTGGGTTGGTAAGGGATTCCTCAAGGAAAAAAAAGTCAGATAGTTATTCAAAGCATGAAGGATTTATTCTGCTTGAGTATGATAGGCAATGGTTTTAAGAGGACTTTTCCACTCCCTGCCAGAGGACTGAACAGACCCTTGCATGATCTTGGGGGCTGCAGACAAGGACAGATAGGTGGCAGGTGCAGCTTCTGAAATGTTAAGCAAAGAATTGTAAACAGGCTTCAGCGAGCCCTGCTCAGCTATCTTAATCAGCTTCCATACTGCAGCCTGCACAGGTTTTTCCCTCCACTAAGTATAAAAAAAAAAAAAAAGAAATAGTTTCTTGTAGCCAAGTTTTGGGCCCAAGAGGGAACATACTGCAAAGTCTCACAGCCCACAGTTTTCCAGGAAAGGAGTTAGGCGGAAAGTCTGTAGGTTGACTAGACTGTAAACTGGATTGATGTGCGTTATGTACTTTGGTGACTTGTGTGAATCCCATTTGTCATCACTTTAGCATTTTTTTTTTGCACAGGCTTAACTTTTTCAATGCATAGTCATCTCAGACAATTTTCATTTTTAATAGAAATTTTCTTATGCTTCCATTTTTTGTACTTTAAAATTAACACATTTTGGAAATATTTTACTGATACATTAAAAATAAATCACTTTTCACAAAGTATTATTACATAAAACTTAAATGAAATAGTGCAGGTTCAGTTTAATAAAAAATGAAAATAAAAACAAGAGGAAGAAGTTCTTTTCTTCAGTATTAAAACACCAAAATAGCCTATGTGATTTTTTTTTCTCAGTGTTTTGGAGACATCTCTCACCTCTGTCAGCTGAGCCATGGTGATGCTTTCACAGATAACATGAAAACATGTTATTAGTGAGTAATTTCTGACCTTATTCAAAGATATCTCTTTCTTTATTTTAGTCATCAAAAAGCTCTGTGCACTGTTGTGCAACACCCTTGATGCCAACAATACCTTTGTTGCTGGTAAGCTAAAGCTGCAGCACGACGGTAGCTACTGATCAATAGCGACCGAAGGCGACACGTTTCCAGAAGATGCCAGCTATGAGCTTCTGAACTCTCTGGAGAATGCAGAGCTTGGCATGAGAGACATCCAGAATCTTAAACAGCCTTATTTTTTTTTTTTATCCTCTGATTCTGTAGTTATCACTGATCTGTGCAGCTCTGAAAGCACTCTGTTTTTCCACCAAGCAGTGCATGCTTTATGCACATCAAAATGGCACTTCAAAAGGTGACTATGATCCAAGCAGCAATCACATTCTCCTCCACAGTTCCCAGCTCTTGTTGCCAAAACTATTGTTTCTATCATTAGCTTTATTAGCAGTCTAACTTAATTAGCTAAATGACATCATTTAGTGGCAAGTTCTTCCGTAGATCTCTGCTAACCATTGCATGTTTAGTGTGGGTTTTATTCATTTAGACAGGCTGGCAGGTGGGCAAAAAAAAAGAAATGGACAGAAAACAGAAAAGGAAGTCCAACAGAGGGGTCCTTTCTATTCAGAATGTTTGACCAATAAGGATGCAAAATCAAAGGACAAGGATTGTTTCCTACAGTGTATTTCAGTATAGTTTTTATTCCTGAGGCATAAGTGTTAATTGCTGTCACGACAAACATGAAGAGATGGCAGATAGGCAACAGGTGGTGAACCAGGTATTGAGTGAAACCTGATTTCCAGGTGCTCTTGCCCAGGCACAAGAGAGAGAGCATCTGTGAGCTACCTCTTTCTTTTCCCTTACATATTCCATAGAAGAGCAACTCCCAGTTATTGTCCAAACAGTTGGAGGAGTGCCTTCTATCACGTGCTCCCCTGGAAATCTTTTTCACAGGGGAAATAAGAACAAGGATCCAGAGACTTAATCGCATTCTCCTAAGAATAGCACAGCATGCAAACTACCACTGAGAGACTGCCCAGCATACACTGCAGGATTTTATTGTATTTAGTGCCAGTGCCACTGGCAGCATCATCCAATGCTTGATAGCTATCAAAGGGCTGTTTATGTACTTTGCTAGACTACTTTGATGGATATTGTGCCTTGGCTTTCATTTCCCTGCACTGCTTTTTAATATAACTTGTAATCCTGTGAGATCAACTCAGATCAGCTTTATGTAAAAGCATCTTCAAGTTCCTTCACTGTGTATTTAACTGTTACTTCCCTATGCAGAGGGTAACTTTCCAAGATTTTTCTATCTGGACGTGCCTCAAAACAGAGTAATGACCCATATATAGTTTCATCAGAAAGAAATCTAACCTCCTTGCTGAAAGATACAGGGAATTTTTCAAAGTCCTGTTAAGCATAAACTGTGTGCAGATCATCCCTGGCATATTTGTGGGGATAAGATCAGATGTATATGTCTGTGTTGGTTTTATTTAGTGAGGTGGTGCTATGGCAGCAGCTTCTGTAGGAAGCTTCTAGAAGTTTCTCCTTTCTCCAGTGGACTCGGCCAGGCCTAGGGCAGACCCGCTGCTGGCCAAGGTTGAGCCAATTGGTAGCAGAATGTCCCATGATAATGCCTCTGTGATAATGTATTTAAGGAGGAAAAAAAAAAAAAAAAAAAAAAGAAGATTATGTGAAAAAGCACAAACTGGGGCAGAGAGGGGGAGACGTGAGCCTTGTGGGCCTTGTGGTCCTCACCCTCTGGCCTCCTGCCGGGCGGCTGTCTGGGCCCGACTCCGCCCAACCCTGCTGCAAGAAATGCAGAGGAGATGAGATGTCAAGAGAACCTGAGAGGTGTCTGCCTGAGTCGGTAGTGAAGAATTTCTTGTGAGAGGAATGGCTGTAGATGCCAAGGTCAGTGAAGAAGGAGGGGGAGGAGTAATTCTTCTCCTGGCCAAAACTCCCCTGCAGCCCGTGGAGAAGACCATAGTGAAGCAGGCTGTCCCTCTGCAGCCCATGGAGGCCTACAGAGGAGCAGAGATCCACCTGCAGCCCATGGAGGACCCCACACCGGGGCAGGTGGATGCCTGAATGAGGCTGTGGCCCATGGAGGCCCCACGCTGGGGGAGCTGTTCTGGAGGGACTGCACCCCATGGATAAATGACCTGCACTGGAGCAGTTCATGAAGGACTGTAGCCCATGACAGGCACCCCACGATGGAGCAGGGGAGGAATGCGAAGAGTTTTTCCCCCGAGGAGGAAGGGGCTGTGGAAAGCAACATGTGATGAACTGACCATAACCTCCATTCCCTCTCCCCAACCTGTGCTGCTTGGAGGGGGAAGGTGGTGGAGTAATGTTAAGCCCGAGAAGAAGGAGGGGTTAGGCGAAGTTATCTTGTTCTCTTTCTCATTATCCTGCTTGGGTTTTAATAATAAATAAGCAGTTTTCTACAAGTCGAGTCCGTTTTGTCCATAACGCTAACTTTAAGGATCTCTCATTGTTCTTATCTCACACCTCGAGGTTTGTTTGTTGTTTTTTTTTTTTGTTATATTATCTCTCCCTATTCCCTTGGAGAGTCGGGGGAATGAGAGAGAGAGAGAGACCGCATAGCTTGGTCCCCAGCGGCACTAAACTATGAGAATGTCCCACTGCAGGACCAGCTGTTTTTCAGCTAGGTTATATAGTATAAAATATTCTGTTTTATAACAGATTCACATCTGTAGAGGACACAGAAAAGAAACAGTGAATTTCAGAAAAGAAATTAGGAGGAAATAGACCTGGGTGTGGACCACCAGGAACTGTTGCACAGCCTGCTTTCTCATGGTTGTGGTATCTGCAGAAAAGAAGGGGTCAAAAGCTGCAACTCAGGTGAATTGTTTTAGACATCTGTGGTTCATGGCCTGGTCATCCTGTGAAAGGACTTGCTATTTCATTGAACCAAACTTTCTACAGGCATATAAGAACTCAATTCACAATATCCAGTTGAGGCCTCTCACACGCCAAACACCCAGCCAATGTGCTAAAACAATCAACTGAAGGACCAGCATGATCTAAAACTATAGCACAAGACAGGGACTGAGCAGGAAAGACTGAGGATGCTTCTAAAGTCCCTTTGGTTGCTGGGCTCAGAGGACATGGTTTTAATAGGGCCTTAACGGTCAGATTTCAAATGTTCTAATGCTTTATCTCCATGTTTTGTCTTTGTACCTCATAAATAGTTGAAGAATTATTCAATTTTACAGCTGTTATTGTAATTAGCAAGCTAAATGACTTCTGCTTTTAAAACTGTGAATCACAGTTAACTGCTTAATGTTACTGCTGTAAACATGTGCTTTATTGACATCTTAAAGCCTTTCATTGGGAGACTGCCTTTTTCTTTCCTTGCATATACCTCTGTTAATAACAGTCTTGTGTACCTTCCCAAATAAGTGGCTCATCAAGCAGCTCCTGACCTGGCTGAGACAGTTAGTGATCAGTGGTTTTCTAAGTTATGTTTCTCATACATTTGTTTATGTGTTAAATGCCTAATTTAGCCTTCCTCTTTTCTAAAACTGCAGCTGTAGTTCACCCTGAAACTTCACAATGTATTTTACTGTGTTCAGGGTTCAAGGGAGTAAAGAAAAAAAACTCATTTGCAGACAATTTTTCTCAAAGATTCTTTTCCACTACCAGTGCTGCACAGTTATGTAATGTTGTTTTTTTTTTTTTAAAGAGGAAATACGCTATGTTTCACCTATGAGTGATTTAATTTCATTAATATCTAAACTCATTCATTTGCGTATAAAGGAGTAAGGAGTTTGGATTCTTTTGATATTAATGAAACAAAGGTAAAAATTGTTGTTGCTGTTACCAAATCAGATACATTCCTGGCAAAGCTCCACTGTTTTTGTCACATTTCAACAAGGTGAATTTAATCTAGTACTTTAAAAAAAAACCACTATTAACTGGAGGACTGGAAATAATTTTTTTTTAATATATTTACAAACACTCTGTACTGGTCACTGATAAAGAGGAAGCATATTCTGCACAGCTATGACATTTCACTTACCTGTCTGTGTGGATGCGAGGCCATCAGAAATGGATACCTTGAATCTGCATCTCTATGTACCTAACTGTAATTATAGTATACTAATGTGTTGAAATTCAGATGTTGTGCTGGATATAAACGCAGCACGATTGCCTTCTTTCTCAAGTCATCAGGAAGATTGGTAGGGAGCCAGAGAAGAATTTAAGTACTGCAATACCTAACTTCTGAGAGCTCTGCAGACAAACTATATTTTCTCCTTTTTCAATGCATGGGGAAAGTGAGGTGTCACAGGAACTTGCAAGCTGAACAGGGATTTCACATGAAATAGTCAAGCTCTTTGAAAATACCAAGGATAGAGAAGGGTAGGACCTCAACCCCTTCCTCAAGAAGATGTAATTATTTCTCTGGCACAAGAATTCTCTCATATAAGAGCCTGAGACACCTCTTTTACACACTGCTACCCAAAACCTGACAAATAAAAACCGAACAACAAGAAAGCCTAGAGAAAAGTCCCAGCCACTCTCAACAGAGTAATAGAGTACTCATCTCAAAGGAGGCTAAGGTTAGAGGTGAGGATTCAGTTCTCAGAGTCTCTGTCCTAGGAGACTACTAAGATACTGGATAAAAGCATTTTGTGTGATGCTGTTCAAACATATAAGAGAGCTGACCATACTGGAAGTCCCTGGTGAGACCAGCCATTTAACAGCCTTACCAGAGCACAAAGCAGTGCAGTAGCGTCAGGACCTCAATTATGGAGATCACTGGACAGGGAATAAAGGTTCTTCAGTTGCCCACAGGTGTAGGTGGCAGTCCAGCAAGGCTTCTGAGCGACATAGTAAAGCCACAATTTTGGTGCTCAGTGTGCAAGTTCCTTTGTAGATGTAGCCTACTATGAGAGTAACACAGTCACACTACTGCCAGCACCAAAATATGTTTATGGCAGATCACTAGCATACAGTCTAAATTTTGTTGTGAATTCTTCAGCACTGCAGGCTACATTTTTTTTTTCTTAAGGTTTCCAGATACCACAAGCCTCCAGTGTAAGCTGTTGCCCTGTCATTAATGTTACACATCAGGGTATGGACAGCCTCAGTTTAAGACTCCTTGTTTACTGAAAAGATGAAAAGGTGCTTGTCATAACTGTAAGTAGCTGACTGTGATCCAAGCAGCACTGACAATAAAAATTTCTTTTTTTTTTCTTCCCATTTTATCTACATTTAAGCAGACTGAAGAAGAAATTTAGAGTGTACAAGACTCTCAGAAGTCCATGTAGCTTGTTGAAAGCTCATGAAGAAATATGTAGCAATATTTAGGAAATGACTAATGCCTTCTGGAACAAAGCTTTCCCTTTTGGTAAAAGCCATTTCTGTTTTCATCTTGGATTCTATAAGCTGTCAGAAATATGAATTAAAAATATAGAAACATTTTAGAATAAAAGGCATATTCTTAGTAAGGCTTATGCTGCTCTTAGATCCATCTGTCTTCTCAAAGATATTTAGTTTCTTTCTTCACCTGAAAAATATCACAATGACTACAACCAAAAAAAAATGATGACAGGAAAGAAACAAATACATAACAAAATATGAACAAGAAAGAATTGCAATGCCTCTACAGAGACCAGTATTTCCATTAAGTTGCAACATAATTTCTAAATGCCTAAATAAAAAAAAAAAAATGGAAATTTCATTAAGGAGTAAAACTGTTGAAATGTTCAATCTGGACAAGTTGTCTCAGTTCATTCCTTTATTGATCAAGCTCTATATGAAGGAAATGTCAGTGCTGAAGGTGTCAAAGAATCTACATTTATGCAGCTATTGCATTTATTACTGCACAAATATTCAGACATTTAAATAGCAAAGAACTATCGTAAACAATGTACCAAATTTGTGTGTCATAAAATGATGCTGTTGAGCTCAGTGAAACTTCCAGGTGTAAATAGTATCAGAATTTTATTCCATACCTTTGTCTTTGGATGTCATCAGCAGAGAAATTGACTTTTTTTTTTTTTAATTCTTGGGGGACCCTTCCAGCCATTAGACAGAACTACTAGACAGATCAACGAGAAGCTGCAAATGGGATTTTTCTGTAGCTTTGGTGTTACTGAAAATGGGACACAACTGCCAAAGCTATTGCTTGTGTTGTACAACAAATTCTCTCCTGATGTAAAATGACACAATTCCATTGACTCCAATGACGTTACACCAAATTTATGCCAGGAGAATATGCAGCTCTTTATCCATTTATCTATAAGCTGGTTGCTGTGACTTAATTTCAAATGAGTTATGTTACTGTTCTTGGTTTGTGCCCTTGCAGCACTTTATTACTTAGAAGGCTAGTTCAGCAGAAATAAATAAATATGTGATTTGCAGTCTCAGCAAACATCCTAGCCAGGAACAATGGCCTCTTTGCAGTGTTCCAGACTAATTGCCCCCAGTTCTCTGCTCTAACCTTCATACCCAATTCATTCCATTCTTGCACTATTCTCCTTATTCCTTTTCCATCCGATCCTCACATTCAGATTTTCTCCAGTGTCAGCAAGTCTTTAACCACCAGCTCTTACCTATTCAAATTCCTTTAGAGAATAACTTCCTCTACAGTGATCATAAGAAACATGTATTACATTTGGCAAAGTACATTTTTTAAGAAAAGAATATACTTTAAATCTTTCCTTCTTAAGCTCTTGCCCTGAATTTTTTGTGTTTGATAGTTCATCCTAGCATTTATGGTAACAAGTACTGTCATTATAATTGTGTCCTGTGCTTACTAGTACATCATCATCCAATGTTTTTCTAATTTTGTAGTAAAAATCTGCCATCAACTATTATAAGCAGTTTAACTGATATTCATACAAGTAGGAAGATTTTTTTTAAGCTTATTTTTAAGGCTGATTGGCAGCAACTTTCTGTTCAAAAACTGAAAGCCGTAGCAATAAGTTAATGATAAGCATTAATAAAATCGTGCTTGAGGTCATTGCTTAGATACTAAGGACCTTTTGATGATTAGAAAACGTGTCTGAAAATTGTTCTGGGCACATACTTAACAGCCTGTGACTTTGGAAGGCATTAATCCAGAACATTGGCTTCATTTTCTCATTAAGTTTTCTCCATTATAGGAGGTTGTTTGTGAGGCCTGTTGGAATCAGTGGTGCACAGGAAGGATGAAATTAAAGAAACTGGTCTGAGCAAAATAAGTAGTTCCCAGCTACTTACTTTGGAGGACACCTGCTGAATTTAACAGAATTGGTTTCCACAGTCCAGCTGCATTTCTGCTAAGTAGTTCAGCCAGGTGTGGAGCCTGAGTCTATGACCTTTGTGTGCTTATCCTCTATGAAAGACCATGTCGAATACAGTATGCAGGTAAAAAGTAAAAGAAAGATGCATGAAAGCCATGATACCTGTAAAATGGAAAAGTTATGTTGTTGTTGAATTCTTGTATTAAGTCTGGTGTAAGAAAATAGCGCATTTCACATACAAGTGCATGTTTTCTGTTAGGTAACTGTTGTTGACTGGGCCGGTCTCTATCTATGCTATGCTGAAAGTTAAATGCCAAGCTATCTAATGTTGCTAGGTTTTTCAAATATATCCCTTATCCTTCTTTGCCTTCAGGTTTCTCCACCTTGCTCTGTTCAGCTCTTGCACCAGTCTGGACTAGGGGAATTACCTGTCTTCCTTGTTGCACCATTAAAATAACTGTACTGTATCTGACTTGTGGCTTGTCTGACCTGGTGCTCTTCTAGTGTCCCCTGTGGACACTTAAAAAAGAGCTGTTATGAAACAAGATTATCACTATGGAAAATTTTACTCCTAGTCTCATTCAGTTAGCATTGATATAACTTTTGATAAACTCCAAAATAAAAAAAAATAGAATCTTGCATCATCTCTTTCATATTGTACATAGTTAGAGTGTCCCTGTGGTGCCCCCAAACATAGAATCATAGTATAATTTCCTTTAGTCTATATACTCAAGGTTTTTAAAAAGTCTTTTCTTTCTGTCCTTTGTCAATGCATCAGGCCATATACTCTGGATAACTTTTGGCAAACACGGTTATGTTCACCGAAGTTTAAAAACAAATTCTTAGATATGTTGATTTTGCTGGGAAAAACAATGTGTAGAAGTTGTTCCTATCTAATAAAATTTTAAAAATATGATTTAATGAGATTTCCAAGACCTTCTTAGAGTATTAGCTTTCCAGCAGAGAAATGCGTTTGTAAAATCAAGCAGAGAAAAAAAAAAAATTCCATGTAGGTTGGTCATATTGCATTTATATAATGATTCTAAATGTAGTCAAATGTACTTTAAAACCAAATTATATTGAAGCTTTTGCAATGTTGAGGTATTCATCATACTACTCTTGTACTTCAGTTGATGTTGCTTTGCATAGCCTGGTCTATCTGTCTTTACCCTGATCCTTTCCCACTTCCCAGGGTTCATGCATGTGTTCCTTCTTTCCTGCCACATGGCTGACCAAGTCAAGTCCTGTTTCTTTTCAGTAAGGTATCATATATGCTGTTTGTGTTGTGCAAATTAGAGTCAGTATAATCATAGAATATTTTGGGTCAGAATGGACCTTTAAAGGTGACCTAGTCCAACTCCCTCCTGCATGGATCAGGGACATCTCCAACCAGACCAGGTTGCTCAGAGCCCCGTCCAACCTGGCCTTGAATGTTTCCAGGGATGGGGCATCTACTCTGGGCAACCTGTTCCAGTGTTTTGCACCCCCCCACCCCTTGTAAAACAATTATTCTGTCTAACCTAAATCTACCCTCTTTTAGTTTAAAACCATTACCCTTGTCCTATCGCAACAGGCCCTGCTAAAAAGCCTGTCCCTGTCTTTCTTATAGGCCTCCTTTAGGTACTGGAAGGTTGTAATAATGTCTCCCCGGAGCCTTTTCTTCTCCAGGCTGAACAACCTCAACTCTCTCAGCCTATCCTCACAGAAGAGGTGCTCCAGCTCCCTGAACATGATAAGTAAGGGAAGAGAGCACCTATAGTGCAATAGCCTGGGTAGAAAACACAGTCTTAGTATACCCAGAACCATTTGGAATCCTGATTCTAATTCTTTTTTTTTTAAAATGTTCCTGCTGACTTCAGGACAGCTATTCTATGTGTTTGTTTTACAGAAAGTCAATTATATTTATGAAAATATTAACTTACAGAATCATAGAATAGTTTGGGTTGGAAGGGACCTTTAAAGGTCATCTAGTCCAACACACCCCCCCCCCCGCCAAGAGTAGGGACAGTCTAATCTTCGACTAGATCAGGTTGCTCAGAGCCTCATTCAACTTGACCTTATGCAATATAGCTGAAGAATGTAAGGAATCTTCCTTCTTTTTCCTCCATATGTTATCCTTTATTATAGATTTTAAAATATTATCATGTGAGAAGTTTTTTAGGTTTTTTTAATGGTAAAAAAAAAAGGTTTGGAACATTTTTGTTTCATTTGAATTTTGATGAAAATGTGATATTTATATTTTAAGTCGGTATTACCAAAAAAAAAAAAAAACACAAAACCACAAAACCTTGACAAAAAGCTTTAAATCATTTAATGCCCAATTTGGTAGGTTAGAGCAATGGAAATTCAAGATAGGAAAAGAAAAATTTTCTTACTTTAAAAGCAATTTCTATATTTTAGGAACAATCTCAATTACAAGTTTTAAATATGTATTTAATTGATATAGGATAGGTCTTGTAAATTAATTGAGCAAGAAATTGTTATTCCTTTTATATTCCTGTCAGTTTCTTCCAAACTTACCATTTTTCTCCACCCAACCCTGACTAACTGCCAAATATGCATTCATTATAGGTCAGGCTCTGTATTTGGCTTTAAGTCTGTGCCTCTTTATTGAAAGTCTCCTACATATAGAGAGGGTATTGACTTTAATCTTTCCTATGGGTACGACACCAGTATCAGAAGAGTTAATTTATTATTCTAAAAGTGCAGGGAAATTTAGCTTATCTTTTTTTTTTTTTTATAAGTCTGACCTCCTAAAAAGATTTTTAGCATTCAATATGAAATTTGTGGCTGCTTTGGAACAGACACTTTATTTCTGTGTTTGATCAGAAAGTCCTTTCGGTTGACAGTTTTCCTGAGTTTTCTTGAGTGGCCAATTATGCTGAATATATGTTCAGCCTAGTACATGTTAAGAAATTCACCAGATTCTGTGCTGTTGCCCTGTTTTGAACAGAGTTCAATTTGACCACTGTTGTATTCTTATGAGCTTTCTGTACAAAGCAGCCTAATGTTTTTCCTCCTAGGGTAAGATTAATCTGCCCTAGTTTAAGCATTAAAAAAAAAAAAAATTAAATTCTCTGTCTAACTCACTCTATTCTTTCTTTATAGTCAATGAAGAGAAATGGACACCTCAAGGGAATGATTCATCTCATCCTAAGATCAGTATCTAGGATAGGTCAGATGAATTGCCCTTTGGAGGTGTCAATTTCTTTTCAGTGACTATCAAGGGAACTTAGAGTGACTGGCTCAGTCTTACATCTGTAACATTTAGATGTCTGAAGTTAAGTGACATAAGCTGTTCTTCCTTATCATAACATTTTCTGAGGATATGAATAATTAATTCCCTTCAGAAAATATTACCTTGAAGACAATAGTGTTTTGACTGAGACCCAAAATGTTAAAAAGAATTCACTGTACATATATTTTGAATATTATCTACTTCTCTGACAGAATCTTGAGAGATTTGATGAAGCAAGCAGAGCGAGCACTGGTGCTCACCTGTACTTTTGGACACATGTAACCAGAATTTTATACAGAAAAATAAAGATTTCAAATGTATAGTGGAATTAATCACACTTAACTTTAGAAATCTACAGTGGAGACAGGTACATGTGATGTAGTCTTTGTAGGCTCCTTTTCTAATCAAGGGGCAGAAATAAGACCTTTCAAGGTGCAATACTTCTGACCTATTTTAGAAGTTTACTTTAAAACAAGATGAACAGTGGTCTGAAAGTTTCTTTTTTTTTTCTCCACTGATTTTAAAGCAAGACTAGTTACTATGATTAACTCAGATGCAGATACCCAATGTATTTCTCTGTTATTCATAGATGGATCAGGAGGAGAAAATAGTATCAAATGGCTCCAAGTGGCCAAAAAGTTGTTCTCTGAATGTAAATTCTCAAAACTGTTTGGTGCCCCTCAGCTCTTTAGTGTTGCACAATGCTAATGTGTTGCTGTGACATCATTTAACAGCTGTGACATTGCACAAATATTTATGGCTCAAATGTGACATTGATTGATGATAAAGTCAATTTCAGCTGTGTAAAGACAATTAATCCACACTCTGTTAACTATGATATCATTATTTTTTTAAAAAGAGCTTAGAACTAATTTACAATGATGGTAGAAAATTAACAATGAGATGCTGAAAAAATTTTGTTAACATCTCAAGATTTTTAATATAGCCACAGATCATCATGAATATTTTTATTTATAAACTAATCTTTGCTTTTTTTTTTTACAGTCTGCTCTGCCATTTTACAGACTGGAAATACTTTCTCTATGAAAGCATTATTTTTTTCTGTGCTGTATGTTTCTACTTATTCTGTTTGGGTTGTTGTGTTACATTTCTTCTTCTGAAATTGCTTTTGTTGTTCTAAAATCCTTCATCAACCTGAAATGGATGAGAATATTGGCACAGTATTAATTTTAGTAGTTTACATGGAGTTCATGTAGATATAAAAGTACATCCTTATTGAAATTCATGAGGTTCAATAAGACCAAGTGTAAGGTCCTGCATCTGGGTCAGGGCAACCCTCGGTATCAATACAGGCTGGAGGATGAAGGGATTGAGAGCAGCCCTGCTGAGAAAAACTTGGGAGTACTGGTAGATGAAAAGCTGGACATGAGCCAGCAATGTGCGCTTACAGCCCAGAAAGCCAACCGTATCCTGGGCTGCACCAAAAGGAGCATGGCCAGCAGGTAAAAGGAGGTGATTCTGCCCCTCTACTCTGCTCTGGTGAGACCCCATCTGGGGTACTACATCCAGCTCTGGAGCCCTCAGCACAGGAAAGACATGGACCTGTTGGAGGGAGTACAGAGTAGGAAGGCAAAATGATCAGAGGGATGGAACACCTCTCCTATGAAGAAAGGCTGAAAGAATTGGCGTTGTTCAGCCTGGGGAAGAGGAGACTCCAGGCAGACCTTGTTATGACCTTCCAGTACCTAAAGGGGGCTTATAAGAAAGATTGGGAGAAACTTTTTAGCAAGGGCCTGTACCGATAGGACAAGGGTAATAGTTTTAAACTAAAAGAGGGTAGATTTAAACTAGATAAAAGGAAGAATTTTTTTTTTTACAATGAGGCTGATGGAACACTGGAACAGGTTGCCCAGAGAGGTGGTAGGTGTCCCATCCCTGGAAACATTCAAGGCCAGGTTGGACAGGGCTCTGAGCAACCTGATCTAGTTTGAGATGCCCCTGCTCCTTGCAGGGGGGGGTTGGACTAGATGACCTTTAAAGGTCCCTTCCAAATCAAACCATTCTATGATTCTATGATGATATTTATGAAAAAAAAAAGTTTTTTTTTTTAATCTTTTCCAAGGATATTTCTTTGTGAACCTTTCAGTAATTTTACCTTCTGTTTCCAGATATCTTTCCTTTTACTTCTGTGTACCGTTCCCACAACCAATTGCCCAGTGTCTTCCTGTGATCTTATAGACTTCCCCTTCACAATGCCTTTATTCCTGCACTTTTTAATTCAACAATTTTAATCTATATTTATATGTGTGCTACGAATATTCTGCTAAGACAAAAAAAAAGTTAATTTAAAAATAAATAATAAATAAAGCTGTGATTTTATCTCTCCTTTTTTTTTACACTGGAACTTATGTATCTTTTCTGTGTGTTTGAGTATTAATTTTTGAATATGATATTATTTTTTGTTTTGCTAAGCTGAGGAGTGCCAAGCAGCCTTGCCTTTCATAGTCTACAAATTGCTGTGTACAGGCTCTAGTGACACAATAAATAACAATGAAGTGACACTAAGAGAGAATATAGTCTGAGATCACTGATTGGATCCAATGTCATTCACTAAATGAAAGTAAGAGTCTGTTAGAGAGGCTGATATATGACAGCCCAACCTTTATCAACTGTACTAATTTTTAGAAAAAAAAAATGCCAAGAGACAAGAAAAGATTTTCAATGATACAAAACAACATGGAGAGGATTATATCAACTGTTGAGTGATTTTCATTTTTTCTTTCTCCTTGTTATTTATATCACTCCACTGGTGCTCTATAGACAAGTTACAAAAAATTACATGACCAGTGATCTGTGTATAATACAATCAAATATTTTCTTATTTTTTGCTAGGAAGAGCATTAGGCCACTGGGTAGAATGAGACTGCAGGATGGGAGAGTGACTTTTTTATCTGGATTTTTTTTTTTTTCATATGCCTGGAGATTAAGAAACTACTGATCTGCTCCAAACCAGGAAGAGTGAGTACCAAAAAACTTCACTGTATGTGGAAATATATCCCAAAAGCACGTATGCAATTCATCACTTGTTTCCTCTAGTCTGATGCCTTAATTTTGAATTGTAAAGTTTCACAGATACCCACATGTACACAGGAGAAGTAGCCCCTGGAAAGTAAGGTGACCAGCACTCACTCACCTGTGCTCCATCGTGACCTGGGCTGGTGGCAGATTGGCACCTCAGGCAAGCCCAGCCCCACAGCCATGCCCAAAGCATTCCTGAAGCACACCTAGGGTATGGGCCTTCTCTGGAGAGTAGCAGCTGTGGACACTTCCACTGACATGCAGAGCCAGAGGAAAGGTGTCCCTTCAGCAGTACTCAACCAAGGAGCTCCCAGTTCAGACAACTTGCAATTTAGGAAGGAAATGAGAAACCTCGTACTAGCTTTTTACTCTTCATAGTATTTAAACTCATGCCTTACTCCTGGGAGGCTTCTCCAATTTTTGGGTGAAGGAAGAGCCACGGTAGCTTGCTTTGTCATGGATGTTTCCTGCTGTTGCACCTGCACCAATGTACACAAAAGGTGTGAGATTCCTGGGACCTGGTGGAGACAATTTAGGAAACTGGGCTTTGTAGAGGAGTGAATGGGACATATGGCTGATAAAAAGAGACTTGCATTTGAATCCTTGTGCCCTAAACTGTTTATACATTTTGACACTACATGATAATCAGATTAGAAAATCAGAAGCAGACTGACAATGACCAGAACCCAATTTCATCCACATTCAAGCAGTGGACACTCAAAACCTGACTGCTGAGTCATCTTTCTCTCCAGTTCTGCACCTGCCACCACAAGTCTTGCATTGCTTTTTGTGTAGTTTTTCTGGCTTCACACGAAAGCCAAATGTTGCACTAACCCAGACTAAAATGCAGATGTGAGTTTCCTCAGGGTGAGTTGCAAGCTCAACATAGGTCCCTCACTGTTTGAGTCAGTGCTTTTAGCCACTATGGTGGTGTATACAGTCAGAGAGCACCACTGACATCTACTCTTTAATGGATATAAGCCTGCTTAGTTAAGCCTCTAGACTTTCAGAAATGTGCCTAGCCTCTGGTCCTAGTTTGATAGAGGCCTCTTGTCTCTGAGAGGGGAGATCTGCATCCAGAAATATGTATGGAGTGTTTTCTATTGACTAGCTTTACGCAGCTCCTTAGAAAATGCAAAATGATTCTGTAGATCATCTTTCTCAGGCTATATCTAGTCATTGCAAAATAGTCTGTGAAGATGCTTAATTCAGGATCTGTGAGCCACTCTGTTAGTTAATTATTTCATGTGTATATATATATATATTTGTCTATATGTATGTTTCATAGAGCTATGCACGTAAGGCCAGTGATTCCTGAATCTCCCAGTTCTGATGGCACTACAGTTCTAGTACTCAGTATGGTCTGCCTGCACCATCCATAAATGAGTTAAAGGAAAAAAAAAAAGTCTTTTTTTTTTCACTTTATCAGCTTAGTAATAATGCAGGGTTTAATTGACCTCTCTGCAGCAGAATTTCTAATTCTGAAAAAAAAAGTGAAAAGTCAGGGTTCTTAAATTTTGTGTTAATAAATCTTAATGAATCACCCCAAAATAGCTGGCTCAAACAAGTCAGAACACTGTCAGCCAGCTCAGTTTGCCAAGAATCCATTTCTCTTCTAGGAGATAGATGAGGTTCCTCAGTATGGAGAATGCAGAGTGCTAGTGTTATGCACTTTTATTTTAGAGTTGATTTATTCCAATTGTGATGAAAGGTCACAAATTTCAGTGTTCCTTTTTTTTTTTTGCTTCTTTCAATTCTTACAAATGAAACTCTCTAAAGTAGGGCTAATAAGACATCTGAGAGTACACTTTGTGTCAGTCAGTTCTGCTACCATTATCTTTGTGATTCAAATGACCATTCTTAAGACATATATTAATTTTTTGCATGTAATGTCTATATTGTAAAGTCCAATCTCGTGTCTAGTGAGTTAATATAAAACTTCAGAATCACTACAGTGGCTTCTGAATCATTCCCTGTACTACTTATCATCCTCAATCTTCTTCAACATGCCCCTTCTATGTTGACTCTGACATGCCAATTAATTCCTAGGGAAAAAGTGCACTGGTTCAGTAAGGGTCTATCTGCCAACCAAGTGACATTGGCTAATATGACATTGTATTCTGCAAATGACAGTTGGCCTTAATTCTGGGAAAAAAAAAATCAAATGCTCGTTGTTGATTATTAAAACCTTCAATAACTTATTTTTATAAGACAGAGAGAGCTTATTTGAAATATTGAATCCAGTTGTATTCTTTATCCTGAAGAATGGAATTACAGATGATTATAATGAAGCTGATAAGAGGTAGGTTATAAAACCACTTTCAGAGCTATGTAATTCCTATCCAAAGGAGATCAAAAGAATCATGTAAAATTATTCGACATTATATTCTTATTTAACTTAATAGTGATGAGGAGAGAAAAGGGTTCGGGGAAGGGAAACCCGGAAGATTCTTCATGGGTTTTATTAGGAGTTGTTAGGGTTTCAAAAGTAATATAAATATATATTAATATTTTATAATATAAAAATCTGGACCAAGGCTTAGTGTGAGACCAAACATGTGAAAAATAATAGTCCTCAAATTTATGGGGCAAAAGAAGATACTGCAGGAAACAAAGTGAGGTCAAAACTTTCTACCTCCATCTTAAACCAATGTTTCAGAAAGTGTTATCTAAAAGCAGAATCCCATGATACGGCATTATCTTTGGGATTCATTCTTACCAGTGCTTTTAGATATTTTGAGTTGAATTATTTCCTGTGGTCTTTTTCTGAGGTCTATAGGACAGGGACAATTGAAACTGCAGCTGCAATGTATTTAAACATTGGATGGTCAAGAAATGAGAACAACATAAAAAGTTCACAGCTGCAGAGGTGAAAATATGGCTTCTGCTGCACAGGGTACAGGTCCAGTGAACAGTAAGAGAGATAAACAAATGGCACAGATATCTTAAGGGCAGTGATAGTACTTCAGAGGACAATTGGTCAAAGTAATGAAAACAATCTGTTCATAGGCCACTACTTAAAATTTTGAATATTTGAAATAATAGTCTGTCCTATTACTCTGCTCTGCAGAAAAGATTAGCAAAGAGTCCCAGAGCTGGGAGAGTCTCCAAGAGTTGACTGAGCCATCCTGTTCTTCAGAGTCAGCTCAGCCTGTGTTAATTCCTGACAGCTGCTTATCTAGTTACGAGGGCTCCTATGATGAAGATTTTAGTCTTCCCAGAAAAACTATTGTATGGGTTTTCTATGTTTATCATTAGAAACACATTCTAATGCCTCACCTCAACATTTCTTTCTTCAGTTAAAGATAATTCTTCATATTTGGTTCAGTAACTCTACTTAATTCAAGTCTTCCTCAATTCTGCTTAACCTATGACTTGAAGACTGTCATTTTGTTCCTCAGTTTTTTCTTCTTTAGGCTAAACAAATGCATTTCTGTCATAGGTTATACCATTTAGGCATTTGATCATTCTTAGTTTTCTCTTTCAGACTATCACCAATTAGTCCACCTTTCTGAGGTATGCCACTGAAATTTTATTGCTCCAAGCCAAGACCTTGCTAGGGCTGTATTTGTCCATGTGTTTGTTCAACATCAAGGCAGTTCTTGTTGCTAGACCAAAGAAAGGAAAAGTAATAATACAATTTACTAAGATCACCATTGGTGAAACTTCTGCAACTCTTGCTAAAAGAGTTTTTCTCTTTCTACACTCATCTAATAACCCTACAGAGTACACATAGTTTTATTAATTTCTTCTTATTTTATGGTATTCGTAGCTCATTCATGCATTATCTGAAATAAGTCCAAAGTTCTAACATCGAGCCATTTCCTATTAGAACAAGGAAAGTGTTACAGCCACTTTTGTTCATAGTATGCAGAAATCCAGAATCTGTTTTATGTAAGTGAAATCAAGATCCAGCACTTTAAACTGTAACTGTGCCTCTACTATGATACTCATAGCTTTTTATTATTTTTAATAGAATTCTTTTTCCTAGAATTTGGCTCAAAAATGCAAGTTATTTAACAGATATAATTAGGTTGCTAAGCATTAACAGTTAATTATCATATTAATAAACAGTTATTACTCTCGTTCTATACTGATCCATGCCAAAGTAGCATTATTATGCATACATTGCTCTTAGGCAACGTAATTGTCCTTAAAGGAAATCATTACAATTTAGATGAAATTGGGAGCTACTGGTTAGGGAAGGCTGTAGGGCATGCACAATACATACTAAGCAAGGAACTGTAATTTCCCCAAATCACATCTTTTCAGTAATTTCACATCGCAGGGCTATCTCTGTTTAGTTAAGAGGAAAACAGTTTATTATTGCCTTGCAATTTTACAAGGGCATTATTTAACCAAGGACAAGCCAGTCCCCAAAATGGAAGGCAATGCAGAGTCACTACATCATATTATTTAATATGGGTTAGTAAACTATGACTACAATTTAAAATTTGTTTTATTTCAGACTATAATCTAAGGAATGGATTTGCTGTGGCACTAGCACACGCTTCCCAGGCAATGTGAATCATAGACTGAAGGCTACAAGTACCCTGAATGACATCCAATGTAAAATATATATATATATCTGTATAGAAATAACTGCGTCTCTTTTTTGCTGCTTAGATTTTTGCTTGCTTTTGCCTGCTCTTTCTCAGTGCTTAACAGATACGCTGAAGACTTGTTCTCCCTGTTCAACATCTTTGTCGGCGACATGGACAGTGGGATAGAGTGCACCCTCAGCAAGTTCGCTGGTGACACCAAGTTGTGTGGTGCCATCAACACGCTGAAAGGGAGGGATGCCATCCAGAGGGACCTTGACAGGCTGGAGAGGTGGGCCCGTGCCAACCTCATGAAGTTCAGCCAGGCCAAGTGCAAGGTCCTGCACCTGGGTCATGGCAATCCCAGGCACAAATACAGGCTGGGCAGAGAATGGATTGAGAGCAGCCCTGAGGAGAAGGACTTGGGAGTGCTGGTGGATGCGAAGCTTAACATGAGCAGGCAATGCGCCCTTGCGGCCCAGAAGGCTAACCGCATCCTGGGCTTCATCAAGAGGAGCGTGGCCAGCAGGTTGAGGGAGGTGATTCTGCCCCTCTACTCTGCCCTGGTGAGACCCCACCTGGATTACTGTGTCCAGTTCTGGAGCCCCCAACACAAGAAGGACATGGACCAGTTGGAGAAGGTCCAGAGGAGGGCCACGAAGATGATAAAAGAGCTGGAGCACCTCTCTTATGAGGACAGGCTGAGAGAGTTGGGGCTGTTCAGTCTGGAGAAGAGGAGGCTCCAGGGAGACCTGATAGCGGTCTTCCAGTACCTCAAGGGGGCCTACAAGAAAGATGGGGAAAGGCTGTTTAGTAGGGCCTGTTGCAATAGGATGAGAGGTAATGGTTTTAAAATAGAGGGGGGTAGATTTAGATTGGAAATTAAGAAAAAGTTTTTTACGATGCGAGTTGTAGAACACTGGAACAGGTTGCCCAGAAAGGTGGTGGATGCCCCATCCCTGGAAACGTTCAAGGCCAGGCTGGATGAGGCTGTGAGCAACCTGATCTAGTCGGGGATGTCCCTGCTCCTTGCAGGGGGGTTGGACTAGATGACCTTTGAAGGTCCCTTCCAACCCTAACCATTCTATGATTCTATGATTCTATATTTTGTCATATGAAGGTTAGTTATTTGACTTAATCTCTTTGTCATCTGTTAAAATACAAGGAGTTTGAACATTCATTCCTGGAATCTCCTTAGACTAATAACTAATTAATGTTTTACACTGCCATAAATATTTCCTTAGTTTAAGTGAATGACTCATGTTTATGAAAAGGTTATATCATGTGTGGGTGCTAAGGAATTTTCAGATGAATTAGCCAATAGCTCAAGATTAACTTTATTAATAAGCATTATTTGACAAATGTGACACATGGCAAATTATGTGGCACATAAAGTACTGTAACAGAAAACAATCTATAGCCTGTCTTCCTCTTTTCAGCAGTGAAACATATAAAAATGTGGGGTTTTTTTGTAAAAAGAGTGCCAAAATAGTAAAAAAATTCTTCTAACCCATACTAGGAACATAAGTCTGCCTTACATTTGCTTTTTTGTACTGTTTGAATCTTTCTTCTCTCATATATGCTAGCCTAAAGTAAGAGTGACTCATCAGTATAAGACTTTATTGTGTCAATAAAAAACCAAAGCAGTGATACAGATCAAGCCCAATACAGAATAGATACATCAAAAAAATCTATCTGGGCCTCTTTTTTTTCCATACTAAAAAACCAACCAACCAACCAACCAAACAAACAAAATTCTCCAAACATTAATTACATATGGTTTGTAATAAAGCTAACATCAGTCATAGTGGAGTTCAGAAGAATGATATTTTTATGTCTACCATCTGGAACTATGATAAGAATATAGACTAAACTACATACAAATTGAAATTAAGTGTCTTTAACAAGAAACTTATTGTACTTTCTTTAATATAAGCTTTTAAGGGTCAGATTTTTCCTTTCGTGTCCTCAGTGTCAACCTGGAATACTCTTTTGAGTCCTTGACATAAACCAGAATAGAATCTGACCTCTTTGCTGCAGAGGCTGCTACTATCTGCATTGCCAGAATAAGCTTGTGTGACATTCTAAAACCATACTTACATTGTTTTTAAAAAATATTAAAAATAACTTTTTCATATTGAGAGCTGTTATCAGTGTCATTCATTATTTCTAGCTTAACTGGCATTGGAAGCCTATGATTTACTGCTGGTATCTGAATTTGTGACCTTAGACGATGTTCTTGTCATTCTTGGTTTTTACCTTGTGCAGTTGGACTGCCTATAAAGGAAGGTCATCAAGGTTCCCAGTGAGGGGTTATGGCATTACCATAGTTCTTGCTGGGGAGCAAGAACTGATTAGCTGTGTGCCACTGCCAAAAATGCCAACTGAACAGAGGTCAGATTACTGCTCTGAAATAGATAATAGGCTCCTGACTGCAGAGTTGCAACTACTGTAACACTCATATTGTGGTACCAAAATGCTTTCATGTTAGGGACTTAAGGAGAACATGTGCAGTCCACAGCATATGTTATATGGCATTTTTTCGTGCAGAGTCAGACCACAGCATTCATGTTTAATTACAAAAAAAAGTCGAGGCTTGGAAATGAATTCCGGAATTGTTGCTTGTATCAAACTTGAAGATAAATAAAAAAGCAGGGCAATAGAATCTAATCGTGTAACTGATACCACTGGACCTACTTGATATGATTTGATCCAAAGCTTTATTACAGAAGGACTGAGAAATGTTCACCTCATTAGTTAGGAGCATGTATGGCTCATGTGTGTCTATTTACAGTCTCTCTCACTTGATATTATAGAGTGGCTTTAGACCTGAGTAAGATGGCAGTATTATAAGGCAATATTTAGATAAGTTGGGAGTGCTTCATTTGAAGCCACAAAACTCCCTACAGGCAACTTTGCCAAACAGAGAGTGATAATAATTTTGCTCAGTCCTCTGGAACCGCATGTGTCCAAATTGTGGTTTATTGATACTGGGCAATAAGCTATGGGAGATACAAGGAAGGACAGTTGATGGATAATGGTTGAATAGCAACAGCTCTTCATGATCATCAGACAGTATCTGTTGTCAAAACATCCTGAGGTGGGAACTTTCACAAATAGCATTATTAGAGTTACTAAAGAAAGATACTACTAGAAATAAAATTAATTAACATGTCATCAAATAAATGCTATGTGACACTGTTTGCACAAATCCCTATCTGTGACCCTTTTGAGGAGATATAAAGTAACAGTATGAGTATTGACTCTGAACTCTAGTGATGACTGACTGCAAATATAATGGATTTTGTTCCTTTAAATTTTATCAGGAACACTTCATTACTTTGCGAAGTACAGATTCTTAGTACTAAGGCTAAGCAATATTTCTCTTTTTTTTTCTGCATTTGCATCATTTTCTTACAAGATGTCATAATGATAGTATTTCTTTAATACTAATTGAATTTTTAAAGGCTTCTACTTTGCAAATGACTACTTTTTTTTTTGCATTTAAGATTTTTTTTTTAAGGCTAATACTACAATACTTTGTGGTTTATGCCATAAAATTTTCCATACAAAGCCTGATTTTTCCATCTCTTGAATTTTAAAATCATAAAACTATTCTTCTTTTTACATAGTTGGACTTCTACCAGGTTTGAAATGAGCTAAATAGGAGGTTTCAGTCTTAAACACCTAAACACTTCATAGACTTCTAAAAAAAATTTTCAATTTTTTCCTTCTAAGAGGTGAGAAAGCAGGAAAAGAGGAGAGAAAAACCTTTGTATATCAATGTAGTTCAGACCCATTCACAGGATCAGAGAGCAGCTGATTGAAATCTAGTTTCAGACTCCACTAGGGCTTAACTGTGAGAGACAGAATGCTGCACCTGCTGAGGGCAAGGATGAATTGGGGGGGGGGGGGGGGGGGCTTGCTTCTGTTACCTGGGAGAAATGGTCCTCTAAGTAAGTAAGTAAAAACTTACAGCTAAAGAGGTTGTTTGGTTTTTTTTTTGTGGCAAACTGATTTTGTACAGTAATCAGTTGTTTTGTAGAACTGATTATATACAATATAGCAACACATTAATTGTCATAATTAAAATGCATCACAATCTGGATGAAAACTGTGGAATATTTTTAATTTGAAAATTGAATGCACTGGTTTAGTTAATAATTACAGGTGTCTTTGTTGGCCAATGAGTATCATATATTTTGTAACTCTTATATAGCTCCTAGTGTCTTACCAGGCTTGGAGGATGTGCGGTGATGTTCTGGTAAAAGCACAGGCCATGAAAGCAGTAGACAGAAAGTAAGGAGAATATAGCAAAGGAAAGGAGATAGGATTAAGAAAACAAGAGAAATGGTGGAGCAAGGACTGAGAAGGGAACCTGAGAAATAAGAAAGTGAAGGGGTATTCTGACACATCTGTGCTATAAGAAATTCAAGGCAAAACCTTCCAAGTAAAGTTTTACATTTCAGAAGCTTGCTTTCTGCCTTTCCTTCCTTCCTTCCTTTGCTGCTTAGGTTATAAACTTTTCCAAACAGCTGGAGGAAATCAACCCTCTGTACGCTTCAACGACTCTCAGGACAATACAAATGAGTCATCAATGAGTTTAGTGTGCAGCAGGAGAAAGATGATACTGGAACAAAATGTTCCGGTGCGTATTTGTGTAGTGTCTAGCATAATGGACCCCTGCTCCTGACTGAGGCCTCTGGGCATTCCAGTGATGTAAATATTAACTAATAATAATAAAAGGACAAGCACTTTATTTGCATCCATGTTGCCATCTGTTGTGTAGACTGAATCTATATCAAGTACATGTTTAGCTTCGTTTAGTTTTCTCTAAGCAGTACACTTTGTTGCTGCAGAAAAACTGACAGTTTTAAAAGCTTCCAGTAATTTTTTAGCATTGAAAGACAATGTCCATGTTGTTTTTTTTAAAAAAAATCTCCTTGCTAAGAAACAGTAGCTTTAGACTGGAATTGTAAGTAACAGATGGATACAGATGTTGATTGTGCTGCAGTTAAAAATACATATAATGATAATCTTCATCTTAATAGATATTCTTTGAAAAGAAGGTGCCAGACTACTTACACAGCAAACGAAGTATTTTTTTTGGATGATGTACTATAACTAATGAAGATTTTGCTTTCTTTTTTTTTTTTTTTTTTTTTTTCTTTTTTACAATATATTAATGAAGTACAGTGCCCAATAATTACTAGTGTGTTTGGAAGGACAGAAGAGACTACCAAACTCAGTGTAGCTGTTGACTGGCCCATTGCCCTTCATAAGTAACTCTGCAAGACAGTTCTCACATTACTTCAGATACTTGCTGTGCTTTTTTTTTTTCCTCAAAGTAGTGATGGTCAGAGGCATACCACAGGCTGTGAATGTAGCCAGTCTGCTGTACAAAATGCTAGATTTAAGCAGTCTTGGCATTCAACTTGGCTTATTGAACAGAGATCTGCCCCTGGCCGCCTTATGTGTAGATATGGTCTTGGATTTTTTTGCACTAATTTATTTCACAATATTGTTACAATATAGAATAAAACATGACTGTTAAAGACAGGGAAATATTAAATACTGGAAAGAATTATGTGTCACTAGGAAGTTATATGGATGCTTCTAAACTAGAAACAAGCAAACAAACTTGTGTTTATGTATGTCCAAAGATGTGGTCACACACTGAATAAATTGGAAGTTATATTCTAGGGCTATGTGCCTGGGGAAAAACAAATTCAGTTATCAGAGGGTTCATCAGTTTTATGTAAGCTCCCATTAAGGCATTTGAACTGAAATAACTGGTATGAATATTGCATATACAAGCAGAACAATACTGAATTGGTGTTGGGACTGCACTCTACATTCAGCAATGTTGGAGTAGCTAGTACAGTGCAGTCTCTTCCTGATGTCCACATTTCAGAGGACAGATGATCACAGTGACCACTTCTTGCTTTAGAAAAAAGCATATTCTAAAATATTGTAAAAGCAGAAAAAATCTTAATAATATTCTGTAGGTGAAATCACTGTGGCACTGTGGCTCTGTCAGAAAATTAGAAATGGGTGGAATGGATGAATTTTGTGTGCAATCTCTGTTATGAATGGTATAGCCAAATTAGACATATTAGAATGGTTTCTATTGCTATCTATATTTTATTTCTGAGTGGCAAATTAGTTTTGAGTCATATGTCTAAATTAATCTGTTATATATTTCCCCTCCTGTGTGGTCAGAAATTTTTCCCAAATCGTTGCCCAAGTAGGTGCTTTCTAAGACAGTTTCTCATTACTTTCTCATCTAAGATAGATCCACGTAAGGCCAGGGTAGATTTATTGTACAGTAGGGGATGGAATAGGTGAATTAATAGACATTCCACACCATTAATTTCTGTGGGGTAAGTCCAAAGATTATTCATAAGGTTGTCTAAATTAAAGCCCTTAGCATTAAACTCACTAGAAATCTTTTATACTTGCTTTCATTCTGCTGATGTATAAATTGTGCAATCATTATGCCAGAAGGCAAGAAGAAAGTGTAAGTTAAAGCAAGCTGGGAGCCTGTTTGACCTGTATTGTCTTCAGGGTCCTTGGCATGCAAACTCATGCAAATCAGCTTCCTCCTATCCGCTTTAAAGGAAATTCACAACTGTGTATCCGTACCCAAAAAATGCTTATATGTGAAATAAACTCAGTGTGCTGGCACAAGGCTTAAACTGGCATAACTTTCCAATGTATCACATATAATTCATTTCATAGATTCATACCTTCTAAGGCCAGAAAATATCATCTTAATCATCTAGCCAAATTTAACACAGGCCATGGGACTTTGAAATAATTTTTGATTCAGGTGTAACAAATATAACTGAAGGAAGAAAGTGACAGTCATTTATTATGTTTTTCACTTTCACAATGAAAATGCAAAGTCCAGAATTAAGCCCTCTGACAATATAACTTTCTTCCTTCAGCTAGCTTTCCTGAATTTGCAAGTGTCTGTAAACTGTGTGCTGAAAAGTACATAACTGCAACATAGTTTTTAAGCTAAAAATATACAACTATATTTTTAAATTTCCCTTGAGAAAAGAAAGCATTGAACATAAAGCCTGGGCAAAATTAATAATTAAACCAGTACTGATTTCCACAGTACGAGCAGAACCTAAGGACAAGACAGTAAGACTAGATGTAAGAGAATGTGATGCATCTTCACATGCCCTTATAAAGTTTTGCCTATAATCACCAAATACAGCCTCTTGAATGTCTCTGGTGAAAAAAGAAAAAACAGCTATTTTTATGCTGGAGGATTTTTTTCTTTTTTTTTTCAGTTCATGGCCAAAACAATTCTGGGATAAATGAAAGGAGGAAAGTTAGGTCAACAGTTAAAGGGCATATTTTGCTTTCTACTGTTATTTTGCATTGGAATGGGTATGAATCTTACCCACCGACTACATGTATGATTGTGTTTAGCTGGAGCATAATTAATTAAATTCTTTTGCCAGAATTACAAGTGTTCTGGGAACTCTGTTTCTTTAAATCCAGAGAAAAGGCAGAAGATCTGAAATCATGTTCACGTCTCCAGCCAGAGCAGTTAGCACTGAAAAATATGACCTATAGTCCAGACTTTGGAATGCAGGATTTTATGGGTTTTTTGTTGCCAACGTGGTCTATTGTGATGCTATATCTTGACAGCAGTTGTTTAAGATGGACAAGGGGCACGGAGCATCTGTTGTTTCTGAAACACAGTAACTGCAATAGAGAATGACTTCAGGGACAGCAGGAGAAGCAGAGTAATAGCCCCTCATTACAGAGATAGTGAAAGATGGGACCTTGCTTTAGAATAGGTATTCAGCAGGATAACACTGAAGATTCTTAGGGAAAAGAGTACAGAATATGGCTATGAATCAGGCAAAACACAGACCCAAAACAAATGCAACCCCATGCTGCTAGCAGGAAAACAGACTTGCAGTGTTTGCCTTGAATAAGAATATGTTATGAAAAAGATGTGTTTTTGTGAGAGTTCACTCTACACCGTTGTAGCTACCACAGGGTATGGCTAGATATATGATAAGAAAAAAAAAGACATGATCTATCAGGTCAAACTATTTGTTTGGATTTCCTGCTTAGTGAGTATAGGTGCTGCTGATTGTAATTTGAGCAAATCTCAAATGAACAAAAGGTTTAGTGAAACAAGGGTGGATACAGCATACTGCAAACTTGATTTTTTTCTGGCTTAGTCTCAGACCTGCCTCAGAACTGTAGACTTGCCCAGAAATTGCTGGGCTGTGTCTGATGCTTCTTACTGTCTCCAGACCTGATCCTGATCCTGGCTTGCTGATGACTTTCTAACTTGACCTTGAATGTTCCCCATCCCTACGGACTTGTTTCAGGATCTGTGTTCTTCACTGATCCTGGTTATCACCAGGAGACCTGTTCTGCTGGTCTAAAAACAGACATTTCCAATTTTGGAGACTATGAGTATGATAAGAACAAAAAGATGCTGAGAATTCTGCTGCAGTGATAACCCACCTGCAAATCTCTCAAGAAAAGACATTGAAGTGATAAGGATAAAATAAAAGACATGAAAGGAAAAGGGAACCAAGTTTCAGCAGCTTAAAGGTTGCAAATATACTTACAAAAAAGGAGCAACAGTTAGAGCCTTTGTCAGGGTATCAGGTGTCAAGCACAGTAGCTGTCTCCTGTCTGTACAATGGCTTTCAATGAATGACCTGTCTCAGCCCCTCGCCATTTTACTACCCTTGTGTCCATCAGTTGCAGAAACCCATATCTAGCTTTATGGTGAGTTTGGTATTTTGGATAAAATAATTTTTTAAATCTCTTTGCAGATGATAGTAAAGAAAAAAAATGCCACAGGCATCAGAGTTACAAAAAGGGGGGGTGGGGAGGGTCGTGCATGAGCTGTTTCTCCTTTATGGTCAAGCATAGTAGTAACAGCTGGAGGAATTCAATCTTGTGTATTCTTGAATGAGTCCATCTGCAATACAAATGAGTTATCAATGGGTTCAGCATGCTGCAAAAGAGAAACAGGACTGAAAAACACTATGTGCTAGTAACCACCATAGCATCTCAATAGTTTTTTTTATGGAAAGCCTCATTACCACCATGAAATATAGCAAAAAGCACAGAACAGGTAAATGGCTTTAATATCTGTTTTGATCATTCCTGATGAACTAGCTTTTAGAGAAAGAATATGCAATGCGTAGTAAAGCACTCTGAAATAAGAGAGAGAGGAGAGGGCATATGAGTTCTGCCAAAGGGCTGTCACATTTGCTAGTACAAAAAAAAAGGCCAGATGACACTTCTAAAACTACTGTTCCAAGGACTCCTGGCCAAGGGGTGAGGCTGACCTCTGTGCTGCTATAGATAGCTCTTCACAGATAAGGTTGCTTAGTGTATCTCTGAGTGCTTTAGAGAAAGACAGTGAAAACAAAGAGATTTCAGAACATATCCCAAAACCTCAAAGAAGAAGAAGAAACTGGTTTAAGAGAGAAATTAGTATCAGACTTGTTTCTTTTAATATTGGCATGACTATGATTTGAGGTGGGTTTTTGGGTTGGAGGGAGAATTGGGTTAATCTTTTTTTGTTGATTTGGTTTCCCATCCTAGGAGACTACCTTAACAAACAGAACATAGCTATTAAATGTCTTCTAGTGGCACCCACTATATTTGCAGGAATTCTAGTGAAAACTTGCTACTAGAAATGTTTACTGCTCACAGAGCAAATATTTGAGAGACTAAACTATGAATTTTTAATCTAAGATATTTCCACCAGATACTTGACTTCATTTGCATTTATCTATTCATTGAACAAAATTTGTATGCTAGCAAAAATAATATTGCATTTGAATAAACATTTCAAATGAACAATTGAAAATCCATGTTATCGAGAGAAAATATGTGGTGAATAGTCACAGGTAATGAATATAACTGAGAAAGTATTAAGCTACTTGTGGGTACTTGACACATATAAAAGAGGCTAAATGTTATTAAATTATTCACTGTGAATCATTTGCTCTTCCACTTTTCCCCAAGTCACTCTTATTTTGATCTGATCATATGGTGCCAACAGAGGGCACAGTGCCAGGAGTGTGCCATCCTCAAAAAAAAAAAAGGTTTTCTTTTTTATTATTATTATCTTAGTTTAGTGATAAGCATTGAAGTACCAGGGATGTTTACTGAAAAACAGGAATTTTGTATTGCTCAGGGCACTGCCAGTAAGAAGAGGCTATCTTTCTTTATCACTAATATGTAGAGACTGTACTTCATTAAAAAAAGAGAAAAATATTTTTTAATTGTGAAGGTCATCTTCTACCTAAGTGCTTAATGGATGGGTGGAGAGAAAAGGTTTGTATTCAATGGCAGCAATGCAAGGAGAGAAAAGAGTTACTATGTCATGAAACTTTACAAGGTAAAAAAAAAAAAAACCACACAAAAAAAAAACCAACAAAAAAAAACCCAACATAAAGTTCTTGTACATTGGTATAAAACAATGTAAGTGATAATAATCACTATATCCTTGCATTTGTATTCCCCTCTAAAGCTTGGTACCTGCTCTGGAGGGATTAAACTTTGCCTCATATCATCATGGAAAAGACATCACTTAGTATTAAGTAAGACTGAATTCAAAAGAAAAGGATACATGTTGAAAGGATAATTAGCTATTACCTATCCCAGGTACATTTTCCTCAGATACACAGGGGAATATGTACTCCTAAACTTCTCTTACCTTGAATATGTTTCCTCACTGCCCGCTGTGAGTACATCTCTAGTGTTAATCAGTTTCAGTTCCCAGTTCCCTCCGGTGTGCAGGTCCCCTGCTGCTCCAGATTGCATGAATGGTAATTCATGCTGAAGCTCACAGTGCGTCAAGCAGCTAATCTCCAAACACATCCAGAATTTTTTTTTTTAAAAGGTGTAGCAAACAAGAGTGAAGCAGGCTTGTGTCTTCCCTTCAATATTACCTGGACCTCATACATGCCCTAACTACCCACCCCTGGGCATCCAATATGTGGCCTCACCTTCAAGCTGTAAAAAGATCACTTTGGTGAGCTGCAGCAGAGCCCTCACATTATGCACTTTGTCCTGGGGAAAAAAAAAAAAAAATCATTACACCTTGCTTACATGCGTCTCAGAAAGGATCCAGCACTGATTTCTGTGTATTGTGGATATAGCCAGTCTGCTCTGGTGAAGTAGTGCTCAGCAGTGTGCAGCACTGTTCTCTACCTCCTGGTCTGTGGGCAGGGACCACTCCCTGGGGTGGGTGGTTCTCATAAGCAGAATGCAACATTGCTTGGTGCATTGTTTCTTCTCAGCCTCTCCTGTCATTTAAAGACCTTTTTCCATAAAAACATAAGAGTACATTCTGGGTTTACAGTCAATTTTCAGAGACACATATAAATGTGTCATGTTCTGCTACTGGAAGACCAGATCGCATAAAACAATAAATATCTGCATACGCTTCTCTATCTCAGTTTTATCATGACTGATGAACATTCTTAGGTTTTGGGAAAAGGCTTATAAAAGAGCCCAAGACCCTTTTTTTGCACTTATCCTGGCATACAATATTTCCTCTGGGCTGTGAAATATCCTTGCATTTCTGCAGTTGACTTTCTCCGTTCAGTCACTCTCTCTACAGTCATACAGGCCTATACGTGAACTGGCTAACCCGGAAGGATTCTCGTGTACATAATGGAAAGAGACCTGAGTGCATGCCCTTGTATCACTGATGCGTCAGTTTTTGTGGATGAAAATTAAGTTGATGGCTAGCGAAACCTTCTGTACTCTTCTTCATCAAGTCCCCTCCTATGGATAACTGGTGGACAAGGACTATGAGGTTTATTATGGAATGCACCCACCCTGGAGAGAAGAGTCTCAGCAAACCTTTTCATTATAATTGTCAATCGACATTTTTCAGGTAATTCTCAAATAAGCTACCAAAGCCTTTAGAGGGTAATCTGTTACCAAGCAATGTTATCTTTCACACTCAAACTTAAAAGAAAAATATTCTAGGTTGCATGCATCTCTTTGTTGAACATTATCCCATTTAAGTCATCAAAGTTTAATGACTCTTGTTGTCTGCTCTGTGATAAAAGCAAGAATTTCTCATAACACCACCTGTGGGATTTAGCTCAATGATGAACTGAAAGTCAGCAGAAAAGACAGGCAAGGCCCAGGTTCAAAGTGATGTTTGCAACCTGTCACTTAGTACTAGCACTGTGTACTAGCACTGAATATGAAACATAGCCCATAAACTGTAAATAGACTGACTTCTTAACATCCTCATATATTCACTGGTAAAACTATTCAATATGCATGTAATGCTTTATATTGGAGCATGTATGTTTTTATTTTTAAAATCGGTGGTATAAAATGAACATTTAAAACTCAAGAATGGGTCACTCCTGAACATTTTGAATTCTCTGAACACTTGCAGATGGGTTTTTTTTTTTCCTTTATGGTTCTTATTAAAAAAAAAAACCAAACATCTGTAACTAGCTATTATGTTCTAATATTTGAAGTTTGAGGTTCAATTTGTCACCAGCTGAAGCAGGCAAGTGTGTCTAGGGTAACAACAGGCATATCATTAGGAGGTTAAATAAAAAATTAGAAATAACCTTTAAAGCAAGAAACACAAGTTTAATGTCTTTCTTTTCCTGTGCTCCTCATGACTGTAATTCACACTGATTTCCATAAGGTACCAGTCAGAATTTCACAAGAAGTGCCCTGATAGAGAGAAAGGTATCAGGTAGCCTTTGTATTCTTGCTGTGCTACTTCCTTTTCACCCACTCTCTGCTATATATGGCTCCATTATAATTTCTGAGACTAAACGGTATCAGGAGAAGGCAAACTAGAAACAACTTTCATTTATAATTTCTATAAGACATAATGTCTTCTGAAAACTCTAAGTGGAAGTGTATGCTGCTGAGGAGGTTTGCCCTCTGTTTAAAGAGTATGACAACTGTCCTCTCAAGAGCTTAGTTCAAAAATCACTGGAATAAATGGCAATGTTATTTTTTTTTTATTTAACCAAGTGCAAGTTCAGACTTCAGAATTGAAACGTAGAACAGCACAGTTCTGTGTTCGATTGGAAAAACACTTTTTAATCGGCACTGATAGCCAGCTATATCCTTGTCCTTCTTCAGACATGAAATTTCACATTCCTCAGTAGCAGTGCCAGATTCTTTCCTCAGATTCAGCTCTAGTTCAAGCACTTCATCGAAGCTTCAACCCTTTGAATTTACAGTTTTCTTCAGAAGCATGATGCAGGTGCAATGATAGGACTGAAAAGTTTATTTTCTGGGTATTAGAGATGAAATGTATAACCTTTAGAACTGATCTTACATGCTATCATCTGGAGGTCAAATAGCAGGGTCATAGGATAGAAAAAAAACCTGGAAATAAACCAGATCAAACCCTATGAGTTGTAGGTAAGTGTCCCATACAAAGTCTACAGAACATCTACTTTATATGACCTTGTATATCACAGAAGACATAACACTTTGTAGCATCCTGTTACGAAGTGAAGATTCATGGTAGAAGATCAAAACTCTCAACCATACAGTACTTCACAAAGAAAGTAGAATCTCTATCTGTGTCCAGGATTCCTACAGTCAGAAGAAATTTGAGAGGTAGAATTTTCACCATGGGCTTTTAGCCACATATAACCTGCATGTAGCACTTCTATTACACAAGCTCCTCAGCTTATACTTTTCTCAAAGTGGCTTGTTACTTAGACACTACACAAGGAAAGTATTTTGTTTGGATATGGAAGGAAGTCCCCTTCATAGGAAAAATTGCTTAATGCCTCCCAGATGTGTAAGAAAAGAGAAAAAGGATAGCTCATTTGAGGCAGGGCTTATGGCTTAGTGAGCTTATTAGTTCTCTGAATGAAGAGATGTCTGCCCTGCATTTCTTCAGTTTCATTTAATGTACAGGCAAAAAAAATTCCATAGACTAAAATGAAATGTACAAGGCTGTTCATGACAAATAGCAAAAGGAGAGGGATTTAATAATCTCTTAAATGTCTAGCAAATATACATTATTTTAAAGAATCCTAGATTCTCACACTATCTTTAGTATTCTGCTATCTGATATTCAGTGTCATTTTATTTGTTTGTAGGAGAGAATTTTAAAGGAAAAGTAGAGCTAATTTTCTGTGTCAGCTTAACAAATAAAATCTGTATATAGTGGATAGCAGTCATTAAAAGGATCTGTCATTAAAAATTGATCTGAAATGGGTTGTCTTTTGTTAGTCTTTTGATAGGAGATAGTAATTAGAATTGTTTGAAGAATGAGGAGTGATACTATGGAACAAAATATGCCATATTGATTTAGGAAACCATTAAAGAACACAGAAGAATTTTTTTTCTGTTTTTCACACTTGCATGCAGGGCATCTGCTTAACTAAACATATGATTGCCATCAGCTGATTACCAAGGAAGCTTACATATCACTCACTTGGTGTTTAAATTACTAAGCTACAAGAGTTGAATGGTTTATTTAATTAGAAGGGTAGTTATAAATAAGACTTCAAACCTTGGCACAAAGTTATTCCGTGCTGTAAGGAAATTCTAGACTAAGTCAGCTGGTTAGTACTGACTGCTGCAGTAGCCCATTAAGTGTAGACACCTATAATTATATTCAAATATTGATACTGCATCATTTGCACAGGAAGAAGAGTAGGCTGGTAAAATTCGCCTAAAGCACCTCATGCTTTCCAAAAATCTGCAATTACTGTAGGCTCTCGAGACCTCAAGATTTGTATCTTAACAAGAAAAAAAACTTAAATTATTTTAAGGATTCCTTCGACATAATGTGTAAAATAATATTGGTTCTGGTTAGAACACAACTACAAATACAGAGGACTACTGAGAAATTACCTGTAAGTACTGAAAAAATTATCTGTAAAACTGGATTCATACATTGTTCACAGCTTTTTCAAACGTTAGAATCCTCATTAAAGCATCTTTAATGTAATTCTGTTTGAAAAAAAAAAGTTGCAATTGACACTCTAATGCTGCCTTACTTAATCTTCATGTATAATTTATTCATCATACACTGCCATTGCTAAATGATTTAAGAATAAATTGTCATTGTAAGAGGAGCATCAGTGTAGTTAGATCATTATGTATTTCCAAGAAAATGTATTACTCTAGAGATAAGAAAATATTTTTAGCTTTCTTATCTTCATTTTTTTTTCCAGTGATCTCTTTTTATCTCTCTCGTGTGTTTATCCTTCACCTTTTAAGCTCTCATTCAGAAAAAGCTTGGCAATTGCTAAGTTTAAGCATATACTTAAAGTTCATGAGACTTAAAAAAACGCATGTGTTTAGAACATCATTAATTATTTTGCTAAATAGTGCTATTTTCACAAGTTAAGGACTCAGAGAACTGTCTATACTTGCTCTCCTTGGTGTAAAAGTTACTCATTATACCTTCATTATTTCTTTATGACAGTACAACTGTACTGCAACTGCAACACAGGTTGGCAGACTTGTACTAACTGTTCTCCAGGTAATGTAATATTTTTTTTAAAAAAAGAAGTCACATGACTAGCAAACCCACCTGTTAGGCTTATGTTTATGTCTGAGTGTGGGTGGCAATACTCTTACCTAATTTAAGTCACCAGGAAAGTGGTGTATTTAGTTCAAACTTGACAACTGGGTGGAATTCAGATCCCAAAACAGTTAATCTAGTGACATTTAAAATATCTCAGTATACCTTGTGTTGCTTTCAGTAACAGCTCCAAAGGGGTCTCCAAAGGGGTCTATTTTGTCATGCTTCCCAGCACCAACTTGATGTCTCAGGTATCCTAGAACACTTGAAATAGAGAATCCCTTTTTTAAGGCAACTGAACTTCATCTTTGACTCTTCAAGGAGGATTATTTACCTTCTGGAGGTGTTCTCTGTTTTCATGGGATAAATAGCGTTTGAAACAACTAGTTTAGACATGGTGACTAAATTTTATGTGACTGAAGTTACGTGAAATAATTTCTTTTCCATAACTTCCATACTAGCTGGATTAATAATCAGTCTTTTCTTTGTGACATAATTATATGTTCTCTGAAAACTATATAAAATACAGTACATTAAAAACTACAGTAAGGTATATAAAATATTAATATAAAGAATAGTGCCTATAATATTATAACCATTGATCTGCATGCAAGTTGGAGGGCAATTTTGGTCTTAAACTTGTAATGGCTATGTTTTGTTGCCTAGTTTACAGGCCTTTATGATGACACTTGCTCTAAATCTATGTTTCTTAGCCTCCTCAAATTAAAGTGTGAAAAATGAAAGCATGAGATTTATATTAAACTGTATATCAAGTACTTGTGATAATAAAGATAAGCCCATGTAATTTACATATATATATATAAATATATATATATGTTCTAAAAACTTTACAGAGAATACTTCATAAGCTAGGGAAAGTGGAATAGAACAGCATAAAAGTATGATTTCTTTTTGCTTAAATTTGTAGTATTTTTTTCAGTACTATATGTTACCTACGTTTTAACTGGTTTTTGCAGTTATGTTTTATTACTTAGTAGGTGATCATGACTGTCATAGTTTAGCCCTGCTTGGGACCAAACTATGCAGTCTCTCACCCACTCCCCCCACCCTCCGAGGGAATGGGGAAGAAATAATATAACAAAAAGGCTTGAGGTTTGAGATAAGGACAGGGAGAGATCATTAAAGTTACGAATACGGGCAAAAAAGACTCGACTTGGGGAAAAATATTTATTTAGTATTACTAATAATAACAAAGCAGGATAACGAGGAAGATAACAAAAACAACCTCCCACCACCCCTCCCTCTTCCCAGGCCTAACATTATCTCTACCTCTTTCCCCCTCGCCCCTCCTCAAGCAGGCACAGGAGGGAATAGGGAATGGAGGTTATGGTGAATTCATCACATGTTTCTTTACACCACTCCTTCCTCCTCAACGGAAGAACTCCTCACATTCCTCCCATGCTCCAATGTGGGGTCCCTCCCATGGGTTACAGCCCTTCATGAACTGCTCTGGCATGGGTAATTTTCTTCCACGGGGTGCAGTCCCTCCAGAACAGGCTGCGCCAGTGTGGGCCCTCAACGGGCCACAGCTTCCTTCAAGCATCCTCCTGCCCTGACGTGGGGTCCTCCACGGGCTGCAGGTGGATCTCCATGGGCCTCCATGGGATGCAGGGGGACAACCTGCTTCACCATGGTCTTCACTATGGGAATCTGCAGGGGAATCTTGGCCAGGAGCAACATTACTCCTCCCCTTCCTTCTTCATTGACCTTGGCATCTGCATTTGTTCCTTGCACAAGAAATTCTTCACAATCAGGCTCAGGCAGACACCTCTCAGGTACTCTTCACATCTTCTCTCTCCACTTCTTGCAGCTGGGCTGGGCTGAGTCAGGACCAGACAGCCGCCCAGCAGGAGGCCAGAGGGTGAGGTCTGCAAGGCCCACATGGCTCACACCTCCCACTCTCTGCTCCCCACTTCTGCTTCTTCACTTATTCTTTTTTTTATTTTTTCCCCTTCTTAAATAGTTATCGCAGAGGTGTTATCACTGAACATTCTGTCACCGATTGGCTCGGCCCTGGCCAGCAGCGGGTCTGTCCTAGACCTGGCCAAATCCACTGGACAAAGGGGAAACTTCTAGCAGTTTCTTGCAGAAGCTGCCACCATTTCCCCCCATTCCACCTAAACAAAACCAATACAATGATCTAAAAGTCTAGGTGAATACGTGGTATTTGAACTACACCTGAAAGCTATATGGTGGTGATGAAGAGTAGGAGGAAGAAATAAGTGAGGTGTTGGTACTTTACATAAGAACGTTAAAGCTTCTGATTTTTAGATTTTATTTATCTTCCTTTTGAATACTACAGTTTTCTTGCAGAATATTCTAATAAAGTTTTATTCTAAACTAATGGGAAGACATATCTGAAAATTAATGTCAATGATTTTTGAGGGAATTTGGTTATTTTTAGTAAGAGAAAACTTAATCTAATATTTCTATTTATTCCTAATTCTGTCTTTTAAAGTATTCTTAGGCAGGAAGATGCTCCAAATGCCTGCTTTTGCTGAGTACCTGCTAAATAGAAGCTCTGGCAGCAGCCCACCTCTTGGGAACCTTTTAAGCTTTGCTTCTTCCCTAGCCCTGGTAGTTCTGTCTAGTCCTGTAAAGCTCATGAACTCCTCACTCCTTAGTGAAGACAGGAGTATAAACCACATTTGCCGTTTCTGCAACATGCTGTTTTGGGGATATGCTGTTCTGAAATACATTAGGATAATGTAACAAATGCAAATTACCACTGATTTTACAGCCTCTCAAATCTCACAAATGCCTTGTCCAATTACCCTCAAACTTTCTAGAGGAAAAAAAAAAACCTTCGTTCAGAACACCACAGAAGAGAAATTTCTAATAGAACAGTCTGATGTTAAAATTAGATGGAAGGGCCTTATTGAGCTTATAATGGAAGGTACTTACAACCTTAGTCATGGAATGACTACCACAGCTCCATAATACAATCTATTTTAGAAAATCAGAAAGCTTTAGACAGACTGCCTGACAGAGAATTCAGAAACAAGGGGCGAAAATACCAGCCAAGGCAGGTCTGTGTTTATCACTATGCTGATATTGCCACTTTTTGTGTAACAAGGAAAAAAAAAATCAACACTGTTGTATTAACTAACTAAATATTGCCCACATTTGTGTTTAAAATCTGTGAAAGCCAAGTATTTTAGGGACTATGTTTACTATAGTCAGCTGAGTTATTCTGTGTTTTCTATTATATAACACATGACAAAATATGGTAAGAATCTAACCTTAATTCATCTAGTAAAACAGTTATTTTTTTTCAGCGTTTGGCTAAGGCACCACCACTTTTTCTTAACTGGACAGCTCAGCTGCTTCACATCTTCTTCTCTGTTTTTCTTCTGTTTTCCCCTTCTTAAATACGTTATCGCAGAGGTATTATCAGGGAACATTCTGCTACCAATTGGCTCGGCCTTGGCCAGCAGCGGATCCGCCCTAGGCCCAGCCGAGTCCACTAAACGAAGCGGAGCGACTTCTAGCAGTTTCCTACAGAAGCTACCACCTTACACCGCCCCCTCACTAAAAAAACCAGAACATGAACAAACCCAATTACTTTGTCTCCTTTTGCAGGACTATGTTTTTTTCCTCTCTGGATAGAATAGAGACAGGGTGTCAGTGATACACATCTGGTAGAGTTCAGATGGTGAAAATCCTTTTTCCCTGTTTGCAGCATATGTCTGTATACCAAGTGTAGGTGCCCAGATGCTGGCAGTGGGGTGGCTGCAGGGTGGCCTTTGTGAGGAGAGGCTGGAGCTGCCCCGTGCTGGACACAGCCAATTCCAGCCGGCTCCAACTGACCAACCGCAGAGCACTGCTAAGCTCTTCAGCCAAGATGGGGGCTCCTTAGGGAAAATGTGCTTAAGTAAATGTAAAAAAAAAAAATGTTGCCTGGCAGTGAGAAGTAAAGAAAAACGTAAGACAAACCACCCTGCAGATAGCAAGCTGCAGGAAGGAGGCAAAGAGGTGCTCCAGGCACCAGAGCAGAGACTCCCCTGCAGGCCATGGAGAAGACCACACCAGAGCAGGATTATCCACACATCAGGAACGAAGGAGTGAGTTTGAACCTGGAAAAAAGTGGAGAGTGAGGGGAAGGTGTTGCTTTAATTATTTGTTTATTCTTTCTTTCTCACCACTGAGCTTTATTTTAGTTGTCAATAAATTAAATTAATTTTCCCTAGGTCTAGTTTGTTCATAGAATCATAGAATCACATGGTTGGATGGGACCTATAAGATCATCTAGTCCAACCGTCTTCCCACTACCATTGCTGCCACAGCTACTAAACCATATCTTGTAGCTTCTCATCAAGCCGCCTCTTGAACACTGCCAGGGATGGCGACTCCACCACCTCCCTGGGCAGGCCATTCCAGTGCCTGACCACTCTTTGGGAGAAAAAGTTTTTCCTCACGTTCAATCTAAACCTCCTCTGGTACAACTTGTGGCCATTTCCTCGGGTCCTGCTTATTGCCTGGGAGAAGAGGCCAAACCCCTGCTCATCACAACCTGCCTTCAGGAAGCTATAGAGTGCAATGAGATCTCCCCTGAGCCTCCTCTTCTCCAGACTAAACAATCCCAACTCTCTCAGCCGCTCCTCATAAGACTTGTGCTCCAGACCCCTCACCAGCTTTGTTGCCCTTCTCTGGTCACGTTCCAAGGCTTCAATGTCTTTCTTGTAGTGAGGGGCCCAAAACTGAACACAATACTCGAGGTGCAGCCTCACCAGCGCTGAATACAGGGGGATGATTACCTCCCTGCTCCTGCTGGCCACACTATTTCTAATACAGGCCAGGATGCCGTTGGCCCTCTTGGCCACCTGGGCACACTGTCGGCTCATGTTCAGCTGAGCATCAACCAACACCCCCAGGTCCCTTTCCTCTTCACAGTCCTCCAGCCACTCAGCTCTGAGCCTATAGCGCTGCATGGGGTTATTGTGGCCAAAGTGCAGGACCTGACACTTGGCCTTGTTGAACCTCATGCCATTCAGCTCAGCCCAGTGATCCAGCCTATCCAGATCCCTCTGAAGGGCCTCCCTACCCTCAGGCAGATCAACACCGCCACCCAACTTGGTGTCATCTGCAAACTTACTGAGGGTACACTCAATCCCCTCGTCTAGGTCATCAATAAAGATGTTGAACAAGATGGGCTCAAGTACCGACCCCTGGGGGACACCACTTGTAACAGGCTGCCAGCTGGACTTGACTCCATTAACTACTGCCCGCTGGGCACAGCTCCCCAGCCAGTTCTTTATCCAAAGAAGGGTATACCTACCCAGTCCACGAGCAGCCAGTTTCCCTAGGAGAATACTGTGAGACACTGTGTCAAAGGCTTTGCTGAAGTCCAGGTAGACCACATCAACAGCCTTTCCCTCATCCACCAGTCTGGTCACCCAGTCGTAAAAGGAAATGAGGTTGGTCAAGCACGACCTGCCTTTTGTGAACCCGTGCTGGCTGGGCCTGATCCCCTGGATGCCACTCATATGCCGAGTGATCTCACCCAAGATGATTTGCTCCATAACTTTCCCACGTACTGAGGTCAGGCTGATAGGCCTGTAGTTCCCCGGATCCTCCTTACGGCCCTTCTTGTAGATGGGCGTCACATCGGCAAGCCTCCAATCCTCCGGGACCTCCCCAGATAACCAGGAGCACTGGTAGATGGCCGAAAGCGGCTCGGCAATCACCCCTACCAACTCCCTGTGGTGGTTGTTGGTAAGGATCTCCCTGTCTTTATCTCAACTCATGAGGTTTTTTTTTAATTTTCTCCCCATAAATATTGACGGCATCAATACATCAGCTTTCTGTCTATAAAATGGCAGATCCTTCTGTTCTCTGCAGTGCTGAGAGGGATCCTTCCATTATAAAATACAGTAGATTCCCAGTTAGTGTAAGTCAGTATAGATCTTTATGTTGTGGAAATCATTTTGGAGGTAAGTTCTGTCTGTAAAGACATAATCTCTGAAACTGCATCAAATTTGAGGTGGCAACAAAGACAGATGTGTAAAATATGTTTTCTCTTAAATGTAGCATGTTTTTAGGTTTTTTTTTTTGTAACTGGATTTCTCTTCTTGTAGGGGTACAAAACACATATCTATGGTGGTTAATGGAAATAAAAATAATGAACTGCCTGCTAAAATTTGAGATAATTTTAATAATAACTGGTACTTTAACTTGTCAGAAAATAGAAGTAGTCCAGAAGTCTTAAAAAAGAAACAGCTTTCATTTATATTGTTTGGCTCGAAATTTTTGAGTGTCTTCAGCTGGAAGCACAGCATTGATTTTTGTTATGCTGACTACATTGTACCTCTATCTGTGCCACAGCACTCTCAGCGTGGGTCTGTTCTCAGCCTCGTTGGTCTGCTCTTAGGTAATTCATTCCTTCTTTAATTTTTTTGACTCCCATCTCTGAACCCACCAGACTAATTTATCTCTGGATATGGCACTATGTATTTTGTTATGACAAAATAAGAGGAATTAGTGATGGTCACAGCTGGTGGATTTCTGTTGGAGGAAGATTTAGAGACTAATTCAAATCTAGAAAGCAGCAAATACGGCTTTGAAATGTAATGAAGGCTATGGATCCGTACTAAATAAACAACAGTACGCACATAGCAAATGTCTTTTCCATTTAGAATTTAACATAAAAGAGTTAAAATTAAAGCCATTCTATGCAGTGTTCTATAGAGCTTTACTGTATTTTTGGCATATTAAAAAAATATCTGTGCCTAGAGACATTTTAAGAAATCTTTATTTCTCCTTGGCACTTTCATATATTTTATTTCAATTATTTTCTATACTACATAGACCCCTGTCCACAAGTGGTGCCTTTGAGAATGTCAGGCCTTGGCTATGTGAATAATCTGTGTGAAAAATAATATTTTGTTCCTGGGGCTTACCATTTAAAACCTCTGAATATTGTTATGGCTTGCAAAAATGTCAACTTCTTGTTCATTTGCATCTTGATTGTGATGCTTTTAATGGCATATAATAATTATTGTATAATCTATATGATACATAGCTATGTGATATCTTTACATGGTAATTTGCATGGTTTATATGGTAATTTAAGCTGCAGTATAGGAAGTATTCACACCCAGGTTACCACTGAATTGTGGATTAGCTACAAGCATCCTGAATAAGGAAGGATGTAAGAATGGATTTTTGTCAGTATCTGTAGCATGCACCATCCACCTTCTCTCTCTCTCCTTCAGCAAGGCTTAACTAGAATGACTCACAGAATAGCTCAATAACCTATTCAGAAAATTTACCTACACTCTGACACACTTGTGTAAGACATGGAATTGTCAGTAATTTACCTGCCATGGTAATTATTTTGCTGTACTAACTATTAATATGACTCATAGTGTATTCACTATCGCTCATTGTCTATTAGCTCTTCCACCCTCAGCTATTTTTATGGTCTAACCCCTGAAGTTAGCAATACTGCTGATATTAAACACCTGTTGTCTATAGATGCCTATTTCTCTCTATCAACAAGACATCTAGTTATAACATTAATAATATTCTTTTTACCTTAGTTCACCCCTCTCACTGGCTTAAAATTTTAGACTTTCAGGTTGTAGTAGGATACAATGATTCTTAATTATGCGTTTAAAAAAAAAAAAAAAAGACACAATATAGTTGACAGCAAATGAGCTGTGATAATACTTTTCTCTTCTTCATTTGATTTTTACAGATAGTCTTGTAAGTTACTGCTAAAACTCCCGCCTGTACCAGAATCATGCCTAGAAAGTTTCCACTCCCTCCCTCTAAAAGACTACCATCTTTCTTCCTCCAACTTTTGCCACTGTCAAAACATATATCTACTTCCAGACAAAGACATTAACTGAGCGTCACCTGTGAACCAAAGTACTGTGAACTGCATAATGACAGGTAATAACACCTGAAGGAACCTGCCTAGGAATTTGAACACATACTATGTGTTTGTTGCCTGCAATCACCTGTTCTCTATGTGAGTATGTATTTATACACACATATATCTATATCAGACCAAGAACAAATGGAGTAAGTACCTCATAATTTTAATAATGGGGACAAATTAAATCTCAAAAATTTTAGTATCACTAAGAAAGAAAGAAAGGTGGCTGTTTTTTCTTTCTAGCCCTCTTATATCAGTGAAGAATCTTTGCAATGTCCTAAAGATTAAGTTCAGTTTCCAAAATGTGAACCTCTGCTAGCACTGCAATTCTGTAGTGATATGTATTCAGTCACAGACAGGAGAAAGAAAATAGCTTTTAGAAGTCTTGGATACATTACCACAATAATTGTATCAGCAAGAACTTTGGAGAACAGATAAAATACATGAAACAGGAACATTCAGTATTCACTCAAGAACTGCAAAGGAAAAGATCAGTGTTTGCTCAATAAGGAAGGTCAAAATAGGCAGAAGGCAGAGTGAATCCACTATCAAGACCGGGGTGCAGAAAATTGAAATTGTTTTTCTAAAGTGCTAGTTGGTATCTAAAAAAAAAAAATTATAGATTCTTTTACAGATGCATTTTGCAGAATGCTGGTAGTTAATAAACAGATGGCTGCATAACAGATTTGGGCTGGAGAGTACTCAACAAGGGATGGAAGAGTGGAGATATGACCTTGAGTTTTGAGGCAGGGGTGGGATTAAAAAATAGTGTACATCCATGCTAAGTACCTAGCTGGAAGCCTGCAATGTCAATTTGATTCAGCGAGCTTTGGAGAAGCAGGAGGTGGTCCAAGTCGTTACTTGGTTACTAAATACAGAAGTTGCCTTAATATCAACCGAGAAAATCAGAGTTTGAATATATGTTTTACCATTTTTTTAAAAACATAAAGCTCGTTGCTTCATTAGTACAGCAAGCTGGGTTGTTATTTTCCACAGCTGTGCTGAGATTGACAGTAATATTGCAGCAAAATGAATATAGGTTTGTAGGGTGGGGGGGCGGGGGGCAGATACTTAAATCTCTGTAATTAGGCTTCAATAAGGAAAGTAGTTAGTGGCAGCTGTTTGCAACAGTGCTGTTCCAAGGGTTGTGCCTTTCTGAACCAAAAAGGACAGATGCAAAAACTTTTATTACTTTTGAAATGCTAATTAAAGAATCTATCAGCATCTTGAAATACTATTTCAGTAATTATGTCATATAATTAAGATGGCATTCACTGAAAGAATATGAGAATTTTTTTTTTAATCAATACAAGTAGTAGCAATAAGGACTGCCCAATATCATCCTTATACAATAATACTGTATATCATATTAGTAGAAAGTAATTTGCTGTGTAAGACATCTTTTTTTTTCTATATTCTAACAGCAAAGAGGAAGTTTTATTCTCCGCTCATTGTTTCAGAAAGCCTTGTGTTTTTGTCCAATGAGAACACAGAAGCACGGCAGTTTAAAAAGTAAAGATGGTGGCACTTGGTCAGATACAGAAGGAAATAGAGCCTATTTCTCTTCAACAGCAATAGTTTCCACACTTCCCAAACCTTTCCTTCAGGAATGTCAGAGAAAATCAGATCTGTGCCATAATCAAGTAGAAATTTACAGAATTAAGGCTTCAGTGTTTGTCATCTTTCTGAGGGCACACTGAAAAATTTATGACAAGTTTTTTTCCACCTTAATAGTTGCAAGAAAAAAAGAGTTTTGTAGTGATGGCTTAGGTATTGATGATAAAAAAAAAGGGCTGATTTAGGCTATTAAAGCAGGAGTGTTTGCCATCTGGAAGAGCTATATACTATATAACATCTGTTGATTTCACTCTCCAGAACATCACTAAAATACTTATAATTAAGAAAAGCAGTGACTATGTGTAAACATAGTTGACCATTACTGGAAGAAACACCCTATAACAGATGTGATTTTGATACCATGTAATTCAACAATGTTTCATGCAATATTAATGGCCCTTCGTAACGTATTCTAATTTTAAAATTCATTACTAAATTATTCAGCAGTCTATAAAACAGATGTATGGCACTGCAGCACCCACGCTGCTGTATCTATTATAAAATTTTATTTTTATAATCTGCATGTAATTTGTCCTTTAACTCTCATACAGAATCAATGGATGTTTCCAGGTGCTATGACTCACGTTCAGATCCTTACTCTCCTAAAAGGTTTCACTTGTATTTCCTTATTATCTATTTCAACATTAAATGTCAAGCTTTTATGGTGAGTTTAATTGGTACTCTTTCTCAGAGCTTGATAGGCATATATTTTAGGAAAACAGAATACAGAGAAAATTATTTATTTTTCTTGTAATATCTATTTGCGTTTGCTGAAGATTATAAGTAACTTCTTTGTCCAAGCATACTTGGTCTTTCTCTCAGAAAAGGCATGAACTAGGAACAAAGCTTACACTTTTGAAAGAGTAATTTGGATTCCTCCTGTAGGTGACAATATACGCTTGGATGCTCTTTTCACGTTCGTCTCCCATGAATGTTGCAGAAAATGTTCTGGAGGAAATTATATGACCTGGATTATAAGTCTGTATGACAGTTTCAGTAGTGGTAGAGAGGAGAAGTATTTTTTTTTCCTCTGTTTTGTTTGAATTGATGACAGGATGAAATGACAGAAAGTTTAGTTGAACTGTTTGCCTTATTACATGGAATAGCAGAGGGTGGAGAGAGAGAGATATTTGTCTAATTGTAGTAGCTGACGCATCAAAGCCCGTGAGGTAAAAGAGATCAAACATAAGGGCAACAGGCTGTGCAAAGTACACCATGGTATACCAGCAAAGAAGGAAAAAGGAAGCTGATTTTGTAATGCTACATCCATATATCTTACTTTAAAACCCAAGCTATGCAACATATCCGATTACCCAAAAAACTGCACGAAAGTGTACATAAACAGGTCCAAACAGGGTCAGGTTGCAATTTTACTCAGATTCTTCAGTAACCGTGTTTTCACATGCATTTGTTTTTTTTTTTTTTTGGACTATTCTGATTCAGGGTCTGGGGAAAGGAAGATCAGAGACTCTAAATGTGCCTAGTGCAATCACAATAGCGATACAAATCAATTTGCTGTTCATGTACCTGACCTAGGTTTGATCTCTAGATCGTCTAATAGGGTCGAAATCATACTGGGCTGGTATTGTGTAGTCTCTAAATGGATCAAGGGAGCAAGATAGTCTGCAACAGTTAGCCTGTTGTGGGTGTCATTAGTAAGGATAGTTTCAAGTTAGGTACTTTGAACCTAGTCTGTTTTAAACGACTGTGAGGGCAGTACAGGCATAATCCTTTTTTGCCTTGTGTTAGAATGCTTTTATATGACCATGTAAACATTTCCATTGTTACTCTCTAGAATAGAAGGAAGACATCTGCAGCATAGTAGCTAGCTAGAGCGTATTGTGATAAACAGAACCTGTACACTAAGTATGCCACAGCAGAGATTTGACCAACTTCGCAGTCTGCACCGAGAGTAGAAATACTGATGCAGAATTCATTCCTCATAATATCTGAGAACCATCAGTTCTACTTCTAAATCTGGATGGATCATCCTAATCCCCGCCGCCCATACTCATTAGACAGAAATAAGTACCCTCAGGAGGTTTGGTTTTTTTTTCTGCTTAAACCTAGATTCCTATCATTGGGTGGGAGGAATTCCCTTTTGGAGCAGTTTGCAAAGGCACCTAGGGTGACTAGCACTGACATAGACTGAAAATGCCTCAGCTAGTGCAAATAAATTCTGTTCCTTTTGCAAACTCTCTCCACCCGACTTCCCCCCAGTCAGAATTATTCAAATATCTAAACTTTCTCCATGAAGTCTGTATGGAGCTTGGCCTACTTCTACCATTTCACCTTTGATTTTGAAATGTCTTGAGAAATGATGCCTTCCTTTTCTAAATTGTTATTGTTCTTATAGGAACTCTGTGATCCCTGTGAGTGGTATGAGATTAGAAATAACAAAATCAAAGAACTTAATTTTTTTCCACCTTGTACATTAGGAGTGAGATAAATTCCTCTGGAAAAGAAAACCTGTCCAAAAGTTTGCAGGGTGAGAACAATATAACATAATAGCTGCACAGTCTGCCTTTCTTTTATTTTTCTTTTCCCTTGAATAGGCAATATAGGGAAAATTTCTCAGCTATAGAGTTAACTAGGAGTAATCCCAAATGGCAGGAAGAAGGGCACTTCATACTCACATAATCAACTGAAACAGCATTTAAAAATAACAGACAGCTGGCCCAGTCGAAACATCAGCAGCCAAGTGGGAGAGTTTGTCATTCTGTAAATGGCAAAATAACAAACACCTGACCTGAAGATAATAGGTTAATTGCTTTAATATTACATTTTGCATTGATGTTTGTTTTAATGTTGTGATGGATGAAAAGAGGTCATTTTTTTTTTTTTAATGCAGGCCTTCCAGAACTGCAAATGCCTGCCCAGTGGCCTGATGAAAAACATCTCTTCGATGATAAAATGAGTTGCATGCAAATGACAAGTAGGCTTGATGTGCCCTGAAAACATTCAGCTTGGGGTGACCTGTGATCATAAATTACTGGCATGCTGCGTCAGATCCTAGACTTGTAATTTCATCAAGATCAACAAGATACAGTCTTGAAAACTGTTTGCATGATGTGAGGACGAATTGATGCCCTTGTCCTTCCAGACTGTTGGATCTGATGCTCAGGAGTCTGACTACTTTGTGTCTCTAAGTAGCAGTATAGGGCCATTGTAAATAATTAAGTAGAAATTTGTTACCCTTTTGTCAAATGTATTTCTGATGTTACTTTTCCTTTGCCTCCATTAAGAAATCCCTTGATTAAATTTTAAAGTCTTAAACAATTTGAAGGGCTGAGAGCACAGGACACAAACTACAGCCTGAGTGTTTTTCACAGGAAAGTCATATTCTCTGTGGGAGCAAAGAAAATAATGTCGAGTATTTAATATGCAATCTCGTTATTCTCTTTCAAGACATGATGCTATAGACTTGATAACCAACTCAGAGGCAGGTACTTGGAGGTCATTTATTTTCTCATCTATTTGCTTTTAGAGATTCAGAATTTCTCTCTCAATATATTTGCAAATGTTTCTATATAAATAGAATGTATAGCTGAAAACTTAATCCCATGCAGTTAAATGAAAAGGATACATATAGAATAATTCATACAAATGTGCAATCTTTAGAATAAATGTTGCCGTTCATAACTTAAAAGCAACAATTCTACCAATAAACCTATTCTAAGTTTCCTGAAGTGTATAAAGAACTTAAGAAAGAGACAGATTTTTTTTTTACAAATAAATAGGAACTGAAAAATTAATTACTGTTATCTTGATTTCTGCATCTGGAGACCTGATTAGTGATGATCCTTTTTATTATATACCTCTTTAAAAATATATATACAGTTATAAAACTCACTCATTATTATGCATGTCTTGAAGTAGACATATAATATTTATAGTGGCAAAAGCCATTTACTGTGCATTGAACAAAGAACACAATCTATACTGAAGAAAGAAAAAAACATTATCAGGGAGGAGCATATATTCCCACAGCTGAGAGCTTAATTCTGGAGCAAAGGACATATCATTAATGTTGACCTATTAATACTAGCAAAAAAAAAAAAAAATTACTATGCAGGCCTAACTGCTCTCATACAAATACATGATTAAGTGTTTTATTTTTATTCTGATTTCCTTAACGTTTGTACACTCAGTTACAAATAGCCTCCATCCCTTGAAGATGTATGTCATTTTTCACCTCACTCCAGTGAAGCAGAAGAAAATAACAGCGTCCTAGTACAGTATAACATTTAAAAAACACTCCCGTGAGTGACAGCTCGTCAGTCATCATACCAGATTTGCACTCCCTAACGAGAATGCTGTGAAAAATGACAACTCCCTGTTACAGTTCTATTTACTCCCCCAGTAGTATCTAGACACCCATTTAGAAGATTATAGTCATTAATGTATATTGCAGACAGTGTAGGCACTCCTCAGACTTTATATTTGAAATATTTGTGCACTAATTATTAGCTTACAGAAAATGATGACTCATGCAGTTTTCACATCAGACAGACCTAATTTCCTAAAATCACAGAATAATTTTCCTAATTACATGCTCTCTTTTCAAAATTTTACAATGTCAAGTTAGATACTTCCCCTAGTTAAACTTTGTTAAACAAATTCTCTGTAAAACACATCTCTCTGCCCCTCCTCTGACAACATCTCATTATCCCTCAAGCTTGATCCAGGCTGTCCCTCCAGCTGAGAAGCGCATATAGTTTCTTCTGAAAAAAAAAAAAAAAAAGATAGATACACTGTTTCTAAGAAAACCTCAAGAAAATCTACGTATGTACCACTAGGTATATCTACATCTTCTTCTAACTAAATGAGCTGACTCCACAGACAGCATTTTCAATGTCTTTCAGAAAGCAAGAAAGGCTCAGATACTGAACTTCAGAAACATGTTCAGCAACGGTTAGTGGCTGCAGGCTGTATAATGAGTAGCACAGAGAACATTATAAACTGCCAGCTGTAGAAAGCTACAGGCACGATGGACTACATTATATTGTCCAATGCATGTTAGACATAATAGCACAGTAACAGAAAAACATCTTGTATATACTTGTCAGAGTTGTAGTCCAGCAGCAGATTTTTCTTTTTTTTTTAGTTCCTCCACTAAAGAGGAGGAAGTCTGCAAAGCTTGAAGCTATGATTGCAAAAAAAAATACTATTTAAAAAAATATTTATAATAAATTTTATGATATCTGAGGTCCACTTTCTATTCTGGACACTGCTAATCTAAATTTAGCTAGTTAAGTTGAAGTCAGTGATTATTTTTTGGCAGAAGAGCACAATCGGGCCTGTGTTACACTATATTTCACTAGTTGTCAATTACACTTAAAAGATTCAAGGGAGAGATGCCTTTTGAACAGGTGATGATATAGGAAAATGAATTATTTTTGAGCATTTGGTATGCTCTTTGTTTAGAATCTTTAACTCACTTACAGTAATTTATGTTGTAATGTTGAACGTACAAGTAAACATTTCCCAGAAGAACTTTTAAAATAATCTTTTTGATCCACTTTCATAAAATTTTCATGTACTGATCTTCAAGTTGCTTTGCAATTTCAGCATTGGAATAGTCTATAAAGTACCCACAAAAATTATAAGCAGATACCGTAATCTCAGTACAGCATTGTGAATTTTAAGACTAAGTTTGCCTGCTTGTGGCCACAGAGGATCTGTACTACTGTCACATAACTGGGGCGTGGCTGAGCCAAATTCCAAATCAAGTAATTACTTTCTGCCCCCTGAAGTTCATCTACTAATTTTGACTGAACAAAGTATTAGTCTTCCTTTTCTCTCCAGACAGCTGTTTTGCTGAGTGCTTTCAAGTATGTCCCAGGAATCTTTTCAGAGGTGGCTGGACCTTGCTCGTTGTAATTTTTTTTTTGTGTAAGTATTGTTGTACCATGGCTAATTATTTCCTATTTAATATTGCCTCTAGAATTGTTTGAGCCATTGCAGTTGTTAATCTATTTATAAAGGAAAGCTCTCAGCATTTGCCAGTTATTAGCATGCTGAGGGATGTGAACTACTCAAAGACAAGAAGGAAATCTTGATGTCATAGGCACTGATTACTGGCAAATTGTGATGTAATTGATAGTTAGTCTGCCTCTGTTGCCCAGTTACTCAAATATAAGTTCTTTTGGGCAGAATGTGTTGTTCAGTGTTCATTTGAAAAAGAAATGACATTCTCACAGCTGTGAGAACATGATTTTTCACCATATACTATTGTGGAATTTCCTGGGTGGCATGTATATAGTCACAGGAATATATAGGTATACATATATATATACATATATATACACACACACACACACACACACATGCTATATAGTCACAAGCATGTTAGTTTGTGGGTTTGTGGCTGTAACACCAGTTCTTGGTGACTTCTGTTAACTCCACTGGTGAAACTATTCATTGAGTATTTAGAGTGTTTTTCAAGAGGTTCTCCCAGCAGCACAACTTCAGCTGATACAGTGCTGTGAAAGCTTTTTTTGCTTGCACTCAGTTCTTATTTCAGGGGTGGTTTCTCACATGGTGGTATAGAGATTCTCTGCAGGTGGATCTCTGCTCCTCCATGGGCTGCAGGGGAACAGCCTGCCTCACCGTGGTCTTCACCACAGGCTGCAGGGGAATCTTGCCTGCAGCAACTTTACTCCTTCCCCTTCCTTCTTCACTGACCTTGGTGTCTGCAGCCATTCCTCTCACCAAAAAAAAAATCTTCACAATCGGTTCAGACCCCTCTCAAGCTCTCTTCACTTCTCCTGTCTTCACTTCTCTTGGATGGGTCGAGTTGGGCCCACATGACTGCCCCGTAGGAGGTCAGGGGATGGAAAGTGACATATAATTAACTGACCAAAACCCCCATTCCCTATTCCTCTCCTGTGCCGCTTTAGTGGGGAGAAGGAGGTAGAGATAATTTGAAATTAAGTTAAGCCTGGGAAGAGTGGAAAGGTGGTGGGAAGTTTTTTTTTTCGTTCTCTCTCATTATCTTGCTTTGGTTTTTATTAATAAAAAAAAATTGAAATAGTTTTCCCCAAGTCAAATCTGTTTTGCCCATAGTGGTAACTTGGATGATCTCTCCCTGTCCTTATCACAAACCTTGAGCCTTTTTTTTGTTACGTTATCTCTCCCTATTCTCTCGAAGGATGGGGGGAGTGAGTGAGAGACTGTGTAGCTTGGTCCCCGAGCAGGGCTAAACTACAACAGTCACGCACTCACTCCTATGGCATTTCTTCATATGAGTAGGTAACAGATGCATTTACTTTACTCTTCCTGGCTGGCCACAACCCTTGCAAATGCATTATCATAAATCTCTGCATGTACATGTAAATAATATCTTAAAAGCGAGAGGAAGAAAAATTTTACTGAGGAGACTTTGCTCTTTTAGATTCTGAGGAAGGCTTGATCCCAGTGCAATCTTACACTGTTTAGCTCACTTGCTTATATATATATATATATATCTTTCTTTTTTTTTCTATTTATAATTATACCTTTGTGAAAACCTTGCTGTTTATCAAAATATTGGGTGGCAGGGGGAAGTGTTTAAATTTTTGGACTTGATTTTATCTCAGAATCATCTCGTTAGTTTACATAGCCTACTTTGGAGCCCTGTTTCTCATCTGAACAGAACAGCTTTTTTGCCTCTAAAAAGGCAAAAGAGAAAAAAATGTTTTTAAAGGAGAAAGAAATAAGATTGTCATGTTATTTCGTAGGTGATTTAACATTTGAGCCTCTGTTATTTGCATATCAAAATGAGACATAAAAGGAGCTTGAAAACAACTGCAAAGCAGTAACAAAAAGCTACCTACTAAAGCTCATATGTAGGACTAGGATAGACTGGTCTACTTTATATAATCATATCAGTCTTGAAAACACACAGGAAAAAAAAAAGTGTATGGAAACATCTGAGATTGCAACTCATTGTAACTGCAATTGCTCGTTACTGAAACTCTTTTTCCATTATTTTTTCCACTCTTGAGTTTTAGTCCTTCTGAAGTTTCCCGTGCCACCTTTTTTTTTTTTTTCTTTTCACTTTCCTTTTTAACTCAGTTGAAAACTGCTCCTCCTTCTCATGGGGGAGAAACTATCCCTTTCTGGGTTTTTTTTTGGAAATGTAACTCTTTAGACAAATACAAAGGCAACATTAGGCTGTACATTTTATTTTTAAACCACAACAACATATGCAGCTGACTCTAATTTTCCATCATTAAAGAAGAATCAAGTAAGTGGAACAAGGAACTCTGTATACAAATAACAAAATTTCACTTTCACTTAGACGTGTAGTCACATTGTTACATGACATAAACGTTGAAAATTAAATACCAATATGAGGTGATTCTTGCTAACTGTAGAACTGTAGTCACATAGGTTAAATTTTATATGAAATCTATTTGTTCTTAGAGGGAATGGGAATCTTAGAGCTATTACAATATCTCGTTTGTTAGAAGTCAACCTAGCATGTTTGGGGTAATTAAGAAGAGTGGCAGAACAATGGTAGGTCCTAAACACCACCTGTAGAAAATAGGCCCTGAGCCATCACTTTGGAGCCAGAAAAATCAAGGACAACGCGACCTTGTTCTCAAGACCATATGTGGAGATTTTAAGGAGGGGTTCAATCAGTGAATTTGAGGAGGGGATGCTCTGACAACCCCCAAGACTGCCAGAAGACCCTCTACTCAAAAGACTGAGCATGCACAAGTGGGTGGAGGAATATTATAATGATTTCCAGGAAGGTTAATGTTTGTGTATAATATTTCTCAGAAATCTAGTGAATATGTATAACAGGTGTATATTTAACCTGTGCTGTTGGATCGAACAGGTGTGCACTTTAGGTGGAGCGATCCCCCATGAGCCCAGCACTGCAATAAAGGAGTGCCTGCTTCTTAACTTCTCATTGCTGTTAAGGAGTTTTATTCTGGATTTCGGTAACAACATGGACCAGCTGGTATAAACTGACATTGCCTTTAATAGAGCTATACCAGGTGACACCAGCTGAGCATCTGGCATCTATTTAGAGGATAAAATATAAAATCAGTTTGCTGTTTTGATATATGTCTGTACTTCCAATGAAGAGAGGGTTGTTTGAGTTGGAATATCAATATGCATGTTATTAGTTAACAGATTAAAACTAATCCGAGAAGCACGGCTGATTATATACATGTGTGGATTTTAACAAGTCCGTGTTTTTGCAGAACTGTGAGTAATTATATGCTTGACTGGGTGAAATGGGATAAAATAAATCAGTAATTTATTATGAGAATTTACTCATCGATTTAGTGTGCAAATCATCAATAATCATATGCACTGTGCCGAAGCTTATTAAAAAGTCTTACATAAAACTCGACTCCTTAAGGATAGTTGGGTCGCATGATTGACAATACTTAAGATTCTTAAAGCCCTTCATTTAGCTCAGCCTTAGCAGCAGATTGTCCTCTTTTTTTTTTTTTGCCACGAAGTCAGAGCGCTATTATCCATCCATTTGCTCGGGGATGCACTTCTCTCTTCCACCCTTATGCTTGCGGTAGTCTTTCAAACTCTGCTCTTCACTTTTTCTTTGTTAGATTTTTTTTTTTATAACCTTTTAATTGACGAAAAGAGTAATTGACATTCTTTTAATTCGCAAGAAAAGCGGTGAGGGTTTGGGGTTACATCGCTGTCAGTGTATAATTCCCATTTGTGTTTTGTGAATACCCTATTGTGTTTTACACTTCATTTTGAAGGTAACATTAAGTGCAGCTGAGAGCATTCATTTTAAAGCAGGAGGTTGACACATCGTGAAGAGCTGGGAAGCTTTGATAGAGCAATCAAGGGCCATCAACACTTAATGGCTCTACACCAGTAGATCAATGGGCCTGCTAGCAGCAGGGCCATTGACTTCCAACAACTCTCTGCCCAGAAGCTGAAAGGGTGCATGTTCATGTCAAAGCTGGAAAATGTGCAGCATAAGCGCAGGGGGGTTGAAAGGAGGCACAGGCTGGTTTAAAAGGGGAAAGTTGTCTGTGCAAACAAGGAAGGTTCTTCTTCAGTAGCCAGGTGAGCAGTTCAATGAGACCAGAGGATCGTTTGCCTCGAAGACATAACCTACATGCTGAATTCACCCTGTTGCTAAAGGAACAGGAATGGTAAATGCTTTCTGGGATGTTTAGTTGTAGACAGATTTGTGCTTTACTTTTTTTTTTTTAGATATGAGAGCGTCTATGCATATTTGAGAAATTGTATGGCTAAGCCAGCGGTTCTTCCTTTTCCTGTGCATCATCCCTGAATGTTGCCATCGTCCCTGAATGTCACCATCGTGAAATCCGACTACTTTCAAGTCCAATTTTTGTTAATAGCTGTGTCTCAAGGAGGCTTATATGCAGGTTTACAGTTTTAGCAGCAGCATCATATGGTGATACGTTACAGGAAGAGGATCTAACTTGATTTTGCACCAAATAAGTTTGTCCAAGAAAGTTTTCTGGAATTTATGATCAGCCTTTAATTAGGAGATGTAGAAACGCATGGAATCCAGTTATTCAATCTAGACCTGACACGGAGTGCAAGCAAATAGACTCTGTGTATCAGAGTTTTTGGTTTTGTTTGTTTACCTGGGAAAAATAACCAAACCCATCACGTAGGAGGTTGTGCATAGGTGCATGCATTTTCTTCTGGCTAGCAAAAGTCAGTGGTGTGGCAGTTGCTTAGGTAACTGAATGTTTTATTTAAGAGCTGAAGAAATGTGTGGTAAATGGACTTTTGAGGATGAAATTCACTACTTTGTGCAAAATGGCTGAGAGATTGGATGTATGCAGGCAGGTAATGGGTAAAAGGTACACTAGATTCAGAGACAGAACAACATGCTTGAGAAAAAAGGTGGATAATGGAATGTGGTCATTAGAATGGGAATGTTTCAGGGGATATATGTGTTTTCAACAGTGGCATTCAAAGAATATATCAGAGAAGTATAGTCACCTTTCACTTTGTTTTTTTTTTTTTTTCAGAGGAAACATTCATATAATGCAGACAATCCCTACAGCTTGTGGGCACAGATATCACATCAACACATCACAAGCTTTTTATTTAATTGAGTGTGATTTAGGAAAAAGCATTTAGAACACGGTCTGCTCCATCACATCAAATCAATTTAAATTAACAGACCAATGTTTCAGCTGTAAACTGATGCTAATCAAGGACAAAATGCTAGAAGTTACTAAGCACCTCTTGTAAGCTTTAAAGAACTTTGATTTCTATTTATTACAGTGGGAGCAGAGAGTCATGATCTACATCTTTCACAGAAAAAAAAAATAAGGGTTTTGTAGGATTTTTTTTTCAGGTGATAGGGAGTTATTCTCACTCTTTGGTCTAGATTTACCACTACTATAAGTAAATAACCAACTCTTAAGTCATAGTCTGAATAGGTGATATTAGGCATATAATTAAATCAAGTGTATTCTTAAATGTATGGTGACTTTTGGTGTTATCTTCTGAATATTCCAGAAATATTATTTAAAGGAAATATTTTTTTTCTGTAAGATTGAAACAATTTAAAATGGCTCCATCAGAAACAGTTATTAATGAAATAATTTTATAATATGTAATTCTCTAATGCTACTTGAATAATTAGACAACAAGAAGCAAATTCCCAAATGATGAGTTAATATAATTTTCTTTCTTTCTTTCTTTCTTTTTTTTTTTTTTTTCTTTCCCCTTCAACTAAAATCCAGAGGGACAAGTGGAATGTTCAGTCAGCTTTAACAAATGGATGTGCAGTTCCTGTTACCAGGGCTACAAATTATGGCCATCTTCTCTCAAAATCATAGAAACAGGACTACAACAAACATAAATTACCTGTAATTTTCTTATTCCAATAATTCAAATTCACATTTCCATTGCTGGGGATGAGTAAAAGAAAGTATGATTCATGTTGCAGTGAAAAGCTATTAAGGCCTAAGATGACTTAGACTTTGAGTGAAAGGTGCCTGTTACTGTAAATGTAGAAAGCTAAAATAAAATCTTTGGTTAGATTAGAAGATGTATTTAAGATCTTTGCACTTATTTGGCTGGAAATGTGTGTCAGTCTTTGAAATTTTATTGCCCCCCCAAATTTTCTAGTTTATTGTTAGTATGTTGAAAACAAGATTGTTTTGACCAGGTCTAATTACCATGAGTGTCTCTCAAAAGGGGGAAAAAAAAATTGTGAGAAAAATCTAAATAAATCTTCTCCAATCCTTCACTGACTTCCCAATAGTGAGCTAGAAATTATCTTAAGCATGAGCCAAGCTGCTTGGAAGTGAGGGGTCTCTTCCTTTGAGGATCTATATTAATTCCAAGGTGCTGAAGAGTCATCTTTTTTTGTCCTGGTGCACCTTGAAGAGGAGGGAAGCACTGTATAAAAGATGTAGTTTTAGCAGCAGTTATACAGCTCTGCACTTTAGTGCATGATGTGTCTGTGGCCAATGGTCTAAGAACCTGGGAGTTTACCCTCACTTCGGTGTTTTAGAAAGTAGAAATCTATCTTCAGATCTTCACTGTATTTCCTGCAAGGTGTTCACTGCCATGATGCATCCCTCCGTATCTTCACATGTGGGTCATTGGTGTAAAGGCTATTGCTCTTTCTAATGGGGTAATGAAGGCCTATGGCATTTGTACAACATTATTCATTTTGATAGATTAAATAAAAGTACGTGTACTGAGGCTAGGATTCATCTGACCAGTTCATCTTTAAAATCTGAAAAATCAGTGGACTATAGGCAAATAAATTTACAGTTTGAGTCCTTAGGTAGAAATCGCATCACCTGTGGTCATATGAATCACACTTTAAAATCTGCATTTTTCTTTCTGTTGCCTCTGAAGGGAGTCTGAAGTAGCCAACTCAAATTAGGTCTTGAACTTGTAGGTGACAGAATTAGTTGAGAAGACATTTCAGTGTGTGATAGCACCCACCACTGAATCAGTGAAAATATCCTGGTCTTGGATCAGGCCCAGAATCAAGACCAGCTCCTTTCCTTATCCTATCTATCACTTTTTGATGATTTTTTTTCCAAATATTTTAAACTGAACAATCTTAATTGTAAATGCATTTATGAATACAAAACATTTCATAATGGCTTATTATTAGCAATAAAGGAATAAAAGACAAAGATTTAAGAGTTGATTGTATGTTAATATCAATTTTTATACTTTAAGTCAGAGTATTTGTTGGTATGTACATTAATAAATGCATATAATAATAAAAATATCTAAGTAAAATCAAATTACTTTAAACACACTATTCTGATGATCTGTAGTGAATGTATTTGGACTCATCTTTTGACTGTTAATTTCAAAAATTTATATTAATATTTAAATGCAGAATTACCTCTTTTATCTTTGGTGAACTGTTAGAATATACTAAGAAAGAAAACAAAAAAAAAATTGCCTTCTAAACAGTTTAAAATATTAGTTTTTCCAGTAGTAGTCCGTTGTTTCTTTATCAAACAGTTCAGATCACTTATTTAAAACTCATTTAAATAGAACTTTTTTTTTCTGTTGAAATTAACAGTAGCAATTAAACAATAAATATGAAAATTTGTGACTTATCTCAAGAATGAAGCAGTGTTTGCGGCACTAACCACTAAACATTATTTAGGACACTAAATAAAAGGTAGATAAATATTTCAGCAGTGCTTGTAATTTTGTATGTTTGTCATATATCCTTTCCACATGTTCACAGCAAGAAAGACCATGAGAGTATTTGTAGCTGTATGTCCTCAGCCTGATTTGAAATTTATTAACCATATATTAATACATTCAGAAAAGTCCTAACTGCTTTTCCAGTAAGGCAGAGTGTATACAAATAGTAAAAAAAAAAAAAAAGATATTTTTGTTACATAAATAAGTTCCCACAATTCTTTCTTTGCCAAATACAGGCTTTTAATTGAAGAATTTTCCATCATAAGTAAATTAAAAATAAAAAGTGTCATGAGATCAATCCTTTCAGCTCCTGAATGCCAATGAAAATAAATGCAATGAGCTCAAGTGTAAGAATTCTGATTTGCAAGGTAAAATCCAGCTTCATTAGAATCAACGAAAAGTTTGTTACTGATTTCCATACAGCCTAGATTTTTCCTGGCACCATTAACTAAGGGTCTGTGCTAACAGGCTCTTACATTGCGGGGAGGATGTGTCATGTCATCAGCAGAGTAAGCAAAGCTGCACTCTTGTCACTGAAGGAAGCACAGGTGAGTGGGAAGCATCCTGAGATACTGTTAAAGCAGCGCTGGGCACACACAGATACACTTTATGTGCACCTACTGAATGCGCTAAGATGCAGCAAACTAATATTTAGATTTTCGTTTTCTTCCGCTGACGATTACTATTCAACAATGCTTTCTGTACTTTCAAACTCACGAGCAGGAGTAATCACGAGTTATTGCCACGCTGCGATAGGCATGTTCCCAATGAAACTGAGCCTCTCTGAAACAGCTGCTGAAAGCTGCCTGCCTTGTACCGGCCTCAGCTTTTGAAACACTGAGCTTCTCTGCTCATGTACCTTTTTTGTATCACGTATAATAAAGCAGTATCTTGAGCAGCCTCACTTGTGGCTTTGCTATTGTTCCCTTGCAACCCTGGGCGGAGCACTTCAAAATCTTTTGTTTTCTTAGCTTCCACCACACACTTAGAGAATGAATGTGAGCAGAACTAGATCCAGCTTCAATTGTGCATAGCATATAATTCAAATTACTGCAGTGATGCTCTGTTTTGTTTAAAGCAGCTTATGTTGTCCTCTTTGGGAAATAAAAGGTTTTCTGTAAGGGGATAAGGGAGAAGACATTGTTAATTACTCATTTTCATTTTCAATAAACTTTGGTTCACCAGGGCAAGGCCAACTCTGGTTTACAAAAGAAATAGATACTTATTTTTAGCTTCAATTAACCGTAGCATAGACACCTTTTAAAAGTCTAATTTCAGCTATGCACAACCCTTTTAGACTGTTTTACAGAGAAGTGAGAAAATCGAGTTCCAAATAAAACTTCATATATTTCACCAAAGCCTTCAAGTTTGTTTCTACTTTGGAAAGCATCTCTGCAAATATTTAACTTCAATGCAAATCTTTGGGTATTCTCAAAGTGCTGGCAGCTTTATGTTCCTAATTTCACCTTTTTGATGATGTAAGAATCACTGTGTTCTGAATTTTTTTTCTTTGCTTTTTTTTTTTTTTTTTCCGCACTGTGTTATGCTGACTAAATTCATGTGGAGGTGCTGGTGTGATGTGAGGCATGCCCTAAAGTTCTACCCTAACTGTCTAGCTGGACCTGATCAAGGCTACTTTGTTCCCTTGATGTGCTTGAGCCTTCTCTTATATAATCTACAGAAAGAGAAAAGGAAGAATGAAGACCAGAGGAATTTGTAAAATCTTGACTGCCTCTGAGTACGTGCAAGGAGGCATTGGTTCAAAGTGGTTCTCCAAAGTCCCTCACTTAAGACAGCCATTAATGCTCTTTCAACAAGCCAATAAACTCAATATGCTGGTAGAGGGCTTTGGCAGGGAATGACAGTTCTGTGCCATGTGTTAAAAAAATGTGTCAAAACTTTGGCTGGTGCATAAACTAAATATTATTTTTCTAACTAGGTACTTGGGTGGTTGAATTGAAAGTATTAAACAACTGAATAACTGGATCTAACTGAGCAGCTTCAGAAATCTGCATCCAACCTCGATCTTTATGTAAGCATTGTCTGGTATCAAATTACACCATCGTTGTTGCAGTGCTGTTTTGCTCCTTAGTTTTTCAAGGAGACACTTAAAAAAATGCTGTAATAGTGTTTTTTTTTTTTTACTTAGTCAACTGCAGTGACACTCAATCTGCATGTTGGTGATCACAGGTCCTAAAATTTGTTAAGTACAAGCAAGTGCAGTAACAGTTACATTCCAGCCACGGTGGTATTTTCCCAATGATTCGGAACAACCTGAGGAACACTAAACATACAAGAACTGTGTTTTCTTCAATCCAGATTCTTACCTTTACAAGAACTATTCTGAAACATGATGCAAAACTGTTAGTATTTCAATATTTTAAAAGGTTAGAAAGAAGAATGTCTAAGGCAACAGAGAACTCCATTTAACTCCAATGCACACCAGAGAGATTTTTTTTTTTCTTTTTAATTTTTTTTTTCTTTCAATAGAGGTTTGGAGTAGCTATTTACAAGTAATCCAGTTTCTAGCTTCCTCTTTAATACTAAAACTGCAATTATTTTGTAGAGTAAAAGCCTTACAAATATATATATAATTTAATTTCAAATAAGTTCTCTTAGAGCCAGATGTTTAGAATTGCCAGCTGATGTATGTTAATAAGAACTTTTAAAAATCCATACTTTTTCCCTACCTCTTTACAGAATATCTGGGGAAATCAATAAGGTGGCCATTTTTTTGTCTCTTCAGAGCTTTCTAATGCTGAAAAAGTATAAAAGACAAAAATCTGAAACTGATACGGGAAAAATTCCAGAGTGTTCATTAAAATAGTGTCCTAATCAATCTCCAAGTGAAGTATCAGGCAATTAACACTGAAATCCTGTTTAATTAGGGTGAATCATGTAAAAGGAAATGTTGGATAGTTCTGTTTATACAATCATTATATTTACCCTTTTTTCTAGAGTTGTAATTCAAAGTTTCTACACATAAGTAGTAATGTTGTCTGGTTTGCCATAAAGATTATAAATTGTTCTGCTATTTAATTCTCAGTGACAATCTGAGGAGGGTTTTTATTGGTTAGTAACAGTCTAGATGCAAGACTAATGGTAAGAAATCATTATATATAATAAGGATCGTATGCAAAACATATGTAAATGAATAATGCCTAGGGTGTCCTAATGTGAAAAAAAATCATTGGAAAAGTTGTTTTATCACATAATCAGACCCCAACCATTTGTTAACCAAAATCTTAGAGATTTATAGTCTGTTTTCTTATGAGAATAAAATGCTGCTGGTAATTGTTTGTTAGAAAGTGAAAAATCCATACACATTTTATTCAATACATATTTAATAAAGTGTTTCTTTTGCAAAATATATCCATACATAATATACAGATTCTTTATAGAAAGACACTTTCTCTAAATGCTGTGACACTTTACATGGTATGACTTTGTCAATGTATGGCTCTTTAGAGCTGATCAACAACTGACATGGAACAGCCTCCTGGAGTCATCTAATTTTTAAGCATTCTACTATTCCTCACATGAAGGTGAGCAAATGCTGACTGACCATTTTCATAATCCGTGATGACCAGCTGTGTAGTTGCTACAAGAGGGGAATATTCACAAAATTTTTTACATATGAAGGTAAAGTAGCGAGAGACGTATAGTTTTAGCTTTTGATTTTTTAAATTCTATTTAAAAGTATACAAAGAATTGGAAAAGAGTGTTTGGAAGGCAAATAAATAAATACAGGGTTTCACTATGTAGTGCTGTGTGCTAACTGCAGCTGTCATTTCAGGGCAAGCAGTGAACAGGTTTGTGGCAGACCCACACAGAGTTTGGACTTTGCAGGTAGGGACAAGGACTTTTCCTCTGCTGAAGAGCAATATTATCTACCATAAAGAAAAGTGTGCTGGTGTGAGATGATCTCATTAGCCTTCTCTGCTTAGCAGGTGTGCTGCTGCCAGCTGTGCCAGCTGCAGCTTAGTGGTGGCCCTCAGAGTAAAGCCAGGGTACAGTCAAGGTACAGCACAGCAGCAATCAGCTCTTTCGTGACACGAAGTCTTTCAGATAACCACCCATAAAATTTACTGTATGTAAACGTTTTGAATGTTTTTCATTGCTATGCAGCACCCAAAAATAACAAAAAAAAAAGTGTCTGGAAACAAGGATTCAGCAGGAAGTTGTAAATAGTCTTAAAATACCAGAAAATTGTGCTGGATAATTAGCAGCAAAAGACAGCATATAGCATCACTAGCTGTCAAAGATGTAGAAATTGTATTTTGGAAGTTTTTGTAGTGCCAAAAAAAGTGTAGCTGAAGAAATGAAACTGCAGATGATCTAAAAATCACATTTGTAAGAACTGGAAAGTGAATCTTCTTAGTGGCTTATTGCTATATATGTTGTTGCATCAGTCACTTTACATTATTGCTTGTGTCAAGGTGTTAGTGTCAAAAATTGCCTTGTACTTATGCATCCTTTTAGTAGGTAAGAAAGCTGATTAACTTATTTTGGAGGTAATTAGCTTGGTAAGAATTAAGTTAGACTGTCCCTGGATCTTTCACATATGCTCAAAGGGAAAGAAAAAAAAAAAAAATGAACAGCCACTGTAGTTCTGTTGCTTCTGAGCAATGGTTTGGTTCAGGATACGACACTTATGCCTTCATGATGAGTTTTATCAAATTATGTTATTAGTGAAAAAGATGGTTCCCTGCACTTGATGTACCTTGAAATAAAGCAATAAATTAAAACTGATATATCTGTTCCATTTGTAGTTTGTGTGGATAAACTCTGAGCCATTTGCCTCTTTAAAGGCAAATTTTCATGATTCTTCTGTTAAAAATCAAACATTTCTTCCACAAACACTATGCAACCTGGATATCAACATGCATCTTCCATGATCATATTCTTAAAACAACAAATATAAGATTCCTGCAGGTAGAAGCAGTGCCTAAAGCTGTCCTATTTTGCACATAGAATTCCAGATTTACTGGGCAAAAAATAAACTAGCAAGTATAAGATTGTTTCAGTCTGTTATAAGTGTTAAAATACAGAAACAGCCCTATGAATGGGAGATAAGAATCTTCTCTCCTAGGTGAATCCCTAAGTTACAGACTGTGCAGTTTGGTGGCCTTTTTTGACAGTATTACAGCCTTGGTGGATAAAGGAAGGGCAACTAATGTCATCTACTTAGACTTGCGCAAAGCATTTGACACTGTCCCACATGACAGCCTTGTCTCTAAAATGAGGAGACATGGATTTGACAGATGGACCACTTGATTGATAAGGAATTTGCTGGATGGCCACACTAAGAGAGTTGCAGTCAACAGCTCAATGTCCAAGTGGAGACTAGTGACAAGTGGCATTCCTCAGGGCTCAGTATTGGGACTTGTGCTGTTTAACATGGACAGTGGAATAGAGTGCACCCTCAGCAAGTTTGCCGATGACACCAAGCTGTGTGATGTGGTCAACACGCTGGAAGGGAGGGATGCCATCCAGAGGGACCTTGACAGTCTGGAGAGGTGGGCCTGTGCAAACCTCATGAAGTTCAACCAGGCCAAGTGCAAGGTTCTGCACATGGGTCAGGGAAATCCCAGGCACAAATACAGGCTGGGCGGGGAATGGATTGAGAGCAGCCCTGAGGAGAAGGACTTGGGAGTGCTGGTGGATGAGAAGCTTAACATGAGCAGGCAATGCGCCCTTGCGGCCCAGAAGGCCAACCACATCCTGGGCTGCATCAAAAGAAGTGTGGCCAGCAGGTCGAGGGAGGTGATTCTCCGCCTCTACTCTGCCCTGGTGAGACCCCACCTGGAGTACTGTGTCCAGTTCTGGAGCCCCCAACACAAGAAGCACATGGACCTGTTGGAGTGAGCCCAGAGGAGGGCCATGAAGATGGTCAGAGGGCTGGAGCACCTCTCTTATGAGGACAGGCTGAGAGAGCTGGGATTGTTCAGCCTGGAGAAGATAAGGCTCCAGGAAGACCTTATTGCAGCCTTTCAGTACTTAAAGGGGGCTTATAAGAATGATAGGGAGGAACTTCTTTTTACCACGGCCTGTTATGATAGGACAAGGTGTAATGGTTTTAAACTAAAAGAGGGTAGATTTAGATTAGTTATAATGAAGAAATTTTTTACAATGAGGGTGGTGGCTGGAACAGGTTGCTCAGAGAGGTGGTGGATGCCCCATCCCTGGAAACATTCAAGGTCAGGTTGGACGGGGCTGTGAGCAACCTGATCTAGTTGAAGATGTCCCTGCTTCTTGCAGGCGCGAGTTGGACTAGATGACCTTTAAAGGTCCTTTCCACCCCAAACTATTCTATGATTCTATATGGTTTATGTTTTCTCAAACATAAGACATCATTTTGTTATCAACATGTGGTTGATGACACATTGATTTTTCAGCTATTGCTGAGCAGTACTTGCACAGCATAAAGGCCTTCTCTATTTCTCACTCTTCCCCCAGAGCACATAGAATAGGGATGGATGGGTAGGAGGCTGGGAGTTTACACAGCTGGGACAGCTGACCTGAACTGACCAAAAGGATATTCCTTACTCTATAATGTAGTCAGCAATAAAACTGGAGCATAGTCTTTGCAAAGTAGCCATTAGTCAGAGACTATCTGGGCATTGGTCTACTCTGTTCCCTTGCTCCCCTTCCTTCTCTTCCCTTCTCCTCCCCTCCCTTCCCCAAGCACAGTATAAATGGGATGTGCGAGGTAGTAAATCTTAGTGGGCCATATTCCAAGGATTTGGAAACTGACATAGCTAAAGCTTGTGTTTCTGAATCAGCTAAAGTTCTGCATTTTCTGTGAGATAAGAAACTCAGACAGAAACTCAAAGATACAGAAGATGCTAGAAGGCTGCAGGTTGTGAAGTTCAGCTGTATTTGGGATTTCTCAGCAGACAGGGATTTTGAGAACTGATGCAGTGATCTGAAGGGTACAAGGTACTCCTTGCACAATGGTTACAATGAGAGACAACAAGATACGGAAGTTACATTGATTCCCTTAGGCAAGATCGTAACTCCTATGGAACTTATTAGGACGTGTCTTGTTTACTTTGTCTCTGCTGATCCTGTATTGAATAATCAGAGTAAAGAATCAAACTGACTTCAATGAGACTTGGATCCGGTCCCAAAAGACTGAATAAGAAAGTTCCTTTTACTGAAATGACACAATTAATCCTTCATCCTGAATTCATTAGTTGTTCTTTACACCACACCTGCTTCTCTAACAAAGATTGTCCTTGGTACATGGTTAAAACAAAGACAAGACAACAAACAAACAAGATCTTCCTTCTTGGCATTGAAAGATGCTATTTTGTAAAGGTAAAAATAGCACAGAAGAGGACAGTACTGCCTTTCTTACTACTTACATTCATGTTTTCAGAAATACATAAATAAAATGTTGTTTGCTGGAATCTTTTTCTTTTTAGTGCCATATAAGCCACATTTTATACAAAAATGTAATATTTAATTAGACATATTGTTGCCAAATTTGGTATAGGTAATAGAAACTAAACAATGATTTTTTTTCCTCCCTTTAAATATTGTTGCTAAAATTGTGTGGATATAGCTTTATCTTACGAGCTGTCTTTGCCAACACCTTCATCAAGGGAGCGTAGTGAAGAAGTAATCAATTAAAACAATGCCTGTTCAACCTTCATCATGACCTTTTCTTTTTTCTTGCAGTGAGATAGTCACCTGTATTTAATTCTCCCATGATAGATTGAAGGCTGCAATGCATAGTTCTGTTGCAATCTGTCTCACATATTGAGTTCTCCAGCAGAAACTGATGTAAATAGAAATGGTTAATTTAGTTTCCAAGGGTATAAAATTAATTTTGAGGTCAGGCTCAATAATTAGGACACAAGTTTTGGATGTGAAACATCCAGGTGCCACAATGCTTTTTTTTCTGTAATTACAGAGCAGTCCAAATCCCAGAAACCTCAGATACCTAACTTCCATTAAAATCAGTAGAAATCCTGTGCCTAGATGTTAGCAATGATCTAGGTCTCAGTCTCTGTAGCTTAGCTATTGCTTACACTCAGTGAGTCAGTTCTGCATTTGAGATAGAATGGCTGAGAGAACATTCCTTTACCCTGCAGAGATGCTGCTAAATTCTTGCACTCAGTCATAGTTTCTGTTTAACTTACTGTTCACTGTTGGGGAGGTAAACAACAGACACCATACAAAATTCTACTAAAATTCATACTATTTTTTTTTTTAACCAAGAAATATATTAAATAATTAAGACACTTCGCAGAAAATGTGCAATGCTTTTTTAACACTAACATTTTTTTTTCATTTTTAGCAGAGGGAAAAACAGTATGAGGCATAATCTGTGATAAAGCACAAAAATGTGTTTTTCATCATGTTGTCAAGATTGGCAGTTAAACTTTTTAAGAGAAAAGTCCACACATTGTTAAGGAATTCCTTATTTCTTTGGGCATCTTAGGACCTCATTAAACTACATACCAATCAGAATAGTATCAATTATGGACAATGTCTGTTTGAGAAAATTCTAGGTCTTGTAAGACATGTTGATCTTATCCCTGGTATGTACACTCTTCATCACTACTTGGAGCTACTTAAACCTTTTTACCATTGGATATATCTAAATTAACCTTTCCAACTGTTCTGGTTTTGTTAATGAGGGGGGGGTCTAAGGTGGTAGCTTCTGTAGGAAACTGCTAGAAGTTGCTCCCCTTTGTTTAGTGGACTTGGCCGGGCCTAGGGCGGACCCGCTGCTGACCAAGGCTGAGCCAATTGGTAGCAGAATGTTCCGTGATAGCGCCTTTGCGATAATGTATTTAAGAAGGGGAAAACAGGAAAAAAAAAGGAGAGAACATGTGAAGCAGCTGAGCGGGGGGCAGAGAGGGGGAGGCGCGAGCCTCATGGGCCTTGCAGGCCTCACCCTCTGGCCTCCTGCCAGGCAGCCGACTGGGCCCAACTCGGCCCAGCCTGGCTGCAAGAAGTGGAGAGGAGATGAGAAGTGAATAAGATGTAAAAAGGATCCTGAGAGGCGTCTGCCAGCCTGTTGTAAGGAACGGCTGCAGACGCCAAGGTCAGTTCAGAAGGAGGGGGAGGAGTAACGTGGCTCCTGGCTAAGATTCCTCTGCAACTCGTGCTGACGACCATGGTGGAGCAGGCTGTCCCCCTGCAGCCCAAGGAGGTCCACGGAGGGGCAGAGATCCACCTGCAGCCCGTGGAGGACCCCACACCAGAGCAGGTGGAGGCCTGAAGGAGGCTTTGGCTCGTGGAGGGCCCGCTGGGACCGCTGTTCTAGAGGGACTGCACCCCGTGGAAGAGATGACCCACGCCGGAGCAGTTTCACGAAGGACTGTGGCCCATGGGAGGGACCCCACGCTGGAGCAGGGGAGGAATGCGAGGAGTTCTTCCCCCGACGACGACACAGCGGTGTAAAACAACGCATGATGAACTGACCGCGACCCCCATTTCCTTTCCCCCCCCCGTGCCACTCGGGAGGGGAGGTAGTATAGATAATGTTAAGCCCGGGAAGAGGGAGGGGTGGGGGGAGGTTATCTTGTTCCCTGTCTCATTCTCCTGCTAATTTTAGAAATAAATGAATAGTTTTCCCCAAGTCGAGTCTGTTTTGCCCATGACGGTAACTTTAAGGATTTCTCCCCGTCCTTATCTCAAACCTTGAGCCGTTTTTCCTTATATCATCTCCTCCTATTCTCTCGGAGGGTGGGGGGAGCGAGAGAGAGACTGCGTAGTCTGTTCCCGATCAGGGCTGAACTACGACACCAACTTAAAAGGGGCAAAAGTTCATGAGAACATTGGATCTTTCCGCCTTCCTTAGAAATACCACAGAGACTTCTGGCACCCTCTGCCAAAGATGTGAAGTATTCCTTATTTCATTGGCAAGTTATCTATATTACTAGACACTAAAACTACAACATACTGCAAATATCCCTTTTTTGTGTATAGTCAACCCAATGAATATCACACATTGTGAAAGACTCAGAGTGCGTTCAAGTCCACTGGGAGCCATATGAATTGATCAATATTTACTGAACTCTCAGAATTCTTAACAAAGATTTTGCTGCATGCGTAACTGGCTAAGTTGTGCTCAGTCCTTCCCCAAGCCAAAGGTTTACAACCTTTTCTAGCTCTAACTGTGATGGCAAAAAAAAAGGCCATTCTTTATCCCTTTTTGGAAGGTACTGTCACCTACTCAGATCTTCCAGTTAAGTATTTTTTTCTGTCTTTCTCTAATATATTTTAACCACAAAAAGATTATTCCAGGCAAGGTAAAACATCAGAACCTATTTTATCTGCTGACTAATTAAGAAAATTAATTAAAGTTAATAGGCATAGACACCAACCTCCTCTCAGTAAATGCTTGTATCAGTGGCTATGATTTGTTTCTGCATTTCATCTTCTGAATTCTGTGTTAGTTCTGAACTGTGGTCTATCCCAAGTACTGAATTCAAACAAGAAGCAGGCTGGAATTTCTGTTGCTTGTTGCTCAGAGACCCTTGGTGAAGCACTGTTTCACCTGGGTATCTTATGCATTTTCAGGGATTTTTCAGCACTGATAGAGTTTTTGAGCCACTTATTCCCCTACTTTAGGCTGCTTTGAAGTTGATAATTTATTGGGAACTTTAATCTCTCCTTCAGTTTTTACCCACCCTCCCCCACCAAAAATATTTAAAGAACAGTTTCAATGCTACAAAAGTGATAAATAACTCTTAGAATTGATACACTAGATTTATACAAGATAGGGAATTATGGGAAAGAAACTCCAAGTTTAGAAGACTCTCTGCACATTCACTGAAACACAGACCTCTCTTCTTATTCAGGATAAAGGTAGTTATATGCAATGATGAATACATGCATGTTTCACTAAAAGTAGCACTGAACTACATACTCCTCAACTATGCACAAAGTAACAGCACTGCTTGGATATTATGGTGTATAAATAGTTGGTGGCACAAGAAGGAAAGAAGAAATTTCATCTGAAACTGGATCAAAGCCTTCCGTTTTACTCAGCTCATACTCGTACACACACAGAGAAGTGCACATAACTATGTCTGCAGTCATGGCTCGTAGCTCCTAGGGCCCCATAATAATAAAAGCCAATAAGTCAGCTATTGGTAGATCACTCTATAGTTAAATGCTAGCAACTATATAGTTTCTCCTTTTTTTCCCCTGCCTTTTATGCTCATGTCATTTTCATAGAGAATCACTTTTCAGGCCAAGTTGTAAAACAATTCTTGCCTCCAGCTGTCACAGGTAAGGTAAAGTACATCCTTTGATGGATTCTTATTACTTATTAAATATTTAATAAACTCTTAGACTAGTTCAAGGCTGTATTTCACTCTTCCCAAGTAGTTTTGGTGCTACTTGTCAAGGAAATATTACAAGCTGAATGAAGGGCACATACCACTAGTTAGCAGTTTGCATACATGTCAGTAATAATAACTTACTGAGGTATAATCAGGGATTTTTTCCTTTTTAGCTTACACTAAATTGCATTTTAAAGTAATACCCTGAGGGGAAAAAAAATAAAAGTGCTGAAAACAGATGCAGGAGACAAAAACCCAACAATATCCAACTGCTGTGCTGAAAATTGAATTTAAAAGGACTTTTTTTCCTTTTTTCTCCATGATTGGCACAATTTTTAGCATATTAAGAGCAGCAAATAGGGTCACTAGGCTCAACAAGCAACCTCCTGTTGTTTCCCTTATCTTTAATGTCTTACTTTTCCTCTCCTTTCAGTCATCTCTTTGTCTAATAAGCATTGAGTTTCTTATTTCAGAAGGCCTATAATATTATGAGCCAAGGATTGTAATCTTCAGGATTTTCTTTATCACCATGGCAAAGTGATAAAAAAAAAATTTCTGAAAGTGCATCCATTTTTGAAAGCATAGTGTAGAGCTACTGAAATAGTATTGCTGGTGATTTGGAAAATCTGAAGGATTGTTTTGTTTTATCTTGAAACTTCATAAATTCTGTTTACACAACAATTGTCACTTTACAGTGTCACTCTGGTGCACAATGTAATTGTCTAACTGCAGCAGATAATGTGACCAGCTTCATTAATTCAGTGCGAAAGAGCATAGTTAGACAATAATTACTTTTATTTCTTGAAGAGTAGTCGTGATTGATAAAAGGATATTAGCATAAAGATGGTATAAAATAAAAGTATTGAGTAAAACATACCATATTCGATGTTTGCCTACTGAATTTGAGGTTTTTCTAAATAAAATTTATATTTTAAAATTAATGCCTGTTTAAATATTGACAATTAAAGGGTAATAGAACTTAGAAATTTTAAGTAAATACTTTTATCGTAGGTTATTTACAGTTATGAGAAACTAAGTGAAATAACTTAAAATACGATTGTTTTCAGGAACTAGAATATAGCATTCAATTTTGAGAGGTTTATTTGACAATTACATGTGATATCATCGACATAAGTTCTTTAAAAATTTCCAGTTAAAAAATCTTGAGCCTGAGTCGGCTAGATGAACAAATGCTGAGATTGGGATTGTCAATATGTTATTTGATCACTGTCAAAACAATTCAATATTTCTCTTTTAGATGAAGAACTGTACTATTTTTGTGGACAAGTACATTCTTACTCAATGGGAAACTGGATCTGAAATTCCTGTATTGCAAATCTGTAGAATTGTAACCCAGTAAATACATTATTACTATTGTCTGTGACCTCTGGTTTGTCAGCACGCAATAGTTTTCTTATACCATGATCACAGTGGCATAACTGCATCTCCTGAAATCAATGGACAAAATAGTTTCCGTGAAGCTTTCCACGTATTTTCAATTTCAAGCATGAGTTCTAGGACTATATTAATGAAACTATAAAAGTATGTGGGTGTAACAGGGCATATCTGATTTGTTCATGTACTGCTTCTTCAAAAAAGCATGAGGCAAGCCCACAGAAAGTAACAATCCTGCACTCTGGGTCATATGGAGATATCTGGACAGGATGGTACTTTCTGCCTGCTCCCTCTGCACTTAAGTGTTTGCCCACCAATGTGAGGCACCTGCAGGTCAGGACAGAGTGACAGAGACCAAGTGATGGCTTCTGAGGTAAGAATCTGCAGGTCTCCTACACAATAGATATCTCAGGAGAGCAAGGAACAGATGCATAACTGCTCATCAAAATGAGGGAAAGAAAGACTTTTCCTAGGGTTTCAGAGGAGATGATGAAGGGCTTGCTGTAACTCGGGGAGCCTGTGAATGGTTTCTAGACTGAGAGTAAGACTGAAGGATAGGTGCTGGAGTGCAGAGGCTTAGATTATTGGACACATTTCTGAAAAAATATTGTGTTCTGGTTTGATGTTTTAGTTGTCTCTCACATTACTGATTCTGTTGAGATGAAAGTGTATTCTGCTCTTTATATGTGTCTATACCTCAGAAATCTTTTTTTTTTTTTTTTACTGTCCCTGAATAAATGTGAATCTTGTTAGTGCTCATTGGATTAACTTTGGTAATTACGGGGAGAAGGAATACAATGAAAATCCAAATGAAGGCTGCAAGACAGTTTTCTTGTGTAAATGCTGTACAAGATCAAAATAAATCATAATATATCACCTGGTTTTATTTTTTTTTATTGTACTATTATCCCCTTTTATGTGAGACACTAAAAGGTTTGAGATGTTGTAGGTTATTACGGTCAGGAGGTGAACGTGTTGAGAGGATCCAATGCCTTCTTCAGGTATTAGCTGAATTTCCAAAAACCCATACAAAATGTTGACTTACTGAATAGTATGAGAACTGAAATTATAAGAGACAGTTTCCTGGCTTAAGAAAACATGTTTCCTTTACTCATTATGCCCCCAAATCTTTGTAGTCCTTTCTCAGAATTACATTTAATTGGATGGTTAAATTATTTCTTTCCTTTTCATCCCTCCATTTTTTTTTGTCTGTTTTCTGGTTTTTATCCTTCTCAATTCTCTCTGACTTCCGCAATTTTAGCATTATATCCTGGAGGTCTTCTGTCCAGAAAGCTCAAGTGGCTAAGTGACTACAATTATTTTATTTCAATTTGGAGGCTTCCCTAATAAGTTTAATAACTTCTGCTATTTTTGTTAAAAGATGCAATTTATCCTACTGAGTTGGAGAGGTCTAATCAAACCTCTAACAAGATTCTCCTAGTATCTTTTTTGAAGAAGATCCTTCTCCAATTACTGTATGTGTAAAAATACAACATTACTCTGTGGCCTGTGCTATTAAACATTCTACAGTTTCATCTCTTTTTTTTTTTTTTTTTAAAGCAGAATGGACAATGTCAACCATGATATGAATGATTAAAAACCTCAGGCTTCTGTGCGATAACATAAGCACAGACTTTGGGCCCAAGTGAGCTAATTTTAATTTTCTGTGCATTGCTCTTCCCTCAGTTTTAAGACAATTGAGGACATTGATCCTGTGGAAACTCTGAGGTGAAAGCACCTGCTCTGTGATTAAAAGAAATCCAAAAGAATATACTCTAAAACAATTTCTAAGAAAACTTACCTAAAGTAATTAACCTCTATAGAATTGGGGATACTTCTCCAATATAAATTGCAATATATCCCTTGCATGAAGCATGAATATTGTAAGGCAGAGAGAAATTTACCTAGTGGCATTTGAGAAAAGCAGTGGGATAGTGCAGATTTGGCTGATGATTAATTAAAAGGAATACATACAATAACAATAAAGAAAAAAATAAACAATTCTTAAGTGTGATCTGTTTGTACAGGCAAGGACTTATAAACATATTGAAAATCAATAGACTAAAAAGCAATGAAAATAATAATTTTCACCATGTACAGATGAAGTATTAGTTGGTGAAAAAAACTCACTTTGAGATGATGTCATTTGGATTAAGGCAAGGACTTATGAATAATCATGCATAATAGGTAGGATTAAAAAATAAAATGTGAATATTCACACTTCAGTGAATTAACAAAATAGTAAGCACCTGGAGATAAGGAGAACCGTTTATGGCGTTCAAGAAGGGAAACTGAATGTGCTCTGACAAGAAAAACTCAGAAGAAAAAGGGAATACTTAAGTGTGCCAAATTTGGACTGTTTGTGCAGAAATAAGACCTCTGCTACTCAGATCTTTGAACAGGAAGATTGATTGTTTCACAGTTTGGTCTCTCTTTTCTACACCAAATTCTGGTCCATGAAGTATCTGAGAATTTTAAATGCTCAGCAGCATCAGCCATCTCTATCACATACGCACAATTTTGTTTTACTTCACACAGGATCATTATACAAATGGTCTGTGTGCACAATAAAGGTAAAACTTGACAAACATGTTGGATTACTCTACCTATACAGTAAAGATGTTCTGCAGGAGTAATGAACGTGTGCACTGGGTGCAGGTGCCCAAGTGCTGGCAGTGGTGTGCCTGAAGAATGGCCTCTGTGAGGAGGGGCTGGGGCTGCCCCGTGCCGCACGCAGCCAGTCCCAGCTGGCTCCAACTGACCCACTGCAGGGCATGGCTGAGCCCAGCAGCCAATGTGCTGTCACCTTGGGGAATATGTATTTAGGAAAGGTCAAAAATGATGGATGGCAGTGAGGAGTGGGGGAAAAAAAAGTGTGAGAAACAACCCCGCAAACAGGAAGGCCAGAGAAGAAGGATGTGGAGGAGGTGCTCCAGGCACAGGAGCAGAGATTGCCCTGCAACCTGTGGTGAAGACCATGGTGAAGCAGGCTGTCCCCCTACAGTCCGTGGTGGTCCATGGAGGAGCAGACACTCACTTCCAGCCCATGGAGGCCCACACTTGGAGCAGGTGGATGTGCCCTTGAAGGAAGCTGCAGCCCATGGAAAGCCCACACAGGAGCAGGCTCCTTGCAGGAGCTACAGCCCATGAAGAGGATCCTATGCAGGAGCGGGTTTTCTGGCAGGAAATTTGGCCATTGGTGGACCCACACAGTCTGTTCCTGAAGGACTACATCCTGTGGAAAGGACCCACACTGGAGTAGTTCTTGAAGAACTGGAGCCTGTGGGGAGAATCCACAGTGGAGAAGTTCATGAAGGACTGTATCCTGTGGGCGAGACCCCACACTGGAGCAGGGAAACAGCACGAAGAGGAAGGAGTGCCAGAGACAAAGTGTTATGAACTGACCAAAACCTCCATTTCCCATCCCCTGCCACCCTTCCAGGTGTGGGCAGAAGAGTTGGGAAGAGAGGAGCGAAGTTGAGTCTTGGAAGAACTGTTGTTTTACCTTTTTTTTGGTCTTTGTTTCTCCCCACTCAACTCTATTTAAGTTGGCAATAAATTAAATTAATTTTCCTTAAGTCAAGTCTATTTTGCCTGTGGTGGTAATTGGTAACTGATCTCCCTGTCTTTAACACGACACATGAGTTTCCTCAGCTTAATTTCTTCCTCTGTTCTGTTAAGTAAGGGGGAGTGAGAGAGCAACTGGGTGGGCGTCTGACAGCCAGCCAAGGTCTACCCACCACAACACGTATATGATTTTTAGAGCGCAGAAGGCTTGCTATGAATGAACAGGCTATCTGTAGACAGCAGATTGCATACCATCTTCGCAAGAGACATTGCGCATGAGCTACATAGCATGCCTGGACATATTTTTTGTCTGACAAATAGGCAGACACCTCCAAAGATTTGTAGTCAATTTTATTCCTGTGTTTATTTTTTAGTTGGATTGGAAAATTTAAATAAAGTTAACATTTTTTTAAATACATATACAAATATTAAAATATATATAAAAATGTATGTGTGTGTGTATGTGTGTATATAAAAACACCCCAACCCTCTGAAGGTATTAAACCTAGTTTCATTTAGTTAATTCCAGGAGAGTAATGGAGGAAAATCCTGCTATGGGAAGGAAAAAGTTTTCGAGAATGATATAGGGCAACAAAAATTACAAAAATTCAGATACTTTAAAAATGTCTTTCTACCTGAAATCGAGAGCATCAAAACTCTCATTCTATCTTCTCATCTCTCCCCAAATCTTTCATCTGGATAAAACTCAAAGGGCAGCATGATAAGGTCAGTACATTGTGTAGTCCTAAAGTAGGTGTGGAGACAGAAAGGTAGATATCTATCCCAGCCAAAACCAGTAAAAAACACAAGTCATCTTCCAAACTGCTCTGTCTAATCACTATTGCAGTGCTATCACATTGACTAATTTTGATTCCATTTTCCACGTAGAAAATAGCTTTTGCCTATGCTTTGGACATGCTTTCCTGTAAGGCCTTGAGGTCCTGTTGCAAACCCAAACATCTTTAAGTTATGATTTTTTTTTAAACCCAGAATGACATTCTACAAGTATTTAATCTCTGAAATGTTGAAACATATGTGACATAAGTGGTTTACTACAGTATACCTATGAGATATAGTTCAGATTTTTTAAGCTCAAGTTGCTATGTTAAGCTCTTTGATTAGTGCTAAATATTACATTACAATTATTTGTTTTTCCTAAGAACTAGGTACCCAAATCAATGGAATTTGAAAGAGCCAAACCTCTTTAAAATTGGTATACTTTTATTTCCATTTCTGCATTTGGATTTATGAACTAGATTTACATTGAAGCAATGCACATAAATGAATGTGAGAAACTCTACTTCCATAGAACAAATATAAGCATTTTTAAAGGCTTGTAGACTTTCATATAATTTTATTGGGGTTTTTGTTTTGTTTTGTTTTTTTCCTATACCATAAAGTAACAGAGTTTATCCAGCTCGCTGAAGAATCTTCACTCAGGAGAGGTAATTCAGTGACATAACGTATACTTATCTTCCTTCTTGTCCCATGGCAGAGCATATGGGACAGCACTAGTGGCTGTGTCAATGACACAGGTCATGAGAAAGTAAGCAGGAAAGCAAATGGTTTAAGCACATATGGAAGTAATAGCTTTTCATAGTGATAATCTGGTGTCCCGTCGTAAACTGAGGATACTGAATATACTTGCTAACACCCCTGAGTGCAGCAGTGGGCTTGTGCCACTCAAATTACCACTGAGAAAAGATGATTGTGCTTCCTGAGGGCGATGTACTCCAGCTGCTCTCACACTACCACCCCTGTGGAAAGCTGCCATCCACCTCTTCATTTACTCTCTGTCATTCTGGCATTTATGGGCAGTTAGTTAGGTGTTGTTACTTACCTCACACATTCTGCAGATGTTAACACTTTCAGATGTGAACATTGACCCACATAAAACCACAGTAAGTTATTTTTTTTTCTCCATTACATAATCACTAGTCTATTTTTTAACTAGTTCTTCATCCTTTTCTGTGTCTTAATCTGGATCTCTGAAGCTCATAGTTTTAAGCTGAGGCCTGTCATGTAAAACTTGATCAAAGGCTTGCTACAAATCCAAATAAAACATATTATATGCACAGTCATTATCAACATTGCCTGTAAAATGAAGATATACGTACAAAAATCTAGGCTGTAGCAATGTATTTGCAAGCATTACAATACGATCTGCTACAGAGGGCTATTCTTTTGATGTTTCATTTGTAGTATATATTGTTCCATGAACAAGGTAATCCTTAACATTTTTTACTCTGCAAAGTAAAAAAAAGAATGCCAGAGTAAGTAAAGCATTATGTAAAAATCTTTTCTGTTTAAAAACTGTGGTGGTTTGGTTTGGGATTTTTTTTTTTGTTCTTTTGTTTTTTTTTTTTTTAATAGTTTACTTGATCCTGTATATTTGAGATAAATATTTTTTAAAATTAATGCTGAATATGGCAATTAGGACTATTATATAGACTTGGATGTTTTTTTAATTTTCTTGTCACTGAGAACAGTAAAAATTTTGGTTAGACAACAATTACATTGTTCTGTGAATCAAGAGGCTCATATTCTTACTAGTGAGAGAGAGAGAGTACTTGGGTATCCGAGTCAGTTGGAGTCTTTACATAATTTCTAAATTATCTATGTATTTTTAAAATGTTGTCCATCATGTCAGAGAGACATGAAGAGCTGCAGAACAGCACAAGGAGAAACTCAGTTCCTCACTGTTGTTTCTAAGCTTCTTATTGCTGCAGACCTCCTTGGTCCATTGTTCTGCAAACTGGCTCAAGACTGAGGTTTTTGTCAGTGACTGAAAAGAGGCATTGATTTTGGCAGTTGCTATTCAGCACAGCAGGGACAACCGTGCTACTTGAGATGGTACGAAGAAGGAAATAACTATTAGCATATTCCAGTTCCTATACAGATACAACTTTAGAGTCATTCAGTTAATTTAAAGTATAGTCCTTTGGGAAAAGTTTCATGTCATTTCATTCCTCTTTGGATAGCGCTATACCATTCCAGAACTGGTAGGCTGGTGTCGTAGTTCAGCCACGATCAGGACCAGACTACGCAGTCTCTCTCTCGCTCCCCCCACCTTCTGAGAGAATAGGAGGAGATTATATAAGAAAAACAGGTCAAGGTTTGAGATAAGGACGGGGAGAAATCCTTAAAGTTACCGTCACGGGCAAAACAGACTTGACTTGGGGAAAACTATTCATTTATTTCTAAAATTAGCAGGAGAATGAGACAGGGAACAAGATAACCTCCCCCCACCCCTCCCTCTTCCCGGGCTTAACATTATCTATACTACCTCCCCTCCCGAGCGGCACGGGGGGGAAAAAGGAAATGGGGGTCGCGGTCAGTTCATCATGCGTTGTTTTACACCGCTGTGTCGTCGTCGGGGGAAGAACTCCTCGCATTCCTCCTCTGCTCCAGCATGGGGTCCCTCCCACGGGCCACAGTCCTTCGTGAAACTGCTCCGGAGTGGGTCATCTCTTCCACGGGGTGCAGTCCCTCTAGAACAGCTGTGCCAGTGGGCCCTCCACGAGCCGAAGCCTCCTTCAGGCTTCCACCTGCTCTGGTGTGGGGTCCTCCACGGGCTGCAGGTGGATCTCTGCCCCTCCGTGGACCTCCTTGGGCTGCAGGGGGACAGCCTGCTCCACCATGGTCTTCACCACGAGTTGCAGAGGAATCTTGGCCAGGAGCCGCATTACTCCTCCCCCTCCTTCTGAACTGACCTTGGCGTCTGCAGCCGTTCCTTACAACAGGCTGGCAGACGCCTCTCAGGATCCTTTTTACATCTTATTCACTTCTCATCTCCTCTCCACTTCTTGCAGCCAGGCTGGGCCGAGTTGGGCCCAGTCGGCTGCCCGGCAGGAGGCCAGAGGGTGAGGCCTGCAAGGCCCATGAGGCTCGCGCCTCCCCCTCTCTGCCCCCCCACTCAGCTGCTTCACATCTTCTCCTCTTTTTTTTTCTGTTTTCCCCTTCTTAAGTACGTTATCGCAAAGGCGCTATCACGGAACATTCTGCTACCAATTGGCTCGGCCTTGGCCAGCAGCGGGTCCGCCCTAGGCCCAGCCGAGTCCACTAAACAAAGGGGAGCAACTTCTAGCAGTTTCCTACAGAAGCTACCACCTTAGGCCCCCCCTCACTAACAAAACCAGAACAGCTGGATCTCTGCACTGAGCCCCATAATTCCTGATCATACTAACATGACAGGCATAGCAGAGCTTGGCATCTGTGAACTCTTTCACACTGATGTTAGTATTTGATTGTGAATGGCAAAAACTCTCTCCTGTAAAACAAAATCTAGTTTACTGGTTCACCCAAGGTTCATGGAATACAAAAGAAAGGAATAAGAAGAGGGGGAAAAAAAAAAGTTCAGTATCTATGAATACTAGCTACAATTTATTTTTCCCATAATTTCTAAACTTTACCCAGACTGATTAACCCCACAACTATCTAGAAATAGGATTGCTTTCTCCGTATGTCTCTTTCCAAACATGTGCTACAACCTTCTTGTAGGCTCAGCTGCTTCAAGACTCTAGAGGCTTGGTTCATGGTTAGGAAAAAACAACTTTGACTACTGTGCAAGACTTTTCCCCATCAAAAATTACCCATTATTACCCCCCTCCCCCTTAACCCTTACTACCTTTTCTTGTTAGCATTCTCTATGACAGCACCTTGTCATGTCATACTTACATTCTATTCAGTTTCTTTCAAATAGTCAGATTTGATTAATTCAGTATATACAGGCAGATAAGATTAAATTATTGCTTTTATCAAGATTAATGCCAACAACTTCCTGAGTTTTCCAATAGTGTGAGCTGATACACCATACAGAAAAAAACTTGGAACTTTATTGTTTCCAAAGTGTAAGAAAGCGTATGCTGTAAAAATAATTTTAAAATTAAAATTTTTAGGAAAACTTGTAATAATTGGGAAAGAAGAGATGGGAAAGAAGAAAAAAAAATTTCTTAAATACTACACTTCAGAATGTTACAGCAGCAGGATGGATACATAGTGAACAATAACATTGCTAAGGGCTTTCTCTTCTGAATCTTGAGGTAGAGCAAATCAGTAGTACTGCAGATGCTGAAATTTTTTTCTTGCAAGAAAAAGTGAAAGACTAAAAGGTTTCATTATTGCACTGGAGCAGATAGTTAGGAAATTATAGCTATTATGATTTGATGAAGTATGTACCAGATCTCTGAAATATACCTGCCTGTCAGCCCTTAGCTTAAAACTTCAACTAGATTTTTGAAGCATTGCTTCTACTTTTTATCCTTTTGCATTTCATGCTCTCTCTCCACTTCACATTTAGTTGTTGATTAGAGATGTTTTCTGTAACTAAGGAGTTATTAATAAAATGTAGAGTTCCTGAAAAGGGCAAGTGGGGAGTAATGTAGTCAGAAGTCAGGGTGAGGATAGTGAAAAATGATACTGTAAGCATAGTGAGATTTATGAATGAAAGCATCCTACCACATAGTTTTTCTTCCCCCAAGGACATTTTTATCTTGAAGAAACCTGACTAAAAGAAATTGGTAGGATTCTAAAGAAAAGCCCGTATCCTGCTTATTCTCCTTTGTATCATCAATTAGTTCAATGAAGAACCTGTGATCTTATCATCAACATTGGAATTACACCATGGACTTGCTATAAAATCATAAGTATACATGCTGACAAGCTTCCTGATAGTAACACCGGAACTCAGTTCCAATGGTGATAAATACTTTTTTATTTGGGAACTAGGAAACACCGTTATGCCTCTAAAGTGTGTTTGGCTACCACTACAGAGAGTGTCCATGAAGCTGGAGTGTTGATTAGTTATATGGGTTTAATTCCATATTGCCTTTTCCGTACAGGAGTATTTCTTAAAGTATGCGCCAACACATAATCGTATGCCATCACAGGAGAGCAGGGTGGACTGGCTACAAGAACAACCACCACCATTCAGGAACATTAAAAAAAAAATAAAATTCTAAGCTTTATTTACTAAGCAGGACAGGTATAGTGGGTGTGTAGTAATTTCTATTCTAAGATTTCTGGGACAATCATACGCTCTGTACAAATTTACTGATGTCTGCCAAGGCTCCTGCTCCTTTGGTCCAGTTGGGTCTGGCGCCATAAAGCTGGGGGGACAGGACACTCACTCTGACTTTTCAATGCGGCTTGGCACTGGCTGGCAGCTTGTTCCCTAAATGCAACTCTTCCCACTCCAATTTAGGCTTCTGCATGGTGTTGGACATCCATGAATGAGTTCCCCTCCAAAGAGCTGATGATAAAACACTTTACTGTTTTGGATAAGCCCTCAATGGCCTCTCGCATTGCCTCAGGCCAATCTCCTTGACTTCCCCCGTATCTTTAGCCAATAAAGCAGTTGCTACATGGGTGACTGTCACACTGTGGTCTCTGCTCAAGTGTGTTATGAGAAAGTGATGTTGTTAACTGTTCATCTATGCTTCTGTATGTCTTTCCTATGGAGATCTAAACCATTAGAGCAGGGCTAATATAGTCTGGGCTAGTGCTTTCAGATAGCCTGGCCCATGACATGTATCATGGCTTTTCTTTTTTTCCCCAGTGGAACCCAGAACAATCTTAAGAGATAGAACCAGGCAAATACAGTTCAAGATTAATTTTGTCTAGTAATTATATTGGGTAGCATATGTCTAAAACATACCACTGTTGCAACATGACTTTGCATTTTAACTTTTAAGTGTATCAGTGACATTTTTAAATGTCAGGAGGATAATCTGAAAACCTTACAATTCTTGGATTTCAACAGAAGTTTCATAGAATCATAGAATCATAGAATCATAGAATGGTTAGGGTTGGAAGGGACCTTCAAAGGTCATCTAGTCCAACCCCCCTGCAAGGAGCAGGGACATTCCTGACTAGGTCAGGTTGCTCACAGCCTCATCCAGCCTGGCCTTGAACGCTTCCAGAGATGGGGCCTCCACCACCTTTCTGGGCAACCTGTTCCAGTGTTCTATAACCCGCATCGTAAAAAATTTTTTCCTAATTTCTAATCTAAATCTACCCCCCTCTATTTTAAAACCATTACCTCTCGTCCTATCGCAACAGGCCCTACTAAACAGCCTCTCCCCATCTTTCTTGTAGGCCCCCTTGAGGTACTGGAAGACCGCTATCAGGTCTCCCTGGAGCCTCCTCTTCTCCAGGCTGAACAGCCCCAACTCTCTCAGCTTGTCCTCATAAGAGAGGTGCTCCAGCCCTCTGATCATCTTCGTGGCCCTCCTCTGGACCTTCTCCAACTGGTCCATGTCCTTCTTGTGTTGGGGGCTCCAGAACTGGACACAGTAATCCAGGTGGGGTCTCACCAGGGCAGAGTAGAGGGGGAGAATCACCTCCCTCGACCTGCTGGCCACGCTTCTCTTGATGCAGCCCAGGATGCGGTTGGCCTTCTGGGCTGCAAGGGCGCATTGCCTGCTCATGTTAAGCTTCTCATCCACCAGCACTCCCAAGTCCTTCTCCTCAGGGCTGCTCTCAATCCATTTTCCGCCCAGCCTGTATTTGTGCCTGGGATTGCCATGACCCAGGTGCAGGACCTTGCACTTGGCCTGGTTGAACTTCATGAGGTTGGCACGGGCCCACCTCTCCAGCCTGTCAAGGTCCCTCTGGATGGCATCCCTCCCTTCCAGCATGTCGACGGCACCACACAACTTGGTGTCGTCGGCGAACTTGCTGAGGGTGCACTCTATCCCACTATCCATATCGCCGACAAAGATGTTGAACAGGGCTGCGCCCAGCACAGACCCCTGAGGGACGCCACTCGTGACCGGTCTCCACATGGACATTGAGCCATTGACCACCACTCTCTGAGTGCGGCCATCCAGCCAACTCCTTATCCACCAAGTGATCCGTCCATCAAACCCATGTCTCTCTAGTTTAGAGAGAAGGATGTCGTGCGGGACAGTGTCAAAAGCTTTGCACAAGTCCAGGTAGATGATATCTGTTGCTCGTCCCTTGTCCACCAATGCTGTCACCCCGTCATAGAAGGCCACCAAATTGGTCAGGCACGATCTGCCCTTGGTGAAGCCATGTTGGCTGTCACCAACCACCTCCTTGCTCTCCATGTGCCTTAGCATGGTTTCCAGGAGAATCTGCTCCATGACCTTGCCAGGCACAGAGGTGAGGCTGACCGGCCTGTAGTTACCCGGGTCTTCCTTATTCCCCTTTTTAAAAATTGGGGTTATGTTCCCCCTCTTCCAGTCATCGGGGACCTCACCAGACCGCCACGACTTCTCAAATACGATAGCCAGTGGCTTGGCAACTTCATCCGCCAGTTCCCTCAGGACCCGCGAATGGATCTCATCAGGACCCATGGACTTGTGCACCTTCAGGTTCCTTAGATGATCCCGAACGTGCTCTTCGAGTACACTGGGCAGTTCTTCATTCTTGCAGTCCCTGCTTGCACCTTCTACAGCTTGGGCAGTGGGACAGGAACTCTTGTCGGTGAAGACTGAGGCAAAAAAGTCATTGAGAACCTCAGCCTTCTCCATGTCCTGGGTAACCAGGACACCAGTTCCCTTCTGGAGGGGGTCTACATTTACCCTGGACTTTCTTTTGTCCCCTACATACCTATAAAAGCTCTTCCTGTTACATTTTATATCCCTGGCCAGATTCAGTTCTGCCAGGGCTTTGGCCTTCCTTACCTTATCCCTGGCCACTCGCGCAGCCTCTTTGTAGTCCTCCCAGGCTACCTGTCCCCACTTCCACCCTCTGTAGGCTTCCTTTTTCACTTTCAGTTGGTCCAGGAGCTCCTTGCTCATCCACGCCGGCCTCCTGGCCTTTTTGCCCGACTTGTTTTTCATCGGGATGCACCTCTGCTGAGCTCGGAGGAGGTGCTCCTTGAATATGGACCAACTTTCCTGGGCCCCTCTTCCCTCCAGGGCCACCTCCCATGGCACTTGGCCCATCAGGTCCCTGAAGAGGCCAAAGTCCGCCTTCCTGAAGTCTAGGGCAGAGAGCTTGCCATGTAGTTTCCTTGCTGCCCCGTGGATCTTGAATTCCACCATGTCATGGTCGCTGCAGCCAAGGCTGTCCTTTACTTTCACATCCTCCACCAGCCCCTCCCTGTTGGTGAGCACGAGGTCGAGCATGGCACCCCTCCTTGTCGGCTCCTCTATCGCCTGCAGGAGGAAGTTGTCATCTACGCATTCCAGGAACCTCCTGGACTGCCTGTGCCCTGCTGTGTTGTCTCTCCAACAGATGTCAGGGTGGTTGAAGTCCCCCATGAGGACCAGGGCCTATGACCGTGAGGCTGCTCCTGTCTTCCTATAGAGCACTTCATCTGCTCTGTCCTCCTGGCCAGGCGGCCTGTAACAGACCCCTACTGTAACGTCCCCTGTCCGTCCCCATCCTCTAATCTTGACCCATAAGCTCTCTGTCAGCTCCTCCTCCATCCCCAGGCGGAGCTCCACACACTCCAGCCAGTTGCTGACGTAGAGAGCGACACCCCCTCCTCGTCTCCCCTTCCTGTCTTTTCTAAAAAGCCTATACCCCTCCATGTTGATGCTCCAGTCGTATGTGTCATCCCACCACGTCTCCGTGATGCCAATGAGGTCGTAGCCCTGCTCGTGTGCAAGCATCTCCAGCTCTTCCTGTTTATTCCCCATGCTGCGTGCATTGGTATAGAGACACTTCAGCTGGGCCCCCAACAAAGCCGACTTGCTGGCTGGAGCTACAGGGGTGCTATTGCACCGCAGTTTAGGTTTATTTGCACTTATCTGTGGTCCCTCCTCAGCTTCTGGACCCTCGGTGCTGGCACTGGCGCCATGCTGACAGCAGTGGGCTGAACTGTGCTCCCCCTCCCCCAGCAACTCTAGTTTAAAGCCCTCCGGACGAGCCTGGCAAGTCTTTGTCCAAGCAAATATGATGGAATGTGAGAGATAAGGCTCAAAAACTTGTAAACTTGGAGTTTCCAGATGATAAGCCTATACAAGGCATTGCAGAATCAGAATTATATAGCTTCTCCTGTGAAGAAAAATCACACAATAAAGTATCATATTTTACATACTGTCTAAGAACTTGCAATGGACCTTACCAGACTGAGCAGAGACGGACCAAGTAAAGCCTTCTGATCTAGTACTAATACAAGGTGATTTCCAGTTACTCAGCCATTCTCATGTTTCAAAATTTCCTCTAAAGAAAGGATCTGATGTCATGGTATCATATGAGCATTCTTACTCATGCTATCGAACTTTTTTTCCCCCTGTGCTAGTTTATTTACAATTAATTTTCAAATTGTAAAGCATATAAAAAAAGTGTTTAATCTTAGTGGTAACTTAACCTAAATGAGTTCAAAATTCCTTTGGGAATATAAAACAGTTCATCAGGTCTACGATTTTTTTTTTTTTTCCTGGGGAAGAACCTTGCTGATTTATTTATACTATTAAAAACCAATTAAAATGTCCTCTAATTATTAGGAATACTTAATCTTCTCTAAGGTAATGTAAAAAATGAAAATAACTAAAATAACAACAGAGAAATTAAGTTTAAAGAATAACTATACTAATTTGAAGACATTATTAGAAAAAAACTTCTGGGAAATTTACCCACAGTTGTCCTCTGGTTGCTAAAAATTATCTGTATTTTCCATTTGGAAATATATATATATGAAAATTATAAAAAAAAGTATATGCTTATAAACTTTTCCCAAGTGGTACAGATTAGAGAATTTGGGAGAAAAAAAAAAAGCAGACTTGCTGTTTATATTTATATAAACTCCATAAGAAGCACCTCCTACATTGTAGCTACACTACAGCATAGTTTAAAACTGTTGTGTAAGAACGTAGTTATTCAAATGAAAAAATCAGTGGTTACAAAATGTTTTTGTAATCTCTACTGTAATTATCCTGCTTGGTTTATGAAAGTCTGGCAATATTTTCATGTGTTCCTTTCAAATCAATTTATTAATTAAAAAATTAGATCAGCTCCACTGACCTAATGAATCCTAACAAAACCAACGTGGTCACAATTAAGATTCTCCTTTCACATTGGTATTTTCTATCTCTTTAGTGTTATTTGTAATTTAAGTCTGGAGGGCTAGCACAGTTATTTAGTGCTCTTTCTATTTTATTCTCTCTGTCACCCAATCTACTTATTTAAAACAACATGAGCTCCACAGCTAAAAATAAAAGCCAGGGACAAAATATTTGAAATGCCAAATCTAGCATCTGTAGTATTCATGTCATTTGTGGTCTCTATGAAAATATAAGGGAGAACAAAATCTATGCTAAAGGATGAGAAGTGTTTTATAATCCTCACTGTTTTGTCACTGTGTCTTCCAGAGAACCTGAGAGATTACTGGTTTACGTGGGTTGAGCTTCAAGAATTTGTCAACTGTCAGGTTAGGAAGTGTTGATTACTTGTGTTACTGGGTGTCACGCTCTGATTTCAGATAAGAGGAAGGCGCCCTTGCGTTCTAGCTGACCTCTCACACGCCAGAGTGAGGTTTTGCTCATATTCTTGAAAACAGAATTAAGACTCAAAATGGAGTCAAGTGCCAGGTAACTTTATTTACCTGACAACAAGTTCGCAAATGCAAGAGAAAAGAGAGAAAGAAAGGAAAGAGGGAAAAGAGTTTCAGTTGCAATAGCTACCACCACAGAGCTGCGGTATCCCGACAGTCCAGTTCACTCGGTGGGGGAACATTCCGTAGATGTTTGTTCCCCTTTTGATGTTGGTTGTTTTTGTCCTTTTATTGTTTGTTTCATTGCATATTCATTGTATTCCAAGAGCTGGTTTGCCTAGCTGCACCCCTCACCTGGTGGTGATATGCATGCCCAATACTGTCCCTGGGCCCCTCTGTTTTTCTGGCCTTGGATCTGGGCACATGCCGGGGGGTAGGGCTAAATTTCTCAGAATCAGCTCTGCATTCAGTTTCGCAGGACAACAGGAACTGGCTTGCAAGATAATGGGAATTGCAAGATAACAGGAAGACTATGTTCCTATGATTTAACTGATGTTCCATAGTTCGGGTGGTGGTTTGACATTTCGACAATGTTGAGATAAACATTCAACACAGTCTCTTACACTAGGTTAGGTTTTTTGCACTGAAGAACCATGTCTGCACTACAGAAAAAAAAAAACCAGCAAGGTACTTTGTAATTAAATTAAAGCAATATCTCTTTCCAAGCATAAAAAGTTTCAGAGCAAGAGCGGATTCATCTTTTGGTCTAGTTTTATACTTACAAGAAGCTTGTTGGAACAGGATGCTGAGGTGTATAAATAGCACTCTATAGAAAACTGGAAAGTGTTTAAGCTGGTTGTCTTGGTTTCCACTGTAGTTGGTTAATGGGAAAAGATAGACTACCTAGATGATGAGTTATCCAACTTAGGCACCTATTATAAAAGGAGTTAGGTGACTTTCTTTACATTTCTGTTTATCTCCCCTTCTTGACAGACCTAAATTAGCTTAGATGATAAGTCTAATCTTTCTGATAACTATTGTAAGTTAAGAGGACTATAGTCAGTTAATCATTACAGTATATTAATTGTGCTTGTTACAGTCTTATCAGATTGTATAATAATTCCTTGTCCAGAAGAAATTTATAATAAATAAAGTGAGTAACACAACAGAAGTTCTAAATAACCCATGGGAAAATAGAGAATCCAGAATGACTTAGCTAGGGAGTGTCTTAGTTGTAGGAAGAAATATTGAAAGACAGAGAAAATTCTCTAGCTTTCAGAACTCCAAAAATCTTTCTATCATGTAGTTAAATGACTCAGTTAATTGAAAACAGCAAAATAGTGACCATCTAATGATTGTATCTGCTGTGTAAGTAAAAAAACCAGCTGAAAGATGGTCTAATACACTCATAGCACATTTTACATAGGCCCTTTATGTTACTGTATCTAAAAGTGTTTCTAGAAGAAAATGAAAACTTACGTGAATTGATTCCGCTCAAAAGCCATTATTGCTAACAATCAATTTTTCCTTGGTTGAAGATGACTGCAGCGATGTGGCAGCCGTGATCACCTTTTTGTATAATGCACATTGTAAACTGGTTTTCTCTTCTAGGATTCACAAAGAGGATTGTGGTGTAAACACTATATTCAGCTTCTTCTGAGGCTACTTAATATAATTAAAACCTCCAGTCTATGAATTGAATGTGATTTTGGCAGAGTCTGTTTCAAATTTTTTCCACTATTCTTGTCTATTTATTTATGTTTTTACAGGTTTTACTTCAGAAAGAGATATTACAGTCTAGTTCAAGCTAATGAATGAGTTAACAACACTAATTCACCAAACAGTAAATAACTATAAACAAAATTGAAAAAAAAAGAAAGAACTTTCCTTTTTAGAAATCCAATAAAATATCAATAATCAATAACTTCATAATGAATTGTAGTTCTTTGAAGAGTAGCTTACACAGTTCTCCTACCTTTTTTTTTTTTTGATAAAGGATACGTAGAGAATGGTCACTATCATTTCGATGGAAATTTCTATTCTGCAATGCCATTCTCTGACTGTTTATCCTTCCTCCTATTTACCCATCAGTACATCAGTACATTACAATTCAGACTACAGCAAGTCGCAAGTGATTGTCCATAAATCATAATCAAATACGTCACATACCATCTAGGTTTTAGTGTAATACTTGAGTTATCTGATGAGACAATCAGAATATTTAAATTGTATGTGGTTTTTCCATTATCTAAGAAATAACCTAGTTCTCCAGATGGCATCTGGGATGCACTTGTAAACACAAAAAAAAATATCAAGGAAGAAATTTTTGTCTTGTGAAATTATTTATTTCCTCATGAGAAATGGATGCGGAGTATTTTCTGAGCATAATGCTTCATAAAAGGGGTAAAAGTAGGAAAAAATATTGTAATGATCTTAAGTTATGTTGAAACAACACAGGTTTTATCGACTACAGATATCTATATATCTCTGTTTCTAAAAATATTATTTTACTATGGAAATTAAATTACTCTTTATTTTAACACTTCTGCACATGACCTTGACTCTGTAAAATAAGAAGTTGTTATGCTGGAGCAAGTCTAACATGATTTTACTCAAAGTACCTAATAACAGCTTTAGTGATGGGATTAGCAAACAAAGTAAAGCCATATACCAAGAGATGATGGAACTTAATGGGATTTTAGTCAACAAACAGAAATTTACATTTTTTTCCCCCTGCTATTAGTGTATTTTTATTTATTTTCTTCATCATGGAAGAAACTACTTCTTTCTTATGCCATATAATAAAAATGAAATTTGTATTTTACTTGGAGAAAGACAAAAAAAAAATTTCACTAAACCACGCAGTAAAGTTACAATGCTGCTGGATTTTAGGTTTCTTTTTTGTTTAACCAAACTATTAGGAATCAGGTCAGCATTCATGCACAAACCACGTAAGAACTGGAAAAGGTTTGGAAGAGCCTAGGTTACTCAAGTCTTCTTCTGGAGGTAAAAAAAAAAGCACAGCTTGGAAATTTGGTAAGTCTATAAATATTCCTGAATTTCTGCTTTTAATGAGATGGATACATTTGCAAGCCTTTATATGCTAAAAAATCAAAGATTGAGTGGTTAACTCTTTTACAGAAAAACTGCAGAGATGAGTAATTGCATATCCAGATGACTAAGAAGTATCTCAATTAATCCATAAGGAGCTGGATGTTTTCAGAATTTGTCAGCTATGTTGGTGAAAATTGAGTTTGAAACATGCACATTGCTGCATGTGAGAATAGAGCTGTAGAATAGAAATTATTACATCTGTGGCAACATTTTGTCAATATCATATAGATTTAAAATGTAAGGATGGTCTCTGATCAAGAAGTGTGATTTACCCAGTATGAATGGAGGTCCATAAATTTTTTCCCTGTCCTCATTTTGACTGGGTTGGAGTTAATTTTCTTACCACTAGCTGCTGTTTTGGATGTAGTATGGGACTGATATGTGAAGAATGTTGATAATACACTAATGTTATTAGCTGTTGCTAAAGAGATCAAGGACTTTTTTTCAGCTTCCCAGGTTTCACTAAAGTGCAGATGCAAGAAGCTGGAGGGGGTATAGCCCATACAGTTGACCCAGACTGGCCAAAGAAAGTACTCCATGCTGTAAACGTCATGCTCAGCATCACATGTAGAGGTTGGTTGGTGGGTGCTCGCTTTTTTCTTTTTTTTTTTCTCGCCGTTCAGGATTGCTCTGGGGTCACTTCAGTTTAATTCTGTGATTACTGATCAGGATGGGCTATATAGGTCATTGGGTAGTTGGGTGGGAGAAATTGTGTGTTGTTAATTTTGTGTATTTTAATCTCTCTCTCTATATGTACATATAATAACAATAATAATTATTATTACTAATATATATATTATTATCCCTTTCTTTGCTATCCCTGTAAACTGTCTTTATCTCAACTCACAAATTTTCTTTTCTTCTCAATTCTGTCCCCTGTTCCCCAGGGAAGGGGAGGGTGAGCAAGCGGCTATGTGGTACTTGATTAGTGACTGGGCTTAAAGTATGATAGTCTCTCACCTCAAGTTGTGTACATGGCTTTTTAGCATGGCAGATACTGTGTCCAAGGAGAAAATTCATTTTAAAACTGATATGAAGTGTCAGTCCTTTAGAATGACCCTGTTGTATCAGATCAACGGGATAATTAATTACTGAATTGAAAATATTCTTCCATTCCTTGTCTTTCTTCTGATGTGTAGGGTCTTAACAGTAACCTTTTTTTTTTTTCCAGTAAGAATGATGTACTGAGTAGCTGAATATTGCAATTAGATGATCTATTGTAGTGTGCCTAAGGAATTAAATCTTATTAGAATGTTATCTGACTTTTTCTGGAGCCATAAACTTACCTGCGTTACTTACTACTCGGAGTTAGTGACCTGAGTAAAAGCATTTGGGATTGCTGATTAACTGGAGAATTTTTTTTTTTTTTGTTAAGTTTGGACTGAGTAAGACTACTTAACATACCATTCTGCTTCTAGAATAGACATCATTAATTTCAGCCCTCTACAGGTCTAAAGAAACACTTGTACTTCTTTATTTTGTATTAAAGAGCTACTATTCTTCAGGTGGGAGTCATCACCTGACTACATGTAGACCACCACAGTGAAGACAACTATGTGTGAGATAAGTGAGTGTATGCTCCCTTTACAATTAGTGAAGAGGAATAGGCAATTTTAGGACATGAGTATAGTATTTTGTAATATATGATCAACAGAGATCAGATTGACTGCTTTCTAGAAGGTCTTCTCTCTTCATTGGTAATAAATAAGTGACATTTTCCAGTCTTTTTAAAGAACCAGGATATGATGTGTAAACTTGCTGAGGAGGTTCAAGGGAGAAGGAATAGAAACAGAAATGCATTGCACTAGGCAACAGAATTATTTTCTTCTTAAAAAGTATAGATTCTAAGGGTTTGGGATTTTTTTTTTTCTTTAAAAGACATGGCTGATCCCTAAGAAGCTATAAACATGAAATAATATCTATAGCATGGCAACATGTTTCCATGCATACAGTGATTCTCGAGGTTTTGAAATTGAAATCCACCTTTCTATGGTTATGTGTCTTTGTGTGCCACCTTCTGTATATAAATCCAAACTAAACAGTTTTTTCTTCAAAAACTTTTAATTAACAAATCACTTCAATTTATAATTAATTATTTTATTTCTAGGAAAGATCTTGCATTTACTTTCCCATTTCTATAAAAAAACTCAGTAACCACCACGATTTTACTGTTTCTCAGCTGAGGTGACAGCAAATTGATTCCTGCACTTTAGCAAATGAGGAAGACACTGCAATTGCGTAAGGATGTAAAGCAAGAACCATAAGAACCGTTGTATGCTTAGAAACCATACAATGTAAATTAAGGCCCATACAGTTTTATATTTTTGTCTCTGTTGATAGCAAATGATAGATGCTTTAGAGAAGAGTTTTAGAACTGTAAAGATATAGTGTAAGAAGCACTAAATATCACTGCCATTAACTAAGCTTCCTATTCATGCATGTTTTTCTTTTCTTGAACTTATCTGATGACTTCTGTATTTCATGTAAGCTTTTGCCATCTGCTACATTCTGTAAAAATCAGTTCCACAGTTTAACAATGCGTGGTGTGATAAGAATGTTCCCCTTCTTTGCTGTTTTGACAATTTTTCTGCAAGTGTTTATGCTAAAGCGGTGGCTGTTGACTACCTTTAATTGCTGGTACTAGCATTTATGCCTAGGCAGGATAGCCAGCACTGCACTTCTCTGAAGCTCTTGGAAGAAATAAAATGTAGTCACTCCACAAAACACTCCTGTTGTAATTTCAGATGTTTTTCCATAAATAGAAAGCTATTACTATAGACATTGGAAAGCAGGTGTATTTACATAAGATTCCTGTGAAAATATATGAAGGTTGTTTTTTTTTTTTTTTGACCAGATATTAAGAAAAAAAAAACCCAACAAAACAACCCCTATTTAAAAATTAAGGAGGGCTTAATTAGATTGTTCTTTTGGACAGATAACAGAAAAATTTATGGGTAGTTGATGAAAGAAAATGTAGAATGAACAACTGATGAAAGAAAATGCAGAAAGTACAGTACTTTTCTAGGAGGAATGCATGTAGAAATCACAGCCACAGTCATCTGAAATCACCAATGTAAATGTGTAGAAATAAATAATACTGTTCAAGCTCATGTAAGAAGTTTTTAATGTATGCAGTACATAAAGAATGCAGCTCACATAATATCACTGAATTTTTTTTTGACAAAAAAATAATTGTTCAAAGAATAATGTAAAAAGATGTATAATTTAATAGTTTTGATCTTCATTGGCACAAAAAGAGAAAATATTAGATTAGTGTATTGTCACTTTGGCTGAAGCATTGGCAAAAAGCTTTGCTCTAGCAATTGCTTTTAATAAGTTACTGGCATTATTATAGTGAATTGAAAACAATGTTCATGCTTTTGCCCCTGTTCATCCACTATACAATACAGAAGCTGTAATTTTTTTTCTTCTTGTATTGAGGTAGTTTTCCCTATAGAGAAACTCTAAATCTTTGCTGTCCTATAAATATGTGAATATAAACAGTGATTTATTGTGATTTAGCTCCTGTTTTGGTGGAGGAGGTTTATGGTGCTGAGAAAACTCATTAATCTAATTCACAGCTCATAGTATAAACATAACCTTTACAATATATAGCAGCAGAAATTATGCGTGGTTATGATTTACTGTTTGTGTTTTGGAAGGAGAAAGAAGTGCGAACTTGTTTTGCCACTTCCAGTTTTAATACTAATTGATTAAGTTGAAGAATTAATATGAAACTGCTATAAATAACAATCTATGTGTATTTACTTTTTTTGATACAAGTTTCTTTTAAGATGTAGAATATTAAAATTCAGAAGCTGTGAGAACAGTGTACTGTGAGTCAGACAAGCAACTTTAAAAATCTTATTCCAAACAGAATTGCTATTTATTAGGATAGTAAATCTACTTAAAAGGTAGATTTCTGAAGTTGTTTCTTGAACATCTACATAACACAGAAAAGTAAGAGATTAAGTAACTGCACTGTAGTAGTGTTAAATTGCTCTTTGGGTCTTATGTATGCTTATGCTGTATGCTTATTTTATTAGGATTCATATTCTCGCTGAAGCAAAAAAAAACCCCCTCAAGTTTGAATAAAAAGTGACTGTTAATATAATAATTGTAATATATTCATATCATGTAATTCTATTATGAGTTTACCTATGCTTCCACTGAATTTTAAGAGAAATCTGTGATGCTTGAAAAATAGGCATATTTGTGGTTAAATGATCAAAAGAACTATCAGATTTTGGTGTTTCTAATTTCAGTCACTGTGTAGAAAATCTATAAATATATAAAGAGATAATATCTATAATTGTGAAAAGCCAGTATTTTTACGTACATTCTGGGATGTTCTTAATACGTTTCTCATACTTTTAACTTTCTATAATAATGTCCAGAGTATTTTGCAAAAAATGTGTATAAGTGATGCCGTTAGAATGTTGCATGGTTAAATGTGTTTAGTTGAAGCCATTTTAATATGTTACCATTTATATGCAAGTTAAAAATATATTATCAAGAACTCTTGACAAATTCAATTGTAGTTCTTTTATAGAGGCATGTTCACAACATATGACTTTCCTTTCTCATATTGCAAATGAAACTTCAATTTAAATTCACTAAAATTATGATAAAAATTCCTATTGGAAAGATTTATTATTAAAAGCCTTTGATTTGTAAACACCGTAACTCCTTCAAACTCTAATAAAATCCTGCTGACTAGAAACTGTTTTACAAACCACATTGATTACTTTTAGTTCATCCTTTATCTGAGCTATACCATCATTATTGGTCTCCTTGTGACCAAAATTTAATTCTATGAGTCAGATCTTTGCATTTGTAAGATATGTGGAGGAAAATTGTCTCTCTTACATACTTCTTCACAGTTTTTGTACAATATGAGAAATTAAACAGTTTCTGTACAATACAAGAAACTAGCTTAAAAGTTTCTACTACTGTAGTACATATTCCAGCAATGTAGCTGTAATATGCTCTCTGAATTTAAGAAATGTATATTAATTTACAAAATTAGCCGATGTTAATTGCTAAATTTTCCTTCCAAGCTATGAAAGGAAGAAACAAATGAAAGCAGTCTCTTCAACAGTTGTTAAGAAGAAAATACAGTGATGTGTCTAGTGACATTGAAAGAATATAGGTATTCTTTAAGGATGAATTACAAAAAAAAAAAAAAAGAAAAAATCAAGAGCTAAAAAATGTTATTATTAATTATTTAGTGGCTTAGACATTTAAAATACTATTTTTTTTTTTACCCTTCTACACATCCATGTCTTTATGTGTGCTGAGTACTATATTATACCAAAAGATAAACAGAAGATATTTGGATGACTCTGGGTGAAGTTTCTATGCAATATGAAGACACTGACGACACATCTGTTATTGCAAAGAGTTTTAAGTAATAGGATTATTTAACCTGAAATTCAATAGAATTTGGCAGATAATTTCCCTCGAATATGTTTTAATTTTCAATATTAAAGCTTAGCAATGGAATGTATAAATTATTTTCCTTTTATTATCATTTTAAACAAAATATTAAAATATCATGAAAATATGATTAAATATTAAAGGAAATCTTTTAGGACATAGTGACAAATATTTTCAGCTATAAAATATTCTAGAATCTATTTATTGGGCTAACAATTTTCCATTTCTTCAAGCAACATCAGAAAAGCCGATTATCAATTCTGGATAAAAATAGGTTTGATGGACTCAAGTAATAGAGAACAGTTTACCATATTGCAAAAGTGTGAATTATAACAGAGAAATGCTTGACAATGTATTTTGAAGATTTAAAACATAAGGGCCATACACTGACACTAAATTGTATAATCAATAATAATGTATGAACAATGATGTAGTAATATTGAGAGTTCTGCTATGGAATTACAATACCCTAAATGAAGCAGTCTAGCTGATAAGAAAATGTTTTCTTGAATGCTAAATCTATTGAGTCAACAATCAAAACTGAACACTAGCATATTTCAGAGAAGGGATTTATATAAAGCAAGCCAGTCTAAATCTAAAAAGCTTAAGGATGTATTTAAATATTGTAATATGCATAAATCCATAAATAAACCCATATAGTGTTATATAAATCTGCATGTACATTTCCCTAATATCTGAAAACCAAGAGAAGACAATTCGCTTACAGCTGTGGAAAATCAGGCTTAATCATTGAAAGATAAATTATTACAATCAGATGGAAGACAGGGTTATTTCCTGTCTAGACTAAATGTAATCATAGCAAGTAGCATTTCATGTAATTCTACTCAAATCTATTCCCACAATTCAGTAATTCATTAGTGAAAATACTCAAGAAGAAGAACCTTTAGAACATATATTCCAATAGTATATTTCAATGTTAAACGTATCACTCTCACATATACTCTCTCTCACAATATACTTCTGTCCAGCACACAACCAGACATGTACATGATATGTTGGGAGAGCAATTGGCTGATGAACTGGGCTCAAAGAGTTATAGTAAATGAAATTACATCAGGCTGGTGGCCAGCGAGGTTCCTCAGGGCCCAGTTTTAGGGCCAGTGCTCTTTAACGGTTTTGTAAATGATCTGGATGGAGGACTTGAATGTATATTAAATAAGTTTGCTGGTGATACTAAGCTAGGAGGAGCTGTGGACTCCCTTGAGTGTAAAGAGTCATTACAGAGACATCTCAATAGACTGGAGAGCTGGGCAGTCACCACCTGTATGAAATGTAACAAGAGCAAGAGCTGGATTCTCCACCTGGGACAGGGTAATCATAGTTATACATACAAACTGGAGGACAAGAGGCTGGAGAGCAGCCCCGCAGAAAGACATCTGGGGATTTGGGTTGATAGCAAGTTGAATATGAGTTGACAGTGTGCCCTGGCAGCAAAAAGGGCCAACTGTGTCCAAGGGTGCATCAAGCACAGTATAGCTGTGCAGTTGAGGGAGGTGATTGTCCGACTTTACACTGCACTGATGCAGCCCCACCTCAAGTACTGTGTGCAATTCTGGCCGCCTCAATATACAGACATCAACTTATTAGAGTGTGCCCAGAGGAGGACAACCAAGATGGTGAAAGGTCTCGAGGGCAAGACTTATGAGGAGTAGTTGAGGTGACTTGGCTTGTTAAACTTGGACACGAGAAGGCTGAGGGGTCACCTCATCAGAATCTACAACTTCCTCACTGTGGACAGCAAATGGGGAGGTGCTGGTCTTTCTCTAGTGACTAGTTATCCTAGTTTTGGCTAGGATGGAGCTAATTTTCTTCCCAGTAGCTGCCATGTTTTGGGTGTAGTATGATTTTGATATGTGAACCAATGTTAGTTGTTGCTAAAGAGACTAAGGACTTTTTTTTTCAGCTTACCTGGTTTTGCTAATGTACAGATACAAGAAGCTTGGAGGGGTATAGCCAGTACAGTTGACCTAGACTAGCCAAAGAAAGTATTCCTTGCTCATCATATATGTGGGAGTTGGCCGATGGGCAGCTCTCTCTCTCTTTATCTTCCTGCTCAGGATTGTTCCAGGATCACTTTTGTTTTCATTCCATGATTGCTGCTCAGGATGGGCTGTATCATCATCTGGTTGTCGGGTGATGAAAAATTCTGTATAATTTGTTTTGTGTATTTTATTTTCCCTATATTATTATCATCATTATCATCATAATCATTATCATTATTCATATATCTATATTATTATCCTTCCTTTACTAGTCTTGTAAGCTGTTTGTATTTCAACTCATGAGTTTCTTTTCTTCCTGATTCTGTCCCACATCCCCCTGGGGAGGATGAGCGACTGGCTGTGTGGTACTTGATTGCTGACCATGACATCAGTGATAGGACATGAGGAAATAGTATGAATCTGCATCAGGAGAAATTCAGATTGGACATTAGGAAAAGGTACTTCACTAAGAGGATGCTCAATAGCTGGAACAGGCTGCCCAGGGAAGTGGTCAAGGCACCAAGCCTGTTAGAATTCAGGAAGCATCTGGATGATGCACTTAGTCATACGGTTGAATTTTAGGTAATCCTATGAAAAGCAGAGAGTTGGACTCAATAATCTTTATGAGTGTCTTCCAGCTAGAGATATAATATGTTTCTATAATGCCACATGTACATTATCCTACTGGTTACAAAAATAATTGTCTGATAAAATTAGAAATATATTAATGTTTATGCTCTACTAATGTGTGTTTGTAATTGTTCTTTCTGATGTCTTTTGAAAAGAATAACTGATTTTAATATAGTATGAGTTTGGGTGGGCTTTTTGTTTGTTTGGTTGGGGTTTTTTTTGTTTTTTTTTAAATTGTCTTCCTAAATCAGATGAAATAGCAAATCAGAAAAGCAGCAAAGCTGGTGAAGGGTCTAGAAAACAAATCCTCTGAGGAGTGGCTGAGGGAACAGAATTTTTTTTCAGTCTGGAGAAAAGGAGGCTCAGGGGAGACCTTATCACTCTCTACAACTACCTGAAAGGAGGTGGTAGTGAGATGGATGTTAGTGTCTTCTCCCAAGAAACAAATTATAGGACTAGAGGAAATGGTGGACGTGGCAGTGTTAGGTTTACGGTTGGACTTGATGATCTTAAGGGTCTTTTCCAACCTAAATTATTCTATGATTCTAAGTTTACTATATGACAAGCTTCACAGAATAGGTGAGACAGTTTATGATGGCAGATATTACATGGTAAAAGAACATTTGAGTCAGTCTACTAGTTAATTTTTTTTTTTAATACAGATGTCTCTGATGAGATAAGAATGCTTCAATAGTAAAATGAAGACCAAATTAGTAAGAAATAAAAATATAATTATATTATTCTTTTTAGAGGGACAACATTTTGAAAACTTTTCTCTATGAATAAACTCCATTATTCAGTTCTCCATAGGAGTTAACTTATTCTCTCATTCAATTTTTAGCAAGTAAATCCAGATAACTCTCTCCAGAGAAAAGTTGAAAAGGCTTTTTCTGGATGACTTCCCTATAAGCAAACAAGAGTACAGTTAACACTCATTCCATATAAAGTATGCTGCTTTACTCAACTCTTTAGCATTACACTGATTGTCACATAGAATCTGTCCTTAGAAACATTTTCTACTGAAAGCAACACGGGTGTGTGACACTTATGCTATATCCACCTCTTACAAAAAATATAAATAGTTGACAGTAATTTTTGATGGAGTCAGAAGTTGCATCTGAGGAACATATCACCAGCATGCTTTTTTGAATCGTGATATTCATATATCCTAAGAAAGGCATACTGTGGGCTTAATTGAACAGCATCTAAGAGCAATTCTGAGGGATCACCAACTGTGTCTTCACAACTAGTTCTAGGTGGGAACATCATGTAGGAGTACAGATTCATCTTTTAAAGGTGCCTAAGTCGCTTCACTAAATAAAGACTCCAGATCTCTCTAGCTCTGAATATTCCACAAGAAATGGATACACCTGAGGTGTTATGGGACTTATTTTAGGCCAACATGGACTGGCATTCGGACATTCAGATTATTTAATTCAGAATCTCATTGAAAAGTCAAGATAAGAATCAACACTGTGTCTATATGGTCCAATTTCTGTCCTTCTAGTGTCCGCTGGCCACTTTGAATACATTTTTTTTTTCCTAGAGATTAATTTTTATATCATCGTTCAACAATTTACCTGGAGTGAGATTAATTTCATGTAATCCTAGACAGATGAACATTTGTCTAAGCTATTTGTATAAACCGCCTCAAGAAGAGTGATAAATACCTCCACAGGAGCATTTATCCTAACTGAAGACAGATGTATAAATCTAAATCTAAGACTGTTCTTGTTTCTTCATCTCTGTTGCACAATCCTGACCTCAAGTTATATGCCTGATGCTGTTTCAGTGATCCAGCCTCTATATGCTTCAAATTAAGTGCTTCAAAAACCTCCTGAGCTCCCTCATTACTCCTCATGCTTTCAGATCTTTCCCAAGGCACAGTTATATCCTCTTAAATTTTTCCAATAAAATTTGACAGGAAGAAATATAAAGTTAGGAGCAGAAAACACCTTCTTAATTATTTCTACTTTTTATTAAAGCAATTGAGAATTACAAGCAAGCTGTCAGCTTCCCCTCCTTTCATGAATGAGAAATTCATCAGTATTTCATGGTGAAAAACTGATGAATGCAACCTTTAACTGCAATGGAAGATTTAGCAAAGGATACATTCTGCTTTGAGATAGGACATGTACTCACACTGAGAAGTTCAAAATCCACCAGACCACACTTACTATACCTGGGAGAACGACTATGGAAGGGACATTTTTGTCCCATTAGCAATAGATTGGTAGCTGATAATGCTTCATTGACTCTCAGTCACTTCCACAGGATACAAAAGACCTTCCTTGAACAGGTCAGTTATTTTAGAATACAGTACAGGAAGATATGCTTGTGCAGTCACTATTTACACACATTGTCAGAAGAAGTTAACAATGTGTGTATTTCTACACAATACAAACACAATAAGCCTATTGTAATACTGGGGAAAGTATAATCCCATGTAGAGATTCTCCTACTGGAAGTAGGAATCTTTTTCGTCTTCCCACCAAATGTCCAAAAGCAGACAGCGTTGATCTAGATAAGGGCTGGTACAGCAATAGGAACTGCAACTTCATATCGTGATGCAAGACTCTGCACCACCTCTGTTTCTGGTAGTTTGGTAGGGATGGTAATAACAAGGTATACAAACTTGAGTTGTCTCTGTTCCTTTAAATTCTTGGATGCAAGGCACTTCTTTTCACACTGGAGAAGTGCTGGCTTCTTACGAAGAACCTGCTATCACCTGGGACATAAGAGTTTTCAGATTACAGAGCTGCATTTCTAGAGTGTAAGCATATCTTTGCAGCTTGACACCTGCTGCTGTTTCCTGATTAAGGTAAGTGTCTATCAGTGTCTTTTTTTTTGTTGCAGATCAAGAAGCTGTAATGGACAACAGTCTGTCTCCAAGATCCCTACTGTCACCCTTGAAGAGAAAGCTGGGATTCAATGATAAACTGCTATGCTTGTCAAATTAACTTTCTTCAGAAGAAGAAAAGTTGGTAGCATTATTGGGACATATGTAACTAGTTGTTTACTGTTGACATTGTAGTCCTATGTATTGTTAATGGTAGCAAGCTGTGCATTGCATGTCAGGATATTTCTTCACCTATCTACCTTGTTCCCTCTCTCATCCATTATCTTTGTTTCTCCTCTTTTCACCCTTGGATAGCTTATCTCCACAAAGAGAAAAGCCCATATATCTCATTATTTCACATTTTCCTCCTCACAGATGGTAACCCCACCTGCAGATCTGCCCTTTTCATGCCATTACTAACTTCATGCCCTGTTTAAACTCTGTTATGTTTGCAACCAGGTCACCTGCTGAGGGAATGGCTACTTCTGACAAGACCTGATCTCCTATTGAGCAAATGAGCTACAGACACAGAGGCCCAATTATTATTAAGTGTTAGCATAATTGTAATTATAAGTAGAGTGTTTCATTATAATACAGCTGTTGAGACTTTAATGCATCCCTGTAATGTACTTTATTAATAAGCTGTATAGAACTGCTGACTTCACAATTTTCAGAATCACATTTGTGATAACAAAAGAGGTTATGAAAATGAATTCACTACGGGAGCCCTACTGTGTTAGTTACTATGATTCACAAGTTTATTATGGTAATAAAGCAACATGAGACAATAATGTTGGGAACTGAAATACACTAATGATGCTTCATATCGTTCCAAAAACATTATGCAGAAGTGGTAAAAAGTGTTATGGCTTGCAGATAGTCAAAAGTAACAGATGTCACACACTACTGAATAAAAGCGAGAGAGAGACAGTATTGTTAGCCCCTGGACTGTTTGCCGCTTCCTCCCAAGTCTTCCAAAGTAAAGAGAATGTTTAAGTTGTTTGGTTGGCAGAAAAACATATTTTTTATTAATTCTTTTCAATTTCTAAATTAATATTTGAGTGAGGAACTGTGTGATCTTATCTTCACTAGATGTTTTCCATGTGAATTTATTGACATTTGGCAAAAAGGTCTCTGGAGCAAAAGAAAAGTTTTTTGAAGGCAATGTTCCTACTAATCTCAAATGTATTTTCGAGCTAACTGTTGGCCACTTAAAATTGCTTAGGGTAAACCTACCTTCAGTGGCTTTGAGAAAATAAGAAGACAGACTAGAACAACAAGGGAGATTTATGATACTCCTCCCAGTTTTTAAATAATGGCAGAGTCCACTGTCCTGGATAAACATTTTATATGACATTATCACATGCTATGTTTGATTCACTCTAAGCAAGGTTCCAGCAAGACTCACTCCAGTTGAGTTAGGATTACTCAGAAATGGGTGTCACTCTTTAGACATTAATTTTGATTAATCTGGGTACAATTACATTACAAACAAAAGGGCACTAAGGAATACACTGTTCCCTGATAGCCCATGCTGCTTAACAGTTAACTGCATCTTTGTTTTTGTTTTCAGCCTTTCAACTAGTTTTCTCAAAGACAAATCTCTGAATCATTCTTAAGGACTGTGGACACAAATCAGTATACGACATTTATCATGAGGACCAAGTTTTGGGCTCTGGCTTTCTTTCGTTCAGCAGTGTACAACTGTGCACATGTATCTATGTATCCATGCGTGTTTATAGAGGTACATACTCTTCATATAAAAAAAACCACATTTTTTTTTAACATTAAGAGATTACATATGTAAATTTTACTGCTATAGACCTGAATACAGTGTATAGAGGAAAAGCAGTAAATTACTCTTGTGGCAAAGCTATGTTGTGACTCTTATGAAGTATGACATGTTAGTGAAGACTAGAGCATGCAATATGCGTTAAATGTACTGCAGCATAAGAAGAATGATCACAATCACAGAAAAATTCTAATTTAAAGTGAGATTAAACTAATGAATAGCAAAGTTATGAAAATAAACAAGAACACAAGAACAGTGAAGACATTTAATGAAATTAAAGGTACCATACTAAAAAAAAATAATGAAAATAAATACTTTCTTATAAACTGTATGGAACGCTTTGCTAGAGAATTTGCAAAGCCAAGAAAATAAATTAAAATTGAGTATTTACCTGCAGATAGTGGTAGACACAGAACCTAGTGTCCCTGAAAGAGACTTAAAATACAAGGAGAAACCTAGTCCACCTATTTTAGGGGACTGTTTAACACAGTAATGACTTTAAATCATTAGACATCTCCCTGAGTATCTATCTAGTTTTCATTATTCTGAAAGTGCCTTATGTACTTAGTTTTGTTTGGTAACACATGTTGGAGATGTGTTTGCTACTGAGACGGACAATTTTTGTCAGATTCTAAAATTTAATTTCAAACTACAGTTAGATAGCCCTTAAAAAAAAAGGAGGGGTTCTGAGAACAAATTTGAAACCATCAGTCTGTTTTGCACTCAGCTGTATGTACTATTAATCAGACTCTTCTCTGTCTGATCTTATGGTGCTTGTATGCTGGGCTTCACAGCGGCCTGAAGTTAACTAGAGAGCAATACTCTGTGTAATTGTGGTTGCAACCCACCTTTGCCTTTATGGAAATGACGAAGTCCCCTCACAACAAGCTCTCTGAGTGAATGCTCAGACTAGTATATTATTAGGCAAAAAGTGTTTTTTCTCCACTATTTTAGTGAAGAGGGTTAGATGGACTGAGTTACAAGTGCTTGAGATAATTTCTTATGAGTTCCCTCTAATAGAAAGAGCTAGATTTGACCTAATTAACTGAGTTTCTTTGTGAAATAATTAGTTTGGAGGTTCCTTACACATTCATTGAGAAATGGCAGACACCTTGTATGGATGGACTATAAGTCTTTCTATTTGTTTTTAAAGGAGTCCCTCAGTTCCCTCCTGTGACTCAACAGAGAACTTCACGTTGGATAGACTTAATTGTCTCCATGGGGCCAAATACCTAAAATTTTGTGAGGTAGTTGTTAAAAGTGCATGCCCAAACTAGGATGCCATGGATCCACCATTCTTAGAGACTTTACTTTTCAGAGATTATTGAGCAATGCACAGCACAAAAAAAAAAAAAAAAAGACAAAATGAGAACTCTAAAAGAAGAGTAGAATAATGAAAAATTTCACTAATCTTACAAGTATTTGGAAATTTGAAAGATTTAAACTTCACTTGAAATGTATAATAAATGAGTGACAGCAGAAAAGACTATTACCTAGCTATTACCTTACTTTGCTACTACTGTTAATTCAAGCAGAGGAGGCTAACTATATAAGTATTATAGAAATGAGAAGTACCTCACTTGATGTAAAATAGATGGAAAGATACTTTTAATAGAGTTTATTAAAATAAAAGCAGAGAAATTTTTGATGCATCTATGGTTGAGATGTCATCTTGCAATTTGGGGAGTAATTGGAATCCCCTATTATGAAATAGAAATGAAAGGAAAAATTAAAAAGAAACCAGACAAACAAACATTAAAAAAGCTGGATGAAAACAAATTGGAAATAACAAAATATGCAGAATTTGCTAAGCAAAAGAAATTACCCAAACCAGACTTAGTGTGATGGAGAACTAATAGAATTCTTGAACTGTTGGATATTATACTACAAAGAATTATATTAAAGCATAAAGATATGGGAAATTCAAAGCTGGAGTCAGTCCAAAAGTCTGCATGGCAGAGGACTAAGCCGACAGTTAATATTTGGGAAAAGACAGAGGAAATTATCATGACCATAAGAGATTGCAAGTATCAGAACAGAACGTGCATATTGATAAAGTGCAAAAAAGTACTATTGATTTGGAAGAATTATTCCTGAGATGTTATAGCAATGAAGGAATGACTGAAAAGTACGTAGGAACTGTACTAATTTGAATTTATACAAAAGGCACTGTAGTGCCAGAAATAATGACATTAGTACTGGCAAAGGAGATCCATAGGTAACAAAAATTACGCAGGATAATTATTTGGGACTTAATCTGAGTACTTTGTCTGCAAACGTGTGTCAGATGAATATATGTGCAGATATATATATATAAAAGAAACTGCAATTTTTAATTTCTGCTAGCAGCTATACCACAAATAGATTATACATAGTCACTCACTTGACATCAACATAAATTAAAGAAGAAAAAACACCACCGAGTATGCAGAAAGCAGAGAAGATTTTGGGAAAGTTCATGATACACTGAAGTAGGATTTAAAGAGGACATTTTGTTTTAATCTTGATACCGGATATTGAAGAGAAAAATGTATAATGACTTCATAACCTTTTTGTTATTGAACCATAGGTAAAAATGCAAAATAATAGATAAATGAAGACAAAACCAAAATATTTACATTATATAAAAGCTTAAATAAGCAAATACCTAGAAAATAAACTTTTTCATGTAGCCACAAAGAGAAATATGTTTTGTGAGATGACTAATGCCAGGGATTTTCTAATTTAATTCATGTCCTGGCATATGACCATCAAAAACTAGAGCTCATGCTTATGCACACTTTATCGTTTCTTGGAAAGTACCATTTCCTCTGCTCTATGATGTTTAGCACTTGTTGCATATCACTGGGAAATGCAACAGATTTATTTTGTTGCGTAGGGACAGGTAATTTCTGCACAGATGTTGTTTTGGTATGAGAAGTGACAGTAAAAGAATGTGGCCAGAGACTCCAGGCAGCTTTGGAGAAAGCTGTAGCTTCTTGCTAAAGCTAGGGAAAAAAAAAAAAAAAAAAAAGGTAAGGTTTTGTTATTGGAAATACACTTGGAACGAAATTAAGGTGTAAGAGAAGATGACAGTAAAACTGTTTTGATCCTCAGCATGCCTACCATAGCAGAGAAGAAAGGATACTTCTTGGTAAAGTTAAATGCTGGCTATATCAGTGACCCGGGAGTGCTACTGTGCAAAATTGTCCAATAAAGCTGAGATACACATTCTAAGAAAGAATTTAAAGAATTGAAACTTTTAAAATTTATTTCTTTTTGATGTTTTTATAGTACTGTGTAGCGTTACATAATTGTTGGAAAAGCTTAGTGAACCTTAGCCCTTTAGAACTGTTGTGATAAACAGAAAACTAAGAACATGTCTCTGCTGTAGTATAGAGAATAAATCTTTGCAGGTGATAGGTTAGCTGCCTGGGAATTTTTTACAATACACCTGACTTCATGCTCTGACTGCATTGCAGTCATACCTTCACTTATTCACAGTAATACATGAATGTTAACAAAAAATGTTTCAGGATAGCTGGTTCTAAATGTCGTGGACTATTTAAACATCTATGTTCTATTGTGTTCAAATAAAGAAGATAAATCTTTTCTTAGTGTAAGGTATGAAAAGCTTTACTTAAATTCTAGAATCATAGAATCATAGAATCATAGAATGGTTAGGGTTGGAAGGGACCTTCAAAGGTCATCTAGTCCAACCCCCCTGCCAGGAGCAGGGACATCCCTGACTAGGTCAGGTTGCTCACAGCCTCATCCAGCCTGGCCTTGAACGTTTCCAGGGATGGGGCCTCCACCACCTTTCCGGGCAACCTGTTCCAGTGTTCTATAACTCGCATTGTAAAAATTTTTTTCCTAATTTCTAATCTAAATCTACCCCCCTCTATTTTAAAACCATTACCTCTCGTCCTAGAAGGACGTTGGTAGCTAAAACTGACCGTAAGCTGCTTCCTGGGATTTCTGGGATTCATTCCTGAATTTCAAATTGTGTTGGCGAGCATCTTCCACTATAAATGTATAGATTTCAACTGTAAATGTACAGATTGGATATATTCTGGCCTGCCAGATCCATTTTCTAGAGAAGTACTTCACTATTTTTGAAAAAACAGTGACCATCTAACCTTATGAAACATCCAGAAAACATTTTCTGCAGTGCTTTCATTATTTTTCACAATTTTTGGTCACAGGCACATAAAGATCCACTTAGATTCCACTTCAAATATTAATTTTTAATCTTTATTTTAACTCAGTTTTCAGGTAAATGGTTGCATATTTTTTTGTTGTTGTTTTTCAGATGACTTTTATATATCTTACTGCCTGAAAAAAAAATAGAACATATTAATTAGGGACAAGTCAAAGTATTATCTTAGGCAGAAATTGTCACCTATACAAACAAAGGCCAAAGAACATCTAGGAGTTTCTGAAAAAAAAAAAAAACAACTTTTTTTTCTGATGTATCTCATGTTGCAGTAAAGTCAATAATGTCCTACTACTCAAGATCTTGTAGGGAGCTAAGTAAATATAAGATTAATATGTATGATTTGCAATGTCATTAGTGACTTGCATTAGTCCTGTAGACCACTAATAGCACCTCAGCTGGAACATCACGTAAAATTTAGGTCAGCTAACTTTATGTAGCTTCAATTTACCATTGTTGAACAGTATGGAAAATATTTTTAAAAACAAATTTCATTTAATTCAAAGGTAAGAAATCTAAAATACTTCAGATGAAGCTCAATCTGAAATACCTGTTTCTCTTCAATTTGCAGAAAGGAAGAAGACAGTAAAAAGGATTTTTTTTCTGACTCCAAGAAATGAAGTAAATATTCTGCAGTGCCTGACTAAGTAAAGTTTCAGGAGAAAAAGAGTTTTTCAAGAAAGATGGGGCTTGTATGAAGATGGTCTGGAGCAGAATAATGCCAGCTCTAGAAAACATCATCCAGTAGGAAAAGGAAAAAAAAAATAAACTATTTGTCTTTTGACAATAAAATTCCAGTCCAGATCACAACTAATTGAGCTAGCAGTTGGCTTTTTAATTTTTCTTAATTTTTTTTTTTTTAAAGGAAGGCCCTCAGATACACGTGAGAGTGTCAGGCACTTGAGAAACTGATTTCACATTCCTAGCTATATTTTTAATTTTTAGTGTTGTGGATTACTAGTTAATATTGTATGTCTAATAGGGGTGTTGTGAGATAACATAACTGTTCTAACATGTATCTGCTGGAAAATATTTTCGGTTCTCCAGGGGCTCATGTGGAGTACTGACAAACAAAGCTCATATACGAAGTGAAACACTCTGCTCTCAGACTTAGCTTTTAGTGATTTCGGAACAACATGATTCATCAATTTAAAAGCTAAATAAATGTAATTAGGATGTTTATAAATGTTTATTTTAAAAGATATTTGGGATTCAAACAGTCTTGAATTTTAAAAGCTCATGACTCGAAATCATGATTTCATATGAAACCAGGAGATCCAGGATGTATGGCAAAGTTTAGCAAAGTGTCTATTGGTCAGTACTTAAACAGCTGCATGAAAGTAAGAAGTAAGTTGTACATAGGCTGTGAGTGATAAACTATCTTCTCCTGATTGGTGGAAAAAAAAAAAAAAAGAAGGAATTATGAGACTTGTCTGAGTTTTCCATTATAGCCAAAGGTACAATGGTAAGCAAAAGCTCTGTTCTCTTTATCCTAGCTAAATTTGGGGGTGCCAATTGCCTAGGGAAATGAAATAAATTTTAAAAAGCCTTCCCATATCCTTTGTGCTCATCAAAGAGGAATTTAGATCTCTGATTCCTGCTTTACATATCAGACCTCTGACTTCCGAGTCATGTGAGTGTCACTTACGACATCCTACCATATGCTAAGCTTCTTATATAGGAGCTATAATTATGTGAATAATCAACTCCAGCAATCACTATGGAAAACATGTTATACTGGCAATATCTGTCAACTTTGCTTTTATTACTGTCTGTGAAATAAAAGAAAAAAAAAGTAATTCTCTGATATTTTTAAAGGAAATATACTAAAGCACTGCTGGAATTGTTTTTTTTTTAATTTTTTGTTTAGTTGAAAAAGAAAGTGGAAAATTAGTGAAAAGCAAAAGGGAAGAATTCAAGTGTTTGGATTTTTAAATGCTATGGCATTATTATTCTAATTCCAGGAACTACCTATATATTTCTAATAACAGCCCTTACAGAAAATGTCTTTCTGGTTCATGTATTAAAAAATCAAAACAATCACATCCAATATAGATGACTTTTATGTTTCATTAAGAACAACAACAAAGTCGCTTTCTAAGACTTCTCAGCTTAAATTTTTTTCTCAGAAGCCCTTCAGATTTGAGGGTATACTGCCTAAAACAAAATAGCCAAACTAGATTCCCAGGTTTGTGTATCAAAGACATAGCTAAATCTTCCTCCATTTGAAGAAAGTAGAACACATTAGTATATGGAAATACTTTATCATAATAGAGAATAATAGAACTGAACAAAAATTTTTTTTTTTTTGGTCATCATAAAATTGTCTTTTTTAAAAATAAAACTTTCATATTATAAACACTTTTTCTGTAGTAGGTGAATGTACATGTAGTAGAAATATATTTAATTTCTAATCTCCAAAAATCAGCAACTTTTATCATATTTTGGACAGCAGTTTATTTATTTGAATTTAATGATTCAGAAAGAAAAGTGTCTGACTTTGATGTTTATGTCCGGTTTAAGATTGCACACAATGACAGTAGCGAAGATGAAATTGCTGCCCAATTATAAGCATTCTGTGTGTGTTACAGATTGAAACACAAGAGGTAATATAGCCGAGTGCAGTAACACTGGTTGTGTGGTAAACCCCGGTTCAAGACACCATTTCATTCCTTGTTGTTCAACATTTCACTCTCAGTATGGTGTAGCACTTGAAGTCCTATGATTCTACTCTTTCAAAAATTGCTGCAAAGATTGTAGTTTTGCTAATTTGCTGAACTGTTTGTGCATCATGCTAACCTCTGAAAAAATAAGTGCTATGTAGAAAAAAAAAAGAGGCACTGTTGTTTTTTTCTGTTTGTGACCAATATGAGCAAATCTCCAAGCCTCTTCTGCTTATGCAAATAAAATACTAAAGAAGTGCCATGGGATTCAGCTGGTTTGAAGCATCTGGAAAACTTTGATCTACTTAGATTTCTAAAAATCACATTCTTTTTTTTTTTTTTTTTAATATATGTAAACATTTTTTGGAACACCAGCTAGGTCCCAGAAGTACTTATAGATATATGATTTTATACATCACCTCAGTCAATGGTACTGAAATTTCATAGCGAGAAAAGCCAGGTCAATAACTACTGCAGATTTTTGAGGGTCTCTGTTAATTGTCACAATCGAAACCATAAATAGATGGATTAAATGTCTGCTTAGTGGCTCTCATCTAAGCAATACTATAGTTTAAAACATATAGTGATATAGTAACTGGAACCTTTAATCCTCAAGAGACAACCTCTTAAAGACTGAACCCTTAATTAATTATGGCCTATATGATAAGCATATTCCCAAATTTAATTTAAGGTTTGTTTTCAGTTGGCTGAGTAGATGTGAAGAGAGAATAAGGAACTGTCTTGGTTTTTTACTTCCTTTTGTCACAAGACTTCTTCCTAGGATGCATCTGTTACCTATCTCAAAGAATTTGCGGAGAGGCAAGAGTTCATTATTGCACTTTACTACTCAGTTTCAGAGAACTCATGGTATTTGTTTATGAAACACTGGTGTACAGAGCAAACAAGGCACACATTCTTCTTTAGTGTATCACCCTTTGTCTTTGTATGTCTTCTAAAGCAGTCCTTTATTATGTCTAATTTAGAATGTAATAGAGCTGTCTTTTAAAATACATTTCCATATAAATGGTAATATGGATATATAACTTTTCTTCCCCAAGAATCAAGGAGAATCAGACTTAGACCATTAATCAAAAATAACAATACACATGTAATTTTATTTATGTCATTAAATATTCATTGGATTGTAACAGTTTATTGCTATTACTTAGACAAATTAGATTCAAATGAATAGCCAAGAGGTCACTGTCTTCAAAACCCATAATAATTTTTTCAGGCTTCCTTTCCCATAGGAGCACTTAAAACTGATCTTCAGTTTATTATTGTGATAATTTAAATTTCTAGAGAGTTAACCAGTGGAAAGGCCTGTACTAACCTCCTGGCACTTTCGAAGACCATGAGCTAAGAATATTCTACAGCCGAGTACTGATTAATTCTTCCTCGTGCCCCATTTTTGCTTCATTTAGCATGAAATTTGTAAAACTGTTGAATATCTGTCCCTGAGACAAAATCTTTTTAAACCTTCTGCTATTTACATTGTACCTTTTTAGCTACCTGCAAAAGAATTAACTTCTATATTTCAATTGTAATGTCTTCATTATTAGTACAAGGACAAGTACATTGCTGCTTTCATTTTGGTCAAGGCCTTGAGCTACATGAAAGGAAGATTGAAAAACTCATATATTCTGTCTCTCCACCAATGCAATGAATAACCTATGTGTGTCCTAAATGGCACCTATCTTTTTTTTTTAAAAAAAAAAAAAAAAATTTGAACTAACACAGTTGCAAAAGCTATCCTAACCTCATGGGAAGAATACAAAATCGGAGCATTGTGAATTTGTGACTGACTGCTCTATTGACCCATAACATATTCACTAACATTAACCAGGCCAAGTGTCATACAAAGAAGGCTCAAGCTTTTCTGACTTCTATCTATCTTTTTCACTCTTTAACCACCTCTGAGACTTATTGCTCATTTTGGAGGAAAGTGTTCGACTATTGGAAGTATCCTCCTCATGAATCAGAAGCTATTCAAGACCTGGATGTTGAATATTCTGAGATCATCTCAAACTGCTTCAATTGGTCTCAAGAGGGCTCTTAGTGTTAAAGCTATCAGTGTCATAATGCCAGACTTGATCTAGGGAGGCACAGTGAGGTCAGAACACCAGAGCAATGACATGAGTAATTACTGAAATGATGCCTGCATGGCTGCTATGGTTTTAATATCCTTTTTTTTTTTTTCCTGAAGTACAGTGATTATCAACAGTGCAAAATCCCACTTAAGTGAAAAAAAAATGTTATTTAATAAACTATGCAGCTGGTAGTTTTTAAAGAAGTGATGTTTAACAGTGCTAAGTTAGATTGTGAAGATGTTCTTGCAAGACACTTGAGAACATAACAGAGATAAAACTGTAAGGGTGGAAAATGAGGTTATGCAGACATTGTATTGAGGACTGTAAATGAGTTATGCAGTCTTAATTTTTCCTATAATCTGTGCTATATAAGTGATTTTTGTCATACGTCTTCTGTCTGAATCTTTCAGTAATATGTATTTTCTTTTTCATTCCTCAGCAGTAGAAATATTTATGAATATTGTGTTAAATACACTCTTACATCTAGAGAAATATTCACAGTTCTGTGTATTTCTGTTAAAGAAAACAAGAGATATTATCTATATCTTTTACTTTGAGGTGTGTAATTGTCCTCAGTTCCTGGGAGAGATGATTCTTCAGACTTCCAGCCTTCAGAAGAGTTACTAATTTTCTCACCAAATAGCCAAATTAATTGAAGCTCCTTAAGACTCACCGGATTTCTCATTCTAATTCAGTCACTGACTTTGTGTATCAATTAACCTCATAATTTTTAGCAGGTATCTTAAATGTTGTCTTAAATTCCAAGGCGGTGGATATGGCATGAAGACAAAGGATTAAGAAATGAGTGTGTCCATACGGTCAGTTTCTTTCTCAGTTTTTCTCCAGTGCATTGGTCCATTGACATTGAAAATTACACTCACGCTGGTTTACTCCTGGGCTTTCTCTGTTCTGAGTCAACTAATGATCTCTGGAGTAAAATTTGAATATGATTTAAATTATAGCTTTCAATAGTGACAGCTCCTCATAGACATCAACTGTGTCTAGATAGATATCAGAAATACTGAGTATTTTTTTTTTTTTTGCCTGGGTAAACTGCTACAATTATTCCAGGAGGTCGTAAAAACTCTGTAGACATATCCACTAGTTCTTCGATTTTCATCTGGTAACTGAAATGAAAACAAGATACTTTAGGCCACCTTTGTGTTTTCACGTAGAGTAAAAAAAAAAAAGCAAATTAAATGTTAGTGTTATTAATATTATATTGCTGTGGCTGGGATGAGATGCAATGGACTGAAAAGAATAGTGAAGTGCATACTGTTGAAACCAAGAAAACAGCTGAACAAGTGTTTTGGCTATGTGAGCAGCCATTTAAATATGATGTGCTCTAGCAGGCACTTTAAATACTGCATTGAAAAACCTCATTATGTATTTACAGCACTTGAAAGATGAAGCCTGATCCATATAAAATAAAGACAAGAACAGGTATGAATAACACTTTGGCAATTCAAGACAGTTGGAAGATGACAAACATTTCTTGGATTTGGTGGGGTTTTTCTTTTTTTCTTTTTTTTTCTATTTCTACAGCAGACTTATTTGTAAGAGAACAAAGCTGGAGAGATAAATTTAATATTAAGGAATTTTTTTCAAGACCATTTAATCTGTATTAATGTGACCCCATGCTGCTATCATGGCCAAAGAGACCTATGATGACATGCTGAGCAAATGCTATTTGTAAAACTTACAGCTACCTGGGGGCAATACTAATTACAGCAAGCAGTTTAACTCCAGAAATTTAACAATCAGTTGGTGAAGCGTGAATGAAAGCCACATGACTGCTCTTCAATTCATATTAGAAAAACAGAGTTTATCTTCCTGTAATTGGCTACTAACCATATACTTTTAAAAGACGAGACTCTTTCTCTATTTCTAATATACTAAAGAATGTCCTGAATTATTTACAAAGTGTTACGCACAGGAAGAATCTCTACCCTTGCAATCCACAGCCTGAGGGATGAGATGCAGCCATTGTAAGGTATGGAACTACAATTCAGTTTCAACTGTGTTGCAACTCTTATTGTAGTCATACTTCAGTAAGGCACTTGTCAATTGCTTGACTGATTGAGGGTAAGCAAAGGAGTGGAAGACAAAAGGTGAGATAAATTGTCTTGCATTTGAGTATTGTCTGTGTGCAAGTGTTGAAAGACTAAGGCAGGACACATCACTTGAAAGGACCCAAAAAATTTTGGAGATGACAGCTACAAGGACAGTTGATGGTGTCTCTGAAGGTGTGCAGAGAGTTTTTATTAGGAGCAAAGAGTCTTCAATGTCGTGGTTTTGTTAGTGAGGGGGGGCCTAAGGTGGTAGCTTCTGTAGGAAACTGCTAGAAGTTGCTCCCCTTTGTTCAGTGGACTCGGACGGACCTAGGGCAGACCCACTGCTGGCCAAGGCTGAGCCGATTGGTAGCAGAATGTCTCATGATAACGCCTCTGCGATAACGTATTTAAGAATGGGAAAACAGAAAAAAAAAAGAAAGAAGAGAAGATGTGAAGAAGCTGAGCAGGGGCAGAGGTGCAGAGGGGGAGGCACAGGCCTCATGGGCCTTGCAGGCCTCACCCTCTGGCCTCTCGCCAGGCAGCTGACTGGGCCCGACTCGGTCCAACCCAGCTGCAAGAAGTGGAGAGGAGATAAGAAGTGAATAAGATGTAAAAAAAAGATCCTGAGAGACATCTACCAGCCTGTTGTGAGGAACGGCTCTAGACGCCAAGGTCAGTTCAGAAGGAGGGGGAGGAGTAATGCGGCTCCTGGCCAAGATTCCCCTGCAGCCTGTGGTGATGACCATGGTGGAGCAGGTTGTCCCCCTGCAGCCCATGGAGGTCCACGGAGGAGCAGAGATCCACTTGGAGCCCGTGAAGGACCCCGTAGCAGGGGAGGTGGATGCCTGAAAGCAGTTGTGGCCCATGGAGGGCCCGCTGGGACAGCTGTTCCAGAGGGACTGCACTCCGTGGAAGAGATGACCCACGCCGGAGCAGTTCCACGAAGGACTGTGGCCCGTGGGAGGGACCCCACAGCGGAGCAGGGGAGGAATGTGAGGAGTTCTTCCCCCGACGACGAAGCAGCGGTGTAAAACAACGTATGATGAACTGACTGCAACCCCCATTCCCTCTTCCCCCCTGTGCTGCTTGCAGGGGGGGAAGGTAGTAGAGATAATGTTAAGCTTGGGAAGAGGGAGGGGTGGAGGGAGGTTATCTTGTTCTCTGTCTCATTATCCTGCTATTTGTAGTAATAAATGAATAGTTTTCCCCAAGTCGAGTCTGTTTTGCCCGTGACGGTAACTTTAAGGATTTCTCCCTGTCCTTATCTCAAACCTCGAGCCGTTTTTCTTATATTTTCTCTCCCCGTTCTCTCGGAGGGTGGGGGGAGCGAGAGAGAGACTGCGTAGTCTGGTCCTGATCGGGGCTGAACTACGACATCAATTACCAGAGAGCTTAGTCAGTATAAATAGTTATAATTTTACAAAAAAAAATATTTACCAAAGAGCAAGGATATTTTGAAATATAGCCCACTGAATAATTTCTTCCACATGTTTTAGAAGCTGATATGACTATAATGGCTATATTGATATGGGAAGTGGTGCAGACTTGCCAAAATATGCTACTCCTTAAGGACAGTTTTTTGGACTGAATTAGTAGAATTCAATGAGGGGTCAAAGCATAGGTATAATACAAACATACTTTTTTTCAGGTGAAATTTTATTTATTACTGGCTCAGATATTTGTCTATATCTGACTTCTAACATGCATTTTCATTGCAGCTGTCATCAGGAGTTGAAATTACCATTTCTATAATTTTGAGCTGTAGAATAACAAAATCTGTTTTAAAGGAGCAGCCAAGCATCTTGTCTTCTAGCTGATTTAGGATTGGAGAACTTCAAACAAAAGAGTTTCATCTATACTGTATGATGATTTAACATTTAATAAATATTACACTAATAGATCTTAAGGATTTAGGAAATGATTCAAGAAGAATAGAAAAAAAAATGCAAGATATACTCTTACTAGATACATTTTTTTTTTTTAATGACTGGCCTAATTCTGTCCTTAATTTGGTTTTAAATTGCTCTAAATATAATGACTTGATCAAGTTATTTTTAATTTACAGAGGTATAATTGAGGTTTGAATAAGACCCAGATAAGCACCCGTGATTGCTGTTGTGCTTGGCAGTCAGATTTTATTATTTCTCATCCAAGTTAAAGCAATGAAGCCATGAGATTTCTGAGAGTGTGAAACAGATCTTTTGTGTTAATGCTTCTTCCAGCAGCTGCAGCAGTACAGTATGACCTGCTCTAATTGAGCAGATAAGAATTTTCCTGAAATCTTGCACTTTCTTTATGTCATAATTGTTAGTTCTGGAAGTTCTTTCTTCAGTTCTTGGGCTTTGTTACAGTTAGGATCAAGGAGTCAGAGTTTAATTATCTTGTACTCTCTTATACAAAGATTACAAAAAATGATGAAGAATGGAGACAAGTAATAGATCACTGTTATTTTTTGTGCTACGCTGTGTGTTTGTTTAGTGCTAGGGGACAAATCATTTTAAGCAGAGACATATTCCTGTGAAAATGCCTTTCTATTAGTTTGATAAGAATTTCAGAAGTTTTGAAATAGATCTGAAATATAACATAAAAGTAATAATAATATAGTATCATCCAATTTTCCATTTCAATACCCATAAATAGCCTCATCTAACTCAATGGACAGTGAAAGTATCTGGAAGCTGTCAGCTGACAATGAAAAGATACTAAACATAAACTCTGTTTTATTTGATGATTATAAATATCATTCAAATTGCTGACTTTTTTATGGGTTAAAGTTCAGTCATTGTGTGAAAATAGGTATTGGCACTTCTAAACAAAGGTTTTGATAAAGGTGGAAAGTGAATTCTTCAAATCCTTCAAAATGGTTTTACTTCTAAGTGCAAAAAGCCTCATATCCTTCTGGTTTAGAAATAGGTATCTAGGATGTGCAATCTCCCTTTATCCCAATAAATGGTGAATCCAAATTTCTTTTACACATGTATAATTTCTTCAAACTTACCGTGATTCAGACTATCTATGCCCATCTTGGTGTTAACTGATTAGAGATATGGGTAAACTCTATGTTCTAGGCTTTTGTAAAAATATAATTGTGATTCCTTGATATTGACATAAAATTATGAAACAGAAGATTTGTAGAACCGTTTACCATTCCTAAGAATGTAAAAATGGTATTGTTCACTGTGAGCCATGACTTTATTTTACTATGTACTTCATTTGTTTAGCAGTCCTGCCATTGCTCAGCAGTTGGTAAGGAATGACATTGCAGTCCTCAAATGTCTTTCCTGCCGTCCCTGTTGTATAATTCATTAAGCTTCGTACAGATAACTTATCACATATCACACTTAACTGAGTATTCTAACATATTACTTCCTTTCTGTGGAGGTGTTACTGTGATTACTTCAAGTATAAGACAAAGAACCATTTGTCTTCCTGGTTGAAATGAAACATTACTTCACAGATGCCTGTTTCCAGCAGCACTGAACTTTTCTTCACTTAGTCCAGACTGAATAGTCTCTCAAAACCCTACTGTGAAATTACAGAAAGAGCAGGCAGATATTCAGATCTCATCCTTGCTAGTTGTAAAGAAAACCAAACAACATGCCATTTATCATATCCTACATTAAACAGCTGGAGAGCTGCTATAAATTTTCAGTGGACTGCGTGTTGTCATTTGCAAGGTTATTCAGAAATCCTTTGGTAAATGAAGCACATGTGTATGTGCTGCAACCCTCTTTCCCTACAAAAACACACATTGTAAAAGTGCTGTTTCTTAGTTGATCTACCATTTGTATATTTTACAAGTCATACAAAACTGTTACTCTCTGAAATAAATGATCATTATTAATATTGCTTTCCTGCTGTGCAATGTTTTGTGTCTAGTTTAGCGTCAAAACCATCACAGTTTGTACTTAGTTTTGCTTAATTTTATGGAATATACTTAGAGGCCAAGATGATAATTCTCTGTTAATTTTGTTAATGCAACAATATGTTCAGAAATTGTTTCATTTTCCTTCTGTATCGATTTACAAACCCAGAAGCACTCTACATGTACTAGTGGCTTTAAAAATGGAAAATTATGCAAGATTTCTGATAAAATTAAAAGTTTGCATGTGAATTCAATGGAATACAATGTGTCTACGGAACAAGTAGTAAGTTAGTATCAAACACAGGAAAAAAAAATTAACTACTTTCTCTCCTCCCTAATAATTTCCTTCTGTTGGAATGAGTTATTAAATGAACTTATTTATCAGATATTTAGAAATATCTGATGAATTATGCCCAGGAAGGTAAGAGTTTTGGGTTTATCAGGACTTTAAAAATTTTTCTGAGTCCCAGTAAACATAATTTCTCCCTGGGTTTCTTGTCTTAGCCTCTCTGTTCTGCATTCAGTTCTATTCTTGAATTCCGGCCTTATGTTTATGTATATTTTTTCTTCTTTGCACAATGACAAGCACGTGAAAGATACACTAGGGATAGCTGGGGCCTGAACAGCTGGGGCCTGAACCTGTACAAGCATGTGAGGCTTGTTACTTGCTCTAACTGTTTTTTATCATTAAAAAAAAAAATCACAGATATGATAGAAGTATTTGAATTAATGCAGCCTTGTTCTTATATGTTACTGATAGAAACCTTACTTTTCAAGTATTAATGTCTCCCTGCATTTAACTAGAGATCAGTCAGAACCACAAAGGAAAACCTAAACAATAATTGAAAATAATTTTTGATACCACACTCCTATATAGTCCTATTTTGCTAATAGATCTTGAAGATCTTTACAAAGAATATTAAAACCAGTAATTAGTTGTAAGCACTTAAAAGAAAAAGCAAATGAGTAATAGTCCACATGGACATGGTGCAAACAAGCTCTCTTGACTAGGTCTCATTTTCTTCAACAATAGGTTGATATTCCTTGTGGGTAGGAACCCAAAACCCTCAATAGATATGATGTTACTCTTTTTCTTCCAGTACTCTCAGAAGCAAGGAGGAAAGTACTGTCTTTTAAGAAATGTCTTCTGTCTAAAGTCTAGATCAAATATTTTATGTTCGTGAAGATTATTAGCCAAATGCTATCAGGGAATAAACTGTAATGGTTCATTTTCAAAATTCAAGAATGTAGTAAGAGGTCTGTAATTGTTATGTAAGTTGAAAAAGTGAATGAAAAAATCCACAGCAGAAAATTCTGTTATATTATATTGGATAGTAAGACATCATCTCTCACTCGGGAGATTCCCGAGCTACTGTTTTGAATCTGGGAGAGTATTCTGGGGAAGTGGAATTGTATACTTAATTTTGTGGGGTTTTTTTTGGTTTTTTTTTGGTTTTTTTTTTTCAGGAATCTGTTATTATTATTCCTGGAAACTACAATCTGATCAGCCTCACCTCAGTTCCTGGGAAGGTGATGAAGTATCTAATCCTATAAACCATTTCCAGGCACATTAAGGGCAAGAAAATCATCAAAGAAAATCATCAAGAGTAGTCAGCATGGCTTCACCAAGGGGAAATCATGCTTGACTAACTTGATAATCTTCTATTATGACATGACTGGCTTGGTACATGAAGGCAGAGTAGTGGTTATTGTCTACCTGGACTGCAGTAAGGCCTCTGACATTATCTTCCACAAGATCCTCACAGAGAAGCATTTGAAGTACGGGTTGGATGAGCAGATAATGAGGTGGATTGAAAACTGGCTGAATGGATTGGCCCAGAGGGTGATGATCAGTGGAAAAAAGTCTAATTGGAAGCTAGTCCTAGCAGTGTATGTCAGGGGTCAATACCAGGTCTAGTCTTGTTTAATATCTTCATTAATGATCTGGATGATGTGGCACAGTGTACCCTTAGCAAGTTTGCAGACGACATGAAACTGGGAAGAGTTGTGTTGCCATTCACAGGGATCTTGACAGGCTGGAGAAATGGGCTAAAGGGAATCTCATTAAGTTCAACAAGGAGAAGTGTGAAGTCCTACATATGAGGAGGAAAAATCCCATGCACCAAAATATGCTGGGGCCTACCCAGCTGGAAAGTAGCTTGGCAGAAAAGTACCTGGAGATCCTACTGGACAACAAGTTGATTATGACTCAACACTGTGCCCTTGCAGAAAAGAAGGCAAGTGGTGGTGTCTTGGGCTGTATTAGGCAAAGTATTGCCAGTAGGTTAAGAGAAGTGATCCTTCCCCTCTACTCAACCCTGACGAGGCCACACCTGGAGAGCTGTGTCCAGTTCTGGGCTCCTCAGTGTGAGAGAGAGAGAGAGAGAGAGACATGGACATAGTAGAGAGACTCCAGCAAAGGGCAAAGAAGACAACAAAAGGACTGGAGCATCTGTCAAGTGAGGAAAAGCTGAGAAAGCTAGGACTGCTTAGCCTAGAGAAAAATGAGGCTCAGGAGAAATCTTATAAATATATATGAATATCTAAAGGGAGTGCTAAGAAGACAGAGCCAGGCTTTTTTCAGTGGTGCCCAGTGACAGGACCAGAGGAGTTTAAGAAATTGATTTAATTAAAACAAAAACTACCTGTGTCATCTAATGAGACAGCACTATATTGCAGCACTCACAGTAATTTTACTTTTGTTAAAATTCATGAATAATTAATTGGATTTTTTTTTTTTTAGATTTTTAATTTTACTTTTATAAATGCACAAAAAATTAGCAATGAACTTGAATTACTGGAAAGAAGGCCAAACACTCTGACAAGAAGAGAGTGATCATCTGAAAGGGGAAGCACTGCTCCATGGGATACAGCACGTATATTCCCTGAAGTTTAGACACAGCTGAAAACGTCTATTTTGCAGTCACATGCAACTGTCAGCTGTATATGTATCCTATAAAAGCTTAGTTCTTTATGTCAATGTAAAATGGTGTCAATATTTAGTGTGCTGATGAGAAGTATGTCAATATATGAAATCCAAATTCCACTAAAGTAATCCAAATCTCTGTTCCCCTGAAAAATGTTTGACTTGAGTTGCATTTAATTACAGACATTTAGTGAGAACCTAAAAAAAAAAATTAAATGTACCTTGTTAGTCTTTGTTGGGTAAAACCTTGAAAGAATATAAATATTTGGGATTTCAAGAATAGTTTGCAACAGGCAGGAACAAAATCTTTCCTATATATTAGTTCACAGATAATGTAAAAGATGTACATATACAAACACATATGGTGTCAAATAATAGAATAACAAACATAACACATACAACAAATATAAGAGATAAGTTAAAAATATTAAATACACTTAATATAATACAATGTAATACAATACAATGTAATATAATATAATATAATATAATATAATATAATATAATATAATATAATATAATATAATATAATATAATATAATATAATATAATATAATATAATATAATATAATATAATATAATATAATATAATATAATATAATATAATATAATATAATATACCATGTCTGTAGAACTCAAATAGTTGTTTGTTTTTCAATCACCCTCAAAGACTTGTGGAAAGCTATGGTAACAATCAATGAAAACATGACCAGTCAAACTACCAACATTCTAGTGTTCACAGAATAAATCTTTTACAGATGTAATAGTGTCTTTATGAGGTTTTGGAAAATTTGAAGCTTGAAAGTATTACTTTACATGGTACATTTTTTTTTTTAAGTAAACTCCTTGGGGAAATACTTACATTTACTTGTACTTTCTTCAGTTATACCATTGATAACTTTTCTTTATGTGCCCCTTTTCATCACAGATTCAAGTCCTGTCAGGGCTGACTCATATCGCATATGAACTGAGGATCAACAGCTTGCTATTCAGTCTTTGTAGGAGTTAATGGAAGTCTTGTTCACCTTGCCTTGACACTGAAGATTTTGTGCCAATCAGCGTGAAAGTTACACTTGTGCATAACTGTAATTCTGAAGCTTAGAAAATGGTAGAATTACCTTTATGTGATAGTGATACTAATGCACTTTTCTGGCTTGATTTTTATTTCCTCCTCTCTATTGCTCAGTCATTCTTGGGAATCTGCTTCTAACAATCTACTATTGTGCTGGGTCTGGCTGGAATGGCATTAATTTTCACCACAGCAGCCCTCATAGTGCTGTGGTTTGTACGTGTAGCTGGAAGGGTGTTGATAACACAAACGTGTTTTGAGTACTGTTGACCAGTGCTTGCAAATCATCGAGACTGTCTCTCCAGCATTCCCCAGCTCACACTGAAAAGCCGGTAGGCTGGGAGTGGGCAAGAGCTTGGGAGGGAACATAGCCAGGACAGCTGACTCAATCTGACTAAAGGGATATTCCATACCAAATGACATCTGCTTAGTATTAAAAGCTGAGAGAAAGGGGGAGAAGGAGAGGCATTCATAATCACTGCATTTGTCTCCTGAAGAAATCACTACACATGATTTCTGAATCTGTGAAAGCCCCACTTCCCAGGAAGTGGTTGGACATCACCTGGATAATCTTTTGGTTTTCCTTGCTTCCACGTGTAGTCTTCAATTTTTCTTTATTAAAATGCCTTTATCTTTATCCAAGAGTATTTTTCCACCTTATTTTCTCCCCTGTATCCTGCTGAGGAGGGGAGTAATAGAGCAGCTTGGTGAGCATTTGACGGCGAGCCAAGGTCAACCCACCATACTCCTTTTTTGATGTCCAACATGAGGCATGAGGAATTTGAGATAAGGATGGTAATTGGGAGAGGTAATGGTCAAAACATGGACTGAACATTGCTAGAGAGTGAAGAGTAGAATGATTGCCCAGAATTTCTGTTGTAATTGTGATGAAGCAATGAAGGATGGGTTGTATGTACATTGTCTGCTTTTGTAGGCATTGTGATAATGTTATTTTGATTTTGGTGTGGGGAATAAGTGGTACATAAGTGAAGTTTGTGAAGAAGATTTTGTGACAAATGTGTATTTTAATGACAATTCTTAAATATGTGAAATGCAGAGGCAAGGGGTGGAATATATTTGGTTTTTGTAGAAAGGTTTTGGTAGTAAGGACACTACAGGGGTGGCTTCTGTGAGAAGATGCTAGAAGCTCCCTCTATGTCCAATAGGACCAATGCGAGCCAGCTCCAAGATGTATCCACTGCTGACTGAAGGTGAGCCAATCGGTGATGGTGGTAGTGCTTCTGTGATAACATATTTAAGGAGGGGAAAAAACTGCTGCACAACAGCAACCATAAGAGAAGAGTGAGAATAAGTGAGAGAAACAACTATGCAGACACCAAGGTCAGTGAAGAAGGAAGGGGAGAAGGTGTTCCAGATGCCAGAACAGAGATTCCCCTGCAGCCAGTGATGCAGACCATGGTGAAGAAGGCTGTTCCCCTGCAGCCCATGATGAAGACCATGGAGATCCATGGAGCAAAGATCCACCTGCAGCCTGTGGAGGACCCCACACTGGAGCAGGTGGATGTACCCAGAGGAGGTACCCATGGAAAGCCTATGCTGGAGCAGGCTCCTGGCAGAACCTCTGACCCTGTGGAGAGGAGCCCACTCTGGAGTAGGTTTACTGGCAGGACTTGTGACCCTGTTGAGGACCCACACTGGAGCAGTCTCTGCCTGAAGGACTGCACCTCAGGAAAGGATCCATGCTACAGCAGTTCATGAAGAACTGGAGTCTGGAGGGAAGGACCCATGTTGGAGAAGTTCATGGAGAACTGTCTTTCATGGGTGAGACCCCACGATGAAGCAGGGCAAGAGAGAGTAAGGAGAGAGGAGCAGCAGAGACAATGTGTAATGAACTGACTGCAACCTCTGTCCTGCAGCCCCCTGTGCCATTGGGAGGGGAGGAGGTAGAGAAATTGGGAGTGAAGTTGAGCCTAGGAAGAAGGGAGGGGTGGGTGGAAGGTGTTTTAAGATTTGTTTTTATTTCTCGTTGTCCTGTTCAGACTTTTGATTGGCAATAAATTAAGACGGTAATAGCTGAGTGATCTCGCTGTCTTTATCTCGACCCACAAGCCTTATGTCATATTTTCTCTCCCTGTTCAGATGAGGAGGGGGAGTGATAGAGTGGCTTGGTGAGCACCTTGCATCCAGTCAAGGTCAACCCACCACAACTGTGTTTCTGTGGGGACAAACTCAAGTGACTCCACAAATTTATTTACTTCATTGATGCTAATTGTCCTGATTTTAGCAGGAATGGAGTTATTTTTCCTCTCAGTAGACAATGTGTTTTGTATCTCATATGTGAAGAATGTTGATAAACACACTGATGTTATGAGTTGTTGCTAATGAGACCAAGGATACTGTCTGGCTTTCCAGGTCTTGCTAATGTGCAGATGCAGGAAGCTGGGAGGGATATAGCCAGAATAATTGACCCAACGGGCCAAAGAGAGTATTCCATGCCATAAAAGTCATGCTCAGTACATAAGTAGGGGTTGGCTGGGGGTGGGGTGGGTGCATCTCACTCTCTGGATCTCTTGCGCTCTCTCCCTCTCAGACATTTGCTTGCTGCTTGGTTTCGTTTCTGTAATCACTGCTTGGGATGGGCTGTATCAGTCATTGGGACACTGAGTGGTGAGAAATTCTGCATTGTTCATTTTGTGTATTTTGGTATCCTTATATTCTGTTAGTATTGTAAGTTTCCTTTGCTAACCTGGTAAACCATCTTCATCTCAACCCACGAGTTTTCCTTCCTTCCCAGTTCTCTCCCCCATCCTGCTGGGGAGGGTGAGTGAGAAACTGTGGTGCTAGGGCTAAACCACAACACTAATCTAGTTGCTAAAGGATCACTGTAAATACAGAGATGGCTATTTAACCTGGAAGTGTCTGTAAGCAACCGCTGTCTCTCTTAGATCATCCTCTCCTCTGGATGCTGTACAAAGAACTGCTCTCTAAGGTGGAAATCTTCAACTTCAGCATGGCAGCCATTCAGTTATGAAGTCTATATATTCTGAGAATTTATGTGTATTTTTTGGGGAATGAAGTCTGTAATTCTTACAGTTTTCTCTATTTTAGGGAATAACACTGAACACAAAAAATCTTTTAATTCTAGTTGCAGCATAGAAGAGATGTCTCATTGCTGCTGCAGCAGAAAAGTTGGCAAGATAAACACCATATTTCAGAGGCTTGATTTAGTCTGAAAAATTTGGAAATGAATCTTTACAGATGCCTTAGATACAAGTAAATTTCCCATATTGCTAAAGAAACTTCTCAGAAGTCTTTCAGAGTTTCTTTCTCATTTGTATTCTGTTGCATCCCTTTATTTACAGTTCCATTATTTTAATTCACCTTTCAAGCACAAGTTCAATTGCAAATGTATATTGCAGATGCATCTTGTTGACCTTTCTAAGACTCATGAATAGTTGGTGTTGTCAGTCAGTTATACTTTGATGATAAAGCCACCCAATCATCCCAGAAAATGACACCAAGACAGAGGATCTCAACTGCTGAGGAGCAGGGTCATGCAAACTCTTCCCAGAGGGTTTTTGAGTCTCACTGTTAGAAACAGGGAATTTCGGTAAAGAAATCATGCTTCTGTCAATATACACTAGGAGAATCAAATTTGTGCTCATGTTTATTAATATGTGATTTGCAGAAGCCTAGTTACAAATAATAGGTACAGCAATTAGTTCTGGAATACAAACTTTTTCTTTAGGCACCTAATTCAATATCAGATTCACACTGATCCTTTATAGCGCTCATATTCTTGGCAATACCAAACTCAAGAGCATAATGTTTGAGAGCTTTTTTTTTCCCTTTAGCCTGACAACTTACATTTGAACAAGAACAGTGTTTGATACAAAGAATTCTCTGTGATGTCTAAACCTATCACAATAAATTAATGAAGAGGTTTCTGAGCTTGCAGACTATTATTTAAGGGACTACATAGGATTTAGACAACATTTATTGAAACTTTGCTTGGAATCACAACTCAACATCCACTTTGAAATACGTTCAATTAAATTAGCATTCCATCACAGGATATTACTTCCATGGTGCATAGACAAATTATAGGCTGATATTTGCATATACTGAAATCCACAAGGGGAACGGAGTATACAGAAAGATAAGTAAGTAGGAGTAATTAAATTGTTGTTGTAACTGTCTGGCAAATATAATGCAAGCTAAAATAATTTTCATAAGTGATTCAAATGAAAAATGTATCAACTCATTACTGAAAGATCAAAAATTGCCTTGCTATACTATCCTTTTTCCCTTGCTTTAGGTTTTCTTAGGCTATTAATTTCCCCATAAAACAAAACAAAATAAAGCAAAATAAAAGGAAAAGCTCAACCAACCCTCCTCCCCACTCCCAACCAAAGAGGAGATACAGCAATATAAAGCTTTCAAGAAAACAAGCCACTTTTTTTGCAGTGACTTTCTTTTTTTTTTTTTAGTAAAGAGGAATAAAGCTAAAAAAAGTGTTTAATATATTGGATAATGAGTTCAAAATCTTAAGGTAGGATTTGTTCCACTAAGTAGAGAGGTTAGATGTGTCTATCTGAGGTTTCATGCAGGTCTTACTTCATAGTAAATGAAAACTGGTTAATAAGTCAGCGGAGCCTAGGGCATGTTTCACCTCATTGTAAGGCAGATATTCAAATTGTTTGGAATAGTTGTTCCAGAAAAAGTATTCCTTTCTTTTTATTCACTGTTAAGAGATATTATAAGACTAAACTGATTTGATGACATCTGTAAGATTTGTTTTCTAGGATGGGATTTGGACATCTGGGTTTATCCCAGCAATTACTGTTGCTTGTTTCTTTTTTTTTTTTGTGCTCCTATATTCTTATTTGTGAAAAAGGATTTCTCATATAGACATTTAGAAAGCTGTAGTAACAATTATGTAATGGAATTCTGACTTTCTACTGATGATAATTGCATTTGGTTTTAAAAGAAAATATAAGATTTAAGATTATAAGATTTAATATTATAAGATTACAGAAAACTGAAGTAATCAACAGGCTTATTTTCCCATATAGAAGAACTGGATATGTTAATTCCAGCTTTGTAATTTCCTCCTCAAAAGTTGATATGCACTCTCTTCCTACCTTTTCTTCACCCTCTCTGTCTGTATCTCTATAAATGAGTCTCAGTCCAAACCATAAATTCTAATGGCCTAAGCAAATGCAATTTTATCTCATTGTGAAGAATATAATTTAACACAAGACTCTGTGGCAAGGTTTTGGTAGCCAGAGTGCCTGCAGGGTGCCTTCTGAGAGAAGAGGCCATCGGCTGCCCTGTGCTGAACACAGTTGGTTCCAGCTGGCCCCACAAGGGACTCACTGCAGGACACAGCTGAGCCCATCAGCCATGTTGGTGGCATCTCTGAACCAACTGGAGGAGTTTATGGTGCTTCTCTGAAAATGTTATTTAAAAAAGACCAGAAAATGCCAAGAGAGAGGAACAAGAAGGCCAAAGCAGTAGGTGATGCCCTATGACGGAGCAGGTTCACCCTCAAAATAACTGCAGTCCTTGGGAAATTCGTATTGGAGTAGAGAAAATGAGTAAGATGGAAAGATCAAGAAAAGAAAAGAGCAAGGAAAAAAAAGAGCAGCAGAAGGAAACTGCTGTGCCCTGACCTCAACCTCCTGTGCTGTCTGTTTCCTCATCTGAGGAATTGAGTGTAATCTGCAGTGATAACAAGGAGAGTAGAGGCTGGGGAGGGGAGACGATGGTGTTTGGAGTGAAGCTGAGCCTAGGAAAGGGGGAGGAAAGTGTTCTCCCTAAATATTAAAATGTTTGTCTTTGTTTCTGAATTAGTCTCTGTTTCATGAATTAGCAATTAAATGTTTTAAATTAAGTTAAATATCCCGAGTCAAGTCCATTTCTGCCCATGAATGGGCAGAATGAAGAACTGCCCATTTACTCGAAGAGCAGGTTCAGGATCATCTAAGGAACCTGAAGGTGCAAAGTCCATGGGTCCTGATGAGATCCATCCGCGGGTCCTGAGGGAACTGGCGGATGAAGTTGCCAAGCCACTGGCCATCATATTTGAGAAGTCGTGGCGGTCTGGTGAGGTCCCCGATGACTGGAAGAGAGGGAACATAACCCCAATTTTTAAAAAGGGGAATAAGGAAGACCCAGGTAACTACAGGCCGGTCAGCCTCCCCTCTGTGCCTGGCAAGGTCATGGAGCAGATTCTCCTGGAAACCATGCTGAGGCACATGGAGAGCAAGGAGGTGGTTGGTGACAGCCAACATGGCTTCACCAAGGGCAGATCGTGCCTGACCAATTTGGTGGCCTTCTATGACGGGGTGACGGCATCGGTGGACAAGGGACGAGCAACTGACATCATCTACCTGGACTTGTGCAAAGCTTTTGACACTGTCCCGCACGACATCCTTCTCTCTAAACTAGAGAGACATGGGTTTGATGGACGGACCAGTCCGTGGATAAGGAGTTGGCTGGATGGCCGCACTTAGAGAGTGGTGGTCAATGGCTCGATGTCCAGGTGGAGACCGGTCACAAGTGGCGTCCCTCAGGGGTCCGTGCTGGGCCTGGCCCTGTTCAACATCTTTGTCGGCGACATAGACAGTGGGATAGAGTGCACCCTCAGCAAGTTCGCCGACGACACCAAGTTGTGTGGTGCCGTCGACACGCTGGAAGGGAGGGATGCCATCCAGAGGGACCTTGACAGGCTGGAGAGGTGGGCCCGTGCCAACCTCATGAAGTTCAACCAGGCCAAGTGCAAGGTCCTGCACCTGGGTCATGGCAATCCCAGGCACAAATACAGGCTGGGCGGGGAATGGATTGAGAGCAGCCCTGAGGAGAAGGACTTGGGAGTGCTGGTGGATGAGAAGCTTACCATGAGCAGGCAATGCGCCCTTGCGGCCCAGAAGGCCAACCGCATCCTGGGCTGCATCAAGAGAAGCGTGGCCAGCAGGTCGAGGGAGGTGATTCTCCCCCTCTGCTCTGCCCTGGTGAGACCCCACCTGGAGTACTGTGTCCAGTTCTGGAGTCCCCAGCACAAGAAGGACATGGACCAGTTGGAGAAGGTCCAGAGGAGGGCCACGAAGATGATCAGAGGGCTGGAGCACCTCTCTTATGAGGACAGGCTGAGAGAGTTGGGGCTGTTCAGCCTGGAGAAGAGGAGGCTCCGGGGAGACCTGATAGCGGTCTTCCAGTACCTCAAGGGGGCCTACAAGAAAGATGGGGAAAGGCTGTTTAGTAGGGCCTGTTGCGATAGGACGAGAGGTAATGGTTTTAAAATAGAGGGGGGTAGATTTAGATTGGAAATTAGGAAAAAATTTTTTACGATGCGGGTTATAGAACACTGGACCAGGTTGCCCAGAAAGGTGGTGGAGGCCCCATCTCTGGAAGCGTTCAAGGCCAGGCTGGATGAGGCTCTGAGCAACCTGACCTAGTCAGGGATGTCCCTGCTCCTTGCAGGGGGGTTGGACTAGATGACCTTTGAAGGTCCCTTCCAACCCTAACCATTCTATGATTCTATGATGCTATGATTTTATGAAAGTAACTGGAGAATGGGTTCCTTGTCTTTATTTTGACCCAAGAAATCTCTGCCTCTTCCTCTTCATATTTTCTCTGCTGTCCTGCTGGGCAGGGTGGGGGCCAAAGAGAAGGAAAGTGAGCAGCTATGTGGGTGCTTGGTGCTTGCCTGTTAGCCATGGCCAATACACTAAAAAGCACACTTGAATTAATCAAAACATGAGAATCATTCACATATTTTGGAAATACATCTGTCAGAAGTAGCTAGATTTACAACTCAGGAATGCCATGCATATTCTTAGAATCAATAAATGACCTAATCAGATTGAAATCTAATTACAGATCAGAATATATTGTCAGAAAAGAGAATATAAAATATGAAGTTTTTGGGTTTTTTTTATTTGTTTTCTTCCTTTTCTAGAATAGGCCCGGGAGCTTGCATTTTAGACAGCAGATCATCTACTTGATCATTCACACAGAACAAATAGACAATTTGTGGCTTTTTGTGTTAATTGATTACTATCAAAACATACCCTTTCATATTTTTAAATACTATTTTCTGTAAATGCATGTTTGGTTTTTTTTGGTTGGTTGGGTTTTTCTTGTTTTTTTTTTTTTTGCATTGACTTAAGCGCCTTAGCAACCGCTTTGGCTTATTATCTTCATTTCTTGTTTTCTCTGTCACTACAAGAACAGATTTTTTTTATGAATAAAATCAGTTCCTTTCTCACACTGAATCTATTGGTATCCAGATCAGCAGTCTACTCCATCAATGTGCATGTACTATAAGAAAGAAGATAACTAAGCATCCTAAATCGTAGCAACAGATATTATTTGTACCTGTGATCATTAAGTATTCTATTATTTGATTGCTGAAAGAAATTACCACACCCCTACTAAAAAACTTACTATTACAGTAGAATTTTTTGAGTTTATAAAGCTTGTCAAATGACATAGGCCAAAGTTTGTCCTCGTTTGGGAGCCATTAAAAACACATGTAAGTTTCGAATTGATCTGTGTTATTATCTGTGTAATATACTTTCCAGATTAGCTGCACAGTATATTCTAAAAAGTCATCTCTAAGCTAGTTTTAATTTTAAAAAATGTTTGGAAACTGAATGATCTACATTATGAACTAGTCAAATTTAGTATTTTTACAAGAAAGTGGAACTGACAGCTGCTAATGCTTACATTTTAGAATCATAGAACGGTTAGGGTTGGAAAGGACCTTCAAAGGTCACCTAGTCCAACACCCCCCTGCAAAGAGGAGGGACATCCCCAACTAGATGAGGTTGCTCAGAGCCTCATCCAACCTGGCCTTGAATGCTTACAGGGATGGGGCATCTACCACCTCTCTGGGCAACCTGGTCCAGTGTTCTACTACTTGCATTATAAAATTTTTTTTCCTAATATTCAATCTTAATCTACCTCCCTCTATTTTGAAACCGTTACCCCTAATCCTGTCACAACAGGCCCTACTAAACAGTCTCTCCCCATCTTTTCTGTAGGCCTCCTTGAGGTACTGGAAGACTGCTATCAGGTCTCCCTGGAGCCCCCTCTTCTCCAGGCTGAACAGCCCCAACTCTCTCAGCCTGTCCTCATAGGAAAGGTGCTCCAGCCCTCTTATCATCTTCGTGGCCCTCCTCTGGACCCTCTCCAACTGATCCATGTCCTTCTTATGTTGGAGGCTCCAGAACTGGACACAGTACTCCAGGTGGGGTCTCACCAGGGCAGAGTAGAAGGGGAGAATCACCTCCCTTGACCTGCTGGCCACGCTTCTCTTGATGCAGCCCAGGATGCGGTTGGCCTTCTGGGCCGCAAGGGCGCATTGCCTGCTCATGTTAAGCTTCTCATCCACCAGCACTCCCAAGTCCTTCTCCTCAGGGCTGCTCTCAATCCATTCTCTGCCCAGCCTCTATTGGCCATCCAGCCAATTCCTTATCCACCGACTGGTCCGTCCATCAAACCCATGTCTCTCCAGTTTAGAGAGAAGGACGTTGTGCGGGACAGTGTCAAATGCCTTGCTCCAATTTTGAGAGTGTGCAACATGACAAAACAATCTAATAAATTCTCAGTATTTTTGGAATACCTCAGGTATATGTAATAGCTTTGTCATGGTGTGAAAATGTTCCAGTTCTCGTTTTCTATTTCTTCCTTATAATTATTGAACTTCTGGGACTATTTTTTTTTATCACCCTAGGAAAGACTAATCCTATTTATGTGTTGAAAAATTGAAGTGAGCAGTGATGGAGCCATTATTCCTTTCTTTCACATTTTTTTGCGATACATTTAACCTAAAGATGAGGGAACTGAAGGGAGAAATAGGATCTAAGATATTAAAAACTAATAATAATCCAGTATAAAATGAATTTAAGGTACAAAACATTTTACTGAACTAATGCTAAGAGTATGACATGTGAATATGACAAAAATTAAGACATAAAAGTACAGTGTAAGAGTATATAGTGAATTGTATTTGAGAGAAATAGTGATCCATTTGCCCATGTCTAAAAGCACAAGTTAAGTGCCAGAGCTCCTGAAGGAATTTTAGATTTTTTTAATCCCTGTCTGAGAGGAATAAAAAAAAAAATGCAACTTTTGGTGACTTGTGAAAGTTGCTGTAAGAGGGGTCTGACAAATCCTTTCTTGGGTGCTTTGCCTTATTTGCTAGGGATCTATAAGGGATTAACAGAGTGGCTGCTGTGAATTTCAGATCTCTTTCCATATAAATGGGAAGGCAGTACATAATTAAATATTGGCTATTTCATTACTGAACAGGCATGTAACTTTTTTAGACACTGTATTATTGAGTGGCTTAATATTTATATATTTTTTTGAATGGGGGGGTCCAATGCCTGTGCAACAGTCTGAGAGCTCACATTCAAGACTTCCAGTGACATCACGTTACATTGTTGGTGTTCAGCTGCAGTAAAAAATAAGGACATTTATTTGACTATTTATAAACACAGAAAAAAAATATTTTACTCTGAAGTAACGTTCCTTAGCCACTACAGTCAAACCTTAAATTTATGACTGGATTAATAAAAACTGACTACATTGTTTCTTTTAAAATGTTTCAACTGCCCTAGATAATTACATTACTTTACTTTAGTAAAAGTATTGTTCTACACCTTATTATTAAATAAAATATGGTTCAGGATTAATTCTATCTTGCTGAACCAGAAAGTAATAGAATTCTGATTAAAAAAAAAAAAAGTAAAAAAAAAAAAGTATGATCATAGGTAGCCATCCTGCTTTGATACTAATAAAGAAATTTGTCTTACTGGAAAAGATCTCTGATATTGTGTTAGAGGAACTTTCATCAAAGATGTTACCTAAATCCATTTCCAGATCTAAGAATATAACAATGAACCACTATCATTAGACCTATAAACATGTAGAAAGTTTAACATTTCCATTTCTTGGCTTCAATACAAGTGCTTTAAAGCACTCCAGTGCTTTAAAAATTAATTATTTTTTCAGTCAAATGAGTAAAAAAAAAAAAGTGATGCTAGTTACAGAGTTAAAATACATTAATTTTTTTTTTTTATAATATTCCAAACTGTTCGTTCTACCACTAACAATATGTATAGTAGAAAAGTGGTTTTCGTTATTGAGGTTGTTTTGTATGTTTTCCTTTTGATGCTGTACCTTTCAAAAACTCGGAGTAGTGGAGAAGGAAAAGTAAAAAGTAGTAGCAGCCATTGGAAAAGGAGGTTAATGACTTGATTTTTTTTTACCGTATTTTTCCTCGATCATTGAATGGCATAAAATGTAAAAAAAGGGAGAAAAGAGGAAAGAGAAACTTTAGCATTTTAATGAGAAGATAAACTACTTCATTAAATACTTTTATTATAATGTTTTTAATAAATGACTGTTTCTATATACATTTTGAATTTAATCAGATTATTGATCAGTGCTACTATGAGCAACTTCTAGTCCACAGTAAAAGTAGTGCTTTCCTAAAGAAAATAAAAGTTGACACTAGTAATATTTGTGAGTTAATGTCAAAGAAATTACTTTCAGCTCACTTATATACATATTGCAAGCAATATTATCAATTTCAACTATAAACTGCAGAGTATAAACTGCACTGTAGTCAAAGACCACCCGCCCACACCCCAGTGTTGTCATGACTAGAAATGAGTAACACATAAATAAATATGTCTTGGTCAATGGCAGAGCCCACTGTTTTGTCTTTTGGAAAGAAGACTGGCAGCCCAGGCAAGGTGAGAGGAAGATGCCTGTAACTTTTGTAGAGAGTTTGGATAAAGTTGTTTGTTCTTGATTCAGAATTACTGTCTGTATTGCTGAGCAAATGTGATCTGTCGTGCACCTGCTTTTCCAAGACTGGAACACACTGTAATTCTTTCACTCTGTGCCTAAGTCTTCTTCCAAAGGAAACTATAGTGTACAGAGACATAATGCGTACTCCAGTGCCTTTCTGGCATGCATCTGGGATACTTCCAGATTGTATACTTACAAATTCAAGACTGTAGAACACACCCGCCCTGTGGTGTTGACGCAGTCACTATTTATTAACGTAAAGCAGTTTGGATCAGGTTCGTTTATAACTCTCATTTAATTTTTACTCTTTAATAGTTTTATCATGGATTTCAGAAGCAGTGGGTAATGAAGAACATTGCTTGATTGCTTTTTCAGTGCTAAATAGCTTAATGATACTTTCCTTCTCCCATCTTTCCTCTCAGTTCAGGCACTGAACAAGATTCTGCAGATTCCTGAAGCACCAGGAAAATACAGCAATCTCTGTGAAAAAGATTTAGGAAAAAAACGGAAGCTAAAATGGGAAGAACATTGAAAGTGCCTCAGGAAAAAAAAAAAAATCCCAACAAAAACCACCAAAACCAGAAAACCCCATCACATAATACTTATGCATGGGCATGGGGCTGGAGCAATACTTTCCATGTATTCATATTCTGTGATTCATTAATAGACATTACCCTATGGTTGGTTACATATACTTCAGTCGTACTCAACTAACATTACCATTATGCCTCAATCTTTTTTTTTTTTGATATCTGGCTTCATTAAAAAGACAAATTAGGGTAAATAATGATTTTTGGGTTGTTTATATTTGCTTGTAAAGTTGGTTTACATGTGATGAAATCACTAGATAAGATTTATATTAAAGAAGTTTTAGATTTGTCTCTGTATTATACAGTAACATGCTGGTGAAATTCAAGAAGGGATAATACATCAATCTAGTTAATGTGACAGAAGCTAGACAGAATCCAAGGTGTGGGAAAAGCAAGGAACCAGCAAGAAGAACAAAAATAGGGAAGAAAAGAAAAGGTAAATTTTGAGTAGATCTCAAATTGTTACTGAGATCATGACTGAGATCTGACATTGTAACTCAAATATTAGAATTGGTCTGTTTAGACCAACAGAAAGATTAAAGGCAGCTGGCAAAGGCGTAATGTGCCAGCTTTAATAGTGGCACAGAAATAGTGGCAATGAACTAGGGAAATGACTTTAGATGATCACCAATAATTTTAATTGATGAAGAAAACTCATCCAGTGGAAAAACCTAATTGGCAAACTAGTGAGTAAAAGTGATTTAATGTGTTCTATGGATTAGAAAATAAGACCTGGCATGGAGTATTGGCTATTAGTGCAGCTGTTGTGAAGATGATCTGCATTGGAAAATTGAACTGAAAAGACACCAGTGAGCAGAAGCTTTGGGAAAAATACTGGCATTTAGCAGTATTTTCTGCAAGAAGTTTAGGATTTTTTTCTTCTCCTGAAGTTCCGACTAATCACATAGCAAATCATCATAAAGGCACTGTAAGAGTCAGTAAGAACATACAGCGATTTATGAGGATTCAAAATGCTAAACGAACAGCAAAATCAAGAAGGTAAGACCATCCTGCCTGGTACTCATTAAAGACATCTATGTTCTCCTATTTTTTTAAGGCACTAACCAGATGACATTATTGACTTATTGAAAAAGAGTAATCATGCAGCTGAATGAATATACATAAATTGAAAAATGAACTTTATAATTTATTTTATAGAAATCAATGTCTAGCTGAAAAAAAAAAGAAGTTCATGCCACAAAGTACCTGTGTATATGCTAGACCCATAAGACACTGAAAGGAGAAACCAGAGCAGCACTTTGAGATGTGATTGGTGGTGTGACCTTCCAGTAAGATGGAGGTAAATGCCTCCTAAATCTATAGATATCAGTAGCAGATGAAAATATTTATCCTTTTTAAGTGGGCAATGAAAATATTGCACAGTGAGAGATAGGATTCTTCTTACCTGCTTTCTGATATGTGAAAATCAGATATCTAAATCTAAGCCCTCTTTCTTCCTTGAGTACTGAGCATGTAGTGGATGCCTGTCTCAAAGTTAGATGCCTAAATTTCATGTTAATAAAGCTAAGTGAGATGAATCCCACATTCTTTGTTAAAGTTTTGTATGGCTGAAGATATCCAGATATTTTTCATTGTCTGACAACTTTTTAGGGAGGGTAGTGAATTCACTGGGAATATTTGAGTAGTATTTTATTAGTGAAATGTGGTCTTATCTCTTCTTTTCCCCCTTGTGAGGTAAACCTTGATCATATAATTTAAAACATTAGACCACCCAAGACAGATCGTAAACTACGAACTATAATCAGAGGTAGGAACTTAATATTTTGTTGCTATGAGCTAGCTATCTGCTAACTAACTTGAAGGTAGCTTAAAAGGAAACTTCATGTCTTCCAGCTATGATGTGCAATTTATATTATATGTCTGAACTAATAAATCAGATGTGTTATTTTGTGCAAAAACCATCCATTCTTAGCTGGCAACTAAAACAACAAACTGAGACTGTGCATGTATGCAGAATGTCACCACACTGTCTAATATGTCAAGTTCTACACTGGCCAGAGCACTTGGATGAAAGGGAAATGGATGGCTAGAGGATAGTTTGGCATTTTAGCTGAGATTTAGAGAGCTTAGAACAAGAATCACTTTATAAATGCCAAAATCACTTACAGTATAAGAACAAATGTACTAGTTCCAGTCAAATATTTGTCCTCTTCCTGCTGACTATGTGCTATAAACCTTTCCCCACACTAGGACCGAAGAACAAATATAGTGTTTAATAAGACATATTATTCTAAAGCATTATGTAGCATGTGTTTTGTGCAAAAGGAAGTAGTTAATGCCTGTGTATTTTGAAACAGCTTACTGAATTTCAATTTAGCCATTCTAGTATTTAATTGGGATGTGAATATGTTTATTGACATTCGGTACTTCACAGTTACTCGAAGTGATATATCTGATTGATGATAAAAGCCAATTTCTGCCATCTTATATAAAATACCATCTTATTTTCAAGTCCAGTCCTACTGAAATCAGACATCCTATGGAATAAGTGGCTGCCAATGGTGAATAAAGGTGGCAGGAGCTAACTCAATGTCTTTTTATTTGTTTATAACATCTGGTCGGAAGGGGTACAGCCATTTACTACTGGCTTTATATTCATCTGATCTGCTATCTGTGGTTGGCTATCAGGTAAGCCAAGCCACTGTTTGGCTTCAAAATCCTCCATTAACACTGGCTTGATTTGATTTAATCTTGATTTATTTGAAAGATCATTGATTTTTCTTTACTGTGGAACTTCTGTTTTGTTTTCAAACTCTGCAGTGCTTTGAACTGGGTTTGCTCTTACAAAGACCTTTTGTAAAATAAAGTTGTTTTTTTAAAGAAAACATTTCATGGAGGTTACCTGGAGACTTCACAATGTGACATTTTAGCTGTAAAAGTACTGTGTGAGCAGTAAACAGTAACACAAGAAGAAAAATGTCCTTTTAAAAAGCACAAGCCTGCTACACAAGATAAGCAGAGGGGATAATGAATGTTATAAACCCTGAAAATTACTGCTTATTTTAGAAAAGTTTATATGTCAGAGAAGAAAAAAAAGTAGATTAAAATAACAGGGTATTTGGTGTACACAAAACTGCAGTTCTTGCCCCAATTAAAAGGAAAACTAACTCAAATTTTATCACTTAACTTGTGTTTCTTTACAAAGAAGAACATTCTGGTATTGCTGTTCAAGCTTTCATGTATTATGAGCTCATGTGGGATGTTACTTTGGTACGTCACAGATTTGTTGGGATAATCAGTAGGTAATACTGAGTAAATAGGTTTTATTTAGATTACCATAATTCATTCTGTAAAAAAACCCCAGGAATAACAGTAGAAATTCAACTGGAGCAAAAATACAGCTGTGAATGTCCAGAGGAGGTGATTTATTTGATAAGAATGTTTGTCCAACTGTCTCTTGCATTCAGTCCTTAACACATCTCTTCTTAATGAAAAGGGTTTACAGTGGTATGGGCACTTGTCTGCTAAGGACTGGGAAGCAATCACAAACCCATTTCAAACATAAATGCCAGACAGCGATGCATCAATTTTTCCATTCCTTCATCAAACAAAGCTTCTTCAGCTTCTTCCAAAGTTTTCCCCCTCAATGGCTATGGAGTTTGACTTCATAGACTTAAGTATGGGTTAAGTCAATCAGCTATTTTGTTTTATTTTTTTTTCATTAAATAATCTCCTCTGTTTTCACAAGACACGATTAATGCTGAACTGTCATGTCACCAGATGTATCCAGTCTCTGTACAGAGGTATATATAATTTCATAGCCACATAGACTGAAAACCTCTGATTTTGTGGGTCCAGACAAAGGAAAATACGCAGCTGCACTTTCATCTCCACAGGAAGTCTGTAAGTGCAAATAGAAGAGGCATTGTAAAAACCAAAATCTTGTAAACTTTGAATTCTTCACTCAAAAGTGAGCTCTTCTAAAAGCTTGTCTTTGACTTCTTCTCACTTCCATCAGTGAGAGACTGCTGTTCTCTATCCTCAGTGTAGAAAGGGAGACACACCTCTATATAGCTATTCATTTGCCTCATCTTTCATTAGATACTAAAATATCAGGAATGAGTTGGGAGTGCCAGTTCTTCTCTGTTGACTTTTCGTACTATAAAGTTAGGTTAGATGTTTAACCTTAAGTAACTTAAAATTCTGTCAGATGAATCCTACTATTAATTAAACATTTATGTTAAAAAATAAGCATTATGAAACTGTCCTTGTGTTTTACATTTAAAGACAAGGATCTTAAGAGTACATTTTTTATAATTTTTCAGTACCTGAACATTTTCCTCAGACAGATGAATGTAAGCCTAGATTAAGATAAAATAAAGCACACAGACCTGCGCTGCACCTATGTCAGAAGTGCCAGACCTGACTGAAAATTAAACTTCTTCTACAAAAAAAAAAAAAAAAAAAGAATAAAATAAGCAGATGAACCCAACAACAGGGCTGATTAACAAGACATATGATAGGCAGCTGTGGGACTTAAAGGTCATCCCTAAACATGAAGCACATTTACCCTTTTAGCTACAGTGCTGTGGTCTTGTTCAGGCAACAAACCCTTGAAATTCAACTGTTACCCATCTATGTTGAGTTACATTGCTAATTTGAATGCCTAGTGATTATGCTGTGTTATGATATCAATTGAAAGGTCAATGAATTCAGGAAATTACTTTCCTATCGCTTATATGACAGGGGTTTTTTTGTGACTTTCAAAAAAAATTGGATAGTTGATTACTTTCCATATTACGTAAGACAACAATGAGGGACTATAACAATAATGTTCACAGAGAGGTATGATGTACTTGCTATGGGTTTTAAAAACATAAGATTAACAAATGAAAAAAACCAAAACAAAACAAACACCCGTCAAGGCTCCCCTGTAGAAAATATTATGTCGTATACTCAATAAAGCAAATACAAAGAATATAATTAAAAAATTAGTTTAAAAGCTCCATGGTTCATAAGTTTTTTTTCCTCTCCATTTTAAAAAGTATGTGGGTCAAATATGCATGGAAACAGATATGGAGAAATGTATTAAAATGAAGTTTACAAATATTTGTTTAAATTCCAGATGAGTGTTTACTTTAACTGTTTTTCAAATTGCTTTTATTTGCAAACTGTAAGTATTTACAGGAATAAAGTTTTACTTGTAAGGATGCTTGGGGGAATACAATTTTTTTTTTTCTGTAGATACTTACTCATCTAAGAAGAAAGGCATTCACGTATGGACATATGCATTTGTTATTTGATGTTTGCTATTCTCTACTGAACTCTTTACAGGCGACTATACCAGGAGCAGAAACAATATCGTGTGATGGTGATGACTAATCACATACAGCAAATTTTGAGTAGCTATGGGAAACAATCCACAGGCTACAATTGATCACATTTGTTGTCCACTGAACAAATAAAAATAAGAAATTTGTGGAAACCTAAATAATGAAAAATCTATTAGTAACAAACGGCAGAAATGGGTTATTTTTTTCCCTGGTGATTTATTAATTTTAAGGAGCTTTTTGCAAAACAGATTTTTTTTTTTTTTTTCATATAGAGCTTTTTTGACTCGGACCTTTTAGACACTGGCTTTGGCAACACTAAGAAAAACTCTGAAATTGTGAGTTCACATCATGTATTGTATGGAGGTCTAATGTGAAATTAATTTTATAGAGAAAGTGGACAATCTGTGATTTACTATTGTAGTTCACTTTTGGAGATTAAAGCATATTTACTTGTGAACAGGTCCACTCTTAAGTTATAGTTCTTTTCTCATAATTCCCATGTGAAGCAATTTGTGTCATTTAAGAGCTTGAATTTACAAGAAGCTAAGCTTTTGAGATTAGACCTAACTAAACATTTAAAGTATGTCCTTTATTTAAACATGAATGATAACCAATCATCACTTTTGCTGAACGGAGCTGTGAAAACTTTCTCTTTCCTTTCCCTACCCCCACCACCCCCCCACAATAAGTATACAACTTCACACTTTTCAGAGATTTTGTATGCGATATTACGTTTGTGATTCTGCTTGTTGACCAATGTTGTCAGTACAGCCCTACATAATGTTTTCTGCTGCTGTTTTTCTTTATTATCTGTATGTTATTGCACAGAAATTAAGCTAATCAAACCTTTGTTTGTGGGTTTTTTTTGATGGTTTTGTTCTCCATGCAATACCCATGCATCAGAAAGTGAAGAGAAGCACAAAAACAAATGCCCCTCCCATAAGGTCCAGACAAACATCTCTGAAAACAAAGAAGCACTAAAGAAAAGAACTTATGAAATTATGATGCAATTAAATTAAATCTTTTTTTATTGATTTGGTTTGTCTCAGTTATGAGCCTCTTATTTTCTTTGATCTGATCCATCCATTTGTCTACTAAAATGTTACTTGAGTTGAAATCTATTCAAATCTGCATTGTTACATACAGCCATCAAAGCTGAAGGTATTTGACAAGGCTGACTGTCAGGAAGGATTTGAACACAGATACTCATGTACTTAGCAGTTAACCTGAGCATTCCTTTGTGATTCTTTTGCAAGGTGAAAGGATGTGGCAGTTTTAAGAATAAATATTTATTGTGTACTTGTCTATAAAAGTGACTAATGAAGCAAGAATACTGAATTTTGTGGTTGTGTAAAGCACAGAATACAAAGGCTATGTGGTTTCCTTGAACTTTCCTAGCTTTTGCTGGATGTTTTGAGTGACCTTGCAACTAAAATCATCCTACTCATTTCCAGTACATGACAATCATGAGATTCAAAAAGCCCGTTTTTTTTCTAAGCTGGACAATACAAATTCTCCATCAGCTCTCCTTGCGAAGATAAAAAACAGGCAGAGAGATGCCTGTCTGCTTCAGAGAAATTATGATCACCGAATACACACAAATCTATTTGACCTACACTGAGCCTCATCAAACAAATTAACCATCCATCTGTCAGCCTTCTCTGACCCTTGTTTTCAGCATTGCTTTCATGGAGTACCTGCGTTTTCCGAAGGCAGAATTTTTCACCCTTAGACCACTCAGACGTATAATGACTCGTGTTTTTAGAGGTCTTGGCATGCAGAATATTTGGGGTGCTAGAATGTGACAAAATAAAAATGATGAAATGATGAGAGATGAAATGACATTGCTTTTTTTTTTTTTGTCCAGAATATGGAATAGTCCAGCTTCAGTTACATAGAATTTTGAAAAATTCAAGTATTCTGTCATGCACTATTTTGTGATATCTTGTGAATTTGTCATGATAGCATTTAAATTTATAAATAGATCTTAATCCGATATTTGTTTTATTGCAAACCATTCCTTTATAACCTTTGAACCTGAACACTCTGCTTTGATTATAGGTCTTAGTATCTGGAGTCTCGCACAATTATTGTTAGACTAGTACCCTGCAGGGCTCTTATGAAAAGGTTAAGCACTTCAGTACAAGTTACCCTCTATCTTGACTTCCAGACATAACAATTATATTGAAACTAACTAACTTACTTTTTATCTTTTTTTTTTTAACTGCTGCTTTGCTTAGTCAATTTTTATTTGGCGATTAAATATTGAAATGAGTTAATGACTTTCACTTTGATAAATTATCTTGTTATAGTATATAGACGCATCATCTGGCATAGGCAAAAAAATGATGGTAAACATTATCAATACTAAAAAACTATTTACATTGTGAAATCCAGTTTTTAGAAAACGATATCTGTTTTCCCAAAGACAACATTACCAAGACATAGCAAAAAATTATAAGAAAAACCTATTCTGAACACAGAGGAATCTCCTCTGAACACTTCCATTTCTTTCACAATTGTTCATAGTGTATTATGATCTGAAACTGTGAAATTCCTAATATTTCTTGTAAGGTCCAGGCACAGGTGAAAAAAAAAACCAGCTTAAAATATGAATGCTAACATGGTAGATAATTGAGTGTGTGTGGTTTTGAAAATTTTGATATACCTTGGACCGAACAGAAGTGGCATGTCCTGAATCCTCCAGTTGACAGTGACATGAGATAGAACTACCAGCCAGCAGGCTGATCATGTGTTTGGCTTCTGCATGCTGACTATTTAGATTTAGGAAGAAGTGGTCTCTGAAAGAAGGTGGAGATCCTGGCTGAAGGAAAGATCTGGGAAGTAGGTGGGAAGATCCCGGAGATCAGAGAGTTGTGTGGAAACAAATGCTGGAGGCGGCCAGGGACTTTCTTCAATAATACCAAGGGCTGGTGAATGTGAGCAGCAGCATGGCAAGAAACAATGACCTTCTGCTCAGCCTTCCTGGACCAGTGTTGACGTCCTTGCAGGAGAAAGAGGGAAAGAGATGTCAAGACCTAGTGAATGTAACACTGGAGGGGAGTGAGTGAATGTATGAGTGAGTAAAAGTGGAGTAAAATCTCTAATCCGCTCAGTTCTTAAATAAACTCCAGGATTTATATTCACTGTGAGTTGTCACTTACTCTGTCCAAATCATGTTCCTTAAAGTATAATTCATCTTACCTAACCAGACATCTGCCTCATAGTTATTTTCAATAGTTGAGACTGCTGTGCCCAAATTTCCTGTTTCTCCCTATTGACTATTCAAAACAGCAGGTTCAGATATGTCTGATGGAAAGCAGATCAGTTAAGTCCCTAGTGATATCATTGTTCATTCAAACACATGAAATTGCTGAACTTTCTAACACTGAAAATGCTCACAGGCTGAGACACATATATCCCTTAGTGAAATTTATTAATTTTCAGCTGGAAAGAAAATGAAAAACTTTTCAGATAGTTAATGCAGAGGAGTTTTGTGAAAAATCAGTGTCTGCCAGAAATGTGAAACAAGACATTTGCTGTAATTTGAAATATAGAATCATAGAACAGTTAGAGTTGGAAGGGACCTTCAAAGGTCATCTAGTCCAAACCCCCTGCAAGGAGCAGGGACACCTTCAACTAGATGAGGTTGCTCACAGCCTCATCCAACCTGGCCTTGAACGTTTCCAGGGATGGGGCATCCACCACCTCTCTGGGTAACCTGTTCCAGTGTTCTACAACTCGCATTGTAAAAAAATTTTTCCTAAATCTACCCCGCTCTATTTTAAAACCATTACCCCTTGTCCTATCACAACAGGCACTACTGAACAGCCTCTCCCCATCTTTCTTGTAGGCCCCCTTGAGGTACTGGAAGACCGCTATCAGGTCTCCCTGGAGCCCCCTCTTCTCCAGGCTGAACAGCCCCAACACTCTCAGCCTGTCCTCATTGCAGAGGTGCTTCAGCCCTCTGATCAGCTTCGTGGCCCTCCTCTGGACCTTCTCCAACTGGTCCATGTCCTTCTTATGTTGGGGGCTCCAGAACTGGACACAGTAATCCAGGTGGGGTCTCACCAGGGCAGAGTAGAGGGGGAGAATCACCTCCCTCGACCTGCTGGCCACGCTCCTCTTGATGCAGCCCAGGATGCGGTTGGCCTTCTGGGCCGCAAGGGCACATTGCCTGCTCATGTTGAGCTTCTCATCCACCAGCACTCCCAAGTCCTTCTCCTCAGGGCTGCTCTCAATCCATTCTCCGCCCAGCCTGTATTTGTGCCTGGGATTGCCATGACCCAGGTGCAGGACCTTGCACTTAGCCTGGTTGAACTTCATGAGGTTTGATATAGAATGTCTGGACCTGAGGGTCCCAGTGGACAACAAATTGACTATGATACAGTAATGTATATAACACAATTTTTTAATTTTACTTGTTCCAAGCTTTCGTTGAAGCTCAATTGAACTATCTGCTGCATGAAGAACCACTTGTTTGTAAGAAGGGAAAAAAAAAATGCTTCTTGGATCTGGTCAAAAAATGCTCTTGAAATTAATAGTAATTTTTCAATTTATTTTGGTGGTTTTACATTAGACTCCTAAGCAGTGTAGCCTTTAATTCAGTGTCCCAATTAGTTCAGGAAGTTTTTTGGTTTTTTTTTTGTAACAGAGCATCTAAATGGGAGTTCAGACTTGGTTTTGAGTTTCAAAGTAGTGATTGACTCTCAAGGCTCACTGCTTTAACAATTCTCATGTCTTCTATCATTCAGTCAGTTATGCAGCTTAGCTAACATTAAAATTGTTCACTACTAGGTTGTTCTTGGAAAATTCAAAGAGAAAAAAAGCTAACATGTTGACAAAAAATGGTGCTGTTGACTCAGTAAGTGGCACTTGAATCTCTGGGTGAGTACTAATTTAGACGTCAGGTTTTTGAAAGGAACTCACACACAATATGACATTTCTTTGGGGATTTTTGCCCTTTATTGCAATGAAACAAGACTATAATCATGCATAATGTCCTAAATGCATAAAGAAGGACGAGCTAAGGGCTTGATACTAATTACATATGAGATGCTTCTACTACCCTTTAAATACTGAATAGTGAGAGTAAATTACACACAGTACTGCTTTACTCTAACTCCTACAGTAATCCTGATCAATTCAAAGCTGACCAAAAGTTAAAGCAAATTATTAAGGGCATCATCCAAATGACTCTGAAGCACTGACAGGCATGGGGTATCGACCACATCTTTAGGAATCCTGTTCCAGTGTTCGACCACCCTCTTGGTAAAGAAATGTTTCCTAATATCCAGTCTATACCTCCCCTTGGTGCAACTTCAACTATTCCCATGTGTCCTATCACTGGATACCAGGGACAAGAGATCAGCACCTCTCTCTCCACTTCCCCTCCTCAGGAAGCTGTAGACAGCAATCAAGTCACCCCTCAGCGTCTTTTTCTCTAAAATAGGCAATCCCAAAGACCTTAGCCACTCCTCATAGGACATGCCTTCTGGCTCTTTCACCAGCTTTGTTGCCCTCCTCTGGACACAATGAATGGATGAAAGAGTCTCCAGGGTATCGTAAAGCATATAAAAGGCAGTCTGAGATGTTATTTATTTATTTATTTATTTTAAGCTGAAAGATATGTACAACTACTTGTAGCCTGATAATTGAAAACCGCACATGCTAAGGTTTAACACTGTCATAGTAATACTTCCATTTACTGAATGTGTGTGGCCAGCTCCATGTTATTGTGACTGCAGTTTGATAACAAAATGTTTGGTGCATCTGGATGATTTCGATGCTAGATCTTAAATTTGAGCACAGTTTGAGGATTTTTCTTAAATGAACTGAAGCTATTTGATTTCTTATTTTTAAATAATTAGATCTGTCATGCATCAGTTCCATTAATTTGCAGAACCTTTGAAATAGATCATAAATACCTTCAAGATATCTTCATGTTATTGTTATTATAAAGAAGAACTCCCTTCTAAATCTGATAACACAAATATGCCATACTTCCTGTGTTCCAGTATGATCCTTGTAACTTTTCTGCATGTCAATAGTCCTGCCTAGCTGATAGTGGACACTGAAAGAATCCTCTTTTTCCTGAATTCTAGTTTTCTAACCAGTTGCTGCAGGTTTTGTAGAGGCCAAATATAGCCTTTTGGATTCAGTGGAGCAGTTTGCAAGGAAACCGTCTGTCTGTTTCACAGACCCTGGCATATGTATAGGGATGAAACAGGTTACATCTTTTATTATGCAGAAATAGTGGAATATGCTAACTTATTAAAGAAAATTAAAAGAGAGAAAAAAGAAGCAGAAATTTGCAGTTATGCTGCTATAGATTGTTTCTTCTTTGAGCTAGTTTCTCTCTACTAACTTTAGATAGAATTATCTTACTATCCTAAGGGAGCTGTTGATTACTCTAATTCTCTACAGCCACCCCAGAGGAATGGAAGAACATAGACAAAAAACTGTTTTCAGACTCCTTAAGTTTTCCTACTATCTGATTAGAAAGGATTCCTTCCTGTTTCTTGTAACTGAGTTCTGAGGAACCACTCAATATAGTTGTGAAACATCCTTCCTTCTTTCTCTTTTCATGAACATACACGATGCATATATAGTATACTTGATTATTTTCTAACTTGAGACAATTTTCCTTTGTTATTTTGAAAAAAAACCCAACATTATATAATGGCTAGCATTACATTTTTATTCTTCTTGGTAGAGTCATTGCTATGCTTTTCCTGTAAGGATGATGTAAATAGAAGCCAGACTCCAGAGATTCTGAAACCAAGAATGGAACCTTTAACTTGAATAAGATCCCCATTATCTCATTCTATGTCAGTTGTAAGCTTTATGGAGAATCCATCAGGGGACTATATTACAATGGTACATCTGTTTCAAATAATTTGTAATTGATGATCATTCTACAGTCCCAGACATGCAATACGATCAGACACACCAATAGACTTCTAGTATATAAATGGACTGAGATTCTAAAAGGTCAGTGGAGTATAAATAAGTACAGTAACAGTGACAGTTGCTAATATCAGCAGTAATCTAAGACTATTCAAATATATTTATTTATTTAATGTCAAATTTAATTTAAATAGTTATCTGCACTAAGTAGTAAGAAGTTGCATGGAGGTGTATAAACCATACTGTCTTTGGTTAACACTTTCTTACAAAAGGAATTATAAAGTTATGATTTGCCCTTATTGCCTAAATAGAAGCAGTCTCATTATTCTCCTGTTTCCATTTATAAGCATAAAAAAACCCCTCAAAACAAACAAACAAAAAAACCCTCCTGGTTTGCTTATAAAAAAAAAAAGTTTATATTTATTGCTTTGCCACAGGAACAGTTTTAACAGCTTCTATTACTTGTTGCTGCCCGGGATTGACCAGAAGAGCAAGAACTTTCCTGAAAGAGACTGATTGAAGGCTAACACACTCTCGGTGGAGAGCAGAGTACATAGGAGCTTATAGGGACTTTATAGGGACAGCTGAGCAGGTAAACAGCATATTAAGTAAAGGAGAGATGGAGACTTTCAGAATGACCCAGAGTCAGTCTTCCCACAGAGCCAACATTTAGCTTCTTTCCTGTTCTCTAACTCATGAAAAAAACATTCTGCTGTGAAGTGGATTGTTTGAAACAGTAATCTCTTTTCCCTATGATTAAAATATGTGTTGGATATGAATAGGGCAATCAAGTCTACATAAGTCATATGAGTTAGATAATTTCCATTGAGCTTGTAGATCTCTAATAAATAGTTTGGTGTAATACAGATCTCAGAACTTTTCAAATTAATAAAATACTTATTTACAAGAGACAAAAATTACTGATCAACTAGGAATGAGCATCACATATTGTAAGACTGATCAAAGAGATAGCAGCAAGTATAATATCCTCTTTTTAAAAGATTGAATTATTTCATGCAAATATATTTTAATTAGAAAGTTTCTAGTTTTGCTTTGTAAAATATAACTGCATAACTTGAAAATTTACAAAATGCATTAGGAGTGTGATTAAGAAGCAAAATAGTGTGTAAAAAAATTCCATAAAAATAACTTGAAAAAAAAATTAGGTTTTATGTTTTATCAAAGAAAATAAGCAAAAACAATGTCATAAGCTAGTGAATGTGTAGTACAACTCATGGTGAAGAGCAGAAGGGAAAAAATAAGAACTCAAAGCAAAATGCATGTCAGTTAAATTTAGACATTTGTGTTGCAATATCTGTATTTGCATACTCATCTTGCCTTCTTTTATAGTCAACAGTGAAATCTAAGTATTCCTGGATGCCATTAATCTCACCTCAAGATGCCTGTTTAACAATTCAATCATTGAGGTTGGCTAGATATCTCCAGGAACATCTATAATTCACTTGAGTAAGGCAACCATCTTGCTCTATTCACTGTGTAGAAAACTAATTGGAAATTCTTAAAATCTATATCCACGGGAGTGGAGATTCAGCCTACTTAAATCAGGCATTGAGTTATCTCGATTGATACAGTAGGGAGCCAAATGAAGTGACAGGTACCTAGGCACCTCGGATCAGCAGTGCATAGCCTTATTCTGAAGTCTAGTGCTAAACAGAGCAAGTTAATTTTCAAAAAGGTGATGTTAGGAATATCTGATACCTTTGCAGTTGGAAATAGGTTTCTATGTTTAGGGGCAGGATTCTGTACTACAAAGAAAAATGGCCCACAGCTAAGAGAATCCAAAGCTATATGGAATTGCAAAGAGATGCCCTGCTGTAGCTTCAGTTGCAGCAGTTGCCAGTTAATCTAAAACAGTACTAGACATCTTTATTTCGGCAATTCTCTCTGTATGAGGGAGTCCTCATAGGTAACAAAACTGAAGGTTTTGGTTGCCTGCTACAGGAGTCCAGTGTCATTTTAAGCACTGCTGAGCGTCCTATTTAGCCTACAGATGCCGACACAAACAAATGAAGGTTTTCTGTAAGTTCCTTGTGATATCTAGCAGCATCAGATGAATGTGTTGCGTGACATCAGATACTCATGTCTGTCAACCTAATCCAGCTACAGATGTTTAAGTTCCTATTGGCAGGACTGTAAAAGTAGATGAATAGGTCTTATATGTGATTTTTTGTCTCCATTGCCTGTAAAACAAGCATAGACTGAGAGGTGGGCATCAACACTTACAAAGTCAGGATTCTTCTGACGCATCCGATTCAGGGTGGAGCACTAGGTATTGCTAGGGCTGTGAGCAAGGGCTTGGCGTATCCATTTAAGGGTCTAAAGAGACCCATATTGACATGATGAATTAATTTTAACAGCAGAGCTGGAAAGGATGGATTTTTTTTGAGGAGACAACAAAGAAGAATATGTTGATAAGGAAACCAGAGGCAGGTATCTCAAGCCCATGAGTTAAGAACTTTTGCCACTCATAAAGAAAACTTTATTCTTGAACTGAGAACAAAAGAGTTCCTATCCTGTTTCTGCCACTAGTTTAGTGGTTGGCAACCTCTGTTGTACACACTTGTGCCTCAGTTTCCTCTATTCAGAGCAGGAAATAATAATACTTTAAATAATTTTACAACATCCTAATGTGAAATATTACAGAAAAGCTTTTAACTCTACAGACTGCAGGTTTGTCAATTAAATTCTGGAAAAGGCCAGTCTGAACAGTATATATAAAATTTCAGAAAATGACTATTTGAATTACTAAAAGGAGTAACAAGTAATAATAATAATATTTTTTTTAAAAATCCTGTTACAATAACTGACTAAGACTTTTTAAAAACTATTTAAAATCCAGTTTGAGGAAATAATCACACATACACAGCCTGCTGTTGTGGCTTTTTAATCCAGTAGGTGTAAAATTGAAATCCTTACATTACTATGGGACAACTACTATTTCAGGTAACTAGGGCAAAGCCTGTGTAAGATGTGCCAGACATAAAACATCCAGGATAAAGAATTAAACTGTGATCAAAATAGAATGTTATAAACTTTGCAAAGTACAAGATGATTTTAAGTGAAGAACTACATTAGTTTTGAGCAGTTTTACATTATGATTTATATTATTTTCTCTGGCACTAATAAATCAGCATTTGTACTCTCCAGTTCCTACTTTTTTTCTGCTTTCCTGTTCCTTATCCATCACTACAGAATCATAGAATTTATTTAGTTTGGACAAGATCTTTAAGATCATCGAGTCTAGCTGTAGACCTAAAACTACCAAGGCTACTATTAAGCTACGTCCCTAAGCACCACATCTACACGTCTTTTAAATACCTCCAGGGATGGTGACTCAAAAACTTCCCTGTGCAGCCTGTTACGATGCTTGATAACCTTTCAGTGAAGGTTTTTTCCTAATATTGAATCCAAATCTCCTCAGGATGACTTGAACACCATCAGCAATAGTCCTCTGCACTAACTCTGGAAGTAGCTTTGAATCTTCATTTACTTTTCAGATGCATCTGGAATCTAAACTTTACTACATGTTATTGACAAGATTTTGAGCTGATATCTTCACCGTGTACACCTAAATGTTGCAAGGGTTGAATCCCATTTTTAAGCAGCTTTTCCTTATACTTTGAGTCTGGATTCAGCTCCCAAATTGTAGATTATAGATGTTGATTTCAGATAGTTAAATTTAGTTGTCTCAGTGTGTTATTTTACATTTAGCTAGGTATTTAAGTTACCATTACAGTCAATGAAGATATAGTAATAACTAGTGAAGAGAGTTTAGAGAGCAATTAATCACTGGAGAATAGACAGTTATCTTTGTTCATCTGAAATTTTCTGGTGTCCATTAAGTAAAACTCATTCAAATGCCTAAACTTTGGTATCTAAATATAGCTATATAGAATCTTCCTCTGTGGTGTTCAGAAATAGCTACTTCTTTCACCTGCAGGTATTTTCTGCAGGACAAAAGGTATGTGAAAAGTGAGTGCCTAAGTTTAGATTTCACTCCACCTAGAGACTTGCTACTGCAGCACTGTGGGATAGCTGTCCACAACACACTTACATAAAAACCTATAGTGGGAGTACTAGAGATGGATGAAAAGCACTATTGTCTTGGCAAAAAAAAATAACTGTTGCACATATTATGGGTAATTACATTTAATAAACCTAAGCTGACAGTTATCATGTAGTTAGAAGTTGATAGAAGAAGAAAACTTGTTTTCCAACAACAGAGGAGGTTATGGAAGTTTATCCTGGTCTAGACTTCTTTTCTAGATTCTTTGCTTTTGACATCCTATATCCCATTCAGACTGCATGCACCCAGCACATTGTGAAAAGAAGAGCTTAGGTAACTCAATCCAAAGACAAAGTTCAAGAGAAAAAGAAAAGAATTTCACAGAATTATTATCAAGATTGGAAAAGACCTAAAAGATCATCCAGTCCAATCATCACCAATACTTCTCAGCTAAATCATATCCCTCAACACAACATCCAAACGTTTCTTGAACACCCCCATGGTCGGTGACTCCACGACCTCCCTGGGCAGCGCATTCCAGTGCCTGACTACCCTTTCCGAGAAGTAATATTTCCTAATGTCCAGCCTGAATCTCCCCTGGTGCAGCTTGAAACCATTGCCTCTAGTTCTATCACTGTCTACACGAGAGAAAAGGCCGACCCCTAGCTCACTACAACCTCCCTTCAGGAAGTTATAGAGAGCTATAAGGTCTCCCCTGAGCCTCCTCTTCTCCAGACTGAACAATCCCAGCTCCCTCAGCCGCTCCTCATAAGGCCTGTGCTCCAGACCCCTCACCAGCTTCGTAGCCCTCCTCTGAACGCGTTCCAGGGCCTCAATGTCTTTCTTGCAGTGAGGGGCCCAAAACTGAACACAGTACTCGAGGTGCGGCCTCACCAGTGCTGAGTACAGGGGGACAATTACCTCCCTGTTCCTGCTAGTAACACTGTTTTTGATGCAAGCCAGGATGCCGTTGGCCTTCTTGGCCACCCGGGCACACTGTCGGCTCATGCTCAGCCGAGCATCAATCAGTACCCCCAGGTCCGTTTCCTCCACACAGTCCTCCAGCCACTCCGCCCCAAGCCTATAGCGCTGCCTGGGGTTGTTGTGGCCGAAGTGCAGGACTCGGCATTTGGTCTTGTTGAACCTCATCCCACTGGCTTCAGCCCAGCTCTCCAGCCTGTCCAGATCCCTCTGTAGGGCCTCGCTACCCCCAGGTAGATCCACACTCCCAGCCAATTTGGTGTCATCTGCGAACTTACTGAGGGTGCACTCAATGCCCTCATCCAGATCATCAATAAAGATATTGAAGAGGACAGGCCCCAGCACCGACCCCTGGGGAACACCACTTGTGACCGGTAGCCAGCTGGATTTAACTCCATTCACCACCACTCTCTGAGCCCGGCCCTCCAGCCAGCTCCTTACCCAGCCAAGAGTGCACCCATCCAAGCCATGGGCTGCCAGCTTCTGCAGGAGAATGCCGTGGGAGACAGTGTCAAAGGCTTTGCTGAAGTCTAGGTAGACCACATCAACAGCCTTTCCCTCATCCAGCAGATGGGTCACTTGATCATAAAAGGAGATCAGGTTGGTCAAACAGGACCTGCCCTTCATGAACCCATGCTGGCTAGGCCTGATCCCCTGGCTATCCCGCACATGCCGCATGATCTCCCTCAAGACTATCTGTTCCATAACCTTCCCTGTAACCGAGGTCAGGCTAACAGGCCTGTAGTTCCCCGGATCCTCCTTACAACCTTTCTTGTAAATGGGAGTCACGTTGGCAATCCTCCAGTCTTCCGGGACCTCACCAGTCAACAAGGAGCGCTGATAGACGATGGAAAGCAGCTCGGCTATCACCTCCGCCAGTTCCCTCAGCACTCTTGGGTGGATCTCATCCGGCCCCATGGACTTGTGGCAGTCCAGTTGGAGTAGTAAGTCTCTGACCGTTTTTTCCAGAATCACAGGGGTGTTAGCGTGCTCCCCAGCCGAGACTACCAGGTCAGAGAGAGGAGTACCCTGAGGTACTGGTACCATCTGTAGTTAAATTAAGTTGCTGGATTGATTTTTGATTTTTTTTTTTTAGTAACACAGAAGCAAGCTGACCCCATCTTGATTCTGACAACATATTCGGAGAGCTCAGCAGTCATAAGGGTATATGAGTCAAAAGATGCAGTTGAGGGAGAACCAGAACAGAAATAGATATTAAAGAGTTTAATGACAGTATAAAGCTCACTAGACAGAGAACAATGGTTGCCTAGCACTAGAAAAGAATAGGCAAGCTTCTCTGATACCATTGAACCAGATATTCAGGCCTGGCTTTTTTTTAGCCTAAGTTGTTCAGGTATTCAAGGACAATTATATGTAGACATCTCTGAGTATCTGACCTTTCTTTCTAGAAAAATTTCAAAGTGTCTGAGGTTTGAGTTTGCTAATGTAAAAATCCTCAGTATGGCTATTGAATAGATATTTGTCACTTTTCATAGAACTTGCAGTTTGGTATTAGAAATACTTTCTTAACAATACTTTTGAAGGAATTCTTCCAAAGTATAGTTTTAAACACTGTCAGCATAGGCATATGACATACTACAACTTTGTGACTCTTACGTACATTTTGTTTTGTAGCTAATTTAAACTATATGACGTACTCAAACTGAAACTTGTCCAGTCATGTTTAAGAATGAGAATGCCTACTGCTAAGTTAAGTTCTAGGTCCTGACAATCACTTTCACTGACTGTTAACTTGCAGAACATTTTATAATTGATCAACAAAATTTTGTGTAATATATAAAAACACTTCCAGCACTTGTCTTAAAAAGTCAGAGAGATCAACCATTTTCATGTAAACATTTTTCATACGTTATTTCTTTATGGCTTATAAAAAACAGTAAATAATTTTATATAAATTATTGATTTCTCTGGACTTAGAGGAGAAGTGAGGTGCTTCTTGTCATTAGATTGCCATGAGATATTGCAGCTCATGAATAGATCAAACTTTTTTTTTTATAATCTATCTCTATTTTACAGATTCTTGAGTGTCTAATTTATTGGCTATTGAGACAGAGACTGATTAGTAGATGCTAATAATGTAAAAAGGTTTGTATGAACACAAATGGTTTTGGGCTTTCATGGGCATATTTAGTTAACTCAAAAGTAGAAAATTTAGAGTTTAAAAAAAAATTGCAAAATGAACATTTTCTTGTAGAACTCACTGCCAAGATGCTCTAAGAGTTCAGTCTTCTCCATTATTATTTTTTTATTTTGGTTGCATCTTGAACAGAATCTGTAAATTAGTGTTATTAACTTTATTTATGCTGATCTTTCTACAGATACGTTCAGAGAGCATAAAAGCAAGCCTTTCTTTCATGAATGCAGGAAGGCTATTTTTCTTTGAAGTACCATTGCCAAGGCACTGTGATAGCTCACTCTTACAGAAAGGTTAAAGCAAAACACGAGGTTCCGTTTTTAACAATATTCCAAAATAATAACGGTAATAATTATATATGCAAATACATATATGCGAACATACAGAGTGTAATGTCTTCTCAAATCAAACTGTAGCTAACTATACAGAAAACAAACTTTATGTAATTAGGATGATTATATCACCTTGATAAAATCTTGGCAATCTTGGCGAGATTCAGATAATAATTCATCACTAATGAGAACATCTATAGGATTAAACCTAAATACTAGTAATTTAGACAGAATGTAAACTTGTATGCCTCTGGTCTCTTGTAAAAGAGTTAAGAAGAGACACTGCTAGGAACAAAGAATTGAAGAATTCCCAACTTCATTGCTCAAGCATTTGCATAAGGAAATAATGAGCACTGGAGATGTCCATACTAGAACGGATACTGAACAAATGGTAATGATTTTAAAACAAAAGGAAGTAGATTCAAATTAGATATCAGGAAAGTATTTTTTTTACCATAAGGGTGGTGAACCACTGGAACAGGTTGCCCAGAGAGGTGGTAGATGCCCCATCCCTGGAAACATTCAAGGCCATCTTGGATGGGGCTCTGAGCAACCTCATCTAGTTGGGGATGTCCCTGCTTCTTACAGGGGGCTTGGACTAGACAACCTTTAAAGGTCCCTTCCAAGCCAGAATATTCTATGATTCCATTCTATGATTCTACAAAATTTGACCCTCCTGAAGTTTTAGTCTGTGATCCTGGTATTTGCTTCACCGGCTCCTCATCAGATGTTGAATTCTACCATCTCATGACGGTTTTCATCTGAAGCTACCCAATGTTATTGGGACAGGCAGGTTCTTTTAAGAATCCTGGATAGAATGAAAATTGACTACAGGATTGTAGTTATACTTAAAGCTTTATTGTTATAAAAAAATTTAGCAATCAGCATAGCTTATCGTTGTTCAGAATTTGTAGCAATTAGCACAGCTTTCCTGTTACCTAAAATTTCAGTTACCTAGACTTTTTAGTCACCTGGAGCCTCTGCAGATTTGTTCAAATTCTTAGTAATCGATACAATAACCATGATCTATACTCTGTCTTTAAAAAGTACACTAGTCACTCCATCAATCCTCAGAGGAATAAGAACAGTAGAAGTGGTGTCATGTTACCCTAGCCAACAGTGAGAGTGGTCCTCCTTCCCCCTCCATCATGTGCAAGCATCCCCTTTACCACACTGGGAAGTGTGAAGTCTCTAGCAGTCCAGATGCTGTTGGATCAGTTTCAAAAGCCTTTTGGATAAGTGGATGTATTCATACCTCTCAGTTTGAAGTTTGTGCTTTACAATTTTTGTACGTTAGTGTATTCTGTATAGGCTACCAGACAATCAATATGCAAGAATTTATACTGCAAGAGACAGTAAGCTAGAGGTGGCAATGGCTACATAATGATCTTTATCTCTTCCTGTCCACTGCTATGTCTGGTCCTGCCTACCTGTTGCTCTGGGTTTGACCAAATGCTGCTACTCCCAGTATACATCAGGACTTAGCACGGTTTGTGTGTTAGTCAAATTTGAGTAAGAATTGAGTGAATAGTCAGAGGAGGCATCTCTGACCACCAAGGGATCACAGATTTTGCCATCTGGAATATCTCATGTGGTGTTATGCTTTCCTCTTCCATAATGGGTGTCATCATATCCTGGCAACACTGTGTACCAGGTGTCAGGAGCAGGGGCTGTGGTCAGGTCGCTGCAGCCAAAGTTGCCTTCAGCCTTCAGATTCCTGACAAGGGCTTCCTTGTTTGTATAAGACCCAGCAGATTGTATTTCTCCTTATTTATTTAGTGCTAGGAAGCTATCATCAATGCTCTCCAGAAAACTTCTGGTGCTGTTGCTCTCCTGTGCTGCCCCTGTTGACCTGTCCTTTTGGTATTGTTTTTCTTTCTGCTTACCCCCTTTGTGTCAGAAGTCCTCTGACTATCTTCCATGTTTGTGATTCCTCACATTTTTAAAGGTTTGTATACTACTTACAAATCAATGCTCCATAATTACTTTATCAACTTCTAGTCTCTCCATGAGCTTTCTCATCTTACAAGATTCTGTTGCATTTTTTCCTAACTGCTACTCCTTAGTCACAGTTACTCAGTTGGCGTACTTCCAGTACAGCTAGTTCTGACTTTTGTGCTCTTATTCTGTCTTTCTAATGGTTTCAGCCTCTTTTTTTATGTCCTGAAGATAGGATGAAGTATAGATTCCGCTTGAGAAGGTTCTAGGTCAGTGAAGATGGGGTTGAAAAGAATACAGTTTTTCTACCCAGAAGATTTGTCACAAATACCTTTAAACTGGTACATCCTTCTATCTTTCTGTATATTGTGTTAAATATGAAACGTAACATGTCCTAATATGCTTGTCTGATCATCAGGAAAAGCTATATCTTGCAAGAACTGCATTGCATCTAAAAAAAAAAAATAGGCAGAGGATCAGAAGTCAGGGAGTGTAAACTATAACAAACATGTTATTAAAGAATCAGTTAATAAAGCAGGTTAATAAATGTTAAACACTTGTTTTGGCCTCAGCTTAGTAATTTCTTTTTCAGTAACAAATAATCAGATGATCTCTTTCCCTCTCAAACCACATTTTGAAAATGGTGGTGTTTGTAAACAGCACAGTCCAAATCACTTATTTTACTTAACAGTTTTTGTTTACATGTCACGCCTATACACATGTATTTAAAATATAGCTATATTAAGCTAAAGACATGAGATTTGAAAAGCTTTAATTAGGTACTAATATTCATGTAAAAAAAACCCACAATGAGAAATCCCTAGATTGTTTGTCTTGATGTCAGTTAAAGTTAACAACTTTAAATTTTCTCCACAGAAAAAAAAAATGTTGAAATGTCTTAAATTTCATACAATTATTATTATTAGATTATTTTAGAAGAAACATAATACATAACTGCATAACCTGGTAGTACAGTGTGCATATCTTTCTAGGAAGCTGCACTATGTAATAGTGTAAACTACTGTTTGTGAATAACAGAATGAATCCATGAAATAAGTTATGTCTAAATAACATTAAAGTAATATTACTATTAAAGAAATGTGAAGGAAATTGTCCAGAAACTTCATTTAGCTTACAGAAAATCAAAAACATTTTAGAGGTCAACTAGAAAAGCTAAAACATACTTTCTTTCTTCCTCTTCACTGGGTGCTAGATGACTTATGTTTCCTCCTTTTGGACTTAAGTGTTTATTGGTCACATAATTTTCTGCTTCTGCATATGTCCAAAACTGCTACGTGAACAGTGAAAGATCTGTCTCATGGCCTGAACCTCAGTTTTGTTTATAAGCTAGGCAAAGTATATGCACACTAAAGGAGGATCAGAATGTATAGATAACGTGGCAACATGCCAATAAATCTTAATAGGATTGAGTCTTTAATGAAAGGCAGTTGTAGATGTAATATATAAGAAATGTATAATAAACACTCACAGGATGACTTTTCAGTTTCACAAAATCATATCATCAATGGCCCTGAAGGATGAGCTGGAATAGTATCCTCCCTGCCTCCAGATCTTCCACTTATGCCGTGGCAAATTTCATAGGTTCACGATGTGAATATGTAAGTCATGGCCTAATCCAACAGCATAATTGGTCTGCTCTGCTTGGAAAGGCAACCATGCATTACAGGCATTGTATACATTTTATATTACACTCTCACTGGATGAAAACCAGAACTAAACATGACTCACAGGTCCACAATTCAGCTCTTAAGCTGCAGAGCACTTTGTAAGTGAAAGATGATAGTATCTTTAAAAAGTATTTTATAAAAGGTAACTTATTTCCCTAATACATTATTTTGTACCATTGAAAAAACAGCTGCTCTAGCATTATTATATATTTCAGAAAAATGTGTTTAATAAGTTCTGTTCTGCATAATCATTTTCATTTGTTCTTGCATAGTTGTCCAGAAAGATGGGCCAAAAGGCTTTATAGTACCCTGTCATTCTGAAGAGAGATGTGTGTGAATTTGAAAGGTGGGGAAAAGAACCTTCTCATGCCAGGAAATTGTTCTTAGGACTTAAAATGGACTTTAGAAATGCCATTTTCAGAACATGACTGGAAGTGAGATTGCAGTGCCAGATATCACTAAGCATAAAAGCATATTATGTAACTTTTATAGCTCTCTTTTGTGCAATGCCTTTCTATGCTGATTAACTGGAAAATTCTGTCATTGTCATTTTGTGGCCCAGAGTGCAATGTGATGTTATTTAATAAGATGTATAACCTTACCGCCTGCCTATTCTTGTCAGCACTGTTAAATGGGGTGTACATACATCATTATGACAGTGGCAATGTTTTTTTGTTGATCTAGTTAGGGTTTCCAAAATACTTCATTGCAAGACATGTTGACATTATTAAAAAAAAAAAAAAAAAACAAAAAAAAATGAAAGAGAGAGAAGAGAAATGTATTTAACATTAGTTTCACAATTTCTCTTTCCATAACTTTACAGTACATTTACTGAGTCAGGAGAAGGAAGGATAGCTTTCAAAACTGCCTGGGAATTAAAGTCAGAGAAGCCAATCACAGCTATAGCATTCGACAATTAAATTTCAGGGAAAAAATCCTCATGTTATCTCTTCTACTCACTGCTCTATTACTCATTTGTAAAAACAAACATTTGCCGTGAAGACATAACTGCCAATTTAGACTAACTAAGACGAATGAGATAATGAGGCCAGTGGCAGCTTTTAGTTGATAGACCCAGCTGAGCGCCCAGCTCCAAGTAGAAAGCTTTCTTTTCCTGCCAGAAGGTCTATATGCTAATACTAACTAATTTGCCAACCTTGGCCCTACAATGTTTGACAATAGCAGAGAGTACCATTTTGTTACAGATGTGACATTAATTTCGACGTAAACTAAACATGGAACAGGTTACCTCTGCAATCTTCCAACCGAAGAGGCGGTCACCCAAAATGTAAAACATTGCCTGGTAGAAATAAATACAAAAATACATAAGTGTGAAGGATATGTATTTTTTTTTAAATGCAAATGATGATGAACAAATGATAAAGTCTATAGGAAATAATGAAAGAAAAGCCACTACAGTCTGCAGCTTCTCATATCCCTTTGCTTTAATGTCCTTACTCTGGCATGAAAAGAAGAAACAGAGAATTTGCCCAAATTTCAGACCCAACACAAAAAGACTAATTTTGACCTGACTTTTCTGAGTATTTTGAAACATTTTATGTACATATTTTTTTTTAATCACTATTATTTTTGAGAGATTTTCCCCAGAGGAAACTTTTTTCCCTCTACCCTCCCATGTTCCCCCACCTAAAGAATGTAAGTGAGACGTAGGGAATTAGGATTTTTATAAATGTTTTTAATGTGCAAAACTGCACTTTTAAATTCATTCCAGATATAAAAATTTCAATATGGATAAGACATGTATTTCATAGATATCTAGTACATGAAATAATAACAAAAAAAACCCCAGATTAATTTATATGGTTTTACTCTGGGACTGCAGGAAGACTGCAATTTTATAGATGTATTATCAACATTTTTTTTTCCCCTCCAGAGTACAACATGGCTGATGCGTAACAGTACTTATAATGTTGCAAACAAAACTATATATTGTCCTTAACCACAATGGAGCTGCTAGTGATTTCAATGGCAGTTGTGTACATTGATCAAGGACATTATACGTCCTAAGACACATTACAGAAAAAAAAAATACTACTTATATGTCTGTTCAGACTTCATCCTAAAAACTATCCACACTTAGATAATTGAAATAGCTAGAAATATAATGTCATTTTTCCTCCTATTTAGAACTCAGCCATTATAAAACTCTTCTACTGTGGATCAGTAGAATTAATCATTATCTACGATTAATGCACTTGAAACATATATATGGGTTTATGCTGATTTGCTAAACGATCCACAAATAAAATATAGGCTTTCTTTTATGAAAAAAACAAACAAGCATTATATCAGGTAATTATATATCTGACCACGAACTTGAAGAAAGCTATTCTTTTTGGGTTTTACAGTTTTACTTAATCTTCTATAGTTTTGCCTTAATCAACTGCATTTTTAAAGCTACATAAACTAAATAATGAAAAAAATATTGATGTAGGTCCCAATGAATAAAAAGAGGAATGTATTCTAAATTTAAAATAATGAAATTCACTAATGCAATGTGATTTCTGAAGTATTTTCTGTAACTTCTTAACTTCTAAGATATTAAAATAATTATGAATAATAATAATTATTATAGTGTGAGAATCAGTATTCCTTACACAGATTTCTAAGCTAGATGAATGCAATATTCTTCTGTAAACCTTTCAATACTCCTGCCTTCTCCCTTGACAAACAGGGGGAACTTAGTTGTTTATTGTGGAAGAACTAGTTTACTAGGTGCCCGCAATATATATGTAGATTTGATTCCAACAGTAGTCATTGCATATAATAATTGTGGACTCTACTGATTTCTGTTTTGTTGTTGTTGGAAGTTGCTAAATCTTTACAGTTTTAAACAGTTGCAATTCTAGCTTGTAATCATTAAGTGCTTGCTGTTTTCATCATTATAGCTCATTATCAGTAGTATTACTGTCAAATACTGGGTATTGAATACTGGGAGAAGCACAGGTCAATAGGAATATCTCCAACTACCTATTAAGGACAAAGAAAGCTCTCATTACAGTGGGAAATACTGAATGGAAAAGTTGTGTTTCACATTGCATAGTGATTTATCTCAGAAGCTCATGAGCAGGATTCATCTGGCATAGTTGTTACCTAGTAACGTCCAAGGAAAGTATATGTATATAAAAATTTGCTAAACCCAGCACTCAGACCATTTAAGATATATATCTAATGATCCTTTATGATTCAAATATGAAAAACTTCAAGAAAACAATCACCCAAAGACGTGCAGCTTTTGAAATAAAATGATGCAATTGATGCTTCTTGTAGAGATCAAAAAAAGAGCACACCACAAATTAAATACTACATCTGGTTTGAAAGAGATGATCATTGATGTCATGCTGTGTTCTTTGGCCTAGAAGAGAGTAGTAGACTCAAGAATAACTACACAACAAAATACAATGATATGGGCAGTTTAATCATTTGTAATTCAGTATGATGATTTGGAAGACACTGTACTCCAACTTTGAAAAGCTAGGTGAGATTTTTATCAGTTTGACTATGTGTTTTGCATTTCCTGGTCTTCCAACTCTGTGAACATTTTTGTCAATTTTACATATCTCTTGCAATATTTTTGCTCATTCATTTTTCTCAGTACAATTGATAAGAAGTAGGCTAGCACTAGGAAAAGTATTAATTACTACAGAATTCTGGTAGAAAGAGTTGATTTGATTATAATTTTCTATTTAGCTATGTTCTAAGGTCTATTAGTCAGGAAATTTTGATCCATCTAAAATACGATACATGAATTGTGTGTGTATTTTTAATTGTAATAGCATGATAACTTATGTTGAGCACTATAATATAGTTTAAGTAAACTATATCAACCTATTGGATCTCAATTTACTCATAATCACATAAAAAAGAGATCAGGCTTATCTGGCATTTCTGATTTTTTCAGCACCCTATTGACCACCATTAATTATAGCAATCATAGTTAAGTCTGTAATGAAGAACTAGTCTGCTGTTTTTTTTTTTTTTTTTTTTGTTTTATGCTCTACTTGTGGACAATTCAGTATTACTTTAAGTTTTTTTGTTCCTTATAGAAAAAACAAAACTGGAATAAAAAGTCGCGAAATGCTGACACATTTCTAACTTAATATACTTTTTAAAGTACCTAAAACTTTGGATTGCCCTAAATGAAAACTGACAACAAGAGCCTCTGATATTTTTCAAACAGCCAAATAATGCTTTGTGACAGATATCTGTCTTTCCTCTGTTCTTGAAAGAAGCACAGTAGAGAGAAGACAGAAAACATCTTTTACCTTCCCTGTAGCAGTGCTATTTTGTACAGACAAGGAACTGAGGAGATAACAGTTATGAAATCCTAAGATATTTATTTCAGCATGAAAGTCTGAATTAGCATTCAGTTCAGACTAATTTGTTTACAGGCTGCTTTTTTTGTTGTTGCAGGGTAGTAGATGTACAAAGTTTAGAAAGTATCTGACTAAATTAAGATCAACTAATCTGGGTGATTAGTTGCCAAACAGCTGCTTATGCTAGGTTTCTACCTTTGGATGGATAATCACTTGACTGTAAATTCATCTTCAACTCAGAATGAACTTGAAGAAACAAAATAGATATTGGATCAAAGTCATAAGCAAAAAGAGCAGAAGAGTTCCCTTAAGAGAAAAAAAAAGCACAAACTAGTGATATATGACCTGGAAAATGAAAGTGGGAAAGAAGCTTAAAATGACATGATGCCTTTTGAATGAGCAGTACATTAATAAGAATTTTAAAAATTGAAGTACATTTGGAGACACTTTGAACCAAGACAGGGAGAGAACAGCAGTGGCTGTTTGTAGAGTGAAGGACAACTTGTTAGTTTCACCAATGGGAGAAAAGAAAACAATCTCAATTTAGGGCACGATATATCACAACTTATTTTGTAAACCTAATAATGTCATTAGTGCAAATGAACTGAGATGTCTATATCACTTATGAAGAGAAACATAATTCTCCAGAGATCAGTTCAGAGAAGTTATTTTATTTACCTATTTTAAAATTAAAAGTCTCAGTGCCTCTAATTGCACCTTTTCAATTACTGTAATTGAAATCTAGTCACTGAGCTCAGATGTAGACATTAAATACAGATATCATCTGAAGTCTAGCTGTTTGAAGACAGCCCATCTTGCATTACTCATTTGGAGTATTAGAAATGATACATGTCTGCTCCTGGAATCAGCAAAATTGTTGGAATGGAGAAGCTGATTCTAATTACAAGCCTTATTTATTTTGGACAATGTTTCACTGATTCCACATAGGCACATTCAAAACTGAGGAAAAAAAATGACTCCAAAGAAATGAAATTAAATCTATTGTTGCTTTTTTTTTTTTTTTACTTTATTCAAAAAAACAGCATAAAATTCTTGTGGAACAGATGAGTCTCGATGTATGCATATCTGTACACATTTGTGAGGTCATATGTGAGGATGGTAGTACTGCCAGTTTTTTTTAGGCTGCATACCCCTAATTTTGCAAGTCGCTGTTCTCAACTGCTTATAGATATACCAAATTTCTACTGTTCAGTTGGATTTTTTCAAGTTTAGTGTAAAACTAGGTGATATTAGTGGCCTCAGAAGAAGGGCACCTCCAATGATTTGCCAGAAAACCTCTGTGGAAGAATCCACAAGGGGGCATCACCATCTACACATTGCTGTTAGGGTTTGATTTAAGGTCCTGTTGCTCTCGTGATTGTGACTATTATAATTTGATGGCTTCTGACCAGGGGATACCACTACGCCAGACGTGTAGTCTTGTGTTCCTTCTACCTTACTGGCTAACCATGTCTACAAAAACTCAGTCTCCAGCTACTGGCTCATTGATGTTAACCAACAGACCTGGAAAACTCATGACCTTTTTCTTATTTTAGCATTACACCTTCACGCTTGTAACAAAAATCACGTTAGGTAGTGTAGAAGTGATAGTTTTTTGCACTTGTGTTTTCTTTTTTTTTAAATTTTCATGAATGAAGAGGTGCCTTTACTCAGTACTCTACTTGCTAAGCAATTAACTCCAGCATATGGTGGATAATGAGCTTCAATAAAGGTGTGCAGAAGTGAGTTAAAAGGAATTATCTGAGAATGATGCCTACAAAATAGTTTCTTCAACACCTAAGAAAGACATATATTAAAGGCTCCTGTTGTTCTGAAGTTGTTTTTATTTGGAGTTATATATTTAATCTTGAAAAATCATTCTTCAACATTTTTTTTCTTTGCATTTCAAAATGAAATAAGGTATACCATCTCACACAGTAGTCTGAGGTTTGATGCTGAAGTGGAGGTGTAGGGAGTGCGCCATTCACAATTTGTCCAGGCTGTGTTTAATACCATCAGAGTTGTAGCTTTGCTTTAGTTGAAAACTGTTGCAATCTAAAATATAAATATACTAATCACATACATAGATTATGGTTACTTCCTTTCCAATTAATTACAGCTGTGGCCTCTGTAAATGGATATATAAAATTTAAAAGGAATTCTTGGCTTGTTTGACAAGATCTAAGCAATATCATAATCATATTATAATTTTAGTGTGCTTATTTCCTTTAGCTAATAAGCTACGTTTAACATGTCTGTTTTGAGATATATTTTTCTTACATAAAGGAAATGTTCTGGACCAAGTATAAAATAAACATTTGACATACAGACTTTTAGTACTGAGTAGTGACACAGCAGTGTCACTGCTGTTCCTGCTGATAAAGACTGATCTTATTTTATTCATGTTCATGCATTTCCTTGTACTTGAACAATTTCATGGAACTAAAAAAGCAGAATTTCAACACTCATAATACTAAACAATTTGGAAAAGAACAACTAAAGAATAAAGAAAGCCTTAATGCTTCAAGCCCATGACTCATGAGATTTGGCTGTTCATGTATTTCTACTTAAAGTGCGGAAAAATTATTTTCATTGGTAGTTATGAAACAGCCACGACCTTGCTATAAAAAAAAATAAATGTTTTGTTTTCTTTGACCCATTTCTAGTGAAATAGAGATAACAGCATTTCTTTTTTTGTGTTTGGGTTTTTTTTTTTTTAATTATTAGTTATACAATAATCTACTCAGAACAAAGATAGTCTTTCAGAAGTGTTTAGCACAATTTTGCCTCCGTCAAATTATGTCATCATTACTGTAGTGATGTAATAAATATAGTAGTCATGCCAAATAGTCTGTGTACTTTCCACAGAGCATCAATGTTTCACTGATGGCAGTGTTACAATATTTAGTATCATGCAGATCTCCTTGAATTATCTTTTGGAATTTGCATCTTAAAGGAAAAGCAACTATCTTTTGGCATTATGCACATTCTAGACTGTGGTGTTTCTTTCTTTCCCATCCCAAACCTCAACATATAAGCATGAAATTAATAGAAATTATATGGGTTAATGGTCTCTGTCTCTGTTAGAAATTGCTAGATGCAGTGCCTCATTACAAACTGAGTTCTCTCTGTAAAAAAATACCAATTCAAATTATCCAAAATATCAATTCAAACCACTAGGACAAATAATTGTAATCTGTACCTGTTCCCAAATTTTTCGGAAATGTGCTGAGCAATTATTCAGCATTCTGTCACCAACCTTACTTCTGCATCTAACATTATAAAACTAGCTGAAAACAATGAAAGTGGAAAGTTTAAAAAAGAATGCAATTTGAACATTGTTCAACAAAACTACGATCTGATGATTTTTTGACCTCTGAAAATCAATACTGCATCCCAGATTTAGGCTATCTCTGACTGCCATTTAATGCATAATTTCTGGTTGTATATCAACCTATTATATCCTCCGTACAGAGACACTTGTTAGCTACTCCAGTGAATCAGGACTGATTGTTCTACATTGTTTACACACAGATCAGTTTCATATTTTGCTTTATTAAAACCTAGCTTGTACATTAATTTATACAACAGCACATGAAGAAGAATTCTTGTAATGTAATGTAAGTATACCAGAGTTAAGCATATAGTCTTAAGCTAGTTTAAATATCTACATTTTCTTTGTAGTCCCTAAAGAGAGCTAGGCATATCTGAACAGTGACTTCAGTAAGATAATGTATTGGCGAGGTGAATTGCTCTCTAACTGTCACTCTGTCTCCATTTACCACAGATGTAGCAGGAGATCCAGTCTTGGTTAGGCAAATGTAGTTTTTGTGACATGCAATCTGTCAGGGAAAGAAAGTGGACCCATAAGTGCATTGTGAATTCTTCAGGCTCGTGGGAAATATGCACACTGAAAATCAGAAATCAGTCTCAGAACTATGCTACAGAAATGAGAGAGGGCCCATATCCATATGCAACAATTTGGCTCCTAGAATAAAATTTGTAGGTTCTTATCAGCTGCTAAACTTCCATCTACATTTCAGGGAAAGAATTCAACACTAGGAAACAAGATTTCCATTAGCTAGCATGGTAAGCAGGGAAATATACAAATTAGCTAATAGAAAACAGCAGAGGGAACTCAGGCATCTCCTTCACTGCCCAGAATTCACTGCTTATTTAAGGTGGTGATTAACAGGGTGAAAAAGTCTCCTTTTAGGCTCACAGTATTTCTCTACGTGGAGAACTGGATCTTTTCCCCCTCTGCCGCCTTTGAAACATGTCTGGAAGTGTCAGTGTTGTCCACCATTCATATGATAGCCAGGAGCACACATTCAAGATGTAACAGATCTCATTTCTGTGGCTTCCTCAGCCTGAGGCAGTTCAAACCTGCATTTCCCAGGAGAGTGACTTAACCAGTGGAAAGGGAGGGAGCTTTCTGTACAGCTCTTCTGACAGAGCTTTGACACTGCAGCTAGGAATTTAAGATTTATGGCATGAGAGGGAGTAAACATAAGAAGTTCCCTGCCTCTCAACCCACTGATGGGACTATTCATCAGAGAAAGTGGTTTGCATTTTATTTGTGTATTATGAAATTTTTGTGTTATTTGCGCATTATGAAACACGTAGGCAGTTATAGCAGCAGAAATCAGATTTAAGGACTTTCATGCTCTCAAATTAGTAGTCCAGTCATCAGGCTACCAGGTCATGCCCCCTCTTCTGCCTTCCCTGTATCCCTAAGAGTCTTACATATCTTTTGACCTCGTTCTACAGATTTAGTAAATGTGGAGAATATACCTTCTTTCCCACGGTGATGGTTAGGTTCTTCTCTTGGGAGAGGAGAATTTAAGATTCGAATCAAGAGGAAGTATTTAGAGACTTAAGAAGACACAGAATATAGTGTTTGACTATCTTGAACATAAACTCTGTTCACTAATCTGTTATGTAAAAATGAGCATAAACAATAGCTACGACTCTATCACTACTCCTGTATATTACCAGGTGTTATTCCACCAGAGATTTTACACAAAAGTTGATGTGACTGTTGCTCTCAGCTTAATTAACTCTTATAGTGCATGTTAGCTGTGGTCAAAAATTGGTTCAAAACCTACTACTTTGTGTGAAGTAGTCATAAACAGAAGAGAGTCTTGACAATTCCAATCACGATCAGGTACAGAACTCTGGGCATGTAGCACATTTTATTAGTTAGAAAACAAGTACCTGTTTTTCAAATACCTACAGAATCAGACAGAGTTTTAACTCACCTTGAACTTGATCCCTGAAGTGGTCTTCTGGGCTCAGATGCTTACTAGGTCCACCTTCAATGCCAATGTTTGAAGAAGAAAATAATGATTTAAAGTCAGACAAAAATTGTAAAAAGCCTTAATTTTGGGAGATAGCTGAAATATTTTTCTAGTATCTGATAATTCTTTTATATGTGCATACCACTGCACCATATTACAGTTTAATTTTCTTAAAGAAGGCAATATGTCTATCAGTCTACTGTTTTTTTGCTTTTGCACTAGTATCTTTGATTATATTAGGACAAATACGTATACTAGTGTTCTGTCAATAATAGACCTGTGAAATTAAAACATTTCTTGACAAAACAGAATAAAGACTTACTATTACAATATGATCAATAAGCTAAATGAAACTATTTCTTTGATTGCATATGAAATATGTCTTTGTATTTTAAAATTTATTCCAACAATTTTTCTTCCAATTTTAAATATGTTTCATGATGATACAATTCCATTTAATATTTTTTTTTTCTCAGATTTCATATTAAAGAAATTGGCCAAATTAAAGCTTTTCTTCTCTACTCTGTAGAAACTTTTAACAAAGAAAAAAAAATGAAGCAAAGAATCTTAACATGTTATATTTCATAGCCAAACACAGAGTCATCCCTTGTAATCATATATACCATTCAATTTATTAACACTATAATTAAGATTATTTGTCCTCCTCATCACATACATGTTTCCACTAGAAAAAACTGTAAAGCTCTGAGACACATGCAGTAGTTGCATTTATTCCAGTACAACTTAGATCTTGTTGAATCAAGGCCATGAGGATGATGACAATGTTAGTTCAGACATATTTCTTGAAACAGTTCATTTCCTCTTTCACATTTTAATTATTAATAAATTTGTGGCAAGCTTATTTCATAGACATTCGGGTCTTTCGAAGCCTCTTTCTTCTGTATATAAGAGAATAATGTCTACTCAGATTTGACAAAATGTTTTAAAGTTTAGATTCAGAGAGACATCCCTATACTGCAATTGCTCTTAAAATCTCCTTTTTTTTTGAAGTTGAACTGAAACCCTGACTGCTTCCTGCGGTGGGAACACCAAGAATAGACCATGTAAAGCCAAGGACTGACTGGATGATGCAGGAAGGAGTTACTCACGTAGAGCATCCCATTCTGTTTACCATGTTTGTGGCCATCAGATGATGACTACAGAATAATTAATTTATTAGTTGAGAAAGAAGGCTTCACATTTACTGTTTCTTTAAAATCATATTCATATATCTAGAAATATGCTTTCAGAAATTTGTAACAGAGCCAAACAGGAAGAAACCAAGGATGTACTAATCAATGTATACAATAGAACTGTTAATAAGACGCATTAGGGAGAAGGTGAAGGAAAAAAAACCTAACCCTACTCCTAACAGGAGATAGGAAAATCTCATTTACAGAAAACACAGGAAGACCTTTTGGAAGGAGACAGTAAGTAGATAGTAGAAAGGATATGGTAGAAAAGTCTGGAGTTTTGCTTTGTGTCCTTCCTGTCTCTGATACTGAAGAGTAGAAGAAGGTGTCAGCATACCTCAGGAAGCAGCTGTCAGATCAGAAGTTTCCTTTGCCCTATTGTCGTAGTTCAGCCCCGATCAGGACCAGACTACGCAGTCTCTCTCTTTCTCACTCCCCCCACACTCCGAGAGAATAGGGAGAGATAATATAAGAAAAAACAGCTCAAGGTTTGAGATAAGGACAGGGAGAAATCCTTAAAGTTACTGTTACGGGCAAAACAGACTTGACTTGGGGAAAACTATTCATTTATTACTACAAACAGCAGGATAATGAGACAGAGAACAAGATAACCTCCCTCCATCCCTCCCGCTTCCCGAGCTTAACATCTCTACTATGTGCCCCCCCCAAGTGGCACAGGGGGGAAGAGGGAATGGGGGTTGCAGTCAGTTCATCACGAATTGTTTCACGCCGCTGCTTCATGGTTGGGGGAAGAACTCCTCACATTCCTCCCTTGCTCTGTTGTGGGATCCCACCCATATGCCACAGTCCTTCATGAAACTGCTCTGGCGTGGGTCATCTCTTCCACGGAGTTCAGTCTCTCCAGAATGGCTGTCCCAGTGGGCCCTCCATGGGCCACAGCCTCCCTCAGGCATCCACCCCCCGCCGATGTGGGGTCCTTCACAGGCTCCAAGTGGATCTCTGCTCCTCCATGGACCTTCATGGGCTGCAGTGGGACAACCTGCTCCACCATGGTTGTCACCAAAGGCTGCAGGGGAATCTTGGCCAGGAGCCGCATTACTCCTCCCCCTCCTTCTGAACTGACCTTGGTGTCTGCAGCTGTTTCTCTCACAAGAAAAGTTCTTCACAACAGGCTGGCAGACACCTCTCAGAATCTCTTCACATCATCCAGCTCATCTCCTCTCCACTTCTTGCAGCCAGGCCGGGCCGAGTCAGGCCCAGTCGGCTGCCTGGCAAGAGGCCAGAGGGTGAGGCCTGCAAAGCCCATGAGGCCTGCGCCTCCCCCTCTGCGCCTCTGCCCCTGCTCAGCTTCTTCACATCTTCTCTTCTCTCTTTTTTTTTTCCTGTTTTCCCCTTCTTAAATATGTTATCGCAGAGGCGTTATCATGGAACATTCTGCTACCAATCAGCTCAGCCTTGGCCAGCAGCAGGTCCGCCCTAGGCCCAGCAGAGTCCACTGAACAAAGGGGAGCGACTTCTAGCAGTTTCCTACTGAAGCTACCACCTTAGACTCCAACTCACTAAACAAAACCACAACACCTATCAAAGACGAATTTCTGAAAACGAAGTGGTAGCTTTACACTGACTTTTGGAGTCAGTTGCTTTTGAAGCAGCATTCAATTTTCTTTTTTTTTTTCTTTTTGTCTGTTGAGGGTGTAGGAAGTAAAGTATCAATAAATACAAAAGATTGGGAGGAAAGAGCTTTTCTGGACTGTAGTTTGTTCACGTACACAACATAACCAACAGCAAATTGCTAAAAGAAGAAAAGTTTTAGGTTTTAAGAGCTAATCAAAGAATAAGACTGTGCATTCAGTTAATCATTTCCTTAATCAATTAATAATTTAGATTTTATATATTGACATATCTTTTATTCATAGTCCTAGCAAAATAGGACTAAGCAAAAGTATCCTATGTCAGTGTCGTGATTTAACCCCAGCTGGCAACTAAGCACCACATAGCTGCTTGCTGACTCCTCCCTGGTGGGATGGGGGAGAGAATCAGAAGAATAAAAGTGAGAAAAGCTGTGGGCTCAGATAAAGTTTAATAAGCAACACAAAACTTGCACACGCAAGCAAAGCAAAGCAAGGAATTCAACCACTACTTCCGATTGGCAGGCAGGTTTTCAGCCGTCTCCAGGAAAACAGGGCTCCATCACACATAACTGTTACTTGGGAAAACAAACACCATAACTCTGTATGTCCCTCCTTTCCTTCATCTTTCTCCAGCTTTATATGCTGAGCATGACATCACATGGTATGGAATATCTCTGTGGTCAGTTGGGGTCAGCTCTCTCAGCTGTGTCCTCTCCCAACTTCTTGTGCACTCCCCAGACTACTCACTGGTGGGGCGGTGTGAAAAGCAGAAAAGACCTTGACTCTGTGTAAACACTGAGCAGCAATAACTGAAACATCCCTATGTTATCAACACTGTTTCCAGCACAAGGGCAAAACACAGCCCCATACTAGCTACTATAAAGAAAATTAGCTCTGTCCCAGCCAAAACCAGCAGAGGCAGTTAAACTTCCTATGTGGTGAAAAAAAGATAAGGATGAAAATACTTAAATTAAATATCAACATTGTCTTTTTAAATTTTATTACTTTAGGGATTATATTACAGGCAGGTTCTGGATGAATCCTTACCTACACACAAAGATAACATGAAAATTTTTGTATAAGCTTTACACAAAACATAAAAATGAATATTTTAAGACAGCTTATATTGTGCACATTTTCTGATTGGCTGTTCGTATTCTTAAAGCATAAATTAATTTCAGTAAATATCTTCCCTAAAGCACTCTAAACTGCCAGCTCATGGTGATCCCAGTTATTTGCTCTAAATAATTTATCTCCACATAAAGCTAACATAAAATTTGGTCCAGCAATTAGCATGACAGGGTGGTTGTTGCCAGATACTCATGCTATAGGCAGAGACTGATATACTCACTGAGGATGTGATGGACTCTTTAACAAGTCTATCTGCCACTGACAGAAGTCTGCTCTGGTACCATTCTGTGAATTATATAGGTCAATGACTTGTACAGCTTGGTTAATACCTCAAAAACTGTCTTTATTTACTTGCTCAAATAAGAGATGGCAGTATGCTTAAGCTGAGTTTGCATCCCCTTTGTGCTAGATGCCTGTAAATATTTCATTGAATAAACTTATTGGCAGGATGTTCATGAAAGCCATTTTTAAGCCTGTATTAAGGAATAAGAATGTTGAACCTTAAAATATGAGTATTTGTCCCATACATTCAATTCTCAGAATTATACATCTAATTAGGAAACAGATGTCATCTGACTAGAGTAGATGTAAAAAATGAGCAAATTACGTTATGAGAAAATTCTGGTTCTTGCTCTTTTCAAAATTGCTATGTATTTAGTAGTTTTTAAGCACTCTCTATCCAGTCAGAAAAAGTAAGAAAAGCCAATGACAGTAAAAAACAGAATAAATAAATAGTGAATATGTTGAAGTCTTTTCATTTTGATTAATTTGAATTTGATATAATTTATCCTTTAATTTTAAATGTTGAAAGTCAAAACAGAGGAATTTTCTGCTATCTCCTACATGTTAGGAAACTGAATCATCAAAAAAACCGTCCAGTCTTTACTATGAAGCACAGAGCAAGCATGATAGTTCCCTGAAAACAAAATAAAGATTCCTGAGGCAAAAAAAAAAAGTTTGAGGTCTCTCTTGCAATAAATGTATCACGTGACAAAACAAAACCACTACATTCTTTGAGTATTGTTTATATTACCAGAAGAGAAAATTTAATTTTATTTTGTGTATATGCAGTTACGTGGGTCAATTGTAGCTGCATATTACTAATATCGTAGTATATGTTTGTCGTAGTTCAGGCCCGATCAGGACCAGACTACACAGTCTCTCTCTTTCTCACTCCCCCCACACTCCGAGAGAATAGGGAGAGATAATATAAGAAAAACGGCTCAAGGTTTGAGATAAGGACAGGGAGAAATCCTTAAAGTTACCATCACGGGCAAAACAGACTCAACTTGGGGAAAACTATTCATTTATTACTACAAACAGCAGGATAATGAGGCAGAGAACAAGATAACCTCCCTCTACCCCTCCCTCTTCCCAAGCTTAACTTTATCTCTACTACCTTCCCCCCGCCCCCAAGAGGCACAGGGGGGAAGAGGGAATGGGGGTTGCGGTCAGTTCATCATACGTTGTTTCACGCCGCTGCTTCGTCGTCGGGGGAAGAACTCCTCACATTCCTCCCCTGCTCCATCGTGGAGTGCCTCCCACGGGCCACAGTCCTTCATGAAACTGCTCTGGCGTGGGTCATCTCTTCCACGGGTGCAGTCCCTCTAGAACAGCTATCCCAGTGGGCCCTCCACGGGCCACAGCTGCCTTCAGGCATCCACCTCCCCCAGTACGGGGTCCTTCACGGGCTCCAAGTGGATCTCTGCTCCTCCGTGGACCTCCATGGGCTGCAGGGGGACAACCTGCTCCACCATGGTCGTCACCACAGGCTGCAGGGGAATCTTGGCCAGGAGCCACATTACTCCTCCCCCTCCTTCTGAACTGACCTTGGCGTCTGCAGCCGTTCCTCACAACAGGCTGGCAGATGTCTCTCAGGATCTTTTTTTACAGCTTATTCACTTCTCATCTCCTTTCCACTACTTGCAGCCAGGCTGGACCGAGTTGGGCCCAGTCAGCTGCCTGGTGAGAGGCCAGAGGGTGAGGCCTGCAAGGCCCATGGCTCAGCTCGTTCACATCTTCTCTCTTTTTTTTTCTGTTTTCCCCTTCTTAAATATGTTATCGCAGAGGTGTTATCACGGGACATTCTGCTACCAATCGGCTTGGCCTTGGCCAGCAGTGGGTCCGCCCTAGGCCTGGCCAAGTCCCCTGAACAAAGGGGAGCGACTTCTAGCAGTTTCCTACAGAAGCTACCACCTTAGGCCCCCCCTCATTAAACAAAACCACGACAATGTTGTAATTAGATAACGTTAAAACACTAGTACTTTTAAGATCAGAAGAGACACTTTTAGCAAGTTAGTAAAAATTCTTATATGCCATTGAACTTCTACAGACTGACTCAGCTCCAAAAAAAAAAAATGCTTAAAAGTGGATGATCCTTTTAAAGAGCTAGCAGTTAACATCTCCATTAATATTCACATCATTTCCAGGTATACTTCAGAGACTATATCTCTGCTAGTGAAAATAAAGTGAAAGCATGGCCCCAGAGCACTGGTGTGTGCTGATCCATACAGTTTTGCACTTTGATTTGCAATACACAAGAATGATTTGCGGAACAACAACGAACCTTACTCAGTAGCATTACTGGTGTCTTCTCAGGGAAAGAGACACATTTTAACCATATGGAAGGTCGATGACATTTCCTATTTATTTGTATAGTCATTAGTGAAGACTAATGCTTGTCAGTATAGTGTGGAAAACCTGATGTTTTATTATGAAAAAAAGTCATGGAATATTAATTTCCTAAATGTCTAATAACATACAAAAATAATTTTAAATAAAAAATATATATAAATATAAAATAATTTAAAAAAAAGATCTTGGAGACCTACTTTGCTAACACAGCTGTAGAATATTTTGGACTTACCATTCCTGTAAATAGCAGTAGCATATGCTCTTATTCTACTCATCAATTGTCTCTATAGTCTACTGAAAGTACAGAAAGTCTATGAAGGACGTAAGTTTTGGAAAAAAAAAAAAGGCCACTACAATAAGTAATTTTGTTGCTATATTTCCTAGTTATTTTCTATAACATACATGTTTGTCTTGTTGCTTAGTGGTAGGACTGGTAGTCTATTTTGACAAGGACTATGTTGTAGAAAGGCATTTTCAACCTGAGACGAGAAAAATCTCTGGATTGAAAAAAAAAAAATCTAACTAAGAAGAAATACGGAAAAGGATGTCTTTTAGAAAAAGAACATCCTTTAACCTTCCAGAACTTAATTCCATGTACTATTTCTTCAATATGAAATAACAAATTGGCAAAAACTGATACAACATATGAATATCTAGATTCTGTTATATTTTTTTTTAAGTATAAGAAACTATGTTTATGTGTGGCTACTTGTATTTTGTAAATATACAAGCTGTGTGCATGTAAGAATTTCAGAGTCTACTAGAAAAACGCTAAATGCAACCACAGAAAGAAGAATGTAATTAAGAGATTCCTACACTGTGCCTTAACAGCTGGCTCTGCATCTTTCTCCTGATAACAGCAGGGGATTTCCAGGAGGAAAGCTGTGCGGAATGGATTTGAAATTTTTTTGTTTGAAGACAACCCATTGCCACTGTGACTCAGACTACTTTTATTACGATGTCTGGAGTTTGTCATTAAAGCTTTGATTAAGTTCTTATTTGTAGGAGAATAAGATGACTATGGCATGACAACAATAGAAGGCTTCTGAAATAATTAGCTTTTTTTGTTTTGTTTTCACTTCAGTTAGTGAGGTTGCATGCCAAGAAATGAAATACAGAATGCATTGACTGCATTTCTTAGTGATCTCTTTCTGACAAAAAAAAAAACCTCTCTTGGTATGTAACTTCACTAACTGAAGAGACAACATGCAGCCAATTTTTTAGATCCATTGACACACTTTTCTACTCCTGTTTGTAAGCTTGAGTTTTTTCTGGAGTCATCTTCAGTGATAACAAATAGATCTTTTTTCTTGCAAGATTTTTCTTCCTTGTCAAAAAAATACAGTGAAAGGAGGTCATTTAAAAATTTCAAGAAATATGTTCTCTGTTCTGATCTCTAGCATATTAAATTTAAACTAATTTTCATCCCTCAGACTCAGTATAATTATTTATGATATATTTTTCTGAAAAAGAGATCTAAATCTGAGCCGAAACTTCAAACAATTCCAACTTGAGAAAGCCTATTAATCAAAATATTACAGTTATTCCCTAAAGATAATTACAATTTTCCATCAGGTCATGACATGTCATAAAACAACATCCAGGGAGATATTACCCTTTATACAAATTACCCTTTTGGTTTGTTCTTCCCGAAGGGATCACTGATGACATTTAACAGTTGCAAGTGAATTTGATATTGTTCTTTTGCATGAAAATATGTAAAAGTTCCTAATATTTTGCTTGTAAATGGAAAAGGATGAAAAAGAAGAATATATGGCAACCCTAATGCAACATGGGCATAGAGTTGTGTCATCTTTTAAAGGAGATCTATTCAGATTTATATTTTTTTAAACAAATTTTTTTTTTAAATATTCTTTCCTGTGTATGAAGTAATATTTCAATGATACAAACATTCGACATATGGCCATATGTACTTAGTGGCTGTTGAAATTTTGATCTGTATTTAAAGTCCGTTCTCAGTATTACAGGTTACTAAGATCCCAGTCATATCAGTGCCACTACGGAGAATTTCCTGTAAGCTTCTGATGTATAAAAAAACCAGAGGAACTTCATTTATTTATTTGGATTTGCATCCATGTCAATGAAGAAAGAAGAGAAACCAGTGCCATCCATATTTCATTATTGTGATTTCCTGGTGGTCCAGCCTGCGGAGTGTGTTGTGACTGGTGACTGTCTAGATATAGATATTCAAGGAGGCCTGAACGCTGGCTTGAAAGCAGCTGTCTGGTTAAACAAAGCAGTGACTACCCCAGTAGATACCTCCTCACTACATCATTATATTATTTATTCTATTCTGGATTCTTCACCAGTTTTACAGAAGATGGAGCAGAAACTTACTGCTAAGTTAGTGTTATGGCCCGGAGCCATAGCAGGTTGTGGTTCCCTTGGACTAAATTAAGGTGAACCGACACCAAACGATCGATTTAGGATTTTATTTAACATTTGGAGGAATGACTTAAACTTTGGAAACTTGGAAACCATAAAGGGGGTTGATAGCCGGGGCTCTTATTGGGACATTTCTAAGAAGGAAAAGGAAAATAGAAAAGAGACAGAGGAAAAGAGGGAAAGAGATATCACTACCCTTGGATCCAGCGATGACGATGACAGGCGGGTGCACGGATCCTCCGGTGGAGTTGCGGGCGCGTGGCTTCTGGTGCTGGGGCTGCGGTGGCAGGCAGCTGTGATGGTCTTCCTGTAGGGGGCTCACCACAGGGCTCCCTCAGGCAGTGTCTTTTATAGTCTAATCCCCGCTTCCAGTTCTGCCCCTTGAAGCGTCTGGTTCCGGAAAGTTCTGAGTCCTCTGCACAGGGATGAAGCAGGCGCTAAATGTGAGGAATGGTTGGAAGCCCCCTCCTCAGGTGACCGGTGTGTGACCTTTGCCCACATTTAGCAAGTCGACAGCAGGGGCCTGGAGAGCTGCACATCCCCCATGCAGCCTCCACCTCCCCTATGCAGACTGCAGACTGCAGACTGCACCAGAGCCACAACCACAACAATGTTTGAGACATTAACTCTTTCTGTCCCTGACAGTTAGGAAGTGACCACATAGCTAAAAGTAATGAAGCACCTTGATGACTCCAGCATACAATCAGAAATGTGCTGAGTTGAATTTTTTTTTTATTATTTTGTTCAAAACAAAAATTATTGTATCAGAAATAACGTGGCCAGAAGGAGCAGGGAAGTGGTTGTGCCCCTGTACTCGGCACTGGTGAGGCTGCACCTCGACTATTGTGTTCAGTTTTGGGCACCTCACTACAAGAAAGACATTGAGGTGCTGGAGCATGTCCAGAGAAGGGCAGTGAAGCTGGTAAAAGGTCCTAGAGCACAAGTCTTAGGAGGAGTGGCTGAGAGAACAGGGGCTATGTAGCCTGAAGTAAAGGAGACTGCAAGGAGACCTTATCACTCACTACAACTACCTGAAAGGAGTTTGTAGTGAGGTGGGTGTTGGTCTCTTCTCACAAGTAACTAGCCATCAGACGACAGGAAATGGCCTCAAGTTGTGTCAGGTGAGGTTTAGATTGGATATTAGGAATAATTTTTTTACTGAAAGAGTTATTGAGCATTGGAACAGGCTGCTTACGGAAGTGGTAGAGTCACTATCCTTGGAGGTAATCAAAAGACGTGTAGATGTGCTTAGGGACATGGTTTAGTGATGGACTTGGTATTGTTAGGTTAATGGTTGGACTTGATGATCTTAAAGGTCTTTTCCAACCTACACGATTCTCTGATTCTATGTTTCTATGATCTTTGATACTTTTAAACCTCAATATAGTTATTTCTTATTTGCAACTTTCCTGCATGAGCTTATTACACATCTTGCTATTTCAAGATGAAAATTATTATTATTATTATCATTATGTAATTTAAGATTATGAAGTCCTTCATGTTTTAACTGATTCATATGTAAATTCCACATTCTTTATCATTTAACAATTATGCTTTAAAAATAAAAGGCTTGGAATTAATTACTTTAATTAGCATAAGTGTTCTTATAGGAATATTTTACCAATACAATAAAATTTAATACAATAAATTAGAAACTAGAAATTGTTAAGCCATTTTGTATATCCATCCTTTTTTGGAGTTTGAAATGTCTGCTTGACACACATTGGTTTCACATTACAATTATATGACTTCTTTAAAGAAAAATCATGGTTAGTTTTAGGCTATTACTGTTCAAGTTCTCAAAATCTTCTGGGAAGTGGATGAACATACCCTTTAAGGAGTCACAAAAAGACAAAAAAAAAAGAAAATTAAATGTAACATAGATACTCACTAACCCAAAAGCACACTGAAAAACTCATAGTAGAATCCATCAGGTGCCCCAAGTTGTATGTTTCTGAATAGTCTTGACAAGAGTGGGTAGCTCAGTGCTGTTGTGGTGCCTAAAGATAAAGAGGATCTTGGAGTAGGTATTTCAATCATCTAGATCTCTCAAAGATCTTATCTGATGGGTAGGCTCTGACTATTCTTAGCATACTATGGCAAGTGTATATAACAAACAATAATACACAATTTCAATGAAAAAATAATTATTGACCACCTTATTATATACTAATGCAGTTACCTGTGAGAGAATTTTAGGGGTTAATCTACCTCTTCCCTGTCCTGGGAACCTTTTCTGGTTATCAGATGACAGAGAAAGGACATATGATTATACAACTCAGTGATTAATGATATATGGTATTTCTTTTCCTGTTCAAGATATATTTTGGCATTTTAGCCAATGATAATCTAAGGAAAAGTACATAATATTTCTGAGAGACAAAATTGCAGATCTCTATTCTTGAACATCTCTTGACTCTTCACATTGGTTTGGAAATTCTTTCTTCACTAGAAATAAATTTATGATTCCAAATTTATTGTAAAAGGAATGTAGATAACTTAGAACACCTTTAGAACTACCTGTTTGAGTTTGCTTCTAATGAACATTATCTCAACAAAAGGATGCTAAATTGCAGACTATGGAACACAGCGAAATATTTCCACTGTCTGCCTAATTTCTCTCTACCTCAGAACTGCACAGGCAAGGGCTATGATAACCACATTGAAAACTAAATCAAACCAAACCAAACAAAAATCAACCAAAGAGAAAACCAAAATCCACAATCCAAAAACCTGGTGATTAACATATAGTTCAGTACTCCAAAGCGAAGAAAATATGAACTCAAAAGGGATGATTAATCTCACAAGAAGGCCAAAGAAGATTCCATGACTGGAAGCAAGTCAGGAATATGCACGTGTCCAACATAGACCTACAGTTGGGTCTGTTATCTGTTTATCAGGATCAAGCAACATTTTGAAATTTATTCTTTACCAAAGTTATATGACCTGTTTATTTAACAAATCATATTTATGATCGGCTATTTCTGTCATATCTCTAAAATATATACATACATAAGCATTGCTAGCTGTAAGAAATAGCCAAAGTACTCAAGAAAAGAGTTTGTGACTGTGCATAGATTAGTATAACATCTTGACCCACTGTAATAGAATTTGTTTGTGATTACTATACTGGAAACTACTGAAAATATTTTCTTCAGTGGCTGGATGCAGATTTTGTTTTAGTTTATTTGAAGGAATTCCTTATTCTCCAAAGAATGCACAAATCTCTTTCCTAGCAGGGTTAAAATATTCTTTGCACTTTTCAGAATGTATAACCCCCTTTATGTGTCTTGTCCTGAAAAACTATAGTGTTCACACTGTACAGTTTAAAATAGTGGAAAATGGTTTAAATATATTCAAATCAGCAGTGAGTGTCATGATTTTGGCCGTTTAAGTATCACTGGTGCAACAAAATTCCAAAGCTCAGCTGTGCACCTCAAACACATCTCCCCCCCACAAACAGGTAAAATCCAATATGTGAACCAACTGTACACCAAACACATATGCTCAGGTTTCCATAAACGAGGCTCATGGACCAGGCAGCTCACAGGAGGCAACCTAAACATAATGCCCTTTTCAGTTGTTCTCAGGCATGTACTTGCTATGACTGCAGATTCCTAGCAGTAACAGTTTTGTCATTTATGCTCATATAAAAGCAGATAAGAACTGTTAACAAGTTATTGGTCAGCCATATTATCAAAACCAAGATGTATGTAGTACAAGACTGATTTTACTAAATGTAACTAAATCTAACTAGATTTCTATCATAAGGATAAACATAGGTCTTAAAACGATCAGGTGAACTGAACCTTTAGAGAAATTTTTTGTCTCTTAGCTGCAAAAGGATGTCAGACTACCAGTTCACATTCAAGTGTCGATAAAATTATGCATCTAAAGTTAAGACTTCCTCAACTGGAGGGGAGATTTCAAGGTATTTCAGAAGCTGAAAAATGTATCTTGCAGAGAGATTTGAGAATCTTATTTATCTTATCGAAAAAAGATTAGGAAGCAACTTCATGTGTGTTTCCAAATCACCTAGAACTAGGATTTATGATATTAAACTTTACCTTAAAATACAGAAGCAGATCAAGAGCCACTAGTTGGAGGCTGAGTGCATACTATAATTACTTTTTTCTTTAAAAAAAAGAAAAAAAATGGAGAAATTTTTTGCGCAAAAAAAAAGTTTCCTGACGCTGGGGTGCATCCTCTCCATTCTTGAAGACTTTTAATTGAATGCAATAAAAAAAAATGTCACAGGAATCTCTGTAAACTCTATCTCATGCAAGGCCAGTTGATGCTAGAAGTTCATTTTAACTTTAAAAATCTCTTAATATGTAATTAGCATTAGTTATTATGCAGTAATTCCACACTGCTGGGGAATAATCAATTGGAATATACTTGGTTCTGCACTTGAGTCCTTCAAGTAGTCCATATACTTTCTGTTCTTCCTAAGCTGACAAGTTTTTAAGCCTTAAAATGATCTTCTGTTTTAAAATTTTATTTCAAAGCTATTTTACAAGTGCTTAATTACATTTTGTTTTACTGCTATTAATAAAAAAAAATCAAAACTTTTAAATGGTATTGTATATGTTATTGAGAAGTTAATTTTATCTGAAGAATTTGCTTGGCCTGTTCTTTGTATTAACCACTCATGACATAAAAGAAGACAGATGTTTCACAGATGTGGAGGAATAAGAGCTCATTAATAATTAAGATATACTATATAGATGAGTATCACATAAGGAATTTGTTATACCACATAGGGTTTGGAGAAACATGACATTAAAAACTAATTTTTCCCTCTACTATGTTTTGCATATGCAAATTGTAGTTGTAGATCTCTCTGTTCATGTGCAGTTATTTTTTTTCTGTTTATTTTCTTCTAGCAGAAGTCTCTGAAATCTCTGGCTACTTTGATCATGTGATTTTGACAAGAAGCTTTTGTTTATTCTCCCTCCAGGCCCACATTCTCTGCTGTAATATGTCACTACTGGTTGTGTCAATCATGGGTCTCTGCAAGTGCTGTTAGAGAAGAGCACCGAGTGATAGTTAAAATGTCTAATCAATTTTAAAACATATGTTATTACACCATAACACTAAACACCACATAACTGTTGTAGCAGTATAGATGTGTTTAAGACCAGCATGTGCATTCTAATCAAGTTGTATACATAATGGAGATTTGTACAAATGGTCCATATTCTGAAGGTTTTTGCAAAGGCTGTGTGTGTTCCTTTTTTTTTTTTGGTAACTTTTGAAATCAGAATGTGGCAAATTTTCTAAAAGGAAAAAGGAAAGGAAGAGAGAGGAAAAGTACTATTCTGGGAAAGACAAATAGAGGAGGATGTGTAGGTTGTGCTCACAAACAAAGTGCAACCAGGAATTGTTTTATATTAGGTTACTCCAAGAAATTTCCATTAGTATTAGAAATTTTAGATTCGGAAAGACATATCCCATATTACTCTCCATGAATTAAGAGAAACTGGTTGTCCATCTCTTTTTGGAACTGGCAAACTTATATAGGTGCTTAAAAACTCCTAATATCAGGAGTAGAAATGCATATTACATTGATTTACTGTAAAGCATTGCAAGGTAACACTAAAATTTGAGTGGTCTCTGCAGTATATTTTCTTGTTTTGGGTGAATGGAATGCATATAGTGGCTGTTGTAGTGCATCATTAGAATTAATTTCCCAGGATTAGCATAATGCTGCTCTATGAATTCTCCTTTCCATTTTACTGCTTCTATGTGGCTGTTTGTTTATAGAAAATCCTATCAATCTCCTGGATTCATTAAAAGTCTGCCTAAACAGCACAGTTCTGTATAATTTTCTTTACCGTTATTTTATAAACTGTACATGGGAAACTAGTCTATGCAATTTTTTATTCAGTATAACACTCTCCTTTGAGAGGCAGACTAGATTTACATCAAGGCTGATGACGCCAAGATACGATCAAGCTGCCAAAAAAAGAGTATGCAAAACCATATACACTTTTCATTAAAAAGGATCATTTTGATACAGAAATGTTGTTTGGTCTGGGATAGCGAGGAAAATGTTTTGCTAATGCTATTCCAGAATAATGATATTCAGGTGCTGCCTAACAACCCATTTCAATATAAAGGTTTGGAAACACTCTAAAGAATCTTGATTCTGTGGATACAGATTTAAAAACATCTTTGAAGCTTTTTTTCCCAGCAAAGTCAGGTATAGTGGAGGGAAAGCTTGCCTTTCTTTCACCTTCTTTTCTTTCTTCTGCCCCTCATACATGTGATATTAGAAATGTGTTTAGCTGAATAGAGCTTCTATCTACAGCATTACGTATGTCTTTTAGTGACTCGCACTAAAAGTTACACTGTTGAAGGAATTGAACTAATGTAAAACAGCCTTTAAATATTCAATAAATAATTAATTTTTTTCACATTTAACAGGAAGGGTGTCCTGACTTCATGCGGGAAATATTCCAAGTTTTTCTAAATGTGTGTGAGAGGATGAAGGTGTGAGTTCAGTAGATCCAATGAAAAAAAAAATTATTAAAGAGGGCCAAAATAACATATTGAGTGTTTCATAGAATCATAAAGTGAGTTATTGGAATAAGCTTTCTGAAAGCTTTTTAATTTTCACAGCTAGTTATGAGTTAGCTGTGTTTATCTTGGTATCAGAGTTACTTTTTTTTCCACGTATCTTACATTCCTTGCTGTCTTTCCCGCTTCACTTTTATAGTTTTGACATCTGGATATGGATTTAGTCACGTTATCCTACATGTTGTAAAAAAAAAGAGGCACTAGAGATAAACAGCATGCATTTCCTCTGCATTGTGCAAATATTTAATTTTTTGACATAACTAAAACCTCAATAAAATTTCAACTCCATGGACAAAATTCACAGGTTTCCCTCTTAAAAAAAAAAAATATTTGGAGTAACCTTTCAGTGGCAATGAGAACTAGAAGAGGTTAATTAAACTATGTCAATTGACCTCTGAGGATCAATATGAGGATATAAGACGCATTCTCATAAATCTTCTTTTTCTCTAAGAATTAGTGGAAGAAAAATTTCTATTGGTAACGCAATCTGAATAGAAAAGTAAAGTTTCTTCTTCTTCACAGAATCATAGAATAGTTTGGGTTGGAAGTGGCCTTTAAAGGTCATGTTTAGTGAATTAAATATATATATATATTAGTTTGTTTATTATTGTTATGTGTTTAATAAACCTTCCAGTGTGTATAAGTTAGTAGGTCAAACTTGTAGTATATTGGGGTATTTTGGTTCATCTCCATTTAACCTGTAGATGGCATCACTACTACATTTACAAATGAAACTATCCAAAGCAGGGGTAATACCTACTGAAAAGATGAAGTTTCTTAAAACACTTAAATACTGATCATAATGGACAAAATGCATTAGAAGCTGTGATTTCCCTGAGTATTTCAGTAGCTTTTAAATAATTCTGTGCACATTTTGTGAGCCATATACTGAGATATCCTTTCGAGTAATTTCTTTGGAGAAGGAGACATGATATTAGATAAATCACATAATGCTTAGTTTTCTTGACTCTTAAGTATGGTGCCACTGTTTCTTTGCCTTTCTTACCATTCATTACTTATATCAAGATAGCATCTCTGAGGCATGGATGCCCTTTTATGTGTTGTACAAGCATATGAAAGAGAAGCTTCCTGCCTTCTTGCTTTTATTCTTTGGGAAGTACTGAAGTGGAGACTGAGGAATCACTTGATAAAGGGTTTTTATGCCTTCTGCCTGTTTTCTGCACGAACACAGCTCAGGGTCACCCTCTCTTTGTGCCTCAGTTTCCAATGCATGCAAGTATTTCAAGCTGGAATAATACAAATTGTCCAGTGCTTTGCACCTGAAGTTTGCTTTCCTTACTTCATAATCAAAACAATGCATTGGAATTGCAGGAAGATACATATTGGATCCTAAGGTCTGAGGTCGTAATTATGATTATGGCCATGAGACAGTGTCAGAACACACTGTAAATAGTGTTGGCTCGAACTGTGGTCAGAACAGAAGAGTCAGTAACAATTCTACTACAATTCTAGCAAAATGCATGGCTTCTGTCAACCTCTCTAATATACAGTTTAGGGCAGAACTTACAATCAACAACTTTCAAACATTTCCTGTAATCACTGTATTAATTTGCCTACCTTACATGCAAGAACAGCAGCTAAAATTGTCTGTGATGGCAAAACCTCTTTGAGATTTCATCAGTAACTCTTACCATGATATAAATGTATATAAATTCCAGGGAAATTTATTAAAATTTTAAATTTTTTAAATCTCGCCTCGCCTCTGCTCTCCTCTCCTCTCCAACTCCCCTCCCCTCTCCTCCCCTCTCCTCTCCTTCACTTCCCATTTTGTTGATTGTAAAGAGAAGTTCAAATTAATATTCTGCTGCCAAAAAAAAATATTTTGTTGACTATAATTTGCTAGCACAATAACTTATAAATAATAAGAGATTGCAAATCCTTAATGAGTATTAAATGCTACTGAAGGTGAAAGGAATTTAGTATGAAAATACACTGCATTTGTAATTGGAGAAAATACCATTTTAAAATGAGGCTGATTGTAAGCTGAGATGGCTGTAGTTACCAGCAGTTCACTGTTCTGCAGGAATACACGTACTTAAATTAGGACACTACTTCATTTACTCATCTGGGAGCCATTTGGCAAAAAAATATTTTTGCAGGTCATCATTTGTTGTTTCCTTCTTTCTACCTGTCGTAGTTCAGCCCCAACGGGGACCAGACTACGCAGTCTCTCTCTCACTCCCCCCACTCTCCAAGAGAATAGGAGGAGATTTGACAAACAAAAAAAAACCAAACACGCGGGTTGAGATTAAACAAAAAGTAAATTTAACAGTAATGACAAGAAAACAATAGAGTGATGGAACATAAATACAGTATAATAGCTCACAACAGATCTCTACATCCAGTCTCTTCCAACTAGGAGAGCCTCCCTTCAGCACCCTCCTCACTTATATACTGAGCATGATGTCAGATGGGATGGAATAGCCCTTTGGCTAATTTGGGTAAATTAACCCCAGCTGTTAGCTAATTAGTTAACTATCCCAGCCATAGGGGCTACCAGCTTCAGTTCTCCACCCAGCTCAGGTAAATATTAACTCTATCCTGGCCAGAACCAGGACATTATCCACCCCTTATTCCATACCATCTACATCATGCCCAGATCCTACACTTTCCAACTAATCATCAACTTTTTCTTCCTTTTATCTACTTGTATGCAGACACACAGATGTAACTCTCTTAGTCCATGGTCCATCCTTTCAAAAGGTCTGTTGAGTTTATCCAGTCCATAACTTTGGGCTCCATCTGTCATAACAGGCTCTCAGCATAGGACAGATGACACAGTGTTTCCTCAGGTAGTCTGTCTGGTGCAAGTGACTTAGCAAGTTCATAGTCCGGAGACTGAAGATCTGTTGGCAGGTGCTAGTAGCAAGAGCCAGTTCTGGTTGCATCACTGCTGCAATTTTTCCTATTTTATTAAAGTTCATTCTTTGTTGGTATAAACGATTTTACTATAATACTTTTGACACAACATAAGTATCTCAGGGCGTGGAGCAGGAAGAAGCAAGGAGTGACACATAATAGCTAGATAATGACATACAGTACTGTATAGTAACCGACATCAAGCACTTCAAATTATTGGCTCTTTTCACCTAAAATTAGATCTCCTTGAGGTACACATCGGACTTTCCCATCCTCCTGCATTACCCACCAAGTACACCCAGGTCCTTGAGCAAAAGCAATCCCATGCATGGGTTTGCCTTTGCCCAAGGGAGAAATGACCCAGACTGTCTTTCCCAGTATATTCCTTACGTGCACCACAGGGACTTTATCCCCTTCTACAGTATGTAGAAGTGCAGATTGGGCAGGGCCAGCTCGATTGGTGGACCCCCGAGTGTTGACTAGCCAAGTGGCTTTTGCTAAATGTTTATCCCAATTTCTGAAGGTTCCACCACCCATTGCTTTCAGAGTTGTTTTCAGCAGCCCATTATACCTTTCAATTTTTCCAGAGGCTGGTGCGTGATAGGGGATGTGGTATACCCACTCGATGCCATGCTCTCTGGCCCAGGTATCTATGAGATTGTTTCAGAAGTGGGTACCATTGTCTGATTCAATTCTTTCTGGAGTGCCATGTCGCCATAAGACTTGTTTCTCAAGGCCCAGGATGGTGTTTCGGGCAGTGGCATGGGGTACAGGATATGTTTCCAGCCATCCAGTGGTTGCTTCCACCATTGTAAGTACATAGCGCTTGCCTTGGCGAGTTTGTGGGAGTGTAATGTAATCAATTTGCCAGGCCTCTCCATATTTATACTTCAGCCATCGTCCTCCATACCACAGAGGCTTTAACCGCTTGGCTTGTTTGATTGCAGCACATATTTCACATTCAAGGATAACCTGTGCAATAGTGTCCATGGTTAAATCCACCCCTCGATCACGAGCCCATTTGTATGTTGCATCTCTCCCCTGATGGCCTGAGGTATCATGGGCCCACCGAGCTAAAAATAGTTCACCCTTATGCTGCCAGTCCAGATCCACCTGAGCCACTTCAATTTTAGCAGCTTGATCCACTTGCTGGTTGTTTTGATGTTCTTCAGTGGCCCGACTCTTGGGTACGTGGGCATCTACGTGACGTACTTTTACAACCAGATGCTCTAACCGGGCAGCAATATCTTGCCACAGAGTGGCAGCCCAGATAGGTTTGCCCCGACGCTGCCAGTTGCTCTGCTTCCATTGCTTTAACCATCCCCACAGAGCGTTTGCCACCATCCATGAGTCAGTGTAGAGATAGAGCACAGGCCATTTTTCCCGTTCAGCAATGTTTAAAGCCAGCTGGATGGCCTTCACCTCCGCAAACTGACTCGATTCACCTTGGCCTTCAGCAGCTTCTGCAACTCGTCGTGTAGGACTCCACACAGCAGCTTTCCACTTCCGATGTTTTCCTACAATACGACAGGACCCATCAGTAAATAGGGCATACCGCTTCTCATTTTCTGGGAGGTTGTTATATGGTGGGGCCTCTTCAGCACGCGTTACCTCTTCCTCTGGTGGCTTTCCAAAATCTTTGCCTTCTGGCCAGTCTGTAATTACTTCTAATATGCCTGGGCGATTGGGGTTTCCTATTCGGGCCCGCTGTGTAAGTAGTGCAACCCACTTGCTCCATGTAGCATCCGTTGCATGATGCGCAGAGGGGACCCTTCCTTTGAACATCCAGCCCAGCACTGGCAGTCGGGGTGCCAGGATGAGCTGTGCTTCAGTACCAATCACTTCTGAAGCAGCTCGAACTCCTTCGTATGCCAACAGGATTTCTTTTTCGGTTGGAGTATAGCAGGCCTCAGATCCTTTATATCCCCGGCTCCAAAACCCAAGGGGTCGACCACGAGTTTCCCCTGGTGCTTTCTGCCAGAGACTCCAGGTAGGGCCATTCTCCCCAGCTGCGGTGTAGAGCACATTTCTTACCTCTTGCCCTGTCCGGACTGGCCCGAGAGCCACCGCGTGAACAATTTCTTGTTTAATTTGTTCAAAAGCCTGCTGTTGTTCAGGGCCCCATTTAAAATCATTCTTCTTTCGGGTGACTTTATACAGAGGGCTTACAATCATACTATAATTTGGAATATGCATCCTCCAGAAACCCACAACGCCCAGGAAAGCTTGCGTTTCCTTTTTGTCAGTCGGTGCAGCCATAGCTGTTATTTTGTTGACTATATCTATTGGAATCTGACGACGCCCATCTTGCCATTTTATCCCCAAAAACTGTATCTCTCTTGCAGGTCCTTTCACCTTACATCGTTTTATGGCAAGCCCAGCTTTCAGGAGGATTTTAATTATTTTCTCCCCTTTTTGAAAAGCTTCTGCTGCTGTGTTGCCCCATACGATGATGTCATCAATGTACTGCAGGTGCTCTGGAGCGCCACCCTTTTCCAGTGCAGTCTGGATCAGCCCATGGCAGATGGTGGGGCTGTGTTTCCACCCCTGGGGCAGTCGATTCCAAGTGTACTGGACGCCCCTCCAAGTGAAAGCAAACTGCGGCCTGCATTCTGGTGCCAATGGGATTGAAAAGAACGCGTTGGCAATATCAATGGTGGCATACCACTTGGCTGCCTTGGATTCCAGTTCATACTGAAGTTCTAACATGTCTGGCACAGCAGCACTGAGTGGTGGTGTTACCTCATTCAGGCCACGATAGTCCACTGTTAACCTCCACTCTCCACTTGATTTTCTCACTGGCCATATGGGACTGTTAAAAGGTGAGTGGGACTTGCTGATCACTCCCTGGCTCTCCAGCTGATGAATCAGCTTATGGATGGGGATCAGGGAGTCTCGGTTGGTGCGATACTGCCGCCGGTGCACAGTTGTGGTAGCAATTGGCACCTGTTGTTCTTCAACCTTCAGCAACCCCACAACAGAAGGATCCTCTGACAGACCAGGCAAGGTGGACAACTGTATAATTTCCTCCATCTCTAAAGCACCTACACCAAAAGCCCACCGATACCCTTTTGGGTCCTTGAAATATCCCCTTCTGAGGTAATCTATACCAAGAATGCATGGAGCATCTGGGCCAGTCACTATGGGGTGCTTTTGCCACTCATTCCCTGTCAGGCTCACTTCAGCCTCCAATACAGATAGCTGTTGGGATCCTCCTGTCACTCCAGAAATACAAATGGGTTCTGCCCCATTATATCTTGATGGCATCAAGGTACATTGTGCACCAGTATCCACTAGAGCTTTGTACTCTTGTCGGTCTGACGTGCCAGGCCATCGGATCCACACAGTCCAATAAACTCTGTTATCCCTCTCCTCCACCTGGCTGGAGGCAGGGCCTCTCTAATCCTGGCCACAGTATTCATTATTCATTTCTTTTAAATATGCATGAGAGGTTCCTTCAAGAGGGTCAGAACTAAAGCTATTCCTTCTACGCTCCCTATTGGAGACTGGTGCAACAATTTTCCGGGGAGAACTTCTATTTGCAATGGTTTTTCCACGCAACTCACGTACCCGCGCCTCTAGGGCAGAGGTAGGCTTCCCATCCCACTCCCTCATGTCCTCTCCTTGGTCACGCAAGGTAAACCACAGGGTACCTCGCCGCGTAAACCATCTCTCTTGAGCAGGGAAACGTTTACTCCTAATAGCTGAAATATTGGCCCGTACCGGTGGGGAATGGGACATATCTGCTTTGAATTGCTGGAACTCCTGGGATAGTTTCTCCACAGCCGAGACACAGGCCCTTAGGGAGGAAGACAGGCTTTCCTCGTACTGCCGGAGTCGGCCAGCCAGTTCATCCACTGTTTCTTCCTCTCCATCTTTCCAGGTCATAACTGCCAATGAGTTGGCATATGATGATGGTGCACTTCGAACAAACTTCCGCCACATTTGTCGTGTGCACCTGACTTCATCTGGATCCTTAGGTAACTGATCATTGTCCAGGTCATCATAAATAATCTCCAGCACAGCTAATTCCCTCAGGTACTGGATACCCTTCTCCATGGTAGCCCACTTGCCTGGATGACACATTATATCCTCCTTGAAAGGATACCTCTCCTTCACACCTGACAGGAGTCGCCTCCAGAGGCTGAGGGCTTGTGTCCCTTTTCCAACTGCTTTGTCAATGCTTGCTTCTCTAGAAATGGATCCCAGTTGCCTAGCTTCTCTGCCTTCTAATTCCAAGCTATTAGCCCCATTATCCCAGCACCGCAGCAGCCAGCTGATAATGTGCTCCCCAGGATGACGGCTAAAATCTTTTCGCATGTCTCGCAGCTCGCTCAGGGATAGAAATCTGGTGCTCACTGTCTCCTTTAGGAGTTCTTCCCCTGAGGAAGAGCCTGCCTGCCGAGTTCTTCCTAGGCATGTAGCAAATAAACCTTCCTCTTCTTCCTCCTGCTCCATCCTAAAAGGGGCTTCTTCTTCCCTCACTAAACGAGCTGACTTCCGCTTCCAAGTCTTCTTGGATACAGGGGCAACTGAAACTAGCACAGGTTCACCCTCTGATTCAGCTGCAATGCCTGTTGCTGGGGTTTGAGTCCCTACATTGCAGGTCAGTTTGTTCTCCCTCACACCATGCCACGTATTAGTATCATGCCTTAGGGTAAATCTCGGGAGGAGATTCCCAAAAAGTGGGTTTGCAGCTCTAGACAAGACTTGGCACACATTCAAAATACATAACAACAACATCATAGTGGCTTGAATATCCCCCAGATCTTTAAAGTTCTCAAAAAGTGGCTTAACTACCCTGGAAGTGAAAGAATTCGGGAAGCTGTCCACATAGGAATACCAATTTATCTCTAAGGCCATTGATGTCACCATGTCATAGATGTATATGGCATAGTATAACAGAAGGATAATTCTCATCATTTTCCCTGAGGTGATAAACACCACCACTGGGAACACATAGTACATATAGGAGCGTAGACAATACAACAACATAACCAACCACTGCAACATCATGACCAATAACTGACAACCAATACAACAAGCACGTATAAACAAATTTGTTTCAAGCAATAAAGAAAGTCAGATCTGTTATTATCTCAACCCTTCGTGCCCCACGTTGGGCGCCAAAATAACTGTCGTAGTTCAGCCCCAACGGGGACCAGACTACGCAGTCTCTCTCTCACTCCCCCCACTCTCCGAGAGAATAGGAGGAGATTTGACAAACAAAAAAAAACCAAACACGCGGGTTGAGATTAAACAAAAAGTAAATTTAACAGTAATGACAAGAAAACAATAGAGTGATGGAACACAAATACAGTATAATAGCTCACAACAGATCTCCACATCCAGTCTCTTCCAACTAGGAGAGCCTCCCTTCAGCACCCTCCTCACTTATATACTGAGCATGATGTCAGATGGGATGGAATAGCCCTTTGGCTAATTTGGGTAAATTAACCCCAGCTGTTAGCTAATTAGTTAACTATCCCAGCCATAGGGGCTACCAGCTTCAGTTCTCCACCCAGCTCAGGTAAATATTAACTCTATCCTGGCCAGAACCAGGACACTACCTAGTGAAGGACTGTTATTACCTTCTGTGACCCATTGCAGCAAGTGCCTGGCTTTGTTTGGACCTCATTGCCTTTTCCTCCTGTTGGGGTTAAAAGTTCAGTGAAGAAAGTAGTTACTTCGCTGTATTAAACATTAACATTAAGTTGCCAGATGCTTTGATGTGAAAACAATGTCCCTTCCATGACAGACCAGACACTCACAAAGAGTGTGTCATGGACCACAAGTTCGCACTAGTGATTAGCTTGACTCGTTTCCCTTGCCATGTGTTCCTATTTAAAAAAAAAACAGTTGCCTTCCTAACATGACTTTAAAAACTGTTATCAACATTCAGGTAAAGAAATGTGTCCATCTTGCCTAAAATTTACTGCATACAATAATTTTGATGAGCATCTACCAATCTTTATTACAGAGAGTTGAGGTTTTTCAGCCTGGAGAACAGAAGGCTCTGAGGAGACCTTATAGCAGCCTTTCAATATATAAAAGGGGCTTATAAGACAGATGGAGACAGACTCTTCACCAGGGCCTATAGTAATAGAATGAGAAGCAATGGTTTTAAACATAAAGAGGGTAGGTTTAGATTGGATGTAAGGAAGAAATTCTTTATAAGAAGGGTGGTGAAACACTGGAACAGATTTCCTAGAGAAGTTGTGGATGCCTCATCATTGGAAGTATTCACTGTCAAGTTGGACAGGGCTTTGAGCACCCTGATCTACTGAAAGATGTCTCTGCAGGGGGCTGGGCTAGGTGATCTTCAAAGGTCTCTTCTAAGTGAAACCATTCTGTGATTCTATGATTCTGCGATTCTATTGTGAATCTTTTGGCTTGTCACCGCCTTCAGTCATGGCCACTTTTGCTTCTGCATAATTTCAATCAGCTTACAGTTTTCTTCACTGACCTAAAATTTATGCCTTAATTGACTTTATTCTTTTATGAAACTTCACATAGTAATTTTCCTTTCCTTCTTGTCATACTAAGCTATCTTTAATCTGATACTAAGCACCGGTTCTGACCTCTCACTGGGCCTTGTACACAATTCTCATTTAAATGTACTCTCCAGCAAAAGCCTTACCTGTATCTTGCATGCATTTAAGTGATGATGACTGATGAACTGCAAGCCCTCAGACTAGGTTTTTGACTCTCAGTCTTTCCTATCAGTTTAATTCAGGTACCCATAGATTTACTTATTCCATGGGTTTGCCCAGCTGAAAAGGCCTTGTCATTTTCCTGAAGGCGATTCCGCTTTTTATGTCTTACTCTACTCTTTTAAGAAGTGCCTACATTAAAATATTTGTGACCATCTTCAAATGAGTAAGTAATGTTTGAACTGCTTTCTCCATGAGTGAAGTAACACTATTTAAACTTGAATGTAGTTTACTGAAAGTATATCAATTTACACTAAGGAAACAAATTTATTTCCCTAAAATAATTACCTATTGTTCTCTATGTGTTTTGGGAAAATTAGAGTCTGAGAAATAAATGTCATTTTGGATCAAATCAGGCACTCTTGAAAATGACATCAGTATAATCTAAGTGAGTTATTCATACACCAGTTTAAATTGTAAGGGCTTTTAAGCTTTTCAGCTGCAGGTTTTGCATTATGGCGTTATTATACAGTAAGTTCACAAGAGACAACATTGCTATGATTTCTAAGACTAATCTGGGCAGATCCTCAACATTCAGATTACTTGTTCTGAATGAAACAGAGTATGTATTTTGCTATGCAATGCTTTCATTGGTGAATTGTCTTCGATTTTTTTTTTAAATATGCATTTGCATAGACTCAAGTATAGTTTTGAAAATGAACATATACAAAAAATTGACTGCTGCACCAACTGAATAATAGCATAAGGTAATAAATAATAATAATTAAGAAGTTAAAATAATCTTATTCAGCCAAAAATAGTTAACAGCAAATCAAGCAATAGAATCATATAATAATTTGGGTTGGAAGAGACTTTTGAAGGTCATCAAGCATAACTCCCCTGCAAGGAGCAGAGACATGTCCAACCAGATCCGGTTGCTCAGAACATCATCCAACCTGGCCTTGAATGTTTCCACGGATGGGTCATCAACCACCTCTCTGGGCAACCTGTTCCAGTGTTCTGCCACCCTCAGTGTAAAAATTATTTTCCTGATAGCTAATCTGAATCTACATCCCTCTATTTTAAGACCACTACCCCTCGTCCTACGACAACACGCCCTGCTGAAGAGTTTCTCCCCATCTTTCCTGTGAGCCCCCGCTTTAGGTACTGGAAGTCTGCTATAAGGTCTCCGCGAGAATCCTCTTCTTCAGGTTGAGCAGCCCCAACTGTCTCAGCCTGTCCTCATAGGACAGGTGCTCCAGCCCTCTGATCATTTTCATGGCCCTCCTCTGGACTCTCTCCAACTGGTTCACATCCTTCTTATGTTGGAGGCTCCAAAGCTGGATACAGTATTCCAGGTGGGGTTTCACAAGAGCAGAGTAGAGGGGGAGAATCACCTCCTTCAACTTGCTGGCCACACTCCTCTTAATGCAGCCCAGGATGCGGTGGGTCTTCTGGGCTGCACGGGTGCATTGTCGGCTCATGTTGAGCTTTTTATCCACCAGCACTTCCAAGTCCTTCTGCTCAAGGCTGCTGTCAATCCATTTTCCGCCCAGCCTATATTTGTGCCTGGGATTGCTCAGACCCGTGTGCAGGACCTTGCGCTTGGCCTGGTTGAACATAATGAGATTCGCATGGATCCATCTCTCCAGCCTGTCAAGGTCCCTCTGGATGGCATCCCTTCCCTCCAGCATGTCAATCACACCACACAGCTTGGTGTCATTGGTGAACTTGCTGAGGGTGCACTCTATCCCACTGTTCATGTCACTGACAAAGATGTTAAACAAATTGGTCCCTATACCTATCCCTGAGGAACGCTGCTTGTCACTGGTCTCCACCTGGACATCGAGTCGTTGACGACACCTTTCTGAGTGTGGCCATCCACAACCAGTATATTTGTATTTCTATGGTAGCCATATTTGATCAGGTAACAACCCAGACAGTGTATGTTACCATGAGCTCAACTTTAATTAATTTTACAGAGCATACATATCAAATAAATAATAATTCATCCAGACGGTTCAATTAGCAGTATTCAAAACATTTAGAGTTTTTAAATATGTTAAAACAGGGTAGTTTGCTGAAAGAAAAATCACAAATCTTATTATAATTTAAAACAATAATTCTTTAGACTACTTGTAGTAGTCAAAATGAAAGTAACAAATTTAATTTAATTACACAAAAATAATAAAGTGGGATAGTATTTTTGCAAAGCTCTTCTGTAAAGGATTTAGACCTCAACTGCTGAACTGTGTCTCTTGAGTCACATCACTAAAAATGAGATGATGGCCCAGTTAGATAACTTTCTTTTAACTATTTTCAAAACTTTATAACAACCTTGAAGACAATTAGAAATGTTTAACAGGGTTCCACAAATCTTCCACCTCATAGCACATTCTTTTCTCAAAATATCTTAAGATGATGACAATTACAGTGCCCTGTGTACAGATAACACATTTTCCACCCAACAATTCTCTGAGTAATTTTAATGGAATAATATTGGAATAATAAACACCCTTTGTAGTCACTTCTTATCCCTTGTTATTTAGTGTGGAGCCCTTAAAATTATTTAATCTCAAATCACAACACATTGCTATATTGTATTTCATATTTTAGACCTATTCAAGTCTGTCTTCATTTCATCTTGATTTTTAATTATAACAAGTTAATTTTTTCCATGTGTTCTTTAGCAGTTTCTAATTTCTTAATCTTCACAAAAATTATGCAATTTCATTTTCATTGTTTAAATAAGCTGATATATAGTACTTAATGTAACAATTTCTTCTCCAGCTATCAAGGAAGCCAGACCATTAAAGAGATAGGATACAGGCAAGAAAATGGGATAAATGACCTGAGAGATGTGGATTTATTTAAAGGATTTGCTACTTTCTTTGCTTACTTTACTTGCTAGAACATGATCAAAATGGTTCTGTGAAAAAATAGGAAAGCTCCTTTTTCAAGACATCAATGGTATTGTGGAGGCAGAGTCTGCCAGAAGAAGCAATACCTTCCATTAGATCTTTATTAACTGAAAAAAATAGACAAGCTTTTGATTCCAAATCATTTTATCAGCCAGTGCAATGTAATTCCTGTAGAAAAAAAAAAAAGAAACAAACACATTTTTAAAAATGAGAATGTTAAGCCAATTCTGTTGTATTACTTAGTCATAAGTTAACAAAGGCTGTGAAACTGTTCTTGTGAATGTTGCAGGATCCTTGCCTTTGTATTGCTGTGGTTTTTTGCCAAATGGCTCCCAGATGAGTAAATTAAGTTGTGTCCTTATTTAAGTGCATGTACTCTTGCAGAACAGTGAACCACTGGAAACTACAGCTGTCTCAGTTTCACCTCCTTCCTCATTATCAAAATAATATGGAAGAAAGAAATAAGATGTGCGAGTACATCTGGAGAGCATCTGCAACCAAGGTTTAGCCATCTGAAACAGCTAAAATACAGCTGAACTTCTTTCAGATTGGGAAGGGGAAAACCAAATGGCAAGGCAAGAAGAGTGTACAGAGCATTTGACGAGGAGGGGTTAGAAAAAAAAGGGTTAAGTTGAAGATGGAGGCTATTTTTTTTTTTTAATTTTTAAAGTAATGTGAGGTGTTAGAGTATGATAAAAAAAGGATGTAAAGAACATTTTAGGTTTACTGATTAGATGGAAAAAAATTACATTGTGAAAGCAACAATAGAAACTTATAGCACCATAAGATTTAATGTTCCTGAAAGCTCAGTAAAAAGAGCTCAACATTGCTCAAGGACAAATAGGCAGTATTCCAACTACATTTAAACCACAAAGATAACCTTATATTTTCCAGAGACAAATTATAGATGGGTCAATGTCTTTCTGTTGACTGTGAGGTTCTAGAGAAAGTCCCAAAGTAGATTAAAGAACAGTTTTGGGTTATGTTTTGTGGTTTTTTTTTTTTTCCTTCAATTTTTTCCTTAAACTTTTAAATTTAAAACTTTCAACTCTCAGCCAGTTCTAGACATTTCTCTGGAATACAAACATCTATTGGTGTCAGAATATTTAAAAATGTAACTTAAATAAAATGGAAAATGTATCTAGATGATATATACAATAGTTCTTCGGAGGTCACATTAGTAATAAAAAGATTCAGAGAAACTCTGGAACTCACTCTGGAGAAAGCTGAGACATGAACATAAGGATTCACATAGTAACTCCTGAGAAGGCCACTGTGACATGAAGATAAGAATAGGATCTCATTCCTGGGCTTTTCTCAAATAGAACGTCTAACTTTCAGCAGAAAGCCCAATGTTTTATGAGAACCAAGCCTTTTACAGCTCCTACTGATGGTGCCTTTGAAATTACGAGACAGCATGTATTCCATTAGCATTTCCATTTTTAAAAAATGTCTGGGACTATTCATCGTGTTTATTCAGGGTCTACATATTTTGCCAAATGGTTGACTTCAAAACCAAATATTATCTGGATATGGACTAAGTAAGAGCTTCAGGATTCAATAAATAATGAAAGCTTAATGATGCATTTGAAGTGAAGAATATAAAAAATACATTTTAACTTGAATTTCTGCCTAAAAGTAAAACTGTGAAATTTTCAGATATGTTTCATTTGAGTCACAATGTCTGCAAATCCATTTGACAGATGCCCAAGGACAAAAGTTAACAGGTAGGAAACTACAAACAAGCCTTTTCCTTTTGATAGTGCCCATGTTTGCTGTTATACAAAAACACCAAATCCCAACCATTATATATAATATATTATATATATTAATATACATAAAATAATATATAATATTATATAATAATATATATAAAATAAAGTCAGTCTTTTTTTTTTTTTCCCTACTTCTCAACTAGTTCTGCCATTCTTCTGCACTAGCTTGAGGTATATAAAGCTTACAGGTCTGTACCTCAGCCGGTTGTCCTTTTTGAGATAGTTGAGAATGATTCATTGACTTCTTTTAAATGCCTAAGGGGAGATGATTTGGCTCTGTAGATACTGATCATTCTCCACAGACTATGAAAAAGCCTGGAGTGATTAGCTCAAACATACCTACTTAGTCAAATCACTAGAAACCAGGGCAGATTTATCCTACCCTTATTTGCTGGCAGTTGCTAGAAGTCTTAACATCTATATTGCTCAGTGAATAATTTCAAATACACAATGTATTTAATTGACTTTGTTTGCCTGTCATTACTAATCACAACTAGTCTTTTATGTTCTACTCTTTTTTTCTTAAAAAAAGAGTAACACATAAAGTATTCCTCAGTCTCTCTATATATGCAATATAACTTTCCAGTGTATAAGACTGAGATGTATGGGTTAATTTTCACTGGAAATTAAGGTCACAGGGTAACTTTTTCTTTCCTGACAGGATAAGCAAGTGCTAAAGTCAATTTGTCATACTGACTTACTAATTTCCTCCCAAGTTTAGATTTTTTTTTTAACCATTAATTTTCTGGATGTAAAATAATTCTGCAGAATACTCTTTGAAGACAAACAGAAAAAAGGAAGCTTCAGTTGAAACACATTCTGAGTCTTTAATCGTTATAAGCATATGGAGAGTTCTGTCATTTGCATTAGAAAGGAGGAATGGAGTCATTCTATTTCAAAGAATTTGACCACTGTGATTATTCTTTCCATTTTGTAATTATTCAATAAGTTGATTTTGTCATTACCAAGCACTAGTGCCCAAGGTAGCCTGTCTAAGTTATCCTTCAGTTATTTTTTTTGCTTTTTTTTGTCTCTCTATCTCATAGGTGTTATACTAGTAGACAAACAAACAAATAAATATGCCCCTCCTGCCCTGGTTCTTGTTTTCTCATTCTTTTTTATGTTTTATTAACTTTTGCTGCCTGCTGAAATACTAAAGAAACTCCTCCAAATAATTCCACATGTTGGGTTAGCCTATTTTCATTAAAATTAGGTCTTTCACACATGTTGAGAATTTGGCCACTTGCCACGTAATTTAATAAAACAATTTTAATTTATATCAATTTTAGGCCTTACCCCAGATATTTTCTTGTATATAATTATTCAGTAGTTAATTCATTTTAATGGAGTGATAAAATACATTTAGGAATACCATAAAGTAAATTAACAGATGCTGCATAACCTAAAGTAAGAGGTCAAAAAAATGGCACTATTTACCTTGGCAAATTATGTTCAAATCTCAAAATTAAATTAAAAATTTGGAATATTTTTATGTACAACTAACCATTTCTGTTATATTGCATAGGTTTCATTCATTTTTGAAGGAAAACATATATTTTATTGCCCCATATTCTTAGTATAGAATTTCTCTCAAGAGTCTGTTTGACTGCTTTTATCTGCTAATGAAATACTAGTATTGAACTCTTGTACATTTTAAGTGACTTATGTGGTTATTGTTGTCAGCATCATCTTTATTCCTGAGGGCTGATGCTGTAATGAAGTGTTCACTTTTTCCTCTGGTGTTTTGATGAATGTTAAGGGAGTACTGCAGAAAGAAAGTACAATTATTGCTCAGGAAGAAAAAGCTACTATGTAGACAGTCAATATATTTATAGTGTACTGTAAGCCAGCAGTATTTGTGGGTCAAAGATCATCTCAGTGACATACCTGTATGGAATTGCTTGAAAGCTTCCGCAATTACACTTTGTTTAATTTCAGGCTTTTACCATTCGAAACACTTGAAGACTAGTCACTTTTATTTTTATTTACTTATTTGTTAACTATTTATACTATTACTAACACTTGCCATGGATAGAGTCAACTTTATTTAAAGTACTCAATGAGCACTTCTAGTCAACTTTAAAACTGAAAATAAGACAAATGTAGGGCTTGAAAAGGGCATGAGAAACCACTCACTATTCAGTCCAGTTCTGTATTGAAGTGGGATCAGGTGCACTGATGTTGTCTCCAACAAGAGTCTATATCTGTCTTGTTCTGAAAAGCCTCCAATGAAAGGGATTCTACAGTGTCCCTAAGAACATTGTTCTAGTACTTTACAATAGCCATATGGCAGTAAAAAATTTATTGGAAAAATGTAATCACTGGAAAGGATATAGAACATGAAAGCTCTTTCAAGGGGAAAAGTAACTTTGTCCAGTGGATACTCAATAGTTTAAGGCATAACGGCATAAAGTGAAAAGAAAAAAAAAAAAACCAAACCACCCCCCCCCCCAAAAAAAAACCCCCAAAAACCTACCACCTTTATTTAAATGAAATATTAATAGATGTGTACAACGAAATGTAACTCTGCAGGTGATGACTTGGCAAGGAAGACAAGATAAATATATGCAATTGCACTTTATTTGACCAGAAATAGTGAAGTCAAGTTCTTAGGACTAATTTTTGTTCTGAAATATCATCCTTACAACTGCAGAGTGCCCGTTAAAATCAGACACACTAATTCAGTGTTGAATCAGAGGGGAAAATACTGCCTACTAAATCACTTGAACTATTTCTTGTACCATCTAGCTTTTTCTTGGAAGCTTTCCATTTGAGCTGACCTCAACCTTTCTAAGTAACTAAGAACTGTTAGGATCTCAGTAAAAGCCAATGTAAGTAAAGACCTTATGAATACAAATTCACAGACATAGCAGTAATTAACTAAAATTAACTATTTGTTAACAATTTCCAATATTGTATTCTGTTAATAACAAAATAAATATTTGGAGATGATTGTAGTATGTCATTCACTTACTGCTGGGAATTTGAGGTAAAATTCAAAATTAGTGTAGAACAACTTTCTTTCTCACATCTTTTCTTTTTTTTTTTTTAGACAGGTATGATATACATAATTGAAGACAATGATAGATGACTCACTAATTGGAACAGATCCAAAAAAGACTACAGTGGTGTCTAAAATAAACGAGGCTGAAATTTTGTTGTCTAAATTTAAAGAGGTAGTCCAAACTAAGTTATAGGGTCTTCGGGAAATGTTAAATCTTTGGAAAAATGTGCTGAATTTGAAGATATATAGTAGATCTCCCCACTGCTTCGTGCCTCTTGTATTTGGGACTGTAAGTGCTCCCAAATTCAACAAAGGGTAGTGAAGGCTATATGACTAGAATATTTCCTGAAAAGTGGGATCTTGGAGCTGGAGGTGAAATTCAATCATATTCAAGAGCTGTATCTGAGCTAGAATTTAAGTCAGTAATTTCCTTGTTGTGAAATCTGATCACTATCCATAAGCAGATAGATGTAAATTCTTCCAATTTCTTGCCTTGCCTTAGTGTTTTCTCCTGTTAGGTGCTACTTAGACTTCTAATTTTTCTGGAAAATATTTATTTGTTGACTCCCATGTTAAGGAAGCCTATTGTTTAGTTCATATCAGGAGTTTAACTATACTGTAATTTCTTTTTGACTAGTAGCGCGCTCTAGCAGTCAGACCTACACAGTGAATTTAACTTAGCAGATGTCTGAAGTCTGTAACTTTGCCACGCATTATAGACAGATTTTTAAGAGTGTATTTGCAACTCTTTGAAGGGCTATTCAGACACAAAATTTTTAGGAACTGTGAAGCCAAAAGTTGGAACTGCATTCAGTTGCCATTCTAGTTGGAATAAAAGGAATGGAAAACTTCTACAATTACTCTACAACTGAAACTGAGTGACCGGAAGTTCCTGTCTATAATTACATACCTGTTAACAACCTGTTTTATATCCAGATTCTTACTAGTGCATAAGTGATATGGAAATAAATAATCTTAGCTAATTTTCCTACTTTTTCTAATATTCATACAGCAATTTAAATATGAAAATCATCCATAAGAACTCAATACTGATTAAAGCTGTTTATGGGACTTAAAAATCTATTAATTTTGGTGAGTTGCTAATGAGAGTTTAACATTTAGAATATTGAATCAAATTTTTAAAATGCCTTGTAGGAGACAATATTGCTTGTATATTAATGTCCCTAATTTTTTCTTAACTTTGAGATATTCAAAGTAAGTGCTGATACTGAGAAAGACTATAAATTTCTTGTAAAAATTGTGTTACAGTGTGTGCTTTGAAAGAATATAAATATCCAGAACATTCTTCACTTTCCTTGACATTGAACAGTTCATATGTCTTTTCAACAGACACAGAAGTATAAATAAACACATTGTAAATTTGAAAGCACTTTGGCTTGAAATGTTGTTATATTTAAACAAAAGTTTCTGATCTATCACATTTTCAGTTTATATATTTGACATTCCCTGTCACTATGAAAATGATCTACTGATGTAATAATAAAGTATGGACAAAATTTACTGTAGGGTGCTGAAGGAGATTAAAATTCCGTTTTGAATCAACATGAAGACTGTTTTCAGGTTCACAATTTTTAGACAAGAATAATATTATTTGTTTGACCACTCTTATACAATACAGAGGCTACAGAAGCTGAAACATATACAAGAAAAATTGAGTCAGATTTTCTAGCTTAAATATTAGCATCCACACTGAAGCTTTTCAGTACTGGCCTTACGGTACTAGTGGAATTTCTGGACACCAACAAAGCTGTTTGTTTTGGATCTCAAACACTAAATTTCTTTCTGCTTCTTTTTTAGCAGAGTAGGCCCTGGTTCTCCCTTTCCCTTCAATTCTTTCACTATTATCCCTTCATATGTGGAAGCCTGCTGGCTGAGATGCTTCAGACGCCAAACCACAGTTGCCATAGATACCCCCATGGCTTAACCACACATATTATTTCCAACAGTTTCTGGGTTTGAGTGCTCTGTTTTATAATTTGCCTGTTCAGGACCTCATGGAATAAGACAGAATATGCTTTGCTAGGCCTGCTGACCTAGTCACACTTTGTTTAACAGGTATAGAGGAATCCAGTGTTATGAAAGTGTGCTCTGTTAACTGTCTGGCATAGCCTGTCTAATGTCAGTAATCTCCTCTCAGGAATCCTGCCACACCTATTTTTCTTTTGTTTACTGTAGAGAGTTAGAACTGGTCTTCTAGAACAACACACAGAACTCGTAAGATCAAATCAAAGTTTACAGTATGGCTATGTATTTTTCTAAGATTTTTCTCAGATTAACAACTTTCTCCTACTGATGTAACTATTCTGTCTACTGATGTTGAGTCCATTAAAAATTAACTGTACTTACCAAAGAGTGACAATATGGTTATTACATTTATGTTGCCTCCTTTTTTTGACATATGGCAACTGTGTATCGAAAAAATTTTCACAAGCTCAGTCCTATGAGATATGCTATTTCTCCTCTGCTTTTCATCTTACATGACTATGAGTATAATTTTGTCAGCTTTATACTTTATGAATGCTATTTCATATTTATTATGCATTGATAGTAGAGTTGATATTAGGAAAGACTCAACAGAATGAATTTTCTCTTTGGATATCACACTAGAAATGAAGATAATTTCAAAGAAATGAGAAAAGATGCAATTTTCCTTCGATGTCCCAGCATTTATATCAATAACAGTGTTTCTTTTGTTGTTGGACTTTCACATTCAGTCCTTGAAAAAATACATTATTCAGTTCATAGTAACCTCTCTTTTTGTTGAGATATTATAATTTCAGTTTCCATGTTTATCCTGTATTATAATTTCAGTTTCCATGTTTACCCTGTCAATTTAGATCTATTTTGTTGAAAACCAAATCATAATCTGGTTTATACTGCTTAGCTTATTTTTACCTATACTACTCATATTTTAAGGAATTTCTGTTCTAATTTCATTTGATAATTTTATCTGAACTTCAAATTCTGGATCACTTGGGTTATTTCCTCTGAGGATGAACAATTATTCATTGCTATGTTGACGTAGTTTAGCCGCACTCGGGACAAGACTACACAGTCTCTCTCACTCCCCCCACTCTCCAAGGGAATAGGGAGAGATAATATAAGAAAAAGGCTCGAGGGTTGAGTTAAGAGCAGGGAGAGATCCTTAAAGTTACCATCACGGGCAAAACAGACTCGACTTGGGGAAAACTATCTGTTTATTATTAAAACCAAAGCAGGATAATGAGAAAGAGAACAAGATAACTTACCCCCACCCCTCCCTCTTCCCGGGCTTAACATTATCTCTACCTCCTTCCCCTCCCCAAGTGGCACATGGGCGAGGAGGGAATGGGGGTTATGGTCAGTTCATCACACGTTGCTTTATGCCACTCCTTCCTTTTTTGGGGAAAAACTCCTCACATTCCTCCCCTGCTCGAGCATGGGGTCCTTCCCATGGACTACAGTCCTTCATGAACTGCTCCGGCATGTGTTGTTTTTTTTTTCCATGGGGTGCAGTCCCTCTGGAATAGCTGCCCCACTGTAGGCCCTCCACAGGCCACATTCTCCTTCAGGCATCTGCTTGCCCCAGCGCGGAGTCCTCCATGGGCTGCAGGTGGATCTCTGCTCCTCCATGGACCTCCATGGGCTGCAGAGGGACAACCTGCTTCACCATGGTCTTCTTGACAGGCTGCAGGGGAATTCTGGCCAGGAGCAGCATTACTCCTCCCCCTCCTTCTGAACTGACCTTGACATCTGCAGCCGTCCTCTCACAAGGAATTCTTCACAACCGTCTCATGCAGATGCCTTTCAGGTTCTCCTCACATCTCCTCTCCACTTCTTGCAGCTGGGCTGGGCTGAGTCGGGCCCAGACAGCTGGCCAGCGGGAGGTCAGAGGGTGAAGGCCACAAGGTCCACAAGGCCTCCCCCTCTCTGCCCCCTCGCTTCTTCATATCTTTTTTTTTTTTTTTTTTTTCCTGTTTTTCCCCTTCTTAAACACGTTATTGCAGAGGTGTTATCAGGGAACATTCTGCTACCCATTGGCTCAGCTTTAGCCAGCGTCAGGTCCACCCTACGCCTGGCCAAGTCCACTGGACAAAGGGAAATAACTTCTAGGAGCTTGTTACAGAAGCTGCCACTGTAGCTCCCCCTCACTAAATAAAACCAGGACATTTGTAAATTCAAGTGCATGGGGTTTCTGCCTTCTATATTACTTTGAAGATAAAATATCTTACAAAGCCTGGAGGAAAGCAAACCAGCTCAATGAGATTTCAGGGTCCTTTTAATTTTCTTTCCCTCATTAAGACAGGATCAATGAGGTTTAAAGTCTGTAGAGGCTATTCTTTTTTTTTTTCAGAGTATTGTAAGATCTCTTGGATATACTCATATAGTACAAACTATTTGTCTTTTTTTTTTTTGAGATTATTTAAAAAAATTAGATGCTTGTACTTGAACTGTTATTTATGCTACCAAGATAATGCACCCAAAGTACTTTAATCATCAAAGCAGAAAGAACACCTCATAAAGCATCTGGAAAGAACAATGTAGGAACAGACTTCTTCCTGTCTTACCAGGGAAAGCAGATGCCTCTGCAAGAATTTTTAGGTAAGATTAATACTGAGCAGGAAGCTGAAGGCCATATCAGGATTTAGGACTTTACACCTAATAGCTCAGGATGGATGGAGGGATGGAAGACATTCTTGCACCCCTTTCAACCACAAGGACCATACAGGCCATATGTCTTGCTGTGTGTCTGATGTAATCTGAAAATAACAGATCTCTCCATGGAAGAAGGAAAGGAAGACATTTCTAACATCTTGAGGCCTCTTGACACCAAAAAAAAGAAAAAAAAAGCTACACAATTAACTCCAGAGAGAACTCTTTGAAAAGACTAAATGATATGTGTTCTTTTTCTATATATGCGTTGCTAGTGTATCCTTTTATTTTCTTTCATTTTTTATCTGAAAGCACCAAAGCTCACTTAGCTATTTCCCACTAGCAAAAAAGTAGTACATTCATGCGCATGTGCTCACACCATTTTCCCTGTCATTTTTTTTTAATCTTTCCCCTCCCATAAGCAACTGTACTTTCAGTAGTCTTCAGTGAGCTTCCCCCTTCTTTTCTCTGATCCACCTATGTCATGTTCATCTTGCCGGAAAAGGGAGAAGTCCTCCATGAAAAGGAAGTGGCACACTTCTCAGTAAGAGTTATAAGATTGCATAAAATTTCATCTTGCTATAACTTGAGTCTGTATTGACATCTGTGATCCCTCTAGATCAAATTGACTTCATTCAGAATTTGAATGTCTTTGGTAACTGGTTTCTGATTTGGGACCTTCTCGACCTGAAAGATGGGAATATTTAATCACTCATCCTTCTTTCTGTTTATTAGGTGTTTCACAAGACAGGTATTCACCAGATCATGTACCTGAACAGTGTTTTACTGTAGTCTCACCTTTTCGATTCCTCCAAGTGTATATGGTTGGAAAAGTACTATGTCAGTCAACATCACCCTGACCATAATTGTCACTTTTCATCACAGAATTTATCAGAGCTATAAATTCAGATCATCTACCTGAGACCTTTCATTGTCAGGGACAGTAGTGTTGGCTTTAAGAAAGTGTTAGTACTTTATTTTGTGTTCTGTCTAGGACTCTAAAATGTAGGAGAACTGACACTTTTAGCATGTGATCCATCTGATAAAATATGGATGTCTAATTTAGGATGAAATCAACTGCTCTCTAAAAGTCACTCTGCTGCTTTTAATGGTCAGATTGGTCACAGTCAGAAGGAAATTGATGAGAAAATCTCTTAGCTTTATGAGGTCTCAGATAAGAATTGTAATAGCAAAAAAAAAGATAAAATGAAAAGTAGCAGACTCTGGAGGAGCCAGAGAAAAGTCTAGGACCTGATATACTCAGCCTAAATGTGAAACAAGATTTCCCTTGTGGCCTAGTAATCATATGTGCAGATGATCTCTTCAGATGCATGTGTGCCTTGAATTTTATGAAAAAGCCTCCAGATTCTGTTGATAAAGGCTGATTTAGAATCATAGAATAGTTAAGGTTGGAAGGGACCTTTAAAGGTCATCCAGTCCAACCCCCCTGCAAGAAGCAGGGACATCTCCAACTAGATCAGGTTGCTCAGAGCCTCATCCAACCTGGCCTTGAATGTTTCCAGGGATGGGGCATCTACCACCTCTCTGGGCAACCTGTTCCAGCGTCCGTTTAATTAGTATTACCCCCAGTTTTCAGTAGTGCCTGAGTGAGATAGACAGAGTACATGCAGCAGTGGTGCTTAGTGTCAATTTTTAATTTCTGACATGGAAGTGGAAAACCTAGATGTTATTTACATGAAGGAGTTTCCTGCAGACAACCCAAGGAATTCCTGGGACAAATTTCAGAAGCTGAACACTAGAAAATAGCAGGAAGAAGAGGAAAATTACTGTTCTTCCCCTGGGGTTTGAGGTGCAACATTCTTATAGGAAACAATGCTGTTCATAAACATTAATGCCAAACTCTTGGATACCAAAGTGCTTATGGCTATATCAGAGGTCTTGGAAGTAGGAGATGATGGTATGGACCACTATATTTCAGGCTAGGTTACCTGTACTGGACATAAATCTCTGCAAGATCTAAGAGTTGTGACCTGAATTCTACAGTTAAATAGGCTCTTCCTCTTCCAGTCAGTAACCAAGGCCACCTGCAAACTACTATTTTGAATAGTTACAGAACTTCTGCTCTATAGTTTGCATTGCCCTCGGAAATGCTTTTGTATCCTGCCCTTAAGTTTAGTTCACCTGGCTGGAAGAGAAGGATAAGTGAAAGAAAGCTAGCTACTAAGAGTGGTGGATCTGTAACATAAGCACATGGTACATTGGGCAAAACATAGAGACAAGGATCTGCCTTGTCACCTGTTTACAGATGCTAGACCAAGGTTCTAGACATAAGAGTTTGGAAAAGTTTAAAAAGGGAAGGAAGATTCTGAAAAAAAGAAAGATACAGGTGCCTAACAACTAGATGGAATATGAAAAGAAGGTGGTTGAGTAGTAGAGGCAGACTTTGAGGACTTTTTGTCTAATATAAGGGGAGAACAAAGTAATATTATGTTGTCATAGTTCTGCTGTTCCAAACTGAATTTTGTGACCTAATCTTAATGCTAAAATGATTAGCTAGGTCTGAGTGGTCTACTTGTCTAATACATTCTGGCTGTCTTAGCTTTCTGCTCTCCAATTTTTGCTGACCATTACCATGACAGAGATAAAAATTGGCAAACCTGGAAAGTGGCTGTTAACTTAATTTATGTGGTACTGTAAACATTTCATGTAGATGCCTAATTTTCCACCTTCACAGAAAAGCATAGCAGTGCTATTGCAAGAGGCTTTGCATTTTTTTTTTTAATATAATGTGAAAAATGTTCTCCTTTCTAAGTACTGGAGGACTTAATAATGTAAGCACTGCCAAATGCTACTGGAGAAGAAAGCAGGGCAAATATAATTTTCCACAGAGGTAATGAGACCTGATTAACAAAGTTGCAAAGCTGCCACTAGCAAGCCAAAAGAAAAAAATCTAGAGAAATTGATTTAGTGCCAGTGTCCTACCTGCTGTTGACCGGGTTAGACTATGGTCTTGTCATTTACTTCTGTACCATAATTTAATTATAGAAGTTCATTCTTTCTGGATAGCGTCGTCCTTGGAGCAACACACTAATATATCATTGGCTGTTGATGATCACTAGTGATGAATCACACTAATATATTATCAGCTCTGTCACACAGGTGGCTTTGCAGATTAATTTCATCAGAGCAACAACCTGTGATGATGAAGTATTACTCAAAGGATAATTTGATATGAATGGATCTTACATAATTTTACATTCAAATCTTATTTAATTTATCTAAAGCTTAGTTAATATGCCTTCAAATAATATAACTGACTGACCAAAGCAAGTGTGTTCCTGGAAAATCTGGACAAACACATAATACATTTGTGCTATACTATATAGTTAAAGTGAAAAATGGTCTCAAACCATGGAAAAGCTACAACTATGAAAGTAGTGAAAAAGTTTCTTACAAATATTGTATCATTGAAGAAATATGTTAGTTGGAATTGTGCAAAAATAGTGAAAAAAATATTAACTCAAACTTGACTTTCATTAACGTAAAATACAGAAGGCGGCAAAAATCCGTAATAGATGTTAAAAAAACATGCAATATGTTGTGGTTTAACACAAGCCAGCAACTAAGCGCCACATGTTTGCTCAGTCACTCTGTCCCAGTGGTATGGGGGAGAGAATCAAAAGAGTAAAAATGAGAAAACTCATAGACTGAGATAAAGATAGTTTAATAAGTAAAGCTAAAGCCACACACGCACACACACACAAACGCGCGCACGCAAATCAAAACAAGGAATTCATTCGCTGCTCCTCATCGACAGGCAGGTGTTCAACCATCTCCAGGAAAACAGGGCTTCATCATGTGTAATCGTTACTTGGGAAGACAAAATGCCATAACTCTAAACATCCTCCACTTCCTTCTTCTTCCCTCAGCTTTATATGCTGAGCATGATGTCATATGATATGCAATATCCCTTTGGCCAGTTGGGGTCAGATGTCCCAGCTGTATCCCCTCCCAACTTCTTGTGCACTCCCAGCCTACTCACTGGTGGGGTGGTGCGAGAAGCAGAAAAGACCTTGACTCTGTGTAAGCAATTCTCAGCAGTAACTAAAACATCCTTGTGTTATCAATACTGTTTTCAGCATCAAGGCCAGGTTGGATGAGGCTCTGAGCAACCTGATCTAGTCGGGGATGTCCCTGCTCCTTGCAGGGGGATTGGACTAGATGACCTTTGAAGGTCCCTTCCAACCCTAACCATTCTATGATTCTATAAATCCAAAACATAGCTCCATACTAGCTGGTATGAAGAAAATTAACTCTATCTTAGCAAAAACCATCATACAGTACAATAGAATATGTATCATTAAAATTTCCTTTAAATTCTGTAACTCAAGTAGCTGTAATTGCTTGAGGCAATTTCAGGAAAGTAGAGAAATATACTTGCTTTTTAAAATCTTTTCCTGATGCTTCCTATATATCTTATGCAAGAACAGAATTTTGGAGAAAAATATTATTTTATGGGTTCATTTTTTCCATTAGCTTCTTTTTCCATGCATCCATCCTTTGATCTTCATCAAGAGGAACTCATTAACTTTTATCTCCCCAGTAAAAAATATGTCTTTTCCACACAGGTGTTAGTTTTTCTGAACTCCATTATCATAGTACAAAGCGCCCATGGTACTGACACATTTAAATGCTATGTACAGTTCTAGTCATCCTCTTTTCAAGGAGAAAACTAGAAAAAGGATGGCAAAAGAAGGTCAGCTTTATGATAACTTCTGTATGGTGAGAAACTTAAGAGTCTGGGATTTGGAACATAGTATTTTTAAAGAAATAAACATCTAGAAAGGAAGGAGTATTTTAAAAGCTGCACCAGAAATCAAATTGTCTACTATTTTTCCCCAAAGAAGAAGAGAACACATGCAATAAAATTGTTAAGCATTATGTTTAAAACAAAGAGCACAGCACAGTCGAGTCATGGAACTGAACACCACAGAATGCTGTGGAAATGCAAAGCATAAGTGGGTTCACAAAAGACTTAAACAAATTGAAATTGAACTCAACTTTTTGCCCAGGAAGTCTCTGACCTACTATTTTCTTTTGAGAACAAGAATTTATTCTATTCACACTTAACTTCCGCCCTTAAGAATCGGCTACGTTAATGTTGCTAACTTAATAGAGGTTACTGGACTTTTGGTCAGACCAAATAGTGATATTCTTAAACAGCACAAGCTTTCTAAGTGACAAGCCTTTGCCTTATACGGGCTCTTCAGGAATCAGACAAGTGCCTGGGATCAAGTCCAAGAACAATTATATTCTGTGTTACCTAGTCCCATTAATAGATATCAGGACTCAAATTGTCAGGAGCTGACCTCAGCTTTTGTCTATGCTTTGTCATTAATTCTGCATTATTTCACTGGCATGATTTTTGTGATGCGCTGTGGTATGCTTGCTGTAGTAACCATTACATTACTTTGATGAACACCCAAGAGCTGAATTCAGTGTAATATGAGCTATTGAAAACAGATTGAATAATTTACTTTAGACTGAGAAAGAAAGAACATCATATGTGGGTTAATGATTTCTCTGTTACAAAAAGGTCTTTGTGAAGAATTTTTCTTTTCGGTAAATAGCTATCAGTATTTTAAAAAAATTCATTAAGTATATGCGAATTCAACAGAAATGAGAGATGATATATAAAATTTGATTTTCTCTAAAAATCTCTTCATACAGAAGAAAAAATGTTCTACTACAGTGAAAGAAAATTATAGAAAAAAAATAACATCATGGAATTCCTTTTCTCATTTTTCAGTGGCTGAAGATTCAACTTAGTCACTTCTTAGAGAAGAAACTACCTTTTCTGCTACTGCTAGCTCTCAGGATCTGTCACAGAATGTACTTTCTTCCACAGAGAAAGGTCAGAGAGTGACTACTACAATCCCATGTTCAGATTACAACCTGAGTGATGTGAATTCATCTGTTCTCATTGTTCCAATGTCTTTCCTGAAGTGTCTGTTTGATCCTAAAAAAAAAAGTTAAGGTCACTTCCCTGCCCTCTTCCTCCTCCCTTACTGAACTCAGTATCTAAGTTGAGTTATGAGATTTTTACATGAGTTTACAAATGAATACATGGAAGAAGCAGCTCTTTGAAATGAAGGTGTCATTTACAGTCTCTCTTTTTCAGGGAGAATCAAATCTGAAAAAAAATACTGCAAAAGGAACTACGTAATTGAGGGGCTAAAATTTTAACAGTTTGTGTTTTTCTGTTTTTAATTTTGGTTTTGGCTTTTTTTTTTTTAGATAATTTAATGCGGTTATTCTATTATCTTACACTGCCATATCTAAAAATGTGTATTATCTTTCAGTAGTGGGATATGTAATCATCCTCTGCTATAGTGTTATTCCAATATTGATCTAGATTCCTATATTCTATATTTCTATATCTATTTTAACCCCTTTATTAAGGAAGAAGATCATGGCTCTGTCTCAGACAAGACATTTATTTCCAAATATAATATCTATGGGAGAATGAACAGGGGAACAAAATGCCTATGGTATTTAAACATCCAAATTATTCTTTCTGTAAAAGTTCCAGTCCTTTGGCAAAGTCAGAGTTTGAAACAGCTCATCTATAACCAAGAAGAAATTTAAAAAGTCTTAATATAAATAACCAAGGCAGATAATGGTAATATATAACAGGAAAAAAACTTGAATTGTGATTAGTGATAGAAAAAAAAAATTAAAAATCTGTTTTTTTTTTTAACATCAACTGACATTTAATTGAAGAAAAAAAAATAAATAGATTTCACATCTGATGCATAGAAGTGCACCAATAAAGAAGCTGTAGCAGCAGAGAAAGAAACACATCACTGGCCACATAGCAACTGTATTTCCTGAAGTTTAACCTAATTGTGTCTAATTAGTCTAGCCTAATTATGTATGTTTCTTCTGTAATGAGTGACAAATATTCATTCCATTACTCCTTCCTTAAGACAAGTAGTATAACTGATTCTTTGAAGACTGGAATATCTGTTAACATCGAAAGAACTAGGCTACCAGTCTAGACAAGTAAACTAGGTTTTTTTTCATGGCTAAAACTAGGTAAAAGAGATCACGCTGTTAGGATGATACCTAACTGTAGGAGTCTAAAGGCAAGTGTAGGAGCTAGACACCAAAACCCAGGACATCCTGTCAGTGTCGGAAAAATAATTGAGAGAAACAACATCTGGCTAGACATAGATATCTCTTCTTAGAGTGAACTGAGTAGCTCTTCAGGATTCCAATAGCTTCATTGGTCAAAGGCTATCTTTCAAGACCAAAAATTGAAGATTAGAGCTCTAAGTTACATGCAAACACCTGTACATAGACATCTGTTTTAAAGTGTTTGCAATCTGAGTGAAATCTTACTCATAGGGCCAATTCAGTTGCTGAAATGCAGGCATCTACTTCCATTGGAGACATCACAAGATGTCCAAGACATCCACATTGGTCTGTCATATGCAGAGCAGGACCTAAGGGAGGTCCTTGCCCTTCCAGAGAAACAGCTGGACATTAACTGAGAACAATAGATCTTTCATCCTGAAAGAAATAGTGCAAGTTATGAGAAGGATGGTACTATTATCACCTGATTTTTCTACGTGAGATACCTCAGAGGTGCAAGATCTGTTTTCATGAAGTCTAACTGAAACCTGCTAACTTTGACTGTAAAGTATACTGCAGACTGACATCTGAAAAATGTGAAACCGAACAATTTTAGTCATGTATTTGCCTCCTCCTTATTCAAATACATCTTTCTCTCCTGCTGACTCTGCATTCTGAGAGAAAAACATAAATACAAAGTGAACTGCATGAAAATGAAATTCAGTACTTGATGGATATTTGATAGTCTAAAGAAGTAGAAAATTCTCATATTAAATGAAGCCTTGCTGAGTCTTGAGAACAGCTTTCCAAATATTTCCAACAGGAATGCATTGGTATGACTATAGAATCATAGAATCATAGAATGATTAGAGTTGGAAGGGACCTTCAAAGGTCATCTAGTCCAACCCCCCTGCAAGAAGCAGGGACATCCCCGACCAGATCATGTTGCTCACAGCCTCGTCCAGCCTGGCCTTGAACGTTTCCAGGGATGGGGCATCCACCACCTTTCTGGGCAACCTGTTCCAGTGTTCTATAACCCGTATTGTAGAAAATTTTTTCCTAATTTCCAATCTAAATCTACCCCCCACTATTTTAAAACCATTACTCCTTGTCCTATCGCAACAGGCCCTACTGAACAGCCTCTCCTCATCTTTCTTGTAGGCCCCCTTGAGGTACTGGAAGACCGCTATCAGGTCTCCCCGGAGCCTCCTCTTCTCCAGGCTGAACAGCCCCAACTCTCTCAGCCTGTCCTCATAAGAGAGGTGCTCCAGCCCTCTTATCATCTTCGTGGCCTTCCTCTGGACCTTCTCCAACTGGTCCATGTCCTTCTTATGTTGGGGGCTCCAGAACTGGACACAATACTCCAGGTGGGGTCTCACCAGGGGAGAGTAGAGGGGGAGAATCACCTCCCTCGACCTGCTGGCCACGCTTCTCTTGATGAAGCCCAGGATGCGGTTGGCCTTCTGGGCCACAAAGGCACATTGCCTGCTCATGTTAAGCTTCTCATCCACCAGCACTCCCAAGTCCTTCTCCTCAGGGCTGCTCTCAATCCATTCCCCGCCCAGCCTGTATTTGTGCCTGGGATTGCCATGACCCAGGTGCAGGACCTTGCACTTGGCCTGCTTGAACTTCATCAGGTTGGCACGGGCCCACCTCTCCAGCCTGTCAAGGTCCCTCTGGATGACATCCCTCCCTTCCAGCATGTCGATGGCACCACACAGCTTGGTGTTGCTGGCGAACTTGCTGAGGGTGGACTCTATCCCACTGTCTATGTTGCCGACAAAGATGTTGAACAGAGCCGGGCCCAACACGGAAAATAGGTCAGGAAAAGTCTTCCTAATGGAGTTCAGTAACCAGCTCTAGTATATGACTTTAGCTAAACTAAATAAAATTTTAAAAAAAAAGATATTGCAGAGCAATTTGGAATAATCTCAAGGAGCATTATCCATGAGATAAAACCACACATGTGTTAAAAAAAATTAACGTTTACTGTACATGTATCAAAGTTCCTCTTTTGTCAGGGAACTGACTTTTTTGGAATAAAAGGAAAAAAAAATTGTCTTCTTCATCCCTTTCTACTCTTACTTTTGTAGAAGGTTTTATATTTTTTATCTCTAATGACTGCATAAGATAAGAAAAAATCCTTTATGCCTGAAAGTAAATTTCATTGAGACTCAGCAGATAAGTTTTGGGTGGCTCCTTTCCATCCTGTATTATATTCGCGAAACTTTTCTGATGAAATCTAATATCCTGTTTGACATAGGAAACAAACAATAGTTGAAAATATATTTATAAAAGAGTTACCACTACAATATACCTCAAAGTCAATAAAAGCCACAAAATAAGGTTAGACATTTACCTGCTTGCTTTATCAGGAAGATCAAAATCTAGTTAAACCACTTTCCAAGGTAAATGGTTCTCCTTTCAGAAATACTTGGGAAGTTATAGACAAGAAAAAAGTCTGAAACTCTCTGTGAATTTAATCAAGAAGAGCTCTATCTACCATATACAACTGATAAATAGCATATATTCCGTGTAATTCTTAGAGGACACATTTTTTTTTTCATTAGAGCCACCACTGATGGTCCCATCTTCCTTTCTGATTTCCTTGATCTTGACTCCAATGTATTATGTGCTCTTTTTGAGTTAAGAAGGGTTTCCATAGCAGTGACACATTCAGAATGAAATATTTTTTTTTTTTTGCAAGCTGTAATAAAGGTCTAAAATACTCTTCTGTTTTCACGTCTTGCATTTGATGCTTTGAGTTCCCAAACAAACAACTTAGAACTATTTTAAGCAATATGTAAAAACAGGGAATTAAACTTCTTTTGCAGGATATTGCAAAGGGGGGACATCTCTTCAAAAGTATCCTACAGAAAGCTGTTTCATTCTGAATATTTTAACACCATGGTATATGAGCATCATAAGCTAACAATGCAGAGTCTCCTTCAACTTTAAGAATACTGAAGGTAATAAAGTACTCTTTGCTAGGAGGTCATCAGCAGAATCCTGCCAAATTTTAGACATCTACAGTAAAGATACCTATATCTGAACAAGGGGTCTAGAATACCCTTAAAGACAGAGACACTCACAGTCCAGAGTAAATTTAATCCTAACATACTCTTAAAAACTATTAAATAAATAAAAAAAAAAGGTTGACTTTTTTTTTTTTTTCAGTTGAGAGTATAGTAGCATACTAATATGTCTGTCTGAGTATCCTGGTTTAATTTGTGCACAGTACTTTCCCATTCCACGCAGGGCACATGACCTCAGTACGTGGGAAAGTTATGGAGCAAATCATCTTGGGTGAGATCACTCGGCATATGAGTGGCATCCAGGGGATCAGGCCCAGCCAGCACGGGTTCACGAAAGGCAGGTCGTGCTTGACCAACCTCATTTCCTTTTACGACTGGGTGACCAGACTGGTGGACGAAGGAAAGGCTGTTGATGTGGTCTACCTGGACTTCAGCAAGGCCTTTGACACGGTCTCTCACAGTATTCTCCTAGGGAAACTGGCTGCCTGTGGACTGGGTAGGTATACCCTTCTTTGGATAAAGAATTGGCTAGGGGGCCGTGCCCAGCGGGTGGTGGTTAATGGAGTCAAGTCCAGCTGGCAGCCTGTTACAAGTGGTGTCCCCCAGGGGTCGGTACTTGGGCCCATCTTGTTCAATATCTTTATTGATGACCTAGACGAGGGGATTGAGTGTACCCTCAGTAAGTTTGCAGATGACACCAAGTTGGGTGGCGGTGTTGATCTGCCTGAGGGTAGGGAGGCCCTTCAGAGGGATCTGGATAGGCTGGATCGCTGGGCTGAGTTGAATGGGATGAGGTTCAACAAGGCCAAGTGTCGGGTCCTGCACTTTGGCCACAATAACCCCATGCAGCGCTATAGGCTCAGAGCTGAGTGGCTGGAGGACTGTGAAGAGGAAAGGGACCTGGGGGTGTTGGTTGATGCTCAGCTGAACATGAGCCGACAGTGTGCCCAGGTGGCCAAGAGGGCCAACGGCATCCTGGCCTGCATTAGAAATAGTGTGGCCAGCAGGAGCAGGGAGGTAATCATCCCCCTGTATTCGGCACTGGTGAGGCCGCACCTTGAGTATTGTGTTCAGTTTTGGGCCCCTCACTACAAGAAAGACATTGAAGCCTTGGAACGTGTCCAGAGAAGGGCAACAAAGCTGTTGAGGGGTCTGGAGCACAAGTCTTATGAGGAGCAGCTGAGAGAGTTGGGATTGTTTAGTCTGAAGAAGAGGAGGCTCAGGGGAGACCTCATTGCACTCTATAGCTTCCTGAAGGCAGGTTGTGATGAACAGGGGTTTGGCCTCTTTTTCCAGGCAACAAGCAGGACCCGAGGAAATGGCCACAAGTTGTACCAGAGGAGGTTTAGATTGGACTTGAGGAAAAACTTTTTCTCCCAAAGAGTGGTAAGGCACTGGAACGGCCTGCCCAGGGAGGTGATGGAATCTCCGTCCCTGGCAGTGTTCAAGAGGCGGCTTGATGAGGAGCTACAGGATATGGTTTAGTAGCTGTGGCAGCAATGGTAGTGGGAAGACGGTTGGACTAGATGATCTTATAGGTCCCATCCAACCATGTGATTCTATGATTCTATGATTCTATGATTCATTGCTTCAAATTTTGGTTTATTTTTAAGAAACATAAATTCTTCTAGCTATGACCAACTCCAAATATGATATTCACACCTTGAGTGTTGTTATGATTACAGAATACAGTTCTGAATAGACTTCTGTCCTAATTAACTGGTAGGAATAGAAGTCCTTGAGGAACATACTGCAACAGAAGACGCCATAGAGTTAGTGACTAAATTAAACAACGTTCTCATTAAATCTTAATGAGAAGGGTTGTTGCATTTGTGGATGTAAAACTTACAATCACTGTTTAAGTCACTTGAAACAAACAATCCATTTACATACAGATGTTTTTTAATGAAGAGGGCTAATTGCTTAGAGTAGCCCAACATGAAATATTTGTCAGCTGGAGAATTTTGCTTATGCTGGAGCTAGGCTCTGTTGGATGCTACTGTAACTGTGACAATGTTGATTATTTTCTAATATTGATTAAAAAGATGATTAAGGATATTTTCAGCAAGGGGAAAGGAAAAGAGTACAGATATTAGATTCTTCATAAATCAAGATTAATCATGCAATGTATTTCAATTAAAAATGCAACAAATTTTCAGAGTTTTAAGCTTCACTGGGCAGGATGGGGGTGCATGGGTTCTTAAGAGGTTTTTTGTTTGTTTGTTTCTTTTTGAATTAATTGAACATGGGGCACTGGGCTGCTTCTGAATATATTTCTAATGTAATTGCATTTTTTTTTTCTCAGTGCTTACTAAATTGATCAATGGAAATGCCATAGAGTTATATTTTTATTTTTCTGTCTGATTATTTGTTTTAATGGCAAAACATTATTCAGAAAGAATTAGAATTACTAGGTGTTATTGAAATGACTGTGGTATTATATTTTTGGAGTTACCTGACACTTAGCTTTTATAGTTGTTATGATTGCATCACTAACGCACACAGGAATAATTGTTAACTGTCAAGAACACAATGTATTTCTAATCATATTCCATCAGTGACATGTGTCTTACATTGTTAAATCATTTTGCTGAAAAACAGAGGCTCAAAATGGAATATAAAAAGCTTGTTCTTTCAGTTTCTTTGCATTATTCATAAATACAGTACCTTGTCAGCACTTAGCGTGTAATCAAAACATAAATGATGTACGAATATGTTGTGTTCAAACTGCATGTAGAATGTTCGTAAGTTACACAATACATTGCATTGTCTTTTTTTTTAGTCAGTATAAAATTTTAACTACGTATGTCATAAGCTCTGTAAAAGCAAGATGGTCTACTGTATTCTTTTTGTTCTCTGATTGAAAAGGATGAGTTGAAGTTAAAGAAAAAAAATCACAAAGAAAAGCACACCAAAAAAATCAACAAGCTGGTTTTTTTTCCTTAACCTTTGCGTCTCATTCACACTCATGCTGTTGCATGGTATAACATGATGTTATTTTTCAAACTAACTCTCTGGAGTACTCTTTTGAGTGTTTCAGAGATAAATAACATCATGAATAAATATAAAAAGAAGCCATGACAGCCTTTTTTTTTTTTTTTTTTGTGCAGTGAGGCAAAAAATTATGGAACATAACTTCTAGATTCCAACAGGTTGGAGTATCTGACTATTTATTGAAAGCTGAAGAAAAAAGAAGTCTAGATTACAGAGAAATTGTGAAGCACCAAAAATAAAACAAAATTTAACATATTATAATTCTGCCAAAAAAAAAAAAAGAAAAAAAAAGGGAGACAGATTAATAATTGAAAATGTGGGAAGATAAGTTAAAAGTGCTTTTATTGTCCCCTTAGATGGATAGATAAGAGAAAAATATTCCTTCTATTATATTAGGTAGCTTTCTTATTACCTGTCAAGTTTTCAGTAGCAACATGTAACTAACAAATTACTTTCAGTATTTTCTTTAATTTTGTTTGGGGACACTTAAGTGTAATAAAAAAAAATGTAACTAGGAAACAGAAACAACTTCAACTGAAGCTATAACAGAATACTGTTCCTTGGAATAAATTTGCTCCTATGCATAAATTCAACAGAATGAACAAATTTTACTGAATATTTTTCTTCATTGTGTTATGAGAATTAATTGGAACACTGACTTTCTGATGGCTTTTTTTTTTGCACTGGAATAAATACCATGTTTTTCTGCACCTTTCCCAGGCAAAAAAAAAAAAAACCAAAACCTGAATCTACTTTCACTTGTGAAGTTTCATAACTTGTAATGTCCACAGTCCAAAATATTTTCAAATTAAAATGCTGATTAAATGTACTCTTGTTTCTTTCCCTTCCTTACATTGAAGCATTTTGGCAAAAAAAAAAAAAAATCCGATAATAAGCTTTCGTTGAAAAATAGGGTTATTTTGCAGGATTGTTCCCTATTCCAAGCAATTTGAATATCCTGCAATCCAATATTCAAAGTTTAGGGTAACGTCTTTTCAGAAACACAACTTTTTGATAGTAATTAGACAAACACACATACATATATGAAATCTATACCTCGCTTTGTTAGTATTTTTTTTTTATTTTTAGTATTAATTTTTCCTTGTTATTTTAGCCTACATGGGCCTAGATATTGTACAAACACAGAACTAAAGGATGCTTCATTATCTTACAAGTTCTTCGTCAAAATCCCAGATTAATTTTATCACTTGTTTTCACATAGAAAGGTTAATTTGAAGGATTGTATTAAATCAGTATGTGGTCATCAAACCAGCAGCCCTAACGGTCATAAAGAGTTTTTGTAGCAGATCAGGGAATAATAGAGAGATATTTTTCAGAAGTATTTGGAAAGCACCTTTCAAATACGAGATAAAGTTTCTTAAAAAATATGGTGGTAAGTGATTGAGACTGATCAGTTGGAGACTGGAGTCAAGGTAACAATGAATAGGAGCAAATAGAGGGTAAGGCAAGAAATTGAGAGGCTAAGCACCTTTATTTAAGTGTGGAGAAATATAGGGAACAGGGAGTTCAGCACAGGGTTGAGTGATACAGCCAAGGATAGGGATCATGCATAAAATTTTTGTATAGTGGTCTGATTTGTGGTGGACAGGTCCAGAAAAAAAAAAAAAAAAAGATGTTCTACTAGTCACTAATTAATACAATATTCTGTTTAAATGTTTTGCTTGGAGGAAAAATCTTGTCTAAGAAACATTATACGATCTGAAATTGAACATCCTACTTTCGTAGAATTACAGAATCACAGAATGGTTTGGACTGGAAGGGACTTTTGAAGATTGTCCAGTTCAAACTCACTGCCATTGGGCTGGACTTGCAGTTTAAAAATATTGCCCCTTGTCCTGTCACTACAGGCCTTGGTAGAAAGTGGCTATCTTTCTGATAGGCCCCCTTTACATATTGAAAGGCCACAATAAGGTCTCCACAGCACCTTCTCATCTCCAGGCTGAAGTATTCCAACCCTCTCAGCCTTTCTTAATAGGAGAGGTTTTTCCAGCCCTCTGACCATTTTTGTGGCCATCCTCTGGGCCCGCTCTTACAGGTTTGTGTCTTCCTTGTGTCAGGGACCCACAGCTGAATGCAGTACTCAGATGGGGGTCTCATGAGAATGGAATAGTGGGGGAGAATCATCTCCCTTGACCTACTGGCCACATTTCGTTTTGTGCAGTCGTACTACTGGCTTTCTGGGCAGCTTGGGCACTTAGCCAACTCATGTCCAATTTTTCATCTACCAGTATACCCAAGTCCTTCTTCACAGGGCTGCTCTCAATCCGTTTTCCACCCAGCCTGTATTGATAGTGGGGATTGCCCCAGCCATGTTCAGGATCTTCCACTTGGCCTTGTTGAACTTCATGAGGTTCACATGGGCCCACTTCTCCAGCCTGTTAAGGTCCCTCTGAATGGCATCCCTTCACTCTAGTTTATCAGCTGCACCACTCAGCTTGATGTCATCTGCAAACTTGCTGAGGATGCACTCAATCATACTATGTCATTGATAAAGACATTAAATAGCATTGGTCCTAGTATGGACCCTTGAAGAACACCACTCATTACTGGTTTCCACTTGGACATCGAGCAATTGACTGTAACTCTTCAGACATAGCATTCCAGTCAGTTCCTTATCCATCTAACAGTCCATCTGTCAAATCCATGTCTCGCCAATGTATCAGCAAGAATATTGTGGGGAACTGTATCAAAGGCCTTACGGAAGTCTAGGTAGATGACTGTCGTAGTTCAGCCCCAATGGGGACCAGACTATGCAGTCTCTCTCTCACTCCCCCCACTCTCTGAGAGAATAGGAGGAGATTTGACAAACAAAAGAAAACCAGGGAAAAAAAAACCAAACACGCGGGTTGAGATTGAACAAAAAGTAAATTTAACAGTAATGACAGAAGAAAACAATAGAGTGATGGAACACAAATACAGTACAATAGCTCACAACAGATCTCCACATCCAGTCTCTTCCAACTAGGAGAGCCTCCCTTCAGCACCCTCCTCACTTATATACTGAGCATGATGTCAGATGGGATGGAATAGCCCTTTGGCTAATTTGGGTAAATTAACCCCAGCTGTTAGCTAATTAGTTAACTATCCCAGCCATAGGGGCTACCAGCTTCAGTTCTCCACCCAGCTCAGGTAAATATTAACTCTATCCTAGCTGAAACCAGGACATTATCCACCCCTTATTCCATACCATCTACATCATGCCCAGATCCTACACTTTCCAACTAATCATCAACTTTTTCTTCCTTTTATTTACTTGTATGCAGACACACAGATGTAACTCTCTTAGCCCATGGTCCATCCTTTCAAAAGGTCTGTTGAGTTTATCCAGTCCATAACTTTGGGCTCCATCTGTCATAACAGGCTCTCAAGCATAGGACAGATGACACAGTGTTTCCTCAGGTAGTCTGTCTGGTGCAAGTGACTTAGCAAGTTCATAGTCCGGAGACTGAAGATCTGTTGGCAGGTGCTAGTAGCAAGAGCCAGTTCTGGTTGCATCACTGCTGCAATTTTTCCTATTTTATTAAAGTTCATTCTTTGTTGGTATAAACGATTTTACTATAATACTTTTGACACAACATAAGTATCTCAGGGCGTGGAGCAGGAAGAAGCAAGGAGGGACACATAATAGCTAGATAATGACATACAGTACTGTATAGTAACCGACATCAAGCACTTCAAATTATTGGCTCTTTTCACCTAAAATTAGATCTCCTTGAGGTACACATCGGACTTTCCCATCCTCCTGCATTACCCACCAAGTACACCCAGGTCCTTGAGCAAAAGCAATCCCATGCATGGGTTTGCCTTTGCCCAAGGGAGAAATGACCCAGACTGTCTTCCCCAGTATATTCCTTACATGCACCACAGGGACTTTATCCCCTTCTACAGTATGTAGAAGTTCAGATTGGGCAGGGCCAGCTCGATTGGTGGACCCCCGAGTGTTGACTAGCCAAGTGGCTTTTGCTAAATGTTTATCCCAATTTCTGAAGGTTCCACCACCCATTGCTTTCAGAGTTGTTTTCAGCAGCCCATTATACCTTTCAATTTTTCCAGAGGCTGGTGCGTGATAGGGGATGTGGTATACCCACTCGATGCCATGCTCTCTGGCCCAGGTATCTATGAGGTTGTTTCGGAAGTGGGTACCATTGTCTGATTCAATTCTTTCTGGAGTGCCATGTCGCCATAAGACTTGTTTCTCAAGGCCCAGGACGGTGTTTCGGGCAGTGACATAGGGTACAGGATATGTTTCCAGCCATCCAGTGGTTGCTTCCACCATTGTAAGTACATAGCGCTTGCCTTGGCGAGTTTGTGGGAGTGTAATGTAATCAATTTGCCAGGCCTCTCCATATTTATACTTCAGCCATCGTCCTCCATACCACAGAGGCTTTAACCGCTTGGCTTGTTTGATTGCAGCACATATTTCACATTCAAGGATAACCTGTGCAATAGTGTCCATGGTTAAATCCACCCCTCGATCACGAGCCCATTTGTATGTTGCATCTCTCCCCTGATGGCCTGAGGTATCATGGGCCCACCGAGCTAAAAATAGTTCACCCTTATGCTGCCAGTCCAGATCCACCTGAGCCACTTCAATTTTAGCAGCTTGATCCACTTGCTGGTTGTTTTGATGTTCTTCAGTGGCCCGACTCTTAGATACCTGGGCATCTACGTGACGTACTTTTACAACCAGATGCTCTAACAGGGCAGCAATATCTTGCCACAGAGTGGCAGCCCAGATAGGTTTGCCCCTACGCTGCCAGTTGCTCTGCTTCCATTGCTTTAACCATCCCCACAGAGCGTTTGCCACCATCCATGAGTCAGTGTAGAGATAGAGCACAGGCCATTTTTCCCGTTCAGCAATGTTTAAAGCCAGCTGGATGGCCTTCACCTCCGCAAACTGACTCGATTCACCTTGGCCTTCAGCAGCTTCTGCAACTCGTCGTGTAGGACTCCACACAGCAGCTTTCCACTTCCAATGTTTTCCTACAATACGACAGGACCCATCAGTAAATAGGGCATACTGCTTCTCATTTTCTGGGAGGTTGTTATATGGTGGGGCCTCTTCAGCACGCGTTACCTCTTCCTCTGGTGGCTTTCCAAAATCTTTGCCTTCTGGCCAGTCTGTAATTACTTCTAATATGCCTGGGCGATTGGGGTTTCCTATTCGGGCCCGCTGTGTAAGTAGTGCAACCCACTTGCTCCATGTAGCATCCGTTGCATGATGCGCAGAGGGGACCCTTCCTTTGAACATCCAGCCCAGCACTGGCAGTCGGGGTGCCAGGATGAGCTGTGCTTCAGTACCAATCACTTCTGAAGCAGCTCGAACTCCTTCGTATGCCAACAGGATTTCTTTTTCGGTTGGAGTATAGCAGGCCTCAGATCCTTTATATCCCCGGCTCCAAAACCCAAGGGGTCGACCACGAGTTTCCCCTGGTGCTTTCTGCCAGAGACTCCAGGTAGGGCCATTCTCCCCAGCTGCGGTGTAGAGCACATTTCTTACCTCTTGCCCTGTCCGGACTGGCCCGAGAGCCACCGCGTGAACAATTTCTTGTTTAATTTGTTCAAAAGCCTGCTGTTGTTCAGGGCCCCATTTAAAATCATTCTTCTTTCAGGTGACTTTATACAGAGGGCTTACAGTCATACTATAATTTGGAATATGCATCCTCCAGAAACCCACAACGCCCAGGAAAGCTTGCGTTTCCTTTTTGTCAGTCGGTGCAGCCATAGCTGTTATTTTGTTGACTATATCTATTGGAATCTGACGACGCCCATCTTGCCATTTTATCCCCAAAAACTGTATCTCTCTTGCAGGTCCTTTCACCTTACATCGTTTTATGGCAAGCCCAGCTTTCAGGAGGATTTTAATTATTTTCTCCCCTTTTTGAAAAGCTTCTGCTGCTGTGTTGCCCCATACGATGATGTCATCAATGTACTGCAGGTGCTCTGGAGCGCCACCCTTTTCCAGTGCAGTCTGGATCAGCCCATGGCAGATGGTGGGGCTGTGTTTCCACCCCTGGGGCAGTCGATTCCAAGTGTACTGGACGCCCCTCCAAGTGAAAGCAAACTGCGGCCTGCATTCTGGTGCCAATGGGATTGAAAAGAACGCGTTGGCAATATCAATGGTGGCATACCACTTGGCTGCCTTGGATTCCAGTTCATACTGAAGTTCTAACATGTCTGGCACAGCAGCACTGAGTGGTGGTGTTACCTCATTCAGGCCACGATAGTCCACTGTTAACCTCCACTCTCCACTTGATTTTCTCACTGGCCATATGGGACTGTTAAAAGGTGAGTGGGACTTGCTGATCACTCCCTGGCTCTCCAGCTGATGAATCAGCTTATGGATGGGGATCAGGGAGTCTCGGTTGGTGCGATACTGCCGCCGGTGCACAGTTGTGGTAGCAATTGGCACCTGTTGTTCTTCAACCTTCACCAACCCCACAACAGAAGGATCCTCTGACAGACCAGGCAAGGTGGACAACTGTATAACTTCCTCCATCTCTAAAGCACCTACACCAAAAGCCCACCAATACCCTTTTGGGTCCTTGAAATATCCCCTTCTGAGGTAATCTATACCAAGAATGCATGGAGCATCTGGGCCAGTCACTATGGGGTGCTTTTGCCACTCATAGGCTCACTCACAATACAGATAGCTGTTGGGATCCTCCTGTCACTCCAGAAATACAAATGGGTTCTGCCCCATTATATCTTGATGGCATCAAGGTACATTGTGCACCAGTATCCACTAGAGCTTTGTACTCTTGTCGGTCTGACGTGCCAGGCCATCGGATCCACACAGTCCAATAAACTCTGTTATCCCTCTCCTCCACCTGGCTGGAGGCAGGGCCTCTCTAATCCTGGCCACAGTATTCATTATTCATTTCTTTTAAATATGCATGAGAGGTCCCTTCAAGAGGGTCAGAACTAAAGCTATTCCTTCTACGCTCCCTATTGGACACTGGTGCAACAATTTTCCGGGGAGAACTTCTATTTGCAATGGTTTTTCCACGCAACTCACGTACCCGTGCCTCTAGGGCAGAGATAGGCTTCCCATCCCACTCCCTCATGTCCTCTCCTTGGTCACGCAAGGTAAACCACAGGGTACCTCGCCGCGTAAACCATCTCTCTTGAGCAGGGAAACGTTTACTCCTAATAGCTGAAATATTGGCCCGTACCGGTGGGGAATGGGACATATCTGCTTTGAATTGCTGGAACTCCTGGGATAGTTTCTCCACAGCCGAGACACAGGCCCTTAGGGAGGAAGACAGGCTTTCCTCGTACTGCCAGAGTCGGCCAGCCAGTTCATCCACTGTTTCTTCCTCTCCATCTTTCCAGGTCATAACTGCCAATGAGTTGGCATATGATGATGGTGCACTTCGAACAAACTTCCGCCACATTTGTCGTGTGCACCTGACTTCATCTGGATCCTTAGGTAACTGATCATTGTCCAGGTCATCATAAATAATCTCCAGCACAGCTAATTCCCTCAGGTACTGGATACCCTTCTCCATGGTAGCCCACTTGCCTGGATGACACATTATATCCTCCTTGAAAGGATACCTCTCCTTCACACCTGACAGGAGTCGCCTCCAGAGGCTGAGGGCTTGTGTCCCTTTTCCAACTGCTTTGTCAATGCTTGCTTCTCTAGAAATGGATCCCAGTTGCCTAGCTTCTCTGCCTTCTAATTCCAAGCTATTGGCCCCATTATCCCAGCACCACAGCAGCCAGCTGATAATGTGCTCCCCAGGATGACGGCTGAAATCTTTTCGCATGTCTCGCAGCTCGCTCAGGGATAGAAATCTGGTGCTCACTGTCTCCTTTAGGAGTTCTTCCTCTGAGGAAGAGCCTGCCTGCCGAGTTCTTCCTGGGCATCTAGCAAATAAACCTTCCTCTTCTTCCTCCTGCTTCGTCCTAAAAGGGGCTTCTTCTTCCCTCACTAAACGAGCTGACTTCCGCTTCCAAGTCTTCTTGGATACAGGGGCAACTGAAACTAGCACAGGTTCACCCTCTGATTCAGCTGCAATGCCTGTTGCTGGGGTTTGAGTCCCTACATTGCAGGTCAGTTTGTTCTCCCTCACACCACGCCACGTATTAGTATCTTGCCTTAGGGTAAATCTCGGGAGGAGATTCCCAAAAAGTGGGTTTGCAGCTCTAGACAAGACTTGGCACACATTCAAAATACATAACAACAACATCATAGTGGCTTGAATATCCCCCAGATCTTTAAAGTTCTCAAAAAGTGGCTTAACTACCCTGGAAGTGAAAGAATTTGGGAAGCTGTCCACATAGGAATACCAATTTATCTCTAAGGCCATTGATGTCACCATGTCATAGATGTATATGGCATAGTATAACAGAAGGATAATTCTCATCATTTTCCCTGAGGTGATAAACACCACCACTGGGAACACATAGTACATATAAGAGCGTAGACAATACAACAACATAACCAACCACTGCAACATCATGACCAATAACTGACAACCAATACAACAAGCACGTATAAACAAATTTGTTTCAAGCAAAACAAAAGAAAAAAAAAGTCAGATCTGTTATTATCTCAACCCGTTGTGCCCCACGTTGGGCGCCAAAATAACTGTCGTAGTTCAGCCCCAACGGGGACCAGACTATGCAGTCTCTCTCTCATTCCCCCCACTCTCCGAGAGAATAGGAGGAGATTTGACAAACAAAAGAAAACCAGGGAAAAAAAAACCAAACACGCGGGTTGAGATTGAACAAAAAGTAAATTTAACAGTAATGACAGAAGAAAACAAAACAGTGATGGAACACAAATACAGTACAATAGCTCACAACAGATCTCCACATCCAGTCTCTTCCAAGTAGCAGGGAGACTCCCTTCAGCACCCTCCTCACTTATATACTGAGCATGATGTCAGATGGGATGGAATAGCCCTTTGGCTAATTTGGGTAAATTAACCCCAGCTGTTAGCTAATTAGTTAACTATCCCAGCCATAGGGGCTACCAGCTTCAGTTCTCCACCCAGCTCAGGTAAATATTAACTCTATCCTGGCCAGAACCAGGACATTATATGACATCCATAGCTTTTCCTTTCTCCACTTATACAGTCACTCCATTGTAGAAGGCCACTAGATTAGTCAGGTATGATTTGCCCTTGGTGAAGCCATGTTGGTTGTCTCTAACTACCTCCCTATCTTCCATATGTGTCAACATATCTTCCAGGAAGATCTGCTTCATGATCTTATCAGGCATGGAGGCCAGGTGAGTACTGCAAGGCTGAAAGCCTTACCTCACTGAGGTGAGATGAATACTAGAATAGTTCGTGAAAGTGCTTCAAGTGTTATAATAGTAAAAGACTGTTTGGCATTATGATCACTGTCACATTTTAGGGAAAAGAAGCCAGCTCTACTTCATCAGGTGCCCATCTTCAGAGAAAGGGTAGACAGACTGGATCTCAGGAAGATATAGGTACCTAGCTTTTACCATTTCTCTTCTTAGCCAGTGAAGAATGATAGTCATCGAACTTAGTAACTCTAAATAATGAGAACTCATGATAGATTTTCTAAGATCTTGTATTAGGAGACTTTAATCATTGCACTAAGGCTACATGCCCAACATCTGTGCTTAACTGAGATGTCCAGATGGTAGATTTCAGCCAAAATTCCAAACACGGTCAATATACCTAACAGAGTCACTTTTTAATACCACATTATGATCTTCCCAATGCTTTCTACTTACCCCTGGAGTATCCAAGTCATTCATGAAAGTCTGGGAGATATGACACAGAAACTGTGGAAAAGACACATCTCTCTAGGCTAGCACATGGAAGCCAGGCAAGATATACTAGGACATCTCAAATATTATCAGACACGTATGACTCTATAACTGAATTGAGTACTATTTCTTTTAGAAGCTTTAGCCATCCTGTAGCCACACTGATCATACGCATTTATTCTTTTTTTTTTTTTTTTTACATTTCCTCTATCGGCCATTGCTTGACTGTATAGAATATCAGATATGTTAATGGGCTGAACCTCCACAGAATACTGACTGCAATATTCTGGCGAATCTTATATTTCTGTGATCTCTCTACGCATCTTGTTCTCAACAGAAATGTAGCAGTATAACTTTCCTGGCACCCTGGAATAAAATAAAGCCTGGAAAAAAACAATGCCTTTCTAAAGAAAATACCCTTCAAATTGTATTTAAAAGTGGTGTCACGTTCCGATTTCAGACGAGAGGAAGGGCCCCTTGCGTTCTAGCCGACCTCAGATGAGTCTGGGAGGCTAGGGGCGGCTGGACCGACCTCTCACACACGAGAGTGTGGTTTTGTTCATATTCTCGGGAACAGAATTAAGACTCAAAACGGAGTCAAGTGCCAGGTAGCTTTATTAACCCGACAAGAAGTTTGTAAATGCAAGAGAAAGGAGAGAAAGGAAGGAAAGAGGGAAAAGAGTTTTGGTTGTAATAGCTACCACCACGGAGCTGCAGCGTCCCGACAGTTCAGTTCGCTCGATGGGGGAACGATCCGTCCGGTGTTGGTCGTCTCGATGTCAGTTCCATGGATGTGTATTCCGGTGAATGTGTATTCCGTTGAATGAATGAAGTGAAGAGTAGTGAAGTGTAGAAGTCTCGAAGTGTAGAAGAAGTCTCTCTTTTTATGTTGGTTGTTTTCATTGTATTTCGAGAGCTGGTTTTCCTAGCTGCACCCCTCACCTGGTGGCGATATGCATGCCCATTACCAGGTGATATGTATCTCTGGGCGCATGCCAGAGGCTAGGGCTAGATTTCTGGGAACCAGCTCTGCATTCAGGTTTGCAAGACAACTGGAGTTGCCTTGCAAGATAACGGGAAGCCATTGCTCGGGTGGTGGCCCACTGTTTCAACAATGTAGAGACAAATTTTTGACACAGTCTTTTACAAGTGGATATAAAATGGATAAGTTATTTAAAATGAGAAAATGCTGAGTCTAAAACATATTGCAAGGAATTTTAAATAGAAATAAAATACCAATATACTTAATTATATGCAATTAAAATATGTTTCAACCATCAAGAAACATTGTCTTTAAAAGACTACTTACAGGGAAATAAAAAAAAAATAATGAATTCTAAAGACTCCAGTGGCATAATTTAAAAACAATGTGGTGAATTTATTAAATTTGACATGGAAGATGAATAAAATTAAAAAGGAAAATGCTTATTTTTATTTGAGACCTTCTTTCAGAAGCCATGTATCACTGATGTAGGGCAATTTGCTCTTTAATATGTTTACAAGAAAAGTATAAACACATTTAGTAGCAATAACATCAGTTTCACTTAGTGTCAACAAAGACATATTTGGTGTTAGCAATTGAAAGTAGGCTAAATGTTATTGTTCTCACTCTATTTGTTGTAAATGCATTAAGGAACAGTGAAGAAAGTTGTAGAACAGGTAGAAATAGATTCAAAATAGCCCTGGCCCCAGTGGTACCTTATAGCTGCCCTTTAAGTACTAGAATAATGTGATGAGATCCCCTCAAACCTTGTCTTCTCCAGGGAGAAGAGAACTACTTCAGTCTTTTCTTTTAGGTCAAGTTCTCCAGTCCTTTGATTATCTTTGTTGCCTTTCTCTGGAGCCTTTCCAATCTGTCTGTGTCTTTTTTGAATCGTGGGGACCAGAACCCACCACAGGACTCTAGGTGTGGCCTGACAAGTGCTAAGTAGAGCGGGATAATCACACCTCTATATCTGCTACAGAATCTGATAATAAGGTCTCATTTTTCAGAATGAAAGAAGACTGAGAAGAGATTAGGAGATAGGGGTTTTGTGCATCTATCTGATCTGTTAAGAGTGGAAGGGAAGAACATAAAAAAAACCAAAGAAACCTGGAAATGTAGAGATTTTATTTTAGTGAAATTGTAAGATTTACCTTCTAATTTACCAATATGCAGAACTAATGCTATTCTTGTATATTGAACTATTCAACCTTGCTTACTATACAAAAATTCGTCAATATTGCAGTGCACACTAAATGAATTTTCTTCACCTCTATGGAGTGACACAAAATACACATGAAATGTTACATAGTTCAGCAGGATGTGCTGGAATTCTCTTGCTGGATTTTAGAAAAAAAAAAAGTAAATAAATGTTCATGCAGGAAATTGCTAACTAGACATTGTTCAAACTGTGTGTCTGTTCCTTAAAATGATTTGTATTTAGTAGAATCAAATAGAACTTTCTCAGTTCAGTAGTTTACCAGCTTGTATTTAATATTTAATGATAAGAATAAACAAATGCTTATATTTATACTCCACGTCTATACTCAGATACATATCTCTGTAGATTTACACAGAGATAGGTACCTAAGGTTTCTGAAGTTTTCTGTATCAAATATTGGTTTTCTTAAACTTTAAATGCTTGTGCAGTTGGGATCTTTCAGAAAAATATTAGCTTAAATTAACTTTCAGATTATATCAATTAATAATTGTGTTAATTTTTTTAATAGATTACTTAAAACACTTTATAAATTCAGATAAATTCAATTTCTTTTGATATGAGCTTAATCTGGTTTAAGTAATCCACTTTAAATTTACAGCATAATTAGTTTGTTTGAGTTTATTTTCCTAAGTCTCCCTATGTAGCCACATCCAAGGGTAATACCTAGAGTAAACTGAGGAACTCTTTATCGTATTAATGGGAATAACAGTTTTAATCCAATGAGCACCAGCAGTGCTCTGCTATATTTTCTTCTGCAAAATATGAATAAATATGGTCAAAGTGTATAGTCCATTACAATTTTGGTTACAATAGGCTCATTTACTAAGAAATTAATAGATAATACTACGCTGCTATTGTAAAATGAGCATTAAGTTCAGTGTCAATTTTACATGAGAAAGGTATATGTTCTAAATTTGTTTCATATTTGAAGGTAACTGGTCAAAATACTTAAAACTTTCAGGTGCTTAAAATGATATTCAAAATTTCTACAGATCTCAGACATATTTAGCCATAGCAGTTATACTGTGAAAATTTTAAATTTTGCATATCACTAAATCCTACTGCAATTTCATCAAAGTTTTTTTTAAAGAAAGAACCTCAGAAAATGCTTATTTAACAAGAAAAAACAATAATGTTTTCCCTTAGTTACTTTAGTAAATCAAATTAACCACTGATGTTGTTTACATGTTTTTCATTCATGTACATACTGAGACTGATTATTGTTTACAAATGTTTCCTAGAGAGGATGCTGTTCTAAAAATAGGTAAAGGAAGTTAAGATGCTTCTGGTAAATCATCTGTGACCATCTGTCCAGACAGTTTTTGCAGTTTTCCGGTTTCTGCAACCTGATTCAGTCTCATTTTCTTAATAATTATTCCTCTATCAAAATCACCATGCTGCTAAATGGCCCAAGCTTTCTTACTCTGGTTGCTAGGTGTGACAATCACTTTGTGCAAGAGGATTTTGCATTCTGGCCATCTTGCCCCTATAATGAGGGCTTTAACTTTTCTTGATTTTCAGCATTATTTAGCTATCACTGGTTATTATATCTGACATCTAGCTGCTGGTCCAGAAGGTGCAGTTCTCCTATAAACTGTGTCAGATTTACCAAGTGTCATGGATGCCTTGGATGCTTAGAAAAATTCATATGGCAGTAGATAAATATGCTTGAGCAGCTAACTATATCCTCTAGAATATAAGATTTTCCCAGCAATTTAGAGACAAATTTCAGAATGAGACAGAAACCATATCTGCTTATTTATGCTCATATGAGCTCAGAAACTGTATATTCTCATTTCACTTTATTGATTACAGTAGGAGATTAGAGTGGCTACCTGATATTTAGACATCTAGCTGCAAGTACTTAAGAATGAATTCTCTTTCTACCTTGAAAATGAATGCTGAACTAATTTAGCTACTCCTAAATTACATTTAAAATAGACATTGAAATATACCAGGATATTCAGAAAGCCAGACTACTATTCACAAGCTGACACAGTTATTAACCCAAATTTGTCATACTGCTCACATTGTTTGCAATGCTTTATGTTGTTATAATGTTTTGTATTCTTCAATACTGTGACAAAAACCTGCAGAGGTGAAAAAAAAAAATAAACAACCAAACTCTCAAAAACTGAAGAAAAAAAGGCTCCAGGGAGAGCTGGCATGGTATATAATGATTATCACAAGATCTTTTTTGATACTTCCTAGTCTTTTCTTTGTTGGGTCAATCTAAGACTTATTTATACTGGTATCATGTCATACATTTTGGATAGGAGTTATGTTCAGATGTCTGGCACATTGCAATCAGATTCTTGAAGCTGATTTTGCTACCTCTACAGATGTGTCAGTGCAAAAGAACTTTCCTTGATGAAACAGAGATTTCTAAAGCATCACCATTTCCTCAGGAAGCTGAAGAACTGACAAGAGCATGGCATGTGTCATTTATCTTATTTACGGTATATAGGGAGGTCCTTTGAAACTATTCTCTTCACGATGCAGTAGACAAATTTTTAGACTTCATGGTGTCATACCCCAGCAGAAGAGAGAGAGAGAGAAAGGTGCATGTAATTTTTTCATATTAGGGCCATTCCGATAACAGAAGATTTGGAACTTAAGTATCAGGAGCTTTTGTTTCCACCCAATCACAATATGTTATCAACTTCAGCTAATAATTCAATAATTTTTAAAGCTTTTTTTTCTTTGCTTTTTTTTTTTTAATATAGCAGCTATGAATGCCTACTTCAGTAAATTTATTTCAACCTTTACATTTCTTCCACTTTTTCCAGTCAGTTATGACCATGACTACCATACATCCCATTTGTTTTAACTGCCGTCAGTTTTTCTAGTAACAGTAGTGTGTCTGGATTCAAGGCGATAAAAGACTACAACTACTTTTGCTTTTCTGTGATCAACTTTGGTTTAACTAGGATTGTACTATATAAACTAATGCAGTGCTGGCTTCATTTTATGCATGTCATTGATTAGACATTGTGGCCTTTCAATACGTAAAGGGGGCTTATAAGAAAGATGGAGAGAGACTTTTTACAAGGATCTGTAGTGATAGGACAGGGGACAACAGTTTTAAACTGAAAGAGGGTAGATTTAAGTTAGATATAAGGAATAAGTTATTTATGAGGAGGGTGTGAAACATTGGAACAGGTTACCCAGGGAACTTGTGAATGCCCTGTCATTGAAAGAGTTCCAGGTCAGGCTGGATGGGGCTTTGAGTAACCTCATCTAGTGAAGGAAGTCCCTGCCCATGGCAGGGGGATTGGAGATGATCTTTAAAGGTCCCTTTCAACCAGAACAATTCCATGATTCCTGGATCCTATTGTCTAAATATCTCCAGACTTGAACATTTCAGAAAGCAATGTCACTCAGAGTGTCTCATATATGTTTTAATTTCTGTGTGTGTCTGTATGTGGAAGTACTTATCTCAGTGCACAACTTGATGGACTCAGTGATGAAGTCCTACCTCTGTCTACCCATTTGGATCAAGATTTTTAGTTTGTATTTTTAATATTCTTGTAAGACAATTAAGTTCAATAATTGTGTATAGGCAAGCAGAACAAGTTACTCAGTGATATTTTAAACTATAAGACCAAACTCCTCCTCTCACTGGGGAAAGCAAGGAGGGAGGAATTGTCCTGTATGTAAGCAAGTAGCAAGAATGAATTGGAGCTGTGCCTAGGGACAGGAGTTGAGCCAGCCAAGAGCTTGTGGGTCAGGATTAGAGAGCAGTCTAACGTGTTGCTATAGATTATCTGACCACAAAAAAGAGGTAGCTGAAGCCTTCTTCAAATGACCAGAAGAAGCCTCATGTTCACAAGCCCTGGTCCTCACGAAAGACTTCAACCATCCTGATATCTGCTGGAGGAACAACCTAACAGGAACACAAGTAATCCAGAAAGATTCTCAGGTACACTGATGACAAATACCTGACACAGGTGATCAAGTCGTTGTAGTTTAGCCCCGCTCAGGACCAAACTATGTAGTCACTCGCTCACTTTCCCCCACCCTCCGAGGGAACAGGGAGTGATAATATAAGAAAAAAAAAAAGATTAAGGTTTGAGATAAGGACAGGGAATGATTCTTAAAGTTACCATTATGGATAAAACAGAATCAACTTGGGGAAAACTATCCATTTATTATTAAAACCAAAGCAGGATAATAAGAAAGAAAACAAGACAACTTCCCCCCACTTTTCTTTCCGGGCTTAACTTTATATTCCATTATCTCTACCTCTTTCCCCCTCCGAGTGGCGCAGGGGGGAAGAGGGAATGGGGATTATAGTCTGTTTATCACTTGTTGCTTTACACCGCTCCTTCCTCCTCGGAAGAAGAACTCCTCACATTCCTCCCCTGCTCCAGTATGGGGTCCCTCCCACGGGCTACAGTCCTTCATGAACTGCTCCAGCGTGGGTCCTTTCCACAGGGTGCAGTCCCTCTGGAACAGCTGCCCCAGTGCAGGCCCTCCACGGGACACAGCCTCTTTCCGGCATCTGCCTGCCCCAGCGTGGGGTCCTCCACGGGCTGCAGGTGGATCTCTTCTCCTCCTTGGACCTCTATGGGCTGCAGAGGGACAGTCTGCTTCACCATGGTCTTCACCAGAGGCTGCAGGGGAATCTCTGTTGGGAGCAACATTACTCCTCCCCCTCCTTCTTCACTGACCTTGACATCTGCAGTTGTTCCTCTCACAAGAAATTCTTCACAATCAGCTCAGGTAGATGCCTCTCAGGTTCTTTTCACCTCTCCTCTCCACTTCTCCCTCCTGGAGGGAGGACAGAGGGTGAGGGCCACAAGGCCCACAAGTCTTATGCCTCGATCTCTCTGTACCACTTCAGCTTCTTCACTTATGTCCCTTTTTTTTTTTTTTTTTAAAATTTTCCCCTTCTTAAATACATCATCACAGAGGTGTTATCAGGGAATATTCTACTACCAGTTGGCTCAGCCATGGCCAGCAACGAGTTTGCCCTTGGTCCAGGAAACAACTTCTAGAAGCTTCTTACAGAAGCTGCCACTGTAGCCTCCCCTCAGTAAACAAAACCAACACAGGAGTCAATGAGAGGAAACATTCTGCTGGACCTCATCTTTACCAACAAGGAAGCACTGTTCAGCCATGAAAAGGCTGGAAGCAGCCTTGGCTATAGTTACCATCAGTAACTACATGAGTTGGTGGTGTTTATAATACTGTCAGGAGGAAGCAAGGCAAGCAGCAGGACCTAAGTCCTAGATGTCATGAGAGCAGACTTCGGCCTGTTCATGGATCTGTTTGGAAGAATTCCAAGGGATTTGACCCTGGAAAAATGAAGAGTAAAGGACAGCTGGTTGATTTTCATAGATCAAGAACAATCCATCCTGATGAGAAGGAACTCAAGTAAAGGCAGCAAGATGACTGGATGGGTGAACAAGGAAATTCTGACTAAGCTTAAACATAATCAGGAAACATACAAGAAATAAAAGCAGGAACAGGTGACTGGGGAGAAAAATAGAGACACTGTCTGAGCATGCAACAATGGTGTTGAAACACACAAAAAAATATATTTTTTCTCTATGAGTGGTCAAACACTGGGATAGGTTGCTCAGAGAACTTATGGAGTCTCCATCCTTGGAGACATTCAAAACCTAGTTGGACTTGCCCCTGGGCAGCCTCCTCTAGTTGAATTTGCTGATTCTCCATCAATAACTTCCAGCCTTCACCATTTTGTGATTCTATGACTATATTGCTTTACATATATTTAGCTTTTCTTGACCCAAGTGGAGTTAGACTCTTCATGTAGAAAAACAGGAAAATGCAGGCAATAAGCCACAACTCTCTTTTTGTAGTCACATACTTAACCATATACTGTTATAGAATCATAGAATCATAGAATGGTTACGGTTGGAAGGGACCTTCAAAGGTCATCTAGTACAAGCCACCTGCAAGAAGCGGGGACACCTTCAACTAGATCAGGTTGCTCAGAGCCTCATCCAATGTGGCCTTGAATGTTTCCAGGGATGGGGCATTTACCACCTCTCTGGGCAACCTCTTTCACTGTTTAACCACCCTCAGCATAAATTATTTTTTCCCTAATATCTAATTTGAATCTACCTTCCTCTATCTTAAAGCCATTACCCCTAGTCCTATTGTAACAGGCCCTGCTGAAGAGTTTCTCCCCATCTTTCCTGTGAGCCCCCTTTACGTAATGGAAGGCCACTATAAGGTCTCCTCTGGAGCCTTCTATTCTCCAGGCTGAACAGCCCTAACTCTCTCAGCCTGTCCCCATAGGAGAGGTGCTCCAGCCCTCTGATCATCTTTGTGGCCCTCCTCTGGACCCTCTCCACTGGTTCATGTCCTTCTTATACTTCCACTCTTCTCTGAAAATATATATTAGCATTTTATTCAGAATTAAGTTAATAAAGAAAAATGAGAGTGGAATGAAAATTAAAAAAAAATGCAAATATAAGCTATCAGTTTTCGTACTGGAAAACACAGAATAAGGTCAGCAAAACTGCCAAGGTCTGGTAAGTAGGCTGAGTTATTAATAATGACAAATTGCCAACTACATTGCATTTTATTGGATATATGACATCTTGTAGGAAATTACTGGTCCACCACATGGAATATGGAACTGGTATAATTGTATTGTTCCCTTTTGTGTTGGAAATCCCATCTATTCATCTTCAGCCAAATTCTATCCGCCATGTAGAACTTTTAACAAACTCCCCACCCTTTTTTTTTTTTCCTGACTGTGAAGTCCTCATAATTTCAAAGGGTTTTTTTTTTTGCCACTTCTACAAACATGTGGTGAAGTTACTGGGATACTTGGGTAAAATTCTGCATTTCCAGTTCAAATACGATTCTAAATTCAGGCTGCCTGAGTAAATTCATTGAGGCCAGAGGCAGAAAAACGGATGTTTTATCAAAGCAAAATAAGCTAAATGAAATGAGAAAGGGTTGTGGTTTAATGCTGCTTTCCAAAATCAATCTGAGAGAAATTCTCCAGCATGGTACACATTGTGAGTTTCAAATAGAGGGATTACAACTCTGAGAACCAAGATGTGCTCTCAGTGGTCTAAGTACAAATGGTGCTCCTGGGGAGTTACGCGGGTAGTCTAGATGGCATTTTGTACAGATCTGGCATGTACTAAAGACATCTCCTCTCTTACAGGCATCAGAAAAGCTATAGGATTTGATGAGCTGGTATGCCTCCAGCCTTGTGTACCCTTTTGAACTAGCACAGTGTTTGATTTTTGTCTGATTGTTATTTAAAACATTTATATTCAGGGTACTTGAGTGTAGCTCTGTTTAGTAATGTTGTGCCCTTTTACTTTAATTAAGAATCTGTGCAGAGTGAGTAGATACGTATTTTTGCTTTACTTTTTCAAAGGAACAGAATTCCAAATGCATGTAAATTGTAAATTTATTGTTCTGGGTTTTTTTTCCTGGCCTGATCAAATTTATTATAAATCTAGCATGTTTTCCTTCCTATTTTATTATATATATATGTAGAGAGAGAGTGTGTTTTTAGGTCTATAAGAATAAAGATTTTATATCAAGCAACAAAAAAAAAGATAGCATATTTTTCCAGTTTGTACAGTAAATGCCCATGCCATTGAGCAAATGTGTCAATTTCTTCAGAGCTTTCTGTAATTTTTATTTTATCTTCTTGCGTATTCAACTGTTATTCTAGTCAATTTCTGAATAAAAATAAACATGCTGAAATAAAGAGAGAAGTTAAATAATGCAAGTTGCGTTATTAGTAAAGTTACTCCAGATAACTGAAAGCTTAAACTGGTCTGAAGAGGAGACTAGTATATACTCTCTAAAACTAGTCATAATAAGTGCATTACAACTGTCGTAGTTCAGCCCTGATCAGGACCAGACTACGCAGTCTCTCTCTCACTCCCCCCACCCTCCGAGAGAACAGGGAGAGAAAATATAAGAAAAACGGCTCAAGGTTTGAGATAAGGACAGGGAGAAATCCTTAAAGTTACCATCACGGGCAAAACAGACTCGACTTGGGGAGAACTATTCATTTATTACTACAAATAGCAGGATAATGAGACAGAGAACATGATCACCTCCATCCACCCCTCCCGCTTCCCAAGCTTAACATTATCTCTACTACCTTCCCCCCACCCCGAGCGGCACAGGGGGGAAGAGGGAATGGGGGTTGCAGTCAGTTCATCATACGTTGTTTTACGCCGCTGCTTCATCGTCGGGGGAAGAACTCCTCACATTCCTCCCGTGCTCCATCATGGGGTGCCTCCCACGGGCCACAGTCCTTCGTGGAACTGCTCCGGCGTGGGTCATCTCTTCCACAGGTGCAGTCTCTCCAGAACAGCTATCCCAGTGGGCCCTCCACGGGCCACAGCTCCCTTCAGGCATCCACCTCCCCTGGTACAGGGTCCTTCACGGGCTCCAAGCGTATCTCTGCTCCTCCATGGACCTCCATGGGCTGCAGGGGAACAACCTGCTCCACCATGGTCGTCACCACAGGCTGCAGGGGAATCTTGGCCAGGAGCCGCATTACTCCTCCCCCTCCTTCTGAACTGACCTTGGCTTCTGCAGCCGTTCCTCACAACAGGCTGGTAGATGTCTCTCAGGATCTTTTTTTACAGCTTATTCACTTCTCATCTCCTTTCCACTTCTTGTAGCCGGGCTGGACCGAGTCGGGCCCAGTCAGCTGCCTGGCGAGAGGCCAGAGGGTGAGGCCTGCAAGGCCCATGAGGCCTGCGCCTCCCCCTCTGCACCTCTGCCCCCGCTCAGCTTCTTCACATCTTCTCTCCTCTTTTTTTTTCTGTTTTCCCCTTCTTAAATACGTTATCGCAGAGGCGTTATCATGGAACATTCTGCTACCAATCGGCTCGGCCTTGGCCAGCAGCAGGTCCGCCCTAGGCCCGGCCGAGTCCACTGAACAAAGGGGAGCGACTTCTAGCAGTTTCCTACAGAAGCTACCACCTTAGGCCCTCCCTCACTAACAAAACCACGACAACAACATTTTTCTATCAAAAGGTGCTACTAGCACTAGAAGGCATTTAAATGAAAACTGATTAAAATACGTAATTGAGATAAGAGTCTGAGATTTCAGTTTTAACTTTTTTCTTTTTTTTCCTTCTTAAGGAAAAAAACCAAAACTGACCTTTTGAGTCAGTGAGTTTTGTAGATTCATTAAATATATTTTAGATATAGATGTCTCACTAAAGGAATAATAAAAGTAACATCAGTGTTGAAATATTATTTTCATACAATTTGTTATTTAATATCTGGTTGGATTTTTTTTTTAATAGAGCTATCTCATGATTATTAAAACTCTGTAACATCATCTTTCAAATTGAAACTTCTAAATATGGATTGTATTTTGGAAATGGCATTACAGACTGATGAGACATTTCATTTGTTAAACTGCTGACAGAAACATAACTGTGGCAGTTTGCCTGTAAACCTTCATTACATTATGGTATACAATACTTCTATTAAACTGAAAATGGTCAGAACTGGGTTGGGTTTTTTTTGTTGGTTTTTTTTTTTGTTTGGTTGGGGTTTTTTTGTGTTTTTTTTTTCTCCTGAAGGGATGGAAATTTCTTTATTTTTCCCTTAAATTTGTTTTTATTGGTTTATATTTTTTTTAGGCTAGATCATATTTCTTGATAAAAATCCAGTAATATTAGACTGCTTGGAATAAATTATATTAGATTAGTGAAGTTAAAAAAAAAAATCCAGCTTAGTGATTAAGATGCTGACACACTCATTATAGCTGCAGATATCTATTTGTATGGATGTCCTAGAAGCTAGGCTTGTTATGCAGAATGTTATTGGTGTTTAAGAAATTTTTCATAGAGATGCCAATAACATTGAGAGTGGAGACATAAGACAGAGGGGGAGAGAGAGAGAGAGAGGGAGAGAGACAGAGGGAGAGAGCAGGAGATGAGGAGAGGGAGACACTAGAGACTAGACACTAATGTTTCTAAGCCTTCATCAGCTGGAGGCAAGTTCAAGGCTCTGCCTCTGTCACTGGTGACAACTTGGGAACTTGGACACGCTTTTAGGACTCCCCACACTTTTAGGCTCTCTTGACCTCTGTCTCTTCAAGGAACCAGATACGCTCAGTGTTGCCTCACCATACGGCTTGACTTGACACTGGCCATTGTATTTCTTTACTGCTTCATACAGTAGGTAACGGTTCTAACAATGAAACTGTGGACCACAAGACATAAAAGGATGTTCAGTTGTAAGTAAAGGAGGAAGTGATAAACAAAAACACTCAGAGACACACACAATTGGTAGACAAGAAATAATGGAAACAATGCCAAGAATCCAGTCTCCAATTATTAATTGATGGACTACTAAGAAACTGCAGATGCAGCTTTGGAGAGGGCCAACTTGGTTTTTGCAGCTGATAAGAGGAGGGAAACTAGAGGAATACAAGGATTTAGGATACTTGAGGGGAAGTCTGTGGGACTGTGCAAAGTTTATGAAGGAGTGTTTAAGGGAAGAGGATTGCAGAGGAACAAAGGAGAATCAAGCAGAAGGGATATAAAACAGGCCACTTGTGTAAACCTGTGCTTGTCAGTATGCTTGTCTGACTGAGCCCAGCACCTGATCACTCCAGTCTGTCCTATCTTCTTATTAAATCCTTTCTCTGTGGTGTCTCTGTATAATCTCACTCTCTAGCCCATGTGTGTCAGTGCTACAAGGACTCAGTGCCAGCTGCTGGTGGGACTGGCATGAGAAGACTGGGTGCCAACTGCTGGGATCAGAGCAGGGCTGTAGGCACCCCTGGTCTGTGTTGTCAGCTACTGGAACCAGTGGAACCTTTAACTTCCAGCCACTGGGGTGGGAGCAGTGCATGTGCCAAAAATAGCTACTGGGGGAGACTGGGGTGAGTGAGGGGCTTGCTGTCAGATTGGGACTGCAGTCGGGTACCAGCTGCTAGGGGTGAGTGTCTGTGCCTTCCCCACACCATGTGCACATGGGATGTGTGTGTGTGTGGATTCACTGGCAAACCCCAAGCTGGACCAGTTGGGGAGTAGGAGGCCCTGGATCCAGGTAGGGCTATTAGGAAGTTGGAGGGTCCATGCTGGTATTCAGGGGGAACCCATGAAAGTGGAGTGCCTGTGGGATAAATGTGTGAGTGCTGACTATTTGCAGTGAGCACCCAGCTGGACCAGCTGGTGATGTGGGGACCTATGGGATGAGTAAGGGGGAATGGTATCCAGGCAAGGGTGCCAGGTGGGCAGAGGGGCCATGCCAGTACTCAGGGGATCTGCAAATATGTCCGTGCTTGTGAATCTGGGTAGTGTGGGGTGTGTGCTGCACCAGTGACCTTCTGCCTCTGCCAGCCCAAGAGGAGGAGGGGACGTGGCCATCTGCGCCCGTGTTTGCTGTGAGTCCTGAATGTGGATGCTGCTGGAGCAGAGCCTTGTCTGCGGCTGTCTGTGTAGCCACATATGTGACTGTGTCAGTGTCCTGCATGTATGTATTTGAGATATAGACTCAGTCTGTTTTTGTCCATTTGTCCTGCTTTTTTTTTGGAGTGGCTCAGCCACCTCCCAGCACAGCACACAGAGTTGTGTGAATCCTACATGTCAGCATGTAAGTTTCCCATTTCTGTTTTCTGGGAAGTGGGAAATGCCTAACCAAAAATTAAACTTCTGGAGATAAAATCCTAAACTGTAGGTACCGCAGCAGTGGGCACAAGTACTTGACTTTTAAAAACTGCTGTTACCTGTTTAAAGATCACATTTTTAAAGGGTCATCTCAAAGGGTGTGTTTATCTGCAGATGAACGCAGGTAACGCAGACTTCTTTTTGTTCCTCGTTCATGAATATCTAAAGCCATTAGAGTACCCCTGCACTAGCCTGAGCATTACTCAGAGCTGCCAGCTGCCCCCCTAAAATGGCCTGGTGTCCCAAAGGCCCGAGCTCTCAGCTCCCTGGGGGTGTCTTGGATGCCCTGCAGCCTCATTAAGGATGAGATGCTCGTGAGTAAGTGAGTGAAGTGAGAGTCTAGCAGTTTCACACTGCAGAAACATACATAGAGGTGAGTGCTGACCAAATATTGTGGTGTAATTACTTGTTACTCCATAGGTATCTATTGTCACATGAGATGTGCCATATTGGCTACTCTGCCTGAATGCTAGCCACCACTTCACTACAATGTAGGTCTCTCAAAGATCCTGCACCACAACTCACAGCCCTGAGTAGATGTCTCTTATAACCTGTCCAGAAGGGCAGTAATGCTTATTTTTCGCCAACTGCATTGAGCCAGACCTGTCTAATTTTATATGAGAAGGATAGTTGTACAGACTCCACTGACTAGACCTCTCTGGGTAAGGATCTTGGATTCTTGTCTTGTTTGTATGTCATATGTAGACATCAGTGTGTTTACTTAGTGTTAAGTGTATACAGTCTACAGTTAGATTCTACTTCTGGGAGGATTTTCAAAGTATCTACAAACCTAGAGCTTCCAGAACAGTTGCTTGAATACTTTTGAAAATTCAATTTGGCATGTAACTACAATTAAATAATAATGAAATTTAAAATTATTATAAAACATCCCAGAATGCAAAACAAAGTAGACAGCCCTTATTTTTACTTTTTCTATTTAATTTTTCTTTTTTATTGTAATTTTAGCAAATTGTTAGAGAAATAATCCTTGTTTAAAAACAAAACAAAACAAAAAATACTAGGAAGTTCGTTGTCTGCAACTGCATGTTAGTGTTTTTCTTAATAAACTTTTACATTTCTCTTTCTGAGCTATATCACATTTCACTTGTTTGCCTTGCTTATCTCAGGTAAGGTATTGGAAAGGGCATGTTACATAAAAATATGTTCAAATACAACAAATATGAGAATGAATACTAATGCTGTAGGAACTATTGAAGAAACAGTTTTCTGTAGATAAAAGTTTTTCTTTGAGTTGAATTCTCAAGCCACCAGCTTTCTTAGTTACCAGTTTATAATATTTGTATTGACTATAGAATGATACTGTATACAGTAAGAGTTAACTATGCCTTAAAATAATTTGACGATTTTTGAAAAAAAAATCTAAATTCAATTTATTTCAAGCTAAATTATTAATATATATATCAGATATTCATATCTCCTTTCCTTTTTGCTTCTTAGTAATACTACTGCCCAGCAATACTTTTGTCCTTTTTTTCTCCTTTTTTTTCCCCTTTTCTTTTTCCTTTTAATTTCCCTTCCTCTCCTCTTCTCCTTCTCCCTCTCTTTCTCTTTCTCCTTCCCCCTTCCCTTTCACTTTAATCTTCCTTTTCCCTTTCTCCTTTCCCCTTCCCCTATTGCTTTTCCCTTTTTATTTTCATTTCCCCTTTGTTTTTTTTGTTTTGTTTTGTTTTGTTTTTCTTTTTTTTCCTTTTTTCCTTTTTTTCCCCCCATTTTTCTTTCTTTTCTTTGCCTTCTTCTTCCTTCTTTCTCTCCCTACTTCCTCCCTCCCTCCCTCCCTTCCTTCCTCTCTTCTTCCTTCCCTTCCTACTTTCTTCTTCCTACTCTCCTTTCCCCTTTCTCCCATCTATATTTACCCACTCATTTTTGTTTGTTCATGGTTAATCCATGCAAATATGATAAGACAAGGGGTAATGGTTTTAAAATAGAGGGAGGTAAATTCAGATTGGACATCAGGAAGAAATTTTTTTCCAGTGGGGGTGGCAAAGCACTGGAACAGGTTGCCCAGAGAGGTGGTAGATGCCCCATCCCTGGAAACATTCAAGGCCAGGTTGGACAGGGCTCTGAACAACCGGATCTAGTTGGAGGTGTCCCTGCTCCTTGCAGGGGGGGGGTTGGACTAGATGATCTTTAAAGGTCCCTTCGAACCCAAACCATTCTATGATTCTATGAACAATATTGTTTATTGGCTATGTCTTTGCTGCTTAATAAAAAGGAACTAAGTATCTATTACAGTCTTATCTATGTTGTCTTTAGGCAGGGGCCCTGCTGTGAACTCTGTACTGAAGTAGGACTTGGCAGTGTCTTGTAGAGAGCTAGTTAGAGTGTTCCAAAATAGGATGGGAGAGCAAGTTAGAAATAAATGAGTACAAATTAATTGGAGATGTAATACTTGATCTCACTCCCTGACCTTGTTTTACCTACTGATAGATGTACCCTGTACTACACAAAATTAAACATTGACGCCCTCCCATGGATCTGTAATAATGTGGTTGGTTTCCTCTTGCTTAACCAAAACACCTATTAATGTCTAGTATAATTTCTCCAACTAGAATAAAGTCTCAAAATTGACTGAACAATTTGATTGCATAATAAATATGAGCCTGTATCTTAAATGACTTGTGGTGTGCTCTCTGTCCTTCTCCCTTCTTTGTGTAGACTGAGGATTAAGTCAGCTTTTAGGAAGGAGAGGAATAGTGCACACACAGAGTCAAGTCTGATATAGGGTGGTACACATTCCAGAGGGATAACCCTGGAATAAGCAGCCAAATTCTTCAGTTTAGATGGTGTCATGGAGCCCTCTGCAATCACTGGACACATGTTCAGAAAATTAGTTTCTGCTTTTATGCCAGATAATAAGTGTATTTTGTGCACTATTCACCTCTTTTAATCCAGAGAAACTCAAAGAGTTGTTGCATAGATGTTTCACTGAATTTTTGTTGCAAAATAATAATTAAAAAAAAAAAAGATGCTATGAAATGAACTGTGTTTTCTTTTTCAATAATGTATGCTTAGCCCATTGTTTTAGTGTCACAAGGTAAGGTGAATGCAGCTTGCAGGCAGACTATGAATGACTAGTAAGACTTAAACAAAAAGATCTTAAATTAAAAGAATCTGTTCATGCAAATGAAGATCCAGGATCTTTTTCTTTCAGATTCTCCTGATGGAAAACATCTAGGGTTATTTTTGGTGCTGTAAGTATAATTAATTATTCTCCCATGGGAAAGTCTTATTAAAACCTCTGCAAAATTATTTCATAAAGTCTTAACTATTTCTTTGGTTATCTATAGTGAGCAGTTTACTAATGTAGCCTGGATACAGTACTTACTTTTATAATTTTTTAATAGTGTCACTTCACTGAGTTCTAGGTGTCACTATGGCGTAACATGGTTTTAACACAGTGGAAATTTAAGTAATTTATGAGCTTCTGAAATTAAATGATTGGATTTTTTTTTTTTTTGCAATTTAAAATCAGATTTGCTTTGTAATAGCAGTTCTATTGTTTCCTAGAGACATACAAGCTTGGTATGCTTTCTCTTTTTATGTGAACTGGATGTAACATTTAATGTCTTTCCAGATGTGAACTGATATGAAGGTTTAATATTTTGTAGTATGTACTCACTGATATTTTGAGTAAGTAAGAATTCAGTTCAGCTCATAATGTCTCCTGACTTCCACAGTATCATACCCTGGCCACAGCGAGGGTCAGAGTACAGTCCAAAAACCAATTTATTTTCTGTAGCTTGGGTTAAGCATGGGGAATTAAATACATGGGTTCCACCTGGGTTGACTGTAGTTATCTTTTAGTACTCAGTATATTTTTTCAACGGTGATGCAGAGATATCTTTTTGGTTGTCCGCAGTGGCAAGCAGCAGAAACGTGTCTGGGCTTATCACAAACATTTAGTTTAATTCTTTGGCAAAGGAGTATTTGTTACATGCCATCTTGCCTTCCTCAGTAATGTGCCCCAAAATGAAGATCAGGTGCTTTGCATTAGTGAAGATAAACTTTGACAAACTGAGATTTGCTGGGAAAAATTATTAGAAGCATATGAAGTTTTACATAGTTTTTAACCTATATATTTATAACTGTATACTTAACTTTTTAATATAACACATTTATAGATATATATTTTTGTAACTATATGTATATCCTGTAGTTATATATATGTATATATGTATATCCCTCTTTATATAAATTTACTGCCTCTTGTTGCCCCAGATACAGACAGCAAACACTATATGATATGCATATGAGGCATAGGAAATGTAAAGATATTCTAAGGACGCAGATTTTTAGAGTACTTATTTTTTTAAAACTGCAAGCCTTCCTTACTCATAACTACGATGAAACTGATGCTTTCCTATAATATCCCATTGGTTGTGTGAAGCTTAAAGTGTTTGTTTAATCCCTGATTTTAGAATTTGTCTACTCTGTGTCTGCTGGGTCTAAGCAAACTTAAGGATGCTGAGTTGTGTTTCTGATTTTAGTCTTACTCTGGAATTGGATTTGCTTTTCATCCTGAATTTTATTAGTGCAAGGCAAGGTATATGTGTGTGGTGGTTAGCTGGGAGTGGGTAAAGAAATGGAGGATATTATTTCTATAATAGTTTCTGAATGTGAGGATCTTTCTGCCAATATAGTTATATTTAAAATTCTGCTGAAGTTCACTAGGAAGGAATTTACTTGAAACATTTTTGTTCAATTCTCGACACATTACTATAATGCAAAATTGAGCGTGGGTCTTTTACAAATTATGGGGGTCAACTGAATTTTTAGCAGTAAAAATGAAAGTAGAGTGCTTACTACATAACTGCTCATCTACCAGTAGCTGTCAAGCCTGAATCCTTAATAACATTTTCAAGCTTAAAACTTTCTGTCATGTGTCTAGACACCTTGTGTTTCGGTGCTGCTGTAATAACAGTACCCACGGCACAGCACTGATTTTTCACTGCTATTTTTATCTATTGAATGATATACTGGATTTAGTCTGTCCCTCTTCCTAATATCAGCCCACTGCTCAATTAAAAAAAAAAAAAATTAAGTCTTGTGTTCTTGGAAAGTAAAGAGTAGTCTGGTTTTCCTCTAATGAGGGACTTTCCCCAAATACTTTTGCCTTCTAAATTCTGAAACGCTCAAATTTAATTTTTCACATTAGTATTTAAGCCCTTATCACCTTTACCTTCTAAAAGGATAAGATAAAGTTTCTTGTCTTTGTGAGGATTGCAAAGTGAAATCAAATATACTGCTTGAAGTCAGTGACACTTTTTTGCCACCAGGTTTTGTCCCTCAAAATTTTACTTCTAGCCAAAGACAGAAATTGTGAAATTAGAAACTCGGGCTCTGAACAGAACAGCTACTGAGAAAGGAGAAAAAAAAAAATTAAATCCTTACATCTCTTTTTTTTTTTTTTTCTGAATAAAAAGACTGCTGAACACTGAAGTTTTCTGTTCATCTATTGTCCCTGCCTTAAGCTCTTTTGCTTTGTTGTTCATAGAACAACTGTCTCTCACACTCTGTTTGAAAAACAATATGAAATAATTTCTTTCAATATATAAGCCTTGAAAATGCAGGATATCTCATTGCAATAATACTTACCCTCAGTTTTATTATGTTTTCACACTTTGTCTCAAATTGTTTCTTTTCAAGAAAGATTTGGGTTTTTTTACTGGTGTTGTGGTTTTGTTTAGTGAGGGGGAGCCTAAGGTGGTAGCTTCTGTAGGAAACTGCTAGATGTTGCTCCCCTTTGTTCAGTGGACTGGGCTGGGCCTAGAGCAGACCCACTGCTGGCCAAGGCCGAGCTGATTGGTAGCAGAATGTTCCCTGATAACACCTCTGTGATAACGTATTTAAGAAGGGGAAAACAGGAAAAAAAAAAAAAAAAAAAAAAAAAAAAAAAAAAGAGACAAGATGTGAAGTAGCTGAGTGGGGACAGAGAGGGGGAGGTGTGAGCCTTGCAGGCCTCACCCTCTGGCCTCCTGCTGGGCAGCTGACTGGGCCCAGCCTGGCTACAAGAAGTGGAGAGGAGATGAGAAGTGAATAAGATGTAAAAAGGATCCTGAGAGACATCTGCCAGCCTGTTGTGAGGAATGGCTGCAAAAGCCAAGGTCAGTTCAGAAGGAGGGGGAGGAGTAATGTGGCTCCTGGCCAAGATTCCCCTGTAGCTTGTGGTGACGACCATGGTGGAGCAGGTTGTCCCCCTGCAGTCCATGGAGGCCCACAGAGGAGCAGAGATCCACCTGCAGCCTGTGGAGGACTCCACACCAGGGCAGGTTGATCCTGATGGAGGCTGTGGCCTGTGGCGGGCCCACTGGGACAGCTGTTTTGGAGGGACTACACCCTGTGGAAGAGATGACCCACGCTGGAGCAGTTTCACGAAGGACTGTGGCCCATGGGAGGGACGCCACGCTGGAGCAGAGGAGGAATGCGAGGAGTTCTTCCCCTGACGTCAAGGTAGCAGCGTGAAACAACGTATGATGAACTGACCGTGACTCCCATTCCCTCTTCCCCCCTGTGCTGCTCGGGGTGGGGAAGGTAGTAGAGATAATGTTAAGCCTGGGAAGAGGGAGGGGTGGTGGGGGGGTATCTTGTTCTCTGTCTCATTCTCCTGCTATTTTTAGTAATAAATGAATAGTTTTCCCCAAGTCGAGTCTGTTTTGCCCGTGATGGTAACTTTAAGGATTTCTCCCTGTCCTTATCTCAGACCTTGAGCTGTTTTTTTTTTTTTCATTTTCTCCCCCTATTCTATTCTCTTGGAGGGTGGGGGGAATGAGAGACTGCGTAGTCTGGTCCCAATCGGGGCTACACTACAACAACTGGAAAAAATTTAGCTTTAATTTCCTTCTACTAGAGAGCTGCTTTTCATAAAAGTTACTTTGAATCAATGAAAAATAGTAAATATCAGAAAAGGGCAAATTTTTCTGAAAAGTCAAGCCTAATTTTATTCAGTCTTTGTATTAGTTATTGTTTCTGAAAAATGAGAACCAAGGAAGCTTTCTTTTTTGATGAAACACTTATAGGTACTTGATTAGTTCATAATCTGAGGCTTTGCTTTTTTTTTTTTATGAAACTGCTTTTAAATCATATTGTTATAGTCATGAGAATGAGGTTCATTTTGAGTCCAAACAGGTAAATCTATTTGCAAGTTATTTCCATCATTTGTTTATAATAGATGCACCATCTGCATAACATGTCTACTTCAGACCCTTTGACATTATAAAGTATATAAGAGGTCATTTCCCATTCCCTTGGACAACACTTTATCTTCCAAAAATCAACCATTGAACAGGTAAGTGTGTATTTCAATGTGATTCCCTGCCTTTCAGAGGTCAGTGTGGTTCAGTGGCATTAGACTTCACTGTTTCTGAAGTGCTTTGAAATACCTCAGGAAATAAGTAGAAAATAACACTGGCTTAGGTTTCGGTTTGTTTGTTGGTTTGGTTATTTTTTTTTTTTTTCTGAACTAAATCATTAGAAACGAAAAAGAGTGTTCTTTGCTGTCTTTCTGAGAGATTTAGCTGTTGCTTTACTAGCACAATATGAGCCACAGTCCAGTCGCATATAAATATATTTCCATAACACAGACATATATATACACAAAAAATATGTGTAAACTGGGTTACAATTTTAGTCAAGAACAAATGGTATAGGATTTACATTTGCTGATGGAACTGCTAGTATAAATGTTTGGAGAAAATTTTATGTGAAGCGTTTCTGAGTGTCACACTGGATTTGACCCAGATTCAAACTGTTTGAATTGATTCATGACAAACTCTAGTCTCCTGAAAATGTGTGTGCCCATTTTCAATAGTCAAACTTCTGTTAATGTCTATGAACTTCACTTAATTCAATGTGCATTGTAACAGAGATTTCAATTTTTGGATCCTATGTAATTCAGGAAGTAGGAATAGAAAATAAGACAACAAATTCTAGTTTCCTATCTTTTATATTGTTTCATTAACTGTATTTGTGAATACTCAAAATAGTTGGAACTTTGCTGCACTGTATTCAATGGCCAAATTAAGTTTTGAAAATTAATATTAAAAAGCCTTGGCTTTTATCATGTTAAACACTTTAAGAATTGTAATTCAGCCGTTAATTTGTTCTGTCAATACAAATATACATACATACCTACCTACCTACCTACGGAGTATAATGTGTGAAAACAAGATGTAATGATATATCTGTATGGGAAAACTATTCCTGTTATCCATACCCAACTAAAGTGACTCTAGTATGGACGATAAACAATATATTACTTATTTAATATATTTTTATTTTACATTTTTTTTTCTTTGGCTAAATTGTAAAGAATTCTATCTCAGAATAAATGAAACAGGAGAGAGGGGGTTACATCAGTTCTTAAGGAAGATCAGCAGAACATATAATTGTCTCTAAAATAAAGAATCTAAATCCTGTGTCTGCTGCTCACCCATTTGTTGCTTTACTTAGGAAGTTTAGGAAATTAGATTGGAATGTCCCCATCTGAAATAATGATTTAAGCAGGTCTGACTTGCATTATCTATCTCCTTTCTTTGCTTCCTTTTATAATAAAATTTACTTGTCTTATGCTTATTAATTTTATATGTGGGCATAATTGAGCTAGGTGGATGAAACCTGACATCTGCATGAACTCTCCTGTATTTTGAACAGTGATGCAGCTGAAGATATCACTTCTTTTTGTTAGCTTCTGGCAGATTTAATAAATATCCTCTTTACCTGAACCAAGATTATCTTTTTACCATCACTTAGGTAATTAACTACCAATGATCACCCCAGGATTCTAGTTCATTAAAGAGGACAAGTAGCATGAGATGCCTGATTAAGTTATTATTCTAAAACTGCTTTGGACTTATCATTAAACACCATACTACAGATCTGGGTAATAATGCAGCTCACCAGCTGTCTTGTTGACTAGAAGATGGACTAATAAGTGTTGAGGTAAATTCAGTATACTATTTAAAAAATTAAATTCCAAGTCATGATTTGAGGACTTTTTGGTTTTGGATAAATACAGTAAGAAATCATACAGAACTCAGCAACCAGAGCATTAATTTTTACTCACAGTTTCTGGGAAATAATTCACTGTGCTGAATTTAAGTCCTCAGTGAATCATCTAAGGCAATTAGGACATAATAGCTTTTTCAGTCTGACTGTTAGCAACAAACGAAGGCTGCAGCAAATTTATGTAAAATTAGAACTTGCTAAGATTTATTATAGTTTTCAGCATTTCTAAGACCCTTCCTGTTTAGCCCTCCACCAACATGCTGTATCCTGGCAAGAAACCAGAAAGTTATGAGAACTGCTTGATAATAATTTAGCCTGTACAATTGTCCTGGCTTTTATCCTAGAAGTGTTTTTTTTGGTTTGTTTGGTTTTTTTTGTGAGCCCTGGCAGTTTATTAGCAGATGCACTGCAGGCAATTAGAAGATGTCATCTTCATATGGCTTTGTTGCCTATTCACTTACTTAATAAAGCATTTTCATTGCTTGCGTTTGACTTGTGTTGGAACAGGTACAAAAATACTTGCACCTGAAGTAAGATATAAATGCCTTACAGTGGCTCTATTGTCATAGGAAATATATGTAGTGAAATAACTGTTTATTTAATGGGTATACTAAACATGAAGGAAGGGATTGAATCTTGATTTTATTTCTCTAACACAGGACATAAAGATTTAAAGTCAAAAGAGGATGTATATGATAGTCTAGCAATATATTTACTGCTTTGAATGAAACAATTTGAAAATTATTTTGTTTAAAATAGCCTCAGTAGTTTTAGGTTTTAGTACACAGTGGTGTTCTGGACATGTTTTCATATCTTGATTTCTTTTTTGCCTGTCTAATACCTGAATGATGAGAGAACAAGCCATAACACAGTGACTAAAAATAGATGTATTTGGCATACATGAAGAGCTCACAGAAATATTTGAGGATTCCTAGTACAAATGTTCAGACTTATTTTAATCATGTTTTGAAAATTCTTATTTTAAATTACTTCCATATACTTACTGTTTAAATTAGATTGTATGGTTTATTATTTTTTTTTTCCAAGGAGGATATTTCTCTGTCATGTTTGGAAAGCCATTTTGGGCATAAGCTAGTTGACGTGAGTCATGGCATATTGTACACAGAAAAAATACATTTGTAGTTATTGACATAAAAGTTAATGATTTTGAGCTGTGTAATATATATTACAATGCACAGTAATGATTTGTACCATTATCTGAAAAAAAAACCCCCATATTTTCAAGTGTGAAAATGACATCATTCATACTTAAAAGTAAAATATAACAATTATTTAACTAAATAGTTAGTTATAGTTATAACTATAGTTATAAATAACTATTATAAACTAAATGTAAATTCAATTTTAACATGCAATATACCCCCAATACCTGTCAAAGTAACAATTTTTAAGTAAAACGAACAAAAATATAATTCCTTGTACTCTTATGATCTTATCTGATGAATGCAAAGAGAAATGCAGTCAAGAGGTACCGAGTGATGGATACGGAAGACGACAGTGAACATTTGCTATAAACTACTTGGACAATATAAATAAGAAAAAAAATAAATTCTAAAAGCAATATATTCTTGCTCCACAGAGGTTATTTTATCAAAAGAAAACTGAAATTTCTAAATGTTTGCTGAATAACTAGCTCAGGCAGTCACCCAATCCACAAAGATTTTCTTAGGTTTTCATATTAGAATGCTTTACAATTTAAGAATTACAAACTCTTATTAAAGCAAGCCTGGGGTTAACTTTTACAGAGCATATGAGAATTATAGGTTAATGTATGCCAGTGACCTCACAGTGAAAAATAAATAAGCAGAGAGCAGAGCCTGGAAATACTAAAGAAAATTTTAATGGCAATTAAACTTCAGGATGAGTATAAACCTCACAAAGGCAAGAAATACATTGCTATTTATATATTTAAGACAGGAAAAATTACAAAATGCATTATTTTTTAGTATTCTTTTTGTCTTCACAGTGGCAGCTACATGAAACCGTTCGTGGTATGTGAAAATGTAAGCATAAGCTCTTTCATTTGAAGTCTAATAATGGAGAAATTTTTACTTAGTTGGTATGTGCTCTTCCTGACTAAATGTGTGACTATATAGAGTGCCTCTATGCTAACGCATGTAGCAAGGGGAACAAACAAGAAGAGTTAGATATGAGCACACACCTGCAGGGCTACGACCTTGGAGATGTGGTGGGATGGCTTCTGTGACTGGGGAATTGGAATGGAGGGATATAGATTCTTTAGGAAGCACAGTCAGGGAAGACAAGGAGGAGGAGTCACCCTTTATGTCAATGATCAGCTGGAGTGCATAAACTCCGCCTGGATGGATGAGGAGCTGACAGAAGGCTTATGGGTCAGGATTAAAGGGAAGGAAGGGAGAGGTGACATTACAGTGGTGGTCTGTTACAGGCCACCTGACTAGAGGGACTGAGTGGATGAGTCCCTCTATAGACGAACAGGAGCAGAATCACGATCACAAGCCCCAGTCCTCATGGGGGACTTCAGCCACCCCAATATCTGTTGGAGGGACAACACATCAGTGCAAAGGCAATCCAGGAGACTCCTGGAAGTGTGGATGAAAACTTTATTCTCCAATTGACAGAGGAGCCAAGGAGGAGAGGTGCTATGCTAGACCTTGTTCTCATCAAGAAGGAGAGGCTGATGGGGAATGTGGAGCTAAAGGCAGCTTTGGCTGCAGCGGCCACAAAATGGTGGCATTTGAGATTCTTAGAGCAGCAAAGAAAGACACACAGCAAGCTCACCTCCCCAGACCTCAGGAGAGCAGATTTTGACCTCTTCAGGGGTCTGCTTGGCAGAGTACCATGGCATAAAGCCCTGGAGGGAAGAGGGGCCCAGGAAAGTTTGTTGATATTCAAGGATCACCTCTTGCAATCTCAGGAGCGATGCATCCCAGCAAAGAGGAAATTGGGCAAAACCAGCAGGTAGTATGCATGGATGAACGAGTCACTCCTGGATAAACTGAAAGATTAAAAAAAAGCCTACAGAGGGTGGAAGTAAGGACAGGTAGCCTGGGAAGATGACAGAGAGATCGTTTGAGCGAGCAGGGATCAGGTAAGGAAGGCTGAAACCCTGAAAGAATTAAATCTAGCCAGGGAACATCAAGGGCAACAAGAAAAGCTTCTTTAGGTACACTGGGGATAAAAGGAAGACCAGGGAGAATGTGGGCCCTCTCCAGAAGGAAATGGGAGATCTGGTTACCTGGGACATGGAGAAGGCTGAGGTACTCAATGAATTTTTTGCCTCAGTCTTCACCAGCAAGGGCTCTAGCCATATCACCCAAGTCACAGAACTGAAAAGCAGGGAGGACTGGGAGAATGACACGCCAGCTGTAGGAAAAGAACAGATTCAGCAACATCTCAGGAACCTGAAGCTTCATAAGTCCATGGGACCCAGTTAAATCATCCACAGGTCCTGAGGCAACTGGCAGATGCCAAGTTGCTGCCCATGATATTTGAGAAGTCATGACGATCTGGTGAGTTTCCTGATAACTGGAAAAGGGAAAACAACTCCTATTTTTAAAAAGGGAAACAAGGGGGATCTGGGGAACTACAGATTAACCAGTCTCACCTCCGTGCCTGGAAAGGTCATGGAGCAGATTCTCCTGGAAACCGTGCTAAGGCACATGGAAAATAAGGAGGTGATTTGTCACAGCCAACACAGCTTCACTAAGAGCAAATAATGCCTGACCAATTTGGTGGCCTTCTGTGATGGTGTTACAGCGTTGGTGGATGCGGGCCAGCAAACTGAGATCATCTGCCTGGACTTGTGCAAGGCATTTGACACTGTCCTGCACAACATCCTTCTCTCTGAACTGGAGAGACATGGGTTTGATAAATGGACCACTTGATGGTTAAGGAATTGGCTGGATGGCTGCACTCAGAGTGATGATCAATGGCTTGATGTCCAGGTGGAGAATGGTGATGAGTGGCGTTCCTTACGGCTTGGGCCTGGCCCTGTTTAACATTTTTGTTGGTGGCATGAGCAGTGGGATAGAGTGCACCCTCAGCAAGTTCGTTGATGATGCCAAGCTGTGTCGTGCCGTCCACATGCTGGAGGGAAGGGATGTCATCCAGAGGGACCTTGACAAGTTGGGCCCATGCCAGCCTCATGAAGTTCAGCAAGGCCAAGTGCAAGGTCCTGCACATGGGTCAGGGCAATCCCAAGCACAAATACAGGCAAGGTTGAGAATGGATAGAGAGCAGCCCTTAGGAGAAGGACTTGGGAGTGCTAGTGGGTGAGAAAGTCAACATGTGCAATACGCATTTGCAGCCCAGAAAGCCAAGTGCATCCTGGGCTGCATCAAAAGAAATGTGGCCAGCAGGTCGAGGGAGGTGATTCTCTCTGCTCTTATGAGACCCCACCTGGAGTATTGTGTCCAGTTCTGGAGCCTCCAACATAAGAAGGACATGGACCAGTTGGAGTGAGTCCAGAGGAGGGCCACGAAGATGATCAGAGGGCTGGAGCACCTCTGCTATGAAGACAGGCTGAGAGAGTTGGGACTGTTCGTCCTGGAGAAGAGAAGGCTCTGAGGAGACCTTATAGCGGCCTTCCAGTACCTAAAGGGGGCTTAAACTTTTTAGAAGGGCCTGTAGTGATAGGACAAGGGTTAATGGTTTTAAAGTAAAGAAGGTGACTTAGACTAGAAATAAGGAAATTTTTTTTTTTTTTTTTTTTTTTTTTTTTTTTTTTTTTTTTCCCACTGAGGGTGGTGGAACACTGGAAAAGAATGCCCATAGATGTAGTAGATGCCCCATCCCCGGAGTCAGTCAAGGCCAGGTTGGATGGAGCCATATATTCATATAATATTAATATTTTGAATATTTTTATCACAATGTATTTGTCTCCACTAATAAATTTGTCATTTTCACATAGTAGTTTTGCTTACTGCTGTTCTTTTTTCTATGATGAATGACATCTCTTGCTGACATACATAGTATGTAGAAATAAAAGATCATATGTTAGATTTCTGAACTTTTTTTTTGCAGGATATGCAAAAATCAAGCAAACAAAAAAATACTGAACCCCTCCCCATTATTCTTTGGTTTGAGGACTAACAACCAATCCATTCAAGTACACACAAAGATGAATCCATTCTCCAGTTTTAGCAATTTAAAAATTAGATATCTAGTGTTTTCTAATTATAAGATTGTACGTAAACAAAAAGTTAATTGACAGTAATTCTGAAATGAATGCAGTATTTGGGTTTTTCTTGAATATTAAAAAAATATTGCATATAATAAAAGCACATGCAAAGTGAAAGCGGAAGTGATAAATCTGAGGAAATCCAGTTGTAAGTCAATAAAATGTAAAAAACATATACAGTAGTAATGTCACATTTGCTTGATTACTCTTTCCTGCATGTAAGTACCAGTTGTTCCACGCAGTTGACTAACAAAACATAATTCTCCAAACATGAGTTCAGTAACTAATTTTTATGAATGATCCTTGAATGATGAGTCCAGCAGAGAAATGAAGTAATAATTGGAAAGAAAAAATTGTGTAACGCTTCAGTTCCCTTATTCAAAATCAAGAAATGGAAAAACATGACAAACATAGAGAAATCTTCTGATTGTCACTTCAGAATAATATTTGCTTGGATTAATTAAATTCTTCTGTTGAAGATGTAGCTTAGAAAATTTTACTTGGTTTTTCAGTAGAGAATTGTTTCTCTCTGAATGTGTGTGTGTGTGTAAATCAAAACTACAGTGCAGATGGCAGAACAAAAATATTTATTATGTCTTTGTTTATCTCAGAAAAGCTCTTCACAGAATCAGTGGCAAAGGTCTTTGGAAATTATTACTAGTAGCATACAGAATAACTTACTTATTCTATGAAGTTCATCCACTTGATCTGCTTGTCCATCCGTTAAGGCCTGATAACTAGAATAATGGGAAAAGGTGAAACAGGTAATCCCTTTTTTCCAATATATTGTTTAGTGCACTGTTTAATTATATTTTCATATATATCTTTAGAAGTACAGATATATATATATGTGTGTGTGTGAAAATACACTTTATAATAAATAGCCTACTGTATGGCATGTGGTCATTTGCTACTGCCTAAGCATCACATGGCTGAATTTCCATTTTGGGAGTTCTTTTTCATCCACTCAGGATCTTCAACTTCACAATAGTCACAGGCGCTAAATGGATTTACTATTTCTTTGAGCAGTATGGAAAGAGTTGTCAGCCTCCTTCTGATAAACTGTTTGTGTTATTTAACATAATCACTGACAGTTATTTTCTTGTAGCCATATTTACACAAGAATTATCAGGCTGCATGGTATTGTTTTGGATAATAAAATCAGTTTCATGCTGTTTCAAGAAGCAGATTGGGAATGGCTTGCTGAAATTTGCGTAAAGGCTTCAAATTAAAAAAAAATGGGGAAAATCTGGGCAATCATAACTCCACTTTATGCAGAAGATAGCTAAAATAGGGAATGATATTACATGAAGATACTCTGTTACATCCTTTTAAATTGTCTTACTGGTAGATATTGTTTCTGTCACATGAAGAAAAGAAGGTCTAATAAAATTGAAATAAATTTATCCAAACCAGTGAAGAAAGCGCAAAAATAAATCGTAAAATGACAACTCTTAGATGAACTGATATGTTGTCTTCTTAGTGGAAAAATAATCTTTGCAAAAATATGTATTTAAAATCATATGAAAGATAAAAATTAAGGTTGGGAAGAAGTTGTGCATCACCATCCGTGGCCACAATGGGTAACAAGAGTGTTCAGTGCCCTATATGTAGAATATATCTTTATGTATATTGGCACATAATCTGATCAACTTCAGCAAATTAAAAAAGATAAGTAATTGTTTCCTTTGGAAAAAACCTATCTTTCAATCTCCAAATATAGAAAAAAAAAATGATTACAATAAGATTAGCAGGAACTACAATTACAAAAAATATGATTCACTTCTGTTAAGTTGCCTACAGTTTGGCTGGATCACCAACACTGGAATAACATAACCAAGTGAAAAAAAAATAAAAAGACATTCAACTTACTGTCATGAAGGAAATTGGGAATTGTTTAATAAGTCATTCATTGTGTAGACACTATTATATAATTCAAACAGTAAGGCCACAAGGGCAAACCTACTAATTAGCTATCAGCTGTCCTGCAATACTTTAAGTGAAAGTTATCTTTTCCTTCAGTTTTCATCAGGAGCAGACATGAGCTAGAGATGTTTTATTTTGATGAAGGCAAGATGCTCAACATCCTCTGTCAGGAAGCCTGTTTTATTCTTGATTGCTGCAATGAGCTGTATTACTGCGGAAATGTTCTGTCCTTACATATTTGTAAATAGATGTCTTTAGATAACAACAAGCTATCCAAGTGAAAGGCTAACAGAATTGTACTTTCTGTGTTATAAGTAGTGAGATTCTCATTCACTTAGCAAACGGTTCAGAAAGATATCTGTCTATTGAGATAAAGACTCACCTGCCCTCCTAGGAGTAAGAGAAATTTCAAAGAGTTATGTGGATTGATTATCAGGAAAACACTTATTGCTTTGGCTGATGAAAAATAAAGATGAGAAAAGGAAGAAACCTGAAAAAAAAACCTAAAGAATATAATTCATTATGCTTACATCACTTTTAGTTTCTGCTCAACTGTATTGGCTGAATTTCAGAAAACACTAAATAAGTTTGACCATATGCTGTCTGCTTTTTCTTTTTTATTTTCCTTTTTTTTTTTTCAAGGGAAGGTAAAAGCCACAAGTTTTCCTGTTGCCGATGTCTTAAATGTTAAAAGGAGGAGATTTTTATCTTCACAGTATGTACACCTTGCTTGACACATTCCTGGTAGAAGCAGCAGCTGCTTCTCACTAAATGAAATTGTCCAAGAAGCACAAAACAAAGCAGAAATCCCTCTGCAATGGGGAAAACAATATGAGGGAGAAAAAAAATAAATTCATTCAGACTGTGACACCTACAAACTCTGCCCTCTTCTGTGAAATCCATAACTCTTTCCTTCCAAAATGTATTGCTTCTCCTCAGACTGAAAGGAGTACTTTATGCTAATTTTCACAGTATAGACGGCTCACTGAATCAGTATGGGTGAGACTCAAGTCAAAGTTAAAACACATGTTACAGATCTAAGGTAGGGAGGTCAATTCAGTTACCCACATGTAGGTGCCTAGCATCATTTGAGATGAGGGTAGCAGAGATGTCCCTGTGGAATAAGCAGGTGTGATACACTGTTGGTGGACAGGTGTAATTTGTGAGGACAAGCATCTCTGATGGGATTAAACACCTATGCATGGACAAATGAGCTAAAACCAGAGCTATCTGAACTCCTTTTACAGTGAGTGGCTGCTAAATGTTTGGTACAGTTGCTTAGTGTCATCTGAGATGCTCTAGGGTATTTGTGTCTAACCTTCAGATGCTACTTTAGAAGACCATAGACCTCCTAATGGGTTTATGTACAAAAAAACCCCTAGCACTATGGGGGTTCTGCTAAAATGTGATCAACATTCTTTATAACCATACAATTAAATTAAGAGTTTCACATGATGCTTATGGCCTTCTACAGGAGCAACTGAAGGATACTCACTGTAAAAGAAGTTCACAATCTATCTGGTCATGTGATAGATTAGGTAGCCATCATACTTGCTTTTTTTGTTATATACATAAATGCTTATACATATGCATGACAATTACAGACAGTCATATGAAGGAGCAAGGAAATGCCTCTTCAAGTAGTTAATAACTCTCAAGGAGAATAAAACCAAGGACACAGTAGCTCTCATAGATTCAGAAAACTTAGTCTTTTCTATTTTAACTGTTCCTCAAATATTGACTTTGGAAATAAAAAATTACACTAGCACTGTAATCAGAAAATTAAAGCCTGAAGCATGATAAGGAAATTTAATACATGCTTCTTATTTCCTTTTTACTCACTTTTACTACTATACTCACATTTACTAATAATGTCTTCTATTTTCTACTAAAAGTGCTAAGTTAATAGTACTTTACTAATAGAGTTAATTGAATAAATCTAACAAGTTTCTAAAATATTTTATGATTAAGTTAGTAAAGAACTACAGTTAGCTAAAATTCCATTGATTAACTCCCTGGTAATCAATTGATATTTGAGGAAGCTATACAAATATATTCTAGGATATTTTATAAACATTCTGCAACTAAGTCCCTGTTTTCTGGAAGGATTGCTGAGAAGTAAGGGAATAACAAGGGATTTTTAGGGATTATACTGATGTGTCTATTTAGATTATTTTGGACAATATTTTCATTTTAATAGAAGACTGAGAGGACTTCAACATTTTTTCTCTTTGTGATCAGATAGGGTGCGTAATGGGTTTTTCCCCATCCTCTACATCTCTAACCTTAAAAAAAAAGCTATAACACAGACTGAGCTGAATTTATTCTCTGGGGACGTACCTGCCCACGTCTTATTAAAATATACTAAATTACTTTGTAAAGAAATGTCAAGATTCCATTAGCTTAAACTGATATGGTGAATGGTATTAATGGCCACATTAAGCCACTGATTAGTTTTACATTTTTACAGGACTTTCCCCTCTCCCCACTCCCAATGCACGCATCCTTGTCCCTACGTAAGGATAAAGAAAAAGAAAAAGATATTAGGGTACTCGTTTCAGTTCTATAGTTCACTCTACACTTCTCACAAACAGAAATACATAAAATTAGCTGAAAACTACACATTCTTAGGGTCCTGTGGTATGTTAGTTATAAGAAACTCTACTAAAGATAATTAACCCAAAAGTTTAAAGCTAGAAACAAACATATGAAATAATCATACAGCAAAATACCTTTATAGGTGAATAAACAAAGAATTACTTGTACATAAATTGTAATGAATTATTGTACAGCTGTTTGTTTCAAACTTACTTTCAATATATTCAAAATAATTTGGAAGTAAGGTCCCCTGAGGGAATGATAAGACTTAATAAATGGAATTATTTTTCAGAGGGAGCTTGTATTCAGGTCTGTCATTTCATTAGAGAGCCAGATTAACTTCTAACAAAAAAGAAACGGACAGGTGCGTGCACTAAAGTACATGGCAACAATGACAGAAAACTGCAGATAAACATACATTAGACCATTCAAAACTTCAAAGCAGACATACATTTATTTATGGTCCAGTTTAAATATACTGAAAACCTTAAGGGGGTTCACATTAGTGTAGAACAAGAAAGGAATTAAAATTGATTGCTGCCTGCAGAATGAATTAGAGGATAAAGTTATTACATCTGTGTTTTATACACCATAGCTGATACTGAGGAGGACAACAAGTATAGCAAGAAGGTGTTGTCTGCTCACTCTGAATGCATTTAGAGTCAGTGATGAATGAACAGTGTATTCAGTGTTTCTCTTTGGAAGGGAAAATCATCTTAGATCATTGTTATTTACTCTGTGGACACATGGAGAATAGGTCAAAGCAAAGTCATCCACTAACTCTCCTACTGCAAGTACAGAATGTCATTTCTACTTCCGTATATAGCTTTGATCCTTGGCTCAAACACTCTTGTGAAATGAAACAAAACTTTATTTTTTTTTTAAATGTCACTAAAAAATGCCAGTCCCTCAACTCAATCTTCTTTCTTTCCATTCCAGCACAAAGTATAGATTCAAACAAGACCTACTATTCAAAGATATCCAACCTCAAAACAGACCCTCATACTTCCTGTTAACCAGATAATACACCCAATCTGGACAGCACCCTTAATTTTGTTGCTCAAGCTAGCAGCAAAGTCCCAGCTGCAGCTGCCATTATGATGTATTCATGGGGCATAGTAAAATCCCCTAGTAAGGATTTTTCTAAATAATAGAGAAGCAGTGTGAAGTGCAATGTTTTCCATTCAATGACAGCATCACAGAAAGTTGTGCTGATAATGATGAAGAAATAAGTGGCTGACATAAACTTCTTTAACATGTAGAACAATACAAAATTTGCTTTTCATTAAGATTATTGAAAAGCAGTGCCTCATGCTGAAAAAGGACATTTTCATTAAACACAGTTGCCACAGTTAAGGTAAACAAAACCAATAACCTAAACCTAAGTGTAATATTATCAGTATGATCAATACTTTCAAGAAGCTCTCTCAATGACTTGGTCATTCCTTTTCTTCCCATGCACCCCAACCCAACGCATATGTGAAGTTTGTGTTAAAGGTTTTTCATCTGATGCTGTGACATTCAATTCTCTGAATCAGTCTTTGAAAGGAAAATGAAAACTACATTCAAGGCTTCTGTAGGTTTTATTAATCTGCCTGTTATATGTAGAGTCTGTTCTGTTAGTTAGCATTTACTAGATGCAGACACTTCTGGGAAAAAACATATTCTTGCTATAATGAGCAGAATCTTCCAAGAGGATTATCACTTGTGGGAGAAGAGAAATGGTGAGGGAAAGGAGCTGCTGAAGGCAACATACAAGGATAAGGGACCATGCAGAGGTACTGCTTAGTTCTGGTTGGTTGCCTGCCATAGTTTCTACTCAGTAAGGTGCATACTTCTGGTTTGATACACTACGACTCGTTTCTTCCTAGCTCAGTAGAATGTGCAGCCTTCCAGTTGAGAACTGCAGCAGAATGGCCTTAGCAGCCAGTGCAAGATGCTGACAGCAAATGTTGAATTTAGGCCTCCATAAACTGGGAGTCCTCTCCAAGTGGGACCTACCAGGGTTCAGACTCTGTTTTTACATAATTTTCTCCTTTCTTTCTGTTGATTTGTCATAGGTGGGTGATTGCTTTCATATCCTGTGTTTTTCCTTCATAATCAGACCTAAATCTTTGCAGCATCTTTGCATGAAAATATAAAAAGCAATAATAACAACAGCAGTGAAAATTAGGTTGGATGTCCCATAGTGAATGAACTGTGAGCATAGACACTGCTTCAAACACTGTCAATGACTGCTGGAAAAAAAAAAAGTCAACAATAATATAGTCAGAAAAAAAACCTCCCCAATGACAGTCACTGTCTTTTTTTCCTTAGAAGGAAAAATCTATACAATCTTAGGAGACTGTAACCAAATAGGGATTAAATGAAAAAGCAAAAGGAAGACTGTAGTAAACCTGGGCAGCAGAGACTACATAAACGAGCCTAGCAGGGATTTCTCTGACATGATTCTCCACAAGGAACCTATGGAACCCCTAAATCTTTCTTCATCTTGGAACTCAATTATAAAATTCATTTCCTTCTCTGAACAATTGCATTCTTTGTGTAGATCTGCAGAGCTTCTTAAGGTAGACCTAAAAAATGTACTCAGATTATGAAACTCCAGACTAGAAGGTGTCATTCTACCAGAATATAAGACTCTTGGACTCTGGAAAGACACTGCTTTTGTATCACATTGCATTTTTCCAGTGATTTCCTGCACACTTAACTTTTTGTGATTCACAAGTTATTATTTAATCTGTTTCATAGCAGCTTACCATTCATTTTCTTGCTAGCTATCTTTCTGCACTAGAGGTATAAAAAGTCTTTTTACAAGTATTTACTTGTAGTCATCAGTTGAAATTACTTGCAACTTATTTTTCAATTTTATCTACACATTCTTTTCATATTTGGGGTTCAGACCTTATGGAATACCTCATCTTGTCAGTGTAAGCATTTCAAGTTTTGTTTTTCCCTTGAATATGGAAATTTACATTACTTGCATTCTTACTGACTGATCAGCAATTTCTGTCATATTCCTTACTTTTTTTTTTTTGGAAAAATAAGGTAGAATATTTGATGCTGCTGCTGTATTTAGATTAGATCTTTTATCAACATTTTTATGTGTAGCTGTCTTAGTTTTCTCTTCTCTTACTCTTTTTTTTTTTTTATTTATGTGGTTGAAGAACTTGTATTACTTGTTTTAGTTTTCTTTCCAAGTTTCAGCTCAACTAGGCTTTTGTCCATTGTCATTTTATTTTTGCCCTTTTTGACCTCTGAGACATACCTCTCCTTGCTGATCAATCCCTTTTTCTATTCCTTTTAGGTTCCTTATTTACTCTTAATATCCTATGAGAGATGTTTCTTCCTCCAGAGAGGTCTGTAGCCTTTCCTGCTAAGATTTTTTTTTCTTTTTTCTTCTCTTACTTGCAGTGTAAGCTTCAAATAGTGCTTGCTTCCACTATGTTCAAATTCTTGAGCTCTTCGGTTCAGTCAACCCTAGTAACTAATTTCTTAGTTTCTCCAAGTTTACTCTTCTAAAACCTCAGACTTTAGCTATGTGTTCATTTTTGTTTGTCTTGCAATTTGAAATGAACTGAATCAGCTCATAATTACTCGATCTAAGCTTATTTTTTTTTACAACTAGCCTCTGTACTACTCCCTGCTGCTTACTTAAAGTAACTCGAAAGTAGCACCAGCATATTTTTACTTCATAGACGTTATTGTACATAAATTTGTCAAATGATGCATTCAAGAATATTTAAGATCTACTGATGCCTATGGGAGCATTTCTTTTCAAATTAATGTCAGAAAACTAAGGTCTCCTTCTTCTTCTTCCTTCTTTTTTTTTTTTTTTTTTTTTGTACTGTTACAGAGATCTCTGCTGCAATACAAATTTGTATTTTGGGGACTGGAGGAAGGTCCTCTTAGTAAAGGCTCCTAAACATACCTCTCCAGAGTGTTTTCTGCCTCTAGGGATTCTCTTTCTTAACTATGGAGGAAAAAAAAACAAACTATAGTCAATCACTATGTTATTTTTTGTTGTTGTTTGCTTCATTTCCCTATCCATTTTTCTCCTTTTCTTTCTATTCTGCAGTGGAAATTCTTATTCCTTTAATTTATTGTTTAACCTGACTTTATTATTAGTTAGATATTTCAGTTGTTTGGGTTTGGTTTTAACATAGTTTTCAACCAAAACAATTGCAATCCGTTTTGTGAAATACCATGGCTAATACTTACCTTCTGTTTACTTGTGATGTTGTTGTTTTGGGTTTTTTTTTGTGTGTGTGGGTTTTTTTTTTTTTTTTTTTTTTTTAATATCCTTAAGTGTTTATTTTCCTGCATTCCATGATATCTAGTTTCTGTGTTTCTATTTAAATCAGAACTTGCAGGACTTCACTGACTAGGTTAAAATTCCTTTTTTTTTTTTTTTTAAGTCAGCATGAATCCTAGAATGTTATTTGTTGAGTTATGTAAGCAGAATCTGTTATTTGAGAAGAGTAATCTCTCCATGTCTGAATATTAAACATCCTGAAATGCTTCTGCTAGTAACAGTCCCTGTGGTACATATCAGTCCTCAAAGATTTTACAATTTTTTTCCCCTCTCTTGCAGAAATAATGTGATTTTCTGAAATTCCATTCCAGTGTAAGTCTTCTTTTTATATCCTAGGCATAATCAGTCTCAGTTCACGTCAGTGAGAATTTGATGGTATCATTCCTCGAATAGGAAGAATAATATGTATCTTCTTCCTTACAACAAAAAAAGCAACAATCTGGTTTTTGCATTCTTTTTCAAAGGCAAATTCAGATTGTGTGATTCTTTGCAGATTAGGCGGTCCAGAGGAGATCACAAAGGAAAGAACGAATGTTAGTCTTAACATTTATGTGCTTTAATATTTCAGAGAAGTCATTTCAGAGACACCACCTTGATATTATGTTTAAATTGACAGATGAGATGAGGCCTTTCATTTTTTAGATATCAGGTTACAAATATATTTCATAAAAGCATAATGCCTTCTAAAATTATTAAACCAAAAATAGTCTAAGATTTTGAAGTACTGCAGACTGTGTAAAGATGTCTATACTATCCTGAAGAAATTAACAAAATGATAAAATGTTATGTTGTATAAATTTTTTACAAAGTCATCTCTGTTCTTCTGGCTCAGAGCTGAGAGAGCTCTATAAATCTAATGGAACACAGAGTTCAGAATTAAACATTGTCATTAGTTGACCATTTTACATAAAGTTGAGCGATGCACAAAAACCTCACAGTTCTCCTGAAGTCAATAATTTAGAGATAACTTGGAATTTAAAATCTTCATGTTCCCTTGATGTAAACACTCCTGTGGAATCAAATTTAGTTAAAATGTGTAAGCAGTCAAGATATGTAAATGTAATCTGTATACGTAAATGCAAAAGTGATGATAGGGAGGATAGAGATACACAGCATGGCTGCTTTTGGTTGAACCCTGTTCTAAAGTTTTATTAACCACAACTACAGCAAACTTCACTATATGTTATGTGTTACAAATTCCGTGAGATTATATAAACAAGCCTACCACATCTGAATATTTAGGGATGTTCATGCTAGCTAATATTTTAATCATTAAAGGAAATACACACAGGAAGTAGAAATAAAAACTTCATTGATTTTCTGCCTTGAAAAGTTTTAACTGTTTATTTCAAATTATTTTCTCAAAGGAGAGTGATGTCTCAGGAAAATAATTTTCTAGATTTCATCACTTTTTAGTCAGATGTGATATGTATTTGATTTTCTGCTGTTATGCTCTCAAGTTTTGAAGCTTTGAAAGAGTAACTGATTGTAATAATTTTATAAAACATTTCAGTCTATTAGACCACAAAATTCAGTGCAAAGAATATTTTATCAGGTAAATTTATAAAAATATCTTGGATATGTTAGACCAAAAGTAAACGCAAAATTTAGCAATCAATACAGATGTTGACTAAGCCTTTGAAGTCACTATATATTTTTCTATTGATTAAAAACCAACCAACCAAACACAAAAAATAAACAAACCTAAATAAGTATTTTATTTCCTTTTATGTATACATTCACTATTGCCTATGTCCTGGGCCATAACCCTTCAGAGTTCTATTTCACATGGAAGCTTTGCTGGTATTTTTAAAATACAGATTGCCTTCAGTACCTTGCCTAGAAAGACCACATCAGATACCATTCCCCTGTTTTACCATGTGTGGCTTTGGAGAAATGAGACTTTGAAACTAGCTTCTGTCCCAAACTGATCTTTAAATGTTTACTGAGAAGGAAAAAGAAAATTCAGTAACAAAAAGTGAGATGCAACAGAGTAAGGAGTAGAACCCCACGTGAACACATCTAATTAACAGTTTCTAAGAATTTACAATGTGTTCTGTGACGAAATATGGAAGAATGTAACATTGCTATTGTACTTTGCAGCTGAGGTAGTGAAACATTGAGAAATTAAGGGTTGAATTGAAGGTTTTAGATGTTGTACTTTCTACTGATTTTCAGAAGAGTCTGCTTAAGCCACATTCACTTCATGAATCTTGATCAGATAGATAAGATGAAATGATGGCTGAGCTGCTGAGACCTGCAACAGAGAAAGAAATTCTGGACATATTTAGAAGCAGAATTTAGATACTTGGGGAATATTTGTGGCTAACATTAGAGTTTCTAAGGATTTATTTTGTGGATTTATTTGTTTAATTCCCACAACAGAATTATTATATTCCTTTGTAGATTTCAACCTAAGAAACTTTTCCAAGGTTAGACAGGATGTTTGTGGCAAGCCAGGAATCCCTTGGGTCCAAAATTAATGCATTAACCACAATGTTGCGTTCTCTCACTAGAAATCATACTCAGATACTGTGTCTTGCAAGCTGCCTTAATTACCACAACTGCTTACATAAACATTAGAGTGTGGAGAACATTCTGATTATTGCATGCAACATCTGCAGTTAATTTTGATATGCATTTACAGGTCATCACGTTGTGCAAGATTTGCTGATACTAAATAACTTCTCTACATCTCTGCTCAAACAAATAGACTAGTCAAAATCCAGGCTTCACTATTTATGCTTGAATGATGTTAGAAGCTTTACAAAGTCATTAGTGTCTACCTGACATTACCTGCTAAATATTCATAAATGTCAACAAACACCTTTCTTCTTCTGATTATGTCTTGGAATACCATCTATTTCTCTGGCTTGAGTGAAATAAACTAGTACAATATTTCTGATTTTTGTATCAGTATGATTTGGGATAATTTTGTAAGTGAAAATTAAATAATGAAGTATAAAAACATCTAATAAGACTTTTTTTTTCAATTTTAAATTTGCTGCAACATTATTAAAACCAGGCTATTTTAATGATTAAGTTCTGAATAACTGAAGCATTTCCTTTGGATTCAGTATCTCCTCTTCATCTCACTTCTGCTTTTGTTTAAATCCCTCCTACTCCAAATATGTTCAGAAATCATTTTACCAAGGCCTTTATGTTAACTTAATCCATATTATAGCAGCCTAGCGATTCGTGTAATTCTGGTTATTTGTACTGAAAATACTGTATTTGACTGAAAACTCATGGCTAGTTCTCTTGGTTTTATTTAGCCGGGGGGGGGGCGGGGGCTACAGTGGCAGCTTCTGTACGAAGCTTCTAGAAGTTGTTTCCCCTTTGCCCAGTGGACTTGCCCAGGCCTAGGGCAAACTCACTGCTGGCCAGGGTTGAGCTAATTGGTAGTAGAATGTTCCCTGATAATGCGTCTGTGATAACGTATTTAAGAAGGGGAAAGAAGATGTGAAGAAGCTGGAGCAGGGGCAGAGAGGGGAAAGCATGAGCCTTGTGGGCCTTGCAGGCCTCACCCTCTGGCCTTCTGCTGCGCAGCCGCCTGGGCCTGACTCAGCCCAGCCTGGCTGCAAGAAGTGCAGAGATGTGAAGAGAACTTGAGAGGGGTCTGCCTGCCAATTGTGAAGAATTTCTTGTGAGAGGAACGGCTGCAGATGCCAAGGTCAGTGAAGAAGGAGGGGGAGGAGTAATGTTGCTCCCGGCAGCCTGTGGTGAAGACCATGGTGAGGCAGGTTGTCCCCCTGCAGCCCATAGAGGTCCAAGGAGGAGAAGAGATCCACCTGCAGTCCATGCAAGACCCCATGCCTAGCCAGGCGGATGACTGAAGGAGGCTGTGTCCTGTGGAGGGCCCATGCTGGGGCAGCCATTCTGGGGGGACTGCACCCCATGGAAAAAATGTGCCACGATGGAGAAGTCCATGAAGGACTGTAGCACGTGGGAGGCACCCCATGATGCCGCAGTGGAGCAATGAGAGGAGTTCTTCCCCTGAGCAGGAAGGAGCGGTGTAAAGCAACGTGTGATGAACTGACCATAACCCCCATTCCTTCTTTCTTCCGTGCCGCCTGGGGCAGGGAGGAGGTAGAGATAATGTTAAGCCCGGGAAGAGGGAGGGGTGGGGAGAAGTTATCTTGTTCTCTTTATTGTTATCCTACTTTGGTTTTAATAATAAATAGTTTTCCACAAGTTGAGTCTGTTTTGCCCGTAACAGTATCTTTAAGGTTCTCTCCCTGTTCTTATCTCAAACCTTGAGCTTTTTTTTCTTAAATTATGTCTCCCTATTCTCTTGGAGGGCGGAAGGAGTGAGAGACTGTGTAGTTCAGTCCCGAGTGGGACTAAACCACGACACTAGTGAATAATACAGCAGGATTTTCTCACATCTTGAATAGAAATGATAATTAAACATTCTGAGCAGGTTTGTTTTTTTTTTAATTACAGTGTTCAGGAAATACATTGTTTTGGTTTACATGATCTGCAATCATGCATGTTATGTAAATGCACATGAACAGAATAAAAAATCTATCACTTTTACATGATAAAACATTTTAGACCTTCAAAATATCAAGCTTGATATGCTTATAGCATCCCTAGGGTGCCTCGTTCTGAAGGAACCGTAGGAAAAAAAAAAAAACAACCCTAATCTTGACAGTGCTGAGAGCCTCTACAGATATCACGGCTAAGAAATTCAGGATTGGGTGTTCGTAGTGATTGAAGCTAGTCTTCCTTAGTTTTGTGTGTTTGGCCTCACGTATCAGTCCAGATTCTAAAGAGTGTGAAGCATATTCAGAAGCTGCTAGTCTTTTTCCTTCCTTTCCCTACCAGATTTACTTCACTTAGAATTAAAATTTCATTTGGAAATGGAAGAAAGGTCTTTGTTTGACCACAAAGTTAGATCATAAATCATATGGGATGTGAGGAAATTTCTTCATTGTCTACTAAAAACTCTTTAGATGCATCCTTCCACAGAGATTTTTGAAGACCCGGTGCTAGCTGTGTTTATTAATGAAAATTCTGTATCTTAGTTAAGGTTTTGAATGACACGGTACAACATATCTTGAAATATGTCATTGAGAGCCTAATCCAAAGGACTTTCACATAACTGCTAACCCACATTAAAATACAGGCTAGCAGTTTCTACATGCACAATCTGGTAGTTTTTTCCCATATTCTTTTCAGTTTTGAACACTGACAGGACATTCCTTTGTGGATTAGTTAGCAACCTTTTTAGGAGAAGATTTTGATGCAAATAAAGTGTATGCTTTTACTTGAAAAAAATAGAACTATTTATTTACTTATTCAGTGGGAGATTCTACACTAAGTCCAAACAGATCGGCAGTTTCTAGGACATTTCTTCTTTTATGACATCAGATGGAGTTGACAGCTTCTCACTGATCACTTAGTGCAAATGGCATTCTGCCACAACTACTAAACCTAACTCTAGGGTACTCTGAGGATAAAATGAGGCTTTTAAAGCTGTAAGTAATTATCTGAAATGTTTATAAAAGAAAGAAAAGTATGTGTACTGAACTTCTTTTAACTGAAGTATTTACATTTTCTGACTGACAAAGCTCTTTAATATATTTTTGTGTGGGTGTACCAGCTGTTCTATATGTAAAGTTATACTAAGACTTCTCAGTGACTGTTAACTATTACAGAAATGCTTCCTTGAAAGGAACTATGCCTTATCACATGAAGTCTGTCTATCAGAAAGATTTTTTGTTTTCTTTTTATTTTTTAAATGCATAGTGTAGTTTTCACACTATCTAACTTCAGGTACCTCATTTACATGCTTAAATTGGAAAGTTATCTCCTCCTGTGAATTCAGATTTGTTAAGCTCACTTCTGCCTACTTAAGTCAGACACTTGATAGAAATCAGCAATTAACTACAAACGACTATGAGAGGAACTAAGTGTGTAGGTGGAAGTATCTCAGCTTTATGTAAATCTTAACGTACTATATATATATAAAAATATATGTATGTATGCCATAATTTTAAAGGTTTGTTAGCATTTTTAAGTAATGAAAGCATTGTAATAAGGAAAATTGTAATTGCATAATATAACAAGCAAAAAAAAAATAAAGTGGGCTTGAGAAGGATCCTGTGTAGGTTCTACTGAGTCAAAGAACACAGAGAATAGACCTAGTACATTTGGAATATGCATAAGAGGCCTGGAAGATTGAGTATATACTGCCTAATCACCTAGCCTCTAGGGAGAGCCAATTGAAGCAGTCCAAATGACAGCCACGGAGACACATAACAATAAAGCATTGTGGGTGATTATGTCTTGATCAAGTGCATGAGCTTCTCTCTGTCTCTTTCATTTAGCAGTATTGATATGCTCTGAGAGACTTACAGTGAGATTCTTAGTTGCCTATTTGATATTCAAGCCTGAATAGAGGCTTAGAATCATAGAATAGCTAGGGTTGGAAGGGACCTTTAAAGGTCATCTACTCCAACCTCCCTGCAAGGAGCAGGGGCATCTTCAGCTAGGTCAGAGTCCCATCCAACCTGGCCTTGAATGTGTCAAAGGATGGGGGAATGAACCACCTCTCTAGGCAACCTGTTCCAGTCTTCCACCATCCTCATTGTGAAAATGTTTTTCCTAATATCTATTCTAAATCTACTTCTCTCTATTTTGAAACCGTTACCCCTTGTCCTGTCACAACAGGCCCTACTGAAGAGTTTCTCCCCATCTTTCCTATAGGCCCCCCTTTGGGTACTGGAAGATCCACAGAGCCTTCTCTTCTCCAGGCTGAACAGCCCCAACTCTCTCAGCCTGTCCTCATAGCAGAGGTGCTCCAGCCCTTTTATCATCTTTGTGGTCCTCCTCTGGACCTTCTCCAACTGGTCCATGTCCTTCTTATGTTGGGGGCTCCAGAGCTGGATGCAGTACTCTAGGTGGGTCTCACGAGAGCAGAGTAGAGGGGCAGAATCACCTCCCTCGACCTGCTGGCCATGTTTCTTTTGATGAAGCTCAGGATGCGCTTGACTTTCTGGGCTGCATACGTGCATTGCTGCGTCATGCTGAGCTTCTCATCCACTAGCACACCCAAGTCCTTCTCCTCAGGGCTGCTGTCAACCTGTTCTCTACCCAGCCTGTATTTGTGCTTGAGATTGCCCCAGTCCATGTGCAGGTCCTTGCACTTGGCCTTGTTGAACTTCATGAAGTCTGCATGGGGCCATGTCTCCAGCCTGTCAAGCTCCCTCTGGATGGCATCCCTTCCCTCCAGCCTGTTGATCACACCACACAACTTGGTGTCATCAGTGAACTTGCTAAGGGTGCACTCTATCCCACTGTTCATGCCACCAACAAAGATGTTAAACAAGGCCAGTCCCACTACCAGTCCTTGAGGAATGTCACTCGTCACCAGTCTCCACTTGGACATTGAGCTGTTGACCACCACTCTCTTGAGTGCAGCCATCCAGCCAACTCCTTATCCGCCGAGTGGTCCGTCCATCAAACCCATGTCTCTCTAGTTTAGAGAGAAGGACGTCGTGCGGGACAGTGTCAAATGCCTTGCTCAAGTCCAGGCAGATGACATCAGTTTCTCATCCCTTGTCCACCAATGCTGTAACCTTGTCATAGAAGGCCACCAGACTGGTCAGGTATGATTTGCTCTTAGTGAAGCTGTGTTGTCTGTGACCAATTACCTCCTTATTTTCCATGTGCCTTATCATGGTTTCCAGGAGAATCTGCTCCATGACCTCTCCAGGCACAGAGGTGCAACTGGTTAGTTTGTAGTTCCCCAAATTTCCCTTGTTGTCCTCTTTAAAAAAGGGGGTTATGTTGCTACTTTGCGAGTCAGTGGGAACCTCACCAGACTGCCACATGTCTTGCTACATGCTTGGTAGTACTGGAGCCATGGAGTTACTGGAGTTTTTGTAACCTCTGGGTTACAAGAAAGTTCTTCATTTTCTGTGTGATGAACATTTTTTTTCTTTTATCATAGAATCAAAGAATGGTTAGAATTGGAAGGGACCTTCAAAGGTCATCTAGTCCAACCCCCCTGCAAGGAGCAGGGACATCTTCAACTAGATCAGGTTGCTCAGAGCCTCATCCAACCTGGCCTTGAACGTTTCTAGGGATGAGGCATGAACCACCTCTCTGAGCACCCTGTTCCAGTGTTCTACAACCCTCATAGCAAAACAATTTTTTCTAAAATCTAATCTAATCTAATATCTAATCTAATCTACCTCCCTCTATTTTGAAACCATTACCCCTTGTCCTATTACAACAGGCCCTACTGAAGAGTCTCTCCCCGTAGAGACAGTCTCTCCCCAAAGTAGATAGCTTCAAAAGGAGAGATGGAAATACTAAGCAAAAGAAGAGACAGATACTGCAATGTCTCTCATGAGCCTTGTCTTCTCAAGTTGGGCTCTGTTTCGCCCTATTGGCCTAGAGAAGAGAAAGTTCGGTGGAGACCCTGTTGCTATCTAAACTACATGGTAAAGGATTCAGAAAAGACAGAGTCAGACGTTTCTCAGAGATGCATAACAGTAGGACTAGAGGCAACAAACCCAAGCTGGAACATGGGATATTTTCATTAGCTTGCCCAGCTGTGCTATAAATATTAATAGCCCCTTTAGTTTCCTGTATAATTATTTGAATCCTGAATGGATACATAGTAAAGGACTGAAAGGATTGCTGATAAAAATGGTGGGGAATATAGTACAAATCGGTTTAAGTAATTCTAAACCAAGTTTCATTTATTCTGAATGGATAAACAATGATTTCAGAGGTTTTAGCAATGGAGTCTCAGACATTCATCATCCTATAATATCTGCAGAAGTACTGGATTCATCCAGAATGCATAGAAGGCTGATGATGTTGTACAAGACTTTTTAATAGTGGGTAGAGCAGATTAAAATGAAAACACTTTTATTGAAATGGGGGGCGGTGGGGTAAAAAGCAGATTAAAATTAACACATTTTGTTTAAGTTAAAAGCCTCATTGACACAGCTAACTGTAAGATCTTTCTTTCCCCAGGTTCTCTGAAGACAAAGGCTCTCTAATCAGCCAAGGAGCTTGGCTTCTTCTGTGTTAAAATGAGATGGGGAAGAATGACATGTCACAACTCCCTAAGCTCCCATCTGAAGGCTGGTTTCCACATCAAGGAGTGTTTTGGTTGTGTGGTGGCCTCTTCTTCTCCTTGGCTCCTAACCTTCTTTCTTTAGTAAAGTTTAAATTAGGAGTCTTGTTTCCCTGAAGGAAAAGGAGGATCATGGCAAACAAAGGTTGACCTGGGAATTGCTATCCTAGGACAAAGTGTGTTATATAAGTATCATTTTTCACTATTCGCTACATGTAGTCATGAGAAAGGATGAAGAACCTATTCTGAGTATTTATGCTGCTCTGAATCCACTTGTTTCATGTAATTACTCATGATTCATCTACATGTAAGTAACACAAGGATCTTTTCCTTGCTGCTTGCTAAATACGAAATAATAATATTTTTCCCATTCTTTTTTTTTTTTAATTACAACTGTCAATACATATACGGAATAAAGCTCTTTGAAAACATTACTGTATGTCCTGAAATCTGTTTCTCTTTCAGCTCCACACCTTCATTGTTAATTTAACTATAAAAAAGATACAGATAAATTGTGTCTTTTCCTATTTAAACTATAGTATCATAGAATCATAGAATCATTAGGGTTGGAAGGGACCTTTAAAGGTCATCTGGTCCAACCTCCCTGCAAGAAGCAGGGACATCTCCAACTAAATCAGGTTGCTCAGAGCCTCACCCAACCCGGACTTGAAAGTTTCTAAGGATGTGGCATGCACCACCTCTCTGGGAAACCTGTTCCAGTGTTCCACCACTCTCATTGTAAATTTTTTTTTCCTTATGTGCAGTCTGAATCTACTTCCCTCTATTTTAAAACCGTTACCCCATGTTCTATTACAATAAGCCCTGCTAAAGACTTTCTCCCCATTTTTCTTATAAGCCCCCTTTACATACTGGAAGACTGCTATAAGGTCTTCCCACAGCCTCCTCTTCTCCAGGCTGAACAGCCCCAACTCTCTCTGCCTGTCCTCTTAGGAGAGGTAAGCAACATGCTTAATAGCTGAAGTCAGCAAGCTTTATATATATATATATATATATATATATGTAACTATTTTGAAAGGGCTTTCTTTGACTATCCTTTCTGTCATTAATTTGAGAATGACAGACTAAAAGAGAAAAGGCTAAAATTTTCAAAGAATTTTTATTATTTGTTTGAAAAAAAAAGTAAAAAAAAATATGTATGTATAAGTCACAGGAAAAAAGGTAGTATTTAACTCAGTGAAAATTAATTCACTTTTCTGGAGTAACACCTATGTCATTGGGACTTATGCACTAAATCACTGACAAATAATTTAGATCAGTAATTACTGAAACAGAGTGTCCTTCTAGCATTTAAATGTACTGAAGTCATCAGTATGCTTATATTAATGATACTCTAAGGCTTATATTGGTGATATGCTACTGATTTTAGATTATATTTATTCATGTATGTCTGACATTTTCCTGAGGAAAAAGAGACTTTATCTGATATTAGTCTGAGGACTGAAATGCAAGGCTTCCATACAGCTTTACACTAATTTATCTGATTTTTTTTTTCCTTACAGGCTAGATCTGGATATACAATATGAAAACTGATGTATTCTGTTACATTCACTTAAATAGAGCACAGGAATCTGGGTAGTCTCTCTGGATTCTTTTTTACCTAACTTTTCCATTCACAATAGAAGTGAAAGGAAAGCTGGAAATAATTTCACAGTTGAAAAATCATGCATGACTCAGCTGTCACTACTCCCTCCACAGTGCATCATTTGCAAAAGAGCTTGGAGAAGAGGGGGCCATACCCCTTCTCAGAGACTGAAACAAGTAGAATAGGTACTGTTAGAGCCAATGCAAACAGAACTTGATAACCTGAGAAGTCAGTAGTTATGCTGACACCTACACAGCTCCTGATAAATAAAGAACGCTTCGAATCTAACCATGCCTCAAAAGCAAGTGGCACGAACTGGCTCACATTCATTCTGCGTAGGAGCTCCTCCCTCCCTCCCTTGAGAGTAGATTAATAGCTGAGCAGAGGGCTCAGAGTTGGAAAGTGTCCAGTGTCTGAGCTCACATCCTGCCTTTCTGCCACAGTAGTGTAGATACTCTCAGTGAGTCTGGAGTTGGAGTCAAAATTTTAAGGAAAGACTAAGGATCCACATCTTGACTGGAATCTGAGCCAAGGATCTGAAAAAAAGAACTAATTGGAGCAAGATGCAATACAGACCACTCAGGGCTTGTATACTCTCCAGAAATTGATGCACCTTATCAGCATTGGTCAGGCAGAAGCTTTTGGGAGGTAATCAGTGTAGAAGTCTTCTTACTGTACAACTCACTGGCTGGAATACATGACCTTCCTTGTGCAGTCTGTTTCTACAGTGCTTTGTAGGCTAGCATACATTCAGGTGTCCAAAGACGTGAAAATCTCACACCACATTTTCATTTGCAAGTTTCTGATTATTTTTTTCAGACACATGTTAAAAATCCCATAGCACTTTGGGATTTGGCCAGCTTTTCTTATCTAAATTAATACTATCACAGAGTTAATTAACACCAATATAAATATTCACAGCTGTCTGTATGATAGATCTGAATCCAAAATGCTGTGTTTGCATAAGCTGTTACATTACAGGCATACAATTTATTACTTTCTTAAGGCGGATGCAAGTTATATAAAAAACGTGAAATGAAGAAAAACAACTGATACTTATTTTACTTGCATTATTATTAGTATAACTGCTCATCATCTATCATTAATGAGAAGATTTTCACAAATACACAAAAAAACATGTACTATTTTTATTTATTGTATATACATGAAGGAACATTGTTGTTGTTATTATTTAAAATACGGCTTGCAGATTACACTTAGGGAAAAAAAAAATCTCTTCCTTCTAGTAAAAAATGTTCCAAAACATTTAAGCTTTCTTTAAGAGGAAAAACAACTAGAAAAAATGAACAACAACAAAAAAAAACCCCAAGAATAATCACTCTCTGGACTATCCCTAGGACTTTAAACAAAAAAAAAAAACAAACAATGTTAGCGTAAACTTTACAATTATCTCAAGCTTAAAAGGTGCAAAATTTCTAGTGCCATCAATATATACATTTTTTTTTTCTGATTTAGTCATATTAAGAAGTCACTTTCTAAAACTATGTAAAGTTAAGTATAAACTGAGGAATTAGGCAATGATTTTTTGAGAGGAAATATTTCAAATATGTTGTTGGGGGGGGTTAGAATTCTGGGAATTATTCTAAACCTGACATAGAATTTCTCAATATGTTCCTTAATTAACAAAAGAATTTTTTCCTCAGTTAGCATTAGTGATGGTGATTGCCATCAAATAAACACTGAGTTATGTAAATATAAATAGTGGTCCTTAGACTCTGTGAAAAATAAAGGTAAACATTCATTTTCTTCATGTGGAGCAATGTGGCTTTGAGATAAAGTATTACTCTTGCTATTTTAAAGATATTTCGGTTGTCAGTAGAGAAAACTACTGAATCTATTTACTTAAAGTCTTTGGCAATCAGAAAATGAGGAAAAGTAATACTGTGGAACAAAAGAATACAAGGGCTTTAGCCATTAAGGAAGGAAAAGCAAACAACTCCTGTAATTTAAAAGTAGTAGGGGAAAGGGTAATTTCAATCTGTAATGGCATTTACTAGAAAGCACACCAGCTGAAAAGCAGAATTAGAAGTACAAAACAAAACAAACTATAACAAAAGAATAATATTGAGATGGAAAACCCAGACTCTCAGAAACTTTCTTTTTTTTTAAAATAGACTTAGTGTATTTAGTTTTTATCTTAATGGGCTTTCCTATAATGCTTATACGTCTAGAATCTCAGTGATTTAAGAATTTATTCATCTTCATACACTCTATGGTGAAGGAGAGATTATCTTAGATGAGGAACTTAGATGGAGACTGAAAAGATACACTGATATTGGAGGATCCAGCTTGATTCATTGGAGTCTTTATTTTTAAGGCAAATCAGCTACTTATAGGATTTTATGTTCACAGGACAGATCCATTGGCTTTAATTGCAGCTCTGAGTACTTACTATAGTGAAAATGAGATTCTAGGGTGTCAGTCTGTGTATCAATAAAAAAAAGCCTAACGAATGTCAATTTTGCTTTAAGGTCATAGAAGGTTGGTGACAGGATAAGTAAAGGATCCAGTTCTTTGGCACACTAATAAAATATCTTAACCATAGAATCTTTGTTTTTCTCCCCCTTGGAAATTTTTGCTCATATAACTTAACATACCTTCAAGTAATTTGGTGGAAGTTTTAAGGATTCTTTTACTGCTTCGTTACATTGACTGTAACACAAGTATATTCTGTACAGTAAATAGAATAAAGTTCCTGCCAAAGCATGATTAAACTTCCCATATTTATGTGAATCTTAAATCATACTCTTTATGGACAACATTATATTCTTTTCTTAATTTGTATCTGCCATCTGATTGCTTGATTTTTGACCATTAAAAATCTTTGAACATGAATTTTTGATGTGCAACACTTCTTTGTTAAAAGGTTAATCAAAATCAATGCTGTCAGTTGTGTACTTTGTTACTGCAACCAAAATCTCTCATCCTCTGCCACTTGAGCTGACTGAATAGCTAAGAACATAAAGTGTGATATTTGAACCAACACTTTCCCTCAAACAGTGGAGGGAATTATAGTTTTGGCAAGACAGATTCTGTTCCCTCATTTTCTTCAGATATGCCTGTCTAAACTGCCTGTCTCTCAATACTCTATCTTTATAATCTGAATTTTCATTCCAGCCTTATTGTTCTAATGTGGACATTCCAACCATCACCTCCCTACACATGTTTATTCTGATGTCTCACAACTGTAAATACTACTATCATTTTTTCAGTAGTCCTCATTCTGATATTGCCCCAGAAGTCCCTACTTGATATTATTTGTTCAAGCATCTCTTATTCTTGATATCTTGCTCTTCATAAAATCTATCTTCCCTACCTTCCTCCATATGCTGTTGTCGTAATTTAGCCCTGATTGGGACCAGACTACATAGTCTTTCTCTCACTCCCCCCACCCTCCAAGAGAATAGGGAGAGATAATAGAAGAAAAAAAGGCTTGAGGTTTGGGATAAGGACAGGGAGAAATCCTTAAAGTTACTGTTACGGGCAAAACAGACTCAACTTGGGGAAAAACTATTCATTTATTACTAAAAACAGCAGGAGAATGAGACAGAGAACAAGATAACCTCCATCCACCCCTCCCTCTTCCCGGGCTTAACATGATCTCTACCACCTTTCCCCCACCCCAAGTGGCACAGTGGGGGAAGAGGGAATGGAGGCTACGGTCAGTTCATCACATGTTGTTTCACACTGCTGCTTCATCGTCGGGGGAAGAACTCCTCACGTTCCTCCCCTGCTCCAGCGTGGGGTCCCTGCCACGGGCCACAGTCCTTCCTGAAACTGCTCCAACGTGGATCATTTCTTCCATGGGGTGCATTCCCTCCAGAACAGCTGTCCCAGTGGGCCCTTCATGGGCCACAGCCTCCTTCAGGCATCCACCTGCCCCGGGGTGGGGTCCTCCATAGGCTGCAGGTGGATCTCTGCTCCTCTGTGGACCTCCATGGGCTACTTCACCATGATGCTGACAGCCTGCTTCACCATGGTCATCACCATGGGCTGTAGGAGAATTCTGTTCAGGAGCCAAATTACTCCTCCCCCTCCTTCACTGACCTTGGCATCTGCAGCCATTCCTCTCACAAGAAAAATTCTTCACAACAGGCAGGCAGATGCCTCTCAGAATCAATTGACATCTCTTCACTTCTTGCAGCCAGGCTAGGTCGAGTTGGGCCCAGTTGGCCACCCGGCAGGAGGCCAGAGGGTGAGGCTTGCAAGGCCCACAAGGTTTGCAACTCCCCCTCTCTGCCACCTCTCAGTGTTCACATCTTCTCTCTTTTTTTTTTTTTTTCCTGTTTTCCCCTTCTTGAATATGTTATTGCAGAGGCGTTATCAGGGAACATTCTGCTACCAATTGGCTCGACCTTGGCCAGCAGCAGGTCCGCCCTAGGCCCGGCTGAGTCCACTGGACAAAGGGGAGCAACTTCTAGCAGTGTCCTACAGAAGCTACAGCCTTAGCCCTCTACCCCTCACTAAGTAAAACCAGAACAGCTATCTTTACTGACTTCCTATCCCATCCTTACTCCTTGGGCTTCTCATTCACTTAGTCACCATAATGATTCTTCTTAATTACATCTTCACGATCTCCCTCCTGTAGTTTCCTGTTTAAGCCTTTTGAACACAGCTCTTCCTAAGAGTTGTTGGTTTTCAATTTTTTTTCTTTTTTTTTTCTTTCTTTCTTTTTCCTTGCAAGTATTTACAACTCTACCTTTAGTTCTTTCTTTTTTTTTTTAGTTAGTCCAGCTTTCCTTCCCAGGACCTGATCTCTACTTCTGTCCTTACTTCAGGCAACGTGATCCCCATATTTCTTTGCCTCTTTGTCTTGGAATCTGCAAATGTTATTCTAATATCCTGCCTATGAGTCAGAAGGCTTCCTCTTCTGTGCTGATTGGGTCTTTCTCCAAGATAAGATCGTGGTCTGAGTGGCTCAGGACTGACAGAGTTGAACTACGTATGTTCTTTTCTACAGAATACAGAGATAACTATTCTTGATTCATAAAGGGTACAGTTTTTGAAGCAATTAATGAAATTTTAGGACAGCTGTTACTTACACTTGTTACTAGTTGTAATGCATATTTTGGAACAAAAGGATAAACCCCAAGAAATTTTGAACTACATCTAGCAGTTTTAGTCAATGTTTTAATTAATAATGAACTAAGGCTGCCTCACTGATCATAAAAGAGAAATGCACAGAGCAAAACCAACCTGAAAATACAGGTTTCATAGTGAGTATCTGCTATTGTAGTGGATATATACTAGATATATGAGAGAGGCAAAAACTGTTTGGTCAGGAGAGGGATGCTTCTGCATTATATCATAGATTTACTCAATTAATACGAACAATCCTGCTATCACAATTATGACAGCATGGAAGGGACAACCACAAGTTGTACTATGTGCAACACTGACAGAAAAAGAAAAACAGTGTTATTAGTTCTTGTCCTACAGATTTTCTTTTCTATCCCACAGCTTGCCATGTACATCTTTGATTATAAAAGACAAGATGATATGGCTAGCATCAGCTTGAAAGAGCTTATAAGAAATAGATTCACAGGTTCTGTGCCTTCATTCATTTCTTCTTCCTCATTGTTGCACTTGCTTGATATATTTCTCATAGAGAAACTGATATTAAGACTCCAGAAATCAGGATTTTTTTTTTTTCCGTAGACAAAAACACACAGAAGAATATGCATAATTCTGAGGATTGTCTCCGTTAATTTTAGACACCTAAATGACAGAGAACAGTTTAACCAAGTCTCTAGTGTACTTGTTAATGATTTTGTTGCTGAGGAAGAAAGCTAAATACCCGCAGAAAAATTTCTTTCCCAACTATGTCAGATGACCTACTTTAGGAGACTGCTATTTCTCTCTCCACTGACATGTAGAAAAATGTCTGCCTCCAAAGGCAGGATATCTGACATAGCTGGGATGAAAATTCATAGCTGGGATAAAATTCATAGAATCATGGAATAGTTTGGGTTGGAAGAGACCTTTAAAGGTCATCTAGACCACCCCCCCACCCCGTAAAGAGCAAGGACATCTCCAAATAGATCAGGTTGCTCAGAGCCCCATCCAACCTGGCCTTGAATGTTTCAAGGGATGGAGCATCTACCACCTCCCTGGGCAACCTGTTCCAGTGTTTCACTACCCTCATTGTGAAAAATTTTTCCTGATGTCTAGTCTGAATCTACTTCCCTTGTCGTATCACAACAGGCCCTACTAAAGAGTGTCTCCCCATGTTTCTTATAAGCCCCCTTTAGGTACAGGAAGATCACTATAAGGTCTCCCCGGAGCCTTCTCTTCTCCAGGCTGAACAGCCCCAACTCTCTCAGCCTGTCCTCATAGCAGAGGTGCTCCAGCCCTCTGATCATCTTCGTGGCCCTCCTCTGGACTCACTCCAACTGGTCCATGTCCTTCTTATGTTGGACGCTCCTGAGCTGGACACAATACTCCAGGTGGTGTCTCACAAGAGCACAGTAAAGGGGCAGAATCACCTCTCTTGGCCTGCTGGCCACACTTCATAGTGGAGATGAAGATTCTCCGCTAATATGAAAAGAGTCTAGATGATTAGTTTGACTCTACAAATGAACATAGATGAAACTACACTTTGTAACCTCAGAAATGGCTAGTAATGAGGAGATGGTTATGTAACTTATGTCCTTTTTCCTCTAGTCGGGAACACTAGCATTAGTTACAACAATTAGGTTGTGGTATAGATATTTATCTATGGTGGTTTTAAAAAAAAAAAGGATATCATATTGTTATCAGAGAGTAAGAATTTTCAGTTCCTAATAATCTGTCTAAACTCTATGAACTTAGATATGAACTCCTGGCTCTTGTTAAGACAGCTGTTTGGAGTTTCACTGGTGACTTCAAGGAAGCTTGTTTTCACAGAAAAAAAAAATCTTTAGATCCTACGCAAATTATGTTCTCTCTGACCAAGGTTTCACAGAAAGAATGTGTAAATTATTTCCCATTCCAGTCTTTGCTAAATAAGGTAACAAAGTATTTTTCTTTCTATTTATATTGGAAAGAGTTATTGCCAGTAACCAATACCTGAGGTGCAGTTTTAAAAGCTGTTCAGCAACATATTTAGTATCAGTTGTGATGTTGACATATCTAGAATCCCTTAGAGTTAACAGAAGCTGTTAATTATATCACTTTCAGTAGCTAAACTCTAGTAGCTGTTACTTCTTGAGTAAACAAACTTCAATCAACTATAAGGCTTTCAGGCCTCATTAAGGATCTTTAAAAGAAAAAAAAAAGTAAGAGAGTTAACTGTTTTGAAAGGTACATTGACTTTGCAAATCTTTTAGCTACAAGACACATCAGTCTTCTTTAAATTGTAAGTCATCAATGTATTAACCAGTGTTTCAAAGCTATATACATCTAAATGCGTATGAAACAAAGCAAAATTTTATTTTTCAGAGAAAACCTGTGTCTACTGAAACCTACCACAAAGTGATACCTGAGTAAAAACTTTTATTTTTGCTAACATTGCAGTTTTTATTGTAGGTAATGTTTTACCAATAATGATAAATAAAAAATTTTAATCTGTAATTGTAATCCACAATTTTAGAAGAGATATATGAGCTTTGAAGTAGACTTGTATTAAATGCTGAGGTTCTTTGAGAAAGGTATGACTTATATTTGGTTTTAAAAACTTGATCTGTTGAAAATTCAGAAGTTGAGTCTGGAAATTACTTTAAAACTAACAGTAAAATTGAAAAAAAAAAAGATAGGCAAAGGCAAGCAAGTTTTGAGCAGTTTTGCTGTAATTTTTGGAACAGTGGTAATTTTATATATGGCATATGCTTACAGAGTCTACCTTACTTCAGAAAATACTCTTGCACTCATAATTTGTTATTGAATCCATACAATGTGGTTGTAATTTACAGCAAGGCCTTCTATTGCTTAGAGCCTATTAATAAGGCAAACATTCAAGGTTTTTGAACAGGTTGTCAACCAAAGTAGGCAGAAGTACCAACCCTGTGGGAAAGGCAAGATACCTATATTACCCACCAAGCTAATGAAAAGACATTCTACTGAGCAGTACCTGAAAAAGAATATTGAACAAAAAGAAAATGAGCAGTAGATATTAAAATCATGTAACTGAAGCAGTACATCCTTGGTCATGTCTTAGTCTTGGGAGCATTAGGAAAAGGCAATAATTTTTCCCCTTTAAAATATATAAATGGCATTAATATCGAATATTAATATTTTCATTTGTTCTTAATCTACCAGGTATTTCATACTGATTATAAACAATATTTCCTTTGAGAAGTTGCACTGGATGGTTGTCTAGTGAAAATTTTATTTTTATTTTGATGCCTAAGGAAGTATGTGCATTCTTTCAAATGCATAGCTTATGTCTCTTACTCATAAATAAATTACATCATTTTATGTTTCAATATCAGGTATATTTTTCTAGGCATCTGGAACTAGAATTGCAAAAGTCATTAAACATATCCATATAATTAATAGTTTTATATTCATATGATATTTTTCAAGCAATAACAACCAAGTATAGAAATTAGTACATATGTATTCGTTTATTAGAAAAACTTATTGTTGTTTATGCTAAACATATAATAAAAACATATTAAAATGGTATTTAGAACTCTGAAGAACTATGCAAGTTTAATTCAATCTACTTATATGCAGATAGTGTCTTTAACTGGTGATTTTATGTTATTATCTCTGCATAGCTGCCTCCCTCTGTCAGTGCACAGTGAGCTGGAATAAAATCAAATTGGAACTGTAGTAAATCTCAGATGTTCCTAGCTGTGAACGTGTGTGAATAGAAAATGTTTCTTCATATGATTGTAAAGAAATTGCTAAATGCCATCAAAGTGAAAACTAAAGTCATAAGCTTGCTTGTGGATTAGCATGAGTAGGCCTTGTTTGCAACATAGCATAAGTGAATTTTAAGTGAACTCTGTTTGATAGCATGGATGACTATGCACAGGAGGTAACAAAGGAGTACGGGCCATCCTAATCTACAAGATAAGGGGAACCAAATCCATGACTCAAGGAAAAAGACGACCTTCAAAACAGGTACTAGATAATGAACAAATACCTTGATAACTTAGGGCTTCTGGGGGCCAACTCAAGCCAGGAGACAAGGAAATTAGTGACCAGCTGCAGACTTTGAAAATAATGAGATAACCTGTCTAGGGATAAGCAGAGGACCTGATGTGGAGTGAAAAGACTCCAGCACTGAAATACCATTGGACTAACAGTTGCATGGACAGCACGTAAAGAGTGCATGGAGGCTGTGGACTTAAACAGTGAATTGCCATGAGTTTTTCTTTGTTGAAGGTCCCTTGTGGGAGAGGCCTAGCTCCTAGTTGAAATAAACCAACTCTGTGGCAGAAGGTAGGATCTGAACTCTTCATTACAACTGGGGCTAAGTCTGGATCCAGCGGCAGCTATGCTCCATCCTGGAAAGGATCTTAGAAAGCAAGAGGGTCCATTCTGAATCCTGCCACTTGGTAGAGGGATCATCCCAGACTCTTCTTTAACATAAGGACAATATCTAGAGTAAGAGACAAAATGCAGCAGGGGATAGGCAAGCCAATGGAATTCAATTATCTGTTTTATTTCATATTTGGTGTGCTCCCTAGAATGGTTACAGTCAGTGCAAATCAACTTTTCCCTGCTTATTCCTATCCATGATCTGAGGGACAGCGTGGCTCAGGGACTATTTCAAGGGACTTTAGGGATAAAGTACTTTTTTTTGGAGGGAATAGAGAGTTTTAGCTGTATGAATACAATCTGTGCCATACCACTTGCCCTGAAGGCCAACAAATCATAGAATCATACAATAATTAGGGTTGGAAGGGACCTTTAAAGGTCACATATTCCAACCCCCCTGCAAGGAGCAGGGATATCCCTGACTAGATCAGGTTGCTCAGAGCCTCATCCAACCTGGCCTTGAACGTTTCCAGGGATGGGGCATCTACCACCTCTCTGGGCAACCTGTTCTATCCAGTCTTCCACCATCCTCATTGTAAAAATTTTTTTCCTAATATCCAATCTAAATCTACCTCCCTCTGTTTTGAAACCGTTACCCCCTTGTCCTATCACAACAGGCCCTACTGAAGTGTCTCCCCATCTTTCCTGTAGGCCCCCTTCAGGCACTGGAAGGCCACTATAAGGTCTCCCCAGAGCCTCCTCTTCTCCAGGCTGAACAGCCCCGTCTCTTTCAGCCTGTCCTCATAAGAGAGATGCTCCAGCCCTCTGATCATCTTTGTGGCCTTCCTCTGGACCCTCTCCAACTGGTCCATGTCCTTATGTTGGGGGCTCCAGAACTGGACACAGTACTCTAGGTGGGGTCTCAGGAGAGCAGAGTAGAGGGGGAGAATCGCCTCCCTCGACCTGCTGGCCACACTTCTCTTGATGCAGCCCAGGATGCGGTTTGCCTTCTGGGCTGCAAGGGCGCATTGCTTGCTTATGCTGGCTGAGGGAGTGGGGGAATGGGAGGCAGTGGGGAAGGTCCCTCCAGGGCAGGCTGAGTGCCTCTGGGCTCCCAGGAGGGGCCCTGACCACCGGGGGTGCTGCTGCATTTCTGGGAAGTGGGGCGGGGTGTGAGCCTGGGCAAGGCCCCGTGGCCTGGCCACTGCTCGGGCTGTGGGGAAGGGGCAAGGGTCCCTGCGGGCTGCCAGGGACTGTCCTCCAGCCCCTTCCCCTCCCTGCGGCCTGCTGTGGTTGCGTGGGTGCCTCTCAGAGAAGCAGTGGGTGGCTGTGGTTTGTCACCTGTGCAGGGACTTCATGGCAGCTCGGGCAAGTGCTTTCGTAAGGATGAGGCGTGTGTGGAAGGGCTGCGAGACCAGGAGCAGAAGAGCAATGGCTTTGAGAATGGTCGATGTGTCTTGTCAGTCTGAGGTGACTGACTGATGTTTGAACACCAATGAACAAGGTCTTGTCATTGTATTTACTAGGACATATGTGAGTCAATGTGAGTCTTGAAGTGAGTCCACTCATTCTTTTCCTTTTAGTGAGTACATGAAAAACACAGAAGAACTTTCCATTTCTAAATATAGGGTTTAAGAAAACACAAAATAATAAACAATGCTTGGCAAATTTTATAGATAGAGAAAATTAAGACCTGGTCAATGAAACAAGTTAAAATGAAAATGTCCATCATATCCAAAGTATCTCTGAGGATTATTTACTTCAAATTACTATTAGCCTGTTTTAGAGATTTAAAAGCACTCTGAAGAGTTTGCTGCAATCCAGGAAGCCATTCAGAATTGCTAGACTAGTTTCACTACATTTGAGGCCTGGCTGTGCATCTGCTCTCCAGTTTTCTCAATAACTTTCCAAGTTAAACTTCTGCAAATGTCTTTTTCTTTGCTGTGTCACTCAGTTTTTTTATTCCCATAACTCCTTCAGCACTTTCTCACACACTGAGCACAGCAAGCTGCTTTCAGAGAAATATCCATCTCCTCAACTCTTCTGAGTCCCGTCTACCTGAATGTGCAGTGGCCGTGGAAAGGCAAGCCATGAAGCTTCTTTCCTCAAAAGTTCTGAAGAAAGCATAAAGTACTAGTGGGTATACTGGATGGTGAAGAAAGAGAAAATAGATAGTACTACCACAATGCTGTTAAGAAACACAATTTCTTCCCCCCAAAAACTCCATACAGCGTTAGAACTTTTAGAAAAACTATTAGCAAAGGCAATACTTACAATTCTTATTTCTTGCCATGGACATCATTGAACAAATTTAGACTATATCCAGATTACGAGGAATACATGGACTGTGGAATCAGGTGAGGGAGTGACGCTCATTCAGCCTAGATAAGAAGTGGCTTGAGGGGAACTAATAGCAGCCATGCAATATTTGAGAGTAGGTTATGGAGATAAAGCCAGAGTCTTTACTGAAACGCAGAGCAGGGCAAAGAGGGGAAAATGATAATAAATTCAGACAGGTGAGGTCTTGAACAAGTGTAAGGAAAAAAAGATCACTATGAGGATAATTAAGTACAGAAACAGGTTGCCCAGAGAGAGGCTGTAAAGTCTCCATTCTTTTAGGTTTTCAAGACTCGACAGTACAAGAACCCTGAAAAACTTGGTCTGAATTCAGCATTGGTCCCCCTCTGAGCAAGAGGTAGAACTGGCTGACCAACTGAGATTCCTTCCAGACTGAGTCATTCTTTGATTATTTGTATAGATGAACAAAAGAAATAAGCAATATTCCGTTGTCTATTTAAAAGATGTTTGACACTCACGAATTTAGAATCTTTTCCAGAGTAAAGAAGCACAAAAAAAGAGACCGTAAGAGATCTCTTTTTTTTTTTTTCCCCACTGTCTGGTTCTTTCTAATAGGCAGCCCTGAAATGCTGTCATAAACTGGTAACATTCTATATGGAAGTCATTTTACTTCCATGGGATACCTACTTTTCTTGAAAGTCTATCCCAGATGTGGCTTAAACTGATAATTTGAAATCAGGAACATATGACTAAAAAGGAAGTGAAGGAATTTCTTTTAATCAAATATTTAAAAAGATACCTGGAACTTGTTCAAAAGAGAAGAATTAAAAAAAAAAAAACAAACCAAAAAACAAAATAAGAAGGTATCTTTAAACCAAAGTGGATGAACAACTTCCTTAAGAAACAGAAATCAGATTTATAAAAGAGTAAGCATCTTCTAACTATATTTGCTGATTAAAATGTCAAAGGGATAATCTGTTTAGGCGAAGCCTGGAATCTGAGACAGCAAAGAGGGGTAAAAGAAGTGCTATCTAATGAAAACATTAACACATACTTGGAGTTATCCTAAACTATGTTGCTTTTTCTCTGAGTTTCAATTAGTGACATGAGATTCCAAGGTCTTCACAACATTTAGCTTTATACTCCTAGTATGAATAGTAAACAGAATCACAGGCTAGATGAAGTTGCAGCAAATTCTGGACATTGTCTAATCCGTCTGCCTTTCTCAGGGCAGAATCATGTACAGCAGGTTGCTCAGGGCCATGTCCTGTTGAGCTTTGAATATCTCCAAGGATATAGATTCCACACTCTTCTGGGAAATCTATTCCACTGTTTGACTGCATTACTGAAAAAGAAAAGGTTTCCCTTATGATTAAATGCATTTTTTTTTCTGTTTCAGTTTGTGTCTCCTCCCTCTTGTCCTGTCTCTGAGTACCATCGAGAAGAGTCTGTCTCTACCTTCTTTACTTTCCCCCATTTATGCACATGGATAAGATGCATGGAGGCTTGTCAATGTGATGCCTATTTACAAGAAGGACTGGAAGGAGGATCTGAGGAACGATAGACCTGATAGCCTGACCTTGGTACTGAGGAAGATTATAGAACAGTTCATGTTGAGTGCACTCAACAGGTATGTGCAGGACAACCAGGGGATCAGGTCCAGTCAGCATGGGTTCATGAAAGGCAGGTCCTGCTTGACCAACCTAATCTCCTTCTATGACCATGTGACCCATCTAGTTAATCAGGGAAAGGCTGTGGATATTGTCTACCTGGACTTTAGTAAAGTCTTTGAAACTGTCTCCCACAGCATTCTCCTAGAGAAACTGGCAGCTCATGGCATAGAAGAGGTGTACTCTTCACTGGGTAAAAAAATTGGAGTGGATGGTCGAGCCCAGAGAGTGGTGCTGAATGGAGTTAAATCCAGTTGGTGGCCAGTCACAAGCAGTGTTCCCCTGGACTTGATTTTGGGGCCAATCTTGTTTAATATCTTTATCAATGATATAGATAAGGGGATTGAGTGCACCCTTAATAAGTTTGCAGATGACACCAAACTGGGCAGGAGTGTTGATCTGCTCAAGGGTAGGAAGGCTCTGCAGAGGAATCTGGACAGGCTGGACCAATGGGCCAAGGTAAACTGTATGAGGTTCAACAAGGCCAAGTGCTGGGTCCTGCACTTGGGTCACAACATCCCCATGCAACACTACAGGCTTGGGGAAGAGTGGCTGGAAAGATGCCCAGTGGAAAAGGACCTGGGGGAGTTGGTTGAAAGCCTGCTGAACATGAGTCAGCAGTGTGTCCAGATGGCCAAGAAGGCCAACAGCATCCTGGCTTGTAGCAGGAACAGTGAGGCCAGCAGGAGCAGGGAAGTGATTGTGCCCCTATACTTTGCACTGGTGAGGCTGCACCTTGAATACTGTGTTCAGTTTTGAGTCCCTCACCCTCAGTACAAGAAGGACACTGAGTTGCTGAAGCATGTCCAGAGAAGGGCAATGAAGCTGGTGAAGGGTCTGGAGAACAAATCTTATGAGGAGCAGCTGAGGGAACTGTTTAGTCTAGAGAAGAGGAAGCTGAGGGGAGACCTCATAGCTCTCGACAACTACCTGAAAGGAGGTTGTAGGGAGGCAGGTGTTGGTCTCTTCTCCCAAATAACTTGTGATAGGTCAAGAGGAAATGGCCTCAAGTTGAGTTAGGAGAGGTTTAGGTTGGATATTAGGAAAATTTCTTTACTGAAAGAGTGGTGAAGCATTGGAACAGGCTGCTCAAGGAAGTGGCAGAGTCACTATTCCTGGAGGTGTTCAAAAAACATGTAGACATGGCACATTGGGACATGGTTTAGTAGGCATGGTTGTGTTGGGCTGACAGTTGGACTTGACAATCTTGGAGATCTTTTCCAACCTTAATGATTTTGTTCTATTTGCCATGATATGATAGGTGCAAGAATAGTCAGATAAGGCCAGGCTGGATGAGGCTCTGAGCAACCTGATCTAGTCAGGGATGTCCCTGCTTCTTGCAGGGGGGTTGGACTAGATGACCGTTGAAGGTCCCTTCCAACTCTAACTATTCTATGATTCTATGATTCTATGTTTCAATATCAGATTAGAATCATCAATTTCTAACATTATTACTAAGTACTAACAAGAAAATGTTATCTTTATTCCAGTTAAAGAAAACTACTACTGGATGGATGTTGCACTAATTCTTAAGATATTAAATAGGAGTCACCAGATGGTGCTGTAACACCTAATTTTATGAAGTCCTTTGTCTGAACAAACAAAAGACTCTCTTTTCAGCCACAGGAGAAACTACATTCTTTCTAGATCAATGATGCACTTCATTTTAGGGAGAGCTCTTGCAAGAAACTAAAATATATACTTTGTAACTTGGTTTTGTTCAACAGTAATTTTGGTTGAGATTAGTGAATTTTATCTATTTGGGCTGAGAATCCTAGGACAGATTAATTTTCTGCATGCAATGTATCTCAGTGAGAAGAAAAGTAAGTGTTGTAAAATTAACACCTTAAGAATATAATGTAAACTGCTACTTTCATTCTCAAGAATGGCTATCCCTTGGCAGAAGGCTAACAGTTTGACCATGATATATTTAAAAAAATAATAATTTTTTTTCATCCCTGTTTACTTATACGACAAATAAAACTTCCTAATTTTGGAGCACTTTGACACTGGTCTTGGATAGTTACAAAAGAAACACCGAAACCCATGAAGAATTACATACGCTTCTGAATTTATTGCATCTGACACTTCACATATTTTAATCTATTTTAATCTATTATTAGCCATCTGTGTAAATCTAAAAATTTTTTTTACAAAGACCAAATTACTGATTTATGTATTTACAGCAGTTTACTTTTTATCCCTTGGCTAATCGTTTTAGATCTACATTTCACTGTAGCAGTGCATTTACATTTTTACCACTCATTAAATCAAACATTTTGGTTCTGAATAAAGTTCTGTACTCTGGAGTTCTGTCATCCATTTTCTAGCATTATATTAACATTATGCAATAAATCTCATAAAGTCAGAAAAGAGTTGGAGCCTTTTGTCTTATTTTTTACACTTTCAATCTAAAATTATCAATATGACGTAAATACATTTTATCTTTTGAGATATGGTGATGATACTAGTTTATGGTGTGATGATTGTACAATAATTTTACGTTTGTATTGGTCTATCAATCAAACAGGAAAGTGATGTGATTTAGAAAAACCTTGAAAAAATAAAACTTGATGGAAAAAATATCACCAGGGTTGCACAGCTGTTCTGCAAACTCAAATCTTATTCTTAGAGTTAGGAAATAATTAAGTAAAAAAAAAGATTTAATGTTCAACATTTAAGAAACCCAGTGATATCTTTTTCTATAAGAACTTGTGTAAGATCTTGAAAGGATTTGTCTGCACATGAAAAGACTGTGTTGTATCAATCTCCTAAAACAAATTATACTTGGGAGAATTATTTCTAACAGTTACATTTGAGAACAATGTGTGTCAGGAACTCTAGAATTAGTTCAAATATATAGTTACAGTCTTTCAAAGTACAGAAGATACAGAAGAAAGAATCATAAAACATTATTTAGTGCCTCATTGTCTTCATCAGTATTTTAAAATTAGTTCCTCACTTTTTCATTCACCACTGGAAGATCTGAATTTGTGAATGTCAAATTATGTTGAATTAGTCCTCAAGGATGAGATTCACCTCAGAACATGTCCTAGTGAGTCTAAGCCTCGGCTTACTCTTTACTTGAAACACACAGTTAGACAAATGTCAAGGGAAAATTCTTCAGTTCTATCTTACAGAGGTCAGGCACATTCCTTATTAGTAAATCAAGATGATTATTTTGCAGTTTGCATGAACAAGTCTTCTCCCATCAAGGCCATATTTAGAGGTAAGTTGTGTTTAGTACCAGATATATGTTTCTTTATTCCTTCATTCTATCTACTTCTTTGGATTAAGACAGCTAAATTTGATTTTTACTATCACTATGAACCAAGAGTAGCAATAAGCTATGGCACCAAGGAGCTGCAAAGATACAGAAATACTACACATGCAAACATTCAGGATGAATCTGATCACTTAAACGTAGAAGTATGACTTGTCTTGCTGTATTACTACAAATGAAGCATGATTGATTGATTATACCCTGTCATAACAGGTTCCCTCAGAGCAAAGGAGTTAATTTAGATAAATACAAAGTAATGATACGCTTAGAAAATTGTAATATCAATGGGATGTAGAAAACTAGTGAGTTCTGTTAAGGAAAATGATAGTGCTGCAGACCTCACAGCTGCATGATACTGCAAAAAAAAAATTGTTTTCTGTATATGAATAGGTGGCTTAACCAGTAGAGAAAGTAATGCAGTCTTAGTAACTTGTAACCCTGAAGTAAATTTTGTGATTATCATCTTAAAAATTTAGTAAGAGTTAAAAAATAAATAAATAAAATAAAATAACTCTTCCTAAGATAATAATCTATGATAATAAATGTCCTCTTATATTTATCAGAAAAAGGTGACAAAACCAAAATTTACTGTGTATTGACTGAGATACAATAGTTGTCTGTGAGTGAGTTAAAGAATAATTTAAATATTGCAACTGACATCATCTACCTGGACTTATGCAAAGCATTTGACACTGTCCCGCATGGCATCCTTGTCTCTAAACTGGAGAGACAAGAATTTGACAGACAAGACACTCAATGGATAAGGAATTGGCTGGATGGCTACACTCAAAGAGTTGTATTTCAAGATGGGAGTCATTTCACCTCTCCAAGACATTTAACTCACACCTAAAGTTTTTTGAATATTCATATACTTATATCATTAAGATTCTGAAAGAAGTCTTTAGGCAGTAGAACCTCAGCCCCTTCTCCAGGCTCATTAGCTATGTATACTAATTATGCAGATTTAGATGCATAAAGATCCTCCTTGTTGGTTCAAATATCAATCTCACACATGGACAAGATTCACCTCCTTGACTGTGTCTGATATCCTTTAAAGCATTACATAATTCATTTATTTCATGACAGCTCCCTGTAATTTCTCAAAAGCTCTTAAATCTGAATTTACTCCAGATAGTAACTGCCTTTCTCAAGCAATTCATGTCTGAAAGGTGATGAATAAGCATGGAAAGCCATGTGGGACTGCTATTTCCTGTCCATGCCAAAGAACTTGTCTCTGCCTTAAGAGTACCTGTACCAGGGCTAGTATTGGAATGTGATGCTCACTGTTTTGCTTGCATAAGCACCACATTAACCCATGTGGTATTGTGGTAAATAATGAGTAATCTCTCATCCCCAATAAGGGATCTAAACCAGTAATAGTGATTATAGGCTTGTTGTCTACCATGGCTTTGTTCTGGAAAACAATATACTATGTTTTCATTTTCACCAAAGCCTTTATAGAGGTATCGTTCTTTACAGGCTACCGTCAGTTCTGAAATTTCATGGTTCATCTTTGCAATGCAGTTATCATCAGACATTCTCATACAGATACATGGAGAAGAAGAGAATGTAGCAGACAAAATATAAGAGCATCTTGTTTAGGCTGGAGTCTGCCCAGCCTTTCATTCTTGGAGTAGCAGTCTAAAATGTTTTTGCTGGAAAATGCAAAGATTTTGAGTAAAATTTGTATGACAAATAGAAGACTGCTATATATTTTAGAATAATTATAATTAGTCAAATTAGTTTAGAGAGTCTAAGTGAATCAGTCTTAATTAAGGTTGTGGTTTATTCCATTTAAATGCAACTATGAAATTAAGATTCTAGTCTAAACTAACCAGCTAAGATAATTATGGAAGGAGAGAGGCACTTTAAGATCTCCAATGAAAATGTCCAAATATGGATAGATGCTATTTCCCCCCAACAGCTCACTATCTGGTAAGGCTGTTAGTCAGTTAGTCTGGAGTGAGACTCCCAGCAGAAGACATTCATGGCACCTCCCTCTCCTTAGTAGCTATATAGGGTGATGAGGCACTTGAGTATGAGTGGTTTACTGGGCTTCAGTGTTGGAACAATTCCATCAGAGACACAGTATAACTAAATCCCAGTGAATAAAGTTAGAACTGGGAACTGGAAGAATTGAAACATGATTTTCCATATCTTACACATATTATTTATTTGACCTAGAACAAACCATTTAGAGTTATATCTCTATTTTCTGTCATCCCATTAATAAAGAATGTCTCATGTAAGCGTGTTGGTCACCACTACTCTAAGGACTGTTCTGCCATCCCTACTTCACAAGTTTTTCGTGTACTTTTGCTGTATTAATTTGGTTGCAGCTTTTTGCATTGAATTGCATTATCCTGTTCTAATTTTTTCACTACCAGTTGTCAGCAGAAAGCATGCAATGACTAGTGAAAAAACAAAGGATTTAAAATAGATATATTAAATCTAAGAAAAAATGAGGTCATTATATCATATTAAATACTCTTCTACAATTAATTTTGCCTGGTTATTCTTACACTGAAGGGTGTAACTTTTGTTTTACTGATGTTTAAGCTCAATAAGAACAATCACAGTAAGAGAACATCACCACAGTAGGTCTTGTTGTGAGGATGCTGTGCGGGCTAGGGGCTTACCTAGAGGCTGGGAGCTGGAGCCTGTCCCACCCCTCAGACAGGAGCAGGGCAGCCAGGAGCACTGGGGAAGCCGCAGCCCCAGGCATCAGGCACCTCCTCAGGGACAGGGTTGGGCCAAGGCCAGACCAGGACATTGGCTCACAGGTGAGCCCAGCTTGGCATGATCCATGGCTGCGCAGGGAAGGGCAGGGCAGGGTGGGGCTGTGGGGAGCTGGAGACCAGCCCTGCTGCAGTGTCACTTCAGCAGTGGCTGATGACCCCAAGGAGTACCTGGAGTACTGGGCCATGGACAGGGTAGGGGGAGCCCTAAGGAGGCTGGTCAGGGAGAGTCAGGCCAGTTAATGCCTGCAGGGCTGTGACAGTGATATTTGTTCTGTAGACATCGAACATTTTGTCTACAAGTGGGGGTCAACACACCTGACATAGATCTGAAAGTTTCCTGTATAGTAATTGACTATCTAGTTAAAACAGCTAACAGCAGTTATTTAGTCTTTTCTAAAACAAAAGAATGGCATAAAGGTTTAAGCTAAGAAATTACCCAGGTGTTCATGTCATTTGAAATGCTCTGGGACATTTTTTCTGCCCCAACACTGAAGTTACAGGATGATGAAGGTCTCCTTATATCACATCTGCCCTACATATTTGGATGTCTTGAACCTTCTGGGTACCACATGTGTCAACTGAAGCCTAGTCTTACATAAAAGAACCAAATCCCTACAGACTCTGCTGTCCATATTGGTTAGATCTTCCTTGACTACTTGTAAACATGTAGTTTATGTATCAAGGTCTGGGCATCAATTCAGTTGCCTAAACATAGGTGTTTAGTGCCATTTGAAATTACCTATGGTATCTGAGATGTCCATATGGTTTTGGTGGCTACAACACAGGGAGACTCATACCCTTTGGTAGTGGAACCAAAAGCCATACAATTTCTACCAGGGTGTTTCAAATGGTTACTTTCTTCAGCTGCTACTGATGTCTTAATAAAATTATAGATAATATTGTAATGATACCAATTATAATATTTTCCTTATTAGTCTCAGGGCACCATTACTGAGCCATTAAAATTCTCAGCTCTTTTGCTATCACTGCTATTTAATCTGCTGTTTCCTAGCCTGTATTTTTGGATATTTTTTCTACTTAACTGTAGGACTTTGAACACAGACTTAAAAAAAACATTGTCTTTATCATGCTGTTTTTTTCAATTTTTTTTCTGTCATTTTCACTTCTAATCTTGTCTTCCTATTGCATTGTTCAAATAATTATTAATAAATAGTATTGACTGCAGAGTAGAGCCCTGCAAAACCTCGTACAATACATCCTAGCTATTTGGCAAGGCTCATTAATAATAACTCATATTAAAAGCCTTTGTAAAAAAAAAATTGAGAGCTTCTACTCTATCTACAAGGTTCACTACTTTATCACAGGAAAAAAATATAATTGTTTGACAGGAGTTGTTCTTAACATGTTGCTGTTATTTACTTCCTTGTTATCATCTGTATAGTTACAAACATTTCATTTGATTATTTGCTCTGATACTTTTCTGGAAAATAAAGTTGACCAGCTGGTCAATATTTATTCCCTTCTCACCTGTTTCCCCACTCTTTTACATTTCAAAGATAGACATCTTTGTCTTTTCTTGTTTTGTTCTGTGTTCTTGGTCTTTAGGACTTCATCCATCTTTCATGAGTTCTCAAAGATAAATCCTGACAGTGTATCTCTAAAGCAGACATTCAACAAATGCCTTTAAGTGTTATGATACATAGTGTTGCGCTGCCTGAGACTTGGAAACTTTATTCTAAAAATGAAATTCAAAGTAATGAGATAACCATCTAAAGGGTGATATTTGTAGAAGAGTAGAAATGGAATTCACAGCAGTTTGCATCCTCAATGCTGAGTATATATACTATACAAAAAAAAAAGAGTTTATTTAAGATCTTTACTATTACGAGATCTCCAACCTCACTATTTCGAACCTAGGTTCATTTGGATTCAAGAGCTGAAATACCCTTTAAAGTTGTAAACATTGATAATAATACTAATACTACTACTAAAAGTAATAAAAATAAAGAAACTTCTTTCCTTTCCCAGGGAAGTGAGCTAATGCCTAAATTATTAAACAAAGAAAGTACCAGTAGCTTTAGGCAATAGAATATGCACAGTCTAAACATGACTTGAAACTTGTACATTTCTGAGAACTTAAAAAAAAAAAAAAGGATAGTTTCTTCCTGAATCTTTATGCTTTCTCTAATATCACGTCTCAGTTTATTTTCTTTTTCTTACCTGACTCTTTACCTCTTTAGAGCTGGTATGAGTTGGACTGGTTATCTGGCTATCACTGACAATTTTAATGAAAAAAAAAGTTTGGTCTTGGTATTATTAGTGAGGAATTTGTCTGCAAAATGATGCAACAGTTCTTTTTTGCCTTTTTTTCTTATATAATTAAATAAGATTTTTCTTAGTAACAATGCTGATGGTATATTATTTCATGCATTAACCTTTTGATTTTTCAATCTATGGGTTTGTCCTACTCTTTTATATTTGTCCTCTGTCATCTGATCTAGTTGCCATTTTTGGTATATATATTTAAGATCAGGTTAGTGAAGGACTCATGTTTATGAGAAATTATCTTCTCCTTTATTTACTGTCCTTCTCCCACATACATGTGAATTTCTATTTTGAAATTATCTGGCTTTAGGATCCAGCTATTACATAAAGTACAAAAGAAATGTTATAAAACATAGTAATATCTGCAGTAATACATATGTTCAAACTGTATTACTGTATGTAGGGTGTGTACCAGCTGTGGAGAAAGGACATAGTAAATAGCTGTGAACAACGGTAATTTTTTTTTTTTAATGGAAAAATATGAAAATTAATGAAATTATAGTGATATAGTGCTCTAGTAGTGATACAGGTCAAAATTTTTGTATAAGTGTGCTATCAAGAGATAAATCAAGTGATTTATGAAACTGCTCATACTTGTTAGCCATTAGAATGGTTGTAGAGGTAGCTATCTTTATGCTAGAACACCTATTTGGGTCTGTTCCTGTGTTTAATTCTGTTGTTATCACTGACAACCTATGAACCTACTTCCCAGTTCTCTTTTAACTCTTCTCTTTAACTCTTAATCAGTTTTAATTCTCTGTTCTTGATATTGGTTCCTGACCTTTTTACAGAGGAACCTACCATTTACAGAGTCTTTTTTCTTCCCCAAGTTCTTTCCCCTGTTTCTCAGTATTGTGCCAGACTTCTTACAGCTCCAGAGTTACTAAAAATTTATACGATTTTGTGAGGGTTATGAGGGCTACCAAATCTTTTTTTTTTTTTTTTTATTAATAGCCACATCAAAAAAGGTCTTCTTGCACAATCTTAGTTATTTGGATTTTGTTTCCATGCTGTGGTGTCACTGAACAGCAATAACCACTAGATTATCTTATAATATTTTTTGTGTGCCACTTTTCACAATACAGCAGTAAAGTTCTTTAGATCATGACTTTCATAAAATGTCTTCCATGTATTTGTTATTTTTTTTAGTACTTTATTTTCTATTCAACACTACAGAAAACATCTATAAGTTCATTAAATCTTTATCTGTGAAAAGAAAAATGTATAACAGGAATAACTTCTCTGTGGAGACATTCTGAACAATTTGAATTTAATTCTAGTTAATGACTAGCAGTGGGATTAATTTTCGTGTTGTGGATTCATTTCTGTATGCAGGCAACAGAATTTCAGTACAGCTTACATATAGCAGTGATCATAACTTACAAAGTTCCTGTCATACTCAATGGCTGTTTAAAGTTTGATTCATTCTAACAATAGGTATCCAGTGCCATATGAGATAGCCTAGTGTATCTGTGACATCCATATGTGATTGACAAAAACTGCTTAGGAGTTATGGAAGATATGTGTCACAGTGGATAGGAAGCTGAAAACGCAATGGGGAGTCTCTAAACATGACAATTAACAGACTGAAGCAAACACTTAGTTCACATGACAATGTCAATATTTAAACTCCTAAATGTAGGCATCTACACCCTGATGCTACGAAGATCTGAGTAGAGGTATATGTCTTCATTCTCCTGATCCTCAGCTAATACCGCATTCCTCTGATAAAGCCTATATGACAGAAATACAGCACCTCAGAAACTCTGTAATATTAAATGATGCTGCTTCTTATTCTTTCCATCACCACGGGCCAGATTAGAAGTCATTTGATTAATACAAAGATTCATAAAACAACTTTCAATTGCCAAAACTTGGGTATCTAGTGTCCTTTTGTATGTTCTGGGATACCTTACCTAGCCTGTGATGTTCCAAAAAGTTTGGGGTTTCCTATAAGGCCTACACCATATCTACTAGTCCAGTATTGTTTAAACTCCAACTACGCCCTATGAAATAAAAGTAAGTGCCTGTCTTTTGGCAACTGGACTGAACCTTAGTGAGACTTACATTCACTTAACAACCCAAAAATGTATTCAGAATTACTGTTCAGAAGCCTTATTTGTATTTACAGGCAGCAGCTGCAAATGCAGCTTGGGAACTAGGAGTTAAAATGGCCTAATAAGAAGGGAATTGACCTCAACCTCTCAAAGCAGATGGAATAATGAAACCTGACCTGCTATCCCAAATCAAATCAGTGCACCAATAAATTCAGTAGTTGTCAAAATCTGAGACTTCAAGGACAGCTGGAAATCTTCCTATCACCCATACAATTGGAAAACTGCTACACTATACAGAAAAAGAAAAAAAAAATCTGCCCTGGTCATCACAATGAGCTGTTTACCTTTTGAAAGGTGTGAAAACAATTCCTTGGTTTTTAACTTGTTTCGGTATATTTTTGGTTCGTGTGTGTTATACAATCATTCATGGGTTTTTTGCAGACTAGGATTCTCTACACAATTGTATTGATTTCATAACAGTTTTAAATAGCTCTTATGGAATGCTTCACAAAAGAAATCATTGCTATTTTCATTTCTGTTTTTTAAACATAGATATTTGCTAAACTCAGGCAACAAAAAACGGAATTCTGAAAATAAAATGTGGACATTCTGAACATTTGTGCAACATAAATTTTCACTAACAGTATGATACTCTTATCATGCTTCCATATTTATCTACCAAAATATCTCTGTTTAAAAATCGGAAAAATGGAAGGAAAGAAGAGCTTCTAACGTTTCCTTTAAAATCTAAAATCTCAGTATTTAAAATTATCAGACTCTTTCTTTTTTTTTTTTCCAATTAAACTATGATATTACATTTTGATACATTTTTGATACTCTTCTCTTGCTATATAGTAAACTTATCCTAGCTTATAGTAACTGTCTGGTGGCATTGCCCCATTTTCTGTGTTAACTGCCTGCAAACTGACTGCCTGCAAACTGACTGCAGTTTGACCTCTAGCAATCAATAAGAGAGCAAATTGCCTGTTTTCTCTACTGGAGAAGTTTGAGGGCACTTGGACAAAGGTGATTCAGACTCAGTTTGTTATCAGAAAATTTAATTTTATTGTCTGTAATTTTTCTGTGAAATATTTCCTCAAATACTGAGATAATGTTAGATCTATTTTTCTTATATACATAATGTAGATTAATAAATTGCAATTCCTAAAAGCTAGACTAATCTAATACTGTTACTACTGGAATTAGGTGTTAGTTTGATTGAGAGGAATAGAGGGTAGGGAGGACATTTTAGAGATCTGTTCAAGCTCGGGAAAAAAAAATATAAAAAGAACTATTATTCACAGCTGCTTTTTGATGCAGCTGCTGTTGTGCAAACAGAAGAATAAATAATTTTGGCCAGTATCAAGGTGTAATATATTTTGAAGAGTTTTGAGAAAAAAAGTCTCATTTGAAGAAAAGAGAAAGGACAAAAGATAAAACATATTGAATAAAAATAAAGATGCAAACATCCTAGAACCTTCACACACAGATTGGAAGAAAACTAAAAATTTACTTGAAGCATGAGATAAGTACATATTCTTATTTCTGTACACTAAGTCACTAACAAAAAATAATTTTGGCTTGGAAACATATTCTGTCCTCCTACCATTTGTTTCATTATTATGAAGGTTGGTATTTCATGATGAAATTTTATGCAACTCAGTATGTGTTCATAGCAATGCACTTTCAGCTTTCCTTACGTAAGTTTTTCACTTATAAAAAGGTGATAGTTTTTGTCACTTGCAGCAATATAAAAACATTTTTCTGTTATAACAGTGTTTCAGGAACTGAAATGAAATGTTAGTGCTCCAGAATATTTTAAAATTAATTCAAAATTTTGTGTTAAAATTCAAATTTGAAATTATTTCTAGAACAGATAATGATTTTTTTTTAGTAGTAACTGTAGTGCAGTAGCTTTATACTTTGGTGGGTCACAGGAGCTGAAACAGTCTATACATGTATAATTTTGTGTTTAAGTGATCAAAGGTAGCTTCCTGTCAGATCATATTGAAACATGATATCTTATTTTCTAGATCAAACTATGTCTGTACTGTAATGAGAATATTTATTTTGGCTTCAAATATTGTTTAAATTAAATGGCAGTTTGTTGAAGTTATCTGCAAAAAAAATGATGTCCCTGTATTTTGATCATCTATTCAACAATAAACTAGAAAGCATAAATATACACATGAAAACAGCAGGTATTCTCCATGAGCAGCTTTTCAGTTGATTAGATTAAAGTAATAGGGTTCTTTTTCTAATATTTTAGTGGCAAAAGTGGTTTGGAATTCTGGTAGCAGAGTAATCTACGGAGAAAGAATTATTTAGAGGACATGCTAGAACATTTACCTATGTCTGAAATTAAAAATAAAATGGTTTAGGGCCTGTTCTCTAAACTTGAGGCAAACGAGCACATTGTGACTCTGTTTATCAACTAAGCATTTTTTTTTTTTTTTTTTTTTAACCTATCCTGCCCTACAATTGGGCACTCAGACTATTAGGAATGGTCCATGGCCTGTGCTGACCTCAGAATTTTCCTCAGTTGTTCATCTAGAAATTTATTTGACTTGTTCAAAACTGTAGCAGGGATGACTCTAACAATATAATAGTACAGATAATTACAGCCCCGTGGCTACCACAATTAATGTTTCTTGGCACAGCTTAATTTATAAGTTGTGCTGGTTTTGTGTACTGGGGCTACTCCCCACTGTGCACTCGGGAAAGGGGGAATGATGTGGAGATAATTTTGAATGAAATTAAGCCCAGGAAGAGGGGAGGGATGGGGAGAGTTGTTGGGTTTTTTTTTCCTCTCTCATTGTCCAGCTTAGGTTTTATTATTAATAAATTCAAATATTTTTCCCCAAGTTGAGCCTGTTTTGCCTGTAACAGTAACTTGAATGGTCTCTCCCTGTCCTTATCTCAAACCTTGAGCTTTTTGCTATATTCCCTTTCCATCAATCCTTTGGATGACAGGGAGAGCGAGTGAGAAACTGCGTAGTTTGGTCCCCATGAGGGCTAAGCTATGACATAAGTATAAATGTAAACATTGAGAATTGCTTGATTAATTTTTTTTATCTTCTGCTTTCTTTAAGCATTAACAGTTTTTGTGAATTCTGAAATCCTAAATGTTTCTTCCACCACAATTCCATTCCCTATGATAAACACAAAGATGTTTCACAAATACAAAGATGACGTTTGGTCCTTAATTCATTGCTAAGTTCCATAAAGTATGTTTCTTTTTAACTGCTCAGGACTACAGCATATAGGATTATCTTTGGGCACACAACAGTGCCCGAGCCAGAGAGATAAACAGAGAACAGGGAGAATGACATTAAATAGAGGTTTGAAGAAGCCTGGAACTCAAAATGCTCAAATTCACTACAGAGAGGAGTAAGTCTTTAGTGAAGGAACTGGAAATTATACAATTATCACAAAATTAATAGCTGCAAAGGGGATTTTTTTTTTTTATAGGGAAAGTGGTGGACCACATACTGTGAGCACTGGTCATTCAGGCATTATCAGGACCATTGCTGTCCCTCTGAAATCAGTGACAATTCAGGATTAAATTCAAAACTGTGTCCAAACTCAACAGCTGGCCATTCTCTCTATAATAAAATAAACTAAACCCTTATATTTTGGTTTGCTCAAAATCTGAATCCAAATATTGTTATTTTTGCTCTCCTCTGATTTTCATATAATCAATTTGGATATCATTACAAGCTAAGAGATTCCCATAAAAGCTAGTCAGTTGCTGTCCCTTTTCTAAGTTTAGTGTTTCTTTCCTATTGCTCTGTATAAAAAACTATTGGAGCTCAGATGACCCCCAGCATATCACAAAACACCTCCACCATTGTTAATCTAGACTGGTGAATTAACTGAGTGGTACTGTATGTAACTGCAAGACTAACACAAATCAATGGATGGAAAGAAACATTGTACTAGTGTCTGGCTCTGAGAGGATTTGTAGTCACATATTTCAAAATCTGAGGTATTGTCGTACAGTATGCAGTATAGGAAATGGATATCTGTTATTAAAAAAAAATATCTTTCCAAGATTTGCATCCTTTTAATAAGTGGAGGCAATTTCTTTGCTGTTTTCTTATATGCTATCTTAAACAAACTGGATTTGACTGTTATGTGAGACTGTGGCATCAGAGAATCCTCATAGCTGTAGTACTTAGGATTATTCACAGAACCTAATCAATTCTCCTCTAAATTATATCATCTTCAAGAATTATTTACACTAAAACAGACTGGGCAAAAACTTATCAAAACAATTTTTTTTTTCTCCCACTTTATATTAATTCATATTATAGAAAGATGATGGGTAAAAGAGAATCTGATTCAGAGTTAACCAGACAGTCATATACAGTCAATATTTCAGCATTTACCCATTTAATATCCAGATACTGAATTGTCCAAGAATGTGACGGCCATCTTAATTATCCTTTGTTTCCCTCTGGCAGTATTGTTAATGTGTTTTGGGTCATTATCAGATTAAATACTCCAAAGTGATAAAAGAAACTGGCTTGTGTGGCATTTACAATGACATACCCTAAACTTTTAATTGCTTGAAACTGTGTGCCCTTTCATTTACTTTGTGCTACATACTCTGCCCTTGATACTTTTTTTTAATAAACTGAACAGTATACCTATTTTTTTTTCCTAAATAAAAATGTGAAAAATCAGTGCAGTGAGAACACAGCCCCTGTAATAAACAGGCAAACATATAAATAAATGAATAAATAATAAGGTTGGAGAGAAACTTTCTTGTGGGATACAGCTAGACTATTTTATATTATTTTGGTATAATATATACAACTGGTTATAACAAAGACAGGAAAGTACAAATATGTTAAGTGCACAGTGCTGGAGCCAGTAACACTCGTTGTTAAAGCGTATTTCTCCTGAGAAATAAAATATTTAGGATGTTTATGGATGTGTAACCTGTTCTTGTGTGATTCACTGAGCTACTTTCTTGTTACTGAATGAAAGGTCTTTTTGCTATCTGAAGAGTAGCGGACTTCAAATGTCTCTGTACTACCAGCACTAGATTTGTTATCAGTAGAAACATGGCATTACATGCAGCATCATGATCTGTTTTCAGGAAACCCTACTGCATTGAGACAGTGATAGCCAAGGGCAGAAGCTTCTCAGATGGTTGTAAGTACTGGGAAGATAGCTCTCTCTACCATGGACTTAGGACCAAGAATGCAAAGAGAGAGAAAATTACTAACAATCCTGAACAAGGCTCACTTTTTTTTTTTTTAAAAAATGAGTGCTAGTGCCTGTCCTTAACTATGGACTTCTTAAATCTAAAGCTGAACAGTTGTATTTGTTCTCCTTCAGGGCTCATGAATCTTGCATTCTTGACTACTCAGTGACAGAACTTCAACATGAGGTGTGTGGTGGTTTAGCCCGGATCACCACACAGTTTCTTATTCACCCTGCCCCTACCTAGTGGGACAGGGGAGAGAAATTGGGAAGAAAGGAAAACTCGTGGGTTGAGACAAAAACAGTTTACTAAAAATACTAAAAACCACAAAGCTAACAGGATATAAGGATATTAATATATACAAAATATACAAAATGAACAATGTACAATTTCTCACCACCCGATGTCCGAATGACCGACGCAGCCCGTCCTGAGCAGCGATCACAGGAACAACACCGAGCAGCAAGCAAAGGGGGAGAGCAAGCTAGCAAGGTAGAGGGAACGATGCCAGCAAGCAAGAGAGAAGAAAAGAATGCCAAGGGTGCCCAAATGGATACCCGACAAGAAAAGGAATAACTGAAAATGATGCCCCCTCCCATGGGCAACCCCCACTTATATACTGAGCATGACGTTTATGGCATGGAATACTCTCTTTGGCCAGTTTGGATCAATTATTCTGTCTGTCTTTTGCCCAGCTTCCCGCATCTGCACGTTAACGAGACTTGGAAAGCCAGACAGTGTCCTTGGTCTCATTCACAACAACTCGTATCATCAGAATGTTTTTATCAACATTCTTCACACACAAAATCCAAAACACACCAGCTACTGAGAAGAAAATTAACTCCATCCCTGCTGAAACCAGGACAAGGTGAAAAGGGTATCCCCATTTTCTTTTCTCCTTCTTATTCTTCTCATTTCCTTCTCTCCTCCCTCATGTTTCTGTGGTAATCAGGACACACTAATGGGGGAAAAAAAAAAAGTGCTTTTTAGTTTGAAATCCTTTAGATTAAGAATATTGAACTCAAATCTCCCAAGTGATTTCTTTAACCAAGAGTCTGTCATACAACACATGAGCAATGCTTCCCCTCATCACCTTTTTCTGACAGCTGTGTTTTAAAGACAAAGCAGTTAAAACTGTTTTATAAGTGGCTCAATATTGTCAGGCACACTCAAAGTACAAGTTTCAGACCTTCATTCAGACCTCCTATTGTTTGGTCTTCTTAGGTAACTTACGAATTCCATCAGAAGTTAGTTGAGGGCTATGCCTCCTCAAGAGGAGACGAGAGCAGTTCTAGGCATATGCAAAAATGGAATTTCAGGCAATTAGGAAAGTTTTAGGTCAAATATAGTTAAGCTAGTAAATACCAGTCTTTGACTCTGTATTTTTAAACTCCATAGGCTAAATTTTTACTGGCTTATATCTGAAGACACTAATATCTGGGCAAGTGTTATCATTAGTACAATACATCTTCATAACTGGAAAAAATAAAAAATTAATCTATTGATGGTTTGTCTTGTTACTTAGGCCTATGTCGTAGTTCGGCCCTGATTGGGTCCAGACTATGCAGTATCTCTCTCACTCCCCTCACCCTCCGAGAGAATAGGGGGAGCTAATATAAGAAAAATGGCTCGAGGTTTGAGATAAGGACAGGGAGAAAATCCTTAAAGTTACCGTTACAGGCAAAACAGACTCAACTTGGGGAAAACTATTAATTTATTACTAAAACCAGCAGGATAATGAGACAGAGAACACTTTTCTCATTTGTCAAAAAAAAAAAAAAAGAAATTACAAAAATAACTGCTAATAAGGTTATAGACCATAAAATTTAAGAATCTAGCTCTCACAGCTGCTTGGGAACAACTTTACTCGTGATAAAATACATGAGATGTTAGCTTCAGTTTCATTCCCCAATTGTTAGTGTAAGTGGGGAAAACCTGACACAACAGGACATTCAAAGTAGAGCTACTAAGATCACAGAGTGTTTAACTCTGATTTTCAGAATCCAGTGTTAAAGAAAGCAAAGTAGGAACAAACTCATATAACTTAAGTCAATCAAAAAAAAAAAGCAGAAGGCTGCTTTAATAAGTAAATCAGATTCCCTCTCACTGTAATAAAGAAATAGCTTTTCATGTTGGGATGAATTGCTGGCTGCAAGTGTTTTTTTTGTTTGTTTGTTTGTTTTTGTTTTGTTTTGTTTTGTTATTTGTTTGTTTTTTTTTTTCCTATTGACTACCAAGGCATTTTAGACATCATTCAGTGTTAGACTGAATATCTAACTTCAGATAAGTCAATTTAGGTGAGACAAATCTCAGGTTGGTTGACTGAGTGGGTAAGAAAAGCTTAACAGCATGTGGCTAGAGGTCATTTACAAGATGTCCTGTTACAATTTTGTGGTTGTGAGTCACAAAATATTATTACATTGATTGATCTGCTTGACACAGTTGTGAAAATGAGTTAAGTCTTTGTAGAGAGAGAGATAAATCCAAAAGATACAATTCCATCTCCTCTATTCCAATACACTTCTGATTGACTATACTGAGAAATACAATGGCATGAAAGGTGTAGAACTATACTGTATGTAAAATTTAGCTTCAATTTACATCATAAATAAGAAAATTCTTCAAAAGTTTCAATAGAGGAAATTTGTTCTCCTCCTGTCTGTTTTCAATAACAGCAAAACCAAGCAGAACAAGGACAGAAGTATACCTCCAACTTCCCTCAACTTTCCTTTTCCAAACAAGAGTCATGTTTATTGCCTACAAATAAACAGACTTGCAGTGACTTGCAGTAATTGAAAAACAATGATTTCTTTTCCTGTGTTTGTATCTTTTTCATTTGCTGAATGCAGGATTTCACAAGGTTTGAAGATTATAGAATACACTTACTAACTCTTTTTTTTTTTTTTGCCTATTGAAATGGATAAAACTGTGACTGTGAATTCAACCTTAGTGCAAACTTAAGCTGTTTTAGTGATCTCAGGTTGTACTTTGGTAGAGTAAAATAACACATACCAAATTACCTGATCTATTTTGTTACAAACTAGCTAACAGTGGGATTTATCCTTGCTAATACAGGTTACTTAAAAAAAAAATTAAACTAGATTCAGCTCTTGGTTAAGACACTAAAATTTTGGTATCTACATGTGAGCTGTATGTACAAACTTACATTGAAGCTGAGTATTTGCATCTCAATACAGCTGCTAAATAAATATATGGTCTTGTTTATCTTCTGTGGATATTGATCTAGAAGTTAGAATGGAACACAATAGAATAGAATCAAATAGAATCATTAAGGTTGGAAAAGACCTCTAAGATCATCAAGTCCAACCCAACACCACCATGCCTACTAAACCATGTCCTGCAGTACCACATCTACACATTCTTTGAACACGTCCAGGGATGGTCACTCCACCAATTCCCTAGCCAGCCTGTTCCAATGCTTCATCACTCTTTCAGTAAAGAATTTTTTTTTCCTAATATCCAATCTAAACCACTCGTAACTCAACTTGAGGCCATTTCCTCTCATCCTGTTGCTAGATACTTGAGAAAAGAGACCGACACCGACTTCACTACAACCTCCTTTCAGGTACTTGCTGAAGGTCTCCCTTCAGCCTCCTTTTATCTAAACTAAACAATCCCAGTTCCCTCACCCACTGCTCATAAGATTTGTTCTCCAGACCCTTCACCAGCTTTGTTGTCTTTCTCTGAACACACTCAGAATCTCAATGTCCTTCTTGTACTGAGGGTGAGGGATTCAAAACTGAACACAGTATTTGAGGTGTGGCCTCACCAGTGCCGAGTACAGGGGCAAAATCACTTCCCTACTCCTCCTGACCACAGTATTCCTGATACAAGCCAAGATGCTGTTGGCCTTCTTGGGCACCTGGACACGCTGCTGACTCATATTCAACTGGCTGTCAACCAGCACCTTCCACCAGTTCCTTTCCACAAGGTGTCTTTCCAGCCACTCTTCCCCAAGCCTGTAGTGTTGCATGGGGTTGTTGTGACCCAGGTGCAGGACCCAGCACTTGATCTTGTTGAACCTCGTACAGTTCACCTTGACCCATTGATCCAGCCTGTCCAGATTCCTCTGCAGAACCTTCCTACCCTTGAGCAGATCAACACTCCTGCCCAGTTTGGTGTCATCTGTAAACTTACTCAATTCCCTCATCTGTATCATTGATAAAGATATTAAACAAGATTGGCCCCAAAAATTGAGCTCTGGGGAACACTGCTTGTGACTGGCCACCAACTGGATTTAACTCCATTCACCACCACTCTCTGGGCTCAACCATTCACCCAGTTTTTAACCCTGTGAAAAGTACATCTATCTAAGTCATTGGCTGCTCATGAGGCTTACAAACTCATGTAAGTGAGTCTGTAAGCCTTCCAGCACATCAGTTCCATGAGGATGTCTTTGACACTTTAAAACATCTCAAATGATACTAGAAAGATATGATCAAGCAATGGAATTGAGTCTCTAGTTAATGGAGTCTGGAGTGCTTTTAAACATCTTAAAGTGTTATCTTTCTATAATCAAACCCCAGTTTTAATACAGTATTATGGCATAATCTTGGCTTATGCATCTGAAAAAAAAGGCTAAACTATGGGAAAGAGTTGTGACAAAACTACATAGACTAGAGCCAGGGAAAAATTCAAAAAGTGTAACTACAGACAAGGTAAGAGAGAATGAGTCAAGGATTCCACAGGAGTAATAGTCAAGAAAAAACTTAAGGGGAGAAATTAAAAATAAATAGTAGCTTTTTAGTCTTAGTTATCTATTGTATAATATTAGGCAAGAAAAATTTTATACATTTAAGTTTTATAATAATTGTGTCATTTGTATCAATCTGTAGAAATCCTACAGTTATTTGTTATTCTTGTTCTGGTTCTCCTGCTGCCTGGTCTTTTCATTTTTTACTCCAAACACTTAAGTCTCCTAATGAAAGAGCAATCTGTTTTTCTATCAAGGTTTTATAGTACAGAAAATAATTTTTAAAACCCCATAAAGATACAATTTTAAAATATATACTGGCATCCTTCCCTCCACTTGTGGTATTTATTATGTAATCCACGGCAATAAATTTTTGATGTAACACTGAAACAAGCCTGGGTTCTGAAGTCTTTCAAAATGGTCTTGAACTAATGTATTCTGGACATCTTATTTCCAACGAGGAAACAAGAATTTTCTCAAAATATATACAGAGGAATAAAGAGACAGTGTAGTGATGCTAAAGTGAAATATATGAAACTATTTTCAGATGAAGAGGAAAGACAGGTTATCTGGGCTTGAACTCCCTCCTCCATGTGTGTCATGAAACTAAAGCATCTATGTTTAATTTTACCTCACTTGAACATAGTCAGAAAAGGAATTAAAATAAGCCTTTTTAACTGGAAGGTTATATAGAGAAATAGCCATCAGGAATTCAACTCAAAGAGTGTGTTAAATTACCTAAAAAAAATATTCTACCCTCTTTCAAGGCTTATCCTAAATAATTTGAGAACAGAGATGACATTTAAAAGCAGAAGAGAAGGTGGGCAGGAAGATCAGAGCAGAAAAGATGAATTTCTTGTGCTGCAGTGTAACACCATCATTTTTCTTAATTATTCTTGACATTTCACCTATTATTCTGTGAGCTCCCTCAGAGCATAGAGGGGAAAAAATGCCAGTTGCTTTTCAGAATAAAATGTGAAGAGGTACTCACTGTCGAATTTTATGGCTGGAGTCTACCCTTTGATACACAGAATCATAGCACCACCTATCTGGTAAAACTACCTATCATGTTTGCAGATGTGCAACCCAAGACAGAATCTACAAAATGCTGTCTGTGATGTGTATTTGTGTGGAAGAAAGTCACTAGAGTAAACTTAATTTTATGGTAAAAGAGGAATACTGAACATATGGTAAAGAAAAGTAATACGTAAGTGCTGAATTAATCTTCTAATAACTTTTATTGAAATTTGTAGGCCAAAATAAAGGATGTGTATCTGTATAGGGCATTTCAATTCAAAGTATTCTCTAAAACCCAGGACCAGTGTTACAGAGTAATATCTATCTATCATAATGAATGAAACATTAATTTCCTCAGCTCCTCCAGGGTGTTGCTGTAAAACAAGGATTAAGAACTGTTCATCAGAACCAATGTGAAAAGGACGTAGAGATTATGCTAAGAAATCTACAGTTTTCTTACAAATAAAGAAAACAAAGCAGAAAACTCAATCAAACCACTGGCAGTATAAAATTTATCTTCTTAATAAGGACACTTTCATGTAGCTGGGTTTTTTTTGTACTTTAATTTCTGTAGTTCAGTGAGTCATGAAGTATAGGTAAGAAATAAATTGCTAGCCCACAAAATTGCACCAAACAAGATGATCACTAATCTTAAAAAAAAAAAAATCCTACATAATAAGGATTATACAATTAGAAGTATATTCTTCTGAATTAAGAAACAGAAAATTTCAAAAGACAAAGCATGTATCTGCTAGAAGGCCATCATCCATATCAGCATATATATTTACCTGTCTGTTTATTTGTGTATTTGCTTATCTAAAGGAATAGTGACCTCTTCATCAAAGCACAGACTCACAATGAAAATCTATTTTATTCATATGAAACTTCTTGAAAGTTTGATATATTTTGCAGGTAAACAACTCTTCCTTACATCTTTCCCATGTCTAATGAGATTCATGTATGTAAAATTCATGTATATTGATTGAAATATGTAAAATCTCAGTTCTCTCCCCTCTAGGAAAATTCATCCTGAGGAGAAAAAAATCTTCCATGTCAATCCACTATGAAAAGTGAATTGTCTAGTACTGTTTTGATCCTTGTTCCCATAAATTCTTCCTTCATCTTCAATGGTAGGAATTGCCTTGATCTTCAGTAGTCCTTACAACCAGCGCTAAAAGAGAAAAAAAACCCCAAAGCTGTCACTGCCTACTGGATATTCGTATATTTAAGGAGGCATACTTTCAAAACTCTGAGCACAAGACTTCTGGTTCATAATCCTCCCACAGCTGTGAAGGGAGACAGGGAATGATAGATGTGAGCTCATTTCCCACAAAACAGGAGAAACTAAGTCCCAGATGAGCAGTCAGAACTAGAACCATATCCACAGTTGCATGCCTTTTTTTTTCCAGGAAGACATTGTTACTTATTGTGACACTTTGGTAGAATTTTGTACTTTTAGTACAACTATATAACTTAGCAGTTGTACAGTGTTAACAATGTACTGAAGCTAGGATGTAGGTAAAGAGAATCTTGTAAAGAGGTTCTGCCACAGTATCAACCACCAGCGCACTACACTTGGGTAGTGTCAAAGGGTCTGGGATGCCCTTGATGAATGCTAAGTGCCTGATTTGAGCATAAAACTGAGAACACGAGTGCTCCCTTGCATATCTGTATTATTATCCTGAGGAATGACCTATAAAATTGTGGATACATAGCCATGGAGTTTTGTGCCATCTACCTTGGTGTAGCTTCTAGGGAAAGGTCCTTCAATTCTTGTTGCCATTCCTGAGAAACTATTATAATAGGAAATATACAGAATAAATGTTATTTATTGACTGGTTTGTGGACAAAATAAACACTTGGAATTAGATTAAAATATGCTGAAAATTTATTGTTGGATAGTTTTTAACCTATTAAGAACAGAATATTGCCAATATTTGATCAGACCTAAGATCTCTTTAGTTTGCTTTCTCTAAATAAAGTACAGGTAAGAATTTGTGCCAGGACAAGCATAAGAATACTTAGATTCTGACAATTTGTAGCCCAGCAATCTCATGAGTGAGAAGCTATTTCTTCATAATTTCATCTTTTGAAGGAATGTTAATTTTTAACACGTGATCTTACAGAAAAGAATTCCATACCTATTACACATTGTTTGATTTTTTTTTTTAAGTTGTCTTGTAGTGAAAATAATTTTGAAGCTGACTAGAGTAAATAAAACACCTGAGAAATATATGTTAGGTATCTACTTTCAGATGACATGAACAGCAGATTTACTGAAACCAGATTTACTGAAACCAGATTTACTGGTTAATCTCCATTGATCTAATGGCTAATTTAGATGCCTATGTTGTAGAGATATAAGATTTGGTCTTAAGATGCTATGCTTTCTCTCTGTGTAAAATTAAACAACAACAACAACGACAACAATAATAATAATAATACCCTGAATCATAATATTTAATGCAAAGTTATTCTTAAAGAATAATTCAACTTTGAATTTTGGTATTTAGAGGAATTTCTGAGTCTTAGAAATTTAGAAAAGGCATTCATGGGAGACAGACTACTCCATGTCTTCCTATTACGTTTTACTTCTCTCAACTGAAGCTGGTTGTTTCTGCTGCTGAAGCAGATGGTCCCAGGGCTAGACCTCCTTTAGTGATTCTTATTAACTGGATGCCTTCTGGTCACAACTCTTCTTCTCACACATTGTGGAAATCTGTACATGTTTAATTTCTTTGTGCCTGATTGCTTGCCACTATTAAAGGAAATAATTACATTTCATATCTTCATTAAATCTGAAATTTAATCAATGCATATAAAGTGCTTCCGTTGTGCTCACTATAATGTATTGCCTGAAGTTGTCCTCAAAAATACAACAATTTAAATCAAAACTAGTTTGAGGGAATATATTTTTTTATGTGCATGAGCTAATAAAAAAAAAAAATCTATTCATGTCTAAATTACCAGTAATTAATATGCAGCTATAAAATAATCAGTTCCCTGAGATCTTTTTTTTTTTTTTTTTAAGAGGATTAGTTTTTAATAGGCTGCATACATTCTTGATGTTTGGAAAGAGGTGAAAAAAAAAAAAGATTCTAGCCATTTCATTACACTCTGTTGGGCTGTTATTTCTGAGACAGTTGTAGATGTGCATATGCAGAATTATCACTGAAAAATATTAGATAATACAGGTGAAAAATGTCAGCTGATCTAGTCTGCAATAGTGTCAGATAGGATTCTCTCTCTCCTCTCTAAGGTGTTAATTCACCTAGAATAAAAAGGAAAATAATCCAAAGTGGATTTCTTTGTTATTTTCAAATAGCCTGACTGTTCCTGTTTCTTCACTGGAAGAGAGTGACTCCATACTGTGAACTGATGTCTTTTAAATATATTAGATTCTGAGTAAGTTTAACACAGAGGACTTCATTCCGACTTTAGAGCCATGGGTGCACATTGCAACTTATCTTGTAAAAAATCACACATTGTGGTTTTACATGCATGTCTAGGGTCACCCAACAGAGGCTGGATTCAAGGTCTAAAAAGGTAATTTCCTACCAGATTAAGTAAGCTGTAATATCTGACAAGGAAGGAACTTTATACTGATGAAGATACATGTGTACTCTATGTAATGAGAAAAATAAGATAATTATGACAGCTTGTCCTTCAAGTCCTTCCACAGAAAATAATCTGACATAATTTTTAACCAAAGTATGACATAGAAAATTCACACTCTCCATTTAATCTGTTTTCTATATTTTATTAATTTTTAAATTATTTGGTGTCTGCATTTTTTCATAGCAAAGCAGTATAACTTGAGGGGGTTTTGCCTCAGGCAAAGAATTACTGTTTGATTTGTCTTCTGCACTTGTCTTGCTTTAACAATAATAATTTTTTCCAGAGAAGTGCAAAGCTATGTTTGACCCTACAGGGAAAAAGTTTTCTTTTTTTCAAGAAATGTGTACAAAGTACTTAATAAGTTATGTCACTCAGTTTTACTGTATAATATTTTTTCAGTGACTACAGTTAACTTTCTGGATCCCCAGATGCCAACATTTTAATAAAAACAAGACATTTTCAACAAAATGTCAGTAGCAAGATGATCAAAGTGCTATGGGAGCAGTTTAGCAACACTTTCCAAAACATTCACTTAAAACGCATTTATTGAAGCTGAACTGCCTTTATCAGCCTGATCAGAGCTCCATAAAAAGCATGCATGATTCAACTGCCTTTCCAAGCTTTAAAAAAATATCACTTTGATATATGCCTCACAAGTACAGCACAATAGTTTTCATGCTCACGTTTGTTAAGATTTAGTGCAGCCATTAAAGAACAGAAGGGCTCTTTGGTGGCAATTCTCAGACATACCAAATATCCCAAAGCACAACCTTCTACAAATCAGAGATTAAGGTACTGACAAAAATTTCCACTTGATTGCAGTTTTTCCCCCTTAAACTTATATCAGGAGTGACTATCTTTTCGATCAAACCTCTGAGGGAGGTTTTTTTTTTTTTCTCTCTGAGAAAAATATCAACTGAGAGATAAAAAGTGACATTTTATGTGTCTTGTCCAGAAGTCAGTCGATTTATTTAAAAAACTTTGTGTGTGCCTGACCTATACATGAAGTTTGTGACATGCTTCTTGTCAAGTATTGATCACTTAAGACTTTACTGTTTGCTAACTGCAATGTAGCAAATAATCTGTTTTTATTTAGTTTCGTGGCTTTGAATTCTTATCATCACCCAGCTGATTTCTCTGGGACCTATTAGATTCTTGCTTCAATTGTGTAAATGGGCTATGGAAATTAAGTCTGCTAAAGCACCTTTCCTGGGCAAACAGCCTTTGTTCTCCATCAGTTCACACTGCAAGTGGTTTGTATGCAAATAGATACATTTGGAAGCAGCAGATGCCATCAATCTTTATGACTTTCTGATACACACCATTTCACCTCTACTTCTTGTAAGGGATGGTTGAGCAATCATGTTGTCCTCCTTGAATGACGTAAAATTTTCTTGTTCAGCTCACCTCAGCATTTTGTACCCATCATTGCTGGACATATATGAAAGATGGGACTTTCATCGGGTCTCTGCTTCGTGTCTTTCAGATGGCACTCCAACCTACCAGACCTTCCTCTCTCTAAACGCTTACATTACATTGTCATCCTTTTCATTGTTTCTAACTTCAGGATGAAGAGATGAGTATATCTTATTTTCTTAATGTACCCAGACTATTTTTTTTTACAGACTCAAAATATTAACAAGACATTATTCCTAGGGTCACTGGCAAATCTTGTATGGAGCTGAGAAAAGAGAGAGTCAAATGAGACGAAAAAGCTCATATTTTAGGATATTTGTATATATATTACCAGAGTAATAAGATAAACTTCAATAGAGGATTTAGATCCTTCCTCATTCAGACATGGGTATATTACCATCATAGGATGTTATATGATGGAGTTTCTGAAGCTGCATTTATGCCACCGAAGTACTTTGCAATGCAATGTTTCATTTTACATAGATTTTAAATGTAATGAACTGAACAATATTTCAGGCTTCTATTCAGCATTAATTATACACAGGTGTCTGCAACAAATTTTTTTACTAAATCTTAGAGTCTACAGGTGCCTTCAAAACATCTGTTTGAACTAGAGTGGGGAAAAATGTACCAGACGTTGATTTGAAATTCATCAATTATGATGAATGTGTTTACTATGGCAAGACCTAGCAGTATCAGACAGAAATACAATCTCATTTGTCAGATTAAACAAACAAAAAAAAATTTTAAAAATCTACAATAAGAATAGAGCAAAACCTACATACTCAATATAAAATCTGTGATTTTAAAAATTCCTACTCAATGTCCCTCTAACTCTCCTCCTGTCTATATTACAGACTCCCCATCTCTTTACTTTAGATTTCTAAAACCTTTGCAGCTATTTCTTTGTACATGTCTAGAACTGTGCCAGTCTTATTACAGCTCAGTAGTTCAGAGATAACTTTGTACCTAACTCTATCAAAGCAAGAAATTCCTCTTCCAAAATATCACTGTGTTTCATATGAAAACAATTCTGACTATTAACTTAACATAGTGACAAAAGTGGACTGCTAACAAATATTGTTCAGATATTATTTTCATTAAACTAAGCTGGAAGCTTTTTCTGTAAGGATGAGACAGTTAAAATGCTGTCCAGATGGTAGAAGAGGCAAATTCATCTATTTCCCTCACCTAAAATTACTCAAAAAACCCCACATCTCATATGGGAACAGGCTAATCATCTGGCTATATCTATTTTATCTGACTAGGGAGTGACTGGGAAATCCTAATGGGAGAGGAAAAGTCTTGAATTATGATTCCTATTCTAAATAGTTATTCTGAAATTTACTTGTAAAGTCCCAAACAAAAAGTTTCTGTAACTTTATTCTGTATTCTGTGACAATATTTCTGTAACAGGTACCTTATTTCCTGTCTCTCCTGTTTCAGGAGATACCCTACACACTCCCACACATAACTGTGCTCTTACTCTACTTCAATAAATCTTGCTTTTTCTTTTTTTTTTGCAAAGTTGAATAACTTCAGGAGAAGAGTAGGAAGATGCTAACCACACAGTGAGGCCTATAAACTGCTGAAACTCTTCTGGAGAAAAGGAATTAAATCTAATTCTCTCTGTATATGCGGCCGTTGGGTGAAAAGAAAGTAATCCTCTCAGTTTTGGATATGATTTTAAAGAAAGTACAAGTGGAAATCAACTGACTGAGGAGTTCTACCTCAGCAAGTGTTTTGGAAGCTCTCAAAGTGCTTAGCAGCTGAGCGTTGAGTTGTTAAATTCTGGCAAGAAACAAAAGTCTGCAATCTTAGGTTTGCAACTATACTAAAAAAATCTAAGCAATGCTAGTGACTTTTCTCAGGTTTTGCCTGGGTGATTCATCTGGTGTAGCTTGACTCACTTCCTTGCAAACTTCTTCTACCCCTAGATGCTCTGGTACCTATTGAGAATGTTTGCTGGCCTGTGCTATGCAACAAACAATTCCTGAAAAAATGCCTGGAGAGATGTCTGAAATAAAAACTATGCAAGAGAGCGTGTTAACAAACAGATATCATAGATAACCAGGCACAAGGGCCAGAGCTTGTGTTGTGATCTTGATAGATTTACTAGCCTAGTTCCAGCAACTCCAGATTCTAGTTAAGTGCAAGAGTAATTAAAAAAGTATTGTAGTGGTTGCTTTTTCCATAATGTCTCTCTCTTCAGCATTTTCTATGATATATGTTTCAAGCCCTGTCAAACTCATATTTCACCTCTTTGAGAATGGGAACACTAACAGGCTTTTCTCGTCTACTCGACTGCCCTATATCATAAAGCTCAAGGAACTCAGAATATCAGAGATTACTGACCTTTTGTCAAATATAATTGAAATTAAACTTTGTCTTTAGAAGCATTGGAGGATGACAGACAAACAGACATAACATACACACATATCAACTTTAGTAATGCAATCTTAGATTGACTAGGAAATAAGGCTAATATCAAACAAAAACATACCAAAATTAGGATTTTTTTTTTTTAAGGGGTAACTCCTCTTCTCTTTAGATACAGATCAAGCTGTATGCCGACTGACTCCATCTGACACCTGGCTATTGCCTCCTTGATGTCTGGTACTTAACTTCCAGCTCCTACTGCCTTTCACCTGATCTGAATTTTGCTCTCCTGGCACCTGGAAATCCTGACTCCTAGAATGTTGATTAAGAAGCATTAGAACTCTTAGAATTCTTTTGACTAGAAATAAAACTAGCAAATTAAAGAGTTAAGTGTTTCCTCAGCAAAGGAATATAAATTTCTCCTGGTGATTTGAAAAATACATTCTAAGGTGTTATTTGTACAGTATTTCAGCACCACAGAGTTAAAGTCCAAGATACTCACTACATTTGTATCAGGAAAAAAAAAGCTTCAAGAAATGTAAAAATTAAACTCAGGGAGGATTGTAAATGAAAAGCATAACTTTAGGTTTTATTCTCATAATCAACACCAATAGTGATAGTAATGCTGCAACAGGGGAAAATCTTAATAATATGAGACATTCTAGTTAATTTTTTTTTTGCAGTAAATTGACATAATAACAAACAATTCACAATGAAAAATAATACATGGAAGAAAAAAAACCCTCATTAACCTGCTGATTTTTCCCAGTGAAGCTTATTTTTTTTTTAACTCTAAAATGACATAGACATAGAGTTATGCTCCTAGCCTTGCCAAGGTGTTCCTCTGCCTTGGTCCTGTGAAGTGTTGTGATACATAAACCTGAATCCAGTTGAGATTGCGAAATTATTCTTCATTTGGCTCTGTTCCCCAAGACAGCTGTTAGCACTGGCATTCTCAAATATGCCTGACACAAGCACTCAGAAAATGTGTAGCAGACTCCAAATTTATGCAGATGTCCAGATGCTAGAGTGCTGATTGAGACATGGATGATGTAGGTTCAGTTCCACGGTTCTTCCTGAAAGTAGGAAGTTCAAATCTTAATTTCATTATTCCATTCAAAAGACATTAACCCTGAGGATATTTGCTTCTGCTGCAAAAGGTCACAGTCTACCTCTGTTACTGAAATCATACTTCACAAGATTAATTTGGTGAGAAGAACATACACAAAACAGTGTACTTCATAAATCCAGTATATTATCAGGATGTGAGTATTACTAGGAACATGTATTTTGTATAATATAATAGTGTTTATAGTGGGTAATAGAGATCAGATAATTTACAGATACTTTACCCATAAAAATGTGCTCTCTTTCTGCTTTGGCATTTTGTTTATGAATAACAGTATATCTTCATCAAGTAGCCTGGATATTATGGTGCGATTTGAAATACAGATTTGTGTCTATCCCAGCAAAATGTATTTGACTTTATAAGTAAATTTTACATAACAGAACATGTTATTTAAACTTTTATTTTAAGAACTGAGCCATTTGACCCTTCAGTGAAAAGCTATAGCTACTTTCCTTCAAAAAAAAGAGGAGTGGAGGAAGACAGACACCAAGGCATGTTCAAAGCTAAAAGCATGAAGCATGTTTCAAGAAACACCCTGCACTTAATGTTTCCTATTGGCCATGGCAGAGCATGTCTTGGATGAATCATGTTCTAAGATGTCCTTTTCTATGTTTATATTAGTAAATTAAACAGTTCCAGGGAATCTTCATATGCTCTGGAACTTCAGTGTCTATTTCTTTAATATTATTTTTTATTTTTATAGTGGTCCTTGACAGTTTGACTTGGGTCAATTAGCACTCTCCAAAATAATTCCTGGGCATGGATCAGGAGTTATCACATGCTATAGACATTCTTAATTATAATTTTGGATCTGGTTGCCTGTTTCAGAGAGTGAAAGAATTTAATGGTCTGGACATACACGCAAGGACTGATTTAATGCCTTTCAGCCTCCAAGTCAACCATTGGTTCTGGACACATTTTATGTATCAGTGTAGATATAGCTTAAACCTACTAATGTACTATATAGGGTACACAGATTTTTTATTTCCACTGCTTTACCTGTCAGGTCCTAAGCAAATCTTTGCTTGTGATTTCCTTTGGATCTAATTCTAAGAAAATTGCCAAAATTTACCCAAGATGTCTATTTGTAGACAAAAGAAGTGAAGAGAGATTATGCTGAGATTAAGTCCTACTTTTTAATGAAGAAACCATCTGCCTTTTTGTTTTTTTAGCACAAGGTGTACAGGAGGAGAAAGTCTTTAGTGGATGGGAAGTGGAAAATTATTTTATACTAAAGAGACTATTATAAAAATTAACAATATAAAATGATCCGAAAGGGACAAAGGAAGCATTCAGAATGAAAAATATTAGTAAACATACATGGAGTAATGCTATAGAGAATTCCAAGAAGACTATATATGAATGTGATAAGAAGATAATGAAAAATTTAGAGGACAGAAAGTTAGTGTTGGTTTTCCGGAACCGAGTGATGCATTTAACTTTGATACTTTGAAAAAAAATGGGCAAAAGATGGTGGAGAGGTTGTATGCGAGGAGGCTAAAGCTGTCAAGACAATAGATAACAAATATATAGACCAGCGTATTGGCTGGAAGAACAAGAACAGGAGAGAGATGTTGTACATGGCAGAATGAGTGACAGAGCTAGCTGAATAATGGAAGTGTTCAACTGGCTATTATTGGAGCTTAAATAAACAAGAACTAATATCAGTGTGCTTTTCTTTATACAAAAAGTCTTTCATGCACGGTGGCAGTGTCAGTCAGTTCTGTCAGCCTCTCTGTGTGTATAAGTGTATGTCAATCACCTAGTCAACAAATGCAAATTTACAATTCTGAAAAGAAAGTATTGGATTTAAAGTCTCTCTTTCTTATGCATGTACACACAAGCATGTATATATACAGATTCTGTAAAACACTTCTATCACAGTAGCATTTTTTTTCTTGACATGCAATTTTTTTACTATGGAAAAAGAAATCAAAATGAAATTTTGGCAACCAAGTATACAAAAAGAGATTAATCAATTAGTTTAGTTACTAATCTGTTTTGTGCCAATTTCGTCTTCATAGTGGCATGTTTATTCCAAAACTTGAATTCTAATATTTGCTTCTTCTTCTTTGTTTTTTGGTTGGTTGGTTGGTTGTTTTTTTTGGTTTTTTTTTGCTAGGTTCAGAATGTTTTTCTCATGAAATTAAAAGGAAAAAACCAAAACCAAAACCAACACGTTGCCAGTGTATGATGGAAATATTTGTGTGAAATTCTATGTTGTTGAAATACATGAATTCTAGGTTCCTGCTTAGAACAGTGGTCTTCTGTTTCATGCTTGTCTTGTCTTAGCCATTTCTTATATGTGGAAGATGCTCTCATCATTTCTATGATACAGTTCTGCAAGTTTACTAAGAGACTCCATTCATGGTTCAGGGTCCCATTCTGCCAGTAGCTGAAAAAATATGCAACAGTCAGTTCCTACTTTAAAAATGTGTGAGTAATGCATAACAAAGAGATTCCCCAAAACAGGAGGAAGGGGTCAAGAAAATATGATACAATTCTGGTTAATGCTTAGAACTGTAGTCAAGGCCCCTGGCTGCATATCTTCTATACCATTTCATCTATGCCTCACGGTACGGTTCAATTAAAGGTGTAAAGAATGACAATGGAATGGCTTTGTGGCTGTTCACAGGGAATCCCACATATAGCCAGAGGTACAAAGAATCAATCTTGAAAGTACTTGTTTGAAAAATTAGAGCATGGATTGAAAGGTAGTAATTTCAATTTGAGCAAAGGAGGGAAGTAACATTTCAATACTTTCAGAGACCTAATAAATTGGAGGGAAAAATAACACAGATATGTGGAGGAGAGAGGCAATCTAATAGAGAGCTGCAAAGAAAACAGTGACATTGTGTAACCCCTGTCCAGTAGTATGGTCATAACAGATTTTAATTCCGTGTAACCCTTCAGTCCAGTTTTATTTGGAATCAAATAAGCTAATCTGCTTTTGTTGTTGGTGGTGGTGGTTTTTTTTGTTTGTTTGTTTGTTTGTTTTTTCCACAAGTTTCAATCCTTATACACAAACACTGGAAAATATGTTCTCTGATACAGAGTCAGCTTTTATTTTTCCTTATTCAGAAATGTAAATTGCTTGTCTTAACAAAGAGCATTTTCTTTGAGGGAGAAAAGGAAAATACAAGAAAGTACATAAGCAGGATAACATACAACTCCTAACTGCTAAATATTTCCTGGTCCTCTTTTACAATAAGGCATCTCTTGTGTCAGCTGTTTTTTTTTCTTTTCCTGCTTCTGCAGTAACTTGCACCTCATAGTTGGGATTGCCCAGTCTTGCTGGGTATTAAAGCCTTACTGCTGACCTTACGGTGATGTGACCTACTTTGCTCTCAGTGGCAATCTCTCACTGCTCCTTGTTGCATTACCTGCCCAACATTTTTCTCCACTCCTTGTTCTGCTAGCAGCTTTACTAGCTGTTCCCGGTGTTTACAAATTCTTACCAAGTATTCAGGAAGGACTGAAAACCAACAATCTTATAACATACAAATTATTCTTAAACAGACTTTTTTTTTTCTCAATTTACAAATACCTCTTAAACTTGCTAGCTTTTAGAAAATATTTTCCTACAAAGCCTCCTGTCTTTTTTTTTTTTTTTTAATAAAGGCCGTACCTTTTATACCCTACTACAGAAAGCTATTGCCTTGGGTTAGCTGTCCACTCTGTTTGCATACATTTAATTGGCTACCATTCCACTGTTATGATCAGACATATCTTTTTACATTATGGTATTAGCAGAAATAGTTTCCAAACATAAAGAAAAAATATATGCAAACAAGTAAACTGCAGATTACCCATTGGAGCATTTCATTTGTCTCCTTTCTTTCCACTAGATGTCAATAGAGTGCTCTTCCTTTTTTGGGCTTCACTACCGCTTGAAAATTTGGAATAAAGAATAGCAGAGATTTGGTTTTTGCTTTAACCCTTAGCCATAAAGCTTACATCTCCATACATCCCTGGAGTGTATACCAAATACAATAAGGAATAAGAGGTCTGTCACTAAGGTAGAGAATGATTTTTGTTTACCAAATCAAGATTAGGCACTGTGGGTGCTGAATTGAAGTAAAATTGAGAAATCAATTGTTACCAGCAGTTAATGACCAGTTTGTGAACAGCTTGTATGAAAGCCAAGGGCAGTTAAAACTCCAGTAAATTATTTCTTAACTGTGCTAATGAATGATATTGCAGAGATTATTGCTATTATAAACAGTAATCAATCAGGTTTACCATTGTGTCTAAGAAAAAGTTTGCAAGTAACAATATTTTATGGATGCAGCTCTGCACTTCCAATTTTTATTAATATGATAATCTGAGTATTTCATAATGTTATATTTTGCTTGCTCACTTTCAGTTCTGAGGCAAATATAAGCATGCATATTACATATAAAAATAATAATAAGTACTTCGTGATAAAATGTCGTCGTACGAAATAATAAGGACGTCAGCTGAGGGATCAGGAAGCTTCTCATAATTATAGGAAGACCATAAAAATAAAGAGGGGCATCTCTGGCTGAATTCACTGTTGTAATCTTCCTGGTGACACAAAGTTGTAAACTTGAGTAATTCATGGCTGTTTTGTGATTCAATTTTGAAAATTTCACTGCATGTGAACTCCTATTTACATAGTACTTTGCTGAGCACTACATCTCCTGCTCTCAAGTGCAGTATTTCTCTCCCAAGCCCAGGCGATGCATTGGCTAGTTTATACCATCAGGGAGATTTGTGGACTGTTACTGTAGCAACTGGGTCTACTGCTGGTTTCTGGAGGAAGGAAGTGTAGCCTTCCATGGGTTTGGGGTGTTTTTTTTTTCTTTTTTTTTTTTTTGTTTGTTTTTTTAACTCTAAATGTAAACCCTAACAAAATTCTATCCAGTTATTGGTGGCTTGCAGTGTCAATGTCTGCAAGAAATGTGGACAGTTGTCTAGATGTACCAATAGAGGTAGCATAGGTTTACATTATGAAGTATACCCATATTTTCATTATTTTTTTCCCTTGGGACCTAGAATTCCATTGATTCTTGTTGCATTTACGGTACTAGTATGAGTCTCCACTGTTGCCAGTATTTATCTTAGAAAATACATGCTTACAAAATGTCATGCAAACCCTAAGTGAGCAATGATAGGTAAACCTCAAATAGGGATGTGTATAAGTGAGGTTATATAATTTGTTGGCAGACAGTGTTTTTATTTCCACAGCAGGAAAAATATGGGTTATGGCCATGGCTCATAAACTGTGATGAATTAGCTTTACTGGTTTATGAATTGAACACTTAAAGGGATGTTTTAACATCAGGTTCAGAGTGGAACAAAGAAAATGGAAGTAGAATTATAGAACCATAAAATGGTTTGGGTTGGAAGGGACCTTAAAGATCATCTAGTTCCAACCCCCACGCCATGGGCAGGGATAGTTTCCACTAGACCAGGTTGCTCAAGGCCCCATCCAGCCTGGCCTTGAACACTTCCAGGGAAGGAGCATCCATAATTCTCTGGGCAACCCATTCCAGAGTTTCACCACCCTCATAGTGAAGAATTCTTCCTTATATCTAATCTAAATCTTCTCTCTTTCAGTTTAAAAACATTGTGATGTGTCCAATCACTACATGTCCTTGTCAAAAGTCCCTCTCAAGCTTTCCTGTAGGCCCTCTTTAGGTATTGGAAGTCCACTATAAGGTCTCCCTGGAGTCTTCTCTTCTCCAGGCTGAACAACCTCAGGTCTCTCAGCCTACCCTCACAGGTGAGGTGCTCCAGCCCTCTCGTCATCTTTGTGGCCCTCCTGTGGATTCACTCAAAGAGGTGTAGGGCTTTCTTATGTTAGGGACGTGTCAGTCATTAACCTCAAAGTTTCTGTGTATTCATTGCTATTTTTCCATCATTATACATACTTCCTCATACTGCCTGAATCTTTTCAATTATACTGATATCTACTAGACATCTCTTCAATATCTTCTGCCATAAAGAATGGCTAAAACTGATTTCTTTACCACTTGCAATGCTCTAAATCACCTTCATTTCTCCTTATATTCCTAGTTTGGTCATTGGTCTACTACCATTCTCCTAGATTTCTTAGTTTTGATAGGGTTAAATATTTTTTTCTTGGTGCTTGGGGTTTTTGTGGGGTTTTTTTTGTTTGTTTGTTTGATTGATTGGGTTTTTTTTACTTTTTTTTTTTCTTCAAACATTTCAAATTCTTGAAAAATAATCAGGAGATTGTAACAAGCAAGATCTGCTAAAGAAGTTTAGAATATAAATGGTAAATAAAAAATTAGAATTTACAAAGTAGGCTAGAGTTTGGGCCTGATTATTACTTTTATGGCCAAAAATAGCTTTTAATCTTAGAGTAATTATCTATGACTCAATCTCAGCATCAATTCTCTTTTTCCAATAAACTGGGAAGTAAAAGGTATAGAATTAGCTGTTGAAGTAACCCAATGGGGTAGCTCTTAAGCAATTTTTTTATAATGAAATATGATTTATCATAATTTATAATGCACTTATATTAACTTGTAGGTCATATATTATGTAAGGATCTTGGTAAGAATTTGGTCCATAGTGGCCAAATAGAGCTTAATATTAATATAACTGAGACAAATTCTCCATGCACTTAAATTGGAGTAATTCCAAATGAAAACATTCTTCTGATTTTATGCTAGTAACTCTTTTAGTAGACTGAAAGCAGAGTTTTCCCTATTAATTTGATGTCTTACAATAATAAAAGTATATGGTAGAATATTTAACAAGACAAAAATATTAGATTTTTATTTATTTGTAAAGTGAGAAATTATTACCATGAAACTACCCTGGAACATTAACTTATATTTCTTTAGACTTAAATTATACTGATTAATATATTGTGTAACTATGCTCAGAGTTGAAAGTCAGACTTTACTAAAACAATTCTGTTCTAGAAAGTAAAGTTTTTAAGGGCGAAAAAAAGCAAATAACAATTTCTTAAAATAGTAGACTATTTGTAGTCATTTGAAACAAAGCTTTTGGTTGTAAAACTATTTGTACTTTCACAGTATTTACTGTTACATAAAGAACTAATTTTATTTTAGGGCTATCTTTTGTTTTAGGGTTCAAAAGTTTTAAACAGTAGTACTTTCAGTCACAAAATTGTGTATTTTCTTTTAAATTTTTTTTTTCAGTAAATAAAGCTTTTTTTTTTCCTTAAAGTACTTAACTAACTTTTGGGTTTTTTTTAAAAAAAAAAGTTTTCATTTAAAAGTTACCTATCTATATTGTAAAATAATCCAAATAATTATTTCTGTATGTATTTCAGTAGAATGGGATGGATTTTTTTTTTCTTTCCAATAAATACGTTCTGACAATTTTTATGATCCTGAATATTTACTTTAAACTGGATGGTTTCTTTCCACTAAGAATAACACATTTTGTCATTTATTTGTCCTCTCCAGGATTTGGTGTTCCTTCACTAGTTCTAAGACATACAATTTCAGAGTTAACTTTTCCAGAAAACTCCTTTGTTACCCAGTGGTTGAATGTCTTCCAAATTGTTTTATGTGATACTAATTCAAGCATTCAGTGTGTTGAAATTATCTCAGCTTTAGAGTTTGTTCAAGTAATTACCTATAGTGTTCTTATTTGAACAAGAAGAGACCATCTAAGGAACCTGAAGGTGCACAAGTCCATGGAAGTTGGTGAGATGCATCCACGAGTTCTGAGAGAACTGGTGGATGAAGTTACTAAGCCGCTGATCTAGTTGAAGATGTCTCTGCTTCTTGTAGGGAGTTGGACTACATGACCTTTAAAGTTTCCTTCCAGCCCTCGGTATTCTATGATTCTATGAATCAAAGAAACAGGCCTAAGCTTTTTAAGACTGAGGGTTAACTTTACTGTATTAAGCATTTGTATGTTTGTCCAAATTATAATTCCATATTTGCATTTTGCTTATACATTGAAATGCTTCTTAAGTGCTTTTTTCCTCTCCAATTAAAATTTTGAGGTAAAAATAACTAACCAAAATAAAGCCCTTTCAATTCGGCATGTTATAATGATTGGTATTGTTAAATGCTAAGAACTTAGATTCTCTTATGTCAGTCATCAAGGCAACAACTTTGGTTCTGGCATGATCCACATGATCCCGGTGCAGTGCACAGGGGAGTTTCCTGAACCCTGGAAAACTCTCTCAGCTCAGGGGGAGCCAAGAGAGGCCTCAGGAGCCACCAGGAGCCCACAGGTCCAACAACAGGGACTGAGGAGATCTGGGTGGAGCCAGAGGCAAAGGCAGCTCACCCCACCTGCCCCTGCCCTGTGTAAACCCAGCACTTAGGGAGCTCCAGTGACCAGGACTGGCGCAAACAGGGTAGGCAAACAGCGTGGTGCAGCAGCAAGGGCATTGTATGGCAGTTTGTGTGGGAGGGCACACAGGGAAATTGCCTCCTCTTTGAAGAAGGAGCATTCCACTGGACAAGAGGGAGACCTGAGGCACACGCAATCCAACATCTGGGCACCAGCCAAGGGCACTCATCCTACCTGACCCTCAAGGCAGAATGACGGGCATTTGTCCGAGAGCCAAGGCTTGCAGCTGCAAATGAGGGGTCGCAGCAGCTACCTCAGCGGTGGCCAATGCCTCCATACAGAGAAACCAAAAGGAGAGGCTGCAGTGCAGACCTCAGGCTGCAGGAAGTGCCTGGGCCCTGCTTCTGGGGCAGGAAGAGGCGGCAGTCTGTGCAGGAGGCAGTGAGGCTGCATTTGATAGATTTCAGGTTGACGAGATAGCAGCCATTATATTCTTATGTTCCTGCATTTGTAAATATTTGTTCTGATTTTTTAAATTCAAATTTATAATGCTTTTTCTTTTTCCTTAAAGCCTTTTAAAAATTTTTATAAACATATATTGATTAAATTAAATATTAATAAGCCTAGTTATGACTTAGTCTGTACTATTAGTTCCACTGACTTCAGCATAATTTATCTGAATAAGGGCTAGTGAATTTTGAGCCTATATTAGGAAGGTTATCTTGCAAACAGAAGGGCAAGAAGTACTATAGCCTTATTTCTGCAGAAAATTCAATGGCTCTAAGCTTTTTATGGGACCTCAGATGCTGAGAATGACAATGTAGAATATTAACTACTCAATGGAAGGAAGTTTCCATGCTGCAGGCTGAATAACACTTTGATGAAATCTGTTTTGGATGTAGTAATTATTATAATTATTTACGGAGTTTCATCTGTGCTGTAATTTAGTCTATGGTATGTGACAGGAGACACAAAATCGTGACTGTCAGAGTTGCATAAAACTCTTTACTGTTTAGTACATTTCAAAAGAAGAAGGACAATAATTCTGCACATGTCTAGGTTTGGATAATAAATTGGATATGAAAAGAAAGATGTGAACTCAGTGAGCTATGAAGATGTGTGTCTGTCTATAAATGTATTATGTATATCCTGAAGCATACAGTAGTTTGACCAAATGAATGATGTACTTGTAAAGCAGATAACTAGATTATCTGTGGTCTCAATGGAAATTTTAAATCGCATCTAAAGAAACGTATTATTTCACCCAATCTACATCCCATTTTGTTCAAGCAGTTTTACTCTGAAAATAAAGACTCAGGGATACACAAACAGGAGTATTTTCATATGCTGTTTGTATTTGTATCTATTTTTCACAGCAAGAAAACTAGTAATTTGCTTTCACTCACACAGGCATTTCTTTAAACAGAAGCTGAAATTCTGTTCCAGTCAGGAAGTTTCTGAGTGTCTGTTGTAAGCTGCTGAATATTTGGAACTCTGACTGATGTTGTGGCATCTCAGCTGCATGCCAGAGCATTGCCTCATAATACAAGGCTTTAACCAGAGGAAGTATAGCAACATGTTAGCTTGATAGTTAAAGCTGTCTCTAGGGCAGTGAAAGATACAGACTTAAATCGTCAGAGGAAATGGAGTAACTTTACTGCGGACACACTCTGACTTTTCGATGCTTGTATAAGAGGCCACTGCCCTGATACTAGCTGCTACCTGATAGTACTGCTGCCATCATACCTCGTGTGGAAATTGGTTGTTCTTGGGTGTGCGAGGACAATATCTGTTCAACAAGCAGACAAGCACGTAGATTTTGGTTCCCAAGGACATCTACGTAGGCTGATTACTGCAGCCTGAGAAAAAGACACAATATAAAACTGTAGGCATGCAGGAGATTTTCAGGTAAAAAATAAAAATGCCACATAAATAAAAGCAGCTCAAGGGATAGATCTCTAATATTTATCTGCAGGGGAATTCTTAATAATAATATTGAATTGTTTGTCAAGCTTTAATAAAACTCACTTCTATTAAGAAAAAATCTAGGTATGTGCAGAAACACAAATTTATGGAAAAGTCTGAAAAAGTCTTCTCTTGTGAAGAAATACCTCCTGTGGAGTGGGATTTTCAGCAATTTAGTTGATATAGATACTTTCAGTTTACACCTAAATCTCAATTTGGCAGCCTAGATCCCTTACAGGATCTTAGGTGGTTGAGTTGTTCATAGTCTTGAATGACTAATAACCTAGCTAACTAAATAAATAACTTTTACCATGGTTACCTTTTGTTGTTTAGTCAGTTGTATGTCTGAATATCTGTAAGTATAACATGATGTGTCACAGATATACTCATATAGGCAAGCTGAGGCTACAGCCTGTTCATTCCAGCAGTTATAGAAAATGTCCTAATGTAATATAGTGTCATTTCTTTGATGAACTTACTTAGGTCTCAGATTGGTAGAATTGTCATTTTAAACACAAAAGGCTAATTTTTCTCTTCATTAGCTGGAAGTAATACTGTGACATACAGCCTGTTTTTAATATATTCTTGTTTTGCAATACATGTATGTTTATACCAATCGTCTATACATTATTTAAGTTAGGGTTGTTGTTAATCTTATACAACTCGTATGGTTTATCAATAGTTTCCGTTTTATTTATACTCAGAAAAGCATTTTAGTAGGCCTTCAACACATGTCTGCAGCTAATTGCAAAAAAAATCCTTCCTCAGAAGCAGGATTCATGCTACAATGTTCATGTGTGGCATGCTTTCTACAATAACATGTTGTGATAGGCTCTCCCTCAAAGGCCTGGTATTAATACTTATGATAGATGCAATCAAGCTCAGATGCGTGTGTACTTTGTATTTCAGTAAATATGAAGAAATGTTTTCCTAGGAAGTCAATATTTGAAGTAAATATTTATCTCATGGAATAATAAATTGTGTTATTCACCTCAGCAAAGATCAGTATTTCCTCAGTGGACTGGTAAAACAAAAGTAATCTGATCTAAATTTATCCTATGCTGTGTCAAATGTGTATATTCTTACTTCTACTAATGTCTCACAAAAGTTAATTGCAATACACTTGGATAACTTGGCAGTTAGATAGTACACAATGAAATAATGATAAAATGTAACCTTTCTGTGTAGCAGTTTGTATATATTATGGTGCAATGTAAAGTTAGTATATAAGTTACTATAGCTTAGTCTTAGTGGACCTGAATTAATACATAGCACTTCAAGTTAAAATTTGTATCAACATTCTTAACTAGAGTGTACATCTCACCTTGCACATGCACACATGCAGAGAAACATTCATACATGAAATACCTCTAATCTTTCTTAATCCTAAAGACTGAGAGTTCTGCACTGTACTGGAGTATAAGAGACCTAAGAAAAAAGAAATAAACAGAGATGCAGAATTTTGTTAGAAATGATCATGAGTTATATAAATTGTCACTTTATTACCTTAGCTAATGATGGGTTCTATCGTGTAATCAAAAAGATAAGACTTTTATAAATACATTTAAATAAGAGAAGTCTAGACTTTTGGTAATTCTCAAAGAATTTAAAAAAATATGGATGCAAATGCTGCTGTTATCTAAATATTCCTTATACAGAAATGAGAAACTATGCTATCTTTCTGTACTCTAGAAATTAACCTCCTGTACTGACCTTGTGTGCTCTGGAAAATCCTATTTCGGGTATGCCTATTCCAATCAGAAGGCACTAGAAATCATTCTTATCATTCACCTGGATGAAAGTGAGAAAAAACAATATTTGTACATCACCACAGCTTCCCAAACTTCTTGCCTGTAAGCTACTTTATCTAAAACTTTTTTTTTAAAACTTTTGTTTTGGATTTTGTCTTATTAGACAGGAAAATAACAAAGCAGAGTCATCCCACTGTAAAATAGAAAATTGTTCTTTAACAAAAACAATAAAAATTCAATGTAATTTGGTGGCATCAAGTGATACAACTAGAACTCTTCATCCCATTATGCATCTCTCCGTTTAAATTAAAAAGATTCCCCAAATGACTTTAGCATTAGTAAATGAATATTCCACTAGTTGTTTGCACCTACAGAATTTGCAATCAAAGCTTGTTTCAAAAAGATAATGATTTACTTCCTAAAAAGAACTACAGTTTAATAGTGGAATATGGCTAATGTCTCACATATTGTGCAGCAATTTCAGTAGGGAAAGAATAGGACTGGGAATCCAGGTAGCAAATTAGATCGATGTGTTGTCCTCGACATACTGGCATTTTCATTTCCGAGGCCTACCAAGTCCAAAACAAAACCATTTTTTTACACTAGTTCAAAATCTCAGGAGAAATGAGTTCAGGTGGTCTCAGCCCAGTTTTTCATATACAAGAGGACAAATCAAAAGCTGTCTTGTGTCGATAGTAATTCATCACTCTTGTCTATGAAAAGCCATGGGATTACGAGCATGGGGAAAACAAAAATACTACTAACTGCATTTTTTCCACCAACTATATCTCTCTGGCCTATTTTGTGTGAATACGTGAACAGACATGTCAAGGGATGAAATGAAGATCATGTCTTCATGATTATCAAGTAGTTATTTAATTCACCTTTCCTATTCCTTACCTCTGACTGAATCTCACTATCATGAAACAAAATCTCAAAGTATGGAAAGAAAAACAATGGAAGCTTAAAGAAACTTAAAGAAAAATGGGTAGTGAAAAATGTAAGTTGCTAAAGAGCATTGATGAGATGTTAAAAATGTAATCAAGCAGCATGTCACTGTATACGATTTAATTATTTCAATCTCCTAAAATGACCTTGGGAAAACTGGAACACTTGAAAATGTTGCATCTTCAATATATTTTCCCTCAGGTTTAATGAAGGAGACAGAAGAGAGATTATGGATATGATTATGTTGAAGTTAAAAGATTTCTCTGAGGAATATCTGTGTTAAGAACATTGTTCAGTTTTCAGAGATGTGCTTTTGGAGATGCTGCAGTGTCACATCACAACATGCAAAATTGTTTTCTGTGGCTCTTTTTATTTTTTTTTCTGTTCTTTCAGTCCTCCAGAACTCATTCCATTTAACTCTAGGAAGGGGCGAGCTTCATCATCATGATGACAGGAAAAAGAAAGACTTGCGCTGTCCATGTTCCCCTAAAGCTCTGGTTGATGAGGACAGAACACAACTTAACTTAATAAAAATGCTAATCTGGATGATCACAGCAGATTATTGAAAAGAAAGTTAACTAAGGGGTCGATGTTTGTCAGCAGTACCTTCCTAACACTACTAAAGTTAGGGAAGTGTGAATTTCTGCCACTTGGTATTCTTTCTTTGGCACATACAAGAGACTAGCATAGACACAAGTGAAATAGAGTTGAGCTAAGAGGGGAAGGAGGTATAAGGCAGTGAAGAAAATAAGCTGTTTTATATTCAAGAACACATTCTGTTCCATTGGCAATATCATAATCAGTGTAGATGGTACAGTAATTAATCCCCACTAACGAACATTGAAATGGAGTGTTTTAATAACAATTCATTAAAATATCTGTTGGAGAAAAAGAGCTCAACTGATATTAATACAACAAATGTTTGGAACAAATAATAGAACTCTATAGCAAGCCCTTGAGATTGTTTATTCTGACTCAGCCTGTGATGTTTAGAAACAGTGCAATATAATCTTCTAAAGTATTTGAGTATGTGTAAAATTAAGTAATTAATATCTTATTCAGTAAATAATGTTTCCAATAACCATGATACAGCCAGACATTCTAAATTGTGTCTTTAAATAGCAAAATTTGAGGTTGCTTAAAATCTTATTGGCAAATATGTGATTTTCATATTAGAAAGGAAAGAAATTCAGAGGTTAAGCCTGCAAACAGCACTGTCAGAAAAAGTAGCTGCTGTTCACACAGTCGTAATTTGGAGAGTCTGTACCATATGACTATCATTAATATACATCTATAATTTGAATATACATCAAGCAAGAATATGAATACTCCTGTTTCTCAGTGGGCTGAATATACTGTGACAATAAGAACCAGTCAAAGGATCCATTTATTGCGATAATTCAGTAAATTAATATTCTATTAAGAATGTTAATAGAAATATACATAAGTGTATCACTTGGAAATTATTCTTGTAAAGATAATTTCAGAAGATCCAGTGGTATTACACTCTTATAATTTAGACTGCTTAGATGTAGTCATGAACCTCACAGACCCAGCAATAATGTGTGCAGTTGACTTTTATTGACACAGTTATCAAGGTAGTCACAATTTCTAAGCAATTTCACTGTATTTGATTTTTCAGAAGGTACATAAAAAGTTTTTGCTCTAGGGTAAAACATTAATATTGGAGGTGCATGCAAATCACAAAATCCTGATATTACTGATGAAGCTTTTGAAAACCTGTAACCCCCTAAATCAGTCTAAAACTTCAGTTAATGATAGCATAGGGATATGAAGTGGTTAAATGTTAACCTGCTCTATTAATTACTGTTAACACTATTATTAAAATTAAGATAAATAATTATTAGTAGCATTAACAAATATGGTCTGTACTAAAAGGAAGGCTAAAACCTTGACAAAATTAAATCTGGGCAGGGACATCAAGGGCAACAAGAAAAGCTTCTTTAGGTGCATTAGGGATAAAAGGAAGACTAGGGAGAATGTGAGTCCTCTCCATAAGGAAATGAGACCTTGACACCCTGAATATGGAGAAGGACGAGATACTCAATGACTTTTTTTTTTCCTCAGTCTTCACCAGTGAGGGCTCTAGCCACATTGCCCAAGTTGCAGAAGGCAAATGCAAGAACTGGGAGAAAGAATTACCCACTGTAGCAGAAGATCAGGTTCGGGACCATATAAGGAACCTGAAGGTGCACAAGTCCATGGGACCTGATGAGATGCTGTCAACACACTGGAGGGGAGGTATGCCATCCAGAGAGATTTTGACAGGCTGGAGAGATGGGTCTGTGCAAACCTTATGAAGTTCAACCAGGCCAAGTGCAAGGTCCTGCACCTGGGTCGTGGCTACCCCAGGCACAAATACATGCTGGGCAGAGAATGGATCAAGACCAGCCCTGAGGAGAAGGACTTGGGAGTGATGGTGGACTAGAAGCTCAACATGAGTCGGCAATGTGCCCTTGCAGCCCAGAAGGCCAACCGCATCCTGGGCTGCATCAAGAGATCCTGAGTTGAGGGAGGTGATTCTCCCCCTCTACTCTGCTCTTGTGAGACCCCACCTGGAGTACTGCATCCACCTCTGGAGCCCCCAAGATAAGAAGGACATGGACCAGTTGGAGAAGGTCCAGAGGAAGGCCACAAAGATGATCAGAGGGCTGGAGCACCTCTCCTTTGATGACAAGCTGAGAGAGTTGGGGCTGTTCAGCCTGGAGAAAAGGAGACTCCGGGGAGACCTTATAGTGATCTTCCAGTACCCAAAGGGGGGCCTACTGGCCCTACAGATGGGGAGAAACTCTGCAGTAGGGCCTTTTGTGACAGGACAAGGGGTGATGGTTTCAAAATAGAGGGATTAGATATTAGGAAAAATTTTTTTTACAATGAGGATGGTAGAACACTGGAACAGGTTGCCCAGAGAGGTGACAGGTGCCCCATCCCTGGAAATGTTCAAGGCCAGGTTGGATGAGGCTCTGAGCAATCTGATCTAGTCAAAGATGTCCCTGCTCCTTGCAGGGGGTTGGACTATGTGACCTTTGAAGGTCCCTTCCAACCCTAACTGTTGTATGATTCTATGATTTGTTGGCCTTCAGGGCAAGTGGTATGGCACAGCTTGTATTCACACGGCTAAAACTCTCTATTCCCTCCAGAAACTTGTTCCCTTGTAACCCAAATTATTCTGTGACTCTGAAAGTAACCTTGTATACTCTCTCTCTCTTACATTAATACTTACATTAATATTTTCTGTGCTCTGGTTTATTTTGCAGCCCACAGACAGCACACTATAGCACTGTAACTGAATCAATAGAGAACTGCACCACTTTGGGTAACAAATAGTAGCAATGAGTAAGAGAGCAAAGAACAGGATCTAATTTAAGTTGGCTTTTGTGTGGGTTTTATTTCATGAGGTGGGACTACAGTGGCAGCTTCTGTACAAAGCTTCTAGAAGTTCTTTCCCCTTTGTCCAGGTGACTCAGCTGGGCCTAGAGCAGACCCGCTGCTGGTCAGGGCCGAGCCAATTGGTAGTAGAATGTTCCCTGATAACGCCTCTGTGATAACGTATTTAAGAAAGCAAAAAACACACAAAAAAAAAAAAAAAAAAGAAAAGAGATGATGTGAAGAAGCTAAAGTGGGGGACAGGGAGAGGGAGGTGCGAGCCTTGTGGGCCTTGCAGGCCTCACCCTCTGGCCTCCCGCCAGGTGGCTGTCTGGGCCCAACTTGGCCCAGCCCAGCTACAAGGAGTGGAGAGGAGATGAGATGTGAAGAGAACCTGAGAGGGGTCTGCCTGCCTGTTGTGAAGAATTTCTTGTGAGAGGAACGGCTGCAGACGCCAAGGTCAGTGAAGAAGGAGGGGGAGGAGTAATGCTTCTTCTGGTTGAGATTCCCCTGCAGCCTGTAGTGAAAACCATGGTGAGGCAGGCTGTCCCCCTGCAGCCCATGGAGGAGCAGAGATCCACCTGCAGTCTGTGGAGGACCCCACGTCAGGGCAGGCGGATACTCAAAGGAGGCTGTGGCCCATAGATGGCCTGTGCTGGGCAGCCGTTCTGGAGGGACTGAACCCCGTGGAAAAACAACCCATGCCAGCGCAGCTCATCAGGGACTGTCACCCACGGGAGGGACCCCACGATGGAGCAGGGGAAGAATGTGAGGAGTTATTTCCCTGAGGAGGAAGGAACAGCATAAAGTGACAAGTGACAAAGTGACCATAACCCCCATTCCCTCTTCCCCCCTGTGCTGCTCGGGGGCAAAGGTGGTAGAGATACTGTTAAGCCCAGGAAGAGGGAAGGGTGGGAGGAATTTATCTTGTTCTCTTTCTCATTATCCTGCTTTGGTTTTAATAATAAACAAGCAGTTTTCCCCAAGTCAAGTCTGTTTTGCCCGTAATGGTAACTTCAATGATCTGTCCTTATCTCAAACCTCAAGCCTTTTTTCTTTTATTATCTCTCATTCCCTCGGAGGGTGGGGAGAGAGTGAGAGAGAGAGACTGGTAGATTGGTCCTGAGTGGGGCTAAACTACAACAGCTTAATTTCTGAAACCTGGGTGGTTGTATAACTCACCAAAGTATCTCTAAGAAATCTTGTAGGGATTCTATTACTTGCATTTGTTAGAGAAGGCATCTAGGCTCCACCTGGTTTTTTTTCAGTTTTAGTTTTGAATTAACATTTGTAGTTTCTAAAAGAAAAAAAAAAGTGATCTTTTTATTCACAGAAAGATTGTAGAAGCAAATCTTGTCACAGAAAACATCTTCTGTGTGACATCAATAACATAGCAATGATGTGACTGGACTTGCTGTACAAAAAATGTACTGTTCTCAGATAGACAATGTGTTTCTGTAAATTGACATAATCTCATCTGTGACAGTAAATAATTACTAGCATTATTTAAACTAAGCAATATTTCTTGCTTTGCACATTATCTGTATTTCAGCACTTCTGGACTGCTGGAGAAGTTTTTCAAGAAGAAAAAAAAAAGTAAGCCTAATAGTTTCTTCTTCTCTATGTCTATCAAAATATATTTAAACTTACGAAGGTAACATGATCATCCATATCAATAAACATCATACGCTGTTGTTGTATGAATATGCATATTGTTGCAGGGAACAATTCAGGATATGAAACAGATATTTTAAACTACGAATCTCCTTAGAAGAATAAGAGATGAAGACTAAGAGGCTAGGAACAGTGGGAGAGGAAAGACTAATTTTTTAAGGCAAGAAACCCATTCTATAATCTGATTAAAACATACTGTCCTCTTCAGATTTTGTACACTGAGAATTCTTCATGAAAAGGGCATCTAAGTTGCAGCTGTAATGCTATTTTTATTTTTCAAACATTTTTAGCTTAGTTATCGAGCAGAAAAAAAAATGAAGTGATATGTTTGATTTTGGATCAAGATGTTGTTTAACAGGTTCAGTTCTTTAAGTTTTTCCAGAACTTTTCAGGATTCATTCTCCAAGGACAGAAGTTAGAGCAGAAGAGACCATTTAGTTCAACAGGAGTAGCTAAAATTACGTATGATGACTATCAAAGAGAATTTATATGAATTGTCCAGCTACAAAATCTAGACCGTAGAGGAGAACAGGCTTATGAGTCATTTGAGTAATAACTCTCCTGAGGCCTGTGGACACACATGGCACACAATTGATATCCAAGTGATCTGAAAAAAAATATTTCAATGTGTCTTTTGATTTTCTTCTTATAGAAGATGAAATCCATGTTGATGTATTAGCATTGCATGTAATATGGAAAAATCAGACTTTATATCTTACAAAATACAATCCTAAAAAAAAAAAAAATGATGAATTGATGATTCTACACTGTACACAGTGTTTCAAGTTCTACAGTATGACAAAAAATAAGTAACCTCAATAGCAATCTATCCCAACAAACAGGAAATCAGGCAAAAATGCCAAGAGCTCTGTATGGATGAACAAGGAGCTCCTAACAAAGTCAAATGTAAAGAAAAAGTATACAGAAGGCAGAAGCAGGGACAGCTAAACTGAGAGGAAACTAGCATGCAGGGACGAGGCTAGGAAAGCCGAAGCCCACTTGGAATTGAACATGGTAAGGGATGTCAAAAGTGACAAGAAGGGCTTCCAGAAGTCCATAAGTAACAAAAAAGAATTCTAGGGAAAATGTGGGGCTGCTGTTGGCATGAGGTAGTGACACTGGTGACAGGACCTGCAAAAGACTGATGTACTGAATGTCTTCTTCGCCACAGACTTTACGAGGAAGACTAACCTTAAGAGATTCAAGCCCCCAGAGACCAGAGGGTAGGACTGGAAGAAGAAAGATCTACCCTTGACAGAAGAGGATCAGATCAGGGAACTCTTAAGCAAACTGGACACACATAAATCCATGGACCCTGATGGTATATACCCACAAGTGCTGAAGGAGCTGGCTGATGTCACTGAGAGGCCACTCAATAATCTTTGAAAGATCATGGAGATGAGACAAGTACTGGAGGGCTGAAGAAAAGGAAATGTCACCAGATAGAGGTGATCACTGGAACGAAGTCCAGTTGGAAGCTAGTAACTTGAGTGTACCCCAAGGGTCAATACTTGAGCCAGTCCTATTCAGCATCTCTGTTAATGATCTGAATGATGAGACAGAGTGTACCCTCAGCAAGTTTGTTGATGACACCAAGCTAGGAGGAGTGGTTGATACATTGGAAGGTTGTGCTGCCATCCAGAGGGACCTCAACATGCTGGAGAAATGGGCCGACGGGAATCTCATGAAGTTCAACAAGGAGAAGTGCAAAGTCCTGCACCTGGGGAGGATCAGCCCCATGCACCAATATAAGTTGGGTGTGAACCAGCTAGAAAGCAGATTTGCAGAAAAGGCCTTTTGGGATCTGGTGGAAATGACGTTGAACAGAATTTAGCAGTGAGCCCTTGTAACAAAGAAGGCTAATGATTTCCTGGTTTGCATTAAACAAAGTATTGCCAGCAGGTCATGGGAGGTGATCTTTCTCCTCTACTCAGCACTGGTGAGGCCACACCTGGAGCACTATCCCACTACAGAAGTGCCATCAACATAGTGGGGAGAGTCCCACACAGGGTCACAAACATAACGAATGGGCTGGAGCGTCTCTCCTATCAGGAAATGCTGAGAGACTTGGGACTGTTCAGCCTCGAGGAGAGAAGGCTCAGGGGGATCTGAGGGAGAGTGCAAATAGGACAGAGCCAGCCTCTTCCAAGCGGTGGCAATGACAGGATCAGAGGCAATGAACACAAACTGAAACATAGGAGGTTCCTTCTGAACATCAGGAAATACTTTTTTTTTTACTGTGAGGGTGACTGAGCACTGGCACAAGTTGCCTAGGGTATTTGTGGATCTCCACCTTTGGAGATACTCAAAAGCTATCTGGACATGTTACTTGGCACCTGGCTCTACATGGCCCTGCTTGAGCAGGAGGGTTGGACCAGATGACCTCCACAGGTCCCTTCCAACTTCAACCTTTTCTGTCATTCTGTGAAAATTCTTTGTAATTTATTTTTATAGTGTGTTAATAGGTTAGGCAAATGAATGTTCTGTGGGTTTAGCTTCTGCACTCTGTAAGTTCCCTGTAAGAAAATTTATTTCTGTATTTAATCTGGGGTTATTAAATGCCTTAAAGCATTTTGTTATCAACATAAATCCCTGTTAGAATTATTTCAGAGAAGTCTTGAATATTGCCATTCTACTTTGTTAAAAGACTTTAGGAACCAATGAGACCTCTTCAAAGCCAATCCACCACTTTATATTGAGTGAGATTAAAGAACACATGGTCTGGTCACATCTGCTTCATTCAGTGAGCAAGTATGTTGTTGCAATCTGTAGAAACTGAGAACAGCAGAGGAGTCGTACTGAGAAGCCTGGTAAATGACAGTTGTGTTAATGACCTTGGTGATGTATATTGTAAGGCCCCTGGAAGATAAATAAATGATCAACATGATTTAACCGTACAGCTGGAAATATTGTCAAAATATGTCTAAACATGGTTCACTGTGAAAAGCGTGGTGTTGCTGAAAGTACCTCTCAGAAGTTAGACTGACCTACTATTTGAAACCAGTGCCTTTTGAAGAACAGAGCATACAGAAGAGCAAGGAGCCTGTCTATAGCGCTGAACTTTTTTGTCTTCTTACAAAGTTATAGACACATTCAGCATAAGGTATTTTTGAAGCTGACTTTTGAACTACTGGTGCATACCTTGCAGTCTTATTAGCCTAGGAACCTTTCTGTGCAGACATCAAGTCACTAGAGGCCACAGTGGAAAAAAAAAAAAAAAAGTATGTATCATCAGCTTCACACCTGCACTGTAATATTTTCTAGAAAGTGATGCTAATCTGGCAGTCTAATAGACTATATGATCTAGTAAGGGCATGTTTTTCCATTTCAGATTCAGTGATCTTATCAACAGGCTAGTTAAATCAGAAATTTTTTTTTGTAGCTTAAAAGAGCAGACCACTTTAAAAAATCACACTATTGTCAAGATATCTGATTGGCAATTGTATTTATGGAACAGCCACAGTTAATATAACTAACCATGGGGTTTTTTTTCATTTGAATCTTTTTCTTTTCATCTCAGTGCTATTTTCACACTAGAGCAGGAGAAAACACAAGAAACAAAAGTGTGTTTTTAACTCTGTAAGACTGTCCACAGTTTCAGTTGACGCTATTTCAAGTGACTGTAAATATTGGTGTTAATATTATAACATGTTTGACCTCTTTCTAATTTAGGATGTGTAATTGGACTTTGAAGTGTATTTCATCACTACCTTGAAGAAGATTTTGATTTTTCTTTACAACACATTCTTTTTCTTTTCTTATCATATGCATTTATTAACACGTACTTCTTGCATGTTAAAAAAAAATACTAGCTAGAACAGGTCTTCTTTGTACAGACAGTCTTTACTGCAAACTGTTTAGTTTTGACTGCCTTTCATCTCAAATGGGCCATAGATCAGAAGTATATACCTTCATGTTTATTAGTTCGCACATTTCCAGGAGCTCGTGGTAAGTTTAGTCCTGTGTCATTATCTGGTTTTCCGTGGTGTCCAGTGATTAAAATAGTGACTTGACAATAGTTTCGTCAAATTTTTACACTGATGAAAAATTCACACTCTGCTTTTTTTTTTTGTATCAATTGTGTGAATTCAACAACAACAAAAAAAAATCTTTTAAACCTTTCTCTTTACATTGAAACCTTAAAAAATATATATTACAAGGTTATACACAATTGCAAAGAAAAGGGCAGTCAGCTAGCAGCTACTTAGCATACAGCTTTTGGTGATCTGCTACTCTTGAGATTTCCACTTCACAGACTTTTACTCTTTAAGATAATATTGCTGAAAGAATGCATGATATCTGTGTGTATTTTTCCTGTGATAGCACATATTATATAGCCTATTTTTATTTACATAGTTCCCATGTTGGTGTAATTAATACCTCTGATTTATACCTGAGATATCATTTGTGATTACTTGTTCTGCACTAATTGGATTCCAGGGGCTTCTACTGGTCAATCTATTCTTCTGTATGTCATCTTCTAAAAAGTCTTAAGTACATGATTCCCTAGGTGGTCAGGAAAATCCAAACGCTTTCTTTAAACTGCCATAGTAGTGAAAAAGAAAGCCAAATTTGAAATAGGAGGTTACTTTGATTTATTTTACAAAATATTATTGCAGAATATTTCTTTTTAATATTATTTCTTCTATATTCTTTCTGAGGATAAAAAAAAAAAAGGAAAGAAATTGATAAATGACCAGTTCTCACACTAAGAAATTTCTGCTATGACTTTTGTTTTTACTGTATTAATGAAGTAGCTAGGAAAAAAACCAACAAACCTCAAACCAGGAAGTAGTTTGATAACAAAGTCTAGTCATGGTAAAAGCTTATCCATGTAATAATAGATGAAGAGCTGCAGAACAATCTTGTAATACTGATTGACTTGATACAGGGAAGACTTTTTTTTTTATGATGAGGGTTGTGAAACATTCGAATAAGTTGCTCAGAAAAGTTGTGAATACCCCGTAAAGGTCTTTGAGTAATTTAATCTAGTGAAAGATGTTCCTGCCTGTGACAGGACTGTTGGACAAGATGATCTTGAAAAGTCCCTTCCAACCCAAACCGTTCTATGATTTTATGATTAAGAAAAGAACTTCAGTATCAATAAAGGCAAACTATTACAGGAAGAAGTAATCTTACCATCTAGGTTAGATCTAGACTTGTGTAATGTCAATGTCTACTTGTGAAGAAGTCTTCTGGATGTTCTTCATATTGAATGGAGAAAAAATAAGCACACAGAAGATATGAATTATTAAATTCTAAAGCAGATATCTAAAATGGATATGGAAAAACAATGCCTGATATATTTTTTTTCCTTAAAGTAGCTTGATATTGATTTAGTTGTTGAATATTATAACATACACTTGCACTGTAGATACAAGATTATAAGCATATGTTAATACGTCTTCAAAAGCTACTACCTCTTGGCTGGGGCATGGTACCTGATTATGTGATCTTTGTAAGCATTTTACAAATTACAAGTCAAACAAATTTGTTGTCCTAGTTTACGCCCACTCAGGACCAAGCACTATGCAGTTGCTCACTCAAGCTCCTCATCCCCACCAAGGAAATAGGGGAGAGAAAATATAACAAAAGGCTCAAAGGTCAAGATAAGGACAGGGAGAGATCATTCAACAGTTACCTTTACAGGCAAAACAGACTTAACTTGACAAAAACTAATTCAATTTATTAACAGTAAAACCAAAGTAGGATAATGAGAGACAAAAACCACATGTCAAGAACACCTTCCCCCCACCTCTCCCCTCTTCCTGGACTTAACTTCATTCCTGACTATCTCCACCTTCTCCCCTCCCTGAGTGACACAGAGGGAACATCGAATGAGGGTTGTGGTCAGTTCATTAGATGTTGTTTTCTGTCAATCCTTCCTCCTCAGGGGCAGAACTCCTCACATTCCTCCACTGCTCCAGTGTGGGGTCCCTCCAACAGGGACAGTCCTTCACTAACTGCTGCAGCACTGGTCCTTTCCACAGAATGCAGTCGCTCAGGAACAGGCTGCCCGAGTGCGAGCCCTCCACAGACCGCAGCCTCCTTTGGGTAACCTCTTGTTCTGACATGGGGTCCTCCATGGGCCGCAGGTGAATATTTGCTCCAACATAGACCTCCATGGGCTGCAGAGGGACAGTCTGCTTCACCATGGTCTTCACCACGGGGCACAAAGGAATCTTGCCAGGAGCAACTTTGCTCCTCCCTCCCCTTTCTCACTGACCTTGGCATTCACAGTTGTTCTGCTCACAGGCAATTCCTCTATAACTGTACTAAGGTAGATGCCTCTCATATTCTCTCACATATTCTCTACTCTCTTCCCTTCCCTTCCCTTCCCTTCCCACACCTTCCCACACCTTCCCACACCTTCCCACACCTTCCCACACCTTCCCTTCCCTTCCCTTCCCACACCTTCCCTTCCCACACCTCACCTTCCCTCACCTTCCCTCACCTTTCCTTCCCACACCTTCCCTTCCCGCACCTTCCCGCACCTTCCCTTCCCGCACCTTCCCACACCTTCCCGCACCTTCCCTTCCCTCCCCTCCTTTCCCCCCCCCTCCCTTAGCCTCCCCTCCCCTCCCATCCTTCCCTCTCTTGCCTTCTCTCAGCCAGGCCAGGCCACACCAGGCCCGGATAGCCTCCTGGTGGGAGGCCAGGGGGCAAAACATGCACCTACCCTTCTCTGCTCACACTTCTGTTTTATTTTCCCCTCCTTAAATACATTATCACAGAGGCATTATCACCATTGCCAATTGGCTCGGCCCTGGCCAGCAGTGAGTCTGCGCTGGACCCAGCTAAGTCCACCGGAAAGAGGGGAAATTTCTAACAGTTTCTCACAGAAGCCACCACTAGAGTCACCCCTGCTACTCAAATCCAAGACATTGGTGAAATCGCTTTCCCAGTCTGTGCCTCAGCTTAAAAACAGTAACTTCCAACTAAGGTGCATTAAAGTTTAAACTATGGTAAGTTGTTTGCTTGAAAACATGTGGTCATAATCTCATTTTTAAGTTGTTCCGTGTAACACATCTACTTTGGCTTTTTTTTTAATTTAAAGATTTATTTGTTGTGTGATGGTATCATAAGGCTCTACAGTAGCAATTGGAAGACTCTTAAATGCCTGATGGTTCAAAGCTTGACCAAGAGCAAGAACATTTGTACAAAGTATCTGCCTAAATGGAGTAACGAATAAGCCTGCAGGGAGAAACTTCCTTTGCTATGATTTCTCCCTCTTGCTTCACAAGGAAGATATTAAAGATGCTGATTTGTGAAGGAGTCTTGCTATAGGGCACTGATCAAGATCAGAGCCTGAGCTTGAAGCTAGCTCCATTCAGAAAGAGCCTCTTATGAAGGCAGACTCAATCATCCTGACTACTTTTCTTAAATACTGTAATGATAATAAGTGACATCATCAGCATCTTGACAAATTTGCATGAGCAGGTCACGTACATACAACAGACATTTCAGACTCTTTGCCTGTGGTTGCAGTTAGGTAGTAAACACTGATAAAGTAATACATTATTCAAATCAAACCAAACCAAACCAAACCTAAACAAAACAAACTACCTGCTGAAATGGGAAAACGATGGTTGAGACTTAGTCTGAAAAAAAATTAGCTCCTTGGCTGTCCAGAGGAAAAAAAAAAAAAAAAAAAAAAAAAGAAAAATACCCCTTCCATTTATTTAACCTGTTAGATTTTAATTCACTCCTAATGGAACGAAGTGATCTAGGGGAAACAGCTGATTGTATATCTAGACATTGTATATCTACCCTCAAACACTTTTTAAAGTACTAGATAAGAGAAAACTGACAAAATGAGATATTAAATTTAATGTAAATAAATACAATATGAAATGCATAGAAAATAAAAAATTCTGATTTCATGTGAAAAATACTGGTTTCTGTGCTGAGCATTGCCACATAGGAGCAAGATTGCTGGGCTATAGTCAGTTCAGTGCTACTTAGTGTCCAAAAGAACTGAATCTTAGGAATTATTAGAAAACAAAATAAGAACATAATTGTTTCACTGTATGGATTTACATGATTTGTCTGAGCTTTGACTACTGAAAGCAGTTCTGAGTAAGAACTACATGTCAGGAAAGATACAGTAGGACTTGGAAAGAGTTCAAGAAAGGGTGATGAGGATGGACAAAGTATGTAGCAGCTTCATTATGAGAGATATCTGAGTCTTCCAGGCCTTTCCAAGCTAGCTGGCAGACAATCTGGAGGTATGACAGAAGTTTGCAAGACCAGGGCATGAAGAGGGTGTGAAGTGTTACATGAGCTATTGTTTTACGAGATCAAGATAGGTGCAGAGGACAGAAGCAAGGACAATAGATTTTTTTTCCCATATGCTATGTTTCACCTTACAAGTATAGCAAAACATAACACCCTGTAAGCAGTTTGATACCTCACATCAATTATTAATATACTTGCTCACTAATTGACCAAATGGGGCAAATCACGAGCTAGGTGCTGACTTTTACAGTGGGACAATTGAGATCTTGACAGATAGCTCTTCTCTCTCTCTGGTTCTACACACTTTCATAGTGTTAGTGCATGCGTGTTAATCCTCACTAGCTTCTACACATGCATGGACAACGCAGGATGGGCCATAACAGGATATGTGTATTTGACAAGGCTGTATAATGGCCCTAGATTCTAGTTTTCAAAGCTTCTGCATCAACAAAAGCTTCATTTCAAGAAGCTGTTAACATCCCATAAAAGTCCTACATATCAGCAGAAAAGATTTTCTATGGCTACCAGTATAAGCTAAACAAGTTTAGCAGTTTAAAAGTATCTTATTAATTCAAGTGCTTTTATATACTTTCCCTAGCATCTCTTTTCAATACTATAGTAGACAGAATAATGGGCTAAGTGGGTCATTAGTCTAATGCAATAGGGCTGTTCTTTCATATTTTCATTACCTAAAATTAGCCTGATGAAAAAAAAACAAACCCAGATTGCCTATCTATTGCAGTACTTTGGAGACCACCTGAGTAACTTGACCCTTTCAGCACATACACAGTATAGTAATAACATATTTTGGCTCTACTTATATTCCCATTAAACAGATATTCCTTTCAGTTTGGATCATTAGTTTTATATCTCCTACAGGCTGCTTCCAGAATAGGGTAAATGTTTTGAGCATGCCAGGCCTCAACATGTTAAAGGAAAATTAAAGAAGAATGAAAAGATGAAAATTTAAATTAGACACAGTACTCATGTCTTGCCACCTCTTTCCTAACAGTTGTAGTGATAATGAGTAATATAATTGTTGACTTAACAAGTTCCATATTTTCCTACCTTCTTTGCCAGTGATACTAGCTTATGCTAATTTGTAGTTTCATGTCTGGCTTTTTTTGTTATATACCATTCTTCTCCATTTCTTCTATTTTTTTTTTATTTGAAATTTAAATAATGTTAAAAATATAAAACATTTTATATGTGTTGTAGTTCAGCCCCGATCAGGACCAGACTACGCAGTCTCTCTCTCACTCCCCCCACTCTCCGAGAAAATAGGAGGAGATGATATAAGAAAAACGGCTCAAGGTTTGAGATAAGGACAGGGAGAAATCCTTAAAGTTACCGTCATGGGCAAAACAGACTCGACTTGGGGAAAACTATTCATTTATTTCTAAAATTAGCAGGAGAATGAGACAGGGAACAAGATAACCTCCCCCCACTCCTCCCTCTTCCCGGGCTTAACATTATCTCTACTACCTTCCCCTCCCTAGCGGCACGGGGTGGGGGAAAAGGGAATGGGGGTCGCGGTCAGTTCATCACGCATTGTTTTACACTGCTGTATCATCGTCGGGGGAAGAACTCCTCGCATTCCTCCTCTGCTCCAGCGTGGGGTCCCTCCCACGGGCCACAGTCCTTCGTGAAACTGCTCCAGCGTGGGTCATCTCTTCCACGGGGTGCAGTCCCTCTACAACAGCTGTCCCAGTGGGCCCTCCACGAGCCACAGCCTCCTTCAGGCCTCCACCTGCTCTGGCATGGGGTCCTCCACAGGCTGCAGGTGGATCTCTGCCCCTCCGTGGACCTCCATGGGCTGCAGGGGGACAGCCTGCTCCACCATGGTCTTCACCACGAGTTGCAGAGGAATCTTGGCCAGGAGCCACATCACTCCTCCCCCTCCTTCTTCACTGACCTTGGCGTCTGCAGCCATTCCTCACAACAGGCTGGCAGATGCCTCTCAGGATCCTTTTTACATCTTATTCACTTCTCATCTCCTCTCCACTTCTTGCAGCCAGGCCGGGCTGAGTTGGGCCCAGTCGGCTGCCCGGCGGGAGGCCAGAGGGTGAGGCCTGCAAGGCTCACACCTCCCCCTCTCTGCCCCCCGCTCAGCTGCTTCACATCTTCTCTTTTTTTTTTTTCTGTTTCCCCCTACTTAAATACGTTATCGCAGAGGTGTTATCACGGGACATTCTGCTACCAATTGGCTCGGCGTTGGCCAGCAGTGGGTCCGCCCTAGGCCTGGCCGAGTCCACTGAACAAAGGGGAGCGACTTCTAGCAGTTTCCTACAGAAGCTACAGCCTTAGGCCCCCCCTCACTAACAAAACCAGAACAATATGTCAGTATCTGGATAGTGCATTAACATTTCTAAGTGAATAAAAATAATACAAACTTAGTAATTTTGGAGAAAAAAATATTTTAAGAAAAAAAGTGGCAACTGCCATTTTTAATTATTTTTTTTAGGTTTTCAATGAGGTGAAAATAGAAAAATACTGAAATTACTTTGCATGCAAAAAAACTTCCAAAAAAAGATCATGACTGGAGAATAAGAATATAATTGTCTTACATGTAGGTCACCTACAGATGTATTTTCATTATTCTATCATAGATTAAAATGAATGAAAACAGAGTATTCCTTTTTTATGTGCTCACCTGCAGAAATATTTTTGTCTGTCAGTATAACTCCAGAACTATTCCAGATGGATGCTTCAGTTGACAACAGATTGCCGTGTAGATTTTAGTAATTTTATTCCAGTTCAGAATTTGAAGTCCTATAAAATGAGTGTTGTGGCATGTTTACTTTAAATAACATTTTCATTAAAGTCGAAGTTGGTAAAGGTTTTCACTTCTAATACACTGTTAGGCTATATTTTTCTGTATATTCCAGTAATACAATGAATGATAGCAGAAGAGTGCATATTGCCTCTGGGAGCTTTCCAGGACTGAAAGCACCATGATTTCCAGAAAATTTCAGGAGAATGTTCCATGATACCATTTAAATCTATTTAATTTTTTAAACTATATTTACTAGGTTTTCTTTTTTTGTTTGAATGAAATTAAATAAAACAAGTCTATGGAAAGTTAGGAGCTGACCAAGTCGAATGTTGAAACTGCATGAAGCTAATAATTTGTTTCAAGTTTATTTGAAGTTCACCTAAATCATAGCAAAATTAGTCTGAATTTCAGTCTAGTAAAAATAGTGCAAAATAAGTTTTTTTTTTTTTTTTTTGCATGGCTTTGGGAACTTTACTGCAGACATTTGGCATAACTTTAGTTATTGATTGTTAATTGGTTCTTTTGAAAGATACCTCTATTTTTAGCCCCCACTCCACTCACTGTCTGAAAAAAATACTTTGTATAAAAATACTTCCTCTGAATTTAAGTGCTGAAATATAATATAATACTTAATATTTTTAACCCATGTCGTAGTTCAGCCCCGATCGGGACCAGACTACGCAGTCTCTCGCTCACTTCCCCCACCCTCCAAGAGAGTAGGGAGAGATAATATAAGAAAAATGGCTCGAGGTTTGAGATAAGGACAGGGAGAAATCCTTAAAGTTACCATTACAGGCAAAACAGACTCAACTTGGGGAAAACTATTCATTTATTACTACAAACAGCAGGAGAATGAGACAGGGAACAAGATAACCTCCCTCCACCCCTCCCTCTTCCCGGGCTTAATATTATCTCTATTACCTTCCCCCCCGAGCAGCACAGGTGGGAAGAGGGAATGGGGGCTGCAGTCAGTTCATCATACGTTGTTTTATGCCACTGCTTCATGGTCGGGGGAAGAACTCCTCACATTCCTCCCCTGCTCCATCGTGGGGTCCCACCCATACGCCACAGTCCTTCATGAAACTGCTCCGGCGTGGGTCATCTCTTCCACAGAATGCAGTCTCTCCAGAACAGCTGTCCCAGCGGGCCCTCCACGAGCCACAGCCTCCTTTAGGCATCCACCTCCCCCAATATAGGGTCCTTCACAGGCTCCAAGTGGATCTCTGCTCTTCTGTGGACCCAATGGGCTGCAGGGGAACAACCTGCTCCACCATGGTCGTCACCACAGGCTGCAGGGGAATCTTGGCCAGGAGCCATATTACTCCTCCCCCTCCTTCTTCACTGACCTTGGCGTCTGCAGCCGTTCCTCACAACAGGCTGGCAGATGCCTTTCAGGATCCTTTTTACATCTTATTCACTTCTCATCTTCTCTCCACTTCTTGAAGCCGGGCTAGACCGAGTTGGGCCCAGTCTGCCGCCTGGCGAGAGGCCAGAGGGTGAGGCCTGCAAGGCCCATGAGGCCTGCGCCTCCCCCTCTGTGCCTCTGCCCCCGCTCAGCTTCTTCACATCTTCTCTTCTCTCTTTTTTTTTCTGTTTTCCCCTTCTTAAATACGCTATCACAGAGACGTTATCATGAACATTCTGCTACCAATTGGCTCAGCGTTGGCCAGCAGCAGGTCCGCCCTAGGCCCGGCTGAGTCCACTGAACAAAGGGGAGCGACTTCTAGCAGTTTCCTACAGAAGCTACCACCTTAGGCCCTCTCTCACCAAACAAAACCACAACAACCCATTAGAGAGTTTTAGACATTAACTCCATCTATTATTTTAGTTACAAGTGTTTGGAGGCAACTGAATTTTGGCAAGAGGACCACCTGAATGTGTGCATCATCCAGATTATTTCTATTAGTGTGGCTACGTTGTAGTCTATACTAACATCAGAGCCTGACACATGCACTGAATTGCATTTCGTTTCTAACGTAAATCCTCACTATTAATGTTCACTATTCATTCTCACTACTTTTAACAACTGGAGAAAACAGAGACGTAAATTTTAAAGATACTTGGGTACTTTTTTTAATCTAGGGGATATCAGTGGATATTAGGGAGAAAATATATTTAAAAGTAGTGTTTTAGGTGACTTTCCAATTATGAAAGAAATCTATGGCAGAGCAGAGACTCATATCCAGACCTCATAACTTCTAGGCCCATTTCCTAGCTAGGAGGTTGTTCTTGCTGCATACTCATGCATTTAACTTTGTCGTCTTGGAAGACCAGATATTAAGCATAAGAAATTACATAGATTAGATGACATATATTAGAATTTTAAGTAATAACAAAATGATTCGTAAATAGGAATAGCTTTATGATTCAGACCACCTGGGAGTTAGATTCTGCCTGACTCTGCGAGCAAAGACATGCGACGTAGTCCTTGGGAATAAAACTATTCACATGCAAATGAACACTATTCTAGTCAAGTTCTATGTCAGAGGTTATCTGCTTTTAATTAACATTTATCCAGGTTCAAAGAGGGCTTTGTAGTAATGATATATGTTAAGTGAGAGGAAATGAAAAACAAACCATCTATCTAGGGAAATGTATTTTCATTCATTGTTGAATAAATGGGACATGAAATGCTGGAGGAGATATTGGTCTCAGTGCTCATTCTACATCCTCAATTTGATTAAAAGTCACCAGCTAACAGAGGATGCTTACACTTAAAATGTCAAAGGATTCTGACAGAACAATGGAAAAGATTCCTTGAAAAAAATCAGGGTTTTTTTTTACCTTTGAAAATCTGTGATGAGAGTACAACAAGGAGAAGTTCTTAAACAAGGAAAGATGGTTAATATAGGTAGTAAACTAGCTCTAAGTGAATAGATTTATCTTTAAGCTTATTAATCATAATATACTAATAAATCTTTTTTAATGCTATCTTTAAAGAGTATCCTAAGTTATTTTCAAATATAATAATGGATTTGATTATTTAGTAAGAGGAAAAATGGCTTACTTCAAGCATGGGTTAAAGGCATAGGTTAAAACACTACAGAATATAAAATATGCTTCTATGAAGTTGATGAAAAGCCTTTAGATAAAGTGTGAAAGGAACAGAATCTTATTTCTCACACATGTTCATGACACCTGGACATGTAACCTCAGGGAAGCTCACAATGTCTTTATTTTCTCTGGACAGAGAAAATCTCAGAGGATGTGGAGCAGTTAATAGTTTATCTCTTAAATGTACTTCAAAGTTCAAAACAGTCTCTGAGAAAGCATGTTTTCCTGACAAGCCGAAGATATCTGTAAAGATTACTGTCAATAGGAATTCTTCAGAGACTGTTCTATGATTTTGTTTTTGTTTTTAACTACAGTAGGTTTATTAACCTGCTAGCAATCGAAATATTAAGTACAAAAGCAAGTAATCCAGTCTTAAAAATAATCAATGGAAGAAGGCTCAATGGAGAAAATTCATAACAGAGAAATGAAGAAGACAGTCAAAATAGAGAAACAGTTTAAAGAAAGCAACAAGTAGAAAAGATAAGAACAGTTCTGGGCCAAGCAACTCTTCAAGGACAAAAACTGCAGGTATACTTAAAAAAAAAATCTTCAAAGCCATATTTCATAGACTAGCTTTAGAGAAATGTAATACTGAATTACAAAGATTTCCATTCAAATACATCCCTGCATGTACCTGAGCTCAAAAGAAAGAAAGGAGTGCTGTGATCATAGAATCTATGCCAATATTTACCTGTTTCAGAGAATAACAGAATATGAAATTCTTTTTTTTTTTAAAGGGATAGTCATTATTCCTTAACAAATAGATTTTTAAAAGAATATTAGCTTGTGACAGCCATACAAATTGAAATTATTTGCTTATCACCACAAGCAGATTCGTCTGCAGTCAGTTTCCCTGTGATATTAACTTATGTATCTCAACTCTAGCCCATAGGGACTACATCTAATAATGAGAAGGCAATTGCATCTTCATGTCAATCTTCATTCTGTTAGCAGAGATTGCCAATTAACGCCAGTTGTTTTGACGTTTTTTGTGCTATAGATGTTTGTCCACTGGGATTTGACTTCTACTAGTGACTTATACTTCACCTCTAGAGCAGCTGCCAGATGGTGACCTTTCAGTCTCTATCACCCTCTGCTGCATTCAAGCTGAAAACTTAGAGGTGAAAGATGCTCTATATAGTATTCTGAACCACTGGAGCCCTCACAGTCTGCTAATTCTTTCTGAATATCTCATTGGATTTTATGCCCTGCTGTAGACTATGAGAAAGAAAAAGTAAAAGCAGGGCATAAAATTCAGTAGAAATGCAGACACAGGTGAAAAATGTTCTTTTTTTTTTTTTCCCCAGTGATAAATAGTTTCCTTGACAGTTTTATCGCAAGAAAATATGTTGATAGTTTCACCTATTCATTGAAGACTGGGGGTAGTACATTATGTTTTAGAGTTGGATGAACTTACCTAATCAGCTTGGAAAAGACCCCAGATCATGGAAAATGAAAATGTCTGAGCCTGAAACATTAAAGAACTGGAACAGAAAAGAAATATACTTCCCTCAGATGGTGTGAGGTAGTGACAGCAGGCCAAAAGAAATGAGTACATAAAGAAAAGAAAATGTAAAAGAAAAATAAATGTTAAGAAATACCTCTTAAGGACTTATTTTGTGTGCAGTTGAATTCAGCAATAGATTTATTCATCTTGCCATTTTAAAGTATTTGATGGTTTAAGGAGTAAAGTTTACAAATAAGATGGTCAAATGTAAGAATTACTAAGACTTTAAACACTGTCAAGATCATGAGAAAATATTTTCTTGCTATTTCAGTAGTTCTCTGAACAAAAGGGGAAAAAAATCCTCCTTTTAAAAAGACAAGCTATATCATAAAACTGTATGAGTGATTTGACTGTTACCTGATAGTTTGGCAGAGATAAATCTTTCAAAATTATAGATGTTTGTATTTGAGCTAATTACTTTATACTTCGTCTATACTCAGTAGAGCTAATTTTAAGGAATGATTCATCTCATCCTCATGCAGAAGTCTAAAATAATTTATGTTTACCTCATTTAAAAATGCTCATTTCTCTTCTTTGTCTGTGAAGGAAGTCTGGGGTGAATGTCTCAAATACTGTTGTCAGTTTTCCTGAGGGAAAAGTAAATTAAATGGACACCATTATTTGTGGATTTCCGGATCACCAGGAAATACACAGCGGACCATGCTTTGTAAAATGTGGTAACATCACTGAAATTGGAGGAAGAGCAACATAATACCTCGCTAATCTCACTTCCCTTAGTATCGCACATTGTATCGCAAAATATTGACTTCAGGGGAAGTCAATATTGCAGCTTCAAGGGCTGTTTTTAGTTATGGTCGCAAACAACACTACTTCCTTTCTATAATTAAATTATAAGAACATACAAAGACATTTTTAAAAGCTGTTGAGTCCGGTAAATACCTTACCTTCTGGATAATGATGATGATGATGATAGTGTGTACAATTTCTTAAAACAATAAGGAATACAGTATAAAGCCTAAAAATAATCTCTTTCTTCTAGATATTGGCAGAAAGCAAGTAAAATTTTCCATTGATCTTACTCCAGTTTACTGAGTATAGAGATATTTAATTTTACTGCTAAGGACTAGATGCCCCAGCTGTTAATACTGAACCTATTCTTGCATTTAATATTTATACTGGATAAAATTTGCACATATTTTACAATATTAAATATACTTCAGCATTCAAACAGCAACAAGATGAACCAGTAATAAGTGCTCAAACATATGTCCTTAGAACTACTTTAAAAATATTTTGCATATTTTCCTTCTCTTAAAGACTTTTTTAGCCAAAACTGAAATATTTCATAGGGATATGTTGATTTTGTTGCAATTTTGACAGGGAAAAAAACAAACAAACAAACAAAAAAGAACCCAAGCCGTGTTTTCCTTTTATCACAGAATAAAGTCACAAAATCACAGAATCTTTAAGGTTGGAAAAGACCTCTAAGATCGTCTAAGACCATATAAGGAACCTGAAGGTGCACAAGTCCATGGGACCTGATGAGATGCTGTCAACACGCTGGAGGGGAGGGATGCCATCCAGAGGGATCTTGACAAGTGGGTCTGTGCAAACCTCATGAATTCCAACAAGGCCAACTGCAAGGTCCTGCACCTGGGTCATGGCAATCCCAGGCACAAATACAGGCTGGGCAGAGAATGGATCGAGAGCAGCCCTGAGGAGAAGGACTTGGGAGTGCTGGTGGACGAGAAGCTCAACATGAGCCAGCAATGTGCTCTTGTGGCTCAGAAGGCCAACCGCATCCTGGGCTGCATCAAGAGGAGCGTGGCCGGCAGGTCGAGGGAGGTGATTCTCCCCCTCTACTCTGCCCTGGTGAGATCCCACCTGGAGTACTGTGTGCAGTTCTGGAGCCCCCAACATAAGAAGGACATCGACCAGCTGGAGAAGGTCCAGAGGAGGGCCAGGAAGATGATAAAAGGGCTGGAACACCTTTGCTATAGGATAGGCTGAGAGAGTTGGGGCTGTTCAGCCTGAAGAAGAGTACGCTCCGGGGAGACCTGATAGCGGTCTTTCAGAACCTCAAGGGGGCCTACCAGAAAGATGGGGAGAGGCTGTTTAGTAGGGCCTGTTGTGATAGGACAAGGGGTAATTGTTATAAAATAGAGGGAGGTAGATTTAGATTGGATATTAGGAAAAAATTTTTTACAATGTGAGTTGTAGAACACTGGAACAGGTTGCCCAGAGAGGTGATGGATGCCCCATCCCTGGAAACGTTCAAGGCCACATTAGATGAGGCTCTGAGCAACCTGATCTAGTTGTGGGATGTCCCTGCTCCTTGCAGGGGGTTTGGACTAGATGACCTTTAAAGGTCCCTTCCAACTCTAACCATTCTATGATTCTATGATTCTATGTTTCTTATAAGCCCCCTTTAGATACAGAAAGACTGCTGTAAGGTCTCCCTGGAGCTTTCTCTTCTCCAGACTGAACAACCCCAACTCTTTCAGCTTGTCCTCATGAGAGACGTGCTCTAACCCTCTGGTCATGAAGAAGGAAATACTCAATAGGCAATTATTGCAAATTAATAGCATGAGTACTTGATAAAATACAGATTAGCTGTTACATACTCCAGTGAAAATGAAAGGAAGGATAAATTCTGATGGGAGTTTGTTTTTGTCTGTTTAGATTTTTAGCAAAATCTAAATGATAATACAGAAAGTCAACAATGGTGGCAATGTATGTGTGACAGTATTATCACTCAAAAACTACATTTTAAAGAAATTATATGAAATTGTTAAAATGGTAAAAACAAGTGGAAAGCATTACATTTGGAAAGAAAAAAAATCAAAAGAACAGGTTGCAAATGTTCATTAATATGCCAGTCAGTCAGAAATACAGCAGAAAGCTGCTATGATCTTCAGCAGAGAATGTACAAAAAAAAAAAAAAAAAAATGCTGTCACCAGAAGGGGAAATATCCTTCTGAAGTGTGTTATCAGAAGCATTGTTCTTAAAATGATACAGAAATTCTCCCCTAAGGATTGATGAACTGTTGCTTGTTTGCTGCCTTTAAATTTGACAATGGTATAGACAAATTGGAGAAACTCAAACGAGAGCAGTAAGAATTATGTAAAAAGCATTTGAAAATATGGTGATAACATTGTTTTTCTTGATCGGGGAAAAAAAAGAACACAATAATGATCTTCGAAGTACAGCAGTTACTTGGAAAATAAAAACAGTGATAGTTTTTCAATAGGTTAACTGAAAAGAAGAAAAGATCATTTGCAAAAATTTTCTTAGACAAGGCAAAGGACTAGTTACAAGAGCTGTTAAACAATAATAGTTATAATATAGAGATAACGGGGATCTAACTGTAGATATTTGGGAATATAATAAATGTACAGAGTCATAATAAGAAATATAGTCAGGGATGTTATGGCTATATTTGTGATTTACTTGATGCATTGGAAAGATTATTGTCCCTACAAGTATTCTATCTTCAACACTTCTAAAGTTAGCTAGCTTTCGAAATAATTTCTCCTGCTTCAACAGGAAGTAGTCAGGGAATTTCTAGGCTAAGTTAGAGAAATGAGTAACCATAAACATCTTTTTGAGATAATAACATATGCACATATTAAATGGCGATAAAAATGATGATACCTGTGAGTGTGGGTTTGGATTTTTTTTTTGCTATTCAGAACTTCATTTCATAATACTATTTCTGGAACTTTTTTTCTGTTCTCATATTTAAATATGTTACTTTTATTTCCTCTTTTCTTGGATCTGATTAATCAGCTCCAGGATATGTCACTGAATCCCAGCTTTCCACTCATTTTTGCAAGTTTGAGGATCTCAATCTACTAATCAAGCCTTTTTTTTTACTAGGATGAGAAAAGCAAATGTGAAAACATTCCTGTGAAAAGAACAGAAATAGAATTTATTCTGTACCCATTCTCTCTATATTTATATTGTAGCTGACAAATTTTGCATCTCTTACTTCTGATGCTTCAGAGCTACTTTTGTGTAGCTTCCACAGTATGTAGACACTTGTAGAGTGATGCCCTTGTATAAAATGTCAAGCTCATAAAATGGGTCTGATAAAAAAAAAAAGTAAGCTCCCATATTCTGTATAGCTGTGTGTATCTTAGTTTTGTCTTGTTTAAGTTACTGCTTTGCAATGTCTAGACACACACAGGCAGAACAAAAGCTCCAAGGTCACCTGCAGTTCATGCTGCACTTCAGCTGAATTCATTCAGTGCCTGACTTGTGAATTTTGAACTCTGTGTGCATTGATTTATAACTGTCAACATTAAATAAAATTATTCTTGTCACTTCATTTACAGAGGAAATCAAAACCCCTTCCACTTTCACTTATTGCTTTGTATGAGTTCATAGGATTCCTTTCCCCCTTACACAAATCTGTAGTAGTACACCAAAAATTTAAGTCAAGTTCACTGTTCCTCCAATTATTTTTATTTGTTTAGGTAATAAATTAAAAATAAAGAATATTGAATAATAACTACAGCATGGAAAATACTTCTTCAGAAGCTTCATCAGTTAGATCAAACTCCCAATGCTATTGATGTCTGAAACGGAAAAATATTCCTTAAACTACTTATATTGAGCCATTCGCCTTAGAAAACCTGTGACCATCCACTAAATATGACAGATGATCAGTCAACTGCAAAGGCAAGGTCCTGCGTATGGGTCAGGGCAATCGCAAGCACAGATACAGGCTGGGCAGAGAATGGATTGGGAGCAACCCTGAGGAGAAGGACTTGGGGATGTTGGTCGATGAGAAGTTCAGAATGAGCTGGCAATGTGTGCTTGCAGCCCAGAAAGCTGGCTGGGCTGCGTCTAAAGAAGCGGGACCAGCAGGTCAAGGGAGGTAATTCTTCTCCTCTGCTCCACTCTTATAAGACCCCCACTTGAAGTACTACATCCAGCTCTGGAGTGCTGAACATAAGAAGTACATGGACCTGTTGGAGTGAGTCCAGAGGAGGACCACAAAGATGATCAGAGGGCTGGAGCACCTGTCCTGAGTCTGTTCAGCCTGGACAAGAGGAGGCTCCAGGGAGATCTTATAGCAGCCTTCCAGTACCTAAAGGAAGCCTACAGGAAAGCTGGAGAGAGACTTTCGACAAGGGATGTCAATTGACATTTACAATGGTCACTTTGACAATTACTGTGATGATTGCACTTAACCTTTCGACCAGACTGGTGGTGGTTGTGTGTAGGCTCTGGAGGAAGTAATGGCCTGACCCATAGCTGAGCCAAGAACTTCTCTAGTTTCAACCTGTTTTCTGAAAAGCCACTGATAGAGACTGAAAAGGTTAATTAATGTCTCAATATCGCTAGATGATGGAAAGGTATGAGATTTTGGTTGGTTGACAGCAAATTTATAGTGTTATTGTTTATTGACTGTGCTCTGAGTTGGAGGCGTGGAAATCCATTTTCCTGCTGCGTATCCAGACCCCAGTTCCGGTGGACCAGGATTGCACAGCCACAAGCTCCACAAGGACTTGGTCGCCAGCCCCACCAAAAAGTAAAAAATGAACTGTTTTGCCAAAGAAAAAAATCGTTGCAAAAATGAAGAAAATGCTTAATATTTTGATGGTGCTTTATCTTGAGGCATTTATGATGTGGTGCATTGCTATAGTTTTGTTGGTTTATCTTTGTTTACCTTATGATTGTCCTTGTAAACAATTACTTGCTTCTTCTGATCCCCCAGAGCCATAAGCCTCAAACTTGGCCTGGGACAAATTTTTAGTTGTGTAAGATAAATGTTGATATGTTAATGTTCTGGTTTTGTCATTTACTTAGATAAGATATTGTTAATTAAATCGAAGTATCTAGCATTTGTACACTAACTGATAAAAAATAATGTTTAGAATTGTATATATCTTTTTTTTTCTTTTATTCTTCTCTTCTCTTTTTTAATTTTCTTTCTCATTCCCTCTATCATTTATGCCACCACGGAACTCTGTCCCTGAGGCAACAATGTTGAGCCACGGGGTGGTGTGAGAGACTGTGTCGAATATTTGTCTCAACATTGTCAAAACATCAAACCACCACCTGAACAATGGCTTCCCGTTATCTTGCAAGGCAACTCCTGTTGTCTTGCGAACCTGAATGCAGAGCTGGTTCTGAGAAATCTAGCCCTATCCCCCAGCATGCAGCCAGAGTACATATCACCCGGTAAGGGGTAATGGATCACCCGGTAATGGTCATGCATATCACCACCAGGTGACGGGTGCAGCTAGGAAATCCAGCTCTTGAAATACAATGAAAACAACCAACATAAAAAGGGGAACATTATTTGATGGAATACACTTCTACACTTCTTCACTTCACTTCATTCATTCAACGGAATACACATTCGCCGGAATACACATCCACGGAACCGACATCGAGACGACCAACATCGGACGGATCGTCCCCCCATCGAGAGAAATGGACTGTCGGGACACATGGTGGTAGCTATTACAACCGAAACTCTTTTCCCTCTTTCCTTTCTCTCCTTTCTCTTGCATTTACAAACTTCTTGTCGGGTTAATAAAGTTACCCGGCACTTGACTCCATTTTGAGTCTTAATTCTGTTCCCAAGAATATGAACAAAACCATGCTCTGGTGTGTGAAAGGTCAGTCCAGCCACCCCTAGCCTCCCAGACTTGTCTGAGGTCGGCTAGAATGCAAGGGGGCCTTCCTCTCATCCAAAATCGGAATGTGACGGCCACAAAGGAGCAGAGCGATAAAATTAGCATCAAGGCATATGAGCTTGGAACACCAACCATCCTATTAATGCATGAATAGTGGGTGGCTTTTCCAAATCTCATTTATCAAGGAACAAAGTTGTGATTATAAGGACTCTCATGCATATCTTTTCCATCACATGTAATTTTACTAGAAACCAGCACTTTATCCCATAAATATGAAAGCCTAAGTGAGTCTTCTCTGAGCTCTTCCTGCTAGACAGTGTGGCTGCATGGTAGTGATCTTCCCTTGGGTTGAGACACCTCTCAAGTTTGCTCCTTGATACAGAGACCTTTTAACAATGGCAGATCTTTTGTAGGTGTTTGATATCACACATAGCCTTGTAGTATGGTAATTTTGATTTTTGCCTTGGTAACTCTGATTACATGTTGAATTGATACTAATTAAACTGTATAATGTTGGCTAAATGAGATAAAGGACTGATTTGGTCTCTATAATCCTTTAGGCATAAACTGTTGACCAAGTCTGAGAGTCAGTTTGATTCTAGTCGCACCTATGCTCCATCAGGAGTTTAGAAAGCAAAGGGGTCCACTCTAAACCTCGTGACTTAACGAGAGGGTCCTCCTTACCCTTTGCATCTCCGGTCTCTCTGAATCATACTAACTCAAGTGTAACTCTATTTTTCTTCATATGTTTCTTCCATGCAGTAATTAATAGTGAACTTTGCCATTGAACTTTGTTGAGGCGCAATTTTATAACATCATATTAAATCCACTTCTGTTAATAACTTTGACAGTGGTTCCTTAAGTGACCTAAATCATCCATTCATGACAATTACTAGCTATGTGTTATCCACGATGACTCTTATGAAACTTACAGAATGAGAATGAGCACTCATCTGAGCTGCAAAACCTTCTTTCTGCTGTTGTATCAGTTACAATTATCATTTGCATTTTTGGGCTCATTTTGAAAGTGATTTATTATTTCTTTCTAGATTTGTAAACGTGACATTATGGTGCTGCTGCAAAGACTGATAAACAAAGAAGTTTGGTGAAAACCAGAGATCATTGGAATCATTATGTTTCTTAGATGTTAGCAATGTGAATAAATTAGATGTACCTTTCAGCTTACCTTTGCTTTAGTATTGCACTATAATTTATGGAATAATATTTTACTACTATATGAATAAAAATATAATTACTATCTCTGTAAATGAAATCTGAAAGTAAACAGGTATTGTTTCAAAACCTATTTAGTGCTTAACTAAACTTTTTTCTTGTTTGCCTAGAATACAATCTGTATATATTAATACATCAATATTTCATAAAATGCAATTATCCTGAGAACTGATCACTGAAAATCATTACTAGCTAAAATCTATCTACAATGCAAAATTCAGTTTAAGTAAAACTGCATGCAAATAAATTTACAAAACTAAGCAAATGTTATTATCTTCTTTCTTACTTGAACTTTTCTTTTTAAGATGTAGAGAAAAAGGGAATATCTGCATGACTTTCCTAAGTCATATAATGAAACCAATCATGTATACAAAGCATTTGTATGCTTAGATGTAAGTCTAAGTGTAATTCAGTCATTAAAATAAGAAATTCAAACAGTATATTGAAAATGCAAAAATTACTCTATGCCTTCAAGTCTACAATTATTTTATGTAGTAATGACTTCTGGAATACTTAAATATTTCACTATATTCAGTATAAAGACATAGAACTCATATCCTTAAATGATTTTAAAACATTTCAGAACATGCATTTATGACTTCTCACAGTGTCTTTATTGAGCACATACTGCAATGGTAATTTTACAGATATTTTCACATGAAATAAAATATATATTTTTATCACCTTGCACAAATCATACTGAGTGGGATAAATCCTATTGAATTTTACATATCTACACAGTCAGTGTAGATATCTCAACTAGTCACTTGTGGCTCCACTCTCCCTTGTGCAGAGAAATAGGTCCTTGTTAAGGTGTTATTCATCTGACTAAATATAGATGTTGGATGAAATTATTTCCATTTACTAGTTCTAAGTTTTTCCATTAGCTGCAAAGGAAATCTAAGTTCAGAAGCAGATATCTGTACTTTAAGATGTCATATCTTGATTGACGGACTTCGAAGAATGCAGAATTCATCATATACCTTGACTGTTTATAAAATGACAAATTACAGTATCAAAAAAAATAATCTCTGTTACTTACATATTTGTAGACTGCTCCCATTGTAGTGATTATCATAATTGCTCATGGTTAGCATGCTGATCATAGAATCATATAATCATAGAATAATTTGAATTGGAAGGGACCTTTAAAGGTCATCTAGTCCAAACCCACCCCCACCCCCCGCAAGGAGCAGAGACATCTCCAAATAGATCAGTTTGCTCACAGCCGCATCCAGACTGGCCTTGAGTGTTTCCAAGGATGCGACATCTACCACCTCTCCAGGCAACTTGTTCCAGTGTTCTACCATTCTTGTTGTAATTTTTTTTTTCTTATATCAACTGTGAATCTACCACCCTATATTTTAAAACCATTACCTTTTGTTCTATCAAAATAGGCCCTGCTAAAGAGTTTATCCCCACCTTTCTTATAATCATCGTTTAGCTACTGAAAGATCTTTATAAGGTCTCCCCAGAGACTTCTCCAGGATGAACAGCACCAATTCTCTCAGCCTGTTCTCATAGGAGAGGTGCTCCAGCCCTCTTATCATCTTTATGGCCTTCCTCTGGACTTGCTCCAACTGGTCCATGTCCTTCTTATGTTGGGGGCCCAGAGCTGGATGCAGTACTCCTGGTGGGAGCTTTGTACGAGCTTTGGTAGTCTCTTGGTAACGGCCCTGATATGAGCCCCTGGTAAGCAGCACGCCTCTCTAGAGAGCGTGTCGGGTTTGCAAATGGGTGCTTCCGTACCTCTCAGAAGACAGTCACCCACTACTATCACCCGTCACCTTTTCTTGGTTGCCCTGGTCATTGTAAGAGCAGGTCGGGCTGCCTTGCTCAAGTCCAGCATCTCTTCTCATACGCTGAGTCTTTCCTTTTCAAACTGCAGAGTGGCCAAGTGATTCTGCAAGGGCATCTCAGGTTTTGAAGGATATCTCTTCCTCCTGCTGACCCCCTCTTGCCTTTGCAAGTTTCAGTTCCTTGGAATCATTGGCCCACTTCACTTCTGCATGTGTCGGTGGGGGAATTTTTGGCTGTTTGGCCTGGTGCTGTGATTCTTGTGTAAACTTTCTTGGAAACAAGTATCCAACTCCTTCTCAGCCTCCCTGATATTATGCAGCCTCCTCACTGCTTCCTGCAGCTCATCCATCTGCCACAGGAGATCCTCCGTGTGGGCACACCTATTGCCAGCAGGGCTGCTGCCTGTTCCTTACCCGGGAGAAAGGTCCATGCGCTTCCTGCAGCCTGACGTCTGCACTGCTGCCTATCTTTTCGGCTTCTCCATCTGTGTGGAGGTACTGGCCACTACTGGGATAGCTGGTGCAGTCCTCCCAGCCAGAGCTGCAGCCTTTGACCTCAATCAATCAATCATTTCCTTCTTTAGAATTTCAGGAATTTGAATCTAAACAGTACCTAACTATATCAGCCATCATCACACAGCTCAGCTGAATGCTTATTCCACTGATACAAAGTGGACTAGAGTTTTGAACTAAAATAGATGTATTATCAAAAAAAAAAACCTGAGTCAGTCTTGGTTATTCTGATCTAATATGTAATTCAGGACGTATAATTAGAGTGTCTTATCAGCCTTCGCGGGTTCGGCCGAAAAGATGTACCACCTAGTGGTCTGTTAATTCCAAACAGAGACAGGATTTGTAAGCAGACTGAAGTCACTTTATGTATAGATTTATAAACACAGATGTTTTCAACAATACGTGTTGAAATCTGTGGCATATTGAAAGCTAGAAAGTTCCCAGTACTATCCCAAGTGGTCCAATGTAGACATACCTTTTCTTTCTTAACTTAACTTCCTGTTTTAAATATTTCTTAAATTCAAAAGTATCAAGAATAATTTATTTGTGATGTGTAAGGTTAACAAAATATATTTATAACATTCAAGGCATAAAACATGACAGGATAAATAAATTATTTCTCTCCTTTTTTTTTTCTAGAGATATAATGGAATTTTACTCTTTACTATTCCTCCTATTTATTTGTAAATTTAAAAAAAAAAACAAAAAACTGGTGCTAAAGCTTACCCCAAAATAGCTTGAAAATGCCACTTCATGTCAACTATGTGTAAGATTCAATTCACCTAGCTTTATCATTTAAATTCAGGTCTTTTATGTAAACTAGTTAAATACACTTCCTGTGTAAAGGAATGGAGAAAGATTGATACATCTAGGTAATAACTATCATTAGAAACCTACCTTAAAACATATTCTTTTTGTCTTTCTGAAATACTCCTGTCTGTTGACTGTACAGGCAGAATAGATGACTAACTTACTTACATAGGTAGCTAGTGAGAGGTACATCAATTTTATATATGTTAAATTAGGCTACATGAATTATATCCTATAGACTATAAGAAACTCACAATAAAACATGAATGAAGCATTGCATACAGAGAAAGCAAAAAAAAAAAAAAACCCACCCTACCATCATCTTTAACATTTATGGTTTTTTGTTCCAGTATTCTGCAGTTTTTGCACAATAACATAAATAATGACAAACACTTGGAGAGGATATCATTCCAAGTGAGAATAAGCAAATTGTACAAACAATGACAGAAGATTACAGAATAGAATTCCAATGGAAACAATCTTAAAACTAAAATATGTGCATTTGATGGTTGAAAATCTGTAAAAAAAATAATTAGGAAAAAGATTAAAATTTTTGACATCAGATTAGGCACGGGTTAGCTGTAAGAAATGACCAAAAGAAATAATGAGTTATTTTTTCTTGCTTTAATGGAAATGTGCAAATGCAGAAGAAGCTGCAGGATCACAAGGTTCCATTACAAATGCTGAAATAGCACAACAGAAGGTAAGGAATGGAAAACCACACTTCAGATATTTAGTGCTGGGAAACCTGCTAGAAGTGAACGTCAGAACTGAAAACTAAAAGAACATCAATAACATCAACAAATCTAGGTGACTAGCAATTGCGACCTACTGTGAAAACATAAGACAGTTGTGACAGTGAGAATAAAGACTAGCAAGTGCTTCATTCCTCCTCATGTTAATGGTAAAAAAATCCTTTCCACTAAATTTGAGAAGCGAGGAATAGATATTAATTGGAGAATGCTGTACCCATTAATTAAAATTTGAAGTTCCATAATCATGTCAGGTATAAGCATATTCTCTACAATTCAAGCTTGAAATTAAGTTTCTGAAAACTTAGAGTGAGATCTAAAACCAACAAAAATTCTTTGCAAAGAGATGCATGAACCTATGTTTTGTGGAAAAGCTAGAATTTCGTATAATTTTTCAGTTTTAAAACTAGACATCAAAAACAGAGAAAAATCAGTGCTAGAGATCAATATTGCCCTGGAAGTGAGATGGACAAATAGATCTAGCAGACCTTTTCCATTTGTTACTTCTAGAAAATTATCTATTTAATGGATAAAAAAAATCTGTATTTTACAAAGAGTATGTAATTTTTGCAAATAAGTTTTCTTGTCTGAAGCCCAAGAAAGCAAAAAGACAAAAAGCACTCTTTAACTGTTAACCTTGGTCAATGCACTGTACCACATATACCAGCAGAAAATATCAAACACCTTATGAAGTGTAATGGTACACACTGTAATGATACGTAACGACTTAATTGAAACTGATTGATTAAAGTAAAAAGAAGTTGACAGGAAAAATGAAAGTAACATAAAAAAACTACTTTGAAGGCACATGAAGAACAATTTCTTGAGCAGTTATACTCCTAGTTTCATGGAAAGCATATAAAAAAAAAATTATTGCTATGGTGAAAGAGATTTGGTGAAAGATTTATCTTTCTCTCCTCATGCCCACTCACAATAAATTACCTTCTAAGACAACTGCTTTGATTTTGAAAGTTTGACAATAATGCTCTAATAAGCTGAGATTTTATCTCATAAAATATGCACATTCTTTCTGTACAGTTTTGATTGCTTGGTTGGTTGGCTTTAGTTACTATGGGATGGAATAGGTGTGAAGTAATCCAGTTGATATCATATATTTATTACTAGTGTATATTTGTCAAGTCCATATTTCAAAATACTGTGTCTCAAGCACTAATTGGAAGTCCATAATTTTAGAGAGATTCCCTGTATATAAGTGAAAAATAGGATTGTCTATTCACTCTTCCACATTACCATGTTTGTTAGAGAAGCATTATAAGATACTGAAAATTCATTTGTGCTAAGTAATGTAAATCTTCTGATACAAAATTTCTTTCTGCAATGCAGACTGCAATATATCATCAGTTTTGAAATACGTCTCAATTTTATTTGGTAATACAGGAGATTTTAATTAATAATCAGTTCATTGCTCTAAGAGTCTTAAATTTTGATAGTGTGATGTGAATCTACTGGTTAGAGGGATGCTTGCATCCACAGAATACAATAAGAAAAAGCTGTGTTTGTGTAATTACAAAGTTTCCCAAGTTTATGCCAGGCCATTACAAACAGTAACGAGACGCTCTTTGTGTCTAATAGTTTCTTCCATATTCCATACCTCTAAGATATCATACAGAAGCTTCCACACAGAGTGCATAGAGTGCAGCCTCACCCGTGCTGAGTACAGATATTAAACTGCATAGTGTGCCATCAAGAGCTAATAGAGAGTGTTGTTTTCAAAAGTGTGCTTAATTTCCAAGGCTGAGTTCTATTTCAGAGGGCACGCTAAGGGTGCCCTAAGTAACACTAATCTCTTGGCCTTCTCTCTCATACGGTGCTGTCTGGAAACTTTCTCAAATCATAGCAGGCAATAATTACAGATATTGATTAATCCAAAACCTCCACTTCTGGTTAAACCTGCTGCTGTAAGCATAGTCTCTTTTCAGCAGTTTTAAATAGGTAAATAGTTAGCTTAAAAACTTTTATTGAAATACAATGTATAATCTCTTTCAGCAATCCAGTAACCTGTTCAAAAGACATTAAATAAACTCCAAAAGGAGAATTTAGTATTTGCTGCTTAATCATAGAATCATTTAGGTTGGAAAAGACCTTTATGATCATTAAATCCAACCGTAAACCTAACACTGCCAAGTCCAACACAAAACCATGTTCCTAAGTGCCACATGTACACACCTTTTGAAGTTTTCAGAGGGTGGTGACTCCTTTCAGGTAGTTGTATAGAGCAATAAGATCTCCCCTCAGTCTCCTTTTCTCTGGACTAAAAAATCCCATTTCCTTCAATCGCTCCTCATAGGACTTGTTCTCTAGACCAGCTTTTTGGCTCTTCTTTGTACACCCTCCAGCAGCTCAATGTCTTTCTTGTAGTGAGGGGCCCAAAACTGAACATAGTATTCGAGATGCAGCCTCACCAGTGTTGAGTACAGATATTAAACTGCATTGCTGTGGCTCTTAAATTCAGGAGGGCTCAGCTCCCTGCTGGTGTAGACTAGGAAGCATAAACTAGCCCACTGAAAGCTGAGAACATTAGGTTTAAGCTATGCGAGAAGTAGATATGCTTAAATTCTGAGTCATTCATAACGTGTGTCTAAACAAGCAAAACTCCTTTCTGTTGGTTGCACTCAGATATTCGAGAGGCTTAATGTAAACAGCATGTGTCTTAAAAACACTGACAGCTCAACCATATAAAATACTGCAAAATTCCTCGAGAGGACTCAAAAAAACCCTAAGGTTCCTTTTACAAAAAAAAAAAAAAAGAAGGAAAGGTCATGTTACAATTAAGCCAAAATAATTTCTATTGCACTTCCTTTAATTTCTTCTTGTAGATAAGTTATCTGCATCATGAAGAAATGTATCACAAAGATAGGTAATAATATTGGTAAATTATCAGTGTACCATAATGCAAAAATTGTGTGTCCAGTAGCTGGTGTAACTAATACAAATGTTCAATAGTGTATGTTTTCAGCTCTCCAGATGTTCAGATTTAGCTACTGCTACTTGATAACATTTTAAACTTTATCGTGAAAGACTATAAGTATGGTGGAGTTTTCTTTTTTACCTTAGCAAACCCTGTTTTTTCTGAAAATTCCTAATGAATAAAAGATAAAAATGTAAAGAAATTGACTTCAGTCAATCTTCATGTATTATTCAATAATCTTCTGTGTATGTGGTATCTAGATGCTCTTTAATTAGCTACCTTGGGCAGAGAAGACCTGATTTAGAATGCTAGAAATAATAGGTTTCAGAGAGCAATTAAAGGTAAATGCAGGATTAGGTTTCCTAGTGCAAGCTAATAAGGACCTGGCACCATTTCAGTTACAGTCCTATACATTATTTAATTGTGAGATGGAAAACAGTAAATAATCCAGAGCTGAACTGATTTCTTTGAAAAAAAAAAATCACTTTTAATTCACTAAGTTTTTGGGAAGAAAATATTCCAGAACAATGAAGCTCCTCTCCACAAAGAAATACACTTCATCCTCTCCATTAAGAAAGCTTTATTTTTCTGAGTTATTAATGACAAAAAAAAAAGAAGAAAAAAATCTTCAATTTGAATTCAGTTATATGTATGTTGAAGATTTATCCTCTGTGACTGACTCATGGATATTTCATTGGGCACAAGAGCAGACAATGAAGATGTCAAAGTACCAGACTAGACATGAATACTCCAGTCTCAAAGATAAATTCTGATATTTATTTTTCTCTCTCTCTCTTTTTTTTTTTTTTGGTTATACCTAATGTTGGACATTTAATATAAAAAATTGCTTAAATCTGATTTTTTTTTCATTTTTGTATATTGTCTGCATGATAGAAATTTAATTGAACAAAAATTAGTACTTTCTTGATTGCCATTGGGAGCAGGAAGGGGAGGAGGGGTAGATGGGAAGAGGGGGAGAGAGAGATGTGACAGATATTGAGTAGAACTGGCCAAAACCTGAACTGCTGCTAATGGTTGATTGTCTTCAAATACTTGCTGCTGCTTCACACCAGCTGAAGATAGTTGCAGTTATTTTCGTTGTATGATGTGTGATATTATAAATCTGTATTAATATCTTTTCACAAAATCATACACCTATATGTACATACTGATGATTCAGATATGTTTCAACTTGAAACTTATTATTCTAACCAGTGAAACGAAGTTTGAGTAACATCTATGTCATTCATTGCTTTTCAAAGAGATAAAAAAAAAAAAAATCCTGAGACTTAATATTATCAACTTCCATTCAATAGGCATGCATGAAGTACGTATTTAAATAGTTCTACAAATTTGAGACACTATATTTTGCTTCCATTTATGTTTTGGAAGTTCTTGGACTTTTTTGTTTCTTTTTATTTCCTGCCAATCTCTTATATTTCAAGACAAAACAATTCGTGTTTTTCTGATGGTACAAGAACCTTTATTTTTTTCCCATAGACAAAATTTGTAATATTTCATCCTCTCTTTGACTAATACTTCTGGTCTTGATCCACAAGGTACTTTATTAGATTTGTGAGATGGCTGACTGTAATTTAACAACTATCTAATGAGTATTCCCGTGTCGTCCTGAACAATGATAATTGTAGAGTGAAATTAATACTATAAGACTGGGAGCAACATATATTTTAAGAGACAAAACTGTGATGAACTGTTGATATTCATTTCTATAGTATCTCCCTGAATGATTTTTCGGATGGTAAAAATTAATGTTGCAATTACCATAAAATGAGAGAGTGGGGAAAAAAATGGAATAACATCAAGCAGTTAAGTGCCACATGGAAAAATGATGGGTATTGTGTCACACGCAAATAAAAATGAGTCTTGCACCAACATAATGTATATAATTTCAGTGCATTTTTGCCAAGCTCTCTGAAACTGACCAATTCAATAATAAAATGTACGGATAAGAAATTGTTCTCTGACTGCTTTAATAATTCATATTGCAAAAGGAAGGCAGTTCCTTAATATTCACCTAACAAAAGAATTGTTGTTCATTAATTTAATCAGTTTTCCTAAAAAAAATACCGAAACAATCTTTAAACTCATGTGAAGCTTGAAGGCAAATGCAGATTTAAGGTAAAGAAAAAAACAAAAACCAAAGAAAACAAACCAAAACCCAAAACAACAACAACAAAAAAACCCCAACCCAGTATTCTTTTGAGGATGCAGACCTGAGGGAAAAAAAGACAAGACAACAAAACCAGGCAAAGACGATATACATTATCTGTGACTAAAAATGCGATAATGGTACAGGCAACGATATGGTGTCAATATTTTCTACACCTTGACAAAAATTAGCCCAAGTATAAGTAGAGTTACAGGGAGTTTTTTTTGGAGAGAGAGAGAGAGAGAGAGAGATTTGTAGTTCTTAAGTCAGTCTGAATAAATATTACCTTTGTTAGCATGAATTCCCCAATTTCAGATAGCTGGAGTAACAGCTGAGAGAGCGCCATGATACAGGCTTCTTTGTATGCCCGTGTGTGTGTGTGTGTGTGTCTGCACATGTGTGTGTCTGTGTGTGTGTGCACGCGCGCGCTTGTGCATGTGCGTGTGCATGTGTGTGTTTCTCGGGCAACAGTTTATAAGATGAAAGCAAAATATAATTCCAGAAATTCTACTTCTAATATTGCTAATTACTTCTTCGTTGCTTTACAGGGATTAAAAAAAAAGTAAATGTGAATCTCTACAACACAAAAGCTTAGGTTTGAATTAGTGACCCTACAATTCTTTGCAGTCAATGTGGAGAATTAGGCATTTCTAAACAAGGTAAGACGAATTGTCATGCAACTCATGGAGGTTTAGCCTCCTTCATTTTCTGAATGTCATTTAGAACACTGGAAGGCTAAAAGGACTATTGTGATCATCTAGTCTGATTTCCGCCTTAAAGCTTGAAGTCTTACTTGTTCCTGAATTCCACTTCATAAAAGAACCTGAATTTGAACATATATTTCAGGAAGAACCAAAAGTAACTCAAAATATATGGAAAATTATTACTTTGCAAATGCAGCAAGAGAACAGATCCAATGTCTCAGTTAGTCTTTCCTACTGCGCTACTCTAATACTCTAATTTATTGAAGAATATAGAAAAATAATTTGAAAATATATTTCAGTTTACATAAACAGGATTTAAGATAACATTTTCATTTAAATTTTGCAGATAGCCGTCTAATTAAGCAACTAAATAGCTGCAGCCTTTTCAGAAGAGAATTGTTGCACTTCAGCTATCAAAAACTTCAAATACAAGAAAACAAACTATCTGTTCAGCATAAAATATCTGGATTTATGTTATTTTATAATCTATTTTTTCACCACAGAAAACATACAAAATCTGTTCTTTTTTTTTTTTTTTTGTACTTTTAGTGACACATTGCTGGCATTGTTTCAATCACCAATATTCTGCATACTTGGTCATATTTGTCATCCTTTAAATATTCTTATAATTACTATCTAAGTAAATAATATAATACAATTTATATATATATTTATTTATACATACATCACTACAGAATGCTAGAAAAAAATACTATGTATTTGTAACATTCTCTGCATAGTGTGTAGCACACAGACACGCACACAGACTGTTTTTAAAAGTGCACTGTGCATTTACTACTTTTGCTGTTTCTAAACATTCCCATACTATGTTTTGTTCTCAATTTATGTCTTTAATTAAGTATTTTCCTTTGCCTAACTAAGTAACACTTATTAGCCTTTAGTAAAAATTCTGCCTTTAACTTCCATCAGCAATAAATAAATTTTTATTTAAATTATTGGGAAAAAATGTACAGAAAGTAGTGCATCTTACCTCTCTTTGCACTCTTCCTCAGACCAAAAAAAAATAAAAATCCCTACTGCCAGTATGCAGGAAATAGTGAAAAGCCTCCCCATTTCTGTAATTCAAATTCACTATGATATCATTTATTGTGGAATATTACACAGAATGAGAATTTCATGGGATGTAAATAAACCCTGATACTGGTAATTTGCCTAGAGAAACAAATGCTATTAGCAATATGTGTCATTTCTTAGGTATATTTTCTTATATCTTGCCTTGTTGACAAAAATCAACAATCTACTTTGCCCTTTTTGAATATGCATTTAGTATCTGAGATTCTGTAAACCAGCAGTACAAGATATTATTACAATATCTTGCAATAGTGTGCAATGAACTGTGTAACTGTGTCATTTGAATTTATTGCTGAGGTTTTGTCTTTAAAAAAATCTGTTTTGAAACAAACAAGTATAATCTTCTCCTGAAATTACTTCCTTGCTAATCACAACACAAACAAAATGAAGCGCTCACAGCGAATCTCTTCTGTTCTTTTGTTGCCAGACTAATTGGAGGAAAGCAGACCATCCCAGAAAAAGGACAGTTTTAGGAAGCCACAGAAATTTAAAGCAATATCAAGATATACAGACTAGGCAACTACTCCTATTTCAAGTGACAAAAATGAGCAAACAAAAATAAGTTCATAAATAATGTAAAAAAAAAAATAGAGAAAAAAAAATCTGAATGATCTGGCTATCTCAGAAGCTAAGACATTTTAATAATTTGGACTATGAGTGTAGGTCCACAATGGAGTCTAAAGTGAAGTATGACAGGTTTAATGTACTCTGGATTAGAAGAAATTCAGTAAAAACATGTACAAATCCATAGCAGCTTCTCAACTGCCTAGCTGAGATATCATGCCTTGTGTTTTTAACCATGCTTACACAACTTCACACCCACTGCAAGGCTTGCTGTATCTTCAGTGCACTCAGTCCCATACTAGTCACTCTTCTGGGGGCCATGCGGCCCTTACTCTCATTAAAACTAAAATTGCAGGCACTGGAAAGCTTTAAAAAGAAAATAATGAGGTCATAGGAACTGCATGCTGGACCCAGAGGAAACCTGTGATGTGCAAGGCTGTGAATACAACCTACCTGCCCCAGGAGGATCCATATTAGAGCAAAGAGAACATGAGCCATTCCAAATAATTTGGCTTAGAGTTAGGGATCATTTCCTGGGATCAATGGTTTCAGGACTGTAGACAAGCTTTTCAGTTCCTTTCTGTAAGTTACCCTTAACATCTTTAAGGCTTTCTGGAAATCATGCCAGACACCTCTGCTGGGAAGTTCAATCCTTTTGAAATATTGGCTCTGAAAAGACCTGCAGCCTTCAAAGTGCAGAATCTTATAAACTGCTGCTTCAGGCAGCAATGCCTTGTGTCTATGCAGCATGTGCTGAAACTAAGGGTTTCCAGTGGACCCTAGTTTCTCCCTTACAATTATTGCTAATTCACTCCTACTCATAAAAAAAAAAAAAAAAAAAAAAAAAAAAAAAAAAAAAAAAAAAAATAGAATTAAACCCAATTCTTCACTATGTGGGACTGTTGTAAGAAGGACAGTTTAAGAAATTAGTAGTTTATTAATTTTGGTAAGTTAGCGAATAATTTAATCATATTTCACCTATTTTAAAAATAGAATTCATGTTTATTTGAAGTAATTTGTTTCTTAATTACTAAGTGTCTCTATCTTCATTATTTTTTGCATGTTTTAATGCAATTTCAGTAACATATTTAGTTTTCCAGCTATCCCTTATATCTGAAATGAGTTTTTGTTCAACTTGAAAAAGCTGAAAGTATGTCAAGCTTTGTCAAGCAGTGCAAGTTACAAGAGGAAAAGTCAACATTTTTTTTTCCCTTTTGAATTAATTTTTATCGGTGAGAATTTGTTCTGTGATGAACTCAAACAGAAACCATTCAGTGCACAGTCTCAGTCAAAAGTGCACATTAGAACGTAAACCTGAGAGAAAATGGCAAAGCCCTCTGACTTTGTAATTAGTTCGATCAAACACAAAAGGCAATTAAAAAGGATATTGAAGTCAAGGACCAGATTCTCAGCTGGTGAAAACCTGAGACATTCCATTGATTCAAATGAATAGTTCTATATAAAAATCTATACTGAAACTCAGGATCATTTAGGTTAAATGGGAAAAATAGTGCAAATGATACTGCATAGGACCTCACGACAATTTATAAGATGACCTTTGGACAATCTGAATGTTTTCCTTATTGGATCTTATTTCATAGACATGAACTTTAAATAAAATATTGATAAAGTGCATTAGACCAAAGTCATGTTTCTGCTGCAAAATGAGAAGTACTATTTGATAATCAATATGTTGTTTAACCAGCAATCTGGGCAAAGATTTCAAAAAGGGTGAAATATGCTTGCATTTTCCCTTTTACAAGAGGAACCTAGCAACTGCTTTCTGAACCAGCTGGAGCTTATGCAGCATCCTATTGGGCAGGCAGCCAGTAGAGAATTGCAATAATCTAATCTTGAAATAACAAAAGCTTGAGTGATCATTTCAAGGTCTGATTGTGAAAGACATTACTGCAACATAGCAGAAGTTCTTTAAGTAACAAGAAGATAACATACTCTGGAGTTTTAAAATTTTTAAAAAATAAGAGAATGAAGGTATCTGAAATTTTCCAAACTCTTTACTACTGTAGTAAAAAATGCAGTTTCATTACATAGGAGATTAAAAGTAGTCTAAAGATATCTATGTCTTATATCTACTTATTAGACGGAGAAAATTATAAAGACAATAAAAATAAAGTTGCTTATGTACCCAGTGTTTTATCAATATCAGTATTTATAATGACAAGGCAGATTCCAAACAATGTGAATTGTCAAAACTGTCTTGATGTTAATGGTGTTAGGCCAGCCAAATAATTAGATGAGATTTACAATGTGTAATTCCATTATATGTAAATTGGAATTTACAAAACTAAGTTTAAAATCCAACATATATACTTATCTCTTTTGCTAGTTTAGAAATCATTTACATAAAGACATAAAAGCAAGTATTATTACCTTTATGTATTTCTGTTAGACAGTACAAATAAATATTTCAAAGTTAGAACATATCAGCTAGGTGTTATGTGTCCATTTTGTAATTTGATTCTTACTCATTATATTATTTTTAAGCAGATTTTAGCTATTTGGTAGTAGTTTCTAAGCTTTAGGGGCTTTTAGTACAGTTATTTCACTTTTATAATCTTGGTTTTCTCTTTATGTTTTATATTATTAGAATAATGGATTTTTATGGCACTTCTATTTTTTTTTTCAAAGTATTTTTGTCAAATTTAAAACCTCTCAGTGTATAGAAGAATAAACATAATGACTTTGAGGTTTAAGCTGGTATTTACATACGGCAGCTAGATTACATATCTTCCATGGCTCACAAGAGTGAGTATATTTTATTAGCATTATTATTTTCTCAAATTTTCTCAGATTTTTTTTTGTTGTAGGATTTTTTCCTTTTCTTTTTTTTTTCTGTTCAGATAAAAAAATAAGAAAACACAAACATACCAATAAAGAGCTTCATGTTTCAAAGACACCATCATACTGGCTTCCATTTCAGGAGGACACAGACTTCTTGATACACTTAAATTGTATCTACAAGTCACAAGTGGCTGCCTTGGATATTGTAGGGCCTCTCAAATGGTGTAAGATGCTATTGTGTAAGCAACTGAATTGAAACATGAATATATTCATGTTTGTAAATGTGAGATTTGTGCATATAAATTCTCCACCCAAGAGAAGGATGAAGGATGAAGGACCTTAGTAGATGTCTGAGCCCAATTGCACTGTGAGATATGAAAAATTAGAAAATTCTCTACTGTACTATAGGAGATTCTTTTTCAGTGCATGCTTCTTACAGTCTCCTTCGGTTGAAAACTTTCTAAAGGTTTCAAAGACCACTCTTTTCTCCATTTCCAAGAGAGTTTGGACCATATGATAAATCTTTCCGGGTCCCTTCCAACCTGGGCTATTCTATAATTTTAAAATCTTAGTATCTTTGTACAGAAAGCAGTCTGAAGAAAAGATAATTTGGCTTTTTCGACTAATATTATTTGGCTTGAGTACTATATTGAGGGGCTAGATGAACAATGACCTTTCAGAATATGTCCTTTCTCAAGAGTGTATTTAAATTTAAGTTTGAAGTATACTGGAAAAAAAAGTATTTCTTGCATATTAAAGAAGTTCATATGAAGCGTGCTGAGGTCTATGTAACTTTCTGGGGGAGGGTGGTGGTTGGTTTGTTTGTTTGTATTTTGTTTTTCTTTTCTGGTCAAGTTATTCCTTCTTAAGCAGGTGCCTTTCAAGGTAACATTCTACTTCTCCTTCCCACATTGTTTTTTTGTAGAATTCTATGCATTTTCTTCTAAGAACAGTAAAGTGTGTGTCTAACAATCTACCTAATTTCCTTCATCTATCCTTATGAGAATGGGAAAATAATAAAGGAATAATTTGACTGCACTTTGGGCACTGCAATAGTGCCCAAAGACAAAACATCCTGAACTTGCACAAGATGTTAACAGTCCTTTACCATAGCAGAAGGAGGGAATCATAGAATCATAGAATGGTTAGGGTTGGAAGGGACCTTCAAAGGTCATCTAGTCCAACCCCCCTGCAAGGAGCAGGGACATCCCTGACTAGGTCAGGTTGCTCAGAGCCTCATCCAGCCTGGCCTTGAACGCTTCCAGAGATGGGGCCTCCACCACCTTTCTGGGCAACCTGTTCCAGTGTTCTATAACCCGCATCGTAAAAAATTTTTTCCTAATTTCTAATCTAAATCAGTTAGATTTTAAAACCACTACCTCTCATCCTATCGCAACAGGCCCTACTAAACAGCCTCTCCCCATCTTTCTGGTAGGCCCCCTTGAGGTACTGGAAGACCGCTATCAGGTCTCCCTGGAGCCTCCTCTTCTCCACACTGAACAGCCCCAACTCTCTCAGCCTGTCCTCATAAGAGAGGTGCTCCAGCCCTTTTATCATCTTCGTGGCCCTCCTCTGGACCCTCTCCAACTGGTCCATGTCCTTCTTGTGTTGGGGGCTCCAGAACTGGACACAGTACTCCAGGTGGGGTCTCACCAGGGCAGAGTAGAGGGGGAGAATCACCTGCCTCGACCTGCTGGCCACGCTTCTCTTGATGCAGCCCAGGATGCGGTTGGCCTTCTGGGCCGCAAGGGCTCATTGCCTGCTCATGTTAAGCTTCTCATCCACCAGCACTCCCAAGTCCTTCTCCTCAGGGCTGCTCTCAATCCGTTGCCCGCCCAGCCTGTATTTGTGCCTGGGATTGCCATGACCCAGGTGCAGGACCTTGCACTTGGCCTGCTTGAACTTCATGAGGTTGGCACAGGCCCACCTCTCCAGCCTGTCAAGGTCCCTCTGGATGGCATCCCTCCCTTCCAGCGTGTCGACGGCACCACACAACTTGGTGTCGTCGGCGAACTTGCTGAGGGTGCACTCTATCCCACTGTCCATGTCGCCGACAAAGATGTTGAACAGGGCCGGGCCCAGCACGGACCCCTGAGGGACGCCACTCGTGACCGGTCTCCACATGGACATTGAGCCGTTGACCACCACTCTCTGAGTGCGGCCAACCAGCCAACTCCTTATCCACCAAGTGGTCCGTCCATCAAACCCATGTCTCTCTAGTTTAGAGAGAAGGATGTCGTGCGGGACAGTGTCAAAAGCTTTGCACAAGTCCAGGTAGATGATGTCAGTTGCTCGTCCCTTGTCCACCGATGCCGTCACCCCATCATAGAAGGCCACCAAATTGGTCAGGCAAGATCTGCCCTTGGTGAAGCCATGTTGGCTGTCACCAACCACCTCCTTGCTCTCCATGTGCCTTAGCATGTGTTCTGGTTTTGTTAGTGAGGGGGGGCCTAAGGTGGTAGCTTCTGTAGGAAACTGCTAGAAGTCGCTCCCCTTTGTTCAGTGGACTCGGCCGGGCCTAGGGCGGACCCGCTGCTGGCCAAGGCCGAGCCAATTGGTAGCAGAATGTCCCGTGATAACGCCTCTGCGATAATGTATTTAAGTAGGGGAAAACAGGAAAAAGAGGAGGAGAAGATGTGAAGCAGCTGAGCGGGGGGCAGAGAGGGGGAGGCGTGAGCCTCACGGGCCTTGCAGGCCTCACCCTCTGGCCTCCCGCCGGGCAGCCGACTGGGCCCAACTCAGCCCGGCCTGGCTGCAAGAAGTGGAGAGGAGATGAGAAGTGAATAAGGTGTAAAAAGGATCCTGAGAGACGTCTGCCAGCCTGTTGTGAGGAACGGCTGCAGACGCCAAGGTCAGTGAAGAAGGAGGGGGAGGAGTAACATGGCTCCTGGCCAAGATTCCTCTGCAACTCGTGGTGACGACCATGGTGGAGCAGGTTGTCCCCCTGCAGCCCATGGAGGTCCACGGAGGGGCAGAGATCCACCTGCAGCCCGTGAAGGACCCCATACCGGGGGAGGTGGATGCCTGAAGGCAGCTGTGGCCCGTGGAGGGCCCGCTGGGACAGCTGTTCTGGAGAGACTGCACCCGTGGAAGAGATGACCCACGCCGGAGCAGTTCCACAAAGGACTGTGGCCCGTGGGAGGGACCCCACGCTGGAGCAGAGGAGGAATGCGAGGAGTTCTTCCCCTGACGATGATACAGTGGCGTAAAACAACGCATGATGAACTGACCGCGACCCCCATTCCCTTTCCCCGCCCCGTGCCGCTCGGGAGGGGAAGGTAGTGGAGAAAATGTTAAGCCCGGGAAGAGGGAGGGGTGGGGGGAGGTTATCTTGTTCCCTGTCTCATTCTCCTGCTAATTTTAGAAATAAATGAATAGTTTTCCCCGAGTCGAGTCTGTTTTGCCCGTGACGGTACTTTTAAGGATTTCTCCCCGTCCTTATCTCAAACCTTGAGCCGTTTTTCTTATATCATCTCCCCCTATTCTCTCGGAGGGTGGGGGGAGCGAGAGAGAGACTGCGTAGTCTGGTCCCGATCGGGGCTGAACTACGACAGCATGGTTTCCAGGAGAATCTGCTCCATGGCCTTGCCAGGCACAGAGGTGAGGCTGACCGGCCTGTAGTTACCTGGGTAAGAAACACCAGCAAGTGTACAGGCAAGTAGATATATTATTAGATATATTTGCTGTATTGGGTTTTTTTAATCTCTCTTATTTTATTTTTTTTTCCCTTAAAAATATTTTTCTAGACTACATTAGCTTTAACTACTTTGTGTTTTCTGACTCTGGAACTGTCTGCTGCTGAAATAGGTGGCAACATCCAAATCTCATAAAATCATAGAATGGTTAGGTTTGGAAGGGACCTTTAAAGGTCATCTAGTCCAACCTCCCTGCAAGAAGCAGGGACATCTTCAACTAGATCAGGTTGCTCAGGTCCTCATCCAACCTGGCCTTGAATGTTTCCAGGGATGGGGCATCCAGCACCTCTCTGGGCACCCTGTTCCAGTGTTCTACCACCCTCACTGTAAACAATTTTTTCCTAATATGTAATCTAAATCTACCTCCCTCTATTTGAAAGTGCTACCCCTAGTCGTGTCACAATAGGGCCTATGGAAGAGGGCCGTCCCTAACACTGATGAATAATTTATTGCTTCTAGCTTTAAAATGTTTTTCCATGTCTTTTTAGAAAAAAAAAAATCTCCTTCTTATTGATTCTACTCGAAACAGCTTTTGAGAAGTACTACAACTGTAAAGATTTACACTCAGACTTTAACTGTAGAGAAGGTTATTGGACAGCCATATGGCATTATCAGGGAATCAGATAAAAACACTTCATGGGGTAATGAAGAATAATATTTTGCACTTTTCACTCTCAGATTAACTTACAAATTTTAATTAAGTTTTCACAATAGTTCTGTAAAATAAGTACTGTCCACTCTACTTAACATATAGGACACAGTAAATGTCAGATCACAGATGACACAATAACTTCCTAATGAAATTAGGAGTACGTTACAAAGGAAACATATTCTCACTTCGTATGAAAGGATGCATCTCCTTCAATTTTCAGCATAGTCACAATAATTTCAATAGATGAAGATGTTCCCTTGATTCACAGTTACTCACTCCTTCCATAGTTACAAGACATCATTACTATCCACAGTGGACTTAGAGTAAACTTCATTCAGATAAAGCCCTGTCAAGGTCCCTCTGGTTGGCATCCTTTCCCTCCAGCGTGTTGACTACAACCACACACCTTGGTGTCATTGGCAAACTTGCTGAGGGTGAACTCTATCGCACTGTCCATGTGGTTGACAAAGATGTTAAACAGCACTAGTCCCAATACTGACCCCTGAGGTACACCTCTCATCACTGGTCTCCACTTGGACATCAAGCCCTTGATCGTATCTCTTTGAGTGCGACCATTCTGCCAATTCCTTATCCACTGAATGATCCATCCATCTAATCCATGTCTCTCCAGTTTAGAGACAAGGTTGTTATGTGGGATAGTGTCAAATACTTTGTACAAATCCAGGTAGATGAGGTCATTTAGTCATCCCTTATGCATCAATACTGTAAGGCCATCATAGAAGGTCGTAAAATTTCTCAGGCCCGATTTGCCCTTAGTGAAGCCATGTTCCCTGTCATTAATCATCTCATTGTTTTCCATGTGCCTTAGCATAGTTTCCAGGAGGATCTGCTCCATGACATTGCCAGGCACATTGGTGAGACTGACTGACCTGTAGTTCCCTGGGTCTACCTTGTTCCTCTTGTTAAAAATAGAGGTTTTATTTCCCCTTTTCCAGTCAGTAGGAACCTCACCAGACTCTCATGACTTCTCAGATATGATGGATAATATCTCAGTTACTTCATCCACAGATTCCCTCAGGATCCCTGAATGCATCTCATCAAGTCTCATGGACATGTGCATGTTCAAGTTCCATAGATGGTCTTGAATATGATCTCCTCCAGTGTGCGGACTTTCCTTTGCCTTCTGTGACCTGGGTAGTGTTGCTAGAGCCCTTGCCAGTGAAGACTGAGGCAAAAAAAAAAAGTCATTAAGCACCTCAGCCTTCTCCATGTCCTGGGAAACCAGGTGTCCCATTTCTTTCTAGAGAGCACCCAAATTTTACCTGGTCTTCCTTTTATCCCCAATGTACCTATAGAAGCTTTTCTTGTTGCCCTTGATGTCCCTGGCCAGATGTAATTCTATCAGGGCTTTGGCTTTCAAACATGACCCCTGGCTGCTCAGACAACTTCTCTGTAATCCTCCCTTAGAAGCACCTGTCCTTCCTTCTACCCTAGGCTTCCTTCTTGTCTTTCAGTTGGCTCAGGAGCTCCTTGTTCATCCATGCAGGCTGTCTGGTGTTTTTGCCTGACCTCCTCTTTCTAGCAATGCATCGATCCTGAGTTTGGAGGAGGTGATCCTTGAACGTTAACCAGCTTTCCTGGATCCCTCTTCCCTCCAGGGTTTTATCCCATGGTACTCTGCCAAGCAGACCCCTGAATGATCCAAAGTCTGCTCTCCTGAAGTCTAGGGTAGTGACCTTGCTGTGTGCTCTTGTCACTGCCCTAAGGATCTTGAACTCCACCCTTTCATAGTCACTGCAACAAAGGCTGCCCTTGAGCTTCACATTCCCCAGCAGCCTGTCCTTGTCGGTGAGAACAAGGTCGAGCTTAGCACCTCTCCTTGTTGACTCCTCTATTACTCGGAGAAGGAAGTTATCATCAGTGTATTCCAGGAACCTCCTGGATTGCTTGTGCCCTCCCATGTTGTCCTTCCAACAGATTAAGAAGCAGAAACAAGTGGGGTTTGTGAGTACTGGTATGTAATTATGGATGGATTTTATGATTTTGGAGTGTACTTTGTTTTAAAAAATCTAGATATGTAATGTATAATTAAATCTTCTTATTTATACACAGAAGTAACCTTAATTTCAACTGTTGGCCTAGCTTAACTTGTTGGAATCTTTACTTATACAATGTTAAAAAAAGCTGTAATTTGTAAAAATTTAACTCCAACTTGATATCAAGGCAATTTTCATCAAGATAGATTCTTTATTTTGTTTTGTTTTTTTAAGTAAAGTTTTGAGTTGATGCAACCATGTAATGGCTTTAACTAAAACTAATTCCATGGAAACATAGAAACTTTGGCTGTTTTACACTGTATTACAATCTGCAGAAGTAGATGCACAGTTAACAGCAAGTGGTGATTTATTTTTAAATTGCATTTCTGTATCGATAATAGAACGGAGACTTTAATGTCTCAATTTTTTCTAATCACTGTCTAACTCACTTATATGGTGGGTTCATATATTCCTTCCTATTTCACTTTAGGTGCCTGAGTCCAGATCATATCAATAAGTTCAAAAGATCACCATTAATGTTAATGGAATTGGCTAGGCTCAGCAGACAAAGAAGTTCATTCTTTTATAGTTTTCAGTACTTGAAAAAAAATACTGGCTGAAAAAACCAAACAGCTAAAACCACTTCCACATAATGTAAACCAATCACATCTTATAGAAGCTAATCTGAACATGAAAAGGAAGAAAGGCAGTAAAGGTACAGAAATTGCCTGTACAAGTTTATGCACCAATATTATAAATGAACAGTACTCAACAGTACTTGACTTAGGTGAAAAAGTTTTTGAGCCTAATCTATACTTGCAGTATCACTTATCTTTTAAATTTTAGTGTTAATTTTTTCTTGTCAAAGACTGAAAAAAAATCTCAAAATTACATTCTTTTTCCTACAAAGTGTAACACAGATGACTTGACAAGTGCATGCTTAATGCCATGCAGCCAAGTCTTGACTCACTCAAAGTGCAGTTACGCACACAAGCATCTCTGTTGAGATTAACAAGATATGTCACGTGCTTTGGATTCACACTCATAAAGGGATTTCCATTATGGTTTGCAGAGTATATCTTTTTTGAAGTGAGCACCGCGCCTTCTTATTTGTCGTCAAAGTATCAAGATTTTTGTGTTAAAATTTCTTCATGGACACACAAGTTTAGGGGATATATAGTCAAATACACATGCACATATATATATATGCTGTTTACATATGCATGCATTATATTACAAATCTTATCTTATAATAACAGTTTGCCATTTTACAGAGGCACATGGTTCTGCACATACCTTTTTTCTCCATCTTGAATAAGATATCACACAAAATGTTTGTGACACTCAGCAACTATTGCCGGGGGCGGGTGGGGGGTTGAAGAAGATTCATAGAATAAAACCCAGGAACTGATAAACAAACTCCATTAAAATGTGTTTTCACATCAGTATTCAACCAAAATGAGAGTCATCTTTTGCTTTGATGTTACAATTTGTACTGTAACCCTTATTTATTTGTTTTGATGTATGCAATAATTGATACTTCAATAATAAACTTGTTTATATTCAAAATGTCTTTAATCCTCGTATGGTTCTTCCAGTCTTTTTTGAGACTGAAGTGCCTTCTTGGCATATCACTACTCTGATGTCTTCTTTGCAAGCCTTTCATTGCTAATGTATTGACATGAATAGAAGTGTTTTCATATCTGCCACCTATCCAGCACTGAGAAACAAGTATAGAATTGCTGTCTTTCTCTACTCATAATCTTTTGGGCTTTAGTCATACATACATAATTTATATTAGTGTATTATAATAATCCTTATTAAGTAGAAGGAATGGTGTGAGAAAACAGAAAAGTGATATTGCAGTAGGAAAAAATGAAGGGAACAGAGAGAAGCACTGCAGCATTTTATAAATGTGAAGAAGAGAAAATACTTTCAAATAGGCAAAATACATAGCATCTGTATTAGTTCATTATCACTCACAGAGGAAATTACACCTTCTATTCTGGTTTATTCTTTAAAAAAAAAAAGTAAATAAACAACATTGTTAGTAATTTGTGCCTGCATTTATCACATTTGCTATATTTTATGTCTCAATCCACTGTCCTACAAACAATAAACTTGTTTTGCACATTATCCTTCCACTCTAGTGAGAATGTGTAGTGGGTTGACCTTGGTCAGCTGCTAGATGCCCACACAGCTGCTCTCTCACTCCACCTCCTCAGCAGGACATGGGGAGAAAAATAAGCTGAAAAAGTTTGTGGCTTGAGAAAAGTACAGGGAAATCATCCCAGTGACCATCATGGGGAAAACACGCTCAGCCTAGGAAAGATTAATTTAATTTATTGTCAGTTAATAACAGAGTAGCATAGTGAGAAACAGAAATAAAAAACATCAAAACTAAAACCACATTCCCTCTCATCTTCCTTTCTTTCCAGGCTCAAATTTACTCTTGAATCTTCTGCCTCCACCTTCCCCAAGTGTTTTCTGCCCCTTCCTAAACCTGTTTTCTCTGAGGAGCCACTATCTTGACTGAGGGGCTCAGCTGTGCACTGCAGTGGTCCATTTGAGCCAGCTGGAACCAACAATGTCCAGCACGGGGCAGCCATGGCCTCTCCTCACAGTAGCTTGTAGCACCCCCACTGCCAGCACCTAGATAAGAATGGGTGACTTATGTTGTTATATATACCTGGAATACGTTAGCTGGACAAAAAACATTACTAAGTTCTTCGAGAATATACTAAGTCATGTTCACTGCAGTGTAATGGAGGAATCATGTAATCTTTTTGACTCATTAATCACATAATGCTAGCAATACTCACCTATAGTTTGAACGTCTTGTGCAAATTCTTCATTAACCTCTTTTTCCACCTTCATTAACCTCTTTTTACCACCCTGACATCTGTTGGAAAGACAACACGGCAGGGCACAGGCAGTCCAGGAGGTTCCTGGAATGCGTGGATGACAACTTCCTCCTGCAAGCGACAGAGGAGCTGACAAGGAGGGGTGCCATGCTTGACCTTGTGCTCACCAACAGGGAGGGGCTGGTGGGGGATGTGAAACTAAAGGACAGTCTTGGCTGCAGCGACCATGACATGGTGGAGTTCAAGATCCACGGGGCAGCAAGGAAACTACATGGCAAGCTCTCTGCCCTAGACTTCAGGAAGGCAGACTTCAGCCTCTTCAGGGACCTGATGGGCCAAGTGCCATGGGAGGCAGCCCTGGAGGGAAGAGGGGCCCAGGAAAGTTGGTCCATATTCAAGGAGCACCTCCTCCGAGCTCAGCAGAGGTGCATCCCGATGAAAAACAAGTCAGGCAAAAAGGCCAGGAGGCCGGCGTGGATGTGCAAGGAGCTCCTGGACCAACTGAAAGTGAAAAAGGAAGCCTATAGAGGGTGGAAGTGGGGACAGGTAGCCTGGGAGGACTACAAAGAGGCTGCGTGAGTGGCCAGGGATAAGGTAAGGAAGGCCAAAGCCCTGGCAGAACTGAATCTGGCCAGGGATATAAAATGTAACAGGAAGAGCTTTTATAGGTACGTAGGGGACAAAAGAAAGTCCAGGGAAAATGTAGGCCCCCTCCAGAAGGGAACTGGTGTCCTGGTTACCCAGGACATGGAGAAGGCTGAGGTTCTCAATGACTTTTTTGCCTCAGTCTTCACCGACAAGAGTTCCTGTCCCACCGCCCAAGCTGCAGAAGGTGCAAGCAGGGACTGCAAGAATGAAGAACTGCCCATTGTACTCGAAGAGCAGGTTCGGGATCATCTGAGGAACCTGAAGGTGCACAAGTCCATGGGTCCTGATGAGATCCATCCGCGGGTCCTGAGGGAACTGGCGGATGAAGTTGCCAAGCCACTGGCTATCGTATTTGAGAAGTCGTGGCGGTCTGGTGAGGTCCCCGATGACTGGAAGAGGGGGAACATAACCCCAATTTTTAAAAAGGGGAATAAGGAAGACCCAGGTAACTACAGGCCGGTCAGCCTCACCTCTGTGCCTGGCAAGGTCATGGAGCGGATTCTCCTGGAAACCATGCTAAGGCACATGGAGAGCAAGGAGGTGGTTGGTGACAGCCAACATGGCTTCACCAAGGGCAGATTGTGCCTGACCAATTTGGTGGCCTTCTATGACGGGGTGACGGCATCGGTGGACAAGGGACGAGCAACTGACATCATCTACCTGGACTTGTGCAAAGCTTTTGACACTGTCCCGCACGACATCCTTCTCTCTAAACTAGAGAGACATGGGTTTGATGGACGGACCACTTGGTGGATAAGGAGTTGGCTGGATGGCCGCACTCAGAGAGTGGTGGTCAACGGCTCAATGTCCATGTGGAGACCGGTCACGAGTGGCGTCCCTCAGGGGTCCGTGCTGGGCCCGGCCCTGTTCAACATCTTTGTTGGCGATATGGACAGTGGGATAGAGTGCACCCTCAGCAAGTTCGCCGACGACACCAAGCTGTGTGGTGCTGTCAAGACACTGGAAGGGAGGGATGCCATCCAGTGGGACCTTGACAGGCTGGAGAGGTGGGCCCGTGCCAACCTCATGAAGTTCAAGCAGGCCAAGTGCAAGGTCCTGCACCTGGGTCATGGCAATCCCAGGCACAAATACAGACTGGGCAGGAATGGATTGAGAGCAGCCCTGAGGAGAAGGACTTGGGAGTGCTGGTGGATGAGAAGCTTACCATGAGCAGGCAATGCGCCCTTGCGGCCCAGAAGGCCAACCGCATCCTGGGCTGCATCAAGAGGAGCGTGGCCAGCAGGTCGAGGCAGGTGATTCTCCCCCTTTACTCTGCCCTGGTGAGACCCCACCTGGAGTACTGTGTCCAGTTCTGGAGCCCCCAACACAAGAAGGACATGGACCAGTTGGAGAAGGTCCAGAGAAGGGCCATGAAGATGATAAAAGGGCTGGAGCACCTCTCTTATGAGGACAGGCTGAGAGAGTTGGGGCTGTTCGGCGTGGAGAAGAGGAGGCTCCAGGGAGACCTGATAGCGGTCTTCCAGTACCTCAAGGGGGCCTACAAGAAAGATGGGGAGAGGCTGTTTAGTAGGGCCTGTTGCGATAGGACGAGAGGTAATGGTTTTAAAATAGAGGGGGGTAGATTTAGATTAGAAATTAGGAAAAAATTTTTTACGATGCGGGTTGTAGAACACTGGAACAGGTTGCCCAGAAAGGTGGTGGATGCCCCATCTCTGGAAGCGTTCAAGGCCAGGCTGGATGAGGCTGTGAGCAACCTGACCTAGTCAGGGATGTCCCTGCTCCTTGCAGGGGGGTTGGACTAGATGACCTTTGAAGGTCCCTTCCAACCCTAACCATTCTATGATTCTATGATTCTATGATTTTCCTAAATGACAAGGATTATTAGTTACCTACTGGTGGCTATAGCTTTCTGAAAATATCCCATCCTTCCTCAAATAATTTACCTAGTGAATGCATCTGAAAGACTTTTGGCCTAGTAGCCCTCATCATTTCTTATAGATGGAATTTCTTCTTGCTTACTTCTCATGCAAGTGTGCAACTGACTTCTATAAAAGATTTGTGATTTGTGTTTTCCTCATGTCATATTGCCACTGTGAACAAAAGAAGTGTTATGAGTGCACTCTGTTTCTATGGACAGTGTACTTGAAGAATGTTTTCTCTAACTGTTTAATAGCATTTGTTCAGAGGAAAGAGGAGAATGCTTTGTGGGTTAGCAGAGAACACAACTCTAACACAGATTCAAGGTGACTAATGGATGTGCATGCAGATGCTTAAGTGCTGTTGAAGAAGCCAATCTGAACTGGTAACAAGAAAACTCCATTAGTGACACATTATTATTTTTCTGAGGCTTCAGTGGGATAAAAAGTAGAAGACATAAAAGGAAAGGTCGGTTTCTTATTTACGGATAAGTGAATGTGAATGAGATTTTGCTAAACATGAGGGACATAGGAAAGAAAATGAAGGCTTCTGGAAGTTATGAGAGTCATGCATGCCTACTTGGTTCCTGGAATTGTGGTTTACATACCCTGCTCTAGACTTAGAATCAAGGGATGGTATCTTCATCAATTATCTCTTTAAGGACAGAAGAACATATGACTGTGTAGATAGCACATGTTTCTGAGTTCAACAGCAAAACGAGATGAACTGCAGATGCATTCTGATATTGTACACAGAAATACATCAGATGAAATCTCACCCTGAAAATGCTTATTATTTCCCAGCACACACTTAGTCTAGGGAGTCTAGGGTGACTACATCAGAGATTAGATAGTATAGCAAAGGGGGATAAAGTGAAAGTTCCAGTCCCTCCCATGTATCAGAACTATTAAAAGAAATAAAAAATAAAAAGGCAGAAAATTAGAAAAAAAATCCCAGCAGTTACCTTCAAAAGCCTACTTATGGCTACAGTACTTCTCCACAAAACTTGGATGCTTCTCTTCCACAACTTCTCAGCAGAAATGAGCAATATCATTGCATGTGTATGCACATATATAGAGTGCATATACACTAAGCAACACTAAGCAAACAGATTTTCTACATTAACTACTTCACCAGTGAAATGGCTTTCCCTTTTCCCTGAAGGAAATGCTTGCCATAATTGACATATATCACCTGATACATGTACGTCAGAAACTGACATTCCTCCCACTCTAATGCATGTTCATATTAATTCCTGAGTTGCTTTCAATTCCCTCTCATAAAAAGAAGAGTGGTTCCAGATAGTAAGCTTAAGTAAGGAAAATATAAAAATAAAAGGATTTTTATCTTCCCAGTCTGAGAACTGTTATAGATAATGTAACAGATGTGAGCAATTGCAGTCTAATGCACACTTTACCAGGGTGAGCATGAGCAAGGACACATGGTGAGAAAGCTGGCTTCTCGTTCGCACAATGAGCAGCAGTGGTTTGTCAGTGGCACTTCTGGAAACAGGACAAGCAAAACAAGTCAGAAAGACAAGTCTGACTGTGGCAGGTCAAAATGTGTGTCTGTGCCTCTGAAAGCAGAGTTAACTCACAAAAAGAAAATTTTATTTATGCAAAGGTTTTTAATAAGATTTTTTGGTTTTCAAAATAACAAAAAAAAAAGAACCAAAATGTTAATAAGTCAATGTGAATTCTGAAAAGATATGAATGTAGGAATGCTGATACTTTTTTTGTAGAACTTATTTAAATCTTTCTGTCCTGTGCCTATGCTCTTTTACAAATCACAGTTAATAATCATATGCTCATTATTTACATGACACTGCCTACAATATGTCTTTAGTAACTATGCATTGCCTTTACTAATAATACGTCTCATACTACTTCTGTATCTCACACCAAGATAAATATAATTTCATTATTTAATTTCACAGATTTCAGAAATATGTTTACCCTGTTCAGTTTATTGAATATGCAGAGTTAGTCTCAAGCCTTCTTTCATGTCTAAGGACGTTTAATACAAGGCTGAATATTTTCAAAGACTATTAGTTCAGCCATGCAAGAGCTTAAAACAAAAAGAAAGAAAAATGCAATAGTTCAGCTTCAGATTCTTTATCTCTGTTTTATTCAGAAAAGTACATTTGGATCTAAATTTCACTAAAGTCAATGAAAGACTTCCAATGTTTTGAATTGACTTTATGTCAGAATCTGAAGGAAGATATGTCAATGTGCCAAGCATTTAATAGTCTTTCTACATGTTTTCTTCTTTTTTTTTCATACAGAAAATGCGTTTCTTTCTAGTTTAATGTGTAAAAAGCAGGGAAAGAAAATATTCATTAATCTTCAGTGTTGGATTTTTCCTTTTACGCTAATATAATGATGTAACTACAATAAGACAATTTAATATACTTGACATATCTGCTATAAAACTATATATCTTACTTTAAACTGACTTGGCCTTCAAATGTATTTTCAGTGTATTCAGGACAAAAGGGAGTATTAACTTATTGTCAGAGACTGAAGCACTTTTTTTTTTTATTTCTGTATTCTCAAGTGTTAAGTATGTTAAGAAAAAAGTAAAAAAAAAGAGCCCCATCTCCAAGTAATTTTTAAATTTAAGTGATTAGCCAGAGTAAATCAATGGTAGGAATATTTTAGAGCATTTTGCTGTGGAAGTTACACTGCTACAGAGTGAAATGTCCTGAAGTTATTTTAAGAATACAAAAAGTCTTCTTTCTCTGGACAGGGGGTCACAAAAGTCTAGAATCTATGAGAAGAGAAAATTCCACTGCTCTTTCAATTTTGCTTTCTCACAATTTCTAGTCTTTTTTTTTTCCACATAGATCTGACACTTAGCTCCAAAAGCTCTATGTTGAAATGACACTGAAATCAGTATTTTTTGTCTGTGTATCTCTGTATATTGTTTCCCTCTCTATTTTTTTAATTGCAACTTGCTATTTCTTTCTCACATACAGAACTTTAGTCCAGCCACTCCTGCATGTCTATCATCATAAGCCTCTGTCCTTAGCAACATAAAGGAAAACACAGATAACTCTTACTCTAGCTCTGTGTGTTTCTTTGTTCGGGCAGAAGACATCACCGTTTCATCTGTCTATTCTACAAACTATGTAGACAAGGTGACAGATTTTTTTCACACTTTAACTGAAAGAGAAACATTGCATCTATCAACTTTGCTAAGGTTAACCTAACTCAGAGCAACGTCTTGAAATGGAAGATGTAACTGGGAGTATAAGCTACACAACAGAAACCTAGGTCAACTGCACTCTTAATTTAGACAAGTTAGTGGCATTTCTAAACCTGGGTAGTATGAATTTAGTGGTAGGTGTCTTGAATAATGTCAGATCCCCTTTAAAAAGAAAACCGACCAACCACACAAAAAACTCTAACTAGTTTCTCCTGAGATGAGAAACTTAGCACTTTGTAGGGCTTTTTCACTACTTATTTACAGCATTGTGCTATATTTAGTAAATTGTTAAGCAATTCCTAACAAGCTGTAGTCTTATTTTCACTGCTGTTCCACAAGCTATTGATTACTTGATTTTATGTCCAAGTCCACAAACATTTGTGACACTGAGAAAAAGAGGAAAAAATTGTTAGGGATATGGCCTAAGTTGTATTCTGACTGCTCTTCTATTCCTGCCCCTCCTCCAAATCTTGCTTGGTAAACATTAATGTATTGATCAAAATAATTTCTAGATTACTAGTCACACCAATATTTATGAGCATTTCCACAACAGTCTTGGATAGACTCCTCAAAGTGATGCTTAAGTGCTCTGCACACTTGTAACATATAGAGGGATTGCACTCCGCATAAAATGAAGGAATAATTTTGTTTTTCTTAGAAAGTATAAAAAGTTTTTATGTCAAGACCTGCCTTTCATATCACTGAATCACAGAGTGGTTGAGGTTGGAAGGGACCTCTGGAAGTCATCTGGTCCAACCCTCCTGCTTAAGCAGGGCCATCTTTAGCTGGTTGCCCACAACCATGTCCAGATGGCTTTTGAATATCTACAAGGATGGAGATCCACAAATTCCCTGGGCAACCTTTTCCAGTGCTTTGTCACCTTAACAATAAAAACAAATGTTTCCTGATGTTCAGATGGAATCTTCTGTGTTCAGTGTTTTTCCATTGCCTCTGGTCCTGTCACTGGATACCACTGAGATGAGCCTGGCTCCATCCTCCTTGCACCCTCTCTGCCAAGTATTTATATACACTGATAAGATTCCCCTGAGGTTATCTAGGCTGAACAGTCCCAAGTCTCTCAGCATTTCCTCATAGGAGAGATGTTCCAATCCCTTAACCATCTTTGTGACCCTTTGTGGGAATCTCTCTCCAGTATGTCCATGTCTCTCTTGTACCGGGGAGCCCAGACCTGGACATAATACTCCAGATGTGGCCTCGCCAGTGTTAAAATATATAACAGTTCACATCTTAAACTTCTCAAATAGAAAGGAGCACTCTAAAGTTTTCAAACAGGTTCCTTGATGTGAGAGCAGGCTTTTAAAGTTAAAATTAGGAATAATGTTTGAGAGCACGGATTACAATCCAGGACTTCCCTCTGCATTTTGAATTCCATAGCAGAAAACAGAATATGCATTTGCTAACTTCAGCTGCCATAATAATTCTTAAACACTTTAAGCTTCTTTGTTTCTAAGTACACCGAAAGTGGCAGATTTGGCAGGAAAAGTAACTGACCTATTTTAATGCCTTTCTTCATATAAGATGGGTTTGGTTTTGTTGGATTTTCTCCCACTGACTGTAAGATAATCTAGAGTGACACATTCAGGCTTTAATAACTAATGTTTGTATGTCTAAATAAGGCAAAATAGATGCTGCCACTCTAGCCTAATATTGGAGAGCTCTCCTGAGAAATAGAAATTAGGGTTCTCTATCTTCAGCTAGATGTGATTTGGAGGACCACTGCTTCATGATACACTTCAGAAGCTTCCTTCCAACTGCGTGTACTCATTTGCTTCCAGACATAGAACAGACTGCTTCTCCCTGCAATGAGGTCCCATTTGGAGTAACCAAGACATGATTAAGTTATAAATAAGCTGTCCATTCATGAAACAAGCATGTCCTTCTAAGAAACAAGGCCAAATAGAATAAAATAGAAGCTTTACATAGTTGTCAATAAAAGGGTTTATTTTGTATTTCCGAATGCTTTATTTTTTTTTAATTCACATCCAAAATGAAGTATCTTCCAAATAAAGATTTTGTGGTAAAATATTGTACCATACTTTTATGTTATTAACACTTCATTACTTTTTTAAAATATACTACAGAACATTTACAAGTTATTATGAATAATCATAAAGCAATACAAATTACACTTGCTAAATAAATGAGTAATGTAATGCAAAGAATTTATTTTGCATGCTAATTCTCATAATTCCATACCTCATAACAGATTAAGTAGACATTATTATTAGTAAAGTCAGCATTATTAGTAAAGATCTAACATAACAGATGTTTTTGAGTCTCCTAACCAACGCCTCTGAAACAACACTTCAGTGGCTGTAGCCTCTTTGAATTCAGTGCAATTAGAAAACTTATGACTGGATGAGAATTTGACCACAAATATTTACAATAAGACATTTCAAATGTGTGGTGCAAATCATGAAAAAGCTTCCCTGGGTCAAGGAAAGTTGCCATATGTATCCTGAAGTGGTCCATTGTCTATGTTATTTTCTACTCAGGGCTATGAAAGTCAGTTAATGCCTACTTTTAATAAAGTGTTACTACAAATGCACTTTTTTTTCTGTATTTAAAATAATAATACTTTTCTGAGACTAGTTGAGAAACAGAAAGAAGCTAAAAAATGAACAGTAAGGGAGAAGGTGCAGTTTTATGTCACTATTCATGTGTAATTGCATTATATGTAACAAAAAAAAAGTACACAAATCTGGTATTTCTTTTCCCAAATTAGCAGAAGAAAATTCTTCCATACTTCTTGATACTGCATACTGATGCAGAACAAATCTAAACCAGGACAATGTGAAGTCAATTTTCAACATGAATAATTAATTTTCAGTTGATGGGTCCTAAAAATCTTGCAGTGACAATGGAGATCTTTGCATAAAAAAAGTAGCCCCTCACAGGCACAAACTCTCCAGCTTTAAATATTTCTGATATAGTAAATGAAAACAGAACTACCATTTAAATAGGAAATACATTTCTGCTACATGCAGGTCCATAAACTTAACTGCAGCTGTAAATACCACATGCAGAAAAAAATGCCAAATTTATCTGTCAAGCATCTACAAAACAGTCACCACAAGGGAATAAAAAAAAAAGTAAACCAGTTTTGAATTCAGCCTTATTGATTCTCTATGCTATCAAAACACTTCCAAATTATTGCCTATTTTATAAAAAACAGAATCCGTATCTCTTTCTAGTTTCCACTGATGTTTGCAAAGAACTAAGTACATTATTCCTTTAAAGGTAACTACTTTTTTTTTATGTTGTGAAAAATACTAAGGGACTGCCTATATGCAACAGCTATCAAACATAAAAATGAGTTGCTCTGTCCTTCAATTTAACCTGTTACCAATTCAGATACAAAATTATTTTGTATTTTTATGTTACGCTTAATTCATGAAACAAGTAATGACATTTGATCACTCCAACTCAGAGAGAGGAAAAAGGGAAGAAGGAGGTTGGGAAGACACAAGAAGGGAGAAAGGACAGAAAGACAGAAGAAAGGAAGGAAGGAAGGGAGAGAGGGAGGAAGGAAGGAGGAAAAGAAGAAAGGAAGGCAGGCAGGCAGGCAGGCTGGCTTCTAATACATAAAATGTAGAACTTGGGAGCTTGGGAGCTCCAGCTCCTAGGTCAAACTGTGTCCTGTCTGCAGACTGAGATGAGTTCTCACTCTGAGTTTCACTGGGACAATACTTCAGGAAACGAGCAAAAAGAAAATTCTTCGCCATCCACTCTCTCAGTATGTACAACCCTACAGTACTTTGGAGCACACTACTTTCCACAAAGTTTAGAAACAGCTGGAAAGGATATCTTACATCTTCATTCTGTGAGCTCTACATTTTTGGATTGTTGATTTTTTTTTCTTTATCCACTGGAGAAATATAATCAGAAAAAAACCCACAACTTTTTTTTTTTTCTAATAACATATGCCATGATATCCTTGAACAACAGTTCTGGCAGGTCAGAGTGGAAACTCCCTATCTCCACAACCTCACTCAGTTTTCAAATCCTGAAGACTACAAATATTTGAGAGTCACAGAATAGAGAAGATGAGGTGCTATCCAGATTTTTTTTTACTTGCCTTAGGTTCTTAAAGTTCTACATTTATTAAAATATTGAACAGCTGTACTGTATTTTACAACAATGCAATGCTACTTAAACACAGTAGTGGAGCTGATCTGGATGAGTTAGCAATATGTTATTGTGCCCCGTGGAAGTCTTTGTAAAATCTTAGTTAAAACAAACATATTGGTTAGTGCTGATGTGAAACGGACATACCAAAGGGACATGCTGAAAAGCAAAAGGTTTTACAGGAATTCAGCCTCTTAGAAGAAGGAAGCATACACACATTCAGCCCATACTCTGCTGGCTGACTGTTGAAGATTTTAGAGCTAGAGGAACTGGATAAGAAGAAAGATGTGCACGTTCTGCAGTACTCAACACAGGTGACCAAGTTTCCAAAATATAAGAGGAAACACTGATGATTTACTGTTAAAAAGTAGATCAAAATTTCTTGTTCTATGTATTCAGTTATACAAGTTATCTTTTTATTTTCTGCAATGTGGCTTATGATAGAGATCATACTATTGCCTGATCTGTCTCAGGACTGCATAATATATGCACAATCTTGTAAGTTTGTCTGTAATTCACCTTGGATATTTGAGAGCTTTTATAGTTTAAATCATAAACAAAGTATCATATAAAAATAAGAAAAAAATGCATTCATGATAAAAAACCCCTATCTTTAAATTGTGTATAATACAATAAAATATCATTTCTTGTAGCTGGTTATTAATACAAAGAAATGGGTAGAAGATGTAACCATAAGCATTTCTTGAATATTGGCTTTCTAAGTATGATTATTATAGAGATGATTGATTACATGGGGTTTCCAAACTGATCACTGTAATATCAGTATTTATTGATGTTGAGAACTGCCACATGAAAGAGATAGCTACATTACTTCATGGTAGGAGGTTGCATACTGCTGATGTAAGTGTAGAACTTTGCTGGGACGAATGTCCTATGAGGAGCAGCTAAGGACTTTGGCTTTGTCTAGTTTGGAGAGAAGGAGGCTAAGGAGTGTTCTGGCTGAGGAGAGGGAGGTGCTGATCTCTTCTTTCTGGTATCCAATGATAGAACACATGGGAATGGTTAAAAGCTGTGCCACGGGAGGTTTAGATTGGACCCTCTCTTTACTGAGAGGGTGGTCAAACACTGGAACAGACTTCCTAGAGAGACGATCAATATCCCAGTCTGGCAGTGTTTAACAGGCATTTGTACAACACCATTAGCAACATGCTTTAATTTTTGGTTTTCCCTGAGGGGGTCAGGCAGTTGGACTAGATGATCATTGTAGGTCCCTTCCAGCTTAAATATTCTATTCTCCTCTATTCTATCATCAGCTTCACCTGGTTTCTGCACTTTCAAATGTAAAATTTGGAGTTTGGGATAAGATTTGCATGTATGTTGACTGTATGTGCACAGCGATCAGGTTTGTAGCTTTAACAGATGCTAGTTCTTCCCTTGGCTGTGTTGGTTGTAACAGATGACTGCTGGTTACTGACTGCAGAACCTATGAACTCATCTCTTCTTGGGGTGAAAACTTGGCCTTTTTTTTTTTTTTAGTCTCCTTGCTCAGACAGTCATGAAAGGAAGTTAAAGATATCAAAGGCAGAAAAAGGCATAAACACCACTCAGGTTTAGAAAATGTTTTGATAAAGTTCAATTTGGGGTAATAACAAGCATTTCAGTGGGAAATGCAAGAAACTTGCCTTTAGGCATTACTATACAAAACTCCTAGTATAGCACATTATTTTATTATATGAGTTTTCAAAAAGTCTCACAAAATATCGAAGGTGTTATATATGTATTATCATGCAATAGTGTGAACTGAGGAACATACTTAACATATTCTCTCATATTTTCTACAGCAGAAATACTCAGATGTAATAGCAGCAAAAAAGTTACTTTTCAGACTATGAAAGTATGTGTATCACTATCATGATATGAATTGCAGATAATAAAATAAATATTCTAGGTTTTTTTCAGAGTCAAAGATGAAGCTGACAGATTTCTAACAGTTAAATTCTTTTCCACATGTAAGAACTTTATATCTGATATATTTTGGTTTCTTTTCGCAACAGGTGATTTGTGAGAAATTTCACAGTTTGTTGGGTTTTTTTCCTCTTTCTGCTTTGGAAAATTCCGTAGAAGCATACTGTTGTGAACTAAATTCACAAGACACAGACATAGATATGAAATCTCTGTTGCAGGAAGAGGTTCATAATTTCTGATTTTTTTCTGAGACTAATATGTTCTGGAAAGTGTTTCTCCTAAAACTGCAGCAGAGAAAGAAGGGGAAGTATACACAATGATAAGAACCAGATGGTCAATGCTTATGCTTTAATGTGCAGAGAAAAACTTTGAGAAGTGGTGATTTGGTCTCAATCCAGAGCAGGAATCTGGGGCAGATTGGAAGATGATTTCTTCTCCAGCTTCATATTCACCAGACCCATATACCATGGGACGCAGTCATTTGAAGCAAAAGAAATTTGTCTCAATGTTATGGTCTATTTCTCTTTCTGTTGTTGAAGTTTTTCACTTAATGTAGTGAATTAGAAAATCAAGATGATCTCTGTGTAGATCAGAAAGAAAAGAACTACTTATGGAAATGTGGTAAAGGTGAGCGGACATGATTCACTAGGCTGAATCTGCTCAGGAGAATCACAGCCATTTAGCATGTACACACACACACACAGAGTATTTTATTTTGTGAATTTAAAATTCTCCATTATATGGAGATCAACCAGTGATCAACCACATTTTTTTTTGTGTTTGGAGGAAGAGAAGCAATCTTCAAAGAAACGAGGCTAAGATCCCTCTAAGATGCTCACGTCATTTGCTGATTACAGCAGGGCACAGTACAGATTTGATCTCTGCTGCTGAGGGACAGAACGGTAGCATACTGCCACTGAGGTTGCTGACTGCACAGTGGTAGTTATTCTTGCTTATTGGCATCACACTGCTCTTCTACATCCCCAGATAACCAATTGTTAAATTATGTATAAAATTCTGAAGTTATTTTAAAATTCATTGTGAAAGCACTTATGCAGATAACTAGTATGGACTACTGATTAGACCTTGACAGAAAACAGAAACACATTACAGATATAGAATCACTGTCACAACCCCTAAAATTACATCCTTTCCCCACCAACCCCACCTTCCTTTTGCCTAACTCTGTTTACAGCTTCATAACCATATAAAAATGCTGCCTATATCTAGAACTAATTTTGTGTTCCTCCTTTATGAGCTTTTAGAAATATTTTACTGTCCTCATACAATGCCTGGCAGGAAAATACTACCTAGCAGTTTCTGCATTGGTTTGAAGCAGAAGTGTCAGCTTTAAATATTCACAGCATTTCAATGTGGTCATGGTGTAGGAGGTTTCTTTTTTTCTACTATACAGTAAGAACTACTGGCACAGATACAAAAAGAATATTAGTTTGTTGTGGTCATTTTTTTAAAGGCAGGAAGGAGACATTGTAAACTATTTCTATCTTGTCATAAAAACCTAAACCTGCTGCTTCAAATATAATAAAAACTACAATCAAAGAAAAACAATATTTTACAACAAAAGTAGATTTCTCAAGATAAAAAAGAAATAATTTTACTCTAACTTCTCTAGGTGTTAGTACCCCAACACCAGCTGCTTACTTTATAGCTGATTAATTACCTTCATGTCCTATAGGAAGACAGAAGCGGTCAGAGGATTCTGTCTTCTTTTCTGTTTGTATTTACTATTTGACAAAAAAAAAAAAATCTAATTCTGTAAAATGTTTGACATTTTATGGTACTAACATGATAATCCCTGGTGCAATTTTCCCTTGTTGGTTGTTCCAAGGTATTTTGTTTGTTGCACATTAACAGGCCTGAATATTTGGTTACCTAAGGATTTGATAAATAATTTCTAAATGTACACAATTGTTTAATGAGCTTGTCTGCCCAAATATTATATAAATTAATCCAGGATGACATAGTACAAGTGCAGTAGCTATGCCTAGTGTCATCTTTGCTCACATTATCTTAAAAATACATTTCTGCTTGTTAAAATGCTTTGAAATTTGGATGAGCAAGGAGCTCCTGGACCAACTGAAAGTGAAAAAGGAAGCCTATAGAGGGTGGAAGTGGGGACAGGTAGCCTGGGAGGACTACAAAGAGGCTGCGTGAGTGGCCAGGGATAAGGTAAGGAAGGCCAAAGCCCTGGCAGAACTGAATCTGGCCAGGGATATAAAATGTAACAGGAAGAGCTTTTATAGGTACGTAGGGGACAAAAGAAAGTCCAGGGAAAATAGAGGGGGGTAGATTTAGATTAGAAATTAGGAAAAAATAATTTATGCTGAGGGTGGTTAAACAGTGAAAGAGGTTGCCCAGAGAGGTGGTAAATGCCCCATCCCTGGAAACGTTCAAGGCCAGGCTGGATGAGGCTCTGAGCAACCTGACCTAGTCAGGGATGTCCCTGCTCCTTGCAGGGGGGTTGGACAAGATGACCTTTGAAGGTCCCTTCCAACCCTAACCATTCTATGATTCTATGAAATTTACTGAAGGGGTTTTTTTTGTGTGTGGGGTTTTTTTTTCTTGTGGGCTTTTTTCCTCTTTTTTTTTTTCTTGGTATTGAAGAGAATTTAATAACAAATATATTTGTGATTTCAGTTCACCCATAATATTTAAAATTACAAGCATTTGAAATGTGAGGGACTTATCTCCAGTTTTCAGTCTTTCCTTGTCTGGAAATTTGTTGTTTTATGCTAGACTAGGTTCAAAGCTAGCAATTATCTTCCTATAGAAATGTGAATTAGAATCATAGAATCATAGAATCATTAGGGTTGGAAGGGACCTTCAATGGTCATCTAGTCCAACCCCCCTGCAAGGAGCAGGGACATCCCTCACTAGATGAGATTGCTCAGAGCCCTGCCAACCTGGCCTTGAATGTTTCCAGGGATGGGGCTTCAACCACCTTTCTGGGCAACCTGTTCCAAGCGTCCTACCACCCTCAGTGTAAAAAAATTTTTTTTCCTAATATCTAATCTGAATCTACCTCCCTCTACTTTAAAACCATGACCCCTTGTTTTATTACAACAGGCCCCGCTGAAGAGTTTCTCCTCATCTTTCTCGTAGGCCCCCTTTAGGTATTGGAAGGCTGCTACAAGGTCTCCCTGGAGCCTTCTCTTCTCCAGGCTGAACAGCCTCAGCACCCTCAGCCAGTCCTCATAGGAAAGGTGCTCCAGTCCTGTGATCATCTTTGTGGCCCTCCTCTGGACTTGTTCTAATAGATCCATGTCATTATGCTGTGGGCTCCAGAGCTGGATGTAGTACTCCAGGTGGGGTCTCACAAGAGCAGAGCAGAGGGGCGGAATCACCTCCCTCGACCTGCTGGTCACACTCCTTTTGATGCAGCCCAGGATGCAGCTGGCTTTCTGGGCTGCAAGCATGCATTGTCGGCTTGTGTTGACCTTCTCATTCACCACTACCCTCAAGTCCTTCTCCTCAAGGCTGCTCTCAATCCAATTAATTGGTGGCAATCTATTCAATTGGTGAGATTAACTATAATACTTCTTTAAGCGTCAGTGGTAGACTTTGTGTTATGGATAATCTCTCTTCTACTGCTCAGTATAATCAATCCGTAGACATGCACACACACACTTGCCTCCTAGTAAAATATATGAATTAGAGGATCATGATTCCTGTCTCTATATTAGGCTAAACTATAGTTGCATCACAAGAAATTTTTAATTTGGATCAAACTATAGAAAAAGAGTTATCACAAATTACTTCTCAGACGTAACCTCCATATCTCTTATTTTTTTTTCAATCACAGTAATACTATATCCTCTAAGATTTTCTCACACCATAAATGCTTGTGACCTGATATTTCATCTATGTACTTTATTGTCTCCAGTGTGATTATATCATTCCTAGTCTCTGCTCCAAACCACCAAGATAAGAGGCTAAGATTTTTGTCGGAAAAAAAAATTATAATTGCTTACTCTGTCCAAAAGCTGTTTCTATTAACACTTTTACTCCCATTACGTATTGTCAGAATAGTTAATAGACAAGATCTCACCTCCTAGCAATGTCATGACAAGAAAGTCATTTTCTCATTACAATGCTTCCGTATTTAGAAAAAACAAAACAGATCTCTAACCATCTGATGACATGAGGCATTTCACTGCAGAATCAAGAGTACACATCCGAGCCTTATTCTTTGTTTAGGTATATATTATGCCACCATGACCCAAAATAAATTCATATCTGTTAATTTCGAATGGGTAATGTACTGGCTTTGGCTGGTATGGAGTCAACTTTTTTAATAGCAACCCATATGATGCTATGTATTAGCTTTGTGACCAAACCAGTTTTGATAGCAATGTTATGACTTTTAATAAGCAGCACTTAGATAATGTTAAGGCCTTCTCTGTTTCCTACTCTGCCCAGTCAGCAAGTAGTCTAGACGCACAAGAGTTGGGAATGGACACAGACAGGATAGTCGACCCAAAGTGACCAAAGGGATGCCATATAACTTCATGCTCAGCAATAAAACTGTGTCAGAATTTTTCCAAGGTAGCCATTGCTCAGAGACTGGCTGGGCATCAGTCTGCTGGTGGTGAGTGACTACTTTTGCATCACTTGCTTGTTTGTTTGTTTTCTTCTTTTTTTTTTCCCCTTTACTTGTTAAGCTTTCTTACCTTGATCCATGAGTTTTCTCACTTTTGCCATTCCGACTCTCTCCCCCATCTCACTAGGGAGATAGTGAGCAAGCAACTGGGTAGGGGCTTATCTGCCAACCACAGAGAGTGGTTGACTTGGTTTAATTAAAATACCTAGCTGAGTAATGAGGGATGGGATAGAATAATTTATGAACAAAATAATAAGGTTTGGCTATATTGAAAAAATGAATATTGCTGGCAAGCTTTGGATAAAGCACTGCTCTTCAACGAGGGAAAGCTTTCCACAAGAGAATGCTTTGCTAGTGTTTGGTTGTACTTTTTAGCAGTAACATGTGAAATCACTTTTTTTTTTTTTTTTGCAGTAGATCAGGTTTTGGTACCTCTACTGATGTTGCACAGTCTAAATTTGCTTTGATTGCTCAACCATTAGGGTACTGGCAAGAAACTGAGCATTGTAGTGTTTGTTAAACCTGACTGACTTGTTTTGTAAAGTGTTGAAAATGATTAAGTATTTGGCATGTCATACTCACCAGAGCTAGTAAGAGTATAAACATAAACTCCTGTTAAATGTATCCATTTTCAGTTGCTGACAGGTTGTTTCTAATGACTGATCACAGTTTTAAGGTCTTTAAGCTAAACTTTGAGGGAGTTATAAAAAAAAAAAGCCACTTACATTATCTTTTCCTTGGAATTATTTAAGATTCTTTGATTTTTTTGTAATTGGATTTTTTTTTTTAAGCTGGAAACTGGTGTCTAATATTAAGCTGAATTCCACTGAGATATTAAAAATAACTGTTAACGTCAACAGAGGCAGCCAAAAGTTACGATGTGATGAGAGAATTACCACTACAATTTGGTTCTATTGTTATTGGTTGGTGGACCTTGAAGCCTGATGGTATTATGCTTGTTTTATAACTTCTAACCTTTTATTAGACAGATTTTCTTCATAATGTTTGAGGATAGTTAACTTTGGATGATGCAAGGCTCTCAAAGGGAACCATACTGAAATACAAGTATGTATACAATGAAATCACGATTTCATTTGAAGAAAAGCATAAATTACTCCACTTTTCATGCATTTGAACAGAATATTTTCCAGAAGATATTTGGGTTTTTTTAGGTTTTGATCTGCTTATATATCTTGTACTATACACAAAGTGTATAGTTTGAGATGCAGACAAGTTACTGATGTATTTCTGAAAACAACAGCTCTGAGGCAGGGAGCATCAAACATACTTTATTGTGGGAAAACATAGATAAATTAATCAAGCTATTTATTGTACATAAAACTAAATTACATCTGTCAAGTATGTTTATACAATCCTAACCTGGCATGAACTAATCTCTTGCCTGTGGTGAGATTTCTATTAGCAACCTTTATCTTTGGAAAAAAAACTTGCCTTCCATTCCAGCTCTGATCTGTGCTCTAGAACGGAATGTGACAAAAGAGTAACAGGTGACAGAGTAAGGATAGGTGAGATGGTCTATCTCACATAAATATGAAAGTGATGAAAATAAAGGCCATGTGGTATAAGAGTGGAGAAAAGTTATTTTTTTTCTTACCACACAACACCTGGAGAATACAACTAGGCGAAAACATTTTGAATGTTTTTAGACAAAGTGAACAATCTGGAAAAGAAAAAGAAAAAGAAAAAAAAGAAAGGAAAACTCCTAAACCTGGAAGTCAGAAATCAGTTTTTCATACATATCAAATGATAGTTTAAAAAAATGATATAAAATAAAATATATATTAATATTTTCTTATAGGGAGCTTGGGATGATGAAAAATACTGTTTGTGTTGGTTGCAGTGTGATAAAACTCTGCATAAATCTGGAAGAATAAACATTAAAACAGACAAATTAATTTTAGGAACTTTATTTTGTTTCTGAGGCAAATGTATAATTTGTTGCTTTACAAAAGATCCTAATCAGGACTCATTCTGTGCTAGATAATGTACCCAGATTTGAGGCAATTGTTTCCCTCCTCTCCTCTTTGCTAGCCATCTCTGTATATAAGATCAATGATTGACTCTGACAAGCAAGTGGAGGAATATGGGACTACAGTGAGACAGTTCTGATTAATGGAGTAAGCAGGATAAGAAACTAACAGAAGTAAGAGAAATAAATATTTCTGGAATAATTCCCATTAAACTTGAAAAATACAATGTACTCCAGGGGGAATTTTATGTAGTTAGACTCTCACATTGTGTAAATATCTTTAACTCTGTTGAAAATTGACTTCACAATTGTTGAGCAGCTTATATATTTGTATATTATCATGGGTAACTGCTAAAATAATAAACAAGCCACCTTATTATGCAAAAAGGAGAGTTTCTAACCACAGAGTAAGGCGTCTTTTATTTGCACCTAACTAGAAAGCAAGACTAGAAAGAAAAATGGAAAACTAGTATGACTATGAGTATGTGGCTCAGTCACGGCTGCCCCGTGACTAACAGACACAAATAGTTACAGGTCTCTACCAGAGCTCTCCATGTCGATTCAATATCACACATTTCCTACAGGAGGAACAAACAAAAAAAAAGGGAAACTGGAAATGGCCAGAGAATAAATTTGCAAGGAAGAAAATTTGGAATCTGGACAAATGTATTATGTCAGTCTTCCTTGCTGCTATCTGCTCTGAGGATTATTGATTATCCAGCGAAGAACAGAATTTTACTGGAGAGTTTCCACTATTATTTCCAAGTGTCAGAATATATTTCCTTGTTTTCTTTGCATTCTGATGTTGATAGAAGTGTGAGGCTGATGCTTCAGAAATTTCTCTGATTGCTAAAATAACTCAGTAAAGGCATTATGTTCGGGAGTCTAGCTAAATGTCATATATCTGACCTGGTTGACTGCCAGGTATAATGCTCCGCCACCCTCCCTCTCTGCTTTCCCAAAATATTTAATAATTTAAATTATGGATGATTTAATTTAGGCTAGTAATGAATAAGAGACAAGATTTTTAAGTAGCCATGAGGAAAATTCAATGACTTCAAACCAATACTCTATGTACACCAAATTACTGCCATCTTTAAAAAAATTCAGGAATGATTTAGCAAAGGATTCCCTTAAGGAAAAGATTTTTTTTTTTTAATGAGGGTTTTTTTTTTCTTTAAAATTAGCTTATAATTATATTACAAGCCAGTCATGTCCACAAGGCCTCCTTTCTAAAAATAGTGGAAAATACATTATGTGTCTCCTCAAGGGGAATAAGTTCTTGGTTACAAAAGGCCTTTCTTCAGATCCTTCACGGTCTTCAAATATAAGACTTGAAAGAGAGAGTATCTTAACTTCTTTACTTGTAACTGTGTAAGAGAAATAGAGGATTCAGGGTTCTAATTTTTCTACTGAATAAGTCTTACTCTGTGTCACCTATTAAGGGACAAAACTCTGTTTCAAAACCACCATTTGTACTTCTTGCATATGTTGTTTTGGACAAATTCCACCTTAAATTATGAGTACATAAATTTTAAATGTGTAGAATTTTTTTTCACAACAGCTCTATGTGAAATTTTTTTTTCTGGAATACTTTTAAGCTGGTAGACATGCTACCTATAGTGTACACATGGAGTGAAATAGAAGATACAATTTTAAATATCTGTGCTCTCTCAGCTGCAAAGCTTAATACTTTTTGTGGTAGCTGACCACTTTAGATGGTGTGCTAAAAAAAAAAAGAAAGGAAAAAAAAAAAAAAAGACAAAAGAAAAAGATCAATATTGGCATCTTGGTATCTTCAAAGTTTCTTCTATTATTCTTCCAGGTAGCTAAAATTTCAAATGAGTTGAGATATCTGCTTATTATTATTGCTTCAACTACATTAGGATAAAAGATTCCACAAACTAAGTGACTAGACAATGTTGCAGTCTTCTAGAATTTCCTAGCTCAGAAGAATAAATAAAATGAAAAAAAGTATTTTCTGCAGTGATGTCATGGTGGAATTTAAGGTCTTCACAGAGAAATAAAAATGGAACAGAAGTAACTCACACGTAAATAAACGACACACACAAACAGTGGGATATCAGCAGGATTGTTCAGCTGGTATTTAACTACCAATCTGGGTCAAAAGTCAAACTTGTATGAGGCTTGGTTGAAAAATCCAGTCTATAGGGTTTATTTGCCTATAAGTTTAAGCTAATTTGGATTCTGGAAGTCTGTTAAGGCCTGACCCAAAATCCTTTAAAATCAGTTTTACTGTTTAAAGCACTTTTTGGATCAGTCCTCTGAGATGACACAGAAAGCAATATTGAGATACTTGAGATGTACTACACAATAGGTTGGAGAAACTGAAATTTGAGAAAGCTCTGTTGTTTATATATAACCCATACAATTTTTTCTGCACTTCATAATATTTATTGCATTTCACTTTAGACAATGGTCCTGAAAGTAGTATTTTGAAGGCTTTTATACTTAGCCAAGGACTGTAGAATGATCTCAGGGTGGAATCTTATTTTCAAACAGATAGAAGAGCAGAAGATAAGTCATTGAAAAAGAACAAAAAAGGCAAATTCTGCTTCTGTGTCTGTGTGTGCAAATTAATCCAATGAAGTCTGTATCCAAAGTGAAAACTTGGCCACAAGCATTGTAAATATGATTATCTCAGAGTCTTTTTCTTTAGAGAAGAACTAGTAACTACTTTTCTTTTTTTCTTTTTTTTTTTTTTCCCACAGACAGGAATTTGTAGGTATACGAATCTTCTTAGAAGTTCCCATATTCATGCTGACATATCTATTTCTACAAAGCAAGTCACTATTTATGGAGAAAGTCACTATGTAGACTTTATTCTTAGAAAAAAAATTTACTATTTGAGTGCAGTAAAGTCTTTAAAAATGGATAAACCACAGAAACATATGCAATCTTTGGCCACCAGAGCTACAGTTATGTCCCCAGAAGACCTCTACAACAATTTCCATCGAATGTAGTGACACTTCAGATTAATTGTTGGATTCTCCCCTGCTGAATTCAGCCGACAAACCACTCATGACTCAAGCAGATGTTTCTGCACTTAAGGCAAACTCCAGCATGTTTGTATTCCCCTCACTCTCCCACCTCCATCGCCTATGACAAAGGCTTTTACCAGAGAAATCACATGAATTTTACTCAAGAGAAACAAAATGCTGGCCTACCAGCAGTACTGCAGACTAGTCTAAGTTTCTGGCATCCAGCACACATGGGAATCTAAGGGAAGGAACATTATGAAAAATACAGACTAGCTTCATCAGTATAACTATAATAACAGTTACTGTATTTTACAGATTGTTTTTTGGCTTTATGTAGTGGTGAGGGCTTGTGAGAGACTGTGTCGAATGTTTGTCTCATCATTGTCGAAGCATCAAACCATCACCTAAACAATGGTACATCAGTCAAACCATAGGACTGGAGTCTTCCTGTTTTCTTACAACTTGATTCCGTTATCTTGCGAGCCAGCCAAACCACAGGACTGGAAGCTTCCTAGTTTTTCCTCCTATTTTCTCACAAACCTGAATGCAGAGCTGATTCTGCATTATTTAGCCTTACATATGCACCCAGACCCAGGCCGGAAAAACAGAGGGGCCCAGAGATGGTATTGGGCATGCATATCACCGCCAGGTGAGGGGTGCGGCCAAGCAAATCTGCTCTTGGAATATGTGACGTGAATAAGACAAACGATAAAAGGACAGAAACGACCAACATCAGACGGAACATTCTCCCACCGAGTTGAACTGGACTGTCGGGACGCCACAGCTCCATGGTGGTAGCTATTGCAACTGAAACTCTTTTCCCTCTTTCCTTTCTTTCTCTCTTTTCTCTTGCATTTGCAAACTTCTTGTCGGGTTAATAAAGTTACCTGGTGCTTGACTCCATTTTGAGTCTTAATTCTGTTCCCGAGAATACGAGCAAAACCATGCTTTGGTGTGTGAGAGGTTGGTCCAGCTGCCCCTAGCCTCCCAGACTTGTCTGAGGTCAGGTAGAACGCAAGGGGGCCTTGCTCTCATCCGAAATCGGAGCGTGACAGGGCTACAGTGGCAGCTTCTGTGAGAAGCTACTAGAAGATTCCCCTTTTTCTGGCAGACCCAGCCAGCTCCAGGGTGAACCTGTCGCTGGCTGGAGCTAAGTCAATTGGTGACAGTGATAACACTTCTGTGATAACATATTTAAGAATGGGAAAATAAAATAGAAGCATAGGCAGAGAGGGGCAGCTGCAGGCCTTGTGGACCTTATGGGCCTCACCCTCTGTTTTCCTGTTGGGCAGCTGTCTGTGCACGACTTGACCCAGCCCAGCCAAGAGAAGAGAAAAGAGGAGATGTGAAGAGAACCTGAGAGGCATTTGCCCAAGTCTGGTTGTGAAGAATTTCTTGTGAGAGGAACGGCTGCAGATGCCAAGGTCAGTGAAGAAGGAGGGGGAGGAGTAATGCGGCTCCTGCCGCAAGATTCCCCTGCAGCCTGTGGAGAAGACCATAGTGGTCTGCTGTCCTCCTGCAGCCCATGGAGGTCCACAGAGGAGCAGAGATCCACCTACAGCCTGTAGAGGACGCCACACTAGAGGAGCTGTGTGCCTGAAGGAGGCTGTGTCCCTTGGAGAGCTGCTTTCTGATGGACTGCACCCCATGGAGGAGGATTAGCGCTGAAGCAGTTTGTGAAGGACTGTAGCCTGTGGAAGGAACCCCCACACTGGAGCAGGGGAGGAATGTGAGGTGTTCTTCCCCTGAGGAGGAAGGAGTGACAGAAACAATGTGTGATGAACTGACAGCAACCCCTATTCCCTATTCCCTCTGTGCCACTCGGGGTGGGGGAGAAGGTGGAGCTTGCTGGGAATGAATTTAAGCCCGGGAAGAGGGGAGAGGTGGGAGGAAGCTGGGTTTTTTTTCACACTCTCATTTTCCTGTTTTGGTTTTACTGTTAACAAATTGAATTACTTTTCCCCAAGTCAAGTGTGTTTTACCCATAAGGGCAACTTGAATGATCTTTCCCTGCCCTTGTCTCAAACTTCAAGCTTTTTGTTAAATTATCTCTCCCTCATTCTCTTGGAGGGTGGGGAGAGTGAAAAACTGCATAGCTTGGTCCCAAGTGGGGCTAAACTACAACAATTGTCATGAAGATAGAGAGGGTAAAAGCTAATTATCTGAGGGAAATTGATTTTCCGTGTTCTGAATATAGCTAAGCAGAGGTAGAGTGGACAGTGTCAGGTATCAGCACAGTAGTAAGAAAAAACATAAGGGCCAAAGCATTGCAGCAAGTCTCACCTTGGATTCTGTTAGCTACCTCGAGGAAGCTTCCCACTGAGGGGAAGATCAGACAGCTTTCCTGACGATGCTGTAGTGTATAGTACCATGCTCCTAGCTGGAGAGTCAGCCCTACTAGGAACTATCAGTGCCTGCAGTTGGATCTGTGTGCACAGCCTCTGCTGTCCTTTTGATCTCTCCCTCTGAGCATTAGTACTCTCCTAACTCCCACACACATACTTCTGTGGTGTCCTTTTATCCTTCAGTTCCTGCTTTTCTTAGAGCAACAGAGAAAATATGACTGATGGTCTACTTTTGTTATATCTCCGTTGCTATTTCAAAATACTTAATCTTCTGAATAAAATTGGATTAACAAGAACTGTTGAGTTCTGTGCAATTATGCATAGGATGATCAGAACTGCACAGAGATGGTACATTTCTTCCTGAATGTGTCACTTTTTCAGTGACATTCCATTTCAATTTCAGGACAATTTTTCTCCCCCCAATCCACCATTTTGTAGGAAGACTTGGAACAGTCTTTTTTTTTGGGAAATATTTTGTCCATCTGCAGGATATGTGGGGGTTTTCTGTAGTTTTAATTAATTTCCTTTCTTATGAAATATGTGATGCTGATCCATTCTTCTGAATTTCTTTTCCTTTTTTTTTTTTTGATAATACAGGCACTATTCTTCAGTCCCACTACAGGTTTCATCTGATTTAGTCTCTACTTTCAGACTCATTTTAGAAACCATAAAGCTTTCTAAATTCCTTATCTCATTCCTTCTTTGTGTATGATATAAGACTCAAGGCTTTGGCTTTTCAGCTGGGTGTCTTCACTATTGTCCTGGTTTTGGCAGGGATGGAGTTATTTTTCCTCTCAGTAGCTGGTATGTTTTGGATTTTGTGTGTGAAGAATGTTCATAAACACCCTGATGATACCAGTTGTTGTGAATGAGACCAAGGACACCGTCCTGCTTTCCAAGTCTCACTAATTTGCAGATGCAGGAAGCTGGGAGAAAGACAGACAGCATAATTGATCCAAACTGGCCAAAGAGAGTATTCCATGCCATAAACGTCATGCTCAGTATATAAGTGGGGGCAGGCGAGGGTGGGTATCTGCCTTCCTGGCATCCATTCTTCCTGCTTGTTTTTGCTGGCATCGTTCCCCCTACCTTGCTGGCTCCCTTTTGCTCCTTTGCTTGCTGCTCGGGTTTGTTTCCGTGATCGCTGCCCGGGACGGGCTGTATCGGTCATTGGGACATCGGGTGGTGAGAAAACACATATTGTTCACTCTGTATATTTTTAATATCCTTATATTCTGTTATTATTGTAGTTTTCCCTTTTATTTTAGTAAATTGTCTTCATCTCAACCCACGAGTTCTCCTTCCTTCCCAATTCTCTCCCCCATCCCCCTGGGGAGGGGGAGAGTGAGCGAGAAACTGTGTGGTGATTTGGGCTAAACCATCACAGTCATTTTGGTGCCCAACGTGGGGCTCGAAGGGTTGAGGTAAGGACAGATCTGACTAGAGTGTGTTAAAGTTGTTACAAGTGCTCATTATTTTATTTGAATCCCTGGTCACAATGTTGTACTACGTGTTCACATGGTTGTGTTATGTCTTTCCTAAGTTGCATCACATATTTCCTTTGGTGCTGTTTATCACTTCTCGGAAATGGATGAGAATTCTCATTTTGATTTACTGGGCACTACTGGCTTATGATATGGTATCATCACTGGTCATTAAATTAATCTGGTCCTTGTTTTCGGCATTGCTGGCAACTCCGTACTTTGGATGCCATTTGGTAAGAATTATTAATAATCACACATTTTTCTTTTTCTCCCCGGAGAACCAATCTATGGGGAAGTCAGAGGAGGATACCTTCCCATACTCCTTTACCTTCCCTTTTTCTTTTGAGCGAGTCACATCAGCTCTCGAGAATTTTGAATATCCTTGGGATGTGCAAGCCAGCATACTCCTATTGCTCTGTGTCCTAAATGGGTTTCAGATGTTGTTTAGGATTAAACAATTATTTACAATATTCACCCGGAGATCTACCTTGAGGTTGGAGGGGCAGGGGTGGCATGGTATGTGGGAGAAGACAGGCAGGTACCTAGAAAACTTCTCACCTCCAATGGTCTGGAACTTCACTCCCGAACAACTACAGAATCCAGATGAAGTGATCGAATATTTGAAAGAAAAATGCCATAGCTATTCTAAAGAGGCAAAGCTTACCGCTTTGTGCTGGGCACTGGCTAGTATCTACCAAACACTGCTTAACGTGCAGCACCCTCAGGAAGAAGGGAGAAAAAATCAACCGACCGATACCCTGGCTACTCCAGCCCTGGCTACCGGCCCTGCGGCTACTCCAGCCCCGGCTACCGGCCCTGCGGCTACTCCAGCCCCGGCTACCGGCACTGCAGCTGCTCCAGCCCCAGCTACCGGCACTGTGGCTACTCCAGCCCCGGCTACCGGCACTGCAGCTGCTCCAGCCCCGGCTACCGGCACTGTGGCTACTCCAGCCCCGGCTACCGGCACTGCAGCTGCTCCAGCCCTGGCTACCGGCCCCGTGGCTACTCCAGCCCCAATGACAGGCACTGCGGCTACTCCAACTCTAGCTACTGGCACTGCAGCTGAATCAGAGAACCAACCTGTGTCAGTATCAGTTGCCCCTGTACAGAAGAAGAAATCTTGGAAGCGAAAGTCAGCTCGTTTAGTAAGGGATGAGGGAAAACCAGGACCATCACGAACAGAGGAAGAAGAAGAGGAACTCATGAGAGAGGAACTCATGAGAGAGGAACTCATAAATGAGACTGAAACCACCCGATCCTTATCCCTGAATGAGTTGCGAGACATACGAAAAGATTTTGGCTGCCGTCCAGGCGAGCACTTTCTCACCTGGTTGCTTCGATGCTGGGATAATGGGGCCAGTAGCCTGGAATTAGAAGGTAAGGAAGCTAAACAGCTGGGATCCCTTTCTAGGGAAGCAGGCATTGACAAAGTAATTGGAAGAGGTACACAAGCTCTCAGCCTCTGGAGGCGGCTCCTGTCAAGTATGAAGGAAAGATATCCCTTCAAGGAAGATATTACTTATCATCCAGGCAAGTGGACCACTATAGAGAGAGGTATCCAGTACCTAAGGGAATTAGCTGTGCTGGAAGCCATTTATAGTGACCTAGACAGCGAGGAGTCACCCCAAGATCCAGATGAAGTCCGGTGCACACGGCTCATGTGGCGGAAGTTTCTACGGAGTGTACCATCATCGTATGCCAATTCATTGGCAATTATGCTCTGGAAAGAGGGAGAGGGACCAACAATAGATGAATTGGCTACTCAGCTCCGGCAATATGAAGACACTCTCTCTTCTTCCCTCGTCTCAGCTGTGGAGAAACTGTCTCGGGAGGTCCAGCAGTTAAAAGAGGATAGGTCCTACTCCCTGCCCATACAGAGCAGTATTTCAGCTGTTAGGAGTAAACGTTTCCCTGCTCAAGAGAGACGGTACACACGGCGAGGTATCCTGTGGTTTACCTTGCGTGACCAAGGAGAGGACATGAGAAAGTGGGATGGGAAACCTACCTCAGACCTAGAGGCACGGGTACGTGAGCTGCGGGGAAAAACATTTGCAAATAGAGGTTCTCCCCGGAAAACTGCTGCTCCGGTCTCCAGTGGACAGTTCCCCAGACGGAATAGAAGGGCTGATCTTACCTATGATCCTATGGAAGGGAATTCTGATTCATATTCACAGGAAGTGAGCGATGAATATTATGAACAGGATTAGAGGGGCCCTGCCTCCAGCCAGGCAGAGGAGAGGGACAACAGAGTTTATTGGACTGTATGGATTAAATGGCCTGGCACATCAGACCCACGAGAGTATAAGGCTCTAGTAGACACTGGTGCACAGTGTACCCTAATGCCATCAAGCTATAAAGGGGCAGAACCCATTTGTATTTCTGGAGTGACAGGAGGATCCCAAGAACTGACTGTATTGGAGGCTGAAGTAAGTTTGACTGGAAATGAGTGGCAAAAGCACCCCATAGTGACTGGCCCAGATGCTCCATGCATTCTTGGTATAGATTACCTCAGGAGTGGGTATTTCAAAGACCCAAGAGGGTACCGGTGGGCTTTTGGTATAGCCACTGTGGAGACGGAGGAAAATAAACAGCTGGCCACCTTGCCCAAGCTCTCAAAGGACCCTTCTGTTGTGGGATTACTGAAGGTTGAGGAACAACAGGTACCAATTGCTACCACCACAGTGCACCGGCGGCAATACCGCACCAACCGAGACTCCACAATCCCCATCCTCAAGCTGATTCGTCGACTGGAGAGCCAGGGAGTGATCAGCAAGTCCCGTTCACCCTTTAACAGTCCCATATGGCCAGTGAGAAAATCTAATGGAGAATGGAGACTAACAGTGGACTATCGTGGCCTGAATGAGGTAACACCACCACTGAGTGCTGCCGTGCCGGACATGCTAGAACTTCAGTATGAACTGGAGTCAAAAGCAGCCCAGTGGTATGCCACCATCGATATTGCCAATGCGTTCTTCTCCATCCCTTTGGCACCAGAATGCAGGCCACAGTTTGCTTTCACTTGGAGGGGTGTCCAGTACACCTGGAATCGACTGCCCCAGGGGTGGAAACACAGCCCCACCATCTGCCATGGGCTGATCCAGACTGTACTAAAAAAGGGTGGAGCTCCAGAGCACCTGCAATACATTGATGACATCATCGTATGGGGCAACACAGCAGCAGAAGTTTTTCAAAAAGGAGAGAAAATAATCCAAATCCTTCTGAAAGCCGGTTTTGCCATAAAACAAAGCAAAGTCAAGGGGCCTGCACAAGAGATCCAGTTTTTAGGAGTAAAATGGCAAGATGGACGTCGTCACATTCCAATGGATGTGGTCAACAAAATAACAGCTATGGCTCCACCAGCTAACAAAAAGGAAACACAGGCTTTCTTGGGCGTTGTGGGTTTCTGGAGAATGCATATTCCAAATTACAGTATGATTGTAAGCCCTCTCTATGAAGTGACTCGAAAGAGGAATGATTTTAAATGGGGCCCTGAACAACGACAAGCCTTTGAACAAACTAAACAGGAGATTGTTCATGCAGTAGCCCTTGGGCCAGTCCGGACAGGGCAAGATGTTAAAAAACATCCTCTACACCGCAGCCGGGGAGAATGGCCCTACCTGGAGTCTTTGGCAGAGAACACCAGGGGAGACTCGAGGTCGACCCCTAGGCTTTTGGAGCCGGGGATATAGAGGATCTGAGGCCTGCTATACTCCAACTGAAAAAGAGATCCTGGCAGCATACGAAGGAGTTCGAGCTGCTTCAGAAGTGATTGGTACTGAAGCACAGCTCCTCCTGGCACCCCGACTGCCAGTGCTGGGCTGGATGTTCAAAGGGAAGGTCCCCTCTACACATCATGCAACTGATGCCACATGGAGTAAATGGGTCGCACTGATCACACAGCGGGCCCGAATAGGAAACCCCAATCGCCCAGGAATCTTAGAAGTGATCACAGATTGGCCAGAAGGCAAAGATTTTGGAATGCCACCGGAGGAAGAGGTGACACGTGCTGAAGAAGCCCCACCATATAATAATTTAGCAGAAGATGAGAAGAGATACGCCCTGTTCACTGATGGGTCCTGTCGTATTGTAGGAAAACATCGGAAGTGGAAAGCTGCTGTGTGGAGTCCTACACGACGAGTTGCAGAAGCTACTGATGGCCAAGGTGAATCGAGTCAGTTTGCAGAGGTGAAGGCCATCCAGTTGGCTTTGGACATCGCTGAACGGGAAAAATGGCCAAAACTCTATCTCTACACTGACTCATGGATGGTGGCAAATGCTCTGTGGGGGTGGTTAAAGCAATGGAAGCAGAGCAACTGGCAGCGCAGAGGCAAGCCCATCTGGGCTGCCGCACTGTGGCAAGATATTGCTGCCCGGTTAGAGAATCTCGTTGTAAAAGTACGTCACATAGATGCCCACATACCCAAGAGTCGAGCCACAGAAGAACACCAAAATAACCAAAGGATGGATCAGGCTGTTAAAATTAAAGTTTCCCAAGTGGACCTAGACTGGCAACACAGAAGTGAACTATTTTTAGCTCGGTGGGCTCATGATACCTCGGGCCATCAAGGAAGAGATGCAACATACAAATGGGCTCGTGATCGAGGGGTGGACTTGACCATGGATACCATTGCACAGGTTATCCATGAATGTGAAACATGTGCTGCAATTAAGCAGGCCAAGCGGTTAAAGCCTCTTTGGTATGGGGAACGATGGCTGAAGTATAAGTATGGAGAGGCCTGGCAAATTGATTACATTACACTCCCACAAACCCGTCAAGGTAAGCGCCATGTGCTTACAATGGTGGAAGCCACCACTGGGTGGCTAGAGACCTATCCTGTACCCCATGCCACTGCCCAAAACACCATCTTGGGCCTTGAGAAGCAAGTTCTCTGGCGACATGGTACTCCAGAAAGAATTGAGTCAGACAACAGGACTCATTTCCGAAACAATCTCATAGATACCTGGGCCAAAGAGCACGGCATTGAGTGGGTATATCACATCCCCTATCACGCACCAGCCTCTGGAAAGATTGAACAGTACAATGGACTGCTGAAAACTACACTAAAAGCAATGGGTGGTGGGACCTTCAAAAATTGGGATAAACATTTAGCAAAAAGCTACCTGGTTAGTTAACACTTGGGGATCCACCAATCGAGCTGGCCCTGCCCAGTCAGAACTGTTACATATTGTAGAGGGTGATAAAGTCCCTGTAGTGCATCTAAGGAATATGTTAGGAAAGACGGTCTGGGTTATTCCTCCCCTGGGCAAAGGCAAACCCACCCGTGGGATTGCTTTTGCTCAGGGACCTGGATATACTTGGTGGGTGATGTGGGAGGATGGGGAAGTCCGATGTGTACCTCAAGGAGATCTGATTTTAGGTGAGAACAGCCAATAATTTGAACTGTATATAATCATTTCCATAGTTCTTATATGTCATATCAAAGGTATTGCAGCAAGAACACCCTGATCAGTGAAGAATGAGTTTCAATAAAACCAAGAGAGATGCAACGATGATGGAACAGGAACTGGCGCCCAACAATTTCCTCAAGATCAACATCTTCAATTTTCAGACCATGGACATGATACACCAGCCACGCCAGATGTACCAACTGCGAGTTCCAGATGCAGCATGCAACAGTCCCATACTACATACCATCTCTCTTGTCCTGAAAGACTGTATGACATATGGAACCCAAAGCCATGGACTAAATGAACTCAACAGACTTTGGAGGGATAGCCCATAGATTGAAGGAGTTACATCTATGTGTGTGTATATGTATACGCATGACGTAGATGGTATGGAATAAGGGGTGGATACTGTCCTGGTTTTGGCAGGGATGGAGTTAATTTTTCCTCTCAGTAGCTGGTATGTTTTGGATTTTGTGTGTGAAGAATGTTCATAAACACCCTGATGATACCAGTTGTTGTGAATGAGACCAAGGACACCGTCCTGCTTTCCAAGTCTCACTAATTTGCAGATGCAGGAAGCTGGGAGAAAGACAGACAGCATAATTGATCCAAACTGGCCAAAGAGAGTATTCCATGCCATAAACGTCATGCTCAGTATATAAGTGGGGGCAGGCGAGGGTGGGTATCTGCCTTCCTGGCATCCATCCTTCCTGCTTGTTTTTGCTGGCATCGTTCCCCCTACCTTGCTGGCTCCCTTTTGCTCCTTTGCTTGCTGCTCGGGTTTGTTTCCGTGATCGCTGCTCGGGACGGGCTGTATCGGTCATTGGGACATCGGGTGGTGAGAAAACACATATTGTTCACTTTGTATATTTTTAATATCCTTATATTCTGTTATTATTGTAGTTTTCCCTTTTATTTTAGTAAATTGTCTTCATCTCAACCCACGAGTTCTCCTTCCTTCCCAATTCTCTCCCCCATCCCCCTGGGGAGGGGGAGAGTGAGCAAGAAACTGTGTGGTGATTTGGGCTAAACCATCACAACTATCCATGCTGCCTATGGATTAATACCTTATAATTATTGTGGTCATTGGAGTAAATGTGCTTACTTCCCGTCCGTCATGCCAGGAACAACATAGATGTGATACGAGGATGCAGAGACTGGCACAACATCCACTTTCCTGGATGGAGGACAGATGACTGAGTGCTTTGGTGAAAGCTGTAAATGAACTGCATCTCTGAAGTGTGCAACATATTTGGAAGCTCCAGGAAGGGCATCTATCTATTTTTTGCTATAACCAAGATCAGGAAAGGCTTAGACATCTTGAGAAATACTGGATACTTTTGAAACTTCAGCTTTCAAATTTTAGCAAGTCTCCTTCATTAAAAATTGTTATATAACTCAAAGTAGCAGTTTAAAAAACAGTAATAATAAAAAAGCAGAAACATGCTTTGCCAAAATATCAGTTTGAGGGTGAAGAGAAACTAGTTTATGAAGGAAACTTCACATATTTCACGTCACGGTGACGTAAAACTTATTTATATTCTAAAAACCTGGACTTGTGCAAAGTATTTGACACTGTGCCACATGAAATCTTTGTCTCTAAACTGGAGAGACATGGATTTGATGGACGGACCAGTCGGTGGATAAGGAGTTGGCTGGATGGCCGCACTCAGAGAGTGGTGGTCAACGGCTCAATGTCCAAGTGGAGACCAATCACGAGTGGCGTTTCTCAGGGCTCAGTATTGGGACTGGTGCTGTTTAACATCTCTTGGCCACATGGACAGTGGGATAGAGTGCACCCTCAGCAAGTTAGCTGACAATACCAAGCTGTGTGGTGCAGTCAACACGCTGGAGGGAAGGGATGCCATCCAGAGGGACCTTGACAGGCTGGAGAGGTGGAGCCATGCAAACCTCATGAAGTTCAACAAGGCCAGGTGCAAGGTCCTGCACATGGGTCAGGGCGATCCCAAGCACAAATACAGGCTGGGTGGAGAATGGATTGAGAGCAGCCCTGAGGAGAAGGACTTGGGAGTGCTGGTGGACAAGAAGCTCAACATGAGCTGGCAATGCAACTTGCGGCCCAGAAAGCCAACCGCATCCTGGGCTGCATCAAAAGAAGCATGGCCAGCAGGTCAAGGGAGGTGGTTCTACCACTCTACTCTGCTCTCGTGTGATCCTGCCTGGAGTAGTGCACCCAACTCTGGAGCCCCCAACATACGGAGGACATGGCCAGTTTGATCAAGTCCAGAGGAGGGCCATAAAGACAATCAGAGGGCTGGAGCACCTCTCCTATGAAGACAGGCTGAGTTGGGGCTGTTCAGCCTAGAGAAGAGGAAGCTCCGGGGAGACCTTACAGTGGTCTTCCAGTACCTCAAGGGGGCTTATAAGAAAAATGGAAAGGAACTCTTCAGCAGAGCCTTTTGTGACAGGACAAGGGGTAATGGTTATAAAAGAGAAGGAAGCAAATTCAGACTGGACATGAGGAAAAAATAATTTACAATAATGGTGCTAAAACACTGGAACAGGTTGCCCAGAGAGGTGGTGGATGCCCCATCCCTGAAAATATTCAAGGCCAGGTTGGATGAGGGTCTGAACAACATGATCTAGTTGAAGATGTCCCTGCTTCTTGCAGGGAGGTTGGACTAGATGACCTTCAAAGTTCCCTTCCAACTCTAACTATTCTATGATTCTAACTATTCTATTCTATAACCTGTTTTGCTGAGCTTCAGAGAAAAAGCTGGGCTATTCAGGGTGAAATCTTGCCAGAAACTGAAAACAAATGAAATTAGATTAAGACAGGCATCTGACACAGACAATAACAATATGAATGTTAAACTATGTCCATTATAACCTATTGAAAACAGCATCTTATAATTGGAGCATCATACAATTTAATCAAAGAAAATGTAACCATTACTTTTAAAGGAGGAGTATTAGCTATTTCTGTAAGCAGTAAAAGTAGAAGTTTTGGATACAATAAAATATTTAAGGAGAAAAAGTATCTACTATTTATTCGATCCAGATCATTCCATTGAAATATTCTTTCATACATTCTTTGAGAGCTCTGCTGTGGCCACTGATAATGATATCACCCTTATAACCAGGGTATTCTAATTAACCTTTTCTCTTTCATACACATTTTTCAAGTCAAATCTTTAATTTGTTTCAAGATCCTAGGATAAATGTGTGTTACAGAAAAAATAATATGTATGAATAATTATTGCAAAATACAAATTTTCTACCTACAAATATTTCTAAGCAGAATATACATTAATATAACTGTCTTCTTTCTTTTTTCATTTTAAAAAACTGAATTTTAAAACTTAGTATTTCAAAGTAATTTCCTGTTTATAGGAAAAATATCTGCTGTACTTCTCTTGGCGAATGGGTGCAATCTGTCTCTTATTTCACATTTGCAACCTCTGAATATGTATTTTTGACACTTAAAATACGTTATATCTCCAGAACTTTATACCCAAAGATTTTTGATAATGAATTCCTCAAATTTACAGGGAAAATATCACAATTATAGTGCCTTTGTAGGCCCTGAAGTTTCCTTATGTAGCATTAACTAAGGGATTTTAAGAAATACGGTATTGTTCTTATTAAGGTTAATTTTTTTTCTGCCATGATAGCACTACTGAGCCTGTTTACATGCCATAGCTCTCACTAGTGGCTTTCAGTCACAGATAATACCTTCTCACTTTCCTATTATGCTCCATGGTACTGCCTTGGCTGAATCACTGTCACACACTAGATGTAGCCAAAACATCAGCAACTGTGATGAAGAGAAGGAAAAAGAAATAACTAGCCATACAAAGCCTTACACTGTGATGTTTTATAAAGTCAATGCTATCAACCAGTGCCCATCAGTATTGCCAGTGTAAAGCACAGGGCTTACTATTGATTTAATTAAAAGAAGTCGAGATAAAGTTCAGTTACGCAGTGCAATAAGTTGCAAGATGTTCACAGGATTTCACAGAATGTGTCATGAGAAAGTGAGAACGCATAACTGAAGGGACAAGACACAGCTCTGGAATCAGGGACTATCAGACAAGACCACATATATATTAAACATCTGGGGAAAAAGTTCTGTGTTACTGATATCTGAGATGCAATAGTTGTAGAACACGCACAAGGGAGTAAGTTCTACTTCCTCTTTCCATTATCAGGTGTTAACACAGATCAAGAAATCGATCAGATCAGCACTTGTTGTGTGGTTCTTGGAGAAATAATGCTTTTCAAGACAAATGTCTTTAAATGAACACGATGCTTATTTTAAAAAGACCAAAATATATTGTATCTCCAGTGACACAAACACCAATCTATTAGGTTGTTTAGGTGACTTACTCTATAAATCTGATTTTATCATTTGTTCCCTTGCAAGTTTTTTATTACATTTAATCCGCTCTAGGAAAATGAATACCTGTGATAAGAATAAAAAGAAGTTAATTTTTAACTACAAGCAATTAACAAGTTCTCTTTTCCACTTTCAGCACATACCAGTGCTTTTATTTTTGTATATGTGTAATTATATATGCAGTTATGTGTTTGCACTGTATACAGATTACTAAAACTGTAACAGCGTTACACCAAATTACCTTCTTTTAACTACTGTTTTGTCTCAAAAAAAAAATCTTTTCTTGGTTTGCAGATTTATTGAAAGAAATATCTCTTGAAATATGTAACTCCTATGGACTGACATAGTAAGCAGAAATATTTATATGAACATAATTCTCTCATTTTATATCAGACCTGCTTCAAAAAGTCTTGGTGAATTAGTTTTAGATATCAGTGTTTCAAAGTTCTGCCTTACAGGGAAAAAGCTTCTGACTTTTCCTGTTAGGAGGTCAGTTGCCGAGTGTTCCTTGCTTCAGACATTTCTTTGCCCACCTGGTTGCTGGCAGCACCTCAGGTCCAATAATAATGCCACCTACTCCCATGTCCATATCTGATAGAACTATTTCCATCTTCAGAGAAGGATGCTAGCCAGTCTTTGTTTTCCATGTATAATTGCAGGGTGTTCAGTGGATCATACAAAGGCCAAAAGGAAGTTTTATGTATGTATATAGACATAGACACAGACGTGTGTATATATATATATATATGCATATAGCTATAGATAGAGATGGTGTATGTATATATATATACACACAGGCACGTATATGTATATATATGTGTATTTATATGTCTAAATATAGTCATATGTATATTTATATGTATACAAAGAACGCAAGTCCAGAGCTACTGTATAAAAAGAATATAACATAAGAGATAATGTAAGAATTAGTTAAGAAACCTATCTTGACAATAAGTCAACTGGAGTAAAATGTTTTAGAATCATAGAATGGTTAGGGTTGGAAGGGACCTTTAAAAGTCATCTACTCCAACCCCCCTGCGAGGACAGGGACATTTCCAACTAGATCAGGTTGTTCAGAGCCTCATCCAACCTGGCGTTGAATGTTTCCAGGGATGGGGCATTTACCACCTCTCTGGGCAAGATTTTATACTTTTGTAAGTATAAAAATACTATTGTATTTCAAGATTACAATATTTATTTTTTTTCTTAAGAATTTTAGGAGTCATTTGTCTTAAAGCAGTAAGCTAAAGAAACGCTTCATGTTTTAATCTGTAATCTTGATAAAGAATGGCGTATTTTGTTTGTCAGGAGGCAGCTGTGTATGTAATTATTCAAATGCTAACAGTTTTATTCATCTATAATAAAATTCATGCAGCTGTTGTGCACAGTTTTATCCTACACTGACTCAGTGTGATTCTACAAAGAACAAATGACATGACGGACTCTTTATAAACTGTGTTTAAGCATCAGAAACTTCACTAAATCATCCCAGATTGATGGCTCTGGCATCTGGAAAACATACGTGGAACAACTTAGGAAATAAAAGGTTCTGGTAGGGACAAGAGAAAGATACTGTGATGAGAAAAGATAAAAAGATGGGGACAGGTAGTTTGTTTGTGGGGAATGTAACAGAGAACCTCCTTCTAATAGTAAAAGTTTCTACAGAAATGTAGTTTCTTTGTTATGCAGTTTTCCAATTTTTCATTTCTTGTAGTGAAAAGCTCTTAAATATTACAGAAGGATGAAAACAAGAAAATTTCCCAGATAAAGCAATCAAATAAAACTCCTTAGCATAGAATGAAGGCTAAATTCAAGCAACAACTTTCACAAGAATATCTTAAAAAGTCACAGAGGAGGAAGTGAGATCTTTGTACATGAGTGAAGTAACAAAATTAAGATGACCTTTAAAAACAGTAAGAGTTAAATACTGTGTGGCTCAACAATGATCATTCAGATGACCTTGATTATGACTCTGGGCCTTATATAGAGGAAATCTGGATGCATCCTTTAGCTCAGGATGCTCCTAAGCTGGTGGTTCCTGAAAGTTACAAGAGTAGAAGGAACACAGAATCTTTTTTTTTTTTTAATCCTTTCTTCAAGTATCTGCAACTGGTCACTGCTGGAAACAGGATACTGCATTAAAAGAACATTTATTGTTCCCCGTAAGCATGTTCTTATCTTATGACACAACCCATCCTTCCTTTTTTCAGACCTACATTTTAAAGTATAATTTATTTGAATGAAAGAATTTTCCTGAATAAATACGGGCTAGATAAAGACTATTCTCTGGTACTGTTTGGGAAGCCTTGCTAATTAACATAAATATTTCAGAAAAAATTGCTAAGCAAGTTTTTACTTTCATCGTTTGCCTGTGGAGTACAGTAATGGCAGCCTGAAAACTTTTTATTTCATGCATATCTAGTATCTTTGTCAGTGCTTAATTTTATACTTTACCTCTTAACTATTTTGTGCTCTTACTTCTGTAGTCCATAGTTAAGGATATGTTTGGCTTCACAACAAAATAGATGTATACATTTTTCATGATTCACTGTGTGTTTGAGGCCACTTATGCAGAGTGACCAGTGTAAAAGCAGCTTGAATTGCTTTAGTTAGCAATATTCCTTAGCTTTTTCCAGGCACTAGCTCTGTTGCTTTTTTGCTGTTTTTTTCAGTGGTAGCAAAAAGACATTAGTAAAAATTGAATTTATTTGTATAACTTGCAGTCATTATAAACTTTCTGCACTTTTAGAAGAGCAATATTTAAAGCATAACAGATCTTCATCATGTATTTATTTCAAATTGCTTAGCAAATTTATTGGGTTTTTTTGGTCAGGTTTTCATCTTTGTTCTACATCCATTATCAAATAAGACTTGTCACACGATCCACCCATATTTGTGGAATGTCAGGATTCTTCACATAGTCAATAAAAATACAGTAAAATAAAATAAATAAAACCTCTCCCTTCTTTCATTTTTACAGATTTTTGACAATGCATTTTTGATGATGCTTTTTATAGCACATTTTGATGTGAGACTGACACATAGCTTTTTTCATTCTTCTGGTTTTTTGTCTGCTTCTGCTTGTCACACATTTATAGATAAAAGAATCTAGTACTTTATCAGTTTATGTGAAAAATGGGAAAGTTTAGTAAAACAAGTATTGAAATTATAAAATCATCCAAACCAAACCAATATGGGTTCTGAGGTAATTGCCACACTGTAGAAGAACTGGAGAGAGGTTAGTTGGGTAATGTATGTCTGGGGAATGAAATGTACGTTATGTAATACTACATTCAGAGATAGAAAGGGAGAGATAAAATCAGTTAAAGATAAAAAGAGATGGAAGAGTGTGTAAGTAGGAAATGGTCAAAGCATTAGAACAACAATACACATGGAAGAAGTGTAAGTATATAAAAGGATGCAAAGAGGGTGTAAATATACAAAGTGCAAAGACACCAAATGCTTGATTCAAAATGTAGTAAATGAAGAGACAAGAACAACAGTATGCATATAAGCAGAGATGAAGTAAGCGTAAAAGAATAAAATAGAAAATATTCAGCTGCCAACAGAAAAAAAAATTCCTGCAACATTATAAAATATTCATAAATAAAATATAAAACAAAGGAAAAAAGAGGAAAAGGGAAAAAGCATCATATGAATAGTGTGGAAAACACAGAGATTACAAAGGATAGTGTAGCAAAAGTGTATGTTATGCTAACTTCTGTTTATTATAAGATGCTTGTTACACTCATGTTGTGTGAACTTTTTCTGTTGCTTCACTGTCTTCTATTAATTTATGTTATTTGCTCTTTTAAGATCTTCTTAAGACATAGTATTATGATTGCATACATTATTATTCATCATAGGTCAAATTTAATCTTAGATTATTTTTGTATTAATCCCAAATAAGCACAATCAAGTTATAGAAATATTTTACATACCCTTAGTACCTGATTTTTCCATCCAAGTAAAATGTCCTCTCCTAGAAAAAATATTTGCCTCATAGATCCATGATATCTCTACCAACATTCATCAAATAATTTATTAGTTTCTGATCTGCTATTCAGCCATTTCTGAGCTGAAGTATCAAATTAATCAAATTTTATCAAATTTTATCTCCCATGGACTAAGAGTTATTTTATAAGCAGTACATATACAAAACACACATTATATAACAGTATGAATTACACATTACCTCCTAAAATAATGTATTATAATTACACTGTGTAACAGTACCATTTATACCCCATGCAGTTCTAATCCCTCCTTCTCAACAAGAATGTAGTAGAACTGGAAAGGATTCAGAAAAGAGTGTAAAGAAGACCAGATGTGTGGAATGGCTTCCTTAAACTGAACTTCAAAGTTTTTGCTCTTCATTCTGGAAAATGGGCAACTGAGACAGTGATGGAGATCTACAAAATCTTTAGTGTCATGGAAAGGAGAGAGGAATCAGCTGCCTCCTGTATATTTCTGCAGTAGAAGCAGGGATTATCAGTTGAAATTAGCATTTGACAGTTACAAGTTTTAATTGTTTTTGACGAAGACTCGTTTCTTCTAACAGTGTAAGGGGAAGTGGGAGAGGCAAAGAAAAGTTGGGGATGTTAAAGCTTCAATGCATACAAGTGAAGGCTGCATAAGTTCATACAAGATAAATTCTCTGAAGGTTGCTGGTTGCACAGAAGCCACCTCTTTCTCATGCAATCTGTCAGTAGTAATTGTTGAAAATTAAAGTAATGTTCAATGAAACTATCATAGATTTAACTTATTCTTATTATTTTCTAGAGTAATCTATTTTGGGCTGCTTCTGGGGTAAAACATATATTGGTTTGGCTGAACTTTTTAAAATTCTCGGTGTAATGCCGTTTATGTTCTTGTCATTGCTGGGCTTTGTATAGATTGGTGATTTGCATCCACTAAATCCCACCCTCAGACTTACCACTCCAGCAAAAACTGTCTTCCCCAATTCCTATACAATCTGAAACACAACCAGATCACTCCAGTTTTCTCAGGCTGATCTCTACTGTATCCCGTATTTTCTTTCCCACTGACACTGTTTTGACTTCTAGCTGTATATGCTGTAGCAGCATCAATGTTACAAATGTTATATATGCCTATGAAGTACAATATCTTGGCTTACTAAGGGACTAATTTTTGTCATAGAAACAGTTTCAAATATCTATCATTAAAAAAAAATAAATGAATAACACTTATCTTAATTGTTAGACATATTTTGCCCTTTGAATCTGACCATTAAATGACCAACTTAGTAAAATACCCTAATAATTTTTATCTTTCAACTGAAACTTACATCTTTCCATACAGGAGCTCAGTATAGACAAAAAGTATTTTCTGAAAGAAAGACTGACAGCTGATGCTTCAGTTCATGGTAAACTGTGCTTCAAAACAGGAGTAGGAGAAAATTAAATATTATTTTTTAAAAATTCAGCATAATTGTCTTAGTGATGTGGACTGGGTCTTTCACAAGACAAAAAGATATATGTATGTATATGCTCATCTCAAATATGTTTAGGTCACTCAGTTTTCTTACACTCTGCAGGACCAGTTTTATTTTAAGGTTTTGTGTCTTCTATAGAGCATATCTAGTTTTATTAGTAAAAGTCTAAAGCATACACTTATATCTGCATAAATTTTAAAATTTCTGGCTTCAGGCATTTGTGTGTTGTTAAGAAACACACCACATACACTCATACCTCTTCAGAAACCTAGAAAGCAGTTTTACAGTTAGATCACATTAATTTTCCTACTACCATGACTCTGAAAAGATCAATGTCATTTCACTCAAATTTTAAATCAGAAAAATGTAACATCATTTTGGAAAAGAACTAGACTAAAAACAAAAAAATATATATATTTAGGAGGTTTTGATTGTGTATGGATTAGAAAGCTGATAGACAATATTAATTGATTGTAAATGTAGTCATCACTGCTGGCAGGTGAACATTCTATGCATACATACGTGTATATTATACACATACTACAGTTCTCCATAGAATTTCTCCTGAAGTCCATTAAGCCTTTCTGCTTATTTTCCTAGAAGATATGTAAAACTAAATAAAAATACTTTATGAGATAAAGATTAAATAAGGGACACACTAATGATGTTTTCTAGAGCAGACTGAGAAAATGTCATTCAGGATATAGATTACTATGAAAAAAAGAAAGCCCAGTTTTTGGACATTCTCACAACTTCCACACAGACATATAGAGTGAGATTCTGTCATGGTTTAGCCCCACTCGGCAGCTAAAACACCACACAGTTCCTCACTCACTATCCTCCTCACTGCCCTCCCTGTGGGATGGAGAGGAGAATCAAGGAAAAAAAAAAAAGAAGGGCAAAACTTGTGAGTTGGGATAAAAACAGTTTAACAGAAAAACAACAGAAGAGAAAACAGAAATGGAAAACAAAAACACTAACAGAATGTACTTAAGCACATAATTTACAGCACAGCAGCTCACAGTAGCTCATGATACACAACTCATCCCAGAGTAGCAAGACCTACCCCTACCGGTGTCCCCACTTTATATACTGAGCATGACGTCACATAGTATTGAATATCCCTTTGGCTAATTTGGGTAAATTCTTCCAGCTCTTAGCTAATTAGTAAACTGTCCCAGCTGTGTTCCTCAGGCAGAGCTGCCACCAGCTCCAGCTCCCCTCCCAGCTCAGGTGAAAATTAACTGTATTCTAACTGGAACCAAGATAGATTCTTTTCACCTAACTTTGCTTGTCTGCAATGTAAACATTTACAACTGAGCTAGTCACACTATACACCCTGTTCAACATAAAGAAATACGTATTCCTGGGGTAAAATTCTTAGTATTCTGAAGTAGTCTAAAACAATCCAGCTGCATGGCACGCTTAGAGGTATCCTTCTGTCTCTAATGCGCACGGAAGGAGTCTGTCTGGATTAGATCAGATGTGAGTATCTGCACTTACAGACATTCAAGTTAAGTGATATTAATCCAACTCCTATGAAATGGGACCAGAGGTGTGCTCACTAGCTCAAAGTGAAAACGAGAGGGATTGGTGAATTCTGATGTCTTTTGAATATCTGACCCTCACTTACGTACCACAAGAGAAGTTGTAGGATTCTGAGCAGTTTTGGAAATTCAGTCTTTCCGGCAAATAAATGAGATTTGTAAGTAGTCCTGTTTTCATGATTTTTCTTACCTGATGTAAATTATTTACAGTAATGCATGAGAGAACAGCAGGTCTGAGTGGGCTGGTGTGAGATTCAGGTCTAAAATGAGGGCTGTCTTTTCTAATGAGGGGCAGTTGAGAGCTACCATATGCTCCTAACTTTCAAATTTGTAGAGCCATCTGTTAAACAAGTTGTTATTTTCATAGTTTCTTTTCTTTTATAATTAAATTTACTTATTAAGCAGTGGTCTAAGTTTAAAGTTCTTTACCTGGAGTTTTCAAAGCTTTGAGAATGAGATTCATCAGGTTTTGACAAAGATACATATCTCCTTGAAATATGTAAAGATCATAAACTGCTCTCCCCAAGAGTTTGGTTCATTAGCTATTATCTATGGTCTTTCACATCACAGAAACTGTGAAAACCTGCAGATCCTAGCTTAACTAGAAGCCATGGTAATCATATATTTATGTTTGAAGCCTATTAAAAGCCCCAAACACATTTGTTTTCATGGCAAAAAAGTGTCAGGTCTCAGAGAGGGGTAAAGAGGATACATTGAGGAAATCTGTTTTTCTAAAACTCACAGCTCTATCCGTCTAGAAGTTTAACTCTTTCTACACAACGAAGTCTGCATTAATATTTTAAAAAACAAACACACAAACAAACAAACCAAAACCACAACCCAAATCAACACACATACAGTAAATAATATTCATTTTATATGAATGGAGATATTCCAGAATTTTTATGCATTTTACTTTTGGTAATAGTTTAGTAGGTTGGGTTATATTAGGAGCTTGTAACTGTTCAGGAATTTTAACTTTTGTCTATCAGTGAAGTTATAGTTTGCCATATGTGCACATATTTGCACAGATGCATGTTGGTTATGAAAAAAAATTGGTTATAACTATCTCATGCACCTTACGCTTCTTTCTTCATTTACCTTTTTCTAATTCAAAAGACCTATAAATTTTTTTTTTTAATATTCCTCCACTCATTCAGTGGATCTTAGGCTACAGTTATGTGTCATGCTTGAACTGTTACAATTCTCCTCCTCACCTTGCTCATACTCTGCCCTTCTCTTACCTGGTTCTACTCAGCTTGGCTATCTTTCTGTCAAAGAAGCTGGTGGTCCTCACGCTCTCTGCTGAATGTATTCAGCTCAGTAATCTAGCAGAAAAATATTTCCTTTCGCCCTCGCCCCTTTTTTTTGTTTGTTTGTTTTCCCCATTGACTTCATAGTTTTTCCAGTGTTTTAATGAGTTGACTCAGTTCAGTGAGAGTACAAAGGAAAATCAGAGCCAGCCTGACAGAGTTACTGAGAGTGTAGAGCTAGGCACAGGAGAAGGAAAGAGAAAGTGGGGAAGAATCTTTCTACCTTTCAGAGGTATGCTCAAAAGCCAGCTTGCTATTTCATCCTTCAGGTGTCCCCAGTACTGCAATTTTTTTCCACCTCATACTCAGTTTAAATGGAAAGGCTTCAGCTGTATTTGCTTAAGATAAATCAATAACCAATTAGTAACACTTACAGGCTAAGAATAAGTAACCAATAAGTAACACTTACAGGCTAAAAGGTTCTCTATACATCACTTACTGCTAATTGCAAGGTAAACATGGTGAGCTGCACACTTACATATCCTGTACAAATTTTCAGTTGCTGACATTTTCTCTATGCCATCTTTAGTTAGTGTATATGGCTACAGTAAAGATTCCTAGTTCAGCCTCACCTCTGTGGCTGGGAAGATCATGGAACAGGTCCTCCTGGAAGATATGCCAAAGCATATGGATGACAATGAGGTAATTACGCACAGCCAATGTAGCTTCACAATGGGCAAACTATGCCTGACTACTCTGATAGCCTTCTATGGTGGAGTGGCTGCAACAGTGGACAAAGGAAGAGCTACTGATGTCATCTACTTTGACTTCTGTAAGACCTTTAACAAGGTCCCACACAACATTCTTGTTACTAAATTGGAGAGACATGGATTTGATGAATGGACCACTCTGTGTATAAGGAATTGGCTGGATGGCTACATCCAAAGAGTTGTAGTCAATGGCTCTATGTCCAAATGGATATCACTAATGAATGCTGTCCATCAGAGGTCCATACTGGGACAGGTAATGCTTAATATATTTTTAATGACATAGGGTGGATAACATCAAGCTGAGTGGTGCAGTTGATATGCTTGAGGAAAGGGATGCCATCCAGATGGACCTTGACAAGCTGGAAAGGTGGGCCTTTGTGAGCCTCATGAAGTTCAAGAAGGCCAAGTGCAAGGTCCTCTGCACGGATTAGGGCGATCCACAGTTACCCAGTACTGATAGGGGTATGAATGCATGGAGAACTAGCCCTGTGGGGAAGGACTTGGGAATATTGATGGCTGAAAAAATTAGATATGGGCAGGCAATGTATGCTTGTAGCCCAGAAAGCCAATTGTATTCTGGCCTACATCAAAAGAAGCATGGCCAGCAGGTCGAGGGAAGTGATTCTTCCTCTCTGCTCTTGTGAGACCCTACCTGGAGAACTGCATCCAGCTCTGGGATCACCATCATAAGAAGGACATGGACCTGCTAGAGCGTGTCTAGAAGAGGGCCACGAAGATGGTAAAAGGGCTGGAGCACCTCTCCTATGAGTACAGGCGGAGAGAGCTGGGATTTTTCAACCTAGAGAAGAGAAGGCCTCGGGGACACCTTGTAATGGCCTTTTGGTACCTAAAGGGGGCCTGTAAGAAAGACAGAGAGAGTTTACCAGAGCCTGTAGTGATATGACAAGGAATAACATTTTTAAACAGAAAGAAGGTAAATTTAGATTGGACATAAGAACAAAATTATTTACTGTGAAGTTGCTGAGACACTGGACAGGTTGCCCACAGAAGTTGTGAATACTCCATCATTAGAAGTGTCCAAGGCCAGGCTGGATGGGGCTTTGAACAACCTTATCTAATGAAAGATGTCCTTGCCCCCCAGAGGGGTTGGAACCAGATGATCTATAAATGCTTCTTCCAACTCAATCCATTAATGATTGTATGATTTTGTGAGTAAGGAATCTTTGGATGGCAACTGACACTAACACTTAGATAAGTGGTTTGGGACATCGATGGTTTTAGGCAAACTCTCTACTCTGCCAATATTATCTATCTATATATATATATAAAAAATATTTGTATTTGGCTATGAATTCTTTTTGCTCTTTGTCGTAGTTCAGCCCCGACAGGGACCAGACTATGCGGTCTCTCTCTCACTCCCCCCACTCTCCAAGAGAATAGGAGGAGATTTGGCAAACAAAAGAAAACCAGAAGAAAAAAACCAAACACATGGGTTGAGATTGAACAAAAAAGTAAATTTAACAGTAATGACAGAAAAAAACAAAACAGTGATGGAACACAAATACAGTACAATAGCTCACAACAGATCTCCACATCCAGTCTCTTCCAAGTAGCAGGGAGACTCCCTTCAGCACCCTCCTCACTTATATACTGAGCATGATGTCAGATGGGATGGAATAGCCCTTTGGCTAATTTGGGTAAATTAACCCCAGCTGTTAGCTAATTAGTTAACTATCCCAGCCATAGGGGCTACCAGCTTCAGTTCTCCACCCAGCTCAGGTAAATATTAACTCTATCCTAGCCGGAACCAGGACACTATTCATCTGGATATCAGCAATTTTTCTTTCATTTTCCTTCTTTACGATATTCAAAGAAAGAGGCTTTATTTTTTCCCTTTGCTGAAAGGGAAATATTGCTCTTACATTTCAAGAATTTTTTTTTCTAAATTTCAGCCTACATTATTTGATATTGCAATTAGGTGATCAATAATATTTACTTGAAAAGTAACAAATACTGTGAAAAAGTAAGAATTTTCCTGTACTACTCTGTTATTACTTAAATTCAAGGTTATGACTGTTTTTTAATTTCCTCAAATTAGAAATGCTAGGCAAGCCAAGAAATATCACAGAATAGGCTGATCTTACACAAGTATCCTGGTTTCGGCTGGGATGGAGTTAATTTTCCTCTCAATAGCTGATGTGTTTTGGATTTAGCATGCAAAGAATATTGATAAACACACTGATGTTACAAGTTGTTGCCAAAGAGACCAAGGACAATGTCTGGCTTCCCAGGTTTTGCTAATGTGCAGGTGCAGGAGGCTGTGAGGGTTATAGCCAGAACAGTTGACCCAAACTAGCCAAAGAGAGTTCTCCATGCTGTAAACATCATGCTCAGTATTAAACTGGGGGAGGGCTGGTGAGCTTTTGCTCTTCTCTCGCTGTTCAGAATCATTTCTGGATTGTTTGTGGAGTTTTTTTTTGTTCCATGACTGCTGCTTGGGACGGGCTGGCTCAGTTGTCGAGGTGGTGAGAAATTATGCATCATTTGTTTTGTAACTTTTCCCTCTTCAAAAAAAAAATTCCTACTGTTATTCCTATATATATATAAAATATATATATATATGTAAGAACTATATTTTCCTTTGCTATCTTAGTAAACTGTCTTTATCTCAAATGACGAGTTTCCTTTTCTTCCTGATTCTCTCTCCTATCCTCTGGGTATGGGGAGGTGGAGTGAGCGTCTGTGTGGTACTCAATTACTGCTTGGCGTTAAACCATGACGACAAGACTTATGGACTACTCATGCAGTTTTGCAGTAGAAGTCAGAGGTTGGTCAACATGCCATAATTCAAATAGTGCTAAACTGCTGTATATATGGTCAGACTTTATCACTCCCTAGTCAATTCCATCTCAGAGTCTAAATATCAGTCTAAAAAGCTGAAGAGACAAACTGGATCTCACTTGTAAATTAGATGTTATTAATCTTCTTAAAAGTGATTACCTGAGTGTTTAAGTGGCTGGCTGGTAAAATGATTGAAAAGTAAAAGGCATATGGTTCCTATATTTATTAGTACTTCTACAGAATGGGCAATAATCTCAAGAAAGCAAAACAGTGATTGAAAGTTGGTTTTGGTTATTTGTTTTGTTTTGTTTTTTACATAAAATTTTATTTAAAAAAATACTCTTTTCATATAAATTGTTTTAAAAGCACCAGAGGAGCCAAAGCTTCTCCTAATCCTTGTTTTCTTTAAAGAATAAATGAACCACTTTCAACATTTTTTTACAATAAGATAACTAATTGCTGCAAATATAGTACCACAGTTCTTGCAGGACTATCAGCTGAATATGGGTCATAATATTTCTTCATTGTGTGCTTTACTTTATTTTAACCAAATTTCCAATGCATTTGGTTCTGTATTACTTGATTTCAGTTTTATAGTAACTAAAAAAAAATCTCAGAGCTTAAGGGTACTGTTAAGGTTTGAAAAATGTATCTAAAAATTAGTTTCCTCTACAGGAATAAGAAAGATAACACAACAACTTCCTTGGGGAGAGACTGAGGAACCTTAAATCTCTTCTGCCTTTTTTTGCTTATTAAATTTAATTGTATAACATCCTCCATGGTTGATTCCGGGCATTCAAAGACCTGCTATTCAAGTGAGCCAAATCTACAGCTATGTTAAATTCTCTGCAGTGAAAATAAAATGAAAAATAAAATTGAAGCTGATAAACCTTTACTCCTTTTTTCCTAATACAGATCAAAGAGAAGGATCCCTTTTTATGTTTCCAATGCTGGTATTTTAACAAGAACTGTAACCACATTTTTAACATCTCTTTTTAAATTATGTGACCTAGTGCAAAAAACAATCAAAGTGTCTTCATTGTTCATATTAGCATTTCTTTTTGTTGTTATTTTGAATATTTTTGCTGATGGCTCAGAAAATGCTGGAGTTAAATATAGCTACAAATCAAAGAGCTAATTTAGTTAAAGCAACAAAAGAAAGGTTTCATAACCAAGAGAAGAGGCATCACATTAACTCCTCCCATTCCCCAAGGGAAAGGAATAAAGACTGCAAGTGTAATAGGAGCATTTCACCTAAAACATCACTAGGAGGAAAAAAAAAAAAAAAAAAAAAAGACTGCATCTCTCCCAGCTTATTGTTTTTCCTAATAAGGACATCCAAGTGGTTTGGGAACTTATTTCTTATATAACATAGAATGGCACTTTTTCTATTCTTTGAAATGTCATAATCTTTAGGGTTTATCTCAACAATAATTAACTTCCAAAGAAACTAGCTAGATAAAACTCCATAAATCTCCCAGAATCTTCATAGAAACTACCTTACTTTTTTTCTTCTTCATTTGAGGCATCTCAAATGGCAGTAAATACTATGTGGACAAATAAATTAAGTTCAAGACATTTACATCAGTGCAGATACCTGCATTTAGACACCTAATTTAAGTGGTTTGCCTCACTCATAAATTTGGATACCTTAACTTCACACTGAATCTCACTCAGGTCTTGACTGAATTGCTGAAATGTGGGCATCTAGTACTATGTGAGCAAGGATTATCTGAGACATCCCCATACGGCTGGTAAAAATAACACAGAGGACTTACAGGAGACTTTTTTAACGAGAAGCTTTGGCCAGAAGAGATACACTGAAGTAGTTTAAATATCGTTAATAGTATTTTTTTTCTAGCATAAACAGAAATGTATAGTGCCATACATTCCCAAGTAGAAGACAGAGGCCCATATGTAGGCAATTGGATTAATCCACAATGTTTATGTTTAACTCTAAGTTTGTCTTCCTAAATTCCATTTATAGCTAATGGAAAAAGAGTGGCACTCTTAGGATATAACTGATCTGACCTAATTATATGTGCTTGTTAAAGGTCATACTCAAGGGACCTCTTTGAATCAATGAGGGGGCTAAAAATTGCATTCGAATAACTGTGAAAGCATTTTAAATGGATTTTTGCAACTGCCTATGCACTGACTCTTCACATTGAAAGTGATGAGCATATTAGTTAGCTTATGTTGGGTAAAGTTAGTAGACAGACATGAGTTATGATTGGCTCTAGAAAAAGCAGCTGCTGAGTTTGTGCACACAGCAAGTGCTGACTGCTACTGTTTAGGAAAAAAATGGAATAGGTGGCCCTGTAGGACTCCTGTTGTGTGAGGTTAGGTGAAGTAGACTTGGTAAAAACAGAGCTAGCAGCAATCCTTTTTTTTTTTTTCTATCTGTGACATGAAGTCTTTGCCACAAACAGAAGTTGAAAGATTCAGGGCAGTAGAGATTAGAGTAAGAAGGAAGTAGCTACAACTGTGAGGTTAAATATGACAGACGTAATAGAAGCTAGAGACTTGGGAAAAGAACAACACTTGGAAGAGGTGCGGATTAGAGACCAAGAAAGCCAGATATGTTTGGCAACTGACATTGAAAATTTACACAACCAACACCTCATTTGGTAGATTTGAATATGATTCCTGTCTAATTCTTCCGATTGTTCACAATGGCTATTTGTTAATCTGAACTAGAAAAAAATAACAAAGGTATGGTAAACGAAATCAGGCATAGGTTGTAAACCAACCCAGGATCAAGCTCCGAATCTGCAGGCAGTAAAGATGCAGTAAGGGCTACTAGTCTCCAACAATCCATACCTAACCTCTGCACATCTACTGAAGATAAAATATGTGTGTCTTGGTAGAAGACTTTTAAACCACTGCTTATCTCTTAGACTTGAGTATAGCTCTTGTTACAGGGCAAAAATCTCTAGAAATGTTTAGTCAGGGATGTCCCTGCTTCTTGCAGGGGGGTTGGTCTAGATGACCGTTGAAGGTCCCTTCCAACTCTAACTATTCTATGATTCTATGATTATATATATATATATATATGTGTGTGTGTGTGTATATATAAAGAAGACAGCTATGAATAATGAAAATACGATCTGTTGAAAAAGAGCTTGAGACACACAAAAATAAACTTTTTAAGATTCAAAGAAGAGAGTGTATGAATTATGCTGCAGTTGAAACACTATTTTAGGAAACTATCTGGTTGGATATTTAATATATGTTGCAAAGTTTCAGATTTTCTCAGTCTTGAGAAACTTTAGAAACTCTGTGCCTATAATCTAAATTTATAATTTTAGAATGAGACCCAAGGGATACAAAATTAGTTGCTGCTTTTTTTTTTTTTTTTTTTTTTTTAAGAGTTGGCCTCAGAGAAAAACAAAAATGAAGGCAGAGTGACCTTCCATGAGACCTACCTAGGGAGATCTTATGATGTTTGCCACAGGGACAGTTCAGGTAAACTATTAAAATATAGCTTCCAGTTAAGTCGTAGTCAAATTTAGAACAAGTGCCACATCTATCAGGTTATTCTATGGTGGTATTTATAGATTACAGCTTGAAGTTAGCAAACTTAAAGAGCAGGTCAAATCTATAAGTATGGCAAGTAGAATATGAATGCTGTCTTCTACAAAACTCCATGGTCGTATCTCGTTGAACTGTAAAAACGTGTAAATGGGAAGCAAGTTAATAGGCTGTTATGCATCCTTTATCTATGTTGCATGATGCATCCTTACGGACTCTTACCAGCACCTAGAAACAGCAGACTTTATTAGATTAGGTGTTAGAAACAAACTAAACAAACAAACAAACAAAAACAAACAAAAAACCTCCTGACTTTAAGAACAAATAGAAAACATGCTACTGCTAATAGCTTTTGGCAGACCTGTTGTGCAATACTTTGGAAGTTAAAGCTTTTAACTAAGTTAAGCCAAAAATAGATGGCAAGGGAAGAAGAATTTAAGGAAATAGGAAAAAGATGGTGAAGGAATAAACTTTTCACTTTACACAAATGTAACTGACCACTGAACAGGACCACTGAATAGGACCAAATTGTTTTAATTAACCTTGGACTATGGATTAGATAAAAGGTTGCAGCAAATCTGCTTAAAAGCAGGGATTTGCATTTATTTATCATGAGGGAGTTTTAGTTCATATATTTGTTTTTTAATTATACAGCTTTATAATAATGATTAGGTAATAAAAGCTGGGCTTTGATGAGGAGCAGTATTTCTCTGGCAGATGTAACAGGACAGAGCCACACTTTCTTGCAGTTTATTATCTAAAAGTAGCAAAATTTAGCCCTAAAAGGTTGCTACATACTAATGTATCTGGTTGCCTTAAAATTTATAATAATATTTTTATCAAGACTTGTTTATTTCATAAGATAATTTTATAGGAATTTTAATAGTGTTGCCAGCAAGTCAAGGCAGGTGATTCTTCCTCTCTACTCAGCATTGGTAAAACACATCTGGAGTGTGTGGCTCCTCAGTATAAGAGAGCAGATACTGAAATAAGTGCAGTGAAGAGCTACAAAGATGGTTAAGAGTCTGGAGTATCTCTCATACAAGACCCTGAGAGAGTTAGAGCTGTTCAGCCTGGAGAAGAGAAGGCTCAAGTGGATCTTACCTATATGTATAAAAATCTGGTAGTAGAATGAAGGCAAGGGAGTCAGTTTTCCCTCAGTGGTGGCCAGTGACAGGAAAGAGGACATGGGCACAAATTAAAAACATGGAATTCCATCTGAACACAAGAAAATACATTTTTACTATCTGGGTGCTCCAGCACTGGTGCAAGTTGCCCAGAGAGGCTGTGGAGTCTCCATCCTTGGAGATACTGAAAACCTAGCTGGAGCCAGTCCTGAAAAATATGACCATGTTTGAGCAGATGAGTTGAACGAGATTATTCCTTTCAACATCAACCATTCTATGATCCTGTGATACTGAGATTTCTGTCAAGTTTTAAAAACCATACCACTACTGAACTTTTATTTCAGTATTTAAAATAAATTATTTTGAATCTTTTAGTAAAATCTTGTGCTGGTTTTATGTAGCAGGGGGCAGGTTCAGTGGAAACTTCTGTGAGAACCTTCTAAAAGTTTCCCCTTTGTCTGGTGGACTCAGCCAGGTCTAGAGTGGACCTGCCGCTGGCCAGGTTCAAGCCAAATTGTGACAGTGATAATGCTTCTGTGATAACATTTTTAAGAAGGAGAAAATAAAAAAAAAAAAAAGGAGTGAAGAAGCAGAAGCACAGGTAGGGAGGAGGGGGACAAGCCTAGTGGGCCTTGCAACCCTCACCCTCTGGCCACCCGTGGAGCAGCTGTCTGGGCCCAACTTGACCCGGATGGCCCAGCCCAGTCGAGAGAAGTGAAGAGAGCAGATGTGAAGAGAATCTGAAAGGTGTCTGCCTGAGCCTGATTGTGAAGAATTTCTTGTGAGAGGAATGGATGCAGACACCAAGGCCAGTGAAGAAGGAGGGGGATGAGTAATGTTGCTCCTGGCAAGACTCCCCTGCAGCCTGTGGTGCAGATGATGGTGAGGCAGGCTGTCCCCCTGCATCCCATGGAGGCCCATGGAGGTGCAGAGATCCACCTGCAGCCTGTGGAGGACCCCACGCCAGGGCAGGTGGATGCCCAAAGGAGGCTGTGACCCGTGGAGGGCCCATGCTGGGCAAGCCTGTTCTGGAGGGACTGCACCCTGTGGAAAGGACCCACGCTGGAGCGGTTCATGAAGGACTGTAGCCCATGGGAGGGACCACACACTGAAGCAGGGGAGGAACATGAGGAGTTCTTCCACTGAGGAGGAAGGAGGAGTGGAAAACAACGTGTGATGAACTGACCGCAACCCCCATTCCTTACTCTGCGCTGCTTGGGATGGAAAGCAGGTAGAGATAATCTGAAATTAACTTAAGCCCAAGAAGAGGGGAGAGTAGGGGAAAGTTGTTTTTATTCTGTCTTTCATTATCCTTGTCGTAGTTCAGCCCTGATCAGGACCAGACTACGCAGTCTCTCTCTCACTCCCCCCACCTTCCGAGAGAACAGGGAGGAAAATATAAGGAAAAACGGCTAGAGGTTTGAGATAAGGACAGGGAGAAATCCTTCAAGTTACCGTCACGGGCAAAACAGACTTGACTTGGGGAAAAACTATTCATTTATTACTACAAACAGCAGGATAATGAGCCAGAGAACAAGATAACTTCCCCCCACCCCTCCCTCTCCCCAAGCTTAACATTATCTCTACTACCTTCCCCCCCTCAAGCGGCACACGGGGGAAGAGGGAATGGGGCTTGCAGTCAGTTCATCATATGTTGTTCTACGCCGCTGCTTCGGGGAAAGAACTCCTCACATTCCTCCCCTGCTCCATCGTGGGGTGCCTCCCATGGGCCACAGTCCTTCGTGGAACTGCTCCGGCGTGGATCATCTCTTCCACAGGTGCAGTCCCTCTAGAACAGCTGTCCCAGCGGGCCCTCCATGGGCCACAGCTGCCTTCAGGCCTCCACCTCCCCTGGTACGGGGTCCTTCACGGGCTCCAAGTGGATCTCTGCTCCTCCGTGGACCTCCATGGGCTGCAGGGGGACAACCTGCTCCACCATGGTCGTCACCACAGGCTACAGGGGAATCTTGGCCAGAAGCCGCATTACTCCTCCCCCTCCTTCTTCACTGACCTTGGCGTCTGCAGCCGTTCCTCACAACAGGCTGGTAGATGTCTCTCAGGATCTTTTTTACATCTTATTCACTTCTCATCTCCTCTCCACTTCTTGCAGCCAGGCTGGGCTGAGTTGGGCCCAGTCTGCTGCCCGGCGGGAGGCCAGAGGGTGAGGCCTGCAAGGCCCATGAGGCCTGCGCCTCCCCCTCTGTGCCTCTGCCCCCGCTCAGCTTCTTCACATCTTCTCTTCTCTCTTTTTTTTTTCTGTTTTCCCCTTCTTAAATACGTTATCGCAGAGGCGTTATCACGGAACATTCTGCTACCAATTGGCTCGGCCTTGGCAGCAGCAGTTCCGCCCTAGGCCCAGCCGAGTCCACTGAACAAAGGGGAGCGTCTTCTAGCAGTTTCCTACAGAAGCTACCACCTTAGGCCCCCCCTCACTAAGAAAACCACAACATTCTGCTTTGTTTTTACTGTTAATAAATTGAAATAGTTTTCCCCAGGTTGAGTCTGCTTTGCCCATAATGGTAACTTCAATGATCTCTCCCTGTGTTTATCTCAAACTTCAAGCTTTTTTGTTATATCATCTCTCCCCCATTCTCTCGGAGGCTGAGGAGAGTGAGAGACTGTATAACTTGGTTTTGAGTGGGGCTAAACTACAGCAAATCTTTAAACAGCATTTGCATTAAGTATCTTTGAGAAGCTGCTAGGTTGACTAAAACCAGGCAGCCAGCTAGCCTGCCTGCCTTCCTCCCATGCTTCAAAGGGAAGAGAGGAGACTTATAAGGATGTGGAAAATCTCTCCCTAAATAAATGCTTAAATTTCAGAGGTTGTCACAAAATTGTTTTTGTAATTTACCATATTACTTGTCTTCATCCATATTCACTGTAGGTTGAGTGACTGGATCACATCCTTAGCATGTCAAAGACAATGGGAATTCATTAAAACTTAATAGTTAGCTCTGGAAGTGAAAGAAGTGGGGACTAGAAATTAGATAAGTCATAGACCTACCGATTCTATCAGTATCTTTTATAGTGGAAATATACATTCATTAACAAAATTACAGAAAATGGGACAGTCTTTACAGAATTTATTGACAGCCAATATATGTAACATAGAGAGAAGAAATTACTCAAATACTGGGTTATTCAGTATCTCCATAGCAGACTAGAAAACTATGATTATGGCATATGAACAATATATTGCAATATTGAACATTTATAAACACATGTTTTGTTAAGGTTACTTTTGTTTTTTTTTTTTGTTTGGTTCTTGTTTTTTGTTTTAATTGGACGAGGAGACTAGAGTGGAAAGAGGGAGGTACAGGGCTCTGAAAAGAAATGGCACAAGAGGTGATAAGATACGCAAATCATATAATCAGTCCTGTTTGAGGATACCTACTGGGCAACTTTGTGCTTGATCACTGCAGACTTAATTCAGGGCTTAATTTTGTCCTGAACGTACCACAAAAGTCAAACATCTTTCCAGAATCAGGAAAAATGAATGCTTTCCCTGGCTAACAGGAGAAGACCCAAACAGAATTATCATACTGATATCACCATGTCAGTGCCTAGTTTAAGCCTGAGAGCATCGGAATCTGTTCACTACTGCCTAAGTGGGTTTAGTACTTTATTAAAAGGTTGTATTAATTGTAAAGACTAAGAATTAGCAAGTGTTAGAGTTAATGGAATTAATCCTTGTGCTTTTCATAGATGGCTAGTTCAGTGAACAAAACCACTTTAGTAGTAATAATGGGCCCAACTCTGTCATAGAGTAATTCCTTGTTCTATAATTATTTTTTCAGCAAGTGGCTGTTCATTATGAATCTTAATTGTTTATTAAGAAAAATAAAAATAAAACAAAAATCCTAGAATCAACCAAATATAATAAATATATAAAGAAGTAAAGCTGGTAGGTTGTCACCCCTTTATTTTGTTCTCAATAGATACCAAAGATTTGGGATCCCACAGTGCCATCATATAGGTTGGGTCAGAGGACTCAGAGCTAATAGTTTTTAAAACAATATTACAAGAATATTGTATTTTCAAATGGAGATAACTGGATAATATGGAGAAAAACATAAAGAAGTTATGAATAAGGACTTTTTACTGTCCTCACTCTTGCAGTGCAGAGTTCATTTCACCTGTAAAATGGGTTGCTGTATCTGACCCAATCACCTCAACCTCCTCTCATAGGTAAGAGAGAGAGAGGGAGAATTAGTCACTTATAAGGCAAGATAGCCATTATCTATCTTAAATGTCTTCCTCAGACTGAATCACATCTTAGAAATGCTTATTTATCTCCACTAGCTATGAGGATAGATCGATTAACAGAGCAGATAGAGACATTTACATTTAGTTAGATAAATCTCACTCTGCATGACTTCTGCTGATGCTTGTCCAAACAAAGCATTCCTTCATTCCCCTTTACTCCTACAGTAGCAGTTTTGGTCAGCAATTGAAAGTCTACATTTTCCTCTACATTTACATACGTAGCATGTGGATATGCATATGAGTTCATGTATGTGTATATGATTGATTGCCAATAATAACATATCTTTACCTTATTCTGTAGGAAAAAAAAAAAAGGAGGAAGGAATTCAAGTCGGTCATTCCAGCTACTACGAATTTGTCCAAGAGCTAGGCAAAGGTTGGGGTCTTCCTTTGAGATATGGGAGAGTAGGCTTAAATCTCTGTTCTTCATGATTCAGGAACCCTCCTATCCCAGAAACATGTAATATGAATGTTTCCATCCTGCTAAATGAAAAAGGGCCAAAGAGCGAGCAAGCATACCGTTGAGCTGATAGCTTACTATCTGTCTCCTTTTGCAACTGTTCCAGTGAGTTCACTCTGAGACAATTCTACTATAGAGAAAATTAATCACCAGCTAATCACAGCCTAATCAGTGCCGTTTCACTTTGGGGCCAGCAATCAGTCTCTAGTCCCTTGTTATTATTAAAATAACTGTAGATGTAAGTATTAATGTACGCTTGTGTGCATGTGTATGGGCACATTTGGTTTTGTTTGTGGGTTTGTTTTTTTTTTCTTGGTAGATTAATATACATTCATGAAAAAAAAACAAGTTTTGGTCAAAAAATATCAATGTGCTATAGTCAGGAATCCCAGCTTAACAGTGATCCTCTGTAGCACAAGATAGAATTTAAGCCATTCTGGAGGCAGATGTCACATCTGAGAAGATAATTAAGGAGTGCCCAAGGAGGTAGGCCTATCCCCTGGATTATTTTTAGTATGCATACTTGCTTCTTCAAGCTAGGGCTATTAGGGAAAACAGGCTTATTATTGGAAGCAGTAAAAGTCTAGAGAGCTGCAGAAGACACTGAATGACAGACAGAGAAGATAAGCTACTAGAAAAAAAATGGATACACAAAAGCTTTGGAAGTCATAAATATAATGAACATTTAAAAAATAAATGAGCAGAACAAAGAAGTAAATAAAATAAAAACTTCAGTTCTGTGTAAGTTCAAAGAGAATGAACACAATTCATCCAGAAAATTTACAAACAAAGCTCATGTGAATGCACAAACTCCCCTAATGTTTTAGCAGAACTGTAGTGTTCTGTTTATTTACTTGAGAAAATCAAGCATGACTAGCAAGTTTGGAAATGTGTACAAACTGGATTATCTTAAACACAGCATAGGAACACAAAACATTTGCCACACAGAAGGTGAAGAAATCAGTAAAATTGGAATATCAACTATTAAATTGTTACAATAACTACATAAATTTTCTTCTGTGAATTTTTCAACATGTTTGGTACTTTTAACCTCATAGCTTTCATTGAGTGTTTTTGGTTTTTTTTTTGGTTTTTTTTTTGTTTTTTTTTGTTTTTTTTTTAAGATGGACCACTAGTAATGCCTAAACAAAAAAAAAATATAATTCAGCAGTCAGGTATGTTATCTCATATAACGGCATAGTCAGTTGTCTTCTATATTGTATGAACACCATTATATTACTGTTAAGCATTTGATTTCTGATGTAATTAAGAAAATTTTTAAAACATTTTCTGCTCTCAGCCATTTCACAAGAGCAATAAACCTATCCCATCAATTCAGTCTTCAGGAAAAATTAGTCCTCTGTGGGAGAACATCTCTCATGACGGCAATCAAAGCATCTACTATAGCAAGATGTATATGCTTACTTGTGCTTCACAGTGCAACTTTGTGCTTCAGATTTATGGGAAGAATAAAAATGAAATACAGCATGTTTGTGGGCAGTATGCAGATCTGCACACATTATCTAAAATAGTAGATTTAAAATATTCCTGTTCATTTTGTATGCCCTTCCTCTTATTTGCAGGATCTAGCTTGGGAACAGAAGCTAATCTAGCAACATTATGTTAGAGAACTTCAAAATATTTTAAGAACTTTAAGGAGCTGTATGCATTCAATGCTTGAGAATTTGTTTCCTCATTCTCAGAATTTTAGAAAGAGTTGAAATAAGTGAAGAATATATATAGCACAAAATAGAAGTAAATTAAGACAACATGCCTCTTACTATCGAAAATACTCTGTAGCTCACCAAAACACTAGGGTGCAAGCAAGAACTTTTTTCTCTAGATTTCTTTATTTCAGGCACATTTTGTATTTTCCAGCTTAGAGGTTTAACACTAAACAAAAGATACAGAGTTTTTTAAAGTCAATTAGGTTTTCACCTTTCCTGATAGCCTGTCTCAATATTAGTCCAAAACAGTGTGTTTATGTTTTTCACATAACTGAAGAACTGGGGTGCAAAGTAACCCTAGTCACCAACCCATTTTCCTGAGTGACTTTTGTTTGAATGGGCTGTGCTTGAAAAAGTCTGCACTCAATAATTTTGACACTATTAATCTGTCGTAGTTCAGCCCCGATTGGGACCAGACTACACAGTGTCTCTCTCGCTCCCCCCACCCTCCAAGAGAATAGGGGGAGATGATATAAGAAAAAAACGGCTCAAGGTTTGAGATAAGGACAGGGAGAAATCCTTAAAGTTACCGTCACGGGCAAAACAGACTCGACTTGGGGAAAAACACTCATTTATTTCTAAAATTAGCAGGAGAATGAGACAGGGAACAAGATAACCTCCCCCCACCCCTCCCTCCTCCCGGGCTTAACATTATCTCTACTACCTCCCCTCCCAAGCGACACGGGGGGGAAAAAGGGAATGGGGGTCGCGGTCAGTTCATGACGTGTTGTTTTATGCCGCTGTGTCGTCATCATCGGGGGAAGAACTCCTCGCATTCCTCCTCTGCTCCAGCATGGGGTCCCTCCCATGGGCCACAGTCCTTCAGGAAACTGCTCCAGCATGGGTCATCTCTTCCACGGGGTGCAGTCCCTCTAGAACAGCTGCCCCAGCGGGGCCTCCACAGGCCACGGCCTCCTTCAGGCCTCCACCTGCTGTGGCGTGGGGTCCTCCACAGGCTGCAGGTGGATCTCTGCCCCTCCGTGGACCTCCATGGGCTGCAGGGGGACAACCTGCTCCACCATGGTCTTCACCACAGGCTGCAGGGGAATCTTGGCCAGGAGCCGCATTACTCCTCCCCCTCCTTCTGAACTGACCTTGGCTTCTGCAGCCGTTCCTCACAACAGGCTGGCAGACGTCTCTCAGGATCCTTTTTACATCTTATTCACTTCTCATCTCCTCTCCACTTCTTGCAGCCAGGCCGGGCCGAGTTGGGCCCTGTCTGCTGCCCGGTGGGAGGCCAGAGGCCCCCTCTCTGCCCCCCACTCAGCTGCTTCACATCTTCTTCCTTTTTTTTCTGTTTTCCCCTACTTAAATATGTTATCACAGAGGTCTTATCACGGAACATTCTGCTACCAATTGGCTCAGCCTTGGCCAGCAGTGGATCCGCCCTAGGCCCGGCCGAGTCCACTGAACAAAGGGGAGCGACTTCTAGCAGTTTCCTACAGAAGCTACCACCTTAGGGCCCCCCCCACTAACAAATCCAAAACATAATCTAACAACATCATAGCATTTAGCATGCTGCAGCATATTTTAAATGTGTTACACTTAAAAAGGACACCAGATTCAAAGGTGTTTTCAGAAAACATTACTTTGTAAAAGTGGTACTGAATTACTACTCATATCATCCTCATGTATATTCAGGAATATTATTTGTTTCTAATAGCAAACAAATAAGAGATCACATAGCTAGTGACTTGTTAACCTTTCAGTTCTCTTCATCACTTGTTTTCATGCATCACCAAAAGAACTTTTTAGTATGCTAAAATGTCTTATACAAGTAATTCAGAAATTACAGAAAACTATGAATTTCACATGTCAGTGTAATTTATGGAATATGTAACTTGAAGGAAAACAAAGAGATTTCAGGTATAATTTTGTCTCTTTTATTCTCTCTGATGTGTAGTTGTATGTTTTCCATCTCAGACTTCCTCAGTTTGGAACAAATTTGTTGTTAGGAAAAAAAATTCCCTTGCAACATAACACAAATATTCTTTATAAAATTTACATGATACTGTCACGTTCCGATTTCGGATGAGAGGAAGGCCCCCTTGCGTTCTAGCCGACCTCAGACGAGTCTGGGGGGCTAGGGGCGGCTGGACCGACCTCTCACACACCGGAGCGTGGTTTTGTTCGTATTCTCGGGAACAGAATTAAGACTCAAAACGGAGTCAAGTGCCAGGTAACTTTATTAACCCGACAAGAAGTTTGTAAATGGAAGAGAAAGGAGAGAAAGGAAGGAAGGAGGGAAAATAGTTTCAGTTGTAATAGCTACCACCACGGAGCTGCAGTGTCCCGACAGTTCAGTTCGCTCGATGGGGGAACGATCCGTCCGGTGTTGGTCGTCTCGATGTCGGTTCCGTGGATGTGTATTCCGGCGAATGTGTAATCCGTTGAATGAATGAAGAGTAGTGAAGTGTAGAAGTCTCGAAGCGTAGAAGAAGTGGCTCTAAGAAATCTCTCTGTCTCAGTCCAGAAATGTCCCTTTTTATGTTGGTTGTTTTCATTGTATTTCGAGAGCTGGTTTTCCTAGCCGCAGCCCTCACCTGGTGGTGATATGCATGCCCATTACCAGGTGATCCATTACCGGGTGATATGCATCTCTGGGCGCATGCCGGGGGCTAGGGCTAGATTTCTCGGAACCAGCTCTGCATTCAGGTTTGCAAGACAACAGGAGTTGCCTTGCAAGACAACGGGAAGCCATTGCTCGGGTGGTGGCCCGCTGTTTCAACAATGTTGAGACAAATTTTTGACACAGTCTTTTACAGACACAGAAATCAGTAAAGTATGATAAAATTTGGGCTTCATGAATGTTCTACAGTTACAGTAATTTTGGTAGCTATTTTGCTGGTCATAATTCATATTTTTTTTACACACTAAAATCAGTGAATGCTTTCCTGAACAGCATCAAAAACATTAGTGTTTCTCTGACGCCATTCAGTGGTAAAGGCTTTCTTCAGTTTCTTTCATTCTTAAATTTGCTGATGGTAAAAAAAAAAAAGATATTTTTGCAGCTTAATAAACAAGCAATTATTTAAAATAATTGTCTTTCGCATAAGGATGTGTGTGTGTGCCCATGTGCTGTAAGTGTTTTGTGAGTCAAACTCAAACTAAAAATTGCTGTTACCTAATGGGCAAAATTTGACAGCTCAAAGCTGCTACCAAAATATTGCTGAAATTCCAGCCCTAATTCATATAATGAAGAAGAAGAAAAAAAAGATATTATGATGTTCCAATTATCTTTATTTTTTATAAGACAAGATATTCTGTCATATACATGGAAGCAGAAGCACAGTAAAAGGTTTTAGTAAAGAAACATGTTTTCTAAGTCATATATTTTCAGTGGCTTTTTTCCTCCTAGTACATATTAAAAAAAAAAAAAAAACAACAAACCAAAAACAAAACCAAAGCAAAACAAAACAATAAAGAAATTATTATTGTTTCCATAACTGATTTGATACAATTTATTTTTATGAAGAGTAGTCTATTTGACTCCAGGAAGCTCTAAAAGCTCTAAATGATGTGGTTAATTGTTACCTGAAGGGAAAATAGAAAAGAGGTTTTGGAGATAGTTTAAGATGTTAAAGCAGAAAATAGGCATGGATAAGTCAGATAGTAAAGTATAGGCAATTTAAAGGAATGATAAAGGAGCTTTACCTATGTCGTAGTTTAGCCCTGCTCAGGATGAAGCTACTAATTTTCTCACTCACTCTCCACACTCTCCGAGGGAATGGAGGAGAGAAAATATAACAAAAACCTCGAGTTTTGATATAAGGGCAGGGGGGAGATCATTGAAATTATCTTTACAGGCAAAACAGACACGACTTGAGAAAAACTATTTCAATTTATTATTCATAAACCCAAAGCAAGATAATGAGAGAGAACAAAAAAAAAACCCCACCCCTCCCTCTTCTTAGGCTTAAGTTCATTCCCACTGTCTCCACCTCCTCCCCTGCCCCAAGTGGCACAGAGGGAATAGGGAATGGGGATTGTGGTCAGTTCATCACACATTGTTTCTGACACTCCTGAGGGGGGAGAACTTACATTCCTCCCCTGCTCCAGTGTGGTGTACCTTCCATGGGCTACAGTCCTTCATGAACGGCTCAGGTATGGAGTCCTTTTTCATGGGGTGCCGCAGCGCCAGCCCTCCACGGGCCGCAGCCTCCTTCAGGCATCTGCCTACCCTGATGTGGGGTCCTCCACGGGCTGCAGGTGGATCTCTGCTCCCCTGTGGGCCTCTATGGGCTGAAGGGGACAGTCTGCTTCACCATGGTCTGCACAATGGGCTGCAGGGGAGTCTCTGCCAGGAGCAATTTTCCTCCTCCCCCTCCTTCTTCACTGACCTTGGCATCCACAGCCATTCCTCTCACAAGAGCTCAAAATCAGGCTCAGGCAGATGCCTCACATGTTCTCTTCGTATCTTCTCTCTTCACTTCTCTCGGCCAGGCCAGGCTGGGCTCAGTTGGGCCCAGACAGCTGCCCTGTGCGAGGCCAGAGGGTGAGGGCCACAAGGCCCACAAGGCTCACCCCGCTTCCTTTCTGGTCCTGCTTCTGCTTCTTCCCTTTGTTTAAAAAAAAAAAAAAAAAAAAAAAAAAATTCTCCTTTTTAAATACATTATCACAGAGGTGTTATCACTGTAACCAATTAGCTTGGCCCTGGCTGGTGGCGGGTCTGCCTTAGACCCAACTGAGTCCACCAGACAAAGGGGAAACTTCTAGAGCTTCTCACAGAAGCTGCCACTGTAGCACCCCATGCTACACAAAACCAGCACAAAAAAAAAAAAAAAAAAAAAAAAAAGGGCTGACACTTGTCATGGTCTTGGTGCAGGACAGTTATTTTCTATGACTGTGGAACTTACTGATGGTGGGAGTATATAATTTTTTGACAAAACTTTCAGTCAGAAAGGTTTTTCAGTTAGACTGGAATTTCTGGTCAAACAGAGAGCATGTACAGGATCCCAGGACTACAAATAACCTTGTGATCAATAGTGAAGAGAGTACCACACCTGATTCTTGTCCTTGGGCTGTCTGAGACAGATGAGAGATTTCAATCTCAGTCTCTTATATTCCAGATGACTAACCTCATCAAAGGCTGTTTAATGAGCCCTTAGTAGGTTGTTCTAAGTTTATCATGTGATAAAGTATGTCACAGCAGGAATATTGACCCTGGGTTTTCCAGATTCCAATATTTTATATTTTTTTTTCCTGAGTACACCTGCATTACTGATTCTGGAAGTTTTATGTTTTCGGGTATTTTTGTTTGCTTGGATGCTTGTTTTTCCTTCTCCTGTGATGCTTTTTCAAATACATTTTTTTTTCCATTATATTTCATCAGGAAAAGGGAGGAATTTTGGAGATGGAATTTATTTTCAACTACACTTCCTTGTTCTCTTTTTCGTAATAAATTGATATATCCCATACCTGCACTTTACCTAATGTAAGTCCAAAACAACTATGCAGTTAGATCTCTAGCTATGTGGAGGTCCAAATTCTATTGGTATCATTCCCATCTTTCTTTCAAAAGGCCAGTTCATGAGTCTAAGGGGCAATGTCTATAGAACAGGAAAATACTTGCAGTCTGAGTGAGAAAAAGTAACATTTTCAGTCTGTTGTTAGATATTTCACTAAAGTAGAAGCAGTCTGATTTTGAATAAGTGGCTCAACAATTTTGGAAAACACCTAAATTCAGGTTTGAAAATTTAATTGGGAAAAGCCACAATGGAATTAAAACAGGGAAGGGACTAACTGTGAATCATTTCAAACTGACTTCTCCAGTCTCCCTTGACAAAGACCTGACTTTTGCCGGAAAGAGTACACAATCAGCATATCTTTGTGTTTTCTATTAAATTTCTAATGTAATTAATCAAAGTTTATCTAGAAGCAGGCCAATTCTACGTAACTGACCTTATCACTCATCTTGTTCTCTTTCTTTTCTCCCAATTTTATTACCATTCCTGCCCTACTAGATTTTGCTATGTCTCTCTCTCTCTCTCTCTCTCTTCAAGTGTCCCTAGTGTACTACATTTTTCCTTCATATGGTGTGTTTTAATCTCCTTCTTTCTTATCTTTGCTATTTCTTTCTCTGTTCATGTGACTGAGGTGGTTTTCTGTCCTCACTTCCATTCCCTCGTGTCCTATCAGCATTTCTTCTGTACCAGCCTTTCCAATTTAGTTTTCATTTCCTCCTTGAGATAAATCCAGTGGTACCGAAGATTTCTCCTCTAACATCATGTAAGTACTGCATTAAAACTCTATTACTGGTAATTGAGCTAATGTAAAAGTGCAGATTACCTATAATTTATGACAAAGTAACTCTGTGTCTTAGGCATTGTAATGAATCACCATTTTTATTTAAATGTATTGGACGCTTACCAAACCTCCCAAAGTGATATTAGGAATGCTTGAAAGATTATTCTAAAACCTCTGACATCTGAAATCTGAGCAGTTCAAATTTAGAGTCTCAGGACAGCAAAGCTATCCTGGGAACTGATACTCAAGCTGTCTTGTTGACCATGAGGAGGGTCAGGCATGTCACCTATATGTCATATTTGTTTCATATCTTCAATCACCTTCCGTACTTTCTGGTTTTGCCATAGCCAAATGAAATACAGAATAATGTACTTTGGGATCAGACAGTAGTTATTGCACACACATTGATATTTAGTTATTATATTAATTCTTGTACAGTTTTAATAATTAGTGTGAGTCTGATTGTTTCAGTTACATATATCAGAATTAGATTTGTCCCAACATTTTAAATGTAAGATGTTTTCACACTTTAATCATGTCTATTATGCTGTGCAATCCTGAGTGTCTAAATTCTGGTAAGTTTAGCAGCTTCATGAAACCGACAAAACCCGGACTAATAATCAACTGAAACTGGAAGAAAGGGAAATTTGGAACTGATCACCAAAAGAACTATCCCTGGCTTTCGATTATGAGTGTTTCATTTGCAAGAAGTACACTGCTGCAGTGGTCAGCCACAAATCACTGTTTAACTGCGTTGATCAGTGTGCTGAAGCTAGCTTATTGCTTTTTATCCCAGGCAAGACAGTGGATTTTTTTATGTCACTGTTGGCTCAGTAATTCTGCTCATCTACATTTGAAAATACTCAGATGTGTTCTAAGATATACATATGGAACTAAAATCAGTCCACCAATGCCTTTCTCCCCTTTCATGCTTGTATTCTTCTGGATTCAATTCTAAGACCTTGTTAAATGAGATCAGGCTATAAATTATTAATATTAAAATTAATAGAGATCTGTTACTAAGGGAATAAAATTTTATATTTATTTGTACATATATATATATACACACACATACACACAGTTTTGATCTTCGCATAGAAGCTCCTCTCCTCTTCCTATTTTTAGTGTTTCTCTTTATCTTTGAACATGTCACCCACTCAGGGTTTTTCAGAGGATCATGATGGGAGAGGTGTCTGAACAAATATTTTTCGAAAGGAGATGGCAAATTCAAAAATATATTTTTCTAAAAGTTCTATGCTTTCTGTAACTATTACACTCAATAAGTATGCATTATATGCTATTAGCCTTAGCAAGGTATTTTAATCTAACAGTTCTGCACCATGTTCACATTAATATGCAAATAGAATAAGAATACAAAATTAAATGGAAATGAAAATTGGAAGTTAATTGACATTTTTGTCACAAAAGCTCAGGGAAACAGTACTTATGGTTTAATGACAAAAAGCTAATGTGTCATCCTAGGGAGGGCTACATCAATCTGGAGCTAAGACAATTTTACTGAGGAAAAGTGCAAAGTGCTGTTTGTGTATGCAGGTTGCCAGCTACCCCTATGCAGGTGGTCCCATCACCAGAAACCTGGACTAAATTGCTGCCATCCATTAAACACAGTGGCTGCCTGGATAGCTGCCTAGCACAGACTTACATAGGCCATCTATTCCTGTCAGAAATACGATATGTCACTGACAAAAGCTTAATTACTCCATTAATTAATAGGACAATTTTCAAAATGCCTTGCAATGCAGCTTGACACTCATTAGTGCCATTTATGAATAATTTCTCCCAGGGTATAATACTCTATAAAGTGTAATTTGAAAGGGAATAATACATGTTTAAAGCCTACGTATCTGTGAAACCAAAATACATTCTTTGCTGAATTAGTCAGCTTTATGAAAAAGCTCAGACCTATCCACTGAATACTTGGAAAGATATTTCTCTATATCAAAACACTTCTGTCACAGAACAGCAAGCTTATTCTGGATTAGACTCATTTGGAAGTCCAGACAGCCCTACTTTTCTTATAAGAAGTCTTGATTCCCCTCTAGTTGGACTCTTACTACCCTCAGTTCTGCATGAAGGCCAAAGGCACTAAAATGCTTGGACTGTACTACTGTACTAATACATCCATTTGTCATTGGGTATCTACATCCCTTTATATGACTGGATAAAGTAGAAGATAAAAGAGTTGGCAAATATTATTCCACCCCATATCTTATACAACATAGAACTAGGACTGATTTTTGCAGTGGAGTAAAAGTACAAGAGAAAAATAAGCCAAAATAAGAGAAATATGTGGAGAATGCATGGGCACAGCTCCATTGTTTTATATGTTAGTTAGCTAGACCAGGAGAGGAGAAACACTTTTAAAGAGGCTGTATTCACAGCCAAGAAGCTTCAGTATTTTGTTTTGATGAGGTAAAGTATCTTCTAGTGCACCTCTTCCCTACTGAGCTTATAATTTTTTAGATTTCTTTTTTTTTTTAATGTTCTTAGAGTTCATTCAACATACAGATAGGATCATAACTATGGCCAGTGGACATATGGCCCTGCATGTGAAAGTCTACAGAAGTCTGAAGTTTGAACAACATGGGCTGCTGAGAAGCAGATACTTCAGTTCTCTGTGCTCTTTGGACAGACTCAAGAAATGAAAGTTTTCACTTAATTCTGCCTGTGCTGCTCACTAACCAACTTTTTCCGACAGAAAATTTTATATCACTTCAGTAGACAGACTGTAGAAAAAAAAAATAGAAATAGTAGTACAAAACAACATGATGAAGGTTGCCACAAAAAATGCATATAGTATATTAACAAAAACCTACTTCCAACACTCAACAGCACTTAAGGCATTTAAGAAAAGTAAGCTGCTAAGGAAGGTCTTGAAAAACACTTACTTTGGGTAGATGGTGATACAGTAAGGTAAATTGCTTTACAAGGGTATTAGTGCAAACTTTATAGACTAAAATAAGGATTTCGGGAAGGGATCTTTTAGCGTCCTAATCTGGGATTGTGTGACCTATGATTTTTTTTTTAGCATCCATAAATTTCACTGTCCATATATGATTCCCTAAAGGAGCTCAGAATTTGCTGAGTGTTCACGCTCAGAAAATTCATCTCTTTAGGGCATTCTTCAGTGTACAAGGACAGGTGATGTGGGCTGGGAAGGTAAAAAACGTTACCACTCCTGCTGCTCCCCTCTTCCCCTGTACAAGTGGTTTGTTAGTCATCCGAAGAGGCTGAGCTGACAGTGTGCTGCTGCCATGGTTCAGGATCTGATTCTAGAACAGCAGGGATGGGGGACACAATAACCTTTTCAGTCATCCCAGTCTTAGCCTTCTTGTCAATCAAAGCCCTAAGAATACACTAAAAAACCAGATTTTCTGAGGGTGGGCATTCAGTAGTTTCTAAAAATTCAGCTCTTTGAAAAAGTCTCATTTAGACACTCATCAGTTAGAGCCCTTAAATTTTTTGCACAGCCCTTAATAGGCAAAATCTTTATACAGTTCTAAAGCTTGGGCAACTAAAGCTGTTTGACATTTAAAAGTGCTGATTACACAGCAAGTCCCGTTAATCTTAGTGGGAATATGGCTAGAGTCTGTGGCTCAAACTGAGGAATGTATACTCAGCCATAAGTATGTGAATAGTCAATTGATGACAGTGTTAGTAACATATGCCCCTTCCCTCAAATAAAAAAGAACAAAAAAGCCCAGTCCAACACTTTGATTTTTCTTTGACTTTCCAGTAAGAATTCCATGCTATCATTTGATCTGGAATTCATTTAGGCAACACTGTATTAACCATTCCTCAGTGACTCACTGAGCCAGGTATGTTTTGTGCAAAAGACATAGGAAAGAGATATGTTAAAAGGTACTCTGAATTGTCTTCTGCACATTCATATTCAAAGCATAGAGAGTACTAATGCATTCTCCTTAAAAAAAAAAAAAAGAAAAAGAGAAAGAGAAAGAGAAAGAAAAAAGAGAAAGAAAAAGAAAAAGAAAAAGTACCTCAAGGGGGCCTACAAGAAACATGGGGAGAGGCTGTTCAGTAGGGCCTGTTGCGATAGGACAAGGGGTAATGGTTTTAAAATGGAGGGAGGTAGATTTAGATTGGATATTAGGAAACGAATTTTTTAGAATGCGAGTTATAGAACACTGGAACAGGTTGCCCAGAGAGGTGGTGAAAGCCCCATCCCTGGAAATGTTCAAGGCCAGGTTGGATGAGGCTCTGAGCAACCTGATCTAGTCAGGGATGTCCCTGCTCCTGCAGGGATGTGCCCCCTGCAGGGGGGTTGGACTAGATGACCTTTGAAGGTCCCTTCCAACTCTATCCATTCTATGATTCTATGATTCTATGAAAAAGAAAAATAAAAAGAAGGAAAAAAGAAAATGTTGCTGATAGGATCACTGATGTTGGTGAGTGACTTCTGTATTCCTTCTCTCACCATTAAGCTCTCTTTCTTTCTTACAGTTTCTTTTCAACACCAAAGGCCCACAGAAATTGTGGGAGTTATAGTTCTGTTTGTCTTGAGCTACTGCAGGTGATAGGAAGGTGCTACAAAGTCAGCGCCTCAAGCATTTTTGTTTTTTTTTTTTTCTGCACTGAACCTAATCCTACTCTTACAAATTTTTTTTTTACAACCATTAAGTTAGTTCTCCTCCTTGATGTCAATAAGTACTACTACCTCGAAATATTGTAGAAGTAGTTGGCTAGCCTTTCTCATCTGCAATACAAATGCTGTCTTCCCTTCCTATCATCAGTGACTGGTGGGCTGTTTTTGTTTAAAATGTATTTGATTTTAGAGATATAATCCTCCCAGGGTACTCACCTCAGCACATGGTGCATACTTCAGAAAAGTATAAGCACCTCTGAAGACTTTTCATCCACCTATGAGCCAGTATAAACTAGATGGTTATCTCTCCACAGTGGTGTTATGCTGCTCCCTGCACTGGAAGAAGAAAGAAACCCTCAGTGGTCTCATTGACTACTATGACTGCCCTTCTCCAAAGAACACCTGTCTAATTGAGGAAATTGAGCTTCCTTTCCAGAAAGAAAACAATAATCCCCACTTACTGTCCCTTACCTTAGAGATCAGAACAATCGGTCATGATGATGATATATGGTCTTATCTTGACTCAGCCTTCATGTCCCACATTGCTGTAGAGTTTCATAACACTAGGCTATAATAATAACAAGAAAGAGGGGAAGAAAAAGCTTTAGAGGTGAGCTGTTACATTACTAAAAGCACAAGATTCCTGGGAATACAAGGAGAGATGGTAAAAGGAGATTTGAATCTAACCTAGCACAATGCAGACCACTGCTCATTGGAATAGGAATGCAAATAATGTACAACTAACATAGGCCAAAAAATTTATAACAGTCTAAGGGAAAAACAAAACAAAACAAAACAACCAAACCCCCCAAACCATAGGTATCTATCTTTCCAGCAGAGTGTCATAACCCTATACAATGTAGGACTCTCTTAATGGTCTGATGATTCATGCATTCCTGGGCTGCATGCTGACCCAGCTGCATATGAAAGAGTGAAGAGGGTTCTCAGCCAGAATATGCCATAATGAGGTGTCACGACTGGGAGTACCTGCAACTAGGTACTTATCTTCTATTAATTTATGTTACAAGAAATTAACTCATCTCTTATTATTTAGATCATTTTTCCTCCTTTTGTTCTTATTACTGCTTTTACCATTGTTTCAGGGTTCTGTTCTCAAATAAGGAAACTGTGGGTGCTGTCATCTGTGAAAGATGTAAATCCTGATCTGATTTCCTATGCTTAAGGTTGCCATCAGCATCATCTCCTCCTGACAGTCATGGGATATTAAGTGGCTGCCTGCATTAACTTGAATTACCATCATTTCCCAGAACATATGTCTGCGTGTATGGGTAAATAACTGTAGACACTCAAAGACGCCTGTGTGGCTATGGAGTTATGTGATTCGAAAAAGCAAGATTACCCTTTGGGAGATAGAGTTTATTTAGGTTCTTAAATCTCTATTTTGTTAAGGTTTAGATGAATTTTATCCATTAAGATGTTTTCTTCTTTAACACTTGGACAAAAACCACTATTGCTTCTATGATACTAAGAGGGCAAAGCAGATGAACTGTGTCCTTCATAAAACAGAATCTACTTAAATGCTTCAGTCTCAAGAAAAAATATTGAAATGAACTTTTCTGGATCTTTTGTCTGTAGGACTACCTGTTCTCTAGAATGAAGTACTGATATCTGGGAATGAGTTAGAATAAGTGGATGTTTTCTAAACAGAAAGGTGGAATGATTTTTTTTTTTGAGCCTTTACAATGAATTATGATACCCATTCTCAGCTGAAGCTTCTTAAATTCAGCCTTGCTACCACATTCCTCATATTCATTATCATTATTGCTACTCACGTACTTACTATTTGTAAGACTAAAATATTTTACTGTTTGATTTGTTTTATTGGATTCTGTTTTGTTATGGCTTGCTGTTCTAAGCCAACTTTGCAATAGTATACATTTGTTGTCATACCAGTCATTCAGATTCTGCTTCCATATTTGCAAGTGCAGACTGCATAACATTTGACTTTGTATTAATCAATTGCTGCTGTTTTATAAATATTAATCTGCTGACACCTTACTAAGTAAAAAATGTAAATGTTTGTACTTTCCATTCACATAGCACTAAATCATATTCAGGTATCAACATTTAAGTTCAGCAAACATGTAGTTGCATTTTGTTTTGTTCTGGTAGTTGATTCCATTAACATGGAAAGCTTAAAAGACTTTCATCTTTTGAAATCTTTCACAAAATTGTTCTAAAGCGGCTCTTCAATCCTGCATATCTTAGACATCCCCAGTCTTTTGGTTAACAGCTATAGCGCATGTCTTCTTTTCAAAATAGGCTGCAGGAATTTTCAAAAGATTCTGGGAATGCTTTTTTCAGGAATATGTTCTTCCATATGTGCTGTTCACTGAACTGGTATTCAATACGGCTTTACAATATTCTGAAAGTATCTTCAGCACTTAGAAGTTGATATCCGATGCCAGATGCCTGTGTCACTGAAATCCCAATCAAGACTCTGGAAATGTGTCTGCGTAGACCCCACACACTTTGTTTCACATTTATTTCTCCCAGAATAACAAAATGTTATTTTGTTTGCATGTCTTGAGCTAGATTTGATCTGTTGTCAAACTGAGACAATGCTAGTGCCTCACAAAACAGGTTGTGGAATCACAGCTTCTCATTATGGGCATACTGATTCTTTTCTTTTATTTGTGTTATCATCTTCTACAATGAATATTCTTAAATGAACGTATTGTTACAATTTTTCCAGGGTAGTTTTGACAACAAATATTATTATTCTGAGATACATCTTTCTTTTCTTATCATCCTTTTTATATGCTTCACATTTTGTAATCTAACCACTTAACAGATTCATTTTTCACAGTTTAAGGTTACGCTATAGATAGAACATGCTTTTAAAACCTTACTAATTGTTGCTTAAAGAGTTGCTGTTTTGCATTTCCCATGTTCCTGTCACTAGCTGTATCAACCTTGTTCACTATAAGTATTATGATTAAAAGTCTTTCAGGCTTCATGCTCTGGCTGAGCCAAATCAGTTAAGCAGCTGTTAAATAGTTGCAATAAGAAGATAGAAAAAAAGAAGAAAAAAAAAATGTGCTCAACTACTACCGGAACTTAAGCTGTTATCTCACTGCATCTTGTTCAGGGATCTCTAACCCACTCCTGCACTGGATTACGTAGGTGTGCTCTGTCTCTCTAGGGTTTTTAGTGCTTCAGCCAAGGAAGCAGAGAAAATTAAGAACTGCATCTAACAGAAGAGCCTGAGGAAGGAAAGACGAGTACAGAACAGGAACATTGGCACAGGTGGAGACAAACAGACAGAAAAGACCTCAGGATGAAGATATGCAGAACAAGGGAGAGCCAACAAGGATTCTGGAGTGACAGTAAAGCAGAAGGGTGGAACACGGATCTAGTCAGGAGAGGAGTTTGAGAGCTGGTCAAGCAGGGAAATGTTTTGGAATTACAGTGCAAAGGAAATTTAATAATCTCAGATCACTTCCACTACAAAGTTAATTGAATCAATACATATTTTTTCTCTTCTTTAATCACTGTTGATATGCAAGGCATGGGGACATAAAGGAAAAATTGTAAACAGATTGTGCTTTTTTTTTTTTTTGATTGCTTTGAAACTCCTTAGCATTTTGTATTTTGGGAGACCTATCACTATAAAGAATGATAGCAGCTGGCAGGGCAGCTTCAAATAGCTTTTGCTGCAGTCGTGACTTCTTGCTACTTTTAAAAATCTGATTTTATTTTTCTGAAGGTAGATATCTAGCAAATAAAAGTCACTGTGTTCATAATCTACATGTGTAGGAGTTGTTTTAAATGATATGACTAAGACCATGGTGAAAGAAGAGAGGCTAGAATTCTACATGTATACCATGTACAGCATTAACCAAAAAACTATTCTTTCTTCTGAAAAGATCTTCTCTTTGTCTCACTTTGTATGTTGAAGCTTCTTCAACAAGTGAAGCATGGGAGCTTTGCAAACAAATTATTTTCCAAAAACAAAGTGATTGCTTTTCTCAGAATTTTCCCTTGCCTGTCAAGGGCAGCTTCCAGTGGGTAGAAAAATTGGATGATAAATTTTAATTAAATTAAATTAAGTTACAGAATTTTTAAAGCTGTAAGTGTTCAAGCCTTAAAGTTTAAATTCTTTTACTATGATTTATCTATAATGAAGTAAGAAAAGGGATACTGAAGTAACAAAAAGGATACAAATGGGGGGTCTCTATAATCTATTTATTAGGATACTTTCCTTAACATGCCTTAGGAGTGTTGGTCTCTCATCCAGTTATTGTGTAGGATATATGCAGTGGGATCCAACATAAAATTGAACAGTGGAGATAGAATCTGAGGTCTGCCAGCTTCAAGCTGACTGCCATGGCAAGAAGTTATAGACTTACATCTGCATTTGCTCTTTCAGTGGTTTTTTGAGCCAGAAAATATTGTCTTTCAGCCGAGTATTCAATTGGTCAGTGAGACCAAATCTCATCTCCAAATACCCAGCTGCCTAGTGATTAGAGTTGGAGATATGTGTTCATATCTGCCCAGGCAGAAAAAATGAATTTGAAATTAGCTGTCCCATATCACAGGTGAAGTGCTCTGTTACTGAATTATCGGAGAAAAAGAGTGGTATCAGTACCTTGTTTCTTTCTTCCAGCCTTATTTGAAATATATTATGTCTCTGATCATATTCTAGGCCCTAATCTCTGCAAAGACACACAGACAAAAATCTCATATGGATTTGAATGATCTCTAGAGCTGGGAGTTAGGTGACCATGTCCTTAGTTCTCATTTTTGCCTACAGTTGTTCTTACTGTGTAACTTACCGTCATATGGGGGTTTTTTTTGTTTTGTTTTGTTTTGTTTTCTGTTGACCTTTTTATATTCCATTCTTTAACACTAAGTCTACCCAAATAAAGCACAAAGTGCCTAGCTGTCTGGACTACGTAGTACGAATTTCACTAGGTAGCTGTGACATAAATTTCTCTTGTGAATGTATAGTCTAACAGCCTGGCTCCAGGCGGCAATCAGGACCCCACTGAGCTTGGCAAGGTGCAGTCACTGATCCAGAGCATTCACAACATAAGCTCACGACAAAATAGAACAGATGGAGACCAAGGTAAATAGCAGTGTTGTGGGAAACAGAGTAACCATGTAGTTAGGTCCATCTGTTGTTCCAGTAGGCACAAAAAGTATCTTTGTGCTCTGTTGTGTCCCATTGGTTCACTTCATCTCTTTGGGTACAGCAGGCGGCTTGGCAGATAAATGGACAGGGCTGTGCTTTGACTGAGGGGGGTTGTCCTTATATGTCATCTCTACCTCCCACACAGACTTTGTTTCCTTCATTCTTCTTATCTTCTCAGCCCTGAACACCGTTGCAGTTGTGCTGGCAAGGTGAATGGGCACAGTGCCCTCAGTGTCTTTGTGGAGCAGCAGTTGGGTGAGAGAGAGGAAATTCATGCATAAAGAGCTCAAAGCTTTTCTTTGAGGCAAAAGCTCTCCTAAAAAATAAAATGGTCCAGGAACTCTTCTCTGGTTCTGAGACTGAGTAGCATGACATAGCTGGTGTCCAAATGGCTATCTTCTCTTATGCTCCAAAGTAAGCTGGCCACATCAAAAGTGCTTACTGGGGGTGGTCTTTGATGCAAACTGTCCTTCAGCTGTTTCAAAACATTGTGTGGGAACATGATAGCTGGTGCAGGTTAAACCCGAGCCATAGATAGTACAATTAAGCTGTATCAGTGGTGTTAGGGCAGTGCTTGAGCTCTGCACTTATTTAATTTGCTGATATAGGAATAGTCTGAGCAAAACAGACCTACCTGATGTATTTTGACAGATGCAAAATTAAAGGACAAAATGCAGGTTTGCAGTGAAAAGACTTAAATAGTTGCAGGAATTTTGAAGTCTTATGACAAAATATCCCTTTCAATTGGTTTGGTTTGGTTTTGGTTTTGGGATGGAGTGTCAGGTTTTTTTCCAGGAAGAGGTGACCTTCCCATTCAGAAATCCTGAATGCTGGATCATTGTAAATAAACCAGCAACTTTCTTAGTAAGACACTAAGTGGAAAGGTGTGAAAATCATTCAGGTTAGAGGTAGTTGTCGTTAAAGTCCTGTGCTTTATTACACTGCGGTACTGCAAAGGGACCGCAATTATTTTAGTATTCTACTGCATCTCACATAGTCATTATCCTGTGTGTCATTTAGTCACAGTGTCATAAACTAGAAGCTTGATGCGTTGAAGTGCTCAGTGTAAGGTGCCAATCACCTTCAACCCCACATTCACTACACTGCTTGCAATAACTCTCCCAAAGACATCAGCTCCTTCTCATTTTCTGTACCTATAAAATACAGAAAAAAAAAAAAGAAAAAGAAAATAAATCAAAGAACCAGACACTTAAATATTTTGTCTGCAGAAAGGAAAGAGGTTTTTGTGTAAAGTATGCATTTGTTTGATTGGGGATGACTTTCCAGCACTGTGGAGATGGGCAGCATCACTTAAGATAATACACCTGATCGTGATTTTGCTGGGTTGGTACTTGACAACCATTCAAATACTTATTTTCTGGTTTTGTTAAATTAATTTACCATAAGACTACTAGCTATAATCACAGGTGAAAATTATTTTTAAAGTTAACACACTTGTAGAAAAAGGATTATTTCATTATTCCAGAGACTTATGTTATCTCTTATTTTTAAATGGTAATTTTAACAAAGTGGAAGATGGGCGTATTTACTTTTTTTTTGTCCTATATAAAAATAATAAGGATGATATTTCATTATCATGGCTATTAGAATAACTGAGAAAATAAAGATTGCAATAAATACTTTGCTTTAAGAAATAGTGTGTTAATAGAAGAGATAAACTAGGATCAAATATTAACGTGTCTTTAGAAAAAGAAAGTCAGTATGTCATCTGATTTTATCTGAGAGCCTACCTTGCATCAGAATACTATGTCAATTAACTCAAAATCCAATCTTCTTTTAATGCTAAGGTAACATTTTTGTCTTCATGTTGTTAAGTAGAATATAAGAGTTCGTAGTTAACTACCAAATTAATGACTGCTCAGTATTTTAAATAACAAAGTACTTGTTGTGTTTACAAATTACAAATTTCATACTAAACTGAATGTTGTTATTGCTGTTCACAGCCTGTATATGCAAGTATTCTTCAGTTTGTTTGGTTTTTTTTTGTTTAACAGTGTTCTAGTTTATAAACATAAAAGCTACATTCAATATATTAATAAATATAGCATATTTTCCACTGAAACAGTCAATCAAAAACTAACAATTCTTTCAGCTCTAAAGTGAAACTATGTACTTAGCTGTCTAATCCCATAATTCATAAAAAAAAAAAAAAGAGGAAACTCCAGTTGATTTGAATTTTTGTGTAAAACTGGATAACATGAAAGTAAAACCACATTATGTGGTCTATTTCTGGATCATATATTTAGTGATTAAAAAATCTTACAGTATTTTACGTATAATTCTGTGTTGAAAAGAGCTTTAAATTGAGTCACCTATGAACTGTTCTTTCCCCTCAAAAAAAAATTCCAAAGCTAATTATTTAAAACAGAGAGCAATTAAATTAAATCAATACCTCTAGTAACAAAATAATCCTTAAGGAAATAAATACGCTCCTTTTCAGACACAAGTGCATTTACCTTGGCAGATGCTATTAGGATTTGGAGACGAGGTCTAGCCTGACACTCATTCCAGTGCCTTAAGACAAGTTCTTGCTAATCTACTACATATTCTTCATCATCATTATTATTATTACTATTAATAATAATAATAATAGTGTGAAAAAGAATTCTTAAGAGCTGTGGGAAACATGACATTCTGTCTTTATTAACTGTTGGTTATTTTGGTGATGATAACCATGCAGTAAGCCCTTCATCCCTTCATTTTTTTAAAGAAACCAACATTTGCTGACAGACATAAGTACGCCAGCTGTTCCTTTTTGGGGTGTAAAATATAATATAGTGTTAAATCTACTCAAATTGCTATAAAAATCCCAAAAGTAAAGTTGAAAGTCCTTCATTGAGGAACCCGAACTATAAATTCCTAAGTAATTAGAAAGAAAATAATTTTCAGTATGAAGTAATGCATTCAAATATTTAAGAATGCTGGTTTATGTTCCCAAATGGCAATAATTTAGGAAGTGAGAAATAAAGACATAAAGACAATCATTTTGCTATTTAATAGGGAATGTGATGGGTAATGAAGCAAGATTACAATTAAATTCTAGCATGCTGTGTCCTACAGGAAAAATCAGCTCTAATGTTTCTAACCTTTATCAACTGGCAACACTACAGTTCTGATCTCATAAGTAGTTATCTATTCTGTCTCTACAGCATTGACTAGGATTAATGCTGCAAGACACTAACGGAATGAATAATCTAGATAATCTTAAATGTGTAATACTGCATGGTGGTCATAGAATTGCAGAAATACTCTATGGATTGCAATTTCACATGGTCAAAAATATTTACAAGCACTGTTTGCCAAATTGCGATGTCTAAAATTAGGAACCTGAAGCCATATTCTGTCATTTCACTGTGTGGTATGACTTTTTCATGAGTATTGAGCACTTCTGACCCTATTAATGTTAATGAGACCTAAAAGCCCAGAAAACCTCTGAAAATCTGGCAACCTTCTTTTAAATGAGTAACTTCCATTATCAAAATTAAAAGTTACAACTGAGTATTTTTTTCAGGTTTTCTTCACACTAGGGGTGGGGGGGAGGCACGATGAAAAGCTCAGGCTGCTGCTGATTACTTGTTGCTAGGTGTTTAGTAAAGCAGTTGGCAGCTAATGCCACAAGCTAATGCAATAAACTTTTGAACAACAGCCTTTTTGGGAGACACCATAGGTGGACATCCAGCAAAAAGTGGAAGCTATTGCCCAAAGAGGAATTACTTTCTCAGTCATGGACCTGACACATCAACCAAGAGAAGCAAGTGTCCTATTTTCCTTGATCTAAAGTGGACTGGTGGTGCTGAAGCCCTGATTTGTGGGGACATTTGTATTTTGGAGGGAAGGAATTGCTATCTAATCACTTAACTCATCCTGTTAAGTAAAGAATATTAGATTATATGCTAGTGAGTAGTGTAGTTCTGTTCCAATGATGACTCCTTCTCGTGACATTTTGCAGACACCTTTCCTCCTACTTGTTTTGTCTGCACCTTGAAGAAAGGAGCAGTTTGAAAAGAAAGCCAGGTAGAGATGTCCTTACAAAATGGTAGAACTGCCTAAACCTCCTGAAAGCTGAGTTGTCCCAGATCCACTGAGTGACTGTGTCTCAGTAACACAGAGGGGAAGTGTGGAAATAGATGTAGTTTAGCCCTGCTCAGGATTAAGTCCTATGCAGTCACTCACTAAACCTCCCCAACCTCCAAGGGAATGGGGGAGAGATAATATAACGAAAGGCTTGCGGTTCAAGACAAGGACAGGAAGAGATCACTCAAGTTACTGTTACAGGCAAAACAGACTTGACTAGGGGAAAGCTAATTCAATTAATTAACAGGAAAAGTGAAGTAGGAAAATGAGAGAGAAAAAAAAAAACAACGAGATCTTAAGAATACCATCCCTGCACTCCTCCTCTTTTCCTGGACTTAATTTAATTCTGGACTAAAACACCATCTCCCCTACTCTGAGTAGCGTTGAGGGGAATAGGGAGTGGGGGTTGTGGTCAGTTCATCACTCATTGTTTCTGCTGCCTCTTCCACCTCAGAGGAAGAACTTCTTACATTCCTCCCCTGCTCCAGTGTGGGGTTCCTCCTACGGGCTACAGTCCTTCACGAACTGCTCCAGCATGGGTCATTTTTCCACGGGGTGCAGTCCCTCCAGAATGGCAGCCCCAGCGTGGGCCCTCCACGGGTCACAGCCTCCTTCAGGCATCCACCTGACCCCAGCATGGGGTCCTCCATGGGCTGCAGGTGGATCTCTGCTCCTCCATGGGCCTCCTTGGGCTGCAGGGGGACGGCGTGCCTCACCATGGTCTGCAGGGGAATCTCTGCCAGGAGCCATTTTTCCTCCTTCCCCTTCTTCTTCACTGACCTTGGTGTCTGCAGCCATCCCAGTCACAAGAAATTCTTTACAATCAGGCTCAGGCAAATGCCTCTCAGATTCTCTTCACATCTCCTCTCTTTTCTTCTCTTAGCTTGGCAGGGCTGGGCCACGCCCGGCCCAGACAGCCGCCTGGAGAGAGTCCAGAGGATGAGAGATGCAAGGCCTGTGCCTCGCCCTCTCTGCCCCCACTTTTGTTTTATTTTCCTTTTCTTGAATATGTTATCACAGAAGCGTTATCACCACCACCAATTGGCTTGACACTGGCCAGCAGTGGGTCCACTCTGGAGCTTGCTGGGTCCACCGGACAAAGCAGAATTTTCTAGCAGCTTCTCGCAGAAGCCACCACTGTAATCCACCTCTGCTACACAAACCAGCACAACAGAGCAGATATTTAAACTCCCCATTAATTCTCAACACCTTTACGAATGGCACTCTACTTACACGTTATGTTAATGTAGATATGTCTTTGTGTCATTGAAGAGATGGCTGTGTAAATCAGACAGAAAGGCATCCTGTCTAGAGGCAGGGAACTATACAAAGAAATTTTCTGTGAGCTTTTAGTACCTGACTCATGCAACTGAAGACTCTTTAATTTTTTTTTTTTAATAAAAATAAAAATCCTGATTATTTTCCAAAGGTTAAGTGAGTTTCTTCAAATGTTTTAAGGTATTCTTGCATGTTACAAAACTGTAATAGTTTTTTTCCTCCTTAATAATCATAACTAATATCAATTTAAATTCTATAATGATATTTTTATTAAATATGAAATGGAATTTTAATCTAAATATTCCTCATTCATTGCTTAATGATTTCATTCTGAATTGCACTGTATCATTATGCCTTTGTAAAATTACTGATGGTCACTTTGTTGTACAGTTTCTCTTCAGTGAACTTTAACCATATGTCAGCATTTTTTCAGTGGTTTGATCTCAAGCCAGTGGTTAACCAATATTTTGTACCTTTTAACCCCTTTATCATAAGACCAACGTCACCTGAGAAGAAAAGAAAAAAATTAGGTCATCCTGTCCATGTTGTTACTAATGATGAGTCACCCTTTATCGTGCACTTTACTCTGTTTCCCTCAGAATTTACTCCTGATACCACAGATCATAGAATCATAGAATCATTAGGGTTGGAAGGGACCTTTAAAGGTCATCTAGTCCAACCCCCAACCTGCAAGGAGCAGGAACATCCCCACTAGATCAGGTTGCTCAGAGCCCCATCCAACTGGCCTTGAATGTTTCCAGGGACAGGGCATCAACCACCTTTCTGGGCAACCTGTTTCAGTGTTTAAGTCCAAATTAATTCCAGAGCATAATATACCTGATTGTAATTTTTTTTCTCTCTATAATTAAGTGTAGTTCTTTCCCATTTAGCTCTATTTTCTTGTTTCAACTGGAACAAATTGTACAATGAAACTCTAAATAGTTTTTCCAGTGTTTGTTGTCTGCCTCCTCAATACTTCTACTGCTATAAATGCTTCTTTTTCCAATCTGAGTTACCATTCACGTGAGAGCTATGCATCTGTTTCATTTTTTAATTATTTGGAATATACTTCACTTGAATTTTAGCTTTGAGAGAGTACACAAATCTGACTACTAGGCTTTTTGTAAATTTATAACTATACTTTCCAAAACCATAGATTTCATAGACTATGTAATTACTAGTAAGTGCTAGAACATTTTTTTTTTTTTTAAGCAGAATGAGACAGAGCAGAAATATAGGAGATTTTTTAGACAAATCTGTACTCCACCTGCAGTGACCTTGCAGGTCAAGTCCTTTCCTTCAGATTTGCTCTCAGTACAGGAATGCAGTGGTTTTGGTGGCCTCAAAAAATCCATCCAGTGCTCTGTGACTCTCCAGGGAAAGAATAGTCTGCTATTACATCTGAGACTTCTTGTTCCTTCTGACCCTCTCCCTGCACACAGTCCTTTGGTTTTATGGAAAATGTTCTTTCTTCTTCCAGATATTCTAATGCATTAGCCCTGATAACACCAGGAGATAGCCATTAAAAAAAAAAAAAAAAACACAAAAAAAACCCCACCAATGAAATTGTGAATTAGGCATAAAGACAGACGTAATCTGTGAGAGCACAGCATCTCTCCATAACTTGTCTTCCCATCATTTTTCTGAGTTTGGGAAATATCACTGGTGAGAGATATAAAACAAAAAGTAATGTTGGCCTTACCCTGACAGAACATGTAACTTCACAAACTTCAAGGAAGATATAAAATAGCCAGCAGCGTACATAACAGTTGCACAGTCAATGTTTGAAGACACATAGAATCATAGAATAGTTTGGGTTGGAAGACACCTTCAAAGGTCTTCTGGTCCAACCCCACTGCAAGGAGCAGGAGCATCTTCAACTAGATCAGGTTTCTCAGAGCCTCATCCAATCTGACCTTGAATGCTTCCAGCGACAGGGCATCAAATACCTCTCTGGGCAGCTGTCATGAACTGATAAAGGTCCGCTCGTGAGAAGTACGAATTTCTCGGTTACAGAATTAAGGCACAACGGTGTCAAACGCATATGTTGGTTCTTTATTTCATTCACACACAAAGGGTAATGGGGGGAGAGACAGAAAGAGAAAGACAGGAGAGAGAAGAAAAGAGAAAGAGAGGGGAGGAAATACCATCACGGAGATTCAGCGTCCTGAGAGTCCGTTTTACAGAGTGGGTGGGGTGGGCACCTCAAAAGGATGAAAATGCCACCACAGAGAATCAGCATCCCGAAGGTTCATCTGATTGGGGTAGAAGTCCACACAGGGTTCATGCGACGACCCTTTTTGTAGTTCTTTGTATCAGCCCCTCCTTCTTGATGTTTTGGGGTCCTTCACCAGTCCTTCCATCTTAGGAGGTCAGGTGCTTAACTTGTGATTGCTGCATTCTGCTGATCTGTCTCCATGATGGTAGGTGTTAGCTCTCTGCAAATGCAAGGCCCGCTTGTCCTTTATAAGCCGTGTGGTTATTTGAAGCATGTTGTTACCTAATGTCCAGCAAGACAGTGTCCACAAAGTCATTGTGCATCCCCCAGAGCTGGCCTCCATTGTGCAGTCACTTGGCAATGCTGTGCATGCTTGGTATCGTCCAGGGCCTGAGCTCATGCACAGGATTTGGCTCTGTTCTGGGGGAAGAGTATAAAAACAAGATACCCCGTCTTGCAGTTTTTAGAGTTTTTAGACATGTGTTGCTGCTTCAGCTACAAAACTAGGATATCTGTCTAGACATCTGCGGTTCGTCGATGTTCTGCTCGGTTCCTTCCACCGTTTAGTGATGTTGAGACATTAATTAACCTTTTCAGTCCCTGACAGCAGCCTGTTCCAGTGTTCCACTACCCTCAGCGCAAAACTTTTTTGCCTTATGTCTAACTGAATCTACCTCCCTCTATTTTAAAATCGTCACCCCTCATCTTATCTCAACAGGCCCTGCTGAAGAGTTTCTCCCCTTCTTTCCTGTAGGCCCCCTTTAGGTACTGGAAGGCCGCTATAAGGTATCCTCAGAGCCTTCTCTTCTCCAGGACGAACAGTCCCAACTCTCTCAGCCTGTCCTCATAGGAGAGGTGCTCCAGCCCTCTGATCATCTTCATGGCTCTCCTCTGGAATCTCTCCAGTGGAGGGCCATGAAGATGATGTTTTACATCTGCATGGCAATACACAGTCCCCTGCAGAAAGAATACATAGATAGTTACAAAAAACTGGACTTAGAACAGTAAGAAATATTCTCTCAACATAATATCCTGGCTGAGAAGTGAGATATTTATTAGCTAAGGCAGATCGGTGTGCTAACAGCACATTTGTACTGGCCTAGCATGGCCATGCTACTTTTTGGTTTCCACTTCTACATCTGCATATCACTTAGACAAATCTGTTCGACAGACAGTATCTGGATATGTTAACAGGGCACTGCACTGTTCCACACAGGCATATTGCAAATGCACTGTCCTGGTTTCAGCAGGGATGGAGTTAACTTTCCTCTCAGTAGCCGGTGTGCTTTGGATTTTGTATGTGAAGAATGTTGATAAAAACACTCTCACGATACGAGTTGTTGTTAATGAGACCAAGAACACTGGCTTTCCAAGCCTCATTAATGTCTTGTTAACTTGCAGATGCAGGAAGCTGGGCGAAAGACAGACAGAATAATTGACCCAGACTGGCCAAAGAGAGTATTCCATGCCATAAACGTCATGCTCAGTATATAAGTGGGGGTTGCCCATGGGAGGGGGCATCCATTCGGGCATCCTTGGCATCCATATTCCACCTTCTCATCTCTCTTGCTTGCTGGCATCATTCCCTCTACCTTGCTGGCTCGTTCTCCCCACTTTGCTTGCTGTTGGTGTTGTTTCTGTGATCGCTGCTCAGGATGGGGTCTGTCAGTCATTTGGACATCGGGTGGTGAGAAATTGTATTGTTCATTTTGTATATTTTGTATATATTGGTATCCTTATATTCCGTTATTTTTGTAATTTTCCTTTGCTATTTTAGTAAACTGTTTTTATCTCAACCCACGAGTTTTCCTTTCTTCCCAATTTCTCTCCCCCATCCCACTGGGTAGCGGGAGGGTGAGTGAGAAACTGTATGGTGACTCCATAAACCACCATGTGTACATACTCCAAGTCTTCATGCATTGATAATTTGTAGAGAATTCCAAAGTGTTGAAATAATAGTATGTCTTCACTGAATTTTGATTAGATACAAACACAGATGATTCAGGTTTACTTATGGCAACAGTAGCCTTAACTTCAAACAATTCAACAATTTAAAAGGTTTTAATTTTATTTTTGTATTGTATCTGCATTTTATATTATAAGATACAATGCAGTGTTCTTGTTGTACTCATTATCTGAGGAAATTCTCAGACCATTTAATACAGGTTTGTGTTTTATGTGCCTTTGAAATGTTATAAAGTGTTAAAAGCTGAAGAAATGGACTGACTTAATATAGCACAAAACTATGGCATGATCTAACAATGATAGGAAAGCACTTTTGTTAACGAACTCTTTCCAACATTATATATAAACAACAGTGACAAATAGCACTTATCTTATTACTACTTCACTACTAATCCATCAGCTTTAACTAAGTCTCTGATGGCCTAAAACTCTCAAGATTTCAGCCAGTACCCTGCCTTAGCTTGCATGCTTCAACAATTTTATTATTTTAGCTTTCTTTCTACATATATAATGCACAGATAAACTGATCCACTGGGGCGCTGCCTTGTCTTCAGTATTCAGTAGATTAAATGAAGTCCCAGTCTGAGTAGGATGAAAAAAGAAGTAGCAATGGTAAACACATATACAATGTAAAGAAAATAGTATTGTACATGACCAGGGAGAATCAAATGAAGTTTCAGTATTTGATAATTTCCTCAACATTAAATTATATCCAAGAAACTTATATGAAAGGCATATATTTTTATGAATATGAAAGTAAATTATATTTCCTTTCTAAGTAAATTGCTGCAGGGAGAAAAGAGGATAGAAATGTGATTTTTTTTTAGGAATCCAACTTAAAGTCCATGTCATCAGCTGAACAAAAGTGAACAATATTCACTGTATAATTATAGAGAAATCCTGTCCCAGATCTCACCATTTGTTACCGATCAACAAACCCCTGCAAAGAAGTTGTGGAGTAACCACAACTGTTATAAAGAAAGCTAAAGTTATCTTAACAAAAAAAAAGAACCATGAGGTGGCTTTTGTTTTATATAATGGGCTATATTAGTTGAGTGGATCACCTGTTTTTTTAAATGGCTTTCCCTGGGTTAATCAAGAAGTGTAAATGCCTTCCCAAACTAGACAGACCAGCATGGGGGAAGTGTATAAGTGGCTCAGCCCAACACAGATTATGAAAACTGAGCAACCAACACAATAAAGTGGTTAATGGACATATTTGGTCACCTGAAATTCCTCTAAATTTCACACTGCTGTGGGCTGAAGAAGACTAATCTGTTACCAAGAGTGTAGCAGTGGCATCCCTACTTATACAACATTTGGAATTATTGAGATATTGATATGCATACATGTACAGATTAACTAAGGGCGAAACTGAAACTGGAAGCACTTGAGACTATGTTTACTGGGTCTGTGCCAGGAGTGGATGCACTTCTCTCAACTGCTAAGGCTGAAGTTGCAAGTGACATTTGTGCTTTGGGCAGTGCTCCTCCTGCTAACTCTCTTCTCTAGAAATATGTCCTGCTGTACGATATGACCTTTGGACCTTTGTCAGGTTCATCATAACTATGGCAACTCTTTTTCTAGTAATAATGCCTTTTCTCTTTTCAGGTCTAGATTTGAGGTATTGTATTTCAGATTTGAAGAGGAATAAATTGCATTGTGTATTTCACAATATAAAAGTTAACTTAAAAGTTAAAGTTTTCACAGGTTTTCATGTATGTTATGCATAAAAGTTCAAATTAATTTAGTCTAACTTTTGGGACATAAAAGTTGGAATTATAGTACATGTCACATGCTCCACTTTCCTTTATTTCTAATGAAAATACTGACCACTCTCAAAGGGTGATTCATTCCATCCATCCATGATCTTAGGTGAAATTCTTCTGTGGAGGTGGTGTCTGTCGAACTTCAGTAATGATAATGAGAGCTCAAATCTTGAATGTAGATTATATGTTTTGATAATGTGTACTTAAAATAGTATAAGCTGAATCTTGGATTGGACAGTAAATATGAACCCAGTAAGGATTCATTACTGTAGTTATATTGGGAAGTTTAACAGACCATCTTGTTTCTTTATCAGTGGAGATTTTTGGTATGTCCTAGTTTAAAATTTCACTAAATCTGATATTCTGTTTTTAATGGTAGCCAGCAGCAAACATGTAAGGAGAAAGCATAATAAATGAAAGAAATTGAGAATCACCTTTTCTCTGATATACTCTGATACATTCTTCTAATTTCTGGCAATTAATAGTTCAGAAACTTCCTGAGTTGAGCCTGCTCTGGATCTTTATTTACTCGCAAGGAAAAAATTTTAAAGTAATTTATCTTCTATTATTATTATTATTGTTACTATTATTGTTGTATTACATAATAGTGGTTGTACTTACTATGCTGTTAATATCTTGTGACTTCCTTTGTGTCTTGGTGCAATGGTTATGCAGTGCAGTTATGTATCATATGAAAAAAATACTTTTTTTTTTTTTTTCAGTTGGATTGAAACTGTCTGACAGCTTTAGCAGATGGCTCCTATGTTTCTGTTTTAAGAGGTATTTGACTTAGGAGAGAGAATCAGCAGATGAGTGTTTACATGTGTTAAGGATGGGCAGACATTTCTTTGAGAAATTAATGGACTAGTGGACTAGATGTTACCTTGTAATCTTATTTGAAGTCTTGTCTGTGTTCTACTGATTAGAGTCTAGGAGTTGTAGTATCTGTGTTGTTGGATGACACCATGAAAAAAAAGTCTGAAGACTGTAATGGAAAAGCCAGCTGTAATGGTAGCTGAGGAGAAATTACTCAGACTGTCAAAGGAAAACTGTTACTGAAAGAATGTCTCCAGAAAATAGAAAAAGTAGGAGGCCACATAACATTTTCAAAATGACACTTCATGTATCCAACTTATTTTTGTTTTCTTCACTCCCCAGTGAAGGGGTGTCAGTAGATCAAAAATAAGACTATGCAGCCTCTGCATGTAAGCTGGCCTGAAGGTCTAGTCTTGATCAAGACCTTGGTAGTCTTATGCAAAAGAGTGACATCAAGAGGTTAAAAACATGAGCTTTCTTTGGGAGGAGGTTTTGGCAAACACTAAGCAACTATATTAGTGAACACTTAGCAAAAGGTGCAAAATTGGTCGGGGAAGGGATCTGGACTGAAGAGAAAGGCCATTCTGTGAAAGAGTTAATTCTCTTTCTTTTACTCTCTGATAGTACAAGCACAAAATTGCAACCTGCTTTCCTTTGCTTCTGACCACACCATCAGTCCAGACTACCTTGAGTTTTCTGATCTCTCAATATATTAACCGTTACTTCATCTGTTTTCTCAAGAAAAACAAAACAAGGAATGTATTGATAACTGTTCCAAGCTCTTCCCCTTACAGTGATCACTTCCTGACAGGCACTGCCACAGTCACCAAATATTACTTGGAATTAACTAAGCAGAGTTAAGGCCAGTATTGTTTCTCTTTGGACAGTCAACATAACAGATTTGTAGTTTCTGATTTTTTAAAAAATACTATTTTATTTTATTCTTTTTTTTTTTTTTCCATATCAGCATGAGCATCTCAGTGTTGTTCACAGGTACCGTTCTTTGGGTAACTCTGATATGAAGGAATGCTTGAGTAGAAAGGTTTGCTCTTTCTTCTTGTCCTTCTCTGCAAAGACAGATGCTTTCCAGATCTGTGTATTATTCCTGAAATACTTTCATTATAAGAAATCTATCAGTTCTTTCTCCTCCTATTTCTGTGCTCTAGATTTTATAACTTACCAAATGGCAAACCAAGTCTAGTTTCCCCGTAACCTTTCCTTAACAAAAGATTTGCCTTCTCAGGCATCTCTAGCATTTACAGTACTCAGATATACCACTTCATAAACTTAGCAAAGCTATTCAGAATAATTAAGACACTGCTGGCAACCAGGCTCATTACAAGAAAAACTACTTTGCTTCTAGGGAGTTTTCTACATCTTGTAGAATTTTCTGTCACTAGATGACATTTCATAGGTGAAACCAACTAAGAGTCATACATTGCTAAATCATATGAAACTGTGATTGTGTCACGGCATGCAGAATATGCCAGTCAGCACGCATCCAGAATACCCTGTGTTGATTTCAGAATCCTGTGAATAAACCAAAGGCAGAAGAATATGGTATGTTGGTGAACTCAGTGAAATTAAAATAGAGCATCTGTTGAAAGATTTGAACTACATTTCGCTTTATAGATAGAGTGGTTTTTTTTCAATAACTTAACTGAGGTAATAAGTGAAACACTTGAATTTCCAGGAAAAATAGCTTGAAAAATGGGAAGATTATTTTAATACAGATTGCCTTTAGACATTCTATTTCTGTTGTGGAACTGAGAATTATTACTAAAATAAATATTGCCAGTTTACATCAACTACCTGTAATCCGCGTGTAGTGAAACACCTGAAAAATGTGTAGCTTTGTTTTAAATATTTCATGCAATGTTATTCTTTTCTGTATTTTCTCCAGAACATGTATTTTATTTTAGCAGACTTGTCTTTTCATCTATTCCTATTGCCAAACAAAATCTTTTACACAGTGCCTTCCTTCTGCCTCCATTCACTTCATATATCCTTAGCAATGTGTTTATGCCGTCTCATTAAAGAAGGTAAATATATTCACGCAGTCATATGAATTAAAAAAATAGTAAAATGTACTATTATTGTGAATTTGTTATGGTCTCTCCATTGGGACACCATAAATCAATCCCAAATCTGCCTTCTATTGGTGTGAGTGGATGCAAAACAATTTTCTTTCTCCATGTTCTTTCAGCTGTAAACAATACTTTTCTCTTTTTGTTCCTTTTATGACTATCACATAGGCCATGTGCCATGGAAGGATCTGATTCCTTAAATTTCTGTGCTTGAGTATAAAACCCAGCTCCGTCATGTCCACACAAAATTACAGAGGCATCTTGTGCTCACCTGTGTGGGACATGTACCTGCATGATTTTACGTACTTCAACTAGGGAGTTTTAAGAACAGAGAAGCCTGATTTTTTTTTTCCATCAAAGAATATGCAAAATATGGAGTTTCCTTCAGTTACAAAACAAGTATATCTACACCTGTATTCCTATTTCAAAAAAAAGCTGGAAAAGGACATAAACCTTGTCGTGATTTAGCTACAGTCAGCAATTGAGTACCACATAGCTGCTCAATCACCCTCCTCCTCCCCAGGGGACAGCAAAGAGAATTGGGAAGAAAAAAACTCGTGGGTTGAAATAAAGGCAGTTTACTAGGATAGCAAAAGAAAATAGAATTAAAAAAAATATATGTAATAGTGACAGTAATGCTAATTAAAAAAAAAATTAAAAAAATCAATCAAACAAACAAGAACAACAAATGATGCACAATTTCTCACCACCTGACAACCCGATGGCTGATACAGCCTGCCCCAAGCAGCAATCATGGAATGAGAAAATACCTGTAAACAATCCCAGAACGATTATGAACAGTGAGAGAGAAAAAAAAGAGAGAGCTCACTGTCTCACCTCCTGCTTTAAGCACTGAGTGTCATGTTTATGACATGGCCTTCTTTGGCCAGTCTGAGTTAACTATTCTGGCTATATCCCTCCCAGCTTCCTGTACCTGCACATTAGCGAAATCTGGGAAAGCAGACAGTGGTCTCTTTAGCAACAACGAACAACATCAGTGTGTTTATCAATATTTTTTCACATATGAAATCCAAAACACATCAGCTACTGAGAGGAAAATTAACTCTATCCTAGCTGAAACCAGGACAAACTTAGAAATTTCTTATACGATTAAAATTTAGGAATAAATTATTCAAGAATTTAGATAGACATCTATTTTCATAATCATAACTACTGTCAATAAAATAGTTGTACATTTACAGTCCAACATTACATTTACTGATCACACTGAGTTTCACTTCCCGTGATCCATCCTGCTTTTTTTTCTCTGCAGCTGAATAACAATAGTGTTGAGTCCTGTCAGGTACTACAATAACTTAATAAGGAGTACTCTCAGCAGCAGTATTTGCAACTTTTTAGGCAAGTTTTATGAAAATTCTATTTGGTTAAAGGCCGAGTGCTTGAGAAATACTATACATGAGTCTCTGACCAGCCCTACCCTGAGTATAACTTTACTTGCTATATGTTAGTGCAAGATTTGCTGTCACTAATTCTACCACATTGCAAATAATTATAACTTTCTCAAATACTTTAACTACTTCACTCCCACCTGTAAACATTCTGATCTATGAAATGATACATTCTGTTTTTCAAGCTTTGTAACTTAGCCCTTGATTCTGCAAGGGCATGTGAGGGAATGTTGTCACAAGCTGTTTCAAGTCTTCATTCTGAAGTCCACACACATTTCCATTTGCCTGCTGTTTCGATTTGTTCTAATTGGACATTAAATTTTAAATACAAGGACCATCACAGCTAATAAAGTCACAAAATAATTTCTTTTTTAATGTATACCTTTCAAAGTTCCACTCTGTGTATGGTAGTAAAATTACAAATTGGAATGGATAGAATGTGACTGCGAGTAACTACATTCACTTCCTAAATTATACCAAGCTAAAGAAAAAATCTGTCACACAAAGATGACAATTCCTTGTTTAGTGAGAGTAAATAATTTTTCCAAGAACAATAAATCTTTGCTAAATCTGCATTAAAATCTTGTCCTCTCAGATCTATGTAACTTGGAATGTCTTGCAGAATATTTTTTGAGATAAGTGACAGAAGGAAATGAGTTTATTTTCTTTTTTTTTTTCCTAGCTTAACAGTAATAATAAAGCAATAATAGATCTATATAGAATCTAATAATATCAGAAGAGAAAAATATATTATCTTAGATGAGAGTTGGGCAAACATCCAAGGACTACTAACTTTTTTTGAAACCTTAATATAATATTTTTTTAACATGTTATCAATGAATCAGAAATAATCTGAATAAAATGAAAATATTATACTTATCACCAGTTTAACAATTTCTTTGCTCATCTTCTTTTCATGCTTACTGTATGTACATGTTTGACAGTGTGTAAATTGATATGTATTTACAATCAGCAATATTCTGGGTGTACGGAATATATGTCTACAGCCTCTGGAGTGTATTTATCCCATGATTTAAATTGGTAAGAATGTTTTCTTTCTAAATTTATTTTAAAGTCTATTCAGAATGGATTTCCTTAGTTCATTTGTCAATAATAGTAACTTGTTCCCTAATCCACTGATGTTATTGAAAACATAACCTTCTTAATTCCTTAAAAATCTTTTTGAATTTTAGATATTGTGAACATTATCAGGTTTACTAGGTATTATTGAAGTACCCTGTGGTTATTTTCTGTCCAATATAGACTAATAAGGATCATGGAACAAAACACTTGCTCAGAGATAAGACAATGTTCTGTGTAGTGATGCTTCATCTGGCAGGAGCAAGAACTTCTAAGAGGGCCTGAACTTCTAAGACAAAAGACGTTATTTTCAGTTGTCATTGAGATCTGTGGAAGCTCTGCTATGAAGTAGCATCATGAAAGTTTTTTTTTTTATGGCATAGTATTTGTTATTTCTCAAAAGAGTCTAGGTGTTTCTCTATTCTTGTAGTAGCCTGTGAGGAAATAAGAGTCTTCCTCTGCAAGAGAAATAATAAATGAAAACATATGTAAGAACAAATTAACAAAAATTCATGTCACATTTCCAATACTTTTAGCTAATTTTGTTGATAGTTGTGCACAAGTAACTTCCAGTCTTAGAACTACAAGCAAAAAGCTTTTAAAACTATAAGTTGGAGCAGAAAGTCTGGATTACCATTCAGAGTCTAGATCATAGAATCATAGAATCATAGAATGGTTAGGGTTGGAAGGAACCTTCAAAGGTCATCTAGTCCACCCCCTTGCAAAGAGCAGGGACATCCCTGACTAGATCAGGTTGCTCAGAGCCTCATCCAGCCTGACCTTGAATGTTTCCAGGGATGGGGCCTCCACCACCTTTCTGTTCCAGTGTTCTATAACTCGCATCGTAAAAAATTTTTTCCTAATTTCTAATCTAAATCTACCCCCCTCTATTTTAAAACCATTACCTCTCGTCCTATCGCAACAGGCCCTACTAAACAGCCTCTCCCCATCTTTCTTGTAGGCCCCCTTGAGGTACTGGAAGACCGCTATCAGGTCTCCCCAGAGCCTCCTCTTCTCCAGGCTGAACAGCCCCAACTCTCTCAGCCTGTCCTCATAAGAGAGGTGCTCCAGCCCTTTTATCATCTTCGTGGCCCTCCTCTGGACCTTCTCCAATTGGTCCATGTCCTTCTTATGTTGGGGGATCCAGAACTGGACACAGTACTCCAGGTGGGGTCTCACCAGGGCAGAGTAGAAGGGGAGAATCACCTCCCTCGACCTGCTGGCCACGCTCCTCTTGATGCAGCCCAGGATGCGGTTGGCCTTCTGGGCTGCAAGGGCGCATTGCTGGCTCATGTTAAGCTTCTCATCCACCAGCACTCCCAAGTTCTTCTCCTCAGGGCTGCTCTCAATCCATTCCCCGCCCAGCCTGTATTTGTGCCTGGGATTGCCATGACCCAGGTGCAGGACCTTGCACTTGGCCTGGTTGAACTTCATGAGGTTGGCACGGGCCCACCTCTCCAGCCTGTCAAGGTCCCTCTGGATGGCATCCCTCCCTTGCAGCACGTCGACGGCACCACACAACTGGCATCCCTCCCTTCCAGCGTGTCGACAGCACCACACAACTTGGTGTCGTCGGCGAACTTGCTGAGGGTGCACTCTATCCCACTGTCCATGTCGCCGACAAAGATGACATAGATTTATACTTTAATATGAAAATCCTCTAGATATATTATTGTGTGATACTTTCACTGTCATTCTTTTAATGAAGTCTGTGACTGATTTTGGTCTAATGAAGGATGATGTGCTAAGTATTAAGTGGCTTGGAAATAAATCCTCAGCAACTCATGGTCCCCTTGAAATTCCTCTTCCTTGAGTCCATTTTTAATGTAAGAGACTTTAGCTCTTTTTTCTTTTTTTATATATTTTGGGGAGAAAAAAAAAAAGCAAGTTGTTTTAGTTTTGGGTGTTTTTTTTTTTTTAGCAAGTTATTGTAAAAGAGATAAGTGAATTGTAATGTTCTAGAGCAAACCAGTAATTTCATTGCCTTCATAGAATCCTCTGAAGGAGACATATTTTGCTCTAACTAAAATTCACTGAGTGAGGTAATACTGCTTTTTTTACTGTTAAGAAAATTGCATGTGAATCTAGGAAGGAATTTGCTTAGCAACTGATTTACTTCTTTTTTTTTTTTAATGCACGTTCTTGGGGAAGGTGAAAAAAACTCCTCTTCACTGTCAAAGAAATTTAAGTGAAAATGCATTTCTACAGGAGAAAGCCACATCATCTTCATGCAAGCTATCAAAACAGGACCAGAAGCACATTCAAGCCTATAGCAACGGAACAAACCTTCAAAGATGATAAGAACACAAAATCTATGTATTTGGGTGCTACAGTGCTCCCCTGGAAATTACAGAGAATCCCAGGCTGCTACTCCATACTGGGTTTTGTCAGGATTGATGTTCATTCCCTTCACATATCTTCCTCTCTCCATCCTGCTTCAAGCTCTTTAACACCTAGAGAGGTATGGCTACAAATCCAGGAGTGCTGCAGGAATGCAGAATTACTTCTGGGCTCAGCCTGTGGATGAGGAATCTCTTACCAAGACAGAAGTTCCCATTTCTTGCAGTGATAAGGGAGGACAGCAGAGAGGAGGAAAAAGAAGAAAGTTACACCTGAGATGATTAGTTCTAGAAAGAACACTTGACTAGGAAACAGCCTGCAACTGATGAAACAAAACTTGTACTGGGTTTCAACGAAGCAGAAAGTTGCAAGGACAGGAACAAATAACAGATGACAATCAAAAGTGACAAAGAGAACAGGGAGTATTTCCATAAAGCCTAGGAGATTTCAGATTTTTTTTTTCCTAAAATAAATGTTTGATTCAGAATTAATCAGTGAAGGGCTACTTAAATGAAAATTATTTCTAATCAACTTTTGGGAAAAGTCAATACATTTCTGAAAGACCATGCAAGAGATAAGGAGTTTTGAATACATTATTTTGAAATTGTTTTACACTGCAGAATATAATGCAAGGTTGAAACATTGATTAATTATGGATATGGGCAAAATTTCATTATCCACAGCTGGGACACTTTTGTTCTTTACTAACAATATTTTTTTCAAAACTGACATTATCTAATAAAACCCTATAATCTGACCTTATGAAATGCTGGGTATTATGTGTTGCTTAATGAAGGACTGGGCCCTTGGCAAGTTCTATAATGTTATTTTATATATATATATAAAGTTTATCTTAAAGAAATTTTGATAGCTTTCTCTGAATATTTGTGCATATGCATATTAATTTACCGATGCAAAGTTAATGCAGATTGTTATTTAGAGAACGAAAGATAGATACATATTTCTCTTTATATAGTACTTCAAAATTACCTTACTGTATTAGAAACAAATTAATTGTAAAACATTCTGACCTAGAATTTTTATTTTAAAATTGTGTATTGTTTACAGCATTTTTAAGAAATCATGGTTTTAATAAGTGATCTAAGCACTGTGCTGGGAAGAAGAATCTGTCTGAGCCTGAAGAATACAAGTTCTTCTTTTTAATTTTTAGCACTAGTGTTCATTAAAAAAAATAATAAAAATCACAATATAGATTTTTTTTTCAGACAGAGAGTTGTATTTAGTGAAACTATAATGGAATTTATTTTGTTCTTTTGACAGTAAGGAACTGTTCTGTAGGATACTGCATGCAGGCAGATTTGTGACAAATGCAAACCTCAAGGAATTTTTAGTAATCATTTCTAAGTCCTATGGTAATTTTACTGAAATCTACCTGTGAAATGCTGTAAGCAGTATGAGATAATCCTTTTGTCCTCTACCAAACTTATTTCAAAGAGGAAACTCCTCCCTTACTTCAAAATAGATCATTATTCAAGCCTGTACAGTTCTAAAAATCTCTGTACTACATTTATTCTGCAAGGAAAGAAGCAAGACAGTTAATGTGAGGAAAAAAAAAAAAAAAAGACTCTAAAATATCCAGATTCAGCTTTTACATTACTAACAGAGAAGTTCAGTGAAGATCCAGTCGGCACTTGTGTGTCTTCTGTGGCCCATAAGTCTCCTGGTAATGGTAGACATATTACTTCTTTTCTCCTCCAAAACAAGTCTTCTCATCATCATCTTTCTGTGCCTTTTTGTCATAGGGTAGATTCCAGATAGTAGGTGGCATTGTTTGCTATCTGACAGCCAGAGTCTAAAATGTATCTATAGCAGATCTGCTTGGCTGCCAGACATGGCCAACCCAGCACAAACATACTGTGTAGGGAAATTTTACATATTTGGTGCTTTAGAGGACAGAGTCCTTGGCTAGCTTGTGAGTATAACTGAAAGTCCCAAAAAAATCTTTCTCTCTGTAGAAGAATTTCAGAGAACTACCCAGTTAGTTCAAACTCACCGAGGTCGATCTACTATTCAGTTCTAGAGCTGCATCATTTAAGGCTGATTATGATTGTTTGTATTTGTTCCTCCATATAGGTCCACTCATATAAAGAAGATACAAGGAAGAGTTCCTCAGGAACCATTTAACTGTAATGTGAATTTCCCCATTTATCTTGGTGGAATCAGATTACATGAGTATGACACCACAGAATCTACAGAATAATTACTACTGATACATAGGACTGGGACATATGCATAGTGCTAAATAGATTCAGGGCTGTATTATTACCTTGTGACTGATTGTGGGATCCACACATAACCCAAGCAAACAGAAAATGGGGAGTCATTTAAATTATGAAATAGCATACTTGGCTTTACTCTTTACAGTGTAGGTCAGTATACATCCTTTCATCTATTTTTCCAATTTATTTTCCATTTTCAGATGCCTGCACTTCTGAGACTTTGCCAGAATATCTGGAAGGCACTGAAAAATTTTGCTACTAGTAAACCTCCCTCCCTTTCTCATCTCCCTAGATTTCAGTCCAAATATTTTTATCTCAGAATTTTTAAATCTTGCTATTCTGTGCTACTAGTCTCTTCCAAAATATTCAATAAATCTTCTCCTTTCTATTATTGTTCAAATAGGAAGTGATTGTTGACTTTTTTTCTTCATAGTATAGAGTCTCTGTATGTCCAGAAAGAACTTCTCTGATTCACAGGATCTTGTGTAAAATGTTCCCTTACCTCTGTTGGTTGGTTCGGTACTTAAATAGTGCTGACACTATCAAAATAAAGGGTAGGAAATTGGTATGTAGACTCGTTTCATTCCTTGTTAGCATAGAGAGTGGAGTGGAGATGAGGAAGCATTCCCCATCACATTAAAAAAAATCCTCATGCTTCTTGACTGCACTTAAATGTTTTGGGATGCACACATGCAAGGTCTTATGAATGTACATTGGGACATCAGCTCTGTGCATTTGTTCATACTATCTTGTGTTTTAATAAGGCAAATGGCTCAAAATGGTTGGATGGTGAAATTAAGTGCACATGTTCTTAGCTTCACAATTTTCATTTAGTTGTTTCTTTTCTCATTTTCTAACAGTTATCTTCTTCATGTCTCATTATGAGAAGGATGGAGTTTGTAGAACCTCTTTTCCCTTTCCTAGTTTGTGGCATAAAAAAAAAGAAGATGAATTATATCTGCCTGTATTGGGTGCTTCTTTGAGATAAAGGTCACAATTTGCTCTATAGACAGGGAACTCTCTTTTTCCCTGAAATTCAGTTTCTTAAATTTGATGACCATGAAAGACTGATTTATATTGCTATGGTAGAGTGGTTTAATGCTGTGCTTAGATTTGAACAAAAAAGGAATCATCTTTGCAGTATGCAGCAGAACTAATTAAAACAAACAAACAATCAAACAAACAAACAAACAAAAAACAAAATAAAAACCACCAACAAAAAAAACCCCAACTGTGAACCTTGAAGTTGGGATAGAAATAGTTAGTGCTGAAAAAGCATGGTTTTAGCAAAAGAAATTCCTCTGCAGCTCAGTGGAATACAAAGCAGTATAGCCTACTTTAAGTGACAACAGGCTAAGCTATCTGTCAGGCTAAATGAAGAGAAAATATTTTGTTAAATCAGACTAGTTTCAAAATTACTAATCTTTATGCTGCAGCCATTCACTTGTAATTTCAGTGGCACTGGAAATGGGCTTTTATTTCTACAAAACAGAAAATAGGAACAAGAATTTTCTAAGAAGCATGTTATATATATATAGAGAGAAAGAGAATAATTTGAATCATTTTACAGTGCTTCATTCCTAAGGATAATTTCTGTTTCTGTTTTAAAACAAGGTGCCTCAGAACCCAGGCATGAGAGTGTCTAACTGTAATAACCACTATGAATTAGACCTTGTAAAAGAAATGTACTTTGTAATAAAGTACAAAACTTCTGTATTAAAATTTACCTCATGTTGGACTTGTTAGGAAAAAAAATAAACCCAAATTAAATCCATGTGAAAACTGAGCTCAGTCTAGATGCAGATCACCTCTTGGGAGAGGCTGAAAGCTCTGACCAGGATTTGAGCCCAGTGAAAACTTCTTGCATTATGACTGTGACCATAGAGAGAACCTAATAAAAAATCAGCATTAGAAGTATAAGATTAAAGATTAATTTAGTCTAATTTGTTGACTAACTGTTGACATGATAAAACTTGTCATATACAGGTAAAACCCTTGAAGTATTTAAGTATTTAATTTGGGACTTGTTTGAATATGATCCATGTAAAACTCTGACTCAGACATTAAAAAAAACCCCAAACATTAGGCAATTGATATTCACAGAAAGGTGACTACACAATTGGGAAAAGGGTAGAGGAAATTTAAATAAATACAAGCAGACTGAAAAACAACTAGAGGGAGAATAAAAAATAAAAATAAAGATATATGGTCTGTGTTTTAATTAAAAAAAAAAGTAAATAAAAATCCTGAGTATACAAATTTATTATCCTTTGTATAATATAAGTACATAATTTTTACTTACTATGTAATTATATTGTTTTATACATAAGAAGATGACAGATGACAGATAATTAGTCCTGTAAATGAGTAACATAGACATCTCCTGTAAATTCTAAGAATTTATTCTTCTGTGTTTTAACCCTTAATGAATTATTCATAGGTGGAATTCCATAGGAAACTTTTGTGAGACCTGACCAAGGAGCAAAGATGGTGTAACCTACTTCATAGTAACTAGTATCTTGTTCTCATAGATATGGACTTTTTGTAGAGAAGTACTTAATGGAAGTAAGAGTAACCAAAACCGACATTTACTGTTTGTAGATTCAATTCAGTTCAATAATGCAGTTCCCTCTCCTTTCTTTGTCACCCCCTCCCACCCCAACATGTAGCAAAAGCAATCAAAGACCATTCATCTGGAAATAAAATTGGGCAATATGGCATATTAGGGTGATTTATGAGATTTCTATTATTTTCTGGTTGTCGTGGTTTTGTTTAGTGAGGGGGGCCCTAAGGTAGTAGCTTCTGTAGGAAACTGCTAGAAGTCGCTCCCCTTTGTTCAGTGGACTTGGCCGGGCCTAGGGCGGACCTGCTGCTGGCCAAGGCCGAGCCGATTGGTAGCAGAATGTTCCGTGATAACGCCTCTGCGATAACGTATTTAAGAAGGGGAAAACAGGAAAAAAAAGAGAGAAGAGAAGATGTGAAGAAGCTGAGTGGGGCCAGAGGCGCAGAGGGGGAGGCGCAGGCCTCATGGGCCTTGCAGGCCTCACCCTCTGGCCTCCCGCCGGGCAGCCGACTGGGCCTGACTCGGTCCAGCCCGGCTGCAAGAAGTGAAGAGGAGATAAGAAGTGAATAAGATGTAAAAAGATCCTGAGAGACATCTGTGAGCCTGTTGTGAGGAATGGCTGCAGATGCCAAGGTCAGTGAAGAAGGAGGGGGAGGAGTAATGAGGCTCCTGGCCAAGATTCCCCTGCAGCCTGTGGTGACGACCATGGTGGAGCAGGTTGTCCCCCTGCAGCCCATGGAGGTCCATGGAGGAGCAGAGATCCACTTGGAGCCTGTGAAGGACCCCACACCGGTGGAGGTGGATGCCTGAAGGCAGCTGTGGCCTGTGGAGGGCCCGTTGGGACAGCCGTTCTAGAGGGACTGCACCTGTGGAAGAGATGACCCATGCTGGAGCAGTTCCACAAAGGACTGTGGTGTATGGGAGGGACCCCCTGAAGGAGCAGGGGAGGAATGTGAGGAGTTCTTCCCCTGACCATGAAGCAGCGGTGTGAAACAACGTATGATGAACTGACTGCAACCCCCATTCCCTCTTCCCCCCTGTGCTGCTCAGGGGGGGAACGTAGTAGAGATAATGTTAAGCTTGGGAAGAGGGAGGGGTGGGGAGAGGTTATCTTGTTCTCTGTCTCATTATCCTGCTGTGTGTAGTAATAAATGAATAGTTTTTCCCAAGTTGAGTCTGTTTTGCCCGTGACGGTAACTTTAAGGATTTCTCCCTGTCCTTATCTCAGACCTTGAGCTGTTTTTCCTTATATTTTCTCTCCCTGTTCTCTTGGAGGGTGGGGGGAGTGAGAGAGAGACTGCGTAGTCTGGTCCTGATCGGGGCTGAACTATGACACTGGTTTTATCTAGGAAAGAAATAAGAACGTAGTGTTTTTGCTGTTCTGTTTCCACTCATGCCTTGAACTAGGATGTGCAGAGTCATAGAAATTCATAAACTGAACATGTTGAACCTCATAAAGCTGTTCGGTTCACTGAAACTTATGGGTGAAAGTTTAGGTCACTTCTTATTTTTTTTTTCAGAACTTGTTCATCCATCTGTAGATCTAATACAATTATTCAGCTCTTCCTAATATAGCTGGAAATGGCTAGAAAAGATTTAATGGCTTCCTTCCCACCTCTTGGGAAAAAAAAAAATCTAGAGAAAATTTCTACCTTTTTTTTTTTTTCCAAACAAGTGGATGCTCCATAGAACAATACAAAAACATAAAATGGATTATTCTGGGCTAAGCTAGAGGACTATTTAAACTAGTATGCTCTCTCTGTCTTTGGCTAGATGCTTACGGAAGTTCAGAAGAATACTTTCACCAGTGTACTACCAGGATTTGGGAAGCTCCTAGGTAAGACCTTCCGGAGTGAAGACTTTAATTTCGTATCACAGTGCTTAATAGACCTTGCTGGACATTTCTCCTATGAATTTGTCTAATCTACTTTTGATCTCATTTGTACTTTTGGCATCCAAAATATCCTGTGGCAACAAATGCCAGAATTTAATTATATATTCTGTTAAAAACCACTTCCCTCAATTTGTTTTAAACTAGCCGCCTTATAATACTATTTGCTGACCGTACTTTTTTTGTGTGTGTTATGAGAAATAGGAAGTATTAGTTTCTTATTCATCTGTTCCATTACATTCTTTATCTTATATATTGTTATCTTACCCCACACTCTGTTCTCTGAAGCCGATGAGTCTTTTTCTATTTCATTTCTTTCTACAGAAGCCATTTTATATTGCTGAGCATCCATCTTTGTATCAGTTATATCGTTCTTGACAGCAAGTGACCAGAACTGTATGCCGTATTTGAGATATAGGAATACCACACAGGTATTAGTGACACAGCAATATTATCTGTTCTTTTCTCTATTCTTAATAACTCCTGATGTCCAGTTTGTCTTTTTTTTTTGACCTCAGGTGAATACTGACCTGACTTTTTCAAAATTCAGATCCAGATCTCTCAATTGACTAAAAGCAAATTTTAAGCCCATTAAAATTCACAGAATTATAGCTCCCCATGTGCATTACTTTACAACTTTCAATACTGAATTATTTTTAGCATTTTTAGGCTGAGATTCTTTTTCAAGTGTTTCAGACAATTTTATTTCTCACTATTCTTAATAATTTCTTATCATCAACCAGCAACCATCTTTGTCATGCCACTACTCATCCTTCTGTTCTAAGTTTTTCATAGATAACCTTAACTGCAAAAGTACTGGCACAGATTTTGTGATACCATCCCATGCTCCCCTTAAAACCAGCCATTTATCTCTGCTTCTTTTTTTTTTTTCATATACGTAACTAGTTACTAATATGAAAGAAGATTTTATTTCCAATGACAGTAAAAAAAAAAAAGCCGTAACAAGCCTGTGAAACATTATTTCCCTTTGCAAATGTAGTCTTAACACTTCTCCATTACATATCATTCGCCACATCTATTAATTCCATCATTTTGATAAATTTGTTTGGTGAAAAGTCAAAACTAAATACATGTTAGTGTAAAAATACTGACCTTGTATTTTATCGTCTAAAGGACAGCAACTGTTATCTGTAGTATTTCTATCTTTGAGAGAAGGGAACAACCAAAAAGAAAAAAATCCTTCCATATCTGGTGAAAGCATGACAATTATCATTACAGGCTATTATCTCATAGAAGCCATTCGAGTGAAGTTTAAACTCTCTGATGCACAGTGGACTTAGAAAATTCTGCACTTAGTCATGATGTGAACATGGTATTTCCTAACCAAAGGAGTACTTTTTCTTGAGCTTAATTATTTTGTCTAGGGGTTAAAAAGATCTGGGAACTTTCTGGCATTAATGATTTATGGAATCATGACAGACTAAGAGAAGCAAGGAAGTAGAAGTGAGTATTCACTCAAGAGTAAATATTTGTCTGTTGATTATCTGACCTTCTAAAGACTTAGTTAAAAGAGAAAAGGCAGCTGTGGCTAAAATGGAAAGGAGTGATATCTTTCTTATAAAGATAGTAGGAAAAAAAAAAGAAAAAAAAAAGATGAGAACTTAAAAAACACATCCGTCACTTACTTAGCTCAATATTTTTAAACTGACAAATGAACAAATATGTAAGACAGACAAAACAGTAAGATAACAGGAAACAAAAAAAAAAAAAGTGACTGTCCAAGACAGAAGACTAAAAATTCACATAATGTTCAATTAAATTTTATCTTATAGTCAAAAAAATGCTGTGAATAGCAAGAAGAAGATAATAAATTACATGTATGTATGAACTGACTTTCATCTTGGAAACACAATCACCAGTGTCTTTTCTCTTACAGTAGTTTCACACCATATTCCCTTTTTTTTTATTCCTTGGAAATGATATTTCCGAAAGCTTGACCCCTGAGATATGTTTCAGTTGTTTTTGCTAATTTTTAAATCAGAATTAATTCACCTAGTATTGGTTCCGTGTGAAATTAAATTTACACTGAAATCACAGATATCTCTAACATAAATATTGTGCATACAGAAGTCTACAAAATCTGATAAGTTTTAACTTGTTTTGGAGCTAACTATGAGATTTAAGAGCTTCAAAAACAATTCAGTTGGATATTCTTTAAACAAAATACAACAATTTTCATGCATGGATACTAAGATATCAAGTTGTGTGCAAGTTCTTGCTACAGTTTAGTTAATAAAACTGGGTGCAGATTTAGAAGCCATAAAATATAAAGAATTATTTTTCTCAGAGGTTACGTATAAAGCTTTGTACTTTTTAGAAGTGAATGCTTGTTATTTATCAGCTGGAACAATAGTTTCCAGTGTTTCAATTTTTTTCATCTAAAATTTAGAAAGATTATTTTTCACATTATTTTTAACATCTTCAAGATCTTTCACATATTTGGTCAATGCTCTAGTGTGTTGACACTGGGCTTTTGGTTTTGGTTTGTTTAAAAACTTCTGTCTAGAAAAATTTTGGGCTTTGTATTAGCCTGAGCTAAACTTGCTCAAGCTCAATTGCAATCTTTTAATGGTGAGATTTGTAGCAAAGAAGCTCACAATCCTTTAACTACAGCAGATATATAATGCACTACCCTAATAATTGAACAATATAAATAATTTCAACATAAAACTACCAAAGAAAGCAGGTTGAGAATTTAACAATTATATCTGCCTAGGTTGTATTTGAGATCTAATTTTTTTTTCTTTTTTTTTTTTTTAAATAACCATTTTCTCTTAATTAGACCAGATTATGGGAAATGAAAGTGCTATTGAAAACAGTAATGGAGTAGAATATTGTCTTCTATCAAGAGCAGTATCTTGTAAATGTCTTAAGCTGTCTAGTTACCATGATAAATAGGTTGGGGTACATGCACACTTTAATTGCTAACAGTGAAATCAGCTGAAATTGAAGTATTGCACTTGGTAAGAGCTATTAATGTTGAAATGACCCATTTAATAGTGACCCATGGTATGAAAGTATGTATTTAAATTGGTAATTAATAAAAGTCCATTTCTGAAAATGCTAACACAAGAGCTCAATAAAAATGCTAACTAGGTCTCAAATATCACAGACAGTTTATTGACATTTTAATACATATTACTTATGCTAAATACTTTTGTACACTCAGAACTAAGGATGAGAGGATAACAATGGATATATTTCACAGCTAGCAGTTAGGATATCAGTGGTACGCTTAGTGGACTAGTTCACTTTTGTAGGTTTTAATCTTGCTTATAATGGAGGAACACGGCACGATTTCTTTTTGAAGCTGCATTTACAAAATGAACCATTTTATCTCAGACTGCAGAGAACAAGAATTCTGATTTTTTTTTAAAAAAAAGAAGCAGAAAATTAAGTAGTTCTCATCAGATTATATTTTTAATGTCCAAGAGATGAGTAAAGTGAACTATCCATGATTTAATAGTGAAAGTGTTACTGCTGGTTTAAAGACAAAAGCTGACATATTATCTGTCTGGTTTCTTCCACCTATATATCTAGCAACTGACATTTCAGAGGCTCAAAACACCTCATAAAATCCTGATGGCATATGTCAGGCAGTGTAGAATTTTGTCCACTGTTTTGTGGGACAGAACAGATATTTCTTGAGAAAAATACTGACTTCTATTTTAAACCATAAGCCCTTTTTCTCAGGCAACCCAAGGATTAATTAGCCCAATTCAGCAAGATATTACAGTGCATATTTAAATCTATAGGATTAGTGTGCCTTGCTGAACGATGCCCTAAATTTATAGCTATTTTTATTGGTAGATAAAGTGCTTTAATGTAATGCTAGCATGAATCCTGTAACTGAAACATAGCTGCTGAGGCATATTTTATGTTTTGGAAGGCAGTAATTTTTTTTTTCCTCCCATCATAACTAAGTGTAACTTTTTCCTATTTTAAACATCAGGCTTAGGCTAGTGACTATATGTTTATCTCTCTCTCTCTCTCTCTCTGTCTCTCTCTTGTGTATTTACATATGGTGAGATATCTATATACATATACACATATATATATATAAAATGTCGTGTTATGAAGACTTCAGTTTTTCATAGATGATTATTTTTTTGAGGAATGGCATTCATTCAACCTCTCTATAGCTATAAAATACCCCTATTTTAAAATAATTCTCTATACTCTTAATACTAACCACTGACGATAACAATTTTTCTGAAGAGTTTCCAAAGTTCAGTACCTGCAACTATCACTTGCTCATGTAGAATACAGCTACGTGTATGCTCAATCATCACTGAAAACAATGGTCTTGTAATGGGAGACTGTCACAGGACTGAGCAGTGTGGAAATAAATAGAAAATTAGAAAAAGCATTGATTTTTTTTTTTTTTTTAGTGGGTGGTAAAGTGTTTGAGACTTTGGGAGATAAAAGAAGAGTTTGTGTAAGTGTTGGATTTTTTTGTTAGATTTTGTTAGATTTTTTTTTTTTTGTTAGGTAGTTACATTGTCTTTGTATTTTTTGGACTGCTGGATGCTACACTTTCCAAGTCATACCTACTATAAGAGGGTTGGTTCCAAGCACTATGGAAATGAGTCAAATTGCACCACTTGGACTTGGGCAAAGGACTGCAGGTCAGGCATAGTCTGCTTGATTAAGTGTTGGTTTTGGCTATTAGTATGTCTAGAAGTAGACACCTTCAAATTAGTTTTAGGCACTTGCCTATCCCTTTTTGGATCTGAATGGTCATTGCATCAGGAATTTGAGCAAAAAAAAATCTCAAAGAAACATCTTTACTTTTCTTTAATGTGAGTAAAGAAATGGGAATTTCTCAATTATTGAATATAAAACAGAAAAGTAGAGTTTATGATCTTTGGAAGAAGGGATAGGCAACTCAGAAGGACTACAAGGATGTCATGGGGTTATGCAGGGAGAAAATCAGAAGAGCCAAAGCCCAACTATAACTTAATCTGGATACTCCCATAAGACTTAATTAAAAATATTTCTATAAATATAATAACAACAAAAGGAGGGCAAAGGAGAATCTCTATCCTTTCTGGATGCGAGGGGAAACATAGTGACAAATCATGAGGAAGAGACTGCGGTACTTAATGCCTTCTTTGCATTTAATAGTAAGACCAATTGTTCTCAGAGTACTCAGACCCCTGAGCTGGAAGAAAGGGATGGGGAGCATCCTGACTTGTGTCAGAAACAGTGAGGCCAGCAGGACTGGGGAAGTCATTGTCCCTCTGTACTCACCACTGGTGAGGCTGCATGTTGAATACTGTGTTCAGTTTTGGGCCCCTCAGTACAAGAAGGACATTATGGTGACTGAGTGTGTCCAAAGAGAAGAAACAAAGCTAGTGAAGGGTCTAGAATACAAGTCTTACGAGAAATGGCTGAGGGAACTGGGGTTATTCAGTCCGGAGAAAAGGAGGCTAAGGAGAGACCTTATTGCTCTCTACGACTATCTGAAAGGAGGCTGTAGTAAGGTGAGTGCTGGTCTCTTTTCCCAAGTAACAAGTAATAAGACAAGAGGAAATTACCTCAAGTTGCACCAGGGGAGGTTTAGATTAGATATTACAATAAAAATTATTCACTGAAAGGGCTGTCAAGCATTGGAACAAAGTGCCCAGAGAAGTGGTTGACTCACCATGCTTGGAAGTATTTAAAAGATGTGTAGATGTGGCATTTAGGGAGACATGGTTTTGTGTTGGACTTGGCAGCGTTAGGTTTACAGTGTGACTCGATGATCCTAAAGGTCTTTTCCAATCTAAATGATTGTATGATTCCATGATTCTATGATTCTAAAATATCAAAGTGAGCCTTACCACTCTGATCACCTCAAACGTAACTATTTTAAGACATATAGATAATACACATTGCTTTTCAGAATTAACACTGAACAGATGCATTTATTCAACTGCTGTAATCACAAGGACAGTGGCCTTTTCCCAGACTAGGGCCAGAAGCCCAGACTTTTGATCTCAGCATTATGTTGTTATCTACCTTTCGTGAAATGCTGAGGAAATGGTGTTCCAGATTTCAAATCCAACCTCTGTGAAGATTCTGTAGCAACTCTTTTAGTGGCATTTTGTAGTTTTTCACTTAATTTTTCCTGAGTGTACTTAAAGAACACTACTAATAGGTTTTATACTTCAGAATACTTTAATTGGTCAAATAAGATGTGATATGTAATTCAACATAGCTATTTAACTCTTCAGTGATTTGATTGCCTGTGTCAGATAGTAGTAGGACTGTAGGTTCAAAACATGATTTTGACACATAGAAAAAAATAAATCAGCCCAACAATGATACAACTGTTTAGAATAATCTTTTTTTTTTTTTCAGTTTTCACCAGAAAAGGTACCTGTTTTAGAGAAAATATCTCCCTCACTATCACTATCAAAGCAGTCTCAACTCAGGGAAACTTTAGGTAATTTAATTTATTGTCAATTAACACCAACTTCTAATAATTGATTTGGACAACAGGAAAGGATAAAACATAAACACATACAGAGAAGTTAACACCATTTTTATCTCTTCTCCAAGCTTAACACAAGACAAAACCCTCTCCTCTCTTCTTCCTAGTCTCAATCTTCCTTGTTTTGCCATGAGTTACACTCAGTATATCCCAAATCCTTTGATGAAGTGACAGATGTTGAAGGAGGTTGGAATTGGGTTTGCCAATCTTTCTTGCTTTTCAGCTGTTTTTCCTCTGCGTCAGCGTGGATTGTCCACAGGCTGCAGTCCCTCAGTGGTGTCCAGGATAGTGTTATCTTAATCCTTCTATTTTCTGCATTGTTACCTCAAAACTTTTTTATTTTTGTCTATAGGTGGAATGGGGAGGGGTGAGGAGATAAGTTTGGTGACTCACCATTTCGGTGAGACTTAGAACATTGCCAGCTCAGGTTTAGTTACATGTTGCCTTTTTCCTCTACTTTTTGCTTAGTCTCTTTATTTACAGTGTACACACTTCAGAGATAAATATCTGAACTCCAGAAGTGTGTGGAGTACCTAGTGCATTGCAACTTTCTATCTCTCTGAGTTGTTCTGGGAGCTACTGTAACACAAGCTTTTAATAACCATCAGTACGAATGTTCTCTTATTGTCTGCAGTAATATCACTTTAAAATCTGGTTTGGAGTGACCTTCCTTGTAATTTTCAATATGTTTACATTCTTTTAGTGTCAGTTGTTTGCTCTTTCATTGCTTCAATTTTGTTCTGCCATTTGTGAGTGAAAAGTGATGAGCAGTCTTTAAGCAAATATGTTCTATGTACCGTCCTTTGTTTACTGAGCTTCCCATCAAGAACTAATTCTCACAGGCATGAAATCACTATAATAGCCTAAACATTACTATGAAATTTAACCAATTACACTGGTTATATCTCAGGGCTTATTTAACAAATAACAATGTAATTCTTGTGTAAAACTAATTATTACAGAGTTCAAAAGAAACTAAATTTTTTGTACTCCTTTTTGATTGATTTTAACTGATGAGAGATTATTAATTTTTGCTCTCTTCAGCTGTCTAACCTATCTGCTGGGGTATTTCAGAGCTCTCAGTTGGTCTGTAACTTCAGGCTTCCTTTCTAGAAAAATCTTGACATTGTAGGAAGGAGAAATCAGAGGACAAAACAGAGCTGCTGTGTAGTCATGTCAGAACAGTCAGGAAACACAGGATTTGGAAAGTGCTCCCAGGGTTATATCCAGATATAAACCTGAGTTTTAATCAACTAAAAAAACCCTCATTGGAAAATGGTAACACAAGTTTGAACACTCATTCTTTGGTTTTTTTTTTTGATAGTATAATTTTTACTTTTTTAACTTATTTCCTTAATAATTTCATTTGAAGTATTTAAATATATGTTTTCTCATTTCTTTGAGTTTGAGAACTGGATCACTCAAAATCCTTTTCTTCCAAAAGGTCAGTTTCCATAACCTTACCTTCATAAAAAAACCCTTCAAAACATGGCAGTATCTATTCTGGAAATGCACACAGAATACCACAGCTCAAATTGGTGCTTCATGCTGTACCAAAATTTCTTCTGATTGCTGCTCTGCCCTTAGGGTGATCATCTAAATATCTGGTATGCCTTTTTAACTAATTCACCCATGAAGAGCTGGTGGCTTTAGTGATTCTAAATCTCTCTTCAGAATGGCTGTTAGACTTTCTTTAGTAAAAGGAATCTGTTTCTCAGAACACTCAAGCTTTCTTTCTCACTGTCGTAGTTCAGCCCCAACTGGGACCAGACTACGCAGTCTCTCTCTCACTCCCCCCACCCTCCGAGAGAATAAGGGGAGATGATATAAGAAAAATGGCTTGAGGTTTCAGACAAGGACAGGGAGAAATCCTTAAAATTACCATTATGGGTAAAACACACTCCACTTGGGGAAAACTATTCATTTATTACTAAAAATAGCAGGATAATGAGACAGAGAATGAGATAACCTTCCCCCACCCCTCCCTCTTCCCAGGCTTAATATTATCTCTACTACCTTCCCCCCACCCCGAGCGGCACAGGGCAGAAAAGGGAATGGGGGTTGTGGTCAGTTCATCACATGTTGTTTCACACTGCTGCTTCATCGTCGGGGGAAGAACTCCTCACATTCCTCCCCTGCTCCATTGTGGGGTCCCTCCCACGGGCCACAGTCCTTCGTGAAACTGCTCTGGCATGGGTCATCTCTTCCACGGGGTGCAGTCCCTCCAGAACAGCTGCCCTAGTGGACCCTCCACGGGCCACAGCCTCCTTCAGGCATCTGCCTGCCCTGACGTGGGGTCCTCCACGGGCTGCAGGTGGATCTCTGCTCTTCCGTGGATCTCCATGGGCTGCAGGGGGACAACCTGCTCCACCATGGTCGTCACCACAGGCTGCAGGGGAATCTTGGCCAGGAGCCACATTACTCCTCTCCCTCCTTCTGAACTGACCTTGGTTTCTGCAGCCATTCCTCTCACAAGAAAAGTTCTTCACAACAGGCAGGCAGATGTCTCTCAGGATCTCTTCACACCTCATTCACATCTCATCTCTCCAGTTCTTGCAGCCAGGCTGGGCCAAGTTGGGCCCAGACAGCCACATGGTGGGAGGCCAGAGGGTGAGGCCTGCAAGGCCCACAAGGCTCGCGCCTCCCCCTCCTTGTCCCCTATTTTAGCTTCTTCATTTCATGTCTTTTTTTTTTTTTCTTTTCTGTTTTCCCCTTCTTAAATACCTTACCGCAGAGACGGTATCAGGGAACATTCTGCTACCAATTGGCTCAGCCTTGGCCAGCAGTGGTTCTGCCCTAGGCCCAGCCAAGTCCACTGAACAAAGGGAAGCAACTTCTAACAGTTTCCTACAGAAGCTACAACCTTAGACCCCCTCCCCTCCTAAAAAAACCCAGAACACTCACCTTTTAAAAAATGTAATATGTTCTTGCATGTCTACTCTGGTGTGAAGCTAAAATCTTTGTTCCATTTTGCCTTAAATTTTATATTGCCTCTTATAGTATTGTTATGTCGTGGGTTGACCTTGGTTATCTGGCAGTATCCTAAAACCAGACCAATGAATTTCCAACTTATATAATCAAAAAAGTGCAGTTTATAATAGATAGAAAATATTTTTTTTTTTAAGGAAAATAAAAATAATTGGGAGAGTAATTTTGAAGTTTGCAGACAGGTAATTTTCAGGGATCATACTATTCAGACTGTTAATTTTTCACTTTAGCCAGTTTTTACTCTCCTAAAAAATGTTGTCACAGAAATGTAAATGTGTAGGACATAACAATGTTTTCTCTTTTTCATAACTTCACCAATTATGAAAGTACTTTTTCTTGTTTTTATTTATATTAACTTATATAAATGTTAAACCTTGTGATGAAATCTGTCTGATAAGCTATTTTTTTAACAAGACATAAAATTATCTGATAAGACTATTTGAGTCCTACATAGTTCTGCTACCAACAGATAATTACACAGATGTGACACTGTCAATATGTAAAAACAATATGATTTGTTATGTCTTGTTTTTTTCCCCAATAAATCTATTAGTAACAATATACCCCCATCATACAGTACATGAGTTTCCAGTATTCTTTAAAAACAATTTAGATTATTCTCCTCAGTTATCATTCAGGCATAGATTTAAAATTTGTAGATAAAACACAATGTCATGGAGCCTGTCTTGTCTCTTGAAAAGTAAAATTTTGCTGTGCAACATTGCCTGTCAAATGGATAATGCAAGTATGTGCTAGGAATAGATATATATTTCCCGCTTTAGATTGTTCTTTTCCCCTCCTAAATAAAGTAAATACTAAAGGCAAAGCAAGTTAACAGAAAACTCACCATGTATACTCAAAATTTTAAACTTACAGAAAAAAAAAAAAGAAGATGTGGTCATTACGTTAATTTTTTCTTTATCAGTATAATTATTATAGCCTTTGTTGGTTAGTCACAGTAATGCTTTTGTAGGTGTTAATATATTTACTATTATTGTGAACTTTTCAGATCTGAGCTTGATTTATTTCTGCAGGCTGCAAAGTAAAACACACCAGCTGCTTCTGCATAAAATAGAAAATAATCGTTTGGAGAGAATTTCAGTGGAAATGGAGTTAACCTTTTGCTCTTCAGAAGGTTTGCCCTGATCCATCTTGAGGAAAACTTCCTTAACCCTCTTCTGCTCTACAAATGAACTAAATGTAAAAGTTTCTTTATTCCATAAAATCAATGAAAATTTAAACATGAAATCACCTGTAAATAGAAGGTCCAGTTAATACCTGTGATGAATGGATATTTTTACGCTTTGGATTAACATTTCCATTTCTTATGGTACATAGCAAGTAAAGTCCAAAAATGACAGCATCATCATCTTCTTACACACAGTGAGAAAACTCTTTTCTTTGTGTACAAACAGAGAAGCTTTCAACAGAAATTCAAAAGACAAAGAAGAAAACACTTGAAAGATAAGTTTAGTTAGGAAAAAAAAAACAGTTGCTAAAGATGAAACAAAAAAAAGTATTATGATTCTCTAAATAAACTTACTTAATAATTGGTTACCTAATTATCTTTGGAGGCAACAGAATTGAAGGCTAAAACAACTATTCTCCAAGCTGCTTTTATGACTTCTTTTCATATCATACTCTTCTGAGTTGACATTATTGATTTGACTGTATTTATTTTGTTCTAGTCAAGCACACTGAAAGTTAAGGGAATATATTTTAACATATAATTCTGTAATGCCAAAAGAAAGCCAAAAACATGAAAAACTGTCACTTAATTAAAATTATGTAGAATTCATTATAATTATTGAATAGATCCTGAAGATTTGGATCAGATTATTAAACAAGTCGATTTAACTAGTAAATAAATTACTTAACATGTAGTGACACAGTTGGTAACAGGGAGTTATGTCCTGAAAAGTCAGGGTAATTTAATTTGATAATAACAAACAGACTTGCAATTAGTGTTCAATATTCTTACTTTTTTGTTTTTTGTTTTGCGTCGGGAAACACAGAGGTGGCTGGAGCAGGTACATATGATATTTTGCAATTTATTAGTCTAGTACTGAATTCTATTAACATTGCATATGATTAGCACATTAGCACCTTGCTTCTGGTAGATTGATTTTAATGAGGTTACTATTAGGTTAATCAGGATAATAAGTCCTTGTAAAAGCTGTTTCTACATCTATACGCACTTGCATTTCCCCATTTGTACCACTTAACAAAAATGAAGACATATCAGTTTGTTTTATTGGTCACTAGCTATCATGAACATTTAAATAAGATTTTTACTAGGGGCTGATGGTATACAAATCTTGTAGTATGCGGAAACCTTCACAATCAATTATTTACAGGAGAGTTGTCCAGCAAGTGATCTATAAAGTGTAATGTGAGGTTGGACAAGACAGTTGAGCTCAACTAATTATATTGAAAAAAATTATCCAATTCCCCCCTTCTGCTCTTAGCTTCACAGTCCTGTGCAGCTCCTCGGTTGTTTCAGCCGTGCTGCATGTTTAGTCCTTTGATAAGCTATGGGACTAAATGAAAATCAGCAATATTATGGTACTGATAAGCAGCAGAGGTACCACAAGGGTATTGAAAGTGAGAGGGAAAGTTGAGATGGGACAGGAGGACTCCCATACTGTATGACCATTATATGAAGCTACAATCCTAGTCACTATTCTCAAGATGTTAAAAATTCAAGCACTACTATCAAGTACACAAGCATTTGGAACTAACAGCTGAAAAAAAGGCTTTGTGATGAAAATAAAAATCAAACAAGCACAACTGCAATTCATGCTTTCAGAATTATTTGCTGCCTTTTCCTGTGAAATTGAAAATTGAAAATAAATAAAATATACCTGAACTTGAATATAACTGTCAGGAAAGACACTCCCCAGTGCTCTGTACTGCCCTCACCCCAACGTCCAGTATCCCTGGCTCAGATACCAAATTAATTAACCATTGGTTAATTTTTTTTCCTCCATTTTATGATTCAGATAGGTACAGGCGTGGTCATTTTGAAAAGGGTCAAGCAATAAAATCTCCATTTCAAGACAAGCTATTTTTTTTCATCTAATTGTTCTGAGAGAAAGCTGTCTGATTAATGATGTTTTCTTCCAAGGGTTTAGCACACTAGCCAGAAAAAAACAAAACAAAACAAAACAAAACAAAACAAAAAAAAAACCCACACCAAAATTAAAGCATCTTTCAAAAAAAATTCAAAGATTTTCATGTCTTTTGACATCGCCTATTTTGGCCATTTTCTTCATAATTTGAACAGATATATCAATTTTGCCTTGTTGTCCATGTTGTCCAGGGACAGTGAAAGATAACTGCCCTAAGGCATAGTCATTTAAGGAGGAGCCTTTCAAAATGACAGCAGATCCCTTTTGATTATGCTCAAAGGACTCCAATTCAGTATTTTACCCGTTTTTTCCTTTCAAGTAGAGATTTAAATGAACACTCCACCCACATCAAGATGCAACTGTCTTAAAAATTACTGGTGTCATAAATGACTTCAAAAAACAACTGAGAAACTGGAAAAAAAATGTATAAGGCTGTGTTTTCTAAAGCTCTTTCAAACTTGAAAAAAAAATATTTTCAGAAGTATATGCTTCCTTTTTTTTGTGATTTTAAAACTTATTTTAAAAATATAAGATTTGAAGGGAAATAACTTTCAGTTCTGCATTTTTTTTCCTTCCTATGAAACTTTGTGCCTATCAGCAATATAGTTTCTGATCCACTTTGCCTTTTTCTGCAGTGTCAGGTGTTGATATGTCTCAAGGCTTTTGTATCTCCAAGAGTATTTGCCAAAATAACTATATGCGTTTTCTGGGGAAGATCTCAGTACAAACTTATATTATATTGTTTCATGTAGTACAGAATCACAGTGTCTCAAAAGCAGCACTGGAAGCCAGAATCTTTCTCTTGGTTGCTTGGCTGCATTCCAGGGAAGTGTCTTTTCTCAAATTAAAAAAAAATATTCTGACATATGCTAAAATGTCCAAACCACTTGTTTAGTCTAGTGGCAACTTTCTTTGCCTGATAACTACAGAGGAGTGGAAAGAGAAGGAGAATACAGCTTACCGAAGAAAAAGAAAAACCATAAGTAATTCTTACTTTAGCCATGGAAAAAGTGTACACCTATGTGTACAAAATGTCAGTTGCTGGTGGTAGGATAGCTATGAAAAACAGAAGTGACAGAAAATTCGTTGTATGCATTTGACATGTTAAGAGAACCTTGAGCAAACCTAGTGCCATATTTGGGTATATTCGTTTTCTCTCCCTCCAAGCCTGCAACTAGAAGAGATTCCAGGAAGAAAATTGCTACATTGAATAATTTCTATAGATTCAATACTGGACTCCCACTGATTTAAATAAGATAATTTATCACTTAGTGATACTTCTCAAGTTAAGCAAAGCTGGGAAATGCGAACATGGATTTTCACTTTCTGTGCTACAACATAGTTGTCTTCTAACAAGTCACTGGGATTTCAGTCTATGTTCTGTTAGCATTATGTAGTTTGAAAAGTTTACTAGTAAGCCACATACAAACTGTCCAGTGTTATTAAGTGTTTGGGAGACTGAGAAAATTTGTCTTATTCTTTTATTGTACCTTAATATTTTCAGTTTCAGTATTTTCTGCAGGCTATTTTCTTTTTCTTTTTTTTTTTCTTTTTTTTCTTTTTAATAAAGGGAATGAGCAAAAGATGAATGTTTATTCTATATGAGATTTGTATTAGATCAAAATAACTAATTTAGTTTTCAGAATGTCTTCCTTCACTTTGCTGTAAATCTGAACAGAATATTTATAGCAACACATAATTTTAAAAGTTGTTTCAGTGATAGTCAGCATTAAACTATTATAATTTAAACTTACTCTGAGCCCTAGAGATGCATTGAAAAACAATGCAACTTAAGGTCTCTTTGCCATTGTGTTGGTGTTTCTGAGAAAATTTGTGGTGATAATGTCTACTAAGATTGCATACTGTTGTAAAATTTCTCCTTAAAAAATTAAGCTGATAGAAAAAGACAAGGTCATGATAAGGCTGCTTTTCTGTTTTCATGACTATACTCCATCTTTAACGTCTTTGTATTCTGTTATTTCAGAGTCTTTTATTTAATGGAAATAAAGGAAATCTTTGTTGCATTTCAGTGACAATGAGTAAAGGCAGCAATTTGCTGAGATTTTTCTAAGTTGATATGAAAATATCTTTATATATGTTGATATAGGAATTAAATAAGAAACCAATTCTGTTTGGTTTCTTATTTCATTCATGTATTACAGCATTTTTAGCTAACATTTTGTGTAAAATGTTTTTTGAGGAAGTTAATTGTATGCATATCTTTAGTACATCATTAGTGTGATTTAGTCATCAGCTGATGCAGAAAGGATTAATGTAAATTACATGCAAACAAATTACAAGACTTCACATTGAAGTCACATTAGAAACTGTTTCTAATAATCATCTTAGAAATAATCTGTTGAAATGTGAAAACAAAACCTGCACTCCTCCCTTGTTGAGAAGTGAACTGAAATCAGAATCTCTGTGCTTCACTATGTGGCCTTAATTAGGCATTATGTTTTCCCCTTCCTTTAAAAGACATGGGAAAGTATGAAGTCTTTTTTTTTCAGGCTGAAATAACTTTAAAAAAGACTTTTAAATATTTACCTTTTTCTTGCTTGGATATCTCTTATGCTAACATGCCTGTACAAAGATACTGTCAGCAAATATACTTGCTTTGGTAAAAGTATTTTATTGGTCCTTATTATTATGTCCAGATTTGAGATTTCATCTGGTTTATTAACAGTGGTGTATTTATCATACAGTGGTGATGTGAAATAAATCTGTATATTGTCACAGTTTTTTCATGTTTGAAAATAAAACAGAAGTAGTAATTTTACTGCATTCTAGCAAGAGCAAAGTGACCACCTTTTATAATACTACTAGCATTACTCGTGGCACATTGAATTCTTCATATCTGACTCTCTGGTCTTTTGATGCCAAATATATCTGCAGTATAAAATAGGAAAAGGAGGGAAAGGATAAACTGGTGACTTATGCTTTATACTCAAATTCCAGTTCTTTTAGGGGTTGGGAACACTTATTTTCCTTGTGTTTTAGACATAATTAATTTTTTTTTCTTTACTTCTATGCAAGGATCAGACCTTTATGCAGCTCCCCTTAATCTTCCTCTGGATCAAGTGCTGTACACAGTTGTTTATGAGGGTCAGACTAAACAAGTTCATTCTTTTATGAAGAGAATGAATCATAATATCCTAATTTTTTCTGTGTCTCACCAAAGAGAGCTAAACTGTTCCAGTCAAGACCTGAACACTTTTAATTAGAATTTAGCTTATTCTAACAGTAATAATAAAACAAGACAGCATTTATTAGACATCTGATCTTAAGCCAAAGTCCTGAAGTCAGAATGCCAGGACTGCACTGAGGAAAGCCTTTATTATGCAAAGCAGCATAGGAGACCCGTGAACCCTTTCCTTCCCTGTGGGTTTCCAGAGTGCAGTTGCATGTACTCTTCAGTAGCAAAGGTGGTTCAAAAGAGCCTTTTCTAATACCACTTGCTCATTCCTGTCCCTCTGTTAGAATTCATCACTTCTTCAATGTAGCAGTGCATCTATTTGTAATGGTGTGCTGTAAACTGAATCATTGACATGAATAACAAACCTTGGAGACTCTTATATTAATACAATTCATTTCAGGGATGTGTTCTGCATTATGGTCTTACAAAAGTTTTCAGCAGCACAAAAGAGAGGGTGGTGAATGAGAACAAGCAATGGGGAGGTCAAGGTGTGTGCATTTCTATATGGAGTGAGGACCTCTTAAATTAGCTTCTTTTCCAAAGAAAATGTATGTGGAACTACACTCTTGGTCTTCTATATGCTCTCTTCTTTAATATAAATTCTATTCACATTGTTCTTCTGTTCCTCTCTCCAGGGGGGATTCACTGCTTAAAGAAAAAGTCTGGTAGTTGAAAACTCTATTCTCTTCAGCAAAGTGTAATTTCTCAGGTAGGAGTACCCCACTGAATTCCCAATAGCCCTACATACACTACCATAAATATCTGCAACCTCCCATCAAAATATAAATTTTTTTAACACATTATTTCTTTTATTTCAGATGCAGAAAGCAAGCATGATGATGACAAATATATTCTCACACTCTCCATGCAGTCAGTCCTGCTTCTGTTGTAATTAACAAACTTCTCTTTTCATAGAATCATAGAATCTTTAAAATTGGAAAAGACCTTTAAGATCATCAAGTCCAACGATCAACCTAACACCACCATGCCTACTAAACCATGTCCCAAAGTACCACGTCTACACATTCTTTGAACATTCCAGGGATGATGGCTCAGCCACTTCCTTGAGCAGTCTGTTCCAGTGCTTGACCACTCTTTCAGTAAAGAAGTGTTTCCTAATATCCAATCTAAACCTCCCCTGATGCAACTTGAGGCCATTTCCTCTCATCCTATAGCTAGTTACTTGGGAGAAGAGATCAATACACGCCTCCTTACAACCTCTTTTCAGGTATTTGTAGAGAGCAATGAGGTCTCCCCTCGGCCTCCCCTTCTCTAGAATAAACAATCCCAGTTCCCTCAGCTGCTCGTCATAAGACTTGTGCTCCAGACTCCTCACCAGCTTTGTTGCCCTTCTCTGGACGCACTTCAGCAACTCAGTATCCTTGTACTGAAGGGCCCCAAACGGAATGCAGTACTCGAGGTGCAGCCTCACTAGTAACAAGTACAGGGGCACAATCACTTCCCTACTCCTGCTGGCCATGCTGCTCCTGATACAAGCCAGGCTGCTGTTGGCCTTCTTGGCCACCTGGGCACACTGCTGACTCATGTTCAGCCAGCTGTCAACCAGCACCCCCCAGGTCCCTTTCCACTGGGCAGCTTTCCAGCCACTCTTCCCCAGGCCTGTAGTATTGCATGGAGTTGTTGTGACTGAAATGCAGGACCGGGCACTTGGCCTTGTTGAACCTCATACAGTTCACCTCGGCCCATTGATCCAGCCTGCCCATCTTTTTACTTCAAAGAAAACAGATTGCTAACAAACTGTAGATAGCCTGAAATAGTAAATTGAAACAATATGTTACATGAACAGTACCAGTAACCTCTTCAATTTCATGCTGGATCTTACATTTTCTTGATATAATTCCTACCCCTTTAACAAAATTTAAGAGAAGTATGCAAACTAGTGGAAGTATGAAAACCCAACAGCCTGGCCAAAGACTTTGCGTACAAAAGTACTGAGCAAAGACTGCAGCTTCAGTAAAAAAAATCATGCTTACTTTTTTTTTTTTCTTTTTTAGAGTGAGGCAACTGTTTCAGTTAATAAATCATGGAAAACTATGAAAGTTATCTTATCTACCTTTACTCAACTGTGATGATATTGCAGCACATCAGAAATACATTTTATCTCAAAATGATGCACTATTACGGTATCAGAGAGTCACAGAATCACAGAATGGTTGAGGCTGAAAGGAACCTCTAGAGGTCATCTTGTCCAACCCCCTCTGCTCAAGCGGGGCCACCTACATCCAGTTGCCCAGGACAATGTCCAAATGGCTTTTGAATATCTCCAAGGAAGACTCCACAACGTCTCTGGGCAACCTGTGTGAGTACTTCCTCATCCTCACAGTAAAAAAAAAAGTGTTTTCCGATGTTCAGACAGGACCTTGTGTGTTTCAGTTTGTCCTTATTGCCTCTTGTCCTGTCACTGGACACTACTGAAAAGAGACTTACACTCCTTTCACATACATTGATGATATATCCCCTGTGCCTCATCTTCTCTAGGCTAGACAGTCCCAACTCTCTCAGCATTTCCTCATAGGATAGATGGTCCAATCCGTTAACCATCTTTGTGACCCTTTGTGGGACTCTCTGCAGTATGTCCATGTCTCTCTTGTACTTAGGAGCCCAGAACTGGACACTATACTCCAGATGTGACCTCATCAGTGGTGAGTAGAGGGGAAGGATGACCTCCTTCAACTTGCTGGGAACAATTTGCTTAATGCAGTTGCCAAGATCATTAGCCTTTTTTTTGGTCGCAAATGCACACTACTGGCTTATGTTCAACTTGCTGTCCACCAAGACTTCCAGGTTGTTTTCTGCAAAGCTGCTTTACAGTTGGTCAGGTGCCAGCATGTACTGGTGCTTGAGTTTGTTCCTTCCCCGTGTGCAGGACTTTGTACACCCCCTTGTTGAACTTCATGTTGTTTCTGTCAGCCCATTTTTCCAGCTTGTTGAGGTCCCTCTGGATGGCAGCAAGACCATCCAGCATATCAGCCACTCCTTCCAGTCTAGTGTTAACTGCAAACTTTTTGATGGCACACACTGCCCCATCATCCAGATCATTGATGAAGATATTAAACAGGACTGGACCTAGTATTGACTCCTTGGCCACATCACTAGACAGTGGTTTCCAACTAGCCTTTTTTTTCCACTGATCACCACCCTCTGGGCAGGTTACTCAGGTATTTTTCAATCCGCCTCACTATCTGTTCATCCAGACAGTACTTCAACAGCTTCTCTATAAGGATCTTATGGGAGGCAATGTTAAAGATCTTACTACAGTCCAGGTAGACAATATTCACTACTCTGTCCTCATCTACCAGGACAGTAATTTCATTGCAGAAGTTTATCAAGTCGGTCAAGCACAATTTTCTCTTGGTGAAGCTGTATTGACTACTCTTGATGATTTTCTCATCTTTCATGTGCCTGGAAATAGTTTTCAAGATGAGCTGCTCCATCGCATTCCTAGGGATCAAGGTGAGGCTGACCAGCCTGTAACTCCCTTGATTCTCCTTGTTGCCCTTCTCAAAGATAGAGGTGACATTTGCTTTCCTCCAGTTTACAGACATTTCTCCCTGTTGCCATGATCTATAAAAGATCATTAATAGTGACCTCAAAATTACAGCTGCTAGCTCCCTCAGGACTTCTAGAAGCATGTCATCAGGGACCATGTACTTATGCATGTCCAGTTTGCTTATCTATTCCCTGACGTGATCATCTCCCACCACGGGTACATCTTCATTGTTCCAGTCTCTCTCCCATGTCTCTAAGACCTGGGATTCCCCAAGGGTTGTCTTGCTAGTAAAGACTGAGGCAAAGAAGGCATTCAGCACTTCAGCCTTTTCCATACCTTGTGTAGCCAGATCCCCTGTCTCATTGAGCACTGGGTCCACATTTTCCCTAGTCATCCTTTTGTCAACTATGTACTTTTTAGAAGCCCTTTCTGTTATCTTTGACATCCCTGGCTAGATTCAATTCCATTTGGTCTTCAGCTTTCCTCACTTCATCCTGGGATGCTCGAACAATATTTCTGCATTCCTTATAGTTTACCTGTCTTTGTTTCCACCTTGCGTATGCTTTCTTTTTTTTTTTTGTTTTAGTTTGGCCAGGAGCTCCTAGTTCATCCACACAGGCCTCCTGGCATTTTTTTACCTGACTTAATTTTCATTGGGATAGAACTCTCTTGAGCTTGGAGGAGGTGATCCTTGAACATTAATCCACTTTCTTGGACTCCTCTTCCTTCCAGGGCCTTGTCCTATGGGATACTTCCAAGCAGATCTTTGAAAAGGCCAAAGTCTGCTCTCCTGAAGTCCAGGGCTATGAGTATGCTTTTCATTGTCCTCCCTGTCCTCAGGATCTTGAACTCCACTATCTTATGGTCATTGCAGCCAAGGCTGCCTTTGACCTTCACATTCCCAATGAGTCCTTCCTTGTTCGTGAGTATGAAGTCCATCAGAGTAGCTCTTTTCATTGGCTTCTCTATCACTTGGAGGAGGAAGTTATCATCAATGCACTCCAGGAACCTCCAGAATTGCTTATGTCCTGCTCTGTTGTCCTAAACATCCCCCACTGGGGTGGCTGAAGCCCCCCAGGAGGACCAGGGCTTGCAAACCTGAGGCTGTTCCTATCTGTCTGTAGAGGGTCTGATCCACTCATTCTTCATGGTCAGGTCGCCTATAGCAGACGCTCACTATAATGTCACCTTTACCTATCCTGTCTTTTATCTTAACTCATAAGTTCCATATTGGCTCCTAATCTTTCCCCAGGCAGAGCTCCATGCACTCAACTGTTCTCTCACATAAAAGACAGCTCTACTTTCTCATCTCTCCTTCCTGTCTTTCCTCAAGAGCCTCTATCTCTTCATTGCAATGATAACAAATTAATGTAAACCAAGTGTTTTGTCACACTCTGAGCACCCAGAGTGAGATTATCAGGTTTGGTTTTTTTTTTAATTTTATCTTTTTTCTGTCTTTACCTCTGGATCATTGCAACTAAGATTCATACAATATTCAAAATCTGCTATTCAGTCAACAATGTTTACAGTTTGTGGTACAAACAGCTTCAGTAGTGCTGCTGGGAGAGCTGCTAACAGGGAAAATAATTCTGATCTGTTGTGTAAGATATGAAATATCTACATGGGGATTTCAATTATTTTCATCATTCCCATAAGGAAAAAATGACAGTCTATCTTCAAAGTAAATTAAGCTATATACAAACCAGAATATTTTAAATTTTTGTGTGTTATTTCATTTCAGCTTATTTTTGGTTTGGTTTTTTTTGTTCTTGATTTTTTTAAGGTATCTGAAAAACTTCCTGGTGTGAAAAGAGTAGATGAGAAAACTAAGTTCTTCCTGCTTTTGTTTTCCTTTCCTGGAACTCCATTTCATTGTCCAGCTGAAGCACTAGCATGCAACATCACATTATGAAATATCCAGACACAGCACATGAAATGCAGTTTATATGCAGTTGCTTAGAGCCTCTGTGCTGTTTTGTTCTGGGATATCAGCTGGACTTAATTGAAGCAAACTTTCAACATTACATCCTTTTTAAACAGTGTAGCTAAATTTCATATTCAACAGAAAAGTTAAGTACTACATTAAAAAAATCATATAAAATTGTTCACCTTTGGTGGTTTTTTTTTTTTTTTTTCAGTAAAGCAAAATCAAAACAAAGATGAAATTCCTGGAAGACTTGGAATCACATTTCTAGAAGCTCAGTCAAATTATACAACACACATGGAAAGAAATTTAATTTGATTTCTTTTTCTTTCTGCATAAGTCATTGTCCTTAGTAATAATGATTTCTTAGCAGACAGTCAGTCAAAAGATTAATAGAACTAAAATCTTTGTAAAATAAGCCTGTTCTCACTGACAGCTAAATTGTTTTTTCCCCCTTTCTTTTGGAAGACAGTAAACAAAAACAAAGCCTACAGAAATACAAATAAAGCTAGCACATTAAAGAGGGATTAGCTTCAGGAGGCTATGACAGATGTAAAGTACTTTGCACACATTGCTATGTGATGTTCAACATATGTTGTCAATTAAAAGTTGCTTAAGAAATATTTAACAAGGGAAAGCTAACATACCCCTAGTTTGTAAGAATATATTGAGCTTATACATCACTGCTCCTATTATTTTTTTCAGTTTTGCTGTAAGCTGATGATAACCTTGTATAACATGACTCTCAATTAGTTTATGTTTTAAAGTAGCATTTTAATTCAATATATTGTAAAATAGCATTCTTTTCATCTTTTGTTAAGGTGATGACTGGATAATTTAGCAGGCAGAGGACCTGTGAATCTAGTCAAAATTAGGTTTCTGCAGTAAAGAATCATTAATTACATTTGTAAGAATAGGCACCTAACTGCATTCAAGACATCAAAAGCTTTGGCACGTTTTTTATCTAGGTTTTGCTATTGCCAATTGCTGGGAAATCTTCCTAGTAAACACCAAGGCACATGACCCAAACTTCTAGGTTAAACAGCTATTTTATCATCTCCCTTACCTACTACACTTAATTCTTTCCCTGTGCAAGTCATCTGCCATCCTTCTTTTTCATTTTGTTTCTCTAAAATGATGAGGTTTTTGTGCCCTTTTCAAGCTCCAAATAGCCACTAGACTTTGTCTTCTCCCTAAAATACAAGTGCTTTTTTACACAACTGTACCACCAATCCTCCATTCAAGAAAACAGCAAAATTCTTGTTGAACTCAGATGTCACAAGATCTCTTCACAAAAGATGTGCTTTTGATGTTGAGAAATTTCTGAAAGTACCATTGATGTTTCTATGAACACAAATGAAGAGCCTTTGCCCCCTGGGAGAACAGAGGTCTGCAGTTATCAGTGAAGAACACTGCTTATGGCTGTGGAGAATATGTTAACTCCTATATGGAGGAGGAGGGACTGAATGTTTGGAAGAAATCAAAAACAGGTCCACAGAGGTTTTACAATATCTGGCTATCCCCACTGACTCTTGAAGATATTCCCGCAATGAATTAACATTTCAGTTGAAGTCTGTAGTTCCACTGGTAATAATATTACTGTCTTCAGTCTCCTGTGAGGGAATTCTGTTTCAAAATAGAAAATATGAGAGTGTTTTTTTAAAAAATAAAAGTTACAATGTTATTCGAAGAATCTTTGTACTTCTTAAACACATATTGCAGGCTGCTGCTTACATCATCTGCTGATCAAATGTCAGCTCAACTCTTACAGGCCTTTAAATAAGACATAAAAGTACTCAAGAGGTATTCAGAGAACTGTGACCTATATGTGTCCTTAAAATGTGTTGGCGATGTGGGAATTCACACTATATTCCTGTGGTGATGGACATTTGACTGTAAGTTGAATAACTGACTAAGAAAAATTGAAACATATACTAAAAAATTGCAATATATGTTATTTTAAAGGAAGGGTATAGAACAGAGTGATTTCTGCCTCACTGAGACACAGAAGCAGGCATAGAGGAGGAAATAAGATTGTTTCTATATATATAAAACTAGAACTACTGAGTAACTACCTTTGTTCTTGATCTTGATTTTTCTCCCTGCTCCTTTTTTCTTTTTGAATAAGTACTAAGAGATTAGAAGCATAAATTAAAAAAAAAAAGTTAAAAATTTATTAATCCTAAGAACTGGTAGATCATGTTGTACAATATAATTTACAATCGAGACTAAAAGGGAAAATATACAAAGCACATTGTTTCTGGGTTTGGTAGAAAAAAAAAAAAGTCTGAGAATTACATGATATCTTTGGAAGTTTATTAACATTCAAATATACCAGACAAGTATTTTAGTAATGGGAGGAGGTTTTTTGGTTTTTTTTTTTGTTGTACATTGTGGGTAGATACCTTCCAGTATTTAAAGCCTGATATTGCAATTTGAAGCTTTGTTAGTTGCTTAGATATACCTTTCAGTATTGTTTGGCTATGTATAACCTATACGTTCACAAGGAGGACTGAAAACCATGTGGGCTTTAAAGTCTCAAGGCATGGTAGCTTAGTAAGGGAAGAGATAAGAAAATTTAGGAAATTATATTAGGGTTTTTTTTTTTTTTAAGCCTTTTTTTTTTTCTTTCCTCCATGCATAAGGCACCATTACTAGGAAAGGTAGGGTACTGTGAGATTTATCAGCTGTGTGCAGAGCTTGAATTGACATTCACACAAAGAAACTGGAAATGCATGAGCTTGCTTAATTGTTGATAGTGAAGTTACGTCCTTATGGGAGTAATTTCAACTGATTTTCTGTGTTGAAGCTTAACATGAAAGATAGTTATTTTCTTTATAAAGGATTTTCAATGTTCTTAAACAGTAGGAAAGAACAACAGTTGTTGGGGTTTTATATCTGATTATTGTTCAGTAGAGTGCCTTTTAATTTTTCTTACTGCATTAAATTAAGTTTATCAATGGTCAATTTCAAATTAAGAAACTCTACTCTTAGTATGTAGGGCAGGTTTTTACACGCACCAAGTCATTTCCACAATATTCCCATGCCATGTTTTCTGCTTTTTTTCAGGTATCAGTTACTTTATTTTCTACTTACCTGTTTCGATTTTATTCTTATCATTCAATTATTTGTTTTTAAACTTTTTTTTAGACTTTTGAAAGCCAAGTTAGTGTGTATACATATATATGTATATATATTGCTGCAAACACCTGTGTAAAGATTTGCCAAGAAACATATTAGCATTTGTTTCATGAGTTTATTATTAGGATATGTTAGAACAGTTTTGTGCTTGATTAAAATACTGGGTAGCTTCTGAAGGAAAATGCATATTTGCCTTCTGAATTGATCGTCAGCTTTGTGGGTGGCTTTGCAAATCTTGAGAGCACTTTCTTCATCTAAGCAATGACAATTAATGCGAACTCCGAATTTGAATCAAATATGCAGATATTTGAAAAGTCATTGCAGTTTGCAAGGTTTTTTTTGCTAGTCTACAGTAATTTTTCAGTCATAATAAAATAATAAAAAGAAATTATCAGTATCATTAGAATGATTTTAGATGCAGCGGAGATGCAAACACTTACAGTTTATAGCAGTTTTCTCTCTGAGATATCTGTTTATATCCTCAATTCTGGCACCCACATACCTATAATTTTGATGACCTGATCTTTCCTCTGTTAAAAGGGCTGACTGGAATGGCCTGGAAAGATATAGTCCTTTAATTATTAATTAACTCTTATAGACAAAAATTGTGCAAGCGCAGTCCCTCTTCTAGCTATTGTATAGAGGTCCACATGGTTTGTAAAAGCAGTCAGAGAGGTTATGTGCTGTGGTGGTGAATCGTCATGGGTATGTATGTTAACTTGTGTTAGTATTAGCACCACATTACATTGCAATATGGTCATTACAGCAGCTTAAATGTACGTGTACACTTAACATGTCTCTGTAGAGTTGATTTCCTGTGTCAGTAGCGAGACTTGCTGAAACTAAGCCTCTCTCTTCAGCCTGCTAATGCAATTGACAACTTGTACCAACTGTAAAATAGTTACTTGTATTGGGTTTTGCTTTGATGGCCTACTTTTGACTGCTTTTTTTTTTTTTTTTTTTTATGTGGACTACTTCTATGGAAATGGTCACAATCTCTCTATCCCAACAGGCTGCAATGTGTATATCAATCTTCTTAAGTTGTGCTTAGCAGAAAGCAATCTTGGGGTCAGAGGTATGGGGGGAGCGGATAAACTAGGATTTACAGGAGATTTCTCTTCTCCTTTTTCATTCTGTGCACAACTTCCTGCACCTAGCTCTCACAGGTAGAGGCTGTCATCTGAAACTATGCTGGTTGTGCTACGCTTTGAACTTTCATTATTATATAGCAAAATCTGAATCAGAGGCTCTTTTTTTTCATCTGCCAGTTTAGATATCTAATAGAAAGTGAAAGTTTACGATGGCATGGAAGTGGCAGAACAGGTAGTGACAGCTGAGTTTGCACTGAAGAGTTTCCTTACGCAGGTGCTGTCAAAGCTATCTGTCTAAACCTGGGTGATAAGAACACATTTTTTTAACCCTTTGGAGAATTTTAATCCAAGTCTTCAACTTGACTTTACTTAATCAGATCTCATTTATCTTATGATGGCTGTGGAAAGGCATGAAAAATCTTAATGTGCAGTGGCCTAGAAGTCCAGAAATCAGACTCAAATAAAAATATGCATCCAGTTTCTATACACACAGGAGTAAACTCCAGAATGTGAGCAACTGGAAAATATCTAACATGAAAAGGTGTCTAAAATGGAAATGATAAAAGTAGAGACTTAGCCTTATTTGCTTAGTTTCTGTCATTTGGAATGTTTCTTTTTCTTCTTTCACAGACAAGATTCTTAAAACATGTCTTCTCCTTGCTTGAAATTGTGCCTGTTTCAGTTTTTAAAGTAGGAAATGTATTGCTAATTAATTTGATTAATTACTACCTATTCAAATAATTCAGTTATTACATAGTCCCTGAAAGAGAAAATTCATTCAGTTGCTACTTCTGAAATATTACTCGTTTGTATTCTTAAATTATCTACAATGCTGTCTGGATGAAGTTGTATGCTGCTGGAGAAAACCACTGGAGGAAATAATTTTTAAAATGGAGAAGTGACTAATATCTCTAGAACATGAAAACAGATAACACTGAGATAGGTCTTGATCCTGTAATAAACAGTTGTATAGAGAAACATTTTTTAAGGCACACTAGCATAGAGCTCCAGGGAAATCAATGGAGTGTCTGCCCAGACAGTGGAAATTGCTGCTTAGAACTTCTTGTATAATTGTGTAATGCAGAGAGTTAATGGATTGGTAGCTAATTTAGCTTATGTTTTTGTGTATTTTGATGAAGCGTGGATGAAGTGAATCTCATTTATTCGAACAGAGGGTAGAAACAGTGGCATTATTTTGTCATGTGTTTTATTAAAGTTTTCCCCAATTTGGGTTCTTTGCCATGTTTAAGAGACTTACTTTTCACTATTGTGATAGAATATGAAAAACTTTATGTTTCCTCACATTTGGGTTTGGGTTTTGTTTTGGTTCTGATAGTCACAATATTCTTGTTCCTAAGAAAAATTTAATTTAAACTATGAAAAAAAAAGATATTTTCCATTTCTCAGTCAGAAAAATATTCATTGTGTGAACTTTGCAATTGAAGGTAGAATATAAATACTAGGTTTTAAAAATTAAATCCTATAAATCTGTTCATAATATTACTGAGATTAGCAATACCAGTGGAGCTACCTACTTCACCTGTATACAGATGTGTAAATGGTCGCTGTGTCATGGCTGAAGATATTTACCTACCTCGTGGTAGATTCATCATGGAGAGAATCTCATAGATTTTGTAGTTGAATCTTTGCTGGTAAATTAAACAATACCAAGAAACTTTAGTGGTCATGAGGACGTTATCATCTGTATTGCTAAATTATTAAGAAGCTCTGTAGAATAATTTTAGCTCATATAAACACTCTTTGTTGTTTTCAGGCACCACTGAGGAGTGAGCATGAGTAAGGAAACATTCCTAACAGGTAATTTGGATGTTGCCACTCTGTCTTGGAAGGTAGGGGAACATCACAGTCTGGATATGAGCCAATCCATATCCCACAGCCTCAATGTTATTGAACAATTCTAGGTATACTTAGTTTACTATCAGAGATGCTTACATGAGTTTTCTATTGTACTGATAAATTTAGCAGCCTTTGTTAATTCATTTATTATGAAGGGAAAATTTGGCCTTTAATAGCACTTTTTTTTTGTTTTCATCCCCTCACATATTTTGTACTTATTTATTCTTTTCTTTCATTTTTCCTCTTGTCTAGGTTTTTCTTTTTCCCTCTTTTTCACTCCCTTTTAAAAATAATGATCTATCGGTGTCCCATTGCAGGCAGGAGCAGTGCCCTCTTTCTTTTTATTCTGTCACACTCCACCCACTGTTCTGTTCTCCTTCATTCTCCCTGTTCTGTTATCTCCTCTAAACCTTTTATCCACATTTTTTCTTGTCTTCTGCTCACTCCTAGTCACAATGAAGCTGTGACATGTGCAGAAGTTTTCAGGTCAAATGTCCTTACAAATTGGAAAATGTTGGGTTCCAACTAGGCAGCTACAAATTTAGAGGCAAGCTGAGGTTATTTTAGGGGAATATTAGAATTTTTAAATGTGTTTAATGATTTATCTGTCTTCCAAAAGAGACATTTATGTACTCCCCAAAAGAGAGCAAGAAATAAATAGAAAGTACTATTTTACATTGATTTTAAGTAGTAAGAAACTACTAATTTATATTGATTCTAAACCCACTAGTTTTTATTTTACTGATTAGAGAAAAAGATGGAAAAATTAAATTCACTGTATTGAATTGCCTTTCTGCTAACAAGTCGTTATTTTCTCAAGTCTGAGACTAATCATAGTTAAATATTTAATCAGGCTATCAGGAAGTAAATCTAAATTAAAATAGAACAATATATTTTTTTTAATTATGAAAAAAATCTAGAGAGAAAATAAAAATATTTTAAAGTGTAGAGGAATGCAACATTCCTTTCTGGTAGAATAAATGCAGAGGAGACTCAGTTCCCCTTGTATTTATTATGGCAACCCTTGAGTAAGTTTAAGATTCTAACTTTTTCTCCCTTTTGGATTGGACTTCCATTACACTTACTTCTGTACCTTTGAGACAGAAAATTGACATTCTGTGTTGACTGCCACATAGTCATCTTATATTTCTTGTTTCTTTTGACAATCAGTTTATTGCATAGTTAGCCATTAAACTTTGTTTGAAAAAAATTTTTTTTTAGATTTAATGTTAATATATGCATAGTATCTTTATATGATGAAGTACAATTTTGCCAAGTTAAAACCAATACAGAGTTCTCAAAAAAAAAAATGACAAATTCAAAGGATAATTTAGATGAGGGGAAAATCTGCAGCTGTTTTAAAATGAAGTAATACCATTTATTTTTACAGCATTGTGTTGGTTTACATAATTTGTATATATTGCATATATGTTCAAAAGATGGGAGGTTAGCCTTCCAATAAAGATTCCTAGTAATCAGTTGAATATTTTTAAAGATGAACAATCCTCTATTACCAGACCATTGGTTTGACTTTAAAGGTAGCAAATTACTTTCAGGAGACCACAGTCTTGAAACTGCTGATAGCTCAGACTCAGACATTTCTATTACCATACAAAGAAATCAATTAAACACTCTGGCCCAGTTTCTGTCTAGTGCTTTGCAAAAAAAAAACAGGAAAGGTCATCTACAGTCTTTGCATAGCATATGTAAGGGAAGCAGAAATGACAGTCACCTTACTTTGCTGTTTGAAATAAAAGCTGTCTAGAACTGTTTTGTATGCAACTACATAGTATAATGATGAGAGGTGGAGATGTTGGTTGAGCCAATAGCTGCATGGCCCATATGGCCTGTGGTTAGACTAGTGGAATAAAAGTGGCATGCAGGAGAAAGCTTGCTTTGCCTCATAATAAGTTTGAAAGAAATATTCTAAAAGGTGCCTCTGATTTGTTTACACTGGCTTGTCTTTCTAGCCTAGAGATGTTGACTTCTAAAATTTTTAGCCTGTGTCTTTGTTTTGGCATTTCATACAAATAGCTGTCAGCTCAGAGTTCTTAGTCTTCTCCTTAAGCTGCCTCACTTACTTTCTTCTTTTAAGGTGAGATGAATTGTGTTCTAAAAGTGCCTGTTACTGTCTGTTGCCAAAAAAAAAAAAGGAAATTCATCCATATGCAAATGTTTATAAATTTTACCGTCAGGTAAATTGAATTCTCCCCAATGTCACAGAAATCTATAATTTTCTAGTTAATGCAAGCTCTCTAGGCCATCATACCCAGATTACATTTTAATCTTACAGATTCTTATTGTCCAACATGTCTGAGGAGAGTCCACATGCCTAAAGTATAGTCCAACAGCTTCTTTGATCATTCAGTCCTCTTTTTTCTTTGTCTTGACAAGGGCATCTTGATTTACTTATTCATTAGGACCGCTACTGCAAATGAAGTTTTCTCATCTTGACCTCTGACTGTAGCACTCTTCTACATTCTTTCACTGATATCTTCTATATTGAGTCAAATATAAAGGATAGATTTTCTCTTTCAAGGCCTTTCACAGACTCTTGCTTTCTTCCTTTGTCAGTATTGAGCAGCTGTCTCCTGATTCTGATCATAGGTTCAGTCCTGCATTAGAAATTTAACAAGTGGGTAAGTGATTCTTTATGATGGCTCCCTTGCAAGTCCTCGTCCTCATTGCTGTTTCACAGAAGCATGCACAAAACACCTTTTGTTCATTGTTCTCATTGATACCTCTCTTATGCTATGATGCTAAGGAAAAAAAAGTAACAATTACATTGATGATGTTTTGAGATCGCTGCTGACCTTTATGACTAACATTGTCTCACTGTTTCCTTGTGGTCTGACAACACTTTTGCCTGTGTCTGTTTGCTCTGTCTTACATCATACTTAGGGAAAGAGTTATCTAACATTATCTGTCTAAAAATTAAAGAGATATCTATTCTAAGGAATAGAAGTAATTTCTGCTCCTTTTCTAGTTGGAGTAAAGAGATAGCAGTGTTGCATCATACTCCGCAGTACATAGAGGGAACCTAGCTTGGCAGACAGAGCTTAACCTAGAGGTCTATCTTTAGACAATGAAAGGTAACTGAGATTAATTGTACTTTTGAATTTTAAGTTGTCTGAGATATGGACATTTATTCTTTTGCTTTCATGCAGAATGTAATGCAATGGGACCTAGGTCCATGATTGCACCCAGACTACTTACCAACATTAAACAGTTGCTAATATAAAACTGGAAAAAAAAATAGTTACTACAGTAAATTAAAAAAAAAAACAAACAGGAAAAGAAAACAGAAAAAAACATGCTTTTTAGAATAATCTGCCTTTAGGAGAAAGAGTTGCAGATCCCTACAGTGCAACATTTCCCATAGCTTACTTTTCCTAGGCACTAATATTTTAGTACTACTGACAATTTCAATTGAGATGACAAAAAAAACCCAAAACCCTCACCCCTACCCCAGTACTACAATAATTGAAACAAGGTTAAGGGGCAAATTTAGAAGTGATTGATTAGTAATAAGCTTTCATTACAAAAGCCGTGTCTTTAAATATGTAGTCATTATTACTGCATTTTAGTTTAAAACATAATGACTGATTTCAGCTATTGTTGTGTTGAATATTTTATGTAGGCAAGTAATGAGAGAGAAAAAACATCTAATGTAGCTGATTAGAGAAGATGCAACATAATGTAATTTAACAGATGACGCATGCCATTACAGATTAATAAGATTTTTAGACTAAGCCTAATCACTTTCTTTGTTATTGCAAGATTTAAGAATTCTAGTATTTTTAAATAAAAATTTTAACTCCCTCTGTCAAAGAACAGCAATAATACATACATTGGCACTAATAACTGTCTTAATGGTTTTGATATAATGACATCTGTCATTAAAATATAAACTCCCTTTTTTTTAATAATGTTTCAAGCTATGCAATTCTAAAACTGCCTTAAAGAGCAGTGAAGCTAATAATGTAATAATATGTACCCATTTTGTACCATTTGATTTGGCATTCTGAACAGCACACAAATAGACAATTCAAGAAAAATATTTTGATTTAACATAAGAATTATGTATTTAAATTAAAGAAGCTACGGCAGGACAATCTGGTTTAGCATTGGTTAAGAAAAGAGCTTCTAATAGTTTATCTTTGTATATCCTCTAAGCATAGAGTTGCAGATACCTGCCTTATATCAATGTTGGGGTTTTTTTCTTGTTGTTGTTGTTATTGTTTTCCTCATCTTTCAGTGTACACTGTCACTCAGAGTGTAAGTATTCTGTACAACCAAAAAAATGGCCAATGGTGGACGGTAGTATAAAGTCTCCAAGTAGGTAAAAGGATCAAAGCACAGCTATGGTGCCTCTGTTTAGCAAGAATATGAACTGTGGGAAAATGTGCTACATAAAGCTTCGAAGCACAACGCAGTTACCACTTTCAATCTGTTATGAATGATTTTTCAACAACAAATATACCAGCTTCCCAGCAAGAATGTTAAGCTTAGCTGTCTTAGTGAAGTTGGAGGATCACAGAATTTTTACCCTCTCTAACACTTCTCTCTAGTGAGTTCTTGCTCTTGTAAGAAATAGTGTCATTATGAATAATATTTCCACTCATTTTGAAAATTATTTCAATATTTCTTGTTTACCAACAAAAATTAATTCCCTTTGCTTTATATGAAGCCAAATACATCTGTTGTCTGTCAGCAACTGTTTACAAGGACAAATATTGATCCAGAGTTCCATTAGATACTTTACTCATTGAAAAATAAAAGCATTGTTGTTCTCAAATTGCAGTCTGATCAACTAATTTGAAAGTCATGGTGTTGAATATATCTTGATACATTTTGTTCCTTAGTTTTTTCACTTCTTTCAAATAATTGTAGCATGTTCCATTGATAGAAAAGGGCTAGCAGTTTCTTATTTTTCACAGTTATATCTTTTTATTATGAACAATTTTAGTGATTAGTATTTTCAGTAATTATTTTCAGTAATATATTTTGCCAGGTCTTATTATTGTTCTTTTTTTTTTTTTCTGGTTGTTGGTTTGTTGTTCTGTTGTTGTTGTTTTGGTTTGTTTTTTTTTTAATACCTAGAGTGTTGGAGCTTTCTATTTCTTTACTTTTTATTACATTTTTAAATGTTTTTACATTGGTTCTCATTTTAGTAAGCTTCACAACAAATTCTAAAAAAAAATCACAAAGTTTTATTGAGATAAATTATTACTACATGTATTCTGAAATATTTTAATCACAGCATCATTGATTTTACACACAGTATAAGCAGAGGTGTTAGTCTAAGTTATCAATGAGACCTTGCAATTAACAGGAAGGCTGAAAGTAGTATTATCCATACTATTCCCCATCAGTAGAAATTCAACACTTACAATATTCTAATACTAATCTCAGAGATAGACTAGTTACTCTATTTTGAGTCAAGTGGGAATTTACACTTCACATAAAATTTTTAGTTTATTCTAATGTGACAACTGTTCCAATTTCTATGATTATCTATAAACTTTACTTTTCATGTGCAGTGCTTTTAAAAATCTGCTGATGCTGAAGGTGCTGTTGATTTCTTCCCTCAGTAGATTTTATTTAATCTTAATATCCACTTGAGTTTGATTCTCACATGAAAAGTCTATGTAGTCCTGGTGTGCAATAAATGACACGTAAAGCAAATAGTCCTCTAAATCTGTCACAAGTAGTTACGTACATCAGGGTTACCTGTAAATGATGAAGGCTAGTAATAATAAGAAAGGTGATCCCATTAAACATTATATACCTACTTTAAATGAAAATTGCAGCTTGTGGAACATACCCTGCTACAAACAGAACTGATGTTTTCTGATTTCCAGTGCAGTGCTCCATTTCCAAGATCATGTACAGGACACCAATGCTAACAAGAGCCTATGAGTATGCAAGTTATTGATCTAGCTTAATGCAGCTTTTTGTTTAACTGTTACTATTTCTGCTTTTTCTGTTACAAGATAATACTTTTCATCAACTGATTTCTTTTATGCGTCACAGCAGAGAACGGATCCTGAAGAAAGGAAATTATAGAAGTCATATAGTCCAAGTGAACTGGGGCAAATGAAATACACTGTGTCAAGAAGCACAGTAACTTTTCCAAGACAGATATAATGAGACTGATGACACTTGTCATCCTTGGCAGTGGTGTGGTGCAAGACAAGAGCTTGGAAAGCTACAGCAACTGGAATTTTGAACAGTTTTGGAGGTCTGAAGAAGCCTCTTGAATATATGTCAGTGAATAGGAAATTATCAGTGAAGAGACTCATTTCACATTCAAGTGAGATAACAGGAACAGAGCTACTCTTTGCAGATACATTTTGAATATATTGCAGGACTTGACAGCAATGGCTTTGGAGTCTAGAGAAGATACTATGGGAGACAAAGCAGAAAAGAAAGGGACCAGAAGCAAAAATTATTGGCTAAAAAGAAGATTATGGCAAAAGAACCTTTGGTGTTCAGATGCCTATAGGATATATAAGCTGAAAGGGCAAAAAGTCAAGAATGTCCAATGGAGTAAAAGGGAACATGGCAGGTGATGAGAATGACCATCACAAGGGGAAAGGGAAGAGTGCCGAAGCCCACAAGTGAGCACAATATCATGTCCTGATCCAAGCTAAACAAGACTAATAAATGTATCTGAGACAAACTGAGTCTCCACTGTTAAATAGAGTGAGGCTGCTGTAATATACAAAGCTGTAATTCCAGAACTGCTAGAATTTTCCATGGGAAATAAATCCATGTTAGCAGGTCCATATGTGCATCTAGCTACTGATATATTTTACATAGGTATATACTGTAGAGTTGGTCTATACATTCATTAACAGGAATTTTGCCATAATATTTGCATTATTAAGATCACTATTTATACTCTGCATTTACACATTCCATTAGTATTTATAAGGTTACTAAATAAAGACCAATTTGGATGAAAGAATGAATAAAATCTCTTTGTATTATTAATTAAACCATAACTAACCATGTAGTTGTCAAAAATATTTCCATGACAATCATATTTTTTTTACATTATTAACCTATTTCTGTCAACAAGCAATAGTAAAAAACAGAGACAAAGCATTTTTATCCATCACAGAACAAGAAAAGTTAGTGTAATAGGAGAAGAGTATGCCCCAAAATGACAGTTTTTCCAGTTCTGTTCATTTTCTGAAGCTTTCCTCAAGTTTCCACAACTCTAGTGCATTTTAAATTAAGAAACAAACAAATAAACATAGCCTCCATAAACACCCCAAACCAGAGCACATTCTACTAACTTCTGAGTTATTACAAAGTAGATTAAAATAATTTAAGTAAAAGATATTTGTCTCAATGGCAGTAATGATATTAACACACAGCTTTTCTTAGTGGAAATTTAAAATATCAAACAACTTATATCAGCTGGACCTCTGTCTGGTATCTTTACTTAATCTACACACAATATGCACTGGAAAATCTAATCAGTGGCCTTATAACATTAAGCCATCTAGATTTGTTTATGAATTATGGTAGCATCATTTCAGATTCACAATCTCCTTTTCCCTTTCCCCTAAATGAAGCCATCTGTAAAGTTATTCATAAAGTTCTGGGTTTTTTCCCTTCTTCTAGTGAAATATTTGTTCAAGAAAAATACAAGTTTTATTGTCACAAAATATTTGTGAGTATAGAGGCAATTCATGTAATGATTTTGACTGAAAACAACCCAGCAACTTTACATGAAATTTTCAAATCTTCCAGAAAAGTAATCATGGTCCTTTTTTTTTTTTCTTGTTTACTTCCAGAATTAGGATGCTTACCCACATATAGGACTGATGTGACTCTCCCACATAGGAGACATGTAACTTTAAACCTACTCAATTCTACTTAAACAAACAAACAAACAAAAGTAAGAAAAAAAAAATGCAGACCATAACACTAAGAGTTTTTCTGGAGTTTAGCAGATCTACCAATGAGAAGTAAGACTGAGGGGAATTTGAGGTTTGAACAGAATACTCAAGTGCTCCAAAGTTTCTACTAATCAAATGTCACTAGTCAAATAACTAACCATTTTATAGTCACTTAACATTCATCTTCCTTTTTTGTATGAGTAAGAATAGATCAAACACTCGCAATTCTACATTATTATCAGGAAGACCGAGTGACTGCATACTAGGTTTTAAGGGATTTTATGTCCCCAAAGAGAATCTACTTGTAAAAAGAGAATGTGCCTTCACCTTACATAATATGCTAAAAGAGAGGACTGCTGCCATGTGGTTAAGACCAGCAATGTGGTTGGAAGAGGTGTGCAGTGGAAACACAAGCAGTGTATGTGAAATGAGAAGGTATAATTCTCCAGTGAACTTTCAGTTTTGAATGCAACATCCCAGGGTGTTGCCACTTTGGCCAGTTAAAAAAAAAAAATGTTTCTTGCATTTTACACAAGCAAGTAACTACCACAATTTTTAGAGAATGCTTCTGCACTTTCTTTTTAGTGCATTGATTCTACAATTGTAATACCTTTTCATGCCTTAAAATGTCAGTACACATCAGTACAAGTAGAATTCCTCACCTGTATCTTTAACATAGAGTCTTTAATTTCAAATAAGAGGATGTGAAACTAAGGATTTTTAATAAGTTTCTAGTTATTAATCAAGGAGATAAAGTGCATTTGTTTAATAAAAATAAATCAGAGCACTGTGGATTGATACAATTGCCTCTTTAACAGGATGATTCTATTATTTCGAATACACAGAGGTTGCTTTTTTTAAAACATTCTTGATTAACAGTGCATTTATTTTCTCCTTCCTTTGAGCTGAGAACTTTTCTCCCTCTTTGTAATTCACATATATATCTCAAACACCAGCTTGTCAATGGTGACTTTGAAGGTCCAGTAGATATGGACATTAAACAGCACTGACAGAAAAATAGTTGTGATGTCAAAAAAATGGAACTAGGAGGCTACAGGCTCTCAGGAAAGATTAGGACAAAGCTTTCCAATGACAAAGGAACTAAAAGAACACAACAAGGCAAACCCAAAAGTCTTCAATAAGCATTGTTTTGGCTTTGGTTTAGCTCTGTGATGTGGGCAAAATAAGTATGTCACCTGCACAAAATTATATGCAAGCAGCTGGATGTAAGCCAGACTGGCTTTTAAGAGATAAATGCCCAGAACACATACATTTAACCTGTTTTTAACAGTGCCTCAAGGAAGTTAATATTTTGTTCCTTTCAGTTTGAAAGCTGTTGAAAAAAAACTGTTAATGCATTGCCTTACTTTAGTGTCTTCAATTGCCCCCAGAAGGGATGATGACTTGGACTACAACTGTCTAAAGTGAAAAGCTCTGAGGAACCTCGTGAATGTTGTTAATGAAATAGAGACTGACTGGGAAAAAGATAAAAATACAAGAACCAAATTTTGCTTATTTTTTCTGGCTTAGTTGAACTAATCGTATACCATATGTATAGTAAACTATTTCATCCACAACACATCAGGAGAGAAATTGCCACAGAGGAACTGTATCTGAAAAGATATGTTTGCAACAGAGTGTGATGAAAGCTAATACCTAGTACTGGCTATCTCTTTCTTAAGGCTATGCTTAATGTCACTGTTTAACCCTAAGCTTGCATTTAGATTTAGATGATAACTTCTTAACCTTTTCTTTCTTTCTTGTCTCCCTCTCTTCCCATCTCTGCAGTCCTACCTAATGCATCAATCGCAGCATTAATTTAAATAATTTGCCATCCTTTGATAAGATCTCTCTAGGATATCAGGAAAATTAAAGCTGTCAAAACTATACACAATTAAAATTCGTAAAATTAATGAGCTGCAAAATAGTAAAGGATTTGCAGTAGGCAGTCCAGATGATCAGGTCAACAGGAGATACTATTAAAATGATCATGATGAATGGTGATGGATAAACACTTCCATGCTGAAAAGTATATTTAATCAGAAAATAAGATAAGTGCTAATGTAAAACAGTTCAGTACATGCAATAATCATATAGTTACATTTTAAGACATTTTATTGCTATCAGTATCGTGATGGTAAGGTTCACTACTTGTCTGTAGCGACATGAAATGCTATTAATACTCACAATAGAAACAGAGACTATGACTGGCTACCAAACCTACCAATAGCTGTTCTAATGCACCATAAAGTAAAAATGAAATCAGTCATTTATATGAAATTTCATGGAAGGAAACAACATGACACCATTAGAAAAGTGCCAGAGAATCTCTGTTTCCTGTCAGATGTTCGTCTATCTTGCAATACAAGGATTAAAAAAAAATAGTTCCCACTGAAGAAAAACTTTGTAAAAGCATCAATCTCAGTACCCTAAAAGAGACAGGCGTGGTAGTAAGCACAATGTTACTACATCAGAACTTTTGATGTACTTGTTAAACAAGGAAAAGTAATTGATTTTAAGCAGGAAGAAGCCATACACCTCTTCTGTATAAAACGATGACCTACAGTGCCTGCTAGCCATCACTTCTTGGTACATTTAAAATGCAAATTTTAACTCATGTCCTATTCTATACTCTTTTTAAACTTGCACTAGAGATTTGAGTAAGTATCAGGGAAAAAACAATCTACAAATATCCTGTTATAAATTTTACATTAAATTACGCAGACTTTGTTCATACTATTTTTTTTTTATTTGCTTTTTCCAAGTCATAGAGAAAATGAGTTTACCATCTGGACTGCCTGCAGAAATAGCAAGTTTCTGAATATTACTAAAAGTAAGTTTTGATCTGCTAAATGACAAAGAATAATATTACATGAAACATTCTTCTAAGACTTATATTCAGGAAAAGAACAAGATTTTCTGATTTGTCTGATTTTTTTTTAAACAAAATTAACTAATCCAGCTCAGCAGTCTCACACTGACTCCTTGCTAAGGTGCATCTTAAACAGTATTCACAACAAACAAATTAATTGCTCATGGAAAGGGAGAAGAGGGATTGTAACTTATTTCATATTTAGAAGCTTACACCAAGCATTTTCAAGGCTTTGCATCAATACTAATTTCAGATGGTCTTGTCACTCCTTTTTCTGTTCCTCAGTTTCCTCATCTTAGAAAGATGAAAAAAATGACACTCTTCTTCCTAATAAACTCAACAGACATTACTGTGAAGGAATCAAGATCTGTGTCACGTTATTGGATAAACACAGAATGTGCTACAAACATACAGTTCAAAGCCATCTTTGAAACAGATATAGAAGTTGGTGGTAGGACAGGTTAGCTGTGAGCCTATTGTTAATTAATTTATTTGTTTATTACTTGCTTTAGCTTTCCAGTGAATGCAACCTTCAAACTGCAAGCTGATCAGTCAAACAAAAGCTTATCATACTAATGTGTCCATATTGTAATAAATAATTTCTGGGCAGGTATTTCTGGCTCAAAAAAAATCCCAAAGGCCTGATCTTCCTGAATTTTCAGGATAAATCAGGAAGTTAACAGTGTTGTTTTGTTGAATTCAGCAGTTCACATATTATACAACAACAAACTACACAAGCGACTATGGGATTGTAATTCCTTTCCCATTAGCAGCATCTGGAGTAGTGTGTGCTCTAAGTCACATGATGGGCGAGATGCTGTGATGCCACTTGTTGCCCCGTTTTCAAATACTGTTACTTCTAGCCCCATATTCTATTTTACCCTATATCTGTAGGATAAAAGCACTGTAACTGTGTTTCCATTTCCAAAACCAATAAGCTTCCATATTTACATGAATAAATGTAGTTGATTTTCCATATCCATGTATATAAATACACACTTGCTGATAGGGAATAGTTTTGCATCTTTTCTTCTGAGTGCTGCATGTGAAACTTCTAAATAGCTTTACAGTCTTTTATATCACTATCATTAAATTGCAGGGGGGGGTATTTTTTTTATTTTAAATGAAAAAAAATATTTTGGATAAAAAGGTTTTATTATTTTATTTTATAGCACTACAAACTGCTTTTCATTATATGAGATTGAAAAGTCGTGTGAAATTAAAATATTAATAAGGTATCTATATATATTAATAAGGTATCTATATATATATATTTCCTCATCCTACATACCTAAAAAAAAAAAAACTCCGTTGCTCTTTCTCTCTCATTTTGAAAAAAAAAAAAATTCCCTTTAATAGTCTAGTATGATCTATACTTTTCCCTCTAACTCTCAAACCACAACATCACCACCTGTGGTTAGATCCAAAGTGATGACTACTATGTCCAGTAAAATATTTTTTCTCTTTTGAGCACTTTTAGTTGTGCCACCTATATAATCTTCAAAATAGCAGTGTAATATTCTTACAAAAGGACTTTGTTGGGTCAGGAAAGCTCTGCTAAACACATTAAAATAAGAAGAAATAAATAAATTCATTGATAAATTTAATCTACTAGAGATCCAGAATCATGAAGACAACAAGGAATCTTCGTTCTACTTATAGAATTAATCTGAAATATTTATAACTTTAAAAGATAAATGTTAACTGCCTACTTGACAAATTAGCTGTTGCCTATGATTCCTTTATCTGTTATGACTGGAGACTCATTTTGGCAGAGTACCCCATCAGGGCTACACAGTAGAGCAACATATTTACCTTAAAAACAAGAGTTATTTTATTTTCCAGTCAGACATCAACTACTCAGAGCTACTGTGTATTTGCAACTACTTCTAGATGTATTATATCTTGCAGTGACAAAGTTCAGGCTACCTTTGATATAAATGATGTATTTTATTTATTTATGTATATATTTTATAAATGTACAAATACATATGTCTATGTATCTATACACTTAGGCTGTCCTTGGAGAACAATTAGTTGGTGATAAACTACAAAACTGACAAAAATGTCAGATATGTTTAAGGGTTTTCTAAGCTCCTAGAGCCTGGAACAGTCACCCTGCAGTGTAGAGCTGCATTCAGTTCTTTCAAATTAAAATTTTATTTAAAATAGTATTTACAATTTAGCTGTGGAATGTAAGCCACACATCAGGATAGTCATATTGGTACTAAAATTCTGGCTTCTAGGTAAACCCTATTCATTCTGTTGACCTACAGAGGATTTCACACATTGATATTGCTTCATATTTAACCATGACTGTATTCAGCTTCACTACAAGGATTATTCCTTCCCTAGACAGAACATACTTTGTGTAAGAAGGGATCAGCAAAATCATATACATTGAACCTTTATTTATTCTATTTTTTTTTCCCTGAAATAATTTTTTTTGGAATGAAAAGGCGTAATGGAAAATTTTCCTAACTTGTTTTGACTGGTAGCCTGTTTCACCTAATCCACAATAAAGATGTTGCCATGGATTCTTTAAACTTGAAATAGGTACAGAGACAATCAGTCTCAAACTGGCTTATTGGCACCTATATCACATATTTCTAAATATATTAACCCCACGCAACTTTCAAATTATTTAGAAAATAGGAGAGAGCTTCCAAAAAAAAAATAATTATTTTATTCTCTTCAAATATTCAATGCTTAAAATAAATTCTTAACTGGCAAAATTTAATAACTTACTTCATGAATGTCTTCTGTTGTGAATGTTCAGAAAATTTAATTAATTGTGAGCACAGAATATTTTTACCTGTGATGTTTTTTTAACCATGACTTCAATGATCAAAATTAAATGACTTGCAATGTAACTGATAGTAAAAGGTTTTGAAATACATTGTTCACAGTAATTACTGAACATGCCTGAATTGTTTGCGTTTTTTTTTTTTTAAATTCTTCATGTTATGAAAGAGAACATTATAATGATATAAAACTCTGTCAATAATAACATTAAATAAATTTAGCTTTAGACAGTGAATGCAAACCATCTGTGTCAAACCTATCAAGCATCCTTAATGGCTATATTTTAAAATAATGTCTGAAATGAGAAAACTTTACTTGGATCACTTTTTTTGGGGTACACAATAATTGTAATACCACTTATATTAGGAAGAAGTGAAAAGTTTTTTTGACAAATTTGTGCAGATCTCACTTGTTGGAAGTCAGTATTCTGCTACCATTGTGGATGAACATAACATGAACTTTAATAAAGAGATCATAGCCTCTTTGTGGAAAGAAGGAGGCGTACTCACTACGAGCAGAATTCCATGATGGAATTTTGCATCCATTAAAACCAGACAGATAACTGAGTTATAATTGAAATCCTGATGCTTGTAATACAGAATTTATGACCTTCTGCATGATGGTTACTGGGCAAGTTATTCATGGAGCCACACTTTTAAAATATATAGAAAACACTCTTATGTTTTGCATATCTGCATTTGCAACTACGGCAATCATTCATATTACTGTCCAAATGAAACACACTTTCTTCTTTTCAGAGCCCGATTGATTACTGGATATGCATCTGAATCATAGTAGATATTATTGAGAATAATAAACTTGGTTTAAGAAGAACAGTAAAATTGAATATTCATTTTTCTAAAAAAAAAAAGACCTAATTAGAAATCCCTTTCTTCTTTTCCTTCATCTGTTCATTGGTGTGTTGACGTGCGGATCAAACTCTGCAACTCGGAGAGAGCGGGCATGCTTATTTGGTGCCGGGTGCATGGGGGATCGCTCCTCCAAAAGCACACATACTGACAGCACATTTTACCAAAAATTTATACGGTGCAGATATACATATTCATAGGATTGCAAAATACAGACATACATATGCATAAATGAGGCGGGGTTATTAAAAAAAACACTTACTTTAGCATTTCAGATCTGTCTCTGGTGGTCGTTTACTTCTTCAGGGGTCTTATCTTCCTCTAGATGAACTTTATTCATTCACCCATGCTCTCCTTTCGCTTGGTGATTTCAGCAGTTTCCCGACTTCTGACTGAATTTGTGGTGAAACTAACATTCCATCCTTTGCTAGACATATTAGTCCTTGACAAATACCAGTTTCTTGACACATACTAGTCCCTGATAAGCTTAAGTGAGTTTCAAGGCAAACAGGATTGTTTGGCATTCTCTAGCAGACAGTTAGTCTCCTAAATCAAGCAATATGCAGACAGTTAATTCCCTGTACCAATTCCCCCATTTTCTGTCCCATAAGCAAATTCTTTTGCTGTTGAAAGTGGTTCATTATATTCCATTACTAATTTTAAGGCCCAAGCAAGCTTCTTCAGTTTATACCAAAAGATAAGATTTACTACTGTTAATATTGCTATGACTATCAGTAGTATCAATATTGGGTGGGTCAGTATGTTTAAGATCTTGGTAGCAGATGGGGAATAACCCATGAACACATCTCACCGATAATGCTCTCCGTCTGACTTCACTCGTTCCGTTATTTGGTGTGTTCTTTCTGCATCATGTTGGATAGTAATTAAAGTCTTTCAGCCACTTTCCTGGACTTGCTTTATCAACCTCTCTAAATTTTCATGATGCAGAAGTTCCCTTAACAGAGCAAGATTCATTCCAATAGGGGTGGGCTGCAAATCTTGAATCAATTAATTACTAGATCATATCAATTGATAGGTAATGACAGAAGCGGTATAATTAAAATCACATCCTGTGAGACTAACAAATTACAGATGCAAATATTTGAACGGTTACTCGTGTCCACTATCAGGTCATCAACTTGTACAGAATCACATAAAGTCCTCAAGTAAACACATCCCATACCCTTGTAAATTACAATAGTTTCTAGGGTCTCATTGGGGTGTATCTCAAAATGACAAACATTTTGTTCTGTATCCAGACAAATATCCTGTGCTTTTATGGTATTACCTTCACAAATAAATCTCTGCTGGTCTCGCACAGCACAGGCCTTGACATTGATAACATCAATAATTTGCTATTTTTTCCCATTTTTCATAGCCCATACCCTATGTTCTATGGGATAAAGTACACTTTCATGGTGATTTAATCCTAATGCAACCATCGGATATATATTGTACACCAAGGCTTTAGATACAGATAGTACAAAAGCTGTGGCTGTGTTGCTAGTAGGGTCAAAGGTAAAATTAACTCAGTGCCATCACGACTGGAATTTCCTTTCAGATTCGGTTGCATTATCGCAAATTACCTTTTGGATTTCTCTTGGCAGGATTCCGCCTCTCCTTCCCTGATGATTGCAGTTGCTATTGATTGTATCCATAATTGGGCCTGGATACAACTGAGTGCATCGAAACATTAGTTTGAACTAGGTTTAATGCATCTACAATTAATTCATTATGACAATTTTTACAATAAAATGTGTTCCTCTATCTGAGAAGATTGTTGCAGGAATCCCGAATCTCGGTACAATTTCTTCTAGTAACGCTTTAGTTACCTCTCTAGCTTTAGAGGTTCGGCAAGGAAATGCTAACAGTTTGGACTGTTATAAATATATACTTTTTTTAGCACTCACTCCTGTACTAAGGAATTTTGTGATTTTTTTTTCTTTTTATTCTAATCAGATTTATTATCAATAAATCAGCTGGTATGGAGGACTATATTAGGAAGTAAACTGTAAAACATCAATGGAAATCACCTTATTCCTGCTTTCCACTTACCATCATATTCTGAAGGCAGTAGCCCAGATATCTTGGGCAGTCCAGAAGGATCAGCAAACTGTACTTTGATACTAATATAACATTTCAAAATGTGTATGCTGCTCTTTTCAATTTGACTACATTTGAATTAATTTGTACACTATCTCCCCAATGACTACCTTAGCCTTCACTCTGACTTTCCATGAAAACTCATTTTTCCAGTGATATTTTTATCCTCAGTATTGTATTTGGTTCACTTCTCTTTCAATTGAATTCAGCTGGTACTGAAGAGACACTATAGATGTCAATGCAAATGAGAATCTGTTTCTTTTTCTTTTTTTTTTTTTTTATTCTGCTATCCTATGAACAGAAGAACTTGATTCTGTTTCCTTACACACAATTCAGATGCCCTAGGGTGCCTATAATGGAATTTGACACCTATTAGTTTAGGTAACCAAATTGTTCTTCTGACTCTTCTCTAAGTCATATCTAGACACCTACCTTGTAAACATCTAAAGACATGCCTATATGTATATCCAGAGACATTAAAAAAAAAAAAACCAACCAAACAAAAAACACAAAACACCACAAGCCCCCTGAAATTCAGTTGAAAAATCAATCAACCAAGAGATACAACTCTTTAAAATGTTTCCTTACTGATTTGCTGCACAGTTTATTTTCTCCTCAATCTTTGAAATAAAATGAATCTCTGGATAGGATGCCATGAGAGCTGGATTGCAAGAGGAGCACTCCCTGCCCTCAGAGGGAGTGTGGTCCCTGGAGCTCCCCTCATTTCTCATCCTTTGGTCATTCTCAGAGTATCAAAGTGTACCACCACTCCCTCTCTGCTGATACACTTTAGTTTCCTCTGGAAAGGTAGGTAGTGATTAGAAATGGTGTCAGTGGAAGTCTTAATCTCTTATGGAATCAGGAGATTGTCTCAAGGAATCAGGAACATAGATTACATCACAGATCAGTCCTTTCCCATAGTATAGAGTCAGACAATAAGTGGTGCTTTGTCCTTGAAAATATACAGAGAAAAGGACTTTTTCAATGCAAGTGACAGAATGACTGCTACCATGTGACTAAATTTAACTAAATTTTAACTACTTCTCAAAAAGTGACATTAGATATAAAGTAGTATCACAAGTAAATCAATAAATTCAAGTCTTAAACAAATCTAAACCTGTTATAATTGTTTTTTCTCTGTTTCTTTATAAGAAAGCATCAGAGGTCTATGATTCCCACTCCTTTAAAATCAAAATGGTATGCAGTTACAGACATGCCAAATAACTGTGTGGCAGCAAACACTGAATCAAATATAGAGATTCTCTGAAGTCCTGGCGTTTGTTAGTTGCCCAATGGTTATAAAATAGAGCATTTGATATACTCTGTGGCAAGTACACCCACTCTAATCTGGGAAGCTTCTGTAACCATGTAGCTAGGAAGCTTCCAGAACCATGTGGCTGTTGTAAGGTGGAGTCTTCCTTCAATGGGAATTGATGTGACCATATATAGAATCATGGAATCATAGAATAGTTTGGGTTGGAAGGGACCTTTAAAGGTCATCCAGTCCAACCCCCCCTGCAAGAAGCAAGGACATCTTTGACTAGATCAGGTTGCTCAGAACCTTATGCAACCTGGCCTTGAACGTTTCCAGGGATGGGGGATCCACAACCTGTTCCAGTGTTCTACCACTCTCACTGTAAAAAAAATTTTTCCTAATATCTGATCTAAATCTACCTCCCTCTATTTTGAAACCATTACCCCTTGTTCTGTCACAGCAGGCCCTACTGAAGAGTTTCTCCCTGTCTTTCCTTTAGGTCCCCTTTAGGTATTGGAAGACTGCTATAAGGTCTCCCCAGAGCCTCCTCCAGTAATTTGTGCCCCCATAGCAACTTACATTGCTTTAGCCCCTTCCTGTAGTCTGACTACTTACGTGTCAACTATGCCTGCTTTTTGCACAAAAGCATGGATTTAGCTGTACCTATGCCTCCTAGCCTCCATTAGGATCTTCCTGATAGTTAGTAGTTTACTTTTCTTGTAATTCTTAATTTTCTTTTTCAAAACAAATTTTAAATATTCAAACCTCTGCATAAAGGATTTTTCTTTTTTTTGCTAGAGCCACATAATTTCAGGAAATATGTCACTGTCACCCTAAAAAAATATACTTGAATCTGTTACACTGTATGCATTAGTTTTCTACTTAAAGTGACCATCGGTATAAAGTGTTAAGGACTGTTCTGGGCTCAAATGTGAACCAGTATAAAAAAAACCCTCAATATATATGTACTGAATTGAAACAAGTAATTTGATTGATTTACTGTTTGCAGTACTCCTATTTAGAGATGTTATTGAGGTTCTTAATGTAAAAGGATTTTTTTTGCTTAAAAAAAAAAGTACTTAAAGTCTATTTCTATTTATAAGCTTCCATTAAGAAGGAAATGAGTGGAAGTGCTTTCAATTGAAATGCTAATAGGAAGGAAAAAAGAAAAAAAGAAAGGACTTAATTTTCCATGAAGGAAAAGTCATTTCTGCCTATATTAAGTGTCTGTATGAAACATTATATTTCACTTCAAGAAGAGTTTTTTAAATTTTAAATTTAATAAATCCGTATTTGCCTCTCTGAGTAATCAATATGGCTTTCAAAGATAGTGTCAACTGTCATGAATACTTGTTACTTCTTTGCATCTCTTCAGGAGAATCTTGCGTGTATGACATATAGCATACTATTTATTTGAATTAACTTTACTCAGAACACTGAAAAATTACTTCCTCACAGGTTGAAAAGTTGATAGACAGTAGGATATGGTCAAAGATATATGGGCAATGCAATTTCTGTTCAGATTCAAAGCAAAAGTAATTTTGGATTCTTTCCACTGACTTCAAATGGCTTCAGAAGCAGCCTTTATTACAAGTTGAGGAAACTTTTTAAATCCAAACAAAAATCTGTTTTCAAATATAAAGCAAGAAATTCGAACTGTGCATGCTTACTGACATGCACATACGTTATATCTGTGTTTTAAGGTAATTGAACTCTTATTATTTTTTATTGTTTTCATTCATGACAACATGCCAAATCCACTCTGTCAGATTTATTTACCCAAATTCAGAAGATTCATGCCATTGGAGTCCCTTAGGATACTCAAAATATCTTCATGGAGTTGACAGCATGACACAGAACTGAGAAAGCCCATGTTCTCCTGGAAAGAGCACCTGGAGGCCAGATCAAATACTTTAGATAGTAATATTTGATATCTATGAATAAGTCCCTATGTCTAAATTGTTCAAATTAGTCGCTTTGGCAAGGAAAATAAAATTTTTAAAAACCCACAAAACAAAGCAGAAGATTCACACTTTCCATTTTAAGTTCTGAGAAGTCAGTGTGTTTACCTAAAACATAATGTTTCAGCAGAGGGGTAAGCTGAAAGATTATCGGCTCCAATTCATGCAGACAGCAATCTGGATAGAAGATGTGTCTTGAAACATTTCCAAGCCCTTGAAGAAAAAGAGATTATTTCTATGCAGTCAGTAAAAGTCTGAAGGTAAAAAATCTAGGCTGGTCCTGGCATGTTGGAAGATGCCAGGGCAGGAGGGAAAAAGACTGATGAGGTCAGTGATGAGAAGTAAAGAAGTTAAAGTGATAACTGTTTAGAGAGATCAACAATAGCAGAACACAGAGTTGTTCTTTGAGAGATTTGGTATAAATGTGTAGGAAACTTGGACAGCTCTCATTCCATGGTCAAATGAAATCTCTTTAAAAAATGGTTTTCTCTTAAGGAAGCAAAGGAAAAGGATAAGAAAATCTGAGAGGATGGGTAAATCCTGAGGTTTGCAACTACTTTTTTTGACACAATTCAGATGGAAGTTCAATGAGCTGGGCATTAACCCATGTTGGAAAACTACCAAGGATTTCTACTCTCAGGAAATAAGTGAGACTTCTTCACTCTTCCTGCAGGTTATGATTCAGGATATAGTTTGCATAACTGTTGCCTGAAGTGGAAAAGGAAAAGTGGCATACTCATACAGCAGAAACAACAGACTGTCAACTTTATTCCCTCCATTCTAGGCTTACTGTACATGAAAGATGTGAACAGGCTCATTGAAATTCATAATGTTCATCTGTTCATGCTTTCTGAAGACCTTGAAGTAACTACTGTTCTAGAATTGTATGGTTCATTTATAATGTGAAAAGTTACATAAAAGACATTTTTTTTTAAATATATTTTGTAAAAAAAATATTCCACACAAGGTTATGTTTAGGGTAAAACTAGGCATATAGACATCTGTAAAAGGATAAGAAAACAGATCTAAAGGAGTAGAAATTTAATTAATTTTCCTAATTCAAGTAATGATTTCTTAGATTTCTTAGAAGGAACTGGGAGCCACAAGTCCTATCAATTCCACCTTCATGATATTGCAAGCAGAACTCCCCTGCATTTACTCTTGCTGAGTGAACTCAGCAAAGATTCAAATTTCCAACTGAGAAACACAGTAGTAGATGGTGGAATGCTGTATATTTGCATTTTACATCTTGTAGAGGGTAGCACTATGAAAGTTATTTTTATTCTTCTGACTTCACTTTTTTTTTTTTGTAATCTTTCAACTATACTTTACTAGCGGAAGTACCCTTTATTAGTGGAAGACTCAGTTTACAGGCTGTTTCTATTACTATGAAAGCCACTGATAAAAATGTGATTTATGTTTAACAAGTTGACTTGTTAAACATCACAAACCAATTACAAATTCCCGCATTTGCCTCAGAACAAATCACATCACAGTGAAGAAAAATAACCATCAATAAGACTGAATGGCTGAATAATTTTTGAGATGTTCTCTACCACCTTCAGTTGGATCAAAATTTTACTCTAAATATCTACACTTATATGGCTATGCTGATAGTTGGAATACCACTACAAGGTAAAACAAATTTTATCAATCTACTGAACAACTGTATTGATTTCACTAAGGGACATCTGTGCCTAACATCTTATCAGCACATCCAGGTGTTACTCTTAGCCCTCCACTGCTCTCTGCCTTTCCCATAATTACTATAGGTACATAAAGCCTTGACAGGTGTGCAAAATTGGACCCAAAGAAACAAAATGCAACAACCTATGACCTAGCTACTCTTTCTTTGTGATAGAAATAAAATTCCTGCTGCTGGGGTCTTAGACCATACCTGCTTGGAGTGAGAGACCTGTGGGCTTCAAAATATGCGGAATTAAACTTCTGATCTGAAAGTCTTGTGTTTCACTTACATATATTACAGGCACATCATATGTTTGTCAGCACAATCAAAATGATAAATGACAAGGTGAAAATTGGACAAATCATGCTTCTTTCTCTGGTGTAGTTTTCAAATTCTACTAAGTGACAGCAGATTTCTAAATTCTCAGCCAACATAAAATGGCTGTAGGTAATATCATGAATAAAACTACACAGCTTCTGACAGATTTCCTACAGAAGAAACTGGAAAAGCATGGAAACTATTAAGTATGAAAATATTATTCTTGATGTGAACTTCATGCAATATTCTGAATGTATATGGATGCTACTCTACAAAGGCCAAAAGAAATTTTGATGGTGACTAAAAGGAGTTAAAATTTCACTCCTACAACAAGCTTTTGTACTGGACTTTCTCTAAGTTACACAGAGCACAGTGAGGTTTGGACTTAAGCCAATAAGCTCCTAATTGATTGTATAATGAAGTTCTTTTTAGTGTCTGATTTTTAAATAACGAGGACCTAATGAGTTCGTTAACTATAAAAAGTAAATGAAACAAAATTAATTCTAAAATAATTACATTGTAACAAGGAACTTGAAACACATTTACAAAACAAGCATCTGAGACAAATTATGTACTCAGCTACTTAGTTACTTACAGACTCTGCAACTCAAATGTAATTTTGACTATTAGGACATTCACTCTGTGACTCTTATTATAATATCAAACTTCCCTGAATATAGCATCAGAAACCAGCATACTTAAATGCGAATTGCATCCTATCTCTTCCTGGATTTCAACCTGAAATGATAATGCATTAATTATTTTTGTTTATTTGAACTATTTTTGAGTGAATTAGATTTTAAGTTCTGTTTATCTGCTACCACAACACAGAATCATAGAATAGTTTGAGTTGGAAGGGACCTTCAAAGGTCATCTACTCCAACACCCCTGAAAAGAGCAGAGACATCTTCCACTAGATCAGGGTGGATGGCATTTCCTCTGCAGTTCTCCTGTGGCAGCATTCAGGGAAATTCAGCTGATACTCTGACCACACTATTTTCTGACACTTCTGTTGTGACATCATGGTACTAGAAAGGTTAAGAAATGGGCTAGAGGGAGGGATGAGTGTCTCCATGAATGACTGTCCTATAGGCAGTTTGTTCTGATTCTGCAGACCCAATTGTTACAGTTATACCTGATTTTTAAAGAGTTCCCCCAGTTTAACCTCTATGCAAGAAAGTCTTGCAGTCCCTCACTCAGCTCAATGAGAACGTTATTTTCTTCCTTAACTCGTTCATCATCATTGCCTGCCGAGCTCAGCAAATGGCATAGGGACTTCCAGGAGCTATACATGAGAAGTAATGAGATGGAAGATGATATTTAGGTCTTTATCTATACCAGCAAACTAAACAGGATCAGAACATGGCATCAAGCAATAGCCTGTGATTATCCATGCTGGCTTCTTGTTACATGCCTTTGCACAGTTCCAGGCCATATCAACAATCTCTGTTTCAGGCGATGGCAACGGCTGCACAGGTAAGGAACTAGTCACAGTAAACAATATAGATGTGGTAGTTTAGCCATATGGACGTAAGCCAAAACATGCCAGGATGGCTTAGAGTTAACATACTTGCCCTTACTGATTTTAATTAATACCATAGGCTAGCCTTGAGGCACTCATTTTTAAGTTGATTTCTTGAAACAGCACCTCCACTTCTACCTTTTCCCTCGGCACACCTCTCCCCTCTTGCCCACACTGTCGTAGTTCAGCCCTGCTTGGGACCAAGCAAGTCTCTTGAGGTTTGACATAAGATCAGAGAGAGATCATTAAATTTACCAGTACAGGCAAAACAGACTTGACTTGGAGAAAACGATTTATTATTAAAACCAAAGCAGGATAATGTGGAAGAGAACAAAGTAACTTCCCCTCACCCCTCCCTCTTCCCAGACTTAATTTCAGTTATCTCTGCCTCCTTCCCCTCCCCAAGTGGCACATGAGGGAAAGAGGGAATGGGGGTTATGGTCAGTTCATCACATGTCGCTTTATGCCACTCCTCCCTCCTTGGGGGAAAAACTTCTTACATTCCTCCCCTGCTCCAGTGTGGGGTACCTCCCATGGGCTACAGGTATGGAGTCCTTTTCCACAGGGTGCAGTCCCTCAGGCTACCCCAGGGTCCTCCACAGGCCACAGCCTCCTTCAGGAATCTGCCTGCCCTGATGTGGGGTCCTCCACAGGCTTCAGGTGGATCTCTGCTCCTCTATGGACGTCCATAGACTGCAGGGGGACAGCCTGCCTCACCATGGTCTTCACCATAGGCTGCAGGAGAATCTTGGCCAGGAGGAATTTTCCTCCTCCACCTCCTTCTTCACTGACCTTGGTTTCTGCAGCCATTCCTCTCACATGACATTCTTCAATATCGATTCAGGCAGACGCCTCCCAAGTTCTCTTCACATCTCCTCTCTTCTTTTCTTGCAGCTGGGCTGGGCTGAGTCAGGCCCAGACGGTCACGCAGTGGGAGGCCAGAGAGTGAGGGCTGCAAGGCTCATAAGGCTCACACATCCCCCTCTCTGCCCCCTGCCTCACCTTCTTCACATGTATTTTTTATTTTCCCCCTTCTTAAATACACTATTGCAGAGACATTATCAGGGAACATTCCATCACCAATTGTCTCAGACCTGACCAGTGGCGGGTCCGGCTTAGACCTAGTTGTGTCCACTGGACAAAGGGGAAATTTCTAGAAGCTTCTTGCAGAAGCTGCCACTGTAACCCCCCCCTCACTAGACAAAACCAACGCATACACACCTATAAATCAATAAAAGGAAGGTACCTAAAACTAACCTCCTGAACCTTGGTGATACCCTGAGATAGTTTTGGTCAGTACTTTATCAGAGACTTGGATCAGTGATCCTTTAAACTCACCAGTCCAACTTATCATTGTGTATACAACGTGAATATATAAAAAGAACTATTTAGGAGATAATTATTTAACTCACCACAATTATGAGGTGCTTTTGCAAGGGCAACAACAGTGGGAAATCACTGACAAGTAATACAGAATATATCCTAGAGGTAGTATTTTTATAAGTGCACAAGCTTTTGCCATTTAGCTTGATTAACTAAGTTGTGAAGAAATATAAGAAACTATCATTACTTTTAGACTTTGCTGATGGAAGGGAACAACGCAATTTGATGTGTGGTTAGAAAACTGTGCTTTTATCTTTATTGGTAAAATACCATTCAAGTCTTCAATGAACTAAAATAGCAACTGAAATATTAACATGGTAAAAGTGTACAAATGTTCTTTAATTACAGTACTATAAGAAATATATTACTAATATATATACAATGCTATGTAATGTACTCTATTACTGTAAAACAGCACTGAAATACCTTATATAGCATGTTCACAAATCAATGTCATGTAGTTCATGGACAGTATGCAAAACATACATTGAACTACAGAGAATTTGAAAGAGTTCTATCAGAGAAGGTAAGTACATATTTCTTTGTTTCAACTGTTTGAAACTCAGTGTTCAGACAGTTGAGGTGATTTATTAAAGTTTAAATATTGAGTCAGGAGCCAATCTCAGAAGAGGAATGAAAATTATAAACCATGTCAGATTCATCTGTTTTATAGTATTGCAATTGTATTTATTTCATTAAACTTGTAATAATAAAGAGAACTTAACAATAACACACCTCTCAATTCTGATTTTATAGCCTCTGAGGCATTGTTTTCTCTCTAATCTCATAATTAAGTCAAATCACAGGTGTTGCTCCACAAAGTTCTGAAGTTTGTCGTTGCATTTATGAATATAGCCTGTGAATGTTAACAAGAAGGGAGGTCTTTATAGAGACCCACTGCTGGAATATTTTTCCTAGAAATGGAAAGATATCTTTACTAGATACCTTGCATTATAGCTGTATTAATTCATTTATAGTTCATTATTTATACCTTTTAAAAATTAGCTTTCCTACTAAAATAAACATTAACATCAAATATCAATCTATATTCATTCAATTGATTCTTTCTCATCTGACCTATATTTACTGCTTAATTATCCAATCTCACTCCTAAAAGTGAATACTATATTTCTATCTATTGTTAGCATTTATAAAAAATCAAGTGTATAAAAATTAAATTATTTAATTTTTTTTTAGAACAGAGGTACATATTTGCAGTTATTGAATACTAAATAATTTTATACTTTTAAATCTGAAGACCAGAAAAAATATTTTAAAAGGATATTAGTACTCAAGTCATAATGATATTTTTTTCTGCTGATAATCATATAGGGTTGCATCTAGTTGGGTTTTGAATATCTCCAAGGGTGGATACTCTACAGCCTCTCTGTGCAACTTATTGAGGTGTTTGACCAGCTGCAAAACAACAACAACAAAAAATTCTACTGTCTAGTTGAATTTTATGTATTTCAATTTGTACCCATTGCCTCTTGTCCTGTCACTGGATACCACTGAAAAGAGTCAGGATTCCACCCATCAGGTATTTGCAAATATTGATAGGATTCCCCTGCACCTTCTCCTCTCCAGGCTGAAGAGTCCTATCTCCCTCAGCCCTTCCTCATATGGAAAATGCTCCAGTGACTTAAACATGTTCATGTCCCTTTGCTGGATTTGCTGCAGTATATTTGTTTTTCCTCTTGTGCTGGAAAGCCCAGAACTGCACACATATCTTGCCAGGGCTGAGCAGGAAGGAAGGACGACTTTCCTTGACCTACTGGCAATGTTCTTCCTAATGCAGTCCAAAAAGCTATTGGCCTTTTGGTGGCCAGGGCACATTGCTGGCTTTTGTTCAACTTGTCCCTCAGAACCACCACAGCGTTTTCTGTAAAGCTTCTTTTCAGCCAGTTGGCCTCTAGCCTATATTGATGCATAGAGTTACTCTTCCCCAGGTACAGGACCTTACATTTTCCTTTGATGGACTTCATGAGATTCCTGTCAGTCCATTTCTACAATCTGTTGAGGTCCTTCTGATGGCAACATAACCATCTGGTGTATGTCACAAGTGGGTGATTTAGAGCACTTAAAAAACCACTGTCAAAGGTATTAGCAGAAGAGGTTCTAGTATGATGTTGTGAAAGTGCAACTTAATAAAATGATGACAAGGTTCATTCTATTACTGTATGGCATAATCACCTGAACAGTGATTGAAAACTACCAAGGCATAGACCAACATTACCAAGTCACAAATCAAAGTTACAGAAACAAAAATCAAAGTTAACAAGGCAAAAATAAGTTTCCATGTATCATAATTTAGCCCCACTCAGGACCAATCTTCGCAGTCTCTTGCTTACTTCCCCCCGCCCCCCCCACAGTGGGACAGAAGGAAGAATGAGTAAAGAAAAGGCAGCAAAACTTGTGGATTGAGATGAAACAGAAAAAATAAATTTAAGAGAAATAACAGAAGAAAATAAAATAGAGATGGAAAACAAATACAGTACCATAGCTCACAGAAAATCCCAACACCCAGTTTCCTCCCAAGCAGCAGGAACCTTCCCTCAGCCCCCTCTGCACTTACATATTGAGCATGATGTCACATGGGATGGAATAGTCCTTTTGCTAATTTGGGTAAACTTACCCCAGCTGTTGGCTAATTAGTAAACTATCTCAGCTGTGTGCCTCAGCCAGAGGGGCCACCAGCTCCAGTACTCCTGGCAGCTCAGGTGAAAATTAACTCTATCCTAGCCAAAACAAGGACAGTCCAGCAATTCAGCCAGTTTTTAATCCATCTTACTGTCCACTAACTTAGCCCATATTTCATCAGTTTGCCAATGAGGATAGTATGGGAGATCGCATCAAAAACTTCCTTGAACTCTAAATAAACATCAGCTACTCTCCCCGCATCTACCAAGCCAATCATCTAATCTTAAAAGGCTATCAGGTTGGTCACACATTATATTCCTTTGATGAATCCATGCTGACAACTCCCAATCACATTCCTGTCTTTCACGTGTCTGGAAATGGTTTCCAGGATTATTTGCGCCATTGCTTTCCCATAGTTGAGATTAAGTTGACCTGCAGTTCCTCATATCCTCCTCTTTGTCCCTGAAGAGAGATGTATAATTTCTTTTCTTCCAGTTTTCAGGAATCAATTCCAATCTCCACAATCTTCCAAATATAATCAAGAGTGGCCCCACAAAGACATTGGCCAGCTTCTTCTGCATTGTTGGTGTATCTTATGAAGATCCATGAACTTCCATACATCCAGTTCAGATGAATGTTCTCTAAATTAATCTTCCCCCACCTTAAAGTAAGTCTTCCTTATCTTACTTCGAGAAGAAGTAAGTCTTCCTTGTTCCAGACTTGCCCATGGGTCTTGGCGACCTAGGATTGCTGAAGGTATGTCTACTGTCAAAGACTGATTTGAAGAAGACATTCAGCACTTCAGTCTTTTCTATGCTGTCACCAGACTGTCCATTCAGCAGCAGGCCCATATTTTTCTTGGTTTTCTTTTTGCTGCTGTTATACCTATAGAAACTCTTCTTGTTGTCCTTCAAATCCTTCAACAGGTGAAACTCCAGATGGAGTTTCCAAATCACATCCCTGCACGCTTGGACACTGCCCAAGGATGAAAATATATGTACATATGTATATACATACATATATATATATGTACAAAAATACGCATATATATATTCTCAAACTCTTCCAAACTTCAACAGTTGTAAATTAAATACTGCAACCAAACAATTATAGGAATGAGTCTTCCTCTTAACCAATCACCTCTCTCTCTTATCATGTGCGTATTTGTGTATTATATACATTTACTTTTACCATGCTGTCCGAAAATCATTTTGCGTGTAATTTTTCTCTGTTAAAGACTGATGGTAGCTGAATTTGTTAAATACAATCATGGAATGTATTTACTCATAAATCTAGGTTAGAGTTCAATCTAGTGATGCTTCTAGATGTTAGAAGGATCACTTTTACTTAACCTTGAATCTTATTGCAGTTACAATTACTTGGCAAATGAATTATCTTTTTTTTTTTTTAGAATCTTACACACAACAAACCAACTTAATTTACTTGACCAGTTGAGCTAATGTAAACCTTTACATATGCTCTGTGATAGAATTCAAACCATAAAACTCAAAAGAGTTTATTAAACTGAAATGGAAATACCACAAACATTGCATGAAATTGTGGACATCTTATATACTGAAGGAACTACTTTGTCAGGGAAGCAGACTTGGTCAGAGCCATTTCCTTTTGTGCCTTTACAAAACAATCCTATAGGATTTTCTGATGGTTTAAAGAGATTTCTAGATGACTGTGAGGTAATCCTATAAGACTCAGTCACATGTAACATTGTTCTACAGGATTTGTGATGGACTAAAATATTATACAGTAAGAACTGAAATGCTTCCTTCAGAAACTATACAGAGATGCAGTTCTGACTCAGTAGATATGATGAGTACAAGTCACAAGACACGTGGGAGAATATATCTATCTATCTATCTATATCTATAACTGCTCTAACGTTTGTAACATCTGTTTTCTTACTCACACAAGAGTAAGTCATTCTATATTAAAGGCCAGTGTCATGCAGTTAACCTGTCAATCAACTTTCTTTTTTTTTCTGTTGTTACAATTAAAGTAAAGCAAGTTTTATGAATAGTCCATGTCCATAATTGTACTATTTTTTTAGCCACTAGTTGATAAAAGGAAGACAATTTTTTATCTTCTATTAAAATGTAAATTTATCAAGAATTACAGAATTATCTAGCTGTATTGCACATAAATATAATGAAACACATATTTAGGTTTAGTTATACATGTATAAGTTGAGTGTGATACACAGTGATCAAGAACTGTTAAGTTTTAAGCAAGCTCTACATTATTTGAGCATTAATTTAATCTGAGATATCACCGATAGCCCAAACTAGTTCATATACGTGTGTGTGTGCGTGTGTGTGTGTGTGTGTAACAATAATACTACAATATAATACAAAACAACTTTAGTTAGGGCTATTAATTCTTAAAGGACATAAGAATGGTGTCAACTTGAAATAACAAATACATTATTTGTTTAATTTGTAGACAAACCTCTACCATATCTACAAGGGAAATCAATCTAGGATGAAATTATCTCCCATATTCAGAGACCTATATTTATGTGACTACAGAGCTCTCTACCTTTGGGGTAGATGGATAAATCACCATTACAGTCAATAAAGATATGGTCAGCATATCCAATGGAATCTAGAGAATTATTTATTTTTTACTATGCTTAGTGACATTAGCAGCTCTTTATAGTGCAAAAAAATGTATTCATTGTATTTATTGTTTAGACATAGATATCTAGAGTAATTTGAAGCATTCTAGAGAATCTAAGTCATTCTCAGCAGGAAGATGTGACACGAGACTTCTAGGAGACCATTTCTTTCCCAGAGTGAAACCCATAGTCCAGGTAGAATATCTCAGGGCATATCAAGTGGCACTTCAAACATTTCTTCAGGAAACTAAATCTAGGCTTAAATTTCCTCTGAGAATTTAGAAATCTAGCTCATTTGTATATTCCTACAGTGAATATTGATATCTGAAATACATGTAATACCTTGTAGATGTCTAGTGACTGAGGTATCCACATGCAGCTAGAAATATGATACATGGGAAACAAATGTCATTCTGGACTGGCAGCAGGACATCAAGGAATCTCAAATTCCTCCTGTTTCTTCTTTCACGACTTCTTACTTTACCTGACAGGTAGTCCTTGAGGAGTGTGTTTTGAAAGAGACTCAAGTAAAGTTGGAGTTTAGTTCTGGTCTGGGATGACACGATTGCTGTATTGTGAGGGTATGGGTGATTATCTTCTTTTTCTGAATATGAGGGACATTGATACTTCTTTTTTTTAAGAAAATGCTTTGTATGTTTTACTGTGGTACATATTTATGTCTCAGGTATATACATTTCTACCACCTTCATGTACATAAAATCATTAGCTAATTCACCCTTTATTTGGGTATTTAATGAAACAAATAGAGAATATAATTACCCTAGACAGATCCATATTCTGAGATATAGAGCTCTCTTAAGAAATGGTCCTAAGGGCAGTAGACCTGTGGCAGATAGTTTCAGAAGGCCTAAATACTCAGTAAATAATAGGTCCAACATGTTAGACTCACTGTAAATTTGTTGCTTTACATTGTATATGACATATAAGCCTCTAAATCAAAGCTGCGTATACTCAAAGTTGCACAAGAGTGTGCAACAAAAGTGCACAAAAGAGTACAAAACCGTAAAATGGTGATAAATTGGCATGATATTTGCACACAAGAAGGTTTATAGATATTTAAACGTCAACATATATTCCATATTTTGCTTATGAGTTGGTTTGGTAGCAGCTTTTGCAGGGTTTGGGTCTAGTATGAAAACTTGGTCTCAGTTCTACATAACTTGCCACAATCAGACCTGAAACATGCCTCAGTCACCAAGGCAACAGCTCCAGAGTCGGCACAATCCGCAGCGGCGCAGCACAGCGCAGCGCAGCCAGGGGATTCCCGAAGCAGGGAAGTTCAGGGGGAAGCAGAGCGAGGTCCCAGGAGCCCACAGCTCGTGAGAGAGCGGCTGACGAGACGTGGGCGGAGCCAGGGGGCACCGGCGGTCCAGCCCCTCTCACTGTATAAAGCAGGCCCTAAAGAGCGCCAGCGACCCGGAGCGCAGTGAACAGAATGGGCAAACAGGGCGTGGCGCGTCAGCAAGGGTGTGGCGCGGCAGTTCACGCAGGAAGGGCGTGTCAGCGAGGGCCCCACCCCGGGGCACTTGGTGCCTCTCAGGGCAACATGGCCAACATCTGCCTGAGAACAAAGGCTGCAGCTCTGGCCAGGAGGCCTGCACCGGCACCCCCTGCGGCGGTCGATGCCTCTGTGTAGATGGAGCAGCTGAGGGGGGGAGGCTGCGGTGCAGACCTTGGGCTGCAGGCAATGCCTCCACCCTGCTCCTGGGGCAGGGGCAGGCGTCAGCCCTGACTGCAGAAGGTGTGTCCAGGTGGAGGAGCTCCTGCAGCAGGTGGCTGAGCTGCAGGAGGCAGTCAGGAGGCTGTGGGACATCAGGGAGGCGGAGAGGGAGCTGAATACTTGGTTCCAAGCACAGTCTGCACTGGAACCGCAGCACTCAGTGAACCAATCAACCCCCCACGCACTGACACACGACACCAGCAAGCAGGCAGAAGATGCCACTGAATGGAAAGCTGCAAGGGCAAGGCGCAGGAGGAAGAAGAAGCAGCTTCCCCAGAACCCCAAGGTGCCCCTGCAGAACCGCTTTGCTGCTCTGCAGACTGAAGAAGTAAGACCCAACACCTCGGGGGAGGCACGGGAGCTGTGCGAGGTAGCCCAACCGGCTCGTGTAATAACTAGCGCTACCAAGAAAAAGAGACGAGTGGTAGTAGTGGGTGACTCCCTCCTGACAGGTACGGAGGCACCCATCTGCTGCCCCGATGCGCTCTCTCGGGAGGTATGCTGTCTCCCGGGGGCTCGTATCAGGGATGTCACTGAGAGACTACCTAGCCTCATACGGCCCACAGACTATTATCCACTGCTGGTGTTTCATGTGGGGGCCAGTGACATAGCTGGCAGCAGCCTGAGAAACATCAGAAGGGATTTCAGGGCTCTGGGTTCAACAGTCAAAGACTCTGGGGCGCAGGTGGTATTCTCGTCAATCCTCCCAGTCGAAGGGCAGGGACCTAAAAGGGCTGGACGTATCTGGCAGGTTAACTCGTGGCTCAGGGAGTGGTGCTACAGCCAGGGCTTTGGGTATCTAGATCACGGGGCGTGCTTTGAGAAGCCCGGGCTGCTAGGGGCGGATGGCGTGCACCTAACTCAGTAGGGGAAGAGTGTGCTTGGACAAAGGCTTGCCAGACTCGTCCGGAGGGCTTTAAACTAGTGTTGCTGGGGGAGGGGGAGCACAGTTCAGCCCACTGCTGTCAGCATGGCACCAGTGCCAGCACCGAGGGTCCAGAAGCTGAGGAAGGATCACGGGTAAGTGCAAATGAACTTAAACTGCTGTCCAATAGCACTCCTGTCGCTCCAGCCAGCAAGTTGACTTTGTTGGGGGCCCAGCTGAAGTGTCTCTATACCAATGCACGCAGCATGGGGAATAAACAGGAAGAGCTGGAGATGTGTGCACACAAGCAGGGCTACGACCTCGTTGGCATCACAGAGACGTGGTGGGATGACTCATATGACTGGAGCGTCAACATGGAGGGGTATAGGCTTTTTAGAAAGGACCGGAAGGGGAGACAAGGAGGGGGTGTCGCTCTCTACGTCAGCAACCAGCTGGAGTGCGTGGAGCTCCACCTGGGGATGGAGGAGGAGCTTGTGGGTCAAGATTAGAGGAGGGGGATGGACAGGGGATGTTACGGTGGGGGTCTGTTGCAGGCTGCCTGGCCAGGAAGACAGAGCAGACGAAGTGCTCTGTAGCCAGATAGGAGCAGCCTCACGGTCACAGGCCCTGGTCCTCATGGGGGACTTAAACCTCCGTGACGTCTGTTGGAGGGAGAACACAGCAGGGCACAGGCAGTCCAGGAGGTTCCTGGAATGCGTGGACGATAACTTCCTCCTGCAGGCGATAGAGGAGCCGACAAGGAGGGGTGCCATGCTCGACCTTGTGCTCACCAACAGGGAGGGACTGGTGGGGGATGTGAAACTAAAGGACAGCCTTGGCTGCAGCAACCATGACACGGTGCAGTTCAAGATCCACGGGGCAGCAAGGAAACTACATGGCAGTCTGCCCTAGACTTCAGGAAGTCAGACTTTGGCCTTCAGGGACCTGATGGGCCAAGTGCCATGGGAGGCGGCCCTGGAGGGAAGAGGGGCCCAGGAAAGTTGGTCTATATTCAAGGAGCACCTCCTCCAAGCTCAGCAGAGGTGCCTCCCGACGAAGAACAAGTCAGGCAAAAAGTCCAGGAGGCCCACGTGGATGAGCAAGGATCTCCTAGACCAACTGAAAGTGAAAAAGGAAGCCTATAGAGGGTGGAAACAGAGACAGGTAGCCTGGGAGGACTACAAAGAGGCTGTGTGAGTAGCCAGGGATCAGGTGAGGAAGGCCAAAGCCCTGGCAGAACTGAATCTGGCCAGGGATATAAAATGTAACAAGAAGAGCTTCTATAGGTATGTAGGGTACAAAAGAAAGTCCAGGGAAAATGTAGGCCCCCTCCGGAAGGGAACTGGTGTCCTGGTTACCCAGGACATGGAAAAGGCTGAGGTACTAAATGACTTTTTTGCCTCAGTCTTCACCAATAAGAGTTCTTGTCCCACCGCCCAAGCTGTAGAAGGTGCAAGCAGGGACTGCGAGGATGAAGAACCACCCACTGTACTCGAAGAGCAGGTTCAGGATCATCTGAGGAACCTGAAGGTGCACAAGTCTATGGGACCTGATGAGATCCATCCGCGGGTTCTGAGGGAACTGGCGGATGAAGTTGCCAAGCCACTGGCCATCGTATTTGAAAAATCGTGGCAGTCTGGTGAGGTCCCCGATGACTAGAAGAGAGGGAACATAACCCCAATTTTTAAAAAGGGGAATAAGGAAGACCCAGGTAACTACAGGCCGGTCAGCCTCACCTCTGTGCCTGACAAGGTCATGGAGCAGATTCTCCTGGAAACCATGCTAAGGCACATGGAGAGCAAGGAGGTGGTTGGTGACAGCCAACATGGCTTCACCAAGGGCAGATCGTGCCTGACCAATTTGGTGGCCTTCTATGACGGGGTGACAGCATCGGTGGACAAGGGACGAGCAATGGATATCATCTACCTGGACTTGTGCAAGGCTTTTGACACTGTCCTGCACAACATCTTTCTCTCTGAACTAGAGAGGCATGGGTTTGATGGACGGACCACTGGGTGGATAAGGAGTTGGTTGTATGGCCGAACTCAGAGAGTGGTGGTTAACAGTTCAATGTCCATGTGGAGACTGGTCACGAGTGGTGTCCCTCAGGGATCCATGTTGGGCCCGGCCCTGTTCAACATCTTTGTTGGCGACATGAACAGTGGGATAGAGTGCACCCTCAGCAAATTCGCCGATGACACCAAGTTGTGTGGTGCCGTCGACACGCTGGAAGGGAGGGATGCCATCCAGAGGGAGCTTGACAGGCTGGAGAGGTGGGCCTGTGCCAACCTCATGAAGTTCAAGCAGGCCAAGTGCAAGGTCCTGCACCTGGATCATGGCAATCCCAGGCACAAATACAGGCTGGGCGGAGAATGGGTCGAGAGCAGCCCTGAGGAGAAGGACTTGGGAGTGCTGGTGGATGAGAAGCTCAACATGAGCTGGAAATGTGCTCTTGTGGCCCACAAGGCCAACCGCATCCTGGGCTGCATCAAGAGAAGCGTGGCCAGCAGGTCGATGGAGGTGATTCTCCCCCTCTACTCTGCCCTGGTGAGACCCCACCTGGAGTACTGTGTCCAGTTCTGGAGCCCCCAACACAAGAAGGACATGGACCAGTTGGAGAAGGTCCAGAGGAGGGCCACAAAGATGATAAGAGGGCTGGAGCACCTCTCTTATGAGGACAGGCTGAGAGAGTTGGGGCTGTTCAGCGTGGAGAAGAGGAGGCTCCGGGGAGACCTGATAGCGGTCTTCCAGTACCTCAAGGGGGCCTACAAGATGTAAAATGATTCTATGATATCATTCTATGATTCTATGATTCTATGCAAGCCCCCCGAGCTGCAATTTTGCATTTTGGCATAAGATAGTGGCTACTTCTCCTTTTTTTTTTTTTCAGATATGTTTCAAAAAATTCATCCAAAGGAAAGAAAGGTAAAGATACTTTCATAGAATTATAAAATCATAGAATAGTTTGGGTTGGAAGGTATCTTTGAAGGTCATCTAGTCCAACCCCCCTTGAAAGAAGCAGGGACATCTTCAACTAGATCAGGTTACTCAGAGCCTCATCCAACCTGGCCTTGAATATTTCCATGGATGGGGCATCTGCTACCTGCCTGGGCAACCTGTTCCAGTGTTCTACCACCCTCATTGTAAAAAATTATTCCTTATATCTAATCTAATTCTACCTCCTTCTATTTTAAAACCATTACCACTTGTCCCATCACAACAGACCCTGCTAAAATGTTTGTCCCCATCTCTCTTATAAGCCCCTTTTAGTATTGAAAGGCCCCAATAAGGTCTTTCCAGAGCCTTCCCTTTGCCAGGCTGAACAGCCCCAATTCTCTCAGCCTGTCCTCATAGGAGAGGTGCTTCAGCTCTCTGATCATCTTTGTGGCCCTCGTCTGGACTCATTCCAACAGATCCACGTCATTCTTGTCTTGGGGGCTCCAGAGCTGGACACAGTACTCCAGGTGGGGTCTCACCAGGGCAGAGCAGAGGGGCAGAATCACCTCCCTTGATCTGCTGGCCATATTTCTTATGATGCAGCCGAGGATGCAGTTCGTTTTCTGGGCTGCAAGTGGACATTGCCAGCTCATGTTGAGCTTCTCATCTGCTAGTACCCTCAAGTTGTCTCCTCAGGGATGCTCTCAATCCATTCTCCACCAAGCCTGTATTTATGCTTGAGATTGCCCTGACCCATGTACAGAACCTTGCACTTTATTAAAAAAAAAAAAAAGACTAAAGAAGGCATACTATTTCTCCCATTTCTTTGTCAGAAATCACAGAAATAGGGCTACATCTATTCCTTTAAAATAATATAGGCAAGGCATTAATCTTTGGCCCTAAGACAAACTGGCATGAACCTCGCTCTTTCCCACATACCTAAATTATCTTCCCTAACAAAGCAGGGTGGCCACATTTAAACCGACTATTTGGAACAGTTTCTGGAACCACTATAATTAACACTGGTTGGATATTTATGCAAAGAAGTCGGTTTGGGCCACAAGTATGTGAAGAAGAGTGGGAACAAATAAACAGCATGGATAATTACACACACAGATCATGAAGCTTTTGCCTTGCACCGGTTTTATACTCTGGACTACATGTAGCTAGTATTATAACAAGTTTTGAGTAGAAGTAAAAATATTCACAGCATCATTAAGAAAAAAAAAAATCTATGCTGATACGGAAAAGCAACAAATTGACCCAAGGTGTTGGCAGTAATTATATGGGGAAGAATCAGGAAAGAACGGTTTGCCTGTGTGTACTGGTTTTGGCTGGTATGAGTTAATATTCTTCATAGTAGTTTGCATTGTGCTATGTTTTGGATTTGTGACCAAAACAGTGTTGATAATACACTCATGTTCTAGTTGTTACTGAACAGTGCCTTACACAGCATCAAGATCTTTTCTGTTTCTCATGCTGCTCCACCAGTGAGTAGGCTGGAGGTGCACACAAAGTTTGGAGGATCTAAAAGGATCTTTCATACCATATGATATCATGCTCAGCCATAAAAGCTTGGAGAAAGGAGGAGGAAAGGGGGGAAGTTTAAAGTGATAGGTTTTTTTTTTTTTTAGTCTTCTCAAGTAACTGTTAAGTGTGATAAAGCCCTACTTTCCTGGAAATGGTTGAACATCTGCCTGCTAATGGGAAGTAGTGGATGAATTCCTTATTTTACTTTGTTTGAACACACAGCTTTTGCTTTACCAATTAAACTGTCTTTAGCTCAACACACAAGTTTTTTCACAGTTACCCTTCTGATTCTCTTCCCCATCCCACTGCGAGGGAGTGAGCAAGTAGCTGTGGGGTGCTGAGCTGCCTGCTAGGATTATACCACAACATTGTGATATGAGAAAATAATGTGAAATTAAATTAAAGTTTTTTGTTTTTTTTTTTTCTGTATGGGTAATCTAAACAGGAATTCCATAGTTTAGAAAGAACCTGAAATTATTATATCAACATAAGATAACTTCCAGAAAGTCAAAGAATGTTTGGATTTTTCAGGCCAGTTCCTACTGTGCTGTAAATTACAACTGTTTAATTTACTTCAGTACAGAAACGTCAATTTATATTAGATGACTTTGTTCCTTCTGCTTTGAACTGAGACCATTATATAAAGAAGAGATTATCTTGTCAGTTTCATTTGGTGTGGAATCCACTGTACCACTTCTATAGTTTTTGGTGTATAAATAAATGTATATATGTTTCTCTATTTACTTATGTTTTATTTGAAGTAAAATATTCCCAGTCTGAAAATTGCTGACAAATGTGAACAGATTGTCTCTGACCTTCTCTGCTCATGCAGCACAATTAGTTTTGGCAGGTTTTCTTATGTGATGGACCGTTACACTCTGCTTATTTATACACAACAAGAATGTTCTTGACTTTGAAAAGATTTTTTACTATTTTTATGGTGAAATTTAACAATAGTCTTTACTCATTCTGAAGTACTGGTAAGTAGTTCTACAAAGCCTTTATTATCCAGACGAAAGGATATTTTCCCTTCTATATTGTGGAATGGATTAAGTCATATGGACTTCATTTTAAAAGACTGTTACCCTTTGTAATCTTAACAATGTTAGTAGCTAGACTTGTTCTGTGTAATGGTTAAGCGATTTCATTTTGACTCTATACTCACTGAGTGTTACCAGGTTCCTTTCACTTCCTTTTGGACAGCTACAGTACAGGTTTCCAAATCTGAAGTATGCATCCTTGACTATTCAAGTCTAAGGTGGGAAAAAATACACTTCTAGGGAGCTGCACATCAGATCTTTTTGAGTGTCTTCAGTAACATGAGATAAATTAATCCTAAAAAATACCTCTCTCCTTCCTTCAAATGTAAATGGAATTTAGGCTGATGGCATTCTAGATTTTGTAGAAAAAGTCTATTCTGCTTCTTTAATATTGACATATATCCTGTGTTTTCCATAATTTTTTTTTAGATCTAAAATCAAGTATTTCAAAGACATTTTTACTGTTATTACTTTACTTTTTATTTTGTAGGCAGTTTCATAATAGTTCTGGTTGTTTATTTTTTTTTTGTTAGATGTAGCCGTTTTCATCTTAGCACTTTCAATTTTCCTCTGAGTGGAGATTATGCTTCCAATGCATATGGCTCCTGTGAAATTTATAAGAGAATAGAAGGTAACAAAAAATATGCTTCTCTTACCTGCACTGCTGTGCAAAATCAGTTGCTCAATATTCATGTGTGCCCTTATCTCCCTTGGAACATATTCAAGATCACAATTATTCTTTTGCTGATACTTGCTTCTTCGTTATCATTTAGAGTGCTCCCTGAAAAAGACAATCAAATACTTTATGGATGTCTATACAGTTGTGACATTTTAGCTTCTTTTTTTTTTTTTTCATATTCTTCCTTAGTCTTTGACTATGCTGCATCTTTGCTTGAAACAAGCTGATTCTTCTGCAGAAGGAAACTAATTTTGCGACCTGTTTCAATGGGAGCCCTTAACACTTTGCTTTGCTAAAATACTAAGGAACTTACGTGGATGTGTAATTCTGTCGGAGTGGCTTGGTATTTGGAAGGAAATTCTTTATTTTGGGGTCAATATTGATTATGTTTAAAGGCAGTCTTTCTGGTCACAAGGTCATGCTGTATATATTAAGATGTAAATCTGTTAATGACAAAATACTACCTGTAGGACTCCATGTTATTTATCAACTTCTTCCTCTGTGATAAATTTCCTTCTACCTTTTTTTTGTTTGTTTTTGTTGTTGTTCTTGAACTGTTATTTGCATTAGGACACTAGTGGGTATGTGTTTTCCAGGTCTCCAGGTCTGCATATTTTCTTGATTATCGTTCACAATTCTTTTTTAGGATTCCATTTTTCTATACCTTCTTTTATCACAGTTAACTATCCATTTTTTTTTCTTGCCTTACGTATTTTTCGTAATAATCTGTCTGAAGTTCTTTGCTTTTTTTTTTCTCATGGCATTGAAATCTTGCTTTCTTCCTCTGGTCAAACAAATGTATAATTTCTCAAATGTTTCAAGGATACATTGCCTTTCTCTGTGATCTTACTAATTGTAATGCAAGATTCATTGTTCCAATGCTTCATGAATCAGTAGTTGCTGAGTTTTTCCCATTCAGTGATGAATTTATTTTTTTTTTCTTTTTCAAGGGTAAGGTATAAAGAAATAGTAGTTTTCTGGGTATAAGTGGATAAAGACATAGAGCAAATCACAATAATAATGTATAATAACAGGGTTTTAAGCATCCTTGACCATGATTTTCCTACTTGTACCTTGTATAACTATTTTTATATAAGGAAAATGAAAAATTAAGTGAGGTAAACTCTTCTCTAAACTGACAAACGTGTATTTATTATACCTGTAATTCATTGCTGAAAGAAAATCTGAAACTCCAAAGAACCAAAATAATTATGCTCCACATTGTTTTAGGAGGCTCAGTAGGACATTTGCCTTCCTTTAAAGTATGAGTTTCCTCTAATATACTTCCCAACTACGCTACATTAATCATATTATTTATTTTGTTTTCTTTGAATACAAAATTAACAGACTGACTCAAAAAATATAGTGATTGGGCAGATATTTGCTTGAATAAAGAGATTCTGCTGACACAAACATTTGTGAAAGACTGCATGCTAATTGGAATGAAAGCAATAGAAGAATAAAATACAAAAATAAAAGACTTATTTTTCTTTATTGTTGTAACTTAATGTATTTGTATGCTGCATAGAGATGATAGCATTTTGAATATTATCCACACCAAAAGATGCAATTCTTATTTTATATATCTTTCTACTGTGTTCCTTATATGTTCAGAGGCAGTGAAAGCAAGAGAATTTCACAGTTCACCAGACTACAAACCTGAAGAAGTATAATTTTCAGCAATTTTAAGCCTCTTACTTCTCCTGGAGCTTGTCTGAATTTTGGAAACATGATTGTCCCTTTGAAGCATACCAAAGGCTACGACTGTCTAGAATAAATAGTGTCACCTTCATTTTTCAGAGTTGTCCTGGTAATTTAACTAACATAGAAACAAAACTGGTAGCTGGTAGGAAAACTCTTATTATTATTTTTTCAGGTTATTTCAAGTTGTCATGAGGAAATGAAATAAAGAGGAATTTTAACACAGCATATCCTCTAACTGTGACTATAAACTGTTGAACAAACATCACATTTCCTGATCTAAGAAAGTTCTGCTTCCATATAGATAATTTATACAGGGTATAGCTCCTCTTCGTCTTGTCTGTCCTCTGTAGTTAAATAAATTTAACCCATTTGTTTTAACATGTCTAAAATTTAGACATCTAACTTTTCTAGTCTGGTAACCTTTTTTTCATAGTTGACAGAAAGAGTCAGTCGTAACCTGAGGACAGTTCATCTCACTCTGAAACAGGCGCCCAAGACTAATCAGTTGGAAGTGCTTGGCAGTACTACTTCTTCTACCATAGCTATAAACTTGGTTTAGTAGTTGTAGACATTCAGCTTCCAGATACCTGCAGTTAGCTGAGATTAATTCCACTTGGAATATTATATTACTTGGAAAAACAACAATTTTTCACCAATGGAAGATATAACTTATCTGTGTAGAACATCTGGTTCCTTCTTTGATAAGTGAGTCTCCGCAACCTAAGGCACAATGGTAAATCTCTGTATAGTCTGAAGATGTTCTAAACCAAATGATTAATGAATAAATTCAGACCACCATGCTCACAGTGGAATTTTAACAGCAAAACCTTGAGAATATGGAATGAAGGAATTAATCTAGCAAACAGAGAGATTCTGAGTTATGTGTTTACTCACTCTCCTTTTTGAAAACTCTTGTATTCTGTGATGCTCAGAGAATTCATATATTACATATTTATTTACAGAGTACGTACAACCTGTCAGTGCCTACAGTACTAAGACTTAGGATTTTTGCTTCTGCCTCACTTGATGATTTGACATTTTCCTGATGTTACTTTTTTCTCCTCTTCTCTTTCCTCTTCTAGTCACCAAATTTTATAACCTTGTAGTCCTCCTCTGGTCTCCTGCTCCAGAGCCTCAGTAACTCTAGCGTTCTCTTTTTTATTATTCTGTATTTTCCACAGCATGATTAGATTGGAAATATAGTTAGAGACATACTTCTTACCAGGTCCTTCTAGTCACATTCTCCCACTATGCCTACCCCTTGCCCAAGTCCCATGCATTCCTATATAAGTCAGTTCTGGGCTCGCAGGTACAAGAGAGATATGGAACTACTTGAGCAAGTCCAACAAAGGGCCACTAAGTTGATTAAGGGACTGGAGCACCTGTCATATGAGGCAAGACTGAGAGAGCTGGAACTGGTCAACCTGGAGAAGAAAAGGCTCAGGTGTTCTTATCAATGTGTCTAAGTACCTGATGGAGGGCACTTAGAGAGCCAGACTTTCTTCAGTGATGCCCACAGACAGAACAGGAGTCAATAGGCACAAATTAAAAACCATGAAATTCCACCTGAACGCAAGAAAACACTTCTGCTATGAGAGTGGTCCAACACTGGAGCAGATTGCCCAGAGTAGTTGTATCTGCCCTTTGAGATATTAAAGACTTTACTGGGCATGATCCTGGACAACCTGCTCCATTTGTCCCTGCTCTGAGTTTGGACATTGAACGAGATGATCTCCAGAGATGCCTTCCAACTTCAACTGTTCTGTGACTCACCTGGGTCATGGCAATCCCAGGCACAAATACAGGCTGGGCGGGGAATGGATTGAGAGCAGCCCTGAGGAGAAGGACTTGGGAGTGCTGGTGGATGAGAAGCTCCACATGAGCCAGCAATGCGCCCTTGCGGCCCACAAGGCCAACCGCATCCTGGGCTGCATCAAGAGGAGCGTGGCCAGCAGGTCGAGGGAGGTGATTCTCCCCTTCTACTCTGCCCTGGTGAGACCCCACCTGGAGTACTGTGTCCAGTTCTGGAGCCCCCAACACAAGAAGGACATGGACCAGTTGGAGAAGGTCCAGAGGAGGGCCACAAAGATGATAAAAGGGCTGGAGCACCTCTCTTATGAGGACAGGCTGAGAGAGTTGGGGCTGTTCAGCCTGGAGAAGAGGAGGCTCCAGGGAGACCTGATAGCGGTCTTCCAGTACCTCAAGGGGGCCTACAAGAAAGATGGGGAAAGGCTGTTTAGTAGAGCCTGTTGCAATAGGACGAGGGGTAATGGTTTTAAAATAGAGGGGGGTAGATTTAGATTAGAAATTAGGAAAAAATTTTTTACGATGCGGGTTATAGAACACTGGAACAGGTTGCCCAGAAAGGTGGTGGAGGCCCCATCCCTGGAAACGTTCAAGGCCGGGCTGGATGAGGCTTTGAGCAATCTGGTCTAGTCGGGGATGTCCCTGCTCCTGGCAGGGGGGTTGGACTAGATGACCTTTGAAGGTCCCTTCCAACCCTAACCATTCTATGATTCTATGATTCTAATTAAATTGGAAATATGATATAGTTCTTTCCAGGTTCTCCTTGTAACATTCACTCTTTCACTGTTAGGCATGCACACACCTTATCTAAGTCCTTTACCTTACCTTTAGAAGTTCAGTAAGTCCATGTGTCCAATAAGTCCATAAATCAAATAGCTACCTGTATACAAATACTCATTCCTGACTTCCGTAAGTTATGTTTACTGATTGTACTCTATTCTCACCATGGAAAAATATTAGAATGTGATTAATTGTCAAAGTAATTCCAGAGCAAAAGAATGAATCACTGAGCTTATACCAGCAGATTCTCTGAACAGTATTAGTCACATATGATAAAACACTCATCTGATAAAACACATCTGCAGAGTTAAGTACCCTTGCACCCAGGAACAGATAGCTCCATAGGATGCATCTATCTACATTGACTTATGTTCTTCTTCACAGTATGTTTTTCACACATTATGAGCAGCTGTGAAGAGGTGGAAAGGGACTCACAGTTTGTTCTGCTGCACCAAAGGTTTCAGCCACTACAAAGACAGAAAATTTTGCTGTTTGTGCTGTACAAAAGATGCTAGAGAAACTTTCATCTGTAATGTTAGCTTTCAGTTCAACTAGAATCCTTTTTTTTTTTTTTTTATGACAGAAATCATTATCTGTCTGTTTTAAAGGAGACTTCTGTTTGTTGTCCTGATCCTGAATTAGTAATTTCTGGTCAATTGCTAACCAGACTTTTTCAAGTGCATGAAGTTCTTAAAAGCTGAAGCTTTTTTTCACACTTTGTTCTTATACAAGTGAAAAATACTACTTGTAGCCTTGTTATACAGAATTCAAAGTTGTGAAATTTGAGAATATATTAGAAATATGAAGCATGAAGCAAGTCTGCAAAATTGCAGTGAGCCTTTTCTTCCCCTCTTGAGTAGAAAGACTGATGACTTAGGAAGTAGCAGTGGGTTTCTAATGTAGGTAAACAGACAAGATTTCTAACTGGAGAATTCCAAGGCTTCCTTTCTCCTTTACCCATTGGATATCCAGCAAACTCATGCGAAACTGGTCCACTTGGCTTACAAAATAAAGTTGAATCATAGGATAAGTTGTTGTGAATGCTTATGTTGTTTATTTGATGAAATTTATTACACTCAGGCTGAAGGTCTGTAGCTAGATGAATTACTGTTTCACAGATATTTAAAAAAATAATAATGATGAAATGGTATTTTTGCTTGGTCAGCTGTAATTGACTGTCAGTAGTCACGTTAATAAAAAGGGCAAGTTTCCCATTAGTATTTACATAAAGATTAACTAATAAGAAAAATGTTAAGACTGTAGATAGATTGACATAATAATTTAGAAAAAAAAAGAATGTTCAATAATTACTGAACTGAATTTAACCATCTATCCCAAATAAACATTGGCAATACTCTGGCAAGTATAGAGGGATTTGTACTGTACGTAAAAACTTTATTAATTTAGTTTGGTTGCAGTATTTTTCTCAGACATTTGGAAAGAAACTTAGGAATCTAACACTTTAAAATTATTTAGAAAGGTTCTACAATTGTTCTTAGCTTAGCTTAAATAGGCCTGCCCCAGAAAGTAGTGTTGTTAATGGGAAATGCATAAAAAATTCTTGAGGATACAAGTGTTGAAAAAAATTTCAGCAAAATGTGAAATTCTACAGTTTTTCTAGTTGATCAGTTCCCCAGAATACTTACGAAAATCTGAAGCAAGCTGTGGAAAATAATAAATAATTTAGCACTTTCGTGTATTTTCAGTTACCATTTCCCCTCCTATGATTTTTTTTTTTCCCCATAGATCTACACAGGTTGTTTAAAAATTTTGAAGATTCTAAGTAATCTAAGGGTCTTTTAACATCTCATGGAAATTCTTCATGGTTGGTAGTTTTTTGTTTTGTTTTGGTTGTTTTTGGTTTTTTTTTTGACTCAGTACAGTCCTCCTAACTTGTAGGTCTTGATCTGAGTCTTATTTTAGAACTAAGTTTTTATTTGAAGGAATTTTGCTACATAGGGCTGTCTTTATTATTCCTTAGTAAGTGTTGATATTTAGTAGAATAGCATTTGTAGGTTGCAGCTGTTATTGTTCTTATTCCTATGTAGTAAATAGCCTAGCATAGAAACTTTTAAGATCTCTAAGAAAGCTTGATCTTATTACATCAGGTAATCCACAAATATGATTAGCACACTTTTCTGTGCTATTGCCAAGCTCATGTTATATTTTTTGAGACTAAAAATGAAGACAATAGTTTTCCAAGCTTTTGTTTACAGAAGTAGTTAGCCAATGCTCGTACTTCTTCCACTCCTATATCATTTACAATACTAGCTGTGATGTCTGTTCTCTCTTTCATGTACTTTGTTATGAGTATTTTAGACTTTCTTATCCCAGTCATTCAACCATTGCTGTTTCTTGCTTGCAACTGCCTTTTTAGCTCTGCAGACAGCTAGCTCAAAGTAATAGATTGGTAAGTGTTGCTCTAGAGCAATTTAACTCAGAATGACCTTGGCACCTGCCCTATATCTCTAATTAGGGAATGTTTTTGAATTATAAAATGTACCCAGAGATAAAGATATTGACACGTTTTGAAAAACATGAAATAAATTAATAATTTATTTAAAAAAAATTATAGGGACACAATTGTGATGTTCTTCTCTTAGGAATAAAATGATCCATGCATCCTATTCCTGCTTTTATGATTCTGAAAGACACTTTTAATTCATTACTTTTCAAAGACCAGTTAGTCATTCCATAGACTTCAAAAAGAAACATACAGGAGACTGCACTGCAGACATGCTTCATTATCTTAATGTTTTATGGTTCCTTTTTTAAAAAATCTGTATCGTCATTCTTCATTAGTCTGAGCGTGTTTTCTTTGCACAGAAATTTATCTCCTCCTGATGGTTTTATCAAAATGCAGATCTAGGTCCACATCTGGCCTCAGACTCACATGAGCAGCTTTCTGTTACACCAACAGACAAGTCTGAAGACGAGGAGCCAGATCAGACTCAGAGACAGGGCCCCTGACTCAAATGTCTGACAATTTGCATAAACAACTGGAAGTGAAAGATGGGGAACAAGAATACAACAAAAAGCAGTGAAGCTGAAAGCATGTGCTTGAGTTTGAATAGTTTAGTTTAAACTGTGTTTTTTTCTTTCTGAATTTCCTTCTTCAAACTACTTAATACCTTAATGGAGATTGACATTTCACCACCTTGTGGAAAAGTAAGTTATGGTGTAACTACTATTTAGGCATAATTTTCCAGAAAGTTCTAATTTTAAGTATTTAATTGCTTAGAATTACAGGGTAAGGTCCCTGAAGGACGCACAAAAGCATAAAAGCATTCAACCGATTTGTAAAGAAATCATAGAAAAAACCTAACATCATAGCTACAAGAGACCTGAAAAAAAAAGTTAAAAGATAAAAGAGGAAATTATAAATATGGTACTTCCGATTTACTAGCTCCGGGAAAGCTTTGGTAGATGAACTAGTGTTTCTCCAATCTTCATAATATTTTCTTAAAAATAAATACAGTTCTGTGATACTTTATCACATTCAAATGTTTTTTTTTTTCATAGATAGAAATCAATATTTATTCTTGCTGATTACGTACTAAATTTTGAAGTGCTTTACATGGGAGAATAAAAATTCTAGATCATGACTTAGGAGTTTATACTTACTGATAAAAACTACTAGTATTTTTGCAACACATATTATGTTTTCAGTCAGCCTGTATGGGAATATTTAACATAAAGCTTACCACAGCCTTACTGAAATTAATGAGAATTTTCCCAGTGATAATGCTGATATTATAGGTGCTATTCCATAAACAGTATCTATTTATATAGATTTCTATGAGAAATATAAGGTTACTGTAATAATGTATTATTATTTGTCAGCATGACTTCTGTGGTTCATAGGACACTTCTTTGTCCCATTACACAGAGTGTGCATGTGTCAAAGTGGAACCAGGAAAGCTCTTAATTTAAGGAAAATTTTACATTGCCAAAACAAGCTTTTGCAGTAAAGACTGATGTTACAGTTCAAAACACAACTAGAAAACTGTCAACTAGTCCATGTGGGTAATGAACCTGAAGGTAATCCTCTATTTCAGCCTGCTGTAGTGGAATCTTGAGCTCTCTAAGAGAGTAGCAGAACGAGGAAAATTGTTACACTGAAATTGCTTGCATTTTTGCTCTTTCTAAGACCAAGTCCTTGTTCTGGAAATAATGGCACAATTTCAGTGTTGCTTAGTAACTGAAAGACACACTCATATGTATACAGACAGATAGACAAAAACATACACACACACACACACACATATATATGCATTGAGACAAGTTAAAGGGGTGTGCCTTTAAAATAAGATTAATTTAAATTATAGACAACTGTATAATTTTGCTTAGGTTAGAAGCAGTATCTTTCTTCTTCTAATAAACTACTGAAACATAAAGACAGGATCTCTGGGATTTTTTTCAGTCTGCAGGGCCAAACTGTGCGCTGTATGAGACAACACTCTCATTACACCAACAGTGTACGATAATAACATCGAAGTGTGTTTCATAATACACATGTATAAAAACAAAGAGCCAAGGTTATATCTACTGCCTTAATGTTGCCATTTCCTGACTTCTGGGTGCTTAACTATATAATATTGTTTTCTATTAATGTATTTTTAGACTAGATTACATTGCTTGGCTCTTTACAAAGGATTCCACATGTTAAGGATAAATACAAAGCCAGAGCGTTTGAAATGTAGCTGCCTGACGTGGACTTAGACTGACAAAGAGTATTTAAAAGCCATTATGGTATAGCACTGAACGTGGGGACCTATTTGTGCACAGAATGAATGGCTAAGGGAAAACTGACAATAGAAACTGTACTTTTATAGCAGTAAATCCATCTGCTATGTTCATTCTTTACAGGCTTAATAATTAAATAAATATATAATCCATTTGTTCCTGCCATGATGATCATACACATGATCTTTATGCGCAATAACTCTGATACACTTTGCACAACACCTGTACTTGTTATCAGTGAGCAGTAGGAAGTTTCTCTTTATGAGAAAGATAAAGGACTATTTTTTCCTATAAATTCCAGTGTTGGCTATTTTGCCTTTTGCAATGAAGGAACTCTTCTCTTATACCCTCAAACCACATCATAAGACATTTTTGCACTCCAAGATAAGCAGTAATTCTGCAAGTGTTTCCTTCTAGTCTTGAAAGTCTTCCTCCAAACAAGCAAGTAACAATCCCAAACAATCCTTTAGAAAGGTTCTTTAATGTTGTATGAAAAGTTATATATTCACCCTACCACAATAAATCATACATATGGGAAATAAGGGCCCATTTGCAAACACTGTTTCCCTTATGGGTAATTGTTAAGAGAGAGAAATCTAGTTAACTCGACTAGGACCATCAGTAGAAACTGTTAATTAGCAAAATTTGGAGATTTGCATTCTGGATCTGTGTTTAAAAGTGCTGTTAATAAACTTTGAGACTGTAAACTTAAGATTTTAATCATTTTACACTTTTGTCAAATCCTGCCTTCCTTATAAAGTTTGTAGCTAACTCCACTTGACAAAGGCCTAATTCACAGTTCTCTTTTTTTGCCCCTAGGCATTTTTTCCCACTGTTGATGCAAAAAAAAAGGACTTAGCTAAACTGCCACATTTGTTACTGTATATTCCTCACACTCCTGCACACATGAACACTGGCAAGTGTACATTAAATGAAACACTTCAAAAAAAGAATACAACTGTTTTGTCTTTGTAGAGATAAAAAAGCCCACAGAATCAGCTTATTTTTGAAAGTTTCTTTGACTTTGCTTTCTATTAATAATGACTTCAGAAATAAAAATACAAACATTTTCTCTCTATGTGAACAAAGCGTAAACACTTCAGCATGAGATTAACTTAATTACATTGAAAAGCCCTTACACTTCAGATCAGCCATTCATGTATTTAAAGTGAAGGCAATGCTTCAGTTGCCTTCACAGAACAGGAGTAGAAAAAAAAAGGCCACTCAGAATGTGCTCAGACTCTGTAGCTGTGATGATTTAACAACATGCAGCCAACAAAAGGGACACTCTCTCTTACTTTTCCTTCTTCTACTCCTGTCTGCGCACTTTGTGCCAATATTTGCCTGAACTCCTTAAAACTGCAAAAATGCCAGAGTTTTGGTTTGTTTTTAATTTTTCTTAGGTTGATTTTCTGCCATACTAATAAACTGAATCAGCTCACCATGAAGTTGGCCAAGCACAAAAGCCAACACAAATAAGAAGGAAAGTAGAAATGAGTATGGGAGAAGGGAGAATAAAAGGTAATCTTCCCTTCTGGTGAGCTCTTACATCGGCTCAATTGTGTTATCTACATCTACCCTCAGATAAGATAGTATAAAACCAGCGGAAATGAGAGTTAATAGTATAAAATAACTTACATCTCATTTTATTCCTAAATAAAGGTTTAGTGAATCCAGAAATCTCTTTAAATCAAGTTAACATCAACAAATTACCAATTTAAAATAGAAGTTCCTGTCTCTTCTCTAACAGCTGTTTTTTCACATACTCTGACCTTTTTTTTCCCCCCAAAGTTTATGCATACTTTTTGATACAGTAAGAAAAACTAAATTTTGAATCACCTGTTGCACAAATAAGCAAGAATAAAATTCCAAATGAGCTTTGTTCTTAACATTTTCTTTACAAATCCAGTGAAACACTGAATTATGTGTATCTCTTTAAGGTTAATAATTATCTTCTAGTCTATGGGCTTTATTGAGTTCTTTAAAATATATCTGTGGCTAAGTAGTCTGCTAGAAAAGAGACAAGTGTTTCATGCCGCATATATCAGAATAAACAACACTAATGAATGAAAACTCACTTTTGTCTTAATAACTTTTGCAAGTGCTCCCTGAATTTCAAAATATATTTTGAAATAAATGGTATAAAATGCTTGTAATCATATTATTGCCTTTTTTTTTCACACAATTAATGAAATGTCTTCTTTCACGGTAGGCCTTGAGCAGCAATCTAGAAACAGAATAATTTAGCTTTTCTATGCTTTATTAGTTTTCATTTAACACTAGTCTCAATAGGATTCATTAGGCAGTCTCTGAAAAACTTCAACTCTCAGAATGACTGGAGAAAAAAAGCTGTGTAGTGCTGGTCAGATACAAATACTTCAGAGAAACGGAATGGGGAACACTGTTTCTTAAAAAGTCAGATAATATGTGACCATGATACTCATTATAACACTGGATTTTTTAGAAGATAAGTCTTGAGATACTCTCCCTTATAGTAGTCAGTAAAACCCGTGGTATCTAGTGTGTGTTCAATAACTTAAAAAAATACTCAGAAAGTCTTAGTTCTTTTTAATTCAGCGAAAAGTGTTTTAAAAGATTTTTAATATAATCTTCAACAGTCCTCCTAGGATACCAAGCAGATGAATATTATTATGTATAGAAATAGTGTCAAGGTTCTCAAATTTATCATGATAAAAGGTCATCAATGTTACCATTTTTCTGCAGAAAGATTTCAGTTCACTAAATGTTGTCTTTATTAACCTTAAGTCTCTCAATTGGCTTAGATATCTGCTTTTCTAAAGGAAATACGGTAAGATATAATTCGTCCTTATAAAACAAGCAATTAATTAATTAATTATAATTATTTTTAAAATATAAAGTTAAAGGAACTTCTTATGCAATAAATCTATTTCTTCAATTCCTGATTTTTGAAACAAGCCCAGTAAAACTCTGTTGTGTTTTCTGCCCCTGATGAGCCAAATTAGTGGTTTTTATTTCAAGAAGGCATGATTTATGTTTACTGGACAAGTCTTTTTAGTACTGATAGAAGAGGAGTACTCCTTTTACATCTGGATGAATTTCTTCTCTCTACCTTCTTTTTTTTTTATTACTGTTCTGCTACGTAATAGCTCTAGATGTACAGGAAAACAATAGATCCATTTCTACAGTGACACTATCTACCTTTATTCTCCCTGCAGAAAGAGGAAGGATATATTTGTTTCTAATTGGTTAAATAGGACTATTTTCAAAATTATTTGAAAAACCCAATTTTAGAAAGTATTACAATTCAAGATGATGACGATTATGATTTTTATTAGCTACTTCTACAACATGATTATGTAGATCCACGCATCAAAGATTACATTTACAGATTTGGGAACCACAAATATAAGTTATATTCAGTGATGAAGGGACTGAATTCTACATGATTCACATCTCATAATGATGAACTCCTAGAAAAGGACCATGTTCACTTATTTTTTTTTTCTATACGTAGGCAAAAGAATATTTAACTATTTTCATGGGTTTCACCCTAGCAAAATGTAGGCATCTGTAATATACATGTCTGGAAAGATGCTGGTACCTTAGGTTCTCCGTACAGTCAATAGAGACAAAAAAGGCTTATTTTTTATTAAACAATTCTTTGGGTTGATATGAAAAATGACCTAGAGAAGCTCTTGTCACTCTCTATTGGCTATAAATATAGCTTAGCATGACTAGCTCAGCTGTAGGTATCCATATTATAAATATCTACATCAAATTGGATTAATCCCACCTTTTTTTTTGTCTCTGGAAAGTCTTTAATAGGGTGACTTGATAGTGTTTCCCCCTACCTCTTTCCTTCAAATAGCCTCTAACATATGACTGTAGTAGCTTCTTGTGCGAGGATAACACAACAGTAACTCCATTTGGGCAATGGAAATATAACTTAAACTGTTTTTTCATGCCCAAAATGAGAGGACTTAACTCCAATATCACTACATTTTACAGCAAGGAATCTAAAATATCATGTGTTTTATTCTGTGTGTCTTTTTAACTCCCTTAGTTTCAAATGAAGATAGTCACTGAATAGAAGAAGGAAGATTATGCTTAAAGATTTTACTTTAATTTTGATAGAGAAAAGATTGCAGCAAGAATCCGAGAAATCAGATGACAGTTTTACTGATAGAAAAGTTGAGACTGATTTCTGTAGATTAAAAGTGAATTATAAAAGTAACTTCTTTCATCTTTTATTGGGTTAAAACAAGTTCATAAAACTCAGTCATACTTACAAAATATAGTCACATTTTTCAGAGTTTATAGAAAACTAAAATGAAGATCTTTTAAAGGATTGATGTCTGCCTCAATTAAAACAATTATATTGAGAACACTTGTGGTCATATGATATACATGATATCAATTTGAAAAAAAATAGGAAACATTCCCTCAAGTAAAATCCAAAGGTATAAAAATTATGTTCACCTTTAAAAATGTAATATACTCATAGAATATTCAAATAATGTATCTTTTTTGTTTTTTAGAAAATAATGCAATTGCCAAAATTGTAAGATAAACAGCGGGGCTAGGTCTTTTCCATTTATAATTTATGTAGTTTTAAAACATTACTCATCTTTCTTCATTTAAAATATCAGAGGAATTGCTGGAAATGTTTCTACATTGGAAGTGTACTACATTGTGTACTACATTGTAGTACACTACAGTGTACTACATTGGAAGTTAAAAAACACAATGTCCTTCCTTAAAGTTCCTTCTTGTCTCACATCAGATTTAAAAAAAAAAACCCAAAACAAAAAAAAAAAACCCAAAACAAAAAAAAAACCCAAACCAACCAACCAACCCATCAACCAACCAAACAATTTCTGGAGGCGACATTATTTTGAAGCTTGATTTCTCCTGTAAGTGCTATTATACAACAAAACTGCACTGTAGTTTTCTGATAAGTTAGTTTTATATTATTTTACAATAAATGCTATTTTAATGCTTAAGCTCTATGTTTTAGTGTATTAATGGTAATATAACTTATTGATCTTATGTATTTATTGGAAAAAAAAAGTTAATCAGCGCAGAGTTATGTGGTATCGATCTGTTTATTAGATGTAAACTTTTGTGGCAAACAAAATTAATTTATAGTATTATAACTAAACTTAATTTATTTTATTATTTACAATGTGCTGAAAATTACAACTCCTGCAAGAGGCTGGTTGATCATAAAATGCTGATACTCATTCTTTTTTTCCTAATGAAAATTTCTATGTTCATCATTGATTGTAGACTGTTGCATTTAATTGAATAAATATCATCCAACATACTTAAGTAGGTATGCTTGTCCATGAATATTTATAAATATTCTAAATAGATTTAATGTATAGCTAGAAGTGTATGCTGTTCAGTCATGCATGATTAATGTTGAGATGTTTGGTATACTAAATATTCATTAATACAGTACACATAATGATTATTAAACATTATTCATTGAATCTTTAAATAGTGATATTTACATTTACAGACACATTCATTAAAAAAATATAGCAAAATCCCTATCAATTTAATGGAGCTCAATATTTTGAGGTTTTATATGTATTTTTAATTTTGAATCAACTGTTCAATACAATTACTTCATACTACTGTTAGATTAATATAATGAATTCCAGAATTTTTCCATGTGAAGGAAAATTTAGAGTACTACATAAAGAGTATTTTCATCTGCATGAAAAGCACCTACGTGGTTAAAAACTGTTGTGAATAGTGAAAGAATCTAAACACATCCTGACTTAATATTGTGAATCTGATCCAAATTTCTTCCATTATATGGCACTAAACTGCATGTGTCCAGCCATATGTGTGCGTGTGTATATATATAAAATAAATAATAAAATAGAATATTATGGAAGTATCTATTGCCTTTGTAGGATGTTGCTGCTGCTACCACGTCAAAATAAATCATTCCATAAATACTCATTGAATTATGCCATGTAAAAATGTTATGTAATAACATTTCTTATATGTCCTTCTAGAGTAAGCCGTAACATGTAATGTTCTACTAATTTCTCTCTCCAATAATTTTGTCTCGTGTTTTATCTGTGTTTTATCTTGCATGCTTCTTAAATAACAATTTTATTCATTTTAGTATTATTGTGATTTAGGAAAAAGAATGTTAGATGATTACCTAGAAACACTACTGAGTGCTATGTGTGTGTACAAACCTTTATTTAAAGAGAATAACATGTATTAAAACATCTTTTACAAATGAACTTACATGAAAGGCTTCCCAGTATTACGATTGTATTACAAAAACATTTCCTTAATCTAACTTTTGATCTATAATTGTACATTATCAGTGGCAAATTTAAATCTAATTTATTCTCATTATCTAAGTTATTTTAATGTTACTATAAGCATTTTCTTTGTCATCTAACATTATTAGGATTTTAATTTAAATAATGATTTTTTTCCCCTATAATATAGCTCTTATCCAAAATGGTAATTATTTTTCAGCTAGCAAAAATCTCTTTATGATTTGTTTCACAAAATACTTATTCATGCCTGTATATAATTAAAATTTAAGCTTCATTTTTGCTTTGTTGAAAACAAGTTAATTTCATACTTGATGGACAAACACACACATTGTCTGGTCCAGTTTTCTGAATGATTTATTCACTGGGAAATAATGTAAACAGAATGGTCTAATATTTGTATAAGCAACTACATGTGGATGGATATGTATATCTTAACAGATGTCTTTGAAAATATGTGCTATATTTTAACCTACTGTTTTCTAACATTTTTCAAATCCTAGAACACTTAAAAATATTTATCTTAGATTAATAAAAAGTTCCTCTTTTTCCTAATCATTTAAAGTACTATAAGTGAACACATATTTATGCATATACGTATAACCTCAGCAAAAGTTATGTGAAAGGATTTAAATGACACTGAAAAAAGTTGAAAGACCAGACCTGCAAAAACACTTAATGTCACACATACAAGGCTGCTGCTAAGCCTATCAGCTGAAATACCATTTACAAAAGTGAGCTGAAAGGTGAAGCTTCTTACGACATGAAAATAAATAGTTAGCACCTAACCATGTGTTCACAACAGCCATCTTATATTTGCCCTTTTCCTCTACTCATGTTCTGCAATTAGCCATGATCAGGATATCGGTCGAATTGACCTTGTGCTCAAACTAGTATGGACTGGTATTGACTGAGTAACTAGCAATATATAGCCTTTGAAATGCTGAGATGTAGATACCTACATGAGGTTGGCATTCTTCCCTAGAAGTTATATGTCTAAAATTTGAAACAATTTGGAATGAAAACTGAAAAAGACCATAGGAAGGTTTAGTGATATTAAACATTAACCTCATTTCCTTGTATTACTCTTAAAGTCTGCTTGTCACAAATGTTGGAACAAAATTTTTCTATTTCACTCTCCTGGTCATAGGAATTGCTAATACTTAATCCAGCCCAGAGCTTTCTCTAGCTGCTGCCATTTTGTGTTGACTTTCAGAAGAGGTTACTAAAGACTTTAGTAATTGTTTTTCCTACTTTTGATTTAGCTACAGCATAAACAATGATTCCAATAAAGGGAAGATTAGTGAACAATCACAGAGGACCTTAAATGACTCTTTTAAGCAGCTTTGAGTTGCAAGAGGCACTTGCTGTTGTTTAGCCTTGACAGAGCAGTTTGCTCATGAGCATACTAAAGCTATTGCCTTGGAGGTCACACTCATTAGGCCTCACTCTGAATTTTGCATAGGCCCCAAACTAAGCTGGAGAGATAAAGAAACATCTTTTGAGTTGTAGATCCACACTGCTAGCTGAATGTTCCATCACAAGAATAATGACAATTTCAGATAGTTTAGATACAATGTTTTACCATAGGACTGAAGATGTGAGTGCTCCGAAGCAGCAGTGAACCTCTTAAAAGGGAGCCAGCAAGCAAACAGATGAACAACTACAATTAAATACAATTTCCCTCTTTATTTAGCAACAAACATAGATGTGTAGATAGATTTAACAATCTGTACCTGCATGTCTGTTCTGCACTACTTTGGAGCATTACTTAGGCTCAGGGAAATGTCTGATTATTTTGGCAGACTCCCTCAGCCTTTTTGTTGAAACAAACTTCTCTTTCTTCCTTCAGGTCTCAACTCTGTCTGTATCAGTCTCTGAGGTTTCCATCTCGTCTTCCTGTTTTCGTTGAAATTAATGCTTTTTAACTTCCATTCTGATTGGAGATTTTTCTGTTCTCAAATCTCATTTCCAGTAGGAATCTTCTTGCTTCAATCATCCAATTGTCCCAAGGTATTTCTACTTGAAAAACATTAATTGATTAAATCTATATGGGATATAAGAAACTGCAGAGAGGTTGTGGTGGGTTCAACATCCTCATAGAAGCGCTTCTATAAGACGGTAACTTTATGACAGTATCAACCAGCATACAGATTCGAGATTCCTCAAGATGTCATTGAGATGTCCTCCAGCAAAGACAGGCCTAGTATTTGCTGTGACAACATGAAGATCTTTAATATGCAATCTAAAAAAGTTATGCAATTCAGTTTTGAAAACTGATAATTATTGTCAATAAACTATAGCTTCCAAATTAAATATTTTTTTTTCTACCAGGATAATTGCAAAAGAGGAGGAATACTCTATGTGAATACAGAAAATACTATAGAGGAAATTGCTTTAGAATACATTTATTCTATCAGAGAACGAATACACAGTGGAGAAGCATGCAGGAAAGTAGAATCTCCTTTAAGTTTGTTGATGAAAGAACATATTCTATGTTCTGACTACGTGACCAACTAAAATGTACTTAGTTTGTCTAGGAATTTATCTAGTAGTCTAGGAATAAAAAAGGAAAAAAAAAATCAACTTCCACTTCTGCAAACCCTAGATACCTGAAAGAATCTCAGATATTCAGCAGAAAATATAAGTCGAACAGAGTGGGATAAAACAGTAAGCACTCACATCCTCTACTGTTGCAGAAGGATGGCAGAAAAAGTACCATTTACACTTCTACTTCATACCAGTTAAGTCAGATTCCCTAGACAGTTTATAAAAGTTTGAGGCATCAAAACACTTAAATTCCTTGGAGAACTCAATCTGTTCTGCATGTCTGTAGCAATTATGTATCCGAGAATTAGAGGATACACATACACTGAAGATCTTGGGCAGAAAGGCATATGATAAGGAAGGAAAATTGGAAAGGAGTGTCTCTGGCACAATGCCATTCTAACATTTCATTCCTCTATAGGTCTGTCTCTTTCTTTGTAAGCCTGACTGTGCTTTGTAATAAAAAAAAATCACAAGTAGAAAACAGTAACTCTCTTTTGTTTTTAACGGTACAGCAGTTACAGTATTAATCCAGAGTGTATTAGAGTAGTTTTATTACTTTCCTTGGCTGAAGCTAAATTTTCTTTCTTGAGTAAACTGTTAATCAGACAATAAGGTATTCTGTAGATCTTTTATGCCCCTGAAACAAGTGTGATTCAGGGATAACAGAGGCAACAGACTGTTCCCATTGGGTGCTGTGAAGAGTTTAACCGTAACTATGCAACACGTACATGGCTTTAGGACTCTAGACAATGGTATCCTTCTCTCATTTTCTTCTTATTTTTTTTCTCCTGTTTTCCAGCAGTATAGAATGGATGTCTGATCTCACAGGGCAGCGGTTGAAAAGCTAAAGCTCGCCTGGAATTGAATCTGGCAAAAGATCTGAAGGGCAACAAGGAACAGTTCTACAAGTATATCAACAGCAGAAGAAAGACTGGGGAAAACATGGAAGTGCTGCTGAATGGGACAGGGGAACTGACAACAAGTGGCATGGAGAAGGCCAAGGTACTTAGTGCCTTATTTACTTTGATCTTTACCAGTAAAGGAGCTTTCAGTCTTTACCAGACTTCAGGAATCCCAGCTGCTTGAGACCAGAGCAAAAGTCTGGAACAAGGAAGACTGACCCAAGTTTGAGGAGGACTGGCTTGAGGAGCACTTAAACAAACTGAATACATATAAGTCCATGTGGCCTGATGGGTTCCACCCGCAAGTGCTGAGGAATCTAGTCAAGCAGCTGCAAAGCAACTCTTCAGAGAAGGACACCGGGGTTCCAGTGGACAACAAGCTGACTATGAGCTAGCAATGCATGCCTGAGGCAAAGAAGGAGATAGGCTTGGACCAGATAATTTCAAGAGGTCTTTTCCAACCTAAACAATTCTATGATTCTTCAGTTACAGGAAGATACACAGTTACTGTCACAATTTGTCCCATTACAGTCAGGTTATTAAACAGACATAATAGGAATGTTCCCAAAACTCAAGTGGGACAGTAAAGAGAGAAAGTGGGACCAAAAAGAAAAAAAAAGAGATAAAAACTCCACCCTTCCTATGTGAATGTAGAATAAAAATAATTTTGGATAATATTCCAAAATAACCATAAAAATTACAAATCCTAGATTCTCTTGGTTGAAGAATTTCCAGTAGAGATGAAGAACTTCTACTGTATAAAATGGTTCCCAGTCCTAATGTGAATTACTGTATAGCATTCTGGTCTCCCATGCTCAAATGCAATGAAACCAACAAGAATATGTGAAGAAAAGTTTATTAGGATGATCAGAGGAATGGATTACTGTTGTTCAACAGGAAACTGGTGGTTCTTGTTCTGTTTTTGAAAAGTGAAAGCTGAAAGGAGATGTGACAAAAAAACCCCATCAGTGGAAGTGAATAGGTAAAACTAGTACAAATATAAACCCAAATGAATATTAAACTAATTTGAGAAAAAAAAAACAAGCAAGCAAACAAACAAAAACAACAACAAAAACAAACAAACAAAAACAAACAAAGAAAACTTTAGGATAAAATTCCTAACAGGTATGTTTTTGGAAGACCCATTCCTTTTGATGAATATACAAACTACTTCACCTTTCATGAAAGAAATTACATACCCGCTGTTTCCCTTCTATTCCTCATTTGAGGACAACATTTTAGTCCTTTCTAAATTTCACAAAGCTCTGTTCATGTGTATCCTCAATTATTATGGATTAAAAAGTCCATATGGAAAACTAAGATGTAATATGTAACTGTACAGTGCAGTAAGATACTACATGAGAAACTACCTGCTTGAATGGGTCCAGGAGAGGGCCACAAAGATGATAGAGGGCTGGAGCACCTCACCTGTGAGGCCAGGCTGAGATAGCTGGGGTTGTTTAACCTAGAGAAGAGAATGTTTCAGGGAGACGTTACTGTAATCTTCCAGTACTTAAAGGGGGCCTACAGGAAAGATGGAGGGACTCTATTAGGGAGTGTAGTGATAGGATGAAGGGTAATGGTTTTAAACTAAAAGAAGGTATATTCAAACTAGATATTAGGAAGAAATTCTTTTCTGTGAGGGTGGTGAGACACTGGACCAGGTTGCCCAGAGAAGCTATATATGTGCCCTCCCTGGAAATACTCAAGGCCAGGCTGGATGACGCATTGAGTAACCTGATTTGATGGAAGGTATCTCAGCCCATGATAGGGAGGTTGGAACTAAATAATTTTAAAGGTCCATTACAACCCAAATCATTCTGTAATTCTATGATTCTATTAAATAAACCTTTGAAAAGACTTGGATATGAAATTATATTTTGTCTCAAAATATGTTGGATATTTCTAAAAAGTTAAAGGGAATACAGATAATTTTCAAATTCTAATAAAGTCTGATTTCTAACAGAGCGAATTAATGAATTATTTCTTGTATTCTAGTAGGGTAGCACTTATTTATTTTTTTAAAAAAGAAATAAGAACAAATTATTGGAAGCAAAAATCAAATATACTCAGCATGGATAAGAGATGGGTTTCCCAACAGCACTTTAACAAGTGTTCTTTCTGTATACTAAGTTTCAAAGACAGCCATAATTACACATAGAAAAAGATTTCATACATGGTATTTAGCTTGAAAGGAAAACATTAATTATAGTATATCAGGCTATCTCAGACTTCTTTTTTGAGTGGCAAAATGAAAAAAAAAACCCTACCTGTACCTCTTAGAACTTTGACTTCTGATTTTCGTCATCTGAAAAAGCTAGTCTTTAACTCTTTTTTTTTCCCCCACTGTTAAATATTGTTATTTATTTCACATATTATTTTATTTAATACATATTTAAGACTCTTTGTTTCTTTTTTTTTTTTTGCATTATTAGATGTTAATTTTCTCCCTATGATTTTTGGGGTAAAATTTCTAAAACTTTATTTTTTCAGTTTTTTTTTTTTTAAACTTTAATAACTTTAATCCTAGGATTATTAGTGTATCAATTGCATCTACTAATAGAATTAACAGAATCCAAAAGCATAAAGGAATGATAATAGTATTAGTAATATTACTAAGAATAGATTATAAATAGAAATATAATATGATGTATCTGAGTCATCTAGTGAACTCATTTTTGAATTGCCGTTTCTGATATTTTGTATAACATAATGTCTCAGGCAAAGCTCCAGAACTGCATTTCAAGTATCTGTCCCATTAAATATTCTTACTTCCTTAATGTGAAACAATATATGAAGCTCCTTCACAGCAGAAGCCAGGACTCTTCAATGGTATTGAATTTGGTCAAAGCTACATGGTATACTTCCTGTTATGCCTGTCAGTTCTGAAGTGACAGATTTTTTATTTTTTTATTTTTTTTAGGTTATGTTACAAAGCAGCAAACCTCAGCTTCCTGCTGCCTAAGCCAAAGGGTATCCCCATGCCTGACTACAGATAGTTTGTCTCTGCCACTTTGATGCTTTGAGATCTTTTTCTAAATGAGAAATGAGACTCTATGGTCACCAAACCAGTTGAAAGGCTTTTCTGTCCTTTCTTTGAAGAGTTAAAACATTAAATGATAATAGCAGTTTCTCATTAGCCTTACTGAAGATAATAGTCAAAAGTTGTTAATTCTGATAATCTTTCAAGCGACCCTGCAGAACAATGGACAACATACCTAAGAGATTAGAAAAGGAGGAAAAAACAATTTAGAACGCAGTAAAAAGGATGCTGACATATTTAAACTAGCCTCTTCTCAAGGAGGTAAGTAACATGCTGTCGCCAGCCATAAAGAAGAATGAACTAGAAAAAGAGAAGATTCTGATTAGTATGGTATGTTGCTATAGCACTAGAAAAGTAGTGAAATTTATTAAGAGGAGGTCTGTGGTACACATTCTTTGTGTGCTTTTTTTTTAATCACGAATAATTTTAATCACTGGTGAGCTGGCACTGCTCTGGTCTCAGGGTGCATGCACTACATAGAGCAAGTGTTACTCTGAATAGATGAAAATTAGACAAATTAATCTGTCTATAGTGTAGTTCCTTGACTTTGCCAGTGTTCACACTATCATTCAACAACCATACTGAGCCAGGATAAACTACCAGTGAACCCTCATCCCACCACATACAATTTCCCAGGGGCTTTTTTCCCTCTTTGTGCCTGAACTCATTATCCTGGGTTAAAAAAAAAAAAAAAAAAAAAAAAAAAAGAGGGGAAAAAGGGATATTTTCTTCAGGAATTGTGAGAAATCTTTGTGACATCACTCACTAACCTGATTAATTCTGCAAGTCTTTGGTAGTCATGTTATTGTGAAAAAGTGCAGGGAGTAAGTACATGAAAAAAAAGTTAGGGAATAATTAAGGAAAAACAAATGAAACCCAAAAGAAATATCAGGAAGTTTAAGCAACTCTGCAGTTTGGTGACAAATTATCAAATGTTTACACAATTGAAACTTTGGATGTAAAATTTTTTTCTTTTGCATGATTGTAGAGGATGGTTTCCTTTTTTTTTTTTTCTCTATTTTTCAGATCCTATCACACACAAATGAAGGTTAAGAAATTAATTCTCTAACTTGTTTTCCAGATGGTTATGACTCTGAGACAATGTATATAAGCAACACCAGAGGATAAGGCTCTGAGCCAGAAGTTTGTGGCACAAGGTTGCAGAATTTGATGCAAAAGAACTATGGAGTTGCATATAACTCAGACAAAGAAACAGCCAGAAAAAGGCAGATGCAGATATCTACATCTTGGAGAATGGCTGCAGAAACCAAAGCCTTGTCCAACATTGCAGAGTGATCATAGAAAAAAGATGTCAGAAGATAGACCAGGACAGATTCTTAAAGCAAATCTTTAGATAATATTTAATTTCTAATAAACTGTCTAGAAAGATACTTTTTTAAAAAAAATAATAAATTGTCCTTTTTATTTTCCTTAGTTAATTAATTGTGAAAAAACCCCTAGATTAGAACTGAATATAATTGTCATCAGAAATTTGCTTTGTGATATTCAGACTACTGAAGTGTACAATTTCAGATGAATGTGTTTACTTCTTCCAACTGTAGTATATTTGAAAAAATGTTTGAAAAAAAATAAATATGTTTGTTTATTTGTGTATATATGTATATACATGTATATATTGAGACAGATGGAGAGAGAGGAAAAAAAAGATATCACCTTGGATACAAAATACCCTTCAAAACATCATTCTTTACGGTGACATAAGGACAGAGCTGTTTTAAATTGATAATGTGAGCTCAGATGCCTAACCTGCATATACAAAGTGAATAAATCAATCTGTCTTATTCTAGCCTCTGACTAATAAATTAATATCTGTGCTCATTATCTCCTGCTTTTGCCTTCCTTTGACCAAGTTTTATCTAAGGAGGTCGTGGTAGCAAATAGTTTATTTTAATTGATAAAAATATTCCATCTGACAATTGATTTTCACTTCTCTTCCCAGATGAACTATCTCCTGAGCAAGCAAGCCATGCTTCTTTTTTTTTTTTGTGTATGTGTGCTCTTTAATTTCTAATGCTTACAAAATAACTTCTATCATCTAGTATCAGAACTACAACTTCCTCTCCATCTTTTATTTTTCTATTCCCTTCCAAATTTTTTTTTTTTGCAGCAATATAAACAAAACACAAGCTGTTTGATAAATGGGAATTTTCATGACAAACACTTGAATATCTTCTTAATAGAATATACAGGTTAACATAATATGCAATTTTCTTTTAGGTAAGTGTTGTAAAGCCAAGAACATACAGGTCATCATGGCTCAGTGTAAACAGTTTTTATTTATATATTTTAAACATCCTGTCATTCAGAAAATAATGGCTTCATGCTCAATTTCTCTGGATATTGAGCTCAAGGAATAAAATCTATGTTTCCTGAAAAACTAGCCCAAATCATGTGCTCAGTCATGAATCCATGTTAAAGGCAAAGTACAGTCAGATTTTTAAGGCAAAAGTCTTTGGAAAGATCTTTTTCCAGAAGTTTGGAAAGACTTTGTCCATAGTTTTCATAGCTGATAGAGAATCAGAATGCACACCTCAAGACCAAGAACAGATGGAGGGTTTTCATCTAAGGCAGGAGAAGGCTGAAACTAACAAAATCTTTTAACAAGCCTTTAAGCCATTTGCTGCAAAATGCTAAAGCTTTTCCATGCAGAAATGCGGAACTGTTGAGCAATAAATTCTGCAGAGACTTTTAGGTAACAGCAAATTGAAGAAGAATTCCTTGCCCTCCAACTTCACCCCATTGCTTCATTATCAAAGGAAAGAAAAATGTCACTTGTTTCCACATTTACTCTTCTTTATCTCCATCTGAAAATCTGAACAGACCTATAAACAGACTTTGATAACAAAACACAAGGCACTTGTATGAAAGTATAACAGCTCATTATCTGCGCCTTCATGAGGTATCTTGCTGTTGGCCCAGATGGAGCTGATGGCTAAATATAAACAACCTCAGAGTATTAATTAATAAAGTACAAAGTATGCCTTTTAAAAGGGCACGTCATGTGCATCAGGTCCAGCTTTCTTTGCAATTTAAAATGTTGTCTGGTTGAGCATATGTAATGCAATACAATATAATCTGACATAGATCTGACCACAACTATTCAAAATTCAGTTAATTACATACATGATGTCAATTTCTTTAGTAACAATTAAAAGGAGAAACAGATAGTGCCCAATAACAAGAAAATTTTAATTTGATCTTCCTCCTCTCCATCAGGGAAAATTATTTTTTCTCCAGCTTCATCTAGACAGACTATTTGCCTCCCAGTACTGTTTACCTTTGAGCTCTGACCAGTCCAGTGCTGACTGATACAAGTAGTGAGGAGGACTGCTTACAGGTGTAGCAGAAGAAGGTCTTAAAGAGATGAACACACAACTACATCTGCTACAACTCTTAACTATGACCACAACTACTGGCAAATGAAAAAAAAAAAAAAACAAACAATCACTCAAACTTTTGGAAAAGCCACTAGGGTATAATGTGAGTATTTAGAATTGGTTTATCATATTCAATGACAAGAACTACAACAACAACAGCAAAAAAATAACAGAAGTCATCTACTCTTTTTTTTTTTTTTTTTTGTTTGGGAAAGACCCATTCACCTTCCATATAAGAAGACTCTTAGCTTTTCTCCAAGATTTATTTTAATATCTTTCTTTCTCACTTATTTACAAACTGCCATTGACTTGCAAAGAATTCTATTTCAGCTTTTCTACAACGTAAATGTGCATAATATGGCTTCCCCAAGAGTAATTTGTCATAGATGTTATTTTATATGCAAAATGCCTAGAACTACTCTGCAATCTTGACCAGATAAGAACCTTGGATAATTTTAATAAGACTGTTCTGATTTTTTAGCATATGCAGACCTCCATTACACACACAGGTACAGAGAGATTTTTCAGAATAAAATCTGAAACACTATTAAGATTTTTTTAAAAATGCATTTTTAGTGGAGTACTAGGATGAAATCAATGCACTTCAAGAGCATCCTGCTGCTCTCTGCAAACAAGTAATCCAGCAGAGAAAAGATTTTCAAATGCATATATGAAAAAAATAGGAGTACATTCCCATTTTCCCTTGTATAAACATTATAATCTAAAAAAAAAAAATAAACAACAACAACAAAAAAAACCAAACAAAAAAAACCCCCCAAAAAATCCTCCACTAAATGACAAGTAATAGAATCATAGAATCATAGAACGGTTTGGCTTGGAATGGACATTTAAAGGTCATCTAGTCAAACTCCCTCTATAGTGAGCAGGGACATCTCCAATTAGATCAGGTTACTCAGAGCCCCGTTCAACCTGGCCTTGAATGTCTCCAGGGATAGGGCATCTACCACATTTCTGGGCAACCCGTTCCAGAGTTCCACCACCCTCATTGTAAAAAAAAAAATTAAAATCTCCCTTATAGCTAGTCTAAAATCTTTCAGTTAAAAACTATTACCCCTTGTCCTATCTCAACAGACTCTGCTAAAGAGTTTCTCCTCATCTTTCTTACAAGCTCCCTTTAGGTACTGGAAGACTGCTATAAGCTTTCCCCAGACCCTTCTTTTCTCCAGGCTGAACAACCCCAGCTCTCAGCCTGTCCTCGTAGGAGAGGCGCTCCAGCCCTCTGATCATCTTCATGGCTGTCCTCTGGACCCTCTCCAACTGGTCCATGTCCTTCTTGTGCTGGGGGCTCCAGAGCTGGACACAGTACTCCAGGTGGGGTCTCATGAGAGCAGAGTAGAGGAGGAGAATCACTACCTTTGACTTGCTAGCCACACTTCTGATACAGCCCAGGATAGGGTTGGCCTTCTGGCCTGCCTGCATGCATTGCCAGCTCATGTCCAGCTTTTCATCCACCAGTACCCCCAAGTTTTTCTTGGCAGGGCTTCACTCAATCCTTTCATACCCCAGCCTGTATTGATAGCAACAGTTGCCTCGACCCACATGCAGAACCTTGCACTTGGTCTTATTGAGCCTCATGTGATTTGCATGGGGCCACTTCTTGAGCTTGTCCAGGTCCCTCTGCATGGCATCCCATCCCTCAGATGTGTTAGTCACACCAGTCAGCTTGGTGTCATCTGCAAACTTGCTGAGGGTGCACTCAATATCACTGTCTATGTCATTGATAAAACTATTAAACAGCACTGGTCTCAGTACAGACCCTTGAGGGACACCATTTGTCACTGATTTTCATCTGGACATTGAGCTGTTGACCACTACACTCTGGATGTGACCATCCAACCGATTCCTCATTCATCAATTAGTCCACTCCTCGAATTCATATCTCTCCAATTTGTAGAGAAAGAAGTTGTGGGGAACTGTGTCAAAGGCCTTACAGAAGTCCACATAAATGACATCCATAGCCCTTGTCCACTTGTGTAGTCACTCCATCATAGAAGGTCACTAGGTTTGTCAGGTAGGACTTGCCCTTGGTGAAGCAATGTTGGCTGTCTCAAACCACCTCCTTGCCTTCCATGTGCCTCGGGATAGCTTCTAGGAGTATCTGCTCCATGATCTTCCCATGCACAGAGGTGAGGTTGACAGGTAGTTCCTGTTGATCCTGGTAGTTCCCAGGACCTTCCTTTTTACTCTGTTTAAAAACGGGTACAATTTTTAACAACCAGGATGTTTTTTTGTTACTTGACATAACTTGATGTTTGTATATGACTTAGACAAATAAAAATGATAAATCTTCATATTTATAAAGATTCATTCTTATATCTGCTACGATCAGCATTCCAATTTAACACATACAAAAGAAAACATTGTCGTAGTTCAGCCCTGATTGGAACCAGACTACGAGGTCTCTCTCACTGCCCCCACCCTCCGAGAGAATAGGAGGAGATGATATAAGGAAAAACGGCTCAAGGTTTGAGATAAGGACAGGGAGAAATCCTTAAAGTTACCGTCACGGGCAAAACAGACTCAACTTGGGGAAAAACACTCATTTATTTCTAAAATTAGTAGGAGAATGAGACAGGGAACAAGATAACCTCCCCCCACCCCTCCCTCTTCCCAAGCTTAACATTATCTCTATTACCTCCCCTCCCAAGCGGCACAGCGGGGAAAAAGGGAATGGGGGTCGCGGTCAGTTCATCACGCATTGTTTTATGCCACTGTATCATCATCAGGGGAAGAACTCCTCGCATTCCTCCTCTGCTCCAGCATGGGGTCCCTCCCACGGGCCACAGTCCTTCGTGAAACTGCTCCGGCATGGGTCATCTCTTCCACAGAGCGCAGTCTCTCCAGAACAGCTATCCCAGCATGGGCCCTCCATGGGCCACAGCCTCCTTCAGGCCTCCACCTGCTCCAGCATGGGGTCTTCCATGGGCTGCAGGTGAATCTCTGCCCCTCCGTGGACCTCCATGGGCTGCAGGGGGACAACCTGCTCCACCATGGTCTTCACCACAGGCTGCAGGGGAATCTTGGCCAGGAGCCGCATTACTCCTCCCCCTCCTTCTTCACTGACCTTGGCGTCTGCAGCCATTCCTCACAACAGGCTGGCAGACACCTCTCAGGATCCTTTTTACATCTTATTCACTTCTCATCTCCTCTCCACTTCTTGCAGCCAGGCTGGGCTGAGTTGGGCCCAGTCTGCTGCCCGGCGGGAGGCCAGAGGGTGAGGCCTGCAAGGCCCACAAGGCTCGTGCCTCCCCCTCTCTGCCCCCCGCTCAGCTGCTTCATATCTTCTCCCTCTTACTTTTTTTTTTTCTGTTTTCCCTTACTTAAATACGTTATCGCAGAGGCGTTATCATGGGACATTCTGCTACCAATTGGCTCAGCCTTGGCCAGCAGCAGGTCCGCCGTAGGCCCGGCCGAGTCCACTGAACAAAGGGGAGCGACTTCTAGCAGTTTCCTACAGAAGCTACGACCTTAGGCCCCGCCTCACTAACAAAACCAGAACAACATGTACTTTCCTCCTATTTCTCTCTTATTTCTATGAATATATTTGAGAAATAGAGTAATAGAGGAGTGGCTTCTATCAAGGGTTCTTGTCTGGATATATTTACTCATGTTGGAGGTGATTATCAATATTTGCTAGGGTCAGAGGTCAATTTCTATCTAACATAGTTTTGTTAAAATCTATTCTTTCTTCTGACACACATGGTAAATGACAGATATATTGGAAATTTAATCCTACTGTACAATAAAATATTAACTCTATAGCAAATATTGATACTGCCAGGGCTCTATGCCCAGCTTTGAAAAAGCCAGGTGTCCTTTCCTGGCTATCTTTAATATAGCAAAATATGAGAGGCAAGCACTGATATATTCACAGTGCCATCCTCATTTCTGACACAGAGCTCTAGCCTCATCTCTGATAAAGCCGGTGTTCCATAGCAACAACTGAACAGCGACAAACTCTGTCCTCATCTTTGACATTATCAGGACTTCATCAACATCCCTTGCGTTTCTGGCTTCCAGAGCAATGACTGTAACAGACAGAGCTCTGGCCTCTTCTACAATACTCTGTTCCACTATCCTCCATAAAAAGTCTGTGTTCATATGAATAATAAAGCCAGGACTTCATATTTTTCTTTGACATTGCCAGCGTTCTGTCTGTACAAAAGACGTGGTCAAAGTTTTATTCTCAGCCTTAGTATCATCAGAGTTATATGGCAACAGCTGATATAACAGGTGCATGTGCAAGAACACATCCTTGATCCTGAAACATCTAAGGTCTATCTTCATATTCAGATTCTCTAATGGTAAATGCAGATATAGCCAGAGAGCTTTCCTCTCCATTGCCATACTCATGATGCCAATTGCATCTGTGAAGAGCAAGACTTCATGGTAGAATCTCTTACCTGTTGAGGGGTCCATTGTGTTTCTTCTACATCCAAATTTCCACAATAAGTACAATTTATAGGAGCAAATTACTCAGATCTTTACTTTCCAGAGTGAAGTTTCCAGTTATTTACAATTTGTGTTTTTGAAGAGCCGCAGCTGAAGGACTTGTACTTTCTTTAAAAAGATTAGAGGATTTTTTTGTTTTGTCCTCGTACTTGTTGACACAAGATTCATAAAATGAAGGATTCTGACATCATAGATAAAGAACACTTTTTTCACATCATGTCTTCAAGACCTTTGATTTAAAAACAATTAAATGAAATTTGAGTTCTTTTTTTTTTTGTCTGCTTTTTTAGGGGGCTAAAAATTGCACTTGGATTTCCCTGTCAAATGTCTGTCAAAATCAGGTGTCAGAATTTTATGTTTTACTTAAAGTGAAAATTTAGAATCTTGCAGCATCCCATGACTTCTGTTGTTGAGGTTTTAATCAATAGAACAAACATCACAAGACTGTGATGAGGCACCCTTTCCCCATCTCAATGATGAAGAAAGGCCCTTACAAGGTTCCCAGGTAGGAAGAGAATATAATCTTTGTCTGCAAATGCAAAATGTGACTTCTGTAAACACAGATTTGGATACTGGATTCTGCCATGTTGCACAGCTCTTGGCTGGAATTCATTCTCCGATGAAGTTGAAGCTGCTGGGAACTGTTTTGATACTGAAAACTGGAAATGAGAATACCAGACATATCTTTTGAGATCTTAAATCTTCATTGCTAATATGCAGAAAGCAAGTGTTATATGTGTGAGAATAATGAATGACAGACAGGTTAGTGCATTATTAATTCTTCTTTCCTTCACCTTGTATGCTTTGCTTTCTGCAAAGTATTTTCTGAAAGGAAAATATATGTTACTAAGTATTTAACCATAGCGTCACTGCACCAATATAGTGGATAAGCAGTAGTACTCATTGCTTCACTAGAACAAGGCAAAAAATGGAAGGCTAACAAAAACACTCAGGGAAAGAGCAGAGTACTATAAACAAGCAGAATACAGGGTGGATGATGTAAGGATATAAGCAAAACAGAAAGGAAGGAGGGACACGTAGGAGCAGAATTAGAAAAAATACAAATGATAGATATGAGTGTTTAGATAAAGTAAAAGGAACATTGAAGGTAAAATGGACAGCATAGGCTCATGAACAAGAAAGTTCTACCTATTCTGTGTGGACCTAAAGACAGAAGTCTTAATCTCAGGTATCCAGCAAATAGTTATAGAGTCTACTTGCAGAACTCTTTAGGCAACAGAACGGGTATTGAGACCCAGAAACTAGCAACTATTTCTGCGATTGATATATAGAGTTTAAATATATACAAAATGTTTTATTCTTGTAGCAGTGGTAGATGTCTGTGCCATGATGATAGCAATACCACTCCTTTCCAGCAATCAAACTAGCAGCAATTTATTTCTAACTCGCTTCCCCTCTCTCCTCTCCTTGCATTCAAAATAACATGTTTCAAACATGTAATAATACACTATGTTCACAAGTTGAGAACTAAAAAGAATAGAGAATTACTAAGAACCTTAATTTAGGTGTGATTCAGGTGTCCCTAGGTTCAGATGTTTACAATGGAAGTGTCTATGTGTAAGCTAAATCTATAAGCACCTCCTATATCCAGTGGAGGTCTAAACAATACAGTTGATGGAGTCTAGAGATATAGAGTCTAGATATCACATGAGGGTGTCTACTTTAGGGTAAACTGAGCAGTTCTCCAGGCTCCTCTGAATATATTGACTAGTTCTCCAGTGACAAAAGTAGTTCTGTTGGTATCCAGGTCACATATAGACACCTAAATATAGACTAGCTAAATCCCACACCACATAGTAGATTACATACTATTTTTGGTAGGATATCACTTAATACACAGAACAGTTCCCCTAAGGGCATTTATCAGTGATGAGTGCTGAAGAAGACTTCTTAGTATGGCAGAAACTATTTTAGAACTTGGAACAAAGAATTACCTTTTGACACTTAGGTACAGAAATATTGAGAAATGAATTTTTATTTGTGGCTCCTAGCTTCAATGCCTTCAGAATCTACTGTGGCTAATTTAGCGTGGTAGGCTAGGGTTTCACCTCCAACATAAATCTACCTCTCCAGTCATATCACGGCTTCAGAGAAACCAGTAATTTTAGTATTGATTGCTGCAAATCTTAGGCTTAGAAAAATCCATGGTGCTTATTATCAAGGCTGAGACTAAGGGAAAATTTCCATGACACCTCCACTGGTTTTTTTTTCACAATTCTAAGTCCTGTGTTTGTTGAGGACTGGCTCATGAGATGTAAACACTTGACACTGAGAATCTTTCATCTTAGAATAACAATTTTGTCGCAGAAGTTCTAAAAAAGAAATTCAATAGAAATAAAATCCTTGATAATTAAAACCCATCTCAAGTTGATAATTTTGTGGAGTTTCTAAAATCTGTTTTTTTTTTTTTTTTAAAAAATAGAAATAACATAAAAACATAAAGTTTTATTCTTAAGTATTCCTAAGGCAGTGAAGCAATAGTGCTGAAAATACTAATGAGAAAAGGCTGTTGTTTTATTTCAAAGACAACCAAAAGATCTTGGAATGTTTGTGTAAGGTTTACTGCTGAAACATGTAGATTGGTATAACAAATGAAGGTTTACATATTTATGTTTTGTTTTCTTTTGTTTTGTTTTTCTTTTACCTGCTCTGGAGGTTGCTTTTTGGGGGGGTTTTGTTATTTTTGATTATGTTGTTGTATTATTGTAACTGGCCTAATAAAATCTTACTATGTGACAAGAAAGATGTTAAATTTATATTTTGCAGGTGATTATTTTAAAATTATTTTCTAATTATATATGAGGTTTTAGCTACAGCTCCTTCCAGGGACTTATGGCGTATGTGAGGTTGTGGTTAAATTCCAGAAAGTTTTATTAAATAATGTATCTGGAAAATCAAATAAATGCTTTTATTTTCACTTTAGAGTGAAAAGGTTTTCTGTTTTGTTTGCATAAGGGCACTGAATGCTCCAGAATTCAAGGTTTAGGGTTTTTTTTAGTCTGGAATTTTGATTTTGATATGCCTATCTTCTCCTTGTTTTTCCCTTCAGATATACCTCCAGAAAATGTCTTTTGAGATGTTTATAGAATGTAGGATGCCTCTGAAAGGGTACTGCAGATATGTGTGAGGGAAACTTAGCCTTGTCAGCTGTGGTGGGTTGACCTCAGCCATCAGTTAAGCACTGTTGCTTGCTCACTCAGTGAGACGGGGGAGAAGTGGAACAACAAAAGCTGAAAACTAGTGAGTCAAAATAAAGATAGTTTAATAAGTGAAAGACATATGCACAAGCAAGGCAAAAATAATGAATTTATGCACTACTTCCCATTGTTAGGCAGATGTTTAGCCACTTCAGCTCTGAAAATATGTGCAATTCTTACTTGGAAAGACAAAAACAGTAACCACAAATGTTCTTGCTTCTTCCGCCATTCCCTGAGACTTTACTGCTGAGTATAGTGTCCTATGATATAGATTATCCCTTTGGCCAATTTGTGTCAGCTGCCTGACCAGTGTCTCCTCCCAATTTCCTGTGCCCCCTCAGGCTACTTGCTGCAGGAATAGAGTTGCAGGAAGAAAACCTCAATGCTGAGCAAGCACTACTCAGCAACAACCAAAACGTTGCTGTGTTATCATCAACACTGTTTTAGTCACAAATCCAAAACACAGAACATACAAACTGCTACAAAGAACATTAACTGCATTCCAGGCAGATCAAATACATCAACTCTGGTCTTATACCACTAAAGTCTAAAGATAATGAGTAAGGAGCTCAATGCTCCTCACTTCTACCATAAGTGATGTAATTACCCTTATTTCCCACTCTCATCACCATACTTCTACATATATATATATATATATGAAAGTACTTAGCTGTGGAAAATATGGCTTTTCAGGTAAACCCAGTAAAAATTTGAAAGCTACAATTAGGATGTTTTATACTCTGCATAAACAATATAATGCTTTGTGGACAAAAGTCTTACATATTTTAAAAATATAAAGCCACAAATTTAAAAGCCACGAAGTTAAAATGATTCAAGTCTAGGAACACACTATAATAGCATTTATTCAAGGAAAAATTGGATGATAAATCAAAATTGAAAGGTAAAATCAATGAACTAACTGAGAAAGATAAATTAAAACTGCACCTGTTCCAAAAGTGTGTATAAAAAAGGTAAAAACTGTTGGGAGGACAAAGAGAAGAAGAAAAAGAAAACAGGAGTGCTTAGATCCAGAAAGACTACCACCTTTGAAGTTATTTGTATCTGCAATACAGACCCTCTTTGGTGGTAGAGTGTTCAATAAAATGCCATATTTGAATCAACAGATTCTCTTAGCACATCTGAAAATATTCCCTTGTGTTTATTAGACTCCCATGAGTCTTTCTCCTGAGAGAGTCCAACACAAGGACCCAAAGATGGTGAAGGGACTGGAGCATCACTATGTAAGAAAAGATTGAAAGAGTTGGGACTGTTCAGCCTGGAGAAGATGAGGCTGAACATGAGCAGAAACAGCATGGACACTCCTACACCTCCCTCCTAAAATGTAAAACTCAGTTCCTCATTTAAGTTTTTGTTCTTATACTTGGCTTTGAGTCTGTTCACCATACTTCATAGTAGATGATTTCTTTATCTCATAAAAATCAAAGTTTTTAGACTGAAATGTTGCAGATGCTTTTTTTTTTGACTTTTCTTCCTCCCCCTTTTCCTCATTGTCACAGTTTAGCCCTACTTGGGTGTTGTGGTTTTGTTTAGTGAGGGGGGGCCTAAGGTGGTAGCTTCTGTAGGAAACTGCTAGAAGTTGCTCCCCTTTGTTCAGTGGACTCGGCCGGGCCTAGGGTGGACCTGCTGCTGGCCAAGGCCAAGCCGATTGGTAGCAGAATGCTCCATGATAACGCCTCTGCGATAACATATTTAGGAAGGGGAAAACAGTTAAAAAAAAAAAAAAGAGAGAAGGGAAGGTGTGAAGAAGCTGAGTGGGGGCAGAGGCGCAGAGGGGGAGGCGCAAGCCTCATGGGCCTTGCAGGCCTCACCCTCTGGCCTCTTACCAGGCGGCCGACTGGGCCCAACTTGGTCCAGCCTGGCTGCAAGAAGTGGAGAGGAGATGAGCTGGATGATGTGAAGAGATTCTGAGAAGCATCTGCCTGCCTGTTGTGAAGAACTTTTCTTGTGAAAGGAACGGCTGCAGACGCCAAGGACAGTGAAGAAGGAGGGGGAGGAGTAATGCAGCTCCTGGCCAAGATTCCCCTGCAGCCTGTGGTGACGACCATGGTGGAGCAGGTTGTCCCCCTGCAGTCCATGGAGGTCCATGGAGGAGCAGAGATCCACTTGGAGCCCGTGAAGGACCCCACATCGGGCGAGGTGGATGCCTGAAGGAGGCTGTGGTCCGTGGAGGGCCCGTTGGGACAGCTGTTCTGGAGAGACTGCACTCCGTGGAAGAGATGACCCATGCCGGAGCAGTTTCACGAAGGACTGTGGCCCGTGGGAGGGACCCCACGATGGAGCAGAGGAGGAATGTGAGGAGTTCTTCCCCCGACCATGAAGCAGCGGCGTAAAACAACGCATGGTGAACTGACTGCAATCCCCATTCCCTCTTCCCCCCTGTGCCGCTCAGGGGAGGGGAAGGTAGTAGAGATAATGTTAAGCTTGGGAAGAGGGAGGGGTGGGAGGAGGTTATCTCGTTCTCTGTCTCATTATCCTGCTGTTTGTAGTAATAAATGAATAGTTTTCTCCAAGTCGAGTCTGTTTTGCCCGTAACGGTAACTTTAAGGATTTTCTCCCTGTCCTTATCTCAAACCTTGAGCCGTTTTTCCTTATATATTATCTCTCCCTATTCTCTCGGAGGGTGGGGGGAGTGAGAGAGAGACTGCGTAGTCTGGTCCCGATCGGTGCTGAACTACGACATCGGGACGAAGCTACACAGTCTCTCACTCACTCCCCCCCCCCACCTCTGAGGGAGCAGGGAAAGATAATATAACAAAAAGCTCAAGGTTTGAGATAAGGACAGGCGGAGATCCTTAAAGTTACAATTGCTGACAAAACAGAATCTACTTGGGGAAAACGATTTTTTTTTTATTAAAACCAAAGCTGGATAATGAGAAAGAGAACACAGTAACTTCCCCCACCCCTTCCTCTTCATGAGCTTAACTTAATTTCAATTATCTCTACCTCCTTCCTGCCACCAAGCAGCACAGGGGAGGAATAGAGAATAGCGGTTATGGTCAGTTCATCACATGTTGCTTTACACTGCTCCTTCCTCCTCGAGTGAAGAACAGCTTAACAGCTTATTCACATCACTTTTTTTATTATTATTTTTTTTTTTTCCCTTCTTAAATATGTTATTGCAGAGGCGATATCAGGGAACATTCTGCTGTCAATTGGCTCAGCCCTGTCAGCAGTGGGTCTGCCCTAGGCCTAGCCGACTCCACCAGACAAAGAGGAACAACTTCTAGCAGCTTCTTGCAGAAGATGTGACTGTAGCCTCCCCCACACTAAACAAAACCAACACAGCTGGTTTTTTTTTTTTTTGCTTTGGGTCATAGTCCCATACAAAGTTTCCACTGACATTATTTTTTTACAAATTGTGTCATTGTTATGTACATGTTTCTGTGATAAAATAGTGTAGCATTTTTAAAAGTCAGCATATAAAGCTCCCCTTTAACTTATTTTGATTTGGCAACTTTGTGTAATAGCTTATGAAGTTAAAAAAAACCTGAATATTTATATAGGTTTTTTTTTTTTGCTCACACTTCAGTGCACTCCTGCTTCAATGAATTTGTATCAATTTCTGTTGTTCTGAAGCAGTTTATGAAAGTCAAAACTGGTCCCAAAGAGATCCTACATAATCTCATGTAAACAGTTTTTAAATCCTGGTAAAATATATCATTTGTTTGTTCTTTTTAATTAAAAAAAAAAAAGTTCAAATTCAAAGATTTCAACAGAAAATTTAAGAGCAAGCTGAATAAAGGAGATTCTTTCCTGGCATTTCTTTTCTTTTAAAGTATGAAGTGTCTTATTTTAAGATCAATTCAATTGTTCATAGCTTGGAGTTTTCTAGTGGACCCGCTTATTGATGGGCAAAGAAATGTAGTTGGTCTGTCCTTGACCAAGGTCTTCTTTCACTGCCTAAGGAGATTTGAAGCTATTTCTTTTCTTTCCCAGGTGGGTGCTAAGAGCACCAGGAAAGAGAAAACATTTTGCACTGGTGGTGGCTGTTAGATGATCTAATTCCCTTCTGATGAAGCTGTTCCACTTTAATAATGTTTTAAACAATCACTGGGCTACAGCGAGAGTGGGAAAGAAATGGATCATAATTGCTTGACCTGGTGATTAGAGTACTCACCTACATGCTCCAGTAAACACTTCAAATGAAAAACACTAAGAACACTCAATGCAGAGGCATTAAATGCCAGGTTTACCAATTTATGATTGAGCACCCAGATCTTCTGGATATCCAGTCTGTTGTAGTTTAGCCCCGACTGGGACCAGACTATGCAATCTCTCTCTCACTCCCCCCACCCTCCAAGGGAATATAGAGAGATAATACAAGAAAAAAAAAGTTTGAGGTTTGAGATAAGAACAGGGAGAGATCCTTCATGTTACCGTTATGGGCAAAATAGACTCGACTTGGGGAAAATTATTCGTTTATTCTTAAAATCAAAGCAGGATAATAAGAAAGAGAACAAGATAAATTCTGTCTTCCCCACCCCTCCCTCTTCCTGGGCTTAACATTATCTCTACCTTCTTCCCCTCTGAGCACCACAGGGGGAAAGAGGGAATGGGGGTTATGGTCAGTTCATCACTTGTCGCTTTACACTGCTCCTTCTTCCTCAGGGGAAGAACTCACATTCCTACTCTCCTCCATCACAGGGTCCCTTCCATGGGCTACAGTCGTTCATGAACTGCTCCAACATGGGTCCCTCTGGAATGACTGCCCCAACAGTGCAGTCCCTCTGGAATGACTGCCCCAGCACAGGCCCTCCACAGGCCACAGCCTCCTTCGGGCATCTGCCTGTCCCAACATGGGGTCCTCCATGGGCTGCAGGTGGATCTCTGCTCCTCTGTGGACCTCCATGGGCTGCAGGGGGACAGCCTGCTTCACCATGGTCTGCATCAAAAGCTGCAGGGGAATCTTGGCCAGGAGCAATTTTCCTCCTCCTCCTTCTTCTTCACTGACCTTGGCGTCTGCAGCCGTTCCTCTCACAACAAATGTCTCTCAGGGTCTCTTCACATCTCATCTCCTTTCGACTTCTTGCAGCCAGGCTGGGCTGAGTCAGGCCCAGAGAGCTGCTCGGTGGGAGGCCAGAAGGTGAGGCCTGCAAGGCCCACAAGGCTCGCGCCTCCCCCTCTCTGCCCCGACTCAGCTTCTTCACAGCTTCTTCTTTTTTTTTTTTCTTTTTTTCCCCTTCTTAAATACGTTATTGCAGAGGCGTCATCAGGGAATGTTCTGTCACCAATTGGTTAGGCCCTGGCCAGCAGCAGGTCTGCCCTAGGCCCATCAGAGTCCACTGAACAAAGGGGAAACTACTTCTAGAAGCTTCTTACAGGAGCTGCCAGCACAGCCTCCCCTCACTAAATAAAACCAGGAGACAGTCATGTTCCTAGTGGCTCAGCAACAACCTGATTATTTAATGAAAAAAAAATTGAACAACTTCAGTAGAAAATTCTGAGAGTTCCTCTACCTCACATTACTGAGTAGCTTCTAGCTAGGGCACTTTTGCAAATACATGAAAGTAGGGTGGGTTTTTGATTCCTTGGCTACTTACGCCCTAGCTAGGAATCTCCTTTCCTAATGGGAAGAAAGCAAATCCTTCCAGTACAGAACAAAGCAGGAAAACCTGTGAGAATTAACAATAAAGGCCTATGCTCCTTAGCACACACATTAACAATATCAGATAGCATATTATGCATATAGTTAATATTTTGTAGCTTGCAGGTTTGGGTATCTAGTTCTCCTCAAGAAGCTTCAGTATTTTCTTCTAATATAATGACTTTCAGTAGATAGGGAGACAGTAAAAAATAAAATTCCTTTTCATGAATCTAGTATTTTCTGCACTTTCAAGCACATTTTTATTTATCTAACAACTTCTGCTTCTCAATTAGTAAAAAGTGGAAGTGATAGTCATAATCCAACACTGACATAACTGTAAAAATGCATTTTTTGTTGTGGAAACAGATAGTTTTGTATTTATGACATTGCGTACGACACACTTTCTGCTCTTTGAAAAACACAGATTTATTAGATCATTTTTCCTCTACTGACAATGCCTTATATGTTTAAAATACAGATAATAGAAATTGTGCATATACATAGCACAATCTGATAAATAAAACAAAAGCTCCACCAAGAGTATGATTGCAACAGTATAAAAATTCAAAAGGATCTCATAACAACATCAAATTGATAAAGGTTCATTAATTGTTTGCCCTATTATACTAAGTCATAGGCAAACTGACAAGCACACAGGTAAAGAGAAGACAGGTATGAATTGTGACAAATATTGTAGTTCAGTGTGAAAGCACTTTTTGAAATCAATGAAGTAGCAAATAATATGTAGAATAATGACTATGAAACAGCACTAAACAAAATTCAGAACAAAACTACAACCATAGAATGCCCTGAAAACCTTTCTATTATGCATACCCTGTTTTTAAATCAAATACAGTCATGCAGCACCAAAATACCACAGATGGTAATTCACTTGCAGAATGAGATCCACATCTAAAGTGGAACATGATTTGTCATGCTAGAAAAAATTAACTCTGTGATGAATGCAAAGGTAAACTTTAAGCATCATCTCATCTGGATTCATCACTGTTTTTAAGACATGAAATGCAAAATATATCCTATAATGGCAGGAGAAGAAACTAAATAAGATAGAGTGCATAATAAAAAAAAATTAACTATCTTTTTAGGTTTCTCTTTCAACACATTGGCACAACAGTTCTTCTAACCATTGAAGCCAAGGGAACATATATATATACTCTGTAGTCTTATTGCTCTACTCAGAAAACAGAAGCGATCATCATTATATCTCAGATTAATTTGTCACAGAGTAAAAAATCTCCTTAAACTTATGGAATATTTTTAGTCTCTGGGAAACTACTTGAAAATTTTGCAAATAATTTTGCAAGTAATTAGTAGGTTAATACATTAGATTTTCTTCACAACCAGGATAGTCTGTAAATGGACCAGATAGTGAAGGAGAAAAAACATAGTAGAATATATGACAGGAAGTGCAATAATATTGTCCATTGAGGTAAAAATGTAATCAGCAGTACTGTTTCCTTCAGAGTTTGTAAGGATCAGCCAAAAGACACATAGCCTGCAAGAGAAATTCTAGCATACAAAGTGTGACAAGAACTTAGAGGCAAGTATTGTAATCTGCTTGAGTACAAATGCGTAACACAATGTGTTCTAAGGAGCATAAATAAATATATGTGTCAGGTAATAATGAAAGATTCTGGGAGGGAAAAAACAAGAAATACTCAAAGGAAAAAATATTAGTGGAGTAAAGCTTCTACATTAGAAGAAGAATGTCTTTCTGGTAGCCCAGAAAAACAACACAAACAAGGAAGCAGTACAACAAAAAAGAACTAAACTGGTCCCCTGTAGCAGCAATGTGGAAAATAAGAAGTATTCCTTACATAAAGCTGTGGTAGCTTTACTGGTCTCTTCAGCATTTTTTAAGAACTCTAGCAGAACTTACATTAGGTAGTAATCTCTGCACTCACAGAGATACAAGAGAGGTATAAGCCCTCCATTGGTTGCTTTTTCTCCCATAAAGTATTTGTGAAAATCTAAGCAAACTTATATACTCTCTGACAGCCAGGAAATATATTCATAATGCTCTGATTATCCTTCAAGATTTACTCGACTTTAAAATGTTCTACAGTGTTGAAAAAAAAAAAAAAAATTACACTGTACATCAAATTTTTCAGACATGTTTTATTTTACTGACGGTATGACTTTTGACTGCAATCTAGAGGAAATATAAAGCAAAACTGCAGAAAGCAAGACTGTCACTTAGAGCGGTGCATCAGCTACCTGCTTATCTATATCAGCTGTGATCTAATGGTGACCAAACTCAGCTGACTACAAGTTGACACACTAGCTGGAAAAATAACCAAGTTGTACATGTTGTTAACTGGTTAATACAGAGTAAAGGATAAACTTGAGAGACTGAAACAGTCTCTGAGGAGTAGTTAATCTAATATGAGGACCTGCAGACTGGGAATCATCTAGGTACAGTCTTTCAAGGTGCACAGAAAGTACACAAACCACACATGTGACATTATCATTGGAGCTGATAACATAATTAATCAATTAATAGGTGTGATAGCTGTGTCAGGTGGAAAGGCAGAATCTGGAGAAAACTGACAGCTGTGTCTTCATTTTCACCTTGTCTCATCATTTTCCCTGATGAGAAAAAGATGCTTGACTTGGACTGAGTGGCTATGTCTTGTAAATATCTCCTGTCAAGACATGAGGTAGCATGTGAAAAAGGAGTCTTATCAGTATTTGCCCTTCATTTGAGGAGGAAAAAAGGCATTTGTTCTTCCCTGATATTTTATCAGACATCTAGTGGGAATGAACTATGCCAGACAGGCTGGATAGGATTTACTTCAAACAAACATCTGAACTCTTCACCTCAGACCCTGTGAAAATAAAATAGGAATTGTATAAAATAACTATAATATAGCTGATCTGTTTTAGCCTGCTACTTTATGATGAGATTAATTGTGTCCTAGAGCAACCTCGTTCTCTGCACTGATATGAGAGACTAACTCAGATGTCGACTTCTACAATTGAGATCTGTCATTAGGCAAATATAAATAACCCTTGAGATGTACATTTTCAAAAGAGTTACAGATTTTTTTTCTAACAGGCACAACGTTCACCTTTTTTTTTTGTTTGTTTTGTATGAAAAAAAAAGTTGTAGCTCAAGTCTTCCCTTCTTTTGCTTATTGTAATCAGATCATTAGGGAACAAATTCTACATTAGTCAGGTTAATGGAATACAGAGATCTACATTCCTAAGTATTCTGAAATACCTTGATTTTAATTATTGCAAGTATAAAAATGACATTCTGTACGTTTTGCATTCAGAAATTGTGTACACTGAAGAAAAACTGAGGTTCTGAAAATGGCCTTTCCTACAAATCTGCTGAAAAAAATATAGGTCCTCGTAAACTAGAAAAAAGATTAGCCTGCTGTCTATAAGATACATGCTATGTCACAGAAATTGGAAATAACAAGTGCTGCAAATTCACTGTACTTAAATCACTTGTAAATGTTAGATTGCAATGATTTTGAAACTTTGTTGACAAATCTAGCTCGGGGCACCCTGCTGCTTTAGGAAATCTCCATCATTCTACATTGTTTAGGTGTCTCATTTAATTTTATACTTTTACTTTATTTCTGACTTTTTCCCTAATCAATTAAAACTAGTTTGTGCTCTTAATTTTTTTTTTCATTTTGTTTCTTTTACCTTTTTTTCTAACTATAGATTCTTCAGCTAAACCTTTTATTCCTCGTTTTCCTTGTAAGCTGTTTTTGAAGAGGGCAATTTTTCATCATCTTCCTTTACCTTTGTCCCACTCTTTCTGTTTAGCATCCTCTCTTTTGCGTTTAGCATCTTGGTGTCCAACAATTTCTTTACTTCTATAGTTTAATCATAGAATCATAGAATCATAGAATCATATAATGGTTAGAGTTGGAAGGGACCCTCAAAGGTCATCTAGTCCAACCCCCCTGCAAGGAGCAGGGACATCCCCACCTAGATCAGGTTGCTCAGAGCCTCATCCAACCTGGCCTTGAACGTTTCTGGGGATGGGGCTTCCACCACCTCTCTGGGCAACCTGTTCCAGTGTTCTACAACTCGCATTGTAAAAATTTCTTTTCCTAATACCCAATCTAAATCTACTTCCCTCTATTTAAAACCATTACCCCTCGTCCTATCACAACAGGCCCTACTGAACATCCTCTCCCCATCTTTCCTGTAGGCCCCCTTGAGGTACTGGAAGACCACTATGAGGTCTCCCCGGAGCCTCCTCTTCTCCAGGCTGAACAGCCCCAACTCTCTCAGCCTGTCCTCATAGGAAAGGTGCTCCAGCCCTCTTATCATCTTTGTGGCCCTCCTCTGGACCTTCTCCAACTGGTCCATGTCCTTCTTATGTTGGGGGCTCCAGAACTGGACACAGTACTCCAGGTGGGTTCTCACCAGGGGAGAGTAGAGGGGGAGAATCACCTCCCTCGACCTGCTGGACACGCTCCCCTTGATGCAGCCCAGGATGCGGTTGGCCTTCTGGGCCACAAGAACACATTGCCCACTCATGTTGAGCTTCTCGTCCACCAGCACTCCCAAGTCCTTCTCCTCAGGGCTGCTCTCGACCCATTCTCCACCCAGCCTGTATTTGTGCCTGGGATTGCCATGACCCAGGTGCAGGACCTTGCACTTGGCCTGGTTGAACTTCATGAGGTTGGCACGGGCCCACCTCTCCAGCCTGTCAAGGTCCCTCTGGATGGCATCCCTCCATTCCAGCATGTTGATGGCACCACACAGCTTGGTGTCATTGGCGAACTTGCTGAGGGTGCACTCTATCCCACTGTCCATGTTGCCGACAAAGATGTTGAACAGGGCCAGGCCCATTAATATTATGTGATGTGCTTCTTCCATCTCAAGACTCCCTTTCAGTTGTTCTTTTACTTCTCTATTGGTCCTTCCACTTCCAATCAGAGCTCTCTTAAACATCCTATGCCCCTAACTCAGTGTTTGCATACACTGATATTATCACTCAAACTTCCCATTCTCTAGTCCACAGACACTAAGATCCTCCTGTGCTTCTGCTTGAATGCATACAAACCCTGAACACTCACATAGATAAACATTTCCTATGTAGGCACACAATGCAAACTGAATGAAATTAAATAAAATGTTTTTGTGGGGTTTTTTTTGAGGGAGTTTGATTTTTTTTTAGTAGTTTTTTTGTTTGTTTGGTTTTTTTTCCCAACATTACAAGACAGGTAGGAGTTGTCTTCTGCTTAAAGAACAGGAGCCTGAGTTTTCTTTCAGAGATAGGTAAAACACTTTAAGCATTTCCTCAGAATAGTTTTTGGTGAAAACTTTAGGTATTTTATTCTGAAAAAAAAAAAAAAAAAAGTGTTGCCTTGAGTTCCACTACTGTATCCTGTTGCCGTTCCATTATCCTGTCCTTGCTTTGCATATCTCATATTCACATCTCAGAAATTTCATCTTATATACATTGATTCATTCACCTGCATACAGAAGAAAAAAAAAAAAGGTAATTTAATCAATGAGTACTAGGACACACAGGATGTCAGAACATCAGTGAGGACATGGCTTGAACTTTTTTTGTATTTTCTTTTTTTTGTGTGCATGTGTCTGTGTATTTCTTCTAACACACCTTTGTCTTATAGATTTAGCTATCAAAAGCTTGCATGCCACTAGCATGCACTTATCTGTGTTCTCAGCTACAGTTTCAGGGTCCTTCGTGCCTCCATTTAGTCCTCTAATGCTGTTGGGTTTTTATCCTATTTCTCTTCTCAATGCCCATATTCTTCAAATTCATGAAGTCCCACAGACATTAGAGCTTAAGTAGCACAGAATTCCCACAGAAGTCCCCTCAGAATATAAAGTTTCCCTTGAAATGATCATCCTCCATTACAAAAGACAGTGTTTTCATTTTGATGATAGCCTTTTATCCATCTGTTTCTTGCCATTTCATTAATTTGAAAGTTCATTTACAGACAGACTCTAGCTTACTAGTGGAAATTAGAGACGCTCTGCCTGAACTGCAGTAAACAAATGTTTAAATTCTCCACAGTATCTACTATGCGGCAAGCTGAAGTTAAATTCCGAGTCAGATGCTTGAGATTCTGCAGCACTCCAATGTACACGCAGAATATGCTCCAGTAATTTCCACAATATTTCAAAACAGTTTCTCACTGAATGAATAACAGAAATTAGTAGTACAACCTGCCTAACAGTGTTTTGTTTATTTCTGTATTAGTTCTTTTTATTTTCAGCCTCATATTTTCAGTTTTCCATGTTTCTATGATGTTCTTAGTGAAAATATTCACCTAATTACTGAGCATGTTAATGGGCAAAACTGGAAAACTAGTAGAAACAGTTGCTTTTCTGTCACACAAGAATAGTAAAAAAAAAAAAAATAAAAAAAACCCACTTATTTTTCATTTTCTGCAATGATTTCTCTTACTTTTAATTTTGGGTCAAAAACCAAAATTTTGTGGTTATTTTGCTTAGGCTTGTAAGTCCAAAGCAAATAAGAAATATCTGGTTTTGTAATAAACAGCAACAATTGGAATCTAGTGGGCCCTTCAATCTGACCAACCTCAATTTTGACATTAGAGCAAAAAAGAGCTGGCACTAGTGTACACTTGGTTCTGAAAATCACTAAGTTGTGTAATATAGCTCAGGTTTTCTGGCACTGAAGGCATGACGTAGGCTTTTTTTTTTTTACTTAGCACTTTGAAGGGCAATGAAGGGTAGTTTTAAGTTTATTGATTTTGTTTTCTTTTGTTTATGACATGCTTGTAATTTGGAAGAGTTTTTTATTGATTTTTAGAAAATATAATTGTGTATCTATCACCTAAATTTCCACTACCTTGCACTATTTACTGACAATTATCCCTGCGTTAAGTGGTTACAAAATGATTTCAGTTTTATTGGTAGCTTATACTCATGCTATACAGGTATAAATAATTACCAACTACTGCAAAACTGGGGAGAATCTGATCTTTAATATTCAAAATATATTTAATCATTGTTATGGGCATGTTGTAGTTTAGCCCTGATTCGGATCAGACTACGCAGCCTCTCTCTCACCCTCTCCCTGACCCCACAGAGAATAGGGAGATATCATATAAGAAAAAAGGTTCAAGGAATTTGAGATTAGGATATTAATTGGGAGCACTAATGGGCAAAACAGGGACTAAATGAGATAAAAGAGCAAAATTGTTATGGGGTGTTTATGTTCTAACTGTGATGAAGGGACAAGCAGTGAATTGTTTCTAAATTGCCCACATTCATTGGTGTTCTGAGGATATTATTTTGATTTTGGTGTGGGGAATTCTTTTTTTGTTGATGTATGTGTATTTTAATTCTTAAATACGTAGTTCACAAAAGCAAGGGGTGGAATGTTCTGGTTTTGTTTAGTGAGGGGGGCCCAAAGTGGTAGCTTCTGTAAGAAATTGCTAGTTGTTCCCTTTTGTTCAGTGGACCCGGCTGGGCCTAGGGTGGACCTGCTGGTGGCCAGGGCTGAGCCAACTGGTGACAGAACATTCCCTGATAATGCCTCTGTGATAATGTATTTAAGAAGGGGAAAAACAGGAAAAAAAATAAAATGGAGAGAAGATGTTAAGATGCTGAGCAGGGGCAGAGAGGAGGAGACGTGAGCCTTGTGGGTCTTGCAGGCCTCACCCTCTGGCCTCTTGCCAGGTGGCCCGACTCGGCCCAGCCTGGCTGCAAGAAGTGGAGAGGAGATGTGAAGAGAACCTGAGAGACGTCTTCCTGCCTATCGTGAAGAATTTCTTGTGAGAGGAAGAGCTGCAGACGCCAAGGTCAGTGAAGAAGAAGGGGAAGGAGTAATGCGGCTCCTGGCCAAGATTCCCCTGCAGCCTGTGGTGACGACTATGGTGGAGCAGGCTGTCCCCCCTGCAGTTGATGGAGGTCCATGGAGGAGCAGAGATCCACCTGCAGCTCCATGGAGGACCCCATGCCGGGGCAGGCGGATGCCTGAAGGAGGCTGTGGCCTGCAGAGGGCCTGTGCTGGGGCAGCTGTTCTGGAAGGACTGTGCCCCATGGAAGAAATGACCCACGCCGAAGCAGTTTCATGAAGGACTGTAGCCCATGGGAGGGATCCCATGATGGAGCAGGGGAGGAATGTGAAGAGTTCTTCCCCCGACGAGGAAGCAGTGGCATAAAATGAGATGTGATGAACTGACCTTAACCCCCATTCCCTGTTCCCTCCCGGTGCTGCTTGGAGGCAGGGAGGTGGTAGAGATAATATTAAGCCCGGGAAGAGGGAGGGGTGGAGGGAGGTTATCTTGTTCTCTCTCTCATTATCCTGCTTTGATTTTAGAAATAAATGAATAGTTTTCCCCAAGTTGAATCTGTTTTGCGTGTAATGGTAACTTTAAGGATTTCTCCCTGTCCTTATCTCAAATCTTGAGCCTTTTTTCTTATATTATCTCTCCCTATTCTCTTGGAGGGTGGGGGGAGTGAGAGAGAGAGCCTGCGTAGTCTGGCCCCAGTTGGGGCTAAACTACGACAGGGCATTAATATAAACAGCCAACAAGACTGGAAAGATATCTTGAGAAAAAGTAACAAATATTCTAATCCAGATTACAGACTACAAAATAAGAAAGATGTTACAGAAACACTCTGGAGGACAATATGTGTGGAGGCATAGAGTGCAGCACAGCTGTTTGACATTGACGAATTTGGGCTCTGTCCTTGAACACCACTTGCTCAACAACAAAAAACAGCAACTAGAACAAGATAAGGAAATACCAAAGGCAAAGTAAAGACAACCAAAAAACTATAACAAATCCAAATGAAGCATAAGGCACGTGAACAGTATATTGCTACCAATCAAATTAGATAATTAAGTGTGTGCGCTTCGCGTGTAACTTAGACTATAAAAAACTAATGCTGACTAACAATAAAGGTCTCTGGAACACCATCCACGGAGTCCGTGTTTTTACTGCCACAAATATGTTAAAAAATTGGATCTTATATAATCTCAGGAAAATAAAAGACTGTGCATGGAGAAATGCAGGACAGATATTTATTCAGGAGATAATTAATAGGCAGAATGGACTGCAAACAGTGACATAGAACTTCCAGCTGTGAACACATACATAAAACCTTTAGATAAGTGTTTACAAGAGGAAGAAATTACATGGTGCAAATGTCCAACAGACTCAGATGAACCACAAGGTGTTCTTTCATGCCGAAGTATTATTTTAGCAATGGAAAATATTTACCCACTCACTCAAGCTAAATTAAGCCGTGAGTACATAATTTATTTCCAAGAAATATTTTCAAAAATAAAGTGACTAGAGGTTCATTCTCCTATAGCTTCTTTGATATTGTTAATAAAAAGCCAAATTATATTTACTTTTTTCTCGCACGAAGAGCACATCCACTACTTATAACCCTGCTCAAAACTCTGGCAACCAATCTGACAATACAGTTAGACAAATTTCATCCTACAACCATTTCCTAGGTAACCATCCACAGACATAAACTACACACAGTTGGAGAAGAAATTGAAACAGCCACAGTCTTTAAGCCTTTCTGATCCAATTTTTTCCACCACTATTGATTTTGAATTTATTTATTGCTAATCGTATTTCTAGATGAAATCTTGCCTTTAGTCTACAAAAACCTAGGAATAAGGCACCTTAGTAAACCATGTAAGACAATAGGATTATGCTCAGATGTGGAATTTTTAGTATGCTAAAATAGAAATGGCAATCATCACTTTTTTGTGGCTAACAAATACAAGGAGGATTGGAAAAAAAAAAACAAAAACCCAAGCTGGACCCATAGATAATTAATGGTAATAACATATATCTTTCTCATTTAATCCTAAAAGGAGGGAGTACTTTTTATGCATCTCCAGGTTAGTGATAGTATGCAAGGTCTGATAATATGTGAATATTCCACATAACAGTTGCCCATTAATTTCAAAACATTATCTGTTAGGCTGATAGCTAGACTGCTTGGAAGATTTTCATACGACTCTAACTACCAGGCTGAATCCAGACATTTATCCTAAACTTCTACACAGTCCATTACTATTGCTGCTCCTCCCTTCAGAATACCTAATTCTAATTTTAACGATTCTACTCGATGTAGAGTTTTTCTCTTCTCTTCCTCTACAATGTTATTCTCTGTAGACAGTTTTTCTGTGTCTGGGGTCTCTAGAATCTAGTGAGGAAAAAAAAAAAAGAAGAACAAAAAAAGCCAAACAACCAAAACCACTCTCCCCTAAACCACAGTCATTCCATCTTTTCAAGACTTCCAAGCACAAGAAGCCCTTGAGCACGCTATTTCTTCACACACAAGGCAACAAAAAAACCCACGAGAACCTTCCTTCCACCCGTGTTACTGATTAAAATTCAGAGTGAAAAAGCAGTGGTGATATCCTAAAGGTAATAATGGAACTGTCATTCAAGGAACCTGTCACCAGGTGCAAAAAAAACCTGAGGGGTAACACGAATAGTTAATAAATGTTCTAGCTGAGGCTCGTGTAGCAGCTATTTTCTGGGTAGTGATTACTTTTAGAAATAACTGAGTAGTATTGACTTATTTGAAGTCAATATTACATGAAAAAATAAGTATATTTGACTCAAACTAGGACCAAAGTAGTCCATTGTTTACACAAAGAGCTACTGATTGCACCTTTGGTTGAGAAGACTAGGACTGCTCTTCCTTCTCCACCTTCTATTTGCACGGGCCATTGCTCTTTCTACTGAGGGAAGAGGAAAGGATCTTGTGTTTCTGCATGTTTTCCATTTCTCCTTTACCGTTTCACCCTCACCACTGTGGAAAGGAAACTAGAAAACCATGAGGAAGTCTCTCAGCCCCTTTCTCCTGGTTTCCTTTTCCTTCCTGTGCAGTAGAACTAGAAGCAGCCCTAATCCCTCCTCCATGGTATTCACAAAAATACAGAGGGGTTGTTTCTGCCATTGGAAAAAAAAAAAATCTTCTTTATGAGGAGTAGAGAGTAAGATGAAGAGAGAAAGAAATCTCTGCAGAAGGGCTGGCAAGGATATTTGGAATGCTTATAATTATTGGCATCCTTCATCCTCATGTCTATCCAAAACCATCCAAAACAATATCTTAGAGCCCTGTCATATTAGAATAATCTCAATATGCCATTATTGTTACAATTATTATTACATTGTTGTTCTGTGATCTCATCTGTAAAATCCAATCCAGTCAGGAATACTGAGAAGCACTGGGCAACTCTGCAAGCAGCATAATGGGTAGAAAAGGTCTTTGCTGGACCTACTTATAACTAGGTCCACCAAACAAGAGCAATTTAGAGCACGGATTTTTAGGTAACAGGTCAACTACGGATTTGTGTCTAATATATGGCATGCACAAATACCTATCTATTATACATTCACCATTTACTCAGTCACCCTTTGTACTTTTTAAGAAATGAGAACAGGAACATACATCTTCTACTCTGTTGAGGACCTATGTATAAGGATTTTAGAATATACTTGTTAATCTTACTAACTAGGTTTGAACTCACATCCTTTCAAAATAATAATGATAATTTCTTATTCTTTTCTTTGTGTTTTTATTTCTCCTCCTTGCAGTTCTACAAGTGTGCGTGACTACTTCAGCTGCGTTCAGAGCATGCTAATTATCCACATAAATTCAAGTTTGTTTGTTTGATAGTTGAGTCACTCAATAACAATAGCACTGGGAATGTCACAAGAAAAGACTGCAGTGTGTTCACAGAAGGCACTTACAAATCAAACATCAATTTGCCAGGTGTTTCGCTTAATATTCTTCTGTTATTTTTTTAATCTAATTAATCTTACTGCTGTTGATTCAGCAGAATCAGTTGTTTCAGGTTGTTTAGAAAGTTAATTGGAATGTTCACATATGATCTGAAGCTTCTGTGTCTGTTTCATCTTAGTGTCTATTTTAGTTACAGGTTTTGACATAGTATTTTGCATGTGTTTTTCTGCACTTGATATCTCTAAAGTATAAACAGTAAAGAGTAGATTACAATTATAAAATATTCTCCAACTCTGATTTCTTTTGGCATTTTAATGTGGGGAATTATTTAATATTGTACAAAGTTGCATATGCTCGCTCACTAACTCTCAGTTGCGTTGTGTTAGTAAGCACATTTCTGACAACCATCTGCTTAGACCTTACTTTCTCCTCATCAATCCATTTGAAATTAAAATAATGATGAAAACAAGGAAGTTAAGATGAGAACTGTCAGACAGTTGAAGCTATAATTCTACTGTATGTTGCACGAGTTGCTGCTGTGTTTGCTGATGCTGCAAGGAGACAGTATAAAACAATGCAAAACTAATGCAAAGTGTGTACATTTATTCCTTTATCAACATGGATATATCTAGTTATCTTTGGTGTTTTTCCTTATAACAGTTACATACACATATATACATATATATACACATATATATATACTTAATTATTTTAAATATGTCAAAATAGTTGTAGTCTATTCTGTTCCAATATGAATAAGTTGTCCAAGTTGTTCCAGTATGAACACTTTCAGATTCACCTTTTATACATTAATATAGTTTTAATTTTGTAAATTATTCACTCAAATCTTGTTTTATTTTATGAGGATTTTCATTATGTATCTTTCAGCTGTTTATTTCCCTGATTTTTTCAAAATTTTAACATTCGCTGGACATTTTTCCATGACATCCCATTAAAATAGTTACTGATAATAGTAGTAGTATTATAAGTGGGAGTAAATGTATCTAGAAATTAGATTGTTTCTGCACAACTTTTGACCCGGGTCTGCAAAGTGTATTCTCCTTAATGCAGCTCTCTGAACCTCATCCAATTGTGAGTGACTGATCTGCATAATCACTGTATAATCCACCATGGGAGTCCATGCAATGTGATTGAAGTTCAATATTATATACTACTTTTATGAACACATGACAAAACACACAAAGTTGTAATCAAGCATAATGCAATGCAGAAGTGACTCTTTTAAAAGTTTCTGCCATTTAGAAAGATTCTGATGGTTGTTGAAGGTGAGTTGCCATGAATGAAAAGCACAGTATCAGTAAGGTGGGCTCACTGTTCCATTAACACAAATTTCAAATGAATTCAGTGCATGAAGAAAAAAGTGTTTCTGATAATTCTTCGCTTGTGCCATTTGTCCCATTTGCCCTCTGCAAAATGTCGGCTTTGATGTGTTTTATCTTGTCCTTTTCTTTCATTCTCAAGCCAGCGATTTATTTCATATAATGATTTTCAGCATGAGTCTTTACAAGAAAGAGTCTTTGTCAAGCTCTCAGTGGAATAACTCTGCATGTTAACCCACCTTCACACATCTACATCAATGGTTTGTTCTACCCTGTTGTCAGTTAATTAAACTGTCTAGTGTTCAATAATTGCATAGACAAAAGTGTTACAAGGAAAGCCAGCAGCTACATTTTTACTGCGAACAGTCAACACTACTCACTCCTGTGAGTACAGGAGCTACCATGCGAAAGACGGAGAAATGTTTGAGTAAGGACAGAGTCAGTAATACTCAGTTTCATGGTACAAGCTGGTTACAGACTGCACTTGAGCTGAAAACACAGCAAGGAGCCTGGACCAACAAGCACTGGCATTAGCGGTTTCCATTTACTGTGTGTTCAGAACTAGCTTCAGCTGCAGCTCCTGCGAGCTTGTAGGTAACCGTGACAGGCTTCCACACCCCACGGCTGCTCTGCAGGGAACTCCTACTCTGTAAACCACCACTGTCACCTTGCTGCTCCCTTTGTCTTTGAGAAGCGTGATGCTATGTGGCATCTGGATCAAGACCTTCCTGAATGTGTTCAATCATTGTGCCACTTAGGCTTTTCTGGTTTTCTTTGCACACAATCCAAAAGCAAGCTCTTTCTTGAGAAAGTCTCTCTCCATTTCTTTTCGGTTTCCACTTGTTTCCTAAAGTTCAAAAATTAAAAGCCTGGTCTTATTAATTGATTTCCCTGAAACAAGGATAAAAGTTAATTAATTTAAAAGTATGTAGATAAAAATTAGGCATAAAATGTGGATGCATGTGGAATACACCATATTCCAGTTTGTACAAGATGCACTTGATAAAACGTACTTTGTTCCTCACTGAAATACAGACTGGAACAGGAGACTATGTCATTATTGGTAAATTAAACAGCTGACAGTATATGTAACTAGCTTCCTAGATACTCAAACCTAGCCACCTATAGCTATTAAATTGTAAGAAGGGTCCTGGGCTGGTTCTGTCCTGAGCCAGTCAGCACTCCCACATAATTTCCTAATACACCTTGGCAGTTACTACAGACCATCTTTCCTAGTACATAGTTTGGATATAAATACCCAGTTAGGGAAAATAAAATAGTTTAACAGTATGGATTTGGGCTGTTCCATAACTGTTCTATAATTTTACTGCCAGAAGGCGGTTATAAGTCTGTTTAATTTTACTAACTTAGGTATACGCTGAGTTTATTCCCACAGGTTGTCACCAGTTTATAGAGTCCTTTTCTCCTCTTGCTTGTGTGCATTTCAATATTTTATACAAGTTTGAAGAAGTTGAACAAGAAAGTTTGAGAAAGACCTAGTTCTTAATATCTTTCAACCCAGACAGCATCTGGGGCATGTAAGAGCTAGTAGTTAGTCAGGCCAAAAAAAAAAAAGCAGGAGTTCAAGTCAATCTTTCATATCCCTGAACATCCTCTGACCCTCACTTTCTTTTCTATATGGCAGGTATTGTAGATGTAATGAGTGGAATATTTCTGACCAAATACAGTTGGTTTTTTTTTTTGCTGAGTTGACATACTTAAACTCTCTTTACAGTCATTGTAAGAGAATGGATGTCTCTGGAATACAGTGCAGTCTTTGACTATTCTTGTTGGTAGTGTCTGTCAGGCTAACACTTTAAGCTAAGGCTGGAAGGTACACAGGACCAAGGGAAGTCCTGTTTAGGGCATCTCAAATGTCAGTAGATGACTATATTCAGGAGCTGACTTCCCCTTGATTGTTAGTAAAATCTAGATTGCTATCCAACTGAGTACTTTAACAGATGACAAATAGCCTGCAAGACTGATATATTGACTAAATCTCCACTAAGTATAGAAATTTACATATTTAACTCAACCATTAAGTTAAAGAATGAGCTTTCTTCATCAACTTGCTCATCTCCATGTAGTCTTTTCTTAGGGGACTAACTTTCTCCATGCACTGGAGAGCATTGGTGAAGATTATATGATCAAAAGACAGGAAAAGGACTATGCATCCTGGAGAAGTAGAATCATAGGATCATAGAATAATCCAGGTTGGAAGGGACCTTCAAAGGTCATCTAGTCCAACCCGCCTGCAAGGAGCAAGGATGTGTCCAACTCTACCGGGTTGCTCAGAGCCCCATCCAACCTGGCCTTGAATGTTTCCAGGGATGGGGTATCTACCACCTCTCTGGGAAACTTGTTCTAGTGTTTCACCTCTTTCATTGTAAAAAAAATTTACTCTAATAAATGAGTAATAGTCCAATTACTGTACCAGGCTAGGAAGTTTCCTAGTGATGTCCTTAACCCAGGCCTCAGGGAGTCAACAGACTTCCCTAGAAGGAGAGTCTATGTGACGTATTGGACCCTCTGTTCCCTTCAGAAAGGAATTACCAACAACTATAACTTGTCTTTTCTTTCTTTTGGAGGTGGTTGTGATATGAGGGGGTAGGCCTTTCTGACCTTGGCAACACCTGTAGTGTAGATGGACCATCATCCACATCATCCATTGACTTGCCTTCCATATCCAGAGCCTCATACCTGTTGTACAGAGGCACCTGGGAAGGCAAGCTGGGCAAGGAGGGGATTTGCCTGCTGCCCCCAAGCATGGACTTGCCTACATTCACTCCTTTCCTTTAAGCTACTGCCTTCAGTTTGGTGCAGGAAAGATACACAATCACCTTGATCTTGGATTTTTTTTTTTTTTCTGGTGGCTGTTCCTGTTTCTGTTTCAGGGAGGGCAGAGCATGATTCCATCAGTCTATCTCTTTCTCAAACTCCCTGATGCTGCTTAGCCTTTCTAATTCCTGTCATAGCTCTGCCACCAGGCTGAGCAAGTAATCCACCTGTTCACACCTCACAGTTGTTCTCACTACTGCCACCCCTTACCAGTGAAAAGCTCTGGCACTATCTGGAGCCTGGTGCATGACTGCATGTTTTTGTGGGTCGCCAACATGAGAGCTGACCCAACAGATATCGGTGAACTTTGCAGCAGTAATCACGTAGCTCTAGGTTGGGTAAACCCTGGCACTGAGCTCAGTGACTCTATCCTATAGACACCCAACAGCTTCTAGAATAACCTTATTATAAGTCAGTACATCTGTTTGCTTCCTTGTAAGTGAGGCAATAAATGTCTGAATATTTAGTCAAACACAGTTTAAGCTTTCACTTACAATTTTTTTTTTTTCTGATTCTTCTCATCTTAAAACTACCATGGTAAAAACTGGTATTTAAGACAAAGATTTTGGGGCTATTGGTGCTGGTTTTGTTTTATAACTCTGGTCTCAGGTGTGGAGTCCTAAATATTGCCATTTTAAAATAGCTTTATTTTTAAAAAGACTTTGATGTCAAAAAAATAAATTATGAGACAGAGTAGGTTTTTTGAATCACTACTGAAAATATTTCATCTGCATTGGATAATAACAGGCATTTGTCTTTTCTTTTAAAGACACAGATTTCATACAAATTACAGCTAAAAACACTAATAGAGCTCTTAGTCAGACTAATTATGTATCAAAGCTATTTGGTTAATCTCCAGAATGCTAAACAAATAGAAAACAAAAGAAGCTGGAATGTGACAAAATCTTGCAGAACTGCACTGACAGAACTATTTAGATGGCATATATTATATATATAAACATGCATTTACTATTCTAGATGTGAAACACAGACACTTGCTGTGGAGAAATGCTGTCTTGCGGAAACTTCACTAACCTTACTGAGGAACTGACTCTTTCCTGACTCTGTATTTAGTAATCCTTGAACATTGTGAGAAAGCCATCAGGCAGCAAAGCATTGCTGACTCATCCTGAATCATCTGCAGCTTTGATTTGTCCTTTCAGAGAAAAGCAAAAACAAATCACACTCTATGCCCACCCAAAATATTTAGTTAGATAATCAGAAGGAGTATTTCTTGGTTATTTCAGGTTAATAGCTCAAATTATTATCATAGAATTTTATTAGAAAAGCCAATTTGCTACATTTTGGAAGGTAATTGTGTCAAATATGCGCCTTGGACTACAAAAGACTCCACAGATTGTACTGTAAGAAAGGACAGTATCTCTCTGTATCTTTCTGTAGATACACATAACCATAGGATGGAGGAGGAAGATAATTTGGGAACAGAGCAGAGAGCTTTCTGTGACTGTATAAAACTTACTACAGAATTTTTAGGGGAAAGACCAAAGAAATGGAAAGGGAGGTCTCAAGGTAAGTTAAGATGAATAAGTGCAGAAAAGTAGAGGGTAAAATGCATACAAAACTATTGGGCGTGGTTGAGTAAGTGCTAGTTGGTATACTTACCTGACCTGTGCTTGACCATTGCAGCTTATCCTATGTTGTTATTAATACCTAGCTATCTTCTCTGTATACAGACTCTAGACCATAATACTGTGCATGTGAGTGTTAGATTAGCTTGCCAACATGGTAAGAGTCAGCTGCTGGAGAAACAGATCATAGGTCTGAAGGACCCACAAGTCCAGACACTATCAGCTGGAGGACATCAGGGTCTGGGGGCCAAATGTTGGGTAAACTAAGGGCTTGAAGTCAGCTACTGCAGAGACCATTTTTTTTTTTCAAGGAAGTTTATGTACTCCACTATCAAACTCCCATCCTGATTAGGCGGGGATGGGGGGGGAAGAACTGGGCTGTGCTGTTCATGTTCTCGTGAGTGCCAAGATAGGTACTGCTCTCTGTGCTGGGTTGTGTGTCTGGCCTTGCTTGTAGCATGTGTCTGCCTGTGGGAAAACATGTTCAACCTGGAATCCCCTGGCTGTGCCTGGGGACAGGGAATCATAGCAGCCTGCCTTTGACCTGGCTGAGGTGGGAGGACTCCCCTGGTGCTGAGAGTCCACACAGACCCTGCTGTGGTGGGCTAGAAGGAGATGCCCCTGGGTCCCAGCATCCCCTGTCTCTTCCATCTCTGATACAAAATTCTTAAGGCATGTTATTTTGTAACACAGACCATTATTAAATTAAATGGTACACACAGTCTTAAATGTCCAAGAAGTCAAAATACACAATAGCAAGACAATTGTTTTGACCAGTCAGAAATATCTCAAACAGTAAAAAAGACAACAAGGTTGTTAGGTTTTCAGCAAAAATAAAAATATTATTCTTGACCCCATATGAAGTAACATTCATTATAGCTTTATCCTCTAATCCTTTGTTGATGTAATCCTCACCTAGCTATTTCCCCAGCAGAGATATCAATCTGTAGTTCTTGACATATTTAAAATACTAGAGAAATACTTTTTCCTACTTTTTTTTCTATTGTTCCTGAGCTTGCTAAGTATTAAAGAAGGGATTGTAGAATACCTTTATGAGTTTAATTTGACCAGACACTTCCTTACTTAACACTCTTCCAGATGTTAAACTTTCTGTTTTAACATATGATAGATATGATTATAGGATAAACACAACCTCCTGCTTATTTCCAATTAAAAAAAAAAAAAGACTAAAAAAAGGAAATTTAGATAATTTCAATCTAATTAATGATGTGCAAGTTTATAAATAGCATCTAGCAATGGAATTAGAACTTTTCAGAATTTTAATATGCTTTTTAAGGACTCCTTGAGGTTTTTTTTTGAGGGGGGGGCTTATACTTTTACTGATAATTTTGTCCTTTGCAAAAACCTTACCAATATTCTACGTATTTTATATAGTACTTTACTTTTTTTTTCCCCCAATTTAATCCTTTTGGGTTTTGTTTTTGTTTTTGTTTTTTTTTTTCATTCTGTGTAGTTCAAAAAACTATAGAACTAGCAGGAATATAACACAAGCTGTATAATCACTGAGTTCATCTTAGTACTGCAGAGTAGGATCACGTACAAGGACTTAATAAATAAGATCCTACAGAAAAGAATCAGTAACCTGTCTTTGAGCATGTCATTAGTTGGTACTTACAGAAAACATAAAAGAAGCAAAACAATATTGAATAATATTTTGAGGAAATATTCCTATGTTGAGAAATAGAGCTCATGTTCTATTAGCTTGTAGCTTTGAAATTTTTTTGAACTGTAGTTTACATTCAGACCGTCTTGCCTAATAAGTTCTGAAAAATACTTTTTCCTACTAATTTATCCAACCTATCTATAGCTATACTTTTGGCATCTGAAATATCCCAAACCAATGGATGCCACAAGTTAATTATGCTTTAAGTGAAAAAGTACTTCCTTTCTTTTTTAAAAAACTATATGATAATTTTTTTTCCTAGTCTTCTATTACAAGAAATGGAATCACTATTTTTATTAACCTTCTTCTCCATGCCATTTATCATTTTATAGACATCAACAATATCACACTTACATTTAGTCGTCTGTTTCTTAAGTTCTGTCCTGTATAGTTGTTCTTTTTTTTTTTTACACAAGTTCTTTCATTCAGAGATCATTTCCCACGGTGTCTGATCAGTTACTCACCTTTGTATCTTCTCTGAATACTCACCATTTTTTTAGAGATGAACTGATCTGAGTTGAGACTGAAAAAAATATTTAAGATATTGATATACAATGGATTAGTACAAGGACATAATTTAAAGCCCAAACAGATTTTTTTTTTTTTTTTGCTTACATGTATCAGTGTTGCAATTTGTCTGCAATTTTGATCTTCCAGTCATTCACTGTCATGAGATTTATATGAAGGTCTTCAGAGATTGCTTAATTTTTTCTGACTTTGATATTGGTAAGCATTTTCTCTTCTCTATTCAGCCTACATTTTAGACTAATTGAAAATATATTGATAAGCACAGGTCCCTGCATACAGTCTTGTAAGAATCTAAGAATGGTTTTTTTTGGAAGTTAGTTCAATACTGGTGTGCACAATTTTTAACTGATATCATGGTTCAGGATAAAGGTTTTGGGTTTTTGCTATAGCAGTTGATACCCTCCTAGATAGTCATTCATCCCAGTTTAAGAGAAAGTGAAGTCCAAGATCTGTTGACAGTAGACAGTGTGGAAGAGGACACCTTATGTTGTGGAGGGAGGCCACTCTTTTTTGTGTTTGCAAATATTTTTTCCTCAAGCTCAGAGAATGAAAGTTCATATATTTACTAGTACAGATAAAACTACAATGAATACATGTCAATAACTATCTCTGTTTCCTTATTCTGGTCTTAAAATGCATTCTATTTAGTTTCAGTACAAACAGAAAAACCTCATTCCTGACTAGCTTATACTCCTTTTGCTTGCAATCCCAGTTCCTGTCATCAATATGTAGCTAACTACAATGTTTTCTTTCTATTGTTTGCCAGTATTAAGAAACATCTATTTGCAGAATTCTTATGGACATACAATACAAAAGACAGCATCATGCTTCTTGTTCTATAAGGATCCACTTCTGCTTCCACTGAACTCGTTAGTAAAATACAATTTCTCTGTGCTATGAGAATAAGCAAGTCTTAAGTTCAGAGCAGCTTAAAGAATATAAGATGCAATATGACACAGTCTTACTGATTAGAGGCAGCCAAAGTGACCTGTTTTTTTTTTAAAAAAATAGTTTTAAAACTGTTTTTTGATTGACTTAACATCAAGAGCTAAAATACTACAGCTGAAAATGTATTTAATTCTCACACAATTAGTAGGAAAGAAGGTATTTTTACTATCTTTCCAGGAGTCAGATGGGATTTCTACCATTTTTACTAATACTGTGAGGATAAAAGGTTTTATTTTGTGTGTTTATTTAAATATATATAATCAAAATTTCTGATGTTCTTTTAAACTAAGTCATTAACCTGCAGTATGACACAGACTTTATATCTAAAATAGAGCCAAATTCCTTCCTTAGTCTCCAAGCACTGATTGCCTTGGTGTTGAAGCATATCAATAAAAAAAAAAAAAGTATACTGATTGAGTCAGTTCATAGACAGAGAGAAGCATTTTCCTAGCAGAAATAAATCACTTCAGTATTTAGAAGTATTAAGTTATTTGTTCTGCCAATCTACTGTTTCATTACCCCACTGCATAAAGAACCTCTCTGCATACAACTACAAGAAAAGGATTCTTAGTCCCACATAAAGTAATTGACAGTATAAAGAATAATGAGACTAATAATGAAAAATAATGAGATGTAAAAGAGATTTTTTCAGGCTGTTGGTAGCTGTGGTGGAACTCACTTCTTGCCCCAAAGCAGCTGACTCAGCCACAATATGCACTTATTATATGATTAAAAATCTAAAGTTTTTTTTATTTTATCAAATCAGCACAAAGCTCATGGTTGTCAAATTCATTGAATGTTATTTTGTTAAATGAAGACCTGGAATTCAAAACTGGAAGTCCTGGAAGGCCTGCAAATATGTGATGGAGAGGGCTACTGTAGTACTACCACAATTTTACTGCTGCTCCTATCAAGAATTTACTTTCACTGTGTTGCTGCAGGATTTGTGAACTTCTGATATTTGAGAAATATTGCAAAGATTGTTTTTGAAGGTACTGGATTTCAGAAGTGCTTAGTATACAAGTTCTTTGGATAACCTCAATCTTGCTCCAGATCAGTTAGAATATAAAACGAACAATGTAAGATATTAAAATGAAGTGCAATTCTTATCCAACAGAAGTCTATAGATGAAAATTTAATCTTACAGAATTTTCAAATAATTTAAATAACAAATTTGTAAACCTTGTATTGTAGTTGTGGAAAATATCTCCCTATTGAATTGGGGTAATTTTTCCAAGTACATTTTATGCCATTAGTAGTCCACCACCTCAAGTGAACTGCAGCTGTAAGTGGTAATAAATGAAAAAAGCATTACTCTAGCCTATGAAAAAGGTTAAATTTGGTGGCTAGATTTATCTTTTGTGCATTTAAACAGCCAAATTCTTTAGGCAATCAAGATAATTTCCCAAACATTTTGAGAATCAATCCTGTGTGTCTCTTAGCTTTTCACCAATATGAAAATAACACATAGAAATAGACTTGCTCTAGCCAATAAGAGCACAGAGTAATTGAACAGCTATTGATGCATACCTGTATAGATTTTTCCTTAGCTTTGCGCTTCTCTGCACACTGGTTGGTTGAATTTATCTGATTTGCATAATCACCGTACAGTTATTTCTCAATAGTTCAGGCTGTTCAAGCTGTTTACCAGCAACAAAGATGCAAAGATGCAGTCTCAGCTTCTCTTTCTCTCCAACTGATGTAGAAAAAAACTCTAAAATTTATGTGAAAGAATAGAATAAAATATTCCAAAAATCAAAGAAAATGGAGCTGTCAAGCAGTTGAAAGGAAAACTATATTAAAGAAGTTGATTCACTGGATTGTTGCTATTTCCATAAACGTACTCCTCCCCATCCTAATCTTTATCATGTGCAAGCAGGTCAAGAAGGTTCTTATTCTCACAAGAAATGTAACATTTCTAACTGCTTCAAACTGGCCTCACTGGGAGAATCCCATTCCGTCCGTTCTGTTTAGTAACATATGTAGTTATTACTGAGGAAAGAAGAACCTGGCAGATGAATGGAAAATGGAGAGAAAAAAAAAAAAGGGAGGGATCGGGGATAGGTGATAAGAAATAGAAATAGGAACATAGGGAGAATTTAGTAAAATGAAGGCTTGGACAAAAATAGCAGAAGGTGTACAGCAAGGGTCAAAAAAGATGTCTCTTTATTTTTAAATACAGTTTAGAGTTGATCCATTTCCATCATTTATCTTTGAATATATCTTTGCCCATTTTTCACTCAGTAACTTTTGACTGTCACCAGCTTCACTAATATATTCAAGTATTCTTGTGGCATTTTTCTTGTTTAAATTTATATAGATATTAATCTGTGATAATTTCATTAAGTTTAAGTCTAGAATGGATCACTGATTTCTTAGTATATGTTCTCTTCTATGAAATGACTATTCGTTTCATCAAGGAAGTCTACATTCTCAATAGTTTTTTGCTATTAGTTAAGACTTCTAGTCTTTAAGAGTCTAAACTATGACATCCGTTTGATTTTTTTTTTCTTATGTCCCAAAAAAAATTGCCTTTAAATGCAGGTATTTATGTACAGAATGCACAGAATAGGGGCAGAAACAAAGGGTAGGAAAATAATAATTTCCTTATTGCAGACATATAAAGGAACTACCTAAAATTACAACATCAGTGTTCCTTGATCCAAAGCAACTGGCAGATGACAAGGCACTTCAGGGTGAAAAATGAAATCAGAGTCTGAGGTTCGGCTGAGATTTATTTGTATCACTTATCACAAATGCTTGCAGTTCACCAGCGAAAAGAACGCAAATAAGTTCTTCCTGATTTAGTTTCTCACTGGCATTACAGAACACTCAAATTAAGTTGCTTCATCACTGCAGCTCTAAGTCTTCTGCTCTAGAGGACTTATATTTACCTCCTAAATTCAATGGAGTTTAGACACTGATTACCTGGGCTTCTAATCTATAGTTCCCGATCTCTTCTTCCAGTATTTATGGCACAGAAACCTAAATAAACATTTAATAGTAACTGAATATACTACTTCCACTACACCTTCTGTAATTAGTTATTATCTCTTACAATTCATTCATGTATTTTGATGATGGTCGCCATTATGAGAAATTAGAAAAGATTGCTAGCTTACAAATATGCCTCCGATTTCCCCAGTTAGACTATTTAATTTTTTTTTCTTTATTCTTTATCATTTTTCACCAACATTGAAGTACTTTTCTTCAGATAATACTTACTAGAACATTCAGACATAAGATTTAATCCATAAAGATGATTGTCCATCTTGTCCAGAAGAATTTAATTTTTGAAAATGCTGGACTTGTTTTTTTTTTTTTTCCTCATAAGAGAAGTTGCTGATTCTTTTACCTAGGGAAAAAAATAAAATACATCAAGTTTGTATGTCTCTAAGACTAGAGTCCTGCTACGTACTTACATAGGTCAAAAGTCACCATGTCAGAGTGTGACGTTGCCTGTTTTCTTCCTTTCCCAATGCGACAAGCACTCACTATCTTGCTGATCTCCTAGCAGCAATGGATTTCCCACTTATGTACTCTCCATTCTTTCCACAGTCTATTCTGACTACTGTATTTTATGAATTAATTTATTCTTTTGATCTATAAAATAATAGTATATGGGTTAGCTTGGAGGAAAGTTTCAACAATATTTTCTGATGGAATGGGGAATAACTCTTCTCTCATCATTCTCAGCTTTCTCAATTACTTTAATTAACAACTTTGTCCAGCAATATAGTCTTAATCCTGTTCATTTTTTTTCAAGAAACTAGAGATAAAACATATTGTATCTAAAATCTCCAGTGAATTACTCCATTACTCAGAAAATCTTTCATTTGCAGCTGGTTTAAAGAGTCACTCTTTGCACTGCATATGATGGTTCGAAATCAGCCATATTTATTTATTTATTTGTCTATTTTAATATTTATTTTTAACCTGTGCAATCAGTATTTAATATTATGAGGTTAAAAACAGGCATAAGTAAGACAATACTAGAAAAATCTAGTTTACATGCAGGAAGCATTGAGCTACCTAAGATGATACCTCAATTTCCTTATTCCAATTTTTATTGTTGGAGTTCCTGCTTTACTTCACTGTAAACTACCTCTCTGACATCTAATGTTTCATGTATTATTATTATTAAATATTTCCATTGTAACAACTAATAAAACTGTCTTTCAGTCTTGACTTGTATTACTCACTGTACCCTAAATTAATTTATCTTAACCTCTCATATGAGGCTTGTCTCTGTTCCCAAAACGTAAGATATTATAGCTGCATTTGTAATGCTCCAGCTGCGAATTCTGACAGAAAAAAAAAGAAACCCCTCTGCTTTGGCTAGCTCAGATGCTTTACAAATGGTGTGAGCTCTAATCTATATCATGGTGATAGGGATCCCTTTATTCTGATGCAGACACTTATATTTGGTTAGTTGTCTTTCTCTTCAGTTTCCACTGATTTTACTGACTCACAGTAAGATTCATTTGCTGACACAAGGAAGTCTAGTGGCTTTGAGATGTCCTAGATTATCTTGTGTAGTTTCAGCCACTGTTACAGAAGGACGTTACTACTGCTTCTGTGTCATATATGCTAACTGCATAGACATCATCAATAGCATCTGATGTGCCAAATTCCATTAGCAATTATGTTTGGACAAATTAATTCCTAGATCTCCACTAACCAGTATATTAATTTAGGTGAATTTATCTATTTTCATGTATACGTGTATATTGAATATATATATATTCAATTCAGGGCCTCAGTTAAGTTGCGTGCAGATGATGTCTAGAGGCATTTGAGAGTTCTTAGTACATTCCACCTGACTTGCAGCTGCCATTTCAGAAGGGCTGAGATGTTCTCTAGACCCTGTCATATTTGCCAACACTATGAAGAAGCATTAGAACCATAAGAGTAGAAATTTATATTTAGGTGAAAAAAAAATCCCACCCTAAAGGCCTAAAACCTGGGGCTAAATTCTATCCTCACTATTTTTTGAAGCAGAGAAATAGTAATTTTTCACTTTTAAATAATCAAGAAGGTTAGATTATTTCAAAATATGTTTGAATAGGAAAATCTGTTGAAACTGTCCTAAAAGAAACAATTTTTTAATATACTAGACTATCATTTTATCTCACATTGTCTTTACCTGCTCTGTTATTTTTATGTTCCAAAAAATATTAGTTTATTTTAATTTCCCACAGTTATTTAAAATAGCCACTCCATGAAACACAGACACATTCATAAATACCTTTTGGCACCTTCTAGGAAACTTTTATAAATTAAAAACTTGCACTTTTTAGATGTTATTGCTTAGGAAGGATCATTTTTTACACAGTTTTGTTTATTATTCTATTCTGTAATTAATGAAATATCTCATATAATGTTTCTTAACTTATATTCTTATTATTAAGACATTGAGTTGTATCCTTTTTTGTTTTGTTTTAATCTAGTATGGATTTCTACCGAAAGTGCCTCTTTCTTCATCAGGTGAGGATTTTAGGTGAGGGATAATACTAAGGATTTTTTGTTCTTTTTTTTTTTTTTTTTTTAAATAAACCAATGGATTAAATCAAGTGATTTTTTTTTTTTCTCTTATCTACTTCATTTTTTTTCCCCACAAGTTTTCTTCTCAGGCTTTGTTTTAATAGGACATGGTTGTGTATAAGCTGTAGGAGAGACATATTCTCTGGCAAGTAGAGTGTGTTCATCAATACCATTCAGATCAGCTGATCCTTTGGCACAGGCTGCTGCATGGTCCCATCCTGACAGCAGATGAGGACTTTCTTCTTCCCTTCGTGCAATGGCATCCATTGCAGACAGGGAAAGAGAGTGTACACCTGCTCTCATGGTGCCCGGGTCAAGAAAATGAAAAGTATTCCTGGAGTCTTAGCCTTCAGATACTGCTAATTAACTTTTCTTCCATTGTCTTTAGAAGAAACATGCACAAACCTACTTTCTATCTTCTTTCTGATTTACTTCATTCTGTGAGAGATATGAACAGCTGTAACAGTAACATCCATCTGGAGGCCAGTAGAGCTAATAACCAGTCAAGGGTTTGTTTGTTTGTTTTTTTTTTTTAAGATTTTTATATGGTTTTTTAAGGTATTTATTAAGTGACAGGGTGGATGTCACTTGGAATCTAATAGCAGCATGAACAGTCATTCCAGAAAGGTACAGTTAAAACTCCTGTAATTTCTAACTCCCATTGAGTAATTTCAGAGGTTTGACCCTGTGTATTAGCATTGTCACTAGATTACGTCATCTCATTATCTTAGACTTGTGACTTAGATATCTATGCTTACAGGTTGAACCTAGTGGCCCATGTATCACTTTATGCCTCATTCTAATGAACCCTTTATGTAAAACAGCAGGAGTCTCTGTGGAAGTGGAAAGTAATTTTGATTCTCATCTATATCTTCCACTCAGACAAAAGAGAAAAGAAAAAGAAAAAATAGCTATTTCCTAATAAGATGGACTTTCTGCTGTGGAAGCTGTGTGTCTAAACATACTAGATTTTCGTTTCCTTGCAGACTTTGATCTCCATATCTTCTAAAGTATTTTAATAGCTAAAAAGAAATTCCCAAAGCCCAAGAGTTTGATTATGTAGACCAAACCAAGCAATATTTGACCTAAAGGAAAAAAAAAAAAGAAAAAGCTTTTCAAAATCAAAAATAATATTATTGCATTAGCATAATCGAGTAAAGCACAGAAGCAGGGAGGAGGGGAGCGGAGAAGAAAACACTTAAACATTTTTTTTTTTTGCTCGAGTATCTCACTAAGCTTTTCTAGTCTTTCATAGTAAAATGAACCTGAGCTTCAGGAAACATGAAATTGAAAAAAAATATCCCACTTAAAAAAGCAGTAAAATCAAAATACCCGTATTCCCACATTAAGCATTATTCTTCACACTATTCAGACTTTGCAAGCATATTGTTACAAAACTGGGTCACTTTCCTTGAAAAGTATAACAATATTGCAACTAAGAAAATGTCAAAAATTATACCCAGAAAATACATCAGTTAAGATGAAAGAAAATAGGCCAATTGTATTTAATTTATAGTTCTGACTAAAATGCTTATAAACAATACAAGACTGAACTTACCTACTAGTTGTCATATGACTCTTCAGAACTTATCTGTATTTCAGGCAAGTATAGAATCTTGACTTTCAATGTCTGTAAAAATTTATTTTTATTATCCAGAAAGTAAATGAACTTTTTTTTTTCACCATAAAAATGAAACTCACTGCTTATTTTGCATATTGAAGTATTTATATTCTTATCTGTCAGGAAAAAGACTGAAATATCTTGTATTTTCAATAAACTATCAAGCAACTTTCTTATCAACAGAATTTTTTTTTTTATTTGACAGTAGTATATGTGACCTTCTTGGGCACTGTTCTTAAGAAAGCAACTCTGTCTGGCAAAAGACACTGTCATCATAATTCAATCTCATATTATCTTATTAGACTACAGTATATACTATTGTAATGCTGTTATGCAAGATATGCTGTATTCTCTTTTTTTGTTTGTTTGTTTTACTTTTAATATTATTTATTAGTTGGATTCATAATATTTGGTTGTGGACAAAAGGGTCATATTCACATATTCTGTGTCAAATAAGACACAGAATTAAAGCCTACTAAGTAAAATTTATAAGATCTCTGTTATAATTCTGTTAGAATAAATTTGTTACATTCTTTATACTATGGTAATAATGCATTAGTAGTTTTATTCTAGAATTTATTTCAATCAATTCCAGTTTTCATAGGAATTATTTTAAAAATTGCAATTAGTTGTATTCATTTCTATGATTATATTGACAAGCATCATCACAAATCTGAGATTTTTTATTTATGTTACTAAATAAAAGGAGGTAAGGGGATGAGTTTTCACACTGTGGATTACGCCTTATGCAATCTCTGGCTTTCTTTTGGACCATTTTAAATCTCTCTTTCCAAGACAGTTTAAGATCTAGTGGAGATTTACCCTAACAAATGTCTGGCTCAGTTGCAGACTGAGCTGCTTCGGTTTCTGTCCGTTTTTACTTAACAGCTTAGACATCTTGTCTCAGTAATCTTTTAATTTTTGTTCTCAGAGGAGTGTAACATACAAAAACTCATTCATTAAAAATAAAATGTTACATGATAAAAACCAGAGTGACAGCAACAATGGACATCAGAAATTATTATTACAGTATACATGACATTAAAATATTAGCAATATGTAGTGTTTTATTTTAAGAAAAAGGTTTGTTTTTTTTTTTCAAATAGAACAAGTGTAGAACTAATGTCTGAAAGCTCCTTTTAAAAATCAGTTACCTTAATGCCTAAGTTTATAATTCTGTCATGCTTTAGTTGTCTAACTGAATTTTTGTTTAACATAGCTAGTTGCCCTCTAACTCACACTTCCTCTACTAGCTTAAACTGATGTAGCATAACTGGACACATCCATTTATATTCTGTAAACACAAAGCATAATTAAATAATTCAATTTTTATTTGTTGCCGTATCATTCTCTATGCATTCACTTTCATCTCCAGTCATTTATGGTATTAACTGAACATAAACATTCCCCACTTAGGAAATTATGAAAGAAGCTGTTGTATGAATGTTGTATTTTAAAATCTTCTAGCGAATCAGCAATCAAAAAAGTCAAAAAGCAAGCAAACATTTGCATCTGAATTTACCTTTAACAGGCTTTAAAAATTAAAATTAAACTCTCACAGGTTTGAATATTATTAGAAATATGATACTAGGCAATATTTTAAAGCTTGTTAGGGAAGTGATTCAAATATGTATTCTACAAAAATGTTTTCTTTTGGAAAAAAAAAAGTCTTATTTATAAGAAAAGGATCATACCTTTTTAAAGTAGAATAAGATAAAAAGAAACATATAAGGAAAATCCTGATTTCAGATATTGTAATGATGGGAGCAAATGAAGTGCTGAGACAGATGTCCTTGTTAATATCGTATTATTAAAGCATGATTTCATAGTCTTCAAAAACCTTTTTAACATGTAATTTTCCTTTTACCAAATTAGACAGAGCTTCATAGAGAGAGAACAAATACAACTACCACACCCCTGGGATGGGAAAAAAAAAAAAAAAATCATACAATGTATGATTTTACAGAAGTAGGAGACTAGGTACTTGTTTTAAAATGTCAGGAAAGTAATCCAACTCTGCTTAGTCTCTGCTCACAGAATTTCTGACTGAATGAATGGCAATTGTTTACCCAGCATGTCATGTGGGAAGACATTTATTTACATATTTCTAGAACATTAATATATACATATTTATAAACTTATAAAGTACCAGTCCTATGTTGGCAAACAGAAATATTCTAAATTAAGAATCCCAGTACAACTAATGTGATTTCAGCAAAAGTAACTCCTTTTATCCAAATAAAAGAGATAAATTATAAAATACATATATCAAAATGAAATGTGAAGTTTTGTCTACTTAACAAATGACAAAAAAACCCCCCTTTTTTCCACAAGAAACAAAATAATTGCTTGCTCATGAGATTTAGCTAAGGCAATTTACTATATCTTAAATTCTGTTAAGAGAGAGAGACTGTTTTATTCCCTCCTTTTCATCTTTTTCAATTCGTATGTGAGAGGGAATCGGGAGGAATCTATACTTGGTATAAGTGAAGAACCCTAATTGCTGTAATGCACTGTACAAACATTACTGAAGTGTGAAAGGAAAAGAAGTAGTAGTTCTTTGGCATATAAGTTCCCTCATTCAGAACTGAATACTTTTAGGAACGCAGAGAAGAGTGAAAGAAGTTAACTTCTATGATAACATAGATTGTACCATCTTTGTAAAAAATATGTTTGGAAATATGCAAATAAATATTTAAAAACTTGGGTCCTGAAATTAAATCACAAAATCCCTATCCAAGAAAATATAAGTGAAGTGATAATTGTTTAGCACGCAAGTCAATCCAAAGTCAGTGAAAACTGCAGGAAAACTGAAAAAAGATTCTGCACAATTTGTACATCTGTTGATTATACGTGATGCATTCATTAGAAGTGGAGCTCATCCTGGAACACTTCATTGAACTAACATATATAAAGTCTCAGCAACTCAGCTCAGTTTACAGGAACTTTCCATAGATGAGTCATGCTTCATATTCCATGAGATAAAAAGGTTCCTTTACTTTGTATTGTTTACAGCTAACAATACTTGTACCAAATACATTGTACTTGTACCAAAAAAAAATATCTAAAGGAAAGTGGAATAAGTTCTGAGCCGTAATGTGAAAATTTAGGAGAAATGTGAATGACTGTTTCCTATTCCATGTATTTATGTATGTTTTTCATATATTTATACATGTGTATCTTACATATATGTATCAAGAATGGGAAAAGAAGTTGAAGATATAGGAAACATGATATCAAAGATCTGAATGAAATATCCTTTAGAAGCCTTTAAGCCAAAACTACTTGCTATCTTAGTGAGTAAACAACAACAGCAACAAAAAAAAGAGTATTTAACCTACAATGTCACCTTCACTTAGGAAAGCATCCTGTTCAGGAAATACAATTTTTATTATAATAATTTGAATAATATTGGATTTTTTTTTTTGTAGCTTATAATAGAATCAGAGAACAGTTTGGGTTGGAAGAGACCTTTAAAGGTCATCTAGTCCAAACCAATTCCCCCAATCCCCTTCCCCGCAAGGAACAGGGACATCTTCAACTAGATCAAGTTGCTCAGAGCTTCATCCAACCAGGCCTTGAATGTTTCCAAGGATGGGACATCTACCACCTCTCTGGGCAACCTGTTCCACCACCCTCACTTTAAAAAAAAAAGTCTTCCTTGTGTCTAAACTAAACTCTTTTAGTTTAAAACTATTACCTCTTGTCCTGTTGTAACAGATTCTGGTAAAAAAAATATATCCTCATCTTTTTTACAAGCCTCCTTTAATGATTGAAAGGGCATATCTTATATTTAGATAGGAATCTATGTATTTGGGCAGATTAAAAAAAAAAAAATCAAACTGAGTATCTAAATGTCCGAGTTGTCTTCAGCTGCTTTAGCCATGGTTTTAACCTTGACTTCCCCTCATTGTCGTCTTCATGGTCATCATTTTCCCTTTTGAGGGAAGTAAGAGATAAGGGGGTACCGTAGAATGTTGAACTACACACATGATTTAGAATATGTTAGTTTTTATCTTTTTTTTTTTTAATTTATAAAGATATTTTTATGCATTCCTAATAAAATATCAGAATATCACTTCCATTGACAAATGAAAATAAAATTATGAATAAATATTATCCATGTTGGGTGGAGCATCAGCTCTACCACTTTGCTTGAAAGCCATCAATCAAGTGTTAGACTGGAAGCTTGTGGAAGAATCAGGAACTGATGACTTGTTGTCTTCATTTTAGTGCTTTAACCATAAGATTTTTTTTTTCATTAACAGAGATGTTTTATTTATAGATTAGCTTGGAGTGATTTAGAGTATGTTGGACTCATTGTGGTGTCTGGTTCATTCACAGTTCATTCCTGCAACCACTATTCACTTAAAGGAGTCTTGATTAATGAGTGGCCTTGGCTTTAGCATGTATATTTTTGACTGTCTTATGATTGAAGCAAGTATAAATTTGGACTGTTTGAAAATACATTATCTCCCATCTTCTTGCCTTTTTACTTTGATTACAAAGTTACAGGGACTATAGAATATTTGATTCATTTCTTCTTTCCAATTAATAGAAGATTACTCCTACTGTATCTATTTTCCATTACTTTAATTATGCATTAATAAATAAAGTCAACGGCTGAAAATAAGCCTCTAAAATGGTGATAAATAAGTTCTTTCAAGTAGACATATAGTCAAATTCTGGTTTTCCAGTGCAGAATCAGAAGTTCATAGACTTATTCTGCAGAATAAATCAAGAGGGTTCTATGAAAAAACTTTTTCCTCAGATGCATGGAAATCGGTTCTTGTCCTCTACTAGTCTGAGCTTTACAACATCTGAATTTGAATCTGGATAGACTTGATGGAGGCAAAGAGACACAGATTTAGTCAGCACATCTTAATGCGTTTAGTCCGTGATTCATTTGTCTTATCCTTAAATATTTACAGTAGAGACACATATATTTATCTTCCTGGATCTCTTTGTAGTGAAGAGAGAAAAATGGGCACTTGCAGGGAACAATTAATCTGATAATGTTAAGTGTCTTCTTTATGATGGAGTGAATAATTCCTCTAGATGTGCCTGTTTCTCTCCACTGATTATAAAGACAGTTGTCGTAGTTCAGTCTAAACATCTAAATTAGATAGGGAGATCTGCACTGCACATGCCTGTATTTGATCAGATGAACTCATTTCCCAGATGCTTCTGTCAAGGAGTTTGTTCTCTTCAGTCCTGATAAAATGAAAACTCAGAATAGTTCCTGGCTTAGCTTGAACCTTGACCAGACAGCATTATCTCAGGTACAGGCGAGTGGTAACTACAAATCAAGGATCATTTCTAACAAACAATTTAATATGTTCCAAAGAGCTAAAGAATTTAACACAGTGCATGTGCACCATTCTGTACTGACTGACTTCAGCGTCAGAGAGCAGTCACGGGCATGTTTAATTTGCAGCATGTAGTCCCTATGGCTGTGGTCTCCACACTTTCTTGCTACAAGCAACAATTCTGAAGAAGATATTCAGACAGAAATCGTATCTTACTCTCCATATAGGTTCAGTCTAAATATTTCAATTTCCATACCCACAATCAGTGCTAGTAGGCTAATATTTTGGGACTCATATTCTGTGGTCATCATTAAGTATATAACAATGTCATTCTGGAGCTCCATTTAAATCTGCATTTGGATCAGTATCCATCCGTACCCAGTAATAGACACTTAAGGAAAAAAAAATATAAAGTGCAGAAACATTTATTTTGGTATACCTTTCTTCTCTCTCCAGCTCTCAAACATTTAATTCAAATTTATTCCATATTTACAAGGACAGTAAGGAAGTTTCCACAATCCTAACCTTAATCTAATCAAGCTTCCCTTTACTTTGAGGATGTTGTAGAGTTGACTTACAGATTCCATCTGCAGAGTTGTATATTCATAGAACCATTTGGGTTGGAAGGGACTTTCAGATCATCTAGTTCCAAACCCCTGCTGTGGACAGGGACATATTTCACTAGATCATGTTGCATTATTATCATAATCAGATCTTTCCTTTAGTAGAAATACAGTGAGTGTACTAACACTATTCAACACTGATGTAGGGAAGAAGACAAATTAGTTGAAGAAAGCACACGTGTACAACTGTGACTAGAAATGTTGGACAACGAAACAGACTCTGTGCTTTAGTGAGTAAAAAGTGATGTGTGTGGTATGATATTTCAAATAAATGTAAGACACTGAAAGCACCACAGGATAAAGCATCTTCCTCATGACCCAAACTGCATGCTAGGCACCATTTTCTATTTATAGGTATCCTGAATTTCAATCATATTATCAGTTACCTGCTGAGTCTGGCAACATATCTAATTTCATGTTGAATCACCTGACTGCCTTTTCTCTAAAAAACACTTTCCCAGTCTTATTGTCACTGACCTAGCAAAGGTTAGCCATAAATCTTTTTCTCAGCAAGGGTACTGATAGTTTAAGAGCTTCTCGAATAAGAAATGCTGTATTTCTGAGCTTATAACCAAAACAGCATGAACTGTCATATCTTTCTGAGAAGTATTTCGATAGGGTTGTGTAAATCCAATAGGTTTGTGAATAAATTTGCAGGGGTTTTTTTTGTGTATTTGTGTCTCATGGACTATTTGTTTTATTTGTGCTTGTTCAGTCATGTTTTGCTGTTACTGATGAATATTCATTCATATTACCTTGTCGTAGTCTCTGCTTCACTGACTTTCTCTAAGTAAACTAGAATTGAATGACTCTTATATGCAAGTTGCTCTTATTTGAAAGAATGAAAATCAAAGCTTTTTAAGTGCTAAATATCTTATAATTTGTTCCATTTATTAAAAAAAAATCTACAACTTATTATCTGAGATATAGTGCAATGTCATCAAACTTTCCTAGACTTAGTTTAACTTTAATCTGAGTTGATTGTTTCACCATGTCACTGAAACTGATTCTATTTGATATAAGATAATGTGTTCATCTTGTTTTAATTTAAATCAATTATACCTGCTATGCATTACTGCTTTTTAAGTCCACCACATTAGTTACAGCCTAAGAGTGGTCTTTTGTTTGTCAGGAGCGTATTCTTACCATAACTAAATTATGATCCTGATGAATAGTCTGATAAAAAAAAACCAACTGTGACATTTCAAATCGTGAAAGAAAAATATGAATTCATGTATTTTTTTTTAAATACTGTGGGGTTTTGAGCTCTTGTAGACTGATGTGGGAGGAAAAATTTTGGAAGTGTGCTATATTTCAATAAATGTTCTTTCTGGTTGTCAAATATCTGTCTTTAATTGTATAAAAAAGGCCATTTATGGTCTCCCATTTGCCAATAGACAGAATAGCATCTCTCTAAGCTCATAATCGAAATAAAATAAACACGAATATTAAGCCCATAGCTTTTTCAGAACATGACATGTCCACATAATATTTCAAAGGCATAAGATAAAAATGTGACATATAAAGAAAAATAAATGTGACAAAAGTATCGATATCTGTGACTTTCAGCTATGTAAAAGCAAATTTGGAGTTCACTGAATCTCCTATATTTTCTTAGGAATTATAGTCTAAGACTGATACAGTTGTAAATGAGACAAGGATATGATTTGATTTTATTTCTGTCACAAAACATGAGTAATAAATTAATTTACAACACAAGCCATTGTCAAGACTGTTTTCAAAAGCACTGCTCCTTAAACAAGACAAATGCAAAGATACAAAGCCTTACTCTACTGAGCCTGTTATGGATAAAGAAAAGCCTGTGATTTCAAGATAATATTGGCTGAAGTTCATTAAAGAAACAACCAAACAGGTAGACTCAGTTAACATATTTGATTTACTGGTGACATGAGGACATTGATGAACATTAGAGAGTATGCCATTATATAGTATAAAGTGTATGTAAGGTATACATTCCGTGTTCCTCAAAAAGTGTAATCAATTCAATGTTATTCAGATAGCATGAAGGTTAGACGTAGATCTGCCAATTTAGATTGCTCTTGCAATACAAAGATACAGTTTCTACTTAGACTGTTATGGTACTTTAACGTCTTCTTGACCATTGGCTGTCATTACTCATATAATCTTTTCAGAGAGAATTATCAAATTCTAATTAATTTCATGGATCAAAATAGTTTTGAATATGACAGAAAATACAGTGCAGCGGTCAAATGGTGTGTCTTTTTTTTTTTTTTCCCTTTATCTTTTTAAAATTAACTATTTGAATGCAGCATAGAAGGCTGGTTCAATTGCACTAACTTCCTGTGCTAGTCACACAAATCTCTTCACTGCAGGAGAGGTCTGAAACTTTAGGAGACTTTTGGATTTCATCTTTAAGAAAACCTGGGGAACTAAGTCTCCACCCATGAACTTGACTCAGTAAACTGAAGAAGTTTGACTGTCTTGCTGTTGGTTGCTACTTGTATTCCCACTTTCATGGAAATTGCTGCTGTACCGACAGAAAATGGGATAAGATGCTTTAATATAATTTCTACTTTACAAGATTCTGTTTTTTCTTTTATGTTCACAATGGAGATTATTTTAAAGCACCATTTTTCATATTCCTCATGCTGATGTGTTTCTATGGAAACAGAAATCAAGTAATAGCTGAGTTCTAGGAACTCTTGTTCAACTTGGTGACAAACTCTAACAGAATTACACCTCGAGCAGAAAGAGAAGAACAATCTGAATTCTACCTGTAATGCTAAAAAGTTTTTTTTTCTCATAAATTACTTGAAGAGAATGAAGAGATGTTTCCACTGTGATGTTCTGGACAGCTCGTTATCCATTACTTTTCACCCAGTACCATCCATAATACTTTCATCTGTGGCATGTTTCTGTTTAGAATTTTTTTTTTAAAAAGGAAACAAATAAAAAGCATAAAAATGACCTATCTTGACCTTGTAAAGACGGTTCTAATTTTCTTTCTTCAAGAAATCAGTTATACAAGAGCTAGTGACTGAAACTCATTTTTGCTAGCGGAGTGCACTAAAAACTTTTACATGTAACCCCAACATACTACAAATTAGGCAGAAGTGTTTATCATTTCCGGCATTCACAAGAGATAATAAACAATGTGATTTCAATGTTTATATATAAATACACACACACACACACACACGTAAGAGATTAGTTTTTCTCTTTTTAAATCAAATAGTAGAGTTTATTTGTTTGAAGAGTATGTTTGCTTAATTTTCTAAATTTATTTGTAATACAATGTATTAGATGGGTTAAGGATGCTTGAATCAAACCGTATGACTGTGGTTTTGCTTTAGTTAAAGATTATTTTCAAATGTCACTCCCTTGCTGATCACAAATTCACTGAGCTCAGTAGAAAATCTTGCATGGATTTCAGAGAGCCGTGGATGAACATCCAGCGAGCTTAACTTCCTCAAGTGCTGAACCAAATGTACACACAAGAAATTTAAATGTTTCATTGCTGTCCACTTTTCTAAATGATTTAATGGAATAAGATCCGTATGTTCACATATTTTAAATAAAAAATAATGTAGAAAGAGTAGCTTTAAAATACACTTCGTTAAAATATTCCAAAAAACTTTTTTCTTTTTCAGTTACATTGTCATTCAGTCTTAGGAAAAGCTATAATTTTCAAAATTTTATTTTACATGAAAGTCTATTCTATTTGTCAAATCTCTCTGTAATAGTATGTAATATACATAAATGTATGTAGTTATATTATATATAAAACAATTCAATCCATACTGATTGACAGATGAAATCCAAAGCAGATGAACATTACTGAGAGCCCATCTGTGTATCCTGTGAATGGATTACAAAAGGGTGTAATTATTTTTCCTTTTTTTTTTTTAATGAAATTGGCTAACATTTTAATTGTGGAAAGAATTAATATTTGTCTGAATTAGGTAAATTAAATTTATATTTTTTTAACATTTTCATATTGCCCAGAAACACAGTAAAGGAAATATATGCAATGCTATAAACATTAATAAAAATAACAGTTGAAGTTGTAGTTAATAAAGTCAGTGAAAGATGTTTTCAGGGTTTCTCTAGGGATAGTATTTTACTCAAGGAATTTTAAGAAATTATCTTTTTTTCAGAAATGGCTGTTACTAGTTATAACAAAACCACAGCTCCATGACTTCTTTCTGAGAAGATAAACCTACTCCATAGATTGGTATTCTAGTATATATTATATAAATTAGATTAGTGAATAATTCAAGAAGGCTACTAATGATTCTTGTGATGCTGCATGTTTTTAAAGTATTTGTAAGAATTTATTTTTCTACTTAACCCAGCAGATGTGTAGAATCTGCACCAGGAGGACAGCGTTTACAAGAAAGGGAAAGGTATCAACTAATTTGGGAAAGAATTTTCTTTTTGGGCTCAATGTCAGTACAGTGACTGTAAGACATTTTGCCATAATGACACAGTTTAAGTGAAAGGTAGTTGGCAATCCTCATTGTCTTTCACAAGCAGTCTTTAATTTTTTGTTTGTTGTTATTCAATTGGTCTTATTACACCTATTTTATTAACAGAAACCATTAAATCAATGATATGGGAAGCTAATATGACTTTGTTAGCACCAAATTAAAAATATCCCCTTTCAAAAATAAGTAAGTAAGTAAGCGGATGAATAAATAAAGCCCAGAATACATTAAAACTGTTTGCTCTTGAGGCAGAAGTTTACTCTGTCACATTGCAAGGAAATACTGGCACTCTCAACACAGCTGAAGAAATATTTCTTCCTGACAGACCACACTAAGGATGAAATAATACATAGACTGAGTTTCAATGTCTCAGTAAATCAATGGTTTCTTTGATTGCAATTTACTTTTGTATTTTCAATTGAGGACTGAGATCCAGAAAAATCAAATAATTTGTAAAATAGATGTGACTACTTTTCAAATTGACCTTCTGCCTTAGAACAAAATAAAATGGAGGTACAAAAATTTGCTCAAAAAATTTATTCACTACTTTACCAGTAGCATGTCATCTGAACACAGTAAATGGAGCAATAATACATTGGAAATTCAGTGCAGAATTCAGGGTGAATTTCTTAAGTTTCTGGCTCCGTATACGTAAACTTCCATTTCTTCTAGGTCTTCGGACTGTCCTATTCCAGTTTGTTCATACTATCTGGGTATATGAGTTGCTTCATTCACCAAATATGCTGCAATTTTATGTCCTTAAGAATAAATCATAACTGGAAATGTTTTCTGTCATTCTCCCAGATGGACGTAGGTAGAATTTGTCAGACTTATAGATGTTCAGTGTGTATGTCTGTATCTTAGCTAATTGACATAGATATGGCTCGTAGTCAATGGAAAGAAAGATTGTGTGAGACCTAGTAGTACAGGTAGACAGACTCAAAAAATGGGTTACAGCTGACAGGTTTATTCTTACCTTGACAAGGTGAACTTTGTTCTTAGGCTTTTGCCATTGTGTAAGAGAGATCAGAAAAGAAGAAAGAAAGAAAAAAAAAAAATAAGAGGAATGTCATGGACAGCTATTGATTCAATAAATGTTAAATCTATATTAAAAAATAGGTATACCCAAGATAGTCTTCTTGGAAGCACCCAATTTTCTACTTCTACTCTGAACCTTAAAGAAAGCTTATTTCGGTTTTATGAATTTATGCATAATTCCAGTTTCCTTCATGCTCTGCCATAGTTATATCCCAGGTTTTCTTCTTCATTTTAATAAAACTATGGTCTTGCTTGTGATCTTTCCACAGCTGAACAAGGAACTCATTCTCATCTTGTGTCTTCTCTGCACTAAGCATAAAGATCAAATTTTACCAGTAAATGTTACCCTCTGACTGAGGGAAAATTTATAAATGTGATTGATCAGTGACTTTGACCTGAAGAAAGGATTCGCAAGTAGGCTTAAAAGACAGAATGGACATAACTTGCACTTCTGACCTTGTATAGGTAAAAAAATTTCAGGTTTGTAGCACTCAGACTGCAGTAAACTGTCACTACCATGCTTCCCTTGTGAAAGGCTCTCCAGACGTACCATGTGGATTTTACAAAGAAAACAGATTCTAATTCTGCCTAAATAAAAGTTTGTCTCTCTCTTGTGCACAAACTGAAAAGATTTCTGCTACTGTTAATTACTTTTTCTGTTTTAAATTTCCCACTCTTTACCCCCCAAGGTTTTTCTGTTCTTTCTTCCTCTGCATGTCTCTTCTTTGCATTACGAAGACCGTATCAATAAAGTAATTCCAGCAAAACTGAAAAAAAATCTATTTATCTGAGAAGTGTTATTCTAAAAAATATGCATAGTGTTCTGACTAACTGAACCAGGTGTTGTACCTTTAATTATTTTATTTTAAAAACTACAATAAAATACCCAAATCCTGTATTTTCCTTGAGAGTAGTGTTTATTCTAGTGTGATTTCAGGTATTTTTTCAGAACACCCCCTACTAAAGACTGTATATCATAACTCAAACACCTTTATTTTAATTCTACTTTTAAAAAATTGATCGCCAACAAAAATAATAATTAAAAATATATATATAGAGAAAGCATTCAAATTCCTAGTGCTTTTAGAAACTTAGAAATCTTAGGAGCATAAGCTGCTTTAGTCTTTAAAAGCAGGAGGCTTAAATTCCAAATCAGTTTGAATTCTCTGAGCTAATCTTTGTTAGGAAAAAAAATGAACAGAGGCACAAACTAGATAACAGCCTTTTATGGGGTACAGAAATTAAAGTAACAGAATTACCTTTCAAAGAGATCTCCAGGGCTTTAATGTAAAAATAGCTATTATTTTATTAGACAAGACTCTAATCCACAGTCTGCTCAGTTGTACTCCAGACTTCTATAAGATAATCAATGCCTTCACTGGAGAGTAGCTTGATTAAAAAAAAAAAAAAAAATAAGAGGGGGGGAAGGATATTTGGAGAAGCTGGGGAGCCATCTTGTGGTGCTTTTCTTTAATCCACCAAAAAAAAAGACAGTCTAGTTTGCATGAAATTGTTTTGTTTTTTTTTTTTTAGCTTGCTTGCAGGTTCTTACTGGAGGTGTTTTTTGGCTGGAAAAGTATTTTATCATTCTCTGTTTGTCTGCTCTGTTTAGACATCTACATTAAAGTAAGTCTAGGGAAAAAGATGAAAAAAGAACAAGAAAAAAACCCTAGGCTCTGTTGCCTACTTTTTTTTTTCAAACACCAATATACTCACTTGGGCTTCCTATTACTGAATGATTTTTACCAAAGATCTTTTCTTCAGAAATATAATATCATTCAGTAAAAGAACATCATAAAGGAGGAAAAACATGTTCTTTAGATTGAGAAAATCAGCTCCTGCTTTTATATCACACATCTTGATGATATAATGTTTTTTTTTTTATTTGTCATGAAAATTCCTATAAAGAATCTAAACTCTGTAACTTTTGTGCAAGAGAAGACCTTAATCATAGAATCATTACAGCTGGAGAAGACCTCTAAGACCAACAAGTCCAACTGTCAACCCAACACCACCATGCCTACTAAACCATGTCCTAAAGTGTCCCTTCTTACACGCTCACTTGAACACCTGGACTGTGAATCCACCACTTCCCTGGGCAGCCTGTTCCAATGTCTGACCACTCTTTCAGTAAAGAAGTGTTTCCTGCTGTCAAAACTAAACCTCCCGTGATGCAACTTGAGGCCATTTCCTCTTGTCCTATCACCAGTTACTTGGGAGAAAAGATCAACACCTGCCACCCTACAACCTCCTTTCAGGTAGTTGTAGAGAGCAATGAGGTCTCCCCTCAGCCTCCTCTTCTCTAGACTAAACGATCCCAGTTCCTTCAGCACTGCTCTTAAGTCTTGTTCTCCAGACCCCTCACCAGCTTTGTTGCCCTTCTCTGGACACACTCCAGCAACTCATTTTCCTTTCTGTACTGAGGGTCCCAAAGCTGAACACAGTATTCAAGGTGCAGCCTCACCAGTGCCAAGTACAGGGGGAGAACCACTTCCCTACTTATGATGGCCACACTATTCCTGATACGAGCCAGGATGCTATTGGCCTTCTTAGCCACCTGGACACACTGCTGGCTCATGTTCAGCTGCCTATCAGTCAGTACCCGTGGGTCTTTTTCCACCAGGCAGCTTTCCAGCCACTCTTCCCCAAGCCTGTAGTGTTGCATGTGGTTGTTGTGACCGAAGTGCAGGACTCAGCACTTGGCCTTGTTAAACCTCATACAGTTCACCTTGGCCCATCAAACCAGCCTGTCCAATCCCTCTGCAGAGCCTTCTTACCCTTGAGCAGATTAACACTCCCACTCAGTTTGGTGTCATCTGCAAACTTAATGAGGGAGCACTCAATCTTCTCATTGATGAAGATATTAAACAAGACTAGCCCCAAAACCGAACCCTGGGGAGCACTGCTTGTGGCCGACCAGCAACTGGGTTTAACTCTGTTCACCATCACTCTCTGGGTTCGGCCATCCAGCCAATATATTTTTTTTTTTTAACCAAGCTAGGAGTTTTAATGGAAAGTTGAATTTGTTTTTTATGCATTTATGTTAAATTGCTGAAGACTACACAAAGACTTGTAGTTAGGAGCATTAGATTCTGCTGTGGAATGGCCGTTGCAACCAAACAGAGAATCTGTTTCTAGAAATACTAAAAGTGACTGGGTAAAAGTGAAAAAGGTACATATCTTCAGTATTTGAGGAACAAGCCCTGCCTGAGCTGAAATAAAATAATTCAATATTAATTCCTTGTAATGTGCTTGGCTTGCGTCCCTGCTTGAGAAGACTTATTCAGTGGTATCCAGTTTTGTGCTTACTAGCCTAGATAAGCAGAAATAGATTTCGCAAATAACCACTAATGTCAGTATCTTCAATTAAAACAATATATTGTTTGGGTTTTTTTTTAATTTTAATAAGTTCCACAAGGGGCAATAGTTTTTCCTAGGTATAATTTCATTGTATCTCAAAGCAAGGAAAAGATCTTGAACAAAATTACAGAAGACACGAAAGATGTTTTTCAGCAACTGCATTGCTAAGGAAAAATAAGACCCTGAAAATATGACTGCCAAAATCTGGTTTATATCCAAGGATGAACATAGTACTTGTTCTTGATGGTTTTCTTCTCCTCTCATACCTTGTTAGTGCTTCATGTTGTTGTTCTTCTCTCTCCCTGCCTTTCTTCTTCTCCTTACATTTACCTGTAGGCAATCCTAAGTAAGAGCTGTATCACTGGGAGTTGTAAAGAGTTAAATCAGACTGAAATGGTCTCAGAAGATGTTGCCAAAGAACCAGGATGATTAATATTGTCATCTTTATTCCCTTACCTTTTCGCCCCTCAGTAAAATTTGTAGCACTTCCCTATTTCACATATTTTCAACTTTTATCCTTAGTTGAAAGAACCATTCCAAAATTCCTGCCTCATAATTGAATAGAGTTGTTATTTAACCATTATACAAATGTACTAAGTCATTCCTGCATTTCCACAGCTATACATTCTACTCAGCTTTTCTACATGAATTTAATCCACAGAGTTTAAAATTTAATCATTTTAAACTCCATCTCACTTTCAGGACTGATTTTGCATGGAGGCATCTACATGGATGTTCTGGTTACTCTTACTAACATATTAAGACAGTCTGAAACACTATTCCTATGCTTAATGTGTACTGTGATGCATAATATTAACTGCACATAGGGGCAAATCAGGGTTTCTTTCCCCATTCTGACAAATGTGCTTAGCTCATTTATTTATTTTTTTATTTATTTATTCAAATCCTCTTGCAGAAGCATTCCACCCATTCTTACATAGGCCTTTCCAAATGTCATGCCAGATCTAGACTCATACTCAATTTTCTCCACTGCCCCGTCCTTGAATAACACATTGGAAGTAATGAAAGTGTAAGAGACTGAATAAGCAAAGTGCATGTGATGGGAGCCAGGAATGCTCTCCAGTTTCTAAATTCAGGTACCCTTTCTCTCAGATAAGCTACAGTGACTGGAAATGCTTCAAGAAGACACTTAATACAAAGGATCAGAACCTTCAGCTATGCTGTGGTGCAGCTTAAGAAGGTGGCATACATAGATTTTATCCTTCATAGTCAGAAGGCTCTGCTGAAAGTCTTTGTCTGGTTTGCCTGAATGACCATTTGTCCTGTTGTTAGGCTCCTCTGTATATACAGAACTCTTGAACAGGCAATCCTCAAATTTAACTCAGCCATTGCGTTCAATTTCATTACCACATTAACACTCAAGTATCACTGCGCCTAAAATAAAAATGACTGAATATGATTATGGCAGTTCACCCACTTTCTCACCACAACAGATGAATAGTCTTTAGAGTAAGAATTTTTCTTTCACATCTTTATGAGCTGCATTTTAATAAGCCATTTTTTTCCTTCTCTTTAGCATCAAGATGTTTCTAATGTAGTTAATTAACTTCTTGTTGTTGTTGTTGTTTCCTATGCAGAAAATATAAACAAATACAATACATACGGAAAAAAAAAAAAAGAACATCATATTCTGAAGGGCTATGTAGTAATAGCAAAAATTAAGAGAAGCGAAGAGGAAAAGGATAGATTTTTTTTTTAAAGAATTGATTAGAATTTATTAGAAGAACAAAGAGAGAAAAGAAATACGTGTGTGTGAAGAGACAGGAATGAACCAATAGCACATCAGGAGAAAAAGAGAAGAAATTTAAAGCCGAAGAGGCTGAAGGGTCAACTGTGAGATCAGGAAAGAGAGAAAGAAGCTTAAAGCTATGGAAAGGAAAAGATATATATAGAAGAGAAAAAGAAACAACTATAAAAGCAACAACCAAATAGCATGTGAAAAGATGGAGATAATCTTCATTAACGGACACCAGAAACAGTCTCTGAGAGAAAAGTTTGAAAAAGCAAATACTAAAGAAGAAGAACATACATACTTAAGCACAAAGGTGAACAGCTAAGACATGGAGAAAACATTGTTAACATAGCTTCTGGTTCTAAGAGACCAAAACTGTATTTTATTCCAAATAAATATTATGTAAAGTTATTTAAAGTACCAATGTTTGTAGATATACTGAAAGAAGTATGTAAGTCTTTAAAACGTTTTGTATTTTTGAAATGTTGCATTCTCTCAGGTACCAGTTAAAATCTCTGTCTTTTTAAGCTCTAGTTTCTGATTCATTTATCTTATTTCTATTTTATGCTTGTAATTGTATCTTCCCTTGGGGAAAAAATGTCCGTATTATTTATCAACAACACAATCTGTCACAATTTGGCACAGTTGTCAGTCTTTGCTTAAAGGGAGGCCAGAAATGGAATATCAGGGGGTTTGCAGGTCAAGACAGAAATGAATTGACAGAGGACTGTGGGGACACTGGTTCATTGTTTCTTCCAGTATACCTAATTCTGACTAATACTAGTATGGTGTATCACTTGAAATTGTGATCCTGCAACAATTATTCATTTTATGAACCTTGAACTCACTCCAAATGTAGTTTAGAATTGATTTAATTAGCAAAGCTGAAAAGAGGCCATCGTGAATTTTGATTCTGGTCATGACAGGGTGGCAGGTTTCTCACACAGGAGCACACATCTTCAAGTTAAAATTATATCATATAAATTGTGTATCTATTTATAAAGTTCTACAGGTGCCACTGAATGTGTTAAGGTAATCACTACTTCAACAAATCTAATTATGTCATTGTGAAATATCTTTCATAACTATGGCATATGCATAAAAAAAAAATAAAATTCCTTTCGTTTTCTTTTGAAAAGTCTGGAACCAAAAAACCTGAGACTGAGTACACAAAATTTCAAATTTTCTACATAATGATTGGCCAAGAAGGCAAATAGCATCCTGGCTTGTATCAGAAATAGTGTGGTCAGCAGGAGTAGGGAAGACATTGTCTCTTTGTACTCAGCACTGATGAGGCCACACCTCAAATATTGTGCGCAGTTTTGGGCCCCTCACTACAAGAAGGACATTGAGGTATTGGAGTGTTTCCAGAGAAGGGCAATGAAGCTGATGAAGTGTTCAAAGCGTAAGACTTACAAGGAGTAGATGAGGGAACAGAGGTTACTTAGTCTAGAGAAGAGGAGGCTGAGAGGAGACCTCATTGCTCTCTACAACTACCTGAAAGGAGGCTGTAGTGAGGTGAGTGTTGATCTCTTCTCCCAAGTAACTAGTTCTAGGATGAGAGCAAATGGCCTCAATTTGAAGCAGGGGAGGTTTAGTTTGAGTATTAGGAAAAATGTATTTACTGCAAGAGTGATCAAGCATTGGAACAGGCTCCCCAGGGAAGTGATTGATTTACCATCCCTGGAGGTATTTAGGGATATGGTTTAGCAGTGCACTTGGGAGTGTTAGGTTTATGGTTGGACTTAATGATTTTAAGGTTTTTTTCCAATCTAAATGATTCTATGATTTAGCTCAGAAAATATAGATATTTATAATAATTCTGTCATTCCAAATGTAGACATTAGCATTTACTTTAGCATATAAGATTTTCCATTAATCAAGATTGAAATAAAAATTAGAGATAATTAGGGACAAGCAACAGATATCATCTACCTGGACTTGTGCAAAGCTTTTGACACTGTCCCGCATGACATCCTTCTCTCTAAACTAGAGAGACATGGGTTTGATGGACGGACCACTCGGTGGATAAGGAGTTGGCTGGATGGCCGCACTCAGAGAGTGGTGGTCAACGGCTCAATGTCCAGGTGGAGACCGGTCACGAGTGGCGTCCCTCAGGGGTTCGTGCTGGGCCCGGCCCTGTTCAACATCTTTGTCGGCGACATGGACAGTGGGATAGAGTGCACCCTCAGCAAGTTCACTGATGACACCAAGTTATGTGGTGCCGTCGACACACTGGAAAGGAGGGATGCCATCCAGAGGGACCTTGACAGGCTGGAGAGGTGGGCCTCTGCCAACCTCATGAAGTTCAACCAGGCAAAGTGGAAGGTCCTGCACCTGGGTCATGGCAATCCCAGGCACAAATACAGGCTGGGTGGGGAATGGATTGAGAGTAGCCCTGAGGAGAAGGACTTGGGAGTGCTGGTGGACGAGAAGCTCAACATGAGCAGGCAATGTGTTCTTGTGGCCCACAAGGCCAACCGCATCCTGGGCTGCATCAAGAGAAGCATGGCCAGCAGGTCGAGGGAGGTGATTCTCCCCCTCTACTCTGCCCTGGTGAGACCCCACCTGGAGTACTGTGTCCAGTTCTGGAGCCCCCAACAGAAGAAGGACATGGACCAGTTGGAGAGGGTCCAGAGGAGGGCCACAAAGATGATGAAAGGGCTGGAGCACCTCTCTTATGAGGACAGGCTGAGAGAGTCGGGGCTGTTCAGCCTGGAGAAGAGGAGGCTCCGGGGAGACCTTATAGCAGTCTTCCAGTATCTCAAGGGGGCCTACAGGAAAGATGGGGAGAGGCTGTTCAGTAGGGCCTGTTGTGATAGGACAAGGGGTAATGGTTTTAAAATAGAGGGGGGTAGATTTAGATTAGATATTAGGAAAAAATTTTTTACAATGCGAGTTGTAGAACACTGGAACAGGTTGCCCAGAAAGGTGGTGAAGGCCCCATCCCTGGAAACGTTCAAGGCCAGGTTGGATGAGGTTCTGAGCAACCTGATCTATTTGGGGATGTCTCTGCTCCTTGCAGGGGGTTTGGACTAGATGACCTTTGAAGGTCCCTTCCAACCCTAACTATTTTATGATTCTATGATATTATGAGTTCTATTTATTCTGTCCTGAGATTATTTTTCATCTTGACAAAAAAAAATTTAATGGAGTTTTTCCCATTACAGGTATTTTCCTTTTTTTTTCTTTTACTTGATCTCTAATATAAAACATTTCTAGTGACTTCTAGATGTGATTGAAAAATCAGTAGTTTATCTCATGAATTATAATTAAGTTTAATGAGAATTTTCAAAATTAATGTACTTTGAGTATTCTGGTAGTTGAAGAAACATGGAGACTATCAATGAAAACTTTCAACAACAAATTCTTACATCCAAATAGTAAAAAATAGATACAGATAAATTTTCAGCAAAATATAAAACTAAATGAAATTTTTAATTTTTAGTGAGCTGTAGTATTTTCTGTGATTCTTACTGAATTGTAACAAACTGTCATGATCTTAAACTGGATGAGGCAAATCTACAGCAGTTACAGCACAGCACTTACTAGGAATATGTGTGCTTTGTTACTTTAGAAACACAAAATAGCCAACAGTTTTCCCTACCTCATGGGAAAGCGATAGGTCCTAAGTACATTTAAAAGAAAATTGAAGCTGTTCTGTGTTAAACAAGAAAAACAAAAGAAAACAAAACCAAAAAACCCCAAACTGCAACAAAACCCCCAAACCTTTTGTTAATATCAGTATTAAGACTGAGACAAAGTACATGGGACTGAGAAAAGAGTTTATGAAGACAGATCAACATTAAATTTCATTGTTATGATTTCCCCCAAGAAACATGTATTATTCATATGTATGAAAACAGAATTTACTTTTGATATTCATTATTACATTTTAGAAATAACTGTCTCCTAAGTTACTCCCATGTTCTTACTTGTTATGACCAATTTCCATTTTTGAGTCATAATTACTGTACTAAGAGAAGATAAGATTAAAAGTTATTATTTCTGAGATGTGAAGATTAAAATAGAAATTGTTTTTTTTTTTTTTTTTTTTTTTGTCATGTCAGATTGCAGGTTGCAGAGAACTTCAGCAGGGATGAAAGAGGAAAGCTGTAATTCAGCTCTGAATTCAGATGTCTCTCAGTTCATTCTGTTTGAAAGTGACAGGCTAAATAAATACATCAGCTCCATTAGCACTGAGAACTAATGCATTGTCTTATTTTTGAATTAATTAATCCTGTGAGTGTATGAGAATTATATAAGATAAAGACAGTTATTCTTTTATTATTAATCTGTTTTAAAAATTAACAGAAGAGACAGCAGAACTACTGTAAAATATGGATGTAGAGAGTTCACTGTTCAAGTGTTTCATACTCAAAGCAAATTATTCTCTTCTCAAAGACAGTAACCTCTGTGCCTATATAAGGGCCTGCCATTTTCTGCATTTTACTTTTTCTCTGCTAATTAATATGTATTAAATAGAAACCACAATCTAATGTCTGATCATAGAAAAAGAAAAAATCTATTTAAAAAGAAAATCCATAGCTGAATAGATTTCCAAACATTGGCCTTTGCTGCAAACAACAAAAAGAATTATAATACAAATGGGTGTGTTTATACCAGATTTTCATTAAGTTGCTCCATAGGGGAAAATTCTCCATCTTGAAACACATTAATTAATTAACTGTTATGCCTGTGAAATTAGAAGTTATATCACCAATATTTATACAGTTATCAGCAGGACAACAGAGATGGGAGTTGAAACTCTTGGTTTTAGTATTTCCATACTTAGTTGCTGTTTTCTGGGTGACTTTCACCAGGGTGCTCTGATGGGAATTTTCCAAAAGTGAGGAAGTACAGTGAGTCATTACCAAGACCAGTGCAAACACCAGACTCTTCAGAAGCATTCACTAACTTTGTAGGTATTGATTTTTGGATGCTCAAATCAAAATGCATAGAATTCAGCTGACAGAAAGGACAGAAAACTCTAGAGAATTTGTGCCAATGAATTTATATTACTTTAAAATTCAGGAAGACAACTGATAAGTTTTGGAAGAGTTTACGTACAGCCTCTACAGTGAAACAGAGTAGCTTTAAGGAGGGGATTTTGATGTGGGTTTTTTTTAAGGATAGATTCAACACAGATCAGTAAGAATATTCAGTTATATTTAACCTTCCTTATGAGTGGTTTGACTAGATGATCTGATCTTTTCATCTCCTCTCCTCTCCTCACTGTATTTCTCACAGAATACAATGCTAAAGATCTAAGTGAGAAAGGACATGAAAATAACAATGACAGAGCCAAGAACTTTATTAAATTTCTACATCCAATAGTGTATAATAGCAAAAAAAAACCACCCCACACATTACTATCCTATGTACTTTATTTATCTGTTGTGCTTGTCAGACAACACAGCTGATTTTTTTTTTTGTTCAAATTATAGTATTGGATAGCCATCAGTATGGGAGCCCTAAAGAAGATTCAGCTTTCTCAGCCACTATTAAGGAGCTGCTCTTCATGCCAGCCAATACTTCATTTGGTACCTTTCGAAAAATGCACCTTTGTGAGTTCTCACATAATATTATGTCTGTATATAGGTCATATAAAGTTATCTGAAAACACAGCAAAGGGTTCTCTTTAAGAACAATTAGATCCCTCCTTCCTCCCCCACAAAAAAAAAAAAAAATCTGCCACAAAACTATTTTATGGATTTGACAGTTTTATCAACTTCCTTTGGAAGCACTCTGATAGTCTTTCTGTATCAATCTCAGACACTATTACAGTAGATCAACCACTATATTTTGCAGAATGCAGTACTGAAAGTTGCCATGGGAAGTATTTAATCTGTTAGACTGGTACCTGCTGAATGCTTTTCCACCAGAAAAAAAAGACTGGACTGAAGAAAGATCAGGAAAGAATGTTTCTTGTTTTCATGCAATTGGGCAAAGCAGGCAAAGCCACAAGTCTGAATCTTGTGTATAAATCAAAGACTGTAAATTTTTAAACTGAAATGTCTAAATGGACAAATTGCTATAGTCAGGATTTATTCAAAGTGGCTTTTTTTTTTTTGCTCAGTGAAAATCAAAGCTTAGAGAGCAGAGAAGTGAGGACCTCAGAGTATTTTTAAACCAAAAAAATAAATTATGTATCTGACAGCTTGCTGTGAGGAGAGCAGCAGTGAGAGATAATACATGGAGGAATAGAAGTGAGAGGTATAATAATGTGGCAATTAGGTCCTCAGCAGATGAAATGGCTGGTGAGAATCAGAGTGAAACTGAATGGATCATGGCTAGCTGAAGCAAGTTCAAGGGCTCTGGCTAATTGATATAAAGATTTAGTGTGAGACTTTGGTTAGTGTAAGCTCAAAATTGTTTGACCTTTTAACATTGATAGATTTATGCAGAGATAATAAAGCAAGGTAGCAAATACATTAACAACCAAGAACAATAAATGGTTTACAGAGAAAGGAAGAATAGAAATATTTCCAGGCTATATGTCTTAGTAATAATCAGACATAAAAAAAAAAGCAGAGAAAGAAAACCTCTTAGTTTTTACAGATGTGTTTCCATTTATTGCAACCACTAATTAATAATTGTTAATACTTGATAATATACATAATAATTTTCAGCTGTTTCTTGCATCAGCCAGTACATCCATAAACAATTCAAAATCCAGTTGTTGCAATACACTAACATAGTGTGCAAGACAGTGGAAGTTGACATAAGAATCATACTTAGCTCTTCACTGTTAGTCTTTTCTTAAACGTATATATATATCTGGTAATTTCAAGTCACCAAAATATTTGTATGACATTAAACAAACATACATGCAAACATTATTGTTTCACAATGTTAATAATAAAAATACATATATGGTTCTTTCTTAATCATTTTATAAATTTGTGTTCAAGTGTCTCTGCACCTCCACAAACACTACGTTTTCTAATGTTTACTTAAAAAGTGCCCATATACTTGCTACCTTAAACACCTCCTGGAGGTCTTAGTAGAAGTTATTAGCAGCATATTTTATGTACCTATGTCTTATCATTAATTACAGGACTTTAGGATGCTTATGTTCCTGACTCCCTCAGCTATTTTCCTTAAGATAGGTAGAATGAACTGAAGCCCCAGGGCAGCAGTAGCACTCTTCAGCCACTTTTGTATTTACTAAATCTCCTGCTTGCTCTTGTATATTAGTTTCATTGTTACAATAAACATGGTAAGAAAGTCTTCCTATATACTACTATCAATGTAGCAGTGAAAGATTTGAAAAGATCTATGCTAGATCTGTCCAGATAAACATCTTTCTGTCACATTAATGGGAAGGAGGTGATCATGGCTAAGAAGGGAAAGGGTACACAGCCAATCTCTTATCACTGTTAAGAGTTGTTTCAGCCTGACACTGCATGTGTCTCTCTCTTGTACAATTTGAGTATATGTAGAAATTTATCAGGGGCTGTTGCAAAGTAAAAGGGGATAGCTGTCTGTGTATGTACCTTAACTGCAGTTTTCTTGGCTTGCAGAGTCTGGATTTTGTGAAACAGAATATTGTAAAGAAAGCTGCTGGTTTGTTAGGGGTTTATTTTGTTGTTTTTTTTTTTTTTTTCCTGATAATAAAGACAGTTAGCTATTATCCAGCTTTTACATTTTCTTTTTAAAATTTTTCAGTCATCCTGTTGTAGAATGAAAAATGATACACTGAAATACTAGAATTATCTTCACTTTACTATTTATTATTTTGTGTACTTTGTCTCATTCTTTGCATCCATCTTCTCTTCAAATTCCTTTAAAGCCCAGCCTTTTTAGTTTTACTTACTACAAATATAATCTGATATTTTCAATTGCTTTTGTGATCTGCTTTGAAATCTATGTGTTGTCCCACAACTTTCTGAAATATGCTGATGAGAAGTTCATACAGTATTCCTTGTGAGTGTATAAAAAAAAAATTACTTGTATAATCCTTGGTTATATTTTCTACTTTTTTTTTTCCATCTACTTACTTTTTTGATTAACAATATATGTCAAGCAGATGTTTACTTTAGGAGTGCATATGACTTTTTTTTAATCTGCCTGATTTTGTACTTGTTTAGACCTGGAATAAGGGATAAAATGTTTGCTTGTTTTGTTATCATATGTATGGTGTTTTGTTTTTTTTTTCATTTGAAGCCTTATTCTCTGGACCTTGGAATATTTACAGAAGTCATTAAACACAAAAGGATGGAACAGTTACCAAGTATTCACATCCACATTGTAGTCATCTATATTAGAGCTAGAATGTCATATTATCAATGGACAGCTCATTTTATCACAAACTAGATGTGTAAAAACATACAGTGAATTGTTTAAAGTAATGGAAAATTATCTTCTATGTTTGTATAAATGGCAACACTGAAGCTACTGAAAATTGCATGAGCTACTGAAGAAAGCTCTGAGCACTCATTAACTCCTTCCGAATTATCTTTTATAACCTTGATTAAACTATACATGTGAAGATCTGAATAAGGAACAGACTCAGAAATATTTACTTTTACATACAGACCCACTGGCTTCAGGTCCTTTGCTCATTAACTTTAGCTGTGCTTAAAATGCTCCCTTAGGTTGGGTCTTCATCATGCAATTGAGCCCAGTGTAGAAATAGGTGAATTAACACCATTTGAACATGCTAGACTCATCAGTTGCCACTGAACTTCACAGGAGAATACTAGTTCAGACCCAAATAGCATGGTTGTAGCATGATTATGTTCTCTACTTAAAAGCCTTGCTGTGCAGGATTTCTACCAGGGTTTGTATGTTTAGGTAGCCTGCTACATTAGCAAGGTAGTAATACTTTCAGTCGTGAAGCAAGATTGATTACTTCTGGCTCTCTTTTTTTTTTCCCTATGTTTTACTTACCTGTAATAAAAATCATATTTTCGACTAATGAACCACCTTCTAAAAACTATGATATTATGTGAGTGTAATCTGTTCCTCAGTGTGAATAATGAAGACATAGACTGTAACAGATTCATGTCTTATCAAGTCTTCACCCTTCATCTATCCTAGACTATTATTACACTCTGAACAAAACACAGAATAAAACAACCACCACCACCAGAGGTACACATTCATATGTAACGTATAACTTCTTGTTTTTCAGTAACTCAGTGACTGATCCCTCAAGGAGTCCTTGATGGAATTCAGACTATTTTGTAGATTTTTTGGTTTTGAGTTGTATTTTTTTTTTAAGTATTTTTCTCGCTTGCCATTTAAAAAAAAATTCTAATCAGGAGAATCCAAGTGGTAATCAAGCTGGTATGAAATTGGTTGCATGGAATAATTTCAATGGATGTTACATAGTAATTACCACTCTAACATTAGCATTAGCAGCAGGGATAATTGACTGAATTCACTGGCCCTAGTCCAAGATGACCTTGTCTATTTCCTACCTGAATAAGCAGAAGTGTACATTTTTTTTGGCTTGACATTCATGCACATTTGTAGCAGTGAACACTTTACAAAAAAAAAAAACAACCAACCTGTTTTTAAGATCAAGTCAGAGATAGTATGAAAGGTTTAAAAGTTTTGCTTATAGAAACACAATGTTAGCAGAATATTCTTTTTCTAAGTTTCACACAGCAGTTTACTTACCTTTGGAGAGACAAATTAACACATTTTAATGAAAATCTTAATCTGAGCCTTGGTTTGTGTCTGAGAAATGAAAGAAAATGTAAGACGTCTTTGTACAACTCTAGTTCTCCCGTAGAACTAATGCTGATCTTTATACATAGGACAGACAATTTTTGAAAATTTTTGCTATTTATGAGACAAAATGTTATTTTTGAATAAAACTTTTTGTTTGGTGTTATTATAACACCTTGCCCCATAAGGCAAGATGGATTTCTTCCCAACTTAGATTTTTACACATTTACAAAAATAGACACATTTTTGCTGTCCACCCTCAGCATTTTATAGCCATTTCTAAGTACTCAAGACCTGTAAGGGAAAAAGCAAATCTATTTGCTGACTCAGTTCTAATCAAGTCTACTAGCTGACATCTTATAACTATAAAATGTTATCCAAAGTAATCATTTACTTTGCTGAATGTTCAAATAAAATTTGACAGTCTACAGAACTACTATTCTCTTCTGTGGGAGGAAGAAATATGGAACATGCTGACACTTTAAGAAAAAATTAAAATCCTTTAACCTTTTATCCTAGAATTTGATAGCTGTAGTCTGCCGTGAGGGAAGAAGCAGTGAGAGATTAATTTTATAAAGCTATATTCTCTTTTTTTGCCATGAAATGAGAACTGAAAGTTACATTTCTCTAAGTTTTTTGTGACCTCTCCAGTTGTTTGGCTGGGATTTGCTTCCTTGCAGAAAGAAAAATCACATACCTTGGACAAAATCCCTTCAGGGTAAACTGCTTTCGGGTAAAGGCCTTTGACTCTCTACTGGACAACTAATAGCAAAGCCCCTACAGAAGTCATAGTGCCAAAATTCTGAATGTGCAATATCTATGTAAACCATGCAGATCTTGGGAAGTCATGCAGTTTATAATTGACTAAATCAACAGTAAGATATAAACTGTGTGTATTTGTGATTCAGAACACATCAGCTGGTAATAAAGAAGAGAGGGGACAGACAGCCTTGCTGAATGCATCTCAAAACCTTTTTTTTTAAATCTTTTTTCTATATGTTGCTATTTTTTTTTCTTAGTATTTCTACCTCATATTACAAATTATTTTGAGGATTTATTTTAAAATGTTGTCTTGTTTATAAACTTTTACAGTCAGTGAATTCCAATTTCTTTTGCATCCCCCCATGGTCAAGTAATGGACAATGTAATCTTTGTTAAAGACTCTCTATTATTCCTCCTTTTAATAATATTCTAAGAGACATTTTACATATTAGAAACAAACAAACAAGGAAATAAATGACAACAAACCCATAAAATAAACTTTCAGAGTAAATTCTATAGACTAGTACATAAACAAGTGTCAGTGCTAGTAAAAAGCTACAGTTAATATAGTAACTTGGTAAAGCTCTGAAGAGGAGACTTTCTCCTTTGACTGAATTTGTCTTAATTTTTCTGGAGCTTTAATTTGGCTTATTTAACTGTAACGAGAAGAAAAACAACATATCAAACAGGTGGTTATTGCCTAATTTTCTATATTTTTTACTTAGGTTTGTACAATTGAGTGGTATAACTATAATTTTAAATAGACAGTAGTAACAATTTGCTATCCACAAGGCTACAAACAGGTCAACAATGGTCCATTATTCATGGCTAAAGAAAAGCAGACTTGATAACTGGAAGAAAACCAGTTTAATGGCAAAGAGGAAAAGAAAAAAAAAATTGTCTAACATATGGAAAATGCACCATACAAAATGAATTTAGATGTAGCAAGAAGTATTAGTTCAATACAGTATGTTAGAAAATGTATAAAAATAGCCCCAGGTGGATCCTGGAGTAAGGAGGAAGAAATTATCAATCTCTTCTCAGAAAACAGGAAGAGGAAACCCAGTCATTAACACAAAACTCTCCAGCTCTTCACTTGAGACTGAGTGTTGAGTGTTTGGTCATACAGTCTTCCTGTCTGTCCACTCCTTGCTTTGTCTTTAGAAAGACTCTACAGCCTCCTTGAGAGGCCTAGAAATGCAGAGGAAAGGTGAGCATAACACTTTGGAAAATATGATAGATACTAGGATGTTTTTTATTAATAATTTTTAACTGTGTTATTAACAAACTTTATTAACTGCTTATTGTATGTTAGTTAGACCTCAGATTTAAAATAGACTAGTAGTAAACTCTTGGCTTTCTATATAAGATATGTTCCTCTTTTTTGGCCATAATTAGGTTCTAAGTATAAAACCACACAAAGAGTATATGATAGAAGTCAAATTTTCAGAAAAGATTTTGAGCCTCTGCTAAATAATGCCTTATATTTAGTGAGTCTGACAAGAAAGGACTGGGGGTCCTTATTCATTTAACTTTCACCAATTAATTTTCCTCTTAAAATGTCAGTGAGAACTAATTGTGAATGTTCTTTTTTAAACATTTTTTTTTCACTGAAACAAAAACTAGTCAAGAGAAAGTTTTTTTTCAACAAAATTTCATTGCCTATAAATATGGGTTATAAATTACAGATATTAAAACATGAATTACTTTTATGTATGTAAAAATAAAATAGAAGGAAAGGAGGGAAGGAGGAGGGAGAATGAGGGGAAGGCTTAATGATTTGTTACATTTACAAAGTCAGATACACAAGTTAGAAAATTCTGCTATTAAGACTCCGTGCACAAACACAACTCTCTCCTCTCCTCTCTTATAAATGAAATTATTAACAATATAATCATATGGAAAGTTTTTCTTCCCCTACAGGATCTTGCCTTGAATTTTCCACAGAACGCTGAACAAAGCCTGAAGAATCTTGAAGAGGTAAGCTAAGCAAGACAATTTCTACTAAAAGATTAAAAAAGTTCAACATCTTGTGGCATGTAATTTATATACATCTAGGTACCTAATAAAATTACAAATCCTGAGTAGAGTGCCTGGCTTCCTTACATAGTCAGGATAGCTAAATATTAAACAAGAGGTCTACAAAATCTAACATTCTGGGTAATAAGCACCAAAAATTAGCCTAACAGCAAATATGTTGGAGAAGAACATACCTTGAGCTCCACTTTTCCCAGTCTTCTTACTCTATATTGAGATGGATTTCCATCCCTGAGAATCACATCCTTGATATTTATTTTGGAGTTTGACATGTAGGTTAATTGTCTCATTGTAATAAAGGTATCTGCAGATTTCTTTTTATTTTAGAACTTATTGGTGAGAACTTGCATTCAATTATTTCAAAGACTATTGCACAATGAGAGGGCTACAGCACTTATGGGAAATGTTGTAGAAGGGGCTAAGTGATCACTTCATAAAGACTTTCAGGACCAGCCACATACAGACTGACATGGGAACAGACCATTAGACAAATAGTGTTGGGAAGTAGCGAGGAAATATTGCTGCCATATTAATTTACTTACAGGTATTTCTTTGGAGCATTAGAATTACCATTTTAAGATATCAGTGGAAGAAATTCTTCAGTTCTATAAATTGTTGACATGAATATTTAAGAAACATAGACATAAATTAATCAGAATCGTAAAATCCTTGATGAAGAGATCAGATCATCTAGTCAAACCACTCATAAGGAAGGTTAAATATAACTGCATATTCCTACTGATCTGTATTGAATCTATCCTTTAAAAAAAAATCCAAGAAAGATATTCTACTTACTAATGTTTTTATATTTATTATCAGGAGTAAATCAAGTAGAAATTTAAAATTATCTACTAAGTCACTGGATATCACACTGTATGGAGAACTCTGATTAATCCAGAGAGTTTGATCTGTGCATTTTTTTTTTTTGGTATTAGCATATTCTGTCAGAAAAGACATTAGAAGTTCTAATTTTCTGTATTTCATCAAAGGAGTCTTGCAGAAAAACCATTAAGAATATTTACATTTATTTCGAAGTCTCTAATAGTCTTACTGCTCTAGGACAAAGTCACATTAGATAGGATTAATCTAAGCTGTAGATTTATCCTAAAACAGATGTCTGACATAGGTCAGATGAATCATATCTCTAAGTGATTAACTGTCATAAGTATACAGGAAGCTTATGATAACTACTTCATATATACAAGTCTACATCATAAATATCTAAAGTTAGGTGAAAGAAGTCCTGTCTTGTGGCTTTAAAGTATGTGGCTCAAGCACATGAGTACGGATTTCATATCTAGATTAAAAAGATAAGTGATTGTGTAGCCAGTAGTGGGATGTATGGAAACAGGAAAAACTTATTGAATTCATCTGAAGTAGAGGTGACTGGCATTACATTATTTTTTTTTCAGTGGTCATTGATGACCCCTGCTAGTGCTGGCAGCCTTTTCAAAAATCAGTGAATTCATAATTCCCATAGGCAGACATAACTATGAGTAGGTTAATTTTCAGTCTACAGAGACTACATATGTGGGGTTTTTTTCTGCCTGAGTAGCCATTTGAAAGGTTGTGAAATGGGAGCTACGTACTGATGAAGCTGGGAGTAGTTTAACATAGACAAAACATTTAAGTGACAGTAGGAATATGAGAAAATTGAGAATAAAAATATTGTCACTGAGAAATAAAAATACTTGAAATAAACTACTTTTTATGTTACAATTGCGCATATATTACATGTAAACCCAGAATAAAACTTAAACACTTACTGATCTGAGAGGTAGCACAAGTTTTTCAGGTCTGAATGAGAAGCCTTGATGTTCTAACTTAACGAGGAAAAGGTAGAATTTGGCTTTTCACTAACATGAAGTGTAAATATAAGTCTTCTACCTAACAAAAATTAAAGTGCTGCTGGTGATCCCTGGGCTCAAGTGTCAGGATTAGCCTGTAAATTGCAGGAAAAGAGTTTCTGATGCATATAAGTCTTTACATAATGTCTGTCCTGAAAGTGTTTACAACTCAAAATCAAAAAGCTAGTTTGGGCCTGAAATCTGTAAAGTTTCCATTGGAACCATGGTTGCTTTGGTAGTGAACTATTGAGCTTGCTGGCCTTTAGCAAGGCAGCTGTTCATTGTGACTACTGATGAAGTATGATGCTGTTGACCCACACTGCAGCTGTTGAAAGGTTAAAACTGAAGACTAGTATTTCCTAGGGCTGAATCAGTGTGAAAGATGTGAAGTGTCTTGTACTTTGTTGATCCTGGATCTTAGTGGAAGCATGAAAAAGAAAATTTTCCTGAGGGGCGATGCCAGGGACTCTGCGATGAGTAAAAGATGCAAATTCTGTGCTGGTTCAAGTTTTTTTTTTTTTTACTTTAAAATAGTATACCTTTCAGTGGCTGTGATGTTTTCTTTATACCAGGTGTTAAAACATGAGAAAGATGAAGGTTGCTTTGCATGTTTTCTATCCTGCATGGTTGCATTCAGCAGGGTGTGGTGAACACTGAAACAGGAAAAATTGCAAAATATACTGAAATAAATTTGGGGGAAAAATGAGTGACCTGGAATTAAACGGCAACTGAGCACGGCAACATGATCTTGCACATCACAGTAGCCCTTTTTTTTTTCAGATCTTTTCATTTACCTTCTCATTTGGATTTCTTCAGAAAGAGTGTGTTCGTGATAGATGTCCCAGCACATGCCAGTCTGCATGATGTGGCACAGCCCAATACAGGTGAAGTATCCTCTAATGTTTATAGCAAGCTCTCTGAATGTACCAAAATATGTCTTAAATGCATCCAACTGCACAAATTAGAAAGGCACAGCGTGAGAAATTGCATCATTGATGGCTTTTTTTTTTTTTTGATTGAAGAATGGCAGGCACAGAGAGGAAATTTGCCTTATCTATCTTCTGTCATCCTCTTCACACATGTTTACTCCCAAGTGAGGTCTGCTTCAAGGTAAGTAAATTACCAGTATCTTTTTTCCTTCGGAAGCTTTTGAAGAGGAAGAAACTTTGCACGAAATATAGTTCATCAAAAGTTGGGGACTATTTCTCTTTTGGTTAAGTGTACACTGCAGCTCCTAGTAAGGTAAAAGGGAGTAAACATTTAACTTGTTGCATATTAGCAGGAGAAATAGCTGTTAAACTTATTCACTCTCTGTATATAGACACAAATACTCTATTGTAGCATATGCTTGCTGAGTTGCAAACTATAGCTTTCTACTCTAGTTTAGCTGATGTGGTGTGTGTACAACTTGTAGAAATAGACAGCCAGGTGATACACCTTACTTCTGCCAAAGTAACATGCCATGTCCTCAGTTCACATGACAAGTACAATGAAAAGAGCCCTACAAAGCGTTTTTATAAACCCTCTATGCACATTTAATGTACTTGTCAAAAGACAAAAAAAACTGTCTAGCTGCAGCATTATTCCAGATCTTGGCAACTGTAAGTCCACTGATACCTGTACTGTTACAAATGCATAAAGGAGATTATGTAGTTTTAGAATAATCTACTTTAAAACATTAAGAAAACTAACCTGGAATAACATTTACAATTTCAAACATAGTTTCTGCATTTTGTACATGATAATGCCTCACTCTGCATAGCATTTTAAAATGAAAGGCTTTAGTAGTTTGGTCTTGGCCTTGACATTTGGCCTAGCAATAAGAAAAAAGATTTCAGTTAGATATTTTTCTGATTATGATTTAATGATTTGAACTGGTTTCAGTACAGACTGGAGAATAACAAGTACTACTTTCATAAGCAGACAGAAAAAAAAAAATCTCTTGGTAACTTTAGAACATATTTTACTGGCTGTTCAGTATTGCTGTCCAGCAATAATAGCCTTCAACTACTCATCTACATTTCTGATTATTAAATTTTAAAGAGTCTGACAGTCTGAGACATAAAGAATTAATATAATTCTATATCACAGCTGTAAAAGACTGAGATTTTTCTTGCTCTGTGGTATTCAACCAAATTAGAACTATAAGGTTTTATTCTAGTGGGGAATGATGCAGACCACTCTAAGATTTTGTTATGTTATACCCAGTACCCTGGGGTGTGAAGAAATGCTGCTTCTTTTTTGCCATTACACTACTTTTCAAAGCAAGCGTTCTTTCCAACCACACATACAAAAGCAGTTATAAATTTGTGCCATTATCTTCATAGATCCGTAAGATTATTATTATCTTACTATTAAATGAGGTAATTTGTGCTTACCACACCATTATATATATATAACCTGCACTGAAAACTGTCTATTCAGAAACCATTATTTGACAGATAAGTCTGGCTGGTTACCAGAAACACTCATGCTTCTCCTTTTCAAATAACATCTTTGAAAAGAAAGTCCAGCAGCCAACTCCAGTAACAAAACACTACTGCATAAATTATGTAATCTTTTTGACTGAATGTATAAAGCCAAATTGTGATGTGTAGATGACAAAGATTATTTTTCATGCACATCTTCCACATTAATAATGAAGCAGCTATGCACAGTAATCAATCATATTTTGACATTGCTAATTCACCTCACAGATTTTTGCATATGTGAGCTGTCACTTACTCTTCAACCCATTTGCATGCTCTTCCTCCATAAGGAACAGTATTTGTTTATAATGTGTGGTAAACTATGTCAATACATCAATCCAACATTCATATGCTATTAGTGATAAATAATTAAACATCTAAACAAAAGAGCAGCTAACTTGTCTATATAAATCATGTGCAAAAGTCAATTATTTTTCATACAGATGTGGAGGTGATGTGATTTCAGGAGAGGCAGCCAGATTTAAGAACACTCCATTTCTTAGAAGGAACTTCAGAAATCAGTTCTATGCTTTTCTATTTGTATCTGCACAAAAAGATTGTAAGATGAACATAATATGCTATTACATTAGACTGATGTTTCACTCACATATTTGCACCTATTTATTACTCAGAAGATAATAGAAACACAATCCTTAAACCAGTGAGCTGGAGCAAATTCAAATTCATTTCTTACAAGACAGGTGGCAGTCTGGTGAGGTTCCTGAAAACTGGAAGAGAGGTAATATAACCCTCATTTTCAAAAAAGGGGAACCAGGAAGACCCAGGGAATTACAGACCGGCCAGTCTCCCTCTGTGCTTGGCAACGTCATAGAGCAGATTCTCCTGGAGACCATGCTAAGGCACATGGAATACAAGGAGGTGATTGGTGACAACTTCACTAAGGGCAAATCATGCCTGACTAATTTAGTGGCCTTCTAGAATGGGGTTATAGCATTGGTGGACAAGGGAAAGGCAACTGATTTCATCTACCTGGACTTACGCAAAGCATTTAACACTACCCTGCATGACATCCTTGTCTCTAAGCTGGAGAAATATGGATTTGACAGATAGACCACTCAGTGGATAAGGAATAGGCTGGATGGCCACACTCAGAGTGTAGTGGTCAATGGCTCAATATCCAGGTGGAGATTTGTGATAAATGGTGTTCCACAGGGGACGGTGATGGGACCGGCCCTGTTCAACATCTTTGTCGGCAACATGGACAGTGAGAGTGAGTGCAACTTCAGCAAGTTTGCCGACAACACCAAGTTGTGTTGTGCAGTTAACATGCTGGAGGGAAGGGATGCCATCCAGAGGGACCTCGATAGGCTGGACAAGTGGGCCCGTGTAAACCTCATGAAATCCAACGCGGCCAAGTGCAAGGTCCTGCACATGAGTTGGGGCAATTCCAAGCACAAATACAGGCTGGGCAGAGAATGGATCAAGTGCAGCCCTGAGGAGAAGGACTTGAGTGTGCAGGTGGATGAGAAGCTCAACATGAGACGAGAATGCACTCTTGCAGCCCAGAAGGCCAAACGCGTCTTGGGCTGCATCAAGAGGAGGGTGGCCAGCAGGTCCAAGGAGCTGATTCTGCCCCTTGGCTCTCAAGAGACCCCACCTGGAACACTGCATCCTCCTCTAGAATCCCCAACATAAGAAAGACGTAGACCTGTTGGAACAAGTCCAAAGGAGGGCCATGAAGGTGATCAGAGGGCTGGAGCACCTCTCCTGTGAGGACAGGCTGAGAGAGTTGGGGCTGTTCAGCCTGGAGAACAGAAGGCTCTGGGGAGACCTTATAGTGGCCTTCCCGTACCTAAAGGCAGCTTATAGGAAAGATGGAGAGAAATGTTTTAGCAGGGCCTATTGTGGTAGGACAAGCGGTAATGGTTTTAAAATGGATGAAGTAGATTCAGACTGGACATAAGGAAAAAATTTTTAGAATGAGTGTGGTGAAACACTGGAACAGGTTGCCCAGACAGGTGGTAGATGCCCCATCCCTGGAAACATTCAAGGCCGGGTTGGATGGGCCTCTGAGCAACCTAATCTAGTTGGAGATGTCCCTGCTTCTTGCAGAGAGGTTGGACTAGATGACCTTTAAAGGTCCCTTCTAACCGAAACTGTTCTATAATTCTATGACTTTATAAGTAATATCAAATTGTTACAATGATTGTACACAACTACAATCAGATTTTTTTTTTTTTTTTTTTTGAGAAACAAACATACAGGAGCAACTTCAGCATGGTTTACTGGCCTACTATGCTGCCAGGCGTGATATATCTTGTCTCAACACGAGTATTAATAAGTTAATAATAAGTATTTTTGGGTGGAAGTTGAGCCTATCCTAATTTTTCCTGTCAACTATGCAACATAGCCAGTGGATTCATGCAATGATGTAGATTTTTAGAAAACTAAGCTAAGAACATGTAACTTAAATAATTTTTGTCCAGGTACTTACTCCCATCCCCTAATATTTGTCTATCCTCTTGAATTACCTGTGTAACGTTTTTTTTTTCTGACTCCCTTGACTTCCAAGGTCTTCAGGGTTTAGTGAAGCAGCTGTAGAAAGATTATACCATTAGACTTTTTGTAATGAATTACAGCTAGAATTAATCCCCATTTGTAGGCTTGACAGACTAACTGTTAGTAATCACATGGGAAAGTGATCAGAAGGAAAGTTCTACCAGTCAGAAAATGGATGTCTTATATGCACTTCCAATGCAAAACCACATAGGTCTGTATTTTTAAGACTTTTTTTTTTTTTTTTTCAGAGTACCATTGGTTGAGATCTGCAATCTGAAATATTTTAAGGAGATATCCATGTCATCCTTCTTATTGTATTCAGCTATCCAGCTTTGGTTATGGTAAATTTAGAAATTTGTTTGCAGTGAAGGGGACCAGGCCAGTAAGGTAGTCAGATGCCTGACCTTAGAAGACCCTTCTAGATTCCTTCTCTGTAAGGAAGGCATTTATTTGGTCTCATTACTGGATTAATATTTCCACTTCTCATTGTGAAGGGCAGGGTATGTAAACTCAGGCAAATAAGGGTGAAATGTGCTAAGTCAAACATCAAAATGTCAGGGTAAAAAGATCTAAGACCTGTTTATGAAATCTAGGATCCAGTAACCTGCGATTATCTGTTCTGTATAAACCAGACTGCACTTTTTTGCCTCCATCAAGATTCCCACGTTAATAGCATTATATAAGTGCAAAGTGTAATTGTAGCAATAAGTGGAAGAGTGAAAAATAGAAAAAGTAGCTAAATGTTAACCATTAATAGTAAGAAATATGTATACATTTCATTTAAAGTAATTACATTTAAAGGAGAGAACTTCAGAATTATATTTAATTAGCTCTGCAACAGAAACAATTATAATGAAAAAAATGTATAGGAACAATAAGAATAAATCTTTTCCCAAATGTATTTAATTGCACATAAACCAAATGGAATACAGAATGTAATTAATACAAATTATATAAAGCTGGCTGCTTTTTTTTTTTTTAATTATTAATGTTTAGAAAAAGTTGGCCATAAAAAATGGGAGAAGTCCTAATGCAATCTGCAATCCGAACACAACCTTAGCTGAGAAGCCCTCTAAGAGTATATGAAAGTACTAAGACATGTAAAACAAAAGCCACAAAGTTACTCCTCACATTTTAAAACACAAATGTAAATGAATTCTTAAAGTGGACTGGTATAGTGATAAATGCATGTAGTTGGACGGCGATTTCTAGCTTTTTACTTTTCATCTGTTCTGTTTAATACAGAAACCAGAATGAGGATTATGAAACACTAAAAGACTTATCTTCCCTTTCCAAGAAGTAGCCCTGAATACTATTTTTTAGATCTTCTGTGTTTTACACACTTACTTGTCCAAGTAATTGGACTTCTGCTGGCATAGAATTTAAGTTATAATTGTGATATAAGGATGAAGTTAAAGTTTACCCTACAGCTGTAACTTGTTTGACTGGGTATGAGGGATGTTCCTGCATGCACCCAGTGTGCTCTTAGTCATCAATTCCTTGTGTTGTCTAGAAAATCCCCAGCTAGTCTCTGCATAGAAGAGACAATGTACTTATTTGAAACAGCAGACTGACTTGAGAGAAGATGATTGACTGAACTCCTAGCCACTGTCAAACAAAGCATTTGATTAACTGGTGCAGAAAGTGGGAGTTTTGGAGAGTCCCAGGCATTCGCCCAGGCTGTGCATAGGCCAGTTCATAGGTACTATTTGTGCACTTAATTGTGTTTGTTCTTGTGGTGGAAGAATCTGGCAGTTTCAGAGACTCTGCCAATTCCAGATGTAGATTTGACCAAAAGATACATAATAATATAAAATAATGTAAACTATTCCTGCTTATGCAAGTTTGGCCATACAGCAGTTTTTTGTATACAGTGAAGACAGATAAGAGATATTTTGTATATGGTTTAAGATAATACATAGAGAAGGATAATGCATTTTCTGAAGTGCTCACATAGGACCATCAGCCATCTGGATTATAAGAACTCATTAAAACAGTTTGGAAAGTCTCATTTGATTTGGGTGAAGATGCTATTGAAAGCGCACTTGCAACAGGGATTCCCATAATCATACAAAGAGCAACGAGTCATCCTGTTCAACAGATTTGATTCCTTACATGAGCATCATTGTAAAAGCCTGTGTCAAAAATTTGTCTCAACATTGTTGAAACAGCAGGCCACCACCCGAGCAATGGCTTCCCTTTATCTTGCAAGGCAACTCCTGTTGTCTTGCAAACCTGAATGCAGAGCTGGTTCCCAGAAACCTAGCCCTAGCCTCTGGCATGCACCCAGAGATACATATCACCTGGTAATGGGCATGCATATAGCCCGGTAATGGATCATCCGCTAATGGGCCTGCATATCACCACCAGATGAGGGGTGTGGCTAGGAAAACCAGCTCTCGAAATACAATGAAAACAACCAACATAAAAAGGGACACTTCTGGACTTAGATTTAGACACTTCTTCGAGACTTAGACTTCTTCTTCTACACTTCACTTCACTTCATTCAACGGAATACACATCCACGGAACCGACATCGAGACGACCAACACCGGACGGATCGTTCCCCCATCGAGCAAACTGAACTGTCAGGACGCCGCAGCTCTGTGGTGGTAGCTATTACAACCAAAACTATTTTCCCTCTTTCCTTCCTTTCTCTCCTTTCTCTTCCATTTACAAACTTCTTATCGGGTTAATAAAGCTACCTGGCACTTGACTCCGTTTTGAGTCTTAATTCTGTTCCCGAGAATACGAACAAAACCACGCTCCGGTGTGTGAGAGGTTGGTCCTGCGGCCCCTAGCCTCCGAGACTCGTCTGAGGTTGGCTAGAACGCAAGGGGGCCTTCCTCTCGTCCGAAATCGGAACGTGACATTATTTAATTAAATTAGATATTTTTTTAATAAACAAAACTTGTCTGTGAATGTCTGTGCAGAACCTTGCACAGAATTTGCTATACTTGTTGAATGTTATTTCTAACATTGAGGCAACAGAAGAGGAACAAAACATTTGTATATAACGATAGATCATACAAAATAATCAGAGTAGAAAACCACATTTTCAACTGTGATAGCCCACAGTTAAGAGTGGAAATCAGCACAAGCACAAGGAAAAAAATATTTATGACTCTCCTGAAAAGATCAAGTGTGATCAAGGAAGGTTTTTTCAAGGTACATATTTTTAGTTACAGACTTTTTAATTCTCTGAGTCAAGTCCTCTGTTTCTACAAAACTTACAGGACAAGTTGAAGGATTGAGTTTAATAGATTGATGATAGGTAGATAGATAGACAGATGGATTAATTATTTATGTTGCTGAATGGAGGTCAGATCTCTACTTTCATCTTTTGGACTTGGCTGCATATTTAATACTCTTATTAGAAAGATGACCAGAATGCCTGATGTTAATGTTCCCAGTTGTTAATAGATTATGGTTTCTAGGACATCCCCAATGCCTCTTTTACCTGAATTATTTATATCTCACTAAGTATTTAGACCTTGATTATTTTAAAGAACAGGAATTATCTACACACTAATTAAAGCTGTCAAAAAATGATTAAGATTTTATGTAAGATTTTAAGATTTTATTTGGATTTTATTCTATTTAAGATTTTATTTTTATTTAAGATTTTATTTTATTTAAGATTTGTTCTGGTTTTGTTGGGTGAGAGGGGGCCTAAGGTGGTAGCTTCTGTAGGAAACTGCTTGAAGTCGCTCCCCTTTGTTTAGTGGACTCGGCTGGGCCTAGGGTGGACCCGCTGCTGGCCAAGGCCAAGCCGATTGGTAGCAGAATGTCTCGTGATAACGCCTCTGCGATAACATATTTAAGAAGGGGAAAACAGGAAAAAAAGGAGGAGAAGATATGAAGCAGCTAAGCATGGGCAGAGAGGGGGAGGCGTGAGCCTTGTGGGCCTTGCAGGCCTCACCCTCTGGCCTCCCGCTGGGCAGCTGACTGGGCCCAACTCAGCCCAGCCTGACTGCAAGAAGTGGAGAGGAGATGAGAAGTGAATAAGATGTAAAAAGGATCCTGAGAGGTGTCTGCCAGCCTGTTGTGAGGAATGGCTGCAGACGCCAAGGTCAGTGAAGAAGGAGGGGAAGGAGTAATGCGGCTCCTGTCCAAGATTCCCCTGCAGCCGTTGGTGACGACCATGGTGGAGCAGGTTGTCTCCCTGCAGTCCATGGAGGTCCACAGAGGGGCAGAGATTCACCTGCAGCCCGTGGAGGACCCCACGCTGGAGCAGGTGGAGGCCTGAAGGAGGCTGTGGCCTGTGCAGGGCCTGCTGGGGAAGCTGTTCTAGAGGGTCTGCACCCCATGGAAGAGATGACCCAGAGCAGTTTCACGAAGGACTGTGGCCCGTGGGAGGGACCCGACGATGGAGCAGAGGAGGAATGCAAGTAGTTCTTCCCCACCCTGTGCCGCCCGGGGGGGAAGGCAGTAGAGATAATGTTAAGCCCGGGAAGAGGGAGGGGAGGGGTGGGGGAGGTTATCTTGTTCCCTGTCTCATTCTCCTGGTAGTTTTAGAAATAAATTAGTATTTTTCCCCAAGTCAAGTCTGTTTTGCCCGTAATGGTAACTTTAAGGATTTCTCCCCGTCCTTATCTCAAATCTTGAGCCGTTTTTCTTATATCATCTCCCCCTATTCTCTCGGAGGGTGGGGGGAGCGAGAGAGAGACTGCGTAGTCTGGTCCCAATCGGGGGTGAACTACGACAGTTATTATTTAATTTTTAAGATTTTATTTAAGAAGGCAAATCATGTCAATGGTGAGATTGAATACACAATATGAATCTGTCTTTTCTTGTTACTACGGCATCCTAAGCTTCAAATGCACATATTATTTTGGAAATCTGGCATAGGATTCATTTGATTCATCTGCCTGACTTTTTACCAGCAGACCTACTGAACATCAGACAAGACTCAACATCTAAATGTAATCTGTGAATCTGTTGAATTTTATGTCTCTGAGTCGGCTATGTCTGTTTTCTGTTTATTTGTCTTTATGATGGTACAAATAAATGTATTTCTTTGAAATAATTTGAAGACAAGTCTGTGACAAGAATGTTTATAAGTTCTTATACAAGAAAACAAATAAGCTATCTTTACTACTTACACACACACACACACACAAACACACACACACATATATCTAGTGTACAGCCTAAACCATCAGTGATACAAAACTCCCATGTAAATATATGCTTGTTAACTCCATAGAATTAGTTTTGTTTTGGCAAAAACTTTTCTGATAAAATATCAATGTTCTGTTCACAGATAATATTGAGTGTGGAAAATTATGCTTACCACCACAAAGGACAAAAATTATACAAGGAGTTAAGGCCTGAAGGAACAAACAGTTAAAGACAGCAATGTCTTGCTGTCATATCTTTTTCTTGCAAAGAACTTGGCACTCCCAAAGTTAACTGAGAGCTATGAATGATCAGATTCTTGCTACAGGAATTTAAGTTTATGTCTTTAGATGACTAAAAGAAGGTTGTAATCCTGTAGCAGTCCAAATAGGTTTACTAATGCAAATGTTGCACACAAAAAAAAAAGAATCATGTCTTCCTAGCTACATTCTTACTTGAGGCTGTTACCTCCCTCAAGTTATGTCCATCCTACACCAGATAGGCTGCAATGATCACCAGACTGAAGGAACTAAATACATTAGGCAGAGTTCCTATTAGTCTTTTTGCTTGCTGAAGTTTTAAGCCTAATTCTTTATGTGAGGCTTAATTGGTTAAAATAAATTAAACATATTAGTTACTGTGGCTTTAGTTACTTAGTCTTCCTCTAGCAGAAATAGAACAAGTATCTACAATCCAACAAGCAAGACTGGAAAGAGGAAGAGTAAAATAGGTGAACAGCATAAACACTACGTGAAGCAAAAAGAGTCTCTGTGTCTTATTTAGTGGGGAGGGAGGGGGGAATAAAAAAAAAACCAACAACATGAAGACAAAACCACCAGATATATGGATGGGGCAGCAGGATTAAAAAAATCTTAAAGTAAACACTGAGTTAAACATATTGGCCATCATACCAGAATACAGGAATACCAAGGACTCTCTGACTACACTAATAAATTCAACAGTACTCAGGAGCTCAATAATCCATACTGTGGAAGTGCGGAAGGCTCGTTAGCAGGCTTATGGGTCATGGCCTTTAGCCTACTCCAAAATTGTCTGTGGGATTGCTCAGAAACGGGAACATTTATGATATACTCAGCAGGCAGCCTGCATGAAAACATATGTTTCTGAGGCCTTGTTAACTAGTACGCATAGGGACTATCCCATATTAGAGTCATAGAACCATAGAATCGTTTAGGTTGGAAAAGACCTTTAAGATCACCAAGTCCAACTGTAAACTTAACACTACCAAGTCCATCACTAAACCATGTCCCCAAGCACCACATCTACACGTCTTTTAAATACCTTCAGGGATGGTGATTCAATCACTTCCCTGGGCAGACTGTTCCAATGCTTGGTAACCCTTTCAGTGAAGATATTTTTCCTACTATCCAAACTAAACTTCCTCTGGTGCAACTTGAGGGCATTTCCTCTTGTCCTGTTGCTTGCTACTTGGGAAAAGAGACCTATATCCACCTCACTACAGCCTCCTTTCAGGTAGTCATAGAGAGTGATAAAGTGTCCCCTCAGCCTCCTTTTCTCTAGACTAAACCACCCCAGTTCCCTCACCTGCTCCTCGTAAGACTTGTGCTTCAGACCCTTCACCAGCTTTGTTGCCCTTCTCTGAACATGCTCCCTTGTAGTGAGGGACCCAAAACTGCACGCAGTATTTGAGGTGTGGCCTCACCAGTGCCAAGTACAGGGGGATGATCATTTCCCTGCTCCTGTTGACCACACTATTTCTGATACAAGCCAGGATGCAGTTTGCCTTCTTGGCCACCTGGGAATACTGATGTCTCATATTCAGCTGACTGTTGAACGATATCCCCCACCAGGGTCCTTTTCCACTAGGTAGCTTTCCAGCCACTCTTTCCCAGACCTGTAGTGTTCCATGGGGTTGTTGTGACTCAACTGCAGGACTGTGAGAGACTGAACTGTAGAGCTTTTGTCTCAAAGGATTGCTTAGCCAAGCGAGAAATTCCTCTGACTGCTAGGTAAGATAAGGATGACCACAAGACCACGGAGAACGCTGTTTTGGAATTGTTATCTAAGCAGGAGATTCGTCCAGCTGCTAGGCAAGATAAGAACAGCTGCAAGGCCACAGAGACACCTGGTTAGTGATTCATGTAAGAGCAGGGCCAGGGTCATGAAGCGCATATGCAGGCACAGAAATGTGAAGGCATGCAGCTGGTCAGAAGCTGCAGCAGCAATAAAAGGGACTGTTAAGACAAACACCGATACGATTGCCCACTGCTGAAGAAAAACCCTGGTTCGATCACCTACCGCTGAACCACCGAGAGATATGGTCCCCTGGGACACTGATGTGAGCACCCACCGCCCAAGCATTGAAAGACTTGGACCCATGGGACTCTGCGGATCCATGGTGGTGACTATTCTTGCAACTCTATCCTGAATGCTTGCTTAATTTCCACCTTTTCTTCTCACTGTCACATCGCTACTATCATTCACCTTTTTATAATAAAACTAAGTTTGGTTGCACAGCATTTAACCTCCTTTTTTTCTTAATCTCTCACTTGAGGTGGTTGAACCTGCAGTGAGAGGTTGGTCTAGCCACCCCTATCCTCCCAGACTTGTCTGAGGTTGGGTAGAACGCAAGGGGGACTTCCTCTCATCTGAAATCATATCGTAACAAGGACCCAGCACTTAACCTCATTGAATCTCACACAATTTGCCTCAGCCCGTCAATCCAGCCTGTCCAGATCCCTTTGCAGAACCTTCCTTCCCCCAAAGAGATCAACACTCCCACCCAACTTGATGTTGTCTCCAAACTTTCTGCGGCAGCACTCAATCTCCTTGTCTAGATAATTGACAAAGATACTACACAGAACCGACCCCAATACTGAGCCTTAGGGAAAAACACTTGTAACTGGCCACCAACTGGATTTAAGTCCATGCACCACTGCTCTTCAGGGTCAGTCATTCAGAAAAAAATTTTACCCAGCAAAAAGTATATCTGTCCAAGACATGAGCAGCATGTTTCGACAGAAAAATACTGCAGAAAACACTATCAAAGGCTTTGCTAAAATCTAGGCAGACAATATCCACAACCTTTCCCTCATCCACTAGGCGGGTCACCTCATCGTAGAAGGACATCAGGTTGGTCAAGCAGGACCTGCCCTTCATGAACCCACGCTGACTGGGCCTGATCACCTGGTTGCCCTGTACGTGCCATTTGATAGCGCTCAAGATGATCAGCTCCATAACCTTTCCTGGCACCAAGGTCAGACTGATTGATAGGCTTGTAGTTCTCCAGACCCTCCTTCCAGCCCTTCTTATAGGTGGGTGTCACATTTGCTAACCTCCAGTCAACTGGGACCTCCTTTGTTAGACAGGACCGCTGATAAACAATGGAAAGTAGCACTTTCACCAGTACTCTTGTGTGGATCCCATCCAGGCCCCAAAGATCTGTGTATATCTAAGTGATAACCATTTCTCCTCAGATTATGGGGCTTCATTCTGCTCCCCATCCCTGTCTTCCTGCTCAGGGAACAGAGTGTCCTAAGAACAACTGGTCTTACTGTTAAAGACTGGTGCAAAAAAAGGCATTAGGTACCTCAGCTTTCTCCTCATCCTTTGTCACTATGTTTCCCCTCACATCCAACAAAGAATGGATATTTTCCTTAGCCCTCCTTTTGTTGATAATGTATTTACAGAAATATTATTAGAAACATTTAATTATATAGAAATATATTAGCTGGCCTCCATGCCCAGAAATATTCTCATTAATATTTGATTTGCTGGTACAGACAAGTACTAGTCAGAGCTTTCCCAACAATTATGTTGCAGTGGTGTAATAGAAGTAACTGGTATTCTTGTTTATAAACAGAAGTGAATAGTGTGCTGCCAGTAAAGGTGTTCAGATAATAAATTCTCATCCTCTTACACTGACATTATTCATGATGTTAGCATTTAGGTGAAAGTGTTTGCATCAGGGGCAAAAGGGGATGGAAAGATAACTAGTGATAGAATCTCCTGAAAAAAAAAGTGTAAAGTATGGAAATATAATATACTACAATTCCTCAACAATGGCATAGCAAAAGACAGTTCTGTACACCTCTATTTCTATGACAAAGATTATTTTTAAAAATCTAGACATGTTGAGGTATATTGAACCTAATTAGTCATAGGTATCTCTACAAAGGATAGTAGTTTTGTACACAACTTTTTTAAAGTTCCTTGGACTTGTCATGGTAGGACTCACACTGTCTTCTGTGGCACGTGTCCTAAGAATCTTTTATGAAATACCAGCTTAAGTAAAACATAACTACCCAAAATCTACCACCTTCTAAAGTTGAAGAAATAAACACTGATTTATAGTGCTAATGTTAGACTTAAGACTTTGTTTATCGCGAAGACCTAGATAGCCAAACAGAAATATAAGCTACCTGACACATTCACCTCTAGAAGAAATTCCGTAGAATTATTCTAACAGAATACATTCTAATGCTATACTTCGGTATATATTTTAAGTAAGAAGAAGGATCAAAGTTTACCTGGACAAAGTGCAATAATGTAGTACCTGCAGAAAACAGGTGAACTTGCTCTGCCTAAGCTTCAAACCCAGCTAAAACCTACATGATCACAATAATATGGTGCCAGGTCCAAGTTAATAAACTCTGCTGAGAATTAGCATTCATTTGTTTGGGGTCTGTGTTATGCTAAGCAGGTCAGAGATTGCAGACCTATTTTAAAAATAGGTTATGTAAACCTACCGTCTGAAATAAAATACTGAAAGATAGTTAGGAAACTCATTATAACCAAAATTTGAATTCTGTTTTGCGATGTACAAGAGTCAAAATTACGTTATTTACAACAATTAATATTTTTTAACTGGTCCTTATATCTTAGTGTAAGTCAGTGTCATATATATATATGTATATATATATACATAAAATTCAGCCATTACAATTAAAATGTATCTTTTTTTTTTCTGTGCAAATAAAGATGTATTCTTCCAATTAGCTATGCAGAGAAGGAAATTCAAAACTAACATCTGCTAGTATTTCTCTTAACCAACTCTTTTTACAACAGAATGTGACTCAGGGCATCATTCTACCAGTATCTTCTCAGGAAGATGGCTGCCACAAGCAGGAGACTCAGATATCCCAATTATAAAGTAAATTTTTATTTTCAAATACATTTTTATTCATGCTGAGCAGCACTTTCAGAGTTTCAAACTGTTAATTGAGAAACAATAGATACAATTTTAACTCATTATTGGCAAATCTCCCCTGTGTATTAAACACACTCATAAAGATATCATGGAATCATAGAATAGTCAGAATTGGAAGCGACCTTTAAATGTCATCTAGTCCAACCCCGCTGCAAGAAGCAGGGACATCTCCCACTAGATCACGTTGCTCAGAGCCCCTTCCAACCCGGCCTTGAATGTTGCCAGAGATGGGGCATCTACCACCTGTCTGGGCAACCTGTTCCAGTGTTTCACCACACTCATTCTAAAATTTTTTTTCCTTAAGTCCAGTCTGAATCTACTTCATCCATTTTAAAACCATTATCCCTTGTCCTATCACAACAGGACCTGCTGAAGTTTCTCTCCATCTTTCCTATAAGCTGCCTTTAGGTACTGGAAGACTGCTATAAGGTCTCCCCAGAGCCTTCTGTTCTCCAGGCTGAACAGCCCCAACTCTCTCAGCCTGTCCTCACAGGAGAGGTGCTCCAGCCCTCTGATCACCTTCGTGGCCCTCCTCTGGACTCATTCCAACAGGCCCATGTCCTTCTTATGGTGGGGGCTCCAGAGCTGGACACAGTACTCCAGGTGAGGTCACACGAGAGCAGAGGGGGAGAATCACCTCCGACATGCTGGCCACCCTCCTCTTGATGCATCCCAGGATGCAGTTGGCCTTCTGGACTGCAAGTGCGCTCTGCTGAGTCATGTTGAGCTTCTCATCAACCAGCACTCCCAAGTCCTTCTCCTCAGGGCTGCTCTCAATCCATTCTCTGCCCAGCCTATATTTGTACTTGGGATTGCCATGACCCACGTGCAGGACCTTGCACTTGGCCGGGTTGAACTTCATGAGTTTCACACAGGCCCACCTCTCCAGCCTATCGAGGTCCCTCTGGATGGCATCCCTTCCCTCCAGCGTGTCGACTGCACCACACATCTTGGTGGTGTTGGCAAACTTGCTGAGCGTGTACTCTATCCCATTGTCCACATTGCCAATAATGATGTTAAAAAATACATTAATATGTTAAAGATGTCCATGAAGAGAACAAGTATAAAATTTATCCTGACATTTGATTTAAGTTCTGCTAGGAAACTTATTTGACAGATACAGTTTTTCCCTTAAGCATTAAAATAGAGCAGAAAGGCACAAAGATTTCTGCTTAAAGACAAGACTTGATTTTATAGTAAGTGTGAATGTGAATAATACTCAATATCTGTTGATTTTCCAACCTTTCAGTAATATGCTACTATGTAATGTGATTAGCAAAACAAAAGAACTTCCCTTCCTTAAAAGGATACTCTTAAATTATTTTAGCTCAAAATTTGACCTGTATTAGTACAAGCTCTTGGCAAATGTCCTCTGGGGGAAAAAAAAAAAAACAAAACTATTAATCTGTTACTTGCTAAAATTATGACTTTGTCTCAGCAGAAAGATTAAAATTAATGCTAAATCTTTCCAGGTGATATGATAGTTCTACAAAAAGCAGAATGGAAAAAAAAAAAAATCCTATCTTAATTAGTGAACTGTGGCCTGTATACTGCTTTTGGATCATCTATGGTCTGCTCTAATTCAGAGGGAAAAATAGAACAGCCTTGCATATTTACGATCCTAGATAAACTTGGTGATCATTTGAAAAGTTATTTTTTACAATTTTTTTTTTAGATTGAACATTTTACATAGATTTTTATGCCAAGTTTCAATAAATGTGTAATTATAAATTGCTAAATTTATTAATTATATAACTATCAATTTCACCAATTTTTCCTAGTAAGTTTAATTTATTTTCTACAAATAGTTTATTGGTAAGAAAGATGTGGATAATCTTCCCAACAGGAGAAAAAAAAGACATGTATCTTTGCAAATAGAAGTTAACATGACATGCTTGCTCTGACAAATGAATAAGCTTTGTTCATCATAGATACTACAGATGTTTCATAGCATGGTACCAAAACGAGATGCATTTAATCTGAAAGTTTATTATAATTTGTTTCCGTGATCCAAAACAACTGTATGAATACTATATAGAAATAAAGTGATGAGCTTCATTAATTTGATTTTTTTTTTCTGACACAGAAGTGATTCTACGGCATCTTCAACAGAATACAGTCTGTATGAATGTGATAAGCATAGCTGCACTGTTGCTTGACTGAACTGTGTTACCATTTATAGCATACAGTTGTATATTGTATAGTATATATTGTTATTATTACTAGTAAACAGTGTTCTTATTACCAAATAAAACACATAAAACTCACATCTGTAAGGAAGTAACTATTTTTAAATAAATTAATGAAGAAAAATCATCATTTGTTCAAGGGGTGTAGTGCTGTAAGTAATCCTAAAACTGTTTTAAAACAAATGAAGAGAAGAAAACAAAGGAAAGATATAAGATTTTCAAAGAGTAAGAGAGCGATAAAGCGCAGCGTCTGTTCAGAAGTTTGTGCAATTTCATACTTGCCATGAATTGCAAAGATCTCAACAGCTCAAGAGCATTATGAACAAACTTATCACACTTCCGCTGCAGTCCGCTCAGAATTACTGTGCTAGCCTCTCCTGCTCAACTGAAATTATTAATTCCAAACTGTTCAACCACAGCTAATCAGAGACAGGTTATGATACACTCTCATGAATTGCGAAAAAGTTATCTAACCTTATTTCCAGACTTATTTTCTCTTACTAGTCTTAGGCTGTTCAGAAAACAAGTGCACTCTTTTAAAAGTAAACAGAACACGATTGGGTACTCATTTTCAAACAAATCACATGCCTAAAAGAACAAGATTCTACATTTGTGTTTTGGCAGGTTCAAAGCTATGTTCAATATTCTCTGACATTTTTTCATGGTATGTAATAACGAAATGTTAGTTGTTCTAATGACTGCAATTTCAAGTCATTGCATTTGAAAGGGTCAGCAGTTGAAAAGTTGGTATTTGTGGCAGTCCTTTGTGCTCATTTAGTGATTACTATTTCTGAAATATTGAGCATATCTTCTATCATAACAACCTTTTATAAATGCATTTTATTGCCAAATAACTTTGAACTATTTTCTCTGTGGGTATATTTTCCTATCTGTGCAGAAGTAGGTTTTTTCTTTAGCTGACAAATTATTCTCTTGCTAAGAGAAGTACATCTTTATCATAAGATTTCCAAAATGTTTGCTGGACTATGTTTCACAGCAGATGTCCATTCCCTGTTTCAGGGAATTATATTGATACACCTTCGAATAATTCAGTGACATCATGTTACACAAAGTTGATAATAAGTTACTTTCATATATTAAAAGTTCATTCCTGATATCCAACCTTCACCTCTAAGAAGTATTAAAGAATATAAATACTTCAAACTAAATATTACCTCTTTGCTACCATAGTACTATATTTTGAAATATTTAGATTTCTGAACTGTCTCCTGTCCATAGTCTTCTGAATCCAATAAGATTATTTAAATTACTAATTACAAGATAAAAATAAAGTAAATAGAATAGCATCAATTTCAAAGATAATTTTTTAAATCTTGTTGTATGAGAGCTATTTAAACTGTCCTTATGACAATGATATCCTATCATTTCATGTTATGATTGAGGCAGCAATAGATCAGACTTCTTGGCTTGTAGAGCATTCCTACACAAGACTGTACAAAAGCACATATCTTCTAGAGAAGTCAGTTAAAAAAAATTATTAATTTCTAGCAAATAACTCTCTATCAATTTGAAAAGTATAGAAGGAACTGTTTCTGTATTTTCTATGATGACTACTAAAATATTTCTGACCCCTACAAAGCCAGACTTCCTTTTCTAATGTGGGAAGAGAGGGTAAGATTACTAGAGTGGATGACTTTACTGTAAAGGAAAAATATTTATTGGGAAAAGCGAGATAACAGAGTAGGACAACAAATTTACCTTCATCTAGAAAGACAAGTCTGCTGTTGGAACTGCTGAGTCTACTCAGTCACAGAATGGTTGAGATTGGAAGGGGCATCTGAAGGTCATCTGGTCCAGCTGCTCTGCTCAGGCAGGGAAACGTAGTGCCAGTTGCCCAGGAACAGCTTCAGAGTACCTCCAAGGAAAGAGACTCTACAACCTTTCTCAGCAATTTGCTCCAGTACTTGGTCATGCTCACAGTAGAAAATTGTTTCCTGATGTTCAGATGGAACCTCCTGAAGAAGTTGTCTCTGTGCTTTTTGTGTCAGCACTTCTGATACTTGTAGGCATTAATAAGACAACCCCACAAGCCTTCTCTTCTGCAGGCTGAACTATCCTAGCTCTCTCAGTCTTTCCTCACAGGGGAGATGCTCCAGTCCCTTCATCAGCTTCATGGCCCTTCTAACTCTCTCCAATATGTCAATGTCTCTCTTGTACTGAGAAGCCCAGAACTGGACACAGTACTCCAGGTATGGCCTCTCCAGTGTTCAGTAGAGGAGAAGCATCACATCCCTCAATCTGCTGGCAATATATTGCCTAATGCACCCCAGGATACTATTAGCCTTCTTTGCTGCAAGGACATTGCTGCTGGCTCATGTTCAACTTGGTGTCCACCAGGACTGCAAGATCTTTTCTGCCAAGCTGCTTTGCAGCTGGGTGGCTCTCAGCATATACTGGTAGCAGAGTTTATTCCCTCCTTTGCACTCCCCCCACTGAACTTCATTAGGTTTTAGTCAGCCCATTTCTCCAGCCTGTTGAGGTCAGTCATAGAATCATAGAATCATAGAATGGTTAGGGTTGGAAGGGACCTTCAAAGGTCACCTAGTCCAACCCCCCTGCAAGGAGCAGGGACATCCCCACCTAGATCAGGTTGCTCAGAACCTCATCCAACCTGGCCTTGAACTTTTCCAGGGATGGGGCATTCACCACCTTTCTGGGCAACCTGTTCCAGTGTTCTACAACTTGCATTGTAAAATTTTTTTTTTCCTAATATCCAATCTAAGTCTACCTCCCTCTATTTTAAAACCATTACCCCTTGTCCTGTCACAACAGGCCCTACTGAACAGCCTCTCGCCATCTTTCCTGTAGGCCCCCTTGAGGTACTGGAAGACCGCTATAAGGTCCCCCTGGAGCCTCCTCTTCTCCAGGCTGAACAGCCCCAACTCTCTCAACCTGTCCTATAGGAAAGGTGCTCCAGCCCTCTTATCATCTTTGTGGCCCTCCTCTGGACCTTCTCCAACTGGTCCATGTCCTTCTTATGTTGAGGGCTCCAGAACTGGACACAATACTCCAAGTGGGAGTCACTCCTCCCAGTTTTATATCATCAGCAAACTTGCAGAGGGTACACTCTGTCCCAGTTTGTTAGGACATACGTAGAAAAGGAACAACAGAATGAGGGAGGAAAGGTCTCAATCACTTTGTAATTCTAACAATAGAGAGATTCAGCAAGTGCAAAATAACACCAAAGAGAGAAAATCCAGCTATCAGCAGAAAGCCAGCTGAACTGTTGGTGGTAAAGCATCACTTAATCAAATAAATTATGTCAAAAAATTAAGCAGACCAGAACAGAAGCTTAAAAGCTAACACTGACAAAGTACTAATCAACATTATCAGCAAACTTTAAATTGCTTTCCAAAACAAAATCCATTAAAAGTTCACTACAGAGGAAAGGGCTACTTCACTATAACATAGCAAGACAGATGTATCCATCAACAAAAATGCTGAACCCCAGGACACTGATTTCAAGAGTAAGACATTTTATTTTGATAAAACTCCTGCCATCAATTTTTGTCCTAAAGACTATATTCATAATCAAACCATTCAGCACTAACTTATTAATCTCTGAAATATTTTTGAAGAATATAAATGCAGTATTAATGAAAAGAACTTTTCTCAATATTTATTATTTACAGAAGCATAAAATGTTTTACTATTTCACTTCCAATTTTCTGTTTACTTTGATTATTTTGATTCTTAGGAAGATTTTTCACTATTAGTCACTTAGAATAACAGGAAAAGGTACATAAGTTTAACCACTAGTCTGAAGCTTGCTCAACTTTGCTTATGTCTTTCCTGATGGATGCCTTTCTTGTCTTTCTAATCTCCTCTTAGGTTTGCCTGGACAAATTATAAATTAATAGAAATATTGCTCAATATAGTATTTGATTTAATTAACTTTATATCAAATTATAAAAGTTTAATTATTTTAATATTAATTACTTTTATTGTTTTTTTTCTCTCTTTTGATTTTTCTTCTAGCTAGTACATCACTGAAACTAGAAAAAAGACTCTAGCTAAGTTTTCCTCAAGTATTTCAAGTGAGAAAACTCGAGAAAATTAATTATCAGGAATTATTAAGAGAAAAAAAAAATCTTCCTATTGATTGTTATCTCAATAAGTTTGAAGCCATCAAGGAATCAGTGGTATGATGACATAGCATAACTAAGGTAGTGGCCCATCAAGCAATGGTTAGTTTACCACAGACAGAATAAATTGTAGTGAGAAATAATAATTATCTATAAGGATTGTATAAACTCTCCATTCTTATTTTGTCACAGTGGCTTTGTTTGCAGTTAGGGAGCCTGATTCTTTTTTTTTTAGGATTATTTTTCTTGCTGTCAAGTAATTTAAACTCTTTAATTATGTTTCTTACAGCATTAAATCAACTATGAAAGAAACAGCTTCACTGACAAGTTTAAATCTTTGGTGAGTGTTTATTTACTTTTTAGTTTTTTAAAATAAAATTTCCAGGAGTCTGAGTAACAAAGACTATCATGGAATTCCCAGTTAATAAATAAATTTTCTTCTTACATTCTCTATTTTACTTTTTATTGAATAGGAACTTATATCAAATAAGGGGAGCCATTTCGATCTGGTCTAAACCAGACTGAAATTATGGCTTCATTTAGGTCACCTGACTTTTATGTAACTAAAATATTCAAGAGTTCCTACAAAATGATTATGGCATGAAGTTGTCAGTACAACTTGTCTTTAAAAAAAAAAAAAGTCAGTGTTCATGTACTATATCTTGATTTAACTTTAAAATATTTATTTCATGATTCTTCCATAAAACCTAGGAAGATCTATTTAGAGTAAATGGCTAAGGCAAAAGCACAGCTGATTACAACCCCCCCCCCCCCATAAAAAAAAAACCCCAAAAAACCCAAAAAAAAAAACCAGAATCAAAAAACCCACCAGATTATTTTCTTACCGCTGTTGACCTGAAAAAAACAAGTAGACAATCTGTACAATCACAAAATTTTGTCATGTCTCAAGGTGGAAGTCAAAAGATTAAAGGCATTAACAAGAAGAGGGGAAATTTTAAATAAGCTAGGCAACTTGGAAAATGAATCCGAAATTAAGGAGGAGAAATTCAGTACAAAATAGATTGTTGAAGTATACAGTCTACAATCGTATATTATAAATGAACTTTGTATGAACTATGGTAGGCGTTGTCATTCAGAGAGGACTGTAGATCTCAAAAAGACCCAGCCAGATAAACTAGGAAGAAAATGAGAAAAGCAGACCTTGTAACAGAAAAAAAAATATGCTACTGTCATTTAACCTAAGTCATAAAGTAGATTGAGGCAGTTTGAATACATGTAGAAGGGAATGCAAAGAAAAGGTCAGCCGCCTGTGCCAAATGCAATAAAGACTGTGACTGGATAGAAGAAATTAATTCCACATAACATCTAAAAGCCTATAAAGAGTGACTGATAGTTGTAGCAGGGGAAAGAACAACATGACAGAAAGAAGGTCCTGATCTAATAACATCAAGGAACAGCATAAAGATCTGAGAAACAGCATGAGAACCTGTCTCTGATCAAATTTTATTTATCTGTGATTTTGCTTATTTGTAGTATCTGTAGAGTAAATCTGGCACATTCTAAGAGACAACACCCCATGCATGACTGGCTAATCCACTTGTGCTTATAAGTGTGAATGTGTATTGGAATAAATACTTGCCCTCACTGGGTGCATTCCCTTGTCTTATTCTTTTTGGAGTGAGCTGGTGGGTGGAAACTGGAAGTACTCCTTCAATCAACAAGCCTAACTGGGGAGAGGCTGCAGCTTTCAGCTGGCATGCAACACCAGAAGTGGAAATCAAGCATGTGTGCATGCACACATACACAATGGAGATTATATGGATAGGCAGAAAAAGGATCTGGAGGTTGCATCTAACTGATTTCAAGATTAACAGCAGTCTAAAGTACGATTTGGATGTTAAGAAGACAACTCTAACTGGGCCTTAATTAAAAGATAGTGGAGTTTAGTCTGCTTAAGGTGTGTATTATCTCACTAGAATTTTAGGTATGGACCTTCGAGGACAACCCAGTACACCTACAATAAACATATTACTTCCTTTTTTTTAAATTAAAAAAAAAAAGTTTTTCTTTTTTTTTAGTGGTGGAAAAACTGTTGAGGGCAATTCAATCTCTTTAAATAATAGGCCTCTAACACTATAGAAAACTAGTGGAAATTGTGAGTGCTTCCATGTACTTCCCTTAGCTCTTTCCTGACAATATCATTACAATAAAGTCAAATTATTTGCAGGAAAAGAAGTATCTGGGCAATCCTGACTCCACATAGAAGCAAACCCAATCCATACTGACTACAAATCTGGAGGTTTTCTGAACTGTTAATGATCCTAAATGATCAAAGAAGTGGGTCAAATGTACTGATCACAAATTGTACACGCAAGCATAGATGCTGCTTCTGAAATGTAAAGCATTTTATGTTAGAACATCATTAGATAAGCTTCCCATCATGTCCCTTTCACATGAAGAAAAAAAAAAATTCCCATAAATCTCAAGTCTTGCTGGCCTAGAACCAAGAAGAATAATCTACCCCCAAAGCTGAGACATTCTTAGGACAAGAGGCAGTCAAGGGCTTAATCAAACAGAAGACCCTAATTGTTATATAAACTACAGCTTAACTCCCATGGATGAGCAGAAGAGCGTAGTCCAACTTCTCTACAAGCTAGTGATTTTTGGCAGTCTCTAAGAGTATAATATTTATGAGTTTTGTTGATCTTGGAGTGAGTGGAATATAAACATTTTCCCAGTGTTCTCCCTTCCTGAATGACTGCTTTAAATGCTAGCCCGATGTGTGGAAATGGAGACACATTTATCACTAATTTTAGCTTGTCACAGGTCACTTTTTCAGGGACCTAGAACTGCCTTAGCATATATGTGCCCATCTATCCCAAAGCGGTACTTTTGTCCATGTAAGGAGGAACACTGGTAACTGTTCTAACAGTTCTCAAGTTCACTAATGCAGTACCTTCTGAACTTACAAATTAATGAATAGGTAGTCCTGGTAACCACATCAACGAATCTAGAAAACTGAATACTAAGCGAAGATACGGTAATAGTCTCACAGTTCATAACAAGTTGTAACATATAAGAAGATGACCAATTTATTCATTTTTTCTATCAGAATAATAATAATAATAATAATAATAAAAAGTCAACTTACTTTGCAAAGACAACATGCAAAGCAGTTGCTTAGAGCAGCTGGGAAACTAAGCTAGCAACTGGGATGAGTGCTGCTGGAGGAATAGCTCAGGTATGCAGAATGACAGTTTGTGCTGTGGTAAGCAAATCAATCTTCTACAACAGCAGTAATAACTAACCTCAAAATCCCAATAGGAACAACAAAATCCATTCTTCCAGAACAATTTGCATTCCTCTACCCTGACTCAAGTATACTCCATCTTCTTCTGCTTTAGTTGCAGTAGCAGACTGAACCTAACATCTCATATTCAGGATAGAAAAAATCAATTTTTGCCTAGTTGGTTGAAAAGCCCTGATTCAGCTCTGTTGAATGGATTATTTGAGTTAAAAAGCATACCAGAGGCCTACTTAAAAATAAAAGAAAATTTATATCTTCTAAAAGAAAGGAAATCTTATCTATCTATCTATCTATTTATTTATTTATTGCTAAGATCACAACTGTAGACACTTCTACTGCCAGAATAAAAAAGAGAATTATATATGTTCATAATTCAATCTATTAGATAGAAGGAGAGACACACTAAGATTTTTAGCTACTTCCTGACACCTGCTTTCTATTTTGCCAGATCCAGCCCAGCTGTGATGAATTTAAGCAGTCACGTGTGCAGCAATCACTGGTTGGCAGGAGGAGAGACTCTATGAGTATTCTTCTTTATTAATGCCTTGTGGCAGAAGTCTTAGATTCACTTCAGGTGACAGTGTTAAAGTAGTAGGAATAAAATTAGAATTAATAGAAAGATTTATGAAATTTCTGTGAATGGTGCAAATACGCAGATGTTTAAGGATATAGTCAGCATTTAGGTTTTCCCATATTGCAGGTAACAACAGTTTATGTAATTTTTTTCTGAAAGCTTAGTTCCCAGATGAGTGGGAAGACAATACAGCTTGAGAGACATGATACTACAGCATGATTTTGACAAATTAATGGAGATGTATTTATCTTTATGTATTTTCTTTCATTTCAAGGTTTGTTGGTTTGTTTTTTTTTAATTCAAAATATATTTCATTGGAATATTTTCAGTAGATCAAGGTAATAATGTACTCTTATTATTTAACTGTATTTTAATATTTTAAAATATGTAGATTTTAGGTTTATTAGTTAGTTATGATAACTGTTGGGCTGTATAGATATCTTAATTTTAAATATTCAGAAAAACTTGTAGGATGAGCAGCTGCAAACAAAGGGTATTTTCTGCTTCCCTCGGTGCTAATTGTAAAACAATATCTGAAGTAGAGTATTACACCTTCATTTAGCATAGCTATTTTGTTAAAATTTTCCAGAAGATGATTAGTATCTTGCTGTTTGTGGCAGCTGTATGATAAGAAGTAGTACTTCATCAGACAAGTCTCTTACATTATAAAGCTTCTTTTGGAATATGTGTCTCATGGTTCTTATCTTTAGAAAAGCTACCTCAGTGTAAACACTTCAGTTAAGAGTTACAGGCTGTACTGTGCTTGTTTTCTGTAGAATTAGAGGTAGTATAAGTACAGTTCAGAATGTGTACAAATGTATAAAATCTTATATGTGTGTGAGTATAGGTTTTTGCAGCTCCTTATAAATTAGAAGTGCAGTAGATGCAAGAGGTAAGATTGTTCTGACTGAATTATGAATCTGAAGTAGCTGGGATTCTTAAGTCTTTATAGTGTCTCTTAAAAACAGAGGATCTGCTTCCTTGTCTACTGTTCTCTGTCACTGGAACTTCCTAAATGTAATGCACAGATGATTGACTGATTTTTAAATGAAATGAAGTTCAGTAATGGGGTTAGCTTTCTGATCCGTAAGCACTGCTGTACAGTTTCTTATGTGATATACTTCATGTTCTCACGTAAAGAGTGGAACATTCCGGGTTTGGGTCTCATGTTCCTGGTTTGTCCAAACTGACAAGGACTCTAGGCACTTGTCTTCTTATGTATTTTGGTGAAATAAAAAAAAATTGTGCTTTTGAAGTTTTAAGTACAAGGAAATCACATGTCAACTGTGTTTTAGAATAGAATTGCATTTAAAAGGAAAAAAAAAAAGTTTTGTGTACTTTGAAAATGAAATACTGTTAAGAAAAAAATTGTTCATGGGTTAATTATGACTGAACACTAATAATGGATACTTGAATATACTTAATTTCTACTGACAAAAATCTTGGTTTTGCAGTATTGCACATGATGCATATAAATGAATAAAATGTACAGTAATAGATGCTCTAGCTCTTCCTCAAGCGAAACAACAACAAAAATCTTGCAATGCCACAAAACTAACTGCAAATCATTAGCCTTTGTAAAGTTTAGCAATATGCAAGATGTCTTCTATATTTTTGGTTTGGTTTTTTGTTTGTTTGTTTGTTTTAGCCCTGAAATTTGGGACCTGATACACTTAGTCAGAGCATGTCTAATGTGCCTTAACAACATTGATTTCAGTCAAGAGAAAAGCAGACCCACATGTTTTGCTTTTGATTTGTCACTCTTCTCTGTAATAGCATGGTGGTAGGTGACTTATCACGGAGTTCTGAGACAACCTGTACGAGGCTTCACTTATTAAAAATTAATGGATATTATTTTTCTTATTTTCCACACCTATTTATTTCCTGTAATTTTTTTTTTTTCCTTGGGACGAGAGGCTTCCTGTCCGATTGAACAAATGGCTTGAAATGTCCTGCATATTAAGTTTAGCTTCTGAACTCAGATAAGATCAAGTCCCAGTTCCATGCCTGATAGAATTCATTGTAAAGTAGCCTGTGGAGAAGATAGCCTATCTGATGTTGAAATGTAAGTTTGTTTATCTTCCAGGACATGAAGAGAGGTCGTTCACCGCAGGGGTGTTTGTGTACCTGTTGCAGGGTATTTGCATGGGAAGACATGGGTTCTTGGCCACAGGTGAAGAGCTGCAAGCTATCTGTTTTGTGTCAAAGGTCTGAAGGCCTTCTACTGTATAACTATGATGGAAAGATTTGGATGCTAATGAAAGAATTAGTAAGGGAGTGTCACATTGTAGCTAGCTATTGGGTTAGTCCTCTGGAAAGGAGATTAAGAGAGCTGTTAGTTGAGAGCTGTTAGTTAATAACTGTTTCTGTATTCTGTATTAAAGTTGTCAAATAAAACATAGCTGTACTGTCAATTTAAACAAAGACTGATGAATGAGACTTGCAGGGAAATCCATGCCTCACTAGACTCTGGAATCAAATCCCTTTAGGCTTGTGTCTTCTTTCATTTTAACAAGTCTGTTTCCCTACTGCTAAGGGGAGAGAAAAAACAAAAAACAAACAAACAAACAAAAAAACTAAAACAAAAAAAAACCCAACAGAATTGCAATTTCAGGATTTATTTGAAGACAGAATATCTGCCTTTGATCAGATTTAATTTTGATCTATAGGTGAAAGAAAAAGTCACTAAATAAAGGTGGATGATGGGAAAGTGCAGTAAAGTTATATAGGGACTTTTTTTTTTTTTCCCTCCACATTTTTGATTTGAAAAAAAAAAAGAGAAATTAAAATAAAACAAACAAAAAAAACTCAAACAGGAAAAAAAAAACACAATGAAACAACATAGTTCTACATAGTTGGCAAAAAAAAAAGTTTCCCATCAGAAACTGCTGTCATACTAACAGTCTATTACTTGCGGGGAGAGGGGAAATACCTTTATATAAACACTAGGATTTCCAGCTTTTACTGGAAAAAAAAATTCAAAGCAATTGTGCAGAGACTATAATCAAACCCCAAAGTGATACATGAGAAATGCATATGGCTATCTGGGATAAACTTTAATTTATATATGTACATTATATAGAGAGATATAGCTTTATATATATATACACATATATGGTATTTATATAGACATTATATGTATATGATCTTTATGTCATTCTCTAAATACCTTATATTTATATAAACTCTATGTATTTTGTTCCTGCACAATCTTGTTTCACCTATAAATAATATGCATTTTTTTTTCTCTATATGAATTTGTTTCCCTCCCCTTTTTATTGTTGGATATTTAAAATAAATAGTGAAGTAGTATACTTTACTGTTTTGGACAGAAAGCACTTTTCCTCTCTTCCTTCCAGTAACTAGTAATAACTTATTTGTTTTGCAGCTTGTTATCTACATGGCATTGCGTGACAGTCTGTCTTGAATATTCATTCCCTCTAACCATTCATCCTTGTAGATTAATCTCTATAAAGAGCTGGATTTTGTACAGTGTATTTTGTTTCCTGCAAAGTGCTCTGAAATATTCCACCATTAATTAAAATGTGTGAAGGTCAGTTGCTAAATAAATAGGAAAGTGTAGAAGTTAATAAATAACTAAATAAATAAATAACTAAATAAATAAATAAGCCAAATAAAGTGTACCTAAGCCTATTTGTTTATTTAAGGTCCTCCAACAGAGATGGTCAAAGAATATGTGCAACATTTTCACTGGAATTTTTGAAGCCAAGCCAGCTGCCTCACTTTTACACAGAAACACTAAAACAGCAGAAAATTCAGTAGATGACATTGGGGGGGCGGGGGCTGTTAATTCCTGCTGTTCTGCCCAAGATGTGTGTCGTAGTTCAGCCCCGATCAGGACCAGACTACGCAGTCTCTCTCTCGCTTCCCCCACCCTCCGAGAGAATAGGGGGAGATGATATAAGAAAAACGGCTCAAGGTTTGAGATAAGGACGGGGAGAAATCCTTAAAGTTACCGTCACGGGCAAAACAGACTCGACTTGGGGAAAACTATTCATTTATTTCTAAAATTAGCAGGAGAATGAGACAGGGAACAAGATAACCTCCCCCCACCCCTCCCTCTTCCCGGGCTTAACATTATCTCTACTACCTTCCCCTCCCGAGCGGCACGGGGCGGGGGAAGGGAATGGGGGTCACGGTCAGTTCATCACGCGTTGTTTTACACCGCTGTATCATCGTCGGGGGAAGAACTCCTCGCATTCCTCCTCTGCTCCAGCGTGGGGTCCCTCCCACGGGCCACAGTCCTTCGTGAAACTGCTCCGGCGTGGGTCATCTCTTCCACGGGGTGCAGTCCCTCTAGAACAGCTGTCCCAGCAGGCCCTCCATGGGCCACAGCCGCTTTCAGGCATCCACCTCCCCCGGTACGGGGTCCTCCATGGGCTCCAAGTGGATCTCTGCCCCTCCGTGGACCTCCATGGGCTGCAGGGGGACAACCTGCTCCACCATGGTCGTCACCACAGGCTGCAGGGGAATCTTGGCCAGGAGCCATATTACTCCTCCCCCTCCTTCTTCACTGACCTTGGCGTCTGCAGCCGTTCCTCACAACAGGCTGGCAGACGCCTCTCAGGATCCTTTTTACATACATCTTATTCACTTCTCATCTCCTTTCCACTTCTTGCAGCCAGGCCGGACCGAGTCGGGCCCAATCGGCTGCCTGGCGAGAGGCCAGAGGGTGAGGCCTGCAAGGCCCATGAGGCCTGCGCCTCCCCCTCTGCACCTCTGCCCCCGCTCAGCTTCTTCACATCTTCTCTCCTCTCTCTTTTTTTTTCTGTTTTCCCATTCTTAAATACGTTATCGCAGAGGCGTTATCACGAGACATTCTGCTACCACTCGGCTCGGCCTTGGCCAGCAGTGGGTCCGCCCTAGGCCCGGCCGAGTCCACTGAACAAAGGGGAGCGACTTCTAGCAGTTTCCTACAGAAGCTACCACCTTAGGCCCCCCCTTACTAACAAAACCACGACAATGTGTATAGTATCTATACAAAATTATTCATATTGCATCTTAAAGCAGAAAGAAGCACTCTAGGACTCCTTAATATGGGGTGGGGCCTGGGAGATATAGGAGGAGAAGAATGACAAGGGAAAAGGAAAAAGAATGGAGGGGAAAAATAAAAAACAACTTCACCAAAAAAGATCTCATTTACACAATCTTAGAAACTTTAAATTCTTTTTTTTTTTTTAATTAATATAGATTTGTTTACTTCCTTGGAAAACTGTATGGATTATTTTTAGATTTTAACTTTTCATAAATAGAATTATGAGAATTCTTCAGAAAACTGTGAAGTATTACCTTCTTGCACATACTCTGAAAATTTGTGATAATGATGTACAGTGGTTACAGCAATGATTATGTGTTTTAATACAATAGACTTTTTAAAAACACATCTGAAGTCTTGTAGAAAAATTGTATTATACTTTTTAAAAGATGCAAAATCTGATTCAAGTCCTCATAATTACAGGGCATTGTGTGCATTGGGAATTTAACTTACTACAATCTTATCCATTAAGAGGCTTAAAACTATAGTATTTATCAGTGAACTTTAAAAAACAGGAGCATTTTAAATTCTTATAAAATGGAAAAATCAAATGTATTACAATTAAGAGAGACAGAAGTTATACTTGCTGTAGACCTGTGATAACGAGTGTGTGTGTGTGTATGTACATGCTTGCGTGCTGTATGTAGATACCATATATTTATGGTAAAACATGGATATAAAAAGTGTTAAATTTGTTTCTCTTGGCTTCAGCATGCTAATTAGTCTCCAGAGTAGAACTACAGAAATAAGAGACATCTGACTCTCTCTCTTTCTTTCTTTCTTTCTTTTTTTTTTTTTTTTTTTTTTTTTTTTAATGGAAGAAGGTAAAGGCCAAGATTCTTAATCTCTAAAATCCAGAACAGGCTCAGAGAACATCAATTGACATAAATGTTTCAATAACAATCACTAGAGAAGGCATCGGTGGTCCCTCTCTTGCAGTACAGTGAAAGTTTGCTCATTGACTCAGGTGAGTCAGTTTTTATAAAGTATTTCTAAGAATCTCAAATGTTTGGTTGTTTCTACCTAGTAATATATGACAGTGTGATTGATAGTATTTTGCAAGTACTTTTTAGAGCAGAAATTCTATTAATCTTACTAAAGATTTTGCAAATTATAATAGCACATAGCATAATACTGTTCTGCATTAGTCAAGGAAAAATTATCAGAAACTTCTTGTGCAGTAAATTACAAGCAAGGACAAATTTAAAACAGTTGCCCTTGACTGCCTTATATCTACTGGGCAAAAAAATAAGCTTTAGTGATTTACAATATGAGAAATAATGTCTTTAATAAAGACTTGTTCTAATTAATTTGTCAAAATATATAGTACATATGATCATTTATTAGTGAATTTTAATGCTTCCGTTGTACGATGCAACACACATATGATTTGCTTATCTCATTAAAATTTTCTCTATGAAAAGAAAATATTAGGTCACCAACCTAATATTAAAAGTTCTTTAAACCAGGTTAGAAAAGTGATATTGAAAATACAATGTCTTATTTGATGAGAACTACTGCTAATCTATAACATACTTTTTTTTTAGTGATTAAATGTTTAGAAACTCTTGTCACTGCCACCTTATGATAGTTGTGGAATTTGTGTAATGATGCACATTGATGAGTCAAGAGCTATAGCTAACTGAAAAATCATCTAATAATTTTTCCCTAAATACTCCCACTAACATTTTGTTTTCCAGTCCTCTAAGGATATAAGTTGATATTAGATAGACTTTGTGTGAAGTCCTGATTTTACAAATGCTCTTTCATTGTTTTAATTTACTGTTGTGGTAAATCTCAATCATTTCAAATAACTTGCCAGTGTAGTTTGGTTTTTACTGTTAATATTCTGACATCTCCTTTTGAAAGTGATTTATGTTGTCATGTGATTGCAGTCTACCACCCTCAGCACTTATTACTTTCTGATGTGCCCTTGTCTTCATCTTTCCATCCGCGATTTATCCAAAGATTTGCGGTATTAAAGGTATTCATCTACATGGACATAGGAATTCCTCAGGACATATATTCAGGCCTTGGTTGTACCTGCAGAAATAAATACACTACAGTCCTATGCATCTCTGATGTCACGGAAGTTTATCAAGTCCAGCTGTTACTGCAAGATATGACTCAGACTCATCCAGTATAATTCCAAATATCTATTAATGACACCTCATTTAAGGGACTAGGCATCCTAGGCCTCCTCAGATGGCTATGTGTCCTAAATAATCTGCATCTACTTCAATTAATATTTGTTTTTTTTCAATATTACAAACAGTGAAGGGCACTCTTAAATGTATGCTTAAGGTTAGAAGGATGAACCCATATATAAGTTTGCTTTGCAGCATGGAATGTCCAGGTAGGCAAAATAAGTAAAAAAAAAAAAAAATTCAAGTGAAGTTCATCAATAACTGATTTTATAAAGTTAATATCAGTAATAAAAACTAAAGCAAGCATCTCACTGTATTTCTGAGTGGTCCAAATGTAAAAAAAATCTGGACAAAGTGGAGAAGTATTTTGTTTGTTTGTTTGTTTTTTCGATAAAATGTCTTTTTTTGTTTGTATAAACAGTGTGTAAATATGTGGAACTGTAGAAACAATTTGACATTATTATGTATTTCAACAGTAACCCTTTTGTTTCTGACAAATAAATATTTTTAATGCAGTTCAAAGTAAATAATTTTCCATTTCCCTTCCCTGTCAGAATGTCAAAGATATTAATTAATCTTGATTACAAATAAAATATGAAAGCAAGAAAATATCAAGAATGCTTTATATTTCTTGCTTTGAAGGTAAATATATCACAATAAACCTTGCTTGAGACACTATTGTCTTTACATACACAAATAGATTTTTTTTTTTCTATTCTAAACATCTGAACACACAGAGAAATGGGTTTTGCTACACATGTTAAAATGAACAAAATAGTGCATGGAACCAGTTATTTTTCAGAGATCTTTTGTATATACTTTTGGAATTTCCAGTCCTAAAATTTCGACTTTCATCCACTCTTCTCCTTAAGCCATGTATTGCTCTTGATCTGTTAAATAGCTGCTTCAAAAAATCTCCAAAAGAAAAGAAGAAGATGGAGAAGTTTGCCAGACAGGTAATTCTAGATACTTGGATTTGACTGAACTGGAAGGAGTTAAAGTAATAAAGTTGCTTTCCTTCAATATTAAAGCATTAACCATCTATACAGAAAATAATAATGTGAAGTCTGAATTATGTACTGTGTTCCAAAGTAATGAAGCAGCAAGCCTCATGGAAATTATATGTTCACAATACTGGCAAGCTCCTTGCCAAAACTATTTCTATTCAATTTTTAAAGCCTAGAAACACAGATAGAATGTTCTTGGTATTACAGTAGTTATGTAGCTATTAATGAAAAGGATAATGTACAGTAGTTGTTTCTATTTATCTTGACGAAACAGAATACTAGAGCTGCTGTAAATAATACATCTCATTAGTTTTACATTAAAAAAGAACATATTTTTAGAGCTCTACATGAACAGGTTGGTCTGAAATCCTTTGAACAAAAAAAAAAGCTTGTTACACAGAACTATGATTAAATATTTTCCAATAAATTATATAGCTTGTAAATAAAGGCTGAAAACTGATTTTTAAATGTGTGCTTAACTTAAGGGATGCAAGATATATTACAACATTGAAAATAACTAAATGCAATTTATTTCTGCAGAAATGTAAGAACTAGAAAGGGAAGGGAAGTTTTCAAGTATGATTAGCTTATTCAAGTAAATATCAATTTCTTTCTTACACCATTATTTAAAATAAAAAATAAAAATAAAAAAGACTTCTGGTATGTGAAACAATCCAGAAAGGGCAGGAAGTAGACCAACCGGTGCAGATATGCAGATGCTCTGTTCTGAGAGATTGAAGACAGATGTTATTATATTGTGACATATTCTAAAGTTTCAACTTTTGTTCAGCCCTTAAAATGTCTTTGCTCTATGGTAACAGAGGAAAGTGAAAAGGAAATGGAATAGAAGATATTTATGGCATTACCTCATTGTCAAGTAATATCCCACAGAATGTTAAATAACTCCTAACGTATATATTTCTTGTATAACACAAATATGACTATTTCACTGTTTTCCTTCTCTTCAGATCTTCCTAATGTGCTTATAATTCACTGTGATTATTGGAGCTTATCTACAAATATAGATAGAAAGGGTAGGTTGTCATAATATCTGTCCAAGACATGCAAAGATTTAAATCAGATAGCTCTCTCTCTCTGTTTTGGTAAGGGAGCCCTTTCTTGACTTAGATATCTGGCACGTGATGTGTGCCTATAGAATAAAATTCTCCTATCATTACATCTTCTTTCAAAGTGTATTGTTTTCATAGCTACGTCTTGTGCTTATTTGTGTGTACATCATTTTCTGCAAGAAGCACACTTACAATCTTCAGAGCCAGTGTTTATCCATTAATAGAGGGATTTCAAATGCTTTCAGTCTTAGTGAATATTGTATGTCAAGAAAGACTTCACAGTGTCTCAGCTTTCATAGCAGTGTTCAATAATTGCAAATATGTGTTTGAAAAGAATCTACAGCACCTTGAAAGCACCAAAAAAAAAGTGTATCAGATTTTGACAACATTCTAAGATTCACTACTATTCATTTAACACTATGAAAACCACCTTTTTTTTTGACTGAATAAATACAAAAATAGCATCATGGCAACCTCCTTTTGACTCCTATTGATAGAATATGTTTTTTTTTTTTTACATTAGAATTTAGATTAAAAATAATGCAATTTTATTCTCTTAAACACTAGATAAGAGATCTTTAGTCAGACACTTCAAATACTGAAATGAGTTAAAATCCTGCTCATCAAAAGACGGTTGTTTGAAGTGAATAAATTCAGCTGAGAAGGAAGATATATAGGGGTTTTTTTCACACTATTTTTCCAATATACTTCAATTTCTTCTTCTGAAAGCCTTGTCTCAAGTAGCTGGAATCCTGTATTCTTTCAGTTGTTAGCCTTTCTGCTAGAACTGCCAATAATTGTAACAGTTAAAGCTGGTGGTGATGGTGCTTTTGTAGTAAAAAACGTCTGTTTTCCAGGAACTGATAACAAGTTAATTTTACATTCTCCTTTTTCAAACATGATGAAATTCCACAAATTCTGTGCTATTAAATGTTGTTGTGTCATAGCAATGCCAATATTTTCCTTCTAATCGACAGAGTACTGTTAGATTTGCTTGAAAAGGAGGCAGAAAAAAAAAATGAAAGGCAAGCTTCAACCACGGTGTCATGATTTAGACATCACTTGTTAGAGATCATATGAGATCATGGCCAGGTGGCTGCAGGAACCACCTCCATTCAGGTCAGGATGAGTCTTCCTGATTTGGTGACATTCTTCTCTTTAGGATATTGTTATTAATACAAGTAGAAAGAACAGAGCAATGCCTAGAGAAAGAAGAAACTGGAACAGAGCTAATCACAGTAAAGAATTAAATAAAATTAAATAATATAAAGGAACAATTAAGAAAATTTAACATCTGTAGCTGACTTCTGAAGAAGTCTGTTAAGTCATAAAGTAACCAAAATCATGACTGGCAAGTGTTGATCAACAGCATGGTACAAAAGACAAATCAAGTTTTATTCCTGCTGCTCAGATAACAAATAAAGAGGACTAAAAAATATGAGTGGTCAGGAAAGACTGGGCTAAGGCTCTCAGAAGTCTGGGTTTTTTGAGGGGAAGAGGTTTTGAATGTTTTATGCACGGTTTTTTTTTTGATGGAAGGAAAAAGTGGCTTAGAATTTAATATACGTATATGAAGACTATCTCATGAAGATAGAATTGAGGATTGTTTGGAGTAAATGATTTTAAGGTCTGTCCTTATTAAATACCTTCAATAAATTAAATCTGCTAAGCTTTGTCTTATTTGATGTAAACAGTGTTTGCGTCAGGCATAGCAGCTCCATAAATATTATCTTAAATGTTTTCATTTTCTGCTCTCAGATCTTTCCTAAGGGGGTAAATAAATGCAAAAGTTAGAATGTCTTAACTATTAGGTCACACTTATTTACAGTAGCATAATAAATGCTTCCATACTAGTTGTAATTGTTTGCAAATAATTCCTCTGAATCTAATAATTAATTTATGTTGTTCTTGTTACACACGTCAGCATCAGTTGCATCATTAAAAAGCAGTACTTTATGTCAAATCTTTAGACCTTTATAAAAGTGGTGTTATTACACAAAGAAAAAAAAAGAAATCTAACTCATACTATTAACATTGCTGTAATTAGATACTAAAAAGTTGTTAAGAAATTATTGCATGCATACTCACTTTATCTCTTTACTTTCAAATATTTTTTGTTCTGTATGTTGAAAAATCAACAACTGTAGAATAAGACTGTATCAGTGAACAGTCACAAGACTGTAGCTTGGGTCTCCAGGAGGACACAATAGTAGGAGCTGTGGAAGTACAGGAACAAGGCAATTATCAGAGAACACAGAGCTAGGCTGACCAACACATAGTTGCTCTTATAGTTGTGTAAAAAGCTTAATGAAGTTACCTTTACTGATAGCATAGTGGAGCTGTCTTTAAGCCGTGTATAGCATTGCCACAAAAATTACTAGTTGCACAGTAGCCACTGCATCAGATCAGTGTGCAGTACTGATCGCTCTGATATCATACAGTGTACTGCCACATATCTAAGTGCTATCTTATTATCATTAAAGAGAATTTTACTTTGCATTTGATCTAAGGTTTCATTGGATGTGTTTTGCTAGTCTGGTTATCTCCCTTTGAGAAATGACTTTTAATTCTGAATGCAGCTGTAGTGGCAACACTATATTTCCCATTACTAAAATGTCCCCTTATTCTTTTAGTGTAAGACAGACATTCTGTGTCCTCCAGAGGAGAGAGGGGACATGCAATAGCCCCTAATATGTCAATTATTATGGATGGATCAAGTCAGTCTCGGGAGAACTGCTGCTCAAGGCCCTGAGCTTTGAATGACTTACATATTTCCTTAAGTTCAAATGAGTTCTTGAAATCTGTCAAACACCTGGAAATAACAAGCTTAGGAACAGGACTTATAATTTCAGGCAGCCAAATCTATGACTTCTTTCTATGGGACAACAACCCTAATTGAGAAACTCCTCAGGTGCTATCTTTGTAAACCTTCTCTGATCCTAACTGAAAGAACTCAGAAGAGACACCACTCATGAATATCACTCGTTGATACTGGGCAACTCCTAATATCAATACAGGCTGGGAGATGTAGGGATTGAGAGTAGCCCTGAGGAGAAGGACTTGGGAGTACTGGTGGACGAGAAGCTTAACCTGAGCCGGCAAAGTGCACTTGCAGCCCAGAAGGCCAACCACATCCTGGGTGGCATCAAAAGAAGTGTGGCCAGCAGGTCAAAGGAGGTAATTCTGCCCCTCTGCTCCGCTCTGGTGAAACCTCACTTAGAGCACTGTGTCCAGCTCTGGAGCCCTCAACATAGGAAAGACATGGATTTCTTAGAGCAGATCCAGAGGAGGGCCACAAATATGATCAGAGGGATGGAACAACTGTCCTGTGAAGACAGGCTGAGAGAGTTGGGTTTGTTCAGCCTGGAGAAGGCTCTGGGGACACCTTACTGTAGTCTTTCAGTACTTAAAGGGGGCTTATAAGAAAGATGGGGACAAACTTTTTAGCAGGGCCTCTTGTGATAGGACAAAGGATAATGGTTTTAAAATAGAGGGAGGTAAATTTAGACTAAGGAAGATTTAGACTAAGGAAGATTTAGAATAAGGAAGATTTTTTTTTTTATAATGAGGGTGGTGAAACACTGGAACAGGTTGCCCAGAGAGGTGGTAGATGTCCCATCCCTGGAAGTGTTCAAGACTAGGTTGGATGGGGGTTTGAGAAACTTGATCTAGTTGAAGATTTCCCTGCTTACTGCAGGGGAGTTGGACTAGATGACTTTTAAACATCCCTTCTAACTCAAACTATTTTATGATTCTATGATTCCATAATTCTGTGAAGAAAGGATTGTAGATCCCTATTGTGTCACTCCAGATAAGATGTTTTTGTAGTAGAGAAATAGATATAGAAGTTTGGATCAAAATATTATCAGATATTGTATCCCCAAGTTGGTGCTCTTCACTTACGTTATATCAGTTTGTTCCAAGCCAAAATTATTAACTTGAAGTTTTGCGTCTTCATGTTGTTTTCATGGTATTTTTTTCCTGGAGGACAATACCAAAGGAGATTTTCAAGACTCTTAGCATGTGTTAGGAACATGCTAATGTAAAAAGATGAAGAAATTAAATTTTTTTGTTTGAACAGTGTCCTGGTTTTGACTGAGATGGAGTTAATTTTCCTCTTAGGTTGCTGCCATGTTTTGGATTTCCTATGTGAAGAAAACTGATAAACTCACTGATTATATGAGTTGTTGCTAAAGAGACCAAGGATACTGACCAGCTTCCCAGGTTTCGTTAATGTCCAGGTGCAGGAAGCTGTGAAAGATATAGCCAGAACAGTTGATCCAGACTGGTCAAAGAGAGTATTCCATGCCATAAACATCACAATCAGTATTTAAGCGGAGGTAAGCCGATGAGCTGTCTTGCTTTGCTCTTGCTCTTCAGAATTCTTCCGGGATCATTTGCAATTTTTTTTTCATTCTGTGATTTCTACTGGGGATGGGCTGTATCAGTCATCGGGTGAGAAATTGTGTATAATTTCTTTTGATTTTTTTTTCCTTTCTTTTTCTTTCATTAATTATTATTACTGTCATTATATATATAAATATATACATATATTTTCTTATATTTTCCTTTCCTATCCTAGTAAACAGTCTTTATTTCAACCCACTAATTTTATTTTCTTCCTGGCTCTCTCTCCCATTGTAACCAGCTGGTAGGATTCCTATGCACAAAGTTCACCCAGCATGTGATATTTAAAAGCACAACAGTATTTATTGCTCTATTATAGCCTTGCACAAGCAGTTACCAGCATAAGCAGTTACAGTTCCTAGCATAAGCAGTTACCAGTGTATTGTTTTCCCTTTGCGAGAGTCTTACCAACCCAACTACGCCGGAGACACCACCGAGCAGGAGGATGATGATCAGCGGGGTCAGAGCAGAGAAGGGAGGTAGGCGCAGCACCGTCAGGACATCCCCTGTTGTTAGTAGAGTGAGCTCTGGGTCCTTTCTCTCCCTCTGCTCTGAGCCACCTCTGTTTATACCCTCAGCAGATTCAGCAGAAGAGTACTGACAGGGTGTTGATGCATGTGTGGCCAGCGCATGCAGCAAGGCCTGCCAAGTACATGCCCTGCTGTCTAACAGCGGTTCCTGTATAGCAGCAACATCCTGCTCAATAACAACCCTCCTAGCTCCCCTCTCTGAGATAACAACCCTCCTAGCTCCCCTCTCCAAGGTTGCGTTCTCACAGCTGTGTGCAGCTTGTGATTTCTCACAGTGGCCCTACACAGACCATTACTGAAATCCCTCACATACCCATCTTCTGGGGAGGGCAAATGAGCAGCTGTATGGTACTTGATTGGTGACTGTGGTTAAACCACAACAAGCAGGAAGCATCTGTATAGGAAAGGCATGTATGCTGATTTGGTGTAGCAGGGAGGGGCTACAGTGGTAACTTCCGTGAGAAGATGCTACAAGTTTCCTGTTTGTCCAGTGGACTTACCTGCATCTATGGTGGACCCACCACTGGCCAGGGCCAAGCCAATTTATTGCAGTGATAATGCCTCTGTGATAACATATCTAAGAAGGGAAAAACTAAAAAAAAAGAAAGAAAAGAAGGAGTGAAGAAGCAGAAGTAGGGGCAGGCAGGCCCTTGTTGGCCTTGCAACACTCACCCTCTGGCCTCCCTCCTGGTGGCTGTCTGGGCTCAACACAGCCTGGCCCAGTTGAGAGAAGAGCGAAGAGAAGATATTTGAAGAGGATATGAGAGCCATCTGCCTGAGCCTGACTATGAAGATGAGGACTCCAACATCAGTGAGGAAGGAGGGGGAGGAATAAAGTAGATCCTGGCAAGACTACTCTGCAGCCCATGGTGCAGATCATGGTGAGGCAGGCTGTCCCCCTGCAACCCATGGAGGTCCACGGAGGAGCAGAAATCCACCTGCAGCCCATGGAGGACCCTACACCAGAGTAGGCAGATGCCTGAAGGAGGCTGTGGCCCATGGAGGGCCCACACTCAGGCAGCCTGTTCCTGAAGGACTGCACCCCATGGAAAAGGACCCACACTGGAGCAGTTTCATGAAGGACGGTAGCCCATGGGAGGGACCCCACGCTAGAACGGAGGAGTAATGTAAGGAGTTCTTCCCCTGAGGAGGAAGAAGCAGTAGAAAACAATGTGTGATGAATTGACCACAACCCCCATTCTCTGTTTTCCCCTGTGCCACTCAGTGGGAGGAAGGAGGTAGAGATAATTTGAAATGAAGTTAAGTCTGGGAAGGTGGGGTGGGGGGGAGGGGGGGTGAGGGGAAGTTGTTTGTGCTCTCTCTCATTATCCTACTATTGTTTACTGTTAATAAATTGAAATAGTTTTCCCCAAGTCGAGTCTGCTTTGCCCATAATGGTAACTTGAATGATCTCTACTTGTCATCTCAAATATTATATTTTTAATATTATCTCACTCCTTTTCATGTAAGTTGGGAGAGTGGGTGAAAAATTGCGTAACTTGGTCCCAAGCCAAGCAAAACTACAATGGTATGTTTAATAAAGGTAGTCAGATTTGAATTTGCAGTTTTGTATAACTGCAGTCATATAAATAATGCCAGTGGCAGCTATTGCTGTAATTCTGGAAGAGAAGGTATGGTGGGTTGACATCGTCTGGATGCCACGTGCCCACCAAGGCATTCTGTCACTCGTTCTCTTCAGCTAGAAGGGGAGAAAAAATATAACAAAAGGCTCGTGGGTCCAGATAATGACAGGGAGATCACTCACTAATTATTTTTACCTGCAAAATAGACTCAACTTGGGAAAACTAATTTAATTTATTACCAATCAAATTAGAGTACAGTAATGAGAAAAAAAAAAAATCCAATCTTGAAACACCTTCCTTGCATCGTTCCCTTCTTCCTGGGCTCAACTTCACTCCTAATTTCTCTACCTCCTCACCAACCCCAAGCAGCGCAAGTGGGACGAGGAATAGTGGTTGCAGTCAGTTCATTGCACGTTGTCTGTGCCACTCCTTCCTACTCATGCTCTTCAGCTGCTCCAGCATAGAGTCCCTCCCACAAGAGACAGTCCTTTACAAACTTGTCCAACCTGAGCCCTTCCCACAGGCTGAAGTTCTTCATGCACTTCTCCAGCATAGGTCCCTTCTGTGGGGTGCAGTCTCTCAGGAACAGACTGCTCCGGCATGGGTCTCCCACAGGGTCACAAGTACTATCAGCAAACCTGCTCCGGAGTGGGCTCCTCTATCCACAGGGTCACAGGTCCTGCCAGGAGCCTGCTGCAGCACAGGCTCTCCATAGGGTCAGATCCTTCTTCGGGCACAACCACTTGTTCCAGTGTGGGTCCTCCATAGGCTGCAGGTGGACATCTGCTCCACTATTAACCTCCATGGGCTGCAGGTGGACAGCTTGCCTCATCATGGTCTTCACCTCAGGCTGCAGGGGAATCTCTGTCCCAGAACCTGAAGTACCCCTTCCTTCTTCACCGACCTTGGTGTCTGCAGGGCTGTTTCTCTCACTTATTCTCACTCCTTGCTTCCAGCTGCTGTTATGCAACTTTTTTTTACCTTCTTAAATATGTTTTCACACAGTCATTACCACCATCACTGACTGGCTCAGCCTTGGCCAGCAGTGGATCTGTCTTGGAGCTGGCTGGCCTTGTCTCTATTGGACATAGAGGAAGATTCTAGCAGTTCCTCACAGAAGCCACCCCCATAGCCTCCCTGCTACCAAAACCTTTCAACACAAACCCAGCACAGAGGGAAATTAGGATGGAAGAACAACTGAATCTTGATGTTAGATACTAGTTTCTTTAAGCTTTCTGACAGGTCTAGAAAGATGTCACTTAAAAGACCTGTAAATTGGTTAGTAAAAGGAAAAAAAAAGAAGAGAACACAAAACATACCTGGCAATGTAATTTTCTTAGCACAAAATCTTTTTCCTCTCTTTTTTGCTCCACTGAGATGCAAAATTAGACACCAGGGGAAAACACTGAAGACATACTATAAATGCTTCACAGTATAGTTCTGTGCTATATGAGGTTTTCTGCCAGGTATAAATGATTAAAATATACTCTTCTTGTGCTTAGCATATTTTAACTTTGGTGGATTTCACTAAACAGAGAGATAATAATGCTGCCAACAGTCAGTACAACCTTACATTTACTTTAGAAAAAAAAAAAACATTTAAAGTTTTAGCTTGGCAACTATGTAATCATGTACCTGAACCAGATTAGTAATGATTGTAATGCTTCAGAAAAGAAATGGAAATTAAGAGTCTAAACTAAGAAGAGGGTTTTTGCTTGGTAAGTTAAAAATTCACCACCATGAAATACTTAAATAGGAATTTACTCAATGGACTGTTATGACTCCTGAAGACTTGCTATAGTCTAGTGGTTAACTAATATGCTTTTTCAAAGACTAGAGATCTTTTGTTCCTTCAGTCAGAAGAGATTTATGTACATAACTACTGTTAACAGTAATGGGAATTACACAAGTCAATTCTGGCAGAACTATATGCTTTAATAGACATCTTATTAGCACCTTTTTAAATCATAAAGAAATAATAAAGTTTTAAAAATCACTTTTGATCTAAAAACTTGATACCAGTCCAGTGAAAAATGAATTTCCCTAAGCTATGTTATTTCTTTTTTTTTGTCTTGGAATCTTTGGCACTTTCCTTAATTTTCTTTTTACACTTGGAATAGAAACATGTTGAAAGCATATTTTTACTTTATTTTCATCACCGTTTTTTACTGTCATACATTAAAAAGAGGAATCTTAGATGTATATCTCTGTTTTTTTAAAACTCAGATTGTAACACAACTTATATTTTTAAATCAACAATCTCTTCTACCCTGACTCTGAAATCATTATCTTATGACTTATACTACAGATAATAGAGGCAAAAATATGTAGAGTTTATATACTTTAACACATTATGGGCTTATTTATGTGCTGCCTAAAGAAAAGTGAAGAAGTCATTCATACCTTGCCAAATGACAAAGAATAGAGAAAAGAAAATAATATAAAATAATAATATGAATAGAAGTAAAAAATAATGAGTACAGGAAAGATTTTTGCTGTCTTAGACAAGATCTGTTACCTGTCATGGATTATCATTGAAATGTAAGCTTTATTCTGACACTGAGTAAAGATTGTCATCAGTTCAAAAAGCCTGATCATGACACTTAAGAAGCAGGACTCCCCTTTTTTTCACTATTTGCAGTCACCAGATCTATCACTTAAAGTGCCAATTGACGTAGAGCTTGTGCTTGTTCAGTTATAGTTCAAATAAATCTTATTATCATAGAATCACAGAATAGTTTGAGTTGGAAGTGACCTTTAAAGGTCATCTAGTCCAACACCCCCATACAGAGCAGGGACATCAACTGGATCAGGTTGCTTAGAGCTCCATCCAACCTGGCCTGGAATGTTTCCAGAGATGGGACATCCACCACCTCTCTGGGCAACCTGTTCCAGTGTTCCATCACCCCCATTTTAATTTTTTTTGTTCCTGATGTCTAATCTGAATTTACCTCCTTCTATTTTAAACCCCTTATCCTTTCACAAAAGGCCCCACTGAAGAGTTTCTCCCCATCTTTCCTATAAGCCTCCTTTAGGTACTGGAAGACCGCTATATGGTCTCCCTGGAGCCTTCTCTTCCTCAGGATGAGCAGGCCCAAGTCTCTCAGCCTGTCCTCACAGGAGAGGTGCTCCAGCCCTCTAATCATCTTTGTGGCCCTCCTCTGGACTCGTTCCAACAGGTCCACGTCCTTCTTGTGTTAGGGGCTCCAGAGCTGGATGCAGTACTCCAGGTGGGGTCTCATGAAAGCAGAATAGAGGGGGAGAATCATCTCCTTCGACCTGCTGGCCATGCTTCTTTTGATGCAGCCCAGGATGCAGTTGGCTTTCTGGGCTGCAAGTGCCCATTGCCGGCTCATGTTGAGCTTCTCATCCACCAGCACTCCCAAGTCCTTCTCCTCAGGGCTGCTCTCAATCCATTCTCTACCCAGCCTGTATTTGTGCTTGGGATTGCCCCAACTTATGTGCAGCACCTTGCACTTGGCCGGGTTGAACTTCATGAGGTTTACATGGGCCCACCTCTCCAGCCTGTCAAGGTCCCTCTGGATGGCATTCCTTCCCTGTAGTGCATGGACTGCATCACACAGCTTGATGTCATTGCCACTTGCTGAGGGTCCACTCTATCCCACTGTCTATGTCAGCAACAAAGATGTTGAACAGCACTGGTAACAATATTGATCCCTGAGGAACTCATCACTGGTCTCCACTTGGACATTGACCTATTGACCACAACTCTTTGAGTGTGATCATCCAGCCAATTCCTTATTCACCAAATGGTCCATCCGTCAAATCCATGTCTCTCCAGTTTAGAGAGAAGGATGTCATTTGGGACAGTGTCAAAAGCTTTGCACAAGTCCAGGTCGATGACGCCACTTGCTCTTCCCTTATCCACCAATAGTTATGATATGATAACCTCAATGACCACTAGTTAATTTGGTATTTGTATGTGGATTTCTCCCACTCTTCTACCTTCCCCTTATGTTTCAGGCTAGTTACAACAGTTATTGTGAGTTCTATTATCCTAGTCATGTTCAAGCCAGCATGATCCTATAGCTATGTCTCCTGAATATGTCCCAGATCTTGTTTAGTACTATAAAAAAAGTTTTTAAGGATACTACTCAGAGATCTACACCAAGGCTGGATGGTCATAGGTGGCATGGCATGTGGGAGAATATGGGCAAGTATGTAAAGAACTTCTCACCTCCCATGGTTTGAAATTTTACTCCCGAACATCTACAGAACCTGTATTAAGTGACAGAATACTTGAAGAAAAAAATGCTGTGGCTATTCCAAGGAGGCACAACTTATTGCACTGTGCTGGGCCCTAGCCAATATCTACCAAACACTGCTTACTATTATGCAGCATCCTCAAGGGAAAGAGAGTGAAAATAGACTGACTGGCACTGCAGCTACTTCAGTCCTCATGACAAGCACTGCAGCTACTCAAAGCACAGTGACAGGCACTGCAGCTGAACCAGAGAACCAACCCGTGCCAGTATCAGTCGTCCCTACATGCAAGAAGAAATTTCAAAAGGAGAAGTCAGTTAGTTTAGTAAGCTTCTAAGAGGCAGCAGGAGGAAGTAGCATATTGCCTGTTAGGGAGGAGATAGACTACTTTGAAGCAGGGCTGTCATGAAAACAAAAGGAGGAAGAGGAAGAATTCTCTGCTTTCCCTCAAAAAGTAACTCAGCTGGAAGGCTCCTCTTTTTCCTCACAGGAAGAGGAAGAACCATAAATGAGACGGCAACCATCCAATCTCCATCACTGAATGAGCTATGAGATATGTAAAAGGATTTCAGCTCTCGTCCAGGTGAGCACATTGTTACCTGGCTGTTCTGATGCTGGGATAATGGGGCTAGTAGCCTGGAATTAGAAAGTAGAGAAGCTAGGCAGCTGGATTCCCTTTCTAGGGAAGGGGTCATTGACAAATTTATTGAAAAAGGGGCATGAGCCCTCAGCCTCTGGAGGCAACTCCTATCAGGCATGAAGGAAAGGTATCCCTTTAAAGAAGATATTATATGTCATCCAGGCAAATAAACCAGCATGGAGACATGTGGTTAGCCATACTGAAGGTGATTTATGACGACCTGGACAATGAGCAGTTATCAAAAGATCCAGATGAAGTCAAGTGCACGTGATCCTTGTGGCAGAAGTTTATACAAAGCACACCATCATCATATGCCAACTTTTTGGCAGCAATGACCTGGAAAGATGGAAAGGGACAAATGATGGATGAATTGACTAGCCAACTCTGGCCCCGATGGGCCTGTCTTGGCTGTGGAGAAGCTGTCCCAGGAGTTCCAGCAATTCAAAGAGGATATGTCCTATTCCCTACCTCTACAGGCCAATATCTCAGCTAATAGAAGAAAAACTTCCTCTGCTCAAGAGAGACGCTACACATGGTGCAGTACCCTGTGGTTTAACCTGCATGACCATGGAAAGGACATGAGGAAGTGGGATGGGAAACCCACCTTAACCCTAGAGGTACAGCTACGTGAGTTGCAAAGGAAAACAATCATAAATAGGGATTCTTTCAGGAAAAATGCTGCTCCAGTTTCCAGCAGGCAGTTCTCTTGTGGGTTTGCAGAAGGTCAAAGAACAGGTGCCAATAGCTGCCACAACTGTTCACCAGAACATGGAAATATCTCTTTTTCATAGTTCATGGAATATAAGTAGTATCACTTATTTTATTTCAATATTTCAATTGAATAAAATCAGAAAGTCTGCAGTTTGTAGTCATTTGTTTTTACACCAGAGAGAGAAAAGCAAATTTAATTCTGCACAAATTGAAATATGTTGATTATGTAGAGTAATAAGGACAACATGAACATTAAGTTGTTCAAAGCACCTCATAACTCTGTAACATTTTTAGTCCTCTTTCTTCATTGCAGCACAGTAACTATCCAATTTAAGTAAAATAAGTCGACAATGACTACTACTCATTTGGTTTTTATTTAATAACTTATTTGTTTCTGAATATGTGTAAAAGGAGAAGCAATTTTACCTTGCAAAGAAAATAAATATTTAAGTGCTCCAAGACAAGGATAAAACACAAAAATGGCAACTCTTCAGTATCGTTCAATGTCATTTATACGTTAGCAACAGCATCACATCAAAAGTCAGAGAAATTACTGTCCAGTTTTAGTTCAGTAGTTGGAAAAAGATTACTTGTATATCTCTTATGAATTAAGTTATCCTTATACATGTGTATAAACCAAACAGAAAGGAAGGAAATTATATATGAAATGCTCACATGCCCATATTCTTAATTCATAATAACAAATTTCATTGATGGAAATTTAAGTGTAGTACAATTAATATTTAGAGATGACCTTGCAGCACTCAGGTTTACTAACTACTTAAAATCTGTGCTGCAATGCAAACCTTTTCTTTTTTCTGAAATATTCTCAAGATTCATGATAGATCCATTTAATAAAGAAAGAGAAATATTTTTGCATCTGATAATATCTGGAAACTACCTTTTTTGGGGGAAATATATTTCCTTTTTATTTAAAAAAATATTGGTGAAAAACTCATAAATGAGACACAATTGAGTTACTTCTTGTCATCTACAGTATTTCCAGAAGGATTCAGTTAGGTACACGTACAATTTAGATTGACAATTTGCTTTAAATGACAAGGCTAGCAAGTGCTAATATAACTTAGAGAGAAAGGAGTCATCTGTAAACTTTCATTTTCACTTTGGAGCAGAGATTTACATGTTTTTAAATAATATTGTCTTCTAAATTGTCTGTCCTCTCTAGGAGTTTACTGTTTTGACTTCCCTCACCCCCCACCTCAGTTAATAGAAAACATACATTTATAATAACAAGCTCTAAATTCTGCTAGGGTTTCGTGATCTCAACACTTTTAAAAGCAGCCCTTCTTAGAAGAGCACAAGGCAGAGATAGAGATGCCTATAAAAGCATTTCAGCTTTTGAATTTTCAGGGGAAAAATATTTTTCAGAACACATCTATGTAAATATTTTTGTGATTCTTATGTAAATACAGTTTATTAATTTAACAATGAGCATAATATACAGAACACAGTAATGACTCAGTCCGGAAGGAAAGTTTTTCTTTATTCGTAAGACTTACATTTACTTAATTAGGTCTTTATTTTCTGGATTATTAAGGAAAGTCCAGATCATAACATGTCTACATGCAATTATACAGATTTAGCAGAAATCACTCCTCGTCTGGCTTTAACTTCTGATATTCTTTAGCTACTAATATAAAGTTCAGAGAATGCATATGAGATTTTTGTAACTGTCTGAAAGACTTTCTTTTTAGTTTGTAGAAAACATCTAACAGATGTCTTTAGCTGCAAGTTGTAAATCTATTGCAAATGACAGTTTGCAAATATGGGACCATTTGGTCAAGAGTTAGACAATGAACAGACACGTATCCTCAAAGAACAAAACACACTATGCTTGACACTGACTTATTTCAAGGATACAAACTTTCAAGATATTTCTCTTACAAGAACACATTTGTAACAGATAAAAATGTTTTGATTATGAAAGTGAAATACTGAAATGCATTATTAATGGTAATAAGAGGCAGAAATTGCAACTGATAAGACTAGTAAGATACTTTATCCTTTTTCAAAATTAAATCCATTGTCAGAATTACAGTCTTTCAAGAGCTGTCCACAGGGAAGTATTCAGAGAGACTGAAACTTAAATAATTCTTTGTTAATACGTCTAGCTTCCTTTATTGAGGATCCCCCTCCCCTACTTATTTAGCTGCCAAATAGTCCTGGTTAATAATGGTAATTGTTTTTCTTGTTTCCATATAACCAGATATATATATATATATTTTTAATTATTTCAAAAGAGAAGTTACTTCTCTAGATCACCACTAAAAAGATTTACTTAGAGTATTTCTTATTTCTCTAGACTACAGTATGTAAAACTTATAAATTTGAGGCTACCTGGAATATGATGACTTGAACACTTTCCTTCTTCTATCTCAAATTTGATAAAATAAGGCAAAATATTAATGGAAAATAAACACTGAAGAAGGTTTTTATGAACAAAGAAACTCTGATTAGCTAATCCACAGATGGAACATACAAGTTCTATACTTTGAGGTACACATTCAAATAATACATAGAAGAAATAATACTGTAAAAATCCACCTATGACAGTGAAAGCAATGAATCAGTGAAACCTGCCATTAAGAGATATACCGGATTCTGTGTTAAATCTTTAAGATTAGGAATTGTATCTGTATTGAAAGACCTCATAAATTTCCTACAGAATCTTACAGACATTTGTTGAAACTAGAATTATTAAAAAAAAAAATCACCAAATCCTGTGAATATTTTCCGTGAAGCTTTCTTTAAACTAATGCTGACCTGGCTCAGGCTTTAGGAATAATATATTTCTCATCACGTAATTTTCTTCCTTTCTGTTTGATATAAGCAGACCTGAAAAGAAGGACTTGGGGGTACTGGTGGACAAGAAGCTCAACATGAACCAACAATGTGCACTTGCAGCCCAGAAAGCCAACCGCATCCTGGGCTGCATCAGAAGTGTGGCTAGCAAGTCGAGGGTAGTGATTCTCACCCTCTACTCCACTCTCGGTGAGAACCCCACCTGCAGTACTGTGTCCAGCTGTGGAGCCCACAATATAAGAAGGACATAAACTTGTTGGAAAGAGTTCAGAGGAGGGCCACAAAGATGATTAGAGGGCTGGAGCACCTCTCCTTTGATGACAAGCTGAGAGAGTTGGGATTGTTCAGCCTGGAAAAAAGAAGGCTCCAGGGAGACCTTTATTATGGCCTTTCAATACTTGAGGGAGGCTTATAAGAAAGATGACAAGAAAATTTTTAACAGGGCCTGTTGTGATAGGACAAGGGGTAATGATTTTAAAATATAGGGAGGTATATTCAGACTGGATATAAGGAAAAAATTCTTTACAATGAGAGTGGTAGAACACTGGAACAGGTTGCCCAGAGAGGTGGTGGATGTCCCAACCCTGGAAACACTCAAGGCCAGGTTGGACAGGGCTCTGAGCAACCTGGTCTAGTTGGAGATGTCCCTGCTCCTTGCAGGGTGGGTTGGACTAGATAAGCTTTAAAGGTCCCTTCCAACCCAAACTATTCTATGATTCTATCTGAATCTGAAAGCTCATAACTGGACTGTCCTGACTTTCGAGACGTATCTCAGCAGATTACTTCAAACACTATGACCACTAAAGAGATCATTTCAGAGCCAGCAACCTTGTCACGTCTATAGAGCTACATATTTGAAAGTTCTGTGTCTAACAAGATTTGGCTTCATGCAACAAATAAAAAGCAACAGATACGGATGCAAGAAGCTGTTGAAAAAAAATTGACATGCTTTTTTTGGTTTCACTGATGCTGTAGATCATTTACTGAACAAAAGTGTTAATAGTATCAATATCACGAAGCACCTGAAAGTCCACAGAATCACTTTCATGTTGGAGAAACCACCACATGTTTATCTTTTTTCTTAAAGAAAATTTATTTAATTTTCTCAAGTGTGTTTTTATCTGATCCAGAATTAAAACTAAAGTTAAAAATTAATTTAAAATTTAACTTTTAAATAGCTTGACTTTTTATTCTGCTTTAATAATCTCATCCTGGAAAATAAATTGTTGAAGTTACATTATCATCCTGTTTCTTGCTGTACAAAGATCCATTCTGCTTATGAGATACCTTCTTAAACTTTCTGTAAGAAATATGCTTAGGATGGAAGAACATGTGAGAAGTAAATGTGTAGCACACAAGATACACAATTTAAAGCAGAGTGAAAGATACTATTTCTTAAGGCATTCTGAAGATGATGTTATGGCCAAATTAAGGAATGTGCTTTTATATTACCAGTAATCCTTTTAGCCTGCTGAAAATACCGAACTACCTGTATAAGGGCTGGCTGTAATGGAGTTAACTTTCCCCATAGCAGCCCCTATAGGGCTGTGCTTTGTATTTGTAGCCAGAATAATGTTGATAACACATCAATATTCTGGCTATTGCTGAGCAGTGCCTGCATAGCATCAAGGCTGTCTCTCCAACCCACCTCCTCCTCAGCCCTGAACAAAGCAAGTAGGTTGGGAGTGGGCCAGAGATTGTGTCACGTTTCGATTTCGGATGAGAGGAAGGCCCCCTTGCTTTCTAGCTGACCTCAGACGAGTCTGGGGGGCTAGGGGCGGCTAGACCAACCTCTCACACACCGGAGCGTGGTTTTGCTCATCTTCTCAGGAACAGAATTAAGACTCAAAACGGAGTCACGCGCCAGGTAACTTTATTAACCCAAGAAGTTTGTAAATTCCAAAGAAAAAAGAGAAAGAAAGGAAAGAGGGAAAATAGTTTCGGTTGTAATAGCTACCACCACAGAGCTGCGGCATCCTGACAGTCCAGTTTGCTCGATGGGGGAATGATCTGTCCGGTGCTGGTCTTTCGATGTCAGTTCCATGGATGTGTATTCCAGTGAATGTGTATTCCATTGAATGAATGAAGTGTATTCTGGTGAAAAATGTTCCCTTTTTATGTTGGTTGTTTTCATTGTATTTCAAGAGCTGGTTTTCCTAGCTGCACCCCTCACCTGGTGGTGATATGCATGCCCATTACCTGGGGGGACGCGGGGGAGGGGAGGTATGCCCATTATCGGGTGATATACATCTCTGGGAGCATGCCAGGAGGTTAGGGCTAGATTTCTCAGAACCAGCTCTGCGTTCAGGTTCGCAAGACAACAGGAGTTGGCTTGCAAGATAACGGGAAGCTGTTGTTCTGGTGGTGGTTTGATGTTTCGACAATGTTGAGACAAATATTCGACACAGTCTCATGGCACCCCATGGCTCAACATTGTTGCTTCAGGGATGGAGTTCCGTGGTGGCATAAATGATAGAGGAAAGGAGAAAGGAAAAAAAAAAAAAAGAAGAGAAGAAGAAGAAGGAAAAAAAAAAAAGAGATATATACAATTCTAAACATTATTGTTTATCAGTTAGTGTACAAATAAATGCTAAATACTTCGATTTAATTAACAATATCTTATCTAAGTAAATGATCTTAACATATAAGCATGTGTCCCAGGCCATGTTTGAGGCTTATGGCTCTGGAGGTTCAGAAGAAGCAAGTAACTGTTTACAAGGACAATCACAAGGTAAACAAAGATAAATCAACAAAACTATAGCAATGCACCACATCATAAATGCCCCAAGATAAAGCACCATCAAAATATTAAGCATTTTCTTCATTTTTGCGACCATTTTTTTCTTTGGCAAAACAGTTCAGTTTTTGCTTTTTGGTGAGGCTGTGCAACCAAGTCCTCGTGGAGCTTGTGGCTGTGCAATCCCGGTCCACCAGAACTGGAGTCTGGATATGCAGCAGGAAAATGGATTTCCACGCCTCCAACTCAGAGCACAGTCAATAAACAGTAACGCTATAAATTTGCTGTCAATTTTACATCACCCTGTGGACCCATGATGGTTTCAAAAAACAAAAAAACAAACAAACAAACAAACAAAAAATCTCATATCTTTCCATCGTCTAGCGATGTTGAGACATTAATTAACCTTTTCAATCTCTATCAGGTTGGGAAGGTATATACCTGGGACAGCTGACCCAAACTGACCAGAGGGATATTGCATATCATAGAATCATTTACTTTGGAAAAGACTCTTAGGATCATTGAGTCCAAGCATAAACCCGACACTACCAAGTCCATCACTATCATATGACATTGTACTCAGCAATAAAATATAAGAGAAAGGAAGAGGAGGAGGGAGGATATTCATTATTAAGATGTTTGTCTTACGAAGTAACTTACATATACTGAGGCCCTCCTTCCCAGGGAGTGTCTGGACATCACCTACTCATGGGAAGTAGAAAATAAATTTTTTTTTTGCTTTGTGTAATCGCCACATAGCCTTTGATTTTCTTCATTAAACTGCCTTTATCCTGACCCACAACTTTTTATTCTTTTCTCCCTTTTAATGCTGAGTCTGGAGTGATAGAGCTGCTTGGTGGCCACCTGGCAACCAGCCAAGGTCAGCCCACCACTCTTTCCTCATTTGTTTGTGTCCCTGTTTCTCAAGGAATGCTCTAACCTCACATAATTTGTGGGCTTGCTGTATAATTTACTAGGTGAATTTCTTCTGATTTTAACATTTACAGCCTTACTCCTTCATAACTAAGCCAATTAAGGTTTTTCACAATTATAAGGCACAAGATCTGACACAGGTGACATGATTAAAGTTAAATGATTCTGCCTTTGGTAAAATTTCCCTTTCCTCTTTTCTCCTTAGATCCTTTGTGTTTTGTGTATTTCCATTCTTTGTTCTCTCTCTTACTTTAACCACTTCCGTCTAAGAAGCTGAGCAAAGTTACTCTTATCAGAATTACTCTATGTATCCTTTCTCAATAGAAGTGATAATAAAGTAAGAAAAATATTAATGTCAAAATAGTCTAATGGAAGGAAAAGGTTTGAATGAAGAAAAAGAATGAGGAGAAAGGATCTAATTTTTCTAATTCTCTTCAGAGCTTCACAATTTTTCTTTTTGTGTTTGAGAGACTGAAAATCAAAAATTGGTATACTTTTTACTAACAAGCAGCCTGGAAATTTGCAGTAGAGAAACTTATAAGAGAAGATGTTATTATAGATAATCAGAATAAGAAATTTCACTTATTTAAAGTACAAATATTTTAGAAATAACCAGTCAATGGTTCTTTTCATAGATGGAATACATCTTCTTATTGTTCCTAATTATTATGTAAATCTGTGAATGGTTAGCAAAGACTTCCAAGTTGATCAGGTGTACTGGTATATTAAATGGTTACAAATAAATAACTATTTTCTGATTTTGCTGATCAGGCCTCATAATCAAACTGAAGGAAAGAGGACAGAATTATAATTTGTTCTTGATTGTTGTTTCACCCTTTTTAAATGTTTTTATCTGATCAGCATCTTTGTGCTTGGATTGTTTGAAAAAAGAAATAATATCAGTATGAAGTATAATAATTTGATGAAAACTAGAGGAACAACTAAATGGTTATTTATCTGGAGAGCCAATGAAAGCATATTTATTATTTCACTGTATGTGTACGTGGACATTTATATATATGTGTGTGTATATATATGTATACACACTTAAAAATAGGGAAAGTTCTAGTACAATGGAGATGATCCTTGCAGAAGTGATTTTATTAGAAACTCACCACAGGTACAATATTAATTTCAGTGACAGTAAATTAATTTCAGTCCTTCAGTGTCTGAAAGACTAGTTTCTGTAGTCTGTAGCACTATAACTTATAAATCAGATATACATTCTGTCTATGATCCTGTGCAAATAATCAAACTGCTAAGAACCAAAATATTAATTAAAATAGTTAAATTAGACTAGTGAAGATAAAGCCTTAGGCTAAAGCTAAGGAACAAATTTGAGTTTTGGCTGTGTTAGAACAATTGCAATTTTACATAAGTCACAAAAGATTGAAAGTGAAAATGCCTAATAATCAAGCATTACGTTTATCTAGTTAGTATACGTTTCTGTTTAGCATAAAGAAACTGCATGCCATTTCAAGAATTTTGTAAATCTATTGTCGACTGATGTTACTTCTTTGTGACAAGTTTTAATGGGAATCTGGTGGAAACCTGGATAAGTAAGTAGGAACTGAAATTCAAACCAGGTCTATTTTTCAAGAAAGGGGGTAAATATCACCAGTGTAGAAAAAAAAACCCCTTTGCTGGCATTGTTCCCTCTACCTTGCTGGCTCCCTTTTGCTCCTTTACTTGCTGCTCAGTTTTGTTTCCGTGATCGCTGCTCGGGATGGGCTGTATCGGTCATTGGGACATTGGCTGGTGGGAAAACATATATTGTTCACTTTGTATATTTTAATATCCTTATATTCTGTTATTATTGTAGTTTTCCCTTTTATTTTAGTAAATTGTCTTCATCTCAACCCACGAGTTCTCCTTCCTTCCCAATTCTCTTCCCCCATTCCAATGGGGAGGGGGAGGGGGAGCGAGAAACTGTGTGGTAATTCGGGCTAAACCATCACAATGTTTTAACAAAAAAAAAAGTATATAAATGTGTTTAACTAGGATTTAATATGTCTCATGCATCAAAATGCATATAAAGGTAGACAAAAATTATCTTCTAAGGTCTCATCTTTTTAATTCTCACTGTGAAAATTCTCAAATAATAATATTACAATAAAAAGAGAGTGGAAAGAAACAGCAAGATATAACATTTTCTATCTCTCTCTGTCTCAAGGTAGCATCAGTTATTCTGAATCACTGTGGTGATGGGAAGGATAGAACTTGCTAGCTACCATAATATCACTCTACTCACATAGCTTTGCCTACTGTAATAACAGTAAAATATAAAATCCTCAGTTTTGGTATCTCAGCTCTCTTGTACTGTTTCAAGAGCCTCAACTGTAATGTTGAGGCATGAAATTACAAAGTTTTGGAGGCTAAAGCAAGGGTTGAAATAGCACCTATCACATAATTTTGCATTGTGGAAATAATTGCTCTTTTAAATTCTATTTGTTAAAATTTCTCTGGCAAAGGTCTCAGAAATGTAATTTTTCATTGCATTGGAAAGGCAGAATAGCCTCTTATTTTATATTGGTAACAAATAAGAAATAAAGTATCATAAACATTACTCATGCCTCAACATTAACAGCCAACAAGATGCCATATTTGTTGCCTCCCACAGCTAGTGTGATAGCATCCTGCCACTCTATATGCTAGGTTCTAAGCATGTTTTAATTATTCATTGCCTCGGTAGAAAGAACTCTTCTGCTGTCTGTATCTACAGGCAAGCAGAAACACCACTCTTAGCATCCTTTGCTACTGCACCTCTTCCCTTCTAAAAGAGATGCTGTATTTTTTGCTTTTGAATCAGTTGATGCTGTGCTTCAGTTTTATCTTCCATTGAAAAGCCAATTCCCTGATTTTTTTTTTTTGGTCTACAACAGACAGGCTTCATTTTTATTTGTTGTAGATAATTATGGTGGAGAAATTACTATCCACCTAAAACCTCAGAAGTTTTTTCTGTAACTAAAGTAAAACATGCTAACTGAAAATGGAAAACAGCTTTTTGTCAAAACCCCCACATTTTTCACAATGCTTTTTCATTTATAACATCCTTTGAATTTTCCCCATGGAAAATAAACATCACTTTTCAAGATCTGTTTCTATTTATTTGAATATACTTACTTGGCCTCTAAAGCCTGCACTTTTTTCGTAATATATGAATATTGAGCACTGCTATCATGAGAAGTCCTCGCATCTCTCTATAAGGGTTAATTTTAAATAGGAGCTACAAAACTGATATTACCTAAAATTACAATAGTACATGAAATTATACATTCCTATGTCTTTACTATGACATAAGCCATAGCGAGAAGTGAGAAGCCCCAAAATCTGATGATCTGTTTCAGTACAGCTTCTCCATTTCCATTATAATCATCTAAGTTTTGTTCCAGTTTGAACTCCTCTTTCTTTAATGTGGTTAATCAAAATTATATACAATATTTGAATGCCTTTTGTAATGCTATTCAAGTTTTCTCACTTTTATTGAAAATGATGACTGGTGCACTATGGACTATGTATATCTCTTAATGAGCACAAAAAATTGATGATTTATAGGTATTCCACGAAAGACCCAAACTCCACAATCTTCTGAAAGCAGATGTTAAAAAAAAATCCATTGTGTATCTTTATGTGCTACTATATACAAACTAGCTCTAAACAACAACAACAACAAGAAGAGCAACAAGGAAAGGATGTCTGTGTCTAGTGGGGCGTACTTCCTAAGCTAATAATCCTTGCTGTGAGGAAAAACACATTATTCCATGCCTCAGTCTGAGTTAGAGAGAAAAGTGGCTTCTGGTTAGGAATTGCTAGGATCCTGTACTTGGATGTGACTGAAGTACGTGCAAAGTTTGCTGATGTCCACATGCAAAAGAAAAACAAAAAATTATGATAATGCATAATATTCTTTTTCAATATTTTCAAATACCTCGTTGTCCTCTTCAATAAACAAGAAAAAAATTGTATTGATTAATCCTTTGCCACACAACCTTGATCTTTTTAGTACTGTCTTAGATCCCATTTCTATAAATTAATACAAAATAAAGCAATTCTTCCTCTGTGATATGCTTATTCTCCTTCGTATTTTAAATTGCTTCGATGTTGTTAGGATACCCCTGCTTTTTTTTTTTTTTGACAGGTTAATGAACAGAAAAAGTAATAAACATTTAAACAATTGGTTGAAACACATCCCTGATGAAATTCACTGTTAATGTTTCTCTATCCCTATATTTGATTGTCTTACAGTAAAAAAAATTATCATTCCTCTTCTGACTCAGTGTTTTGCTACATACAATTATGATACTCGTCCCTATCATTTCTATTGTATGTAATTCGTGGTACAGGTGTATACCACATTTTTCAGTTCAAATAAATTGAATCCTCTGAATTTTGTTTAACCAGGGAAAAAAAATACAAAGGCTCTCCTACCCCCCGCCCAAAAAAAAAACCCCAAAATAACCAAAACAAACAATTTGGTATCAAAGAAAGACACTAAGCTCTCTGTGATAGATCAGTCTTCATTATGCACATGCTCTTTCTTAAAACATATAATATATGAAAATTTGCCCTGTGGTGATTTAGCCCTAGTCATCACACAGTTTCTTGTCCACCCTCCCCCTTCCCAGAGGGATGGGGGAGAGAATTGGGAAGAAAGGAAAAATTGTGGGTTAAGATGGAGACAGTTTACTAGAGTAGCAAAGGAAAACTACAATACTGGCAAAATACAAGGATACTAAAATATACAAGATGAAAAATGCACGATTTCTCATAATGCAATGTCCCAATGACCTGCAATGTCCCAATGACCAGCCTGTCCCAAGCAGCAATCATGGGAATGAAAGCAGCAAGCAAAGGAGTGAAAAGGAGCCAGCAAGGTGGAGAGAGTGATGCCAGCGAGTGACGCTCCCCACCTCAGGCAACACCCACTTAAATACTGAGCATGGTATGGAATAAGGGGTGGATACTGTTCTGGTTCTGACAAGGAAGGTGTTAATTTTTCTCTCAGTAGCCGACAGGTTTTGGATTTCATATGTGAAGAATGTTGATAAACACACTGATGATATGAGTTGTTGTTAATGAGATCAAGGACACTGTTTGGCTTTCCATGTCTCACTAATGTGTGGGTGTAGGAAGCTAGGAGACAGACAGACAGAATAGTGGATACAAACTGGCCAAAGAGAGTATTCCATGCCATAAACATCATGCATAAGCTGGAACAGCTTATCCTAGAGAAGAGAACTCTCAGGGGGAGGTCTTATATTTATAAATGTTTATAAATACCTAAAGGAAGAGTATAAAGGGGATGGTGATGGGCTTTTCTCAATGGTGTCTGGTGACAGGACAAGAAGCAATGGGAGCAAACTGAAACAGAAGGTTCCGTCTGGATGTCAGAAAATACTTTTTCACTGTGAGAGTGATTGAGCACTGACACAGGTTGCCAAGAGAGGTTGTGGACATGGTTCTGGGCAAACAGTTCTAAGTGGCTATTTTTGAGCAGAGGGATTGGACCAGATAACTCTAGAGGTCCCTTCCAACTTCAAACACTCTGTGATTCTGTAAAACAACATTAATAGGACAGGAGAGCACAGTATGCTGATAAGATAAGTCAGTCAGGAGACTACACCAGATATTAAATACAAATATATTTCCAGTGTCAGTGATGTACATTTTTCTAACAGTCTAAGGCTCCTCACCAGATTAGTAAACACTTGGTTTTATTTTTATTTTGAGTTTAAATAAATTAAGAAAACATAAAATCATTGCCAATTATAGCATTCCATGTTGTTTCATAATTATCTTTTATTTTCTATGTATTAGATTTATGCTATGTCCCTTGCTGTAAATTTTAATATGAACTAAATACCAGAGAAACTCAAATATTTTTAGAACATCTTTTCCAGTAGCTGATGTTTCAATGATATAAAACTTTATGCTTTCCATAGAATATTGGTGCTAATATGTATGTTATATTTTGAAAACTTGTATTTTATCATGTATTTTTATATCCTGTGATTTGAAGAAAAATGTAAAAACACTGACTTACTAGCAAGAATGTATTCAACTGAGCCAATAAAATAATTAAGCATTTCATACTAAGAAATTTACAAAAGAAAATATTTAGCTTCATTTAAGAAAAACAATTTTTCCAATATATTATAATTAGAAAAATTAATCTCCTAAAATGATGTTCTTGTCATCTAACTTCAGATGCAGAATAATATAAACATTTATATCTTAACATAAATACACATGTATAAATTAATATATACTTACGTACTCTGAGACAATCACCATAACCTCCTAGTATATAGACAGAAATAGATATCTCCAGAGGTCATTTTATCCTGACACAGCTGTATAAATCAGCTTCCTGGACTAGAGTTCTTATCCAAAAGGAGTCTGTATTAGAGTTCAAAATTTGGTTTCTGTAAGTAAGGACTGATGGAGAAAACACTGGAAAAATTAGGAGAAAAGTTAGTCATGAGAATATAGAAACAAAGATTTTGTCCTCTCAGTATTTTATCAAAGTGAAGAATAATACATGTCTTCAGAATAAGTACCTGCTGTTCACAGAAAATGTTTTGGTTTTGTAGCAGTCAAAAAAAAACCTTTTTTTTTTTTTTTTAAGCTGATAAAGCTGAGAATAAATGAACAAACCTCTTCCTTCTTACATGCTTTTTCAGAAATTCCCCTTAACAAAACAAAACAAAAAAATCCGCCTTTTACTCCTTTATCTTATCATAGACTGCTGAGTCTGGTTTATTTAAAACACTCTTTTATAACCTACTTTCTCTCTAAAATTATTTCAGTGATGATAATGTCGATTATCTTATGGAAGCCTGGCTTTGCAAAACTTTTCAACTGCTGCTTACTCCTCCAAGTAAAACGCAGCATTGAAAAGAATTCATGAAATTTAGGAGATCTCTTTCTAGGCCAGGTTCCTAACATCCAGAATCTATTAATAATTCTTAATTTGGTGATTATTTTTTCTTGTCCAGTATATTACTGATCTATATGTTATTGCTATTGATGTCACTGTTGCTTCTTCTGTCAGATGTGCATGGAATTACTAAACTGTATTAAATATGCAGAATAGGTCTCTCATCTATCCCTGGGAGTTTTCTTCTAGTTATAAATCCATGTATTAAATGCAAAGAAGTAATAAGAATGACAAATGGCTTAAAATCCTGCTGTCCCTTGGCAATGTAGTCAAGAGGGATTAAACAAGAGAATTTCCTACATTCATGGTTGTTGGGTTTTTTTTCCTTCTCATCAGCTTGTAAGTCAGCTTTCATTATACAGCAGCTATGCTAAGCAAAAAAAAAATGAATAGCACAACCACAATGAACAGAATCCCAGGAGATCTATGATTTGTCTCTATGCATAGGACATGGTACACGCTAATGTGAATAGAATGTGAAATATTATTACAAAAACATAAGGGTTTATCTTTCTTCTGTTTTACACTACAATAACTTTATTTTTCTCTTTAATAAGTATTTCCAATGTGGAAGTAGCAAAGCAGCTGTCCTGTACTGTGAGCATTCTCAGGCTTCTCTAGTTTGCCATTAAAATCTGATACTTCCCCTCTTCATTCTACTTCCTACTCTTGTACAAAACAGGACCCACTGAGGAACATTCGCCCAATCCAAGGAAAATTACTATGTGCATGGCATTTCCTGGGAACCTCTCTTTACATATAATGAATAGTTTAGGCTGTGTCAAATAGCGATGACCAGAACTGGCATTATTTTTATTCCTAGAATGTTAAGGGAGCTACATAGTGATTAAGTTTTTTTTGTCATTAAAGCATAAAAACATCACAGAGGTGTTAACTGTCCATAGATGAATATTTGTATGCCCAGCAAATTTAGAATTATGTTTATATTTAAGAATAAAATCAAACAAAAAAAAATCTCTGATTATTATGGTGAGAAATAGGCAATTAAAATGTTTAAAAATTGTTGTCTAGATTGTGTTCAACCACTGAGACTTTAAAAACAGAAACAGCCAAACCAGTGGGTATCCCTATGCCAAAACTTTTCATCTCAGAGATTAGAAGTATTTCTTGCTAAGTAGCTTTGCAGGTTTGAGATAATTTGTTGACTTAAAATATCACATGGACTCTTTAGATAGTAACCTTATAGTTGTTTTAACCTTTTCACTTGCCAGTATTATAATTAGAATTGGGCAAAAGACATTAATAATTAAAACATATATAAATGTAGTTTCACTTGTTCTATTATTGATGTAAACTGGAGAAAAAAAAAATGGATCGGCTCCTCTCACTTAAGTCTGGAAATCTACAATGAAACTATCTCTACTTGAAGCAGAAATAGGCTTCTTTTTATGTGAAAATATAGACACTGGAATCAGGAGAGAGAAAGAAGCACCTCTAGAATTTAAGTCTTAACTATAGATCTCCTTACTGAAGCTATCTGAAGTTTAGCGAGAATCTCACTACAAATTAAAATGTAGCTGTTTCAAACAATCCACACGTTTGCATGAAAATTACCAGATATTTTATGTTGAACTCTGGGAGTAAATGCTGAACCACAAAATATAACCGACTGTCTAAGCAGAAAAAAGCTATGTATCCTACTTTATGTGCAAAACAGAAACTGTTATAACCCTATGTTACATCTCCTGTTGTTATGTTCCCTTAAAAAGTTGAATGACAGCATACTATCTTATGAGCTTAATAGTAATGAGTGTCATTATACCAGTCACTAATTGAAGATAACTACTAAAAAGTATTCATAATATTCAAGAAATAACCAAATACTTAACAGTGACCAACTTGAACAAGAAAAATTGAAATAGCATTATTATATTTATGAAATGTAATTTTTAATATGCTTTTTCTGCATATGGAAATATAGAAATACTTAACTTTCTCTTATGTACGTGCTTGCAATAAGCAGACATAAGTGTGAATAAATGCTATACACACATATTAGTGTAAAATAGAGGTGACAATGAGGATACTGTGAACTCACCAAAGGCTTTATGAAAATTTAGCAGTGTAATCTGACTGCTGTAATCCACAAAGTTATTCATATTAACTAGTTTAAAAGGTCAAAAGCTTGGTAGTAAGAACTTCAAACTACAATATTCTATTTTTTCCATAAATGGGAAAATATTTCCTATTTCCAATATTTTCTTGGCTATTTCAGATACACTTGAATTACTCAAATTATTTAAGCAGAAAAAGTAGAAGCAGAAAGATTCAGCATATCTTCCTTGTGTAAAAAGATCCTTTATACTTCAAAGTAGTTTCATATCAGCAAGGTTGATAGTCTACATCTCATATATTTGATCTATACAAAGTGAAAGCATCCAATGGAGTAAGAAAATGATGTTATTTTAATGAAGACTAACCACTGGGAAGATCTAATAGCAGACTTTTCTTAGTGTTTTGTGGAAGAATTAGAACAATTATAATTTTTAAGGAAATGCAAAATAGCAAAATAGTAATAAAATAATATTTCTAGGGGAACTTCTACATATATAAATTTCTATGTATTTTCACATGTCCATTTCTCCATCTGTATATTTTCATATATCCATATTTTCATATGTCAGAAATAGAACTCCTTGAAATTCTCACAGACAACTTCATAAAGTTGGTTTTGTATATCAATAACAAATGTAGAATTTCTTTTTTTCTCAGAAATAATGCAGTGGATTACAAAAAATCTTGTTTGGATTACATCTGTTGCTAAACCATACAAAAGGAAGTATAATCTTTGTTCACTTCCACTTAAAAACTCATAGAACACTACTGTGCAGTTAATACACACACAATTTTTTTTTTTTTTCTGATAGGTCATCTATTTGATTAATTTTTACTTTCAGTTACATGCCAATTGCCAGGTTATCTGCTCATAAGTTCCTTACATGTCATTGCTGTAAGTTTTTTGTGAATGGTCAGTGCTGGCAAGCACTGAGCAAAAGTAAATAAGTAACTCACACTTATTTCAAACTGATAATCAGTTTGAATTTGCTGAAATGAAAGGACTTTCCAGGAAAATAAAGATATGTATAATTAATAAATGGAGAAGTAAAATGTATTAGAAAGTGACTCATTTAAACAAATAATCATTTTAATTCAGTCTGCTCTATCTTTTATAGTATTCATTACCTTCATGACATTATTTATGTTAATAACAGTAGAGATACTTAGGGTAAATAGTAATTTCCAATTACACAAGAATAATGTAAACTAACTCTGTAGATGGAACTTGATTAGGTGCAAAGTAATTCTGCTTATATGAGATCAGAATTTGTAGATTTTTGGAATCACCCACAGATACACAAGAAAGACTGCAAATTATGGTGAATAAGAGAAAGGCCAAGAAACACTAGATAAACTGTACATGACAGATCTGTGCATCCAGAATAAAATTATTACAGTTATGCTATAGTTACACTGCTATCTTCAAACCATTGAAAAGACACTATAGCTAAAATATCTATCAACTATTAAATAATTTATTAAATACTATGTTTTTTCTGTGTTTCTCTAAAGTACACAAAGATATAGATACATCAAATCACTTGCATCTATACCTGTATACCATTTTCTAAAGGGACCAAATTCAGGCTTTTTAAAAAATATTTTTTCACAAAAAAAAAAAAAGATTTTTTAAAAATCAAAATTGGTTTTAATTTTTTTTTAAAGTCACATTTCCTTTTAAAGATTAGTGATCTTTCTTGCTAGATTCTGTATTTTTTTTAAATAGCACATGACCATAGGTAGTGAGATAGTTCTAGATTAAGTAAAACAAGTATGCATATTTTTTTAACTTTTTTGTTCTACACTCCTTAAGTCAAGTGATCAAACACTCTTCCAAAAAACTGAGCTCCTAATCTGTACATAGGCATTTTTTTACTGATTTTTAAAGGTGTTAAGGACAGAAATTTTAAGTAGTTACATGAAAGTTTGAGATAAACTGTCACAACAGTCCAGGTCACTGATGGTATTTTTTCATATAAAAATGAACACTGAAGGTGTTTGTTTTTCATATATGTATCTAATTCCTTTTTTTTTAGCAGATGTTTTTGTGAGTCTAAACCAATGTGAATATTAAGTCCATTGAGATGCACTTATGAAACTTTTCAATGCTTTTTTATTATTATGTATTTTAGTATAAAATCTAATTATATCATTAAATTATATACAAATAAATGAGGACATAAATACTGAGGAAATAGACTCAGACACAGGAAACATGACAGAAAAATGGATTATGCTTTAAAAGTTACAGACTGGAAAGCTCTTCAACAATATGAAAAATGATGATTACTTGAGCAGTACAAAAAAAAAAAATTGTTGCACACAATCTATTGCAAAATAAAGTTGCAATTTTAATAGAGATTTTAGATGTTAAACCTAAATACCTTAAAGTGAATGGTTTTAGGATGTAAATCTTTGTAGTACTTCCCACTATTTTCTTCTTTCCCTTTGTTTGTAACTCTGTAATGTTGGGGGGTTACTGTCCTCTCAGCACCTCTCTTGATAATGGGTTCCCTTCTCTGACTTTAATTCCTTGGCAAATAAATCAGTTCTTATATCTTTATAGCTGAGTTTCCTTTGGTTCCTCCTCACATTTTTCATCTTTGTTTTTCTCTTTCTTTGGTCTATGTTCCTCCAAAAAATCATGTGGAAATGAAAGATTTCAGCATTTTTAAGAGGACTTGTTTTTCAGAGTTGGAATTGATGGCATTTTTGTACACTAAATGATCGTAACCAATGATACTCTCCTGCTGACTTTCAACCACTGTACATATTTATTTGCCTGAATGAATTTAATTACACAGTAAGATTCACTCAATTAATCTCAGCTGAGAATCTCCAAGTAAGTGATACTTACTGACATCCTATCCTTATTAAGCATTGCACACTGTTATTGTGAATTAACCACAGTTAATTCCAAGTGCTTCAGAGGGAAAGTTTGTCTATCTAGCTGTGAACATCTTGTTTGTATTTGAGCTTCCGATGAATATCTTGTTTCTATACTGAGACTTTGAGAACGCAATAAATAATTATAAAATTTGTTATTTCTTCTCAAATACATATTTTCTAGTGTTTTTATAAAAGATTGAATCATTTCAGGAGAATAAAATTATATTACCAATGTGCTAAGCAAAATACACTTCTTTACTCAGAATTTATTTCACAATTTAAATCTTGTTATGCGAAAAATACAATTTCATGCTGAATATTTTAAAAAAATGCATCAAATTACCACAGCTCCCCCAAAATATACACAAAATGTTACAAAATTTCCACACAAAATCTACAAGACCCTTGTTTCTCATAATGTAGAACAGACATTTATATAACAATTTATTTTAAACAAACATTAATTTAACCAAGTCAGGCCTCTAAAAAATCAGGATTATGGTGTTCCAGTGTTTCAGCTAATTATCCTGTAAAAAAAAAAAAAAATAGTGGATTTTGTGTGTATTTAACAAAACAAAGGACAAGAAGTAATCTCAAATCAGCCAAATAATTTCTTGAACTGTGAACATCTATAGAAATACTAATCTTCAAATTATTGTACACATTTTCTAATTAACCAGCAAGAATTAATTGGTTAAATATTAAGGATAATTAAACTGATTGTGAAAAATCACTCTTGATGAAACTCCTTTGATTTATTTAAGCTTAGAAAGGCATAAAATTTGTTCCGTCATTTACTTTACATTCTGGTGTACTACCCCTTAGCAAGCAAATCCAACTTTTTACCCCACAGGACATATTCTTAATGGCATAGCAACAATTTTATTTTACTTTCTACTTCAGGTCACAAAGTAAGATTAAGTGAGAGACTTTTTTTTTTTTAAGCTTTATTTTCCCCTAGCTTCACACCAATAATGCATACAGAGCAAATCAAGAGAGGAAAAAAAAAATCAGTTTTAAGTGGCAAGAGACAGAAAAGCTAGCAAGAAGAGAGTGCTTAATACACAAGAAAACAGACTTACCTCAAATTGGAAAAGTTCTAGGGCTGTTGCATTGCATTCTTAGATCAGGTGCATATGAAAACGTAATCTGTGACAATGTACATAGCATAATTTATCTTAGCAAGGACATAGGGATTCAAGCTGAAGTTCAGAGGGAAAAAAAAACTGAATACATTAAAAACCAGATTAAAAGATATCTTGGTATGACATCTGTGTTCTGTTCCTCAGGGTCTGATGAAATAGCTCACCAGAGCATGCCAAAGGACTTAAGCGAAATCAGTTAGAATCACTCCAGTATCTCTAAGAACTTGAAAGAATAGATGAAGTCACAGAGAGAAGACTGAGAAATCGAATATATTTGTCTATGACGTTTTGCAGGGGGATGGAGACTTATTCTTTTTCTTGTGGAATGTAGGAGTAGATGTGACATATCAAAACTATAGCAGAATGAATAACTTTCCCACAAAACTTCTTATAAATAAAGTCTAGTTGTTATAGCCATTCAAGGTGACTGGAAAATAATTCTTCATGAACAGTTATAAATGGTTCAGTGTACAATTGTGAAGCATCTTAAACTCTGAAAGCTTCTCTCTTAAGGTCAGATTTTCATTAATGTTATGATAGAAAACAGAATGTAACTTCTAAGATTTGCAGACAGTATCCGGTAGAAAGGAGGTGTAGTTTGACTAAGAGGCTCAGACATCAAAATGGTCTTGACGAATCAGTGCAGAATCTGAAATCAAGAAGAGGAACTTCAGCTGAGACAAAAGCAAAACAGTATATTTCTGAAGAAGGACAAATACAAATAGAGAGTGTCTGGGTAGGTATCAGTATAGCAGAGGGGAATTCACACACACACACAAAATAAGTGCCAACAGAGTGACACTGCTGTAAAATAATGAAATCTCAGTTGGCAAAGTAATAAGCCTTTTTTATTATTATTTTTGAAACATTCTAGGTCTGGTAAACAGATAGAGAATAAACTTATCTCCCAGTTAGCTATGAAAATTATTTATCTCACAGAATCCAGCTCAATTTGAAAGAGTTAACAAAAAAAAATTAGGACTAAGTTATTTAACCTTGAACTTCCTGCTTGATTTTGGTTCAACATAAAGAACCAAAATAAAAAACAGGATGTCACCATTTGCCAACTGGAGGCAAATCAACTACTTCTCAGATGTCCTGTCTGTCTAGAGATAAATTTCACAGTCAAATGCCAAGTCATTTGTGGAGCAAACTTTAAGTGTTAGTCACCACTGTGGACAACTGGCAACGGGAAGGCTCCTAGAGTTAGCCAGTAAGAAATGTTCAACAGCTAAGTAGAGAAAGCTGTCTGAACTCCTCTTCGTAACAGTATTTTAAGAGTGGAACCCAAGATGAAGGAAACTATTTACATACACACTTAAATTCAGAGACCCAGTATGTCTTCTGAAGAGCAGAGCTCATTACTGTCCTTTAAAATCTACCAAAGGAAAAATTTATGGCAAGATTTATATTAGAATTACTGTTTAGAACTCTTGCCCAGAATAAGAAAATTCTTCAAACCTCCTTCATTAAGTATAATGAATAAAGCAGAAGTTTTATACCTTTCACTGTATGCAGGTTTTCAAAGTTATCACAAACCCAATCAGCTTCTCATCCTGAAGCACCTCCACCAACTTTCATGAGACATCCCAGAGCACACAACATATTTTATGCTTTCACATTATTTCAAAAACTTTGACTTGAAAAACTAAAATGCTCAAATGATACATCTCAGTGTTACATGAGTCTCACCGGTCATGAGAAGATAAGGGCCGAGAATTGCACAGGGTAGACTTGAGTGCCTTTTTTTATTAAAAAGTATATTGTGTGTAGTGTGGCGCCAAGACGTGCACAATTACCTCTTGATGATGTGATTCTGTAAGGTAGATGAAACTAGTGATTCCATTTATAGACTATTTCAGAATCCTTTTCAAAGCACCTTGTTGATTTCTAACACTGGATATTCAGGGAAGGTATATAATCCAGAATTCATTATTCCATTCTCAAACAACTATCTTGAAGTTGCTTTCTTTTTATGTCTAAGTGTACTAGTTTGGGCTGGGATAGAGTTAAATTTCTTCATAGTATCTTGTATGTTAATATGTTTTGGATTTGTGTTAAAAACAGTGTTGATAACACATCCATGTTTTAGTTACTGCTGAGCAGTGCTTACACAGCATCAAGGCCTTTTCTTTCTCATGTTGCTCTGCCAGCGGATAGGCTGGAAGCACACAAGAAGGTGGGAGGGGACACAGGTAGAATAGCTAACTCCAGCTGAACAAAGGGATATTCCATTCTGTATGACATCATGCTCAGCAATAAAATCTAGAGGCAAGAAGGATAAAGGAGGGAAAGGCATTTGTCTTCCCAAGTGACTGTTAAATATTTGCTACAAGTCTGTCACAGTAGGAATGTGCTTGTGACAAAGTGCCTATTATTTTTGAAGTCTCAATACTATAATATCAGAATCTACATAATCTATTTAAGTTTTCTATATTTTTTAAGAGTTCACAAATCTACTCTTAAGATTAACAGCGTCAATGAAATATACTTCAGTTGAAGTATGAAATGCAATGTAATAAATTGACTGCTTAAAAATAGAGCAGTGGTCTTTCTGTATCTATTTGAGTCTTTTAGCAATGTTAAAAAAAAACAAAACAAAACATTGACTCACCATATTGGGAGAGAGTGGCACAGTATAAAAAGACCGGTTTAATGACCCTTAATGAGACATAGCCATATTGCAGCAATTTCATTGTAGGTATCCAATATTTTTCCTGATGAGCTACATAATGCATAGGGACCTACTTCAAAACTACAGATAGTTGGACATATTTCTAAATAGAGATGATTCACATACTAAGATTGGGATGTCACTGCAGAGAATACTACGAAAGATTTTTAGACCCTTTCCTAGAAAGGAGGTAGTGTCCCCCAAAACAACAGAAAGATACAAAACATACAGAAAAGACTTAAAGTAAATCATCTTTCTTCTGCTCTCAGAATCTGATTTGTAAGTGTGAATAGGACAGAGATCTCACATAATATGGGAGAACATATCTGCTGATAAAGTCTTGTTTTCTACAACCTGTCATAATTTAGCCTCCCTCAGGACCAAATTATGCAGTCTCTTACTTATCCCACCCTCCAGTGGAACAGGGAGGAAAATCAGTAAAGAAAAGAAGGCAAAACTCACGGGTGGAGACAAAAAAAAAAAAAGTTTAAGAAATTGCAGAAGAAAATAGAGATGGAAAACAAACAAAACATCCAATAACAGAAAATACTCAAGCACATAATTTACAGTACAATAGCTCACAACAAATCCCAACACCCAGCTTCATCCCAAGCAACAAGAACCTCCCCTCACCATCCTCTGCACTTGTATACTGAGCATGATGTCACATGGTATGGAGTAGCCCTTTGGCTAATTTGGGTAAACTGTCCCAAATGTTGGCTAAGTAGTAAACTGCTCCAGCTGTGTCTCCCAGCCACAGGTGCCACCAGCTCCACTTCCTCTCCCAGCTCATATGAAAATTAACTCTATGCTAGCCAGAAACAGGACAGATCACCAGCACTTCATGTAAAAAGCAAAATCATATTTGCATTAATAAAATCATGCATGCAAAAAAAAAAAAATAAGATTCAGAATTATTATTTGATCTGTTAAACAAATCATGTTGTTACATAAATCCACTGTGTACCAGTTCATACCAAGGATATAGAATTTATTCAACACATTACATCTGAAGACATAACATATCTGCTAAATGTGTAAGTACATACAGTAATAAGGTTACAGTACCTCAAAGTTAGTAATTTAAGAAATCCACAGTTACATGTGTTTTAGGTAGAAGTCTGCCTATCACTATTTATAGCGGAAAATGCAATTATTTGTTCTATAAAATCAAAGCAGGACTAACAATATTAACATTTTCTTGACCTACAAGTCATATGTTTCTTTCATTTTCTATTTGAATTGACAATGCATAATAAAAACAGCCAATGCTGGCATTCACGATCTTGTTCAAAACAGCCAGTACTGCACAGTTTGTTATATGTTTGCACAGAATTCACATTTTATCTTGGCTAAAAACTCATGTAAAAAATGTACACTGTTAATTTGTATAAGCTGTTAAAGATCTATCAGAAAAGTTAGGCTTTGGCACTTCCTGGATCTTAATTGGATGGACGGAATCAAAATAGAGTAGATTAAGTCATATTTGTTTAATTCTTTTTAATTAATTTTGTATCCACTATGCTCATATGCCTATTGGAAAGAAAGATCAAATAATTTGGCCAGCCTCAGCTTTGATGTGCTGCAGAAAAATGACTGACAATAAAAAGGCCACACTGCAAATTTCTATTTCTCTCCTTTTGCAACATAACTGCAAGACAGAATTCCACCAAATGAAAGATATAATATTTAGAAGTGCCAACCTGTCTAATTAAGCACCAGAACATTATGTCAAAAGATGAGATTCAGCTCATCTTACTTCAGACATCTGCAATGTAGAGAGTTACAGCAGTCTACATTGTAGTTTAGACTCTTTCTGTAGTCAAGGCATATACATTTTCAGGGATGTATTCATGTCAGTTCAAAATGAGATGAATCATGATTTGGAGCCAATTGACAACTAGACCTTAGTAGGAACCTTGAATTATTGTCTCAAATGTGAACATCTGATGTTGATTATATGAATCACACCCAGAATATCACTGAAGTAATGATTTCTCTTCTGGGTACACCAGGCAATCACAGATGATGATAAACCACCAAAGAAAAACATAAGGGAAACCACCAGAGGGAATAATAATTTTAGGATTACATCAAATTATCTGTTGTGGTAGAGCCAGTATACAAACAAAGGTGAGATTTCATCTGAAATTCCATGCATCTGCAGCCAAGAAATATGTGAAGTATGTGAAAGGAAGTATAGCCAGTGATTAGGGACACAGAAATTTAAACTAACTAAGAGAGTCTGGCCTATAATTGTTCACCTGTAATATTAAATTAGAAATTTAAGGAATGTTTCTAGGCTCTGAAAGGTTGAAGATTTCACATGGCTGAGAAATCCCTGGAATTACCATGGCTGACAAAAAAAAAAAGTAATTCTGGGACTGACCACTTGGTGAGAAAAAATTTTATCTAATATATTTGTTGATGATTTTTTTTTTAAATAACATCAGTAGTAATTTCCAAATACATGTGTTTTTTAGAAAATTTAGCATTTCATATTTAACTTAAATTCTATTATTACATTGTTTTGCTCTGAAAAAATTACTAAATGCCTAGACAAACATCATGTTATGTTTGCTGGCATTTTTGTTTAACATTTACTGTTCCTATTTTACCATGGTCTGGTGGGTTTTTTAAGTATCGTTATTCGTATTACAAAAAAAAAATGTTTGCTTTATTATGAATATTAATGTTTATTGCTTATTGCTTACTATTAAACAGTTTTAAAATCAATATATTTACTATAAAATTTTACCCACACTGTATAGTTTTAGTTTTTCAGAAATGAACTTATTCAAAAATTATTTGGTGTACAAACATATCTGTCATTTGTCTTGTCTTTGTCATTCTAAACTTAGTATGGAGCTAAATAGCAAACAGTAAGTTGTAAAAGTCTTATCAATCCTTAGAAAATACCTCATAATTTTGTTCACTTATATGTGTCTTTTATGTATTACCTGAAATTACTTCCTCTTCTCCAATTCCATTTTAATATCTTTTTCGTTTGTTTTCTCCTCTCTTGATTGATCATGGCTAATAAGTGTTTTCTAACCATCTCTTCTTCAGTAATCTAACTCTTCCTTAAAGTAATACATTATTTGGATGGTTAATTCAAACGTTTTCCTTACAACTTCAGATCTTCTCTCTCTTTCCTCTTTTACCACTGTGATTGATCATGCTTTATCAGGGGAGTCTTCTCCTCTTTCCCTCTGCTCCTCTGTGTTTCTAAGGAAAACCATCCTTCAAAAACATCTCATACTCTTGGGAGCCATTATCAGTTTAATATCTACTTTGATTTTTCAAAGATTCAGATATGGCTCTAGATCTGAATATGATCTTGATATCTTCAATGATTTCAACTCTTGACCTGCCTCTGACATTTCTGTCTCTATTACTTATAACTGAATATGATAAAAAATGTTTCCTCAGAGCAGAATAAGCAGATGACAGTCAATGAATGCTGCAAAAATATAGAAAGAAAATAAAGCATAAATCAAGACAATAAAAAAAAAGAAGTTCAGAAGTCAGTTAAAATACCTGTGTTTATCATATTACTAGAAATAATTTTATTACAATACTTAGAATAAGAAATATTGCAAATGTTTTTGTGAATGATGCAATGTTAACTTCTGAGTGATTTAACATTTACTTTTCACACTGGCTAAATAACCTTCAGGGTATTTGACTTGTAATTAAATTTGTGTTTAATTACTCATAGAAATATTGAATTCTTTGTCAATGTAAGTCTTCAAGGTCAAGTTGGACAGGGCTTTGAGCTGTCTAATCTAGTGAAAGATGGCCCTGCTCACGGCAGGGAAGGTGAACTAGATGATCTTTAAAAGCCCCTTCCAACCGAAACCATTCTGTGATTCTACAATTCTAAGATTCTAAAATATTAAATAGTATTAGTCCCAGTACAGACCCTTGAGGGACACCATTTGTTACTGGTTTCCCCTTGGACACTGAGCATTGATTGTAACTTTTTTATGGACACAACCATCCAGCCAATTCCTTATCCGTCTAACAATCTATTCATCATCCATATCTCTCCAATATAGAGGGAAAAATATTGTGGAAGACCATATGAAGGACAGAATTCCAGATAGATGACATCAGTAGGTCTTCTCTTGTCCACTGATGCAGTCACTCCATCACAGAAGGCCACTAGATTAGTCAGGCACAATTTGGTATTGGTGAAGCCATGTTGGCTGTCTCTAATCATCTCCCTGTCTTGCGTATGTTTTGACATCTCTTCCAGGACAACATGTTCCATGATCTTGACGGCCACAAGGTGAGGCTGACTGTTTGGTAGTTTCCAGGGTCCTCCTTTTGTTTACCCTTTTAAAAAATGGATGTGATATTTCCCTTTTTCCAGTTGCTGGGGACTTCACCTCACTGCCATGACTTTTCAAATATGCTGGAGTAATTTAATGAGGGTTATATCATCAACAAGAAGCTTAAGATGAGTCCCTTCTTGAACAAATTTTTTAAAAATCTGTCTCTTAAAAGAAAACTAAGAAAAAGGGATGTGGGTTATTGAGATCAAAATAAGATCTTGTCAGCTTGCTGCTAATATAAATGAAAGTCGAGAAAAGGAAGTGAATTTAAACACACACACAAAAAATTAACAAGTCTAGATGGAGTTTAAGTGCAATTAACCAATACATCCACTGACTTCCTGGAAATTAAGGTTTACTATTTGAGGGAAAATCTATGATTAGACAAGAAAATATAGTGTGAGAGAAGGATGGGTAGTTACATGTCGTAAAAATTAAAAGAAGCCAGACAATTACCCTCCAACTTCAGTTTACTGTTAAAATAATCAAGGCTATATCAGAACAGCTGGACGGCTGTAGTAATTTAAGAAAGACCAAATAGACTCCTCCATGTGATTATTCCTGTTCAGCCTTTATTGGTTTTGGTTTCTGTAATTTGTATCACTGTGTCTATTCTACCCAACAAGTCTGTTGCAGTTCCTTAAATGATATTGCTGTCTTTAAATAGCCAAATTGTCATTCTAATCTTCAGTGTATGAAGCAAGTAATTGAGCTTGGAAACTGATTAAAACATTTCCATATTAAATTTACTTTTTTTTTTTTTGGAAGCATGAGCATGGATCTAGTGGCTCATTAAGAGTTTACATATTATCTATATTTGATAACATTCGAACTCAATATCACAACAAGCATGTGGTGGATGCTGTAACTGTCACGTAAGTGACAGCAAACTTGTAGGAAACCAAACAGAGGAACCCTTGTGAATATAAGAGCTGAGCTGTGCAGAAAGAGACTTTCAATAAGCTGACTTTCCAGTAATACTGCATAAGGCTTCTGCAGGACTTCCATATTCATAATGCTTATTTCTCTTATCTGTCAGTGGATTTGGACTATAAAGCAGAAGAGCTCTTATTCCAGCATTCAGTATAATAGAATGATTTTTTAAACAAAGGAAATGTAGGGCAAATTTTATTTGTTTATTTCTTTCATTTTAGTTGAATACACTGAAAAGTGTTTAAATTTTCATCATGTGTTTTAGAGTTGGCTGTTTCAGTTTATATCATTAATTTACCACTTCTTTCTGTTTTTTTTCTTTCTGTTCTTTTTGTCCCTTTAGATGTATGTTGGTAATTTTCGGACACTAGTCTCTAATTAGTATTATAAAATAATATGATGCAAATAACAGTTTTAATTGCTTTAAAACACCAAATACTTATTGCTACAATGAATATATATACCACTTCTACATCATCAGAAGATAACACAGTTCCTTGCTAGTGCAACTTTTAGCTCTTGTTTTCTATTGTTACTACCAGAAAAAGTTCTACAAGCTGTTACTACATGCCATGGAACAAAAGGGGCACTGTGTTGCAGTGTCTGAATAGATAACACATGCCAACAGGGAAAAGTACAGTGATTTACTTTAATAGAAACATTTGAAGTTACTCTGAGTCACTTATCAGAGCCCAGCAGCTTATTTCATTAGCATTTTCATATTTCCTTATGTTTTTAAAATGTCTCAGCAAACAGTAAAAAGTTCATGTGTAATTTATTCCAGTGCCTTTCGTGGAATGTATTTTTAGAGAGAAAATAAACCCAGAATTAGTACTCTACTCTGTTGTGCCATAAGTTGACTCAAATGAAAAGTACAATAAAAGTCTAATGTCAACGTTTTAGCTATATTGTGGGAGGCATATTTGAAATTATAGTTTTCAAAATTCATAAGACATTTCAATAAATTGTATTATGGTGAACTTGGCACGCAATTGTAGGACACTGCAAAATCAGAACAGTGGCAGTATAACAAAATACTTAAAGTTTGGAAAGAATAGTGGAGGCATGCTGATTATTCACCACACAACTGAAGTTCTCTGAAATGATAGAAGTTTCAAGGGTAGAACTTATATTATGCAAAAAAAACCAAAACAGTGTTTGCAAAGCAGAAAATAGTGCAAAACAAAACAGCTTTTAAGCATAAGTATCTTAATATTTTATTGCTAATGAGGAATATGCATTTTATTTTCTATAATAAATTACAGTTAAGAATGAAATTGTACTGATTTTTTTTGTCAGGTTCAGTTTGACAGAGTGCTTTTAGCCATTATTGTTATTATTATTATCATCATTACTATTAAACAGTATGGCATGTAGTCTGTGCACATAGTGCCTTTCCTTATGTTAAATATGTTTTGCACACACATAAAAAAAAAAACATTTAGTGTACAAAACAAAAATCAAGCAATCAAAATAAATATAATTAATTGTATAAAGCTTTAAAATTTGTAAGTAAACCCACATCCACCTTAAGACATCTAACTCATAAGTATAAGAGAATTGAGGAGACAGAACAAGGCCTAGTTCAGTTACAGACATCTAAACTAATTGTAAATTTAGATGAGAAGAATCCAATATGATATAATTTTCAGGAAAACAAACAAGCAATGTTTAGCTCTTGAAATGCTATTTCACAACATAAAGGATAGGCATTCACTGCTGCTGAAAGGTTAGAAAAATTCATACAACACACTGTTCTCCAGACACTTTTTTTTTTTTTGTCACTTAACAAGTGTTGAATTCTGTAACACATCACTTGGCCTCTGTCTCTAAACATTTGGCAAGTATATTGTGTCTTTCCTTTATTTCACTTTCTCAATGAGTCTCTGAGAAATTTTTGGGTGGAATAACTGTCTTTTTGTAACAGCAAGAATGTTTTTTTCTCCATTGAGCATTCATATAGAGCTTTAAGATTTATGTGAGTCTTGGAAACCTGTTCACTGAGAAGTATGCTACTTACATAGGGATTTTCTGAAATGTCCTCAGAACTACTCCAGAAGTAGTTAGCAGAACTGTCATCCTACCAAAAAAAAGTGTACCTGGCAACTGTAATTTTACCATGCTGTAGGCCTGGGAATAGGAAACAGAATATAGAGTTTGTTGCTTATAGTCAGTGATTGAAAACTAGATGCTACACACTATGTCGGAAGTTCATTATTGCCAGTTGTTTCCAAGTGGTGTATTGGAACAGAGTCACAGAAACTGTCCAGTCTATAACTCATTGCTTAGCTCAAGAGTCAATTTAGTATTTATAGTTACAAAATTAAATAAGAGTTTTATGGCTCAACTGAAGTATGAAAAAAATAAATCTGAATTAATGAATTTTGTACAATTATCTCAAAAATTAATTATATACGTAAGGAAAGCAAATGACATTAACTACTGGCTTCCATGGAGGAAGCTTCTTTTCTGTTTGTTGAAAAACTCAGGATTTAGAGTGCAAACATGAGTTGTGGAAAGTGTGAGAACAATGGAGATTTAGCTAAATTTAAAGTTCTTAAGTGATAAATTAGCCTAGATCAAGTTAAAGCCGTGATGCCAGTTTCATTAACCAAAATGAGATAACAAAAAAATAGTCCAAAGTATTTCAGTCAGACTATCTCAGCTAGACCTAGAAACATTACTCTAGGTGGCTTGCCCTATGAAGACTGAGATATAGGTTATTTTCTTAGACAGTAATTTCAGCCTAACATCCCTATTCTGAAAATTAAACAAAATTTTGATAGAACAATATAAACATAGATGTCTAAATTTACTTGGCCTCCTTGCTTAGATTTGTGAAGTAACATGATCTTTAGAAATGTATTGTTCTGCTCAGTGTTGTGGTTTTGTTTAGTGAGGGGGGGGCTAAGGTGGTAGCTTCTGTAAGAAATGCTAGAAGTTGCTCCTCTTTGTTCAGTGGACTCAGCCAGGCCTAGGGCAGACCTGCTGCTGGCCAAGGCCTAGCCAATGGGTAACAGAATGTTCCATGATAACGCCTCTATGATAATGTACTTAAGAAGGGGAAAACAGAAAAAAAAAAAAAAAAAAAGAGAAGATGTGAAGAAGCTGAACGGAGGCAGAGAGGGGGAGGCGTGGGCCTTGTGGGCCTTGCAGGCCTCACACTCTGGCCTCCCGCCAGGTGGCTGACTGGGCCCGACTTGGCCCGGCCCTGCTGCAAGAATTGAAGAAGAGATGAGATGGATAATGTGAAGAGATTCTGAGAGGCGTCTGCCAGCCTGTTGTGAAGAATTTTTCTTGTGAGAGGAACAACTGCAGACGCCAAGGTCAGTGAAGGAGGGAGAGGAGTAATGTGGCTCCTGGCCAAGATTCCCCTGCAGCCTGTGGTGATGACCATGGTGGAGCATGTTGTCCCCCTGCAGTCCATGGAGGTCCACAGAGGAGCAGAGATCCACCTGCAGTCTGTGGAGGACCCCACGCCAGAGCAGATGGATGCCCGAAGGAGGCTGTGCCCCGTGGAGGGCCTGCTGGGGCAGCTGTTCTAGAGGGACTGCACCCCGTGGAAGAGATGACCCACGCCAGAGCAGTTTCACAAAGGACTGTGCCATGTGGATGGGACCCCACACTGGAGCAGAGGAGGAATACGAGGAGTTCTTCCCCCGATTATGAAGCAGCGGCGTGAAACAATGTGTGATGAACTGACTGTAACCCCCATTCCCTCTTCCCGCCCTGTGCCACTGGGGGTGGGGGAAGGTAGTAGAGATAACCTTCCCTACCCCTCCCTCTTCTCGAGCTTAATGTTATCTTGTTCTCTGTCTCATTATCCTGCTCTTTTTAGTAATAAATGAACAGTTTTCCCCAAGTCAAGTCTGTTTTGCCCGTGACGGTAACTGTAAGGATTTTCTCCCTGTCCTTATCTCAAACCTTGAGCCTTTTTCTTCTGTTATCTCCCCCTGTTCTCTTGGAGGGTGGGGAGAGTGAGAGAGAGACTGCATAGTCTGGCCCTGACTGAGCCTAAACTACGACAGTGTCTGAATCAAATACTTTTATGGTACTGAAGTTCACATTGCAAATAACAGTTGAGCATGAAAAAAATTGTGTCTGAGATACAGAATATATACCCTTTAGTCCAGTAAATATATAAGTAAAATACTTCTAATGAAGCAATAAAATAAATTGTGAAATTCATGTGTTACCTTGCTTGATTAATTTACCACCACTAGTTGGAATTTAATATAGGGTAAAATCTATCCCACCATTTTCCTTAAACATGTTTCCTGATGATGAAAAACTTCTTATTCCCTGCTGTTGTTTTATAACAGAGAAGTATTATATTAATTTAAGAACAAATCGTTTCATTCTCTCTCTTACATTGATCACATAAAAAATCCAAATCTGTCATTAGAAGCAATTTCCCCTACCTCAAAATGGATTCACTGATACAATGGGAAATAAATGAAGAGCAAGTAGAAAAGCTCCAGCTGTTCAAGAAGAGTTCTGTGTTTCAGCTCACAATGCACATGTCATTTGCTCGTGAAGATTAAGGCAACTAATTTTTGTTGTTGTTTTCCACACCTGACAAATCAATCAGACAATGATATAATCAGTAACAACACAGTTTTAATGGAACCCGCAGTAAACAAGATTTAATTACTGCACTCTCCCTATAGGAGGTGCACTCTAGGCAACTAGACTGTAAGGCAGATTAATTTTTATTCTCTTCAATTTTTGTGTCCCTGTAGAGATCTCTATAGCAACTGAATTAAATTATATGTGGTGTTAATAGCTACAGACTTTTATAAATTAATAATGCTGCAAAATTGGACTACAGTTTGTCTGGAGGTAGAACAGATTTCCTCAATACACATAGTGTTGTAATAAGACTAGTAAAGATATATAGGCAGTATAAATTTAAAGGACATTAAACTTGGCTACTGTATTTATTTTCCAAACTAATTCCAAATAGAAAGCTACATAAGCATTTTTACCATTGTCCTGATCGTCTCTCAAAGGATTGTACTGAGTTTCTTTAAAAATATAGTACATTGAATTCTGCAAATACAGTTAAGCCTGAGCTTGTTTTCAATCATGTTGTTTCTGCTATAAAAATTCTACTGTATGTATACATGACTGAAAGGTGGCTATGGAGCAAAAAAAAAAAGCTACTCATTACAGAGTGACTTATGTTCTATGAGACTTTAAGTGTACCACGTAAATCCTAGTAAAATTATAAAGATCAAATATGCTATGGCTGCTATAATGCTTTTAAAGCCATGCCTCCCATTTAACCTGTAGGGATGGATATCATCATGTGCTCATGATATGACTGCCCGAAGGGCTGATATTGCAAAGAGACTTATGAAAGACTCAGTTAAGTAATTTCTATTTTTGTTTCTTAAGAATCTTCAAACCTCAAGGTTCTCATTAAGGTACCTCATAATAAGAGGATGACAACTAAATTACCTTCCCTTTCCTCCTGAAGTTGCCTATAGGCCTAAAATTCTGTTTATGAGAAAGCTAAAACCAGTTTGGTATTAGCAGTTAAGAGTAAGAAATTGAGATTCCTCCCTGTTCATAATCAGAGTGAAATAATTTTCCTATAGGGAAAGTTTAGAGAGGATTTTAATAATAATAATTTAAAATATGAAATCAGGATGCCCTAAAAAAAAATTACAGCTTAGATGGGTGTATGGAAAAATAGATTTGTCTATTATGAGATATTATGATAATTTAATATTAATAATAAAGAAGATGCAGTATAAGGAGATATCATAAGGCATGTGTGTGATTTAGTGTTTTTGAACACTTGGATAAAGACAGTAGAATAATAGGAGTGCTGTAAATATTAAATGGAGTAAAAATTGACTCATAATTGGGTTCAAACTGGGGATCGTTCATTGATAATTACTACATGTGCAAAATAAGGATTGATTCTGGTCCTGCTTCTGGTCTTGTGCTAGTATCAGTGATGTGCAAGAAAGCATGCAATTTTTAACAATCAAAATTGAAATGAACTATGGAAGACTGACAAACAAGGAGTGAGATTGTTTGCTAATATTAGGCTGACTAATTTTTAAACCAATAGTCAATATCAATTAATGAGTTTAAATGTTAAGTCATATGTTCAGACTGAGAATATAGTATGATGAGTACTGTGGCAAATGCTCTAATCAGAAATAGAGAGTAACAAATAAAGGTAAAGAAGCTATAATAACTGATCACACTGTCATTTATTTTAGACTTGAAACTCTGATCTGGAATAAAACATTCTGTAACAAGTATCCTACAGTTTCAAACTAACAGACTGAGGTATAACAAGTTCAAGTGCATGGAAGCTGATGATAGACTAATTTAAATTAGAAATAAGGAATATTATTTTAATTGTGACGGTAATAATCTACTGTATTTGCTGTGGTGGAGGATCCATCACTAAAATGTGTGCTTTCCTGGAAAAGCTGCTGTAGTTCAGAATCAGATTAATTCAAATAATTCCTGTGACTTGTGTTATGTGAAGTCGGGCTAGATAATCAGTGCCTTCTTAAGGTTTTATGAGCTGTGGATCCATTTATTAAAACAGGAGGACAAACCACAGACTAGAATAGCACTGGTGGAGACAGGATATGATAGCATCCTGATTACAAACTGTAAAGTTTAATTTCTTCCTGCTTCCATAGTGTCAAGAAAGAAACAATTACTCAGACTTTCTGAAGTAGATGATTCTCATCCAGGTTGACAGCTGTCATGGGATAACCCCAATGAGCAGCTAGGCACCACATAGCTGCTTGCTCGCTTCGTCTTATTGCAGGGTGGGGGAAGAGGAAAGGAAGAATAAAAGGAAGAAAATTTGTGGGTCAGGGTCAAGATTTAAAAATAAACAAAAGAAATAATAAGTGAGGGATAAGCAGAAGATAGAAGAAAGTAAAACAAAACAACTTATGCAAAGGTAATCACTCACCACCTCCTATGGGTAGACCAATGCCCTGCTAGTTCTCGAGCAAAAAAAAAAACCAGCAAACTATCCTAAAACTCCTCCTTTTCCTTTTTTTTTTTTTTTTTTTTTTTGCTAATTATGGTGTTATATGCATGGAATAACTCTTTGCTTAGTTTGGGTCATCGGCCCAGTTATGTCCTCTCCCAACCTATTGCGCCCTCCCCAGTTTATTCACTAAGGGGGTACAGCAAGAAAGAGAGAAGGCCTTGTTGGTTAGCAAAGATCATTCAGCAAAACGCAGAATGCTAGTGTGTTATCAGTATTGTTTCATTCAAAAATGTAAAACATAGCACCATATGATCCACTATTATCCTAGCCAGTTCAACAGGTAAGAGATTTGGTTTTTTCATGCACTTCCCTTCCACAGACAATTTGTACTCCTGTCAATCAATTTGTGCACATAAATTTTGCAATTTGAAACCCAAATTATCGTCTTGAATTTTCAAGTAGAATGTCATACAATGCCTATATTACATTAACTCCTATACACACTTTATTTTTACCACTGTTACAGTGATTTTTCACTGATTTCATTTAGGCTTTAGAGTTCCTTAAAGAAAGTCATTAAATGTTCACTATTTCCACGGAAGGTGTAGATAGACAAGCTGAATTAACCATTTAGACTTCTATACTATGTTACCTGAATACCTTTCTAGACTTTTGCCTGGCTTTCTTTTGACTATTAGGCAGCTGAAAGAAATTGGCTTTCGTTTAGATGCTGCATTCAGATAAATAAAACTAAGAATCTGTCATTTGGAACTTGATTCACTTCCCCAAGCTGTATTAATAAAAAATAGATGATAGCAATCTAATTATTACTGAAATATCTTCAGTGCTAACAACATAAGTATTTATTCCATCTTTTGCCAAGTTTCAATTTAGTATAAAAAAAAAACTTCTGTAAAGGCTAAATTTACATAATCTGTCTGGTACAGTTTCCAGATCTTTATTAGATTTTTTTTCATGCTGTTGCTTGAAAGTTACTACATTGCTAAAGGCTTATTGTTTCTTCTGATGCTCCTTCATTCTTCTACTCCCCATCTCTTCTTATTAAGATTCAAGATCATCTTTTACCAGGTAACACTGCTAATCTAGTATCTAGCACTTTATCAGATATATGGACAGCAAGCACAAAAAAAAAACTTGAAGTGCAAGATTCTAATACATTTATAAGCTTTAATGCTAATTCACTTTGTAGGTTCCTTAAGAAGGTTATATCCTGCTTGTAATACTGTAAGAAAATTTAACAGAAAAAAAAAAAAGATGCTTCAGCATTTGAACTTCTTGTTTTTTAGGCAATTTTGGATGCTAATGCTGAATTAAACTTGCCAGTCAAAATGGATGTAAACCAGAAACCTGTAATCTTCAGGTTAGAATTTTACTTAAAACTTCAGAAAATACTCAGAAACCTATTTTAACCACATGAACACTTTTCTTAAGACCCGATTTCAGTGTCATTAAGACAATTAAATAACTCAAGTATCTGATATATGGGGAGAGGTTGAAAGACGTGATTATTCAGACTGGAGAAGAGAAGGCTCCAGGGGATCTTATCAATGTGTGCAAAAAATCCAATGAGAGTGATTAAAAAAGACCCAGACAGACCCTTCTCACTGGTGCCCACTGACAAGACAAGAGGCAAATGGTGTCTCTTGTGGTGCCTGGAAAAAACATGAAATCCACTGAAATAATAAAAAAGCGTTTTCACTTTGAGGGAGATCAAACATTGGCATATGTTGCCCAGATGGGTTGTGAAGTCTTTATACTTGGAGATATCAAAAATTTCTCTGAACATGGTCCTTAGTAACCTGCTACAGCTGTCCCTGCCCTGACCCAAGGCATTGGACTTGACATCCCCCAGCCCAGGCCAACATACACGTATGTGGGAATGTGACCAGGCAAAGGCCAGGCCAAGACATCAGCCTGCAAGTGGGGATCAGGGTCAGGCCTGGTAAGGGGAAGCAGGGCCAAACACATCGCTGGAATGGCCAGGAGGGGCTATGAGGATGAGCAGAGGCCGGGCTGGGATTATGGTACATGGGTGAGCCTGGCTTGGAAAGGACGATGGCCAGGCAGGACTGTGGGGAGCTGGAGATTGGCCCTGCTGCAGCTTCTGTGGGACACTAAAATGGGGCCCTGGGCCATGGGCAGGGTGGAGGGAGGCCCCAGGCCATTGAAGCCTGTTAGTGCACTCAGATCCCTTTCAGGAACTCAAGAGATATTCTTCCTCTGTGTGGACACAGATCGACCTCCTTGGTACTTCCTCTGAAAAGCAAACTATTCTATGATTCTAAATCTCAAGTAAATCATAAGGAAACTGCATAAGAATTAGTTCTCCATTGGTTTTCTAGTAAATATAGTAGGATCCTAGAAATCTATTTTTCATGATGATGCATTTAGTTTTAGACAAATTTGTCTAAGTGTCTATAGTGTTCTGCTTACTCTGACCTAAAATTAACCTGGACTTTCAACTCAGAAAGACAGTTCTAATCTCAAAGCTATAGAGTAAACACAATTTCTTTCTGTTGGTCTGTATCCACTATGTATAAATATATGCAAACTTTTTACTGTTATTACAGGTTTGTATGTAACAATCAGAATTCAGTACTACAATGAGATACCTGGACTAACAAGGGTTAACTTTTTTTGGCTTAATATTCTGTCTGTAATCCTAATTTATCTTAAAGGTTTAAATAAGCAGAAAAATTGCCTTGAGAGTAGCACTACACTACTATGTACTTCTGTTACAAAATACAGTTTGTTAAAAGCTAGTATAGACATTTTTAACTGATGTTCAATTATTACAGTTAGGCATAGAGCCACCGTGTAATAAAGCTACAATAATGGCTTTTAAGGTGCAAGCCTGACTCTTGGAAAAAGAAAATGTGAGTTCAGGCCCTGAAGGTTAGCTGCTTTGACCCATAGGCTGTTGAATAAAGGATGATGTCTATTCCTTCACTGGCAACTTTCATTTTGAAGACCTTCTTTCATGGGACATCTGTGAAACATTCTCTTTAAGTTTCAAATAGTGTTGCAATTAAGCAAAAAGAAAAATCCAGGGTTTCATTTCCACAAAGAGGGGGAAAATCATAGAATCATATAACGGTTAGAGTTGGAAGCGACTTTTAAAGGTCATCTATTCCAGCCCCCCTGCAAGAAGCAGGGACATCTTCAACCAGATCTGGTTGCTCAGAACCCTGTCCAACCTGGCCTTGAATGGTTGCAGGGATGGGGCACCTATGACCTCTCTGGGCAACCTGTTCCAGTGTTCCATCAGCCTCATTATCAATTTTTTTTTCTTTATGTCCAGGATGAATCTACATCGCACTACTAAAAAACCCTTACCCCTTGTCCTATCACAACAGGCCCTGATGAGGAGTTTCTCCCCATCTTTCTTATAAGCTCCCTTAAGGTACTGGAAGATCACAATAAGGCCTCTGCGGAGCCTTTTCTTCACCAGACTGAACAGCCCCAATTCTCCCAGCCTATCCTCACAGGAGAAGTGCTCCAGCCCTTTGATCATCTTCTAGATTTGCTCCAACAGGCCCATGTCCTCCTTATGTTGGGGACTCTAGAGCTGGACACAGTATTCCAGGTAGAGTCTCATGAGAGTGGAGTAGAGGGCAGAATCACTTCCCTTGACCTGCTGGCCACACTGCTTCTCATGCAGCCCATGATCCACCTGGCTTTCTAGGCTGCAAGGGTGTATTGCCAGCTCATGTTGAACCTCTTATCCACCAGCACTCTGAAGTCCTTCTCCTCAGGGCTGCTCACAGTCCTCTTTCTTTCCCCTACCATGCTCTTCTTTGCTACTGCTGAAGTGAGCAATCACTAAATTATCAAAGGATTTTCATAAATGTATTTATCAAATGTTAAACAAAATCCATAGCTAGGTATTTTTAAAGGTAAATTTAAATAAAATCACTCTATGATGAAAGGTATTGTCTACATAGTCATGGTGAAAAAGACAGCAGAGTGTCACAACTTTACTTTCCTGTAATTGTGATTTACTTGGCATAGAGGCAAGGCTAGCATTGATCTTGGAATAAATGTGTACTTATGGCTTTGAAAAGAGAAAATAAACAGTGCTATTTCTGATTGTAATACTATTTCTAATGTATTATTTTATCTAATTTGTTATTTTAGATGTTTTCACTGTTATCAGTACTGTTTGCATTGCTTTTATTATTATAATTATTATCATGTATAGATCATATTTAATTTCTCTGTATAACATTAAAAAAAAAAATCTTACAGAAACCTCTTACTATGATACTTTCCAGTAACAAAGTTTAACAAAGTTTTAGAATTATGTGACTGAATGGTAGACATTCTTTCATCTGGTTATTTAAAACTTGAAGTTTAATAGCACAAAGAAATGCTCTCTTGAGGTATTTCAACTAGATGATTGCAGGTAGTCCTTGACTGAAAAAAAATTTAAGTAATGCAACAGGGGTATTTTTGTCATAATATAATCATATCCCTAAGGCTGTAAAAGATATGAGATTTAGCAGAGTATCTATAATTCCCAAGGGGGGTGATTATCTCCTGACAACTACCCACTAGATTTGCCGTGCTGCTTTTATAAGAAGTCTGCATTGTGTGAGATAATGCAGCTTAATTTCCTAGAAGATAAAGTCAGTTTGACAGCAGTTTCAGCATGTTTCACATGAAATAATCTGACATTACAAAATAATGTAACATTTTGAATATTTTCTAGCCATCAAGAATGCTTCCGCTATTCAGTGACTCAGTACAGTAATAAAGATGAGCAAAGTGATATGACCAACAATCTGAGGATATTTGGAACATACAATAATACTGGGGAAACATTATGGAAATTTTACTGTCTGTAGAAATTTTTTCTTTTTTTGGTGTTTTTTTTTTTCTTTTTTTTTCAGAATATTGTAATCTATGCAGTTTTCTGCACTGTGTAAGACTACAGATGGAACTGGGCTACCTTTGATCTAGCTTTTTGGATAGCAACAGAGGGTGATAAAACACTTCTTAGCTTAACAATGCCAAATGTATTTTGTTTCCTGGTCTAATTTTGAAGTCCTTTCTAAGAAGTCTCTGCTAGAAAGCTGCTGATATCCAAGCTATCTATTTTAAAGTTAACTTATTGTGTCCTCGTAACTCTGCATTATTGCAGGTTTAGCTGATAAAGAACCGGGCAAAACAAAGAATGGCATTCATCTAGCCTAAGTAACATATTAAAACTTAGACATTAACTAACTATCTAAGCATATACTTTCACCATTAATAAAGAAAAAAAAAAGTCTCCAGATAGTAAATCTTACTATCCCCTTATCTCAAATTTAATAGATTCTTTATTACAATTTTTTCCCTCCATATACAGCATTCATCTTCATTTAAGTTAGTTTTTGCTGTTAGAGTAAATATTCACAAAAAAGTAACAAAAGATAAAACATATGTTATCATCAGCTCTTCCTACACACTGATTAAATAAGACATCATTGAAATACCTAGTATCACAGTTCCAAACTAAATTGAACAATATCTGTGTTAGAAAAACCTAAAGAAGAAAACAACCCCACCCAGCTGTTTAATTCACACCCAGAAGACAAGATAACGAAAATAACAAAAAAATATGCCTCGATTCCACCAAATTCTAAAGACTGCTAAATTTAAATGACAAATAATCTATTTCTTTTCCAAACTGGCACCTTCAAAAGAAATATTCAAAAGAATGATGGTTCCAAAAATAAAAACAAAGGATTCGCTGACAGATGAGAGTTTGTATCTTTTTTACTGAATTTTTAGTCACAATCACAAAATAGAAAATGGCTTTATTCTTATTCATAGTAGCACATTATTTTTTATTGGCTTAATAGACTGAACTGGGTTGGATATCAAAGTTAGGAATTACTTTGAATAATGTTATTTGGAATCAGTGGAGTGACTAGTAGGACATCAGATTCTTGGAGAGCTACAGTGAGAGAATAATGCTAAAAAAAAAATGTGAATACTTGTTGACTCCTTTTGAAATGCACTTGCCTTGGATAATTTTATGCCTCTCCTGTCTTTCTTTTCCATAGATGTTCATAGAAGTTGAGTTTTACATATACAAATTATCAGAGCAACTAAATTCAGTCTCATGTGCAAGTAGTATTGGTGGAAATACTTATATTTTTTGTTCAGTCAGAGAAAACAAACTATAGTGTACAACTTATTTGAACAACCAGATCTAAAAAAAAATATGGCTAGAAAAAGAAGTATAAAATAATACATTACAAAGAATGGCTGGTGGGAAATGAAGCAATGATCATATATAATCTTAGAATTATAGAATCGTTAAGGTTGGAAGGGACCTTTAAAGGTCATCTCATCCAACTCACCTGCAATAAGCAAGGACATCTTCGACTAGATCAGGTTGCTCAGAGCCTCATCCAATTTAGCCTTGAATATTTCCAGGGGTGGGGCATCAACCACCTCTCTTGGCAACCTGTTCCAGTGTTCTACCACCTTCATCGTAAAAAAATTCTTCCTTATATCTAATCTAATCTACCTCCCTCTACTTTGAAACCATTACTCCTTGTCCTGTCACAACAGGCCCTACTGAAGAGTATCTCCTCGTCTTTCCTGTAGGCCCTCTTTAGGTGTTTATATTAAACTTCATTCCGTGCCGTTTTGGACATTGTTTGTTAAGGATGACTCCTGCATATCTCAATATAGTTGTCTAATTCCTGTTCTAATCTAAAGATGCCTAATGAGCCACTCCTCTTAAAAGAAAGACCTAATTTCACCATGCAGGCAATAAAAAACAAAGAAGAGTGCCTCCATAGATTAAGACATTGTGTTTTTCACCTTAGAAGCCATGATACTTGACAAGGATGCTACATTAAATTATTACTTCATTATAATATTAAGGCTTTACAAATGCTTTAAAATCTATAGATACATTAATACATTAACCACAGCTGTCTAAATATAGACTAACATCTGGATATTCTAGACAGGGAAGTGTTCTCTCATGCTGTAATGAGTGTGTTTTCTTGATTGACTGCTTTGTCCAAGAGCTGGTGTGATTAAAATTGTTTCTAATTTCTCTGTCCCCTGATGTAGAAGACAGCATGTGTCATGGTCAAGTCAGTGAGGAGAAACAACATACTGCAGTTGAACTGTTAGTTACACAGTATCCAAAGTATCAATTTTGATACCCCAAGGATCAGATTTCTCTAAAAGTAGTCAGTGCATCACATGAACTATTTGGATACATTTTGTAGGAATATTGGCTTTTTTTCAAACATTCACAAAAGTCTCAGGTCTGAGAATTTTGTAGCCAAAGCTAGTTTTAATGTTACTTTACAAGTGAGGTTTTCTTTTTACCTTTTTATTTTACATAGTAGATGTACAAGAAAAAAATGAAATCTACAGAAATTGATCTGATTCAAAGACTTTTGTGACATTAAGAAATTTCCAAATATAAGAAAAGTCACACCCGAGAAACAAAACTCAACCATTTAAATCACCTCTAGAAGATCTAAGTCTTCTCTGAGTCTTGTATAAATTCATATATATCACTAACACCTAGATTTTATTTGTTGTTTTAGAACAGCTGCAGATGAAATGTTCGTTTGGCTTAATGGTAGCCCAGAAGCAAGACCTTTTCTTTCCCCTTTAGTTCTTTCCTGTATGTCCATTTCTTTCTCTGTCCTCCTCCTCTGGCACTAGTTTAATTTCTCTTCTTATTTTTTGTCATTCTCCTGTCACAATATTTGTTCATTCTGCTTTGGCTTATATGGCTCTATTTAAGGCATTTATTATCTTTTTAATTAGAGAATGAGTATATGACAACACAAATGTTATAACACCAATATTACAATATATAGCTTGTTCCTATAATTTCTAGCTGTCAAAAGTATGTACAAAATAATGTGGCTATGAGACGGAAGTGGTAATAATAATAAACTGTAACTACCTGTTACCCTGACTTGATTTCTTGTGGTAGTGTAGTGTTTTAGATTTTCTTTTAAGTATGTTTTGTAGCATCATGTGCAGATTTAAAAAGCGAGATGTGCATTTCATTCCTACCTTTCTGAGTGTTGCATTATGTATAATGATGCCACAAAATCAAGGATGACAGATTAGCAGATAAAACACTAGTCATCCATCACTGATGAAACACATTCAGCCACTGCATATGCTCAACCTTTATTCACATAGGATAAAAATTGTCCTTTATTGGTTCACAAAATAGCATGTGTAGGACCATACAAACTGATCATAATGGTTAGAAAAAGTGACTTTATATGTAGTTGAAGAGTAGTGCCCCACTGAAATTGTAGAATCTAAACATATGTATTATTATGTGTGTATATGTGCTGGTATCTGCCCATGTCTCCTTTAAAAAAAAAAAAGAGGAAGACTAAGGAGTGTGACTGCTCTGCAAGTATTTCAAACAGCTCAAACGCAGCATATGCTTTTTAATGCACTAAAATTGTGCCCGTTAACATATATCTATACATGTGGTTCAGGCCTGATTCTGTACTCAATCAGTCATAGAGAATTTAGCTACTAGTTTCAAAAGCATTTGTGCTGAGTTTACCATCAGATTAAGAAAATAAATAATGAAAAAGTATTCCTGACTTTTTTTTTTAAAAGTATCCAAATGCAGTTCACTTAGTGTGACCCTGAAAAACTCACAGCACTATCAAAACACACTTGTGTAATCAGATACCAAATTAATCCACCTGGACCAATTAACCCAAAAAAGCCTCCCAGGCTCAGTAATGCAATGTCAACAGAAATAAAATCAGAAAGGAGAAAAGGTTGAAAGTAGAAAACTTCTTAGGAAAATCAGAACAGAATTAGGGAATATTATAAAAAAGTCTGAGATCAAAGAGATCTTGCAGACAAGTTTGCATAAGAGTGTAAGATAATAATACAAATCATCATATGATACTTGTAATTCTCTGATACACTGAAAAAGGTTGGCAATTCACTGTAGCTCTGCTAAAATATTTGCTATTTAAAAGTTTCTTGTTCTTTTTTTTTTTTTGTTTGCTTGGTTTTTTTTGTTTTCTGAGGTGAGGTGGTTTTTTTTTTTGGAGGAGGAGGAGGGAGAAAATGATTTCTGCTAAATTTCCTGACATTTTGTTTAAAACTAGTTGGAACACTTATATTTATTAAGAATTAAAATGCTACTCTATGAAAGCACAATAGACAAAATGTTTGATTACTAGAACAAGAACTGTACATTATACAACTGTGGGCTTCTGTTACCTAATGGGATCCCATCTACCCCTTTCAGTTTTTAGCTACTGAAGTGATGATAAAGTATAAACATACAAAATTAGAAACTCTCATATTTTCCTTGAAGAAACTTAAAATCTAGTTAAACTCTTGTGTTTGTAAAAATAGCATCTGAAGTAGTTTATAAATTAGCCACCAGAGCCCAAGTTCTGTGAAGGGAAACAGAGCAAGCACAGGCCAAATTATCCAGACTCTATCCAGAGTAGTACGTGCTAGCATGTGCAGAAATTGGAGGTAATAGATGTAGGTTAACGCTGCATAACTGTTAGTGCATAAACTGATTGCATCATATATTCTATTATCTTTCTTTTTTTTTTTTTCCTGTTACCCTTTTCTTTGTCACCTTTTAATTTTTTTTTCTCTTTTTTTTTTTTCCTTTTTTCTCTTTCCAAAAGGATCTCTCGTATTTATGTACTATAGACTTTCCATTTTTAGCAACTCACACTTCATGTTGCTCATACTGGCAATGTCCATTCTACCTAGTTATAAGAACTTAATAATGAATAATATAAATACTTTAAAATAAATTCCATATTAAGGGTAAACTATTCTTTTTTTTTTTCCATTGTTCATTGTTCCATTGAAATTCAAAAAGTAAATCCTTATCATACAAATATCAGAATAGCATTACTAGTATAAGTAGTGCTTTTATGAATATACAGTGTAAATATGGGCATGAGTGTCTTCCTCTTCTTACAGAAGTAATATGACGAAATAAAACATATTACACATATGTCTTCAGAAAATATCATTACAGTCAGGTCTACTTTAAAAAGTTGTTAACATTTTCAGGAATTCATGCCTGTGTATTTTTGTCACCATTAATATAACAATTGATTTGTATTTGGACTAGTATCAGAATGTTTGCACTGCTTTTTTTAATGGAAAAGAATATCTAAAAATTAATTTCATTTTATATGTATTTGAGTGCATGTTATATGTAGCTGTACTGATTTTTTTTTAAATTGAAATAATACTTAATATGAAAGAAAGTGGAACTTAGTGCTATCTTTGCCTAGGCTTGTTATAATGTAGTCATAGTGATATCATTCATGTACAGAATTAATGTGGCTAAATCTTCATTTCATCAAGATTTTCAAGTGCACTAATTTGCATGATGCAAGAATAGTAACTGTAATCTCCTTTTCTCAGGCAGATTCATCCATATTTGTGACTTTGTAGCTGAAATCATAGAAGAACAAGACAAAGTAAGAGAGACAAACAGTTTTACTGCAATTTAATCTTAATAAGAAATAGCTAGTTCCTAATAATGTCTTTTCCAGTCTAGTCTTTATGTCTGTAGAGTGTACTGGGAGTTGAAAATGTATTTCCAATTATATGGCCCAGCATGTTTCCTTTAATAGAAATTAAATAATAATTTAGTATCCAATGTTCATAGCAAATTCTCAGTGTCAGATAACTGATAGCTTAATGTTGAAGGATGGAAGAATCTAGAACTAGATGGCTGAATGTGCAACTCATTATGGGAATATTATGGTTTGTTGTACTATACTTAGCTTGAAAATAACTCATAGTCCACAGACTTCATTAAACAAAGGGAAATTCACATGCCATAGCTTTTGATTGGGATTTGAAGCTCTCCATTTCATAGCATGCTTGAAATTATGGTTTAATTTGGCCCAGCTCTGCTGAAATTTCATTCAGGACAAATGCACACTCCAAAAAGGGGTGTGGTGCAATTCAGCTGGTTTGGTTTGGTTTGGTTTGGTTTGGTTTTCTTTTGAAGTCTGCAGCATCTCTGGCACAGATTTAATAAATAAACTAAACTGAGTTTGGTTTGTATATTTGCCTAGAATCAGTACAGTTGGTACAGGAATGCAATATTTTAAAATCTTGTTATGTTAAGTTTGCATAGCAGGTGGGGGCTACAGTGGTGGCCTCTGTGAGAAGCTGCTTGAAGTTTCCTCTTTGACCAGTGGCGCCAGCCAGCTCCAGGGCAGACTCGCTGCTCTCAGTGCCGACTCACTGCTCCCAGGGCCAAGTCAATTGGCTGAGCCAATAGTGCCTCTGTGATAACACATTTAAGAAAAGGGGAGAAGGAGTGTAGGAAGAGAGGGGGAGCTGTGGGTAGGTGTCTGTGTGGGGCATGGCTAGGTGGAGAGAGGAGCAAGATGTGAGAGAAAAGAACTCTTAAGGATGCCAAGGTCAGTGAAGAAGGAAGCGGAGGAGTAAAGCTTCTCCTGGCAAGATTCCTCTGTAGACCATAGTGCAGACCATGGTGAGGGAGGCTGTCCCTCTGCAGCCCATGGAGGCCCACAGAGGAGCAGAGATCCACCTGCAGCCTGTGGAGGACCCCACACTGGGGCAGGTGGATGCCTGAAGGAGGCTGTGGTTTGTGGAGGGTCTGCGCTGGGGCAGCCTGTTCCTGAGGGACTGCACCCCGTGGAAAAAGAAGCCGACACTGCAGCAGTTCATGAAGGACTGTAGGACATGAGGGATGCCATGCTGTAGCAGGGGAGGAATGTGAGGAGTTCTTCCCCTGAGGAGGAAGGAGTAGCAGTAAACAATGTGTGATGAACTGACTGCAAACCCCATTCCCTGTTTGCCCCTGTGCCGCTTGTGAAAGGAGGGGAGGAGGTGGAAGCAGTTGAGAAGTTAAGCCTCGGAAGAGGAGAGGGGTAGGGGGAAGGTTTTCTTAAGATCTGTTTATCCTACTTCGGTTTTGTTACTACTAAATCAAACTAGTTTCCCCCAAGTCAAGTCTGGTCTGCCTGTGACAGTAATTGTTGAATGATCTCTCCTTGTCCTTATCTTGATCCTCGAGCTTTTTTTTTTTGTTATGTTATTGCTCCCCCATCTCCTTGGAGGGCAGGGAGAGTGAGTGAGTGCATACTGCCTAGTCCCTAGTGGGACTAAACTGCAACACTCGTCTAAGTGTTTCGCCCTAGGATATTTTATGGAACTTTTAATGTAACCAATAATTGCAATCCATTGCAGAGAACATTGCAGAGGAACTGAGGAAACTTGGTTCTCTGACACTGAAAAACTTTGACAGTTTTATGAGTGTGGAGGCTGGTCATTTAGCCAGTATTGTATGAGCTTTAATCCTTCATTACTTGTATTAAATATTAAAAGTAAAAAAAAAAAAAAAAAACCACATAAAGGAAATTATGGAATTTTCTTTATTACTTTGTTCAAGAGTTCTAGATGTTTATCTATAGATAATGGTGTCTCATTAATCACAGTACATTTTTTAGAAAATAATTTTATTTATTAAAAATATTCTCACATCAAATTAGGTGTAAATGCAAAAGGAACCTGGCCTTATTACTAAGACAACTATCTAGCTAGGATTAAGTCTGGGCTGTGATCTTGCTCTAATAACTGTTTCAAACAGTACAGTTTTAATATTTATCAGATAAGTTACAGGAAGGTTCAGAAGAAGGATCTTAGAGGAGTAGCCCAAAAAAAAGCCTGAAGAGCTATTAATCTCAGCCTAAAACAGACATAAAAGACAAGATTCAATTGCCTAACTATTTATGTTTGCTATTTTATTATTCAGCGTGAAGACTCTAACATCTATTCTAGAAGGATTTGGTTCTCAGAGCTCTAAGTTTAGAATCACGTGTATTAACCTTCCACATATGTCCTGATTACACTATGTCACATGAAATTATACTAAATAACTATTAGAGTACAACCAAATCAAGTCCTAGAGCTCATTTGAACGAAATACAGGCTTAGAAATCTAGCTCACATATATATATATACACACACACACACACACCTCCTTGCAGATCTTACCTCGAAGTTCTTGATCCAAAAAAAATTACAATCCAATTTTTTTTTTTTGTCTGAGTTACCGCAGCATGATTCAGTTCTTAAACATAGGCATCTTATATAATTTTAGGCTCCATGGGGTATCCTGCTTTCTTTCCAGTTAGCATTCCACCTCATATATGATATACAATATAATATACAATATATAGCCCACTCCTGTAAGGGCATCTCAGGTAGTACTATCACTAGCCTCTGTCTCTGAGATCTTATCATGCTACATGCACTTTTCCTAAACAGGTTGAATTCTCTACAAAAACTTTTTACATGCTCTTGGACTCCCACTGGAGATGCCGGGCTGACTCCAAACTCTGTGACATGGATGATTTTTGAAGTGAGCCTCTGTGTGTTACTTTATTGGTCCCCCTTCCGGGACTGATTTGGTTTGTCCTTCTGTTTTTGGAATGTCTGGGTCCCTGTCTTGGACTGGTTTGTCCTCCCTACTGGGATAGTTCAGTGCCTTCTTAAGTCTATCTAGTTCGCTTGACACTGGTATAATATATCCATATAAGTAATCTATCATAAATATATCTGCTGTTATATCGTTAAATTTAATTCACTAGTAAGTAATCTATACATTTGTTTTAATTAGTCATAGGTATACTTGCTAGTGGTGATTTTTGTGGTATTATATTTGTTAGCAGTGATTTGTGTTCCATTTGTGGTAATCTGTAGTAAAATAAAGAAATTTAGAAGATACAGCCTCCATGTCCTTGTTCATTATAGACTCCTTAGAGACCACGGTTGCAATCTCTATACACCCACAGGCTAGGTAACCCTTTGAGTTGTGACAATCTCCCTGCATAAATATTCTTCCTTGGAATAGATAAGCTACTTGTATACTTTTAAATAAAGTATTACCTCGGACTAAACCCTGACCTTAAGATCACTATATAATCACTGGCTTGCATTCACATTCATTACATTTTGTCTTTCTAAAACACATTCATCTTCAAGACGGCAAGTTGGAATGGTCCAAACAAAGCCAGTCAGTTGAGCTGTACTGATCATCAGCATTACAATGCTTGAGCTTGCACCATGACCCACAGAGACCAAGCAAGTAGGGACATGTGACAAAAAAAAAAAAAAGATAAATCTCTCTATTCAGTCTTACCTAGCCTGGAGATACTCAAGTCCTTCTGAACACTAAGCAGATAGATTCTAAATTTGTTAGAAGTGAACTAAGGGCATAACTGTGAGATAAATACATAAAGGAGGAATGTCTCCAAAGTTCTTAACACAAGGTTTCCTCTGTGGGCATAAAACATTGCAGTTTAATGCACAGTTCTGCTCAGAATAACAGAATGACACCTCTATTATATGCGATCAAATAAGGGTACTCTTATTTAGCAATCAAACATGAAAGAGACCTAACCTTGTTTTTCAGTGCATTTTTTTCTATTCAAGGACAATAATTATACTTGCATCCATTTCAGAGTATGAGAATTTGCAGTCTGATCATTTCCAAGTACTGGCTCCAACATTGTCAGATTTGAAAGATTAATATGCTGGGGAATATTTCAAATCTCAGAGACGATTCTTCTGCAGGAGATACTAAAGGAAATCATATCATGCTGGATTTATTCATGTAATATTCATCAGCCTGTCTCTTCCTCTACTTACAGTATTTAATATCTACTTTTTTTTAAGCTGTGTACAGTATTTTGAGAAATCGCTACTTGGTACTGCTAATAGCACGAGCAGGCTAGATTTCTTTGGGCACAATTAAAAGTCATATTACCACAAGCTAGAGCAGAACTTATCCATGTATTTCTTCACAACAGTAAGTGAGCTGTTAACTCAACAGTCATTGCTGCACTGTGTTAGCAGACTTTCCACTCTGTTAATCCTAAATATAGTAATTTGACTCCATTACAATGAACTTGTAATGAACCTATAAACATGTATTTAAACAAGCACTATAATGCAACTGTGCAAAAAGCTGAAATAATCAGCATAGTTAAGAAGTACAGAGTTGACTGAGGCATTAAGTCAAAATATATTTACCAGGAAAGGATGAAGAACTTCTAAAAAAAAAAATTCTATAGTCATTATGATCTCACTTTTACTGCTTTAAAGGCTATTTTCACCAGGACTCTTCTGTATTACAAGCTGAAGAGGTAGAACTCTCCTGCATCTTCACTCTGCTTTTTAGTTTCTTTTTAATGCTATCACAGCTTATTCTAAACTGTACAGCACTACCTGTAACAGCTGGCTATCAGTAACCAATGGAATCTCACACAGAACTCTAGCCTGGGGATCATGAATCTGTTACTGATCTGATATAGCTGCTATATTTCAGGGCACAGTGCAAGCATTTTTTATACTCATCATCCTTGAAGATTCTCTATCATTGTCACTAATAGAAATGATGGTTTGGGTGGATGGAGAACACATTATTTAAAAAAAGTCCTGTACGTTTTAACTGAAGTGAATAAAGAGCTATGATGACTCAAGAAAGTGCTTCAAGGGCACCCTAAGGGTGTGCATGATTGAGTGTAATTTACCAACCAACTTTTCTGAGCTCTTAGCTGCAAACAGGCAGCAATGAAATGCCAAGGTGATAAAAAGTCCTAGGACCCTTTCAGCAGAAACAGAATACCTCCTAGCTTCTATTGAAAAATACGCTAGATGATACACCAGCAACAATAGTACCGGACTAGGTCATTTCCTGCGTAGGACTGCATAATTTTTCACAAAAAAAAACCAAACTGCTGAATGCACTGTGACTTTTACAGTCCTTTTCAGATTTTCCTTGCTTCATCTGAGTGTCACTATGGCACAATCATTTCCTGTCATGAGGGTCTCATAATGGTGACAAGAATTTATGAAAAATATATAAATATATTTATAAAATGTCTACTACTTCTATAAACAAAGAAACAGTTCTTCTATAAACATAGAAACAGTTTTCCTCTAACAAGACATTGCATCCTAACAGATTTATCCAATGCATAGCATTGACTATTAATAAATTAATGTAATCTCAACACTGTTTTCTACTTGCCTCCATTTGTGGTCTTTCTCATCAGTTAAGTTTTTTTTTTCTTTGTACACTATGAGTCAGTGGCTACAGGAAACATGCAAATTCAATATCATACCTCAAGATCAACAGTGAATTTATGTTGTTTACTTAACATCTATCTATCAGATGATTCTTTCCCCCAACAGGATGGGGGGGAGAACTGGGAAGAAAGAAAAACTCGTGGGTTGAGATGAAGACAGTTTACTAAAAATAGCAAAGGAAAACTACAACAATAACAGGATGTAAGGATATTAAAATATACAAAATGAACAATGTACATTTTCTCACCATCCAATGTCCCAATGACTGACACAGCCCATCCCGAGCAGCGATCATGGAAAAGAAACCGAGCAGCAAGCAAAGGAGTGAAAAAAGGGGGCCAGCAAGGTAGAGGGAATGATGCCAGCAAATGAGAGAGAGGGCTGGATGCCAGGAAGGCAGATGCTCGCCCTGCCAACCCCCACTTATATAATGAGCATGACGTTTAGGGCATGGAATACTCTCTTTGGCCAGTTTGGGTCAATTATTCTGTCTATCTTTCTCCCAGCTTCCTGCATCTGCACATTACCGAGACTTGGAAAGTCAGACTGTGTCCTTGGTCTCATTTACAACAACTGATATCATCAGGGTGTTTATCAATATTCTTCATACACAAAATCCAAAACACACCAGCTACTGAGAGGAAAACTAACTCCATTCCTGTCCAGGGAAAATGTAGGCCCCCTCTGGAAGGGAACTGGTGTCCTGGTTACCCAGGACATGGAGAAGGCTGAGGTTCTCAATGACTTTTTTGCCTCAGTCTTCACCGACAAGAGTTCCTGTCCCACCACCCAAGCTGTAGAAGGTGCAAGCAGGGACTGCAAGAATGAAGAACTGCCCATTGTACTCAAAGAGCAGGTTCAGGATCATCTGAGGAACCTGAAGGTGCACAAGTCCATGGGTCCTGATGAGATCCATCTGCGGGTCCTGAGGGAACTGGCAGATGAAGTTGCCAAGCCACTGGCTATCGTATTTGAGAAGTCGTGGCGGTCTGGTGAGGTCCCCGATGACTGGAAGAGAGGGAACATAACCCCAATTTTTAAAAAGGGGAATAAGGAAGACCCAGGTAACTACAGGCCGGTCAGCCTCACCTCTGTGCCTGACAAGGTCATGGAGCAGATTCTCCTGGAAACCATGCTAAGGCACATGGAGAGCAAGGAGGTGGTTGGTGACAGCCAACATGGCTTCACCAAGGGCAGATTGTGCCTGACCAATTTGGTGGCCTTCTATGATGGGGTGACGGCATCGGTGGACAAGGGGCGAGCAACTGACATCATCTACCTGGCCTTGTGCAAAGCTTTTGACACTGTCCCGCATGACATCCTTCTCTCTAAACTAGAGAGACATGGGTTTGATGGACGGACCACTGGGTGGATAAGGAGTTGGCTGGATGGCTGCACTCAGAGAGTGGTGGTCAACGGCTCAATGTCCATGTGGAGACCGGTCACGAGTGGTGTCCCTCAGGGGTCCGTGCTGGGCCCAGCCCTGTTCAACATCTTTGTCGGTGACATGAACAGTGGGATAGAGTGCACCCTTAGCAAGTTCGCTGATGACACCAAGTTGTGTGGTGCCATCAACACGCTGGAAGGGAGGGATGCCATCCAGAGGGACCTTGACAGGCTGGAGAGGTGGGCCCGTGCCAACCTCATGAAGTTCAACAAGGCCAGGTGCAAGGTCCTGCACCTGGGTCATGGCAATCCCAGGCACAAATACAGGCTGGGCGGGGAATGGATTGAGAGCAGCCCTGAGGAGAAGGACTTGGGAGTGCTGGTGGACGAGAAGCTCAACATGAGCTGGCAATGTGCCCTTGCGGCCCAGAAGGCCACCTGCATCCTGGGCTGCATTAAGAGGAGCGTGGCCAGCAGGTCGAGGGAGGTGATTCTCCCCCTCTACTCTGCCCTGGTGAGACCCCACCTGGAGTACTGTGTCCAGTTCTGGAGCCCCCAACATAAGAAGGACATGGACCAGTTGGAGAAGGTCCAGAGGAGGGCCACGAAGATGATAAAAGGGCTGGAGCACCTCTCTTATGAGGTCAGGCTGAGACAGTTGGGGCTGTTCAGCCTAGAGAAGAGGAGGCTCCGGGGAGACCAGATAGTGGTCTTCCAGTACCTCAAGGGGGCCTACAAGAAAGATGGGGAAAGGCTGTTTAGTAGGGCCTGTTGCGATAGGACGAGAGGTAATGGTTTTAAAATAGAGGGGGGTAGATTTACATTAGATATTAGGAAAAATTTTTTTACGATGCCAGTTATATAACACTGGAACAGGTTGCCCAGAAAGGTGGTGGAGGCCCCATCCCTAGAAACTTTCAAGGCCAGGCTGGATGAGGCTCTGAGCAATCTGATCTAGTCAGGGATGTCCCTGTTCCTTGCAGGGGGTTTGGACTAGATGACCTTTGAAGGTCCCTTCCAACCCTAACCATTCTATGATTCTATGATTCTATGATTCTAAAAACAGGACAAAATGCCTTCTATGTGTTTCAGTCTTTCAAGACCTATTGTATATGATGCTCAGCTGACAGTGTAGGGGTTCTTAGTTTCATTTTTCCAATAGCAATGCAGCAGAAGCTTTTTCTCATCCTTAAATGGCACCATAATTCCAAACAATGGCATTATTAAAACTGGAAAAAAAGTCAAGATAGCAAGAATGACAATTGTCTTTGAACTAGGCAAGAAAATGGAGAGTAAGTATGCAGATTCAAGTTCACACACACTATGAAAACAGTAGTTCAAGCCACAACTTGGCTAAATAAAAAACCTCAAAGCATAGCATTACTTTCTAGCACTAGTGCAAAGCAATATTCATCTAACAGTTCTCTTATCTTTATGACTATTACTTGTGTAATTTGCATAGATACTTCTAAAATGAAAAATGGTGCATCTGCTGGTAATAACATCTGGCTAACATTCAGAATATAGTTAAGTAAATTATGTTACTTTAGACTAACTTGACCTTGATCAGCTGGAGAGGTGGGCCTATGCAAACCTCATGAAGTTCAACCAGGCCAAGCTCAAAGTCCTGCACGTCAGTCAGGGCAATCCCAGGTACAAATACAGGCTGGGCAGAGAATGGACTGAGAGTAGCCCTGAGGAGAAGGATTTAGGGTGTTGATGAAAAGAAGCTCAATGTGAGTTGGCAATGGACGCTTGCAGCCCAGAAAGCCAACCCCATCCCAGGCTGCATCAAAAGCAGCATGACCAGCAAGTCAAGGGAGGCGATTCTGCCCTTCTGCTCTGCTCTTCTGAGACATCACCTGGAGTACTGCATCCAGTTCTGGACCCCCCAACTTAAGAAGAACATAGACCTGTTGGAGAGGTCCAGAGGAGGGCCACAAAGATGATAAGAGGGCTGGAACACCTCTGCTATGAGAATAGGCTGAGAGAGTTAGGACTGTTCAGCCTGGAGGAGAGAAGGCTCCAGAGAGACCTTATAGCGGTCTTCCAGTACATCAAGGGGGCCTACAGGAAAGAGGAGGAGAAACTCTTCGTAGGGCCTGTTGCAGTTGGATGAGGGGTGATGGTTTTAAAATAGAGGGAGGTAGATTTAGATTAGATATTAGGAAAAAAATGTTTACAATGAGGGTGGTAGAACACTGGAACAGGTTGCCCAGAGAGGTGATTGATGCTCCATCCCTGGAAACGTTCAAGGCCATGCTGGATGAGGCTCTGAGCAACCTGGTCTAGTGGGGGATGTCTCTGCTCCTTGCAGGGGGGTTGGACTAGATGACATTTAAAGGTGCCTTCCAACCCAAACTATTCTGTGATTCTATGATTCTAACTTTCAAGACGTTATATGTTACTGTCGTAGTTCAGCCCCAATCGGGACCAGACTACGCAGCCTCTCTCTCGCTCCCCCTACCCTCCGAGAGAATAGGGGGAGATGATATAAGAAAAACGGCTCGAGGTTTGAGATAAGGACAGAGAGAAATCCTTAAAGTTACCGTTACTGGCAAAACAGACTTGACTTGGGGAAAAGTATTCATTTTTTTTCTAAAACTAGCAGGAGAATGAGACAGGGAACAAGATAACCTCCCCCTACCCCTCCGTCTTTCTGGGCTTAACATTATCTCTACCACCTTCCCCTCCTGAGTGGCACAGCGGGGAAGAGGGAATGGGGGTTGTGGTCAGTTCATCACGCGAATTTTTATGCCGCTACTTCGTTGTCAGGGGAAGAACTCATATTCCTCCTCTGCTCCATCGTGGGGTCCCTCCCACGGGCCACTGTCGCCACGCGACAACAGACCAACTCACCCTGACTGACCTACCCTACCAGGATCCCATCCTGGGGAGAGAGACACAGACACGGATGCCGTGGAGTCAGCTCTCAATTTACTACTGCGTCACATGGCAATATATACCCGTACACCAGCTACGCACGCGAATGCACCCGCTCCCTGCGCCTGTGCACATATCCCCGCCTAGCGTGCAAATTGTTGTGGACCACCCTGCCTGTGCACGTGCAGCCCCGCTTGTAGCCTTGTTGCTGCCTTGCAGGACAGCCCCTCCTGTGCACGTGCAGTCCCGCTCGTAGCCCTGTTGCTGCCTTGCAGGGCCCCCTGTCTCTCCCCTCACTTTGTTCTTTATAACTGTGCATCCTGCTGCTGAAGGGCTGGTACCTCTGAGTGAATATCCGCCTAGCAACTCTATCAACAATGCCGTATATAAACTGTAACAATAGCGGAAACAAACAGAGTGCTATTAAAGCAACAACTATGATAGTTAAACCCATAAACACGATATTTCCCAGCCACTGGGGCAAACTGAACAGCCCTGAGAACCACCCCCAGTCCTTTAGAACGCTGATGTTGAGTGGAATTGGTGTAATTTGTAAACCTCTCCCAGAAATTAGTCATCATCGCCGGTTCTGGGAGACTGACAAGCAGGATTGTCCCGATCAGGCGAGATATGAGAACATACAGTTTCCAGATTCCTTTGTTGCTCCTCCAGCCACGGCTGCACCAATCGAGCTGGGATCCAGCGGATTCCTGCATCTGTGGAGATACAAGCATACCCTCGCCCTCACGTCAGAAGGTTGGCCGGAACTTCCCATCGCGGACTTTCTGGCAGGCGGTAGTGAACCTTCGGAAGTGCCTTGCCCCCAAATAGGAGTTGTCGTGTAGAAAAATGATTTTGAATAGGAGTAACAGATTGAAGGTCAGCAAATGACATATGATTCAGTACCACAAGTGCTTTATCGACTAGAGCTTCTGGCAAACCCCTCTCTCCCCGCTCTCTTAGGCACGTAATTTGCGTTTTCAGAGTGCCGTGTGCCCGTTCTATGATTGCTTGCCCGGTGCTGTTAAGAGGAAAGCCAAAAGAGTGGCGGACTCCCCACATCTGCAGGAAGTGGCAAAATGCCTGCGACCAGTGATTAGGCCCATTGTCGGTCTTTATTTCTCTAGGTATCCCTAGACAGGCAAAAGCCCGGTTCAGGTGCAGGATGGATTTCTGCGCCGTGGACCTCGTGAATGGACATGCAAAGAGAGCTCGGGAGCAAGTGTCGACTGCAACATGAATGTACTTAAGACAGCCAAATGGCATGTACTCCATGATGTCTACCTGCCCGATCTGGTTAGGAGCATACCCCCGGGACTGATGCCCAGGTAGTACAAAGGTTGATTGGGCTTTGCAGCCTGACATGCCAGACAGGCCACCACTACCACTCGAGCCTGTGATATGGGCTATTGAAATTGGTGTCTCAGCACGTGCGCACCCTGATGGTAAAACACATGGGACTGACAGGCCTGCTTAAACAGGTCTGGTACCGGTTCAGCATGCATGGCAAGGGGCGATCCCACGGCTCATTCCACCGGGGCGTTACCTTCAGTAACAGGGCCTGGCAGTTGAGTGTGACTGTGAATGTGGGTGATATAAAAGGGACTGGCTCACATTGAAAGGCAGGTGTGCAGGTCCTGGGCAGCCTTGGTCAAGACTGCCAAGGCTCTTGACAACCTGGTCACCAGAGTGAGGCAATACTCACTGTCAGTGACAATGTTAACTGGCTTGGCGAGCACGCCTTTGAGGCCCGAGCCTTTTCACTACCTCCCACTGGTTTCCCGGAGGGGCAGTCTCTCTTCACGTGGCCTATACCCCAATGTTGAAAGCATCGCCCTTGCTCTGAGCCCCCATCCGTCGGGCCAACCACTTGCTTCACTGCTGAGGTGACTGCAAACTCTAACAGCTCCGTGTCCCTTGCGCCTCAATCATCTGACCCAACCCTAAGCCTGCCGGCAGCCCCTGAATCACATTTTCACAGACATCATTGGCATTCAAGGCCAGCTCCTTCCCCAAAGGGCCTCTAGGGGCGCTGGGTAGACCAGAGACATCAAGGCTCTTGTTAAGGCAATCTAAGAATTCCAAACAGGGTTCATTTGCCTTTTGTTTAATCTGTGTGTACGGCAGGCTACTCATGTCCATACGAGCGACCAGCTTTAAAGCTTTCCGGGCCAGAAGACTAGCCTGATGAAGAATGGCAGGGTCCCAGGTACACCGGTGGCGGGGGTCGATGTGAGCCCCAAAGCCGCGCAACTGGTCCGCCGCCGCCCCAAAACATGGGTGATTTGCGGCGGTAGTGAAGCCAATGGCAGTAGTGAACCCAATGGCAATGGGAGGGCAAAACCCTCCCACTTGCTTTCAAAAACCACCAGGTGTGCCGGCATAAGAATAGCTTTGCACAGATTACGCCAATCATAAAGCGTGAAGGCACTGGACCTTCAACAATATCCAACAGTATCCAACAATATCCAACAAATATTCACAGGTGGGGCTGCTTAACCTTGAGGTGGCTATCGTGTTACAAATTTCCTTAACAATCTTCCAGTCGATGGGCTCCCACCATGCCCCACCGGGACCCCTCATCACCAGGAAGGCCATCAGGTCTCCCTCCTGGGGAACATCCGGTGAATTCAGAGTCACATGAGCTACCCTTTGGAGGGCGCAGTTCTTAATAACAAACCACCAGTGGGTGGCAGGGTCGGGGCCCGGCGAGGACTCATCTGGACCTGAGGGGCCTGGCCTGCCTTTGACTGGGTCTGACCAGGACGACCGCCTCACCAGCTCCTGGGCCAGCCCCCCTGAATTAACTGCCAGCCGGCTCTGTCAGCAAACGGTGTACTAAGTCTTCCCCCCCCCGGCATCAGTTACTGCGGTCCCATCGACGGGGGAAGGGGAACACTCTCTGGCCAGACCAAGGGCATGCTTGTGTCCTTAAGCGTGCCCTCATAGGCTGGTGGCACAGAGGGCAGAGGCCCTGCCTAGGTAGGCATCACCAGAAAATCAGGCTGCCCCCTGAAGAATGAATCAGCCACGGCATCTGCTTTCCCCACCGGGAAGGTGCTAGGACCCAGCTCTGCATCCCGCTGCTCCTCGGGCACCATCTCAAAACTGGCTCCCACCTCACTATCCCTCCACATATCACTATTATCACGACCATCGAAACCTGAGTCGGGTTGCCCTTCACTCAGTGGATCCCTGCAAATCACTGAGGCCGCTGCTTGGCAGATACCCCGAACATTGTGGACCTTCTCAAGGCATCTCTTAACCGCCCCCAACTTGGGTATAAGGGACACGGCAGTTTTGTTCCCCGCTGCAGCGGAAGCTAACAACTCCCCCTCCACCACTACTACCTTCTCGAGATCCATCACCTCGGAAGGCTGATGGATCAATCGCTTGCGCATCATTCACTGGATGAAATCCTCGATACCGCTAGAGGAGACCTCCTCGTCCACCTCCGTAGCCAGTACCTTCAGAACCCTCACCGTTTCCTTGATGGATACCGTCGACATGATGAGGTCTGGATTACCCTGAGCCCCACTCGCCTTGGTGCACCGAAAAACCCGATCCATCCTATCACGTCGGGGTCACCACTTGTCGCTGCATGACAACGGACCGACCCACCCTGACTGACCTACCCTTCTGGGATCCCACCCTGGGGAGAGAGACACAGACATGGATGCCGTGGAGTCAGGTCTCAATTTACTGCTGCGTCACGTTGCAATATATACCCGTACACCCGCTACGCACATGAATGCACCCGCTCCCTGCGCCCGTGCACCTATCCGTGCCTAGCGTGCGAATTGTTGCAGACCGCCTTTCCTGTGCACTTGCAGCCCCGCTCGTAGCCTTGTTGCTGCCTTGCAGGGCCCCATAGGGCCATAGTCCTTTGTGAAACTGCTCTGGCATGGGTCATCTCTTCCACAGGGTGCAGGCCCTCCAGAACAGCTGCCCCAGCGGGCCCTCCAAGGGCCACAGACTCCTTCAGGCCTCCATCTGCTCCAGCGTGGGGGTCCTCCATGGGCTGCAGGTGAATCTCTGCCCCTCTGTGGACCTCCATGGGCTGCAGGGGGACAACCTGCTCCACCATGGTCGTCACCACAGGCTGCAGAGGAATCTTGGCCAGGAGCTGCATTACTCCTCCCCCTCCTTCTTCACTGACCTTGGCATCTGCAGCTGTTCCTTACAACAGGTTGGCAGACGTCTCTCAGGATCCTTTTTACATCTTACTCACTTCTCATCTCCTCTCCACTTCTTGCAGCCAGGCCGGGCTGAGTTGGGCCCAGTCAGCTACCCGGTGGGAGGCCAGAGGGTGAGGCCTGCAAGGCCCACGAGGCTCGCGCCTCCCCCTCTCTGCCCCCACTCAACTGCTTCACATCTTCTCTTTTTTTTTTCTCCTGTTTTCCCCTTCTTAAATACGTTATCGCAGAGGCATTTTCACGGGACATTCTGCTACCAATTGGCTCGGCCTTGGCCAGCAGCAGGTCCACCCTAGGCCCGGCAGAGTCCACTGAACAAAGGGGAGCAACTTCTAGCAGTTTCCTACAGAAGCTACCACCTCAGCCCCCCTCCCCACCCCCAAACAAAACCAGAACATGATTTTAACTTTCAAGATGTTATATGTTACACATTTATATATAAATATCTTGTGGTGAGTTAACTCTAGCTGGGTGCCAGGTGCTCACCAAAGCCACTCTGCCATTGACCTCCTCAGCTGGACAGGGTAGAGAAAATATAAGAAGAGGCTCATGGGTCAGGATAAGGACAGGAAGAGAGATCACTCACCAATTACCCTCACAAGTGTCCTGGCTCTGTCTAGGATAGGGTTAATTTTCACCTGAACTGGGAGAGGAACTGGAGCTGGTGACACCTGTGGCTGGGAGGCACAGCTGGGATAGTTTACTAATTAGCCAACATTGGGGATAGTTTACCCAAACTAGCCAAAGGGCTATTCCATACCATGTGACATTATGCTTATTATTTAAGTGAGGAGGGTGTAGAGAGGATGTTCTTGTTACCTGGGAGAAATCTGGACATCAGGATCAACTGTGAGCTATTGTATTGTAAACTATGTGCTTAAGTATTTTCTGTTATTATTTTTTTTGTTGTTTGTTTTTCATCTCTGTTTTCTTTTCCTCTGTTTTTCTCTTAAACCATTTTTAATCTCAACCCCCAGATTTTGTCTTCTCTTCTTTCCTGATTATCCTCCCTGTCCCAGTGAGGGGGAAGTGAATGAGAGACTGTGTGGTGCTTTAGCTTCTGAGTGGGGCTAAACCACAAAAACAGGTAAAATAGCCTTGACTTTGGAAAAATTAATCTAAGTTATTGCCAATCAAATCAGAGTAGGATAATGAGGAATAAAACCAGACATTAAAAACACCTCCACCTCCCACCTTCTCCAGCTGAGCTTTACTCCTGAACTCTCTACTTCTTCTCCCTGAGCAGCAAAGGAGAATGGAGGTTGTGGTCAGTTCATCACACTTTTTTTTGACACTCCTTCTTTCTCAGGAGGAGGACTCCTCACACTCTGACCCTGCTCCAGCATGACATCCCTCCCATGGGAGACAGTCCTCCACAAAGTTCTTCAGCTTGTGTCTTTCCCATGGGCTGCAGTTCTTCAGGAACAGATTGCTCCAGTGTGGTTTCACCATGGGGTCACAAGTCTTGCTGGAAACTTGCTCTAGCATGGGCTCCTCTATCTACAGGGTCTCAGGTCCTGCCAGGAGCCTTCTCTAGCACGGGCTTCCCATGGACTCACAGCCTCCTTTGGGGACACTTAATTGTTCTGGTGTGAGCTCCTCTGTGGTCTGCAGGTGGATATCTGCTCTGATGTTAACCTCGATGAGCTGCAGAGGGACAGCCTGCTTCACCATGGTCTGCAAGGGAATCTCTGCTCCAGCACCTGGAGCACCTCCTCCCCCTCCTTCTTCACCGACATTTATGTCTGTACAGTTGTTTCTCACATGTTCTCTCTCCTTTCTGAGGCTCCAATTGCTGTTGCACAGCAACTTTTGCCTCTTCTTAAATACATTATTGCAGAGATACTACCACCATTACTTAATGGCTCAGCCTTGGCCAGCAGTGGGTCTGTCTTGGTGCTGGCTGACTGCCGGCTGTCTTGCCAGCTAACCTACCCCGCACGCACCAGAGCCCCGCTCTGGGGAAAGCAGGGCATCACACGGATACCGTCAAGCCAAGCCTTCAATTTAATGTTGTGTAACACAGGGTTAAATACCCGTACACCCGCTACACACGCGAACGCACCCGCCCCCCTGCACCCATAGACCCATCCATGCCCGCCACGCACCTGCCCCTACACTCATGGACTTATCCGTGCCTACCACGTACGTGGACGCACCTAACCCCTGCACTGATGGATTCATCCGCATCCAGTGCGCGAGTCGCCATGGACCGCCCCTCCAGCGTATGTGCATCCCTTCTAACGTTACCCCACAGCTGACATCGGCTCTATTGGACACAGGGGGAAGATTGTAGCAGCTTCTTACAGAAGGCACCTTTCTAGCTCCCCTGTTACCAAAACCTTGCTACACAAATCCAATACATATCTGTAAATATTAACAGAGTTATACCAACAGACAGAAAAATAAACCCTGAAGGATAAGGTCAAACAATAACTGCTTTGAATGAAAGGAATTTATTTCAAGCAATCATAACCATTACCCTTCTTATTATAAGTAACTTGAATAATTGACTGCTGTATCTTATACAGTTTGACCTGTTTCTGCCGAAGAAGCAGCAAAAAAAACCCACAGTGGAAATTTCATGATTCACTGCACACTGACAAAACCATCTGCTGAAACACACCATGACTGAGTTGTACTCAGGATGAGGACCAACATTCCACCTGGGACACCTGGGACCCTTTTTTTTTAATTATCTGTTTTCAGTGGTTAGGGAGAAGCTGTAATCTCCTGGTGATGATCTTTTAAAAAAGGTGTGGCACCAAGAGAAATCAATAAGGGAATGAGGGAGGAAAAAAAAATAATTTTCCTCTTAACTTGAACATTACCAGTAAATAAAAAAAACCAATATTTTTTTTTAATTCTTAATTATATTAGTGATAGTATTATTAAAGCATAAATTATGCATGCTTACTTGTATGAAAATAAATCACTCTCTCCTAAGCTTTGCATTTCAGATTAAGTAAATACAGATGTGACTATATTGATTCTATGATGCCTGTTAATTATGTCACATTGTGAATATTGGTATCAATAATGGCAATTCTGTCATATATATTATGGTCCTGATGTTCTGTAGTGACAAAAGTATTTGTGTCTCGAGTACTTTTTGGGTTTATCTTCAAAAATAACAGGGCAATGTCATGTCTTTCTGCTTACATATAGATAATTCCCAGAGATGCAAAACCATAATACCTTCCTATAGCTGTAGCTGTATGAGTAAAACATCTTAATCGTAGAATCATAGAATGGTTAGGGTTGGAAGAGACATTCAAAGGTCATCTAGTCCAACACCCCTGCAAGAAGCAGGGACATCCCCAACTAGATCAGATGGTCAGAGCCTCATCCAACCTGGCCTTGAACGTTTCCAGGGATGGGGCTTCCAACACCTCCTTTCTGGGCAACCTGTTCCAGTGTTCTACAACTCGCATTGTAAAAAAATTTTTCCTAATATCCAATCTAAATCTACCTCCCTCTATTTTAAAACCATCACGCCTCGTCCTACCACAACAGGCCCTACTGAACAGTCTCTCGCCATCTTTCCTGTAGGCCCCCTTGAGGTACTGGAAGACCGCTATCAGGTCTCCCCGGAGCCTCCTCTTCTCTAGGCTGAACAGCCCCAACTCTCTCAGCCTCTCCTCATAGGAAAGGTGCTCCAGCCTCCTGATCATCTTTGTGGCCGTCCTCTGGACCCTCTCCAACTGGTTCACGTCCTTCTTGTGTTGGGGGCTCCAGAACTGGACACAGTACTCCAGGTGGGGTCTCACCAGGGCAAAGCAGAGGAGGAAAATCACCTCCCTCAACCTGCTGGCCACGCTCCTCTTGATGCAGCCCAGGATGTGGTTGGCCTTCTGGGCCGCAAGGGCCCATTGCCAGCTCATGTTGAGCTTCTCGTCCACCAGCACTCCCAAGTCCTTCTCCTCAGGGCTGCTCTTGATTCATTCTCTGCCCAGCCTGTATTTGTGCCAGGGATTGCCCTGACCCATGTGCAGGACCTTGCACTTGGCCTGGTTGAACTTCATGAGGTTGGCACGGGCCCACCTCTCCAGCCTGTCAAGGTCCCTCTGGATGGCATCCCTCCCTTCCAGCGTGTTGATGGCACTACAGAGCTTGGTGTCATCAGTGAACTTGCTGAGGGTCCACTCTATCCCACTGTCCACGTCGCCGACAAAGGTGTTGAACAGGGCCGGGCCCAGCACGGACCCCTGAGGGACGCCACTCTTGACCAGTCTCCACTTGGACATTGAGCCGTTGACCACCACTCTCTGAGTGCAGCCATCCAGCCAACTCCTTATCCACCAAGTGGTCTGTCCATCAAACCCATGCCTCTCTAGTTTAGAGAGAAGGATATTGTGCGGGACAGTGTCAAAAGCTTTGCACAAGTCCAGGTAGATGATATCTGTTGCTTATCCCTTGTCCACCGATGCCGTCACCCCGTCATAGAAGGCCACCAAATTGGTCAGGCACGATCTGCCCTTGGTGAAGCCATGTTGGCTGTCACCAACCACCTCCTTGCTCTCCATGTGTTTTAGCATGGTTTCCAGGAGAATCTGCTCCATGACCTTGCCAGGCACAAAGGCGATACATCTCATCTGTGTCATGCAACCCGGTATGATACTGGCTGTATATGTGTCATGTAAGTGTAAGAAATTCTGTCTGCTAGACAAATTTAATAAAGAAAAGACAGATAAATAAGGACTTCACAAATCCTTTTTTTCTCATGATCCAATCAAAATATCCCACAAGAAAATATCAGATTTTATGTTATTAAAACTTATTATAATTAAACAAAGGTTCTCCATACTTATATATCCAATTATGTATAAGATACTTACCAGATGTATACCAAATTGCATATGTGCATATATAAATATACACTAAAATTTAAAAAGTTGTACACAGAGATGTACTTATATATGCATAAATATAAAATTGAATACATGAAATCATCTAAACTTGAATATTTTTTGTTTATGCCATTTTATATAAAAATTAATGTTTCATTTAAACTCAAAATGGAAATAATTATGCATATAAGTAATTGAAAACACTGACAGAATCTTTTTTTTTCTTATTTTTTTTCCCATAATATCTGATAAATAAAAGCTTGAGTGATCTGTAGATGAGATAGTGTCTTCAGGAATTTTGAAAGTAAAAGTTAGGGTAAGATTTCACTTGGAGTGGTACAGTTACTTTTTCTTTCACAAGACTATTAATTTAAAGCATTGCATATATTGCTATAATAAGCTTCTTGTTTATCAAATAAAAGTAGAAAAAGTTGAATGTATGTGAAATTATATAATGACAAGGTAAGTGATATTTATATTCTCCATAGATTCTTATTACTATGGAACAATTTCTTCAGAATATCACAATGAACTGTTAACTGAATTAATTTGTATTTTTGTAATTTAAGCTTATTTTCCTTATTAATAAAATAAGATGTGAAATGTTTAAGCTAATTAAAGTCATGAATATGCAACTGCATAAAGGAATTTAGGTAGAACAAGATTTGGAGTTTTGTTTTTAGCATAGCAGAACTGGCAAATGTACAAGTGACTGATAGGCAAACATGCATCATTTTGTTCTATAAAACGCAAAATAAACCCTCTTTCAATATGGCTAGCAGAGTGTTCGGAGTGTTTCTTTACAATATAAAAACCATTTTTCTGACCTGTGATGATGCTATAGGCAAACATTGAAAGTTCTGAAGCAAAAGGAAATAAGCACTTTAAAACTTAATGTTGTTAAAGCACATCAGTGCATTCAAACCACCCAGATCTACAATAATTTTTTGTCTACAATCATAAGAATCCTTACTACCTTGAGTTACCTTGGTCTTCATTAGTGCCACCAAAATCCTTTAAAGACTTTTGGATAGAATTGTTACAGAAATTGAACCTTAATTGGAACTTAATCTCTATAATTATGTATAATTACTGATGTTTATTACTCCTACGATGAGCACACATTTTTCTTTAGCTGTAAGGCAAAATGAGTTAAAGCTTCTAGAAGCATTGGATAATATGATTTGCATGCACTTCACTGACTTTATTAGACTGTATAGTTTTAATATTAAATTAAAAATGTCTTTTCACTCTTTGGCCTTTGACTTTGGTAAGGAACATGAGTGAAGAAAAGTACAGGTCTTGATGGCAAGTGACAGCCTTTCATTTATTTTATTCCTTGATATACAGACCAAAAACGCAGTAATACCATGCTTCGTATGACTTCTTTCCGTTCTGAAATATTCAGACGACCAAATATAAAAACACAAGCGAAGAGAAGGGCTCATTTAATCTAATTTTATTATCTTTCAAAGTATGATTAGATCAGACTCACTTAGCCTCAGTCTTTACTTGGGTCTATTTAAAATGCAAGCCATGTTGATTGTCACCCCAGGGAGTACATTTGCCATAACATGGCACAGTCATTTGTAAAACTACATTCATAACTAATGCAGCTTACTTAGCTGAGTTTCACCATTTGTAAAGAAAGAATCACATGCTGTGACTTCTGTTTGTGCACTCTAAGCTCAATATTTTAAAATTAGACAGTTGTGTCAGCAGGATTTATATTCTGTGGTCACCACTGTCATCAATTCTGTGAAATCAGTTCTGAGGTTAGATCTATTTACTTCTATAATCACAGCTATCATTGCACCTGCCTCAGAGTTACTTAAAGATATTGTACTTGTGATGCTCCAGGGATAAGGAAATACTATGGCTGTGAAAAGTTTTTAAAATACACTACTATTCTGATTTGGTAGTAATCATAGAATCATAGATACAGTGGCCTTCCAGTACCTAAAGGGGACTTATAAGAAAGATGGGGACAAACTCTTTATCAGGGCCTGTTGTGCTAGGATGAGGAGTAATCATTCTCCTCTACAAAGAGGAGAATCATAGAATCATAGAATAGTTTGGGTTGGAAGGGACCTTTAAAGGTCATCTAGTCCAATCCCCTTTCAGGGAGCAGGGACATCTTCAACTGGATCACGTTGCTCAGAGCCCCGTCCAACCTGGCCTTGAATATTTCCAGGGATGAGACATCTACCCACCCCTCTGGGCAACCTATTTCGGTATTGCACCAATATCATTGTAAAAAATTTTTTCCTTCTATCAAGTCTGAATCTACCTCTCTCTATTTAAAACCACTATCCCTTTCAATAATGTTATATAAAGAAATCATTTTATAGAATATATATATAAATATATATTTTAATATAAAAATCTGACATGTTAAAATAATATATTATATAAATTATATAATAATTTTGTATAAGGAAAAATTAAGATAAAGTCACACACTTTTTACTCATTTCAGTTTAACAAGAAAGTACTGTGTCATTTCTAAAAATTAAGTGGATGCTAGCGCTACTAAGAGATACAAAGTCAGTGTTGTTTTCTTTTTTTATGTTCCTATCGAATCAGCTACTGATTATCATTAGAATTTCAAACCTGATTTAACATACATTATGTGTCATGATGAAAGGTGACAGTAATCAAACTGTATATACATTATTTAATCTTTAATATATTTTTTTCTTTATCTTATGGGAATGATTACTTACATTTTTAATATCATATATTATTTTTGGACAGGAGAAAATATGGATGTACAAAAAATTTAAGTAAAGAAGTTTGATACTTGCTGTTGGCTATGTCAAAGTTAGTTGGATGTTAAGATGTCACTAATCAGAAGTTGGAGGGTAATTACATATATCTATGTCTATATCGGTGTGGATGTGGCTGTGGAGAGGTGCACACTTCTGATTTTGCTAGCTAACTTGAATTTCTGAAATCTGGGAACAATGAAAAAAGAATGTATGTGTGATGAAGACCATCACAAGGAAAACTTGACAATCATACTTTATTACTCAGAAAGAAACATTTCTAAAAGTTGTTACTTTGCATCTGAAGATAAATAAAATCTGATTAATAGTTCACTGATGACTAGATGATCTAAAAAAATATATCCTGATGGATGCAATTAAAGAAAAGAGAAACACCCCGTAAGAAAAGCAATTAACTTTACACAGAAATCACAACCTTAAACTATTTGGAGAATGATCAAAGTTACCTGTAAATAATAGAATAAATGCAATCCTATCTAGATTGGCTTTACAAGGCAAAAGCAAACACCACTGAGTTGTACAAGTCCACTTTTTCTTCAGAACTGTTATGCATAATTGATCAATGTGATATCCTGCATCATTCTGTTACTAATGTTGGTACTGTCACAGTGTCAGGTAAGGGAATTGTTTGTATCTGGTCAAAGGGTATGTCGATGGTTCCTGGTTTGGTTACCCCCTCAGACTTGCCTGCCACACTGGATGTCACAACTAGTGGAGACTGTGAGCAATCTTGGCTGTAATTTAGATACAGCTCTGTACTAAAATAAATTTCAACCAAATAAAGCAAATGTGAAGCAAAAAAAAAAAAAAATTGGTTTGCAGTTTTCCCTAAAATACACTACTTTGATCATATTAGACCACTTCCAGTGTCTATTTTAAACCAATATTAATATAAGTTTATTCAAACTTATACTGGTATAAAAGGTTAAGGAAAACACAAGTACAGTAGTACAGGTGGATTCAGGCCCAAACTGATGAAGGAATGAAGGCAATGAAGGTGGACTGTATCACATGAAGCAAGTGGGCATATATATTATTAGGTGGAGCTAAGTGGAAGCTGACTTTCCCTTTGCCTGCCAGGCAAATCTGCATCTAGTACCACTGAATATTCATATCCAGCACAGAGCATATTGTATGGGATGGAAAGCAGCTTAATTTAACAGGATTATATAGTCCCCGAACATTTGCTGAAAAGTTTGTGTCAGAATTTAAAGATGCAGATTTTTAACCAAAAAAAAAATTATTACCTGCTTTTTGTGCCAGTTTGTTTTGCTCTTTGAGTTCTCCTGAACACTGTAGGATAAATACTGTTGAATTTAGCATGGGATGCCATTCAGAAGGAGCTGGACATGATCAAGAAGCAGGCCCATGCAAACCTTATGAGGTTCCACAAGGCCATATGCAAGATCCTGTGTCTGGGTTGGGGCAACCCCCAGTATTAACACAGGCTGGTGGATGAAGGGATTGAGAGCAGCCCTGTGGAGAAGGGCTTCGGGGTACTGGTGGATGAAAAGTTAGATGTGCGTTGGCAATGTGCCCTTGCAGCCCAGAAGGCCAATCGCATCCTGGGCTGTATCAAAAGAAGTGTGGCCAGCAGGTGGAGGGAGGTGATTCTACCTCTCTATATTATGCTTGTGTGAGACCCCCCTCCCCCCCCTCCCACTTGGAGTACTGTGTCCAGCTCTGGTGTCTTCAGTACAGGAAAGACACGGACCCAGATGAAGCAGGTCCAGAGGAGGGCCACAAAGATGACCAGTGGGATGGAACAACTCTCCTATGAAGAAAGGCTGAGAGAGTTGTGGTTTTTCAGCCTGGAGAAGGCTTGATGGAGACCTTATTGTGGTGTTTCAATACTTAAAGGAGGCTTAGAAAGATGGGGACAGACGTTTTAATAGGGCCTGTTGCGACAGGACAAGGGATAATAGTTTTAAACTAAAAGATGGTAGATTCAGACTGGACATCCCTGGAAACATTCAAGGCCAGGTTGGTCGGGGCTCTGAGCAACCTGGTCTAGTTGAAGATGTCCCTGTTCCTTGCAGGGAGAATTGGACTAGACGGCCTTTAAAAGTCCCTTGCAACTCAAACTATTCTATGATTCTATGTTCTGTAGTATAATTTAATGTTCAAAGTCTGTCAAATCTCCTAGGTGAGTACTGTTCAGCTCTGATGACTTACTGACTTCTAACTCCTCTATTTAGTATAATACTTGCTACAATTTTTTTCCTATTTTATTCTTTTTTTTTTTTTTAATAATATAATTTTTTTAGTTCCTCTGGCCTGTCTTCTGGAAGGGATCCAAAATCTGTCAGAATATCCCTAACATGGAATTCGCCGAGAGCATAGAATTCATGGAGAATTCATATGATGTAGTCTTCTAATCCACACATACTCCTTTTACACATTTGTCATTGGTTTAACTTCTTATGTGATGTCATATATTGAATTTATATGATATGTTGCTTTACTTTATTTTTTATTACTGATTTGATCATTCTCTCATTTTTTTTTTAATTTTTCTTTTTAATTTTGACTTGTCAAGTCATGAGATCTCCTTTTTTTGCTTATGAAAGAAAAAGAAAAAGAAAAATATACAGTTGTAAAACTCTGTACTCTTGTGTTCATGCTGTTTTCCTGTGTTCTGGTTTTATTTAGTGAGGGGGGGGTTTGTGGTGGTAGCTTCTGTAGGAAATTGCTAGAAGTTGCTCCCCTTTGTTCAGTGGACTTGGCCAGGCCTAGGGCGGACCTGCTGCTGGCCAGGGCTGAGCAGAACGTTCCATGATAAAGCCTCTGTGATAACATATTTAAGAATAGGAAAAAAAGAGAAAAAAAAAAAAAGGGAGAAGATGTGAAGAAGCTGAGCATCTTGTGGGCCTTGCAGCCCTCACCCTCTGGCCTCCCACTGAGTCACCATCTGGGCCCAACTCAGCCCAGCCCGGCTGCAAGAAGTGGAGAGGAGATGTGAAGAGAACTTGAGAGGCATCTGCCTGCCTGTTGTGAATAATTTTTTTGTGAGAGGAATGGCTGCAGGCACCAAGGTCAGTGAAGAAGGAGGGGGAGGAGTAGTGCTGCCCCTGGCCAGAATTCTTCTGTGGTGAAGACTAGGGTGAAGCAGGTTGTGTCCCTGCAGTCCATGGAGGTCCACGGAGGGGCAGAGATCCACCTGCAGCCTGTGGAGGACCCCACACCGGGGCAGATGGATGCCTGAAGGAGGCTGTGGCCTGCGGAAGGCCCTCTGGGGCAGCCTGTTGCTGAGGGACTGCACCCTGTGGAAGAAATGACCCATGCTGGAGCAGTCTGAAGAAGGACTGCAGCCAGTGGGTGGGGCCCCACGATGGAGCAGGGGAAGAACGTGAGGAGTTCTTCCCCTGATGAAGAAGCAGTGTAAAGCGACAAGTGATGAACTGACCATAACCCCCATTCTCTCTTCCCCCCTGTGCTGCTCGGGGCAGGAAAAGGTGGTAGGGATCATGTTAAGCCCAGGAAGAGGGAGGGGTGGGGGGAGGTTATCTTGTTCTCTGTCTCATTATCCTGCTTTGATTTTAGTAATAAATGAGTAGTTTTCCCCAAGTCGAGTCCATTTTGCCCATAATGGTAACTTTGAGGATTTCTCCCTGTCCCTATCTCAAGCCTTTTTTTTTTTTTTTTCTTATATTATCTCCCCCTATTCTCTCAGAGGGTGGAGGGAGTGAGAGAGAGACTGTGTAGTCTGGTCCCAATCAGGGCTGAAGTATGACAACCTGGAAAGTGCCAGGCATTCTTTTTGTTGCCTATTCCAAATCTTATTTTTTGTATTTTTACATTACATAATGGTTAAACACAAGAAAACAGCAACAACAGTAGAAACACAGACATTGGATGTTCTTTTTCCACTTGAAGGCTCTAACCAGTAAGTTATGTGTTTTCTATCTCTAGTTCAGTGAATCTTTAATGACATAGTGTTCTAGAAGAGATGAGAATTTTCAAGTTTTCCTTGTGGTTAGGAATCTCTTAGTGCAGAAACATACATGCAAAAGGTTCAGTCTGAAGCTCTCTGGAGTTTGACTTTGCACTTATTGATCACTTCTGCAGCTCCTTGAGCTGTTATATATTATGAGAGCAACCACCATTAAACTGATATTTACTAACAGGAGCCACTAGCTAACAGTAACTAACAATAACTAAGTCCATCTAAGGGTACTTGTTAGAGGGGTGCTTAGTTCCTACATCCCTGTTGGGCTCTGGAAGAAAGTGAGAATGATTTGTAAAGACTCCTAGATCATCTAGACATAGCTAGAGTTCTCTATATCTTTTGAATTCTGACATTAAATAGCATTTTGTTAATTATGCTCCAACAGATTCATGCATCTTCTAAAAATTTTCAGTTTTTCATATAGGAAATTACAGTTTCAGACACCTCTGTTTTACTTTAGTCTTTCTCTTGGGATATTGCAGTTTATTAGGTATGGCCTTAGAACTGTAATTAGGACTGAGCAAATTATTTGAGAGGCTATCATTTATTAAATAGTTTTGTCTTTTTCAGTGTGTGAAAGTATCATTAATGTATTTGTTTTAACAAAATGAACTATTATAAATTATTCAGTGAGAATACTGTGCATATAAATAACCATTTGGGCAAAAGAATCACTTGTTCATTTAATTATCAACACTCACTGCAACCACTGTCTCAAATAAAAGAGTACTTTGTAGCATACATGGTTACAAGCATCAGATCAGTTCATTAATACAAAGGGTATGGTAACGGTTGCAAGAAAGTTTAAGAATCTGACCTGACAAGTATTAAAAAAAAAAAAAAAAAAAAAAAAAAGAAAACAAACATCCCCCCCCATCCTATTTCTTTTTTTTTTTTTCTTTTTTTTTTCAAAACACTAGCTTCACTTTTGCTGAGTTCCTTAACAGATACAACAGGCTAACTACACAGATGGCTACAGTATAAGGAAAAGGAGTATAAGAAAGATACATAGCGACAAAAAAAAAGGCTAGTCAAAAAACCCTGAAAACCCTATGTAACAGGATAGTCCTCAGTCATAATTTTGTCTTGTTTAACCTTCACAATATCCACTAATATTGTATTCAAATTTTCTGTCTGTAGTTAGAGATCAAAGATCTGATATTTATAGTAGAAGCAGTAATGACTTATATGCAGCTGTGACTATATGCACATAATAATGACTTTTCACTTTAGAAAAAAAAAAATCCTCAAAGAACAAGGATCTTAAACACACAGAAGGAATGAATATATTAAAAATTCTTCCCATATAGTGGAATGATGAACAATGAAATTGACAGAGCCTTTAAGGGCCAAATCCAACTAGGGAATTAGGCAATCAAAGTGAGATTTAAATAGATTTTCAATTAAATTCCTTTTATTCCATGATATACCAACCACTTCTCATTATTTCTTACTCAGATATATAAGGTTTAAAACTTATCCAGGTTTCCATAGTTGTCAATTCTGTTAACTATGATTTCAAGTGATTTCATAATAACTTCCTTAAACATTTTTTTTTTTTTTTTTTTAGTGGGATTTGTTTGGCAGATACTTATCCTTCAAAGCTCTTTTTGGTACAACAACGGATTTTTTTTTTTTTAGAAAATTAATTATCTTTTAAATAGTAGAGAAATATATTGGACAGTTGCATGAATGAGGATCCTTACTTCATTATTTCTACATGTCTTAGGGAAAGTAGTCTCAGGATTAGAATAAACCTTGTAATAATCTATAGAATCCATGTAAGAATGTTGAACTATCTGTTAGCTGTAGTTAATTTAAAAAGAACTGTGCACTATTTGTATTTTTCAAAGGTTTTATATAAAAGGGATGGTGGGTGAAATATTCTTCACTAATACTTTTTTTTTTTTTGAGAAAAAAAAATGTAATATACGTCCGTTGTTTAAGATACCTTAGCAATTAACTCACAGTTTTTCTTAAGGTTGGTATATAATATAGCTACATGAGAGCTGATATAAATAAACAGGAAGCTGTCATACCTTAGCTCCTCACAAAACTATTTTTCATCATTAATATTATTGAAACAAACAAATCATCCAGGTTTCACAATATTCAATTTCTCAGTCTTCATTATTTTCTTTCACAAGCTTTGAACAAATTAACATACTAAAATTATTGAAGCTGTATAAATTTACATGCAAATCTTTTTAACTGCCTGAAAGAAGTTCAAAGTTGCAAGGAAAGATAAATAGTTTATCTAATTACATGATATTTAATGCTGATGTTTTCACAACGCTGATTGGTTGGGTTTGTGTCATTAGAATCAAAAAATATGCATTAAATGTTTTTATTACCCTCATTAATGATATTAAGCTCAAGAAGTAAGGATATTACAGTGCTATGGTGTGGATTGCATATTACGATTGTCGAAAACACATTTCCATATTGCTAACGCTTTAAAATTTTAACACATACTAACAAAAGCATTAAAATCTAAGTCTGACTCTTATGCCTTTATTATTATAATGTGAATATAAATAGTGAAACTGGAAATAAAACGTTTTCAGCTTTTTAAGTTTTATTTGACATGTATCTGATATATTTAGTGTACTAAGTAGACTAATGGTTTGCAAGACTTTCATTTAGAAGAAAGGAAGTTCCGAATTTAGAGTGTGAAATACTGCAAGCTGCACTCACGTACTCAGGTTCAGAAAGTGGATAGACTTTATAAATAGGTGCTATTGTTGACTTCTGGTTCTTAATTTTTATTAGACACCAGTTTAATATTAGCAAAAGATTTTCCTCAAACATTCTAAATTTGTAAGCTTTTAATCTTCAGAAAGCTGTTTTAATTGTGTATTTTATTAAAACAACAACAAAACAGGTTGCAGAATATCAATGATAAAGTGTAAATAAATGATTATTCTAAATATTATTAGTAGATGCATATGTTATTATTTGACACTTGCCACAAACAGGACAAACTGAAACAGAGCATAATTGTACTGGATACTGCATATTATGGGAAAAGATTGTCCTTGCTTAGCTTTAATTTCAGGAATGCTGCAAACAGCACACAAACTTCTCCTGAGGAAAATTAGAAGGTAATTTGTAATAGAGGGGATTCTTGAGTAAAGATTATCTTTTTCAAATTTTTCTACCTATACTACTTTGTAAATTTAGCAAACCGCTCAATCCCTTTTTTTTTTTTTCCCAAGATCAGATCATAGCTAAAAATATGCCACCTTTTAATGGAACTAGAAACTCTCTGAAATGTATCCTAAAGTCTTTTCTAATTTTGCCACGGAGTTGTGTGCTCTCCAATGCTACTAAAATTGCAAGAACAGAAGAGCATTCAGATTGTAATAATGTCAGCTGATTTTAGACATCTGCAATATACATTTTTGTAGGTAGACTACTCTTACAACTACCTATACTGGGCTTATAATCTTTTAGAGTGAGTTGAATCCTCAAACTCTCTTCAATTATCCCCAAAATTTTTGTTTGATGACTCAAAACATAGCACTGAAATTTACAGAAATGTAACAATGTTAAATCATAGGCTGGAAAGTCATGACTTCCTTGGTAGTTTTGCTTCATTTTGTACTACGATAAATAGAAATATATGAACACTTCAGCAAATATTGTAAAAAAACCCTCAGATATTCTCAAGGGTAACCTATTTAGCAAGTAATTCAGTTGAAGAGGAATAATGATATTCATTATAATAACTTTTACTCAATAGAAAGATATAACAGCTTCTATCTCTCAATAATATTTTACAGGCTTTCTCTCTCTAAGGAGAAGTAGAAAATTACTAGTAATTATGCACATATAAACATTTCCTCTGAATGCTATTAAAAATCTCTGGAGAATCTCTATTAAGAGCTGCGCCTAAAGAAGCAAATAGAAGTATTTTACAGGATAATAACATAACTTGGGTTGGGAGTCATCTAGGCCAACCTCCTGTTCAAAGCAGGTTCATGTGTGAGGCAAAACTGATGCAGTCAGGGCTTTATCAGCCTGTAACAGTGCCACAGTCTCCCTTCCCAGGGACAGGACTTGGCATTTGTCTTCATGCCATTAGTTAAGTATCATCTCATTCCTCCAGCCTGTCAGTACAGACTTGCGTATATAGACCCCGTTCTCATTTATTGACTTGGTTGACTCCAGTTATGGAGAATGATCTGTTAACCACAACCTTCTGAGCCTGATCATCCAACCTGTTTATTGTTTATCTGGTTGTTTGCCCACCCAGTCCGTAATGTACTAACTTTGACACAAGGATGTTGTGGAAGATGGTTGCATGCTCTCCCCTCATCCCTGAACCTGGTCGTTTAATCACAGGCAAGGTTGATCAGACTTGATTTATACTTTAAAAGGATTTCCAACACTACCTCTCCTCCAATAGAACTCTTATGGACAGATATTTTCTCATCTTTATGCAGATTATATAGATTTTTCAGAAGTCTGAGGCAAAATTCCCATTGATTTGACACAGTCAATGTTAGCAATATCTCCTATGGAAATCAGCATCGATTTTCTATAGGGAAGTTTGCTACAATAGGAAGATTTTGCGAAAATACATGCATTCGTTTTAGTAATTTACGGATGATCCCTCACATTTAAACAGGAACTTCAGTTACTGCAATGTCAAGTCATTGTATTTCAAATATAATACTAATGAACTGGGATTTTCACTATTATTTAGACTAGGTTACAAAGTTATTATTCTGAATAAGCAAGAACACTGGGGCTTGATAACTATCTAAAATGTAAATATTGTCTATAGGAATTAACTAGAGTAGGAATAATATCTTCTAATTTCAAACATATACAAATTAATTGTGTAAGTCTAAATTTTCATAGTATTTTTTTTTATATATACATAGCAGTTAAATAAATTCCTCCAGGATGTAATTCATATCTTCTTAAAATTATATCTAAGTTTAATAGGATTCTCCCTCTATGGCAGTGATTTTGTTTTTTTTCTTTCCACTGACTTTAAAGACAGCATAAGGTGGTTAGTAGTCTATGTCAGATGAGACAAACTCTTCCATTAGACTACCTGTATAATAAATGAAGAAAGATACCCAACTTCAGAGGACAAGCCATAACATTTGTTACACGTAGGGTATGATGACTTTTCTCTTGGTATTACTTCTCTCTTGATTAAAAAGAGACTCTATAAAGCTACCTTAGACTAAACATGCCGTTAAAACTATGTGAGATAAGTTTCACTCTTGTCATAGACAACTTTCTTCAGCTCAGTCCTCTGTGATTCATACCTACTATTTCCTCTCATTTTAATTCAACATGAGTGTACTAGACCTGGCTGTGTTGGAGTTATCTTCAGAGCAACACATACGGTGGATTTTGTGTTGATAACACAAGTATTTTGACTATTGTTGGACAGGATTTCTCTTTATCTCAGTCTGCCCCCTCAGCAACATGCTGAAGGTGAGCAAGAAACTGGGAAGAGACACAGCTGGGATGGCTGACCCCAAATGGCTAAAGGGATAGTCCTTGACTTAGAATGTCTGGAATGCTTTTGATCTAGTTTCTTTCAGTGTATCAGTCTGATAAACTAATCAGTTAAAGCTCAGCTAGAGACCATCTGGAACTTTTTGAACATTTACTGTGTAAATGGTGAGGTAATTGCATACAAACGTAAAATTCCTGCAGTAATTTCAGCTGGTACTTTTCCTCTGTTACTCTGCATATTATCCATTCTACACAGCACAGAAGTTTTTTACATTGGATTTAGATCTAAAATTCAGTGAACGAATGAATTCCTATAAATGTATTATATAAATACAAGTGCTTATTAACATCATATGAAGATGGATACTAACATAAATAAAATGATAGTAACATGTATCATAAAGTGCTACTTACGGGTTTTTATTTGCTCAAATAGAAGAGATTCATGGAAACACCTTTGCAATCTGATAGCACATATGTTAAATTAAAGCTCTCTCATGTTTCTTTTTTTTCATAATCATATTTAAACCTCATCTATGTAAGTCTAGAAGATTAAATTAAAGACATATTTTCTGACTTTCAGACATTTTCCTTTCTGAATAACAGCTATTTAAGATTAAGCAAAAAATGAATACTATTAATAATTTTATATAGGTGCAAATCATACTCTCACTGCATTGTTAATATCTAGAAAAAGAGAAATTTTTAGAAGAAAGGCTAGAGTAACAGAGCGTATATTTTAACAATATGGAAAGTGTATTCAGTAGGCATGCAGTGATAGGTTCATGACTTTACATACATGCACATTGTAATGTAAGCTGTTCTACGCTTACAATGAGTGTATTACTACTGATAATTGACACATTGAAAAGATCTGTCGTACATACCAGCTTACCATTACCTTTTGTATAAAGTCTTTATATTATACAACACTATGCACTGCAGAATTATAAGGAAAAAAGAAGAATATCTAATGGATTTTAATTACTTTTTATTGCAGGCTCTCTTGCCAGCTAACCTACCCCTCACGCACCGAAGCCCCGCTCCGGGGAAAGCAGGGCATCACACTGATACCGTCAAGCCAAGCCTTCAATTTAGTACTGTGTAATACAGGGTTAAATACCCATACACCGGCTACGCACGCGAACGCACCCGCCCCCTGTGCCCGAGGACCCATCCGCACCTGCCACGCACCTGCCCATTGCGCCCATGGACTTATCTGTGCCCACCACGTATGTGGACGCACCTGCCCCCTGCACTAACGGACTTTTCCGTGCCTAGCGCATGAATCACCGCGGACCGCCCCTTCAGCGTACATGCAGCCCTGCTAATGTTACCCCACATGTATATCCTGTTTTGAAAAAAAAAAAACAAAACACTTTACTATTAAAAAAAGTTAACCATATTCTGCTTCTGTTGCTCATAGTGAATGCTACCTTATATCACACTTTAAAAACAATCTCACAGCGACTTCAGTATCCTCAACAGTACATGGCTTCAATGTGGAAAACGTGAAGGGTGAGATTCAACTCCAGAGTGTGTCTACCTAAATCTAAACGTATAGATGTCAGATTTGCATGATAGCTAGATGGCTGAGAAGTCATTACTGCCAACAGAGTCTAAAAGGACTTGATTAATGGTCTAAACACAAAAACTGCTCAGGATGCCATAGGATATCAGAGCATTCTGCTTAAAGTTGTCAGGCTTGTAGATGAGCCCTGTGTCCCTAGAGAGGCACCTGAAGAACAGTTCAGATACCCTAAGATAAAAAAAAACCCCTCATATATGTCTAAGATTAAGAAGATGAATCAAGTCCCTGTGTTTAGTCAGCAGAGGAGGTCTTCAGTTCTCTAGACAGTTTTTTAGCACTGTTTCTAACATCCTAAAGTGGTGTTCTGTTGCCTGAACTTAGAAACTTAGTGTCATTTTAGAAGAACTAGACTAATCCACCTAACTCCAGCTGTTCTTTAAAAGGTTCATGTTTTCCATAGGTTACCTTTGTTGTGGTTTAGCCCTAGTCATCACACAGTTTCTCGCTTACCCTCCCCAGAGGTACAGGGGAGAGAATTGAGAAGAAAGGAAAAATCGTGGGTAGAGACGAAGATAGTTTACTAGGATAGCAAAGGAAAACTACAGTAATAACAAAATATAAGGATACTAAAATATACAAAATGAACAATGCACAATTTCTTACCACACGATGTCCCAATGACCAACACAGCCCATCCTGAGCAGCAATCACAGAAACAAAACTGAGCAGCAGGCAAAGGAGCGAGAGGGAAACAGCCAGAGATGCCCCTCCCCAGGCAACCCTCACTTGTATACTGAGCATGACATTCTCTTTGGACAGTTTGGGTCAATAATTACAGCTATAGCCCTCACAGCTTCCTGCACCTGCACATTAGAGAAACCTGGAAACTTGCACTGTGTCCTTGGTCTTATTAGCAACAACTCATAACACCAGTGTGTTTATCAGCATTCTTAATATATGAAATCCAAAACATGCTGGCTACTGAGAGGAAAATTAACTCCATCCCTGCCAAAACCAGGACAATCTTCCAGACTCATGGAGCACGGATTGCATATTTTAAGGCTTTTCAGAACTCCTACGTTTCAGCAACTGAGTCATGACTTCTTGACTATATACTCTATTTCCCTCTTGGTATCTGAAACATCCTAACAGAGCTGACAGTTATGCTAAGGACTTATAGAAGACCAGTCCCCATCTAAACACTTTTGGAGGATTAAGTTGACATCCTAGGCCATCTATGTACACACATTTAGATGCCTGTATTCAGCTTATATATAGTCTGCAGTTTAATTTCCGTCTATATTTGTTAAAAATGGCTTTTTTTTTTAACATGAAAATGAGCAACATAATTTCCTATTTCTCTATTTTTCAGAAACCAGTTGATTCAAATAATGTGTAGAAGTAAACTAATCGAGAATTCTAACCTTAAGATTTAATGACATATATATTCATATTCCATATTTTTCAAGTTTAAGACCAAATATTGTTAGTAAAAAAGGCTCATGTGGGTGTCACTTAGAAAGGGGAACAGAATCTTATAGTGATGTTTAACTTTCATAATCAATGGGGGGAAAAAAAAAAGACAAGTGAGGTAATGAATGATAGATTTCAGAAATACGTTATACTTATCATATAATTTTTCTTAGTTGACCACAAGGAAACCATCATTACACATGCATAATGATGCATATGACACACAGAAGTATCTGATCCAATGTGAGGTTTAAAGATTTTTTTTTTTAATTTTTAAAATGTTTTTGGTTTAGTATGGCTAGATACTTCTGCTGTCAGAAGAAATTGCAGAATATTGCAGTAATACTTCTGATAATTTTAACTTAATTCATTTTGCTGCAGATAACAGTTATCCTTTCTAAATCACGGTGACTTTCAGCATTTCTGTGACAGAGAGTCTCTATCGTTAAAATGAAAGCTTTTTTTTTTTTACATCAAGAAATGACATAGAAGTAGTTCTCATGGAAGAGTGCAGAAATGATTCTAGATCCATGCTGCTAAATGTTCTGTCCCAAGAAAAGATCTCCAGTCTTCAGGCTAAAAGGTAGAGAGTACCTGCATGTATTTTAAAGCAGATTGGCTACATGCTTAATACCTAACATTTATAACTAGGACTCCCATATAATATACCTATTACTTTACAATTCAAGTGGATTTATTTTCTCTCTATGATTTGGCTGAAAGCCTCAACAATGGAAGTTTTAAGTCATGCCTTTATCTCCCTATATGTGCCAAACGAATTTGGGAAGAGGATGAGATCTTAAAGACACAACAACTGTTGTGATGGTGTTGGAAGACAATTTTAAAGATTTTGTAAAGTGGAGAATCCAACATTAAGTGTAGTTTCACAGTGTTGCCTTTTGAAAGTGATGCTTTCAGCTATCTGTAGAGTTACACTGAATCTTGTTGGACTAAATAGTTCAGATCAAAAGGCAACCCAAGAGCTAACTAATGGTTACACAACAACGTGTTTGCCCCAGTCCTGACCTCCACTTGCAAAGCCCCAAGATTCTGCTGTCATAACAGATGAGACATTTTGCTTTGAGAACATAATTGCCGATCTTTGAAGAGTAGGGAACAGAAACTATAAATTACTTTAGTACTTTGAGGTCCTAAGTCTAAAGGAAAAATAATTTGGGAGGAAGATTATATGGGAGGAAGAAGAGATCAGGATCCATGAGAGCCTACAAATGATTAAAGCTTTTTTACATAAAGTACCTTTATAAAGAAAACAACTACTACAGACAGAGATTAACTAGAACATCTTAATTAGATCATGATGATTGCTTGGCTAGGTATTTAATTAGAACACCTACAGCTACTGAAAGCAAGCAGGAAAATCAATTAAGATTAGCATCAAAGAGAAACCTATTAAAAAAACCCTGAAAATAAGTTCATTAAATCCATGAAAGGGGTGGTTAAAACTAAATTCCATATTTAATTTAGACAACAATGAACTCAGATTTTTTTTACAAGATGCTGAGGATGAGGCTTGCATTGCCCCACAGAAATGTGTAGTCACCATTGTTTCATGTAACTTGTGGGTGTGGCCTTAAATATGTTTAGAAAGGAATGTATTTGCAAATAATAAGTGTAATCATTTTATCTTAGGTATGAATTAGAAAATTTAGAACTGGTAAAAATCACACATCTAGCCTCTGTAGAACTGAACAAAATTTTTTACCTAGGAAAAAAAAAGAAACAACTTACCTGTAAGTTAAGTGCATACCTTGTTTTTTTTTTTCTGTCATAGAAATTTTGCTTTCAAATTTTCAGATCCTCTTTTTCTTTTGAAAGATTATAAGACTAGTAAGACTTACTAGACTAGTAAGATTACTACCACAAGTAACATTTAGAGGCAAATTTTTTTTATTTATTCATTATATAGCTTCTCCACATTTATTCTTAGTTTAGATATGGTTGTCTTGCTGTTCTGAAGTTGGTTACATCAAACTAAGTGCCCTTAATCAATCAGTCTAAGCATATTACAGTGTGCTTTAGTGCATTTAGTATTCTAGAGTTCACCTTTCCTAAATAACAGGTCCTTAATTTTATAATGCATTTATTTAGTTTGTCTACTGGAATCTGAGTTTGTTGACTTTCAAAATAGTTTATCAAGTCTTCAGTGTAGCCAGGTTGAAGATGTGGATTTAATGTTAATGTTTTTGAATGGTTCATTTTAATTTTTTCCTTTATATTAGATATTTTTATTTCAGTACCATTTAATAGATGAGCAAATTGAGAATATATAATTTAATAGGTGCAGGTTTTATTATTATTTTTTAATGCTGGTAGAAGATGTAAAAGAAGTTATAGAAGTGGAAGAAATGTTAATAAAATGCTTTGAAGTGCTGTCCTACATAATTTTTGCACATTAGTATTCTTAGCATTCTGTATTGTCAAGCTATGAAAAGGCTCATTGCTGTACTTAATTTCATTGAAGAACAGACTATTTTCAGATTTATTTCTGACTCCAAAGTTTTAGCAAAGAAATATAATAATTTCAAAGTGAACAAAGAGTCATCTTGATCTTTGGAACTGATAAACAGAGAGTACTTCCCTACTACTGCCTTGAACATCTTTAGACTCTCTGGTCTGGTATGAATACTTGCCCTGACCTTGTTGGGGTGAGATATAGATGTGCATCAACATTTCTTCCTCTTTCCCTCCAACTCCTGAATTGAGCACAAGGAAATCTGGAGATTATGAACCTGACAAGATCTACCACCGACTCCAGCTCATCTCCCTGTCTGGAGAGTCTAGTCATATTCTGAAGTTTCCTAAAATTCTGTGTACGCTTCCTTATAAGAAATGTCAAAATGTGAAGATATCTTCTGAAAACAGTAGTTGGGCCTTGAAATTTAGAATATTATATAAACTTCAAAACAAAGCCAATTTCTAGTTTTAGATTTTTAAAAGTTACCCCAGTAGAAATTACTGTAGATTTGAAACCGAGGAATCAGATACTATTTTCTATATCTTCATGATCTTCACAGATCAATAAATATAAAGATACTTAAAACCCTATTGAAGTGACTTATTTGTGTGAATATGCTTTTTTTTTTTTTTTGATCTTTCATGACAGTAAAACATTTTAGTAGCATAGGACACCACTAATATCTGCGGGGTTTTTTTTTTAAGGCCATCCGATGGAAATAAGTTATTCTTTTCAATTTGATTCTTCTTATTTTGAGTTGAATTTACAGCAACAAAATAACCCCCAAATTACTAACTCCATCAGTTTTCTGTGAAAGTGTACTGCTGATCATCCCAGCATACTGATAACCGCAAAGTGGATCTACAGTTATTAATTTTTTTTTCTGAGCCTTCTAGTAGAATTGTACCAATGCCTGCTGGCTGAAAAATTAACCAGATGAACCCGTTCACTTTTGCTTCTCAGTAAACTACTGAGAAAACAGGTCTGATGTCCTCACGGGTTTTTTTTCTCACTGAGCAGTTCCAGCAGTTGGAGAACAAGAAAAGACAACCTTCTGCAGCCATTTTATTCCATTTTCCTTAACTTTGTTACAGAGGTATGGCAAGGTAGAGTAGATATTACTTCCAGTTACATAAAAATATTGCATTAATTTGAATTGAAGTTCCTGCTTATAGTAGAATTTATGGCAACAGATTGAAAAAAATGACAATATAATAACCAATGCTAACAATGGAATTACATCCCTCCTTTGGCTTCTCTTAATATGATATGTAGAATTGAATACAAGGCTGTTATTCCTATCCTTCCCTTCATAAGTCATAAAAAAAAAAATTGACTGATCATTTCTATGTCAGTAATGCCAAACGTTATTGTTCACTTAGATTTTAAGTAGCATCCACAATTTTATTTTTATGCTGCCCTTAACAGTGAAGGAAGCACCTTGTAAATGTCTAGAATGATCTCACTCCTTTGAAATTAAAAAATGCAAAAAAAGCAATTGTATAAAAAATTAACTGTCTACTGTCCACTATTATACCAAAATTTCCTTCTCAGTTTTAACAAATTTCTTGCTTGCCTTTTTGTATCTCTTTCTCACATTTCAGTTCATGATACTCTGGGATTAGATACTTTTTTGTTTGGTTGGTTTTTTTTGCTTGCTTTCCATTTGCTGAGCACAAAATGCAACAATGCTTACTTGTAGATAGTGTTATTTGATGCTAATAAAGAAAGTTATACATAGCAGCAAATTATGGAAACTCTGAATAAGCAGTAAACTTATAAGTTTAATACTCAAAAATACATATAAAAACATTAAGTGTAACCTGTTGGATATATGCACTTCTTATTTCTACAGCCATGCTGAAGAATATGGAATATAGTTATTACAAAATTATAATTAACAGAGTCTTATGTATTGTGGAACTAGAAGGGAAAATGAATTTCAGGGAAAGACATTTTAATAAGACAGCTACATAATTTCAAGCCCTAATTCAGTCAAGAATGTATGAAAATAGACTGCAGTCCTTAGAGCTTCCTTGGAAGAAAGGATAAAGCAGAAGTAGAAAGAAAGAATTACAGAGTTCACTCATGCCATTCTGGAGAGTGTCATCATTTTATACTCAAGTGTACTTTTTAATCACCAGGAAAAGGTGAAATAATGAGAGAACCTACTGATTACTAATGGCCTTAAATTTTATATACTTAAATACTTTTAAAGTTATTTCTGATCTGGAATAATACATATTTTTGAGAATATGTGGTTTCTAAGGGTAGATACTTGTGTGGTCAAATACAGGGGAAAATACATTGCATACAGCTCACGAGTGTGACACAAATATCTACAGTCTTCTCAACAGTAATCTCTGAATAACCTAGGAGTGCAAACTGAGATTTACCTGGAAAAAGGAATAAATGTTTCAAATATCACTAGAATAAACATTTTAAAATATATTTAAAGAAAGAAACTAAATTTAGTTTTTATTTCAAATTTACAACACTTTTTTCCCATTAAAAATATTCTAATATATGTAGCTTTTAATTTTGTTTTCAATTTCCAGTATTATCACTAGCAAAATGCTACAGGACAGCAACCTTCAAAACTGGTGTAAACTCCCTACATTTTCAATCTTATAAAAAAAAAAAAGGAAAGGAAAAAAAAATCCAATTCATATTACAGGCTATTCAAAATCTCCAATTACATTTCATGAAAAAAGCCTCCTTCAGCTACTGCTTTTGTGTGAAACATATTCTCCCCGAAAAAAAATGTAAATGCACACAAAAATAATCAATAGAATGCATGTAATCATACTTTATATAATGATGTACTGCTATTCAATATAGCAAGCACAGTCAGTGTAAGATAGGCATACAGTTTAATAGTTTTGACATCAATTAGATGACTCAGAGGAAAAAAAAAGTGTTAAAAAAGAAAAAAAAACCAAGAAAACAAGGAAAACAAGGAAGGATTTAAATGCCAAACCTCAGTTTCATTACTGTAGTGATGAGTAAGACTAATATCTAATACTGATGTTAAACCCACTAAATATGTATGAGGGTCCAGTAACAAATATTTCATCACATTGCAACTATTTGGAATGACTGTTACTCAACCTGTTATGACTGAAAAAAAAAAAAAAAAATCTGTTTTTTCTCTGGGGTTCCTGAATACAAAAAAGACCTTAACTACCACAAGTCTCAGTGTACTCAATGCGGTTTACTAGTTTATTCTAAGCACTAATTTCTTGCATTGGGATTGATATTCCTGCTTGTCTCTCACCTTACATACCTCTGTCCTACCTTCAACTGCTGCTACCAAATATTGAACTTAATCTCAGAACAAGAAAAATAAAAATGGCTGTAACCTTTTTACTACCTATCCTAGGATAAAAATTCTTGCCTGTCTTGTTGTACTGACTGTTCTGGGACAGAGGAATGAAAGTTGAAAAATCTGTTCCAGCAGTTGCAATGAGTTCTCTAGCAATCTAACTTATGGCAATTCAGTATTATTTTCAATATTATACAATCTTAATATATTATCAGTCCTTCTCTTTCTTTATCTAATCTTTTAGTATAGTAAATTCTTTCCTGTTTTTCTCATATAATTTTTCTATAAGTCATTATTATCTCCCTTAATTCCTAATCGTTCTGCTTCTAACTTAGATTTGATCAATTTTTAAGCTGAAACTAAACTCTAACATACTTAAAGTTGGCCTTTTGTCTTAATTAATTTCTGGTTCCATTTTTAATAAAGTGGAAAGGTAGATTTCTTCACTGTTTCCAGTAGGATAGCTGTGAGAGTAGATCACTTGTTATCTGAAATGGCTTCCATCAGGTGACGACTGCAGGTAACTTGTGGCTACATAGGTCAGACAAATTTTTAAAGATCAACCTGAGAAAGGCTTCTTCAAAAAGTTGTTTCAGAATTTGTAGAAAAAGATAGAATTTCCAAGCTATTTATTATAGACAGGTCCACTTTGCCACAAAAAGCAACAATCCCTTGCATCTGACAATTTTATGTCAGAACAAGAGAAGAATCTTTGTTGGATGTTTAATAAAGTATTTTTTTTTTAATGGGAACACAGAAAAAAAAATACTGTGACTATCCTTTAGCCAGTAAACAGGATCCCTGCAGAAAAAGAACAAATAAATATTTGTTTTTTCTCTTCTATGACCCACATTTATAAGCTGCTAAGTACTTAACTGATACCTTGGTAACATAATGTGCTGCACTTGAGACTTGTAGAGGTAAACACTGGTCCTTGGATTTATAAAGGTAGTTAGGTGCATAACTCCTGTTGGTTCAGAGGATGGCTCTTCACCTAGGTAGTTTGTTCTAAATGAGTAAAGAAATTAGCTGCAGGTCTTTGCTTGGTCTTACACCATTTCAGTATGTAGTAATTTAAGATCATAGAGAAAGCAGTTGGTTGTCATCTTCTAGCTGCAGGTTGTCCATTAAATCCTCAAAAAAAACCCCCCTACTCAATATGTACAGGAATGGTGTTTGTTGGTTTAGAGGATTTATATTGACAACAAAGAATGTGAAAGAGTACAAAGCATCTCAGAAAGCCCTGACATCATCAGGAAAAGTCTAGAAACAACTTGTTTCTAAGGGAAAGTCCTATGTATATATTTATATAAAAATGTTTCCTATAGAGATTTTTTTTTTTTTACTGACAAAATACTCATCAGTCATATAAGATTTTTTAGGCATTTTTTTTTTTTACATTCATATCTCTATGTGGAAACTGAGTTTCAAATTGACATTCAAACCAGAAAAATATCTATAATCATTTCATAGAATCATAGAATGGTTAGGGTTGGAAGGGACCATCAAAGGTCATCTAGTCCAAACCCCCCTGCAAGGAGCAGGGACATCCCCAACTAGATCAGATTGCTCAGAGCCTCATCCAGCCTGGCCTTGAACGTTTCCAGGGATGGGGCTTCCAACACCTCTCTGGGCAACCTGTTCCAGTGTTCTACCACCCTCATTGTAAAAGAAATTTTTCTTAATATCCAATCTAAATCTACCTCCCTCTATCTTAAAACCACTAACCCTCATCCTGTCACAACAGACCCTACTGAACAGCCTCTCCACATCTTTCTTGTAGGCCCCCTTGAGGTACTGGAAGACCGCTATCAGGTCTCCCCGGAGCCTCCTCTTCTCCAGGCTGAACAGCCCCAACTCTCTCAACCTGATTTGGCACATCAGCCACCTGTCCTTTTCATGTCCTACTTTTTTTTTCATGCTACATTAAATCATTTCCAAACTCACAGTTGTTTTTATTCATCATAATTATCATTTTGTCCCTTTTCAATGAATCATATTTTAAGAAAAAGAACGTGAGCCAGAAGTTAAGTTTCTGCTCCAGGAACTAAAGGCTACAGAGACTTCAAAATACCCCTATTCTCTGTCTCAGATTTCCCACACAAGCCTTGGGCCAGACCAAGATTAAATACTACTAATTTTTACAATGAGGGTTGCAGAACACTGGAACAGGTTGCCCAGAGAAGTGGTGGATGCCCCATCCCTGGAAACATTCAAGACCTGTTTGGATGAAACTCTGAACAACCTGATCTAGTTGGGGATGTCCCTGCTCCTTGCAGGGGGGTTTGGACTAGATGACTTTTGAAGGTCCCTTCCAACCCTAACTATTCTATGATTCTATGATTCTCCTCTTTGTTGTTCTCTACACCCTTCCTGAGGACGCCCATGATTTTGTCGGTTTTGTTTTCTGTCACTGCAGACTGATTCAGAGCACTGCCTGTGTTGGAATTCAAAATTGCTTTCTCCAGTTGCAGCTACGAGATCTGATTTCATCATTACATGGATCTTTTTCAGCAATTTTTAGTTATTGCTTCCCCTACATTGATCACTTTTTTTTTTTTTTGTCAGAGTGGTGATAGAGATGCTGAAATTACTGTTGTCTCAGTGTAGCTCTTTTTAATGACAGGTTACACACACACAGATGGGTCACCAGTTCTGCAGTTTCACATTGGATGGTTGTCAGATTTCTCAGGCAGATCTTGTGCAGCCCTGATGACTTACTGTTGTCTAACTTCTGTGTTTGATCAAATGCTTTCTATAGATTTCAAACTGATCTATCTTCTTTTCTGACTTGTCTTCTAGAAAGAGTATGACAGCTACAGGAATACACATAACAAAAGACTAATCTGAAAAAAAAAAAAACCTATAGAGCCTTTCTTCTATAGCCTTTTAATCTCCAGCTGTCATTTCTACAGTACAGCAATTGGAAGAATTATTACATGTAAGCTATTATGAACTACTGTCCAATTCAAATAGAAATTTCCTTTGAACTAGGAAAATTGAACATAACTGAGCACTGTTTTTTCAGGTTGAGTTTTTTTTTTGGCTAATTTGGAAAAATCATACAGGCACATTCTTTAAACATATTTGAGAGCTTCGGCTTTTGAAAATAGAACTCTACTGCTACCCCTTTATTCATTAGCCATCCACATTCATCTCCTTTTGAATGCCACTTTATGAAGACGCTTGCACTAACCTTCAAAAAATGCCCAGCAAAAAGGTTTGTAGAGCCGAAGATAAGACTGCACAAATATTAGAGTAATTTAAAGAGCAAAAACTTTAATAGCTGTTATAATTTCTTTGCCACTGTGAATTTAAATACTAATTATTATTTAATTATAATGCAGTGGTACTGAATGAAAAAAAAAAAAGCTGCTTTTATTTGAGAACTCTGATTAATAGTCAACTGTTAGAGATAGAGTTATTTCAATACTGATATAGAAAAGGACTCCAAAACCTGATATTTACTTTTTTTCTTTTTCTTTTTTTTTTTTTCCCCTAGTAAGAGTTTTGCTATGAGACTGCAAGAAGTTAGTCTGTTTGCTTAAGCAACTGCTTCCATTATGATAAGAAGTATAATATTGCTATTGGGCTCTGTCTGTACTGTTAAGGTGGTGAATAAGCTGAAAAACACGGGCCAAGCCATTCCTCCCTTTGTGCTTTGCTCTTCCCATCCCCAAAAGACAAAAAAGTTACTCTCTTTCTATATAAAGCATACAGATACTTACTAATGGAAACTGCTGTCAGTACTGCATAGAATATAATTTAAATTCTTAGCACAAAGAACAGCAAAAATAACACTTTATTGTAAGAAAGCCACACCAGATATACTAGGACAGGTTTTACGCATACATTTTATTTTGCTCTAAGTGATTGAGGGGAATTTGGTGTTGTCTCCACTTTTTAGAAAGAAAAGATGCTGAGATTGTTGGGAAATTTACGAAAAAGAAAAATTAAGAATTCTAAGTGTGGAGTTAGGTAGAACTGTAGCAAATCATTGTCTGATGAGCAGTGTACTTTTATTTGTCCAAGAAATGGGGAATTAATGTTGCTTTGAACCATTCTGTCATTTCCAGTACTCAGATGAGGCTTCGTGCAAGTGCATCTTAGACTTACAATCTCTCTTGCTCTGGCTGTAGATCTGAAAGATTTGAAATAAAAAAGAAATAGAAAACTACATTTCATTTAGGAAAAGGTGAATTGAATATATTCAGGTTATAGTTCACCTCATTATGGCAGAACAACTGATTTCCTTCTATCAAGCCCTCTGTTTCATAGAGAAAGGACAGAGAGCAGTCTGGCATCATACTGCAGCACAGCTTACTGAGCAGAGTGCCTTGTCTGTACTCCCATAGCACATTAGAATATAACTCCATGTTGGTATCCTTCTTGACAGGGAAGGAGAGACAGTTCAATGAGTTTGGGTGCTCCTAGTTTGCCTTCAGTTAGGTTGTTTCACACATTGGATGGACTGCCAAAGCATCACTATTTAGGTGAATGCTTGTCGTAGTTCAGCCCCGATCAGGACCAGACTACACAGTCTCTCTCTCGCTCCCCCCACCCTCCGAGAGAATAGGGGGAGATGATATAAGAAAAACGGCTCAAGGTTTGAGATAAGGACGGGGAGAAATCCTTAAAGTTACCGTTACAGGCAAAACAGACTCGACTTGGGGAAAACTATTCATTTATTTCTAAAATTAGCAGGAGAATGAGACAGGGAACAAGATAACCTCCCCCCACCCCTCCCTCTTCCCGGGCTTAACATTATCTCTACTACCTTCCCCTCCCGAGCGGCACGGGGGGGGAAAAGGGAATGGGGGTCGCGGTCAGTTCATCACGCGTTGTTTTACGCCGCTGTATCATCGTCGGGGGAAGAACTCCTCGCATTCCTCCTCTGCTCCAGCGTGGGGTCCCTCCCACGGGCCACAGTCCTTCGTGAAACTGCTCTGGCGTGGGTCATCTCTTCCACGGGGTGCAGTCCCTCTAGAACAGCTGTCCCAGCGGGCCCTCCACGGGCCACAGCCTCCTTCAGGCCTCCACCTGCTCCGGCGTGGGGTCCTCCACGGGCTGCAGGTGGATCTCTGCCCCTCCGTGGACCTCCATGGGCTGCAGGGGGACAACCTGCTCCACCATGGTCTTCACCACGAGCTGCAGAGGAATCTTGGCCAGAAGCCGTGTTACTCCTCCCCCTCCTTCTTCACTGACCTTGGCGTCTGCAGCCGTTCCTCACAACAGGCTGGCAGACGCCTCTCAGGATCCTTTTTACATCTTATTCACTTCTCATCTCCTCTCCACTTCTTGCAGCCAGGCCGGGCCGAGTTGGGCCCAGTCGGCTGCCCGGCGGGAGGCCAGAGGGTGAGGCCTGCAAGGCCCGTGAGGCTCGCGCCTCCCCCTCTCTGCCCCCCGCTCAGCTGCTTCACATCTTCTCCTCCTCTTTTTCCTGTTTTCCCCTACTTAAATACGTTATCGCAGAGGCGTTATCACGGGACATTCTGCTACCAATTGGCTCGGCCTTGGCCAGCAGCGGGTCCGCCCTAGGCCCGGCCGAGTCCACTGAACAAAGGGGAGCAACTTCTAGCAGTTTCCTACAGAAGCTACCACCTTAGGCCCCCCCTCACTAACAAAACCAGAACAATGCTTCTGTTTGAAAATTAGTTATTTTAAGCAGAGCTGGAAAGGTGAGCTGTGATGCACAGTAAAGTAGCTAATCTGCTATTTCGCTAAGTCTAGCAACTGTTATACTGAGTAAGAAAATAAATGCAAACAACGGCATAATACACACATTGAGCTGCCTGCATGTTAACACTTGGGTTCATTTTTGCCTCTTTTTTTAAGCAGTTGCCATGATAATTGTTCTGGATTTCTAGTGTTCAATCTACTCGCTGTATTCCAGCCTTCTAAAAGGTATTCAGAAACCATCCCCTTATTGTATCTTTGTTTTCATAAATATGATATTGATATATGTTTGTTGGGAAATATGTTGTACTGCACGTAAGTCTCACACAGACAGCGGGGGGTGGGGGGGGCGGGGTGGGACCCAAACAAATACAGATACTGTCTGATTTCCACTGTTTAAATGTCCTCAGAGTTTTTGATCTCTTTTGAGAAATAGGCAACTTGATACAAATTTCTCCTATTTCTTGGAGAAATAGGCAACTGGACACAAAGAAGGAGCTCAACTTTTCCTAATATAAAGCTCTCAGTGTCTCAACGTAAGGGCATGAATCCACATGTTAGCTAATTCATCTTGCAGCCTACTTAGGCTAGGCATTCCTTTTTTTGTCAGAAAAATAAGAAAGACCTCTCCAAAGGATAATATATATTGTAGGTAGACTGAATCACTAGAAATTTGTATTTCTGCCTACAGAAGGAATCTAAAGTGAGAATATACAGGTACATGGTTAAAAATTGCTTCTTAGGTCTTATTATATTTTATTAGGTCTTATTATATCTGGATCGAAAAAAAAAACCACATTAAAAAACCTTTGCCCTCCCCCTTCCCTCCCCTCATAAAACCAAACAAATCTGTGACTTTACAGAGTAAATTAAAACTAGTGACATAAATTTTGGGCAATTTGAGCATGTAGTTCATAACATGAAATTATTTTCCTACTCCCTCCTCAAAAATGACAGAAATTTATTATTGCTTTCAGTTCGTAGTTAGTTCCACCTTTCTTTTTTTAAAAAAAAAATTCTTAAGCTCTGCCGTTCAAATTACAACATTCAGTGTAAAGAAAGAGAGAGATTGGCGAGCTAATAACAGAGGTGAAGATAAATATTTTTCCAGTACCTAAAGGGGCCTACAAGAAAGCTGGAGAGGGACTTTTGACAAGAGCAAGTAGGGATAAGAGAAGGGGTAATGACTTTAAACTGAAAGATGGTAGATTTATATTAGATATAAGGTAGAAAGGTGGTAAGGCACTGGAACAGGTTGCCCAGAGAAGTTGCGGGTGCCCCATCCCTGCAAGTGTTCAAGGCCAGGCTGGATAGGGCTTTGAGTGACACGGTTACCTTCTCATAGATGCTTAGTCTCACTGAGATTTCTAAAGTATCCAAGGTACCTCAAAGTAGTCAGCATTTATAACTGTGAATGTCTGGGGAAAATTTGTCCTTCTACAGTAATAGCTTGCATTGGGTATAGATAGCAAGGTTTTGGTGGGGGAGTAGGGAGTCTGTCAGGGTGGTCTCTGTGAGGAGAGGCCTGGGCTGCCCCATACCAGACACAGCTGGTTCCAGCCAGCTCCAGTGGACCCACAGTACGGCACAGCTGAGCCCCTCAGCTAGGCTGGCACCTCTGAACCAAGCAGAATAGTAAGTGACCCCTTTTACCTGTCATGGCAATTGGTAAGTCATCTCCCTGTCTTTACATTGACTCCTGAGATTTTTCATTCTTTTTCTTCCTATTTTTTTCCCCCCTCTCCCCAGTACATTGAGGAAGAGGAGTGCCCAAATAGATGGTAACACACCACACAGCTGGGAGTAGAGGCAGGACAGTACAGCCTATGATGCTTCAAAAGATGCTAGGTGCCCACTGTGGCAACTGAATTCATGTTTCAGTTTTTTACAATCAGCGTTGTAAAAAAGATTTGTTCAAATTGCCAAATGACATCTAATTTAGACTGGGATTATTTTAGAGTCCTGTGTTCAGGCAGCTGAATCACTCCCTTACGCTGTATAAACCTAAGATTAGCTGAACTAAATCCTATCCTCCATGTGATTTAGCATAGTAATGCGTATCAGTCTTATCCCAGAGGAATATGCTTGATTTCAGTCAGTTGGGTATTCTGGAATAAGATATTTTCAATGTCTGCTTCTAAACCTATCCTCTTTGTATTAGTTAATTTGAATATCAATTACACCCAATTGTGCAGATCAGAAAGAAAAAAAATTAATTTTAAATCCTATTGGGATGGTTGTCCTATAGCAGATCTGTGTTCAAATCTACTGGGGTAAGAAAGTGAAATGACAGATTTCTACTTCCCAAGAATATTCTGTATTTAATTAACTACAATAATTGTTTGGTTTTTAATTTTTTTTTTCATTATAAAATATATCCCAAAATTGGTGTGGGTTTGTTTTTTTTTTTTTTTTTTGTGTCTGGGTGAAAGAATATTTTTGGTTGGCAGTCTCAAAAATTTTACTTACTACTTTTATAACACCTTGATTTTCCCCTTCTTCCCTTTTCCCACTTATTTGCTTATGGAGTTCTCTACTCAGTAATTGTTTCTGTGAACTCTTTCTTTGCTGTCTGTATCATCTGAAGACTAAAGGAAACTGTACAGTGGTGTCTTTCTGCATTGTCTGCTGCTTCCACTTTGTTTACAGCTATTAGATAAGCAAGAGAAGTCAGCTATTGATCCTTGCAAATGCTTGTAGAATAGCAGTTCTCAAAGACTCCAGGACAGGAAATTTGTTCCAGAGGAATCTACTGGACAGAACAGACAAAAAAGGATCCTCTTTATTCTTGCTGTCTGTTGAATTGTCATAGCATCAGGAGTTCACAGTGCAGAAGGAATTCTTATCAACATCCTATTTAGTATCTATAAGGCTCTTTTCATACTAAGATGCAGAAGTTTAGTATTAAAAATTAAAAAAAAAACCCCATATTTGTATTCCAGTTACAAGATATGGAAAGATAGTGTTACTTTGCTTACAGTCATCAGAGAGAGTTCAGAGGTAAAAGCAAGTCTCTTACTTGTTGAGATTGTTGTCCTGCAATCTCTCTCACAATATTCTTTCTTTCCAAATCCTCCTACAGTATATGACAACCAACAGTGTGGGGAATAAAATTAAACAGCTTTTAGTGTTTTTCATTTAGACATTGATTATGATAGATAAAAAAAGTTTGGTGTAGCTCCCTTCACTTACAACAGAAGTGGAAGAAACAATTTGTTACTGAGTTTAGATAACCTTATATTGCACTCTCTAGGGTGCAACAACATTATTGGAGTTTACAATATGATCAACTGAATTTTATTTTCCCTTTGTGATGGATTGAACTTGGCAGTTGCTAGATAACCACCCAGCTGCTCTCTCAGTCCTCATCCTCAATGGGACAGGGGGAAAAAATAAGATGAAAATGCTCCCGGGCCAAGATAAAACCAGAAAGATTATTTACCAATTACCATCACAGGGAAAACAGACTTAATTTTTAGAAAATTAATTATATTTATTGCCAATTAAAATAGAGTCAGATGGTGAAAAAAAAAATTAAAACATCTCTTCCCCATCACACTTCTTTTTTTCCCCAGGCTCAGCTTCACTCTTTCCCTCCTGACTCCTCTCCCTCGCCCTTCTCAATCAGTGCAGGATGGGGAATGAGGGATGTGGTCAGTCCATAACAGTTTATCACTCCTTGCTGCTCACACTTTTCCTCTCCTCAATCATGGGTCCTTCTCACAGGCTGCAGTTCCTTCAGGAAAAAAAAAAATATCTTCCAGTCTGGGCTCTCCATGGGCCACAGTTCCTTCAAGACATATCCACTTGCTGCAATATGGGGTTCTCCAGGTGTTGCAGGGAACTCTGCTCTGGCACCTGGTGTACCCCCTCCTTCTCTCACCTTAGTGTCTGAGGACTATTTCTTACATTATTTTCTTCACTCCTCACTACTTGTGTGCCATTTTCTTCCCTTTCTTAAGCCTATTTTCCCCAAGGCCTCATCATTTTGGCTGCTGGGCTCAGCTGTGCTCTGTGGTGGGTTGGTTGGAGCTGGCTGGAAACAGCTGTGTCTGGCACAGGGCAGCCCTGGCCTCTCCTCACAGAGATTACCCTGCAGCCCTTTCATTACCAACACCTGGACTTTTTTCCCTACATAGTGCTATAGTTCCAGGTGTGCCTTATTCAGTTTGCAATCTGTTGAACATTTGGATTCAGCTGTAAATGTTGGCATTTGTTCCCAATTGTGACTTCTTGCCAAGCAACCATACTTTTTTTTCTTCATTGTATTTCAAAGGTTAGATTCTTGTTTGTGGTCTAACTTTGGAGAGAATGTATCCTATGTACTTGATTTCTGGAAACACCACTGATGTCAACAAATACCTTATGATACTCAAGAGTTATTCAAGCTTGCCAAGCAGATAAGTACATGTCAAAACTGATACCACTGTAAGGATTGTTTCTAGTCTAGCTTCACATAAATCAGAATTGCAGAAATTTCAGAGGAACAATATCAATAAAAGTCGCCATTAGAAAAAAAACACTAGATGTGAGGTGCAACTGGTTTTAAAGACTTATTTACATAGAGAGAACAGTGATCTTTTTTTTTTTTTTGTCCTAGTAATCTACCTCACCTATTGTTTTTTTTTTCTTCTCTATGATATTTTTCTCTGTTGGGAGCAAATTATGGTCTTAATAAATACTGTATAATATTAGAGAGAAAGAAAATTCCTTTTGCAGTATGGTAAAAATTCTGAAGACTTGAAGGAATTTTCTCCCAAGTATTTAAAAAAAAAAAAAACACACAAGATTTTTCATTCACTTGAATATATGTTTTATAACATTCAAAAGAATAATTGTTGGTTTACAATTAACAGAAAACAAGATGGCACTGGAACAAAGTTCTAGTGTAGCCTTTCAGGTGCAGTTAGATCCTTCATTTTCCTCTAAAGACCTGGAAGCCTACTAACACTGCTCAGCACAGCCATGTGCAGTGAGGAAGGGGAAATGTTCAGTTAGAGAATGTTTTTGCCTATCTTGAATATAACAGCAATGCACAAGACCAGGGGATACAAGACTGCTGCTTCCCTGAGGCTGCAGAAGAACTTTCAGATTATCTATGCTCCTGTTCTGAGGGTTTTTTACATATTTCTCAGTGTTTGCTGAATACCCATGGGAGCTAATGAATTTGCGAATGGCAGTAATCCAGCTTCTTCAATTACTCTGTTCTGCTAAAGTCTTCTGATATGTAGCCATATATCTGCCCATATATAAAGCCTTTAAATGTCTTCATTTATTCCAGAATATTTGTCTTTGAAAATGCACTTCCACCCACAGAAACATAGTGTCCTTTATCTGTTAAGTATGTCTTTTACTTCTAATCTAAATCTCCAATCATACAGTATCATCCACAGTGCCTTTTCTTCCCAATCTATAGAATATTTTGCTTAAATTGGGCACACTGTGCTTTCAATTTCAGTTCTAAATGATCTATCTAGATATTAAAGTTGCATTTAAGCACTTTGTAGTGCTGGATAATTGATGCCTTAAGTTTCTAGTGCCTTTTTACTGGTGGCTTCATAGGGTTCATTTGAAGGTAAAGCACCATCCGTGAGAGGTAATTGGGGGATGTTGGCTGAGAGCTGAGCCTAATGTACTTCACTAAATCTATTTCTCTAAAATTCTGAATACTTTTCTAGGGAGTTCTGTCAGGGTAGATATGTGGTCTTATCATGGGTGTTAAGAAGTACAACTGCTATGTTGTGTTAAAATTTCCACAGGTAAAAAGAACATACATACATAATTCAGGAAAGTGTAATTATTTCTCAATTAAAGAAACTATAAGAGTTGCAATTTGCACATACTCTGGCCACAGGAAACAAATGGGAAAATATTAATCCTTTTATACTATTAGAGACAGGAAAGATCATGACATCTATCATGTAAGGGTATTGAAATCCTGTTCAGGGTACATAGATAATCCATTTAAATTAGATTTATATTCTATAACCATGACATAGTAAACATCATTATAATAGAGGAATTACTACAGCACTGTATAAATTATTATCAAAATACTTTAAAGTTACCTTGAGGTCTGCAATATTTTTCTATTAATAACAGAAATGAGGAGTGTTTTCTGCTACATTCTGGAGGCAGTAAGTACATCTCTTGATAATACTAAAAAATGAAAAAAAAAATCTTTCTTTCTGGAAGTGATGAAGTGATGCAATTCTCCAAAATTAAAGTCCAGTTTCTTTTCAGATGCTTTAGACTGTCTGAGACTTCATGTCAGGTTACTAAGATACAAGGCATGTGACTTTCTGGAGTGGTAAACAGAGGCCAGGCTGGATACTTTGGGGCATCTAAAGTAACAACACTTTATCTGCTAGTGGAAATTAATCCAACTGAGACATCCATAGATTCCCCTGTGCAGTGATCATCAGGCTAATGCACCTTGTTCTTCAGGCTCACTGGTGATTCCATCCACCCAAAGAGATAAATCTGAAATGTTTGTGGTTTACCAGTTTTCTAAATAATCCTTTGGAAAAAAAAAAAAGTGACTTATTAACACTATAGAAACTCTGATGGACTACTGCAAGAAGACTGTCCAATAGGAATAAGAGGTCTGGAGCACCTCTCCTGTGAGTACAGGCTGAGAGAGTAGGGACTGTTCAGCCTAAGGAAGAGGAGGCTCTGGGGAGACCTTATAGTGGTGTTCCAGTACTTAAAGGGGGCCTACAGGAAAGACGGGGAGAGACTGTTCAGTAGGGCCTGTTCTGTCAGGACAATGGTAATGGTTTTAAAACAGAGAGAGGTAGATTCAGACTGGACATAAGGAAAAAAAATATTTACAATGAGGGTAGTAGAACATTAGAACAGGTTGCCCAGAGAGGTGGTAGATGACCCATCCCTGGAAACATTCCAGGTCAGGTTGAACCGGGCTCTCAGCAACCTGATCTAGTTGGAGATGTCCCTGCTCCTTGCAGCGGTGTTGGACTAGATGATCTTTAAACGTCCCTTCCAACCCTAATGATTCTGTGATTTCATGTTTCTGTGAAGAAGTGGAGCTTGTTTTATTGATTTAGTAATCCCAGATATATATCATTGTCCATCTGGAAACGATCAAGTGAATTTGTTTGCTTTTAATTTAACAGTGAGGGTTTTTAATATTTATTTATTTATTTATTTACTAGTATCCCTCTGCATAATCCCACTCAGAGAAGAACTCCATGACATAATGACAAAATGCCTGTTTCCATTATGCACTCTTTCCACCTCAGTTATCAGAACAGCTACATTAACAAATCATCAGTGGAAGAATAAAATCCCCCAAACACAAGCCCTCATCTCCTGCTACTCTGCTTTAGTGTGGGTTGGTTTGTTTGGTTGGTTTTTTTAATGACACTGGAACAGTAGATGGTAGATGGCAAAATGGAAGAACCTTAAGAAATACTATCTTCCTAGCTCCTCTCAGAGATAAAAGCCTGATCTTAGAAATGTGCAGAAATATTCACCTTTTAAGTATTCTGTTAAATTGCTTGTGTACAATTTATAACTGCTCACATTCAGAAGCAGACATAGAAAGCATATTTAATTGAAAGAGTAGAAATATTAATTTGTTAAAATTAACAAGATCTGGCTCAATGTTCAAGTTTGAACTGATATCTTTCAATACTTAGTGGAAATCTACATGTATATTCAAAGTTTTAACAGCCATTTTTTAAAATACATAGCACATTCCATAATTTAAACACATTCCCAGTTCTATCATGAAATACTGTTCAGATGCCCTATCTTGACTTTTTCTTACTGAGATTGCTAACAGCATTAAAATCATATTACAAGAGGCAAAGAAACTGGCTAACAGCAAATGTAATAAAAATTAAGTGCCCAGCAATATTTTCCTTTGGATTTTCTGTTAGTAAGCAGGTACATGTAAGAGGCATACAAAATCAAGTTTCCTCAAGTTTCTTTCCCCTTGTTTTGGCTGAGAAAGAGTAGTAAGAGAGATCTAGGGAACTAAGCAGATGCTGATTTCTGCAGCATCTGTCATGAGCCATTTACTAAGTTTGGCAAAAGCAGCAGATGTAAATTGTAGAGAATTTGCACTACATATTCATACAGGATAGGTGATCAGCCTGCTGCCTGGTAAACAGATGGCTAGAGATGGTACTAATCCAGCAAAGACATTCATTATGAATAGGTGTGCCCAGGATTGTGTGGACAATTTTTCAGTAACTCCTAATGCCATTTTCTTTGCTTTAATAATGAAAGAACCATTTAATAAAAGGAAGAAAGGGAAAGAAGAAGATTGACTCATACAACTTCTCATTCAATCACAAGAGTTCCACAATTTTTGAAAAAAAAGAAAAAAAAAGAAAAAAAAAAAAGAAAAGCTGTGTAAGCTTTCTAAGCAGGTCTGTTTAAGTTCTGATGTTGCAAAATATTTCAGTAATTTTCCAGAAATTGTACTCTCTAAGGTAAATAATTTAAATTTCCCCAAATTAGATTATATGTGTTTTGCTTTTTTTTTTTTTTCACACTGAATGGAAGAAGGAGTCTCCGGGGAGACCTGATAGCAGTCTTCCAGTACCTCAAGGGGGCCTACAAGAAAGATGGGGAAAGGCTGTTTAGTAGGGCCTGTTGCGATAGGACGAGAGGTAATGGTTTTAAAATAGAGGGGGGTAGATTTAGATTAGAAATTAGGAAAAAATTTTTTACGATGCGAGTTATAGAACACTGGAACAGGTTGCCCAGAAAGGTGGTGGAAGCCCCATCCCTGGAAACGTTCAAGGCCAGGCTGGATGAGGCTCTGAGCAACCTGACCTAGTCAGGGATGCCCCTGCTCCTTGCAGGGGGGTTGGACTAGATGACCTTTGAAGGTCCCTTCCAACCCTAACCATTCTATGATTCTATGATTCTATGAAGAATTTTTGCTATACCCATACTTTCTCACAGAATTTTTCCCTATCTACCATACTCCACTGTACTCTCATGAAATTTCCCTGCCTTTACTTTGTAGCTGAAGCATAGAGTAAGATGCGTATATTGCAGTCATATTTTTCACAGTGTGTTAACTTAGATAACACTTTTTTCATTATGCCACTACAGAACATTCTTTTAATGAAAAATTTGCTTCCTTAAACTTTTTAGTCATAACCCAAGCACTGAAAAGCTGAGGGCAGCCTTCTCTGAAACCTTTGCCAAGATCAAAGGATGAAAGGGTCAGAGAAAAATCTCTGTAATGCTCACTTGGGGAAAATTAAACCTTTATTATGACAGGAAAAAAAAGAGTTATGATTAGTAACTGTATGAATGCAATGGATTCATTGCATTTAGAGTGGCAATTATGGAACCATTGAGCTAATGCTGGAAGTGTGGGGGTTTTATAGTGGTTTTGTTATGTTTCTTAAATATAGAATCATAGAATTAAAGAATGGTTTGGGTTGGAAGGGCCTTTTAAAGATCATATAATCTACAACAACTGCAATGGGAACAGATGTCTTCCAACAGATCAGGTTACACAGAGCCTCATCCAGCCTCATCCTGAACACTTCCAGGCATGAGCCATCCTCAGTTTTCCTGAGTAACCCCTTGACAATCTAATTTATGCCTCCCTCCTTCAGTTTAAAACCATTAGCCCTTCTCATACCGCTACAGGTCTTGGTAAAAAGTCTCTCTCCATCTTCCTTATGAGCCTCCTTTAATACTGAAATATCACAATAAGGTCTCCCCAGAGCCTTCTCTTCTCCAAGCTGAATAGCTCCAACTCTCTGAGACTTTCTTCACAGGAGAGGTGTTCCAATCCTCTGATCAGTTTTGTAGCCCTTCTCTGGACCCACTCCAGCAGATACGTGTCTTTCTTGTGTTGGAGCCCCGGAGTTGGATGCAGAACTCCAGATGCGGTTCCACAAGAGCAGAGCAGAGGGGGAGCATCACCTCCCTTGACCTGATGGCCACACCTCTTTTTATGTAGCCTAGGGTATAATTGTCTTTCTGGGCTGCAGGCTCACATTGCCAACTCACATCCAATTTTCAATCCACCAGTATTCCCAAGTACCTTCTCTCTATAGCTGCTCTCAATCCACTCATCCTAGAGTCTGTACTGATATTGGGGATTGTCCAACTGCACCTGATCCAGGTGCAGGACCATGCACTTGGCCTTGCTGAATTTCATGAGATTTGTATGGGCCCACTCCTCAAGTCTATCACAGTCCCTCTGGCTGGCACTCCTTCCTTATAATAAATCAACTGTCTCTATCACTTCCCATACCCTAAATTGGACAGCAGGAAGAAAAATCAACAAAAGGCTTGTAGGTCAAGATAAGGACAGGGAGATGACTCAGCAATTATTGTCACAGGAAAACCAGACTCGACTTGGGGAAATTAGTTTAATTTATTGTTAATCAAATCGAAGTAAAGTAATGAAAAATAAGGACAAATCTTAATATCCCCATTCCTCCCTTCTTCCTGGGCTCAACTTCACTTCTGACTTTTCTGCCTCCTCCCTCTGAGTGGCACAGGGAAATGAGGAATGGGAGTTGTGGTCAGTTTGTAACACTTCATTTCTGCCTCTCTTCTGCCTCACATTCTTTCCCAGCTCCAGTGTGAGGTCCCTCCCATAGGGCACAGTCCTTCACAAACTTCTCCAGTGTGGGTATGTTCTGCAACTGCAACTCTTCACAAACTGCTTCCGCATGGGTCATTTCCACTGGGTGCAGTCTTTCAGGAACAGATTGCTTCATCGTGAGTTCCCCACAGAGCTATAGATCCTGCCAGAAGCTTGCTCCAGAGTGGGCTTTCTGCAGGGTCACAGGCTCCTTCAAGCTCATCCATCTACTCTGATATGTGATCCTCCATTGTCTGCAGGGTGGGTATCTGCTCCACCATGGATGTCCATGGGCTACAGAAAGGCAATCTGCTTTACCATGATCTTCACTATGGTCTGCAGAGGAATCTCTGCTCCAGCACCTGGCGCACCTTCTTCCCCTCCTTCTTCACTGGCCTTGATGTCTGCAGGGCTGTTTCTCTCACATTTTCTCACTCGTCTCTCTCAGCCTTGCTTGCATGGCAGCTTTTACCCTTTCTTAATATGTTATCACAGAGGTGCTACCACCATTGCTGATTGGCTGAGCTTTGGCCAATGACAGGTCCATCTTGGAGCCAACTGACATTGACTGTGTCTGCCATGGGGGAAGTTTCTGGCATCTTCACACAGAAGCCACTCCCGTAGCCCTCCCACTATCAAAACCTTGCCACATAAACCCAGTACAGAAGCCAACTATTCAGTCTATATCTGAAAGTACTTCAGAGTGACTATCAAGACAAGAAAAATAACATCAGTAAATACAATGCTCTTTAAGAATTTTTCATATCTGTGTCTCTTGGATTTTTTTTTCAAAAGCAGCAATATTTGTTCAGAGAAAACTCTTCCTTCCTCTTAGAAAAAAAAACCAACCAACCAACCAACCAAAAAAACCCAAAACAAACAAAAAAAATTAACACAAAACTTTTTGAATATTTGTCTGGGTTTGGCAGATCAGTATTTTTCTCTGATATATGACTCATGACTATTTCAGTTCCTAGTTTTGAAGCATGCAGGGAATCAAAATGCAGCTGTATTCTTCACACAGGAGAGCTGTATCAACACCAGGTGATGACCCTACTCCCGATGGTTTCTCAGGATAAAATTATTATTTATGCAGTGCAGGTGATCAGGTAACCAGAATACGGCTCTGAAGTTGGACACTCAGGTGTTTGACCATGTAGAAACATTAATGCTGTTTTAAAATTGAAGTTAGATCTATTCACCAGCCTGTATTTCTTGGTCCGGACAAGGGAGAGTATGAATTTAGCAGCTTAAATATAGACCAGGATTTTGAAAATTTCTCTTGCTAGTTCGTCATTTGGCAGATACGCAGTATATTTTTTGAAAAGGAAATCAGGCAGACTTTTTATGATGATCCTTATATGATGACTCAATGTTACCTGGACTGTACAGCTCCAGTTTTTATACTGTTATTTATACCACAATTTTACACTGATTTCATGAGCCACAGAAATCTTTCAACTACAAATAGATATTTCTCACTTTGGTTTTGTGCAATACATTGTGTGACTTCTAGTGTGTGCATAGATGTGACTTAAGTTTTTTCCTCCTCAAAAAGTTGTATCTACAGTTTCTAAAAAGTAATATAATCCTCTGGAAATTCACTGGAAATCATATGAAGAGAATTGCATGGCAGTTTCAAATCTTCTGAACTCTGAGAGAATTCAAAATTACTGCATGAATTATTAAACACTTTTCATTGATAATCACACAGGATAAATATACTTTAACTGCAGAATTAATTTTAAACTCTTAAGTGATTTAAAGCAAAAAAAAAATCTTTCTCTCTTTAGCAAACAATAATAAAAATATACACCTTTGCAATTAAATGTTTGGAGAGACATCTTCACCACTTCAGTGGACAGCTGAAAACCTCTTTGGTTTGGTTTTTTTTTTTTTGTACCTATGATTAACTAACCTCTTTCTTTTCCTTTCTTTTTAATTTTTCAATTTAAAAATCAGTCTATCTTGTTGGTCCTTGATAGCTTTGAAAGTATCTGTTAACAAAACCATTTGTGGAGTAAGTGAGATTGATCAAAGTAAGCTTTGACCAATAAGGTCAAAAATTAAAAATCCATCTTTAGTTACATTGTTGTCCTCTGATGAATCACAAAGCTTCCAGTCTCTTTGTAGAATGATAGAATCACAGGGTAGTTTGGGTTAGAAGGGACCTTTAAACGTCATCTAGTCCAACCACCCCTCACTTCTATTTAACCTCTCAACTTTCTCAGGCTTTATTCAATTTCCCTGCTATTTTCTCACTATTTTTTATACAACACAAAGAATCATAGAATGGTTAGGGTTGGAAGGGACCTTCAAAGGTCATCTAGTCCAAACCCCCTGCAAGGAGCAGGGACATCCCTGACTAGATCAGGTTGCTCAGAGCCTCATCCAGCCTGGCCTTGAACGTTTCCAGAAATGGGGCCTCCACCACCTTTCTGGGCAACCTGTTCCAGTGTTCTATAACTTGCATTGTAAAAATTTTTTCCTAATTTCTAATCTAAATCTACCCCCCTCTATTTTAAAACCATTACCTCTCGTCCTATCGCAACAGGCCCTACTAAACAGCCTTTCCCCATCTTTCTTGTAGGCCCCCTTGAGGTACTGGAAGACTGCTATCAGGTCTCCCCGGAGCCTCCTCTTCTCTAGGCTGAACAGCCCCAACTGTCTCAGCCTGACCTCATAAGAGAGGTGCTCCAGCCCTTTTATCATCTTCGTGGCCCTCCTCTGGACCCTCTCCAACTGGTCCATGTCCTTCTTGTGTTGGGGGCTCCAGAACTGGACACAGTACTCCAGGTGGGGTCTCACCAGGGCAGAGTAGAGGGGGAGAATCACCTCCCTCGACCTGCTGGCCACGCTTCTCTTGATGCAGCCCAGGATGCGGTTGGCCTTCTGGGCCGCAAGGGCGCATTGCCTGCTCATGGTAAGTTTCTCATCCACCAGCACTCCCAAGTCCTTCTCCTCAGGGCTGGTCTCAATCCATTCTCCGCCCAGCCTGTATTTGTGCCTGGGATTGCCCTGACCCAGGTGCAGGACCTTGCACTTGGCCTGCTTGAACTTCATGAGGTTGGCACGGGCCCACCTCTCCAGCCTGTCCAGGTCCCTCTGGATGGCATCCCTCCCTTCCAGCGTGTCGACAGCACCACACAACTTGGTGTCGTCGGCGAACTTGCTGAGGGTGCACTCTATCCCACTGTCCATGTCGCCGACACAGATGTTGAACAGGGCCGGGCCCAGCACGGACCCCTGAGGGACACCACTCGTGACCGGTCTCCACATGGACATTGAGCCGTTGACCACCACTCTCTGAGTGCGGCCATCCAGCCAACTCCTTATCCACCGAGTGGTCCGTCCATCAAACCTGTACATACATACATTTCTTACTGTAGTATTACATTAAAAAAAATATTTACACCAGCTATTTTCTGGGTAGACAAGAAGTGAAATGGTAATGGGAACTTATCATACACTTACAGTTTCACACATACAAGACAAGAGCTTAATTTCTGTGTGCTCATGAGACTAGTTCCCATCTTAGATAAATGACATTCTGCTCAGAAGATAAACTTTTTTTAAAAAAAAAAGATATTAAGTAGAGATAGCTAAGAGTTTTTCAGTATGTTATACATCTGTTTTGAGGACAACATTCATAAACTAATGTATATTAGCTATTACAGTTTATATATCTAATAAAAAATAAACATACATATAAATAAATGTATATTTTAGGAAGGAGGAGATTAATTGGACAAGGGAATGCCTGGCTATATGGCTGCTGCCATTCTCATAGTTTTGGCTTCTGTGATCATGGATCTTCCTTTGAAAGGCCAGGTCTGTTGGGAGCTGATCGAGTATCTGACCAGACTTACACGAACAGCTTTAAACTAGAATTAGTGAGTTAATCAGATGGAGTTTTGAGCAACAGACAAAAGCCAGGGACTGATGATGTATTAGGACCCAACAGGGAAAAAAATCTGTGAAATGCCTCAAAAGAATTACGGCATGTTCCTCTAAAAAAAGGTGATAGAGTTGATAGCCCAGCTGAAGTGGCTTCATATCAATGCATGCATGCATTGTGGGTAACAAACAGAAGAAGCTGGAAGCTACTGTGCAGCTAGAAAGCTATGATCTAATTGCTATCACTGAAACATAGAATCATAGAATGGGTAGAGTTGGAAGGGACCTTCAAAAGTCATCTAGTCCAACCCCCCTGCAAGGAGCAGGGACATCTTCGACTAGATGAGGTTGCTTAGACCCTCATCCAATCTGGTCTTGAATATTTCCAGGGACAGGGCATCCACCACCTCTCTTGGCAACCTGTTCCAGTGTTCTACCACCCTCATTGTAAAAAATTTTTTCCTAATATCTAATATAAATCTACCTCCCTCTAGTTTGAAACCATTACCCCTAGTCCTGTCACAACAAGCCCTACTGAACAGTCTCTCCCCATCTTTCCTGTAGGCCCCCTTTGGATACTGGAAGACCACTATAAGGTTTCCCCAGAGTCTTCTCTCCTCCAGGCTGAACAGCCCCAGCTCTCTCTCAGCCTGTCTTCATAGGAGAGGTGCTCCAGCCCTCTGATCATCTTTGTGGCCCTCCTCTGGACCCTCTCCAACTGGTCCATATCCTTCTTGCGTTGGGGGCGCCACATGATGGGATTAATCACATGACCAGAGCACTGCAATGGATAGCTATAAACTGTTCAGGATGGAGAGGCAAGGAAGGAGGGGTGGTGTGGATGGAGTGGTCTCCTCTATGTAAAAGTATAGATTAACTGCACAGAGCTGTCTTTGAAAACCAGTGATGAACAGATTGAGAGTTTATGGGTAAAAATTTGAGGCCAAGCCAACAAAGGAATCATCATGGTTAGTATTTACTACAGGCTACCTGACCAAGGGAAGCCTGTTGATGACGCATTCTTACTTAAACTGGAGGAAGCATCACACTCACAGGCTCTGATCCTGCTGGGGGACTTCAGTTACCTCGACATCTGCTAGAAAAGCTGCACAGCAAGCTGTATAGAAGTCCAGGAGACTCTTGAAGTACATTGAGGATAATTTCCTAATCCAGGTGATAGCCCAACCAGAGAAGAAGCGTTACTAGACCTGTTGCTCAGCAACACGGATGAACAAAATAGAGAGGAGAAGATTAGTGACAGCCTGGGCTGCAGTCATCATGTTGTGGTGGTATTCACAGTCTTGAGGGATATGGTCCAGATGAAGAGTAGAGTCAGGATCCTGTATTTTAGGAGCTGTTTAAGGATTTAGTGGATGAGACCCACTGGGAAACTGCCTTGAGGGAGAGAGGAATTGACCAGATCTGGCAGCTCTATAAGGAAGTTATTATTAAGGTGCAAGAGCTCTTGATTCCCATATGTAAGAAATTGAGCAAGGAAGGCAGGAGACCAGCCTGGATGGTGAAACTCTTGGACATCTTGGTCAAACTAAAGACTAAGAAGGAAATGCACAGGGATGTGTATCCTGGAGGAATATATGGACACTTCCTAGTTGTATAGGGATGGGATTAGGAAAGCTAATTACAGTTGGAGCTTAATTTGGTGAGGGATGTGAAGAATAATAAGAAAGACTTCTACAGCTAGGTTGGCTAGAAAAGGAAGATTGAAGAAAATGTACCTCCCCTTCTTAAATAAGACAGGAGAACTAGTGACAACCAACATGTAGAAGACTGAAGTACTCAACAATTTTTTTGTCTCAGTTTGCAATGGTAATCTCTCTTCCCACATCTCTCAAGTCCCTGAAACCCAAGGCAAAGACTGAGTGAATAAAGTCCCTCATCATAAGTCAAAATCAGATTTGAGACCACCTGAGGAACCTGAACATACATAAGCCAAAGAGACATGACAAGATCCATCTCAGGGTCCTGAGGGAACTGGCTGATGCAGTTGCTAAGACCCTTCCAATCCAAATCATTCTATGATTTGATATTCTATATTTATTTGTTTACACTCAATATTATACATATTCATAAGCATTTTTTTTTCATTTTACTTCTAAAGTGTCTAAATAGACAGTAGTATTAAACAAATTATTAAATTTGGTAGCATTACATGCATTTTAATCGACTGTCAACTTAATTATTATAGTACTATTCTAAAATAGACAAAAGCAAATATTTCTGAAATATGTTTCAAACTGCCTCATTTGCTATGCTTTATTAGATATGCCATGCTTTGTCTAAAACTGACTTTTTGCCTAAGAAAGAATTATTGCTATATTGGAAAACTGTTTGTTTACTTTTAATGAGGTTCAGCATTTTGTTTATTTTCTTATTATTAAGTAATAAGTAATGTACTACAACTTTTTTGAAAGCTACAGGAATAAAAGAACATGAAATATTCTATCACATCTTGTAATACTGTTTATAGTAAATACTTTATTAAAGTTTTGTAGACAGAAATTAGACATTGAAGAATGTGATTTGTTTCACTAAATTCATCTTGAAGGTAGATGTTTATACATGAGCTAGTTATTCATATTATCTTAGATTGAAGTGGGGATGATAGAAGATATTGTGGGAGTAAATTAAATGTCTAATAGAAATCAGTAACTTCCCAAAACTATAATGATAGTTTATGCATATCATAGATTATATAACTTTAAATACAACTCTATATACTTGACTCAGGCTAGACCTCTAACTTTTAAATATCTTCTGGCAGACAAGAAAATACCAGAAGTTTTAAGTATGCTATGTTATAAACTGAAAAGTATTGCTTCCAACAGTGTATGGAAAGATTAATTTTTATGTGTGTGGAATTTAGGTCTCACTGAAGTCAGATTTCATGCTATGTTGCTAAATATGTACAGATGTACCAGTGTGACACTAATCACCACTACTACCAAGAGCAGCTGTGTCTTTTTATTACCCTCACCAAAGTTGCTGTACATGCACTAAAAAGTATTTCTTAATCCTAAACAATTGTAGGTTATTATTAATATGCAGTTCTATCTCCGTTATTAGGGAATTTCCACTGGTATTTGGGTGCTAAATGATGTCTATGCATCATATATTTGACAAGATTTAACCTTTTAATTCCTGTACCTCCTAGATTAATTTAAAATCATACTTCAACACAAAGTTTGCATGTTGAAGGTCAAATTGTGGAATTATGCAGCAAGTAATGTAAAATTTTGTGAAAGTGTACGAAATTTGAAAGAGAAGAAATAAGCTAGATATAGTGGGGAAAAGCAGACCCTGGGAATAAATTGAAATATCTCAAAGTGCCTGTTAGAAAACAGATGCAAGATGTCATAAATAAAGATGAAAAAAATATTCCATTAATTAAAGATTCCTTCTTGTTGAGATGGTTATGAAAGATAAAACTTCTGGATGATAAAATGTTCAGTTAAATTTAACTTTTTTAATGTGGTGAAAAGCTTAATTCAGACAAGAAAGAATGAGAATTTTTTTTTAAAAAAAAAACCCATATACACACACACAAAAAAAAAAACAGTCAGTCTGGTTATAAAGTTCTTTCTCTGGTTAAAAGCTTTAGCATACCATAGCACATGAATTAGACATTTCTCATGCTTTGAGGAAAAAAAAAAAAGAGATAAAAATTAACAGTACAGAAGTATGGTCACGCCTTTAGAGAGTAGTAGCAGAGCATGAAATGAGAAAATACCTGGGGGGGAGGTATCTGATTACAGAGAATTGTCAATATAACAAGAATATAAAACAAATGATCCTATTATGTATCTGAAAATGTATTTCTACTAGGAACAACCCATTTAATGAAAAGGTAATGAGTTCTCACCTGGAGCATCAAGTCAATTCTGGTTACACTGTTGTGTTAAGCAGTTTTAGTTGCAGAAATAGGACATTAATAGTATAAACATCATCCAGGTTCTTCCTGAACCCCATGAAAGATCACTGTGCTCAATAAATCATAAAATTTTATTCATAAAAAATAACCCACTGGTCTAACCATGATAGAATGTTAGATACCTAACATTCACTGGCTAAATGTAAATGAGATAAATACTATGATCATACTTAAGATAGATTAATTAAAACTGTTGCAAAAAAAAAAAAAAAGGACTCACGAAAATGGCATGCAGGACTAACAATCTTTAAACAACAAAAAGGAAATCATTTTGTAAGACTTAGCAAAATAGCAAAACAATGCAACCCTTCCAAGATATTGCTTCTTAATATATTGAAACTTAATGTTTGACTCAACACTGTAAGAGTAAAAGAAAAAAAATTATGCTGTTTGTAAATTCATTAATGTCATATTTTGCGCTACAGTTGATGTGCAGTTGATGTTCACTAATTCTCATTATCAACAGCTCAGATGGGAAAGGTTCTGCTCCTAAAATGTCTTTTATTTTTCAAAAGACAATCAGAGAAAAAAGATCATAATAACAGAAAGAAAATACCTGGATGAAAAATCAAAACAACCAACCAAACATACAAACAAAAAAAAAATCCCAACTCAATGTTTTTATCAAGCCAAGTTTTTTAGCCAAAAAGCTGTATATGCAAAATCTGAGGGTGTTGGCCCCTTTTGGCTCTGGAACACTTAGTTTTGACCTAGTCTAAACGTCATATTTTGGTGATTTCTTTACTTTGATTTCCAGAACTCTGATTTAAATGTAATAAAACAGCAAAACTTCTGTCTCTTAGAGTATGTGATTGTCTGGTGAAGAGAACATTTTCCTTGGAGAAAGTGTTTTCACTACTCTACCAACAAAGATGAGCTAGGAACTCATAGTTCCTGGCCAGCTGTTGAGGAAGGTTTATATAGAATGTCTGATTTTAGCAAGTTGTTGCTTGAAGTAGGAGACTTTCAAAAACCTTGATTTATCACAGTTAGATATACTACTCAATAGTCATAAAAATTAATATCAAAAAATCCTCTGATTATTTTCCCTAGCTGTCTGCATGGCTTGTGCATTTAAACAGGGTATGATGGGATTATTTTAATAATTCCTTCAGCTTAAACTCACAAATCTAGCTAAATGGCCTGCAGATATATTACAAATATCTTCAGGTAAGGTAACACTGTAAAGATCCTTGGAATTACTTTTATTTGTCCCTGAGGAGAATACAAGTGCGATGAAAAATATTTCCTGATGTTGACATAGGTTCACGCATGTGTCTGGTTTTATGTACCTTCCTATATTTTTGCTAGACAAATGGTTGAATATAAACACTATGGTATTATGGATTTTTTTTTTCTATATTATTCAGCTTGAGTGGATGACAAAAGATTTAAATTCACAAAGCAAGATAAATTTGAGTTTCAGCCACTTTTACAGACTCACATGTCTGTTTTATGTAAGCAATCAAAGAATAAAAATCTATGAAAAAAACTGCTGAAATACTAACTTCTAAAAATGGACTCTGCAAGAACTAGTAATTCTACAAATAATTTTAATTTAAATAATTATAGCAAGACTTTATTTGAAAAAATATATAAATTAAGTCTTTTTTTTCTTGAAGGCTTCTGTTGCAGTGATATATGTCAACTATAAGTGAGAATATATCTTCTTTTATAAAGGTTTTTATGCTAACTACATCTACTTCATTTACATTGATGTAGCAAAAGTGAGAATCACATCTACTTTCTCAATAGTTAATTATTTTTATTTCCTATTTTTATTCTAAGGACAGTGATTTTTACTCACTCAGAAGCTTTGCAGAATGCTTTTAGCAATGTGAGCAATGTGACCTTGTTAAACAAAGTCATTTTATACACACTTTGAATTTTACATTAATATAGGCAGAAATACAGACAATGTTGATAATTCCATTTATCAAATGAAACAATACTTACAACAGTTGCATTCTGAGCCTCAGTCAGTCAGCCACAAGGCCTAAAATTACTTTCAATATGATCAACAGTTTTCTGACCAGTTTATGCTAGTGTCTGGATATCTGTCACTCAAATAACCTAACACAATACTAATTTCCTTCCATCTTTCAGGTTGTTTTTCCCCCTCCCCTCTTTTTTTTTTTATTTTCAGAATGAAGATTTTTCATTGTATTTTTATGACTTGCATAAAAACAAATGAATGTTATTATAATAAAATAACTTCATCTGTAAATATGAAGTTACAAAATAATATTTGCAGTGAATTGCACTCAGTCTTGATTTAGTAGGTATAATTGCGTGTTACTCTGTATCATTCAATAGATTTTTTTTTTTAATATAACATAATGGAAAAACATGGATATAATTTCTATACTTTAAAGAGTTCCATTGAATAAAATAAAATAAAAATTTATAGATTTTTTTTTGTATTCCTGTTTAAAAAAAATCCCTGACAATTTGTAAATTTTGTTGAATTACAAGTGAAAAAAAAAAATTAACAGTATTTACAGAAAAAAAAAATCCTGCTAGTAGATTGTATTCACTAAGTAGAAAATTTCAAAATATATAAAGATAATGTGAAGATTTTTAGTCTCATTTAATGGACCTTTTTTATAATTTATTTTGACACTTCAGGGAAAAAAAAAAAAGAAAAAAAAACCACCATCACCATATCTGGTTTTCTGTTTTGTTTTGTTTTGATTTGTTTTACTAAAGGCATATTTCCATGTCATTTTTTTTTTTCTTGTTACATAAAAATTTGGAAATTCCATAGAATCTAAATTTAGGAAAGAAATAAAAACCAGAAAACCCCCTAGTTTTCTTGATTTGTCCTGAATTATTTTTCAAGGTTTTGTTATTCAAAACTTCTCTAGGTACCCTGATTAGTCACATATTTGTCTCTTGCATTCTCTTTTTGAAGCAGAATTGTCATTACTGGCATACTGGAGAAACAATGCAACCCTTCCAAGATATTGCTTCTTTATATATTGAAACTTAATGTTTGACTCAACACTTTAAGAGTAAAAGAAAAAAATGTACAGCTTGTAAAATCATTAACATCATATTTTGAGCTACAGTTGATGTGCCGAGGGGAAAATAACTCATTCACTGAATGAATGAGATCAATTTTGTGCAATTTCTTGTATGACTGTCTCTTGAACAGAGACTAAATGGGATGTTCGAGGAGTAATTGGGAAATATGGATGTAGTCCCTCAGCACTGCATGCAATTGCCTTTGGAAAGGAGAAGATATACCCGAGTTAGATGATAGGAAAGACTCTGGAAAGAGAGTTGAAAAGAACTGAGAAGAGGCTGGACATAGATAAGGAGAAATGAAGCAGAGAGAAATCAGTAAGTCTAACATGAAGGAAATTCAGTCAGGATTGGGAAGACAAATAGACTGGAGTGGGAAACCCAAATAAGGAACTATGCAACCTTGATACAGTCTCATTCCGATATGGTATTTAATTATTGGCTTTTTTTTCTACCTCACTCCCACCTCATTCAGGCAGGAAGGACAGTGACTCAGGATACTGCAGCTATTCAATGATTTGTTTCATCCTCATTGTTCGGTGTGTGTCCCTAGACATTATTTACTGCATGCTATTGAAACTCCTCTCTGTATACAGAATTATTAATTTCCTCATAGACTCATTCCAACCTTCACTTCAGCTGATTCAGCCCTTAGCTATATTCAGTCCCTGCCCATTAACTGAAATATACCTACTGATTTACTCTTTTTCCTGCTCTCCCCCTCAAATCATTCTTCCAGCCCTACTAAATAGTTCACAGAGACTGGAGCCGCTGACTCCTGGGGCTGTAAAGGAGTAAGCCTTTTTATTTTTTTAATGTTCACTAATGGGTTTATTAATGCTCAGTAGGTATTTCATTTCATTGGTTTATGTTTCCTCTTAAGAGCACACAGTCTCTCCTCCTGAGCTGTGCTTTATTTTTGTATTGGCTGGCAGGTGAAGTTCATTTGTCCTGTGCCATTACTGCCATCTGCCTTGTCAGGCCTTTCTTTAAAATGAAATTGTATCTCAACAACTTTGCCCTTGGTTAAATAAATAAGCCATAATTGTAGCTGTAACATCATGATCTGAGTATGAGTCTGAAGGTCTTAGGATTTATTAGGGTGATGCAGCCATTACCATTGTAACTTGACTTTATTGTATTCACCTTGCTGCATAATGGGATCTGTGCAGCATTTGTATTAGTGGGAAAAGGCTCTACAACTCCAACTGTATTCTAAGAAGATTCTCCCCCTCCCACACTTACACACAAACACTCCTTTGGTCTTCCTTGCTTTTCTAATCTCTGTCCTTGTATTCCTTATTTTGCCTGTTCGAGCTCCTTTCAACTCACTGACTTCTAAGCAGAAAGCAGTGAAAGACGCCAAATGCAGTGAGTGCAATGACAGCACAGATGGCATTTCTGAAAACAAAAATTAGGGATGGAAGACTATAACATTCATCTAGTACCAGCATTACTTGGGAGAAGAGCAAACACATTCTCAACAGATACAATTATGATAGTTCATTTCAAGTCAATGAATCTTCAAAAATATTATTATTTTATTCGTAGTGTCAAGTTTAATTGTAGGACTCAAAGTCCTCAAGAAGGAGCAGGAAACAGTAATACTAATAACATTGCATTTAATTGCCATGCACCATATGTTGACCTAATACTGTAAACCACAGATATTTTGAGACTCCTTGCCTTGAATGCAATATATTTCTAATTCTGTGCATGAACAATTTTACTCACAGACTAATCACATTAAATCAAAACCAATTGACAAAAAAAATATATTGTTTGTGCAAAATAAAAGAAGATGGCACTGTATCTCCTTTGGGAATCTTGTGTCTAGAGAAATACCACACTGTGAAAACTAGGGAGCCCGGAGTTACGTTCACAGTAACTCAAGCCTAGTTGTTCTGTTTGAGTAAAGTCCCAATACACACACATAGTACTTATAGTCATTCAGCTCTTGCATATGGTATGCATACTAGAGGATTAAGTAAAATTTCCTCTGTAAGAGTCTCTACACATTATTTTTGCTACCTAGAATTTGTGTTGAGGTAAGCAACATTTTATACTAAGCAGGAAGTGCAGAATTCTGACATGTTTAAACACTGAATTTACTTCATTTACTTCACAGATTAAATTTGTAATATTTTTAAATTAATTTTATGAGTTCTTTAGTTTTGTTGGTTTTTTTTTTGATCAGTCCCATGAAACATATTTTCAGCATTATATCAAACCATTAATTCCTTATCAGAAGCTCTTGATAATACTTAGAATGCATCCACAGAAATGTTATATACCTGTATAATCAAGGAAAGTATAAAACCATGAACAGAGGCAACATCAGTGGAATATGACCAAAGATCATTCTTAGAAATCTTCCTTTATGAAGTTTGAAAATATTGTACTCATATGTAGGTATGATTCAATAGTGAACCACATGGTTTGTTGAACCTCTCAAATCTGTGCTAGATAGATTCACTTCCAGTTAGTCTCTTCAGTTTTGAAAATTTATGCCAATCTTCTAAATAAAATCATATACTGTAAGGGATGTATGTTAAAAATTATAAAAACAGTCTGTATTTATTTTCTTCTTCCTCTTCGTCACCTTTTTGTCTCAATATTCCTGCTTCTCTAACTTAAAAAAAAAAAAAAGTGTAACTTGTGCCAGACATTTTTTTCCTTTTTTTTTGTTTTTTTTTTTTTTACACTCAGATTTCCTCTGCCTCCTCTTTCCACAGATATCTGTCTTTTTAAATATACAATAAACATTGTGACAAACTTTTCTTCTTTAACTCATCTTCTATTTGCTTTCTAGAATTTTCTTCCTCCATTGATTCACATGTAGGTATTTTTTGTAATCGGCTGCCACTATCTTTACCACTTGCTTGCTCCAATGAGTCTTCCTCCTCAGACTAAAACCACAATATACTTTTTGCAATCTTAAAACTCACACTTTATTTTATATCTTTTTTCTATTTCAGTTCTTTCTGTCTTTACCAAATGCTTTCTCACACTCTCCATATTGAGTTTCTTTTAGTCAATGATATCCGCTTTCTTCCCAGAAGCAAATTCTATACCTTATGCTTTAATCAAATTACTCTGTCCAAAGCCATTTTTTTGTTTAGTGATTACTTTCTAATTTCAAGTACTCTATTCTTTCTTTTCCCCTCTAGCTGACTTCAACCTTGTTAAAGATGCTCTATTAAAATGTAGCCCTCTTTTTCGTTGTTGTTGTTTCCATTACCGTGTTTGTTCTTGTTTCTTCTACTGCCTAATTGTTCTTTAAACAAGTTCTTCAGAGAACCCTCTTATTTATCTTCATTTATTAAAGAATTATCTCTTTCTTACCCCATGAAAATGTCTTCCACATTCACGCACATGTTTATGCATCAACCCAAGTTCATCATTGTTTAAACAGAGATCTTAGTATCTCTCTCTCTATACTCCTACCATGTTAATGTTTTCTGCAGATCTCTGATGGATTCTTTTCTAATGCTCATCTTGTTGATAATGTTGTAATCAGTGTCAGGTCCAATATTAATTCCTAAAGAATGCCCAGGCACTGAGATGAGGCTGATCAACTTCCCCAGATTCTCCTTCTTGCCACACTTGGAGATGAGTGTGACATTTTCATCTTTCAAGTCACCAGAATACTTTTATCTTTCACAGACAACAGAGAGTGGTCTTGCAATGATGTTAGTAACGTCCCTCAGAACCTATGAATTTATCCCACTAGATGCATGTCAGGGCAAACGGTCCCACTTAGATGTCCAACTGATTTAAATTTCCAACTTTTTTTTTTTTTTATGATCTGGCAATTATGTATGTATTTATTTTTCACAGTTAAAAGCTAACTGAGCAATTAAATAATTTTCTGCTACTGTTACACTTAGCTTCTAAAGCAAGAACAAGTTTTATGCTCTAGGTCAACAAGATAACTTATAAGAAACAACATATGATTTTCACATAGGTGACCCTGCTGTTCATAACACATGTCTATAGTGCTGTTACCACAGTGATTACTTGTTATAACTTTTTTTTTTTCCCTTAATCATGTCAATATCTGTGGTGAAAACAAAAAAAACAAAACAAAAAAAAGAGATACCAGTAGGTGCATTCTCAAATTCTCAGTAGTAACTTAAGCAGGAGTTCTGTCAATTCACAGAGTGAGAATTTGGAATTGACTATTATTCTAAATACTTTATAATGTAGTATATATTAAAGAAACCTCCAAACAACTAAACAGTGTAATTATGGTCTTTTCTCTTACTAAGAAGATCAAATGGTACATAAGAATTGGAATATATTTGTTTTACTGAATCCTGCAAATATCAGGGAAGAACAGAAAAAAAAAAAAGCCAAATAAAAAAAAAAAAGAAGAAAAAATTACTTAACTCATGATTAATGCAATGAGTAGTTCCCTCACCTTCAGCAACTCATTATTTTAAAATGCTTATCATGAAGCTATGTCCCTACTAAAAAGCCAGTATCTCTGTATCAGGAACAGAGTTGCAACAAAAAATACAGAAGGTCAAAGGGCATTAGAAACTGACATATACTAATTTCGTACATATTTTGTGGATCTTTGATGTCTCTGAGGTTTTCTGGTATTTCAACATATATGAAAAATGTAACTAGCCTTTCAAAAATGTGTTGTCATCTATACTTAAAGACAAGCACACAAAATAAATATAGATGTACCCTACTGAACTTTATGTGCCTCACTAAAGTACCCAGACTAGGAGAATGGTGATTTAGACTTTTTCTATAAACAGTAGAAACCTAAAAAGGATAATTTAGTGGGTTGAATCATCCTCCAGATTGCTCATCTATCTTCATTGATTGAAAATGTCATTGAGAATATCTGGCCTTCCATTTAATGTGTTTAAGTAGAAAAATTAAGAAAATTTGGATATCAAAGTTATGACTGAGGAATCTAAATGCCATCATAACAGTTAAACCTTTTGGATCTTTTTTTTTTTTTCAGAGCCACTTCTATAGCAGTGTACAAATAAAAGAATAAGAAATATTTCTCATAATGCTATTTAACTGATTATTAACACTAGAGCTAATTATATTTTATGGTATTTGGATTAATTCCAATTACAATGCCACTTTATTATACATCTTTATGTATTTTATAATTAAAATATTTATATTGAATTTGCTCTTTTGTTTCAGAAATATGTTAAATATTGAATGATTTTGTAGCATAGAAAGTCCTTGAACACATTCCATCCGTATGCACAAGAAATCTATCATGTAGCTATTCATATTAAACAACTAAGCAAATAAAGAAATGCTCCAGAGAGTCATATCATAACACTAAACTGCCATAGTTCATTTATTGTTATATAATTACAAGGAATGTTTATCCATTCTTGCTCTATTTATCTAACACCACCTTCTGTAATGTTCTGAGTCACAGAGGGAGAAGAACTATGTTTCTATAATATTTGTCAGCTAATAGGACAAAATTTCCGGTCTGCAATGAAAAATTTTTACAATGCAAGCAAATTCCCTTGTAATGCGGAGGTTACACTGCTAGTAGAAGTGTTAGTAAATGTACTATTATCACTAATGGGATGACTTTTACCTTCTATGAATTACAGTCATGATTTTGGGCACAAATTTTGTTTTATTTAACATCAATTCTCTTATTACTTCAGTTTAATTCTTGTTTTAATATTACCATTCATATTTTATTCCTTTTTTTTTTAATCTTCGCACATAAGTATTTCAAAGGTATGTGAAATGCCTGCAGTTATGTTCACTTTCTTTGTAGCAGCCTCTACAAGTACAATAGTCACTTTTACTTTTCAGCTTTTTCAGAATTGAATGTGTCTAGTAATTATGACGTAGAGTAAATTAAGTTCTTAAGAGTATAAAAAAGGCCACAGGGGTAAGACTGAAGGTCCATCTAGCCTAGCATTTTGTCTTTGACATGTCAGCCAAAACCACATATCTAATTAAGAGTACAAGAAGAGATCAAGGAAAAATGACCCTTTCATATAAGTACTCTCTTGGATTCCAAGCATTTCCAAATGGCATTTTCATATAACTGTCAACAAGCCCAACATCTTGCTACTGGGGAGCAACTTAATCATTTTTAAAGAAGTGTGAAGTTTAAATATGAAATTGGGAATCCATCTTCCCATGTGCTTCACTTTACATGTTGTAATAATTCAACTTGTTATGAAATCTAATACGACTTTGCCAACAAATGCAGCCTGAGCAGTATCAGGTTATGTATCTTTATTCTGCCCTTGAATCATATTTAAAGGAATGAGTATCAAGTGGTATCAAGTAAGTAAACATGCCCATTTATTTGTTGACCTCTCTACCTGTAAGAATCTTGCATATTACAAGGATGAACATGACATTTAATCATGCTTTGTTGGGTTTTTTTTGTCTTTTGATATGAACTTCTGTACAATGAGCATAGAATAGAGATAAACAATTTTTTTTTTATAGAATACTAGGCAATAGTCTCTGTACTTGAAGAGTAATGCTCCTGAGCCTATGGTTTCCAGGACTTGTATACATTGAGCATGTTTTATTGCCACTGTGATGGATTATTAAAAATTAAGTTATTAGGAACAAAGAAGCTGTCCTTTTACAAGAACAAAGAAGGTGTCAGGATTAACCAAGGAAACTCAGCCTTCTCTCAGTCATCACACAGTAAAACTGAAGCACTCAAGATACAAGACTGTATTGGCAGTGTAGACCATAATCCAAACTTTTCTACAGCTCAAAAAAGGTGACTTTTTTTTTTGTTAGTTATTCAGTACTGTAAGACTCTTAAGTTTTATTTTCTCTTTTTTTTTTTTTTTTTTTTCCCTCTTCTTTAAAATCTAGATTACAGGGGCTTCAGGAGAGGTCAGTCCCTCAGCAGGCAATTCTTTTATTCTAATGCTAGCCATCTAAAGGGTAGGTATCTAATGAGATATTCTTCTTTAATGAGGAATTAGAGAGAGAGAGAGATGCCTCTACTGGAGAAAAAGAAAGTAAAGTCTAGGTGACTATACTTCAAAGGGTTGAAGTTAGATGTGATAAATTCCATGCTTAATAGTTTAGTGCAGCACCTGACACAGGAAATTTTTAATATTTATGTACTACTCAAAGCTGCTGAAATATAGTTAACAAGAAGTACTAGTAAAATCTGGGCTGCTTAAAGTAGGAACTATAAGATTCTCATGCCCTTTTCCCTATACGTGACTTGAATTTCAGTAGCAGACAGAAGTTTGCCCTCAGTCCTTGGTTGGTAAAGTGTTTACTGCCACTTAATGTGTTACTGTTGTATGAGCATACAGAATTAGGCAACTAAAGATCCCGTAGTACACTTCATTAGACTAGTGCCTGATCTCATGGCTTTGTTCCAGCTTAGGTAATTATGTTCTGCCTACCTACATTTCCTGGGGTTTCAATTGGATATGCTATTCTTCTAGGCTTGCTGATTCAATTTGTTATGTAATGTTCATGTGTGTGTGTGTTGTTGAGCACTTGCTGCATTTCAGTTGTAGGTGAAGTGAAACTTATTAACACCTAGCACTCTCATAGGCTGAATGAACAAGTCCTATACAGTGCTAGGCATTCCAATGCTGAGAGATGTTACATCAGTGAAGAGCAGATATCATTAACTTGTCAATATTTGTATTCAAAGTTGTTCTCGTTTTGTATAGTGAGGGCGGGGCTACGGTGGTAGCTTCTCTAAGAAACTGCTAGAAATTGCTCCCCTTTGTTCAGTGGACTCAGCCGGGCGTAGGGTGGACCTGCTGCTGGCCAAAGCCGAGCCAATTGGTAGCAGAATGTTCCCTGATAACGCCTCTGCGATAACATAATTAAGAAGGTGAAAACAGAAAAAAAGAAAAAAAAGAGAGAAGAGTGAAGATGTGAAGAAGCTGAGTAGAGGCAGAGAGGGGGAGGCACGAGCCTTGTGGGCCTTGCAGGCGTCACCCTCTGGCCACCCGCCGGGCAGCTGTCTGGGCCTGATGCCAACCAGCCTGGCTGCAAGAAGTGGAGAAGAGATGAGAGGTGAAGAGAACCTGAGAGGCATCTGGCTGCCTGTTGTGAAGAATTTCTTGTGAGAAGAATGGCTGCAGATGCCAAGGTCAGTGAAGAAGGAGGGGGGAGGAGTAACGCAGCACCTGGCCAGAATTCCCCTGCGGCCTGTGGTGAAGAACATGGTGAAGCAGGTTGTCCCTGCAGCCATAGTACACATAGTCAAAGTATGTGAGCCACATGATGTTAAAGATTTTCTTTCCTTTTAATGAAGAACTATGACTTACTGTAAAGGAACAGTACATTAAGCAAATAATATATAAATAAAGACAATATAAACAATATTTTGATGCAATACAGATGAAATTCAACACTACAGAATTCTTCAAAAGGTCACCTTGTCTGGGTTTGTAACAAACACATATTATATGGTAATTTACTGTAATAAAATTAAATAATTGTATTGAATTAACTGAAAATTCACTTTCCTACTGGAGCTGAAAAAAGATTTTTTTTTCCCTGATATACACTGAATAATATACAATGTGATAGATTTTGTTTGAGTTAACTATTCTTCTTCCTAAGGACATTAATGATTTGTTATTGTTGGAAAAAAAACACACTGGACTAGCTGGAAAAATTACTTTAAAAGAATATAAGAATCTAAGACCAGAGGGACTGTTCATGGGTGTCACGGAACTATAACACACTGTTATGACCCGAGTAGGGTAAGCCTGGGGGGTCATAGTGTGTTTGTGATTCCCTTGGGCTAAATGAAGGTGAAATGACACTGGACGATCACTTATGTTATTCATTTGAGGTACTAACAACTTGGATCAGGTAAATTTGGTAGAGGGCAGCATGGATTCTATTATGAGCTATTTCAGGTGAAGAGGAGAAAAGGAGGAGAAAAGAGTGAAAAAGGAAGAGGAGAGAGAGGTAGATATCACCACCCTGGAATCCGACAATGATAGTTGATAGATGTGGCAGTCCTCTGGTGACAGGCTCACCTGGTTTCTCAGAATGATGTCCTTTATAGTCTAGTCCCTGCCTCTCAATCACATCCACTCAACAACTTCTGTGGTACTTATTCTAGAACGTTCTTGATTTTCTACGCAGGTGACATTGGGGTGGGGGGTAATAGGAGGCTGTTGCTATGTTAAAAGAAGAATTAACTGCATGTTGGTACACCAGAACACAAAACTGCACACTCTCCAGAATGCCCTCTGATATCCTGTGCCCCATTTGCAGTTTAACCATTGCTGGAATTGCTTAACACAATGTTTGAGACATTAAGCTCCATCGACACCTCACATGCACTTCTTCCTATGTGGTCAATCAGGGCATCAGAATCCAGGAGTCCATATCAGGAATCTAATAATACAAATACAACCCAAATTGATCTTGTTTTGTCTGTGAGTAAAAAATTTATTGTAACCAGACATAATCACCATTAGGGGAAATGAAAATTATTGGCTCAAATTTTTAGTTTATTATAAGACAAAGCAATCATGAAGAAGAGTGAAAGAACACAGGTATCACAGGGTAGAAAACTGGAGAAATAATCACTGTCTCATAAAAAAAAAAAATTTGAAAAAAATAGTTTCTTTGTGTGTGTATGTGTGTGTGTATGTATGTGACATTAGGATCATAGAATCATAGAATAGTTTGGATTGGAAGGGACTTTAAAGATATCTAGTTCCAACCCACCTGCCATGGGCAGGGTCACCTTCCACTAGAACAGGTTGCTCAAAACCCTATCCAATCTAGCCTTGAACACTTCCAGGGATGGGACATTCACAACTTCTCTGGAGGTCCACGGAGGAGCAGAGATCCACTTGGAGCCCGTGAAGGACCCCATACCGGGGGAGGTGGATGCCTGAAGGCAGCTGTGGCCCGTGGAGGGCCCGCTGGGACAGCTGTTCTGGAGAGACTGCACCCGTGGAAGAGATGACCCACGCCGGAGCAGTTCCACAAAGGACTGTGGCCCGTGGGAGGGACCCCACGCTGGAGCAGGGGAGGAATGTGAGGAGTTCTTCCCCCGACCATGAAGCAGCGGTGTGAAACCACGTATGATGAACTGACTGCAACCCCCATTCCCTCTTCCCCCCGCTGTGCCACTCGGGAGGGGAAGTTGGTAGAGATAATGTTAAGCTTGGGAAGTCGGAGGGGTGGGGGGAGGTTATCTTGTTCTCTGTCTCATTATCCTGCTGTTTGTAGTAATAAATGAATAGTTTTCCCCAAGTCAAGTCTGTTTTGCCTGTAATGGTAACTTTAAGGATTTCTCCCTGTCCTTATCTCAAACCTCGAGCTGTTTTTCCTTATATTTTCTCTCCCTGTTCTCTCAGAAGGTGGGGGGGAGTTGAGAGAGAGACTGCGTAGTCTGGTCTGGTCTGATCGGGGCTGAACTACGACAGGGCCCACCTCTCCAGCCTGTCAAGGTCCCTCTGGATGGCATCCCAGCATGTTGACTGCACCACACAGCTTGGTGTGTTTGACAAACTTGTTGAAGGTGCACTCTATCCCACTGTCTGTGTCTCTGACAAAGATGTTAAACAGCACCAGTCCCAGTATCGACCCCTGAGTAATGCCAGTCATCCCTGGTCTCCACCTGGACATTGCGCCATTGACCACAACTCTTTGACTGTGACCATCCAGCCAATTCCTTACGTACTGAGTGGTCCACTCATAAAACCCATGTCTCTCCAGTTTAGAGACATTATTAATAATTTTGTGATAATACAGCTAGGAGAAAAGTAGATTGGAGCTTTTTAATGCATTGTAGGATAGGTTCTTTCATTAGAAGAAAAATAAGCGTAAGAATAGCCTGTGCAAATTCTGGTAACAAGAATAATTCTTACATTTAAAAAAAAAAGATTAATTTGGGGATATATTTAAAATGAATAGGATCAATAAGCAAACACTTAATGTTCCAGACAAATATATAAAGTAAATTTAAAAATACCAGAAGGATTTTTTTTTCAAGAAGTTCAGCCAAGAGAAGTTGTCATTATACCGTACCCAAGTGGGATACTTTCCTGCTTTGAAACCAGACACGAAATCAAGTATCTTGAGATGAAAACACATATTTTGTTCTCATTTTGACTATATTAAGAATCAGCAGAATAATTACTTTGACTTTCTATTTAACTTTTTTTCATTTTTCAGGTAGTCATATATTAATTAAATCTCACAGTCAACACAGAAATTTCTTCTCTTTACCATATGATGAAGCATGTTTAAGAATTACATTAGAGAAGGACAGAAGGATCCAAATGTTTGACAATAGTTTGGAAGTTGGTAACTCTGGAATAAATTGATTTACAATCTATGTAAATGCTTTTCTTTCTACTTCTGTCTGCTATGACGTATTTGATACAGGCACTTAGTATCTGTTTCTGCTGTCCTTATTATCTGAACCTGCACAGAGTCAAATTAGTAGTTTGGTGAGGCTATAAACAGAGAGATAAGTTGAACGTCCAGCCAGTCAAACAGCAGAATCCTATAAAAGTCAATGTAGAAGTACACTGTTATCATTCATAGACTATATGAGGCAATACAATTATTTTACCTCAGTCATGTGATAATGATTGTAACTAAGAGAAAGTGGCACACTTGTTCTGCATGACTGATTGTAATGATAATGAGAATTAATATTAAGTTTAAAGAACTTTGGATCCTTGCAGATGCAGTATTCATAATGCAAATCTGTTATTACCGATAAATATAATCCAGGACATTATATCTTCCATTGTAAATGTTCAGAGAAGGAAGAATGCCCCACCAGAGTTTTAAGCTTTCAGTCAGTCTCACAGGAGGTGGTACAGCGTGTTGAATCTAACTGAAAAAAATTCCCTATGCAGCCAACGAATAGGCAGGCAACTCTCAGGATATGCAGGAGTGAATAAATCAATGTACATAATTTTGACTATTTGTCCTTCCACTGAATGCATCTGTTCTTTCAATGCTTTCAGAGAATGCTGCTTAAGTTTGGTGCCTACTTCTTCCTCTTAGAGTACAGAGACTCATAGGAAATGTTAGAGGTATACATCCATTTGGGATCTCAGCTCTGCTCCCCCTAGAAGACAGGCACAGAATGGAAAAGCACAACACTGTTTTGTTTTTACGTAGTACTTGTAGGGTAAAAGTATAGACTCATGGAGTAAGAGTCTAGCTGCTAATCTCTGAGACTGAGAAAGACTCAGTTTAGCTCTCCTATCTCACAGATGAGTATCTTCTCAATTAAATTACGAATAGCATAGGTAGAAATATTTATAGTGCACCCTGGGATAATAGGACCAGAGGTACTTAAGAACAGAGAAACAAATAAAACCTGAATTTTGCCAGTTTTGCCTGGAGGAGAGGGAAATTTAAAATTCTGAATCCATGCCTGCAATTTTATTTGCTTACTATTCAATGATGATTTTAGGGAACATAGATACCTGGCTCAAAAGTTGCATGCATCTGAAACTTGTACTACATCAAGTGCATTTTATGTGAGTTAAAGCAACATGCTGTACATATATGGACATAAGAATATAACATTAGCCTAATAAAAATACAATCTGAAGGATCTTACTGGTCCCATTACAGTCACACTAATACTTGTAGTCCAAATTATCCACCTATAGATTACTAAGAATTTTTATTTGCCTCAGATCTGGTTCTTTTTCTCTCACTATTTGCTTGCTCAAGTCTTTTATTTTCTTTACTTCTTCTATCACATGCTATTTAAGCTCACAGAGTGATCAGAATATTTGAAACAATATGTTGGCTGATTTTTTAAAAAAATATTATTATTATAAACATATTATAAGGGAAGCTTGAAATATGTGAGTGTTGTAGTTTAGCCCTGCTTGGGACCAAGCTATGCAATCTCTCACTCACTCCCCCTCACCCTCTGAGGGAACGGAAGAGAGATAATATAAAAAAGAAGGCTTGAGGTTTGAGATAAGGATAGGGAGAGAACATTAAAGTTACGGATACGGGCAAAACAGACTCAACTTGGGGAAAACTATTTATTATTACTAAAATCAAAGCAGTATAATGAGGAAGAGAACAAAACCAACTTCCCCCCACCCTTTCCTCTTCCTGGGCTTAACTCCATTTCAGTTGTCCCTATCTCCTTTCCCTCCTCGAACTGCATGGGGGAATAGGGAATGGGAATTGCGGTCAATTTATCACATGTTGCTTTACGCTGCTCCTTCCTCATCAGGGAAAGAACTCCTCACATTCCTCCCCTTCTCCAGTGTGATGTCCCTTCCACGGGCTAAAGTGCTTCATGAACTGCTCTGGGTCGTTTTTCCACAGAGTACAGTCCCTCTGGAACAGACTGGCCCAGAAGGCCCTTCATGGGCCACAGCCTCCTTTGGGCATCCGCCTGCCCCAGCATGGCGCCCTCCACGGGCTGCAGGTGGATCTCTGCCCCTCTGTGGGCCTCCATGGGCTGCAGGGGGACAGCCTGCTCCACCATGGTCGTCACCACAAACTGCAAGGAAATCTCTGCCAGGAGCAACATTACTCCTCCCCTTCCTTCTTCACTGACCTTGGCATCTGCAGCCATTCCTCTCAGAAGAAATTATTCACAATCCTCTCAGGCAGATGCCTCTCAAGTTCTCTTTGCATCTCTTCTCTTCACTTTCTTGCAGCCAGGTTGGGCTGAGACAACCACACAGCAGGAGGCCAGAGGGTGAGGGCTGCAAAGCCCACAAGGCTCACGCCTCCCTCTCTCTGCCCTTTGCTTCAGCTTCTTAACTTCTTTTTTTTTTTTTTTTTAATTTTAATTTTTCCCCTTCTTAAATACGTTATTACAGAGGTATTGTCAGGGAATATTCTGCTACCAATTGGTTTGGCCCTGGCTGGTGGTGGGTCCAACTTAGGGCCAGCTGAGTCCACCGGACAAAGGGGAAACTTCTTGCAGAAGCTGCCACCGTAGCTCTCCCCATGTGTGTGTCCTGCACCCCCCGTCCCCCCACCTGTAAACAAAACCAACACAGTGTTTCAGAGCTGACTCTTTTTCCTCTGTATGTCTCTTGGGAATACTTTCAGTGCAGGAGTTGTATCAACCGATACAGACATGTAAAAGAAGTAGTAGTTTCTCTCCATTTATTGTAGAAGCAGCTTAGCTCGGATGTATATTTAGTTTGGGGTTGGTTGGCATAATCTAATTTTATTAGCTTTACAGCAGAATTTTTTTTTTTTTAAGGCAAAATAGAGAAGCTACATTGCCTAAAATTATTAAAATGTATACACATACTTATACAAGTTAATATGTGTTTATATATTGTTTATACAATGTCTTTCCTAAAGTCAAACAAAGAGGTAAACAGCAGGTATTGTTTATTTTCTCTATCATATATCTGACCCTAAAATTTCTGTTACAGTTATCATCTGAATTCTCAGTGAGGCAGAGTTAGACCTCCATCTAGCTGTCCTCTGGAATGAATATACAACACTTCCCCAAGTATAGGCCTAGGGGTTTTTTTGCCTCTTTGAAACATTCACTATCAAATTTTATGGGAGGTTTTGTTTCCCTAGAGTGTCCACATAAGACACTACCGAAATCCTTAACATTGGCCTATAATATAAAGTTAATTCATTAGTAGAACATTTCAGCTGAACTTTCTAAGTAATAGAGTGAGATAAAAGGAAAAAATAGCTATGTTTTATTATCCATGTACATCGCAGAAGCCCACTATTTTCTCATTACTAATGCTAAGAATTGGTGCAACTCATTTTTCTTCAATAAAGTTTGTGTTCTAGAACTCCATTCTTAACATAATAATTTTGAAAAGCATAATGATGCTTACATTATAGGTTTCTACTTACTTGATTGTTTAAAATTAAGGAGTTGAGTGAGTAAACCAAGTCACAAACTATTTTAAAAGAGGAATTTATTTAAATAAAAATCTAGCCATCATACTTTTTTTTTTATAGAACAATACAGAAATTCCAAACAACTCTATTACCCTTTTAAAAAACACCAAACATAAATGCAGATTGCTTTTTACGTGATGTGGAGAAGTATAATTAACTTAACAGCAGGTGCCCAAGGTTCTCCAGAATAAGTACTTAAATAAAGTAAGTTCATTTCGAATGAGGGAATCTGAAATGTGATGCAAGATGTAGAGAAGGTCTTTCTTTGTAAGGTACTGATTTCAGCAGACGTTTTGTTCATTACACTTGAGAGAGATTTGAGTAATGTTTAAGAAATAATGTTGGAAAATCGATTACAAGAGTAAAAACTAATTTAAAAAAAACCACTATGGGATTAGATTTTTGTCAAAAAAAAAAACCCAAGAAAACAAGTCTGAGTCTCAGCCACATGCATTAATTACAAAACCATGCTCATACATTGAAAAGTATTGACAGAAAATAGGAAATATTTAGAAAACAGGGGAAAAAAAAATCTTACATTCTTTTCCAGGAAAATGTTGTATCTGACTTTGATGTTACAAGATCGAACTCCCAGTTAGGAAACAGAAACTTTTTAAATGCTTGTCGTAGTTCAGCCCTGATTGGGACCAGACTACACAGTCTCTCTCTCACTCCCCCCACCCTCCAAGAGAATACGGGGAGATAATATAAGAAAAATGGCTCAAGGTTTGAGATAAGGATGTGGAGAAATCCTTAAAGTTACCGTCATGGGCAAAACAGACTCGACTTGGGGAAAACTATTCATTTATTACTACAAACAGCAGGATAACGAGACAGAGAACAAGATAACCTCCATCCACCCCTCCCGCTTCCCGGGATTAACATTATCTCTACTACCTTCCCCCAGCCCCGAGCGGAACAGGGGGGAAGAGGGAATGGGAGTCCCGGTCAGTTCATCACACATTGTGTTGCCGCTGCTTTGTCAGGGGAAGAACTCCTCGCATTCCTCCTCTGCTCCTTCGTGGGTTCCCTCCCACAGCCCACAGTCCTTCATGAAACTGCCCCAGCATGGGTCACCTCTTCCACAGGATGCAGTCCCTCCAGAACAGCTGCCCCAGCAGGCCCTCCACAGGCCACAACCTCCTTCAGGCCTCCACCTGCTCCAGCATGGCATCCTCCACAGGCCTCTCTGCCTGTGGATCTCTGCTCCTCCGTGGACCTCCATGGGCTGCAGGGGGACAACCTGCTCCACCATGGTCATCACCACAGGCTGCAGGGGAATCTTGGCCAGGAGCCACATTACTCCTCTCCCTCCTTCTTCACTGTCCTTGGCATCTGCAGCTGTTCCTCACAACAGGCTAGCAGACACCTCTCAGGATCCTTTTTACATCTCATCTCCTCTCCACTTCTTGCAGCCAGGCTAGGCTGAGTTGGGCCCAGCTGGCTGCCTGGCAGAAGGCCAGAGGGTGAGGCCTGCAAGACCCACAAGGCTCACACCTATCCCACTCTGCCCCTGCTCAGCTGCTTCATATCTTCTCTCTTTTTTTTTTTTTTGTTTCCTGTTTTCCTCTTCTTAAATACGTTATCGCAGAGGAATTATCATGGGACATTCTGCTACCAATTGGCTCGGCCTTAATTGAAGGTTATTGAAAAGTTAATTGAAACAATAGTAATTAATTGACTTAATGTATTTTGCCATGTTTGAAAAGTTGGTGATACAGCACTTTTAATTTTGCTCTGTATAGTTTTCACAGAAAGCAGATATTCATTGTATCACATTGTTTTGTATCTAAAAATATTTTGACTTAAAAAACAAAATGAAGGCATATCAAAATTTGACTATATTTTTCTAACTATTTATGAACAATCTTTGTCTTTAGGGTTATTTTACTTAAACTATATAGCTGAACCTTCTGCTGATGTGTGTCGTTAGGGACAAATAATTTTATTATCTGTTTTGTCCAGATAAATCATCATTGGAATGTTCTTCTAATAAGTTCTTCCCTTTTAATTTCAAGATTCTTTTTGCAAGGACATGTTGAGAAGATAATCAAATCGAGTTACTTTAATATTCACCAGTAGAGATATTGAAACATAAAGAAAAATCTATGCTTTTTCGCATGAACTAGGTAGGCACAGGATGATGAGAAGGAATGCCATTGACACTCTGATCTTCAAGGCATTCCTGGGAAGACAAAAAAATTATTTGTAATGTAGGAAAACAAATAACCAAGAAGTGTTTCTATCCTACATTATTTTTGCTCTTACTATAACTTTGAGATGCCCTCATTTTTTTTTTTTTTTAATGGCTAGTTGAAAAATAATAGTTTATAGCAGATTGTGTATATTTTAAGTGAAAAATAATCCTGGTTATATGTATTGAATGCATCTTTGGTTTATTAAATTACACTATGAGATAATTCATATTTCTTCAAAGCTGTAGAAAGCTTATCTGTGGAAAGGACATCAAAATACACTTATAATGAAAGTAAATTGCTATTCCTATAATAAAACTTGCAGTAAATATTGGAAAACGTAAGGAGGAGATCTGATTTATTATAACAGAGGGAAACAGTCAAACACTGGAAGAATTAGAGTTAGTCTTTCACCTAGGATAATAAACCGGCACCTTATAGATTAAATCAACGTTATTGCTGTTACTTTATAAGAGGGATTTTTTTTTTCTTTTTAGTTGAATTAAATATTAACTTCTAGTTAAGACAAGCTTTTATACCCTGGATAAAAAGGACGATCCTACCCCCTCCTCAGAAAAAGTTCTTGACACCCCTGACCCCCTTGCTCCAAACCTATCTGGAGTGAATTTTTTACAGGTAACGCAAATTTGAAATTTCCCATCTGCATATGACAGAAACAATAGAATTAATCATCATGAATACTAACGAGAGTAAAAAAGATAATGTTAGAAAAATATCTGATATATTCACCACAGGTTTTGTTTTTTTTTTTTTTCTTTTAATTGAATCTCTGTGTTTGTGCTAGTCTAAGAGTTTACAGCTGGTGAAGTACTCTATGCTCAGTGAAAAGTGGTATGCTAACTTGGCATACGGGAAATGATAAGCCTTGAAATGTGCGTTCTACTCCCCTCCAAAGGTTGTCTTGTCTGCTGTTTTCCTTTGTGTAAAATTAGTTGCCCAGAATCCTTTCCTGAACATTGATACCAATCCAATTTCTTCAGAAAATAGCAAAAGCTCACTAAAAAACCCAGCAGTAGTATTGCCAGTGCATGCAACAATCCAGTGGTCAGAACAATAAGCTGTCTTTGGAATAATTTCTTTTCCTTGCCTTCTTTTCTAGAACTGTTTTTATGTCAAAGCTCAGAGACAGTGTTTCCCCATGCTCAAGTACCACAGTAATCATTAACTAGTGAGCTCTCTGACCCTTCTGATTGTTTTGTTTAGCCCAAAAATTTCTAGATATTATATATAAAGCAGTACAGCTTCAACAGGTATTCAGAAGGTATTATTTCTTCATGGCATAGCCAATAAACTTTCATATAGACAATTCTCTAGAAGACGGGCTGAATCCTGAGAAGGCCGTTACATCTTTTAGTCCCTTCTTAATGACAAAAGAAAGTCCATTGTCTGGTATGTAAGAAAGTGAGCTTTGCCTCTGAGCTTTGTTTATAACCTCTTCCAATGGTTATTTCTTAAAAGTGCATGTCGGTTTGAGTTGCTCATGTGATATAGCTGAGATAAAATGCGTTTTTTGAAGTCTGGTTGGACTGCATCTCAAACATCTGTTGAGCTGTTCTGTCCTTTCACAACTTATGCATCCACAGAAACTTTAAGCACTTGAGAAACATTGGTGCTGAAAAGTCTATTCAGACTTCCAACATTTCCAGGATTAGGTTGTGGCTGATCTGGAGTTCTAGGAATATTAGTTGTAGAGTTGGGTGTTTTTCTTATTATAGTGGGGGTTTTTTTAATGGTTTAGATGTATCTTATCTACTTTAAAATCATGAGATCATAGAATAATTCCTGTTGGAAGGGACCTCTGGAAATCCATTGCATCCAACTCTTTCATCAAAGTGAGATTACCTTCAAAATTAACTCATGTGGCTTACATCCTCGTCCAGTAAACGTCTATATACACACACAGTGATAGAGATTTGACAGCCTCTCTGGAAACCATTCAAGTACTGGACCATAGTCATTGTGTTGTTTCTTTTTCTTTATATCCAATTCATAAGATGGGACTATAGGATCCTACGGGTAATGCAGATCATTTAGGCCAACCTCCTGATGAAAGCAGGCTCAAGTATGAGGTCATACCAGGCTGATAAGGAGATTTTTCTAAAAAGGTTTTGAATACGTCCAAGGATGGAGACTACTCAGCCTCTTTCATGTGTCCAGAAACATGTTCCAAGAGGACTTACTTGATTATTTGCCTAAAAAGTGAAGTGAGAGTGACTGGCCTGTATTTCTTTGGACCATTCTTTTGGACTTTTTTTGAAGATGAATCCAACACTTCTTTTTCCTCCCATCATCACGGATCTTCACTAATCTCCATGATCCATGATTCCTGTTTGCCACAAATTGTGCTAAGTGCCTCCTGGACTTTGATGTACCCTTATCTCAAAAGCCTTATTTCTACCACCCTCCCAGTAGATATCTGAAGATACCTGTAGACTTCAGTGCTTTACTAAGTATTAAAAGTGCCTAAATCAAAATCCTTGTAATCATAAACAGCCCTTTAAAATTATGACTTTCTCTGTTGGTTAAAAAGTAGATCAGAGGAGATTATTATTAGATTCTAGGTATGTCACCTAAGTATCTTTAGTGTGGAAAGACTTTTTACATTTTTGCATAGCTAAACTCATCAGAGCAGACCTTCATCTGCTTTAATATTATTGTTTTCATTAAAACAAGTGTTAGCTTATACTGACTTAGGAAGCGATGAAAAAAAAAGTAAAGTTGACACTTGACTTATTAAAAGAATACAATATAAAGAGCCCTTATCCTCTACATGTATAGCAACCTAATCAAACATCTGTATTCAGAAGCCTACTCTATAATTTTTAAAAAATATCACTCAGACACCTTAGAATAGTCATCTTATTTCCCTGAAGTTTTGTATCATGTGCTTCAGAGCAAGACTAATAAATAAATGACAGTAATTCAACTGAAGGTACTGTCAGGCCATTTCTGGAAACATCTTTTTTGACCTGATTTCTGGTTCAGCTTGTCCAATGAAGCATGAAGATTAACGGACCTTTCAAATATTTTCTATTGTAAGAAGCACTAAATTAAAACAGAAAAATGCAAGATGAGTATATATATTTTTTTGCAGAAAGCTGTAGGAAAGAAGGAATTTAGATATGGGCTAATTAGCAGTGTGAGATAGTTTCCTCTGTAATGGATGTGATGAGATAAATTGCCTGGGTTAATGGAAGAAAAAAAGCAACATTATTCCCATGGAAATCTGTTATTTGCCTTGTGGAATCAGAAGTATGGTGGACTGTTACTTAAAAGGTTAAATAAAAGCAAAGTCTGAGAAGTCTGTTAAGGAGAATATATAGGTATTCTGTATGTGGTAGTGAACACAGTTTCCTCCTACTGATATATAAAATGTAATATAAGGTTATTCTGGATATGTTTCAATGTATTGTCTTTAATTTTGAAGAAGTCCCGGTTGTCTTTTTTTTTTTTTTGTTAGTTTTTTTTTCAAACTATCGTATCTGTTTCAAAACCAGAGATTCTTGGGATGTAAATGTTGAAAAAACTTGTTTCCAGTGACGTTAAAATGAGATTGCCACCATCTATCAACTGAGTGGTATGGCCCTGTAAGGCTATATTAAACCTTTTTTCCTTTACAGAGGTAAAGATAAGTGCAATATATTAGCTAACATATTTTAAACTCTGATCCATTTTTCTTTTCCAGCCATGACTTCAATCAAGGAAGCAGAAGAATGCTTATTCCCTGTTGTGGATCTACTCAGTGAAGAGGGCATAGAGGCAAAAATGGGTTCACTTACCCAGCTTACAAAGTTGGCAAGATGAAACATGAGCTCTGTAAGCCTGTCTGTATCAACCATTTCTCTGAATTTTAGAATCATAGAATGTCCTGAATTGGAAGGGATCTAGGAGGATCATCAGTCCAACTTCTGACTCCACTCAGGGTGAACTACAAGTGAAATCATGTATCTAAGAGCATTGTCCAAATGTTTCTTGAACACCAACAGGGTTAGGGCCATGACCACTTCCCTGGGAAGCTTGTTCCAGTGCTTGACCACACCCTCAGTGAAGAACTTTTTCCTAATATCCAGTCTGAACTTCCCCTGACACAACTTTAAGCCATTCCCTCACATCCTATCCCTGGACACCAGAGAGAAGAAATCTGCACCTCTCTCTCTGCTGCCCCTCATAAGGAAATTGTAGACCGGAATGAGTCTCCTCTAAGCTGAACAAAATTCATATCCTCAGCCATTCCTCATAAGTCATATCCTCTAGTCCTTTCACCATCTCTTTTGGAGGTTGTCATGATGCAGGGGATAGGCTAGTCTGACCTTGGTGACTCTTCTAGCATAGATGGATGTCTCTGTCCTTCCAATTCCAAAGCAGCATATCTGTTGTGTAAGGACATCTGTTGAGCTGGAAGACAGGGTAGACAAGGAGGAGCCTCTCCTGCTGCCCCAGGAACAGACTTGTTTCCATTCAACTCTATCTCTGAGTACCTATCTTGAATTAATTAAGTGAGAAAATTTTACTTGTAATTATAACTCTTTTATTATAACATATTAATAGAATATTTTTTTCCATGTGTGTAAAACTAACCATGCTAAAATCACAAATTGTTTATCATTAAATAAAATGATTTATTCTTATGTTTACCATTCCACTGTATGGTTAGAAATAAACTTGTATGATGTATATTTATTTTAATATGCAATATAACCCATGTATATTAATTGAGTATTCATAGGCTCAAAGAATTCAAAGACCCTTTTTTTTTTTTATTTCAACAAACCTATAAAGAAATATTGCTCGTAATGCCATAATGATTCTGAAGTTGCTCTCAACATATTTAAATTTGGTAGGGAGCTATGGTGGTATTTTCTTCAAGTGATACATGGCTAAGTACTTCTCAAAAGAAAAAAGGAACAAATCAGTCAGCAGCTATGAAAATAAAGTTAAAAATCTAGTCGTGGGATCTGATGTGTGCACTCATACACTCATCTGGTTTAGGTACTGTTTCCCGATGGCACATATTTCATTAAAGCTAGTATACCTTCTCTTTATGTTTTGTTTTGTTTTTTTTTTTTAAAGAATGCAAAATCTTTACTATCTCACCATATTTTCTATTGGTACCCACTTTGACTGGTATAAAATCAGTTTGAGTACTGTTTTCTTTTTCTTTTCTTTCATTTTAAATGGCCAAAGATTAAAAAGAAAACATTTTACTCATCCTGAAATGAATCACCTAGTACATCACTTATGCCATTTGTCTGTTATTTAACTTTATCATTGGCATCATTCAATGCTTGTGAAGAAGTGTTATTTTTAAGTGGCATGTCTGTAATAGCAGGACCTATGAATTTTCCAAATCCAAATAGAGACAATTTTTCTTTTTCACAATCTGAAGTCTATAGTTATGAAATTTTTCATCTTCTCAACAGAAAGAGGAAGTCAGAATTAATCTGAGATCAAGTCAGATTACATTACATTTGTATAAAGTATTGTCACGCTCCGATTTTGGATGAGAGGAAGGCCCCCTTGCTTTCTAGCCGACCTCAGACGAGTCTGGGAGTCTAGAGGTGGCTAGACCAATCTCTCACACACTGGAGTGTGGTTTTGCTCATATTCTCGGGGACAGAATTAAGACTCAAAATGGAGTAAAGTGCCAGGTAACTTTATTTGCCCAACAAGTTTGCAAATGCAAGAGAAAGAGAGAAAGAAAGGAAGGAGGGAAAAGAGTTTTGTTGCAATAGCTACCACCATGGAGCTGCGGTGTCCCAACAGTCCAATTCACTCAGTGGGAGAACGTTCCGTCCGATTTTGGTTCCGATGTTGGTTCCGTCGATGTTGGTTCCTATGTTGCTTCAATGATGGTTCTGTTGACAATGGTTCTGTCGATGATGGTTTCCTTTTTTGATGTAGGTTGTTTCTGTCCTTTTATTATTGTCTTATTGCATATTTATTGTCCTTAAAACAGGAAGCCTCTAGTCCTGTGGTTTGACTGGCTTGCAAGAGATCAGGAATTGGCTTGCAAGATAAGAGGCCTGTGGTTTAACTGATGTTCCATTGCTTAAGTGGTGGTTTGACGTTTTGACAATGTTGAGACAAACATATTAAGCAGAAATTGACAAGATCAGACTGACCTAATCATTGCAGTGAATGTTATCAGGCTTCACTCCATTAACACCTTGGAGGAAAAAAACAAAAGGTACATTTTGATATAATTCATCCACTACAAAGTTTAATGTCAAAATATAGATGAAAAATTAAAAGGAATTTCAAAAAAGATTTAGTAAAGTAGACTTTAAAATTTGTCCTTAAAAAATATTTAAATTCTTGTTGAATGCAATAATGCATTTTCCATAGCCTTATTCTGTCAGTAAATCTACCTAGAATGTATTGGATTCTGAAATCTGAAATTTAGCTAACATCGCTGGCATTTAAACATTCAGTCTGTTTTCTTTCTATAGTTCTTTCTCTCTAAAAAATATTATATATTTATATAAATGGAATGTGAGTCATGCAGAATATTTTCTGTATAGCCTAAACACGTGTAATTACAGCTCAGCATCTGTAGGCTTCCATTAGAGTCAAGTGAGATATGCTAGCATGGAAATATTTTCTTCTGCAAATTGCTGCAGCAATGTGACTTTATTTTGTCACTTATTTCCAGCTGAAGAAGGTGTATAAACATTGATTTCTCTGCCTTTGATCTCTTTAAAATATTACAAAATGTTTTTCAAACAAAAAGCAAGCTTTTGGGGATCTTTGCAATTACAGTTCTGGGAAATGTAGGTCACACAACAGAGATGTTAATTAGACAAGGGACTACAAAAACATTTTGAGCTTTTTAACTCTTGTCATACCATCTATTATACAAGGAACAAGTTGATTTTAATATTTGTTGAATTAAAAAATATTGCAGCAAGCTAACCTTGGACCCTCATTTCCATAATTGGCTCTTGCATGCTGTGTATTATTTGACACATTCATTTGATTACTTTTTTTTTTTTAATTCTAAAGCAGTATCTAACATAGCCTGCATATTAACATTTTGTTGCTTATTGTTTCTTTCAGCAGTCAGGTTATGGTGAAAAATTACCCTTTTCATAACCAAGATTACACTGAGAGATATAGTTCATGAAGTTATTTAAAGGGAGAGAAAAAAGACACATGAAGTTTTAGGAGTTCTTTCTTGTCTTCGAAAAAAAATAGGCAAGACCCTTGTATCAATTTTTAGTAAGAATTCATATTTAACTCCTTACCTTGCTACTATAGACCAAAAAAAAAAAGCTATGATTTTGTGAAACCATTTAATTTCAAGGGAGAGCAAGTGTATCTTAGAACTGACCCTCTACAGGGCAGAATTTCTCTTCTCTTCCTTTAGTAACCTAGTTCAGTCAATAGATCCAAGAAAGTGGCTCTGTGTGCCTATGGCCTTTCAAGTCAAAAAATAAAAAAAAAAATGCAAAGGCAAGTATTGCTTTAGGTTACCACATGAGTATTTCTTGGTATTTCTGAAATGTCCAGTTGACCTGTCAGGCAAAAAAATGATACTTTGATGAAGTGATACTGTGTTCTGGAATGTAAAACTCTGAGATTGACTCCAGCATGTAGAAGGAGAAACAAGTTGTCCTATCTATGTTTCAAATAATTATATCAGAAAATATGATATAAGTTTAGATCCTGTTGCAAGTATTTATATATTTTGACATACTAATTTGTTGGCTGTGCTTACATGTTCTAGTAGATACCTGTGTTTTTCAACAACATAGTCATGAACATAATTTAAAAAAAAAAAAAGAATGTTTCTATTAAGTTGATCTGAGTATCTTATGTTTATTTTTTTCTAATTATACAGAAATATATACAAAATGCTATTATGTCCGAGGTGTCCATTTATATATTTACAGCTAGCTGAGAATTATGTGATTAGGAGAGCTTGAAATTTGGAATGGGATTAAGTGAGGTTGGAGCTCATGCTGAAAAAGGAAGGGGGAAAAAAACCAAACCAAAACAAAACCCAGTAACCCAGGAAATAAAGATATAGGAAACAGAGAAAAAACAGATATATGTTCAGATTGAAAGATATCACGTTTATCCTAATTTATACAGAAGCCTAGCACAGCATTTAGAGCAAGTTCAGGAAGATATGAAATTGCATTTGAATACCAGTCTGGTCACCCTGGTTAACAATCCTTCATAGATTTTTTTTTTTTAAGTTTCACCCAAGCTATCATCCCCCTAATCCTGAATTGCCTATGTATTTAGAGAAGCCCTTTCTGTTGTCTTTGACACCTCTGGCTAGATTCAATTCCGTTTGGGCTTTAGGTTTCCTCACTTCATCCCTGCATGCTTGGATAATGTTTCTGTATTCCTCTCAGGTTACCTATTCCTGCTTCCGCCTTCTATATGATTTTTTGTTTGTTTGTTTGTTTGAGTTTGGCCAGGTGCTCCTCATTCTTTCACACAGGCCTCCTGGCATTTTTGCATGACTTCATATTCATTGAGTTGGAGCTCTCGAGATTTGAAGAGAGCTCCTTTAACCAGCCCCTCTTCCCTCCAGGGCCTTATCTCATGGAACTCTCCCAAGCAGACTCTTCTATCTTTGAAGAGGCCAAATTCTACTCTCCTGAAATCTAGGGCTATAAGCTTGCTTTTCACTGTCCTCCCTGTCCTCAGGATCCTGAACTCCACCATGTCATAGACACTGCAAACAAGGCTGCCTTTCATTTTCACATTCCCAATGAACCCCTCCTTGCTGGTGAGTATAAAGTCATCTTCTCATTGGCTTTTCCATCACTTGAAGGAGGAAGTTATCATCAGTGCAGTCCAGGAACCTCCAGGATTGCTTATGTCCTGCTGTGTTGATCTTTTGATTTAGGTCTCAGCTAATAGTTTTTTAACAATATCACTGGACACTATTTAGACCTTCTTCACCTATACATATGCACCCTGTGACAAACTGAAGGACACATCATTCATTCCAGTAGCATTCCTAAAAGGATGCTACAGAAATAGTTGGTTTTTTGCATGCAAATGATGCTAGTTTCATGTTTATTGTGCCTTATATTGCCTATTTATTTTTTTGAAAATACCACCACTAACAATAAACACTTAGCATCCAAGATTTCAAATCAGACTAGGAGCATTTTATGCTCTGATATTTCTGCCGTGACACTGTAAAAATTTTTGTGACACGTACTGACTGCTGGAAAATGAAATCTTTTCATAGAAAAAGCAAATAGTACTGACAATTTGTACTCTGTGCAGTAACGAAACATTGTCTCTTACAATGTGAAAGATTGTTTCTGTCAGTACTTTACAGTCAGTTTTAGCTCCACTGTTCAGAAGCCCTAGAGAGAAAATGTAGTCTTGCCACATAAAACTTTCTATTTCAAAACCAACATAGTATCCCTCAGTCTGCTCTTAAAGCATGATGCTAATTTTATATTTCTTACTAGGCGAACAAAGTTGGTTTTGGTCACTGCCAGGATATTAATGAAAAGCAGAATTGCAGAGGCATTTATGAAATAATATGAGATCAGCTAATTATTCCGAATGTCTCATGCTTTCATTTATAATAACATTAGCAATAGTAAAATTAGTAATAATATTCAGAATAGTAATAATAATAATAAAAACAACAACAACAACATAGCAAATAACTGTGGAAAGAGCGTAGATTGGATTGTGATTCAGTAGAAGATTGTCTATTAGCTTCAGAAATAATTGAAATTCTGCAAGTCTCTTTGGAACCACTCTTGTAATTAGCCAGAAAAAATAATTGTTTGTATCTGACTGATAGCTCTCAGTAAGTAATGATTTTAAAATGGCTTCAACCTAGAACAATTAAGATCATTTGTTGCTATCAGCAATGAGATAAATAATTTATTCTGAAGGCTACGTATGTTTTTCCTCCCAAATCTACACGTATTGCTTCTTGGAACATGGCAATCAAGAAGAATATACTCATGACGAAAGAAGATAGTGAACTTCCCTGAAGCAGATCAGAAGTTCAAATTCTATTAAGGCTTTCTGATTGTTGCCTTGAATAACAGATACATACCAGTATTAATTTGTATACAATTAGAAAAGTATGTTTTCAGATATAGACTGTGAAAACTAGAATTTAAAATTAAAAAAAAATTGTCATAAGCATATGTCACTTTGCAGTGGTTCAGTTATGAACCCTTGGTAGTATTTTCCTCTGTGTTAAAGTCACATATAACAGTTATATTTGCTTACATAAACCTGAAGATCCTTATACTTCTTTTTTTTTTTTTTTTTTTTTTTTTTTTTTCCCCCTGAACTAGAGAGTAAATTCAATCCTGTTCGAGAGTGGAAAATGTAGCATCAGGAAACGTGTCAACCACTCAACTCCCTCCTCGCAGGTTTGTTTATTTATTGTTTATTTATTTATATATTAAAGAAGGCAGAGTTTTGATTTAGAATTACAGCATTCCGGCAATCATATAGTCTTCTAAAGAATGATAGATAAGAGTAGATCTGTTTCCTGGTAGAGTGGCATGAATCTGAAGTATCTATATTCAATTTACAGACAATGTAATTTATTCCTGAAATTGTAAGGTAAAGTAAAAAAATTTGCTAAGAACATGAAAGCTTTAACCATATGGCATATTTATGCCCCTTTTTTTCATTTACCTTCCTGGATTTGCCTTTGGGTATTACAGCTGTGATTATTGTATGTCAGCCACAGGAGTTTATAAGTGTCTGGCATAAGGAATATTAAACACATCATTTGCTTACATATTTATTTTTATTTTAATCTTCCTCTTCTTTTTTTTTTTTTTTCCCACCAGTTTAAGTGAGATCATTCCTTGAGGACATTTTCTATTTTCTTAATAAAGCCTGTGCATTCTACCAGAAAACCTAAATCCTAGGAGAAAGAGGGCACTATTTAAGAAGCCCAGTAAAACTTTGTCTTTCTTATTCTGTCTTTGTTTCTTCTTAAGACATAGAGTATATTCTGGGATGCCTTGAGGCTGTGCTCAGCATTTTTCCACTGATATCACCAGGACTGCAAGAGAGAAAGATCTGTTTTGTATACCAATCGCACTATACACCTAATTATTCAGTCTCCACATATTACTACTCTTCTGTTTTGTTCCCTAGTATTATGTTTCTTCTTCACGGTATAAAAAGGTGTCCCTCACTATATCTAATCAATTTAATGAGTTGAAAATTAAGCTTGTTTAGGTCATTCTTTTGCAGCAATATATTTTGCAATAACATATCTCCTTAGATATTGTCACATATCTGGAAATACAGCAGCAAAACAGCGCATCACAGGCCAGTGGAGGACCAGTAGTACCTACCTTTCCCTGTAACAAAAGCATACCCAGAAACACATGTTCTTTCAAGTGTTGAATTGTGAAATATGTCTATTTGTGAGCTATGTCCCTGAAATGTTAAAAGAAACATTGAAGAGTGTATTCCGTTAAATGTCATACTGCAAGGAACAGACGGGCATGAATTTTCCATTAGCTTCCAAGGACAATTTATGCATTACAATAAAGCAGCAGGGCAGTTTACAACCTATAGCAAGTTATTTAAGACTACTACAATTATACTTTAAGAAATTTTAAAATAGATCTTGTTCTTTTAGAATAGCTCCCATTGATACAGCCAAAATTACTGCTGTAGTTACTTTGCACAACTTACCCACTGATAATTGCTCATATGACTGAAACTTTTAGTCTGGAATTCAGCTCCTCCAGAGTAGGAGTCTAAAATGTAGCTGTCTAAGCAATGTCTAAACTCTTCTTATGATTTTATAAAGAACTAATCAATGCAATCATCAAAATTTAGAGAACTATTCAGATTTCTGTGAAGTACAAAGACTTTTCCCGGTAATGTAGCTCTCAAGACTTCAGTGGCTGGGATCCACTAGAAAACCGTGAAAGATAAAGTTGGTCAGGTCAATCTGAAGTTATATCTTTCTCAAAATAGCCTTGAAATGTACATCTTCTGTGCATAATTTCTAACTAGCTAGGATTTGTAAGTAGATAAAAAATTATTTATATCAGTTTTCTTAGTAATCTTATGAAATTTTACCCACTGTTTGCCTTATAATCAAGTTAGTAGAGCCCTTTAGAGAAAAATGAGTAACTTCAACAAAAAAAAAATATTAGTTCAAATTATGAGTAAGAATTTCAGTAGCACTTAGCCCTGGGTCTAGCTCTGCTCCTATCAAATTCTGTTTTACACATTTGCACATTGCCTCAGGAAAAAAAAAAAAATTCTAAGCAGAAGCACCCTGGGGAAAACTTGAAACCTGTCCTTTAACATTCATATTTGTAATTTTTAAAAAAGTCTCAGTTTACTTCATATGAGAGGGCTGTTTTCGGCTCAAAGTACACACAGTTTGAATTTGAATATTAGAAACTTAAATAGTTACAACACTCCTCTTTTTTTTTTTTTCTTCTGACAAAATATGCCAATATTTTACTTACTGGAACTTTACATCTGAATCCAAAAGCAATAAATATGCAGACCAATTAAATACATTAATACTAATGTAAGTAGTGAAAAATACTACTTAATGAAAAATGAGGAATGAAAAATGGAAAGAGCCTTTTAGACCTGTTTTGACTTGCTAAAACAAACAAACAAAAATCTATCTGTTAGGCTGCATTGAAAGCAGATTAACCTACAGAATCACTGATACAGAGCTGATACAACTTTAATTAATTATTCACAATTTTCTTTCAGGAGGAAAGAAAAGCAGATTAATTTTCCAATGATCTGAAAAGTAGTGTTTAGGATAATGTAATTATATTGTTTGATCTTATTAGTTCAAGAAACAATCACTTACACTGGTTTAGGACTGAAAATAACCTACTGTAAACATCCAGCCAGAGCCTCTGTTACCTCCTGTGTAAATCATATCCTTCTCCAGGATTTTGATGGATGAGTCTCTGTTGGAACACTTTTCCATGCCTGTTTGAAATACACTTTCCTTGAACACATTATAGCCTCTTTCCAGGTCATAAGTACCTACTACTCTGTGAAAAGTGAATACATCTTTCCAACCGCTATTTGGCTCCAATATGACGAAATTACTGTCAAGGTTAATTATCCCATTCAAAACCAGTTCTCACCTGAGGGCTTTGCAAAATGTTTTTGAAGTACCAGAGAGATTAATTTGCCAGACAAATTGTGTGATATGCATATAGATGTATTAGTATAGAATTCATCATACACTTCAATTCCTAAATTTTATTTTGAATGTAAAAAAAAAATTAAGGCATATATTTTCAGTGTTTGGAGTTACATAGGAAAGCGTAATAACACCATGAAACTGGTGTTTGAAGGAGCTAAGGAGTTTTAACAGAAGCGCTTCTGAAAACATTCTACCAAACCCAAACTGACAATCACTTTCTCTCAATCAGTTTCTTTTGCTATACTTGCTGTTGTTATTATCTTTTACTTAGAACCCTCTTGGAATAAGATAGTCAGAATAAACCCTTGCACTATAATTTATGTTGCTCTTATAAACAGATTTAAACATTTTGAAATTTTCCCTTCCCTATTATGAAGAATATTTCTATAATTATAATTAAATTTCCCTCTCTGGTACTCCTTTACTTCAAATGCCAAAATTTAGATTTAAATAATCTCAATAGGAGTAATCTCTAGGGGTAACGATTTTGCAATAGAGGGAGGTAGATTTAGATCAGATATTAGGAAAAAAATTTTTTACACTGAGGGTTGTAGAACACTGGAACAGGTTGCCCAGAGAGGTGGTAGATGCCCCTTCCCTGGAAACATTCAAGGCCAGGTTGAATGAGGCTCTCAGCAGCCTGATCTAGTAGAAGATGTCCCTGCTCCTTGCAGGGGGGTTGGACTGCATGACCTCTGAAGGTACCTTTCAACCCTAACCATTCTATGATTCTATGATTCTATGATTCAATAAATTGGAAACATATTCAAAATATATGTTGAATATGACAGTTCTAAATTGATCCCATATATTTAACAGTCATCAATTTGGCTGTGGTGATGTCTCAATCCTAAAACTGAGGATTCCCTAAAAAAAAATAAAATGTGTTAAAGTTCAGCCAACTGCAAAGGACAATCTGAATAGAGCATTGCATGAGCATCAGAGTGGAAATGAGTTGCACTGAACACAATATAAATATGTGGGTGCTGACATGTACACAGATGCCTCAATAGTTCTGAATCACAATCACAGTTCAAAACAAACAGGATGAAAAGCAGTATGAACTCAGCAGTGCAGATAGTTGTAAACTGTGAAGTTCCCTGTGTTGCAGCCTATAAGCTATAATGAGGAGTTGTATTTTCTCAAATGATAAATTCTCAAAAAGAGTAAGGAGAAGAGACTGTATAATTTACCTTCAGTAATAAAAACTTTCATCACTTCTTCCAAGTTCTACTACCACAAAGAGTTTGTGATGAGTTTGAAAAACTCAGTAAGCATAGTGGTTATTGGAGTGAGGACACAAATTCCTTTAATTCACAGTGATGGTATTTTTCTGTTTGTAGAGGAGATGACATTATGCTTCTTTGATTTCCCATTGTCATCATCTCTCATTGAGATTAGTGGATTCTATCTGAACATCGAAATAATGCAGAATGTGATAGGTTTATGAAAATATTGCCTGGAGGATTGTGCTTCAATTTAACACAAATTTGATCAAGTTACTTTCAGTGCACTCAATACAGACCACTGAACAAAAGCAAATTGCTGGGGAAGGACAAAGAGAAACTTCAATGCTTCTATGAAAATGCACGTAGCATGGGGAATAATGAAGAGGAGTTAGAGATGTGTGCATGCCTGCATGGCTGGTGAGGGGTCTGGAGCACAAGTCTTATGAGGAGCGTCTGAGAGAGTTGAGATTGTTTAGTCTGGAGAAGAGGAGTCTCAGGGGAGATCTCATTGCACTCTATAGCTTCCTGAAGGCAGGTTGTGATGAGCAGGGGTTTGGCCTCTTCTCTCAGGCAACAAGCAGGACCCGAGGAAATGGCCACAAGTTGTACCAGAGGAGGTTTAGATTGGACATGAGGAAAAACTTTTTCTCCCAAAGAGTGGTTAGGCACTGGAATGGCCTGCCCAGGGAGCTGGTGGAGTTGCCGTCCCTGGCAGTGTTCAAGAGGCGGCTTGATGAGGAGCTACAAGATATGGTTTAGTAGCTGTGGCAGCAATGGTAGTGGGAAGACGGTTGGACTAGATGATCTTATAGGTCCTATCCAGTCATGTGATTCTATGATTCTATGATTCCTTTGATGACAGGCTGAGACGGTTGGGACTGTTCAGCCTGGAGAAGAGAAGGCTCTGGGGAGACCTTATAGCGGTCTTCGAGTACCTAAAATGGTCTTATAAGAAAGATGGGAAGAAACTCTTCAGCAGGGCCTGTTGAGATAGGATGAAGGGTAATGGTTGTAAAATAGAAGGAGGTGGATACAGACTTGATATAAGGAAAACACTTTTTACGATGAGGGTGGTGGAACAGTGGAAGAGGTTGCCCAGAGAGATGGTAGGTGCCCCATCCCTGTAAGTTTTCAAGGTTAAGTTTGACAGGGCCCTGAGCAACCTGATCTAGTTTAAGATGTCCCTGCTCCTTGCAGGTGGGTTGGACTAGAGGACCTTTAAATGTCATTTCCAGTACCTAAAGGGAGCCTACAAGAAAGCCTGAGAGGGACTTTAGACAAGGGCATGGACTGATGGGACAAGTGCTAATGGAGTTTAACTGGAAGACAGTAAATTTAGATTAGATATAAGGAAGATGTACACTCCCTCAATGAAAACATTTTCTTTTACTCTGAACTAATGTTGGTTTGTTCAGGAGTATCAGATTCTTTTTTTTTTTTGTTTGACTGGATCTACTATTAGTCTGTTTCTGATACAGCAGTGCAATCAAACAGCAAACTTACTTCATTTGAAAAGAATTATTCACAGTGCCTTGTTGTTTTAGCCTTGGAAAAGATCTCAGAAGGGTTTGTTTTGTGTTACACACACACACCCCCCCCCCCCCCCACACACACACACGAACCAGCAGATATTGTACAGAAAGGTGGGGTTTTTGTTGTTGTTTTCTGAGATTGTGATCAGTTGGCCTTGGCTGGCTACCAGGTGGCAACCAAGTGCTCTATCACTCTTCCTCCCCAACAGAACAGAGGGAGAAAAATATGATGGAAAAACTTATGTGTTGAGACAAGGAACAGGGAGATCACTCAGCAATGATCAGATTCCACTTGGGGAAATTAATTAAAATGATTGCCAGTTAGTCAGTGTAGGATAATTAGAAATAAAACAAATCTAAAAACACCTTCCCCCTACTCTTCCCTTCTTCCCAGGCTCGGCTTCACTCCTGACTCTTCTGCCTCCTCCCCCTGAATGGTGTAAGGAGGTGTGGAATGGCAGTTGTGCTCTGTTCACAACACTTTGTCTCTGCTGCTCCTTCCTCCTCACATTCTTCCCTTACTCCAGTGTGGGGTCCCTCCCACGGGGGACAGTCCGCCAGTAGCTGCTTTAGAGTGAGTCCTTCCCACAGGCTGCAGTTCTTCACGAGCTGCTCCCAGATGAATCCCTTTCATGGGGTACAATCCTTCAGGAATGAACAGTTCTAGCGTAGTTCCCCCCACCTAGGATCATAAGTCCTGTTAGCAAATCTGCTCCAGCATGGACTCCTCTCCATAGAGCCACAGATCTTGCCACGAGCCTGCTCCAGCATGGGCCCTTGACGGGGTCACAGCCTTCTTTAGGCACATTCACCTGCTCCAGTGTGGGATCCTTCATGAGCTGCAGATTGGAAAACTACTCCACAATGGGCCTCCAGAGCAGGAGAACAACCTGCTCCACTATGGTCTTCACCATGGGCTGGAGTGGAATCTCTGCTCCAGCATCTTGAGCACCTCCTCCCCCCTCCTTTTTCACTTACCTTGCTATCTGCATGGCTGTTTGTCTTACATATTCTTACTCTTCTCTCCAGCTGCTGTTTCACAGCAGTTTTTACACTTTCTTAAATACATTACCACAGAGGTGCTACCAATGTCTCTGATTGTCTCAGCTTTAGCCAGCATCAGGTTTGTCTTGGAGCCAGTTGGAACTGGCTCTGCCTGATGTGGGAAGAGCTTGTAGTGTCTTCTCTCAGAAGCCATCCCTGCAGCCCCTCTGGTAGCAAAAACTTTGCCATGGAAACTCTATTGTTTTTTTTTTTGTGTGTGTGTGTGTGTGTCTGCATCCTAATAAAATCACTAAAACAGACTTGTTTCAGTGAGGAGTAATAAAGAAGTATCTGTTTATATTTTCTGGAACGCAGCTGAGTGGTGAATTACAGGTGTTATGGCTTGATATTTTAGATAAAGTGTTAATGTTATCATTCAGCTTTACCATGTAATGAAAATATCTTTCAAATCTTTCCCTAAGTGTTCAGATCCATTCCCTGTCTTACATCATTCTTGTATTTCATGAGGTTTTGGGCTTGATGTGGTTCCTGAATAATCCTTTCACCCAATGTTGTGCAAGGTTTGTAGGATTTGTAGGATTGTTGAGGTATGTTTATGTCCAGATCTGATCCTGGAAACAGGAGTAGCTCTACAATTCTTCCATCATAGAGCAAAAGGCTTTTGTGGAGCTTCGCAAGATAACTAATCATGACTGAAATTTCTGTTACTTTAGAACATATTTACCTGAAAAAGATTAAAGTGATCATATGTAAGACAGACATATTTATCAGGTATGAGATTATATTAAAAAGGTGAATAAAGCATGACTATCTGATATTTTTCATATTGGAAGAAGAACATGAAATCAAAAGGAATGCTCAGGCAATTTTAAAGCAACGAGAGTGAACAAACACAAAAATTTATTTCTCGCAATGCATAATTAAGTTGTATAATTCCCTGTCACGAGGTTTTTTTTGATACTGAGAAGTATAAAATGGTTCAGGAAATGATTAAGAAATTCATATAACCAGTAAAAATGGATTACACTTAAGTACAATGGTCTAGATGAAACTTGGAAATTGGAAAACTGTCTGTGACTGATGGAAGCTGGAAGTAATGGGATGTTCTCTAACTACACTATTTCTAATGCTCTTCTCAACACCTACTTCTAGCTAATAGCAGAGATCAGATATCAGTTCAAATTCGTTCAGTTTTGTACAACCAGTTATATAAAAGTATCAGATTTATGCAAGCTGTCTGTGAGAAAAAAAAAATCAAAATCGCTTTTTCAATAAAATAATTTGTGTTAAATGTCTAAATTAAATATTGATCAAAGTAGTCTTTTCAAATTGGTGTATATTCAAAACTTATTTCCCACTAACCTATTTCTGTCATTATGGACTGTTCAAGACGGTAGTCTTAAATCAAGACTTACTGAAGAAATAACATTAATAATTCTTATTGTCACAGTATTATGAGATTGAAGGCCAAATCCAGATAAAATGTCCTATTGGAAGGATACACTGTTGTTAAGCTGCAACAACAAGAAGCCTAAATAAAATTATGCTTAATGACAGTGATCATGGAGACAGGAGAGAAGACAACAAAGGAGAAAAAAAAAAGAGGGAAAATTCAGAAAAAAAAAATGAAATAAATTTTAAACTGCAACAATATTAGACACCTGCATTTCTTACCTTAGGTGCTTCATAAACTCACTGGGCTGGAATATGCCTTCAACTACACTTAGCTAAGTCAGGAAAAATTCTGCTGAAATCAACTGCTACATATGTAAGAAGATGGTGAAGGCCCACTGTGTCTGCAGGCACAATTCTGTATATTCAGTGTCTGACTGTTCTGTAAGCAGAGGAAACCTACTGTGTTTCTGTTGCAATAAAACAGTCTGGAGGTGCTCCAAAACAAATAAAAACAAACCCTCACTCATCCTTTGAAGCTGTCTTTTGAACCTTCCCAAACAGCTGGCAGCAACATCATACAGGCGTGCATTGTCCTGTTTTTCTATGAAAGAGCTATATAAGCATGACAAAAAAAAAACGAGATAAATGCACAGAATGGGAATAAAGAGATTTTAAACACAGACAGAATGAAATGACAACAAAAATTATGTCATAATTTGGAAGTAGGATAGGAAGAAGGAAAATATATTACACTGATGATAAATATAGTAGGATTGATTGTTTTATTTTTCTGTAGATGTCAGTAATTTACTGCCAGATGTTCTACATCAGAATCTTACTTCCCTGGATAGTATTTTTTAATTATTCATATTTTACACTCTAGAATCTACTAAAAAAAAAGAAAAAGAGCTTTCTAATTAAGCAATTTGTCCTATGTATACATATATGTGTGTGTGTGTGTGTGTGTGTGCGTGAAGTAAAACACAATCACATTGTTTTCTTCCATGTTAGTATACTCAGTTTATGTTAAAGTAGAATTAGTAGGTGTCAAGTCTGGTTTAACTGATTTCTTGACCACAGAGGAATAAGAATATAATTGCATACTACCCTGTAAAAAGCTTTCAACTAGTTTTACAGGTTATGAAGTACATAGTGTAGTTTGCCCATGCCAGAGAGTATGCCAAGGCTCTGGTGTCAATCTGTGTGAGGATCCTATATATCTGCCCTGTCCCTTACCTCCACAGCACAGTATACGACACCAGAGGCCCTGGTAACACCTTGGGTAAACAAACCTATCACTTTCCAAATTTCTAGCACAGCCAACACAAGGGGAGATGTTCCAAGGAGTGAATAGTCACACACTGTGTGTTCAGTTTCTTCTTTTCCTGGCATATGAGACCTATTGCACACCACACAGAGAGATCTTCTCTCCTCTCATCCTCTACTAGGAAAACAACATCTCTTGCCACAGAGATGATTAGATATCACAATGTGATTCAGTCACTTAAGCTTAGGCATCTAATGAAACCATACAGGGTATCCTCTAGCTGCCACTTTGGAAAGTCTCAGATTTCTACCAATCCTGCATCATCACAGTTAGTCATACAGAAATCTTGGACACTATAGGATGTCTTAGCTGGCGTCAGAGGCTTATGTCTGAAAACTAACCCAAACCCTTAGAACTCTCTTCTTCCCGTGAACTGTGAGGCAATACAACTTGTTACACTCCAATGCTTTTTTTCTAACATTAGAACATCTGTTTCAATTGAGAGAAGATGCTGAGTTCTGGCCTTATCTGTTTGCAAAATGACCTGTCTTGAGCAGCTGTATATCACTTCTCTTTTCTCATTTCCCTCACAGTTGTAGTGATTTGCCACCTATAGGCTACAGTCTGTTTTGTCTGAATTTCATTTGTGTTAATGGACTTTTTTTTTCCCCCAGATTAATGACTTTTGCATTTGAAGGCACGGCATGGTGAGGGATGTATCCATTATAGTGTCTTAGGTGTACTCTGAAGAATAAATATGAAGATAGAAGACCAAATACCAAATTCTTTGTTCTTTCCAAGATGTGTGGTTAGTTTGCACAGACAGAGTACAGTCTGGAGGAAACTTATGTTAATTCTATAAATAGGTACTTATGATTAAGCAGACAGTTATAGTCAAAAAGGCATTTGACAGAATTTTTGTACTGTAACCATGCACTTTGCATGCTGTAATCATGCACTTACGAATGGTCATTAGACAACTAATTTGACTTTGCAATGTCTATTGGGTCCAGATTTACCATGTCTATTTTGTCCACATTTATGATTGAGAAGGACATGGATCTGTTGGAGCGAGTCCAGAGGAGGGCCATGAAGATGATCAGAGGGCTGGAGCACTTCTCCTACAAATACAGGTTGAGAGAGTTGGAGTTGTTCAGCCTGGAGAAGAGAAGGCTCTGGAGAGACCTTATTATGACCTTTCAGTACTGAAAGGGGGCCTATAAGTAAGATGGGGACAAACTTTTTAGCACAACCTGCTGTAGCGGGAATTATTTTAAACTAGAAGAGGGTAGATTTAGACTAGATATAATGGAGATTTTTTTTTTTTTTTATGAGGGTGGTGAAGCACTGGAACAGGTTGCCCAGAGAGGTGGTGGATGCCCCATCCCTGGAGACGTTCAAGGTCAGGCTAGACAGGGCTCTGAGTAACTTGGTCTATTTGAAGATATCCCTGCTCACTGCAAGGAGACCCTTTAAAGGTCCCTTCCAACCCAAACTATTCTATGATCCTATGGTTCTATGTAATGATAGCTATTCTGAATAGAACTAATTTGTCTGTGATATTAATCTTTAAAAGATACTACCTAAACACCTCAAATGAATCATGTAAATTCACAGCTAGCATGTAAAGGTGACTTTGTACTTAAGTGAATTCAAGCATCCATAGCTTCTTCTGGACCTCATTTATGCTCCAATTGCATTTTCTGCAGAATGAAAAAAAAAAAGTAGTTCCTCAGGAACTCCCTGTGTTGTTTTTGACTGGGATAGAGTTAATTTTCTTTATATTAGCTAGTATGGGGCTATGTTTTAGATTTGTGCTGAAAAAACAGTGTTGATAATACAGGCATGTTTTAATTACTGCTGAGCAGCGCCTACACAGACTCAAGGCCTTTTCTGCTTCTCACACCACTCTTCCAGAGAGTAGGCTGGAGATGCACAAGAAGTTAGGAGGAGAAACAGCCAGGCCAGGTGACCTCAACTGACATCATATTCCATACAATATGATGTCATACTCAGCAATACAAAGCTGAGGGAGCATGAAGGAAGGGGGAACATTCGGAGTGATGGCATTTGTCTTCCTAAGTAACTGTTACACACGATGGAGCCGTGCTGTCTTGGAGATGGCTGAAGACCTGCCTCCTAATGGGAAGTGGTGAATGAATTCATTATTTTGCTTTGCTTGCACATGCAGCTTTTTCTTTCCCTGTTAAATTTGCTTTATCTCAACCCATGAGTTTTCTCAGTTTTACCCTTGAAATTCTCTCTCATCACACCCAGTAGGAGTGAGCGAACGACTGTGTGGGGACTAGCTGCTGGCTGGGGTTAAACCATAACACTCCCTTAGATGTTGAAGAGCTTTCCTGTTATCTATTCCACATTCATCACTGCACTGCCACTCAAATTTTAAAGCTTTACATGCTTTAGTTGGCTTTAGTATGAAAGGGTTTTAAAAATTTTATACTGTCCTTAATATGCTTCTGAATAATTTTCTAATTCCTTTTAACAATTCTAATACAAATTCAGTACCTTAAAACACTAAAAAGTGTTGGTGTTGAATTGAAAGAAATCACTACCTCAAGGGTGAAACTAAACTTATAATTATTGATGGAATTGCATATTTTAAACAACCTAGAAATCTGTATAACTAAAGTTCCACACTTCAGGGCAAACTATTATGTAAACAGCATTCATAATAAGACATGTATTGGTATTTATAAGTTTAAGGTCATCATACTGATTTTTTAAGTTATTTAATACACAGACATAATTAGTCTTATAGTACGCCTATGAAGACTTGGAGAACATATGCAATATTCACGTATGAATAGAAGGAAATGAAAGAGAAAGGTAAATAACGCACTGATTTTTTTTTCTAAGAGAGCCTTTATAATTTTGTCTGCTCTACCTTGACAGAAAATATTTTCTTTTTTTCCCCCCCACATACAATGGTTGTTCCTATAATATACTGTCACTTTTACTTTTTTTTAATTCTATTTCAAGGCCCAAACATTGTTCAGTGAAGTCAACAAAAAAAAGATTTTCTATGATTTCAGCAAGTACTATGCAAGGCCATTTAAACGTAAAATGCAAGTCATTAAAGGGAAAAAAAGAAACTTCAGTTTGCTTGATTTGACCTTCCTGGCATATTACCCAAAATTTTTTCTTTAGAAACAAAGAAAATTAGAGAAAAGTGAAATAAAATGTTTTTCTACATTTCAGACACCAATTTTCTTTTTAATTGGAAACTTAAAAATTCTTTGTGATAGTCTTAAAAAGCCAGAACCTCTTCTAGATTTTATTTTAAAACACACCACTTATTAATGGAAATTATATGTAAAGTTGCTGTCGTAGTTCAGCCCCAACGGGGACCAGACTACGCAGTCTCTCTCTCACTCCCCCCACTCTCCAAGAGAATAGGAGGAGATTTGGCAAACAAAAGAAAACCAGGGAAAAAAAAACAACCCAAACACGCGGGTTGAGATTGAACAAAAAGTAAATTTAACAGTAATGACAGAAAAAAACAAAACAGTGATGGAACACAAATACAGTACAATAGCTCACAACAGATCTCCACATCCAGTCTCTTCCAACTAGGAGAGCCTCCCTTCAGCACCCTCCTCACTTATATACTGAGCATGATGTCAGATGGGATGGAATAGCCCTTTGGCTAATTTGGGTAAATTAACCCCAGCTGTTAGCTAATTAGTTAACTATCCTAGCCATAGGGGCTACCAGCTTCAGTTCTCCACCCAGCTCAGGTAAATATTAACTCTATCCTGGCCAGAACCAGGACAGTTGCTTGGATTTTTTTCCTTTTTTTTTTTTTTTTTTTTTTAATGTCAAAGAAAAGAAATTTAAAAGCCAGGAAGTCTCTCCCATGTATCTTTTCAGAGAGCTGTGCCTTGCTTATGTCCTTTGGAAACTTCTGAGGGCTCTGGGTTACAGTTTCATATTAGTAGAGGAATTACAAATCCAAGTAGTCTTTGCAAGAATATGTATATCAAGATCATGAGGAGGAATGAATGAACTAAGAAACTGCCAAAAACTAGACTATATTTACTACTTCTTAACTCGACAGAAACAAACTCATGCCATATCTTGAAAGAAAAATGTACATGCATTATCAAGCACTTTTTCCTTGCCTTTAATAAAATTTGTATTACATTCATAAAATGAACCTTACTCTAAGAATAAAATCTGCCTTTGTGATGAACACAAGAAGCTTTACTTAATGTTACCAAAATTGGATTGGACATTTTTAGTTTTTTTTCATCCAATGCACATTTTTCTGAAGTCATACAGAAAATAATGCTTTATGCAGTTGTAGTCAGTGTATGAAGTGTGACCTTTTGAGGGTCTATACTATCTTTTATGGATCTATAAGTGTCTATAGCTAAAAAAGTAGGTATTTTCAAGTGGGTTAAATTTGCCCTCCCTTTGGGAACTTTGTAAGATTCGATAATCAAAATAGCTTGAAGAATACTATTCTAGAAAAAAAAAGTATAGATAAAATAATCTGTAATGTTGCGATCATCTTTGTAGATATTGTTATGCCTTCAGATAGCTTTTTTTCCCCTACTTTCTTAGTTATTCAGTCTCAGCTATTTTATTCTCAACATGAACATGACTGCATGCTATATAAACTTTATATGTCAGAAACACAATTTTGTATCATATCTTATGCAATTCTAGCCTATATTTGCTTTCAAGCTCTTCAAGTCTTCTACAGGGCAATCTGCTGGCTGATAAAGTTTCTTCCTCATCACTTTTTCCTTCTTATGATAAAGCTATGATGTATACTTATAATTAGTTGATGTTAAAAAATAAATATCTTTGCCTGCTTCAGTCACATGCACATGCCGTGAGAGCAGATCACTCACTATTTCTATAACAAGAAACAATATCTTAGAAAATACATTCAACTACTTCAGTAAACCTCAGACTCACTCAAATTTTCACGGTTATTCAACCAATACACTATCTAATGTTGATGATTCACACAAACCTTAGGTGCATGTGCCCCTACAAGGAAGATATGTCTCAGGTACATCATATTACAGCACAGTTTTCTAAGTCTGTCTTTCAATTTTCTTCTTACTTGAAGTACATAAGCCATACCTTAATGCCATGAAGTCAAAAGCACTTTTGCGCTCACAGTGCTGATTCCTGATTAAAGCTTAATATTCTTCCAGTGCTTGACTAGTAACGTCTCTGTGTTGGCCTTTCTAATTACTCTTAAGGCTCAGCATTTTTAACTGATATCTTTGTTATTAGCCCTGCTGTTAACCACTGAAACTGAGAAAACTGATGCAGGCTCCTGCGTTCTGATCTTGGCTGTCCTCATCCTGGGCCTTTTTAATAACACACATCACTATCTCAAGACTCTGAATTTTCACAACATTGTCCCGTACTACTAAAAACAAAACAAACAAAAACAAAATAAAGTAAAATATTTTTACTACAAATCCTTGGGAAACCAGGTCAAGAGGTGACCCTGAAAACTTGCTATGAAATTTCCAAAACAATTCTTATTATCAAATGTGACTCAAAAGTTGTTGTCGCTCAACTACAGTTTACTTAGAAACATACAGGTATGTTTGATGTAATCAGTTTCAGCTTGGCTTTCATCCAGTTAACAGCACTGAGAGATCTTTTCTACATGTTGGAATGACATCATGACACCTGCTGAAAGGAGTGACTTTACCATTTTTTTCTGCTGGACTTGATGCTTTTTTCAGTGGCACTTGATGCTTCCAAGGTGAAGTCTCATTTATTTGCACGTCATCAAACAGTTTCTCATTCACTGTCTTAGGTTATTTTTAAATTTACATCTAGCTATATTCATTCAAGTACAGTTCATGATTATGACCTGTTGTTTGATTTTCCTGCTGACATGCTGACACTTGTGTTTCTAAATTATCAGGAGGTAGACTGTCTATAATTTGAATGGCACTTCTGAAGGATTACATTTACTCATCATGGCTAACACAACTAAAATTCAGATCTCTATTTTACAAACCTCCATGATATAGTATTTGAAAATCCAGTAGTATCAACATATGTAGAAGGTCGAGTTACTTTTTCAAATTCTGTAACAGCTTAAAAATAATTTAACACTGTATCCTGCTTAGGTACACAGTATCTCAATACAGACATTCTACATCTCCCATTGGTATTTACCAAACAAGGAAGATCATCAGCTCTGCTAGTCTTTCTGTTTTACTCATGAAATATTTTCAGCTCATTTCAACTTTAGTCAGTAGTTAATTATACTACAAAGCATGATTGACTATATTGTTTCTATATTGAGAGAGGTCCATTAACTTTCAGCAAGACACATGATCAATTCTAAGAGCCTGCTGCTTACACACAGAGTCCTTCCTGCTGTGCCCCAATTTATTTGCAGGACATTTTTGTTACTGTACTCAACAGGATGTGTTTTATGGCCTCATTCCTCTTTTTTTTTTTTTGTGTATAGTTAATATTAATATAGAAGTAAATATGTAATCCATACAAGTGTGTCCTTATGGAATACTCTTATACATTTTAATTAAAAAATAGTATTTTTTTTTCCTCATACTGAATTAAGTAGAATTTCACTGTAACAAACTTGGAATAGATCTTTATCAATTTCTACTTTTCTTTTTTTAACACTATATACAACTGAATCACTGAATGCCTCAATATTTGTGGTATCCATAGTTTTTTATCAGAGTGAAGTTAGGTATCTCAGATCAGAAAAAAAAAAAACCACCAGGCATAGGTTGCCTTGGAGTATTGAAATTGCTTAATTTTAGCTATGAAATTTATCTGAATTTCATAAATTACACTTGAAAATTAGAAAAAAAACTGTCCGAGTTCCCATGAATTATTTGTCTGTGAAAGAAAAAAAAAATCCTAAGAACAGAACAGATTTAAGGTATTAGTGATAAATTTTATTGTCTGTAGGGGCTGATCAGTTCCTGGAAAATCAAATATTACATCTAAATTTTAAGATATGAGTACTTCTCAAGTCCCACGTACACCACATTTGTTATTTTCTTTTTACACGTCAAGGGGAAACTTAGTTATCTACTGTCTATCCTTGCCTTGGTACTATGGTAGAAAGGAAAATGAAGTGTAGGAGCAGAAGAGACAGAAGATTATGCAAATGGTGATATATTCAACTAGGTCCCACCATCTATATGATCATAATAGCAGAACTGAGGACAACGCCAGTCAAGCATTCTTATCCTCCAGTTACAAGTAGCTCAACTAACTCTTTGTATTCCAGACCTTTCAAATATCTCGGTTTTTGTCTTTCCCTGAATACGGTCTTGTACTTTGAAATTTTCATTTAAGTGTTTAAAGGGTTATCTTCTATGCCATCTTTCTTTATCTTTTTTTTTTTTTTTTTGGGAGAAAGTCATATTTGTCCCTTACTTTCTGCATCTGTTCAGAGCCATAAACACTGCATAGATAGGAGTAACTCCATGAAAAGAACATTGTCTTTTGCAATCAGATTTCACCATAATGCATAAATAATGTATTGTACTCACAAAACATTAACTGTTTTAATCTTTTATAAGATATTGTAAGTGCTCCAGAATATCTGCTCAAATTTTTACTTCATTGTATTCTTCAGAACTCACTAATTGTTCCATTTTCATTGTTAGCAGGGTTTATTTTTTTGGGGTTTAGACTTGGTGTTGATCAGGCTTTTAGCTGGTAGCAATTTAATTGTAATGTGCAATATCCTGTTATTTAGTAGTACTATTTTGTAGGACTAAATATTTTAATTGGATTCTGAATTGGGCTTTTCATTTAACAGTTTTAGTACTTGCTGTTATATCATGTAGATTATTAATATCTTGAACTTAACGCAACGCTTTTAGAATCGTAGTGCTCTGTAAAAAAAAAAAAATTGAATTGGGGATGGCATTCATGTAAGTTTCTAAAATGTGAGTCATGCCATCTGTCTTAAAGTACATGTCTCCATTTTTTTTTCTTCCAGAATATTCTACGCAGCTAGTTTAGCCTAGGCTATCAATATTTAGACACTCAAGATAGGTCTGCTGAGGTGAATTGGGCCATGTATTCCACAAGCCCCCCCTCCCCCAAATTGTTGGCTTGAATTAAAGACTTTTTTTTTGTTCTAATGCTTCAGTGCTATTTTCTTTTCTTTTTAAGAAATTATATATGAAATTTATTTATTTCTTCAAGTGCAATGCTTTCAAATTTTCTTCAGTACGATCTGATAGCTTCTCACTCTGTTTATATATATATATGTATCTATGTATGTATGTAAAAACATACTTAAATATTTATGTATATATGTCTAGAAATGCCTATCTTTTGTTCAACTTTCTGTTCAGCAATTTCAGGTGTCTTTACAAAAAAAGAAATATCTTTTCTTACATCTCTTGCTAATGTCTGTACCATTTCTAGAGAGCTCTGGCTACAGTGACCATTTTGGAAGCAGTATGCTTTTCAGTCTTTACTTTTTTTTTAATCTTCTGCTTGTAAATTAATTTCCTGTTCCATTCCTCCCTGCTCAGGCAGCAATTTCTGAGGCATCTGAGTCATAGATTAGTTTTGTGATGAGTTTTTAGTATAACTGTAAGGAGTAAAAACATTAAAAGGCATTAAATAGAACAACTTAGAAAGGAGCAAGAGGGGATCTAGGAGATCATGGTAATTTAGCTTGAATCTCCCTTGTACATCCATATAGCATGAAAGCAGCAGTTTCAAAAGGCAACTCAGGATATGAGCCTCATTAGCCTCTGATCTACTTTCTAGGACAATATCCGTCTCTCTTTAAACGGGAATCCTAGGGAGATGAGCAAGTGTATAGTTGTCTATAATTTGGCAGTGTGAATAGTTTCATATGTTTCCACTAAGATAATTAAAGGGCTGGAGAACCCCAAAAGAGGTTAGGTCTTTTCTCCCTGGAGAAAAGAAGAGAAGGCTTGGGGGAACCTCATCACAGTATTCCAGTTCTTAAAAGGTGGCTGCAAAGAGGACTGAGGCTCTCTCTTCACAAGGACTCACAGCAAATACAAGGGACAACTGGTACAAGTTGCACCAGGAGAGGTTTTGTCTTAAAATAAGAAAGATTTTTTTTTTTTTTTACAGTGAGAACAATCATTCACTGAAAAACCTCCCCAGGGACATGGTAGAGTCCCCAACACTGTGGGTTTTCAAGATTTGATTGGCCTGTGTACTAGATAATCTCAACTAAGTTCCCTTTCTTATGAAAGGTTGGACCAGGTGATCTTTTGAGGTCCCTTACAACCTAGGCTGTTCTATGATTCTATGATTCTGTGTTTATCTTACACATTAGATTGAATAAGCAAATTCAGCTCTTGTTCCAAGAGGTACTGTGATCTACCAAACAACTTGAAGATTCAGCTACCCATACAAAATTTAGGCACCTTCCTCCTTTCCCACTTCTTCCCACTTTCTGCTGTACAAGGATTTATGTCTGATAACAGAATCAGACAAGATCCACTGTCTCCTCCCATATCTCCTGGACTTTTGCTGTGTAATGCTGTCAAAGAGGAACAAAAAATAATTATCAGAAAAAAAAGCATGAGACATCTCATATCTGAACCTGAAAGAAATTTATACCCTTAGAAATCATACTTACATGCTGCAACTGCATAAAAATTTTGTTTGGACATTTTCAGCTTAAAAAAAAATATAGGAAGAGAGATTATAAGATGGTATAGAAAGTCACAGATATTCCTGTGAATTTGAAAGATAAGGGCCTCAAGATGTTGCAAAACCAGACATAACCACATTTATTCCAGTAGTTTATTAACATATTGTGGTGGTTTAGCCCAGATCACCACACAGTTTCTCACTCAGTCTCCCCCTACCCAGCGGGACGGGGGAGAGAAATTGGGAAGAAAGGAAAACTCGTGGGTTGAGATACAAACAGTTTACTACAAATACTAAAAACTACAAAGCTAACAGGATATAAGGATATTAATATATACAAAATATACAAAATATACAAAATGAACAATGTACAATTTCTCACCACCTGATGTCCGAATGACTGACGCAGCCCGTCCTGAGCAGCAATCACAGGAACGACACCGAGCAGCAAGAAAAGGGGGCAGAGCAAGCTAGCAAGGTAGAGGGAATGATGCCAGCAAGCAAGAGAGAAGAAAAGGATGCCAAGAGTGCCCGCAAAGAATGTCCGAAAAGAATGCCCCCTCCCAGGGGCAACCCCCACTTATATACTGAGCATGACGTTTATGGCATGGAATACTCTCTTTGGCCAGTTTGGATCAATTATTCTGTCTGTCTTTCACCTAGCTTCCTGCATCTGCATGTTAACGAGACTTTAATGAGACTTGGAAAGCCAGACAGTGTCCTTGGTCTCATTAACAACAACTCGTATCATCAGAATGTTTTTATCAACACTCTTCACACACGAAATCCAAAACACACTGGCTACTGAGAGGAAAATTAACTCTATCCCTGCTGAAACCAGGACATGTATTCAATGCTTCATCTGAGTTTCCAGCTGAGAGGATCATGTGATAATGCAACTTATATAAGTGGCATTTTACCTACAGTACATTAAATGCTAATTCTTTCTTTTTGAATTTTATTTTTCCTTACATAAACTGAGTTAATGACACACACAATGTTTTCTAGATGAAAAGCAGTATTTTTCAAAGAGATTTCTGGTATTGCAGATTTGCTATGTGGATAAACTTTTATATGTAATTACTCATCTTCAAAAGATACTATATTAGCAGGGTAATGGAGAAGGGGAAAAATGGAGTTGAGAGGAGAAGGAATAGAGAATGAAAGTATGAAAACTGTTATTATGTGTTAGACTTGCTTTCCTTGAAATAAATATCATTTTACAAAAATTAATACCCTCTTACGAAAAATCACTTATAAGTGCTAAACAAAAGCTGTTAACTCAGAGCTGGGACTATATCAGAGATAGAAGCCCATTGGAAATGAATAAATAGTAAAAGAAGACATGAAAGTCAATGTTATTGGCTTGCTAAAAGTCTGAATGTTGACATATTTATTATATGTATCAAGGCAAGGTAGGGCTATAGGTAAAAATTTTAAGGAGGATAATGAGATAATTCCTCCTAAGTTTAAGTAAATAACAGAAGAGAAATGTAATAGATTCTTATTCTATAATTTGACTAGCAGATGATGGAGGGTGGTCATTGTCAACTAACTGTGAACAGGAGTTGATGTCTCAGTAATAGCCAGTATGTGGCATAAGAATAATTTTGAAGAGCTGTGAAACTGAAAGCATGTTTTTGTTACACATCACAAAAGAGGTAAGCATAAATGGTGCAGGCAGGAATAATATACTCAAGAAAAAAATATTAGGGAAAAAAAATAAAAAAGAAAAAATGGTGTTCATCTGCATTAAAGATGACTAGAGAAGAAGAGATTTGTTTCACAAGATCAGAAATTGGATGAGACTCTAACTCTATGGGTAAATGGTAGAACTGAGTATGAAATCATCTTCTTGTGCCATGAAAGCTTGAAGTTTCATTTGTGTTCCTGTTCTGTCCTGGAATAACCACAAACCTACTGCTGGTTAAAATTATCTTCATGAATAATAAATAGTCTGAACTCTGCTATTTTGGAAGAATGAAACTATTCATGACTTTGAAGAATAGGACTGAAACAAATGTTGATGTTTCATTTCAAACATTGAATATAGGAATGCTATAATCCAAAACTTGTATTTTTGCCCCAAATCACAATTTTCCATTTAAAAGTCAACTGATATTCAGATAAAAAAATTGTTAAACCAAAGGCATTATCAAATTTAACAAAATAAAAGCTTTTTGGTGTTTACTATCTTTCAACTTGGTTCTAGGTTAGTTTCATTAGAGCTAAAATTAATTGTTTTGAGAAGTATAGATTTTTACAGATTTTTCATGTAACTAGAGATTTGAAAGATGCATTATTCTCCCATTTTATTCAAACTGAACAATTACGTATTTCAGGCTGGAAGATTTATTCCCTCTCCCTTATTGTTGTTTGATTTTTTTCATTCACATTTAGCAGCAAACGGAAAGTCCTTCTCTCCTTGAAATGTAATAGAAACTTATTAAAGGGAATGATTTAGCCATTCAAGTAAAGCTCAAGGAACACAGCAGTACTGCATTGTCTCTTTGCTTTCCATGAGTGAGAAAAATCTCAAGGGATAGAGAGAAAAGACATCGATGTCAATAAATTTAAGTTTTTGCTTTACGGAGAGTTATAATTCTGTTTAATTTCTACTTTGTAACTTTGTTTCCAATTTTGTAATCTATAATTTAGCCATTTATATGCTTGTGGTTTATTTCTTTTTAAGAGTAACCACCATTCAAAATAATCCAAGGTAAATGTGACAAGCATGAGGTACTTTATTTATCTCACACACACAAAAAAAAAAAATACAGAAAAAGTAATTCAAAGAAACCCTAAATCAGCCTGCATCCTTGATTAGATTTGGGAAACTGGGGGACTCGAGTGAATTTCCACTGTGCTACAATGGTCAACAGGGGGATTGCTATCATCATGTGCGAAGACACATGGAAAAGTTTCCCCAGCAAACATACACTTAAAACATCATTGAAAGAAGAAAGTGGTAGAAAGGGATCCTAAAACATTTGCTACAAGATTCCTCTGGCTAGATAGAAACATCTCAAATATAGAAAATTGTTTATGATGAGGTAGTGATTCTTAAGTTCCCTTTATCGCCAATGGAGAGGAAAAGGAAGTCTTAAAGGATGATATTTCTCTTCTTCAAATAGCTGCCCAGAAAATTTTGGATGATTCCCTATATTGACCATACAGGAGGTTGACAGATGCTTATCTCTAGACTAAAGGCATCTAACACTAAAGGAAGTGAGTCCTAGCCTCATAAAAAAAGTTGTAACATCACTTCTTTCAAAATTGTTGTTCTGGAAAACATATTTTGATACTAAAATAATAAAGGAAATAAATAAGTAACAATACAAACCTGATACCTAAAATAATGCAGCTGAAACAATGTTTTTGAATAACATACATTACCGTAATTACATGAGACATCTTCACTCTTTAAGGACTTGTCTCTAATAAATAATATGAAGAAGTCTCTGCCAAACAGTAATAACTTATGACACGAATCTTTAATCTCCAGAATTTCACAATAGTCTACATACTTTTTCTTTGGCTTATAGAGTATTTCAATTTTTTTATTCTAAACTCATTTGTAAACTTCTGGAAAGGTACTGAGTGATTGATTACAAAGCATTGAGCCTGAATCAATTTTATTTTACATGCAGAATCTCTAAATCCTATACTCAATATTATAACTTTATTAGATGCTCTTAGGATACCTTTCTACTGACAGCTAAGTGAGATTTCTGCTAACAAGTAACTACTTACTTCTGGCATTAAAGGAGTCGTTTACAAATACAGCATGAAATGAGGTGTCGGCAGTTTTTTGTTATGTACTTAAAGAAAATTCAGATGCTTTGAAAAAGGCAGAAAAATGAGCCAAATGAATAAAGCTTTTAACAGTTTTAGGCTAATCCTTCAATCAATGAAGAATTTTCTGTGCCTTGCCACAGTATGTGGCTCCTACAGTGTGAATGCTTCATGCTTGACTTGTTCTTCTGTAATACCTCCCAGGAAGAAAAACACAGGTTTCTTTCTTTTCCTTCTCACCTGCCATAAGCAGCACAAGTATGCATACCCTAAAAAGCTTAACATTTTATGTACAATAAGTGAACTACCTGTTCTCATTAATTTCTTACATTATTTGTGATTTTTCTTACTCATGCTTTTGAGAAAGTTGCTTCTGTTGCTGCCTAAATTTAACAATAACTTTGACTACACATGGATCACTACACTTACAGACTTTAAATAATGTCCAAGTGTTTACGGCACCTACTGAAAGACACTTTCTATTACTGCACATTGAACTTGCAGGTAGAGAGTATTTTTCCTAAAATAACTACGATCACAGCTGTACTTATGTATGTTTTCTAGTAAAGCCTATGTCAATTAATTATTTCATTAGAAACATCTAACAGCTATTACAGTTGTCAATAGAGATGTATTTGGATATGATCCTGCTCAGGAAAAAAAAAACCAAACAAACATAACACACATTCCCCCGCCCCAATCCCCTAGATTTGCCTAGGTCAAACAGAGAAGCAATATTCAAGATGTTTCAGAAGTATTGACTATTCAAAGTGGATTTTCACTTTGGGATCTGAGTGATAGTAAGCTAAACATATCCAAATGGGGAGTTTGTTCTGCTGTTACAAAGAGTAAAAGCAAAAAGATCCTGCATGTCATATAGTTATGACAGGTTGAAAGCTTATGGGTGAGAACAAGAGACTGAGGCAACAAAGGGAACCTTGTGGTTGGTGTTTACTACAAGCTACCTGATCAAAGGGAGCAGCCAGGGCTGCAGTGATCATGCACTGGTGGAGTTTGCAGTCCTGAGGGAAAGAGGTCAGGCAAAGAGTAAAGTCGGGACACTGAATTTTAGGAAATCAAATTTCCAGCTCTTCAAGGAGTTAGTCAATAGGACCCCCTGGGAAACTGCCCTCAGGAACAAGGGAGCAGAACAGAGCTGACAGATCTTTAAGGATGCCTTCCATAGAGCACAAGAGCTCTCAATCCCTAGACGTGAAAAAACAGGTAAGGAAGGCAAGAGACCAGCATAGCTGAGTCAAGACCTGCTGGTCAAATTAAAGGGCAAGAAGGAAATGCATAGGCAGTGGAAGCAGGGACAAGCATCCCAGGAAGACTATAGGGATACTGCATGGTTGTGTAGAGATGGGGTCAGGAAGGCCAAGGTGCAGTTGGAGTTGAGCTTGACAAGGGATGCAAGGAATAACAAGAAGGGCTCCTACAAGTATATCAGCTGGAAAAAGAAGGTCAAATATAGTATACCCCCTGATGAGCAAGACTGGTGAACTGGCAACAATGGATAAGGAGACTGCTGAGGTACACAAAAAGTCTTTTGCCTCAGTTGTCACTGATAACCCCTCTTCCCACACTTCTCATGTGGATGAGCTACAAGATGGGGACTAGGGCAGCAAAGTCCCTTCCACTGTAAGAGAAGATCAGGTTTGTGACCACCTGAGGAACCTGAATATACAGGTCTATGGGACCTGACGAGATGCATCCTGGAGTCCTGAGGGAATTGGCTGATGTACTTGCCAAGCCACTCTCCATAGTATTTGAAAAGTCATGGCAGTCAGATGAAGTCCCTGGTGTCGGGAAAAAGGGAAACTTTCCATCCATTTTTAAAAAGGGTAGAAAGGAGGATCCTGGGAACTACTGACCTGTCAGCCTCACCTTTGTGCCTGGGAAGATCATGGAACAGATCCTCCTAAAAGCTACACTGAGGCACATGGAAGACAGGGAGGTGGTTCGAGACAGCCAGCATGGCTTCACCAAGGGCAAGTCCTACCTGACAAACCTAGTGGCCTTCTATGATAGAGTGACTGGACCAGTGGACCGGACCAGGCAAGAGCTACCAATGTCATCTATCTGGACCTTTGACACAGTCCCCCACAACATCCTTCTCTCTAAATTTGAGAGATACTGATTCGATGGGTGGACTGTTCAGTGGATGAGCAACTGATTGGATGGTCCCATCCGGGGGTAGTAGTGAGCAATGGCTCAATGTCCAGATGGAGGTGGGAGACAAGTAGTGTCCCTCAAGGGTCTCTTCTAGGACCAGTACTGTTTAACCTCTTCATCAGTGACATAGTGGGATTGAGTGCACACTCAGAAAGATTTCAGATGATACCAAGCTGAGTGGTGCAGTTAACAAGCCTGAGAGACGGGATGCCATCCAGGGGAACCTGGACAAGCTCAAGAAGAAGGATCATACGAATCTCATGAGATTCAATAAGTGCAAGGTCCTGCACCTCGGTCGGGACAACTCCTGTTACCAATACAGGCTGGGGGAAGAAGGTATTGAGTGCAGCCCTGGCAGGAAAGATTTGTGGGTATTGGTGGATGAAAAACTGGACATAAGCCATCAATGTGCACTTGCAGGCCAGAAGACTAATCATATCCTGGACTGCATCAAAAGAAGTGTGGCCAGCAGTTTGAGGGAGGTGATATTCCCCCTCTATGGTGCTCTGGTGAAACCTCACATGGAGACTGTGTCCAGCTCTGGAGCCCCTCAGGACAGGAAAGACATGGACCCATTGGAGCAAGTCCAGAGGAGGGCCACAAAGATGATCAGAGGCCTGGAGCATCTCTCCTTTGAGTACAGGTTGAGAGAGTTGGAGTTGTTCAGCCTGGAGAAGAGAAGGCTTCAGGAAGACCTGGTTGTGGCCTTTCAGTACTTAAAGGAGGCCTATAAGAAGGATGGGTACAAACTTTTTAGCACAGCCTGTTGTGATAGGACAAGGGGTAATAGTTTTAAATGAAAAGAGAGTAGATGTAGAATAGACATAGGGAAGACTTTTTTTTACTACAAGAGTGGTGAAGCATGGAGCAGGTTGCCCAGAGAGGTGGTGGATGCCCCATCCCTGGAGATGTTCAAAGTCAGGCTGGACAGGGCTTTGAACAACCTGATCTAGTTGAAGGCGTCCCTGCTCACTGCAAGAAGGTTGGACTAGTTGACTGTTAAAGGTCCTTTCCAACTCAAACTATTCTATGATTCTGTGAATTAGAGTTTCATTCAGTCCTCTTCAAGTTAGTAGTCACTGACAGCAATAAACTGTCTGTCTGCTGCCGGGGCTAAGATTATGAAATATTTAACTAATGAAATTTCTATAGCACATGTCCAAAATAAAGTATGCACTTATTTTGCTGAGTGTTTTTTACACTTCCAGTACATTAATATTTGGTGACTTTTTTTTTAGAAATGGTAAAGGGATGCTAACATTATTTAGATATTTATAGTGACAATTTAGATACAATTGCTTTCCTAAGCTCTAGAGCCAGCAGAGTGGTTAGTTAGATCTGCTTGCCATGCCCTCTCTTACTTCTTTTTCAAATACAGAGGATAAAACTTTTTTTTTTTCCAGCAAAACAAATTTTCTAGTCATTGAACAAAATCCAATACAAAATGGAAACATTTATAATTGTGATCAATGGTAAGTGTCCACTATTTGTGGCTGATGATTCACAATCACACGCTAGCGGCCTGTCTGCAGTTAAACAGAAAAAAAAAATTACTTTAGTACCAATACATTTATTATTAAGTCAGTTAAGTAACCTTTAAACTGAAATATAACCATTTTCATAACTTAGTATTATGTTCAAGATTTTCAAGAGTATATTTGTATAAGAGGGTGAAAAACTATGTTATTAAGTTCTTGAATATAATAAGATTTTCTTCTAATGAGTATCCTCTTAATTAAAATGACTAACAAAATATCATTCTAGAAAAACAAAACAAAACAAAACAAAACCAAAACCAAAACAAACAAACAAACAAAAAACCTAACAAAAAAGCCCCCAAAAACCTGAGAAATCTTGCATATAGTAAAAAGTAATAGAGAAATGCTATGGAAAAATGATCAAAAGAGATTTTGATCTCCTCATAATATGTGTACTACATACAAACTTACCACAATATAACAAACAAATAGGCCATGTTTACAATTTAAACATGTTACTAGACCTCATATTCACTAATCCAAACTATACAGACCCCTCCTATGTTATAAAAAGTATAACAAAAAGCATGTAAAGCTTTTTTTTTTTTTTAACAAACATCACTTAAATTACTGGATACAGATGTATATATTAAATCCCTGCTACAATTTTTCATAATCAAATATATTTTATCCAATGATATTACTTACATAAGTAAGTCTAACGTGTAAAGAACTACTGTAAAGCTGTGCTGCACTATTCCATCTTTTCTTTATTTTCTTTTTGAGGAATAAGAAATTAGTTGTGTAGCTTTGAACTTAAATATTCTTCTCAAAAGAATTGTGGCTTTCTCTTTCTAACATTTGTTAATAGCTTACATTTTACCTTAAATGTATATACTATATCTTTCTAAACTCTAACCTTAAAAAACTGAAGCAATATTACTGTTGGGGTGAAAAGGACAGACAAGGAATACATTAATAGAAAACAAGGTAAGAGATTGATTTTTTTTTTTTTTTTAGAGAAAATAGGAAAGAGAAAACAGGACGATAAAAGAAAATAAATGAACGTAAAATTTTAGAATAGCAGTACTCAGAGAAAAAAAATCATAGGCCAGAACTACAGAAAGTATCAATGAGACATAAACTCTTTTTACTAAAAATGTCGTAGGTATAAATGCCTTTTAGTTTCATAGAATCATATAATAATATTGGTTGGAAGGGACCTTTAAAGGTCATCTAGTCCAACCCCCCTGAAAGAAGCAGGGACATCTCCAACATGATTAGGTTGCTCAGAGTCCCATTCAACCTGGCCTTGAATGTTTCCAGGGATGGGGCATCAACCATCTCTCTGTGCAACCTATTACAGTGTTTCACAGTTATTCAAACAAAACTCTGCTTAAATACTAAGATTGGAATTTTTTTTTGTAAACATTTTAAGAAAATTTAGGCTTTAGAGGCAGTGGAAATATTCCTAGAAGATTAAGCAAGGAATTGTGCATAAATCTTTTTTTTCAGGGCGACCTTAATCTCAATGACATTCTTGATATCTTAGATTTAGTTGTGTGTATTCCTATGGGTGATTTTCTACAACATAGCAGGTTCATTTTTACATACTTATGACTAGCCTCCAGAGAATGATAATTTTTTATTTTTGAAGTGTTCTCACTTATCATAAATTTGCTAGCCTTCTGATTTGCTGGTACCCTGCCTAATGTTAAAAAAAAAAAAAAAAAATTTAGAAATTAAGTCCGTGAACTTTCTTTACCTTTTAACCAAAGAACATATCTAATAAAAACAAAACTAAGTCCAAGCAATACTCCCTTCTAAAAAAGACATTGGCATTTAGTGATGCTAGAAGCTCCCATAGAAGCTGCATTGAATAAGAGTCTTTTTGCAGCAGATTCAGGTGCACCATGTATCTTCTTAAATTAATAGCAGCACATGCACAATATTTTTAATGATTCTTACGTATAAACACAGAGGCAATCTCCTACACACTTAGAACAAAACCAATTTAGGTTATAGTTACAATCTAAAGGTATAGGTTACTATATATCAATAGATATTTTGTGCTAATCTATATCCATGCATAAACATGTATAAATGTAAACACATGTCTATATACATGCATACATATATTATATGCATATACGTTTATACATATGTGTGTAAAGATATAGATAATTATATAGACATCTCAGATGTGAGTGGAAAAACAGAGTAAACAAATGGATAATAGAATTTTCTGCTATAATATAATAGTCCGCATGATTCAGTCTGCATTGCTATTATGGATCAATGTGTTAAATGAATCTTCCTGCCTGAATTTCTATTGCAGCCAGCTCTCTTTAAATGGTGATTCATTTAGTCAGCTTTGGCACAACTTTGAAATAGCATGAGACTTGGAAATAGAATCCAGATATCACATCCCCCTCAATGCCTCAAAAAACAAAGCGTTCTAGAGATATTCAGTTATTTAGTCATGAAAGCAAATAATGACTTAGTTTTTCCACCACTAATTATAGTTTTAATTATTTATTTTATTTAAGTTTCTATTTTATTGGATATTAAAAGCTTAGAGTGAAATTGTATGCTGATAAACCCAGTTTCATCTTCAGAACAGTTCTGCTGAGTCCCAGGCTGGAGACTCTGGAGCTGTCTCTGAACACTTCTTGGGAGTCTGCAGGAGCTGGGGACTTCCTGGGGGTTGGGAGCCTTGGGACGAGGCAGCCAGGGCCTGTGTCACCTCCCATCCAGGAGCAGGGCAGATGGAGGTCACCATGGCAGCCACATCCCTTGTCATTGAGCACCTCCATGAGGATGGGGACAAGGATAGACCAAGACTGGTCTGAGAGACGTGGCTGTGCGTGGGCCCAGCTCAGTGTGGCTTATGACCAGGAAGGGTAAAGCTGTGGGAAGCTGGAAACTGATCCTGTTGTGGTGTCACTAGGGCAGGGACTGATAGCCTCGTGGGCTGAGATGGGGTCCTGGGACATGGGCAGTGTTGTGGGAGCCCTGAGGAGGCTGAGCAGGGTCAGTTAGGGCTAGTGGTGTCCTCAGTGCCCTGAATATATTAACAATTCTTGTTCTTTTTCAGACTGAGAAGCACAGAGGCTTTTAGAGGGCTACTAATCCTTGCTGCCTAGTACTCCTGATAGGCACTTATCTAGGGGAGACTCTATCTCCATGTTCCTTTAGATGTTCCATTTCACATGTTTCCATATCACATTGCCCATTTGAAATCTTGTCATAGAAAGGACAGAATTCATTGTTTAAAGATGACGTATCATGCTTAAAGACTTTCGTCATCACATGAACACTGCCCTTTCAGGTTCTGACTCAGTTAATCACCAAAGGATCTACTCTTCTGAAATTAATGAGAAACTTCTCTCTCTAACAGCCTTATTACTTATTGTACTACTTGATGACAATCAATCAAGAAGGTTGGAAATCAAATGCAGAATATACTTGTGCACACTGTAATGAAACATTCTCCCATCTGCTACAACCAAATATATTTTCAGTATGAGCATAAGAACCATCACACACTGTGAAATTCTGCAGCATGTTCAGTCTGACAAGAAGAAAGGCTGCAATAGCCAGACTCATCGCAACTCTTACATAGATTACCTTGTTTATCAGCCAGCTAGAGTCCATCCACACCTCAGGATCCTCCAAAGTTTTGTAACTCAGGCCATGAAATGTACATGAACAAAATGAGAATTAAAAAAATGATTACTGTCTATGAATGTAAAACACAGCCCTTGCAGTTACCTCTGTCAAAGGCCTACAGATGATCAGTGAACAGGTGAGAAGGTAAAGTCTCATCAGGTTCCTTCAATAATCAGAAATTATGGAAATAAAAAAAAAAAGCTCTTCATTTACAGACAGACAATGATTAACAGACAAGTAAGTAAATCTTCACAGATCCATCATTTTACGTGCAATTCATAAGAATACACAACATTTACTACATATCAGTTCCAAATTTTTGTCAAACACCTGTAGAAACTAACAGCTTGCACATACTGTTCAATTTTATCTATAAAAAGCCATAATTTATATAGGCAAAAACAAATAGCAACTATTAAAGGAAGCTATCTGACATTGGAAGTAAATCTCCTGATCCAGACATTAAAGATATTGTGACAGAAGTACATAAGCTTTTTTTGTCTTTCCAGTTAGGAATCCATGGCCTCTTCACAATGTGGCAGTGAATTCTGACCATGCAAATACAGATACATGTTAATAATATAACTTTCTCTCATTTTACTTACTATAGTACATTTGAATAGGACAGTGAGAGAGAGAAACTGACAAACAGCTTTTCATGGTGGCCACAAATCTATGAGTCAAATCAACCCTTTGAATGAATGCCTTCATTAAGGTTATTGTAATATACTGTTGCATTATATATTTTCTGGGGTTTGGGGTTTGTTTGTGGTTGGTTTCTTTTTTTAATTTTTATCTGACATTTCCAGGGGAAAATATCTTTCACTCATACCCAAATTAGGATTGTCCCCTAATTTTTTTGACATCAGAGAACTTTTCACAAAAAACTTCATGTGCTGCTTTAATGTCTTTTAATACCTTCCATAGAGGTATTTCTCTGAGTTCATTAAGAGCAACTAGCCTACAGCAAAATACCTTTCTTTCTTGCACCTATTGTCGTCTGCTAGCAAGGCCAGAAGTGCTAGTATTGCCACACTTCAAGTGTTCTGGCCTTACATAGATATTGTCCCACCTTGAATGAATGTTTTCTGTAGGCATTATTTTTGTGTCTCTGCATTTGAGTCTGAATGTCTCTCAAGTAAGGAAGGAGGAAAAAAAAAAAAAAAAAGCATTTTACTTTAGGTATAGCTGTATTCTGAAAAGACCTACACAGTAAAACAACATGTACTTTTCCAAGACCTAACAGCCTGTACAGTGAATTAAACAGAAGTAGTAATACTACTTGACTCAGCGAATCTTTACAGTGAATATTACTAAAAACAATTTTTAATCTGAATTCTGAGCTGTATCTTGAAGATTCATTTGCTGCAAAACTGAGGAAACTACTTATAAAATATATTTAAATATCTTTTGAGTGAAAGCTGACTAATAGATGTAATAATTTGTCACATAGATTCTAAATTATATATTGTAAAGGATACTTTACAATACAATCACCACTGAATGAAATAATAAATGAATTAAAATCTGCCCTTTAGTGCAAGTGCATCAAATATAAATATGTTATTTTCAGTATAGTAAAAACAGATTACTTGCTGTGACGGGAACGTTGAATACTTAAGTTAAAGACATTTATTATCAAATGCAGAAACTGCTAGTACCACCTACTGGCAGAATTGCAAAACTGAAAAATATTTTGTATTTATAGTTTTCTGTAAATACCACAATAGTAAAAAAATTATTACAACTCTAATCTCATCTTTGATTGCAGACAATATGCAGTTAGGTATTTGAGATGAATTTGAGTACTTAGTGTTAGGCTTTGATTTCAGATGAGAGGAAGGACCCCTTGTGTTCTAGCCGACCTCAGACGAATTTGGGAGGCTAGGGGTGGCTAGACCAACCTCTAACACACCGGAGCGTGGTTTCACTCGTATTCTTAGGAACAGAATTAAGAGTCAAAATGGAGTCAAGCACCAGGTAACTTTATTTGCCCGACAATAAGTTCACAAATGCAAGAAAAAGAGAGAAAGAAAGGAAAAAGGGAAGAAAGCTTCAGTTGCAATGGCTACCACCATGGAGCTGTGGTGTCCCGACAGTCCAGTTCACTTGGTGGGAGAACGTTCCGTCTGATGTTGGTCGTTTCTGTTCTTTTATCATTTGTCTCATTGCATATTCATTGTCCTTCCAAGAATCACGTCATATATTCCAAGAGCGGGTTTGCTTGGCCGCACCCCTCACCTGGTGGTGATACGTGTGTCCAATACCATCTCTGGGCCCCTCCGTTCTTCTGGCCTGGGTCTGGGCGTATATGTAGGGGCAAGGTTAAATTTCTCAGAATCAGCTCTGCATTCAGGTTCGCAGGAAAATAGGAAGAAAACGGGAAGCTTCTAGTCCTGTGGCTTGACTGGCTTGCAAGAAAACAGGAATTGACTTGCAAGATAAGGGAATCAGCTTGCAGGAAAACAGGAAGACTGTAGTCCTATGGTTTAACTGATGTTCCACTGTTTAGGTGGTGGTTTGACTTTTTGACAATGTTGAGGCAAACATTCGGCACAGTCTCTTACAACTTAGGGTGTATTTTTTTTTATGAACTGAGCTACTATCCAATTAGTTGTAAATGAAAGAAGGAAAAGAAAAAAAAAAAAGAAATCATAATTGGAATTTAAGTACGTTGCATAATGGTATAATTTAGAATTCAGTACAGAAACTCATCTCATATTTCTAATTATGTAGACATGCTGTCTCGGCTGGGCTGATGTGGGAACACCATACTCCTCCTATTCAAAAAGTTATATTGATGTTTTTCTTTCAATACCCAGTAACATTTAACTGGCAATCAGGTTATTCTTTATTCTTTGAAAGCTCCTAGAAAATGTCAAGATAAATGAATAATAGTTCGATCTGGATATTCTCAAATATGTGCAGTTCCTTCCTTCCTCCCTTCCTTCTTTTTATCTTCCTGTCTCTCTTTTCCTCTCTTTCCTTCCTCCACCAAACATCTGAAACTTTACTTAAATTATCCCCAGCCTTTTCTAGGACAATTTGCAAGTACAATTTCGTTAGAAATTTTTTTGCTAGCAGTGCTACTTTACACTGATTTAAACAGTTATGCAAAATAGAAAGCAATTGGTCTTTAACTCATCAGGTAGCATGTTTCGTTAAGGCCTTCAAAACTTTCTGCAGCAAGCATATACCTCAATTTGTCATTCAAGTCAAACAACTTGAGAAGAATCTATAATTATTCTTACATGAAGTATGCAGCTAGAAAAAAATGTTTCATTTTCATTACTATATCCTGGGCCAGTAAACAGAATTTTCAGTAAATAAGTATCTACCTTTGATTGTCTTTCACTTTTCTTTATGTATTTCTTCTGTCTCCAGTCAAAGCATCATCTCTGTACTTGGATTTTGCTCCCAGCTCCACCACCAAAGAGAGCAACAGATACTATGAGCAGAAATATTGAAAAATGACCTATTGGGCTGCCCCAATCTAAGCCACTTCCAAGTTGAAAAACAGTTTGTATCAAGGGAAACATTTACATTACTCTTCCATTTTACCTCCCATTTTATGAATCTTTTGCCTTAGTCATTAATCTCTGACATAGAACATTGTTAAGTGCTTTTGAAAAATCTAAATATACTACCATATACTGAATTTTCCTTATATATTGTGTCAGTAATATCTTCAAAGAACTCCAGGAGGTTAGCTAAGCATGACGTCTCCTGCCTGAATCTCTGTTGGCTGTCCTTAATCCAACTCTATGGGTTTATTTTTCTTTGGACATTTAATATAAGAGTTCTTGTATTTTCTCCCAGCAAATTACAAACTCACTGTTTTCCCTCATGAGCGTTTAAAGGAATATAATGAAGTTATCTTTGATGTTTTTCAGTCCTTGGGAATCTCTCCTGAGTGGTGTGAACTTTAAAAAAAATGTCGGTGAAGAACTGATTTCCTCAGTTTGTCCTCTTAACACTTTTTTTTTTGCTGATCAGAGAAGATGGAAACATTTTAAGGGCTTTAACAAACATGCCCCCTGAAAATACGTTGTGTCTCAGCAAGGAAAAAAAAGTCCAATTTACCTCATACAACTGCTATTTCACTCTCACCTACCTGAGAGAAGATTACTTAGGTAACTTTTAAAACCAAGCAAAATAAAAATCCCTACAAACCAAATACAAACAAGTAAAAAAAAATCCAGAACAAACCAACCACCAAACATTAGATGTCACAATTAAAGTTGAATGACCCTCTTTTTCAAGGTAAAAAAACAAAACAAACAAACAAAAAAAACCCAAAAAGAACCAAAAGAAACAGAAAATGTGACCTATCAACCCTTCATTTCTCTTTCAGCAATCAGAAAAAAAAAAAACCAACAAATTAGGTCTTGAATTTGGGTGAGTAACAAAAGCATGTAAAAGGTGATGAGAAAGGGCAGGTGTCCTAGTTGCTGTCAGAACTATATCTATATATACATGTTAAAAAAAAGGACATGTTTTTATCCCTATCCATCCTTTCTTTTTAGTAGATATTTTAAGTAGATTTAGATATTTTTGATAAAATAAAGTTTACTGGAAAATTAACGAGATCTTTTTCTCCTAGGTAACATAAATATTCAACGGTATTACATTTTATATTGTGTTCTTTAATTTGGAAGTATTTACATTTTGTGTATTTTAGAGCTTTACTACTGTGACCCACAAATCCCAGAATAAGAATTCTTCAGGGAGACTAAGTCAATAAGTGTCTGCCATTTGTTAAATATCTTTCTAAACACTACCATGAACAAATTCTAAAAGTGTGTATTTTACTGGATTATGACTCAAAAGAGTAGCATTTTTTGCTTTTTTGATGTTAAAATATTGGAAATGTGCAAGTGTCACTTTATCATACAAGAAAAGTGTTAAAGTAGATCACATACACCTAAAAAAAAAATCTTGCTTTCTTGCCACCAGTACTTATCCTAGGATTATTATTATAATTTTGTCATTATTTTTATGAAAAGATATGCAAATATATTTGACAAAAAACATTGACTGCAAATATTAAGGGTTCAGCTGTGGTTTGGCACAATCTCAGTGCTAGAAAGGATGTTTTAAGTAGACACAAGGGACAAAGATACACAGATCAGGCATAATCATAATCTTTGCATACTCTAGAACAAAAAGATTGTTAAATTGGTAGCAAACACAAAGGACTGTTCTGGCCTTACTTCATGCTATTCCCATAGGGTTCTATTTTACAGAAGTCTAATAATCCAACAGCTTCCCAATTTTACCTCTGTGTTTTCTCTATACATTTTCTGAGCTCATTGCTGCTGTCAGTCACAACATTGACCAACATGTACATAGTTCACTTTCTCATGAGTGCAAATAGTGGTTAAATTCTCTTGCAGTCCTAAAGGAATAGAAGAGAAATTTTATTCAGTTTCCTCTTTAAAAGATAGAGTTTAACAACTTCTTTATGATTGTTACGGGCTTAGGGGATAAGCAGCCTGGGCACAGTCCCATTTTTTGCCTCTTTTTATTCTGTGCTGTCTGGACAGAGCATCTGGGGTTATTCTCCAAAGGAATCAGACTGCAAGACCGGATAGTTGCAGAAAAAAAAAAGGATGTGGGACTTGCTTCTCTCTGTAGCTTCATTAGTTAAAATAAAGACCTGTGCTAACTCATTAAAATATAGTTAACCTATACACTATTTAATATTCCTCAAAGAGAAGATTAGAAAACAAGTGCAATATTCTCTAAACATGTTTAATGAAAACATAACAGCTGTCAATGTATGAGGTATCCTGCATACTCCTGTGTTATCGACTCTATTCGTTCCTAACAATGTAAAAACACAGATTGCACTCATCAGGAAAAGTAGTTACTCAAATGATTTTCTTTTAAATCTTTATCTTAATTTAAAAAAAAAAAAAGACTATTTTAATTACTTGCAAGAATCTATTAGTATGTGAAATCACCAGCTCCCACTAACCTTGAAAAAGGACAGAATGACTGAAATGCTGATTTTCTGTTCTAATGAATTCATGTAAGTAAATAAATTACCATTTTTATGAAGTTCAAACGTTTAAATTATAATGGGCCAAATTCCAAACATACATATGAAAACTGAATGTTACTCAGTGATGGACTAATTTCTGCCATCTCTATTTGTAGTAGACCATCCAGCATGAAATATGGTATCAAAATAAATTCCAATTTAATTAAAATTTCCTATTGGTCACTGAATGTTTCTTGAAGTTGAGGCCAGTAAAGAATATACTACTCTGGCAGAAATAGTGAGAGCATTCAGAATGGTTCTCAGAAGTGCTGATCGATGCTAGGGAAAGGGTTATTACTGGGCACTAGATTTGCAGGGAGGGAGAGCTAAGGGGCACTCTTCTTCTTCTCACTTCTCTTTTTTTTTTTGATGAATAGCAAAATCATAATTATTTTCTGAAGAGAAGAAGTTATGTGGCTGTGGATATTCTTATTCTCTCTGACAATCTGTGGGAACAGCTTCTACGATCAGACCATGTCTGGGCTGTTCTTGAGCCTTTGAGCCAGAGTCAGTTTATAGCTAGGCAACCTACAGTATCTGCAGTTAGGTATTTACATCATTCTGCACCCATAGTTATAGACTGTCTTTTACTGACAGTGGAAATTAAAGACAGTGGAAAGTCCTCAGTGTTCTTCACGTGCACTTCAAGAAAATAGAAGAAATATCTGCAAAATGTTTAAAATATTTTGCTATTTTATTTACAGTCCAATACCTTTACACGATATTTCTATTTAAAGTACTGTACAATTAATGTGCATTTCATTTTAAATCTCTGGCAACAAGAAAGCAGAAAGGTGTTCCCGCACATTCCTGGAAGAAGAATATGTATGGCCTACTTTGATATCTCTAAAAACATAAGTCACTTCAGAAATAAAGTTGTCAGACCAATATGACTGAGCTTATATAATAAATGTACACACAAAGGGAGTCACAGGTCTGTAATAAGAACCTGATGGGAACTGAAAAGGTAATTAGAGTAGTCTATCCAGATCTAATTGAAATGGGAATAGCTCGCTCTCTCTCTCATTTATGGTGTTAAGTGACACTTCAGATCTTCTTCAGTACTATAGACTATTGAAAACCAGAGAACTACCTGTGCAATGGGATTACACTCCATAGAGTAAAGAGGAGTAAAAAGGTCAGTTTATAGCTGTTTGGGGACTTTTTTGTTTTGCTTTGTTTTCTTCCAGTAATTAAATTTCTCACTAGTCTCTGATAATGAACAACTTTATGCCATGCCCTAAGAAGCTCCGCCATGTGGTTACGTTTTTATTTGAAGTGTCTCAGCCTTTTGTTTCAAGGACTCTTACAGTAACACACTGAAATTTCAATATTCTGGCAAAAATGTTCAGCAGTATTTGGTGGGGGAGAGAGAGAGGAAAAGGGAAAGTAAAGAAATATCTTGTTAAATATAAAATTATTTATATTTAGAATATTCAACATGACTACAATTATGAGTGTGATTTTATGATTGAGAACATAAATTATTATCATAAAACTTTTCACAATAAGATTTCTTTTTACTTCATTGTACCTCTTTGGGCTTTCCAAAGTTTCCATAATAGGCTTTAGCACTTTTAAAAGGGTAAGGGTGTTAGATGCTGTGTTTTGTTTTGGTAGTTTTGTTTTGTTCTTTTTTTTTCCCTGAAACAAATAAAAGTTAAGCATGCTGATAGGAGTTCTGTTGGAGTTGGGAGATGCTTCCCTTACAAATCACCAATTTCATGCCTCTGCAGGGGCTCCACTTGTCTCCCACATCCTTCTGGGTTCACAATACAGCAAGAAATGGAAGCCACTGACGTGCATATACATGATAGTTTGAATCAACTTGCTGTGTACAAGAATGAACCTGCTTCTATATTCCAAGGGTTAGAAAATTCAGAAAAGGGTTAGATACAAATCTTGGTCTCTGTGGGTTGTGTTTGTGTACTGATTTTGGCTGGGATAGAGTTAATTTTTTTCATAGTAGCTCCCATAGTGCTATGTTTTGGATCTGCAACAAAACCCTTATTGGTAACATACCAATGCTTTTGCTATTGCCGAGCAGTGCTTACACACATTCACAGTGTTTTCTGTTTCTCACCCTGCCCTGCCAGTGAGTACATTGAGGGTGCACAAGAACCTGGGAGGGAACACAGCCAGGTCAATTGACAACAACTGACCAAAGGGATATTCCATACCATATCATGTTGTGCCCAGCAATAAAAGCTGAAGAAGGAGGGAGGAATGTCGGACATTCGGAGTTAGGGTATTTATCTTCCCAAGGAATCATTACATGTGATGAAGCCCAGCTTTCCTGTCAATGGCTGAACATCTGTCTGTCAATGGATAGTGAATGAATTCCTTATTTTATTTACTTGGAGCTTTTCTTTGCCAATTAAAATGTCATTATCTCAACCCATGAGTTTTATCACTTTTGCCCTTTCAATTCACTTCCCCATCCCATTGACGGCGAATGAGCAAGTATCTGTGTGGTGCTTAACTACCTACTGGGGCTAACTGCAACAGCTGGTATTTAATTTACAGGTGATTTTTTTTTTTTCCCACTAATTATTTTATGGGAATTTACTACTTCTCAGGGTATAGATTTGGTATAGGGAAGAGGATTTATACCTGCTCCATTAGTAATATTCCCTTTAATTTTCATGTGGAGGTCAAATACATTAGCATTTTCAAACCTTTCCAGAAAATTATGTAAAGAGAAAGGTTGGTTTATAGATCAGCTTCAAACGTTTTTGAGAAAGATAAAAGACCATTCAACTATATCAATAAAAGGAAGCTCCTGGATATATGTAGAAAGACAGTAGAATGTCTCATGGAAGGTTAGGGTCAAAAAGGGACATAACTGGGAATATTAGTACTTCTGGGATTAGACAGATGTTGAGAAATAGATTTTTCTGACTATGGTCTTTGTACCTAAACATCTAAAGTGGAACTTGGAATTTAGATGTGAACTGTGTTTCTACATATGTATATATCTGTATGCCCATATGGCATATATTTATCATAAATACTATATTAAAATATATTAAAAATATAGAATCATAGAATCATTGAGTCGTTTGTGTTGGAAGGGACCTTTAAAGATCATCTAGCTGCAACCTCCCTGTCATGGGCGGGAACAGTTTCCCATAGAATAGATTGCTCAAAGTCCTGTCCGACCTCACCTTGAACCCTTCCAATGACATAGCATATACAATTTCTTTGGGCAACCTGGTCCAGTTTCTCATCACTGTCATCATAAAAAAAAATTCTTCCTTATGTCCAATCTAAACCTGATGTATTTCAGATTAAAACTATTGCCCCTTGGCCTATCACTATAATCCTTGGTAAAGTCTTTCTCCATCTTTCTTGTAGGCCCCCTTTAAGTACTGAAAGGCCACAAGAAGGTCTCCCAGGAGTCTTCTCCAGACTGACAAGCCCCAACTCTCTCAGCCTGTCCTCATAGGAGAGGTGTGCCTGTTGACTGATAATTTTTGTGGCCCTCCTCTGGACCTGCTTTAACTGGTACATGTCTTTCCTGTGTTGGGAACTCCAGAGCTGCATCCAGTACTCAAGGTGGGGTCTCACAAAGAGTGGAGTAGAGGGGGAGAATCACCTCCTTTGACCTGCTGGCCACACTTCTTTTGATGCAGCCCAGGATATGATTGGCTTTCTGGTCTAAATGTGCACTTTGCAAGCTGGTGTCCAATTTTTCATCCACCAGTATCCTCAAGTCGTTCTCTTCAGGGCTCAGTCAATCAGTCCTCCAATTTATACTGATATTCGGGATTGCCCGAACTCAAGTGCAGGACCTTGCATTTGGCCTTGTTGAACTTCATGAGCTTCATACAAGCCCACTCCTCAAGCTTGTCCCTCCGGATGACATTCCTTCCTTCTAGAGAATCAATTGCACCACTCAGCTTGGTGTCATCTGTAAACTTGCTGACAGTGCACTCAATCCCACTATCTATGTCACTAATTAAGATATTAAATAGTATTGTTCCCAGTACGGACTGCTGAGGGACACGACTCACAACTAGTGTCCATTTAGACATTGAGCCAATGACCGTAACTTTTTTGGATGCAGCTATCCAGCCAATTCTTTGTTCATCTAATTGTTCATCCATCAAATCTGTATCTCCAACGCAGAGGGAAGAATGTTGTGGGCGACCATATCAAAGGCCTCGCAGAAGTTCAGGTAGATGACATTGGTAGCTTTTCCCTTGTCCACTGATGCAGGTACTCCATCGTCAAAGGGCACTAGATTAGTCAGGCATAATTTGCCCTTGGTGAAGTCATGCTGGCTGTCTCTAATCACCTCCCTGTCTTCCATATATTATGACATATCTTTCAGGACAATCTGTTCCATGATCTTACTGGGCACAGAGATGAGGCTGACTGATCAGTCGTTCCCAGGGTCATCGTATTTGCCCTTTTTAAAAATGTACATTATGTTTCCTTTTTTTTTTTCCAGTCAGTCATAATATTCCAGTTCAGCCATAAAATTTTATAGTATGTAATACTTGTAATATATCATATGCCTATATAACCATATATATGTGTATATATATATATACACACACACACATTATTGTGTTATAATAAATATCATAAACTATATTTGTGGTTTATAATATATAGTATATTATAAATATTGTATGTCTATATAAGCATATAGACAAATTTCCACCTTAACATCTCCAGACGTCAATTATTTCACATACAGCAAAAACATTATTTATTATGTACTAACTTGAAAGTACATGAAAGAATTCTAAAATGTTTAAAGAATACATAGCTGATGAGAAATGTTGGTAACAGGTGCTCTTCAGTGTTGAAGAAAAGTAGAACTCAGTATTGCAAAAAACTCAGTCTTTTCCAGCATTGCTGAGTATTTTACGTTGAGAATCTGCTTTTCCTGCTTATGCTAAGACAAATAATACCTTACTAAACTATTCAGTATGATAAGACTGCTCGAGGAATATGATATTGTTTAACGTAAGTATTGCCTGCTGAATGTCAGTGTGAATGGTACTTCAAAGTATTCATCTCAAAGGAAAAAGCAAACTTTGATAGAGACACAAAAATTTAAAAAATTAAAAGAATAATTACAAGCCTATAAGTAAGAACGTTCAATATAATGTGCAACTTTATTTAATAGCTGAGGGAAAAACAGAAATAGTTATAAGAAAATATAACTGCAAAAGAATAACAGACAGAAAATATTTCTGAGATGCCTGATAAACCAGCAGTTGTATAGTGGTAAATCCTTGTGAATTAAAATACATTTATCTAACTATTTGAAGTACATTCACATTATTGGTATGCCCAAAGCAAATAACACATTGTTATTCTTGCAGGCTGACAAATAATCACTTAGCTGGTGCCAGTCTTTATTTTTCTGTAAAGGAAATGGTACACTACTGGTTACATGAATTATCAGCAGATTTATGGGATTTAGGAGTTGGAAGCTGCAGTTTATTCAGAATCATACCAACCAGAACTGAAGTACTGAAGAAAAATGGCATCATGAACAATATAAAAATTTCAGATGATGAAAACCAAATATCTGTATATTTTTATTTTGGGAAAAAAAAAAAGCACAAAATTTTTGGTAAGAGTGTTCATGTCTTTCAGAAAATTTTTGTCGTCTTTATGTTTTCTCCCATGCCAAGTTTTGAACGAGAATTACCATCTTAGAAATAAAGCCAATAATATCTCTCATTTTATACTATGCAGAAACTCTCCTCTATCAAAAGGTACTGAATGAAAATAAAACATGACAGATAAGAAATTTAAAACTACCTTAATATACTATACACATAGACATTACTTTAATTAATTTAATTGATTTAATTAGTCAAGTAATAGGCTTGATTTTATATTTTAGCAGGAATATCCCAGTAGATAGCATTTTCACCAACAAACTAGCATTCATTGCTTAAAGAAATGTTGTTATCTGTGAGGGGTTGTCTTTGTTGCAGTCATATTGTTCAGACTGTTTTACTAACAAGCTCACACAACAATAATACTGTTGTGCAACCACTTCTCCCATTCTTTTTTAGTCAATATTGAGAATGCTTTGCTTGGCCATCATCTACAAAACATAATCTCCTTGCATCCTTGAAGTCTTCCTATATTTGAACTTAGAAAGTAATGTGATTTCAATATTTCTTCCCAATCCTCCCCTTCTAATTCTGTCTATTCATCTAATTACACCTTAAGATTGTAATGATTGTTTTTATACTTTCAATTCTACAGGCTGTCCATTGCTACTCTTACAAAACATCACCTTAGAAAAGTCCTTACACTCATTTCAAGCTGTGTCTGTACTGTCAATCTTTTCTTTCCCAATAATTTGTTTCTCAACTCTACTTTGTGTCAACATCTCAATTTTTTTTTCTTCCAACATGCAATTGCTATCACATTCTGTGGTCTTTCAGATGTGTCACTTGTCTGCTGTCACCCTAAGTCTCCTCTTCCACTGAACTGTCAGACTGAAAGTTTCTGTCACAGCTAATATTTTTCATAGATCTAGGAATAATGAATGGTAGTGAATGTGGTGTTTATTGTTCAATACATATTTGACAGAGCAGCTCAGATACTGCATAATTAGGTGAGCAAGAGCCTATGACAGAGGAAAACTTCATTACAAAAATCAAGTTTTTCAAGATAATGTATGTAACCATAAGAAATTTTAAAAAGATAGAATACATTAGTGGGTGTGTGTTGAAGAGTCAGATACTACCTTGGATGATCTGAATACCTGAATTAATAGAAAAGGCAGCAAGATGGACAATTTGTGTTTATGATAAGTTACTTTATTTGAACTTTGACCAGGTTAACTGTAAATGACTTTTTCCTATTTATTTTTTGCTGAATTTATTAAATAATTACAGTATGCACGGTTAAAAAAAACCCCAAACTTGTAGAAATCAATAATGAATCACACATTAGAAAGGAAAATAAACTGAGCAAATAAAATACTGCAATAAAATTCTTCAAAAATGAACACTATTGGGACAACTAAGTTTAGAAAAATATTGAGCATCTTCTGGCTAGCATTTATCAAGTGGCATATAAGCGTGAGTTGTAGCTTTAAAAATCTAGAAAGATAAATCATCTTTATTTTAAATTTTATCAGAGTTTTAATGTTCTCAAAACACAGTAGAGGTTTTGTTTAAAAATAGAAATAAATAAATCAAATTTAATAAGTTGCTTTCTTAAGCTGCTTTAACTCTAAATTTGTTCCTATTTTGCAGAAGAAAATCAGATGAAGAAGTAAATTAGTAATCACTATAATGTTAGAGAAATCTCAAAATTTTTCCCCCCAAATAAGTTTGTTTTTACCTTGAAATAGTTGTCTTTTAATACTGACAGATGACATTACCTAAAAAAAAAAATATATATATATATATAGGCATATATAAAAGCATACAGACATGTAGGTATGCTTATACATACACTTATGCCAGGGACATCAAGGACAACAAGAAAAAACTTCTATAGGCAGGTCGGGGACAAAAGGAAGACCAGGGAGAATGTGGGCCCTTTCCGGACAGAAATAGGAGAACAGATTACCCAGGATATGGAGAAGGGTGAGGCACTTAATGACTTCTTTGACTCAGTCTTTACCAATAAGGGCTCTAGCCACATCACCCAAGTTGCAGAAGCCAAAAGCAGGGACTGGGAGAATGAAGAACTGTCCACTGTAGCAGAAGAGCAAGTTCAGAACCATCTAAGAAACCTGAAAGGTGCACAAGTCCATGGGACCTGATAAGATGCATCCGCGGATTCTGAGGTAACGGGCTGATGAAGTTGCCAAGCTACCATCAATCATTTTTGAGAAGTCATGGCATTCTGGTGACGTTCCCACAGACTGAAAAACGGGTAACGTAACCCCCATTTTTAAAAAGGGAAACCAGGAAGGCCCGGGGAACTACAGGCCGGTCAGCCTCACCTCTATACGTGGCAATGTCATAGAGCCTCCTGGAAACCATGCTAAGACATATGGAAAATAAGGAGGTGATTGGTGATAGCCAACATGGCTTCACTAAGGGCAGATTGTGCCTGACTAATTTGGTGGCCTTCTATGACAGGGTAACAGCATCAGTGGACAAGGGGCAAGCAACTGATGTCATCTACCTGGACTTGTGCAAAGATTTTGACACTGTCCCGCACCACATCTTTCTCTCTAAGCTGCAAAGACATCGATTTGATGGATGAACCACTTGGTGGATAAGGAATTGGCTGGATGGCTGCACTCAAAGAGTTGTGCTCAATGGCTTGATATCCAAGAGGAGACTGGTGATGACTGGTCTTTCCCAGGGACCGATATTGGGCCCAGTCCTGTTCAACATCTTTGTCAGCGACATAGACAGTGGGATAGAGTGCACCGTCAGCAAGTTCACCAACAACACTAAGCTCTGTGGTGTGGTCAACACATCCAGAGGGACCTTGACAGTCTGGAGAGGTGGGCCTGTGCAAACCTCATGAAGTTCAACCAGGCCAAGTCCAAGGTCCTGCACATGGGTTGAGGCAATGCCAAGGATAAATATAGTCTAGGTGGCGAATGGATTGAGAGCAGCCCTGAGGAGAAGGACTTGGAAGTGCTGGTGGATGAGAAGCTCAATATGAGCTGGCAATGTGCACTTGCAGCCCAGAAAGCTAAGTGTATCCTGGGCTGGATCAAGACAAGTGTGGCCAGCAGGTTGAGGGAGGTGATTCTCCCTCTTTTCTCTGCTCTAGTGAGACCCCACCTGGAGTACTGCATCCAGCTCTGGAGCCCACAACATAAGAAGGACATGGACCTGTTGGAGTGAGTTCAGAGGAGGGCCACGAAGATGATCAGAGGGCTGGAACACCTCTGCTATGAGGACAGGCTGAGAGAGTTGGGGCTGTTCAGCCTGGAGAAGAGAAGGCTCTGGGGAGACCTTAAAGCGGCCTTCCAGTACCAAAACGGGGCTTATAAGAAAGACTGGGAGAAAATCTTTAGCAGGACCTGTTGTGATAGGACAAGGAGTAATGATTTAAAAACAGGAAGAAGTAGATTCAGACTTGATATAAGGAATTTTTTTTTTTTACCATGAGGGTGATGGAACACTGGAACAGGTTGCCCAGAGAGGTGGTGGATGCCCCACCCCTGGATACATTCAAGGCCAGGTTGGATGGGGCTCTGAGCAACCTAGTCTAGTTGGAGATGTCCCTGGCCCTTTCAGAGGAGTTGGACTAGATGGCCTTTGAAGGTCTCTTACAACCCAAACTATTCTATGAATCTATGATTTTATTTACATATACACATGCACATACACATATGTATACATATATACATACAGGTGTGTATGCAAACACAAAACAAATTGCTTGACTTATTAGAAATATGGTATATAACTTCTGAATTGCTTTTTGTCCTTGCAAATTATTGCCTTATGTGTTAGACAGAGTTCCATAAACAATTCTTCAGATAAAGAAACTACTGGTAACTCACAAGTAATGTGATTCTTTAATTCTGACAATCTGTTGACATTATCTGTGCACAGGCTAACAATGAAATATCAAAGTAAATATTCTTTCATATCATTTAAATATGTTGTTTAATTTAGTTGGAAATTTTGCATTACTGAATGAGTTATTAATTATTTATAATTTTCCACAATTGCAGATGAATCTATTAAAAGGTCTTTTGCTTTTGCATCTTCTTTATAACAAACTAGACTATTTAAATGCAAATCAGGCCCTGAGTAGGGTGTATTAAATCATATTAGTTGGCCATAGGCAAGTTTGTAAGATCTGTAGGAGAAATACGTAACTCTTGCTGTTAAAAGATATTACCGACATATGTACATTACGTGGATAACACATAATTTTACTGTAAACAAGGCTTTCTTTCAAAATGTTGTATGAACCTTCAAGGTAATTAGGGCTCATATCTGCTGAGATGCTTTTACAATTGAGATCTAAATCCCAGTTGTAGCGATATAAATACTGAATGAGTTTATGAAAAAACAGAAAAAAAAATCCAACCAACACAATCACATTCTCATTAGCTGCGTCAACTAAAATAAGTAGTATAGTATAATTATAATATTGTTTTATAAATTATTTCATGTCTAGGATATGAACCAGACTATGCTGAAACAAGGAAGAAACATTTTATTTTACTTAGTTGGTCCTTATTAAAGTAGCTTGTATGAACACTTGTCAAAGTAATGGCAATGGAGAGTGCCTTTATCACACAATCTTGACCATTGAGTCTGTATTATCCCCCTTATTCTGAGTCAAACCTACTTCAGTACGTAATTTTTATTTCACATATCTATAATTTATTTATTTGACTCAGTCCATTTCATAGATTTTTTTTTCTTGTCATAAATATGAGATTTACCTTGAAATACAGGGGAACTTTTTATCATTGTATTCAATTCGCATGTGTGAAAAGCTTAAAAAAAACCAAGCACCTGAAGAACAAGAAAAGGTATCATCAGGTTTTGGACATAAAAGTAAATACTCAACAAATGAAAGGCTAACAGACCAAATTGTCCTAAAAGATGCATCTTCTCAGCTCTGAGTTGATGATAAATGCCTGATCTTCCATTTCAAAATAGAGAACCATATTCTGGTTTCTCTTCCTGGTTTCTTTGCATCATGTGAACAATGGGAAAAAAATCCTTCATTCATGCAAACTTTGATGCCTTATAATTTCCTGCTCAGAGGAAAGCCTCACAGAGAACCCAGGATCTGTTACCACAACTCTTGTTACTTCAGACACTTAATAGCCTCCTGGGAGAAAGAACATGTAGCTGCAACCACATGTTATTCTGTAACTTCAATAGTTTAGTACGGTTTCTTACAGTTGTGAACAACTATAAAAGTTGAGAGAATAGCCTAAATAGTACCAAGAGCCTGGTTTGCCCCAAAGACCCCCAAGAAATGTTCAGTGCAGGATTACGCTGTTGGGTAAACTCTATGTTTAGCATAGGTGGGCCAAATCAATACAGGCAATCAAATCTCCTGTGAAGTACTTAACTATTTAATTAATTTTACCTGAGCTCTGCATGTTTCAGGTATCAGGCTCTGAGAGTTTGATTTTCATTCTTTTTTTTTTGTTTTCCAGTTAGAGTAATAGTCCTCTAGCTATTTTCATCAGTAATGTTTACCACCTACTTGTTCAGAAGGTGACTTTAAATAATTCTGAACTCATGCACACACACGCACATACACACACACACACACAAACACACAGAAATAAAACATAGAGAAATATAGTCGGTATTTTTTACTGCTGATGTTATTTCTTTAATATTTGGTCCTTTTACTACTCTGGAGTTTCAAAGTACTTTCATTACTTTTTTATATATTTAAAAAATAGAACTTATTAATTAAAATTATCACAATAAGATAAAAGCAATGTTATGAAGATACTACTAAATCAGAAAAAAAAGAAATAAAGAAAAAAAACCACAAAAACTCTTTTTTGGTTCATAGTAGTATTTAAATATACATGGTTTTCCTGTAGCTTAATTTAAAAACTCTCTTCCAAAATTTTACATTTCTAAGTCAGAAATTTTAAAATCGTAAGTTGTATATTTTATCTACATTTTCTGAAACATAACATACCATATTGGGCGCAGGTGCCCAGGTACTGGCAATGCAGTGGCTGCAGGGCAGCCTCTGTGAGGAGATGCCAGACACAGCGGGTTTCAGCCAGCTCCAACCGACTCACTGCAGGGCATGGCTGAGCCCAGCAGCAGAGATGGTGGCTTCTTGGGGAAAATGAACTCAAGTAAGCATAAAAAAAATGTTGCCTGGCAGTAAGAAGTGAGGAAAAATGTAAGAGAAACAGCCCTGCAGACACTAAGGTCAATGAAGAAGGAGAGAGAGGAGGTGCTCCAGGTGCTGGAGCAGAGATTCCCCTGCAACCTGTGATGAAGACCATGGTGAGGCAGGCTTCCCCCCTGCAGCCCATGAAGGAGACCATAGTAAAGAAAAAGTGTGAGAAGGAAGGAAAGGCAGAGGCAAATTGTTATGTACTGACTGTAATCCTAAAATCTACTTTTACAAGTACACTTCACCATTTTATATCATAAGATATAAAATGTTCCATTTCTTTCTTTCATAATTCACAGTAAAAGATAATGACTTCATGCTACCCAACTCATATTTATATTTGCTTAATCAGAGCGGTAGCATTGTTAGTATGTGTCTGTAAAAGACTGTCAAAAATTTGTCTCAACATTGTTGAAACATCAAACCACCCCCTGAACAATGGAACTTCAGTTACTAGAGTCTTCCTGTTATCTTGCAAGCCAACTCCTGTTGTCCTGCGGACCTGAATGCAGAGCTGATTCTGAGAAATAAAGCCCTACCCGCCAATATGAGCCCAAACCTGAGGCCAGAAGAAAAAAAACGGAGGAGCCCAGAGACGGTAATAGGCATGCATATCACCACCATGTGAGGGGTGTGGCTAGGCAAACCAGCTCTTGGAATACAATGAACATGCAATGAAACGAACAATAAAAGGACAAAACCAACCAACATGAAAAAGGGGAAAAAACATCAAGGAAACAACACATCGACGGAAATCAACATCGACAGAATCAAAACATCAGACGGAACATTCCCCCACCGACTGAACTGGACTGTCGGGACGCTGCAGCTCCGTGGTGGTAGCTATTGCAACTGAAACTCTTTTCTTTTCTCTCTCTTTCCTTTCTTTCTCTCTTTTCTCTTGCATTTGCAAACATTTTTTTTGGGTAAATAAAGTTACCTGGCATTTGACTCCGTTTTGAGTCTTAATTCTGTTCCCGAGAATATGAGCAATACCACGCCCTGGTGTGTGAGAGGCGGTCCAGCCACCCCTAGCCTCCCAGACTTGTCTGAGGTTGGCTAGAACACAAGGTGGCCTTTCTCTCGTCTGAAATCGGAATGTGACAGTGTCCCGCTCCTATCCTGAGAAGAGTGACTGCAAACATGATTTCCCAAAAGGTGATATTAGGTAGGATAGTGAAATTAATGGAGGAAATCTGCATCTTTCTCTCTTACTGTGACAGAAGTTCTACCAGTTGCTTAGACACATGAACATGATACTCCTGAATGGGTGAAATACCTGACCTCATGCTTCATTGCAAGTTAGAGATACAGGTATCAACAAACCTGTTGTATTCAACTGTAATGAAAGTGCTACCTGTATTTCAAAACTGAATGAAAATCTGTTATCGGAGGTCAATGAAGAAAACAGAAAAGCTCAAAATTATGTAAATATGGAGCAAGAACTAAGTGTGTAAATGGCACTGTACTTCTCACTTGTAATATGTAAAGTATCACAATACTGCAAGTGAAAACTCTAGCACTGCCAAGTACAGCTTAGTTTGCTTCAGTTTCTACCTTCTCCAAAACAACATAATAATATTAAAGCAAAACAACAGTGTAGTAGTTAGTGTAGACAGAGCACTAACTACATTTTAGGGTAGGTGTTTTCTGCACCACTATAACAAGTTGAGTTTAGTTTCTTTGCATTCTTTTTTTTAGTGTTTTGTTAAGTTAGAGGTTAACAGACAGTAAAATATGGTCCTTCTAGGAAAATAGCATGGCTTCTTGACATATCTGGCAAGTTTATAATTTATATTATTTATATAATATAATATATATATTATTTATAATTTATATAATTTTACATAATATAAATAGCAAGAGATTGGGTGATATTTAATCCATGAAAGCTGAACATCATAAATCATCTAAGGGATTTGTTTTTTTTTTCCTGTGATAGAGCGTAATCTGAGAAAATTCATGTAATGTGATTGTCAAAATTTGAATGTGTGTCAGTATTAATATAAATCTCTTAAAATAACTATGCACTCACAAATTTAATAAACTGGCTACTGACAAAAATTTTAAATCACATATAGCAGATAGCAATCATGTAATAGGACAAACCTCACTCACTAATCTTTCTCAGATTTAATATTGGCTAGCTGGCTTTGGTCCCATGCGTTCTTCACAAGCTTAGGAAATATTTAGGATTGTAGCTGCAATAATTTGGTAGTTCAGTGAACAGACAAAAAAGTCTTCCTTTGTCTCACTGAAGCTGGATGAACTTTAATATTGAACGACAACTCCTGTCAAGAACCTTCCTCATGTTATTGAAAACACATGGTATGATATATGCTTTTTTCAGTCACCATATGAAAACAAATAAATATTCTAAACTTTGGTAACTCTACAGATTAAAAATCATTTTATGGCAAAACTCAGGGAAGACAGAATGACAAAAAAAAAGTGAATATACTAGCCAATTGCTTCTGAGCACAGAATCTTAAACAGCATTCCTAAAATTACAGATAATTCAGAATTAGAAAGCATGATTCAACTCATGTCCATTTAACATTAATGAATATTACAAATTGTGTGACAGCTCATTTTCTTTTTTTTTTAACAAAACCTGTGTAGGTTAGTACATGCTGTTTGATTTACATGCTGTTGTTGTTGTTTGATATCTCAGCCATTAAGTACGATAGGCACAAGATTTGTAGCAAAAAAAAGGTCTACTTAATCACTAATAAATACCTTGCACTACACAAAATTAAAACAGCTTAACACTAGGACTACACATATCCATATTGCTCATACAAGATACAGATTTTAATTCCCTAAAGGAGTTCAAAGCAGTATGATATATTTGGCTGCCCTCTATAAACAGTGTGACAAAATATTTTTCCCTTGATATTGAGATGCAAATTAAAAGCATTCTTTCTGGGCAGCTGTGAAAGCAACATACTAAAGGATTTATTTGAAGAGCATAAATCTAAGAGCCTAACCATTTTATCAAACTAATTTCCTTTCTTATTTTTCTTCCCCAGGACAAAGAGTGCAACGACCAATTTAGTGGGAAACCAGTCTAACAAAAAAATTTTCTGTCCTTACAGCACTCCTTTAGATCTAGACTCCACTGTATTTTGAAATGACTTATGTCAAGGCCATTGAGATTTCTATTGTTAGAACAGTAATTTGTTTTTGCACATTATTACTATCAACTGTAGTGTAGTCTGCAAGCTATGGAGGCAATAATAGAGAAACAGTCACGCAGCCCATTTACTGGATGAGGTTGCATAAAGTCAATCTGATTATGTATAAGCAGTTATTAGGAAAGGATTTCAAACAAGAGTCACGAGAGTTACAAATCCTCAAGCTGTCTATTACAGAATGGCTTTATGAGAGCTGTGGCTTCATGAGTATTGGATACTTCATTGACAATGACTTCTGGACAACACTAAATGATGTTTTTACAGGCCAGCTTCAAACTGTACTGTTCTAGTGACAAATAAGTCTGTACTTTTAAGTCAGAAATATTAAAAGCAAAGGGGAGAAACTGATAACAGCAAACTCCTTTGAGGCTTCAGAGAACAGAAATCTGAAGCCTTGGCAGATTTCGTAAGGCATTATGAAGTTCCGAAGACAGATATGTTTTCTTATAAGAACTGAATGCAGTAATTTATCAGCACCAAGCTTTGAGTTTGCATAGATCCTTGGGTTGTAGCACAGGGAAATGACAGAAAAGTTGTTCATGTCAGGGAGCAATTTTAGAACAGGTAGTTTGTGTCATATTAAGACACAAAGGCCTACATTCTTAAAAGTTTGCTTGTTCATTAATTCATTCTGTTTCAAGATCTTTCATCCCTACTGTGATCCAAAGGCTATCCAAGATCAGAGAGAAGTCCTAGTAGGGCATAAAGAAACCCTATGGTGCTAAAAAGTCTTTGAGGTAGATCCTGTTACTCAAAGCATGATAGTTCACATTACAGGGTGCAAAAAGACACAGGAGATCACATTTAAAACTTTTCAACTGTAAAATATTGTTTAGACTTTACTGATTAAGGGCAATACAACTTGCATTATGCTTTCAAACCTTTTCTTTTATGCTGCCTATGCACTGAAAATTGCAGACACATGCTTATGACTTTAATTTTCCTATTTTCTTTTTCAAAGGCTGTCCATTTTTTGCGAAAAGCTTATGAGCAATTTTGCCACTGGAATCATTCTCTACTTGCATACAATCAAATATACATTATAGTTTGTTTTTTTTTTTTTGTACAGATGTTTCTGATTTTTACTATCTCATGGTAAAAATAAGCCTTAGCTAATGATCACTTCTCCTTCCTTGGTAGAGACAGAACTCCAAATTCAAACCTGAGACTTGGTACTGCATGAGCAAAAGAAACTACTTTTGGTGTGGAGACAGCAGAACCTAAAACAAATTTGAATTTTAATGAAGTTCAAATGAGATATGATGTCTTGGGGCATGAAAAGAGGAAAAAGCATTTATTTTTCTTGGTTGTTATTTTTTTCCTGAATAACATTTTAGATTAAGAGTTCTACAAAACAATTTATTTGTGTCTTCATAGCTATGATATTTGGACGGGTTTCCATCTGCTCAGTCTTTGAATCTCCTCTGAACTTTAGTAGTTGCATTCATGATGGTTCAGAATAGGACTGGAATTTGAATAATTTGAATTTGTAAATAATTTGAATTTGTATTTTAAAACTCCCCAAAAAACCCTACTTAAGAGCCCTGGAGTCAATCAATCAGATTACTATTTCTTAAAGAAAGTTGAAAATATCTCTTGGAGGTGAAAAATTAATATTCAACTCATCAACATTATCATGAAAGTCATTAAAGAAGCTATCTTTTTAATATTTTCAATGAATAAATACTTCTTAGTCCACTTGATGAGTTTCAAGATCAAGTTTCAGCATGTGATGAAGAATCCCATACTTATTAGAGTACTGTAACTTTGAAAAAGTAGATTATCTGAGAAAAAAAAAAAAAGATAATTATTCTTTTAAGTTCAGACTGACAGCAAATCACTCTGCTTCCTGACACCCTTGCCCTTGACCCATATTGGTAGCGTAGGCAGGATGCTGCCCACATTATGCATATAAAGTATGATTCTATAAGGTCACACTACCATTGTGGAGCCAAGGGGTGTTACGACTCTTACCTGTATTCATCTGCTGCACACTAAATGTCATAGAATCATAGAATGGTTTGGGTTGGAAAGGACCTTCAAAGGTCATCTAGTTCAACTCCCCCCTGCAAGGAGCAGGGACGTCTTCAACTAGATCAGGTTGCTCAGACCCTCATCCAACCTGGTGTCATTGACAGTCCACTGGGGACAAGGCATCACTTATGATCCTGTGTTTGTGATCAGTGATTGGGTGAGTCACCTTATGGGTGTGTTGTTACTCATCTTTCTTACTGTGTCAATAAAGCTTTGTATTTTGATGTGTTGTCAGACTTCATTACTGTTCAGATCTCAGAGTGGGAATGAACAATCTTGGTCTTTAATAGAGGAAGGTATGTCACTGCACAATAGAGAGTTGTGCCTAAACTATCAGTCTGGCTATAGGCCAGCTGCCTTATTGGCACGGAAGCCGAAAAGAAGCTCAGAAAGTAATAAGATCCAATTGATGGAATTGGAAGGCAGAAAAATTCAACTGGAAACAAATTCAAAAATAAGGCAGCAATAATGATAAATCACTGTAACTATTTGCAATCACTTGGGAATTTCCAACAAGAAATCACTGTGGGAATTGTTGAAATTTAGGTAATGTTTTATGTTTATGCAATATATTTGTTAAAAAAAATAAAAATTCTCCCATTTAAGCAGGAGTTAACTCAGAGTGTCAAAGCAGGTAATCACAGTAGGTCTTCTTGCCTTATAATCTAATAGAATCATTACTGCAGTTGAATGCTATTTCAGAGACAGAACAGGAAGGGCAGAGAATAACAGAGATGAGAACAGCAGTATCACAATAATGGAGTCTGACCAGATTGAAATAACGAGAGGGAGCCCTGCTGTTTGGAATCCTAACTGGGCCACAAAGGTCTGCTTTATCTACTTAAGTGTATCGTACTTAGATTGCTGAGGAGGCCTGTGCTCAATTCCTGCAAGCGGCCTCCTCTTGGAATCAGCTCCAGTACTAAGCTCAAAGGCTACATTACTACAGCACTGCTGTTCCTTCTCAGGATTAACTTTTGTCTCTCCAAAATGGATTGATATTCATCAAAGACAAAGAGATTTGTACAATAATATGGATTTTGGGAGACATTTTACCATTTTCCTGCTGCTTTGAAGTTGTCCTCAATTTCATTCAGTCAAAATCATAATTGATCCTTGAAATACTTTTTTACATGCCTGCTTGCAGCTCTGCTGCACCTTCTCTCAGAGCTACATTGACCATGCATATATATTGCTTGATTGGCTTTTTTCTCGTCTTCACTCAGATCTGGAAGTCTCTACTTGGGCAGATCCAAGATGGTACCTGACCTAGAGAATAACCTCTTTACTGTAATTCATTAATTAAATTTAGAATTTCAACTTTCCAATTTTTTTTTTTACACGTTGGTGAAAGTGTTTGAATGGGGTGCAAATTACGGTGCTATTTTTAACAAACTCCTTCAAATCACCTATGTGTCTAGTTGACCAGACAACTACTCAGATATTGACAGTCAATATTAATCTCACTTTCTGTAATTCTAAATACTTCCACATATGGTAGCAAAATATCAGACAAAAAGTCCCATATTCATGCTTGTGGTGCCAAGAGTCATAAGAGCAGAAGAGACCTTCTTCATCTCAGTGACCATAGTGATGTAATACAGCTTATGAAGAGTTCGTCCTATCAAAACACTTGAAATAAATTATATGCCATAGAGTTGTATCAAAAAAGTAGTTTTATCCATCGAAAATGGTTGCTTGGGATTACATCCAAATGGTAAAGCAGAAGTGGACACGTAAGGAGAACCTTGTTTTGCTGCACTTTTATATCTAAAGATTTTGAGTTACAGACATTAAGCTTAAGTTTTGCTTCAAGACTATAAGGTTTTATGTCACTTTGTATATTCTTGAGGATTTTTTGCTCTCAAATCTATATTTTAAAGTCCAGGCATTAATTTGTCTTTTCAGAGCTTTTAAACAAACAGAAGAGATCTCTTGTTCATCTTTAATCTTTTTTTTTTTTCTGTAATATTAATAGTCTTCTTATTTGTCTAAGACCTATTGTGAGAATGTGATAATGCATGTAAAACCAAAATAAACCTGCACCCTCTTAAAATTTTCTATCAATTTTTGTTTGTTTTTCAATATTCTTTTCACATGCATATTATTGAAAGGTGTGCTCTTGTTTTAGGATCAATGATCTGGAATTGTATTAATCTCTGTAAAAAAAAATCAAGCATGTAGATATAGGTAGGTATCTGGAAAGGAACTATATAAATTTCTATTATAGTTAAAAGACATCAACTTGACTCACTTGCATAAACATAGATATGTCATACCATATCATACGGTTTAGGTATTCCTTTGGTTTCCAGGTATCAGTCTACAGCAGTGTAGATCTTCCAATGTCATATTTGTCATGTTTCTCTGACAATTTAAGATATCTCAGATCATATTAAATATTTATTTTTGGGAATCTGAATTAAGTTAATGCAACATTAGTCAAAGTAATGAATGGAGTCTAGAGAGTTATTCAGATAAGAAGTTCCTAATTTAGAACAAACTAAATACCTCTCTAACTCTATAATAAGCAGACCTGAGCTGACTGTCATAGGTGCTTAGAGACCTAGTTCATATTACCACTTTCCTTATAGACCCCTAAACGTCCCAATTTGGGAGATCAATGTAATGAAATCTAGTATGAGATCTTATGAAAGAGGAAGGTGATATTTATTTACCAAAACTATAAGGAAGCAGTGTGCTTCTACTGGTGCTTATCCTCATAAATTTTGTGTACTCAGTCTCTTGTAACCACATACTCACACATATAAAGACATATGTGTCTAGTGGTCTGGCCAGTCCTCTTTGTGCCACAGAAGAGAAGGGACACTAGCTATTGAGTCCTCTTTGCCTTTCTGTGATTCTTATTGATTAGCAATAGTTAGCAAATTAATTTTAAGATAAAACTTTTATATCCTTTCAGAGTCATCATTTCAGTTACATGGTGGTCCTTTGCATCAGAATCTTGTTGTTTCATCCACAAATTTAGGCCAAATCTTGTCACCCATTATCTTCATTTGAAATATATGTCTATATTCTACTTCCAGGTGAGTTAGGGGAGGAAAGGAATAATGTGTAGGATATGCTATAGCCTTGTGACCACCTTTTGCTGAGGCATGTCAATACATTACAGTTTTAATAAAATCTCAGGTCTCCTGAAGGAGAGAGATAGAGGCCTCAATCTTGCAAGGAAATAATTCATGCATCATGACGATCTGGTCAATTGCTGCAGTAGTCACTTAAAGAACAGAAATATTCATACACTAAAGTGGGAAAAACAACTCTGAAGATAAATATGCCCAGTGCTACCAGCTGCTGATGGATCAACTAGGGCAATAGGTTACAGTAGCTGCTGAAGGAAGTGTTCAGAGGCTGTACGGAATCTACTGGCTGGAAGCTGGGAAAAAGATTGGTGAGGGAGGGCTGTGGATGTTGATCATCCTCAAAGCTAGATTAAAATTCACAGTGCTTACAACTAGAAATAAAATAGGAACTATGAGTGAACTCAGACTTCATTGCTCCCAGGAAGCCAGATGACTGACTATTCAATACTATGTCTAAACTCACAAGGAACTCCACAAAAAAATGACACTACCTGAACTTCCTTCAAGAACTCAGACAGCATACCTTGGATTTTTTTTTAAATCAATATGCACATAGTTTGGAGGAAAGAAGTAAATAGTGCACCACTATCTGTACAAAAATGGCATACAGTTCCTGTAACTTAAAAAATATATCAGTATGGATTAACAGTTTGGGTTCATTTTTGTGAAGAAAATATCTTTATGCTATAGCTAGGATCTGTGATATAATGTACATTTTACATAGCAATTGTAGGGCTATTAGTCATTCTCCACAACAAACAAACAAAAAAAAAAACACATGGGAAAAATGAAGGTTAAATGGTGTGAAAAATCATAATAAATAAGTTATATTAATATGCACAGATGTACTAAAGTTTTACTCATTGTGGAAAGTAAAACTACATTCTTAAAAATTATAAGAAAGGCTGAAAATAAAAGTTAATGTGGAAAGGCATATTAATTTCATAATTCAATTTGGTAACTGCTATTATTGTTGGTGTGCTGCCATAAATTGTGTAAAACGTGATCCTATAAACTATAAGAATCAAGCTGCAGAAGAAGTTTGTTTCAGCCAAGATTTTCAAGAGTGGTTAGTCTCCTTCAGTGACAGGTACTGTTAGGGTAAGACAGAAAGATAACATTTAAATATTCATTGAACTAGAGAAGAAAAATCTGTGATAGGCAGTATGACTGACATGAAGAAGTAGAATGTGGCACCATCTTTTACCAAGTCCACATCATATCATCAAAAACACCTGGTGAAAATGACACTTAGTCCTCTTACTTCTTGTCACACACATCAAGTGTCATATCTCAACAGCAACACTATCTGCAGTTATTTTTCCCTTTTATGGGATTGTAGATTTTTTATATTTCTAACTCCTGTCCTATCTGCCGTTCTGGGGTTCAGATGGCTGTGACCAAGAGTCAGAAAAAGAAATGTCAGACTACTGATTCTGCTCAGGAAGATATCTGACACTCTCATCAGACGTCAGCACAAACATCTTGCATAGCAGAAGGATGCTATCAGTAGATCAGCCACACAGAAAGAATGTAATGAATCCAGTTATCGTGGATTCTAAATTTCTTGCTTTGCTTAGAACAAAATAGATTCTGTCCTCATACTATAGCTGGGTCTGGTACCAGCATGACTTGTTTCAACCAGGAGTTTATTGTTAACTCCACGTATATTTCTAAACTCATATAATCTTCCTTTGTTAAAGAGTACATTGATTGTGAGTGGCAACAAGAACAGTAAACAAATTTAAAAATTGTAAAAATTTTAGTTTTTATCTTATGCTACATAATCCATGCAGCAATAACTCTCCATTGTCATGGAGGAGTGTCTAAGAGTTTGTGCCTCTGGCCAGGACATTAGAATCATAGAATCATAGAATGGTCAGAGTTGGAAAGGACCTTCAAAGGTCATCTAGTCCAACCCCCCTGCAAGAAGCAGGGACATCCCCGAATAGATCAGGTTGCTCAGAGCCTCATCCAACCTCGCCTTGAACGTTTCCAGGGATGGGGCTTCCAACACCTCTCTGGGCAACCTGTTCCAGTGTTCTACAACTCGCATTGTAAAAAATTTTTTCCTAATATTCAATCTAAATCTACCTCCCTCTATTTTAAAACCATCACCCCTCGTCCTGTCACAACAGGCCTTACTGAACAGCCTCTCCCCATCTTTCTTGTAGGCCCCCTTGAGGTACTGGAAAACCGCTATCAGGTCTCCCTGGAGCCTCCTCTTCTGCAGGCTGAACAGCCCTAACTCTCTCAGCCTCTCCTCATAGGAAAGGTTCTCCAGCCCTCTTATCATCTTCGTGGCCCTCCTCTGAACCTTCTCCAACCGGTCCATGTCCTTCTTATGTTGGGAGCTCCAGAACTGGACATAGTACTCCAGGTGGGGTCTCTCCAGGGCAGAGTAGAGGAGGAGAATCACCTCCCTCCTCTTGATGCAGCCCAGGATGCGATTGTCCTTCTAGGCCGCAAGAACACATTGCCCGCTCATGTTGAGCTTCTCGTCCACCAGCACTCCCAAGTCCTTCTGCTCAGGGCTGCTCTCAATCCATTCTCCGCCCAGCCTGTATTTGTGCCTGGGATTGCCACCACCCAGGTGCAGCACCTTGCACCTGGCCTTGTTGAACTTCATGAGGTTGGCACGGGCCCACCTCTCCAGCCTGTCCAGGTCCCTCTGAATGGCATCCCTCCCTTCCAGTGTGTCGACAGCACCACACAGCTTGGTGTCATCGGCGAACTTGCTGAGGATGCACTCTATCCCACTGTCCATGTTGCCAACAAAGATGTTTAACAGGGCTGGGCCCTGTAATTTAGAACATCTCTAAATTACAAATTTTCAGGAATTCCTCTGGTATCTCCTCCTGTGATGCACTGTTTACTGGAAGTTCACAGTCCATTGTATCTGATCGCTGATCTTGCTGCATTTGAAAAGAATTATCCCTTAAATTTTTTTTTTACTCACAGAGCTTGTGTGATGTCAGTGTCCTACCGACACTTTTTTCTAGTTGATATAATGACACTGCTTCACGTTGGTATAATTTTGAACAATCCCTGCACTTGCGGTTAGACTACATTTGTTGTGTTTTCTGTATTTCAGAAAAATATGAACATCATGTCTTCTAGAGCAAAAGTATCCAAGAAAACACCCAACATTTTGCTGATATGCATATTCCTACATTAATATGGGTTTGTTTAATTGTTTCTCCCAGATAGAATGTATACTGTGTTTCAGACTGATCTCAGTTTTGCAACATTATCTCACTCTACCTTTCGTTCGCATTATTATTTGCCTCATCTAGAGGTTTCTCAGTTGTATCAGTCATGGTAGGAAGAATTATTTCATTCTTCATACTCTTAATTTTGCAAAATGTTTTTTTGCAAGAGCACTCTTAATAGTTTAAATATATGTCTGGATAGACAGTATTTTTTTTTTTAATGGCAGTTCTCAAAACCTCAGATTATTGAAGGACAAACAGCCACAAGTGTCTGCACCAAATGTTATTCTACTAGACAAATTTAAAAACATTTTACTACATCTTCAGTTCACACATGTGCATACAAAATAGGTACTCCAGAAAAGCTACTCATCTAAATGTTCCCATAAATACTCTGCTTTAGGTTGTCACTAGCCACCAAGCTGTCTTTGCTTCTGAGTGTGGTTACTAATATTATATTGATAATCTAAAAGTACTATTATTGCATGTGAAGATCTGGGATTCCAAATGGGTAAAGACCAACATAACAACTGTTTGCACTTCATTGGTCCACTTGCTGTAAACATGTAGGTAGTTCTTTCCTTAAAGTACATTGTTGTGCCGTTATAGAGTCTATACTTGGAATACTAGATGTAAAATTTTATTTTCCAAGACACAAACCCAGGATCATGGAGTCTCTTACAATAACTTCTTGTTGTTGTTCTTGAATGGGAGGTCTAAAGCTGTGTACAACTCTGCAGCTATATAGTCATGCCTTCAACAATACTGGGTTCCAATTTCAGAAGTAATTCCTAGCTATACATGCAAACTTTAATGCCTCATTTTTTTTTTTTTATGTATGTGAGTTTTAACATCACTGAGAGTCTTAGATTTTTTTTCTGTTAAACTTGTAAGAAATTCAGGTCTGTATTCAGTGCAATGCTGAGTAGTTAGGCACATTAAAATATAAGGTAAAACAGTCTTTACACTTGACATCCAACTCAATGGTGATCTGTCACATGGATAAGAGATTTTATTGTATTTTCACTCCAAGACTACTTAAAGAGTTGCAGACACATGGTATATCTTACAATTATCCTCCTTGTGCAGAGTTACTGTATATTAGGACTTCTCTCAAATTACTTCTGGCTCTAGGAGAAAACTTAGGGTATACCCCCCCCATTTTAATACAATTAAAGATTGTGTTTACCTACTGTTCAGAACAATCATTAATTCCAATGTTTCAATTAGATAAGTGAAAGCAATGATTCTGTATTTTCATATAATTTCACAGCCATACCATGAAAGAATATGATTGTCCCAATTCAGCATTTTTTTAAAGATATCTTGCTTTCTGGAGAAAAATCTCAAACTTTCCCTCATTAAGTGAAGGTTCTTCAACGTCTTCACAGTTAATCTTATAGTGTATCAAGTAACAATTTTAAATAATTACTTTAACAGAGATGACTGAAAAGTATGCAGAATTCAAAGAAACTTACCCTTCTTATTTTAATCTTAACAGACTCTGATAAACTAAACTAAGTTAACATAAATCAATTAATTTTATGAGTTCATTTTGATAGTCAAACAGGCCATTGTTGTTCTATAGTATATGAAGTACCTAGAAGTATCATTTAGGCCCCAAAGTAGTCGTTATGAATCACATGGTTTTCTGATTCTATTTGCCTGACCTGGCTTTTCAAAACAGGAGGTATCTCATAACTCAGCTTGATGAGGCTTTGATTCTCACCAGGAGAGGGTGGACTCAGCAGGGAAGCAGGACTTGTAGAAAGAGTTGCCAGGAGATAAGCAAGACCCAAGAAAGTGTCAATCAGAACACTCTGCTCTCTACTGCTGTGTGCAAGCAAACACCTTCTTTCAGTTACATATTGTAAGTGAAATCTATAACTTAAAGTTCTTCCTGAATGAGAAGACAGGAAAGAGAGAGAGAGAGAAAGTTTTAACTTCCAATTTTTCTTCTTGAATTGTACATGTACACTTCTTACAAACCTTTATTCCTTTAGGATAAATCTGTTTGTGAGATATTTTTTCACTTGATAGTCTTCTGAAGATATGTATTTCCTATATACACTGCTTGCAACTGCACTGTACCTATTACTTAATGATGCTTTTTTGTACTTTGAATTTTGGAGGAACAAAATACTCCTCATAACATTTTATGATTTATTGATAAGATAGTTTTTTGATTATTTGTTATTTTTCTTTTTTTTTTAATTACTTTTTTTATGGAAAGGTTCTCTGAATTTGTGCATGAAAACAACAGAATAACAACAAAGTCTAGAGAACACAATAATATAGAGTTATATAACATCAGTTAACTCAGTCATTTGACTTAGATTGTGGAGTTACAGTTCATTGCACCTTACAAAAAGCTGTTTGTAAATAGCTATACAAATATATTTTAATTATTAAATTAGCACTGCATCACCAGACTGGTGAAACCTTGTTATGACATCTATATTGACCATAAGGTTCTAGGCCAGATAGGGGTCTCTGTCTCCAGTCAGCTACCTTTCACTAGCTGAAAATATCCACTTGGGCCTATGGAAAATGTTGATAGCTTGATGACTTGTCCTCACTATTCTGCAACCATCTTGATCATAGGCTGTGTAAAGAAAACCCCATCCAGCCTCATAACATTTGCCAATTTAAAAAGTGTACTAAGAAGCACCAGCAGCGTAGTGTTGAAGTGGCATAATACTGATGTAACACATAGGACAAATGAAGAGCAAAACAGATCAGTAAAACACAATCAAACTACAGGCAGTAGTTTGGGTTTACACTGAAGAATGACATGAGGTTGCATCTTACTTTTTAACCTCCTGACTGAGCACAAAAAATAGTGGAAGTACAGATATTTACTTGTAAGGAAGGAAGTAATGATAAAGCCTGTATGTCCAGCTGCATTAGTGTGTTAATTACAACTGATACTGTAGTAAGTGTTCACAAAAAAAATTGCAGGCCAGTCATATTTTTGTGACCTTTTACAAAGTAATCAATTTTCGACCAAATTTTGTTCCAGCTGATAGATTCTTTATTAGATGTAAATCTTCAAATGCTTGACTACTAATTTAAAATAATGCAAAAAAAAAAATCCGTTACATAAAGTGAATATCAAACTCAAAAGAAATTGTTGGCTACAATTTTTATAGAGTAGGACAAATTCACTGTGTCACAAACTGTTACAACTAAAGCATACAATTAAAAATATAAAGCCCTCTAAGAGCAATTAGGTGACAATTATTTTTATACCATCATACTGTAATGTAGAGATATTTTCATTCATTAGATTACAAGCCAGATATTTATGAAATTATACATAACAACAAATTAGACGCTGCCACTATTCTGTGCATTTTATTTCATTTCATTACATTGAGTTTTATGCTCTGTTAAAGGTTAATGCTACTTTTACCACCTTCACTGTCTGAGTTTATTGAAAACCCTAGGACACATAATTTGGTAAAAAACTACTTGTGAGTGAAGAGTAGATTCAACTCTTTTTACTGTAGGAAATGAAAAGGGGAGGTTTTCAGTAACAAAATATTTCAAACACAGCAGCAAGAGAGTGCAAATACTCATAAAATACTATTTTTCCACAAGTGGTCAATGAACATAATATAGAAAATCCTCATTTTGTGAAGAGTCTCATGATGATCAGTATTAAAGCCCTGCGGTTTAAGAATAGCAGTATGTAAAAATCTCTTTTTATTTTCTAAAAAGGTAGGTGCTAGCCCTCCTGACTGCAAATAAATGCATGAAAAATTAATCCAAGAGCACGCTAGGGCCTGAAAAGAAAAAAACACATATGTAAAGAAACAAAAACTTTCTTCTCCATAATAATCTTACAAGATTTGGGGGCCTAACTCATGTATTTTTAGTGTTTTGGGGCTGACAATAGATTTTACTATGACTAACAGGAGGAACTGTTTCAGAATCTGAAGATGGAAGACAATTAAGAGTGAAAGTGAAAATGAAATTATAGAGTGCATGATTGTGGGGTAAAAAAGGAGTGACAGCAGCAAGAATGATACAATGGTTTTAAAAAAATAAACACTTCAGGAAACTCTGGAAACAGGTTGATACGGTCCCAAGGGAAGGATATTTAAGGAAAACTGAAAAATAAAAAATAGAGTTTCCGGGCAGCTGGCATTTTGCAGGATGCACAATGCCAAGAATTAATGTGGAAGGATGTAACTATGTATGGACAACTACATATATGACAATAAGTAAATCTATCTATCTATATCTATGTCTATGTCTATGTCTATATCTATATCTATCTCAGAACTGTATATGGACAATACATGGTTGCAGGAAAAAATCTTCAGTGACCTGACATTAAAGAAGAAATCATACCATCAAAAATGGAAACAAGAATGTATAAATCAGGATAAGATTAAAGCGGAATATGAATTTAAAGGGGAAAAACCATCAGATATGCAAAGGAAAAAAAAAACCCTTAAAGCTACAGAGTGCGAACCAAATATAACAGTAAAAGTATTTCTTAATTGATGTCAAGAAAGGATATTGTGACTATTTAATGGGAAAATTAAAAAAAAGTAGCAGATGAAAAAGGAAAGTCTGAAAAGACCAATTCTTTATAACATCATTCTTGAAAGAAGAATTTGACTGTGATTAAATGTTTAACAAGTAAAATTACTGTAAAAAAAACATGGGCCTGAATGAAGAAAGATTAAAGGTTATGTAGATAAAAGTATTTGAGAGAGCAGGTTCTGATGAAATTTGCTATATTTAAAGAAAGCAATCAAAACCATTTCTGAGCCATTGACAAGCATTATGGAAAATTCACAAAGGAAGAATGAAATCTCAAGAGACAGTAAAGCACCAAATATAGTATTGGTGTTTTAAAAAGATAAAGAATATGTGCAGGATTTACTGCTGGGGATTACAGCCATTTTTGGTACCTGAAAAGATACCAGGACAGATTGTTAAAGAATCCATTTGTAAACACCAAGAGGAAAATAAGATTTTAGGAAACAACTAAGAGATTTATCAAGGTCAAACAACATTAAATAAATCTAATTTCCTCTTTGCTCTAGATAGCTGAACAAGGAAGTAGAAGAGGGATTGAAGAGAATACTTTTTTTTCTACCTCAGTAAGGCGTACGCGGACACACACACACATGAAATCTCATAGGCAAATTACAGAGAAACAGTACACAGTAAATTAATATGACTGTAAGCACTTAGAGGGATTAAAACCTTTACTCAAAGAGTAGGTATCACATACTAATAGGTAACATTGGTGAGCTTCTCAGGTGTGATACATGAAAACAGTATTAAAGAAAAGATGTATTTGTGTTAATAATTGTGTCCAGAATATGTTCTGGCAACTCACAGAGATGTTCTATAAGGGAATTCAGCAGAACTGTAAAGATTTCTATACATTCTAAAAAAAAAAAAAAAAGAATTGCAATGAATTAAAAATATTAAATAGACTGATGAATTGTTCATCATGTTGAATAAGAATGTTATGGTTTAATTTGTAGCCATGAGAAACAAAAAACAGACATTAGGAAAAAAACATCAGATGTAAGAACAAACAAAAAGTGGAATATTCCAGGGCATGAAGAAGGCTGAGGTGCTCAATGACTTTTGCCTCAGTCTTCACCAGCGAGAGCTCTAACCACATTGCCCAAGACACAGAAGGCAAAAGGAGAGACTGGGAGAATGAAGAACTGCCCACTGTAGCAAAAGAGCAGGTTTGGGACCATCTAAGGAACTTAAAGGTACATAAATCCCTGGGACCTGATGACATGGATCTATAGGTTCTGAGGCAACTGGCTGATGATGTTGCACTTTACTAAGGGCAAATCGTGCCTGATCAATTTAGTGGCCTTCTACGATGGGATTACAGCATCAGTGGACAAAGGACAACCAACTGATGTCATCTACTTGGACTTGTGCAAAGCATTTGAAGCTGTCCTGCATGACATCCTTGTCTCTAAACTGAGGAGACATGCATTTGATGAATGGATCACTCAATGGATAAGGAATTGGCTAGATGGTTGCACTCAAAGAGTTGTGGTCAACGACTCAATGTCCAAGCAGAAACCAGTGATGACTGGAGTTTCTCAGGGGTCCTCACTAGGACTGGCCCTGTTTAACATCTTTGTCAGAGACATGGACAGTGGGATAGAGTGCACCCTCAGCAAGTTAGCTGACGATGCCAAGCTGTATGGGGCAGTCAACACATTGGAAGGAAGGGATGCCATTCAGAGGGACCTTGACAGGCTGGAGAGGTGGGCCTGTGCAGACCTCATGAAGTTCAACAAGGCCAAATGCAAGGTCCTGCACCTGGGTCATGGCAATCCCAGGCACAAATACAGGCTGGGCGGGGAATGGATTGAGAGCAGCCCTGAGCAGAAGGACTTGGGAGTACTGGTGGATGAGAAGCTCAACATGAGCCAGCAATGTGCACTTGCAGCCCAGAAAGTCAATTGCATCCTGCACTGCATCAAAAGAAGTGTGACTAGCAGGTCAAGGGAGGTGAATCTCCCTCTCTATTCTGCTCTGGTGAGACCCCACCTGGAGTACTGTACTCAGCTCTGGAGCCCCCAGCACAAGAAGGATGTGGACCTGTTGGAGTCAGTCTAGAAGAGGGCCATGAAGATGATCAGAGGGCTGGAGCACCTCTCCTGTGAGGACAGGCTGAGAGAACTGGGGCTGTTCAGCCTGCAGAAGAGGAGGCTCTGGGGAGACCTGATAGTGGTCTTCCAGTACCTCAAGGGGGCTTATAAGAAGGACGAGGTGAAACCCTTTCTACCTCTGTGTACTTCACATAGGGTTATTACCAACCTAGAAATGTAAACTAGGTCAAGCGTTTGTTACATACTAACTAAACGTAAAAAAGAGGATGTTGACAAAGTTTGAAATTACTATGATACCCAAAATGATCTTGCTTTGCTTGCCTGCATCACTCACAACAAACTGCATAAATGACAGTCACTCTTTCTTTATATTGCTTCTGTCTTTTTTTTTTGCTAGATTTTGTAAGTATTTTACTTCTTAGGTCATTAAAAACCCCAGCAATAATACATATATCAGCAACAGTCCTTTCTTGCTGTCGTTACTTCAATTAAATTCAATAACAACACATCTGTTGTAAAATTTAGTCCAGAGGCCAAATTCTAGCAAAAAAAAAAAATCAAATTGCATTTTTAGTCATCTGGGTAATTAAAATAGTCAATCCACACTACAGATTAAAGTACACTTTAATCTAAAAGATAATGCTCTGTCTTATTAAAGAGGTAAAAGACTTGTACAAGTAAAAACAGATATATTTTTGGAGTCTTTGTTGTACAGGTGGTCCTTTCTGATTACCATTACTGGTTTTTCTTGCCTCTTTTAAAAAATGAGAAGCAGTAGAGGAAAACGGTTAGAATTATGAAACCATGGTCAAGTCTAAGTTATTGATCTACCCGAGGCTTGGAACACTGAAAAGGGGAAAAAAAAAACAATGGGATTTTGTAGATTTTTTAAATAGTTTTGTTTTTTTTTTTTAATTCTCTTCTGTGAAAAGTGTGGTTCTGCTCTTCTCCATTCCACCATAAGTAACAGTTTCTGAATTAGTAAAATACTCTGGTAAAGTGTCTGTCCCATAATGGGGAATTTCTGGAATAAAAAGGGGTGAGGAACAGTAAATAATAGCAGGAAAACCAAAGCAGTTATACTAAGTATAGAGAAGGAAGTATGTCCAATTACCCTTTAATTCATATATGCGCATGTTAGGAAGACTCTAGCTTCAGTAAAATGAACCACAGAACCTTTGCAATTAATGGTAAACAAATAATTAAGTATCTCTGAAGTATTGCTACCTAATTTTTTTCCTTATATCTAGTCTAAACCAAACTTCAATTTAGGTTATTCTTTTTTTTCTTTTTTTTCCAGAAACAGCTTACACACACTTTCTTCATAAAAATAATTTGAAATAAAGTTTATACCATAAATTTAAATGACAAAAAACCTCAAGCCTTGTTGTAGGTTTGGGAATTTTTGCCTTTTTTTTTCCCTCTTTTTGTACCACAATCTATTTCAAACATAAGGGGAAAGGTAATTTTCTACCTATAACTCTCCATTTGGCACCTTTATGGATTTATAAGAATAACTGCCAAGTTTGATGGCAGCTCATGCAGTCCTATATTCAAACATCATCTTCAGTCTGATTTTCTCAGGCATATTAAGGCTTCAGTTTTGAATTGACTGGGTTAAAGCTAACTTTTCATGATATTGGATAAAAGTGGTAAATATCAGTTCATATCAGTTGAGAGAAGGTGATGTGAAAGAAAAGGTATCGTGAATTGAACAAAGTGCGACATAATAATTTCCTTAATCCTTTCTAGAGCTGGAATGCATAATATATTTGTTCCTTGTAGAATAATTTTTTGCATACTTGGTTAAAATGGAATATACTTTATTAAATTATTAAACTTCATTGTCATTTGTACTTACTCTAAGAATAACAATTGCCTCAAAAATTTAGCTTACCAGGGAAAGCAATAGAGTATACAAATCTACTTACATCTGGTAACCTAATGTGAAAAGAGTGTATCATGACCATTTCTTACAAAGGCACATTGAAAAGTCTTCCTTGGTGCTGTCTCTTGTTATTGAAGATGACTGTGTCAAAAAGTTATTTACTGAAATACAGGCAGGCAAATTAAACCCCTTACCAAGCATCTAAAGAAGATATAAACAAGACCCAAAGCAATGGAAAATCACAGCCAAAATTAAGCTACAATTTAATCTTGAAACTAGTTTTCTAATATTATGTCCTAAACTTTGAATGCTGTAATTAGAAGCAAAACTGAGTGTTGGCTTTATTCTTACTAGCTCAAATAAAAATAGCACGAAAGACACAACAGCAAGGATCTCAAGGACTAGAAAAAGAATTCACATCGGGCTCATACTGAACCTATGCAGATTAAATCCTAGCTATAACCAACTTGTGTGCCACTAAGCACTGCAGGATATTCAACAGTCTCTCCAACATTATTGAAAAGGAATAAATGAGTGCCAAATGAAAAAGATGAAAGTATTAAGAAAGGAGATGGTAAAGGAATATTAATATTGATAATAGGATAGAAGTCAGGAGTCAGGCACATAGAGCATAGGGATTAGGTGACCTTATTATGTGGAGTATCCACTAGTACAACAAAGTGCCTGAATTCCTCTTCCTCTGCCTCATCTGGGACTTCTGTTACCCTGTAGGTGAACAGATAACACTTTGAAAGCCAGAAGTACAAAATTAATATTACTTTTATTTATGAAGCAACTAGACATAATTCAAAAACGGCTTAGAGTGGCTGACTGGAAGAGTGAATTATTTAAGTCAGGACGACTGAAATTGGAAGTTTTAGAGATATCTTGTAAGTAGAGTTCTGTTTAGAGTAAAAGTCAAAGTATTTAGTTTAGGAAATATACTGCTTTCTGACAAGCAGCTTCCGGGAAAGTTATCAAACAGAAAGCAACAGCTTCTCCACGTACTTTTAACTTCTGAAATCTTAATGACTTGCTTAGAAAGAGGAAAATTATCTAGAAATTGTGGCAGGGAGAACTGTGTGTAGTGGGACATTTAAAAAAAAGGGAACAGAATATGTGTAGTAAATGGTAAATTCATGCCCTTGCTCCCAAGAGTTCTTAGAATGACTATAATTACCATCTACTGAATCAGTGATGAAGCCATATTTGCTCTTGCTGTCACTAGCTGTATTAACCTTTATAGCCTACTAGCATACGTATATTGCATTAACATCTGTTCACTATGGCTCCAAAGCTGTTTCACTAAAAAAAGTACACACAAGGAAAAAGAAACGCTTTAGAATCATAGGACAGAACTGGAAGAAGTCAACTACAAAGACAGTTGATAAGGAGAGGTGTATATAACTTCTACAAAGGAAAAAAAAAACCCAAACAATTAAAATAGCTAAAATGTTTAATTACTAAAGCAGATTCTTTACTTGGAGTAAAACCTCTCGTGCTGTGCCTGGTAAAACTGCAAGTTCTGAAAACCAGGAAATTCCAGATTCCTAGTCGGCAGATCAGTTCTTGTTCATTTTCACTGGATGTGCTAGCAATCTCAAAGCATGCACTTTTTCAGTCTATCTATCTCTGTATTATAAGGGCCAGCTATTTGAGTGCTGAATAGGTCTGGAGGATTACCATTTTGCTACATTCTGCTTCATCATACTTCTGCATGCAGTACTAACTGCACATTCTCTTAATCATTATTAGATACCCAGACCTCATTTGTATCACGTGTTTTCTGCCTGTCCCCACGTCAATAAGATCTCTACACTCTCTTGACAAAAACTATTCAACACAGAACGGGTGCGGAACCTATATGATATTAAGAAACACATGTACCTTAATCTATCGTCTTGCACACATAGGCAAAGTGTTCATTCCTTCCTAAAGGAACATGTTGCTGACTTCTTAATCACTTTTTCACAGTCTGGCAAACTGTTCCACTGAATCCATCCACTGTTCAATACTCTGCACCCATATTGTTAGCTCGTTGGTGTACTTGCAGATAAGTTCCATTTTCCATCACCAGAAAAGGAGATGGCAGAGGGAAGGAAAAAAAATGCTCATCTGTATTTAATCTGACATTTAAATCTGTATATTTTATTTAAAAAAAAAAAAAAACAAACGAGTTCTGTGGACTCATGTTTCTTGAAGCGACAGATATAACAGTTTGGCACACAGTTTTTGTTTATTTGTTTGGGGCTTTTTTGTTTGGTTTTGACCTATCTATTTGATTATTTCAGTGTGATGAAGGGAACAGTTGGCTCTATTCTTGGTCCACTTGATCACATATGAAATGTATAGTATTCCCAATTGTATCAATTGACAGTTGAATAATAATCTAAATTGGCTAAAATCATATAATCATTCTGCCTGAGGCATATAAATGATCCTGCAATGGTGTGCATACATTATGATAAAAGTAATTTTTACTCTGGGGAAGAATCAAGTAGATAATGGGAGTGGTGAACATATTAATCAATTTCAAGCAATAATTCACAGTTCAAGTATGGAAGAGAGAGAAAATTGTTTTATAGGTGCAAATACTAAGAAATGGAATCCTCATTAACTTTGTCTAATCTTTTTAGTCTGAACTACATCATTTATCTGAGCTGCATAATTTAAAGGTCAGACAAATTTTCCATTTTTCAAACAAGAATACAGACCTGAACTTTCAGAATTTTTAACATCCAAAAATCCATCTTGGACAGTAGCTAAAGCTCTTACAGAGTGAAGTTTTTTTTTATTTACAGATTCTGAAAACTTTTCTTAGTCTCAAATGGCCAGATTTTATTGTCTTTATAAGTAGAGATCTCTTAAAGTAAACATTTCCTGAGCCAAGAAATTATTTTCTTTTTTTAGAGCTTCATCTGATAATTCTAATGGCAGAGATCTCAGGGCAGTTTGTGGTGTACTCAGCAAGATGTCATATTTATTGGAGCTATAGAAGACATTTATTGCTTCACACATTGTGATCTCTTTTGGGATTCTTACTGAAATATATACTATTAAATCACCTTCAGCCAACTGCTGCATTCACAGCTGTGGGGTATCTGCCAAAAAAAAAGCAGAGGCATAGGCTGAATGTAATTTCAAATTATTTGGTTTGACTCTGACTGTGAGAAAAATAGCTAACTTATTAGAAAAAAAAAACCCACAAATAATAAATTCTAAGTTTTCAATTTCCTAGTCAGACTCCTAGTAACAATAAAATGTGTTTTAGATATGCAGACAAGATCTGTTTCTAAAACATGCAAAGTTTGTTTAATGTCTAATATTTATAGGTTTTATAAATTCAAAGGCAAAACTCTTCATTTAAATAAATACACTTTCCTGCTATGATTTAGACGTGATTATATTTGTATTAGAATAAATTAATAAATGAACATTTTTGAGGCATTTCTGGCATAGATCATGATACTGGCCAATGCAATACACATTTGGGAACACTAGAGAACTGGAACATGAGATTCTTTTGTCTACTTTTCTGAAGATGAGTAATACCTTTTATAACAAACTAGATGAGCAAATCAAAGAAATAATGATCTTTCTAGCTTTCCCTTTTGTGCCACCTGGGCAGCAAAAGCAAAAGATCTCTTGAATTTTTGTTTGGTCCTCATGTGATTTCATTTCAGAGAAAAGATTCTCCATATATAGATCTACAAAGCAGGTAACCTTCAGAAGTCCCGTTCAAATGAAGTAAGTGTTGAACATGCTACCTAATTTAGTCAATATAAACCATGTATGTCCCTTTGCTTTCTCTAAGGTTCAAGAGCTACAAGTGTGTAACAGAAGAGAGCACAAACAGTAATAAAACAGCACCTGATAATATGTTTTTTGATAAACCAAGACTGAAAAAAAAAAACAATGCTTCATTCTGATCTGAAGAAGAGGAGCTGAAGCCTTGGAAGACTGCCATAAGACAATGGAAGTTTAATAACTCTTGATGGAGAAATCCTTATTTTTCTTTTACATTTTTGGGGAACTTGTTTAACTATAAAATGATTTGATTCATGTTGTTCTGTGTTATGCCTTTAAGATACATTTAAGTTTCTTCTAAAAGTGTTTGGAAGACCACTTGCTGTTTCGTAGAGTAAATTTCAAAACTATTTCCAGTTACTATAGTAAATAGAAAATTAAATGAATACACTATATAGCATGTTAATAAAGCAGTAAAATATATATTTTTTTTTCCACAGGACATCTGAATATAACATAATGAAAGCATGGTTGTTTTTTTTTCTTTTTTTTTTTTTTTTCACAGTCCCCAGAATAGTACAATCCGTAAGCAAACTATTTTGGGGAATAAATTCCCTCTTAACTATTTCACTGTTAACTTAGGGTTACTAAAGAATCTCTAAGAGAGTTTATCCACAAGACCTGTTAACTGTAAACAGTTTCAGGAAACAAGAAGGTAAAGGATAAACAGATGTACTAAGATTAAATTAGAAATGGAAAATCTTAAATCTCCTCACATGATGTCTGGCATTAACTCAGAGCAAGAAGTAGCTTACTGCTAGATCTCTACACCTAATTAAGTTTAAATGCATTTTTCCTTTGCCTCTGTTTACCAGAGACTTTGTATATGTGCATATGGGCTGAAGTGTGCCAATGCATGTTGATATATTATTGCATAGGCAAGACCCATGGTGCCCACCTCTGCCAATTCTTCTCAGCTTAGTTGAATATGTATGACTATGTTATTCAGGAAGACTTCATAGTTTTCTTGATTTTTCAGCTAATTCTAAAATAGATTATATTCCAGCTTTCAAATTCTTTCCAGTTTTCTGTCTTCACAGTTTAAATGCTTACAACTTTACCTACCATTCAGATTGTTATGAGTGAGAAAGACTTTCTCCAGTGTCCTTACACTCTATTTTATTAGATATCTGAAGACAATGGCTGACCATTGAGTAAGATGGTATCTTTGTTCAATTTGTTTCACTGACATCATCTATGCTCTCCCATTTGTCCCATGTCTTTCTGTTTATCTAATTCAGTTATTTGCCCACGCTTTTAGTTTAATGTATCTTTCTGGTATATACTCCTCCTGGAAGCTTTTGTACACGTGTGTGTGTATATATGTGTATATATATGCTTACTGTGAAAGAAGATGGCTAACTTACTTACACTCATTTAAATATTTTCATTTAAAATCATCCTGACTGTTAAAGCTTAGGTAATTTATTGAATAGATTAATAACATTATTTTAATTGCTATAGTTATCATTATTTTGTAATTTTTGCTCCAACAGTGAACACTCTGGATGAGACTCATCTTGTATACCCTTTGTAAATTGAGATTACTTCCCTCCGAAGATGTCTATTTACCTCTACTACTGCAGATGTTATTTCAAGAACTAGCCTAGACAAGATATATAGTTGGTTTTTTTTACTAAAGGTGGGAGAGATTAATTATTCCTAAACATCTCCCAGAAGAAACAAAAAAAAAAAACAAATGTCAAAAGTTAATACAATTATTGTAGAATTCAAAAGGTAGATTCATTAGTACCAATTTGGAAATACGAGGAAAAAAATTTAGAGATGCATTCTGAAGTAATATGTTTTTCTTCTTAAAAAAAAATCAGAGAATAAACCTTGTATGTCATTTTTAACATAAAATGACATACGAGGTTAATTTCCTTGTAAAACAGAAAATATCTCTTTTTTCTCTTGTCAAAAAAAAAAGAAAAGAAATCCCTTCTGGAAGTACAAGAAAAGAAAATGTTAATTAATATTAAGCTGTGTGACAGTTTGCACTTCATAGCTTGACTTTTAATTTCAGTGTTTACTCACAGAACACACTACAGTTGCTCAGCCATATGACATCTTATTTCTATTACAAAGATAAAGTTACATTTTATTTTACAAGAGCAAGCTTCTGACGAACAGTGCTGATAAAATTGGTTTGGCATTGAGAACAAGAAATTATCATGCTGTGCTAACTAGCGTAACTAGAATTCATGTGTTTGTAACCTAGCTGATAAGCTATGTACTTCAGTGACTAAAGTTGTTCACAGCCTACTTACAGACGTTACTATTTAGTACTTTTAAAGAAAGGTGAGTATAAAACAAAAGTCCTGCGAATAATTTTCCCCTTTACACAACGGAGATCAGAACTATCACCATTTTTTTTTTGCTTCTTAGCAGTAAACTAGACTCTGCTAGTCTGTGTCTGCTTACAAATACCTCAAACTGTTTAGATTGTATTCTTGGTATTTCACATGCTTCTCATATGTAGAAAGAATTTCTGGTCTTCATATGTATTTTGGAATCTTATCTCTATTTTTTTTTTTTTAAAAAAAGGTAACTTTGAATGTTATTTTTTGCCTAAGCTTTTGCACAAATATTTTTTTCTCCATAGTTGTCGTGGTTTTGTTTAGTGAGGGGGGCCTAAGGTGGTAGCTTCTGTAGGAAACTGCTAGAAGACGCTCCCCTTTGTTCAGTGGACTCTGCCGGGCCTAGGGCGGACCTACTGCTGGCCAAGGCCGAGCCGATTGGTAGCAGAACATCCCGTGATAATGCCTCTGCGATAACGTATTTAAGAAGGGGAAAACAAAAAGAGAGAAGAGAAGATGTGAAGAAGCTGAGCGGGGGCAGAGGCGCAGAGGGGGAGGCGCAGGCCTCCTGGGCCCTGCAGGCCTCACCCTCTGGCCTCTTGCCAGGCAGCTGACTGGGCCTGACTCCGTCCGGCCTAGCTGCAAGAAGTAGGGAGGAGATGAGAAGTGAATAAGCCAGCCTGTTGTTAGGAACAGCTGCAGACGCCAAGGTCAGTTCAGAAGGAGGGGGAGGAGTAATCCGGCTTCTGGCCAAGATTCCCCTGCAGCCTGTGGTGACGACCATGGTGGAGCAGGTTGTCCCCCTGCAGCCCATGGAGGTCCACGGAGGAGCAGAGATCCACTTGGAGCCCGTGAAGGACCCCATACATAGGAAGGTGGATGCCTGAAGGCGGCTGTGGCCTGTGGAGGGCCTGCTGGGACAGCCGTTCTGGAGAGACTGCACTCCGTGGAAGAGATGACCCACGCCAGAGCAGTTTCATGAAGGACTGTGGCATGGGGGTGGGACCCCACAACGGAGCAGGGGAGGAATGTGAGGAGTTCTTCCGCTGATGATGATACAGTGGCGTGAAACAACGTATGATGAACTGACTGCAACCCCCATTCCCTCTTCCCCCCTGTTCCGCTCGGGAGGGGACGGTAGTAGAGATAATGTTAAGCTCGGGAAGAGGGAGGGGTGGGGGGAGGTTATCTTGTTCTCTGTCTCATTATCCTGCTATTTGTAGTAATAAATGAATAGTTTTCCCCAAATCGAGTCTGTTTTGCCCGTGACGGTAACTTTAAGGATTTCTCCCTGTCCTTATCTCAAACCTCGAGCCATTTTTCCTTATATTTTCTCTCCCTATTCTCTCGGAGGGTGGGGGAGTGAGAGAGAGACTGCGTAGTCTGGTCCCAGTCAGGGCTGAACTACGACAATAGTAAATATTATAATTACTATGGTTGTTTACAAGTAGATGTGAGCACTGTTAGCATAGCACATGAGGAGTCAAAATGCATGATCCAGCTAAGCAGTTATCAAGTTGTAGTCTTGATCTTAACCAATTTTTTTTTCTTCTTCCCTACATATAGGACTTGGTACTTCCCTTTGTTGAACTTCATGAGATTCCCATCAACCCATGTCTTCAGCTTGTCAAGGTCACTCTGAATGGCAGCACATCCATCTGGTGGAGCCACTCCTCCCAGTTTTGCCTCACCTGCAAACTTTCTGAGAGTGCACTCTGTCCCATAATCTCGGTAACTAATGAACATGTTAAAAATTATTTGGCCCAGCATCAGCCCCTGGAGTACCCTGTTAAGAGTCTGGGATACAGTTGGATTTTTCTGATGCTGATCACAAGCCTCTAACCTCAGCATTTCAATTTTCAATCCACCTCCAAGTCCAAAGCGCTTTAAGTGGAAATGACTATGCTATGCCAAAATAGCTTTTACTACCCCATCACTGAGAATCTATTAAATCATTATGTACAAAATCTGCTACAGTACTTGAAATTAACAGCAAGACTATGTCAATTGAACTTCTTTCTCTAGATCATCGTTTTGATCTTTTTTTTTTTTTATTTTTCCTGAAATGTGTAAGTGCTTTCTTGTGCTGAATCATTAAAAACAGGCTGTTTAAGCTACATGATACTATGGCTACAGAATGATAAGGTCCTCTCCATAGTAAAACAGAATCCATAGCCAGAGAGATGTGAAAATAGTAGGAATATTTTTAACGGTTTTTCTTTCTCTTTCACTGACAAAATTTAACACTGATGTTTGCATAGTGGAAAGGATACTACATAAAAAAAAAAAAAGCTTAGGAAAATTTCATTTCAGTCATTCAGGTTCTCAGTGGGCTGGAGCTCTGTTGTTTCAGGAAGATAGTTTACTGTAGATTAGATTTTTAGGCTCCATGGGCAGAGTTGGTTCTTATATTCATGTTTACAGAATACTTGCTACATTTAATGCTTCTGGATGGTTCTACAGTGACATAAAAGGATAGCAAGTCCTGCTATAATCACAGAAAATTTTTTCAAATGTTTTCTGGAAAATTTCAGATTATTCTCAAAATTCAGTTAATTACTGCTTTAGTATGGTAGGATTCACTAAGCCTTCTTCTAACAAAACAGTTATATGCCTGATTTTTCTTCTTTCTACTTGTCAATCGAGAGAGATGCTACCCGAAGGAGATGAGATATCCCACCTATACTATGAATGGTTCTCTTAATGTAAATCCCTCTCTCCAGTGACTATAAAAGTATATATAAGAAACTTAACTGAAACTATACAAAGTATTTAGTGCCATATTGTAAATCTAAATGAATACAGTCAGATGTCTATGTTTAGAGGATGTTACTGAAAGCTGGTATCTAAGCGCCTATTACAGTCAAAGGAAATCCAGCTTTTTATACAACTTTTTGTACCTAAGCAGCTAATGGTATTTGAGATACCATAGGATATCCTACATGGATACCAACTGTTGTCCAGAAGTCTCTAGTCTTCTACACTGGTCTTTCGTCATAGCTGCTGTCCCCATTGTGAATGTCTCACATACAATCTACAAAACTGAACAATTTATTCTAATGTATATATAAATATTTTGTGAGCTCAATAGCTCTATGGACTCTATGACTGGGTTTACTAGATCTCCATTGACTGTCATGGAACCTTTCACACTTAATACATGTATAAATACCAACAATGCAGATCCTTACGTTTTCATGTCTACAATCTAGAGATAAACCCTAACCTAGAAGTGTGATTCAGTTCCCTAACAGCAGACATTTATAGCTATTTTATAGTACCTAGGATACACTGTCTGGCCTCCAGTGGCTGCTCCAGAAGGGCACAAGTTTCCTGTAAGTCCTACAACGTAACTGCCAGCCCTTTGCAGATAATTGCCTGGGACACCCTAGTAAATCTACCCTGACAGTAGTTGTCCATCTGTAACTGAATTGTGTGCCATTTTTAAACTAACTTTTAGGTCGTTATAACAAGGTAAGAGTAAACTCAGACAAGGTGATTTAATTGGGATTAAATTTAGCCATCAGGAGTAATACAGGAATCTAAAATGTGTACCAGTTATATCTACTGGAAGTAAATATGTCTACATGCTTTTCTGGTTTGAGACATTAAGGCTGAATTCAGATCCTCTTTGGACTCCTGGAGACATTTTAGATGCATTTGGATATCATTCCTGACCTTGAGTGTACAGTCCAAAGGAGTATGAGATCCTGTACCTCATAGCTTGTACGTTGCACGCTGTATGGTACTTCAATCTAGACATTAATATCTTTAAATTCTCTGGTTGAACTGTTGAAACTTATATACAATAAATTGTATTTGAGACTAATTCACGACATCTGATGATAGTAAGTACAATGTCTGTTCAGTTAATTTGGATATATTAATTTCACAGATCATGCTGCTTTCCCTTTGCATTTCTACAAACAGCTATCTCACAAGTTGCATTTTGAGTTCAAAAGCCAGTTACAGTTTTACAATTTTTTTGAAGACTAGGAGAGATTAAATCATCTCATCTGTTCTCCTGAGAATCTCAAATCTATAGAACGATAATGGGTTAACTTTTAGAATTTGCCTGAGGTGTGTCTCTGTAGAAATGTATCCAATCTAATTTTTTTAAACAATCAGAAATAAAAAATTCTCCACTTTCCTTGGCACTTTATGCCCCTTTTCAATCTTGACACTCACATAAAAACTGAAATTTTAAATTTAGTTTTGATTATAATGTAGTCAGCGCATTCTAAGTATTATTTTCCCTGATAAAGTAAGAAGTATTTTAGCTTTCACTACCTGTGAATTTCTGTATGTACAATAATCAAGGCCTTTTTTACCAGTAATTGAAGTTTCATCAATCTATAGATTCCATCACTGAATATCTCAGGATGTGAGTTGATAATGTGATCATGAAAAGTATGTTTTTCTTTTTCTTTGCTTTTTTTTTTAATTTTGTGTAGAAAATGCTAAGTAGACACTGCTTTTCTTCAAGAAATGGCTAACCCTCCTAAGTATGTAAGAATACAGTCAGTCAAAGGACCACTGCAGAGCTTCAAGTTTGTAATCCAGATCACCTTATAATGATGAAAAATACTCAGGTACAAAAGACTGTTATTATGATTCTGGTAAACTGTAACTATCTACCTGGCTGCTTTCCAGACTGCTCCTTCCTTGCTGAAGAATGCAATTTGAGGCCCAGTGAGTTATTTTAGAATGGCATTTGAACACTCACTAAGTACCAAATATGCTATGGCCACAAAAAAAAAATTTAACATTTGACACATGAAAGATAAAATACAGAAAGTGCTTTCAAATATACGAATATCTATATTATGCACAGTTGTATACAAGTTATATAAAAGCAAAAGATCTTTCTGAAGGAAACAAGAAAGTCAGATTTATTTTCTCCCACACCTATCCTTCAGACAAAATAGCAGAGACCAGAACTGTTCACAGCTCTGCCAGTTGAAAGCTTCTTTGGCGTAATCACTTTATTCCAGATCCCTCATATAGAAGTAATGCTAGAAGGGATTTCAGTAACATTTTATGGTCTGAAAATAACAGGTACAAAACTGCAGCAGCAAAGTCCATTTTCACAAGCAGAAATTAGAGCAATCCAAAGGCACTGCTATCTTGTATAGTGACCTAATTGGGAAATGCTGAAGTGTGGGCCAGAAAGACCTAACGATATAAGGCTGCAAACCACTCATCTTTGAAATTTGACTTGATAAGTTAGAATTCAGCTGCAAGAGTGGAAAAATGTCTGGAGTTAAAGTTCTACTAAGCTCAGCTGTGAGAATATTTTTCATTTCACTCAGCTTACAGCGTTGCTACCGTTTAGTCAAAAGGCAGACAATACATGTAAATTTAGAACAGGTAAAAGTGTTAATTTAAAATTAGAAATGCTTTTGTTGATGGCTCTTTGCTTAACCTGCTGTTATTTTCTATTTGCCTGTTCAAAGAAATCAAATACTAATGGTAGTAGTGCTCATTATTATCTGGTGGAAGATAGCTCAGCTTTGTGATTAAGTGAAAAAGAAATATTAAATTCTCTTGTCCATCATTATTTGAAATCTTTATAAAAGTATTTAAATTGTTAATTATGCTAAAAGGGTATTTCAGTATTTATAACCTATCTTGCATTCATATTCCTGTACTTGATGATAAAGACTTCTTGTATAACTGGATGATCTACACCTACTCTCTTCAGGAAAGCAGATAAGCTTTTTCACTTCAAAACATTTAATTATAAAGTTGATCATATTGCTTTAGTAAATTCTTGAAAGAGAAAAATAGAAAAGACGAAATTTTATCTTGAAAAGGAAAGTCTTAGACATATAATAGGTTACAGATGTGTAATTTAGGAAGAAAATAACTTGATAGTTCAAGGTAATTAGTAAGTTTCTTATACTTCCTAATGATGACAATTACTACAACATCCAGAAAAAAAAAATCCTTACTATGCTATAAGTTATGACAGATAATGAAAAGCTGTTTCTAAAACATATGTAATTAGTAATTTTTAGTAGAAAAGAATGATTTTTTTCCATTAAAATATTTTTTTCATATTTTTGCACTTTAATTTTCATCCTCGACATACTTGAATCAGGTCATCTTAAACCTGGAATTACCTTATTTCATGAGGGGTGGAAGTTCCTCTAGGGAGGATGAAGGAAAATATGCCAGGAGTTGATTACTTCTGGCTTTCCTGTTCACTTGCTAAGCTGTGGGATGGTTGTGATTTTTGGCAGCTGTGTGAGCTCCTTGATTCTTATAAATTAATTGTGAAATGGTAGATCATTTGGAGACGAGAGGTAGGAATGCAAAAGTGAGTTAAAGTGAATTAGGAATTGTCAGCAAATATAAGGACAGGTTACACTGAGTATTTTAGATATATATTTGTGCTCTATGCAGGGAGTTGAGGGGGAATGGGAAAAAAAAAAAAAAGAAAAAGAAAAAGCAGATAGTTATCACCTAGGAGGAATCAAATCATGATGGGAGCAAATGTGTGATGATAAAAACAAGAAGAATGTAAGTGTTTACATATTAATTCAATATATAAACAGTTTGGTGCACCAAAAGGGGATATTTTGATACTTAGAGCAAAATATACATGCTGAAAGAAGAGTTGGAAAAACAGTTACTAAGGGAAATTTCTGAACTGAAAGTCCAAGAAAGAGTATGAATACAAAACCAGAATTCTCCAGCCAGAATTCAAAGTCAATATTGGTTAACTCGCACATATCATGCGTCATAATGTTTTCTGTCCCTAGTGAAGAACTTACTTAGCTGGCATCTACCTTCTGATTTTATTTGCATACTCCCCGCATTCCAGTAGTATGTGATTTGATTATATAAAGATCACAATTACCTGCTAAGGTAAATGGGTGACGCAAATGGGACATCAGTTTAGGTTGACATGCCATCCAGTTACACTGTTGAAGAAGTAGCTGCAAACTCATAATTATAAAAACTTTAGGGAATGAAAAAAATGCATACTACAGTACCGTTAGCAGTGATTACACTTACTGTAAAATTGCAGCCATATGACATGTTGTCATGTAAAAAAAAGCTAAAGGAGAAGTTACGTACTGTGATAACTGCTAGATATCAAAACTAAGAATGAATGTCTAGCTGCTTAAAAAAGAATTGGCTGAACTTTGCTTTGGATAGGAGATCAGTTATTTTGTTTTTTAAAAAAAAGATAAATGCTATCCTAGATGCAGCCAAAGGACATTTAACTTGGGCAAAGAAAATAATTTTAAAAATGAATACTGATCTTGAGTTCTTACCTGAAGGAAAGCTGCCACAACTGCAAGCATTTGAAATAGTAGTGAACAAGCTCAATTCCAAGACTACTGAAAAATCTTAGAATGGCTTTTGGTAGAACACCATGGCTCTAACCCACATAAGGAAAACAAACAAGCTTTGTGTAACACTGGTTTATTGTGGGATTAAGAAAGCATGGAACTCGATAAATCCAGACAGTGTGACTAAAAGGCATAAGAAATCTTGTAATTGGGTCCTGTGGATAAAACTGAAGCTGGTTTGTTTGAGAAGAGAAGTTGAAAACAGTGACAATGTTAGAAATAAGTAAGAAAGGTGAAGAAAAGTGTCAATTGGGAAAATGATGAAGAGATATAAAAATGTAAAGACAATAGCAACAGAGCTCAAGAGAAGAAAACAGACTAACTGTAAGGAAATTGATTATATATTGGTTACATATAAATAATACAAAGGGAGGTTTTTTTTGTATAACATTATTTTACAGGATATAGAATCATAGAATCATAGAATGGTTAGCGTTGGAAGGGACCTTCAAAGGTCATCTAGTCCAACCCCCTTGCAAGGAGCAGGGACATCCCCAACTAGATCAGGTTGCTCAGAGCCTCATCCAGCCTGGCCTTGAACGCCTCTAGGGATGGGGCCTCCACCACCTTTCTGGGCAACCTGGTCCAGTGTTCTATAACTGGCATCGTAAAAAAATTTTTCCTAATTTCTAATCTAAATCTACCCCCCTCTATTTTAAAACCATTACCCCTCGTCCTATTGCAACAGGCCCTACTAAACAGCCTTTCCCCATCTTTCTTGTAGGCCCCCTTGAGGTACTGGAAGACCGCTATAAGGTCTCCCTGGAGCCTCCTCTTCTCCAGGCTGAACAGCCCCAACTCTCTTAGCCTGTCCTCATAAGAGAGGTGCTCCAGCCCTTTTATCATCTTCGTGGCCATCCTCTGGACCTTCTCCAACTGGTCCATGTCCTTCTTGTGTTGGGGGCTCCAGAACTGGACACAGTACTCCAGGTGGGGTCTCACCAGGAGTGAGATATCTTTGTCTTATATTCACAGTAATCTTCTCCTTAGTTGGATATGATAGTTGCTTTCTAAATCACTGTATCAGTCTGTCATACATTATGTTCTCAGGCAATTATCTCCACTGTAGCTATGCATTATGAGAACACTACCACCTTTTGTTGGTTTTGACACAGATACCTGCTAGTGTCATTTTGTCAGCTACAGTATTTTTACTAAAAAAAAAAAATAGAGAATAAGCATTCCCTATTCACATTCTCATATTCATGGGAAAAGAAAAAATCCAAGAGGTAACCAACTCCCTTTAGTAGGTGACCTTGTCTACAAGCCAAAGAATATTCCTTTAGTTGAAGTACTCAAACATTGTGCTTTTATCATAAAAAAATTAGATTAGAACCTACATAATTGGTCAGAATAACAGTTAATAGTGAAAAAAAAAAAGCAGAGTCACTTACATTTGTCAATATAAGAAAGAATACAAAATCAGTAGTAGTAACAACCTTCACCACAAGTCTGTTATGTTTGTATGACATGGATGGTTAGAGGGTTTTTTTTTAATCCGTTAGATCTAACTCCACCCAGTGGCTGTGAATTGTGATTTGATGGCAACAGAAATTTGGAGGTAGCTGATATGTCTTGCTAAAGTCTGTTTTTGTCATGAGAGTGGCTCAGAGATTGATAATTTAATGTAAAGGATTTTACAGCATATTTTTCTTAGAGGACAAGATGGAAGATTAATGGCTTAGATGTCAGCTCTTTGTTGTTTGAAAGCAATATTAAAGGTGTCACTGACTTTAAAAGCTCAGTCCAATTCCCATCAACAGCATAGCTTTGTTACCTAACTCATTTTGCAAGTTTCTCAAAAGGCAAATAAAAAAAAAAAATCCTTTCTCCTTTTTTCCTTATAGCCTAATGAAAAAGGTGCCACAGTTAGCAGCTACATGCAATAATTTAACGGATTCAGTTGCATAAACTGTGATGTCTTGTGGTGTGTGAGAGGACACCAGATTAATGGAAATCTACACGTTTCTGAAGCAGTAGCTGGCAGGATCTCCCATAATGTCTGCATTTAGGCAACTGAATCCCAATTCCAAGTCTTCATTTTCCTCTGTTTTGCAACTTGATATGCATGAATCATCATTGATGGATTATATTACTTCAGGTGGTGAAGCCCTCTAGAAAGCTCTACATTTTGGTCTATTACCCCTGATGATAATCTGCCCTTATCCTCTCTTCCCTTCATTCTCTCTACCCTGCCTTACACCTTTTCTTCCTTCTGTCCTCCTGTCTTTTTTTTTCTGTTATTCTCTTTTCATATGGCCAGACAACCTAAGTTTTGTCCAAACCTTATGAAGATAATTATGTCAACCCTTATTTTCCATGTCCCAAAAAAAATGCTACTGAGACCTTCATTTGTTTCCTGGTGTTATATAGGTATTTGATAAGATTACATATGTTGGCATTTTGATTCCATGTATATCAGTGTTGTCTTCTTTCCCATACTTGTATGATAGATTATCCTCTAATATGTACTGTTACCTTAAACTTTTGACCAGAACTTTAGGCTTTGTCTTTTCCTAAACAGTTTTTAGAAGGCCTAGCAGCTTCTTATCCATGTTGCCTTCAGAGCAACTGTCTACAATGTATCAGTGAAGAATTTTAAGATCTTCCTGTTGATCTCTTTCAAGTTATTGTAATCAACCTCTGTTACTAGGTATTCTGTTACATCTCTGTGTTCCGAAGAAGGTGATCTTTCTAGATGAATCATGAGCAGGTAATTTTATTCTGAAGATTGCTGCAATTGTTCTGCAATTGCTATAATCTTCCAAATCACTTACACATACACATCACATAGAAAACATTCCTTCACTCTTCTACACATGTCCTGGTTTTGGCTGGGATGGAGATAATTTTGTTCCCAATAGCTGTTGAGTTTTGGATTTCATATGGGATTTCGTATGCGTAGAATGTTGATAATCTACTGATGTTATTAGTTTTTGCTAAGAGATCAAGGACTTTTTTTCCAGCTTCCCAGGTTTGGCCAAAGTGCAGGTGCAAGAAGCTGGGAGGGGTACAGGCAGTACAGTTGACCCAAACTGGCCAAAGTATTCCACACCATAAACATCATGCTCAGTATATAAGGGGGCTGGCCAGTGATAAATTCTCTCTCTCTCTCTCTCTCTCGGGAAACTGTGGTTCAGAGATCGCTCTCAATTCTCTTCCATGGTCACTGCTTGGGACAGGCTGTATCAGTCATCTGGTCATCAGGCAGTGAGAAACTGTGCGTCATTCATTTTGTATATTTTATCATCCCTATATTTTCTTATTTCTATCATTTTTTAATACATATTATTATTGTTGTTGTCTCTTGCTTTGCTGCCCTAGTAAACTGTCTTTATCAAAACCCAAGAGTTTTCCTTTATTTCCAATTCTCTCTCTCCCATCCCTTCTAGGAGGAGGAGGAAGGTCAGCAAGCAGCTGTCTGATACTTAGTTGCCAACTGGCGTTAAACCACGAAAACAATACACTAAAGGGGTTTTGTGTGTTTTTTCTTTCTTCAGCTCACACACCTACATATACCTCATATTTATATTACATTATTAGATCATTGCCTTTTACTCATGGCAATGAATGGGTCCTATAAATGTAATAGCTTTCTGCAACTTTCCTTTTTCTTCGTTCATCTTATATATATAGCAGAGTGCTTACTGTGCTCTTTATTGTTACCCTTAGTATGTATCTCAGATAGTTCAGTTTACTTTCCAAACCAAGTCTGTCTTTGAGGACTTGTTTCCATTCTATGACATCAACAAGCATTCATTCTTATCTTTTGTCATATCTCTATCAGAACATAAGCCTGAATTAAGGCAAAACGAAAGTCTAGAACTGATTATCTTCTTTCTTGTATGCAAATTAGACTCATGCAGCTGACTGGTTGTTGTTTCCTGACTTAGGGAATATGATAATCCATCAAATTTCTGTTTTCTGTATGTTATGTTTTCCAAATAATCTCATATACCATTTTAATCTTTAATCTTTGTTGTGATTTAGCCCCAATAGGCAGCCTGACACAGCCACTCAGTCTGTGGACTGGGGAAGAGAAACAGAAGGGTAAAAGTGCAATGACACATTCACTGAAATAAAGACATTTTAATAAGTTAAGCAAAAGCTATGCAGGTAAGCAAACAAGAGACATTCCTTCATTACTTCCCATTGTCAGGCAAATGTTTAGTTGTTTCCAGGAAAGCCAGGCTTCATCATATGTAATGGTTACTTGGGAAGACAAACTCCATAACTCTAAACGTTCACCCTTCTTTGTTTGTTCCTCAGCTTTTATTTTTGAGTATGACATCATATGGCATGAGATATCCCTTCGGTCAGTTGTTGTCAGCTGTTCCAGCTATGCTCCTTCACAATTTCTTGTGCACCTCTGGCCTACTTGCTGGCAAGGCAGCATGAGGAGCAGAAAAGACCTTGAAACTCTGTAAGCACTGCTTAGCAATAGCTAAAATACTGCTGTGTTATCAACACTGGTTTTGTCACAAATCTGAAACATAACAGCAAAGGGGCTACTGTGAAGAAAATTAACTGTATCCCAGCCAAAACCAGGACATATTTTGAGCACGCTTTCTTGAGTGTTTGAGTGGAACTGTGGAAAAACATTGTGCCATAGAAACAAGTCAGTTTCTAAACCAACATTTCTGACAGTAGAGAAATTAAAAGTTTAAATCTGGCATTAATTGAAAGATTTAAGAACTTAGTAGGAAGTTTTCTGTACAGTTGCAATATTTATTAACAGGAGAGGTCCGTAGATATAGTTTCAACCCCATAGTTTCAAAGCTAGAGGCGGTAGAATTATTATTATAATATTTTATATACTTTTAGGCCCTATATGCCTTCAATTTATAGACTGTAGAAGACAAGAGGTGAAGAAAACCTTCTGACATTGTTAATAGGATTTCATGGAAGGACTGAAGCCTAAGCACTTGCTTGCCCTCCTCCATGACAGAAAAAGCTCTTTACATTTTATAAAGACCAGGAAAAATATATGTTGTGATTTTTAGAAGCTGAAATGGGAAAAAAAAAACCCCTTCTCTTTCATGTTCTGTTACGAGAAGAAGGAAGATATTTCAAAACTGGAAAGCTACCCAGGGCTCAATTTGTACTCTTCCAAACAAAAAGAAAATTCCTCAGAGTATGGCTCAACTAAGCAAAATAAACTTTGTGATGCAGAGATATACATCAAGACTGGTCAAATTTAGAATCAACTGAAAGAAAAAAAAGATGACATTTCAGTATGCACTTCTTCTCATCTTAAAGAGGAAATTTAAATAGATTAGATAAATGTTAATCCAAAAGTACAATTTTCCCCTAGATAAATGTTAATCCAAAAGTACATTTTTCCCCACTTAATTCAAAAGGAGTTTGTAGTAGTCAGCTCAGATGTAGGTAATAGTAAGTACAGCATGCAAAGTTGGGAAAAATTCATCCTCTCCTCTGACTCCAGATTTTTGCTACTTCCACCACCTGTTGTGCTTGAAAAATTGTTCAACCACTGAAAAAAAAAAAAAAACTTGAACAGATTCCATTTCCATCTCTTCATAAACATTATGTTATTTTTTTTCTATGTCTGTGAGAACCTTGGAAGGTCTCATACTGCATAAAACTCACTTTTGAGGATCAAGCCTCTTTATCATTAGTAAAATTTCTATCTGACTGTGAACTGACAGAAATACATTAAAGTCTGTTATATGACTGCATTTTGTTCTTATACAGAAACAGGTCTGAGGGTATTTAACTCCCATAAACTGGATAAAGGATATAGACTCAAAAAGCCTTTGAATAGATAAGAGAAATTCATATCTTCTTAGGGATGCATGACAATGACTCAAATCCTACAATGACTGGGAAAAAGTTGACAACTGTTTCTCACAATGTCATTGGATTATGATAGTAATAGTAGCATGTGGAAGAATTACCAGCAAACAATTAAAGGTGCAATGAGATATATAGGAGGTGTCTTGTAGACAAAAATCAGAGTGCTATTGAAAGGTCAAAAGATGAAAACCTGAAGTGTGATTTCCTCTTCTTTTTTTCTAGTCTTCCTCAGGCTTTTTTTTTTTCTTTTGTCCACTCTTTGTCTAAAAGATCATAAAGCAATGTAAATAAATAATGAAAGATGTCCAAGAGGTTCTATGAACAATCTGCTTTCCAAAAGAAGATCAAAATATCTTTCAAGTATTTTATTTATATTGAAAAGTACATTTTAAAACAGAAATTTCCCATTCTTTTTTTTTTTGTATCACATATAGATAGACACATAATAAAACCTACACAAATATATATATATATGCATACATATAAATATATTGCAGACCTTCTTCATACTCTGTAGTAATTATTGAGCTACTAAACTACTTCTAATATTGTGCTGGTGACATCAAATACAGCTAGTAAACATAAATAGTTTTGTATTATAAGATTATTATAGGATTGAAGTCTTCAAAAACTTGTAAATATATAAGCTTAACAGTAATCAAAGGCATATGTGTTAGATCCAGGTATCAAACCCATTTTTCTCCCCCCCAAAAAATGATGAAAACTAAATAGATACCAAAGGCTGACTATTTATTTAGATTAATTTGAGCCTCAGCTTTGACCCTTATTTATTCGCTGCTCTCTCATGCTGTCAAATACTTCCCAGCAGTCTCTTGCTTGACAGCATCCAGTATATGGCTAGTTCCTTTGCCAAACTGTTGGGGGTGAACTTTTCCCCCATGGTGAGGCTTATCTTAGTGCTGCTGCTGCAGCTCTAAGTCTGTTGGAAACCTTGTCTAGCTCCAAATCCAAGGATTAAACCAAACATAACAAGTTGCTGAAAGACCACCACACTGTTACATAAGTATGCATATCTCATGGTATCACAGGAACCAAGACAATGTAGTTGTTATTTTGAAAAGCCAAATAGATAATACCATCTGAACACGCTAGGGAAAGCTGAAGTATTATCGAAAAAATTAGGAGTTTTAACAGAGATGTAACTTTGAACATATACAACAGGTGACATTGATTTTTTAAGCTTGTTGAGTATCAGTTTTTTCCTTAATTTCCATGGGAAATAAACCCCATACATTCAATAACTGAAATCAGCAGCTGTGTGAAAGATGAGGGTGGTAGAACACTGGAACAGGGTGCCCAGAGAGGTGGTGGATGCCCCATCCCTGGAAACTTTCAAGGCTGTCTTGGATGAGGCTCTGAGCAACCTGATCTAGTAGAAGATGTCCCTGCTCTTTGCAGGGGGATTGGACTAGATGACCTTTGAAGGTCCCTTCCAACCCTAACCATTCTACGATTCTATGATTCTATGATTAAGCATAGGGCAAATAAATTTTTGCATTACTGTGCAAGGACACGTGATAGGGCAAATTCTTCATTATCTAACGACAGAGTAATCAATATTGAATATTCAGACAGTCCTACAGAGTTTGTATAATATAAATAGAAGCCCAGTTTTAAAACCTTATTGAAATAATTAACCTTCCCCTGCCACCCCCCCCAAAAAAAAAGACATTTCCTTGTTTTTGTTTTTGTTTTTTTCTCAGATTACAGTATCTGACCTGTTTGATCATATCAGAGCTACCTGCCTCAGTGAAAGTTTGTCAAGAAACAGGAAACACAATATGTAAAATATTAACAACCTTTCCTTAACATGTCTCTTGTACATAACAACTACTTCCCTGGCGTAAGAAAAACAAAACTAAGTAGAACTTGATTTTCTAAATCATACAAACATTTTGTGAGAATTATTTAATTACCACAGCTATGAGCCTCAGGTATTTTCAGTTCGTGAAAATAGACAGCTATCTGATTTTGGAATGTGTTTCTATTAAACTACTACGCAAATAAGATAAGCAATTGCATAGCTGGGGATATAAGTTGTGTCATGCTTACAGTAGTGGAAATAGTATTACAGTAATGCTCAAATTATAATAGGATAAGAGAAAAGAAGCTGGCCTGAGCTGTTAACAATATCAATCCCTACAACTTACTTCAACAAAAGTATTAGGACATTCAAGAGCTGGCCTGCTTTTGTAAACACTTTCAGTGTTATACTAGGAATTTCAGTATAGTCTTGAAGGCAGCTAAAAACTATTAACTCTATGTTTTCAGGACTGGAGTTCTTCAGGGATAAAAATATTTATTTGTAGGCATGTTCAGAAGTATTTTATTCAGATCTACAAAAAGCAGTTCAGTTTCTGCTCATATCTACAACTGCAATGAAATTAACAGACGCAGTATTTCTTCACCTGTGTGTGTGTGTGTGGCCCTGAACCTTGATCTGGTCATTAGTTAGATTACATCTTCAAAAGCAGACGCTATACAAAATCACATGTCAAAAAGGAAAAATTCAGCTTATTTAACTAACATGTTGTGGCTAGCCTATTCACCCAGGACAGAACTCCAGTTTTCTGTCAACATAGTTGACATCCACAGCACAATTCTTCTGCAAAGAGCATTTTGCTTACTATGTTATTTTGTTTTTCACAAAAAAAAAAAAAAAGGAAAAAAAAATCCTAAAGGCAGGAGAACTCAAATTCTTTCTCTGTTGGTATTTCTCCACTTTGAAATTAGATATTCAGGAGAAGAGTTTAAAACCAGGCTACTGCCCTAAAATATATTGTATAGTACAATCAGGTAAAAAAAGTAAAATATTTCAGAAAGCCATACATGAACAACAAGTAACAGCTAAAAAAAAAATTCTGTATTCATTATATATTCAAAGATTCAAGGTAATACAAATATTATTAAAAAAAAAAAAACCTGAAGAAATAACCAGAATTTTGGAGGTTTTCTACTCTTTCTCTGAACTTTGCTTACAAGTGCTACTTACTGGAAGACTGATGAGCTGTCCCTGAAATAGCTCTGCACTGCAGTGCGAAACAGATGTGGGACTTTGTCTTTAACTTTACATTTCCTGAGGTTGTCAGCTTCTGTGAGTTTTCTTTTTTGTTTTGACTGCCTCACACCATCTTTTAAATATGTTCATTACTTATTTAGAACTTTTTAAAAATGCATGTTACTGAGTTGAAAAACTACTCTGAGTTAGAGATGTGAAAATTCAAACCAGGGGATAAATTCTAAGCCTCAAGTATCTTCAAAAATTTGTAGAATTCTAGGCAATCTAGGGACATAAACTGATTAATGTTTAGCTCTATATAAGAAACAGGGGGAAAAAAGGACTTATTCCCACTGTGACTACTGTGTGTGGTAGAAACAGGTTCTGTGATAGTGCTAAGCACATGGCAGAAGAAGAGAGAAGTGCAGTGAAACTGCAAATTTCACTCTCTTTCATTCTTTTCTCACCTAGCTGAGAGCAGGGACCAGATTGTATCTACTTAAAATGAAGTTAAAGATGTCGGTGCTGAACTAGGTTATCTAAGACACCCTGGGGAACTTCTCAGATCATCCTTAAACAGAGAACAGGTTTAAAACTGCAACTTATGGTTTTTGTTCCTGATTGTTTTATACAATACTGAGACAAATGAAATTTCAGCAGCATTACTTACAACACTGTGCGAAACAATGAACAATGTATGGCTAAATTGATAGGCATTTAAAAAATGAGAGTTTAATCCAGCAAAACGCTTAGCGTTTTAAAATATTCCATGGATGTAGAAGTTCAAGAATGCCATGCAGGAGTCTTCTCTAGCCTACTAAGTTGACTCTGACCCTGATCATTTGTCAAGGCTCAATTTAAATTTTCTGGTATATAAAATTATACTGTAGTAAAACACCACCACAGCTGTCTTGTCTATAGCGCAGATTAGAAGAGCAGTTGCCTCCTGTGAAAAGGCATAACATAGTCTTCCCTTCACATAGCTTGACAGAAAAGTCCAAATGTCTAGCCAAACTTAGAATACACTTCATTCACTCAGGCTACGGGCCAAGCCAATAAGACAGTAACAAGACAGTGTCATGGTTTTGCTAGTGAGGGGGGGCCTAAGGTGGTAGCTTCTGTAGGAAACTGCTAGAAGTCGCTCCCCTTTGTTCAGCGGACTCGGCCAGGCCTAGGGCGGACCTGCTGCTGGCCAAGGCCAAGCTGATTGGTAGCAGAACGTCCCGTGATAACACCTCTGCGATAACATATTTAAGAAGGGGAAAACAGGAAAAAAAAAGAGAGAAGAGAAGATGTGAAGAAGCTGAGTGGGGGCAGAGGCGCAGAGGGGGAGGCACAGGCCTCATGGGCCTTGCAGGCCTCACCCTCTGGCCTCTTGCCAGGCAGCCGACTGGGCCTGACTCGGTCCAGCCTGGCTCCAAGAAGTGGAAAGGAGGTAAGAAGTAGAATTCCCCGCACCAACAATCAAAATAATATCCTTCAGATCTCCTTGAGGTACACATCGGACTTGCCCATTCTTCCGCATCACCCACCAAGTACATCCAGGTCCTTGAGCAAAAGCAATCCCACAGGTGGGTTTGCCTTTGCCCAGGGGAGGAATGACATAGATGGTATGGAATAAGGGGTGGATACTGTCCTGGTTTTGGCAGGGATGGAGTTAATTTTTCCTCTCAGTAGCTGGTATGTTTTGGATTTCGTGTGTGAAGAATGTTCATAAACACCCTGATGATACCAGTTGTTGTGAATGAGACCAAGGACTGTGGCGTAGCGGTGGGACCCCACAACTGTCCTCAAAACACCAAAAGTGGATATACCATGCAATTTACACACAATTCACCACTTGTCCCTTCACGACAATCAGAACATAAATTTCCCCTAATCATTTTGCTCTTTTGTCAAGTTCAATCCCTGTTTTGCCCATTACCGCTCCCAATTAAACTCAATCCTTATCTCAAATTCCTCGAGCCCCACGTTGGGCGCCAAAATAACTGTCGTAGTTCAGCCCCGATCGGACCAGACTACGCAGTCTCTCTCTCACTCCCCCCACCCTCCGAGAGAACAGGGAGAGAAAATATAAGAAAAATGGCTCGAGGTTTGAGATCAGGACAGGGAGAAATCATTAAAGTTACCATCACGGGCAAAACAGACTCGATTTGGGGAAAACTATTCATTTATTACTACACATAGCAGGATAATGAGACAGAGAACAAGATACCCGCCCCCCACCCCTCCCTCTTCCCGAGCTTAACATTATCTCTACTACCTTCCCCTCCCTGAGCGGCACAGGGGGGAAGAGGGAATGGGGGTTGCGGTCAGTTCACAGGTTGTTTCACGCCGCTGCTTCATGGTCGGGGGAAGAACTCCTCACATTCCTCCCCTGCTCCGTTGTGGGGTCCCTCCCACGGGCCACAGTCCTTCGTGGAACTGCTCCGGCGTGGGTCATCTCTTCCACGTGTGCAGGCCCTCTAGAACAGCTGTCCCAGCGGGCCCTCCACGGGCCACAGCTACCTTCAGGCATCCACCTCCCCCGGTACGGGGTCCTTCACAGGCTCCAAGTGGATCTTTGCTCCTCCGTGGACCTCCATGGGCTGCAGGGGGACAACCTGCTCCACCATGGTTGTCACCACAGGCTGCAGGGGAATCTTGGCCAGGAGCCGCATTACTCCTCCCCCTCCTTCTTCACTTACCTTGGCGTCTGCAGCCGTTCCTCACAACAGGCTGGTAGATGTCTCTCAGGATCTTTTTTTTTACATCTTATTCACTTCTCATCTCCTTTCCACTTCTTGCAACCAGGCTGGACCGAGTCGGGCCCAGTCGGCTGCCTGGCGAGAGGCCAGAGGGTGAGGCCTGCAGGGCCCATGAGGCCTGTGCCTCCCCCTCTGCACCTCTGCCCCCACTCAGCTTCTTCACATCTTCTCTTCTCTCTTTTTTTTTCCTGTTTTCCCCTTCTTAAATACGTTATCGCAGAGGCGTTATCATGGGACGTTCTGCTACCAATTGGCTCGGCCTTGGCCAGCAGCAGGTCAAAGAACAAAAGGGGAGCGACTTCTAGCAGTTTCCTACAGAAGCTACCACCTTAGGCCCCGCCTCACTAGCAAAACCACGACAGACAGTAATCAGGAAGTGAGAGGTTTAAGTCTTTCTTGCTCTAAGATGATTTTGCAAAAATACTCTAAGTCTCAGTCTTTAGACTGCTCTGCATAAAATTTGTTCCCACAATTCTTTTGGAAGCTAAACCACTGGACTATAAGAAATAGATCCAGCAGAATAATATGTAAGTTCTAAACTAATTGCGATTCCATTCTGAGTGCTTGCTCAGCTAGGATGGCAAATAGGGCTTGAAACAGGTAAAAAAAGCATTTTATTCTTTGAAATGTTGCTGAATTTTTCTCTAGTACTTCTCTAAAAACACAGGAAAAGTACATCCATTTTGTCATAACTGTTATTACCTCTAAGCTGTCATTAAAAAAAAAAAGGTGGACATCACCCTTCACATCTGTTTTTGCCAGCACTCGGGTTTTACATGGAAGACTTAACACCTCAACTGAAAGACATTTCTAAGAACTGTAGGAATCCTACCATTCTCAAGCTAAACAGGGTAGCATCTGCAGTAACAGGCAGGTTTAGAAACCACATGAAACTGATTATTTTCTGGATCTTGGATTTTTAAGCATCTAAGTCTTTTTTTTATCACCTTCTTTGAAGTTAGGCTAGTGTAGATATCTCAGCAAACAATTAACTGTGTGTGTTATAAATCTCAAACTTGTTATTCCATCTTCCTAATATAGTCTGCATTACTTGTAGAAACCTAAGTCAGCACTAGTAAAATTTTATTTCCAGAACTGGATAAGTCACTTTTAGCCATTTAGACTCATACTCAACTTCTCTTTTAGTACCTAACTTCTTGCTTAATCCCACAGCCCACTTATAATTTATTCCCACTGTTTTAAGTCCAGCTCTTCACACATACGGAAGCTGCAGAACCTTCAGCAGAACAATGCTGTGTGTTAAGTTAAATCTTTAGAAATGTAAACTGATATCAACTATTCTTCACTACAGCTATAGATGTTTTATTCAGAAAGCTTTTTGGTTTGTTAACAATTGATATCACACATCTAGTTTTGAAACCGAACATAAAGATTTAGTTTAGCTGTTCTCTAAAAAAAACCTACTATGTTGTTCACATTGTTTTAATAATTTTTGGGGCTGCAATCACAAAATAAACAACAAAAAAGAGGCTTTCAAAAAACCCTCAGGGTATGTGCAGTATGACCTTTTCTGTAAGCACTGGCTGAGACACAAATCAGAAACCTCTCAATTATATATGAATTAAAAACTGGAGAAAAACATGTAAATAAGTTACTGATACAGAACTGAATGTTAGCTTTGGCAAAGGTTAGTTTGCACAGCTTCTAGTACATTTTTTTTTAAATAAAATTGTGTTCAGTTTTCCATGGCAGTCAGTCAGAGAACAGCAGTCAGTTCAAGCAATTATTAGTGTCTGGTAGGGTCTCTCTTCTAGATAAGCAGGTGTCTTGTTATAATTGAGTACAAGCAATGGAAGGCAGGAAAAAAGGATAGGCCATCTGGCTACTTTGCAGTGTGATGATACACTACTGGAGTCTTGTTCTAAACCTTCACAACTTGTTAGTGAGCACAGAATTGGGAATATCAGGCCCAAATGCTTCAAAATTAGGGGAATTTAGTTTAGCAGTGATGATTGCGTTAAACATTTTTCAACAAAAGCTAGTATAACAGGGTGTAGAGTCATTTCAGTTCAAAGGAAAAGCTGAATACGCTGTTGGAAAATGATTAAAGAAACTGTATTCCCAACTCTAGAATTATGCAAATAAAATCATTTTTAGCATTCACTGGGTGCACAAGTTGTATTTAAGGATAAAAATATGTCTTAATCCATGGAGAATTACTTCTGTAGAAATAACTGTCAAGAAGACATTTTTTAGAATATTCTAATTTATCCAAAGTAAATCACAGTTAAACTATAAAATACACCATGTATAACTGAGAATGTTCAGGGAATTCTGTTTGCCTTGAAGAGATATAAACACTTTGTTTATTTTTTTTTTTCAGATAGTTGTGGGGTTTCTTTTGGAAGCAAGGTATTTAAAATTTAGGATAAACTTGCTAAAGTTTTATTTTCTCTGACAAGGGGATCATTTTTCCTAAAGTGTTCTCTCACATTTTTTTTTCTTTTACAGGGTTAGATTTCAGTTCATCACAAAGTAACTGGTTAGCATGCTGTCTGCTGGCTCAGATGTGATGTCTGAAATTAAAGCCAGTAACAAGCATCTTGTATTAATTGCATTAATATAAATGTATATAAATGTAAAGTTTTATGTTTTGAATGTAATGTACAGCTCAATATTTGAAAAAGATGAAAATGAAATGTCAATAACACCCACTGAGGCAGAAAGAATGTTTTAATATACAGTAAGCTAACATCTTGTTGACAGCTTTCTAATCCCCAAAGAACTCTCAAGGTGGAGCTGAGCCATTAAAAAAAAAAAAAAAAAAAAAAAAGATTGCTTGCCTAAATCTGGGTCTTATGTGGTTTTATGTGGCACAAAAAGACTGACACTGACCATGAACCTATTGTATTGTGAGCTGGATACAAAAGAAGATATATTTTATGCACCTGAATTTAGTGTATATTTACTAATTTTTTTTTAATTATTATTTTTCCCCAGAGTTTTCATCTGTTTCTCAATAGTCTTGTAAATGTCTTGTAAATGTAAAATTACATAGTGCAGATACGAAATTCTCTTTTACTAATAATAGCTGTCTACGTAATTATTAGCCTTGGTTATGTAACTAGAAAAGTAACTGATTTAAAATTCATTTTCTCAAGAAAAATATATTTTATATTAGCAAGAATATAAATTCAGAAATAATCTCTGAGTTGATATTTATTTTGTTAAAATTCATTCATTACTTTCACTTGACAAAATCACTACATCCTACAAATATAAGAAACCATATGCTTTTTGTTTCTTTGCCTTGATTTAGTGATGTGACAAATACAACAAAGAGAATGCAAGAGTAACATAATTCAATTTTTCTCTGTTTGGGAAGTCTAATATAAACGTATAATTTTTTATCAATGTCTGTCTATAACTATAGAAACTATATAAACAATAAACTAAAACCAAGAAATCCTTCATCTCGGTGACAATTATCTTGTTCATCTTGCTTGCCATTACTCTTGCAATTATCTTGTTCTTCCACCTCTAGCACGTTTCCAGAGTGAACTGGCTGCTACTGAAGAGACTTGAAATTGTGACAGCCTATTTCACCTCAAAGTTGGAGCAAAAGTATGTTAAACTTTATTCTATGGCATTGCAATCTACAAGTATACATGTTTTTCTGGTCACACATATTTACTTGTTCCTTTAAGTGACGATGTTACAGTTTAGTTTCATTCAAAATCTCCTTACACATAGAATTATCCTCAGTAATGAATTTACTGTAAGAAATTAGATACACATGAAAAAATAATTTTTTTTCTAGTTGCAAACTAAATGAGCATACTTTTCAAATAAGCAGAGCAAATTATACAAAGCATAGCTGAGAAATCAAACATATGTAACTTAAAAATGCAGGAAAATTCTTAGCCTATATTTACTATTCAAGAAACTTCAACGCAAACTCAGTTTGAAGCTTTCCTCCAAAACCAAGGGCACAATGTGCACTTAACAGACTTACATATATCTCACATAATCAGGTTTTTTTGGGGTACTGTAGGTAAATATGTTGCACATAATTTTATAATAAAAGACTCTCTTTCAGATGTTTATAACTTTATTGTTCCTTTACCATTTTGCAATAAAACACTACTGTCAGAAGTCAATTCTCATTTTATTTATCATGGCTAGCTAGAAACCTATAAATAAAAATATTCCAAATCTCTTAAATGCTTTTAGATTGATGAATCCACTTGCTGAAGTTCTTGCCCTTTGATTGTAAGTCTCAATCTTTGCAATGTTGTTTGCAATTTTAATTTGCTACAGATTGCCTTGGCTCAAAAATGTAGTGTCCTGCTATCATCAACAGACTTGAAATGGTAGGTTGGACTCAATAGATCAACTGAGAAGCCTGTTTGATCTTTAGATGTTATTATGAGTTTACATCATAAATGGGTGTCTTCTGAACGTCCTGTTGGGTTCAAAGGTGCAGGGTGCTTTGCGAAATGTGAACACATGTTCCTGCATTTTCTATAAGTAAAAGTAATGTTATTTTTATTTAGTTGTGAATTTGAACCTATTCTGGCCCTTTTTATTACTCAAAAGGCAGAACAAAGGATGAAAAATATAGACTTGCCAAGCACTGAACTTGTGGAAGAAATAAGGAGGAGAAGAACATTACAAAAGAGGACTGAAAACTAGAAGAAATAGAGAAACTGGTCTAACAAAAAAAAAAAAAATATATATAGGGAACAAAAATGCTTATAAGACAAGAAGAAATAAGAAAAATACTGCATAACAGTATGATGCAAAATATAATGTGGAAGAGACATTATGTCATATATGATGTTGCATAACTTGACTTCAGCAATGAATTTACAGAATATCTCATATTATCCTCATAGGAAAAATCATGAATCATGGACTGGATAAATGGAACATAAGCTGAGCAGAAAACTGACTAGACCATTGTGCTCAAAGAGTGGTGATCATTACTACAATGTGTAACTGATAGAAGTCTAGCTCATAACTAGTGCATCCCCTCAGGGATCAATACATGAGCTACTGCTGACTAATGCCTTTACTAAAAACTTGAATGATGGCATGGAGTGCACTCTGAGCAACTTTGCAGACTACCAAATGGAGGGAGTAGTCAGTATGCTGGAGGACAGGGTTGCTATTCAGGCAGAATAAAACAGGCTGGAAAAAAAGACTGACAGAAATCTCAGGAAGTTCAGCAACAGCAAATGAAAAATCACACATCTGGGCAGGAATAATCCCATGTACCAGTACAGGCTAAAGACTGACTGCTTATAAAGCAGCTTTGGAGAAGGGGACGTTGGGCCCTGGTAGATGAGCTGAAATGTAAGCCAGCAATGCATCCTTGCATCAAAGATGGTTACCAACATCTTGGGTTGCATTAGTGATACAGCAGCCTGTGAGTTGACAGAAATTATGTTTTCCGTTCATTTACCACTTGTGAGGCCACATCTGGAGTGTCACATTTAACTTTGAACTTTCTTGCATAAGAAAAAAAGACTTAACATACTGAAGTGCGTCCAGTAAGGAGACATCAAGCATTCAGTGGACTGGAAAACAAAAAAAGTACAGGGAAAGGCTAAATGGATTGGGTTTTGTTCGAACTTAAAAAGGTAAAAGAAAAGGGAGATGTACTGCCAATTAAGATAGATTTGGATAGTGAGAAAAAACAAATAAAAACTAAAACACCTTTCCGTGCACCCTTATGCACAGTTTCACAGGCTCGTTTTCACTCCTTCCACTCTTACTGCATTCTGCGGTGGGTCCACTTTGGAGCTAGTCCCTTCCAACTTAAGTTACTCTGTGATTTTGTGATCCTGCGTAAATACTAGGCAAATGGAAAGATGAAAGAAAAAGAATTACACACAAAGCAATAACACCTTTACAGTAAAGATGGATTTAAGGGAATATGGACAATGAGGAAAGAAAGAAAAAAAGAAGAGCTGCTTATCAAACTTATGCCAGCATATATGGGAATTCCACGGTAATCCTTACCATGAAGAAACTACGGGAGTTTCTTTGTGCATCTATGTTTGCATACAATATGTGCAAATAATATGTTTTTACAAACAAAACACATACTTTTGAATGTTCAGAACTGAGATATTTGAATATTTTTTTTACACAACAGTGTTGTTGACTTGTAAAGAAGTCCCTACTAACTTGAAAGAATGGTTTGCAAGGTTGATTAGTGCATTGAATAAATAAATATAGAGCTCTTTGCTTCATATTGAAATGAGAATTTGGTGCAGAAAAAGTGCATATGTGTATATATAAAGATATTATCCTTAAAATAATCAGGGACTTTTTTGCTTAATTATCACAATTATAGGGCATCTATGCCACGGGAGACTGTAACAGGACAATATAAATCTTTTCATAAGCAATAGTAACAAAGAAGAAAAATAAGACAAAAATGTCATTGCAGAATAACTTCTTTTTTGAAATGCTAGTATTGTCTCTTCATCTTTGTAAAAAATAAGTGCAATCAATCAAAAGTTAAGTATCTGTTTCCAGATTACACAAAGTATAGTGTTCATAAATAGGTAATAGTAGTGCTCTTCTTTAGCTTAGATCTAGTCACTACTCTGATTCTCAATTTCATACTGCCCTCCAGGGAAATACTCACAGACTTGTCATCTGGGCTAGGAGTGCAGTCATCGCTACCGACAAACATTTCTCATGCTTGTCACTCAGCCCTTGAAAAGATACACATCCACACATTATATGTCACATACATTCCACACACTGTAAACAGTCACCTCACACTTCCAGTCTGCACAGAAAAAGATTACTATTTACAATGCTTCACGTTGCGATTTAAATTGAAATAATGTCCAAACAACTACATAGCTCTTGAAACTGGCTTAAATGCATCCTGTGTAACACTGAAATTAACTGTTATGATCTATTTATTACCAAAAATGTCATAAACTAAGAAAGCTTTTTAATGTATTTTATTTTATTGAGGCTATGTGCACACAGGAATAGTGAAAGCAGTTTTAAAAATACAGTACCACTGTGAAAGGAATTACATTTTTTTTTCTGAATACAAGGGCCCTGTATTATTTGTCTAATCAGTTGAATGTATTCATATATTAATGGATTTGACTTATATTTTATTTGACAAAGTAACTATTTAAGTACAGACTTGTAAAGCCGCAACATATTGGTGTCTTGTGAGACTAAATTTTTTAAAAAAAGAAATAAAACCACCAGAACTCTTCATGGGAAACGGACATCAAAAGTTACTCCATTCCAAGCATAGTGTTTCTAATACTCTGTTCATACTGGGGGGAATGATGAACATTTTATTACAGTCATGCAAAGAATGCAGACTAATTGTGTATCATTGACTCTTTATAGAGTCTGACTATGAATTGTTCCATCTATCCACATTATAATTTCTTCTACATTTACTTCCTTGTACATACAACACCCTCATCATCTGGACTGAGCTGCTTGCACTCCATTACTTTATTTTGTGTATGAAAGCAAATTTCTTTCTTTCCTTCTTTCTTTCCTAGAAACGAAAACACAGAGCACTATGGTGCATTTACGGATAGGGAGTGAAACTACAATATCTGTTATAAGGCACTCATTTTACAACTGAACATGAAAGTTTATGAAATTACTCTTCTTCACTTCTATTTGCTCCAAATGTCTCTTTTCCTTCCCATTATTTTAATGCTTTTTTTTTTTTTTGAGTTGCACAAGTGAACAGATATATTTCTCCATGCTTCCACTTCTTATTTTTGCATACTGCCACTTGTTCTGTCATTTAGGCCAACCCCAGCAGATGCAAAGTTACATTTAATGAACCTTTAAAAAAAATATACAGTAAGTTTTTACATAGTGCCAGCTGTCTCCTTTTATACTTAAACTAAGCTCCTTAGAAACTGAAAAAACTCTAGGTCAGTTAGGACTATAAAGTAGCACGAGATAGTTAATATATTCTGCCACGAATTTGGAATAATTATTGTTACCCTAATACATGTTATTGAATTAGTAGATGGAGAATAGAGTTTTGTAATTTCTTAACTTTCAATATTCTTGTATGCTTATTTTCCTCTTCACTATATTGATCATTAAACTTGATATCATTTATAGTATCTATGGAATTAAGACCTGTGTTTTCATCTTTTGTTCCACAGCTATCAGTACATTTCATTTATATGACAGTAGGGATTTGCTTTAACAGATTAATAGACTCCTTAGGATGTTGGATATTCTGCCCTTGAAGTAGATATAGTCTTCTCTACAGAATAGGATGTAATTCCAGAATTATGCGTATTAAAAAAATCAGAGAACTACTATTTTAACATGAATATGAATACAGAATGACTTACTTCACCATAGTGCTTCATTTTTGTCAGATGTCTAGTAAACATATCCAAGGACAATGAGGTTGGCACTTTACAATTTTGAAACAAAGGTTTTATTCCATACATATATAACATACCTCTATGACTTGAGGTAATCTAGAGATTCATAATACTTTATGAAAAAAAATAGTTTCTGTTAATGAGTTATGTTTGTACTTGTACTGCAAAGGAAATCCTTGAATATATTATTTCTACTAATAAAATAAAGAAAAACTTTATCATTTACTCCTGAAAAAGTGGAATCCAGAGGAGGAATTGTAAATGTAAACATTAATGAATATGAATGTTTAAATAATTAACAGGAATGTCTTTATATGATGTAATTAGACAAAACTTGTGCAACAGGGTTTATGCTTCAATTGTTAAAGCAATCTTTTATCGTTTTTACTCTGGATGGAACCAAATAGCATCTTGGCTTTTATCAGCAATAGTGTGGCCAGTAGGACTAAGGAAGTGATCGTCTCCCTGTACTTGGCACTGGTGAGGCCACACCTCAAATATTGTGTTCAGTCTTGGGTCTCTTACTACAAGAAAGACATTGACATGTTGGAGGGTATCCAAAGAAGAGTAATGAAGCTAATGAAGGATCTAGATAAGTTGTTCTATGAGGAGTGGTTGAGGGGACTGGCATTGTTTAGTCCAGAGACATGAAGGCTGAGGGGAGACCTTATTGCTATCTAACAACTACCAGAAAGGAGGTGGTAGTGAGCCGAGTGTCAGTCTCTTCCCCAAAGTAACAAGTGATAGGAGAGGAGGACATGATCTCAAGTTGCACCATGGTATGTTTAGATGGGATATTAGGAAAAATGTATTCACTGAAAGAGTTGTCAAGCACTGGAAGAGGCTGCCCAGGAAACTGGTTGAGTCACCATCCCTAGAGGTATCTAAAAGACATGTAGACATGGCGATTAGGGACATGGCTAAGTGGTGGACTTGGCAGTGTTAGGTTTACAGCTGATCTTAAAGGTCTTTTCCAACCTGAATGATTCTGTTATTCTAGGGTTCTGTGATTCTATGACTCCAAAATACAAATGTCTTCTGTGGGATTGTTACTTCCCCTGAAATATCTGATACGTGATCACTATGAGAAGCAGGACAAGCTGCATATTATATTCAAGATATTAAATTAGTTCTACTTTCCACACTTCGTAGGGGAGTGTGTTCTAGTATTTTTACAGCACTTTCCAATGAAAGATGTCAAAGTATGTTCAAATGTTAATGCATGATTATTCAGAACAGCTTAAAAGAAAGATATTTAAATATTGAAAAAAAAATGAATAACAGAGAAAGTGATTACATGATTCCAAACTGAAAATGACACAAAGTTTCTACTTAATTCTAGTGCAAATGTATACCTTCAGATAAGATTTCAATCCTGAAATAAGAAATCATAGTGGACAACAAGGCACCTATACACTGACTTCATCATTGGTGTGACCACCATCTAATCTGATTATTTATCTTTTATTTAATTGTAGCTCTATTTCCATCCTCTTATGAGGTGAGTGGTGTTAAAAGTATTTTTTAATATAATTTTAATTGGCATTTTGACATCATGCATGTTAATCAAAACTGTCTTTTCTGATTCAGACATGCATTTTGCATGCACTACAGAGAGGCTTCAATAAAATACAGACACACACACAGACAGACACATACAAACACACAAACTTGTTTCCTCAATCCCCATCATTCTCTGTCTGTATTTCTCTCCACACTGAAAAAAAAAAAAGGAGGGTCACTTTTCATGTCTCCTTGAATGAGTTAACTACACTTTTTCCCCTGTCTCCTTTCAAGAATTTAACTGTCATAAGGGCAGAGCAAGAGCCTTTTCATACATCTTGAAATAATACATTGTCTCTTTGGAGATAGCACTGTCATTTGTTTTCATTTTGCCAGTACGTCGCTCTTTAGATTGGAATATATATTAAAGGGAAAGTCCACTTTCAGAGAAATGCAATGAAACGGATGAGTTTTCTTAAACCACATTTTATCTGAAACACAATCTTTTGCTACAAATAGTATGACGGATTATAACAAATATTTTGAAATTCAGTACTGTTTTGTTGATGATATTATTGTAATTCCAGAGGAGAATATAGGAGACAAGTTGTCTCCTTGTCAAAATTTCAACTTCATCATACAAGCTTGTCTATATTTTATACATTCTTCTCAGACATAGTAATCTGAAATATTTTATGTAAATACTTAAAAGTATTATTTTCCTCATATTTATTCGTATGATAGGTGTTATCGAAAACTTTCCCTGCAATAGCAGAGGAAGGAAGAATCTTGCTTTGTGGAACACAAAGGTCAAGAATATAGAAAGATTTGGATATGATTTACTACCTACCTCTGCATTTGAAGGTAATTGCTGAGCTATAATTCATTCTCCATACACTATCTATGTCTGTATGTGTGTTGACATGTTTCTAAGTATATAAAAGTTCTCCCAGTATTTAAAAGTTCTCATTACCAAACTTCAGAGACTCCAACAAATAAAAACTAGAGTCCAGAAATAATCTTCTAGGTCATGTTTAGAATTAATATGAATACTACCTATTATCTTCAGAGGATGAAAAAGGGAGAAATGCATGTCTGTGTTGTCATTTTACTCCTTTTTTTTTTTGCCGTTGCTTATCCATGGGATAGCAACAGACATAAGGCCATATTATCTCTTACTAGAGAGTAATTTTTACAAAGTATTGTCTACTAAAGTTAATATCAGGTGCACAAGTCCATGGGACTTGATGAGATCCATCTGCGGGTCCTGAAGGGAACTGGCAGATGAAGTTGCCAAGCCACTGGCCATCATATTTGAGAAGTCATGGCGGTCTGGTGAGGTCCCTGATGACTGGAGGAGAGGGAACATAACCCCCATTTTTAAAAAGGGCAACAAGGAAGACCTGGGCAACTACAGGCTGGTCAGCCTCACCTCTGTGCCTGGCAAGGTCATGGAGCAGATTCTCCTGGAAACCATGCTAAGGCACATGGAGAGCAAGGAGGTAGTTGGTGACAGCCAACATGGCTTCACCAAGGGCAGATGGTGCCTGGCCAATTTGTTGGCCTTCTATGACAAGGTTACAGCATTGGTGGACAAGGGATGAGAAACTGATGTCATCTACCTGGACTTGTGCAAGGCTTTTGACACTGTCCTGCATGACATCCTTCTCTCTAAACTAGAGAGGCATGGGTTTGATGGACTTGGTGGATAAGGAGTTGGCTGGATGGTCGCACTCAGAGAGTGCGACAAAAGCATTGTACTCTGTCTTTACTTTCAAAGACAATAGTTTTTCTTCCACAATTAATTTGAACTGAGCAGTCTTCAAAATACATTTTAACAAACACACTAAATATCTCAGTTAGAAAACATGCATGGACCCAGCCTAGATCAAGGCCATTTAGAAGCATACTAAGCTAGTGACTATCATTTTGCAGCTAGGCAAGAGGAAGAAGGTAGAGGAAGCTCCTGTGTAACTAATTTAAATCAGTTAGGTAGGCCCTTACTAATGGAGGCTGGAGTGTAATATTATCTCTGTTAGTTTAGCATGAATACGCCTCTTCACTATGCACTCTTGGAAGAATGCATAGTGAAGAGTTCTTGAACCTATACCTGCTTGATATCATTCTCGTTTCGGGAAGCAATGCTTAGGAAACAGGGGGCTTTTGTAGCTAGAATTCTTGGAAGTCATTAATCAGCTGGAAGTTGCTGGAAAATGTGTTACTTCAGCTAACATTTGGACATGAGTCAGTTTTATATATAAAACACATAAAAGACTTCAAACCTTCTCTTTGCTTTAGGGACAGAGTTCTGTCTCCAAAGTAAAGAGAAATTCAGCTTCTGCTAATGGACAACTTAATTTCAGGAAAAAAAATAGGTACAAAGGTAAGAAAAAATAAGTGATGCAGAAGACATTAATTTATTTTCTCTAGCACTATTAACTACCACAGGACTAGCTAAGTAGATAAGGTAACTGTAGTAACCTTACGGAGTAACTCAGGTAACTGCATAGGACAAGAACAGGCATGTAGTTGGGGTACCTGCTGTTGTGAAGAAATCTAGCATTTACTACAGACTTGCAAGGTAAACAAGTTTTATGAACATAAAATAAAATGAAAAGTAAAGGCTTTTTCCTATAAATAGGATATAGGAAGGGTTTTCCTTCTGGGAATAAATAATCTAAGATATTTCTACCAGTTTTATTATTTTTTTAAGACATCTAGTACAGTAATCCGTAAACACAAACATTCTTTTTTGCCTTTTATTCCCTATGATTCTCTCTCCCTACACTCTCATATTTTCCTGTGTTGACTTAGAGACAAATCCCGGTACACTGTTTCTCTTTTGGTTTTTTTTTTTGCTGACACTGCAAACCAGCATTCAAGAAACATAGAAAGGGAAAAGTTTTTCTTGTTGCTGCCATCATAAAAATATCAAAGTGTGGTGATAGGATGTTTGAAGTACACTGTTCTGCAAGGTATATTTTAATTACTGTAAGTCTTACAAGGAATCTTGACCATATATTTATCCAATACTTTAATAAGCATCACCTGTCACAGTACAGCAGCTCCTGAGAAGATAATGATGATAATAATTTTCTAGTTACTGGAAACTTGTGTCTTTCCACTCCTAAGCAATATACCTGAAGAAGCTATTAGATGGTACCTATCAACTCGAGAAATTGATAACAGACTTCAGAAATCAGTCTTAATCTAACTTTCAGTACATGCTTAGATGATGTTCTATCTTCCACCATAGCACACAACAGATAATCAGAGTTAATTGTAATGAAAAGAGAATATTTGTCAGGGTAAGGAAAGTGAAGGATTAAAACCAGAGTTTGACATGCAATGGAACTATGTAAACTAATGAAAAATATATAATATTAATGAAAATATTCTTCAGTAAGCTGGATGTGAATCTACTATACCAATCCTAAAATACAACATGAAAGGAAAATATTTATTATAATTTTAAAAAATAAATTCAATAAAATCAATTTTGTACCTTTTCCAGCAGCAGGGTAACCTAAGCCAAGCTTTCTTATGGTTGGTGGTTATGAAATTTCTCTCTTAAACTGCTACTTAGTGAAACCTATTGAAAGTGAATACACTCTGTATTTGCACAAGATTTATGATTTATGTCCCTTGTAATTAGTTAAATTGCATACTACCATTTAAGTTTCCTGAATTAAACTCTCAGAGGCTGTGTTTTCATGTGAAGATTTAAAATTAGTCTATTAGAATTTTTAACTGTAAAAAAATAACATAAAATTTGGGATAGAAAAGAATATAGGTAAATTAATTTAAAAGTTACCGTCAGATTCTACAGCTAATATAAGAATTTGCCTGTTAATGTTCTAGTCTGGTGTGTGTGTATGTATGTATGTGTGTTTGTGTCTGGGATGGCAGAAACGTCAGGGAAAGGACTAAAAAAAGTTAGTAAAAAGCTGCTGTGATTGGCTGAATTACATTGACATTTACTGTACCAGAAGATTATGGAAACATTAAATCTATTAGCTGTCAGTCATTGCTATGAATAGTTCTAAATTAAGGTTATAGAAAAAGGATCTGTGTAGCTTATTTTTTTTAAAGTGTGTTTCACAGAAGCCACAGAAACATTTAGAAAGTGCTGCCATAGAAAATCTTTTATATCTTCCCACCCCAAGAGTAAAGTGAGGCATTGAGGACTACAGTATTAGTTTAAACATCCCTGTAGGGAAGTGAAAAAGAAAGAGAACTTGAGGCTCAGAAAGATGGAGCCATTTGATGTGCAAACATATAATTCAAAAAGGCAATATTTTTTCCCCTAAAACCTGAAATTTGGAAAGGTCAAACTTATTTTTTACAACTTATTTTTCTTAAGAAATAAACAGTTTTACCATCATGCTAGGAAATGTTCTTTCTTTATTGTTTTCTTCCTTGAGAACCCTCTGCCCTGGAGATAATTTCTGTAATTCACTGAAAGAGCAACTGGAAAAAATAGAGAGAATGATGGAAATTCAAGCACCTACGAAGCTGGAGTCTATGTGCTTGAAGCAAACTCCTTAAAGATCACTTATTTAAACTATCCCATAAAGCTTGCTGTACTGATTACTGTTTCTCAGAGCAGTGACAACATATCCTGAAGATATCTTTTCACATCTTAGATAACTGTCTCTCACATTTTTTTATTTCTCACATATTACACAGTGATGTTAAAATACTTACCCACAGTAAAAGACTGTGTCGAATATTTGACTCAACATTGTCGAAACATCAAACCACCGCCCGAACAATGGCTTCCCGTTATCTTGCAAGCCAACTCCTGTTGTCCTGTGAACCTGAATGCAGAGCTGATTCTGAGAAATTTAGCCCTATCCTCCCTCCCCACCGCCCCCCCACCCCCCCCCCGGGCATACATACCACCGCCAGGTGAAAACCAGCTCTTGGAATACAATGAGTACACGAACATAAAAGGGGAACACACATAGACAGAATCCACATTGAGGAACCAACATCCACAGAATCAACATCCTCGGAAACAACATCGAAACAACCAACACCGGATGGATCGTTCCCCCATTGAGTGAACTGGACTGTCGGGATGCCTCAGCTCCGTGGTGGTAGCTATTGCAATTGAAACTCTTCCCTCTTTCCTTTCTTTCTCTCTTTTCTCTTGCATTTGCGAGCTTGTTGTCGGGTAAATAAAGTTACCTGGCACTTTACTCCGTTTTGAGTCTTAATTCTGTTCCTGAGAATACGAGCAAAACCACGCCCTGGTGTGTCAGAGGTTGGTCTAACCACCCCTAGCCTCCCAGATTTGTCTGAGGTCGGCTAGAATGCAAGGGGCCCTTCTTCTCATCTGAAATCAGAGCGTGACACCCACCATCTCAAATATATCTGTTGCACGTGAGAAGCTAATCAAAAGGTCAAAAAAATGATCCTCATTTAAAATTTGCTATTAAGTTGAACTGAAAGGCTGCTATGTCATCTAAATTTCTGCAGGATAAAGATAAATCTATAATCCTAAGGCAAAAAAAAAATAATTTCAAAAGAAGTCTGACTGCTAATGCATTACATTTAAACTGTGCAACTAATTATGCAATATTTTTATCCCTTTTAATAATTGTTATGCACACAGACCTAAGGGTATTTATCTAAAATTCTATATAAAAGTGTATCATTACGAGGTCTCTAGTATCTGACCATGTCTATAGCATACTGGAAGGTGATGTGTTACGCATAGTCAGCATGCAGACTGTATGGGTCTATGAACAGTAAAAATTTATCACATCTTTCACATCAACACTCAGTGTTTAAGCCTGTTTGTTGCTGTAGGCACAGCTTTTCATGTCTCCTTTGCCTTGCCTACTTTTCCTGCCAAAGGGCACATGGTGTTTGTTGTTCAGATATATTTGTCTCCTTCCTCACCTTGCTGTCTTGTTGCTATTAGTGGCTAAGAGTTCAGGTCGCTGGTCCCCAAGTTGCAATAAACTTTTTATGCCTAAAGGTATTTTGCAGCTGTTCTTTCAGCAAATCTCACTTCCATCCACAGCCCATTAACAGTCACACTTGGCATATGCCTTTTTCCATGATGAAACATGTCTACTCATTGTACCATGGACCTCAGTTGAGGCATTTAGGTGAATAGGCTTTTTCATGCTGAAATACTTTGTGTAATGCACAATGTTATTTTGGTGGCGTTTTGAACCCGCACCTGCTAGGTTCAGCTTCAGCTAAATCTTACTTTCGAATGCAAAGAATTGTCACTGCATGTTCATCTTTTCCATGCCACTCACAGTTTGATAGACTTCAGCTGACTTTTTTTTTTTTTTTACACCGAAATCCTGATCTTAGTCTAGTTGTTCCTTATGCATGGAAATTGTGCTGTAGACCTAATCATCCTCTTCAGCTTTTCTGCTACTGTCACATACTTTTTTGTTGAAGGATTTGAATTGCTTACAGTAATGCAGGTGCTACATGGGTTTGAAACCAAAGAAGTTCGTATTCAATTCAAGGACAAAAATTTTCACCATGACAACGCTCAAGCACTGGAGCAGGTTGCCCAGAGAGACTGTGTATTCTCTGTCCTTAGAGGTTTTCAAGATTTATCTGGCTAAAACACTGAATAATCTCATTTAATCTAATTTAATCTCATAGCTGTCTCCACTTTGAGCAGGAGGTTTGATTCAAGACCTCCTGAGGTCCTTCGCAATCTGAATTGTCCTGTGACTGTATCCTGTTTATTGAAGGGAATAATTCTTTTTCTCCAGTCTTAAAATATTATGAAAATTTTCGTTTCTTGGATGCTACTGAATATCAGTAAGAGTTTCATTAAAACTTTCTCGTATAAATCAAAATGTCTTATTCTTAAACTCAATAGTCAGCTATAACCCCATTGTTTTATAGGTAAGGTTAAGATTGTTGTTTCTAATGGACAGCAATCATCAATTTATGTTTATCTACTTCAAAATTAATCTGCTATTTTATTGACTAATTGTTCAGTTTCGCGGCATTCTTCTACCGCTTTAGAGTAGGCCCTCTTATTTAGTACTCAGAATAACTTAGTATCGTCTGCAACCTCATCACATCAGAATTCCTGCCTTTTTCTGTATCATGCAGATCCCCGCACAGATTCTTTTAAAGCAGATTATACAAACCATTTAAAGCATTTTTTTCATGTCTACTAATCAGCTACATGCAGATGTAATAAGCTTTATCTTATGTTTGCTTAGTTTCCTGAAAAGTCTGTGGTGAGAGACTATATTTCTCTCTATAATCACTAATTCTAGTTTTATTATAGTTCTGTCCAATTTGCTTAATGTGGGTGCCAACCTTATTTATCAATGATTTTCTGGAATCTGTCATAAGCTCTTTTTCTTTAAAAAAAACCCAAAAACCACAATTCGAAAGGAAGCAAAACAAAATAAGTTACCTGCCTTCTTCTGTCCCTCCTGGAGTGAAATGAATTTAATGAAGAGGTTAGGTTCTTCTATTGATATTTCATCGGTCTCAAAGCTGAATCTCACTAGAATTCTTGGGTAAATAACAGTGGGTTCCAAGAAATTTCTTACACTTGCTTTGCTGAATCACATTAAAACAAGACATACAGCATATCCTCTAGAGAAAGTTTCTCATCTCTTGTTAAAAAAAAAAAAAAAAGGAATCTGGGATGGAGAAGTTCCTATGAGGAATATATATTTTCTCTGAAACTTCATGTTATTCCTTGACCGTATCTTAGCCTTTTTAGTAGATTTTCTCCTCCATATATATTTGGAGAAGGATGTATTTTTTTTTATCTCTTTTGCAAGCCTACCTCAAATTCCATTCTATTCTAAGCTATTTGTGTTCAAATAATAATTTCCCTTTTTTTCCACACTTTGTCACAGTGGTACACTTTAACAGTTAACTTCCAACAACCTTCTTTCCTAGAATTAAAACATTCCTTATTCTCTTTCAATATATTTTAAAGGTGGTCCACATTTACTTTGAGTCTATGCTGTGACTTTATGAATCAATCTCTACAGCTCCTGATAGATTTACCCTTTTGGTGACCCTTCTACATCCAAGGCCAGGTTGGATGGGGCTCTGCGCAATCTGTTCTAGTTGAAGATGTCCCTGTTCCTTGCAGGGGGTTGGATGAGGTGTTCTTTAAAGGTCCCTTCCAACCCTAACTATTCTATGAATCTATGATTAATTTCTTTCTTATTTTTTTATATAACTCATTTCTGTTATTAGTCACTACTGTAGCAGATACATTGGTTTTGTTACTTTACAAGAATGTTCAATCAAAGTACTTTGTGAAGTATAAATCTAAGTACTATTATGAAGTGACTCTCTAATAATAATAATACGGTCAGCAAATTTGCCCCTTATTACTTGTCTTCCTACCTATGCATTTTCTTCAGTTACCCTCAGAACATACATGCTCTCTTCTGTGTTCTCTGGACTCAGTTATGCTGATTATCTTCTTGGACAGGTAAATGAAGATATTTTTTAGAACCTAATAAAATAACTGCTTTCCTAAAGTAACTTCAGTGTATGAACAATTTTAAATAAGTTTGCAGAGCCTTCAGTTACACCATCTTTGAAACAATTCCTTGATTCTGTTTTTAAATGGATGTTCCCAGAATGTGTGGGAATGTGTGAGTGTGTGTGTGTGTGTGTGTAAACAGTCCTAACATTGTAGCAAAAGCCTTCCTTTGAAGAAAAAGCATCATAGCACTGTAAAACAAGATGAGAGACAAATTTCCACATACTTAGAGTTAAATGTGTTTTCCTGGCCTACTGCATAGGATTTATTGCAAGAAAACACATAAATTTCAAGCCTTAAGTATGATGTGGGGAAAAAAGAAACAAAACTAAATAAACCTCAAACACAAAACAAAACAAACAAAAAAGAGGGGAAAATTATTTAAGATTTACTATATAAAATGTTTGATTAACTGAAGGCATAAGAATGCAACTTGTATAGCTTCTATGTAGCATACTTGTGAGCCATTCATGAATGAGAAATTGTGTAGTCAAAATTTCTTCACAAAAGACGGAATAAGGTTTCTTTAAAGTTTCCTTCTCATTCCAGAAAATCATGAGATTTTCAGAACAGTAGTGATTTTGAGGAGTGTCTTCAAGGCATAAAGGTCTTCATTTCTTCTAAGGGGATGTGCTTAGGCTCTAGACAGCTATATTTTCAAACAAGATCAGGCTGAGGGTGCTCTACTGGAATAATCACTGAATGTATGGGGAGAAAGGAGACTGTCTAATCAGCCCCTCTGCTCAAAGTGTGGTCAGATAGAGCAGATTGTCCAGAATATTTTTCAGACAGGTTTGTATATCTCCCAAAAAAAGGGAGATTCTACAACCTCTCTGTGCAAAATAATCACCCTCACAGGAGAGAGACAGACAGAAAACTAGAGAGGCAGGAGAAAAAAAAAAAAAGAAAAAAAAAGTTTAATGTTTAAATTAAATTTAAGTATTTTGGTTTGTGCCCATTACCTCTTGTCCATCCATTAATAAGAATCTGTCTTTATCTTCTCCACTCACTTGCCCATAGACATTGACACCGTCCCCTCTAGCTTTCTGTTTTCCACACCAAAGAATTCCAGCTCCCTTAGCGTTTCTTCACATGTGAGATGCTTCTGTCCCTTAATCTTCTTACTAGCCCTTCACTGGACTCTCTCCAGTAGATCCATGTCTCTATCCAAGTATCTTCTTGCTGCTAAGTACAAGATCTAGCAGAGTATCCCCCCCCCCCCCCAAATTCCTTGATGACCTCTGTTAGGAAGCTTTTATCAGTGAAATTTAGAAACCCCTTGGATTGCTTGGGCCCCACTGTAGTGCCCTTCCAGCAGTGCGGTTGAAGTACCCTATGAGGACTAGCATTTGCCAACATGGGGCTCCTGCTTTCCCATTTGCAAGTTCATCCAGTACCAAGACTGAGTGTGTACCCCAGAGAAATATATGCACACAGGACACTGATACCAACAGCTGCACAGACTGCTGCAGACAGGGCACTGCACTTAGCAGCAGCCGCATACAGTACTACCAGAGCTCACAAAGCGTAAGTACAAATGGCCAAGTCCTGCTCCTCATCTCTGTCTGATTAGGGTTGAAGTTCACCAGTGCAAACACAGTCACCAACATTATCTAGATACACAAGCACACTCATACTCACATAGATGCCTTGAATATCAGCATGGACCCTCACTCACCTAATATCCATGTTGAGACCCTCGGCCTACTTACTCAGTATGCAGGTCTCCTCTTCCTTGCTGGCTAGTCCAGTTTGAAATTCACTACCGAACTACCGAATTGCAGATATAGACACACACACACACACACACACACACACACACACATAGAATAAAGTTCCCTGGGGAAAAAGAAACACATCTAGATCTTTCCAGTTGCTGTCATTTCACATACACCCCCTGACCTTTCCTGTTGCTGACACAGATCTAAGGGCCCTGATAACTGCAGTTGCTTCTCAGATTGCTAGCATCCATACCTTTCTTCTATGTGAGTTCCTCCAGTTGCTGAAACAGACTCCTACAACCCTCTGACCCATGTTTTTTTCTCCAGTTGTTGGCACTTAGACATCACAGCAGACACCCTGAGTTCCTCTAATTGCTGGCACCATGACCTGTGATCCCTGGGGCTTATAGTCCTTCACCGTTTGTTCACCGTCCAAACCTCTATTGCATGTCCATCACTTTGCTTGCTGGCACCTAGATCTGAGAGCCCTGTGACTGGTAGTCTCTTTTCCAGTCATTGGTACTTAAACCTTTCAATACATACATACATGCCTGTCCCTCTCTAGTTGTCAGCACTCAAACTTACAAACCCACAGAACGTTATCTCTCCTGCACACAAACCTATCTTGCATTTATATCTTACTAGCTGCAGACATGCAGATCTACAGACCCAACAATGCATGCTCTCTTCATTTGTTGGCACCAAGTGTGATGATGTGCTTTGTCCCACTGCCCAATTTCCTGTAACCCTGCTTAAGTGATAGCCACGAGTGGCCATCATGATGGCTGCATCCAGCTCAAAGTGGATTCGGGGGAGACTGGTTAACAGCACAATAGCCAAGGGTTAATTTGTGGTGATATGCCCACCTAACCACAGTGCTGGTCAATGTCCAACTCAAGTCAAATTTGGAAGAAACTAAGATCTACAGTTGATATGCTGTAAAAGACTGTCAAATGTTTGTCTCAACATTGTCGAAACATCAAACCACCATCCGAACAATGGAACTTCAGTTAAACCATAGGACTAGAGTCTTCCTGCTATCTTGCAAGCCAGTTCCTGTTATCTTGCAAGCCAATTCCCATTATCTTGCAAGCCAACTCCTGTTCTCCTGTGAACCTGAATGAAGAGCTTGATTCTGAGAAATTTAGCCCTACCCTCCAGCATGCACCCAGACGTGAGGCCAGAAGAAAAAAAACAGAGGGGCCCAGAGACGGTTATGGGTATGCATATCACCCGGTAACGGGCAGGCATATCACTGCCAGGTCAGTGGGTGTGGCTAGGCAAACCAGCTCCTGGAATACAATGAATATGCAATGAAACGAACAATAAAAGGATGAAAACAACCAATATGAAAAGGGGGAACAAAGATCAAGGGAACAAACTTCGACGGAATCCGCATCGACGGAATCCACATCGAAGAAACCAACATCCACGTAATCAACATAGGAACCAACATCGGACGGATTGTTCCCCCACCGAGTGAACTGGACTGTCGGGATGCCGCAGCTCCGTGGTGGTAGCTATTGCAACTGAAACTCTTCCCTCTTTCCTTTCTTTCTCTCTTTTCTCTTGCATTTGCGAGCTTGTTCTCGGGTAAATAAAGTTACCTGGTGCTTGACTCCGTTTTGAGTCTTAACTCTGTTCCCGAGAATATGAGCAAAACCACACTCCGGTGTGTGAGAGGTTGTTCTAGCCGCCCCTAGCCTCCCAGATACATCTGAGGTCGATTAGAACGCAAGGGGGCCTTCTTCTCACCCGAAATCGGGGCGTGACATATGCAAATACGACTATGAGTCAATTATCTTACTCCATAAATAGTGAGCAGCTCAAGAGCCCTTTGAGCTCTCCTGCAAGGCAGCAGGCTCCATACCAGGATCTCCCCTGAGTAAAGACACCTCTCAGGGTTACTCCTTGAGATGGAGAGAATCCTTGTTGCAACAGATCCTTGGTGAGTGAATTGGGAATAAGAGTGCTGAAACTTTGAAATCTTAGCTAAGTGATATAAAGGACTGATAGTGCACATATAATCCTTTAGATGTAAACTGTTAGTCAAGTCTGGGACTAGGACTGCATACAGCCACACCTAGACTCCTCTCTGAAAAGCTTAGAAAGCAAGGTAGTCCTTTCTGAATCACATGACTCAATGGGAGGATCTCTCTGACAGGTTTTATCTGACCCTATCCTCTGCTGCAAATAAACGTGTCTACCTTGCTATCAAATCTTGTTAAACCACTGTTGCATTTACTATCCAGCTTTGTTAAATCACTGCTTTATGTCAATAAAGAGTATTGCTGCTTCTTTCTTGTGAGTGAAGTGCATCACTCTCACTCCATCCATGACACCGAGACCCATAAAACCTGCGAACCACAACTCTTTCTCTAGTTGCAGGCAGTCACACACTGAAGAATTCACACACAGAAAAGAGAGAGACATTACACTAAAAAAAAAAAAAGTAAAAGAAAGCCCAAAACTTTTCATAAGAAGATAGAATAAATAGCAATGATCAGGCATAGGGATTGGTTAGGCAAATGTACTGACTGGCATTCTTCACGCATGACAGTTTATTTTAATTCTCCTTTCAATTTTCCTACTGTATTTCCTCCCTTACTCACCCCTTTACCTCTTTTGGCCTTTCCTCTAAACATCCTATAATAAATTTTTCACCAGCCCAGAGGCCCTTCCTTGCGTACCTCAAAATACTCATGCTGATATTGATTCATACTTCTTATCGTTTACAAAATTCAGGCTGACCTTCTTCAAGGCTATGCTACACTTGAGTAATTTTGTTAATGGCCTATCCATCAATGGCTGAAGAGTTCAGGTCTTAATTATTGTCTCCATCATCACCTGCTTATTAGATTTCTATATCTACATGTTTCATTTATCACTTTCTTTTTTTTTACTTGCTGTTTCGTTTATGCTGAATAGACCTTAACCAGAGAACTTAATGAAGCAGATGCTCTCATATTCTGCACACCTTATCACAATTTCAGACAAGTTCAGACACCCTGATCTGCCAGACCTGTGGGCTCCTGATAATAATGCAAAACCATGTTTGACAGGCTACAGTAGTATACAATCAAGGAGCTGCAGGAGAAAGACTGCTCCTTAACAGGGAGCAAGCCCAGAGCCAAGGATGACCCCAGCACAGCCAGTGTCCTCGCTGATGGAGTACAGTCCTGCTGCATCTGAGAAGAGCCCAGGGCTGCCAACAGGGACTAATGACAGCCCAAGTACAACAAGAAATGGGCCAAGGCCAGGATCCTTCCAGGAGGTCAGAAGCAAAAGGAGACAGGGCAAGAGACAGGAGCGAAGACAAGAGTGCAACATGGGAGCAAAGTCCACCCCGGAGATCAAACCTGAAACAAAGTGCAACATAGGTCTAAGGGACCCATTTAGGAGACAATCTACCTGAAACATAGGACGATGATACATCCAGAAGGCTGATGCAGAGGCAGAGCTGTGCAGAGGCACTCCAACAGCCTAGCTTAGGGCAAGACTGGGTGACCAGATCTGAGCTTAAATGAGCTCCTGGGCTTTTTTTTTGTGTCGGTGCGGGTCCCAGGTTAGGATGGTCAAGGTCACTAAGGTCTGCTAGTGCCCTCAGGGCTCACATACATGCTGTCAAAAAAAATCCCACCGGTTCACTCATTCATAGTGAATGCATGAATACATTAAATATCTGATAGATCAGCATTTAAATTAACCTTTTTTTTTTTTTATAAGGTGAGACAGTAATCCAGCTTTACAAAAAATGTAGCTGTTATTCATTTACTAAACTATTCATGGTGGCAAAAATACTTAAACATATTAGTACACTAAGTCAAGAAAAAGCAGAAAATAATATTTTTATACTTAAGGTTTGATATGTTGTACCATAACTATCAAGCCCGTAACTATAAATAGTAGTGTAGTGAAAATGCAATGTACAGAACTACAAATCCTATTAATAATGCAATAGCTTTCTTACCAATATGTCTAGAAGAACCACAAATCAAACCCTCTCTAAAAATGTTGTGAGCTAAGGAATTGTGAAATTAAAAGTATGTGCTCTAGACTACACTGTTTATTCACTTCCATCTTGTTACACTCAGTTATAGTTCTGTCCTTTATGAAGTGATCTAAGATGGGAAGATATTGTTCACACTTGACTACCAGGAGTATAGTGCATTCCTCAAATGGAATACATAATAAATAAATGTATTAGGAATGGTTGTGACTACCTGTAGCAATATTAATCCGTGGGCAGATGACTCAAATCACATTGAAATCTCCAAAGGTAGCATTTCTACTAACAGCATTAAGTGAAGGAAAAAAAAAAAAAAAATCTTTCTGTTCTGAAAAGAACTATTTATGTAGTTGCTGTAGTTCATCTGTAGCCTCTTCTAGTCACCTAGCAACTTCTCTGTTGGAAGCTGAATGTGGCTGAAATAGTCTCGTGTATATCTGCAAATGAAGTTGAAGAACTGTCTTTCTCTCATTTTTCTTTTTCTTCAATTTATGACTGGCAAAGTGGAAATAATTTTTTTTGGGAAGATGTGGGTTTTTTTTTTTCTGATAATCATCTGTTATTAAGAGCTGCTGACCAACAGTAGAAGATATTTTGGTATGCTGAGTTTCAACTAGAGTTACATCCTAAAATAAACTTATACAAATAAGCAAAATTGAGATAAAAACTCCAAAACCCAAACCCAAGCAGATATTATTAAAAATGTGAAGTTTTTCCAAGCTATTCTTATTTATAAGGATCATTGTGTATTTATGTACTTGTTTATTTAATTGTCTTGACCATTGCTGCTCAAGTCTTATAAAGTACAACATAGTAATTATAAGGAAAATTGTAAAAAGTGTGTTTATTTACATCACAAAAACTTGAAAAAAACCCCACACTTTGGTTCTTTCCTATAATTTAATTGAAAATTGCTTTTATAAAAAGTGCTATCAGACAATATATTTTGGAAAATATATTTTCCAAAACTATGTTCCAGGAATCAGGTCTATTACCATTTTTATAACTATATGATCTAGTGAATAAATTAACTTACATGAAATTTCAAAAATTTCCTTTAATTAAGAAGATTATTTCATTTTTGAAAGCAGCGAGTATGAATCCAAATTTTTAACATATTTAACAAATTTTTAAATCTTTTTTGGAATGATCGGAATTCTTCAGAGCACAGTTATTCTTAAAATCAATCCATAATTAACAGATCATGACATTTGCAAGGCATCAATTGAAAAAGCTGCAGAAAAACAAACTATTATTGTTCAGATGGTAGCAATGAAACAAAGCTCTTTTTCTCAAAGTCTTGTGTCTGTTCTAATAAAGAACAAAACATGATTCTCAGAAACTTAATCTAAATGCCTAGGACTTTGATAATTACTGCAATTTTATTTTGGACTTTTTTTTTGTTGATTTTTTTTTGTTTGGTTGTTTTTTTTTTAGTATCCTAACAGATACTTCAGCTTTATATTGATTTAATGCAAAAAAAAATTATTTGCTTAAAGCAAATAAAAATCTATATTTCTGATCTAAGAGACAAAAAGCTGAAAATAAATAGATTGTGAAAAATTTTGCAAATAATTTTTTAACCAATCATGCTTAACTGGAAATTAAGTCTTCTCCAAAACGTTCCGCTTTTCAAAATGGAGTTAAAAATGGAGACAGAAGTTACAGCAGAAAGTGTCTTACTGTCAGTGCAAGGTACTAAAATCGGAGAATTTGTTTTATTTTTTATTAAAATTTAATTTATTTAAGGTCTGTAGAAAATTTTTAGCTTGAAAGTTATTTGCTGTCTGTTCAGCAAACTGACGCTAACTAAAATCTATAACATTGATTGACTTTAATCCATTGCCCTTTTAGTGTCAGCTTCTGATATGTCTTTAGTTTGACTTTAAGAAGAAGGTTCAGGCTCATAGAAACAAAAAAAAATTTGTGGATATATATTTCATGTGTGCTTATTTCAGGTGCTTACAGTATAAATGGATTTGCAGTTCTGAGATATATCTCTTTGTTCATACAACTGTCAGGATCCAACCAAATATTTCAACATAAATTTTGCACACAGAAATAAGAGCCAAATGAAAATTTCTTTGTAAATAAGATGCAAGAATCTCCAACAAAATAACCAGATTTTCTACTTCAAACATCTGTGGGTATCAGGTGTTGCACGCAGTGTTGTCAGGTTTTCTAGTTTTCAATTCACTTATAATAGAATTTTTAATTAACTACATCATATTGTTTCATGCTTTCACTCATGTTGCATTGTTTGTGCAACATTATCACGGGCAGGATGGGACAAGGATTTTGTATCTTTGTGTTAAGAAAACTCTAAAGAAATAAACATTCTCCTTCATCTTTGGAGATTTCATTTATCAGAGAGAAATTTCAGTTTACATAAGAATATATCAGATAATGTCAAAAAAATGCTAAGACAAATCTAGGATGACTTTACATGGGTTATAATACATTCTAAACTCTTGTAACAAGAAAGTGTTGTCAATTTTGTTACTTAAAATGTATGGACTCAGCCTCACAGAATATGTATAGATTTGAAGAACACAATGCTTAGTTACAAGCTGGGAAAAGTGACTCCATGGCTCCTAAAAAGACTTCTTGTTGTTAGCAATACGCTGAACATATATGATTCAGGTCCGCTGCTTTCACCATCTGCATCTGTACAGTCTGTACCAGTTCTCACTGCATCTGGAAGAAAGGTGAGTGAAAGGGGAGAACAAATGAACAAAAAAAAAGAAATATCCTGGAATGAAAAAGTTGTTGCTGCTCACACATATCATAATACTAATTGCTCATTTGTTGCTGGTTAAGGTAGAATTCTTCTCCTCAAAACAAGACATCATCCTTTCCTTCATTGCTGACATTATTTTCAAAGTATAAACTGACTGTCTCATTGGCTTATTTTCTCTCCATACCCAGTCAGCAAAAGAAATGATCAATAAATAATATTGCAGGTTACAGTGATATTGAATACAGACATAATCAGATTTTACTTGCCTGTGGATAGTCTAGTTAAACTTATGTGCTTCAAGACAAAGGGAATGCTTCAGTTAACTTTCATACAGAACATACAGCACATATGTACATACAGTAAATATACCTATGTGTATATATACACAGAGAGAGTTCAAAGGTAGAAATTCCAGAAGACGACTGCTGATTAACAATATTCTGTATATTTGCAAAACCGCTGGCATGCCTATTTAGCTAGTGTGAAGATTAAGAGTCAATATAATGTTACTACACCCACCAGTCTCTCAGGTGCAACAGTACGCAAAAATATGATCAGGCAAAAATAATTTATTTTGGTAAGAAATAAAGGCATAGCATATTTTCTCCATGTTTTAAAATGAGCTCTTTCAAAAAATTTTTCTTCATGTTTGAACTATTAATCTTAAATATCCTGTCAGAGAATCAAATACAGGTGAACAAACTCTAAAACCATTCAGGGTTGACTAGTGCAAATCTTAAATTATTAATGTACTCCTAAATATATATATATTTGCAGTAAAATTCAAATTTTTTTCTTAAGGTGCCTGGGCCATTTTCTTTTTCTAAGGCATTAATATTGAAAAAGATGAATAAATAATCTGTAGATGGTTTAAGTCTGTAATGAAGGCATCCTTATATGGTAGTAACATACGGTGCATGTTAATGCACTGTTAATACAATTCCTATATTACTAGGGACAGATTCATATATATATATATATATTTAGCAAGTGTAAGTAGTTATTCAGCATCTAGGAGTTTAGATAGACACGTATCTATTGAGGGCTTGAATCTAGGAAGCTGCAGCCAGAACTGTATAGATGCACAAATGTCATTCTGTCGTGATAGAATAAAGACAACAGAAAGAAAGTTATAGGTGAGCAATTTACCTGAAAATAGTGGAATCTTTGTAGCATTCAACGTATTACAGATTACATTTTATGTCTGCCAGAAGTGTGCCGCGACATTTCTACTACCTCACTATTTTTATTTTTGAGCTTCTGTGTGCTTACTGCACTGTAATTTATTATCTGCTACCAGTTCTGTAAAGTAATTCTCAAGCCATTTAATTTCCTTCATTAGTTCTTCCCCTTGTCTCTGTCCTTCACCCTTAATCTCCTTCACTAACCTTTCCTTTTAGTTTTCTTTTCCTTTTTTAAACATTGTATCCAAAATGTGTCCTCTACAGTTTTAAGAGTAAAATCCCCAGGCATTCACCACTCCATTCTTAACAAACCTCCACTTGCAAGAGAAGTGTAACTATCTCAGCATGTTATTAGTCAATGCTGAGAAATAGAAATGCTGCAGTGCTAAATGGAGTCATTAAAATGCCTAGTGAGAACAATGACTGCTTGGAGAAGTTGGAGTTTCCTATTTGCTAGTCTAATAGCTATGTTAGGGCCACCTTTCTTTTGTGGAGACGATAAAAAGAAACTATTCAGTATTTGCCTATTTTCATTGCACTGCTTGTGCCCTGATTTTACTCTCCTTGTTCAGCTTCACACTCACTGCTGGAAAACTGTGAAGTCTGTTTCACGTTCTTTTTTTAAGTCAATGGGAGTTTTAACATCAGCTTTAATGAACTGTGTATGTATCAGGCTCTTGGAGAAGGAAGGAGTTCTCCACTGAATAAAGTGCTCTTTGTCTCAATGAGTGTCAAGTGTGTAAAGCCTATGTCTGTTTGGCCAGTGCCCTGTTACAAAAGGTAGCTTAGGTGGACCTAAATAGACTCATCTGTGTACCAATAGAAGAATAAATGCATTAGGACAGCACTCAACATGGTTTTAATTAACCCTGATGAAAAGTGGGATGTTTTATCTTGAGCCAAGTAGGATGCTTGTTCAGCTGCACTGCTTTGAACAATTTGGTCAGCTCTGTCAGAGCTATGCCCTGTATTATGGTACCCCACCGCACCATGTAGATACCTGCTAGCCATGAAATTAACAGCACTTTTACTGGATTTCAAGTGATATGTCAGTTCCAATAGAATATTTTACAGTCATCTACTGAAAGTAATGTTTCTGGTTTGAGTTTTCCTTTTTGAGGGGATGGTGGTTCATAAGTAAACATCATGTGCAGTGCATTAGTCTTTTTTTTTTTGAGGAGTTTAAAATCTAAGAAAGAGCTCACTGGACACATGAGCCTTGTGCTTGTCTCCTCCCACTGGTATAAATTTAGAAGGATTAAAGGAATTTCTGATTAAGCTTCATTCCTAAATCCTAAACAATTCCCTGAAATTTGGTTTTTAAATAGAATCATCCATCAGGTACATGAAGTAGGGAAGATGTATGTAGAGGAAGAAGATGGTGTTAAAAAAAACATAATAATTTTCTAAACATAAAACTCTTATTTATGTACAGAAGTCAAAATTCTGTCACTGAATGTCTAAATTGCTAGTACTGACCTTATGAGTGCATCTCACTGGACACTTGTTTTATCCTTCTTGTCACACCGTTTAGTCCAATTTATACTACACTAACTGACAGAATAATTTATGCAATATAACCTTAAGCAAGAAATTCTTAAGAGAGTTGGTTTGTCTTGTCATTAGGCATCTGCTATTAGGAGTGCTACTATAGGTTGAGCAAGATTCTCCAGACTGGAGAAGAAGTGGCTAATAATAGTTCCATCTGTCATGAAATCTGGGGAAAATTTACCACATTGGAGGAATCACATGAATAGCATATTTTTTTTTTTCATCTCGGAAGCCTTAGAGAGTAAATAGGATTGTAGATGTAACTTCCTTTGATGAATGATGATCATAAAATTTAAACTGTTACTCTTGTACTTATTGGATTCTAACCTCAAATTGTATGGACAGTACTATTTTAAAGACTAAAGGTCATCTCTTCCAGTTTGTGTTCTGCCATGTGCAACTGAATTAGGTTTTTTTTTACATAATGATCACTCTTTCTTCTGAGTTATGCAGATTTTCTTTGGTAGTTTTACTAAAATCTTTTTTGTTTTTTTTTTTTTTTTTTAGGGAAATAGCATGCAAAGTGCTGACACATTTACCCTTTGCACTTTTTAAAAACATTGATGCTTAAATGCTTAACTTGGTTGTGGATGTTATGGAACTGCCAATCTAGTCCCTCTCAATGGTCTTTCCTATCCATAGATAAAAAACTCTAAAACTCAGAAGAGAAAGCACAAGGTATATGTCACTTAAGCACCAAATTACACTTTTTTTTTAGTTTTTTAGTATATTTTTTTCCAGTAGTGTGAGAATTCTTTTTTTTTTTTTAAGCATACTCAATGTTGACAGTCATGGACACTTGAGCTGAGATTCATCTACCCTAACTTAAGACACATACAATTAGATGTACATAATTCAGAGTTACTCAACTTAGTTCTCTTTTGTCAGTCAGTTGAATTGCCCCCCTTGAAGGTGCCTATTCATCTGCATTGACTATAAAGCATAGAGGTAAATTCCACCTCTGCAGTCAATGATCAATCCTGAGTATGATCCATATGAAACAGCCGTTGACAAATATATTTTTCTTGTGGATATTTCCTGTCTGCGGCGGTCACCTCAGTCCTTTATGCTGGATGCAGAAAGAATACCAGTAACATCTTCAAAAACGAGATAAAGCTGACCTCTTTTGAGCAAGAACTTTGACTTGCACATATAAGAATTCAATAAGACTATAAAGTATTAATAATTCAATTTGAATTCACTGCCTTTTTTGCCTGTACTTGATCTTTCATTCAACTGGTTTCCTACTCAATGGCTTCTGTTGTGGATTATTAAGTAAGATGAACTCATGACATTTTTAAAAAATCCATCTGTACTGAGGAGTCCAGAACTGCACATAATAGTCCAGGTGTGGCCTCACCAGCGCTAAATGAAGGGGAAGGATCACCTCTTGTTGGTGATTCTTCCTGGTGAGTATGAGATTCAGCAGAGCACCTTTCCTTGTTAGCTTCTCTATCACTTGGAGAAGGAAGTCATGAATGCACTCTAGGAACCTCCTATATTGCTTACATCCTGCTGTGTTGTCCCTCTAGCAGATATCAGAGTGGTGGAAGTCCTCCATGAGAACCACAGTCTGTGAATGTGAGGCTGCCCTTATCTATCCGTAAAGGGCCTGATCCACTTGTTCTTCCTGGTCAGGAGGTCTACAGCAGACACCCACTATAATGTCACCTTTACTTGTATTTTTAATCCTAACCGATAAGCTCTTAGTTGACTGCTCATCCACCCTCAGGCAGAGCCCGATGCACTCTCTCTCTCTTGAAGAGCAGCTCCCTGACCTTCTCTTCCCAATCTGTCCTTCCTGTAGAGCCTTAATCCCTCTGTTGTAGCATTCCAGTCATGGGAACTATCTCACCACATCTCCATGATCCCAACAAGATCGTAGTCCTGCAGCTGCACTCAGATTTTTAACTCATTGTGTTTATTCTCCATACTGCATACATTATTGCAAATTGATCATAGCTTGTAAGATACCATCTAATTCCATATTAACGTATTTAATAAGAATTGCTTGACATCAACAGATTATGATGAGCAAATATAAATTTTATGTTGCCTCTTCAGAAAGCAAACAAACCGTATCTCATATCCAAATCTATTGAGATCTAACCAATGAACCTCTATGATATGGCAACAATGATCTATGGAAAATGGAAACATTGCCACTGAATTGAGCTAGCATGGATGATATGCATTCAGGATTTTGAAGGATTTATGTATCACTTAAATTCCATGCATGAGCTTAACTGTCACCTGGATTACTGCGCAGGGATTCTCCAGATGGTGGCAAGTTTCATTTAATATGTGCACATGCCCAGCAAACACAAAGTAAAAATTTTTACATATTTTTCTGGGTTTTTTTTAAGTCTGGCAATACAACTTAGCTTTGTTCCCTTCTTTGTTAGATAGGTGAATATTCTATTTTGCTTTTATCAGGGCAATGTAACCTTCCCAGAAGCAAATTCCAAACGACTGCATTTCAGCTGTATTCTCTGATATTCCTATTGGTCAATTTACTCCAGACAAGATCTCATCCTGAACTAAATTGCATGACAGTGCAACATGTATTGGACTGGAAATGAATTTTCTTCTCAAGTCTTTCAGTAGGATGAACTAGCCTTTGCATATGTCTTTTCAATCTTGTCATGATAACCATTTTGCTGATTCCAGGGTTATTTAATAAGCATTCAAACAACTGACATTTTACAGTAACAGGTTCTAGTAGCAGACAAGTAGTGGTAAATTTAATAAACATCTATTTTTGTTTTGTGAGGGTTTTTTTTTTATGCTCCATTTAATATTAGAAACTTTGGAGTGCATTTATTAGAAATATAGAGTTCACATCAATAAACATAGAATCTAATTTGCTCAAATTTATCATCTATTTCTAAATAAATTGCAGGTATGGCCTATATAGAAAAACATAATTTGAATATTTTAATGCCAAATCAAGAGGTGCTAAAGAGTGTATCTACAAACTAAAAAGTAATCAAGCACTAAATGTAGGAATATACTTACTTTAGAATGGCTTTTTAAATTATTTGACTAGATGTCCCAACACTTTGATGCTAGTAAATGTGTTTTTATCTTGTCATAAGTCATGTTTTTGCACTTAGGTTGGTCATCACTGAGTAAGAAGGTAGATTAAACCGTAAAAATCTCACTACATAATTGGCAAGGTTTCTACAAAGATGCTGTGTTAAGGAAGTAATAAAAGAAAAAAAATCTGAGTTGCACTTTAAGGATACGTGCTTCAAGTTTTATAAGGAAATTAAGTCTCAAGTTTGTATTTATAAACTACTGTGTATTGTCTGGGGCCTGGAAAAAAACTACTTACATGCATGACAAAAGAAGAAATTTTTTTAATACAGCACAGGTTTTTTTCACTCTATTCTAAATTATCCAACATTCAATCATTTCAGATTAAAGATTCTTTGGTCAGCTTTGTGAATTTTGAGTTCCTAAGTCCCAATTTATGCAGAATGTAAACAGATTGATTACTGCTGTTAAGTTATCAAGTACCAGAGAATACTTCCAGCCACAAGAACTCATCTGTGTTTACTAAAAAAAATTGTTACAATGGTCCGCGGCATAGCCTTGGCTCATGCCAGCTTTCTACACCTGGGCTTGGTTCGGAAACTGGTCATTTCCGTTTTCTTTTCCCAATAGGTAATTTATTAGGTCATGCAGCCTTTGAATGTAAAAGATTTTAATAGTATAAAGGTGATGTTTTCCATACCAGCTGGCCGACACACAGGGAACAGACCTTGCCATATTTAGTTTGCTAATACAGACATGTATCCACTGCATGCAGTGTTTTCTTTTATAACTTGGTTGGAGAAAAGAGGAGCTTTCCAAGTAGTGCTACATGGAAGCTGCTAACAGTGCCCACCCAAAGAATTTCAAATACGGAAATTAAAAGTTGGTTTGTTTTGTTTTGGTTTGGTTTTTTTAAATGAATAATGTTTCTTTTACTATTGCTCTAGCTTTGTGTATTATTTTCCTTTGAAAGAGAGTGGCGGAGGTAGGAGAAAGCATCTAAATAAATTACTTCTTCCTTGGTGAACAAGTAGGCATGCCCCAGCAGAGATGTTCCAGTGCCTCGAGGGTGGCAACTACAAAAAATACAGTGATTAGAAAATGTGAAAAGGGCTCAGTAACACCAGGGAGTCTGGAGTAGTAGCAGAGCACAGAGACTGAAAGTGAGTAACAGGAGAAAAACACATTTCAACTATCATAGGGATAGAAAGAGAAGGTAATGAAGGACCAGAGCTTTCTCTTGGCAGAGTTTTCCACAATCTAGAAACAACAGAGTATACCGATGCCTGAAAGTGAAACCCATCTTGCAAGAACACAATATGCAGAGAAAATTATAAATTGTTCGTTTACGTTTTTTTTTTCCCTGATCTAGCTTCCTCAAGTTTTCTCAGTTTATCATTAAATTTGCCTTCCTTTTTTTTTAGTGCTGTTTTTTGTTTGTTTGTTTGTTTTAGTTTAAATGCCTTCTGGTTTTTTTTGTTTTTTTTTTTTTTTGAGAAACACACTGTAAAAGAGCTAGTCATATCCACCCAGAAATCTGGCTTATACTGTATCTTTTATTTCTTTTATTTATTTATACATGGACTTAAAGTGGGGCTGGAAAGGAATTAAAGAAGACAATCCAACCTACCCCTATACCCAAAGATAAGATCAGCTATATCTAACCTTTTCTGAAAGATTTTTTTTTTCTAAATTACTGGTAAAAAGTGTCATCAATGCAGATCTCACAACTCTCCTGAAATTTTAAGTTTTTAACTGTATTTATCATTAAAATATCTTTTTCAGAAGTGTTTCTCAGTGCATTTTAAACCTGTAACTTCTCAGTCTATGAACATAAGACAAAAAAAAAAAAGATACCATTTTCCCTTTCGCTTTACCTTTGTGTTTTTTTATATTTATTTGTTTTAAGACCCTCTTTTAGTTTAAAACCATTACCCCTTGTCCTATTGCTACGGACCCTGCTAAAAAGTTTGTCACCATTTTTTTCTTATAGACCTTCTTTAAGTACTGAAAGGCCATAATAAAGTCTTCCCGGAGCTTTCTCTTCTCCAGGCTGAACAACCTCAACTCTGTCAGTATTTCTTCATAGTAGAGATGCTCCAGTCCTCTGATGGCCCTCCTCTGGACTTGCTCCAACAGGTCCATGTCCTTATGTTGGGATCTCCAGAGATGGATACAGTACTCCAGGTGGGGTCTTACCAGAGCAGAGTAGAGGAGCAAAATCACCTCCCTCGACCTGCTGGCCACACTTCTTTTGATGCAGCCCAGGATACAGTTGGCTTTCTGGGCTGCAAGTGCACATTGACAGCTTATGTCCAGCTTTTCAACCACCAGTACCCACAAGTCTTTCTCAGCAGGGCTGCACTCAATCCGTTCATCCCCCAGCCTGTATTGATACTGAGGGTGCCCTGACCCAGATGCAAGACGATGCACTTGATCTTGTTGAACCTCATGAGATTTGCATGGCCCCACTTCTCGAGCTTGTTCAGGTCCCTCTGCATGACATCCCATCCCTCAGTTGTGTTGACTCCCCCACTCAGCTTGATGTCATTGGCAAATTTGCTGAAGGTGCACTCGATCCTACTCTCTGTGTCATTGATGAAGATGTTAAACAGTACTGGTCCCAGTACAGACCCTTGAAGGACACCACTTGTCACCAACCTCCATCTGGACATTGAGCTGTTGACCACTCCCCTCTGGATGTGACCTTCCAACCCATTCCTTATCCACTGAACAGTCCACCCATGGAATCAGTATCTCTTCACTTTAGAGAGAAGGAAGTTGTGGGGGACCGTGACAAAGGTCCAGATAGATGACATCTGTAGCTCTTTCCTTGTCCACTGGTCCAGTCACTCTATCATAGAAGGCCACTAGGTTTGTCAGGTAAGACTTGCCCTTGGTGAAGGCATGCTGGCTGTCTTGAACCACCTTCCTGTCTTCCATGTGCCTCAGTGTAGTTTCTAGGAGGATCTGTTCCATGATCTTCCCAGGCACAGAGGTGAGGCTCACAGGTTAATAGTTCCCAGGGTCCTCCTTTTTACCCTTTTTAAAAATGAGTGCAATGTTTTCCTTTTTCCTGACACCAGGGACTTCACGTCACTACTATGACTTTTCAAATACTATGGAGAGTGGCTTGGCAAGTACATCAGCCAATTCCCTCAGGACTCCAGGATGCATCTCATCAGGTCTCATAGGCTTATCTATGTTCAGGTTCCTCAAGTGGTCACAAACCTGATCTTCTCTTACAGTGGGAGGGACTTTGCTGCCCTCATCCCCATCTTGCAGCTCATCCACTTGAGAGGTGTGGGAAGAAGGGTTATCAGTGAAGACAGGTAAAAACTTGTTGAGTACATCAACCTTCTCCTCATCCATTGTTACCAGTTCACCAGTCTTCCTCATCAGGGGGCTATACTATATTTGACCTTCTTTTTCCAGCTAACATACCTGTAGAAGCCCTTCTTGTTATTCCTTGCATCCCTTGCCAAACTCAGCTCCAGTCACACCTTGGCCTTCCTCATCCCATCCCTACACACATGAAGACCTGCTTTCTCACATTTGCTGTTTACAACACTTGGTGTTTATAACAACTCTGTATCATAAGTAGCTTTTTTCTATTAAGGATTGTCATAGCATTATTGTAAGTCTGAAAGTTTCTTCTTTTTTTTTTTTTCTTTGAATCTCTACATTGGGAATCAACACAAAATGTGACAAACTGATCTTTTAATAAAAAGATCTGGCTTTTGTTATTGCAAACAACAGCAAGATATCAGGACCCAGCTGAGTAGTGATAACTCAGAAACTAAAAATCATAGAGAAGAAAAAATATTTTAAAAATATTTTTAGGAAAATCTTTTGACTTTGAGGGGCAATACATTGCTTTTGAATGCCTTGAATTGACTATTAAATATCCAGTTGCAAGGAGCAATACCTTTCTACCACAGACATTTTTATAGGCATGTAGATCCCTTAACTGACAGTGATTCACTTGTGTAATGGGTGAACAAAATTAAAAGGACAGATAGCATTTATTTCAGTTTTTAAGATTATATGATATATGAAATAATTAGGAAGTAAAATAGAGGATTAAATAATAGAGAAAGTTCATTTCTAATAATGTCTTGGAACAGTTTCTGATAATTTAAAGTTAAAATTTTCAGCTGCAGACTGTTCATGTGATAGAAAGCTGAAGTGCTATACTCCTTTAAAAAGTTACATTTACCCCATTTTTTTTTTAAAGTAGCTAACCAAAGTGACTATTCATTAACTACTTGACTGCTCCTAGTACCATCACTAAAGTGCACATACCGTTTCTGATTTCACTGTACGAGTTTCAGTCTTCATGAGAGAAGTGTGAAGTATAGCTGATTTTTCTTTTCATATATGGTGAAACTTGTTCCCATTGATGTTAGCACTTTGATTTTCATCAAATAAAGTATATCTAATAGGAAAAAAAATACCCCACAAACTGAGATGTTATATATAGTGTATACAAATATCACACAAATTACTGTTTTCTAAGTAAGCAGTGCTAAATCTCTATGACTTCTGTCTGCCGGAATAATGCTTTATTTAGACACAGAACTGGAGATTTTTTTAAAAAACAAAGGAGATAGATACTCAATTTTCTATGGCTCCTGTATCCCTCATCAATATGGCTTTGACAGAAGCAAACCCATAGGTATTTCAGAAAGTCTCGGAGCAACATAGTGGTCAGAACTGGAGCACAACTCTGATATTCTGACGTCCTTTTCTGTCTCTGACCCATAATCTCAAAACTAATTGAGCTACATTTCAACTGTCTATACATTTTTACTTACATATCATGTTTATCGTAAAAGTTTGGCTTGAACACTTTCATCACAAATAAATTGTCAAAGGTGTGCTAACTGAATTACTCTATTCCTTCAGAAACACATTGAAAATGCAAAATTAAGCTCTTCAGTAACTCCTCAGTCACCAAGTCCAACTCTTAAATGTATATTTGCAAGACACTTGTATTTAGTCAGTTGGTGATTTTATCTCCTTATGAGATGACTATCTTTTTTCTTTTTTTTCCCCTTTAGTTCAAAGATATGTTGCCAAAAGTCCATCAAGACAAATTTAAAGAGTACTTTTAGTGCTTTCTAGAATGTTATTACTGAAATTAAGAAATCATAAAGCTTTCACAGGGTGTTCACTGTGTTCATGTAAAAGTGAACAGGGAACAATTCATTTCTATGTTACCTGTAACAACTAGACAGTTGAAAAGATTTGATTATTCTTTTCCTCAATGACTCTCTCATTAACAAAATATGTAAGAGGTGCACAATTTATCTTCTTATTTTAAAAAGAAGGAAAAAGTCCTAAGGCAGACTAAACTTTATGACATGCAAAAGCTAAGATTAAGCAAAGCATTTCTAATTCCAATATAAATATTCATCAGTTTTATACAGTCCACCTAAAGGCTAAGCTATGAGATTGTTTTTCAACATTTTTTTTTCCTTATATGAGCATCATAGAAAATATTTTAAGATTCTTTCAATCAAGACAATGGAAGTATCAGAGTAAAGAGATACACAATAAACATCGACAGAACGATTAAGAAATGTCCTTACTCAACAGGTAGCAAAGGAGAACACAGGACCTATCAGGATTGATTCCCTCCCCTCATCTGCCCTTTGATTTTGGCTCTTGATTAAGATGTCCTCGTCACAGAGGTCAGTTTAATTCTATCACATTCAAATATTCTAGGTAAAGTATGTTGCACATGTGCAGACTGCAGGCTCGTTTGTCACATTATTGCTTGCTGTCACTTTTGAAGGTAGATGTCCATTTGAAGAATGTGCAGTGGCTGGAGGGTCAGAGGATTTGCATAAAGAACTTCTTCAGGCACAAGATGTGGGATGTTACTCCTGCCTGTGTACACAAAAAGGGTTCAGCTCATGGAAACTGATGCTATGATGCCTATACCTAACTCCTCTTTCTTTTTTTCCCTCTGCCAAATAATAATAGCTTAGCAATACTTTAGCAAATTGAACATAAAACTTAGATTTGCCATTCTGTTGCTTATTTTTTTCTTTCTCCCTAGTGAATCATTATCTACCAAAATGTACTATTTCATTTTTTGATCACTCACATAACTCTGTTTTGGAGGTATTTAGGTTTCTTATGCTTAGCTTAGTAATTCTAACCTTCAGGAATGTAAAGAAGTGGTGCAAAGTAAAACATAGATTTAATCACATATAAGCTCTTGCATAATTATACCAAAAACATGTCAATATGTACAAGAATGTGGGAGGTAGTGATCACATATTGAAATAAAAATTAGAATTTTTTTTTTGCATTTGACCTGGAGAGATAAGTTTGGTTTTGTTTCCTGGAGTTTTATTTGTTTGTTTTAAATGAGACAAAGGACTATTATCTTTACATTAGGAAAGTGCCTGTAAAATGAAGATTCCTATACTTCAAAACTTGCACATCTTACTGAGCTTCTGACTAAAACATAAAGCTATATCATGACCTGTGTGGTTTTGCAGTAATACACAAACTCTTCTCATCCTCTCTACAGCTGAAATTCATGTACATAAATACATATTCTCTCTTTCTATGTTCAAGTAAATATAATGCTAACTTCACACACATTAACTTTTTCATTCATATCAGATGTGGGAAAAAAAAACCGAACAGGGTTAAATAAACATCTATGACTTAAACTCATCCAGAGCTGTACACAGTGTTCCAGGTGGGGACTTAGGAGAACAGAGTAGAGGGGGAAAATCACCTGCCTCAACTGCTGGCCACAGTCATTTTTTATGCAACCCAGGATATGATTGTCTTTCGGCTTTCAAGCATACATGGCCAGCTCATGTCCAATTTTTCATCCACCAGAATTCCCAAGTCCTTCTCTGCAGGGCTGCTCTCAATCTGTTCATCCCCTACCTATATTGACATTGAGGATTGCCGTGACCCGTGTATAGGACCTTGCACTTGACCTTGTTGAACTTAATGAAGTTTGAACAGGCCCACCTCTACACTCTGTCAAGGTCCCTCAGTATGGCATCCCTTCCCTCCAGCATGTTGAATGAGTCACTCAGCTTGGTGTCATCTGCAAGCTTGCTGATAATGTACTCTATCCCACTATCTATGTCACTGATCTTAAATAGTATTGATCCCAGGAGGGACCCTTGAGGGATACCATTTGTCACCAACCTCCATCTGACCATAGAGCTGTTGACTGTAACTCCTTGGATGTGGCCATCCAGTCAATTCCTCATCCATCTAACAGTTCATCCATCAAACTTGCATCTCTCCAATTCAGACGGAAGACTGTTGTGGGGGACCATATCAAAGACCTTACAGAAGTCCAGGTAGATGACGTCCATAGCTCTTCCCTTGTCCACTGCCGCAGTCGCTTCATTGTAGAAGGGCATTGGGTTACTCAGGCATAATTTGCCCTTGGTAAAGTCATGTTGATTGTCTTTGATCAGCTCCCTTCCATATGTTTTGACATATCTTCCAGAAGGATATATTCCATGACCTTACTGAGCACACAGGTGAGGCTGACTGATTGGTAGTTCCTGGGGTCCTCCTATTTACCCTTTTAAAAAATGGGTGTGTTGTTTCCCTTTTTCCAGTCACTAGAGACTTCACCTGATTGCCATGACTTTTCAACTACGATGGAGAGTGTCTTGGCAACTGCATCAGCCAAATTCCGTGAGGACCTTGGGATGCATCTCATTGGGTCTCAAAGACTTAGGTATGTTCAGATTTTTCATGTGGTCTCAAACTAATTTTCACTTACAATGAGAAGATTCCCCTTCCTTGATTCAGGGGCTTGAGAGATGTGGGAAAAGAGATTACCATGGAAAACTGAAGCAAAAAGGTTGTTGAGTACTTCAGGTTTCTCCATGTTGGTTATCACTGCTTCTTCTATCTTTCTTATTTCAGGCTCGACACAAGCCACACACCTCTCCTCCTCCCTTCATAGTTTCACCTTCCCTGTTTTCACTGCCAGTTACACTTGATTTGTCTCAATTCACCCATCTTTCTCCTCCCCCATGGCTGCCTTTCTTTCCTAAATACATGTGAATTGAGATCTTAAGGGCTCCCCTGTCTTTCTACAGTGTTGGGGAGCAAAGAGGTATTCACAGTGATGTTGGAGTCACCTAGACTTGACTGTGACGAGCTCAAGGCACTTCAGGGTCTCCTCCACACAGGGGACTCAGCAGGTCCCAGCAACATAAACTCACTACAGTACAAGTTAAACCCAGTACAAGTGTATAGCAAATACTAGTTTTTTATTTCTCACCATGTTAGACTATTTCCTTGTACACTTGATGGTATCAATGTACTCATGAATACACAGAAGAGAAGCATGCACCACCTAGGCGTTGGCCTACACATGGACAACGTGAGCTTCCCTAAATGGTGTTTCTGAAATAATGTACATCAACTTCAGATTTTAAAGGCTCCAGTGCAGGAACAAACGTTGCTGGATTTTTTTCAATTTTTGGTGTTTTGGTTTGTTTTGGTTTGGATTCTTTTTTCCCCCTGCATTTGTTTCCTTGTGTTTCTTAGGCTTTACTACTGTATTGTTTCCTAAATGTGGCTTATGCATGTCTATCAACATACAAAATTTTAGGGACATCAGTAATGGGCACTGCAGACATTATGAACTCTGTAGCCTGGTAGAGTGACAAAGATTAATATTTTGTAGATAACTTGAAAACTAATTCCTGCAGTACTGCAGATCAGGAACCATTCCCAAATTACATTTTGCAATATTCTCTTCTCAGGTCTGTTCAGTAAAATCTTTATCTCCCCCTGCTTCTCAAAGGTGTTGGAGCAGTCAATATACCTGTTACTTATATGAGTTATGTAGCAATCTGAAATCTGAATACTTGAAAGATAGCTGCATAGTATCCAAGACTAATGTTGGCTACTTCTATCTGAAAAGGAAGGACTCTTAAGTTGTTTATATGAAATAGATCTGTACATAAGGGTGATTTCTCATTCTTCTCTTCATTTTAAGCAGAGGCAGGTCATGACATGCAATCAATTTCTTCAGTTTGCTGAGAGCAGTCACTGCTCAGTCTTTCTACCTCTCATTTTCTCTTTCTACATGATAAATATAACACATCTACTTGCCTTACAGTGTTTAGAATGAAACTCCCCTTTTTTTTGGATATAAAACATGAATAGTTGGGTTTTGTTCAGGGAATTCTGAGTAGTGGAAAGACTGCAGTGATGCACTTGCATGCTAGTAGATTCTCCTGAGTCTTTCATTTTCACTTAAAAATTGAAATATTGGACAATCTATCGTGTCTGAGCTATTGGATCTGTTTAAGAATATATTTAGTTGCTATTCCTCTTGATATGTTTCACATATCGGGCTAGTAAGGAGAATTTCCTTCACAAGGCCCCAAGAGTACACAATACATTTCATAAGTGGGAAGAAACCCACTCCAAACACTATGAATTAAACATAACTTTATGAAACCAAAAAGTAGTCCAATGGTGCACAGTACCGCAACTCTATTTTGTGAAGCTCCATTTCACTGCAGTTGATCTATAATCTCTTAAACAGTGGTTTCAGCGAACTGTAAATTATTTTTCCCCTATGTCCTGGTTTCAGCAGGGATGGAGTTAATTTTCTTCTCAGTAGCCGGTGTGTTTTGGATTTCGTGTGTGAAGAATGTTGATAAAAACATTCTGATGATACAAGTTGTTGTTAATGAGACCAAGGACACTGTCTGGCTTTCCAAGTCTCGTTAAAGTCTTGTTAACGTGCAGATGCGGGAAGCTGGGCAAAAAAACAGACAGAATAATTGACCCAAACTGGCCAAAGAGAGTATTCCAGGCCGTAAACGTCATGCTCAGTATATAAGTGGGGGTTGCCCATGGGAGGGGGCATTCTTTTCGGACATTCTTATCGGACATTTTTTTCGGGCATTCTTTGCGGGCACCCTTGGCATCCTTTTCATCTCTCTTGCTTGCTGGCATAGTTCCCTCTACCTTGCTAGCTTGCTCCCCACCTCTTTGCTTGCTGCTCGGTGTCATTCCTGTGATTGCTGCTCAGGATGGGCTGCATCGGTCATTCGGACATTGGGTGGCGAGAAATTGTACATTGTTCATTTTGTATATTTTGTATATATTAATATCCTTATATTCTGTTAGCTTTGAGTTTTTAGTATTTGTAGTAAACTGTTTTTATCTCAACCCACGAGTTTTCCTTTCTTCCCAATTTCTCTCCCCTGTCCCACTGGGTAGGGGGAGGGTGAGTGAGAAACCGTGTGGTGATCCGGGCTAAACCACCACACCCTATTTTAATTATCATATGTGGTACATTAAAATAATTTTAACCAGTAAGAAAGCTAAATTCTGTACTGGGTTGTTCTGCTTCTGTTTATGGCTGCTTCTTTAAAAATACTCTGAAGATAGTTTAGATTAAAATGGCTTAGTTTGATCCAAAGGATAAACTACCATAAACCTATAAAATAAATATTTATATTACACAAACAGCTAGTGCATGAAAAGAAGTTCAGTTGACCCAATGTTGACTAATACTGAATATTAGTAAACTCAATGCGTATTTAAGCTAAGTACTAATAACAGCATTATGTGGAATGTAAGTGTAATGTTAAAATATTAAGATCACCAATAAAAAACCAAAGATTTATTCGTGAAAGTGTGTTCTAGACAGCACATGCAAAATACTGAATATAGGCCTCTATACAAGGATAGGTAATTTAGATCATTGTCAGAAGTTTAAGCGTATTTTCAGATAGTGCAACTGGAACTGTCCAGAATAGAGGAGGAAGGCACTGACAGCCAAATCCTTGGGAGTCACTACTGAAAACAAACAAACAAACAAAAAAATTCCAGTGTCAACTTCTTAATAGTTCTGGTTTTACATCACTCCAGTGCAGTTATTTGTGAAGCAGAACATCACTGTAATTCCATTGTACTACATGACTTCAGGATTTCCCTTTAAGGTATCATTTTGATAAAATATATGATGAATTATACAATTTTTTTTCAGTATTTCTACAGTTAGTATTCTAAGTATTTCTGTCTGTTAAAGCAATGACCTAACTTTCAGTTTAAAATTTGGGGGTAAAATCTTTTCAGCAAACATTTCTTCGTCAATCTAAGAGGATTATCTGCCTGTACATTTTCCTATAGCCATACTGATTGCCAGGCTGATGTCTTATAGACACTATCTCTGCATTTACATTTCAGAAGTTCTGTCCAACACAGTAAATTTTTGTCATATTAAAATGATACATATTTTTCTACATAAAAATCCTTGATTAAAAATTAAGTCTTTTTCAATTACAGCCATAGATTGTAGCAGTAAAATGTAACTTGAAGGAAAAGGCAATTAAAACTGCAGTGAACATTTATGTAAATCAAAAGTTAGTAGTGAAGCAAATATAATGAGCTACTCAAACCGTGACTAAATCAGATTTGTTAAAATTCTTCCAGACATATATTTTCACAGAAACCAGACAAGAAAGTTGTTTCTTTTAATTCTTTTTTTTTTTTTTTTTTGGATCAAATATTGCGATCACTTCTGAATTATTGTGGTCAACCTGAGTTACATGGACATAAATCTTATTTGTGCCACTTCACTCTCTGAGAATTACAGCCTGATGGCCTTTATGCCTGCATGACCTTAGTAGCACAGTCACTCAACTATCAAATCAATTATCTGTAGCCCAGGACAAAGGTCATCTGTATTTAAAATCTAAGGGATTAACCACAAAATCCCTCTTGAGATGTTAACATCTGCCTTAATTTGTATCTCTCACATGTTGTGATGCATACGAAAATGTCATAGTTGTCAAAGGAAATTTAGTCTTTGAACGAATCTGAAAGCTTTTACCTCTTCAAACACTACAGATAATTTTTATAGCTATCTTCTATGATGCTATATCTAAATCTACATGAGGATTAGATTTTTTTTTATACAGCCATTGTATTCATATGCAATATTTTTACTGTTCTTTTTAGAAATCCTGAGTATTCCATGCTACATCCAAAAGAGACTTCTGCTGCATGATTTTTAAAATTTTTTCTTGTGTCGGGAAAGTCAATCTAAAACCTTGACAGACTGGAGAGGTGGGCATGTGAAAACCTCAGGAAGTTTAACAAGGCCAAGTGCAAGGTCCTGCACCTGGGTTGGGGCAATCCCAAGCACAAATACAGGCTGGGCAGGGAATGGATTGAGAGCAGCCCTGAGGAGAAGGACTTGGGAGCGCTGGTGGATGAGAAGCTCAACATGAGCCGGCAATGCACTCTTGCAGCCCAGAAGGCCAACTGCATCCTGGGCTGCATCAAGGAGTGTGGCCAGCAGGTCAAGGGAGGTCATTCTGCTCTTGTGAGACCCCACCTGGAATACTGTGTCCAATTCTGGAGCCCCCAACATAAGGAGGGCATGGACCAGTTGGAGAAGGTCCAGAGGAGGGCTATAAAGATGATAAGAGGGCTGGAGCACCTTTCCTATGAGGACAGGCTGAGAGAGTTGGGGCTGTTCAGCCTGCAGAAGAGGAGGCTCTGGGGAGACCTGATAGCAGTCTTCCAGTACCTCAAGAGGGCCTACAAGAAAGACGGAGAAAAACCTTCAGTAGGGCCTGTTGTAGTAAGATGAGGGGAATGGTTTTAAAATAGAGGGAGGTAGATTTACATTAGATATTAGGAAAAAGTTTTTCACAATTAGGGTGAACAGGTTGCTAAGAGAGGTGGTAGACATCCCTTCCCTGGAAACACTCAAGACCAGGTTGGACAGGGCTCTGAGCAACCTGATCTAGTTGGAGATGTCCCTGCTCCTTGCAGGGGGCTTAGACTAGATGACCTCTAAATGTCTCTTCAACCCTAACTGTTCTATGATTCTATGATTCTATAAGTTTATGTGACTTCTCTTTTAATATTAAAAAGACTGAATAGATGATGTAGTACTACAAACTCAGCTCTGTAACTGTCCCATAAATGATCAATTGTAATGGAGCAGTATATGCTAAAAATGAAGTTCATAGTAAGACTTAATGCTGTAAAATGAAAATGCATTTTATATAGTGATAAAAATCCAAAGATTTTGACAGAAAAACTCAGTACAACTAATAAACTCTTTTCCACACTTCAGATAGAATTGAAATTGCAAATGTCAGCTCTGGGTTTTGAAGAAACTATTATCAAATTGGAGGTGTTGCTTTAAATTATCTGGTCAATAGTCAGAATACTTCTATGTAAATATATATTCTCAGGAAAGGGAGAAGAAGGAAATACCATGGTAAATATAGGGTGATGGAAGTAGGAAAGCTTTCAAACAGATACTGAAATAAGGAATAGAAATTTGGAACGGAAAAGGGAGATTAAATGTATGGTTAGCCCTTTAGTTAGATCATTCTACACTGATCAAATGTATTTCATAAATAATTTGTTGTTTCTTTAGAGACAGAAATCATAATAAGATCATATTAGGCATCTATAAACTATTTTTCTGTAAAGAAATATCATATATCAAAGTCTTTTTTTGATGTCATGCAATACATCATAGAATCATAGAATCATAGAATGGTTAGGGCTGGAAGGGCCCTCTAAAGGACATCTAGTCCAACACCCCCTGCAAGGAGCAGGGACATCTCCAACTAGATCAGGTTGCTCAGAGCCTCATCCAACCTGGCCTTGAATGTTTCCAGGGAAGGGGCATCTACCACCTCTCTGGGCAACCTGTTCCACTGTTCCACCACCCTCATTTTAAAACAATTGTTCTTTATATCAAATCTGAATCTGCTTCCTTCTATTTTAAAACTGTTACCCCTCATCCTATCACAATAGGCTCTGCTGAAGCATTTCTCCCCATCTTTCTTACAAGCCTCCTTTAGAAACTGGAAGACTGCTATCAGGTCTCCCTGGAGCCTTCTGTTCTCCAGACTGAACAGCCCCAACTCTCTCAGCCTGTCCTCATAGGAGAGGTGCTCCAGCCCTCTGATAACTATAAAATTGGGAATAAATTCAAACACTGGAAATTAGAAGAAGTTTTCTAGCTACTGAAGTCTAGTTCTAGTAGAGGATTACAACTGGACTCTTGAACTGAAGAAACAAGAATTTCAATACTAAATTATCATTAAAGAGTTCAGTAATTCAGAGAGTTTCTCCTTATGCTATATTCCTGTCTTTCATTTCTGTAATTTCTAATGCTCTTCCAAAACCAAACCATAAAGAATGCAAATTTACAGATTTGCAAAGAAAATCTTTAAGAAGAAAATACAAATTTGCACTTTATTTGTTTCTAGAAATGTTGTATGTGAATGGAGAACAGTCACTCATGTCTGTTGTCACAATATGCATCTTCTTTTCTTAGTGACAAGCACCGATGATAGTATTCACGCACCAAAATTAGATACTGACTCCTAAGCTGGTCATCCTAAATTCCCTTTGTAGTAAATGGAAAAGACTAGGCACTTTCTAGAGAGCAATTTATCTTATTCTAAAGTAGATGTAAAATAGGTCAGATAAATCACACCCAACAAGTGCTTATTTCTCCACATTAACTATAATATGAATCTAGGATGGCCAGCTCAAATGTAGATAATTACACTATTGATGTTTACATCTAGATGAGATTAGTCACCAGACTGCATGCTTTGGATTCTATTTTTATCCATTTAGTAAGATAAATGCTTAAAACTTTCCACCATCACCAGAAGCTACCATCATTGGAATTAATGAAGTTTAAGAAATACAAAATTGTGCAAACTGAAGACAGTTATTTCAGCAGCAGCTGAGTCCTGAAACATAGTTCTGTGTTGGAATACTGGCTATGAAATATAAAACTGTAATAATTACTTGTAGAAATACAAGAACCTGCTTTTGAGAAAGCTTTTAAAATTAATCTGTTTGCATCAACCGGGCACTCCCCATGAAATTGAGGAGTATATTAGAAATATTACAATAAAGATATGTGTATTTTGATTAATAAAAATACCTAGCAAAATAAATACTATATGAACACATCAAAACTGATAAGGATTTAAACAAATACTTAGAATTATTTCAACTACAGCAGTTTTCAGCAAGACACTCAACCTCATAGATCTGTGTCTGGTGGAGGGCGTTCAATAATTCCAGAACATACTGCAGCTTTAACAATTATGTCAGTAAATGAATCATCAGCAAGATCTAAGGTCCAGTAAGTTACAGCCAAATTAACTCTCAGAGGATTAAATGATCAAATGCTTTTTTTTTTTTTTTTTTTTTGTTTATATTTACAGTTAAACGTAGTGGTAGCAAGATAGATTTTTTTTTTCTTCTTGATTGTGGGATGCAATAGTTCCAGAGAATTAAGATGCATTGCTAAACCTATCTACCGTTTGCCAGTCACTCAGAGAAAATTAACAGAGACAGATTGAATTGGAAAATTGTTTAGCATTCTTAACTGCACACTTCATAAGCAATGCTGAGATCTTCATCAAACTCTATTTCCTGAGTAGTCCAGAAGATCATAATCAAATTATATTATAATAATAACAGATTACAAAGAAAGAACATACATTTGTGCAATGTGCCTATATGACAAACATTTGGGGTACTCTGTTACATCTCCCCTCACAGTGATTATTTTTCATTTCCATCTCTCGCAAACTGGAATCATTTTGACTGTTCCATATCATCTTAGTTGTCAGTATAGAGCAGTTCATTAAATAAATATTCTGGATCTACTTTTTCCTGAAGCAAATTCTTAAGATAAAAGGTCTCTAACTTGGCTTCCTTGGCTATGTGTCTTCGGGGTGTTCATGTCACTATCTTGTTATTACCTACCATCTTCAATCTTGTTCGGTTACCAGTCAGCATAGGCATTTATTTATCATGCAAATAAAGTTAAAGTTATGTTTGAAACAATAGCTTCCAGCTGTTTCCAGCTGTAATCATTAAAAATACAACATTCTGGTCAACTGAGAGAGTAGCTGCCAGTTCCACTCAAAAATATAATTTAGTAAGCACAGTAAATAAGAAACTAAACTGTAATGTAATAAAAGGCTTTTACATTGACTTGCACAGCACTGTTGCTTGGCTGCTGTGTATAAAAGATAAAAATAATGTATGCAAATAAGATTAAGTTGAAATTAAAGATGTCTAGCAGAAAATGGCTAAAGAAGCCAATTTTATTTTATCATTTTTAAGTGGCTAAATAACTCTCCAGTAGACATGAAAACAGCAGAACCATGTTACTAAGTTCATTTGAGTTTTTCATTCACTTCTCATCCTCACTCAGAAACTACTGGGGTAATAGTTGCTAAATCACAAAAATATATCAGGCTACTGTCAGTTTAAGGTGCTTTCTTTTTTTAATATCTACTTAGTACAGATTAACACAAAATGACACAAAACATAGAGTTTATGTGTGGAGATATTTATTGTAACAGAAGTTTGTCAGAAACTGTTATTTTGGTTCCAATTTTGTTTTGAACTATAGCCCCAGATACTAATCTGGTAGGAAAAAAAAAAACATATAGAAGACAATGACTTTCTTTTTCAATTGATTAACACTGATTTATTTAAAATTAATATTTACTTAATGAATAGAGGTGAGGCAGAATTGTCATAAAAATGAATTCTATCATTTACAAGATTATCACCCCTTGTGTTGCTCACATTTTCTTTTAACTTATATACACCATTAAGCTATTGACAGTCACTGATACTGCAGCAATAACACAGCTTTTAACTTTTATTTCATGCCTTCATACTTTCCATATCACTCCCTCATTTCCATTTAAAAATTTACAAGGACATTATATATATTTTTTTCTTAACTTCACTAGTATTTTTCTTTAATATTAAGTGCAAGGTTGTTCAAAAACTTGCACATATACTCACAGATGCCCAGATGAATCCCCACGCAGCGACATTACAATGTGCTCTGCTTATTAGACTGTTTGTAACTACTTCAGTAAGATGTATGTATTTCTTGTATCTGTTTGTTTGTAAGATCTTCAGAAGTAAGGCCAATCTTTTTGTTTAACTATGCACAAAATCTAACAAAATAACCTTCCATCTTTGATGCAAATACAAACTTCTAAAATACTGTCTGGAAACTCCCAAATATTTGTTTGAGGATTTTATCATTCACAGTAGTATTACTGCTTCCACTTTTCCAAAGAAAGATGAGAGTATGAGAGATAAAGGAATGTATCACAAACCCCTAGGAGTAGCTACTTACCTGAAGAGTGCTCTTAAAGCCATCTAAGAAGCTGGTTTCTATGTTCATCAGCAAGGACTACATAGTATTAGCCTCTGTGTACTGCTTGGAGTTGTAAAGGAAATCTGTGATGGACTTGGGAAAGCACTTATGTCTCTGAAGAACCTATTCAGGTTGTTTAATTCTAAAGCAACTCTTATTTTCATTAAAGTAATCACATTAGATTCTGGTCTCACTAACTCTTTGGTTTGCTTTGTTTTACTTCTCCCTCATTGTTGCAGGAGATTTCTTCTTTAGTACCTACACATTTTCATTCAGTCTTGTAAAATATTAGTACTGGATTTGGTCAGATGGAAACAATTATGCTTGGTGACTATTATTATTATTACTGTTATTGTTGTTGTTGCTGTTTATGTAGTTATCTCAATAATTCATGAGTAGATGAATGCGAAATTGGTATTTAAGAAGATAATTCATTGTGGGTGCTGCTGAACAAGTTCTGGAAGGCTCTAAGGTTGCTGTTTTTAAAGGGCTTCCAGCATGACTTCATGATCAAATGACAAATACAATGTAATCTTTGTTCCCTGTCGTTGACATAACGCTGACTGTTACTATCCAGCTTTGCTTTCAGCAACTGATCCTCTCAGATGTATTACTTGACAGAATCCTTTCAAAATCAAACATCTGTTCTTTTTTTTTTAACTTTCACAGGTTTATATCTAGCATACTTCTAATCAAACCAAACTTTAAAATCTGCTGACAAAAAAAAGTTATACAACCTCTAGGCAATGGCTATGTCTACACTGTCAAGTAGCGTGTTTCCACGTCACTACTACTACATTTTTTTTGGTTGACCACATTGCATAAATTCTGATTCACTTTTAAGTTTTCTTTTAGGATGCACCATCTCATTTACTTCAAAATAAACACTAGCTTCTACTCAGGTGACAGTTGACTTCTAACAGGCAACTGGCTTAAGTTCCTCATATTTCTAATATTTCTAATATTTCTTAAGATCTGATTTTGGTGTACTCTGGGAATTCATCTAAATCATTATTTGGGCCAAATTTTGCTGGGATTTTTTTTCACTCTACTGGGGGAGAAGTATCATTCATTCTGTAACTAAAGCTTGTAGAAGTGAGCCCACAAAAATTAATCCATTATCCTGTTTTCAGCAGCTATGGAGTTAATTTTTCTCTCAGTAGCCAGTGTGTTTTGGATTTTGTATGTGAAGAATGTTGATAAACATACTGATGATACGAGTTGTTGTTAAGGAGACCAAGGACACTGTCTGACTTTCCAAGTCTCAATAATGTGCAGATGCAGGAAGCTGAGAGAAAGACAAACAGAATAATTGACCCAAACTGGCCAAAGAGAGTATTCCATGCCATAAAGGTCATGTTCAGTATATAAATGGACATTGGGCAGTGGGTAGCTCTCTTGATCTCTTTTCAAGGGGGCATCTTCTCTCTCTCGCACTGACTGGCATCATTCCCTCTACCTTGCTGGCCCCCCTTTTCCGCTCCTTTGCTTGCTGCTCACTTTCATTTCCATGATTGCTGCTCAGGATGGGCTGTATTGGTCACCAGAACATTGGGTGGTGAGAAAATATATGCTGTTCATTTTGTGTGTTTCAGTATCCTTATACTTTGTTGTTATTATTGTAGTTTTCTTTTGCTATTCTAGTAAACTGTCTTCATCTCAACCCATGGGTTTTCCTTTCTTCCCAATTTCTCTCCCCCATCCTGCTGAAGAGAGGGAGGGTGAGTGAGGAACTGTATGGTAACTATGGCTAAACCACCACATCCCTGTACTGGTGAAGACATTATACTTTATCTGGAACTAAGTGCAAACAGGTAATCAAAGGACATGTTGCAATGCAAGAAATTAAGTCAAAATTAGTCACCAATCATCTATGGTATTTGCCCTAGAATCCCAAGGAAATCAAAGAACAAATGAAAAGTGCTAGTAGGAAAATTATACAATTAAAATTGTGTTCTGCTCCCAATAAATTTAATGAATCTTCAACTAGTGATAAAAAAGAAAAAGGATTAGACTTTTTGTCATTAAAGAGCTATTAAACCAGAGACCTAGAGAGCTGACAACATTGTAGTTCTTTTTAAAGAGGTGCTAAAGATGATCCAAGAAATCATTGTCTGATATACTTTGTCCTGGTGTTAGAAGAAAAAGGTCTAAAACCAAACCAAAACAAATCCATTAATGGAAGAGTCATAAACCACCTAGATTAACCTAATACATTAGGGAGAAATTAATAATGACTTTTGAAACATGAATTCTGCCTACTAGAATTCTTTAAGGACTGTTGCAAAATAAAGGATAGAGAGAAATATATATACTTAGTTTGATGCAGTTCCACATAACAGACCTTGATTCTCTGTAAAGTGTAATTATACTACCATAATTCTAGTCTAGTGGAAAGACCTTGTACATGTAAATAGTATGAGGTAAAATAAACAATAGCCAGGACTAGAAAATCTTTCTATATAAACAGATTACATAAAGTCTTCATGACCATTATTATGTCAAGTCCTACTTGCACATTCCTGAACACCGGACTTTGACAGGGTGAAAGCACAGACAAATGTATATAAGCAATTTAATTGTTCTAAGATTTAATAATAGGCACTTTCCTACGCATTTAGAAAAATCATGATGTCAAACCTCCGCATATGTTTTTTTTTTATTACTTTTATGAACAGACAGTTAAGGAAAGAATAGAACACTGCTAAAGGATAGCTTTGTTGCTTCAGAGAGTTATTTTGATGGAAAGTTAAGTGTGTTTAGATTTCAAATAGATATAGTTGCATACAAAGCTTTGGAAAGTCTGTACATTTGTTGGGTGTCTATCAGTGAATATCATTACAACTATCTGGTTCATAAAGCACAGTAAAGCTGAATCTTACTATTCAACACAGAAATAATTTGTTCATTATTTCAAATAAGACAAATCATGTGCCTGTCACATTCAAAAACAATGATAAGTAAAAATGGATGAAGTTCTTTCCAACTGTCCTTCAAACTTTCTGCTGCTGTTGCTATAGCTGTTGAATTAGTCAAAATGGTACTGTTAGGAGATTGTCATTCCATGGCCAGTGAAGAAACTAATGGCATTTTACAGATATTGAGCCATCTGTCTATAAGCTTAGGTGCTTCTTGACTTAGCATGATCTTTGAGACAAAGACTTGTTTCTTACTGCCTGTTTTTAAAGAACTAATACCCGTGAAGTCCATGACTGGCCCATTAAATTGTGGCATCACAATGTAAATAGTAATTGTATTATCAGTCTTAATACAAGATCAGGTTTTCATTAGTTTTCCTTTTTCATAATTTTTACCATCATAAACTCAAAAATAAGAGATTATACACTCGTCTAGTTAAAATCATCTCTGTCTGGCCCTGGGAATCTTATGTTTTTTCCACAGAAGCTTTTTGTCAATATATTTCACTTTCTGTGCGAGATATAGCTTAAGTGTTGGAAAAGTTGAGAGAATGGACTTGCCCAATCTTTTATTATTTTTTACAATATTCTGGAAATTCAGTAAAGCATGGAAATGTCATTCAACCTTTTACATTCATGAGGACAATATCAGTCTTTCTTGTTCAAATTTAAAATTGATTTTTTACACATGTACTTACTGCCCCACTCTATGAGCTATTACAGCCCCACCCTATGAGCTATTTTTGGAAACTTGACTCTTAGGATCAAATTCTGTCATTGGATTTTTTTTTTTCCCCTAGAAATAGCATTATTTGTTAGGAATTTAGAAAAAAAAATCTGAATATTTTTTGCATACAATCTTGTTTCTCTCCTTGATTTCTTGTTCAACCATTCATCACATTGAATCCTGCTCATTTAAGTAACCAATGAATACAATCCTACATAGAAGATTTAATAATTCAAAATACTAATCACAGCAATCGAAAATAAATGACAAAATTTTTATTTGACATTTAACACTACATTACTGTGGTACTTTTTTAACTAAAGTATGATATTATTTATGGTACATTAGAAGTGTAGATTACCACATATATTGCAATTTTAAGAATAGAAAATATAGACTACAGATGGTCAATTTCTAAAGTAATTACAGTATATAAATTCCACTGGTGTGAGTGATTTCTAATTTATATGCATTCATGTGTCGTAGATATATTTAATAATTCTACTGATGCACAAAATTTGCTAGTACCATAAAATGTTTGGAATGCTAAACTAGAGAGATCATGCAGAAAATGTTTCTTCTAAATCTGTGATAATTTTATTTGAACTTTTTTCCTTGCCTCTTAAACATTTTTATTAGTTTTTAGCTAAGTAAAACAATGCGCATTTGCTGAGGCTTTTTTTTTTTTACACTGTCCCATCCATCACTACACAGAATATATTAGATCTAAGACTGTGCTCAGTTTAGGCAACTGTTGAATAAAACAGATTTACAGATACTATATTGACAAAAGTTTGGTGTCATCCTGTAAAATTAATCAAATGCATTTATTAAATAATTATTTGCTCGTATATTCAATAATCAACTGTATGTTTCAAAATTTGTCATTCCTTCTTCACAGAGTATCTAGGTACATTATGACTCACATTCACAGGGAAATAAGTTTTGAGAACAAAATAGGGCCTGGCTTTTGAACACATTCTCTGCTTGGCAGTACTAGCCATAGAAAAAGTTTTCTTCCTTGATTCAAAGTACTCCAGAACTGCTGACTTTCAAGGCATACTGCATGAAGCAGATTAAAAATGGCTATGTCCTTCAAAAATCATAATGCATATATACAAAAACATCTGCTGAATTTCTTCCATCTGCTAAATATATATTTCTGTAAGAAAAGAAACTGGAGCTTTTTGGTAAATATCCTTTATGAAATCCTGCTGAGTATTCTTACAGCTCTATTATCCATGAGCTACTTTGAACTAAACAGTAAATATGCTCTACAGAAGGGACTCAGAAACAGGGAAAGGGTACACCAGGGGTTGAGAAGGAAATGGGTTTGAAGAAACACACACCCAAACTCTAATTATTAATAACTGCTAGCTTAGGTTAGTTATTTTAGCATGCATAAATAAGATTCTTACCCAATAGGCATCCCTGGGGGCCGGGGGGGAGAGACCAGCGGGGGACAGGGAAGACAGGTTCAGACTGTCGATGGATCCTAAAAGTTACAATGGAGTCTTCCCTAATTTTCTCCCCCTAGCCCATTTACTTTTATACTGTTTCTGACATTAAGGTAGAGTTTGAGTGGCTCTAGTCATACATTCTTTTATTGCTAATTGGTGTAAAATTCTCTCTTCTCATTTCTTAAAGGTATAGTAAAAAATACATAGAGTGCATGCCCAGTGAGAGATGATATCACTTTGGAGGCAAGTAGCCTTTGAGATGGAGGTGTGTTTTAGTATTATAATAAGATTGTAATGAGCAAAGTTCATCTAAAGGACATGACCCCAATTTGTGGCTCAGCAACCAGTATTATTCTTGTTCGACAGCTGCAATGCAGTACATCAGGTATTATATTGCCTATTAGCCATCAGGTACCATGAAGTTCCCATCCCTGCAGGGAGTGTAACAGAGTTCGGCCACGGTGTCTCCACCCTGCTTCACCCTCTGTTCTGTTCATTTGGTTTGTCTTAGCATATGCTAAGGGAGGCAGGGTGTGTTGCCTAAGGAACTGCTGTAACGAGCATGTCAATCTGATTTCATCCTGGAAGCAGCAACTGCATTTTTACCCTAGAAGTTCTATTAGGACGAACCTTAGAGAAACTAATTCCCGCCCCTCCCCCCACCGCCCCCGCAAGTCATTGTCTCATGGTGTCTTAGCTGACATTCGTTGAATATCTGAAGTAGAGAAGGACAGTGGTTTTTTTCGGCCATTACCCATGTTTTACCACTACACTTCAGACAACTCTATTAATCCCAATACATTTAGAGAACAATTGCTGTAATACTGACTGGATCTCAAAATAACCAAAGAATATAGGCTGAAAGGGACCTTCGGAGGTTATCTAATGCAACCTCTTGCTTAAAGTGTTGTTAGCTTGACAGTTACTGGAAGTTGCTTTGGGTGTTCTGGCAGATATTGGCAGTATGTAATTGTTCTGGTTTTGTTAGTGAGGGGGGGCCTAAGGTGGTAGCTTCTGTAGGAAACTGCTAGAAGTTGCTCCCCTTTGTTCAGTGGACTCAGCCAGGCCTAGGGCAGACCCACTGCTGGCCAAGGCCGAGCCAATTGGTAGCAGAATGTCTCATGATAACGCCTCTGTGATAACGTATTTAAGTAGGGGAAAACAGGAAAAAAAAAAAAAAAAAGAGAAGATGTGAAGCAGCTGAGCAGGGGGCAGAGAGGGGGAGGCGCGAGCCTTGTGGGCCTTGCCAGCCTCACCCTCTGGCCTCCCGCCGGGCAGCTGACTGGGCCCAACTCGGCCCAGCCTGGCTGCAAGAAGTGGAGAGGAGATGAGAAGGAAGTGAACAAGATGTAAAAAGGATCCTGAGAGGCGTCTGCCAGCCTGTTGTGAGGAACGGCTGCAGACATCAAGGTCAGTTCAGAAGGAGGGGGAGGAGTAACGCGGCTCCTGGCCAAGATTCCTCTGCAACTCGTGGTGAAGACCATGGTGGAGCAGGTTGTCCCCCTGCAGCCCATGGAGGTCCACGGAGGGGCAGAGATCCACCTGCAGCCCGTGGAGGACTCCACACTGGAGCAGGTGGAGGCCTGAAGGAGGCTGTGGCCCATGGAGGGCCTGCTGGGGCAGCTGTTCTAGAGGGACTGCACCCCGTGGAAGGGATGACCCACGCTGGAGCAGTTTCACAAAGGACTGTGCTCCGTGGGAGGGACCCCACGCTGGAGCAGAGGAGGAATGTGAGGAGTTCTTCCCCCGACAATGATACAGCGGTGTAAAATAACGCGTGAGGAACTGACCGTGACCCCCATTCCCTTCCCCCCTACCCCGTGCCGCTCGGGAGGGGAAGGTAGTAGAGATAATGTTAAGCTTGGGAAGAGGGAGGGGTAGGGGGGAGGTTATCTTGTTCCCTGTCTCATTCTCCTGCTAATTTTAGAAATAAATGAATAGTTTTCCCCAAGTCGAGTCTGTTTTGCCCGTGACGGTAACTTTAAGGATTTCTCCCCATCCTTATCTCAAACCTTGAGCCGTTTTTCTTATATCATTTCCCCCTATTCTCTCGGAGGGTGGGGGGAGTGAGAGAGAGACTGCGTAGTCTGGTCCCGATCGGGGCTGAACTACGACAGTAATGCTGTACACATTATTCCAAGATCTTTGGAGTGTCCTTCATGACCTTTATATCTCTCAGGAAGAATTTGGATGCCTAAGAGCGAAAACTTAAGTACCTACACCCAAAAGGATAACCTATAAATCCTTCTACTGCTTTCTTAGATTGTTAGAGAAATGAATAATCATATCTTTCTCTAGGCATGGAATTGCATCCAAGATGTCTGAGCTCAGTGTCTAAACATTCATCTTATCCCTAAACAGAAACATAGCGTTGTGGTTTTATCCTATGTTATGAATACAGATTTAGGATCCTGGCAATTATGACAATTTGTGGAAAATGGGTGATTTAGATTGCTTAAAGAACTACTGTCACAGGTATTAGTAAAAGTGGTTTTAATACAATGTTATAAAACTATAACTTAACAAAGTTTGATGACAAGGTTCACTCTATGAATTACTTCATGGGAAAACATTGTTGAAGATGGAAGTGATGCACTTCACTCATGAGAGAGAAGAAACAATATATTTTATTGACCTTCTTAGAGAGGAGTCTATGTTGGTCAAGCCTTGGACTAGAATTTGATCCAGTCGCACCTAGAGTTTAGAAAGCAAGGGGGTCCTTTCTGAATCTCATGACTCAACGGGAGTGCCTTCTCGACAGTTTTATCTGACTCTGTCCTCTATGAAGTAAATAATCCGGTGTGCCTTATCATTAAATATTGTTAAAATCACTGTCACATTTACCATTTACTGTCAAACTTTTTAAACTCACTGTTTTATATCAATAAAACACATTGTTGCTTCTCTGTTATGAGTGAAGTGCATCACTCCCGCAAGAAACACAAAAAGGAAAATTAAATTACAGTCAAGTTAGAATGATTCACAGACAGACTGGAGATGCAAAGAGTAAGAAGGACTCTTTTGTTAATTCATGAGGTTCAGAGTGGACCTCCTTGCTTTCCTGGTGGAGCTCAGGTGCACCTAGATCCAAACTTAGTCTCAGATATGGTCAATGGTTTATGTATAAAGGAAGAAAGAGTAAGGAAGACCCTCTCTTTGAGTTACAAGGTTCAGAACGGACCCCCTTGATTTCTAAGCTCATTCTCAGAGAGGAGTTATTTTCAATTAGAACAGGTTGCTCACAGCCCAGTCCAACCTGATCTTGAATACTTCCAGGAACAGGCATCTAGCACCTCTGGGCAACCTGTTCCAGTGTTCTACAACCCTCAGTGTAAAAAATTTTTACCTAATATCTAATCTAAATCTATCTCCCTCTATTTTGAAACCATTACCCCTTGTCCTATCACAACAGGCCCTACTGAACAGTCTCTCCCCATCTTTCCTGTAGGCCCCCTTGAGGTACTGGAAGACCGCTATCAGGTCTCCCCAGAGCCTCCTCTTCTGCAGGCTGAACAGCCCCAACTCTCTCAGCCTGTCTTCATAGGAAAGGTGCTCCAGCCCTCTGATCATCTTCATGGCCCTCCTCTGGACTCTCACCAACAGGTCCATGTCCTTATGTTGGTGACTCCAGAGCTGGATGCAGTACTCCAGGTGGGTTCTCACAGGAGAGGAGTAGAGGGAGAGAATCACCTCCCTCAGTCTTCTGGCTACACTTCTTTTGATGCAGCCCAGGATGTGATTGGCTTTCTGGGCTGCAAGCACACATTGCCAGCTCATGTTGAGCTTCTCATCCACCAGCACTCCCAAGTCCTTCTCCTCAGGGCTGCTCTCAATCCATTCCCTGCCCAGCCTGTATTTGTGCCTGGGATTGCCACGACCCATGTGCAGGACCTTGCACTTGGCTTTGTTTAACTCTGAGGTTTGCATGTGCCCAGCCTGTCCAGTTCCCTCTGGATGGCATCCCTTCCCTCCAATGTGTTGACCGCACCACACAGTTTGGTGGTGTTGGCGAACCTGCTGAGGGTGCACTCTATTCCACTGTCCATGTCACCAACAAAGATGTTAAATGGGACCAGTCCCAATACTGACCCCTGAGGAACGCCACTCATCACCAGTCTTCACTTGTACATCAAGCCGTTGACCACTACTTTCTGAGTGTGGCCATCCAGCCAATTCCTTATCCACTGAGTGGCCCATTCATCAAATTCATGTCTCTCCAGTTTAGACACTAGTTTATCATGCAGGATATATGCTTTGCACAAGTCCAGGTAGCTGATGTCAGTTGCTTATCCCTTCTCCACAGATGCTGTAACTGCATCACAGAAGGCAATCAAATTGGTCAGGCACAATTTGCCCTTAGTGAAGCCATGTTGACTGTTACAAATCACCTCCTTGTTTTCCATGTGCCTTAGAATGGTTTCCAGGAGAATCTGTTCCCTGACCCCCTGACATTGCACAGAGGTGAGACTGACTGGTCTGTAGTTCCCTGGGTCTTCCTTGTTCCCCTTTTTAAAAATTTGGGTTGTTTCCCCTTTTCCAGTCACTGGGAACCTCACCAGACTGCCGTGACCTCTCAAATATGATGGACAGTGTCTTGGCAACTTCATCCACTAGTTCCCAGTCTTCCTTTTATCCCAAACCTACCTAAAGAAGCTTTTCTACTGCCTTTGACGTCCATGGCCAGATTTAATTATATCAGTGCTTTATCCTTCTTATCCTGATCCCTGGCTGCTCAGACAATTTCTCTGTAATCCTCCCACACTACCTGTCCTTACTTCCACCCTCTGTAGGCTTTCTTTTTGTTTTTCAATTGGTCCAGAAGCTCCTTGCTCATCCATGAAGGCCTCTTGGTGTTTTTTGGCCAACTTCTATTTGTTGGGATGCATCGCTCTTGAGCTTGGCAGAGGTGCTCCTGAATATCAACAATTAGCAACTCTGTTGGGGAAATTTGAAACTGTGATACATAGGTTTTTCACTATGTACACTGGGGGTTTTTCACTATGTACACTGGCTGGGATAGAGTTAAATTTCTTCAAAGTAGCTCCTATGCTATTAGGTATCAGAAACCAGGAAACAAGCCAAATAGAGCTGAATGTTTTAACTTAAAAGCCCTCCATCAGTCCTGCTTCTTGAAAATCACTACAGTTTCACTTCTTTTGTTTGTTTTGAAAAACCTGCAGTATTGATTTTATTTTTCATGCTTAATGGCTAGATTTCTTTTTTTTCCTTTGAAACCTAGTTTCTATGCCTCAGGAAGGTTAAGTTTCTTAAGACAAGCTATACTATAATTAGAGGATATCAGATCATAAATGAGGTACCACTTGTGGGATTTGAAAGCATGTAGCTTTCAGAAAAACTCTCAGTAAAATATAATTATTCCAATTTCTTAGCACGTCACACTGAGTCAAGTTCAAGGGTTCATTTTGTAGCCAAATCATAACGTTTTTCTTATTAATGAGAAAAGCATTTTAACCTTTTAAAATGAAATAGTTCTGGAAATTTCTAAACTTTTACTTGAAAGAGCTAGGAAGAGACATAACTTTGTGATAGCTTCTCCTGTGATACTATGCTCTGTATTTTATTTTATTTTGAAAATAAATCTGATTAGATCTGTATATTTTTATTCTAAAAATAGCAAATGTAGACACGCATATAGCAGCAAGATAAAGTGCTGCTGATTAACAGGTAGAATATCTGAATGAGTAAAAATTCTTTAGGTTGGGGGGGGAAGCTGCAAGTGAAGTTGCATAGAAAAATATAATTAGACTTGTATTCATAAATGATACTGGTGACAATTTATTTGAAGATTAAAGATGCTTCCTGAATTTTCATGAACTTTTTAATATTTTCAAAGATGAGATTAAAATTTTATCTTCTTCATTGAAGACAACCTCAATTTCTCAGTAGAAATAGAAGTAGAAATAGAGCCTGATGCTCTATTTCTAACCGCCTGTACAAAAATATATTTTTCTGAGCAGTCATAGAGTTTTTCTTAATCTTTAGGTTATAAAAATGGTAAGTTTTCATCTTTGAAAATCATTGTTTGAAGATGCAAAGATAAGGTGCAGAACTGTGTAGATTTTGGACATTAGTAAACCAAAATGAAAGACAAATTGGCAAAGTGAAGTATGAAAAAAAAATCAGTTTTCTGTGCCATGAGGGGCCACTTTGCTCAGTCATGTACCTCTCTTTACAAAGTGAGGTATCAGATAATATTAAGCTTGTAAGTGCCGTTTGACAAATAACTATTAGCCACAGGGACTCGAATGAAGGCATACAGGGATCATCAGAAACTTAAATTTGAGAAAGAAGGAAACCATGGACTACTTATATGTCTATAATCTGACATACTTAAGGATTTTTTTTTGTCTTTCTATGATCAACAGTTTGTTAGTATTAAATATTTTTATTGCAGCATTTGTTTTTCATAGTAGAGTAGAACTGGGTAGTCTATGACAAGACAAAAAAAAAAAGAATTTTGTCATAAAAGGTCTAGAATTGCAAATATATTAAGCTGAACCCTGAAACATAAGTCATTCATACAGTTGTTTCTGATCTAAGTATAAACAAAAAGGTTAGAATAACTTAAAAGCAATATTTAATCTAATACCTTAACACTGGATAAAGATTAGATCCTCCATATGCCAAATGAAAAATCCATAATACTGTGAAAATCAAACTTTGCAATAGCTGAAATAGGAGCTATAATTAAAGATATCGTCAGATTGTGACATTCAGCACAGATTATTTTAAGAGGTTGTTTGTCATTTGAACTCTTTGTTTGAAAGTCAGTTGTCAAAGCTATTTAGTTTCCAACACCATATCACTTTCTCAAGACTTCTAAGGAGGCATCCAGTTCTGCCCTGTACCTTTACTGTGTGCATGTATTCTTTGCTTTTCTTTCCTAAAGGAGACGTGTAAGTGTTAAAGAAACTGAAGGCATCTACTGACAGTCTCATTACAGGAAATAAAAATTTGTAATTGTAAAAGTACTTTGCATAATTTTTATTTGTATGAATCATAAGAGAGGGGAACTACACACTGATAAATCAAAGAAAACAGTTATGTTAAAAGAAAATATGCATTTTATATGTGATAATCATAGTAGATGATCACATAATAAGATCAGTCACACAATTTATATTTATTTGTCTCAAGGATTTATGTGGGAGCTACTAAAATAACGCTGATGTTCCCTTTTCCAATGGAATTCAATATTCTGCCTTAGGCCTAGGTTGAGAATCATTACCTAGAGGTGCAGATTTAAAGGTCTATCTTTAAATTTAACTGTACTATAGCAAGCTCTCTGGTATCTTTCTAGGCTCTGGCTGGTGTTGTGACAGTCAGAGCTGGTGCTAATCTTTTTGTTAATGTCAAAGACCAAGCGTGACAGCAGCAGACAAGATAGGCTCTAGTGAATGACAGAGTAATCAGTCTGGAATAGAAATAGTTCATCCGGAAAGGATCAGGCTGTGGGAAATCACTATCAGCCTGTCCACATGTTTTACATTTAAACATGTCCACATGTTTACTCTTTTCTCATTCTGATGGCAGTTAGATCATTTAACAGCATATTTCTTTCTCAAAGATTATTTGAAATTGTTATTCTAACATTGTAAACCTAAAGGGATAAAAATCTTTGCATCTTTTTGTATTATTAATATTGAACATTTAAAGGTATAGTGAAGACTCTTCTGTGAAAATAATTCCAGATATAATTTTAATAATTACTTACAATGATTGTCTCCTGCAAGTCCTGCAAACTTCCCTTTCTGTTATCATTCACTGTCATCATAGGTCATTATACATGTGTAATAGTCAAAGAGTTTTTAAAAAATAATTTGGGAATAATTCCTACAGCAGCAGAACTATGACATGCTAGTAAATTTATAACCTATGTGAATTCATAATGGAGTAATAACAGTTATGGGCCTGTAGCCTTTAACACAAGGCAGTATCAAGGATTAGATCTTAAAAGTACAGTGAGGCTTTCAATGTTTTTTTTTTAATACCCTTGAAATTTCTAGATTCTGTCCCTGACCTCTGTATTTATTCTCTTGGATAGATACGAAGGTTAGATTCTTAAAGATTTGTAAATATAAACAATCCACAGGGATTATTTACAAGATTACAGACAATTTGGATATTCAAGTTTGTGGAGGGAGAGGACTCTACAAAGATATATGCTTATGGAATGATGCAAGGGTATGCATCAAGTGGGCTGGTGGTAATCAGAACAACAAAAAAGGGTCTTAGCTTTCCAGTTAATTCACAGATGTTCATATATGGGCCTGGATGTTCCTTCATCAGAAACTTACAGCTGAGGGTCTAGATATTGTAATTATATGTCTCAGGTTGAACTGAGAAGTATATGCCAGTAGGGATCTGGCCCCACAACAGCAGTTGCAAAACTATGTAGAAACAAAGATGGGACAATTTATAATTCAATTCATAATTGTCCTGGTTTTGTTTAGTGAGGGGGGGCCTAAGGTGGTAGCTTCTGTAGGAAACTGCTAGAAGTCGCTCCCCTTTGTTCAGTGGACTTGGCCGGGCCTAGGGCAGACCTGCTGCTGGCCAAGGCCGAGCCGATTGGTAGCAGAATGTTCCGTGATAACGCCTCTGCGAGAACGTATTTAAGAAGGGGAAAAAAGAAAAAAAAAAGAGAGGACAGAAGATGTGAAGAAGCTGAGCGGGGGCAGAGGCCCAGAGGGGGCGGCACAGGCCTCCTGGGCCTTGCAGGCCTCACCCTCTGGCCTCTCGCCAGGCAGCCAACTGGGCCCAACTCGATCCGGCCTGGCTGCAAGAAGTGGAGAGGAGATGAGAAGTGAATAAGATGTAAAAAAGATCCTGAGAGACATCTACCAGCCTGTTGTGAGGAACGGCTGCAGACATCAAGGTCAGTTCAGAAGTGAGGGGGAGGAGTAATGCGGCTCCTGGCCAAGATTCCCCTGCAGCCTGTGGTGACGACCATGGTGGAGCAGGTTGTCCCCCTGCAGCCCATGGAGGTCCTTGGAGGAGCAGAGATCCACTTGGAGCCTGTGAAGGACCCCATAGCGGGGGAGGTGGATGCCTGAAGGCAGCTGTGGCCCGTGGAGGGCCCGCTGGGACAGCTGTTCTGAAGGGACTGCACTCCGTGGAAGAGATGACCCACGCCAGAGCAGTTCCACGAAGGACTGTGGCATAGGGGTGGGACCCCTCAACGGAGCAGGGGAGGAATGTGAGGAGTTCTTCCCCCAACCATGAAGCAGCGGCATGACACAACATGTGATGAACTGACCGCAACCCCCATTCCCTCTTTCCCCCTGTTCCGCTCGGGAGGGGACGGTAGTAGAGATAATGTTAAGCTTGGGAAGAGGGAGGGGTGGAGGGAGGTTATCTTGTTCTCTGTCTCATTATCCTGCTGTTTGTAGTAATAAGTGAACAGTTTTCCCCAAGTCGAGTCTGTTTTGCCCGTGATGGTAACTTTAAGGATCTCTCCCTGTCCTGATCTCAAATCTTGAGCCATTTTTCTTGTATTGTCTGTCCCTATTCTCTCGGAAGGTGGGGGGCGTGAGAGAGAGACTGCGTAGCCTGGTCCCGATCGGGGCTGGACTACGACAATAATATGTGACTCTAATTATAGGGCAATAAATAAATAAAATAAAGAAGCAAATTCCTCTTTGGGGAATAGGACAGACAAATGTGTTTGGGTTTTTTTCTGATGACTGCTAAAATATTTAATCTAACATATAACTACTTCAAAACCTTATAGTGTTGGGGTTTTTTTAATAAAGATAAAACACTGTTACATAATTAAATATACACACTATGGCAGATGAGTTTATTAGCTATTTTTAGAGTGATCTTAGTACATGTAACTATCCTTGTTTCATTTTAATCAAGCTTCCTCTGAAGTGAGGGACTTTTATGTTGTGTTTTCAGAGTGGCCTTCAGCAACAGCCACACTTTTTGCAACATATCCTGCCTGTATAGCTAGCAAGTTTGTCCACCCATGGAACAAAGATGAAAACAGATTTTCAGTCTCCAATTTCCTCCTTGCCCCTGTCTGTGATGGGGTCTCCACAACCCTGCACCAAGTTCTGTGGTAAGGACATTACAATGATATTACTGATACTCTGACTACAAAGATCTTGCAATGTCCCTTTGTTTTTGCTACACAAAGAGAAGATCCTGTTTTCCTCTATCTATTCTTCATGCCTGGCAATGACTAATGTGATTCTAGCTTACTGGGACATTTTATGCTGAGATCTTACTTTAAATGAGAAAGAAAGTGAGAACAAGGCCGGGCTAAGGCCATCGGAATTGCTGCTGATGTTACAAGTCACCTTCAATATGATTCAAGAATTCCTCTGGAGCACAACAGTATGCCCTGTATTGTATTTTCAAATGTATCTTTTGTACAGTTTTATATGAACTGTGCTGGTTCTGATTTGCTGGCAAGATCTGAAGTTGTTTTTCTTTCTTTCAACTGCACAGTACTACCCTCTTTCCACAAGACAGGTTTACTGCCAATCGTGTTTTAAGTCTTGGTGCTGTTGACAACAATAAAAATACAATAGTTGTGCATTTCTAATAAAAATACTATTTCAAATCAAATTAATTCTCTATAATATTTTGTCTCAGGAATTTATATTTTTAGTACAATGTGAGCCAGGTTCTTACTGTGCAGATCACAGGTTCAAAACTTAACACCTCTTCTTAAATCTCATCTTTCAAACATTCCACATCAGCTATATTTTTTGCCTTCATATTAGGTGTTTTAGTAAACCAGAATGTATTCTCATAGCTAATTGCCTCTACTCTTCTTTTCAGTTTCAAAAACCTTTGTTTGGATGCCAACAGCCAACAACAAACTTATATCATAGAAAGCAGCCCATTCAAGTTATTCAAGCCAATGGAAAATCTCCTATTAACTTTTGGGTAAAGCTGCTGATTAGCAATAATAGTTTTGAGATACAGTAGCTGGGCTTTGAGTGAGACAATTAACTGGCTGCTGGTAAAATAGTGGCTGATTCAATGTTAATCCAAACATATTTTAATTGTAGCAGAAGAACAAATGTTCATTTATAATAAATCAATTTTCTCAATATTTCCAGGTGAATAAATACTAAAATGCTTAAAAGCAATATAGTAAAGGTTAGATCTCAAATCTAGGCAAGCAGAAGAATGTAATCCAAGCATAATAACCAAGCAAATCATTACATGATTCAGTCAAGTGAACTTTTTACTTAGAAAGACTGTGCAAACTACATGTTATTGTAGAGTTCAGTGTACTTATTTTACTTTCTATTTGTTTCCAGGTGATGTTGCAAGTTCAGAAAACATTTTGGCTCTCCAAAATGCTATAGTTTCCAACTATAGTCTCCCAAACAACCTATGCTTTTAAGCTCTTAAATTGAAAATGGCAAATTTTATTTTATTTTTTTTTCAATGACAAGTAAAGCTGAATTATGGAATTAGAATCTAGAAAAATAAAAGGCTCAGGAGGCTCTAGATTTTGACTGCTTTCAGAAGGCAATGAAAACAGGGGTTTTAATTTAAGAAAAAGTCACAAAAACAAAGATACAAAAAAGAAATAAAAATAAAAGAAAGAAGCAGAACAACATAGAGCAGAACATAATCCATTTAAAGTTATGTGAAAAAATTTAGAGACATTAAGCTTAACGGGGGATGTATGAGGGTTTTACATGACATCAGTTTAGCATAGCTGCTGAGGGGTACATGATGTTCTTTAAAAATTAGAATATGCAATCTGTAAAGTAATAAGAAATTGTGAATCTTTTGCATCTTCAATATTTAATGAGAATCTTTGTACAATTACAGAACTATAGCCAACAACTGAGGAACAGAAATAATAAAATTCTAATTATTGGACCAATGTGATTCTGTCTGAAATGTATCCATCAATGCAGCTTACTCTATGAGCAAATACATTTTAATTAGGAAGTTCATAATCAGTGCTAGTTTTTATGTGCATCTGCTTACTCTTTCAAATACAATCATCCTACTACCTGGCTGAGTCAGATTATTTGATTGCTTTATTTAATTTCCAAATCAAATGGCCAATTTACAGAAGGATTATTGTATTTGCATTTTTTGGGCGAGGTTATTTTTCATGAAATATGCAAAATAAAAAATAAATAGCATCTGTGAAGCAGATTTAATTTCTGTACTTCAAAATGTGCCATATTGTAATTACAAAGATTTAGGCAAATGTAACTGCTTTATGTAAACTTTGTAAGGCAAATCCAATTGTGTTTCATTCATTTTAAATCAATTGTGCTGTGCAATACATTTCTTTCAGTTTTCAGGCAGCACTGGCAGTGCCCAAGCTGTTTACAAAACTTCAAATTAAAGTTTTGAATGTACTCAAGGTACAAAGTAGAGACAAAATGATGTTAACAAAAGAATTATCAAAATGAACCGGGCTTTATAATTTATTCCTTCTGTTCTTTAAGACAGATGAATGATACACATATATATATATATATAAACTACAGTAGCCTTCAAACATACAGTTTTTCACTGTCTTTCTCACGTTGGGGAAAACAGCATTTAGATAACTAAAACATTGCAGAAGCAATGTTTATATCTGACATATATGTTAACTAATAGCCCGGAGTCATGTTCTGTCTTCAATTCCATGTCACATACTTCATGTAATTGTCAGAAACAGGAAAAGAAACACTTCCCACTTGTCCTGGTTTCGGCTGGGGTAGAGCTAATTTTCTTCCTAGTAGCTCGTATAGTGCTGTGTTTTGGATTTAGTGTGAGAATAATGTTGATAACGTACTGATGTTGTTGCCTAGTAGCACTTACACTAAGTCAAGGACTTTTCAGCTAGCCTTAGGTCACTAGTTCATGTCCAGCTTAAAGGGCCAGTGTCCCATGCTGAGTGTCAAAAAGGACTGTTGTGGTTTAACTCACCAGTAATTAAGCACCTGGTGGGATGGAGGACAGAATTGGAAGGGTAAAAGTAAGAAAAGTCATAGGTTGAGATAACAGTTTAATGATTACAATTAAATAAAAATTATGAAGAAAAGGAAAAACAACAAAAAGAGTGAGAAATAAAACCCAAGAAAAACAAATGAGACGACCACTCACCAACTGCGCCATCTGTCTCCAGGCAGTGACTGCTGCCCCTCGGCCATTTCCACACAGTTTATATGCTGAGCCTGATGTCATATGGTATGGAATATCCCTTTGGCCAGTTTGGGTCAACTGTCCTGGCTGTGCTCCCTCCCAGTTTCTTGTGCACCCCCAGCCTTCTCACTGGCAGGACATGAGAAGCTGAAAAGTCCTTGACTTAGTGTGAGCAGTACTTAGTAACCACTAAAACTTCAGTGTGTTATCAACATTATTCTCACACTAAATCCAAAACACAGCACTATACCAGCTACTAGAAGAAAACTAACTTTGTCCCAGCTGAAACTAGGACATCAGTCCAAGACTTTTTTGACTGGTGGACAAAATAAATTTTTAAGTTCCACTTTGGAGAAAACTATGATCAATTTCTACAATTCAAGTGTTTAAAACTGAAAATTACAACTTTTGAAGTGCAGACATATAGCTGTTTCAGAAAAGCCTTGACATTCTTCACAGAAGCATGACATTTTTTTTTCAAATTATTTATATTGATAGTCTATTGTTATTCAAAATATTTCAGTTGATCCTTAGCTAGTCAATTGACTCTGTTGTCCATTCACTCCTTCTTCCCAAGTTATTTCTTAAATAACAAGGAGTCCAGAAAACCCAAATGGACTTTATTAGTAAACCATTAGTAGTCAGACAATTTAACAGAAAGGAAAGAGGGTAAGAAAAAAACCCAAATTTAAAGTTTCTCACTGACACTTTTCTCCATTTCCTTCCAGAGTGAAAAGGAATAGTGAATAAGGTATTAAAAATATCTTTTTTTTTTTTTCTATAGTGAAAGCTATTCTGAGGAGCTGCATTACTAGAAGAGCATTTGCAGGCAGAAAAAAAGGTAAACATTTTGAGAAGCTCCTTTGATTTTCAGAAGTTTCTGAGAATCAGTACAAGTCACTTTATCGGTGGTGTTCAGAAGATACAATTAACTTTTGGAGAGATTTGTTTTTCCTAAAATAACTTGAACAATTGGCTGAATGGTTAGGCTCAAAGAATTATAGTAAATGAAGTAGTCACCAATCTTGTTCCCTAGGGCTCAATTTTAGGGACACTTCTTTTTACTGGTTTTATCAATAACCTGGACACAGGAGTTGAGTGCACACTGAGTAATTTTGCCAATTATACTAAATTAAGAGGAGCCATTGATGCCCTTGAGGGTAGAGAGGCCTTAGAGAGAGATCTTAATAGATTAGAGCTGGGCAACTGCCAACCATATAAAATCTAACAAGAACAAGTGCTGGATTCTGCACCTGGGACAGTGCAATCCTAGATGTATGTATAGACTGGGGGACATGACTGTAGCCCTGGAGAGAAAGATCTGGTGGTGGGGGGGAGGGTGGTCTGGTTGATAGTTAATTCAATATGAGTCAACAATGTGCCCTAGTGGCTAAAAGGGCCAACTGTATCCTGCAGTGCATTAAGCACACACAGTATAGCTAAGCAGTTGAAAGATTGCCCCACTATACCGAGCATTGGTGCCACCTCACCTCAAATGCTGAGTGCAGTTTTGAGCTCCACAATATGAGAATATAAAAATATTAGAATGTGTCCAAAGAAGGACAACAAAGATACTGAAATGACTAGAGGGCATGACTTATAAGGAGTAGCTGAGGATACAAGGTTTGTTCAGCTAGGAGAAGAAGGGATCAAGGGGTGACCTCATTGCTGTCTACAGCTTCCTGGTGAGTGGGAGCAGAGAGGGAGGTGCTGGTCTCTTCTCTCTGGTGTTCTGTGATAGGATGTGAGGGAATGACTTAAAGCTGTGTCAGGAGAAGTTCAGATTGAATAGCAGGAAAAATAGTTCTTCACTGAGGGTATGGTCAAGCACTGGAACAAGCTCCCCAGGGAAGAGGTCATTACCCCTGCCCTGTTGATATTCGAGGCATTTGGACAATGTTCTTAGATATACAGTTTAAGTTTTAGGCTGTCCTGTGTGGATTCAAGAGTTGAACTCAATGATCCTCATGAGTCCCTTGTCACTCAGGACATTCTGTGATTCATATGAATCATAGAGTTCTATGACTGTGTCATAGTTCAGCCCCGATTGGGACCAGACTACGCAGTCTCTCTCTCACTCCCCCACACTCCGAGAGAATAGGGACAGACAATATAAGAAAACTGGCTCAAGATTTGAGATAAGGACAGGGAGAGATCCTTAAAGTTACCGTCACGGGCAAAACAGACTCGACTTGGGGAAAACTATTCATTTATTACTACAAACAGCAGGATAATGAGAAAGAGAACAAGATAAACTCCCTCCACCCCTCCCTCTTCCCAAGCTTAACATTATCTCTACTACCTTCAACCCCCGAGCGGCACAGGGGGGAAGAGGGAATGGGGATTGCGGTCAGTTCATCACGCGTTGTTTTACGCCGCTGCTTCATGGTTGGGGGAAGAACTCCTCGCATTCCTCCCCTGCTCCAGCGTGGGGTCCCTCCCATGGGCCACAGTCCTTCGTGAAACTGCTTCAGCGTGGGTCATCTCTTCCACAGAATGCAGTCTCTCCAGAACAGCTGTCCCAGTGGACCCTCCACGGGCCACAGCTGCCTTCAGGCATCCACCTCCCTCGGTGTGGGGTCCTTCACGGGCTCCAAGTGGATCTCTGCTCCTCCGTGGACCTCCATGGGCTGCAGGGGGACAACCTGCTCCACCATGGTCATCACCACAGGCTGCAGGGGAATCTTGGCCAGAGGCCGCATTACTCCTTCCCGTCCTTCTGAACTGACCTTGGCATCTGCAGCTGTTCCTCTCACAAGAAAAATTCTCCACAACAGGCTGGCAGACGCCTCTCAGAATCTCTTCACATCATCCAGCTCATCTCCTCTCCACTTCTTGAAGCCAGGCTGGACCAAGTCGGGCCCAGTCGGCCACCTGGCGAGAGGCCAGAGGTTGAGGCCTGCAAGGCCCATGAGGCCTGCGCCTCCCCCTCTGTGCCTCTGCCCCCGCTCAGCTTCTTCACATCTTCTTTTTTTTTTCTGTTTTCCCCTTCTTAAATATGTTATCTCAGAGGCGTTATCACGGAACATTCTGCTACCAATCGGCTTGGCCTTGGCCAGCAGCAGGTCTGCCCTAGGCCTGGCCAAGTCCACTGAACAAAGGGGAGCGACTTCTAGCAGTTTCCTACAGAAGCTACCACCTTAGGCCCCCCCTCACTAAACAAAACCACAACAGACTCTAAAAACAAATTTTCTTTTACTCTGCATATGTTCGCCTTAGTATTACCTGAGAGTTCTCGATCTGAATAACATATTTGTACTCTTCAACTGCTTTCACTGTTACCTGATGTATTTTTATACTAACAAAATTTCAGAAATTGTTTTAAACTTCAGATCTTCAGTTTCTTATGTATTTTCTGTACATAATTGTACGAGAAGCTAAAATACTATACTTTTGACTTTCTATACTGTCTGTTGTCATTGTTAATTTCTGTTTAAAAAAAATAGAAAAGAAAAAATTGTAAATAAAAAAGACTGTACTTTTGAAGAATTAATCGCAGATCATTTTAAATTATCTGAAGTTACTCATAGACCTGTGGTTTCTATCTACAGAAGCTCTACGAACAGATCAATTGAATGTGTTCCCTTAAAATTGGTATGAAAGTAAGAACTTGATGTACAAAAATATAGCTGTGCACTAAACAGACGAATCTCTGGCAGCAGCTTAGCTAATAGTACAAAATTTTATTTCCAACGTCATGTCTTGTTTTTCTCATATCATATCAACAATTATGCTAATAAAACATGGGTCTAACACATGATACTATCTAGTGAAGTAACTACAACTAGATTCTCCAATGAAGATTCATGGAACACTGTATTCAATTGATGTGGAATAATCTATTTTCTTGTAACTCTTTCCTGGCATTCATATTTGAACTTTCTACCTGCTAGAAATTACTCTTCATTAGGACACATGAGTTTGTGTACTGTGTGCAAACATCAAAGTCTGCACTAACTAGAAGTGCTTAGGATATTCTTGTCATGCCTCTACATGTTTAAGTCCTCTCTTTTAGCCTAAACAACATTTGCACTTCAAGGTCATTCAGCAGAAATTCCGTGACACGTAATGTGAAGGTAAAATAAAAAAAAAAAAAGTACCCGTTAATCTGTATTTAATTTGGTGATTTTCGTTTCGCTAACGGTTCCATTGATCGTCTCAAAAAAAAACCAACCCCCCCCCAAAAAAAACCAGAAGCTCTTGATCCACTATACTTTTTCTATATTATCTCCATTGTTTATATTTTTTTCCTGACATCTGCCCTTATTCATCTCTCTGTAAAGTAAGCAATCAGTTTTCCCTTTTTTTTTTTCTGTAACAAACTTATTTTCATCACCATTTCCTGAAACACTCTGCTTCTGATCAGCATAGCAGTTTCTATTCCACATAAGCGTTTCTTCACTTCAGCTTCATGCAAAACGCCACATCTGTACTGGATAACACTTTATCAGCCAATAATTATTTTATCCATAATAGAATTGTATATTCAAGATAGCTTTTATTACAGTGTTCACAAATCTTAAAATTACTTTAGAGTAAGGCCTTGGCTTGCACAGAGGTGTAGAAATGTAAAAAGAATTCCCCTTCAGATTCTCTGAATTAATTTACAGTTCCTAGAAACTCTGAAGAAAAATGGTTTTGTTAAAATGAAAAATACCATCTTCAGGGTTTGAATTCAGTATGTACTCATTTGACTTCTACAAGCAAATACCTTGAATTTGCAACATGATGGAAAAGTGAGAAAAGTAAAGCTTAAACTTCAAGCTGAAGAGACTCAGGCCTTTCAGATGTAACAGCATCTGAAGATCAGCCAGGACATCACAGGACAAGTCAAAGGACACTAGACCCTTATGCATGTACAGCTGAATTAAAACTTAGAAATAGGATTTAGCCTGGGACTCAAACACCTAAAACCCTGTTATAAATATGTGTTGTCATTTTAGAGTCTTCCAGACACTTGAAACATTGCAAATGGCTGACAAGGTTTGACACAATACTACAAAACCTCATTTGGATCATTGCATGCATCACCACCTTCTAGTCAGGTAAGATATTCTAGGACACCTAAAAAGACAGTAGATGTCTAATGTTTAGACAACTGAAGCACCCCACCACTCACTCTACAGAGCAGTTCAGCTCACCAGATATAGATGTCTGCTCTAGGATGTGATTAATATGTCTAGAATTCATTAACTGTACTGAATGTGCCTTTTGACTGGAGTGAGTTTAGACATTTAGCTGTTGTATAGATACTTATTTAGTGGATATCTAAATTTAGCTATCTGAATCTCTGAGGTTCGAGCCTTTCTTAAATATTTTTCTTGGATTCTTAATAATATGTTATCCAATCAGTGAATCTTATATAATTAAGTGTAAAAAGTAATAAAGACTATTAGTAAAAGATGATATAGAAGGTACTTTAAAATAGATATACCATCAACTTGGGAAATAAATGCACAAAAAAAAAAATCTCTGTATACAGGTATTAAAACAAAAAAGGCATTCCCAAAATATTTTGGCAGAAGGCCTTTATCTCCATTGTTGATGTACTTTCATCTCCAATCCCCAAAATAAAATTCATTTCTATCTCATGACTTACACTTCCTTGAGATACTAAACCATTCTTGCAGGTTGATGTCAAGTAGCATAACTTTCAAAGCTGGAATAGAGCTGATACATGTCTATCGGTAGCCCTTGGGGAAATCCTGCCCAGTCCAGAGACTCAGCTGTCATAATAATGGCCATATAAGCTTTATTTAGCCTCTGAGTAATGGTCATCTTTCCACAAAAGGTGGAAGGTTCTTTCAGGTATCCTTCTGCCCTTTGTAAGTTTAAAATAAACTACTTTTGCCAGTACCACACCATTTAAAGGAATTTGTCACCATCATCTCTCTTTACTTTCTCCCTGCAAAGAAGAATGGAACCTAGCAGACTGCCTTTGGAATCAGTAGGAGCAGTTAAGAAGAAAAATACGGAGTGTAGCCCACACCAAATCATGTGCAAGAAGTGGAGCCAGAAACTTCTTTCCTTGTCCAGCCGAAACACTGGAAACATTTCTCCTTGCCTGGTTGCAGCCTTCATGGAAATCCTTCCCCTGATTTGGTCAGAGTAGTCCATGTGTAGCTCATTTTACTCATCTTCCACCCCTCAATAAATTAAAAAATGCTGAAGGATTTTGCTCTAGGACTTCCAGATTTGAATACAGTGAAAGTGTCTACATTAATTTCCCGTTGACTTTAAAAGAAAAAGCTGGGTAACTGGTAACTAAAACGACTTGGAAGTTTTCTTTAATTTGATTTATTACTCCCTAGAAATCTGTCACCTTCAACAGTGCAACATTGAGAATTGCACTAAAAATTCTACAAACTCTTCAGTCTATGCTTGACGTTTAAAAGGAATTTTTAGTTTGTGTATTTTAGAGTACATGAAAACATTTAACTATATTTCTATTCTTTTTTTTAAAAAAAAAGGAAGGAAAAAAAGAAAAAAAAACAAACCCTGCAATTCAACAAGAAAATTATGAACTTTAGAAAAGACAAGGAATAAAACTTTAAAATTAAAAGCAAGTAAAAAAAAGTTATCCTGTGCTGAAAAATCTTCCATTGTTTTGGGGATGGTATTTTTTTTTTTCTTGTCTGTATTTTTTACGATGTTCATCACAGGTTTTAATTTCATCATTTCTGTTCTGCTGGAGTTCTGTATGTTGAACACCAGTTGTGTAATTATTACAGATTCAAATTAAACTACACTAGAAACAGATCGTATCCCCTAACATACTGTTAAGTGTTTCTGCATTTCCATTACATTTAACTGCTTTAACCATATAGACTGTCTGCTCTAGAAATGTTTTCTTTTCAGTATTGCTCCCTCAAATGGTTTCATTCTTCCATACTATATGTCTGTCTTCTCTCATCAAATCATATAGCGGTCTAGCATTTTTACTGGCAGGTAGGGGAAATTCCAATTTACATATAAGATTTAGTAGACTTATGGTGTTTTAGCCTAAAAATTTTATAACCAGAAGAGAATACAGATTGCTTAAACACATTTTGTTTTAAGTTATGAAATTTATGTGTTACAGAAATAAGTATACTTCAGAGAAGTTCAGTGCAATCATACTTGAAAATGTTAGGCCCTTAGCTGTGTGTCACAGAAGGGAACAAAGCCTTTGAGTAAAAGCCTATGAGGAGTCCCTGACTTATTCTTCCCATTCTCCATTGAAGTTATTCTCAAAGAGCATGTAATAGTATTTGGTAGATCTTATAGAAAAGCAAACAAACAAACTAGGTATGGGATTAGAAATACTTTATGACTTATTTCAGAATAGGCAGAGACCCGCATGAGACCAGTCCTTAAAAGCATTTGCACATATCCATTGGAATTAGAGGGAAACCTCACGGTATTAAAGACAAGAACAAGCACAGATGTTTTCAGGAAATTAACAACATTCCCTATGCTATTTATGTTCACTCTGTGCTTTTATCATTCCATGACTACTGAGTATTACATGAAGAGAAACAAAAAACTTCATTGTGAGGACAGAGGGCACTTTGACATTGAGATGGCTGTAGCTTGGCGAGAATAGATATTTTGAAGTTCCATGGATTCCTCCCAGCTATCTCCTCAAGATGAGTCAGTACAGATAGAAATACATTCAGAGCAGTAAAGATCAAAGTGAATGAAGAGTTAAACATCTTATAATATTGAAATACAATACTGAACACTGCAGAAAATATCATTATATTATTTTACAAATTCCTACTATCATAGAATCCTATAACAGTTTGGATTGGAAGCAACCTTTAAAGGTCATCTAGTCCAAGCCCCTTGAGTGAGCAGGGACACCTTCAACTAGATCAGGTTGCTCAGAGTCCTGTCCAGCCTGACCTTGAACATATCCAGGGATGAGGCATCCAGCACCTCTCTGAGCAACCTGCTCCAGTGTTCTACCACCCTCATTGTAAAAATTTTATTCCTCATATCTAGTCTAAATCTACCCTCATTTCATTTAAAAACATTACCACTCACCCTATTGCTACAGGCCTTGCTAAAAAAGTTTATTCCCATCTCTCTTGTAGGCCCCCTTTAAGTACCAAAAGGTCTCCCTGGAGCCTTCTCTTCTCCAGGCTAAACAACCTCAACTCTCTCAACGTGTCTTCAAAGGAGAAGTGCTCCAGCCCTCTCATCATCTTTGTGGCTGTTATGGTTTTGTTTAGTGAGGGGGGGACCTAAGGTGGTAGCTTCTGTAGGAAACTGCTAGAAGTCGCTCCCCTTTGTTCAGTGGACTTGGCCAGGCCTAGGGCAGACCTGCTGCTGGCCAAGGCAGAGCCGATTGGTAGCAGAATGTTCCATGATAATGCCTATGCGATAACGTATTTAAGAAGGGGAAAACAGAAAAAAAAAAAAAGAGAGAAGAGAAGATGTGAAGAAGCTGCGCGGGGGCAGAGGCACAGAGGGGGTGGCGCAGGCCTCATGGGCCTTGCAGGCCTCAACCTCTGGCCTCTTGCCAGATGGCCGACTGGGCCCGACTCAGCCTGGTCTGGCTGCAAGAAGTGGAGAGGAGATGAGCTGGATGATGTGAAAGATTCTGAGAGGCGTCTGCCAGCCTGTTGTGAAGAATTTTTCTTGTGAGAGGAATGGCTGCAGACATCAAGGTCAGTTCAGAAGTGAGGGGAGGAGTAATGCGGCTCCTGGCCAAGATTCCCCTGCAGCCTGTGGTGACGACCATGGTGCAGCAGATTGTCCCCCTGCAGCCCATGGAGGTCCACGGAGGAGCAGAGATCCACCTGCAGCCCGTGAAGGACCCCATAGCGGGGGAGGTGGATGCCTGAAAGCGGCTGTGGCCCGTGGAGGGCCTGCTGGGACAGCTGTTCTGGAGAGACTGCATTCTGTGGAAGAGATGACCCACGCTGGAGCAGTTTCACGAAGGACTGTGGCCCATGGGAGGGACCCCACAATGGAGCAGGGGAGGAATGTGAGGAGTTCTTCCCCCAACCATGAAGCAGCGGCGTAAAACAACATGTGATGAACTGACCACAACCCCCATTCCCTCTTCCCCCCTGTGCCACTCGGGGCTTGAAGGTAGTAGAGATAATGTTAAGCTTGGGAAGAGGGAGGGGTGAGGAGAGGTTATCTTGTTCTCTCTCTCATTATCCTGCTGTTTGTAGTAATAAATGAATAGTTTTCCCCAAGTCGAGTCTGTTTTGCCCGTAACGGTAACTTTAAGGATTTCTCCCTGTCCTTATCTCAAGCCTCGAGCCATTTTTCTAATATTATCTTCCCCTGTTCTCTCGGAGTGTGGGGGAGTGAGAGAGAGACTGCGTAGTCTCGTCCCGATCGGGGCTGAACTATGACAGTGGCCCTCCTCAAGTGGTCATTGGACCCGCTCCAAGTGGTTATTGCCTTTCCTGTGGTGAGAGCTATGGCTACATATTAAATAATTGTGCATTTCTGGTCCTCATATCTCAAGGGATGTGTAATAAGACTATATAAGCTTTTCAGAAACATAAAAAAAATACCTCAAAATGTGGAAAAAAACTACATGTAGTATAAAGAGCAACTGATTGATGGGGACACTTAAATCTAGAAAATAGAGGAGGGAAATGGTAAAGGTTTATAAAAATGTGTGCAGCATAACAAAAAAAAAGTCAACTATGAAATAGTAACTTATTCTCAAAAAATATGAGTACTATTGTTCATGAAGTAAAAGTAGGAAGGGGAAGGTATAGTCTGTTTCAGAAGAATCTAAGAGAGGTTCTTCCTCATGCATTGTTTGAACCGTGGAGTACCTTGCCAGAGGAACTCGTGAAAGCAGCTTACACCAATGATAAAGCAATTGCATAAAGTTTTGGAAAAGAAATGCAAATCTTGCATTAAAAAAATTCTGCATTTCTGTCTGCACAAAATTCACTTTTTTTTTTCAATTTGTATATTTACAAAACTGAAGAAGAGACAGAAATACTAACAGCAATATTGTCATTGAGCCTAAGCTTTTTTGTAAGATCATTTTTTTCATAAGATCTTTGCCTTACTTGGATTAGGATTCATTGTGATGTGTATCAAAGTTAAATATTTAAGGTCTTTTTTTTTTTTTTTTATGTAGCACCTTTGTGTCCTCAGAACTTGCATATTTACTATACATAAATATATGTATAGTAAATCAGGCAAGAGACAGAAAGAGAAATATATTTGACACTACCAAACCTCATATGGACCACAGACTATTATCCACTGCTGCTGTTTCACACTGGTGCCAGTAACACGGCCAGGAGCAGCCTGAAGAGGATCAAGAAGGATTACAGAGCCCTGAAATCTACGGTAAAGGACTCTGGGGTGCAGGAAGTCTTTTCATCTACCCTCCCAGTCAAAAGGAAGGGTCCTGAAAGAGCCAGTTGAATCTGGCAAGTCAACAAATGGCTACAGGAATGGTGCCACAGCTAGGGGTTTGGCTACTTAGACCATGGGACTTGCTTAAAAAGGCCAAGTGCAAGGGCCTGCACTGAGGTCAGGGAAATCCCAAGCTCAAATACAGGCTGGGCAGAGAATGGATTGGGAGCAGCCCTGAGAAGGACGTGGGAGTGCTGGTGGATGAGAAGCTGAACATGAGCCGGCAATGTGTGCTTGTAGCCCAGAAAGCCAACTGTATCCTGGGCTGCATCAAAACAAGTGTGGCCAGCAGGTCGAGGGAGGTGATTTTGCTCCTCTGCTCTGCTCTTATAAGACCCCACCTGGAGTACTGCATCCAGCTCTGGAGTCACCAACATAAGGACATGGACCTGTTGGTGAGAGTCCAGGGGAGGGCCATGAAGATATCAGAGGGCTGGAGCACCTCTGCTATGAAGACCAGCTGAGAGAGTTGGGACTGTTCAGCCTGGAGAAGAGAAGGTTCTGGGGAGACCTTATAGCAGCCTTCCAGTAACTAAAGGCGGCTTATAAGAAAAATTAGGAGAAACTCTTTAGCAGGACCTGTTGTGATAGCACAAGGTGTAATGGTTTTAAAAGAGAATGAGATAGATTCAGATTAGACATCAGAATTTTTTTTTTTTTTTTACCATAAGGGTGGTGGAACACTGGAACAGGTTGCCCACAGAGGTGGAGGGGGGGGTGGACTAGATGACCTTTAAATGTTCTTTCCAGTTCTAACTATTCTATGATTCTATGATTCTATATCTTAGTAATGAATTTATTTATTTTTCTAGTTAGTCAAATTCTGTTCTTTCTTCTTATACTTAGTTGTTTCATGCTCAGACATCACCATCATTAGTTATGACATGTTTTTTAACTGTCCACAATTTTCTGAGTGTGAGTTTTGACATATAAAGATCAGATTTTCTAAGCAGATTAAAACACCCTTTTACAAATAACATTAATTACATTCTACCACTATTCACTGATCCAAAATGCTAATCAGGCTTGAAAAATAATGTCTGGGATGTCTTAGACTAGGCACTCAAAAAAAAAGTACAAAATTTTATACTAATCTCTCTATATCTCAGTTCTTTGTTGTAAAATTTGAACATCAGAGCAGTACTACAGTTAGGAATTTATATGTCTTTTTTTTTTTGCTCCTGACCTTTTTATTTTGTATTCAGAACTAGTTTAATACTTTCTAATTATTAAAATTATGAACTACATATAAGACAGGGAAAAAACCCGAGAAAATAGAGCAAATATACTGAGCAGTTTTTCAGTAACTGAGCATTATTTATTTTCTGCTGAATGTAAATAAATCTAACAATGTCCATTGCACAAATAATGACAAAAAGATAACTTTTCTTTTGCACAAGGAGATTAAATTAAAATTACACAGGCAGCTTTCATAATGGTATTTCATAAATATCAGTGCTTAGGTTTGCAATATGGTGTTCTATGGGCATTCATTACTGCAGTGTGTGCATGTGTGTGTATGTACGTGCAAATAATATGTATATTAAAAATGAATACTTCTTTAAATTTGCCATTCTGACAGATGTATGAAAGAGCAAGACTTAAACCTTTTTCCTCAGTGTAGTGTCACAGATTTTGCCATGTGTAAAAAGCAATTTTTATTTTCCAAAACAACTGTTCACAATGTGGAAATGTATTGTAGATTACATAGTGAGGGGAGCAAAGGCTAAAGACAGCAAAAAGTAATTTTGGTTTGGCTCTTTAACCACATGAAGATGATTCACCACATTAAAGCTTAAGTTGGACAAGGAGTTAACCTGGGTCTCATTAAAGAAATCTGAAGAAAGAACTCAAAATCTCCCTATTTTTTTTTTTTAACTGAAATGTCCTTTATTTACTCTCCTCAATTCTGTTTAAGTAATACTTTTTAAAATAGTTGCCTTTGCCTCTGGGTGAACAAAAAGACTTAGAAGCAATGCTCTTTCATTTTGTCTCTATTGTTTTGTCTGTCTATATGCTCGTAGACACACCATCAATTCAGGCAACTATTAACAATTTAATTTAATTTTTGTTTTTCTCTATAATTATTGGAATATGTGAAATGCTTCTTATAACATTGATTTATTATGAGGTTGGAAAGTGATATATTGATATTCCTTTGATTTCTTAATTTTTTTTGGATTCCACAAGTATTTGTGTCCTGTCTTAACCTGGCTTCAGTTAGTTATGGTGTGAAAGGACAAGCACATTAAAGAAGTATAAAGATCCTTTAAAAATGCTTTTTTTTTTAACAGAAAACTTTTCATATTTGGGTTTTAGGACTATTTGACACGTAGTTCACTTGTGAACTGCAACTAGCCATTCCCTATTAGAAATAAATATACAGAAAATAATGGTATGTCACATAGTTTTCCAAGAAGGTATTTGATGCATATATCCTGAAAGCATCTTACAGTTACTTGGCCTTTAAACGTTTTTAATAGTAATAGAAAGCAAATTATTAGGAAGCTTTTCAGTTTAATCTCACTTCGTTTGTTGGGTTCATTCAAATTAATACACAATATTTCATTTTGGTAGGCTATTTAAACAGTTGATTGTCTTTTATGTTTACATATATTTAAAACACATCTAGATTACCTACACATTCAATTTATTTCCTGTGTCTTGCCTGTGCTAAGGTGAGTACTGAGATGGACAGCAGCCCTATGCATCCTGGTTGCCGTTCACAGGAAATGTAGATTCCAGTCCAGACAGGAGTTGAGGGACACTCTAGCAATATGGGTAGGAACCAGGTCACACTGCATAACAAAAGATCAAGCTAAATGTAATCAAGAGGAAATCACACTTAGCGGAAAGTACAACTCATTGTTTGGCCTGAGTGCTTAATGGATACTCTCTATGGCATCTAACAACATTCGGTCTTGTGCAAGGTTCATGGAGTGAAAACTACATTGCAGTGGGGTAAGCTTGCTGAACACATTTCATCTATGCTTATGCCAGAGGAAAACATACTGATTATCCTAAAAGTTGCTACTACCCAGTTTCACTATTTGGGAAAGAAGTTGCTCTATTTCTACATATGACAGACACTTCTCAAGTTTTGTCACTGGCGACAGTAAAGTGCTGATATTGAAGGTTCATGAATGCTAATAGCTTTTGCGTGGTGTTAGAGGCTCAGCAAGAAACTTAACTGGAATTCAGGTTATTAAAGGAGCTGGTACCACCTGACTGTGCTAAAATAGCATAAAAGAGAGAGAGAAGAGAGCATGCCTACAGACACAGAATGAGAGTTCTTCAGATTTGTCCTTGATAAACATTCATAAACATTTGTGTAAGGAATAAAAGTAATTGCAAGAGAAACATGCATGCTTCATGCTGACAAAAAATATGTTTGTGCCTAATAGATTATAAATTGTTCAAGAATTGTTTATTCTTATGGAAAGATTGCCCTGTGCAGTGCTGCCAAGGACAGTTTCAGCTTGAATAACTATCTATGTAATGACATTCACTTAAGTTACAGTGACTTAACTTCTAAAGAAATGTTAGACATCACTGCATATTAAGGGGTAGATGGGGGTTTTGTTTTGTTTTGTTTTGTTTTTCTTTTCTTTCCTTCCTGCTGAATGAAGGAATGAAACGTGGCATTAAAAGCTGAGCAGGAAGGACACACTTTGTTTCTTGAAAGTATGGTTTCTTCTTCTAGCTATGGGACCAAAGTTTCTCCTATGTGGAAAAAAAAAAAATTAAAAAAAAGGTTTTTTATGTTATCCTTAGTTGTGGAAAGAAATAGGTAAAAGATAAACTCAAAACATCCAATTCTATTTCTCTACACAGATCCAAGATGATAGAAGTGATGGGTTTGTTAACTTGTCTAACAGAACAAAATGGCTGGGATTCTGCCTCTTGTACATGGTTTGATCTGGATGGTAACATGCATTTTCAAAATCTGCAAGCACTTGTTTATAGCAGAGGACCTGTGGTTTTATTTGGAATAAACTAGTTATCTGTGCTTTTATGATTTACTGAATTACTGTGCTCTGATGTGGTAAATCCAAATTATGTATTTCTAAGTGTGGCTCTCAGACAATCTAACTGAAGTGTTCTGGTAGATTCAGTATACATCACCGAAATGCATTGTATTAGGAGAACATTTAGATACCACTGCAGTTAAAGATGGAATTGTTCCTTTACTACAGTGTCCTGGTTCTGGCTAGGACAGAGTTAATATTCGCCTGAGCTGGGTGGACAACTGGAGCTGGTAGCCCCTATGGCTGGGGCACCCAGCTGGGATAATTAACTAATTAGCTAACAGCTGGGGTTAATTTACCCAAATTAGCCAAAGGGCTATTCCAGCCCACCTGACATCATGCTCAGTATGTAAGTGAGGAGGGTGCTGAGGGGAGCTTCCTGCTACTTGGAAGAAACTAGGTGTGGAGGTTTGTTGTAAGCCATTATTTGTATTTGTAGTCCATCACTGTTTTGCTTTCTTATGTTATTGCTGTTAAATTTACTTTTTGTTCAATCTCAATCCACATGTTTTTGCTGTTTTTTTGTGGTGGGGTTTTTTCTTTGTTTTGTTTAGGTTTTTTTTTTGTTGTTTTACCAGTTCTCCCTTCTGTCCCACTGGTGGGTGGGGGGAGTGAGAGAGAGACTGCGTAGTCTGGTCCTGATCGGGGCTGAACTACAACATACAGTTAAGGCTAACACGTTCCCACAAGAAGTGGTCAAAAAGCTCTACTAAATATGTCTTTTCAGGAATAAGACAATTAAAATTATTAAGTTATTGCAGTAATTAAAGACAATAGTTAGCATGCAACATTCTGCTACTTGCATACATGACAAGGAGTCAAAAAGAAAATATCTACATACGTATATGTATTTTTAGTGTGTAATTTTTTTTTCCACTGTGATGATGAAGTAAACTTAGTATCTTAGGAGTTACGTCAGAATGTGAGGTGCTCCTTGGAGACTTCAAATTCCAAGAAGAAAAGTAAAAACTGGGGCATATAGTATATTTTCTTCTTTTTTTTTTTTTTTCTTCATTACTTGAGAAAATAATTTATTCTACGCTTACCCTGTATACTACCAGGAAATTCCGAAAAACTAGAAACGGTAAGAAAGATGAAGCACTGACTTCTGGAAGGAGTATGTAGTCACAGCTTTATGTACTGTCTGCATCTTTCTTATCTCAATAGGGCACAACATACGTAACACCTGTGCTGCAAGAAATGTTCCTGTTGTTCCTTTACCTTCTGTCCTCCCTCCCACTGGGGCTGTTGCATGGCCACATAGCACGAAGATAGGGAGACAGGGAATTATCATAAAATACAGGAGTTGTTGTCTGTATGGACAAGGCTGAAATAAATGTGGCTGAAATAAACACCCTAGCTTTGAGTATTTCCCCTTCAACAGTAAATAATTCCCTTCTGGAGTACAACTGAGGTAAATACTGGTCTGAGGAGAAGATGTAATAGACAAAACTACTTCATAGGAACTAATGAAAAACAAGGTGAAAAAGTACATTTCTGAGGTTGGTTATTAAAACAATTACACTTTTTACTCAACACTGTATTTTTCTTCTATGTCATGTTGATTTGTTCTTATGGATGATATCCATGCATGTGTAGTTATGGAGATTATGACACAGAGAGAGAAAGAGACAGACAGACAATTTGCTTTTTTTTTTTTTCTTCCTTTGAGCCCTTGTAATGGAACTTTATTTTGCTAATGTAACAATCTTTTAGATGTCAGTTTTCTCAGATGAACATAGAACAATTTAAAAATACATTTGAGATAAGAACATAAGAATACATATATTATATCAGCCTAATACAGAATGGCAAATTTTATAATACATTTATTTATTAAGTAAGTTCTTTTACTTTGAAGGAACAGAGTTCATGATGCTGTGATAGGTATTGTTTTATAGCTTCTTGGCCAACTAACTTCCAGGACTGCTTTTTTCCTCTCATGACTGCAGAACTGTGGGAGTTCAGTGCAGTTAACTGGAGCACAGTGGGCATGGAGAAGAGCTGACATCATGTTCCAAAAGTAGCTTCTATTAAAAAAAAAAAAATAGCTGATGAGGTGTATTTATATAAACAAAAAAAAAATCTCTCAACATTTATATCATTTATCATACCATCAGTAAGCTGATACAATCAAAGCAAAACATCTTTTGTGATATGTCCCTGCAACTAAAAGTTAATTTTTGCTTCTTTGCTACAGGAAAAATCCTGCTGTCTTTTCTCAGGCTCCATGATCAGACTGCACAAAGTTAGCAATCATCAACAGCAAATCAGAACTACTTTGCATTTCATGTTGTTTTAACAGTGAAAAGTTAGGTTGCCATCAAATGCAGCAAGAATCTGTACAGTCCTTGCTGCTAGAATACTATGAGAACAGATTATATGTATTTTTAAATGACAGGTTGAATGTTTATAAGATAAGGAACAAATCTACCTTATTTTAAAGGTAAAAAAAAATCAGCAGGAGCTTAAAAATAATTAAGACTCATTATTATATTATATTGCCCATTTGAAAGGCTGCTCAAGAGAATGATATGTTTTTATTAACGAAATTCAATATTCTCTTTTTAAATTATCTTTTTTGATGCTGGCAACTGGGTTTAAGGGCAAAGAGTAAGTGTGCTGTATTGAAGAACAGTGTAGGTGCATAGTAATTTTTTTTTCCAATAATTAAACAGAAAATCATGTTGAAGTGGAGTGAAAATTTGGGGAGTCTACAACCTTAAAATTTAAATTTTATTTATTGTAGGTGCTACATGAATAATCATGTGGTTTTTTTTTTGTAAAACAATTACCTGTTGTTTCACTGGAGTTACTGAGAAAGAAAGGTACTAAATTATAAAACTAATTATACTACAGGAGAAGATACAATTTCAGCTCCTCTATCTGTACTGCAAAATGTACATTCAAAAATAGTAACCAGATAATGAAAGAACAGAAAAAGTTCTGTTCTTACATACCTTCACTTGTTTTGAATGGTTCCTGACAGTGATTAATTCTTCTTAAAGGTCTCTCTGGCTATCAGCTGTTATGGTAATACCTCACATACAAATTTTTCTGCTCCTCCCTCTCTCTTTTGGTCTCCCTCTGTCATCTCTTCTTGGTTCATGCTATCAGCTTAAATTTAACTTGTTCAGAACTGATTGAGGACGAATTTCTTGTTATCTTTCTTTCCTGCAGCTCCTATTTCAATCATCTTTTCTTTATGGACTTGTTCTCCTCTATGTCACTTGCTTTTTTCCAAGCTTGTTGTCAGCCTCGGTGCTACAATTCTGCCTCAGACCAATAAACTACTTCTTACGAGTCTAATGTGACCCAGATAATTTCTTTTTCTTTCTTTGTTAATTCTTTCTTTCTACTGGTTATTCATTAAGACTTCTTGGTATTTTCAAGATTTTTGAAAATCTCAATGTTTTTAAGATTAAGAATAAACTTCCTACTATTGCTAATTGCCTAGATTACTTAGTATTTTCATTGATTACTTGGACAACGCCAATGATTTTCAATGAGTTAAGAGGAACTACAGAGAGAGATGTAACAAATAATATTTAATGTGTATTATGAATAGAACAATAAGTAGTGGTCTCAAAATACAGTAAAAGGTACAGAAGATTAGCCCTAGAAAACACATTTTCCAATTTTAAATGTAGTAAAGCAACGAGTAAATTGTCTGGATAGGTTATGAAATCTCCAGCAGTGATAGTATTTTTTTTAAATTCTCATAAATATTTGTGGGGAATATAGATAGCTGATACAGGAATACAATTTCAGGCAATGAGAGAGAATACATGACCTTTCAAGGTTGCTTCCAGCCTCGTTTTCCTTCTAGTTTGGTTTTCTGCTCTTCTGGTACAAGTGACACAATTAATCCTTTTGCTTCATTCATTCTGCACCCTTCATTCATCTCATAACTAAGATTTTCCTTTTCCCTTCTGCCATCACATAACAAGAAGTAATCTGAAGTTATGAGAAGCTCAAGTAATATTAAGTATGATGTATTCTTGTTTCACTCTCCTACATCTGCTTGCATAGCCTTTGCTGCTTTTTATTTAGCTTTTCCCCTTTTCTGACTTGAAGAGCTTAATATTGTAACTGTTTTATTGTAACTGTGACACCAGTTAAGCTCTTGCTTGAGTTTTGAAAGAAGTATGAGACTATGCCCTGGTTAATTCACCTTTATTGTGGCTGAGCTTGTAGATTTGGTGTTCAGTGCTATGACTGACGTGACTCTAATGCTTTCATTTGATCACAGTTGGTGTACAGTGCCTTGTGGTCAGTTCACAAAGTACTTATTTTCAAGAACAGTTAATATGTTTTAAATAGGCTTTCTCATTGCTATTTAAGAGTATCTTTTTTTTTTTTTCCCCTCCCATTTTCTCTTAACATGGAGTAAAAGTTTGTGTGCAGTCTCACTGTAACCAGTGGGCCTAACTGTAAGGTATGTGTTACTTTCTAGAAAGGGGAAAGATATAGGAAAAAAACAGCATTCCCAGTAGACAAGTCAGAAGAGAAAAATAAGCAGCTGAGAATGATCATTCAATTAGTGTTATGCTGAGAAAAGGGAGAATGTTGTAGATTTTTTGGAAAAAAAAAAATTCCCTTTGTCTAGGCAACACCACTGAATGCTAGCAACTGTTGCCTAATGAACGATGTAATATGACAGGCGGTAGAACTGAGCTATGGTAGGCTGAGCGCAGAGAGAGAATACTAACATTATTAAAACTTAGAGTGTTCATGCTTTCTTTATTTTATTCAACCCAGTCAAACCTTGGGCTTTATTTTCCATCATTACAACTCATATTATTTATTACTGAAGTGATCTGGCTATTTTTCCCCACATAATTTCAAAAATTTGCCATAAAAGGTTGCCTTCTACATGATTTGCAAGTTTAGAGATATTGACTATTCTGAATTTTCTTGGTGAATTCTAAGTACAAGTGAATTGTGCTGTGTGACTTTGTTTTGAACATTGAAAACTTGCAAAATGTCTTGTGTTTTACTTGTGAAGTGACTATATAATATGTTCATATTAAGCTTCAGTAAAAACAGATGGTGGCTTTGAGTCAAGATCCTCTGAGAACATTTTATAACCCCATCTGCAAAGTGCGCGGGTGTTTTTTTTATCTAGCTGTAGTACTTTGCTTCTTTTATCCTATTAAATACCACAGATGAAATGGGATTAATATTATTATGCTGAAGTACGTGTAAAAGCAGAACACTGCAATGAAATGTGTATGAATGTGCTGGCAAGATATGAGAGTCTTAAAATAGTCCATATGATCAGAATTTAAAGTTTAGTTGTCTGTATTACAGTCTGCATCCCCAAAGCATCCCCAGCAAGACACTCGCATACACTAAACCATCTAGAGAAAAAGTAATTGTGAAGGATAGGCTGTGATTTCATTTATATATCATGTACAAAGCTGACTCAATGTGCATTTAAATATATTTGTTATACGTTCAGTGTATAGAAGTGGTTTTACTGAGGTTTTTTTTTTTTAAAAAAAGATCCTAAAAAAATTCCATTGAAAAACTTTCCTGCAAAATGGCAAGTTAACGAGGAGACTACAAGGTGACACAGGGAGTGTGGTTTGGTGTGCTCATCAAGCATTTAAGTAGTCTAATTCTGTGAGGTTAAAAAAAAGATTTGAAACTCTTTAAAAGTTCTGGTGTTTTGACAGCTCTTTAAAAGGATTTTGAAGGTTAAATCAAGAAGCTTTTTTTTTTATCATAATTTAAAATAAACTGTTTAGAGGCAGCCTGTTATTGCTATGGTTTTTTTAGGGTCTGTATGCTATACACAATATATAAGAATTCAGCAATAACATCTATGAAACTAGGTGGTTACAAATGTTGTAAAGTTTTAGAATCCTCCACCAAAATTGAAACCCTAATAAAGGAGATGGGCAAAGCTATTTTAAAGTGTTATCTTCTTGTAAGTAAAATGACTAAGCAAATTGAATGGATTCTCTGCTGGAATCTGTATTTCCACACAAGAAAGAGCCTATGAAAAAAAAAATCTGAAAACACTATTTTACTTATGTCAGGAAAAAAAAAGTTAAAGTTTACATATTAAATGTTACTAACTTGTTGTATATTAAACTATTAACTTATATGAGGTTTTTTCTTTCATATCAAGAGTGTTTAATAAACAATTTTAATGTCAGTCCTGGGAAAGGCTAAAACACAAAAGAGTTGGTTAAGTTAACTCATTTTTAACATCTTTGTCAGTCTCCTGGGACTGACATAAAATTTAAAGATTCGTTGCTTTACAGTAGCTGACGAGGTTGTTAAATATATACTTTTTTTTTCCTGTATACACAGAACTGACTTTTTCATACCTAACTCCATTCTCTCGTATCTTTCCACACATTTTGGAAACAAAGAAGCACTGAGATCTCTTACAGCAAGCAAGTCTAAAGCAAACTTTAAAAAGGAGTCTAATGCAGCATCAGGGTAAGCATAGCAAAGGAATTTCAATATTTATACAACATTTTCTGTTATTGTATCTCACTTATTCATGCTGTTCATGCATCAGGAGACTCGGGAAAGCAATAATCTTCAACTATAAAATACATTCCACCTCTAAGGTACTACACATCAGGTTATGATTTTGTAGGGGCTTTGTTTGTCCTCAGTGGGCTTTGCTGGATGACTATGAGCTGAGCAGGCTCATGTTTGATAAAGAAGTTGGTATACCACAAGGAAATTTCTTCACTTTACTTTCCCTGGGTGGATGAAACTAATGGATCCCATAGCTCTGGCTCCTTCTCAGCTGAAGTGAAAAGATGTACCTGTTACCAAATGCAACACTGAAGTGAGCTAGCACACTCACCACAAGCACAGATATTTTTTAATATAATCTTTATCCTTCTTTTTCAGGTTTTTTGATGTGAGATGCGGTGTGGGTTTGATTTTTTTTCCTGATTGCTTGTTTGGGTTTTGTGTGTTTGTTTTTCCTGCTAGGTATCAGAGCAGAGTTCATTGAACTGGATGGCACAATATTTCTCCATAGTTATTTCATACTCTGCAAATGTCTTAGCTGCAGTGTCTTTGTTTTCAATGTTTTTTTTTTAAGTAATCAGAAAAACTATAAAATGAAATTAAAGCATGATCTTAAAAATAAGGAGATGTTTATAGGTGGAATTTGACTGGCATTAGAAAAATTTAATATAGTTATGCTATAGTGAGTGTCCAGTAGGTGCTGTAACTTTACTTTGTGGGTTTTTCTAGAGGACAGAAACTCTGATCATTCTGAAGGAATTACTTCATTTCAGAATGATGCTGTTATAAGTGTTCAGGATGCAGCCTACAGAAATCTCACAGTTCCACTTCTCTTTCTGACTCTTCTTGCTTTCCCTCAGATATCTTCAAAATCAATAAAACAAAGTTAACTATCCAATCACCACTGGAAATTGTAATAAATAAATGCAACAGTGATTAACTAGAAATATGAATCTGTGAATTTATTTTGTCTTTTGAATGCACACTGCATCCTTTTATTATCTTTTCTCTTAAGGGTGGCAGAAGAAGACCTCCTCTTCCTAAATTGCTGCTAACCACAGTATATAAATTAAGACTCATTGCTTCCCTCTCAAGAACTAGGTATTGACAAATGCCTTTAGGTTACTAAAGCACTGAATGTGCATGCAGTTAGCAAAAGCATGGGTAGCTCAATACCAAACTAATAGGGTTCTTTTGCACACCAAAGAGTAACCCTTACACAGTTCTTCATCGTTTATAGCCTACAAACTGAGTTCAGTGCCCACAAAAGCTATATGCACAGTTCATATTTCTAATATATCCATGAGAAGTAAGATAATCAGGAAGTTCATGAAGTAACTACACATTAAACAACAGACCTGGAAGGCTGAATAAGATGCAAATTCTTAGTCTTGCAAACTAACTTTTATTTCATTTGACATGCTAGATGTTAAAGTGTTCACAAATAATCAAAACACAGAAAGATTAAGTGTTTAAACTCATGTTCTATCTAAACGAGAATTACAGGATTAGATCATGTTGCTTTGCATAGAAAAAGAAATTAGCTGCAATTTGCAAAGCAAAATGTTAGCCAAGACCATGTGGTTTTGTTTGGTTTTTTTTTTTTGGGGGGGCCCGTTGATGAATATTACAAAACATACACAGATATCTCCTTATTTTCAAACAGTTTTACTTCTTGAAGTTCAGCTGCAATTTTTTTTTTGTATGGTACTTTAGACTGTCTACTACTGTTTAGTTTGCATATAGCAGAGCTAAAACCAAACAAACATTTGGTGTAGCAAGGCAAAAGCAGCTTGAATTGCCTTAATTGCTAGTGGCATCCATTTTAGAACTAGAAGTGATACTTTGGTGACAGACAATTTTTGTAAAGATTGTTCCAATCATTTGTAGCCTGGTAAAGAATTTTTTTTTTGTTCAGTAGTGCAACGGACATACGTAAAACCATTATAGAAATAATATACAGGGAAGACATACGGATGTTTTTTTAGCCTGGTGTTATTAAAAAAAAAAAAAAGCCCTACTGGAGCTGGTACTGCCAGATTTCTCCTCTTATCCATGCCACATTGTTACCTAATGACTATAGTCTATAGTCTGCTCCCTTCATCTGTGGTTGTTCGCATATAGATAATCTGTGGGAGCTATTTATCTCTCCTTAAAGTGGTTTAAGACCAAATTACATTGGGGAAGTTAAATGGATTTGCATTCTAAGCACTTTAATCAGATACATGCAATTTTACAAATTACATTGGTTTCCTGTGCTGTGGGGGGAGATGGTGCAGTTAGGCTGTTTAGTGCAATTTTTTCTTACATGTTCTTCCTATCCTGCAGGAGAGATGACACAGTTCTGGGGAGAGATTGGACAGGTCATTGTAGCAGTACCAGCTGTACTGTACAGTCATGAGGCAGGACCATGGGGTCCACTGGGCTCTTTTTGGTTCCCTGTATTCCCTCAAAGTTACAGAGGTGATCTTGGTGCGGAATTGTGGAGGTTCCCTCTAGAGAATATTTTCCAGAAACTCTTGATTATCTCAGTATTCTTCTGTGTCCTTATTGGTAGGATAGCCTGTTCACATGATGTCACCATTTCCAGATCTGCTGTCCCTGTTGCTGGTACTCTGAATCTGCTTGTTCCCGACCCTTCTGACATTTTTTTGCACTTCTAGATTATCAACAGGTTGTTAGCATAGCTTGGCTATCTATTTCCTTGAGCACACTAGAACTATCCTCTCATTTGTGACAAGTGTTGCTCGTACTTCGCCTACTTCTACTAAAACAAAAGGAAAGTTCATGGGCTTATGCCAAGAGCCGTGCTAAATAGGCTTAAGTCATGCTAACTGCTACAGTCCTCAACAGTAGACTTCTACACTTACAACACAGAAAAAGTTTATTTTGCCCATATGAGAAATTGGCTGTTGAAAATGATAAGGAACTGCGCATCAGAGAACATTCAGGAGCTTCAATCCACTCTTCGAGGTTTCTTTTTTTTTTTTTTTTTTTCAAATGCAATTATTTCCACAGTGGAAGTTAAAGCTAGAAGACCATTTCTATTTTCTGGCTTCCAGCTGGGAACACAACATAAAAAAGAGGCTTACAAATTTGGATCAAAGGTCCATTCAGCCCACTTTTTCCTGTCTCTAACAGAATTCAAAAGCAGATGACAAGGAAAAAGAGTATAAGATGAGGACAAACAGAAATGATGCTTCCAAGTATATTCACAACTTCTAACAATTTTTAGTTCAAAGGCTTCCTCATCTAGAAGGCAGTTTCTGGGTTTCATGTAGCTGCATTTATTTCTGTCTGGGCTGCCTTAAATCTATGTGAAATGGACATCTTCTGCCTTATCTTTGTTATTAGTAAGTTACTCTACTTGAAAACTCAGCCAAGATACAAAGCTATTTCTCACCCATAGTGGCTCTAGTAAAAAATCAAACCTTAATACATAAAGTCTGTGTTGAGTCTACAAGCATGTGAGAAAACCTGTGAAAAGTAATTACATATTAACCATTTTGGTCCCAGTCAGGAACTGAAAGATGACCTGAATATTAAGTTTCAGTGCAGCAGAATGAATCAAATAGTTGCATATGCTGTCATACTCATCCCATGCTAGGGAAAGAAATATTTTTCTCTGTGCTCCTACACTTCATTTTTTTTTTCTGACATTAAGGAAGTAATTAAAAGATGACCAAAAGGTTCCAATACTTTATTCACAATCAGGTTCGGTTTACAAAAGAGCTGTAACTTAAAATTGAGGCATGAGGTTACGCTTGACATATTACAGAGCTGAACACAATGTAAAACTGATCTGCTTGGTGAAGAAAAGGTGCTTTTTATTATACAGTATTGGCTGCGGTATGTTAGATACATTGAAAACTATCATATTTCAAAGGCAAGAAGCAAGCACAGTTACTCTGCCATTATCTATACTAACTTCGTTCGTAGACAATTTTAGTAAGAGTGCATTTGGACGTCTGGCAATCCTAGCATCACCATTCCGCAAGGGCCTAGAGACCTTAACCTCACTGAGGACTAGAAATACAAATACAAAGCTAGACGTCAGTCCTGTAAAACTGGTCAAAGTAAAGAAGACATATTAGGACTGATAAGCTATACCATGAGATTACTATTCAGCAAAAAGTGATATAAAACTGTAAACATTCTTACTTATGTAGAGTCACCCATTCTCGTTTTCTAATGTGCTGTAGTGAAAGTTTGTTCCTGAGCTTTTGTACCTCTGAGACTACCAGATCCTAATACAATGATGTGAACTATTCATAAATACATAGAAAAAAAAAGTAACACAGCTATGCTTTACTTACTTTGTATTTTAGAATCATAGAATCCTATGAGAACTGGCTGAGAGAGTTGTGGGCTGCTCAGCCTGGAGAAGAGGAGGCTCTGGGAAGACCTTATAGTGGTCTTCCTGTACATCAAGGGGGCCTACAAGAAAGATGGGGAGAGACTGTTCAGTAGGGCCTGTTGTGACAGGACAAGGGGTAATGGTTTTAAAATAGAGGGAGGTAGATTTAGACTAGATATTAGGAAAAAAATTTTCACAATGAGGGTGGTAGAGCACTGGAATAGGTTGCCCAGATAGGTGGTGGATGCCCCATCCCTGGAAACGTTCAAGGCCATGCTGGATGAGGCTCTGAGCAACCTGATCTAGTCAGGGATGTCCCTGCTCCTTGCAGGGGGGTTGGACTAGATGACCTTTGAAGGTCCCTTCCAACCCTAACCATTCTATGATTCTATGATTCTATGCACTTGTATAGAATAACTGAAGATCACGAAGCTAAGTGGGAAGAAAACACAGTGACCGCACTGCTTGTAGTAGTCCATTAGAAGCTGAGAATCCTTGGGTCCTAGTAATGCTGAAAATGAGACAAGTAAATCTATTTTACTCTGAATTGCCATGCAGGTAATCAATTATAATATAATGGAAAATTCTCAAGATTTTTATTCTACTTTCATCTACTATTTCTAGCTAAGATATTTTCAGTTCATCATTACAATATTTTAATAAAATTATTGCACATTTTTAAAAATGCATACACATTCATATTTTTTCTGTCGTTATATATGTGGAAATGTGCATGTTATGTATGTAGAAGTCTGCATTTTATATTAAAATATCTTGTAGTTTTATCTTATAAAACTATTTACATTTTATCAGTCTGTGATATTTGAAGTTTATATGTGTAGTCTTTATATGGCTTTATGTATATATATATATCTGTAAAATCTGTGAACAATATCTATAAAAATTTAGGAGTTCTGTACTGTTCTGGTTTTGTTTAGTGAAGGGGGGGCCTAAGGTGGTAGCTTCTGTGGGAAACTGCTAGAAGTCGCTCCCCTTTGTTCAGGGGACTCGGCCGGGCCTAGGGCAGACCCACTGCTGGCCAAGGCCAAGCCGATTGGTAGCAGAATGTCTCGTGATAACGCCTCTGTGATGACGTGTTTAAGAAGGGGAAAACAGGAAAAAAAAAGAGAAGAGAGGATGTGAAGAAGCTGAGTGGGGGCAGAGGCGCAGAGGGGGAAGGTGCAGGCCTCATGGGCCTTGCAGGCCTCACCCTCTGGCTTTTCGCCAGGCAGCTGACTGGGCCCAACTTGGCCTGGCCCGGCTGCAAGAAGTGGAGAGGAGATGAGCTGGATGATGTGAAGAGATTCTGAGAGGCGTCTGCCTGCCTGTTGTGAAGAACTTTTCTTGTGAGAGGAACAGCTGCAGATGCCAAGGACAGTTCAGAAGGAGGGAGAGGAGTAATGCGGCTCCTGGCCAAGATTCCCCTGCAGCCTGTGGTGACGACCATGGTGGAGCAGGTTGTCCCCCTGCAGCCCATGGAGGTCCATGGAGGAGCAGAGATCCACCTGGAGCTTGTGAAGGACCCCACACCGGGGGAAGTGGATGCCTGAAGGAGGCTGTGGCCCATGGAGGGCCTGCTGGGACAGCTGTTCTGGAGAGACTGCATTCTGTGGAAGAGATGACCCACGCTGGAGCAGTTTCACGAAGGACTGTGGCCCGTGGGAGGGACCCCACGCTGGAGCAGGGGAGGAATGTGAGGAGTTCTTCCCCCAACCATGAAGCAGCAGCCTAAAACAACGCGTGATGAACTGACCACAACCCCCATTCCCTCTTCCCCCCTGTGCCGCTCGGGGGTTGAAGGTAGTAGAGATAATGTTAAGCTCGGGAAGAGGGGTGGGGGGAGGTTATCTTGTTCTCTGTCTCATTATCCTGCTGTTTATAGTAATAAATGAATAGTTTTCCCCAAGTCGAGTCTGTTTTGCCTGTAATGGAAACTTTAAGGATTTTCTCCCTGTCCTTATCTCAAACTTTGAGCCATTTTTCTTATATTATCTTCCCCTGTTCTCTCGGAGTGTGGGGGAGTGAGAGAGAGACTGCATAGTCTGGTCCTGATCAGGGCTGAACTATGACACGTACATACAAAAATGTGTTTAAGTTTGCATTATGATTTATAATAAAAAAATTATTACTATTTGAAACACAGTAAGTACGGTAAAAATCCATAGCACGGGTTAAAGACTTCAGATGTAATTGGTGTAAATAAAAGGTCAGCCTCGGCAATGTTAAAAATGAAGTATGGAATTTCAGTGTGGAATTCACTGTCACTGGAATTAATCAAAGTATTTTAAAAATGAGTCTAGAAAAACTATATATTTTATAAAAATTAGTAATATCTACTGGTTTTATAATAAAAATACAGAAATATTTGTTACCTTTCAAAGCTTGTATCAGCATAAAACAGAACAAAACTCAGTATGAAATTCAAATTGTATCAATAAACATAATTAGATCTAAACCAGCAAAAGAGAAGTTAAGATTTCTCTTCTTGCTTCAGACAGAATATAATGGATCCTTCTTTCTTTTGCCTATAGGCCTTAAAATTCTCTGTCGTGTTGTTAACCTTGAACTTATTGCATTTATGATCTCTGTATAAGAAGATTTAAAAGAAATTCAGAGAAGGGACATGAATTGTGCAGCCTCATAAAACTTTTTACTGAACAAGCAGAAATATGCACACATCCCAGAATAAGTGCTGTCTAAACCAGTGAATCATGTAAAATAGTACAGTCTGTCTCTTGTGCAATTATCTATGTGATTCCAACAGCATTTATAATGACATTTGCACTACCACAACAAAAATTACATGACTACATAGTTTTCAAGCCTGAATCATCTCACATCCACCTCTTCGGAGGGATGTGCTTTCATTGTTCATTGCCATGCAGAACATGTCAAGATGTATTCATGTATCCTACAGAACAAAACTCCAAGGGTTTCTTAGGTCTCAAAGTACTGCATTCTTCATTGGATACCTTTAATTTAAAAAAAAAATAGCACAATTTGTAGAATTTTATGCTTACATATTTGCTTATTTTTTTTTTATTTGGTCTCCTAGACTCTTTTGGAAATAAAAATAATGAAGTACCATAGGAGTCTGATCTATTACAACTTTACTCTCGAAAATCAGATGGTCACAGAAATACTGATGAAATCTGCATTCTGCAGCTGTACTTCCAGATCAGAAAGTTTTAACTGAACAAAGATTAAGTGTCCCCATGAACATGAGCTCAACAGCAATGACAAAAAAAAACCCAGCAGGAATTCTGCACAAATAATTACTCTGTAAACACCTTGAAAAATATTTAAACAGCTAAATAGCTTCTAGTGTCCAAATCTGGACAAAACTAAAAATAAGCTACATTCATACAGCATTAATTGCTTGTTTTGCAATATTACATCACAAAATATCTAGCAGATCTGAAGTACACTGCAGGGATAGACATTATTCAGCTAGACGGCTTCCAATTCAGTTTATACAGGTCTGCTTTGTTGGAGGTTTTTGTTAAATATTGTTTTTTAAAATATTCCTAATTCACACAATAATACATTAATTAACTAGACAAATATATATATTTAAATCTATTGCCTATTGTGCTTAAATAATAGCTAGGAAATTGTGTCTCTTTTTTTCCTGGCTTTATAGTAATTGCTGTGCTCAATGTCTACTTCCTTGTACATAACACTAAGACTTTTATTTTATGTTCTTTTAAGCACTTTGGTTATAACATCACAGAATCTAGTACATAAAGAAAAAAAAATAGCTTTAAACTAAACACCGCAAGAAGTTTGACTGACAGATTTTGGAAAAATGACTGTAGATCTTTCAGGTAAAGACAAAAGAGTTATCCAAATCTTTTAACTCTGAAAATACATATCACATTGGAAAACACAATTAAAAAAATTATCATAGCTGGAAATAAATATAGTTGTTTAAGGATGTAGGTCTGAACTGAAAAATCAAATTCATATTGGTGAAGAAGGAATGAAACTTCTATTCATGGTTCATTGCCCTCAGGACTGTCAGTTATTGCATAGTTAAAACCATCTTGCCTCTATACTACCTCATTTTCAACTGTACAAAAATTGCAACTGTTGCTGTATCATTCCAATAGTCAATATTTTTCTCTACTTTTATGTGTCACTTCGAAGAGAGAAATAATATAACTATCAGCTTAAGAGTGGGAGTAAGTACTTCTTTTTTTTTTTTTTTTTTTTCCAATTAAGAGTAGGAGTAAGGGTTTTGTTGTCGTTATTGTGGGCCTTTTCCCATTTTTTTATGCATAACATATTTAGGTCCAGGTATTTTAATTTTAATTTTAAAATAATGATTTGTTTTGATTAGTGATACTTCTTGCTGGCAAAATAAATAATATTTCTTGGAGTAAAGGCTGCATGAAGATGACTATATTTTACATTTTACTCTATCTTTTGTGTACAGATAAATAACTAAATAGTTTAGACAAATAGGGAAGTGCATATAGAGTCATGAATAGTGATTAAATTTACACTAAAAAATACGCAGTACAAGAGTGCCATCTTCTGGGAATAATATTTCTTCTCATTCATTTTAGTTCTTGGCTCACAATAAATATTACTTAAAATTAGTGATATTGATTTCCCTGTTTGCCCTGTATTTCCCTATTCATTTGTCTATGCTAATTTTAAAGTTAGTAGTCCCTGTACAAACTCTTGTTTTATACAAGGACTTAAAGACTATGAATTTAATAATCGGCTGAAGTTCAGACTTTCAGATTTATAAGGAATTGTACAATCCCTAAGGGTTAAAACAAATTGAACAATAACCTTCTCTCAACAGAAAAGATCTAATTTTGTCTGGTTTAAAAGAAGTTTTAATCCTTTATCTTGATAAGTTTTGACAAAATATAAATAAAATGAGACTGTTACTTCTCATTGTTGTCTGAAACTTTAAACTGAATCCTCTGATCTCTTCACTCTGTTCTGCATTAGGCCTGTTCATGCCTGATAAATTTGGTGTCTTTCTACAATGGGGCCCCTTCCAACCCAAACTATTCCATGATTCTAGGAGCAAACTGTTCAACATCTTTGTCGGCGACTGTTCAACATCTTTGTTGGTGACATGGACAGTGGGATAGAGTGCACCCTCAGCAAGTTCGCGGACGACACCAAGCTGTGTGGTGCCGTCGACACGCTGGAAGGGAGGGATGCCATCCAGAGGGACCTTGACAGGCTGGAGAGGTGGGCCTGTGCCAACCTCATGAAGTTCAACCAGGCCAAGTGCAAGGTCCTGCACCTGGGTCATGGCAATCCCAGGCACAAATACAGGCTGGGTGGGGAATGGATTGCGAGCAGCCCTGAGGAGAAGGACTTGGGAGTGCTGGTGGATGAGAAGCTTAACATGAGGAGGCAATGCGCCCTTGCAGCCCAGAAGGCCACCTGCATCCTGGGCTGCATCAAGAGGAGCATGGCCAGCAGGTCGAGGGAGGTGATTCTCCCCCTCTATTCTGCTCTGGTGAGACCCCACCTGGAGTACTGTATCCAGTTCTGGAGCCCCCAACACAAGAAGGACATGGACCAGTTGGAGAAGGTCCAGAGGATGGCCACGAAGATGATAAAAGGGCTGGAGCACCTCTCTTATGAGGACAGGCTGAGAGCGTTGGGGCTGTTCAGCCTGGAGAAGAGAAGGCTCCGGGGAGACCTGATAGCGGTCTTCCAGTACCTCAAGGGGGCCTACAAGAAAGATGGGGAAAGGCTGTTTAGCAGTGGCTGTTGCAATAGGACGAGGGGTAATGGTTTTAAAATAGAGGGGGGTAGATTTAGATTGGAAATTAGGAAAAAATATTTTATGATGTGAGTTATAGAACACTGGAACAGGTTGCCCAGAAAGGTGGTGGATGCCCCATCCCTGGAAACGTTCAAGGCCAGGCTGGATGAGGCTCTGAGCAACCTGACCTAGTCAGGGATGTCCCTGCTCCTTGCAGGGGGGTTGGACTAGATGACCTTTGAAGGTCCCTTCCAACCCTAACCATTCTATGATTCTATGACTGTATGATGATTATTAGAATATGAAACTATACGGCCCCTTGGAGCAAACATATACCCAAAATCCACACACACATTCTCCAGCATCTTAGAATTATTTTTCAAGAAAAAATAAGTTGAAGTAAGTATTCACTCTTCCAAATACACATACAATTTCTACTAACTCTGTTAAAAATATTCTGGTTGAGGTGCCTCTATTACAGTTACTTTTAATCCCATTTGTTCTAAAGAAACCCACATAGTCTATAAACACAGACAAATCAGGAATCCAGTTATAGCAGAATTATGCTTGCCTTACAGAAGAAGACCTTGTATCCATAAATTACATGCTTAAAACACACATGTTAAGGCTTTGTCTTGTCTGACAGTGAGGTCTTGGGGAAGTGATGTGTAAAACATTGTCTTCTCCTCTTTCCTCGGAACCCAATAAAATCAAATCTCATCTACTGTACTTGAGATAGGATTTTTCTGCCAGTGATTTTTTTAATATATATTTTTGATCCTTAGCCTTCATTTTTCATGTCAATTTTTCATATTGCTACTACCAAAACCAATAATCATTTGTCCTGTATCTCGCTCATTCTTTGTGCACTTAAAAGCCTCCAAAATGAAATTCCCCTTCTTCTCTGCTCTTACCTTTCCAGATTAAATATGCCTATTTGTCATCTTTCCAAGCTCTCCACTTTCTGCTGTCAACAATCAATCCACCCTTTTAGACTTTCTGTCCCAGTGGGATTTTCTCTTTCACCAGACTCTATTTTCTGTTGAGCTAATCATCAGCATGTTCCACATATTCCTTCAAGAAACTTTAAAATATACTCTTGTAACTTTTGTAGATATTTCTTCCTTCTCAGCTTAGAATCAAGACTTAAAAAAAAAAAATAATTGTAATAAAATTCAAGTACATATATCACTTGATCAAGGTTATAATCTTATTAGTATGTGTATTAAAACAGTTATTCACCTCTTCCCAAATGATAAGCCCTCTAACTTGTTTGAGTGACTAATAACAGAGTGCTTGTATTGCTTTGGCTGCTCTTTTGCAATTCCATATTGCATCTCACGTTGTCTCCTGCAGACTGTTAATACTAATTTGGGAAATTTCAATACTTACTACTATATTTTTGTATACCAATAGTTTGAAATTACACTATTATAAGCATTCTCAAAATAGAAGTCTAGAAAATTAGTATTCTTAAACACAGATGTCTTCTCTGTCTCGACAGTGTTCCTCTGTGGATGATGGATGCATATTAAAAGACCCATACAGAGAATTTGAAGAGGATCTAAGAATGGTAAGCAAGTCAAGACTCACAATACAGACATAAAGACATTACAATACTGTAAACCCTTTTGTAGATATATAAAACTTCTTGCTTGCTCTAACACTTTCAAAAAATCATATTTCAAAACAAAAAAAAATAAGACAACACAACTTACAGGTATATTTTGCAATATTGAAGAGTGCAATGGGAACATCTAACAGACTAAAAGATCAATTCTTTGCCTGAAACTTCGTACAGCCTAATATTAATTAGGAGGAACTGAATGAATTATAGAATCATAGCATCATAAAATTGTTTAGGTTGGAAAATACCTTTAAGATCATCAAGTTCAACCATCAACCTAGCACTGCAAAGTCCATCAATAATACTGTTCCTAAGCTCCACATCTATGTGTCTTTTAAATATCTCCAGGGATGGTGACTCAATCACTTCTCTGGGCAGGCTATTCCAATGCTTGATAACCCTTTCAGTGAAGAAATTTTTTCCTGTTATCCCTTCTAAACCTCACCTGGCACAACTTGAGGCTGTTTCTTCTTGTCCTATCACTTCTAACTTGGGAGAAGAGATCGACATCCACCTCACTACAACCTCCTTTCAGGTAGTTGTAGAGAGCGATAGGCTCTCCCCTGAGCCTTCTTTCCTGCAGATTAAACAAACTCAGTTCCCTCAGAGAGCATTATAAAACACAATGAAAGATACATGTTAAAACAAGCAAAAAATGCGTATTTTTGGTATTCTAAGGCCAAGTTTTTTTTAAACTGCTCTCTGCAAACACATAGACTATGAACAAACAGAAAGCAAAGGGTTGAATACTGCCAGAAAATAGAGCTGTAAGAGATTTATTCAGACAATATACTTTTATTGTAAGAAAAAAAAAATATCAGAGTTTAAAACCAAAATGAGTGTGCATAGACTAAATGGACTTAGATACCAAAAAAGACTTTAATCACAGATACACAAGATATATGCAGATATATGCAGTTTTACAAATTACACAGCTTCAATGTCCCATGAGTGAGACTGTGCTATCTAGGAGGAAGGCTGAGTGTGCCAGTGCAGTGGTCATAGAGTGAGGTGCACCATCCTGGGGTAGGGTGTGGGGTCTGCTGGATGTCACCTCAGTGCCCTTTTTCTGCAACCTCACCACTAACTGTGTTGGGAATCACTCTTCCTAATAGAGAGCTTTATGTTTTTTGGGTTTTTTTTTTTTTGTTTCTTTTTTTTTTTTCTTATTCCAGAGCCTTGCTTAGCTTCATATGTTTTTCTTTAATAAGCTTCTTCAATTTTATGTTTTGGGTTTTTTTTCTTTTCCCAGTCACCTTTTGATAACTACAACAGATAGCATTTGTTCTGTTTCCAACTAAACAAAGTCATTCTTTGAGTTTATTGAGCAGTTGAATTTCATCAAGCCCTCAGAACTCAATCTTGAAGTCCATGTTGTGACTTAGTACATAATTTCTCCAATTTTAAAGTAATTTCCATTTTCTGTATGACATCAGAATCCTCTTCTATCTCAAACAATATCATATCAAACTCCATATTCTCTGAAAATGTTCCAGATATCAATGTTGTCTATCTAGTGCCTTACCTAAAATATTAACTAAATCCTCAGCACCCATACGTGCAGTTTCACTAGTAAGTTCCCAGCACACTAATTATTCTTGTTTTTACGTAGCTTTTATCTAAAATATTTATTTTCTCTAGTTTATCCACTTGTTTCTTTTTGTGACACTCCTGAGGCACTTTTAATGAAGTTTAGGGAGATTTTCTAGACAAAACAATGAGTTGTCAATGAAAAAAAATCACATAATCTGGCACAGTATATTTTTTTAACAGAAGTCAATGCTGTGTTAGTTGTGTAGCATTAAAAAAAAATAAGGAACATGAACTTTTTTGTTAAAATTTTGTTAATAATATCATCAACTGAAATTAATTACCTGCTTTGCCAATGATTTCACTGAAAGCTGCTAGACTTGTTTTAAAAGATTACAAAAATCCTGTCCTTAATATATGAATTTTAATTGGCTCTACATTTTTATAGGTCCAAAAAAAAAATAATTATATTTTTAAGCTATTTCCAGTTATAGAATTCCGTCAAAGTATCACCTCTAAACATTCACTGTGACACAGGCATGAGAGACAAATTTGGTAAGACAACATTGTGTATTTAAAAGGCAAGCAACAAAATGGTAATGGACAAGTAAGACCTTTTAGCTACAACTAGCCTACTGTCCACATGTCAGTTTGCATTTTTTTTTAAAACTACACTTTCATATTTTGACACTGACTTACCTCGATGTCTAACTAAATTAAACTAAAGAAAGGAAGTATTCCTAAGTAATCGTGACTGATTCTACCATCTTTTTTATAAAAAAAAACAACAACATGGCTAATTAGGTAGTTACAATCCAAAACTATTTTTTTTCTTTATCATCCTACAGGTAAAAATAGGCAGAGTTGACATTAAGATGAACTTTGAATCTTTACACATGCCCAGAATCAAATAGCTGTAAGGATTTTAAGTTTGTGATATAGGAAGTGCTCTCCCTTTCATTACCTTGAAATTTAGTTGTTTTTTTTTTTACCCAAAATAACATCTTTTCCTATATAACCAATGACTAAAAAGCTTCCCCATAGATACATATCACCACAGGAATAGTTTAAAGCAGTAGTTACAAGAAGTTTTAAAATCCACAACTTATTTTATGCTTCAAGGATGAAAACAGCAGAGAAATCTAAATTCACTCATGCTGAAATATTTTCACTTACATCTGACAGTGAGTCATCTTCAATTCAAGGTATTCTTTGAAATCAAAATCTAATAAAGAAAACTAAAAGTTTCTATAAAAGATTGCTTTTCTGGTCCATAGCTCAAGAATACAGACAGGGAAATGCACATAGCTCTGCTTTGTCAAAACTACAAACTCAATAATATTCTAAATATAGTCATATCTTAGTATACATTTTCTAAATGAAGTGGTGTTAAAGCATGATTCCTCTTTGTTAGCTTCTTGTCAGATAATCAGTTCAGGCATGTCAAACAAACAAACAAGTAAATAAAATCAATCAGTCTCAAGTCCATTGTAAGAAATCTGAATGCAATGATACTGTAATAGGCAAGGAGTTACAGGCAAAAAATATTCTTAATATTTTATTCAGTGTTTTGACTTTGGCTGAGAGCTTATTAAAAAAAATATATGTTAGAGGTCATTCCTATACACAAGGACATTCTTTTAACACTGTTGTTACATTATTCAATTAAATAATCTGAGTTTCTGAATCTTCTAATGTCATTTTACAACAGGATAAGTAAAATGAATACAGACTTATTTAGAATCTAAACAGTCAATTTGCCTAAAAGGAATCACATCTTGCAGAGTTCAATGTCTGATATACATATATGAACTAGATTTATTATTTTAGCTATTTGGAAGTGTATAAAACTTCAAACATTCAACTATACTAGTGAAAAGAAAGGAAGGATAAATACACAGGCTTGCTTCACATGTTTCTTTTCCTCTAACTGCCAAAAATTCTTCCATGCTTTGTGACATCTTGCTAGATCACTGCAATATACCTTTCTTAATTTCTTAGAGCAATTGCTCAAAACTCCCCTTGACATACTGGAAAATCCCCTGGTACACTGCTATTACCTCAGCAGACTTTACTTATTTTTAACCAAGATAATAAATATTTGAAATCCCACAAGTAGTGTTTTGGGTTTTTTTTTTTCTTTCAATTTATTCCTCTGTTGCTAAAATCTTCAAGCATTCATTTTTCCAAGTAGTAATAGTTTTTTACAGAGTAATACTTTTTTTTTTTTTTTTACTCTTGACTATTTATGTTTCTAATGTGCTATGCTTCTCTGCTTTAATATATCTGAAAGAAACATCTACTAGAATGTAGGAGAGGGGATGGGAAAAGATTAATAGAATTAGATTAACATTAGGAAAAAAAAGTCTCACAGTCAAATTCTCACATAACACAGAAAGAAGGTTTAGAAGTTACTTGATAATAGTTTGTAAATACCTTAACAGAGAGGAAATATAATAAAGTATTAAATTAGTCTTTATTGTAGTGAGGAAGGACATAACAGAAAGCAGTGGATTAACAGCTAAGAAAAGATTACTTTCAACTACAAAAAAAAAAAAGGAGTTATTTATAAGTGTTAAAATAATAGCAGTCATTAATAGTAAAAATTGCAAAAAGATTAATATGGAAAGTACTGAATTGTTCACATCTTTAAATCAAGCTAAATGCTCTTCTGAAACATAGGCTTAATGAATAGTTTATTGAGCTCAATATGGGAATAAGCAGTAGGATTCTTGTCATATAGGAGGCCAGACTACATGATCTAATGGAATTTCTGGCTTTAAAATACACGAAACTGTGAAGAGTTAACCAATAAACCATATGGCGATAATTTTTTTTTTCTGTCCAACTCAGCCATTTATTTGGAATAAATCTTCCAAGAACAGAAAGAACACACTTCAGGGACTCATTTTTCCCTATCTTTTGCACATTTATATCTACTTTTGACGGCTAAATCCTGTATAGTTAGACAATTATGTCTTGATACGTGGAAAAATGCTGAGTCTTTATAGCTCTGTTCATGAAAGACCAAAAAGAAGGCTAATAAACACAATCTCTCAAAACCTGTTGCTAAAAATGCAAAGGTAACTACATTTATCAACTTCTCAAATGTGCTGAAATTTATGGGATAGAATTTATTTGTATTTAAAAAAAAAAAAAAAAAAAGAAATACAGATAACATACTGACAGTATTGGAACTAATGACTTAAAGGTAACTTTCTCCTCTCCAAAACTGTCATATTCATAATAGCAATACAAATAACATTAGATTACTTTTAAAGTCAAATATCCTTTTACACCATTGAACTAACCCAGGAAAGTCCTGTAGTGTACTGTGTATAACTTACGGTCAAGACAATCACAGTTATTTCTGTAAAATATGTATCAACTCACCTTGAAACGTGTTACTTTAAAATATATCTTGATCTTGCATAAGGAATTTATTAACTAATGATCTTTCAGATGTGTCACGTGTTATTTTACAGCAGATTATTCAGCACAGAACATTGAAAACTGTCATTTTTCAACACACCACCATAAAAAAAAAAATACAGAACCTTACACTGGGTTTGATGACAAGTAACTCACCTTCCCTGTTATGAACAGTATCTTATCTTAGAAGTTAGTAATATAATTTCATTACTTCTCAGACTGTGATGATCCTCTGAGTTAAAAGTAATTTAATTACAAGTTATGAATATTTGTTTAAAGCATTGTAGAAAATGTTTTTGTCATTCATCATGCACATCATAGTAGTCCTTTGCTTAGGAGAATCCTTGATTCTACACTGTTAGCTCTGGTTTTTCTATTCCACCATTCTGTTTTCTGAACAAAAATATTAACAGTGAAAGACAAAAAAAAATCACAACACTTAAGTTTGTAATAGGAAGACTATAATTAAAAAAAAATCTTTTAATCTGTTGATTATGTCTACCTTTCTTTTTGCTGATAAAATCAGAACTATTAGGGCTATTATTTGACTTTTGGTGTTTTATACAAAAATCTTCACTTCCATATGCATTTTTCTTGCCTGGAGACTGAATAATCCATAGGTTGAACCAATTTTCACTACTGCTATTTCATCAGACTGATCTAGTAAAGTGTGTTCCTCCTCAGTTCCTCTGTTCTGATACAGTTGCCTAGTCCTTTCTAACCTATGTGTGAATTGGACATAAGTCTTGTTTATTTTAAATTGAAGGAGACAAACAAAACGAGCTTTAAAATTTAGGACACTAACAATGGATGTCCAGCAATTAGGCAGCAATTGTTTAGTACATTTCAAACAGATGAGGATTAAAAAAATACATATTTCTCTATTTCTCCAGTGCCAAAACTTTTTTTGTATTGTCTTTTCTACAAATATTCTCTCTGGCTGTGTAGGGAACATTACAAAACCTTAAATTATGTCCTTACAGCAATGAAAAATGAAAGAGAGAAAGAGAGAATACAAATAATTTAACCTAAACCAAAAGAAAACAAAAATCTTTAAACTTCTTTTAAAGTTCAGTCCTAGGCTGGCTGAAAGATATCATAGGGAGATGACAGATTTGCTGCCACTGGGTTAAATTAAAGCACCTATAAATTACATCACCTAGCTAAATTTCTCTCCTATATCCTTGTGTTGAATGAAGGTTCATTAGAGAATATCATCTTGACATGAATTTTACATGAATGAATTCTCAGCTAGTTAATTGCAAGTAGAATCTAATTCTTTTTATTTCTGAAGCAACAAAGAAATATATTACCCCAGCTACTCTGAAACATAAAAGCAGCCTCATAAACTTATTACTGCTAGAAGCTCAGCCCAGCCTGACCAGTCTTCCAAGACAACTGCTACGAGAGAAAGGTGAGGTGACAGTGAGAAAGATTTCACAGAGACACCTTCACGGATTACACTGCCCGCTGATCAAAATCAAACACTCTCAATGAAGTATTTGAATTCTGTAAATTGGAAAATTCCTATGAATATGTGTACCCTGTTGAAACCATAACAAGAGAAATTTTGCTACCTCAGGATTGCTGCCAGTGTAGATTATGAAGAAATAAAAGTGAAGACATTCCTGTTATAGTTGGCTGTATCAACTAGAGGACAAAGAATTCATCAGAAAGTTTGTATTTGATCATAACTACAACATACAATGCTGCAATGGAAAGACCTCTTTCACCAGTGAGATTCAGAGAGACAAAAACTAGAAATATTTCTTTTGCAGACAGATGTGATACACTAGTTTTCAGGAGGTTTTTTTTTGCATAGTAATGTAAGCCTTACAAGTAATTTAGAAACACCTTTGAAATATTTCCTATTTGGACTCATTAGTATTCAGAACAAGTTTTCCTCTGATTAATCTTTGATGTAGGAAGTTAAGAAATGAAATATTAATACAATCCAGGGATGTACTATATCTGCAATTCATTTTTCCTAATTAGAAACTTAAGCATTCTGTGTAATAAGGTGAATTTTCATTACAGGAGCTGGATTTCAAAAACAGCCACAGCAAGACCAGTAATATAGTAAAACAAAAAAAAAAAAAGTGGGGAAAAAATTATGAATAATCACTGTTCAAAATATTTAAAATCTGAAACATTAAGAAGTGATGTACTGATCTGTAATACTCCTTTTAAAATATAGGGATATAAACTTCACACAGTCATTTCTTTGCATCCAGTATCTCTGTAAAAAGACTTTGTATTCTGTAGAATAGCAAATTTTGGGTATATTTCAGAAATGTAGGTAATACATTCTAAAGCTAAGATTCCAGCTCTAGGTAGTAAAATTTGGTGTCTAGAAGGTAAAGACATGAGTGGAGTTTTGTTACTTCATTATATAAAAATAGATGGCATTTTATTTTTTGTGGAAATATGATTTATCTCAAGAAGCATTAGTCATTGAATGTTGTTATGATTCCTGTATTATACTGTTATAACATGTAATGAATGCTATATAGTATCATTTCATTTACAGTAATCTTTAAAGAAGGGCTGTTCTTCAGTAGATATTCTGGAACACTCACTAGGAAACAGTTTCCTGCAGAGATGGGACCTTATGATCACTGAATGCCTTTCCACAGTTGCCTGACCATGCCTCTTCCTTCCTTGGACACTGTCAATCTCAGTTTTGGAGTCAAACTCAGAAGGAAGACATTAATTTATTTCTGATTCCTTATGCGAAGCCAGTGAAGAGGTCGAAACATTTCATTCCTCAAGAGGCTAAACTGCTACGTGCCATTGGAACCAGGAAATCAAGCTGCCGCAGACACTTGCAGAGCTTGCAATGGCAAGCTGATGAGATATGGCCAGACAGTCTTCACAGTTTTCACAGGCCCTAGTGAAGAAAAAAACTATTGAAGTCATTGCCAATATAATGATGAATGGGGAGGCTCCACAAGCTTTGCAATCACTTTGCAATCACTATGGTGTGTGAAGAGAAATGGAATGGAAATACACTTCCATCTTCCATCTGAGTATCAAGTCCTGAACCCACTACTCTACTCCCAGCTATTGCCAGTCCCTGATGCTTCAGTAAAACAAACAAAAAAAAGGAAACACAAACCTACAGAAAACCTGAATCATGATGGCCAGATATGAATGCATTTTTAGGGGAAAAAATCCTTCCTGAACAACATTGAATCCTTGAAAAACTAAGGTTTTAGTTTCTTAAGAATTCTTTGTTTGTGTTTTTTTTTTTTTTTTTTTGTTTTAATTGAACCTAAAGCAACACTTCTTGAAAAATCTTGGAAGAGCTTTTTACCCTACAGTCTTTAGGTAATTCATAAAGACTCCAGTGAAACTGGAGAAATGTTATTGACTAGTAGTTTAACCGTATACTGCAGGAGCTTCCCTTGCTTCCTTCTGTAAGCACTCAAAGAAGCCAGAGTTTTTTAAGACTCTTACCTTGAACTGAATAAAACATTTTAGTCATGAGAAGTTTTAAATGAATAATTTTAACCTCAAAAAAAAAAAGACAATGCAAGCTGACTTATAAAACATTTTAAATTCAGAAAAATCAAAATCAGTTTTAAGTGTGTGTTAAATGAAATATTTGTTCCTCATAGTTTGGAAAGTTGAATTGATATTGATAAATTATAGACTAAAAGACAAAAAAAAAAACCAAACAACATTGTCTGTTGTGACTGCCTAAGGAGTGATAGGCATTCAGAAAATCTTACATTTAAACAAACTCCTTCCCCTTCATCAACAGCTGTAAATCTTCCCAATAAGCAATTTGCAGAAGGCTTTGATAAGAAAAACAGAAGATTGCATTGAAGTATCATCATTGTCATGTTAATGAAAATAGTGTTGAAGTGGATGGCACATGACAGAATTCCTTACTTCTGCAGTAGTTGTTTGAAAAGAGCGTGGCCCATATTTGTATTCCTATTCCATTTGAGGGAGTTTGTGCTGTTATGCAAATAACTTTGTTTAATGAGGATGAAGATGTCAGAGAATTAAACAGAATCACAGAATCATAGAATCGTTAGGGTTGGAAAGGACCTTTAAAGGTCACCTAGTCCAACCCTCCTGCAAGGAGGAGGGACATCTTCAACTAGATCAGGTTGCTCAGAGCCTCAACCAACCAGGCCTTGAATGTTTCCAGGGATGAGGCATCCACCACCTCTCTGGGCAACCTGTTCCAGTGTTCCCCCAACATTGGTGTAAAAAAAATTTTCCTAATGTCTGCTCTGAATCTGACAGTATCACTGCTATATACTGACACAATCATTGCTAAATACTGTAACCAGTTGGTAGGATTCCTATGCACAAAGTTCACCCAGCATATGATATTTAAAAACACAACAGTATTTATTGCTCCATTATAGCCTTACATAAGCAGTTACTAGCATAAGCAGTTACAGTTCCTAGCATAAGCAGCTACCAGAGTATTGTTTTCCCTTTATGAGTGTCTTACCACCCCAACTAAGCCGGAGACACCGCTGAGCAGGAGGATGATGATCAGCGGGGTCAGAGCAGAGAAGGGAGGTAGGCGAAGCACCTTCAGAGCGTCCCCTGTTGTTCGTAGAGTGTGCTCTGAGTCCTTTCCCTCTGCTCTGAGCCGCCTCTGTTTATACCCTCAGCGAGTATAAACTCAGTGGAAGAGTTGATGCACGCGTGGCCAGCGCATGCAGCAAGGCCTGCCAAGTACGTGCCCTGCTGGCTAACAGCAGTGCTCGGATAGCAGCAATATACTGCTCAATAACAACCCTCCTAGCTCCCCTCTCTGACATAACAACCCTCCTAGCTCCCCTCTCCAAGGTCACGTTCTCACAGCTGTGTGCAGCTTGTAATTTCCCACAGTGGCTCTACACAGACTATCACTGAGATCACTCACACAAACACTGACAGACATATTTGCTAAATACTGACAGACTCATTGCTACCTCTTTTCTGATTTCTCAGAATCTTATTTTACCAACTTCCACTTTTTCACATTCATGAAGTTCAGATTTCTTGCCAATAGCTTTGGAAATCTATTGTTTTCTTTTTCCTTTTTCCTTTTTTTTTTAAAATCAAAATTGCAACTCTTTCCTCTTTTTTTTTTTTTTTTTTTTGCCTGTGCTTCTCAGATTTCTTTTTTTCATTTTTCTGTCTTATGTAACCTAAGGTTACCATTAGTCACCTAAAGACAACCATTTATCTGGCATCTTATTTCAGTGAAGGGAGACAAGTACTTCCAAAGAGCTAGTCTTTCCTACTTAACACATTTTTTGTAAAGAGCTTCTGCAAGTATTAACTTACATGCACTAAAAAGGACCAAACCAATTAACTTAAACTTCAGTATGAGATAAAGTTGAGTGAGATGAACTTGAAATTCAAGATTCATTTGCCAATTATTGCTGTGATGTTATTTCTGACTAGAACAATCTTGGTATCTCAGCTGATCTTTCCCCTTCGCTATAGTTCAATTCTGTCACCCTTCATCTTTACCTTTCAGCAGCTGCCACTCTCTTCCACTATGGTATCTACCTTATATTTTACCACATCACTAGGACAAAATAAAGCATACTACTCAAGATTAAACACCTAGGTTGTGTTCTTGGCTCATTTGAGATTAATTGCAATGTGTAAGGGACAGTCATATACCTGAAATGTTTCTATTTGTGATGTAATATATTTATTACTGAGCATTGTCATCAGTTGCACAAGCTAGCATATTCAAACTAAAATTTGAATAGTACTAAGGATATATATGAATTCAAAATAAATTGAGTTTGTTAATATATCCCTTAATGTGGGGAAAAAAAAAAGGTACTTATCAACTTATACTTACAGACAAAAGGAGAGAAAGGGTTTTGTAATTGAAAAATACTAAGAGTTATTATAAATCAGCTAAATTATCTGTACATGAAGTGAGATATAGAATAATTCAAGGAGACATAGAAGTCATTAATGTCAGATAGTTCTATCTCATTAGCACAACAAAAACTTAGTTTGATGTTTCACATCACTTGATCATCAGAGAGCAAGATCCATACATAATTGATAAAAACAGGGAAAAGCTAGAGATTAGGGCAAACCCTTATGTTTAGGGTTTTAAAATGCCAATGGAATTGGAATTTGAGAAAATAGAGAAGAAATTACAATGTTCATATGGTTTAAAAAAAAGCTTTACAGTAATAAATGCAGCTAATAGGAATTATGAGAGAGAGTACTGTCTTACTTAGTAGACAAGGTGGTGAAGAATTTAGTCAGAGGGAAAGCCACATTTGATCTTCTTGGTATCAGGAGCAAGAGAATAAACAAATCTTTGTGCTGGTGATCAAAAGCTGTTGAATATAATGCACAGACCTAATGAACACTCAGAGTAGCCAGAAAATTCAGTGCAATGGTTGTAGTAAAGTAATGTTGTTTAGCCCCTGCTTGGAACCAGGCTACGCAGTCTCTCACTGACACCCTCCACCCTCCAAGGGAATAGGGAGAGATAATATAAGAAAAAAGGCTTGAGGTTTGAGATAAGGACAAGGAGAGATCCTTAAAGTTACCGTTATGTGCAAAACAGACTTGACTTGGTGAAAGCTATTTATTTATTATTAAAACCAAAGCAGGATAATGAGAAAGAGAACAAAGCAACTTCCCCCCAAGCCTTCCTTTTCCCAGGTTTAACTTTATATTCAGTTATCTCTACCTCCTTCCCCTCCCTTAAGTGACATGGGGAGAATAGGGAATGGGGGTTACAGTCAGTTCATCACTTGTCGCTTTGCACTGCTCCTTCCTCCTCAGGGGAAGAACTCCTCACATTCCTCCCCTGCTCTGTTGTGGGGTGTCTTTGTGAACTGCACCAGCGTGGGTCATTTTTCCATGGAGTGCAGTCCCTCAGGAACCAGCTGCCCCAGTTCAGGCCCTCCATGGGCCACAGCCTCCTTCAGGCATCCACCTGCCCCAGTACAGGGTCCTTCACGGGCTGCAGGTGGATCTCTTCTCCTCTGTGTGCCTCCATGGGCTGCAGGGGGACAACCTGCTCCACCATGGTCATCACAACAGGCTGCAGGGGAATCTTGGCCAGGAGCAACATTACTCTTCCCCCTCCTTCTTGGCATCTGCAGCCATTCCTCTCACAAAAAAATTCTTCACAATTGGCAGGGAGACGCCTCTCAGGTTCTCTTCACATCTCCTTTCTTCACTTCTTGTGGCTTGGCCCTAGGCCCAGCTGAGTCCACTGGAGAAAGGGAAAACTTATAGCAGTTTCTTGCTAGAAGCTGCCGCAGTAGCTCTCCTCCCACCCACTAAACAAAATGAACACAAGTAAATTTAAAAAAAAGTGTCAGAGTCAAAGCTGTTTTCCCAGCAATGTATCTACTGTAATAAAAGAGATTACAGCAAAGGGGGGAAAGAAATACAAGTGACTCTGTGGTTTTACAAGAGATATATGCCAAAAATCTCTTTTTTTTTTTACACAAAGCTAATGCATAGATTTTAGAAAATTGTGTGCGGCTTTTGGAAATAAAAATAGATCACATTATCAGTTTCCAGCTGTGAATATATGACTTCATACTCTGAAGCCGTAATGTAATCAGTGATAACCAGTGTAACCAGTGATACAGGAAAGACGGGGAGAAACTCTTAAGTAGGGTCTGTTGTGACAGGACAGGGGGTAATGGTTTCAAAATAGAGGGAGGTAGATTATATTAGATATTACGAAAAAAAAATGCACTGAGGGTGGCAGAACACTGGAACAGGTTACCCAGAGAGGTAGTGGATACTCCATTCCTGGAAGCATTCAAGGTCAGGTTGGATGAGGCTCTGAGCAACCTGATCTAGTTGAAGATGTCCCTGCTCCTTGCAGGGTGGGGTTGGACTAGATGGCCTTTAAAGCTCCCTTCCAACCCTAACTATTCTATGATTCTATAAGGAGAATATTTTGCTTTCACAAATGTGTTTACAGAATAGTTACTGGCATGAGACCTCTGTCACCCAGGCTGATGGACTGCTTTGAAATCATCCTCATCATGTATCAGATTAACGAAAAAACAAAGAAATGTAAAATTCAAATACAAACAAGAAAAGATACACTTTTTAAAGCAGCTGAAAAAAAATGAAGTAAAACAAACAAACAAAAACCATTTCACATAAGATATAAGATTCCTTTATTATCTAGCTGATAATCTTTAACGCTTGGCTTCTCATGAGTCTATCCTTGTACAAACCTTAAAATCCGAAGATCTTCAGGTTGTTTTATTTTAGACTATGTTCCTGCTTTTATGCCTCATATTTTCTGTTTTAAGATATTTTGACATGATTTGTTATATTGTTGTAAGACATTAATAATAAGTCATTACTAGGATATTACATCTAGATATATCACTATATCTCCTACATATTCAATATAGGAATATTCAATAACACTGTAACAATTATATAGATATATATGTATGACTAGGTCATGGTTATGAAATATCACATATATTTGGCTAGACATATCCTGATGTGTTTTAAAGAAAATTGGAGTTATAGCAGGAACTCCAATAATATAAGAACAAAGTTTTAGCAGAGAACAGGCACAGTATGATACCAGAGGCCTTAACAGTCACAAAAAAAGAAAAAATTAAGAAACCATGGAATAGAAATTAATGCTCAGTAAATGGTTGAAGAAATTCAACCACAAGATATAGTTTTGACTCATCAACCAGTTTTATGGCACAACTTCAATATGTTTAGAATTTTGTCATAATCAGTTGCTGTTGTATATTAGTGTAGTACATTACAGTACAAGACTAATGAATCCAACTAGTCCCAAAGACTTTTTTTTTCAGAATGGGGTATGACTCAGCCACTTAAATCAACTAGTAACATTGCTAACTCAGCTGGAGATTAAATATATTTATCTACCTGCATAACTACATTTAAGTCCAACAGAAGTTTTTTTTCTCAAAACAAAACCAACAGTTCATGTAACTCTTACAATTTGACAATCGCACATCAATGCCTACGACTCATATTTGGGTCCTCTTTGAGAATTAATATAATAACCAGTCATAAAGGGTAACTAATATGAACTATAAACCCCATATATTGTTTAGGAAGAAAAAAAAAGTAAAAATCTAATCCTAATTATATTTAATATGTATCTAGTTTGGAATCAGAAAAATGAAAGACTGCTGTTTTTCAGTCTGTTTGGTATGGAAATAAATGTCTGAGTAAGAAAACAATACTTATTAATAATTGGATGCAGACATTTCTGAGTCAGTGGTATGCAAATCAAAGCAAAAGCAAAAAGCAATTTTTATGTGTATAAATACTGCAACTTGTTAATTAAAAGTCAAATTCTTTTTAACACATCTAAATTAAGCCTACAAAAATGAAGAAGACATCTTCGTTTATTAATCTCAGCAATGAAACTGAAACAGAAAGCATTAAAATAAGCATTTATACAAATGCAGCAGACGTTCTTATTTCTCTGCTTTGGAAAATTAACTCAGTCTCATCTCTGGATGACAGAAACGCAAGCTAATTCCAAGTTTAAACACATTCTAAACTAAATAAGAAGTAAAAAATATTTTTTTTCTTTTCAATTCTCATTTCAACAGATTAACTTATTTCATTTGCAGATATTGCATGTTGATTTTCTGATTTATATCTTTTCTCCTGTTTCTTCTCTTGTTGGTTTCTTATAACTGTCCTTCAAAAAAAAAATCCTTTATAAAAAAAAAATCTCTTTTAAAAATGATAAATGCATGAAAAAAAAATATTTTCTGAGAATAGTAGAAAGTAAACACTTTATGTTCATTTTGAAAAAAAAATGGCTTCTTCTATTCATTGCAATATCTATACAAGTGTTACATAGCATCATACTGGGTGAATATAAGTAGCTGTAGGCAAAAGATGTATATCATCTGAAGTTGTTTACAGTACCTGTAACACAGTACTGTATCATTAATGCAAACATTCCTTTGCTACCTTTAATAGCAAACATACAGAGACTTCTGATCTTAACATTATTGTATAAAAGTAAAGTAGGCTGTCATGATAAAAAGGATTTGATTACTTCTACATGTCGATTTTCGTACATCAATTGTAGATAGTACAGCTTAGACTTTCAGCTCACTCTTAAAAACACCTATTTCTCTGTTCAGATGCCCACACAGAGCTTTCTAGTAACGTCTGGTTTGACACAAGGTATTCCCCCTGGTCCTTACCTACTGCTTAAATTGGATATTAGCTATGGGTCCTGTTCCATATCCATTATTCCGCCTGAATGACTTTCTATTCCCTGAGATGTTTCACTTTGCACTAGCTGCATACTTTTAGGCAACTTAAACTTAGCAGTCAACTAAGGTTTTAGATCTAACCAAGATCTCTAGTTTCAGTAATGTATGTAAACAAATATTGCATGAAAAAATAATAGACCTCTGAGAAATCCTAGATTTCATGAAAAGTTAATTTCTTACTTCCGTACAACTCTAGCTTACCAGAGAAAAGGCAAGATCTCCACATATGTGGATATCTTTGGAGAGTTAGCTCAACTCTGGCATTGACTGAAACTCAAAGGCATCTCCCTTTCCAATCAGTATCAAGGAGAAAATGTGCTTCAGTCTTCAGTATCTGGTTGTAAGAAGCTTTGCTAGGTAAAAGCACTAAAAAAGGAAACACATCTAGTGGCCACTGGTGCACTCCACATCATGATCCTAAAATAAGAATTGATAGTTCCATTGAAAAATATTTGATACATGGTGATGTTTTTCAAAGTTTACCTTTTTTCCACACCTTAATTAATTTACCTGGGGAAGCATAAAATAGGTGTATGTCTTCAGGACATTTCACACAGAAAGGAAAATAAATAAATAAATTTTAACTCACAATTATGGTATGAGCTGTTGTACAGCAAAATAGTTGAAACTGCACCTTTGAAAAAATTCCGTTAATTGAACAGGTTGTCACACAGTGCTTTGTACCATGATCCTACCCTCAAAATTGTTCAAACAGGACATCACTTGGGTCTATCTGACCATGAACTTGGGCTTTTTTATGCAAATGAGACTGTGTACTGTGGCTAGTGCTAACTGGGTGTCTCCTTACTATGAAACTGGAAATGTCTGAAGGACACAGCCAACAGCAGGAATTAAAAATTAGTTCCAGGTGCCCTCAGCTATACCTTGCTAGTGAGTATCTTAATATTTCTTGATACCTAACCTTTGAGACAATAACTAATTTCATAGTTTCACAGATTTTTTTAAAATATATTAAGCCATATATATATATATGCATTATTATAGAATACTACGTCTACACTGAGTCAAGATTATGTACATGTTATTATACATTACATCTATTATATATATATTTACATATAGGTGACTCTGTATACAATTATTTTAACATTTATAAAAGTATTTTTCCTTTTTATTTCAGAATCTATATTCTACTTATGCTTTCCTGCCAAATTTTTTACATATATGAGTCTCTTAATTTCTGTTATACTTCCGTGTATACATACTGTTATGGCAACCTCTTGTTTCCTTCTAACTGCTTTACAATATCCTCAGTAAAGCAAGAGTGGAGTTTTAAAACCAGTAGCAAATATAGCCTGTGAATTAATAGCTATTTTTCTTTTTTTTTTTTTTCGCTTCTGAAGTGCATTAGAATCTACTCTCTGTATCAAAACGTAAAGGGACTGGGTGGAAACTCAGAGGTAAGTGTTCTTGTTCCCGCATTAGGCATCACTGAGCACACAGCCTCATCTTCAGCACTTCCATTTAAGTTCTTTCCCCACTAAATTCCTAAACTTCTTCAACCATGTGCTAATGCATGAGCCAAATCTGGAAGTGCACACCTAAACCACAAATAGATGAATTCTGTGTGCTGGGGAGAAACCTCCTCTCCATCGTCAGTTTGGAGGATGACTACAGAGCAATTTTTCATTATCTAAGCATATGTAAAACTTTCCCCTACAAAAATCTCACGACCAGGAACATTATGGATACTGTGAAATGTTCTGAGATGCATGGAGAAAACACACAAAATATACAAAATGTCATCTTAGTAACAGCTGGGTGAGCTACCTTTGTCATAGGTAGCTTAAGTGTACCATATCTGAATTCTCCATCTTCTTCAATTCTCTGCATTTTAAGAGTACTTATTGACTCTGGAACATCACTATAGCAGGTCCTTTGCCACGCCATCTATACTGCTTTCCCTGCCCGCCCCCCTCCCTCCCCCCGCCTCAAGATGTTTAAAGTATTAAAAAAAAAACCATAAAATCCAGACTGACTCAAAACAAGAACCAGTTCAGATAGCTTGGCACCCATGGTACTGACAATCTGAACCAGATTTTATAGTGACCTGTTTAACAGGAGAGGAAAGGTGAAATTGATTGGTTCCATTTTGGGGGGGGGGGGGGGGGGGAAGAAAGAAAAGAAGAAAAGAAATAGTCATATCAAGTAGACTTAATAAAGGAATAAATCATTGACATATGGCCACAAAGGCCTATGTGAGTGAGAGTTTCAAATTCTAAACTCTCAGTGTTTCTAAGATTCATCTTCCTCAAACTCTTCATAAATGGTCCTGAAGAAAATATCTATAAAGCAGGAAGAATAAATAGGAAACCTCACATGTTTCATAAAATGCCTAGTGAAAATAGAATAATAAAAAATAAATCCCTTCTTTCTTTTTTTACTGAGCAGCACATTGCGATATTAATTATCTTCACAAGGGCTGAAATAATAATCTTTTAAACTACAGTTAGTCTTCCCAAAATTATCTCCGTTTCTAAGGGACCATTTCATAAACCATAGTGGAAAAGAAGGATTTTTTTTTTTCTTTTACTGAGCCACGTGGCCTTATGCAGTAATCAAATTATCCTCTGACAGACACACAGGAACTGATTTATCTGCTTAAAGCTAATGCTACCAGAGACACCTGAGGCTATTCAAGACATTTCCCTGCTGTTAGTAGGTATGATAGGGACTACAAAATATCCACACTATCTCTCTAGCAAAACTGGATACCTGAGGCTGTCTAAGATAACTCTATGATTACTTTCAAAAACTGTAAATTAGGATATCTTCCCAAAGAGTTAACCAATTTCATTACCAAGATGCAAATAGTCAGTTTCTGAATGAAAAGCAGCTAGCTCAAGGCAAAACTGAGATGATTTCTGATAGATAGAAAAAAACCCCACAACTTTATAAGGTACTGAGTCAGTACTTTTTATTTACAGTGTATGATTTATATTTTATAGATTTATATTTTACAGTGTGACATGATAGTAGCAAAAAAAATCATCCTCTCTTACAGAAAGACTAAATTCTGACCTTGAGATAAGGCATTTGTAATGTTTAGAGTCAGATTAATGTAGTTATCTGTCTGGAAACCAATTTTTTTTTTTGTAATTTATGTTCAAATCAAAATTTGTTCAATGGACCCTTTTAGCTTCTGTGCTTCTTTAGGACAATACAAACTACAGGAAGATTAGATGAGGCTTTTAAGTTAAAAAAAAAAAAAAAACCTTGGTCAAAAACTGTGTAATACACTTAAAAATTAGGTGAATTAAAAATCTGTTGTGTTTTGGTTTGTTTTTTTGGGAGGCGGGGAGGTATGGGGGGGGTTGTTAATGAAACCTTCCTGAAACAGTTTTAAACTACATTCTTTCTGACTGGCTTTTATATTCTTACATCTTTAGCAAATATTATGAATACGATAGCTTTATGTTAGTTTCTGGGAAATAAAAGTTGAGTCAGTATGACAGTAAATGGGTAATATCCACAGATGTCAGAAAGAAAAGCAATCATGAAAGAGAGAGAATGATGTTGTAGGACAGGTAGCCTGGTAAGACAAGAAGGCGGGGGGAGAAGAAGAGCAGTAGTTTGTTTGGTAGTGTTTCCTCTTCACAAAAGCTGATTTTATTCCTAGTATGACAAACACTAAATGTCTAGGAAGCCAACATTTCCCCCATAACAGTGAGAAATCCCTTTAGCAAGTAAAGAAAATCTACCATGCATTAAAAATGTATAATCTACAACATACATTTATATTTTGAAAATAAAGAGGGCCAGAGACTCTCTCGTATGTGCTGGAGAATTCTCTTTCACTACTAATTTATTAACAGTCATTATGTTTTATTATTATGGTCACAGAGAGTAAAACAAAACTAAACAGTTAAAATCTGACTTCACAGTCTGAATATAACCTCTTTCCTCTTTATCTTTTCACTGGTTTTCTAGGCAAAGGCCTGGCTCTGTTCTGTGAACTTTCCTGCCAGTTTTTGAATCCTACATAGCCTGCCAGCTCTCTCCTAACACACATCTGCTGCTGTATTGATTCCCTTCAGTGACCTGCTGGGCTATCAGACGCTGGCTCAGGTAAACGTTCCTGCCAGCACAGGACATGCTGAGACTCTGTCTGGCTGCTGGGTTAGCCCTGATTGTGGTACCCCACCACTGCTACTTCTGCCTGGTTTCCATTCCGTGGCCAGTATTTCTTTCTGCATCACTTCTTTTGTCTCAAAAAGCCCCAAAAAACTTCTGAACATATACGTGCAAGGAGTCTACTTAAAGAGTGAGGTACCTTTGTTCATCATGTTGGATTAATTTGTATTTACTTTTCTGTAAGTCTCATCTGCCTTTGGTTCTTGATATTGTTTATGCACTGCACTGTCTCCTGATCTGAATAGAAGTAACAGCATGTTTGTATTTTCATTAGAATTCAGCACTGCTAGGCTAATGTGACTGAAAAAGAATTGGCTGAACACTCTTCTGGCATGTGTATTAATCACAAAACTGCTACTCACAATAAGTTCCTTGTTATGATTTTGTGTTGAAGAATCCTAAAATTACTGTTTCCTTTTCTGCTTATTAAAACCAGAAAAATTTCCAGAGGCTGAGAGATCAAGCAGCTAGCTGTCTTCAAGCTCCGCTGTTCGCCAACAGCCAGCTCACTCCTCTGAACAGTTAAAATGTGAAACTGACAAAGCTACAGCTTGGTACACATTGCAGCAATGCACCTTCCCATCAACTTCTATACTCAGTAGCAAAAATGACATTTTCCTGGATCTTATGCAACATAAAATATTTTTTTTTTAATGAGTCAGATGCTCAGTTAGTGGTTGTCCAAGTTACATATGACAACATGAGAGAGCAGAATAAACAATTTTCTGAAAAAAAAGAATTATAAGGTAAGCATCGTAAAACACTATTTGTTCAAGTAAATCTATTAGGGAAATCAGTGCTAAAGAAATAAATATGGAATAATATTTTTGGTATACATATATAAATTCACTATTTAATTCTATGCGTGTATATACACACACACACAGTTATTTATTCATTTATTTAAAGAAGTAATTTCCTTGGAGGGTAACTATATTTTTATACTATAGAGGTTCACAGAGTATACAGTTTAAACAGCATGTAACCCAGTGGAAGATTACAGCGTGTATACTTACCAAAAGTGTTGGTCCAGGAAGTTAAACCATTTAACTTTTAATTATAAAAAGCTGCATGGCCACACTTTTCAGCATGCGTTCTATTCAGTCTAAATAATGCACCTGCTGCTCTTACTGTGTGGTTTGAGTAGGTTTGTTACTTTTCTGAGTGCTAGCAATATATTTTATGGAGTAAAGATAGAAGAGCAATATGCCCTAAGATTCTATTGCAAATTGGAGTTAGTGCTGTCCTATCCTAAGGCCTTAAAGGATCTTTTTTTTTTCTCCCAAGAGGCGAATCTTTTTAATGGGATTCTGTGAAAAAGCCCTGCTGGACATGTGGGTCATATGACTACAGGAATTGGAATTGTCAACAACATGCATTTTAAAAGTATATTTTCAATTCTCTATGTTTGTGTAATGTTTTGAGCCTTCAGGGTTTGTGTTTTCAAAGTTTTACTTCTTCTAGCCTGAGCACTAGAAACCGAACATTTTTTTTTTTTCATGGCAGCAGAGCTGCTTCTATAACTAAATCATTCCAGAAGCTAGGAATTAAGGAAGACATATGTGTAAATGTATACGTAGTTTTATATAAATATGTATATAAATAATATACGTATGTATGTATATATCTATTCTAAATATAATGAGAATATAGGTGTACAGGCCACACCTATCATAGAATCATAGAATCATAGAATAGTTAGGGTTGGAAGGGATATTTAAAGGTCATCTAGTCAAACCTCCCTGCAAAGAGCAGGGACATCTCCAACTAGATCAGGTTGCTCAGAGCCTCATCCAACCTGTCCTTGAATGTTTCCAGGGATGGAGTACCTGCCACCTCTCTGGACAACCTGTTCCACTGTTCCAGTGTTCCACCACCCTCACTGTAAAAAAAAAAAATTTCCCTTATATCCAGTCTGACTCTACCTCCATTTTAAAACCATTACCCCTTGTCCTATCACAACAGGTCTTGCTAAACAGTTTCTCCTCATCTTTCTTATAAGCTCCTTTTAGGTACTGGAAGGCTGCTGTAAGGTTGTCCTGGAGCCTTCTCTCCTCTAGGCTGAACAGCCCCAACTCTCTCAGCCTGTTCTCATAGGAGAGGTGCTCCAGCCCTCTGATCATCTTCATGGCCCTCCTCTGAAATTGCTCCAACAAGTCTGTCCGTCTTCTGTGTTAATAGTACTCTCTCTTCCTTAATGGCAAGTTGCTCATCACCACCACTACCACCATCATCATAATAAAACTATGTTTTCTTCAAAATAAATATAAGCTATGTAATGACAAACTATAAACTTTAAAATTTAGAAAGAACATTTATTTAGTTTTGGAATTTTCACTTTGCTTTCAAACAGTTTTTGTAACATTCTAGGTTCACATTATTCCAAAATCATAAAATGTATATGAATCAGAAAAATCTACAGAAATGATAGTACATCCTTGTCATGAATTATCATGATCATTATACTAATTGTGACTGATACTTTATTATGCCCCCTTTATGCTCTCTGAGCTCAGACAGAACAATCCTCTTCCTCGAATATATCAAATCAGCTTGTTCTGTGTTATGGCAGAAAGCAAACTGTTTTCAGGGAAGAATCCATTATTATTCAACAAAAAAAAAAAACCCAAATATTGGAGTTTCATTACCTCCTGAGCACACAAGTGGTGATACATTTTTTTATAATTTTATTTGTCTTCTGAGGAATAAATATTTCTGTATTGGCCTTATTAGTTTGGGAGAGTAGACAAGGTTTCAGGAATGCAATTTTTTTTTGCTTAGCTATAGTACCTGAACAAATAAAAGTTATCACTCATACTTTCAATGTTTGTTTCCCTACATCCTTTGACCATCACAGATACATCCCAACATCATTAGATCATGAAAATCACAATAGTTCAAACTTCCTATGTGTAAGTAGCCATCTTTTTTTTTTTTTTTTTTTTTACATTGGAATATGCTTTTATCATAGAATCATAGAATGGTTAGGGTTGGAAGCGACCTTCAAAGGTCATCTAGTCCAACCCCCCTGCAAGGAGCAGGGACAACCCTGACTAGATCAGGTTGCTCAGAGCCTCATCCAGCCTGGCCTTGAACGTTTCCAGGGATGGGGTATCCACCACCTTTCTGGGCAACCTGTTCCAGTGTTCTGTAACTCGCATCGTAAAAAATTTTTTGCTAATTTCTAACCTAAATCTACCCCCCTCTATTTTAAAACCATTACCCCTCGTCCTATTGCAACAGGCACTACTAAACAGCTTTTCCCCATCTTTCTTGTAGGCCCACTTGAGGTACTGGAAGACTGCTATCAGGTCTCCCTGGAGCCTCCTCTTCTCCACGCTGAACAGCCCCAACTCTCTCAGCCTGTCCTCATAAGAGAGGTGCTCCAGCCCTTTTATCATCTTCGTGGCCATCCTCTGGACCCTCTCCAACTGGTCCATGTCCTTCTTGTGTTGGGGGCTCCAGAACTGGACACAGTACTCCAGGTGGGGTCTCACCAGGGCAGAGTAGAGGGGGAGAATCACCTCCCTCGACCTGCTGGCCACGCTCCTCTTGATGCAGCCCAGGATGTGGTTGGCCTTCTGGGCTGCAAGGGCGCATTGCCTCCTCATGTTAAGCTTCTCATCCACCAGCACTCCCAAGTCCTTCTCCTCAGGGCTGCTCTCAATCCATTCCCACCCAGCCTGTATTTGTGCCTGGGATTGCCATGACCCAGGTGCAGGACCTTGCACTTGGCCTGGTTGAACTTCATGAGGTTGGCAGAGGCCCACCTCTCCAGCCTGTCAAGGTCCCTCTGGATGGCATCCCTCCCTTCCAGCACGTCGACGGCACCACACAACTTGGTGTCGTCCGCGAACTTGCTGAGGGTGCACTCTATCCCACTGTCCACGTCACCGTCAAAGATGTTGAACAGGGCTGGGCCCAACATGGACCCCTGAGGGACGCCACTCGTGACCGGTCTCCACCTGGACATTGAGCCGTTGACCACCACTCTCTGAGTGCGGCCATCCAGCCAACTCCTTATCCACCGAGTGGTCCTTCCATCAAACCCATGTCTCTCTAGTTTAGAGAGAAGGATGTCATGTGGGACAGTGTCAAAAACTTTGCACAAGTCCAGGTAGATGATGTCAGTTGCTCGTCCCTTCTCCACCGATGCCGTCACCCCGTCATAGAAGGCCACCAAATTGGTCAGGCACGATCTGCCCTTGGTGAAGCCATGTTGGCTGTCACCAACCACCTCCTTGCTCTCCATGTGCCTTAGCATGGTTTCCAGGAGAATCTGCTCCATGACCTTGCCAGGCACAGAGGTGAGGCTGACCGGCCTGTAGTTACCTGGGTCTTCCTTATTCCCCTTTTTAAAAATTGGGGTTATGTTCCCTCTCTTCCAGTCATCGGGGACCTCACCAGACCGCCACGACTTCTCAAATACGATAGCCAGTGGCTTGGCAACTTCATCCGCGAGTTCCCTCAGGACCCGCGGATGGATCTCATCAGGTCCCATGGACTTGTGCACCTTCAGGTTCCTCAGATAATCCCGAACCTGCTCTTCGAGTACAATGGGCAGTTCTTCATTCTCGCAGTCCCTGCTTGCACCTTCTACAGCTTGGGCGGTGGGACAGGAACTCTTGTCGGTGAAGGCTGAGGCAAAAAAGTCATTGAGAACCTCAGCCTTCTCCATGTCCTGGGTAACCAGGACACCAGTTCCCTTCTGGAGGGGGCCTACATTTTCCCTGGACTTTCTTTTGTCCCCTACGTACCTACAGAAGCTCTTCTTGTTGCATTTTATATCCCTGGCCAGATTCAGTTCTGCCAGGGCTTTGGCCTTCCTTACCTTTTCCCTGGCCACTCGCGCAGCCTCTTTGTAGTCCTCCCAGGCTACCTGTCCCCACTTCCACCCTCTATAGGCTTCCTTTTTCACTTGCAGTTGGTCCAGGAGCTCCTTGCTCATCCACGCAGGCCTCCTGGCCTTTTTGCCCGACTTGTTTTTCATCGGGATGCACTTCTGCTGAGCTTGGAGGAGGTGCTCCTTGAATATGGACCAACTTTCCTGGGCCCCTCTTCCCTCCAGGGCCGCCTCCCATGGCACTTGGCCCATCAGGTCCCTGAAGAGGCCGAAGTCTGCCTTCCTGAATTCTAGGGCAGAGAGCTTGCCGTGTAGTTTCTTTGCTGCCCCATGGATCTTGAACTCCACCGTGTCGTGGTCGCTGCAGCCAAGGCTGTCCTTTAGTTTCACATCCCCGACCAGTCCCTCCCTGTTGGTGAGCACAAGGTCGAGCATGGCACCCCTCCTTGTTGGCTCCTCTATCGCCTGCAGGAGGAAGTTGTCATCCATGCATTCCAGGAACCTCCTGGACTGCCTGTGCCCTGCCGTGTTGTCTCTCCAACAGATGTCAGGGTGGTTGAAGTCCCCCGTGAGAAACAGGGCCTGTGACAGTGAGGCTGCTCCTATCTGCCTATAGAGCACTTCATCTGCTCTGTCCTCCTGGCCAGGCGGCCTGTAACAGACCCCCACTGTAACATCCCCTGTCCGTCCCCATCCTCTAATCTTGACCCATAAGCTCTCTGTCAGCCCCTCCTCCATCCCCAGGCAGAGCTCCACACACTCCAGCCGGTTGCTGACATAGAGAGCGACACCCCCTCCTCCTCTCCCCTTCTTGTCTTTTCTAAAAAGCCTATACTCTTCCATGTTGATGCTCCAGTCATATGTGTCATCCCACCACTTCTCCGTGATGCCAATGAGGTCATAGCCCTGCTCGTGTGCAAGCATCTCCAGCTCTTCCTGTTTATTCCCCATGCTGCGTGCATTGGTGTAGAGACACTTCAGCTGGGCCCCCGACAAGCCGACTTGCTGGCTGGAGCAAGAGGGGTGCTATTAGACCGCAGTTTAGGTTTATTTGCACTTATCTGTGATCCCTCCTCAGCTTCTGGACCCTCGGTGCTGGCACTGGCGCCATGCTGACAGCAGTGGGCTGATCTGTGCTCCCCCTCCCCCAGCAACACTAGTTTAAAGCCCTCCGGACGAGCCTGGCAAGTCTTTGTCCAAGCACCCTCTTCCCCCTCTTGGTTAGGTGCACGTCATCTGCCCCTAGCAGCCTGATATTTAAACCAAAAGTAAAAGATTTAATTTTATATTGCTTACAATATCAGTAATTAATGGAAAACATATATATGTGCATAAACACACACACACACTCATATAAAAATTTTGGTATATCACACATTTCTATAGAGCTTTGGAATCTTTTGACCCAGACTTGTGAATTCTGAAAAAGAATTAACTTCAGGCCCTGAAATCATAATCTTTTTGACTAACGTTCTATATAGTATGCAGACTGTTAGATGGTGGCTTCTGTAATTAATTGTCATTTCAAAATTTCTTCCAAAGTAGGTTATAGTATCTGATAGGATGAAGTGAGTTTTGTTGCTGAATTCATTACGTGTCTGATCCTTTGGTGTGTAACTTTACAGTAAGATGCCAAAGGATCATTTACTTCAGACCCAATATGGTTGATAAAAATCTCCTTATCAAAATTACTGGTTTGACTTATTGATTAAAATTACACATTATGTAGAAATCAAATAAAACTGAATAGCTGTTAATTCTTGTTTGTTCTTTTATTTTAAAGGTAATTATTTTTTTTTCACTAGTTGACTAAACTAAGCTGTGATATAAATGTTAAATTCACTAAGAGGGAGAAAAAGACATCCCAAAGTGAAACTGCAACAAGGCATTTATTCACTAATATTAATTTAGAATCAACTTATAAAATATTTTGTAGGGAGGAGTAACAACCAAAGCATAGCAATCATATGGTAGTTATTATTTTGTCAGTAAAATAATTCCTTAGATTTTGTGTTTGTACACACAGCATCCTATTTTGCTTGAAACAGCCTTTATTTCATGAAGCTTATAAAACAATGTGAAATATTTAAAATTTTATATTGTTTCTTTTAAATACACTCTGCATTTAACCATTCTGGGGAAAAAAAAAATCTCATTAGCTCTGATTTGCATATTGTTTTCTTATTTTACATTACAACAAGAATAAATCCTTGGAAGGTGAGAAATTAAATTTTCATCAGGAAAGGATAGCTGTCATCAAGTTCTATAGTTCTGAAGTCTGATTTTTCTCTAAATTCTTCTAGATGTATAACTCTATTTTAAACAATATTAGAGTACCACCACAACAGTATTAAGGCCTAAGACTCAACATTACGTGGTGTTATCAGTTTTGTCTAATGTGCAACCCATTCCGTCTCAGCTGAATCTATAAACTAAAAGATATTTAAATGCTGAAAATCATAGAATCATAGAATGGTTAGGGTTGGAAGGGACCTTCAAAGGTCACCTAGTCCAACCCCCTTGCAAGGAGCAGGGACATCCTGGACTTGATCAGGTTGCTCAGAGCCTCATCCAGCCTGGCCTTGAACGTTTCCAGGGATGGGGCTTCCACCACCTTTCTGGGCAACCTGTTCCAGTGTTCTATAACTCGCATTGTAAAAAAATCAAGATGATTGAAAAAAAAAAGCTGATGTTCTTCTCCCTTTTTAGTAAAAGATAGGATGCTCTGCCATATGAAACTCCAAATGCTTGGGGACACTACAAGCTTACACAGTTAACATCTCTCAGCAATTCAAGACTGAAGGGCAGCCAATGTCTGTAGTCTGTTTCCTTGGCACGGCCACAGGTTTGCAGGGATTTCCCAAGAGCATACAAGCCTAGACGGAGGCAGTGCTTATAATTGGGGTTGAGGAACAGACACATGAGATCAAACATGTACTAACAACAATAAGCAGCACAGCAGTTACTGAAACTTCCGTTGGGAAAGGACAGGAACGGTGACATTTTATGTTACTTATAAAATGAATGTGTGTTTTGTTATTCAATAGCACTTTAAATAATACATATTTTAGCGTAAGCTAGTTGCAGCTCTCACTTTTATAATGCTTATCAATCCCTTTTGTAAATACTGTAAAATTTTCTATAACAACTCACTTTGCTGTTTTCACAGATCCTGTGACATTAATTGAGGAAGAGATTTCAAATTAAAAGAAATGCAGACTTTTGTATCAGAAAAGTTCACTTAGATTTGGCTGAGATGCAAGCTTTTATATGTGTATACAAAGCGAAGCATGCACATGCACACACACACTCTCCCTCTCACATCTTCCTTTTCTGACTGTTCTGAAAGCTTATGTGTTACTCATCTTGTAATGCAACCTTTGCATAATCAGGTTTTTAATTCTATGGATCATATATGGCATTTTAAAAATAGGCCCTGATTTTATATTCCCGTATATAGTGCAGGATGCAAATGTATATAATGCAGTGCATACAGTATGAAATGCATTAGGTTTATTTAGAAGAGTAACTGGGACTCTGAGGGAGGAGTACAACATTTGTCCTTTTATTTGCCTATTTCTTCTATGAAAAAAAAAAAAAGTAGTTTTACATTGTATTGTATACTGTACACAAGGAAAACTGGGCTGGGCTACACCACTACAAGGAAAAATAATGTCAAATTTGTTTTATACTTGCCTATCCCAGTAGATTGCCCAGTCTCAAGACCTCCAGAAAGGCTGAATCCCAGGCCTTTATATTGGCTGTGAAGACTGTAGGCAATGGGCAGTGTATTCCTTTCCTTGACTGGCTGTCAAGGAGGACCGAGCATGGTGCTGGCATCACCAAATATCATTGTAACTCACATGCAGTCCCACTCAAGAATAATAAAAGTACTCTTCTTTTATTTTTTTTTTTAATTCTAACATATACAGCAGTCTTTTTTTTTTTAACAAAAATGAATTTTCCAACTCACTAATTCAAACTCAAACCAAACTGAATGCCCCTTCACAGTGCATACCATGGGAGAAAAATTAATACAGAAAATGATTGGATTCCAAATGCTCTTAGGACAGGAAGATGAGGAATTTGCAGTTAAAAATATCTCCTTCGAAGGTAATGTGCATAGGTAATAATAGGATTAAGGATTAATTTTTACAAGGTCAAATATTACAGTTATGTGATTTACTATGAGTCTTTGTCTCCTCTTCAGTCTACTCTATCATTGCAAACTGTGCCCCAGATTGGGTTTATAGTATGTTATTGTCTTATTTTCTTTCTTGGATAAATTATTGTCTTGTATGTAATAACAAGGCTATCTGTGCTCCAATATTTAATTCCCAGTTCTTGCATTTTTCTCCAGATACAACTGAATAAGGTGAAGTCCAAGAAGATGAAAAACAGACTGCAATTTTATATTAATTACTTTTCATTTCAAAGTGAAAATCTTAAAAATATCATCAGCATTTTTTTTGTTTGGTTAGTTTGTTTTTTTAAATCTGAAGTTGTATATTTAGAAAAGTGTTTTGGAAGTCCTTTTAAATGTTAACCAAAGTAATAAACATAGGAATATTACTGTACAGAACCATACAATCAGCAACACTATGAAGATGCTGTCCTGTGCAGATCTGGAAGCTGCAGTGTTTTGAGAAAGCCAAAAGGTTTTCAGAGCATTCCAAGAGGTTAGTCAGATGGCCTCACTGATTCATAAATTTTGACAGTCTCCTCACCTCATGGGAAATGGTGATTTTATGCTTGTGAAGGGAACAACCTGAAGTGGAAAAAAAAAAAAAAAAAAACAAACATAAAAACCAAAACAAAATAAACATGGAAAAGGGTAAAATAAATTAGAAATCCAACAATGAAGTAAACAACTTTTGCAAGTCCCTTTCCTAAGCAGTTATCCATGTGTTATCCAATCAACAGCATAACAAAATATGAAACAAGAAAAAAAAAGGAATATAGCCACTAGACGTTGCCATATACATATCCAAGATGACATTTCATAAATTTATAGCTATGATGTTTAATGAGAGACCCACTAATGAGATTTAAACCCTTTTGCCAGTTACAATAAAATAAAATACAGAGTAGAATATATCTTGTCAAATGAAAAAACTGCTAGCAAAATTGCACTAATCTCTGAGCAATGTTAGTCAACATGTCTAAAGGTGTTAAAAATAGTTAATAATTTTATGAGTTGGATAACCATAGGGTGAGTTATGAAAACCTCCTCCAAGATTATTGAGCGAGCAGTTTGTAGGAAAACTGATGTTTTTTCAGATGATCACATCACACGGGAAACTGTAAATGATAGGAATTTTTTACCTATGTTTGGAGAGTACAAACTTCGTATGCATTTAACAACAAACTACAAAATACAATTGGGAATAGTTTAGTAATTATGGATTACCTCTTGAGGGAGAAGATTTTCTTTCTTTAAAAGTATATTTTTGTTTCTTTTAAAGACTAAAACAAACACAAGTTTTAACATTCAATTTATCTGTTACTTTCTCTTTTGCTTTCAAGGCACAACACATCTCATTTAAACAGAAGGTTATTCACTATGGAAAAAAATGACAGCAAAAAAAAAGATGTGGTGTCAAGAACTAATGAATTTGTCCTTTCTAATGCAGTGCTATGAATGAAATTAGAAAGCAAACAAACAATAACAACAACCAAAGAGTCACAGGTACCTTCTCCATGTTGACTACTGAACTTCTAAGTATTTGCAACATTTATAAGCTATGGGAAGCTTGCTTAAACCCAAGTATAATAACAGAATGTATTAGAATTTTGATCCTCCAACACTGAATTAAATCTCAAAATCACCCACCAAACTGAAATCTAGTACTAATTTACTATATTGTGGTAATTGAATTTTCTAGGATATATTCTAGGATTTGAGACTGAGTTGTTCAGGTGGACATTTAGGGGATGAGAGATGGGAGGGCGGGGCAAAGGGACACTGCTTAAAGCTTCCTGTTAGGCACAATGAACTACACTAAATTAAATAGTTTCATCTTTGCTTTACTTTTTTTTTCTTGAGACTCAGCAAACTCAAATCAAGCACAATTTGGATGATCAATTCAAAACATAACAAAGACAACCACTTCAGTCCCAGACCACAGAAGCAAAACTGTATGCTTATTCTTAATTTGACATAAAAAGGACAGATCACATTAACTAAAGTTGATTTAGAAAATTTCATAACTTACATAAGCAGAAATTGTCCTGTTTCCACTCACGATAAACTTTCTTTGTACTATTTTTTTTTTTTACTTTAATTGTATATGACCAAAACATACCATTATACCAATTATATATGACTAACACACATTTATATATGGCCAACACACATGACCACATTGCAGACAAGAGTCATATCCCTGATTTCCAAAACCTTACAGAGTACTATTATGATGACTGTGCTATAACTGATACTTCAGTGGCCCCCTTTTCTTATTGTTTACTGAAAAAAATAATGTTAGGAAATGTATAGCATTTAAAAAAATACAGCAGGAACATAAATTTCATTGACAGGACAAGAGGCAACGGTTTTGAACTGAAAGAAAGTAGATTTATATTGTACATAAGGAAGAAATTATTTACGATGAGGGTGGTGAGGCACTGGAAGTGGTTGCCCAGAGAAGCTGTGTATGCCCCATCTCTAGAAGTGTTCAAAGTTGGACGAGGCTCTGAGCAACCTAATCTAGTTGAAGATGTCCCCACTCCTTGCAGGAGGGTTGGTCTAGGTGAACTTTAAAGCCCCTTTCCAAACCAAACCGTTCTATGATTCCATGAAATCTATTTTTAAGAAGAGAAAATTAGTGGAAGTACCTAAAAAAAAAAAGAATACAAATATCAAGGAAACAGAAGGAAAATATCTTCCACTCTGAATCTTTCAGATCTTTTCATTATATTATTATCTGTTATGAGTTTCCCCATGCATTGTATTCTCTATTTCAGCTCCAAACATAACAATAGCTGAAGGAAATATCTGAAGAGTATCAGATAGCTACTGTTAGATAAATGACAGTATTCTAACTAAAGACACCATTCAATATGCTAGTCTATCCTCCAACTCCTAAATGTACTTATATTTCTTCCCCACCCTTCTCCTGGTCTTAATTAAAGATATATGGAGACTATGTGCTATAACTCACAACGTTAGATCAAAGTTTGTACCCAGTTCTTAACATAAGGATAGACTTGCTAAATACATAAATATTATTCACATTAAATGTCTGTTGTGGTTTTGTTTAGTAGGGGGGGGCCTAAGGTGGTAGCTTCTGTAGGAAACTGCTAGAAGTCGCTCCCCTTTGTTCAGGGGACTTGGCCAGGCCTAGGGCGGACCCACTGCTGGCCAAGGCCGAGCCGATTGGTAGCAGAATGTCTCGTGATGACGCCTCTGCGATAACGTATTTAAGAATGGGAAAACAAAAAAAAAAGAGAGAGAAGAGAAGATGTGAAGAAGCTGAGCGGGGGCAGAGGCGCAGAGGGGGAGGCGCAGGCCTCATGGGCCTTGCAGGCCTCACCCTCTGGCCTCTCGCCAGGCAGCCGACTGGGCCCGACTCGGTCCAGCCCGGCTGCAAGAAGTGGAAAGGAGATGAGAAGTGAATAAGATGTAAAAAAAGATCCTGAGAGAAATCTACCAGCCTGTTGTGAGGAACGGCTGCAGACGCCAAGGTCAGTTCAGAAGGAGGGGGAGGAGTAATGCGGCTCCTGGCCAAGATTCCCCTGCAGCCTGTGGTGATGACCATGGTGGAGCAGGTTGTCCCCCTGCAGCCCATGGAGGTCCACGGAGGAGCAGAGATCCACTTGGAGCCCGTGAAGGACCCCATACCGGGGGAGGTGGATGCCTGAAGGCAGCTGTGGCCCGTGGAGGGCCCGCTGGGACAGCTGTTCTGGAGAGACTGCACCCGTGGAAGAGATGACCCACGCCGGAGCAGTTCCACAAAGGACTGTGGCCCGTGGGAGGGACCCCACGCTGGAGCAGGGGAGGAATGTGAGGAGTTCTTCCCCCAACCATGAAGCAGCGGCGTAAAACAACGCGTGATGAACTGACCACGACCCCCATTCCCTTCCCCCCCCCCCGCCCCGTGCCGCTCGGGAGGGGGAGGTAGTAGAGATAATGTTAAGCTTGGGAAGAGGGAGGGGTGGATGGAGGTTATCTTGTTCTCTGTCTCATTATCCTGCTGTTTATAGTAATAAATGAATAGTTTTCCCCAAGTCGAGTCTGTTTTGCCCGTGACGGTAACTTTAAGGATTTCTCCCTGTCCTTATCTCAAACCTCGAGTCGTTTTTCCTTATATTTTCTCCCCCTGTTCTCTCGGAAGGTGGGGGGAGTGAGAGAGAGACTGCGTAGTCTGGTCCGATCGGGGCTGAACTACGACAATGTCTTATTCTCTTTGTAATTCCTTAGTGTTCTGAATTGCATGATGTATAAATATTTACAAGAAAAAAGTATATCTGCTAATAACAAAGAGAGCAAAGGCATGCTAAACTTTGAAAGATTGCTTCTCAGACTCCAAACCTTAGATATTAGTCATGAAAGATTTATTGGGCTTTAGGTCTGACTTTTCATATGCTTACTAATCTTAAAGTTTTTTAGTTAAAACAGAGGAAAAAAAAGCTAAGCTTGCAATGTAGCAGATGCTTAATATAGTTGTGAGATATTTCCCTATGAATACAAGATTGTTACCACCTGTTTCACCATTTACATTTGCTCATAAGTAGAGCGTCTTCTTCAGTAACAGTTGCCAGTATCTTAGGAGCAAGACTATGTGTCATACATTTTTACTTAGATGCTTGCCAGCTAACAAGACTAAACTGGCATGTACTCCATAGGTCAAAAACCATTCTGCACTCACATTGTACTTGATAATGTATTAAGCTTTAATAAAGTACAAAGAAATGTTCAACAAAATACAGATCTCTAAAAAGATCTTAATCTATTGCTATTCAAGGATACAATTCCCACTGCTCAACTAAAAAGTTTGTCATCAACAGTTCTGGAATCAATAATTTGAAACCTAAAACCCAACAAGCGAAACCTAAGAACATTCTTACTAGCCTCTGTGTTCAATTTAGTAATGGTCTACTGGAATAATTGCTACTGGCCTTGTTAATTCAAAAATTGTGTTAGAAACCTTCAAGAATTTTACTGTGAAGTTTATATTCTCTGATATACATATTATACATATAATTGCCTATGAGCCAGATAGGACAAAAAAAAAGTAATACAAATAGGAAAACTGAATTGCACAAAAATAATATAAGGTATTGAACACCTTGATAAAACATAACAGTAGTATAAACATTGGCTAGTTTACTTTTATGTTCAGAATCATAACATTTATCAAAGCTGCAATAGAGAAAAATATATGTGGGCAAATCAGCAGAGATGCTAGTAACAATAACAAGTTTTACTAATATTTTGTGCATTTTATAAAATAAGAACCCTTTTGCAGGAATTTTTATTTCTTAGTAAATTATCTTTAATATTTTCAATATAAGCTATCTGGTTACTCTTTCCATCTAAAGCAAGTAAAGAAAATAAAAGACTTTAACTTCCCCTAATAAGCAAATTTTGTATGTGGAGTTGTTATTGGGTCTATAATTGAAATTATTGAACATATACATATGTGTGTGTGTGTATGTGTGTGTGTGTGTAAATTACATGTATGTAAATTACATACATTAATAGGTAGACTGCAGAATGTATATCACTGGTAACTGAGTCCCTGTCCTTCCCTGTCATCAAGCATCAATATCTTTATTGAAAAATTAATGAAATTCTACTTACAAATGTTGATAACCCTGCCCTGCTTTTTTTTTTTTTTTCATTCTCTATAAATTCAGCTGGAGACTTCCATGTAAATTGGAAATTTTCATTCTAAATGGCTTATGCTTTCTGAATTTACATATGAACCTAGCTTTTGTAACAGTAACAGTTCAATAATTTCAATTTACTTTTGAGTTTTCAGAAAATATTTACTTCAGGATTTGGCAGATAAGAATTCTGAAGATTGCATCTTAAGATTGCGTACTTTAACTCACCACAATTTCTACTTGCTATTTAAAAGAGTGTGTGCCATGTTAAAAAAAAAAAAAAACAGAAAAGTCTACTTGAGCAAAAAAGGACTAAGAAGAATTTTCCTTCCAAACAATATCTGCTTTGAGCATAACACCTGACATAGAAAAGCAAGTGAGATTTTCTTTTCCTATACCTCCATCTATCCTCATGGTGACAGTTACCTTAAAGATGAAAAACCCTAGAGGAAATGTAAGGGAGGTACTAAGCACAGAATGGAGAAAAAAAGGAAGACAGTATCTTCGTAGAGGAAGCTTGTAAAAAATACTTACAGAACATTACGGTTACTGGAAAGGCACAAGGGAAGGGTGAGAGTGGGGATTACAACTGAGAGTGCTGGGCAGGAGAAGACAGTTTAAGGAGAAACTAATGCATTCCACAGTTGTTACAGTTGGACCATTCTGCTCTCTGTGTTATTAATCTTATGTCCCTATCGAGTTAAGCTTAAATCCTAGTTCAGTGAGTTCCTTTAGGCACATGATATCTCAAAAATCCCGTGGTATTCAGTCAATAAGAACAGTTGTTGTTCTAGAGGAGATGTTATGATTGTGAAATGCAATAAAACTGCAGGTTGGCTGTTGTTTATCAGGTAAAGCATGGTGATTTCTAGACTAATTTATAAGACTGATTCTTTGCCCTCATCCCACCCTTCATTTTGGAAAAAGGGATCAATTCACCTCTATGACTATGAACTCGACAGAACTTCTGTTTTTATGGTTTTTACCTTTGACAGGTAAAGCTCAGCCAGGAGCAGCCCCATCTGAGGCATGTTAAAACTGTTGGGACAAGAAGAAGGGAAAAAACACACTTGTGAACAGAATCCCACAAAAGTTGCCTAAATATCCTTCAGGAACATGAGGGTTTTTTTTAATAAGAACTGACCTTGTCTGCATTTCACTGTATGTCATGTTAAAATAAAAGAATAAGATTAACATCTAAAAAAAAAGTAACAGAAAATAGTTCTGGTATAGCTGGATTTGGAGTCTATTTATTTTATACCAACTTTAGATAATTTACCTATATACACTATAAGTTGCATGAAACATCACACTTGTGATGATCTGAATTCAGCATATTATTTTTATAATGTGTTTATTATAATGTAGACGTCTGTGTGTATATATATATTTTTATATAGATATACACACACCGATCTTTGGAATACAATATCCATATTATTTCTGAATTAGTCTGGTTTTGCTGGTTTTTTTGGGGAGGTTTGGATTGAAATTCTAGAAGCTAATGGCTATTAATTATCCTGTAGTCAGAGATTCATACACTGCAAAAGATTTTTATCAGAAGCTGAATGCTATTAATACAATCACAGTAAGTCATTGTTACTCAGACAGTATTATATGCCCCAAAACAACCCGCCAGATAGTTCCCATACTGGTAGTTTCCTCCAACTGAGGAAAAGCTGACCTTGTAACAAAGACATTTTATTATACTCAATGACAACATAAACTAGATCAGGGCACTTTGAAAACTGCAATAAGTTGGTGGAATGGCAAAGTGAGGATTGACTGTCTATGTCAAAACTGAAATATAGTTGGATAGTAGAAGATAACTCCAAGTAGCTCCTAGAAGAGTAAAAAGGCTGACTAACAGGGATAGGGAAATGAAGGAAAAAAAATCCAGGGTCCTGAACTAATGGCACTGATCAGCATCAAACAGCAAGGAACAGTAAAATGAGTGGCAAAACAAGACAAGAATGGGGAAACTTTTAGAAATGTATGACATAATCCAACGCTGCTTAACTGTAGCCTTATTTATTTTGCTGTATATATTAACTTAAAAAGCTACAGCTTTTTGTTTTCACATAAGAGAAGCCCTTGCCACTAGCTAGAAAACAGTATAAGTTTGGTGTTTTAAGCCTGAAATACTCACCAAATATACTTTCATATGCAGTCAGTGGAGGAAAAAAGTCACCACCAGAATCTGTTACCTAGATAACCAGATGTTCATCTTAAATAATACGAATCCCCTTTCTCTCTCTAAGAGAGAAAAATCCACCGTGCATAAACAGGAGATGAGTTACCTGGTTTTACGTGTGTCAGATGTAATTGCCTACTTAGCAAATGTTAACCTTGTCTTGCTGACAGGGAAAGATGGTAAAACTGTGGCGATCCACCAGTGATATGGAAATAAAAAGATGGCTGGAGGAGTAACAAAGTAACAAATCATCAGAGAGCAAAGGAGTAAGCATGGAATACTTCAGTGAAGTGGTAAGTACAACTAGAAGCTCTGCTCACAAAGGAGTTAATAGTAAGAGGACATAATGTCTTTCTTCAAACATAAAAGAGAAAGAAGCAAATTAGAAAATAGCAATGAAAAGGGATTATTTTTTTATTATTATTATTTGAAGGAAAGGCTGTACCCAGGAGAATGGTGGATATTAAAGACTGAGTGAATTCCAGAGAGTGTTTGAAGTGACAAAGAAACTGAGGCAGGGAGAAATATAGAAGTTAAATTATTTGTGTCTTTGTGTCTGACTGCTCTTTTTTTTTTTTTTTTAATACTGGTCTAATAGTGAGAGAAAGTTCTCCAAGGGCAATGAGGTCAATGAATCACCTAACAGAACAGTTGGTTTGTAAAAACAGACCACCTGTAAGTTTGTAGTACTAGAAAAAGTCAGAGTCAATATAGACATACAGACAAGGTCGTGTCTTCATAATCAAAAAAAAGGAAGAATCACAGACCAACATCTGACTGCCTCACTTTCGTAGGTGAGAAATAGCTTAGATCATGAATGCTGACAGATAGTAGATAATGATGGGTGTGGGTGACTGTTGGCAGTTGAACTTTTGAACTCTCAAGCATGAGCCTGCCACTTGCCACCTGCAACCAGGAAGACCTGGCTGCAAAATTTGGTTACACCTAGGCCATGCAGAAATGGCACATACTGAGACCTCCTACTAATAAAAAGATCACGAGTTAGGAGACTAATCACACACATTGTGCCTCTGAATATAGGCTACTGAGATGGAGGAAAAAAAGGCCTAGAAAAAAAATATCCTGGAAATGGAGGAAGACCCACAGAGGTGAATGTTGTGGAGCAGCCAGGGACATCATGGATAATGCATGAGACTGGTAACTTCAAGCAGCTGTGCAACACAAACCAACACAACTTTCTGTCTGACTTTCCTAGATCAGCAATGATCTCCCTAACAGAAGGGAAGTCGAGACCAATTAAATGTGACTTTGAGTGGGGAAGCAACTGAGAAATCACCTGTGCTAATCAGGCAAGGTAAAAGCTCTACTCTCATTGTTTTTTAAATAAAACCAGATCTGCTGTAGGTTGTCATTTACTCTATGTCATCCATTACACTTGCATCCACACTACTTAGGACTCTCTGCTCCGGGGCAAAATGTGTACAGAAAAAAAGTGGTTCATGCTGTCCAAATTGGAGCCAAAGAATAAACTAAGTTGTTAAGCTCAATTCCTGGTTCTTTTGTTTTGTTTTGTTTTGTTTTATTTAGCACTATACACATGCCTATTGGAACCACTTCCATCAAATTATAGGAGACTGCCCTCTCATCTAATTGCAGACCTAGAAAGCCTGTTTGAATTCAGCAAATTATTATTTTCTATCCCAGAACAATGAATCTCAATACCACAATATAATGAGTTTCTAGTCAAGCATCACCAAGAGGGCTGTGACAAATCCCATTACAGTTTGCGATCAGAATTTATACATTATCATATTTGAAAGTTTGCTCATATCTTGTGCAGTTAATATAGATTGTAGTTTTACACCTGCTGATAGCACATCTTCTTGTCCCACCTTGACAAGGTAGAGACAGGCAAAATACCTTATTTCAAATGTGGTTGTTTTATTTTACAATTGCATGTTTCTGCTTTGACATTGTATCATTTCAGGGCCAAATTAGAGTCTTATTTGAGAAGTCTGTAATATGTCCTTTCTTCTTGCAACAGAGTAAATCTGGAATATAGCAATTGCCTTCATTGGAGACCCTCAGATTTAAAATAGAATTTCATTGATAGCTTTGGAGAATGTAGCTCTGGAGGGAGGACTGAATGAATTACTAGCAGTTGAAAACAGTGAATATTTTTTTCTTTCCTGTAATACTGTCTTATCAGCATTTATTATTATTAGTTATGTTAGAGCAAGATTTTCAATTAAAATATATAATTTTATTACATCCTTCTTACTCATAATGACAGAGAATAAGCTGTCAAAAAAACATACTGTCCAAGGATTATCATGCTGAGTGGGAGTTTCTCTTTAACATTAAAAGGAAAAAAAAAAAGTATTTCCAGTTAGTGTAGTATAAACCATGTTATTTTCTGATGAGTTTGCTGCTTTTCTGTAAATGTAGTTCCCCATAAGTGTTACTGCATGAAAACAAATTGAAACAAGCCTTATTTATTAATCAAGCTGAAATTCTACCATGTAGGCAGATGTCTGATTCATAACACAGAAGACATTCACTCTCCTCCCTTATCAGATATTACCACATTTCTGCCTAATAATGAAATATCACAGATGCAATATCTCATACTGAATAGCCCCAGACTTATTTAAGTTCCAATTTTAAATTTGTCAGCAATATTCCACACTGAAGTTACACTAATTTCCAAGAGCACTATGAAACTTAAATGCGATTAAATCAACCTACACCATTTTCCCCCCTTGGAAAAATGCTAGTAGGAAATTATGTTCTTTGTGTATGACCCCAAACATGGCAGGTTATATATTCCAACACACATCATGAAATTAATTAACATGGAGAGTGTGTGAGGATTAGTTTATCTTCTTATATTTTCTATCATTCCCATTAGTATAATACTGTTATTTATATATCTTTGTTCGTTCACAAGATTAAAAAATATTGTAACCATTCGGTACATTATATAATAGAAGTTGACTGTACAGATAAGTTGCAGAGGAAGCTTGAATTTCAAGTAAATATTGACAGCTAGGGAATGTCTTATATTTAATTTTTCATTTATCTAATTGAAACGACATCTCAGACTTTTTACATATAGCTGATATTGCTGTAATAAAAAAAAAGTTTTCTTGAAAATATTATTTTGGAGTCAGGGAATGCATTTCCTTGATTTAAGTCCTGTCACATTATTTTAAAAATAAAGATAACCTATTTCCATTTTCCCTTAAGATTGCATAAAGTTTAAATGAAGCTGTCATGACCGAAAGGTAAAATGTGAAGAATAGTCTAAAAGATTATAAAAAACATTCACTTATGCAATGGCTCTGCCATCAGAGGCTATTTGTTCCAATTTTCTTACTAGCAGATCATGCAGTGTATGTCACCATGAGCAGAAAAAGAACAAAATACATAGGTGAGTGTGTGGGACAGTGAGAAGAAAAATATTGTAGGATTGATCTTAAAAAAAAAAACAACACCAAAACAAGCAAACCAACAAATAAACCATTTAAATATAATAGTCTCCCCAAAAATTACACTACTAGCTATACCCAAATTTAAACAAGTAAAATCACAATGGAAGGATGTGATTCTGTCACCATTAGGCAACCGCCAACAGCTCTTTAAATTTATTTATCCCAAAACACAAGATTACATATCTGACCTATGTTTGAATTTGAGATGTTGTTTCGAAGGACAAATAATACTGTTGTGCTCATCTGGGTAGATTTTGTTTTCAGGATGGACTGTCACCTAGTAGCACAATTCCTGATTGCATCTAATTGACACAATCACTCTTTTACTCCATGCATCGCATGCAGCTGGTCCACAGGTCACAGCATTGCTCTAAATCTGTGAGATAACTTAAAGTAATCTCTAACAAATACTCTTCATTGTGTGCCTTTTAAAGGTACCCACTCAATAATTCTCAAGCCTAAGGTATTATCTTTCTTACCAAGCCAGTTTCCAAGAAACTCAGGCACAGTTTTCCAGGGAAATATTCTGGATCATGAAGTTCTGAATCAGAAGATCAAAGAGAGCAACAGTCGTCTCCCACAGCCTTATGGGCATGATTCAGCTACCCAAGCATTGCATATGGTGCCATCTAAGAGTTCCTGGAACATATTGGGCATTGGCATGAGACTGGTAGACACAGTACCTCAACTACAGGAGATTTGTGTCCTTCTGGAGCAGTAACTGTCCTAAAAAATGAACCCTGTCTTTGGTATCTGAAGGGTGCTATAACTAATATGTACCAATCTACATAAAAACAACTTTTGTTTGTTTGTTTCTCTATTATACACACAGGAAACAGTAATTGAAAGCATAACTGTGGCTACTATGTAAGTGAAATCATTAAGTGTTGACTTAGCCCAACTTTAGAGGGGGCTGTCTTAAAACAATGCCTTAAACTGTGTATTCCTTGAACTGTTGCATTATTGATTTCAGGCAGTTTATTAGAACTGATGTTCCCATGGAGATAGGTTTTCTGTATTCATTGGAAATTATATTGATACTATTCTACAAGCTCTGTGAAAATAATCAGTATTAATTATATGGATTTTCTTTTCAAATTCCTTGAGAAATGTGTTATGATGGTGACACCATTCAATTTATAAGCAAGTATTAGCTACCTTCTTTCAGACTTTGTTGCAATGACTACTGCCAAGCATTTAATGTGTTGTTTCTTTTGCTTTCTAAAATGGAATAAGTTAAGCTAGTGTAGGAGTAAACACTGAGGTTCAAAGAATAAGACTGACCTCTCTACAGAGTACGTGTCTAAATCTACTTCCACTACAATATTAAGTTTCAGAGTTAAATTTTACAATTAGTTGATAATATGTGAAAAAGCAGCAAATGTTCCCAATTGTTTGGGCTTTGTTGAGACCATGAACTCCATGAACTAGAAGAATGTCAGATTCATCTCTCTAAGATGGAATTAGACCATCAGGTTTCAAAGGGTGAAAATGGAAATATATAGGACATAATTCCGTGACAACTAATTTTAGGATATTAAAAGAAAGGCAATACTACACTGTTTTCCTTTCTTTTATATATTTTGGTTTAGTTTTGATATATAAAGGAAATTCTTAATAAATTGGAAAGTCAAAGCTTCACAGGCATCTACTTGATATTTACAGTACAATACCAGAGTTAAACATACTCTTCAGTAAAATCTGGGGTCCTAATTTTACAAATATATTTCTTTGCATTTTATATATATATATTAAGTTCTCTACTCTGTCTTATTCTGTAACCAACTAACTATATGATTGAAAGTGGTCATCTTTAAAATGAAGGGATTTTTTTTTTTTTTCTAATTTGTTTGGGTATCACCTAACATGTGGCAGGCACTACTGTAAAAGAAATACATCTAGAACTGCGGTATAATTGACACTTTTTGCAAAGGACTCAAAGGATAATAAACTCATCCATTTTCTTAAAGTTATATAAAAGAAAATGGTAAAACAAAAACTAAAATGACATTGTAATTAGTTTACATATAATAATAATAATAATGCTTAATATGTTGCTATTGTAACCAGCTCCAGAACAACATGTTGCTATCATCAGGCCTTTCAAAGGGATGTGGTGTTTATTTCCTCTGCTGCATCATTCTTATCTAGCCACAACATTTCCTGAACTGAGCATGGAAAGACTGAATAACACTGCTATCCACCAGTACTTTCATTTTTGTAAGCGTTAGTAACCAGTAAAATCAACATAGAAATATGATTTGTTCAGCAGAGACTCTACTAGGGAGAGTACAAACATCACTGTGAGTGAGAGGTTTCATAAAATGTTTTTTAATTGAACACTAATCTCATTATGACTTCTGAAATTCAGACAAAAAATATGTATTCTTCAGCAGAAAGACAAGAATTTCCATCAGGATACTGTAAAGGAAGATGCATGTGGCTAGATTTCCATTATGCAATAATAAAAAAAAAAACCTCTGAACATTTTATTTACTTTTAAAAGGGAATAGGGAAAAAAAAAAGAAAAAAAACCCCTCTTTCCCAGCACAAGAGTATTGCATTGGATAAGTTTCACAGAAATTAACTCGTATGAAATGTAAAAATAATCATTATTTATGTGTTTAGTATTAACAATGAGAACAATCTGCTTTAAATAGGCTGATAGGCAGTTAAATAAGTTTATATTTTGTTCTGGTTTTGTTTAGTGAGGGGGGGCCTAAGGCGGTAGCTTCTGTAGGAAACTGCTAGAAGTTGCTCCCCTTTGTTCAGTGGACTCGGCTGGGCCTAGGGCGGACCCGCTGCTGGCCAAGGCTGAGCCAATTGGTAGCAGAATGTTCTGTGATAATACCTCTGCAATAACATATTTAAGGGGAAAACAGGAGAAAAAAAAGGGAGAAGATGTGAAGCAGCTGAGCAGGGGCAGAGAGGGGGAGGCGTGAGCCTTGTGGGCCTTACAGGCCTCACTCTCTGGCCTCCTGCTGAGTAGCTGTCTGGGCCCAACTCTGCCTGACCCGGCTCCAAGAAGTGGAAAGGAAATGAGATGTGAATGAGGTGTAAAAAGATCCTGAGAGGCGTCTGCCAGCCTGTTGTGGAGAATTTTTCTTGTGAGGAATGGCTGCAGACGCCAAGGTCAGTGAAGAAGGAGGGGGAGGAGTAATGCGGCTCCTGGCCAAAATTCCCCTGCAGCCTGTGGTGATAACCATGGTGGAGCAGGTTGTCCCCCTGCAGCCCATGGAGGTCCACGGAGGGGCAGAGATTCACCTGCAGCCCATGGAGGACCCCACATCAGGGGAGGTGGAAACCTGAAGGAGGCTGTGGCCCATGGAGGGCCCGCTGGGGCAGGTGTTCTGGAGGGACTGCACCCCGTGGAAGAGATGACCCACGCCGGAGCAGTTTCACGAAGAACTGTGGCCCGTGGTAGGGAACCCCCAAAGGAGCAGGGGAGGACTGTGAGGACTGCTTCCCCCAACCATGAAGCAGCGACATGAAACAACATGTGATGAACTGACCGCGACCCCCATTCCCTCTTCCCCCCTGTGCCGCTCGGTGTTGGGGGGAAGGTAGTAGAAATAATGTTAAGCTTGGGAAGAGGGAGGGGTGGAGGGAGGTTATCTTGTTCCCTGTCTCATTCTCCTGCTAATTTTAGAAATAAATGAATAGTTTTCCCCAAGTCGAGTCTGTTTTGCCCGTGATGGTAACTTCAAACTCTCTGTCCTTATCTCAAACCTTGAGCCGTTTTTCTTATATCATCTCCCCCTATTCTCTCGGAGGGTAGGGGGAGTGAGAGAGAAACTGCATAGTCTGGTCCCGATTGGGGCTGAACTACGACGATATCTGAAACAAAATTTACCATTATAAGTATCTCCCTGTAAGAAAAACTTGCAAGAAGTACTGAAAGCAAGAAACCCTAAGAAACTTGTGCTGAAGTTACAGCTGAAAAACATCTGGAGGAAAAACAAATACCCTATCTTCACAGCACACACAGTACCCAAATACTTTCAATTTTCTTAGTTTTCATAAACAGACAGGCAGCTTTTTCTCATTAAAAATCTTAACTTTTATTTAATATCTCTTTGCACCTGGAAAAGTAGACATAAAGTGGAAAAGCCACTAGACAGCAGATCAATGTCCTCTTATACATAGTTTTTCTGTTTACTATATAAATTTTAATAAAACTCCATGGTATTTCATAATATTTTTGCTATAACCTTTTACTGGATAACATAGTACAAAGTATGCCTTCTGCTTTTGTTAAACAGGCTAGAAGGAGTTTACTAAAAATATAACTTTTGGAGACGTTAATATCTATTCCAGACATTATACTGAATAATTACAATCTAAATTAGTCTTGATTATGCTTCAACTTATAAATTAAAAATTAGGCCTGTCAAAAGAGTATTTGTAAAATTTAAGGTAACACTTTGAATTACTCTATTGAGCTCTGTATCACCAAGTGGGAATTAACTATTTAGATATTGCAGTGTAAATATGTGTGTGTTTCTGTCTGTGTGTGTGCGTTTGTGAACAGACAGTATTTTTGTAACTGATAAAATAGTGTATATTATTTATTTAACTGATAAAATACAGGTGTACACATCTCACTTCTAACAGAAGTTCTTTATATATACAGCCTGGATCCTAAGGAATATAATATTACTCATTCAGTACCCACAATTGCTAGATATATTTACAGCTTGAGTATAGAATTAACTACTGCAGCATTTATGGTTAATGGCAGTCATTAAATTTAAATCTTCTAAATGTAGAAAATCAGTATTCTATGCAGAAAAGCTAAATGCAGAAATCAGTATAAACTGTAACAAAACAAAAGAACCCTTTTTCATACAGGCTGCTTCCACAGATGGAGTTTGTTTATACTGTAACATTTTTAGGACCATCAGATAAGAAGTATATACTAATCAGAAGCCAACTCAAATGAACACTAAAATTTGAACACTAGAAATATTAAGTGTTTTACAGGTACAAATCATAGAATCATAGAATAGTTAGAGTTGGAAGGGGCCTTTAAAGGTCATCTAGTCCAACCCGCCTGCAAGGAGTAGGGACATCTCCAATTAGATCGGTTTGCTCAGAGCTTCATTGAATCTGGCCTTCAATATTTCCAGGGAAGGGTCATCTACCACCTCTCTGGGGAACCTGTTCCAGTGTTCCATCACCCTCATTGTTAATTTTTTTTTTCCCTATGAATCTACCTTCCTCTATTTTAAAACCATTACCCCTGGTTTTATTGTAACAGTCCCTGCTGAAAAGTTTCTCCTCATCTTTATCACAAGCCCCCCTTAAGTACTGAAGGCCACAGTAAGGTTCCCTGGAGCCTTCTCTTCTCCAGGCTGAACAGCCCCAACTCTCTCAGCCTGTCCTCATAGGAAAGGTGCTCCAGCCCTTCATGGGCTTTCATGGCCCTCTTCTGGACTTACTCCAACAAGTCTATGTCCTTATGTTGGGGGCCCCAGAGCTGGACGCAGTACTCCAGGTGGGGTCTCACAAGAGTGGAGTAGAGGGAGAGAATCACCTCCCTCGACCTGCTGGCCATGCTTCTTTTGATGCAGCCCAGGATGCGGTTGGCCTTCTGAGCTGCAAGCGCACATTGCCAGCTCATGTTCAGCTTCTCATCCACCAGCACTCCCAAGTCCTTCTCCTCAGGGCTGTTCTCAATCCATTCTCTGCCCAGCCTGTATTTATGCTTGGGATTGCCCCGACCCATGTGCAGGATCTTGCACTTGGCTTGATTGAACTTCATGAGATTCTCATGGGCCCACCTTTCCAGTCTGTCAAGTTCTCTCTGGATGGCATCCCTCCCCTCCAGCGTGTTGACCACTCCACACAGCTTGGTGTTGTCAGTGAACTTGCTGAGGGTGCACTCTATCCCACTGTTCATGTTGCCAAGAATCACCAACCCCTGAGGAACACCACTCATGTTTGGTTTTCAATTGGACATAGAGCCATTGACCACAACTCTTTGAGTGTGGCTATCCAGCCAATTCCTTATGCACTGAGGCATCCATCTGTCAAATCCATGTTTCTCCAGTTTAGAGACAAGGATATAATGTGGGACAGTGTCCAATGCTTTCCACAAGTCCAGGTAGATGACATCAGTTGGTTGTCTCTTATCCACTAATGTCCTAATCCTATCACAGAAAGCCGCCAAATTTGTCAGGCCATCATAAACACATGTATTTCTCAAGTGCAGGTTTCTATGTGGGAGAAAGGTAGACACTCTCCTATTATAATCGATGTGTAGTAAGCATTCAACTGCACCAAGTTAGCCATTCTTCAGAAGTAGTTCCTTCCTTCTTTTTCAAAAGAACAGGTTCTTTCTCAGTAGTTAATATAGGTCGACTATATGAATCTTTACCAGCTAAACCTCAGGTAAGCTTAATCACGAAAATACAGAAAATGAGCAAGATGAAATAACTGCGTTGCTCGTGTGTTCATTTTAAGTAATTTCTTCATTTGCCATGAAGTTCACTGGCAGTGATATTTCCACACTATAAAATTATCTTCACTTGAATTTTTGTTTTATTTTTGTTCAACTGAAAGTCCTTTTTCAAAAGTCAATTATGTTTTTGAGATTTTTTTTTAAACTGCAAAAATTGCTGTCCATTGAAAATCTGTATTTTTTTCATCAGTAATTTCGAAATTGTTTTTTTAGTGAATTCTGGTGAAAATAATGTAATGCATGTTGTAACTTCTTGTGTTTTTTTCTATACTTTCCTCCATGTGCCACATTTGCTAACTCAAAGTTTCTATGATTCCTTACCACTACTTTTTTTTTTGCCATGAAAAAGGTATAGGACGTATTCTAATCAGGTCTCAAGATTAATGGGGCATATGAACATAAAATATTTGAATGAATTATCTGTGAGACATCTTTACTATTGACTTTTCAATCAAAATTCTTCAATAACAAAATGCTTTCTGAAATTTTAAAATTTTCCAATGAAAATGAAAAAAAAAACAAACCCTCAGTGACTATGCCAGACTGTGCTGGCTATTATGGTGTCTCAGTTTCTGTATCTTTATACCTTTCTTCATATTAGTTCCTATATTTTTTTTTCTGGATTATCTTTCGTAGAATCACAGAATCATAGAATGGTTAGGGTTGGAAGGGACCTTCAAAGGTCTTCTAGTCCAACCTCCTCTGCAAGGAGCAGGGACATCCCCGACTAGATCAGGGTGCTGAGAGCCTCATCCAACCTGGCCTTGAATGTTTCCAGGGATGGGGCATCCACCACCTCTATGGGCAACCTGTTCCAGTGTTTCACCACCATTGTAAATTTTTTTTCAAAATATCTAATCTAAATCTACCTGCCTCTATTTTAAAACCATTACTCCTCGTCCTATCACAACAGGCCCTACTGAACAGCCTCTCCCCATCTTTCTTGTAGGCCCCCTTGAGGTACTGGAAGACCGCTATCAGGTCTCCCTGGAGCCTCCTCTTCTCCAGGCTGAACAGCCCCAACTCTCTCAGCCTGTCTTCATAGGAAAGGTGCTCCAGCCCTCTTATCATCTTCATGGCCCTCCTCCGGACCTTCTCCAGCTGGTCCATGTCCTTCTTATGTTGGGGGCTGCAGAGCTGCACACAGTACTCCAGGTGGGGTCTCACGAGGGCAGAGTAGAGGGGGAGAATCACCTCCCTTGACCTGCTGGCCACGCTCTTCTTGATGCAGCCCAGGATGCGGTTGGACTTCTAGGCCGCAAGGGCTCATTGCCAGCTCATGTTGAGCTTCTCATCCACAAGCACTCCCAAGTTCTTCTCCTCAGGGCTGGTCTCGATCCATTCTCTGCCCAGCCTGTATTTGTGCCTGGGATTGCCATGACCCAGGTGCAGGACCTTGCACTTGGCCTGGTTGAACTTCATGAGGTTGGCAGGGGCCCACCTCTCCAGCCTATGAAGTTCTCTCTGGACGGCATCCCTCCCTTCCAGCATGTCGACAGCACCACACAGCTTGGTGTTGCTGGCGAACTTGCTGAGAGTGCACTCTATTCCACTGTCCATGTCGCCAACAAAGATGTTGAACAGGGCCGGGCCCAACACGGACCCCTGAGGGATGCCACTCGTGACCGGTCTCCACTTGAACATTGAGCCTTTTACTCTTACTTTATTCTTCTTTAACAGAAAGCAAGCTGACTACTTTGTCCTCCTGACTAAGTACTATCTTGTGGCTGTTCTATAGTCCATTTAAAGCATGGATTTTTTAAGCCACACTAATGTGCAATTGCATGAATGCAAACACATGGAAATACTACCTCAGGAGCAATTTCAACTATTAGTCCAAGTGAGAATTAAATAGAGGGTATTTGAATGTGCAGTTTTACAAGCGTAATTGAACAGACAATTGCCAATGAACCTTTAAAACTACTTCTATTGCACATACAAAATAATTGCATATACAATTTGGGTTTGTCTTGCATTGTGCTTCACAGCTTTATTTTTAAATAATAGCTCAATTCTTATGGCATTTCTTTTCTCTGAGAAAAATTATTATTCCTTCAGGTTTTGTTTGTTTCTGTGTATTTGGATTTATGATTTCTTTCTTTTCAGTCCTAGTATGCCAACAATTCTCTTCCCAGTTAAGAAAAAAAAAAATACTACTGCTGAAGAGTTTACTAAATATCTTTTATGTGTGTGTATTTTCATCAGTAATATTCTCACAATGTTCCAAAATCAGTATATTTAGATAGACTTTCACTATTGATCCATAGATAAACAACAATTTTAAAAATACACAGTTTTTGCCAAAATTTTACTTCTATCAGAACACATATACCAAGGCATAAGAGAAAGAGAAACTAGAACACATTTTATATAAGATCATTAGGAAAAAATATAGGTATCATCATTGGAACAGGGTGTGGTCTTCTTGGCAATAAGTAGTTTTAGTCCAAAAGCACTGGGCAAGATGGGGAAAGCAGTTTCAACAAGTGCCTTTTTTTTTGTGCTGGGTACTGAGACAAACAAACAAAACAGCTTAGCAAGAGGAATGCACTAACCTGTATCAAACTTTCTATTTTGCTGTATCCAATTCCTAATTACAATATCTGAGCATTTACAGAGCTAGTATACTAGCCTTAGCATTTCAGAGTTGGTCTTAAATGGAAATTCTCCATGATCTTAGCTTGCCTTTTACAAATATCTGTGAGTGCTTCAAATTACACTGCTTCAATCTTTTATTTTAATTTCAACACAGATATATTGGACAGATGCAGATGTAGCTCACTTAATCTGCATTAAAGAAAAGCAGGGGGGAAAAAAATAATGATTTAGAACTCTTCACTCCTCTTTCTTTCACCTACGGCTCTTACGGTGTGTATGCCAATGTCATATGATGTGAGTAAAGTTGCATGTCTATTCAGCCTTCCCAGTTTGATAAGAACTCTGTCTATTCCAGATTAGGCAATCTCAAAAACAAAGATATATTTTAGTTCTGTCTCTTCAGTTATTGTTTAAACATGAACAAATTAATCAACTACCTCTTTAGGTAGGAAATGTTCCATTCAGAATTGCCACTGACAAATGTGCTTCAGGAAGCACAGTGGTAGTTTGGGTTGTTTTTCATTTCTTGCTATTTGCAGCAGAGGAAGATAGAGTGAATTAATTTGGAACAGAATAGATGAGAGACATGAGATGGAGCTAACTTAGAAGCTTTGTAAAACTGTTTCTCTCTTTTCCTCATACCACTTATGACAGGAACTAAAATGCATACTCATAATAATTCTACTGGCATCAATGGAATTATTCTGTGAAATAATTTGACCTTCAAAATCCAGTGTTCCACATCCTTACACCTTTTTGAAGTGAAAGATATACACTCTGAATAAACACAATCATTCCAGTATTTTACTGGTTTATATCTACTTCCCATGTAGATTAAATTAAGCTATTAAGTTGTGAGGTTATGAAAATGTAGAATGATTGTACCACCTTAAACCAACCCCTTCACTGCTATATTGCAATTAATAATATCTAAAACGTTGTAACTGTGATATTGGTTAAATATTGGCAAGGCATGATATGAGACAAATTAAATACACTTTAAAGTCTTCTAGTATCATGTGACTAATTCAATTTTTATTGAAAATAAAAGTTTCAAATATACATACAGATGTTTCAATTTATCTTTCGTATAAATGAAACATTTTATCTGGATTAATGTTTGCCATACATTAAGGTGGAAAAGCTTCTGAAGGCCATGTAGGATATTGCTATGTCTTTTCAGATACCACTAGACACCTGCTCTTCTTCTTCAGTTGAATCCCAAACCGACACTATTGCTAATGTCCCCAAGGAACCCAGATAGCTTTTCAGCTGAAGAGCCAGTAGGGTCTTGATTCAACTGCCCACACACCAGTGTCTAACTTTATTTAAGGTTCCCCTGTAGATGTCCCATGACCTTCAGCAGTTGCGTGAGTAAGGCAAGGGTCTCTCCAGGGCCCTGCATTCTCACACCAGGATGTCTGGCTAGCTCTAGAGCACCCTGAATGGCACTAAAGAAAGGCTTGTGTACAGGCAAAGTATCTAGTTCAAGGTTTGAAATCCCAGTAATTTCTGAGTACCTACCACTATTTGGTGACAGCCTCTTCCCATTTAAGTCAAAAGTTCTATGGTTACACAGGAAACATCTGCTTATGTTTATTTAGATCACAAACTAAATATTGTGCTCTAAACTTCATATAGTTGCAAATATTTGGCATTTCTCTACTTCTGTAGCCCATCTAGGTATTTCTCCACTTGATCCCTTGAAGGTGATTCCATTTAGTATCATCAGAGAACCTCTAACATGTATTGACAAGGTGGACACAATTTGTTTGCCTATGTGTAGGTATTTAGTGCCATATATGATATTCTGAGGAATCCTGGTATCCCACCTGGTATCTACTTGGAGCCCATGAAGGACCGCACATCGGGGGAGGTGGATGCCTGAAGGCAGCTGTGACCTGTGGAGGGCCCGCTGGGACAGCTGTTCTGGAGAGACTGCACCCCATGGAAGAGATGACACGCCGGAGCAGTTTCAAGAAGGACTTTGGTGTATGGGTGGGACCCCACAACAGAGCAGGGGAGGAATGCGAGGAGTTCTTCCCCCGACCATGAGGCAGCGGCGTAAAACAACGTGTGATGAACTGACTGCAATCCCCATTCCCTCTTCCCCCCTGTGCCGCTCGGGGTGGGGGGAAGGTAGTAGAGATAATGTTAAGCTCGGGAAGAGGGAGGGGTGGGGGAGGTTATCTTGTCCTCTGTCTCATTATCCTGCTGTTTGTAATAATAAATGAATAGTTTTCCCCAAGTCGAGTCTGTTTTGCCCGTGACGGTAATTTTAAGGATTTTCTCCCTGTCCTGATCTCAAACCTTGAGCCGTTTTTCTTACGTTATCTCCCCCTATTCTCTCGGAGGGTGGGGGGAGTGAGAGAGAGACTGTGTAGTCTGGTCCTGATCGGGCCTGAACTACGACAGTGAACCATTCACTTTTTATACTAATTTTGCACAGAAGTAGATAAATACCTGGGCTTTAAATTATGAAAACAAACAAAACAAAAAAAAAAACTTAATTTTTTAAACAGTTTTTGCTTCTTGGAGTTTGCCAATAAAGTAAAGAGTTCTCAATGTAAAATATTTTAAAAATATTTTGGCTTTCATAAAATTTTAGTTATTCATTTTTCTCAGCCCTCCAAAATAGTATATTGAGGAATTAAAATAAGCACAGCAAGAAGAAAAATACTTGTAAAAAATCCTGACTAAAGGTCACATTTTATTCACTCATTCAGAAATAACAAGAATAAACACATTATGTAATCTGTAGATAATAGAACTTTACATTTGTTACATTGCATGAAAGTTACATTACCAAGTATTCATACTTCTGATAAAGGATTTTATGTCTGCTCTAAAGATTGGAGTTGGATACATTGAAATTCTGAATACAAATGATTTCTCATCAGTTAGTGACTCTGCTTTGCTGCCACTATTTCAGTACACTGCTATTCAAAACTATTTTACATGTTTTGAAGGAATAGAAAGATTTAAAAAAAAAAAACAAAACCAAACTATAAATTTGTACACTATTTATATAATTTGCAATTCCTCTCCTTTGCAAAATTAAAAAAAAAAATGCAGCTGTATAAATATCTATACCTTGAACAGGATAATTTTGTTGTGCAGGGCTATTTATAAGCAACAAACTCACTGCATTCAGAGCTACATGATATTATACCTTTGTGCTACTACACAGTAATTGTGAAAGATTTTGCAAAATATTATTTTTCTTTGGAAGTGTCAGAAAACACATCTTTTATACCTTGAAAGTATATTCATAATGTGATACATTCTGCTGCTTTTAAGTACTTCACAATTCAATACCAAGATATTTTATTATATCTTCTTAATTATTCCATTTAACATGTGAAATCATTGCTTTTTACAATATATGTAGCATAATCATCATTATTATGAAAAAATAATCCCAAACTCTTCATATATTCTGTTAAACATTTAGGCTTGCATCAGATATTCAGATGTTTATAAGTCATCCAGGTGTCTGTGTGTATTTCAGTCATAATTGCAGCCACATGGGCTGTATTTGGGTGTTGGGGCACTAGCAGCCCAGAATCCATGTCCAGTACAGACTGCAAATGAAGTCAGGCCAAATCCTGATGGCTTAGCAGATTTTACAGGGTTTGTTGTGTATCAAATTCCTTTAACATCATTGCCCAGAGACAAAATGACCCTTATATATTTTGTGCTATTGCAGAATTGTAAAAGCATTAAATAGAAAAAAAAAAGTATTTATTTTTACTGCACATGTGTTGTTGTTGAATACATTTTCATTCTTAAGAAGCTATGAAATGTTAGACTGCTGCAGATAAATATAATAACAGTTTGAAGAGGAAAGTAGACTTTCATTATTCTATGTTGCTTTATTTACAACTGTATATTCAGAGGTACAGATATGCCTTTTCTATTGCAGTACCAATTTAAATAGAACTCCTTTGTTCAGTGTGATAATAGGAGAACTCCTGTGTTTACATCACACATTTTTACAGGTTCAAGGAGGAGACAACTAACACAATGAGGATAGCATTATAAGACAAATTTTAGCTGTTAAAATGAACGATAGTTGACAAAGACTGCCACTGAAAGATCCAATAGGTCAAGCAATTTTACATTTAAAAGAAAAAAAAACTACATAAAAGAATAAAAAAAATCAGAAGCCAAGGGAGGGAGAGAGAACATGTAAAGGAAATGGTTGATAAAAGACAGCTTCTGGCCTTTTGAGAAGACTAAAGGGGAATGGAGGAAGATAAAGGCATTTGCTGAGTCTGCTTTGGATAACAACAGAAAGAGTAAAGTGAGACTGTCAGTACAGTGTTTTCAGTAAATAAATAAATAAATGCAACCATGCTGGCAGCAGTCAGGCTAAATTTGATATGTTAGGCCATTTAGAGGAGACTGCCACTGAGATTTTGAACCTGCTCTTCTGCCTTACAGGGCTGAGATAACATTTGTTAAATTATTCAAACTTCGGCAGGCTTTTCCAAACCAAAAGGAGCTTGTGAAACTTTAGAATACTGCCTATCACTGCTTGAACGCTCTTATTCCCATAGATTTTTAAACTTCTTTTTTTGTTGATTCCTTGTCTGAAACTCAAGATTATTTCACATGGTAAAACAAGGGAACAATGTGGGTGATGTCATGCAATCACATACAACCATTGAAATTAGTAAAGTGTGCTCAACACATCCATAGGGCTGGCAGATATGACAGAGGAGAATTGGGTCATCTGTGCGCTGCAGGTCTCAGCCATATGTGTTAACATATAGTAACTAAAACATCACCATGTTCAGGCACTAGAGTTACACACTTTACTTTTAGCAAGAATCACGTAGGCTATAGATGCTACTCCCCAAAATCTCCCTTAAGATTAGATTTTCCATCTGTGCAAATACTGACTATGCTAGAATGGCTCTTGTGTGCACAAGCAGGGCCAGAAGATAAGCATGATGTACTATAATACAAGACTGTAAGTTATGCCCAGAAAGGGTGTATGTTTGCTGTCTGCAAGGACCTCATAGGAAGAAGATGTCTCATAAGAAAGCTGTTTGAATGTCCGATCTAAAGGCTGTAAGGCAACTTTTCAGACAGGCACAGTGTACTGATGATGACATAACTTATCACATTGCACTGTAAATTAGGGGTGAGATCACTAAAGTTACTAAGGTCACAGAGATCCAAGCCACTGCCAGAAGAAAAAAAAAAGAAACAGGCCTAATGAATTTTGTAAAGGCAGTAGTTCTACTGCAATTGCTATTCCTATGTTTTCTGAGTGAAATATTTCTCAAGAAATTGCACATGGTTCAAGATTTCAGCAAGACTCTGCATGCATTGCCATATACTCCTTTTAGTAGAGGAGGTAATGAATTTATTACTAAACAATTTTCCATGTTCAGAACTATATTGAGGAGGTTATGTATAGTAAGGAAAAATATGACCCCAAAATAACTATTTAGTTATATATTGTGTCACTCTCATGATGAATATTCTTCCAGAAAAAAAAAGAAGTAATAACATATCAACAAAATGGATAACATTTTCAACTAGCAATAGATCTATTTTTGGATCCAAGCATTTTATGTCATCTAGATAATGTTATCATTCAATCTTGATAATCAGACACAGTCTATTCTGCCTCAGCTACTAATGTCATCAATTTGATACCTCCTTTTTAAAACACTCGTTTTCCCAGGAGAGTTAGAGTAATGCCTTTGAAGATTGAATTTTACGGAAAAGTTTAGAATAACAAAAAGTACACAAAGAAAATCAGGTAAGTTTGCCAAGATGTTTTCTAGCTGTCCTAGATGAGTTAATGATATTAATATTCTTCTGGAGGTACATTATTTGCTCTGACCTAAGCCAGGACTAATCTAAAAATTATCACACAGTCCCCGTTTAGTAAATCATAAGGAAAACATCTTTAATAGCGGAACTTCAGTCTGAAAGAGGAAAGGAAACAACTATTCATTAGAATGTTATACTATTTCTTGTCATAACTTTTTCTTAGCTGTTTATGACTCCTGTTTACAAAGAGACTTAGCACAGAGTTGACTTTACAAACCTGGGTCATTCACTTTGGACCCCTGTAAAATGAAAAGAAAAGTTTTGATACCTATTATTGTGATCCACAAAATATAACCTGATGAGTTTGAAACCAAAATAAAACACAAAGAATGTTTTAAACACCCATCCTCAAAGGAACATAAGCCAATATTCTGGGAAGATGTGTGGGCTGCATCTGTGCTAGTAAATTAAGCTAGCACCAACGCAAAGTGGCATAGAACAGCTTATGCCGATAGTCTTAAAACTCTCTTAATTTCAAAACAAGAGCTAATAGATGATCATATTTCAGTGCCTGAGAAGATTCCCTGCCACTGTGTCGTAGTTCAGCCCTGCTCAGGACTAAGCCTTATGCAGTCACTCACTCATCCTCCCCAATCTCCAAGGGAATGGGGGAGAGAGAATTTAACAAAAGGCTCTAGGTTAGATACAAGAACAGGGAGAGATCATTCAAGTTACTGTTACACGCAAAATAGAATTGACTTGGGGAAAAATAGATTTAATTTATTAACAATAAAACCAAAGTAGAATAATGAGAGAGAAAAAGAACCCATCTTAGGAACACCTGCCCCTCACCCCTCCTCTCTTCCCAGGCTTAACTTCACTCCTCACTATCTCCACTTCCTCTTCCCAAGGGGCACAGGGGGAATAGGGAATGGGGCTTGCAGTCAGTTCATCACATGTTGTTTCTGCCACTCCATCCTCCTCAGGGGGAAGAGCGTTCTTCCCCTGCTGCAGTGTGGAGTTTGTCTGATGGGCTACAATTCTTCATGAGGTGTTCCAACACAGGTCCTTTTCTATGGAGTGAAGTCCCTTAGGAATAGGCTGCCCCAGCACTGACCCTCCACCAGCCACAGCCTCCTTCAGGCATTCACCTGCTCTGATGTGGAGTCCTCCACGGGCTGCAGGTGGATCTCTGCTCCTCTGTGGCCCTCTATGGGCTGCAGGGAGACAGCCTCCTTCACCATAGTCTTCAATGCAGGCTGCAGGGGAATCTCTGCTGGGAGCAACATTACTCTTCCCCCTCCTTCTTCACTAATCTTGGCATCCCCAGCTGCTCCTCTAACAAGCAATTCCTCACAACTGGACTCAGGCAGGCACCTTTCACGCTCTCTCACATCTCTCTTCTCATTTCTGAGCCGGGCCGAGCTGGGTTGGGCCAGGCCCAGACAGCCATCCGGTGGGAGGCCAGAGGGTATGGCCCACAAGGCTCAAGCATCCCTCTCTCTCTCTGCCTGCACTTCTATTTTATTTTCCTCTTCTTAAATATATTATCACAGAGGCATTATCACCATCACCAATTGACTCGGCCCTGGCCAGCAGCAGGTTCGCCCTAAAGCCCTCTGGGTCCACCAGACAAAGGGGAAACTTCTAGCAGCTTCTCACAGAAGCTGCCACTGTAGCACCCCCACCACTACACAGATCCAGCACACCCTGTTTAATTCATGAGTAAAGAAATATCTTATTTACTAGTATACTAAATTTCAGTGCTTTTAATTTTGATACTAGGCAATTGTAAGCATAATCTGATTTCCTAGAACACTGTTCTAGGAAATTTCCTACAACAATGTTCTAGAACATTTTCTAGAACAGTGAATCCTGTTCTAGAGTTAGACATAACTTTTTCAGTCCTTTCTCACATTGTAATGATTGATCTTACTTTTCCTAGCATTCAGTGTGTATGAGCATAGATACAGGTGTAATGATCCCTGATCATTATGTATCGAGGAATTAGTGATCCACACAGCAGTTCACCTTAAAAAATCCAGGTCTGTGCTGCACTGTGCTGTGCCAGTAATTACGCCACCTGCGAGGCCTTGTCTTTGTCCAAAAGTTCAGCAAGAAGTTATTGTGTAAACATCCTTTCTGTTTGACAGCAGGAATTATAGAGTTGTTTTATTGTAAGAAAACCTTAAACCAGCTCAAAATACCAAAAAAGGAGGAGCTTCCCTCCACAAATGGGATTTGCTCAGCATGCCATGGGTAAATCCATCTGAGATCTATTTGAAACTGTGTGAGCGTGGAGTTCACAGCATCTGAAGGGACCTAAGATTTACACACTCTCTATGTAAGGTTTACTCACTGTCTGCATTCGTCTTTTTCATCTACCTTAGCAAAGTTGCAATTTTATGAAGTCGTTTGTTGTTGGGCCTTTCCTGATCTCTTTCTGAGATCCAGGAAGTGCCCTGCACTGTCTCTTTTTCACACTGTAGCCCCACCCCAGTGCAGAAAACCTTGTTTAACAGTCAAAATTACAGTCTCGACTACACCTCTAGAGAAAAACCCATCAAAAGTACCACAGGTATCATATCAAGCATTTTGTCCCAGCCAAATTGCCTTGTCTGAGGGGCTCAGCTATGCCCTGAGGTAGGTCAGTTGGAGCCAACTGGAGCTTGCTGTGTCTGACATGGGGCAGTCCTGACCTCTTCTCACAGAGGCCACCCTGCAGCCATCCCTGCTACCAACACCCTGCAACCTGCACCAGATGCAGTTGTAAAGACCCGTTCCCTTGGTATACACACACAGAGCAATGTGCTAGTGGGTGTGGCATTCAGGGTGGTATATGAGATGCTACCTGATCCTTCACAGGAAAGAGTCACAAACATATTAAGCCTGCAGGGGTGGACTGAGGAAATATATGGGAACATTTTAGATGTAGATGTGCTTTCCAGTATTTTTTTTTCTTTTTTTTTTTTAAAGAAAAAGCTATGTAAGAAAAAAAATTCCAACTTTTCATGTTATCTGTTTCATCTTCCTTTCCTATGAAACACACCGGAGAGCTGGCAATGTCCTCAGAAACATCTCACTGAATATACTTGAGCACCCCAGAGAGAGGGAACTGTCTGCTGCAAATTCTGAGCCTGGAACAGGAGCAAGAACAGAAGTAGAATTGGCACAGTCTTTTCCTTTACACTTTTGTAATTTTTACATTATACTTCCCCCCTAGAGAAAAAAAAAAATCATGTCTCCCAACCAAACAGAAATGGCTGATTTCAGACCTCTGAATACATACACAGATACTTGTTCCAAACTTTTGAAAAACAATCTAAATAGTTCTTCTGGAAATTATGTTTCTTTAATAATATCCTCACACTTCAAAAGGTTTGTTTTTTTTTTTATATAATGTCTGTATGTTTCTAAAATTTCCACTGCAAACTACATATTTAAGAATATATCTGTGTTGTTATCAACCACTTTAAAAAAATCTTTTCAGAAATGACCTAAAGCCTTTCTCAGATGTTTGTTATTATGTTGAAAGTGTGTTTTTTTATGCAGGAGTAGATGACTTGTTAGGTGCCTACAGCCCTTAACACATTAGGACAACTAAAGAAGTTCTATAGAATGCAACACTTGCTAAGGGTTGCCTTCTCTTCAGCAGCAGTAAAAAGAAATTGTAGAAAAAAATATAAAGGACTCATGAGAATAGAGGTGACAGGTTAGCTATTAAATGATTTAGATGTATACCTCTGATTTCTCTAAGTTTACAGTTGCAGAACTGAAAAAAAAGTGGTACAGAAAAAAATTCTGTAAAAAGTAAATCCTTTATAATAAAGAGTAAATAGGAACTAGATTTTTTTTTTCTCAAAAGAGAGTTACTGAAGAAGGGATTCTTAACAAAAGGAGAGGGAGAATTCTTGGGTTTGTTTGGTTTTATTTGTTTATTGAGGAAGGAAACGTGAATAGAGAAGGTCCACTTCAATAACTTCAATATGCAAAAGTACTTTCAAAAAGTAGAAGGCATAGAAAGTCAGTGGTACTAAAAGATTTTGCAAAATACTGACAGCTTATAAATTGCTACTGTTATTAATACAAACCAGTCTACTTTATGGGGGAATTCAATACTGGGTTTTTCCCATAATTTTAATTGAGGTATTGATGAATTGAAAGGACTAGTTTCAGAGCTAAACTTTCCTTACTTTAAACAGTTTCATATGAGAAAAATATATATATGAATTAAGGCAGTAGTTGCAGGCAAATATATATATATATAGTATGTGTATATATATATATGAATAACTCCATGTGTATAGATTTCACAGGCTTTTCTAAAGCTAAATAATGCTTCTTTGTACTATCTCTTAGAAGTGAGCAATAAAAAGCACTGGAAAACTGGAGTATGGACATAAAAGCAATGCAGTAAGTAGTACAGATTGGATTTAAATGTAATTACCCTGAGTGTAGGTGTAGGGGTTTGTTTTTATAGTATCAATTCAGTATAAAACAGAAAAGTTCAAAACATAGAATCAGCTTTACAAATCAAATAAGTTTCATCCTTCATTAAAGTTTTTAGAAGTGACCTTAAATTGTGTGCTAGCAGTTTCCCTTATGTTTCATCAAATTTGAAACTTCTTTGGAATACTTTTTGTAGAAAGCCTTCATCCACAAACTTTCCTGATAAAATTTAGATAGACTTCTATACTATCTCTATACTGCATATAAATTTGGTCTGCTGTGTACAACCAAGCTAGTATTTTCTTGGTCCCATGACTCAGTGTTGTCTAAAGAAATGTTAACTGGAATACTGATTTCAGCAAACAGAAAGTATAACGTTGATTTTTATACCAAGAAGAATATTCAGGACAGTTAGGGCAAGATTCCAAGCATATATGTATAACTGAGCAAGTCAGTTTAAGCTTCTGTATTCAAAGATGTACTATTAATGAGGAAAAAATTATACTATCTATTTTAGATGCCAAATTTAGGATGAGATTAATTACATCTTCTAAGTACTCATGTTACTGTGAAAGGATTCTATGTAACTAATTCAAATGAAGGGTATTTATCTGACTTCAAGTTCTCTCATGGTGTTTGGAAAGCCAGAAGTAAATGAAGAGGTACTATCTGCTCTGTTAATGATTCCTAGAAAAGTTATGTATCTTTTAAAGGAAGTATTATTAAATGAGGATTTTGATTTCAGCTGCATCATTGAGCAAAGTATCTTATGCTATTAATAAGAATTATGAGAGCTACAGTTTCAGCCTGTCACCAATTGAACAGGTAGGAGTAGAAGCATGACATGCTTCAGTATCTTAATTCTTCCTTCATATTTAAGTTGGATCAAGTTAGGAAGAGACTGTAAAAATGTCTTTTCTCTGTCAGATACTGATTTGTTATATTCCAGTAAATTAGGTCTTTTTCTCTTAAATGACTTGTGTGCCCATGGCTACTAATGTCACAAAATGATTTTCAAAAGAAATGAAAAATGTTATCAACATTTAATTTCTTGACCTTTTATTACATTTAATCTTATAGAAAAGATGTAATAAAAAAGAACTTTCACATTTGAGATAAGTGTGGAGATGTTCTCTGACACCTGCTTTCTACCTTTGTCTTTTATGCTGCTGGATTAAAACTATTTTATTTACCCAAAACATAGATATCTAAGTCTTAGCTAGTCATCTTGGATTAATGAACAAAAGTAAGTACATCTAGATTACAGTAGTGATTCATTTTTACTTCTCTTAGGTGCCTGTGTTAATAGGAGATACATCTCCCTCCGGAGGTATGCATTTCTCTGAAGTGACTATGAAGAAAGTCTAAAGTGACTTATTTGGATTTAAATGCTTTGCTATTAAACATCAGAATTTAGGTGGGATGAATTTCACTCTGTGAGAGATGAAAACGAAAAGACCTGAAACTACCTAGTTTGTCATTGATAATCATATTTACACTATGATTTACGTATATTATAATGTGTATATATAAAATAGTGTATGTATATAAACTTACAGATATGTTTATATGATATATAATTTGTAGTTAGTAAATAGGAAGATAAATGTATTACCTGTTATTATTTAGGAAAATAAATAGATGTGTATTCCATAATTAGTCATGTTAAAGTACAGCTAAATTCTTGTAATATTACTTGCTCTAAAACATTTTATTTATGATGACATGAATATGAATTTTCAACAGAATAACACCTGTCTGAGACAACCGGTGGCTTTAAAATACATATTTTTCACAGCTGTGATTACTCACAGTTGGACTCAATCAATCCCCTTCAGGGATGGTGATTCCACCACTTCCCTGTGTAACCTGTTCCAATGCCCGACCACTCTTTCAGTAAAGAAATGTTTCCTAATATTCAACCTAAACCTCCCGTGTCACAACTTGAGGCCACTTACTCTTGCCCTATGACTAGTTACTTGGGAGAAGAGACCCAAACCCACCTCCCTACAGCCTCCTTTCAGACAGCTGTAGACAGCAGTAAGGACTCCCTTCAGCTTCCTTTTCTCCAGACTAAATCCCAGTTCCTTCATAACTTCTCATAACACTTGTTCTCCTGACCCCTCACCAGCTTTATTGCCCTTCTCTGGACGTGCTCCAGCGACTCAAAGTCTTTCTTATACTGAGGGGCTCAAAACTAAACATAGTATTTCAGGTGTGGCCTCACCAGTGCCGAGTACAGGGGCACAATCACTTCCCTACTCCTGCTGGCCACACTATTCCTGATACAAACCAGAATCCTATTGGCCTTTTTGGCCACCTGGACACACTGCTGGCTCATGTTCAGCTGGCTGTCTATCAGCACCTCCAGGTCCCTTTCCACTGAGCAGCTTTCCAGCCACTCTTCTCCAAGTCTGTATTGGAGTTGTTGTGACCCAAGTGCAGGACCCAGCACTTTGCCTTGTTGAACCTCACATAATTCACCTCAGCCCATTGGTCCAGCCTGTCCAGGACCCTCTGCAGAGCCTTTCTGCCCTCAGGCAGGTTGGCACTGCCACCTAGTTTTGTATCATCTGCAAACTTACTGAGGGAGCATCAGTCCCCTCATCCAGATCGTTGATAAAGATATTAAACAGAACTGGCCCCAGCACTGAGCCCTGGGGAACAGCACTTGTGACTGGCCACCAACTGGCTTTAGTTCCGTTCACCACCACTCTCTAGGCTCGGCCATCCAGCCAGTTTTTAACTCATCGCAGGGTACACCTGTCCAAGCCCTGAGCCACCAGCTTCTCTAGGAGAATGCTCAAGTGTTCATATGTCCAAATGCCAGCAACCAGGGAGACTGAGACCCAGGGGCAGCTGCTGAGCTGACTGTGTTTCAGCCCAGCTGCTGGAGGGAAGCACCTTGTTCATGCACATATGTATATATATAGATAGATATATAGATATATATAGATATATATATATAGTCTCACTAGCAGACCATCCTGCTTAGACAAGGAGGTAAGCAGGATGAGGCTACTGGTGGTGTCTGTGTTTGTATGAGTGCTGAATGTGTCTGTCTGTCTTGATCTGTGCAGTCAGCTATATGTGTGTATGTATATATATATGTATATATAGGTATATATATGTATATATATGTATATGTGGTTAATGTGTGGTCTATATGCATGTGCCTACTGGGAATACATGCTCAGCCTTGCTACAGGTTGCACCTCAGAGCATGTTAACAACATTGCCCTGGATTGTATTTCCACATGTTTCACAAAAAAAATAGCAGCTTAGCTTTCCTATTCCTTTTTTTTTTTACAATTAAAAGGAAATACTGCATTCTCTGTCCTCAGGATATGTAATGAGTATCCTTTGCTCGTGCCGCTTCTCTTTTTACATTTTAAAATTCAAATATTGATTCTCTGAAAAGATTCTTCCCAAAAATCCAGTAAAATATTGATTATATTTTATATTTTAAAACATCATGTGAATCAATTCACTTAGAAGATTTATTTCAAGTAGCATATGTCTCTTGAGCCATTGAAAATACAGAAATTTTGCTCAGTATACATTATAGCTTCCCAAAAATCCAAGGAAAATAATGCCTAAAATAAAACCAATACATAATTATTGGTGGGAGCTGTTAATTACTGTACTTCATGTTTAAAAACATTTTATGTTTCTTACAAATTTTATAGCAGCCAATATTATCTCAGTACTTATGAATAATAAAAATAGGCATCATTCCAATGTAACTGACATGAATTCAATTGCTACTGTTGCTCAAATTCAAGTTAGGAACTCAGAAAGTTAATTGTGATGTGTTTCTTTTTATGTTAAATGTACATGTAGGGATATAGCAGTGTGGGTTTAAGACTTAAAGTTTACAGACACTAAGAAGGAAGGACGGACGGAAGGAAGGAAGGAAGGGAGGGAGGAAGGGAGGGAGCAAGTGAGTAAGGAAGGAAGGGAGGAAAGGAGGAAGGAAGGGAGGAAGGGAGGGAGGGAGGGAGGGAAGAAGGAAGGAAGGGAGGGAGGAAGGGAGGGAGGAAGGAGGGAAGGAAGGAAGGAAGGGTGAGAGGGAGGAAGGAAGGGAGGGAGGGAGGAAGGAAGGAAGAAAGGAAGGAACAAATGAAGGAGAGAGGTAAAGTAGGAAAAGAAGAATTTTCAGCAATGTATGAAACAGACACATTACTTTTGCTGCTGTTTAATACTATCATTTTTTTTTTCTATTAAAACAATCTTGTTAGGAAGCCATAGCTGCCATTTTTCCTGGTTATTGCTTGAGATATCCTGACTGTTTTCAGGATCTGATCTGACATAAAACTCTATATTACTTCCTCCATCTCATGCAGCTGAGAAGGCATGGGATTCAAACTTGATGGTTATTGTCAGTGGAGTCACTGATTTCAAATGTCATGTTTCAAAGGAGGAAAAACACTCATGAATGAAGCAATGCACTGTTAGAACGTAATTCAGTATTCAGGAATGCTCCTCACTGTTATGAACTCAAATAATTGATATCCATAAAAAGAGAGTGAAAAAATAGCAATATTTTCTAGTGTTTCTAAATAAAACCAAAGCAAAATAGCTGATTGGAGATTTAAGTTTGAATTTACAAACTGTGGAATTTATGATCACTAAACATTTCACATTTTTATGGTTTTCAGCTGTGTTTAAATAAATCTATCTAATTATGTTGAAGGCTGCATTGTAATCACAGGCTAATCCCATATGCCTGCCCAGAACACGATAACAACAAGCTCCATTGGGTTATTAAGATTTACAAATGGAGCGAATTTTGCACTTATCCTAAGATCGCTTGCTTGCTTGCTTTCCCACCCCCCCACCCCCAAATGTGATTGGCTTCCTGCTTCAAAAGAATCATGTTTATGAACTTAAACTAAAAGTAAGAAAGACAGATAAGTCAATTCTTGACGCTTTCCCACAAAGACCAGACCATCTGGACACTTTGTATTTGTAACAGGTGCTTCTGGGACTTAGAGTCTAATTCTGGCCTATATTCTGTTCTGTATGGGTGACTCCATCACTGTGTGCAACTGCACATTGCATTAATTGAAGGGATTCAAAAAGACCAAGTACAGTAATTAGTCAGTTGGTCATGCAGAAAAGAGACTAGTGGCTTAGTGCCACCAAATGTTGAATGAACAGATGTACAGCACCATCAACTTTTGCTCTCTGTGGTACTCTGCTAATCTCTGGCAGGTAAAGCAAAGATCTGTCTTAGTCCAGGTTTTCAGTCTCCTGGAAGCAACAACATAAATTTTTATATCCACTTGGGGGAGAAAATTAGGAGTTTAAATGACCTAAATAAAAGAAGCCACATCAGCATAAAATTGTCAGAGTAGTAAAAGTACCAGATGGGCCAAATATGCTAGTTAGATTTTCAGATTCCAGTCTGAGTTTTTAGGTTTATCCAGCAAAACTGGCATATGTAATAGAAGCTATGAAATACATGTGATTTTTATTTTAGAAGCTTACTTTTTTTTGAACCGTGCTGTTTTCCTTTCCATGTACTTGACTTTTTTTATGTAGGCTTAGCTATTCTGAAGTAGTGGTCAGAGATTGATCAGAATTGTTGGCTAGTGTCGTCTGAAAAGTTAATACACCTGCTGTACTACTCATTTCCACCAAGCAGTACAGCTAAATATGGGTGATGGAGGCATTCAAAAAGGATATAAGTCAACCTGATTTGTATTTGAGTTTTTGCCTGGCTTACATCAGAAACTCAAGTCTTTTTTCTGCATCTTTCGTTGATGCCATGTATGCTGTTGTGCTATACATCCACTCAGAGTGGATTTCATAAAATATTTGGATCGTTTCATTTCACTGTAATGTAAAATTTCTAGACTAAACCTTTATTGTGAAAAACATTATTTTTACTTTCTGGTCAGAACAACTGGAACTAAGAACTGGTAAATTGAAATCATAATTGGCTTTGGCCATTATTTTCACTATTATATTAAGCCTTACATACATTGTCCCTTTGAAATCAGCATCTGCACCTTACATCACAATGACATACTCCCATTGCCTTCACTCATAGTGCTCATTACAGGAATTACTTATAATAGTAAAATGCAGTATCTGAAAGATTATAAAAACTGGTTTTAACTTTTTATTAGTTTGCTTTATCTCAGAATTCTACTATATTTCACATTTGCTATGATTAGCAAACAGCAGTGTGATCATACATGTATCATACAAGAATGTTCAAGGAAAATCTCTAAAATCTCTCTCTCCTTTTTAAAAACTTTTGTAAAAAATTGCAAAAAAAAAAAACCCAACCCCTACCTTTCTATATTTTTTTTTCTAATAATTCTAATATTGTTTATTCACGGTACAACTAATATTTTAGTCATTTTGTTTCATTAATGGGAAAATAATGTTAAAAGTTTCCAGTGGAGTAAATCATTGTTGGTGTAATTATAGCTTCATTGTTTTACTCCAACTATGGGCTGGGTTCATAAAATTATCTCTTTTCCAAGCTTTCTTTTTCTAAGCAGGGTCCTAGGAAATCAAGAGTGTAAGACCCAGAAGATCTTGAGGAAGAAATATTGCTTTATTCTTTGTCATTTGTTGAAAATGTCAACTTTTTCCTACCACTTACATTCCTAAATTATAAAAGGAAGTGGCCTACATACAAAAATAACCAGTGTTACATTAAACTTTACATTTTAACACACACAAAAAAATCTACAACAGGTACTGACTTACCTGAACTATTTTTGCTTAAGCACAATGACTTTTTTTTTTTAAGAGACAAGAAGAGAAACTTAACTGAGTTATGATGTTAAGACTTATATTGGTGATAAGTGTGAAAGAAATAAGATTTATGTTGTTCCTGAGGAGCTAAAGTGAGGAAAAGGACTCAGAAAGATACATGAACCCAAGATACTGATCTTGTTTGATATTATACATTTCAGTATCACTCATCTGCCTCACTTATTTAATTTACGTGAGCAGGCAGAGGAATAAAATATGCTGGAGAAGAGGATTCAGAGGGCTGATCATTCTGCAAAATTTTCAGTGAGAGTTGTGTATATTCATCTCCTGGGATTCCTGAGCATTTTACATGCAATATTTCAGTTTCCTACCTAATTAACTTACAGAACAGAGCTAAGAGACACCATAAAGAGATTATGTGATATGTGCAGCAATTTAAACAAAACTTCCAAATCTCATTTTAAACTCACTGGACTTGAAAGTGCCTCGTCCACCTCTTTTTTTTTAATATCCTGAGCACATAGCATATGGCTAAAAGAACCATATTTGTTGCTTCGATCGGATAACAAATATTGGAAACAGGTTTATACTTCAGTTGGAATACAGTATTCCTCTGCCCCAAAAAATTCATAAAGAGAGGACACTAAGATGTGCATATGTCTTAAGTATTTCATCCTCTTATTCAAACAAAGCAAAATCATTGTTATAGAACACATGGATTTTGTTTGAGTTGGAAAACAGGAATGCTGTCTGTACGGCAATGAAGATTGCAGGCAGCCTACCATCATGCTCTTTTATTATTTAATTCTCATTTTCCATGAGCGTTTGCTAAATTTACTCCAATATTTGTAATTCCAAATATTAACCCTAATTAATTTTTTTATATAATATAGAGATCATGTATTGTTTAATCTATGGAATTTCTATAATTTAGAAATAACTTCAAATACAGTTACCCCAAATTTGTGCCAAGGTAGCTAGGAATAAAGCCTCACTTTCGGAGTCTATCTAAGAAAATATTTCACGGCAGGCATTAATTCCAGTAGCAAGAACCGTTCAGCTAGCTGGACAATAGTGTTTTGAACAAACACAATGAGTGAAGAAACATGAAGAGAATATTGAAATGTACAAAGACTGTCTTTCTATAGAATCCTAACTCTACAAATACTTATGCTTACATTCAGATGATGATAACTTTTAGGATCACCAGTGCCATTCCTTGTTGTGTCACTGATGTTATGCATTTTGAAATAACATCACTGAAGATAGCCTCACCTGACAGCTCTGCCAGATGGCAGACTGATTCAAGGATAACACAACAGTAAGTACTGTACCATTTCCTTAATTTATCATAATTTTCCTGCTGGATACTCGACAGATATAATACAGTTTCACTGAATATCTGGGAGTTTCTTCGTTATATACATAACTGGATATATGAATTATATGATTAAGTGTCATAGTGGCTAATTGATTAGCGTTTCCTAGCAAACACCAGGCATATATCCATAATATGCCTAATATTACAATATATAGAAATTAAGCTCCTAAAAATCCTACTTAGCCTGTACTTTTTTTCTACTCTAAACAATCCAACTTTCTCCCAGCATGGTAGAATAAATAGTAAATGACAAGAAAAAAAATGTTTACTTTCACCTTATCTCAGTTGTATAATCTGAAGAGTAGAGTAGAGTAGAGTAGAATAGAACAGAATAGAACAGAATAGAATCATTAAGGTTGGAACAGACCTCTAAGATTACCAGGTCCATTGGTTAATGCAACACCACCATGCAACACCACCATGCCTACTAAACCATGTCCTGAAGTGCCATTTCTCCATGTTCTTTGAACAGCTCCAGGGATGATGACTCCACCACTTTCTTGTGCAGCCTGTTCCGGTGCTTGACCACTCTTTCAGTAAAAGAGTGTTTCCTAATATCCAATCTAAGTCTCCCCTGACACAGCTTTAGGTCATTTCCTCTCACCCTATCACTAGTTACTTGGGAGAAGAGACCCAAACCCACCTCCCTACAGCCTCCTTTCAGACAGTTGTGAACAGCAATAAGGACTCCCTTCAGCCTCCTCTTCTCCAGACTAAACAATCCTAGTTCCCTCAGCTACTTCTAATAACACTTGTTTTCCTGACCCTTCACCGGCTTTGTTGCCCTTCTCTGGACGTGCTCCAGCGACTCAACGTCCTTTTTGTAATTAGGGACCAAAAACTGCACAGTATTTGGGTGTGGCCTCACCAGTGCCGAGTACAGGGGCACAATCACTTCCCTACTCCTGCTGGCCACACTATTCCTGATACAAACCAGAATCCTACTGGCCTTTTTGGCCACCTGGACACACTGCTGGCTCATGTTCAGCTGGCTGTCTATCAGCACCTCCAGGTCCCTTTCCACTGGGTGGCTTTCCAGCCACTCTTCTCCAAGTCTGTATTGTTGCATGGAGTTGTTGTGACCCAAGTCCATATGGCCCCATAGAGTTGTGAGCGCCCAGGAGTTCATTGGCTCTACCTCTGAAGGACTTATAGATTTTTTTTTTATCACTTTACATATACATTATATTGGTCTTTATTTCTCTGAAAGATAAGGTAAACTCCAATCCAGACCATCCCTGGTCTGGATCAAGGTAGTTATCATTGAAACACCATTAAGACCATATTGAAATATAAGTAAGATGACAGCTCTAGAGAAATTAGTACTTAATCACACTGAAAAAAAAAAAAAGAGAAAAGGTATAAAAGAAAACCAGAGAAAATTACAAGTAAAGATTTATATCAACAATCTGGATTCCTCCATGAATGCATATCACCATTCTATATGTCCATAAGAAAATCTGCCAAGATTTTCTAAAAGGAAATATCCCTTCATTTTTCTTCATTATAGGTAACTCAGCCTTGTGAGATTTAATTTGCTGTATATACTTCAGCACATGCAAACAAAATATACAATACTTGTCAAATATCAATATTGTTTTACCATCATTTTATTTTCATATTTAGTACTATATATATATTTATATTTATATATGCTTATTTGTATGTTATTCTGAGTAGGATCTTGTGAACACTTAACCTCTATTCACAGTCCCACGACTACTGAATATAAAAGATGGAATCACGCATCTGGACCATAGCACAGCCCCTGAGTGATGCAGCTAAGTGACAAAATATCTAACTCAAAGGATGAAGATTCTTTAAGGAAGATCAGCAATTTATCTCTCCTGCCTCCATCTCATCTCACATGACACAATTTAACCAAACACTCTGGAAGGAGAATCTTGGAGAGGAGCCCTTGGAGAGGCCCTTGGAGAGGAAAATGAAAACATTCAGAAGAACAACAGAACCTTTTGTATGGAGAACAAAGCCTATTATCAGGAGAATCAAAGTATCCAAAGACAGAACAAAGCCTTCTGGGAAGAGAAATCCTTCAAGAGAAGCATAGGGACTCTTCAGAGGAAACAAAGCACCTTGAGAGACAACAAAAGGCCTTCCAACAATAAAATAAAGTCCTCAGAGAAGATATTAAGGCTCTCAAAGGACAAGAAAGAGCATTTGCAATGGAGGAGAAAAAGCTCTTCAGCAAGATATTTTGGCTTTATGGGAGGAAAACAAGGCCTTCATGAAGCAGCTTAAAGCTATTCAAGAGGACAACAAAGCCATTCAGGAATAGGAGAAAGCTCTTTGTGATGGAAAAAAAAATGCCCTTAGTGAGGAGAAATTTGCCCTCAAAGAGGAGAACAGGGCCCTTCAAGATGAAAAAAATGCCCTACAAAGTCAGGAGAAAGCTCTCCACAAAGAGCACAAAGTCCTCCATGAATGGAACAAGATACTTCAAGAGAAGGAATAAAGCAATATGATTAAAGAATCAGATGGTTAAGGAGATTTAGCAAGAGGAGTAGAGAGTTTACAAATACAGTAATTTTCATTGTTAGACAGATAGTATGGTCTAGTCTTCATAATAGAACATCGGTAGCAAATAATGGATAAAAGTAGGCATAAAATAGTCTGTTAGGCTTAGTGCAAAAGCCTGAGAAATTTGAAAGTGTTGAAACATAAGTAGTGATATCCTGAAGCCTAGTTAACTACTGCTGGCAATACATAATGCATATCTGCAGATGTCTGCTTTATTGAGATATTGAATATCACAGAAAACAAGTTTCTTATTATAGTATTTCAAAGTTTAGATTAACATAATTCTTTTACTGTAGAATATTGGAGAATATTCATAGAAAATGAATTCTCATGTAGTAAACACTGAAGTCATATACAAGTGAGACTGCATCATACTTCTACTTTTTACATCTACATTTAACCTGTAACATAATGTTTCTGAAAATAGTTGGTATGAAATGCTTTCAGAATATGTTAATGAGTCCTTTGCCTCAGAGATTTTCCTTCAAAGATCCAGTTTTAACATGAGTTTTGAGAAAAGTTCAGTATATTTGTGCTACTAAGAAAGAAGATCAAGAAATTAGCTTGAATGCTGTCTTCCTGGACAATCCACAGTGCTACTTTTCTCTATTTCAGCTCCAACAGACAATTTCAAAGGCAGCAGATATGCAAGATTACTTCCCAAAGCAATGACTAGATGAGTCAGGGTTTTGTCTTTAATCTTATACATCCCTTCAATGTCAGCCTTGTAGGCTTTGTACCCTTGGACTTCTGCACGTACATTTGTATCACATTCCAGTATCCATAAAACAAAATTTTACTAACATATAATAAAACCACCACCCTTGTGGTGTGCAAAAAAAATATTATTTCAATAGCTTGGAACCACACCAGAATAAAAACAGCGCATTAAGATGTCCTGGTTTTGACTAGGATAGAGTTAATATTCACCTGAGCTGGGTGGACAACTGGAGCTGGTAGCCCCTATGGCTGGGGCACCCAGCTGGGATAATTAACTAATTAGCTAACAGCTGGGGTTAATTTACCCAAATTAGCCAAAGGACTATTCCAGCCCACCTGACATCATGCTCAGTATATAAGTGAGGAGGGTGCTGAGGGGAGCTTCCTGCTACTTGGAAGAAACTAGGTGTGGAGCTTTGTTGTAAGCCATTATACTGTATTTGTAGTCCATCGCTGTTTTGTTTTCTTATGTTATTGCTGTTAAATTTACTTTTTGTTCAATCTCAACCCATGTGTTTTTGCTGGTTTTTTTTTTGTTTGTTTACCAATTCTCCCTTCTGTCCCACTGGTGGGTGGGGGGAGTGAGAGAGAGACTGCGTAGTCTGGTCCCAATGGGGGCTGAACTACAATTTAAGATTACCTAGTGTGTATGGGAAATCAGGGACAAGACCTCGCTGTGTGGATGTGGCCAGTCATCTCTAGCTGCACCTAGTCATTAGCAGACTGACACACGCAAGTATTTGATACTTGACCTTGGTTCCATGTCTCTGGAAGAGACTTCCTATTCACCCAGGAAATCAAGTTAGCCAAGAAATGTATTAAAATGTAGAATACTTATTAGTGTAGAAACAAAAGGAATAGAAAATCAAGTTTTCTAGTCATGGCTCCAAAATCTCAAAGAGGAGTGATATTGCAGGCAGTGGAGTGAGGATGAGTGTAGCCACCACCTGAGACAAACAAATTAGTATTTATTTTCTTTTACCAAATAGTAAATCCTTCATATGAATATCTCGTGCCTTAAGGGCCAGAGAGGTTTTGGAAAGTTGAGCGCAGTTGTGTATTAGTGGACATCTAGCCTGAGAAAACTGATGCAATTTGGAAGGCATATTTTCCTGGAGAAATATTAAGAGTTTCTGTCTTGTATAGATGGTTTCCTGATGAGGGCTCTGATATGCCTTGTCTTCAATATAGACGTTTGGATTCAGACTCTTTGCAAGTTAGGATAGAATCATAGAATCATAGAATGGTTAGAGTTGGAAGGGACCTTCAAAGGTCATCTAGTCCAAACCCCCTGCAAGGAGCAGGGACATCCCCAACTAGATCAGATTGCTCAGAGCCTCATCCAGACTGGCCTTGAACATTTCCAGGGATGGGGCCTCCACCACCTTTCTGGGCAACCTGTTCCAGTGTTCTATAACCTGCATTGTAAAAAATTTTTTCCTAATTTCTAATCTAAATCTACCCCCCTCTATTTAAAAACCATTACCTCTCGTCCTATCGCAACAGGCCCTACTAAACAGCCTCTCCCCATCTTTCTTGTAGGCCCCCTTGAGGTACTGGAAGACCGCTATCACGTCTCCCCGGAGCCTCCTCTTCTCCAGGCTGAACAGCCCCAACTCTCTCAGCCTGTCCTCATAAGAGAGGTGCTCCAGCCCTTTTATCATCTTCGTGGCCATCCTCTGGACCTTCTCCAACTGGTCCATGTCCTTCTTGTGTTGTGGGCTCCAGAACTGGACACAGTAGTCCAGGTGGGGTCTCACCAGGGCAGAGTAGAGGGGGGAGAATCACCTCCCTTGACCTGCTGGCCACGCTTCTTTTGATGCAGCCCAGGATGCGGTTGGCCTTCTGGGCCGCAAGGCCGCATTGCCGGCTCATGTTAAGCTTCTCATCCACCAGCACTCCCAAGTCCTTCTCCTCAGGGCTGGTCTCAATCCATTCTCTGCCCAGCCTGTATTTGTGCCTGGGATTGCCGTGACCCAGGTGCAGGACCTTGTACTTGGCCTGGTTGAACTTCATGAGGTTGGCAAGGGCCCACCTCTCCAGCCTGGATGTTTACAGAAGTGTCAGAGCCCAATGAAGTTGGCTGTTACTGGCCTAGAGCAACTCAGACCCTCCTCCACAGAGGGTATCCTGCAGCCACCAACTACCCAGCCAGCCTACCAGTTACATTCAGTACAGTACTCCTGTAGCCATTGTTACATCATCAGTATGAGTGAATGGTTCTGTCCCTGAGCCTGTACCTTGTGTCAGATAATTCATGAAGCTAGGTATGAAATGGATATATGGGTATATTTAAATTCTTTTTTTTTTTTCCATACTGGATATACAATTAGTGTTTCTGTACCACTCATGTTCCAGCTATCATTTTCCACCTTCTCTTTTCTCCTGCTCTGCCCACTCGGAGTTGAAGTGCAACTAGTTCCCTGAACAACGCCTCTAACTATGATTTGTAAAGCTCAACCACTTGCAGTTTTGTCTGCACTGCAGTAGGAAAGCATAAGGGCTGATTCCTGCAATAGACAAAGGAGTTTGTGGCTGCAGTGGAAAGAATTTTAAGCTTTTCGTGCAGAGCCAAAAAATTGTTTCCTGGACAAAGAATCAGGACAGTAAGTTGGGGTGCTTAAGACATGCATTCTGAGTCAAACATCAGACTCATCCAAGTTAGACAGCCATGTTTCACATGTAGTTTATGTGATAGCCTATACTTTGGCTGTAAGACAGGACATGTAAGGAGCGAACTCTTATGCAGATGTAAGACAGAGTTTGCTTTCATGCAGGAGAAATTCTCTGCTTTTGTTCTTTACTGTCTGTGTGGTGATCAGCTGATGGAGACCCACCACTTTCCCCTATGGCAACCTGTTACACCTTGCTGTGCGCACTTTGGGACATTCACACAGAACTTCTACCTAAACTCATGGCTCCCCGTGTCTGTGAAGAGAAAGGAGTTGTTCTTATATTCCAATAGTATGATGTTCTGATATATTCCAACTTCTATTGAAGTGTATAGGGCTGCTCCCCTAGAGTTTTTCTCTACTCTTTTTCTTCCCTTGTTTCCCTTGGAATTTTATGATGTGCTTGCTTAGAATTGGGAACTATGATAATAACTTGGCAAGATTATGTGCTAGTGATGGTAATATTCCTTTTGGAAAATGCTGCATTTACTTCTAATTACATTAGAGGTTATTTCAATTCTGGGTTGGGATATTTATATGATGAATAAATATGGTGCTTTAATTTGTCTTTATAGCATTAAAATGATTAAATTTACTTACAAACAGATTAATTATGTCATAAATATGTTATGTTTAAAACATTACAAAATGATTGTGTGTAATTAGATACTTCAAGTATGATTAACTGTGTTTAACGTATTTTAAATTAGCTGTTTATTTCTTGTGAAAATTAAACAACACTGTGACACCAGGAGTGAAGATAAAGCTTCAGCTAAATGTATATAAGCAACCATATACTATTGTGTGATGCTGAAGGTCTTGGGCTGCGATCAGCAGAACGAAGTCCTGCTGGAGGCCAGTCACCACCAGCATGCAGCAGAGATTGATATTGGGGCCAGTACTGTTTAACTTCTTCATTAATGACCCAGAGAATGGGACAATATGCACTTTCAGCAAGTTTGCAGATGATTTAAAACCAGGATGAGTGGCTGATACATCCAATGGATGTGCTGCCATTCAGATGGACATGCTGGGAACTTCAGCAGGCACAAATATAATGAAGTTCAGAAAAATGAAATGCACATTTCCCCAGGGAAATTTCTGCAGAGAAATCATCTCATGTACCAGTAAATGCTTGTTGCTGCCCATCTGGAAAGCAGCTTTTTACAAAAGGACCTGGGAGCACTGGCAGACACCAAGTTGAACTGGAGATGGCAGTGTGCCCTTGCGACATAGAAGGCTAAGGGTATCCTGGTCTGCATTAGGAAAAGTATTCCCAGCAGGTGGAGGTAGGTGACCCTTTCCCTCACTGGGAGGTGAGGCTACAACTGAAGTGTTACATTTAGCTCTGGGCATCCCAGTACAAGAGAGACATGGACTTACTGGAGTGAGTCCAGCAAACGGCCACTGAGATGTTTAAGTCACTGGAGCATCTCTCGTATGAGGAGAAGCTGAGAAAGATGGGACCATTCAGCCTGGGGAAGAGAAGGTTCAGAGGATTTTATCCATGTGTTTAAATAACTGATTTGGGGAAGGAGGAGGGCGATAAAGAATTTGGAACCAGACTGTTCTCTGTGTTTTCCAGTAAAAAAAAAGACAAGAGGCAATGGACAGAAATTAAAATACAGGAAATTCCATTTAAACATAATAATTTTAAAAATATTGTGAGGGTTGTAAAACTTTGGAGTAGGCTGTCCAGTGAGGTTGTGGAATCTCCATCCTTGGATATTCAAAATTTGACTGGACATTGTCTTAGGCGACTTACTTTAACTGATCCTTCTTTGAGCAGGGTGTTGGATTACTCAGTCACAAGAGATCCCTTCCAACCTCAACCATTCTGTGAATCTTTGACTTACCATACTAGACATCAAGCCTGTTGAAGACTACAAAGTACCTTGCACTTCTAACCATACATCAAGGTTTCTTTTCCTTCTGTAGGATTTCTTTATACCTTCTATAAGAAGTCAAGCAGAAGAGTCTCAGGAACATCAGATATGGATGTTTTACAGTGAAATACAATATATTTAGAGAAAATACGATATTATTATTATTATTACTGTCATCATCATCATAATGCAGTTCAGATCAAAATTAGGAAAAAATCATAAATAACTTTTTATGAAGATCATTTCCATTGGACTCTACATCTGTCTAACCAAATAGGATCTAACTAAATTGCAAACCTTAAAATTAAAAACAGAAAAAAATATATAAATACTACTGAAAGTCTATGAATGCAATTATAATGTGTAAGGTGTTCAATCTTACGACCTCTTGAAAAATACAAACCCTTTAACATAACCTTTCTCCATATTATCCTTTTCTCCTTCATCCCTTACCCTTCTCTCTTACCCTTTTCTATGTTATCTTTTAAACATGGTTAAAAATGTAAGACAGCAAGTAGCTAACATAAATTGAATTTACCTTATAATAAATGCTTTTAAAATCTGAGAAATGTCCAAACCTGAACGTAAACAATGTAGGTTACATATTCCCATTGCCACAATGACAGAAAAGAGCAGTTACAGGGAAAGTAGCTGTGGAGTATGTGGTGCAATTTCCCTTTTCAGGGAGGTAAATTAAATGTCTTTCTCTGTTTCTTTTCCTCTGATTGCTCTAAACTTTTAATGTGCATGTAAATGACTCATCAGTATCTGTTCATGAACATTTGGAATTACATGCATAAACACATTTAACATACAGGAGGGACACTTTTTTTTTTTGTTACACATTGCATGACCCGTGTAAATGAGAATGCAAGCTGTAGAGACTACAGACTTATGAAACAGAGATAAATATGCTGTAGGCATAGGCCACAAGACGATCACTGTCAAATGCTATCGCTGGAATTGAGGTGTAGCTATTAAAATTGAAGTGTAAGCGTAAAATCTTATTTATGAATGTTCAAACTGATGTGTTTATACTTTGGATTCATTTTTGTCATGAAATATATCTTCAGAGAATACTTCCAGATGAGGAACATTTCTGTAGCATCAAAATAATCAGATTTGAGGATTGTATTGTGAACAAAATCATTATAAAGAGAGGAACAGCAGACTAAATTTCAAATATGTATATAAAAAAAAATTATACATCCTGAAGCAGTCTTAGCAATTCAAAAATTATGTCACTCTCCAGACCCCTTTGAGACATAACAGAAAAGTAAGAGGACTCCTAGGTTCCAGGAAAATATGCTGCTGCTAGCAGAATCATAGTAAAGATGCAGAGAGATGAATGCACATCCCTCGGACTTTACTGAAGGAGAAAACATTCCAAAGAAGATGAAAGTACAGTGCTGAGGAGAAGGATATGTAGATGTCTTGCAAGAAATTCACAGCAAAAGTATGTCACTGAGATGATGCAGGAGATGAGGCTGTAGGGAGGAAATCCTCAGTTTCAGTGGGGTTTTATATGAAAACCATATTTATCACACTAGTGAGTTTTAGCCTCTTACTACTAAACGTCAGTACCCTCTTAGATCCAACAGCAGAAGGGCAAACAGAATCCTCAGCATGGTATCCACTATGAATGGATTTAATTCTGTCAAGTGTTTGGTGTGCAGTAGTGAAACTAACAAAAGTCAGAATCTCCAAAAGTGAAAAATAACTGCTAAAAGAGTTTGGAAGAAATATCAGCTTGTAGGCAGGAACATTTTCTTCTTCTTCTTTCTTCTTTCATTTCACTGCAAGAGAGACCTCTAGTCTTCTCAGAAAATTAGGGAAAGTTAAAGTATTCATAGCAGAAATGTGTTTAGCTCTACATTTAGCTGCTACAAAGGAGTCTTTTAAGAAATTTTGTGCCAGCTTAAGGCAAATCTATGAAAAGATGGTTTTGTGTTAATTGTGTCGAAAATAAAAAATTCTGACCTTTGAAAATACTACATTTTTACTTGCTCCAGGGATTTTTTTTCAAAAAGTAGATATCTCATTCAAACCTCCTCATGGCATTGATTTGTAATATTAAATAAATTATAAAGTAAAATATAAAATCAACAGGAGGTCCTGGAGGCAGAGCTAGCTGTTAAAAATAAGGTTTTGATGCTTGTTAAAATGGTCAAAAAATATTGAAAGTCAATAGAATGAAGACTATTGATGTATAAGTCTAATATACAAAGTCTTTGTACTAGGGAATGTATGTATCTTGGTTGGAATAGTAGTACAGCTTCAAAAATGCTCTGAGACAGAGACTTATACTTTTCTGTTTCTCCCCTACAGTTACAGATATTGAATATGCTTCAGCTCAGTGTAGCCAGGAATTTGTAGATACAAACATAAATTAAAGGCATAGTCTTATAACTTAGGCAGAATTTTAGGAAAATGGCAAAAGAGACTGCTGTAACTTTCACTGGATTTCCACTTGCTGGTTCCTTTACCTGAAGAATCTTATTAACAATATCTCTGAGTGAGGAAACCTGTTTAGAAGCAAGGTAAAATAAAAACAAAAATGAGGAAAAAAAGAGTTTAGTCTCATTCTCATTATAGAATCATGGAATGGTTAGGGTTGGAAGGGACCTTTAGAGGTCATCTAGTCCAGCCCCCCTGCAAGGACCAGGGACATCTCCAATTAAATCAGGTTCCTCTGAACCCTGTCCAACGTGACCTTGAATGTTTCCAGGGATGGGGCATCCACCACCTCTCTGGGCAACCTGTTCCAGTGTGTCATCACCCATGTTGTAAAATATTTCTTCCTTGTATCTACTCTGAATCTACCTCCTTCTAGTTTTAAACAATTAGTCCTTGTTCTATTGCAACAGGCCCTGCTAAAGAGTTTCTCCTGATCTTTATCATAAACCACATTAAGGTGTCCCTGGAATCTTCTCTTCTTTAGGCTGAACAACCCCAACTCTCTCAGCCTGTCTTCATAGGAGATGTGCACATGTCTCTAACTCCTCTTGTTTATTCCCTATGCTACATGCATTCACATATAGGCATTTAAGTTAGGCCCCCGATGAAGGTGACTTGCTGGCTGGAGCAGTTGGAATTGCATGAGAAAAAGAAAAATACATTAAAAATTTTCAAAAAAGGGTGCTTTAGTCTATGGCTGCATATAGGGTGAAACACTTTTTCTTAGATCTCCTGTGCGAGAGCAGAAAATTTTAAAAGTATAGCTGTCTTGCACAAGAAGAGGTAGGTTGATGAGAAAAAAAATCTCTAACAGACCTGGGACAGCCAATCTCTTTACACATATAGTGAACTGTTTGCAGATGGAATAAGACAAGAAAAAAAAAAAGATAACTAAAACATGCATGATCAGATTGCTCAGAGTGGCAGATTGCAGCAAAAATTATAATAATCCTAATACTGTGCTCACAGAGGATATCTGTGTTTACACAGATTCTAAGATGGAGTAAAATCCTCCAGAGTTAAATATGACTAATAGACCAGTGTGGTGTAAATTTTAGGTGACAGATCATTCTAGATTACAGTCATTAAAGATTTCCTGTAGATCATGTCTCTGTACCACTTACTTGAAAGTAATTTTTATAGTAAACTGCAGTTTAATCCAGTATTCAGTGCATATTGATTTTCCCTGAATATTTGATCCACAGGGTATATGGTCTGTTGTCCTTTTTGTCTTCACTACTGAGATGAGGAAAGTCATGCTTTTAACTTTAAAGGTATACAGTTCATTCCCCAATGTGCTGGTCGAAAGAATAATCATTAGCCATTCGACAAACAGTGAATTATTGTATTTGTATACAGCAGGTTAATGATGCGTATCCTAGAGTTTTTAGAGCTGGTTCAAAGAGATTGGACTGAGAATAATAGCATAAAACTAAGTAGTGGGAAACAGAAGCTGAAAAAATATCTGTGAACATTTCCAAATTAGAATATGTTTAGATATTTTTTTCTCCTAATGAAAATTTTGTAAATATCAAAGATTGAGTCTCATCAAACATTTCAGTACTAGACTAAATAATTGTTAATTTACAATTACAGGAACAGGCTAGATGTCAGGAACAGATCTTTCTGGGTTTTGGTTCATTTTTTGAACTCATTATTAACTTAAATAAAAGAAAGAGCTAATATCCAACCATTAAGAAAAAGTTATTAAGAGTCCTGTGTGCTCAATAATTTACAAAACATAACTGCATGTACAAATTATTGGCTTCTGTCACATGGTTTACAACTCTGTTTGCATCCACGCTTTCGCAGGATTCATTTAGAGTCAGGAATTAAGTGCATTCTCAGCCAACTCGGTAAGAAAAAAAAAAGTTAATACCTAGGACTTCCTTGTAGTATTTTGTTCAGGGTTTCAAGCTGCATTTAACTTGGGTTTATTTTATTAGTATGTGTAACAGTCTTCATAGAGTTCACTAGATTTTTACAGTATTTACTGTTTACAGGATTACTAGGGGGAATAAACCACTCAAAAAAAAAGTGTATTTAAAATAGATAATCTGCAATGAAAAAATAATAGAGATTATCCAGTGTATCTGGAGTATTTTCTTCAGTTCTGGGGTCCTCAGTATAAGACAGAACTGGTCATACTGGAGAGGCTCCAGAGAAGGGACATGAATATGACGAAGGGACTGGAGTATCTCTCCTATGAGGAAAGGCAGAGAATGATGGCACTGCTTATCCGAGAGAAGGGAATCACTTCAGGAGGATCTTATCAACATACATAAAAATCTGAAGGGAAATTTTAAAGGAGACGGGGCCAGGCTCTTTACAGTCATCTCCAGCAACAGAACAAGAGGCAATGGGCACAAATTGAAACACAGGAGGTTCCCTCTGAACATCACTAAACACTTTTTTATTGTGAGGGTGCTCAAGCACTGGTATAGGTTGCCTAGCGAGTTTGTGGAGTTTCCATCCCTCAAGATATTCAAAAGCCACCTGGACATGGTCCTGGGCAACTGGGTTTAGGTGTTCCTGCTTGAGCAGGGTGGTTGGACCTCCAGAGGTCACTATAATCAGGATAACTGTATCTCAGAAATTCAAAAAAGTAAAACTTAAAGGAAGAGCTAAATAAAATAGAGTGGTAAAAAGGTTCTCCACTGACCTATATGGAAGAGGATTAAAAGAGAAATGGAGCAGAGTTTGTGGAGGCAAAGATTAAAATCAGGAATTATATAGGTGTTACCAACATTTTAAATACATGTTTTGCTTCTGTTTTCAATAAAGATGATGATGCACGTATCACCGATGGAAAAGTAATTTAAAGACAATGAGAAAAGGGCATTAGAATATCATACATGAGTTGTGAGTAAACTTTGGGCTGCTGGCAATGATTATATCAAATGTCTGACAAATCTGTGTTGAGACTACTAAAAAACTAACAAACATATTCAATAACAGAGTAAAAGCAATATAGTAGGAGAATAGAAAAAAAAATCAGTCAGATAAAAAAAAATAGTTAAGTAGAATGGGACAAGTAGCAGTCTGTTACTTTATCCCAAGGATCATGGAATTTTTTGACAGTTTGTATCAAATATATTGATATTATTAAAGACAGAAGGAAATGGACAATAATATAAAATACAAATGGGTTTATTAAATAAAGGTAACATTAGAGTTATTAAATATCATTCCTAATAAGATAATTTCTGTGATAAGTTTAACACAAAAGATTTGAGATCTAAACAGTAAGACACTATTTTTAAAAAATATTATTCAAGATGGAGATTTTCCAGAGGCTAATAAAAGAATTCTAAAAATGGAAAGAGATATTTTGGTGGGTATGAAATGCAAATTGCTGCAATAAAAGGGAAATTGCAGTGTTCCTTAGATTCAGTCTTGCAATAAATACTTAGTATTTTAATAATTGGCTATGTTGCTAGGCGTAGGTCATGAAATTCCTGTAAAACACAAGCTTGAAGAGTTTGACAAATACCATGGAGAGGAGATCATGATTCTGGAAGAAAGAAATTAAGCTGAAAATGTATATGTCAGAAATTGTGATATAATTTGAAGTACATAAGATCACTGTAAACTAGGGGTTATTGTCTAGAGGCCATGATAGAAGAAGAGAAATTGTGAGGACAACAAGCTGTCCATGTGCTGCAGTTTTCTCAGTGAACTTATAGAACTCCAGGAAAAAAAAAAAAGGATGTCTTTCTTAGTAAAATCTTTGCAGAAAGCATCATTAGCCTATGTGTAGTTGCATCTGGTTCCGGTCACCTATGCTTAGGAAGCACAAGTTTGAACTGGAAGAAGTAAAGATGAATGAAGAATTCATTTTAAAATACGAGAGTAAAAATTCATAGGTAGCTTAGTCCAGCAAAGTAAGTCTTGAAAAACATGATTAATCTGAGTGGAAAATACAAAGGAAGGACATCTATTTAAGTAAAGACTCTGTGGGCATACATTGCTCATAAACAAATTACTATGAGTTGTTACAGAAACAGTTCCCACTGTAAAATGACTCAATTTACTCAGTGACCCTTCAGTAAGTATAATTTGAAGCAAGGAACTCATTGCTTCACATGTGCAAAGAACCTCCCACTGTAGCAGAACAGCAGGTTCGGGAACATCTAAGGAACATGAAGGTGCACAAGTCCATGGGACCCAATGAGATGCATCCTCGGGTCCTGAGGGAACTGGCTGAAGAAGTTGCCAAGCCACTGGCCATCATATTTAAGAAGTCATGACAGTCTGGTGAGGTTCCTGATGACTGGAAGAGGGGTAACATAATGCCCATTTTTAAAAAGGGGAGCAAGGAAGACCCAGGGAACTACAGGCCGGTCAGCCTCACCTCTGTGGCTGGCAAGGTCATGGAGCAGATTCTCCTGGAAACCATGGTAAGGCACATGGAGAACAAGGAGGTGATTGATGACAGCCAACACGGCTTCGCTAAGGGCAGATCGTGCCTGACTAATTTTGGTGGCCTTTTATGATGGGATTACAGCATTGGTGGACAAGGGAAGAGCAACTGACACCACCTACATGGACTTTTGCAAGGTGTTTGACACTTTCCCACATGACATTCTTCTCTCTAAACTGGAGAGACAGGGATTTGATGGACGGACCACTCAGTGGACGAGGAATTAGCTGGATGGCCACACTCAGAGAGTGGTGGTCAATGGCTCGATGTCCAGATGGAGACCAGTCACGAGTGGTGTTCCTCAGGTGTCCATATCAAGGCTGTCCCTGTTTAACATCTTTGTCAAGGACATGGAAAGTGGGATAGAGTGCACCCTCGGCAAGTTTGCCGATGACACCAAGCTGTGTGGTGCCATCGACACACTGGAAGGGAGGGATGCCATCCAGAGGGACCTTGACAGGCTGGAGAGGTGGGCCCGTGCCAACCAGGCAACGTGCAAGGTCCTGCAGATGGGTCGGGCAATCCCAATCACAAATACAGGCTGGGCAGGGAATGGGTTGAGAGCATCCCCAAGGAGAAGGCCTTGGGACTGATGGTGGATGAGAAGATAAACATGAGCAGGCAATGCACCCTTGCAGCCCAGAAGGCCAACCACATCCTGGGCTGCATCAAGAAGAGCATGGCCAGCAAGTCGAGGGAGGTGATTCTCCCCCTCTGCTCTGCCCTGGTGAGACCCCACCTGGAGTACTGTGTCCAGTTCTGGAGCCCCCAACATAAGAAGGACATGGACCAGTTGGAGAGGGTCCAGAGGAGGGCCACGAAGATGATAAAAGGGCTGGAGAACCTTTCCTATGAAGACAGGCTGAGAGAGTAGGGGCTGTTCAGCCTGGAGAAGAGGAGGCTCCGGGGAGACCTGATAGCGGTCTTCCAGTACTTCAAGGGGGCCTACAAGAAAGATGGGGAGAGGCTGTTCAGTAGGGCCTGTTGTGATAGGACAAGGAGTAATGGTTTTAAAACAGAGGGAGGTAGATTTAGATTGGATATTAGGAAAAAATTTTTTACAATGCGAGTTGTAGAACACTGGAACAGGTTGCCCAGAAAGGTGGTGGAAGCCCCATCCCTGGAAACGTTCAAGGCCGGGTTGGATGAGATTCTGAGCAACCTGATCTAGTTGAAGGTGTCCCTGCTTCTTGCAGTGGCGGCGGGAGGGGGGGGGGGGCGGGAGGGGGTGGGTTGGGCTAGATGACCTTTAAAGGTCCCTTCCAACCCTAACGATTCTATGATGCTATGATGATATATCCTTACATATAATTCCTGTAAATGCTCTTATTTGTTATTTATATTGCACTTAATATCTAATATTTTGGGGATTTTTCTGGTTACCAAACACGACTGAGAGATTTTTCTGCTCCTCTCAGTGTATAATTTGGCTTTTCTTTTACTGCACTTACATAACCAACTGCTACTTTGCCAAGTGGGAAGGAACAGTACTTGATTTGACATAATCATCTATTATACTTCTAGGACCATACATTCATGTGGTATGTTTACCAGGGAAGTAATCTGTTTCAGTTTTGTCATACCCAGTAATGACTGATACATCTGTAAGAGCTAATCGATGGAGGACCTTACATCTACATTGTTAGTGGTATGCCCTAGAGGTGCCCCAGAAGTAACTTCAATCATGATTCTACCAGGAGACAAATCTTTTGTGTGGGCCATTGCTGTGCTCGAACATGTGCTGTAGGATGACAGATAACAGGTGCAAGGCAAATTCACACCTGAAAACAACCTAACAGAGATGCACCTATTGACGATGGAAATACCAGAGCCTGGCCATAGCTAGGACTTAATTAAGACAAAATGCACAGATATTGTATAGCATTGTAAAAAGCATGTTTGCACACATTTTGTAGGTAGGCAGGAACTAGCCTGACTGATACTCAGTATTCTGAAAAGTTACTAGAGCTGAAAATATACCTTGAAACCAGGCACAAAATAAGTGACTGGAAAAATAAGCTAGATGTCCTGTAACTGATCATTTTAACCACAAATTTCAGGAGTTACCATGGTTTAGCCTGAAGAAGTTTCAAAGATTTTTAAGATCCAGTGTGTTATTTGTAGAAGGCTTATACTCACATTAAGAGACTTTAAGCAAATGTGTAATTGAAAATGTGTAAAAATGGGACAAGTGCTGCATAACATCTTTGTTGGTGATGACAGTGAGATGGAGTGCACTTTCAGCAAATTTCTCAATGACGCCAAGCTGTGTCATGTGGTTGACACGCTGGAAGGGAGGAATACCATTCAGAGTAGTTCAGCGAGGCCAAGTGCAAGGTCCTGTAGATGGGTCAGGGCAATCTTAAGCACAAATACAGGCTGGCTGGAGAATGGATTTAGAGTAGCTCTGAGGATAAGGACTTGGGACTACTGGTGGATAAGGAGATAAACATGAGCCGACAATATGTGCTTGCAGCTGAAAAAAACCAGTAGTATCCTAGACTGCATCAAAAGGAGTGTGGCCAGCAGGTCAAGGGAGATGATTCTGCCCCTCTACACCACCCTGGTGAGACCTCACCTGGAGCACTGCATCCAGCTGTGGGCCTCCCAGCATAAGAATAACATAGACCTGTTGGTGTGAGTCCAGAGGAGGGCCACAAAGATGATCAGAGGGCTGGAGCACCTCTTCTATGAGGACAGGCTGAGAGAGTTGAGGCTATTTAGCCTGTAGAAGAGAAGGCTCCAGAGAGACTTTATTGTTGTCTTTCAGTTCTTAAAGGTGGCTTGTGATAAGCGTGGGGAGAAAGTTTTTAGCAGGGCTTGTTGTGATAGGCCAAGGGGTAATGGTTTTAAAATAGAAGGAGGTAGATTCAGATTAGATATAAGGAATTTTTTTGCAATATGGATGGTGGAACACTGGAACGGTTTTCCCAGAGAGGTGGTGGATGCCCCATCCCTGGAAACATTCAAGGTCAGATTGGACTGGGCTCTGAGCAACCTGATCTAGTTGAAGATGTTCCTCCTCCTCCTTGCAGTCAGGTTGGACTAGATGACCTTTAAAGGTCCCTTCCAAGCCAAACTATTCTATGATTCTGTGAATTGCATTTATGAAGAAAGAAGGTTGTTTCCTTAACTGAAACGAATTTATTTATTTATTTATTTATTTTCACAAATTGTGTATATCATAAAAATTTCTTGGAAGAGAAAACAACCCTACAATACAGCTTCAGGGGATAAGAGACATCCATATACAGCCAAAACATCTGAGAAAGAGACCACGGTTAATGAAATGTAAAAGCATACTCTGGCAAAAAAAAAAAAAAGCAATTTTAATGACAGGTATGCTGAGTATCTAATAACTTCTGATTTTAACAACAGCAGCAATTTCTCTGTGTCTTTGAAATAGAAATGATTTTTAAGCTGTCTGGACGTGGGTTTAAATGGACAATACCTTCTACATTTGTCTAGACAGAAATTCTAAGTTTGTTGTCAATAGTTCATGCAGTTTGGGTTTTACATTTATTCAGTGATGCACATGTTTTGGGATGTATACAATGTAATTTCTATAAATACTTCTAACTAAATATCTACTTTATTGATGCCACTTGTTATGGAATATCATAAGGCATTCAGCCTTTTCTGGTCCTGTGATTCCACCTACTATTGGGAAAAAAAAAAAAGTATTAGTGATGGAGTGAAGGGTTTTATTTCTAGACTAAGAATCATAGAATCATAGAATCATAGAATGGTCAGGGTTGGAAGGGACCTTCAAAGGTCATCTAGTCCAACCTGACTGCAAGAAGCAGGGACATCCTGGACTAGATCAGGTTGCTCAGAGCCTCATCCAACCTGGCCTTAAACGTTTCCAGGGATGGGGCATCCACCACCTCTCTGGGCAACCTGTTCCAGTGTTCTACAACTCTCATTGTAAAAAAATTTTTCCTAATATCTAATCTAAATCTACCTCCCTCTATTTTAAAACCATTACTCCTCGTCCTGTCACAACAGGCCCTACTGAACAGCCTCTCCCCATCTTTCTTGTAGGCCCCCTTGAGGTACTGGAAGGCCGCTATCAGGTCTCCCTGGAGCCTCCTCTTCTCCAGGCTGAACAGCCCCTACTCTCTCAGCCTGTCTTCATAGGAAAGGTACTCCAGCCCTCTGATCATCTTTGTGGCCCTCCTCTGGACCCTCTCCAACTGGTCCATGTCCTTCTTGTGTTGGGGGCTCCAGAACTGGACACAGTACTCCAGGTGGGGTCTCACCAAGGCAGAGCAGAGGGGGAGAATCACCTCCCTTGACCTGCTGGCCACGCTTCTCTTGATGCATCCCAGGATGTGGTTGGCCTTCTGGGCCGCAAGGGCGCATTGCCTGCTCATGTTAAGCTTCTCATCCACCAGCACTCCCAAGTCCTTCTCCTCAGGGCTGGTCTCAATCCATTCTCCGCCCAGCCTGTATTTGTGCCTGGGATTGCCATGACCCGGGTGCAGGACCTTGCACTTGGCCTGGTTGAACTTCATGAGATTGGCACAGGCCCACCTCTCCAGCCTGTCAAGGTCCCTCTGGATGGCATCCCTCCCTTCCAGCGTGTCAACGGCACCACACAGCTTGGTATCATAGGTGAACTTGCTGAGGGTGCACTCTATCCCACTGTCCATGTTTCTGACAAAGATGTTAAACAGGGCCAGGCCCAACATGGACCCCTGAGGGATGCGACTCGTGACCGGTCTCCACTTGGACATCGAGCCATTGACCACCACTCTCTGAGTGCGGCCATCCAGCCAACTCCTTATCCACTGAGTGGTCCTTCCATCAAACCCATGCCTCTCTAGTTTAGAGAGAAGGATGTCGTGCGGGACAGTGTCAAAAGCTTTGCACAAGTCCAGGTAGATGATATCTGTTGCTTTTCCCTTGTCCACGATGCTTTTACCCTGTCATAGAAGGCCACCAAGTTGGTCAGGCACGATCTGCCCTTGGTGAAGCCATGTTGGCTGTCACCAACCACCTCCTTGTTCTCCATGTGCTTTAGCATGGTTTCCAGGAGAATCTGCTCCATGACCTTGCCAGGCACAAAGGTGAGGCTGACTGGCCTGCAGTTGCCCAGGTCCTCCTTGTTCCCCTTTTTAAAAATTTGGGCTATCTTCCTTCTCTTCCAGTCATTGGGGACCTCACCAGACCGCCATGACTTCTCAAATGCGATGGCCAGTGTCTTGGCAACTTCATCTGCCAGTTCCCTCAGGACCTGCGAATGGATCTCATCAGGTCCCATGGACTTGTGCACCTTCAAGTTCCTCAGATGTTCCTGAAGCTGTTCTTCGAGCACAGTGGGTGGTTCTTCATCCTTGCAGTCCCTGCTTGTGCCTTCCACAGCTTGGCTGGTGGGACAAGAGCCCTTATCGGTGAAGACTGAGGCAAAAATGTAATTGAGTACCTCAGCCTTCTCTATATGCCAGGTAACCAGAACACCAGTTTCCTTCCGGAGTGCGCCTGCATTTTCCTTGGTCTTTCTTTTGTCCCCTACATACCTATAGAAGCTTTTCTTGTTGCTTTTTATATCCCTGGCCAGATTCAATTGCATCAGGGCTTTAGCCTTCCTCATCCAATCCCTGGCCACTCGCAGAGTCTCTTTGTAGTCCTCCCAGGATCCCTGTCTCTGCTTCCACCCTCTATAGGCTTCCTTCGTCACTTTCAGTTGGTCCAGGAACTCCTTGCTCATCCATGCAGGCTTCCTGGCCTTTTTGCCTGACTTGTTCTTCATCAGGATGCACTTCTGCTGAGCTTGGAGGAGGTGCTCCTTGAATATAGACCAACTTTCCTGGGCCCCTCTTCCCTCCAGGGCCGCCTCACATGGCACTTGGCCCATCAGGTCCCTGAAGAGGCCAAAGTCTGCCTTCCTGAAGTCTAGGGCAGAGAGCTTGCCGTGTAGTTTCTTTGCTGCCCCATGGATCTTGAACTCCACCGTGTCGTGGTCGCTGCAGCCAAGGCTATCCTTCAGTTTCACATCCCCCACCAGCCCCTCCCTGTTGGTGAGCACAAGATTGAGCATGGCACCCCTCCTTGTTGGCTCCTCTATCGCCTGCAGGAGGAAGTTGTCATCCACGCATTCCAGGAACCTCCTGCCCTGCCATGTTGTCTCTCCAGCAGATGTCAGGGTGGTTGAAGTCCCCCATGAGGATCAGGGCTTGTGACCGTGAGGCTGCTCCTCTCTGGCTATAGAGTGCCTCGTCTGCTCTGTCCTCCTGGCCAGGTGGCCTGTAACAGATCCCCACTGTAACGTCCCCTGTCCGTCCCCATCCTCTAATCTTGACCCATAAGCTCTCTGTCAGCTCCTCCTCCGTCCCCAGGTGGAGCTCCACACACTCCAGCCGGTTGCTGACATAGAGAGCGACACCCCCTCCTCGTCTCCCCTTCCTGTCTTTTCTAAAAAGCCTATACCCCTCCATGTTGACGCTCCAGTCGTACGAGTCATCCCACCACATCTCTGTGATGCCAACAAGGTCGTAGCCCTGCTCGTGTGCACGCGTCTACAGCTGTTTATTTCCCATGCTGCGTGCATTGGTATAGAGACTTAGAATTTAGTGATCTTATTTAGTGTGAAGTCTGTGATGTTTTGGTTAAAAGAAAGAAAAAGATAAGTAAAGTTTTTTTCCATTCAAATAGTAAAACCTTCGGAAGTCAATGTATTGAATACAAGTGTAGCTTTAAATACATTCATAATTACGGTGAAATTACATCATTAAGGAAAACATCTGTTTAAGTACTTGGCTGAATTGTGGCCACCTTGGTCATAAAGGGAATGTTGACAATATCTGATCTGCAGTTTAAAGGTGCAAAAATCCTTTCTGTGTTACATCAAATGACAACAATTCTCTATCATTCCCGTGCAAAAGGGCAAAACTACAAATTCATTCCTGTCTAGACAGACGAAATAATGGGTTTTATCTAAATTGTCTTGGGCCACTGCTGGGACATTCAATGAAAAGCTCTACTACTAATGAATAAAAAGACGAATTTTTTTTTACAATTAATGAGTCATACATATTTTAAGCACTGCAATTTGAGGACAGAAAGCTATTAGATTTAGAGGAAGAATGGAAGAAAATAATGAGATCAGAAGGGTGAGCTATTTTGGTACCTGAGAAAGGTTGTTATTCTAATTCAATATTTATCATGCGGTAGCAACTTTAAAATGAGGAATCTAAAGAAAAGCTGCTTGCATCTTGGATACCATCTGGAAAGTTCAGCTGAAGAGAATCATGCATAAGGAAAGTAGTAACATTAATAACTGAAAATATGTCTGTAAAATACGTTTTTTATTCAAAACAGAACAAAAAAAAAAAAAAAAGGAAGAGGCTACAATTTGGAAGGGAAGATTAGAAATTAACATATTAATGGCCAGATCCTGCAGTGACTGGAATAAACAGAGCTTTGCCATTGATTTTAATGAGTAGAATAAAGTATGTCATCACAAGTAGTGAGAAAATGTTGTAAACATAAAAGACCACATTTGCCAATTGATGCACTTTTCTGCTTTATAAACACAAATTGGACTTCAAGGGGCTAAACATAACCACTGCCAAGTCCTCTAGTCAGGGAAACAGTTCTCTAGGAAAAAGTTAGCAAAAGCAGTTTCATTCCTTTGGATTAAAATTAGTTTTGTGAGGGCAAGATGTGACAGAAACAGATACTCATTTGTACTGGTTCAGTCATTGACATAAATAGGGACAGTGTTGTACTTTGATCTTCAATAAACCTAAGTACCTCAAATCAAGAAGAAAGATCAAGCTCCCCTGTGATCCTGTGCTCTCTGTACAGAGTTCAGTTTGTTTTTGAACAAAGTAAGGTATCTGTCACTAAGATGTAATTACTGCTAAATTGTAGAATTTTATTGGGTTACATGATTATTTATATCATGCTTTATTCTGCATTTACAAAGCATCTTCTCCTAGGACACTATGGAGAGAGAGATCCTTCTAAGGTCTCAAAGGTGTAAGCTTGTGTTTAAGCACCTAAAAAGATATTATTTAACCCACAAAGGGCATGAGGAATTGTTTATTTAATACAAACCCCTTCCTATAAAGAAACACATTAGTGGAGCTGAAGCTGCACTTTCATATTGAGTTGATATATTTTTATCTCTAATGGTCATTGCATTTTGTAAATGAAGAGTGAGGGATGAAACATTAGAGAAAATATGATTGTGTTATGAAAATTTGTTGTTATTTCAAAAGGAATGTACCTACATACATGTTATTTACTGGTTATTGGTTTTAATTAAAAACAAATAAAAAGGTGAATATAAATGGAATTGGGAATATCGTGCTAATTTACATCAATGTTTAATTTACTGAAATACAATAATTAAAGTAAACACTAATTACTAAAGCTATTTTTCATTGTTAAAGTGCAGAATGTACTTATTTCTTGAGCAGCCTTATGTTTTTACAAGAGCACTCTCTTGTGGCTATAACAGTCTCTGCATTGTAACTAGTTCAAATATTTTGAGGACTTCTATAAAAAGAATTTAATACTGCAATGTAAGATAATAAGGAAAGCAATAACCTAACTCTGTCCAGCCATGCAGCAGATAATGATAATATAACTATAAATCTGAATAAATCATCTAAGGATCTGTTTAGTCACCAAGTCATAAAGATGAATTTCTGTATTTTAATCTAATAGGAAGGCTTAAAAAGATAACCAGCCTACAAAAGATGTCAAGAACCAAATATAAGAAGAACACTATGCTGCAAAATCAAAGACAGGATAATAAAAATAAATGTAACATATGGCCAGGAGAGATGGTCCGTAGTCACACAACACTGTAGAACTTTTTGAAAATGGTGAAGGAAAATGACAAAGGTGAAATTGCTTCTGCTTCTTTTGTGCAGTGATATGCCTTTGTTTATCCACTGTATCTCTCCATAACAAGAATATTCTTGTAGCAGGTGAGAGATGCTCTGAAAGGGGTTTGTGCCAAGTTATCCAGTGTCTTCTCTGATGTTGTTTTTTGGCTGTGGTCATCCTATAGCATGATTATTAGTTCATTAAAGTGAACTGTGCTGAGGACTTGGTCCACACCATCTTCCGTGTGCATTCATGCCTGACCCAAACTTTCTGCCTCCACTGGGATGACCACTGGCCTGGATGTCTGGACTATCTCATTTTTCCAGTGGAAACAGAGGGATTTTCAATAGTAAAGTCTGCTCATTAGGAGAGACTACAGAGCAAAACAGCTTTGGGAAATGGTTCCATAAAGGAACTGTGGTTGCTATCAAGAATTAGACATCTCATCTTTAATGCAGAACTTGGACAGATGAATAATGGGAACTAAAGCTCTTTAACAGGGAGAAAATAGCAGTCTGGAGTCTAGTACTAATGGAGTTATGCTCACCAATGTTTGGCAAGTAGATTGATTACTCTTTACTAACCTGCTCTCATCAAATAGTGATGAAATCTCCTCCAGAAGGCTACAGGGTTTTTTTTTTTTTAATTTTACATGGCTTTTCTGTTTCACAGAGCTGTGTAGTGATACATAGTTGCACAAATAATAAATTATAAAACCATCTCTCAGTCTCCCTTAGCTCACTGATACATTACAAGGTTTCACTGACTTATTTATTAATGTTTCAGCAATACTTTGAGATCCTCAGATGGACGATGGTGTATCAAAACAGGTTATTGCCTCATGAAAGATATCTGATGAAATTAAGTTAAAAATATCTGCGAACTCTTTTATGATTTTAATATGCTTATAAGTTTCCATATAGATAATACATATTTTTCCTAAAAAAGGCAAAAATTGACATTAGAAACAAAAAAAAAAAAAAAAAAGATGTTCTTTCAAATTAGTCAAGCTCTTTTCAAAGTACATCAATCTGTAGTTCAGGTATCACTAGAAGAACACAATAAATTAGAATCTTCAATCTCTCAAGCTAAGGCTATGTCAATAGTAGTAAACTAAACAATTCAGAAACCTTCCTGTGCACTGGGTTGAATGAAATGACCTGTATTTATGGAGAGTAAGTCAGTCCCATGCATTATGACTGCCTCTGTTAAGAGAAAAAAAGGAGAGTAATTGTCGCAGGTGATTCCCTTCTGAGGGGAACAGAGGGCCTCATATTCTGACCAGACCCGTCCCACAGGGAAGCCTCCTGCCTCCCTGGGGCTCAGGTTAGAGACATTACTAGGAAAGTCCCTGGTCTGGTAGGGCCCTCTGATTATTGCCTGCTGTTGATTACGCAGGTTGGCAGTGATGAGGTTGTGGAGAGAAGTCCAAAAGTGATCAAAAGAGACTTCAGGGCACTGTGATGATTGGTTGAAGGATTAGGAGCATGGGTAATGTTTTCCTCAATCCAGTCAGTGGCAGGGCAGAATACTGAAAGGAACAGGAAAACTCATCTGATTAACATGTGGCTCAGAGGCTGGTGTCATCATTGGAATTTTGGTTTTTTTTGGTCATGGGGAGATTTACACAACACTGGGCCTGCTGGTGACAGATGGAATTCAGCTGTCTCAAAGAGGGAAAAGGATTCTTACTCATGAGTTGGTGGGGCTCATTGAGAGGGCTTTAAACTAGATTTGAAGTGAGAAGAGGATATAAACAGGCTTATTAGAGATGAGCCTAGGGGGTGGCATACCAATGTTGGAGGTGAAATCGATAGACCAGCTCAAGTGCTTCTACACCAATGCACACAGTATGGGCAACAAACAGAAGGAGCTGGAAGCCATTGTGAAGCAGGACAGCTATGACTTAGTCACCATCACAGAAACATAGTGGAATGACTTTCATGAATGGATGGCTATAGGCTCTTCAGAAGGGACAGGCAAGGAATGCAAAATGGTGGGTTTGCTCTGTGTGTTAGGGCGGGTTTCGACTGTATAGAGTTCAACAGTTGCGGTGACAAGGTCATGTGCTTATGGGTAAGGATGAGGGGGAAGGCCAACAAGGCAGATATCCTGCTAGGAGTCCATTATAGACCATTCAACCAGGATGAAAAGTTAGATCAAGCATTCTTCAGGCAGCTGTCAGAATCATAGAATCATAGAATCTTAAGGTTGGGAGCGACCTCCAAGATCATCAAGTCCAACTGTCAACCTAACCCCACCATGCCTACAAAACCATGTCCTGAAGTGCCACATTTACACATTCTTTGAACACCTCCAGGCATGGTGACTCCACCACTTCCCTGAGCAGCCTGCTCCAGTGCCTGATCCATTGCCAGAAGTCTCACAATCGCTAGCCCTTTTTCTTGTTGGGGACTTCAACTTACCAAACATCTGCTGCAAATAAAACATGGCAGAGAGGAAACAGTCTAGGAGGTTCCTGGAATGTGTGGAAGATAACATCCTGAGACAGCTGATAAGTGAGCCTACCAGGGGAGGTGCTTCACTTGACCTGCTGTTTAAAAACTGAGAAGGAGTGATGGGACATGTAGTGGTCGGAGGCTGTCTTGGGCTTAGTGACCATGAAATGATAGAGTTTTCAATTCTTGGTGAAGTACGGAGGAGGGTCAGCAAAACCACTACCATGGACTTCCAGAGGGCAGACTTTGGTCTACTCAGGACACTGGCTGAGAAAGTTCTGTGGGAGACAGTCCTGAAGGGCAAAGGGGTCCAGGAAGGCTGGACATTCTTCAAGAAGGAAGTCTTAAAGGCATAAGAGCAGCTGTCCCCATGTGACGTAAGATGAACCTGCAGGGAAGATGATCAGTCTGGCTGAACAGGGAGCCTTTGCTGGGACTCAGGAAAAAAAAACAAACGAGAGTTTACCACTTTTGGAAGAGGGGACAGGCAACTCTAGAAGAGTACAGGTACTGTGATTTAGCCCTAGTCACCATGCAGTTTCTCACTCCCTCTCCCCCTCCCCAGTGGGATGTGGGAGAGAACTGGGAAGAAAGGAAAACTCATGGGTTGAGATGAAGACAGTTTACTAGAATAGCAAAGGAAAATTACAATACTAACAGAATAGACTATAAAGATCCTGAAATATACAAAATGAACAATACACAATTTCTCACCACCTGATGTCGCAATGACCAATACAGCCCATCCCAAGCAGCGCTCATGGAAACAAAACTAAGCAGCGTGCAAATGAGCAAGAGGGAGAGAGCAAGAGATCCACTGAGTGGGATGCCCCATTCTGAGTAACCTCCACTTATATACTGAGCATGATGTTTGTGGCATGGAATACTCTCTTTGGTCAGTCTGAGACAATTATTCTGGCTGTATCCCTCCCAGCTTCCTGCACCTGCACATTAGTTAGACCTGAAAGCAGGACAGTGTCCTTGGTGTCATTAGCAGCAACTCGTAACATCAGTGTGTTTATCAACATTCTTCACATATAAAATCCAAAACACACCGGCTATTGAGATGAAAATTAACTCCATCCCTGCCAAAACCAGAACAGTATCCACTCCTTATTTCATACTATCTACATCATGCTTATACATATATATACATATGTGTGTGTGTGTGTGTATGTACACACAGATATCATACCCTCAATCTATGGACCATCCCTCCAAAGTCTACTGAGTTCATTTAGTCCATGACTTTGGGCTCTAACTGTCATATCAGTCTTTCAGGGCAAGAGAAATGGTATGCAGTGTGGGACTGTTGCATGCTGCCTCTGGCGCTCGCAGTTGGTACATCTGACACGGCTGTTGTATCATGTCTATGGTCTGCAAGTTGAAGATGTTGATCTTGAGGAGCTTGTTGGGCACCGGTTCTGGTTCCACCACCGCTGCAACTTGCTCGATTTTGTCATAGTTCATTCTTCACTGATGAGGGTGATTCTTGATGCAATACTTTTGATATGACATATAATAACTACAGAAATTATTATATACATTTCAAATTATTGGCTGTTTTCACCTAAAATAAAATCTCCCTGAGGTACACATCGGACTTCTCCATCCTCTCACATCACCCACCAAGTACACCAAGGTCCTTGAACAGATGCAGTCCCATAGCTGGGTTTGTCTTTGCCCAGGGGAGGAATAACCCAGGCTGTCTTCCTCAACATATTCCTTTCATGTACCACAGGGACTTTGTCACCTTTTACAGTACGTAGAAGTTCTGATTGGGCAGGGCCAGCTCGATTGGTGGATCCCCGAGGGTTGACGAACAAGGGGACTTTTGCTAAATGTGTATCCCAATGTTTGAAGGTCCTAGCACCCATTGCTTTCAGTGTAGTTTTCAGCAGTACCTTTCTTTTTTTTTTTCCAGAGGCTGTTGTGTGATAGGGGATGTGATATATCCACTCAATGCCATGCTCTTTGGCCCGGGTGTCTATGAGGTTGTTTCGGAAATGAGTCCCATTGTCTGACTCAGCAGAGGAGGGGACTTGGAGGTACTGGTAGACAGTCATCTGAACACAAGCCAGCAGTGTGCCCAGCTGGCTAAAAAGGCCAACAGCATCCTGGCTTGTATCAGGAACAGTGTGGCTGCAGGAATAGGGAAGTGATTGTGCCCCTGTACTCGGCACTGGTGATGCCTCACTTCAAACACTGTGTTTAGTTTTGGGCCCCTCAGTACCAGAAGGACGTTGAGGTGCTGGACCATGTCTAGAGAATGGCAATGAAGATGGTGAAGCATCTGGAGAACACAGCTGAGGCAACTGGGATTGTTCAGTCTGGAAAAGAGGAGACTGAGCGGAGACCTTATCATTCTCTACAACTACCTGAAAGGAGGCCCTAGGGAGGTGGTTGTTGGTCTCTTTTCCCAAATAACTAGTGATAGGATGAGAGGAAATGGCCTCAAGTTGTATCAGGAGGGTTTTAGACTGGATATTAGGAAAAATTTCTTTACTGAAAGAGTGATCAGGCACTGGAACAGGCTGCCGAAGGAAGTGGTAGAGTCACCATCTGCAGAGGTGTTAGATAAACATGTAAACATAGCACTTTGGGACATGGCTTAGAAGGCATGGTGGTGTTGGGTTGACGGTTGGACTTGATGATCTTAATTAATCTATGATTCTATTATTCTATTATTCTATTAGTAATTGCTTTTAGCCACAGAGAGTGGCTGCATGCAAACTACTGGCAGACATTTAGACACAGTAGCTGGAATAGCTGTCTTCCTAAAATGTACCTATGAATTAGTCAAGAGCTTACGAGTTAGCCCAGGTCAAAATTTTTCCAGAGAATTGTCTAAAAGCTTAAAAATATAGACAATTACATTTCAGTCCTGAGAGTATTGCCTGCCTGACTCTGTTTAAGTTAGCAACATAGATGCTGTCTGGAAAGTGATTGTGCATGGAATAGATGTAAAATATGAGTTCAACAAAGAGAGTTGATGGATTTTATGGTGTGCTTTAAATATTTTTTTCTTAACCACTAAACTTTATCAAACTAGTTTGAAAATACGTGTCATTACACTCTTGTCTTAAAATAATTCTTTTAACAAAGTTGGAGAGAAAAAGAAAAACGGAGTTAAATACAGCTACTGTTGAGTTTCCCAATATAGATAAAATTATATGCAAAATAAATAAAATAAATGTCACAATTCTCAAAATACTTTTTATTTGACAATAAATAATAGTAAATTGACAATAACTTTATTCAAATGAGTAGTTTGACTGCCCTCAGAGGCCATATGTCTACATATTTAAAACATAAAAAAAAAAGTAAGACTGACAAATCTCAGTTCCAAGACTATGCAAACTCAGTATGAAGCCCGTGGCCTGATACTACCAATGGCATGAGTATATTTTCAGGACAATGCTCTCAGGCTCCACCATCTGGTTCTGATCTATCTACTGTACCTGTATGTGGAACTTGCTTGATGTGGGCAAATATTTTGTGTCACGTCCTGGTCTCTGCAGGATAGCAACAAGTTCCTCCAAGCCCCTCTGCTGGCACTGACAGCTTTTTACTGACCTTCTCTATTTCCACAAGTGCTTCTTGTTCAGTTTAGAACTGGACCATAAACCAGGGAACAAGAACTGGGAATGGGCATTTCCTGTAGTGAAGCCATCATGTACATTTTGAAGCTACATCCTTAGTAAAAAGCAGAGAAAAGGAATGCGAGGCCTCAGCAAGGGAGGTTGCATGATTGCCATTTTCAGTAGAACCATGCCGTGAATGCACAATAATCAATTATCCATGTTGTCTATGAGGTTGCACTGGACTTTTGTTTTAGAATATATGCCACACTGTTTAAAAATTCTCACCACTTGACCTGATATGTCTAGTTGATGATAAGAGTGGTACTCAATGCTCTCTTTGCCTCCATCATTGCTGTTAAGATTTTACCTCAGGAACTGCAGGTGAATGAGAACAATAGGAAAGATTGGAGTAAGGAAGAGTTACCTTTGATGAATAAGAATCAAGTCAGGAAATATTTAAACAAACTGGCCACACACAAGTCCATGCAGCCTGATGAGGTGCATCCATGAGCACTGAAAGTGCAGTAATATGAAACACATACCAAGATTTTAAGTCATGTCAATGGTGGTCAGCAATATTCCTGCCTGTTTTTCACATTTTAGGCAAATGTGCTGAAGTTTAGAAGAGTGCTGCCTATCCAGAGATGCTGTATCTTGCTTTTTACTCTCTCTGATCTGCGAATACCTGATCATTGCATGAAAGAATATTGGTGGGAGCCTTTGAAATCTAACTTTTGATACCTGTACTGAAGACGTGAGTCTTACTCAGCCACCCTGTGCCTCCTTTATTTCTGAGGTGAAAAACAGTCACTTTCAGAGTATGAGTCATTTGCCCAAACACAAATGTTTATTTCAGGATGAGATGACTTATGCTCAGTGATATCTATTATTCTTCCATGATGGTGAGGAAAGTTGGTAGCCACCAGATCAAATCAGTTCAGATACCCTGAATGTTGAGTTTTAATCTACATTGATGGTTCCCGCAGTAGGAGTACCTATTCAAAGAAATGCTGAAGCTGTTTACATGGCACACCGGAAGCATGTGGACCATCTTGTATGGTCTTCCAAGTCTTCTGAGAAGGTAAGAAGTTGTAGTAGAAGCACAGGTAATAGGCAGCCTTGAATAGCCCTTAAACAGTGTCTTTAGCTTCTTTAGTACACACAGAGACTGAAACTCACTCTGAAGCTTGCAGTAATAATTGCAGAATTGCAGTAAAAAAAAATGCAGAAATTACACACTCATGGCATAATTTAAAGAAAATAAACTCTTGCTTCAACTCAAAGCTGTTTTATAAGATCAACCACTCTATATTTTTTTCCTTACTTTCCAAACTAAATTTAAAAAGAAATGTAATTTGCATAATTTTTGAATACTGATCAAAAATTTTTTGATTGCTGAATTTATGAGCCAACACATCCACAGCTTTGCTCTTAATTGTAACATTATTAAAATTCTCAGCATACAACTAGGAACATAAATGCTTCTTTCTCAATGTACTTGTAAGTAATGTTTATTTCCTCAAAAATATTAGAGAAATTTTTTGTCCATGTTCAAATCCGACCTTGTGGTTCTATAGTACATTTTCAGCACTGTCTAAATAGAACTTCAATTAACTTCTTCTCACATGCTCTTGATACATTGTAAATTAGTTGAAATTACATATTTACACTCCTTTCTTTTTTATGTAAAAATAAATTAGTTTTAACAAGAATTAAAAAAATAAATAATTAAAAACCATGAAACATAGTTACCATCAGTTAATAACTCTAGCTTTTCACCATCCATCTGCAACTTTTTAAATGCAATTCTACATATCAAATATATTGAAATGTTTCTCAGTAGTATAGAAAATCTTTTTTAAAAAAGAAGTCACCTGTAGATCTAGAGATAGATATATTAAAAAAAGAAAGTTAAAATAGATAACTCATATATAAATAGAGAGTATTTTCTGTAAGGGAGAGTCCACCATTTCTCTTGGCAACCTATATCAGCATTAATTGCTTTCATGGTGAAGAATTTTGTTCTCATATTCAGACTTATTTCCCTTGAACAGCATTTCTCCATTGCCTCTTGTCCTGTCATTGTTCATGCTTGTGAAAAAAGTACCTCCATTTTCTCTACAACTACCTTTTAACTATTGAAAGACTGTTATTAGTTCTCCTTGAGCCTTCTACTTTGACATTTTCTAAGCCATAGAAATTCAAATCCTTCAACTTTTCTTCAAATGTCAAGTTTTTCAGACCTCTAATTGCCATGATGACTTCCATCTCGATTTTTTTGGTGGGTCTCTGGAACTGTGTGAGACCAAAATGAGACATAGTATTCCAGCCTAACAAATGCCAAAGTAGATCCCTTGATCCCCTGATTTTTCTGGATATATGTATGGCTACTCTTGTCTTATACAGTATATCCAGGGCCCATACAGGGCTTATACACATATGCATACAATATTTCCACACATATGCACAAAAGGGAATATGGGGCTAGAATTACCTTATATGGTATTTCTTTAGTTCATGCTGAGGACACGGCTGGCACAAAGTGGGAGCAGAGATCATAGAATCATGGAACAGTAGAATGGTTAGGGTTGGAAGGGACCTTCAAAGGTCATCTAGTCCAACCCCCCTGCAAGGAGCAGGGACATCTTCAACTAGATCAGGTTGCTCAGAGCCCTGTCCAACCTGGCCTTGAATGTTTCCAAGGATGGGGCATTTACTGCCTCTCTGGTCAACCTGTTCCAGAGATGGATTGTGGTATTTTTTTAACAAGTCCAGATAGCACTTCCACAACTCAACAATAAAAAGGGCAGTCCTATCAGGGAATTCAGAGTTGCCTGAACTTGTCTGCTGGTCCAAGTTGCTTGTGTGGAGAAGAAGCTGTGCCCTGCTTCCTGCCTGATAGCCATGACCATGTATTTCTTTGCACATCTGGATATTATATTTAGCCCAGTATTGATGAATTGCTGTTGTTTTGACCTGGATAATTGTGCTACTGATCTGTATTCATTACTGTACTATTATTTAGACATAAATAATTTATTCCTGAAGCCATTGTTCTGTGTCTGTTGAAATATCCTGAGCCCATAACCTTTCGGGGCCCCCTTAAGTCGTTATACTATATGCTAACTGATGCTTCTGAGGACACACAAGGGTACACTCTTGATTCATGTTCTATTTGCTGTCCATGAGGATTTGAGGTCTTTTTGGAAGAGCTACACCCTCGCCAGTTGAACTCTAGCCTGTATTGCTGTTTGAGAATATTATATTCTAGGTGCAGGAGATTACATTTGTATTTTTTCAGACCTCATGTCATTCTTGTTGACTCATTCTTCTAGTCTGTTGAGTTCTCTCTGTACAGTGGCTCTTCCTTCTGGTGTATCTTCTTTTCTTTTCAGTTATCCACAGACTTTATGAGGATTCTTTGACTCTTGTTGCTCAGATAATTTATAAAATATGGAGGCTTAGTATCAACCCCTAAGGAACTCCACCTGTGACCAGCTGTCAGTTCAACTTTAAGTGATTAACCGCTTCCCTTTAAACTTGGTTTGAGCTTGGTAGTTCATCCAGCTCTCCACTCGTATCATGGAACATCACTGTAGTCCTATTTTACTAGCTTATCAACATCGATTTTTGTGGGACACTCTGTCAAATAAACAATTATTCACTCAGAATTATTTTTTCTTCCTCCTAAAAGGTATTTTATAATTTACTTTGTCATTTCTTGTTCAGATGGATACTTGGGAACTGACCTTTCCTGTGAAAACTGAGGCATAGAAGACACTGGATACCTCAGCCTTTTCTGTGTCGTTTACAACTATCTTTCCAGCCCTGTTCAGCAGAGTACCTGCCTCTTCCAACTACTTCCATTTAATTTCTGAGCATACAAAATAACAAACAAAAATGCAGTAGTTGAAACATATGGATTGTTGGCACTTCTGCTTTAGGTGTTTATGTGTGGGTTTTTTTCCCCTCCGTGTGCAAAACGAAGGTTAGCAGTTTTCTACCTTCAAAGCACCAGCTGTTTGTAATTCCATAGTTTAAAAATCATAAAATTCATTTTATGTTCAGCATTAGTCATGTAATGTGGTCATAAAACAGTGAATGAAGACATGGCAAATCAAAGAGTTGTATTCCTAGATCACAGCATGTTTTCTCTAATACAATTATATGTATTGTTTCATTGAAATCTTCTGCTTTAAAAGTCATGTAACTACATTACCCTCTATTTCATAAAACAAACAAACAAACAAACAAACAAAACAGAACAACAACTGTGGAGGCAGAAAGTGCAACGCAGCTGTTTGATATTGATGAATTTAGGCTATGTCCTTGAACACCTCTTGCTCAATAACAAAAACTAGCAACTAGAACAAGATAAGGAAATACCAAAGGCAAAAATAGTAAAGACAACCAAAAAACTGTAACCAATCCAAATGAAGCATAAGGCGTGTGAACAGTATATTGCCACCAATCAAATTAGATAATTGTGTGCGCTTCGTGTGTAACTTAGAGTATAAAAGACTAATGCTGACTAACAATAAAGGTCTCTGGAACACCATCCACAGAGTCTGTGTTTTTACTGCCAGAAACAACAAAATATCTTAAAGTTGTCTAAATATTGAACAGAATTTAGAAGTAACATGTCTTAAGACGGTAGAAAGATAGAACATCTTTAGTAGCCAAATATATCTTTTCCTTTTGATTCTTATGACTTTAAACCAGGAATGTCAACTTTCTAAACAAACAGTGTAATTGCAACTGAACACATCAAACTGTAAAAAAAAAATCTCCTCTAGTATTATGGCATCTGGCAAAAAAAAAGGAAAGGTCTGTAAGTCTGTTAAATTGCTGTAAATGAAAATTCAGGAAACTTTTTTGATTATTTAAGTCACCTCAGGCTCTGAGCATTAAGGCTAAATGATGTTTTTAAGGCTAAATAATGGATTAGGTGCTAGTCACTTTTTCAGTCTTCTTAAGATCAAATTATCTTTTAAAACGTTTTCTTGTTATTACAAAGGTGAAAAAAAATCATAACAAGTTCAGCTATTAAAAGTGATTAGGTATTTCTTCCGTGTTACATAGTTGGAAAAAAGTACTCTACTTACACAGTCTCATAGACTAGCAGACAGTAAATGCTGTAATGCGGGTTGTTTTGAACTAGAAATGGGCTAAGCTATGTCATATACTGCCAGATGGACATATATGAATATAGTCATATGTTTCCAAATGGTCTGACCTGCTGTTGTATGTATTTTTGAATGTGCATTTGTTTGCAATAAAAAAACCAGAAAATAATTAGACTTTCTTTGGAAATCTGTTCTTCCCAAATGGCATGACAGAAATAGAAATCTTGTCAACGAAATCTTCACTCAGATTTTATTCTTTTCCCATACCTGTTGTTGGAAAGAGGACTCAGGACTTATGCTATGAAAACCACTGCAAGTACTTTATTTGAAGAAACAGGATAGTAGCATGTACTAGTACTGTTTTCTTTGAGTGTTCAGTTAAACATCCACCAGATGTCAGTGCACACTTGCAGAATCATCTAAGTTGTGCCACAGAGACATTTATAACACAAATCTGATCCTTTTGACATATAATACAGAAGTGCAAAGTTGCATATCACTGATGGTGCTGCTAAGAAGTGCAAAATAGTGTGAAGAAAATCCTTATACTTTATAAATGACAGACAAAAAAGAAAAAAAGGAGAAGTTTCATTCTGTATTGTTTTATACCTAGCACTTACTTGGCTGCTAGCTAGTTGTACCTACTCTGAGTTTTCATTTGTGAAAACAGAAAATATGGGGTAGAGAACTGCACTGTAGACTGTGGCCGTTCAGATTCTTAAGTATTCGAGATTACAAAAAAGAAAAAAAAGGAGAGATAAGGAGAGATCTAGACTTCTTCAGTCTTAATGAAAGAAAGCTAAGGAATAATTTTATTGCTGCCTTCAAATATCTACTAAGTTGTTATAGTGTAGAAGGAGCCAGATGAGCACAGCTATAGGATGTAGGACAATGAATATAAGTTGCAACAAGGAAAATTCTGATTTGAATCAGGAAAAAAACCCCACAACACATAAATGAAAGTAATCAGATAGTGGAATGGGTCACTAAAAGCTTGTGGAATCTGTCCTCAGAGATACTAAAAAATCAACTGAACAAGATCATAATCAATATCATCAGCCTTCAAAGTTTGATCCAGCTTCAAAGTTAGCCTGGCAGGTTTTAGACCAGATGATCTCCAAAGGTCCTCTCCAACACAAATTATTCTCTGCTTTTATATCAGTAACTTTTCAGAAGCAGGGTACAATAAGACGCATAAAATGTCTTTAAGCTCCAATTGACTGGCAGATTTCTTTGTTTTTAAAGATAGTTTATAAAAATAAGCAAATAAGCCTCCTGCCTATCATGATCAGATATTTCTTTCCTCTCAGGAAGTTGACAGCTACACTGAGATGCCTCAGTGATTTTCTATTTTTCTTTGTATGAAGTGTCTCCACATTCAAAAATCGGTATCATGTAAACCCTTCTCAGTGACAGTTTAGCTTTTAAAATGTAACATTTGGTTTTGTTTCATTATAAAACTGACAACTTTGTTTTATTTCCTGACACAGTATTAAATAGGCCATATAAGTCCAGAGATTTTTTAACTATGACCTCAGTTAGGAAGTTGTTTCAGGACCTAGTTTGCCTTACTTGAAAAGTTTAAGAGTATACAATTAAGTATAACAAAACAAACAAACAAACAAAAACCAAAGCAAACAAAAAAAAAACCCCAAACAAAAAACCCAGATCTGAAGTTACTATCTACCTTAAATAAAGAGATATTTTCACTGAATATAGTGTGAACAACTGAAAAATGTAATAACGTTTTAATGAGAACAACTCCATGGATACTTAACTGTGACCAAATACATTTTGCTCTGAAAATCTATTAATAAAATACAGAAAAATGTCTCTCTCTTTCTTTTTTTTTTAGCAAGTTACTCCTAAAAATTCTTCAGATAAAAATTAAAATTCTGAATATATAATTAACTTTCCATCATTTCTCAAATTCTCAGAATAATGAATCCTTGTCATCCTCAGTATTTTTAACAATAGATCATATTCAAAGTAATATGAATTGTTTATCATGTCCCAGAAAGTTTGGCAACAACATTCCTATAGGGTTTTTTTTTTGCCTTTTATTTGTTTTCCTGAATGATTGTTTCATGTCATTGTTACAAGAATACCATTATTTTACTTTTACCAGTAAGATTTATCAATGCCTAATATGACCTAAAACCAGATGAAGGCCATCAGATACTCAGCACTTAACCAGGATGTAAAAGAATCCCTAATAATTTTATTTTAGAAAGAAATTGAAATAATGTTTTGTATATTATTTCTGAAATCATAGTGCAATTTGTTTGATTCATAGAAGGGATATTCTTTTTTTCTGATGGTGATACTTGGAGGCACACAGCAATCTTCATAGAGGCCTGAATAGTTGCAGTATCACCCATTACTGGTTTTCTTCACAGAGACCAAAAGCTGCTCAGCATAGCAGTCAAAATGTTTAATATTGGCTGAGAATATAGTGTGTTGTAGTCCAGTGATGTATTGATTGAGGGTCTAATAGCTTTTGTTTGCAAGTCTTAGGCAAAAATTAGAGGTATTAAGATAGTATCCAGACAAAACCAGAGACTACTTCCCCATAGGGATAGGTTCCCACTGGTGCAGTATAAGATGGCAACCACTTATCTCATTTATCATGTTGTTCTGCTTCTTGGGACTCCAGCTAGAGCCACTCTGTTGATTTTTCATCAGTCAGAAGCAGCAGGCTTGTCTGTTCATGTTTTCTGCTTTGGGAGGAAAGGATGTTTGGCTTTTTTTTTTGTTTGTTTGGTTGGTTGGCGTTTTTTTTCCTTTGTTTTTGCTTTTTTTTTTTCTTTTTTAACTACTCTACAGTTCTCATTGTTTTCAGCATCAGGATATTTAGAAATCCATAAGATTAGTGTTCCAGCCATTTCACTCCCTGAGTTTATCCACATATTATTTACATTTTATATCTTATGATTGTTGTAGTTTAACCCCCATCGGGACCAGACTATGCAGTCTCTTTCTCACTCTCTCCACTCTCCAGGAGAATAGGGAGAGATAATACAGGAAAAAAAGAAGGCTCGAGGTTTGAGACAGGAACAGGGAAAAATCCTTAAAGTTGCCATTATGGGCAAAACACTCGACTTGGGGAAAACTATTCATTTATTACTAAAACCAAAGCAGGATAATGAGATAGAGAACAAGATAACCTCCCTCCACCCCTCCCTCTTCCTGGGCTTAATGTTCTCTCTACCACCTTCCCCTCTGAGTGGCACAGGAGGAAGAGGGAATGGGAGTTACAGTTAGTTCATCACACAATGTTTTACGGTGCTGCTTCGTTGTCGGGGGAGGAACTCCTCACATTCCTCCCCTGCTCCATCGTGGGGTCCCACCCGTGGGCTACAGTCCTTCATGAAACTGCTCTGACATGGGTCATCTCTTCCATGGGGTGCAGTCCCTCCAGAATGGTTGCCCCAGGGGGCCCTCCTCGGGCCACAGCTTCGTTCAGGCATCTGCCTGCCCCGGCGTGGGGTCCTCCATGGGCTGCAGGTGAGTCTCTGCTCCTCTGTGGACCTCCATGGGCTGCAGGGGGGGACAACATGCTTCATCATGGTCAGAAATATCAATCACTATGGCTCTTGTCACTGTAAATAAGTCTGCTTTGTATGCTGTCATAGTTCAGCCCCAATTGGGACCAGATTACACAGTCTCTCTCTCACTCCCCCCACCCTACAAGAGAACAGAGGGGGATAATATAAGAAAAACGGCTCGAGGTTTGAGATAAGGACAGGGAGAAACCCTTAAAGTTACCGTCATGAGCAAAACAGACTCGACTTGGGGAAAACTATTCATTTATTCTACAAACAGTAGGATAATGAGAGCGAGAACAAGATAACCTCCCTCCACCTCTCCCTCTTCCCGGGCTTAACATTATCTCTACTACCTTCAACCCCCGAGCGGCACAGGGGGGAAGAGGGAATGGGGGTTGTGGTCAGTTCATCACATGTTGTTTCACGCCACTGCTTCATGGTCAGGGGAAGAACTCCTCACATTCCTCCCCTGCTCCATTGTGGGGTCCCACCCCTACACCACAGTCCTTCGTGAAACTGCTCCGGCGTGGGTCATCTCTTCCACGGAGTTCAGTCTCTCCAGAATGGCTGTCCCAATGGGCCCTCCATGGGCCACAGCTGCTTTCAGGCATCCACCTCCCCCGATGTGGGGTCCTTCACGGGCTCCAAGTGGGTCTCTGCTCCTCCGTGGACCTCCATGGGCTGCAGGGGACAACCTGCTCCACCATGGTCGTCACCACAGGCTGCAGGGGAATCTTGGCCAGGAGCCACATTACTCCCCCGCCTCCTTCTTCACTATCCTTGGCGTCTGCAGCCGTTCCTCTCACATGAAAAGTTCTTCACAACAGGCTGGCAGATGCCTCTCAGAATCTCTTAACATCATCCAGCTCATCTCCTCTCCACTTCTTGAAGCCAGGCCGGGCCGAGTCGGGCCGAGTCGGCTACTCAGCAAGAGGCCAGAGGGTGAGGCCTGCAGGGCCCATGAGGCCTGCGTCTCCCCCTCTGTGCCTCTGCCCCCGCTCAGCTTCTTCACATCTTCTCTTTTCCCTTTTTTTTCCTGTTTTCTGAAATACATTGTTGCAGAGGCATTATCACGGAACATTCTGCTACCAATTGGCTCGGCCTTGGCCAGGAGCAGGTCCGCCCTCGTCCTGGCCGAGTCCATTGAACAAAGGGGAGTGACTTCCTACAGAAGCTGCCACCTTAGGCCCCCCCTCACTAAACAAAACCACAACATTTGCTTATTTTTCCCATCTGTAGAACAGAGACAACAGAACTGAACTCATTTGATAACTGCTTTAAGATGTCTTGACAGAAGTATCATAGTATGTACATATGTTAGGCAGCACTTGCTTGGGGGGTGGGAAAGGGGAATTTTTTAATATATTTTGAACCTTCAAAATAAACATCATAAATACATTGAATATTTCCCTCTATGACCCTCAGTGAAGTGTTTTGTTTAAACAGGCATAGCCAAAGGACACATCCATTACTGATAGGTTACTGATATCAAATCAGCCCTTAAAGACTGTTAAGGCAGTTCTGTGGACTGAAAAAAGAATTACCATGGAGAAATCCTTGTAGATAGAGGATTACTACACAGTCAATGAAATGAAAGTGTAAAAAAAAAAAAAGATATTCACTGATTCTGGGTCTAATTCTTAGTTGATAAAAAAAAAGGAATTAAATGAGATGCAGCTTTGATCCGTTCTGTAACACAGACTTTGGAAAATTTGAAAACATTTATTATTTCCCATGAATGTCAAAGTCCTCTATGTGTGTGTGTGTGTGTGCGTGTGTGTGTGTTTGTATAAAATCTTCTATTTCAGTGTTACATTGAGAATGCAAGGCTTTAAAACTCAGGGAGGTATCAGTTAAAAAAAAAGTAAGACAAGACAAGAGTCTTTACATTGCAGATCATTCACTAGAAGGCACAAAAATCTCTTAGAAAAATGTATCTAAAACTTCTAGTAAAAAGAACAAAAATATCTAAGCATGATCACTGCAAAAATATTTTTAGTTGCTATGAGTAGCTGTTTGGAAACATTGACTTAATTTCTGAATCTCGACTTCACATTAAAAGAAAAGGATAAATATATTTTTTAATATGGAGATAAGTAAGCAGTTACCTAGAATTTGTCTTTATATCAAATTCTTTTTGTAACTACATATTTTAAAAGTCCTGAATATCTAACATTATTACTGCCATCAATCTGTAGACATAATAACATATACAAGTGTCATTTGCTGTTATTTGTACTGTAATAGCACTTTGACAAAAAAAAAAATCTCTGGTATTTGGAAGAACTAGTTAATCTTGATATGTTTAGTGGAATCACATTTCTAGTGATATAATATTCATGATCAACTTCAGAGTTTTAACTACAAGATATTCTCTGGAAGACATGTGGAACCCCTCAAACAAAAGAAACTTCTTAAATGAAACTAGAGAGGTCAAAATATGAGATCTGGTAAAGAAGGCTCAGTGACAAAATACCTACTTCTTCTAATTTCCTCCAGCTTTCTGCTGCATTTAGCATATAGGAACTGATTTTTGTACGGTTTGTTTTTTTTTTTTTTTTCGTTTTAGTGGATAGTAACTTACACTACCTGTTATCCTGTTAACTTCAGAAATGAAACATGGATGTCATAGTTTAGCCCTGCTTGGGACGAGACTACACAGTCTCTTCCTCTCACTCCACCCTACCCTCCAAGAGAACAGGGAGAGATAATATAGTCTGGTTGCTTCCCGTGTTTTACATACCTCAAGACAGTAGATGAGGCATATGTTGGCAGTACATGGTGAGCACCACTGCACAACAAAAGCATGGCATTTTCCTGGCACAGCCTGTGAATCTTTCTGTGATTTTTTTTTTTCCCCAAAGTTTTGCACAATCAGTTTTCAAATCTTAATTCAGGGTTAGCCAAGAATTCAGCTTGGATTTCCCCCAAGCCTATCTGTTAAACAGACAGTTGAAAGCTGAGAATACATTACTTCAAAAACTGTTGAATTAATTAGATGGACCTATGTAATGGGAGGGATTGAAGGTTGGAGTGAGAGATTATGCTTACTCTTGGGACAGTGTGGGGGATGGGAATTATATTGTTTCACAATACATCATTCTCAATAGGATTCCAACTGTTTAACAGCATAATAACTGGAGCATTTGCTTACAAAACAAAATATCTGGACCTAAGCCCTCCAGACAGGAAGACTATTTGTAATAGCCAACACAGTTATGGTCTTCCCAAACACCAGTGTGTTCTCCAAAGTATCCCTGGGTTCTTCCATTTCTTTGCTTTAGTTTCCTTCAGGATATATAATATTAAGTATTAATCAAAATCTTGTAATCATTAAACAGAAAAAAATGTGAGGTCACTGTTACTGATGCTAGCAACAGTCTGTCAAAAGGACATTTTAAAGTTCACTGGTTTCATTTTCATTTCAAGATCTATGGAAACAGCTACAAAACTGTCCTCATTTACTGTTTCTCACTGAAGTGATTTTTATATCTATTGTTCTGTTTCACATTTTGCTTCAGGAAAATTGCAAAGAGTGGAGAGGATTAAATGTAAGCATTTGAGTAACATTCATATTATATGGAAAAGAAGGAAAGAAAATGAAGTACAGGTACTGATAATAGAAATCAATGTAAATACGATATTGGATAAAGCTATAAATGATTTCTTTTTTAATAAAAAAATAAAAAAGGAAAAAGGAAAGGAAAGAAAAGAAAAATACAAAAGGGAAATAAAAATTTAAAAATATAAAAGGAAAAAGGAAAGGAAAGAAAAAAATACTAAAGGAAAATAAAAAGAAAAAATACAAAAGGAAAAGGGGAAAGGGGAAAAGAGAAAGGGGAAAGGGGAAGGGAAGGTGTGGAAAGGAAAGGTGTGGAAAGGAAAGGTCTGGCAAGGTGTGGCAAGGTGTGGAAAGGTGAGGAGAGGAAAGGTGTGGAAAGGAAAGGTAAGGAAAGGAAAGGTGAGGAAAGGAAAAGTGAGGAAAGGTGAGGAAAGGAAAGGAGAAGAAAGGGAAGGGAATGGATATGAGAAAAGACAGGAGAAAACATTAATTTCAGAAAAAAAATGCTGCAGAGACTTTAATTTCAAGAGGATATATGTACATGCAGACCTCTGAATTCACATGTGGGTCTATTGATTAAATTGGCATATTGCACAAATGCATGTGGAGCTGTGCAGGGGGTTCTGGGATTGCTGCAACATAGGGAAAATAAGCCAAAAAAAATATTTATGTAAAAAAAAGATTCAAAACACAAAGTAGCAAAACATAGAAATGATAAAACATAAACCCAGAGCTATTTATACATTTGGCTAACTCCACCTATCGGTACTTGTTTATGAAACTCAGTAACAGTGTCCACAGTACTGCGTCTCATATACTTGCTGTATAACTTTTCTACTAACACTTCTTTTTAATTCTTCACCTTCTGTCGTGGTTTTGTTAGTGAGGGGGGGCCTAAGGTGGTAGCTTCTGTAGGAAACTGCTAGAAGTCGCTCCCCTTTGTTCAGGGGACTTGGCCCGGCCTAGGGCAGACCTGCTGCTGGCCAAGGCCGAGCCGATTGGTAGCAGAATGTCCCATGATAATGCCTCTGCGATAACATATTTAAGAAGGGGAAAACAGAAAAGAAAATGGGGAAGAGAAGATGTGAAGAAGCTGAGCGGGGGCAGAGGCACAGAGGGGGAGGCGCAGGCCTCATGGGCCTTGCAGGCCTCACCCTCTGGCCTCTCACCAGGCAGCCGACTGGGCCCAACTTGGTCTGGCCCAGCTGCAAGAAGTGGAAAGGAGATGAGAAGTGAATAAGATGTAAAAAAGATCCTGAGAGACATCTACCAGCCTGTTGTGAGGAATGGCTGCAGACATCAAGGTCAGTTCAGAAGTGAGGGGGAGGAGTAATGCGGCTCCTAGCCAAGATTCCCCTGCAGCCTGTGGTGACGACCATGGTGGAGCAGATTGTCCCCCTGCAGCCCATGGAGGTCCACGGAGGAGCAGAGATCCACTTGGAGCCCGTGAAGGACCCCATACCGGGGGAGGTGGAGGCCTGAAAGCGGCTGTGGCCCGTGGAGGGCCCACTGGGACAGCTGATCTGAAGGGACTGCACCCCATGGAAGAGATGACCCACACCGGAGCAGTTTCACGAAGGACTGTGGTGTAGGGGTGGGACCCCACAATGGAGCAGGGGAGGAATGTGAGGAGTTCTTCCTCCAACCATGAAGCAGCAGCATGAAACAACGCGTGATGAACTGACCACAACCCCCATTCTCTCTTCCCCCCTGTGCTGCTCCGGGGGGGAAGGTAGTAGAGATAATGTTAAGCTTGGGAAGAGGGAGGGGTGGATGGAGGTTATCTTGTTCTCTGTCTCATTATCCTGCTATTTGTAGTAATAAATGAATAGTTTTCCCCAAGTCGAGTCTGTTTTGCCCGTGACGGTAACTTTAAGGATTTCTCCCTGTCCTTATCTCAAACCTCGAGCCGTTTTTCCTTATATTTTCTCTCCCTGTTCTCTCAGAAGGTGGGGGGAGTGAGAGAGAGACTGTGTAGTCTGGTCCTGATCAGGGCTGAACTACGACACCTTCACTGAAACATCAGAAATGGTTTTCACTTAACAAGTTTTCATTTAACAAATCCTCTAGTATTTCAGACCTGTAAAAGTATTTATTTGATGCTGTGTAACAAGCAAAAGCTAATGAGAAATGGAACAGTGAAAGAAATAGCAATCAATTTGCAATGAGTCGCACCAAAAATTTCTGAACACAGTTTCAGTTTATGCAAATATTATTATTTCTCTGAGCAATTATATTGAGTCAGATCTAAATACACTGAGTTCCAATCATTTCATTAGCCTATAAGTACAGAGAGTTTGGAAGATAAGTGCATGATATTGGAGAGATCACTTACAGAGGAATTATTTCAAATTTAAATGTATATCTGGGTTAAATGAGAAACAGCTTTTTAGCATATCGAGTGAGAAGAGAGTGGCAAGATCATAATAATAAAAAACCTCCTCTCAGTGATTTATAGAAACAACAGGTATTAGGCTGAACTTAATAAAATCTTCCTTGCAGTAAGCTCTTACAGCCAATATAGTCTCCTGTGGGAAATTAAGAGACCTATTTCTCTTGAACATTTAAAACTAAATCAGGTAAAACTCTGTTGAAAATATGACAAGGAGTAACTATGAATCACCAGACTGATTAACCATATGACATAATACATCTTTTCCTGTAGTTAAATTATATGATTCTGCTACTTAAATTATATTCTTCCTCATTTCTAAGCAGAGATTTGATTTATAATGAGTACATGGTTCACAATGAAGATGCCAGTTATTTTTGTCTGAAATGGCAGCTTTTCTCATGAAGTCACATTCTCTCATTTATGTGTTTGGACTTCAGTGCAAATGCTTTTTATCAGTCTATTAATTTTGAAAGGTTCAGAAGACAAGAATTCACAATGCTGCATCATCCATGTATTCAATAGAACTCACTGTTATGTATACTGTTTGACAATCGGACCCGCAATGAAAGCAAAATATTAGAGGTTAGTCCATTTAAATGAGAATTACAAAACACAGCTTTCTTTTCGTTTGTCCTTTGACACATTTTACTAAATTGTGAAACAGATATTAGCTATTTAAATAATTGGGTGATTTAATTCTACATATATATATATATATAATTCTGTGTAACTAATTCTAAGTTATACAAGCGAAACTTTCATAGCAGCAATCTTTTTTTTTGTTCTCACAAAATATTTATAGTATACTACTAATTATTAATTCCATAAAAGATTCAGTCTTGAGTGAAACAGCAAAAGTCCTTCAGAAACTGAACTGTCAATAAATTGAGAACAATAAATAAGTACCTGTTCACTTCAGCCAAAGACTGAGTCCAATTTTGTTTGACCTTTCATTTTATAGATAAATTCCAGAATATTAAGTCAACTGACTAAATTAAATATTTCTGGATAGGAATTAATCTTTCATGACCTCAAATATTTTCAGTCCATATTCTACATTTAAATCAGTTGCTCTTTGGTTTCTTTAGAGTTACCGAGAAACAGAAGCCATTTTGGTATGCGATTCATCTAATCTACTTTAGGATCAAAAGAATGATATATAGCTCTTTTGACTATAAAAATCAAGCAAGATAGTAAGTTTATGTGTAAAACTTTAGATTGAAAGTTCCTGAAATTAAGTAAGAAACTAGAAAATAAATGGTCAGATTTAGCAATGTTTTTAGCATGTTATTTCATAAATCTGCAAAACGTGTATCAACAGTCTAGACTTAGAACATTAGTATGACAGGCAGGAAGGGACCTCAGGATGTCCCTGGTCCAATCTCCTGCTCACTACAGGTCAGCTGTGAAATCAGACCATGTTACTCAGGAATTTACTCATTCAGATATAGAAATCCTCCAAGGCTGGATACTACACAATCTCTCTGGACAACCTATTCCACTGCCTGACTGTCCTCATGGGGAAAAAAATTATCCTTATATCTAGCATGAGACTCTCATTTAAATTTATGTCTTTTGTACCTCATCCTATTCCACTGCTGTGAAGATCCTGGCTCCATCTTCTCAGTAGCTTCCTTATAGGTAATGGGGGTTGCTGTTAGGTCTCTTCTCTGAGCTGAATCACCCCTGTTCCCTCAGCTTCTTCTCACAGGGCAAGTTCTCCAGCCCTGACCAGCCTGGTCTCCCTCTGCTGAACTTATTCCACTTTACCAATGTCTTCCCTTTAGTCAGGGGCCCAAAACTAGTTGCAATGTTCTAGATGTGGTCCAATGAGTGCTGAATAGGAGGATAATCCCTACCTTTGTTCTGCTTCTTATGCTCCTGTTAATACAGCCCTGGATGCTGTTGGCCATCTCTGCTGCCAGGCCACACTACTGGCTAACATTTGCCTTCCTCTCCCCCAAGGGCCTTTTCCACAGAGCAGGTGCCCACACGGTTTTTCCCTAAACTGCATTGCTACAAGGAGTCTTCTTTCTCAGTGGTAGGATTTTGCTTTGTCCTTGTTAAATTTTACCCATCTTACTTAGATAGAAAAATATTGTGGCAGACTGTGTTGAAAGTCTTGCTTTTCAAATAACATTTGCTCCTCTCCTCTAATCCACAAATCCAGTCATTTTATCTTATAAGGCAATCAGGTTGGTCAGACTTATCCTTGGCAAATCCATATGACTGTTCCCAGTCATTTTCTTCTTCATAAGCCCCAAAGGGTGTTTGAAGATAACTTGTTCCATGATTTTTCCAGGCAACAAAGTGAGGCTATAAAGACGGAAGTAAGACTAAGCAGGGAAATGGAAATGCCTGCTGTACAGTTCATATAGACTGAAGTTCACCTCTGTGTAGAACATACAGATTTATCTAACCTGTCTTTAGACATCTCTAGCTATGATATCTCACATATAAGTCTGATCTAGTAACCTCTACAGTCAAGGCCTAGAAACAGAAACTCCAGATGATTATTTTCTCTGTGATGTCTTAGAATGAGATGAACTGTCCTCCAGAGATTTCTGTTGCTCTCCTTTGAATATAAAAGGACCTTATGCTGTCTGTGGAAGGTATCTGGGATGAAATTCAGCTCACAAATTTTCAAATATATGGTCAATGAAAATTTTAGAAGTCAATATGATTGTCCTCATGTAGCGGTGTATCAACATTTAAGATGCCCTAGGGCATCTGAGATGTTCATAGCAACCTGTGATGCAGGACTTAGTGGAGTTATTTTTGTACTCATATCCTTCTCAGGTGGCAGTTGAAGGCTAGACAGCATACCCCAAGGCAGCTCAAAGAATACTAAGTAACTAAGCATGGAAATTGAAATGAGAAACTGATCAACAGTTAAGGGGTCCAGAGAGCCATTAACTTAATCTAAAATGCAGAATCCTATACGCAGACATTTAAGTTTCTAAAATCTGAAGCTGCCTCTGACCCATAACTTTCTCATGTCAAAACTGAAGTAGGTGTATCTCAACTACAGATTCCCTCAGGGCCGTTATGTCCTACCTCAGCCTTCAACACTTCTTGCCATGACTTATCAATGAAGATAATAGACACTATAAAATCTTAATCTTGAGATAAAGTTCTTCCCAGTACTTCTCTGTCATGCAAAGGAGAAAATTGAGACTTACCTGGATCCACTGCAAGAGGAAAACCATCATTATTTGAAATTCAAAAAAGGAAGGTGTCATATCTTTAATGGCATACTCATTTTATGACAATGAATTCCACAGGTTTTTTTTTTGCCAAATTCCACTTTTATTTGCACTTGGAAATCCACCTTGACTTCAATGGTGAGTGTAAATGTGCAAATGTGTATATCGTTAACAGCAGTGACCACATACATAGTACTAATATAAGCTGCAGTTCTCTATGAAAACTTAAATTGGAAAACTGCACTCACTCCATATGAACACCTTGTAACTAGGTGTGAAGTATAATTGTTTTGAAAAACAAATACTGTACCAGCTAATATACAAGAAAGAAAATAAATGCTTTAGTAGAAGATAAGATTCAATTAGAACTGATTTTTTTTGTTATAATAATTTTTAAAACAAATAGCACTAGTGGTATTACAGGCAAATAAAGGCACTTTAAACAGTATCTGTTAAAATTTGTTACATTTCTTTATATATGTGAAAAATTAGATTGTTGCTATGATAGAAGTAATAACAGTAATGGGGAAAAAAAGGGTGAAACATGGGGGAGTGAACCTGTGACAGTGTGGTCCTCCACCACAACCTGATCACTTTTCCTATAACCCTGCTCAAGCGATAAAATTAGTGATAGATGTATCTGGTCATGATGGTGGCATCTGGTTTAAAGTGGATTTTGGGAAGACTGATAACAGCACAGTAGCCAAGGGCTAATTTATGGTGGTGTGCTCACCTAACCACAGCACTGGTCAACGTCCAACTCATGTCAAATTTGGCAGAAACTAAGATCTGCAGTTAGTATGCAAATACAACTGTGAGTCAGTTATCTTGCTCCATAAATAGTGAGCAGCCCAAGAGCCCTTTGAGCTCTCCTACATGGCAGCAGGCTCCATACCAGGATCTCCCCTGAGTAGAGGCACCTTTCAGGGTTACTTCTCAAGACTGAGAGAATCCTTATTGCAACGGATCCTTGGTAAGTTATTTGGAAAAAGAGTGCTAAAACTTTGAAGTCTTAGCTAAGTGATATAAAGTACTGACAGTGCATATATAATCATTTAGACATGAACCATTGGTCAAGCCTTGGACTAGGACTGCATCTAGCCACATCTAGACTCCTCTCTGAGAAGGAGTTCAGAAAGCAAGGGGATAGTTTCTGAATCTCATCACTCAATGAGAGAGTCTCCCTGACAATTTTCTATGACTTTGTCCTCTATGCAGTAAATAATCCTGTGTACCTTGCCATTGAATCTTGTTAAATTACTATCACATTTACCATTTACTATCAAACTTTGTCAACTCTGTATTTTATATCAATAAAATATATTGTTGCCTCTCTCTTACGAGTGAAGTGCATCACTCAATCCACAACAGAACCATTTGAGGTCCTTGATTTTACAAAGTGATGGCATACTAAGAACCCTACACTTTCCTGGATACCTAGATTTCCAAGCCACATCTATTCAATTAATAAAATATTCCAAGGTCTATTGTCCGGGTTTGAGGGCAAATGGCACAGTGTAGCTCAAATCTATATATTTAAACACTCTTCCCCATGTTACTCGTAATAGTGCCAGGCCTCTGTAGCCCCCTAAATTGAGTTGAAGCATTACCTATGAGAGTCATGTCTGGCAAGCAAGAGCCATACAGTGCTGGAGATAAGCAGCATGGATGACTTCAGGTGTGTTCTCAGCGCATTCCCTGACACTCTTTAGTTTGTTAGTATAATTTCTCAGCATTCTGAGGTTCCAGTGCATTGATTTGGAGAAAAGAATACCAGTAGAAATGAAGCAAAAGTAATATTTACAATTCATAGGAAATTTACACATCTGGGAGGTTATTTCTGATTCAGAACAGACAAACAAACAAAAAAATTGTAACATATTACAATCTTCCAGACAATCCTCTTGTCTGTAGTGCTTTCAAAAACATTGCAGGGACATGTGCTATAAGAAAGTTTGTCTGGGTCAAGGTTCAACATTGGAGTTTAAAGGCACACTTCAGTACTAATTCTAGCAGAAGGAGCATTGTACATTTATACCCTATAGAGTACTGAATTTTAGGTCAATTACTAGAACTACTCCTTGAATTTTAGGTGGATTCCAAACTGTCTGAAGTTGTAGATTTCACATCCTCACTTCATTTAAAAAATCACTCAATGATAGTATGTTGTTATAGAAACTCAGTCAAGGATGGTGAGCTAAAGAGTACTGAACCATTTCTGATACAGAAACACTTTTATCTGTTGATAGTTTGATATTGTAGCATGCTGTGGCAGAAAACAGTCTAACTCAGCATACTCGTAGAATGTCGTCTTATGGGATACCAGAGGTGATGGTTCAAGGTGCAACTCTGAACCTCGCAAGTCAACATAAGAAACAGTCACCAGTTAAGCTCCACTGTTAATGCTCAAATGGTGTGTATATATGTACTAACAAGTAGTTGATCAGTTTTTGAAGTCTTTCAGCTTGTGTTGATATTTTTTTTTGTCCTTGTTCTCAAACTCATATACACTGCAGTCAAGAATGCTGTTCACATTGCCCTTAATGAATGTCGGATTACCTCTGTAGCAGAACAATTTGGTTCTTCCTCTTAAAAAATGCCAGGAAGGTAGGGACTAGATTATAACAGGAACTAGTCCAATAGGATTATGTATATAACTGGAAAAGTCTCAAGCAATCCTCCAGTTGTCTTGTTAATCACAGTAGCACTAATATTCTCATATGTCCTTCCAGAACATTTCTCTGCATGCAGCATGAAATTTGGGAGGTGAAAATGCAAATGCTTTTATTTGGAAACAATTTTTTTTCTTATCTTGAATGCATTATAAAAAAAAAAAAAAGAATAACTCTCCATGAAATAAATCTCAGGTCCAAGAAAGATCCTAGGAGGTCCAGTAAAGACCCAGAATTTTGTAGCAGCTTACATTTTGTTAGCAGAGAACTAGACAGGAACTTAAGACTTTGACATTCAGACAGAGCTGCTTTCAGCTGATGCATTAAAGTGTAGACCCAAGTAATGCTGCTTCAAATCTAAACAAAGAAACCAGAATGTGGGGTTAGCTTTTTTGTTGTTGTTGTTTGGCTTTTTTTTAAATAATGATTTTATACCTAATGTAAATTGTGGACTAATTAAGAATTATTTGTAACATGGAAAATGTGTTGCAGGATGTAGTGGGATTAAAAGAGTTATATGATGCAGATACGGCAATTACGTTCCTGAGATGTTATCACACTCCTAGAGGATCAGTGAGCACTTTTTCTTTCTTTTTTTTTTTTTTTTTAAGATTAGCAAAAAATGATTTGCGAACATATTTTCAAGTTTATTGTAGACAGTAGAATCAATAAATTGTAGGATGTACTGAACAGAGGAGATTTATGGATCAGCATTGCTTGGGCTATGGTGGCCTAGAAAGTGTGCTGATATGACTGATGTGGAAGGAAACTTGTTACTAGAACAGTATCAATCTTTATGAATTTACCTCAACATCATGCAATATATCAATTTATTCTGAATCTTACCTTGAGCAAGCTTGAGTCACTGTTCATATCTATCACAAGCAGTATGGAAGACAGTTCTCCTATATTCCAGATGTCTCTGAAGGAGTTAGTGAGCATGTTGGGTAGAGCCCTTAGCCCAGGTCTTGAAGAAAATAAGGTGTGATAGGGTGAAACAGAAAATCTTTCTCAAATAACTAGTAAAAACACTGGAGACAAATTTGCAGAAGTCGATGGGAAGCTTCACAGTGGAAAAAAATTCACCAGTGTAATCCCATGAGAATGCCCGGGTGCATCCTTGCTAAATTTGACACATTTGGCAAAAGATGTCGTTTATGACCTGGAAAAGGGCCATAAATGACAAAATTCACTTATTTTGCCATATAGTGAAGAGTTACTGAAGGATCTTATACTATTGATTCATCAGAAAATAAAAAGGAGACCAAATTTTGTGAAGATAATTCCGAAGTAGTTCACACTGAAAAATACAATCCTATTTTCTTAAAACACAGTGAGGAGTTCTGAGTAGGCCTTTGCCATTGAAAATTTACTTTTTCAAGGTAAAAAAAAAAAAATTATGATTTTGTCATCTCTATACTGAAGGTTGACAAAACATATAAGCAAACAAAGGAAACAGGATGATTAGAAAAGAATAACAAACATGGTAGAATAAATATTGTCATGCTACTGTGTGAACTATATATCTATATTAGTGTATACCATAGTGCATGCAGTTCTGTTCCCTCATCTTGAATAGGATTCAGAGATATGAATAAAAATTATAGAGCAGTAAAGATGACAACAGATTTGAAATGGCTTCTGTGAAAACAACAATTAAATATAGTAGAACTCTTAACCCTGAGCAGAGACAACAAATGTGGAATCCATAAAAACGTAAGCAAAATGTTGCCATTCATTTTCAGATGAAAAAGTAGTTTTTATTCTTACTGAAATACATTACTCTTTGTGCTGCAAAATAACAATATCCTCATTCTTTTTATTTTTGACTGAGCAGAACAAAAATCCCTAATTATAAATATTATATTTCCTGATATTTGTCCAGGATTTATTTCTGTAGTATAGTACAGCATAGTTGCACTAAACATTTTTTTTGTTGTTTTTGTAAAACTGGTTTCTTAGGGAGAAAAAAAAAAGACTGATATACTGCTGCATTTTCTGCTATAGCCATGTACTTATATACTACATAAAACTGATAAGAATTAATTTGATATCACTTCTTTATTAAGCAGGAATGTCCCTGTCACCTTCAAAAAAGCTTTCTGCTATTCTTACAAGGTTTGCTTTGTCAGTTCACTGACTATTCAGCCCTAAAAAAAAGACTTTAATAACTTGCGTAAAGCAAGAACCCAAAGACCCTTTAATTTCTGTTTTGTATCAGATACATTTCAAATGACAATCTTATATGACTGTGCCATGGATTTAGGGTTTTTTGTTTTTGTTATTTGTTTGTTTTTTTTTTTTTAATAAATAGGATGTCAAATATTTCAAGTATTTACTAAATTAAAGTGTAAGTTAACTTAAAGTACCACAGTATTTAAAACTGTAAAGACTTGACCTTGAGATTCAGATGCAGTGTATGAAAAGCCAAGCACTATTTTTTTGGGGGTGGCTGGAATGTATAGGAGTACTACCAAAATCAGATATGATAGGCTAAGTCACCAGTGGCGTTAAGTACCAAAGAAATAAGAAAGTAAAGCATACAATCTTAGAGCAAAAGATACAAGACGTGACAGATATTTTTGTCAGTTCCTGCTCTTGAAAGCCTGTACCCCAAAAGCTCTGACTCACTTCAGACAGAACTAAAAGTACATTAAACACATATTTCAGATTACATTTTAGAGATGTATATAACTCATTTCAAGTAAAAGAGAAATAAAGTCTTTGTGTGGAAGTATCTTCTAATCTGGTGACTTTGTGTGCACTTCTGAGTTTCCACGCTTGGGAACAGCTGCATCTTGACATTATTGCAGGTTGAGACTTATGAACTACCTACTTATGCAAAATTTAATTTGTATGTGGAAAAGGCTGGAAAGTGAAGGCTGGAAAGAGGTGCATATGTTATTGAAGTCAGGTACTTTATCTGGACTGCAACCTCAAAGTAGCTTATGACACATATCCATTCTCAATCTTCTTTGAAATACAAATTTTCTAAAGGAAAGTAGATTTGCTGTGTCACCAAATATTTTTTTTTTCTTCTAAGTCTGCTTGCTTCCTACTTAGACTGTTCTTTTGAAGATAATTTTACTGCTTAGGAATTTTCTTTGCTGAGAGTTACCTTGTGTAAACACTTAGAGCTTGCTGTGTGTCAGACACTCTAGCTGTGGCAAGCTCAGCTGCAACACAGAAGGAATGAATGCTTTACAGGGTGCTTCAAAATTTTCTTCCATACAAATTCAAGCACATTGTGTCTTATACACACTTCGTTTCATATTTCTATCAGGTGAGATGCACCACTGACATAGATATTTTAGGGTGCACACAGGAGATTTATGAAGGCCACATGAGAGTTTCTTCCAGATCCCACCCTGTGGGGAGCTTATGTCTCTCCTGTGAAAATGTCTCTGTCCTCCTTGTTCTCATGCTGAAAATATAAAAAGAAACCTGATATATTTTTCACATTTATATTTGGAAGTTATAATGAGTCATTATCCTCCACTTGCAAAAAAGCTTGGCTTGAGTTCACAAAGCTTTTATCTTATGTGTCTTTTACACAGGGCTCATTTTTCAAACAAAATACAAAAAAAAAAGGTAGTACAAAATAATTTTCCTTTTTTGAAAAAATCTCAATTGGAAACGGGAGTAGGACTTGAATTAAAAAAAAAAAAGAGATTGTATTTCTCTTTTAGATTGATAACAAATTAACTATTTTATCATGGACATTTTTCTTTTGATTCTTTTGAAAGACCGTTAACAAAAGTGGTAGTACAAAGCAAACCTCAGGAGTTATCTAAATAATAATAACATTAAAGAAAATCTGATAGAATTAATTGATACTTTACTTGTTTGACTAAGACAAAATATGTGGAAGTTTATTTTATAGGGAGAATAATTATAAAATTTTCTGCTACTTTATTATGGGTCTGTATTTCTATGTTCTTGTTATAATTATTTTAGACAATGTAATATCTTTTACACTTCCTTTTGAAACTACAATCATAAAAAGTTCATTGAAGAAAGGAGCTGCACTAGACCATGCTATTACAACAAGAAATAGTACTGTGATAATTTCCTATACACTGAAATGCAAACCAAGAAATGCTTATAGCTTGTAGTTTTCTGGTAGATTATATTAAATAAAATCAAGAGTAACAGCATGATTTTTTTATTATTTGGTTACTTAAAAGTATACCTGCATGTTGTCTAGAAATTTAATAACTTCAGTTTCCAAGTTCTGATTTTGGTTCTTTCAAAACTAGACAAAATCATATTGTAAGACAATTAATTCAGCTTAACCTACATAATAATTTAATTTCCATTACCCAGCTTCTATCTCTGTCTTTGTGGGGTTTTTTTTTTTTTGTTTTTTTTTTTCACTTCTTAATTGTTTAAGTCTACAGATGTTTGTAAGTAGAATTGGCTATGCTGACACAATGCAAAAGTCTTATCCTTTCTCAAGCAATAATATAAATTATTCAAGTGGTTACTAGCCAAAAAAAAAAGAGCTATAATATTCATACATTTCTAAGAAAATCAAGAAAAGGCTGTGAAAGCAACTGAAACTTGAACAGTCACATTTAATGTCCTGCTTTGGCATTCTTTACCATTAATCTATTCCACATAAAACTTCAAGGCTTTACAGGTTGTTCAACAATATCTGTACAGGAAAAGCTGTACCTAAAGTCGGATCACTAACAGCTACCATTCAGTAGGTCTTTGAAGAATTAATAAGAAATGCATGAACCTTTCTAAAGTATAGTACAATAGTTTAGAAGACAGCCCATCTCTTCATAACTAAAGGCATGGTAGAGAAACTAAACTGTAGAGTAAAGGGAATAACATGGAGCTAATTTATCTATATCGTTTACATGGGGAGTGTCTGTGGAGTGAATTTTCCTGAAAACTGCAATTGTGTTGTGTCTTAAACATAATGTATTGCCTTAGTCCAAATGACAGCTTTGGAGTACATAAGCATACACGGCAGCTGATCAGGAGATGAGGATCCAGGAGGATACTAGAGTCATGTCTTACAGTATAGATACATCCAGAATATCTCAAAATCCTTTCATTAAATATTCAAGTACTAAGAAATATAGAAAAGTTAGCAATTTCCTTTAAACACTATGAAATAATATGTAATTATTTAGAAGACTATTATTTTTACTACAATTTATTTTCCTGTACTTTTCCAATCATTAGGTTTCACTGTACAGGAGGATGGTTTCAAAGTATCCTGATACTAATTGGTGAGTTTCATAATTTATGTCTGAAAACATTTAAATTTCTGAGATTAATACTCAGCATCACAGAAAGCAAAATTGCTGTTCTAATTTCAGCATTGTGTTAAGAAAACTCAGTTAAAAAAAAGCTAACTTATATTTTGAAATTACATTTTTTAAAATGTGAATTTTAGCAAAATTTAAATTTCAAGCTTAGATATTATTTAGTGTTTTAATTATGTCACTATTTCTTCTGAGAATAACATATTAAAATTTTAAATACCCATAGGTTATTTTCCCTTCTGCTTGCTTAAATCAATAGTCGTAAGGAATTTCAACAAGATTCATCAGTATCACCTTCATCTAGCAAAGTCAAATAATTATTCTCCACAGCAGGAGGTGTTGAGCAGAAAAAATTCTGAAGGTTCCCCCTAAAAAGATGACAAACATTTTGCATGCCTTGCAGTTACTTAATCCACTACAGTGCTAGAAACATTACCAAATGTATTTTGAAAATAGAGAAATAGGTATCTCAGAAATACATGTCAGAAAACATAGTGTTTGAATATAGTCTGATTTTTTCTCCAGGTGAAAAACCATACCTCAAATGGACAAATGTGAAAATTATGATGTCTTTTTTAAAAAAAAAAATTAGAGCAGCCTGCCTGTTATAGATAACACCTGCAAAAGTAGCATAGCACATAAGAAACACTCAATACAGCCCTCAGAATGATTGGAAGGTATACATCAATATTTGCTTATCTAGTTCTTCTTTTGACATGACAAGAACTCCAGATAAGGACTGGCAGTTATCATGTATGCTAAAGCATATGAAAGTGTTAAGTTGTAGAGATAAGTTTATACAACCTATATTGAAAAGGGAAGTGTCAAATACATGACAAATCTGATTCATCGAACCTTTCCAGCGCAGCCCTGCGGTCTTTCTGGCTTTTTTTTTTGTATTATATGGTCAGACTTATAACCATATATGATTATAACCGTTATATGGCTTCAAAATATATGTTTATATGCAATGTGTCAAATGTGGTTTTGTTTTGTTTTGTTTTGTTTTGTTTTTCCTAAGCACCATAGTGAAATTGATAGTATGAAATGACTTGCAGGGATGGAAGATGAAAAGGGGTTGAAACTTAAAATGCTCTGGAGCTTTTAGCCATACTGTTTGACACCTGCAGCTCCTCAGGATTCTTGTGTCAGCAGGGAGCCTCTCAGAGATGTAAGGAATTTCTTCAATGCTTCTCATTTTGGCATGACAAAAGAGTTAGGTTGAACAGATATTATCTCTGTATATCTATAGACTTCACAAAATTACAGTTTACTTATAACTTGGTGACGGAAGATTTTTCTTTGTCTCCACAAGCTGGGGTGAGTACGCCTGAAGGACTGATAACCTATTCCCCTGAAAGATGATAATCTCTATCTTCACTACTTTTATGGTTAAAAAGCGACAAACTATAAGTCTCTAAGGGGAGCCTTTCTTAAGTTAATTTGTTGAAATAATGTCTTAAAATATTTTTGGATATTAATAATTATCCCTGTGCAATATTCATGATGGCTATATCTGTACTGATAAAATGCAGTGAACCCAGGGGGAGGACACACTCCCCTCAAGGTTTGGCACAGCAAAATGGTTTCCAGACACATTTCTCAGGTTTAATCTCTAAAGTCGGATGATTAAACTACAGCACATGTGGTCCTGAGTCTTCTCAGCCCTCATGGAATTCCTGGCACCCAAGGCCTAGACTGAAAAATGTCTGAAATAATGTAATACATTTCCTCCCTCCTCATCTGCCCTCCTACTTTCGAACCTCTCCGCTCATCTGCCTGTTTTTCTGTCCTTCTATTTCCTTCCATCTTTCTTGCTGTTTCTATCAGGTTTTTGGTTTTTTTTTTGTCATCTTTCCTTCTTGTCTTTCTTCATCTGCCTGACTGTGTCCCTTTCTTCCTTTCTTCCTTTCTTCCTTTTCTTCTGCCTTCTATTCTTCCTTCCATTCTTTCTACATAGCACTATTTCCTGAGAGGTAAAGCATGTGTTTAATGTCCTGGGGCATTCCTTAATGCAAGTCCTTTTTTTTTTTCTTCTTTTCTTTATGATTGTCATTAATGTATTTCTAGGAAGTTGTGGGTAATATTGTAGAGGTGAAAGAGCCCACACCAGGTGGAACTTTTTTTTTACTGATTTAGAGAATAATTTTTTTTTGTGATACATGTCCTCAAAGTAATCTTCTCAGGATTTGTTTTATCTGGAACTAGTTAATTCACTACCAAAGAGATCAAAAATAAACCAACATGGATGCAGTATGGATGCTGGATTGACACTGACCTGAAAGACAATTACCATCAAGTAACTCAATGGTGAATATGTGCCTAAAGTCGTTCCACCCTAGTTCTCCATCAGCACAGTATGTTTTCAGCTGGGGCACACTATTACTCTGCAAATGTGGTTTTCCTTTACGTGGAACCTGGAACATGGGAAAAGAGAAATGGATAATGAAGATGCGTAGTCAGGACACTAACAGGAAATGACAATACATAATCCCAGACACTAGGAAGCCCTATGTTTGTTTGTTTGATTGTACTTCAAGGTGAGCTTAATTCACAAAATAGATTTACAAAAACTACATAAAATCTTTTTCTTCCTCCATACCATACCAACAAAATCTTGGCTACTGAAAAATCAAGCTGCTGTTTGAGGTAATCATTTGAGACTTCAACAGCCATTAGGGGATCCAGAAGGAAGGGTAAACATAATTCCAATATTGCTGGTTAAATTGGATGGTTTTCTGAATTATTTGACTGGTCTTTTAACATATCCCTCAGGTAAAGAAGGGCTCAAGAAGCTCAACAGGAAAGATAACGTAATGTATTCACTCTGGATCATTAAAACTTTGGAAATTGTTTTTTTTTTTTACCCACTCTTAGGCAGGGATTAGGAACTGTATTAGCAGTTCTGCAGATGCCTGGAACTGAAGCTACTATTCTATTCATACCTTGAAGCTTTCTATCCCTAAGGATAGATTCTTTGCGGAAATCATTGATTTCTGACGTCTGATGTACAGTCACTCACAAAGTACTGTAGTTTTTCTGTTTGTCTGCCTGATTTTTATGGAGGGAACCATTGATCTTTTTTAATATATATTTTTAAAATAGTACTTAAAAACTTATCTTTCTTCCTCTTTGATGTCAGTAGAAAGAAGAAAAGTGAAGAATATAAAAAGGAACTACTTTGTCGTTGAATCTATTATCCATGTGGGATGCAGATATGCAGACTTTATAGGACTGTCACACACAGTAGCTGTAGTTCTCTGAAAAACTGAGCCTCTTCTGTGTAGAAAATGTTCACTATAGAGGAAATTATAGTTAAAGTTTACAAGTATTCTTTTTTATTTTGCTATCATGTAGATTTCATAATGACATTCATGTTCTTTCATAAAAACTACTTACCTTTATTTAGCCAACTTATAGTCACTATAAATTTCTACAAGTGAAGTTTTACATCAAGATGCTTGTTAGATAAAGACCAAAACTGTAAGCTTGTATTCAGTTTTTGGTCAGGAAGGTCTCAACCTTATACATTTATTTTTTGTTTTACATTTCAGAATGTCTCTTTAGAACCAGTATCAACACATTTATTCTATGGGCTTTATTCTCTCTTGACATAGATTAGCATCACCATCTTCTGAAGAAAGCTGATGTGTACATGCTATTTTATTTACCAATACCACTATGAACTTCTATGTAATGTTTTATTATTTCCTTTCTTACAGACATATGGATGCATGAATAATTTTCTCTGTACTAATTATTTCAGTTTATATCTACAGACATTATAGTGTAGCAATGTTTTATTTACATGTGAAGAGGAACACTGAAAAGTCAGCTGTTTCATATTTCAGATTCAAAGCCCAAAGATTATTTAAGTAGGCAGATCAAGCTTTATCCTGGTTTCAACAGAGATGGAGTTAATTTTCCTCTCAGTAGCCGGTGTGTTTTGGATTTCATATGTGCAGAAGGTTGATAAATGCACCAGTGATACGAGTTGTTGCTAATGAGACAAAGGACACTGTCCAGCTTTCCAGGTCTCACTGATGTGCAAATACAGGAAGCTGGGAGAAAGACAGACAGAATAATTGACCAAAAGTGGCCAAACATCATCCATGCCACAAACATCATGCTCAGTATATAAGTGGGGGTTGTCCAGGGTGGGTATCTGCCTTCTTGTCATCCATCCCTCTCTTTCACTCGCTGCCATTGTTCCCTCTATCTTGCTGACTTCCTCTCCTTCCTTTGCTTGCTGCTCGGTTTTGTTTCTGTGATTGCTGCTTGGGATGGGCTGTATCAGTCATTGGGACATCAGGTGGTGAGAAAACGTACATTGTTCATTTAGTATATTTTAATATCCTTATATTCTGTTGTTATTGTAGTTCTCCTTTGCTATTTTAGTAAACTGTTTTCATCTTAATCCATGAGTTTTCCTTTCTTCCCAATTCTCTCCCCATCCCACTGGGGAAGGGGAGTGACAAACTCTGTGGTGACTAGGGCTAAGCCACAACAAGCTTCTATTCACTTGTCTCTAACACTTCTCGAAAGTTAAAACTTTAATATTTTAATTTTAATATAAAATAATATATTAAATTTGAAAAGGAGTGTTTTAGTCAGACTATTTAATTTTGTACGGCACAAGATTGCTGAAGTTTACATGACAAGGCACTGACTCTTTTTCTAATATATCTTTACACTGTAGCACATATAGTTCAGATAAAGATGTCATGAACATTCTTATCCTTAGTTGGGGTTGAATTCATGACTCTGTCAATGGCAATGAGAGTTTTGACATGATTTGCAGAGACATAGAGTTTTATTTGGGCATTCAGCCCATTGCTTGTTTATCTATCAGCTATTAATATGATCTGAAAACATTCTGTTGGAGTCATGCATAGCATTCAGATAATTGTCAAGTTTGTTTACAGAAACTGGGAAATGTTAATACTTTCTGTTCATTTAACATTTTCAACTTCAACTGTAGACAGAGAGCTTCCCTAGTCCCACAGAATTGGGTTTTTTCATACTTATCTGACAGTAATTCACAACAGGAATACAGAAAAAGATTAGAAAAAGCCATGAAAGTTCCTCCAAAAATAGGATGAAATACAGGGTGACTAATTTAAGTACAGACCTTTAGCCTGTTAAAAAAAAAATGCCTAACTTTCCTATATAGTCAAAGGAAAGAGGCAAGTGTCTTTGATGGCATTTAATGGAATAACTTGCCTTCTTATTTACTTTGTAACTATTTTCATTTTGAATCATAGGTTTTAGAGACAGTTACTGTCAAGTGAAATGGATTTTTAGAATAGAAATGGAATTAATTGGACTACAAACTTTTAACTATATGGGATGCTGGATCAAGTTTTAAATGCTCCAGTTCAAACATTTGTGAGATGTCATACTGGAAACGGTTTAGTAAAGTGCTAGTTTTGTCCTGGCGGGACAAAATTAGGTTGGTATGGACTATGGACATGCAATATCTTCTATTCAATTTTTTGTACTTATAATTCATCAAGGTTAAAAATGGACATAATTTGTTCTATTTGTTTTTAATGAAAACCTATGTAGATTTGAATCTACTAAAGATATATCTGCATTTTTGACACTGTTTGTCACTGCTTTTTAAAAATCTTTTTTTAAAAAGGTGATAATATTAAAAAAGATATGGGTGAAAGAAGTGACTAAACTTATTTTTAAAAATCCATGAACTGTGGCAAATCATGTTGAAAGGATAGCTCCTCTGCACTTTTTTTTTTTTTATAAGAGAAGGCTAACATTACTTATAAAAAGGTAATTAAAAACTTTTCAGTGAAATAAGCACTCTAGGGAATTCTTCAAACCACGAAGAAAACAGTAATTTAACACATTTTGGAATATAAAGACCCTAACAATGAAACTATTGTCTATCTAAAGTTATTTTAAGCTGCAGCCTGTATGTACTGTAGCCTTCTTAAAGATCTGGAGGCATAACACCTTCAGAGTTACTGGAAAAATGCACATTGAAACGCATCTAGAAAGAGCTACAATTAACAAAGAAGTTGACAAATTAGAAAAGTGTATCAATGAAAAATTAAAGAAAAAAAAAAGGAAAAAAGTCAAAACTCTATTTATTTTGTGCTTAAAAAGGGAACAACTGCAGCTTCTATCAGGTAGCTTTTTTAAAGGTTTTGTTCTGTTCTATAGGATCATTGATCTCCTCACTAATAAGAAATGTTGAGGTAATTTGGCCCTAAATGTTCGCTGAACTGCAGAAAGACTTTATTTTCATAGAATATGTTGAATGGTCATGAAAATCAACAGGTTTTTAAGTGATGAAGAAAAATTTACCGGATGGTCTAGGTTAGATTAAAGACCTATATATCATTCACCTGTCATGTAGATAGATAAACAGATAGAGGGACAAAATAATAAGTCATCTTACTTGCAGTGAACTTTGCATAGAAGCAGAGTTCCATCATGAATTTTAGAACACGCTCATCCAAAGTACTGTGTGATCAGGGAATAATCACATGAAATTCTTAAATATTTGCTTAACTTTCAGCACTAAAATTTTTACTATTGACTGGGAAAGGAAGGAGATAAGTTAAATGATGAAATGGCCATAGTACAACAAACTTAATGAAGGAGTTTTCAAAATATTTATTTTCTCCTTGAAATTAAATTGAATTTAATTACAAAAATTGTATTCACCCTTTACTACATGAAAGTTATGTTACTTTGTTTTGCTTTCTATTAGGTAAATACACTAACATTTTTTTTTGTGATTAAAGAGGAAGAGGTATGTCTCACAAGAGTCAATTTTTGTCTCATTGAATATCAGCTAAAAAAGAAAGAATTAGATATAAAGGAGCAATCTCTTTTCCTCAGTTTGTCCCTTGTGGTTTTGTTCTATTTTATTTAAAAATGGTTTATATCATGTCTCTGATCCTTCCCAACTTCTTGTATATGCCTTGTGGGCTTAAACCTTAAGTTGTTTTCACAATATATTCTGTATACTTAGTATTTTGTTTTCTCAATATTTCACAACCATTTTCCACTTTGTACAATCTCATCTTCCATTTCTACTTTTCTGACTGCAAAATACGTGTGCACATGTGTGAAAGACTGTGTCGAATATTTGTCTCAACATTGTCGAAGCGTCAAACCATCAACTAAACAATGGTACATTAGTCAAACCATAGGACTGGAGTCTTCCTGTTTTCCTGCAAGATGATTCCCTTATCTTACAAGCCAGTCAAGCCACAGGACTGGAAGCTTCCTGGTTTTTCCTCCTATTTTCCCACGAACCTGAATGCAGAACTGATTCTGAGAAATTTAGCCTTACCCTTATGTATGCACCCAGACCCAGGCCAGAAAAACAGAGGGGCCCAGAGACGGTATTGGGCATGCGTATCACCGCCAGGTGAGGGGTGCAGCCAAGCAAACCCACTCTTGGAATATGTGACGTGAATAAGATGAACGATAAAAGGACAGAAACGACCAACATCGGACGGAACGTTTCCCCCACCGAGTCAACTGGACTGTTGGGACGCCGCAGCTCCGTGGTGGTAGCTATTGCAACTGAAACTCTTTTCCCTCTTTCCTTTCTTTCTCTCCTTTCTCTTGCATCTGCGAACTTCTTGTCGGGTTAATAAAGTTACCTAGCGCTTGACTCCTTTTTGAGTCTTAATTCTGTTCCTGAGAATATGAGCAAAACCACTCTCCGGTGTGTGAGAGGTTGGTCTAGCCTCCCCTAGCCTCCCAGACTCATCTGAGGTTGGCTAGAACGCAAGGGGGCCTTCCTCTCATCCAAAATGGGAGCGTGACAACATGGAAAAGTTGCTTCCCAGCAGACATTCTTTGTGAAGGTGGATCTGTGGCACACTGAATGGAAAAACAAGGAAATTTTTCTAGTAACAGTGTGATTTGTCTTTACCAGGGAGAAAAACTGAAAATTATTTTGTTCTTACCTTAATGTGATTTACTTATGTTGCATTCTTCAAGCCCGATATACCGGGGGCTTTAGGGTGGATGTGCAAGGGGATTGCCTTGTCAGACCTTGTGTATTTATCATTATACTCCCTTTTCCCCATTCACTGCATTTTCCAGTTTTTCTTGAATGTTGAAAAAAATCAAAGTTAATATATTCTGAGTGCTCTCCAGCACTCTGTTATCTTCTAAAGGTGAAGAATCAAGTGTCCATGAAGTATAATATATTTGATGCAGCATTATTTCTGTTTGAATAGGCACTAAACACTACCAAGACCTTTCCCTTGTGTGGTGAAAACCTGTCTTTGATTAAAATTGCCAACGTATTGTGAATAATCATTTCATCCACTCAAAAGTGTAATTAGAATATTCATACTTGATTAGATAGTTGATAAGTAGCACTGCCCTAATTTCATATTATTTAAGACAAAATCTTATAAATCAGACAAAAAGAGTAAATTTACATAAGTTATATGCAAATCAGTTTAAAATTGTATAAATGTTGAAGTTCAAGTATTAGATATTATAGTCACAACCAACAATCTTGATGTTATTTTTCATCATTTTTTACAGTATCAGTATCAAAAATTTACCCAAATAAACTTTTTTTTTCCCTGAGGAATAAATAAATATTTACTTTGCTTTTGTCACGTATAATGTGTTTTTTTAAGAACAAAAGTAAAATATGGAGGCCATATATATACACAACTGTAACTGTTAGAAGGTATGGACATATATTCATCATATGATTATCTTTCAGTGATAATTTACAACATATGGTATACCTTTGTGTTATGGTTTAGGTCAGAACCAAATAAATACACCTTAACTAGTATGCCATAATCAGATCTGTGCGAAGCAGTTTGGATATTTATTGGCACAGTGGCATTGATTAATAATGCAAAGAATACTGCAAAGTTACAGAAAAGTGGCTCTCTCTACTTCCCCTTTCACTGGCAGGGGCAGTGCATGTCGGAGGCCGGGAGAAGCAGGAAGTCAAACATGAGATCAGGCAGCTCCAGCCAGCTCCAGCCATAAGAACGTGGTGCTAGGAACTCTTGGAGGTCCTCCACAGTCAAGTGTCAAGGGGTAATAGTTTTAAACTAAAAGTGGGTAGATGTAGACCATATGTAAGGCCTGTAGCAATAGGACAAAGGGTAATAGTTTTAAACTAAAAGAGGGTAGATTTAGACTATATGTAAGGAAGAAATTTTTTACAGTGAGGGTGATGAAACAATGGAACAAGTTGCTTAAGAGGTGGTGGATGAGGCTCTGCCCCATCCCTGGAGACATTAAAGGTCAGGTTGGATAGGGCTCTGAGCAACCTGATGTAGTTGAAGGTGTCCCTGCTCCTTGCAGTTGGGGTTGGACTAGATGACCTTTAAAGGTCCCTTCCAACCCAAATCATTCTATGATTCTTATATGCACTCTTTTGGGCTGGGATTGATAAGTTTTATGAGGTGGAGAGTATCTTCTGAATAGGTTGATCTTTGCTAGTTTGCGGACCACTCCAAGTTGTTGTTCACTCCAAGTGAGCTAGGTATTGCTGCAAGTTGCTAGGTAAATATTCCTGTGTAACTTCCTTATGTAGTTTGGTCAGGGAGATGAAGTGCCAGAAACAACATTAATTCTCACATATTGTATCTAAGCAGCTGAAAACAGAAAGGAACTACTGTTTAAATTGCCTAGAAGTAGCAGACAACTATTTGAGTATCCTCTTTCAGAGCAAGGTTAGTTTAAACTTACTTCAGTACTGATATGGGCTTTACTTGACTTTGCCTTTGAAAGTATGATCATGTACATAGTCAGTAAACATATGTAAGATATAGCTCTTAATTAATACGTATGACTTTGCCTTTAAAGGAAACAAAGTTCACTTAAACTTTGAATAAGATGAAGCCACATTGACCAAGATCAGTTCAGATATGACTGTTCATTAAATTTCTGCACAATGCTATTAATTTGTACCAAGTTTAACATTTATTACTGGAGCAAAGTACTTTCCCGTAAAGATGGTTTAGTGGGAGGAAAAGATGCTGGGTTTTTTTTTGTTTGTTTAGTTTGTTTTTTTAAAAAAATCCTGAATAAATCAGTCACACTCTTCATAAACATGCCAGCTGCAGCTATTTTTTTTTCAGGCCTTGGTAAAAAGCATCTCTCCATCTTTCTTATAAGCCCCTTTTATAAATTGAAAGGCCACACTCAGGTCTCCCTGGAGTCTTCTCTTCTCCAGACAGAACAACCCCAACTCTCTCAGCCCTTTCCAGGAGAAAGGCTTTTCAGCCCTCTGATCATTTTTGTGGCCCTCCTCTGAACCTACTCTAACAGGCCTATGTCTTGGACATGGACACCTATCCAGTTTCTTATCCATCTAACAGTCCATCTATCAAAATCATATCTCCTCTACTTAGTGGCAAGAATACTCTGCAAGATCGTATCACAGGTCTTACAGAAGTCCAGGTAGATGACATTTGTATTTCTTCCCTTGTCCACTGATGCAATCACTCCATTGTAGAAGGGCACTAGTTTAGTCAGGAGTGAATCCTATTTAGTGAAGCCAACGTTGGCTGTCTCTAACCACCTCCCTGTCTTGTATATGTTTTGACATGTCTTCCAGAAGGATCAGTTCCGTGATCTTACAGAGCACAGAATTGAGGCTGACTGGTTGGTAGTTCCCAGGGTCCTCATTTTTTTACTTTTTTTTTTTTTTAAAAAAAAGCATGTGATGTTTCCCTTTTTTCAGTTACTGAGGACTTTGCTTGACTGCCATGACTTTTCAAACACGATGGAGAGTGGCTTAGAAACTGCATTAGCCAATTCCCTCAGGATCTTGGGATTAATCTCGTCAGGTCCCACAGACTTTGTAAGTTCAGATCCCCCAGATGATGTCAAACCTGGTCTTCACTTATGATGGGAGAGACTTCATTCCCACAATCCTTGCCTTGAGGTTCAGAGTCTTGAGAGATATGGGAAGAGAGATTATAATTGAAAACTGAGGCAAAAAAACATTACTGAGTACCTCAGCCTTCTCTATGTTGGTTGTCACTTGTTCTCCTGTCTTATTTAACATGGGGGAGAACATTTTCTTTAATCTTCCTTTTCTGTCCTATTGACCTGTAGAAGCCCTTCTTATTTTTCCTTTGCATAGCTTGCCAAATTTAGCTCCAACTACACCTTAGCTTTCCTAATACCATACCTACAAATTTGGTCAGTGTCCCTATATTCTTCCCAGAATACATGTCCCTGTGCATTTCCTTCTCATCCATAGGAATCAAGAGCTGTTGTGCTCCAGGAATAATGTCCCTATTGAGCTGCCAGCTCTGTTCAGTTCACATTCCAGTGAAGAGATGAAACAAGATATGTTGTTAAAATAACACACATACAAGATGACAGGACTGTTCTATTTTCTTTCAAGGTTAAATTTTGTTACACGGGCATCTTGTTCTTTGTTCAGAATTCTAGAGTGATTTTTTTTTGTTTTTTTTTTTTTCCTTTTTTTTAACAGAGAAGTGCATAGGGATTAAGCCTCTGACTTGCCTTCAAATCCAGTAATAATACCAATAAATCCCCCTGGATTGCTTTGGAATTTTAGTGTATAACCTCGGGTCATTAAAAACTGAGCAGTGAAAAAGCTGGTATCTGAATTGCAGTCAAATACTCATATTTTACAAGTTTATGGTATTACAAGATGTATATCCAAAATCCTCAAATTGCTCCAAGGTTGTCATTTGTCCACTCAAAGTATAAAGGAAGTGAATTTGAATGAAACTGAAATGCAAGATTTTTCTTCATTTACTGAGCAAGCCTTATCTGATGACACCTGTCACTCTAAATCCTGAAGTACACTATTGAAATATACTGTTAGAAGCAAGCAACCAACCAACCAGCAAGCAAAATAAATCTTATACTAAAGACTCTCAATATAAGCTAGCTGATGCTAATGATGAAAAAAAGTGTATTTACAGAGTTTTAGTAGGCATTGCCTAAGAACTAAAAAATGTCTGATTCAGTTGAGAAGTTTTTGAGCATCTGATTTTAAAGAAAATATCTTTATTTTTCTAACATACTATTTAATATCAATACTTAATGTTGTGTTTTAAAACTATTACCTTTGTTATGGCATTCTATTCTTTGGATATAAAAAATATCTTTTACCGTAAATAATGCAAATTTGCACCTATATTTTTGACATTGGTCCCTATGGATCTGCCATTTTACCTCATAATCTTTAGTACAGTAAAAAAAAGTAAAAAAAAAAATCAGATGCCACCAGCAGTGATAGCTCTTTTGTACTCTAGAAGAAATACTGCAATGTTAAAATACACTACTTTGAAATACATTTTAGCACAGAGGATTTTGTCTGCTGAAATATTCTGTTATCTTCATTTGAGAGACTTCTTGAAATATAGACAATACTGAATTAAAACAAGCTGAGTGCATTCTCCATGTGACATCTCTACAGAAATAGAAATAACAAATTATTTGTTTGAGAGAATTAATCATGCTTGACAGGAACAACCAATAGTAATACATTTTGTTTCCAAATTTATCTAGTAAATGAGGCTAATATTGCCTTCCTTAGTAGCAAAGCAAAACATTTCATATGTTTGTCTTAGGATTTATTACTAGTGCGCCTAGACTAAAATAAATTCTACACTTGAAAACTGGAAGAATAATTGTAGAAAATCTTGACATAGGATCCTATTAAAACATTGAAAATATAAAGGCTATGATAGCAATTGAACACACTATTTTTCACAGGAAAATTTGGTTTTCCAGATTATACTTCTATATAATATGCTTCTATGTTTTATTGCTGTAAATGAAAAAATGAACGCTCAGTGTAAGTGGTAACATTTATATTTACTGCATTGTGTATTAATCAGATGAAAGTGTTTTGTCACAAGATTTAATTTGCACTCTTATAGTTAGGGATATAAGAGTCTGTATCTGTTGCAGGAAATACATTAGTAACTCCAAAAACATTTTTATTTTCAATGTATGGCTCTTTCAGTCTACTAAAATACTTTCCAAATACTGTCGTACTATCTATGTGCCCCACTTGTCTCTGTGGATTGAAGTAGCTATTGTTATCTAGTCTGGCATCACTTCTGACTCATTGGCCTAATTATGCAGATACAAAGAGAAATGTTTGTGTAAATCCTTACGGTCTGACAAAATCCAGTGGGTTGCAGCACCTGAGGAAGTTGCTCATTTTTCAACATTAGAGATGCACCAAGTTCAAAAATAGGAAGAATAATTATATCTCAGAAAATTTCCTCAAATGACTCCCAATTCTAGTAATTCTCTGCTATTTATCACCACCACATAAATCAGCCAGGCCCATCAGCTACTAGAGTGATCTCATTATAGATACACATATCTCACTAGAAGTTAACTTGGCTGCCCTATTGGCTATTCAGACTTGGTTATTATACACACTTCTGTCAGCCTCACTCCAAATGGTGAACTTTGGGCATATTCTCTGAGCTGGCTCTTATGCAAAGTTACTAGAGGGTCTAGGGCTGTAGGAGTCCTTGTCTGTGGCAATATGCAATTTTATCATGTTTCATTCTTTCAAATCTTTTCTCACTTATAGGGCATGCTTTCATGTAGTAGCTATGCAGTCATACTCACTCTCACAAGATAGTTTTCACCTGCTGTATCCTTTTCCCGCCCTTTTCCATTTCGCTTGCTGCCTGTTATAGTAAGCTGTCTCACTAGCAGAATGGATAGCAGAAGAGGTTAAATGAAGATCATGCACTTGGGCTCCTTCTCCATCTACCTGCACAGCAAACAGAATAGGGAAAATCGTAGTAATGTTGACTGCACAAATAATCCAGGTCCATTTCTTGTGTATTTCAAATCATGCAACTTTGTTATTTTGTGACTTGCTTTTGAGTGAGCTTGTAAAAGAAGAGATTTTTTTTTTCCCTTTTTTTACCCAACTACTCTGGACTTCAGTCAACATAACAGATCCTGTCTAAAGGGTTAGCTGGTTGTAGCTCCTCCAAGGAATCAGGGAGAGCACTTCTGAAGACACAATGTTAATAAAAACATGTTTTGTGCCCCATCAGCAACAGCTGAAGTATTTTAAAGCCAGTTACATTAAAAAAAATGATAGCTAAATCTTAGCTGTAACCTAGAAGATTGGTATTTCCAATGGATCTGTATTTTCAAAACATTGTATTCTGAAATTTGAGTTCAGGAGGTTTGAATGGATTTGATGCTTTCCAGAAATCACTCTTCCTATCACAAATAGTAAGCTTAGATCATATTATTTTGGATACAGTGGATTTGGATACAGAACTCCCATAGGAATAAAGTATGATCAAAGATTTTTATTTTTTTTTCTAACTTTTATAGCTCCTTTCTGTGGCAGATAAGGAGTACATGTGAACTGAACATTTGGCTTGCCTAAGGCAAGCTTATGAACACAACTCCACTCTTTTTACAGCTTATATTGTCTTCTATTTGGATTTGATAACTCTTCAAAATAAGCCCAGGTTCCCTTCTGTAGTGTAACTGTCACCTTCTGTAGTGATCCCCTCTGAACAAATTCTTTCAGCAAAATGATAGTGTGAATTCACAAAACGGCATGTTCTTGGAAGAAATAATGAGGATGTGCTTCAAATAAAAAGAGTCAATTCAAACATAGAAATAATTTATTTTGCCTTCTCTCTCTTAACATTTAGACTCTAATAATTCTACTTAAGTAGCAGGAAAAAAAAAATCTGATCTTCTGTATCAATTATCATGTCATTATACAGTCTGAAATTTTTCTCTTTGGCACAGAAAGGAAAGAAAGATTGACAGTTTATTTTTATCTGTCTAGGGCTTAAGTTTCTGTGCACCAAACTTTACACGAAATATTTTAAATCTATAGTAAATCCTCACCCTTGTATGGAATGCAAGATATCTTTTTAAAGGACTTAATCTGGCTGTATTTTCAGCTTCATTTCCAATGCAAGTTGAGCTAGGAATAAAGTTTTAATTAACTGATGCTACTGAAGACCTAGAACGTTGGCACAAGGAGGGGTTTTTTTTTGCTTTGTTTTGGAGGATTGTTTTGCAAGGCAAAGAGCCATGGGAGGGTGTTTGATTTTATAAAAAAAAAACAAAGAAAGGGAAAATTATTTAAGGAAAAGAGGACTTTCTGGAGGCATGTCCTGTTTAAGGCTTTTCTTTGCATCACCAAAATGCTGCATATATAGATATATATACACATGTGTGCGTATATATATATATATATATATGTATTTATATATAGCTATGGATACTTAAATTGCAATCTTTGTCATTGTAAATTATGTCTAAACCAGAAATATTTGGTTTATGACAAAAAAATACATACTAAAGAAATACATTAATTCATAACGTATAATGTTAGAAACTGAAGATAGCTTTTTGTCAAGTTTGTGCCTATCTCAAAAGCAACATAAATCCACTTGCAGGGATTCAGCAGTTTGCAATTCACTAATATTACACAAAGTAAACATGTCTTATCCCAACTATATCTTTCATATTCTGTATTTTTTCTCAACCTATATTTCAGTATAGTTATTCCATGCTGTGCCAAGTAGCATTTCATGTTTTAATTTATTTGTGAATTAGTTTTTATTTCCACTTCACATACTGTCCAATGTGAATTTCTACTTATATATTAATAGTGAGAATTAGTGATGGCAATTTATGACAGCACTATAAAGACAAGTGAAAAGTCCTCCACCTGAGGAGGAACAACCCCAGGCAACCACTGAAGGCCACTCAACTGTAAAGCAACTTGGCAGAAAAAGCCCTATGAGTCCTGGTGGACACCAGGTTGAACACAAGCTAGTGATGCACCTTTGCTGCAAAGGAGACTAATGGTGTCCTGGGCTACCTTAGACAAAGTTTTGCCAGTAGGTCGAGGGAGGTGATGGTTCACCTCTACTCAGCACTGGTGAGGCCACACCTGGACTGCTGTGTCCAGGTCTGGGCTCTCCAGTACAGGAGAGACATGGACATATTGAAGAGAGACCAATGAACTGTGACAAAGATGATGAAGGGACAGGAGCATTTCTCCTATGAGGAAAGACTGAGAGCTCTGGGACGATTCAGCCTGGAGAAAAGGCTCAGGGGGATCTCATCAATGTATGTGTGTGTATATATATATATATATATAAAATACCTCAAGGGAGAGTGGAAAGAGAATGGAGCCAGGTTCTTTTAAGTGGTGCCCAGTGAGGACTAGAGGCAATGAGTACAAATTAAAACACACGGGGTGCTGTCTGAACACCAGGAAATGTTTTTGTTTTTATTTTACTCTGAAGGTGAACAAGAACTAATATAGTTTGCCCAAGGATGTTGTAGAGTCTCCCTCCTTGGAGATATTCAAAAGCCATCTGGACACGGTCCTGTGCAACCGGATCTTGGTGGCCCTGCTTGAGTAGAGGGTTGGATAAGATGACGTCTAGAGGTCTGGCAGAGTTATTTAGCTTGGACTCTGCAGGACAACATTCTTCTCATTCTGTCAGCTACTTCCATGCAACTCATAGTAGTTTGAAACATTCTGGAAATCATATTTGTTCCCAGATTATTCAAGATCATTTTCAAATTTTTCCTCATTCTGCTTTTTAAAAATCAGAAGCAACATGATAAGGAAAAAAGAATTTGCAAAATTAGAGCCTGGGATTAAAAAAAAACAAAACCAAAACCAAACAATAAAAAGCAATAACAAAATGTTGAGACTTTCTTTCATAGGAGAACAGGTAGTGAGGAGATGATAAGTACTTTTTCCTATTTCTTGAGGTGTGCAAAAAAGCAAGGCTTTTTGATGGAAAGATTTTCCAAACTATGCCTTCTTTTTGAGGTAATGCTCCAAGGTGTGTATTTGTACTACAAAGGGATGTACTATGAAACATAAGTCTAATGTTGCATTGGGCTTGCAAGCGAATGATCATATCAAAATGCTCTGCAGTGACTGTGACATAGACAGGAGTGCAAATATAGTAACAATTCTTCTGTTGCTTGTGATGGTCTTTAACCTAGTAGATGGGAATTTCAGTCTTCTTGAAGTTCAAAGAATAGAAAGTTCAAATTCATGCCACAGAGGCTAGAAGATTGTATGTCCAGCCTTCAGATTTTCCTATAATTGGGACTTCATACAGCATCTTTCTGTTTTCATAGGAGAAGAGAGACTTCTGCATATAAGCCTGAGCTGTTACAGTAAGCATGTTTGTCAGGAGGTACTGCTCTTCTTGACTGCCCAAATTGTGCCTGCTTATCACCCTTTCTCTCCATGTTGTTCATACCATGACTTTGTTTAACATATGTCAGAAAATTCTTCATATGGCAGATTTTTTAATTTGGTATCTTCACCACTACTTTTGTAACAGCTTTTTCTAATCATTACTGTAGGAAATAAAAATGAATTTCTCAGCACCTTTTGCCTTACTAATGTGTGTGTGGTTTATCAGCCTCACCGCAGGTCACTTGCATCATGTAAACTGAACCATGAATATACTGAAACAATGTGATTCAACTGGTGAATTAAAAATAATGTTATAGAATATGCAGGATATAATGGTATTTTTTTTTCTGTTTAGTTTAAAGTGCTAAGGAGAAAAGATAGTAGCTTTGCAGGATAATACCTTATGAAATACTATATTTAAAATCAATATAATATAAAAAGATACTGTGAAATGTACATTATTATATTTAGTGGCAATATTTTATAGAATGTTTGCATAGAAACAGTAAGATTAAGTGATATAAGAAATGAAAGCCTAGCCTTCTGAGACTTGAATTGCAATATATCTTGTTAAGGTTGTTCACCCACAGCTTCTACAGATAAATTTTGATGAGAAGATGAGAGAGAAAACTTGTCATTACAACAGTAAAAACCGCTGAGCTTTTAGGGGCTTCACTATCTTAGTGATTGTTTAATTAATATTCTACCAATAAGTATATAGCAACGAGATGAAAAAAAAAAAATATCCAGAAAGACCAAGTATACTGAAAATATGCCAAAGTCTTCACTTCAGCATAAGCTGATTTTACAAATGCACAGAAAATCATTAGCAATTCAGATCTTACAGAGTTTAAGCCTGCCTGTGATAGACTTGCCTTTCCCAATAACATTCACAGGTCCTTTAGAAGTCGTTGATAAACCCCTGATAGTCCACAATCCCAAGTTTGTAAGCCACTGCACAGAGGTATGAAACTTCAAAATGGGCTACTACAGCAAGACTCTTCTATCCTTAGTCTTTCTTGCTGCATACATCACTGGCTTTCCCTGAAAGAATGTTGATTTCCACACAAACAATGAAGGAAAAAAAATTGGAGCTATACAGTTTGCTGAGCATTTCTAAAAATGTGATATATGTGTGATTTATATATATCTATGTTTTTTATACATATATAAATGATATACATAAAATATCTGTGGTTAGTCTTTGCATTTTAAGAACAGTGATAATAACATCTATTATTACTATTATTTCAAAAAGTAAGACCTCCATTATAAAATGAAGATAAAATGCTGACAGCCATAGAAATTAATTCTATCAATAGCAAAAATATTTCCAAAGCTAGGAAGAAATCTTAAAAGTATTAGTATTTGTTTTCCAAGCTATTTATAAAATTTGAAATATTCAAGAAAATAAAATCTTATTTTTATATGTGATAGCCTGCTTAAGTGCATTTCCAACTTACTGCAGATGTAAACATTTATAGATTAGCCAAGAACTATCCTGAGATATACACATGGCATATATTTCAGCAAAAAAAAACCCCAAACAAATAAACAAAGCTGTCTATCAAAAAAAAAAATCTAAAGAAATAAGAGAGTTAAAAAAATACATTAAAGCAAGAAATAGGAACACTCTACAAATAGGTTTGAAATTATGACATTACAAAATACCAGAAGTAACATAATGAAGTAGGTTTGTTGCAGATTTCAAACAAGGTTTTAGAAGTACATTAAATGAACATGAAAATATTTAGTACAGTCAAGTACTTAACAGACATTCAACGCCAAGATTAATGTTAAATGTGAAAGCTTATGAAAATGTAAGTCACAGTTTTACTATATTTGTGGTTTTGCATTAAAATACAGTCTTTGCTTACCTAATTAACTATATTTATTTAGACAAATCCCAACACATTCAGAGCAGAAGGAAGTGTAGTACTAACTTAAAAATTAACAATTCACTATTTTCCTTTTGTCACATTGATTAATGTTTAGTGTAATTTCATAGAGTTTTTTTACAGTCCCAATTTCCGATAGAAATTATTCAAAAAATAAATTGCAAATTTTATTCTGAGTTTTTCTATGGCTTTTGTCACCATATGATTAGAATCTATTAGCATATCTTAACAACACTCATGCATGCTCTTGAAGTAGTATTACTCTCGTTTTACAGAGTGGAAACTGAGGTGCAGAAAGATTACATTACTGAGTTTCCACTCACTTTGGGTGAGATTTGATACAAACATGACTTTATTTTTTCAGCATATTTGTGATTCTTTAGTAGCAAATGCATTAATGCTGCAGTTTTCAGCAATTTTAGCAATGAATGGTCAGGATTCAAACCTGAAAGACTCTTCCAGAAAAGAAAGAACACCACAGTAGAAACAATTGATTAACGAAAGTCTGGAGTGACTTCCTTCATATGTGGGCAAAGGAAGAGAGAATACAAATCATTAAAGTAGCAAAATATTACCAATGGCTACTAATGGACATACACAACCTCTCTGGGCAACATGTTCCAATGTTTGACCATCTTTCCAGGAAAAATATTTTTTTTTTTTTATGTTTCACTGGAACCTCTTATATTTCAATATATGCTGCTTGTGTTTTGTCCTGTCAGTGAGCACCACTGAGAAGAGTTTGGGTCTGTCTTCTTTAGTCCCTCCCATCAACTGTTTATACACATTGATAAGATTCCACTGAGCCTTCTCTCTTCCAAGATGAACTGTCTCAGCTCTCTCAGATTCCCCTCATGTAACAAATAGTCCAGTCCCTAATGATCTTCATGTTTCATTGTCAGACCTGCTCCAGTATGGCCGTGTCTTTCTTGCAATTGGGAGCCCAGGCCTGGATCTACCACTCCAGATGTGTCTCACTGGGGCTGAGCAAAGTAGAAGGATCACTTCCCTCATCTTGCTAGTAACGCTCTTCCTTATACAGCTCAGGATGCTGTTGGTCTTGTGTGTCGCATGGGCATTGCTGAAGATTTATATCATGATCGTAGCACTTCGAGCATCAACAAGCAGCATCAGGATCCCGTGGATAATAACATCCTTTATTCTGCAAGGATAGCATTTGAGAAAGAAGAAAAAAAAAAGAAAAGAAAAAGAAAAGAAAAGAAAAGAAAAGGAAAACAAAGCCAAACCACCAGTCTGGTCTACTGATGACTCCAAAAAAATAGTTGAGAAACATGGTGCCCTTTTCTTGTGTAATCACCTTCTTTCCCAAGTAAGTTATAGGGTTTTTAAGCATAAGGAGATGTTGCTTATCATCCCGGTTAAAGATTGTATCTTTTAATATTTGCATTTACAGAACTCAGCTTTGAATTTTCAAGAAGTTCTACTAAAAAAAAAAAAAGAAATTACTATTTCTTACAACTAGCATCACTAGCAACTGAAATATTTGAAAGAAACTGATTTTGAAACATTTCATGTGGAACACAAAGAGTAAGCAAAACCTGGGTTGAAAACACTTGTGCTTATAACGGAGCAGCTGTATATAATGTGTAAATTTGTTTTCTACAATCTAAAAGAGCTGTTGGTTGTCTGGGCTGTTATGTTGACAAGCGACTCATTGATTTTTTAGTTTGGGATTGTGACACTGCCTATTCCAAACTCTAATTCTCTGGTGAGTCTCCTTTCTACTTTGATCCTCTGATTATCCAAACCAAGAAAATCTTGTACTGCTGGAAGACAGTGCTGATCTTTCTGTCTAACTGCCCATTTCCTAGCAGTGAAAATCACAGTGAATAGTAGCCATGCAGATTTCATTCACTGTGTGATCTCAAAGTGAGTTTTTGAATCCCAGGTGCTAGGAAGTGCTCCACAGCCCTACAGCTGCATGTTACTGACATCTTTATATTACCTTAAGAAAATATCTAACTTATTTTCAGTTGAGTTGCTCCCTTTGTAGCATGGGCAAAACATGGGTATTTTATTCTTAACCTCATTTATCTTTGCTTCAAAAAAGGTTTAGTATCTTGCTGTCTTTCCCATTTCCTTCAGTCCCCGAGGACAGAAAAAAAGGGTGTTTAAATACGAATGGTCCATAACAGATTGAACTATGCAGCAACTTTTCAATGTTTTAAGTGGACTTTGAACATGCTAGAAATTTTCTTGAATCTTAATCTGCAACAATACTGCAGAAAAAGAAGTTACAGGATTGATAGATAACAATGAGTATCATCCATGTACGTAATCACAAAATGACATACCTAGCTCCTAAGTGCTAATGGTTCTCTGAGTGACGTATATGATGTTTACACATATATATCTATATCTACCATTCAGTCAAATTTTCAGATGCCAAAACAAAACCCCAAACAGAAGACTAATCTGCCATTAATACAGCTTTATTCTAAATGAATTATTTATTTTTAATATTGTAACAGTCTTTACATGGAGAGGGCACTACTGTAATATTGCTGCTTAAAAAAAATAAAAAATCATTATTTTTAGTTGATTCTGTCAAGGTGGAGATAAAGTTTACATTTTAAATGGGTATTTTTCTGTCTTTTGGGACTTCAGTATTTGCGAAAATCTGACTTATACTAGAGAAACTTTGAAGTTGTACAGCTGAAACTATTTATTTTCTTTTAGTGTATGACTCTTAAAGTACCTCCTAAAAAAAAGACCTGAGGCATGAGTGTGGGTGTATTCCTCGTCTTTTCTAGTTGCTATATCTGAAAGCTTTGATACAGCATCTATTGGGAAATCCTCAGACTAATCAAACTGGAGTCTGGAATGTTGACTTCTTTTCTTGTGTTTGTTTAATGGGAGCTTGAATAACTTGAATAATGATAGAAAAGTGATAATTTCAGAAATATAATTAATTAAGAAATTTCTTAGCAAATTAACCTTGTAAAAATTTTCAACATTCTTTAAAATGATTTTTTAACACTTACACAATTATGGAGAAGAGCAAAAAATCTAAACATCTGAAAATCCAACAAAAATATTTTTCTTAATAATAGCTACAAAACCACAGAAATATAAAATGAGAAAATTATATGTAAACTGTTACCTACAATTCCATTTGTATATAAGCATCAATGGTTCATTTGCAGCATAACTCAAAGACAAGTGATCATAGAATCATGCAATCAGATTCATAGCATGATTTGGGTTGGTAGGGACCTTCAAGATCATCTGGGACAACCTCCCTGCAATGAACAAGTATATCTTTCACTAGATCAAGTTGCTCTAAGCCCCATCTAACCTGACCTTGACCACTTTCAGAGATAAGGTATCCACAGCTTCTCTGAGTAACATGTTCCTGTGTCTCACCATCCTCATTCTAAGGAATTTCATCCTTATATTCAATCTAAATCTAGTTTAAAGCCATTCTCCCTTGTTCTGTCACTACAAGCCCTCATAAATGGTAACATCAGAATCCCATGGACAACAACCTCCTTTATTTTGCAAGGACAACCTTCAAGAAAGAGGAAAATGCACCAGTTCAGTTCATTGACAACTCCATAAAAACAGTTGAGAAACCTGGTGCCATATTCACATGGAATTAAAATTATATTATTCTTCACAGTGAATTGAAAGTGTGTCCATTAGTATCACAGAATAAATTTCAATTCAAATAATAAACACATAAATATACACATAAAGCAGTATTTTAAAAGCTTATAAACTTACTTAGATAATGATTAATTTTTAAAAACGGATTCATATGTGAGTAGTATGTTTACTGTAAAAAGGAGATGAGATTAAGGGGTAATACTGAAAGAATATAAAAATGAATAGTTTTAACATTTTATAATTAATTTGAGAGTGAGTCAGGACACTAAGATTTTTGGAAGCTTCTGGAAGCAGAAGGTCAATATTGACTGTATACATTTAGTGCATCATTTAGTAAGACCATTTATTTGTATAGTGTTTCTGAGTGGATGGTAAGCTTTATCCAAGGTTTTATTACTTAGAACTGCTGAGAGTCAGTGTTTTTTTATTAGGAGATATCAGGTGAGTGTTGGTGTTTTAAAAAATTGCCTCATCTTATGATAGTTTGAAACCCTTCTATGGCTATAAGGAGAAATTATTGAAGTGGCAGCTTTAAAGTAATACTGCATACAAATGAGGAGGCAAAAACCGTGTAATAAGCTGATCAGTGAACACTGTAACGTGCTTTACTGGCAAATTTGTTACTTATAAGAGTTGATTTCTAGCAATTTTACCAGTGTATTAGACTCACTGGAAAACTGTAATTTTTTCTTCCCAGCAGATCACTGGAGCTAAAACAAAATCTATGAAATGCCACAGTATGGCCTCTCCAATGAGGCATGGTTGTGTGGTTGCACAAGCAATGCATGAGATTGGAGCTGAATAGATAAAATAAGCCTCAAATTCATCCCAATTAAATCAAGTACTTAAATAATACAGCCAGGTCCCCTAGTCTTCCCACAAATTCTATTGAAATTCAAAGCAAGACGGAAATGTGAAAAAACTCTCCTTTATGCAAAGTAAGCCAGGTCAAACTGGAGTTAGTTGGACACTGATACATCTTTCAAGAACTGCACTTTGATTGCAATTCATATTACCAGTAGGTACCATTTAATAAACAAAGATACACAAACTGCTGATGATGTTTACTTTTACTGATATACAGCATGCATTAGCTGCTTCCATAAGATAAATAAGTATCAATCAGATTTCTTAGTGCTGTTCCTATACGCAGCTTTTTTTTTTTTGAGAGACCAGCTCTGTTCCAGTATCAATATGACAGATTATTTCTTTACTTGCTCTCCTTGTGTTGTGTTGTGTTTCCTTAAGGAAAGAATGAGAAGGTGAGGTGGACTTAGAATCATAGAATGGTAAGGGTTGGAAGGGACCTTCAAAGGTCATCTAGTCCAACCCCCCTGCAAGGAGCAGGGACATCCCTGACTAGGTCAGGTTGCTCAGAGCCTCATCCAGCCTGGCCTTGAATGTTTCCAGGGATGGGGCATCCACCACCTCTATGGGCAACCTGTTCCAGTGTTCTATAACTCGCATCGTAAAAAATTTTTTCCTAATTTCTAATCTAAATCTACCCCCCTCTATTTTAAAACCATTACCTCTCGTCCTATTGCAACAGGCCCTACTAAACAGCCTTTCCCCATCTTTCTTGTAGGCCCCCTTGAGGTATTGGAAGACCACTATCAGGTCTCCCCGGAGCCTCCTCTTCTCCAGGATGAACAGCCCCAACTCTCTTAGCCTGTCCTCATAAGAGAGGTGCTCCAGCCCTTTTATCATCTCTGTGGCCCTCCTCTGGACCTTCTCCAACTGGTCCATGTCCTTCTTGTGTTGGGGGCTCCAGAACTGGACACAGTACTCCAGGTGGGGTCTCACCAGGGCAGAGTAGAGGGGGAGAATCACCTCCCTCAACCTGCTGGCCACGCTCCTCTTGATGCGGTTGGCCTTCTGGGCTGCAAGGGCGCATTGCCTGCTCATGTTTATCTTCTCATCCACCAACACTCCCAAGTCCTTCTCCTCTGGGCTGCTCTCAATCCATTCCCTGCCCAGCCTGTATTTGTGCCTGGGATTGCCATGACCCAGGTGCAGGACCTTGCACTTGGCCTGGTTGAACTTCATGAGGTTGGCACGGGCCCACCTCTCCAGCCTGTCAAGGTCCCTCTGGATGGCATCCCTCCCTTCCAGCGTGTCGACAGCACCACACAACTTGGTGTCGTTGGCGAACTTGCTGAGGGTGCACTCTACTGGACTGTCCATGTCGCCGACAAAGATGTTGAACAGGGCCGGGCCCAGCACGGACCCCTGAGGGACGCCACTCGTGACCGGTCTCCACATGGACACTGAGCCGTTGACCACCACTCTCTGAGTGCGGCCATCCAGCCAACTCCTTATCCACCGAGTGGTCCGTCCATCAAACCCATGCCTCTGTAGTTTAGAAAGAAGGATGTCATGTGGGACAGTGTCAAAAGCTTCCTGGGCGTCCAAGGAAACCTGATGTCCTGCTATAGATATTTTAGCATGCTTGGGGAAAAGGTGTTTCCTAGGGCAGTCAGAGAAGAAATGGAAAGATTTTTGCATGGAACAAAGACTTTGCCCATTGTGCGCAGATTGAGACATTGGTGAGGCGGTAGAAAGCAGACAGCGGGGCTTTGGAGAATAGATCACAAACAGAAGACAATTTCAGCAGAACCAAGTGGGACTGTGTAAAGTTAGCTTCCATTGAGAAACGCACTGAGAGACTAACCCTAACACCAAAGCTAGTCTGGAAACAGACTTCTACTCTGGAAGATATGAATCTGGGCTTCTGGAAAGGTTCAGAAGAAATATGGTTATTAAGCCTAGAAATACTTGGCTTACTTGTAGATTGGTCAACCATCTAAATGGACCCTATCATGGATTTCTGCAACTCATATCTATGTAGCAGGAAATAAAAGCTAAAAAGTTATCCTTGATTGTAGTCAGAAGACGTCACCCAGGATAAAAAGTAAAAATCTACGACATGCTGTAAGGTCAGGTGAGATGACTAAATTCTGCTGAGCAGTGGAAAAGTCTGGATAACCTTTTATGAACTTACAATGTATTTTCCTTGGAACAGAGATAACTGTCTGTTCAGACACTCCATGTGTCATTACACTGCTAAAGAAAAGGAGCACCCAGAATAAAAGTTCGTGAGGAAGTATTGTCAAACATAGTAGTAAAATCGTCTACAGGATTATTAATCCATCCCAGAAGTCATATGTTCTTGTCAAAGGACAATTACAATGTTTAATCCTCCTTTTGTCTCCTCAGTGAATGTCACTATTGGGGAAATGTATGTCCAGCAATGTCAAAGTCACCACAGTAGTCTATGCAGGGAACATTTATCTTTTCTTTTCAGATGTTCAGTGAACTGCAGCAGCATTAAATCCACATTTTTATGTAGGGCTATACTCAGCATGATCAGGAACTCACAGGGACTCTATTCAATTTTTACTCCTTATTAAATGAGAATACACTTCTCTACAGAGATGAAGGAGCTGAAGGACAAAGGTAAAATTAAGAAAATTTATGTGGCAGCAAATGAAGGGAGATGAGGACAGAGCTACAGGGATCTCTTCCACTGCAGTTGCACTGGTTTCGCTATTTTTGACTTTGAAAAGTTGATCTATTTGTGAGCTATTCTCCTATGTAGTCCAGTTGTTTCTGAGCACTTACCTAAGCATAATAAATATAGAAGGGAGAGGGAAATCCATAAAATAAACAACATCGTAACTGAAGATCAAGTATTCTTGTTGAGAACTATATTACTTTAGCAGTTGCCTTGCTTACTATAGTACAACTTTTGAATGGCATGTAGACACTATTCAGTGTCATTATCACAATTTTATTTTCTCTGAGTCCCTCAGAGTTACAGTATTCCTATCAGACATTGCCAAGTTTTTAATTTTTTTTTTTTGTGTACTGTTCCTGAGTTCATTAATCTTTAGATATTATGTGATATAGATACCACATCTTATCTTAGGCCCTCAGAGAAGAAACAAATGCAAAAAAAAAAAAAACAAAAACCAAAGCCTCAAAAATATTTATAGCTTTTATTCACCTTCCTAATTATGCGTTCAGAGGGTCTAGAATTTGCACAGCTGTTGCCAAATTAATCAAAGTATTGTATGTTCTGTGTAGGTGAATCCAGAAGATTGAATGCAGCATTATGTGTTCCAACCACATCCAGGCTGCATCAAAAGAAGCATGGCCAGTAGGTCAGGGAGGTGATTCCGCTCTCATGAGACTCCACCTGCAGTACTGCATCCAGCTTTGGAGCCCCAAACATAAGAAGGATGTGGACCTGTTGGAGTGAGTGCAGAGGAGGGCCACAAAGATGATCAGAGGGCTGGAGCACTTCTCTTATGAAGACAGGCTGAGAGAGTTGGGGCTGTTCAGTCTGGAGCAGAGAAGGCTCCAAGGAGACCTTACAGCAGCCTTCCAGTACCTAAAGGTGGTATGGAGAAACCCTTTAGCAGGAGCTGTTGTGATAGCACAAGGAGTAATGGTTTTAAAATAGAGGGAGTCAGATTCAGACTTGATATAACGAAATAAATTCTTTACTATGAGCGTGGTGAAACACTGGAATCCAGAGAGGTGGTGGATGTCCATCCCTGGAAACATCGAAGGTCAGGTAGGATGAGGCTCTTAGCAACCTGATCTAGTTGAAGATGGCCCTGCTCCTTGCAGGGGGGGTTGGACTAGATGACCTTTAAAGGTCCCTTCGAGTGCAAACTATTCTATGATTCTATGATTACTAAGCAGTTATTAAGTATCTACTGAATAAGGTATTTTAGTTATATTATATATCCTTGTTAGCAGGCTTCCAAGACACTTCAAATTAATACAGAACTAATGTGAATGTATTTTTTTCATAGTAGATGCTAGTCTGTCAGTTTTTCTATCAACCAAAAGGCTAAGAAGAAAAATAAAAAAATCCATCTTTATATGAAACCTAGTATCATAGAGTTGAAATCAGTGATTTTCTCAGATAAGCAGGAGTTGGTGTTCGTGGGTGGTCTCAGAATATCTTCCAAATAATTATGTTCAGTTTCTGTGAATAAAGACAAGGAAATTGAAGATTTACTTTAAAAAATTCTTATGACATAAGCATTGGCTGTTACTTGACAGAATTTATGTAAGAAATTCATGTAAGAGTTAGACACAGTGCATCCATCTTTAGATACTTACAATTTTCTGTGATAGGTCTTATAAGGATGCTTATTAGGAGTAATGATAAATTAATCAGGACAGTTTTGTAGCCCTACTCATCATGGAGTGTATCTTAGCACACGGGATCCCTCAAAGTTGACATAAGCAGTCATGTGAGAATACCTTGAAACTACATCCGCAGCGATTCAAGTTTCAGCCACCAACTTGGAATGAGTATCATCCATGTTCTTGCTTACATATGTGTATAAAGAGTAGTTGTATACAAAACTAACACACATCTGTAAAAGTTGCATTTAAATATTTTGTAAATCTATATAATAAAATTGGGACTCATCTCACCAAAAATTTAATTAGGAAAAAATATTTATGAAATCTGAAATATTTGGCATAGATCTGAAGTATAGGCAAATATAAGTATGTTTTTTCTTCTGTACTCTTGCATCTACCTTAGAAACAAATATTTCTACAATCTACATTTGAATTTTGCAAACAAATTTTTTTTTTTACTAATTTTTTTTAAATGACATTTTGCTATTATGCTGAGTTGCAGGGATATTAGCAAACACCAAATAATTCCAGATCAGTGTCTGAATTAACACAAGTTTTGACCTTTTAGCCTTTTCAGAGAGTGTTCATCTGACGAATACTTCAAGGTCCTACTGAAGGTATAGCAAAGAGAGGCTCCTGTTTTACGTTGCACAAGTTTTTCAGAGTTCTGGTCTTGTGAGGCTCCATAGTATTACAGCAGCGGGGAGAACACCTGAGACTGTTACAGGAGCAGTACAGAAGTTATATGTCTGCTTTTCAGTCAGCTTCACGTAACAACTTTCTCATCTTTCTACTACGGATGAGTAGCCATGCTTTAAATTTTCCCCTGCTTGTTGTCTTCTTAATCCTCTAAATGAAAACTTAATCAGTGGTAACGACAGTCTAAACTGAAACTCCAAAGAGGACCAAAGATTTTATAAGGAAAACTTTTAGTTTCCAAACAGTGTCTCCTTTCTTGAGTAAAATAATAATATCCTGACTCTTCAGAAGCTACGTGGGTCTCACACCTTTGCATCTTCTAGGTTTTCACTTGCAAATCCTAAACATAGTAATTTCTTTCCTCTTTCCCCAATGGGATTAATTTTTGTTCCTTGCATGACTGTCTCTGTCAATGTAGAGTTTCTCCATTAATGACTCTGACTTTTTCTGTCTCTCCTACAACAAGAACAAAGAACTGTTTTGATCCCTTCTCTAACAAAAGGATACAAGGCAATGTCCCTGTTATGGAAATGTAATAATACTACATTCTAGTTTATTTTTAAGGTATATGTCTATATATATGTCCATATGTATATACTCCATTTTTATGTAATAAACTCTGTTGCTATGGTATTGCTTGGAAGAGGGAGTAACATCAGATAGAGCAACAGTGGGTATTGCTCATAGAAACGTGTTTACAAATAATTGCACGGAAATTTCTAGTTGTTGTTATCTTACTGTATGAAGATTTCTGGAGATTAATTTTATGACTGTCAGTTTTCATTAGTGTAAATGACTCTGAAATCAGAAGCTACTCTGAGTCAAGAGATTCGCTATCAAATTTAACGGAGTTAATTATTAAAGATAGCCACTATATTGTTTTTAAATTTGAGCCTTAATTTAAAAGTTGACATTTCATCTCACTTAAGTTTAGTTGTCTACAGGAAAACTGTGTGTGTCTGAGCTATTTAATTAAGCTCCCTTTATGAGCAGTAGAAGAAGAAAAAATTCTAATATTATTCCTCTTTCCCTAATTATCTAAATTAATTCACTTAATGCAACAAACCACCCTCAGATAGCCTTCAGATATGACTAGATACTGTCAGATAGTCTTATTGCTTCTTCCTTTTCAGCCTAAAATAGTAGTTTCTTTTGAGGAATATCGTTTCCCTTCATGCCTTAACATTAATGAATTAAAATATGGCTGAAGAGAGTTAAAGTGAAACACTAGAGAAAGGAACAGGAAAAGAGGGGAGAGTCATTGTGAAATATGGACCGTCAGGGGAGAGTACAAGTAGCGGGAATTTGGACACAGGAACTTTACTTTTAGTGGTAAAGAGGGACTAAAGGAATGGAATAATGAAGACCTAAGGGAGGGAAGGACAGAAATAATAAATATGAGACTGAGAAGGATTGTGAAAAGGAGTGATCTACTGAGGATTGTATAGGGAGTAGAAAGAGAGTCATTTAATAAAATAATTTCAGCTAATTTCTTTGCATTTCTTTTTCTTGTTTTGCTTCAATAGGACTCTCATAATAGAATTTTAAAATGGCAAACACACATAGCAATGTAACATTTCATTTACATCTTAAAATGCTTAATTTATTATATGAATTCCTTTTCCCTTTTTTTTTCATTTAAAAGAAACAGAAATTCATGGCCAATATGTCTAAAACATCTAAAAAAAAAAGAATTTGTTTGTTAAATAGAAAACTATTTAAAATAATATCACTTCCTGATAGTCCACTGTATCTCCTACAATATTTTCTTTACTGTCTCTACTCAATACAATGTTTTAGGAAGCCTCAGAAAGTCTTAAGAAAAAAAGCTATGCAGAAAGAATGTTGTTTTTCTGACATCTGCTATAGTTTCCACAAAAGTATCTAGTAACTGGTCTAATGCCAAGACTTCTGTTGATCAAAAATATGAGCCATTTGACCCTTTCTCTACGGTGGAAGTGCCAGACATACCCTTATCTGATAGCTTACTATTCATTTTAGGAAACCAGTCTTGAAATTTTGAAAATACAAGCCGATCTTTATGGTCTTACGAGTTTTTATGTAAGCTTATTTATTGAAATTATTCTGATCAAACTTATCATACCAGCTTGTATTCACGTAGAGGATAAGTAGTAAGCTTGTCTTACTCAAATTATATTTTTATTTTGTTGGTTGAGTCAACTGACTGAAATTTAATGAAATTTCCATATATATAAAATTTTTTTTCCATATATATATATATAAAAATATATTTATTTCATGCATCAGAAGCCTTGTCAACTTTCATTATTAACTTTGATAGCAAGGTTATCATAACTATTGTCTTGTATTAGGGTTTAAAAGCCTTCAGTCACTTATCTTACATTGTTGGCATGTTTTAATAATTTCTGCTTAAATGAAATGCAATGCTTTCTGCTTTTTCATTCAATGGTTTATGAAACCATTGCGACCATTGCAGCATTCTGTCCCTTGAAGTTATTGCTAGCATTAAAGTTGAATTGGTACACAGGTTTTACCACAAAATAGAAGTGTAAAAGATTACATAATTGAAGTGCAAAAAATTACATAATTGAAATTATATAAGATTTGCAAATGCATTTCATACCAATTTGGAGCAAGCAGTATCTTCTCAGGGCTACTGGAGAATTTCACATAATTGCAAAGAAGCACTAAAATGGACATAAATACACTGTTATATGACTTCACAATTTACATCATACTGAGTACATCTCAAGAAATGAATATACAAATCATCTTTTAATCTAATTTCTGTTCACATTTCATGGGTATCTCATAGGTCATATGAAGGATCATCCACTAGTTTTGGCATTCATCAGCCCTTTGTGGCAGAATGAGGAAAAAATATTTTTATGAATGACTTTGCAATGACCTAATAACATATTATTAGTGAGAAATAGCTATGTAAGTATAACCACTTTGAACTCAAAGTCAACATCCTCGAAAGGAAAAAAAAAATAATCTGCTGAAAAAAAAACCCCAAACCAAACATAAAGGAAAAAAAAAAAAAAGAATGAAGCTTGATAAAAGGAAATACAATGGAGCAACCAAAAGGATAAAATACTGGCAAGTGAAAAATATTATTAGAGACACTACACTGACATCTCAATTGACATGTTTATCGTTCACCAAAACCAATTCAAAAAATCTGAACTGGTGAAACAAAAGAATAATGCGTGTGTGTGAAGCAAAATAAATCTTCAATTGGTAGAAGATACAATGGAAGAAAGAAAATAGAAGAGATAATTCAATCTAAAGTCCTAATGAAAGTGATCAAAAGAAATTTTGAGCAAGTACTTGCTAAAAATTTAAACTATTAATAGAAACAAATTCAAACATCTCAGAATCAAGAACAATGAAAAAAGTGCCATAAATAATTTACCGGGTGCACAGATGATCATGGTATGAAATAACGTACAAGAAGTGTGGAAAAAAACCCAAACTTTAGAAAATAGAACTACTTCAGTGTTTTACATGTGTTATGGAAGAGTTCTGGAAATTTGCCACATTGAATTCCTCCTTTACTGGGAGGGAACTGTCATTAAAAACAAGTGGCATCAGAATAGACTAAGTGCTAATCAATAGAATAAAATACACAGATTTTCAGAAGCAAGTGGTATTCACTCAAGACTGTTAAAGGAAGCCAGATACAAAATAGTTGAAATATTAAGTGTGAGTTAAAATGACCTTGGGGAATGTTGTGTGGAAAATAAAACATGAGTTAATAAAAACATTTGGGGTGATATGAGTATCTGCACATCATTAGGTCTGAGTTTTACTTAATTGTGGTTGTTAAAAATTGTGCTAAAGAATATAATTATTAGATTAACAAAAAAATGAGGAACAGTGAACATGTTTTTTTTTTTAAAGGCAATCACACCAGACAAATAAATTAAAAATCTTTGAAAGATTTATTTAATAAATTGTACCTAGATTTCCAAAACCCTTTAAGATGATCTTGTAAGACTTATTAAAGAAATGAATATATCATGGGATAAAATACAAGATCCTGGCAGGGATAAACAGAAAATGGGTGAATGATGATATTTGCAACTGATAAAAAAAAAATAAAATTATTCTGGCCAGTAAAACCAAATCCTAACTGTTTAGACTGCTAATAAATTGTTAAAATTCCAGATAAAATTAAAGGTCAATACATAAAATGCATGTGCAGAAAATGGCCTTAATTACACAAAACCAACAAAAGTTTCCAAATTAGCTATTCTTAGGGAGGAGATATTGTACTGTTTGTGAATAACTCTGTACTAGCATCATCATAATGTGCAGCTATAGGCAAGAGGTAAACATGTTACAGCTTCCTACTAAAATAAACAAGAAAATAGTAATCATTCTGATGCTACTTTCAACCTCCAGGACAAACTTAAATTTTGAATACTAAGGACAGTTCAGGAATTATGATATCTAACATGATGTAGCAAAACTACATTTTACTACTTAGAAAAAGTAGTAAAATGCTGACTAAGATAACTGAAGTTACAGAATAGCTACTGTATAGTGCGAAGAAATTTTGTCTCCTTAGCTAGGAAAAAGATACAAAAGATGAAAGATTGAGAATTATGTAAAATAATGAGTGCTGTGAAATGAAAAGAGATTGAGAGGACAAGGAAAGATCTTTCATTCTTCCTTTATTACAACACAGGAATTCTTTCTTTACGACAACACAAGAATTTATGTTGCCCACTGAAGTTATAGAGCAGTGGCAGAAATTAAGTAGGAGTAGGTGACAATATAACCCTATACATTTTTTTTTTCTGAAGTTACTGCTAGTGGTCACTAGTCAAAGATAAAATTTGAGGGTAAATGGACCTTTCAGAACTGGTGCAGCCATTTCTATGTTTTACAGACGGCTTTTATTGTTCTCTTTTTGAAACATTCAAAATCATTCAAGGTCTGTGATGGTGTGTTTCCAACTAGTTTCCATCATGTGACATATATTTTTCTTTCTGAAACAACAGGAAGCTCTTCATTTCATTCTCCCTTATACACTGGAGCCTTTGTAAAGGAAATTTTATTGTTATTGTACTTACCAGTAATACAGATGTATCAGCAGCAGATGCCCTCTGATGTTTGTTGTAAAATGTTTTATTCAACACAGGCCTGTGTTATTTAGTAAAAATCCAGTCACATTCCTACCTTCATACTGAGCGATTCTGATATATTTTAGTGATCACTATTGTGTTTACGTTATACTACCATGGGATTCTTCAAACCCTTCAAAAGTAGTTTAAGGGAGCCTGAACTTTGACTGTTTGTAATTTATCCCGCAAATGTATTTGGGTGCAATGGCAGCAGGCATCAGATTAAGGCATCTGGCAGGCTCTAGAGTACTCCTTTGCCTATGGCCAGACAGCCTCTCTCTCATGCCTGTCTATTTGCTGAATGTTCTTGACTTGCAATATAGTAACAACAACAAAAAAAAAAACCTACAAAAATTGAGAAGCAGCCCACATTAATTTTCTGCTCTTTAATGCTCTGAATTAGAAGAATTGAGTATGTTTTAAAACCAATACCAATAACACCTGCATGAGTGAGGAATATAGGTAATTAGGCTATATAGAACACAGCACAAAAAAAAAAATAACCCCTACGGCCATTTAGCCCTCTAATTCACTGAGGGTCACATACTGCCATTATAGATGAGAGACATTGTAGCTTTTGATAAAAAGAAACTAATAACTTCCATTTCTGTAACTTTTTTTTTTTCACCTGCTACCCAGATTTTATAGTTCAAACAACCTTTCTTTGCTTCAGACAATTACCAGTTTCCTGGTCCTAGTAATGTAGGCTAGAAAATGCATGAAAACTTACTCAGCACAAAATATATTTTTACCTTCATCTAGTTTGGATAAAGTCAAGGAAATTTATTTCCTTTACTTCAAAGCTAGCACCTTTTTTTTTTTTTTTTTTCAGAAACCTACCCACACTTTTCTTTCCCTAAGCCTTTAAAATTCTTGGAAATTTATTTACAGTTGTAACAGGACTACTTGCTGAGAAGCTGCCATTTTTACCCTGTGCTCATCCATTTATGAAATTGTCAGGCTGCTTAACACCATACCAACCTTAAATTTCACATCCACAGTGAAAGACACAGATTTTTTTTTTTTAATGTCAATTGCTAAGAATAGATTTATATAATATGTATTGTGTATATATGAACTTCCTCTGATTGCAGGTCTGTGGGATTGTGTTAGAATGCCTTAGATCTTCTACTAATAAATCTCCTTCAAGTAAAATATTTGAGTTTAGGTTCATCACTTTGCTTTAAGTAATTTTCAGAGAAGGTACAGCAAGAACATACCTGTCCAGATAGGTGTAAACATAAGCTCATGCACCTGCAACTGCTCCGGAACAGGAATCTAAGCTACAAATGCAGTGCACAAAACCAGTCAGCATGTAGGTGAGAATGACCTAAATTAGCTGAGATGAAATGCTGAAATAGGAAGGTCCAGGACTTCATTTCACTGATGGCTATTTTGCCTCTTATCTTTTTAATGTTAAAGGATCATAAACTACAAAATGTAATCTATAAAACATCTTATGCAGAGCCAAAAGCCAGAAATTTTTTACGATGAATGCCCAGATTAATAGATTAGAAAGTCATTTTTCTTCTTACACTTGTGCTTATGCTCTCTTTCTCTGGCCCAATGAATCTTTCATTCTTTGCTGTCTAATGATACATTTGCAGTGATGTGGAGATTGTGTTCCACAAAATTCCTTAATCACGGATTGGGCATCAACTGCAAGGTTGATGGGTATAGCAAATGTGAAAGTTAAACATGAAGTTACAGAGAGTACAACATAATGAATTCACAAAGTAACACATTCTTCAGTCCTTAGGCCAAAGGGAATTGTAGATCAAAATATCAATGTGATTTGTTTCTGCTTTTTTTTTCAAGCAGAATTAATACGTTGCTGTGAAAAGAAAAAAACAACAGAGAATTTTGTGGAAATTACTAGGAAAGCTGCTGTTATATTAATTTAAGAATCTTGATTTAATTTTACAATTTGTAAAGAATTATATCAGCTTTAGGTACTTCCCATTCTCATGATTTTTTTTTAAAGTTGCAAAGTGCTAAGAATCCTCTCAGGACAATTGAGTGCCTTACCAAAATGTAGTAAGAAATGGGCTTAGTGGTACCAGGAGTAAGGAGAACTGAGATAGGAATAATGTATGTTTTATATGCTTTGGAATTTATGAATCAATTTTTCAGTTAGCTTTTAAGTATTATTTTTAGAAAATAGTTTGTATCTTTAGTCTTCGCCTACATAAACATCTTATTTTAGCTTCTGTCTACAGTTTATTCTTAACTACCTTAAACATATTTTTTTCTCTGCCCAATATGATCCTGTAAATAATTATTTAATCTTTGCTATTCATAAATTTTTCCTAAATTCGCTTTGCAGTCAGTGGTCATAGTCTGTGTCCTTAATTCCACTGTGCTCAAAAATGACCCCATGGAACAGTAGATGCAGAATCTTCCTGTCTATCCACTTGCAACTGATCCAGCATGAAATAATACTTAATTAAACATGAATGATCAGACAGAAATACACAGATACAGTCATAACTATTTTTTCTTTACATATATAAAATCTTTTTTTGTCAGGGAAATTACACAATGTGTTGTGCAGTATGGCTCCTTGACCTCTTGACAGTATGACAAAAAAAAAAAAAGACTTTATGATGGTATAATTAGCAATTCTTTTCCTTTTTTTTTAATGTAATGACTACTAATAATTCATTTCCATGAAAAATAAATATAATTCTCCAATGCTTATAATAGGACAAAAGGAAAGGCTTTTAAAGGATAGATAGCTGTAGTATACCCATTTCTAGTGTAAGCAGGACTTCTTGATGAAGTATATGTACACAAACAAGAGGAAGTTGAAAGAAAAGTACTGAGAGGAACAAGAAAACTGTGAGCGCCAGGTAAATGTGGCAAGAAGGAAACATTTCAACCCACCATGAAAAGAAGCAGTGAGAAAAATCAGGTTCTCGGAGGCTAGGTAGAATGCAACAATAAGAAGAAAATTGGAGAAAGGAGGGAAATAGAAACCAGTATAACTTATTAGAAGGAAGAAAATTATCATCGGAATGGGACAGAAAACTAGAAGTAAGAGTAGGATGAAACATGGATAAACAAAAGGAGGAAAGATGCATAAAAGACTAAGTATTAAGATAGCATAAATGTATTTTCTTTCCAGGTCTTACATTTCCATGTGAGGATTCAAAACTGAATCTTGAACCACAAAGTATTAAATAATTTCATATCTCCCTTTAATAAATAAAACCTCTCCTCCTAGAACAACATGATTTGTTTGTTTGTTTGTTTCTAAGACCCTTGGTGCATGATCATACCTGATCTAGTTGGAGATGTCCCTGTTTCTTGCAGGGGGATTGGACTAGATGACCTCTAAAAGTCCCTTCTAACCCAAAGTGTTCCGTGATCTGTAATAGAGTGATGAGGGCTCAAAACCTATAATATTACTTTTGTAAAGTTATGTTAGCATGCCAGACAGATTTGACCTACCTGTAGTTTTTTGGCAGATCTAAAATTACATGAATTAACAGGATGTAGAATGCCTTTTGAAAGCCTTCTTTTCATTACTTTGAATTATAAACAATTACCCATTGTTTGACTGTATATTACTCAAGAGAAATCTTGAGACCAGGAGGAAAGCTATTTCTATGGCAAAGGTTCATTGTATCAAAAGTTAAACTCAGCTGAACACAATGAGAATTTCTTGCTTAAATATTTTATAACATCTTTTATAAAAAAAAAAAAGAATTTTGACACTTCAGCCCTCATCTAAGTTAGATTAAGATAAATGTTAGAGAAGTATGTTCTCAGCAAAGTTTCTGCTTTTACACTGTCCACCTTAGAAAGATCGATTCCAGTTATTCAAAATTTGTGCTTATCAATGCAGTCATGTCTAAAGTATTTGTCTCTCCAAGGAGTATGAAATCACTTAATGCAAATTCTAGCAAATGCATTCTTCATGCTTCTGGAGTCTCTATTCAAATTTGACTTTGGCAGAACTTTTAATCTATCTGTCATGCAACCCTCTCATATCTTCATCAATATATTTTAGCATATCTTCTCACAAGTCTTATGTATGTTAAATATATAGTATGATCCATGTTTCACAGGGGAGGGGATTTTTTAAGAACAGAGAATGTATGATTCTTATACATAACTCTTATACATAACTCCTGTGGAAAAATAGATTGAATCTTGGTCAATCTGAACTACCCACCCATCTGAGCTGTCCACTCATACAGCAAAGAGTGCAGGTGGATCTGAAGTCAGAATAGATCTGGAATGTACAGATGGACCCAAGAAATACAAAGTACTCCTACATTCTGTAACACAGATTTGTTTTATGTCCCAGGCTAACATTTTAGACACTAAACCATTCCAACTGTGTGTGATTCAAGCCAGCTATTTTGCCTGAACATGTATATTATTTTGCCACTGAGAATTTACTTTCTTATTGATCATCATATTAAACAGCATCCAGGCTCACTTGCTGTTTATGTTTCTTAATGGAATTAAATCTTGAACCATAAAGCTATGCATGTAGACTTTTTTTTTCTTTTTGAGGGAGAGGAGTTCTTTCATTACATTTCCTTGAAAGGAGGTAAAAAAAAGTTGAAAGTCTGAATTGTTGATGACGTAATGTGTCATTCCATTATAGTCCTGATAGTTTGACTAAGGGAAAGGATATATGACTTAAATATTAATGTTTATTAGAGTCTTAAGATTCTTGCCCTTTGAATTTACATAAAAGAAACTGAGTATAGGCAAGTTTAAAACACACAAGCTAAAAGTCTAATTGTGTTAACATATCCACTTAAAAGAATCACCTCCGCAACACATAAAAGCAGGCATGTTTATTTTTGCACAGTGACATTTTCAGGTTTCAAATTCCTTAAAAACAAGTCGTGTCAAACAAAGCCAGGTTACAAATTTAACATTGTGCTCTATGTCTTCACTTGCATTCTATACACACATGTCCAAGATATAAGGGAATGACTGTAAAAGCATAGCATTCAGGAAACTGCTCTGCAAATATTGCAAAACTTAGGACAGCTTAATTGAACGTATTTACAACCATATTTGTACATTTTCATAATGTATTTGTTCTTTTACATTCCAAACAATTGTACACTTATTTGCTCTGTTGTTCCTTACCATACTAAATATACTCATACCTCAACATCCCAAGATACTTCTTAAATACTAGTTTTGTTTTCAACTACAATTTCAAAACGTCTAACTGGATCAGTTTGATGTAAAAGTTGTGTAATACATCTGCAAACAGTTGTACTCTCATATGACAGCACGAGAAAGTTCATATTTATGACATACTGCTAACCACACCAATCCTACTTCAACTATGTCTCACTTTCAGGGAAGACTCAGCCCTCAGTTTCCAGTCTTTTACACAGAACAAGCAGCCCTAACACGACAGAAGCTCTTTTGGTATGCAAGGTGAAGGCAAAAGTTTTTCAGTTAAAGAATAAGTCAGCCATTACCATAAATCCCCTGACATAGTATGTTGATTTGGACATTCTAGAAAAATTAATACTCATTTGGGTTTTTTGGTTTTGATTCTTTTTTTTTTTTTTTCAGTTTATGAAGTCCTCCATTCTGTGCATAACAGTTACTTCTGTATCATTTTAGTTACAACTCTTACTCTGTCTAATTCTAATTTTACAATTGATTATAAACTATGACAATATAAATTAGTGAACATAGACTGCAATTAAAAAGGACATAGATCTTATCTGCTTATTTTTTGGAGAGGTTTTTTGGTTGTTTGTTTTTGTGATTCCTTTTTAGGAGGGACAAAGGGAAAGATAGCAGTCAAGTAAGCAAAGTTCATTGAAGATCTCATCATTTTTTTTAAATTATTCTAATGTCCACTAAATATAATCAAAGATACTTTAGTTTCATGCCATAGAAAATATATTTTTAAAAGATTATGTGTTGTGTCATCTTATTTCAGCAGAATACTGCCATGTATTTTTTCTGCAAGGTTCCACACACACATAAACATTTGTTACATAAACATTTTAAATAAAATATAGCCATAATTTTGAAAAAAAAAAAAGGAATTAAAAAAATAGGCACTCCAATTAAAAGAGCAAAGAAAATGGTCTGTGATTTTTAAGAAGTACTAAACATTCACAATTTATAATGAAATGAACAGTCAATCCATTTGTTGTTCAGAACTGCACAAAGATCATGAATTCGCATAAAGACACCAAAGAAATTTACCTTCAATGGCTGCACTATGGATCCGTTATTTCAAAAGTTGCCTTTAATCACAAAAAAAAAATAATCTTAAATTATGCCTATATACAAAGAGTTGATAAAGTACATGTAGTATGGTATAAACTATTCACAAGGTAAATGATAACATGGGTAAATCTATAAAAAAAAAAGTCATGCAGATTTACAATTTCAGATAAAGCACATTATTTGGTATTTTCCTGTACTTCATTGTTGGGATTTCTACTAACTTAGGTGCCTAAATCTACATTAGTCACATTGGCACCTCTGTAAATCAAAGAAGAAAACAATGCATCTCAAGCATATGATTTATTTGTATGCCCATATTTGGATAGGATGCGCTTGTTTTTTTCCAGTTTTTTTGTTCCTACACAAGGGCCTGGAATAACTAATATATATTGATTACAGCATTCTAACGAATGTAATATTTTAAAATAATCCTATTTTATCTTCTAAAGGCTTCTAAAGTTTAATTATTCATACATGTTTTGCAGCTTATGCTATTAAATTGCTCCCTTATCCCCTAAATCTAGCTGGATATCTAAATCTTAGGTAACCAGGAGCTGCAGCTACAATTTTCTGAAGACTTTTTCTCCTTCTAGGTTAATGAAGAGATACATTTTACTTCTTTTGCATGTCATTTGGCAGCTCAAAATTATCCCCTCTCTGAAGATCATAACAGTGTTTGCTTGGGAAATTGTTTTTGTTCAGTACATAGTTGAGTCTTACAGTTATGTTCTAAATGAAACTCCTGTCATAGTTATTTGAAATAAATGCTTCTGTGGCCAATTCCTTCTAGACATTTATCAGATTTTAGAGAGTCATCTCACCTAACTTAAATATTTATCTTAAGAAACGTAGGTGTCCACAATGTGAATGTCTACATCTGAACTAGTCATTTTAGGTATCTTTTACAGTCAATGGAGAGACATACACTTCAAGTTTGATTAATTTCACGTTTAGAATTAGGTGAATCATGTCCTAGAAATACTGATTTTGCTACTCTAGCTATAAAAAAAATCTTAGAATGCATAATTCTGATGTGGACATTTACACATATATTTATATTTGAGAACACTTTATATTAATGAAATAAAGAACTGGTTATTTATTCATTCAGCCTGCTGTTGCAAGTCTTCTTTCTCTTTTCCTTTCATACAGGACAAATTACCTTTTCCAATACATTGATATTCTGGAAACTATATAGATTTAGAAACAAGAAAAAAAAAAACTAAACCCCAATACACTCAAAATACACTCCATTTCCACACTATGCCTACATGTGTGATTTTCCACTATGTGACTGAAATATGCCATCCAAATCTTAACAGAATTGCACTTGGAAACATTTTACCATTAAACAGAAAAACAGAACCAAGAACTCTACATTAGGCAACAGCAACTACTGTTGTTTTTTTTTTGTTTGGTAATTTTTTTTTTATAATTCTGCTGAATAAGGGTGATTTATTAATTACTTTCTTACAAAACAAATTGCTGAATAAAGTGATGCACAAAAGCTAATTTTCATGACAAAGACAATCTCTTTAAGTCAGCATTTCCCACACTTAACAATATCATGCCAGTATTAATGAGTAGTAATTGACTGTATTCTCACACCTATGTTCACTATACATGTAACTCATGGGGCAATAAAGGTTAATATTTTCAAGCTTAAGCATCTGAAGTTGTCCTGGTTTTGTTTAGTGGGGGGCGGAGGAGGGGGCTAAGGTGGTAGCTTCTGTAGGAGACTGCTAGAAATTGCTCCCCTTTGTTTAGTGGACTCAGCCAGGCCTAGGACGGACCTGCTGCTGGCCAAGGTCCAGCCAATTGGTAGCAGAATGTTCCGTGATAATGCCTCTGCGATAACGTATTTAAGAAGGGGAAAACAGGAAAAAAAAAAAAGAGAGAAGAGAAGATGTGAAGAAGCTGCGCGGGGGCAGAGAGGGGGAGGCACAGGCCTCATGGGCCTTGCAGGCCTCACCCTCTGGCCTCCTGCTGAGAAGCCAACTGGGCCCAACTTGGCCTGGCCCAGCTCAGCTGCAAGAAGTGGAGAGGAGATAAGAAGTGAATGAGATGTAAAAAGGATCCTGAGAGGTGTCTGCCAGCCTGTTGTGAGGAACAGCTGCAGATGCCAAGGTCAGTGAAGAATGAGGAATGCAGCTCCTGGCCAAAATTCCTCTGCAGCCTGTGGTGATGACCATGGTGGAGCAGGTTGTCCCCCTGCAGCCCATGGAGGTCCATGGAGGGGCAGAGATCCACCTGCAGCCCGTGGAGGACCCCATGCTGGAGCAGGTGGAGGCCTGAAGGAGGCTGTGGCCCATGGAGGGCCCGCTGGGACAGCTATTCTGGAGGGACTGCACCCCGTGGAAGAAATGACCCACGCCGGAGCAGTTTCATGAAGGGCTGTGGCCCGTGGGAGGGACCCCACACTGGAGCAGAGGAGGAATGTGAGGAGGTCTTCCCCCGACGATGATACAGCGGTGTAAAACAACACGTGATGAACTGACCGCGACCCACATTCCCTCTTCCCCCCTGTGCTGCTCGTCTTGGGGAGAAGGTAGTAGAGATAATGTTAAGCTGGGAAGAGGGAGGGGTGGGGGGAGGTTATCTTGTTCCCTGTCTCATTCTTCTGCTAGTTTTAGAAATAAATGAGTATTTTTCCCCAAGTCGAGTCTGTTTTGCCCGTAACGGTAACTTTCTCCCTGTCCTTATCTCAAACCTCGAGCTGTTTTCCTTATATCATCTCCCACTATTCTCTCAGATGATGGGGGAGCGAGAGAGAGAGAGACTGCGTAGTCTATTCCCGATCTACGACAGAAGTAAAACATTTCTTAAATTCAGTCTTTCTTATCACACATGAGGGTTCCAAGTTGTCACCTTCAAGTATCTAATAACACTGTATGCGTGTGTGTGTGTGTGTGTACACACACACACACACGCACGCACGCATCTGGAATACTTTGGAGCTTCCCACTTGAATTTTTGCTGTCACTCCAAAGCCTAATCTGTGCCATACCTACCAGCCCAACGTGGATGTCTTAGATAACTTTGGACATTGTCCTGGTTTTGGCTGGGATAGAGTTAATTTTCTGCCTAGTAGCTAGTATAATGCTGTGTTTTTGATTTAGTATAAGAATAATGTTGGTAACTCACTGATGTTTTAGTTGTTGCAAAGTAGTGCTTACACTAAGTCAAGGACTTTTCAGCTTCTCATGTCTTGCCAGTGAGAAGGCTGGAGATGTACAAGAAGCCAGGAGGGGGCACACCCAGCACAGTTGACCCAAACTTGCCAAAGGGATATTCCATATCATGTGATGTCGTGCTCAGCATATAAACTCAGGAGCCAGCAATCATTGCTTGGGAATTGGCTAGGTGTTGGTTGGTGGGTGGTGAGCAGTTGCATCACTTGTTTTTCTTGGGTTTTGTTTTTCTCTCTCTCTTTGTTTTCTTTTTCTTTTTTTTTCCTTAATAAAAACAACAATTATTATTGTTGTTGTTGTTGTTTATTTTAATAATTAAACTGTTCTTAACTCACGAGTTTTCATACTTTTACCCTTTCTATTCTCTCCTTATTCCCACTGGGAAGGGAGAGGGTGAGCAAGCAACTTTGTGGCACTTAGTTGCCAGCTGCAGTTAAACCATAACAAGCATCTCAGATGATATTAGACACTTATGGGGGGGTGTGTAACTAAACTAAGTGCTCATCTACTTAAGTATCTCACCTTTGGAACACTATTTCTTCCTGGAGGCCTTCTAGGACAGTTGTCTCCAGTGACATTTGCTGGGGGCAGCCTCTACACTAGAAATAGTTCACTAAGAATACCAGACTTTACACATAACCTAGCCATCTAAGTGAAGAAAACTAAATATGATGCTGGTTCACAGACCTAATTCTGAAGAGTACTAGATAGCTGCAGGAGTAGATTTTTTTTTTCTTCATCTATCTATCTATTTATTTTTTTATTTATTACACAGCATGTAATCATGGAAAATCTGGGAAAATATGGGGTGACAGAAGTGTAAGTTGCTTATACCTCAACTTTGACTGCTTTTCAAATGTGTGACTATTTGGTAGCTCTGTTGATCCCCAAGGGGGAAGTTATGGATAGCCAGTGATTACAGGCTGTATTGTTCCCTATCACTACATTTTTTACCTTTGCTAGTAATTTTCTCTATGGATTAATTTCCAACAGTTGCAGTCCTGCATGTGGAAATCAAAGTTTTGCTGATTTAAGGATTTTTGAGCAGCGTCTCTGCCCCTAAGTGTCCCTAATCCCCATGTACTATGAAGCAGAACTATAATGAGGGAATTTGCAATGAAGTGTAAGGTTATGCCAATTTGAGCAGCTTTACACTGGATTTAGAATAAGGCTGAAGAATAATTATTTTACCGAATATTTTATACATTCTCATTTAAGTTAGAAGAGCATGGATAATCTATTTTTAAACAGAAATATTTCTGAATTTACTTTTACACATCGAGACTCTCTTCTGAGTTGGCACTGTAACCGTATGACCTAGTATATGTACATCTGCTTGGTACATTAGATGCAAAAATGTCCATGGACCTGATATTTTCAGAATTTAAACTATGTAACTAATTACTGGCTTCTAAGATATAGTTAAGCTACTATTTTTCAATATTGAGATTTTAGGTTTTACTTTGGGATAAATAATAATTTTTCTTCTTTTATGTACAAAGTCAAGTCCCTATTTTACAACAAGGAACATAAGAAATGACTGCTTTCAAACAGTATTTAAATTCATGAGCTAATAGATTGGTTGTAAAGGTATTTTCCTAAAATAAAATTGCTTTTGTTGTGAATGAAATACAGTGCTTTGGGGAATATCTTCTTGCAAGTCACAAAAAATTGTTTCCCCTAATTTTTATTTTTTTTTTTTTTTTACATTTTAGACATACTGTTATTCTACTCTATTATCCTTCACACACTATTTTGTATTCTGATATTTTGATAAATATTATACTGATTACACTGCATGCTATATTTGTTAGGAAACCTAACTCTGAAACAGAGTTCTACCAAATTCGGAACCATGCTCTGTGAGCAATCTGGGATCCTGATTTCTGATTTGTGTGTACCACACAGAAGCTTCAAATGTGACTTGTAAATATTGCATTAGATATTTTATTCACTCAACTGGAGAAGTCCTTTGGATTAGAAAAAAATCTGGAACATAAATAGAAACTGGAGGTGGGGAAAGGAGAAAAGTGAGAAGGCAGTATTGTACAAAAAGCCAATGTGGAGTGGGATTGTGAGTATACAAAACCAAACACAGGGGTATGTATGGGAGATGCTAATGGCAAAAAAAAAAAAAAAGTGTGTCATGTCCTGTTCCACACTGTGAATGTGACATAGGTAAATAGTTTTAAACTTGGGTTTGTACCATCAAATTCCATATATGCACATAGTCAAACGTCAACATTTCCCAAAATATTACAGAATTATTAATGTAATTTGTTAAGATTATTTGATAAAACTTATGAGAGCTTTTTTTAAGGCTTTCTAGAAATGCCTACTGTATTTATTCCTAATGATATAACTAATGTAAAGTCGTAGGTAACAGCATAGATTCTGCCCAGTTCATTGTGAACACAGGAATAAGGAAAGACTTGAGAGTGTGAATTCTGTTGGGGAAAACCTGTATTTCATTCATAATCACAATGCACAGTGTTTCTGGTGTTTGCTCATGGACATCAAGGTCTGTACCATTAAAACTTTCATAACTTCAAACTGATTTGTGAGTTATTTTTATTGAAGTAATTGAAAAGTTTTTATGTCATTGACAAATATATTCAAGGGAATTTATTTGGGCCTTCTAAACATATAAAGCAATCTGAATAACATATAGAGCTTTCTAGATACATTTTAACATGAGTACTTTTTTTTTAAGTAATGGTCAATTAGTGGCAGTTTTCTGTAGAAGAGAAAGATACTCAAGGAAATGTCAGAATGGTTCCCTTATGTCAACTAAGGCTAGCTTAAAATAGTAACATTATGCAACAGGCAACTCCCTGAAAGTATCCTTAAATTGCCTTAATAATTTTATCAGTTTTGTATGATAAACAGTCTGTCCTATATGCAAAAGAATTTTTTTAAAAATTACTTTTTCTTTGAAACAATATGAGTATTTTGATTACAAGAACACATATACAAATATGTATTGAACAATCATAATTAAAAACCAAAGTAACAACATTCTTACCTTCAGATCTTTTTATTACCCTTTTTTGTGGCTTTGATTTCACTACACAAATTTTCAATAAACTTGGACCATAAAAAATGTCAATAATAAAGTGCTTTACAAAATAATGATGATTAAACAACATTTTTTTTTCCTGCGTAAATCTTCACTAATGTTTCTAGCATCCTTCATTTTCAATAACGAAAGAACTATAAATGTAAAAAAAAGATAACTTAAAGGAAAGATCCAAAACTGCAAGGCAATCAACTGTTCCATAAACAATAGAGGATCACAAGATTAATTTCCTTTTGCTTTTTGTGCTTTTTCCTTCTTTTTTTTTTTTTTTTTTTTTTTTTTTTTGGAGCTGCAAATGTTTTATCCTCACTAAAGAAATAATCAATAAATGGAAAAATAGAAAAGAAAATTCTGCACCACAATTTGCGGTCAATGATCCTTAATGCCCCAATGGTTTTGAAAAGGGTTGGGTAGAGAAACAGAAGAAAGAGGATAGACTTGATTTCTTTATATCCATCCAAGCTTTTGAATATAAATTGTCAGGCACAAGAATTATAACTTTCTGCCAATATTGTTTTCTCTGTCTTCATATAAAAATCTACGTAGACTCACCAATTTACAAAACACTTTTCTAGCATTCATGTCCTTGATCTTCCTCCTATCTCAAAACCGGTAGCATCAAGAAAGAAATTAGTAAAATCTCTAATAAACAATAAAAACAAAAGAAAGGGATTTTTTTGACACATAGAAAAGAGAAATGCAAGGCTTCTCAGTAGTCCCAGAGGATCTTAATTTTAATTATCCCAGAGGACTTTAATTTTAATTACTTTTCCTTATGTTTGATTAACACAAAAGATGTTCATATATAAGAATTAGTAAAAACAGGAAAAAAAAAATGGGTATCACTCTCATGTATAAACACAGCCTAATGTGAAACAAAGAGTTTCTAGTAAAACTGGTTGACATTCAGTGAAGAAAAACATGCAACAATGAATAAAACAGAATTGGAAATGCTAAGATTTCAGAAAATACTTAGAATATTAAACTACAAAATTTACAAGCAGCATTTTGAGTAATTTAATTATTGATTTCAGTAATATTAATATTTTTGAAATTAATATTTTTCCACTGTGATTTTCATACTGTGAAATCAAAGGGATTATTTGAGAAATAATGTACCATGCTAGATTAACAATGATGATATAATCTGTCTTTTGAAAAGATAGCTGCTTTTTCTGTAAATGTAATATTGTTTAGCACAACTCAGTCTATCAGAAGCTGTTTTAACTCTTATACATAAAAAAGGGATCTTAGTGGATCATAGAAATCAAGATTAAACCATATACCATATTGCTTTAAATCCACTTCCTTTGAAATCAAAGGTAATGCTATTACTGTTTTTAATAAAAGGAGAGTAAACACAATGATTACAAAAACCTTAAAATGAAATAAAAAAAAAAATTATCTCTAAATTCTCTTTAGAGGAAACTCCAGAATATATTAATGTAGATGTATAAAAAGAATCTGAAAGACAAATTTTGCTCTTACTGTGGATAGATTTTACATAATACAAATAAAACAAATTAATAATTTTATTATTTCAGTATAAGAGAAGAGGAGTAGTCTGAAAAATTTCACATGAGAATAATGTTTCTTTTTGGATAAATAAAGGCAAATTGAAAATGTGTAAAAGAAAATTGAGAATAAAAATAAAAATTATCAAGGCACAGAAAACAGATCTGCCATGGATTGCAAATAATAGAAGTAATCCTTTTTTTTGAAGGTCAGTTCTATTGTGTATGAATACAGTGTAATCAAAAGGAAGTTCTGGGAATAGAATTAAAATTAAATTTCTACATTCATTAGGCATCTATGCAGAAGAACTGAATGCTAATGTCTATATTTAATTGCAATTATAATTCTAGAATCTTCTTGGTTTGGTCTCAGAAGTTTATGCGTCTATGAAGCAAAATTTGTAGAGACATAACATCTTTTATTCAACAAGGTATTTTAGTTGTGGAAAGATGGTCACGTTTGTCTGTGGAAGAAAGACTAATTGCAACTCAAAAGCCAATTGATAGTTGAAAACTAATTTTGAAGATTTTGCAGATGATTTATAATTAGTTCAGAGAAGCATATAAAAATATTTAAACCAGTATACTTAGGCTTCAGAACTGAAGTTCAGTTTGTGTCAGGAAACAAAGATCTTCATGCATGCTGATGCAGTTAGAAGGAAAGACACATCTTCAAATCAAATGTCCCAAGTAGGGGGCTGTATGCATTTTTTCATCTCAAGTGGTTTCAAAAGCTTCCTCTAGAAAAACTCTTTTAACTACAACCAGAATTCCTTCCCAAAATTGCTAGTGACAGAGGACTCTGAGGTTTCTGCCTTTGGACCCTGAAATGTTTCTTAAAGGATCAGCAAGGCTTTAAAGAAGAGGTACACTTGCTAGTCCTGTTCCCAGAGTCTGTGCCTCCCTGAATAGTAGAATTTCATATTCCATTAGTGGCCTTAGGATTCTAACAGATTCAGCTGAGCAGATGGAAAGTATCAATGTCAAATCTACTGCCAAGGCAAAAGCTCAAAGTATCATTACTGCCAGAAATGATCAATCCTAAAGGGAAGCACAGATGACACTAGTATATTTACCATATGAACTTTATTAGATCAAATGGTTTAATTAATATTCGTTATTCCACTTGCATTTATTCTGAATTCCCTACTTGCAGTTATTCATAAGTGGAAATTCATACATTGGCGACTTTAATCAAGCAAAGTTGTGTGTGTACGAGCATCAGAAAGAAATAAAATGTAGTATTTTCCTCCCTCTTGAAAGGTTAGAAGAGGCTCTATAGACTGTTCTGGTCATGATTCATCTGTTGTGTGATGCAGTGAAGGAAGAGTACCAATTTTCCAGCTTTTCATGAGCCTCCAACATGCGGAAGATGCATTAAACAATGAGTTCAGAGTCCACATGCTTAAATTGAATATAAGATTAATAAAGAATTAGGAAACTGTTCTTTTGACTCCTATGTTTGCAACAAAGCCCCAGTGCAGCCAAAGAACTGCTTTGTATGTAATTAGATTAAACACACAGGCTTCCCTTTCAGTAGACTCACTTATAAGATGCATTATACGCTGGCATGGAGGTACAATCTGAAGTTATACTAAAAGCCATCTTGGAGATTTACTTTTAGTTTTGTTTTTCTTCCTACCGTAGAGCTCAGTCATTATGAGAGAAACTTGAATAGTCAGACTTTTCTACCTCTTCCCTTCAGTAAGAACCAAGCTGCCTGATTAAATGAGAAGGCCATAACCCATTTAAAGACAAGACCTGAACATAAAAATTTTATATTACTATCTATTTTTCACCTAAAAAAACCCCACAGTTTAAAAGTGATTAAATGTAGTTTAATGTTTCTGCAGTTAAAACTCTTGCGGCCATGAAAACTGTTCTCATATTCTCTCCTGCTCCTTGTATAGAGCTGTCCCTTGGTTATCCAGTTCTCCAGAACACGTTCATGAGAATAGTACCTGAACTTACTACTCCATGTACACATATTTACGCCTACAACAGCCTGATTTTTCTTCTTGTTTACTGACTGCAAACAGTTTTTATGATTTTATAGGGCATAAATACTTAATGTTTCTCACTTCCAAACTTCTTCAAGTTTGTGATCAACAGAGTATTCACTGTGTAAATTGCCATTCTCAGGAAGTTATCATTCTCCTTGTCTGATAGAAAAATAATAATTTCACAGTCAGTAAAATCCTAAGCAGTGCTGACAAAGTCATGGTTGTTTGATGACTACAACACAGGCACCAGCTCTTCCAATATTTAGGGAAGCCATCTGCAGAAAAAAAAAAAAAAAAAGATACAAGTTCAGTGAACAGGAACAAGCCATGCAAAAGATTTTCAAAGTGCTGTGTTAATATTCTGAAATGGTCAAAACTAATGGGAGTATAAACAGTTAAAAATAAATATAACCCACAAAATCCTACTACTATAGTTTTAAAGTTACTTACTCACATCTGACATCTTTCACTTGAATGTGTGAGAACAGAAAAAAAAAAAAAAAGAAGTTATTTTAGAACTGTCATCAATGTAGTGAACTGTTGACATGAAAGGGGTTTCTATAATGTGTAAACTGTAGCCGATGCTTCCACTTTAGTCCCTCTGGTGAGATCAAGTCTACCAACACCAAAATTGTGTGGTTCCAGTATTTCTAAACAGGTTCAAGGGGCCTTTACAATAAGTTTGGCAGCTTTAGATGCTTTTCAAGACAACACAAGCATTGATAACTTTTGGAGAATGGATCTTGCTGAAACTAACACAGTAGAGTCAGCTTATATGGTATGTAATGATAACAGACTGTAATTAATGGTACTGTACATATAAAAGCAGAGATGTTACATGTTTCCTAACTATCTGTCCAAATGTTGTTATTCATGTTCTTTTTTCTATGGACTGGTGGATTTGGGATAAGAATTGATTTCTTATTTCCTACAGAATGTCATTAAAAATGCTCTCTTGTCATTTAGTTAACAGTAGATAAAGAAGATGGGCTTCTGTATTAACTTTACACCATGTATGTCTACATTTAAGCTTGACAGCAGAAGCCTCCCTTTACAATCATAAAAGGAAATATGCATTTTTTGTATAATACATCTGGGCTAATTGGAATGCTTATATTAGGATAAGATCATGCTTTCAAATGATGCACTTTTCTTCACTAACACTAAAGGGAACTTAAAGCAATTAATTCAGATATAAACATTTACAATCATGGAACAAAAACCTACTTTTTCAGAAAGTCTTAAAACAGAATTAATAACAGGAACTGTTGAAATAATACTTTTTTAAGTCTTTGCTACGAATCCAAATCTTTCCAAGAACTACTGTGACATAATAAAATACATTCCTTCTACAACCAAATAACTAGATCCCAGCTTCTTGCATTATATCACTTTTTCTATTATAATTCTTATATGGTTTAGCATTAGGAACATACATACAGATCAACATTTCAAAATATTCATCAAACAGAAGAAAATGGAATTGAAGAATTAAATGAAAACTTGTCCCTCTACATAAGGGATAAAATAAGCAAATTTTCATATGAAGGATATTCAGGACATGCTGGTTATCAGTTAAAAGTCCAGATTAATTTTGATAGTTTTTATGACATTTCTTCTGCACGAAGAAAGATAAAAAAAAATAACTTACTATAGAAATTGACCAGAACAATAATTTTATCTGAAAGGTAACAGGATAATATTTCTAATGACTCTTTATTTTGTCTTTTATCACCCTCTTAGAATCTAATTATCTTTTTTCTGTCTTTAGAGGAAATTACTAACATAATACTTGGTAAAATACTAGAATTAATTTTACAACTATGGCAATCTCAGATACTATACTTTCTTTTTTTCAGAAAAGAAAAGTTTTTATGCACAACTATCAAAATATGTTACATATGAAAAAAATTAAGACTTTATTTTTACCTGTGTCCATTCATTAGTCTGAGGGTCATAAGCTTCCATAGTGTTCAGGTATGTTTGACCATCATAGCCACCTACTGCATATAACTTATCACCAAGCAGACAGACTCCAACAGCATCTCGAGGCATACTTAGTGGAGCCACCATTGTCCATGTATCAGTTTTTGGATCATACCTGAGGAAAGAGAAAGGAAATTGAACATTCTATCCAAAAACATTATTCTTAAAACAAAAAAAAAGTATACATATAGATTTATTACGTTCCCAATCCAAAATTCTAAATGTTGATTAGGAACTTTTGCTCAGTTAACCTTTTGGAATAAACTAAAGTATCTATGGGACAAGGTGTCATAAAAAAGAGTTTTGAGAAGGTTACAAAAGCAATATCTGGATGTATGTATAGTTTTATTTATATATTTTAAATAAGATATTTCTTGTAGCATATTAAAAATACCCCTTCTGAAATTATATTATGCTGTATTTTAATTCCTATAATTATACTATACAGTGTTCACAGCCAGAAGGTCTCGTTAAGAATTCAGAGGATGTGCTTAACTTCATTAGAGTTAGACTCTCCTCCTGATATTTTCTCAAGTGAAGATAGTAGTACTCTTTCTAAGACATAATCACATAGAATTTTTAAAACAGAAGGTAATTTTTTTTATAACGATAATCATTTTAAAATTAAACATTTAGCCTATGCCACTAATTTAGATATTCATTAACAACGTAAAAATTGGGTAATTTTAGAAGCCATTCCATTATATCTGTTTCAGACATCTGTAAAATAGAAATTAATCACCTTTTGATAGTGCCTCTCAGTTAGTTACTAAGGATGTCTGGAGTATTAGGTTAAATGAGATACTTCGTTTTTAGATAACAAATATTGCTAAAACAGAAAACTGTATCGCAGTATCATAGAATCATAGAATGGCTTGGGTTGGAAGGGACCTTCAAAGGTCATCTAGTCCAACCCCCCTCCGACCCTCCCCAGGAGCAGGGACATCTCCAACTGGATCAGGTTGCTCAGAGCCCCATCCAACCAGACCTTGAATGTCTCCAGGGATGGGGCACCTACCACCTCTCTGGGCAACCTGTTCCAGTGTTCCACTAGTCTCATGGTGAAAAAAAAAAAAAAAAAAAAAAAAAATCTTCCTTATATTTACTCTGAATTTACCCTCTTTTATTTTAAAACCATTACGCCCTGTTCTATCACAACAGGCCCTGCTAAAAAAAAAAAAAAAAATTGTCCCCGTCTTTCTTATAGGCCCCTTTTAAGTATTGAAAGGCAGCAATAAGGTCTCCCCAGAGCCTTCTCTTCTCCAGGCTGAATAACCCCAACTGTCTCAGCCTGTCCTTGTAGCAGAGGTGCTCCAGCCCTCTGGTCATTTTTGTGGTCCTCCCCTGGACTCCAGCTGGTCCATGTCCTTCTTATTCTGAGAATAAGCTGGAGAGACCTTACTCTGTCTCCAGAGCCAGACACAGTGCTCCAGGTGGGGCCTTACCAGAGCAGCGTAGAGGGGCAGAATGACCTCTCTCAACTTGCTGGCCACACTTCTTTTGAGGCAGCCAGCATGCGATTGCCCTTCTGGGCTGTGAGTGCACATTGATGGCTCATGTCCAGCTTTTCTTCCACCAGTACCCCCAAATCTTTCTCAGTAAAGTTACACTCAATCCCTTCATCCGCCCAGCCTGTATTGATAGTGGTAGTTGCCCTGACCCAGGTGCAGGGCCTTGCACTTGATCTTATTGAACCTTATGAGATTTGCATGGCCCCACTTCTTGAGCTTGTCCAGGTCCCTCTGGATGGCATCCCATCCCACAGGCATGTTGACTGCACCACTCAGCTTGGCATCGTCTGCAAACTTGCTGAGGGTGCTCTCAATCCCACTGTCTATGTCATTGAGGAAGATGTTAAACAGTACTTGTCCCAGTACTGACCCTTGAGGGACATTACTTGTCACCAATCTCCATCTGGACATTAAGATGTATGATAGATTTAATTTCATCTGTCCTTAAGCATCTCCACTATGTAGTAGAATCATTTGATAATCAGTGCAGAAAAAAAAACAGTTTAAGGATAGAAATCCTTTGCCTAACTTTAGTCATGTCCTTAAATGTAAGGTAGAACACACTTTGGGTATGATAATTTCTCTAAAATAATTACAAAGGAACTCTAGAATGGCTAAAAATCTATTTTTTTTTTTTTTTTACAAATCCTCTAACTACTTTAGTTATATAAAAATAGGCATCAAACAACTTTTTTTTTTCCTACACCTTTAAGACAGAGTATTAGCTTTAAGTTCTCTTTCCAAGGAGAAGCTAATTTCTATTTTCTTGTAGTCTAAACTTCATTAACCAGAAGTTGACAATCCTAAAGCAAGCTGTATATACATATGCTTTAAAAAAAAAAAAAGGAAGATTCTAGGCTTTTATTACAAAGGTTGACTATAAGAGCACCTGTAACTATTTCACTCATTCATATTTTCAGTAAGCAACTAGTGGGAATACTGTTTGAAGTCTCAGATTATATTTGAACAATTGAAATTTTTAAACTTCTAAAATGTAAATATTGCAACAACGTTACAGTTCTTTGTAACTGCCTTTTGATTCATAAATATGACCTTCAAATTGGACAATAACAGAATTGTATTTCACCTTGATTAAATCATTCTTGAAAGCTGGATTTATTCTGGGGGAAAAAAAAAATTCTAATTATCTACTGGCTTTATGCAGACTTCTCAAAAAATAAGATGTTAAAATGTTCTGTTCAACTTTTTATATCTAAATACCATTAAATGGATTGTGTTGTTAATTTTACATTCTTTTTTTTAAAAAAATCTTCATTTTATTTATTCACATTCTTTCATTTTGCCACCTTTTTGTAAGAAGCTTTGAGTTAAATATCTAGATAGGTAATAAATGTATTTTAAAACTTGAGAGGAAAAGACTTTAAAACAATAGAGGCTGTTTAGTAGGGCCTGTTGCAATAGGACAAGGAGTAATGGTTTTAAAATAGTGGGGGGTAGATTTAGATTGGAAATTAGGAAAAAAATTTTTACAACGCGAGTTATAGAACACTGGAACAGGTTGCCCAGAAAGGTGGTGGAGGCCCCATCCCTGGAAACGTTCAAGGCCAGGCTGGACGAGGCTCTGAGCAACCTGATCTATTCGGGGATGTCCCTGCTCCTTGCAGGGGGGTTGGACTAGATGACCTTTGAAGGTCCCTTCCAACCCAAGCCATTCTATGATTCTATGTTTGAACATGGGAACATGCATGTGTAACAGCCCCCCCCCCCCCCCAAATTAATATTGAATGTTTTTTTTCAAGACCATCTGACTTTAACAACAGCATCGTATGCCTCTAGCTAAGTTTCCTAACCAGTGAAATGCACCAGCGTGCATTTTATCTTCACCTGCCTGAAGGCAATAAATTTTAATAGACGCTTTGATACACTGCTCTTGAATTACAAAGGCCAAGCTGAGGAAGTGAGGAAGTGAAAAAAAGCAGGGAAACTAAATGCAACTGACAATGTTGGACTTCTTTTTTTTTTTTTTTTATACACAGGTATGCAAGGCTAAACAGAATTCTTATAACTCAGTTCTGTCAACAAAATCGAACTGCACAAGAACTTGTTTCTTTCAACAGCCAGGAAAATGTCTGAGATTTCTTATACCCTTTCTTCTGCTAAAAACAACTATACATTTCATCTTTGTAACAACCATGTGTGCCCTAGGGTGAGAAGGGTTATGATAAAAGTTCCTGAATGTGGAAAGAAATCAATTTGAAATCAAGGTGAGATGAAGGGGAAAAACTATAGAGCACTTGCTTATGTTTTTAATAGCTGTCAACTTTTGACCGACATTTGCAAAAAAAAGCTACTTTATAAAAATCTTCCAAAATGTCCCCAAAAATTTATAATTCTTAAAAAGGAAGTAGTTATTTTAACTTTAAAAAGGAATACAACATTGCATTTTTCCAGGCTTTAGAAGAGCAGACAAACATAACTATTATTTTATTTTAGAAAGCTTGAATCCATAAGAAATAATTTACAATTGCATCAAACTTAGAAGAGTTCACACTAGGAGTCCTAATTACTATTGAGCAGGATTTTAGCAGTAGCATTTAAAAAACACGTATCTGCTCTCACTGGATTTACATGATCTCAAAAATAAATTTTAAAACATTATGTCTGGTTTTACAGTCTTCCAGGAGCAAATTAGTAGTTGAATATAGCACATCCTATCAGGCTGTATCAGAATGACAAAATGACTGAAGCAGAGACTTATTCCTAAAGAAGAAAAGAGACCTAGTTAAAAAAAAAGATACCCTAGATATTTACAGAAAGCAAAACTTCCAGAGAGATACAAAATAACTTACTATAATAGACCTAATTATCACTTACTAGCCTTTAGTTTCCTAAGTTTTTGAGATTTTTTTTTTATTTTTTTTTAAAATGAGGCATTATTTTTTTTTAATGTAAAAATAGACACACTAAATCACATCCCAGCCACCTTATGAACTTAGCAATCACTGGGAGAGGTTTTTTTTTTTCATATTTTAGTGTAGCCCTCCAGTTAATTCACATCCACTTTATGCAAGCTAATAGCCTTACAAGTTCTGATTTGTTAGTCCCAACTTTTAGTCTGGAAACTAACTGCCCATGAAGTACATTATCCGCAATTTTGCTATCAGTGGAAAAAATACCTAGATGAGAAACACTGTACAGTGTCATTCAGATACTAGTACACAAAAACAGCTTAAGGATATATAATTTAGTTCATTGTTATAATCCTCTTTGAGAAAGACAAATGTGATGGGATGTGATTTGCGTTCCAACATCAGAAGGGTTCTCTTCTCAGAGGCTGAAAAACTACAGAAAAATCTTCCTTACAAGTACCAATAAATAGAATAATTGCAAAGATTTTACACTTATTAATATTATCACTACTACTCTTAATATGAATTTATTTAATTGAAAATTCTGCCTGTTGTTCCTCATAAATAGAAGCCCACACGGATAGGCCCTGTAAGTACAGGCACGATCGAATTTCTCTGATGAAATTTCCATCTGTTGGAGACAAGAAGTAAAGTATTTGGCAGTCTGTGATCTTTGCTTACATGCAGTAGAGATGGGAATGAGTCTAAGACTGAGCAAAATTGTAAGGGTAACATAAGGAGTAAGTTTAAAATTATAATTTTTTTTTTTATTACATATTGGGTAAATTGTAAATGTCAAGCCAGATTCAGCAGAAACAATAACTGACAACTAATTAAATTTTAACTCCTTCAGAAAAAAAAAAAAAGACAAATCTCTTCCAGCACCTATCTTTACTTTTTTGTTAAGATAAACCAGCTACTCACTCAAACATATCTACTTTAACCTTTCCAATCTGCATGTATTCGGAGAATGTATTTTCCTTATTCTATTTTTAAAGCATACAGAAACAGAACAAAGTCAGACCTTTATGAAACACTTGAAGAGTACGTGCAAATTGAATGTTATAATCACTCCAACTGTGCCCTACTGCCCTACTAGATATTCTTGAATTTGCAGAATATTCACTTGCAAAATTATTGGTACTGTAAGTACAGTGTATAAGGCTTATATTAACACATCAGGAAGTGTCAGTGTTGCTAAAGAAAGCAATGTAATGTAGTGTAAATATCTGTCAATTAAGCAGTTCTATATTTCTTCCTTGCTGGACTATGTTTTTAGAGTTACAAAATACTTCTAAACACAATTTGGTGTGATAAAATTATTTCAAGGCTGAAATTTTATCTCTGCAAAGTCTAGTTTATGATTCTACCATACATTGTGCCTTAAAAACAAAGATTTCTTAAATTAGATGTGGAAAGAGTGAATTTTTTGTGTCCACGATAATATATAATAGAAGTGGGAAAAAAAATAACCTTCAAAGAAATTATCATCTATAAACCTCTATGGAATTTTTAAAGTATAAAATAATTTGGCATTTCTTGGGGTAAAAATATCTGTTTAATTATGCCATCACTTAGCTAAGAAAATGATGATACTGGACATTATTTTGTATTAAAAAAAAAAAAAAGCATGTATATTTGGATACCTTTCTACATAGTCCAGCAGTCGGGAACAATGGTTAGAAGCAGGAGCATCATGACCTCCAACTGCATAAAGAAAGCCATCACATGTAGCCACTCCTACACCTCCTCTTCTCTTACACATAGGAGCACACATATTCCATTTATTTGTGTGAGGATCGTAATATTCCATGGAACTCAAACACGAACTTCCATCCCGACCTCCAACTGAATATAACCTAAGAAAGTCCATACACACACACAAAAAAATAATAAAACAAGATATCAGAACTGTAGAAATAAAAGCAAGGAGCATCTGGGGTTTTACCTGACATGAGCAAACAGGAAAAAGAAAAAAAAATACAATCTTTCAAAAATCATACAAATTTCATACGATCAGCAAACATAGATGAGTTAAATATTATTACCAAATTCACATACTACTTAGTGCTTTGCTCACTTGAATAGAAAGGAAGATATTTTCTTTCTGGTACTGGATTTCATTCTTCTATTACAGCATATACTGACAAGAATGCCATACGTGACATGTAGATTTGTCTCTATACATATATAAATAATGTAAGCAGGGTTGCTGCCTAATTGCTCATCATCTGTGAGGTGGAAGTGAAAAAGCCAGTTTAAAATTGGTAATCCAGACAAACAAGAAATATGCAATCCATTTATTATAGTTTCTCTGTGTTTTTACAGCGCATCAAAGCAGTGGGAATTAGCCTGACAACTACTGTCCTTTATTATAATATACTATCTATAATTCTTTCATACTGACTTCATTCACAAGCTTCTAATTCATAGAATCATAGAATGGTTAGGGTTGGAAGGGACCTTCAAAGGTCATCTAGTCCAACCCCCCTGCAAGGAGCAGGGACATCCCTGACTAGGTCAGGTTGCTCAGAGCCTCATCCAGCCTGGCCTTGAATGTTTCCAGAGATGGGGCCTCCACCACCTTTCTGGGCAACCTGTTCCACTGTTGTATAACTCGCATCGTAAAAAAATTTTTCCTAATTTCTAATCTAAATCTACCTCCCTCTATTTTAAAACCATTACCTCTCGTCCTATCGCAACAGGCCCTACTAAACAGCCTTTCCCCATCTTTCTTGTAGGCCCCCTTGAGGTACTGGAAGACCCCTATCAGGTCTCCCCGGAGCCTCCTCTTCTCCAGGCTGAACAGCCCCAACTCTCTCAGCCTGTCCTCATAAGAGAGGTGCTCCAGCCCTTTTATCATCTTCATGGCCCTCCTCTGGACCTTCTCCAACTGGTCCATGTCCTTCTTGTGTTGGGGGCTCCAGAACTGGACACAGTACTCCAGGTGGGGTCTCACCAGGGCAGAGTAGAGGGGGAGAATCACCTCCCTCGACCTGCTGGCCACGCTTCTCTTGATGCAGCCCAGGATGCGGTTGGCCTTCTGGGCCGCAAGGGCGCATTGCCTGCTCATGTTGAGCTTCTCATCCACCAGCACTCCCAAGTCCTTCTCCTCAGGGCTGCTCTCAATCCATTCCCTGCCCAGCCTGTATTTGTGCCTGGGATTGCCATGACCCAGGTGCAATTCTCCCTTCTTGAAAAAAAAAAAAAAAGTAAAAAAAAAAAGGAAGGGAAAAAAAAGTACTGCATAAGCTCTCTATGCTAAAATACAAATCATATGTAAAGTTGTAGTCAGGCTTTCATCTAGTATTCAGCCTATTCCACACACAAGACTGTCAATGAGATGCTCATGTCCAGAATTAATTTCACACTTACAATATAGTAGAGATCAAATATGCACTGCATTGCAGAAAAGAATATCACATTATGTTTCAAACATGGATTTTTAAAAAGTAGTACCTTGTTTTCAAGGATCTTGGTTATATTGAACGAAATTCTTGCTCACAGTAATATTAGCATGTCTACTCAGCCAGTAAGAAAATTATACCCCCAGGCACTCTAGGTTGATTTTCTTCATCAAAATATATTATGAGGATTGAGATCTGTAGGAAAGTCATGGAAAACTTCTGAAAAATATTTTAAATTTGAAATGGCAAAACTGTGATTTAACAAAAAAAAAAAAAAAATGTTGTGTTAAGTGTCTGCAGGCAAGGAACTTTTTTTCTTCCTCCCTTTACAATGGTTCCCAGGAGGAAAGAGTTCTGATTGCTCTTTCCCATTACTATCATGGGGCATTCATTTCTTATATTATTTTTTTTTTCAGTCTGTTGCCTTTTCTACAATTCCAGAGATTAACTAATAGAAATACAGGCTATTTTAAAGTCCAACTTCCGAGCGGTTTAGGATGTAAAAGCTGTCTGTGTGAAGCAATTATTCGTTTGGAAGCTTTTACTGTCCTAAGTGCTCCATGAATTCAGAACTATTTAAATGTGCACTTACCATTATGTTTTGTTGGCATGGATGCTGATGAATAAGAAAGTACTGTACTACCACTAAATACATCACTGAAGCCATAGTACATTTTGGTACTGCCTGACAGACATACTTGTGCTCTGACTAAAGTAGCCTGGAGAATCTGTACTACTTTATGAGAGATACTAAAGCAAATAAACTTATTCTTTTGCAACTATTTCTGTTGATCCGCCCCTAAGACATTTACCTTTCTGTATGATTATCAGATATCTACAGGTGGGATCCAATTCATGATTAAGAGACCTACATTAATTAATCTGTGGGTGTCTACAGTGTCTAAATTGCTGTTATGCTCAGAGTAGTCAGCTGAGCCTAAAGAACAACTTGGTTCACCAATCACAACCATAGGTTTTTTTCTTCAGCAGACAATACGAACCGCAGAACTAAAAAATTTAAACATGTGACCCATATGTATATATTTACATTAATATAAATGTAAATAAAATCATTTACATGTAGGTGTCTGCAAGGATGTTATCTTTACTTTCAAAGCTGGGACTTGGTTCAGCTCCCCGTAGAAAGTAATCAAACGTTACTTGTGACATGTAGGGTACGGTGACACTCCCTGCCGGCAGATACGACAAAGACTGCACAAGAGAAACATGCATGATTGCTGTAGGTCAAGTAGGCTACTCTGAGGCAATTCAAATGACAGTAGACAATTACATGTAGATAAGTGAATTGATCCCTAAAAATGCATGGTTATCAAGGCTGAGATTTCCAGATAAATTTCTAAATAAACATTTGGACACCTAAACACTTCACACAATTTAAAAAAAAATGTAAAGTACCAACACTTCTGCAGAGTTCAGTGTGAATAATCTTGTGTTACATTACTCTAAATACCTGGCACTTTTAAAATTTCTTCTGGCATGAAAAGTTCTCATTTATTCCTTTGTCTCTCAAGTGAAATTAATCTATAAGCTGATATTTTTACATTGAAAGTTAAGAACACTTTTTAATTCCTCTATTTCAATTAAGACAGCTATTGAAATACAGTTAACGGCATTCTTGAGTTGCTGGTAAAGTGACAGCAAATGCTATTCATAAATAAATTATAAAAGTTTGCAGCAAATTATTGGGACCACTGAGGTTTGTTTTGTTTTTTTTTTCTTAAATGTTCTATGCTATTCAGAATGAAACAAAATTCATTTCTAAAATCAGATTTTGGACCTATCATTTTAGAATTTGATTGTGTTTATATCTCAGCAAGGAATAGTTCATAAAACTAACAATAAAACTTTATTTCACAAAGGTTTCGTTCACACAAATAAAAGTTGGAAATCGAGTAATTCTTTTAAAGCTCTGGTTGTGTCTGAGCCTGAACACCTCAGTCAGGAATTGCTTCCACTCTTCAGTCAAGTTTCCTAATCCATAGTCACAAAGGCCAAAAATTACTACAGAACTCTGCAACCAGTGCTGAATATTCAGGATATTGTACAGCTAACTGAAATTTTTGCAACACTTCTATCCAAAGACAGTTAGTAGTCTTACTCCCTTCTTAGTGCTCAGGACCCTATTTTATTAGATGACTTTGAATGAATCCATTTTTGCAGCTTTGTCTTTCTCAGGTACAGTTTATAGCAAAATTTTCTATAGGGAAAAGAATAATTTATTTCTCTATAAAAGTCAGAAAACCTGGCATTACTGAGATAAGAAATCAGTCTGGCAATTGCAAGGGCTACTCTTATGCCTTTTAACTGTATTCAGCTCTATTATTTCAGTTACCAGGTACCACCTCTGCTCTGGATGATTTGTTGAAAATACTTGTAAGTAGACTGTCATTTTAATGTGCAAGTACTTTCAGAATTCAGAGATGAAAGATAATCCAGTAAGTCTGAGTTTAGCAAATTTAAGTTCCTCAAATTTTGCTTTATTTGTTAATTTCCCATTGCTAATTTACAATATTATCTTTGTAATTTTACCTTATCTTACGTACTACTTCAACAATCATCAGACACAGCTCGATTTTTTCTATTTCACCCATATTACTTGTGTCTGTAGACTTCTTGTAGATGTCATATCTCTTAATGGCTTTGAGTACCTATAGTATTGTAAGACTGTTATTTTCCACGTTGTGCAATTAAAAAAGAAAATTTGAGAAATAAGCATAATCACAATCACCTAATAGTAATTTATTTTTTTTTTAGTTGGGAATACTCTGTTAACTGAATTGCACCTCCTTGCTTATCCCATCAAAACTGTTGGGATTTCTATTATAATTATCACTGTTCAGAGTGGAAGATTGACAAGGAAAGCAAAGCATCCAGTACTGAGTACTTTTATCTCCAATGATCACAGTGAAAGTTTTGCCTGTGGAGATGTTATAGATTTCTATTCCCCAACGGTCTATATTTCAGCCTATTCAGACACTGTGTGTAGATATGAATTTAGAACAAACTCAGTCTCCTCTGAGCTAGAAATTTGTCTTTTCATGGTTTGGTCACTTCTTTTTTTTTGTATTAAGATGGATAGAGAGTCCTCAACATTTGTGTATATATATATATTTCTGCATAAAATTGCTAGAAAATGCAGCAGAGATCTCAAAGTAGGAGACATTAGGAGAAATCATGACCAGCTGGATCAAAAGCATTTATCTCAGTGCTATCATTACAAACCTTTGATAAGTAATCAGAAAAGCCATTTTTAAATTCAGTTTGACAAGGCAACCTCAAAAGACCAGACTGCCTTTGATGTGAGGTAGTATAGTGTGTGAAAACAGTTGAATCATGCCTTTGCTGCATTTCTTAACAAGGTTTTGCCTTTCAAAATTCTTTCACTGTGAATATCAAAGACCTTATCCAGTTTTTTTTGCTTAGGCCCCTTTGTACCCTTTTCTGCCTTTTCAGTATGCCTGAAAGAGCAACAGAGAACTACTCTGGCACAAAGGATATCTGTCTGGTAGAAGTGAGGGCAAGGTAATAATTTTCATCGGTGCTGGGCTTCAGTATTGCTTAATCAGTCCATATGTGATCTAGGAATCAGACTGTAGGAGAGGAAAGATATCTATCCATGCTGCCTTGGTTATGCCAATGAACAGTGGGTCGCTTGCAAGATTTGAAAAAGAATTATAATACTTTTGAATGGAAAGAATTAGTGAAGTATTATATCTGTGTGTAAACTTGGAATGGTATGTCATGTATTTAATGCAGTAATGCAGTATGAAGTAAATTAAAAATACACACAGTCTGACCAAAAAAAAAAAAAAAAAGTGAAGAAAAAAAAAGTCATAAAGCGCCTGCAATTAAAGAAATAGTAGCTGCTGATAGAAAATATTGAGAGAAAAATACTATTCGCATGGATAATATCGTTACAGCAAACTTCTACTTCCTACACTAGAAAGTATAGTTTCCTAATATAAAGAACCTGTTTCAAGTAAATAATCAAAGTTATATGGGCTACTTTATATCTGCAAGATCAGTGATTGAATGCAGACTCTACAAGTTAAAAATATTCTTGACTATATCAGGCTATAAGACAGCTAAGGAAAAATAGTATTTGTAAATTAATAATTCACTACAGCATGAGCTTAAGGCCCTTTATTTGTTCTCTTATTTATTAAAAAAAAAACATAGTGAATCTGTCATTAAAGAAGAAATTGCTATTGAAGTCACAGTATTACTTTGTGAGTTTAATTTTAGACCATACAGCTCTTCCATTTTTTTTTCTGTCTCAGTATCCATTTCTTGTGTAATTTTTCCTAAAATAGTAAAAAATATCTACACCTTTTTTTTTTTTTGTAGTTTCTACTGTTAGGGAAGAATATTTTCCACGTGTTCCTTTTTTCTCTATAGCAGGAGGCAGAATGATTGCCTTCTTGAGAAAAGAGTTTGAGCAAAAGCAGCAGTTAATAAACAGCACATTTATAAAATATAGCAGTGTCAAAACTGTCATAAAAAAAACCCTGAAATAACTTCTACAGCATTTAAATTAAGGTATAAATTAATTTATAAGTCAAAGTATATTTAGATTAAAATACAGTAAGAACAGACACAAGATTTTTAAAGTTTCTATGAAAAAAATACTAAGGCTGATAACTTGTGAGTCTTTGAAATATGTTTGTCATTCTTTCCATTGCAAAAGGCTTTTACAAAATTAGTTGCATTTATAAATGTACTTCTAAAAAAATAATTAATGTAATCCTAAGTAAAATTTTGTTTGACTGTCTAGTTGGGTAGATAATGTAAGATCTGTTATGGAAACAGACATGTGAAAGTATGAATTTTTTTACAAGAAGAAACACTGCTGTATTTCATTATTGGGCAAAATATTCTTGTAATTCATAACATATTGATTTTAAAGTATTTGTTTGTAGTCAGTGAGAATATTGTGGGCAGAAAGCATGCAGTATGAAACGTATTTTCTCTCTTTACATGACTGTAATTTTGTATGCCAAGTACAGTATTTTTCTTATTTCAAGTGGGTTAGTAAAAGAATAACTGAATCATCAATAAGGCACGAGCAAAGAAACCCTCAAGTAAAAAAAAACCATGAAAATACTGCTCTGATGAGAAATATAATTGTTTCAGTCATACTTTCTTATCTTGTTAGCTTGGCATGAAATTTTGAAGTGTTACTTCAGCTTTAAAAATCACAATTACAGCATATTAATACTTCATTTATTTAACAATATTGAGCCAGTTCCCTAGGTTTTACTGAAGCATGAAAATTATCAATGCATTGCAATTATATGTATGACTTGGAAAAAAGTCTTAGATCATTTAGTCTGTGACCTTCACAATGAACAAATCCTTCTCAATTCATTGAATTCAACCAATAATGAAAGATTCAGTTGAAGTTGGTCTATGGAGTCAAAAGACATTTCATTTTCCTCCAATATTAGTTATTAAGAAGCTAATCAAGTTTCAAATTAGAAATATCAGCTAACAGTGGAAGTGGCATGGTATTCTGTTCTGCTGAGTATAGCAGATATTTGCTAGCTGCTCTAATGACTGTTGCCCATAAAGATATTTAGTTGTGTATCAACTTAGATATATAGTTTTCTTCAATTTCAGTAAGATTTAGATGTTTAAATATCCTTCCAGATTTACATATATGTGGAAATGAGAAAGTATGTGTATACACATGTATATTCACACACATGAATACATGTGTGTATACATGTGTATATAATTCAAGTAAATGCCAGTGGAGTATCTCTAGACTTCTCCAACTGCACTGAACAAGGGTTTCCTTCAGGTCCCAGCATACAGGCACTAAGTATTCTTTGAGACAGGCTGGGATTATCATATTTAATCTCCCACTAAAGATAATAACCAAAAGCCAGACTTTCCAAACAATCCAGAATGTGAGATGCTAGTATCCTCTGCACTTTTGACCATGAGAGAAAAGACAGTGATTGTTGAATGCTTTTTAAAAGTCTGTGCTTAATTGTGGAAGCTGCACAATTGAAAAATTTGCTGTTAATTTTTCTAGGCATTATCCACACTGCCTCCCACTGTCTAGATTGGTACATATGTTACATTTAAAAGCTTAAGTTAGATGGAGTGACCCGACCACTTTTTCCTATCAGGTATTAGGGCTAAGTTAACTCATCATGTCTGCTTGGCCCAAAGTACCCTTACATGCCCAAACTGATGCGTACCATACTACGTTATGTTCATTAACCATGGAGAATTTGTTGTTCATCACAAAATTTACAGAAAAAAAAAAAAGAACTATTAAAGACAAAATGTTTCTTACTACAAAAACTGAATGGCAGACCTTACAGCAAATGACAGACATGCTAGCTGTATAGTAGTCACGTAGTCCAAAAATCTTGTTTGTGTGGGTGATGGACGAAGAGAAGTGCATGGTAGGGTGTACACATTAAAAAGATGTAGATGTGCAGTAAACATGCAAAATAGAAATGTGGCCTAAGTGTCCAGGAGACTGACCTTAGCATATCAAGAGAAAATAGGCTCACCAAGATTCCACTCTGCAATGAAGACATGTCTTTATCATCTGCCATGTTTCCTAGCAATCACTTGAGTGCATTCCAGCTGCGTGCATGTCTGCCTTAAACTGTAGGAAGAATATTAGTTTCACTGTAAAGTTTCATGACTTTTCATTTCCTCTTCTGAGTCACATATATTTACCTAACTTGTACCTATTCTAGCTCTTTTTAAGGCTAGCCTAACCACGTACGAAGAAGTAAGTCTGTGCGGAGACTCCTATTTTACAGGCTGGATGTAAAACACTAAGTTAAATCTTGCTTGAAAAAAAGAGAGAATATGATGAATATTGAAGTGAATTGCACATTCACTGAGCTGCATGGGACCCCCACATAGGAAATATGAATTTATGTGCAAAAGTACAAAAGATCAGACCAGAGTACTGAATTAGTAATAAGTCTTAATAATTCTGCTAAAAGAAAATGCCACAGATAGTTTATTATATGATGCATGAAAGGCAAAGAAGCAGAACTCCTGGAGGAGGCTGTAATCAGCCATGCAATCAAGTTTTATAGGTGGTTATATGAATGTAATATACTGCTAATTCTCTTGTGCCAAACACCAAACTGCTATTAAGGACTTTGTGGAATTATTAACCTATGCCTCTCCGAGGCCAGTACAGAGCGAATATATTCCTGTGAGTGACTAACTACAAGACAATTTTGAGAACCTTTGTTGTTCATGCACTAATTTGGCTTGAATTTTGCTATTTTCTTGAAAATCAAGTTTCAGCAAGGTAAATTTTCTGATGTTCCCTTTGTAATAATGCATAATAGTCTTAAGGGACATATTAAACCAGAGCAATTGCTATTTACCACAGGCACAATATTGATGTAAATAACACAAGTTTCATTCCAGCTTTGTCTCAGTTAAATGACCTGAAAACAAAACATTCCCTTGCACATACGCCAGCATCTGTATTGGCCAGCTCTCTGTGCTTCCCCTTCAAAATGAAAAAGAGAATAGCTGGAAAAGTACTGCTAAGACAATAACCCAATTTATGGAAATCTATTACTAAATTAATCCAACTATTGCAAAACTGGTAGAACTAAATGAATGTATCTTAATATAAATAAATAAAACAATTTTTTAAAAATAAAGCTAGCGGTTATTAAAGTCTTTCCACCTAGCAAACAAAACTGAAAATATCAATTTGCATGGGTGTGAGGGGATGAAATAGTTAATAATTATATATATATATATATAAAAAATCATTAGCATGCTCTAGTTCTATGAATGATTAAGTAGAATTAATAGAATGTAGAAGCCATTCTAAATTCTATTTACTACTATCAAGCAACAGATAAAATCTGACATTGTCAATTTATAATAAATAATTTCATAAAGGACACAACTACAAAATCACATTTTTATGTCAATAAAAATATGACAAGGGAATATATTCAAATATCAGTGTCTAAGACAAACAGGAAAAGGAAGGAAACATAATTGATGGAGAAATATTAGGCTTTCCAAAAAACTCCAGTGTTAAAGATGTTGGATTTGATTAAGAGGAACCGTGCTTAGGGCTTTATTCCTATAAAAGAAAATATCTCTGGGTCAGTTTAAGCATCTTTCCCTTAGTATTTGTATTGCATTTTCCTGCTTTAAAAAAAATCACCAGTCATAATTCTGACATTTTTTTTTGAGATTATAAATTGTGACATGTTCTTAAGAGTGTTTGAGCATTTGGTACCAAACTTAAAGAACCACAGAGCTTTGACATCCGCATCCTGGAAGTTCAAATGTTTAAAAAGTGAAAAGTTTTCAACCTAGCTTTTTTCAAAACTGCTATTAAAAAAAACTTCAATAATAAACTTCAATATGCACAACCAGAATTGAACACAGTAATCCACATAGCATAAGTATTTCCACAATGAAGAAAACTTTATTTATTCTTCATGTGTATTTCATTTTTCACAGATTTCTTCTATTAATTTTTCCATATGAACAAGGTACAGAGCTTTTTTTTTCCCCTTTTCTGCCACTTTCTACCATTAGTTTTCTTCAAACACAAGGCTTGTTCATTCACACTTATACTACTAAATATCCCATTTGTGTTGCTTCTTAGAGACATTCAAATACTTCTGTAGAATAGTCTAACATATCCAATATGATACTGTTCCTTTTGGTGTCAATTTGAACAGTATGATAATTTAACTAGCATGCTCCTGCTCTTACACTCCTTTATCCCAAGGATGATCTTTAAAGAATTCCAACAGTAACTTTGTGATGTCCTAGTTGTCACATGCAATTCTTTTCTTCTTAAAAAATCCCTGTACTTTTTAATCTTTTTTCCATCTTAACTCTTTTTTTTTCCTGTGTAACACCAGCTCAACTGCTTTATTGAAATTCTGGTAGAATAAATCTGCTGTATGTCTTACTTTTATGTAGCAAAACGCCTATCCTTTTACTGCTTGTTCTAGCTGCATCTTAGCTTGGGGAAGCTGCTTAAGATAAGGAATATTGTTTGTGTTCCTGATTGAAGGATAGCAACTACTATATCCTATTAATGTGGGAAATCTCAATGTAACAAGCAGGTGATGTTCGTGCTTGGAGAGAAAGATGTTCTGTTAAGCCCTCATTAATTAAACAGTAGTGCAACCTCAAAATGTAAAAATGCAACATGATTAAACAGAAGAACCCTGTCAATTGGACTAAATTTAAAGAAAAAAAAAAGTACTTCAGATATTTATTTTTCTGAATTTCTGACAAATAAATCAAGATTATATAAATTCTATAATTAAATTTTTTTCAAGACTGGATTGTGATGCTGTGTTGGTTTTATTTAGTGGAGATGGCTACAGTAGCCACTGCTACAGCTCCTAGGAGTTTCCCCTTTGTCTGGTGGACTCAGCCAGGTCTAGACTGGACCCACAGCTGAGCCAATTGGTGACAGAATTTTCAGTGACAAAGCCTCTGTGATAATGTATTTAAGAAGGGGTAAGTTTTTTTTTTTTTTTTTTTAAAAAAAAAGGAAGACGTGAAGAAGCAGAAGTGGGGACAGAGAAGAGGAGGCATGAGCCTTGTTGGCCTTGCAGCCCTCACCCTCTGGACTCCCACCAGGTAGTTGTCTGGGGCCAACTCGGCCCAGCCCAGCTGCAAGAAGTGAAGAGAGCAGATGTGAAGAGAACCTCAGAGGTGTCTGCTTGAGCTAATTGTGAAGAATTTATTGTGAGAGGAACGGCTTCACGGCTAGTGAAGGAGAAGGAATAAAGTTGCTGCTGGCAAGATTCCCCTGCAGCCCATGGTGAAGCAGGCTGTCCCTCTGCAGCCCATGGAGGTCCAAGGAGGACCAGAGATCCACCTGCAGCCTATGGATGCCTGAAGGAGGCCGTGGCCTGTGGAGGAGCCATGCTGGGGCAGCCTGTTCCCAAGGGACTGCACCCTGTGGAAAAGGACCACCCACGCTAGAGCAGTTCTCAAAGGACTATAGCCCATGGGTGGGACCCCACGCTGGAGCAGAAGAGCAATGTGAGGAGTTCTTCCGGCAAGGAGGAAGGAGCGGTAGAAAGCAACATGTGATGAACTGACCATAACCCCCATTCCCTCTTCCCGTCTGTGCCATTTGGGGGAAGGAGGTAGAGATAATTGAACATAAAGTTAAGCCTGGTAAAACAGAGCGGTGGGAGGAAGGGGAAGAAGTTTTTAGTTTTTGGTTTTTTTGGGGTTTATTTTTTTGTTTGTTTGTTTGTTTTTTTTTCTCTTCCTCATTGTCCCGCTTTGGTTTTAATAAGAAATAAATAGTTTTCCCCAAGTTGAGACTGTTTTGCCCATAATGGTAACTTTAATGATCTCTCCCTGTCCTTATCTCGACCCTTGAGCCTTTTTGTTATACTTTCTCTCCTCTGTTCTCTTGGAAGGTGGAGAGAGTGACTGAAAAGCTGCGTAGCTTGGTCTCAAGTGGCGCTAAACTATGACAGATGCGCATATTGACACAATCCTTTCCAGGTTTTAGGAAAAATTTTGATCTACTGTAGTATTTCCAGTTTAAATTTTAAAATGTATTTCCATGAAGTAACATACATTTCTTTGTCCTGTTCTGCCAAATTCAGATAGTACTGCTTTCCATTTGTTTGAGTAGCAAAATAATTTATTATTTATTTGCACAAACTATACAAATGAGCTTCAAAAACATAAGCAAGATTCAATAAATTAAGAACTAATAAGAAGTTACAAATAATCATCTCAGAGGAGATCAGAATCTAAAAGGTTTTATTTCTTATTTCCACCATAAGCTTATAGAAAAATACAATTTTCACCCAATTTTATGCTGAAATTTATCAATTTTTTTCTGCTTAAAATGTCTTTACCTGGAAAATCAATGAGGCAGACCTGAGAGATATGGAAGACCACAAATGGAATAGTTTCCAGCATTAAAACACAAAAGAAGAGATTATATTTTTTTCAAGTATTTAAGAAGTTCACATTTGAGATATTTAGCATACAGTATCCCTTTTATGTAAAGTGTCCAAAGCAGTGTGAGAGACATACACATAAAATAGTTTCTAACTCCCTCATGTTCAAAGATAGTCTAACCCCGCTGAACTTTATTTATTAATTCAATGCAGAAGAAAAGAAACATAAGGAATAATCAGGAAAAGACTGCTCAGAACTTCCAGACTAAAACAGTTTCTCCTTTGCTGAATGTTAAAGCCAACATCTTGTTTCTCATTGAGACATCCATTTTTAATATTCCTAGAATTTATTTTTTTTTTTTTAAAATCCATAACTGTTTGCCTATATCAAAACTAAAAACTCAGATGAGCAATGCAGCATATGTCAGTTGTGGAACAGCAGTGTGGAAAGAGTAGCACCACAAAGTCGAAAGGTTTGGTCCTTTCATATGTTTTAAAGTTTCAGCTCTTGGCATATGAGATGTTTTTTCAAATATGATTATTCAAATTAAAAAAAAAATCAGTAGTGTAATTGCTATTTGCTTCAGTGAGACCACTGCTTTTCAGTTTTCAGTAGTGTCCATCCCACCTTTCTGAGACATAGATAATATCTTTTTACATTTAAAAGTGTTCTATATAAGTAATGCAAAATTCAATTGAGCATTTATTAACTGAGAATCATTAAAAAAATGCTCCATTGTGCAAAAGAAACATAACTGGAATGTATACACATAATCATATGCAGGTCTTCATAATTTTAAATGTATATTTGCAGGGTTATTTGTCTAGATCTTGTCTCTGTTAGTTTAGTGTATGGCTCATACACTATTGAAACCAGATTCTTTTAGAGTAACAGTGTTATTAAAGCAGCTTTGTCCATTTGATCTACTCTGGAACATATAAATGCCACTGTGACTTAGTAAGAGAAAGAAATAACAATCAAGCTTCAGTGGTTTTGCAGATGATTTCACAACATAAAACTAACTCCTAATGTCATAGACGAGAAGTTGTCGTAGTTCAGCCCCGATCGGGACTAGACTACGCAGTCTCTCTCTCACTCCTCCCACCCTCCGAGAGAATAGGAGGAGATGATATTGGAAAAAACGGCTCAAGGTTTGAGATAAGGACAGGGAGAAATCCCTAAAGTTACCGTTATGGGCAAAACAGACTCGACTTGGGGAAAAACACTCATTTATTTCTAAAATTAGCAGGAGAATGAGACAGGGGACAAGATAACCTCCCCCCACCCCTCCCTCTTCCCAAGCTTAACATTATCTCTACTACCTTCCCCTCCCAAGCGGCACCGGGGTGGCAGGGGAGGGAACGGGGGTCGTGGTCAGTTCATCACGCATTGTTTTACGCTGCTGTATCATCGTCGGGGGAAGAACTCCTCGCATTCCTCCTCTGCTCCAGCGTGGGGTCCCTCCCACGGACCACAGTCCTTCATGAAACTGCTCCAGCATGGGTCATCTCTTCCATGGGGTGCAGTCCCTCTAGAACAGCTGTCCCAGCAGGCCTTCCACAGGCCACAGCCTCCTTCAGGCCTCCACCTACCCTGGTGTGGGGTCCTCCACAGGCTGCAGGTGAATCTCTGCCCCTCTGTGGACCTCCATGGGCTGCAGGGGGACAACCTGCTCCACCATGGTCTTCACCTCAGGCTGCAGGGGAATCTTGGCCAGGAGCCGCGTTACTCCTCCCCCTCCTTCTGAACTGACCTTGGCGTCTGCAGCCGTTCCTTACAACAGGCTGGCAGACGCCTCTCAGGATCCTTTTTACATCTTGTTCACTTCTCATCTCCTCTCCACTTCTTGCAGCCAGGCTGGGCCAAGTTGGGCCCAGTTGGCTGCCTGGCAGGAGGCCAGAGGGTGAGGCCTGCAAGGCCCACAAGGGTCGTGCCTCCCCCTCTCTGCCCCCCACTCAGCTGCTTCACATCTCCCCTTTTTTCTCCTGTTTTCCCCTACTTAAATACGTTATCGCAGAGGCGTTATCACGGGACGTTCTGCTACCAATTGGCTCGGCCTTGGCCAGCAGTGGGTCCGCCCTAGGCCCGGCAGAGTCCACTAAACAAAGGGGAGCGACTTCTAGCAGTTTCCTACAGAAGCTACCACCTTAGGCCCCCCCTCACTAACAAAACCAGAACAGAAGTAAATCATCTGAGTATATGATACCATGAATCAAATAATATAATATTAATAATGAATGCATCCAATAAAGCCTGTTTAATCCAGAGTTACTCTGCAAATAGGGTACAACTGTAATAAAATTCATTAACACTTCTAAAGTTTGTAGTTTTAATGAATTTGAGATTCAATTTAAAAAAAAAATATTTGTCTATTTTCATAATGATGGGATTATGGGTACTTTGTCAGGCCTTATGCTGCTACTACAGAAAGATATGCAATCTCCTATAGGTCTTGTAATATAGTTGTTTGTGGGCTAAATTAAGGTCTTTGTTTGACTTTTATTTTCAGTGACTCTTACAGTCAGTGGAAATAGTTTGACAACCCCAGCCTACTTTTTTCAAGCCTGTATCTTAGGTGTGACAAGTACAACTAATACAAATAATTTTTTATATTTTATCCAATTGTATAATCAAAATTGGATGATTTGCAACTATAAGAAACTGAGTGAGCAAAATTTAGTGGGTTGTTGAATTATGCAATAGCATAGTCTACCATGAAACCCAATAGCCTTTATAAGTCCTTTTATATAAATATATATATATACTTTTAATCCTAGCTTTTGTTAACTATTTTTTTAATGTCCTCAATATTTAATCTCTCATTGCATCCCACATGTGCAGCTGTTCCTCATCCTTTCTTCCTTGCTGTTCAATAGCAATAAAGTATGCGGAAAAGAATATTCCAGAAATTTGCCTTAGTCCATTGTTCCAACCGTTCCCAAGAGATTCTTTACTGACTGCCCTTTATTTATGTTCAGTTGTCTACACTGGGATTTATCTCACCCTCCTTAAGATATCAAAAACATAGAACTCAGAATCTGAGACAGAGTCCTCAGGTTTCCTATATAGTTAGTAGAGAAAAATAGGCACTTTCAGAGCACAGTTCATGCTGTTCTAACGTAAATGTCTAAAATAAGTAAGACAAATGATATCCTAAAATCACATTTTATTTTTTTTTCCCATTGACTGAAAGACAAGCTTAGGATGAGTGGCTCCGTTGTAGATGTCTATAAAAATATTTGAAGTTAGGTGTGATGAATTCCTCTCCTACCTCTAAATCGTTACACATCACACTATCTTCTTTTTTTTTAGCCACATCATAGCTAAAAGCAAGTACTTTACAAGTAAAAGCAACAAGTAATACATAGTATCACATTACTATAACAGTAGTTTTAATAACTGCCATATTAAAAAGTGAAAGTTATAAAAGAGAAACTGGGAATCAGAACACAATTAGAATTGTAGGTTTAATGCAATCTGACTGGTTTGATGAGAATAAAATTTCTGTTTATTTCCTATGTTAATGTAGTTGCCTTCAGACAAAGAAGGTTTGGCTGAAAGAAGGTACAAAATTGCATGTATAAAAAAAGCTTATGACTATATTAGATGGATAAACTCAGTTGCTCAACTAGAATTGACATATACAATATAAAATGTCAGATGAGTCAACTGACAATTTGTCCTGAATTGACTTACACCATACACACTGAAATTTCAGGTCTGTATTCTTAAGCAATCGATATAAATATTAAACAAAAAAAAATACAGAAAATATATACAGATTGCTTATTTAAATTACTTATTTCAAATAAATTTAAGAGCCATGAGATATAGGAGGGTGTGCACAACTGTGTCTACATTTGTTTTAAAAGACATGTTCCATTACAATATACTAACAGTTATTTACTACTGTGTGTCACAGTTATTCATGTCTCTAAGAAATGTGTTTCAACCATATAAGAATACCCTACTCACTTGCCATTTAATGCTGCTACTCCAACAGTACTCCTGGCAATTGACATACTTGCCACAAATGTCCACTGCTGACTTTGAGGGTCCCACCTCTCAACTGTATTCAAATAACTCCAACCATCATGTCCTCCCACTGCATAAATAGGCCCTTCAAGCACTGTAACTCCTAAAATGGAGGAGAGAGTGAGAGAAGATAAAAGTATGCTTTCTCTAGCAATAGTAAAAAAAAATATTTTTTCCAAAACATAGCTAACAAATGAACTTGCATATTCAAAACGAAACACCAATTTGAGATTTGATTAATTAAGGATTAACAAACAGGACTAAAGTTAATGCCACTACATATGGCTTTATGAAAAATAGGCCTTGTCAAACAAACTTAGTTTCATTACCTGCAAAGATTGTTTGCTTCATAAGAAAACCTGACAATTATGTGATAGTCTTAGATTTCTGTATACTGTTTAACTTAGTATCTCATAACATTCTGATCATGAATTAGGTCTTTAGAATATCAGTAAAGCACGTGATAAACAAATTATGGACTCGATACCTGATGAATCTCAAATTATGGTAAACCTAAGGGAGATTTCACTGAATGGAATTGCTTCTACCAGGATTCCACAGGGAAGGGAAAGACATCTGATGTTTTCAGCATTTTTGTCAATTATGTAGAATAAAATATACAATTTTTCACTAGTGGGAAGTTTGGTGGACTGCCACAGAATTAAAAAAAAACATATTGAAAGGCTCAGGCAAGTCACTTACAATGAGAAATTTAAGTTGCTTTATCAATTTATCTTATTAAAAAAAAAAGAAATAATAAGAGAATGGGTAAAATAGGAAAAATAATGCTGGATATAGAAGGATTCTTTTATCTAGTGAAGTAAAAGTAAAGCAAAATATAAAGCATGGAAAAACAGAAATAGGAAACAAATTTTTAACTATGAGGGTTTTTAATCACCTATTCAAAGGAACTGATGAATTCTCTATCTCATAGTATCTTTAGTTAAGTTTAGAAGGCTCTGGAAGGTAAGTTATAGCTAAGCACCATTTGATACAATATAGTGAGCTCAGTAATTCCATTCTATGAATCTGTGATCTCAAATGAGAATCTTTCTGAAAATCTCAGGCTAAATCAAATCCTATTCCTAAGTAAGTGTTTCTTTTTCCGCTCCATTTCACATGATTCAAATTCATCAAAATGACAGAAAACAGTAGATCATTAAAGTTGCAGAGAATGACTTTATTATTTTCTAGTAGAAAAGTGTATTTTTCATTTAAAACAATGTAGTTTCCACTTTCTGTGTAGAACTGTGTTTTGTTCTATTTCAGAAAGTCATTAATTCAATGCTTAAGGTGACATTAAAAACTATATTTATAAATGAGTTTGAACTAGTTTCATCTCTGTGTTCACAGAAAGTGTTCCTGAACTTTGGATGTTGGTTTTGGTTGTTTGCTTTTTTTTTAAAAAAAAAAAAAGAATTAAAAAAAACCCTTACTGATCCTTGCTGAAATTTTCCTTCTTATAAAGTCTGACCTTTGTTTGTTTTGTTTTTTTTTTTCTGTAGAACCTTCTGTGAACTCATTTCCAGTTTCTTCTGGTATGAAGACTCTTGCTTCTAAATGCTTTTTATTCAATTACATGTTTCAGCTATAATTTTTCCAGAATATTAAAATGGATATGAAATTGAACTAATTACTTGTATAGCTCAATATCTGCTCTCAGAATGCAACCAGTAGCAATCATGTGGGAAGAAGTGTCAGTGTTTGCACAGAAAAAAAAAATCAGGAGATCTTATGCTGTAGTTGTGTGGGTTTTGTTTGGTTTTTTTTTGTTTGTTTTGGGTGGGTATTTTTGATTTGTTGGGGTTTTGTTTTGGTTTGTTTGTTTGGGTTTTTTACCTTAATATCTAATAGCTATAAATAGTCTTAAATCCTGAACAAATAGGTTCACATTGTCACAAAGGTATTTTCTATTATTTGTTATAACAACATTGTACTCTAGCTTTTCATATATATATACACACACACAGTCTTCACTTAATGCAAAGATAAATACAATATAAAATCCTTGTTGGTATGAAAAAATTAATCATATTCAAAGAAAGTTCAGGTGTGTGAATGTTTATATACACACAGACATGCATATATAGTCAGTGTCTACAAATCCTCTGTCACCTTCACATGTAAGCAGAGTTGTATTATTATGCAGTGAATTTCACAGTGAAACTATGATGAACTATGCCAAACCACATCTCATCAGTTTTGAAATCTCCACCTTTTACTTCCTCAAATAGCTTATTTGCTGTTTCATTAGGACATATATGGTTGTCCTCAATTTACTCTTTTTATCTCATTCACTATTTCATACACTCTGTCATGTCCTTTCATATTTGAGTTATATTCTTGTCTTTTTTTCCTGCTCTAAATTAAGCCATCCTAATTATTTTAGACACTTTTTTTGTAAAAAAAAAAAGTCATCATAGAGAAGCGCCTTGTCTCGCCATCTAGGTCGTTAATGAAGGTGATCAACACACCAGCCCCTGGGAAATATCACTAGTGGCTTTCAGCTGGACTTTGTGCTGTTGATTACAGGTCTTCAACGCTGGAAGTTCAGCTACCCAGGTTGGTCAGAAATTATTTTTCTTTCATAAATTCATGTTGACTATTCCCAGTCAACTTCTTATCCTTAATATGGACCGAAACTGTTCTAGTGTTATTTGCTCCATCACCTTCTCAGGGCTCATGGTGAGGCTGACTGGTCTGTGTCTTTTGAGACCCTTCTTGCCCTTTTTGAAGATACAGGTGGCATTTGCTTTCTTCCAGTCCTCAGGAACCTCTCCTGATCACCACGACCTTTTAAAGATAATTGAGAGTGTCCTCACAATGATATCAGTCAGTTCCTTCAGCACTCGTGGGTGCATGTTGTCAGGTTCCATGGACTTGTACATACTCAGCTTGCCTAACTGTTCCTTGACTTGATCCCCCCCCCCACATTGAGGATAAGTCTTCCTTGTTCCAGACTTCCCCTTCTGGTCAGAGACCTGAGACTCCTGAGGCCGGTCTTAAAGACTGGGGCAAAGAAGGCATTGAGTACCTCACCTTTTTTTTTTGTGGTCTTTCTCACCAGGTCTCCTGTCCCAGTTAGCAGTGAGTCCACATTTTCCCTAGGGTTGTTTTTTTGTTGTTGTTGTTTGTTTGTTTTTGAAAGACCTGAGGATGCATTTCTTGTTGCCCTTCAAGTCACTCATCAGATTCATCTCCAAATGAGCTTTGATTTTCCTAACCTGATCCCTACAAGTTCAGACAGTGCCTCCCTATTTCTCCTGGGTCACTTGTCCATTTTCCATTTTTTATATGCTTCCTTTTTTTTCAGTTTGAGTTTAATCAGGATTTTTCAATCCATCCATGCAGGCCTCCTGTTGCCTTTGCTGGATCTCCTGTGCATCAAAAATGGAAATTTTTTTTTAGCTTAAAGGAAGTGATCCTTGAAAAATCTACCTGCTCTCCTGGGGCCCTCTTCACTCCAGGGCCACATTCCACCTAGAGCCACCATTGCAGAGCCCACATTTACTGTCCTTAGAAGAGTTTCTGCCCTCATTTTGTGGAAGCTGCTGCACAAACTGTTGCCTCTGTTGGTTGTATCTATTACCTGTGCACAGAGCACCTATCCATGAAACTCCACAGTTTGGTTCTTGCATTATGTTTTCTAAGAAGACAGGCTGGAAAAGTTCTAAGCAATGCAGGAGTATTTACTTTCACTATTAGGCAGTGCTTGAACCTTGTGTTTAAAAAAATTATCATGAGTAGTAGCGATAAAGTAATAACCACCCTAAGCAAATAAATAAATACACCCTTTACATTACAGCAGACTGTGTCATATATGAAGAATTCCAGAGCAGATTATGTAATATATGAGGAACTCAATATTTAAGAATTACTGGTTCCTATGGTTTGCTCTCAGAGCTTAGATGTCAGAACTTCTATGTGATTTTTATATCACACCTATGGATTAAAGAGTAGTCCCAAAGGTGTTGCTCCTCATCACACAGAACAGAGTGCACTACATCTCACCTCTGTATCAAAACCTGTACTGAAGTTACTGAACAGTCCATGATAACCACAAATGGCAATACTGCAATCAAAATCTTAAAGGATACATTCTACCAAGATCACAAAGCAAAATATTTTCCAGTACAATTGATGAAACAAGACTATTATCTTTTCTGAATGTTCCAGGTCATTTGTTTTAACAGAAAAAAATACTAAATTCATTTTAAGTAGTCTGTGTTGAAATGTCAGAGTTCCAATCCTATTAGCACACTGCAGAATTCTTCCTCCTTAAAGAGCAAAGGTACTGAACTCTATATTCATTTTATTTTTTCTAAGTGCTGCAGCCTATTTCTGCATGGTCTCTTGAGATACGATTTTTCATCTTTTTGTAGTCAAGCTACTGAACAATGTGTTAGGAGGTCAGAGTTCATCTTGACTTAATGAAACAGGTTTTCATGTTGACTCTAAGTGTCCTACACTTAAAGTGATATCAGAGCACAAAATTTTGTTGTTTTCTGTGTTTTATGCCCACTAGATAACAAACATCTACCTAGATTTACACTGAGAATGTAGAGATTGTTTTTATTAAAATATATTATATAGAATGGGCTTTTTCTGTTCCTAAATTAGAAAATAACTATTTCCAGCTGACACTTGAAGTATTATTAGCATTAAGTAAAATGTACACAAGAAGAATATTGTCATCTGTTGGGGACGATGAGTACCAGAAGCCATGGGAATGAGAAACAAGAGACTTCCCAAGAGAAGAAAAACAAGACCAAGGACACCTGATGGTGGGAAAACAAGATAAAGGACACCTGGTGGTGGTTAGAGGATCTGAGGGTAAATAAGCACAAAAGCTGTAACAATAAGTGATTTTGCTTAGCATGCAAGCAAACTGCATGACTGTGCATCCCACAGTCATCTGTTTCAGAACTGTTTGCTAAGAGAAGGGGAAGGACACAAAGCCCTCACAGTTTTTCTTCCTGCACCTAATCTTCAACAATTTGACAAAAATAGTTTAAGACATTTAAAAAAAAAAAAGTTCTACATGACACTAGTGCTTTGTTGTTGTTTGCTGAGGAAAAAAAAATCATATATCCAGAAATGGAGACTTTTATTGTAAGAGAATTACGTTTAAAATAATCAAGGTTATTATTTATCTGAGTAAAGAAACTGGAAATTGGTGGAAGCGGTTCTTACCTTTTTTTAAACTTGTAAAAAATAATAATTCTGGCATTGAAAAACTAATTGATCCTATCCATCTCCTGCTGAATTACTTTCATTTTCATGAGATTTTTAACAGTCTGGCTTTGCTAGTTCTCATACAGTTACTGGACAGCTGAGACTACAAAACAAATTATGAGGACTTCTTTTATGAAAAGGACCAATTTTTTTTTCTTAAAAGGACCCATATTTTTCAATAATGTAAATACAGTACACAGAAATCTTAATGATTCCCTGAAAATTATGAAAAAAATTAATAACTCAATGTTTGTTATTTATTTTCATGCAGAAGGCAGTACCTATTAAACTTTATTTTCTGTAATAATTTTTCTTTTGGGGAGCGGGAAATATGCATGGTCTTGATTAAAAAATTGTCCTAGCTAAATTGTGTCTTAACATGTTGCTGTTCCTGAGTACAATCTGAAACTGGCAGATTCCTGAAATAAAAAAAAAATTTTGAAAACACTAAAATAAATTTTCTATACAAATTTGACATATAGACTGAAAAAAAAAAAGAAAAAAAAGAAAAAGTACAAGAAAGAAGGATAATAAGTTGCAGTACTATGTTACTATATAGTGGGAAGAACAATTTTTTTTCTACCTGGAAAACAATCTCCTAAGCATTTAGACTTAGGGATTTATGAATACAAATAGTGTTATTATTTTTAGCTAAATGAGATCTAAAAATGAGTACTGTTCAATGTGCAATGGCAGGCATTTTCTTTTTGATTGCCTTCACAAAGCTATGTAGCAAAAAAACCCCCTATTATATCTAATTAGGTGCTGAGATCTGTACAGTTTCAATTATTTATACTTGGAGATTGGAATGGGATTTTTAAATTGCTTTTCTGTGATGTTAGAAAATAATAGCACACTGCCTATCATATTTTTAACTCTGCCATTCCTTATCTGCATGATAGAACTAATTTTACACAATGAAATTTTAAAAAGTGTCAGTTTTTATAAAATAACAGAAAATTTAGTTTCTGTCATAGTTCAGCCCCAATCGGGACCAAACTATGCAGTCTCTCGCTCACTCCCCCACCCTCCAAGAGAATAGGGGGAGATGATATAAGAAAAAGGGCTCGAGGTTTGAGATAAGGACAGGGAGAAATCCTTAAAGTTACTGTTACGGGCAAAACAGACTCGACTTGGGGAAAAGTATTCATTTATTTCTAAAACTAGCAGGAGAATGAGACAGGGAACAAGATAACCTTCCCCGACCCCTCCCTCTTCCCGGGCTTAACATTATCTCTACTACCTTCTCCCCACCCTGAGCGGCACAGGGGGAAGAGGGAATGGGGGTTGCGGTCAGTTCATCACATGTTGTTTCATGCCCCTGCGTCATCATCGGGGGAAGAACTCCTCACATTCCTCCTCTGCTCCAGCATTGGGTCCCTCCCATGGGCCACAGTCCTTCATGAAACTGCTCCGGCATGGGTCATCTCTTCCACGGAGTGCAGTCTCTCCAAAACAGCTGCCCCAGCGGGCCCTCCAGGTGCCACAGCCTCCTTCAGGCCTCCACCTGCTCCAGCGTGGGGTCCTCCACGGGCTGCAGGTGGATCTCTGCCCCTCCGTGGACCTCCATGGGCTGCTCCACCATGGTCGTCACCACAGGCTGCAGGGGAATCTTGGCCAGGAGCCGCGTTACTCCTCCCCCTCCTTCTGAACTGACCTTGGCGTCTGCAGCCATTCCTCACAAGAGGCTGGCAGACGCCTCTCAGGATCCTTTTTACATCTTATTCACTTCTCATCTCGTCTCCACTTCTTGCAGCCAGGCTGAGCTGAGTTGGGCCCAGTCGGCTGCCCGGCGGGAGGCCAGAGGGTGAGGCCTGCAAGGCCCACAAGGCTTGCGCCTCCCCCTCTCTGCCCACACTCAGCTTCTTCACATCTTCTCTTCTTTTTTTTTTCTGTTTTCCCCTTCTTAAATACATTATCGCAGAGGCATTATCACGGGACATTCTGCTACCAATTGGCTCAGCCTTGGCCAGCAGCAGGTCCGCCCTAGGCCTGGCCAAATCCACTGAACAAAGGGGAGCGACTTCTAGCAGTTTCCTACAGAAGCTACCGCCTTAGGCCCCCCCCTTTACTGAAAAAAAAAAACGGGACAGTTTCATACTGACACTTTTGGATATGAAATGTCAAAGAAAAAAAATTATCTATGATGTTAGCTTTACTGTAGTGTCTACATTTTGATATTTTTAGAGACACAACATTTTAACTGGGAAGGATAGACTTGTATTCAATAAGTAATTTTTTTTTAAATAAGGAAATTACCTTTTAAGAAGAGAGCAGAAATGCTGTTTCATGAAATTGAAGGTGTGGAGACAAATAAATCAGTGACTTGTTATCCATGTATTAAATTTGATTGAGTAATACCCAAACTTTACTCCACCAAAACTCTGCATTTATCTAGATTCCAAGTAGGTGTATATTTCTAACATTATAATTTTCACTCATATTCACAGAAGTATACTTCAACAATTCTATATTAATTTTAAGTAACATTGCTGCTTTTCCTTAGTCTGTTCTTGCCCTCTTGAAGTCTTAAACCACTTTTATTTCAATACTCCTGGTGTCAACATAAGGAAAAGTATTGATAGTAAATTTCAATTTGTTTTAAATTATGCATCAGTTGACTAAATATGATATTTAATTTTCACAACCACTATCTTAACTGGATGTGAAATACAAGTATTGTTCTTTGGATGTTGCATATAGGACTGCCACAGACCAAGCTGGGAATTTGCTGTGTGATAAACTGGAGAATTAGACCTGACCTACCCTCCTCAGTGAATATTCAGTGACACATTGTTGAAAATATCTCTTCCTATGTTTATTCACAGGCAGGTAAGTAGGCTGATTAAAAGAATTATAAAAATACTCCTGCCCTCTTGGGCCAGAAGATACTATACCGACATGTTAATATAATGCAAATTTATAGAACTAAAGATTTGCCTGTCGTCTCTTTATTTACATTCAGTTTTGTAGATGAGACATCAGATTCTCAACTCTGCTAGACTATTATCCTGAGAACATGACTCAGAAATTACTTTAAGTGTTGTCATTATGATTTGTAGCTCTTTGGTGAATTGGGTCGTGATCTACTACTTAGTAAGGGTGCAAAGTACAATGGCAAGGTACTTAACAATTCAGAAAAAAAATATCCCTGTAACACTCCCGGTGATTAGGACAAAAAAAATCCAAAGCAAAAATCTAATATACATGCAAATCAATATTGAAGAGAAAATATTTTAAAAGGCTCAGGTCTTCTGTCAACAAACAGTGGAAGCTAGAATGACATATTTCCCCTGAGATTTCAACATAAAAAAAAAATAATATTAATAATTTAACTGCATAGAGGTACATGGTTCTAGTCACTATAGCATAAAAGAAAGATTCTGAAACTAATTTCTAAACAGCTGCTTCTGAAAGGGTAAACAATACAGCTATGCCAGAGCTTCACAGTGCTCCAGTAAGCTAGTTTGTTGAAGAACTATTCCACTCTACTTAAAGCATAGGTGGTCATAGGTTTGTGGGGTTTTGTTTGAGTTTTGGGGTTGGTTTGTTTGGGTTTTTTTTAGGTTCTTTTTTTTTGGCGGGGGGGAGGTATTGCATATCTGTGGCTGTGCACAGAAATCATCACATGGACAGGGAGCGCACAGATCTCCAGCATAGCACTGCCTTGTCAGATGCTGATGTGCCCAAAAAGATTTACCATTGCAGAAAAGCAAGGTATTTCCAACAGGATCTTGACTCAGAGAACCTTTTGGGGACATGAGTCTTTCTCCTTGAGCTGTTTTTTTTTCCATTCCAGTCAGACTGTTAAATTAATGCTAGTGAATAACATTTTGTACATGAATGTAAACAAAGAAAGGACAGATTAAAGGTACAAACTATTTCTTCATGTTACGTGAATAACAAAGCGGTGGACATTTTTCTTTGTACTTACAAAGCACATATGCGATACACGAACGTGATGTTCAAGACTGAAAGTATTGTTTATGACTGCCAAAATGTCACACTCCAAAAGCATCTCAGATTTCCTGCATGACCAGAATGTATTGCAGATTTGACATGGATAGACTGCATGAAACTCACAGCTCTGTTGATTTAAGCTTGGTTTGATTATGGACAGAGATTAGACATTACGGATAGACATATCTGACATTATAGTCATCTGCTTAGAGTATCTAAATAGCAAACAATTAAGCTGCATACATCTGGAAATATGGAATATTGTTATAGTTTTGAGATTTCTTTTCATTATAAATAGTTGGTGTGCTTACATCACTTTTGAGAAAATTAATTAATCATAAATACTTGCAATTTTATCACACCAATACAGTATCAGCTACTATAAGACCAGTCTATTGGTTTCAATGCTAATACAATGCTCTTACTGACATTTCTTCCTGCCTTTCATCTCTGGCCTCCTGTCTGTAAGAACACTACAGGTTCATATCTGCCCTGATGTCCAATCTGGAATCTCAGATTCTCATGCATCTGTCTATCTACCTCCATACTCTTTACTCTTCATATAGTGGTTTCTTTTACATATACACCACATACATAAAATTTGGAAATATTTTGCTGTAAGCCTTTTTAAACAAACAAACAAACACAGAACAATCTTCTGCTTCTTTTTTGGTTGTTGTTCCTTACTGGAAGATGCAAATTTGCCTTTTTTTTTTGCCTCCTCTATAGCCCAGCAATGGTGGTACATAAAAGAATATGGTATCCTGCAAGCTAGTGGAGAAAGAAGAAAAAAGGTCCCCTTTATTCTCCACATTTTTATAGTTTATTTTACAGTTAGCATGACTGTAACTATAAAGGCTGTATCAAGCTTTTATTTACATTCCTAGTCTAATTGTTTGTATTATGCCTTGAATGCTTGATAGATTATAATGCCATAGACAAATGTATTTATTGAGGCTTAAGCACTATCTAAAATAACATCGTTGCTTAACTGCCATAGCACAAGTTTTTAAAATGGAAGATGAAAGTTAAACTCTCACTGACCTGAAAATTATCCTTCAATCAAGTCCAAAAAGTGGTATCATTCATCATTAGATTTTTCAGTGTTGAACAAGTAATAAACTATGTTTCATAGTGTTTTATGAAAAAAAGGTAAAACTCGGTCTGGAAACTAACTGTTTCTGCTACATTGCTGTGTATCTGATCTACTCTGCTCATGCATCCTCTAGCCTGTGTTTCCTGGTCAAAGTGTTAGCAACACATTCTTTAAAGGCTTTGTTTCCAAACAAAGTTTATTTGGCATAAAATGAAGTAAGGTGATCACTCTCCATATTCACCCCACAAACTGCATCTTTAATCTGCATAATTTTTATAGTAATGACCTTTTAATTATAAATTTGTGGTATCAACCTATGTGTTATCTTTGGTTTCTCCTTCACCTCTTTCAATGTGATCATGTATTGTTTCACTATTATGGATCTATCAAGGTCTCTAGTATCTGAAACTTTTTCTGATATTTGCACTGAAGTTATATTTCAAAAATCGACTGTAATTTTAAAAAAGTATTGTTAAAAATATGACTTTTTTCTTTATTTCATCAAGTAAAAGCAAAGGAATTTAAAATATTTGCTTCATGACACTTTTATTTTAAGAAATTTTATTATGTAGAATAAATTGACTTTAGTAACAAATTTATTTTCTTCTTTTTAATTTTTTTTTTTTTTTACTTTACGGAGGAATAATTATACCAGAAAGTATGAAACTAGTAAGCAGTTCCATTAATACCACCTACTGTGTTATCTCTAGCTTTAAGATATTAGGTACTTCATTATTTTGCTAGTTTTATTTAAAATAGACATTTTCATACAAATTTACTATATTTTTGTTTTAGTTTGTATCTGAAACAGTTTTTCAAGAATATATATTTTTGTCATCTCTCAAATCATAAATACACACACACACACACATGCATAAATACCCAATACAATACTTTTGGATTTCTTTTTAAAAGTTTTAGTACAACTTTTCAGTGGAATCTAAGTTCTTTTTTCTTTACCAGAGTTACAACTGGCTTTTTTTATTATTATTTTTCATAGAGATTTCTAGGTTAATTCACTTGTGAAGTTAAGAAGTCCTAAATATAATATACTTAATCTACCTACACTAAAAACAATTTTTATTCATGCTTAATTATTATAGTTCAATTTTTCATTTTTTTTTTCATAGGCCAACACTGATGCTTTTATTTGATAGAAAATTATTGTATCCATCTGAAGCTGAATTTTAATATGTTGATATTAAGAAAAATTTTACACAGAGAGCCCAGATCCTCACTGCAGCACCAATGTATGGCTGAATCTACCAATGAAGCCTTACCTAGACAAGATTTTTCATCCAAGACTAAATGCAATGATTTCTCTGTAATATTTTTTGCTATACAGTGTTATGTCCAAATTAATACTAAATGCTGAATAAAGAGCCACAATAGGCTGATTCTATATGTCCTGTAGCTGTAACTGTAATAATAATAAATGTAATTGCCAAATTCTAAATTTATTTAGAAAAAAAATTCTCAGTCTTGTTTCTTAAAAGTAGATTACTTACTGGAAATCAACACCTGGTAATTGTTTTGCAAAATCTTTTCTTTTTTTTTTTTCCTTAGGGAATATCTAAACAATTGCAACTATGTAGGACTATACTGGACTGGCTGAGAATATTTTGTCTCATTTGGCTAAAAAGGAGTTATATATGAATGCTTTCTTCTACATTTTAAAGAAAAATTAAAACATTCAGTCAAGATTCTGCAACTACACTTGGTGCATTTGCTCCCTTAATCCACACTGGTACAGGAAAAAAAAAAAATCACCTCTAAAGCAAGGGGTCTAAAATGACATTGGAAAGTCAATGGTCTTTATGGCCAAATCTCAGCTCATTGCATTGAGTTTGTTGCTGTACAAATTCAGATTCTTGGTTTCTGTATAACTGAATAAAGCTAGGTCAAGCTATTAGTTTTAATTTTTCAACAAAATGGAAAAAAGAGCCATCTATTGCCAAGTACAGCTGACAAAAAATAATGTAAGCTGTTGTACCCAAATCATATCTCTAACGCTCAAGATTGAAATATCATTATAAAGAAAGGATTTAGACTTTTCTGTCTATGTAATGGAAGAAGACTGTCCAACTATGGTCACTTTTATGATAATTTGATTGTGGGAATCCCTTTGTAGATTAGAAAATTTATATTGGCAGTAGTATTCAACTTCATAAAAATTCTATACCAAAAGATTTATAGCTATATTTTTGAATTTTAAGCAACTTTGTAAGTGGGCTGTCCACTGTTGTGCAAAGCTTATCTGCATTTGAAGTGTACATATGACTTGTCTGGGTCCTTCTTTATGGTTGTCCTTTAATTTTTTAACTTTTACGCTAGCCTATATAAATTGAGAGGATATCCATTTTTGAGTCATTTATTCTTCTCTGTTACCATAAAGAGAGTTTAACCAGGTTAACATTTGTTTAAAGTAATACCATCAAAATTGCTTTTTCAGATTTAGGATGTAATTAACTTCTAGATTATTTATCACTTTTACAAAAGAAATTAATTTTCAGAAGTGACTTTGAGATTTAAAAAAAAATAAAATTAGAAGTTAAATACTTTTATTAAGTCCTGGAAAACATCACATTTCTAAGTTAATTTTCTTAACATTTCATTCCTCTTTATTATGAGTTGTATTCTTGTAATTTTGTGAAGTGATTGAATTCTGGTTGCTAGCAATAATATTATCTAATATTCCACCAAAATCTAGTGAACAAACAGCAACAGATTCACTCCAACCTAACAGGGAGTTCATGAATACATTGTAAATTGCAAAAAGATCTTTCAATTAGACAGTAGCAGTGTAATCACACTTACATGGCAAACATGACAGAGCATTATTGAGATGACTATAAGAATGAACTGTGGAACCCAGCCAAGATGTTCTTTTTTTATTACACAAGAAGTACTTTCCAATGTAGAAGGTTGTTGTTTTTTTTTTAATATATATTAATTCAGTTATATATATATATATATAATAGAATATAAAAAAATAAAGTTAACTTTTAATATTTTTTTCCTTTCCGTAGTAAAAAAACCATAGTAATAGATTTACAATCAGCTTCCAATAGGAATAAAACTGATGTTGCATTTCTGTTACAAAAAAAAAAAAAAAAAAAAAAAAAGAGAGAGAGATTCAGGAAGCAGATTTCCACTTTGCAATCTTCTAACTAATCTTTGTTGTACCTTGACAGGCAGGAACTGCTCCCAGGCAACAAACTGTTTAATCCTAAACATGCTTTTTTTTTTTTTTTCTTTTCCATGGAAATGGGAATTGGTCACCTCAGTTGTTCTATTACATGTTCCTTCTTAGAGGGATGAATCCTATCCTAAATTTGTAGTTCTCTAAAAATGTGGAGTTTGTAAATATGCCTAAAGCTATTACATACATTAAAAATAGTTGACAAACAATAATTATTTTTTGAAAAATCTAAAAATTCTTTGGAAAGCATCTCATTAATTTAAAATCATTGAAACAAACAAAGATGAAATATTTTTAAAAGTCATTAAAATATTTTATAAATTATCATTTAATATTTTTTAAAATGTATAAGCTTAGATTGATTAATGGCTCTATATTTATACAAGTATTTTCCTTTTGAGATTTACCATGTAATAAAACCAAAATAAATTCATTATGGAGGAGATAAATTTTTGCACTGATGAAAACATAAAGTTAAATTTACATCAATTTTCATTTCAGCCCTGATTTTCGTTATTAATAGTCAGAAACTTCTGTTGATTCGTAAGTAAGGGTCATGACTCATTGGCAATAAGGATCATACATTTCTCCTGGTGAATGAGCTTTTTAAGCAGTTTCTGACAAAGAAAGAAATTATTACACTATGATCCCATGGCATGTTGATTTAACACACTTTCTCTGGGATAGCTATGGACAGCAATTAAAATAAATATAGAAAAAGTGAGAATGTTGTAACAGTTAACATAGACTCGAATTAATATATATAATAAGCATTATCTTAATGGACATGAAAGATTCAGTAGAATTATCTAGTACTAAGTAATTGACTTTTTTTTCTATTAACAATAGGTTTTGATATTGAGAATTTCAAATCACATAAATAATCAAACGATCTTAAGATTTTTCCACTATCATTCCACTGATGGTGATTTCATAACACATCTGTCATGTGCAGACTTGTGTAAGTTTCAGGATTTCTTTCCCTGTTCCTCTTCCTTTTTTTTTTTCCAGTATTACTTTGGTAAATAATAAAAATGCACTTTAACCTTCTACATATTCTTAATGATCTAACAAGAACAATGTAACAATTGCTGCTGTTCGGAGTGTTACAATAGCATAAAAGTACTGAGTTTTCCATTACAAATAACATATCTGAAAAATGTGATATCTTTTAAAAACATTTTATTTCCTTACCTAAGCCATGCCTATGTGTTGACATTGGTGGTAATACAGTCCAAGCCTTGGTCTTTGGATTGTAACATTCAACAGTGTTTAATGTCTTTAAACCATCCCGGCCTCCAATGACAAACAGCTTGTCATCAATGACAGCAACACCAAACTGAAGCCTCCTGCCATTCATCACTCCAGCCTGAATCCATATATTTGTTCTAAGATCATACTTTTCAATAGTTGTAGCACCTGATGAGACATAATAATAATAGGATAATGTATAAAAATATGTATACAAAATTGGCATTGTCTGTCTTTTTAAAAAATTTTCTTATAAAACAGTCAAAACTTTAATTTTATTTTCTGATTACTTCCAACATCTTGAGAAATATTTTTGTTTCTTTAGATAAAGTAGTTCCTGAAATATACATGCATGTGTGCCGCTGTGTGTGTGTGTATGGCCCATATAGAATTAAAGTACTGCAAATCTGAATAACATTATACTCTAACTTTACAATCTTTTTTTTTTTTACAGTTCAGTAGCTTAACTATCTAAATAACTAATCCTGTTACAGTTTACAACAATTTTCTGTACAGTGTAAAAAAAAAGTCTGAGAAATTACATGATATTTTTATCAAAGTTTAGAAGTTGCATTTTAATTTGAGTTCATGATTTCCTTCTTATTTTACATACTCATGTACTTTCTTTTTTTTTTTTTTCACACAAATGCATGCTGGAAGTACAAAATGTTGTATTTATAATCTTAAGCAAAATAATTGAAGAATGTTTCCATATACTGTCAGAAAATTTCCTTCTGAATTTAGTCCTTTGATTTACTTTCACAGATTACCTCAAAAGCTATAAAGAACATTATGTATAAAATAACTTAGTAGTTAGTAATGAAAAAAGTAATTAAGAAGCCTCTGCTGTTAAAAGTAACTTGTATGTAATATACAAAGATGAGATACAAAATGAAGAGTTTATTAACAAATATAGAAGGATAAAGAAAGCATAATTAACTAGATTCCAGAAAGTGAAAGAGTTATGCATTCCATTAATTGTAATATGAGCGCAGGAGAAGTTAATTTAAACCAAGAGCACAAATATTTAAATGACAGAGGAGTTTAAATTAATCCTTAAGAGAGAGACTTGATAATGTATCTGAAATGTAACTCTTTATTTTTACATACACATAACAGTGTTTCATTTCCAAAGTTTAAATATCTCTACAGAAAGAATCAACATACTTGTCAAGCTTTACTAACTGATGATTTGGATTATAGTACAAGGTTAGAATTCCATGGGAAATAGTTATTTTAGGATTCATTCATTATTTGGAACAGAAGAGCAATGAACCAAGTGGAAACAAACATAATGAAAGGAATATTTTTGTTAATTGAACTAAAATACATAAAATTTAAATTCAATTTGTATCTAAATGTAGCAGGGCAGCAATAAAGTACGATTCAACTGGATGTATTAAATCTCCTGATAGTTTTATGAAGCAATAAGATATATGAAGCAATTTTTGCATGCTATTAAGAAAGACTATTCTATAATTTATCTTTTTTGCCCATAATTTAAAATTGAGAACTGTGTAAATGCATTAATCTTTAGATTCAAAAGAATAAAAACACAGATTATCAGATACAGTTGTTTGGTGGTGCTTCAGGGCATATTATAATGATGCATATTAATAAAGTTATGTTATAATGCTTGAATTTTTTTTATATGTGGAATCTATTAATGTTAAAAGCTAGAACTGTAGCATACGGTTTCTATAATGCTATCTACTTCAATGGTAAAGGGTATAGTTTAAAAGCTTTGTTATTCTGATTTCAGAAAATCTTACTAACATAACAAATACAGTCTTTGAATTATGCTCAGCTATATATTTTCTTATATTGGTTAAATCAGAGTTTGCCACACATTTTGTTAAATTGCATATTGAGCATCTAATCCAGCAGTTCCCAGAGTGTCTGAATTCTGTTTATCCAGTAAGGTGCCTTGCTAATCTATAATAATAATAATAATAATAATAATAATAATAATAATAATAATAATAATAATAATAATAATACAAAGTGCAATAGGTACCAGTCCTATAAAATGGTTTTTAGTATTGGGAACATGAATATAATACATTCCAAACTGCAATGCAAACAAGATCAGAATACCTCTTAAGTTGCTGTACTCCTTGGATGACAGAAGTACATGAAGTCCTCTGTTTAACTTGAGGAGAGGAAAATTTACCCCACAGATCAGACATTAGTACTGTTTTGAATGTGCCTTTGCAAATTCAATAGGTTATAAGAACACGAACAAAATAGTTTTAATGAGTATTAAGACATTCCTAATTCAAGTCACAGCATTAAATTTGGTTAACGACATACGGATTATTGTTTCTAATTAGGTACTTGTCATCGGAAAAAAAAAATAAAAAACCTGTAATTAAAGAAACAAACACGTCTTGCCCTAGTGTTGTTCTGTTATAAACTGTTTGGATTGCAATAGCTCTACAGAAGTAATATTTAAACTGGAAAAATCTTTCAACAAAAAGTTGGTGGAATCACCAAAAGCTATCATCAACAGAGATTTTCGGATATCTTCAATTGGAGATTATTGAGAACAAACATATTTCAATCATACTAAACTTAATCCTACAAGCTAGGGGATCTGAATACATGAAATCAGATTTATCTTACAGCTCTACAGCCCAGGATTTCTTAAATTTAGATGGAGACAATGAGAATTATACTACAGTTGTTTGCTTTTTAAGGCTACTTTTTTTTATCATGTTTAAACTGTTCTTCATTCCCATACAAACAGAGAAGTAGTGGAAGACCTTAGATTAAAAAAAAAAAAAAAAAGAAAATAACCTTCTGCCTTTCCTAGGAAGGAAACTGGTTGATTATTTCTGACAAAGTAATAGATTATTTTTCTTTAGTTCAACTGATTTGATTTTGAAACAAAAAAGGATTTTCTGCACCTAGGAGAGGAGAAGAGGCAAAATCTTGATTAAGTCTAACAGGACTTTACTAGACAAATCAGTTTAGCTACTGAAGTGTCCGGTTCTCGGGGTATATAAAATCAATAACATATTGGAATATTGATTATTCATCCATCATATATTTTACAGTTTACATATACTTCAGAAAGAAAGTATTTTTACATTGACAAAAGTTGACATCATAAAAATGCTGAGAACTAATTTACTTACTCTGAAAAATAATAAAAGCAGAAACTCTAAAGTATCCTGGGCTGCATCAAACACAGCATAACCTGCCAGTCAAAAGAGGTGATTATCCCACTGTATTCAATGCTTGTGAGGCCTCAGCCTCACTACTGTGGGCAGTTCTGGGCCCCACCATTTAAGAAGGACGCAAAGGTCCTTGAATGGGTACAGAGGAGGACAGCAAAGCTGGTGAAAAGGCTGGAAGGCATGTCCTGTGAGGAGAGGCTAAGGACTTTGGGCTTGTCTAGTTTGGAGAAAAAGAGGTGGAGGGGTGACATCATTGCTCTCTACAGCTTCCTGAGGAGGTGAAGTGGAGAGGGAGGTGCTAATCTCTTCTCCCTGGTACCTAGTGAAAGGACTTGTGGGAACCATTCAAAGCTGCATCAGAGGACATTTGGATTAGATCTTAGGAAGCATTTCCTTACCGAGAGGGTGGTCAAACACCAGAACAGGCTTCCTAGAGAGGTGGTCAATGCCCCATGCCTGTCAGTGTTTAAGAGGTACTTGGACAATGCCCTTAACAACACACTTCAACTTTTGGCTGCCCCTAAAGTGGTCAGGCAGTTGGACTAGATGATCATTGTAGGTCACTTCCAACAGAAATATAATATTCTATTCTATTCTATTCTATTCTATTCTATTCTATTCTATTCTATTCTATTCTATTCTATTAAGAACTTTTAGATCTTGACTGCTATATGAATGACAATGGAACAGCCAAGACAATAGGCATGATCTGTCTATGAAAATCTCCCTTCAAAAACTTTAAAGACACACTTTAAAGACTTAGTCAGGGTAGAGCCTGAGAGGAAAATGACAGTGAGGTGAAATGCAACACCAAAATATAGGTATACAATTTCAATCCACTAGTTAGCATCACTGGCTTGCATCACTACATTTTCTTAGCAAATGTAGACAGGCAGGCAGGTGAGAACTTGAACTTGCATGTGAGCATGAGTTCAAGTTAATATTTTATATATATACGTAATATACATATATATAATGCATACAACTTCTATAGAGATAGATGCATATATTTTTAAACATACATGCCAATTTTTAATCTGTAAATAAAATGGAAAGTATAAGAGAGTATTTGTCTATCTTTAAGTCTCTAGTTTAGTGATAAATTAAATAATATAATAACAGGGAGTATAAGAGTTTCTAAAAAAAAAAAAAAAAACAACCAAAAAAACCAGAATGTCTTAAGAGCAATTCCTGATTGCTATTTTTATCTTCCAAAATGGATAGTGGGTGTTGATGTCTAGTCACTGAGATACTGGAGTAACTAGAGCTATCAAAACAAGATGAACAGACAGAAAATGAGTGACTCATCAATACAATTGACTGTCAAAATCCAGTAGAAAACTGCAACAAAAGCCCACTGCACAGAGCTCTAGGAAAGTATACTAGTTATAAATACATCCTTGAACATATAATAAGATACCAAGCCATAGTCTTTGTCAGCATTGGTGAAAAAGTGACTCATTTTTCCCCAAAAAAACCCCATTTGGATATTAATAAACTAATGGATCTTTGTAAAAGACTAGTTTTTGCCTTAAAAGAGTAGTGGGGCAGTACCCATAGATTGCAAGTGTAGTTATGTGCGTAAAAACAATGTAAGAACTTAGACAAATACGAATACAGCAGGTATTGCATCATTTTACTGTGAGGGACATTTTTCCGTAGATATTCTCAATAAGGGACACCCACTGACTTTAGGGAGGCAGTGGTATTATAAGTATTACAGGATGATGCAGGTCAAAGCTATTATGATGGACGTCCGTCTTTAAAGAAAGCAATCAGAAAGTAATTAAGAGTAAATTATGAGTCACATTAAATTTAACCTTTATATGTACTTCAATTTTTTTATTGATGTTCCATTTCTCTACTTGGCAGTAGAAGTTGATGTAATTTTAGTCCCTTATTCATCAATAAATATGTTGCTTTTTTTTTTTCTTTTTTTTTGTTTCCAGTAGAAATCATGTCCTTTACTCAGTTGTCATATCAACTACCATACTTGTTCTCTACAAACTGATAAAATATTTACATGACTGGAAAAAGAAGAAATAATTAAGTCCGTTATTAAACTAGTATAATATCAGAAAGAAAGCAGGAAAGTGGAAACATTACTGAAATAGAGACTATAATTGTTCTAACTTGTATGCAGCTCATAAAGGGGCTAGAATTGTCTAACCAACTGTATAACTTTTTTTTTTTTCACAGTTACATGCATACATAGATATATATGTGTGTATATGTATGGTCTCATAGGAGTCTTTTTATGGCAGAGGCTAAATAACTTAGGCACACATAACAGTGATATGTTGTGGTGATATCCTTGAAAGAGTAACCTCCTGTTGGACACCCCGTGGTGTTTGATTAAGCATCTGTTCCACAAGTTCAGGAAGTTATGATTTTCTCAGATGCCACAGAAAACTCCAGGAAGTACAGCAAAAAAAAAAAAAATTACCAGAAAGGAGAAGAAGCAGAAATAAATAAATTCAACACTACATATAAAAAAAAAGAGAGATCCTAAACTGTGTTGAAGTTACGGGAAAACAAAATTATCAACGAAGAGCTTATTGTTGAATTTACTGTAATGTTGATGTGATTTTACTGTGCTAATAACAATGGTGTGCTTAGAACTGTGAATAGTTTTAAATGTATTATTTCTTATTTAAGTAAATAAAAACAAATAAATGTAGAATGTATACAGACTGTAGATTTCAGGGCCAGAAAAATCTACATTATTAATAATGTTTACTGTCATAGTATGTAAAGAACGTATAAACGTATGAAAACATATTCTATTGTGCTACTGCTAGGCACTGCAAAAATCAGTGTAAAAATCAACTATATATATATATTACAGACTAAAAACCAGACATAGGCAAAAGAAGTAAGGTATACAAAAATAAATAATGTTATAGCAGCAAATATTGATCTATTCTACAGCCATATGTTTATTCACTAGATTTAACTAGGTAGAAGTAAATTACTTAAGAAAAAAAAATAAAGGAAAAGGATAAAAGCAGATAGTAAGATGAAGGTGAGACAGTGGGAAGAAGATAATGGTAGAAACAGTCAACTACTTTTGTAGAGCAGGAGTGAAGACACACAGTGATAGGCAGAAGATGAATTTAAACAATAAGAACAGAGTGGTGATATTCTATTACAGCCACAGTGCTATAATATTCTCTGAACAAACAGTTTCTTTTTTTTTTTTTGTTCAATTTCCTGGCTGTTTTTGATAACTAAGGTGGATTAAGTTCATCCTATCAGGAGTGGGGAGGAATATGGTTTCAAACATGAAAATGTAGGTATCTGCAATTTGAGGTACCGTATAAGGTCCCAGGGCAGTCCTGGTCAGTGCTGCCAATGGATTCTGTACAGCTATCCTGTCTAGTAAATGTTGGTCTCAGCTAGACCAGCCATCTGTATTGACTACAGTTGTCACTAAATGTATAGTTTACAGATAGACATATATAATGTAAATACTAAAGTTTAGGTGAATCATATTCTGTTTCTAGTGTCAGTAATGCAGGCTATGGCAGTTTAAGACAGGGGAATGGATCCTAGGCAAGTTTTCTGTTGCATTTGTTTTCTATTATAATTTAGATAAAACAGCATTGACATAAAATAATAGATACTATAATAGAAAATAGTCATAGATACCTTGAAAACAAAAGTTTTAGAAGGCAAAAACTACTTTTAGTCATCATCTTTCAGGCATAATCTGGTTCACATACATAACATATTTCAGTAACTGTAGTCCAAATGCTTTTGTTTTCTCTGGAATTCTGATTCATTTCAGTTAATGTGAAGAATCAGATTAAATGCTCACAGATAATTAGATATTTTTTATGCAGTACTGCTGCTCTATGTTCCCTAAAGTAACTAACTTAACATTTTATTTCAGTAATTATAACTCATCATAATTTTATTACTAGTACTTCTTGCAGATTTTCATTTTCTTTTTTGAAACAGATACAGTGACAATAAAATGTTTCTTTCTCAAGCTCCTTTACTGCTTGCTATTTTACCCTACTCCCTCTTCCTGTGCTACTACAATTCAGCACTTCCCTTGAAAAATTAATAAGATATAAAAAATATATCCTCAACATACATAATTTTAAAGGTGGGATACTTATTCAATTTAGAAAACTGAAAAGTCCCAGACTATATTTAATATATATGGATTGTAGTATCCTCTCCAGATTCATTCACCAAGGTATCCAGGGGTCAAAGGACGGTTTATTCCCAGTACTTCGTAGAGTATTTGGAAGGTGCTTTAAAAAGACCTTGAAGAACTTTCTGTCCTGAAAAGCTGCTATTCTTGAAAAAGTAACACTGCCCTCTGAGCGGCAACTAAAATAACCATCAAATTTTAAAGTAAGTATACAATTTGCAAAGTGTGAGTCACAACATATTTTAAAATATACTTGTTAATATTTCACAATTATTTTACTTTCAACTTATTGGTGGTTCTACACCTGCTATGAAGTAAATATGGCCTTGAATTTAACATTGGTTTAAACATTACTTAAAATTATACTCCATTAAAATTATCACAGCCTGCATATAAAGAATTTTTATAAGTTACTGACCCTCAGCTATATGCTAATTTTTAAATTATGCAAATCTCTGTGGTTTGAACAATTAGTGTCCCCAAAACTACATAACCATACATTGTAGATGGCTATTTCACCTCTTTTCCCATCTGTTTCTTTACATGCTCTGCCCTACATATTTTGCTTTTTACAGCAGCCTTTGAAATTGCCCCAGATATTGGGGGTGGAGGGGTCGGGGAGAAGAAAAAGAAAAAAAAATAACTTTACAGACAATTATTTCCTCCTCCGATGTTTTCTATCTACACTCTCTAAAATAACAACACCACCTCACACTACTCATACATTACTTGTAATTTTTTAGCCCAATTTGAAGAGGGAAATAGAAGTTAGAGGAGAGAAACATACAAAGAAATGGAGCCAAGGATGTAATTGAAAGACAAAAGATTTGGGATAATATATAGGAGATTAAGAGACACAGGTCTGAGAGGAAAGATTGTAGGTAGTCCATGAAAATAACATATTTTAATGTAAAGTTTAAGATGCACATAATATAAGGAGGTAATAAGAAATTTTGTGCTGATATGAAGACAAGATGTTGCAGGTAATAGAACAAGACACAACTAGCAGTGTTCTTATCCTTATCCTAAAGTGACTTTTTTTTTTTTTCTGACAGCTCTTGAGCTGGAAAGGTTTGAATCCCATCAAGTCTATGAAGACTTGACCTTACAGGATTTATTCTAGAAATGTCACTTTCATATGTTTAATCAATTTATTTATTTATTTATTTAACAAAGGAATTTAAGATCTTCTGGATCAAGGAGAAACATCATCCTTTTGATGAGAATGTTTATCCTACGATCCCCATATGAATGCTTTTTACAATCTTTTCTACAGAACAGCTGTGTATTTTATTTTCAGTTTTAGCAGATTGAGGAGAAGGTGAGGGATAGGAACCACAAGCAAAGTCCAAAAGTTGCAGAGTGCATATGATTTAGGACACCTCTGACTTTTGCGTTTCCCTTTCGACTAGCTCTAGGCAGCATCTTGATACATGCCCTTATGTTCACAGTTCCGACTCACTGAGCTTACTCCCGCTGTGTTCTGTAAATGGAAGCAAGGCACTTCACATAGGAATCCATTCCAGGAAGTAGCCGCTTACTGATACGGTACATTCCCACTTTAATAAAATAGGGGGATTATTTTTCTCCTCTCTGTGCTTGAGTTTTTCTATAAATAAAAAGCGGCAACAATAATTTCAAAACAAAAAGCTAAGGTGTTAAAGACTGAGGAATTTGGGAGCATTGTGACAGGCAATTTATTACTGCCTTTTACAGTATAAAAGACTTGTTTAAAGTTGTGTCCTTGACCTGTACTTTAGGCTGATAAGACTATTGCACTGCCCTTGTGTTTACATCCAGTCAGTTTTCAGTTAGGAGCTAAGAGTAACCAAATTAACAGGATGCATCTATACTGCCAAACAGCATGGCCCCCAGTTCACTCCTTGGTCCTGAATTATTATATTTCGTACATATTTATTCCTTACTAGGTTGTAGTGGGAGCAGCAAAACAAAAATGGAAGAAATACCTCGGTGCAGCGTTCACTTCAGAGTCCACTCCTCACTGGCAGACTAGATGAGAACACAGCATGTTTCATTTCTTCCGTGTGGTAGTTACTTTTAAAAGGATCTTAGCCAGCTTTCTAAGCTCAAGCACCTCTACACAATTTTAAGCATACAAACGCTGATATAAAACCACCATTCTAGTTGTTTATGACACAAGCTTCATACTATTTCATTGACTCTTAACAAGTGGATGCATAAAAAAATAATTACATTGCAGGACCACAAGTCACTCTTTGTCACCAGATATGGAGGGACTCTAAACTATCCCCTGGACATATGCATCTAGAAGAAAGAGAGAAGGAACCCTCTCCCCATTCACCTTCGCCACTTCTAAGGTGAGATCAGCATCTAGAGTCAAAAACTTGTTTTAAACCTCCATTGCACAGTGGAGGAACAGTCACTTGGCCAGATGCTGTTTCCAGTAACAAGCAAAAGTTGACAGCATCACCTGCCAGCTGAGATCAGAAAGTCTTCTCCTCTCTACCATTACTAGTAGATGGCAGTTAGCAGAGCCAGCTTCTAACAGAAGCAACTTCCCAAGTGTGCAAACTGAAAGAAATGAGCAATGTTGGTTAATATTGTCTACCCTAGACTATATAAGTTGTGATAGGATGTCTTACCAGTGTTAGAAATCTGTAAACTACTACTTTTTTTTCTAATCCTCATGGACAAACCAAAGTAATTCTGATTAACTATTTCAGAAAACTGGAAAATCCAATTTCCAAAGAATAGGAAGATTAAAGGAAGCAGTTGGGAAGATACCATGGTATATTTTCTTAGGGAAATGGGAGATACAGGTTTAATGTGAAGATATGAAGAAACCAAATAAAGTAAAAAAACATTCTTTTTTGGCTGCAGCTTATGTGCTGATTACGCAGAGATAGATATATTTTCTTATAAAACAAATCAGATGGAATACCACAGCATAAGTGAAACACACATAGGCACAAATTAAAATACTGCTAACTATATTTAAAAAATTACATGAAATTACATTAAAATGTATTCTACTATAGTTTCTTTCACTCATGTTACTACTAATAGGGTTTTTTTTTAAGTTGTCTCATGGTAAAAAGGAAAAATATTTCTTATTAGATTGTCTTTAAAATGTTGGATATGAAACTACAAAGATGAAAGGAAAACAAATACATAGAATATTGAGGATCTTTTAATAAGCATACTACGCACTCAGGCAATTCCTTTATACACACACATGCTCAAACTTCTATTTTTCAGATGGACAGATCTCTAAAAAAGCCTGAATTATTTCTGTGAGTAGTATTGAAGACAGAGTACATGAAAAAGGCATAGACAGGTGAAACAAAATTCATTTAGTAGCTATTTGCATGATAAACTAGAGTGTATGGTAAATTTAAAACCTATACCATGACAGCGGCAGCACAAATTATCTCTGATAAGAAGTTAAGGATTTTTCTCGATGTTCTGGATACATTTTAAGTTTTGTGTTTTTTTTTTTTCTAAAAAAAACCCTTTAATTCTACTTGTGATTCAACTGGGTATTAGATGAGATTAGCTCTTTGTGTTGTGCATACTTTCATGGGCAATTTGAGCCTTGATTAATCAAGGTTTATGAAGTAATGAGAGATCTACAGAGAAAGAAAACTTCAGAAATGGAAGTATTGTAGATGATCAGGGTAGTTTTGCATGAAGGTCCAGCTGCTGCTGACAATTCTTGCATCTATGCAGCAGGAGTGTATGTGATTCTCCCATCCAGTGTTTCTGATGAAACAATAAAATACTAGATCTCACAATTTTACCGTCATCTACAAATCAGTACACCATTGCACAATACAAATTTTTAATATTTTGTTTTAGTTGTCATTTGTAAGCTTGTGAGATTGTGAAATTGTTTTGGTGAAACCTTTTCAGGTGATCTTTTAGTTATCTTTGTATTCCATTTACTCTTTTTTTCTGAGTTGAAGTATATTAAATTTCCTTGCTAATGATTTGTAAATCACAAATTTTGTATAAAGTTGATTGTAATGCTCATATTTTTTTGCAGAGTTGATGACTGAAGACAAATCATATAGCAAGGTCATTGCATGAAAAAGAATAAATGCATTGCGATATTATTTGTAACTCAATGTTTTAAGTCAAATACAGAACTATCTAAAGTCTGTCTTTCAAAGATGCTATTAAGTATTTTTTAACAACCTGATGTAGGCTGCATGAAGTCAGATAAACTTCATGAAGATTGTCTGAGACTGTAAGAGCAATGTATTCATTTCAGTTAAGTATAGCTGCGTGAATTTTGATATAAACAAAGTGAAAATTGTTTCAGAAGTTGATAGAAATGCCTAAACATCTCCCCCTTGCCCCAGACACCACCTTTTTATTCAATGTAGACATTTCCACCATAAAGGGATTTTTTTTTTTCTCATAGCTAGACTGTTTCAGTATTTAAACTCATGAAGAAGTCTAGGAGTTCTACATTATCATCATAAAATTTCTACTTTTTTTTTTCCCTGTAAGACTTTCTGCTGAATTCTCTATTACTAAAGCTGTTGCTGATGTGTACTCTGACCATTTTGTTCAAGATTTAGAGATGCTGCTGTGAGTAGGTGCAAAATTATGACCTTGATCTAGTGATCTGCAACATTACGTTTTGAACTGTGAAGAAGGTTACTCAAGTGGAACGAATGTGACCTAAATAGTTTAGTGACGCAGATATCAAGTAGAATCTCTTGGTAAAGAAAGAGCTATACAGAAAACAGGGCAGTAGTTAACTACTCTTCTCTTTAGTTAGACTGTAACAAATTTACTTTAAGCACCCCAAAAATCTATAACTTGTAGACAATAATTCTCACCCTTTTTTTGAGTGAAAAAATAAATAAATAAATAAAATGTCATAAGAAGTTGCCAGAAAATGACTTGAACAAATAGCAGAAAACCTTTGGGAATATTCAGTTATTCAATATGATAAGAATTTTCTAAAACTAATACAAGGTTTTTCCACTAGTATTTATATTTTAAAGACTCAGCTTTTCGACAGTGATTTTAGGTAATGTCTTTAGCTTTGCGTGTTTTGTTTTATATTACAGTGTTAGTTTTTATAACAGAAAAAAATCATGTTTTATTTTATGTTTTTGTCTACTCTAAAACTTATGAAAGTCCCTTTTATTAATTATTTATATAATGCAGTATGATATTCTTCCTTTGCCCATCAGCAATACACATGCTTTTATTTAAAAGCAGTTCTGCTCCCACGGGAACTTGTGCAAGTAAGGTGTTAACAATCAAAAGAAAAGTTCTATACATGAACAGCAGCAAATGCTGAATTTACACCCAGTGGAGCTCCCAACTCTCGTGAGGGAGTGACAGTGACCTGCACCAAATGTGAGAGAGAAGGTGCATGTATCTGTGTGCGTGTGTGCACGTGTGTGCCTGTGACTAGAACTTTTGGGGATTTGCTCAAGAATAATTTGTGAGTGTCTCGTATTGCAGTTTATCTACTGTATGACTAATATTGATCATAAATACATAGTTCATTTGATTGCCAGTTAATTATGTATCATAAGTAAATCAATAAGCTTCTTTGATCGTGATTTGGTTTAACGATGTGAACTGAGCAGTTTGGCACTGCAACGGTACCAGTTTCACATTACCCCCCAGCCTTCTTTCATTATTTATTATTATAGCTGTACAGATGCTCAGCCACACTGCTTAGCTGTTGGCTCAGTTCCTGGGAGATTCTTTTTTTTTGCTGCAATTACTTTCCTCTAAGGTAAACCTGTTGTAAAGGGTGCTATCCCTAAGTTGCATGGATAGGAGCTGTCTAATGCCTAGTATCCACTGGGTTGTATATAGTGCCTTCTGTAGTCCAAAGAGATAAATGTGTGTGTTTATTTGGTTTTCCAGTTCAGAGTGTTAAAAATAAGGTGAGAGCTGTACTGAAGCTTACTTGGATGTTCTTATGCCTGAAACTACAGCCTTTTGGAGCATTTCCTAGAATTTGGCATGAAGATTTATGAGGTGGCTGAAGGTGCAAGATAGAGCTGGAGGACTCCACAGGGCAGGATGTGCCAAAATTTTTTAAGTCTTATTCACACTGCTATTGCAGGTGGTTCCAGCAGTGAACTGTCTTCAGAACAACATCCAGGATTTGTGCTGGAAGTAACTATTTGGTTTACTCCAAAGCCAGTCCTAGTAGTGACAAACATTAATTAAACTTGGGTGATCAGGGAAAACAAATTGGTTAGCATATGGAAAAAGCTAAGATTTCTGAAAGTACAGAGGTTCTCTAAATCCCTCAGCTGCCATGCAGGTGTCTTCCGTAGATCATATACAAGGTTTCCTTTTTTTTTTTTTTTTTTTTTTTCCTGTGTGCTTTAATCAGTGATAAAATATCTGCACTGGAAATACCAGAAAATAGAGTAAGCAGCAGGGAAGTAATGAGGAGGGACACAGAGGTGTTCATGGAAGAATAATCTCCCAAATATTCACATGAAGGAAGCAGTCTCTTAGCTGTCTGCTTGACCTCATAGGTTGTACCAACAGGTATGAATACCAGGGCAACAGGATGGCAAGATGGGGAGTTTGTGGGATGATGAAATTTGTCTTCTGTGTGCTGATTTTGGCTCTTCCCTTACATTTGAAGCCATGGAGACTTCAGAATAGATCACTTCAGGTTCTTCTCTTTATTTCAAACCATAACTGAACCAGCAATTTCAGAAGTTAAGTACACTGAAAAAAAAAATGCCAGAAATTAAGTGATGTAAAATGAGTACTGAAAAACTACCAGATGGTGTTACAATCTGGATTTTTTCCTACTCAGAAATGCACAGGCAAATCAAAGTACTGTAATTGCAAATTGGCCTATGAGGCTGAATGTTCTGGAATATATTGAAAATCACAGGACTGAAAAGAAGAAGCTAATAATATTAATACTTATAAGTACCAAGTGAGAAGAGAATTTTAGCGTGATTTATACATTTAATTATCTTATTAGTCATTAGCCAGTGTATTTCATATTCCTCTGGTGAACTAATTAACTAAGCTCCACCTTTACTCTGCAATTATGCTAACATGTTACAGAGTCAAAGAACAGTTGAGGTTGGAGGAGACCTCTGCAGGTAATCCGGTCCAACTGCCGTGCTCAAAGAGGGCCACCTACAGTCAGCTATCCAGGATCTTGTCTGGAGAGTTTTTTAATATCTCCAAGGACAGAGATTCCACAGTCTCTCTGGGCAGGGTCACAGGCTCAGTCACTGTCACAGTAAAAAAGGGTTTCCTGATGTTCAGAGGGAAACTCTTGTCTTTCAGTTTGTGCCCATTGCTTTTGGTCCTGTCACGAGTCACCACTGAGAAGAACCTGTTTGTATCCTCTATGCAGTCTCCCTTCAGGTATTTATATACATTGATGAGATTTCCTCCCCCCGCCCTGCCCCGAGCCTTCTCTTCTCTGGGCCAAACAGTCCCAGATCTCTCAGCCTTTCTTCACAGGAGAGACACTCCAGTCCATTCATCACCTTTGCAGCCCTTCATTGGAGTCTCTAGCAGCTCCTTATCTCTCTTACACTGGGGAGCCCAGGACCACACACACAGCACACCAGGAGTAGCCTCACCAGTGCTGAGTAGAGGGGAAGGATCACTTCCCTCGACCTGCTGGCAATACTTTGCCTAATGCAGCCCAGGATAATAGTCGCCTTCTTTGAGGCAAGAACACACTGCTGGCTCATGTTCAGCTTGGTGTCCACCAGGACTCACAGAAATTACAGAATGGTTGAGGTTGGAAGGGACCCTTGGAGGTAATCTTGTCCAACCTCCCTGCTCAAGACGAGTCACCTACTTGCCAGTGCTCAAGCCCATGCCCTTAATTTACCAGTGCACAGGGATTCTTGGGAAGGTCTTGATTCTTCCATCTCCAGCAGCTGAATCACCACAGCAGTTACCATTCTCTTGAACTATCTGACATGCTGGGTGGCTTGCGGCTCTTGGCACGTGAACACAACTCAGAGGCAAAAAGGTTGGCTGGAGTTGGTGAAACTTGCTGTGGCTGGGCGTATGTGGGATACAAATGAACAGCTCTCCAAAGATGCAGTTAATTACCTCTAATATCCATAAATACCTAAATATCCCATGAGAATTATATGCCTGAATCAGTACTGATGCTCATCATAAAAGTATCTAAAAATCCTTGCAAACCTCTCCATAATAGGAGATGTAATGAAACGCATGCGAGAGTGCTTAAGGCCATGACCATCTTTGGGGGTTTCAGATCTGTCAAAGGACTGACAAGTATTTCCAGAAAGATCTGACCAGACTGGAGAAGATGCAAGTTGTTTGGGTTGGTTTTTTTTTGTTTGTTTGGGTTTGTTTTTTTTTTTTGTGACTGAAAAGAGAAGGGTTAGAGGGATTATTTCAACCTCAATTGGAATAAAGATTAAAAACTGCACAAAGAAAATCTGATAAAGAATGATCTTAATTAGAGCCATGCACAGAGAATATACTGTGAGCTTACACCTCTAATGTCCACAAGCTATGGGTCCTGGGTGTTGTGTTTCAAGCCAGAATGGACTATTTTGATTATTATTTTGACTCTCTGATAGCAGAATTTAAGTCAGTAATTCCTAGAATATGTGAATACATGTCCTTTATATCCCTCACTTAGCAGAATAGGCCAAGCATCACCCAGTGCTTCTGCAAACAGAGGTATTTTGCCCACCACTTTTTCTGATAGCTACACAGGAAAAGACTGTTCACTTATTCTTGATTAAGCTCCAGCCAGCAAAGAGATGCACTGCATGGTGCTAATAATGAGGTATGTTAAGTCACCTCACACGCTGCCATGTGCCATGGCAGAAATCCACTGGGAACACCTCTACAGAGAGTATTGAGGCAAGTCTTTCTGGTGCCTTCAAGAGAAAGCAAAATAAAACAAAAATGAGGAAGAACAATTCCCTCATGTCTCCCTCTCTGAAGGTAGCAGATGCTTTAAAATTCACCAGGCAAGGTCTGCCATATAGCAGACAGTGAGACAGAGATGGTAGTTGCTCTGTGAGGCTTCCTCTGCTCCTTATGTCTGCTACCAGGAATCACATCTGCAGGTGCAGTTTTGGCATTTCCTTATATCTGAACACTTGTTATGCAGACCTTTGGTACAGGGGACAAAAGGACCCTGGGTCCTTTTCTGCCAAGCTGCTTCCCAGCTGGGTGGCCCTCAGCATATACTGGTGCCTGGGGTTGTTCCTCTCCAGGTGCAGTACTTTGCACTTCCCCATGTTAAACTTAATGAAGTTACTTAATGTTATTTAATTAATTATGATTTTTCTCTCCAGAATGTTGCATTCCTAACATAACATACATATATTTCTTAGGAACTGAAACATTTCATTTCAGTTTCAGTTTATTACTGTGTGAATCAAACTAAAAATCATACTCTCTTTCCAGTTTATTGAACTTACATCCAATAAAGAACTCTTGGAATATATTAAAATGACTTAAAATATGAATTTCTGCAATAGATAAACTAAGGCTTCTAAAATCAGTTGTCTTGTTTTCTATTTTAAAAAATAGCGGATTTTTTTTTTTTTTTATGGACAACTAACTTCTGTCTGTTCCATTTCAGCAATCTAAAATGAAAAATATGTTTTGGTCTGCACTTGCAATGCAGACACTGAAAAATTCCTTTGTTCAGTCTCCATAGCCTACCTGACTCTTACTTTGTTATTCTAAGTCTCTCAAGAAAATCCACCATGATGACAACCTCATTACTATGCTAGGTTGATGACTCTGATGAAAGATACTTCTTTTTGTTCTTGTTGTTCCTGTCTATATATTGTATTATTCTTTTCCTGTTGAATCTTCCAAAAAAATGGTAAAAAAAAAAGGAAAAAAGATGGTCATTGTTACCCAGTGTTGACCCAAAGCTAATGTAATATTACTTGTTTATTAATGCATTTTACAATTAAGGTAAAATATGCTATAATTATTTCCCATTGCTAGCTAGAGAATGGCTGGGAAAACACTGGATTATAGCCACACATATTTTTATATATATATATTTTTTTTAACTAAATGTGTTAATTTTTTTTGGAAAATATAGACTCCAGAAAGTATAAGAGAGAATATCAAAATATATTTTAGTAAACTGAGTAAGCATCACATTACAATCATCTATCTCAGTAAAATCACTGCATTATCATATCCGAAAACACTGGAATTGTGTGGCTGAGACAGATCTGTTATTTCAACAGAGCAGGCAAGATTTCAGAGCACAGCTGTACATATCTGAATAAAAACAGTAGGCAGACAGCTGCTTGGAATGTCAGAGGAACAATTTATTTTGTCTTATCATCCTCCTGAGGTAATTTAAGGCTATGACTACATGATTCTTTAATTTAACAATGTCCTCATAACAATGTCCTCATGGAAAACAAATGTGAAAACAAACTGGTACTAAAGGCAGAAGAAACTCATACAGAAGACAGATGAGGACAGATATATAATGCTATCAATAGAATGAGCAGGATTGCAAAAGGGACAGTCCATTTCTCACTTCTCAGTTCATCTTTTGTGAACATCTACTTATTTCATAAGTAATAACAGCATATTTATGTTCCTGCTTCATGAGGGCTGCTCCTGGAGTCAAACTGGGGCTGTGGATGTCCCAAGTCTGTGCTGTCAGCTACTGGAACCAGGGCGGGTCTTTAATCTCCGGGCACTGGGGCTGCTCCCCAAAAACAAGCTTGGGGTGGGGGAATGGACACCAGCTCAAGTGAGGAGTGCAGAAAGGCTGTGCCAGTGTGTAGGGGATCTGCAAATGTGTGGGTGCTTGTGAACCCAGGGAGTGTGGAGTGTGTGCTGCACCAGTGACCTTCTGCCTCTGCTAGTCCAAGAGGAGAAGGAGACATGGTCACCTGTGCCTGTGTCTGGTGTGAGTCCTGAATGTGGATGCTGCTGGGGCAGAGCCTCATCTGTGATGGCCATATCTGTGTCCTGTGTGCATCTGTGTAAGTCTGTGCCTGACTCTGGGACATATGCTTAACTTTGCTACTTGTTGAATCCGATAATGGGAAAATGGCAAATGCATCCCTCAGCTTGAGCAGAGACCACTGGGAGCACCATGCTGGGCTCCAGTGGCTGGGCAGGAGGGTCCTGGGCTGGGGCAGCTGGAGTCAGTGGTTGTTCCAACTTTCCTTAACAGTTTCTAAGTATGGAACTGTTTATTTGTATTCTAATAGCTGAATGTGAGTAAGAAAACGTATCAAGTCCTTATTTTTTTTTTTAAAAAAAAGAAACTTAAGAAAAATATATTATGAAGGTGATTAAATGCAGAAAGCTGTAGCCATTAATTTATTTGCCTAATGGAATGTACAACATCCTTGAAATGGGGAACAGAGTGGTGCGAAGGTATCATGGCTCATCCTGGTTATCAAAACTGGCAAAGACAACTGCACAGCTGCTATCGAGGATGAAACTCAACTGCTGTCTAAATAATACTAGTGAGATTGCACCCCATAGCTGACCTTTGCCTAGTGTAATGTCATTAAAATACCAAAAACACACCTCCATCCCAAAAGCTACCCACCTCTGAAGTGCAGCCAACCCTCACTGAGCATGCATCCTGAATTTCATCTAGTCTACACCTTTAAAAGCAAAGAGAGAAAAATTTACACCAATCTTAACAAAGTTATGTATGACTAAAGTCACTCAAGCTCCACCCAAAAGTAAAAAAACAGTATAAACAATGGCTCAAGAGAAGGGGAATACTTGGGGAAGACCTCTGTTGGAATATCTGGGATCAGTCCACGGGCTGGATCTTTCTTCCCTCCCCATAAGGAACACCTATTGGGTAAAAGCCCTGTGTTATACAGACTAACTGTATATAATAATTATAATACTAACATGTTGCTAGCTATTAAAACTTCCTATTGTTAAGTTACATACATATATTTATAATATATAATATTGATAAGATATATATATATATAATATTGATAAGATATATATATTTTTTTTTTCAAACTTGTTTTCACTGTCAGTATCTTATCACTGGCTATCTTTGAACATTTATCCTGTCATAAACATATATAATAAAATGTGTCTATCTATAAATACAAGTTTCTGGAAACTTTAAGAATTGATATATGGGATATAAGGGATTTATCTTAGTGTCACTGCCCGTGAGAGTCCCTGCATAGGTTAGACGACCGCCCTCCGACCTTGCAGACTGTCCAGAGGGATTTGTCACAGTGATGCTGTCAACATAGGCCTGACAAGCTGGCCAAATTGCAAAGGATTTGAGGAAACCTGCCTTCTCCTTAAACGGAGTGTAGCAGGCTGGATGGATACAAGGGTCTTGTCTTTCTTGGGAAACCGGCAGGCTGGTCAAATTGAAAGGGTTCAAGGTGACTCCCCTCTCTGTCCTCTGTCAACACAATATCGTGTCTTATCGTGACATTTCCTCATCGTAATTTTCCATAGCACAAACAGACTATATACATCATGTTCTATCATGTTCTCCATGTCAGATTCTAAGATGGCTGCAAGAAGTCAGTGTTTAACTGTTCTTACAAATTGGTGTATGTCTACTTCTTGCATTTACTCATTTATTTCAGTCTAGCATCCTCATTTATATGTGCACTTAGATAGCTTTTGTAAAATACTAGATGATTAAATCCTGCTAATCTAAATTACAGAAGTCAGTGTGACTGTATGAATTGGTAAAGTCAACGGAACATTGTCAGAAGCATATATCCCTCCTCTATTAATACACCTCATTCTATTAATGTAAACATACAGAGAAAATGTTTCTTACATGTGTCTTTCAAATTAAATGAATAAATAAACTAAGGTTTGTGGAAACAGAGACTTAAAGTAGGTTTAAAATATTTCATAAAACCATAGAATCATATACTGGTTTGGGTTGGAATGGACCTTTAAAGGACATCTAGTCCAACTCCTCTGAAAGGAGCAGGAACATCTCCAACCAGATCAAGTTGCTCAGAGCCTCATCCAACCTGGCCTTGAATGTTTCCAGGGATGGGGCATCAACCACCTCTCTGGGCAACCTTGTAAAAGACTGTGTCAAAAATTTGTCTCAACATTGTGGAAACAGCGGGCCACCACCCGAGCAATGGCTTCCAGTTGTCTTGCAAACCTGAATGCAGAGCTGGTTCCGAGAAATCTAGCCCTAGCCCCCGGTAATGGGCATGCATATCGCCCGGTAATGGATCACCCGCTTATGGGCATGCATATCGCCCGGTAATAGATCACCCGGTAATGGGCATGCATATTGCCACCAGGTGAGGGGTGCGGCTAGGAAAACCAGATCTCAAAATACAATGAAAACAACCAACATAAAAAGGGACATTTCTGGACTGAGACAGAGACACTTCTTCGACACTTCTACACTTCAAGACTTCTACACTTGACTACTCTTCACTTCATTCATTCAACGGAATACACATTCACTGGAATACACATCCACGGAACCATCATTGAGACGACCAACACCAGACGGATCGTTCCCCCATCGAGCGAACTGAACTGTCGGGACGCTGCAGCTCCGTGGTGGTAGCTATTACAACCGAAACTATTTTCCCTCTTTCCTTCCTTTCTCTCCTTTCTCTTCCATTTACAAACTTCTTGTCGGGTTAACAAAGCTACCTGGCACTTTACTCCATTTTGAGTCTTAATTCTGTTGCCGAGAATACAAACAAAACCACGCTCCGGTGTGTGAGAGGTCGGTCCAGCCGCCCCTAGCCTCCCAGACTCGTCTGAGGTCGGCTAGAACGCAAGGGGGCCTTCCACTCGTCTGAAATCGGAACGTGATAAACTTGTTCCAGTATTCCATCACTCTCATTGTAAAAAATATTTTCCTTATATTCAGTCTGAATCTGCCTCCTTATATTTTAAAAACATTACCCTTTGTCTTATTACAACAGGCCTTGCTCAAGAGTTTCTCCTCATCTTTCTTATAAGCCCCTTTAGGTACAGGAAGACCGCTATAAGGTCTCCCTGGAGCTTTCTCTTCTCCAGGCTGAACAGCCCCAACTCTCTCAGCCTGTCCTCATAGGAGAGGTGCTCCAGCCCTCTGATCATCTTCATGGCCCTTCTCTGGACTCACTCCAACAGGTCCACGTCCCTCTTCTGTTGGGGGCTGCAGAGCTGCACACAGTACTCCAGGTGGGGTCTCACCAGAGCAGAGTAGAGGGGGAGAATCACGTCCCTTGACCTGCTGGCCAAGCTTCTTTTGATGCAGCCCAGGATGCAGTTGGCTTTCTAGGTTGCAAGTGTGCATTGCCGGCTCATGTTGAGCTTCTTGTCCACCCTCACTCCCAAGTCCTTCTCCTCTGGGCTGCTCTCGATCTATTCTCTGCCCAGCCTGTATTTGTGCTTGGGATTGCCCCGACCCATGTGCAGGACCTTCCACTTGGCCTTGTTGAACTTGATGAGGTTTGCATGGGCCCACCTCTCTAGCCTGTCAACATCCCTCTGGATGGCACCCCTTGTCCTATCTCAACAGGCCCTACTAAAGAGTTTCTTCCGTCTTTCCTGTAAGCCCTCTTTAGGTACTGCAAGACTGCTATAAGGATTCCCTGGAGACTTCTCTTATCCACGTTGGAGGAATCAAGAAAATGAAAATTCTAAAGTGATCTAACTTTGTTTTAATTTTTCCAGTTAGTTATGCTGCCTTAAATTTTCACATCAGGCATAATTCCAGTCACTGGCTGCTGGAGTTTATTTATCACCTCTTTTTTTTTTTTTTATGGAAAGGAAGATAACTTTATGTCGTGCTTTTGTTTAGTGAGGGGGGGGCCTAAGGTGGTAGCTTCTGTAGGAAACTGCTAGAAGTCGCTCCCCTTTGTTCAGGGGACTCGGCCGGGCCTAGGGCGGACCTGCTGCTGGCCAAGGCCGAGCCGATTGGTAGCAGAATGTTCCGTGATAACGCCTCTGCGATAATGTATTTAAGAAGGGGAAAACAGAAAAAAAAGAGAGGAGAGAAGATGTGAAGAAGCTGAGCGGGGGCAGAGGCGCAGAGGGGGAGGCGCAGGCCTCATGGGCCTTGCAGGCCTCACCCTCTGGCCTCTCGCCAGGCAGCCGACTGGGCCTGACTCGGTCCAGCCCGGCTGCAAGAAGTGGAGAGGAGATGAGAAGTGAATAAGATGTAAAAAAAGATCTGAGAGACATCTACCAGCCTGTTGTAAGGAACGGCTGCAGACGCCAAGGTCAGTTCTGAAGGAGGGGGAGGAGTAATGCGGCTCCTGGCCAAGATTCCCCTGCAGCCTGTGGTGACGACCATGGTGGAGCAGGTTGTCCCCCTGCAGCCCATGGAGGTCCACGGAGGAGCAGAGATCCACTTGGAGCCCATGAAGGACCCTGTACCGGTGGAGGTGGATGCCTGAAGGCAGCTGTGGCCTGTGGAGGGCCCACTGGGACAGCTATTCTGAAGGGACTGCCCCCGTGGAAGAGATGACCCACGCCGGAGCAGTTCCATGAAGGACTGTGGCGTAGGGGTGGGACCCCACAATGGAGCAAGGGAGGAATATGAGGAGTTCTTCCCCTGACCATGAAGCAGCGGCGTGAAACAACATGTGATGAACTGACCACAACCCCCATTCCCTCTTCCCCCCTGTGCCGCTCGGGAGGGGAAGGTAGTAGAGATAATGTTAAGCTTGGGAAGAGGGAGGGGTGGATGGAGGTTATCTTGTTCTCTGTCTCATTATCCTGCTATTTGTAGTAATAAATGAATAGTTTTCCCCAAGTCGAGTCTGTTTTGCCCGTGACGGTAACTTTAAGGATTTCTCCCTGTCCTTATCTCAAACCTCGAGCCGTTTTTCTTATATTTTTCTCTCCCTGTTTTCTCGGAAGGTGGGGGGAGTGAGAGAGACTGCGTAGTCTGGTCCGATCGGGGCTGAACTACGACACTTTAGAACAGATTTCAAACCAAATTTGATTTGGCATGCTAGGCCACTTTTTATGTGATGGGCCACATAACCTTCAAATACTTTAATAATACTAGCACTTACCCACTGTTTTATATGCTAGCTAGTAGAGTGCTTATTTGCTTAGCTCATCTAGTTCTTACGTGTAACTGTTTCTTACTCAGTAGCAAAAGCCAGGAGGCATTAAAAATACATCATTGTGAATCGCAATCATCCATGTCAGCATTTCAGTGGAGAAAGTTGTGGAAACAAAATAAATTATTAATTATTTAGGAGAGATAATACAGTATCAGCATCATCTCACAGCCCAAATGTTGATGAGTGCTTTATGAACTCAGTAACTCTTCAAAACATGCAACCAGCACTCAGGTTTCCTGAACTGACATGTAGCAGCAAGACTTGCTGGGCATAAAAGGTAGTCAAGGACACAACAGGGTCACAAGAGGGATGAACTGAGTAAAGGTAAGTTGAGGCTGCACATCTCCAGATTCTGAGTTATCAGGAATATATGTTGTAACAAAGGCTCCTATTTCACAGATGCTGCTCTGCCATACCGAGCCCCCCCTCAAAATAGTTTTCATCTGCTGTAAATGTATATAAACTCTGGTACTTTTTTTTCAGAGTTTGCTTCAACAGAGGGCTGAACCTCTGTTGTGCTGCATTCTCTCCTGCTGCTACAGAAATAAACTACTTCTGCCTGACCTGAATCTGCAAAATAGGCTGCTAGTTGATGCTGCAATGGTGCTACAGTCTGTGCTGTCTTCCTAAATATTTCTATATTTTGATTTGCTATACCAATGATGAACAGATCTGTATAGTAAGCTAGAACAAATACAACTGCAACTAACTTGGGTTTATGGTCATTTCCACTACCTGAATATTTAAAGTGTTCATCATCGTTTGTCCTAAGTAAGAGGAAATTTGTATTCCAGGTACTTTATGATCCAAAGGTAATATTCTGTGCAAATCCATGTTTAACATATAGCTGCAGAACATTTGTATATGTTAAAAGAACAAAAATAATCCATAGTGATAATAAGAAAATATACATATTGGTTCTTTCCTCAACACTTTCCTATTCTCTCAATATTTCTTTTCCACTCAAGCACAGAGGTCATATATCTTTCTCATTGGTGCAACTTTATGGGAAAAACATGCTATGACCTTTTGCAGATGACATTGCAGCTATTTAGTGAAACAACTGCAATAACAACATCTGGAAACAGAGTTGTGAAATACTGAACATCTAATTTTACATTATACCTTTTTTTTTTTTAGTACAGTTTCTATTAGAACTAATGTTCTTCAGTCTAAATATGGACATGAAAATGTAAGATACCATGGAACTGTTGGTGAATTTCAGGAAAAAAAAAAAAAAAAAAAAAAAAAAAAGCCTTTCAGGCTTTTAACATAGCTAGCTTTTAGTTCAAATATTTTCTTTCATTCCATTCAAGAAATCAGTAGATTAGACTTCTTACCAGAAATAAAAGCACATCATCATCATTCCTATTAACAACAAAAAACAACGAAATACTTTAATAAAATTTCCACAGCTTCCTACTTTTCTTCACAGTAAGACAGGGATAATTTCACCATCCTTTAGTGGCTGACAAAGTCGTAAACTAGTTTAAGCTAGTTGTCTAGGTTTTCTGCCTAGAAGATTGATAAATTTCTGCATCAGAAGACTGTGAATCATCCATAATATTTCAGACAACTACTTACAGATGGAATACACTGCATATCAAACTGCATTTTTTTCCATTGATCAGAAAAGATGTGTACATATTTGACTGACTTACAAATGAAACCTCATTTCTAGAAAGCTAAAACTAAGGTAAATGAATGTCACTCTAGATTTTTTGTTGAAATTCTTTTGGGAAATTATAAGTTTTGAACAAAAAATGAACTCAAAACTCAGTTTCTTTTCTCTAACAGGAATATATTTTTTCCTTAAATACTAGTAGATTTTCATCAGACCAAAAGTCTTGGTACCATTTCTTGACTGATTTAGACTGCCCCATTCCAGTCTTGGAATAGAAAGCTACTTCACTATTTTCTAATACAGAAAATGCAAAATATAAATTTTATAAAGTAACAAATATTCTCTAATACCTTTGTTGTTATCCATTCCTCCAACAGCGTAAAGTGTCCCAACTGTAGATTTTCTAGGTTTAGTTCTTGGACTTTGCATGAGAGTTCTTCTCTCTGGTAAAAGATGGTATTTCATGGCTTCCAGAATAAGCTTCTGGCATTCTAGGTCATCCTTAAAAAGTGCATTGTTTTCTAGGTCAGCCAATATCTGTGAATGACATGATAATGAATCAAAAATGCTAGAAATTCCTAGAAAAACAATACCATGCAACAAGAGAAGATCACAGAACTAATGTCATAAGTAAATAACTTCATTGTAGAACACAAGGGTTTGCAGGGCTATTTTTCTTGGAGAGGAGATAGGAAAGTAAATATTTAGTTGATTTTAAAAAGACTCTAGGCAACTTTTAGATCATTGTTTTCACCATCCTGTAAGACTACAATCTTAGTACTCTCTTACTGAAGACACTGAAAAAAAATAAGTATCCTCTTGTAGGCTACGGCCTGACTTAGAGTTCAGAAGGCATGTCTTTTGAATGTATAGTCATATAACATAACAACATTCTACAGTATTTTATGTAATACTTTCCAGGAACATCCCTTATTTCTAAAAATCAAACCACACACACACAAAAAAAACACCCAACAACAACAAAAAACTCAACACCCCTCCCCCCGCCACCCCTCGCAAACAACAACAAAAATAAATCAAATAAAAGAACTTGCTTGTCGAAGTTTTGAATCTATTGTTTTGCTATGTTATTGGTAAAATTAAGGATGAATAATCCAGGCAATGTAACTATCTTTACAAATGACATAAAAACTATAATCAGTAGTTACCAAAACAGATGCTCAGTGCATACAGAAGAAAGAATATTCTACTAGTTTTCAAAGGAAGAAGGCTACAAGAATTTCTTGTGAGAGAAATGGCTACAGACGACAAGGTCAGTGAAGAAGGAGGTGGAGGAGTAATGCAGCTCCTGGCCAAGATTCCCCTGCAGCCTGTGGTGACAACCATGGTGAGGCAGGCTGTCCGCCTGCAGCCCATGGAGGTCCATAGAGGAACAGAGATCCACCTGCAGCCTGTGGAGGACCACACGTCAGGGCAGGTGGATGCCTGAAGGTCCATGGAGGGCCCACTGGGGCAGCTGTTCTGGAGGGACTGCACCCCATGGAAGTAATGACCCACACCAGAGCAGTTTCATAAAGGACTGTGGCCTGTGGGTGGGACCTCACAATGGAGCAGGGGAGGAATGTGAGTTCTTCCCCTGACAAGGAAGCAGCAGTGTGATGTGTGATGAACTGACCGTAACCCCCATTCCGTCTTCCCTGCTGTGCTCTCAATGGGGAAGGTGATAGAGATAATGTTAAGCCTGGGAAGAGGGAGGGGTTGGAGGGGAGTTATCGTGTTCTCTTTCTCATTATCCTGCTTTGGTTTTAGTAATAAATAAATAGTTTTCCCCAAGTTGAGTCTGTTTTGCCCGAAACGGTAACTTTTAAGGATTGCTCCCTGGCCTTTTCTCAAACCTCCAGCCTTTTTTTTTTTTCTTATATTACCTCTCCCCATCCTCTCAGAGGGTGGGGGGAGTTAGAGAGACGCTGCGCAGTCTGGTCCTGATTGGGACCATAAATATATGTCATAAATATATGACATATATTTATTATTATTGTTGTTTGTCCTCCAGGTGCATTATATTAAATTTGTCTACATTAATACTGTAAACACACAGTTACTAGGAATGAGTGGGTTAAATGCTACTCATATCTTCTGCATTGCACAAGATCACCTTTAATATATGCAGAAAAACTATGTGGCAATGCAGAAAGTTTACTATAAGAGAAGTAGATTTGTGCTATTAACAGTAGTGGACTTTTTAGGCTCATTTGTCATCAGCCTCTAATTTGGGTACTTGTAGTCTATGTGGAATTTGGTAAAACCTCTTTTATCTTGAAAGTTTGATTTTATTACTAAACTGCAGAGCAAACTGCCTAAGTTGAGGAGACTATGCATTGCAGAGGAAGACTGAGTATATCATTATTTTCTGTTCTAACACAAATTCTGCATATTGTAACTGAAGAAATTAAACTAGCTACCTGAATTAGCAAGACTCTGAAGTGTCCTCCATGGAGTAATCATGAGTGAGAAAACTTATGGATAGTTCAAGTCACACTGATATTCAATGAACTCCTAAGCAAAAATGGATGAAACTCAGTTTACATCATTAAAGCATTAGCATCTAGTTAGCAAAATTCATAGTTTTAAGCTCCCTATTGTGCATTGAAAATCTCTGGCACATTTCAGATGACATTACACATCATGTTTCATTCTGCCCGACTTCCTGGATATCTAGTACCATATCCAGGTTAATAGTTTTATGTTAATATTTGCAAATAGATTATGCATCAACCACAAATGATCCCATAATCATGAAAGTTAAAATAAATGTATGAAAGGAAAAGATAGATAAGATACAAAGGGGCTGAAAAATGTATATATTGATATATTTCAGGGACCTCAAATATCTTTCAGGATCTCTAAATAACTTGCTGTCAATGTGCCAAATCTGGATTAATGCAACAACAAATGAAGGGTTGAAGTTGAAGTTTTTTCCTCCCAAACAATAATGAATAGCTGATATGCTTTCTTTCATTTAGGCAGATTACGTTTTCGAAATTGTCATGTCAACATTCTATGCCTGGTGGGACAAACATTTTTCTCATCTTACATGGAAAATCAGGTACAAAGACCCTCCATATATTTATTTTTCAAAACTATATTTGCTATTATTATTCTAAGAAAACAACAGTGTCTAACATATTCATTTTTATAAATATGGATTATTATTGTATTAGGAAACTACTAAAACATCTGTGAAACAGCAGCAGAATAATAAATGACTGTAAAAATAAGAATAATATTGATATTGGCTAATATAAATTCAGTCTCAAAGAAATGTCACAGAAAAGATTTGAAATTAAATCTGCTACTCTTTTAAATTTGTCACAAACTCCCATTCTGGCATCTTCCTAGCATAGCTGTATCTTTTAACTAGTTAGTTTCTACTGATCTATGTACTCCAAGGCCATATTCCTTTGACCACAGAAATTCAGTAAGGGGGAGCCAATATTGCGTACATAATTATCTTATATTGAAGGTTTACTCCTCAGAAATACACATGCCTGTGTCTAGATTTCAGATAATTTTAACAAGAAAAAGCATCTTTTGGAAAAAAAAAAAAAGAGTTCACTAAACAGGCATGAATACTACGAACAGCTTAAAACAATGCATACTGACATTTAAGTGCTTTGTGGCTGAAGGCTCAAGATGCTGGGCTGTCAAGAGTCTTATTAAAATAGTGTGAGGCACAGGCAGAACATAAATAAATGCATGTGAGAAAACAGCAGAGATGTTTGTGTTCCTTGATGGCAGAATTTTTAAAAGGAGTCACTATGCATGGTTGAGGTTAATAGTTTGATAAAACTGTTTTCAAATAAATTGCACATGAAACAAGTTATACTTGAAAACATTCTTAAACTTTGCTATTGACTGCCTTTTTTTTTTTTTTTTTACAGGAAAATTGCCAGCTCCCAGAGTCTGCTATTTCCAACCAAAATGGCAGCTCCTTAAAATTTTATCAGGAAGTGCATTAAAAGCTATATTACTCTGACATATTTGTTGAACTGTATTATGATCCAACATATACTACCTTCAGGTCTAACCCCATTAATTTATATATCAGGATTCTATTCTCTTCCGTCATAGCTGGTGAGTGTTTTCACACTGACTATAATGATAGTATGTAAAATACAGCATTTCTATATGTTTTTTACAATTAATATTTATAAGCTAGAGTCAGTACAAGAATAGCAAAATAATCACTGGATTTTTTTTACTGTAATTCTTAATCGAAGTTGAGCACCAGGAAAACTGAATCTATGGTTAGAGTCCAATTTATTTTCAAATTTATTCACCTTCCCTAGTGTGTAGAGGAAAATACAATTCTCAGGAAGGTATTTAAGTTATTATTTTTAATAACTTTCCAGAGATTATATCCTTATAATCTTAGCACTCACGATAACAACGTAAGGGCTCAGAAACTTCAGATTATCAAGAAATTAAAAGCAAGCAATTTGTATTCTAGCTATGATAAGTATATGTGTGTATGTATGTGTATGTTCTGGTGTTGGTTATTAAGCGATTAATGTTACTAATTTTGAGAAAAATATTCAGTTCTCCCTCCTATCCACTTATTTTAGCACGGGGGCTGACTTCATGTTGTCTAAATCTCAATAATCTGCTTAAATGTTTTTTTTCTACTCCATAGTTATCTTTCCTTATTACATCAAAATAATATTTTTTTTAATTATTATTAAATCAGGATGCACTTGATCAGGAAATTCAGTTAGCAAAGACGTTTCCCTGGAAACTATATTATGTTCAGCTTGTTCTTCTATGACTATGACATACTTCATGAATAGAGTTTTCTCTGTTCAAAAATCTAACATTAAATGAAGATTTTTTGATTTTGTAACATGTAGAAACTGACAGAGCTGTTGCTTCTCAGAAGACCCATATCAGTGCTACTTCAGCCTAGTCACCTCTACTATTGATAGAACTTCTCAGACTAGCAGTATCTATTAAATAGTACTTAGCAGATAATAATTCTATACCATGAATAGTATTAAATTTCATACCCGAACATGTTAATTTTATCATAGACAGAAAGCAAATTCCAGTTCTCTAAAAATTATCTCAATATCTAGATTCATTCTCCCCGTAAAAAGCCTGGAGTCCTGTTCCGTCAGAAACTTACATGCCACTGCTATGTGGAACATAAGATTTGCCTTGTCTTAATAGTATTTATAATCATAACAGAAGAACAAAAAGCTTAAAATCCTTTAAATTATCTGTAAAGAAATGAAATGTGGATGTTTTATGGTACATTTTGTTTAATAAAGCCCATGAGCCTCTTTCTTGATCCAAAATGTATCTGAAGTCACTTGACAACCTTGACTCAGAGAAACACATTACTATATGAAACAAAAATCTGAAGAAGGAATGACCAAAAGTTTGCATAGTGAATGGTTTTCATGAGAGATATTTGATTAGCCATCACTGTCCTTTTATGTATCTTCTTCAATGTATAGATTTGTTATGGCTGGTTATTGTTGATGATCATAGTAATGCAGCTCCTAGGAAATAATAAAGGCTTCTGAAACGTAAGGTCATGATTGTTCTTTGTACAGATTAAAATGAACAGCAAATAAAGGGTTTGTATAAATTCCTGAAAAGTATGAAAATACTGTTTAAAAACTTTCTTTAAAAGAAGTTCTCAGTCTACTTTCAAAGTCTTACCACACTTATGCTGCTCTAGCTGTTAGGAAACACTATGCATCTTTGGACAAACTCCAATTAGAAGAATTCTTTACCTGTCTAAAGCTGTTATAAGAAGAAGTCATTATTCCTAGATCATTGTATTGGTATATGAATGGAAGTATTTCAGTTGCCTAACGTGGTAAAAGGAATAAATTGTTTGACACTTTGTATTTTCTGTCTATAAGATAACTGGAATAAATACTATCATAACTGCAGATTTCAATATAATTCACTGTTATTCTGATTAAAACTGTGTGTATATACCCACCTAGAAAAAATCAGGCTATTTATGCTCCACTGCAAACATGAAGGCACAAAAAAATAGTCCCCTACAAAGTGCTACTTCTCTTTTACAGAACAAATAATCTCAGAACTACTTCAGTTGGATACAAACCTTGTTATAAAGATTAATTGTTTAATAATGTTTAAACTTCTGAACTTACTTTCAAGCTTTGTAACTTATGCAATAAACAAACTACTGAGTTAATAACTTTTTTTGTTGTTGTTGTTGAAATGCTCCCTTTTCAAAAACTTTATGCAGGGAGCTGAACATAGGTTCTACAAATGGCAACTGATCAGCAATTGTCATTTACATTTTTCATAGGTAAATTGATCTTGGAGACAGTATAGTTTTTCAGGACAATTCTACAATGATTGTAAATAGTTTTGCTATTTCTTTTTCCAAGAACAGCCTGATGTCAAACTTACTTTTTTTTCCACTTAAGCTAGAGCTTATAGGTAGAAACAACAATATACTAAGCTAATGTCATTAATAGCATACCAAATAGATCTACTTCTGTATCAATACATTTGATCATGCATAAATTAACTCTGAATTCTGCCTGAATTAATATATCCTTGTCTTCTCTGGAATTAAAATGATGCTTAATATGAACAAGATCTTTGATTTTGTCTACAGGTATTGAATAGACATCAGCCATTATTAAAAACTTAAATAAAATTGATGGCAGGTAATTTAAATGTTAATCTCACTAAGAAGGTTTAAATCAGGCATAATAGTGTTTCATTTAAATTGTGATTTTATATTATTATCAATCTTTTTTAAATTAGCTAGAAAAGTATGATCTGCTTTTCATGATCTAGGTAATAAAGCAGTTAAAAACCTTCTTAGTTTGCTAGAAATTGAATGAATTGAGCTAAATTCAACATAATCATCTGGTCTACTCACTTGACTGTTCCATAATTAGGGGCCTTAAATGGATTTTTTTTTAAAAAAAAAAAAAGCTTATACCTTTTTTTTTTCATTTTTACTTATTTTTAGAACAACTATTTCAATATATTGGTTTGTTTCAATATTTTATTTTGTTTCCTACCATTCTCTTTCAGCAAATTGAATATTCTGGATTCATTTGGAAATCTTTCTTTCTTATTCACATTTAATTAATTATTTCAGTAAACCTGTTCTAGCTCAGAGATGATTTCCAGGCATTTTTTTCTGTAGTAACACAAATATTCAGTACATGAAATTCAATATTTGTGTTGCACATGGACTAAATTATTCATAACATGTGAGTTTGTCAAGGCAACTGCTCAACCAACTCACAAAGAAAGAATCTATACTAATATAGTCTATACTCTATACTAATATTAGCATATATTATATACTAATATAGTCTGTACTCTATACTAAATCCCTCAGATGTCTGTATACTCAGAGAAAGGTTATTTTTCTCCTCAGCAATAAGATGCAGCAGACTTAAGGATCTTTAAGAAACTCTAGGTCAGTTCTTTCTTGAAACATACAGCCAATAATTTCTATGACAAATAATCTACATTAAGATTTACAGCTCAGACACAACAGACTCATTAGTCTGTCTGTAAATCTGTTATCTGTATACGCCAGCAGGTGTATTGCAAAGAGATCAATCACACACCAATAACACTGAATGGTCCTAGATTGGAATTTTGGAAAGAAATCTAATTGTGTTTTCTGTCTAACAAGTGAACTCTGACATCTACTAAGCTGGTATTTTTAGTGATCACAGTCACTGGCAGAGGAAATGTCTTCAATGTTTAATTGACTTGTAACTCCAACTTTCTCCTCACACATTAAAAACAATTTCATATTCAGAAAACATTTTAAACTGGCTCTCTTCCCTTCAGTTATAATTGTGAGTCCTCCTTATCCGTCCCGCGTATCAGGGTACAAAAACCAAACCAAAACAAAAAAATAATATACCATTGTTGAAGTTTGTTTTCCTTGATCTATCACTTGGTTACCAAAATGAATATATTAGATAATCAAACAATCACACACACACACATTCTCAGAGGCTTCACATTTGATATAAAAATGAAGAAAGTGTTGGTTTTATTTTTTTTTTCCCCCACTGTCCTGAATAAACTAAGTAATGGACTGGAATATTTGTTGGTAGCATCTGTGGTAAGTAAACTGTGATGTTTGAACCACTTTCACAACATTAACACTTCCTCAAAGCTTATGATTTAATGAGCCCATTTATTAAAATCTTCAATATTATTTTCTATAAATGATCCCTTGTTATCTTATATCACACTGTTCAAACTTTAATTTTAACTTCATTTGCAAATATGTTATGCTTTTTTTTTTGGCATACATACTGACTTTTGTTGAACTACTAGTACTACTGGGTCTGTCTTTGAAACTGGTACTAATTTGACCAATTTACTTATCACTCCAATGTGTTACTGATTCAAATGCTGTTCAGTTTAGGAAAACAGTAATTGTTTTACTCCCCTCCAGCTTCTGCTTCTAGTGATGTCTTTTCACAACGATTTCATCAATCTATGTATTTTACATAGTGGCCGAAACAAGGAGTGCAAAATCTGAGGTGCAAACTTTCCACACACTTATATATACTGATGGAGAGAACTACATTTAACCTCATGATGCTAGGCTCTCTCTCCAGTAACGGGAGAAAAAAAACTTATTCCAAGACAAATCCCTTCTTAAAGTAAATATCTATGTCATATATTAGATATTTACTTTCTAGATATCTACAGTTAGCTGAGATGAATCTCCTCAGAGTATTTTTTCTTCTCCAATCCTTGAAAAAAAATAGTAATATCATAATTCTGAAACCCACGCATATTTTGCAGTAGTAGCAAAATACTACATAAGAAATAAGAAAAGTTCTAGAGGTCAACTTGCATTCATAAGGAAGATGAACAAAATAAAAAAATTACATTCAAAAAAAGAAAAAAATTTAAAAAAATACCCCAACACTAAAAGTAACAAAAAGGTTGGGCTATTATAAAATATTCTTATTGTATGATCTCCTTTGCTTCAAAGGCAGATGTTTTTATTTGAAGCTCTTCTGAATCAAATTCTATTATTTTATTCTGAAATGATAGAAGATCTACCTGGACTTGTGCAAAGCATTTGACACTGTCCTGCATGACATCCTTGATGCTAAACTGGAGAGACATGGATTTGCCAGACAGATCACTCAGTGAATAAGGAATTGGCTGGGTGGCTGCACTCAAACAGTTCTGGTTGACTACTTGATGTCCAAGTGGACACTGGTGATGAGTGACATTCCACAGGAGTTCATATAGGGATCGGCCCTGTTCAACATCTTTGTCAGCGACATGGACAGTCCAGTAGAGTGCACCCTCCGCAAGTTCGCCAATGACACCAAGCTGTGTGGTACAGTTGACATGCTGGAGGGCAGGGATGCCATGAAGAGGGACCTTAACAGACAGGAGAGGTGGGCCTATGCAAACCTTATGAAGTTCAACAAGGCCAAATGCAAGGTCCTGCACATGGTTTGGGGCAATCCCAGACACAAATACAGGCTAGGCAGAGAATGGATTGAGAGCAGCCCTAAGGAGAAGGACTTGGGGGTACTGGTGGACAAGAAGCTCAACATGAGCTGGCAATGTGCGCTTGCAGCCTAGAAAGCCAACTGCATCCTGGGCTGCATCAAAAGAAGCATGGCCAGCAGGTCAAGGGAGATGATTCTGCCCCTCTACTCTGCTCTGGTGAGACCCCACATGGAGTACTGTGTCCAGTTCTGAGGGCTCTTAGCATAAGGACATAGACCAGTTGGAGAGAGTCCAGAGGAGGGCCACAAAGAGGGCAGGAGCACATCTCCTATGAAGACAGGGTGAGAGAGTTGGAGCTGTAATTTGGAGAAGAAAAGGCTCCAGAACCACCTTATAGCAGTCTTCCAGTACCTAAAGAGGGCCTACAGGAAAGACAGGAGAAACTCTTCAGTAGGGCCTGTTGTGATAGGACGAGGGACAATGGTTTTAAAATATAGGGAGGTAGATTCACACTGGACATAAGGAAGAAATTTTTTACAATAAGGGTGGTGGAACACTGGAACAGGTTGCCCAGAGGCAGATGCCCCATCCCTGGAAAAATTCAAGGCCAGGTTGGATGGCACTCCTTGCACACTGATGTCATTGTAGATGTCCCTACTCCTTGCAGGGGGATTGGACCAGGTGACCTTTAAAGGTCCTTTAGAACCCAAACAATTCTATGATTCTATGACTATAAACTGAACAGAAGATTAGGCAAAAAGCATGACAGATGCCAACCAATGGAACATAAATGCTATTCAGTCAATAACAGATAATAGCCTACATTTGAAAAAAATATTAGGTTTTTTTTTTTATTTTTAACTGTAGTTATCTGTTAACGGTAGGTAAGTGTAGTCTACCGGAATTGATGTAATTTTCATAAAACTCCTGTAAGAGAAAAAGTACAAAGAAATGGAATAGAGAAGAAGCATCTTTTCCCTAAATAATGTTCTCCTGTTTCAATTACAGTCTTCAGGTCTTAGAAACAGGCAAAAAAAGATGGATAAAAAAACCTCACATAGAAAGGGAACTGTCTATTTAAACCTTTTCCATATAGTATATTTCAGGGATAAATGTTACAAATGTCTAATATGAAGAATTCTTCTAGTATATACAAAATCTCCGAATGTTGATGGCTGAACTAGAACTAGAGAAAAAAAATGTTTCTCATTATGTGTTTCTCTATTATGCATAATCATTTTAAGGGAGAAGGAAGGATGCAGAAAACAGCACTACACCGCAAAACCAAAGACTTAATATTGGGGAAGGGAACTCCAATCCACCTCTTAGACCTCTCATTACCCTTTTTCCAGGTAAATCATTGAAGATAATCCATTGTACCAGCCCCAACATTTGCAATCCCTTTCTCTTTCTTTCTTTAGATAAAAGTGACAGATTTCAAATGATGTCAAGAGTAATAAACGTTTCTGCTTTTAAAACTACCTGTTGTTAACCAGGACACTCAGAACAGTGATTGATCTTTGCCTTCACTACTTTCAATGAGTTATGTTTGCACGACCTCTGGAAGCATGATCCATGGAACACCACTAACTAGCAGCAAAACTTGCCATAGAGAAGGATAACTTAATCTTTACTAGGGTTAACTCTTACTCTGTTACTACCCTGATAATATAGTTACTCTATAATTAGCTTAGAAACCTCTACATGAAATTACATAAATCAACAAGGCCCAATGCAAGGTCCACTCCTACCTCAACCACTCGGTGATTCTGTGATTTTAAGTAGAATATAAGTACACCTTGCATTACATAGGTATGGAAGTGTTATGCGTTACAACAAGGTAAGCTTAGACATCTGAGTTCGACTCAGACAGTCAAGATTTCAAGGTAATTAAGTGTGAAATTTAAGCTGTGCCTTCCAGGGACTGTACAGCATGCTGTTCTTCCTGTAGCTACAACATAGCTCCTGAGTAGTCAGGCTGAATCTACTCCACTGACAGATGTCTTTCTGGTTTGGGGGTATTTGTGGCCCACATTGAAAGGTCTTGCTACCTTGTTTAGATCCCAATAGAACTGTGAAGTCTGCAGAAAGCTTGCTTTTCTCCTATGATAAAACTTCTCTCTCCAACTTCTTTGTTGCCTTCATTAACCAAAACAGAGCCCACTACTATATGATAAACTCCAGAAAATAATTTAAAAATCCAGTAGCATTGGATTTTTGCTATTATTTCCACTCATGAGCAAAATACATTATTAGAGAGTGAAACTATAGTGTTCATTATATACAATGCAGTTTGACTCTGATAGTAATTGTTACGTTGTATGCTCGTAGATAAAAACACAACCAGGATAGGTTTAAGGGAAATGGATAGGTGAAAAAGTATTCAAAACAAGATTTCTAAAAGTGGTCAGTAACTTGCAGCTCTGTTTACGAACATAAACTACACTGGTAGACTATTAAAAGTGCTTAGCACTATCCATTTTCATTAGAATTGCTATGAACAGCTGGGCGTTAAGCATGTTGGCAAGTCTCAGTATATCAAGTAGATGCCTAAATGACAGTGGAGCTTTGCTGAAAGTTATGGTAATTTTCATTGTTGAGATCCAAGCAAGCTATTATGACGCAGTTTATTTGTGTAATTAAAAAATATTTTATGCAAACAAAACTGTATTACGCATTTAAGTATGCACTGAAAATGGGGCTGTTTTGAAGGTCAAGGAAAGATGACCAGATCTTATAATTGATTTGGACAGTTAATATAATCTAATACATCAATAAATATGTGTTTTAACATGGACACACTCTACACATTCTAATGGGGACATTTATGAGAATAAATGTTTCACTGTGTTGGTTTTGTTTAGTGAGGAGTTGAGGAGTGCTACGGCGGCAGCTTCTTCAAGAAGCTGCTAGCAGTTTTCTTTTTATCCAGTGGACTCGAACAGGTCTAGGGCAGATCTGCTGCTGGCAAGGGCCGAGCCAATTGGTGACAGAATTGGAATTAGAATAAGAATTAGAATGTATAGAGTGTTCAGTGATAACACCTGTGTGATAATGTATTTAAGAAAGGGAAAAATAAAAAAGAAAAACATAAGAAGAGGTCAAGAAGCAGAAGCAGGGGCAGAGAAGGGGAGGCGTGAGCATTGTGGGCCTTGTGGCCCTCACCCTCTGGCCTCCTGCTGTGTGACTGTCTGAGCCTGACTCAGCCCAGCCTGGCCACAGGAAATGGAGAGAGAACCTGAGAGGTGTCTGCCTGCCGATTGTGAAGACTTTTTTTGTGAGAGGAACAGCTGCAGACGCCAATGTCAGTGAAGAAGGAGGGGGAGAAGTAATGCTGCTCCTGGCAGAGATTCCCCTGCAGCCCATGGTGTAGACCATGGTGGAGCAGGTTGTCCCCCTGCAGTCCACGGAGGTCCAAGGAGGACCAAGAGATCCACCTGCAGCCCATGGAGCACCCCATGCCAGGACAGGTGGATGCCTGAAGGAGGCTGTGGCCCATGGAAGGCCCACACTGAGGCAGCTGTTTCCTGAGTGACTGCACCCCATGGAAAAATTATCTGCACTGGAGCAGTTCATGAAGGAGTGCAGCCCATGGGAAGGACTCCACATTGGAGCAGGAGATGAATGTGAAGAGTTCTTCCCCCAAGGAGGAAGGAGTGGCGTAAAGCGACAAGTGATGAAGTGACCATAACCCTAATTTCCTACTCCCTCCCTGTGCCACTCAGTGCAGGGAAAGAGGTAGAGATAATTGGAATTAAGTTAAGCCTTGGGAAGAAGGAGAGGTGGTGGGAAGTTGCTTTTGTTCTTTTCCTCATTATCCTGCTTTGATTTTATTAATAATAATAAATGGTTTTCCCCAAGTCAAGTCTGTTTTGCCAGCAGCACTAACTTCAGTGATGTCTCCTTGTCCTTATCTCAAACCTCAAGCGTTTTTCTTATATTACCTCTCCCCTGTTCCTCGGAGGGTGGGGGGAATGAGTGAGAGACTGCGTAGCTTGGTCCCGAGCTGGGCTAAACTACAACAGTCACATAGCATGAACTGCATAGAATGAGCAATAGAAATAGAATATGTTTATCAATACATTGCTCTGAACCTTTGGAAATGCATAATTAATATAAAGAAAGACTAGGTTTGTATTTTCTGTTCATCATTGTCATTGTCCAATAATTTTATGACCATGTGCAAAAGTGATTTACCTAGTGAAACACTCTTCCACTGAATTAACTTACCCAAAGTATTTGGTAGTAAACTAAGCTTTACTGATAGAAAAGTGTATTTGTAAATGAGTGTCATACATAACTGTGTTGAATGGTTATCATTTTTCACTGTTTAAAAATTTTCACACTGTCATTTATCTACACAAGAAATGCAAGACTGACAGGACTTTTGGACAATTTTAGAATTAACAAAAACACAAAAATGATACTTTCAGATTGTATACAAACACTGCACTGAACTATTACATCTTTCTTCAGATAAAATATCAGCTGACAAGATACCTCCACTGTCAGATAAGTTGCTATAAAAAAAGAAAAAAGTGAGCTTCACTGCATGATCTATATAAGAAAAGTAGAGAAATGACAGCATATTCTGTCTGTACGGACTATAATCAACTAATTGCTATTTCAGAGGCAAGTGAAATTTCAGGCCCAAATTTCTCCTACATTGATAAAAGAGGAATACAGAGATCATTCTAGAATCTCCCATGAAACCTCCTTTTTTATGGACTGAAAAGTTATTAATTCTTAATGTAATTAATTTATTTTTAGTTACTTGAAGTTAATATAAAATTACATTAAAAATATTGTCAAACTTCCTCGCATTCACAAATTTATATTATTTTTATTCAGGCTGACATTCAAATCAAGTGATTGCTTAATTCATTTGCATAAAACCAAGCATTTAGCACCATGTGAGATGCCACATGGTGTCTAAGAATCCACACAGGGTAATATGGCACTGTATTTATGAGGGAACATTTCCAGAAAATCTGCTGGGAGCCAGGCAGCATGATAGTCCATGGCAACTCTCAAAACAGCACACAGGTTTGTTCCTGTGTGCTGCGAACTGCACAGATCTTCATTGCCTACAGTGGGAGGTCAGGAGTCTAGCTGATGCGGAGAAGCTCGCTTACATAGATGAACAAGAAACTGAATCATACCATCAGTCCTTTTAGATGCAAGTTATAATCTCCTGGCATCCAATTCATTTAGAAATGATTGAAAAAAAAATTCAAAAAATTATGTAGCATTTACCCTAGGCAGTAGGTGAGAACCACTCTAAAACTCAGGGTTTCTACTCCATTATTATATGCAAATTCATATACACTTTTAAAATTGCATATGGCTAGATGTAATATGTGCATTCTGAAGGAATTTAGAGGCTTAGCATTTTCTACAGGTTCCTTACAACATCTCGGTATAAATAAGAACAGAATGCAGGTGGATCAGTTCACTTTCTCTCCACCGACTTACAGGGTATTTAAGTACTTCACTTAATAAGGGCTTGACTGTTTCTGCCCCTGGGCAAGAAATCTAATTTAGATGCTTATATTAGTTTCAGTGGATCTGAGCCACAGACTATTTAATACTCAAAGACTATCCTACTAATGTGATTTGCAAGCTTCTGAATGTGATATTATTAAAAGTGTTGCAGAGAGAAAGGCAATAATATCTACACTTTACCCTATGCTATTTTTTTTTAGCTTTCATAGTTAATCAGTAATCTACTATTACAAGCAGTTGCATCCATTATGAGCACAGCACACTCTTGCAGCAAAAGTTATCTTTAACTCAACCATTTCTGAAAGTAAATATTTGTGCTCTTTTTATCATGCACATCTTTGCTGAGAAACATTAAAGCATAACATCCTCATTCTTTAATAGTCATGCTATTCTAGACACTCAGTATCATGTGTTAACTCCTAACTCAAGGAATACAGAGAGATTGTTGGAGCAGGCAGGGATCAGGTTAGGAAGGCTAAAGCTCTAACAGAATTAAATCTGGACAGGGGCATCAACGGCAACAATAAAAACTTCTTTACTGTACTAGTTTTGTTTAGTAAAGGGGGGGGGGGCTAACATGGTAGCTTCTGTAGGAAAATGCTAGAAGTCATTCCCCTTTCTTCAGTGGACTCGGCTGGGCCTAGGGTGGACCCACTGCTGGCCAAGGCCAAGCCAATTGGTAGCAGAATGTCCCATGATAATGGGACATATATGTGATAACATATTTAAGAAGAGGAAAACAGAAAAAAAAAGAAGATGTGAAGCAGCTGAGCAGGGGCAGAGAGGGAGAGGCACAAGCCTTGTGGGCCTTGCAGGCCTCACCCTCTGGCCTCCCGCCAGGCAGCCAACTGGACCCAACTCAGCCTGGCCTAGCTGCAAGAAGTGGAGAGGAGATGAAAAGTGAATAAGATGTAAAAAGGATCCTGAGAGGCGTCTGCAGCTGTTCCTCACAACAGGCTGGCAGAACGTCAGTTCAGAAGGAGGGGGAGGAGTAATGCAGCTCCTGGCCAAGATTCCCCTGCAACATGTGGAGGACCCCACGCCAGAGCAGGTGGAGGCCTGAAAGAGGCTGTGGCCCGTGGAGTGCCCGCTGGGGCAGCTGTTTTGGAGGGACTGCACCCCGTGGAAGAGATGACCCCACAAAGGAGCAGGGGAGGAACGTGAGGAGTTTCTCCCCTGACGATGAAGCAGTGGCATGAAACAACATGTGATGAGCTAACCGTGACCCCCATTCCCTCTTCCCCCCTATGCCGCTCGGGGCGGGGGAAGGTAGTAGAGATAATATTAAGCCTGGCAAGAGGTAAGGGTGAGGGGAGGTTATCTTGTTCCCTGTCTCATTCTCCTGCTAGTTTTAGAAATAAATGAGTATTTTTCCCCAAGTCGAGTATGTTTTGCCTGTGACGGTAACTTTAAGGATTTCTCCCTGTCCTTATCTCAAACCTCGAGCCGTTTTTCCTTGTATCATCTCCCCCTATTCTCTCAGAGGGTGGGGGAAGCGAGAGAGAGACTGTGTAGTCTGGTCCTGATCAGGGCTGAACTACGACATTTACGTACGTTACAGATAGAAGGAAGACCAGGGAGAATGTAGGCCTCTCTGGCAGAAAATGGGAGATTTGTTACCCGGGACATTGAGAAGGCTGAGGTACTCAATGACTTTTTTTGCCTCAGTCTTCAACAGCAAGGACTGTAGACTCATTGCCCAAGTTGTAGAAGGCAAAAGCAGGATCTGGGAGAATGAAAAACTGCCCACTGTAGCAGAAGAGCTGGTTCTAGACCATCTAAGGAGCCTGAAGGTGCACAAGTCCATGGGACCTGATGAGATGCATCTACGGGTCCTGAGAATCATATGCTATGCTTATACTGGTAAAGGAAAAATGGCAAGAAATGACTGAGTAGCACCGACTGGGTTAGGGCTACAATCCCCTACAGGATACTTGTCTGGAAGAGAGCTAACTGGAGTGGTTCAAACAAGAACCAGGGATTGAGGTAACTGAGCAGTAATGGTGACCAAGAACTGGTGTTCAACGTCTCTCCCAGTTTGTATTTTGCAGTGTCATATACCCAATAGGAAGGAACGTCCCGGTGTCATTTGAGGATTCCAGTATTACTATTTACTCCATTTTAAAGCAGATTTGAACTTGGATTTCTTTCTTTCAAACAAGCAAGTCGTTCTGGAAGGTTAATATCCAGAATAGCAACTAGAATTCACAACGAAAATTATTTGCCATTGTCATATTTTTTGGTAGGTTTTTTTTCCTCCATGGTCTTATGGAAATAAATTTTGCAGAGTCAGACAGAAAAGAAATAGCTCAATGACATCTTTTGCTGTGTCAGTGACTCCTTTGTTCATTCATTGGACTCTCAGCTTAGGATTTGATCTCTAAGGAACAGTAAGTATGCTCAAATGAACATTAAGAGATTTAGATATGTGAGAACATTGTCTCTGACTTCCTATGTAGAAATAACTCCTGTAGACATTTATATGATCTGCTATTATTAGTAGTAGTACAATTAGGGAATTATCCAAAAGTCACCATCAAAAAACAAGACTGAAGTGGCAGCTGATTTAGATCTTACTCATCACTGCCCAACTGTCAGTGTTGTGTTGTGTCCTTCCCCATAAACAGTCCTTTTTTGATGCCCAACATGGGGTGGCAAAAAAGGCTGTGATGGGTAGACCCTGGCCAGCAGCCAAACACCCACTCTGCCTCTCACTCATTCACCTCTCCTGTGGGATGGGGAGAAGATAAAAGGAAAGTCAGAAAACTAATGGATCAAGCTGAAGACATTTTAAAAAAAGAACTGCACACACAACAATGCAAAAAAAAAAAACCAATTAATTCACTACTTCCCATTGGCAGACAGCTGTCCAGCCACATCCTGGTAAATAGGGTCTCAGTATATGTAACAGTTGCTTGGGAAGACAAACATCATAACCACAATTGTTCTTCTCCTTCTCCTTTCCCTGAGCTTTTTCTTGCCAAGCACAATGTCATCAGTATAGAAGATCCCTTTGGTCAGATGGAGTCAGCTGTCTCAGCTGTGTCTCCTCCTAACCCCTTGCCCACTACCAACCTATTCACTTTTGGAGGCATAGTGTGGTAGAGAGGAGAGAAGAGAAAGCCTTGATACTGTGTAAGCACTGCTCAGCAATAGCCAAAACATTGGTGCGTTAACAACACTGTTTTAGCCACAAGCGCAAAGCACTGCATCATACAGGCTTGTAAGTTAACTCTTAACTCCACCCCAGCCAGACTGAGTACACTAACTGAAAGGAGAATGGTTATCTGGAGGTACTAAGCAGAAGAAAATTACTATGTACTTCTCTGGGGGAAAAAAAAAAAAAAAAAAAAGAAAAAAAAAATGGGGAGGGGGGGACTGAAGTCTGCATCACAGAGTCACAGAAGCATTAATAGGAACAGAGCTCCAAAGGACCTCCAGCAATCAACTAGTTCAACTTCTCACTCAAATCAGGGCTAATGCCAACGCTGGATTTGGTGGTCACCTGGTCTAGCTACTTCAGGAAAACCTTTAATGAAGGATTGCTTAGCCTCTGAAAAACTTGCTGCAGTGGTTCATTGCTTTCCTAGTGATTCCCTCCCCCCTCAATCAATGTCCAGCCTGAACTGTCCATGCTACAACTTTGAGTATTTGCCCTTTCTTATATTTTGGAGTGCTGCCGAGAAGAATTTAGTACCATGATCTTCCTTTCAATAAGTCTTAAGTTGATATTAGCTCATTGCTTAGCCTCCTCTTCACCAGTCTAAACAAGTCCTCTTCCTCAGCCTCTCCTCTTGTAGCTGATGTACTATCTTAGTAGCCCATCACTGAACCTTCTCCAGTTTCTTCCTATGCCTTCTGAATTGTGGAGCGCAAAATTGGAAACAATATTCCAGGTGTAGCCTTAGCAGCACTAGGCATTTTTGGAATAATAACTTCATATGGCCTGCTGAAATAATTTTTCCTCATGTAGACCAATATGCAGTTTTCCTTGTTCATGCTGTTAGGTCATACTCAGCCTGGTATCTGTTATAATCCCAAGGGTTTTTTTTTCCTGAGAATATTTACTATTCTTCCTGTCCTTCTTAGCATGTTATGATATCTGCAGTTACTCTTCTTCAGTTTCACAACTCTCCAATTCTTGGGTATCTGTTGGCCCAATCCTCAAGTTTACTGAGGTCACTCTGGATGAAGGGCTGCCATTCATTTTTTTTTCTAGTTGTAAACAGTTTTGCTTTTAAACACCCAGAGTATTCAGCAGTTGCAGATTACAAACTGACCAGAGCCTTCATAATAACTGATATAATAATAATAATAATTTTAAAATACCTGAGGTGGAAGCAGTGGTAATCTGATATAAGCAAGTAGCATACTCAGGTCATTGCATCGCCTCTGCATATCATACTTCACCCACATCATTAAGGCATGGAAAATGGTCTCTTCATCAGGAACATTCACATCATCACTAGCAAGAAGTTTATGGAGCTCCTCAGCTGGTAAAAGCAAAAATTCTTGATTTCTTATAACTTCCATTATATTCTCCTGAGAACAAAAAAAATATTTCAGATTCAGTAATACTGCAAGTAATACTGCAAAAAAAGCAGCTGTTAAAGCCAATAAACCCATAGGACTAGTCAATATCTGCCATACCCAGCCCTCTTACAGCTCATGAGAAAAACAAACCAAAGATGATAAGAATGAAACAGCTATAGTTGTAATTCATATATTAATATATTCAGAAAACAATATGAAGATTATATGGTAATATTTTAATTTTAAATTGTCAGAATTAGTAAAAGCTAGGGCAGATCTGCATATTGTTTGAAATTTTTAAAAACTCATTTGTAATTGAGCACATTCAATACATTGTAAATCTTTACATGTACATACCATATTGTTTGTATTTTTTTTCACCATCTGATGTATTTCTTAAATAACTTGTCAGTTGTAAACAGTTATATTGTCAATATACAGATGCTGACTGTCCGTTACATATGACAAGGCTGAGAGGAAGATCAACACCATGAACTCAGCATTTTTTTTCTTGAACTTGTTTAGAACAGATTGTTAACATACAGCTAACAGGCAAAATATATATAGAAATTAAAATCTCACAGCATTAAAATTTATAATATATAAAGGAATCATTATAAAAATCTAAACAGAAACTATATATACTATATATATACTATATAAAAACATATACATATAAACTATACAAATGAAACAAAAATGTTTCATTTAGTTGACTCAGTCCTAAGGACTGCTCTCTGAACTACCTACCCTACCTTAACAGGACACAACAGAAGCACAGTTCTGCAGCGTATCTTTCTCCAAATATTTCTTTTAGGGTGCTTGATCTCTGTGGAGAAATTGCAAATGTATTCTCATATTCTTGCTTCATAGACAATTGTAAGAAAAAAGTGAAGTAGGTATAGACTGGAGGCACAAGACCTTCCTCCTAGAAAAAAAAATCTTATTTTTTTATGTAAAATAAAAAAAAATCTAAAAAGTGTTGGAGGGAGAAGTAAGTTACAATATTGGATAGATAAAAGACAATTATGAATTTCGTAATGATATTTTGGATAGATTTTGTGAGAGTAAGATGAGAAGCAGGTGAGGAATGACAAAACATCTGTCAAGGACTTAAGTGTAAAAACATCAACATTGAAGGAAGTGGATAATTCCGCTGCTACACCCATTTAATTCAGTTCTTAACATATAAAATAAAAAAGTCAAATTAATGCTCTCTATAATTGCTCATTTGGGTCTCGGCCAGGGGAAAGACTGACTGGTCATAAGGAAATTAAATAGAAGTAACACAGTATTACTAACACAATATAACAAATACAGAAAAAAAAAAAAAAGATGCAATACTTAAAACACCAGAATTATACTCTGGCCCTAGTAAGTCAAATGCTGTCCTCCCCCTGCCCCATGAAATACAAAGAAATGATTATTTTAATTCTCCAACATTATTTTTTTTAATGTTACTGCTTAAAATAATCTATTAAAAATTAACTGCCTATTATTTTATATAAGGTATCAGAGATGAATAATACAGACATAAACATGACAAAATCATGACAGACAAGTTAACTGAAATGTGTAATGCAATTACACATCAAATACATACATGCAAATAGAATAAATTAGCTAAAGTTGAAAGTGATGCTTATTATTATGAATGTGAATGCTTTCACATGTGAAACAACTTTCAATGAGGAACATCTAATTTCTGCATATACACCCCAAACAGGATGCTGACACAACAGTCAAAGAGGTCACTGTCTGTATTTACCCTACTGTTAAGCTATCTTTACATAAATGATCATTAGATCAAAACATGACCTAGTTATTTTTCTTTTTTTTTTTTAACTACTTGATTAAACATCAATAGATACCTAAACCCCTAGATTTTTATGGCCTAAAGTTTTAATCCATTGGCTCCTGATATTGTGTGACTAGAACATTGTACATTAGCTTGGAGCTAATTTGCAGGCACTTAACCACAATTTGGCTTAATTTATTTTAATTAAAAAGCCATAAAACTCAGAAAATTTCATTGCACTTCTCAATAAAATTATTTATAAGCCAAAGTTTAATTAAGGCTGGTTAAACTGACATTAAATCTCATTATGAAAAAAAGAAATAACTCTACTTCTTAATAAGAACAAACATCAAACTTTGCAATAGCATATTAATCCAAAGACCTAATATTATTTAAACACATTGCAATGGTGGAACACATTTTATGAACTCATAGAACTTAATTAATTTTGAATAACACGCAGAGCAGAGACTCTAAACTCAGAATAATTTTAGGTTTGATTAGGATTTTTTATCATTTTTAATTGTCTTTTCATTGGAATATATTCTTAAGGAGAACTTATTGTAGCCTCTGTACTGATATACCATTGACTGAAAGTAGAATCTAACAGTTTTCAGGCAAAACATATGAGCTCAAATCTGTTCTTCTAAATATCTGGACTTACACCAGTTTTACGTCAGTAAATGGACAGTATTGTAGAAAATGCTATTCAATTAAAATTCTTTATGTAAGTGTAACATATATATATATACACATACACACATTTATATGATATATTTATATATAAATTATATATATATATATGATCTATTTATATATAAATTTTATACCTATAAATCAGCCATAAAAATCCAAGTTCTTGATCTTCAGAGTTAAAACCTCTCTAGTTCAGGTATTTCGCATTTCCTAAATTGACTATTGAACATTTAGGACATCCTAGATCACATTTTAATTTACTGAGATTCATTTCATTTGGAGAAATAAAGCATATTTCAATGGCTTGCTGTTTTATCATAACAGTACAAAAAAAAAAAGAAACACATAAAATAATGTTGAAAAAAGGTATTTGTACACAGAAATAACCTGTGGAAAAATATTTTCTTGTGGAAAAAAAATCTGCCTTTCTTTCAAAATATGATTTGTCTTCCTTTTTTGCACTTTAGGAAACAGGGTACAAAAGACGTCTGCAAGCTACTGGTTAAAATGTTCAGGATAAATTATATACATTTTAAATTATCCTGAAATTAAGGAATTGAGCTACTAATTCAGCTACTAATTGAGCTACTCAGTCCTGCTCTAGTGAAGTTCCTTCAGAATTGCTTAGATCCTGATGTGATGAGAAACCTTTGAGAATAATACTCACATGTCCAGGGTTATGTGACAGAGTTGTATGAGTTTTCAGGACCTATAACTTTTGACTCTGCTACTTAAGAAACTTTGTAGATATAGTCTTCACTGTCTCATAAGTGTCACAAGATCAACTGGGCTATGACTAATTCCTCTCCTGCAAGGGTCATTCACTTAGCCTTTCTCTTCAGCAAAAATTGTAATGCTTTAATTAAGTACAGTAGTGTGTTTCTGCTTTTAAATTAGAAAAGGTAACTTAGAGTAGAAAGTATGAAAGTCTCTGAACTGACCTGGGAGAAAGCTATGTCTCATTTGGTTGCCCTTCCATTTTCTCAAAATGATCATGCAATAACCATTGCTCTGGGGTCATAGCATTTCCATGGGAGAGCTGTTTCACTTTTAAACCTTTTCAGCAGCACACAGGATTAGAATTAAACAACCATAAAATACTAGCACAGTAGAGTATAGAGTAAACAAAATATATCTGTATTTAAAGGTAGATAAGTAAGCACCTGAGTACCCAAGACAAACAGATCGTGCATCACAGGGACATACAGACTCTAATGAAATTAAACTATTACCAAATGGAATTTAATAAAAAATAAATCCTACTACATATATCCTTTTAACGATATCAATATAAATGAATTAGATTTTTTTTAATCAAGATTTGTAATGATTATTTTTTCACACAGAATCAAATTATCTTGCAAAAGTTATTTCTCATTGATGTTTAAACCTGTTACATCAGAGTTGCCGTGGTAATAAAATGCTTAGCAGGTTTTTTGGTTTTAGACGTATGGGTTTTATTTAAGAAGTTTTACATCTTATTGATTTTGATGGTGTAGTCTTTCCAGTAAAAAAAAAAAAAAAAAAAAAAAAGACAAACACATAAAAATAATGCTGAAAAAAGGTATTTGTACACTAGCCTTTCACTTAAATAGTACATGACTAGTGCTAATGAATATTTTAATCCCACACTGCTTTTAGTTTAGAACCTAAGTTTTCATGAGAGTATTTAAATAAATGCACAAACAGTGCATCTGATTTCCATATTAAACCTTATAGTATACTTTCTGAAGTGCTAAAGACCCGAAAGCCAATTTTTATTTTAGTCAAGCCCCAAACTGTTTCAGTCTGCAATTATTGCTGCTGTGCTACATTGAGTTCAGCCCTCTTGTTTTCTACTCCTAGTGTTCCCTGTCAGCTATGTATCGCACAAGACTACATCCCCTTTGCAAAAACTGTCCTATTGTGTATTTTCTTCCCTAAGGAGAATGGGCTTTTCAAGTTCCTGAACTCTCATTAGACAAAGGACCAATACTTATTAATATGCCTATGGTCTGGCTCTCTAGCCAAATCCCAGATTTTATCTGAGAGTAAGCTCCATCTGCCCTATCTAATCCAAAAAGCTACAGGCTTCTTTCAGTAGAAGATGCCAGCCTGATGTCATCATTATGAAAGGGATATAAAGGCTGGGGCATTCAAAGGATAGGCAACTAGTGGAAAGAGGTGGTGTAGGTGTATGCTCCTCTGAACTTTGTCAGTGGGAAGAGAGATCAGCAGCTTCTGTTTTCTGGAGAGAGCAGACAGCAAGTAAAGGATAGATTGTGACTATGGATACCAGCTCACATAGCATACTGAAACCTTAAAAGAGATTTCTAGATGACAAAATTAGACTACTACAGTCTAAATATTTTCCTTTTTTACTTGCAGCTTTTAATTTTTTTTTTTTCAAAATTTTGGGAATTTAGGTTATGACTCTGCAGAATTAGCCAGATTATAGTCTAATTCATCATCAATATCATGCGTCATTCTGAAATTTCACAATCTAAATGTATTTCACAATCAATTGGTCATAGACCTTTGCTGATAAGCCAGTTAATCACAATAAACTAGCTAAAACTTTCAAACTAGAAGGCCTTTATCTTGCATGTTTTCTTAACTCTGTCAGAATGTACACAAAACGGACACAACTTGCTAAATGAAGGAGGACATCTACACATCTTGCTCCCCCTGACTGCCACAGTCTTCCACACTGTTCTGGAAGGTCTTGTATCCCTGGAACTTCTGGGTGCTAAGCCCCAGTCTATGCACAACATGTTCTTCCTAGCATCATATCTAGGAAAAACAGAACCCTAGTAGCTTGCAAATGTGTTCTCTTGTTATTCATTACACCACCTTTATTTTTTTCTTTCTTCCCACTGTTCCACCCAGTCTTAGATCTTTTAAAGTGTTAGTTTACCCTCCCAAAATACAGTTAATAGAACCAGTGACCATAATTTGAAGACCTAAAAAAACCTGGAATGTTTGTGTTCCATGACTTGGATTGGCCTGGATTGATATATTTGTCATTGGAAGGTTTCTCAGCAGAATTTCAAGAAAATAGCAAAACTCAGCACTGTGAATCATACAGAGGTGATATTTTGGATTGAAAAGGCTAAAAGTGGCAAAAATAGCTCACAGTGCAAATTGTCACACTGATGCAGTATGCTAAAGTGTAGATACACACTTGTACTGACTCTGGTGACTGTACGCTTTTGCTTTTACTTTTATAAGATGTACCCTTAGCACTCCTCAAATACGGAAAATATGAGCTGCCCATACTTTAAAAATTGTGTTGTTTGCATAGAAGGAATGCAATCTTTCTCACCTAGATAACAGAAACAAAATTTTCTGTGTTTAAATTATAACACTGCAGGGAAGTAGACATCATGACACGCTCACTTTCTTATTCTCTTAGCATAAGTCTTCTTTCTTTCCTACTTTGCTCCTGTAATGATGCTTTGGTATAAGTTTCCTGCTCCAGTCTGCACTGTCATCTGATTTACAGTCTGGCCACAGTGGCTTCCCTAGACTGCACACCACAGAATCATGGAATCATTTAGCTTGGAAGGGAGTTCTTGAGATCATCTAGTCCAATGCCCTTGTTTGAGGAGGATCAGATAGAGCAGGTTGTCCAAGACTGTCTCTAGTCGAGTTTTAAACATCTCTGTAGAAGGTCACTCCACAATCTCTCTTCCCAATGCATTCCAGTGTTTGACCACCCTCACAGTAAAAATGTATTTTCTTACATTCTGATGGAATTTTATGGTTTTTAATTTGTGTCCATTCTCTCTTGTCCTGTCACCAGGCACTACTGAGAAGACTCTGCCCTCCTCATCTTCATTCTCTTCCATCAGACAAGATCCCCCCCTGTGCTTTCTCTTCTCCAGGATGAGAAGTCCCAACTCTCTCAGCCTCTCCTTATATGAAAAACACTCAAGCATCGTTGCAGCAACCACTGGAGATAAACCACTCCAAAACTGGTACCTCCATGGGAGGAGGAACATAACCATTTTGTAGGATAGAAGGATGTCATGCAGGGCAGGAAAATATCAGGGTAAAATAATGAGCTTAGGGAAGAAGAATGTCTTCCACTAAGAGCTCCATGAACACTCCCCACAGCTTCGGGCCATTGCTGGAATACTCTGTCCATGGATAGATTAAAACTCACTCACGATCGGAACATGCATGCATACACATTCTGTAGCAGGTACAGCAAGTACTAGTTCATAGAATCATAGAATCTTTCAGGTTGGAGAAGACCTCCAAGTTTATCAAGTCCAACCGTAAACCTAACTATCGTATTGATAAGTTCAGCCCTGTAGCACACCATATTAGAGCACTCATGACTGCAGCCAAAAGTTGGAACTGCAGCTTACAGAATCTTAAGCAAGATGACTGAAGACAAAATTAGTGTTAGAGAAGTCTCAGAAGCAGCACTGTTATGCATTGGCTTGCTCAGCAAAGGTTACAAATGTGTGTCAAGATTTAATGTAACTTACTGTGCATGACTGTGCTGTATGCTAGACAGAGGCCTGAGGATTAATAAAACCAGTAAGTAATTATTTCAGCCACTTTGCCAGTTTACTTCACTCACTATGCATAACTAAAGGAGGGTGCTGGTATTCAGTTAGAGAGGTGTGTAGCAATCTGTGTAATCTGGCCTTAGAAACATATCACAAACCAAGTCTGGATGCAGAAAAGCACAAGTGTAACCTTTTAAAACTTATGTCTGGGTAAGCACATATTTTTTATGTCCTAACAGAGCCCCTGTCTTGTTTACTCTGATTACAGGCATAGAAAAGGAGAACAAGGAAAATGGAGGGTAACGAGCCTAAAAGGAACCTCACCTAAATAAATTCTGATTAAAAGAAAGCTGGAAAACAGAAAATAAAAATTATTACTGTTAAACATCAAGGTCTAGAAGAGACTTCCAGTGGGTGGTCAGGGAACATGTCTATTAGAACCAGCGTAATAACTTAAAATGCAATTTATGAAAGGGATTACATGAGGTAGTTTCCCCAGACAGCAGGGAACTGCCTTGGAATCATTTTCAGTTTTGTTTTAACCTAGTTAGCCCTCTGTTGTACCTAATAACATCTGATCAACTGAAGCTTGCATCTTATAAAGGCATCATCTCAAAGACATCTGGAGATGGATAATTTGCCACTTTATCAGAAGCTTTCAGAAGTAATCATCCTCAACATTAAAGTGTGTGTCTGATTTCCCATTTCAACTCATCTATCTTCCACTCATACATACCACACTTATTAGAAATTTCTCACTCTGATTAATGAGCCCATTATCACCAAAACTTAAAAAAAACCCCTCAAAATAATCCCTTGGGTCTTTAATAACTCAAAGGAGTTGAGTGGTTATGGCCTTCCTTTTACAATTCATTCACAGTACTGTGTCCTATAACACCATGTTGTAATGTTCAGGAGTGAAAACAAGATACTTAATCATTAACACTGCTTCTTGTGGTAGCACCTATAAATTCACTGATAATTTCATAATAATTCACTGATCTATGCTGACTCTACTTAGCCTGTGAAATTTGATGGAATGCACCACAAATCAAAGGCTGAAGGCATAAGCAATATCATGTCTATAAAAAAAAAAAGCTTCTACTTTCATAAATGATTAATAAATACTGTAATTAAGATAATATTCCAAAAGGCAACTGAAAACTCAGTAGCATTAGAGTAAAATATTTTCTCATATTCCTGTACTCCAAACTTGAATTAAAAATAAGTAGCCATTAAAATGAAAATGCATCTAATGAACCATGGGGGATTGCATGATTGTAGAGGAAAACTGCCTTGCTCTATTACTCTCCTTTCCACATGTTCTGGTTTTGTTAGTGAGGGGGGGCCTAAGGTGGTAGCTTCTGTAGGAAACTGCTAGAAGTCACTCCCCTTTGTTCAGTGGACTCGGCCGGGCCTAGGGCGGACCTGCTGCTGGCCAAGGCCGAGCCAATTGGTAGCAGAATGTCCCGTGATAACGCCTCTGCGATAACGTATTTAAGTAGGGGAAAACAGGAAAAAGAGGGGGAGAAGATGTGAAGCAGCTGAGCGGGGGGCAGAGAGGGGGAGGCGCGAGCCTCATGGGCCTTGCAGGCCTCACCCTCTGGCCTCCCGCCGGGCAGCTGACTGGGCCCAACTCGGCCCGGCCCGGCTGCAAGAAGTGGAGAGGAGATGAGAAGTGAATAAGATGTAAAAAGGATCCTGAGAGGCGTCTGCCAGCCTGTTGTGAGGAACGGCTGCAGACGCCAAGGTCAGTTCAGAAGGAGGGGGAGGAGTAATATGGCTCCTGGCCAAGATTCCTCTGCAACTCGTGGTGAAGACCATGGTGGAGCGGGTTGTCCCCCTGCAGCCCATGGAGGTCCACGGAGGGGCAGAGATCCACCTGCAGCTCGTGGAGGACCCCACGCCAGAGCAGGTGGAGGCCTGAAGGAGGCTGTGGCCCGTGGAGGGCCCGCTGGGACAGCTGTTCTAGAGGGACTGCACCCCGTGGAAGAGATGACCCACGCCGGAGCAGTTTCACGGAGGACTGTGGCCCGTGGGAGGGACCCCACGCTGGAGCAGAGGAGGAATGCGAGGAGTTCTTCCCCTGACGATGATACAGCGGCGTAAAACAACGCGTGATGAACTGACCGCGACCCCCATTCCCTTTTCCCCCCCCGTGCCGCTCGGGAGGGGAAGGTAGTAGAGATAATGTTAAGCCCGGGAAGAGGGAGGGGTGGGGGGAGGTTATCTTGTTCCCTGTCCCATTCTCCTGCTAATTTTAGAAAATAAATGAATAGTTTTCCCCAAGTCGAGTCTGTTTTGCCCGTGACGGTAACTTTAAGGATTTCTCCCCGTCCTTATCTCAAACCTTGAGCCGTTTTTCTTATATCATCTCCCCCTGTTCTCTCGGAGGGTGGGGGGAGCGGGAGAGAGACTGCGTAGTCTGGTCCTGATCAGGGCTGAACTACGACACCACACCACAAAGATTTGCAACAACAGTGTTTCTTCTGTCTTCATTAGCTATCTCAAAGCATATGTGTTCTGTGTCACATATGATATAAGCTGTTGCTGGAGAATGTTCTAGTTACAGTTTTGTTTGATGATTGAAATGTTTAAAAATGGTAGTTGATGTTAATATTTCAGATTCAGTAGTCACTTTACCTGAAAACAAATATTTAAAGAATCACAGCAGAGACATATGAAAATTTTAGCATTTCCAATTAATTTATAGCAAATCAGTGTGTTTAAAAAGTACATGCCTTCCAAGAGTATTCTAGAAAACAAATAGGTCATCATACAGAAAATAAAAAGTTCAGGAAATGCTTGAATCATGTGCCTGAATGATTGTCTCACAGACTTTGTTTTTCATTGCTGAACTCTAATCTACCTTTCAGCTAACATCCAGCATAATTTGAAGCATTCCTGAGAGTCTTAATTAGTATGAAAGAAGAGAATATATTCCAAATCAGAAAAATATTGGAATATAAAAAGTATTCTGAGAAAGAACCAGCTCTCTATGTAAAGGGGAATGCCAAAGACTTCCACTTCCTAAGCAGGTTTAAAGAAAGTCATATGGTAATTACTTTCTGACAGCACTTACAGCCTTCAAGCACATTATTAAATCCTGATTAATTGTAAAGACATAGTGTTATGCTACAAAGTTAATTAAAATAGCCACACATAACCCCTCCCTTAGATAACAGAAACTTTCTGTACTCCGCAGTATTTCAGAAAATAGAATAATTCACACAAAGATGCCTGATCATTAACAATGGTGATTTCCATACTCTTTTCAACAAAATAATGGTACATATTATAATGTAAAATAACCACTGTATTTAGACCTTAAGTGGTTTATCAAGATATAAAGTTGGTGAAAACTTGTCACAATAAGTTGTCGTCTTTGAAAGAACACTTTAAAAAATCTGTTAAATGAATGCTGAAAATATATTAACCTACTGTGTGAATCCCAAACGACAAATTTCAGACTGAAGTGGAACTGTAAAACATTTGTCATCCTGCACATATTGATTAAACTGACAGTTACTCTTGTTTTATTGGTGCTTTGGAAATTACAAATTTTGAAGGAACAGACATTACATTTCACTTTCTCCATGATACCATCAAACAATCTTATGCTGTCAACTAATTATAATATGTAGCAATTTGTTAGCATCGGTTCTTTATGAGGAAGGGGCAGAAGGTGAAGAGAACTTTATAGCTCTGTCTCGCTGTTAGCCGTTTTGGTTTTTTTCTTTTTTCATTAGCTTCTATTCAAGTTCTTCCATAATTCTTTATCATTCTAGGCTTTTTTTTTTAAATACATCACTTAAAAAAATCATATGTATTTTTTAAAAGAATGATCTGAGCAAACTGCACCTAAACTCAACTTCTCAATCTATTTACTACAAAGCCAGTGGTTCCATACATAATTAGACATTCCCTACAAAATACAAAAAAAAAAAAAAAAAGATTTTTAAACTTCTTATCACTCACCTAAAAATCTCCTCATTTTTTTCTTGGCTTTTTTATTTATCAACACAAAAAAAAACCCTGATAATTTCTTCTGGAAATAAACAGAACACTACTAGATTAGATTTACATCTGAAATTATGCTGCCTTACACAGCTGACTTTAAAGTAGAATGAAGTTATAAACACTCTTTAAGATAAAGAATCTAAACCAACATGAGGGTTGCTAAATTTTTAGGACTGGATCTCCTGATACCCTAATGCTTTAGAAAGTACTCATTACATTTAAAAAAATATGATATTTATTCAGATAAGCTTACTGATAGCTGCACACAGAATTGTGTCTGACAGTCTTTCACAGTTTAGGTACCTAGATGTTACTTAGTGTTTAAGTGCTCATAGAACATAAAAAGAGCTGTTCTGGTTTAGAGTAAGCAAATGTCCATTTGCAATCAGTAACTATATGTAATTTTGAGAATGATAGGAAGAAAGTTTAAAAGGTAAATGTAATATCTTCTCTGTGTATCATAGATTTTGGAAATTTTTAATTTTAGGATATTCCTGTATTACGTGTTTAGAAGACTTTTGTGGACTTCAGATTATTTAATAGCACTTTGAATCTATTTAGTTTTGTCTCCACAGAATCTCTTGCAGTCAACTACACATCTTAAGGACATACCTGTAAAAGGCAACAACTTCCTGTTTTTTGCTTCTAAATTTATTGCTTAAATATTTTTGATGAAGCTTAGTTCTTGAATTGAGGGAAATAATATCCCAGTTCCATGCCATTTATGTCTTACGTGTCTATTACTGTCTCTCCAGCAGTCATATCTTCCTCATTGCAAAAAAAAAACCTCAAAACCCCAAACCACCACCACACCTCTCTTCTTATGGAGACGGAGGGCTTTTCATATTTTTCAATTATTATTCCATCATTATCCTTAGCTACAGCTGAACAGAGTGCCCAGTGAGTGCCATTCCAAGGTGATTTTTACTCCCGGTGATCCAAGGACAAGGAGAACACCAACCAGCCTCACTTTGCATGCTTCTTCCAATGAAAAAGAAACCTAAACTGCAGGATTTATATTTGATTTGAATGGTAGAAGATTCAGACTTCAGATAACTCTGTAGCACATACTCACAGGTCCACTTAGATGCAATTACAATTGATTCCCATTTTAGTGGTTTTTTAGTTTTTATATACCCTTAGTGAGATTAGGTAACTAGAGCCACAAGCAGTATTAAAGGTGCAAACAATCCATTGAGTGGAGTAGGATTTGGTGTGTCCTGTTTTGTCCTCTGTTGCTTTCCTAAAACTCCCCAGCACTTTGCTCAGGAAACATTCTCATAAGCGGATAATTGATTTCAATAAATAAAAGTTGTTTGGTTTTTTTTTTCCCTCCCAGATAAGAGATAGCTAGTTAAGATACAATCATTAAATATATACAGATTATTCCTGTACCTGCATTACCTTCACCTTATCAATATTTGATTTTATTTGGCGTTTTATATGCTTAGCATCACAAGATCATTTTGCAATGTCTTAGAGACAGTTAGTGGCTTTTACCATCCTCACTAATTTTATACTGTCCAGTCAGTAATTTTATACTGTCCAGAAAGCCATTTTATTGCATTATTTACTCTTCTTCCACACAATTTATGAGAAATTCAATTGAGTAATTCACAACATACTTCCCTTGTGGTTCTTACTGGTAACTTTTTACACAGTGATACCTGTACTTTCTTTCTGATCCTTTGTTTCCTAATTGTTAACCAGATATTAATCTACAGGAGCACCTTTTCTCTTGTGCCTTTAAGGCTATGTTTCTTTAAGTGTTGCCAATAACAGACTTATCAAAGGACTTTTGGAAACTCAAGTTCACAACAGAAAATTTGTCCACAGATTCCTATAGATGTGTGAAATGGGGTTTGCCTTACCAAAATTTCTTTCACTCTTTTACATTTTTTTAAAATCCATTTTTCTGCCTATTCTCCTTTACTATGGTTTAACCAATTTATATAGAAATCAGGCTAACTGCTATCCCGCTCTTTGTGGGACATTTATTTCTTTTTTTCTGCTCTTTGCTCTCACCGCTGTCACATTTATCAGCTTCTCTTTTTCTCTTAGCAAGGACAACTTAGATGTTATCACAGCTAACACTTCCTTCAGAATACTTAGGTCAATGCCACATGGTCTTAGTAATCTGTCAGCATTAATTTAATTTTGAGATAACTATTCTGACTTACCTACTTTAAAAAAAAAAAAGTTAATTTATGGTCTAAGATAATTGATAGCAAATATGAACATAAACAACCGATTTAAATTTCTGTCTCTTGCCTTAACTGCCTTGAACATTCATATTAAAGCTGTTTTATCTCAGCCTTATAGGTTCTCTGTCAAAATTTTTCATTTTAATCTTTTTGAGAATAATAGAATCCAAAAGCCAAACTGGTTGCTCAGGCTCCCTACATAGTGCATAAGCAAAGTCAGTCACTAAATAAATAAAATAGTTTATGTAGAAAGAAATCTCTGGATATCATCTAGTCCAACCTTTGCTCAAATGAAGGTTAATTTCAAACAGGTCAGAATGCTCATGGCCTTGTTGAGTCTAGCTTTGAATACTTCCAAGCACAGACCTTCCATAGCCTCTTTGAGAAAACTGCTAGAGCAACTACTACTATCATTGTGAATAAATATTTTTCACTTTGAAATTGCAAGCTGGGACTGTTGCTCAACATCCCCTCATTGTGCAACTTCAAGAAGACAATGATCTTATCTTTCCTATCAGCCCTGACAAGTAGCTGAAAGTACTGAGTCCCCCTTATCTTTCTTTTCTTCATGAATGTCTCGTCAGATTCTCTTCATATATTACGTGCTTCCTGCTTCAGTTCCATAGTTGATTCACTTTGCTCTTAAATTGAAATGTCACCAACTGGAAAATCCATTCCAGTTAAGACATCATGAGTCCTGGGTAGAGTGGAATAATTATTTCTTTCAATCTGCTGGCTAATGTAACTGAGTATATGGCTAGTCTTCATACAGATGCAGCACAAAATTTAATCAGAAGAAAAATTCTGAATACTTTCAGTAGTGAGTCTATACAGGTAAAAACTAATAATGTTGACTGGAGCTGCATGTTATTCAGATGGTCTGCAATTTGTGTTCTCTCCATTTGGCAACATAAAGATCTGTATATATTTTTGTTAAATCAAAACTTACAGCAATATAGTTCATGTAAGAATAGATTAAGATAGACCTAAACAATTCTGTTTTACCAGCATGAGAAATGTGAACACTGACTAACCTTTAGAAGCATTCCAGAAAATGCAGAGCATCCTAGGTAAAATTAAAAAAAAAAAAATCAAACAAACAATCAAACAATAAACCCCAAACCAAAACTAACAAAAAAAAAACCCAACATAAAATACCTGAGATATAATGAAAGAAAACCAGCTTTGACACAGCTTGAATTTATTCATAGCAAACTACAACATTACTACATGTCAATTAACAGCCCTGCCGTGTAAATTAAATGTATGGATGGGATGATGTATCACCACCTTCTCGGCATGTACTGAAAGTTTAAGAGATGCTAAAATAAAAAGGATGTAATTGTCTAAATAACAGGAAATAGTATACATAACTTGCATATTCATAAAAATAAATATCTGTGTATGTGCAAATTAATTAATCCAAACCAAGATTAAGGCATTGCAATTATTAATTTAATTTACTTAATCCATATCCGTTACAGTATTTTTCTGTCTTATTTTTCCCTTTAATTCTATTTCAGTAATGCGAATAATATCACTAAATTACCTTTTGTCTTTTCTGCTATCCACATGAAAATAAGTATCTTTAAAACAAAACCTAAAATGGTAAAATTCAGATAAAGAAGCAAAAAATTGTCAGGAAAAGTTTCTTGTGATTTTTTCCCACTTATTTAATGTTTTTGTTCTATTTTGAACACTTTTTCTTTTATTTTTTTAAGACAACAAAATTTTCAGTAGAACTCTTTGGAGGTAAAACACCACCAAAACTATTAATGCTGCAAAACAGAGAACAAAATAACCAACCTTTATGGTTGAAAAATGGATATGAGCCAAAAAAGAAGCCCCTCATTATTCCAAGTGTAGTATAGAGACAAATTCTCTACCTATATGTTTATTCCAAGTGGAGCAGTTCATGTCAATCTAAAATAGGAGTCAACTTTCAATACTACTAAAAAAAAAAAAAAATCATTGGAAAGAAATTTTAAATAAAATTTATCAATCTTTTCTTTATTCTAACTTTCTCTTAAAATGAAGAAAGTTAAAGAAACTGTGCCTGGCAGGTCTCGGATACCAAATTAACATTGGGCTGTTAGAGTGATCTCAGAGCTACCTTAACCTAAAGCATGCCTAAGACTGCTTCACAGATGGTCTTGCCATTGAAAACACCTTTACAATTTCCTTTTTTTCCATTTTGTTTTTCATTATTTTCTCACTCCTTTTAAGGAAATTCTGATGTGCCTGGTAAAGAGAGCTTATCCTGATAAGTTAATATATTTTCCAAACACTTACTACTATTTGTAGTATTTCAGTGGACTTAGAATACTTTCAGAAAGGTATGCTTGTGAAAATATCCATATCGGCATTTAACGCATGGCTCTTTTGGGAATGTTATACACAACATGGGAAGCAGTCCCCAATCTTTTCTGTACAGAAGGTAATCTAATTTAAATACATATGTGTATTACTTGTATTTTAGATTATTGCTATTAAAATATTAAATATAGTTACGTAAGCAACTGAATGTGCCCTACAGCAATGGATTCTGATATTTTGAACTTTTAAGTAAAAGTCTTAAAAACCTAATTCTGGGTAGGATACAGAAGGGGATTGGGCTGTACTACCTGTAGGGAAATCTTTAATGAAACACAATTGAAGCTATTAATTCTCTTTAACCTTTGTATTTTTGGGAAAAGCAATTTCCTTACCCATCTGGCTGTGATAGCAGCATCATAAGGCTTTGCTCTGCTTTGTTTAACCCCACTGCAAAGAGCAGCTACAGTGACTAGACATAACTGCCGAAAGGGGTTGAAGGGTGGGTTACTTCTTTTATTAATGTTAGCAGTGCACAACACTTTACCTTCTGAACAATTATATTGTTGTCAAGCACAAAACATTGTTCTTACAACAACAAAAATATCTGACAGATCTAGACCTATTGAAGACTTTGCACTCTACTATACTAATCCATCACTGCCACTGACATGATTTGTTTTTCTGAAACTGCAGATCTAAACACATATATTCTAATTTACATCACTTAATTTTTTTTTTGGTAAGTTAACTAAAATAAACAGAAATCACACCTCAATTCCTTAACTGCAATAGAAAGTGATACCTCCTGCATTTAGGAAGATCCATTTAAATTATCAGAAGTATAAAATAAGATGTCAGAATTAATGGGACTTCAAATTAATATAATTAATTTTTTCTTTTTTCTTTTTTTTTTTTTTTACTTTTAATATATATGTCTTCTCAGAAGGATCTATTTTATAAACCATGTCAGTTTAACTTCTTGAGCAACCTTGTCTTGGCAACTCATTGTAGGCAGACTACGGAATTCTACTGCGAATGTGCAACGGATACTGATGGAAACACACTGCTCTGAGAAGGTTCAGAAAGATGAGTTAAGTTTGATTCACATTTTCATTATTAGCATTGCAAATAAAATATATAGACTTAAGTAAATCATTGTTGAAATGAAATAAAAAGATTTTAAAAAATTGTGATTTCAAAAAAGTGAGTTGTCAAAAAAAATTAGTGAAGAGGTACTCACAGAAAAAGGCAGTAGAATCTAGAGTCCTTTTTCCCTATTTACTCTAAAGATGAGGAACTATTCCAGTGGACATAAAAGCTTAAGCTCTGTAGCAGGACTGCAGATTGGATACACAACAAAAAAATTAATTAAAAGAAAATTTTTGAACAGAATTCCTCTGTTTACAAATTAACACCCTTAATCTTGTGCAGAATATGCCACAAATCTGATTAAATTAAAATTATATTTAATGACAATTCAGAAATTGGAATTCAATAAACACTGGACAATGTAAAAAATGAAAGATTTTGTTAGTGCAATCACATTGAAGCAGCGCCATTAAGAACAGATGACAGTCTACCAGAAAATAAGTTATGAAAATGAATTAGGAAATAAGTTCTTGTTTACATTTATCTATTAAGTTTACATTAACATGAAGTAATGAAGATTGTTTTGTTTCTTGCATTCATTAGTTAAACAAATCCATAAGCCTACTTCTTAAAGCTTTCTCATCCTAGGCATCTCTGATCTCAGCATGTTAGAAACCTATTAGATAAAATTTGCATAATTATAAGGCATATAACATTGTCATACTGACAAAAGACTTTTTAATATTTTTCAGGTTTACTATATTCTAGGTATTGGTTAACAGTTGTGTTTATTTAGAGTGTATTGTGTAGAGACATATAACAGAAATGAAAACAATATTTTTCATTCTAAGTTAAATCAGTGTGCAGTCTTTACACAAAGCTGATGACAACGGAAAATGTATTATGCATGACAGTGTTTACATCTCACTTTTCTTAAAACAAACCACATGAACTTTTCTATTATAAAATAAATGAATCAGTGAAATTATAACTTGCTCCTTTACAAAACAAATACATGTGCTGAATAAATATTAAATCACAATAGCAAATAAGAAATCGTTGCTTACTCAACTAATGAAAATGGAATAACTGCCCTTGTTTATGTAGAATTGTATGCACCATGAAAATGTAATGTCTTTGTTTCAAAGACCTTTTCCACTGAAATCTGAAACACTGCAAAGAACTTAAATACTTTGGCAAATTCTTAAATACCTGGGTCCTGAATCACAGTCCAGCAGCCTATGTTTGGTGATAGGATTTCTCCATATAGGAAGCAATCTAAATAGTGAAATCCAAACAGTTGTAGGGAATGGGGCTACATTTGGATAGCAACTGGTCACCAGTGGTGTTCACAGAATCATAGAAAAATAAGAGAGTTGGGGCTGGAAGGGACCTTTAAGGTCACGTAGTCCAACTCACCCTGCAGTGAGCGGAGTTGCTCAAAGACCCATCTAATCTGACTTTGAATGTTTCCAGGGATGGGGCATCTACCACTTCTCTGAGCAACCTGTTCCAGTGTTTTACCACTATCATTGCAAAAAAAAAAAAAAAAAAAAAAAAGTCTTTCTTATAACTAGCTTAATCTGCCCTCTTTTAGTTTAAAAACATTCCCCTTGTCCTATCACAACAGGTCCTACTAAAAAGTTTGTGTCCCCATCTTTCTTATAAGCTACCTTTAGGTAGTGGAAGACCATTATAAGGTCTCCCCGGAGGCTTCTCTTCTCCGGGCTGAACAACCCCAACTGTCTCAGTAGGAGCGGTGCTCCAGTCCATTGATCATCTCTCCTCTGGACTCACTCCAACAGGCCCATTTCCTTATGCTGGGGGCTCCAGAGCTGGATGCAGTACACCAGGTGTACGAGAGCAGAGAGGGAGAATCACCTCCCTCAGCCTGCTGGCCATGCTTCTTCAGACGCAGCCCAGGATACAGGTGGCTTTCTGCGCTGTGAGCGCACACTGTCGGCTCATGTCCAGCTTCTTATTCATCAGTATTCTTAAGTCCTTCTCAGCAGGGCTGTTCTCAATCCCTTCATTCTCCAGTCTGTATTGATATCAGGGTTTGTCCTGACCCATGTGTAGGACCTTGCACTTGGCCTTGTTGAACATCATGATGCTCATATGAGCCCACTTCTTGAGCTTGTCCAGGTCCCTCTGGATGACATCTTCTCCCTCAGGTGTGTCAGTTGCTCCACTCACCTTAGTGTCTCCTGTAAACTTGGTGAGGGTTCACTCTATCCTACAGTCTATGTCATTGATGGAGATATTAAACAGCACTAGTCTCAATACGAGAGATCCCCGAGGGACACCACTCGTCACCAATCTCCATCTGGACACTGAGTGATTGACCACTACCCTCTGGATGCAACCATCCAACCAATTCCTCATCCACCGAGGAGTGGATGATGAGTCCTGCCCCAAGATGATTAATCCATCCATGAAATCTATATCTCTCCAATTCAGAAAGATGTTCTGGGGTACTGTGTCAAAGGCCTTACAGAAGTCCAGGTAGATGACATCCGTAGCTCTTCCCTTGTCCACTGAGGTAGTCACTCCATTATAGAAAGCTGCTGAAGTACTAGAATCAAAATTAATCTTAACTGACTTTTCTGTGCTGCAATATAGCATCCACCCACGTATGTTTATTTCACCAACATTTATTTATCTTCACATGTTCTCTCAGAGATTAAGCAGTTTTCTTATCTCCACTGTATAAATTTGAAAATGAAACACTGAGAATTTACAGTGGGGAAGAAAGGCTACAACTTTCAAAAAAATCCAGTTGGAAAATTTTGGGACTACATTGCTTAAAGCACTACTAATACTTCAAGTATCCCAAAATAAATGCTCTTACATTTCCCATGTAATGATTTCTCATCCAATGTCTTAAGCAAGGTAACTATAAAGTGAGAAATATTATTTTAGCGAACTTCCATAGAAAAAAAAGTGTAGTTTAAATTATTTAATATTACATAGAAAGAAATGTGATTAAAATGTTGTGTATCTAAATAAAGGCAATATTCATTTTCCATAAGCACTGCATACTACAAATTGGTTGTTGAGAATGGGATTAGAGTCCTTTGCAACACAAAATTGCTTCTATTTATATTGTGTGTTGAAAGAAAAATAAGAAATTTCATGGATAATATTATGTATTAATCTGTAATTGAAGATTGCTTCATAATATCTATGTGCAAATATTCCAAATTATGGCTGTTCATGCAGCTTGGATTCTAGCATCTGAATACTTGATTCTATAATGTTATATTTTTGAACATATTATTTTTACATATAATTATATTTTCAAAAAAATTCAGCAAGAAGATATTCCCTATATTTATTCTTAGAAATACCTGAACTATTTTTTTGTTGACCTGCTTCCAGGGGGAAAAAAAAAATATGCATGAGACAGACACCTAGGTTGGAAGACACTATGACTAGCAGAATGCTCAAAAACTTTACTATGTGAAAACAGAAACAGCTAGATGAATTTGTGGTAATGTTAATTAAAAACGTGAATCAATAAGTGAGAAATTGCACTTTATTTCTCAAATATTAAAAAGAAATGTTTCATATTTAATCTCTCAGTAGCTGTTGTTGTCCTGAGATTGAAGCTGGAGATGGCATTTAAATGTCCTTTGGAGAAGCTTCTATTTCTCCACTGATGACAGATGAGGCCTGGACACCAAGCTTAGAGTAGAGAACTAACATATGACAAAGTCATGCAAGCTCTCATTATTTATATTATGAATGGAACTGGTGTAAGTATGAATTCATGGATGATCTAGTATTTTATTTGGAGAAAGATATTAATTACCGACAGTTGTGTTTGCAATGAAAACTGAAAATTAGTTGGAAGCTGTATGATATTTTTAATGCTAAGCCATTTACTTAAATATATCGGAAATAGTAGAAAATTGTGCTGGTCTAAAGTTATATTATTTTCTACAGTGGTTTTTCAGCTGCAGCTACACTATTCTAAATCCATTAATAGAAGTAGAACACACACACACAAAAAAAAGAATAATCACTGTTTCTGGTAGCATAATAATAAGCTAAATTCACCATGTGAATTTTGCAACAGGATTGAGATTCTGTTTCAATGATGCTGCAGACTGTACACATTTTACATGGCTTTGTATTCATGGATGGAAATATAAATTCCCAAATATGCATGAAAAAAAGGAAGTTTCAGGCTTTGTCATTCTTAGAGCAAACCACCCAGTAGCCCTTTCTTTTACAAAAATACCTTAGCAACATTTTAGCTGTAAATGAACCTTACAACTCTTTCTTTAGTAAAAAGGAAACTGTTCTTTATTATCACTGTGTTATAAGGGAAACAGTTACAAGTATTGCATCACAAGTAAACTACTATCTGAATTTAAACTTGGATAATTCTTAAGATGTAACATCTAAGAAGTTTTCTTCTCCAGTATTAGAAATACTGATGCTCTATTTATATACTTCAATCCTTTGTTTTCTAGAGAGCTAGTATCCTTATGTGGATTTATTTGAATGTACATACTTCTTTACAGAAGTATTTTTTAATCCCATATATCAAATTATTCTTTAAACTAAACAAGATATTCAGTTTATTTAAGACTCTATAAGATACATGTGAGGGTCATACTTTCATGGTACTGAAAGCTTGACAATTAGAGCTTCAAAAGAATGGTTATACAATAAGAAAGGCTAGAGAATCACCTGCACTGAGTTAATGCATTGAGCATTGAGTTAAATTCCTTGCATCTTTCCCTCACTGAATATACAAAAATGAAGTATCCTTCTATTGACTGAACTGCAACATACTCCTGTGCTGCCACAAATTCTACATATCTCCTGTGAGGAAAAAAAAAAAAAAAGTCTTCTATCCATTGCCTCTAAGTTTTGTTTGACTATCTGCTTTCTACTCGGCTAAGGACCTTCCTATCCTGTCTGATACTGTGGATTCCTTGTTTTGTCAAATCATAGAATCATAGAATGGTCAGGGTTGGAAGGGACCTTCAAAGGTCATCTAGTCCAACCCCCCCTGCAAGGAGCAGGGACATCCCCAACTAGATCAGGTTGCTCAGAACCTCATCCAGCCTGGCCTTGAACATTTCCAGGGATGGGGCTTCCACCCATCTCTCTAATGACTCTCTAAACTCCAAAATATTCCCTCTGCTGAGTTACCCATCAAGGAGAATTCAGCCTTCTTCCCACACAATTCCACTTAGTTTTCAGGATATATGACTAATAAAAAGGCAGCCTGCTTTTCTGTTGCACTTTGTTAACAGAGTATAAGATATATCATGTACTAACAAGGAAACAAATAGATCAGCATGTCATAGATATTGAGAATTACAGCCAAGAAGAGTGCTTAGATCATTACTGTAATTTCTTGTATATCAAATATATTCTACACATACAGTGCACCAAGTACCCAGGGAGTAAGCATAATTTCTGCTTTGCTTGGATTTTAGTCAAATGCATTCAATTTTGAGACGACAATATCCAGAGATGGAGAATTCAACACTTTTCACTGCAGCTATTCCAATTTATTCCAGTGTTTAAGCATTCTTCTTGATGGAAAAGCGTACCTTATTTCCAATCTGTCTAAACTGAGTTGGTTTTTGCTAAGATCTTTCAACTAGATTAAAGAGCTCTTTAGTTCACAGTAGTTTCTCCCTGTGGATATACACTGTAATCAAGTACATCATCTTCTCTTCTTTTTAATAAGCTGAAATAGCCCAAGTACTCTAAGACATACATTACAAGGCATTTTCTCTTGTCCTGTAATCCTATGTCTCTCTTTTCTTTGCATCTGCCAAGTGTCATGTGCTACTTAAAAATGGTGACATGAGAACTACACAAAGTGTTCTGAAATCCACCGTACACATCTAGAAATAAGCCCCCCCCTTTATCTTTTTCCCCACAGCACGCCACTGGGGCAGAAGGGGATTCTTTATCTATTCCTGTATTGATCTTCTGCAGCTAAAATGTCCAGATAGCCCACATCACATCTTACTGAAATGCAAATGTATTAGCTCCAATCTTTGTCCTTTTTTTTCTAAGAAATCTGAATCCTTTTATTAAAGAAAGATTTCGGATAAATCTGATATGATGTCACTTGAGTAAACTCCATGTGTTTGTAAATGTAATTGCTACATAAATGTAGACATGTACACAGGTATACACACTGATATCAATATATGTATATATACATATGAAGACATATACATACACATGTATCACTAGCATATATTTTTAATTCTGAGTTTTACCTTCATCTTCATTGTGATACCTTCCAAGAACTTCAGTTTGAGCTACGTATTTGAAATCAGTGTAATTACTAAAAGCTCAGGTTTCTGTTAAGTTTCATGACATTTATTTAATTATTGCTAGTCTCCCTCACTAACTCACTGCAAATAACACTTATCTTCTTGATTTAGCAATTAAAGTCCTCTTTTTTTTTTTTTTTAATCCATGAGAAAAAGAAATAATTTAAATCTGCTCTTGGCACTTCCCACTTTATGTCTATATTTACTGATTTTTACTTTTTCTGCACTGATTTTTTTTCCTATTACTTGTATTTTCTCAGCTCATTTCTAACCTATTTTTGTGGGTTTGTTTTTGAAGTAATTATTCCTTTTTTTGTTGTTGTTGTTAGAACCCTCTCTAAAGCTATTTTCCTCCTTCTGAGAATACAACTATTGATACTTTGATATCGAAGTTTAATTTATACTTTTGGTTTAAAGATGCAAATCTCCTCAAGATCTTAGTCATTAATCTGCTGGATCCAGTTGACTAGGTTATTATATTAAACCCCACCCCCCACACCCCCTTCATTTTAAGTAAAGTTTGTTCATCGTCACATGAATCAACTTTATCTTCAACAACCAGTGTTTTAATGATGCTCTCATATCATGAGGTCATGAATTTACTTTGGCTTAGTAACTATTTGGTAAAGAAACCTAGTAGCTACTACATCCAGAAATGACTAGCCCCTATGCTTATTACAAATACTAATTTCCTACCTTTTGTGTACTAGCAAAGTTCGTATCTTCCATAATGACAATCCCTAATAATCTCACTCACTTTTACATATTAAGAGACAACAGCATTCATTTACAATTTAGTTCTGGTGGTCTTCAACAGATATTTTTCTCTATTTTAATATTCTTCTCTTTTCAGTTTAACAGAACCTGTTTTATATGTGCTATCCCTTGTTACTTCCCTGCCTGTCATTCCATTTACCACTTTTAATTCTCTTTTCCTTTCTTTAATGAATAATCCGTATCATCTCACACCTGTGTAAGACATGCACAATAATCAAAGTTATTGTTATCTGTGTAAACATCTAGTTTCACACATGAACTAATAAAAGGTTTTCTAAATTGCTATTCTGTCTTAACATTAGTACATAAACAATTACATAGCACTACAATTTGAATTTCTTGCCCATTACAGTTCCCTGTGTTCTAGCATTGTTCTCTTGGTTCTTCCTACCTACAGTTTCATCTCAAATTCAGACCCTTCATTCTTCATCTGCCTGCTCTATGGTATAGAACTAACTTGTGAGCACATTAAAAAAAAAAAAAATAAAAAGTTTGTAACTGTTAAGTAATCAATCCAGGCATTTCTCCAGGGCTGCTGTTTCTCATGATTATTTACTGTCCTGCCAATCCTTATAGTCTTTATCAGCAGTGATTTTAATTTCCTTCCAAATTACAGATGATGAAAACATTGACTAAAACCAAAACTAATATAATAATATCACGATACCATAGAATAATTAGACGGACTTTCTCTTCAGGAATTTAGATCTCTATTGATCTTAGAATCACTTAAAAAAATGTCATGGAGGGAAATCATGTTTCTGTCAATGCTCTGTTATCTGTCAAATCAGGTGAGAATGGAGATGAAACTTGTATAATGTGAAAAGAAATAGTAATTTGGCATAAAGGATAAGCATAGCATTTGTTTCACTTAACTAGAACAAATTCCTAATATCAATGTGAAATCAACCTTAATCAAGCATTAAACATAGTCAAGAGTACTTCAGTTTACTTTCAGGTTACTATAATTAGACTATGCAATTTATGAGAACTGGGTTTTGTTTACTTTTGGTTGTGTTTTGTTTGTTTTTTTTTTTTAAATAAACTCCCCTAGGACATCAGCACTACACATATAGAAAAAATATCCAGATGTACTCTGAGAATTACTATTAAGGAAAACCACTATCAAGATAAATAATCATAGAAACATAGAATCATAGAATGGTTAGAGTTGGAAGGGACCTTCAAAGGTCATCTAGTCCAACTCCCCTGCAAGCAGCAGGGACATCTCCAACTAGGTCAGGTTGCTCAGAGTCTCATCCAGCCTGGCCTTGAATGTTTCCAGGGATGGGGCTTCCAACATCTGTCTGGGCAACCTGTTCCTGTGTTCTACAACACTCATTGTAAAAATTTTTTTCCTGATATCCAATCTAAATCTACCTCCCCCTATTTTAAAACCATTACCCCTCATCCTATCACAATAGACCCTACTGAACAGCCTCTCCCCATCTTGCCTGTAGGCCCCCTTGAGGTACTGGAAGACCGCTATCAGGTCTCCCCGGAGCCTCCTCTTCTCCAGGCTGAACAGCCCCAACTCTCTCAGCCTGTCGTCATAGGAAAGGTGCTCCAGCCCTCTTATCACCTTCGTGGCCCTCCTCTGGACATTCTCCAGCTGGTCCATGTCCTTCTTATGTTGGGGGCTCTAGAACTGGACACAGTACTCCAGGTGGGTTCTCACCAGGGCAGAGCAGAGGGGGAGAATCACCTCCCTCGACCTGCTGGCCACGCTCCTCTTGATGCAGCCCAGGATGCGGTTGGCTTTCTCGGCCACAAGGACGCATTGCCGGCTCATGTTGAGCTTCTCATCCACCAGCACTCCCAAGTCCTTCTCCTCAGGGCTGGTCTCAATCCATTCCCCGCCCAGCCTGTATTTGTGCCTGGGATTGCCACGACCCAGGTGCAGGACCTTGCACTTGGCCTGGTTGAACTTCATGAGGTTGGCACGGGCCCACCTCTCCAGCCTGTCAAGGTCCCTCTGGATGGCATCCCTCCCTTTCAGCGTGTCGACGGCACCACACAGCTTGGTGTCATCAGCGAACTTGCTGAGGGTGCACTCTATCCCACTGTCCATGTCGCCGACAAAGATGTTGAACAGGGTCAGGCCCAGCATGGACCCCTGAGGGACCCCACTCGTGACTGGTCTCCACTTGGACATCAAGATGTTGACCATCATTCTCTGAGTGTGGCCATACAGCCAACTCCTTATCCACCGAGTGGTCTGTCCATCAAACCCATGCCTCTCCAGTTTAGAGAGAAAGATGTTGTGCAGGACAGTGTCAAAAGCTTTGCACAAATCCAGGTAGATGATATCCATTGCTTGTCTCTTTTCCACCGATGCTGTCACCCCGTCATGGAAGGCCACCAAATCGTCAGGCACAATCTGCCCTTGGTGAAGCCATGTTGGCTGTCACCAATCACCTCCTTGCTCTCCATGTGCCTTAGCATGGTTTCCAGGAGAATCTGCTCCATGACCTTGCCAGGCACAGAGGTGAGGCTGACCGGCCTGTAGTTGCCCAGGTCCTCCTTGTTCCCCTTTTTAAAAATGGGGGTTATGTTCCCTCTCTTCCATAATGCATATATAAAATGCTAACTGAAATCTTTTTAGCACTTAAAGTCATAAAATTAGCCTCTGGAGTCATCTTCGTTACAGGTGGGGTTTTTTTTGGATAAACAGTAAACTAGGTATATTCATATTTTAAATAATCCACCAGAGGGAGTTCTATGAATAAAATAGAAAAATTGATAACAAACATGAAGCTTGGAATATGAGTTTAAATATGTAATTACAATAAATTACACTTTTTTATTGAGCACTAAAATTTTCAGTCACACTTACGTCAAGAAAATGGGAGTTTGGTAATTATGGATTCAGCTTTCAGATTTAAAAAAATCAAAGTTCAAATTTGCAGTGTTCCAGTACACTGGTATAGGGAAGAATGAAATTCAGCTATGTGATACTGACTCTAATCTTCGGTGGCATGAGTATTTTTGAGTAATCCCTGAAGTAAACTAAGTTTACCCATAAGATTCAACTGACAATCTTTTATCATGGGCGCTGCAGTGGTACAGAATATCCTCAGAAGTGCTGGTTTTAGCACCATCAGTGCTAAGTGAGAGATTCCCCAAACATTTTCATCCCACAGAAAAGCCCCAAGAAATATCCCCACAATTCTCTACATCTTGCTTTTAGTAATGTTTTCCCTTATGGAATACACTCAGATTATACCAATACATTCAACATTGTAAAACTTCGCCTAACCAGGTTAATACTAAGTATAATGTTAATATAGCATAATTTTGAACAAATAATTCTAGGGGTTACAAATGAAGATAAAATATATGCAGAAATAAAGGAATATACAATACACAAAAAGAAGTTGAAACAATCTAAACAACAGAGTGATTCTAGAAATACACGTTTGATTGCCAGCTGGTATAAACCACAATAGCTCTAATGACTTTAATGAAATTACGTCAGTTTAAATTAGATTATTTTTTGCTACTCTAATTACTTTTTACTAGTCAGTGTCATAATAATCTCAAAATCAGTTCAGGCTATTTCCTTCTAAGAAGCAACTGAATTTCTGAAGAAGTTCAGAAGCAGTAATCTGAGGCTTCCAAAATTCATTTCCAAACTACAGTTTGGGTCAGCTGTCCTAGCTATGTCCCCTCCCAGGATTTCACCCACAACCAGCCTACTGGTGAGAGGGAACGTTGGGGAGACAGCCTTGATACTGTGTGAGGCCTGATCAGCAATATCCAAAACCCTGGTGTGTTATCAACACCTTTCTAGCTACCAATACAAAGCACTGCACTATAAGGGCTGCCATGGGGAAAACTGTCACCCCGACCCAATACAACAGCATACCTGAACAGTGAAGCTAACATACTTTGATATTTGCAGTAATCCTTATTGATTTCTCTGTATTTTCTGCCTTTCCAGCTTGATTTTTAAGGTTTCAGTTGCATATTCTTTGTGTAACACACAATTATTACAATATCTTACTACTTTGAGTGATCAAGGGGTGAAAAAAAAATCATACAGGATGAATGGAAAGACAGTAAAGAGTGGGAACCAAAAAAAAAGAAAGGAAGGAAGGAAGGCAGGCAGGAAGAAGGGAGGGCAGAAAGGCAGGAAAGCAGGGAGGGAAACAGGGAGGTAGGTAGGAAGCCGGGGAGAGAGGGAAAAGGGACAGAGGGAAGGGGAAAGGGAAGGATAGGGAGAAGAAGGGACAGAGGAAGGGAGGAGGGAGGAAGGATGGGTAAAAGCAAAACAAGTTCATGATATTGTAAAAGACAGGGAGAGGCAAAAAAAAAATGTAATTCATTAGATATAGCTACAATTCTTGGTCTACCCTTTGTCCTGGTTTTGGCAGGGATGGAGTTAATTTTTCCTCTCAGTAGCTGGTGTGTTTTGGATTTAATCTGTGAAGAATGTTGATAAACATCCTGATGATACAAGTTGTTGTGAATGAGACCAAGGACATGGTCCTGCTGTCCAAGTCTCACATATTTGCAGATGCAGGAAACTGGGAGAAAGATGGACAGAATAATTGACCCAAACTGGCCAAAGAGAGCATTCCATGCCATAAACGTCATGCTCAGTATATAAGTGGGGGCTGGCCAGGGTGGGTATCTGCCTTCCTGGCATCCATCTTTCTCCCTCATTTTGCTGGCATCATTCCCTCTACCTTCCTGGCTCCCTTTTGCTCCTTTGCTTGCTGTTCAGTTTTGTTTCTGTGATCGCTGCTCGAGATGGGCTGTATCAGTCATTGGGACATTGGTTGGTGAGAAAACATATATTGTTCACTTTGTATATTTTAATATCCTTATATTCTGTTATTATTGTAGTTTTCCCTTTTTATTTTAGTAAATTGTCTTAATCTCAACCCACGAGTTCTCATTCCTTCCCAATTCTCTCCCCATCCCACTGGGGAGGGAGAGGGTGAGTGAGAAACCATGTGGTAATTCGGGCTAAACCATCACACCCTTTTAATGTATTTTATATGTTGATCTTATTGGTGCTGCATACATTCATTGTTTCCTTTTCAGAACAGGATACATGATGAAAGCAGATCCAGTGAAGTTAGTAAGCTTTTTAATAAAGATGTAATTCACCTTTCCAACTTTTAAATAAAAGTACACGGTTCTGAATATTTCAAAATCCCTTTTTTTACACAGTCCTCTTTGTCAAACTTATAATCTATCACAACATCTTTAACATCTTTAAGTCTAAAAGAGTTATAAAAATGTAACAGTTTTTACATGCTGTATTTCTGTAAAGGAAAAAAAAGAAAGACCGAAAGAAAAAAAAAAAAAAAAGATTTATTTCTGGTAAGGAACATTTCCAGTCAAAATAAGAAAATATGGCATTTCTTAGTGCCAATAAAAAAAAAAAAAAGCAAGATGACAGTTGTCAAGGAGGAGGGGACGGGGAGAAAGAGCACCAGACAGTGTGATGTTGCAAAGTTCAGTTTAATAACTGAACCAAAGCAGCGGATAAGCTGCGTCAGGAAAAACTTCACACTCCCACACATACAACCCACATACAATTCCAGTTACCAAAGCTGGCCCTAAATGTGAGTTGGCACAGCGGAGCCTGGGGAAATGTAACGCTTGCTCCAGCTCAGTGCTGGTTACGTGCACAATATCCCCCATCGCCTGCCCTTCTGGTCCCAGTCTATTACACAGATCACCGATAAAATCAATCCATGATGACATCATAAACCATCTTTTCAGCACTTTCAAGTTTTTTTTTCTCCTCTCGCTTGCTGACCCACAGCCTGTACCAAGACTTGTCACACTGTGTCTTTGTTTGCATTGTATTGTCAGCTATGGCTTATTATATTCAGTCACTCAGCTCCCTATTAAGGCAAGGTTGCAATGCTCCTATGACAAAAGTTAAAACTCTCTGAAAGTTTGCAATATCATAACAAATGTCCTACATGTGAATAAAACAAAATGTTTTATGAACCAGCATTCACCACAATTTCAAGGCTCAGGCTGGAGTAACATGCCAATGAGACGGAAATCCCCAAGTCTTGTCTATTAATAATTAATATTTTTTTTTAAATATAGATTGAGTAAGTGAGAACATGCGCTTTTCTGTTCCTTTGGGTCCAGATAGGAAGAAATACTTGCAGGTTTTTCCCAGTATCTCTGTGTTATGATTCTCTAACATCTGTTACTATTGTAATGAAGGGCACCGGTACACTGACAGAACACTGTAAAGCTTCAGTTTCTGGTATTGCTTAAGGGAAGAACAAGGCTAACCTTTACTCTAAACTGTTCTCTTTTTTTCCCCAGTAATGAAAGTATCAAAAGAGATATAATTTCTGAGATTTATTGCATTTATGCAATGTATGTATGCATTTATGCAATGTATGTATGACTGCAAGTTCTTCCCGACTTAGTCAACAGAAAATCGAGCTATCTGCCCTGCATTATACTGAAAACATTGCCACACAAGATCAGAATTTATACATCAATCTTATCACTCTCAAGTCTGTGCTGTTATCACCAAAAATTAACCATCAGGTATGTCTTACCCTTGGAAATGAGGAGCACCATGTCTGAATCAGTAACTCAAAATGTCTTTTTTTTTGCTTTTGAAATAAAAATTACACAGTCTCAGCCTGACTGACAATAAATACTCCTTAGCATACCATACAGAGCTTAAGAGATAATCTTGTAAATGGTATGTGTAGTATATCAAAGCTTAATGAAAATCATATTAAAAATAATTTGTAAGCTCCCAGGATGCACCATTTTAAGAATGAGAGTCACTCATGATTGCAGAAAGCAGAGCAATGACTATACACAAGAATCTTGGTGACTGAGTTTCTACAACATAGGATTTCCACTGGTCATATACTCTTGTGTTTACTTTCTCAATCATAGCCTAATGTCGAAGATTTACTTTTCTATTGTGTCCCACTCCTGTATTTTCCCTTCCTCTGTTTTTCCTACTGGAGCTCCCATTGTTAATTTCAGTTCAAGGATCCTGTTCAGTGTTATTTCCTTGTCCTCTGCCACCAGCTATGTATTCCAGCTAGGCTATCTCCTCTTCCCTGTTATCTGAGAAGACGACAGAGAGCGCTAGTGGGTCTTCTTTCCACCTTAAAGGACCTCTTCAAGTATTGGGAATAGCAGACAAGAAATGCATTTACAGATTATATCATTCTTTCTTGGTACCCCTGAACTGGAACTTAAACACATACAACATTTTCAGATAATTTAGCCCTCTACTTTTAATTTCCTACTACACACACAATCTAAGAATTCTAGAGGTTTTCTGTATTTAGCCAGTCTTGAATATCCTTTCTTGAAAAGAAAGAAAGAATGTTTATTCCTCAGTACTGGGTATGCACTTTAATCATGTCAAAGACATGTTACAAATGTCAAGTATTTGATTTTACACTGGTTTGTAGATTCAAAGGCTTTGAATTTAGAGCTACAAAATTCAGCAGTTTTGAGTCTCATCTTTGCTGTTTTCCATGAATGTCAAGAAAATCCCCTAAAATTCATTGACTTTGGACTGCTTTTGTAGTGTGATATTTGCATTTGGTATATGCTGACACAGGTTTGTGCCAAACTGATTTTAGGCACCCACTAATGCTTTTTAAGTTTAGAGTCTGCTTGCTCTGAGCTACCTCTCTATGGACAGTAACTTATTTATGCCTACAGTTCAGTGAGATGAAGCAGGATCTATAAATTTATATATTCTTCACTCAACAGATTGAGATGTAGAACTGCTGACCTGACAGCTAAACCATCACTAGACCCACTGAAGAAAGAAGAGACCTATCAGACAACCCTTAACATTAAATGATATTTCTGCTAGGACTCTGAAGCATAGTTAAGTATCAGTTCAATGGGATACTAACACTGCTGAATATTCAGGTTTCTAGAACTAGAATAAACTTGAAAGACAAATTAAAACCATAGGAATTGTTGAGTCATGTGTATAAAGCAAAAAGATCATTCAGACAGTCCTACTTTTCATACCAGGACTCTGTAGGAATAATACAGCATTCTGCCGTACTAACCTTTTTAATGTGGCACTTAGGCAATAAAATGGAAGTTCCTGATGATAAAGAAGCCATGAAATTGTGATTAATGCACTATAGACTATTTGCTTAACTATGTTCCTGTAGATTTCACAGCATTTTACTAACAGCAGTTGTCTTCTCTATTTCTTATTAATTATCTTGTTGTCCATATGCTAGTTCTTGAAATGCTCTTACTTTCTTCTTCTCCTACTGTGTCTTGATGGGGCAGTACTGTAACGTGTCATGTCACAGCTGTATTAAGAAGAACTTATAAAAAAGCAACACACTGTGCTAAGTGCTGATTATTGCTTTCAAACAAGCATCTTAAAAATACTAGAAGTGTGAAAAGTAATCTATGAAGTACAATTTCTTCTTAAAGAAGAAAAGAAGGAAACAGGAAATTGGAAGTAAGAGTCACAAAAATAGTCATAATAGAAGTTTAATGTCATGAGTTAAAAAAAAAAAGATACTGTAAAATTTTAAGAAAGTCATGCTATCAAGAGAAATAAGTGAGTCTCAGCTTGGTTTTGCACATAAAGAACAATTTTTGGTTTTTGGTTGAAAGTAAGATAATCTCAAGCATTTTGAGACTCTTGTTTATGTTTTGCACTTTTGTATATTGCCAGTATGGCTTTAAAGTGGTAAAACTGAGAAAATGCTAAACCTCAAAAAATATACTTCCATGTAAGCGTAAATGATACAGTGAGCTCCAAAATGTTTTTATTTTTCATCTCTGCATCTCTGGTTTTATTGTTTATTTCAATTATTCTGGTTTCTTTGGAAAATTTTCAGCTTAATTTTACTAGTTCAAAGGATGTTAGAGGAAGAAAGGACACTGGAGTGTCAAAATAACAACTTTAACTATCAGAATTCAACTAGAGAAGTGATCTGATTTTTTTTAAGTAGCATTGTATGTAGACCTAAGAAGGAGAGACATAATTAAACTTTTTACTCCAAGCTAGTAGATTTAAAATTAATACCTTTGAAAGGAAAATATATAAGCAATTTGAATACAGGAAGCCACACTTTCCTGTGTCCATATGTCAAAATGTACAAGATGTATAACATTTTTCCAGGGACACTCTGCCATGTGTAAGAGCAGAATGAGAATTACTAATTTAGAAAGAGTCCCAAAGACTTGATGATGGGTGACGCTTCAGCAAGGTTTTGACACAGCATATTCGAACTTCTGTTGTCAGTGGTGCAAGAATAAATAGTAAGCTGAGTATGTGTAATTTTTAAAGAATATTTGTAACTTTTTACAGTACATGATCTTTTTACTACTGAATATTCCAAATTCGTGATTAGAATCCACAGGGTAAAAAAGCATAAAAAAAACCCCAAACAATTACAGTTTTCTATAGTTTCCTTTCGATCTTCCCTCCCCTTGAAAAAAAATACATTCAATGGATTAGTATGTCCATTTTAGTCATAGGTATATGAAGTCATTTTATGTTCCAATTAAATTACACTTTTTTTTTTTTTTCCAGAATGTCCCAGGATGATTTCTTGCACATACTTATTTTATATTAAACTTGAGTCAAAAAATCTCAAAAACTTAAATAATTCTTACAACACCAATTAATTTTCAAAAGTACATGCAATATGCACTAAAACTAATGTTCTTGTTATGCTACAGAAGCTGCAACATTTTCAGTTGACTAAGCAATAAAATGTTCCAAGTTAAAAACCAAATAAATACTGATATGGAAGTAAAGATTTTTCTTAAAGATTTTCCCTCAAAATTATTCTTTTTTTTTTTTCTCCAAGTGTTAATAACACAATATATTGTAGTTTTAGACAAACAAATTTTCAGCAATATGGGTAACAATGTCACCTTCCAGTGTGTGATAGAGTCTTCCACAGTCACTGAAGTACTGCAATCTGTCATAATATCCTGTTTGGTGGCTAGACACATGCTTAAATAGGGCTTTTTAAAGAAGTAACAATAAAACACAAAATAAAACAAATGAAAAAAGTCCTGTTGCTCCCTGGAGTCACTCTTGATTTCTATGAACACTAGCTATCCTAAGAAAAAACATCTTACAGATCATCCATTAAGTGTAGGATGCCATAAAGTCTGAACACAGTCTGCACAGGTCTTGCAGATTTATATTTGCTATTACAGTGCAAATAGGACATTTTGTACAATAATATATTTTGGAAATATATGCCTGACAGAACGTAAGAAACAGAATATCACAGCATGCTTTAAAATTTCAGTGTGTTATTGCTAACTTGTTGCTAACATGTTACCAATAGCTTGTTGCTAATAAAAGCCAATTAAATGTTAGCTCTGATAATCCCATCTGTTGCATGTTGCTTGAAAAATAAAATAAAAAAAAATTCTGAACTTTTGCTTCATATTCTTCCTGGATACAAAGTTCATACTAAGACCATTGAAAATGTATGGGAGATACATTTAATAGCCTCATAAAATAATTTTGCTTCCAAGTGACCTCTGGAGGTCATCAAGTCTGACTTCCTGCTCAGTGCACTTCTAAGTAGGTCAGGTTACTCAGCAACATTTTCAGTCAAGTCTTGGATACCTCCAAAAAGAAGATCCCCAAAACTCCTTTCTGGTATTTGATTAGCCCCATGGTTTAAAAAAAAAAAAAAAAAAAAAAAAAATCCTAATATCCAGTCGAGATTTCCTATGTTCCAGTTTGTGTCTGTTGTCTACCACTCTTCACGTACAACAGTCTGGCACCTTCTTCTCTGTATCCTCCAATCAGGTAGATGTAGAGACCAGTAAGGTCTCCCTCAGCCCTCTCTTACTCAGGCTCAACAGGCCCAGCTCCGCCAGACTTTCTTCCACCACATGCTCCAGCATCCAGCCAGCTTGGTGACCTCAACTGGACCCACTCCAGTACATCCATGTCTCTCTTCTACTTAGGAATCCAAAAGTAGACATACTACTTCATATGTGGTCTTATGGGTGCCAAACAGGGAAGGATCACCTTCTTCAACCTGCTCACTCTCACTGATACACCCCAGGATGTTGTTGGCCTTCTCTGCTGCCAGGGTATATTGCTGGCTTACATTCAACTTGCTATCCATCAGGACCCCCAGATCCTTTTCTGCAGAGCTGCTTCCTAGACAGTTGCTCCCCAGCCTGTGCTGGTGCATGGGGTTATCTGTCTCCAGACTGCAGGAGTTTGCATTTTCCTTTGCTGAAATTCATTATGATTCTGTCAGCACATTTCTCCAATCTGCCCTCTAAATAGCAGCTCTGTCATCAAACATATTGATCACCTCCCCCTGCCAGTTTCGTGACATTCGCAAACTTACTGAAAGAGAACTCCATCCTACCATCTAGATCAGTAATAAAGTTGTTAAACATTATTGGACCTAGAAGTGATCCCTGAGGAACATCACTATTTCTGGTCACCAGCTGGACTTTTTACTACAGATCACAACCCTTGAGCCTGCCTGTCCAGTTAGCTTTCCACCCATCTTATTTTCTCTTTATCCATATGTCCCCAATGTGGTGATAATGAGGTCAAAGTGGTCAAAATAATGTACAATATAAAGTTAACAAAGCTGTCATCTGGTCAGTATTTAATAACCAGTTCCTGGTCAGCTATTTTAAAAACTAGAAAGCAAACTGATGGACCTGTGTGTGTGTGTGTGTGTGTGTGTGTGTGTGTGTATAAATGTTAAACAGTTTATGTTAAAGAACTGTTAAATTTCAGTACTTAACAGTTTGCTTACCTCACTCATTATCTGACTGTATTTAAAGCCATATTAACACTGAAATAAACCACTGATGTCTGAATATACAACAACAACTCATTAAGAACCGTCATCACTGTCTACCCATATCTCAATACTATTTTTTTCTTAATTTGAATATGGAGTATTGTTACAACATTTCAATATGCTTCAGGATGAGCTGTTGTAAATGGAACTGGATAGGAAAGGTTTTACATATCATTCCTTCCTCATTCCACCCCACCAAGTTTCAGCTGTGAAATGTTGTGGCTTAGATAATAAACCTAACTAATAACATGATCACTGAAGCTCTTCACCATAAAAGATCATTTAAAAAATTGCTTAAGGCACACACTTCACGTAAATGAAATGGTTGCTCCATCTGCAGTATAATCAGAATTTTCAGTAAGTTAAAGGGTCTATATAGAGTCAGCACATGTTATTGGGATTACTTACGTGCTTACAATTAAGTCTGAATAATGTTTTGCTCTGCTGAGACTAATGACCCTTGCAGTGCGAAGCACAGAACTGCCATGAGAGACTCTCTCTATGAGAGATGAAACACCTTTTACCACTTTATTCAAAGGCACTTGCAAACATTCTGCATCTCCCAGGCTTGGAACTGTAACATATGTTAGAGTCCTTTAAACTGCTAACATTTTGACTGGATTACAGACACATCAATCACTTTATTCATGCATGTTCTTCTAGTCATGGAAATTTTACTTATGGTCATCCTCCTACTCAGTGCATCAAAGTATTTTGAAGATTTTCCAAGTTTATGTTTAGCAATTATTTTTGGAGTATGGTGAAATAAAAATGTGGAACAAGCTCTACCATCTCAATAGTCAAACTGCAGTTTTGAGATGTAAAGTGATTACTTTTTTTTGCTTTAAGCAAAGTCTCCTGAGAGGTAAAGCACAGACAGATTAAACACTTAATATCTATGAGGTATTTAAATTTTCCATTTGAAATAATCAGTCTTCAGTCAAATGGCATGATATTTAGATAAAGAAACTGGTATCATAGCTTGGAATGTCACACTCTAAATTTCTATGCATTATCTATATGTCATAACACAAGCAGAACCATGTTCTTTACTGGGAGAGAGAGGAAGCAAACTACAGTTGTATTCAAAACCTTACCAAGTATGAATAATATTTTTAAAGAATTTCCCATGCTTTAAAAAAAAAAATCAAACTGCAATTATCTTTTTTAAGGAAAAATAAGACGTACTTGTCCTAACTCAATATTTACTAACGTAGAAAAGTAGTTCTAATGAGAAAGACTAATGGTATGTCAAGGTCACAAAGTTCACTAAACTAGCATGGTCTATTACAAACTCTCAGCAATAAACATATAATGGTTCAAAATAAAATACATAATAAAAAGTCCTATATTCTAAGAAGAATCTCAACAAGGTTGCCATCACAATTTCAAGATAAGACCATAAACTATGACTCTAATTTCTGACAAGTATGACAAGCTGACAAATTGCTGACTTTAGAGGTTAGCTTCCCTACATATGAAATCCTGATGACTAGAAGAATAAAGAACTGTCACTAAAAAAAAAATGCTTGTTAGAATATATTTGCTTTAGTTTATTGATATTTTCCATTTTGCTGCTTTTGGTTTTTTTTTTTTTAAAGACATCACACAGGCATTTCACTGTGCTATAACTGACAATAAATTAGGAATTTAAAGTAATGAGACATATGGCTTTGCAGATTTAAAAATTTACAAGCTAGTAAAAAATCCAATTGTAATTAAGAAGTACAGAAGTCTTAAATCAAGAGAGACATGGATATTTGTGCCATCATTTAAATTAGCAGATTCATTTAAAAAGAAAAAACATCTCCTCCCCAAAGAAAAAAAAAGTGGCAGGGTAATGTCATATCTCAGAAATAAAACAACCCATAATAAATTTTATGTTCCTTAAGAAAGAAAAAAACAAAACTTAGCATTTTTTCTCTTATTTTTATCTTCTTACTTCTAATGCTTTAATTCAAAATGTTGCTATCCAAGTTCTATTTATAAAAAGTAGATGAAATGCAACCATAGAAATTTCCAGCTTTCATTGTTCACTAACTTTCTATGAAGTCTACTTTCCTCTTTTTCCCCACCAACTTTATAACTTGTTCATAACTTTCCCCACCAATCTCATAACTTTATTAAGTACATTTTCTAAAGATTTTTTCAAATGTTCTCTAGTTTTCCTTCACTGCTTTTCTTATCTTCATTTCCTCACTGCCTCCCCTCCTCCATGTACACATTTTCTTTTCCATGCTTAGATTTTGCATTTTGAAAGAACAACTTGATATTTGACACTGAAGACTAAATATCTCAGTAAATACCAGGGATATTATAACTCTGTTTATGGAAAGATATACGTAATTGTACAATTAATGAATTTTACTTCCATTATGAGCTTTCTCCATGCTTAGCAATGACTCTCCATTTAAAAAAAAAATTGTCACATTGGAATTAAGTCTAGACATACCTGTCTCAACTATGCAAATATAAATTTGTATTGATGGCTTCCACAAATTTCCTAGTTGAGGGAAACTGAAGTTATCCGACATGACAGAACATATGTGTTGGAAGTTACGTATCTCCTGAAGTCAATGGGACTCTTAAATTCAGTGGTCTGCTTTTTTGCACTTAATTCTTCTTCAAGATAAAGAAATTTCCAAACTCAAATGTCTTGCCCTCATAACACATTATGTGAAAGCAGAAATCAAGCCGATTTTCTCTGTCTCTCATTCTCTCTCTCTCTCTCATTTATTTATTTTAAATGAACAGTGTAATTTGGAACTTCTAAAATACCAAGTCTGACACTAGTCCAGGAAATTTCTTTTGAAAAATTAAAACATTTATGCAGATTCAATGAAGAAAAAAAATTCATGAAAATAAATTGATTTTCATTAAAATGCTCTTGTGAAGATAACTGTGAATGACTTTCTAATTAAAACTAATTGGTACAGGAAAGCTGTAAGACATTTGCCAGGTACAATGCAGTCAGAGAGTTATCTTTTTCTTTTTTTAGGAATCAATTAATATTTAATTTCACCTATGTAATTAACTAAGAGGCAGAATTATTCCAAGATGAGATTTAACTTGAATAATATCTCAAAATTATTACACATTTATAGCATATGCCATGTCTATAAATCTATTTTTGCAAGATTATTTGAAAAACTTTGTCTTGCTCCCCATTCCCACAACCAGTATAGAATCATTGGTTCTCTGAGGTTTGTTTTTTTTTTTCCCCCCCCCATGCAGAACAATGACAACTACAAAGCTTTCCTAAAGCTAAACAGAAAGGATCAGTGATAAAAAAGTATTCTAAGGACTTACATATACTTTTTTACTATTATCACCTGTATGTGAACATGCATCTAATTAAGGCATCCACTGTTCTGACATAGCAGCCAGTGCATTCATGATAGCAGGTCAATTCTTATAACTTCACTCAAGATGAGAGGAATCACAGCTCCTATGATTTCCAAAGGACCACTTATAAAATAAAGTTCCGTACAAGTACAGAATGATTTCAAGCCAAAAAACTAACAAGACATTTTTATTTACAGAAGACATAGAGGATTCTGTATCATAATTTAGATATTCTAAAAATGCCGTACCATGGTGTAGTTGTGAGCTACCTTCATAAGCTCTGTGCATCCTTGTGCATCAGCAAATGCTCGTATTCCCAAACAGTTGGATGGGTGCAAAAGCTTCATTAGAAAATGGCAGCAAACCTCTACTACTTGTGGGAGCTGGAGGAGGCAGGCAGCTGCTAGAAGATTTTCAATGGTGTCTTCTTTCAATTCCAGACAGCCTAAAAAAAAAGATTGATAACACATGTAAACTTATTTACTTGGTATTTACAAACATGCAGTATCAAAAGATCTTTTATAAATAATCCTAGCTCTATATAAATAACTCTAGAGAAAAGGTGAAGAGAAGGAGGAGGACACCTCAGTGACCTGAACATTCCAGTATTAGAAAAATTTATTTTCTAAACTACTATTAATTCAACTATCTAATAGGGATAGAAAGAGAGACTGTGAAGTATGGAAAGGAAGACAAGACTTAGGAATACTAGTTTTGTCTCTATAATGAAACTAAAATCTAAGTAAATATCTGGCTATCAACCAGGCTGCGATTTTTTTTTTTTTGCCTTGAAATTGGTGATAAAACTTGCATTATCTTCAGTAGTACAGAGCAAAATTCACAGTCATTTACTACCTAACATAGTATGACTAAAACCATAAAAATATTTTCAAAATCAGGCTTAAACTCTTCAAACTTCATGTTGCTTATTTATAACTTGACTTTGGAACTAATTTTATCTGAATAACACATGGCAGGCCTCTCAGAGCATATAGTACTTCTGAAAGACTTGATATTAGCTAAAGTAACATATATGGATGCATAATATTTATCTTCCTTTAATTAATAGTGCACTTAATTTTGTAATTTCACAAGTCATTATCTTTATCTTGCAGACTGATACACTTTTTTAAAAAATTAAAGGTAAAATAAAATAAAATTAATGTAAAAAAAAAAAGTCTTTTAGTGAGGAATGAGTGTCATTCTTGTCGTCATGCTTCCTCCCAACTATATATATATTTTTTTTTACATTAGTATCTCTTATAAATCTCTTACATTAATAACTTAAGAAACTATAAATTAGAGATTATAAAGATGTCTTGGAGAACTGGGAAAAAAAGAATTCAAAATTGAAACGTGCAAATATAACATAAATTGTAAGAAACTACACTTCTGAGTTTATTTTGCTGTGCTTGGAAAAATAATTTCAAACTATAAGAGGATTAAGTGTATATTGATCTTTCTGTTCAAAGTAACATAGTTCAACAGTTAGATAAACTCACTTTTTTTCCCCTCACAATTTTTTTTTTATATTTGTTGTTTTATGAAGAGAAATCTACAAATCTTAACAGTTCTATATCGTGGCACTGAGCAGTTATAAAATCCTCAATGCTGTTGAAAAGAAAAGCTGCTTTATATTGCAATACTAAACCTGAAATACAATAACCATAACATTGAAGATCTGACTTTTTCTCCTTCTTTCACTGTATCTGGAGCTTTTAATGTAAGATGGAAACTGGGAATTTATACTTTGTTAGATTTAGTTATAATACATCCTTTTGCAATGGTTAGACCATCAGATCAAGTACATAGCATAATTTCAGTGGTTTTCCTCTGCTTATTTTTATGTTTCTATTAATATCACATAGAGTTTCTTTTTTATGTTATCTGACTTTTTATCATCATTTCCACCCACCACATGTTTATGCAATGTGGTCAGAAGGCACACTCAGCAGCTGACCCATATATTTATCAATGACACTCCCCCATTACGCTTGCAGCTTGCACTCCCACATTATGCTGCATGCTTGCAGGTAACGACTGTCTCAATGTATCATTTATTATCTAGAATATAATTTCACTATGTCATGTGGAAACTGTCAAAAGATAGTTGTTTTCAGGTTAAAACTGATCATCCCAGCACCAGAAGGAAGAAAAATAGAAATGTGCAAAACAGCTGTGAAAAGTAGATGGACTGAGAAATGTGCTGATGGGAACAAAATCAGAAAAACTGAGTTTTAAATCTCCTTTTCTGACATGCTATTTATTTTTCAACAACAAGCTCAAAGAAGTCTCTCATCCTACAAAGCTGATTCAGGTAACATTTGCAGAATGACATAAGGATTGAAAGAATCACCACCCTTTATGAAGAAAGGTAATGTTGTTACTGTTTGCCTTTTTGTCACTACATGTAGCTTAGAAGAAGAACCCAAAGGAAACAGTTAAAGCCACATCAAGATATTTTATTTTCAATTTGAAGATATTTTCTGTTAACTTTAAGGAAAACTAGTACTAGTAGGGTACTAGTTGGGAACTAGTAGGATTAAAATATGTTTAAGTCAATGAAAATATTATTTTATTTATAAATTATATATTTCTTTATGTAACCAATATCACCATTTTGAAGGAGATCCTTCACATTTTTTTTATGGAAGAGTGTGAACAAGTTTCCACCTTACATATTAATTGAGGGAACAAACATACAATGGCTTCTGGGATATCTGGGGATATGAATATATTATAGCTTGACTTATTTTTAACTAAATTCAGAAATACTAATTTACTACCTAATACATCTAAGATAGGAGCTAGAAAAATTACACTCAGCCTGAGTTAAAGAGGAGTTTAATGTGCTTCTTTCTTTCAATACTGTCTTATCTTGCCTACTTTTTTTTTTTTCCTTTTTTTTTTTTTTCCTGCACAAGCATGATAAGAAGTAAGAGAGATCTCTCCAGGATTCTGCTTTTACAAAGTATTAGCATCAATGGTAGGTAAGTATCTAATCCATCTGTTTTCCAAGTCTTGCTTATCTTCATTTTAAAACATCAAGAGACTTGGTAAACTTGTTCACAAGGGCTGTATTCACTTTTCAGAAGGGTGCTATAACATTTTTATGAAAATTCCTCTGGGATATCAAGTGTTTAGCATGGTCAGAGTTTGAAAAAAAAAAAGCTATTAAGAGGCTCAGTATATACAATGTCAACTCTTCAGACAGTTTCATATTGACAATTAGAAGATCCAAGCATCTACTTAAAAATGTTTAATAGGATATTCAAGGGGGCATTAACATTACTGCTTCTTTAATTAACCTCTCCCTCACATTTTTATGCAATAAGGAGCTTGCACAAGTACTTCAGTCTTAGCAAAACAAATTAACCAAAGTTTAAAAATCTCATTTTGTATTACATTAATTAGGATGAAAAAACAGATGAGAAAAAAAAATAATCAAAAGAACTTTAATGGATTCTAATTGTTATTCTAATTTATAGTTCTATTTGTGTATTTCTTATGCAGAAATTAAAACTCCTATCGTTAGAATGCATCCTTATAATGAATATATAAATTTTATTACCTCATTACCAAATGTAAAGCAGAGATAATATATTAAAAAATTCCCTGATATCTTTACACTTTTGCTAGATCCTTTTCCAAATTAAGTGACAGTTCGGAGATGTTTTTTCTGTGCTTGTTTTTGTTTGTTTGTTTGCTTGTTTGTTTGTTTTTTAAGGAGGACCTCTTTCATAAACCACCATTGTGGTTTTCCTGAATTTTTTGCTTCTTTTTTTGGAACTGCGGATACACAGCTGGGCAGCTGAGCTCAGAAGAGTGGGTATGGGTACACATCTCCACTGCAGGAACTCCAGAAAGAACCACATTAAAGAGAGAGCCCATGCTACAGCAGCCTGTCTGATGCTGCTTAGGCAACAGCATGGCATGCACCAGATGACAACACGGCAGGGTGGCACTCCACTCAAAGGAACCTTCTCACTTTTCAGGCATTTCCTGTATGGATGTTTAGTGCTTGGTTTATTTTTCTCTCCAGAGATGGAGAACGTTGAACATAGCAAGGGACATCTTCAAAAACGCACCTTGCAGTCTAATGGTTCCCCTACCTCCACGCTCACTGCTTCAGCATCATGGGGCACTCCAGTTCTTAAATGTGATCAGTATCTCCTAAAGAGGAGTAGCCTGAAACACCACAAACAGGCTACAATCACCTAAGAACCAGGGATTGTTTTTCTGAGTAGATGCCTTTAATAATACACATAAAGTCTTACATTGTATCTATTAAGTTAAGCTTATCTAGGACTTCTGTCTAGCATTGAGGCTAACTGAATGAAATGTCCTCAGTTATACACAAAACTCTGTCATTCTCCAAACCATGGTAGTCGCATCCAAACTGCATGTTCACAAATGATCCTGTGGCTGCGACCCTGGACTGTATGAACGCTATAAATTGGCACAGGCCAAAACTGTGCTAAGAATCATTCTCACTGCTTATTTGTATAGACAACTGAGTTTCAGAAATAAAAAAAAAACCAACAACAACACACACAAAACAAAACCAAAACCAAACCCCAAACAAATCCCGAAACAAAAAAAAACAAACCTCCCTGGGATATTTAATTAATAAAGCTTCTGTTCTGGGGGAACCTTAAGGGACCTTCTGCTTAAAGACACTTTCTTTCTTTCCTGCTACATCCCTGCTGTCTGCCCTGTGTGTGTTATTAGATAAAACACTGACAGAGAAGACACTTGACAGTACTATAATTAAAGACTCTCCCAAATAAAATCTGATTAAAAACTATGCGGTAGGGCTTGAACCTCTTCAATGTATGATCCACACTCTATTTTTTTTTTAATGTGCATAAATAAATCAAGGATTTTTTTTTGTTTGTTTTCTATTAGTTAACTGATTTGGGCTTTTTTTCAGTTTCATTAATGGTATGAAAGCATCAGCCTATTCTTCTGATCCCTGTTGGGAATGCATACTAATTAGATAGCCTGATGCAGAATGAGGAAATCTACAGTAACTTCACAGCTCTGTTGTAACTTCAAAGGAAGGCTCCCAGAGTCACCAATGGCAGCAAAATACCAGAAGCTCAATCTCTAGTTCCAGTCCTATCCAAAACATTTAAGCATAATTGCAAATAATGAAAAATTCAAATTTTAAGATCAAGAAAGAAGTAGTACCTAAGAAAATGAGGTGAAGAAATACTCTTCTGTATTACTGTGTATCTTGAATTCTAAAAAGACCAAAGAATACACACTCATGTATCCCAGGGCACTAGGATCTCAATGCTCTATTTTTCTGCTATAAATCATCTTGCTGCTTGAAAAATGAAACATACTTTCTGCATAGCCATTGCACCTAAGTGTTGGCTTCAGAGTTCCTCAGCTGGTTCACATGAAACATTGAAGAAATATGCAAAAGAGGAATTTTTGTCTCCTCTTAAGTTATAGTTCTGCTACATCACAGATGAAACATACTTTGTTTATTTGAATAAAACAATCAAATGCAGCAAAGTGTGGATAGGTTAAACCTGTACTTTATATTGAACTCAATTATTTTTTACTGGTCAAATATATCCTAAAACCTGTGGGAAAACCTTTGGGGTTACCCTTGTCAATCTATGCAAACTACAATAAGCATATAATTTTTGCTGCAGCATTTTGCTAATAAATCAACATGTACAAATCAATATGTACAATTTCAATTATACAACTTGTAATTACATTACAATTTGGCTTATATAATTAGAAAAATTTGTACCTATTTCAGATAAAACAACATGCAGCCACTACCTTGTTAGTTTATTTACAAAATTGAGTTCTTCGGGCACAATCCTTATATATATAAACAAACCAAAAACACTTCAAAAAGAACTCCAAAGCCCGTCTAACATAGAGTTTATAATACATATTTTAGCATATCTCCTTTTTTTTCACCTTTAGTCAAATTATGTTTTATAGGCACATCTATCACATTAACTCTAAAATTAGTCACATTGAATCTTCACAGAAACTTTAACACTTTTTACTATCTTTAAATTGGTATTTTAGGCAGTTTAATTTTCTGTCTTCCTGTTCCTACTCTTAGATGGACAGCTGCCTTCACTTAGGAGCAGCTCTTATCAAGGCTGTACAGAACTTCATGCTCTGCTGGTCACCACGCAATCCTACCTTGCTAATTATTTTGAACTCTATTTGTTTATATATGAGTGAACACAGTCCAGCTTCACAGTGTGTCATGACTCTGTCATCTACCTGTGTAGGAGATACAGGGAGGACAATTTATCATTGTATAAAGCCTTTCATAATATAATTAAGAACTATATTTCCTTTATTTAACAGAGTAGTATTTTTTTTAAGAAGAAAAAGAAAAGAAAAAAGTCCAAAAGTGCTGCCTATTTTAAATGAAGAAAAAAACAGGGTTTTTTTAAAAAGTGAATTTTAAAAAAAAAAAGTATCTTCTTAAGCATTTGTCCACCTTTACTCATATGTATAGCCTCAAAAAAAAAACATGACTGGATTTATTTAATATACTGATTTCTCATAGATGGCAAGCTCTTTCAGAAGTTGATTAGAGTTTAAAATGTCCATTTTTCTTTGCAAAGTAAGTACTATCCTGTCTTTACACAAGTGGCAAAGAGACAATACACCTTTTTGTTGTTGTTGGGTTTTTTTTGTTTGTTTGTTTGTTTGCTATCGGTAAAAGATACTTTTATCTATAGTAATAGTTTTCATAGATATGCATATTTTACCCTTCTTGCACTACTATTACTTATGTATAATTCACAATAAAAATGAAATTATTTCACTTGATTCTAAAAAATATAAACCTGACTGAATTACAGTTAATATAATGTGGACATGGTTCCCTTTTTTTTTTTTTAAACCATATCTGAAAATATTTGCAATGCAATACTCTTAGTTTCTAAGTTTTTGCATACAATTCCATGTTCAGCTGTATTTGCCTGAAATGTTCAGTTCTCATCAGGGGGAACCTCTCTAATGCAGCAACTCTATGTGAAATTATTTTTTTTTTTTAATCTCCTGTTCTGGTTTTGTTGAGTGAGGGGAGGCCTAAGGTAGTATCTTCTGTAGGAAACTGCTAGAAGTCGTTCCCCTTTCTTCAGTGGACTCGGCCGGGCCTAGGGCGGACCCGCTGCTGGCCAAGGCCGGGCCAATTGATAGCAGGATGTTCCATGATAACACCTCTGCAATAACATATTTAAGAAGGAAAAAGGAGGGAGAAGGTGTGAAGCAGCTGAGCGGGGGCAGAGAGGGGGAGGCATGAGCCTTGTGGACTTTGCAGGCCTCACCCTCTGGCCTCCCACCGGGCAGCCGACTGGGCCCAACTTGGCCCAGCCTGACCGCAAGAAGTGGAGAGGAGATGAGAAGTGAATAAGATGTAAAAAGGATCCTGAGAGGCGTCTGCCAGCCTGTTGTGAGGAACAGCTGCAGAAGCCAAGGTCAGTTCAGAAGGAGGGGGAGGAGTAATATGGCTCCTGGCCAAGATTCCCCTGCAGCCTGTGGTGAAGACCATGGTGGAGCAGGTTGTCCCCCTGCAGCACATGGAGGTCCACAGAGAGGCAGAGATTCACCTGCCGCCCATGGAGGACCCCATGCCAGAGCAGGTGGAGGCCTGAAGGAGGGCCTGCTGGGGCAGCTGTTCTAGAGGGACTGCACCCTGTGGAAGAGATGACCCATGCCAGAGCAGTTTCATGAAGGACTGTGGCCCGTGGAAGGGACCCCACAACGGAGCAGGGGAGGAATGTGAGGAGTTCTTCCCCCAGTGATGACACAGCAGCGTGAAACAACGCGTGATGAACTGACCGTGACTCCCATTTCCTCTTTCCCTCTGTGCCACTCAGGGCAGGGAGAAGGTAGTAGAGATAATGTTAAGCTTGGGAAGAGGGAGGGATGGGGGAAGCTTATCTTGTTCCCTGTCTCATTCTCCTGCTAGTTTTAGAAATAAATGAGTGTTTTTCCCCAAGTCAAGTATGTTTTGCCCGTGACAGTAACTTTAAGGGTTTCTCCCCATCCTTATCTCAAACCTCGAGCCGTTTTTCCTTATATCATCTCCCCCTATTCTCTCAGAGGGTGGGGGGAGCGAGAGAGAGAGACTGTGTAGTCTGGTCCCGATCGGGGCTGAACTACGACATCTTCTTGAGCTAAGAAGAAAGTGACAGGAAAAAGAAAATAGAAGAAGAGTGAATAACTGCCCATTTGTCAAAATTATTTGCTGTTCCTAGGGTAAAAGAATAAAGAGCTAAATTGGCCACAGACAGGAGATGCTGAAAACTTTTTCACATACTGGCCAGTCAGTAATCAGAATGTGGCAGATTAATTCTCCAGATAGTCTGTCTAGCCTATGTATGCTCAAGATTATAGTTTAAAAGGCTGAATGGGAATTTCTGTTGGCTACTACACTGCTGGGTATCAGAACAGCGGCTATTTCCTTTACTTTTCAGTGTAACCCTTGCTCACATCCACACTGCAAAAAAGAAGAAAGTGAACTGACTCGAAGAAAAAGGGGACATGAACTGGACTGATGGTAAATAAAGAATCCGAGGGTAAGAAAAGAGATAAATTATGAAGCTAAGTAAATCATGAGAGGTGGTAGAAATTAAAGAGAAGGGAAAAAAAAAATGTTTGAGGGGACAGGTTTTGATCTGGCAAAGAACATGAGAAAACAGAACGATTAACCAAGGAGCAAAGACAATCTTTCATTTCAATAAACTGAGGAAATTTGGGACCATGTTCTAGGAATTCCCTGATCACCTGTGAGTTACCACTAAACTGTTCATAGCACTTTCGAATGCTCTTGCCCTCTGTACAAGGATAGCCATATTCATGACAAGTCTGCATATCCAGGCTATATCCAAGGTATGTTACAGAGACTACTAGTTGAATTTGGCTAAAATTGCCAGGACCAACATAAATAATTATATTCCAATACCTGCAAATGTTCCCTAGTACTGTCTCATTTACTAGCATAACTGTAGTTTGCATGTGATCTTTTAGTGAAAACTGAGGCAAAAACAGAGCCATCCAGTACTTCAGTATTTCCACAGCTTTGTTCCAAGGGGAACATTGTCCCTCATCTTCATCTTACCTCCTCCTCCTCTTATCTTCCTCTTACAGAATGATTTAACATTACCAGTAAGGTCTTATCTATTCTGCACCAAAGTATTCTTGATTTTGTCCTAGTATTCCTGTGCCATTCATTTCACCCTCATACTGAGTAATCAGATTGTATCCTTCTCATGCTTAATGAGAACTACTTAAACATTCTTCATTTCATCGATCCCTAGCTTGAAACCCTCTGGATAATGTACATACCTAAACAGCAAAACCACAACTGAAGAGAGTAGGCACTACCCTTTGAACATTATATAGTTTGGAGTATTACATAAATGAAGATGGTCTGACATTCCTAGAACGTGAATTTCTCAAACGTGATTCTCAAAAAGAGCATTTGTAACTTAAATTATGTTTATTGTCAGTTTCTGTCTTTTTTTTTTATTAAGATAGTGAAGTTATTATGTCATAAAATAAACAGAACATATCCTGATTAAATATATCAAAGTAAACAGAAGTTTATGATTAAACTAATACATGTGCATTTAGAGAGGATTAAAACCACAGGATATGGGCTATCCATTTAAAATTTAAGCTAAAATCAAATATTGAATACATAAAGTATGATAAAATACTGTTAATTTAAATAATATGAGGATGTCTTTTAGGAAGCAGAAATAGGAAACAGTTTATATTTTGTATTTACATGATTCATAGGTAAGGAAAGACAAATTCAAACTACAGATCTTACTACTGGCATTTCCTCTTTTAATTATTTTGTAACTTTAGTATTCTTTCATATTAATGCACTTCAGATACATTGTGCATACAGCTTGTTTAAGAGGTGTGGGGTAACGTTAGCAGGGCTGCATGTATGCAGGAGGGGCAGTCTGCAGTGATTCACGCGCTAGGCGCGGATAGGTCCATGGGCGCAGGGGGCAGGTGCGTCCACGTACGTGGTGGGCACGGATAAGTCCATGGGTGCAGGGGCAGGTGCGTGGCGGGCACGGATAGATTCATGGGCGCAGGGGGCGGGTGCGTTCGCGTGCATAGCGGGTGTACGGGTATTTAACCCTGTGTTGTGCAGCATTAAATTGAAGGCTTGGCTTGACGGTATCCGTGTGATGCCCTGCTTTCCCCGGAGCGGGGCTCTGGTGCGTGCCGGGTAGGTTAGCTGGCAAGAGAGCCGTCAAGAAGGATAAAACTCAACTCTATTATGCATTAAAATGTAATAACTATTCAGAAGGAAGTTCTGAGTTATTAACTCTGAGTTATGAGTGATTCATAATTTTGCATTACATAACAGAGTATCAGCCTATAACAGGAAATGAAATTGACAGCATCCAGCTCATAATAAAACTTTTTAAAAATGTTAAATTATTTCAAATTTTAAAAGATTTATGTAATTGTTTAAACTGAAATTTGACTAGGACAATAATACAGGGCTATTCTTAAAAAAAAAAATACAGCTGTTCCTTCAATGATCTCATGTAGCCTGAATCATGTACATATGAGGCAGTCTTAGTTATTTGAAAACCATGAAAAAATACAATTTTCTAGACTGTCCTCTTGTACTTACAAAGCTTGACATATTTAACAGTTTGGAGATTAGAGATAACAATCTGAATTAATCCCTGGAAATGGTAAATAATTGTTTTGATTGACTGAAATTAAAACCAATAAAATGTTCAGAAAAATAAATTTAATTTATTAGCATGTAGCAAACAAAATTACCAACACCTTTCTCTACAGGAAGCATAATGTATGCAGTACAATACCTGTATATGCAAACTGAACAAGATCCCACAGTGCATTTGGGTCTATGCCTTCCATTTTGATCTCCTCTTGCTTGGCTTCACAAACATCACTTGTAAACATGGCAGCAAAATAGTCAGAGACAGAACTGAGGACAAGTCTGTAAAAAAGTTCAAAAGTGGTGTAATTTACATTCATATCTGTATTAGAAATATCATATATTAAAAAAATTAACAACTTATTAAAGAACATATTTTCATAGCAATTATAACTTATCAGAAGCAAAAAATTATTAATGCTTGTAGGCAGAAAAATGCAGCATTTAATTCTAATTTGTTTTTGCTTCCTGTGATATGAATCAAGTGGCACATTAGCATATGACTATAAAACAGACATAGAAATTAGCACTCAGTCTTTCTCATAATTTTCCAATCATGCAGGTATCCCAATTGTTAACAGGATAACCTCTCAGTATCAAAGATAACTTATTAATGAAACACATTTCATATTCCAGAAGTACTCTTCATTGTTCTTAAAAGGTCTATTTTTTTTAATAAACTTTAGTAACAGCATGTCACTTTACACAGTCCTTCAACCTTCAGTAAAACTGATAGTAGCTTAACATACTATTCACTAAAAAAAACCCCAAAAAACAAAAAAAAAACAAAAAGAACCCAAACAAAGAAAAAAAAACAAATGAAAAAAACCCTCACCTTGTGTAATCCAATGTTTTTTGTAAGAAACTGTCATAGTTCAGCCCCGATCAGGACCAGACTACGCAGGGATTACTGAAGACTGAGGAACAACAGGTACCAATTCCTACCACCTTAGGCCCCCCCTCACTAAACAAAACCACAACAGAAACATTTCCAAAGGAAAATAAATTCAAAATGCTTACAAAAGGTGCATCATTTGTTTGGGGATTTGATTTATATAAATCAAAACCACAGTAAATACCAAATATGATTGTCATTACTGGGGTGTTAAGATAAGGCATTCTTCTAAATACTATCTGTAGTGATATTCTGGGGTTTTTAAGGAGTGAATATTCACAGATGATCTTGAATTATAAATGCAGTACAGCTACAAATAGTGTACCACATGCTTCCATTAAAAAATGGTCACATTTCTGGATGGATTTGAAAACATAATACATAAATACATTGATAAAAGACACAAGAATCACAACTGGAGAACTTGGAAACCAAGAGAAAAATATTTAGCCATTTGTATATAATTAACAATTGTGTCCAAGAAAAAAAAACAAACCAAAACAAAACAAAAAAATGAACAAACTGAAGAATAACAAGTCACCGCTCATCAGCCAGTGTGGTAATGGAATGCTTTTGCTCTCTTAGCTCATCCCAATAGCAAAATAAAATATGACAGTTTGAATTGACTTCATAATTTTATAGTGCTTTAAGCTACTAGATTTTACCTGCAAGTACAGCAGCTGGAGAACATACACACACACACACACACACACACACATATACACACACATATATATATACACACACATATATATATATATATACACACACGTATATATGATCTTTACTCTCACTCAAACGATGAGCAATGACTAACTAGGTGTAGTAGTTTTATCACTTCTAGTGATGTGTTCAACTCTAGCTATCATGAACTTTAGAAGTAAAGATCCTAAGTCACAAACAGCTCACATTTATGTTCATGTCATTAATGAAAGCAATAGATGGCCACAAAAATATTAAATGAGAAATAGACTTTGTTGCTACTTTCAGAGAATCCTAGTGCACTACTTTTTTTTTTTTTTTTTTTAAAGCATAGGGGAATTTATTACCCTCTTCTAATATTTTTCCTGACCACTTATTTATAAGTGTTTTGGTTCACTGTTATCTTATGCTTGATTTAAAAAAAAAAAAAATCAAAGGGGAAAAAAATGACAAATTGCTTATTTTCTATGAGATACTATCTCTCACAGCTAGCAGAGATGTAATTTAAGACTGTGATTGTGTCTTCCATTTGAGAGAATTTAGCATCAGCTGTTAGTTCAGATTTATTAACCACCATTTAAATTCAGCTGAGTCTTCAACTTGATCACTTGCTAAAAGCAAAGCCAAAACCCTTTGCTGCATTGAAACCAACAGACAAATTAATGAACAGAAATTTTAATACACCAGTTGATCAACTGAAATATTTTTAAACAAGAGTTTCTTATATTTGTAATTTATATCATTTATGTTCAGACATTATTTATTGTATAATCTTCTTTTATATGTATTCTCAACTCAAAACCAACAAAACAGAGGGAGGACAGAAAATAAATAACATAACGATTACATCTCTTTCATAAACTTCTAAAAAAAAAAATCTGTGATTTTCCACAGTTTGTCTAATGGATTATTCTGGGGTGAGGAAATTCAAAGAAGCTATCTAATGGATTCCAGCTGTAAATGAGCATTCAGTCTACAGGACCAGACAAGACCCAGTCTAAATTGAAAAATTTTTAAAAATATATAATACAGATGTTAGGCCCTCAGCATTACCCATTTGACTTACAGCTTTATCCCTATTGGTTTACACCAAGTGTTAAAGATATAGTTTAAATGAGCAGAAAGGTTTTGTGTAGTAGCAGCTCTCCTAAACAAGCAAGACAAGTTTTTGAAGAGAGTGATAAGGAAAGATAATTTTTTTAAGTCACTTATGTTAACCAACAGTTAATATAAATAATAAATCAGTTTTATCACTAACTGAATATAACCAAAAAGTTGACTGATTCCAAGACACGAACTTTTTTTCTTGGGAAGTATTTCACAGGCTGAATTGAAGTGAAAGGAACTTGCTAATTATACTTAATTCTGAAAAGTGACATGTTTTATAAATCTTAATCATGTTCCAGTGTTGAGATAGAAAATGAAAAAAAAGAGAAATCAAAAGGATCAATTAATTTGTAATTATCTGCCTTTTTTTTTTTTTTTTTTTTTTTGTTGTTCTGAAGGCTCCAAACAGCTCTAAATCTTGTTTTAAAAGCATGTAGACCTATTCATCAAGAAAGGTCAGGTGTCTCCTTTTTAACTACTGATCTGGCAATGAGAATATTTAATAAACTCTTTAATCCTTGAGAATCATAGGAGGTAGCTTATGGCTAAAAACGAGTCTGTTGACTCAAAGATTTTTCTCCAGATTAAGGTACTTCTTTACCTTTACTACAACTAAGTTCAGACTGATATATTTCCAGTTTCTTTTGTAATACAGAAAATACCGGATTATTTTTGTGACTTTTTAGTCCTATGGCATCAGATTTTATTTTCTTTTATTACAGAACATTTCCTTGCAATTTTCACAATTGTTTTCACATACACCTTTGATACAGAATTCCCTCAACTTAGTTGGTTCATTTATTAACTAAAAGAAGTAAACAAACAAAAACCCCAAAGCTTGATCGCTTATGTTCTTTAAGCAAGCTCTAATGCTATTTTACTGCCAACTGAGCAAAATCTCAGATGTTACTTGGACTGAAAACTCATAAACATGATTGAACTTTTTTTTCCATATATATTAAACTAGTTCATATAGGAGCTGAACATTCATTGCTTTTAAATGTGATTTGTTGCTTTGTAGAAGATGCCCGTTGACACTGGATGTCTTTACTGATAGTGATGCTCTACAGTTCTTACAACAGGCAAACAATTACTGTATATACAGACAAGGCTTCATGATTTCCTAAATTTTCAGGCTTGTGAAACATATACTACAGTATATCAATGCATGCACTTGAAAAAAAAATAGGAAAAACAAAAAAGCAGACACTGGCTGTCAATTCCAGAAAAATTTTGTCAATATAATCATGACTGCCATCTTTTCTGAGTAAAACACAACAAAAGAGCAAGCTTTGGAACAGATAAACAGTTCTGGATTACATCAGGTAGTGATTACCTTTCATGATGCCCTCACTGGCTTACTAAATACAGAAAAAGCTATGAGAGCCTTGAAAAAAATATAGTCCATAATTTGGAACAAGAAATGTTGTGCCTTTCCTTTTTTTTTTTCACTCAGTCTTTCCCCTGCACGCTATTAGAATTGGCTTTAATACACATGAAGTAGAAAATAGTGTCATTTTTAATTCAGCTTAAACAATACAGCACAAACGCAAATATTCTTGCTCTGTACTCCTTAATGGACTATGCAGAATTAAGTAAAGGGTGTTTGCTGTAAAAGCTGTTGTTACATTAAGGAATTTTGCTTGTGAAAACCTCCATTCTATGTTTTATCAATGGTAAATTATTTTTCTTAATCTGTTAATTATGTTCCTTAGATTCTATTTCAGTTTACTTAAAATCAATATTAAATGTATAATATTCCTTCTTTATTGAAGAACTTGCCACTATATGTTCCTTCTACCTTCACCTGTTATCTAGTCAGCATTTCAAATCTGGAATTCTTTGCCATCTACATTTCTTCTTTTGCAGGACATTGAAATGTTAATTTGGGCTTGCTACTGCTATAACTGCCTCCATCTTCTGAATCTGTAAGTACGTAAAGAAAGCCAATACATATATCATAAATTATTCTTGCCCATAAAATTCTAACAAGATTCTCTAACGACATTCTGTATTTTGTCTCTAGGAAGAGAACAAAAACAATTCCATTGACTGCTTATATATTGCAAGCTTTTCCTTTAATTTGTTCCAGCAGACATTGTTCCTAGACTGTTTGCCCTCCTTCTGTTGTGGATTAGAGCAGCCACTTTTCATTCTGTTGACTAAATTTATTGTCAGAGACATTTTCAGAAATTTCCAAAGAGACAAACAATAACAATTAGGTCAAAATAGTATCTATGTTCCTTTTTTTGCAGTTTCTATGGGGTTCATATTTTGTTTATCCTCCTCTCAAAACACAAAATTGTACTCAGTCTCTATGGAATAAATATATATTCAGAGGAGGTACATTATATTCAATACTAGGGAGATATCACCTCCAGTTTGGAAGACCCTGAGATACAAGTCACCAGTGGGTGTTGAAATATTTATGCTGGCTATGTTTCAAAATGTGGAACTCAAAAACTACTTTTGGTAAAAGAATATTGGGAGCTACTAAAACATGTGCTACTCTTTTCTATTGCCTGTGAAGAGTGTTACAGCCAATTATTGTTTATTCTATCCATCACTTCTGGTTTGCTCATGAACAACTCCTTTCCTTCTTGAATCTGAGTTTTCCTCATCTCAGACTTACTTGTCAACAAACCATCAGCTACTTTGATTTTCTACTTTTTCATTACTTGTTTCTTCAAAGCAGAAATCATTTACTTTTTCAGAGTCAATTGGCAAAGGAAATTTATGCCATCTCAGGGCAAGAAAGAAAGCATGGTATACCTAATATACGCTATCCCATTGCAAACTTTGAGAGTACTGAAGATGGAACAACAGTTAGAAAGCAAAACTGATGAACTGTCAGTTCTAACTTTGTAGAACGACTTCAGTTGATGAAATGATGTATCTGTAGGCTCTAAGTGACTAATAGATCCCAATTAGTAGGGACAAAAAAGCTCAGAGTACAGATCAGTTGTTCAAACGGTACAATAAAAACAACTGAGCCTCAATAGTAAGATACATTCAACTGACTTCTCAAAAACATGCTTTATGTGAATCATTCCAGTGTTCATTGAAAATAAATTTTTATTTATTTCAGAATTCAGAGCTCAAAATTGCAGGTTTAAAAAAAAATTCATGTTTATGAATGGATATATATCAGTGTGCATACATATAGGCACACTTTGACATTTATATCTATAAAATTGAAAAAATACATATTTTACAGAGAAAAGGGACATTAAAAAAATCTGCCAAAAGTCATGTGGCAAAATTATAAATATTTATTTTTTTCCACAGTCTTTCTAAATGAAAGCTGTTCCTGTGCAGTTAAAAAACAGGACATAATCTGACAGTTAATTTGGAATTCACTATCCACTTAGAATCATTATCATAGTGCAATAAATTCACTAAAAATTCAGCAGCATCAGATTAGCTTATTAACATATCAGAAATTCACATTTATTGGGTAAAGAAGTGGTTAGTGAGTATGTAACAGTTAAAATTAATGAGAATTGTCTCATACTTCCCATCAGAGTTGTTAATATTGTCAGTCTGTCCTGTGTGCTTATTTAATTTTGGAGAAAAATGGAACAGAACTACGTGACAATTTTTTTTCCCTGACCATCTGATTAATATTTATAAACTAACCTTTTTTTAAAGGGAACTTTGTCTCGAACAACTACAGAATAATAATAATAAAAAAATGCCAAATGAACAACCATAAAACTTCCCCAAACCCATAGAGAGGCAGATGGAATGTTGAAGAGATTAAGCCTAAAACAAGAAAGTTTCCTTGCTGTCGTTATTCAAACATACTTTTCTTCCATTTTAATCTCTTAAAAAACACATAGCTAGAAGTACAAGTGACACCAGTAATCCACACTAACTGATGTTCCCTCTTTGCCCTCAGGACCATGCCTTTTGAGTTACATTCTCTTATTTCTTTGTTTAATCTTCTTTTAATTCTTTCACTGCCTCCCAGACATTTAAGTGTAAATACAGTAAGTGGCTCTTTATCTTTTCTACAGTATAAACTGAAACACACTTTTACCTCTCATTACATATCTTAAGTTGCCACAATGTTTTTAGGAATGTTACATAAATCTGACATCGTAATTTCCACCAAATGTACAATGTCTATTATACCTTTACTTTTTTTACAGAGACTGCAAGCAATGCACATATCATCATCTTGAGTATCGGAAAAAAACATAAATGCCTACACTCCTTTGATGTTAAGTGAAAATAGCCAACAAAAAAAAAAAGTCAGATTTCTCATTATAAACTCAACTATGCTTGACAATATTAAAACGGCAACAACAAAGGTAGATTTCTTGGTTTCTTTTAATTCACAGTCTTGGGTTCTCACCAAGTCCAATGAAAGTCAGAATTGCAAGTTAAGGATATAATCCTCCTCCTATATTTTTTTTTATTTTATGTTTTTATTGAATTTTCTATTTTATTGTAATTCAGTCTTTATTATATGGCAGTGTTTTGTTTTAAATGAATAGAGATAGGTAAATTCTATGCTTATATCACTTTCCTTCCTTTTTTTTTCCTCCAGCATTGAGTTCTTGTATTGCCTTGTGCACCACTCCTAGTCAAAATCTAATTTACAGCTTAAACCTTAGTCTGAGTTTAGAGTAGCCTGCAACATTTACACAGTCCTGGCTGGAAGTTTTAATGAATTCTCCAGTGCATATCTTAAAGGTCTTGCTATCATTTGCACTGACTTTGGCTGTTTTCTTTGCAGCATTTTTGATGTTTATGCAGCAGCTGTAGAATATAGTATTTCAAGTACAGTATTTAAAAACAGTGCAATTCCAGTGAGTTACTTTCACTCAAAACAACCAAATTATTTGTGGAAAATACATATATATATATATATATTTATATATTTAATTTCATGTGGACCCATGGGATTATTGCTTGACTAAGAATTTTCTTTTACCTTGGAAATAATTGGTGCTTTGATGACGTCACTATAGTTCTGAATAACATTTACTTCCCAGTGTTTTTGTATTTCAGATGACATTTACTAACTGCAGTCTAGTTAGATTTCCAATACAGTTGCATTTGGTTGATTGTAACCTGGATAGAAGAAGTAAGTGTCAAATACAGTGTTGGCTTTATCCATTTGTTTGTTTTGTAACAGCAATGCCTGAGTTCCTTCTATTCCAGGTACTTTAAAGTTACAACACATTCCTTGTCTTAAAGAGGTACAGAAAAATGAGAGCTACAGAAATGAGAAAAACATATACAGCTTGCATCTCCAGAGTGACTGGAGAAACTACAAAATCTGTGTTTATAATATTTTAAAATTAGGATGGACTGTTAATAGCGCAACAGCTTAACTGAAGGGAAAAGAAATCATTATTTTAGCATTTTTCTCTCTTTAAGGTATTTCACTTTTTTTTTTTGCATTTAATTGTTATCTATATATGTTACAGCAATATATATATATGTGTATATATATGTGTGTATATATATATATATTTATATATATATATAAGAGGTTTACTTAATTTTTCACATTTATTTAAATGTCATCTACTTTACCCCTCTGAAAGGCCTGCTACAGAGGTCCTCCTACTTTCTCAATGCCCTATTTGGTTGCTTTTTCATCATTACAACAATTGTCTGGTTTGTACTTCCTTTTGCTATTCCTTCATTTGAAAGATTACTCCTGTAATCTGTTTAGTGGAAGATTAGATTACATATACTTGATGTTCAGAAGCCAACAAAAAGCTTAACCACATTATAACTTGAAGGCTGTTTGAGTCATCTGAACAGTGAAAAGCATCTATAATAAGACTGAGAGTTTGGCATGGTGTCTTCAAGTGGGGAACTAGAGCTCAGGGATTACATTTTATGATCTCCCTTCTGATTTGAATTTCTCCTATTTTTTTTTGTGAGGAACAAAAAATGTAAAAAAATTAAATAAATAAAACCAAAACCCCCCCAAAAAATCACCAATGACAAAAATTAATTTGGCAGCATTCAGGCTATGATCGGAGCTCACATGACATTCTTCCTATAAATGTATGAGGTTTTAGACATCTTATGGCATAACAATAACATCTCAGCTGGATAAAAAGTTATTTAAACAGATCCTCAAAGGACATAATCAAAATATGTGGGTAACTATAGATTGGTTTGCCTCACCAAGGAGATCCTGGAGTAAATTTTCCTAGAAGCCACATTCTGGATCACTAAAGACTGTGAGATTAATAAAAACCTGGAACAGGCTGCCGAGAGAGGAATCTCAACAAATGACAATATTTAAAAACTAACTCGGTATGAGCCTCAATGGCCTAATCTAACCTTGAACTTGACTCTGCTTTGAGCAGTGGGAGTTGAATCAGACTCTAGAAAGTCTCTTCAAATTAAATTATATTCTAGGATTGTAATGATTATGTTGAAAATAAACAGTCTCTTTCTGTGCTTGTCCAGCCACACCTGTCTGAAACAACACAGAGCAAATACTACTAAAAAAAAAAAAGAACGCCATAAAGTTCAGAAAACCCTTCATTTTATCTAGTTGCACAAAATTCTAGTTTATTCAGAACATAATCTTTTCAATTCTGCATAATTTATCAGCTGATTTTGCCAGTTCTTTGAGATTTAGTCCTTTGACTGCAAACCACAGAGAAGTGCAAAATCAAATGTAAAGTTGTCTGAAGATATATTAGAGAATCTAAATAAGACTTTGGCTATTATTTCATAGTCAGTCTCCTTATTAAGGTATTTTTTCAAGCTCCAGAAGGATTTAAATATGCTGTAGAATTGAAATGACAAATGTGATATTAAATTTACTACTGAAAGGTGGGCATACAACATGAACAGTTGTCTTTAAAATAGTGAGGAAAATTAACTAAACTAATAAAAAAAAAACTTAGAGTTTCCTTTGTCTCCTTGTCTATAAATTATGCAGGTTACCAACCTGCATATTATTGCCTATTTATTCAAAATAGGCAAAAAAAAAATCTACTGGTTAAAAGTGTAGTGGTATATTTTGTATCATCCATATTAAACAGGGAAAATTATACCAATTGTGGAATATTTCTATGTATCTAGTAAGAATTTTTTCTGCCAGTTTAAGAATGTAGACTCAGTCATTGCTTTTTTTTTTTTTTAACCTCATCTGTGTTGAGAAATGTGAAAAGAAAAAAAATAGGCCAAGTAACTGTCAAGAAAGAAAAAAAAATCTCATTTTTTTTTTTTTAAATCTTTTTATTTGATTTCAATAATGTATAGGGATGTAAAATTGGACACAAATTAGAAGGCCTTAGGTCATTACCCCTCCAATTTTCTTTTTAATGGAAGGCAGCTTAAGGCAACTCTTGTGGCTCTGGAGCACTGTAAATGCTGATGGACAGAAGGACTGAAGTTTAAAATTATTCCCTCTGTACTTATACTCATAAAGGGAAGATCTTAGTAATTTAAATAAAAATGGCATCACACCAGAAAGACCAGGGGTGCATAAAGTGCCAGATGCATAATACATTTAACAGTGGCAAAAAGCCTGGAACACAGGAGTTGTGTCAGTTGCCAAGCAGAAATTGGTAAATTCTAAAATCACACATAGTTTCACACACATAGTAGCTGTTTTAATCATAGAATCATAGAATAGTTAGGGTTGGAAGGGACCTTCAAAGGTCATCTAGTCCAACCCCCGTGCAAGGAGCAGGGACATCCCCAACTAGATCAGGTTGCTCAGAGCCTCATCCAACCTGGCCTTGAACGTTTCCAGGGATGGGGCATCCACCACCTCTCTGGGCAACCTGCTCCAGTGCTCTACAACTCTCATTGTAAAAATTTTTTTCCTGATATCTAATCAAAATCTACCTCCCTCTATTTTAAAACCATTACCCCTCGTCCTATCACAACAGGCCCTACTGAACACCCTCTCCCCATCTTTTTTGGAGGTACCAAGGGGTATCTTGAGGTACTAGAAGGTCTCCCTGGAACCTCCTTTTCTCCAGGCTGAACAGCCCCAACTCTCTCAGCCTGTCCTCATAGGAAAGGTGCTCCACCCTTCTTATCATCTTCGTGGCCCTCCTCTGGTCCCTCTCCAACTGGCCCATGTCCTTCTTATGTTGGGTGCTCCAGAACTGGACACAGTACTCCAGGTGGGGTCTCACCAGGGCAGAGTAGAGGGGGAGAATCACCTCCCTTGACCTGCTGGCCACTTTTATACTCATAATTATCATTAAAAGTAATTAAGATTTTTTTTTCATTTCATTCAAAGGAACAGTTCATGGGAAGTCAGTGTTCAGTATTATTCCACTGTAAGTGACATATCAGAGTATCACGATCTTAAGCTAAAAATGTGTTCAGTGCAGCTGCACAGCATCTCATTTCAGAAATTTCCATTCTCCTCACATATGAACAGTACCACAGCAGGGAGAAATGTTTGGCACACTCATGATAAAATTTTGCTAGTTGAGTGCTACTTGAACTTTTGAAATCTGCACACACCCAAAAAAACCCCAAAAATAAATAAACAAAAAAAAAAACCCTTCAAAGATTCAATCCTGAAATACCACCCTCTGCTGTAAACATTTGTGATGTTTAAAGCAAGAGGGAAGCAGACATAAGGGGCCACAGAAAACACTGTTCTAAGAAGAATATCCAAAATATTTACTTTTTTCGTTCAATATCTTATGCTTATGTCCTACCTATGTGCAGGTATCTTGCGATTCCCAGCAATCAGGATAACGTCACAGAGTTGCTGTTGCTTTAGGTAGCTCTCCATCTTTCTGAAGGTTTGCTCTGCATGATGAACAGCCTGGTAGAATTCCTCAGAGCTACAGGAATCCATGTCGCAGTGGGGTGGCAAGGGGTGGCTGGCTCCTGACAGTCTGCAAATCATAAGAGAAACTCCGTGTTGATAAGATGTGACCACTTGTTCAGACTTCATCACAAGCTTCCAGAATCTGATAAAAGTAATCATAGAATCATAGAATCATAGAATGGTTAGGGTTGGAAGGGACCTTCAAAGGTCATCTAGTCCAACCCCCCTGCAAGGAGCAGGGACATCCCTGACTAGGTCAGGTTGCTCAGAGCATCAATGCAATCCTTCACATCCTTCACAGTTCTCATCACTAGAAGTACAAGATGGAAAAATCTTACTGTATGGGGAGGGACAACTAAAGTCATAAGTCTTTTCACACTGAAATGATTTTTTTTTTTTGTAGTACAGACACAGAAGTAATCCATTTCCTTCTTCTTTGATAAAGTTATTACAAACATAAATGCAAACAACAAACAAATACAGAATATTGATGTTAAGGTCAATAGTACAGCTATGTCTTTATTATTAAACTATAAGTAGACTCCCTAACTTTTTTAGCATTTTAGAGCAAATTTGTTTTACAGAATTAAACTATTTATTTTTCTTAAATATTAATATGAACACATAAAATAAAGAAATAATTGAAAAAAATCCTTTTTTTTTTTTCTATTGATTCTAAGAATGCCTACTCTAGTTCACTTCTTCAAATTCATATTCATTTTACACCACCTGGGAAAGAAAAAAATAAAACCCCAATTGACTTGATTTGTAATGAATTGGGAATATTTCCCAATGATAAATTGCAGATCTACTTTTTAATCGAAAGGCTCATTAACACCAAGTGAATTTAGCCTACAAAGATAATGATGCCTACAATTTAAAAATATAGAAACAGGAAAAAAATGCAAATACTTGTTTTATATATATATATATATATATACATATATTTGTATATTCTTAGTTCAGATTTACTCTGTTCAGTATTTCTGGTTCAGACCTTTACTGAAAATAAGAAAATATGTCAGCAAGTACTAGTCCTTGAGGAAACTAATGCTAATGCTTCCAAATAACTCATAACACAGACAACACCCTCTTGTCTTACAAATATGTAATGAGATTGTTTCTAATGAAAGCTGTAAGATTTTTTATATCGTCTGGTGCTGAAAATGAAGGATTTCACAGATGAAGCTGATTATGTTTTAACTTCAACCAGATATATACAAAACAGCTTACGTTATCAATAGAAGAGCATCAGAGGACAAATTTTAGTCCAGCATATGAAATTATAGTAGCAACTAATTCAAACCAATTTCATTCTATTGAAATATAAATATTAAGGAGCACATGAGTATTTTTGATAATTTACAGTAATAATACAACAGTTTTATTATACAAGGTTTGAATTCAATAGGTACTATATTCTAAGAATGATATTAATAGACATGTAAGATAACATAAGCTGCAATCTTGGTGATAGAAAAAAAAATGGAAAATTGCATAAATATAATAATAAAAAACCCCTGCACCTATTACAATGAAATATAGTTATTTTTAAAAAGACAAACAAACAACAAAAAAAAACCCTAGTAATTTTATTGACTCTTGGTAGACTATGATATGGCTCAGAAAAATAGTATTTACTTTTGAAATATAGTACTGATGTACTTTTGAATCAGTTTTTGTCCGAAAGTGTTCCACATACTCTCCTACAGTCATTGTACAAGACTCCACAGGTGAAAGGAGGAGAGGCTGGTCCATCTTTCTGTCACGGTAATTGCTAGGCTTCAGAGTGTTCCTTTAAAGTAGCTGGAAGCCTGCATAATTGAAGGTGGCCTGTAGATAATTTTACAGAAAACTAACTCGGTTATCTTTGTATGTCACTCCCCTATCTATACTGTGCGCTATATACAGGTACTAACTTACTAGAACAAGCTACCTTTTAAAATTATTACCCACAGTAGCTTCACTTGTGCAGCATTAAATTGGATCCTGAGAGACGATCAACTGTCTTAAATTAATCACTATTGCAATCTCTATGCTGGTAAGGTTACAAATATATACAAGCCTATCCATAGGAAACTGAACTGGTAAAATTTCATTAACCATAATTCCTCAATAGAAACAGTTATGAATTGGTAATTTAGAAAGGAACATTTTCTTACTTCTGTTATATTCAATCTTGTGATACAGTCAAGTAGTTTACGCTAGCTACCTCTTGCAAATTTCTCCTAAAGGGTAAAAAACCTCATATTTATTCTGTGAATGACATAATTGGGTTGTCTGTTCGTATCCAACCTGGACTGCCAACCACGTTGATCAGAAATCTAACTTTATTTTTCCTGTCTTTGGATGATTAACAAATACTTTCACATAAAATTGTAATGATGGAGCCAAGCTCATTTGTATGGGTGGTGGGTAGATTATTCAGCTTCTTTCTTCCTGCGCCCCTCACCCCTGTTTGATTTAGCCCTACAGAGACTTCTTCAGTTTTATTGCTGAAGAATTAGAATGACAAGTAATTTACAAGAAGTAAATCAGTGCCTAATAAATAAGGTTGCTAGGGTTAAACAGAACCATTTCTTCCCTTCCTCTGGGGAATTCAGAAGTGACAACAACGGCAGTTCTGAATAGGTTCATATTGTTTGTTAATTCCTGACTTAGGTCTAAGTCAGTTTACACTTGAACAGATAAGGTATGAATCCTGCCTCTTCTCGGCTGTTCAAAACATGCTGCACTTTCCAGGTCAGAAAAAGAGAAGTACCCTGACTGAATTTGTGCTAGTCCCATGAAGTTAGACTGCGCTGAAAAGAGCTTAGTCTATTTTGTTTTTGAATGACTAGACAACGCTTGCAATAAATTTTGCCCTCTTTCCTGCTTGCTATTTATAAACAATGCTTTCCGCCCTCAAACTCACCAGTATATCTGTCACTCAGCAAGTCACTAAATGGCTCCTCAAACGCAAGTCCTGAAGGCCCAGCACATTTTAAATTATTATTCTGAAAACTCGCAAGTAACAAACTTAGAAGACAGTAAGTTAATCTTTCATTTATTTTCTAAGAAAGTCCAGATAAAATGTCTGCTAATTATTCTATTTAGGAGCTACCTTGTTTTCATTACAAATTCTCTTCACAATCAATGCTTTAAATTCAGTCAGCAGCTTGTTAAAACAGAAATTAGTTAAAAGAGCCTCAGCCAGCAAATGCCAATTACTCTCTACCAGTTCATGAAAGGCATGTATAGATACTTTTGACCAATTAGCAAAATGAAAATAACACTTTCTGCTGGTATATATTGTTTTTGTTTAGATGCAGGCAACTTGAACCACATAGGCAGTGAGATGCTTGTTGAGTACATTCTGCAGGAACTGCAGCACACATTCACTTGGAAGATTCCCTGAGTCTTTCAAAACCCTTTTTAGCACTCATGTACCTCAAAACCCTGTAATCAGTGAACAGGAGAGACTCCAGGTGGGCTTTTTCCATAATCTTTCTCAGTTGGCAAGTCCAAAACCTGAACTTAGTGTGGGAATTTCAAACATTCAGGGGTTATTCAGTCTAGAACACTTTTTTATCTTTAAACGACTTAGTTAATAAAACAGAAACAAGGAAACCAAATCTTTCACAAGATTACAGCAATGATACTAAATGGTGACACTACAGGACGAGAAAACAAAAAAAGGCTCACAAAGGTTACCAACATTCTAAAAAAACTAATACTCTTAAATGTTTCTTTGTGAAATGGCAAACCAGAATGCATATTGTATTAAAAAAAAAAAAGAAAAAAAACCAAAACAAAAACATCCTGGAAACTTTGTACAGACTAATTTTCAGTGTCAAGAATACCATGCTGTTCTCAAAAGAGAAATGCTTTAAGATGAGACCAAAAGCACTGATGAGAAAATTGAGCCTTTGAACCTCTACAATTCTACAACATCTGACACCACAGTGCTCCTCTTTTCCCAGAAAAAAAAAAAGCACTTTGATTTGAACAAGGGTGCTATTCTCAAATCACCTTTTACCTGCTCCTAACTTCTTTGGAAAAATGGGTGAAACAGCAGTAAAATCCCAGTAAAGCTAAGTGTACTGATTCTTCCTTCAATTTAACAAACTTTTAAGTAAGTACTTGCAGTAGCCCAGTGTAAGAAGGAAAAGACACTCCTGAAAAGGTCTCCAATGGACACATTTACGACCTTTGGCCTTTTTGTCCAAGATTAGATTTATTCAAGTATGTATTGAGTTTGTGTGGCAAGACAAATACAGATTAATCCTCAGAAGATATTTTTTGACAGACCACCTAGCACCCCACAGTTACGTAGATCTCTAATCTGCCATTTCTATACCTTGTACAGTTGTTCAGTGTAAGACTGTACTACTCAGACTTGATTTTTGCTCACTGACTTTACACACAAATAAGCTATAACATAAAGAATAGAGAAATGAAAACCCTTAACTTACAGTAATGCTATCAGGAGTTAAAGAGAAAATGATAGGAAAAAAGGAGCCTCACATGCAGGTTTAGCTACCTGTATATTTCTTCTCAGGAAACGGGAAAGTAATTAGTAAAACTGCCACTCCTGAGCTACAAAGGTTTGAAAACAGCAATAGCAAACATCAGTAGTTAAAACTATACCCTGAAAAAGTAACAAAAGAAAAAAAAAAAAAAGGGTACTTTGAAATAGAGGTGAGAGAATTCACGCGACTTGAAACTATACTGCATTTCTCTTCTTAAATAGAGTTTTAGATTTAGAAATGGTTTCCAGTCTCGAAATGATAATCAGAAGTGATAATTTCATTGTTACTGGAATAGCAAATACTGCTGTATTTAACTTTTTTTTTCCACTTTTCACTTATGTAGGATTGATCATGCAAACTTATCCAAAACCAGTTCAACATAATTTAGTGTATATTGCTGGATACATATCTAAAGTACATAGTCAAGAAACAAAATACATCCAGTTCTTCAGTGAAAAACTATTGTTTTTCTATGTATAAGGTAAAAAAAAAAGCATATAAGAAATATTCTGTACATAAGACTGAAAAAAGTCTTCACACAATTTGCTCTCTAATAGTGTCTCATTAAATGCTTAGAAATCAATAACTTGTACAATTGCACTTATAAAGATGGACTGTCAAAAAGTCATGGCTCTCATTAGTGATCACTTGCAAAAATGCAAGAGAAAGAAAGTTTTACAAAGACTTTACACTACTTTCTCACAGCAACAGCAGGGCTGAAGTTCTGTTTGTGATCAAAAGGTATGCTTTTCACGCTGCTGCCAACAATTATATCTGCAACTAAAGGCTCTACCCAGAGTTTTAGAAGGTTGTTATAAATTTCTTTTATAAAAGAGAAAGTTAGATAGAAGTGCCTGATTTTTCTAGGCTACTAATAAAAAAAAAATACAAGCAAGACTTTTGTTTTGGTTTAGTTCAAAATACTCTCAGTTGTAATTTTTCTTATCTATTGCCCTTTACCAGTTAATTATCGAACCTAAGATACAAGCATAGGCCTCTCTAATGTCAATGGTGAGAAACCAACATATTTAAGGATTCTGTAGGCTCGTGAAATGCTTCTTTTTTAGTTATTCAGTCCTTTTTAAAATTTCTAATTTTTGCACTTTTTTTTTGTAAAAATAAAAAATTAAAGAAAACTAATTCAATTAATGAACAGTTAGTGAAAAATCTCATGATTTTGCAAGAAACTATTTACTGAATTCAGTTAAATTGTCGACAAATGCTTTATCTTCCTTTCAGACCTCCTTCATTTTTCCAGAATTTATTACTATTATTAATGACATGACTTTGTCCTATGCCCTTAGAACCACTTAAATGCTTGTGAAGTTTATTTGTTTTTTTTTAAGTATTCTGTTCAATTGATCCTTTATATCCTCTCACTTTCTTCCCTTTCTATCCTCTACAGTCTTCTAAACAATTACTTCAGACTTCTACTATTTCTTCTCTTCTTTCTCCACAGTCATTTATATCCAGTCTTAAAAATTACCTAAGGTTTTGCTTACTCTTCAGTAGTACTTCCAGTACCTGCTTACCAGTATTGTGTCCTACCTTCTCTCAATTTTACTTTCAACTTTTCCCTCCAATTCTTACAGCTCCTAGCAATTTAGATGTTCTTCGATGGATGAGCAACTAAACGAGCTCAGCAGTCCAACACAGCCCTGACTGATAGTCAAAAAATGGAATTTCCAAATAAAGTATGAAATTGAGCTGCCACAAATATGAATAGACTTGTTATTAAAGTTTGGAAAAAATATTAATATAATATAGAATGCACAAAATATATGTTTGGATTTTTTGTTTTTTTTTTTTAATTAAGAAAAGGGAGTGGGGGGTGAGATTGTGAGGCTTTTTCCCCTACAGACAGAAAAAAATACAGGAATGTAATACTTCCGTTTGGCAAGGTTAGAAAGTTTCATTTTGACATCATTGTTCTACCTTATACCTATAAACTCTCTTAAAAGGCATATAAAAATACTTATTTCTTAAGGAAAGCTTTGTTTCAGTTATATTCACTCATGAAAAACTTTAGATATTACATTTTTGTGAAGATGTAATACATAAAAGTGTTCTGAAACAGAAGCTCCCCAGTGAAAAATGTCAGATTTGTTCTACTACTGGGTACATTTACTTTCCCAAATAGCTATTCTGAGAAGTAAAATGAAAGGTAGGCCAGAAAGAAATGGTGCCGTTACTGACAAAATACCCATTTTACATACCCTTTTGAGTCAAAAAACTTGTTAGTGATTGTTTCTGCTCAACTTATAGAAAATTCCCAAGCAAGTATGCTTTTATTAAACAGCAAGTTTGCAGAACTGATCTCACTTAGTTTTGCATATGTTAATTTAGTCACACTGTTGTTTTTTTTTAAATGAATGTCACATATCATTTTAACAGCTCTTTAGACACTTGATTTTATTTTTTATAAGATGACTAGTTCATGTAATCTTTCAGATTTTAATAATTGACAGATGGCAGTTTAAAAGTTATCTTTCTTCAAATCCTCTCTGTCTGCAAATAAGAAAAGCATTTTTATTTTAACAATTGTAAATATAATTTTATAATTATTGTAAATGTATCAAGTGACCTTGATATTCAAACACTTTCAGTAATGTCCACATAATGTCAGTTAGAAGGTTAATGTTTTTGCTTCAAATGAGATGCCATTCAGAGAAAAAAAAAATACAAATTTAGACAGTGTAATAATAAAACTATTGAAAGGAAACAGTGGTGCTATTACAATGAAAATTTATTAGTTAATATATGCAAAAAGAAAGTCAAATCACTCAGTTCAGCACAGACTAGAAAGCCTGATTCCTCAGTCCATTCCAAGAGGTCTGATTGGGACAGTATAAGAGTAATGAAAGAAAAGTCTGGTGGCCTGAGTGCTGTTGCAGTGGCAAAAGGCAGAAGGAGACCACACACCCTGCATGATACAACACTAAACCATTTTGAATTGTTTCTACTTTCCCTAGCAAATCCAAAATCTCCAAATCATGATTAATAAATAATAGATAACCAAAAAATAAAACTTTTTTTAAAAATTTCTTGACAGTTGAGTTGCCTCACAGGATTTATGTCCTGCACGACCTCCATCAAGCAGAGCAAGATATTACCTTTTCCTTTTTTTAAAATTTTTTTCTACTTTATTCATTTTCATAGGTTAAAAAAAAAAAGAGGCATGCATTTATTTTCAAATTCTACACATTGCTTTTTAAGGTCTCTTTGAAATTTAACTAAGACTTCTTCCTGTTTCTTCTCATCATATCAAAATATAACAATTTTGTGCAGTGTAACACAGTGGAAAATTCTTTCCTACCTAAAATCAGTCCCATTATCCCTTCTGAAACTCATTTCAACATATAGATGATTTTTTTAAAAAACTCTATTTCAAGTTCCTATCATTTCTTCAAATCCAGAGCAAACTTTTGAAGGTGGTCTGACTTTCTAAGGTTCATCATCCCAGTCACACCAGGCGCCTGACACTTAAATGAACACACAGTTCTCCTAGCTACATATAAATATATTTTAATGACTTGGACACTTGCTGGTATATCTTCCACATTCACAGTGCTCACAGAGCTTTTCGTCATACTGGATCTTGCTCTCTGAATTAATTTTTGCATTTTGGAGGACACAGGAAACAGAGAGCTTACAAGTATAAAGCCCTGCAAGTAGATATTAGGTGCATGTAAACCTACACAGTGAATCACCTTTCTGAAAGGAGGCAAGCCATGCTTCTTGAAAACTGAAAGCAGGAAAGATGTCCCAGGAGACTTCAATTTTTAAATACATATGCCATTGGAGAAAAAACGAGAAGGAAAACCACCTTTCCTTACATTACTGTCAGTAGTTCTGCCCTATTTCTAGCTAAAGACTCAAGGGACCCTTGTTCATTAAAATATGATCCAGCTGCTCTCCTTTCCTTCCCTCTTTTCTTTTACTATTGTAGAAGGAGATAAAATTCCTACTGCAAGGAATCAGCTTAGCCTCAAACCAGAAGTAAGGTTAGTACTGGTTTAGATAGGTATTCTTTACTCCTCTCTCTCTCCCCAAGTCCACCAAAATCATTGCCCTCATTCAGCATGCATTTTAGAATCATAGAATCATAGAATGGTTAGGGTTGGAAGGGACCTTCAAAGGTCATCTAGTCCAACCCCCCTGCAAGGAGCAGGGACATCCCCAACTAGATCAGGTTGCTCAGAGCCTCATCCAGTCTGGCCTTGAATGCTTCCAGGGATGAGGAATCCACCACCTCTCTGGGCAACCTGTTCCAGTGTTTTATAACTCGCATTGTAAAAAATTTTTTCCTAATTTCCAATCTAAATCTACCTCCCACTATTTTAAAACCATTACTCCTTGTCCTATCGCAACAGGCCCTACTGAACAGCCTATCCCCATCTTTCTTATAGGCCTCCTTGAGGTACTGGAAGACCGCTATCAGGTCTCCCCAGAGCCTCCTCTTCTCCAGTTAATTTTCAGTTAATGAAGATTTTGACTCCAAGTAGGAAGAGCAAATAAATCTGTGCCACCGCACAAATTAAATACCTCATATTTGTGAGATTGCTTGCTTCCATTATTTAGAAATAAATAAATAAATAAATAAATAGACTAATAAAAGTTTAATTATGATCTTCCAAGCCTCTTATGGCAGATAAAAACATAAAACAGGAAAGCATCCTGCATTTGTAAGAGACATCAAGCATTCATAATGCATTCACAGTACATTCATACTTTAATTACCCAATTGGTAATGCAATAGGGAAACACTCTCTCCATTATCAAGATATGTTGTCAACATAAAATTTTTTAATACTTTGGTTAAATATTTTCTAGCATATATGATTCCACATTTCTACTAAGCACAAGTTGAATGAAAAATATTATTATGACTCAGAAATTCAAAACTGCAGCTTTGACTTAAGCTCTACTTCCCTACAAAAGTTGAATTTCTCTGATTTCTAAAATGTAACACTAAAATTATACCCTTTCTGCATTGTTTGTGATTTAAACACAATTTTCTGTAGTTTATATTTTATATTTTGTTTCATAACAATATTTCATTAACCATATAATATATTGTTATTAAAATAGTAATACATTATTAATAATATAATATGATAAAATATTAGTAATGAGATATAATTATAGTATATAAAATACAATATAATTATTAATATAATATAATTTCTTAACAATAAATTACAATAATCCCTTTGTAATAGATTCTCCACTTTCCTCGATCTTATCCATTAATGAACGTATACAAATAATAACAAAAAGTTCATGAGGTAGCTGCCCATGGCAGACAAAGCCACCAGTGAAGTTTAAGTTGGTTGAGAAAGCTTTTTGTCTGCTGTGGCGCTTACAGTGGGAGTTATTAGCTGGGAAGTCTGAGACAAAGGGTAAAGACCTCTGTAAAGGAGGCTAATGTTACTGGCTTGAGCAGTTAAATGTGACAGGCTGGACATGTATTTTCCTGTCTTCTTGCAGATGTGAAGGGCTCATCATGACTACACATTCCTCTGGCTGACAAGGAGCAATAAGAAGACAGGTGCAGGAGGAAAAGCAAGAAGCAGAAGATGCTACAGTGGAAATGAGAGAGAGAGGTGATTCCTTTTCCTTTCTTACTTAGTAGCTCAAGAAATTTATGGCATTGCATTGTGTACTGCTGCACAGCTGAGCAGTGCTAGCAAAGACACCAACTCCGCACTCTCACAAAGTACAGACTTTCATAGTTTCCTTGATGTTCAGTTGTTATGATGGCTTATTCCAGATGATGATCTGCACTGAGTCGTTCTGAATTACTAAAGTAGCCAAACATAATATACTAAAATAGTTCTTCTATATCATTCCTTTATCCCCCAATGCCACCTGTTACCAGGTTGCAAATGCCAAACATGTTGGCACTTTGTAACTCACCTATAAAAAAATTGGCTGAGTTTGAGCCTGAAGGTAAGTCTGAATGGACATCGTTATGCACAATCTGTCTCTCTACCCTTTGGAGAGGGGAAAAAAAATATGGAAGCAGCTGGAAAGACTATCCTTCCAGATCTACAAAGAAACTCAGGTCATATGCCTGGTACCAGATGTGCTTCTCACAAAAAAAAAAAAAAAAATCAACAAACCAGCTTCTGGTAAGGCTAGTTACAACTGAAAGATTTTTTTTTTTTTAGAATTGATATTTTGATGGCTGGTAAAAACTTTTGCAGGGAAAAACAGCAGTAAAACAGCAGTATTGAAATTAATGTGGATGGTCTAACTTTGGTTCATTTAATAAATGATAAATTCTGCTGAGCATTTCAGAATAATTCTTAAAACATAGGCTTTATTCACTGATTCTATATAGTCATATACAAGATTCAAAGTTTAATTAAGTGTGACTAAGTCAAGTAAGTGTATAGAGAGAATATAAAGAATACCAACACAAAAGTCTAGAAATTAAAAGACATTAACTGTCTTTGATAATAGAGCCTTAACAATATTTACTGGCCATGCAAAATAACATTCACTGACAGTTTTATTCTTTCAAATCATTAAAATATGATAAATGCTACTGTATTTTATTGACTTGCTTTTCTGATTTTTATAATTAAAATAACTATTAAAAATTTTAGTTCCCTATACTATACAGATACATGATAAAAACATAAATCAGTAGAATTTTGAACTCCCTTTAACTTAGGCAAAGCAATTAAAGAGGATGGTTTCAGACTTAAGTAAAACAATGAGCTGACATCAGCTAGTATTTTAATTCAGAAGTGATGCACATAAAACAACTTGTGGTTTTATCACCACCCAGCATTCACATACATACTTACACAAAAAAACAAGAATTTTACAAATACAGGCACTGAAGAGTGTACATTCAGAAACTGCTGAAGCAAACAACAGATGGAAGACTCCTCTAATATACTATAGAGGGGAAGCTCCTGTATCTTTCCGGCAGCTCTGTCTGTAAATCCATTAGCTGCTGCTATTAGTGGTGTGTAATTCTCCAAAAATTGCCACTTCATAAACTTCATAAAACTTCATAAAACTGATGCCATTGCAACTAACATAATAGCCTTCTTCTATGTTAGTGCCACAACTACTGTAAGAATAATGCAACTTCAGATTATAAAAGAGTAACACTGGATTTACCAGTGGGATGGCTAAGAGAGAGAAAGAGAAAAAAAAAAAAAAAAAAGTGCTGTATTTTCTGAATGGATGGCTTGCACTATGCCGAAGAGAGATGCTAGTGTCATGTGTTAACTACCTTGTCATGATAAATGGCCATACGGATAAACTAAGTAAATTAGCTGACACAGTTACTCATTCAGAGTGTGTGCACAAATATATACAAGGATGAAGATCTCTCTTTTATTAAGAGACATTTTCTTCCAGCATTTAATTTATTATATAGGCACTTTACTATGTAAACTATATTCACATATATGTGAATGATGGTAATGGCATACAGAAAAGGTAAAGCAAGTATTTTATTACTATTGCATTTAGCATACATTTCAATAAAATTTCAGTGTGTTATTTATTATGTACTGATATTCCACAGCATAGGTAGCATGTCAGAGCTTAAAACACCCTGTGACTTCAATGCAAATCATATCAAAGACCATGGGAAGGTGAATCTTTAAAAATCCCAGCTCAAAATTCTGGTTCATTTAAGTATTGCACTTGGTGAGGTGGGAGATCACAATCCCCACACCCCCATTCAGTAAGCTGTATGAATGATGCTTCAACCCAAGTCCTGTCATAAGACAAGCTTTTAGGGAGCTTGCACAGTAATCAGTAGCATGCACCATACAATCTCTTCCTGCTATTTTCTACAGACCTACTGAGTGTCTTGTATCTTTCAGTGATGCTCACAAATTTCATGGTCCTGACATGCTTGCCTGCGTCTGCAAACCAGTGGGAAAGACACATCTGAAATAACGGAACAAATCATACGTAATTTGTCACACTACTTTGAAGTGTCAACACATTTTTTGCTAATCTCAAAAACAGCAATTAAGATTGACAATTTGGTGAATCCTATCTAAAATGATTCATCTTCAACACTACAGGATCACTACGACCCTGGGAACTTAACTGGCAAGTAATTAAGGACTACATATTCCGTAACAGCTACCCCTCATTAACTCTGCAGATACCCAAGCTATGCTCTTCAAGGTATGTTCAATATGAAAAAGATCTAATGAATTTTTTTCACACACATGCATGGTAGTATAAAAACCTAGCCACTTTTTTTTTTTTGGTCTACCACAGTATTTGTAAAATTATTATCTACAAAAGCTGAAATCAGGCAATAAGAGTGATATGCTAGACCACTGACTTAAAAAGGTAGGTACAAACACACATTCAGGTTAAATATTGCCCTTAATTTGCAAACTAGTAAGTGTGGAATCTCTGGCCAAAATCACAATGTAATGTACAGATACAGAGAGCTACAGGGCAGCCTGCGGCATAATTAGTGTTTATGTTATACAATAGAAAAAAAAAAACCAAAACTTTTCCACAGTACTGTTTGTGATTTAAAAATTTTTTTTTCTTACAAAATTTATCCTAAGTGTGACACAAACTTAAAAGCAAAACCTGGAATTCAGATTTTTTTTTTTTTCCTGTTAAAGGAACCTTACTTCTTTGTACCCCTCTGCCTTTGGCTTAACTGTTCTTGAAAGATGAAGCAGCTGAGACACTTTCACTCTCTTTCTCGTCCACAGACTAGTCTGTAGACCCCAAGGTAAGATCTCCCCCTCCACAAGCAGATGAGGAATCAAGTTCAGAGCACAGGTGCCCTGATCACAGAGCTAAATACAAAAAAAAAAAAGGACAGAGAAGGCACACCTTTGTAATCAGGTATTTTGCACAGGGCATATGCAAAGTATTAAAACAGACACAAATGTTTAACTTCTTTAAAGAGATATAGGGACAAGACACACTTGTTTGTGACTCTCATGCAGATGAAGGTACTTCCAGGAATAGACAAGCAAGATTGAAATAAAGGCATTTATTTTCCTCACCTGGTCTACATTAGTTAGTTGATGGTTTCTATGTATCTCCATTTTGCTGTACTAGCCTTTGCATTAAACATTTAAGGAACCTAGGTGTCTTTTTTTAATCATAGGTACCCAATATTTAGGCATTCCAGTACTTAATACTTCAGCAACAAAGTCTCCTTTGGAAGCTGAGCTCCAGGGATGACAAAAAAAAAAAAAAACAACCACCTAGATTTATGAACTATATTTGTATCTACATTCAATTGAATGCTATACTGGTGTATGTGAAGAGAGAGGTCTTCAGCAGCATTTTGTAACAACACTAAGATTCAGACTGGACATAAGGAAAAAATTTTTTACAATGAGAGTAGTGGAACACTGGAACTGGTTGCCCAGAGAGGTGGTGGATGCCCCATCCCTTGAAACATCCAAGGTCAGGTTCAACAGGGCTTTGAGCAACCTGATCTGGTTGAAGATGTCCCACCATGGCAGGGCGGGTGGACTAGATGACCTTTAACAGTCCCTTCCAACCCAAACTATTCTATGATTCTTGCTTATGCTTCTGATTTTTTTTTTTTCATAGGCTATCACATCACAGCAAATTTTTTTAGGCCATTCTCATTGTTTTCTTTATCACTTTTTATTTACATAGAAGACAAGAGAAACAAACTGCAGGTTGGAGAGAGAGAGAGAGAGAGAGATAAAAACTACTCACTTCTTTTTTTTTTCGTATCTTATATGACTGTGGATGTACAAATTCCCTTACTGTCTCAGGTCAGCTTTAAAGAATGTCAGCAATGTTTATTTGGCTATATTTTATCTTTGCCCCATAAGGAACACTCCTGAGTTTATAAAAAGTTTTTTAAATCCCTACTCCTGTAACAAAATATGTGATATCGTAATTTTTCAGGTCTAGAGAATTGTAAGCATGCACTTCCAACTAGTTTCTGTTAACCCCGCACAACTTCAAAATTTAAGAATTAATGACTAGAATAAGACTTATTTTAACCAGGTTTGCTATAAAACAGGCTAATCTATACTGTCAGTCCTTGCATCTCAAAAAGTGCCTGCTTACTCAAGTCTGAAGTCCAATTGATTTTATTACATGTGTTTGCTTTGGCCTTCAAATGCCAAGCTAATTTCAATGCACACGGATTCATTTGCAGAGCCTTCCATTCCCTGATTATCTGAATCAAACTCAGCCTATGCAGAATACTGTAGCTGTGCATTATATTATTATCCAACTAGTAGTTAAGACTTGTGACTTGGCATATTTTTTTTCCCTACTTATATTTCTCTTTAACCTTGGGATAAAAATAAAATTCTAGTTCAACTAGACTTGAAAAGACAAAAATTTAAAGTTCATATCAGTCATTTAAGATGGATTAAAAAGATTATAACTTCAAAAACCCCTGCAATCTTTATAAAGCTATCAAATAGAATCAAGATATGATTATGAAAGCCAAATTCTGAATAATTTCTCAAACTCTTTTGATTGTTCAGGAATCAATTACGTAGTTTTATCATAGGTTATTCATTCAACATAATTAATGTGATATCCATCAGAATCAATATTTGTGGAAATATGCTTAAAAATTACCACTGATTGTAGAATATATCTTTAATTACTTCTCTAGTTATACAACTTGTTAAAAGACAAAGATCTGGAAATGTGCAATAACATCTTATACAATTGTTAGTCATGAATGTTCCTCTCATCATTATACCAGATACTAAAATATATTAGATTAATTATTTTCTATTATAAGAATGTTATAAAAGATAACAGCGCATTTGAATATTTTAACTTATTAGTCTTTCTTGATCAGTCTAGTATTCATTGGAAAGGTGAAGATTAATATAAAAATAGAGAATAGAAATCTACTTCTAATCAAGCTATTTTAAAAACATCTGTAACACTGCCTCTATCTGCACCTCCAGATTAGAAAGAAAGAAAGATTTTTATCAATTTCTTTGACATTCTTTGGATGAAATGCAAATACAACAGCAAACATCTGAGTGCATTACAAAAAGATGTATAACGGCAATTTAAATAATCTTACAACCTAAAAATTATTGTACACATTATCTGAATTAAATGGAAAATGACATTTTAAAGCTTACTTAGATGAAAGTAATCTTATTTAGATAAGTAAAGTTCTAGGAATATATTACAGCTTTTACTTTACATGAATCAGAAGTTAAAACCTTGCATAGTGCAATGAGCATGACTTCTATGCCTCAGACTTTCTTGAGGAAGCTACTCCCAACTGCCTTCTGGGCTTAAAACGGTAAAAAAAAAAATCAGGAAGAATACAAGTAAGTAGGTATCACAGTCTTTTAGGTTCATATTTAGATTTTTTTTTTTGGTTGGCCTACATTAGTTTAAATTGAAGTTATACATATATACTGGCTTCACCTGTTTTTTCTTTCACAATTGTCAAAGTGATGATGAAAAACGGTTGTTCTACATATAAAGGACAAACAGAACTACAAAAAAAAAATTGCATTTTCAATAAATAAAACATCGTAATCTGTAGAACAACAATACTGAGGCTCAATTAAAATTTTTGTTCAATCACTTTAAATCCAGTCACGCCACAGACACAGCAGTAATACAAAACTGCATTCATTGCAATGTGTGAGCAACAAAACCAGTCATAATTTCATGTCTGATCTCACCATGTTTCATATAGAGCCCAAATGAGTGTTTTAGTATAGAGTATCTCTGATAAATCTTGTCATCTGTAAGGTCATTGGGACTGTTCACTTCTGGATTTAAATTAGAATATTTCTAGGGCAATTTGATTTCAGCAAACCTGCAACAGTGGGTTTAGCTCCTCAGAGTTTGTTGGTGTGTGACACAATTTTTGTCACCAGAGTACTACTCCACATCAGAAGTTGTGGGGGGGGTAGGGGAGAAGAGGAAGAAGGAAATTATATGTAACAGGAATTCTTGCCATTAGTTTAAGGTTTAATTTAAAAAAAAAAAAAAAGGAAAAAAAAAGGAAAAGGAAAAAACCACAACACAAACTGTAGGTAACTGCTCCAGTCTGAAATAGTTTAAATAGCTTTATCAGTGGTACAGATGCCTTTCTAGTCCTGTGCACTGCCTTCATAGGTTAATTATTTATTTAATTCAACTGCTAATATTCATTAGCTATCGCAAGTATTGTTTGCTGTCATATATCTTTATTTGGTTGAGATTATCTTGCTTAAAAGCCATTTCCAGTCCTGATTGAATAGTTCCATATTTTTGGCAGCTACAAGACAAAGAGAACGCATTAATGCCATAACTACTAGCCTACCTCTAAGAATAATATAGATGTGACAATTTTTCTTTAGTGAAATTGTTGCCTGAGATGATTAGCTTACACAATGTGTAGTTACAGACACCTTAACTGTGGAATTAATATAATTTAGTTGTCACTTAAAAATCTAACTTGTATAATAAGGTTTTGTAACTGGAATACATCAAACAATCCTACACATGCTTCAGAGCAAAATGTGACAATTAGGCAGTGGTATAGCTTAGTCTCTTGGCCAAAGATGTCTGTACACTAAAAGAATTTTATTGACAGCTGTTTTCTTACACCTGAGCAACTTAACATACACAAACTTAGCAGATAAATCAATACCTATGAGCATGCCTCTGGTTTCATTAGGAGTGCTGTAAAACAAACACGAAGGTCTCCTCCAATCTTCTTATTCCAAAATGAAAATAAACTGTCTACTGCTTTACACTATGCAATATTTTTTCAACAAGAAGTCATGTTAATGATAATTACTTGATTATGAATTTATTTCATGACTTCTCAAGAAAACATTTGCACTTTCAGTGACAATTGAAGAATCTTTACCCTACATTAGTAAATTCCAAATGAAACTCTTTTTTTTTCTTAGTTGATAAGATCTTTAATTCTTCTCTCATGAAAGATTAAGGCAGTACACCTGCACTTCTTGATTTATGTTACAGTGGAGTACAATGTCTCTATTTCCAAATTATATTGACAATCCTAATATTAATTATCATTATATTCTAGTAGCCAGAAACTACAACAAGAGCTACTAGTAAACAGGGCAATGAACCCTCTGTAGACCATAATAAAGCAGTTATTCATAAATGTTGGATAATCGCAATTGTTACTTAATATATATCATGAAATTAAGTACAGTCCTGCATGAGACTGACTCTACCTAATGAACTACACCTGCTAACGATTTTTATTTCTGCCAAGCTTTGCTATGGTGGAGTATTCAATTAAAAATATTAATATGTGCATGCACACTAATTTCTGGGTTTCTCAGCTGTTGTATTTGGACATCTGTCAAGTATGCATTATGCTATTGATGGGACACAGATTTCCAAGAAATTATATTTAATTGAAACTTTTTTACTGTGCTTGACATAATCTTTTTTTTTGTCACTGGCAAAAAGAGGGATTAATTTATCATCCATGAAATGAAATATCTAAATCATGATACCTAATTTCAACACATCAGAAAATACTACTCATTCCTCCTGGACAGAATTTTCCTATTTAAAACATCACCATTGAAAACACATCAATAGAGGTTATTTCAAAGGTACATGTTATGCTGGGAAAAAAAAAAATAAATCAAACAAAAACCCTAGTCTAGTCTGGGAGTCTGAGCTCCCTCCAAGTGTGTGCTTACTCAAGCTCATTTCACTTGTGCTTGTCTGGCACAATCTCATCCCTAAAATGCCATCGGAACACCTAAACTTTAAAAAAAAGCCAGACTTAAAATGGTTATGCTTGCCATTATATGCTGTCTCTCTATCAAATTATTTTTTCTTAAAATTACATTTCATTAGCACTTTCCTTATTTTTTAAATAGTATGATGACCTTCCTTAAGCAATTAGTGATATCTTTACCATTACGTGCTAAATTTAATGTAAATGTATTATTATGTCATATATGTGTATGGCTATGCATAAGCACATAACCAAAAAACTTCATGTGCAATATCATTCTGTTTACAATAAAAAGGACTAAAAAGGTATTTGTCTGGGTTTTTTTTTTTTATTTGTTCATTTATTTCCTTGAGAATACTTTTGCTGACAATTTAGAAAACTTTTGAAATAGAAATTAAGAAAAATCAATTTAGTGTGTAATTTCACAAGCATTTCAGACTATAAAAATATTCGGGAAATCATTTAATCCACTAATGGATTTAGCAAGAACTCACTCCTATACATGACAGAACTCTTAATTCTGTGGGAAACCTACTGCAATATTACTGCAAAGTAGGTTAAATTTTAACTAAAACATGAACTCAAAAGTGTAACTATTCCATGTTCTTATGTTACAAATCACACATCACAAATTTACCTTGATACTTGAATGCTTTCAATTAAGTGCTTCTCAGATCTAATGCTCTGTTGTTACATTTAGGATACAACTGCAGTATCTGAAAATACTTTGCTTCTAATACTAAAACATGTTTTAAATTTTAGACTGAAAGAAGAAAATAATTCCTACCAGATAGAACATAAAAATACAAAGCAAATGGGCATATTTTTCTTTGAAGGAAGGGGAAAACATAAGTTTTTAACCATAAAATTCATGTGAGATATTGCACAGGAGATTAGTTTATTATTTCATTATTTTAACTGTGAAACTTGAGAAACCACCAATTTGTAAACAAATAAATACAGTTAGGAGAAATTCCAATGTTTAACAAGATTTGAATGAAAAATTTAGCTTTCAAAGAAACAAAATCCTGACAGTAATTAAAATCAGCAAAAGGTTATTTGCTCACAAGAGGCAGCTCATTAAAGATAAGATAATGATAATCACATTCAAAACTTTTTGGAAGATCAGATTGCTGCTCACAAATTCGGAAAAATGTTTTGATTACATTGTAATGCAGTCTTAGTAAATAGATAAACCCAAAATTCTGATGGAAAGCTGTCAATATACACTGAGTTTATTAAGAAGATTTCAAACCAATACACTACTGTACTTACAACATTTATTGAAAAAATAGACAAAATTTGGGTAAGATTATTTTTACTATTACTGCTAAAGTGCTAATTATTAGTACAACAAATATGAGTAAAGCAAACTATAAAACAGACTAAACCAGAAATACATAGTAATTTTTTTTTATTTGGGGAAAATAAAAATTTATGTCATACTTTTCTTAGAAGTACAGCATTCTCCTGGAGAAACTGGCTGCTCATGCCCTGGCTGAGTGTACCCTTCACTGAGTAAAAACTGTCTGGATGGCCGGGCCCAAAGAGTGATGGTGAAAGGAGTTACTTCTAGTTGGTGGCCAGTCACAAGTGGTGCTCTGCAGGACTTGGTACTGGCGTTAGTTCTGTTTAATATCTTCATTAATGATCTGAATGAGGGGATTAAGTGCTCCCTCAGTAAATTTGCAGATGATACCAAACTGACCGGGAGTGTCGATCTGCTCGAAGGTAGGAAGGCTCTACTGAGGGATCTGGACAGGCTGGACTGATGGGCTGAGGTGAACTGTATGAGATTCAACAAGGCCACGTGCTGGGTCCTGCACTTGGGTCACAACAACCCCATGCAACACTACAGGCTTGGGGAAGAGTGGCTGGGAAGTTGCCCAGTGGAAAGGGACCTGGTGGTTCGACAGCCAGCTGAACATGAGCCAGTAGCGTGCCCAGGTGGCCAAGAAGGCCAATAGCATCCTGGCTTTCACCAGGAACAGTGTGGCCAGCAGGAGTAGGGAACTGATTGTGCCCCTGTACTCAGCACTGGTGAGACCGCATCTTGAATACTGCATTCAGTTTGGAGCCCCTCACTACAAGAAAGACACTGAGGTGCTGGAGGAGCACATCCAAAGAAGGGCAACAGAGCTGATGAAGATCTAGAGCACAAGCCCTGTGAGGAGCTGTTGAGGGAACTGGGGTTGTTTAGTCTGGAGAAAAGGAGGCTCACGGAAGACCTTATTGCTCTCTACAACTACTTGAAAGGAGCTTGTAGGGAGGTGGATGCTGGTCTCTTCTCCCAAGTAGCAAGCAATAGGACAAGAGGAAATAGCCTGAAGTTGTGTCAGGGCAGGTTTAGATTGGATGTTACAAAAAATTTCTTCACTGAAAGGGTTTTCAAGCATTGGAAGAGGATGCCCAGGGAATTGGTTGAATCACCATCCCTGGAGGTATTTAAAACACTTGCAGACATAGTGCTTAGGGACATGGTTTAGTGGTGAACTTCGCAGTATTAGGTTAATTGGACTCGATGATCTTAAAGGTCTTTTCCAACCTAAAAGATTCTACTTTTCTATGATTCTGTGAAAAAAAAAAAGTACGGGAATATAGGGTTCACTCAATGCTTTTAAATAAACACATTTTTAGCTATCTTAAACTTGAATGCCCAAAAATGTCTTTTTATAAAATAACTTGACAGAAATTTGAATCTATTTTCCTTCTTCTTCTATCTTAAATATATTTTAAATATACTTAAACACATAAATATGTGAAAAACATGAAGGTGACTATTCTTTTAATGTATACTTTATTTTAGTTATAGTAATATCTTATCTTATACTATCTAAATGCCTTGACCAAAAACTGGAAGCCTACTGTGATACTCACTTTATAAGCACTTCATGAGAAGACCTTTGTAGCCATAAACACCTGAAAGGCCTGAAGCTGCATGCCTAACAGAGACAGAGATGTACTCTTTTCTTCACCGAGTCCATTCATTGAATTGTATCCTGTCTGCTCATGAATTTTAGGGTCATGTAAAACACACAGGGATTAACAGGACTAAATGCTGTCGTAGTTCAGCCCTGATCAGGACCAGACTACGCAGTCTCTCTCTCACTCCCCCCACCTTCTGAGAGAACAGGGAAAGAAAATATAAGGAAAAATGGCTCAAGGTTTGAGATAAGGACAGGGAGAAATCCTTAAAGTTACCGTCATGGGCAAAACAGACTCGACTTGGGGAAAACTATTCATTTATTACTACAAACAGCAGGATAATGAGACAGAGAACAAGATAACCTCCATCCACCCCTCCCTCTTCCCAAGCTTAACGTTATCTCTACTACCTTCCCCTCCCTGAGCGGCACAGGGGGGAAGAGGGAATGGGGGTTGCAGTCAGTTCATCACATGTTGTTTCACGCCGCTGCTTCATGGTCGGGGGAAGAACTCCTCACATTCCTCCCCTGCTCCAGCGTGGGGTCCCACCCCTACGCCACAGTCCTTCGTGGAACTGCTCTGGCGTGGGTCATCTCTTCCATGGAGTTCAGTCCCTTCAGAACAGCTGTCCCAGCGGGCCCTCCACGGGCCACAGCCACCTTCAGGCATCCACCTGCCCCGGTGTGGGGTCCTTCACGGGCTCCAAGTGGATCTCTGCTCCTCCGTGGACCTCCATGGACTGCAGGGGGACAACCTCCTCCACCATGGTTATCACCACAGGCTGCAGGGGAATCTTGGCTAGGAGCCGCATTACTCCTCCCCCTCCTTCTTTACTGACCTTGGCGTCTGCAGCCGTTCCTTACAACAGGCTGGTAGATGTCTCTCAGGATCTTTTTTTACATCTTATTCACTTCTCATCTCCTTTCCACTTCTTGCAGCTAGGCTGGACCAAGTCGGGCCCAGTCAGCTGCCTGGCGAGAGGCCAGAGGGTGAGGCCTGCAAGGCCCATGAGGCCTGCGCCTCCCCCTCTGTGCCTCTGCCCCCACTCAGCTCCTTCACATCTTCTCTTCTCTCTTTTTTTTTTTTTCTGTTTTCCCATTCTTAAATACGTTATCTCAGAGGCGTTATCACGGAACATTCTGCTACCAATCGGCTCGGCCTTGGCCAGCAGCGGGTCCGCCCTAGGCCCGGCCGAGTCCACTGAACAAAGGGGAGCGACTTCTAGCAGTTTCCTACAGAAGCTACCACCTTAGGCCCCCCCTCACTAACAAAACCACGACAATGCAAAACACTAAAACATGGATCATGTGGTCACTATTTTAGGGGAAACGGTCTAACAATGGAGATGTGTGTCAGTTGTTCATTTTGTGGAGGGGTTGGCTGAGTAGTCCAACAGACTAGCAGACATCCAAACACATAGTACATGATGAAACTGTTAGGCCTCTAAACCTCTTTTTGTTTGTTTGTTTATTTGTTTTTCAAAGGTACTTCTCCATACCCAGCTCAGTTGAGCCATCAACTTTTAGAATTCATGTGTTCTTCAGTATTCTTGGCCTGATCCTAGTGATTTTATTTTTTTTCAACAGCTGTTACAAAAGCAGCCGCTCAAAAATGCAGTAGTGGTTGTGTTTCTATAAGGCACTGGGGAATTATTTAGTTATTGTTAGTGAAAAATACTGGGTGGATCCAGCAGTCTGAAAGAAGTAAGGTTGCTGCCACTCCATACCCCTAGGTGCAACCAGTAGTGTATTCCCAGCAGCCACATGCACAGAGAGCACACATATACCACTTATATATGCATATGTGTATATATATATATATATATACACACACACATATATATGCATAGCCAGCCACACAGACAGCACCAACAGACAGCAAGAACAGACAGCACCAACGGCCTCATCCTGCTCCCCTCTCTGGCTGAGCGGGATGGAGGCTGACTAGTGAGAATACATACATATGCATATATATATATACACATATATATGGGTACAAGGCAGATGCCTCCAGCAAGCTGGGCTCAAACTCTCCCCAAATGCTGGCATTTGGACATACATGCTGCCAAGGCCACAGCCCACTTCGGTTTCTGGTACAGATCCGCTCTCTCTCACACATAGACACATACAATGAAACAGAAACTTGATTTTTTTCCTCGGTTCAGAGCGTCTTAATGTGAGACACATTAAAAAGTTACTGATAAAATACATCCACAGCTGTTAGTGGAAAAATGACCACACAAGAGTTCTCCCTCAGGGGCAAATGAACTAACCATCAGGCTAAGCCAGATTTCCTCATATTATACTTAATGTTCCTCATGCAACAGAGGAAAAGATTTACCAATACAGCATTAACACCATTCTTATAGTCCTTTTGTAGTGTCTTGAGACATGGAAGCTAAAGGTTGCATCTTCTTAAAAGAAAGGTAGAAATCTAGCCTCCTACCTTTAATTTTTGACACCTGTGCCAAACTATTGACTGGAGAGAGCAGACCTTGGTGCATCTGCTGAGTCTGAATACTTTCTCTCCTGGTGTTTTCCATTGACTCTAATCCATTACACATTTCTTGTTAATTTTATATATGTTGTTAACATGTATGTTTATATATTTGTGTGTATATAATACATATACATTTTTATGCATGTTTTAATATTTATATATACATGTGCATGTTTGTATATATGTGTACACACATGTACACACACACACACAGAGGCACATATATATAAAACACTCAGCAAAAGTTTTTTTTGCATATCAGATTTTTGTTTACTAATTGTCATTGGTATTGCACATTATTCAGTGGAATTTAAATTTAAGACAAAATATGATTAGTGCAATTAAAAAGAAGGAATGAAAGTAAAATTTTATCAAGTACTGTTATTAGTGCTAACAATATTGCCGAGTTACACATGCAGAAGGATTTCAATAAAGTCAGTGATCATCTGTGAAGTTTCAAGTGAATCATGGCTAAGTTCACCTATTTCTCATCCATTTTGCCCAATAATCATGATCATAACTGTCAGATTAGAGCGTGGTTTTGTGACCTCCTCTATATTGGATAGCTGTAATTAGTTATTCTTAACGACACTCTGAAAGCAAAGTGTACCCAACTGCATTGTGAACTGCATTATCTGCCTATTGACTTCCTGGTACAGCTCAAGATGCTATTACAGATCACAAGGATTGTATGGTTAGGACATTAGTTCTCAGAAGATACCAACAAATCAGTTCAGTCAAGTTCAGCTAAAGAACTCATGGTAGCATTATCTGAATTGTATTTTATATCAAGCTATTCTCGAGATTTTTGCTCACCTATTAGTGAAAAATAAAAAAAAATAATTTCATGTAATGCATTTTCATATGTTATACATTTAGGAAGGACGTAAATATGTAAGCAACTGACTGCTTTAATTTTCTTACACTTGAAACTAAAATAATTAAAAGATTAACACTAGTGTAACACATAATGATTTTATATGGTCATTCTTACTAATTTATCAATCTAGTATTTCTACTAAATTCAACTGTTATCTAGACATATTTTGCACACTCAGCATCACTGCTCTGTGGATCCTGTCATTATTAACTGCATTTTAGTAATGGAGAAACTGCATCATCAACATATGAAGTGCTATTTCCAAAAATCCACTACCTGGCAATAAAAGATAAAGCAATAAATGCCAGAATGAACCAATTGGTGTTTGGAATTTAGCACAATGCTGTCTTTTATGTACATAATCTAATTTATGTAACCAAATGTAATAAATCATAATAGCTTCATCCATACTAGTAAGCAAAACATATCAGAATCTGTCCCTGGCATAGCAGATACCCACTGTGCTAAGATCTTCCCACCTCAAAGGATTTTCCCTATTAGGAGCCATCCCTGGGGTGTGCTATTTCTTAGATTGTGCCCAGACACTGGGACAAACCCACATAATGAAATTTGATAGCAACTAAATGGTATAAGTGACAGAAGACTGCTTGAGCTGGTATCTTGGTCTATGTTGTTCACAGCACAGACTTAGGCAGATGCTATTATTCCCCACTAAATCCTAAATTCGTCACAGATCACACAGAAAGTAAAAAAGATATCTATCTACCAAATCGGCCTTTATGTTTTAACATGATTTTTAAAATAACATTAAATGAAAGATCCCAGAAGCAATTAACTTATTAGCATGTGATGCCTTTGGAAAAAAGATTTAGATGAGTGGTATTTCTTTTAATGACAGCCTCTTTTTCTTACCATAATTTTGATGAACAGATGTAATAATTATAGTATTAAACTTTCATGTGTTAATTATATTTGGAACAATATATTTGTCTTGTCTTTCAAAGCCTTGTAACAGTTAAACATTGACTACTTCTTCATGTTTCAGCTTGAGTTTGGTTTTTTTGACAGCAGGATGAATTGTATTTTGAAAGTTCTTTGAGGGTGTTTTACTGAAAGAAAAAGGGTTTGTCTGAACTGTCAGGTTGTGTAATCTTGAAAGCCTGTGTGTTCAAAAATACTGGCAGAGTACTCTGTTACAGACAAACCAGCTTCAGTTTACAAGCAAGCTTTCAATAGCTTAAGTACATTAAGCTGAGGAGTTAATTTAAAGAATAATAGCACAAACAATGTATGGAAAACAACATTAAAAAAAAATCAAAGCATTTAAATCACATTTAAAGATTTAGATCTTTAGTTTATTTTATCTGTCATAGCTAAAAATAGCCTGATACTTGAGTGTTCACACTTCTTTACAGGCACACTGTCAATTCTTCACCCAGGAAGCCTCTTCAAGAAGGGAAGGGAAAAAGAGAATGCTACAGTTATTAGTAAGAGAGAAGGAAGGACTCCCATGTTCTCAATGTCCATAACATTAATCCATCTAGTAAGGTTTTCCTTTACAATCTAATACGCATTTTTCACTGTCAGTCCTTACTCATTAGCATAGTATACTATAATATATTAGCACATATATTTTACATGTAGATTTGTGGAATAATTCAAAAAAGAGCAGACTCAGAACAGATTTTTTTTTTTTTGCATAACTTTAAGACCAACAAACAAACAAAATTCCAATGTATCAGAGTTGCAAATCCAATAGGATAACTTCTGGGGTACATAGATTTTTGTAGTACTATGAAGTACATTCTATTTTTAATATTAATTCCCTTTGTATACTTGCAGAAGGATTTGACTTTATTTTTAAAGGATGATAGAGTTACTTAATCTCTTCAAAGGTTTTGGCATGAAAAAAAAACAAATATACACAAAAAATTCTATTCTCAAACAAAATGGATGTGCATTTAATTGCTGGTGGCTTTTATACTACGAAAAGCATGACTGGAAATATAAGCTATTTGTTTTAGGAAAAAAAAAAAGCCTTTTAAAAAAAACTCAACAAAAATGAAATCCCTCTCTTATTCCAATTAAAAAAAAAAAAACAACCCAAACCTGCATACCATGAAAAGGTGGCTGTTGTCCTAAAAGTGTTTTGAAGACATATACACATTAATCATGGTATAGCACTTATGCTTACATACCAAACCATTGGCTATTGTGCTGTTGGAACCAAATGCAACAGAAAAGCACATTTATGTTATATTTTAAGATTAGCTTTGCACCTTAATTCAATTCCAGTTCACTCTGAGAGATTCCTAACCTCAAATTATAATACTCTCTAGGTTAGAGCTTTAAACACAAGAGATAAAGAAACAGAGGCAATACAGCCTCGTCATCAAGCTCTATTATACTGTCCAAATGGACAGCAATTCACAGATAAAACATGGTCTATGAAATGACCCCTAATGATCTTAACAACTGTTTGTTGCCATGCCCTGGCAATTGCTGAAACAAACAAATTTATCCTTTCTCTTTACTCCTGGAAATACTGTCTCAGCAGTGACTTATCTCTTAAATTTTGCAAATGTGCCCAACAAGGCAATCCAATTCACCTGTAAAGCTACTGATCTAGCAGATTTTAAGAACAAAGACAGTAGATATTTTACCCTTTTATCAGTTCATCCTTGATTGGTTGAACAGGGCTATAGCTGGGAAGAAAATAGTGCCAGGTAAAATCTGCCTTGAGGTGGACAGAATCCAAGGAATAAGAGCCTTAAATTAGAGTTCAGTACAATCACAGATATTACCAGATGCCTAACAGAATGCCTATTAATTCCAGAAATGGAATTAATTTCCCTATAGGTGTAGTGGTAAAAGATAAAAATCCTTGTTTGTTTCATAATAGCAAAGGTACCAGAGTCTGGGAGCCAGCAGGGAATATCAATTAAAGGAATGAGACTGAATTTCCTTAAACTATATGACTGAAAAAGCCTTCCTCATAACTGCAGCTTAGCACAAAGATAAAACAGGGATGAAGACACACATATCGATTCTGGAGTTATCCATCTACTTACTTGACTTTGGGAAGAATAACAGTCCTTAATGGCTCAGAGTAAGTGGAATTGGTTCATACAATGGGAGATCTGGGTCCTCTACCCAGAACCCTGGGTTCTGTGTCTATACCTGTGTGACCTAAGAAAGCTTTTTATTTATTTGATTGCACACATTCTGAGCTGCAGGCCCTCTCCACACATCATTGACTATGCCTTATCACGTAACTGAAATGTGTCAGTTATGGCTTTAGAGGAGACCAGTTAGGAGGAAGAATTTCAGTTACTGGCTTGATACACTCCTAAATTAAAAATTTATTATTATGCATATGTGACATATTTATTTGAATAAAAAAAAAAACCCAACAGCATCTGTTCCGTGGAATAATCTTATACTGCTATCTATTCATAATTACAATGCTTTATAAATGGACAAAGCACATAAAGCCCAGTTTAGTGTATTTCACTCCACATTTGCTCACTAACAATAATGACTTGAAAGATGGTCTTGAGTCAACATAAATTCTCCTTCCTAAAAATACTGTTGAAGGTTTTTAAATTAAACTATATTACAGTGCATTTTCAGATATTCTACCTTTACATTATGTTTTGAGATTTTCATGTATACAATGCCAAGCTTAGTGTTGTCAGACCACGAACAAACAAAAAATCATAGAATCATAGAATAGTTAGGGTTGGAAGGGACCTTCAAAGGTCATCTAGTCCAACCCCCCTGCAAGGAGCAGGGTCATCCCCCACTAGATCAGGTTGCACAGAGCCTCATCCAACCTGGCCTTGAACATTTACTGGGATGGGGCTTCCACCACCTCTCTGGGCAACTTGGTCCAGTGTTCCACCACTCTCATCGTAAATTTTTTTTTTCCTAATATCTAATCTAAATCTACCTCCCTCTATTTTGAAATCATTACCCTTTGTCCTATCACAACAGGCCCTACTAAAGAGTCTTTCCCCATCTTTCTTGTAGGCCTCCTTGAGTTACGGGAAAATTACTATAAGGTCTCCCCGGAGCCTCCTCTCCTCCAGCCTGTCCTCATAGCAGAGGTGCTCCAGCCCTCTGATCATCTTCGTAGTCCTCCTCTGGTCCCTCTCCAACTGGTCCATGTCCTTCTTATGTTGGGGGCTCCAGAACTGGACGCAGTACTCCATTACTGGCAGTCTCACGAGAGCAGGGGGGCAGAATCCTCTCCCTCAACCTGCTGGCCACACTCTTCTTGATGCAGCCCAGGATGCAGTTGGCCTTCTGGGCTGCAAGGGTGCATTGCTGGCTCATGTTGAGCTTCTTGTCCACCAATGACAATAACACTTTTTGGGGTACTTCATTTCAAGACCAAGGACCTGAAACTATATGCCTCCTCACCCCTCCCCCTCCCATCTCCTTCATGTCCTGGTTTTGGTTGGGATTTAGCTGGCACTGCTTTTAAGCTGTGTAGAAATAATGACTTAGCCATCAGTTGACTGGGTTAATTTTCCTCAAGTTTTTAACAGATGTTTGTTTGGGGAATTCATTTGATGTATATTGATGAGCTGTATATTCTAAAGGATTCACGCTTGTATTCACAATTAATCTCTGAAAGCTCTTTAAGCTGTTCTGTACCATCATGTCAATAGCAAACATACCTTTGATGGAAACAATTAATCCAACTCCTTTTAAAAATGTTGGAAAGACATATTATTGTTTAATATACTGCACATATTTAAATGTATTTTAATCCCTTTAACCAAGTACACTTTTTTTCCCAACTTCTTTTCTTCAAAGCTATCTGCCCTTCAGCAGACATGGCTTTAGTACTTAGTCTTCAGCACAGCTGCTACATTACACATACATCTCCTTTTTAAATTAAAAAATGTTGGTTTTTTTTTTTAAACAAATAAATAAACAAACAAAAAGCCAAACCTCTAGGGTTTTTTTTTTCAACAAACAAATAAAAAAGCTTTAACAAATGAAACAATAATTTAGATGCAGAAAAGGATTTATAAACACTTGCAAGCATCTCTCTCTCTCAGTCCAGGCAGATGACTTTATTCCTCCTAAATAATTTACCCCTCCTCCCTAAATATCCTTCTAATGCCTTTCGGTGGGTCTTGAATTGCTGTGTTGGGCTTGTGTAGCAGGGGTGAGGGACACAGTGGCAACTTCCATGAGAAGCTTCTAGACGTTTCCCCTTTGTCCAGTGGACCTGGCCAGCTCCAGGGTGGACTCAGCGCTGGCCGGGGCCCCAATCAGCATGATAACATATCTAAGAACAGAAGAAGAAAAACAGAAGTGTGCGCAGAGAGAGGGAGGCATGGGCCTTGAGGGCCTAACCCTCTGGCCTTCTGCCAGGCAGCTATCTGGGCCCAGCCTGAAGAGGAGAGGAAAAGAGAGGAAAGGAGAGAGAAGATGTGAAGAGAACGTGAGAGGTGTCTGCCTGACTCCAGTTATAAGGAATTGCTTGTAAGAGGAGCAGCTGTGGATGCCAAGGTCGGTGAATAAGGAGGAGCAGGAGTAAAGTTGCTCCTGGCTGAGATTCCCCTGCAGCCCGTGAGTCCCTCAGTAAACGAGTAACAAGAATCGGAGATAAATATGAGTTGTCCTCTCCTTCTTCCCTCCCTTTGCATTATCCCATTACTAGTAGTAATGATGACTTAACTTTATCACTGGGTAATTATTTCGTAAGATTCCATAATTTCTGAATCTTTTGCAGATTACATCAAGAAATTATTTATATATTTTCTTTAAGACAAATTAAATATGTATGCATATTGACAGCATAAAGTCCAGAGCAGCTAAAATTAATGAAATAAATGTAACTTATGCTTCATTTATGTGGTTAAAAACTATTTTCTTTTTGCTTACAATCTCATGAAAGACTAATGTAAAACCTTAACAGGTGTCAAAATGTATTAGTGTGTTATAAGATTGTACCCATCTCCTGCTTTTACAAACAAAATTAATTGATTTGATAAGCTTCCATAAAGCTCTTTTGTTTTGCATTAATTCATTTATAGTGCTTATCACACCAAATTTATATTCTTTCCTTAGGATTAATGTGAGGTTAGTTAGCCTGTGGCATCCTTTTCAAATATTAAAAGAAATAAACTTTTCCTTAGACTACTGGATCTTTCCCAGCATTCTAATTTTTTTTTTTTATTAGACTAACTCAGAGATTTGTTCCAGGAACTTCCCATGCAGCTAGTACTTTTAATAAACAAGTATATTGCTAACATGTTTTCTTTCTAAATATTTACTTTTAATAGTTCATTATTAACATACTCACAAATTAAAACCAGATCAGAAAACATTTCAACTAAAAAATACAAGTGCACCATATGAGGCATAAGATGTGTTTTCAGTATGCAATCCTGAGTTCTACTGCTAGCCAACTAAATTTCTTCCTATTTTTTTACAAGTATGCCTGCTTTTATTCTTAATCCTGCTCAGATTTTTTTTTTTCAGGGATATCTTTAACCTCCTTTATATGCCTGCAGTTCCTGACTGCAGTTTTCTAGTGTCTCTGACTGTATCTAAATTGAAGGACCTGCAAGCATCTTTCAAGACCATGGGGGAATGAAAACCAAGAAGGCAGCATTCTTACCTCTAACGGCTATGAAGACTGGTGGTCAAATAGGCTTGATTTGAGTTTCCTGAGTTATTGCTGTTTTTGCAGGTATGCAGGAATATAGTTCATATTTCACAATACTTAAAGAGAAAATTTTATTGTCTTAAAACAAAAACTCCACTGCTGTCCATATTGTAGCCTTGTCTCCAGTCCTGTCTCTGACCTAATCTGCTTTTGCTTCTGATTCCCTGGAAGGACCCTGATCCTGGCTCATTGCTTGCCATGTTGCGAATGTCAATAGTCCCAGTTACAAGCCCTGGGCTCTGCCTGCTGTGCTCAGATACTGTAGGGCTGTACCCCATCAGTGAGGGCACTGAATGTGCTGTGATCACTGTTGGCTCTCTGTTCACCTTCCCATAGGCAGCAGTCCCTGATCTCCCTTCTCCCAAAAGTATGAGATATATCTTCACAATAAGCTTGTTTGTGAAGGTGAGAATTTTAAGATAACTTACTGGTCATTTTCTGTTTGAGTTGATAGTTCTATAATAATGTTCAGTAAAGTTTATTTTTATTTTCTTCTTCCTATTCTACTGTCCCCTTCTTCCCATTCTACTCTCCCCTACGCTCACTCTGTTGCTATTTCACAGGAAACTTCATACACTTAAATTACATTTTCACCATGAGAATGTAACTACTCTGGATGAAACAGCAAGTCAAAGCTGGAGCTTATTCTCCAGTGCTTGTTCTCATCACATCCTGTGAACTTGTTCTCATTACGTTTCTGTAGGAAAATTTCAGTGGTGGGGGTTGGGAAGGGAGTAGATATGAGGAGCACCTTTCAGGAGAATTTTTCATATTCCTCATTAGGGACAGCAATGAAAGACTTCACAAGTAATGAGTTTTATGAAGACAGGTAGTAGCATAAATTACTTATGACTTAACTATTACAGTTGTTAATATGATCTAGTTATAAAATGATAACCTATTTTAAAACAAAACTGCATTTATGCTACAAGAAACTAAATTTCTGGTTAAGATCTGCATTCTTAACTGGTGACCAACATTCAGCATAGATCTAACAACAGCAGCAATGGCAAAAATACAGGTGTACTCCACTGCGATTGATTTTTTTTTCAGAAAAAGATTTTAAGTTTCTGTAAAGTTCATTGCTGTCTATGTACATCTTCATGGACTTTTTTTTTTTTTTTGTTCTGATAGATCTGGCCACAGTTAAGCTTTAGTTGCAATGGTCTACTTACCAGTGGCCAAAATAACAATAAATAGAAGGACTTTGAAGTAGTGGTTCATTAACTACAGTTATGGCAGGAATCATGCTGATTCCTGAGAAAAAATGCTGAACTGAGAAAACACTTGATCCAGAGATTGATTGTTTACTTAGCTATCTAACTGTATCTTAAAAAAAAGGAGAAACCTATATGCTTATTAAGGGGTTGTTTCTTGCAAAGATTTTAGAGATGTGGGTTGAAAAAAAAACCAAAAAAAAATCAAACCCTCTGATGTTAATAAAGTTGAAAGAAATGTTAATAAATAAGAAAAGCTAACTACAAAAATTCAGTATAATCTTTATAAATATATTCTGTCATCACTCACCTCATGGAATGAGAAAGCAGACAAAGACAGGAATAAATATACTGTCAAAATTGCAGCAGAAGTTTCTCACTTTGTGGTTAATAGCTTGGTTACATAGTCAGATTGTTCTGAACTCCTAAAGAAAAAAAAATCTAATTCAAAGTTTTTTCCTTCTTTAAAAATAATCTGCAACAGTACAAACTTCATACAGATGTAGATAGCAATTTTTGCCAAGATTGTTTGTAGGTAGTTACAGCTACACTGCAAGTCTATCTCTGTATCAAACTTTTGTGTACATATATATATATATGCCTATGTGCTCAACTGCACATTAAACTGGGAGAGATGGTAAAATTTTAAGGATGATCTTAGGGCTGTATGAATTTTGAGGGAGAATGCATTTTTCATTTTTGAGGTTCTATGTGGAAATACGTTAGCCTGACAATAAAAATACTAAACATTTTTCCACCACTTCTTTCCATCCCAGCTGGTTCCAGTGTCAGACTCTTGCCCAGTAAGGTGAGCTCTTTCCCCCTTTTCATGCATTTAATGGCAAGTGCACATAGAAAGCCAGTGTTACTGAAGAGGACAACTGAGTAGCAGCTTGCAATCCTGACAAGCAGACAGTCAGGCAGGGAGCAAGGTGAGCCTGCAGGACAGATGCTGAGTTTTCAGAACGGAAGATGGCTAATAAAAATAATGACAGGTGTGAGTTTGACACCTGTGGATCAGTTCTTGTGAGATGTTCACAGCACCAACTAACCAAACTAGCGTGTTATCCTAGTTGGGATGTGGAGCTAAATCATGGCGCAAAGGAAGGCTGCTATTGTGATCTCAAAAAAAAGGTGCAGTAAGATACTAATTTGTTTTGCCAGTCCCATTCCCTTATTTTCTCACATATGCTATTGCTGCAGCCCATTTCTTTGTGTAATGATACTATCAGTAAACAGAATAATTCTAAACTGACCTGAAATTACTAAGGAGACATACACGCACATTAGATAGGCACCAGGAGGTACCATTTTAGAAGTACACCACTCACAATGTCCTTGGACAGCGGGTCGTGAAGGCTAATGAAAGGCACGGGTAGAATAAACGAGTCATAACAGGTTGATTAGGAGATTTGGCATCAGCTTGTTGAGGGGAGCGGAGGACTTTATATCTTTCAAATAACACTGACATCAAGACAGTAATTGTACACAGATGTCATTTATGAACACATGGCAGATTAGCTGAACTGCACACTAAATAGTCTGACAAATTCAAAACAGGGGTGACAGGGGTGACACTCCCATTCCTGGTGCACTCTGTGACTGTACACTACATGAAGGTGGGAGGGAGTATTTCTCAGGGGCGAGTCGAGGGGTTGTGGAGCACAGGCTAAGTGCTAATCCTTCGGATGCATCTGGCCAAGCCGGGGACTTGAGATATGCTCATTATCTTAACTGTAGTGGGAAGATACATCATTCTGATACAGGGGACGAGGAACTAAACTGTACTATGAAAAATTCTTCAATTTATTATTGCTTATATAAGATTTAATGAAGATATACTAGCTTTTTTCTTTATGCTGCTTATTTTCCCAAATCCCCACACTAACAATTGAAAGGTATAGGCAGTCTGCCTACAATTGTATCTAACTGTAAATTACAAGGAAAAAAACTATATGCTTATTAAAAGATTGCTTGAATATTCCCTCCTATTAGTGTCTAAAAAATGTGAATACATAATATACAAATGTTAATAAAGCTGAAAAGCATCTTGAGCCAGAGAAGCCAACTACAACCATTCAGTGCCATCTTCCTGACAACGAAAGTGAATATTAACAAAGAGCTGTTGTAATTCCTGCTGCCACTTCCATTCAACCTGTTCTTTAATTATTCAGATGCTAGTTACCAAAAATGGCGCAAGACTGAAAATACGGAAACAAACGCAGTCACAACTTCCTGAGGAGTGTACAGCTTGGTGACAGCTACTCTCTTGAGATACCCTAAGTGGCAAAACAATAGCAAAACTCAGAAGTTACCATTATGACTACTACAAGTGTGAGACTGGGACAACTTTCTAGATTCTCCCTTCTCTCATGGGCTTTAGCAATGTTTAAATTATTTCTAACTAACAACTGAACTGCAGGACTGGATTATTCTGGAGACTTCGGGCTTCCATGAGGAGAAACCAAAAGGAAATAATTTTAACTGATCAGATTGCATTCTGTACTAAAGGCATACAAAATTGCAGAGTTAAGCACTTAAAAGTAGAAAATGCTATACATACTTAAATGTTTAATCTGAGCCTATTGTGAAAGTGTTATAATATAGTTTGTCTTAAACTAAGTTCAGTTTATGACTGTTAAAAAAAAATCTGACCTGACAATTGACAGGAACTGGACAGCACAGCTGCATGCTGAGGGTTTCAAACATAATCCTGTGGATGAAAAGCTAAACAAATAACCAGCTAAAGTAATTTACATCAAAGCCCATAATGAGAAATATCGTAGTGATATACATGTGTTATGCAAAAGACATGTAATGACTGGGATGTATTCAGTATTATCTCTGAAGACACTTGTGGCCCACTGAGTCCACACTAAGGTTTACAGGATGAACACTGATAAAGTAAGTGTTTCTACAGTGTGAATTTAGCTATCTTGTTCCAGAAGGAGCTAGCCTGTGCTGATGATATAACTGAAGGGAGAGTGCAGAGGACAGAGCCACACCCAGTGTCAGGACCAGAAGGCAGTGGGTAAAAACTGAAACACAGGAAGTTCCTCCCAAACATCAAGAAACACTTTCTTACTCAACACTGGTATAGGTTGCCCAGGGAGGTTGTGGAGTTGCTGTCCTTCAAGATATTCAAAAGCCATCTGGACATAGTTCTGGGCAGCCTGCTCTAGGTGTCTGTGCTTAAGCAGGGGGATTGGACCAGACAACCTCCAGAAGTCCCTTTCAAACTCAATATTCTGTGATTCTGTAAAGTCAGCCTATACTAGTTGTTCCAGAAAAACAGATTGTTCCCTGAGGAAAAGTCCAAGAGAATCTCTGCAGCTATAGCTCTATGTGATGACCTGCTTGGAGCCACAAAGATAAAAATCTCTGAATAACAAGGGAGAGACTCCAGTTCTCTAGGTCTTTTTATGCTTCCTTTTCCTCTGGAATTTTGCAAGGGAAATTCAAGGGAATTGTAAGAAGAACTAACCAAACAATGATGTATATATTAATATGGCATAGATCTTGAAAATAATTATTTAACCATCTGCCTAGTTAGAATTAAGTGCACCTAGACAATTACTGAGAGATGTCTGCCTAATTCTCAAAACTCAAAACTTTTCAGTGAATGAGATTCACAGATATCAATGGTAATCTTTTTTCAGTGTTTAATTATGTCTCTAGCTAAACATGTTCCCAAAAGGCAATAAACATCAGCTGGTCAAAATTTCTATTCTTAGCCACCGATACTACAAATCTGAAATAGCTTATCCTTTGTTGCAAGATGAGTAGTTAATTCAAACTACCTTGCATTTGCTGTGGGATATACACATCTGTGATTATTAAAGCAGTACCCATGGGTAATTTGCTTGTGCGTCTGAGCATTTGTTTCAACATCTAGATTTCAATTTCTTTTTTTCTCTTTTCCTCCCAAATGATCCAAGATTAATGTCAGCTCAGACTTAGGTTTGCAAACATTTTTGGAAGACTTTTGTCTTTCACCTGCAGATTCTATGCATGTTTGTTTTTTTTATTATTATTATATTATACAAGCAAATACAATAGTGAATGAAAGTGGCTTCAGGACATAACTGTATTAAATGTCCTTCCAGTTTAATAACAAGCTTTTAATAATTAGTCTATGAGTGATTTTTAAACAGCTGAGCACTCACCAGAGGCTGATTATACCTCCACCATATGGCATTAGCTCATTTATAAGTGTGCTTAAGTACCAAAATATTTCCTACATTTTAATTCATTAGGACAGTCAATTTAATAAAGAGATTGATTAGACATGATTTATTCTTCAGCTATTGATTTATATGAGGATAGCTTTTACCTCTTGATCCTAATCTTATAAGATTGGTGTTTATTTATTCAGCATAGAGGTACTTGTGAAATTCTGTGTATGTGCTCTATGTGACTGAAATGTGATGTTATAAATCCATCACTTCACTACTTTCAACTCCTGATGTAATGGACAGCAGTCCTTTCAAACAACAAAATCTGTGAATGTCCCATTAAAAAAAAAAACCTGTGTAGTTCAGCGTCTCTTGAAAGTGAAAGGATCCTGCCAAAATTTTGTTTCTTGGATTTGCGATCTCAAGGTATCTTAAGTTCATATATATATATATATATATAGCATTAACAATGTACAATCTAGTCTCCCTCAAATAAATGAAAGAAAATTCTTTCATTCAGGTTGGAGTGACCAATTTAAGACGAAGAACTTAAAACATTTAAATAAATGCATAGTAAAAAATAATTTATGTCTTTGCTCTCTGGCCACGAAACTTCATAAAATACTTCAGAACATAGGCAAAAACATAAGAAATATATGTCATATTTGAATTTTAAATATTTTCAGGAAGATTTCTTTTTTTCTTCTCACCATCACTAATAACAACTTGTCTTTCTCTACTGAAACATTGTACCTAATTCTGGTATTTCGTATGGATTTTCATTACTAGAGTTGCGCTATATGGGCATAAATCAGAATATAACATGGTCCATCTTTTTTTTTTTTTTTTTAGCAGCAGAGGCTGCTGTATGTGTATATTAACGAAGGAATGAGGATTTTGTATCATGGGCAATTATTTTACCCTATTAGCATGCTATTTTAAAATAGACAAATTAGTAAAACATGTAATGTTACACTCAGGATTATGAAATTATCTTTGCTACAGTACGCTTGTGAACTCTGTACATGAAGTAAACACAAGATACATCTGTACATTTGAAATTAGTCCTTACTGACAAGTCTTTATGCATTGAATGTAAAGATGTCACTTTATGGATTTCTTTACGTTAAAAGGTATCAGGTCAGCTGCCCACATACAGGCATCTTGAAGCAATTTAAGCAGCTCTCAGGTATCTTGTCTCATCTTCAGATGGCAACACATAAAGCATTGTCTCCTCTAGATCCAGTGCAGTATCTGTCAACACCATGAACATATCTTAGACATCCTAAGGCATTTCAAATTACACTAGATTTCTATGCATGGGGAAATGAACTAAGCTGTGGCTCGAGTCTAGAGAACTACTCATCTGGACATCTACAGGAATTTACTATAGCAATGAGATGACTATCTCTCTGGATGCCTTAATTTTTTTTTCTTCTGACAACGCTGTGTGCTTCAACTACTAGACCACATTCAAATAGCTACATTACAGGCACTGAAGTCAGGCAAAATGAAACCTAGTTTAAAGTCTGCTGCTAAAAAGCCTGCAGAAAGATTTAAAAATACATAAAGAAGGAATTAGAGTAGGTATTATTTTGACCATTAAATAGAAAATAAACATTTGTTTGGTTTTATATTCCTTTTAATAATTAGATTGCTACAGCTTACTCTTTATTATATATTTAATAAAATAAACAAACAAGAACACCATTGAAGAGGATCAGTACATGCATCAGATCATCCATTTATGCAACAGGAATTATAAATAATGAACTACAAACTCAGAGTTTAGGATTTTGTAAAGCCTGCAAAGGAATTCCACACTTCATTCTTTCAACTAAGGAAACTGCTGAGTATAGGTTTATAGTAGCCATATACAGGGTAATCAATGGATAGATATTCTCTTAACTGCTCACATCTCATTAATGTTCTTTAAGACATGAGATGCCTTCTCTGCTGAAGCTGAAAGGGACCCACCAAAGCTGCTAAGTGGGAGTAATACAACTGTCATCCTCAACAGTTATTTGCATATAGTTGGTAGACGGTAGCACACAAACCATCAACTGTCTCATTTAAGAGGCACATGGCAATATTATGATTTCTCATGCATCACTTTGTGGGAGTGATAAATAAATTAAGTTTTTAAAGTATAACCTCCGTATCAGAATCACAAAGCTGATTCTCTTGCTTAAAAAAAAAAAACCCATGAAGTAAAAGAATAGTAATAAATGTTTAAGTATTTAATTCTGCTGAATGAAATAGTAGTGATGCTATTTTTTAAAGCCTCCCAGTAGAGATGTTTGAAGAGACTTAGATGTATCAGTGCTTGCCTATCAAATCATGTTGACGTGTAGCAGGCTAGAGAAAAACACCGTGTAATTCTCTCTCAATGCTCAAGTGTAAGGAGCTTAGATACAAATTTTATTGTAAGAAGGTATCTGCAATACTTGTTGACTGACTGATCTTTAAGGAAAACAAAATAATAGGAGGGAAGGTAGAGTTCATTTGCCTTAATCTATGAATAGAAATTTTAAGAAATGAAGGGATGGCAGTTTAGATTTACTTGGTTTAGATTTATTAATTCAGTAATATTTAAGTCTATATAAACTTGTTCTCTGGTTTAACAATACTTATTTGTTTGCCAGCCCGTGTTTATAGAAGAAATAACCATTGCAACATTTCAGTACATCTCCAAAGAGTGCCTTTTTTTAGAGTGCCCCTCTTGGGAACACTTTGCGTACATGCATGTATAAAGACATCAGTTTGCTTTTACCTACCTTTCCCTTTGACATTAGGCACACTGACTCATTTTATTCTAGTATTATGCTAAGAATAAACATCATAATGGATGACAGCTTTGCAGCATCGAACCCATAAGCATGCAGAACACCCTCAGTTAAATGTGGCTGATGTACCAAATTTGTTCAGTTGAATTAGCAGAAAAATACCTGATTGGTTCTGAATTTCAAAAACCTCAAACATTTTTCAAAAAGGTACTTGAAATCCTATGAGTAACAGTCGCATTGAAGGTCAGAAGATTTATGCTTCCAAATTAGTAAGGCAAAAATCTATACCTTATTTGGATTTTTGTCAATAATAAAAATAAAACACTTTCCAAACCCTATTTAATCTGCCTGATATTAAATTCTACTTGCACCTTCCTTTAATGTTCATGTCATTGATTAATCTGGATGTAGAACAGAAGAAAGATGAGAAGAGAAGCCTACAAGATATTTATTACCACAGCAAATCCAATTTTCCAGAAGAGTTTTGGTTTTACAGAAGTACGCGTGTATGCTTCCTTTAAGTAGAATTCCACATAGTGTCCCATCTCATGGTCTAATAGTGGACCTGAGGGTAATGGCTTAGAATGGAACAGATTTGTAATGTCTGCTGGGAGTACTGGGAGTGATTTCCCAGATCTTCCTAAATGGAGGCTGATTACATACCTTTTGCAACACTACAATATGCTACTATCTTATTTTTCTCTTGCCTCCTTTTGAAAGAGTCAGAATGGTGAAGGTGCTAATGAGGAAAGATTCAACTTATCACACTGATTCAGAGGCATGTAATGGACCTAAAATGCGCTACGTTACCTGGAAAAACTTTTTTTCTCCTACTACCATTATGACAAGTTCTCATGTTCCTCATCTTTATGCCTCAACTAGAGGCAACTAGATGCCTAAAGCTAAGCGTGCTTAGTCAAGGCTAAGAGCCGCCTATGGGCTCCTTTGCAAACCTAGTGGGCAGACACATAGGATGGAAACATCTTTTGCCCTCACTTCTCTATTTATCAGAATGAGGAACACCAGCACTCCTTTTGGCCCTCAAACTTAAACGCACACATTTTATCTTACTTATTGACAACACTGCTGACTTTTAACAGCTCCTAGATCTTTTTAGCATAAGGACTTCAAGCTGTATATTCATCAGCTCTCTCTTTTTTTTGGTTTTTGTTTACACAGCACTCTGAATATTAGTGTCTGTTTAAAAAGTTGAGCAATCAGCTATTCACTTTTTAACATTACTGTTCTGTAGAGCTTTCATGAAAGAAGAGGACTTTTCATTTCTGTTTGGTTCACAGGTCAGAAGTTGCAAGGAAAAGCTTATTTGCTGTTTTTGTGGCAAAAATAAAAACACTACTGCTGTTTTGTAAGAATCTCATTAAGAAAGAATAATAGATGATTTTTTTTTCCTGTGTATTGGTGAAGAGCAATTGAAATTAAGATTTATCAACGTAAGTTCTTATTAAGGAAAGGAAATGCATTCTTATTTAAATTGATGGGACTTAAACATTAAGTTTTCAGGAAAACATTTCCTGAATGAAGCCTCAGACTTCAGAAAGAGGGCAAACGTAGCACTTTTCTGTTTTCTGATTTATTTTCAGTGATGGATTTGAAAGGTATATATAGTTAATATTAATACCAAGTAAATATTCATCAGGAGAGAGAGAAGGTAAGTAGGTTTTACTTACTGGAATTCACAGTTTCTGAGTCTGTCCAAAACACAAGAATATCTACAGACTACAGACAATTATAGCAATTAATTTTCTTTTTTTTTTAAACAATTTGAAGTTAAAACCAAAGTCAGATTATATCCCCTTCAGCAATCCAAAGTATGTTTATGCAGTGCAGAACACTGTGGTGCAGACTTATCCAAGTTTATACTGTTCAAGTAACTATTAACAATTCGTATGCTTTTAAACTAAGAAACAATAGGTAGAATGAGAAATCGTTGAATATTTGGGTAGGAATAAAAATATCCTTGAAACTGGAGATTGATATCAGTCAAACCCAGATTGTTTCCCACAGATCTACTGTCACAGCTTTCCTAGGTACATTTGCTCATCTCCATTCTCCCAATGTTTTCTTAAATAAAAAAAAATACAGTAGATTTCTCCAATTAATTCAGTGTAAATATTATTAAGTTTAAAAAAAAAATTAAAAAATAAATGAATTAATAAAAAATTAGAACTATTGTAGCAGTAACAATGCTTATCAGCTTGAAGTCAAACTGGTACTTCAAATAGCATTGCTTGGCCAGCATAAATTCATAAGATAATATCTTTCTGAGACTCAAAAAAATGTTGTAAATTTATATGATTAACGATACAAATATTCTTAAGTATTTTCATATATTCAGTAAAACATGCTAATATAAAGTACTGCACAACAACAACAAAAAAAGAAAAATAACATAAAACCCACAAATATTTAAAACATTAAATCAATTTTGAAATAACAGTGCATACACTCTATTTTGAAGTAAGTAAGTCTTTGTAGGGACGAATTCGTAATTCTTAACTTTACAATGCTCGTGGGTCTTTTTGCATTTAATGTAATAGTCTTTTTATCAACTATAGAAAGAGTTTACAGTATTATTGCACTGCATAGTTTTCAGAAGTAGTTTTGACTGCAATGGATTCATTTTTTCAAGTTATGGGTTACGGGATGTACTTGAACTTTCAGATATTCTCCACAGGACCAGACAGGGTTATTCAGTCTCCTCTTCATCAACCTTCCAGCTGATTCCCTTTCAGTGGAGGGAGGATCACTAGTGGACAGAAGTGATCAGTTACTGTAACAGCATCCAAATCTATTTCCCGTCCAGAGTTTCCACATGTATGGATGTACACAGATATACATACATATATGTACAAAACTAACCTAGAAAAAATAATATTTATATTAATGAGATTTGCTATACCTGAATATATGCTTCAGGTAAGATGTCTGCTATAAATTAGTCTGAATTTTTCCTAGTAGGTGCATTTAAAAAAAAAGGAAATTAGGTGTGATTATATAATCACCTAGTTATGCTTTTAATCTGGTCTGTTATGTTTATGAAGGCATATACAATCCCTTGGTCAGCATAATAATTTAGAAATTCCTTCAAACTTTTCTAAAATAAGAAATTCAATTAAAATATAGGGGCTTGCTTTTTATTAAAGATTTTTTTTTAAAGTTAAATTTGGCTAAAATTAACACAGCAAAACCTTGGTCACAAAATTCATTAGTGGCTTAACTCACCACCGTATTACAAGTTCTTACAATTCTGCAGTTGTTTATCAGTTACTGTATTATACAAACATAGACATCGAAATATTAATAATCAAAGTAGTTGAAGTGATCTCTCCAAAAGGGAGAATCTCTTTCTCATACTATTTTCCTGCATTTGTAAGAAATGCAGGAAAGAAAAATTAGAAGCTTCCAGAAGACTCAAGATCCAATACTGTTAAACAGTACTATCTACCAGAATTCTAGCATTAAAATAGATTTCTTTCTGTTAAGTAACTTAGAAGTTAGGTAAATAAAAAACAGCCAAACAAAAAAACTCCAAAACCAGATCATTCAGAAACGCAATCTAGTCAGTAACAGGCATGCATATGTTCCGGTTGCATGTCCTGGGCTTGGACTGTCTCCTGAACTTTGGCATTGATCTTAGAAGTCAGTATACTTCAGTAGCCCTTTCATGCGGAGAAAAACCAGATGCTGATAACATTTAAATGGCATTTAAATGACTCCTGTTTTCCTCCCTTCTGCTCTTCCTTTCCAAAAAATGCTTTGTTTTGTATGAGTAATGTAAAATCATTATGAAGCTAATCCTTTCCTTTTGTAAATAAATGGTAAAACTTCATTAGCTCAAATGAGCTTCACTGAGCATCAAATGATCTATATGTGAGATATCACACTGTCTCCTTGTACTAACAAATGCAGAAGGTTATTTGCTGAGTTTTTAACAGTCATTACTAAACATTTGATAACAGAAATTAAATACAATTAATTTCACAATTATATGTTTCTTAAAAAAAAAAAAAGGAATCTTTGGATTTACTTACTAAAATTCAGATCTTTATTTTTTATCATGTCTCCCACTCTGCCTTGTATACTGACTATGACATAGAAGTTTTTTAAAAAATTCTTCCTTCTCATTCTATTTTTCTTTTCTTATTATTAACTGATTTTTTTTTTGAGGCATTTGAAAAATCTTGGCAGAATGAAGGTACAAACTGAACAACAAGCTTTCAGTTTTATGAACTTCAATGCCTGTTATAGTTTTTTTTGAGACTCGTTTGAGGTAAATACAATAACTCTAGGAAAGTACAAGAAACTGACAGGAAAAAAAACCATTGTAATACTACCCACTGAAAAAATGAACCATACCTGAAAAGAAACCACACAAAAAAATATGCATTTATCAAGGTTTTTACACTATGGAAAAATCCTATGTTTCACTCAGTTTTGTTTGGGTTTTTTTTTTTGTTGTTTTGTTTTGTTTTGTTTTGTTTTAAGTGTATCTTATCTTAATTCCTATTTACAAAAGAGTTCAGCCACAGTGGAACACATGTAGGGTCTCTGACCAGACATCTTCTTTTTACTGGAAACAAGATCTGACAAGTAGTCACAAAATGAAATTGCTTAAAAAAAAAAGGTTCTGGAATAAATTTACGAAATAAAAAATAATAAATTGTCTGCATAATTTGGTATTTACCACCAATTTTCTATGAAATACACAGCAAAATGCTAAACTCTTAGTTCTGTAGTATAAGCTTTTACTTAAATCAGCTTTGGTATTAGAATAATGGACAGACGCTATTGGTGTGACATCAACTTTAAAAAGAACTCTAGTCATTGTCTGAATTCTATTCAGACAATTCTATTCAGAATTCTATTCTTCTATTATAAAGAAATTTATTCAAAAAATAAAATAAGGAATATCCTTCATATATACTTGAATACATAAGATATATTTGGAAGTCTCAAACTGGCTTCCATGGAAGAAATCCTGCCCTTACAAGTTTTAGCTGAGTCACGTGAAGGAATAGGCAAGTATGTGGAAACTTTTCCAATAAAACTTTTGTTAAGTTCATCCATGAAAGCCTCCGGAAGAACCTATCCTGTTTTAAAGGAAGAGGAGATCTTTAGTTAATAACTAGCTAAAATGAAGAAACAGGATTGGAATAAATGCTCATTTTTCATAATAAAGAGACCTCTACAGAAGCATCCCTCTGTATATAATCTCTGTTGCTGAGTTTGGTGTTAATTATTTACCCAAGAAAAATGAGAATGTAAAATCTCTTATTTACATTATTAAGGAAAATAAAATCTAACGTGATCATAGAGTAATAAGAAAGATCTCACATTTCTGAATGACTGAGAAATATATTTGAATGTTAACAAAAGTAGATTAAATTCAGTGTTAATAACTGCAGACTCAAGAGAGTCTGGAAAATAATTCCTACACATGAAAAACAATAGGCTCTAAATTGGCTATTATGACTTAGAAGAAAAGTCTGGATTCATTGTGGATAATTTTATTTTTCTTAAGAAATCCAGTAAAGTATTTGATACTCTTTCTATATGTTAATAGACATTAGTAGCCACTTCCTAAATCAGATGCTGGGAGCTTTGATCTGGCAGCAGGTTTTTTACTTCAAGTTCTCAAAACGGTGATGTGGTAGTGATTCAATTTTAATCCTGTTTGCTTTAGCATTCACATATTATGTTCTTAATAAAGATCATTCTTTTCTTAAAACCTTAAAATACAGGCACAGTTTCTTTCTGAGAGTTTTTCAGTATTTTTTTTTATTCTGTGAGAATGGAAAATTAATCTTTTTTTGTGTACATGTCTATGTGTGCTCTATAATGCATAACATACCACTGCATTGACTGTATTTAAAAAAACTATTTCTTATAATCAACTCTTGACTCACATGCCATAGATTTAAGATGATGCAGAGCAGATGCCCTGGTGAGTATCTTATCCCTCGTTCTGTCTTTCCTGTATTATGTATTTCTTTAGTAAGTCACTTATTGGTAATATCTTTCCACTCCACTCCTTTTAGATGAAGAGTAATTTGTATACAGTTTTATTGAATCAAATCTTCTGAAAGTCCCCATGAAAATTTGAATGCGATAAAACCAGAACCAGACCTTTAGAAAAGAAAAACTAGTACACAGAATCTGTGCAGGGTTCCAGCAATCTGGGTAACTTCTGCTTCCACAGAAAACTCACAGTAGAGACTTTATGAATACTCTGAAACAGGAAGACAATCCATGGTTGTCTGATTTACTTGTGGGGAAAAAAAAATGGTAGTATAGTTCCTGTAGAGTCTATACTTGTTTTTATTCTTCAGTACAGCACAGTACACACTGCAACAATTATGTGGACTTAATAGGAAAGACTGACTTGGGTCATTTGTCATGACTAGCGAATTTATTATGTTTGCAGTTTATAAAGTAGTATTCCCATGAGGCAACGACAGCAGTACAGCCCAATGCTGTAGAATTAGAAGAAAAAAGAGAGAAAGGATGAGAGAAAGGAAGAAAGAAGGAAAGATCATTTGGGAAGTTGTCTCCTTTGTTCTGAATACAACTTCCCCTCACATTAATGCTTGCCACAACTTGCATAGTCAGTGGAAAGGTGACCTGTATTTCACACTGCTGTTAACTACAGAGCAACCTGGCCATGGAAAGGAAGCAAAATAGAAATGCAAAAAATATGTCCCTCATTTCAGTCCTTTAAGCTATTTGTGAGTTGAAGATTGGACACAAAAATATCAGAGAGCCATCAATCATATTAGTTAGGCAAGATTTTATTAATATAGGACCACCAAACATGGCTTTAAGCAGCCCACCTGCAGCTGGCAGAACTCTGCATAACTGGACTACACCATACAACTGTGACCAAAGACTCTCAGTCTCAGGGATGATTCTTTAGGTGGATTTTCTTAGAAGTTTATTGTTGTTGTTGTTGTTGTCATAATTTGTGGTTTTGTTTTCTTTTTCATTTTAGTGGGACCACTGCACTAAATCAAAATGGTATAGCCAGCTGGAATTAACTGAAAACTCCTTCAACTGATACTATTTAACTCCCACAGTAAAATGGGATTTGCAAAGACTTCAATCTGAAATATACACCAATTATTCCCCCCCTTATTCATTTTCCTTTAAAATACTTCCTGTAAAGTAAAGCTTTTACCAATGCTTATTTCAAAATATACTTATCCCTGAGTGATGATATTATAAATTGATATCAGAAACTTGCATAGTAAAAACACAAAGGCTTGCAAACATTTCATATGCTTCTATGCTTGGTATTACTAAAGTAACCTTTTCCAAAGGTTATCAGTAACCTTTTGACGGTCTTTTTTGTAAAAAAAAAAACCTGAAGGTTGACATTGAAGCTGGTTCCTGTAACATGAAATATTCACAAATGGCTTCAGTGCTTCCTTTTTTGTGCTAAAGAACTCCTTTCAAAACATTCTTATTCAGCAACTATCTTCTGCTGGTGTATGAAACTTTTAGATCAGAGTTAAAGTTTTATAAGGTTTAAGGTTATAAAATATTAAAACAAGAGTTGAGCTTATAATAAGTTCTGTTTAAAAGAGAGCAGCTCTACTGAAAAGGAAAGAAATGCACATTTTATTACATTGCTGCTTTACAGATATGCTTTTCTGATTTTTTTTTTCTTTTTTTTTTGTCATGCTAAATTTATTTTTGGTGAATTCATAAGAGAAAAAATAAGAGGAAATACTCTTTGAGTTCAAATAAGATCAGTTGTTACAAGCTTTCTTTCAAAACTTTCAATTAGTTGGTCTGAACCAATCCCAAAATTTGATCAGGCACTACTGGTCACTAGAGGTCAAATGTATTTTAGTCAAAATTCATAGCAGAATTGTGAATAGTTGTAAGACTCTGTAAGACTGGACCTCCATTTGAATGCATTCTGCTTGAATTCAGAAATGGTCACCCAGATTCTCCAAACAGTATCTCCATATGAAATTCTTACGTGTAGTACTTAAGCACATTTAAAAATAATTCAAATCTACTGAATGCAGATATTTCAGCTATGTTAAAAAGCAAAAAGAAAAAAATAAATTTATTTTACTCTTTCTCTGTAGGTAAATAAATATGTGCATTGGATGGCAAATATCACTTTAAATTGCAAGAGTAGCTTTAAAAATTTTAAAAAGCAATTCTGAAGCATTATCCATTCCATATTAATGTAGACATCTGACAAATGTCAGTTGAACCATGACTTAAAGTACATATTTCTCTCCATTGGCTACAGAGCGTAGAAAGACACACCAAAATAAGTAGTCTACATGTAAATGGCTAAACTGAATTGAGATACTCTACCTCAGTGATGATCTTCTCACTCAACAATTGTGATCCTGCTTCCTTTGTAGTACGAGAACCTAAAACGCCTCTCCATAGTACGATAGTATAAAGTTTCAGTTTCTCTTGTCAAAATGAATATTCCACTTCAGACCTGAGAAACTTCTAAGAAACAATATGATAAACATCTGTAGAAAATCCTGGTTTAATTCTAGGCCAATAATGTGGAGCCCTTCACAACAAGTTTTGGAGCAAAGTGAACCATCCATCCATTCTAAGCCCGGTTCCTTTCAGATAACTTTTCAGGTCTGTGGATACTAACCTAGAAGTAAATCAAGAATACTGGATAATATAAGACAACTAACATATTTCATTCTTCTATTTTATTGAATAAAGTGAAACTCTTAACATTTAAAATTTTCAATCTTAGGATACAGGCAGATGTAGCAAGTAAACATGTTGACGTATCTTAAGATTTATTGTTTCTCAGCTGACATACAGTAATTGTTAGTGCAAATCCTCCTAAATTGATGTAGCTATGAAGTAAAATGATTTAAACTGCCATGATGACAGTAGCAGTTCACATTGTCCTTAGAACTATTTTTTTTCAGTTGTTTTATTTTATACTTCCTCAGATCTATTTTTGTCAGATAAAAAATTATTACAGTAATTTACAATGAATTACAAATTAAAATATTAGAGTCCTAACAATCACCAGTGGCAGGTTAGATTTTTAACCAAGACTTAGTTGTTAACATTTTAATTTAAATTTCACACTCTTCTACATTCAGGAAAAATCACCCTGTAATAAAATAGAACAAATAATTCTGTGAGCATCAGAACTAGTAAGGCTTGATTTCTTATGCATTTTTGTTCTTTGGGTTGAATTAGAACAAATTTTTTTTGTGCTATCCCTTCAGAGATACATGCTATCCTTTCACAAAACACTTTAGTGGCGGTATGTAGGATGCCATGTTCAAATGATAGTGTTTTACAAAACTTGGAGGAACATAATTATTTTGGGTGCTTATCCAAATACATATTTTTTTTCTGACATGATAATCAGAAAAGGTTGGGATGCAAGAGGTACAACACAAAATTATACTGAGATGGTATCAAATTTGATCTGAAAGGAAATCAAACTTAAAACATATACACACACAAATGTTCAGTCGTTAAAGTATTATGTTCATATACTTTTATTTCATAAATATATCTTGCCACTTTTATTTCTGTAGTGCATCTACACCAGACTAACAGTAGTAACATCTGAGTACTAGTAACCAAAGTTAATCCAAATAGTTGAATGTCAGACATTTTTGGCACTTGCATCATTATTTCATTGAATCATAGAATCTTTAAGGTTGGAAAAGACCTCTAAGATGACCAAGTCCAACCATCAACTTAACACCACCATGTCCACTAAACCACATGCTGGAGTGCCACGTCTACATGTTTTTTAAACACCTCCAGGATGGTGACTCCACCACTTCCTTGGGCAGCCTGTTCCAGTGCCTGACCACTCAGAAATTTTTCCTAATATTGTAATCTAAACCTCCCCTGATGCAACTTCAGGCCATTTTGTGTCGTCCTATCACTAGTTACTTGGGAGAAGAGACCAACATCTACCTCCCTACAACCTCCTTTCAAGTAGTTGTAAAGAGCAATGAGGTCTCCCCTTAGCCTCCTCTTCTCTAGACTAAACAATCCCAGTTTCCTCAGCTGCTCCTCATAAGACTTGTTCTCCAGACCCTTCACCAGCTTTGTTGCCCTTCTCTGGATGTGCTGCAGCAACTTAATGTGGTTATTGCACTGAGAGGCCCAAAACTGAATACAGTATTTGAGGTGCAGCCTCACCAGTGCTGAGTACACTTCCCTACTCCTGCTTGCCACACAGTTGCTGATACAAGTCAGAATGCTGCTGGCCTTCTTGGCCACCTGGGCACACTGCTGGCTCATGTTCAGCCAGCTGTCAACTAGCACCCCCTGGTCCCTTTCCTCCAGGCCACTTTCCAGCCACTCTTCTCCAAGCCTGTAGCATTGCATGGGGTTGTTGTGACCCAAGTTCAGGACACAGCACTTGGCCTTGAAGCTATCTTTGAACTGTATAATGAATTTCTACTTTCACTTCTTTAACTAATACATGTACTTTCATTATACACATAGGGAACTCATTTTGTGCAGCATATGCCACATCTTTGTTCAGATAAGCTGTATTCAACTGTTGACTCCATTAGGTTGGCTAGAAGACTACTGGACTAGATGTCTTCCTTTTAGATGAGTAAAATTAAATTGGACAAGCCTCTATTAGTAAACTAACATATCAATGCAAAAACAAGGTTAAAATAACTTAATCAATGATGACTGCAGTTTTAGCAAGGGAAATTTGGCAAAGTTGTTAAATTGTTTTGACTTGATAATCCAATACACAAAAAAAATAATACTAAGAAAATCTACGGTAGTCTGAAGAGAGCTACTAAAAATTTAGAACTCTTCCTCTTACTTGCATGCCATTTATCCTATTTTTTCTGATTATAATACCTAAGGATTATTCTTTTATTCTCAGAAATTAATTTCTATGTAGAGATTTTAAAAAAAAACAAATGCCATTTTAAAATGTCATATAGAAGGGGTGATACACAGCATATAATGAAAGGCTTAGGAGAAGAATAATACTGCTTTTTTGCTCCTATTAAGCTTTTAACAAAAATGGTATTTCTGCTATAAGACTGCTATGGCTCATTCCCCTTTGACATTACATCTTACTGAGTACTTCGCAGTAATGGAAAAATAAGGTTGAAATATGTTGATAGTAAACTATAAACTTTAATATAAGACTAATTGAGTATATTTGTTAAAAGGCAAGGAATACTGTAAAGTTTATCCATCTAAAGTGATTATTTTTATTTAAATCCTTAGCTATTTTCAATGATATACCAACTATGTGTAAACATAGGAGACACTAAAAAATAATACTACTGAAGTGAGATAACTATACACAGAGAAGAACTTACATTAACAAAAAAAAAAGCGTACATTTTAAAAACATTCATGTGATGTCAAAATTCCCAAAAATAGGATCTGTGATCTCAGAATTAATAACAAAATGTATTTTCCTTCTTCCACTAACCTTGTAACCATCTCTTGAACAATGAGATGAGATTTTGACATCAATAATTTTCCAAGAGTCTGATAGTACAGTCAGAACTTTGATGATTTCATAAGCCAGAATTCAAAAATTAGTAAATAAGAAGTCCTAATTGACTCAATTCAACACATCATTTGGATGATTTGGATCATTTAGTATTAGTTTTTGTAACACTCTCCAGGCTTTTTTTAAACCATCTAATTACAATCTTCGAAGCAAAAATATTTTTTTTTTAATTAGACTGTAGCATTTTTGTTCATATGCTACACAGGATGCTTCAGTAATTTTGAAAATCTTCTAAATTATTAATTTTACATCAATAAATCATGCAGTGGAATCCCTCCTTCCCTCTATTTTTTAAATAAAACAGTATTTTCCTAAAAATATGTTTTAATGGAAAATTCATGTTCATCTCTGCTTTTGTGTATAGAAAAGAAACACTTTTTTTTTTTTTTGACTGACCCTTCCACAGTGAACTGAATTAGAATAGAATGATCACATTGTATATACAGGGATTTCTTTTTAACATAATGTGGTCTCCATTAATTCTCAAATAAGCCTAAAGGAACTTGCTGTAAGAAGGACTCATTTAAAAAGCACACTTAAAGATCAGACATTATTGTACAAACTAACGTGAGAAGCAATGTGAAAGATAAAGGAGATCAGAGACTGAAAAAAAAGGGGGTTTTTATCTTTTGTTATCATTTATTATAACATGAATCTTAAGTTTCAAATTTTGACAGGATATGTGCTTTTAAACTTAACAACACATGGTTGGTCTCAATAAAAAAAAAAAAAAAATCAAATATTTAAAACAGTTGTCCAGAATACCACTACTGGAAGCTGTTAAAGATTTATTTCTGAAACTCTTGCTGCATCCATATTTCCAATTCCTAATAATGTTCTTAAACTTCCACAGAGCAGTGTGGAAATTTTCCAGACTTCAACTATGTCCGGAAGTATAAAAATGAAGACTAATACTACAGAGGAATAAGTTACAGAGAAACTTACCAAAAAATGCACCTAACCTTACATGATTTCCTGAAAATCCGCACTGCAAAGATAAGGCATGCAATATAATTTGCAGTAGTCATTAGGAATATCTGATTTTGAGAGGGAATATCTGATTTTGAGAGATCACTTATCTTCACATTAGATTAGCTTTACACTGAGTTTTGATATTCCAACACTTGTCTGCTATACATGACATGAGGTTTGTGGGGTTTTTTGGTTCATTTTTTAACTTACATTTTTTTTAGAGAGTTTTCTGTTCCTGAAGAGAAAAAAACTTCTAAGAAAGTGGAAAAGGAGTCATTTTAACTGCTGCTTACTCTGAATGGATGTTAGAATTCAGTCTCTGACAGAAAGATTGCCTGTTATGGTAATGGTAAAGAATCTTAGATAAATTAAGATCCATCTGCATGCGAAGGGGAAATGTATTTTTTCTGAGCTCCAATCGAGTCTTCTCCAATGCAGTGTTTTTATGAAAATACAAAAAAAAAACCAGAAAAAAAAGCAGTATTTTTTCCCAGGAAAAAAATGAATATGTAATGAAGAAATATATGAAAAAGAAGGCATACAAATTAGTGAGGAAACTGGGACTCATCTACTTCACATTTCAGTATTCTCAAATGTGCCAAGAGGTAAGTTTTAGTACAGTGTTGTGGCCCCAACAGCAAAGTTTGGGACATATAAACAAAACATGATGTTTGAATAGAGAGGCAGTAGTACTTCTGAAATTGGCATAGTTTCTGGTTTCCCAGCTTGTCTATCTGTATTTATCCTTACAGAAAGATACAAATGTGCATATGTTGAAATGCACAGATTCTTCACCTCTTAACATAAAAAAGACAGATTGATATTTTTCTGCTTAATTTAGGCCATAATCATACTTACTTCAAAACTTTTAGCACACAATGTTATCTGTGTATTACTAGTCAGAACACCTATCATCTGCCTGTAACAGAATGCATAAACCATCTGTTGGGTGGGTTTTTTTTCAACTGCTTTTTTTCACATGCTAACATAAAAAGCAAAATAAATTAAAAATCTTGAAATATAGATGAGCTTTTCCTACAGCACAGTAATCATGGGCGGCTCTGTTTAGACAACACAAACAGGCAAGAAAGAAAAACAGCCCCTGAAGACTGAAGTTATTTGACTTCACCTTACAAAATAACATATGCTTAGATACGCCTCTGCTGTAACAGCCTGCACAAAAAAAAAAATTAAGAGTTCTTCCCAAGATTCATTCTTGAGATTAATTCATCTTACTGGTTTTCAGTTTTCTAGATCTTGAACTTTTTCACTGATCTTTTCAAAATGTTATTGTGTCATGCACAGGTGAATTAATTTCAACAGTTTCAGACAAAAGATTTAAGAAACATTTGTATCAGTTCTTCATTTCTGAAATTTGTAAAGAAACCTTCCAATGAATTCCTCTTTCAGAAGGAAGCCTCTTAGAAGAGGGTTCCATAAGGCAAGGCAAATGCATTTCCCTCTTAACTAGTCTCAGCCTTTTTTTTTTTTTTTTTGCTACATAATAGCCAGTCACCACTACAAAGGAAACAGGACACTTCAGACAGCAATTGCCTTGATTAGACAACCATGTTTGATTCTGCAAGTTACACTCTGAATGCTATGTACTCTCTTATTAGGAGAGTATTAAAAACCTAGCACCTAAGAAGATCTTATTTCAACTGTGAGCTTTAGTAATGCTTGAAGTCTGTCACAAAAACCAGCGTCAACCTAACAACTTAGACAGTGGTGAGACAGATGGTACTAGAGAATACTTGGTGCTATTAGGAAACTATACAAAACTACTTCCAAGTCTTTATTTTGTATCGAATTCACTATTTTTTTTCTGGAAGTAAAAAACTTAATGATATTTTCCACAACCTTTTTAAGATGATACAATGAGAAATATGAAATTAAATGGGCTCATTGAGTGGATATCAATGAAGATGGCACACAAGCAACACACTACATTTCACATAATGAAAATTTTAGAGTTTGAGGAACTAAAGACACAAGTTTTGATCATAAACTTTCACATTGTTTTTATAAATACTGTGGATTAATTTATTTTGCTACATTTATTTGGGGAAGTTATAGAGACTTGCCTTGAAGGACTTGGACTCCAACCAGCTAGTCTCACTTTATAAGTTTCCTCATGTAATTCAGTTACTTTTACTTCAACATTCTGTCTTAAAAAAAATAGACAATAGTACTGGCATTTACTTCCAATTAGTATAATTTCTTTAAACTCTAACCTTTTACGATATGAGTATGTGTGCATGTTAAATGCCTAACATCATGGAGACTGATTTTTGTTAATCATAGTCATGAGATTTGGCACACCACAGTACTCCAGTGGAAGAGTAAATCAAATGAGGAAGCCATAAAATATAAAGAGATAACATATTTAAACTATAAAAGATATATTCAAAGAATGTTGTAAAAATGGGATTATAACAAAAAGCTTTAAATCCCCATATAAAAGGTTATTTTTTTTTAACTCTTTGTCAGCATCTATAGCCAACCTTTTAATAGATAGATACTGACTGATAGTTTGTGAAAGATTATTTAATGCACTTCCTTTTTAAAGGCAAAAGGGCTGTCATGCTTAAAAAATCACATGCTTGATAAATATTTGTCAAACATATTTTTTTCTAATCTCTGATATCAAGTAGTCCACACCACTTCCAGGAAATCTGTTCCTGTGTCTCAGTATCTGTAGAATCACACAATTCTGATTTCTTAATGATCATCCCATGTGGTTTAAATCCTTTAAGTCTTTTCCAATATTCTTTCCACAGGAAGAGTAGATGAGTATTGTTATCAAATCTCAAAAAAAAAAAAATTCCTATGGCAATCTTTTTTTTTTTTTGTACAATATGTTTCCTAAAATTCTATTGATTTTTTATCTAGAATTTCTCCAAACAATCTGTACCTTTCTTGACTGTCCTGGATGACAGAGTAGAGCTGAGCCTCTACCAAAACTTATCAGAGAAGAGGAATTGTTAAGTTGTTTTGCAGGCTATTTATTTGTTTATATATTCCTATGGTTACATTTTAGCACCAGCATGGCATTGTTGACTCACATTTTATTTGCTGTTTACTAATGGCAAAACTTCTGCAGAACTGCTATCAAGATGTCTGAACCCACTGGGTGTCTGTGCTGATTCTTCTTGTGACAGGATAGCAAGTTGAACTATTCCATATTCATTTTTTTCAGAGGATGTGTCTGTATTTTCAAGATTATTTTGCACTCTAGTTCTCTCCTGCAACATATTGATGAATCCTCTAATACTCTTTTCATCTTTATTTTTTAAGAAGCATATGCTTTATTTCATTATTTAGTCATTAGTGACTACAATGAAAGTACTGGGCCCAGAAGAAACATATGAAGAGTTCCAACTGATACAACTATTGCTTGTAATTTTGCATGGGAACAAGGCTTTCCTCTTGCATCCTTTTTAGAGCAGTTTTCATAAATTCCATTTCCACCTCAGATGAACAGTATGCAGAAGCATTCACTTTCATCTAAATTTCAATCCTCTCAAAGACTATTATATTTTCAAGCAAAAGTCATTAATCTTGTAAATTAAAATAGCAAGTCAAGATGTGCAAAACTCAATTCAGGAGGATTAATTATAATCAAATATGTTGGTGAAGAATTATTTATTGAAGCTTTTTCTATTAAAAAAAAAATCTTCTGAAATGTGGCAGTAATTTGAAGTCCTCATGTCTGTCAACAGATGACTAAAAAGATTTTTTTTTAAATTGTTCCCACTAACCGAAAATATTAAAAATTGTTTATTCCATATTCTTTACTTCTCTCTTTCCCCTTCTTTCCCCTCTTTCTGTCCTTGTTTTGAATCTTACATATTTTGAAGTTGTGCTTACTATTGCTAATTGAGGGGGGGTGGTATTTTGGGGGGGCTATTTTTGTTCTGAACTTCAGATTAATTGATATAAAAAGTAGATTAAATTAATAATAAAAATTAAGACAAACAACTGACAAATAAAAAAAAAATTAACTTCCATAAATGGAGCTCCCAGACAGTACACACAGAAAGTGTACATTTAGCATGATGAGTAGTACTGTAAAATTCTGTGACAAATGATTTTATAAAAATTATCTTTCAGACATTCACAAATGATTGTCATTCAATTGCACACATAAAAGGAGATTAATAATGAATGGACATATACTAATATTATTCCAGATTCTGATTTATAAGTAGAGAAATAACAAGGAATTTGAGAAAAAGTGGTGAACCACATCAGCCTGAAGGCCTGGATTAGTGATGCACCTAACCTGTCTAAAATATAAAAAGAACTACACCTCCATAGGCAGCCAGAAGTCTATCTAAGAACAGAAAGCTGAGTATCTGAAGTTCAAGTGCCACATATTCTTGCAAATACATATGCAGTGTTTTCTTCATTCTTGCCCAAGAAACATAAGACAACTTCTATGCCCTGAAATAACTTCTTAATTGCTGAACTATAAGATATTCTTGGAGGAGACAGTTTCAACAAAAACCACACAGCACAACAAACATGCATTAAGTATACATCCTGTATTTTCTGTCTTTACATATTTCTCCACCCTATTTATAGGTATGAACCATTTACACAGTTGAAGGATCACCAGAAAGAATTAGGAGCCAAAATAAGATGCAGTCCTAGGACTATATTCAGCAAACAGGGTATAAGTGTGCAATTATACCTGTTCAGATCAAAGGATCTCTGATTTGATTTGGTTTTGGGTTAATATCTAAGCTTTGCACAATGCAACACTACAGTAGCAGCAAACAAGATGCCACAGGGTCAAAGCACTGCTGCTTTTTCCATATGGTTAGAGTGGGAGGAAGGGTAAAAACAGATGACAGGCAAATCCAAGCATTGTAAAAGGTTGAACATTTTAATGTTGATAAGACATAGTAAAACAGAAAACATGACTGATGCAGTTTAAAAAAAGAATGAATGACGGGTGATGCATTCCATACAGTGAACCCAGCCTTTATTAGACAGTAAGAAAGTAATATCTTAAATTCAATTAGTTCCGTGTGATACAGATTGTTGCTTTAGAGTCAAGAAATAATTTTTAAATGACCTTTTGAAAAAGACATTTCCATCTTTCAAACTCATTTTGAGACAATGGTAAATGCTGAAAGAATGCCAAAGACCAAGAGGACAAAAAAAAATCTCTTGTTTTCGACCAGATCTAATTTTAAATGTTCCGTTTCTAATAGTCAGTTTTGACATAACAAGCTGAAGCAAATAATTCCGAAGAGTGGAATACGTACCACATTGAACTAAACCTTAATTCTTTCTGCACATTTCTGTTGGTTTGTTTGTGAGAATTACATATGCATGCTCATCCTTTATTTTCCATTTTATTTGATTAATTAAATATTTTTCATGTGAAAAATATCATTAGCATGAACTCCTGTAAACTGATGTCTTTGGTCTGAGGTAAAAGCAGCTTCTGTATAGATATTGGGCTAGAATGAGTGTCTTCTGATTTTTGTAAGCTACCATTAGGACTTATCATAAATCTTACTTTAAAGCCTCCAGACACATCAACACAGTTGGGTCAAGTAGAACAGATCAAATTCCACATGAAGTACTGAAAATGGAAATCTAGAAATGAGATGTGCCTAGGTAAGTGAAAGGATGGATTCTGGATCCTAACTACTAGAAAACGTATACGTGACACAGCCAAAAAACGGCAGTGAAGGACTGAAGAGTGAAGAAATATGAAGTATGATTAGAAATGTGGTTTGGAAAACTAGGCTATGAATGACAATGACCTGTGATGCTCTGAGTATATATCTTTATGACTATATAGCTGTAACGCTGGTCTAAACTCAGTAATGCTGGTAATCTTCAGCATTGCCAGTACAAATACTCAACTTGGAAACAGGAGTATGGATTTATATACATTACAGATAATATGGTATTTCTTGTAGTTGATAAAATAAATGAAAACCACAGGTAAGAACAACTTGATTATATTTAAAATATGGATTGAAATTTTCAGATAAATCTTAATATATATTTTGGAGAAAGCTACATTGTTTTGTTTATTCTGAAGTTAAATGCTTTCATTTCTTATTTTGTTATAAAGAGTATTTTTAAAGTGTCAGTGATGAAAATGTTCTAATCTGTTATCAGAGTTAAAATTAACATTTTTTTTTAATATTTTGGAATAAACGATTGAACAGATTAACAGAAAAAGATCCAAACAAAATTATAATCTTAAGTAAAACACAAAAACTAATAATATTTTAATATTTTAGATCTGTGTTTGGCTTAATTTATTTGTTAGCTATGATTTTTTGAAATAAAAACTGGAAATTTTAGACACTACTGAAATTACATTTTTTGTAAAGTTTAAGTTTTGGTAATTTGGATGGGTGTTTTTCAATATTACTAGGGATGACTACATTGTTACTTATCTTTCTGTGAAAGTTGCAGCAGTTCTCAACTTTTTACAGAATACATTTCCTTTTGGAAACTTTTCAGGGTATACATCAAGCTATTCCCCTAGTGTAAATAGTTTATTTTAGGTCATCAATCCTGTATTCTTAAAAATTGTTCAAACAACTCTAGGAAATTTGTATACTAGGACATTCTATCAAAACACAATAGCATAATACTTAATGAGCAGTTTTCACCTAAAAAAAATCAGCTTTGAGATATAAAAGGAAAGAGCAATCTCTTACACCGCTTCTAACAGAGTATTAAAAAAAATGTCACAAGAATAAGAAGTAGCTTTCAGAAAGCATTGATCATGTGCTAAAAATATGTTAACCTATATGCAACAGTAATATTGTTACGAATTTAGCACAGATTTCAAAAATATGCTCTAATTTTTTTTTTCCATGTATACTATTGAAGTGAACTTCACTGTTCACAAAAAAAAATAGCATAGGGGAACCAACTATAATTCATATATTAATAACTGTGTAGGAATTCAAAGATTAAAAGTATGCATATATGCATAAATATTTAAATATGCATATATACACACGCACACAAAATTTTATGTATGTGCGTGTTATATTGTTTATATGAAGAGAGAAAGGCAAAAGGCAAATGATAGAGATTTAGATGTCTGTGTGCACATTTAGACCTCTATATGTCCATACTATTATTACAAAACTGTTTGTATCAGGGGGAAAAAAAAAGAAGATATTAAAGCCAACAGTATTTCTAGAGGCTTATCTATCAAGATTCAGCATCAATTAGATTTTCCCAGAGATAGCTTCTTTTGTTTGTTTGTTTGTTTTCTGTACATGCTTTCTCTTTTAATATGGAAAGCCTGAACAACATTTCCCTTTTCTAATGCTGCTTGATGTTACCCTTAAGACAACCATAGTTTCAGAGATATTTTGGTGACTTAGCAACTCTCTGCTCAGCTGATATTTCCATTGCCAAATCTTTTCTTCATGTTAAACTTTGTTGGAAATATTCTGGCAAAACAGTGCAAGCATTTCTAAAAATAAGTCCAGAAGAAAAAAAAAAATGTTGGTTTAGCCACTGTTTAAAGTATGTGGATAAGAACAACAAAAATAGCTGTCAAATCTGGCTTTCTAGTGGGTTTAGTAGGCTCATGTTTCAGAGCAGGACTCTTACGACTACTGAGATATCAGATAAGCTCTTTATTAATCCTCTGAAAATCTACCAAGATTTAATTAGCAATATATTTAAGAACAGTTTGAATTTGCAATGTAGACTTCAAATGATGCTCATTTTCTCAAATTTAATTGAACATGAAACATTTAAATTGAACATTTAAATCTGAACTAGCCACTTTAAACTACTGTTACACTCAATGAAGAGAAATAGGCATGTCTGGAAGACAATTCACCTTATTCTAAAACGTGTATCTAAGAAAGAGATAAGATAAATACCCATCACTGTGTCATAGCTTAGCCCCACTTGGGACCAGTCTCTCTCTCACTCTCCCTCCCCCCACTCCCCCACACAAGGGAATTGGGAGAAATAATGTAAGAAAAAGAAAGGCTCGAGGTTTGAGATAAGGACAGAGAGGGATCCTTAAAGTTACCGTTACGGGCAAAAGAGACTCAACTTGGGGAAAACTATTTGTTTATTATTAAAACCAAAGCAGGATAATGAGAAAGAAAATGAGATAACCTTCCTCCAGCCCTCCCTCTTCCCAGGCTTAACATTATCTCTACTACCTTCCCCCCCGAGTGGCACAGAGGGAAAGAGGGAATGGGGGTTATGGCCAGTTCATCACACTGCTCCTTCCTCCTCGAGGGAAGAACTCCTCACATTCCTCCCCTCCTCCAGCATGGGGTCCCTCCTGAGGGCCACAGCCCTTCATGAACTGCTTCAGCGCGGGTTATTTTTCTCACGGGGTGCAGTCCCTCCAGAACAGCTGCCCCAGTGGGCCCTCCAAGGGCCACAGCCTCCTTCAGGCATCCGCCTGCCCTGGCATGGGGTCCTCCATGGGCTGCAGGGGGATAACCTGCCTCACATGGGCTGTACCACAGGCTGCAGGGGAATCTTGGCCAGAAGCAACATTACTGCTCCCTCTCCTTCTTCACTGACCTTGGCATCTGCAGTCATTCCTCTCAAAAGAAATCCTTCACAATTGGCAGGCAGATGCCTCTCAGGTTCTCTTCACTTCTCCTTTCCACTTCTTGCAGCCAGGCCGGGCTGAGTTGTGCCCAGATGGCCTCTGGGCAGGAGGCCAGAGGGTGAGGGCCGTAAGGCCCACAAGGCTCGCACCTTCCCCTCTCTGCCCCTGCTTCAGCTTCTTCACATCTTTTTTTTTTTTTTTTCCTTATTTTTCCCCTTAAATACATTCTCACAGAGGTGTTATCAGGGAACGTTCTGCTACCAATTGGTTCAGCCTTGGCCAGCAGCGGGTCTGCCCTAGCCCCAGCCAAATCCAGTGAACAAAAGTGAACAACTTCCAGCAGCTTCTTACAGAAGCTGACACTGTAGCCCCCCTCACTAAATAAAACCAGGACACATTGACACAATTAATTACTCAAACTTAGGTGTCTTATTGACCCATTAAACATTGGAAATGGTACCATCAACTTAGCTCTAGCTGAGGAAACAGGTCAGAGGAATACAGTAAAACTGGGAGCTGGGGAGAAAACATAGGAATGGGAATTCTATTAGGATTCCACTAAAACTGACATAGGATCTGGAGCAAGGTGTAAAGGATACTGAAATTCGAAGATGGGAAGTAGTGGCAGAGAAAGAAAAGAATGAGAGGTCTGACAAGCTGTTAAGGAACAATGGGACAACTGGACTTGATTTGTGAAAGTATCTAGGACAAGATACAGGAAAGAATGGACAGTTCTGCATTAGAGTAAGTAATCTGGTGTGGAAAGCAAGGAGGCAGATCATAAAAGAAGCCAGTAAAATCAAGTAACACTGTCTGAGTAAGGAACCTAGGATTTGAACAAGGCAGCCAGGAGACTGTGGAAAGGAGAACAAGACTAGAAGAAGATCCAGAAGAAGAAAACAAAATTAAGACCAAAAAAAAAGTTTAAAGAGGATGAAAAAAAAAGGAAGTAAGTTTGGGAGCACCAGGAAGAAAAGTGCATGAATCTGTGCTTGCCACTGGGATCTCAAACACAGCAGAAGATTCTGAAGACTTGCTTATCCTTCAGCTGTTGTATTCCCCAATCTTTCTGCAAAGAGAGAGAGAGTATGCAATCATCATCATCATTATTCACAGAGGAAAAAAAAAAAAGAACTTTATTTTGCTGTCAGTTATTCTATCAGTTCAAGCAGCAGTGGGATACACAGTGAATCCTTAAGTTTCAGTCCTGCATCCTAGTGGTGGACAAAAGAAATGACAGCACATGAAGTGACGTGTTCTTCTGCTTCCTTTGTTAAAAAACAAAACTGCTAAACAATCCACATTAGAAATGCTGTTCTAGAAGTAGCAAAGCCAAAGACTTCACAGTTAGGAAATTCTAGAACTAGCTTTTCCTTGTAACTTTAATTCCATCTATGTACACATAGAATCTTTAGCTATACGATCATGCACTATTTTTATCACCCGATTCTTTTACATCCCATCCACAGAACATACATCCTCTGAAAATGAATCAGAACTTTGGAGGAGAAAGGTCTGTGGTCTATGTTGTGTATGGACCTTGCCCCTTTTGTTGTGAAAGTCAAAAGTATAACTATACAACTAAAAAAGTTATAATAACCATTTTTTAAAGTTTCATAATCGTGTTGAAAAGCCAACTCATGGTAAAGACAAATTAATTACTCTCTTCTGAGTCCATAACCTAGAAATGCAGAGTTGTGTGATCTATATTCCACCTCCAGCATCAAATTACATTCCTAACAAAGCAGTCTATATGAGATAGCCAAGTCAGTGCAAAATGTTAGCAGCTATACTGTTGATGTCTGTAGTATCTAATTTTAGGATCTGGCTATCACAGTAGTATCCAAGATTCATCTTTTAATATCTAAATAATACCAAGAGGATAGCACCTCAGAAAGGCCAGTTAAGAAAGTACTTTAAAGTGTGAGAGCTCACAAGATAGACAAAGACACGGGAAGGTGATTTGATTCTTCTCTTTTGGTACAGAGGTCACAGCTGTAAGTGGGAAACCATCTACTTAGAAACCAGAGCCCCGAATCCTTTCTTGAGACTAGATATGTGTACAACAGTACATCAAGCACTTAAGCTGTAGATTTGGATGATGATTTTATCTACATTTTATAAAATGATCAAAATATTTTCTCATTAAATGAGAAAGCTGCATTGAAATTCCTGCTCATCCTGACAAGTTTCAAACTTATAACTTTCCACAGCAGCATGCTAACCACAGATGGTGGACTGGCAAGAGAGAAAGAGGAAGACTTGAAAGTGGGAAAAAACTAAAGGGCAAAAGCATCAAAATGCAAGATTTGTGGGGTCAAAGCAGAAAAATACAAAATAAATGCTTATCCAACAGTTTTGATTCTACAGTTTAAAAATACATTTTTTTAATGTTCCTGATTCTACCTTGAGCATTACTATTATTTCTTCTCAAGTAATGATTTTATTTAATTTAAATAAATATTTTTGAGTGCAGAGACTTGTAAACTTGCTCAGTTAATATCTGAATTACAAAATTACTCTCTCACTTTTTAACCTTCTAAACTCAGTAATTCAGAATTTTTTACTTACCAGTGACAAATTTGATAGAGATAATAGAAAATGCTCTTTCCTTCTAACTTCTTCTAGTGAACTAAGATATAAGTGGGAAACTCTGCTGTAGGACGAGGACCTAGAACTCAGCCCTTTCACTTTTTGCTTTACAGTACAGTATTATACAGTACATATTAGTAGTAGGATTTGCCACCTTCTTGCAGAAGCTATATTTTCAGCATTTTTAAATTTTATAAAAGAATTCTATGAAAGATTTTTATGGGGTGTAGGCATATCTAACACATCCTTCTTGGAGTTGCCTCTTAAAAAAAAAAAGTTAATTGAATCCCATGTTCCTCATTCCTCTTGCACACAGCCAGAGGAGTCTGGGACTGGTTTGAAGAAGGTCTCATCATTTACAGGTGCAACAGAGCACACAAAAAAAAGTAGTAGAAGAAAGATCGTACATGCTTTGAAACCAACAATTCAACTATTTTTCCCTTTTATCTCTCTCTTTTTGACTCCATTGTAAAATAGGGCTGTTATAAAGATGAACTCATAAGTAGTTTGTGAGGCATGTACTGAATGTAGTGGTGAACAGTGCTGAGGGCTCATGAGTAATTACATCTTCATACGATTTGGACAGTGTAACGCAAGCAAAGCATGCCACCATTCACTGAGGAAGGAGGAAAGAAAACACTGATTCTGCTTATTAAGTGAGTACCATTCATGTTCAGGGTTGATTAATATGTCACATGAACAAAAACTAACAGTCACACAAAAATTCCATTATAAACTCATAGGAGCTGATGGCTATATGTGAAATCCTAGCACTGGTATTTTCCAAGCATTTTGCAATCAATTTATAAATGTTAATTGCAAATTCATTATACAGATATTTTTTTTCCTAACAGCTTTTTCTTACATAATTAATATCAAAATAGAACCTATGTTTAAATATCTACTGCAAGTACTGCCAAATTTGACATGCAAGCTCTAAAACAATTTGATATGCAAGTTTTCAAGCAAACAATTTCAAGCAATCAAGTGGTATTTTAACACTAATTGTTCACTACAAAATATTATTTTGTTTTTACAGATATGGAATGTGGAGCAGTGTCCTGGTTCTGGCTAGGATAGAGTTAATATTCACCTGAGCTGGGTGGAGAACTGGAGCTGGTAGCCCCTATGGCTGGGATAGTTAACTAATTAGCTAACAGCTGGGGTTAATTTACCCAAATTAGCCAAAGGGCTATTCCATCCCATCTGACATCATGCTCAGTATATAAGTGAGGAAGGTACTAAAGGGAGCTTCCTGCTACTTGGAAGAAACTAGGTGTGGAGCTTTGTTTTAAGCCATTATACTGTATTTGTATTCCATCACTGTTTTGTTTTCTTCTGTCATTCCTGTTAAAATTTACTTTTTGTTCAATGTCAACCCACGTGGATTTTTTTTTTCCTGGTTTTCTTTTGTTTATCAATTCTCCCCCTGTTCTCTCGGAGGGTGGGGGGAGTGAGAGAGAGACTGCGTAGTCTGGTCCTGATCAGGGCTGAACTACGACAAGCAGTTATGTCAGTACTTTATAGAATGCATGAAGTATAACCCTTCACTCTTCTTAATGCCAACAGGACTTACTTACAGGTACAAGTACCTGTACAGTTAACATGACAGAATGGTCCTTAGAAACATACAAAGTCAAATTAATAAAGTAGAGTATACTTGTTATTACCCAATCATGTTTTTTCATTTAATAAATTTCATAATATCTAACAGAATATTAAAAGTAAAATTAAGAATTCAAGATAATTCAGCTAAACGTTTAACTTAGATGTGAAGAAAGACTATCTACAAATCCATAAATAGTAAACCCAAGAATTCCACACAGGAGATGGGCTGAAAAAGAATTCCAGTACAGAAGTCATGTATCAACCAGAGGCAGCAACCATAAAAAAAAAAAAACCAGAACAAAACATACTCTTTTGGGACTACAAGGATCTCACGTAGGAAAAAAAAGTGTAAGTTTCACTTGTACATACATATTAATAGTAGGAACAACAACAAAAAAGGTATTAATCCCAAACAAAAAACCAAAGCTCCCTTGTTGACCTGTTCCTCACATTATGTCCTACCTCTGGGTTACTAGTTAATACTGCCCAGAGACCTCCCGTTCACAACATTTGAAATATTGTGGATATGGTCTGTTTTGGAACATATCCAAAGTGCTTTCCAAACAGTCCTGAAGTATTAAACTAGCTGCTAAATATGTACAGAAAAAAATATTAAGGAGAGCCAGGAGTTAACAATTTTACACTCACTGTACCAAACATCCAGGTGTATGCCCAAAGGTTTGGTTGAAGTTCCATGTATTCATCTGTTTATGTATTTGGTAGTATATATAGTTCAGGATTGAATGGTAGTTTACATATCCTATAGTCATAATAAAGTAAAGAAGTTGGCAACATTTTTATAAAAAGACAAATTCCTACAGGAGTGAGACATAACTTGCCAAGGCATTAGAAGACTCTTGGACCAGGGGGCTTTCAAGCACAGCACTGCCATTTTTTGTAGCACTTAACCACCTCTTGCCATAGCATTCAAAATTCGTAAATGTAAATGAAAGGTTCTTAGATGGAAAAAGAGAAAGGAAAATCTCAGACTCTAAAACTATCTTAAACATTTTCGTATCTCAAAAGGTAGCCTTTTAATTAATAATAAAACGGTATCTCAAATTTTATTTAAATCTGAACAAATTTTAGCATATGCTTTCAACAAGAGTACAAGATACTGATGACCAGATATGTTGTTTCTGTAGCAATGAATGAAGAACATGGAATAAATAGATTATAAAAATCCAAGAGTAGTAAGAATAAATCAGATCTATAGCATCACAGAGTACATATGTGATGAAGTTCATTCTAGCAAGTCAACTCTTACGGACAAATTAAGTGGTGCTATTAAAATTCAGTAAGCTTCTGTCAGTATGCAGATCTCTGAAGATTCTTAGATCAGTGACACACCTAAAAAAGCTACAGAATGAGATATGTGTACCGAGTTTTAACCTCTTCTATTCAGTTCAGGATATTTGAAGATACTTTTTTTTTTTTTTAAACCTGTCTTTATAGTGTACTTAATAACATTTTGTATTGAATCCTATGATAAGCATCTTCTTCTTCAAAATAATAACGTGCGATGTTCATGAAAACTTCAGCATTACTGACTTTTTTCCTTTAAAAATGTACCCTAAGTAATTCATCAGCTATTCCACATTTGTTTAAACAATGTAGTTCCTATGAAATGAACTACACCAGCTGACAAAACAACAAAGAGTTTCAAGTACAGAATATGTACTTTAGGTCTCTATGAAAAAACTTAACATACTCAAAGTTATTGCACATGTATGTTTATCTATAGCTGTATTAATCTAAACAAACGTACAGTACTTTCTTTTTATCTAATAAAGTATTTAATACCATATGCTTTACTTTCAATGTGAAGAACACAAATCATTCTTCCCTTTTCTGTTTAGAAATAGGACTATACATTTCTTTCCATAGAAAAATTAATAAATCACAAGGGAAATGGAAATGAAATTATTTTAACCATAGGGAGGCAAGGGTTAGCAGAGTTAAACCAATGAAGCATTTTATCCTCAGGATTATCTGTAACACAGTATTTCTGGAAGCTCAGTTAGCTACATTTCCCTCTTCTAATGATTTTAATTTCTGTTTGGCCTGAGGGAGAGGGCAGCAAGGATTGAGAAAGGAAAGCAACTCAACATTAAAAGAAGTTTCATTTGAAACACAAGCACCTGGATGTGTCCTGCTTTTTCTTGCATCTTCTCAGGTGTCACTCAGCTGATGACTCATAAAACAAATTCTTACTTTTCTCTGAGGTAGATTGTGACATGATTTAGTCGCCGAGTTCCAGGAAAGCGGATGCTTCTACTTTTGAGCTTTCACCTGACATCCCATCGCTCCGAACAACATCACCTCCCGCTAGCATCTTAATGAACTTCTGAGAAAGTTGGGTGGCGGCGATCCCCCGCGCAGAGCGCCGGCTTTGAGAGGCGCCTGTGCCCGGGGCAGCCCCGCCGGTAGGGGCAGGGGTAAGGGTAGGGGCAGCGGTAGGACAAGGGCAAGGACAGGGACAGTGGCAGGGGTAGGGGTAGGGGTAGGAGAAGGGTAGGGGCAGCGTCCCCTGCCCACGGCACCCCGACCCTGAGGCTTGCCGGTCTCGCCCGGGACCCTCGGGCAGCCCCTCCGCCCACTTTCCAGCGCAGCGGGGCGCCCCTCTGCCCCCAGACGCTGCCATTTCAAATGGAGGAGCCCTGCCGCCCCCAGTCCCCACCACCCTCCCTCAAGAAGGCCCGCACATTGCCCATCTGCGCCCCACGCCCATCACTAACCCCCGCGGCCGGGCGCTGACCCGACAGCCGGGGAGCAAGGACCCCACCCGCGACCCGCGGACGCCGCGCAGGTTGCGCCGGGCGCTGCGCTTCCCTACCTTTGCCCGCCTCCGTCACCTGTTGCCCGGCTGCCTCCATCCGCGCAGCCCCCCGGCGCCTCCTCCCGCTCCGGCGGCGCCAGGGGCTTCTCGGGATCCCGGGCTACCTCCATCCCGCCGGGCACCGCCTCCGCCTCCTCCTCCTCCTCCTCCTCCAGGGACTCCACGTAGAAGACGGTGCGGGGCGGCGGCGGTGGCGGCCCCGGCCCGTGCCCGTGCCCGTGCCCCAGCCCGTGCCCCCCGCCCGGCCGGCAGCCGGCGGGCAGCAGCGTCCCGTTGGGCGGGCTGGCAGTGGTGGTGGCCGCCGAGGAGGAGGAGGCGGAGGAGGCGGATTTCTTCCAGAAGACGCTATTGCCTCTCTCCTGGCTCTTCAGCAGGCGGCTCTGGCTGGGCCCCCAGTGCTCGAAGCTGCTGTCGGGCGGCAAGCAGCCGCCCCCCGCCGGGCCGCCCGCCGGCGAGGGGTGGCTGAACAGTTTCCAGCGGAGGCGCAGGATGTGCTTCACGTCGAAGTCTTTCCTGCCGGAGCCGGACATGGTGCCGCGGCGGGCGGGGGACGGGCGCGGGCTGAGGCGGGACTCAGGGCGGCCAGGCAGGGCCGGGCGGCGGAGGCGGCGGCAACGCGGGGCGGCCCCGCTCACGGCAGTGGCGGCGGCGACGGCTCCGGCTCCTCCGGGCAGCGCTGCGCCTGCAGGGCGGGGGGAGGTGGTAGCCGCCGGGAGGAGAGAGATGCGCGCACACACCAGCGCAGAGAGAGGGAGGATGGATGGAGTGATGCGCGGAGCCGAGAGAGGAGGTAGAGACACCCGGCAGAGAAGGGAGGGAGAGAGATGCCCAGAGCTGACGAGAATCGCACGGCGATCGGCAGAAAAGGGGAGGAGAGAGAGGCAGAAATGAGAGACACCTCTCAGGGGAGACGGGCGCTTGCGAGGGAAGAGCGGCTGCGGGAGGCTGCGAAGGCGCGCTGATCTGATGAACGGGGGAGCTAGGAGAGCTGCCGCCCGGAGGAGAACGGCGGAGGCTCTTCCTCAGCCTCCGGAGCTCCGGTACCGAGGGCAGTCAGAGAGGGAAAAGTCACCTGGAATCCTGTCTCCACCTCCTGCCTTCCCATCCCATGTCTCAGGGGAGTCCCATGCCTGCAGTTATCTGGGATGGCAAAGCCTGGGAGTTGGCACGGGGAGAAAGCGAGGCCCCTTTATATACACTGTACATAGGAGAAAAAAAAAATCACTCCCGTGAGGCTGTCAAGGTCCTCACTGTACAGTTTTCTATCTATCTCAGTGCCTCTCACCATGCCGCCCCCTTCCCTGCATGTGACGCAGATGTGCTCTGGGGCCATCAGTGTGAAGAGAGAGAGGGAAAAAGATGCTTCAGTCTTCCTTATGCAAGTAAGTCGCAGGTCACTAACTGTCCCTCATAGCCTTCTCCTTCCCTGTCTTCAGTGCAGGTCTTCTCATCTTGGCATTTTGGTTCTGAGACCACTATGTAATACTGGGAGCAAAATAAAGCGAAACAACAAATGCAGCGGCAGCAGTAAACACAAGAGCGTGAATTATAGGAGTGCAAACTTAATAGACTGCAAGTAGACTGGATGAGGTTACAGGTTAACGATTTATTCTGCAGGCTCCATTCATTAGCCTGTTGGCTCAGTGTTGCTGTACCAGTACAAAATATTGGATAGAGGGACAGTGTGTCAAACAGAAATAGCACTACACATCTGCTTCTTACTTTTTATATCTGCTCTTAATGCAGTCTGACAGTGCTAAACCCAAGGGAGGTTCCTTCACAACAGAGAGATCAGCTTAAGAACATCTGCCCACTGGGGAGTGGTGTCACGAAGTACACTGTGCATCTGGGACATAATTACAGAATTAAGAGCTTCATGATGAAATGTAGGAGAGGGATACGGGGGCAAAACTACACTGCATATCATCACCTGCTAGCTCATAAATCCACATGCATGAAAAGTTGCCAGCAATAAGATGATATACAGAATGCCTGCAACCCACCTGTATCTTAGAAAGAAGTATTTTAGAAGATTTATCCCTAGGAAAATTATAAAAAAGATTGTATACTCCTCCTTTGCTTTACCCATGTACTCATGAGCTATAAAAAGATTGTTATACTAACTCTTTGTGAATTCAAGAAGTAAAGTTGAAGGAATTCTTTCCCTTAAGCTGGAATGTTTTAACTCCTCATTCATAAAACACTATGGCTTGGAAATTTCTCCAGAGAAACACCAAAGTCAAACATTAATTAACAATTTTATTACAGTTTTATTTAGTTTATCACTGAAGTAGTGCTTCTGGGTAAAAACCAATATTAGATTTTGTTTTTTAACACTGATAGAGTTCTGGATTTAACAGAACAAGAAATTCAGGACACAAAGTCCTACTTTTAAGGGAAGAAAAATTGCCGCTGTGCATTTTAAATATTGATTTATGTCACAACAGCTGGACTGCAAATTCTCTAGTGCCTCAATTTTGCTTTCAGTATTCAGTGATGAAAAAAGACAAAAAACCATTCTAAAACAAACGGAAGAGACAGTTCATTTTTATCCAGGAACAGATCTGACTGAATATGTGCTGCTTGGGAGTGCAGTGGAAAAAAAAAGCCTAAAAATCTTAATCTAGAATAGGACAGATGAAACTCTCATCATTTCAGAGACTTCAGAAATGCATCTCTTACGACAATACATGTGAAATCATCTATAGTAAATCCTGGTTACTTAATGTCTAGTTACAAGTTCTAAAAGATGTGGCTATGTACATATAAAATAGCTTTAATCATTTAAAACATAGATAGTATGCTACCTGTTCTGTATTTGATACTTATTAACTGATTAGGAAAATATAGAAATATTCTAATTTGAGGAGAATTACATAATTTCCTTGCCATATTATAAATATCAGACATTCAAAAATCTGCATTAATATTTTAGTTGATCATTTGATGTGAACAGTAGATAGCTTTTCTAGCTTCACTTCTGTTACACAGGTAAATTTAAATGACAATATATTCCAACAAACTTGTTTTTCTAAGTATACGTCGGCGGTCACCCAATGAATGTATTACAGTATCACCCAAGAAAGTGAGCCAGTTTTTTTTTTGTTTTTTTTTTAGCAGCTTTCCAGTACAAATTAGCAAGCAATTATAAGGAAAAAAAATATTTTACTTTATTTGTTATTGATACTTTTATATTTATGTCAGTAATGGAGATAGTCTTGGATGTTTTTTAATAGTTAAAATCTCAACTCTTCAATATATCATGTATAGGCTTTGATATGCTTTTTAATATTACTTAAGTCTGTCATATTTTAGCACATAAAATTTTTTTTTTTTGCAAGTAAGAGGTGCATTCATTTGGTATGTATTCCTGATTTTCCATGTATGAAGATGCATGAACACTTCTCTATCATAGAATGAAATCTAGAAAACTGTCTTGATTTTCTTAGGTCATATCACATTCAGAATTATTTTGTCAATGTACAGTAAGCAAGAGATATCCAAAAAAAAAAAAAAGCTACACTGAAGAAGTAGCCATTGTCAGTACGTACACTTAATGAACAAATGAGTTACCTGAGCATGAAGTAAAAGAATGAAACAGTTTGGTTTACTTAGGTTTTCATAGTTTCTTCTCTTCATGTTTCCCTGCAAACACTTTTGACATATGCCAGTGAGGCAAAGAACATATTTTAGATTATACACAGAACGTTTTTGAGTTTCAGTTTAAACTTCTGGTACCTAAAAAGTTTAACTTAACTCTATAGGTTGTTTAAATGTGCAGGGGGGAAAAAAAATGCTACTCTACTGGAGTTCTAGAGACCTTGCTCATAAGAATTACAATAAACTAATTAGTTTACTGGTCAAATATGTCTTCATCTACTCATGTGGGGTTGACATAAACATATTAAGAGAATTCTGAAAATATACATGTCTCTTCAGTTGTTGAAGGGAAACATTCCGATGCCTAACAGCCTTCCATGCATACCTTACAGATCCGATGAAGTGTAGCAAAGATAATAATAATAAACATGGATAGTTCCTGTGTCTGTTGGTTGCACACTAGAACATAGTGTATCACATTGTATTTTTGTTTGTTAAACAGCATGTTTCTGAACTTCCTCGCCTGTTGTAGTTTCCCCAGATTCTTCATAACCACTCAAATCTCGAATAACTTTATAGACTTTGGCTGAAATTGCTCATGCCTCTTTTTTCTTTTTCTCTTAGTTAGGCAAAGAGATGAAGGAGGTTAATCTCGATGTCCCTGTTGTGAGTCAGACTTCTGACACTTCCTCTTTGTGTTTTTGTCTTTCTGATGCTCTTCAAATGAATTAAATTCACATAGTCATGTCTCTAAGGAAGTCTTATGCTCACGTTTTGTAGGAAAAATGGCCTAGGGATATGTATCCTTTTAATAAATCCTCCAAGTACCAAAAAACACTTCCAAAGAAAATCTCGAAGTAGGTATCCAAACTGGTCAGATTGTATTAACTCTTTTTTCCTTCTTTCCATTGCAAAGCTTTGGAGTGTTGTTTATTTTTTAGGTTTCAGATGTTTCAGATGCTGTACCCCGTACCCCAGGGAGAACTGGTGGATCAGGAATAAAGTTAAGTTGTAGCTGCAATTATCATGCTAAAACAAGCAACAGAGGAACCATCATGCAAAGTAATTTGCTAACAGTACACTTAGGGTTATGAATACTCCTAGCCTTGTTGTGGTTTTGTTTAGTGAGAGAGAGCCTAAGGTGGTAGCTTCTGTAGGAAACTGCTGGAAGTCACTCCCCTTTGTTCAGTGGACTCGGCCGGGCCTAGGGGGGACCTGCTGCTGGCCAAGGCCGAGCCAATTGGTAGCAGAATGTTCCGTGATAACACCTCTGCGATAACGTATTTAAGAAGGGGAAAACAGAAAAAAAGAGAAGAGAAGAGAAGATGTGAAGAAGCTGAGTGGGGGCAGAGGCGCAGAGAGGGAGGCGCGAGCCTCATGGGCCTTGCAGGCCTCATCCTCTGGCCTCTCGCCAGGCAGCCGACTGGGCCGGACTCAGCCCGGTCTGGCTGCAAGAAGTGGAGAGGAGATGAGCTGGATGATGTGAAGAGATTCTGAGAGGTGTCTGCCAGCCTGTTGTGGAGAACTTTTCTTGTGAGAGGAACGGCTGCAGATGCCAAGGTCAGTGAAGAAGGAGGGGGAGGAGTAATGCAGTTCCTGGCCAAGATTCCCCTGCAGCCTGTGGTGATAACCATGGTGGAGCAGGTTGTCCCCCTGCAGCCCATGGAGGTCCACAGAGGAGCAGACATCCACCTGCAGCCTGTGGAGGACCCCACACCAGGGCAGGCAGATGCCTGAAGGAGGCTGTGGCCCGTGGAGGGCCCGCTGGGACAGCCGTTCTGAAGAGACTGCACCCCGTGGAAGAGATGACCCATGCCGGAGCAGTTTCATGTGGCCTGTGGGAGGGACCCCACGAAGGAGCAGGGGAGGAATGAGAGGAGTTCTTCCTCTGACGATGAAGCAGCAGCATGAAATAATGCGTGATGAACTGACCATGACTCCCATTCCCTCTTCCCCTCTGTGCCACTCGGGGCCGGGGGAAGGTAGTAGAGATAATGTTAAGCTTGGGAAGAGGGAGGGGTGGAGGGAGGTTATCTTGTTCTCTGTCTCATTATCCTGCTGTTTGTAGTAATAAATGAATAGTTTTCCCCAAGTCGAGTCTGTTTTACCTGTGACGGTAACTTTAAGGATTTTCTCCCTGTCCTTATCTCAAACCTCAAGCCGTTTTCCTTATATTATCTCTCCCTATTCTCTTGGAGGGTGAGGGGAGTGAGAGAGAGACTTCGTAGTCTGGTCCCAATCGGGGCTGAACTACAACAAGTCTATACAAGTTTCCTCATTACATTTATGTAAAGTCAAAAGATATACACCAAGTGAGTCTGAAGGTGGTGAGCATACACATTATGGTGGAAATACAGTTTTTAAAAAGAGAAGGGATGTACCTCTAAACAAATTAAAAGTATAAGGAGTAATTTTGTTACTGAATTTTAACCTGTTATGTATTTTTAATCCAGGAGACACTAAATTTTGATGAAAAGAAGCAGAAAAAAATCCAAGAGACATCACTATGCTTTAGATAAGGACGATACTAGAATGAATGGTTTTGAAACAATTCTCACTTGAATGTGGGAATTCTCACATGAATGAATGAACATGTACTTCAGCTGTAAAGATGCTGATTTTGTGGGTGGTTAATTATACATTCAGAAGCAAGAATCTGAGGGTGTTAAAAAGATGCTGTGAAACAGATCTGTAGAATACTCAAGCTAAAGAGAGTAGAGAAGTATATTAATGGGACTGGACATCCACTGAGAAATCAAAACTTACTGAAGAAAGTGTCAGTGTGCTAAGTGATGAACAAATAAATAGTTTATTAGGCTTATTTTTAAAACTTTTGTTATGCACAAAGCCTTTGCACAAGCTTTGTGAAATGTAGATACAATCTGAATCAATTTAGATAAATAAACTGTGAAACATTGGGAAAAAGATGGTAGCAGTGGGAAACTAAACTTATTTTGTATATAATGTATACATATAATGCTGTGGCATTACCGTAAATGGGAACAGGAGATTCAAGTTGTTGACCTGATTTTCCTCTCACAATAGTATATTTAGACATATTTAAAATACTATAAATATGTCTACACTTATTAACTGTGATTGTTTTCTGATGCAAGAAAGGAATAACAAAGACAGACAAATAGTAAACCACTTGTCAACTCTTGTGTATGTTTTTTTGTAGAAAGTTTTCAACAGAGATTGAACTTTTGAGATGAGTTTGCTTTCTGATAAGTGAAAAGGTTAAATGATGTTATTTCTCAAAATTAACAGTGAGTTAGCACAGCACAGGATAAATTTCTGTAAGTGTGGTGACATGACCAGCTACTTTTATTTCAGGGAATAACAAAAATTGCTTCTCCATATTTGTTGTTTACTGCCTCCTTAGTAATGCTGGATAAAATAACAATATATTAATTGCCCTCAGTGGTGATTTGAACAGATATATTTTATTCTGCATTGCAGGAGCCTAGAAGAGCACAGTCAGTTATCTTATATTAGCTTGAGGGACAGTCACTTCTTAAACCATGTCATGATGATCACAAGCAGTTGTATAAACACAGCCTAAAGCAGTTTTTAAATGGTCAGAGAATTTCACTTAAGAAGAGTAAATTCTACATGATTTGTTGTGATTGACAAGTAAACTAAGGCTAGAGAACATAAAATTATGAAACCAGAGAAATAAATATTAAATTTAGATAAGCAGATAAATTAAAGAACATTAAGATTCTTCAAAACCAAAATCAGTTCCCATGGTTTCTCTATTTGCAACAGTTGTTAATTATTTTGAGAAATACATGGTTTTTACTTGCAGGTCCCAAGCTGGCTGTGGACTACCTTTATTTGAAAAACATGCCATGCTTTCTTTCTCAAATTATGGTCAAGAGGAACAGCTGAGCTCTGGCAGAGCACACACACACCTTTGTGCTTCTATGCCATACTCCACATGACATCCTTAGACATTACCATTTGTAAGCCGCTCATCTATCCCATTTGCTGATTCACATGGAAGCTGTTCCTATCTATTTTAGGTGATAGCATTTCTTATTAAAAATCACTATGCTGTTTTCTTTTGATTTAAATCTAACTCTTTTAGCAGTGCTTCTGCGAACAATATCTTATCAATCTCTCTCTTCCCTGTGGAAATTCTGGTGATACAAAGAAAATAGGATGTTTTTTCTTAGCTAGATTCCATAATAGTTTCTGTCATTTTTTCTGTGACTCAGAACCTTCTTAGAATTGGTTTGCTTTCCTGTTCTGTTCAGAAAATATGCGGTTTCCTGATGATCATTTATTTAACATTTATTTTACAATATGAAGTAAAAACTTTTGTCAAATATTATATATTAGCAAATCACAGCAACGGCAGGAGTCATAGTTTGCAAAATAGGTTATATGAAAAAAAAAAAGAAGTATTTAAGATTTTACCACTACATATATACAAGTAAATTAAATTAGATTTAATTAAATTAAACAGAGACAATGGAACTGGCATAAGGTGGTCGATACTGATAAGGTATTATCACAATCATTGGAATGTTTTAGGTTGAACAAAGTAGCATCTCGCATACTAGTTCTGAAGCTAGCATAAGTCAGGAAACATACTCAATAGGCACTTTGGATATAGCCAGTGTTTTAGAGGATAAGAGGATTTAGCCATATGGAGGTAAGTTGTGCCATGCCATTTGGCCTGGGTCCCAGAACCTGAATAGAGAACAGGCACTAGTCAATTTTGTTTAGTATTCTAGACATGACCTTATGATACTTATATTTCAGCTTATAGGTTATTTTGAAGCTAAAAAAAATATATATTTCAGGGGATTTTCACCCTTGAAAACCTTTTAGTGTTTGACAGAAAACAGAAGACTTATAGACTTGTCTTAAGTATAAAGATCAGTTGGGATAATAGCAGATTTGTAATGTCACATCATTGGAGAAGTGATCTTTTGAGTAACTTTCTTTCCAAGTTGATATGTCTTTCTCCAGCACCTGAATAAGCAGCAAGTTTAATCAATGTCAGAAGATGCTGGGATGTAGTAAAGTGAATACAGGCCAGTTGCTGAGTATGAAGGAAAGTAGTTGCCTGGTTGAGATGCACAATAAGCATGGGGTTTTTTTTTGGTATTCACTCGCAACCAATATGAGGTATTTTGTAATGTCCCTCTGTGGACAGATTGTTTTAAAAGGGATGTTTCTTTTTTTTTTTAATAAATCTGACATAATTTTTAAAATTGCTTTATTTTATAGGTAAACTTTATTTCCCTACAGAATTTAGCTTCAAAAAAAAATCAAAATGCTTTATATGAGTAACAGGATATTGGATTCTTTTAAGGAATCTTGTCCAATAATGGTATTTACCCTTTAAATTTACCTTTTGTAATCAGCGTAAAAAAATAGGTAAGTAGAAAGTAGAATAATATCAACTATACTACATTATAAATAGACAGTTTTGTTTTGAGGAATACATAGATGAATAGCATGTAATTGCTCAGATTAACACTTGTAGTAATAAGTATAATAATCTTATAAATTAAAGTTTTGCTATTTCAGAAATCAAGCGATGAACAAAATACCACCATCTAAAAGTGTTATTGTTCTATACATTTCTAAATAAATATTTTCCTCCTGCAGCCTACAATTAAAGTAAAATATTTTGAAGTACAGAACAGCAATTAACTTCTATTAATGTGAAAAAGTGAACTTGTATTTTTTTTATTTGCCATTGAAAAGTATAAGCAAAAGTTCTGTCATTAAGCTGCGTCAAGATAAAAATCAAATAATCTAAAAATTTCTCTACATCTCATAAGAAGTAAATCTTGTTGCTCTTTAAATGCTTGTTACTGAGACTGAGTGTTAAGACGAGCATCATAGGATGATCATGCTGTCTCCTCACTTTTTCTCCAGCTCAGAGTCTCATTGCCCTTTGGGTATATCTTCCTGTCCATACTGTTTTAATTTCTCATGAATATATGGACTTACAGGAGCGGCATTTCATATTTTCAGGTGTGTCTCCTGATATCTAAGACCCCTATCCTCACAGGGTCATAGGTATGCTCAATTTTGTCACTTGAGTTGTTATTTAGCATAAGTTCTACTGCCTTATACTTCCCATATTTTCTGGTGTCAGTAGACTGATTCCTTGAAAAATTTGTATACTTCCAGTTTAGAAAATTTGGGGTTTTTTTTTTCCCCACAAAAATGAAACTTTTTAGTTGCAAATGAGATACTTGTTGCTTGTACTAAGTGCCTTATAATTACATTAGTAAGATTAGTTGAAAATTTTACATTCGTTTGGTTATTCTCAAGTAATGGGGGATGTTTGGGCAGCTTCTGCCTTCATGGTTAAATAGAGGAAGCTTCCTTTCTGGGAAACCTAACAAGGAAATACACATATAGTAATGCTGGTGGGGATCTCTGAATGTCATTTTAATTTTAAATTAAATGTTAATGACACTGTAATCTTTTTGTGCCATGCATATTATTGTTTTGTGTTGTGTATCACAATCACATAACTCATTCAAAACTTTAGCAAGAAGTTACAGTGTTTCTTGCAGAAATATGTTATTTCTTTAAAATAATTCTTCATCTCTTAGCATAAGGCAATAAAATAAGCTCTCGTATGCTTGTCTTGTCATTCATTTTGAAAGGGAAAGATGAGGCTTTATTTATGATTATGTGTACATATGGTCTTTCATTTGTTTACATGCAGTGTCAGATCACATTAAAAAATAAATCAGATATTTGAGATTTTTTTTTATTCTGCTTATTCACGCTTTCCGTTGAACTGAGTGTTCCAGAGAATATACTGCATTTTTTTGTCCCTTGAAAAATGTTTTGTCATTCAGATTAGATTATTGTAATTGCTTGAACAATTTAAGAGGATAGTTTTCCATCCAAATGCTATAACATCTGCAATAATAAGTGTTAACATCACAATTTAAGATCCTAGATTGGTTGAAATTTTGTCTTTTTTACTACATAACAAAAAAGCAGAAAGAGTATGGAAACTTTTTTTAAAAAAAATATTTTATAGTATCACATAGTTGACGTTTCATATACTTCTAGCTGTTCTTGTATGCAGAATTGTTTTCCTACTGTATTTTTCTCGTATTTTACCTAATGAACTACAGCATATTTTTAATCCCTTGGCTACAGTTTTTTATATTGGCAGAATATCGTAGATTGCAGTGTCATGAGACTGTAATTTCTGACATGGCAAGTATGTTCTAACTTTGTGTTTTGACATAGTCACTTTGTCAAGAAAAGTGTAGACATAAATTTCACTGTAGAATTAGAGAACAGAGATGAACCTAAAATGTTTAATCTTTTCTCCTCCAAGTTGAATGAACTATAACTATTTCTGACAGACATTTTTCTGGTTTTTAAAAATCACTTATAATAGAAAGTCCACATTTTTCCTAATTTATTCCAGTACTTTTTAACAGTTACATAAGGTTGCATATAAACTATATATATATATATGTAAAGTTGAGATGTGATATGTTGTTTGTAGGTGCAAGTATATGAAATGAGGACTGACATAATTTTCATTATTTTGGTATAACCTGCGTTTGGCAATTGGATTGCATAATTAACAAAGGCATAATTGGAGGCATAATTAACAAAGAAGGTCAGTAATTAGGCTGCTGTGATGACCAGAACATGTGTTACCTGTCCAATAGGAGTTATATGAGCAGTATAAAATAATATCTTTAGATATACTTGAACTATAATAGGAAGAAACCTACGAAAAAAGAAAATTTATTATTACTAATGATCTAAAGGAGGAGGTTGAAAATAAACCTAATTGACAGTATCATTCTGGTAACCTTTGAAGTGATTTTTTTATTTGACCAAACATTCACGGGTACTGTTTGGCAATCAGGCTGTACTTTTTTAAGTGAAGGTAACAACAATCTGTCATATTCTTTTAAGCTAAAAGTGCATTACTGTCAGCAAACATTCTGTTTGGGCTTTTTCTGGAAGATAAGCAACTTCAGTTTCTCAAGATCATTTGAATTTTAATGTGGTCTCCAAAGCCTAGTCCAGTCTGACTTCATCTGCAAATTGAATGGTGTACTCTGTTTTCTGTTATAAAATTCTGAATAATGAACAGTACTGAAGTAAAGACAAATACATATGTAAACACGCTCAACATTTTTTTTTCTTCTTGAATAACAGCTGAGTACAGTTTCCAACCATTTATGCACTCACCTTGCAGCAGGTTTTTTTCACTGATTTTCTAGGTCATTTTAAGAAAATAGTACCAGGCACTATCTGAAATACCTATTATTTTTAATATATTGATGAGATTAGGTACACTTTTAAAAGAAATTTGTTTGTTATGGCATGATTTATTGGCTGACAATAAACTCCTTTTGATTTACCATATCTTTGTACTAACATATTTTTTTTCATCAACTGGCGCTAGATAACTGTGGCCTTTTTCCTTCTTTTTCAAAAAAAAAATAATTATGTTTACCCTTTTCTAATCTTCTGGAAGATCATTTGTTCTCTTTGTGTTATCAAAGATAATGCTTACATGAGATTTCTTCAGCAATTTTTCTAAGTATTCTGCAGAAAATTTCATCAACTTGATGAAATTTCGTCTGACTTAGATAAGTAACTTTTCTTCCTTATTCTGTGTTGGTGTGATGTCCATTCATGCATAACCTCCTTAATGAAAACTGAAATGGGAAAGGTGTAAACACTTCATCCTTCCTAGCATCAATAGTGTTTGGTGCTCCTTAGGTAATGACTTAACTCTTTCTTGCCTATCCTTCTGCTTCTGATAAACCGACAGGATGTTTTCCCTTCCTATTTAGTTTTTTTCCTGTGCCTTGGCTGTCCTGGCTACTGTTAATTTACTGAAGGCAAGGGAATTAATACTAGCCCAGTGGTCAAACAGCAAAAGACTTCTTAAACTTAGCCATTTTAATGACAGATTAGTCTTGAAGATAAATAACGACAGATGTGCAAAGAAGAGCCAGTAGTAAATTAGCAGTTAAGCATTGTAGACTTTCAGGAGCAGAAATCTTTCCCTTGTTCTCTTTCATTCACGAGTGCAATTGAGCCCTCTGACTTTTCCATAAGGTGCTTCTTCGATACCGTTGTTCAGCCATGCAACCCAGGTTACAATATTTTCCGATTGTAGCTGAAGTGATCACAATGTGTTTTCCTCATAATCAGTGGGAAGAAGATGGCATCTCCAAATGATGGTTCATTGTAGCTATGTCAGACATCTGGGGTGATATGAACTGATGTCTGGAAATTGTCACTGTTAATTGCAATAATAAGATGAGGAGCTGTTATTTAAACATGTAGATGTCAGAATTAAAGAAAATTAATTGTATTCAAAATTTCAACTTTATGATTTTTTTTTTTTTTTATTTTAATGTAACTGAAAGCAAATGCTTTTATTCAGCTGTACACAGAAGGTAATTATGAAGAAGAAATAACATTCAGTTCTAATCCATTTTACTTGATCTTAAAAGTCTGAAAATGGACAGATAAATATCTGCACTGCTGATTTTAATAAAACCAGTTATGTTTTATTTGTAGGTTTTGGTTTGTTTGTTTGTTTGTTTTGCAGTCATTTCAGATCAATGCAATAATTTTCAAGTGAATAATGGTATTGTTTCCTCAGACCTGCAGTTCTTAAGTCTGGTCTAGACTTTTCTGGAAAATGACATTTTTAAATTTACATTCCTCTACTGTTTTGCTAAATATGAATGCAACTCAGTTATTTTATTCATATTATTCTCATTTAGGTTTAATGCTAAACTTGAGTCTTTTATAATATTCAAGGGATGTATTATTTTGGGTAATATTCTGAGTTTAAGGTGTACAGTGTACAAAAATCTGAATAAAATTGTAAATTTGAAGAAAAAGCATTTGAAGCTATATTGTGGTAGCTCATGACTCATTTATTTATCCTGGAAGTCTGAGTGGGTTTTTTTTATCTTTTTCTCAATATTATTTTTACCATGGCTTTGTCTTCTAAAGAAAGAGATGTCCTACGGTCATAATTTTATGAATGACACGCAGACAAAAATGGATTTTTTTTTTTTTAAGTATGTTAATAGCAAGAGGAGGTCTAAAGAAAATAGTAGCTAGATACGTGTTGAAGATGGTTATCTAACTAACAGGGATGAATAAAAAGAGGAGGCATTCACTGCTTTTTTTTTTTTGCCTCAGTGTTTAATAACACTGCTAGACCTGGGGCTGTCTTGTCTCCTGAATTGGAGGACCACGAGTGTGGGAACAGTGAATTTCCTTCTGCGGACATTGAAATTGTAAGGGACCAGCTGTATCATCTGAATGCTCACAAGTCCGTGGGGCCTGATGAGATTCATCCCAGAGTACTGAAGGAGCTGGCAGATGTTATGGCAGGACGGACCCCTCTCGATCATCTACCAAAGGTCTCGGGGGTCTGAGGAGGTCTGTGCTGACTGCAAGCTAGCCAATGTAATTCCAGTTTACAAAAACAATGTGAGGGAAGACTCAGGGAACTACAAACCTGTAAGTTTAACCTCAGTTTCTGAAAAAAATATGGAGAAGATTATACTGGGTACTATTGAAAGGCATTTAAAGAATAATGCAATAATCAGGCACAGTCAACAGTTCACTAAAGGGAAAGTCCTGTTTAACTAGTTTGATATCCTTCTATGATAAAGTCATCTGTTTAGTAGATGAAGGGAAGGTGGTGGATGTATTTTTTTCTGGATTTTAGTAAAGCTTTTGATACTGTCCCTCACAGCATCTTTCTGGACACGTTGTCCAACTGTGGAATGAGTGGGTTTGTGGTGAGCTGCATGAAGAACTGACTGGAGGGCAGAGCTCAAAGGGGTGTAGTGAATGGGGCTACATCTGGTTGGCGACCAGTCACCAGCAATGTTCCTCAGGGTTCAATTCCAGGGATGGTTCTGTTCAATATATTTGTCAACAGTCTGGATACAGGAGTTGAATGCACCATTAGCAAGTTTGCTGAAAATACCAAACTAGGAGGTGCTGTTGACTCTCTTGAGGAACAAGATGCCTTGCAGAAGGATCTAGATAGATTGGAGCATTGGGCTATGGTTAATGGGATGAACGTTAACAAGTCCAAATGCTGGATTCTGCATCTAGGACAGGGTAACACCAGGCACAAGTATAAATTGGGAGAGATGTGGCTAGACAGCAGCCTTGCAGAAAGGGATATGGGAGTGCTAGCAGTGGGGGCTACAGTGGCAGCTTCTGTGAGAAGCTGCTGGAAGTTTCCCTTTTGTCTGGTGGACCTGGCCAGGTCTAGAGCAGACCTGCTGCTGGCCAGGGCAAAGCTCAATGGCAACAGTGATAACGCCTATGTAAAAACATACTTAAGAAGGGGAAAATTAAAAAAAAAAAAAAAGTGAAGAAGCAGAAGCAGGGGCAGAGGGGGGGAGGTGCGAGCCTCACCCTCTGGCCTCCTGCTGGGCTACTGTTTGGGTCTGACTCAGCCTGGCTCAGCCAAGAGAAATGAAGAGAGGAGATGTGAAGTGAACCTGAGAGGTGTCCGCCTGAGCTGGATTGTGAAGAATTTATTGTGAGAGGAACAGCTGTAGACACCAAGGTCAGTGAAGAAGGAGGCAGAGGAGTAAAATTGTTCCTGACAAGATTCCCCTGCAGCCCGTGGTGAAAACCATGGTGAAGCAGGCTGTTCCCCTGCAGCCCATGGAGGTCCACGGAGGAGCAGGAAGATGCCTGAAGGAGGCTGTGGTCCGTGGAGGGCCTGTGCTGGGGCAGCTGTTCTGGAGGGACTGCACCCTGTGCAAAAGGGGAGGAGTTCATGAAGTACTGTAGCCCATGGGAGAGGACCCCACGTTGGAGCAGGGGAGGAATGTGAGGAGTTCTTTTCCTGAGGAGGAAGGAGCAGTGGAAAGTGACGTGTGATGAACTGACCACAACCTCCATTCCCTGTTCCTCCCTGGTGCCACTCAGGGTAGGAGGGGAGGGAGGTAGAGATAATCTGAAATTAATAGTGAGATGGGGAAGAGCCTCCTTATTCTTTTAACAGGCTGGTCGTTGCTGTTGCTGAATTTTTCTCAGGATTTTATACCTTTTCATGTCAGCATTTTTCATACTGAATCTCTGACCTGCCGATTATCACTGTGTCAACATCTACACTTCTTGCCCTCCTGCTCCCCTTTTTTTAATATCTTTCATGACTTTAGACCATTTGCTTTCTCATACTTAAAATAATTTTCTCAGAAAAACGATGCTGAAGTCACATAGCTGTGCTGCAGGAAGCTAAGCCTTGTATCACAAAAAGCTGAACCCATAGGTCAAGGGTTCCACTAGTGTACTGTAATTTGTTGTGTGCACATTTGCATAGGAAGTATCAGTTTTACTGTATTAACATTGTAATACTTTTCAGTTAAAGCAGTTAGAACATTTAGAGAACACATGTTCAAGCCTAATGAAACGTGGATTTCAGGTTCAGGTATTTATCTTAAATTAGTCTTCACAAACTTCTGAAAGCTTGATTTGTTAAAATAGGTATAATTTCTAATGGTTAGAAAGAACTCATTTTCCAAAACAGAAAAAATAAAATAACTTCTTCAATGTTAAATATAATTTTTTTATTTGTGAACATTTATCTTAGAGGCTTTAAAGGTGACGGCCCGCTGACATTCACAAGAGACCGCCAGGGAATTTAGGAACTACAGGTGCCCTCACAAAACGCTTGGCATTTAATTGTAAGTTATATCTATTTATTAAGTAGGCTGTATTTAGCTCTTGAATAAACTGGCTCATATACTTTTAAATATTTATTTAGTAAAGTGTGCATCAAAATCAAATTTGAATTTCAGATATACTTTAAACTTTGTTGAACACCACTTATCTCTTGGCAATAGAAAAATATATTCCTATTAATTGACATTTATATGAAATACTGTCCTGATTAAATGTAAAGTAGTATTCATTAACATTTGGCAGTAAAGATTTGTTGGAAAACATCCCAATACAGCATTCATTTTTATTTACATAAGTAGCAGAGGAAGTAATAATATATTTTATTTGCCTCATGTTTTCCAATTCAAAGCAATTGTTAAGCAAGGCAGTGCAAGTCTTAGTACTGCAGTACTTATGTTAGGTATCCAGGTTCACTATTTAATTTTTAAGGTTAAATTAGCCTCTTAGTTACATTTATAGTATATATAAATGTATCACATGCTTGTAAATAAGGACTCCCACCCACCTGATGGCCAGAAAACCTAAAGACAATGGAAATGTAAAATAGCTACTAAGACGAAAAGGTTTTAATTGAAAGTATCATCTGAAGGACTTGAGGTAGATCAAGATAAACATGAGTTATGCGTCTTTGTGAAAGACAGTTTCAAAACTGAAAGCCCTGTAATGAGGTTTTGACCAAATTATGGTTTGGCTTATAGTTTATGGTTTGGATTATAGTTTATGGTTTAACTTTTTTTTCTTTTAAGATGGTCACAATTTATCAAGGATATTTTTGTTGATAAGAACACAAATGCAAAACTCAAAATTTGATGGAATATGCTGAAAAACATAAAAAGCCATTATTTACATGTAAGTCCAGGTCTTTTTTAATTGATTTCTGGGTTTTCTCCCGTAATTCAATTTTTTTTTTTCTGTGTGTTTTATATTCTTTCAACAAGTGTAAGCTAGAGTGTTTAGCAATGCACTTCTGCAAGGCCATGAGTTAATTAGTGAATCATTGCCTGTTTAGGAGTTCTAAAGTCACTGCCACTGTTCATGCATTCATGCCTGTCTCCAGCAGTGTACAGGAGACTGCCATTGAGGCTATAAGTGCAGTTTGAGCACAATAAATTCAAGATAGTAATTCAAGTTCTTCCTCAGATACTGGAAGTGAAGTATCTTGGATCTCAGGCAAATTTTTTCTAGTAGTTTAATCTATCCCATGTGCATGCACAGTCTTTGTTGATATCTTCTTGCCTGTTTCACATCTCCATCTGTTTGGAAGTCAAAGAAAGAAGCGTTCTGATGCTATTAGAAGGACAAATTGGAGAAATCCTAAACCATGAATAGTAGTAATTTTAAAAAATAATTTAAAATTCATTAAAGTTGATGTCCAGCATAAATGGTTGAAGCACAGCCTAATGTCATTAGACTGCCATGTCATATCATTTCTCCTTGTTACAAATATAGCTGGGTGGACAGAAATCTAACTTGGTAATGTGCCGTGCAGAACATCGTGTACGGACTATTGGCCAAGTGAAATTACGAAGTGAAAGCCCTGTAAGTTTGAAAGCCAGTGATGTTATAGAAATGGTGATGTAAATGAGATGGAGAATGGTTAAGAAGTTAAATTTAAAAAAAAAAACAACAAACCAACAAATAAAACAAACCTACACTTGATTGGCATTTGGCAATGGTTTTGTTCTTTCTGTAATTATAATGTTGTGGGTTTTTTTTTTAATCTTCATGCACTTTTAGGAATGGTACCCTGGCAACACAATGGAAGAAAAGAAGGTTTCAGAAGATGTGAGAGAGAGAATAAATGTTTTCCCAGAATATATGTTGTCTGTTAGAGTTGGGCATGAGTTCACCAAAGAAGATTTATAGAACGCTATTCTTTCCTCTTTTTTTTTTTTAAATTTAATTTAATGAGTAGGGTTTAACCTACAAAAAAAATCTAGCCAGAAGGTTTCAGAAGTATTTTTGGGGATTTCTTTTTAATTAAAAACAGAGCATAATAGTTTGCAATATGTTAGCCTGGTATTTAATAAGATGACCCAGAATCATAAAAATACACCAAATTCTCTATATTTTTTTTTTAAATTCTTGTTTGAGCTACCTGAAGATTTACTCTGCCTGTATACAGATTTAAATTAATAATTTAACATATATTATAATATAATTAACTTATTTTTCTATCATACAAACGTTTCTCATTATGACCATCAAAGAAAATTTATCTGAAGTTGTGTAATCCAAAGAAGAACTCAGGACTGCCTTCTGAGTTCTCAAAGAACTCAAATCCCTTTTAATGGTCTCATACAGATAAGTTGTATTTGTTAGGTCTTTCTCTTCTCTCTTTTGTTAGACAGCTTGGATGAAGTAGGAATTATTTTTGCTTGATTGTTTGGGTTTGTTTTTTTTTTCTTGGTTTTACAGAAGCAATTAAGGCTATCTACTTCCAAATATGTCAATCCAATTTCATGACACAAATTAGTTCCATTATGTTAAAAGCAAAATCTCTTCATTGTTTTAAAATTTGTTGTTTGACATAATTACTTTAGATATACTGTGTTTACGAACAGCTCATTTTGAAGCAATAAAAAATCATACTCACAAAGTATTGCTGTAATAAACAGGTTTCCAGTGTGATTAACATACTCTGTTAATATATACAAACAGACAGTGTAAGTGTTGTCTGAAATTATTAGAGGGTTAGATCTGGAAAGGAATTTAGGCATTGCAGCATATTATTGCAGTAGTCTAGTTTTTCAGATATGTTCATTGTAGACTGAAATCCCAGTCATTTTTTTTTTAGACTATTAGCTTCCTAAACAAAGTTATATATTCGAGGCTGACTAGAAGACTGGAGTGCTGAATGATGAGCTAATAGTTAGCCAATAGCAAGAAGTATCTGTTCAGAGCCATTAGTCTCAGACAATACCAGTTTCCAGGGAGGCTGTTCTCTCCACTCAAGATTAACAGTCCTTCTTCTTAAGATACAGAGCACAGCAAGTAGAGTTTTGCTTCCCTTTCACATAGCAGTTTATCAGAATATAGTAGATGGACATTCGAATTACTTCATCTCCTTGAAGATGTAAACCTGCTTTTTTTCTGATATTTTGCATATGCCCTATCCTCCAGGCTATAGATTGTTGTGGAGTAAAGCTCCAGTTTGAAGAGTAAGATTTAAAGTATTTGTCTTGATAGAAAGAGAAAAGCATGAATAACTTACCAGCTTAAGATGATCTTATTTATCCACATACCTATTAATCCTATCTATTAAGACACTTTGCAGTGCCTTAATTTGTTCAGTGTAAGACAAAGAGTTATTAAGATATAATTCTCTGCCTACCCATGAAAACATCTTTAAGGATTAGCCATATTTATTCCTCTATAATTCAGTTACGAATGCAGTTTTAGACCAAAAAAAAAAATCACATGCTTTTGATATAAACTCTTCTGATTCATTTGTGTGAGTAGATTTGTTCTTCTTTATGTATGCGTGTGCCATAGCTTCTCCTACAATCCCTTCAATTTCAGGCAAATCCTCTGCAGAGCCCTTTCTAGAAAGGATTCTGCTGTGAGAACTGATCTTTTGTGTCAGTTGGATAGATTTGAGTAAATAAAATTAAATCATTTGAAAATACTTAATATTTAATAATCAGATTGGACACTGTAATTTTTGAATGAAGAAGTTTATAAAATATCATTTTGGCCTATATCATTATAATAGCAGAGAACAAGAAGAACGTATAGGACTGTCCTGTAAGCTTAAATTTCTTGGCTTCTCCCAGGAATTGCTAGTAAACTGTTCTTGCAGCTGTTATAAGTTTTCTATTTAAACCAATCAACACATTTTATGCAAACTATTTTGTTTTGGTTTGGTTTGGTTTTTTTGTTTTCACTTTTTTTTTTTTTTAACTAAATTAGCTGTCTAGCTTCATTTTACTGAATGAACTAATTGGAGTGTCTACTTGACCTATTGTTGGCTTTTAAAATAAGAATAAAATGGTAATTTTTTTTTTTAGCTGTGTCTAAATAGTAATAACAAAGACATTTCGAAGCAAAATGTCTTTTACCTAGTGCACGTTGATGCAAGATGAGCACTGTCAAGGTGTGTACATGACCCTGACGCATTTAAGGTTCTTGAATTTTTATTATTGCTGAGAAGAAATCAGTAATATAGGAATTAGATATTGTTATTTTAATCATAATTTATTCAAACATGATAACATGCAACATGAAGTCCATTTAAGATATTTTGCTGACTATTGGATTATATCTCCAGGCTTTATTTATGTAATGAAAATAGAGCTGTATTTTTAAAATGTGTAAGTTTTTAGTTGCTTGTTCGGCGGTATTTTAATTCTTGCAAACTTATTTGTTTCTCAGTTACTGAAAAGGGATTTTTTTTTTATTTTGGATGTTACTGATATCTGTTACTAAGGTAATTTTTATGTTCATTCCAATTTTGAAACAGAATAATATTGATTACTAGTGTTACATGGAAGATATTAACTTGTGAAATTACTAAACTCTGACATGAATGAGAGGTAAATGTGAATGCTTTATTTCTAAGGGCACTGTAAGTTCACTTGTTGAACTTAAGAGCTCATTACCTAAGGAATATTGGGCTAGGTATTCTTGCCAAGAACTATATATATAAATAGATACAATATGAAACATGACAAAATTAATACCTAGCATAAATCATTGCTATATTGGAATATTACTGGAGCATAACTCAATTCACTATCCCTACAATAATTCACATTCAGTAAAACAATGTAGCATTCTTAAACAATATAACTTGTAAGTTACAAGGGATTCAAAGAGAACAGGAGCTCAGATAATGATGTTGGCTCACTATCTTGCTCATGTAATTACAATGCAGCAATAGTTTGTCGTAAGATTAATAAAATTTGACAACTGTTATGTTTTTTGGTAGCACTGCTGGTTCTGCAAATGCCATATGTTCATTGGATTTTATACTGTGTTGTGCTTAATAATGCACTTGCAACTATAAACAGCATTTGTATATTATAATTAATCCTTGATGAATGAATGTCCACATCAGATTATAAGTAGATCATTTTAATTAAGTCAATATATTTTCTCTGCATTACAACAGCAGAGGTAAGACTCTTATTATATTCTCACCCATTCATATTTTTTTTGATACTGAACACAATTTAATCATGTTTCTCAAAATCTACTGTGCAAATTAACTACAGTGAGCACTCTTAGATATCTTGGTGGTATACAGATTTGACTATTCTGAGCTGATACACAGATCCATGTATCCAGGCTGGAAAGTACTGGCACTTTACAGAGGCCTTTTCAAAACAATAACAACTAACTGCATGAGTAACTGATAGACCCAACCTGAAGCAAATGCTACCCCTGAAATGTGATTACAGGCAAAATCCAATACATAGCTTTGGAGTTTTAATTTGGGTTTGGGAAAATTTGGCTTTCCGAAGCCCGAAATTTGGATTTGGTGTGTAATGCCAAAAGAATACATAAAGCCTACCCCTGTTTGACTTTAAAAATCACTAGTATCACTATGCTTTGTTTAAGTTCATGCTTGTAGGGAGTCTCATTCTGACTGTTTGTGTAACCCAGATTTTGAACCTTGATGCTGCATATGGAATCTAGTGACTCTGCCAACGTCTTCTGAATGGCCATATAGAAATGTCAAACCAAAACAAAAGAACTTTATCACCATATTTGTCCTTCATAAATTGCAATAATAATCATGGTCTCCAAAAAATATTGTCAGTAGAGTATTAGTTAATTAATCCACAATAATGGTGCAGTATTTGAAAAGCTTAGAGGAACTGAAAACTTATGATTAATTTATCCCTCTTATTTCAGAGGCACCAAATTCATGTTGTTCAGCTTTCAGAAGATACAGGAGTTACTTTCACACTTGTAGTATCTCTACTGACACATTAAATATTGTTTTTATTATTGCATAGCAGCACTGCTTCAAAAGGAGGAACCAAGAGAATTTATCTGCTCCAATTCAGCATCTGGTAGTGTAATGCCTAAGGCCTTTTCCTGCGAAGTCCAGGATGTTTGTTTTACCCTCTTGGTGTAAAATTTGGATTAAATGAAGGTCTTTGACAGCCTAGACTGACTGTAAGGAAATAATGTAAAATTGAAACAAGCCTCCAGTTTGTCTCCCAGCACTTGTTCTTTAAATTTTAAAAAGTCACAAGTCTTGCCAGTGGCTTGGAAATAACCATACTTTTTTTTTTTTTTATAAGGTCTGTAGGATCTACCTGCTGATCTACAAACAGATTCCCCAGGAGCTCACAGAAAAGTACTTCTACGGAAAGTCAGAGCTAGAGAGGCACATAGTGAGTTTAGATGATTTAGATTATTTACTTGAAAAGCAAAATTCACTACATAGTTATTATCAATATGCTAGTCTGTAATTAAGTGAGTATGTACAACATGTCTGCTTATAGAAACTTGTGTCCTGTAACATAGCCATGGTTTATAAAGTATACTTCTGTTGGAACTTGACATATCTGAATGAAAATTAGTAACCCAAAAGAGCAAAGGAACCAGGGAGTAGCAAGGTGGAGGACGTGCAGTGACAAACTGTACTGTACATTTCAAGTGTTTGAAACAGCTTCTGTTCAAGATATTTCTTTGATTATACTTTGATAAGTTCCTACTATTTGGAGATTATTTTTTTTTTCTTGTCATAGTTGAATGTCTCTTTCTGTTAAGGTAATACTTTCTTATTTAGTCTTTCCTAGGGACACGTGATATAAGGGGTTTTTTGTGATAAATTGTAACAGAAAATAAAAACAAAAAAAAAAGTTTGAAATGAATGGAGTGAAAAGGAAAATCTTGACTTTTAATCATCACCCATCTCTGTATATAACCATATTGCCTGTCCTATAAATCAGGCAGATTGTGGCTGTCAGTACTGAAATGAATATTCTTGGGGGAGAGAGAGAGAAAGAGAGAGCGAGCAGATATCAGTTCTTTATATCTTTCCCAAGATATTATTCGCCAAGGTATTATTCACAGAAGCTGACTGGCAAAGTAGTTACCAAAATGTTTTCCTTCTTTACATTCCGTATCTGACAGAACCATGAAGAACCTGACAGTAGCAGCAAAAGGGACTATGTTGTCAGAGAAATGTGCAGGAAAATATACATTTAGTGTGGGCCATCCAAATATTGCAGTTTTGGGCCCTATTTTCAAATCAAAATTATCTGCCAATCTGATAAAGGAGTTGCTTTTATTTAGTTGCCTTTCAAATAGCAATTTTTCCAATAATAGAAAGAATAGGACGTCTCAGAAGCAAAAAATCAAATTCCAGTGATTTTGTTCTTGAGTATACATACATATTTACATTCTTAGAAATATCAAAATGATAATGATTTATATCCATATTCTGCAGCTGCAAATGACTGCATGATCAAGAGCACTATAGAATTGGATCTCTGTTTGACTAATGTATTTTTTCCAGACTTCATTTAGTTAGGCTGATGTCTAAGCATTTTTCAAGTACTCTGCTTTTGTTTAACAGAAGTCTTTCAACTCATAATGGATTCTCATATAATTCTTGACAGTTCTTAGAAGCCAATTTCCATTTTTAGATATAATGTTTTATATACTGACAAGTGTTGGTTTTGATAGTTGAAAGCAACTGCAGTTATTACTGAAAATAATGATAAAAAAGTTTTCTTTAGCCCCAAGTGTTTTGCTTTATTAATATTAATGGTGTTAATAATGTATTAATAATAGAAGGCCAAAATCTATTGCGATGCAAATTGGCACAGTTCCCTAAATTTGGTTGGACTATATCCAGTAAAGCTGTCTAAGAAAGTGATGCAGTTTCTAACTGAATCTGGGTTTTTAAAGTGTAATCTTTATGTTAAGTAAAAATGCATGAGTTTGGTTTTTGTTTTGTTTTTTTTTTTCATTTAATTCTCATTTTTGTAACCTTGTTGCTCCTGTACAAAGGAGGTTGAACTAGACGACCTTTAAAGGTCCCTTCTAACTCTACCTATTCTATGATTCTATACATTACTTCTAAAAATCATTAATGACTAAGAAAATAATGTATCTCTGAGGCTGTCAAAAATGGATTAGCTTCTTCATGAAAGTGTCTAGTTTTCTTTCATTCTAAATCCTGCAGAGTTTCCTAAAGATTTGAAATATTTCTTATGTTTTCTTTTATTTAAATAAATGTAATATTATTTTTTTCTATGATGTTATTTACCCTTTCAGATTGTTTTAAATTGCATTTGAAACTAGTCTTCTCTGTTATTGAGATAGATTTGTATACCACTTCTCTGATTTTAAAATGTGCAGTCCTCATTGATTTTGAATGGATTTGTGAAATCAAGACCTCTTTTTCACTCGTTTTTTTTCCCAGGAACTTATGTTTAAAAATGTAAGAGTGTGCAATTATTTTAAGATGTCAAGTGTCATCTTTTCCTTTGCAGTAAAAGATGGAAGAGAATTGGGAAAGCTATACTTTTGTATTATGCCTGAATGTATTTTTTATTATTCTATCAAGTGTTCTTGCTAAAACCTATTATGTATGAATGCATATGCATACGTTTGTGTGTATATATATATACACACATACACACATACATATTAAAATTGCATGGTATACTGCTGATTTTTTTTCACACTAACTAGTTTTCAGTCTTAATATTTAACTGGAAATGCATAATTCTTGTTAAGTGAGACTTTCATATTAGCAGTACAATTCATGTAACAGGGCCTGAGAAGGATAGATACTCAAATCTCTGCTTATTTTGAGGCAATGTTTGTTTCCAAGGATATGTGATAAGAATGACAGTTCTATAGGACCAGTCAAGACTGAGGCCCTTATTCAATAACTTTTTGAGGGCCAAGCTTTAAGTATGTGATAGCTGTCTGTATGGCTCCAGGGTGCAGTCATTCACAATTTAGATAGGCATTGTAAATTTTGCAGTAAATGATCTTCCATACTGATAAAACAGAAATGGTCTTTATTTTTAAACAAATTGAATGTCACAAATTGGCCACAGAAATATGGTTGAATTTTAGTACTTAAATGATACTTGGAAAATTTGCCACACAATCTCAGAATATTTTTCTAAATTGTTTCAGTAAAACATCATGCTATGTGTAAGTTAGCAAAAGAAGTTACAAAATAAAAATCTGCTGAAGAAAAGACTTGCAGCCTTGTTTCTTCTCCAATACATCCTGCAAGGTGTTAATCTTTTTTGTCAGAAAACATTATAAAATATGTCTGGAATTAATTTAAATTATTTATTATAATTAGTAAAATGAAGAAAGGAGACCGAAATTGTCCTCTTTAATGTATAAAAGAGATTTACATGTCAAATTTCCATTATTAGTGATGAAGAAAGGAATTAAAATAATTATTTCAATTTAATGATTTCCCCCAAATTTCAGAGCTGTCCTCATTTAAAATCAATAATAATGTTTCCAGGTTAACACTGTGCTCATTTAATATACTGAGGCCCTAGGGGTAGGGGACATTTACATGGCAGCTCTTAAGTGATTTCACTTGCTAATTCTGCCAGTAAAATCAGATGATCTCCCAAATGGGGACAACTAATTAGAAATTAGATGTCTTGCTGACTTTTTCACTTAGAGTAAAGCTTCAGAACTAGAATGTCACAGTCATTCTGTAGGGAGGATTTGTCAAATCTCTTTTCTTTAGTGTTGATGAGCTTCTGGCTATGTAGAGTTAACATCTTCAATGCACAGCTTAAATGCTCAGGATATAAATAAGTTTTACAAAAAAAAGATGAAGGAAAGTCCATGTGCTCATGTGTCTTAAGCCTTTCTAGGAAACTTGGGTGACTCAGAAAGAAAGGAAACAGACACCGTGCAAAACTGCTTCACATAGAGCAATTGAGTTTTTTTTTTAATACATGAACTCAGACATCTTGATACAATGCACGTGACACTGCATCTAACAGTAACAGTTTCTTAAACTATGTGACAGGTATAGAATATATGTTGACTATTTAATTGACTTGATAGAAAATCTCTATAGAAGAAGGCCTCCAATGCTAGGCAAACACTTTACATTTTGTTGGTTCACAGTTGTTGCATTCACAGTTATTCTTAGAATTAAAAAAAATGCAAAGTAATTATTAACATATCCCATCCAACTGCAGTATTTTAATATGAGGCATTACAGGGCAATTGATTTATATTTGTCTTGACATTAGTCTGTAGCTAAAGGCACACCAATGTAACCTCTGAAAAAAGAAAAATTACATGTCTTCTTTAATTTACTACTGTTCCTATATATCTTAAATACTTGATTTTATGGGCTCTTTTGTGTTACATAATCTTTTACAGAACCTTAATTTGACATCAGTGGTAACAGAATAGAACCTAGAACCAGTGTAGGTTATCTAATATTTTTTCTTAGAAGGGAGACCTTATAGCGGTCTTCCAGTACCTCAAGGGGGCCTACAAGAAGGATGGGGAGAGGCTGTTCAGTAGTGTCTGTTGTGACAGGACTAGGGGTAATGGTTTTAAAATAGAGGGAGGTAGGTTTAGATTAGATATTAGGAAAAAATTTTTACAATGCAAGTTGTAGAACACTGGAACAGGTTGCCCAGAGAGGTGGTGGATGCCCCATCCCTGGAAACGTTCAAGGCCAGGCTGGATGAGGATCTGAGCAACCTGATCTAGTCAGGGATGTCCCTGCTCCTTGCAGGGGGGTTGGACTAGATGACCTTTGAAGGTCCCTTCCAACCCTAACCATTCTATGATTCTATGATTAAATTATTCTTAATTTTCTAAATTTTAAATTATGTATTAAAACATGATTACTACCTTCTTTCTGAAAAACAATAAAATCAGATTGTCACATATTATAGAAGAACCACTTCTTTGGTTCTATGCTATAAAATTCGAAATAATATAAATCCCTTTGCCAGTTTTGTTCAAGGATAGTAGCAGGAATTTACCAACTTAGATTTCACCAAAAATGTTTTTTTTTTTAAAGAGAATTCATATTTATTTTGTGCTCACATGAGTATTTGATGAAAGATTTATAAAGAGTTACAAAAATAAAATCTAAAAACTTCATAAATCTCATTTTATTTCTGTGAAAAGTCCTGTTACAGAGCTTTCATAACATTTTACATGAATTTTAGCAAATGCTGGGGACATGGATTTACCAAGACTCATAAAATGGTTTTGAAAATTACAGAAAAATTATGAGAAGTAGAAAATGGATCCCCACTCAGACATTTTTCAAAGTTTAATGTTTTGACCTTTCCTAATTTTTTAGCATAGTCGCTAGGACTGAATAACAGCACATAAGGATGCTTCTTGTTTATCAGTTATGTGCTAAAACGATCTGCTTGCGGAACAGAATTTATTTGCCAGCTCTTGGTTATTGCATATTCCACACTCTATCATGGCCTGTAACTTTGCCCTATAAGGAAGGGAAGTGGGGTGGATATCAAGGCAACAATCAAGATACCGTGTACATTAAACACATTGTGGTTTGTTTATCCTAGCAGGGTTATTCTTTCAAGGGACTCTTTTCTCAATCTCATATTTATCTAATCCATTAGGAAGGATTACACAGAATCTATCCCGCAGAGGCTCCCAAGTCTACATTTATAAGAACAGAGATTATTTCAGATATGAATTTTCAATTCATCCTCTCTAAGTAATAATTTTAAAAGTAATGAAGGAAGGGGTTAAGGATCATCACTCTGTATTCTCAGACATAGCAGGAAAACGAACGAATGCAAGACATATGCTGCTTAGGAATGCTGTTTAACAGACCTAACACTGGAAGAGAGGGAGAGAGAGAGAGAGAGAGCATTTTAAAAATAGGTTAAGGGTAAGTTAAGGAAAGTTACTCTTTCTAATAACATTAGACTTTTTATTTTCTATTACTAAACATTATTGTTTCTTTATTATTTATCACATCATTAATGTAGAAAGATATCAGTCAATGCTTCTGTCTTTTCTGAACTCTTGCTCTTTATTTCTACAGTTCTTCTGATGTAAAATAATATTCAATTTAAGATCCTTTACCTGTGTGCCTGTTTTATTCAATATACTGCTCAGGCTACATGTTTAGCAAACTAACATATCCAAGATGTACATTTTTATAAAAGTGCCTTCTTTTTTTTATTTTTGTAAAAATATTGTATAGGTACCTATGGGTACATTTGTCCCATTAAACTGCTGAGGGAAGGGAGAAAAAGCATGTGCTGAGGGGTAACATGTGAAAGTCTCCCAAGACTAGCAGGCCTATGGAATCTGCAAGAACTGAAAAACTCAGGACACCGTGTATCTGCTGTGGCTATTCAGGGCTACAAGCACCCACTGGTATCAGCAACAGGCTGGATAATTCAGGTTACATCCAAGAAGGCAGTGGCTACTCTATCCAGGCAAAGACAACATAGTTATGCTTATATACAGCCAATGAAACAAGGAAACTCCGTGGGGCTTTCTGGAAACCTACCTGGAAGCCATTGGAGCATCAGTATGACTCTCCATGCCTGAGCAGTGGTTGGGCTCTCAGCTGTTGGTTGTGATCAGTTTCTGATCCCCTAATGGAAAAGGGAATTTACACCACTAGATGCTTCCTACTGACCATGTCCAATTTCCTGGTTGACGTAGATACTGTATTTCTCTTAGTCGCATTGTCAATATGCAACTTTATCTCATTAATATTAACACTTTCCTTTTTTGTTATCTAGTTCACTATCTTCTGCTATTTTTTTAATCAGCACCTGCTGGGCATCCTTATTCTCCTGACATTCTTCTATACCACACATGGAAACTGTATAAATCTATACACTTTATCCTTTCTGTTTTATATGTTTAAAATAAACTTATTTTATCTGCTACTACAAAAGATTCTTTACTTCAAGTGCTTCAAGAAACTCCTGATACTAGAAATAGGATTTTTTTTGTTGTTTGTTTGTTCAATTGTTGTTTTTTTCTCTGTGTATCGCCCTAAGCAGTTTCCTATTCTTCAATTTATTGTTTAGATAACATTTTTTTAAAAAAATACAGTAAAGATCATAGGATTATAGTATCCTATGGTTGTTCAGTGGGAAGGGACCTCAGGAGGTCTCTGATCAAACTTCCTGTTTCAAGAAGAGTCAGCTGTGAGGTTACTCAGGGATAAATTGATTGTTTATATAAATATCCATTCATGTTCTTGAAAATCTGAAAGAATGAAGACTACACAAGCTCTTAGGGCAGCTTGTTCCTCTGCCTGACTGTCCTCATGGTGAAAAAAGTTCATAGACAAACACAAGCTTTACTGGTGAAAAGTGAAAAAGAATCTGAACTTTTCCTGTTCCAACAGAACATAGTCCCTTGTCCATGTGTCACTGCAAAGAGCTTGGTTGCATCTTCTTTGTGGCCTCTGAGTGACTTCATAGCATGCTATGTAGTTCTGAATTCTAGGAATAATGGACAATTCAGTCCTCTGTGAGAATTATTCTTGGACATAGACACTCATACATTGAATATCTTATATGGAAAACCAGTACATGTTCTGTACATCTGCATCAGTTTTGCTACCAGATAACAAAGGTAATTATGCCAAGCTATCCTCAAAACATAAACATGGTTTTTTTTAGTGGATCTATTGTACTTAAACTTCTGTTGAAATAATAAAAAAAAAAATCTTAGTTGAACTGGAACTAATTACAAGTTATAAAGTAGATTTAAAAAAAAGAGATAATAAAATTCAAGGAGTAAAAGGCATATAAAAGAAGCTCCTGTCGGATTTTTTTAAAGATTCAGTATTGAGAACAAGATTATTTAATATTTTAATGACTGATTCTAATATAAAAATAGGAATATTCTAATATCATAACTCTATGACACAGAGTAGGGAGACATCATTAATACACAACTGGACCTGAATATTGTAAGGGAATAATGAGATGATCTTCCAAGATAAAGTAATACAAATGGGACAAAATTTAGTAGGGTCATGTGCATGGGGACTTACAGAGTGAGTTTCTGCTAGATTAACTAAAAGCTTATCAGTAGAAAATTACTTCAGTGACCATGACTGTACACTGACAAATTAATACAGAAATTAAAAAAGTGAAGGGACAGTCTAAAAATTGCTATGCAAAATATTCCTAGTAGTGGTAGGAAGGTATTTGTATATTATTACACAAAGTTATAGAATATAATAGAATATTTTCAATTAGAAGGGATGGTCATCTAGTCCAACTGTCTGACTACTTCAGGACTAATCAAAAATTAAAATATATTACTAAGGGCATTGCCTCTTAAATAATGGCAGACATGGGGCATCAACCACATTTCTAGGAAGCCTGTTCCAGTGTTTGACCACCTTGTTGGTAAAATTCTAGGCTAAACTTCCCCTGGCATTGCTTTGAACCATTCCCATGCATTTTATCATTGGATTCCAAGGAGAAGAGATCAGCACCTCCCTGTCCACTTCCCCTCTTCAGGAAGCTGTAGAGAGCAATGAGGTCACCCCTCAGCCTCCTCTTCTCCAACTAGACAAACCCGAAGTCCTTAGCCACTCCTCACAGGACATGTCTTCTGGCCCTTTCACTAGCTTTGTTATCCTCCTCTGAATGCATTCAAGGACCTTTATATCCTTCTTATATTGTGGGGCCCAGAACTGCCCACAGTACTGAAGGTAAGGTTGCACTAATGCTAAATACAGCAGGACAATCACTTCTTTTGACCAGCTGGTTATACTGTGTTTGATGCACCCCAGGATGTAGTTTGCCCTCTTGGCTTCCAGGGCACACTGCTCACTCATATTATGCCTACTGTTGATGAGCACGCCCAGATCTCTTTCTGCAGGGCTACTGTCTAGCCACATCTCTCCCAGTTTATACCTGTGCCTGGTGTTATTCTGTCCTAGGTGCAGAATCCAGCATTTGGACTCATTAAATTTCATCCCATTAAGCATTGCCCAATGCTCCAACCTATCTAGATCCCTCTGCAAGGCATCTTGTCTCTCGTATCTCCCAGTTTATGAGTCATAGTCTGAAATACCAGTGGTAACTCTGTTATTCCATGTGAAAATAAGATAAATAAATTTGTAAGACATTCAGAGAAAGGTGACTTGGGTGATTAGGAGACTGTAAAATTTATGTTAGGAATGGCAGCTAAAAGAGTTAGCACTGTTAAGTCATATACAATGAAGCCTGAAAAGCCAGTAGTAAAAAGTAGCAGATAAAAATAAAAGAGATTAAAGTTAAATGATAAATGTTGGCTCAAGAGCAAATGGGCAGAAAGTGACCATGAATAAAGTTAACATCTACATTTTAACCTCCTTTTAATAGCAAAACTGATGAGACAAAAAAACAGCCTGCACTCTGGTTGTGGTACAGCATTCTCCTGGGATGTGAGCTATTTTGATATCATTAGTTTCTCATAGGTTGTCAGTTTTTTAATTACCTTTGGATAGTTTTTCTTTCCTTCATGGGGAAACACTGTGTTGAAGTACAGGCCTGTACTTAGAGGCCGAAAGCCTACTGCAAATTCCAATTTGTTGCTTACAAAAGCTCTGTGTTTTGTCTCACTGACAGAAAACAAAATAACACAACAAAACAAACCACAAACGAAAAACCAAATACTCTCAAAAACCTAAACCACGAAAAAAACCCCAAACCAGACAGGATGCAGTTTGGCTTTGTATTTGTCTTGTCTTTACATCTGAATGCTGAGACAAGATTGCTAATAATAAGAGACATAAGTATGCAATCTATATGGACATACAGCACCATACTGCCAAAGGAGAAGAGAGGATAGGCTTACATAATGACAGAGTTTGTGTTAGTTGAATGTATTATTTGAGAAGTTCAACTTTATTCTTACTCTATGGATAAAAAAAAAAAAAAAAGAAATATTCAGTAGCTTTGGAAGGTGATATACATTCCAGTCTTTGATACCTGCATGCAACTTTCCTGAAGAAGTTTGAGAGGAAATTTGGTTGTGCTATGTGATTACTATTCAGTTTTCTACTTCTATGTGGGCTCTATTTACAGAACTTTATAACAGACTTGGTAATTGTTGTGGTTTTGTTTAGTGAGGGTATTACGGCAGTAATACAGCCTACCAGTAACCTTACATAACTTAGACATTACCCTAAAATATTTAGTATAACATACTCATCACAGTATAGTTATTTCAGAATATGAATGATTAATAATGTTAATTATATTACCAGTAATTTATGTTTCAGAAGTTGAAATAACTTTTGTTTTTGGTGTCATACATTCATAGTGTATTTTATTTGTTAACTTAATGCTTCACAGAATTTAGATTAAAAATTATTTAATTTGTTTATCCTAAGATGGAAAAAATTGCCTAGTTAAAAAAAAAATAGTAAGCTAAAAGTCTAGCAGAAATAAAGAATCTCTAATTCTTGGAAAAGATAGCAAAAAAATAAGGAAAGTAATCATTGAATATTAACTATCAGATATAAAAAACAATCAACAAATACAAAAAAAATAAGGACATAAATATGACTGTTAACAACAAATAAACCTAAGCAAAAGAAAGAACAACAATACCTTATGCTACTCAGAAAAGATTCTTTTTTTTTTTTTTTTCTTCCTAGAAGGAGATCTGAAAAACACCTTCATACTCCAGTAATACACCCACACTATCATTGCTGCTGCTTTCCTTGCCTAGCTCAGGTGCTGTGGGACTGCACCTCGCCTACGAGTCTATTGCCCAGGGCCTGTGCTGGGGTCACCCTTGGCTCCCAGCCCATCTTGCCTCAGGGAGCAGCCCAGCTCGTGCTGCTCCCTGACATACACAACCACTCCAGCATGTGTATGATCTGTTACTATTTGTTATCTTAAACCACATGCAAAATATCTTCTGATTATCCTCAGCATGTGCAAAAGATTGTAATATGTATCTGCATGAGCACTTTATATTGACTATTTACAAGAGTCTTATCTATGCAAAGGCTCATCAGTTCTGCACAGGAACCACCTGGGGAGATTGTAAGGGACAGATTTTTCACTAAGGATGTCAATCAACATGTTGACCATACAGACTGGTCTGAGTACAACATTTCAGCTGGGAAGATCTTACGGATAGTTTGAAATTCTGACCTGGAGAACTCCTCTGCAAATTAGTCAAATGCTTTGTTGAGATGATGAGTAGGAATTAAGTCAATAAACTTGTCTCAAGCCAGTCCGTTATCTGAACTATGCAGATAACTTAATGGGGAATTTCTGGATCACCCCAAGAATTAATGACTTAAGTGCACTTGTTGTGCACAAAGGCTTGGAACTCATACCCAGCTATATGGCAGTTAGAGCTAAAGGACAAATTTGAATCTAACTTGTAAGTTATATTCCATCTATTTTGCCAGACAAGAAAGAATTAACAAATCAAGTCTTCTGCTGATGATGTGGACATGAGAAAATCAGAATGACAACAGCTTAACTGGAATCAAACACTCTGTTAGTGTCATAGTGAGTATATCTCCTCACTGAAGCTGAAAACAAGACTGGGTATACTGAAAAATAAGAGAAGAGAAACACCTACCTGCCTAGAAGTTTCCAGGCCTGCAAGGGCATGGCTTGCACTGACCAAAATATGAAATGACATTGTAATGAGAAGAGTCCCCCTCAAATAAATCTTGTGGTTCCCTATTGCAGAGCATATCTGGTCATCCTCATTAATATAAAGCTTTGCATAATATAGTAATATAATTTGTAGTGGTTCATCTTAAAAAAAAAAAACAAAAACTCAGCCCTGCAAACCGTTGAGTTATCACCACAAAGCTACATTTCTAATAGCAATATGCACAGTAATGGTTTTGCTTTAAAAAGAAATCATGTGAAGTACAATATTCAGCAACATTAATTAAATTATATAAATAATTAAAGGTAAGCATTTATTATAGGTATGATTTAATGAGTATAGTATAATAAAGGAGCCTTTCCTAAAGAAGCCTTGTTAGAAAATACCTTGGTTCCCAACAGCACTGCTAAAAGATATGCATACAATTTTAATTTGGAAGCACCTCTCCCAGTAGATTAGTTTTAAATGTCAGTGTTCCAGACTCTAGCCAAATACAGCAAATGAAAATGTGTTATTAAGAGATGTGAAGGCTGTAAAGCATCTATAATGCATTAATTGACATTGCCTTCTAACATTTCTTATATGCAATATCTAGGTAGGACTCAAGTTCCTCCATAAGTTGATATTGTTAAGTAATTATGATTATTTTCTCCATTATTTTTCTTCCGTGATTCTTTTCCTTGAAGGCTCAATAGCAGAGCTACCATAGCATATTTTAGTTATCACAGAATCACAGAATAGTTAGAGTTGGAAGAGATCTTTAAAGGTCATCTAGTCCAACACCCCTGCACGGAGCAGGGACATCTCCAACTAGATCAGGTTCTCAGACCCCTGTTCAACCTGGCCTTGAATGTTTTGATGGGGCATTTGCAACCTCTCTGGCAACTTGTGCCAGTGTTCCATCACCTTCATTGTAAAAAATTTTTTTCTGATGTCTAGTCTGAATCTGCTTCCTTCTATTTTAAAATCATTGCCCCTTGTCCTATCACAACAGTCCCTGCTAATGAGTTTCTCCCCATCTTTCCTATAAGCCCCCTTTAGGCACTGGAAGGTTGCTATAATGTCTCCTCAGAGATTTCTCTTCTCCAGGCTGAACAATCCCAACCTTCTCAGCCTGTCCTCCTAGGAGAGGTGCTCGAGCCCACTGATAATCTTCGTGGCCCTCCTCTGGACTAGCTCCAGAAGGTCCATGTACTTCTTATGTTAGGGGCTCCAGAGCTGGATGCAGTACTCCAGGTGAGGTATCACAAGAGCAGAATAGAGGGGAAGAATCACCTCCCTTGACCGTCTGGCTACACTCCTCTTGATGCAGCCCAGAATGTGGCTGGCCTTCTAGGCTGCAAGAGTGCATTGACGGCTCATGTTGAGCTTCTCATCCACCAGCACTCCCAAGTCCTTCTCCTTGGGGATGCTCTCAATCCATTCTCTGCCCAGCCTGTATTTGTGCTTGGGATTGCCCTGACCCATCTGCAGGACCTTGCACTTGGCCTTGTTGAACTTTGCACGGGCCCACCTCTCCAGCCTGTAAAGGTCTCTCTGGACAGCATCCCTTCCCTCCAGCACGTCGACGGCACCACACAGCTTGGTGTTGTCAGCAAACATGCTGACGGTGCACTCAATCCCACTGGCCATGTTCCCGACAAAGACATTAAATAGGGCCAGTCCCAATACCAACCCCTGAGGAAGGCCACTCATCACCAGTCTCCACTTGGACATCGAGTTGTTGACCACAACTCTTTGAGTGCAGCCATCCAGCCATTTCCTTATCCACTGAGTGGTCTATCCATCAAATCCATGTCTCTCCAGTTTCGAGAGAAGGATGTCATGCAGGACAGTGTCAAATGCTTTGCACAAGTCCATGTAGATGACATCAGTTGGTTGTCCCCACTGATGCTGTAATCTCACCATAGAAAATATTCTCATATTCTTCATAGGAAATTTGAGAAAGGGACTGCAGGGTGATCCTTTGGCTCACAATGACTACTCACCGTACTTCCACAATTATTTGTATTGGGATATGATTCAGATGTCTAAAAATAGAGATCTAAATTTAAGCTTCTTCCTAACTGCTTTTTATCATGAGATATCTGCCTAAAGGCAGAGACATTCTAGTCCCCTATTTACACAATGGAAGATATTATGGATAGACAGCTTTCAGCTGGAGTGATTCACGTGACAGCTTTATCAAGATGACAGTACAGCAACATGAAGGAAAAGTGCTGCAGGGCATCACACTAAAACCCCCTCCTCCCACTCTTTCCCTCCATATTTCTGCTCAGTCTTGTTCCTTCTTCAAATCTGTCATTACTCTATTTTTGCCAAAAAATCCCAAGCCTTGGAGGTTTATTTTCCATTCTCTGCTAGCAAGATCTTTTTCCCCTTACCCTATATGAACTATCTAGAAAATAGAAGGGGCATTTTTCATGGACAATAAAAGATATAACCTCTGTAAGACAGTTCTGAAAGAAGAGTCACAGCTTCTAGTCTCACAGAAACTCCAAACTTGCAAAAGCTGACACACTTGGACACCATGGTTTCCATCTGACACAGTCAAAAATTAAAGCAGGTAGATCATGTAGATATCATATATGTTCAACAAATAAATATTCCAGTTGCTGCCCGCAATGCAGTGTGGTTGATGATTTACATGCTTAGTTTCTTACTGTAAGGGCATATGGATGCTGGCAACCGAAGTTTGCTCTCTCACTGAGTGACATATAGAATGGTAATGTTTTCACACTTTGCCCTGTAAGGTGGAAGAACCTCTGTAATGTAGGACAACATAGACTGGAGGACAGGAGACTAACTAGGAGTAGGTGGAGATGTCAAAGAAGGACATATAAAGGATGTTCTGAGTGTGCCTGGGAAGATATATAAACACAGTTCCCCACTTCACACCTTATACTGGATCAAGATACAGCAGCCAGGAGTACTGCTTGCAATAAATGCCTTAATACAAAACTCTTATTGCAAGAAGTCGATACTGACAGATTTCTACAGTAACACAATCATTTCACAGATCTGACAGCAATGTCTGACCTTTCCTGTAGTAGTGCTGGCATCCTTCCGATCAGGTAAACTGCTCAAGTTCCATGGCTAACTAGAAGTATGGAACAAGTTCTCAGGGGCACATCAAAGTGCATGGCTACCCACAAGCTACAGAAGCCAGTGCTGAATCATCTACCCTAAACACAAAGTGTTTCCTTCAGGTGGTCAGCAGGATGAGTGCTTCATCATGAGCCTAAGTTTACATGAGTTCACTTCATCTTACAGCAAAAAGAGTCAAAATTTATAGTAACACATGGTATAGGTTTATTTATCCAGATAGAGGAGTAGAAGTCAGAGACACAGATGCAACGCTTAGAAAGAAAAGTGACACTAAAGTAAATCCTAATTTATGCCTTTTCTTTCAGTACTAGTAATTGAATCTGTAGCCCTGTGACATGTGAAATACCAAAGGAATAAAGAGAAAAATGGGTATTCTCCTCCTCACGGTCCTCTCCATATTAGTCTAAATTTTTGGAGTGTGATATTTGAAGAGTATAGTGCCTTGTTCTTATTCTGATCACTGTTTCTGACTGCCAGTTCAGTCTTGTACAATATGAAAAGGGGGAGAAGAATTCAAATTAAGCTTGCTCACTCTGTTAGTGAGTACAGTGAATGGACATCTTAGCTGGAGATCCACGGGAGTCATGTACTGAGAGGTAAGTGTTTGAAGTCATGTGGAAACTTTCTGTGCTTGAGAACTACTCATGCAGATGATCTGTTACAATGCCTGTGTAAATTAGACTTAAAAGCATTAAGGCTCTAGTTGAATGCACGAGGCCTTTATCAAAAGGTAGTCAAAGAGAAGTATGACATTTGGTCTTTGTTTGGAAGCAGCTGATAATCATATGCTCTCTTGGGTATGGTACTTCTATTGGTGCTACTGCTAGACTCCAGATCTAAGTAGACATCACTATAAAGAGATAATTTTTATAATATTCTAGAACACAATGAGGATCTATATACAGATGCACATACTTGCAGAAAAAAAGATGCAAGATTTTCCACCAAACTCGGTCTTTTATAAAACTATTCAAATTAAAACAAGTTAAAAATGTCTTAAATGTCAAGACTATGGTAGGTACCTGAGTGGTCAATGTTTCCAGAACTCCACAACTTTTCATTTGTAGAACTTGTACCAATGTGAAAAAGCTGGATAGCATTACAAGTGGGCCTAGTATTAACTCTCAGAAATTTTCTTTCTGAAAAGCATGCTGTAATAACGACATAGCACATAGCACTTCAGGAAGTTTAAGAGAAGAGTGGATGGATTTTTGCATTTAGATCCTTCAGTCTACAGCTATCATGACACAAGTCCTTTTAACTTCTATATATATATTTTTTAATAATCCATTCATTCCTGACATCACTTTAAGGTGCACAGGTGTGCAGATCACAATGACAACCTTACTCTTTTAGTAATAATCAGTGCACAAATAAACATGCATGCACAAATTCATGATAATAAGTTTAATAAATGGATCCCTTTATACACAGAATTTTTCTTTCAGATGTCTCTGCCTTTTCTTGATTATCTGTTTTCCTTTTGTAGAGACTTTTGCCAATCTGTACCCAGGGATTGATACCAGAGAAAGGTTGCTAGGCAACATAAAATGGAAATCACATACTGGACTAGCAGGCATTTCTAATGTAGGCTTCTTGAACCATACCTTAGTCTTCACAAGTAAGTCTGGGGTTATGGGCAGATGTAACAGATAGGCAGTGATCTTCAATTAGTATACCCTAATGTACAGAAAAGTAGCATCCAAAAAAAAAAAAAAAAAAAAGAAAACTATTAATTAATGCAAGATACACATTTAATATTCAAGGTCACAGGACTCAGAAATTATCGGTTAGAGAGGTTTATTGAAAGCACAGTTATGCAATACTAAATTATCTAGCTGCCTAAGCTTGAAGTAAAGAGATAAAAAGTAAATGGAATGGTAAACAACACCAATAGTGTAGCCTTTGGTTGTATCTATATTAGTAAATAAAACTGTTTCTGGAAATGTTCCTGGACGCTGTGCTGCATATTCTGTCAGACCACTAGAATGGTCCCCAAAAAGCTTTCACTTTGTGTCAGTAACAGTCTCCCAAAACATTTCTTGGGACAGTCTGGGAGTTAACACTGACTATGGATAACCCCCAAAAGGCACCGTGCATGTATCTACGATGTTGTGGAGCGTAAGGGAGTTTAATGGTTTAATAGTATGAATGCAGGTTGTTCCACACAGTTGCCCTCAATGACAGATAAATGTTTGAGTCATAGTTAATTCACTAACATAGGCTTAGCTTGTGAGGATTCAGCTGTGCGTTTTCAATCGTGACATCTTCCTTGATCTCTAGATCCTGGTACTCTATCCAAATGTTCTGATTTGCATTTTTAATAATTTCTTATATGACATTTTGAAAGGTTTGATCACAGCTAGAATCTGTAGTTTTCTACAAATCATTTCCTAAGCACAAGTGATACATATATGCAGTTTACCTGATTGTCTATATCTACTGCTTTATAATTTAAAAATGTTTATTTGAATACTTCACATGAATTTCAATTATTTCAAAAGTCTTATTACACAGTTCTGTTATTCTGTTTATTTCCTTGTATTTGCAATGTTGCTTTGACAATTGTGAGCATGCACAATGGCTATTGTGTTCCTGTGGTGAGACATCAAATGCACAAGCTCTTATAATTATATCACTAATTAAATAATACATAATTCCAGTAGGAAACTCACAGGATGTCTCTCATTGTCACTGCTTCTGTCTAGTTTCCTTAATCTTTAATTCTCTCCCTGTCTTCCTACTTATACTCTGAGTATCTCCTTTCCAATTTTCTGTGCCATGTGAGTTCTCGATTACCACACTCTCCTTCTCTGTTCTGAAGTATTTTTAATTAAGCCACACAACGTTAAATAATTGTATCAGGAAGAAGTGAGAAATTCCAAAATGGAATATAATTTGTTTTGTTATTAATTGAAGAGATGAAAGATGTGTCTTCAAATCTTCCTATGTGAAGAATATCTTGAATAATATCTGTGTGCAGGCATCTTGCAACCTCAGTAAATGCTGTAGTCATTGCTTTGGCAAATTTTACAGAAGTGCTGCATTTTGAGTTTTACTGTTTATAGGGAGGGTTTTCTAGATGTTCACAATGGGCTTTATCTCACCTAAATTTAAATATCTGAAAGTCATCTAAGATTCCTAAGTAGGCAATAGAAATATAAACATCTGCAAAGAAGAGGAGGTGGGATTTATGTTACCACGTGTCTTTGATGTAGATATCTAGATGTGAAGTGGATTATAGTCACAGTTCTGTTCAGTACAGTCAATGGAGTTTAGAGAATTGATAATTTTATTCTATAGTATACATGCACAGAGGCTGAAGTGCTCTTCATGCTCCAGTGCCTACTAGTCATCTTAACATAATTATTTCAATCCTTAAGTTGAATGCTACCAAAAAAAAAAAAAAATTGTCATGGTGAACTCTACCCAAAGAATCAATGCTAGGTGGAACAAATCAATTACTTTTTTGTGAATTCAGTATAAAGGGACCCTAAAGATTAAGTGCATTAACTTAGGAGGAAGGAATCATGTTCTTTGTAGATGGTATGAAATGTACAGTATTGACTACAGGAAGAAGCAAAAAAAAGCATGCAAATGAATGTGTAGTGCTGTCAACAGAACTTATAGAGAATCACTGAAAGAATATTTACTTTATATGTAAGAGGAATCTGTGAGAGATATATATGTATGTACAGGATTCTTAATTATGTTTTTTTCATTCACATTTAAAATGCGAAAGTGGATGAGAAATAGGATATAAAGAATTAATGGCATTGTGTCAGAGGATTTCTTTAGAGGCAGATACTCTGTGGATACATGTCTAGTCACCTATTAACCACTGTCGTTCCTATTGTGATTTGCTGCAGCCAAGTATCTGGTCCATTCTGTTCACTTGTCAGCCTTTTCATTTTTAAGAGATCCTAAATTCTACCTGGATTTATGGTCCATGTTTTGTGTAGATGTTCCATATGTTATAATTTACATAGTTATAATAATGTCTATTTTATTATTTTGCAGACTAGAAAATATTGGCTGAGTACCATATATGCTCAATATATTTTTCATGCCAAATTACCTTAAATTATATGTAGGAATATTTTGTTTGTAGACAATTGTCATTAAACAAACCAATAAACAACAACAAAAAAATCACAAACACAACTCAAGTGCTTTTGCTAGTTCTTCAAAAACAAATGGGAGATACTCATACCTATTAGCCCCATCTGGACATCTCAGATAACTCAGGACATTTCAGTCAGTACCAATATGCTAAAAAAATAGTTACTGAATGGCAGCACTAAATTTAGGTATATTAACCACAACCTGAATATAATTCTTAAAATTAAGACAAAGACTTGCCAGGCTCGTCTGGAGGGCTTTAAACTAGTGTTGCTGGGGGAGGGGGAGCACAGTTCAGCCCACTGCGGTCAGCATGGCGCCAGTGCCAGCACCGAGGGTCCAGAAGCTGAGGAGGGATCACAGATAAGTGCAAATAAACCTAAACTGCGGTGCAATAGCACCCCTGTAGCTCCAGCCAGCAAGTCGGCTTTGTCGGGAGCCCAGCTGAAGTGTCTCTATACCAATGCACGCAGCATGGGGAATAAACAGGAAGAGCTGGAGATGCTTGCACACGAGCAGGGCTACGACTTCGTTGGCATCACGGAGACGTGGTGGGATGACACATACGACTGGAGCGTCAACATGGAGGGGTGTAGGCTTTTTAGAAAAGACAGGAAGGGGAGACAAGGAGGGGGTCTCGCTCTCTATGTCAGCAACCGGCTGGAGTGTGTGGAGCTCCGCCTGGGGATGGAGGAGGAGCTGACAGAGAGCTTATGGGTCAAGATTAGAGGATGGGGACGGACAGGGGACGTCACGGTAGGGGTCTGTTACAGGCCGCCTGGCCAGGAGGATAGAGCAGACGAAGTGCTCTATAGGCAGATAGGAGCAGCCTCACGGTCACAGGCCCTGGTCCTCATGGGGGACTTCAACCACCCTGACATCTGTTGGAGAGACAACACGGCAGGGCACAGGCAGTCCAGGAGGTTCCTGGAATGCGTGGATGACAACTTCCTCCTGCAGGCGATAGAGGAGCTGACAAGGAGGGGTGCCATGCTGGACCTTGTGCTCACCAACAGGGAGGGGCTGGTCGGGGATGTGAAACTAAAGGACAGCCTTGGCTGCAGCGACCATGACATGGTGGAGTTCAAGATCCACGGGGCAGCAAGGAAAATACACGGCAAGCTCTCTGCCCTAGACTTCAGGAAGGCGGACTTCAGCCTCTTCAGGGACCTGATGGGCCAAGTGCCATGGGAGGCGGCCCTGGAGGGAAGAGGGGCCCAGGAAAGTTGGTCCATATTCAAGGAGCACCTCCTCCAAGCTCAGCAGAGGTGCATCCCGATGAAAAACAAGTCAGGCAAAAAGGCCAGGAGGCCGGCGTGGATGAGCAAGGAGCTCCTGGACCAACTGAAAGTGAAAAAGGAAGCCTATAGAGGGTGGAAGTGGGGACAGGTAGCCTGGGAGGACTACAAAGAGGCTGCGTGAGTGGCCAGGGATAAGGTAAGGAAGGCCAAAGCCCTGGCAGAACTGAATCTGGCCAGGGATATAAAATGTAACAGGAAGAGCTTTTATAGGTACGTAGGGGACAAAAGAAAGTCCAGGGTAAATGTAGGCCCCCTCCAGAAGGGAACTGGTGTCCTGGTTACCCAGGACATGGAGAAGGCTGAGGTTCTCAATGACTTTTTTGCCTCAGTCTTCACCGACAAGAGTTCCTGTCCCACCGCCCAAGCTGTAGAAGGTGCAAGCAGGGACTGCGAGAATGAAGAACTGCCCGTTGTACTCGAAGAGCAGGTTCGGGATTATCTGAGGAACCTGAAGGTGCACAAGTCCATGGGTCCTGATGAGATCCATTCGCGGGTCCTGAGGGAACTGGCGGATGAAGTTGCCAAGCCACTGGCCATCATATTTGAGAAGTCGTGACGGTCTGGTGAGGTCCCTGATGACTGGAAGAGGGGGAACATAACCCCAATTTTTAAAAAGGGGAATAAGGAAGACCCAGGTAACTACAGGCCAGTCAGCCTCACCTCTGTGCCTGGCAAGGTCATGGAGCAGATTCTCCTGGAAACCATGCTAAGGCACATGGAGAGCAAGGAGGTGGTTGGTGACAGCCAACATGGCTTCACCAAGGGCAGATCGTGCCTGACCAATTTGGTGGCCTTCTATGACGGGGTGACGGCATCGGTGGACAAGGGACGAGCAACTGACATCATCTACCTGGACTTGTGCAAAGCTTTTGACACTGTCCCGCACGACATCCTTCTCTCTAAACTAGAGAGACATGGGTTTGATGGACGGACCACTCGGTGGATAAGGAGTTGGCTGGATGGCCGCACTCAGAGAGTGGTGGTCAACGGCTCGATGTCCAGGTGGAGACCGGTCACGAGTGGCGTCCCTCAGGGGTCCGTGCTGGGCCTGGCCCTGTTCAACATCTTTGTCGGCGACATGGACAGTGGGATAGAGTGCACCCTCAGCAAGTTCGCCGGTGACACCAAGTTGTGTGGTGCCGTTGACACGTTGGAAGGGAGGGATGCCATCCAGAGGGACCTTGACAGGCTGGAGAGGTGGGCCCGTGCCAACCTCATGAAGTTCAAGCAGGCCAAGTGCAAGGTCCTGCACCTGGGTCATGGCAATCCCAGGCACAAATACAGGCTGGGCGGAGAATGGATTGAGAGCAGCCCTGAGGAGAAGGACTTGGGAGTGCTGGTGGATGAGAAGCTTAACATGAGCAGGCAATGGGCCCTTGCGGCCCAGAAGGCCAACCGCATCCTGGGCTGCATCAAGAGGAGCGTGGCCAGCAGGTCGAGGGAGGTGATTCTCCCCCTCTACTCTGCCCTGGTGAGACCCCACCTGGAGTACTGCGTCCAGTTCTGGAGCCCCCAACACAAGAAGGACATGGACCAGTTGGAGAAGGTCCAGAGGAGGGCCACGAAGATGATAAAAGGGCTGGAGCACCTCTCTTATGAGGACAGGCTGAGAGAGTTGGGGCTGTTCAGCCTGGAGAAGAGGAGGCTCCAGGGAGACCTGATAGCGGTCTTCCAGTACCTCAAGGGGGCCTACAAGAAAGATGGGGAGAGGCTGTTTAGTAGGGCCTGTTGCGATAGGACGAGAGGTAATGGTTTTAAAATAGAGGGGGGTAGATTTAGATTAGAAATTAGGAAAAAATTTTTTACGATGCGGGTTATAGAACACTGGAACAGGTTGCCCAGAAAGGTGGTGGAGGCCCCATCTCTGGAAGCGTTCAAGGCCAGGCTGGATGAGGCTCTGAGCAACCTGACCTAGTCAGGGATGTCCCTGCTCCTTGCAGGGGGGTTGGACTAGATGACCTTTGAAGGTCCTTTCCAACCCTAACCATTCTATGATTCTATGATTCTATGATTAAATGAATCTTAAAATACTTCTGTATCGTCACAAATTTAGACTTAAGTAAGAGCAGTTCTACCACAACTATTTCATCCTTTAATTCTGCTACATCACATTTAACCTTGAAACAAACAGTTATTAACATTTTCTATGACATGTGGTGTGCCTAATGATATCATATCTATTTCCCTATTTTACGTAAGATTATTTCTGATAGGTCGTAAAGCAATACACATCAATTCACGACTTTAGTATACTAATTCATACTACTTTTTTTTCTTCTAATGCCCTGAGTACAGGTGAGTGTAAAGATGCCTCTCTGGTTAGTTTTCCAGTAGCTATAGCACACAGTGCAGGCCAAGAGGAGATGAGATGTCTTTGAGCTACCTTTAAGTCATCCAGATTTCAGACTAGGAAAAGTCATGACATGCTTTAATTGAATTGTATTTTTGCATAGCTATACATAGACTCAGCAGTATTCTGGAATACCTATAGCACTATGATTGATAGATTCAAATCCCATACCCTGACTGTTTTCTTTATACAGGAGCCTGTGGCATTATTTCTATACTAAAACTGCTTACTGCTACTGCACAGTATGAATATTGTCCTGAAGAACTGTGGCTTTATTACAGGCATGATGTGCTACACTAGGGGCTCAAACAAATATCCATTATTTCTATCAGAATTGTTGCATGATGATCAACCATGGGATACTGTTTATTGTTCCTAATTGTTGTACAGGTAATAAATAGATTGCTTTAATAAAGGTACACATAAAATAACAAGAAATAAATTCCAAAGCAAAATTAATTTGAGAAAGAATCACTAACTTCTGGCCGGTTACCCACTGTGTACATTTATTGAAAACTACATTCCTTGCAGATGTTATGATCCATGAGCCAAAGCCAAGTGATTTAAACTACCTGGGATAGAAGTTATGTTAGTACTTGCTTACTAGAATATGTTTTTGTAGCTATTAACTAATATTCTCAACATTAGAAGAATAGTATCATGAAGTAATGAAGTGCTTTGGTTCAAAGTAAAAATCATTTTGAAGGAAATTAGTTTGGAGGATAGCACAGCAAGATTTAAAAAAAAAATCAGTGTTAGCTTAGTTCTCTGGTTCAGTAACAAGTGAAGCAATTCAGGAGTGTCCTCCTGTGAAAATAGTTTACAGATTCTTCTGCACAACAGTTAAGAACCAGCATCAGAAATGTGCACAAATAAACTGCCAGCTAGTACAAGTTTGACATCCATGAGATAGTGTAACATCAGATTCATAGCAGTGGTGGTGTTACTGCTGTGCCTGTTAGAATACATAGAAAATAACAAAGAAAAATATTATATTTTTTTCCAAATAATTTATTTCTGTCTTGGTGCAAAGACTATTTTCCTGCCCTCAGGAGACAGTGAAAACTGTCAACAACTGGAATGCTTCAGAATTGCAAATGATCTGAATCCTAAATATTGCTTTTGAAATAAAATCTAAAAGGTAAGTCATAACTACAAGGTAGATAGAGCTATTTAAAGCTGAATGTACTGCACATACTAAAATGTTGTCAGATATACCCATTGTGTCCTAGTTCTGTTTAAAAATCTGAAGAGTTTGTACTGAACTGATGTACTTAAATAGTATTCTCATTTCAGATTAATTATACCCTTCATTCTCATAATCTCTACCAATAGATTTCAGTAAATCCTTAGGAAAAAAAGTAATCTCACTTTTTTTTGTTCTATGAAAAGAAAAAATTTTAAAGCAACAAAATTATTTCTACTGCCTATTTTCTACAAAGCCTGAATCTCAAGCCTTAAGAACTTTATATTGAATTTTATCTCATATATAACTAAAGCTTTTGGGGGAGGGGGGGAGGGGGGGAGTGGGACCCTCAACCTAAATTTAACTAAATATTTAGGCTTCTAAATCCTGTATTGTCTTCTTACTTACCTATGATAATAACTGGAAAGAAAGTCAATTAGAGGTAACAGACCTTGGAGATTTGCACATACTCTTCCATTATGTACTAAAGGTCAAGAACGGCTCTCTGGTCCTCTCTGCAAGCTGCAGCTTCCTTCAGGGCACACCCACTTGCTGCGCTGTGGGGTCTTCCACAGTCTGTGGTATGGGTATCTGCTGCACCATGGTGCTCCATGGGCTGCAAGGGGACAGCCTGCTTCACCACAATCTCCTCGAGGGGAATCTTTGCTCCAGCACCTGGAGCACCTTCTCCCCCCGCCTTTTTCTCTCACATTAGAGTCACAGGGCTGCTTCCCACACTTTTTTCCCCCTCACTTGCCACAGCCTGTTCAAGCATTTTGCCCTTTCTTTAATATGTTTTCACAGAGATGCCACCAACTTGGCTAATGGCTCAGCTGTCAAATGTGTTTTGCTAGAAAATTACATGCTGTACAAAAACATTTTTTTTTTTTTTATAAAAGGGAGGTGGCAGTAAAATTATGCTACTAAAAAAACTGGAAAATCCACCAATACTTCATTACAATGTGTCTTCATTTTTGCCTTCTTTCTCCTGAAGATCTGGGAGGAATAGTTGGCATAAGACAGTGTTGTTTCAAAGAAAAGATATTTTTTAGGATTATGGTGGATGTGGCCAACTTTCTGCTGACAAATGGCACTTGTCTTTGTTGGGTGACTATCCTTTTGTGACAAATATCATTGCCCAGTGTGTGATGCTGCAAAATATAATTAGTCACAAATTCTGAAACCAGCAATAGCAGATGAAAATCTGGAGACACAAACCAATGTATTTCACTGATCAAGATACTGGCTAGTCACTATAATTAGCACTCTATCCATGCTTCATCTTGTTTCTTAGTGAAAAAAAAAATGCAATAAATGTCTTCTAATTGGTTTCTTTTATAGCTATACAGAGATCTTCAATTATGTTCATGCTTTTTTTTCCCAACAGCAGCTGACTTGACATTTACACATACAGCAAAAGCATATTTTTCCTGCTGTTCCTAGACTTAACAGTTTTACAATCTGTGAATCAGTGACCTTTGCAACTAAATTCAGACCTCCAGCATGTCCTCAGAAAAACAGAATACTTCACTGCCTACTCTCCAAGCCTACAGAATATATGAAAATGGTGTTGGCAATACAATAATTTGAGTACAGACCATAGACTCTAAAAATAATTAAAATAAGAGACATATTAGACAGCAACACATCTGAGAAACAAAAAAGACTAGGGTCTTCCAAATTGTTCCCTGCATTATGAACATACCTGTAGGAAGATAGACCTGACGTATCTGGTTCTGAAAGGCTGTATCCTTGGTAGGCTAAATTGGACTGTGTTTCCTGTAGATAAAAGAACAAGGAGCTCAAAGTGGAGATAGGGAGACACGTCCAGATAATGAGAGATAACCAAGCCTTTTAAAGATAATTAAGGATCCTGGTGGACTGAGCAGAGAGGTTAAATCTGAGATGCTCATTGAATCTGGAGGAATGAATTGTGAAGGACTATTAAGCCATATCTGCTGCTGTCTAAAGTAAAAGAGATCCATCAATATTTCTTTGTATGGTTAAAGTGTGAACACTCTCACTGTCTCTTTTATAACTTTCAAAAGACATGAAACAGCCTCAGCAACAAAATGAAGTGAAACCATTATAACATCTTGGAATGGAAAAGTAGGTTCAGAATAATATTTTTCCTTATTTTTTTCTTTTCTTTTCCCTAACAAGTAAAACATAATTTCAACAATTTTGGGTTGTTTTCAACAGATGATACCCAGCATGCTGTTTTTATTACAGGCTCTCGCGCCTTACAGACTTCATTACATTTTTGTAATACACTGTTTTTTCTCCGCAGACATTACAGTTTTTTCATCTCTTTTCCAAGGGATACCTTTTAAAGGACTATGTAACCCCTATAAATAATACATTCCTGTGCTTTCTCAAAGCCTTTTCAGAGTATTTTTTAAACTGCAGAATTCTCAATGGCATCAGACCCACTAAAAGCAGAAGTTAAAAGTAAATCTTACCTCAAAGAGACTGTTAAACCTAATGAACTGTCAGTCTTGGCATTTGTACATTCCTAAATCCTTTTAATTTCAAGGTTGCCTTCCTGAATTCTCAGTTTAATTATAAAATATTGGATTTATATAACAGACCTAGTTCAACTGCTTCTGCAAAATCACTTTTATTTTATATAGTTGAACTTAAATAAACCCTGTTTAGTTAAAACTTTAAAAGTATATATTTTACATACTATGTGACCCTTTAATTTCTTTGAATGGTATTCCAGTGTATGAGTTTCTCAGTTGCTTCAAATAAGGACAGATTCTTTTCAATTCACAAGGCACATGATCTAAAGATCTCCTGCTTCCTTAACTTCCCTTAATGGGAAGTTAAGGAAAATGCATTCTGAATGTTATCTTTTATAGTTTACTTCTACCTGCCAGAGAGTTTATTTCTACCAGAACCAATTTCAACTTGAAAGACTATGTTAACAAATAAAATTTAGTTATTAAAACGGATAAAAGAATATATAACATTTAAAATCTAAAAAAAATGTATTGGAGCAATATCGTTCTAGAGAATGCCATATATCTAGGAAAAGTAGAAAAAAAAAAGAGACATCATTTTAAAGGGACTTAAAAATCACCATTTTGCATCTGTGTTTCATTTGAAAGCTCTCGCTCTTGTCTGGTTCCTTGGTGAGCTAGTCCAGCTCACTAATTGGTGGGAAAGCAGTTTAAAAATGAATAGAAAAGCCTATAGAGAACAGGATACTACTTCACCAACATGCAATAAAGTGTTAGGTCAGCCTTCTCTATTGTGGAAATATGTCTGTGGAAATATTGAAGTCAATGCATAGCACTATCTTATTTTGAACTTCCTTATTGCTACTGAATACCTGAATGGCTAAGATGGTTTAAAAATCAATGGAGTAATTTTATCAGGTGAAGAGCTGGCTATGCAGAACCTGAACACGGCATCAAGGATGCTTTATCATGGATTATCATTGTTAGGAGTTATCTAGCCTTTACCCTGACATGTAGGTATGGAAAACAATAGGGAGTAACAAGGATTTTACAGCTATTATTGTATCTGGGGGCTATTGTGTTTTGGTATAGTAAGGATTTAGTGTAGTAAGATAGTAAGAACACCAGTGATGAGTTCTAGTATTGACTTTATTGCCTATTCACTTTGGATTAATTCACATTTTAGTTTACTCATCAGTAAAATGAGAAAATACCTTTCTTCCTGCCCAAAGGATATTTAATTAGTGTCTGTGATGTCATGGATTTAAAAATGAAAAGTATGATTATTTATTAGGAGTAAAAGAGAGTATTTGGATGCCACAAGGTAACTGCAGTAATCCATGTTTCCTCCCTTGCTTCACTGTGCTTGTAGAATTTTAATTAGCAGTTCAAAGAAATTTTCTTAGCGTAGTCTGATGGCATATATCTATAAAGCAGGGTGTGTGATTTATAGAACCATAGAATCATTTAGGTTGGAAAAGACCTTTAAGATCATTGAGCGTGTCCACTACATTATATGAGAATATAAGAAGATATTTGTATAAATACACAGAATGATATTTAGGATAGGATAGTTGCATGACTAGTCCCTCTTCCTCCCTTCCTGATTTCTTCAAATTAATTAATGCTATAAATTAATGATTAAGATTGTTACTGATTTGACAGTTCTTATTCTCTTATTCCCATTTTTTGTTGGCCTGTGAATGACGATTGGGGTTACTTCACATAATTTTTCAGATGAAGACCAAGATTCAGTGTTGCTTAAGCTGGAAGCAGAAGTGTTTAAATTCTCCAGTCTCCTCTTCAGTACACACTTTGTACTAAAAAATCAGTGCACAACTTTGTCCTGTTAGGTCCAGCCATCAGCCAACATCAACTGAGGTATCAGTTTATGCTAATAGGACTATGTGAATATGCCTCACATGATGCGGATACGCAAAGAACCTCAGTGTGCAGCTACAGCTTATATTAATTACATGCAGTTGGACATTCCCGCTGATGACTGGGACTTATCAGAGGAGTAACCTTTTGAGCTTTTCGTAAGGTTTCTCAGCTTCTTACTTTCTCAGGTGCTCTGTTGATACCCTGCCTACACCCTTGGTGTGCCGTGTTGGAGTCTACATTTTACATGTCTGACAATACAGTCTTTTTCGAAGAACTATAGAGGCTTAATGGAGAGGTCTTGGAGGGAAGAGGCCTTAAGAAAATATATACATCTGTATATGTTTATGCAAATAACTTAAAACCATTTACTGAAAAAGATCTTAAAATTTATCTATGTTTCTCTGCAGACTATAGGTGAAACTACATGCATTAGAAGTACTGTTCCACTATCTAAACTATAGGTGAGTTTAAGTGAACTGACTCAGGCTTGGGAAGCAGTCAAACACAGGTTTTCAGAAATACCTAATATCCAAGTCCTATAGAAATTGATGTTCTTTTTATGTCCAGGTGCTTTTACAGACAATATATGAGTACTTAGCCACCTAACATTTTTAACTTGCAATAGAAGGAAAGTTTTAACCAGTGAGGACACAGTGTTTGAGTATTTACTTGTGAAAGAAACCTCATATACTTAATAGCGTGAAGCTTTGTTCTTATTTTTTTTTCCTGTTTTCCAATTCACTTATACAATTTATTTTATTGAGTAATGAGAACTCAGGTTATCTAAAAATATTCAATATTATGCTTTCAACCTATTACTATTTTTTTTTCCCCTGGGATTGTTTCAAAGAACATATACGTGGATTCTCAATTCCCCACAGTCATGATTATATGAGAAGATTTAAAATATTGTATTTGGATCTTAAATGGTGATTGTATTCAGAAGTTCAAGCCTCTGTTGTTAGATGAATTGTTTACATGATTTCCCTGCTGTTCTAACTTCACCTAACTACTCTTTTGAGCTACATATTTTTGCAGTAAGGTGTCGCAGGGCTCTGTGGGAAGTTTTGGTATGAAGGAGAAATAATGTGCGTGACATACTCTACATATGTCACATCAGAAAGTTACAGTATGCTTAGATGAGCTGAAATAAACTTAACACAGTAATTCTAAATCTGAGGAAACCATTAACCAAACTTTATGTATCTTTATATGGTGACTCAACTTGCATGACTGCGTGTAGATATGCAAATGTGAAGTCCAAGGAAAGAGCAGAAAATGTATGAGGTGCAGTGCAGAAGACTCTTCTGGGGAGTGATACAAGCAGGATTCTATCCTAGAACAGAAGCCAGCTGCCTCTGCTAGTGCGAAGGTATAAAATTTGTGCCACTAGCCTCATTTTCTGGAGACATTTGACACTAAGCATTCTTGAAGGCCTACAGACCTGAATGAATTTGTCCTTCGATGTTGTTTTTTAATGTGTATGACCTGATTTGGTATTGTGTACCATATTGTATAGCACTATAAACTGACATGTTTCAACTTTTTGAAAAGAGTATTTGAAAGTTAGGCTGGAATACTGTAAATAATTAACATATTTAAATTGGTTGAGAAAATAATTTGTTTTCTGTTTTAAGTACAACATCAATAGAAAAATTCAATCCACTCCTATGATACAGATTTATTTTGAATTTTCAGGGTAATTTGCATTAGTGGTGGTATTGTGTGTGTAATAAATATAAATTGCTTGGTTTCTAATGATGTTTATAGCCCTCTGTGTGTTATTATGATGAGAATTGAATATACTGTCATTATTTGCCTATTATTATTGTGCTGTACAGAAAAAAAAATAGGTTTACATTACCCAATAAATAAAATGCATGTTTGTATTTATCATCATTCTTGAAGGTAGTCCTCATCTCTGAAAATATCTCTTAGAAACTGTATCAAGCAGGAAAGCTAGACAGATAGCAGCATATAGAACCTGCCATTGAAGATAGAGAACAAAATAAAAACCAATAAATTCTTCATGGATGCTATATAAGTACAAAGGCACCATTAATTAAACTTGAAAAACAGTGCAATGTGAAAATTCTGAGATTAATAAAAATCTATGCTAAACAAGAGACTAAAATGCCAAGTGTGCTACAAGGCATTATTGTAATTAACATAATTTCCAGCATGAGAAAAAGACTTTTTATTTTAAATTGTTTTAGACGGCACAACAGTTTGGGAAAATGTTTTTATTTTTCTACGTATAATAACTGTCTATCATTATAAGAGATATTGTAAACCTTGACTTTTTTTTTTAAAAGCTATGTTATTTTAAAGGTTAATTATATTAATAAATGCTTCACATGAACTAATCATGCTGTTAATCCATAAGACTTTTTGGATGCAAATGTCCCTGTTGCACTCTGTCTTCTCTAGTAAGGTACATAGTCTTACCTGCAGTCTAATGCTTTCTTACGTTCCCGATGCATGGCCTGAGTATCCTTAGCTCCATTACCAGCATGATTTCTGTAACAAATGAGAATTTCTGCTCATGATTGGTGAAATTAATAATCATAACAATTATTTGAAGCCAATTTGAAGTTTTTTTTCAAAAGTAATTTCTTCCTTTCTAATGAAAATCTTTGCCCATAATTAACCTACTCAGTTCTTCAGGAAGGGAAATAATAGGCCTACGCTCCTCAGTTTCCTCAATTTTTCTTTTCATGAGAGGAAAAGGAAAAAAATTGCTACTTTCTTCTTGTTAGTTTAGCACCTCAGTCTTCCTCTATTCTAAATAGCTGCAAACTTTTGAATTTATGTTTATAGCTGATTACTTTCACTGTGTTCTATAGAATATGTATATAAAAGGATATACATAAAATAATACAGATATGTACCAGAAAATAAGTTGAAACATTATATGAACAAACTAAAAAGTTGCAATGATATTTTTTATCCTTCACAAAATTTAAAAAAAATAAACAAACTACCTTATAAAACTGAAGCCAGCAACTGATGTCTGTAAGACTGTTGCTGCTGGTTTTTTTTTCCAGCACAGTGTGTAATTCTTCCAAATCCTATTTCTCCTTCTTTGATTATTTTGTATAACAGTGATGATTCAAAACAATTGTCCCAGAGACAAATTTATTCTCAGGATTTTCTCAGATATTTTTTTTTGCTTTCTCCCTGTTGCGATAGGACAAGGGGTAATGTTTTTAAACTAGGAGGTAGATTTAGATTAGATATAAGGAATAAATCTTTTTCAAACAAACAGGTGGTGTTTTTTTTTCACACAAACCTCCCAGCAGTCTTTTTTGCTTGTTTACAAGAATTGCCTAGATTAGAGCTGCAAATTGGAAGCTTTTAAAACAGGTTTTCTGGAAAAACTCTATGCTGTTCCTGGACCCAGTGGCATTTAGCAAATGACAATACCTACAAATAAAGTATTTATTTAAGTACCTGTATGTTTTTCCTTTTCAGAGTTTGTCTGCTTGGGCTCAGTGCCAGAACATTGAACCCATCATATAAAACATGCACAACATCTCTGACTCTACAACTTTAAAATCTTCTACAGATGAAAAAGCATCTGTCTTTATTTTTGCCTTGATCTGCTTAAAAGTTTTATATCTAGTTCTCACTACAGTTATCTGCAACTTTGGCTTCTGGATTAGATTGTTGCAATGCAGACTACATGGTCCTATTTTGAGCTTCCACATGAGAAATAACAGCTGCTGCATAGTCTTGCTTTCTTGTCCTGGAACAAAATCAAAGCAAAACGATATCACACTCTCACCGTTGTACTTCGAGGGAGATTCAGTGCATCAATAGTGATCTGTAGGACTTGTTCTGTGTGGCTGTCCTGCCACTGTGTGCTATCATGGCCCTGGAGACCTAATGAAGTACACGAGCTTGCAGTTTACATTCCTGGAGCACATTGGGCATTCTCAGTGAAATAAAGTCTTCCACTGCCCTGATGAAAATGGTGGCTAACAAGGCAATGATGTACCTCAAGTGCTTCTTCCTTTGAAAGAAAGGAAGTATAGTTGAGGAAGAATCAACTGAGTGGTTCTTCTCTGAGGTCTCATTTGGCAGGACAGTCAAAACTATGTAAGACTTTGAAGCTGTTTTCTTTTCCTTGGCAGTCTGCAAAAATTTGCAATGGAAAATTTGCCATAAGTAGAGATTGTGATAATATATCAAAGATGATTTGTTCTCAAGTGGAAGGCAATTAGAAAGCCTACATACTTAACTTCAAAAAAAGCAAGCAAACAAAGTGAAAATATCCCTTACTCTCTGCCAAAACCAGGAGCTGAATTACAAAGGAGGAAAAGCTGTTAGTGTCAAAGGAAGAATTGATTCATGGATTGCCATTGGAAGCAATGGCAAAATTTCCATCAGCTTGTAAAGTGCGAAATCATATCTTTAGTTTTTAAAGTTGAAGTTTCCTCCCACTTCTTAGCCTCAAAGAAAACTTATAGGAAACCAGATGGTGTCAATTTCCATGAAATGCAATGAATTAGACTGATGTATAGATGCAGTTTTTATTGCCCTGAGCTAGCAAGACATATTAATTTGCAGTATGATTACAACAATTATTTTATATGTGCAAAATGTAAGGCATATCAGAGTGAGTTAAACAATCCAAAACTCAGACACATACAAAAGTATTGTTACACAGTCTTCTAATGCTGGCATGTTACTGCTGGTGTAGAGCATTGCTATGCTAGTATTTTAATTGGCTGTGTTTTAGTCATGTTTGAATTTGATAATGGTACAAATTTTTTTACTGGCCATACTTCAGCTAGCAAGAGAGCCACTTAGCTTTTGGTTGCTATCATGAGTCACAGAGAAAGCTGCACAAAATTATAATGTGCCCTGTACTCTATGAAGAGAGCTGAAACACTTATTTTTGGGATCAGTCCCCATCCTGATGCAGAAAGTGTCCACAGGGCCTTTACTTTCTTTGCACTCACTGGTAAATTGGAGACAGAACTTGCCTCAAGCTTTTTTGCAAAAAATACCCTTTTTGTGCTACTGTTAAGCAGACATCTCAGGGAAAATTTGTGGTGGCAGAAAGCAAGCACTTCCTGAAAAACCTTCTGAAATTGTTCAGAAGTTATTCTCATTCACTGCTACTAACCTCCACTGTCTAGCTGTTAGAAATGTTTGGGGCCATGTTAAAAGTCAAAATAGTTATAAAAACCACTGATGTTGCAATACTGAATAAACATAAATATTTACACAGTTGCCATGGAAAAAAAAAATCTTTATATTGGTGAAAACGAGCTTAACATTAAAAAATAACATGGCACAGTAGGAAACTAAACAAAAACCAAACCAAAACAAAATTGTACCTCAATTGTGATTATTAAAACCACAATTTGTTGCCTTGTGAAAAGTAGCCAAATAATAATTCTGTTAAAGATAGAATTCTATCAAGTATTCCTACAAAGCAATACAACTACTAGCAAATGCTTTTTGGCATGCATTTGACTTCAGGAAATTCAAGAAAGTTGAAGACTATAACTGTTTCCTCTTCTTACAAGGTTTTTAGCTGCAGCAAGTTATACTACTTGTTAATATTGAAAGATAGTCTAAAGAAAATCCATCAAAAAAAAAAGTCTATAATATAAGTTATTGTAAATACTGCATAATAGATTCAACTCCAGCCAATTTTAACTAGCAAGAACTGGACACATTTTAGCCATATATTCTAATGCACAGATGAACTGTATTATCACTAATAAATGGAGAACCTGGATATAGGAACAAATGCACATGAACTTCAGGTGAGGAAATTACTTGAGGGCTAACTGCAATCCCTTGACTTTGTAAGAAACCAGGTTCAGTAATCCCATCTGTAAACATATATATAGCTCCATTTTGCAATGAGTTGTATTTATTGCCCTCTTTTCCTCCTCTATGAAGGAACTGTATTTTCGGCTGATCTTCAAAATACCATGGCAAAAGCCTTCAAGATGCATAAAATCTTCTTTTTTCTCCTAGAAACAGCTATGTTGGAGGCTCTTTAAAGCTGACTTTTTTTCCCTTAATATACAGCATTTAAAAATAGCATCTTGTCATTGAAGAGGATATTCAGAATAACGTTTTCAAATTTAGATTAAAAGTAACACTCTTCCTAGTAAGTGCTAACGTGGGCAGTGAAGGAGCGAACAGACTGCAGTTCTTTCTGGCCTATCTTGAACAAATGCCATTTACTTCACCAAAGTAACTAATGATGAAAAAAGATTGCAATCACTAGTAGTATCATATGGCAAAGTGTGGGTGTGATTTATCAAGTAGAATTTGTACCATAGAGGATGATACCTGGCAAACAGCAAATTAAGTTTGTTCTTCACAGTTCAGATTGAAGTTACCTGGCTATAACTTAATAAAAAATATGACCGGAATTATATTTCTCAGAGAAATCGAGCCGGTGAACAAGAAGCTTAATTATGCTACTACCACAGATAGATAGTGGCTGGATTTAGAAAAAAAAATAAAGAGGAATTATCACAGTTTAAAGAATCATATGACCATGAACACTTTACTAATGGAATGTATCCTGTTCATTGACTGAAATGAAGCAAAGATAGATGAGACATATAAGACATTTATTTTAGATTAAACATTTATTTTCTAAAGAGGTACTGACAGACAGTGAACCCACTAACTTACATATTTCTCAGTAGGTGAGGGTACCTGACTTGCTACAATTTCCTGAGGAATCATTAGGCTTTGGCAAAATGAGATTTTTTTTTTCCCCACGTCTGTGAAAGTGTGACAACATTTTACACAATCCTCTTACAACAGTGTGGTTCAATCTGATCAGCTATGGGGAAGGGTGAATCATCATGAGCAAGATGGCTCTTATGTCAGACAAAGCCTTGAAATGAAGCTAAACAATTTGCCATGCTGTGGATCATATGAAAAGATACTTACTGGGATCTGTACTGGACCATGCTCCTTATTTCTCCCTCAAACTCTTCATCACCATCCCTCATCTGTTTCACATGACCTATGTTCAAAGTCCACAGTATCATTTTCACAGAATCCTGAGGCCACAGTAGGAATGATGAATATAACATACCTGGGATGGATTTCCCAGTTTTAATAAAAAGTACTGTGTTCACAAATCCAATGAGAAGATGTTCCCCCAACTAACTTCACTGCACTGTGAATGTCTCCTCTTTAAAATCTGGCACTACAATTTAGTCTGAAATAAAAACTTTTTCTGAGAGTGTTTGAGATATTTGTATGGAGCATAGAGATTTGACACCTGCAACTTTGAATCTCAGAGGAAAAAGGAAATTGTAAGATTTTTCTTTAGCCCCAGTTGGGACCAAGCTCCACAGTCTCTCACTCATCCCGCCCCCCGCCCCTCCCCGGGAATCGAGGAGAGGTAATATAACAAAAAGGCAGAGATAAGGACAGGAAGAGATCATTACATTTACCATTATGGACAAAACAGACTGGACTTGGGAAAAACTATTTATTTCTTATTAAAAACCAATACAGGATAATGAGGAAGAGAACAAAAAAAAAAAAAAAACAACTTCCCCCCACCTCTCCCTCTTCCCAGGCTTAACTTAATTTTAATTATCTCTATCTCCTTTCCCCCCTCCCTGAGTTGTACAGGGTGGGGAATAGGGAATGGGGGTTATGCTCAGTTCATCACATGTCGCTTTCTGCTATTCCTTCCTCCTTGGGGGAAGAACTCCTCACATTCCTCCCCTGCTCCAGCATGGGGTCCCTCCCATGGGCTACAGTCCTTCATGAACTGCTCCAGCGCAGGTCATTTTTCCACAGGGTGGAGTCTCTCTGGAATTAACTGCCCCGACATGGGCCCGCCATGGGGCACAGCCTCCTTCAGGCATCCACCTGCCCTGGCATGGGGGTCCTCCATGGGCTGCAGGTGGATCTCTGCTCCTCTGTGGGCCTCCATGGGCTACAGGGGGACAGCCTGCTTCACCATGGTCTTCACCATGGGAATCTGCAGGAGAATCTCGGCCAGGAGCAGCATTACTCCTCTGCCTTCTTCTTCATTGACCTTGGTGTCTGCAGCCATTCCTCTCACAAGAAATTCCTCACAACAGGCAGGCAGACACCCCTCACGTTCTCTTCGCATCTCATCTCCTCTCCACTTCTTGCAGTCAGGCTGGGCTGAGTCGGGCCCAGATGGCCACCTGATGGGAGGCCAGAGGGTGAGGCCTGCAAGGCCCACAAGGCTCGCGCCTCCCCCTCTCTGCCCCTCCTTCAGTTGCTTCACTTGTTCCTTTTTTTTTTCTATTTTTTCCTTTTTCTTAAATATGTTATCGCAGAGGCATTATCAGGGAACATTCTGCTACCAATTGGCTCGGCCGTGGCCAGCAGTGGGTCCACCCTAGGCCTGGTGGAGTCCACCAGACGAAGGGGAAACTTCTAGCAGCTTCTTGCTGAAGCTGCCACCATAGCCCCACCACTAAACAAAACCAACACGTCCTCCTAGCTTCACTGCATTGTGACTGTCTCCTCTTTAAAATCTGGTACTAATGTGTTATAGAAACTACATTTTAGTCTGAACTAAAAACATTTTCTGAGAATGTCTGAGAGACTTGTATAGAGCATAGAGATTTGATGCCTGTAACCTTCAATCTCAGATGAAAAAAGGAAGTTGTAACGTGTTTATAATTTTACTACTTTTGAGTTTAAAATCCAAGTACTTTTTTAAAAGTGTCAATCTCAAACGCCCATCAGCACATTTCAGTCATCTGTAAGACATTATTAAATGTTTCAAATCCAAATAATTTTTAAACTTTCCTCAAATTTTATATAACTAAAATTATTCTTTCTGACTGTCACAGTTCAGCCCCAATCAGGACCAGACTACGCAGTCTCTCTCTCACTCGCTCTACCCTCTGAGAGAATAGGGAGAGATAATATAAGAAAAAAATGGCTCGAGGTTTGAGATAAGGACAGGGAGAAATCCTTAAAGTTACCATCACGGGCAAAACAGACTCGACTTGGGGAAAAAATACTCATTTATTACTAAAACTAGCAGGAGAATGAGACAGGGAACAAGATAACCTCTCCTCACCCCTCCCTCTTCCCAAGCTTAACATTATCTCTACTACCTTCTCCCCCAAGTGGCACAGGGGGGAAGAGGGAATGGGGGTTGCGGTCAGTTCATCATACGTTGTTTTACGCCACTGCTTCATGGTCGGGGGAAGAACTCCTCACATTCCTCCCCTGCTCTGTTGTGGGGTCCCACCCCTATGCCACAGTCCTTCATGAAACTGCTCCGGCATGGGTCATCTCTTCCACGGGGTGCAGTCCCTACAGAACAGCTGCCCCAGCGGGCCCTCCATGGGCCACAGCCACCTTCAGGCATCCACCTTCCTCCATGTGGGGTAGCAGCACAGGGGGGAAGAGGGAATGGGTTTTATTTTGATGGGAACTCATTATTACTGCAAAACACTCTTTTTACTGAAGATGCTGAAGTAAGATTTTTGCAGAAAATGGACAAGATATTGACCACAGGAGAAATATCTGCTGAAGTACAGATGCATATGGAAAAGATATCACCTAACCAAAGCTACTTTTATGTACTGTGGATGAATAAAAGAAAAGCTTATATCTTCCTTTTATTTTTCCCATAACTGATCTGTGATGCTACTAAACCCATGGAAGAGTCCTTATCAGTTTGCTAATGAACATATACATACAAGAGAAACAGAAAGCATACAGAAGATAATTCAGTTCTATCTCATTCTATTCCAATGTCCTGTTGAGAGATTCATAGGTGAGATTGGAGCTTTATGTTGTCCACATTATTTCTCCATTTTTTTTTTCTTCAGAAGGAAAATAATCCAGTATTGTAAACTAGATTACATTTAAATTACAGGTAATGTTATCACAGTTTACCCCACCTCGTATGTGGTTGCTTGCTCACCCTCCTCCTCTCTGGGGGGATTGGGAGGATGAAATATAATGAAAAGCTTGAGGGTCAATATAAGGAAGGGGAGAGATCATTCAGCAGTTACTGTCACTGGCCAAACAGACTTGACTTGGGGAAAAATTAACTTATTAACTATTAAAGCTGAGTATGACAATGAGAAACAAAATGAAATCTTAAGAACACTTTCCCCCCACCTCTCCCCTCTTCCTGGGCTTAACTACACTCCCAATTTCTCTACCTTCTCCCTCTAAGCAGTGCAGTGGAACAGGGAGTGGGGGTTGTGGTCAGTTCATCACAAGTTGTCTTTGCTGCACCTTCCTCATCAGCGGGAGGACTCCTCATGCTCTTCCATTGCTCCAATGTCGGGTCCCTCCCATGGGAGACAGTTCTCCACAAACTTCTTCAATATGAATCCTTTCCACAGGCTGCAGTTCTTCACAGAACAGCTCCAGCATGTGTCCCTTCCACGGGGTGCATTCCTTCAGAAACAGACTACTCCAGTGTCGATCCCCTGTGGAGCCAAGGTCCTGCTGGCAAACCTGTATGGGCTCCTCTGTCTCCACAGGGCCATAGGTCCTGCCAGAAGTCCCACAGAGTCACAACCTCCTTCAGGCATCCACCTGCTCCGGCATGGGGTCCTCCATGGGCTGCAAGTCAATCTCTGTTCCTCCATGGACCAGCATGGGCTGCAGGGGGACAGCCTGCTTTACCATGAGCTGCAGCATGGGCTTCAGGTGAATCTTGCCAGGAGCAACTTTACTTATCGTCCTCCTTCTTCACTGACCTTGGTGTCTGCAGGGTTGTTTCTCTCACATATCCTCACTCCTCTCTCCCAATCGCTGCACCATGCTGGACTAGCCTGGGCCATTCCAATGCAGATAGCTTCCTGGTGGGAGACCAAGGGTCTCTCTCCTCACACTGTGGTTTTTTTTTTCCTTTCTTAAATATGTTATCACAGAGGTATTACCACCGTCACTGATTGGCTTGTCCTTGGCCAGTGGTGGGTCTGCCCTGGAGCCAACTGGCACCAGCTCCACTGGAGAAAGGGGAAACTTCTAGCAGCTTCTTATAGAAGCCACCTGTAGCCCCTTTGCCACCAAAACCCAACACAAATGTACGTTCAACATAGTAAGATGAGTAAACACAGTTAATAGAGTGAATGTCTGTGCTGAAGCCCATTTATTCCAAGTTCAGCACTGCTGTCAATTGTAAGTAAAAAAAAAATAGATGTTTTGCATACTTCTGGAATATAAAAAAAAAAATCCATTTTACGTGCCTGATTTCAGTGCTGCAGTACTTCACAGCAGCAATAAGTAAAGAATAAAGCCTCATAGCATTGACAGGGTCAACTGCGATTGTGCATTCCAAGGGTGAAAGGTACTTGGAGTTATTAATTGGGACAAAACAGAGAACAGGTGATTATCTACAAATATTTTCCTTAAGACTTCATAATACTTGCAACTTTTCACCAAAGGTTCAGAAATTTGTGTCCTTTTGTATGAGGTTTGCATAAGCCTGCTGTACTCCTGGTATAACTGACTGTTGACTAGAACCTCATGAATGAGATATGCTCCAGGTTCTCCTTGGCACCTTTGAATATACCACTATGTTCTCCATTGACTGTCTGGTGTTCTGGTGGGATCAGATCTTCTGAAAATATGTCACTGATACTTTAACGCTGTGGAATATGACTTTCCAGGAACTCTTAGTGGTGATGTCATTACAAGCAAAGTTTATTTATTTTCCATTTCAGTGTTGTCGAGTGAAGTACAAAAAGAATAAAATCTGAGGCAAATCTGAAGATCTGATTTTAAAATCTGAGACACAGTTGAAGCTATCTTAATGTATTAGAATTTAATAATAATATTGTGAGCTTGCATTAAATATCAACCATGTGGCATTTTAGCAATAACACCAAAATAAGATATTTGATTACTTCAGAATGAAAATATCTGATTAAATTTCACTGTACTTCCACTAATGCTTCCTAAACTGTATAACCTTCAAAGGACTTTAGATGAACAAGTTTCAACACTGGATAGTGTCTTGGGCAATTATGAGTCCTTAGAAGTAGTGATTTGATGGAAAAGACAGAGTAAAGTTAACAGTGGGACTGGAAGACCAAATAGACAACAGGAGCAATAATTAGAATTATTGCTTAGCTAATAATCACTGAGTGCTGAAATTGTTGACTTCGACAGCAGCAAGTGAGCTTCTTGATGGCTGTGAAACAAAAGTTTGAGTAGAAAAGAAGCTCACATTGAAGGATAGGAACAAGTTCTTAACTCAGTTGTACTGCTGTACAAAAAAAAATGTAACTGTGATTTGCATTACTGTAACAAAGGCTAATGAAAGCTATGCAGAAGACACATCAAATGTTAAAAAATAGAATGTATGAATTACAACATAAAATATGTGGGATGGGTTTCAGCATGGGAGGCTATCTGAAGAGGAAAAGAAGTCAGACTTTAAACTCTGTATTTTATCACTTTATAGTGTTAGCTTTTCATGAAGTGGCAAAGAAAAAAGACATAATTCAGGGCATCATTCACTGTAGTTCAGCCTGGTCATTGACAATAATGGGTGTTTTAACTAATGTAAGTAAAACACACATACTTTCCATTCACTGAAAACTTATTGTTTACTATGAATGAGCAATGAGGATCATAATTTTTTGAAACGTTTTTATCAATGTATTTTATTATAAATGGTATGTGATTAAAATACTTATTCCAGCTTAGTAAGGAATAAATAAATGCTTCCACATCAGAATTGCTTAAAATTGTACACAACCAAACAGCCTTTTACCCTGAATATATATCTTATAATCTTTTCCATTTTCAGTAAGAAAGTCTTTCTAGAAATACAACAGATATCCAAAAGAGGGGAATTAAAAATGAGGAATATTAATTAAATACCTTATAGAAAACTAACATGAAGATAAAATTAAATGAAAAAAAAGATATTTTAAATATGATGTAGACATTAAACAGCATTTCCCCATGATGGTATCAGATGTTTTGCACAGGAGAATAATTATTTAGCTTTTTGGTCTTTTCCAAGGTGCTAATGTTCTGCATACTGTATTTTTCAGAAACTTAAAGACAATAAATTATTACTTTTTATTATTATTTTTCACTGAAAATTTGCATTCTTTTTTTTGTGTGTGTGTGTCAAGGACTTCAGTTAAGATTAAAATAAAAATATGAGCTGGTCAGCTCGATATCTCCAAATCAATTTGTCTCAGTAGGAAATCAGCAGAGCCAGTCCTAAAGTGAACAGACCCACCCCTGTTCAGGTTAATACACATCCTCTTGCCCCTCACCAGTTGTCTTGGACTAATTTGGCATGTCAATATGTTACATTATATAATGATTAAAAAGAAAAAAATTCTAGAAATCCAAGACCCACTAAGTCGTTGAGAGTGGGATTTATCCAAATAAATGGAGAAGCCTGCATTTTAGAGTTACTCTTAGATTTTGTTTATAATGAAAGAAAACAGACAATTGCAGTATGTGATTCATCTGAATGAAGATATTTACTTAAGAAGAGATAAATCACATCCTAAAAATACCTGCTTCTCTACATTGATTATAAACAAATCCTAGTGTCAATACATCAAAGACAGACATCCAGACTGTCTATGTCTCAAGTTAAATAAGAAGTTGAAGACGTTTCACTAATTGCTATGGCTTTGGAATAAGATACTTGTGCTTCCATTTAGAAATTCCTTTGGATACCTTATAATCTTTTCCTGTTGTTTTAATGATAGTTTGAATTTTAAAAAATCCCTATAAAAATCTAACATCTTGTTCAACTATTTTAGACTGCGTCAGTTTAGAGTATATAACTTGAAATTTAAAAATTCTTTCCATTCCCCTTCTTCATCTGCCAGATATATGTTTACTCTTTTAACTATAATTTTTAACCATCTGCACTTTGAATGAAATTATATATGCATATTTGAAGATTAATTTTACTACAGTTAATGAGTACTTTATATCATATATGAAATGGCAGAAATAATTCAGATGGCTTACTGAAATGTCTTTAAAATAATCAATCAATCAATTTTATTTTCCTTTTAAATAGAAGAAGTATTTTATTAGAAATTCTACACATTCATTCAGATCTAAATATATATATATATAATGCACTACACATGTATAAATGCAATTGTTTTCATGTCAATTAACATATCATATCTTCTTTTAAAGGAGAGCCACCTTTCTTTCAAATAAAACATCATTTGCCTTAGGTTCTATAAATCCTTTTATAACACTCTTTAATTTGATATTGTAGAATTATATTGTAAAGTTGGGACTATTAAGCCCGCGGAAGGGTCAGGGAGGATCCCATTAGTATATATAAATACAATAAGGGAAGATGCAAAGAGGAAGGAACCACACTCTTTGCAGTGGTGCCCAGTGACAGGACCAGAGGCAATGGACACAAACTGAAACACAGGAGGTTCCTTCTGAACATCAGGAAACACTTTTTTTTTTTACTGTGAGGGTGACTCAGCCCTGGCACAGGGGCCTTTAGTATCTCCTTGAAGATACTAAAAAACGTCCAGACAGGGTCCTGGACTGTAGATGTAGGGGAGTAGGACCAGATGACCTCCAGAGATCCCTTCCAACCTCAAACATTCTGTGATTCTATGATATACGAACCATATTGGTCAAGAAACAATGAATCAAAGGAAGATACGATGGCAAAAATAAAAACCCCAATTATTCTAAGATATTTTGTAGTCTATTTGGAAATTATGAAATGTGTTGTGCATATTCCTAGGGTTATAATGTTTGTGGGTTTTGGTTTTCTTTGTGGTTTTTTTTTTTTTTTTTTGACTATAATTACATTTTGGAGTTGTCATGGAGAAAAATGTGAGTACATGGGTGCTTAAAAGAAACAGGAAGAAGCCATTGTTTAGCTCCAAATAAAAGGCCACCTAAATATAATAATGAGACAAAGGTAAAGTTCAGACAGATCAGGGCAATCAAGGGATGAAAGAGTAAGTGGGCAAGTCAGCACTGGTCAGGATGGCAAGTGTGCTGTGTTCTGTGCATTACACACTAAAAGTTTTCTCTTCTTGATTTCTATTCATATTCTTCAGTAGTTCTATCAAAAGAACATTTATTAATATCAGTGGGAGTCCTGTATACAGGACAGCTGCAGAATATACTATTGAGAACTGCAGTGCAGATTGAAGCAAGGAATTTTTTCCTTTATTAAGGACTACATTGCAGCATTTCTCATCCTTTAAAACAGACAATTTCAAGTGAAATTGTCCTACTTTGTGTCCTGATTTCTTTCATTGTCTAATTTTTATCAGTGCATTCCATCTAGCCCTTTCTCTCTGCAATTTCATTTTTCTTACTTACACTCTTTTGATGCTCAAATTTTTTCTGTCTTCCATCACACCTGAAATTGCAGACCAATAAAGAGTGTTCATGTTAGTTTTCTACAATGTATTTAATTAAAATTCCTCATTTTTAATTCCCCCAGATTGTTGTTATACAGTGCTTTCTAAGTCCTCTAAGCCAACCTGGCATAAGTCAGCTTAATTCCAGTAACCAAATAAGTGGTGTTAACGTTAGCAACTCAATATATTTGAGGTCACAGGCTTCAGTTGCTGCAGATTGTCTGATGTTCACCTTGCTGGCACACCAAAGCAGCCAAACACAGGACAGTCATGGACAGAATACAGTATTTTTACAAATCTAAGACTAAGTTAACATTCCTTGCCTCTTAGCAAAGCCTGTCAGCCTGAGTATGATGACAATGTCATTATTTTTTTAGTATATTCATAGCACTACTTCTGGTGATTAGTGAAGACATTTTTTTGTCAAAAACAGTTTTTGTCATTCATTCTTGCTTGTAGGCAACATCAAGGAGCAGCAGGCTGGTCAAAGCATCTAAACATGATAATACTTTGCATTCATGTAACATTTTTCTTTCCATATCACTAACAATACTCTAATAAATCTTCAAAAGGATCTCACTGAATTAGATAATATCAACCCAAAGTAAAATTGAGCAGATTAAATCACAGAAAAGTTATCTGAGGTTATAGAACAAATCAATAGCAGAGAAAATTAAAGCTCAGAAACTCTGAATGATAATAAGCAATCCCTCAGACACATTGGAGGTGATATCTTTGTACTGTTAGAAAGATTTTATGCAAATTGCAAAAGTGGATGATGTTTTACAAGTACGTAAAAAAACCCAAGTCCTCTAGTTAGAATGACTTCATTTCAAAGGTCAAACACAAAAACAGAAGGTAGTTTCTTCAAGGTTATTGAATACTAACCCTGTGAATACAAAGTACTAGTTCTGTGTCGTAGTTCAGCCCTGATTGGGACCAGACTACGCAGTCTCTCTCTCACTTCCCCCACCCTCCAAGAGAATAGGGGGAGATGATATAAGGAAAAACAGCTTGAGGTTTGAGATAGGGATGGGGAGAAATCCTTAAAGTTACCATCAAGGGCAAAACATACTCGACTTGGGGAAAACTATTCATTTATTTCTAAAACTAGCAGGAGAATGAGACAGGGAACAAGATAACCTCCCCCACCCCTCCCTCTTCCCAGGCTTAACATTATCTCTATTACCTTCCCCCAGCCCCGAGCGGCACAGGGGGGAAGAGGGAATGGGAGTCACGGTCAGTTCATCACGCGTTATTTCATGCTGCTGCTTCATCGTCAGAGGAAGAACTCCTCTCATTCCTCCCCTGCTCCTTCGTGGGGTCCCTCTCCACAGGCCACAGTCCTTCATGAAACTGCTCCGGCATGGGTCATCTCTTCCACGGGGTGCAGTCTCTTCAGAACGGCTGTCCCAGCGGGCCCTCCATGAGCCACAGCCTCCTTCAGGCCTCCACCTACCCTGGTGTGGGGTCCTCCACAGGCTGCAGGTGGATCTCTGCTCCTCTGTGGACCTCCATGGGCTGCAGGGGGGACAACCTGCTCCACCATGGTCTTCACCACGGGCTGCAGGGGAATCTTGGCTAGGAGCCGCATTACTCCTCCCCCTCCTTCTTCACTGACCTTGGCGTCTGCAGCTGTTCCTCACAACAGGCTGGCAGACGCCTCTCAGGATCCTTTTTACATCTTGTTCACTTCTCATCTCCTCTCCACTTCTTGCAGCCAGGCCGGGCCAAGTTGGGCCCAGTCAGCTGTCCGGCGGGAGGCCAGAGGGTGAGGCCTGCAAGGCCCACAAGGCTCGCGCCTCCCCCTCTCTGCCCCCCGCTCAACTGCTTCACATCTTCTCTTCTTTTTTTCTTCTGTTTTCCCCTTCTTAAATACGTTATCACAGAGGCGTTATCATGGGACATTCTGCTACCAATTGGCTTGGCCTTGGCCAGCAGCGGGTCCGCCCTAGGCCCGGCTGAGTCCACTGAACAAAGGGAAGTAACTTCTAGCAGTTTCCTACAGAAGCTACAGCCCTAGGCCCCCCCTCAGTCAACAAAACCAGAATATTCTGTTATAATGGCAGCTATATCAGAGGAGTAGATAAGACACGGAAAAGGGTACTGTAGAGTCTGAATAGGAGAATATTTAGTAGTTTCCAAAAACAAAGAAAAAGCATATGCTTTTCCAAGGTGACTCCAGGATCCATGACAACATGGGCAATTCAGTCTCTATGTAATGACGTTCTGTATGGCATGGACAATAAGATGGGCAGAGTTTTCCCATGTTTTCCCTGTCTTGTCCTTTCCAAGATCATATTTATGTAAGCTGAAATAGCTCAGTTGGGAGAGCGTTAGACTGAAGATCTAAAGGTCCCTGGTTCGATCCCGGGTTTCAGCAATACCTTTAGCTACGCCAGCAGGTGGAGGAAGGTGATTCTACCCCTCTACTCCACCCTCATGAGATCTGGATTACTGTGTCCAGTACTGGAGTGCTGTGTCCAGTTCTGGAGCCCCCAACAACATAAGAAGGAGGTGGGCCACTTGAAGAGGAGGGCCACAGAGATGATCAGAGGGCTGGAGTACCTCTCCTATGAGGACAGGCTGAGAGAGTTGGGGCTGTTCAGCCTGTAGAAGAGGAGGCTGCGGGAAGACCTTATAGCAGTCTTCCAGTACCTCAAGGGGGCCTGCAGGAAACATGGGAAGAGACTCATCAGTAGGGTCTGTTTTGACAGGACTAGGGGTAATGGTTTCAAAACAGAGGGAGGTAGAATTGGATTAGATATTAGGAGAAAATTTTTTACGATGAGGGTGGTAGAATACTGGAACAGGTTGCCCAGAGAGGTGGTGGGTGCCCCATCCCTGGAAACATTCAAGACCAGGTTGGATGAGGCTCTGAGCAACCTGATCTAGTTGGAGATGTCCCTGCTTCTTGCAGAGGGGCTTGGACTAAATGACCTTTGAAGGTCCCTTCCAACCCTAAGCATTCTATGATTCTATATCTGCCACAAGCAAACTCCTGAAAGCACAAATTTCAGCTTTCAGAGTTGCAGCACATGCAGAGACAACAGCACATACACAAACAATAGCACAACACATTACAGTAGATCTGATCTCTATGGTACTGGTTAGGTCTTCTGTGCACTCTTTGGGACCCATTCAAAGACCTCAGATCTGACTGTAGACTTGGACTGCAAAGTAAAATGACCTCTTCTGTCTGTTTTGCATGCACTCCTGCCCTCTTAAACATACACTAGATGACTCCTAAACATTTACAAAATGTGTACTTCTTCATTATTTTCCTGTTAGCAAAGATTTTGGCAACTGATTTCAATTAATATAACACATTCATTCTTATCTCATTATCTTCAGTATAATAGTAATAATAATGTTATGACTTTGCTATGAAACTAAAGAATTCTTTTGACTTACATATTGATAAGGTTCATGTCACTAGCAAGCTCTATTGTCTTAAAAAATGTATTTTACTTAAAAAAAAATAAGTCAGTGAGCTTGTATTTGAAATCCTCATTGAGCTACATAGACACTGTTGGTTATTATATTACTTTCACTAAACATAGAGCAGAAAGTCTGAATGCAGAGGATGAAGTCACCCAGGATACTGGGTGCAAGACATAAAATAAAAGCCTGATTGATAGATTCTTTTTTTAGACTCTAAATGTTCATGAAAAATTAATTAAAGTTGAGCTGCATAAGCTGATTGTAGGAAGGCACTCAAAATCACAAATACATCAAAAAACACTTTCTCACATAGAATGTATCACCTGTTAAATTATGTGTCTTACCTTAAAATGGTAAATATTTCTTTTTAAGGTGTTGTCAAAGTAAGTCAGAAGGCAGTTTTTAAAGGTAATTGGCAGGTAAATCTCTCTAAATTGGGAAACAATGTATATTAACTTTTTAATATTTGGCATTTGCCTCTGGTGCTAATGCATTCATTATTTTCTCTATTCAACTTTTGCATTATCTCTGGTATTTTTTTCTTTATTTAATTAGATGTTCTTCATCACATAGCTTCTTCACTGCATAAAACAAACTCAGTTCTTCCTCGGCTAAGTCACAAACCAAATATATTTTAATATGGATTTAGGAAAAACAAGTAGTTGATTCAGAATATGTCAAAAAGCAAAGAGTTGGGTTTGTTTGTTTTTTTTTTGCATTGGATCGGTTCTAAAATATATGCATTCATTATGCGTTCTATAAATATAAAAGTGGAACCCAGCAGTAATAAGGACAGAATTAAATTGCAGGGTGCCATGTGTGGTTCCTTTTATAGCTGCATTCATATTGATTACATGTAATTTTTACAGCAGATCTCTTTTAACTCTATAGGTGAAGATGGCAATTAGGTGTCTGCTGTTTATGTTGCTACAAGATATCCAAGATATGGTAGGTTTTTATATAAGTCTTTCCATTGTCTTACAGTTTTAAACTTCAGATTAAATACTAAACATTTGTGATTATTTTTTTTTTCCCTAAGAACCACAGTAGCTAAAAAGTGCATGTGAATTTACTTTTTTTTTTCCCTAGTGGTTTACAGGATACACAAAAATGTAGACATATGAACGCTAGTTTTAAAAAAGAAACAAACAATAGGAATGGCTGCTAAAAGATTCTATGGTTACCCTTAAATGATATAGACCCAGCAACACAACATCACTGTTCCTAGATAAACTCATTAGAAAACCTCACACCTTGCTTGTGATAAGGACAGACCCAGAGCAGAATCACCTCTACTTGCATATGCTCTATTTGTAGCTGAGGTTGCAAACTTTATAGAGTACATATTGCTTATGTCCTGTAAAATACTGTGTCAAAAATTTGTCTCAACATTGTTGAAACAGCAAACCACCACCCAAGCAATGGCTTCCCGTTATCTTGCAAGGCAACCTGAATGCAGAGCTGGTTCCGAGAAATCTAGCCCTAGCCCCCGGCATGTGCCCAGAGATACATATCACCCGGTAATGGGCGTACATATCGCCCAATAATGGATCACCCAGTAATGGGCATGCATATCACCGCCAAGTGAGGGGTGTGGCTAGGAAAACCAGCTCTTGAAATACAATGAAAACAACCAACATAAGAAGGGGAACATTTTTCGAAGGAAGATACTTAGACTTAGACTTCTTCTTCTACACTTCAAGACTTCTTCTAGACACTACTTCGAGACTTCTACACTTCAAGACTTAGACTTAGACACTTCTTCGAGACTTTGACACTTCTTCTACACTTCACTTCACTTCATTCATTCAACAGAATACACATTCGCCGGAATACACATCCACGGAACCGACATCTAGACGACCAACACCAGACGGATCGTTCCCCCATCGAGCGAACTGAACTGTTGGGACGCTGCAGCTACGTGGTGGTAGCTATTACAACCAAAATTCTTTTCCCTCTTTCCTTCCTTTCTTTCCTTTCTCTTCCATTTACAAACTTCTTGTCGGGTTTATAAAGCTACCTGGCACTTGACTCTGTTTTGAGTCTTAATTCTGTTGCCGAGAATACCAACAAAACCACGCTCCGGTGTGTGAGAGGTTGGTCCAGCTGCCCCTAGCCTCCCAGACTCATCTGAGGTCGGCCAGAACGCAAGGGGGCCTTCCTCTCATCCAAAATTGGAACGTGACATGTCCTCATTAGAATAAGTCACTACAAATATTTTTTTTGTCACTTCTGTTGACCAAATCTGTTTTTTAATTGTCAGCTCAAGTGTTTGTCCCTATTTTCAAGACTCTCAAGATCCTGTGCATCATATACTCTCCTATGATATATAGGGTTTTTTTTCTGAGGAAAAGGAAGAAGTGAAGAAGCAGAAGCAAGGGCAGAGAGAGGGAGATGTGAGCCTTGTGGGTCTTGCAGGCCTCACCCTCTGGCCTCCTGCTGGGCGGCCGACTGGGCCCGACTCAGCCCAGCCTGGCTGCAAGAAGCAGAGGGAAGAGGAGATGTGAAGAGAACCTGAGAGGTGTCTGCCTGAGCCAATTGTGAAGAATTTCTTGTGAGAGGAATGGCTGCAGACACCAAGGTCAGTGAAGAAGGAGGGGAAGGAGTAATGCTGCTCCTGGCAGAGATCCCCCTGCAGATTGCCGTGGTGAAGCCCATGGTGAGGCAGGCTGTCCCCCTGCTCCACGGAGGAGCAGAGATCCACCTGCAGCCTGTGGAGGAACCCATGCTGGGGCAGGAGGATGCCTGAAGGAGGCTGTGGCCCATGGAGGGCCCATGGAGTGCTGAGGCAGGCTGTTCCTGAGGGACTGCAGTCTGTGGAAAAGGACCCACGCTGGCACAGTTCATGAATGACTGCAGCCCGTAGGAGGGATTCCATGCTGGAGCAGGGGAGGAATGTGAGGAGTTCTTTCCCTGAGGAGGAAAGAGTGGCAGAAAGATAACATGTGATGAACTGACCATAACCCCCTTTCCCTATTCCCTGCAGTGCCACTCGGTGGAGGGGAAGGAGGTAGAGATAATTGAAATGAAGTTAAGCCTGGGAAGAGGGAGGGATGAAGGAAGTTTTTTTTTTTGTTCTCTTCCTCATTGTCCTGCTTTGGTTTTAATAAGAAATAAATTGTTTTCCCTGAGTTGAGTCTGTTTTGCTTGTAACAGCAACTTTAATGATCTCTCCCTGTCCTTATCTCAAAACTCAAGCCTTTTTATTATATTTTCTCTCCTCCATTGTCTCGGAGGGTGGGGGGAGTGAGCGAGAGACTGCATAGCTTAGTCCCAAGCAGGGCTAAACTACCACAATGGCAATTAATTATGTCCGCACTATCTAAATGACAAAAATATAAATTAAACAGTACTGAAATAAGTAAGTATTCCATACAAGTATGGATGGAAAAAAAAGAGCATAACTCTGTGAAGGCCACTAGGAAGCTTTTCGGTCTGTCTAATTTATCTGGTAACCACCTGAATACTGCTTCATATCTGCTACAGAGCATCTTAAAGCACATGAAAGTGTGTTTTGTTTCCTAAAAGAACTCATCTCTTGAAATGGTCTACAGCTCTTATTAAGAAAATTTTTGCAAATGTGTTAAGAAACATTTTTTTTTCAGTGCCTCAGTCAAAAACATGAGTGTAAGTGCATATATATTGCTCATAGTTCAGTCCTTCTGGGTGTTTTAGTCATTTGTCTCAGCAAATAAAATAGACAGTGTTAGGGGTATTCTGAGTTCAAATTATCTCATTTTCCATAGGTTTAATTGTATACATTATGCATAAGTATTCTGTAGATACAGGGTTTTTTTGAATCTTTTTTTTTTCCCACATTACTTACAGTGACATATTTCCTAATCTGTGGGAAATATTATCTTTCAAGGGCTAATTGCTATTTTTTTTTCTAATATGCTTTGATGTTTTCTCATCAACATCAAGATTGGGTACCTACCATAGATATCCTCTTCATGGAATAAGTAAAAGTCCTAAATGCCTTCTTTCCCTCGCTTTTTATTAGCAAGAGCAACCTTTGCGAAATCCAGGTCCCAGGCACCAGGGGGAAGGGTTGGACCAAGGAAGATGTACTCTTTCTGGAAGAGGATCAGGTCAGGAAATACTTAAGCAGACTGGACATATCTTAGTCCATGGGCCTTGTTGGGGTGCACCAACAGCTGCTCTAGGTGTCCCTGTTTGAGCAGGGCATCCAGATGACCTTCAGAAACTCCTTCCAGCCTCAACCATTCTGTGATTCCTCTGTGTTACAGGTGCACCCTTCTGAGTGGCAGTCTCAGTAATTTGTTTTCTTCAGAAAGAAACCTGTAGTTTGTAGCTAGAGGTGGAAATTGGAAAATATTGAACACTCCATCTGAATAAAAATAAAAATTTAGTTATTTGTCCTGATACAAAAGAACTTATATTAAATAAAAATACATGTATTCTGAAAAAAAAAATGATCTGTTCCTAAAGGCCTTTTTTTGTTTGTTTTTTTTTTTGTTTTGTTTTTCATAATAAAGTGATGATGTACATTAGTGTGCCTTCAGAATAGTCTTTAGAATAATTTGGAAACTCTTCCTACCTTTCCTCTCCTCTTTCCAGGAAGCTGTTTCTCTGTTTGTCTGATCAACTACCTTGGCCAAAGTTGAGTTCCCTTCCTAGTTATTGTTAACTGATTGCAGATGAAGGAGTATATAAATGTCCTTGATGTCATTCTGCATTTTTATTTGTCCTTTGTAATGCCATATAAACTCTTATTAGTGTGCAGGCCATGGTACGGACCCTTTTGTCCTGAGTATTTAATGCCTGATATACAAAAGAAACATAATTGTACTTGGGGAAATCACAGTGGCAACTGGACATGATGAACAATGCTACACTGCCATCTAGACTTGCTGAACAACAAGGGGTCGGCAGAGCAAGAGAGAGTTCAGACGAAGAAGGAGCAATGCAAATGACTCTGCAGGTCATAGAATCATGGAATAGTTTGGGTTGGAAGCGATTGTTAAAGGTCATCTAGTCCAACCCCCCTGCAAGGAGCAGGGACATTTTCAACTAGATCAGGTTGCTCAGAGCCCCGTCCAACCTGGCCTTGAAAGTCTCCAGGGACGGGGCATCTACCACCTCTCTGGGCAACCTATTCCAGTGTTTCAACACTCTCATTGTAAAAAATTTTCCTTATATCTAGTCTCAATCTACGTCCTTCTAGTTTAAAACCATTACCCCTTGTCCTATCACAACAGGCCCTGCTAAAAAGTTTGTCCCCATCTTTTTTATAAGCCTCCTTTAAATATTGAAATACCACAATAAGGTCTCCCTGAAGCCTTCTTTTCTCCAGGCTGAACAGCCCCAACTCTCTCAGCCTGTCTTCATAGGAGACGTGTTCCAGTCATCTGATCATCTTCGTGGCCCTCATGTGGACTCGCTCCAACAGGTCCACATCCTTTTTAGGTTGAGAGCTCCAGAGCTGGACACAGGTGGAGGTCTCATAAGAGCAGACTAGAAGTGGGAAATCACCTCCCTCGACCTGCTGGCCACGCTTCTTTAGATGCAGCCCAGGATACAGTTGGCTTTCTGAGCTGCAAGGAAATGGCCATAGAAATTAACTTTCTCAGGAGTCATTGGGAGAATAAAGACTGCAAAAAACCACTCATCATTTTTGCTGATGCAGAATCTAAGTAACTTGCACTGAAGCACTAAAATCAGGGTAAGTGCTGTTGGCAAGTCAGTCAAATCTGAATGAGGGCTTATAACTCTCCTCTAAATAGTCTTACCATGCGGATCAAATAGTCTGTAGGTTTATGTGCTAATCTATCTCCTGCTCTTGAAAAGAATCTTGTTCAAGACTCCCTGTTGCAGAAACTCCTTCCATCTCATTCAACTTTTTCTCCTGAAATTATAGTTAGCAGTCTTTGTCCTGCAGAACCACTTTCTTACATGAAGTCTGTTGCCAGTTTTGATGATAATCTGGTTACTCCTCCAGAATTTTGGGATTTTTTAATTTGCACCAGGTCATCCAATATGTATGCCTTTTTTTTTTTTTTCACGCTATCATGCAGTGTTCAGATTTCCAGACCTGATGCACAAATATCTTGACAGGGAAGGACATGAAATGAGCTTACATTCCTTCAAGTTACTGCTACAGTGCAAGGGCACTCTAAATCTCTCAACATATTTTGGAATAACTTATCAGCTCATGCTGAATGCTAATGTGCAAAGCAGTAGAAGAGGAAATATTTTTCTTTTTTTTTTTTTTCCTCAAGGGACACGTGTTATTAAGTTAATTTGTTGCATTAAACTATTGCTTGTGAAATGCAAACTAATACAATTACCTGATTTTAAGAATGACACAGTGAATCTTCTTCTGCTTTTAGGCCAAGAAACTTTTCAATGACAGGAAAAATGCCTTACACGGCTTACTCATATCTGTTAAAACATGTAGAAGTTGAAATTCTCCTGAATTCACAGCCTTTGGCCTTTTGTTCAGGAACTTTCTCTGCATGTTTTCTGGAAGAATACTAAAATTGTCCCGAACATCTAGCACATCCTTGAGTATGAGGCTGTTCCTTACTCTTTTAAATTTTCATAGCCTGAATTTGATCTCCCCAGTTGGATATAGCAGTCAAAAGAAACTCGTTAAAGGGTTTTTGGCAACAATCAGGACACAATGAAAATGTATATTCATATTTGTAACTGCTTTGGGTCCAGTAATATAGATTCAGATATCATTTCAGTGGAAAAGGAACCTGGAAAGGCTTTGGAAATTCTGTAGTTTGGAAAAGATGTGCTGATCTTTCTTTGTTTGCTCAAAGATGATCGTATCACTGTGGCCACTCTGATTAACAAAGTTTGAGCAGTGGGCTTGTGGGGGCAGCAGTGAGTATTTCTTCAGACACCCAAATCTCACTCTGACATTTTCAGAATGGTTGCCTTTATACCGAGTTGAATTGAAGTTAGCTTTCTTATCCTTCATTCTGGCACTGAGGCATTATGCAGTACCCCTGCAAAGTAGTGCTGTGAATATGCATAAGAGTTTTAAGCTGATGTTGGAATTGTGAATCTTTATGTATTTTGTTGTCTAAATGCTACTAAGTGCTCCTTAGACAAGCTACAGACTCCATCTGCTTGATATGTGAAGTAAACCATGGACAGTAAATCATACACTCATAGAATCATTTAGGTTGGAAAAGACCCTTAGGATCATCAAGTTCAGCAACTAACACTAACACTACCAACTCCACCACTAAACCATGTCCCTAAGCACCACGCCTATACATCTTTTAAACACCTCCAGGGATGGTGACTCAGTCACTTTCCTGGGCAGCCTGTTACAATGCTTGACAACCTTTTCATAAAGAAATTTTTCCTAATATCCAAACTAAACCTCCCCTGACAAAACTTGAGGCTATTTCCTCTTGCCCTATCACTTGTTACTTGGGAAAAGAGACCAACACCCACCTCACTACAACCTCTTTTCAAGTAGTTGTAGAGAGGGATAAGGTCTTCTCCAGACTAAACAATCCAAGTTCCCTCAGATGCTTCTCATAAGACTTGCTTTCTAGGCCCTTCATTGGCTTTGTTGCTCTTCTTTGGATGTGCTCCAGCATCTCAATGTCTTTCTTGTAGTAAGGGGTCCAAAGCTGAACACAGATGCAGTCTCACCAGTGCTGAATAAAAAGGGACAATTACTTCCTTAATGAAGTGTAGCTGGCCTTCTTGGCCAACTGCTGGCTCATATTTAGCCAACTGTCAACCAAAACCTTTTTCCCTGGGCAGATTTCCAGTCATTTTTGCCTAACCCTGTAGCATTGCATGGAGTTGCTATGATCCAAGTGCAGGACTTGGCACTTAGCCTTGTTGAACCTCAGACAGTTGGCCTCAGCTTATCGATCCAGCCTGTCCAGATCTCTCTGTAGAGCCTTTCTACTCTCAAGAAGATCAACACTCCCAGCCAACTTGGTGTTATCTGCAAACTGACTTACTGAGGGTGCAGTCGATACCCTCATCTGAATCATTGATAAAGATATTAAACAGAACTGATCCCAATACTGAGCCCTAGGGAACACCACTTATGACCGACTGCCGACTGGATTTAACTCCTTTCACCACAAGTCTTTGTGCCTGGCCATTCAGACAGTTTTTTAACCAGGAAAGAGTATGCCCATCAAGCCATGAGTAGCAAATTTCTCCAGGAGAATTATGTGGGAAACAGTGCCAAAGGATTTACTAATATCTAGCTAAACAACATCCACAAATCCAAGTGACAGTCTCAGGACAGTAAAAAACCATATGGGATCATAAAGAGTATATGTTATACATATATAGCCCTATAGTTTCTTGGCTCTCAGGACCATTCTAGAAACCCTCAAATCCCTGAAAACTTTGTGGGCTTCTGAAACATCATGGATTCTGAGTCATCTGACAAGGCTTTCCAGCTGGCACAAATTACATTTGGAGTTTCTAAAACCTCCAGTGCACTCAGAGTCTTCTTTTTCTGATACAGCAACAGAAACAAGGAAATATTGAGTGTTAAGGCTCTCAGAACCCCAGAGGTGTCATACATGTTTTGAAAATGAAACTGGGGATTTAATTCGAACTGATTTTTCAGTTTCTTGGGTCCTTACCATGGATGACTGGATTTGACTGTATAGTCTTCTGGCCTTGAACTTAACTGCCTGAACTAGCTTGTGCTGAGGTTGTCACATTATGACAAACCATTAAATCTGAGATTCTGTATCATAAAACCTGCTTGCAGCAATATCCTGTATGTAATAAAAAAACCCCATTATAATGTTTAACATAAGAAAGGTGAAAGTGCTCTCCCTCGCCAGTGTAGAGAGGAAGCAGATAATTCTTCCATTCTGTGTATAAGGTTGTTAGAATAAAGTTAGTCATGTTTCAGCATTCAGACTTTTAATTTCCTAACTCTTTCTTTCTTTACGCAATATAATCTTTGGTCTTCCTTTTGTCAATATTTGTGCTTTTTTTTTTTTTGTGAACTAATTATATTAATTTTAGTTTTTCCAATTGTTTCACAGATAGCAAGGCTGTTGGATGGCATTTTTTTGACCTGACCTTTGGCTTTTTGCCAGACTACAGAACAAAAATGAAACAATGATTTTTATCTTTTCTCTCAATGTATGAAATATATTTTCTCTCTTAAGTCAGAAATTATCTTGTTGATCTCTCTGAATAGCTATGTCATCTTTGCTAAGGATTTCTATGTATTTTTCCACAGTACAGGGCAATCATTGGAAGACCAAGCATGTTTTTTAGCAAGAACAGTGAATTTCTAACTTTTTTTGCTCCTGTCATAATCTGATAAATGTATACACATCTTAATCTATAACCTTTCTTGCTACCTTTTCCTTGCCAGACTAATCCACATAGAGACTATCTGAGTCATATTTTTCTATTGTTTGGAAGATATTAATTTATCAATGAAATATTAATAGTGTTTAAGAAAAAGGTAATGTATTATTTTTCCTGCAGGGATATTTGTTTATTTATTTATTTATTAATATGTTTGTTCTCACTGAAAATAGCAAATGATATAGCAGATTCATAACCATCCAGACTCATTCTTGTTTTCATCAAATCTCTTTTGTAAGTGCAAATGAACCTATTGGGATTTCTTTTGCATGTTTCTTTGTTCTTTTGTCACAAAACATATGGATAACATTTTAAAAAAACAACAAAGTTTTGTTGATATCTGGTAAGTGTTCAAGGGCCTCAGTGATTTAAAATAACATTTGTATACTAAGTGAAGGAAGATGTGATTGTGACTTCTGCTGTCCTACTCACTAACTGTATCTGTCAGACAGATGGGAAAGTAGTGAAAAGAGTTTTGGGATGGAGAATAGGTGAGAAAAGAGTGAAATGACATTAGAAGAATCACCTGGAAAATGTCTCTTTTATCTACTCTCAGAAAGGTTCTTGAATAAAGATGAAAAGTGGGAAGTATACGTTCAGTTTTGCCTCTCCTAAGTATCTACCAGTATTAATATTAACGAGGTATGAATTGGAATGCATAAAGTAACTCAAACTTCTACTGACTTCGGAAAGAATTGTGACTGTTCATCAGTTTCAACCAAGCCCTTTGCACCTTCACTGTTTAATATGTTAATTGTATTAAAATATTTTTATTAATCTTTATTCAACATTACATTGATATGTTAATCTAAATAATTTTGTGATTATATAGCATGTTTCTTCCTTCAGATATTAACTCAGAAACGTTAATTTTGTGTTGACATGCACAAATAGCAACTCTAAATTGCTAATCGGACTCTAATCAAAGGTGAAGAATTTTGAAGTACTTTGGGGAATAATGTTTAATTGGTTAAACTTTATAAGGGAAGAAAATTTCATATTTTGCATTAGCTTCTACCTTGTACTTTAGTTTATGATGAAATACACTGTAGCATATGAGTCTTCAAAGTATTTCAATAAATTGTTTGGTTTTTTTCCTAGTTTAACTTTTGTGATCTCCTACAATTATTTTGGATTTGAAAGGGATGCACTGATAAGGGAAAAAATTCAAAGAAGCCTCATGTCCACAGGCTATGGTTCTCATAGTGGCATGTACCACCCTAATATCTGCTGGAAGGACAACACAGCAGGGCTCAAACAATCTAGATTTCTAGAATGGGTTGACAATAACATCCTGATACAGGTGACTGAGGACTCAACAAGGAAATGTGCTCTGCGGAACCTGATGCTTACAAACAACAAAGAATGTATCATGGATGTGAAAGCTGGGGGCTGCCTTGGCTGCACTGACCATGAAATGGTGGAGTTCAGAATCCTAAAAGGAGGAAACAGAGCAAAAAGCAGGACCACAACCCTGGAATTTAGGAGAGCAGACATTAACCTCTTCAGAGATTTGTTAGGAAGAATCACTTGGGATATGGCAGTGCAAAGAAGAGGGGGTTTGGAGAGCTGACTGATATTCAAAAATTATCTTTTTCAAGCTCAAGAAAGGATCATCCATCAAACAGGAAGTCACACAATGGCAATAGGAAGCCTGCATGGATCAACAAGGAGCTCCTGACTGAACTAAGACATAAGAAGGAAGTTTACAAGAGGGAGAAGCGGAAGCAGGAGACCTAGGAAGAGTATGGAGTTGCTGTTCAATAAAAGGAGTTCTGTGGACTTCAGTCATGCAGTTAAGACAATAGGAAAGCCAAGGCTGACTGGAAGATGAATCTGGCAAGGGATGTGAAAGGCAACAAGAAGGAATTCTACAAGTACATCAACAATAATAGGAAGACTAGGGAAAATGTGGACCTGGTGCTGAACAGAGCAGGGGACCTGATGACAAAAGAGATGGAGAAGGCCGAGGTACTCAATGCCTTATTTGCCTCAGTCTTTGCGAGTATATTGGCCTTCAGGAATCTCAGATTCCTGAGAGTAGAGGGAAAATCTGAAGTGAGACTCTCAGGAAGCAGAACCATGTTAAGGGGCACTTAAACTGGATATACGAAAGTCTATGCAGCCTGATGAGTGCTGAGGGAGTTGGTTGATGTAATTGCGAGGACACTCTTATCTTTGAAAAGTCATTGTGATTGAGAGAGGGTCCTGAAGACTGGAAGAAAGAAAATGACACTCCTATCTTCAAGAAAGGCAAGAAGCTGGTCCTGGGGAACTACAGGCTTGTCAAATTCCTCTCAGTCCATGAGAGTAGTATTGAGCAAGTAATTCTGGACACCATTTCCAGACAGGAAAATGATTGGAGTAGTTAGTATGGATTTATGAAGGGGAAATAATGTTTTATCAATGTGATATTCTTCTACAATGAGATGACTAGCTTGATGAACGAGATGAGAGAAGTGAGTGTTTACCTCAACTTCAGTAAGGGTTTTGACAGTATCTCCCATAACATTGTAATAGACAAGCTGCCAAAATACAGGTTAGATAAGTGGACAGTGAGGCAGAACAAAAAATAGCTGAATGACTGGGCCCAGAGAGTTATGGTCAGTGGAACAAAGTCCAGTTGAGGCCAATCACTACTGATGTACCGTACTGGTGGCAATACTGTTCAACATCTTCATTAATGATCTGTGTGCAGGGGCAGAGAGCACCCTCAGCAAGTTCGCAGATGATACAAAACTGGGATGAATGACTGGTGGACCAGATAGTTCTGTTGCCATATTAAGAGAGACATGGCAGACTGGAGAACTGATATAGTAGGAATCTCCTGAAGTTCAACAAAGGAATATGTGAAGTCCTGCACCTGCGCAGGATAACCTCAGGCACCAATACACACTGCGGGGGACCAGCAGCTGGCATGCACCACTGCAAAGAAAGACCTTGGTGTCCTGGTCACTAGCACAAGCTGACCATGAGCCATTAATGTGCTCTTGTGGCAAAGTAGCCTCCTGAGTTACATTAGGAAAACCAGCAGGTTGAGGAAAGTAATACTTCCCTGGTGAGACACATCTGGACTGCTGGACCTAGTTCTGGGCTCCCCAATACAACAGAGATATGGATGTACTGGTAAAGGGCCACAAAGATGATTAAGGTTCTGGAGAATCTATTGTACAAAGAGACGCTGAGAGAGCTGGGACTATTAAGCCTAGAGAAGGGAAGGACGGCACAAGGAGACTAGCCTGACTTCTATGAGGGCCACACTTTGAAAGTTACTAGCGCTACTTATCAGTCCATATAGACAACTGTTAGTCCTTAAAACTTGTATTTCAAATTAACTGCTCACAAAATACCATGGAGCTGGTGCCATATAGTTAGAAACATGGGCTGTGGTCCTTGGTTATTCCTTATTGCTAAGGTCAAGGTTATCAGACTTGAGAACATAGGAAGTTGAACTGAAGCAGAAGTATTCTTTTTACCTAGATTCCCTCACTCAAGCTTAATGTTTTCATGCTACTTGCCCCTCTTCAAACACAGGAAATCTTGTCTGTGCCCACAGCTACTTATCTTGGTTTTCATTTTAGTTTCATCTTTCTCACAGAGATATCAGGATGCCTTGCTTATTTGCAGTTTCTTGTGGTAATCTTGGGTTTTTATTCTTTGTCTGGCGTATCTGTTACTTGGGCCACTGCTTACAAGTTTTTTCTATGCCTCCCACAGACAACTATACACTTCTTTGTCCCTTTGTTGGTCACACTGTTCACATACACATGTAAAATGTGCATATATATATGTTTTGTTTGTCAATGTTACAAAGTATTTATATACTACTATTAGTTATCACCAACATTTTGATTGGAGTCTTCTCATGGATGCCAGGAGGTTTGGCAGGGGCATATTTTGCAATACTCAGGACATAAAGGAAAAGCTTAAGATTTCTGGTCAATGTAATTTCTAAAAGTTCAGTCTTTCATCAGAGCATTGTTAAAATGCCATTTTTAGCAACAATTCATGTAAGCACCTTTTTTACATTAAATTAGTGGTGACAGGCTTTTGATAATTTGACTGTCAAATGGTGTTTCTTTTATTAATTCAGGAAGGCTTACACATCTGTTCCAAAGTGCAAGAACTTCATCCATTCATTGTACTTCTCAGTTGCAAAGCTTTTTTTTTTATTTAGTATCTTCATAATTAATCGTTAATTAGTGTTAAAAAACATTGCTATCATCAAGTAGTTACTAAGGACTTATTTGCACTATATTCGCATTTTGGGCTCACAGGTTCTTCATATGCCTTGCACTATTTAAGTTTCATTATTTCCTAAATAAATTGGTGTAGAGACTATATACATTAATAACCCCTTCAGGGAAGGTAAAGCACAAGTGTGGCACAGACGTAGTCTAAATGAAGTAGAAAAATAAACAAGCCATGAGTCACACAGTTACTACACTATATGGTGTTGAATATAGCACCCAGTACTAGGACACTTTGAAAGGATATAGAGAAATACATAGCCAGAAGTTAGAATGTCACAGTGCCACACTGGTTACTTTTGCATTTGCAAACAAATTCAGTGCCTACAGACAGAAACTGTAACCTGCTTTTATTTCAAAGTGTTACTGTCCCAATTTAGTCCCAGTTTAGTTGCTGTAAAAAAACTAAGCATAGATACTTTTCCCTGTTTCTAACAAAACAGTTGGACTGTTTGTTTTGTTTTGTTTTAATATCAATCCACTGTCAGTAAGTAAATATGTTATCATCCCCTCAGAGACATCTACCACACTTTATAACACAAATGAAAATGGATCTGTATAGGTTCATATTCAGATCTGTAGCCTGAAGTCAAACAAAGTTAGTGTCTAACCTTCTGATTCTGTTTGGTCCTCCATTTCTTCTTTCCATCAATAGTTCTCCCACACCACTACACACCAGTGCTCCCTTAGCGTGAGAACATTTCAAGGTTGAACAAAAAGAACTGTATACTTATTTTGCTTTTTATGCTGCAAGTCATTCTGGTATTGTTAGGTAGTCTGCTGACTTTGCAGAAATCAAATGCCCACTGAGGCAGATGAGTCATTTGTGTAGTCTTCATACCACTCAAAATTTGCCTGGTAACAATTTAAATATCTGTCTTATTTCTTATTACTTTTACATAAGTAATTGCAAATCTGAACCATATGTCTTGTATTAATACACTAGAATATCAATACTCTACAAAACGTGTATAATATAATTTTCCTGATTAGATTTGCTGCCTCTTCATTTGTTTTTGTTATATTCTTTCCTAAACATCCATTCTTGGCCATTGTCAGAGACCAGATTTTGTGCTAGATAAAACATTCGTCTGTCCCAGTACAGACATTTTTATATTCCTTAGATACTCAGCATTTTCTTGCATGGCTTTATAATCTAGTAGTCTTCACATCCTACTATATGAATACCAAACAATTGTAGAATTTGTATCCAGGTCAAGAAATTTCAACAAATAACTTTTTTTTTTTTTTAAAGTCAGTAATGGCCAGATAGCTAGCTTGTTTTTTTTTTTTTTTCTACAAGAAATTCTACTAGGGTAACCTTCTGAAAAGTACCTTTCTCTATTATTTTGTGCTAGTATATTACACGAAGTTAATTGACAAAGTTTAACTCTTTGTTAGTTAGTAGGGTAGCAGTAAGAAGAACGACAATACTGTAAAGTGAAGTTGAAATGCATTAATAAGGGAGAAGTTTTCTTCAATTTTTGTCTGATTAAGGTATTTTTTGTTTAATTAAATGTGGAATGTTTGCATTTTTTTTTCTGAAAAGTGCTGTGTAAGCATTGTGTATATAATTTTCTTCGAGGCTGCCTACTAAAAACATTTATCTGTGAATTTATTGTTAGTAGCCAAAGTATATTGCTCCACGGCATTTACTTTATTACTTCACCACATTAATTAATTTATTAAATATTGATGATGAAAAAGCCATTCAAATGATGTTATATAGACAGCTTCAGCATTGCTAACACGTTATTACTCCATTCATCAACAGCTATGCATAAGATGTATGAAGCAATATAACTAGTAGGTGAGGTATATTCATACAATGTGCTGTTAATCTAGTTAATGGAATAACAAATACATAGCTGTGTCTATTAGATGTGTGACTTAACAATATACAGTTGTGTTGAATATTTTATCTTCTACAGACAGGATGATTGCACTGTCTTTTTGATCTAAGATAAAGAATGGAGCATGAATAAAAATCCTTTTAGAATTATAATTATGCCAGATTTTGTTTACTGTCCAAAACGTTGCACTGACAGAAGTTCTATACTGAAACAAATATACACATATTTCTAGATAAATATTTTGTAAGATTACAATACATATAATTAAAACTTTAAAATAATTTATAACTTTTTACATACTAAATTCTGCTTAATCCCCTTTAAATTTTCTTCTTTGTCTTTCATTTGTTACCATTTATTGCACTGCATTGATATGAATTGTTGTCTTTCTTCTGTTCCTCTGAAGTAAATGTAATAAAATGTCAATCTTCTGAGCTGAAACTTTACTTGAATGTCAATTTTGGAAGTTGAAATTTGTTTTTCTAACTTCAGTATGCCATGGTTATTGACCTAAACCTTGGAGGCTGGAGATTTAAATTCTGCAATGTTTTTTATTCATTGTACTCTTGTACAATTCCCTACACCCTGCTCATTTATTCTCCTCTACCAATATTGTCTCTAGTTAATTCTAAAAGTGATGTATTTATGAAGCTATGATTTATAAATGAACAACTTCTATTAAACAAACATGCTAATTATTTTATTTGTTCTTTTAATAATTTAAACCATAGGCAGTCAACTCTATTACATGGAAAATTTGGTGTGTAAGATTTTAGATTGCAACTATCCTTTTGAAAGCTCCTGTAAAACTTTAATTAATTTAAGCAAATAAACTATTCAAAGGGAATGTCAAATTCAGTGCTGTAAATATTTTAAGGGTAATTTCTTGTTCTACATATTCCAATTAATTAGTTCTGCCTGTCCTATTTTCTGCTGGAATATTGCATGTATTTGTAATGTAACATGATTATTAAAAAGTGTAATAAACCTAATCACAAGATATGAGCATATATTCAGCAAATCACTGGTTTGTTTCTATAGTTACACTGTCTACAATTTTAGATTTTTTTACTTTAATTGGAATATTATTTGTCCTTCAATATCACTCAGGTTAATATTTTTTTATGGTACTAGTAATACACTTCGTAATATTTTTCCAAATAGATATATTAAACTCTCCTGCACTCTTACTTATGGGGTAGTATCAACAAGCATGAAATGGCGAGTTAGTACAAATATGAGTTTGAATGTTTTAGTAGGAGTATTATTTTTTAAAAGGAATAGGTAACATAGTGTAGGAAAGTTGCAGTGGCAGAATTATGCTTCAGTTTAATTTTTTTTTTTTTAAAAAAAACTTCACAAGGAGGGAACACAAAGCTTAACATTAACAAGATGAATTCCGAATTCATGCATTTTACTCTCTTATCATATAATCTGTTACATATTATATCAAACATATTCATATTTTCAACCTACATGGAGAAATTAGAATGTGGAGAATCTCTGAAATGCCATGCAGCTTTTATGCAAATAGATAGATTTTCAAGAAAATCTTTATTCAAACTGGTTTTTTTTCACTTAGATTTGAAATACAGACTGTGGCAGGAGTGGTGGTGGTGTCAATCTGTTGGTTTTTGTTGCTGAAAGAAGTTGTGCTGAAGGATTGTTACTGAATAAAGTGCATAAACTCTATTGAAATTCATCTTAGGTGTCCCTATTCTAGGAGACTACTTCTAGAACTAGCTTGCAGACTCAAGCTCACTCTTGTTCTCTGTTTCCATTTCTTTCCCATTTTCTAGACTTCTTTGCCACACTCTACACAATCTTATCCCTGTTGTTTTTTTCCCTCCACTATGATTGTTTCCTAGTCTGGTAACCAAGATAAACATTTACAAGGAATTTTTTTTTAAGCTTTGTTAGGGTCAAGAAAGCGTAGGACATAGATCTTCTCTTTCCCTTATGAGTAGTGCAATGAAAGTGTTAGATAAAGCCTAATTCTTTACCTTTATTTTGAACACAAGTAGGTATTTCCAATAAGTTTTGTGGACAAATAGTCCCCATTGTTGTGTAAGATGTGATCTCAGCATGCCTTCTGTGACTGTTCTGCCAGCACCTACGGTGAAGATCTTAATTGACCTTAGAGTCACATAGGGAACAATTTGCTCAGACTTATAAAGATACTGCCAGTCTTAAGCATGTGCATTAGATGATCTTTAGATACTGGAGGAATTTTCTCATGAAAGAGATTATATTATGGAAGTGAGGATTTTCCTGCTATTTGACATTCTACTTCAAATCCACTATAGGAACTTAAATCTCATGTCAATTTGGATCTAGCTCTGTAGAGAAATTTGCAATGCCAGATAGAATCATAGAATACTTAGGGTTGGAAGACACCTTCAAAGGTCATCTAATCCAACACCTCCCTCCCCCGTGCCCCTCCCACCCCCCCAGCCCTGCAAGGATCAGGGACATCTCCAACGAGATCTGGTTGCTCAGAGCCCTGTCCAACCTGACCTTAAATATTTACAGGGATGGGGCATCTACCACCTCTCTGGGCAATCTGTTCCAGTGTTCCACCACCCTAATTGTAAACATTTTTTTCCTTATGTCCAGTCTGAATCTACCTCCCTCTATTTTAAAACCATTACCCCTTGTCCTATCACAACGGGCCCTGCTAAAGAGTTTCTCCTTGTCTTTCTTATAAGCCCCCTTTAGGTACTGGAAGGTCGCTATAAGGTCTCCCTGGAGCCTTCTCTTCTTCAGGCTGAAGAGCCCCAACTCTCTCAGCCTGTCTTCATAGGAGAGGTGCTCCAGTAAGCGCAATGCATTTCCAAAATAATTCACTATAACAGAACCTCAGAATCACAGAATTACAAAATTATTGAGGCTGTAAGGGATCTCTGGGGATTATCTGGTCCAATCCTCCTGCTCAAACAGGGATACCTAGAGTCAATTGACCAGGACGGTGTCTGGACTTTTTTTTATATCTCCAAAGATATTATATCTCCAGTATCTCCAAGGTCACTGAGGCAGTAGCTTTGGTGCTTACATGATCCACAGTGGAGTGTCCTAGGGTGGTGCACAGGGGAACCTCAGAGGAAGCTGAGAGAGCTGCCAGGAGATCACAACTTGTGTGACAGGGGCTGATGACATCTGGAGGGGGCCAGGAGCAATGGTAGGCAAGCCCCTCCTTGCATAAAAAATAAGGCTTTTGGGAGTGCAGCAACCAGGAGTGCTGTGAACAGCATGTGCAAAGAGGACATGGAATGCCAACAAAGATACAGCACAGCAGTTTGTGTGGAAGGGCACACAGGAAGGGTGCCACTTCGAAGGAGGGGCATTCCACTGAGCGACTTGAAGTACACATGATTCCACAATTGCACTGTTCTGTGACCATCTGCAGAGGTCAAGGGCACTCGGCCTACCTGACCCACAAGAGAGAATGGTGGACACTCATCTGAGAGCAAAGACTACAGCTCCAGCCAGGAGACCTGCATCAGCTACCCCAGTGGTGATCAATGCCTCCACACAGATGGAGCTGCTGAAGGGAGAGGCTGCAGTGCAGGCTCAGACTACAGTAAGTGCCCATGACTGAAGAGCCAAAAACTCCCTCACAGGCACACACAAAAGGGAGAGAAGCCAATGATACAGAAGAACGGAAGCTTGCAATGGCAAGGACCAGCAGAAGGAGAAGAGTTCCCTCGAAACCTGAGGTGCCCTTGCAGAACCTCTTCATTGCTCTGTAAATCAAAGAGGAAAGACCCGTCACATGAGGAGAGATGCTGGGTCTGAGCAAGGCAGCCCAACACGCTCTCTAGAGAGGTGTATTTCCCACTGGGGGCTCATATCAGTGACATCACCGAGAGACTACCAAGCCTCATACAGTCCATTAACTATTATCTGCTGCTGTTGTTTCATGTGCGCACCCATGATACAGCCAGGAGCAGTCTGAAGACTGTCAAGAAGGATTACAGAGCCCTGGGAGTGGCAGTAAATGACTCTGGAGTGCAAGTAGTCCTTCATCAGTCCTCCGAGATAAAGGGAAGGGATTTGAAAGGGCCAGTTGCATCCAGCAGATCAACAAACAGCTACAGGATTGATGCCACAGCCAGGGCTTAAGCTACTTAGATGATGGGACTTGCTTTGAGAAACCTGAACTACCAGGGACATGGGGGTCCATCTGTCAGAGAAGTGAAAGAGTATCTGTAAAAGACTATGTCAAATATTTGTCTCAACATTGTTGAAACATCAAACCACCACCCGAACAATGGAACTTCAGTTAAACCATAGGACTAGAGTCTTCCTGCTATCTTGCAAGCCAGTTCCTGTTATCCTGCGAACCCGAATGCAGAGCTGATTCTGAGAAATTTAGCCCTATCCTCCAGCATGTGCCCAGACCCGAGGCCAGAAAAAAACAGAGAGGCCCAGAGACGGTAATGGGCAGGCATATCACCGCCAGGTGAGGGGTGCGGCTAGGCAAACCAGCTCTTGGAATACAATGAATATGAAACGAAACGAACAATAAAAGGACAGAAACAACCAACATGAAAAAGGGGAACAAACATCAAGGGAACCAACATCGACAGAACCAACATCGACGGAATCAACATTGGAACCAGCATCGGATGGAACGTTCCCCCACCGAGTGAACTGGACTGTCGGAATGCCACAGCTCCGTGGTGGTAGCTATTGCAACTGAAACTCTTGTCCTTTCTCTCTCTTTCCTTTCTTTCTCTCTTTTCTCTTGCATTTGCAAGCTTGTTCTCGGGTAAATAAAGTTACCTGGCGCTTGACTCCATTTTGAGTGTTATTTCTGTCCCGAGAATATGAGCAAAACAACGCTCAGGTGTGTGAGAGGTTGGTCTAGCCTCCCCTAGCCTCCCAGACTCGTCTAAAGTTGGCTAGAACACAAGGGGGCCTTCCTCTCATCCGAAATCAGAACATGACAGCATCTTCAGTCATAGGCTTGCCATGCTGGTGAAGAGGGCTTTAATTTAAAGTTACCAGGGCAGGGGAACTTCAGTCCATCCCACTCCTATCAGTTTGATGCCAATGTCAGCAACAGATGTCTAGAGCCTGGAGAAGGATCAGAGGTCAACACCTGAGAGGAGAGCATCTGAAGAGCAGCACAAATGAACTTCAGGCACTCCAGCCAGCAAGTTGGCTTCATCGGGGTCCCAACTTAAATGCCTCTATGCGAACGATCTTACCATGGGGAATAAACAGGAAGAGTTACAGAAATGTGCACACTTGCAGGACTATGACCTTATTAGTATCATGGAGACATAGAATCATAGAACCATAGAATCATAGAATCATAGAATGGTTTGGGTTGGAAGGAACCTTCAAAGGTCATCTAGTCCAACCCCCCCGGCAAGGAGCAGGGACATCTTTGACTAGATCAGGTTGCTCAGAGCCTCATCCAACCTGGCCTTGAACATCTCCAGGGATGGGGCATCCACCACCTCTCTGGGAAAACTGTTATGACTGGAGTGTTGGAGTGGAAGGATATAGGCTTTTTAGGAAGGACAGACAGGGGACATGAGGAGGAGGTATCACACTTTATGTCAATGACCAACATGAAACTCTGCCTGGGGATGGATGAGGAGCTGACAGAGACCTTATTGATTGAGATTTTATTTTCAAAGGAGGGCGGGGACAGATGACGTTATAGTGGGGGTCTGCTACGGGCCACCCGACCAGGAAGACTGAGCAGATGAGGCCCTTTTAAGAAAGATAGGAGCAGGTTCATGGCCACAAGACCTGATTCTCATGGGGGACTTCAGCCACCCCGATATCTGTTGAAAGGACAACACAGCAGGGCACAAGCAATCCAAGAGATTTCTGGAATGTGTTGATGACAATTTCCTTTTCCAATTGGAGGAGCCAAGGAGAACAGGTGCTATGCCAGATCTTGTTGTCATTAAAAAGGGACTAGCTCTTTTTAACAACTTTGTGGGCAACATGGACAGTGGGATTGAGCCCGATGACACCAAGCTATGTGGTGCAGTTGACACACTGCCATGGAATGCCACCCAGAAGTACCTTGACAGACTGGAAAGGTGGGCCTGTGCAAATCTCATGCAATTCAGCAAGGCCAAGTGCAAGGTCCTGCACATGGGTCAGGGCAATCCCAAGCACATATAAGGGCTGGGAGGAGAATGGACTGAGAACAACCCTGAGGAGAAAGACTTGGGGCTGTTGGTTAATGAAAAGCTCAATATGAGCCTACAATGCACACTTGCAACCCAGAAAGCCGACCACTTCCTGGGCTGCATCAGAAGCAGCGTGGTCAGCAGGTCAAGGTATGTGATTCTGCCCCTCTACTCTGTTCTTGTGAGACCCTACCTGAAGTACTGCATCCAGCTCTGAGACCCCCCTCATACGAAGGACATGGACCTGTTGGAGTGATTCCACAGGAGGGCCACGAAGATGATCAGAGGGCTAGAGCATCTGGTCTATGAGGACAGGCTGAGAGAGTTGATATTTGAACTTTCTCTGCTCTGAGTAAAAATTTTGAATATTGACTGAAGGGGGGATATGCACATGAAACTTTCATTTCCCAGCTATATACCCTATCCTCTAAAGTTGTAATGCCATTTTTTTTTCTCTCTGATTGTATTAATAATTTATTGCTACAAAGTGGAACAACTCCAAGAGGAAAGATAAAGACTGGACAATATTCTCTCTTGGTAAAGTTATTAATCTCAAATGAGAAGTACCCACCTTCTAATCACTCAGTCGTCTGAAGCTACAAGGAAGGGGAGATGGACCAGATTCCCTTGCACTGCTTTTCTCACTGACACTTCAGTGATGAGTATAGATATGCAGACATCCAAAATTATAGTGGTACTGAATTAATAAATTTTGTTTAAAAAAAAAAATTCTTCAGCAGCTGAAACTAGAACTACAAAACAGGTGTAATTAATTCCTTGTCAGATTGAAATGAATATTTATTTATTTCATATTGTATAATGTTGCATATTGCATAAGCTTGCGGTACAGCATTCTACGTGAAGTCCTATTGGTTTTCTAATTGGCATACCTCTCCTTATGAATGCCCTGCCTGTAACCAAATACTATGATCTGGAGGACTGCATGTTTCTGATGAGTAGAGCTCATGAATGTCTTCACTTGCCTTTTTATTTTTTACTGATATTTGTTCCTCTGGAAACAATGTTTTCTTCCTTTGCTATATGTTAATATTGTTCCCACAAGTCAATCCCCACACACTTTCTCTCAGAGCTGTCACTAATCAACTATTCTCTCTGCCTTCAAGCAGCTGACTGTTCTGGTCTAAAAGTAGCACATCCTATGTAACTGTGCTCATAGTTTTTGGATTCTTGAATTCTAATCCTCTGCTCCGAAATACTGCTTGTTGTGTAGTCTACTAATGGAAAAAACCAAACCAAACCAAAACAAAACTCTATCCATAATGATTAACTAAAGAAATATTGAAGCATGCTGGCCCTAGACAATCCCTTGTAGCTTTACACTACATATCTTGACCATGTTTCTCTAACTAACTTGCAAGACATATGTGAGATAATGTATTGTGCGAATTGCTTAATTTGAAGATGATTTATAAGGTGGTGTGTATGTGCATGTGGTTCTGGCATGAGAATACTCTTCAGATCCATAAAAGCTTCCTGTAAATGCAATAACATGTGCCCTATATATATGGTAAACTACCTAAGAGATAATGGAGCAAGTCAGTTATTAATAAAATTTTCTAATGACTAGGAGAGCATTACTAAAATCCGTAAGCAAGTCTGTAGAGTCTCTAACACTGGAGGCTTTACAGAGCAGATATCTGTCAGGAGTGCCATGGGTGTAATTGTGCTTGTGTTGGAGTATATAAATCAGCATGTTAAGGGAGAATGAAGTTAAATGCATCTCAGAAGGGAATCAATGAAGGTGAATATAAATTATTTTCACTAAAAGATGTTCCTAGGACTTATTCTTCTTTTTCGCCTGAATAACCTAATTGCTTGAATACATTTTACACTTTGGTAGTATTTTTTTTTTCCCAGGTAGAGGACTTTGCTGCCACACAAGTGAGGTGAAATACATATTTATTTATTTACTTATTACTATACCAGCAATATTTTCAGTATGTTCCTGTCCAAGGAAAAGCTCTTTAAAAAGTTGTTTCTGAATTCCTAATTGGATAAATGTATGGACTGACAGCAGCAAATAGTGAAATTAAGGAGATGTGTCTTGATGGAGAGTAAGTTTGGAAACTGAGACTTAGACTGCATTAATAAGAAAGGAATTATGCATTTACCTGGCAATTTATTTAACTTTTTCAGTTAATTTCATTCTAATTTGTATAGAAAAAAATATTCTGCACTGTATTACTTAGGTACTCTGTGTATTCTACTTCATCAATTTCTAAGAAATCAGAAAGAAAAGGGTAAGAATAAAGATAAAAGTTATCATATGATATCATATGATAAAAGTTAGCGGAAATTCTCAAGATTGGAGGACTTATCTCTCCCCTACTGACAGGTATTTTTCATAAATCATTATTTTGCTGAAGTGATGCTGCAATACAACACAACTGAAAACAATTTGTGCAATGGATAATTTTAAATGAATAATCTTCTGTATATGCAAAGTAATCAACCTATGTCTTCAAGAAATATAATTAGAACTTAATAGAAATGATCATTTAATGTAATGTAAACTATTGAACTGCAGAAGAAAAATATAATTGCTAATAACTTAGGGCATTTCAAAAAAGCTTCTAAAATATGTAGTATTCCTTACATGAAGTAAAAAATTATTTTTTTTTTATATCCTTTGTATAACCGTATTAGTTTCACCTATTTGACATTCTTCTGTATTTTTCATGATTCCCCTGCTAAATTTAAGGTAGTATCAGGGCAGTGTATATATATATATATGTATATATATATATATATATATATATGGTAGATTAAGTGTCAAAGGGAACAGTACTCTGTTCTACCAAAATCAGATTTGTCACACCTTGCCAGGTATTTATGACACCAAAGTTTGATTAGCACAGCACTGAAAACTAAGTTACAAGCTGTAAAAAGTGTCAGCTGGCACTAAAAAAGCTGTCTCTTGAAAAAATTGAGCCACAGTGAACATAGCTGTGAATGTATATGGAATCCAGCTGATTTTCTTAATTTGCAAATTCTTTCCTGAAGCTATCTTTTCCATGTGGCTGCATTTTCTCTTAATCTGTTATAACTCTAGAGGTGTACATATTAGCTGAGACAAATAGTCTTATGAGCTCAATGGAAAGTAGATTGATCTGTAATTTACTATTTATTGCTAATAGTGATTTAATATAAAATTGAAGAATTTACTAGTGTTTCTTGTTTCTTAAGTATTTCTGGTGATGATATGCGTGTATGGATTATTATACATGAAATCAGGTAAGTTATCTACCTGTAGACTTCTAACTTCATCGTACTTTGATTTACAAGTAAAAAAAAAAAAAATTAGTTTTCTGAGATTGATACAATAGCTACTTTACAATCCAAAGGAGAAAGAAAGGGGAGGAAAAAAAAAAAAGAAAAGAAAAAAAATCTATTTTTATTTAAGATCTGCAGGGTGTCGTAGATGGAATATAGAGAGGTGTGGGGAGAGGAAGTCTTCGTAAAACTTGGCTACTACATGGGCAGTTTGGGTACAAACACTGGTGTAAATGCATGGAGAGAGATGAAACCTTTCACTTCCCATTTCTGATCAGGAGAGAGCAGCATCGTGGCTCTCCTTGTATGCAGAGACAGCAAGACCTCGCCAAATCCTTTTCTCAGAGGGAAACAAACATTTCTTCAGATCAGGTTTCTCTTTTCTGACACTGTCCGGAACAGCTTACCATCTGCAAACAGATGTGAGCACTATATCCTCCTCTCTGATGACAGTGTGGCTTTGCTATGGCTCCTGGAGTGCCAGCAAGCCTTGCCTTTGGCCAGAAACACAACCCCACACAGTGGCTGCCAGGGTGTGCATGTCTTTGTGCCCCAAGAACACAACAGACTCAGCAGACCTTACAGAAAAGTAGCACAATTAGTTCAAAAGAGGCTTTCAGATAACAAACACAGGCTGCAGATCAATTCATTCAACACACCCATAACAGATAAAGTAAATTAGTGTAGGAAAAGCCAATGTTCACTTAGTTTTGCTGCCTGGACATTTAACTTGTATTCAAGTTTGAATTATTTTTTTTTTTTTTCCTGTTGGATCTTCGTATGGTGGGTATTCAACAAATCAGTCAACTTAAGTGTTCTTTAGCTGAAATTTAATATTATGATATTCATTGAAGGAAAGTTTAGCTGGCTTACTGAGGCATTTGAGTTTGTGCAGTGCCTAGTGCTTCAGTCAGAAACTTCTGTGGCTCAAAAAAGTCATCTGAGAGGACTGGCTTGGTAGAATTTTTGTTCTGTTGATCAGACTGTAGATATACTCATCTACTGTATTAAAAAGTTTGAAACAGCATATAACCATGTAAGTTTCTGGAAGAGCTTGATTTCATAGGGATATTATGAGCTTGCTTTCTTTATTCCAGTTGATTTGATTTCTGTCAAACACAGTGAAGGAGAAGTCAACTTTCTGCACAATAACCCAATGATTAGAAAATTCACCTATCCCCAAAATTGTGATCTCAACTCTACCTCTTGTCAGCATGAGGACTGCGTCTATATTGCAAACAAATGCTCTAAGGTATTTTGCTTGCAATTTTTCTCTAACAGTTCTCTTGAAATTGAAACCCTCTTTAGGTTATAGTAAAAATAAACAGAACAAGGGAAAAAAAAAAAAAAACCACACCCAAAAAACCAAAACCCACAACAAAAGCGGCTGGGCCAGAGAAATTTGTTTTTACATTCCACTAGTCATGTTTCAGAGTACTCTCCAGAAACTCTTTGTATTTTTCACATTAGGTGACGATAGATACACGCAGGAAAAATTACATCCCCAAGGTTTATTCCTCCCAATTTCTGACTTGACTTTTCTCTAGACACCTAAAGGATTTTTTTTTTCCCCCCTAGCTATTACTCCTGGCTGCAATAGGTGTCTAAACTGAAATAAGAGAGAGTTTTAGGCATATATGACTTATTACAGTGCATTCTCACATCTGCTGCCATGTGAGGTGCCTATCTGAGACGTATGCCCAGTGATGGTAGATAGAACATGGGACCTACTGGAGATCTTCAGCATTCTTAAGGAGCACTTCTGGGTGAGTTCATAAACCCTGGAGAATATCAAATGACAGTTCAGTTTAGGCAACTCACCTGAGTCCATTCCTTTCTAATTTTCTGTCTTCCATCTTCAGTACACCACTGTTCAAGGTTTATGGGAATGCCAGTTTAGGGGAATTTTATAATCTGCATTGTAAATTCTACTGTTGGAGCTGAGCAGTTATATTTTGCAATTTTGAGCGTCACATAAATGAAGTCCTTTTGTGGAATGTCTGCCTGGCTCAGTTAGTTTAATGCAACTGCACCACAGAACGCTAATACTGCAAAGAAAGAATATGTTAAAAACAACAAGCAAGTCAATGTGAACTCATAAAGCAAAATGACATTTCAACTCAATACATTATTTAATAAAAGTAATTTATCACTGTAATTACCACACAGTATAGAAATATAACTTAAATTAGAAACATATATTAAAAGTGATATGCCATGAATGATAAATCATAGGGAAATATATAAATCAACTGCCAAATCCAGGCAGAAATATCAATGAATTAATATATACTTGTGATATTTTAAACTCATAAACACAAAACTGGATACTTCCTTAAAGAAAAAAAAAAGACATTTTGCCTGTGGTGATATATAATGACTGATTCTTTATTGCATTGACTATTATTTATTATGTGTAATAGTCCTAAAGTCTTCAAAGTTTTCACAGCGTTACTTGCATACAAAGTAGTCTGCTTCTTTCATTGCAAATTTTTTATTTTATTTATTTTATTGATGTTACTGCATTATAATGATCATTTTGTGATATTTCTTGTACTAGTATTGCTTTCAGCCTTCTGACTGCAGAGCTGAAAGACTAAGATATGAAATTCAAAGGAATCTACTGATAATTCAGGTATATTCTCATGGGACTAGATGACTTTTCTTAGATTTTCTTTTGGCATCCCCTACTGGTGTACAACTGCAAAGACTCTTCTGTGAGACCAAAGATCTCAAAAGGGCTTACTGTGCTTCTTTGGCTCTCTGAGTCCTTTTGAATGTTAATAATAGCAAAAGTAAAGGCACGTTCATGTGAAAATGTTTATATTCTCCTCAAGCAACATAAATTAATTGCTTCAGTGAATATACCATCTCCTTAAACAGTACGTCTAATTACCCTACTTTGTTTCACATGTTTATTCTTCGCCTTATAGAAGTAAAGAGTTGTTTTTCGGGTTATTTTTATTTTTATTTTTTTAAATTTTAATAACAAAGAAATAAGTGTAAAATTTTTCATTCAAACTATATAATGATAAACATGATTTTTGATGATGCAGTGTGACAGTGTATACTTTTCCATCCATTCAGGAGTCACGTGAAAATGAAGTCTATGATTATTCCAGCTCCATTCTTTGAGGGTTGGGACAAATTGTTCTTCACTGTTAGAATAAAACTATGACTTATATTTCTTCCTCTCAGAAAGATTAGAAAGACATCAGTGACATTAACAGCTTTCCATTTGTTGTGATCATAGTGTTTCCTTATGTGGAAACCTCCCCACGTTAATTTAGGCACCTGGCATATACGAAAGCATGGTCAACCCAGGCACCCTAAAAAAAATAAAAGGAGATAAACTAGCATCTTAGATTCATAACCTAGAAATTCTCTATTGGCTACAGAAGTGTTGGGAAGCTACACTTCTACACATAATGTCTAATGTCTACTTCCATGTCTAAAGTCAGGATGTGTCTGCTGATCATGGAAAATGTTCTCAGCAGAATAGCTAGATAATAGTGCTGTAAGTCTGCTTGTAACAGAATTTTCTACTTATTTCTAGGAAATCAAACAGACAGTGTTTTCTCACCACTATTAAAGGTGCTTATGTGAGTGCTCTCATTAAAGGGCATGAGAAGTGAATGACACATACCTCGTCTATGATCATACAGTGTGCACATCAATAGGGTCTGAAGGATCTTTCTGTCGACACTTAGTAAGCATAAAAATTAAATCATTTTAAATAGAAATCAAATAGTAGAGTACTGAATAGCTGCGTGTTAATCAATGACATTTTCTAAATGACAAATGATTTTCAATTGCACATTTTGTTCATTCCTTGAGTGCTCATTAATCTCCAGTGAGCATAAGATGAGAGTATGTACTGCTAAATATTAATACTTCCTATTAATCTCAAAATGCAATTATGATTTACAGTTAGATGAAATAATATTATCATATGTGTCCTGTCAGGTTATCTATTAGACAGGAGTAGCCTCTTCCTTCTGTCACAGACTACTTTGGCTATTTGCTCACACATATCTTTCTTATTTTTTTTTTTACCACAATATGATTTCTTCAAAGATAAAGTTCACTCATATTTAAATGAGTGTATGTATATGTGTGTGTGTGTCTATATATATATATAGACACACACTTTTAAAGGGAACATCATGTTTTACTCTCTTTCCCCTTCTAGATCGATTTCTTTTTTCTTTTTTTTTTTTTCTTCTTCTTAACTGTAGGCTATTAGTATTTCTCTAGAGTTAATGTGTATAGTATGCTTTTTTTTTTGGGGGGGGGGTGGGGGAGATGGGAATTATTAGGCACAGGCAACTCAGTGACTTGATGAATAGGTAACACCTGCCTGCAGCACCAGAATACAGGAGCTTTTGTTCCCAAGTGTACACTTTAATCATATACAAAGTATTTTCTTCCAGCTATAGAATATAAACTAATGTGATTTATTTTCATTTACAGTGAGCATACTTGCCATGCACCTCAACTTCCAAAGTAATAAAAGTCTTAAAGATGTGCCTTATGTTTAAATAAGGGATAATGCTAACACCAGTGACACTAATAAACAACCATGAGCCACTTAGGCTATGTTTGTATGTGTAAGTAACACAGGGCCAGGGTCATTATCCATGCTTAATTGCCAGCACCATCTCCAACATTGCTTTGCCCAATGCCAGCTGTTCCCCAGAAAGCATCTGGGCCTGGATAGCACATGTTCAGGACCTTGCACATGGCCTTGTTGAACTTCATGAGGTTCACACAGGCCCCTCTCCAGTCTGTCATGATCCCTCTGGATGGCATTCCTTCCTTCCAGTGTGTCAACTGCACCACACAGCTTGGTGTCATCAGCAAACTTGCTGAGGGTGCAATCTATCCTACTGTCCATCTCGCCAACAAAGATGTCAGTCCCAGTACCAACCTCTAAGGAATGCCGCTCATCACTGATCACTTGGACATCGAGCTGTTGACCATAACTCTTTGAGTACGACCATCCAGGCAATTCCTTATACATTGAGTGGTCCATCTGTCTAATCCACGTCTGTCTTGTTTAGAGACAAGGATGTTTGTGGGACAGCGTCAAATGCTTTGCACAAGCTGAGATAGATGACATCAGTTGCTTTTCCCTTATCCACCAATGCTGTAATGCCATCGTAGAAAGTTAACTTTCTAGTTTTCATCTTCAAAGTGTATCTGATTGACTGCCATGAAGGTTTCATATTTTTGTCTATGCCACTTGATTGAATATTTGTGTCCCTGTGAAATTATGTAAAAAGTCTTTATCATGCTTTTTAAAACTTTATTTCAATTAAAAAAAACCCACTATCTATACAATTTACATTCAATCAGATGACATAACACAGGTTGTTGCTTACTGTAGTGTAGAACAAATACAGTAGGAAGTTCTTTTTATCCTCTTTATTAGAGAAAAAGTAGATGGTTGGAGGTCCAGTGTCTCCCTATTTCTATCTCTCTCTCAAAGGATATGAAAAGGTATTTAAGTGAAATCATATATTTCATTGAATAATAGCTTCTATGGAGGCAAACTTTCATTGTAGATTCCCTAAATATTCAAAAAACATTTTTTGAATTTTTGGGCTTATGTTGTTTCACTCCATAAAGCTAAAAGCAGATAAAATCTTTTATCCCACTTCAGGACAGCAGTCACTCAACTGAAGGATAAGAGTTTCTCAAAAAGCATAAATTAATTACAACTGTCTTTTTTTTTGCTGTTGATACCTCCCCCACAGTAAACAAACAGCTAGTATCAGAAGTAAAACTTCATTAAATGTTCTGGAAAGAAAATGTATACATACATAATAAGTAACAGAAATATAAATATGCATTCCTTACAGTTACATAAGTTATGGCTCATACAGTTAACATGAAACTATCACACATTGTGTGTTCATAAAACAGACATTTATATCAGGTATACTCAATCAATTAGAATCACATAGAACTTAGTGCTTGTTAATTCAATAAAAATAGTCAAACCTAGAAAGCAAAACTAATTTTTCAAGTGGGTTTCTGTTACTCTTGTCTCAGACTCAAGGAGAGACTGTGTACTTCACAAGTGTTTTCTGGATGTGGAAATAAAGTCCTAGAAATGGTTGCTTAAGTAGTTCTAGCACTTCTCAGCAGTGTAATGCTGGCTATCTACCTGCTGCAGTTCTTTGGCTTTGATTTTTGTCTCTCCATTCCTTTTCATTCCTTTCATTCCAAACAGCACAAGGCTACTATGCCATCATTTACAAAGTAACAGGGGTAGGACATTTGCAGCATGTTTCCTCAGTAAGCAGAACACCACAAAGTTCATATTTATTGAGACAGAGTCAAGTAACAAAACCCTGTTCAAGTCTTTAACCAGTAAAATTGGGTCCAGTTCAAAGATCCAGTTTTCAAAACTCCCAGTGTTTGACATTGGGCAGGCATCATCATTTCAAGTCTCTTCCTTTTTTTTTTTCTTGAAAATAAAGGACTTGTTAGTACATCCTAGCTTTCTTTGATGGATCAGGACAATTAACAAATAAATAAACCTTCAAGTTATGACCGTCTTTCAGCCCTAACAACCTCTGTTTCAAATTATTCTCAAAATAGGGCTCCAATCTTTAATATATCATATCCTCAGTCCTGGAGGTTTTCCTCATAAAATCTGCAGAATAGAGTGGAAAGAAAAAAAAAACACACAGGGCAAGTTCATGCATTTAGTATTTAATAAAGTCGTCATTGCATGCATAGGGGAACTATTATCCTCATTGTAACACTCGTGGAGAGTTAGCAGTGTGTTTCTGGCCTGAATACGTAAACTTCTGCCTATTAGACTGTACTATGCTGAATGTTGAAGCCCAGCTCAGCTTTCTTCTCCCTTTTTATAAAATAGAGGATTTTTTTAAATATTCATTTTTTATCATTAGAATATGAAATACTGGTTTTATTCTGGCTCCAGTTTAACAAGAGATGAGTGCATATGCATTGCATATGCAATGAATGTATGTATGCATACATTAATTGCATAGATGTGACAGAGTGTGAGATCTAGACAGACAAGATCAGGCCCAAACTTTTTAATTTTACAAGATTTAGTTGCACAGTGATTTGATTTATTTATTAATTCATTATAATTAGGAAAACATCTTTTATTTATATGCAAAAGGAAATATTTATCCACTTATAAAAAAACTTTTCACATGATGATTCATATAAGAACCACTGAAATTGCTGAGAGATTTTCCATTGTTTCTGATTGGCTTTATATAAAGCAGATTGTCAGCAGGAAATATCTGCAGTGCAGAAACAATCTTTTCTTGTGTATGTGACACTTGTGCACAGACTTGTTTATACTTGTGCCACTGTGATCCAATAGGAACTAACTCAGTACAACCCATATATCCTTCAAAGACTGAAATTATGCTTCTTGTTAATGATACATGTATGCTTGCATGTTTACAGTGACAGTGTATGTGCTGCTTGATTTTGTGTGTACCTTCACTTTTCATTTTACTGCTACTCAACTGTTAACTTACTTGAATATGTATGTCTGACTAATCTGGTAGCTTTCTAGGATGGAGTGACTGTATAATTGGACAGAGGAAAAGCTACAGATGTCATCTACCTGTACCTCTTTAAGGCCTTTGATATGGCCCCCCACAACATTCTTACCTCTAAATTGGAGAGATATGGGTTTGATGGATGGACTGTTAGACTGATAAGGAATTGGCTGGATGGCGATGTCCAAAGAGCACAGTCAATGGCTCAATGTCCAAGTGGAATAATCTAGTAATGAGTGGTGTCCCTCAAAGGTCCATACTGGGACTAATACTATTTAGTATCTTCATCAACAACATAGACAGTGGGATTGAGTGTACCCTCAGCAGATTTGCAGACAACACCAGGCTGAGCGGTGTAGCTGATTTGCTAGAAGGAAGGGGTGCCATCCAGGGGGACCTTGACAGGCTTGAGGAGTGGACACATGCAAATCTCATGAGGTTCATTAAGGCCAAGTGCAAGGTCCTGCCCCTAGGTCAGGACAATCCTCAGTATCAATACAGACTAAGGGATGAATGGATTAAAAGCAGTTCTGTGGAGAAGGACTTGGGGATACTGACAGATGAAAAATTTGACAAGAGCCAGCAATATGCACTTGCAGCCCAGAAGGCTAACCACATCCTGGGCTGCATCAAAAGGAGCATGGCCAGCAAGTCAAGGGAGGTGATTCTCCCCATCTACTCTGCACCAGTGTGAGATCCCAGGGGAGATCCCACCTGGAGTACTGCATCCAGTTCTGGAGTCCTCAGTACAGGAAAGACATCTACCTATTGGAGTGGGTCTAGAGGAGGGTCACAGACATGATCAGAGGGCTGGAGCATCTCACCTGTAAGGAAAGGCTGAGAGACTTGGGGCTATTCAGTCTGGAGAAGAAAAAGCTCCATGAAGACCTTATCAAGGCCTTTCAATACTTAAAGAGGGCTTATAAGAAAGATGGAGAGACTTTTTACCAAAGGGCTGTCGTGACAGAACAAGGGTCACAGTTTTAAATTGAAATAAGGTAGGTTTGGATTGGACATAAGGAAGAATATTTTTTTTTTGTAATAAAGGTGGTGAAACACTGAAACAGGCTGCCCAGAAATGTAATAGATGGCTCATCACTGGTAATGTTCAAGGTCAGCTTAGATGGGGCTCTGAGCAACCTTATCTAGTTTCAGATGTCCCTACCCATGGCAAAGGGGTTGAACTGGATAGTTGTTAAAGGTCTTTTCCAACCCAAACCATTCTATGATTCTGTGAGTCTATGTATAAGTGAAATATCTTACTGCAATGATAGAAGTATGAGACTAGAATAGAGACAATTTAAAATCTATTTACTTTTAATTTACAGTTGTGTGATTTTGACCTTAATCCATTATGTGTATATTTTATATAATTATATATAATTATATAAAATTATATAAAATATTGTATATAATTATATAAAATATACTGAATAATACATTTAAAAATAACTAAAAATAAAGTACAGAATAGAAATGGATAATCCCTTTAGCCTGCAGGTGTTACCCTATTATTTGCATAATGCATAGAATTAAAAAAAAAAAACAAAAACCAAACAAACAGTTAGACAGATAACTTTGCTACTATTTTAAGTGTGATATAGTCTATCATTCCATTGTTTTCAGATATCCATGTTTTTTCAAAAACATGAAAACAGAGACAGGCAAATATGTAACTAATTGAAATGTTGAAACATCCTAAGAAGATAAATGAAGTCCTCCTAACATTAAGGCCTTGATCCCACAGATCTTTGTGACTTATATATTGCCCAGTGTACACACAAACTGAACCCTTGCCTGCCCCAACACAGACATTATTGCCAGGAACAGTAAATCTCAGATTCCAGAGCGTAGTAAAGAGGCAGAGACCAGATGTGTCTATGGAGACAGAGGCTTAATTACAGAGCTCGATCGTACCAGTATGATCCTGATTAATTGTGTATCCTCCTTTGATAATTCAAGCCAGCTGCTCTGCAGCTATAAGAGCCATACAGCATAACATGTTTCAGAATAATTTATACTTTTAATAGAAAGATAGATAACAATGTGCAAAATAATGCATAATCTAGCCCAATATATAGTTGGGTAACATGGTAACAGAAATCAGTTTGTATTTATTTATTTTGTCTGCTGAGAAAAGCAGACTGAGTAACTTAAATGATAGGCTCATTTAGACTACACCAGAATCCCTTGTTCCCCCACTAACGTCAAGGCTCTGGTTTATTAACAGGTGAGCTGTTCAGATATTTACATTTTTAAAGGAACACTTCAGTTAAAACCAGACAAATGAACAGGTTGCGGTGTATTTTCTTTTATAAGGAAGGAATCTAAATACATGTCATTTAGCCATGGATGAGTACAGGCTGCTGAAATCTGCAATGAAAAGCCTTATATTTAAGGTAACAATGTTATTGTCAACCTAAACCTCCTTAAAAACTTGTCATATCCTTGAAGAAGAGTTATGAAGTTCTTATTAGATGAGAAATTGGTGGTTTCCTCTAGTGCACACTACCTAGAAATGGTTAGCAGAAGCAAATTAATCAAGAATAAGCAGTGAAGATGTGGAAGTCTCAGACTTGTTTATCTCCACTGCCTCTTCTGTTACCCTTCACTATTAAAACTGTAACAGGACACACAGTCCTTTCTTCTTGCTCCTGTGCTTCGTTGGTTCCCAGCTGAATTAAGTGATTTAAAAGGTGCCGATAAAACCTGGAGTAACCCCATGTCTGTTTTGCACTTGAAATCAGCCTGTCTCCCTGTAGGGAGGAGTCAGGAAAGTCATATAAAGTAACTGTGTTTGCCCTTCTAACTTTTGCTCTGCACTGCATTCAGATAATTCAGCTTCCAAATAAGGAATATTAATTCCTTGTCCTCACTTTTTCCAGCTTTTAAGTTACCCAGGGGTAAAATTATACACAGGGTGAAAAATCATGAGAAAATGCCCTCAAGACTATGTCAATACCATTAAAGAAACGATTACCAGTGTTTGTCTGGAGGACATGATCCTATGAATTGTCAATATTGTTTTCCCACAATCCAAGCAGCATTTTCCTAAGCAATTCCTTTCCTAAGCAAGGGATACAAAATTACAGAGACCTTTACAAAATAGTGGTACAGAAGAGTAAAACCTACTGAGGGGCTGACAGTTTGAGTGTGTAAAAAGAAATACTCCATACCACTTGATCTAGGTGCCAAACAATGTTTCTTGATCTGTTTTATTTGTTAGTATGCAAAAGGAGTGGCCCAGATAGGAAGTAATTGTGGGGATAAAGTCAATATTACAGCTGAATAGAAGATGCCCAGGGATCCATCCCTATTCCTGAATTCAAAGGGCACTGTGTACTTAAAATGGAAAGAGTGTACATATCATTTAAGGGGCAGAGAGAGCAATCTGTCGAGATGATTTGCCCGGTCTACCATCTCCTGTCATATCTGTTCTTGCCTCATTAAGATGCCCAAAGTCAGTGTTCTTATTTATTCTGTTCAGTAATTTGACCAAAATGCATATTTTTTTTTGTCAAAAACAGAGGATGACAGTAGCAGAATGAGCAATCCTATTCCTTTGCTATAAAATTAATTTTTTTAGAAATGTGTCTTCCTCTAGCTCTCCTCTAAGCTTTTCACCTCTTAGGATATTATTTTTTTTTCTTTTGTTTTAAGAAGCGTTTTTGTTAAGTTTTGTTACAACTGACTAACTTTGTTTTGGTGTTACTGTTGTTATCAGCCCTTACTAACATTCCCACAGGCTCTCCACTCCCCAGTAGTAGTAATGATGAGGTAAAATAAGGAGTGAGGAGATGTGGGACAGTGTTTTAAGAAAATGTTGCAGTTGTTATGAATATGTGTTTTTAGAAAGTATGAGGTAAATACTTTACAAAACCATACATGTGCACATCTTTATATAACAGGAAAGTCTGACAAGAATATTTGAAAATGTGATCTGTTCAGACTTCTTATCCAAGTAATGAGTTGCAGTCTAGCACTTATGGTTCATATTCCTCATCTTGATTCTTAACTTCACTTCACTTTTATGCAGTGAAAAAGTAAAATCATAGAATAGTTTGAGCTGGAAGGGACCTTTGAAGGCCGTCTAGTCCAATTCCCCCTGCAAGGAGCAGGGACATCTCCAACTAGATCAGAGTGGCCCTATCCATCCTGACTTTGAATGTTTCCAGGGATGGGGCATCTACCATCTCTCTAGCCAACCTGTTCCAGTGTTCTACTGTCCTCATTGTAATTTTTTTTTTCCTTATGTCCAGTCTCAATCTGTTTTCTATTTTAAAACCATTACCCCTTGTCTTACCACAACAGGCCCTGCTAAAGAGTTTCTCCTGTCTTTCTTGGAACATGGAAGCTATTAAAATAATCCAGTTTCAAAATTTATAATATGAACCTATATTTAGTGAAAAACCTTTCAATGCAATCTCAATGAAGAAGATATATCAGTTGGTAAAAATCAAATGCCTAAAAAGAAAAATAAAATGTTCTTAAATAGGCTATGTAGATTTTTTTCTGTTTATTGAAAGAAGATTTTATTTGTTCAGCTGGAATTATTAATTGTAGTAATTCATTATTTTATTATCTGATAAGTAAACAAATGACAGTGAAGTAAAATGTCTTTAGTTTAATTAGAAGTAATCTTACAATATTATGCATTATTTTTTCTATTCCATATTAGTTCTTTTACTAACTTAAATACCGCAGTATCTAAGTCTCTTCTAGTGAAAATTGTTTCAGACATTTCTACTGCATATGCCTAATATATGCAGTATATACTTTTGAAAGGGATAAAGATATAAAGGGAGACATGAGACACACAGAAAATGCAGTGAGCAATTTAGAGGAAGGTAAAAAGAAGGGAAGGAGTAATGAAGCAGAATGTCTGGAGCGAATGGACATAAAATTAGCAGGCTGTAGAATCCCTGACTCAATGGATGGGATACACAAACAGTGAAAGAAAGAAGACAAACAGTCTTTTAAATAATCTCAGGAAATTCATGTGAGGGCATTTGCCTATATTTGTGTCCTTTGAAATACCTGAATTTGAAAGTACTTGATTGGAAGAGCTGGGGTGTTTTTATTCTAATGAAAATGTATTATTAAGGTTACTACACTTGTTGTGGATCAGGAATAAGTTGATCCTCAGTCCTGACTTCTGGAGTTGATGAATTGTGTATATAGATGTATTTTAATTTTCTCAAAAAATTTAATTTTCATTTTGTAAATTAATCTCTTTATGTGAATATCTCTGGTGCTTTCAAGCCTTTCATTTTCGTATTTTTACCATTATATTTCTAGTTCTGGAAAAAATATAATAATGGGAATATGTTGTAGCCATAGTGATATAAAAATACATATAAAGATAATGTGCCCAAAAGCTTTCTGCCTTTTCCAGTCTTATAATCTACTTTAATAAAAATATTACCTCTTCTTTCCATCTCACATTTCCAATGACATAAAAGTTGGAATATATTTGAATTATCAAATTACCTCCTCAAATTTATTTTATTTAGTAATATATCAAAGTTTGAGAATCTAAAACCAAAATTAACAAAATTAATGCTTGTTTCATTTTGGTTTACTTTTGTTAGATATAATTTCAACAACAGTAATCAGCACAATTTTATTGCATTAGTATGTTATCTTCAATATTTAAAACATTGCAGAATTTTATTTTAATGCTAGACAACAAAATAAATAAAAATAAAGAAATACGCTATTTTTCTTTTCCTGTCACATACCAGTGGAAGGAAACAGAGAATCTCTATCAGCTTAGATGACACATTCATTGACTTAAATTGGGCAAACCATGCAATTTTTTTCAATACTGGAAAATTTTGAGCAAAATTAGTCCATCACAAACTTGGAGCAGCCAAAATAATTTATGCAGAAGTGAAAGGTGAAATTCACCACATGTAGAAGGTCTACTTAGGGCCCATGGAGAATTTATATTCTGCTTCATTTTTCAAGATTTTAGTGTTTTCATGTTGCATCCTGGACATAACACTTTTCAAAATCTTTTTAGCACTACACGGGTGTGATATTCTACTTAAATTAGCATTTCGAACTGATCATACAAACATCTGAATTCAATTTTGAGTTTTGCCATTATTATTAAATCAGATCAATTTTACTTTTGTTCTAATGTGTTACCAATCACTAACAGCAAATAGAATTAAAAAAAAATATAAAAAGAAATAAACTATTTTATTTGGCATTCCAGATAGAGTGAAAATGAAGAGACATTTTATTGCTGAAACAGTAGGTTTACAAACTGTTTATCTTTGATTGTCATAGGAGTTCCTCTAGAGCTATAGGGGAGAAACTTTATGGTTTTTTTCTCCCCTCTCAAGTTTGTCTGCCCAGAAGTGTGCTGGAAGCAGCTGTAACATATCAGAGTGAGAGAAGTGTAGCTGAAGTGCTTTGTTTTAAAGTAAGTCTGGAATGCAAGCAACTCAGTGACAATGTAAAAGCTTTTATGAGGACCAGCACTTAAATCAGCCTGCAGAGCAGAAAAAATCCAGGCAAAAAAGCTACCTTTGACCTTCCTTCTCCACTGATGTGCTTCACTGCATATTATATCTTAACAGAAGCAATAGAGAATATACCCCTTGTTAACTACATCATGATATGAAGTGTATTTTAAGCATTTCAAACTGGAGGAAACCTTTGCACTTATGAAAGTATGTGATGTGACTGCAGAGTCTGAAAAATGAATAATCAGATACCTGTAATGTTATCTAATACAACCAAAGATACTGCCATATGGATTGAAATAATTTTCTTCTATCCCAGATATTTCTTTTTATGTCTCTTATACAAAATGTAACTTAATGAACCGTACCTGAAATGCTGATGAAATACGTGCAGGTGCGTTTCCCAATATGGTAAGTTAGTTATCTTTGATAGATTTAGGTTTGAAATTACTAAAAGCATAGGCCTGATAAAAGAGTTTGTTTGGATTAAAAGGGTTTTTTTTCCAAAACTTGCTGGTGTGATAATGTCTTGTGGGTTTTCTGATACTGAGTAATTGGGATCTTACTTTTGCAGGAGGTACTACATATTTCTCTGATTTTTTTCAAGCTATCACAATTTTATCCCGAATTAAAAATACAAATTAGTTTTCTTTTTGATACTTAGCATATGAAGTATATCACTACAGGGAGAAAAACCTTAAATTCACCTATAAATCATTCAATATTTATTACAAAACTTCCCATTTTATTGCTCTTTCTTTTATAGCCTAAGTACCAAGTTTGTTCTGCAAACTGGTTTGGTTGTGCTAATTTTCTTCCTGGTGTTTCAACGATACACTTGTGACTCAATTTCTCAGTAATTTCTTTACAAGAATCTGTATCCAACTGAGAGTTCTCGTTCTGCAGGATTTTTTCTTATCGTGTGTAAATGGTTCTATTTTTAAGTGCTGGTCGAGATCTTGATGTAGTTGTCTAAATGGAGATCTTAAACATTCTTTGAAATACCAGTGTTTCCAAGAGATGCAAATAGAGTTGTAATGTATGACACATCTGGATTAGCTGGAGGCAACGTGGGATGCCATGGCAGGGGCTATTAAATTGGACCTATAATGGAGAACATTCTTTCTTAAAAATATTTATATACAAATCCATGGAACTAATGTTTCCAGAAATATCAAGAGTAACACTTTAAAATACTGGCGTCTGACAGGGCAGACATTATTTATGTTTGCATCCTATGAAATCAAAATACAGTTTTAGAGGCAAAAAAATTAAATAGATATTCTATCTATCCACAACAAAGACCTGAGAACCTTAAGATATCTATCACAGGTAAACATTTCTCAGTTCATGTAATTTAAACAAATTCATTTTCAAAGTGATTTATTGATTTCTTAATGACAGGTAATGAACAAGCAATTGGTAAACTCCGTGTTCAAGGTCAATAACAGCAATACAGAAGGTAAACCACAATACTAGACATTTAAAACAGCTGATAAACACCTACATATTTCTAAACACCTTTCTGTAGCAAATGACCCTCTCTCTCTCTCTGTCACACAAAAACACAGCCTCAAACATATACACACACAGTCTTTCACACATGCAGATAAAGGTCGTGCAGCTCAGCAGCACCCCACTATCCTGGAGGTGGGAATTCCCCTCTATGCACACCCTTCCTGTGGGAGCTGAGGGTGCTCTGCCTTTGAGTGCAGCACTGCCACTCCCAACACTTTGCTGATGGATATGCTGCTGAGGAAAAAAAAAAAAAAAAAAAAAAAAGAAGTGCAAAGGATTCAAGAAAAAATTCATTGAACAATTCAATGTAAGTAATGCAGCACTGGAACGTGTTGCCCAAGGAGGCTATGAAGTCTCTGTTCCAAGAAATTTCCAAAGCTCTACTGGATATGAAATAAGTGATCTGATCTGAATTCAAAGTTTGACCTGGTTTGAGTGGAGGTTGGACCAGTGTTGTCATCCTGTTGATACGTGATCCATCCCGTATAGTCTATTGAGATCTCCAAAAGACCTTTGATATTTAACACTACAGGATGATCAATAAACTAAACAGGACTGGGATGATCTCATCTAGGATCCCAATAATCTCATCTAGGCTCCCTTTTTCATGAAAGGCTGGACCAGATGATCTTTTTAGATCACATCCAACCTGGGCTGTTCTATAAATCTGTGAGGGGTAAAATCATTTACATAGGTAAAAGACTAGCTAAACAACAGAAAACAGGATTTAAGTGGTAAGTTTTCACTGTGGAGGGAGAACTAGCAGTGAAGTCTTATCAGTGCTATAAAAATATCGCCTTGGGATCAGGAGTTTTGTATTGAGAGATGCTCGATGAAGGGACATATAATTATGACATCATTATGTCATATATGCGTTGTTCTATCAGCATCTGATGTTATCAGTTGCCAAGCACAGGATATAGCCTAGGAATATCTTTGATTTCATCTTATCTACTAAGCTTTTTCTCACTTTTTTTTAACATCCTTAACTCCCATAGTGGTCTGTGTTGGTAGTTATGCCTTTCAACATATTCATAAAAATCTAGAAAGGAGGACTATGAAAACATAAAGCTTACTGAAGATATTAAATTATTCAGGTAGGTAGTAAAGATTGTAGGGAATTATGGAAAGATCTTACAGCTCTGTGTAACTGAGACATAAATGTCAGATTAAATTCACCACTGATAAATGTAAAGTAATACACACAGGAAAAAAATATCTATACTTAAATATTGGGTTCTGAGCTGCCTAATAGCTGTCAGAAACAAGATCTTGGATTTATAGATGGTTCTGTGGAAACTTTGTTTCTACAATCAGTAGCTATTTCAAAATAAAAGACAAGTGAAAAACAAAGTTTACTGGAAATTATTAGAAAAGAATTAGAGAAAAACAAATAAAATACCACAAACAAACAAAACAGGAAATGCTATTGTGTATATTCTTTCTGAATTCTATGTGCAGTTTAGATCCTCTCATCTCAAAAAAAGTTATATCTGAACTCTAACAGTAAAAAAAAAATGTATATAGAATTGCTTTTGCTGAGGAAAAAATACATAAACTGGAACCTTTCAACTGGAAAAAAAAAGCAAGAGATTGACTAAAGAAGATCTCATAAATGTGTGTAAGTCATAAGTAGTGTGGAAAATGTTCATAGAGAACACTAGTGCAAGAATAGGATAGGTCATCTAATAGGACATTTAGTACTGCATTTAAACCCTAATAAGACATCTAATTATAAGAATAAAAAAAAAAACCAAGTAGTTCAACAGATAGAAAGTTCAAAACAAAGGAACAGAGGCAGTTCTTCTCATAATATGCAATTACCTTGTAGAATTTCTTCTTGCAAGGTGTGGGTAGTAAAATTATAAATGGGGTAAAAAAAAAAAGTACCAAAAGCTATGAAGATGTATTAGCTAAAAAAAAATTCACACTACTTTTGGTTTAGGATGTTTGAGGTATAAAGTACAGAAAAAAAAAAAGATTTTCTGAGGAAATACAATTTAATGATTGATCTGTTACTGTTTTCCTTAAAAGTCTACTCTGGTCTACTTTTGGAGGACAGATATTAGACTAGTTTGACCTTTGGTCTGACAATATGCTTGTACATATGGCTATATACCTTATTTATTTATCTGATTTTAGCCAAAAGCAATCATAATCTGTCAGTGAATCACCTTTTTTTTTGGAAAGAATAAGCTGAATATGATCATGAGAAAGACCATTCTTTATTGTATTTTATGATGGCTCCATCCTAAATGTAATTTTTAGCAATAATTGTGAAATCCAGAACACAAATTCCTGCCTGAATAACCAGGCATAGAAATACTTATTTTTCAGATTCCAAAAATTTTATTTGGATATTTTCTATATATTATGAATATTTTTCTGCTGACCCATTTATTATTTAAAAGAAGTAATTTCTGACATAAGGTGAAATACAGTGGACATAGTAATTACTATTTTTGGGAGAAGAAATATAGGTCAACTAAAAGTTTTAATATTCCTGAGAGATTTTAGTAGAGAAATTACCTCTTAAATATTATGCTTGTCCTAAATATCTATATGTGTATATACTCTGAACAACATAACAGGCTTTATAGTGAATTTTTTGTATTTCATTTGACTTAAATAAAGGTTTTTCACCATGTCTAATGATAGGAGTCTACTGAAAGTCAAAAAAAACACCAAAACACCACCCTCAAAACCCAGGATGCTATATTAAGTGTTTTGAAAGACTGCCCAGATAATATAATAAAGAGATAGGAAGTTTATTTAGGTGCATGACTTAAGTAATGTTAATAACTCCCACAGTCGCATGTTCATGGCTTTGTAATACTTTACTAATAAGAACTGTACACTAGATACACTGTGCAAAATACATCATTAGAAATTAATTAACAAAGTATGGGATAAATGTGATGTAAATCCAGGAAGAAATTATAGTAGAAAACTCTCATTGCATATTCTTTGCAGAGGTCTGTGTTAAGCCATTTTACTAGGCTTTGAGCAAGTTTTCCAGGCTTCTGCCTGAAGTTGTTCTGTGGCAGTACTTCTCACATTCTGTTCCTATGAGCAGCTGGAAAGACAAGACAGTCCTGAAAAATACGTGTGTTTTCACCTGTCTGTGATAACTCTTATTAGGCCTAGATGTCTCTTTTTCACATGGCAATCATAACCTCTTCTTCCACTGTGGAAAAGGATAATTTTGTTTCCAAGCAAGGAAGTTATAATCATTAAAGTGATTTATATAATCCTGAGAAATATATTACTTTAAAGGACTTCTTATTCTATTTGAAATTAATTTATAGACTGGCAAAGGAACTAAGATGGTGGCAAGTGAGGTCTTAAGATGATATTTTACAAATACACATAATTTATACATCAATATATAGACCATATTGAGATAATTCTCTTTACAGAGTGTTTATATACAGGCATATCTTCTTGCTCTCAAAAGACAGCTTCACCTCCAACTGTCACCTTACATTTACAAAGAAGGCTTTTTCTTTTCACAAGCAGCTGGCCTCATATGCATGCTCATGAGAGCCAGTGTCAAAATTTGCAATAACTGTAATGCTGCAGAACCATGCTTAATAATACCTTCTAATACCTGTAGTAAAGTAAATATATACATTTAATTATTATTATATTTAACTAAAATACAGTAGTTTTATTTTATTTAGGAAGATAAATTGCATGATATTGAAATACTTAGGCTGGTAATTAAAAATCATTGAAGAAGACTTTGTATTTGTTTATATATTTTTACTTAGCCTGTAATGCCTCTAAGAATTCCAGCCTACTAGAAGACCTGTATACCCTTAAGAAATAACTTTTACTGGAAAGATATCTGCAATGAGATACTAAGTCCACAGGAATTATGCACTCTTAAAAATAAGAAAACTATTCTTCACTGATAAATTCTCCACTCCAAATACATATATTTTTATATATATATATATTCTCCACTCCAAATAATATCCATCCCCACAAATGGATATACAGAAAAAAAAAATATTTTGGAGGCATAGATTTCAGAAAGCAAATAGCTTTCCTAATACACCTGTAAATAACAAGGAAAAAAAAAAGAGAGAGAAATGTGAGATTTTTATGGGATTAAACATATATTCAAGAAGTGCTAATAGAAAAATCACAAGTAATAGAGATAGATATCATGAGTAAAAAGGTAGAAAATATATGTAGGAAGCAAATAGAGAAAAAAAATTAAAAATCTATATAGAATAATAGGAGGAGGTTAGACAGTAAAGTCTTTTGCTAAAAGTCAAGTATTTGCTAATTTAGTTGCAGTAAGGTTTCTTACTTTCATTCTAGTAAAAAGCTTTTTTAATAAATGTGTATAAACAAGGAATGCGATGAAATGTAAGGACAAAAAAGGTACTGCAACAAAGCAGTTGATACTCAAGGGAGGGAAGAATCAGTAACTGGGATGATAAAGAGTTATTGGGATGAGAGTACTACATTATTTACTTTCTGTCTCCAAGGATCTTAGATAAATGGATTAGCTATGCTATAAATGACCTTTCTGACACAAAAAAAAAAAAAAAAAAAAAAAAGTGCAAAGGGAAACAATACTCCCATGTAACCCCTAGCAAAGCTAGGAAAAATAATAATTTTTGTCCAAAGCAGGACTGCTGCGAGGCTAAATATGATTAGCCACAGAACATTCTTTGTCCTTTATTTCTGTGAAAAATGATTCTGTAGAATTTCAGTTGAGGATCTGACTGATTTCTATATTATCTGCTTCTTCTATGTACTCAGTAAGGTAACTTGAAACATGTTCTACCTGGGAAAGAATTAGGGAAGAACAAAGTCTGCTTGGCTGATAATAGGGATTCTAAGGGAATAAATGAGAATGAACACTAACCTAGAAAGCTAAAATAATGCCATTTCTTATTTTCTGTGTTTAGGGGGAAAATAAAATTGTAAATCTCTATTTTTTTTTCATTTTTATTACTGTTTTTTATCAGTGATCACTCTGCTTCTTCTGATAGAGATTGCCATCCAGCTACAGGAATTTATTACACACTGCATTGCCTCCAGAAGGATCACAATAGAAACTCAGTGAATGTAACTGAGATCCCATGAAAAAAAAAAAAAAAAAAAAAATATATATATCCCAGCAAACCCTATTTTTCTTCCAACAAGATTTTTAATGAACTTCTTAATTTTTGCAAATAATAATGCCCATGTGATACTGACACTGATCAAACGTGGATGCCCTATATCTGAACTCGTAAATCTAAGCTGTCTTCCTAATCAGAGAAGAGGAAAATAATTTGTTTTATTTAATCCTAAAATGTATGTTGACATCTGGTCAGATGAGTTAGATAACATGCTTCCTATTTTTTTTTTTATTCTATTTTTCTTACGGGCAAGGGTTAGGGACATATGATTAATCTTGAAGATTCAGACAATCTACCATGTAGACACTGGAGATATCTACAGGTTAGTTAATTTTCTGTATTGTTTTGAAATCTTTTGACCATGATATAAATTACATGCTAGTAAGTTCTCTTTTCTCAGTCCTCAGGAAAAGAGTCTAGAAGAGCTAGTTCAGCTACTGGTTTAGTTAGTTACTAGTTGGGTAGTTCAATTTGTTTAGTCTAAGATTAGATGAATAGCATCAGTTATGCCAAAAACTACCAAAAATTAAACACTTGGAAACAGATTTTTTTTTCCATGTTATATTTGTGCCAAAGTGGTAAAAAAAAAGAAATAAGAAACTTTTTAATTGTCAGATTGCCACTACGTCCAGCTCCAAAAATGTGTAAAAAAGGAAAAGGAAAATTTGTGGAGTTGTTAGTCACAGTGGCATAGAGAGATACATGACTCTCTTTTCACGCAAACTTTGCTACAATAAATGTGAATATCTTTTTCTCTATAGGGAATAAGTGATTTTATTGTCTGACATCCCAATTAAGCATATTTCAGGATTTTTTTCCCTTTTTATATCTCTCCCTCTCATTTGGGATTCTAGCTCCTTTGTGTCTTTTTAGAATTCACAAAACTGAAACAGTTAACCTTCTTATTATAAAGAATAAACTTATTTCCTATGAGCATTAGACACTGAATGCATTGAACGATTGCCATACCTACACCTAACAAAATTTTTGTTTCTTCTCTACAGTGATATGCAGAACATACCTGTTCCATCTTGAGTTAGAATGAACATGAAAAGTCTTAACACATTTTCAGTAATATACAAATGAAAGAGTGGAGACTTGCCACTCTGCTTCTCAAAAATTGTAACTATGTAGTTACATAAATTGTAACAAAAATTGTAACTATGTAGTAAAGTTTCTGTCTTCTTTTGAGAATGTCTCTGGTATAAGTAAGAGAGTGCTGGAAGGTAAGCTACAGTATTCCCGACCTGCTAATTTTGTCCCTGTCTCTGTTTTGGACCACGGCATCTAATCGTTTCCAAGACAAAGACCGGGCATAACTTGGGAGTTATTTCATTATAAATTCTCCCACCAAAGACAGTATGGATGAAAACTGCTCCAAGTCTGCAAAGTCCTCCAAAGGACTGCACTTCAGGCTTTGTACCTGTAAATCTCAGTTCTCACCCAAAGACATGGAGTAAATTCATCAGAGTTATAAAATAAACTGACCTACTGGTGGGGTATAGTACAGCATGCCCAGTGTTTCATACACTTTTAGTGGAAATACAGATGTTTGCATAATGTTTCACAGGGCCACACGGTAACCACGTTTCACAGAGTATCAGTAGTTGCTCAGAGGAGATCCACGGCCAAGCAAAACAAAGAGACCGTGGTTAGCCTGCTCTGGAGGGAGAAACTTCTAAGCAGTGAGGACACAGACCATGCTATGCCATCCGTTCTTGGGGTCAGAAATTGGTATCTGCCACTTTATTTACTGATATATACATAATTGTTATGTTTGCAAATTAATTCAAATAATTTCAGTACATATGAGTAACATGTCAAAACATTACCTTATACAGCTATACCAGCAGGACTTAAAATAATCCTAGACTTATTTATTTAATGTCTGTCAAAATCAGATTCTTATATTTAGAACACCTCAGCTGCCAGAGAAACAGATTCAAATCTGTGCAAATTTTTAGCTAAGAAAGGTCTGACAGCAGAGAAACTGAAAAGCCACAACTACAAGCTTATGTTCTCAGTACTCATCTTCACAGGCACATCTGATTCACAGACTGGAATGAGCTTCTGTCTCTTGGGAAGCCATATTCGAGACAGCAGTTGAAAAGAGTGACAGCTTGAAGTCTACTTGGCTTTGTAAGATAGGTGACTGGTGAACAAATTAAATGGAAGTGAAAATGATATAGTTCAACTTACAAAAAAAAAACTTTTTCTTTTTTTTTTTAATGAGCCGTCCACTCTTGGTGCTGGTACTGCTGTAATCCTGAAGACTAATAATGCAAATGAATGGAAACACTTGATTTCTACCTGTATTCACATTGTTTTCTCTGCACTGCATATTAGTGATCAGTTAGATGAGGCTTAAGGCCTAGATCCCAACAGCCACTTAGGTTCCAGGAGCAGAAGTTTAAACTATACTTAATAATCTAAGTCCAAAATTCAGATTTGCTTTCTAAGGCACTTAATTTTAAACCTTATTTGACATTACATAGTCAGCTGGATTTTTTTTTTTCCCTAGTCTGAGCAGCTCTCCAGCCTATGTTAGCATATTGGGTACAGGTGCAGCTCTTGGAGGACAATGTTGGAGCAGGTGTCCACCCTGTGGAGGACACCATGTTGCAGCAGGTGGATGTGCCCCGAAGGAAGCTACAGCCTGTGGAAAGCCCACGCTGGAACATGTTCCTGGCTGGAACTGTGGCCTGTGGAGAGGACTCCATACTGGAGCAAGTTTTCTGGCAAGAACTATGGCCTGTGGGGGATCCACGCTGTAGGAGTCTGTTCCTGATGGACTGCACCCTGTGGAAAAGACCCATACTGGAGCAGTTTGTGAACAGCTTGTGAACAGTTTGTGAGAAGGATTCACATTGGAGCAGTTTATGAAGGACTGTATCCTATGGGAAGCACTCCACGCTGGAGCAGGAGAACCGTATGAGGAGGAAGGAGTGGCAGAGACAACGTTTTATGGACTGATAGCAACTCCTATTCCTCATACTTGCTGCGTGGCGCAGGGGGAGGAAGTAGAAAAGTCAGGAGAGAAGTTGAGCCTCAGAAGAAGGAAGATGGAGGGAAGGTGTTTTTAGTTTTCCTTTTATTTTTCACCATACTACTCTGTTATTAATTGGCAATAAATTAAATTAATCTTCCCCAAGTTGTGTCTGTTTTGCCCAGCCGTAATTCGTGAGTGACCTCCCTCTCCTTGTCTCAACCCATGAGCTTTTGTATCTTGTTTTCTCCCCCTGTTCTGCTGATGGGGAGTGATACAGTGGCTTGGTGGACACTTGGCAGTTGGCCAGGGTTACTCATGGCAATTCAATTGTATTCAGAAACTGGATAATTTTCCAGTTAAGTTCTTAGAAGTATTCAACCTCCAAGCATGCTGGAACGTCTTCAACAGTACTTACAACACTGTAGAAAAAGTCAGTGGAGACCATTGCTTTCTTTTAAATTACAGAATCAAAGACTGTTTGAGACTGGCTATTTCAATTCTCCTGCTAGAGAAGATTAATCAGGACTGAGTCCAGTCAGGTTTTGAATATTTCCAAGAGTAGAAACCCCACAAGGTCTATGGGCAATCTATTGCAGTGTTTAAGCATCCCAAGGTATAAAATGTTTTTTTCTTATGCTTAGAGGGAAGTTCCTAAGTCCAATGCCTCTTTTTTTTCTTTTTTTTTCCTCCGGTATACTCTTGTTTATCTTGCACTTGGAAGCTCTGACCTGGACCCAGCACTCTACACGTGTCTTATTAGCAATGAGTAGAGGGAAAGGATCACCTCCCATGACCTCCTGGAAATTCTCTTCCTAATGCAACCCAGGAGACTGTTGGCCTTCTTTGCCACAAGGAGACATTGTTGACTCATGTTGAACTTAGTGTCTACTCTGATTGCCAGGTCCTTCTCTGCCAAGCTGATTTCCAACTGCCCAGTCCCTCTAAGTGGCATTACACTTAGCTGGTGTATCAACCACCCCCCACTTTTCTCTCATCTGAATTCTTCCCGAGGATGTAGTCTATCCCATCATCTGTGTCATCAATGAAGAGGTTAAACAGTATTGACCCCAGCATCAATCCCTGGGCTACACTACTGGAGACTGGTCTTCAGTTGAAGTTTATGCCGTTGTTCACAGCTCTCTGAGCCCAGAAGTTCAACTAGTTTTCAGTCTACCTCACTGTCCACTTATCTAGTCCATGCATCAGCAGTTTGTCTATGAGGATGTTGTGGGACACACAGTTAAAAGCCTTTCTAAAGTCCAGATAAACAATATCTACTGCTCTCCTTTTATCAGTCACACCAATTGTCTCCTTCTAGAAGGCTATCAGGATGATAAGGAATTCCTTCTCCCTTTGTAAATCCACTTTTACTCTTCCCAGTCATCTCCTTGTCCTTCATATGTGTTTCCAGAATTATCTGCTCTGTCACTTTCTCAAGCACCAAGATGATGGTGAACAGACTGTAATTCCCTAGATGATCCTCCTTCTTACCCTTCTTGAAGATCAGTGACATTTCCTTTCTTCAAGGAAGAAACAGTTGGATTTGTGGAGTCCTCCCACACCTCCAACCCCCCCCACCCCCCTAAGCAACCTCATTCTCTAGTGAATCTTGCACATTTTAAAATCGGGAATTTGACTTCTAGATTCTTTACTGAACTGAGTCTTAAATATCAGACTGTCAGATAAATCTAACAACTGAGAAGGGAAAGGATTGGTAAAGTAGGCTTCTAAAGTGATCAGGAAAAATGTAGAAGCAGTCTATTAACTAACAATAAACCACTTGTTTTTAAGGAAAACGTTATCAATAAAAGATAAAGGAACCTGTTAGGATATTACTTAAGAAAACCTGTCTGGGGAATGTATACAGTTAAAAGTTTAAATTTGGCATTTTGTCTTTAAACACAGAACAAAACTTAAATTCTAAATCTTAAAGGAAGTTTTTGTTTTAGTCAAATGATAGCAAAAAAAAAAGGGTAGAACTCTGATTACATTAAGACTGAGAGTGAATCTAATAATAAAAATTTCTTTTGTATAATGTTCCTATTATAATCTTGGGTTTTATTGCTGCCATTATCATTACCTGAATCAAAGACTCTACAGAAAAAAATATATTAAAATGTCTTATTGAAAATTCAATTCAGCCAGATAAACTTCTGAAATGCCACAAAACCAGATAACTGTGGTTACCAAGAAAAACACTGTAGAGCCTGCCAAGAGAAAGGAGTTGATTGAATGGCCAGGAAAAAAAAAAGATCCCAAGGCTTTTTAGTTGTTTAACAGCATTTGCTTGCTGACCAAGCCAGGATGTTTTAGAGTTTTGTAGAGCAAAATGGTAGTTTGGGGAAAGATGAAGGGAATTGGAGGAATCCTTTTTGAACCAACAGTGGCTAGTTAGGGCAGAATATATAAATAGAAGAAAAATACTGAGATTGAACTTTACATAGCAATCGTTTTTATGTTGCAATAACATAATTTATTTAGGCTTAGTGAGCACAGTTTGCTCTAAGAATAGAAAATGTATGGAGAATGTGATATCTCCATCTGGAGAAGGAGTGCTAATGTCTCTTCATTCTCTCCAGTATTTAGGTAATTCTATTGTAAAAAGAAATAAAAGGCATTTTTTTTAAAGAAAGAAAAACAAGAATGTAAGTGATACACCCGTCCCGAGCAGCGATCACAGAAACAAAACTGAGCAGCAAGTAAAGGAGCAAAAGGGAGCCAGCAAGGCAGAGGGAATGATGCCAGCAAAAACGAGGAAGAAAGATGGATGCCAGGAAGGCAGATACCCACCCTGGCCCACCCCCACTTATATACTGAGCATGACATTTATGGCATGGAATGCTCTCTTTGGCCAGTTTGGATCAATTATTCTGTCGGTCTTTCTCCCAGCTTCCTGCATCTGTGAATTAGCAAGACTTGAAAAGCAGGGCGGTGTCCTTGATCTCATTCACAACTCATATCATCAGGGTGTTTATCAACATTCTTCACAGATGAAATCCAAAACACACCAGCTACTGAGAGGAAAAATTAACTCCATCCCTGCCAAAATCAGGACAGTAAGAAACATAAAAATCAGTCAAATAAGTCATAGGAAAGAATGTCATATCCGTTTTAAAGAGGTGACTTAAAAAGCTTGCCTTGAGTTTTCTTTTGAAAGTTCCTGTCAAAAATGACAAATTTTGTGTTTAAGCCTAAATTAAAGTTTTCATTAAAATCACATTAATTTAAAAGAAATCTTGAGGTTTTGCCAAAATATTTTGAAAACATAAAAATGCTGACTTCCGTGCTGCTCGTGATTATCATTTCATGTTTAACGGCTGATGTATCTTTCATGTTATGCCTCTGATGATATACTGCAGGAACAGATCCAACTGAACAGATCCATGTAGGACTGGGACAGGCTGGTTGTATCAGAGAACAGAACATACAGACAGGGAGAGTTAGAGAGATTAATACAAGCTTCTGGTAACTAACTAGGTTCCAAATAACTCCTTCAAACCACAGCAGTGGTATTTCTGAACAATTTTTTTTTCTCTGTCACTTTTTCTGTTTCTCTTGTTCTTTAATAAATTAGCTAAGGGAGAAAGCTAAATTGAATTTCCTTGAACAATTTTATGATAGTATCTCTCCATCAAATTCTTTGCTCCTCTAATGAACAGAAAATGTGCCCTCCTGAAGTATTTATGCTACACCATGTTCACAGAAGGTAGGGAAAACTCTCCAAAAAAGTGTGAAGGCACTGCCAGCTCTCTGTTGGGCAATGCTACTGGAACTGTGCTTTCCTGACTGTTCTTAGCTCCTTTTCACTAAGCCAGGAAAAAAAAAAAAAGAAAAAAAAAGAAAAAGAAAGTACAATTTTGTGGTGAGAATGGGGAATTGAGGAATATATGTAAAGCAAATATAATAAGAAAATATATGAGGAAAAATAGGCTAGACAGAAAACACAGAGGGAAAATTTCATTTAATATGATATGGGTATACAAAGGGAAAAAAAAAATCAAGACAATCTTTATACTTAAGGAAGGAAGGTGTAATTAGAAACAGAAGAAATGAGATTGTCAAACTTTACCAAAATCCCTGGATCACAGGGTCATAGTAGAATAGAGACGGACTTTTAAAATTTGCCTATTTACATATGAATATGCATGTTAGATAAGGCTTTGTTCCCTTTGGCTTGTTAGTCCTTGGTTCTGTTTTATCAGCTCCTTATTTGGTGGATGGCTTTTGCAGACTATCACTATTCTCAGTATAGCATGTGTCTTTGTTCAACTGATACTCAGTATACACAAAGAAGGCTTGTGAAGAATAAAAATCATAGACCTTTTTTCCCACCTTCCACTTTTTTTCTATTGATGTGAGAGGCCAAAACAAGCTATCGGCTAATCAAAATGAGTGTTTGACCCTTGATACCAGGCAAAAACAAAATAAATAATTCATGCTTCTTATTTGAGTAGATCTCCTGAATACAAAAATATGTAGACTGAGTTGCTCAAATCTGAAATTATAATGCCCTTTTTAGAATTATGAATTCCACTTTTGGGAGTAGAGGTAGACTTCTGTTTCAAAAAAGGTACATGTACAGAGAGGAAAAAAAAATACCTCAGTTTTTTGTGGAGAAAAGTTCAAGTGAAAACAAACAGGGAACTAGTGCTTCTTCATGCCAGCCGGCAAATCAAGCCCCACCTGCCCTTTTTGAGTCTGTGAAGTTCAGTAACTGCAGGAGCTAGAAACATTATTATTATTTATGTATAGGTCAGCTTCTGAGGGTTTAGGGAGCTCTCATACCTACACATTTGAATTTTTCGCTCGTGGACTCAGACATTCTGCTGGCCTTATAAAATTGCTTGTTGACTTCAGGACCTCTTTGTGAACTTTTTCTTCTTACTAGTCTGTAGAAAATTGAATATATATTATTCCCCTAAGATTCACTTTGAATCAAGCCTCCATCCATACTCAGTTCTTAGATTGTGTAGACAATAACAACAATAACAAAATGCTGCTTCTCTACGACTGAGCTGATTCCTATTTAGTTTTTCCTGAGCTTCATGCAGTAGGCAACAGCCCTAGTTACCAACCTTCATGCAGCTATCTGTTCATACTAAGTAGGTATCTGTTTCCAGACTGATTGGTGTTCACTATTTAATCTACTGCCACTCGACAGAGGGGATAGGTGATATTTCTGTAATCAACTGTTGTCTTGTCCAGTTAGATCATAAAGTGAAGTGCAAAAGGCCAAATAAGTGCTCTCAGCCATTTTGGACTGGCTGATATATATATATATATTTTTTACCACATCATACTCCTGTTTACTTGAGTCAGAATGGTAATAGCATCTACCTGCAAAACCCAGTTGCAGTCCATGAGGAGGGAGCAATGTGCCAGCTGCAGCACATTGCTGGCAAAATCTGAGGCTCCTGGCTTACAGAAATTGTAACTGGATACATGAAAATGTAGTAATGATGAGCCTACAGGCAGCAGACGATAATAATGGCTGTATTCTGTCCAGGCAAACAATTTTTATGTAATTCCTTCTATAGATGTCTTCTGTGTTTTATTAGATAAATAGTAAATGGAAGGTGGAGGAAGCTGGAGTGTACCAAAAGACTCCAATAGGCAGCAAAAGAAAAACAATTGCCCAAATCATCCTAATTAACATAATACACCAAAGAATAGGAAGCTGTAATGATTTTTTAAATATTGACTCTGACATTCTGAAGCGAATAACAGCTACTGTCTCAGCTGACAGCAGCTGCTAACTGAATGTGTAATAATTGTTCAGACTCTGTGGTGCCTACAATGAACAGCAATTTTGTGGGTGCTAGGAATGCGCCAAGGAATTTAAAACAAAAACATTTTTATTTTTCTCCTGTAGCATTTCTGCTTATTATGACAGTCATAGCAACACAGTCAAAAACTTGATCAGAGAAGTGATGGCTGCATATTTATAAGGTCCATAGTTCTTGTTTCCCAGCGGATTTTGTGTCATTTCAGTCAGAAAATTGCCTCCAGACAAATGCAATAATAAATTGGAGAAATCATTTTTTTTTGCCTTTTCTTTCACTGTGATGATCCTGAACATGTAGGAAAGTGAGAAGATAGAGGTCATCATGAAATGCTTACTTTGGTAGCACTAAATCATCTAGCTAGGGTTTATTTCCTAATAAAGCAGAATATTTACAGGAAAAAAAAAAACCAAAACATGAACAATTAGTGCATGCCATGACATCAAAAGAAAAAGATTATATATGTTAAGACTGGAAAATGATAAACACATTTCTGAAAGCCAGACAAATTACACACATTTAAATTTATAGGACAAGGTGCAATGCTTTTAAAATAGAGGGAGGTAGCCTGATATAAGCAAAAAAAAAATACAGTGAGGGTGGTGAAACAATGGAACAGGTTGCCCAGAGAGGTGGTTGATGCTCCATCCCTGGAAACATTCAAGGCCAAGTTGGATGGGGCTTTGAGCAACCAAATCTAGTTGGAGATGTCCCTGCTTCTTGCGGGGTGGGGTGGACTAGATCATCTTTAAAGGTTCCTTCCAACCCTAACCATTCTATGATTCTATGAAATTATCTGAAGTCATTAATGTCAGATCCAATAAAGAATTGCAGTATAATGTTGCTGAAACTTAGAGCAGATGCCTTTTTGACATTTTCTGAAGAATGATTACTAACCATCCAGCATAGATGATAACCAAGAATTGTAATGTATTGATATCAGAGTTATACAGCTGATCATGAAGGAATGTCAACCACCTTTTTTTTTTCTTCTTTTTGACGATTGGGAAGCTGAGTCAGGATTTCAAGAAATCTCTTTTCAATTACTTGTATTTACAGTACAGAAAATTATTCTGAGGATAGAAATATAAATGTACTAATTTCCATTTAGGGGTGTGAAATAGATCATAGTGTGATGCCTCCCATTAAGGGTGACTAGATACCAAGGAAATCCAGATTTTTCCTTTAACCTTAATAAATGCAGAAAGGTGTATGAGATGCTCTGATTATTTAATTACCAGTGATAGTAGACCTTCTTCTCCTACTGTTGAACATAAGGTCCCCTGTAGAAAATACAGAATCTACAGAATCTAAGAATGCCATCAGGCATAACTGTAACTTAGTGGTGAGCATACTCCCCTGGGATGGAGTAATAGAACTGTTTTGTTACCTTCGAGAATTCTTATAAATTCAGCTTCAAATAGCCTTTGGATAAAAATGTAATGAAGTTAAATGAAATAAAAATATTGAAAACAGGAAGTTGAGGTATCATTTCCACATGTATACTAAGAGCCAAGATTCTTCTTGTACTGCTACTGACTTCATAACTCCTGTAATGGGATGTTCATACCCATGTAATTAAAAAAGATGTCCTAACTGAGAACAACTGATAGCCTTGAGATTGTTTTCCTAATAACTAAGGGAGGAATGCAGGTATTCTTCTTACTGGATAAATGTCTGGTTTGCTGCCTATAATACTAAAAATTGTAGAAAAGAAAATTGAGAGCACTGTATCTGACCCGTTACATGATTTAAGTTCCATTCTTCTTAATTTCTAATTTTAGCTTCTGTCTTTTCATGCAAGGATAATTCTGAGGAAATGCAAAAATGTAGAATTCATTACACTGGGGATTTTTAAGTAGATGTTCTTTTGGGCTTCAGTATTTCAAATCCAACTGTTTCAAGCACTTAGTCCAAAGACCTATGGCCAACCACAGACTAAAATCACATCAGCTTTACAATTACAAGCCATTATTTATCAATTTCAGCCAGCCAGAAAAAAAAAAAAAGGATTATGTGAATTTCTTGGGTAAGGTTTTACATATTATACTCCTGACATTAAAATTCAGAAAGTTTATTTTTTTTTTAAATTGTCTAAGTTCAACTGCAGATTAGTTAACCGGACCTTGGTCTGTGGGTTATGGACACACAAACCTCCACTGGCTCCAAGTTTTTTGGAGTTTCATTTGTATATGGACAAAAGAGCTTAAATTACTGTTTGTACTATGTGATTATTTATAGGTCTCAAAAGAAATAAAATTAAACTAGATAAATAATTATCTTCAAAAGGCAGTGGACATTACACGTCCACTAATGGTAATCAGAGAAACTTCTACAGTGAGAATACTTCTTCAAGGCACAAACTTACTGCTTAATATTAAAGTGCTATTTACTGTGAATAAAACTATCAGAATATTTAGTGTTGAACTGTTCTTCAGTGTTTGCCTTTATAAGAAGAACAGAATAAGAGGGAAGTGAAAAATCAGTTAAAAACATAATCTTATTTGAGGACATCCACAATCTTACTGGATTCTGGATAGGCAAGTAGCACCAAACCATAGTAACTTCAAAGTGCTCTTTTTATTCCACATGCATTGTAATCTGAATGGACAGGAACTTCCATTTTATACATAGTTGGTACCTTGATAAAGTTATTCTAAGAAATCAAAAGCATTAGGAAGGTACTAACAATCATCTATCAGAAGATGTGTTTTTCAAGGTGATTTTATATCAGAGAATTCTGTAATATGTAGGGAAAGAGACAGTACATTTGCAAAAATTAGTTTGCTTCTATTGTGAAGCAGTAATTCTATTTCGGTATACTGATCATCACTTCAGTGGGCTAGAAAGGCAATATCACAAGCCTGTCAAATATGTGTATTTATGGCTCTAAACAAAGAATAAAAGAATGTAAGAGCTGATTAATTGCTCTTCTCAGGTACATTCAAGTATTAATTTAACTGCATTACTGTCAGTCATAGTTTAGTCCTGCTCGGGACCAAGCTACACAGTCTCTGTCTCAATCTCCCCACCTTTCGAGGGAAAAGGGGGAGTGATAATACAAGAAAAAGGCTCGAGACTGGAGATCAGGACAGGGAGAGATCATTGAAGCTACTGTTACAGGCAAAACAGACTCAACTTGGGGAAAACTATTTAATTATTATTATTAATAAAACCAAAGCAGGTTAATGAGAAAGAGAACAAAACTAATTCCCCCCTACCCCTCCCTCTTCCCATTTTTAACTTCATTTCAGTTGTCTCTACTTCCTCCCCTCCACAGTGGCACAGGCAAAGAATAGGGAATGGGGGTTGTGGTCAGTTCATCACTTGTTGCTTTATGTCACTCCTTCCTCCTTGGGGGAAGAACTTCACACATTCCTCCTCTGCTCCAGCGTGATGTCCCTCCAACGGGCTACAGTCCTTCGTAAACTGCTTCAGTGTGGGTTGTTTTTCCACAGGGTGCAGTCCCTCCACAACCAGCTGCCCAAGCATGGGCCTTCCACGGGCCACAGCCTCCTTCAGGCATCCACCTGCGCTGGTGTAGGGTCCTCCATGGGCTGCAAGTGAATCTCTGCTCCTCTGTGGGCTGCAGGGGGACAGCCTGCCTCACCATGATCTTCACCACAGCCTGCAGAGGAATTTCTGCCAGGAGTAACATCACTCCTCCCTCTCTTTCTTCACTGACTTCGGCACTTGCAACTGTTCCTTTCACAAGAAATTCTTCACAATCAGCACAGACAAACGCCTCTCAGGTTCTCTTTGCATCTCCTCTTTTCACTTCTTGCGGCTTGGCCAGGCCAAGTCGGGACCAGATGGATGCCCAGTGAGAGGCCAGAGGGTGAGGGTCACAAGGCCCACAGTGCTTTATGGCCCCTGCTTCAGCTTCTTCACGTCTTCTTTTTCTTTTCTGTCTTTTTTTTTTTTTAATTTTTCCCATTCTAAAATATGTTATCACAGAGGCATTATCAGGGAACATTCTGCTACCAATTGACTTAGCCGTGGCCAGCGGTGGGTCCACCCTAGACCCGACTGAGTCCACTGGAAAACAAGGAAACTTCTAGCAACTTCTTGCAGCAGCTGCCACCATAGACACCACTCTACTAAATAAAATAAATATAATTATTTAAGCATTTAGTAAACACATTGTCTAATAGCCTGGTCTTCCAAAACAGAACTGCTGAGGGGCAATAGGTGGGAGAGTTTTCGTACAAAGAGTGCTTAATGAGTGTTTAATACCTTAGTAAAGCCTAATTTCCCCAGCTACTGCCATAGGCTAATACTTTCTAACATTCCTGTCCACAAAATATCAACTAATAAAGAAAAAGAAAACCACAAATGTAAAATATAGCTTTAGCAGTTTTGTTATATTTTGATCCCTCCTAATCTACAGTTTTCCATAAGAGGCAGGCTACTGCCATTTCTCTTCATGCTGTTGCCAAGGCCTTTTTCTTTCTCCAGAAAGTCTCTTACTGGAGTATCAGGGAAAACTTTCAACTTAAAAACCACAGTTTTACCATTTCATGAGGGGGTAGCCTCTAGAAAGAGAAAGAAATCTCCTGTCCCCTTGAATGCAGATCTAGGGAGTGGAATAAATGCAAGTTTCCTTTTCTTATTATTAATAATGTTTTAAGATTTGAAAATAACCCTGCTTTTATCATACACTCATAATAGTTTGCCATTATTTTTCATAAATTTTATGAAAAAAAAATCTTTGTTATTTTGTAGGATGTTATTTTGGTTTTTTTATGTCTTCTCTGAGAGATGACTAAGAAAACAATTGCAAATTATGTTTATTGGGCAAAATCTATCTATATGCACAGCGACTCTGTTCTGTGCATCATCAAAGTTGTACAGGAGTACTGTCTTGATATCTTTCATTTGACTTACTTATACAAAATGATAGTGTGAAAATTAACTTCATGGGAAAAAGTTCACTGTGTATGTAAATTTATATTGTCTGGTTTTTAAAACTGTCATAGTTTTTCAGACTGAAGTTGTTAGTCAAAGTTATCTTGCTGACAGCTTTTACTATTAGAAAAAACAAGGATAAAGTGTTTCTTTGGTATATTTGCCAAGAATATTCACACAATTTTGTTTCTGTTAACATAGGACATGAGAATTTATTTTCTCCAGTTCTCAGGTTCTTTTTTTGATATCTTTTCACAATATTAGTTTTTTGCACCCTTTTCCTTAGAGTCAAACTAGAAATGTCTTTCTCGCTAAGTTTTGGCTTCCTTTTTTGGTTTCTTTCTTTTTTTTTCTTTCTTTGTTTTTTTTTTAATGTTGGGTACATGACCTCTCAGAAACCTCCAAAACACCTTCACATGCCAAATAACAGTCAGAGTTAAAATTATTTCATCTAGCACAGGGAAATTTAAATGTTCCCTCATCACTTTTACAAATGAGCACTAATAGACCCCATACAGTTAGGAAAATAGCTCACAGATGAAATCAGGGTGCTGATTTTTAGTGAATAATATGTGAACAGAGTTTCAAGTCCTTGAATTTCTTGATTCAAGCTCCTTTCTAATTTCCAGTACTTATATTTTAGAGATTGCACTGCTGAAACTCAGATTGGTAGGCAAGATTTTAATTAGACAACTTTCTCTGTCACCCAGACATCTCTTTCTATGTTGGAAAATGGCACATTTCTTTACACTTTTTATTTATTGCTTTTCTGTTCCATGAACCATCTTCACTTCTATAAGTGAGATTCATTGAAACATTGGTCCTTTGGTTTTTTTAAAAAAAGTTTTTGAACTGCTTTGAGAAGATTAATTATCTAGGGTACGTATGTATCACTCAAGCCATTAAGAACAGTGCAATGCCAACTAATCTGAGTGCAGCCTTGTCTTGAACCTATTGAAGTTAATGGGAGTTTTGTATTTTACTTTGGTGAAGCTAGGATTTCATGGTAGTTGAAAAGTTATTTTCTGTCTTTCTGTAGTAATGTTCCTTTCTGTAACATCAGAGAAGATCTGATAAACAATAGCAGGAAACTCTTTTGCTTGATGAAGAGATATCAACTGGAAGTAAGGAGTTTTGTACTAAAATGTACATCTGCAGCTAAGGAATTCTATTTGCTTTATTCAGATATTGGATTATTTGAAATATATTAAAAAAATGTTATTTTCTCCAAGAGCTTTAATGACTAAGGATTAATTCAGGGAAAGGGCTCTACAAAACCAGTTTGCTGACTCATCATCAGTGCTGTCTAGTTATACAAATATATATTCAAGATGTATATTATTTCCTTCAATGTGCTAATTATTATGCAGCTTGGTAAAAGTTTATTATTACCTCGGTTACTATCAAAGGATATTCAGATACTCAGAAATCAAAGTCAGACAATGGAATTATATCATCAGTCTCATTTAAGTGATTGCTAAGTCCATCCAATGTCCATAGTGAAAAAAAATTGCGAAAGAAAAAAAAACAAGGATTGGAGATATTTTCCCTCTTTGAATGGAAAACCTAAAATTATCTAGATGACCTTTAAAGGTCCCTTCCAACCCTAACTATTCTATGATTCTATGATCATTGAAGGCATAGAGGATGAACACTTTGTAATGGAAAGCAATTGCTATAATTCTCTTAGCTAGAACAATGTGAAGAGCTCTGGTTTGGTTGCTGATAGAGAGGACACTTTCAAAATACTGAGGTAACAAACACAAGAAAACAATAAATTAATCACTGGTATTATCTTTATTACTCTTGTGTCAGCCACAGGTTGTTGCATGTAATTTTATGTCAACTTTTAACACCATCCAGAAGGGAAATTTGAGAAAAGGCTGAATGTACCAGGATGCAGTGGCATGTATTCAAATATGTTACATGTCGCTCAGCAGGGTATTGAACCATTCATGGTAACTCAAAAATCAGAATTATCTCTTTACCTTACCTGACAGACTCATCTGTTCAAGGATGGGGAATTCCTAAACATACAATCATAGAATCATAGAATCATAGAATGGTTAGGGTTGGAAAGGACCTTCAAAGGTCATCTAGTCCAACCCCCCCTTCCGCCCCCCCACACCCCGCAAGAAGCAGGGACATCCCCAACTAGATCAGGTTGCTCAGAGCCTCATCCAGCCTGGCCTTGAACATTTCCAGGGATGGGGCTTCCACCACCTCTCTGGGCAACCTGTTCCAGTGTTCTACAACCCTCAGTGTAAAAAATTTTTTCCTAATATCTAATCTAAATCTACCTCCCTCTATTTTAAAACCATTACCCCTCGTTTTATTACAATAGGCCCTACTGAACAGTCTCTCCCCATCTTTCTTGTAGGCCCCCTTGAGGTACTGGAAGGCTGCTATATGCTCTCCCCAGAGCCTTCTCTTCTCCAGGCTGAACAACCCCAACTCTCTCAGCCTGTCCTCATAAGAGAGGTGCTCCAGCCCTCTGATCATCTTCATGGCCCTCCTCTGGACCTTCTCCAACTGGTCCATTTCCTTCTTGTGTTGGGGGCTCCAGAACTGGACTCAGTACTCCAGGTGGGTGTCTCACCAGGGCAGAGTAGAGGTGGAGAATCACTTCCCTTACCCTGCTGGCCGTGCTCTTCTTGATGCAGCCCAGGATGTGGCTGGCCTTCTGGGCCACAAGGGCACATCGCCTGCTCAGGTTGAGCTTCTCATCCACCATCACTCCCAAGTCCCTCAGTAGTTAAATAATTTTATTTTGTCTAGAATACCAGTGGTAGTGATTTAATTAAAAAAAAAAAAAATGTGTAAAGGTGATAGAATGTAACCTTGTGTTATGGCTTCAGCAAAAGAAATACACTGAAATTACACTTTTTGCTAAAGTTAAATTTATGCATGGCACCAGTCTTGTAGTAGAAGCTAGTTTTAATAACTTGGCATCCCAAGAGGAAATGCAGTTATATGAGTCACCTGAATGACAGAAAAATAGAAGATGTTCAGTGAATATCTAGTGTCTTAATTCTTTCCTATTCTACTCATTAATTGGAAATGAATTATTTTAAAGCTAAGCAATTCATTTTTGCTGTTTATACATCAGAGCGTAACATCTACTCCCTCATAGATATAAGACCAAATTCTGTGCTGATTTCTAGAAACTAATCTGTTTCTAGGATCTATTACATATTTCCTGCTATGGCATTTTAGTTTCAGGCAACTGCAGCATAGAATAAGATTCGTAACACTGTAACAATACTTTTATGCACACTTAAATGTCAATGGAAAATTCCAGTGTGTGATTTCTAACAAAAAAAAATTGCTGTTTAAAATACATTCATAGAATCAGCAATTAGTTAGGGTTGGAAGGTTATTTTAAAGGTCTTCTAGTCCAACTGCCCTGAAAGGAGCAGAGACATCTGTATGTAAGTCAAGTTTCTCAGAGCTTCATCTAACATGGCTTTGAATCTTCCCAGGGATGGGGCATCCACCACCTCTCTGGGTAACCTGTTCCAGTGTTCTACAACTCTCACTGTAAAAAATTTCTTCCTTATATTTAGTCTAAATCTACCCTCTTCTAGTTTAAATCCATTACCCTTTGTCCTATTACAATAAATCCTACTAAAAAGTTTATCCCCATCTTTCTTATAGGCCTGTTTTGTGTGTCAGCTTTTTTAGTTTAGAGCTAACAGTAATTAAATCCTGATTGGCACATTTAGACATAGATGTTAAAGGCCTCTGCTTTGGTTACATCACAATGCTATGCTTTCTTTTGAAGTAATAAAAAAAAAAGGACAACTTTCAATATGGGGCTCAAGTGTTCCAAAGTCTTTAAAGTGAAAGATAATGTGCAAAAGAATGCAAGTTTTGGGAGATAATTTATTTTATATGATCAGATAAAAAGTATGACACAATTTACTTTCCTTTAAAAATTTTGGAAAAATATATGTGCTGGTTTTGCGTTGTGCTGGGGGCTACAGTTGTAGCTTGTACAATAAGCTGCTAGAAGTTTCCCCTTTGTCCAGCGGACCTGGCTGGGTCTAGAGCAGACCCACTGCTGGCCAGGGCCTACCTAATTGGCAACAGTGATAATGCCTCTGTGATAATGTATTTAAGAAGGGGAATTTTTTTTTTTTAAATAAAGGAGTGAAGAAGTGAAAGTAGAGGGAGAGGGACGAGCCTTGTGGCCAGAACATCATAAATGCCCCAAGATAAAGCACCATCAAAATATTAAGCATTTTGTTCATTTTTGCAACCATTTCTTTTCTTTGGCAAAACAGTTCAGTTTTTGCTTTTTGGTGAGGCTGGCGACCAAGTCCTTGTGGAGCTTGTGGCTGTGCAATCCTGGTCCACCGGAACTGGGGTCTGGATACATAGCAGGAAACTGGATTTCCATGCCTCCAACTCAGAGCACAGTCAATAAACAATAACACTATAAATTTGCTGTCAGTTTTATATCACCCCGTGGAGCCATGGTGTTTTTCAAAAAAAAAAAAAAAAAAAAAAAAAAAAACTCAAAAAAACACCCCAAAAAACCCCAACCAACCAAACAAAATCTCATATCTTTCCATCGTCTAGCAATTAATTAACCTTTTCAGTCTCTATCACAAGGTCAGTGAAGAAGGAGGGTGAGGAGTAAAGTTACTCCTGGTAAGATTCCCCTGCAGCTCATGGTGCAGACCATGGTGAGACAGGCTGTCCCCCTGCAGCCCATAGAGGCCCATGGAGGAGCAGAGATCCACCTGCAGCCTGTGGAGGACCCCACGCCAGGGCAGGTGGATGCCCAAAGGAGGCTGTGGTCCATGGACAGCCCATGCTGGGGCAGCCTGTTCCTGAAGGACTGCACCCCATGGAAAAGGACCCACACTGGAGAGTACATCAAGGACTGTAGCCCATGGGAGGGACCTCACACTGGAGCAGGGGAGGACTGTGAGAAGTTCTTCCCCCAAGGAGAAAGGCAGAAAACTCCATGCAATGAATGGACTACAACCCCCATTCCCTATTCCCTCCTGTGGTCCTGTGGAAGGGAGGAGGTAGAGATAATTGAAATGAAGTTAAATAGGGTAAGAGGGAGGGGTGGGGGAAGTTGCTTTTGTGATGAGTATAACAGTATAACCCTGCCAAGAAAGTCTTCACGGTGTTGGTGGATGAAAAGCTGAACATGAGCCATCAATGTGTGCTCACAGCCCAGAAGGCCAACCACATCCTGGGCTGCATCAAAAGAAGAATAGCCAGCAGTTTGAGGGAGGTGATTCTGCCCCTCTACTACACTCTCATGAGACCCCACCTGGAGTACTGCATCCAGCCTTGAGGTCCCCAACATAAGAAGCACATGGACCTGTTGGAGCAGGTCCAGACAGGGGCCACTAAGATGATCAGAGGGCTGGAGCACCTCCTCTATGAAGACAGGCTGAGAGAGTTGGATCTGTTTAGGCTAGAGAAGAGAAGGTACTTAAAGAGGGCCTATAAGAAAGCTGAGGAGAAACTTCTTAGCAGGGCCTGTAGCAACAGGACAAGAGGTAATGGTTTTAAACTGAATGAGGATAGACTTAAACTAGACATAAGGAAAAAAAAAGAAAAAAATTACAATGAGAGTGGTGAAACACTGGAACAGATTGCCCAGACAGGTGGTAGATGCCCCATCCCTGGAAACGTTCAAGGTCAGATTGGATGGGGCTTTGGTTGAACGTGTCCCTGCTCCTTGCAGAGAGGTTGGACTAGATGACCTTTAATGGTCCTTTCCAACCCAAACCATTCTATCAGTCCATGTTCTCATACTTTTTTCCAAGTGTAGGTATTTGGGACTAGTTGCCAGATGATAAGGAGCTCTCAGAGGTTTCTGTTTAAATTCCATTTTAGATTCTTTCCTCCTTTACTTGACAGGAGGAAGACATTACTATTCTGAATCTTTTGTTGCCTGTGGTGATGCTATGACCCATCTTGAGAAGAGTTATTACGCTTATTAAAAAATGAAACAAACCTGCAAACCCCTTTAATTACAAAAAATATTAAATTGATCTTGAAGATAAATAAAAGGCAGTAGATACATTTAGGATTGTCTGTAACTCCGCCAATTTTCTCTATTGTGCTATTTTTCAAATTGTTTAAAAGAAATATAGGTATTTTCTATCAAGAATTGGAAACTCCCAGGTGTCCAGGAGAGACTGCAAGAGCACAAGAAATACCCTGCTGAGTCAAACCAATGCTCCTTTTAGCCCAGACTCAAGTATCTGACAGTGGTAGTAAGATATGCTGTTTAGCTTGACCCCTTTCTGCAGTAGATTTTCCTCATACTCCTAGTGCAATTTCTGTATTTGGATTCTGCCTAATCCTTTCAGATCTCTTTATGGACTTGTTGTCCATGAATTTGACTCAGTTTTTGAAATTTCTGATAGTGCCTGCTTCCATAGTGTCCTGTGGCAACAAGATACAGAAATTCATGTCCCACTGTGTCAAGTACGCTGTCGTATTTATTCAAATCAAATTCTTGGTACTTTAACAGAATGCTTCCAATTCTGTTTGTGAACAGCTAATCAAGCCTATGGTTTCAGAGCTGTAAGTGTCACATCTGTGTTCAGCATCATGTAGGCATGTTAGAATTCTCTTTACCTGTACATATATTTTCATTTATCCAAATTGAAGCTCATCTTTTAGTTCACTCAGTTTTGTGATAGCCTTACAGAGTTCCTTATCTTCAGCATGGCATTTGGCGATACAGCAGGGCTTAGTATCATCTGCAGAGTTGGAGATGTGTTTGTTCACTCCCTTTCCGAGATCATTAACGCCCATGTTTTCAATGTTTTGTCATGTCTGATTACTCTGTTTTCAAGATCAGATTAGACAAACCATGACTGTCATGCCTCCAAGTGAATTTGAGCTGGATGACCTCCAGAAGTCTTCTTCAGACAACTCTTCTCTTGCTTTGTGAATATAGCCAGGCTCAGCATTGATTCATTGCATGCTAAATAGCATAATACTTTGAATTTGTAGAGGATAGCATTATATTCTAGCAAACAATATTTTTAAATGTTATTTATTTTTAGCGATATAGTCAAAATACAGAAGTTTCATCCTAATATTGGAATTTTCTTAAAGGTCAATGTCAAGATTCTTCTTCCTTTTCAAGTTGTCTGCAGCCTGTTGCAGGGGAAAAAAAGAGAGCAACAATATCAATATATAACACTGATATAAAATAAAGAGTTACTGTGCAAGGATCTCTAGTCTGGTATACACTGTGTAGCAGAAAATAAACTCCTAATAATCCATAGCTCAATGCATTTATTTATTTTTTTTTAATGATTAAGAAGAGCAGACAAATGAAACCAGGCTCTCTTTCGGATGCTGTAATTCAAGTTTTTAAGGCAAGAGTTTGTTATAGATGTGATTAATACTGATACAATTATTTACTTCTAATATATTTACTGCTTTTTCAGAAGACAGCTGGAATAATTTTAAGACAACAACGATCAGTTTAATCTGCTTTCTGTTTACGAAATATGAATTATATGGAAGTCACAAGTTGATGAACAAGAGCAGGTGTACCTCATAATATGTATTTTTATATTGAGAGGAAGAAATATTTTATCTACAAACTTGAGAAATTTGTTCTCAGAGAGAGGCAAAAATCATTTTTTTGCTGTATGCAAAAAAAAATTGCTGTTCTTTCATCAGAAGATACCTGTGCACATTAGTGAAAGCTGACAGAAGTGGCTATTACATTTAGTGAGTCATTAATCTACAGATGTGTGATAACTAGCTCCGTTACGGTTCACTTTTTTTTTTTTAAGTATTTTTTGTATTTCCTGTGAAGCTGCTACTTCAGCGGGTACAAGTAACTTCTAGGGACCAAGCAGTTTTCCAAAGAGTTTGTATATAATTTATTTTTTTAAGCCGAACATATGTAATAAAATGCTGGTGATTTAAATGTGAGAAAATGGAAAAGTATTAAAGGAAGATTTATTGAGTCACCTTAATTACTTCAAAAGAAAACAAAACTCAAAACAAGCAGTTTACCTGTTCTCAATTATGCTTTTAATACAAAATCAGAAAAATAAATATATATAAATTATTTAAGTTTTGATACCTAGTCTCATTTTGCTGGATATTTAACATAAAAGAAAAATTACAGATTACTTTCTGCACTGCTGAAAAAAAAAAATAATGGTAAAAAGAAAACGGTAATTTTGAAAGCTGCAGCTACCACTGACTTGCCTGCGGTTTGAGAAGGCATTCTAAGTAGTTCAGGTAAGAAATTACTTTTTTTTTTTTTTTCCAGCAACATTTGAAAGCATTTCATATAAGTGTAAATTGAGAATGACTAAGTGATTTAGTTTACTTCAAACTATAATAAATAAACAAGTGCTGTGTAGGAAGAATGTTTTTTAGAAAAATATACTTTATACGTAACATTATCAACAGAAGAGTAGGCAAATTAAACAGCAGTCGTAACATGGACTGGAATTCCAGAATACTTACTTATGTTCTGTGATATTATAAAAAGATATCTTTAAAAAACGTTTATTAAAGAAGCAAAGTCTATATTAAAAGACCATTAAAATGGTGAAGCATGAGTTACTGTGGACTGATTTTTATCAAATCTGAAATGCAAGGAAAAAAGTCTGATGTGATATATCTTAGCACTTATGCAATCACTATCTAAATGTTTGTGAATAGTTTCAGGGGACATATAGACAGGTAGTCACTTTGAGGAATTTACAATGTTTACATTATTATTGAGAGGGTGCTCAAGAACTGGAACAAGATCCTCAGGGAAGTGTTCATGGCCCCAAGCCTGTTTGTATTCAATAAATGTTTGGACAACACTCTTACCTATTTGGTATAACCTTTAGATTGCCCTGTGTGGATTTAGGAGTTGGCATTAATGATATTCTCCTTAAAAATTACTGTTTCTTTTCCTTAAAATTGCAGTTTTCAATGCTATTTCTATTTTTAGGTTTTTTTCTTAATAGTTTCAGAATAATAACATTGAAGCTAGTATAATCTTATTTTATTGAAGCTGCTTTAAAGTTTGTGTTGCTCTGTTAAAGTGCTATTGCTGCAGAGAGAAATCATTGAGTAGGTCATTTTATACTAAAAAAATATTGGTTCAGGATTCTCTTGTTCTATTTCATGTTCTCTATAGACCTTCAAGTTTCTAAACAAAAGTAAGAAAAAGCAAGGCAAAGGAATTCTTCAGGTATTTAGAAATATAAAACTTGAGGAAAAAAATAGTCCTGGTAGAAAAGTTTGAACAACTATCAACTAAAATAATTCAAAATTTGGAAACAGAATAAAATTCAGATTTTTCACAAAAGTAAAATTTTATTACTTTTTTTTTTTGTCTTTGTCTTATGTTTCTTTATTATCTGCTTTCACCACCCAGTATTTACAGGAAGGAAACTGTAACGGGAAAAGAGTGTTAACCCTTTATATACCACCCTACACTCTACTTGCTTTCTTACAGAAATGCAGCTTAATACAAATTAACATACATCACATGGCTATTATATCAATATCCATGTGTTAGGTAGCATGTGCTAGTACTATTTGTTGGTACTAGAGCAGAAAAATGTGTATATGAGGTGCAAAATAAATGACAGTTTAGCATAGTTTTTGGAACACAGGGATATTTAATTGCCTATCAGGCAAGAATCTGAAAAACAATTTAAAATACTGAATCTTCACCCGTGCCTCAGACCAGTTTCGGTTTTTTTTTTTTTTATGACCAGTGTCGTGGTTTTGTTTAGTGAGGGGGGGCCTAAGGTGGTAGCTTCTGTAGGAAACTGCTAGAAGTTGCACCCCTTTGTTCAGGGGACTTGGCCAGGCCTAGGGCGGACCCACTGCTGGCCAAGGCCGAGCCGATTGGTAGCAGAATGTCCCGTGATAACGCCTCTGCGATAACATATTTAAGAAGGGGAAAACAGAAAAAAAAAAAGAGAGAAGAGAAGATGTGAAGAAGCTGAGTGGGGGCAGAGGCGCAGAGGGGGAGGCGCAGGCCTATGGGCCTTGCAGGCCTCACCCTCTGGCCTCTCGCCAGGCAGCCAGCTGGGCCCGACTCGGTCCAGCCTGGCTGCAAGAAGTGGAAAGGCAATGAGAAGAAGTGAATAAGATGTAAAAAAAGATCCTGAGAGACATCTACCAGCCTGTTGTGAGGAATGGCTGCAGACGCCAAGGTCAGTTCAGAAGGAGGGGGAGGAGTAATGCGGCTCCTGGCCAAGATTCCCCTGCAGCCTGTGGTGACGACCATGGTGGAGCAGGTTGTCCCCCTGCAGCCCATGGAGGTCCATGGAGGAGCAGAGATCCACTTGGAGCCCGTGAAGGACCCCGTACCGGGGGAGGTGGAGGCCTGAAGGCAGCTGTGGCCTGTGGAGGGCCCGCTGGGACAGCTGTTCTAGAGGGATTGCACCCATGGAAGAGATGACCCACGCCGGAGCAGTTCCACGAAGGACTGTGGCGTAGGGGTGGGACCCCACAACGGAGCAGGGGAGGAATGCGAGGAGTTCTTCCCCCAACCACGAAGCAGCGGCATGAAACAACATGTGATGAACTGACTGCAACCCCCATTCCCTCTTTCCCCCTATGCCGCTCGGGGTTGGGGGAAGGTAGTAGAGATAATGTTAAGCTTGGGAAGAGGGAGGGGTGGATGGAGGTTATCTTGTTCTCTGTCTCGTTATCCTGCTGTTTGTAGTAATAAATGAATAGTTTTTCCCAAGTCGAGTCTGTTTTGCCCGTGACGGTAACTTTAAGGATTTCTCCCTGTCCTTATCTCAGACCTCGAGCCGTTTTTCCTTATATTTTCTCTCCCTGTTCTCTTGGAAGGTGGGGGAAGTGAGAGAGAGACTTCGTAGTCTGGTCCGATCGGGGCTGAACTACGACAACCAGTCATGTCCTTAAAGAAAGTGGGAGTTCCTGTTTAAATTCTTGGAAAATTAATACTCTGCTTCTTCCAATACATATTAGGTCTTTCTGAGATGGAGTTAACTTTCCCTAAAGCAGCCCTCATAGTGCTGTGCTTTGTATTGGTAGCTAGAAAGGAGCTGATAACACTCCAGTGTTTCAGGTGCTGAGCAGTGCTCTCACAGCATCAAGACTGTCTGTCCAACATTCCCCCACCTCACCAAGTAGGCTAGGAGTGAGAAAGATCTTGGTAGGGGACATAGTGAGGACAGCTGACCCCCAACTGACCAGGGTGGTATTCCATACCATATGATGTCTGCTCAGTAACAAAAGCTAAGAGAAACGAGGAGGAAGGTGGTGGCATTTGTTATTATGACATTTGTCTTCTGAAGCAACTGTGATATGCACTGAAGCCCTACTTTCTGGAAACTGACTGGACATCGTCTGCTCATGGGAAGTAGAGAATAAATATTTTCTTTTCCTTTGTTGTCATGAGAGGCCTTTGCTTGGGTTTTTTTGTTTTTTTTGTTTGTTTGTTTGTTTTTTGTTTTTTTTTTTGTTTTTTTTTTCTGTTAAACTGTCTTTATCTTGACCCACAATTTTTTTTTCCTCTTATTTTCTCTTCCCCTGTCCTGCTGAGGACAGGAGTGATAGAACTGCTTGGGGGCACCTGGCAGCCAGCCAAGGTCAACCCACTACACAATACAAGTTTTCAAGTCAGAGATGGCACAGGACTATATTGATGGTTGAAAGTCAAATAAAAATTGTCACAAGTAGGGATATACAACTTGCCAGCAAGAACTTTTTAAATTTATGGACAATTATGCCTTTCAGCAAATTACAGTCATTATTTTCATATTCATGGTGGGTGTGAAAGGGCTGTATAAAATATAAAACATTCTGAAACAAGATGTTATTTTTCTTCTTAATAGTAGAGTAACAGAATGAGCAAATGTCACTAGAAAACAAAACAAAACAAAACAAAAACAGAGAACATCAATTTTAAATGTCTCTAAGGAATACATATATATCAAAACCCGCCATTTAACCTCTCCATAGAGAGAAACAAGCAATTCTAAATAAAGATTTATTTAATCCTATGATAGATGTCTAAAATTGACCAGATAAGCATTTTATAAGTACTATTTTTTTCTCCATCTGTTATAAAGAGAGTCTAATCAATTTGCTTAGGTATTGACATCTGTGTTATAGATGCCTAAAAAGAATCTAAATGAATCTTGTCCCCATATGTGGTGGTGACATAGGTTTCCAGTATAGAAGGCAAAGTATCATTCTGATTCTGCTTTACTTACACATCTTGGACTGTGTAGAGTCAATAAGATTATTTCTCATGTAAAATAAAATTAAAAATATATCTAGCAGAAGGAAATATCTAGGTTCTGTTGTTTTGTACAGTAAAATACTGCATTGGTAGACTGTACAGAAAACATTTACCTAGAATTATTCTTTAAGTGTAAGAGAGAATACACTCCAGTAATGATTTGTCCAGGTGTTACAAGAGAACAAACAATAAGCCTTGTGTCAATATCTGGAATTTATGCATTCTGCAGTATACATAACTGTTCTACTGGCATCTTATGATCCAAATTACAAAAATTACAAAATATCATATATTTCCAGCAAATATGTATTATTATCCATAACAAATCCTAGGCAAATTATTTAACCCCTAAGCCTAAGGTTTTTTTTTTGTAATGGTAATTTGGAGACAGATAGACAAAAAATATTTACTTAAATGTGAGATTCATGGAAGATTTATAGTAACATGATATAAACTAGCAGAAATTCTTAATCTCTCTTTAAAGGAAAAAAATTGGCTCTTCATATGTTTTTTAACATTAACTGTAATGAGGTTGATTTAAAATTTTTGATCTTTGTTTCAAATGCTGGTCACACAAAGATATTGCTACTGCTGGAATAATTAAATGATACTGTAACAACTTAAGCATTGGACAACCTTGACCATAGAGGTATAGCTCTAACCTCCTAGCAAAGATTTTGATTAATTAGTTATGGAGATATCTCCCTTTCTCGGCTGACTGTAGAGGACCCTGGATGACCTTATATGTAGATGGAGAGTGCGAAGTGAGATTAACTCTGCTCTCAATAGCTTGCTTCATAATGATTGTAAAATAAGAGACAAAAAAAGCCTTGTTTTAGAGGTAAGTTGTTTTTACCAGTTGAAAACCTCACTTTTTTTTTTTTGCTGAGTTCTCCTCTGGAAAAGCTGAACCTTGTGTATAGGGAGCAAAAAACTGTATGGGGAGCCAGAGACAATTTTCTCTCCTACCTCTCTACTTCAAACAGCAATAGCTAAACAAACTTAGAAAAAAAAATTAACTATCCTTCAAAAAGAGGCATCATAAAGTAGTAATTTCAGGACTAGAGCAGACTAGAGTCTGACTTGAGAAGAACTAAAAAAAAAAATTACTAAACTTCTAATACTTGCATAATTATTTTTTAGAACTAATGAACTCTTTTGTGATATCGACACTGGCAAATAATAATCTAAGGACCACTCTGTGCTCTGAGAGCAAATGTCACAGCACCCTTTGTGTGTATATGACTCAGGTGTCTTTTCCCCAAGCAGTAGAATGGTCTTGCTCCTACTATCTACTGGAATTACTCACTAGTTCAATCTCCCTTCCAAGCTATGCTTTTTCATCTTTCAAAGAGTGCTAACTGATAGGCATTATCATCATGTCAGAGATAATTTTATTTTTTTTTAAAAGGAGAATTCTTTGTGCTTTCCAGAATCTATATTGAAGTCTTGTTAATATCATAGGCATAACCTAAAGGGACGCATTTGGGTTGCTCAGTTTCCTGTAGACAAAAAAACAACAACAAAAAAAGTTGTGTCTAGTCTTCTTACTTCTCTAAGTAAGGAACTTACATTTTCATGCTCTCAATGACTACAGTCTGTCCTAAAAAAAAAAAAAATGTTCCATAGGGCATTTCAAACCTAGAAATAAGAGCTTAAGCCAAAGGAAGGAGTTTGAGGTACTCTTCTATAGATCTTGGAAGAGGATCCATAGGCACTATTGCTGCCAGGAGGATCTGGCAAAAACTGCATGCTTTTTTTTTGGAAGCAACTATCAAATGGTTAAACTTCTAAGTCATCTTGTGTTATCCAACATGTAGTTGTAATAGTTCTAATACTTCAGCCTAACAAAAGTGCTAATAAACTTTTGCTGTATCTGTGGAGTATGTGTAATATGGTCACTAAAATCACTATTCGAAGAGTTTGTTCTCTTGTTACCTGAAGACAGGGACAGTATTTTGCATTTGACTAATCTTTGCCTTAGAAGTAATGGATGTTGGGATACAATATTAAACCATACACTCCCATTCATAAATGCTATAAAGACTTCGCTTGCAGGTATTCATTGCATAGAATAGATGCAGGCATAGATTTTAGAAAAAGGACATGATCAAGAATCAGAAAGAATTCTTATCCTGAAGTTACTTGCTTTGGGAAAGAGTGTTTGGCATTTGATTGGAGAACTATGTAAGAATCTTGTAAGCAGCTTTGAGGGACTCTTAAACTCTGAGAGTACCTCTATACTTCTAAATATATATAAAAAAAACACCAAAACAACAACAACAAAAAAAACCAAACCAAAACAAAACAAAACAAAGCAAAAAAAACAACCAACCAAAAAAACCCAAACAAACAAAACCAAAAAACCACCAGCACTAAATTCAGTAGTGAACCTTGTATGACACATGCTACTTAGGGGATTTAGGCTAAGGAAATATTAAACTTCAAGTATTCCCAAACCTGTTCATTGCAGCCTGGTCACAGTGGCTTAAAATGCTCTAGGAGTTTGGAGGCGTATTCAGAAGTCAGAGCAGGAAAGTTCTTAGCTGGGACTGGGAAATGAACTATGTGCCAATTGTAAAAATTTGCAAGCCGTTAAAGTTCTGCCTGACTTCATGTGATGTACTGGTGCCTTCCTAATGTGTATTTTGAAGCTTTTTTTGTGGATTTGAACTACAAGTGTTGCTTGAACAGTGCTTGAACTTTGTTGTCTCACAACATTCATTCAAGGTTCTCATCAGCACAATCCACAAATTACCTTATCCATATGCTAGATATGAGGCAAAAATAATTCTGTCAAGTTGCTGTCTCAAGGACTGTATTCCTGGTCTGGAGACTTGGCTGTGACTGTGAAAAAGACCATGCAGTTTGTGAACTGCCTGAATGGCTGAAAGAAGGAGTCTTGAGGAGGATAGTACTTTTTCCCTGTCTGATGACATGACACTATCTCAGCAAAGTGAGGAGCATGTTGTCAAATATGGAAAGGAAATCTACCAAAGGCTGACTGAAGAAAACAGTCCTGTGCCAGAGTTTGTGCTCCATACAGAACAAATGTTTTCCTAGACATCTTTTTTTTTCATCAAAAAATCATTTTGCACTAATGACATTCCATATTAAATTTGAAGACATTTTTCCTGAAAAATAAAAATATCAGCAAGATATAGTATTAGTAGCTACTATTTTAGTTCTTCAATCTGTATTTTTTTTTGTTCTGAAATATGTAATCATTATACTACTCTTCTTTTTCTTCATTCTAAGACATCAACTCATCTTTGTTAATATATATATGGTACATTATTGATTAGATTTTCTTCGTACATACGAGAGAGAGTTCTTTAATCATACTTCTTCCTCGGGGCTATTGAAGGCATTATCCTGCGGGGTGTATGTGCTTCTAGTGATTTGTACTGAGTATTGATTTTATTAGATGTAAGCATAGCTAGAAATTTACTGTATATAAATGAACCTATGTCTGTAGAAGTCACCTGGTTTCCAGGGAACAAATCTTTTCCCCTGATAAGGGCATAACAAAATACCATGACTATATCAGAGTCTGTTTATGACACTTCATCTTATTTGTCATGAGTACTGAAATCACTTTCCTTAGTTGAGGCTAAAATAAATTTTTCTTGAAGATTAAAATTGCACATAATTTCAACTTCTTATATTTCCATATTTTGGAACTACTTTTACAGCTAATGGCTAGTTTAAGTCTCTATCATTAACCTCATACTTTATCTCTAAATATAGTCCACTGGTCAGTGTGCACATCTGAATTTTTATGATCAGTCAGTGGAGGTTGTGAGTCTATTACAGGTTTATCTCAAGAGGATTCTGTTTTCATCCTGTAATGACACATGCTTTTACCTCCTAAGGTCTGTAGTTCAGTCCAAGTGTCTAGCATCAATAAACTTAAAAGTTTTGAGGTTGAATCTGTACACAGACAAATAACAAAAGATAGATTGTGTCTAAGTATCTGCGAAGAAAATCTCACTGTGGATCTGTAAGTTCTACAACACTGAAAATAATGATTTTTTTATCAATATATTTTGTTATTTTTTTCTCAATGTATTGGCTACTTTGCTTAACTTCTGATTTTAAAAAGAAATTATTTGAGATGTTCTGTGTTTAGTATAGTCATGTGAATGGAAAGAGTTTAATAATGGGAAAGGGAGGGGAGAGGAGGAAAGGGAAGGTGCGGGAAGGGAAGGTGCAGGAAGGTGCAGGAAGGTGCAGGAAGGTGCGGGAAGGGAAGGTGTGGGAAGGTGTGGGAAGGGAAGGTGCAGGAAGGGAAGGTGCGGGAAGGGAAGGGAAGGTGCAGGAAGGTGCGGAAAGGGAAGGGAAGGTGCGGGAATGGAAGGTGTGGGAAGGTGTGGGAAGGTGTGGGAAGGTGTGGGAAGGTGTGGGAAGGGAAGGTGTGGGAAGGTGTGGGAAGGTGTGGGAAGGTGTGGGAAGGTGTGGGAAGGTGTGGGAAGGGAAGGGAAGGGAAGGGAAGGGAAGGGAAGGGAAGGGAAGGGAAGGGAAGGGAAGGGAAGGGAAGGGAAGGGAAGGTGTGGGAAGGTGTGGGAAGGGAAGGGAAGGTGTGGGAAGGGAAGGGAAGGGAAGGGAAGGGAAGGGAAGGGAAGGGAAGGGAAGGGAAGGGAAGGGAAGGGAAGGGAAGGGAAGGGAAGGGAAGGGAAGGGAAGGGAAGGGAAGGGAAGGGAAGGGAAGGGAAGGGAAGGGAAGGGAAGTGCTACATGCATGCAGGCATGTGTATATGCATATCAATCCCAATATAGGAAGTAGGAAACTAGTATGTAACCTGAATTATTTAATAATTCAGTTGCAGCAACGACACCAGTAATTTATTATCCTTCATTCCCGAGTATAGACGGTACATCAAAACTTGGTTTTATTACTGTAAAAATTTTCCTTATTGGAAGGGCACATGATAGTTACATATGAATAATGCCAATATAGGACATGCAAAATGTTTTACTAGAAATTATGACTGGGCATTGTGCACCCTTAGCAAGTCTGCAGATGATACAAAAGTGGACGTAGAGGTTGATTCCTCAGTTGTGTGTGCTGACATTCAGAGGGACCTCTATAGGCAGGAGAAATGGGCAGTGAGGAATCTCATTAAATTCAAGAAAGGGAGATGCAATGTCCTACATCTGTGGAGGAACAATCCTATGTACCATTACAGGCTGAGGACCCACCACCTGGAAAGTAGATCTTCAGAGAAGACAAACTGAACAAGGCAACAATATATCTTTGCAGTAAAGAAGGCCAACATCATCCTAGGTTGCATTAAGAAGAGCATTGCCAGCAGTTTGAGGGTGTTGAACCTTCCTCTCCACTCAGCCCTGGAGGGACCACATCTGGAGTGCTGTGTATAGTGCTGTGTTTCCCAGCAGAGGAGAGATACAGAGCAACTAGAGAGAGTCCAGTGAAGGGCCGTCTTCACAATGGGGTGGATATACTATTATGGCAGGACAAGTCTCCAAATACACCCTCAGATATGTTCTCTTACCTAGTGTTGGGGTTGAGCAATATTTACTGGTCATTTTTATAGGCTTTTTTTGTCACAGTTACAATGAAATTTACATTGAAGATATCACCAGGCACATAATCAAAAAGGCAATTATTACAAAGAATAAGAAAAACTTAGACTTCTAGGCCACCATACTACTATTCCTGGCTCAGCTGTCTCATTAAATAGTTGATACTCTTTGAATTATATCCTCTGAACAGAAAAGAGTTTCATTCCCATCTTTAGGAATTTCCTTATTTTTTTCCACTGGGATTAAATATTACATATTTCCCTATCTCTACTTTTCTATTCCCTTGAGGGTTTGTGGAAAGAGGAAGTAGTGTCTTTGAGCAGCGGTGAATACTGTGTGACCCATATTGAACTCAGGGAAATGATCAGGATTCCTTTACAACTGTTTTTGCTGGGTTTTAGTAATGTACTACTGAATTATTAAATTTAGAGAACACATTAGAGATTTAATAAGGCACCATCGAATACCCACATGGATCAGTATAAAGTGCATAGGATAGATGTAGAGCATTAATGGGTTTATTATTTAGTGCTGGGTTTATATTTCTTTTTCAGTTCAAGACTCATATTATTTTGTGTATCTTGGTATACTAGTTACAATGCCATGAGACCCATATTTCCTGAAATAAGACAGTTTCAGAACTTTAGCATTCAGCGATATGTAGAGGAAAACGTGTTTTATGCTGTCTCTTCAAAAAGCAATTGAAGTCTAAAAAAAAAAAAAAGTCACTGTTGGAAACCCCTGGATGGAAAATAAAATTCTTAACTCCAAGAATATGATATTCAAGCTCTTTAACTTGAAATTTCATTGCTGGCAGTTCATATGGAGTGCCAGATTGATGTAAACAGTCAGTGAATAGAACTTAGATTGGAGGAAATGACGTGTAATATATAAAGATAATGCACTATCTAAAGCCACTATTGCTTTAACAGAAAGAAAATATCACAGAAATGGTCATTTATTCAAATCAGAAATGGATAGCCTCATCTAAACAAATATGGGTCACAAGAACGCTATGACTTTCCTCTCCTTACAGGGACTACTTAGTAAACACAAACTCTTGGCCTCATAGAAGCTAGCGCTAATGCTCCCTGGAGCAGGTTTAAATTATAATATTTGACAGCTCTTTTCCCTGATGATTTACTTGTTTGTGTTAGTGTTATTCTAGAAAATTAAGGCTTGCCCACAGACTGAACTGTTAAGGTGAAAATGCCTTCTTTTCAGTTTTTCTTCTGCATATGTTAAAAGCACACATGGGAGAATGACTGCATATTGTATTTTCAGTGACAATTTGTAATGCAGATGTGCCTGATTTTTTTTTTAAATATAATTTTCAAATCTTTAGTTGTATAGAGCAACAGTAGTATTATCCAGATTTCTGCAGCAGTATAGTCTGTAAGGTACTGAGAATCATACAATTGAGTTCTGCTAGTAATTTCTCCTGTGAAATAAATACGTGTGCAGACATGTTGTTGAGACCAAACCTATTTGCTATTTACATTGTAAGTTCTCAATATTGTGCTAAAATGCTACTTTCAGTCAAATTCTCTAGCTCTGCACAGACGATCTCTTGAGTACAGATCCCTGAAACCTTTATCTCCCAGGGCAGGTATAGCAGTCATATTAAACACAAATTTGAAGTAGTTTACTAGTTTCAGGCATGAATGACAGTAATCAATTATCAGTAATCAATAACACCTTATGAGCAATACAGAAGTAGAATCTAATTTCTGTAAAGAAACCCAGTGTTTCCACATAATTGAGGCAATTATGAAAGCTGGATGTAAACCATCGATGAAATCAGAAGAGCTACAAGTATTGAATACTTTGGTCACTGTTGAAGAGTTTCTCAATTCTTTTCTCCACAGTTCTTTTCTCCACTCAAATCTTCACTCAACACAGAAGTTATCTGTTTCTCCCTTACAAATTATCATTAACTCTGGTGTTGACGTATGACATTGATGCATACTTAGGAATACAGTGAAACTGTACCATGAAGTTCCTTTTTAAAAATAATATTCTTTCTTTTGAAACACAGGTAATCTGGATTACTTTTTTACCATCTAATATAATTAATTCCACTTTACTGGAGTAAAACTTCTGGTTACATTAAACTAATTTGACTTTAATTATATGTAGTGCAAAACATGACCTTTATTAGCCATGAGATTATTGTCATTATCACTTAGCTATAGGTAAATAGCTTATCCTAAAATACCAGCATGAAATTTCTTTAATATGTTAGCAAAGCTTCTACCTAGAAAGAAGTCTACAAATCTTATTACAAAACTATTTTATATTCTTTGCAAAAACTTTTTTTGAGCAGTTTGAGCAGTGTATGGAATTGTCAAAATGAGCTACTCAGGAATTGTGACTCACTGTCTGTTATCAGCCCATCTGGAAAACTTTGGTGTACAAAGTATGATACACAGTGTAGTATTACATTGCTACTTGATGTGCATTTTTGTAGACCCTATAGCCAGAGGAGAAGCCTGTTCTACCCCAAAAGCAGAAGCAGATAGTGCAAGATTCAGTGAATTTTTACTTCCCTTGAAACTGAAAAGTGCATACACTAAAAAAAAAAAAAAAAGTTTCAGGTCAGTGTGTATAAGCATTTTGTAACAGAGTTACACTACTAATTGCAGTTTCTAACAGTGCTGACCTTAAATCTTTACTTAAGTGTTACTGTGAGGAAGCAAATAGAGACTTTTGGTGTAAGTGCACGAGTAGGTTACAGGACAACATATGCACCATAAGAGCAAAACATGTAGAACACGCATGGAACCTGTATAATCCTGCAGTGTAAGTGTACAGGGTCTGGCTGGGATGGAGTTAACTTTCTTCATAACAGCCTATACTTTATCTGTGCTTTGCATTTTTGGCTAAAACAGTGTTGATAATGCACCAATGTTTTGCTTTTTGCTGAACACAGCACCAAGTATTTCTGTTTCCTACCTCCCACACTAAGTATGCTGGTGGTGGACAAGAGATTGGGAGGGGACACAGCCAGGACAGCAGACTCAAACTTGCCAAGGGATATTCCATACCATATAAGATCATGCTCAGCAATAAAAAGCTCAGGGAAAGGAGGAGGAAGAGTTAGATGGTCATGGTCACGGTCATGGTGTTTGTCTTCCCAAGAAACAGCTACATGTACTGAGGCCCTGCTTGCCAGCAAGTGGTTGGAGATCTGCCTGCCTGTGGAAAGCAGTGAGTAAATTCCTCTCCTTTTTTTTGCCTATGCACACAGCTTTTACTTTTCCTGTTAAATTGTCATTATCTTGATCCATGAGTCTTCTCACTTTTCTTCTATTTTCTCCCCATTCAGCAGGAGAGGTGAGCGAGTGAGAGGCAGGATGCGTGTTTGTTTGCTGGCTAAATGTAACACTCATCTACAAGAAGGGCTGGAAGGTGCATCTATGGAACTACAGGCCTGTCAGTCTGACTTGGTGCTGGGGAAGGTTATGCAGCAGATCATCTTGAGTGTCATCACACAGCATGTACAGGACAACCAGGTGATCAGGCCCAGTCAACATGGGTTTAGGAAAGGCAGATCCTGCTTGACTGCCTTGATCTCCTTCTATGACAAGGTGACCCACTTAGTGATGAGGGAAAGGCTGTAGATGTTGTCTACTTAGACTTTAGAAAAGCCTTTGACACCATTTCCCACAGCATTTTCCTGGAGAAACTGGCTGCTCGTGGCTTGGACAAGTGTACTCTTTGCTGGGTTAAAAAAACAGCTGGATGGTTGTTCCTTTAAAGGTAAAGAAGGAAAAGTGTATGATTTGTGAAATACTTTCTTCATAATAAGACTTCCTGCATGCTTGAGAAATTGTCAAAGCTAACTTCAAAGATAATTATCAAAAGCTATTTATTATCTTGCAAGGCCCTTCTAACTGAGTGGTGAACTCTGTTCTCCTCAACTCTGTGAACTGAGCCAGATAAGCTTCGGCTTACCTCACTCCATCCCTCCATGCCTGGACAATGTTTCTGTGTTCCTCCTGGGTCATTTGTCTTTTTTTCTACATCTTCCTTTTTACATTTTGATTTTAGTCAGAAACCTTCTGTTCATCCACACAAACCTTCTGCCACCTTTGCTTGACTTTCAGCTCATCTGGATGTACAGTTTTTGAGCTTGAAGGAGATGATCCTTGAAAATCAAACTGTTGTCCTAGACATCTCTTCTCTCCCAGGATATGTCCCATGGGATTTTCATTGTCAGTGCTGTATTGCATTCCTCTTCTAGGATTTCAGTTGGCTAAATTAACGAGTTTGGTTGGCTGAGTACAAGGTCAACTCCTTTGTTGGTAAGTGCCATTGTAAAGAAGGCAAGATCCTGTCCTTCCATTCCCTTAGGAACTGCTTTTGGGCAGAGGCTCACTCCTGACAATGCTATATCACAGCTGTGCAGCTGCAGCACCTGTGCTCAGGCTCATACCTCCCAAAAACAATCCTGACTAGGACCAGCTGGTTTTGCTTCCTGGCTTGACCTTGGTCCTGACTCCTCACTACAACCCAGCTGAGTGATCAATAGACAACATCTGACCCTGACCACTGTCACTGACTTTAATCCTGATCCTGACTTGCCATTCCACATCTTAAGTCCCCATTGGTGAGGTCACTGCTTGCACCTACCTTTTTATCACACTATGTTCCTGACTCACCGTCCCTTGTGTGGCAGCCAACCCTTGCTGCTCCCTCATACTTGCAAGCAAATATCTGAACTGGGGAAAATATGCTTTCTTGAAGTGTAGAGTTGTGATCTTGTTTTTTGCCCAGCTCAGGATGCTGAATTGCACCATCTCATGGTCACTGCAGCCAAGGTTGCCCCCAACCTATGATCCCAGGCATTCTTTTCAAGATTCAAAATGTGCAAACACCTAAATCAGAGTAAATGAATCGATATGCTTTTCTTACCTTCTTCAGCAGAAAAAAAAAAAAAGCCATTTAAGAAATAATTAAAGGAGGGTTGTATTCTTTAATGTTGACATCTCTTCTCATAAACTTTAATTCATAAGTAGTGCTTCAGGGGTAAAGAAAGATGAATGAGATTCCAGGCTGCTTTAATGAATAAACAGCATGAATAAATGTGAGCAGTTATTTATTTTCATGGATTAGATAGCATGACAGCATGCAAAATGTTATGTACTTGTGATACTCCTTTCTAAAGCAAAAAAAAAAAAAGTATCATATTTACTATTTTAACTAGTGCTTATGTAAGATATATAAGCATTTACAAAGCAAATATGATTTTTAGTTGCTTTGAAAAATGTAAAGCTATATTAAAATAGTATTTTCTATACTAACTTCCACTGCTTTTTTTTTAAAATACACAAACAGCCTATTTGCTTTCTTAACCAATGGCTGCTCAAAGCATGCATGAGCAATTAAAAAAGATATAAGGATTCTGGATGGCTTAAAATTATAAAGCATGCTACTAAAATATTCTAGTGATTTTATTCAGCTGAATGTTTTTGGGAAAACTTTAACTGCCTTTCCCACACTCTGTGGGAACCACACAATAACTCTCTCAGATTGGCTTACGCTTTCAAACTCTTTCATAAATAAGGAATATAAGTTATTTTTACTTGATTGCAGATTTTATCCTTAAATTCAGGAGTAGTCAGCTATTAGTACATTGCTCAGATACGCTTTGGCAGAACTATTTACTTAATCCTCATTACACTCCCTTTTGCCTTTTTCTTTTAAATGCACCCCAAAGACAAGAAGGCAGCTGGCTACAAGCCAGACAAATTATCTGAGATCCTCTACCTTTTCCGTTCTCTTCTCTTTTAAAAATCCATTGTAAGTACTCTTAGGCAGGTCATACGGGTCAGAGTTTCATACGTGCTTGGGCACATGACCTGTTTCTCCCCTCAGATTATTATACCTCCAGTCACTTTATATGTGCATATTCTGTCTCCTGAAGAGTATCTTTCTGAATATTGCATGTCATGATAGGTTGAGCACATATAGAGTCATATGATAGACTTACATTCTGTTACATTGTAGAACAAGGGATTGAGTCAAATGAATTATTTCCTCATAGTACATGTGACTTTCATTGACAAAGTTTATGCCTCACTGACTTAGCAGTGTCGATGAAAGTTTGTTTCAAAAATCTGTATTTTGCTCTGAATTACAGATGTTGCTGGAAATGAAAACTCAAAGCACAGTCAACTACTACAAATTTCATGACAGTATGAAGGTTTGGGATGACTTCTGTAAAGTAATTTCTAATAAGAAAGGGTTGAAAGCTCAGTATGCTCAACAGGAAGAAAAGTCAGAAAGCAGAGATGTTAAAATATGAAATTAAGAAAAATACTGGTGATCTTAAATATAATGACAAGAAACATACTAAAAAGTGTATTTATAAAAATGCCAAAAATCTGGTGAATAGATAGGGATAGAAGAATGGAAATATCTATCCTTAAATGATTAAACCAGCATGATAGTGATATCAGACACTTGGCCAGAACAGGAGTGACTAGTTCAAGAAAGTAGCCAATGCAATAAATAATATGAATAATTTGTCCCAATTCATCAGGAGCCAAAAGCCTGTCAGATATTCTGTAGATCCAGCTGTTTTGATTGTAATGGTAACTTTAAGGATCTCTCCCTGTCCTTACCTCAGACCTTGAGCCTTTTTTTTCTTATATTATGTCTCCCCATTCCCTTGGAGGGTGAGGGGAATGAGAGAGAGAGACTGTGTAGGTTGGTCCCAAGTGGGGCTAAACTACGACATCTATACAGGGAATTTACTAGTAACCTGCAGTAGTTTTAAGGAAGTGCCACAAGAATGATTGAACGTGGAGCACCTGTTCTGTGAGAAGAGGCTGGGGGACTAGGCTTGTTCAGCCTGGAGAAAAGAATGTATTGGGGAGCTCTAATGACACTCATCCAAAATATATACATAAGACCGGTTGTGAAAAAGACGAAGCCATGCTCTTCACAGCATTGCATAGCAGGAGAATTAGGTCTATCTGTAAATTGGATATAAGGAAAAACTTTTTTTACAAAGAAGACAGTCAAGCAGTGAAACACACTCCTGGGAGAGGATACAGTCTTTGTCCTTAGAGATTTTTAAAGCCCGATCGGATGAAGCCAAGTGCTGTCTGTCTGACCTCAGAGCTAAGCCTGCTAGAAGCAGGAGATTGGATGAGAGACTTCCTGAGATCTTCCCAATTGAAATGTTCTATAGTTCTATGATTATACAATATTTCCTTATTAATGCCTGAAATGTAGATAATATGCTAAACTATTGAAATCAACTAGCTTACAACTCAATTGAAATTAGTCAATGATGATTATCTGTGATGGGTATGCACTAAGTTTTTTACAGATAGCAAAACAGAACAAAGAATTTTCATCTTATTATTTTATTTCCTGGTAGAATCAGTTAATTTTTTTATACTACTTAGTACACTTGATCGAAATTATTTGTAAAAAGTGATGCAGAGACCTTGGTGTTGGAAAGAAAAAAAGTGTCTTATGAAAAAGTGTTATTGTCAATGCTTGAGCTTTTCCCTAAATGAGTTGAACTCAGCAGGGCAAAAATGCGGATTAGATTAAAAGCTATGATCATAAGGACAATCACAAAATTAAGTAAGAAGCACAGACTATCCCAGATGGAAATACTGAATGGTTGTAATAACAGCAGGAAAAAAATGTTTTCTTTCAGAGAAAGAGGTTATTATTTAATTTCTGACAAATTGGAGATTCCTACAGAGGGATAAAAAGTGATAGTCAAAACAATAAATTAGTTTTGTTATTGCTTTGCTGGACTTTTTTTTAAAGAAAGAACTAGAAGACATTTTCCTTTTTTGTTGATATGAGCTGTGATATCATGAAATCGGGGCCATCATCCCTATTATTGTCACTTGCAGAACAACAGTGGCAAAACCCACTGAAACCTATTATACTACGGCCAACTGGAGCAAGGGGAGTGTCGGCCTTTTAACGTCTATAGGACCTGGTGAATGTACATGCACCACAAGATCAAAGATCACCTTATTTCTCTAATTTCCAACACTGGAAACACACAGAATATGGAATTCACTGTATGTATGATGCAGTAAGCGGAGTCAGTCACTTCAAATGCTAAAATACCTTATACAGTATTTAGTAGATTCTTTAAAGAAGAAATAAACAAATAAAAAGCTTACTGTGTAAATGCTGTGAGAGATCTAAGTGTAATAAGAGAATGCAAAGCCATTTGTTCAATACCTTATTTTGTGTTTGACTCATGATATGAAAAAAAGATGCATTATGTAAACCAAATAAGCGAAGTAAGGGTCTTCCCTTGTCCACTGAGGTAGTCACTCCATCATAGAAAGCCACTAGGTTTGTCAGGCAAGACTTGTCCTTGGTGAGGCCATGCTGGCTGTCTTGAATCACTTCCCTGTCCTCTATGGGCCTTAGCATAGCTTCTGGGAGGATTTGTTTCATGATCTTCCCAGGCACAGAGATGCAGCTGGCAGGTCAGTAGTTCCCAGGGTCCTCCTTTCTATTCTTTTTAAAAATTAGTGCAATGCTTCTCTTTTTTCCAGTCTCTGGGGACTTTACTTGACTGCCAAGACTTCTCAAATATCATGCAGAGTGGCTTGGCAACTACATCAGCCAATTCCCTCAACACTCTGGAATGCATCTCACCAGGTCCCATAGACTTACCTATGTTCAGGTTCCTTAGGTGGTCATGAACCTGGTCTTCTCTTACAGTGAGAGGGACTTTGCTCCCCAGTCCCTATCTTGTTGTCCATCCACTTGAGAGGTGTGGCAAGAGTGGTTCTCAGTGAACGCTGAGTAAAAAAAAAAGTTGTGGAGTACCTCAGCCTTCTCCTCATCCATTCTTACCAGTTTGCCAGACTTGCTCATCAGAGCGGTATGCATTCTTTGACCTTCCTTTTCTGGCTGACATACCTGTAGAAGCCCTTCTTATTATTCTTTGCATCCCTTGCCAAGTTCAGCTCCAGCTGCGCGTTGGCCTTCCTTACCCCCATCCCAACACAACTGTACAGCATCCTTATACTATTCCCACAATACCTGTCCCTGCTTCCACTGCCTGTGCATTTCCTTCTTGCTCTTTAATTTGACCAGTAGGTCTTGACTCAGCCATGCTGGTCTCTTGCCTTCCTTTCCTGATTTCTTATACGTGGAGATCGAGAGCTCTTGAGCTTTACGGAAAATGTCCTTAAAGATCTACCAGCTCTGTTCTGCTCCCTTGTACCAAAGGGTAGTTTCCCAGGGGGACCCATTGACTAACTCCTTGAAGAGTTCAAATTTTACTTTCCTAAAATTCAGGTAAATTTTCGCCTAACCCATGTCCATCAGGATTGTGAACTCCATTAGTGCATGATCACTGCAGCCCAAGCTACCTCCAATCTTGACGTCAACAGTTAGCTCACTTCTGTTGGTGACCATAAAGTCCAGTAACATCTCCCCTCTGGTAGGACTGTCTATGACCTGGCTTAAGAAGTTATCTCAAATGCACTCCAGGAATGTCCTGGATTGCCTACAGCTCATTGTGCTACTTTTCCAGCAGATACCAGTGTGGTTGAAGTCCTCAATAGGACTAGCACCTGTGACTGCTGAGTTAGGTTAGTGTAGTGGGAGGGTCTACAGTGGCAACCTCTGCAGAAAAAAAATCTGTTAGAAGTTCCCCCTTTGTCTGATGGGCCCAGCTGGCTCCAGGGCAGACTTGTTGCTGGCTGGGGCTGAGCCAATTGATAACAGTGATAACACCTCTGTGATAACATTTAAGAACAGGAAAATAAAACAGAAGCAGGGTCATAGGGGAGGAGGCGCAAGCCTTGTGGACCTTGCAGCCCTCGCCCTCTGGCATCCTGCAGGAGGGGGCTGTCTGGGCCCCACTCGGCCCTGCCTGGCCAAAAGAGGTGAAGAGAATATATGTCAGAAAACATGAGAGGCGTCTGGCTGAGCCTGATTGTGAAGAATTGCTTGAGAGGAATGGCTGCAGATGCCAAGGTCAGTGAAGAAGGAGGGGGAGGAGTAAAGTTACTCTTGGTAAGATTCCCCTGCAGTTCATGGTGCAGACCATGGTGAGACAGGCTGTCCCCCTGCAGCCCATAGAGACCCATGGAGGAGCAGAGACTCACTCGCAGCCCATGGAAGACCCCACGCTGGAGCAGATGGAGGCCTGAAGGAGGCTGTGGCCCGCAGGGGGCTCACACTGGGGCAGTCTGTTCCTGAAGGACTGTAACCCATGGAAAAGGACCCACACTGGAGCAGTTCATGAAGGACTGTAGCCCATGGGAGGGACCTCACACTGGAGCAGGGGATGAATGTGAGTTCTTCCCCCAAGGAGGAAGGAGTGGCAGAAAGCGACACGTGATGAACTGACTACAACCCCCGTTCCCTGTTCCCTCCATGCCACCTGTGGTGGGAAGAGGTGGTGATAGTCCAGAATGAAGTTAAGCCTGGGAAGACGAGAGGAGTTGGGGGAGAAACTGGCTTTTTTTCTCTCACATTATCCTGCTTTGGTTTTATTATTAATAAATTTAATCAATTTTCCCAGGTTTCATCTGTTTTCCCTGTAACGGTAACTTGAATGATCTCTCCCTGTCCTTAACTCTCAAGACTTTTGTTATATTTTCTCTCCACTATCCCCTTGGAGGGTGGGGAGGGTGAATGAGAAACTGCATAGCTTGGTTCTGAGTGAGACTAAACTACAATAGTGCAATGCGTCTTGTAGCTGGAGTAAGAAGGCTTTCTCAATGGGCTCCCCTTGATCAGTTGGCCTGTAGTAAACACCAGCCACAAGGTTCCCTTTGTTGCCTCAGTCTCTAATTCTTACCGATAAATTTTCAACCTGCTCATGTCTGTTTCTTCCAATGTCACTACCTGCAACTGGAAAGACAGAGGAAAAATTACCCGTGCTCCAGATTCCCTTACCAAGCGTCCCAAGGCCCTGAAGTCTCTCTTGATTGCCCTTGGACTACGCATTGTAGCTTCGTTGTCACCCACATTGAAGAGCAAGAATGGGTAACAGTCCAAGGGCCATACCAGGCTAGGAAGTTCCTTACTGATGTCCTTAACCCAGGCCCCAGAGATGCGTTAACCTTAGTAATTTTCTTCTATAGAAGTCAGCTTTCAGTTGGTGATTAATAATCTCGTTTAACTGGAGTGAGAACGCAGACAAGTATGCCTGTATGTATAACTTTGTATTCAGATCCATAGGAATACAGTTTGAAGACTTAGCTTAGTTTAAGTACTGCAGAAATGTCATCATCACTTTGTGCACTCTGAATTTCTTTCATTTATACTTTTCACTTACCCACTTATATATGTATTTCACCTTTTCTCTCACCTTTCTCCTTTGGTATCCTTTGATAAATATCTAAAGCTACTAAAATTATCAGTTTAGATACCATAAACTCTCTCTATAGTCAATAATGAAAGGTAAGTATTTCCAGGGCATGATAAAAATATACATATTTATATATATTTTTTTTTTTTTTGCCTGAGTATCCTGATTTTCCACAGCTTGGATTCATATATGATTTTCATATTCTATCAGTTTTTATTATATCTGTTTATTAGTTTTCTGTGTACACATAGACTATGCTTAAGATTTATTCCTTTGTCTATATTTAGAGATGAGTGATCGATACAATATTTGGAGAATGAAAAGGGTAGTATTGACTTCGATCTAATACACAATGATGAATGACCACACACCACTGTCTATTCAATAGAAAAAAAAAAGTGCAAGATCGTTTAGCAGCTTCCTTATAATGGAAGGACAAAATGGATCCTCTTTTCTGTACATGGCAATAAAGAAAAAATACTAATTTTCTGGTTCAAATATATGTTAAATTGAAAATTCTGGTTCAAAATGATGTGAGAGAATTAGGATCAATGTGGAAATATTCAAATGTTTGTCTTTGATAATGTTAAATTTCCAAAACATAGTAAATGTTATACAGTGTATTGTAAGGAGCAAATACTAAAAAAAAATAAGCCCAAGTTTGTACTAAAAAATGTTTTACTGCTATGTCTATGGCACCCTTGTCTGTAAACGAAGGGACTCTGATGAAGAATGTAAATGAGAGAATTCGTACAGAGAAAATGCTTTTGCTTGTTTAAATGGCTACTGCAATTTGACTACAAAACAAACACCAACTATCAGCTAAAAACTTCTTTTAACATAAATGACATCCACAGTAGGAACCAAAAATTCTACAGTGGATAGAACGTCTAAGCGTGAAAACAGTTTATTTATGTGGAAGAAGAAATAGCAGAGATAGTTAGGACATAGATATATGTACTGACGTTTGGTAGAGTCACATTTGAATGAAGTCACTCCCATACTGTACCTGAGAAAAAAAACTTAAACAAAGGGTTACTATAATTAAAGGGTGAATACAAGGAAATAAAAAGGAGCTGTATCTTTGTCACTGAGCAGAGCCAATTTAGATGTTGCTCAGGAGCAGCTCTTATTAATTTAGGCTTCTGTCTTCCTCATTACTTTCTACCTTTCACTGTTAGATACTCAGTCTTGCACCAACAATGTTTCCAAAATATTTTTTTGAGAAATAAAATGCTAGTGTCAAGTTTCTCTTATTTCTACATCACAACATAACTTACAATGGTGTCAATTAATTTCACTGCATAATTTCAGAACAGGACTTCTCAACTTGTAGGTGAAAATTCTTAGAAATAGGTGCCTAAGTTAGACACCCCAATAAGCCTTAGTTTCAAAAGTGCTGGGATATATACAACAGATATTAGGAACAATAGTGAATTTTACATGCCTTAATAGATACTTCTGTGTTAATGGAATTTTCTGAGAGATAGCTAGCAGTTTATTAAAGCCTGAAGCAAGAATGCTTGGTGGTTTTTTGGTTGGGTTTTTTTTTGTTTTTTTTTTGTGTGTGTGTCACATAACTATAGAGATTATTATCTGTAAAATATTATCGCTTATAAAAATCTACTCATTTCAGTTCTGCTAGGATTTTGGCATCTGTAATATCATGGTAATAAATCAGAATATGTATTTGTCAAAAGAATGAAACATGAAGAATCAAAGACATCTGTATTAGAATGCCTGTACACAATGCTAAAAGGATGAGAAACAAGCAAAGAGAACTGGAAAAAAAAATGCCACTAAATTATGGTGGTTGTGATCTTGTGGGTACAATTGAAGCCTCGTGAGAAGGTTCTTATAACTGGGATGTCAATAGAGATTAGTACAATCTATATAAAAGAAAAGTGGAAAAAGTATAGTTATGGAGCAAATAATAAAAAATATTTACAATCTCAGCAAGCTGCAGATTAGTAGTGATAAGTGCCAGGGTAAATTTTTATGAACTGGGATACAAAGACTGGAAGGAAAAAGAAATTACAGTGTGTGATTGATATAGATTATAAGGTTGTGAAGAAAAAGAAAACAAGGTCAGTTCAAACTAACTTTTGCTGGCTCAGAAACCCAGGATATTTTTGATACTTAAAAACAAAGCATATTTGTTGGGCAATAAATATGACAAACTATGAAACATGAAAGAAACAATAATACAGGATTTTTTAAAATATAAAATAAATAAATATTGCATCTACTTTTTTTTTTAGAAGAAAACTGAATTTAATGTGGGCACATCATTAAAGCATCTGTAACTTCCAGTGAAAGTGAAAATTAATGGTATCAGTAAGAATTCAAGTTTTAATCAAGGCATGTAAAACACAAAGGCTGTTAGGAAATAATATTAAAATCCACCAGAGTGGAATATGATACAATTAAAATATAAGAAATAACAGATGATGTCAAAGAAGCATATAAAGAACAGAGGTTGGTTAATGTGATTTCAAAAATAGATTCTCATTGATTTTGAATAAAGAGAAAAATAGGTATTTTGAAAACCACAAAAATATAATACAGAACAATATTGCTCAGCATATCATCTCAAGGTGCTTTTTGTTTGTTTGTTTTCTTCTTTTCTTTCTTTTTTTAATAAAATGTCTGCTACACTTCTGATTTTTAAATATAAAGAAAACACAATGAACATTTGATTTAGCTTTCATATAATCTACCTTCCCTGAATCAGTTTATTTGACAAAGAATGCATCCTGAGGGAAAAAAAAAAAAAAAAACAAATTCCAACCATGTTTTAAAAATTCCAGAGCAAATATTGATAAGTTATTATTATAATTACCTACTATAAATATTATTCATAGCCTTTGCTTTCTAAGATAGAATTCTTTATTATACAAATATAATCTGCTTTCTTAATTTAGAAATGTTGAAATTACCATTTGCCTTCATATTGTTTCCTTGTTATCAATTCATGAAAATGTCCAAAATCATTAAAATCATGGAGTTTGTCCGTGAATAGTGTTCTATTTTTTTCATTTATCACTTCATAAAGCCTTAATATCAGTACATATTATAAAGTAACAATTTTATATTTCCTTCAGGTAATTAAAAAGTATATGAATTATAAGTGTTGAAATGTAGTGCTCTTCAATCACTTCTGGAGAAATGATAGCATTGAGGAGTTTCTTCTAATGAAAACTTGGTCTACTTTGTCATGGAAAAAAAAAAAGTAAAATATTTAAATCAATACATATTAGTATCCTAATTAGATCAGATAAGTATTTGAATAGAAGGAAAAATATTATAAGCATATATATGTACCAGAAAAATTTTCAGAGGGAATGATTTTTTATCTAACAACAGATGAAAAAGAAAATAAAAAAGATAGTGGAAAAAATTAGTTTGTGAGAAAATTTGCAGTTCCTCCAGCTAAACTTGTTTCCTCACATGAGCCAGATGATATTAACAAAGATAACAACAAAGAAAGCAAAATATATTGATTTGTTCGTCTTACTTTTTCTTACGAATGTGGGGTTTTTTTGGGTTGTTTTTTTTTTTTTTCTTGTAAGTAGACTTTTTCAAACTGGATGGAAGACAATGGACTTTTGATAATCTTAAAGTTTTTTTTTTTCAGCAGGAAGATGACGGCATAAATCACAGTAAAAATTATGTCCTTTGATTCATGACTAAATATTTTTCCCTGTGGTCTTCCATCATAAAAAAAATTGAATTTTGCAGTTACTATATGTTCTATCTTTATGCAGGCTCATGTCTGCTGTCATATTATGAGCAAATATGAGTATAGATTATATGGTCATAAACACTGTAACTTTGCTGAAGTCATTTAGAAAACACAGCCAAGAATGTTCCATAGAAATAGATTCTGATTGAAACTGAAAAGCAATAAGAAATTATTAGGTGTTTCAGTAGACATAGCAATAAGTGATATTAGAAATAAAAAGGTTTAAATTCAAAGTGATTTTAAAAAATACATAATCCAGGTATACTGATATTGTCTGTAAAAATTTGCAAGTAAAGAAACCTTCATTTCTTTAAAATAGATTTTCTTTTTTACAGAACATTTCAAAACAAATTACTGTAGCAATTTCCTTACAACTTTGCCCATATCTAGAATTCCAGAAATTAAATCATTTCCATGTCTGAAACAATAAACTATTTCAGAATTACTTTGAATATTATTTCAGTTATAGTATCTTTTTTTTTTTTACAATATAGTTTAACTAAGTATGTTTATTAACCAAAAAAGTAAAAATAATCTTACAGTGGCCTAAAGAAAATTAGCTGTACTTAGTTGAAAATACTTTATTTTACAAAAAGAAGAAAAAATGAAACACAAACAATTCTGGATTATCCTGACCTTTTGAGAGGAATCACTAAGAGGCTACTGATTGAAATGACAGTGAAAGATAACAGTAGCATTCAGCAGCCAATCTTTTTGTAAGCACTTCAAAAAAAAAATCCCATCTTATCTTTACACAAAAGCTTTTTAGGCACCTGTATGGTTGACTTAAACAGGTTAAAACCATGTCCTAGTAGTCATTTTTTAATACTTTGCCCTTTTTTAAAAAATCAGTGCATCTACCATCCATTTTTCCACTGACAGAATTTTTTATTTTTTAATTTATTTGTTTATAACTATCTCCTATTCTATCTACAGTCCAGTCATAAATTAAAAAAAAAAACAATAAACTCCTTTTTACTTTCTACATGATAGCTGACTACGTACGTGTGCTTTGACTTGCATACTCTTTGTCTATTTTTCTCCTAAATTTTTGCAAATAGTATAAATATATATTTCAAGACTAGAAAGAGTCATTATTTATTTAGAGGCTAGTCTATATGAAACCTTCATATTTTTTAATGGTGAGTATGAAAAATATTTCTTCTTACTGTGAAGACAAGTGACTTCTGAACTGAACTTAGAATCAAAAGAGAAAGCTTGAAACAACTCACTACCTATTTCAAGCCAGTTTGTCAATTGCTAGCAGGAGAAACACAGACTCTCAGAAGATCCAGAGAAATACTTTTAAATAGACAGATATTTGTAAATGTGGATTTTAATTATAACAGGAACATTTTTTAAAAAATAAGCCAGGCAACTATGGGACATAGCGCACTATGTCCTACAGTTAAATTTTACTGACTGCTCCAGCAAGACTCCCTTTGATATATCAGGTCTTCTAAATTGTCACAATTATTTGGCAGACTCTGGAGGATGAAATCTATGCATAGATCTGAAATATTACTGAATTTGATACATCCTGGTTTATTGCCATAGCTTGAATTAGAAAAATTATATTTTTTGCTGGAATTCATTTTTCATTTTGTCTGCTTTCTATTGAAGTCTACTGTTACAATAAAAGAATCAGATTTCTTTTCCTCCATTTATGGAAATAAACCCTTCATCATATTGAGTTTCTGTACATTTTACCATGACCATGGCATAGCATTAGGCCTCTTCTTTTCAGTTATGTGAAGTTTGTTTGCAGTTGATTATCAGTTGAAAATGTTCACTACTAATAGAATTAATAGGGCTTTCGATGCTAAACAACAGCAACAACAAAGTCTAGAAAGGCTGCTATTCAGTTTATTTTTCTTGCTATTGGAGTATTCGAGTGACAAGTTAAACTTCCCTACCCACTGAATGATAGAATAATTTCTATGCACACAAAGTATTTTCTTAACTATACTGCAACCAGGAGAAAAATGTCAAACAGTATTTGTCATCCATCCTATGAATTATTAAATGCTATTTCCCTCACTGCAAACAGATGGCAGGCAGCCATTCTGGATGGCAGGAGTCTCTAAAATGGCAGTTGAGAATTGTTCCAGTAGAGGAAAACAATGCTTCTTAAAAGTCTGTTTTTGAAGGAAATTCTTGGCAGAAATATTAACAGGGTAACTGATGAGTGACTGGATGAATCAGGAAAAAAAGGAAGCATATTACCACAAATGGTGGGGGGGTGGGAGGGACAGAATTCTGTGGGCTGTGGGCTGTGGTAGTTAAAGACAGGAAAAGGATGGAAGCACAGAACTGAGCACACAGTCTGTATGGTTTGTAACTTTAATACTACAGGATACCTTTAGCCTATCAGAGAATCACCCTAGGCAGTGTCTATAGTGGCAAGTAATTTGGCTCAATAGAAACAGACCAGAAGATTTAAACGGTTGCTTCTAAGGTCCTTACTTCTACACAGTTTTTTTAGTTTAGTGTTTTTTACGTCAAACTAGATATAATCTGATTGGAAGGACTGAACATTGCTCAAACACTTAGTCAATGATGTTCAAAAGTCCAGTAATTGATTGAAAGGTCCTTTTTTCAGGAGCACATTTTGTATGTGTTTGGAGAAGAGCTTGCAGTTCCATTTACTCCAAAAGGAATCTAATTCATATGTACCAAAACTTTTCCATGAATTTAACATGATAAGTGGGGACAATCAGTGGATTTATTATAAAACTGGGAAAAATATTCAGACATATCCATGGGCTTCTTCTAAAATCAATGGTGCAATGAAAAAAAATAGTATAGAATATTCTAGAACTCTCCTTGAATGACCCGGTTTCATCCTACTGTCTCCAGAGGAACGGTACAGAGACATCATACACTTCTTCCCTTTCCACTTTTAGCTCCTCTTTTCTATCTCTTCTCCTTTAATATGAAATTTCAGCTGTAGATTATAGTTATTAAATAACCACCTACAATGTTCTGTTATGGTTTATGATGTCATTAGAGATCCTCAGCAGAACTGATTGATTACTTAGCATTGCTATACCATTTTTTGAAGATGATTGATACCTCTGAAAATAAATCAAGTTTATTTCAACTCCTGCTACATGATAGAGGCTTATGTTCCATTTTATGAGGTTTAATACATGCAATAACATGCTTTCCCATTATTCTGTGAATTATTTTAGTTCATATTTCTTTTCTGTTAAAGAATACCTAACAATAACTCAACAAACTGAGCTACAATCTATTCCTGAAATCAGTGAGATTAAAAACCTCAAGTTCTTTGTGCTGCTGATTAATAAAGACAACTTTTAGGTAAGCTCACATATTGTCTTAGTGTCTTGCAAAATAAGATTTCATTAAATAAATTTGACATACTTGAGTTTAGAATCTGTTAATATGAATTAAAGTATAAATATAGAACCATAGAATCATAGAATGGTTAGGGTTGGAAGGGACCTTCAAAGGTCATCTAGTCCAACCCCCCTGCAAGGAGCAGGGACATCCCCAACTAGATCAGGTTGCTCAGAGCCTCATCCAGCCTGGCCTTGAACGTTTCCAGGGATGGGGCCTCCACCACCTTTCTGGGCAACCTGTTCCAGTGTTCTACAACTTGCATTGTAAAAATTTTTTTCCTAATATCTATTATCTAAATCTACCTCCCTCTATTTTAAAACCATTACCCCTCATCCTATCACAACAGGCCCTACTAAACAGCCTTTTCCGATCTTTCTTGTAGGCCCCCTTGAGGTACTGGAAGACCGCTATCAGGTCTCCCCAGAGCCTTCTCTTCTCCAGGCTGAACAGCCCCAACTCTCTCAGCCTGTCCTCATAAGAGAGGTGCTCCAGCCCTTTTATCATCTTCATTGCCCTACTCTGGGCCTTCTCCAACTGGTCCATGTCCTTCTTGTGTTGGGGGCTCCAGATCTGGACACAGTACTCCAGGTGGGGTCTCACCAGGGCAGAGAAGAGGGGGAGAATCACCTCCCTCGACCTGCTGGCCACACTTCTCTTGATGCAGCCCAGGATGCGGTTGGCCTTGTGGGCCGCAAGGGCGCATTGTCTGCTCATGTGGAGCTTCTCGTTCACCAGCACTCCCAAGTCCTTCTCAGTGCTGCTCTCAATCCATTCTCTGCCCAGCCTGTATTTGTGCCTGGGATTGCCACGACCCAGGTGCAGGACCTTGCACTTCGCCTGGTTGAACTTCATGAGGTTGGCATGGGCCCAACTCTCCAGCCTGTCAAGGTCCCTCTGGACACATGTTACACAACCTGTCATGTTACAGGTGGCGTCCCACAGGGGTCCATGTTGGGCCCGGCCCTGTTCAACACCTTTGTCGGCAACATGGACAGTGGGATAGAATGCGCCCTTGTCCCGCATGACATCCTTCTTGTCCCGCATGACATTCTTCTCTCTAAACTAGAGAGACATGGGTTTGATGGACGGACCACTCGGTGGATAAGGACTTGGCTGGATGGCCGCACTCAGAGAGTGGTGGTCAACGGCTCAGTGTCCATGTGGAGACCGGTCACGAGTGGCGTCCGTCAGGGGTCTGTGCTGGGCCCGGCCCTGTTCAACATTTTTGTCGGTGACATGGACAGTGGGATAGAGTGCACCCTCAGCAAGTTCACCGATAACACCAAGTTGTGTGGTGCTGTTGTAGTTCAGCCCTGATCAGGACCAGACCACGCAGTCTGTCTCTCGCTCCCCCCACCCTCCGAGAGAATAGGAGGAGATGATATAAGAAAAAACAGCTCAAGGTTTGAGATAAGGACGGGGAGAAATCCTTAAAGTTAGCGTCACGGGCAAAACAGACTCAACTTGGGGAAAACTATTCATTTATTTCTAAAATTAGCAGGAGAATGAGACAGGGAACAAGATAACCTCCCCCCACCCCTCCCTCTTCCCGGGCTTAACATTATCTCTACTACCTTCCCCTCCCGAGCGGCACGGGGTGGGAAAAGGGAATGGGGGTCGCGGTCAGTTCATCACGCATTGTTTTACGCCGCCGTATCGTCAGGGGAAGAACTCCTCGCATTCCTCCTCTGCTCCAGCGTGGGGTCCCTCCCACGGGCCACAGTCCTTCGTGAAAAAGCTCCGGTGTGGGTCATCTCTTCCACGGGGTGCAGTCCCTCTAGAACAGCTGTCCCAGCGGGCCCTCCACGGGCCACAGCCTCCTTCAGGCCTCCACCTGCTCCGGCATGGGGTCCTTCACGGGCTGCAGGTGGATCTCTGCCCCTCCGTGGACCTCCATGGGCTGCAGGGGGACAACCCGCTCCACCATGGTCTTCACCACGAGTTGCAGAGGAATCTTGGCTAGGAGCCATATTACTCCTCCCCCTCCTTCTTCACTGACCTTGGCGTCTGCAGCCGTTCCTCACAACAGGCTGGCAGACGTCTCTCGGGATCCTTTTTACATCTTATTCACTTCTCATCTCCTCTCCACTTCTTGCAGCCGGGCCGGGCCGAGTTGGGCCCAGTCGGCTGCCCGGCGGGAGGCCAGAGGGTGAGGCCTGCAAGGCCCATGAGGCTCGCGCCTCCCCCTCTCTGCCCACGCTCAGCTGCTTCACATCTTCTCCTCCCTTTCTTTCCTGTTTTCCCCTACTTAAATACGTTATCGCAGAGGCGTTATCACGGGACATTCTGCTACCAATTGGCTCGGCCTTGGCCAGCAGCAGGTCCGCCCTAGGCCCGGCCGAGTCCACTAAACAAAGGGGAGCGACTTCTAGCAGTTTCCTACAGAAGCTACCACCTTAGGCCCCCCCTCACTAACAAAACCAGAACAGGTGCCGTCGACACGCTGGAAGGGAGGGATGCCATCCAGAGGGACCTTGACAGGCTGGAGAGGTGGGCCCGTGCCAACATTATGAAGTTCAAGCAGGCCAAGTGCAATGTCCTGCACTTGGGTCATGGCAATCCCAGGCACAAATACAGGCTGGGTGGGGAATGGGTTGAGAGCAGCCCTGAGGAGAAGGACTTGGGAGTGCTGGTGGATGAGAAGCTCCACATGAGCAGGCAATGCGCCCTTGCGGCCCACAAGGCCAACCGCATCCTGGGCTGCATCAAGAGGAGCGTGGCCAGCAGGTCGAGGGAGGTGATTCTCCCCCTCTACTCTGCCCTGGTGAGACCCCACCTGGAGTACTGTGTCCAGTTCTGGAGCCCCCAACACAAGAAGGACATGGACCAGCTGGAGAAGGTCCAGAGTAGGGCAATGAAGATGATAAAAGGGCTGGAGCACCTCTCTTATGAGGACAGGCTGAGAGAGTTGGGGCTGTTCAGCCTGGAGAAGAGGAGGCTCCGGGGAGACCTGATAGCGGTCTTCCAGTACCTCAAGGGGGCCTACAAGAAAGATGGGAAAAGGCTGTTTAGTAGTGCCTGTTGCAATAGGACAAGGGGTAATGGTTTTAAAATAGAAGGGGGTAGATTTAGATTGAAAATTAGGAAAAAAATTTTTACGATGCGAGTTATAGAACACTGGAACAGGTTGCCCAGAAAGGTGGCGGAGGCCCCATCCCTGGAAACGTTCAAGGCCAGGCTGGATGAGGCTCTGAGCAACCTGATCTAGTTGGGGATGTCCCTGCTCCTTGCAGGGGGGTTGGACTAGATGACCTTTGAAGGTCCCTTCCAACCCTAACCATTCTATGATTCTATGATTCTATGTTAACTCCATCCTACCCAGGCTGAGTACCCCCTTGTAGAGGAGTTAAACTGTCCAGTTTCAAGGCCAGCTTGCTGATGAAGGAGAGTTGTTTAAGACGTCTCAGCTGGCCTTGGGAGAAAGAAAAATAATTGGACAAAGCCTCAAGAAAGCCCTACTGAGACGCTCTGCTATGAAGCCTCGCTGTCCTTTCACTTGAAAGCTGCTTTTAAGCAGATGCTCTCATATTTGAGCATGCAACCTGAGCCACATTGCAATGGTGCTGCAATGATACCCATGCCTAGCCATGTACCCCATTGGTCTGGACCCCGGCCCTTACCAGCAGATTGACCAGCTTGACTTCAGATGTTCCTCAGCATTAAGGGCTTGCCTGGTAACCAGTGGACTCTCTGATCCCAGTCAGTGTTTGTGGACCTCACCATGACTCACTGGCTCCACTTCCTGGCTTGACTCCAGACCTGTCCCAGCAATGGGAACTTGCCTGGTGGTCTGAACTCTCTGCTGAATCTGGCTACCATCCCTTTGCTATGGCCCAAATCTCATTGCTTGGGTGTTGTGGAATGGAGCCCTGTTGGCCATGTTATCACCCACAGCTCCTCTGCCTTTGCTGCTCTCTAACGCCCCTGTACTGACAGCGGATGATGAATGTGACATTTAGCAGACACAGCTGAAAGTACCAAGACTCTGAAAAACTTGCTTTCATGAGTTAATGGCTGACATACACAATAGAATAATTCTTGTAAAAAGAGTAGATGAACATATGGAGAATGAAAAATAATTTTGTAGAACAAACCAGATACATGGGGCGGGGGGAGGTTGGGCAGGTGGATAGATCAATCAATCAATCAAACTGAAGTGAACGTCTGAGAAATGGGAACCTCCCAACAGAATCTCTGTGTAATGAACACAAGGAACAATTAAGAAAGAGAAAAAAAAATAATGTGAACTACTTGATTTTATGATACAGTCTCATCTATTTTATCTGAAAAGCAAAACTGTGATATCCAAAAAGGGATAGTATATATATGATACTAAACTAAGAACAGTAAATCTCCAGGATAGTTAATATTCATTCAAAAGATGATAGGGAATTCTAAAAGTACATTGCTGTTTCAAATCAATAATTTTTTGGACATCAAAGAAACATGCAGGGAAGTGATTCAGGTACTTAAGCTGAAAAGATCCTGTGGTACATCCTGGACAGGTGCCCAGTTCAGACAAATGAGAGACCAAAATACTGGATCAATATTGTAATATAAATCCAGTGCTTGACATAAATGCATCGATGTAGTAAAGGACTTAACGAGTAGTGCCAATAGAATTTAAATTATTTAACATAGATGGAGAAGGATAAGAAGGAAATATATTTTTATTTCTTTTAAATTTCTTTTAATTACTTGTAGAGTATCATTTGAAAATATCAGGCAACAAATTTAAAATTTCTGGATAAAGGAAACAAAGTGGAAGGCAATATTATGTATTGTAGGAGGGTTGCATTTTTTTTGCTAATCAGGGTATGAACCCAAAATAAAATTACTTTCTCAGTTTTGAATAAGATTAATGAGAATAAATATACAAAAGCTTGCTATGAAAATTACTAAATGGAAGCATATTTGTAGTAGTTTAGCCCTGCTCAGGACCAGACTACTCAGTCTGTCTCTCACTCGCCTCACCCTGCAAGGGGTGATAATATAAGAGATATAAAAGATAATATAAGACAGATAATATAAGAAAAAAGACTCAAGATTTGAGATAAGGACTGGGAGAGAGTCTTAAACTTACCATTATGGGCAAAACAGATTCAACTTGGGGAAAACTATTTATTTATTATTAAAACCAAAGCAGGATAATGAGAAAGAGAACAAGACAACTTCCCCTTACTCCTCCCTCTTATCAGACTTAACATTATCTCTATCTCCTTCCCCTCCCTGAGAGTCACAGGCAGGGAAGAGGGAATGGGGGTTATGGTCAGTTCATCACTTGTTGCTTTATACTGCTCCTTCTCCTCAGGGGAAGAACTTCTCACATTTCACCCCTGCCCCATTGTAGGGTCCCTCCCATGGGCTACAGTCCTTCATGAGCTGCCCCAGTGTGGGTGGTTTTTCCATGGAGTGCAGTCCCTCCAGAATGGTTGCCCCACTGTGGGCCCTCCATGAGCCACAGTCTCCTTCAAGCATCTGCCTGCCCCAGCATGGGGTCCTCCATGGGCTGCAGGTGGATTTTTCTCTTTGTGGACTTCCATGGCTGCAAGGGTACAGCCTGCTTCACCATCACCTTCACCACAGGAACCTGCAGAGGAATCATGACCAGGAGCAGCATTACTCCTCCCCCTCCTTCTCCACCGACCTTGGCATCTGCAGCCATTCTTCTCACAAGAAATTATTCACAATCGGCTCAGGCAGATGCCTCTCAGGTTCTCTTCACATATCCTCTCTCCACTTCTTGCAGATGGGCTGGGCCGAGTCGGGCCCAGATGGCTGCCTGACAGGAAGCCAGAGGGTGAGGGCCACAAGGCCCAGAAGGCTCACGCCTCTCCCTCTCTACCCTTGCTTCAGCTTCTTCACTTCTTCTTCTTCTTCTTTCTTTTTTCTGTTTTCCCCTTCTTTAATATGTTATTGCAGAGGCGTTATCAGGGAACATTCTGCTACCAATTGGCTCAGCCCCAGCCAGCAGCAGGTCCACCCTAGGCCTGGCTGAGTCCATTGGACAAAGGGGAAAAACTTCTAGCAGCTTCTTACAGAAGACTGAAGCACAGGAGTTTCCCTCTAAATATCAGGAAACATTTTTTTTTTTTTACTGTGAGCATGACTAAGCCCTTGCACATGTTGCCCAGAGAGGTTGTGGAGTTTCCATCCTTGGAGATTTCCAAAGACTATTTGGACATGGTTCTGGGCACTGGGCTTTAGGTGTCCCTGCTTGAGCAGGGAGTTGGACCAGACCTCTAGAGGTCCCTTCCAACATAAACAATTCTGTCATTCTGTGATTGTTATCACGTGTGTTTTATAGATGGAAAAGCAGGCCAAGATTCATATTGAAGCTCAGTCACTGGGGTAAAACTGTTTTCCAATAGCTAGAGACTTCTAAGACCAAACACTTTATTTATTTAATATTTGGAATAGGAGGAGATTGGGTGTTACAGTTTAATTAAAATATAACTTGGTGTGGCATGAAAACTGGCATGTGAAGCAGGTGATCTTTTGGGGTCTTACATAGAAGGCTAACCAGTCACTTCTTGACTTTTAGTTTATTTACACAATCACATGACAGGTAAAAGAAGTAACAGCTTTACAAATGGGAAGAAGAATTCAGGATTACCCGACTATTTCTGTTTCATTCATTTGTTGACGTTTTCCATGGTCATGTCAGAATCTCTGGATTGTGTTTGAGAAAGAGGCCTTTTTTTTTTTTTGATACAATAGTATATAACCTGAAACAGAGCTAGAAAATGTTTTTGTGCAGGGTTCATGAACTACTGGTCCCAGCAAATGACCTTGGAATCTGAAAACATCATCCAGTCGAGCAAGCAATATTGGATTTGTGACAGGAGCATAAAATATTAAAAGACAAATAATAGAGGATCACAGGCAATTTCAGCATAGTGTGTATGAACAGTTTGGCAACTCTTAGATTTGCAGCACCACAGTTTTATCTGTGTGGACATAAACTAGTCAAGTTTTTCTACAGCAGGTGTCATAATCATTTTAGAAGGACAGTTAAAAAGCAATATGCAACAAGGACATATTTTCCCTAAAGAAAAGCCATAAATAAGTACAAAACAGTTTTTTGAAGAAAGAGTAAAGGGCATTTAGCCTGTCAAAACACATTCGCTTCTCTGTATTTCATTTTCTTCTTTGTGCTAAATCATTGTTTGTTGAAATTATTCCAGTACTTTTTTTCCTTTAATTCCCTTGCATAATAGGCCACTAGATGCATTTGTTATTCTTCAGAAGCCAAATTGCTTCTCAATGTCTGCATAATATGAATTTGTTTTGACTTTTGTGTATGCTAGCTTATAGTGTTATCAGTCAGGTAGGTTCAAAAATCGTATCATTTCTTTGTGCTTTTTAAATTACGTAATCATTAAACCCGTGTTTACTTTCATACAGACACGTGCACAAAACAAACTAATCAAGCCACAAGAAAGTTACAGTCACAGTACAAATGGTAAGTTTAAACATGAAGAAGAGGACAGTGCAAATCTAAGGTGTTAAAAGAACTCAAATCACACACATTGTGCCAATTTCCCATTGGCCAACTGCACAGTGGATGGATAACCCAAAATAAACAAGTTCTGAAGTACTCATCTGTATTAGGGTTGCATACAGGTAACAGTGACAGTAATCGAGAGCCAAGCAATGATATTGAAGTCATAACCTCCTGTACTGTGGAAGACAAAGAAATAGGTTATTTGAGATTGACATCTTTTCCGTTCATTGAGGTTCTGCCATGTCAGAATTGAAGTAATGCACAGAAAAAGGAACTCTATTATTATTTTACTTAAAATAACCTAAAATACTAGTAATTAATTACAAAATACTTTAAAGAATTTTTATTTAAAGGCCCTTATGCAGTTGTTTCTCTGTATCTAAATCTTAATCTTTTCCTATAATATAATTTGTTCAGTCATGTTACTCAGTCTCTGAGTTAGGAAAAAGTATGCATTTCAGCCTTTCTGCCAGAATTTCCTTGCAACTTTTTCCAAATCCACTCAACCAGGCACATCACATGGCTAACTTAACTCATTTAGTCCTTATATGTCTTGTCCCTTTCTTAGATAAAGGCTTTTGGGACTTAGGGGACTTAATCTGCTTCCAGATCTGTGAGAGTAAAGCCTTACTATTCTCCTTAAAGAAAAACGGGAGACATCAACTAACAAAACTAACAAATAGATCCTGGTGCTGCTTCCTTTCTTTTTGTTTGTTTGTTTGTTTGCCATTTGCCCTTTCTACTGCCTTGGGTTTAATTCAGGTAGGTTAAAATCGAATACATAAGCCAACTATGAAATAATTACGGAAATCAGTGCATGAGTTCCTGGTTATTCATTGGGATACTACTAAGGTACTACTCTTAAAGACATTAATAGACTAATAGTCCTCAGAAGAAAAGATTCTTCAGTTCTTGTTCCAAAGACAGTTATAATCTATGTGATTTTTTAACCAGTCTGTCTGACTTTACTGCACTGATTCTGAATGAAGACAGTAAACATACGTAAACATATCTTGGCTGGAATAGCTGCCATTTGTCCTGAGTGGCTATTCTTTTTTCTTTTTCTTTTTCTTTTTTTTTTTTTAATAATTTTAGCACCACTTATTTTTTCAAATTAAGTAGATTAAACATATACTGTATTCACATTTTTTGAAGGTTAATGATAAAAGCCAGGAATAGCTCTTTGCAGCTGAATGCCCTCGGAAACCATGTTCTTTGATTAAACACTCCCTTGTCACACCAAGGCCTCAAACCAGGAAGCTTCTAGTCTTCTTTTCAATAGGAGGAGGGAAAACAATCCATAACCTCACGTGAGAATTCCTTAACTGGTGGAAGACAAAAGGTTGGCTACAGTGAGGCTTAAGATCTTCCACCTCCTGACTGACTGCTGCAACCATTTTTTAAATCTTACTGGAGATATTGTCTCCTCAAACTGTATTTAAAAATTAAGAGATACTTGTGCATTCTGCTGTAAAGCTTTTGTATTGTCAGCTAGTTCTAAGAACACTTTCAAAATGCCAGTCACAATGGAATGGCAAATGGAAATAGAATGTCATATAGTTTCTGTCACCTACTTTCTACGTTATAATTAGGTTTGCTTGGAAAAGGAGATTTGCTTATGCAATGACAGGTTTAGGAATGTTCATAAGCAGATGCTTAAAAGCCTTTTCCAGTCATATGAGGTGTTTGGATTCTGGATCATGACTTTTTCAAAACTTAGTTCAAATGTCTACTATCTACTTAATTCCTGTTTTATATTTGACTCACATCTTCTGGGTAGTTAATGCCCCCTTTTTCTCTCTGTTGTGTGTAAAGCCACATTGTATCCAGACGTTTCAAAGCAGTTTGGATTTAACAGTTACAGGTCTCAATTTCAATTTCTCATAAGACTTCTTCACTTATTACTGAAAAGCTGTACTATTTAGGGCCAAAATCCAAAGGCTAAACCACTGAATTAACAAGCAGACATTGGTATTAGGCTTCTGTACATAATACTGAATTCTAATATAATATTCTCCCCATCTCTCCACTTTTTTTTTTGATGTTTTATGCAGAAAAAGAAATAAATGTGTACCTGGATGTGGTTGTCTTTTTTTTTCCCTTTTTCTTTTTCTTTTATTTTTTTTTTCTTAATGACAAGTACAGACTAAGGGCAGGCCCCATTTTTATGCACGGAGAAAAAGTACAGGCACAGAGAAGCTTCTAAGAACGTTATCAATCTAGGCTATTGCATGGCATTAAATAAAGGTAAAGCTATGAGCAAACAAGTAAAAATAGCCTACATAGTGTCACCTAGGTGCAGCTGAATATATGCCAGGCAATTTGTCTTACTATTACTTACACATGATCTACAAATGTGAACACTCTTGATGATTCAGCAGGCCTTAATTGAAGTCCTGTACACTGTGTCACTGAAAAGGGAACTGCACAATCCATGGAAAAGAAAACTGGCAAAGGACTGGGTCATTTGACTGCTAAACACAAGCAAATGCCCTTTTGCTTTGCACATGTAACCGCTTGCTGCAGGAGAAGTATATCATATGCAGTGGAAAACAACAGACAATTCATCACCAGACAAGATTGTGCTAATTCAATGTTGGGATATACATAGAAATTAATTTCTCATCCTCTTTTCTAGAAGATTTTCTAGAATCCTAGTGATCTAGAGATTTATCAAGAAAATACACTAATTGTAATTTTCGTCCCCATGTCCAAATCAGTGTGAGCTGATAACTGAGACCCCAGTAATCTCTTCTCAAATACTTGGAGTGATTTGTTTAAATGGAGTCAAGTAATAACATCTGAAAGAAGTAATGAGAAGATGATTTATCTCAGTATCTTAATACTGAGATAAATACATCAGTCTTAATGTTGATGTAAGTTCTCAGTGTGTCGTGGTTTTGTTAGTGAGGGGGGGCCTAAGGTGGTAGCTTCTGTAGGAAACTGCTAGAAGTCGCTCCCCTTTGTTCAGTGGACTCGGCTGGGCCTAGGGCGGAACTGCTGCTGCCAAGGCCGAGCCGATTGGTAGCAGAATGTTCCGTGATAACGCCTCTGCGATAACATATTTAAGAAGGGGAAAACAGAAAAAAAAAAGAGAGAAGAGAAGATGTGAAGAAGCTGAGCGGGGGCAGAGGCGCAGAGGGGGAGGCGCAGGCCTCATGGGCCTTGCAGGCCTCACCCTCTGGCCTCTCGCCAGGCAGCCGACTGGGCCCGACTCGGTCCAGCCCGGCTGCAAGAAGTGGAAAGGAGATGAGAAGTGAATAAGATGTAAAAAAAGATCCTGAGAGACAACAAAGGGGAGCGACTCCTAGCAGGTTCCTACAGAAGCTACCACCTTAGGACCCCCCTCACTAACAAAACCACGACACACATGTAATTTATTTTTGCACTTGATGCCAGCTTGCAGGTCAGGTACAGAGTGTTTGCAAGAGATGAAGCAAAGTAAATGAGAAAGCACTTCTGTGACATCCCACATTTCACTGACTCTCTCAATTACCACTGAGTAGTTTGGTACCCTACAGCTAAATATCCAAATCCTTCAACCCCTTCTAAATTATTTTATGAAGAAAGTTGTACTTCACATGAGATGAAAATGAAAAGTAGATATTTAAATCCAAGGTATGTCCTTTTCAACAAGGCTTGGGGAAGAGTGGCTGGAAAGCTGCCCAGCAGAAAGGGACCTGGGGGGTGCTGGTAGACAGCCAGCTGAACATGAGCTACCAATATGCCCAGGTGGCCAAGAAGGCCAAGAGCATCCTGGCTTTTATCAGCAACAGTGTGGCCAGCAGGAATAGGGAAGTGATCGTGCCCCTGTACTTGGCACTGGTGAGGCTGCAACTTGAATACTGTCTTCAGTTTTTGGCCCTTCACTGCAAGAAAGAAATAGAGGTGCTGGAGCACATATAAAGAAGTGCAGCCAAGCTGGTGAAGGGTCTAGAGAACAAGTCCTACAAGGAGTGGCTGAGGGAACTGGGGTTTAATCTGTAGAAAACGAGACTCAGGGGAGACCTTATAGCTCTCTACAACTACTTGAAAGGAGGTTGTGACGAGGTGGGTGTCAGTCTCTTTTCCCAAGTAACAAGCAATGGGATGGGAGGAAATGACCTCAAGTTGTGCCAGGGAAGATTTATATTGGATACTGGAAAAAATTTTTCACCAAAAGGGTTGTCAAGCATTGGAATAGGCTGGCCAGGGAAGTGGTTGAATCAGCATCCCTGGAGGTATTTAAAAGACATGTTGACTTGTTGCTTAGGGACATGGTTTAGTGGTGGACTTGCCAGTCTTAGGTTAATGGTTGGACTCGATGATCTTAAGGGTCTCTTCCAACCTAAATGATTCGATGATTTTTTTCTCTACATTCATCTAACTGTATTCTGTGAAATCAAGAAACTGAGTTATGCTTATAAGGATCATACTGCTACCAGGCTCCATGCTTGACCAAAAATAGCTGACTTCATGAATTCCTCTTCTATTAGTGATTAACTTTTTTTTTTCATGCAGAAGAGAAGATCTTCCTAATTATTAAATAAATTAATCTAAATGGTATTTGGTTTAAGTGATCTTCTCAGCCAAACTACTATTTCAAACGATCATTTTTCATTTGTTCCATGAGACAATAATTGTGTTAATAATTCTGTGAGATTTCCTTTTTTGTGTGGTTCTCTGGAAGGAAACAGTGTTGAGCAGCTATTTGAATAAAAATTCAAATCTTGCTTTGATTGGTTAAGGTAGCATGATAGTAATAGTTCAGAGAGTAAGAAATTAATAGTTATCACAACCTGCACTAGTCACTAAATTTCTTATGGCCGGTTTGTATGTGAGCTCTCATTGTAATATTGCTCTATGATTCCTGAAACATGGAGACGTTGTAAAAGGAGAATCACTACCCAGAATTCCTTCATTTTCTATAGGGAATACATTCATATTCCTGACAGTGCCTACATGAATCTAAATGAAGGTATTTTAGAAACCTATTTCAATAGGTTACAAAAGATCTGATTCCAAAATATTGCTGTACTGCTAATAGTTGCTCCTGATTTTCAGACTCATGACCATGAGGACCATGTCGACATCAGAAAGTGGTGAAATACAAATTTATCAAGACTTATAGAGCAAATAGATGAAGACAAGAAAATGACAATCACTGTATGTGTCTCAGGGGCTGTTACTTTGGACCAGCTCTACTCTGGTCCTATGATGTTAACTCAACAGAAACAGGAGTGTGTTACCTGAGCCCCTGGAATGCATCCACTCAGGGGACGGAAAGGGAGGGGAGGGGTTGCCCTGTGCCAGACACAGTTGGTTCCAGTTGTCTCCACTGGACCCATTGCAGGGCACATCTGGGCTGTCAGTGTCATAGTTCAGCCCCGATCGGGACCAGACTACGCAGTCTCTCTCTCACTCCCCCCACCCTCCGAGAGAATAGGAGGAGATGATATAAGGAAAACAGCTCGAGGTTTGAGATAAGGACGGGGAGAAATTCTTAAAGTTACCATTACGGGCAAAACAGACTCGACTTGGGGAAAACTATTCATTTATTTCTAAAATTAGCAGGAGAATGAGACAGGGAACAAGATAACCTCCCCCCACCCCTCCCTCTTCCCGGGCTTAACATTATCTCTACTACCTTCCCCTCCCGAGCGGCACGGGGTGGAGGGGAAGGGAATGGGGGTTGCGGTCAGTTCATCACACGTTGTTTTACGCCGCTGTATCATCGTTGGGGGAAGAACTCCTCGCATTCTTCCTCTGCTCCAGCATGGGGTCCCTCCCACGGGCCACAGTCCTTCGTGAAACTGCTCCGGTGTGGGTCATCTCTTCCATGGGGTGCAGTCCCTCCAGAACAGCTGTCCCAGCGGGCCCTCCATGGGCCACAGCCTCCTTCAGGCCTCCACCTGCTCCAGCGTGTGGTCCTCCACGGGCTGCAGGTGGATCTCTGCCCCTCCGTGGACCTCCATGGGCTGCAGGGGGACAACCTGCTCCACCATGGTCTTCACCACAGGCTGCAGAGGAACCTTGGCCAGGAGCCGCGTTACTCCTCCCCCTCCTTCTGAACTGACCTTGGCATCTGCAGCCGTTCCTTACAACAGGCTGGCAGACTCCTCTCAGGATCCTTTTTACATCTTGTTCACATCTCATCTCCTCTCCACTTCTTGCAGCCGGGCCGGGCCGAGTTGGGCCCAGTCTGCTGCCCAGCGAGAGGCCAGAGGGTGAGGCCTGCAAGGCCCACGAGGCTCACGCCTCCCCCTCTCTGCCCCCCGCTCAGCTGCTTCACATCTTCTCCTCCTCTTTTTATGTTTTCCCCTTCTTAAATACGTTATCACAGAGGCGTTATCATGGGACATTCTGCTACCAATTGGCTCGGCCTTGGCCAGCAGTGGGTCCGCCCTAGGCCCGGCCGAGTCCACTGAACAAAGGGGAGCAACTTCTAGCAGTTTCCTACAGAAGCTACCACCTTAGGCCCCCCCTCACTAACAAAACCAGAACAGTCAGTGATGCTGGTGTTGCTTCTGGGAAAACATATTTAAGAAAGGGTTAAAAGTACTGTGTGAGAGAGAGAGGAGTGAGAAATCTGAGAGATAAAATACAGACAGCAAGGTAAGAGAAGAAGGAGGGGGAGAACGTGCTCCAGGTGCCAGAGCAGAGATTCACCTGCAGACCCTGGAGAAGACCACGCTGAATCAGGTTGCTCCCTTGCGACCTTTGGAGGACCACGCTGGAGCAGATGGATGTGCTCTGAAGGAAGCTGCTGCCTGCGGAGACCCCAAGCTGAAGAAGGCTCCTGGCAGGAGCTGAGGTCCATGGAGAGAAGTCCATGCTGGACCAGGCTTTTTGGCACCTGTGACTCTGTGGGGGATACATGCAAGAGCAGTCTGTTCCTGAAGGACTGCACTCCATGGAAAGAATCCATGCTGGAGCACTTCTTTAAGAACTACAACCTGGGGTAAGGACCCACATTGGAGCAGTTCATGGAGGACTGTCTCCCATGGGTAGGACTCCATGCTGGAACAGAGAACGAGTGTGAGAAGGAAGGAGTAGCAGAGACAATGTGTGATGAACTGACCACAACCACCATTCCCTGTCCCCTTGCACCACTCCTAGGGGAGAGGCAGAAGAGTCAGGAGTGAAGCTGAGCTTAGGAAGAAGGAGGATGGGGAGAAGGTGGTTTTAGTTTGTTTTATTTCTGACTATCCTACTCTGTTATTAACTGGCAACAAATTAAACTAATTATCCCCCAAGTCTAGTCTGCTTTGCCTGTACTGCTAATTGGCGAGTTCATCTCCCTCTCCTTATTTTGACCTATGAGCTTTTAGTTTTATTTTTTCCCCCTGTTCTTCTGAGGAGAGGAAGGGATAGAATGGTTTGGTGGGCATCTGGTGGCCAGCCAAGCTTAACTACAATAGGTAGATGAAAATATTTTCTTTTCCTTTAGGCATTATACAATTAAGTAATATACAGGCAGTATAATCCTCCAGAAGCTTAACAGCAACTGCTTGTATTTAATTTTCTTTTATATATGCTAAGCAACTTTATATATCATACATATACTAAATAATATTGTTTATTTCAAATCTCCTTATTGTCTTTCTTGTTCTCATCAGATTTTTTTCTGTCATGTGCTTATTGACAAGGATTGTCAAAGAAGTTTGCTTTAGTTGTGTGTTACTTATGTTGGTACGCAGATAAAATATCAAAAAACATTTAATTAATTCATAATGTTATTTTTTTCACTTCTCATAACTTTAATGTGTTTCTTCATTATCATCATTAGCAGCATTTAACTAATTTAAAAGAGAAGTACAATAAGCTTCTTTGTCTGATTTTTTTGTTTGTTTGTTTGTTTTTTGTTTTTGAGTGAATGTACCAGTTCTTTTGGTCAGCTAAACCTCAGCATATACTCATGCTGGTGGTCACTGTTACTGCCTTACTCCATAGTTTCCCACTGAGCTTGTTGCAGGGTTTCATACACTAAGACTGTAGTTCTGCAGGTGGGATTAATCTCTCATTACTCTGAGTGTCTACATGATAGATGCCTTCATGTGGTTTTGATATCCTTGCTCCCATTATTTGAGATAGAAATCCAGTCAATACAGTTCTTGGTTTCTAGAGAGGTATTCAATAGATCAGATAGACAGGGTGAAATTTCATTGACTGTTTTGATTACATCACCAGTGTAATGTAAATTCAGGCATCTAATCTTATGTTCAGACATCTAGTCTTATGTAGACACCTAAATTTAGATGAACTGAATTTCTACCCTGTCTGTCTACACTAATGTTTTTCTGAAATTATTGGTATACTGTACAGCAATACAGCAGTTGCAGCAAAAGGACCAGTTGTATGAACTAGATAAAGGCCAAGATTTAGCCCAGCTAAGTTTTATGTTTCTGATGAAGGTGCCCAAGTTAGGAATATAGCTGGCCTAACGGGTTTGTTGTGGTTTTGTTAGTGAGGGGGGGCCTAAGGTGGCAGCTTCTGTAGGAAACTGCTAGAAGACGCTCCCCTTTGTTTAGTGGACTCGGCCGGGCCTAGGGCGGACCCACTGCTGGCCAAGGCCAAGCCGATTGGTAGCAGAATGTTCCGTGATAACGCCTCTGCAATAACGTATTTAAGTAGGGGAAAACAGGAAAAAAAAAAAAGGGAGAAGATGTGAAGCAGCTGAGCGGGGGGCAGAGAGGGGGAGGCACAAGCCTTGTGGGCCTTGCAGGCCTCACCCTCTGGCCTCACGCTGGGCAGCAGACTGGGCCCAACTCGGCCTGGCCTGGCTGCAAGAAGTGGAGAGGAGATGAGAAGTTGAAGTGAATAAGATGTATAAAGGATCCTGAGAGGCGTCTGCCAGCCTGTTGTGAGAGGAACGGCTGCAGATGCCAAGGTCAGTGAAGAAGGAGGGGGAGGAGTAATGCGGCTCCTGGCCAAGATTCCCCTGCAGCCCGTGGTGAAGACCATGGTGGAGCAGGTTGTCCCCCTGCAGCCCATGGAGGTCCACGGAGGGGCAGAGATCCACCTGCAGCCCGTGGAGGACCACACGCCGGAGCAGGTGGAGGCCTGAAGGAGGCTGTGGCCCGTGGAGGGCCCGCTGGGGCAGCTGTTCTAGAGGGACTGCACCCCGTGGAAGAGATGACCCACACCGGAGCAGTTTCACGAAGGACTGTGGCCCGTGGGAGGGACCCCATGCTGGAGCAGAGGAGGAATGAGAGGAGTTCTTCCCCCGACGATGATACAGCGGCGTAAAACAACGTGTGATGAACTGACCGCAACCCCCATTCCCTCCCCGCCCCCCTGCCCCCTGCCGCTCGGGAGGGGAGGTAGTAGAAAGAATGTTAAGCCTGGGAAGAGGGAGGGGTGGGAAGAGGTTATCTTGTTCCCTGTCTCATTCTCCTGCTAATTTTAGAAATAAATGAATAGTTTTCCCCAAGTTGAGTCTGTTTTGCCCATTACAGTAACTTTAAGAATTTCTCCCCGTCCTTATCTCAAACCTTGAGCCGTTTTTTCCTATATCATCTCCTCCTAGTCTCTTGGAGGGTGGGGGGAGTGAGACAGAGACTGCGTAGTCTGGTCCCGATCGGGGCTGAACTACGACAGCGTTCTATAAAGTCAATACAGATAGTTGAGGAGCTTGAAAGGACAAATCCACTTTCCCAGGCTTCCAGACTTTGCCATAGTACTTACGGATATACTGTGAACATAGAAAGATGACATAATATTTCTATTGCTGCAAACTATTTGTACAGACATTTTTCTTATTGCTACCATTGATGAGGTACACAGTAGTTTGGCAAGAGGTGAATCAGAAAAACCAACATAGATATCAGATATAGAGATCTCTTTGGCATTGGTTTGATTTATTATTACAGCTTCTACCGCTTATTTTTACAAAGCTTTGTGCAATAGCATCTTCTGCACTATAATATCTGTGCACTGCAAATGCCATGCAGGCATGAGCAAAAAAATATCCCATGTCAAAATCCAAACATTTTCTCATTATTGCGTAGGTTTTCATGAGATTGTAGGCCTTATACAAACTTTGCTACCACTATGAAGTGATTAGTATTCCTGGTGCAACCCTACAATATGCTTATCCAACTCTTCGTATCTGTTTTGAACAATGTCTTTGTTAGGAAATCACACTACTCACCTGTCCTTCAAAGTGGGGCAGAAGCAAAACCAATCAATAAGCTATTGGGAATAGGCAGAGACTGTGACCCTCCATTATGGTGTCTGGAAAGATGAAGTAAAAAAATAAAGGAAGCACAAGCTGTTTCTTCATACATGCTCTTATCCTGGAACGTAGAAGTTTTAAAATGTTATAATGCATTCATAACCTCAGTACAAATATATAAACCATGAGATAATTCTTCAGTTGCACTAAAAAAGTTTTTCTCTTTTCAGAGAGATGTATACTAATATTTCATATTATTGGAGATGTAATGGAAATAAAATCTTTCTTTTAATTAGCATTTTGCCTCATTGGTTAGACTGTACCAGATGAACATGAAAGTTATAGTTTGGCGTCTTCATGTATTCAATTCAGCTACCACTTAGCACTTGATTACACTTACTCTAGATAGTTTAATAAACGGTTTCAGTCACCCGTGATCATGGACTCAGACACAATATTCACTGCATGACTGGGTTTTTCATAGAAATTTTTTTTTATCCCTTCCTTGCCAGCACTTTGAAGAATTTCGTATAAAGAATTTGTCAGGTTCTGTATTTTAAAGGGAATTTGTTATAACCAGGACCAGAGGTAATTAGAAGTGGAAATGAAACATTTATTGATTTCACATCAAGATAAGCCACTTATATACTTAAAAGTAGTGAGAAAAAAAGGTTCTAATTTAAACAAATCTCCTATAATAACCTTTATGATATGAAGACATTTGATCAATGCTAGAGAACAAAGTGGACTCTGAAGGTTGTTTTGTGTTTTGTTTTTTTTTTTCCTCAGAAATGTATCATCACTGAATTTGAAAACTTCAAGATCATATTTTAGAATAGTTTTTAGTATAATAAACTAAAATTGGGTCAAATTCTCTTCTTCGCTGTGAGGCATCAGAAAACATATTGGATAGAAAAATGTCAGAAGTCTGAAAAAAACAGGTGTAGATGAGGCAGTTATAATTGCTTCTATTAAACTTTAAAGGACTATTTAATTATTATTTTTAAATTAACACTGACTTAATATGAGAAATGCTGCAGTTTATATTGTGACTTGCCCTCTGTTGCAGAGGCATGTTTCATCTAGATTTGAAATTATCTGGCCGTCATCTTTGTAAGTCTTGCCATAAGCTTTATTCAGGTAGTGTTAATGTTAAAAGAACAAATAAAAGAAGGTATAGCCACAGCAAATAGGCTGTTTCCAGACTTTTCATTCAGCTGCTTTGCCATCCTCCTTTAACACATTCACTTCCACTCTGGTGACCCTATGTTTCTCTGACATAGTCCATATCTTTTCTTAACTTCCTTGCCAAAATGTAAATATTCCCTCAATTCCTTTATGGTTTCTCCCTTGAAAATCTCATGTGATAATAATGTTTGTGATATTTTGATTCATATTCTTTGCCTGCTGTCAGGGTCTGGGAGAAGAGCAAAGAAACTTGCAAGGATTAGCAGTAAGCTACACTCTGCTCTTTGAACCTCTTATCTTTAGATAAATACATAGTGTTCTGGCCTTAATTGGGCAAGAAATACGCTTCTTAAAGTTATTTTTCAAGTTCACAAGCAAATAGAACAGGTATTTTAATGTAATATATAATACTAACAGTATTATCTAATTCTAAAATTCTGATCTCGTTCCTTGAGGGGAGAAAAATAATTACCTTTCCTATTCAGACTGAGATTATCATTTGGTCCTCAAGCAAGTTTGTGCTTGGATTGTGTCTGTGAAATCCCTTCAGTCTATCTTTCACTGTCAAGTAGTAATCATAAATTGGAGATTATAATCCCAGGCAACTACAGGCCGGTCAGTCTCACCTCTGTGCCTGGCAAGGTCATGGAGCAGATTCTCCTGGAAACCATGCTAAGGCACATGAAGAGCAAGGAGGTGGTTGCTGACAGCCAACACGGCTTCACAAGGGCAGATCATGCCTGACCAATTTAGTGGCCTTCTATGATGGGGTGACAGCATCGGTGGACAAGGGACGAGCAACGGATATCATCTACCTGGATTTGTGCAAGGCTTTTGTCAGAGACTGAAAAGGTTAATTAATGTCTCAACATCGCTAAATGATAGAGAGAACTGACAAACCACAATGCTAAAAAAACTTCAACAACTGTGAGGGAATGTCTAGACAAATATCCTGTTTTGTAGCTGAAGCAGCAACATGTGCCTAATAACTCCATGAACTGCAAAATGGGGTATCTTGTTTTGTACCCTTCCCCCAGAATAGAGCCAAACCCTGTGCATGAGCTCAGGCCCTGGACGGTACTAAGCATGCACAGCACTGCCAAGTGACTGCACAATGGAGGCCAGCTCTGGGGGATGCAAAATGACTTTGTGGACACTGTCTTACTAGCAATCAGGTAACAACATGCTTCAGGTAACTGCACGGCTTACAAAGGACAAGCGGGCCTTGCATTTGCAGAGAGCTAACATGCACCACCACAGAGACAGATCAACAGGATGCAGCAATCACAAGCTAAACCACAGGCAGGAAGCACCTGACCTACAAAGGACTACAAAAAGTGTCGCTGCATGAACCCCGGTGTGTGTGTGGACCTCCACCCCACTCAGATGGACCTTCGGGATGCCGATTCTCCGTGGTGGCGTCGTCATCCTTTTGAGGCACCCACCCCACCCACTCTGTACAACGGACTTTCAGGACGCTGACTCTCCGTGATGGTATTTTCTCCCCTCTTTTTCTCTCTTCCTCTTTCTCTTTCTCCCCCCCCCCCCCCATTACCCTTTGTGTGTGAATGAAATAAAGAACCAACATATGCGTATGACACCGTTGTGTCTTAATTCTGTAACCGAGAAATTCATACTTCTCACGACCGGACCTTTATCAGTTCGTGACAGCTTTCAACACTGTCCTGCATGATATCCTTCTCTCTAAACTAGAAAGATATGGCTTTGATGGATGGACCACTCGGTGGGTAAGGAGTTGGCTGGATGGCCGCACTCAGAGAGTGGTGGTCAATGGCTCGATGTCCAAGTGGAGACTGGTCACGAGTGGCGTCCCTCAGGAGTCCGTGTTGGGCCCAGCCCTGTTCAACATCTTGGTTGGTGACATGGACAGTGGGATAGAGTGCACCCTCAGCAAGTTCGCCGATGACACCAAGTTGTATGGTAATGTCACGTTCCGATTTCGGATGAGAGGAAGGGGCCCTTGCGTTCTAGCTGACCTCAGACGAGTCTGGGAGGCTAGGGGCGGCTGGACCGACCTCTCACACACCGGAGCGCGGTTTTGTTCGTATTCTCGGGAACAGAATTAAGACTCAAAACAGAGTCAAGTGCCAGGTAACTTTATTAACCCGACAAGAAGTTTGTAAATGGAAGAGAAAGGAGAGAAAGGAAGGAAGGAGGGAAAATAGTTTCGGTTGTAATAGCTACCACCACGGAGCTGCAGCGTCCCGACAGTTCGGTTCGCTCGATGGGGGAACGATCCGTCCGGTGTTAGTCGTCTCGATGTCGGTTCCGCGGATGTGTATTCCGGCGAATGTGTATTCCGTTGAATGAATGAAGTGAAGAGTAGTGAAGTGTAGAAGTCTCGAAGTGTAGAAGAAGTGTCTCTAAGAAATCTCTCTGTCTCAGTCCAGAAATATCCCTTTTTATGTTGGTTGTTTTCATTGTATTTCAAGAGCTGGTTTTCCTAGCCGCACCCCTCACCTGGTGGTGATATGCATGCCCATTACCAGGTGATCCATTACCGGGCGATATGCATCTCTGGGCGCATGCCAGGGGCTAGGGCTAGATTTCTGGGAACCAGCTCTGCATTCAGGTTTGCAAGACAACAGGAGTTGCCTTGCAAGATAACGGGAAGCCATTGCTCGGGTGGTGGCCCGCTGTTTCAACAATGTTGAGACAAATTTTTGACACAGTCTTTTACAGGTGCCGTCGACACGCTGGAGGGAAGGCACGCCATCCAGAGGGACCTTGACAGGCTGGAGAGGTGGGCCCGTGTCAACCTCATGAAGTTCAACCAGGCCAAGTGCAAGGTCCTGCACCTGGGTCATGGCAATCCCAGGCACAAATACAGGCTGGGCGGAGAATGGATCGAGACCAGCCCTGAGGAGAAGGACTTGGGAGTGCTGGTGGACAAGAAGCTCAACATGAGCAGGCAATGTGCTCTTGTGGCCCAGAAGGCCAACCACATCCTGGGCTGCATCAAGAGGAGTGTGGCCAGCAGGTCGAGGGAGGTGATTCTCCCCTTCTACTCTGCCCTGGTGAGACCCCACCTGGGGTACTGTGTCCAGTTCTGGAGCCCGCAACACAAGAAGGACATGGACCAGTTGGAGAAGGTCCAGAGGAAGGCCATGAAGAGAGTAAGAGGGCTGGAGCACCTTTCGTATAAGGACAGGCTGAGAGAGTTGGGGCTGTTCAGCCTGGAGAAGAGAAGGCTCTGGGGAGACCTTATAGCGGTCTTCCAGTACCTCAAGGGAGCCTAAAAGAAAGATTAGGAAAAAATGTTTTACAATGCGAGTTGTAAAACACTGGAACAGGTTGCCCAGAGAGGTGGTGGATGCCCCATCCCTGGAAACATTCAAGGCCAGGTTGGATGAGGCTCTGAGCAACCTGATCTAGTTGGGGATGTCCCTGCTCCTTGCAGGGGGGTTGGACTAGATGACCTTTGAAGGTCCCTTCCAACCCTAACCATTCTATGATTCTATAAAGTTTCCCACTGCAAATGCAGGTAGGCTACTGAACAAAAAAAAAAAACAAAACCAAAACCAAATCCTAATTGACTAAACCCATTCCAACAGCTTAGTTAAAATAAAAATCATAAACAATTAAACAAATAAATAATAAAATAATACATGAAATAATGTATGTGACAAAATAATTGTATGATCTTGAGAAATACGCATCTTCTAGAACGGTGAACTGAAAACAATCAATTATGAAAGGATTGCAGTCATTACAGAATTGAAACAGTAAAAAGACTATCCAGAACAGAGATTCAGATATGAGTCCCTGAAACTCAAAGGGTTAGTATTCGAAGCATTAATTTCATTAATCACAGAATTCTTTAAAGGGCATTAAGAAAGATTCAACAATATGGAACAATGGAAGACTAAACTAGTGCCTGTGTCAAATTAAATGTCTAGTGTCTCTGTTCACTGAATATTTAAAATGCAGTATAACTGACTTTTTATTTTCATATCATTATTTAACCGGATACATAAATCTCTTAGCAGCTCAGTTAGGGAAATTTCCTGTACCTTACAGTAATATTGCAATGTGATCCTCATAAAATTCTACAGGATACATTTACAAATCTGAATGAACAAGTGCTATGAATAGCAACACAGACAGATGCAATACAGTCAGTTTAGCATATTTCTTTTTATATAGACCAGAACTGTTGTACATTAAGAAGTTTGTTCATAGTGTTATGAAAAATTAAGAGATGCTGGAACTAGCAAAGTATTAAGTTCTTAGCTCTCAAGGTTTTGTTTTATTTCAATGCACTGCCAAAAAAAAAAACCCACCAAATGATTCTTTAACATTTTTAAATGATTATGCCAATTTTGTCTTTCATTCTCTTGTAAGAAAGTTGATGTACTACAGAAAAATCAACTTCAGCATCCTAAAATCTAATGAGGCTGCAATTTTATGTCTAATGAGACACCTCCTTTGGCTTTGACTTAGCTGCTCAGGAGCCTTCTGGGTTTCATAGGAAAATACGTAACAACTTTAAATGACTGTAAACTTAGATATGGAAAGTATCCAAATGAGATCACTTGCTGGGGCTTTCATGCTTCTAATTTAAGTTCCAGTCCTGGTCATAATGAAGTTTCTTTAAAGAAAGGAGAAATATGAAAACAAAATTTTTGTACAGAGATGGATGGATAGAGGCTGTCTCTTCTTCAGAATTCCTAAATGGTCATCCAAGTGAAAAACTTCTATTTAATTCTTACACTTTCATATGCAAAAGCAATCCAAAGAATGCAAATGTGTTTTTCAGTTTCTCAAAAATAAATAGCTTAAATATAATTATGAATGTTCAGGAAGAACTGACATTTACTTGTCAGTTATTTTCAGCGCCATCACAGAAAAAAAAAAAAAATAAAAAGGAGGTTGAGTATAGTAATAGCCATAAAATCCTCCTTGAGCTAACAAGCAAGAACTTTTCATTTCAATAATGGAAAATTTCACATATAAAGAAACAGTGACATAGGCGATAATTTTCAGTATGACCCTTGGAATGTTCATTCCCTTAGCATCCAGTGAATAGTTTCACATTGTTCTTAGTTAGCATCTTCCCTTTGCACTTGAGTTTTGGTCAAAAAAAAGAACCCAAAAAGCAAACAAACAAAAAAAATCCTTGGCTATGTTATGGAACTAAAAGCATATGGAAATATGTTGTGTGAATGAGCAGACACTGCTGAAATGCTTCCGTCCTAATAATGCTGCCTTGAAAAGAATGGACAGGCTGGAGGAGATGTCTTTTGGAGTGACTATCATACACTGTATTAATAAGTCTACATAAATGGCAATTCAAAAGATCTTTAAAAAGCTGGGGGGGGATTAGGTTCTGTGTCAAGGGGTGACGGATGGAGGAATCCATCCAGCTTATATATTGTACTCTCTATTTCTTTGAGCATTTAAGCAATTTTACCCATCACATGAATACTAAATTGAGAATTATATGCCTGATTATAAAATGTTGGGAGATAGGTCTTAGAAATTTTTTTTTTTACAATAATTATTAATGGTTTAAAAGAAGAAATGGCTTCTTCAGCATAATGTTACAATGGAGGAACTGAGACCAGTATAAGTGGTTCCCTTAATTTTACATTTAATTTGCAGTCTAATATTATACTGGATTTTTTTTTTTTATTGGAGATTCAAATCCTCTGTAATAATACTACAGATTGAAGTATGTATACAGTCTATGCTCAACTACAGTACCTATAGTTGGTCAGATACACCACTTATAGTTGAACACAGCTTTGCAAGTTGAACAACTTTTTTTAACACTTGTGTACACCATGAATATTCAACCCAGGTGAATAATAGGTTAGAATAGGATCATAGCGATGTCTCAAGAACCTTTCTTTTTAAGTATTATTTAAGGGCAACTATTTAAGTGCTGTTGCTTGTCCAAGTTTTTATGTATTAGAATGGAAGAACTGTTGAAACCTAAAAAAAAAGTGGCTTGACATTTAGATACTTTGACATTTTCCATCAATATTAATATTGCTATAAAACAATCATGCTTGGTGCCATTTAATGATGAAGTAATGCTTATTAATTACAAATGTTGTTTAATCTGTTTGAGATACTAAAGGTTATGTATTCTTTTATTCTTTGCTGTAATTAATTCTAAATCTGCAGAGAAGCAAAACCTTTCAGAAATTAAATGAAATTTAAATAAGATTTTAATCCTCATAGACTTGTGGACTCCGGGAATACAATTCAAAGAATTAAAAAAAATTTTCTACGTTAAACATTCTGCATCTGTTGCTCTGAAATCTATAAAACTGTGTTTCTAAATCACGTTATGATGAAAATGTTCAGTTCAATGGTATAAAAAAAAAGGTAACACATATGATTAATTAAATGAATCTTGGAAAGAATCCATGCTGGGCAAGTAAATGAGTCGTTTTGCAACACGAATCATTGTAAATTACTGCATGGCTTGTATATAGATTGAAAGAACTTTTTGGTTGTTTGAGTAATATAATTTGATAGTCAACATCTAAAATGTTAAAATTTATTGTGTTTGTGCAATACAAATAAGCTTAAAAACTGAAAACAAGGAATTCCAAATAAAGCACAATATACGCTTTTTTTTTTCCTACAGAATACATATATATATGATTAACAAAATGTATCTACAGCAACTTGAAATGCAATGTGATTAAATTAAAAATGTTTCTAATAAAAGGATCGAGAGCAGCCCTGAGGAGAAGGACTTGGGAGTGCTGGTGGACGAGAAGCTGCACATGAGCTGGCAATTAGGAAAAAATTTTTTACAATGCGAGTTGTAGAACACTGGAACCAGTTGCCCAGAAAGGTGGTGGAGGCCCCATCCCTGGAAACGTTCAAGGCCAGGCTGGATGAGGCTCTGAGCAACCTGATCTAGTCAGGGATGTCCCTGCTCCTTGCAGGGGGGTTGGACTAGATGACCTTTGAAGGTCCCTTCCAACCCTAACCATTCTATGATTCTGTGATTCTATAATATACTGCAGTGTGAGTCTTGACTTCACTATGTTGTATACCATGTGCATATTATATGAACCAACGATTAACTTTACGTTTCCTCCAATATCTGTCTCTTATTATTGGAAATGTAAAATATAAAGAGAAAGATTTAGGATAACCAGGACTAAAAGCAAACACACTATTTTAATGCCATTGTTTTAACCTAAAACTTTGTCAATGAAGAACATCTACTCTAGTAATTTCTAACACAGTGCCTGAAAAATTAAGTATATTTAGCTATACTGATATCACAAAGTTCTTCTGAACTGGTTTAAACACAGCAATAAGTTACACTGTTTTTTCAGTTAAAATGTTTTTAACTACCATAACCTATTTTGCCAACTTTTTAATATAAAATCAGTAATGTCACAGAAACCATGAAATAGTTTGACAGAATGAGAACAAAAAAAATAAAAGCTCATCAATAAAACTACCCATTTACTCTAGATATTTTATCTTTCTTCCAACAATCAGCTGACATTTGGGGGTGGGAGGGTAATTTCCATCTCCCTTTGAGTAAAGGAAAAAAGAAAAAAAAAAAATGAAGAGATATAGCTAATTCTGGCAATCTAGAAAATATTACTTGTCTTCTATGCTTTTCTGTAATAAATCAAAATATATTGATTTGGAACCTGATTGAGAGAGAGAGAGTTCTTTGACATTAAAGACAATCATCCTATTAATATTAACAGATTTTAATTGGGCCCGTCCTGTTTGCCAAACAGCATAAAAAGTGTTTTATTCTTTGTTTTGCCTGTTAATAAGCGCTTTAGCAAATGTAAATTTCAATTGTGCACTGAAATGTACCCTAGATGAAAATATGTCAACAGGACAACTTCACCATAATAATGATGACATTCTGCAATGCTGTACCCTTGAGATTATACTGTTATTTCAGACTTAATTAGTAAATTAACACACATTTCCCAAGCTTATGTTTATAAATTGAGTCTAGAAAAACATCCATTGTTTATTGCTGGCTTTATTCTTCACTGTTGGCACTGCTTTTGCAAAGTATATATTCTGACTCTCCTTAGTATTAAGAAAAACCTGTTGCTTGATACTTGTGCAAAGTGTTTGACACTGCCCTGCACAACATACTTGTCTCTAAACTGGAGAGACATGGATTTGATGGATGGAACACTTGGTGGATAAGGAACTGGCTGGAGAGTTGTGGTCAATGACTCAATGTCCAAGCAGAGATCAATGATGAGTAGCATTCCTCAAGGGTCAATATTGGGCTCAGTGCTGTTTAATATCTTTGTTGGTGACATAGATAGTGGGATAGAATGTATCCTCAGCAAGTTTCCTGACAACACCAAGCAGAGTGGTGCGGTCAATATGCTGGAGGGAAGGGATGCCATCCAGAAGGATGTTAACAGGCTGGAGAGGAGGGCCTGCGCAAACCTCATGAAGGTCAACCAGGCCAAGTGCAAGGTCCTACACACGGGCCAGGGCAATCCCAAGCAAAATAAAGGCTGGGCGAGAATGGACTTAGAGCAGCTCTGAGGAGAAGGACTTGGGGTGGATGAGAAGCTCAACGTGAGCCAACAATGCACGCTTGCAGCCCAGAAAGCCAACCGCATCCTGGGCTGCATCAGAGGAGTGTGGCCAGCAGGTAGAGAGAGGTGATTCTCCCTCTCCACTTTGCTCTTGTGAGACTCCACCTGGAGTACTGTGTCTAGCTCTGGAGCCCCCAGCATAAGAAGGACGTAAACCTGTTGGAGTGAGTCCAAAGGAGGGCCACGAAGATGATCAGAGGGCTGGAGCACTTCTCCTGTGAGGACAGGCTGAGAGTTGGGGCTGTTTAGCCTGGAGAAGAGAATGCTCTGGGGAGACCTTATAGCAGCCTTCTGATACCTAAAGGGGACCTACAAGAAAACTGTAGCAGGACTTTTGACACTGGCATGTAGTGATAGGACAAGGGATAAGGGCTTTAAACTGGAAAAGGCTAGATTTAAACTAGACATAAGGAAGAATTTTTTTTTCTGTGAGGGTGGTAAGGCACTGGACCAGATTGCCCAGAGATGCCCCATCCCTGAAAGTGTTCAAGGCCAGGTGGTTGGGGCTTTGAGAAACCTGGTCTAGTGGAAAATGTCCTACCCATGGCAGGGAGCTTGGAATGAGATTAGAAGCTGTCTTCATTAAAAGGAGTAAAACAATAAAAAATAATTTTTAATTGTCTATATGCCCATAACACTTCAGGGAACATAATAAAAACATTAGTATAGGTCATATCTGAACATTGAGCTTCTACTTATTTATATATAGCACATGAGTTTTTCCACATTATTGCTAACTTCTGGAGTCGTTATAATGTTCTGTTGGACACGTTCAGAGGTTACACATTTATATGTTTGGGTTTTATCACTGTGTAATGTCAGCGTGAAAAACTAGGTCTCTGAGTAGGTTTTCCCAGGGGTCTACCGTATTTTCAGGTAGCTCCCGTAAGTAGTCCTGTTTAATAACTTGCTACTGGGGAAGAAAATCTTTTCAGTGTGTTGTAGTTTAGCCCCGTTCGGGACCAGACTACGCAGTGTCTCTCTCATTCGCCCCCCACCCTCTGAGAGAATAGGGAGAGACAATATAAGAAAAACAGCTCAAGGTCTGAGATAAGGACAGGGAGAAAATCCTTAAAGTTACTGTTACGGGCAAAACAGACTCGACTTGGAGAAAACTATTCATTATTTCTAAAATTAGCAGGAGAATGAGACAGAGAACAAGATAACCTCCCCCCACCCCTCCCTCTTCCCAGGCTTAACATTATCTCTACTACCTTCCCCCCCTGAGCAGCACAGGGGGAAGAGGGAATGGGGGTTGCGGTCAGTTCATCACATGCTGTTTCACACCACTGCTTCATCCTTGGGGGAAGAACTCCTTGCCTTCCTCCCCTGCTCTATCATGGGGTGCCTCCCACGAGCCACAGTCCTTTGTTAAACTGCTCTGGCATGGGTCATCTCTTCCACGGGGTGCAGTCCCTCCAGAACAGCTGCCCCAGCAGGCCCTCCATGGGCCACAGCCTCCTTCAGGCATCCACCTGCACGTATGTGGGGTCCTCCACAGGCTGCAGGTGGATCTCTGCTCCTCCCTGGACCTCCATGGACTGCAGGGGTACAACCTGCTCCACCATGGTTGTCACCACAGGCTGCAGGGGAATTCTGGCCAGGAACCGCATTACTCCTCCCCCTCCTTCTTCACTGACCTTGGCATCTGCAGCCGTTCCTCTCACAAGAAAAATTCTTCACAATAGGCTGGCAGATGCCTCTCAGGATCTTGTTACATCTCATTCTCATCTCATCTCCTCTCCACTTCTTGCATCTGAACTGGGCCCAGTTGGGCCCAGTCAGCTGCCTGGCGGGAGGCCCACAAGGCTCACGCGTCCCCCTCTCTGCCTCCACTCAGCTGCTTCACATCTCCTTGTTTTGTTTTTTTTTTCTGTTTTCCCCTTCTTAAATATGTTCTCACAGAACATTCTGCTACCAATTGGCTCGGCCTTGGCCAGCAGCGGGTCTGCCCTAGGGCTCGCCGAGTCCACTGAACAAAGGGGAGCAACTTCTAGCAGTTTCCTACAGAAGCTGCCACTGTAGGCCCCCCTCACTAAACAAAACCAGAACACAGTGAAATTGTGAGGTTATAAAGTATCGGGTCATTTCACCAGCAGAGTATTAACACTGAAAATGCACTGTGTTCTTAGACTATATTTACAAAATATAACTTGTTTCTCTTATCTTAGTTTTAGCCTCTTCTAACACTGAGAGTTAGCTAGACTTACAGCTGCTTAATTTAATTTTTTTTTTAATACTATATGATACCATCTAATCTCTTAAGTAACTGTCTAATTCTAGTAAACTTCGTGGGGTTAGACATTAAGAGGATAGCATCTGACATTAAAAGACTCTTCAATGAACACAGAACCTGTGATTCAGCTCTTGGTGCTCGCACAGCACAGCAGATCTTCAGGAAATCAAGATTTAATGGAAAGAAATTATGTGCTTTTACTTCAGATCAAACATCCTACAGTTTGACCTTGAAATAAAATTATAGGTACTTGACTGAACTAAAGGCAAAAAAAGTCTGTATCTAAAGCGATCTCTTCAAATGTATTTATTTGAGGAAATCACTAACGTAAACTTATAGCTTTATATTTGGAGAGGTTATGTAAAGGACTGCAACCTTCCATTTAACTTGTATCTGACTTAAAATATTTTTTTTTACATGAAGCACTGAGCCAAGAGGGCAAAAATTTTCCATCCAAACTTTGCATGCTATTACCAATGATACAAGCTAAGGGACAGTTTCAAACCTTTACTAGTAGTTTTATCCACTCATTGGATTTAAACTGACTTTAAAGTAGGTAGCAAATAAGGAATGGAAGATAACACTTTCTCAGATGGTCTAAAAAGAACTGTAAGTGTTCACCCACATTCTGTAGAAGTATTTGAAAAACAGCCTTGTCCTATTTTATAAGAATGACACTAGATGTTTCTGTTTCCTGGCCCTTTTTTTAAAACTATATTTTCAGCATTGGCTGGTTAATGAGAGTGAAGAGCAGTCAGATTCTGCTTTTACCCTATGTGGCTTTTCTCTTTAAGTTAGCAGTCTCACTGCATTAATACGGTCCTCAAGTAAGTCTTTTTTTCAAAAGTGCCTTATTGCCAAAACTAGCTAACAAAGATATTTTTGTTCATGAAATATGGATGAAAACGGACACTTTTCTGAATGTAAAAAGGTAAAACATGAATACTTGTTGAATGTCCTCTTAATTTGGCCAATCATCATTAGAATCTCTCTTTGGACGTACTTTGTTTTTATAACAGTTTCATTCAAGTTACACAGGCATATGCAGTTGAGATGCAGAAGTAATTATTAAGTAATTGTTGATAAATACTATAGACACTTTGAAGGAATAGAACAAAGATATCCACACTAGGGACTGAACTCAATGCTAAGGTTGTGCTCAAACCCATACCAGATGAATATAAACCTTAGTATCTTAGTGAGATTTCTAGAAGGCTTTTCTGTTGATGGAAGATCTATTGAATTAGTTTCCTCAAGTCGAGTCTATTTTGCCTGTGGCTGTAACTTGAATGATCTCTCCCTGTATTTATCTCAAACCTGAGCCTTTTGTTATAGTATCTCGCCCTCATTCCCTCAGAGGGTGAGTGCGCAACTGTTTAGGGCTTAGTCCTGAATGGGGCTAAACTATGACAACTCCCTATAAAGTAGAGAGGAAGGCACTTCAACATACTGATTCAGCTTTTAGAATATTAGGTAACTATGACTGACCTAAGATTAAATCTGAAATGGAAATTATTACACTTTTTATCTAGTGATAAGCTTATTTTTTTCAATGTATCCCTGGTTTTGTTTTTTTTTTCAAATTTTAATACTCAATTTATTTTCTTTTTTTTTTTTTCAGCTAGAAATAAGATCCTTATCTAATTTTTCATTTTTACCTAGATTCGATGCTGCTGAATAATTTTATGCTTTGTACAAACTACACTAATTTCTACCTAATCCTCCATATATTATTTATGAACTTGTTGAGAGTGCAGTCATGAAGACTATATTTATATGCAAAAATTAAGAGGACCTGGCTTGACCTCTAGCCCATGGCTGACTGACTGACCTCCACACTGTTGAAAGTTAAGTTTTCCAATAATAAATTTGGCTTTCACAGAGCTGGTTGGAGCGATCTGTTCCAAAACTGTCAAGGAGTGAATTCATAAGTAATGTATGGTTGGCCAAGGGTGCAGTGTAAGCTCTTTCTGTGGTCCCCATATACATAGCAGGCTATGTGGAAATGTAAAAACTTGTAGCATCCATTTAGTAGCTTTCCTGTTTTGAAAATTTGAACTTTTTTTTTTAACGTATCTTTTGTTCTGCATCTTTTAATCTATTAATAATCCTGAAAAAATATTCCGTTCTCTTCCACTGGAGGCTGCTACTGTGAACAGTTTGAAAGTTTTTGAGAATCCAGTTATGAACGGAATATTTATCCACAGGCTCACTGAGCTTAATAAATTTCTGAGGTCCAACTTTCTTCCACAGGAACTATATTAACTCTTTTCAAAATAGCAGTAATAATAAGGTAAAGAAAACACCAAAGCTGTCAAAAATGCCACATTAAATTAGATGTTTAAAAATCATTATTTAATTACTATTTATTTTTTTCTTATTCATAAACCATATAGGATTAGATTAATTGTGCATTTTCCATGATAATTTGAAAGTAGTAATGTTTTCAAGTAAGGTGGCTATAAACTCTAGTATATTATTTTAAAAATATATAACTGTTGTCTATTTCTTCTTTACATTCTCCTTTCATCCTAAAGATCCTTTATGAAAAAAAAAATCATAGTAAGACATTCTTTTTATAATATGATAATGCTCTCATCTGAAATCTTCATATGTGTTTCATTGTAATAAAATATGATGGCAGCATAGACACAGAAACTCTGTATTATTAATATTAGACTTTTGGTGACTTCACTTCACTGTGATAAAGTATCTATCAGCCTGAAAATCCTTGATGTAAATTGCAAATGGAAGAGATGATAGATAAGAACAGATTCCAGGAAATTTTGACCAGATAACATAGCTTTTTTAAACACAAATCAAGATTAATTTGAATTCTGAAACACCACAAAATATAAAAGTAGATCAGGTAAAACTGAATAAAATTGAGTAATCTATTTCTATGGCCACTTAGTTTTTATAAATTGTTATTTAGAGCATTGTATCAATACTTTTGGAAATGACATCAGGAAAGATTTTCAGGAAACAATTTTAAGTCAAAAAGGAAGAGTTAGCAAACTTTGGAAGAAGTAATCACATCTGATAGTATATAATCAGGATATGGAGAGTTCTACTAAACACCATCATTTGAATTTTTATGAAAAGATTATAAAAAATGAGCCATATGTTTAGCAAAAAAAAAAAAAAATCTACCTTTTTAATAGTGTCTTTACCAGAGTAAATCTAATTGTTGGAGCTGTGTGTGTTGTCAACATCTACTTTTTTTTTTTAACTTTTTTTTTAATTCTTCAGTTAACAAGTCACAGATCATCCTTTCCCATCCTAGGGGACAGAATTTACAATATTGTTTAAGATTCAAAAGAAGAGTGAACATAATATCTGAAGAATCTGTCTTTATTTTACTAGTAGAAAAAGTTTTTGTGTAACAGAGGGTATATTAGAAAATTGGTATTCATATCATATGACTCCCACCAATCTCTTCTCTGCTTCATTTGCATATTTTTACTAAAAGTTTATTTTTTGGACCATTTTCTTGGAGTGGTCGAAGGCTTTATTTCACTGGTAATGAAGTCTCTTGCCACACTCCCAATGTCATCTGGAGAGGAAAATTTCTGAAAAGTGAGCAGAGCAGCTGTTGCCTAGTAGGGAGGAAAATCAATGACCTGACACTTGGCAGCTGTAAATTTGTATGCAGTTTAATATTTGAAAGGCAATGTACAGGTTGCTTACCTCCTGGGTCCAGCACACTTAGGTTCTTGTGAATTATTGTGGCTTAATCAAAAAAAAAGAGTTCCTTATTTTCATAATAATAAATTTTAAAATATGTCTTTTTTTTTTCTTTAGTCCAGTCACAAATTCTAGTTTTTACCATTATGAAGTTTTAATGAATGTCAAATATATAAACACTATGTAAATGTATGTATACGTATATACATAGTTTTGACTTGATTGGGAAAACAAAATTCCTTTTCAAATAAATAGGACCTGAAAAGGATACATAAACTAATGTTTAATAATTTGAAGGCAAAGCAATCTTGAAGGAAACCCCAGTCAAACCATGACACCTACCGTAGTTTTGATAAAGCTGGAGAAAGAATTAATTGCTAGAATAGGAAATGTTTAAAAACAAAACCACTGAACAAATAATTTATGTGAAGCATCCTGCTTCTAGTTGTTGATAATGTGCTCACACTTGGATCAACTTTATTTTGTTACCAAGGCTGATAAACAGCAGAACAAAGCCTGAACATGAAGTAAAACTTGATTATTCAATACTATAATTCTCCCTGATGACAGTAGGTGGTAGATTTTAATAATAACAGAGAAAATATATTACTTACACTCTCATATCATCATAGGAAAATTCAGGTGGTCTTACTCAAATTAAAACATACATTTGTTCTATTAAATGACAATAAAATTGGAGATGTTGAGTTTTAAAAATATAGTGTTAAAACTGTAAGGAGTGGTGCGTTTGTTATTGTCATAATTTTTCATTTAAGCTGTAAAACTTTATTAAAATCAATGGACTTCCACAAGGGGGATGGAATTGACAGAGGATCTGAATAGGGCCACAAAGTAATATGTAATATTAAAACCAGGGAATTCTTTAATATGTGGTAAATCCTACTACATTGTACTTATTTTGACTCCTTCCTTCTCAAGAGCAGCTAGTATGATACCTACCAATGACCTAATTTAGCTCAGTAATGGAAAATGCTTGTGATTACTATTAACTTTCCATTTTTCTTAGGTGTTCTGTCAGTATATTAGGATTTTGAGACTGACTTTTGGAAATTGTTATTGTTAAATTTGTTAAAAATCTTTATTGTTATGGGTTTTTTATGTCTGTGACTCATTTGTAAAATGAAACAGCAAACATCTGTCAATTACAACAATTTATATCTCATAACTATCCACTCATCAGTTTTCTTATATTACCAAAATTTATAATAAATAGCCTCAGCCTAGTAAGCATTGCACTAATATTTTTCTGTAATCTTAGTATCCTGAAGGGAACTGGCTGTGAGAAAATGCAAGAGAAACTTGGATAGCTTATAACTTTTGAAATTAACTTGACAGAAACTAATTGCAACCAAATGTTGTCATAGAGACTTCCTGCAAGAGGTTCTAAATGGTGTACATAAAGTAGATAAATGATGTGTTGTATAAATGAAGGAAAAGGAAACTACATTCATGTACTGAAGCGATGACAGCTATGTAAATACCTAGAGAGATGAGAGATAGAAAGATCATTCTTCTCTGACATGAAGTAATCACTCCCTATGCAGTAGGCACAATCAAAATAGCAACATCACTTCCACTCAATGCAAATTCTCCTCTGAGTTCTGCATATACTTTAACATTTGCACATCCTGATTTGGGAACTTTTTGTCATTCTCATTCCTCATGTACTGAATTTTCAATACATTGCTCTTACTTTCTCATTTACTGCAAACTTTCTTGTCATGATGCTTAGACATTAATAAGGCCAATATATTGCTACTCTTACACATCTCATCCAGTCACTTTTTGGAGATATTTTATTTGTCCATCATTTATAGTTAGCTGTGATATTTATATTGCATATCTGCAAAATTTGTATATGCAGAAAACTTTGACATTTTTCTGTGGAAAATAAATCTCTTAGACTTTTCTGTTGTTATATACAAATGTCACGCTTTTTAATTGTAGATGAATACATATTTACTGCCTTATCTGAAGATTCAGCTCCAGCACAAAATGATTATAAATCACTATCTGCTTCCATGTAAGAAGAAAAAAAAAAAAAAACAACCTTAAAAATACAAAAAGTGAATCTTAGAAGGCTAAAATCCTTCATTCAAACACAAAGCCTTCAGATAGTTAAGGCAAAGAATAATTTTCAGTCTGATACATGAACATTTGATGTTAACAATTTTCTGCCCGATACTTTTATTCTATTCCACTTTTCGAATCCATGCCTCCTCCTACCTGTTTCAGAAGGTGTCCCACCTGCACTCACTACCTTTCAGTAATCTAAAAAATCTAAACAGACAAAAGCATACAGCATGTACGTAAAATATTACAATGGGAAATTTATCTGAGTAACATACAAAAGCATTTCTACTTGGATCTCAATAACAGTAGGTTTTTAGACTTATCAGGCATCACCTGCTTTACAGGTATATGCCAATGTAATGCCAAAAAAAAAAAAGCTTTACAGTGAGGCAGTCTTCCTAAATTACAGTTTTATGAAAAGGCCTGAAATAGTATTGGCTAGTAATTTTTAATGTATTGGGTGCAGATACCTGCATGCTGGCAGCAGGCGCTACAGGGTAGCCTCTGTGAGGAGAGGCTGTGGCTGCCCTGTGCCAGACACAGCCAGTTCCAGCCGGCTCCAACCGACCCACCGCAGGGCATGGCTGAGCCTAGCAGCCGAGGTGGTTGCTCCTTGGGGAAAATGTATTTAAGAAACTATATTATAAAAACATATTTTAAAAACATTTTTAAAATGCTACACAGGAGCTGTGAGAGAGAGAGGAGTGAGGAAAATGTGAAAAAGTGCTGCAGACAGCAAGGTGAGACAAGAAGAAGGAGAAGGTGCCCCAGATGCCCGAGCAGAGATTCCCCTGAAGCCTGTTGATAGGACCGTGCCGGAGCAGATACCCATGCTGCAGCCTGTAGAGGACCCAGGCTGGAGCAGGAAAAAAAAGTGTATGAGCAGGAAGGAGTGGCAGAGTAAAGCTATTATGGACTGACTGTGGATCCCATTCCCCATCACCCAGTGCTGTTGGGGTGATGGAAAGTAGAAGAGTCAGAAGTGAAGGAGTGAAGTTGAGTCCAGGAAAAAAGGGAAGATGAAGTTGGCAACAAGGTGGGGTTTTTTAATCTTTGTTTCTCACTGTCCCCCTCTATTTTAATTGTCAATTGTTCTGGTTTTATTTAGTGAGGAGGGGCTAAGGTGGTAGCTTCTGTAAGAAACTGCTAGAAGTTGGTCCCCTTTGTTCAGTGGACTTGGCCAGGCCTAGAGCAAACCCACTGCTGGCCAAGGCCGAGCCGATTGGTAGCAGAATGTTCCATGATAACGCCTCTGTGATAACGTATTTAAGAATGGGAAGAACAGAAAAAAAAAAAAAAAAGAGTGAGATGATGTGAAGAAGCTGAGCAGGGGCAGAGAGGGAGAGGCCTTGTGGGCCTTGCAGGCCTCACCCTCTGGCCTCCCACTGGGCGGCCGGCTGGGCCTGACTCGGCCCAGCCCGGCTGCAAGAGGTGGAGAGGAGGTGAGATGGACGATGTGAAGAGATCCTGAGAGCCGTCTGCCTCCCTGTTGTGAAGAATTTTTCTTGTGAGAGGAAGGGGTGCAGATGCCAAGGTCAGTGAAGAAGGAGGGGGAGGAGTAATGGAGCAGGGGAGGAATGTGAGGAGTTCTTCCCCCGCCAATAAAGCAGCAGCATGAAACAACGTGTGATGGACTGACCATAACCCCCATTCCCTCTTCCCACTGTGCCGCTCGGGGTAGGGGGAAGGTGGAAGAGATAGCGTTAAGCCCGGGAAGAGGGAGGGGTGGAGGGAGGTTATCTTGTTCTCTGTCTCATTATCCTGATTTGGTTTTTAGCAATAAATAGTTTTCCCCAAGTCAAGTCTGTTTTGCCCATAACAATAACTTTAAGGATTTTCTCCCTGGGCTTATCTCAAACCTCAAGCCTTTTTCTTACATTATCTCTCCCTATTGTCTCGGAGGGTGGGGGGAGCGAGAGAGAGACCGGGTAGTCTGGCCCTGACTGAGGCTAAACAACGACATCAATAAATTGAATTAATTTTGCCCTAAGTCAAGTCTGTTTTGCCCATGATGGTAATCAGTAAGCAATCTCCCTGTCCTTATCTCAACCCATAAGCTTTTTTATCTTGTTTTCTCCCCTTTTTTATTGAGGAGGAGGAGCGAGAGAGCAGTTAGTTGAGTGTCTGGCAGCTGGCCAAGGTCAACCCACCAGATTTATTCATTCAGTCTACATTTGAAATTAATTTTCATGCTTTTCCTGAAATTTTGAAAATGTGGTTTTATGAAATTTCCATTAAAAAAAAATCTTTAGGCAAGTGAAGCTCACAAGCAGACACCTACATTACAATATTTACAATTGTACTTCTGGCTAACACCGGAGTCATAGCACATCCTATTTTTCCTCAAACTTTCTTCAGAAACTAGAGGGGGGAGGATAAAGCTCTAAGGCTAATTTTAATTCTGGCACTATCAAAAATTGAACTGAAAACCCACTAATATTCACTGAAATTATTTATTAGTGAATCATTTGACACTGAAGATGGAATACTACTAGTGGTATTATTCCGAGGCTATGATAATTTCTTAAAATGTCTTACTGACATTTAGGATACAATACATTTTTTTGAACTTAGGAAACAGCACAGATGTATGTCTCTCAAATAGATACCCAAGGCTCATTTTATAGTTAATGAGGAGAAATAATTACTTATATGGTAATATTTATTTTATTCTTATGCAGACATTTAACATGGTGGGTAAATCATACCCTAAAAAAATATCTATTTCTCTTTAGTAGGTCTAACAGAAGCCTAAGAGTTTCACCTAAGGTGTACACATTTACATAATAGATTAGTTAGCTGAGAGGGATTTTTCTCAAAAAATACCATTATTGTGGATTGATGGTAGTGTGTATAGCTCAATCTTGAAATTCCGAATCTTTAGTCATGGCCTCTGATTCTAGCTCTTTCAATTTTCATTCAGATTTTTCTAAAGAGAAAATATCTAAACGAAAATATTTTTGTTATGTAGGGTGAGGATTAAGTTATACTACCAATACAGTAAAACTTTTGCTGATTAAAAAAATATAAGGAATTGAAGACTAAGATTACTTAAGCTATTTATACCGAGATGAAATCTGATCCTTCTTTCTGTCCAACCATCTGGCTTATTAACCCTGCCCAGAAATAAAAAGTCCTTGCTCTATGAGAGCAAATATTACTTTATGAAATCAGATGTGATCCTGTTGTTGGTGAATTAACATGTTCTTGGTGCAATGAAGTATAAAATCCTACTTTTTCTCTTTAGTGTTACAATTATGGCTTTTCTACCAGGTATCAGATTTCTAGCAAATTGAACTAGTTTATTATGTAGCCTAACAAGCACTAGAGCTAATTCAAAGGGAAGGCAGGGGGTGTCTGTCCACATCCCTCAGATGTGGAGGAACACAAGAAAGACTTCTGCATTTTGTCAGTAGGAAAACCTGCAGATTCTGCATTATTAAGTGACTGAATCTTCATTTTTACATTTTCCTGTTTGAAGTGCTACCAACCACTGAACATTACCTTTTTTATTCTCATATGCATTGGCAGGAATATGTGGCACAAGCACTTGAAACTCTCTTGCTGTAGAACTGACAAGGCATAAGAATTAATCTCCTCAGAAAATGTGTTCATGATTATGGATAGATGCCTACTAAATCGTCCATTGTAAGTGATTATTCACTGTAAATGTAATGGCCTAGTAACTTACAGATCACTTTTGTTAGGATGTTCAAGATGAAGTCCAATTTAAAATAAAATAGAATTAAGTACTATTAATTTTAAATTGCATGCACAATGGCACAATTAGAATATTAATGGCATTTTTATCAAACAGTGTAAATGTGTGGCAATAAACTGCCTGCCTCCTGGAACCTAACCTCCTTGTCTTCCTTGCCAACTGTCACAGCCTTCATCTTTTCTGTCACCAGGCTGATGACAGGAGAAATTTACTCCCCAGCTTGAAATTGTCTGATTAATTCTTGTATACTGCTGACTGCTGAGGCAGTTGCAGGTTCTGAGCCTGTTTGTATGACATTCCACTGCATAAAGCCAATCAAATGATACTATTTCATGAAATAATAAGGAACTATGAATAACTAATATGTTTGCAACAGAAAAAATACACACAAATACTCTGTTTAGCTAATACATCTGCTCTTGTCTCATGGGCAGTTTCAGAAATAGATGAGAGGCAATCTTGCAATGTCTGACTATCTGCTCTCAATTTTGAGTCCTGAGGAATCTTTTTTTCAATAGTTAAAAAAAGAGAAGGAGCTGGGAGAAAAGGTTGACCTCTCAAGACTGAAGGAAAAATAATTATGTAACAATAATGGATATCTTCCTGTTTTCCTGTTAATTCCCCCCTCCAATCTTCCTTTTTTTTTCTTTCTTTTTTTTTTTTTTATGGAGAACTGCAAATCTGAATGCACGTCAATGTTCAGAAATTATTTTTATCTAGTGGTCTTTTCCTCCTACTTTTCTGTTACAGAAATTCTAACTATGTTCAGGAGAAAGGCAAATCAAATCCTCACATATTATATGAAGGGCAGCACAGGGTGAATATAAAACAGCACAAACCTAGGGGAAATCTAGTGTTAATGGCTTGCACCAGTGTTAATATGTTGCAGAAGGTTTTTGCAAGTCTAAAGTAACTGATGTAATGTATTTCTATTCATTGGTTTTTAAAATTATTATTTCCTTATTCTTTTAAAGTAGTGATGTAGATGTAGAGTTCTGATTGTTGTTTATTATTAGTTAATATTATTACCATTATTATTATTTTTAGTTTTAAGGAGCTTTGATTAGCCTTAATGATGATTTAAGTCTAAGTCATCTCATATTGGAGTAGATAGGAAAAAATGAGACGAGTAAATCAGTTGGCACTGAGGACCTGATATCCACACTGTAATAATTTTTTAGTTTAATATCAGGCTAGTCTGATACAGTTACTCAGAGACTGAATGTCCATATACAGCTGAAGTACATTCTGTAAACTCCTAGGCTGTCTTTTCCAGGTTAGTTTCATGTAAAATAAATCCAACACATGCTCCAAACACTATGCAAGCACATTATGTGGGAGTGGCCATTAGATTTATTCAAAACATTAGTTTTGACCCAAACCAAAGCTAATGCACTGTAGCTTCTACTCATTGAAAAACAGTCCAAAATGTTTTTCAATTTATCGTCTTGACTAAGTGATGGAGATTTCAATCCCTGATTTTACAACATGACACTTCAGAAGTACCGAGTGCTCTGCAGAATGAAGAGGACAATGCATAGCTGATAATTCAAACTTTTAATAAGAGCTTGTCCAGCAACAGTCATACAAAACAGACTTCATAGACCCAGAAACCCAGCTCCACCAGTAATCTGTTGACTGATGAAAGGTGACTTCTGGAAGATTGTATGCCCCATTTTTTTTTCTAGTCACATTGTTATGTTCAGGAGACTGTATAAAGATTATTCTGTAAATCTAACGTCACATACTCATAATTATACTCTCTTTCTATTACTCATAATAGAAAAAAATATTTAAGAGCTTTCTGTAGTTTTTAAATCTCCACCATGTGTATGAATAACTTTTGTTCCTCTTTAAAAAGCCGACACACTACTATGGACAGTTCAGGACATTGTTTAGTAGGCATGGTGGTGTTAGGTTGACAGTTGGACTTGATGATCTTGGAGGTCTCTTCCAACCTTAAAGATTCTATGATTCTTTACGTGCATTTGCAAGTGTGTCAAAAAGATTGTTTTTTCATTCTGTCTTTATTGCAAGGTGTCTGTAAGCTACAAATAAAGATATTTTTCTGCATTCTTGACATTCTTTTCCCTGGTACTGACCTTTTATAGTGTGACTGAATTACCTGATGAGAATAGCAATTTCTGAAAAAAAAGTGAGTTAAGACCTGTGCCTGTTACCCAAATATCTATCATCTTAAGTCCTGTGTCTGTATTTCACATAGTCCTTCACTCCAAGACAAAGTAAATGTAAAATATTTCAAAATCCACTTATGAGAACTTTATATCCATTGTTGATTAATTTAGTAATATATTTTAAATGATCGCATTTTAAATAAATTAATCAAAATTTTTATTTTTCAAATTGCATAACAGTTAAATGCACATAGACTAAGTCAATAGGTATGAGAAGTTTCTGTAAAAAAGCTAAAAACATATGAAACTCTCACAGTTTAATGTGAAAATTGGGGTGAAAAATCAAGGCAAGTTTAACAGAATTTTTTCAAAGTTGGCAAACCTGTTATTGTAGCTTTAAGACTTTTGCTGGCCTTGTGTAGCCACAGGCTTTCTTAGACTGACTTTGTACTTTAAGACTACTTCGGTTTGGAAATGAAAGAGGTAATAGGTGGTGACTTGTTGAAGAAATAAGCATTGGTGACCACATAAGCAAACTATAAACCTTATTAATTGAGTTCCATTTTGTGTTTTACCTTCTTCATAACAGTTTTCAATGAACCAGATTTATTAAATCATAACTCAAGGGATCTGAAACTATTCAAACTTAAACAAGTGTAAAAGGTTTTTGAAACTCTAGGGAGGCAAAAATGAGAGTGTTTGTGTGTGTGTGTGTGTGTGTGTTTAAGTAATCTAAACAGGATTCCATACTGTTTCTAACTCAGAATTAAAAGCATTATGGAAAAGGTAAACACTTCCCCTGTGAACTGGAGAAGTAACGAGTATTTAAACTCCAGAGATATCTTTCTTCCTTCAGGCCATAAAAATCAGGATGTTATTAAAACCACATCTTATATGAGGAACTTGCAGGAAAAAAAAAAGAATTAGGCATGTCTAATTATTATCTGAAAATTGCACAAAGAAATTGAAAATACAATGAGAGAAAACTCAGGGGCTTTCCAGCCATTCCCATTAAATGTACTTTTTGTTCCCAGTCTCCTGCTAATGCTTTAATAAAACTTTAAAACAAGCTACTCAAAGGGAATGAAATATTTTCAGAAGAGCTTGAAATGTTTAATAGATTTTCATACCAAATACGACTTGAAACTTGTAGAAAGAATTCCCAGATTGTGAAACACATCTGCTACAAAAATATTGCAGTTTGGTTTCACATTTTTAAAAGAGAACTCTGAACTGAAAAGATAATCTCTAAACACATCACCTCTGTGAAGCAATAGCGTGTTTAATTTTTTTTAAAATGGAAAATACAAAAATTACTCTCTTTTTTTTTTTGCCTAAACTGGAAAACAGAATACATCCTTTAAAATTATTTCTAAACCCTAAAAAGGAGAAGAAGTTGGCAAAATACATACTGCAACCTAAAAATGAACCATGTTTTTAGCCTTTTTATCTGTCAATACTTGGGAAGTGAGTTTGGAGCTTTGGAGACAAGGGTTCAGCGTCTTTCATTGATGGAGTTCTTGCAGTATTAGTTTCATCATGGAACTTCACAAATCTGTGCAGCTTCCAGTCTTTTTGGTTGAGAGATGTCATGAATCTCACACAAGAATATCCAAAAGGCTAGCTCTAATAGTTATGACTAGATTACACAGAGCAGTAGAGGCATTTCCATGCAATGTTCTAGTTAGTGATTTCACTCATTCAGTCTGTATTCATGTATTTGCAGGTTAATCACATTTTGAGTTTTGTTCTCCTGTCCCTAAATTTCTTAAATGTTTATCTGCATGTTGAATGCTAGAGATCTCTAGATATTTTTGGACTAGCTTGGTATCCTGCTGAGACTCTCACTGCGTTGAGCCACCCTGATATAATTTTACTGAAATGTTTAGATTATTAATTTGAGTAAGTAGTATATATTTGGGGATGAAATTTCTTCATTATATTCTCTAATCAATATTTTTTTTTAATTCAGTTCCTTTTGTGAAACAGGACCACATATCTACAATTCATCTTGCCAGGAGGTTGACAAAAAATTTGAATCTCAAAATGGGGCAGCTTCAGTTGAGAGTGTCCTTGTTTTGCCTATCCGGAGGATGAGAGCTTGATGTTTAACTACTTATTGTCATGCTGTGGAGGACTCAGAATTGATGTCCCCTACCTGCTGGGTAACTAATGTCAACAATAGACCATTATATAAAAGCTAGCTGGTGGTGACAGCACCAATAGATTTACTTTGTAAAGTGATTGTGACTGCTGTGTGTCTCGGTGAACTCAGGGCTGTCACTATACATTAGGAATGCTCTGAACACAGGAGCAATATGTTCCCTTGTGGACCTAAGCAATACCTTGTATTGTCTCTGTATCACTCTGATATTTAAGCAAGAGTCAAGTTTCTAGCAATTCAGTTTGGAGCACTAGCACAAATACCTAAGTTCAGGTGTCTTGAGATCTGTGTTGTCCAAAAAAAAGGAGCTGCCAGTTAATTTAAAATTCCCTTGAGGTTAGCCTGAACTTGTAAGTAATCCACAGAGAAATTGTTTTGAATTCAAGAACTTTAATACTGTCTAACTCTCACTTTAGGGAAAGTTTTGATGGCTTAAATCTATCAATTTATTCATTTGTGCTTTGTTTCCCATTTTGTGACACAGGCTACTCTAAGAATACAGTACATTTCTTTCTCACAGGTTTCTGATATTATATGCTAAAAGTTTCTAAAATGCTTTTGGTGTAAATGGAAGGTATTTACAAATTCCAACAGGTAAATGCAACTAGAGCTACATCTATGCTAGTAAATTAAGAGTGATGATAACTTAAATACTTCTGGCCTGGGCAAACCAACAGCCTGCTAAATACTTCCTTTATATGTAAGAGGAATCAGAATATTCAGGTCTCTTTCTTATTGCAGGTTTGCACATCACCACCCTTTTCTGCAGGCTGAAATAAATTATCACCACAGATACTGACAGTTCTGTATTAGTTGACTTCAGTGATGGGGAATGTTCCTGGATGCATTTAATTTACTCATTTAGGTAAAACTTAGATGTATCCACTATCCTTCTGTTTTGACCAACATAGACTTTTAGGCCTTCTTCACTGTCAGTCTGACAGCAAGCAGGGGTGTTTACTCCCTATTTTGCCACAGTACGCTCACATTTATAAAACTAGAACAGATTGTAAACGTTAAAACAATACTCTCTTATAATTGTATTCCTTTATAATATCTGAAAGTCTACTTTTTAGCCATTTTATTATTTCTTTATTCATCCATTATGAATAGAAAGATATTAAACTGTAGGAAGATTTGGAAGAATTTAGTTGTCCTTCAGATTAAAGTCACATCTATAAATCTTATCACAAAGTCCCTTTGCTGCGTTCTGTGGAATCTCTGTGGGAAGCTGGAAGGCAAAGGTGCTACTCAAGTGGTAATACAAAACTGGTTCCATATAGTAATAAAAATTGAGTTCACAGCTTTCTGCCTCTATTACGTGACCTTTGTGGTCCTAGTTTTACTCAGCTGAAGTAATATAAAAAAAAAAGTTGTAAATAATGGATATGCTTGAATATAGGTAGCACTTAAAATCAGAAGTGGAAGGAACAAAGGGATTAGCATTCTATGGCACAGAACACTGTAATCTGTGAAATGAGAAACATAACCAGTGAGAAGAAAAGTTTGTGGTTTTCCTTATTAAAGGATGAAAATAGGAGATTATAACTTGTCACAGTAACAGATTTTACATGGATATATGATGTGCAAACAAACATATAATACATTTTCAAATATGTTTATTAATTTCACTCAATAACTTTTTAAGGTATTCAGTTTTTGATATATTTATAACTTATTTTTCAATTAAATGTGCCTTTGAAATACACTGTGATTTATATTTTAGTGGAATCTTCAAGGTCACATCCAGTGGTGGAGAATATGGGTGCCAATTTCACAGCCCAGTACTCAGATCAACAGATCACTCTTCTAATATTTTTGGTGGACAAATAGCAACAAAGTTTATTAGACGGTAACAGGATATCATAATGTGCAATTTATTTTGGTATGGATTTCCTGTTATAATGACAAGATTATCTGGCAAAGCTATATTCCAATTGTTAGTGCTAAATAAATATTATTGTAACTTCTGTGAATAGGTTTTCACTTTAATAAAAGATTGTGTTTTGATAAAACTTACATATATATTTTTTCATACTAGTAAGATCAACATCTATCAGTTCTTAATGTTTTCAGTTTTTCTTCTAAATCTTGTTTGTTTCATCCAAATTATGACTTAAGAACTTTAAGTTGTATCTGAACCTGAGCAATCTTTTTCATTAAATCCAAATATTTTATTTTATTTCCGGTCAACGAGCAGCATTTTTTTTTTTTGTAGTCTGACCTGACTTTTTACATTAGAATAAAAGACATTTGTTCTTCATAACTTTTTCTTTAAGTTACTACAGTTAAGATGTAGCACAAATATCTCACTAAAAAGTTTTACAGTTAATGTTGAATAAATGGGGACATTTCACTATGCTGATTTGTGGTCTGACAACTCTAGACTGAAGGTGGCTTCATTACATTCTGTCTGAAAATTTCATAGAAAATTCATATGTTGGTGAATGGATTTATGAAATCAGGAGATTAAATTCACTGTTCTTAAATAAAATAAAATCTAAAAGTAGCATCTCATTTATAATGACTGTGCATTTTATGTCTTGAAATGCAAATGTACTTAGAATGCTTAATAAACATATGAAATAATGAAAAGTAGCACAAAATTCTGAGACTGTGGTCTTTGTTGGAGACTGTATGTGTTTATCCAAGAAAAATAGCAACATATATAAAAAGATGCTTCACTTTCATATTAAGCAATTCCATTTATCTCCCCTGGCACATCTCTGAAGGAGCACAGAATAATAATCTGAAGTTCAAATAAAGTATTGTCAAGAATGTCCGTAAGAATCAAAGAGACTAGATGATATATATCCTAGAAATGCTTAAAATATAACTATATTGTCTTCTTTCTCTCCTTTCTGTTCTGTCCATCTGTTGTTTATGTTGTAATTTTTGCTTTGGTAGATGAATTGCATGTTTTTTTCTTTGATTTCTGTGAGTCAGTTATGATAGCCTTTCTGATTTAAAATAACTTATTCATGAGTTGTATGTTTTTATTTCAATGAGACAAATATCTGTCCGTATAAGCTAGTATTCAACTTGCTTGGTTTTGAGCAATGTATTTTTTTCAGCATTTTTTTTTACTACTGTATGCTCATAAGAACTGACCTTATTAATCCTATTCAGATTTCAAGTGAATAAAATTAAAAATATTAACATAAGGATTAATATCTCCAAAACTGATGTAGTTTAACTTTCTTAAAAATCAAAATGCAACCGAACAAAAGACACTCTGTTTTTATTTCTTTAATTGACTAAATGAATCTGATCTCACTCTTTAGCTTAATTTCTAATCATTCTATCATTACCTTAGTGTTTTGTAAGATAATATATTTTTTCACTTTGTCATTTATGCCAATATCCTTGAAAAGTCCTGCTGATCTGTTCATGTATCCATGCTGCAGACAACACACTTTTGTGTTGTGAGGAGAGCACAAGAAAGATTAATATTATTCTGAATCCAAGGTTAACATAGTCTTGCACCAGAAGCTGGACAAAAATGACAAGTCAGCTTTTCAACAACCACTTATCATCAAATTTAGACAACACAGCATTCCCATAAATATTTCAAGGAAAATAGTACCCATGTGTGTGTCCATGAATTTACAATATTTTTCAGTCTAATTACATGTATTCTCCAAGTAACTGGTCTTTCCCCTTATGATCATATTTCATTTCTGACAAGATAATCATGTTGCTAAATCAGCTAAATGGTTGCCTTATGTTAGTCTTTATATATGTGGACTAACACAAATGTTTTAAATATTTCCAACATTAGATATGGATACTAGCACTCTTAACAATCACAGAGAAGCATAGCTTTACAGTTTAAACATGTATCATTAAGAAAAGGTTGCACTGCTGAGTACTTACGGAAGAATTCTTCTATGATTGTCAAAATTGTTTCTTCACTTCATCTTAAGGTATCTTAACCTTCAGCTGAGTTTATACTCATGAATTATTGAGAGATTGTAGAACAATCCACTCATAAACCAAGGTTTTAGATTATTCAGACATCCCACCTGTGTTTATTTTTTTTTTTTTTGCTAGCAACTCTTATTCCTAAGTGGAGTTCCAAAACAATTAAAATGACATGATTTTCACCAGCTCTCTTTGAACAGTATTGAGGAAGTCCTAGTATAATGAAAAGAAGATCCTATTTTTGCATCTTAACTTATTTATCTGTGCTTACTAATTGGCCCAAATTCCTTGTATTCTTCTAAGCTCTAGTGCATTCTCCTAAAATTCGCGCTTTTACAGAACAGGCATGTTCTTTCTTCCAAATATGTAGCTATGTTCAGACTTGCTTAACAATTTAAAGTCACTACAGTAGTTGGAAGTGAAAATTGTTTCAGTGGATAGATTATTTCTTTTTAAAAGTGTAATTAGTGCAGCATAAGGTTTTCATACAATCTGGTAACCACCTAAAAATGGGCCTTAACTGACACTCAGCTAGACACTCAGCATAAAGGAGATTTCTACTAACACTGTGAACAGGAACAGTTCAATAGTGTAACTGCAGCAAATAAAAAAAAGTATACTGTGGGATAACAGAAGTGATACCACTGTTTTATGCTTCAATACAACCTTTAGCTATTTAAGAAAAAAAAATACAAATATTTCAATTCTGAAGTATGAGTTTTAAATAAATTAATACTTAAGAACATGTTCCTTAAGTATTTATTCAATGGCCTTCTAATTTAAATTTGATTTAAGAAATACCTGCAAGAGGTGATATAAGGTATGGTGATACAGTACAAAATCAGTAAGCTTTTGCCTTTTTTACACCATCCAGTAATCCATCTATAGCAGTAAACAATTTTTTGAGAAATATCTGACCTACTTGAAGTAACAATGTTGCTATTTGTAACACCTGAACAAGGACTTATTCTCATTTTCAGAATATGTTGTGGTTTTGTGTAGTGAGGGGGGGGGGCTGAGGTGGTAGCTTCTGTAGGAAACTGCTAGAAGTTGCTCCCCTTTGTTCAGTGGACTTGGCTGGGCCTAGGGCGGACCTGCTGCTGGCCAAGGCTGAGCTGATTGGTAGCAGAATGTTCCATGAAAACACCTCTGTGATAACGTATTTAAAAAGGGGAAAACAGAAAAAAAAAAGAGAAGAGAAGATGTGAAGAAGCTGAGTGGGGGCAGAGGCGGAGGTGCAGGCCTCATGGGCCTTGCAGGCCTCACCCTCTGGCCTCTCACCAGACGGCCGACTGGGTCCGACTGGGCCCAAGCCCAGCTGCAAGAAGTGGAAAGGAGAGGAGATGGATGATATGAAGAGATTCTGAGAGGCGTCTGCCAGCCTGTTGTGAAGAACTTTTCTTGTGAGAGAAACAGCTGCAGACACCAAGGTCAGTTCAGAAGGAGGGGGAGGAGTAATGTGGCTCCTGGCCACATTCCCCTGCAGCCTGTGGTGACGACCCTGGTGGAGCAGGTTGTCCCCCTGCAGCCCATGGAGGTCCACGGAGGGGCAGAGATCCACCTTCAGCCCATGGAGGACCCCACATCAGGGGAGGTGGATGCCTGAATGCAGCTGTGGCCTGTGGAGGGCCTGCTGGGGCAGCCATTCTGGAGAGACTGCACCCTGTGGAAGAGATGACCCACGCCGGAGCAGTTTCAGGAAAGACTGTGGTGTATGGGTGGGACCCCACAATGGAGCAGGGGAGGAATGTGAGGAGTTCTTCCCCCGACCATGAAGCAGCGGCATAAAACAACACGTGATGAACTGACTGTGACCCCCATTTCCTCTTCCCCCCTGTGCCACTCCGGAGGGGAAGGTAGTAGAGATAATGTTAAGCTTGGGAAGAGGGAGGGGTGGGGGAAGGTTATCTTGTTCTCTGTCTCATTTTCCTGCTGTTTGTAGTAATAAATGAATAGTTTTCCCCAAGCCGAGTCTGTTTTGCCCGTAACGGTAACTTTAAGGATTTTCTCCCTGACCTTATCTCAAACCTCGAGCTGTTTTTCTTATATTATCTCTCCCTATTCTCTCAGAGGGTGGGGGGGTGGGGGGAGTGAGAGAGAGACTGCGTAGTCTGGTCCCAATCAGGGCTGAACTACAATAGAATATAATAATTCTTCACACATAATACTTGTTGGAAATTGCAAAATCAGATACACCTCTGGATCAGTTAACTGTTCTGGATTCTACTGTAATGCATTTTTTTTTCTCCTTGTAAATTAAACTATAAGCATTTCCTTATAACTTGTGCATGTAACATTCAAAATCAGCAGATGGAACTGTGAGGGAAATTGATAACTTTGATGCTGGCACTCACCCAAACTCACTATTCACCCAAACACTGGAAATCTTGTGATTAGGTTATAATTGGTCATCTCAGTAATAATCTATTCCAGTTCTAGGAAACATGAAAGGTGCCCTAACTCAGTCCTTAAAAACTTCAGTAGTGTTTGGAATGGGAATGGAATATTTTTCTTCTAAGAGTTTTGATTAAAACTGGGAAAAAAAAAATTGAAATAAAATGTAATGGTGTTGCACTATTTTTCAGTTTAAGTGAAAAAGTTCATTATAACTCAATGCAACTGCTATTATAAATTTCCGTCCCCTTATTTTTCATATTTGCCATTTTGTCCATTTTTCGTTTCTCATATTTCCTGTATTGTTCCCTTGTTCCTTAGTTTTGCAAAATTTTGCTGAGCTTCTGAATTTTTTTTTTCTTTTGCCATCTATAAATCTTTTAAAAAATAAACCTGAAAATGTTTTGAAAAAAATGAGTGAAAAAGAAGGCATAAAGAAAAACCTGGGTGACTTCACTTATGTCATAGGCAACATATCCCAGTTGAGACTAAGCACTTTGCAGTCACTCACTCATCCTCTCCATCCTCCAAAGGAATAGGGAAGACATTATTAAACAAAAGGCTCGAGGTCTGAGATAAGGACAGGGAAGAATCTTTGAACATTTGCGGTCAAAGGCAAAACAGAGTCATCTTGGGGAAAACTAATTCAATTTATTAACAATAAAAATGAAGTAGGATAACAACAGACAAAACCAGATCTTCAGAACACCTTCCCCCTCACCTGTCCCCTCTTCCCAGGCTTAATTGCATTCACAACTATCTCCTCCTCCTCCTACTCAAGCAGCACAGGAAAAATAGGGAATGGGGGCTGCAGTCCGTTCATCACACATTGTTTTCTACCGCTCCTTCCTCCTCAGGGGAAGAACTCCTCACATTCCTCCCCTGCTCCAGCATGGGGTCCCCTCCCACAGGGACAGTCCTTCATGAACTGTTCCAGCACGGGTCCTTTTCCATGGGGTGCAGTCCCTCAGGAACAGGCTGCCCCAGTGCAGGCCCTCCACAGGCCACTTCCTCTTTTGGGTATCCATCTATTCCGGTGCAGGGTCCTCAATGGGCTGCAGGTAGATCTCTGCTGCTCTGTGGGCCTCCAGGGGCAGCAGGAGGACAGCCTGATCACCATGGTCTGCATACTGGGCTGCAGGGGAACCTTGCCTGCAGCAACTTTACTCCTCCCTCTCCTTTTTCACAGACCTTAGCATCCTCAGCTGTTCCTCTCACAAAAAATTCCTCATAATTGGACCCAGGCAGATGTCTCTCATATTCTCTCATATATTCCCTCCCCAAAACAAAGTTGGCCATAGCAAAGGGGGCAAGAAAAGTGTTGTTTTAATGGTTGTTTTTGTTTCTCACTACATGAATCTTTTTTAGTTAGGAAGAAATTAAATTAATTTTGCTTGAGTCTGTTTTGTCTATTATAGTAACTAGTATACAAACTCCTTGTCTTTATCTTGACCCTGTGAGCCTTCTCAGTCTGTTTTCTTCCCCATCCTGTCAAGGAGTAGTGAAAGAGTGGCTGGGTGGGTGTCTGGCTATTAGCCAAGTCTAATCCATCACAAAACCTAACAATTATTTTCTGTCAATTTCAAACTACATTATATCTTACTCAGTACTGTTGTTACTGATATTTATGTTAACAGGAAAAAAAAATTCATTACTTCTTAAATTCTGTTGTTAGGCAGCATGCTTTTTTTTAATTACAGAGCTTTGAGAGGTTGGAGTATTCTGACATGTTCCTTTTATTTCAGAACAAAATTCAAGTCCTAACTGGTAGCTGCGTACAGATAGGGCTCTCTGGTAAGTCTTCACAGTTCATTTGGAGGTTTGGAGACTAAGAAACAAGAGTTTTCCCTCATCTTATGTTTGCTGAGGCCCTAACACACTACATTGCCAGAGGCAAGTGACAAACGCTTTTTAATCTGTGAGGAAAGCCTTCAAGCTGAGTTTCTATTTAATCAAACTCAGTGTAACTGAAGCAGAGGTGTCAGAATGGACCAACAAACTGCATCTAGTGAATGAGATTTATTCTAATATGCCCCTCTGAGTACTAGGAAAGAAGACTAAACTTATTCGCTTTTGTCAGTCTTTGAAAAATTGCATTATCTTGCTTCATTTTCCACCATTATATGAGCTGCTTATACGGAACCTAGCTTGCCTGTCAAGATTAAACCTGGACACTACTGAAGTCAAAGCGTTTTAACTGGAGTGGATGTTGACACAGTTTTAACTGCTTATCGGGATATTCCATTTTACTTATGTTGTAAAGTAAAATACTTCATAAGACTATGTAAAAACTAATACACTGGAAAGTAAGAGTAGGATAAACAAAGAAAATAATAATAATTCTTATATTATGTTGTTCATTATTAGTTTTTTTTTTAATTTATTGTGGCAGTATAAAAGGGTCTCGAACAGAAGGGCATTATTGTACCAGCAGTTGACATGTATGTCAGTAGAAATACATAACATCTGATGAAATAGGAAGTGGCTTCCTCTTTGTCATACTGGTGACACTCCAAAACAATGTAACTGGCATTCACTTTCAAAAAAAAAAAAGAAATAATGAAGTGATAAAGGAGAAAAGACAAAAACTACAGCTGTATATCTTTAATTAAATGGAATGTGATTCCAGAAAAACAGTTGAGATCTAGGATGTTAAAGTCTTCTTGCTATATGAAAGGGTCTAATGCATTTATAACTAGTACTTTCTAGGAAAATAATTTGACTTTCAATTACCTTTATCATATATGATAAGGTTCCAGTTTCCTGAGACAGAGAAAAGAGAGCAAAAGATTCTCTCACCCTGCTTTAGTGCACTAACAGGTACTGTGCAGACAGTACTGTAATTAAATGTTGCTCCTCTGCATTTTATGCAAAGTTGAGTCTGTTATATATTCTCCATAAGCATCCACTGAATCAGTCCCTTCAGGATGTTACATGAGATGCCTCCATTCTAGTTTGCAACAAATATCATTAAGTGTCGACTGCACAGCATTTCCATGGAGGCCATGAAGCAGAAGTTTGAGTCCCTTGAATGCTTTCAGGGGAAAAAAAAAACATATTTTCGAGGGTTTCTGTAGGAAGCTTAGTGGCAACTGAATAGGATATTACAGGACATTGCTTTAGATTTGAGCACCTAAATTCCACTTATATTGTTTTTCCATGTGAGGCTTTAATGTGGTAATTAGTGATCTCAAGTGAGTGATAAAACTCTGAAGTTGAGAATGTGGTAAAAAATCTGCGAATGTGGAAATATATATATATTCCATTGAAAGTCATCAAATAATGTTATTTTCATTTAAAGTATGCTTCAGAACAGTGAGAAGTAATGAGTAGAAATGGAAGGATCACAAGAAAAAAAGAAGAGCTTCACCTCTCCTTGTTCTGTCTGCTGGACTATGTCTACAACACATGATGAAAAAGTTGACAGCAAATGTTCAAGTGGAAAATGCATAGGAGAATTTGTTCTATGAAACAGTCCTTTCTTCAAAGAGAAACACCCAAGGTAGCATTAGTCTTTTCCTTATCTGCTTCTTTTCATTTCCAAGGTGATCCATCATGGTCTTGAATCAAAAAATAATTTGGATCTAGCTAAGAGATTTCTTTATACTGAAAGGTGCTAAATCTTCTTCTGTATTTCCATTAATGTAAAATGAGATTAATGTTAAAATAGTATTAAAAACATCTTAAACTCTTTTATTCTGCATTACTATTTGATTTAGAACATGAAATTTTCTTCCCTTTCTTTCTCCTCCTAAGGACTGCTGATTTTTAACACCTTTGAAACGGAAGTTTCAATACAGTCATGCTATCATTTATGTTTCAATATGAATAGTAGTATGGTAGCAGGGGGGCAGCGCTACAGGGGTGGCTGCTGTGAGAAGCTGTTGGAAGCTTCCCCTGTGTCCAATAGAGCCAATACCAGCTGGCTCCAAGGCAGACCCACCACTGGCCAAGGCTGAGCCCATCAGTGATGGTGGTAGCACCTCTGCCATAACATACTTAAGAAGGGGGGGAAATCTGTTGCACAACAGCAGCCAGAGGGAGAAATGAGAATGTATGAGAGAGACAACTCTGCAGACACCAAGGTCAGTGAAGAAGGAGGAGGAGGAGGTTCTCCAGGCTCCGAAGCAGAGATTCCCCTGCAGCCCGTAGTGAACATTGTGAGGCAGGCTGTCTCCCTGCAGCCCATAGTGGAGCAGACATCCACCTGCAGCCCACAGAGGACCCCACGCAGGAACAGGTGGATGGCCAAAGAAGGCTGTGACCTTGCACTGGAGCAGGCTCCTGGCAGGACCTGTGAACCCATGGAGAGAGAAGCTGATGCTAGAGCAGGGTAAGAGTGTGAGGAAGAAGGAGTGGCACAGACAAAGTGTGATAGACTGATCACAACCCCTGTTCCCCATCCCCCTGCGCTGCTTAGAAGGAGGTAGAGAATATGGGAGTAAAGTTAAGCCCAGGAAGAAGGAAAGGGTGGGGGGAAGGTGTCTTAAGATTTGGTTTTATTTGTCATTATCCTACTCTGATTTGACTGGTAATAAATTAAACTAATTTCCCCAAGTGATGTCTCCCTGTCCTTATCTCGACCCACGACCCTTTCATTATATTTTCTCTCCCCTGTCCAGTTGAGGAGGAGAGCAATAGAGCAGCAATATCAGAGCAGCCAGGCAGCAATCTGTTCACCTGGCTGGCATCCATAATCTTTCTGCATGTCTCAAAGTTCTGATGAGGTCAGGGACTGGGTGGCTTCTGCTTCTTGTCCCCTCCCAAGATCTTGCCCACCCTCAGGCTGCTGATGAGGGAGAAATGTTGGGAGAGACAGCCTTGATACACTGCTCAGCAGTTGACTGATAACTGGTGTGTTATCAACACCTTTCTAGCTACTAATACAAAGTACAGCACTATGAAGGCTGCTACGGGGAAAACTAACTCCATCTCAACCAGACTCAGTACAACATCCACTTGATAGGAAGGAATTCAGTGCATTTCAAGAAAGGCCTGAATTATATATATATTTTTTTTTTTAAACAAGCAAAACAGTACTTAATAATACATTTTTACTGGACATGGCTTTTCCTCATAGGTATTTTCAATCCTCTTCAGTCTAGCAAACAAAATACAGGCCGCAGACTCCAGGTTTTGCTATTCTGGTCTCAGTCCTGCTACTAATTCATTTTGTGACCTGTGGCAACAAATTACTCTTTCCCTAGCTTTAAGGAATAATACCTGTATGTCACAGAAGTGCTGTGAAATTACATTAAAATACATTTGTAACGCATTTTTCTGGTGGATATTTTTGAAACTGAAATGCCAGTCAGAGGAGTTGTGCTTTGAATGACCTGCAGATTTTGTTAACTCTTGATTTTTTTTATGGTTAATGGGCTTGTCATCTTTACCCACAAATAGTTCTTGTGTTTCTAGCCGGAGCGGATGAAGCAACTGCTTGCTGCCTGCCATCAGCTAAGGGAAAATTCATGCTCAGGTAGAGAACGTAAAAGAGACCAACTCTGGACCTTTAGACTGGGACACATAAGATTGCTCCTCTAATAGAGAGAGGCCCGTTTCGTACTCTACCCTTCCAGAGCAACTGACATCTCTGTTAATTTCTGTAGGCTACACATGGTTCACAGACCAATACATCTAAACTTATGTCTAAGTTCCCTTTATTGTCAGCAGAGCTCTAGGTACTTTTTATCAGTGGAGACTAGAGAGCAAATCTAGCTGCTAAGGCTTCAGTTGTTGCTTGAATATAGGAGCATAGCAACTTTTGAGGTATCCTAGGGCATCCAGGAGTCTCTTCTAGCTCTTGAGTATTGTCTATGTGTTTGTGCACACATACACACACACACATACACGCACTCTTTCATAAAAAAAAAAAAAGCGTAATAATCAGAGCCAGCTGGTGTTGTCCACAAGAAAATGTATTCATTTTTTCTTGCTATTTCTTTCAGAAGTAGTGAAACATAATAACTGAGGTTCATCTGTCTGACAAATCTCTTCCTAGATTTCCTTATCAGAAAATTAGAGATCACTATGCAGACTGTATCTCACAAGTTTTGCAGCTTCCAGTTTTAAGGTAGCCTGCTTGCCATTACCAGGGTTTCTAGGACATCTTCTTTTGTTCTGGGGCAGCCTCCCAGGATACTGAAAAGTTTTATGTAGTTGAAGATGTTCAGTTCCACAACTTAAAGATTACCAAATATCTAGGCAGTTTGGAAGGCTGCTGAAGGTAAGAAAGGAAGAGAAGGAAGGGATTGTTTTCCCCTGTAAGAAACTGAAAATGCTTCTTTAATAAGTCAGTAGAGAAAAAACACATCTTAATCCAATCATAATTAAGCCAGTCCCCTTGATCTTAAAATCAAGAACATAAAAAGTTAGCTTTTATAATGAGACCTAGGGGAAAGTTGGTAGGTACAGAAGAACATGCAGTTTGGGTGATATATACCGCTTACGTATATAAAATACAAATTCTTTATGCCCAAGACATGAACTGAACTGGAGTGGTGTAATTTAAATAGAGATAATAAATTCAGAAAAGAACTGAAAGCATGATAAACTGCATCTAGATTTATTTTAGAAGAAATATGGTAGGAGAACAAGAATATCTAGTCTTAAATGAAGAGGTCACTGGTTTGACTAGCATGATGGTGCTGATGTCTCTCTGCTAGTGAGAGACATCATAGACTTAGCAAGGACAGGACATACAAAACACTTCAGCTACAGCAATATAGTTTTGAGTAAATGTCACATTGGCATGCAGTGCTGACATGCAGACATACAGAAAAGGAAAAACAACGTCTCAGTAGACATGGAATACTATGGAGAAAATGGTTCAAAATCTATAGTTAAAGAGTTATAATGCTTAGATTCAGTATATGTGAGCAACAAAGGTTGAAATATCCACCGGTACAGCTCTAATCAATGTAAGAAAGGATAACTATACAAAAATGAAGAAGCTTTCTAAAAAAGCTAACGGACAACCAAGATAATTAAATCCCTATAGGAAATATAGTAATTACCGAAGGAAAATAACAGGAAACATAGGTCCAATTAAGATTATCTGCTAACAGAAGACTAAGTAAGAAAAGGAAGTTGAAAGCCCAAACCATTATATAAGGGAGGTTTCTAGAAACAATAAGTTATCCTTCAAAAAAGCTGAAGTCATATCCTTACATTCAGAAGAAAATAGAAGGGATTATAAAATGTGAAAGCATAAAACAGTAATTAAAGAGAACGAAGAAGTGTCAAAAGGAAATAAAACTAATTTTCTTTTTTTTTTTTCTTTTTTTTTTTCACACATCAAGAAGTCTGTATGGCTAGTTGATGATCAGAATACAGAGTAGTAAAAATAAACAAACATGAAAAGGTCATTGCTGAGGGACTGCAGTGGTAAGTCTTGCAGAAGAAAAGGGGGAGAGGAGAGTCCCGTTAGGGAGCCACTCTCAGCAGGTGACTGAAACTGAGTGATTGTAGGAGAGTTCATGTTAAAAAAAAAAAAAAAAGACAAATGAACAATAATGAACTACTACGACCAGATGTTATTCATGTATGAGATCTAGAGGAATTGAAGGATGAAATATCTGAATTACTAAGTTTCATATAACTTACCACTTTAAAGAGCCTTAGATGCTGAAGATCAGAAGGTGGAAAATTTGACTTAGATTTTTTTTTAACAGGTTCCAAAAGAGGAGGGGAAAAAAACTATTTAGTTTACATAGATTTCAAAGTGTCTCAGACAAAGCTTTTAAGTAAATCGGGTGGCATGAGCAAAGCCATTTATTGCATAGATAAATGAGTAGTTAAGAGAAAAAAAAATGCAAGTGGGAGTAAATTGTCAGTTCTTGACGTGGAGACAGGTCATCAGTGCTGGTAAGCAGGGGTCTGTACTGTAAAATGTACTCATCATTGACTTGGAAAAGCAGGAGATCACTGAAAAGAAAAAGGCTGTTGAAAATACTGTATTATTCAAGATAGTAAAGATGAAAGCTGACTGTGAGGAATTGAAAAAAGACTATGTAAGACTGAAAGGTCAATGAAGTGACAAATGAAATTCAGTGTAAATAAATATAAACTGATGTACATGGGAGAAAAGCAATACTAATTTCACATATAAAATTATAGGCTCTAAACTAACCATTACCTCCCAAGAGCGATATCTTGGGGTTGTAAAAAAGCATTCCCTGAAACACCAGTTTAATAATACTAGTGGTCAGAAAAAGCAAATAAAATGTTAGGGACTATCAGGAGAAAAAGAGGGAATGAAACACAAGCCACCATAACACTGCTAGCTGATTTTCCACACCTTGAATAATGTAAGCAGTTCTGATTCTAAATAGTATGCAATAGACTTGGAAAAAAATCCAGAGAAGGGCGGAAAAATACAGACTAGTTTCTGTACAAGGAATGACTGAATAGACTAAGAACATCTAATCTAAAAAAAATTACTTAGAGGAGATATGATAGAGGTCTAAAATCAGAAGTAGCAAGGGATACCGACAGATTATTCTCTTTTCGCATTAGCAAGACCCTGGACTTGAGACAATCTTGTCAAGGTTACAAGTCAGCTTATTTATGTAGGGATGTGATGAACAGTTGTGGGACATACTGTAACCAGGGTGGCAGTGGAACAAGGATTTCACTGTGTCTAGAGGTCTCAGGTAAGGGACATTCTTCTCAGTGCAGCAGGAACAATGTACTAAACCACGCAGTTCATTCTTCCTGTTCTCCTTTTCTGATTTTTCCAGTTTATGTTCATGGTAGACATGCAAGTAGCGCAGATTTCCCTAGCTCACTGAGGTTTCTTATCTTCTGAGGGCACCACTACTCAATATCTGTTTGAAATGATGAGGACAAGAAGAATGAAGTGGGAGTGAACTCAGAAATGTGTTTGCAAGGTGAGATTTGGAGGTTAAACTAGCCAGGTTGTTACACAGCCGGTGGAAGTTTTTCACTGAGAGAAGCCGGGAAGCTCATAGGGCAGAGACACTTCAAAGGCAGAGTTTTGTAGGCAGAGGGTACCCTTTCTTCTGAGTTACCCAAGAGAGCAGAAAGTTGCAGGAGTGAATGTGTCCCTCAAATCCTGAAAGAAAATGTGCAGAATGTTGCAAGCAGGACACCCAGTGAACTGTGCAAGTAGCACATGATCCATTCAGTTCTGCTAAGTGGAAGATCTTCTGTTTTAATGATGCTGACCTGGACTATTTGTCTAGGATGCCTATGGCAGACAGTTTCTGCTGCCTGACACTTGAGTATTTTGGAAAAGCAGCTCAGCTAGGGGTATCTTCACATTTGTGGCTGGCAATATTGGAAAATTTACATGCCCTGACAACATGGGCAACCCTTGGGCAGGGTAACCTCTTGTGCTACAGGGTTACTGATCATATGTGAGCTCTTACAGGTGGCAAAATATGACGGGTATCAGCATTTGTCTCACTGTAGTACCTGTATCACAAAGGAATCTTTGAAAGGCATTGAAGTGGAAAGTTTTGGCCAGGCTCTATGTGTCCTAGGCCTTGTCCCTGTTCTTCCAAGAGGAGATTCAATACTGTTGAGGTGACATAATAAGCCCTTATTAGGGAAAGTCCAGCATTTTCTTCTGGAAATGGATCTGATTCACAGAAGACGGACATCAGTACTGAGAGAGTATGACAGCATGGGAAGAATTAGCTGGCTAATGAGCAGAAGGAAGACATCCTTCCTTTGCAGAAGGAAGACATCACATCAGTCCTGCCTACCCTCCACAGTTGGTTTGTCCCAAGCAGTTACTTCAGAAGGATCAGTGGCAAGGCAAATTTAAGTACTCTGGCATACAGACCAGAGCTCCAGAGTCTGACTGACAAAAGCCAAAGAGGCTATAACACAACTGACCTCACAGGCTTCTGTGTATGCACCTCTGGCTCATGAGATACATGTTACAAGCAACACCAACAAGGGTACCTCCTACATGATTTTCTAAGTACCAAACCCAGCACATTCTGTCAGAGGAGTCAGAGGAAGGCTTTATGACAATGGTGTAGAACTGGCCTTAGGTAAGGCAGTCATGGACTAAAACTGGCTGTATTAGGTACCAAATGGGCTTGATCAAGAACTCAGCAGCAGTGTACAGCCTGGAGATAGCTGTTGCTGTCAAATATTTGGCTGCAAAAGCTTTCTGAGGCTTTTAGACCCCCTTTTTTTAATTTTTTCCCACCTTTGTAATGAAGCAGCATTATGGGCACAGGATTTAGATCTACCTTTGCAGTAAAACACTGGAAGAGATGGAGTCTGAGTCATTAGCTTCATGTTCCTAAGGCTAAAAAGAAATAAATAATTTTAAAGTTAAATGCCATTTCAATATTAAAAGAAAAAGAAAATCAAAATCCCTTTTCCTGAAGAAATTTGATCTTTGCTTACTATTTTTTTTTTATTTCTTTATTTCACAGAAAGTTCCCAGTTCCAGGCTGCTTTTCACCTTGATTGTAAGCAGTGGAATTAGCATAGCATCTCAAGTTATAAAATCTTTGTATATTCAAGTTACTTGTATTTAAAGTTATACAATCCAGAATCTGAAAATAAACATTATGTTTATTTTCCTATATTTCTGTAAACTAAAAAAGTAATTTTACCGTTCTATTCTGTGATGCTGCCTAATAAACAGCATATACTAAAATTATAACTAAAAATTATCAAATTAATGTTTTGCAAGGTATAGGGACTACAGTTTTACTTGCTTATTTCACAATTGATGCTGGAGGAAAAAAAAAGGTTATTTGAATGCTCCAGATCTTGAACAATCCTAGTCAGAATAAACAGATGGGAATCAAACTTTACTAGTTGATTCAGATTACCAGAGGTATTCCCAGTTCAAATTTTTACTGTATCTACAATTTATCTTCTTGAATGAGAGTGAGAAGTTCTATAAGAGTACATAATACCAGTTCTGATTTATGAATGAACAGAGGTTTTTCAAATGTTTTTGGCTGTTAAAATATCTTAAGATAACATTGTTAGACACTTTTATTTGTGGGTTAGATGCAGAAGAAACATATTTGAAGAATAAGCCATAAATATGCATCCTGTTTTGGGTATTTTTTTTAATTACTATAGCTGTTAAATCTGAAGCTTTATTTTTTTAGTAGTCTTTAATGTAATTATATAGCTGAGGATGTTCTGTACCTGTGCCCTGTCCTGCAGTGCAAATAGAAGCACATCAAAAGCAAATGGCCTGCCAATTAGTCTAAGCAATGTTGAACACAGGGAATTTGCTAACTCATGGGCAGCTGAGGCGTGGTTTTTTTCTGTTGTGACATATGGTACTAGCTACTTTAACAAAAGGATATTTTATGAATTTCCCATGTGCTTAGAGAGGTCTGATGGTGTAACCATTTCAGGTTTGATAACTGAAAAATATGTAAACAATACCAGAATGTCAGGTTTTGTCAGATACAAAATATTCTGAATGTATTTTTATTTCAGGTTTTAGAGAGGATAAATGGAAACTCTCCGTCATGAGCAAAAGCAGTGTCTTATTCTACAGCACTTTGCATCCAAACCAAATTTCCAAATGAAAGTTAGAGTGCACTGCATATAACATTGGGGAAGGTTGACAAACTCTTCTTCAACACCAAAGTGGTATTGCATAACTACATCTCTTAGTAGATATGTACCATTTAAAAACTCACAATAAGAACAGTACAGAGGAGTGGGAATATCAGGATACAAGCCATTTTGTTTTCATTACCTATCTACCAATAAAATGTAGAAATTATGCATTGGCGGTATACATTAAACAGGGGAGCAATTGGGAACAGTTTGTCATTGCCATCCATCCTGTATGCCCACTAGGGAAGCAGTGTACTGGAAGAAAATGGAATGTAGTTAATACACACAACTAATATACATCTTATTCAATAGGGACATTTAAGGGAAAAGGAAATCTTAATTCTGTGGTTTCCTAGGTTTTGCATGCTTGAATTTGCATTCTTTGCATTCTCATTGTTTAGCACTGGTTTTAATACATAAGGTTATACATGTTATGGAATTGAAGCTATGTGTGATGTTTTTGAAAGATGAAGCATTTATAAAATTATTTCCATCTATTTTTAAAAATTCAACAGAGAGTGACTGTGCACAGTGGCACTCTCTGTGCTGTGCCTATAGGGACTCCAGAGACTGATGAAGTAAAAAACACATATTCTCTTAAGAAACATGCTGTTTATGGTATAGGTCTGCAGACCTTCATTATCATTGTTTAAAAATATGCAGCAAAGATGACAGTATTTTCTACATGTCCCTTGCAGTGGGACGTATCGGGAAAGTCCCAGCTGAGTTAAACTGTAAACAGATTGAGATTCCCTATAACTAACTAGCACTGTAAAAAGCAATGCTTCTTTCACAGAAACAGAAATTAACTTTTTAACCACACCAGTGAGCAGTTCCTTACATACAGTGTGACACTGACTGCTCATTGAAGTGGGGAATCCACACATTTTGTGGTAAATAAAAAAGGCTAAACAGCATGTGTTCATGGGAAAACTCTGTGGTGATCATATTTGAAATACATGAATACTCTTTACGGCTGACTACACTCCTGCTGGCATCTAAAAAGAAAGAGGTGTTCACACCAGACTTCCCTACTAGAGTATGAAATGTTTTAAAAATATCAACTGGAAACTTGGTGAGATTATTTTTATTACTTCAGAATGAGATTTTTATAGTGATGATCTTAAAATATTTTCAGATTCTGTTCAAATAGAACTTTGGCATTAAGGTCTGTAGTCTGATTCCTGATACACTAGTATGAATTCTGAGTGCAATTTACACACTTGCCTCAGTTTAGTGACATTATCTGCAATTCACAGCATTAAAATTATCTTAGTATCTAAACAGGTTTAATTCTGAAAGATTTTTCCATTGTCTTAGACACTAGAAAAAAAATAAGATCATAGAATTACTGTTGATGACATATGATGCAGTCACTAAATAAGGAAAAAAAAAAATGCCAGAATACTCAGGCCTTGTACTGAACAAGTCACGACATGGTGCCCAGTTCATTATAACAAACTAACATATGTCTAGATTAAATTTTGAAAGTTTTTAATTGTCTGAGAATATATTCTTGAGATCACCTGAACTGGAATTAAGGCGTTAGGGCATATCTAACTGTTTCACGTGCAGCACCTCTGCAGCCAAGGAGATTGTCACGCATGAGCAGATTAGAGGATAGGGCCCAATGCTTCTTTTACTTAATGCATCATTTAAATTACACTTGAATTGACGAGAAATACACTGTCAGTTTGGTTTATTCCAACTGAAAGGAAAAGAGAATGGTTGCTATACAATAACTTACATTTACTCTTTGCACAATAAATCATACTATTCACCAGATTGTATCTCATGAGCATTCAAGACATGCTTTTGTATGTTTCCCTGTGATATTTTTTAATAGAAGGAGAATTTATCTCATTCAGCCTGCTGGCCTTACTAGAACATATTTCTGATTTACTATATGCTTCTCTTTACTTTTGGCAGCTATGGCAAATAATATTACCTAAATGTTACTGGCATTTGCAGTGTGCTGCAACATAAAGTTTAAAATTACCTTGGCTTGTTTTCAGGAAGAAGTTATGATGTTTTATCATCTCCTTCTTAGACTCTTTTTTTTCTCATAGATTTAAAGGATATTTTTATGTTGTATGTAAACTGTATCTTTAGTAAAAAGAAAGCACATGCATCTGAGTTGTGAAGTAATTCAGATTGTTCTTACAATTATATACCTTGGTTTTACAAAGGTAAAGAACTTTTCCACTGTCAAAGCTGAATTTTTCCACAATTTTTACAGTTCAATCATAGACTCATAGAATGGCTTGAGTTGGAAGAGACCTTTAAAGGTCATCTAGTCCCAACCCCTCTGCAACAAGCAGGGATATTGTCAACTAGATCTGATTGCTCAGAGCCTCATACAATTTGACTGTCATGGTTTAGCCCCACTTGGCAGCTAAAATATCACACAGTTTCTTGGTCACTCACTCATTTTTCCTCCTCACCACAACCGCAGTGGGCTGGGTAGGAGAATCAGAAAGAAAGAAAGGCAGGCAAAACTCATGGGTTAGGATAAAAACTAGTTCAACAGAGAGCAAAGGAAAACAGAGTAGGGAAAACAAAACAAACAAACAAAAAAAACCCCAGAATATCCTTAAGCATGCAATTTACAGTATAACAGCTCATAGTAGATCCTGACACCCAGCTCCCTCCCAGTTAACAAAAACCTTGCTCCTTGGCACCATGCCCACTTAATATACTGATCATGACACCACATGGTATCAAATAGCCCTTTGGATAATTTGGGTAAACTATCCCATCTGTTGGCTAATTGCTAAGTTATCCCAGCTGTGTCCTCCAGCCACAGTTGCCACGAGCTCCAGTTCCTCTCCCAGCTCAGGTGAAAATTAACTGTATTGTAGCCAGAACCAGTACACTGACCTTGAATGTTTCCACGGATGGGGCATCCACCACTTCTCCAGGCGACCCGTTTCAATGTTTCATTACCCTCACGGTAAAAAAAAGTCTTCCCTATATCTAGTCTAATTATACTCCCTTTCAGTTTAAAACCATTACCGCTTGTCCTATTGCTACAGGCCCTGCGAAAAAGTTTCTTCTAATCTTTCCTACAAGCCCTCTTTAAATATTGAAAGACCTAGAATCATAGAATCATAGAATCATAGAATGGTTAGAGTTGGAAGGGACCTTCAAAGGTCGTCTAGTCCAACCCCCCTGCAAGGAGCAGGGACATCCCTGACTAGATCAGGTTGCTCAGAGCCCCATCCAGCCTGGCCTTGAACGTTTCCAGGGATGGGGCCTCCACCACCTTTCTGGGCAACCTGTTCCAGTGTTCTATAACTCTCATCGTAAAAAAAAATTTCCTAATTTCTAATCTAAATCTACCCCCCTCTATTTTAAAACCATTACCCCTCGTCCTATTGCAACAGGCAATAAGGACTCAATAAGGTCTCCCCAGAGCCTTCCCTTCTCCAGGCTGAACAACCCTAACTCTCTCAGCCTGTTTTCATAGGAGACATGTTCTATCTCTCTGATAATCTTTATGGTCCTTCTCTGGACCCACTCCAACAGGTCCATGTCTTTGCTCTAGTGAGGCCTCTAGGGCTGGACCCAGTACTTCAGGTGGGATCTCATGAGAGCAGAATAGAGGGGGAGAATCACCTCCTTCAATAAGCTGGCTATGCTTCTTTTTATGCAGACCAGGATATGGTTGGCTTTCTGGGTTGTGAGTGCACATTGTCGTTTCATGTCCAATTTTTCATCCACCAATACCCCCTATTGAAGATTTTAAAATAATCTTTTTTTTTTAATACCTTTGTTACAGATACTAATGGATAAATAAATCCTAAGGGCCTTACTTCAATTTACGGATAACACTTTATAATACTACAGAAACTAAAACTTTCCTTAAGATTTAGTGAAAAAAGTAGAAACTAAACAAGTTCTAAGTTCATCTATAGTAGTCACACTATAAATTTTTTTCCTATTTAGACAGAAATACATTTAAAGTTATGTTAACCATTATTAACTTTGAAAGATCTTTTAAAATGATGAAACTTTGGGCTGTTTAATAAAATGTACATTACTCTGTCTCTGAAAAAAATATCAAGCAGTGAACTCTGTAAAAGACTGTGTTGAATATTTGTCTCAACATTGTCAAAACATCAAACCACCACCTGAACAATGGAACTTCAGTCAAACCATAGGATTAGAGCCTTCCTGTTATCTTGCAAGCCAACCCCCTGGCATGTGCCCAGAGATGGTAAGGGGCACGCATATCACCCAGTAATGAGCATGCATATCACCGCCAGGTGAGGGGTGTGGCTAGGCAAACCAGCTCTTGGAATACAACGAATATGCAACGAAATGAACAATAAAAGTACAGAAACAACCAACATGGGGAAGGGGAACAAACATCAAGGGAAAAAACATCGACAGAATCCACATAGACAGAATCCACATTGACGGAATCCACATCGACGGAATCAACATCAACAGAACCAACATCGGAGTCAACATTGGACGGAACGTTCCCCCACCGAGTGAACTGGACTGTCAGGACGCCACAGCTCCGTGGTGGTAGCTATTGCAACTGAAACTCTTTTCCCTCTTTACTTTCTTTCTCTCCTTTTTCTTGCATCTGCGAACTTGTTGTCAGGTTAATAAAGTTACCTGGTGCTTGACTCCATTTTGAATCTTAATTCTGTTCCTGAGAATACGAACAAAACCGTGCTCTGGTGTGTGAGAGGTTGGTCTAGCTGCCCCTAGCCTCCCAGACTCGTCTGAGGTTGGCTAGAATGCAAGGGGGCCTTCCTCTCATCCAAAATCGGAGCGTGACATTATTTAATTGGTGTAGTGGGCAGGATTCTTGGAGAAACAGAAAGTGTCCAGTTGCTTTATTAGAGACTCTAGTGTGTGTGCGTGTGACTGAGACGTACGTTGGCACAAAGTGAGTGCGGAGTCCAGATCCGCAGTTCTGTTTGTCCACAAGGAAAACAGCCGGAGAAGGATGAAGTGATAGAATTGGGTGAAAGACGAGTCTCTTTCATGAGAAATTTGAAAGGTGTGTCCTCCTGAGAGTGTGTGTGTGGGGAAATTGTGGTAGAAAATTAAGGTATGGCCCTCTCAGGATGAAATAACCCCTCTTTGGTGAGATGGGTCCTTGCAAATCTGCAAATGTTCATGATGAGATCCCCACAATGGTATTGAATGGAGATTTAGATAAATTGGATGACCTTTTGGAAAACTATCATGCTTGCCCGTCCCTTCAAGGGCGACAATGGGCGAAAAATCATTGGTTCCAACCGCAGAGTATAGTGGATGGAATCTTGTTGTCAGAAAAGGAAGCAGAAGGATATTGGGGTCCAAGTGTATTTTTAACTACCGGCAATTATTGGGCCCCGTGGTCTTTGACACAGCGGGCAGCATATTGGGCTGGCAGGCTGAACCCCTTGGAGCGGGGAGACCCCCTAGCCATCACAGGCACAGTGGATCAACTGGTAGAGAGTGTACAAAAGGCTGCTTGTTTGCAAATGATGTATGATAGAGAGCTCAAACCTAACCAGAGCTCTCCAATGATGATGCCTGTGGATCCTGAACAGATGACTCCTCTAATTCGAGGACTTCCTGATTCTCTGAAACCCATTGGGATCCAGCTACAGAGGAAGATACAAAGTACCCCTGTGGCAGATAGACTTACCGGTGCTCTGGAGGGAACAGTGACCCCCGATCACAGAAGAACAGGCAGGAAAGTGTGGACATAGGGAGAAGTAGCCCAAGAACTCATACATTTTGGGAGGAAATATGGTCCCGTTGGTAGATTTGGGAAAAAAAAAAACCCTGAAACCAGAGCTGTAAGAGCCACAGAAAGAGGTGAAGGGTGGCCAGCAGTGGTCAGGAGAAGTCCTGATTCTAAGTTGGTCCGACTTACTGATCCTGGGAGAGGGAGACACCTCAGCCATCAGGAATGGTGGCAACTGGGGCTCCTGACAGGTATTCCCCAAGATTTAATGGATGGGCTTCCAACCCAGAAATTAGAGAAACTTGTACAAACATGGTTGGGGCGAAAAGTCAATTTTGGAACAACCCCTAGTGCCCCACCGTTGATAGACCTTGGGGAAGAAACTGATGCAGAAAAGAGGGTGACGGGAAACTAGTTCCTCCGTTCCCCAAAACTTCATTCCCCGAAGGTGGGAGTTGGAAACGGAGGATGGATGTTTGTAAAACAACTCACCTTAAATATGAGAGGAGATCTATTGATTACAGTGGCTGTAAGGCCACGGAAAAAAAAAAAAAAACAGTAACCTTTTTAATTGACACAGGAGCACAAATTACTGCACTGATGCAGACTGAGGCAGAGAATTGTGGAATTTTGACTTTGTCGAAAAACCTTATTATCTTAAATGCTTTGGGAAAAACCCAATCAGTATCTATGGCCTCGGTAACATTATGGTTGCTTGGGGAGGAAGATCCAGTGCACACCAAGCTTGCAATAGGCCCTTTTCTGACAAATCTTTTAGGCATAGACATATTGAAAGGCAGACAGTGGTATGATACCCAGGGAAATTCATGGTCTTTTGGCACTCCTCAAATTAGAAAACTCTCTGAAATATCCCGGACAGAAGTGCATTTATTACAAGCAGCACCTCCCCTTCCCCCGTCCAAGATGACTAATGTGAAACCCTACCCTTTGCCCTTGGGGGCCCGAGAAGGGGTAGCCCCTGTGATTGAGGATCTTAAACAACAGGGAATTTTAATGTTCACCCACTCCCTGTACAACTCCCCAGTGTGGCCAGTTCGTAAACCAAATGGAAAGTGGAGACTGACCGTAGACTGTCATCAACTCAATGCTAATACTGGCCCCTTGACAGCAGCAGTGCCTAATATAGCTGAGCTAATCTCACTTATTCAGGAACAAGCTCACCAGGTGATGGCCACAATTGATGTGAAAGATAAGGTTTTTTTTTATGGTCCCACTGCAGGAAGGGGACCACGATCGCTTTGCCTTCACATGGGAGGGACAGCAGTATACTTTCACTCACCTCCCTCAAAGTTACAAACATTCTCCCACCTTAGCACATCACGCTTTGGCACAAGAATTAGCCCAAATTCCCCTAGAACCAGAAGTTAGAGTTTATCAATGTATCAATGATGTTTTGATAGGAGCAGATCAGAAGATTCCAGTGCAGGTGACACAGGAAAAGATTATATATCATTTAGAGTCTCTGGGACTCCAGATTCCTGAGGAAAAGATACAAATTGCTGCAAATGAGGTTAAATTTTTCGGCATGTGGTGGAAAGGAGGGTCAGTCTGTATTCCTCGAGACACCCTCTCAGCATTAGATCAGGTAAAAATTCCAGAAAATAAAAAGGAATTGCAACATGTCTTAGGATTATTAGTCTTTTGGAGGAAACACATCCCAGACTTTGCAATAATTGCGCGGCCCTTATATGATCTGTTGTGAAAAGAAGTAGCCTGGGAATGGACTCCTCTTCATGATGAGGCTTTACGGCTTTTAATTTTTGAGGCTATGACTCACCGGGCTTTGCGCCCTATCCACCCCACAGACCCCATGCAGATAGAATGGCGATTTGCAAATTCAGGACTGTCACTGCACATGTGGCAATGAGGACCTGATGGCTCTGTTCGACCGGTCGGATTTTATTCTTGTAGTTTCAAAGATGCAGAAAAACGGTTTTCTACTTGGGAAAAAGGTCTTTTTGTCATAAGCATTGCCCTTTGGGAAGTAGAAAGGATCATTCATAAACAAGCTATTGTCTTAAGGGGACCATTCAAAGTGATAAAGCAGGTTTTATCAGGAACACCTCCTCCTGATGGAATAGCCCAGCGTGCCTCCATTCGGAAATGGTATGCTCAAATTGAGCACTATTGTACTATTTTCCAAATAACTGAAGGGACCCCTAAACTCCTTCCCCTACAGGAGGAGACCACTCCCAAAGTGGAAAATAATACCCTTCCCCCCATTATTCAAGTTGCCCCTCCATTTTCAGAGCAATTACAGAATGTTTGGTTTACCGATGCCTCATCCAAATGGGAAGGGAGAGTTTGGAAATATCGGGCAGTGGCTCTCCAGATAGGGACAGGTGACAAAATAATCACAAAAGGAGAAGGTAGCACACAAGTTGGTGAATTGATAGCTGTATGGAGTGTGTTTGATCAGGAATCAGCGGCATTAATCCCTGTGCATATATATATACAGACTCCTTTGCAGTGTTTAAAGGATGTACTGGATGGCTTCCCCTTTGGGAACAGAATAATTGGGAAGTAAACAGGACACCTGTTTGGCAAAAGGAGAAATGGCAGGAAATCTGTTCTATAGCAAAAAAAAAGGAACCTTCCTGGTAGGGTGGGTGGCCTCCTTCCCATCAGGAAGATGATACCCCAACAAGCCGCTGGAATGGCAAAGTCGATTAATTGGCTAAATTGGCAACACTGCAAACAGAAGCCTTGGTAGAAAAATAGGGCAGACTCTTGGAGTGGCTGCATGTAAAACGAGGCCACACCAAAGCTCACGATCTTTATCGAGGAGCAGCTAGCAGAGGGTGGCCAGTGACCTGAGAAATGTGTCACACCTGCATTTCTGCGTGTGAACAATGCTGTGTGCAGTTGGATAGGCATCCTTTAGAACAACCTCCCCTACATTTACGTGATGGAAAAGACCTTTGGGACACTTGGCAAATTTGATTATATAGGACCTTTCAGAAAATCTGAAGGAAAACAGTATGTATTAGTTGGAGTGGAGGTAGTATCAGGGTTGGTACAGGCAGAAGCCTTCTCCCATGCTACAGGTATCAAAATGTGGCCTTCCCTTCCTAAACTCCAATCTATCCAGTCGGATAATGGATCACACTTTACAGCAGTGATAGTTCAGGAATGGGCCAAAGAAGAGGGGATCAAATGGATATTCCATACACCTTATTACCCACAGGCCAATGGCATAGTTGAGAGAACCAATGGCCTTCTTAAATGATTTCTGAAACCCCAAGAGGCAAATTGGGCCAATTGATTGTGGGACACTGTCCAACAAGTAAACGACTGGTGGGGAATAAACGGGTGCCCTAGACTCACTGCCTTTTGTCCAAAACCTGCCATCTTGGGCCCCAACCACAAGCAAAACCCTTCCCATTTTCCGGGACAACCTGTTTTGGTCGAGCTACCCACCATCAGAACTGTACCACTGGTACTCACTAGCCCTCTGAACATATATGCAAGACATGCCTCTGGGAAGGAACATAAAATTAACACCCGCTGGATAGTTCCGTCATTTTAGACAAACTGACATCCTTCTAAACAAGCAGAAACACCCCCCCCCCCCGCTTCTCAGTCACTTTTTCCTTTTTTTTTTCTCTTCCTCTTTCTCTCACCTGAGAAGGTTCTGTTTTATCTCGTTTTTAGGAGGAAGAAAGCACCAGACCAGAACCCGACACGCCCGCAGAGGAAGTGATAAAACCTATGAGTGAAGACGTCTGTAAACACCATTTTTCTCTCAATTGTATTGCTCTGGGGACTTATCCAAGGTTGGGAAGAGAGACCAGCTCATCCCCCCACTCTACCTGCAAAATTCCTTTGAAAGCAATGAGTTTATTTTGTTAGCAAAATCTGTGAGTGAAGCTTTTAACTTAAGCCATTGTTGGGTGTGTGGAGGACCTCTAGGACTATCAAGCTGGCCATGGACCTCCATGCCCCTCACGCTAGGACAAATCATGAGCAATTACAGCGAGATCAATGACACCACTTGGGACAATTCCAAAACATCGCCAGTCCAATTCCCTGCCGTAGGTAGATATTGTTTAAATCGCACCCAAAAAGGAGGAGTCAGTATCGGGGAAAGCAGATGTCAGTGGACATTCACATATAAGTTAATTAACAAAGATGTTAGTCTTAGCATATGGATGTGGGTTAATGAAGCCAGATGCAGTAAGAATTTTGGGGGATTTTGGTCAAATAAAAATTAATCCTTTGACGCTTGGTGGCCTGACGGCCAAGGTTATATTCAAACTTGTGAGTGGAAAACGACACAGGCGCTTGGTGCTGCACTGGACAAACATATAGTCATCTGGGAAAACGTAACACCACCTTCTTTAGCCCTTTAGGAGACTATAATACAACCTACTTGCAACACCCACGGACTGCAGACGGACTGTTTGCTGGAGGGGTCAGAGCCAGAAAAGGACATTACTGGATCTGTGGACACACTGCCTACAAAATACTACCAGCAAACTGGTCAGGGGTTTGTTATATTGGAATTATCCGGCCTCTATTTTTTCCTGCTTCCAGAAACAGAGAGTCCCCGACTAGGAGTGAAACTGTATGATAATTTGAGTGACGAAGGTGTTGCATGCAATAAGTGAGCTATCGAGATTGAAATGGGTGGAACACAAAAGTGGGGGAAAAATGAGTGGCCTCCCGAGAGGATAATACAACATTATGGGCCGGCCACTTGGAATCCTAATGAATTGGTAACAGGGGCCCGGGAACCAATTTATAACCTAAAGCATTTGCTTGCAGGCAGTTTTGGAAATCATAACCAACAAAACTGCTGATGCTACAGATCTCTTGAATCAACACTCTCAAGAGATGTGCTCTGTGATCCTGCAACACCACATGGTTTTGGATTATTTGTTGGCTGAAGAGAGAGGAGTATGTGGGAAGTTAAACATTTCTAATTGTTATCTAAAAATCAGTGATGTAGGTGAGGTGGTTCTACAGCTAACCACAGACATTAGAAAACTAGCCCACGTCCCCACTCAGACATGGAATGGCTGAGACGGTGATTTGTGGTCCTGGCTACCAGGAATGCTACGGATAAAACTATTTTTAATTTATTCGCTATGTGGGTTAGCAACCTTAATGTTTTTGCCTTGTATTATACCGTGCAATTTAATTCAAATCATGGTGACTCGCATGCAAGCAATCACTGTGACTTCACCCAATGGGGTTAAACATATCAGATTTGTAAGGCAAGGCGAACACGTAACTGTTAGAATCATATAACTTTGCCACTTTTAACTTTTCTTTTGTCAGCTAAACCGCGTGGCAGCTTCTGCTCCCCACCCCCAACTCCCACTTCCTGCCTTTGCTTACAGATCCACTATAGATGTGAAAAAAGAGACTCTTGATGAACTGCAAAACTGAACTTGATTGTAAAACATACATAAACCAGATTAACAACAACTAACAACAAACAGAAACAAACAAAAACTGTGAAAACAGGTTATTCACAACAATCACAGTAGTAACAGTAAAGCAGAGAACCTAAAAAGAGCACGGATAATTGCCACCCCTAATAACAACCAAATTAACATCATCAGACACCTCCAATCAATCTCTTCAACATCTTCGCCACGAGCAGCGCCAGCTCCCTCTCTCTCTGCCCCCGTGGCAGGTCTCATGAAGCTAGAAGTGAAACAACAAAAGGAAAACGTTAACAACCACGAAAATTAAAGAAGACCTCTTGAGATTAATGATACTCACTCACTGGTTGCCTCACGTGGTGGTTGGACACTTGACAAGTGGTCCCTCATCTTCTGCAAACCCACCAGCCACGTGGCCATGTCCACCTTGGCTGCCACAGGGGACAGGAGGTGACCTCTGCTCTGCAGCAGCCTGCAAGAAACCACTGCTCTCACCAAACAGCCCCACAGCAGAAAGGGCCTCCAGCAAGCTGCATTGGCCCCTGGCCATGTGTGAGAGATGGGGATGAGCAAGATTGCAGCCCAAGCAATCCTCACCTTTGCCTTGCCCTCAACCAGCCTCTCCAGGCTGCTGTTGTGTAGTGTCGATGCCTGGGCAAGGGGAAAAGAGCAGAAGGTGAGAAGCGATGTGCCATCGTAGCTTTTAAATACAGTTACAGAGGCTTACACTTTTTTTTTTAGCTGGCAGCAAGCCTACTCTCTCCTCACCTCCACCAAGGTGGTGCTGGTGCTGCATTGTGCCCCTTGAATCCCAGGCGTCAGAGCTCTCGTAAACTGGCACCTGCAAGGAAAGGGTCAGAAAGCGCTGATTAAACTGTGAAGGCAGGAACAGGCATGCCTTTATCCCCCATTGTTTGGCAAGTACGGCTCAAATGGGGTCACTCCTGGCACCAAAGAGAACACTGTTACGGGCAGCAACTATGCTGTTGCTTTGGCCCCTTCTCAACACGTACGATACGCTCAGAGCATGACAAGTTGACAGAGATGTGCAGTGCCCCTTTGCCAGGCAGTAGGACTGGGCAGAGAGCCTGTGGGAAGCTGTGATGATGTCCTTCCCAAAACCCCAGCAGTAGCAGCATCCCTCAGTGTCCCCTGCTGAAATGGCAGGTCTGCAGGCCAAGCACACTTTGTTTTTCTTGTATGGCGGGTTGGTTTCTTTTTCTACCTCAGTTATTCCAGGTGAAATACGAGCTTTTTAAGAAGTGCAAATATCTCAGTGTCTACAGCTACTTAGAACAACTCCTTGCTGTGTCTTTGGGATCCAGCCAGTGCTAGGATTGCCAGCTGACATGAACAGAGAAGTGGGACTTTGCCTTTTTCTGTAAGCAGCGGCTCAAAGAGCACAAAACTGTGAGCCTTGTGACCTTGCTGGGCTGTCTGCTCAGCCTTGCACCAAGAGAGCTTCCACAAGTGCAAAATGAGAATTGCCAGCACTGGAGTGCTATGTTTCTCTTGATGTACGTGTTCTCCCAAGGGCAGGTGCAGGCTTCCTGTCTGGGGCCATCTCTGTGCACCTCGCAGATAGCTCCTATACTCAGAGCAGTGTTCAGAGCTTTGAAAGATGGACAGCAGAGTCTGCTACACACCTGCACTCCTGGTTCTTCTTGCCCTGCTTGGGTTTCCTCAGTTGCCTATGCCTGTGAATCCCTGCCAGGTCTCTTTCCAACTTTCTCCTCTTCCTCTCTGGTTGCTTGTCACTCCCCTCTGCACAGGTTGGCTTTCTCTTTCTGGGTTCTTGTGAAGAGCCTGGCAACCTTTCCATTCAATGGTATTGTTAGACAGGTAAAGCCATGATTAACCTGAGCCAATTCTGCTCTTAAGCAAAGCGTGCTCATGTTACCTTCTTTCCCCAGATGGGCTTTTCCAGGCATTTGCTTTCTGGAGCGACTGGAGGCACCTGCCATGGAAATGTGGAAGTTGACAGGTGGCAAGGACCTACCTGCCCAATTACCACCTTAGCTCTGAAAGGCAGCACCCTTGGATGGGTTTGCTTAGCCCAACTGAGACAGTTCTGGTGGCATCAGCACACAAAGTGCCATGGTGTCAGAGACTGAAAAGATTAATTAATGTCTCAACATCACTAGACGATGGAAAGAACTGAACTACAGCATCAGCAATAGATGTTTGGTTTTTTGTTTGTTTGTTGTTTTTGGGTTTGTTTTTTTTTTTTTTTTGAAACCACATGGATCCATGGAGTGATATAGAATTGACAGCAAATTTATAGTGTTATTGTTTATTTACTGTGCTCTAAGTTGGAGAAATGGAAATCCGTTTTCCTGCTGCATATCCAGACCCCATGTAAAAGACTGTCAAAAATTTGTCTCAACATTGTTGAAACAGCAGGCCACTACCCGAGCAATGGCTTCCCATTATCTTGCAAGGCGACTCCTGTTGTCTTGCAAACCTGAATGCAGAGCTGGTTCCGAGAAATCTAGCCCTAGCCTCCGGCATATGCCCAGAGATACATATCACCTGGTAATGGGCATGCATATCGCCTCGTAATGGATCACCCGCTAATGGGCCTGCATATCACCACCAGGTGAGGGGTGTGGCTAGGAAAACCAGCTCTCGAAATACAATGAAAACAACCAACATAAAAAGAGACACTTCTTCTACACTTGAGACTTCTACACTTCACTACTCTTTACTTCATTCATTCAATGGAATACACATTCTCCAGAATACACATCCACAGAACTGACATCAAGACGACCAATACCGGACAGATCGTTCCCCCATCGAGCGAACTGAACTGTCGGGACGCCACAGCTCCGTGGTGGTAGCTATTACAACCGAAACTCTTTTCCCTCTTTCCTTCCTTTCTCTCCTTTCTCTTCCATTTACAAACTTCTTATCGGGTTAATAAAGCTACCTGGCACTTGACTCTGTTTTGAGTCTTAATTCTGTTCCTGAGAATATGAACAAAACCACGCTCTGGTGTGTGAGAGGTCAGTCCAGCCGCCCCTAGCCTCCCAGACTCGTCTGAGGTCGGCCAGAACGCAAGGGGGCCTTCCTCTCGTCCGAAATCGGAACGTGACACCCCAGTTCTGGTGGACCAGGATTGCACAGCCACCAGCTCCATGAGGACTTGGTCACCAGCCTCACCAAAAAGCAAAAACTGAACTGTTTTGCCAAAGAAACTGGTGGCAAAAAAATGAACAAAATGCTTAATATTTTGATGATGCTTTATCTTGGGGCATTTATTATGTTCTGCATTGCTATAGTTTTGTTGGTTTATCTTTGTTTACCTTATGATTGTCCTTGTAAACAATTACTTGCTTCTTCTGATCCCCCAGAGCCATAAGCCTCAAACTTGGCTGGGGACAAATTTTTAGTTTTGTAAGATAAATATTGTTAATTAGATTTAGATATGTTAAGATCATTTACTTAGATGAGACATTGTTAATTAAATTAATTTAAGATAATTAAATTCTCTTAATTAAGAGAAATATTTGTGTTTGCTTTTAGTTAGCATTTATGTCTCTTTGTACACTCATATAAAGCTTAGGAAAGAGCCTTTGTTTCTTTCCTTTTAGCTTTGCAACTTGCCTGACAAACAATGTTTAGAGTTGTATATATATATTTGGTTGTTTTCTTTCTTTTTTTTTTTTTTTTTCTTCCTCTTACTCTTCTTTTCTCTTTTTTTTTTTTTTTTTTTTTTTCTCCCTTCCTCTATCATTCATGCCACCACGGAACCCCATCCCTGAGGCAAAAATGTTGAGCCATGGGGTGGTGTGAGAAACTGTTTCAAATGTTTGTCTCAACATTGTCGAAGCATCAAACCACCACCTAAACAATGGTACATCAGTCAAACCATAGAACTGGAGTCTTCCTGTTTTTTCCTGCAAGATGATTCCCTTATCTTGCAAGCCAGTCAACCCACAGGACTGGAAGCTTCCTGTTTTTTCCTCTTATTTTCCCACGAACCTGAATGCAGAGCTGATTCTGCAAAATTTAGTCTTACCCCTACGTATGTGCCCAGACCCAGGCCAGAAAAACAGAGGGACCCAGAGCCAGTATTGGGCATGAGGGGTGCGGCCAAGCAAACCCGCTCGTGGAATATGTGATGTGAATAAGACGAATGATAAAAGGATAGAAACGACCAACATCGGATGGAACATTCCCCCACCGAGTCAACTGGACTGTCGGGACGCCGCAGCTCTGTGGTGGTAGCTATTGCAACTGAAACTCTTTTCCCTCTTTCCTTTCTTTCTCTACTTTCTCTTGCATCTGTGAACTTGTCGAGTTAATAAAGTTACCTAGTGCTTGACTCCATTTTGAGTCTTAATTCTGTTCCTGAGAATATGAGCAAAACCGTGCTCTGGTGTGTGAGAGGTTGATCTAGCCGCCTGTAGCCTCCCAGACTCGTCTGAGGTCGGCTAGAATGCAAGGGGGCCTTCCTCTCATCCAAAATTGGAGCGTGACAAACTCAAACCATGTTACTAAAGAAATGGTCTTCCTTAGGAATAAGCCTGCATTTTAAAATAATGACTGAGAGATTTTTATAAAAATACGTATTTTTAAGTTTGGGTATTGGACTTATATGCAAAAAAAAAAATACCCATTTGAATCAAACTGAGGTGAGTAGTACCTTTACTCTTTGTAAAAACCATGTGTCATTTCAAAGTCTTTGGCACATGCAGTTTTCTGTGTTTGTCCCATACACATTATGTTGCTGCCACTTAGAAGGAAGAGATACAGAAGAAAAATAAAAATGTCAAAGTATGTGTGGCCATGGGCAGAACTAAATTTTATTCAAGCTTCTGGTGCCATCTTGTGGGTAGGTAAGGAATAGTCTGTTTTATGAAAGAAGAAAGAAATGTAGCATGAAAATTGTATATTTTGCACAGTTGAGTTAAAAAAAAAATAGCTTTCAGAATTTTTTTTAGCTCAGTTTTCTAAACTGCATCCTCAGAATTTACAGTGATTATAATAAGGAAGTACAAATTGTTTCTAAGGCAGAGATTTCCTGAAAACTGTTTTAAGCAGTATACCTTTCTGCCCTCTGAAACAAATGTAGGTCTCCCAGCAGCAGTACACAGCAGAATTCTGGGAAAAGTGGACCTCAAATTATATCCAGTACAGCAATTTTCATGCTTTAAGACTAAGTAGCTCCTTTACAAGAACTTCAACTTCAGAGTGTCAGTAAAATTCCCTAATTTGCTATTCTCTAATTCTTTATTTTGTTTACAAATAAGTAAAATGTAACAGTAAACTGCTGCTGAATTGATTTAAGTGTTGCTATGCTGTTTACAATCTCATACCTTTGATTAGCATGGCCTCCTTGTCAGTGACCAGCTTGTCTCAGTTCATTTCCTATTCACTTCTCCTTCACATTCTTTATTTGTGCCCAAATTCACAGCTAGAGGTCAAGATGTGGCTGGAGGAGTGGATTTCATAGACTCAAGTTAAATGCTCAGATTCTTTGGATGATATATGGACAAAACTGGGTATTTTCATATGAATGAATGCATTGCAAGCATTGAAGGAATGTATCCCAAGCAAAATACAGGCTGCATGGAGAATGGATTGAAAGAAGCCCTGAGGAGAAGGATTTGAGGGTGTTGGTTGATGGGAAGCTCAACATGAGGTGGCAACATGTGCTTGCAGCCCAGAAAGCCAACCACATCCTGGGCTGCATCAAAAGAAGTATGACCAGCAGGTTGAGGGAGATGGTTCTGCCCCTCTACTCTGCCCTGGTGAGACCCCACCTGGAGTACTGCATCCAGCTCTGGAAGAGGGACATTGACTTGTTGGAGTGGGTCCAGAGAACCATGAAGATTATCAGACGGCTGTAGCACCTCTCCTATGACTACAGACTGAGAGAGTTGGGAACTGTTCAGCCTAGAGAAAAGAAGGCTCTGGGGAAACTTTATAGCAGCCTTCCAGTACCTAGATGGGGCCTACAAGAAAACTGGAGAGGGGCTTTTTACAAGGGCATGTGGTGATAGGACAAGGCGTAATGGCTTTAAACTTGAAGAGGGTAGGTTTAGATTAGACATAAGGAAGAAATTCTTTCCTGTGAGAGTGGTGAGGCGCTGGACCAGGTTGCCCAGAGAAGTTGTGGATGCCCCAACCCTGGAAGTGTTCAAGGCCAGGTTGGATGAGGGTTTGAGTGACTTGGTCTAGTGGAAGATGTCCCTGCCCAGGCCAGAGGGGTGGGACGATCTTTAAGGTCCCTTCCAACCCAAACCATTCTATGAATCTATGATTTTTAGGACTAGTTTCAGGAAGAGTAAATTAAAAAAGAAAACACAAAAAATTAAACCTCAAACCAACCAACCAATCAAATAAACAAAGAAACAAACAAAAAAAAGCCAACAGCAAAACAAACCAAAACAAAAACACCAGAAAACAACCAAATTAAAAAAAAAAACCCTACAAACCTAAACTAATATGATATAGAGAAATGGTAGTACCTAATTCATCTAACTGGTAATGCTGAAGGAACTTGCCTCAAATTTTGCCTCTCATTTTTCCTGTAGAAGCTTTGCCACTGTGTGGCCAGCTGTAATAAGAATTGTAAGAAGGCAAAAAAAAAAACCAAAATCCCTACTTCTGTAGCTTGCTGACAACATGCTTGTGTACCTGAAAGGTCTTATGTTTTCATCCTTGTTTGGACATTTTTTTGCATTCATTCATACTCTTCATGTTAAAGATATATTGTGTAAAATGTTTGTAGAGCTTTGGCAACTATTCAGAATCCTGAATAACACCCTTCATTAGTAATTTGCCCGATTACCATGCTACAGAATCATATTCCAGTTTTCTTGTCCTCTCACTAAATTAATGAATCTTACTTTTTTTTTTTTTGTCACACTACCCTAATGACACAACTTCAGTAAGTGGGAGATATAAGCTATTGGTTCCAAAAGCCTTATGAAGAGCAATTGATTGAATGCAGATTTTTCCACTTTCTGGAGAAGTGTTCCAGAACCATTTGTTATTTGACATCTCATGAAAAATGACTAGCATTCTTGGCTGGGATTTTTAATAAAAATGTCTGTGCCTGCTGGCCTATGTACTGAACACTACCGTATGCACATGAGTCAGGAAGCCCATTTGGATGGTTAATTCCAAGATCAGCAGGATCAGTAGCCAGTACATGGGTTCCAGAGACGCTTAGATTGTAATAAAAGGCATCACTTAGTTTAGGTGGATGTTCAGCATCTGTAACGGCAATATAAAGAAGCACAGCCTAACCTTAGCTTGATTAACTACTAACTGAAGTTAAGCAAAACAGGAAAATGACTGAGATCATACTCTGGGATCAATTGTACAGAGTGGCTTACATTCACTTAGCATGAGCACAACAATCTCAGAGACTGTCCACCTACCCCAGAATTTTAGTGTTCTTCACACCTTACAATTCTTTGAGAACTATTATAGAATCATTCTTGTAAGTGCTTTTGGTTTTGGTTTTTGTTTGTGGTTTGTTGTTTTGGGTTTTTTTTTCCCCTGTTTGAAGTGTTTATCTGAAATAATATGAGGACTGTACTGCAGCCATAAAATGGTATTTTTATGGAAAGACTCTGAAGGTACATGCTGCATACTCTACACAGATACATGAGGTCATGTGGATGTATCTGACGATATAAAGCTGCTGGGAGAGTATCAGAAGACTGTAAGGGGAAGGAAGCCCAGCCTGATACAGTCATGGCATGTCATAGCTCTGTTTCTGGAGCTGTATTCAGCAGAAATAGCCCACTCCAAAAGAGACTCCAGAGGCAAACTACCATTGAAGCAATGTGGACAACAGAAGATTATCAGTAGGAGTGAACTGCAGAGCTGAAATATTTGATAATGAACACCTGGGATCATATCTTTCTTAGTCTCAGATCAATCCCGCTTCCACTCAAATGGCTATGTGCATTGCTGCATGACTGTGATTTAATGGACAATTGTGATAAAACTGTACTTTCGCATTTTCCAGCAATCAAACAAAAATCTTGGTGACCTTACATACGCTATATTGCCTTCTGGGAGTATTTTCCTGGAATTGTATGTGAACATTATTTTTGGAAGGAGCTGTATTAAGAGGTCTAATACAGTCAGTAAGTAAGACAACCAAGTGATAAGGATACTGAAAGGCCAAGTAATTCCTTGCCTTCATTCATTTAGACTCAAGCACATGTATCTACATTGTGCTTTATGAGCTTCTCAGGCTTAGAAATGGTAGCTCTGTGTTCAGACATTACTGTTCTCTGAGGAAGACTTTTATTCATAACTTTATATTTTTTTCAGAGTAAATGACAAACATTCACACTGTGGACTGCAGAGTCCCTGCCTTGAGCAAGGCAGCTTTGGTACTAAGACGTGAATATGATTTTTTAGGCTGTGAATCCTGGCTTCAAGGAAACCTTTGTTTAGACAAGAAATAATATAGCAGATACATGCCTCTATTTGCACAGGTACTTTGAGGTGGACTTAATCTGTGATAATTTATGTCAAGTATCTAAAAATTAAGCACCTAAAGTTTCACAAACACTCTGAAAGGCAATGTGCGCTACCCCTGGGACTGCTATGAAAGAAAGTGACCAGTGACACAAAGAGTATCCCTTTTTTCCAGTAAACATGTCCACTATATTATACTAGGGAATGTCTGTGGCCATGTCCTCAGTGGTTACCTATATGTATACTTCTACTCAGAGGTTGGTGACGTTGTACTATTTGCCTCTGATGACCAGCAGTATTTCTAGAGCCTTTACATGCAGAAGGACAGATTTTGACTGGAACTTAGTTTGACATCATTGTGCCATTAACTTGCTGTCCTTGAAAATGAAATATCGAGTTCAACGTAGCATTCACATGTATGTTAAGATTCATTATTTTTTTTCATTTTAGCACCCCTGGGTGTTATATGATAAAATATATTCTATTACTCATCTATATGAGTAAATTAAACAATACTGGGGTGTGTTCTTAGGCTCTGGAACTCAGTCATTTATATTGTTGAATTGTTGGAATGGTGTTTGGCACATTTTCAACTAGTACAAATACTTTTTTTTTTTTCCCACGTGATTTATCTCTACAAGTAGAATAGGACAGGGACTAGGTCTAATAAATCATGTGGTAGCAGCAACATTTTTTGCAGTATAAAAGACTTGAATGGGGTGGACACAGGTTACTCTGGGCCAGCGGACTTCAGTGCTTTAGACCGTCAAAGGAATTTTGTGTAGCCTTATAATCAGAGTTTTAAAAAGAAGAAAAAAAAAATAAGACTAATACAAGCCAATCTGATAGTTTAGACCTATCAAATCTTGGGCTCAGAGCTTGAAATTGCACAGGTTTCAGTAGGAATTCACACATTCAGTCCAGACTCGAGGCAACAAACTCAGAACATAGAAAAAAATCAAGATATTCAGAGAGGCTTAGGCCCAACAATGAATCTTGATTAAGTAGAAGAATAAGCACGTAGCCAATCACATTGGCAACTAGTGTCGCAGTTCAGTACTACAGTATCAGAGCTATGATTAAGAAATTTTAACCAGAATTCTTATGCCACTAAGAATTTACTTGTTCCTTGTAAGTTAGGTGACCTTTTTTTTTGGCTTCTACCTCCATTTTGCCCAGGCTACAACTGTGAAACTTGGGGTACTACACTACATGCCTGATGGTGGCATCATGAAAAGGAAGGCACCAAAGTTACTGGATATAACCAAGCAAATAAAACTGTAAAATCTTAGTTGTTGAAGTGATCATCATGCATAGTAACAGACAGTGGCTGATCTACCAAAAATCAGACAGGAACTTAAATGTGAGGGATTCTAAAATAGTTATTATGTGAGATGAAGTCCCCTTTCACATTACTTTGCTGGGTTACGAGTAGTAGTAAACAACATTCAAACATGTCAGTTTTGTTCTTCTGGGACTGTAATATCTAATAGGTAAATTGTGTTGACTAAAAACACAGTCTTTTTTTTTCATCCCTGAGTGCTACTGGATTTACTCCAGTTAGTTCCTTGTGTTCATGTAGACTGAGGCAAAATACAATAACAAAGAGCCAGTGAGAATGCATAAGTTAAGGCTATGAGGTGATTGATTTTATTTGATTTCTTGTGCTTTTCTGGTTTTGATTGTAGGCTAGCTTTGTGCTTTTTCATCTGTTTATTCGTTTTCATGTTACCGATTATGGTAAAAGAACACTAAATATTCCAGACTTTGTAAACAATATTAATTATTTTAATTTATATGTGGATTTCATTCTTAATAATTAAACTGTGACAAAGTAACATTGTGTAATGGTTTAACCTGAATTACCACACAGTTTCTTGCTCACCTTCCCCATCCCCAGTGGGATGGGGGAGAGAATTGGGAAGGAAGGAGAACTCGTGGGTTGAGATTAAGACAATTTACTAAAATAAAAAGGGAAAACTACAATAATAACAGAATATAAGGATATTAAAATATACAAAGTGAACAATATATGTTTTCTCACCACTTGATGTCCCAATGACCAATACAGCCTGTCCCAAGCAGCGATCACGGAAACAAAACTGAGCGGCAAGTAAAGGAGCAAAAGGGAGCCAGGAAGGTAGAGGGAACGATGCCAGCAAAATGAGAGAGAAAGATAGATGCCAGGAAGGCAGATACCCGCCCTGGCCAGCCCCCACTTATATACTGAGCATGACGTTTATGGCATGGAATACTCTCTTTGGCCAGTTTGGGTCAATTATTCTGTCCATCTTTCTCCCAGCTTCCTGCATCTGCAAATTAGCGAGACTTGGAAAGCAGGACCGTGTCCTTGGTCTCATTCATAACAACTCGTATCATCAGGGTGTTTATCAACATTCTTCAAAGATGAAATCCAAAACACACCAGCTACTGAGAGGAAAATTAACTCTATCCCTGCCAAAACCAGGACACACAGATATAAATACATCTTTCACTTTTACTCCAGTATTACTGGTGTTTAACTTAACGTCCAGTTTCACAATGGTTTCTTTTGAATTCAGAATCAATATTTCTCTGCTGCTCATCCCAGCAAAAGAGTTTAGAGCACTCTGCTTTGTTTATTCTGTTCACCTTTAGTGAAATATTATCCATTGATGAGGACTGTAAATTTTATTTTTTCATATGTGATTGTGTATTTTTTTAGATTTAGAGGAAAATAATCTTATTAAAAATAGGCAACAGATGCTCTGCTACGAATATTTAAAGTGGTAGTGTTAAATTTCACTTATTAAAATCTATTTTTAAATGCATGCTCCTTGCATTAGGATATACTGGTTACTCATTTCACTAAAATGCCAAAATTAAGACTATCCTTTATTTCTTAGTCAAACTAGGTATATGAAATAACTGTCATTCCAAGTAGTTGTTTTCTACAATATTTCTTTTGAAAGACTATTTGTCTTTCTTATGGTTCAAAAAGATTTCCACATGATCACATTGCCATAATGCTTGGGTTTTTTCCAGAATATACCAGAACAAAAAAGAGTAATTGTCTCATGTCATAAAAAAGTAAAACTGAAATAACTAGAGAAAGTAAAATATTTGAGAGGAGCAGAAATGTGGCAAATAAAAAGCAGTAATTTGGGAATGAATATGTTTATTTATTCTACTGTTTCATATGATACTTGTTAATGTTTATCATAACGTGTAGGATAGTTGCTAGTGTGCAGTGCAAACAGATTGTATTACAACTAATGTATAAATTTTTTCTTCTAATATTGCTATAATATTGCAAACTCTAATGCATTGCGTAAAACTATGGTAAGAAATAATGCTTGAAATCATTATCATACAAATATCTTCAAACCAAACATTCACAATCATCTTTTGGAAAAACTTAACAAGAAAAATACAATTTCTACAAAAACTCATAATACATATGAGAAAAAAAAAATATTTTTGTCTAAGACCTTTCTCACAATACAATACTTATAAATGCAATACTTCAGCTTGGGTAAATTCATTCAAGTTGAAGTATTTTGGTTAGATTTGCTATCAATCAGTTGTTTTTGTTTGGGTTTTTTTTTGCTGTTCTTTTTTTTAAATAACAGTTCAGTATAAGTACCTCTGGCACCTGCATGTATTACTACAGTGATTCCTGATTTTTTTGTTTAACTTCTGATTCTCAGCTGCTTCATCCAGCTAAATCTGCTATAACCTTGTGTGATTCACCTCTAATCCTGCAGTTTAAAACATTAGGGGAAAAAAACCTTACATTTCAACTTGATGGGACTGATTTGGAATATGATCTTGATGAGTAGAATTTCTAGTAGGATAAACACACAGCCTTACTTGGAAACCTGAGTTTGAATTGCTTTCTTTTTCCCTGTGAGTTTAACAGTTGTGAACTTTTAGGACTACTCAGGATCAAACTGATTTCTTTCTTCTGGTAAGTCGTGACTTGTCTTTGTCTTCTCATATTCATTTTGTGCAATATTGAACAACATAGTCATAAATTCAATGCATATATACAAGATATAGTCTTGACGTTCTCCAGAGTTTCATAGCTTAGGATTTTGCCTGAGTTTCAGAACATGAAACAATCATCAAATCTGTGACACCAGATAAAAATATTCTGTGCAACTTATTCCTTAAGTGTCCTCTATCAGGTTTTGGTTTTGATTTTGTTTAAAATATTTCTTAGAACTACGGAGTTTTCATGACTAGCACTGATAAGCTACTGGACAATCTGTATGTGCTTTCCTGTGACATCAATTCCATATTATGAAGGTATTAGCCAACTTTTCTAGGGTGTCTAGATCTCAGTGGGTGGAATGGTCAACACAACTTTTGTTTATGGAGACAGTTAACTCTCTTCATCTAAAAAAAAAGGTCAGATGAAATATATCATCCTTACTTTAATTTCCTCATTAAAATCCAACATGTGGTCTAGATCCTGGGTATAAATCAGTTTTTAAGCTGTCCATTTAACATTCCATCAGTATTTTTCCTGAGTTATATGTAGGACCTTTTAATAAAATACAGAACTTATGTGGAAAAATGATGAGCTTTTGATATGAAACTGCAGCAGTAAAGCCAAGATTTAATTTGATCAAAAAAATTACTTAAGCACTATTTGAAATCATCATAGCAAGTATTGAAAAGGGCATGCTATAATTTCATTTGAGAATAATTTAAAATTAAAACTAGAATCATATTTGCATAACATGAATATTCAGAATTCAGAATATGAATGTTCAGAAAAAAAAAACCAAATAAATATAAAAATTCTTTGGGGAAAATGATGCATATATTGTTTAGATCTGTCTTTTATAATTGTCATTAAAAACTATTTGAACAGGAAAATATTAATTCTGTCTTTTTTTTTCTTCATAACTTTGATTTTGCAAATGATACTCTTTAATGTTTTTGATGCTGTCTATAACCTATGATTATGGACATCATTATTTCACCTGGAAAACAATGTTGCAGAAGACCAATGATAGCAGGCTCAATAATTTTTTTTTTTTTTTAATAACCAGTGTTAAGGAAGGTAACTTCTTACTTGTTTTTATCAATGACCTGTAATGGTGATAGCTGCATAAGACTGAAGGCAAACCAGTTTATATGGAGATGTTACTCTTTTGATAAACTAATCTTATCTACCTCTGTGGTAGTGGGATATCATGCACAGTATAGATTAGGCAGTTTATTTGTACTGTTTGAACAGGACTACAAAGTAGACATAGTCTTTGATTCACAGTCTGCACATCTTCCCTTGGCTACTGTCTGTGGCAAAACCAATTCCTAGCTGAATGATTTAATGTCATGATTACCAAGTCTAGATTAAGATATATCTTCATCAAAAGTCTAAAATTATTAAGTGCACTATTATTCACTCATTGTAGCAGCAAGAGTTTCATCTCTAATATTGCTAACATGTTATGGATTTCAAGATCAAATATTTTACAATTTGGTTCTCATGTAGCAACCTCTGGCTTTGTGAATTACAGGTATACTTAAAGGAACGGGTTTTGACTGAGAATCCAGAGTGGAGGGAGATGTATGTAGCCGTATTCGGAAAAATACTCAGAATACAAAGTAGCATGGTCTTCAAGACTCTTCCCTGTCCTCTTCATTTTTTATTTAATTTTTGAGAGTAATCAGAAATTTCTGTGTTCTACCTTCCAAGGTGAACATTCACCAGAATTTTTAATATTAAGATGCCTTAAATAACTTCCTGTGTTCTGCTAAGGGAGAGCAACTTATTATTAGTTGCTCCCATTTCAATCAATTTAGATCCTCAGTTATTTTAGCATTTGTACCAAAGTGTTAAATTCCTTAAGTGCTTAACACAAGGCATCAGAAAGAGCTCACAACCCTTTCCCTCATAGCTTCTGCTTAATCTTGTGTATGCCTAAATCTCTAGTTATCTTTATCTCTGCTGACTACATGTAAATTATCAAATTTACACTTACTGCTTGTTTTTTTTATATTTGTTCTTTTAAAATATCTTTTTTATTTGTCTTCATGTATTTATCTACAGGGAATGGCAATTCTCAGAACATGCCTGCACTGCAAAGAAGACATCCAGAATGTGTTCTGTACACTCTTTTCTATTTAGGTCCCTGCTGTTTTGTAAAATAATCAAATACATATCAGAGCACAAACCTGTGTTGAGCCATTCTCATGTCTCTTTGGCCTAATGACTGTGATTTATAGAGGGGAATGACTTTGGGTAAGGTTATGACAATAGTACTTTAAAATAAAGTGCAATAATGAAGCAGCTTAGGAGATCTGTCTTTAAATCCCTTCTACAAAAGTAAGATTTTAATTTGGATCTTGCAGATGTGTTTTGTGGGAAATGACTGATGCAGCTAAGTGCCTTTTCCAAGGAGAGTTCATGGCTGCCAATAAGTAATAACTCTCATCTTACCCTTAGGCAATACTTTACTCACCCTGCTGATTTGTGTGAAACCTGTTCCTAATGGTTAACTCTCACCATGCAATGTGAACAAAGATGGGAATCTAACCTGAGTCTTTGGATTCCATTTGTGTCCTTACACAGTCAACAGAGAAAAATGGGACTTTCCAGAGGGCAACATTAGTCCCTAAGTAGACAAAATTATTGGTGATGCTTCACTTTCTTGGTTATGCCTTTAAAATGTACAGGAAGAATCTGAGATTTTGTGGATCTGATCGAAGTACCATTTTCAGAAGAGAGAGCAGGACCTTCTCAGGATTGTATTAGCAAAAACTTTTGGTAGCAGTGTGTATCCATGCCTTACCAAATAAGCATGATGCAGAACGACTGAGTGAGGCTCTGGTGTTTCAAATCACTTGACCAGGGAGGCATTTTGTGGTATACCTGTAGGCCTAAGACATAATTATAATCTTCATTGTATCTTTATTTTTTCAGGTGGAAGTATTTATGAAGCTCTGAAGAACTATCTGAAGTATCTAAAGAAGCTATGAAGCTGGCCTACCAGGCCAAGATGTTTCAAAGTGTATGTGTTGCGTACTTTGTGATGGCAGAGAAGGGCTCTAAAGATACAAAACCTTCTAGGCAGTGTTGAAAAATATAAAGTGAAGATAGCTAAAACTAAAGCAATATTTTTCATACCATTCTTTGAGAGCAACCTTTGCAGTGAACTATTTACTAAATCTTCACCCAATTTTTCTTCCAGGAGTAACTAGTTTCTTCATTCGAAAATGGAGTGAAAAAGTGAATTAATGTCTACATAATGAGGGTAATTTATTAATATTTATTTAATTAAGTGTCTCAACATTGTGCAAATTAACTTGGAAGCCAAATAACTAGACCATGTATCATTGCCATATGAGTTAAGAAATTCCTTGAGGATATCTGATGCTCCAGTACTGTCACTCAGTTGAGCTCTAACTGGATTACTACAAGTAACTTTTTTCATTTCTATCAGTGTTTATGAAATCAGGCTTATCAAATTCTCAACCTTATGGTCCATGCAAACAAGAAACTTCGGAAGCACTCTGAGACACATCATTCCTCCCCTGAGCCTGCTCCTCAACACCTGCAGGCCTGTTCTTGGATGTAGCAATCTGGGATTTGTAGTTCCAGAATTCTGCTGGGTAAAGGGATTTAACATCTGTTAAATTTTGAGTTTGGGTGTCTGTCTTTTTGTTTAAATTAGGAGAGTATTTTAATTGAAGTATTAACAACCCTTTAGGCCTTTAGACTCTCTTCCAGTGGGAAATGGCTGTCATACATTCCATGCTGTTATCCCAGATGGCAGTATGCTGCCCATGTTCAAATAGTTTTCTTTTGGGATTGAAGGAATACTTGACTAATACGTATAATTAAATACACGCACACATGTGCGTAGTGCCTGCACAACCAGCTATTATCAGCAATTATGCTGGAAAGAATGACAAAGTTTATATAGAAACATTATAGTCAAAAGGCTTGTGGCAGAGCCAGCTCCAGGCTTTCCAGTGATGTAGGCAGTGGTGACAGAGCAGGTTGTGGATGAGGAATGCTGGAAAGAGTTTACTGGGTGTGAGGTGATGATGCTGAGGTGGATAGAAAAGCTGAGAAGGGAAAGGAGAAGGTCTTTACTGCAAGGGAAGAATTCACCTGCTGCTGCAATGAGAGGAGATGATCGCAGTGGAAGGGAAGATTTACAAGGAAAGGGAAGCTCCAGGGAGATTTGAGTGAGTGGAAGGTATATTAATCCCTTTCTGTCCTTTTGCCCAACTCTGGTTGCCAGTCCTTTTGCATCCTCTCTGTGTGTGCGTGTATAGACTATTTAAAAAAAAAAAAAAGCAAACATGCTGACAAAAGTATTACAAACTACTCTCCCAGTATAAAACATAATATATATAAAGGTCACAGTCTACTTCAGGCTAAATGCTGAATGAAAATGGCTGGCTGGAAGATTCATCAGGAAAATATTAATCTGCTCAAACAATCTTTGTTGGAAATAGTCCACTTGACATCAAAAATTTGCATATCAAGGGATCTGGAATCATATTACCTGAATTGATCTCTATTGTATTAATACAAAGGGAAAGAAAGAGTCTTCCAAGCAGCTAAGCCCTAAAGCATTCAGTATACTAAGGTGCAATTAAATATTAACACCTTGAATTGCACTCAGAAGCATATATGGAGATATGCAATCTTGGAAGCCGTGTAGTGATGTACTGGTTTTGACTACAATTTCTAAGGAAGACAATAGCTGCTTTACCAGCTGTAGCTTCCCCATCTTTTTCAAAGTAGCACAGGTAGTGTAGTCATGCAGTGTAAAGCCAGAACAATATCAATGTTTGTATACATCTTCATATAATGAGTAGTTATTAGAATTTGTGTCAAATCTGTATAAATCCAAATCTAAATAAAATTATCAGGCAGTGATTGGAACCTTCATGCTCCAAATTTCTCTTACAAAAAAAAGAAATTTCTCTTACCAACGGTATCAATGGAGGAAAAAAATGACCAAGATACTATTTTTTTTTTTTTTGGCAGCAAATCAATATCATTGTAACTGTGTGTCACAAGGAGTTGAGGCTAAACTAGCAAAGTGTTCTGTCTTATGCTCTTTCTTTCCGACTCAGAAGATGCCAAACTTGTAAGATTTTAAAAATGTAAAAGGTAAAACTCTAGCTAGAATATCTTGCAGTTTGGAAATCTTTCAAGGAAAGGGAAACAGGATATTAATCCAGCTCAGACAGGTTACAGTAGTTTAACCTGAAGACAATCTTTCACTATCTTGGCAACTAGGCTGACTATTAGTCTACTATATAAGGGGCATAAGCTAAAGCAGAGTTGCCTGCCTTCAGGAAAAGGTTCTAAGTTTTTACAGAATAGCATCACACTGTAGAATAGGAAAATCTCTGGCTTGAAAATGTAAGCAAAACTTTTCTCTGACCCTCAATAATTCCCCACTGACTAATTCCAGCCACCAGTATGTCACTAGGAGGCAGTCTCCAGACTACCAAGCTGTTGAGACTTGGTGCTTTGTCTGGCACTGTATATATTCCTAACACTAATACCAGTGTTTTGGACATCATTTGATATACTTAAAGAATATGTTTCACAGCATATGTCTTTTAGATCCTTGAGTTCTTTGCTCTTCAAGTCACATAAACAATTAAGCAAGAACATCTTTTGAGTACTGTAAGTTCCATAAAACATCTCAATAATCCAAGTATTATGCAAAAAAAAAAGAAGCAAAAAAAAGTGGAGTCAATTAAAAAAATGTTGAAAGCTCTGCTTCTGACATATACAAATACCTGCACTACATTAGTATTATAGTATAAAAAGAGAATGTCTTGCTCTAGTGGCTAAATACAACAGTCACGACACATGTAATTTCACTTTGGCCAAGTAAATTATCTGAACAAGCACCTCAATGTCTTACCATGCAAACCAACTTGACGGCTTATAAAGGGGTCTTATAAGAAAGATGAAGAGAGACTTTTTACCAAGGATAATATATAAAGAACTTTTTTTGTTATAACAATGGCGAGACACTGGAACAGGTTGCCTAAAGAAGTTGTAGATGCTCCAGGAAACTGATGCCATTTATTAAAACTAAAACCAAAGTAGGATAATAAATGACAAAACCACATCTTTCCCCCACCCCCCCATCCCCTCTTCCCAGGCTTAACTTAATTCATTACTATCTCCACCTTCTCTCTACCAGCGGCACAGGGAGATGGGGAATGGGGGTTATGGTCCATTCATCATATGTTCTTTTCTACTGCTCTTTCCTCCTCAGGGGAAGAACTTCTCACATTCTTCTCCTGCTCCAACGTGGGGTCCCTCCCATGGAAACAGTCCTTCATGAGCTGCTCATACATGGGGCCCTTTTCCATGGGGTGCAGTCCTTCAGGAACAGGCTGCTCCAGTGCGAGCCCTCTGCGGGCCACAGACTCCTTCAGGCATCCACTTGCTCCAGCATGGGGTCCTCCATGGGCTGCAGGTGAATATCTGCTCCACCACAGATCTCTATGGGCTGCAGGGGGACTTGACCATAGGCTTTAGGGGAATCTTGTCAGGAGCAATTTTACTCCTTCCTTTCCTTCTTCACTGACCTTGGCATCCACAGCTGCTTCTCTCACAAGAAATTCTTCACAATCAGACTCAGGCAGATTCTTCTCATGTTCTCTCACATATCCTCTCTGCTCTCCTCTCTTCTCTTCTCTTCTCTTCTCTCAGCTGGGCTAGGCCAGGCCCAGACAGCCGCCCAGTGGGATGACAGAGGCCCGCGCCTCACCCTCTCTGCCGTCCCTTCTGCTGTGTTTTCCCCTTCTTAAAGGGCTGGAGCACCTCTCTTATGAGGACAGGCTGAGAGAGTTGGGGCTGTTCAGCCTGGAGAAGAGGAGGCTCCGGGGAGACCTGATAGCAGTCTTCCAGTACCTCAAGGGGGCCTACAAGAAAGATGGGGAAAGACTGTTTAGTAGGGCCTGTTGCGATAGGATGAGAGGTAATGGTTTTAAAATAGAGGGGGGGTAGATTTAGATTAGAAATTAGGAAAAATTTTTTTATGATGCGAGTCACAGAACACTGGAACAGGTTGCTCAGAAAGGTGGTGGAGGCCCCATCCCTGGAAACGTTCAAGGCCAGGCCGGATGAGGCTCTGGGCAACATGATCTAGTCAGGAATGTCCCTGCTCCTTGCAGGGGGGTTGAACTAGATGACCTTTGAAGGTCCCTTCCAACCCTAACCATTCTATGATTCTATGATGATTCTAAATATGTTATCGCAGATGCATTATCATGGTTGCTAATAGGGTTGAACCTGGTCAGTGGAGAGTCAGCCCTAAAGTTGTCCAGGGACACTGGACAAAGGGGAAACTTCTAGCAGCTTCTCATAGAAGCCACCACTGTAGGCCCCACCCACTACACATATTCAGCACAACAGCATATGGAAAAATCCAGTTAATTTTTTTTCTTTTTTCTTTTTTTTTTATCTTTTAAAACTACTAGGAAACTTACTATTTTATAATCCAGAGTCCTATTTAAGTACAAGAATTTTACAGTAATTCCTAATCATACTATTAATTCCTATGTTATTAGGCCTTCTTAGATAACATAATACTGCTGTTTAGTATGAACAAAATCTTATATATTTGATCGAAAATAAATCATGAGTGTGTAAAGCTACCCTCTGTACAGGGAAGGAAGAATTTAGCCTTTTGTCATTTTCTGTTGTTACATCAACAGTAATTTTGAGATTTAAAGGCCTCAACTAAGAGTAGTTATGAAAATGACATATCTGAAACAGTTTGGAAAAATATAGCAGACAATTGCATATATAAAACTGGGTTATTAACAAAGGGATTTTTAAATTTGCAAACTTGAGTATATACAGAGAAGAGAGAAATACTGAATCAGGCAAATTAAGTTTCATTAACTACTGCTGCTTGAATGCTATAAAAAAAAATTTTAAAACCCCAACAATTTAAACTACGGAATATCTTTACTATGTTCTTTTTATTATCACTAAGCTTGAAATAAAAGTTGCTGCCACTAGAGATCATTGTTGCTCTTTGTAGAAGAGGCCAGTGTTAAGTGTTTATTTTAGTACATATCAGTAGGTGCAGTCCTGTTCCTCACAGAATGCACTTCATAATATCCAAACAGAAACATAAGCACAAATTACTTCCAGCTCCAGCATTCCTTCTGTAAAATTTAATGGCACAATAATAGCAAACGGAGTCCTAGATGTTTCTGTGCCAACACCAGCACGTCAGTGATGAATTCAAATAACTATGGGCCAGACTGTGTCAATCTCAGACTTAGTTTTTACAACAAATATCAGCTGTTTCCTTTCAATCACATTTTTTAATGCCATTTACTGCTTTCAAATAGCTCCTTCAGCACTACTGTTTTATAACTATAATGAAACAATAAAATTTGAGAACATTTCTCAAGCTTGATACAAAATATTTTTGTAAACATATCTTTCTCTTGCTACTTTCTCTTTATTATAAAGTCTGTATCTGCACCAAAATTTTTTATGCAATGTGAGTTCTGCTGAAGATTTTTATTCTTCTGAATATCTATGTAATTTCAGTCTTAAATCTTCGTGCAGGCAGTAAAGTTAAAGCAAAACCTCCCATGGAAATTTTATTAGTCTCTAAGTATTTTGGATACAATGCTCTACATTGCAGTAACGTCAAGAATATAGTAAAAATATATCAGGTGGGAATAAAATTGAAAACGCTTCCCTCTTTTTTTTTTTCCCCAGTTTCTGCTCAAGTGAAACAAAAATAATTCATAAAACCAGTATCTGCAATGGAGATAATGAGATTAAATCCTCAGTCCACTAACCAATGGTCACTTTGAGTTTAGTAAAGCCAGGACTGAATGACATTCTTATATCTATAAATTGGTACTGAAAGATCCTAGAGTACAATGCTGGGTCAGGCTTGTTTTCTTCTGTACCCTGCCTAGTTAAAGTGTAGCTATCAATAAGCATCTTCAGGTAAATATCCTCATCATCTAACAACAGTTGGACAATATAAAATATGACAAACTGCCTCTTCCTCTTCCTAAAAAAAAAAAAACAAACCATAAAATAAAAAAGACAAAGTAATCCTCTCTCTCTTTCTAAGAGGTAGAACTATTTTGTGTAATAAATGATTATACCTCCATCAAAATAGGAGATTGAAAATAAATAAATCAGAAAACATTATCTGTGAAATAAAAAGAAGGGGAAATTCCAAATAATAACTGATCAAATGGGTAACTATGCATATCAACCAAACAACTAAATTCTATAGTACATTAAAATGATCCCAAGTGTACAATTGGCAACACTAAATATACTGACTTCTGAAGTATGAAGGATTTTAAATTTAGGGCTCCCTATGGTGATATGTTGTTTGTTTTAATGGTTGTTGATTATTTCAGTGGTGTATTTCCAAATATGTCCCTAATCTTCTGTGATTTTTTTTGTCCTCTTGGGATGCATTTCCAATTGTTTTAATATGACACATGTACCATTTCATTGTACCATGTTTTATTTTTGAGATTTTGATGTGCCCAAGCTTTTTCTAACTATTTACATTGGTTTTCAAAATTAAAATTCTAATCTGGAATAAGTAGAAAATAAGCTTATCGCTTCATAGGATCGTGTACAAGCTCATTGCACTATGCTTAGTTCTGTTCCAAACTGAGTGACCTAATTTGGTTTGTATAATACTTCAGTAGGAAAAAAGGCCCTTGTAAGTGTTATATATTTCATGTCCATGATTGCATACATAAAGCACTGAGATTCAAGCCACAAAACCACACTTTCATCTTGCTTTTCCCTTGCTGGCTGTTAATATTTCAGTGAGGTGGGTCTTTGTCAAGCAAGACTTTTGATTCTTCTTCGGGACGTAGAAGAAAAAGACATATCAGCTACCCAATTCACAGGTAAAATAACAACACTCTTTCACAAGGTCATTTCAATAAATAATTTATTTGACCTTCTAAGGAAAAAAAAAAGTTATTATTTTTTTTTCTTCCAACACTTTTCCTGTCTTTTCTTCCCTCTCTGTCCTGAAGAAATATGGCTTCTGTACTGATTTACTAGGCTAGCAAATGTGTTTTAAATATTTTACTTTAATTTGAATTAATTTTTAAATGCAAATGTCAAGACGTTAGAAATTTTAGGCTCCCAATATAACTGAGTGCTTATGTGTTTGCATGTTTCTCACACAAGACACATGAAGTCAAACAGGTGTGTTACACAATTGAAGGCACTGTGCAAATCCTGAAGATTTTCTATAAGACTATATTTCTTCTCACCTTTTTCCCTCCATTCAAGGCAGAGGATTTCCTAGTGTACACGGAGAATTTCATTTGAAAGTTAGTATGTTTCCAGATTATACTGCCTCTTCAGAAAGAAATAGAAACTTAGAAGACCTTCATGACCCTCAGAGAAAATAAGAATAAATATATGAGAAACATAAAGTAGTGTAATAAAAGTGCAGATTTTGCTTGTCATTTATTAGCATGTTCCAGAGTTAACAATAAATATGCATAGAACTATCCAGTCAACAACAAAAAAAAAAAGACAATGAAAAGGAGACTCAGAGCTTAAAAAAAAAAAAAGGATATTATTCTATCAATATTAAGCTAATATTTGTATTTTCGTGCCTTCAGTGTGTTTTTTAAAAAACAATGGTTACTGGATGCTAAAATGACAATTGCCATATGGTAGTTGATACCTTTGGCATTCTTTGGTCCTCTCTTTCACTTCGTCTTGACTTTCTGCATCTTTTACCTGCAGTCAAGATTCAACAGCAAGGCCTAGTAGAATTTAAGGTCCCTCTTCACCTTCACACTAACAAGCAGGGGTTTAATTTCTTACAAATCACAATGAAAATTGACTAAAGTCTGCATAATGTATTTCATGGTAATAAGACTATTCATTATAGACGAATAAAGCCCACATGCTTGCTTTATTACTTTGTCTTTGCATTACCCATAAAAACAGTCAAAAACCTACTTCTTTTTCTGAATTATCATTACCGCATTTCTGATGTTAACTAAAAACAAAAATATAAAGGAACATTTTTTTTTCCCCACCATATAAGTCTACTATATCTCCCAAATTGTTGAGACACCTATTTTGGGAGGCAGTAAATACAAAGGAAGTGAACTACAGTATATCTTTTGATATGGATTCTTGATGTGAGACATTATAATTCTAACAGATGCTACACTGTTTGATGAAACATTTTAGATTCTGAATGAAGAGCCCTTGAAGACCAAGAATGAAAATAATGTCTTACATGTGCAAAATAAATCTGACTTCTCAAGTACAATAGTCATTTACTGCTATCCAGAGTGCTGTGCAATGCAGTCATCACAGAGTTCATCAACAGACAATAGATGATAATTATTCTTCCTTGTGAAAGAATTATCTCCTCATATTTTATAGATGTTGGGCCAAATCCTTCAATTCTTGCTCCAGGATTGATTTCTCAGACCTTCTTCAAGGTAGATAGGAGTACTTCAATGCATGACAATGAAAAACTGTTAACTCCTTCATTAAGATGAATAAAGATACCAGTTCTCAGGCGAAGGAGACAATTGAAGAGTGAGTAATGAAAGAGTATTTTTGCTGGTAAGGAACAAAACTTCTATTATATCTTTAAACTATTCACTTCATACAGGAACAAGTATAATTTAAGTATATTACACTTGACCTGACCTTTGAAGCATTTCTTGAAGAGTCTGTAAGAATTTGTCTGTAATAACCTGAAAAAAAAGAACGAGTCTGGACATTAATTACTGCATATTTGCAAAATATTTATTGCCTATGAAAATAACACCGGTTTTGTTGTTTCCATCAAAGTGAAAAGTTCAGACTGTCCTTGTACACATTATTCATTCTCACTTAGCAGTTCATTTGACTTCAAAATGACAACATTGTAATATGTAGTATATGTGTTTATTTAAGTATACAGTAAATAGCCCTTGTAATTTCTATCAACCTTTAATAAATACTAGAGAGAATAAATAGCAAATGGTATCATTTTGGAAAAACAAACAAACAAACAAACAAACAAACAAAAAACCCAAAAAATAAACCTGAAGGATACATTTATGGAAATGTAGCAATGTTTTATTTCACAGTTAACATTTCAATATCTAGAAATAATCTGGAAAATGTCTTGCCCTGTTAAGTCTGATGTCATTTGTTTCTAGCTTGAGTCTGCATACCCTTTCATGTTCTTTGAGTATAGGATTAAGCAGAAAACAATAGTGCAAGACCTATGTTTATAAGAACCTGCTGTGTCAAATCAGTTATTTCTGATTTTGAACTATTTTTTCTTAAATTTTACTACTGAAAAAAAAACCCCAGGTTATTTCTAAGTAAGAAAAACATTATTTGAAACAAAAATAATCAAATTGAAATACTGAAGTAATGATAGACAAAATTCATGTCCATGGGTAAATTTATCCAAGAAACTAATACTCTACTTGTGTTTACAAAGAAGACCTTCTTCAGCAAAATGCATATTAAAATATGAAATACCTCTTGTGTTAAATTACAATGACTGGTAGAAGGCAGGAGGAAGGTCACTGTAGCTGATAAACATAGTTATGCAAATGTGTTATTGTGAGAAGGCACTGAACAGGGTTAAAAATTGTGCTAAGCAAGAGGTCAATCAGAAATTTCATTGGTCTTTCTGGCCTTGAAATCTGTAAAAGTGAGGTAAGCAAGGAAGAAAATGAAGATGAAAGTAATTTATTTTATTTTTTAATTTGAGTCTACTTCATGAATAAAAACACTTTGGTCTAGTAGGAAAAAAAAAAGATGTCACTAACAATTAGATTTTCATCAGAAAAAAAAAAACTCACGCTAATTTAGTAAAATATTTGTTAATTCACCATATTGTCAGGTCTTTGTACCCATCAAGCACAGAGACACCTAGTAGCCTCTCTAAGATTCTTTAGCTCTAGATTCCTCAGAAGCTCCCTGTGATCTAGTCTGATCACAGTGACTAGACTGATTTTATGTGTATTGCTCATTTTAAGCATTATGCGTATACTTCAGGGATTTGTTCTTAGTCTGTGAGCAGATTTTGTTTCAAAGACAACAGAGAGAGAAGAACAACAATCCATAGCTGAGATCTACTGAGATCGTAGGGACCTCACCAGGGATTTTTGCATACTTGTAACTGTTTTGCTCCTGGGCAGTAGACAGTCTGTCATGCTGATGACTGCCAGATAGAGTAATTGACAATCATAATGGATACATATACTGGGGTTTATTTAAGAACCAGCAAGATTAGAGCTTTCACCCTGCTCATTTATTGCACATGCTTGCTCATTTTCCCCAGTGTTATGCTCTCCAGATTTCATCTTTCCCTCACTGCAGTGGGGTTCCTGCTGGTCTGGGAAGATCAGACGAAAAAAAAAATTGTTTCTTTGCACTGTGCTGCAGCTGGTAGTTACTAGTCTTGAGGGTCACCAGGGAAGGTCCCTGGGCATTCCCAGACATTCTTCTCCATGCATCTGTCTGATATCTGGGATCTTCACCTGTTCAGATCTTTCCTCCAGCAGGGATTTCCATCTTCTTCGCAGGCTACCTCCTGTTTCCTGAAGTCACTTAGTCACTTCTTCTGTTTGATAGCTTCTTTTTTTTTTTTTCTTCCTTTTATTTACAGAATCTCCAGTCTCTAGTTTTCCTGATCTAAATAATTATATACAGAAATACTATGTCTGCTTAGTGTCCTAGCTGGTGGTTCTGTCTCATACCTCTTTATTAAACCGAGGATTCAAGAAATGGTACTTTTGCTTAGTTCAAATTATATAAAAATTTACAACTAGGCTGTACCAGTTGCAACTAGCATGTAGCAGGCTCCCAACTGAGAATTCAAAAGTTCAGTTTTGGAGACACTCACCCTCCATTTCCCCCACAACACACACAAAATTACCTGTTGACTGTCAGCGTTCACAGTCTAAGCTTTTCTTTTTTTTTTCTTTTTTTTTTTTTTTAATAGGAAAGTGTTTACCCCAGGTTTAATTTTACTCCAATATGCTACAATCTGAATGAGTATCAGGAGCTTGTTTCTTCCACTGGGATGTGAGACCCCATAGATGGAACAGGTGGGAGAGTCATTTTGATGTCAAACTTGTGTGGATGGTGGATCGCAATGTTTGAGTAAATGGCAATATACTGAGTTTTCCTCATTTTTAACACCTTTTTTAACACTTCATTGTGCTGTACAATTTCTTAGCAGAGATTCCTTTCACAGCACCCACAGAGGTTCAGTAGAGTGAGGCAAAGGTTGATATTCCTTCTGACACACATCTGTGCAGTGCCTGCTATGGGATTTACAGCTCCAGGAGGCCTGTGCACTAATCCTTCACCCTGGCAGAATTTCATCTGTACTGTGTGTTACAAATGAGAGAAGAAAATCACTGCTCTGAGTTTTCCTTCCAGGCTGATATAGCAAAAGAATGATGAGCATGAAGGACATACAGAAGGGTATTTCACCAGCTTGGAGTGAGAAGCAAGAAAACTCTATCACTAAGTGCTACATTGAACACAAAAGGCATGACAAAGACTAGATTAAAAACAGAACAGAACTGACATATGCAGTTAAATGAAGGAACCTTTTTTTTTTTTTTTTTACTTTGGGAGAGGGAATAAATGAACTATAATATGTTCATCCTACACAGAAGAGTTTTGGAGTACAAACAAAAAATGAGAACAATTCTTCAGTTTCTCTTATAAACTCTCTACATGGGTTTCTCTGAGACATTTTATAGAATAAATCATGCTGACACATAAACCTGGAGAAATGTCTCTGAAACTAGATGATGAAGGCATGCCACTGTCATTCATGTTATACAAAAGGCACACCATGCAGCAAGATTTCATCTTGTCTATAGGTGGCAGCAGAAGACCAAGACTCATGAATAAATACTACAAATGGAACAATGTTTAAAGAAAGTTATTTGTACACTAAAGATGAATATTCTCTTAATAATACATTAACATTATTTAACAGGGACTATAGAGTCAATAAAATGCGAACAATGACTCCCCCTCTCCAAAAAAAAAAAGCCATTGCAGCCAGAAATACTCCTTTTCTACAATGAAGTGAAAAGCTCCTTCAATTTGCTCAGCGTGGGAGTCTTTGTCATTTTAACTGGATGGCACAATAGATATTGATAAAAATAAAAGTCTTTTAACATAATAGCATTGCAAGACAATACCAACAAAGTGTCTTTTCTGTCAGCAATGGCCATTAAAAATGTATTAAAACATGCATTCAGCTCTTTTATTTCCTAAAGATAAAAAAAAAATGTTGGTAAGTGCTTATATGCAAAAACCTTCTCATAAGGGAAGAAAGAAAGAGACAGGGAGCTCAGGAAGGAGGCCACCAGGTCTAGGCATGGAAAACAAAAGCAACGTAAAGGAAAAGGACTATGAGACCAAAAAAAAAAAAAAACCAAAAAAAAACCCCACAAACCAGCTCAGGGACTACATTAAGCCAGAGAGAAACATAATAACTCTGTAACCCTAAACAATGCAATAGGGTTCATATACGTCTGAGCAAAATATCATTTAAAGCATCTGTCTGTCTATAAAAATATCTTTTTTTTTTTTAACTTCACTATAAATATTTGTTGCTTTCTAGAATTAAAAGCTGCTGTTTACTAGAAGGAATTATTGGTATTTCAAGGAAAAGATGCAATTTTTTTTTGCAAAACTATGAGTCTTTACCTGCATAGTAGTAAACAAAGGGGAAAAAAAGTTCCATGAAAGCATTGCCTTGCTTTCACTTACTGACCCTGTTAAACTGTTTTGTACATAAGTGAAGCGTACGTGGTGGATTGCCTAGTAAACAAAATGGATAGCTTTCACTGTGGGAGAATGGTGGGGAAAGAAGATGAAAGGATCCAGTACAATCCATGGCAAGATTTCCCCATGAAACAGTAAGTGAGGAAGGAACTGTTGTTTTTACACTGCCTCACAAGCTTCAAAGCATACATATTAAAGCAACTTGCAGATGTAGGTTGTGCAAAGTATTAGGGACAGTACTTGCAAAACTCAGTTTGCTCAGCTATTTCTTCTCTTTCAAAAATTCATAAGTCCTATAAATCCTCAGAGCCCACTGTCTAATTATACCGGGCATCTTGTATACCTTCTCATTAAAAACTAACCTCCTATTTTAATGACTTGGTTGAAATCCTTTGAAGATCAGACTGTTAGTAACTGAATGTTGTATTCTGAATATCCCTTCATGCTGCCCTCCTGCCTTTATTCCTTTCCAAGCTTTGGTCATTTCTTTTTTTCTTTCTTTTTTTTTTCTTTAAACCAATTTTAGATGCCTTACCTGACTCCAAGTAAAAAATACTGAGATGCTTCATTTGAAGGCCACTTCTGCACCCTAACAGAAAAGGTCAGTCTGAGTTAAGTGTTTAGGTTGCTTTTAGCTAATGGGAAAGAGTCTCTTATCTCTTTAGCTGAGGCAGTTGCTGAACAGATGTATCTCTGACACAGTGCAGTGTTTACAGTACCATATCTTTAACAAATTGGGCTATATTCATTCCTGGGATAATTCTGACTGACTTGATTCAAATTACACAAATGATTAATTTGTGCTCTGGGTTTCAGATGATAAACCCTCCTCCAGTTTCATATTTAGAGGGTGTATTTTCTTTATCATCACTTTTTGGCTAGGATTGCTATGATTTGAACAATCATTTTAAGTCACCATTTGAGTCTTTGAGTTATAGCACACATCCAAAGATTTTAGACAGTCTTAGCCCTAATAAGTGGTTTAGAAATCAGGAAATAGATAAGTTTTTCTTTAATTTGCTTCTTCCAAAACTTTACATTTTCAGTTCCTTACAGGCACTTTTAATGCCCTTCTGTATATTTTCCACAAGCATTTTAGTCATAACTGTTACTCACTTCAATTACAAGTGTTCTCTTTCTGTGCTTTCAGTTGTTTTTTTTTAATGTCAAAGAATGAAAAGTATATTCGTCGTTACATATGGACATCCCTGAGGTCTCTCCTAAACAAGGAAATACAATTCTAGGACTTAAATAAAGAAAAAAAAATGCTGTTTCTGTTGCAGGTAAACCTATTATTCTTTTTCTGCTTTTTTTTTTTTGTCATAATAAATCAAAATATAGGCTTTGCATGGAATTTCTCTTACAAAATCAAATATATTGACAATAGCTTTTAAATAAGTGGGGAAGTGTAATATGCAAATTGTTTCATTTGTAAAATGTATACAAGTACTAATTTCTGTGTTACTTAGTAGAACTTATATACCTTACCGTAGCAAAATTCAGAGAGAGTCATACTGTGATACTTTAACTTGCAACAAATGGTACTTTACTCCATAAGCTTTCTCATTTATTCCAGTGAAAGTGACATGTTTTATATTCAAACAAAACCATACATGAATCTTCCTTATTTCCACACTGAAAAGATGAAAATATAACTTGCTAAAAAGCCCAGAAGTTTAAAATTCATTACGAATTATCCTGAAAATAATATTTTGTTTATTTTGACAGGTGCAGAGAAAAATTGATAAAATATTTCATCTCCATATTGAACATAATGGGAAATAGGGACATTATTTTGATACATAGTGTTGCTAACAAGTTTCAGGATGAAATATTGCCTATCACAGAAAATACGCCTATTCACAAGCAAAAAAAAAAATAATAACACAAAAATTGCTAGCTTTAATAAAAGCCAGGACTTACTGATTAAATAACATTTTATATTCAAGAGATTCTCTAACATAAAGGCCTTTATTGAAAAGATCTGATGGGCTGAGAGAGAAGTTTTATTTATTTTATAGGTGCTTTTCTTAAGTACAATTCCCTCATGCCTAGAATAAACCTGGAGTTAGGAAAGCATGAGTGGAGCTCTTATTGAAAAAAACTCCACAACAAAACACAAATAAGTTTCTATTAGCCATGTCACTAGGTTAAAGAATAGGTAGGAGGAATTCAAGCAATTATCATGGAAACATTGGAACATTCTTCAAAACAACCCTGACCTTCATAACTTGTTTAAAGATCTTCTCCTGATGGCTTATGGAAGAAACCCAACTTAAAAGACAAAAGTGTACTCTTAAAGTGCATTGTTCATCACTGTAGACCCTCAGTGGCATAGCTACCTGATGGCAATTACTTTTGTTATGACTGTGACCATGTAATTCAACCCCCAAATATAAGTGTTTTATTTTATCATCCTATTAGAGGGAAAAAAAAATATCCTCTCTTCTTTAATGAATAATAACATGCACTACAAAGAATGTTTCAGTAGTGTATCCAACCAAATGTCCTTGCACTCCAGTTAGTGCGTGAATCAGACCTCAAAAATTATGACGGAACAAATGTGTAAAGAATCTGCCTTTCGTTAGTGGAAATGATGAAGCCTCTCGGCAAGCTGAATACGCTAACTCTGGGAGAGATTCTAATCTGAGGTACTTAGCATACAAAGCTTCTTAGTTCAACAGCAAATGTGTTTGTGATCTTCTGAAGCCACCTATTCAACACCTTTCAGGTGCAAGGACTCATCCTTTTAAAATGATGAAGTTTGTAAAGGAACAAAGATGATCTTCAATCACCGTTTCTTTCCACTTTCCACAGACAGAAGCAAAACTACCACCACCAAAAGTTAAGTTTATGTATTTAATTTATAAATACAAATAATTTATTTCATTTAAATATAACTAATAAAGTTCAAGTTCTTTCCTACTTCTTCAGATTTCAGTAATGCAATACAGTGAGAGAGTGCTATAAATGTTGCATGTGATATTCAGCTGTGGATATACAAAACCAAGGCAGAAATATTTAAAATAATGCCAGACCATTCTTTCAGCACAATATCTTGTAGTGATGCTTGGCCAGAACATTTAGAGATACTGCTCGCATTATCTGACAAAGTGCAGTTACTTCTTCTTCCATTCGTTTCTATTTTTCTTCTATTTTTTTTCTCTACTATGAAATACTCTGTTTTCCTGGCTCCTAGAAGAAGTCTTTGTATAGATGTCTCATTCTCCCAGAGTAGAAGGAATTTTTGCTTTCCTCTGGACTGCTGTAAGAACCTAGCATGTTTGTGACTCAATTCATGGTTTTATTGACTATCTTGCACCTAAATTTTAATGTAAGGTACTGTAATAGACAGCAATATTCATGTGAGAGGTATTAGACTGTCTTTGTGTCAGCAACAAAGACATGCTGTTTAGTTCTGAATGTTTATCTCTAAATGTCCTGCTATTTCTATGGTGACAAAGATTTAGTTATAGATTAAATTTACATATTAAATAACAGCACTTTAGATCAATAGTGACCATTATGCTTACTTCACAAGGTATAGATGGAAAAATATCACATCTGCTGTGAAAATATAACTTTTGTTTATTTTTTCTCATCTTGCCTACAGAAATGGCCTTTTAAACTTGAAGTGCAAAGCAAATTGTTCCAATGCTTCATTATTCAGACTGTGAAAATTTGGCCTGGCCTTTTAAACACAATTTACCTTTGCTTAAGCTTTTCACTTCTGAATTTTGTTTGTTGTTGGACATTTCTTCTCATTTCTTCTGTTTGTTTGTTTTGTTTTGTTTGCTTTTTTTTTTTTTTTTGCAGGTATGCTGAATAAATCCATCTTCTTAGTAAAGCAGATTTCCAGTTCTTTGCTCACAGAACCACAGAATAGCTGAGGTTGGAAGGGACCTCTTGAAATCACCTAGTCCAAGCCCCCTGCTCAAGCAAATCACGTAAAGCCAGTTGTCCATGACCACTTCCAGTTGGATTTTGATCACTTCCACAGATGGACACCTCATGACCACTCTGGGCAACCTGTTACAGTGTTTAACCACCCTCAGAGTAAGAAAAAAAGAATAAAATTTATGTGTTCGGCTAGAATTTTTTGTGTTTTAATATGTGCCTCATGTCCTGTCATTGTATACTATTGAGATGATCCTACTTCTTTCTTCATTCCCTCCCATCAGGCTTATAAACATTGAAAAGATGGCCCTCAGCCTTCTCTTTTTTTTTCAGGCTAAAGGGTCCCAACTGTCTTAGCCTTTCCTTGTGAGAGAGACGCTCCAGTCCCTTCATCATCATCTTTGTCATCCTTTGCTGGAGTCTCTCCAGCATGTTCATGTCCCTCTTGTACTGAGAAGCCCAGAACAGGACACAATAATCCAGGTGTGGCCTCGCCAGTGCAGAGCAGACGGGAAGGATCACCTCTCAACATGCTGGCAATGTTCTTGCTAATGCAGCCCAGGACACTATTGGTCTTTTTCAGTGTGAGGTTGCATTGCTGGCTCACAATCAGCTTGTTGTCAACCAGGACCCTGAGGTCCTTCTCCGTACAGCTGCTTATCAGCTGGTTGGTCCCCAGCACATATTGGGGCATGGGATTGTCCCTCCCTAGGTGCAGGAATTTGTACTTCCCATAGTTGAACTGTGTGAGATTCCCACCAGCCCAACCTGTTAAGGTCCCCCTGAATGGCAACACAACCACCTGCTCCTTCAGCCAGTCCTTCCAGTTTTCTATCATCTGCAAATTTTCTAAAAATGCACTCTATCCCAGTATCCAGGGAATTGATGATGTTGAACAGGCCCTGGTATTGCCACCTGCGTATACCACTATTGTCTGGCCTCCAGCTGGACTTCAAGCCACTGATCTCATCTCTCTGAGTCCAATTGTTCATTCACTTTTCTAACCTGTATTTTCTCAGTCTGTCTATGAGGATATTATGGGAGACAGCATTAAAGACTTTATTAAAGTTGAGGTAAATTATACCCATTGCTCTCCCTTTGTCTACTAAGCTAGTCACTTCATTGTAGAAGGCTATCAGGTTGGTTGAACATGATTACCCTTTCGTATATCCATGCTGAGTACTCCTTTCTTGTCCTCCATGTATTTGAATTTTTTTCCAAAATGATTTTCTCCATCACCTTCCGAGGGACAGAGGTGGGACAGATTCACCTGCAGTTGCCCTGAGCTTTTTTTTCACCCTTCTTGAAGACAGGAGTAACGTTCCCTCTCTTCCAGTCTTCAGGAATCTCTCCTGGTCAGCATGAGTATACAAAGATAATTGAGAGGGACCTCCCAGTCCATAAGCCTGTTCCCTCAGGACTCATGGGTGCCCCTCATCAGGGCCCATGGACTTGTGTGTGTCTGATTTGTTCAAACGCTCTCTAACTAGTTAGGGAGGGTAAGTCTACCCACAAAAGGTAAGTCTACATTCTTCCAAACTTCTGTCTGGTATGAGGGACCGTGGATAGATATAGATTATTTTGTTTGGTTTGGGATTTTTTTTTTTATTTGGTTTGGTTTGCTTTTTTATGTTTCTTTTTCCTAACCCATGTATGTTGGTGTACCTTTTTTTCATATCCCAGTGTCTTGTTGTGCCTTTCTGTGCAGCCTACATGCTTTGGCATGCCTTTCTGAATGGGCAGACTATCTCAGTGTGCTGCTTTTACTTTTATTGCTTATTTATTTCTGAAACTTCCCAGTCTTTCTGAACATACTTTTTAAAGTTTTAAACAGTAAAAATCTCTATAGTTTCCTGGTACTGTTTTCATTAATATAATGCACAGGTGTAAAACTTCTGACATCCTACTTCTGCTTAGTAGTATGTTTGTTCCCTTGGCTACAACTTTGCATGGGAACCTCATATAGCTAGCTGCTCTGGTTTTCTGCAGTAATTTTGAAATCCTCCTCAGTCTCAGTAAATTTCAGAACTGAATGTTGAATGTGACTGCATTCTTTGCTCCTGTGTTTCTGACCTGTTAAACTGCACTAAAATAGCTATGATTCATGTGATCTTCTTTGTTAAACAATCCAAGCCTTGTCTACACAGCTGGCCAGTTCTTTTTATTGTTTCATATTGCTAAATTTTTAACCACCTGGAAATTTTCACCAGCAATCATCGTATTTATTTCTTCATCTTTCTGGACCATAAAAAGAGGCTCTACATATACTGCATTAAGAACAGATCTTTTTGGCACTTCAGAAGGATCATCACTCGATAATGATTTCCCATTTACTTTTCCCTTTGTGTGATTGCATGTAATGAGACAATGAGTTTGAATCATGCTTATTCTTTAGCAGCTTGACACATGGAATTCAGTCATATGACTTAATGTACTGTAGCAAGAGTTACCTTAATGAACTTAAACTTTACTTTCTTAAAAATCATCATGTTTGAAAACAAAGTCATTGTATGATGATGGATCACCTCTTTGTAATCATTTGCATGAAAATATTAAAAAAAATGTGCTTTCACTCTGAAAAGTGCGTTTGTAATAACTGTATTGTTATATTTATTATTGCTGATTCTCATAGCATATTTCATACAAGTTGGAAAGAAATACGTGTTTTTATGTTAGGATATAGAAGGAAAGATTAATTATTTCTGGTATAATCATTGTCATCAGGAATAAAGCTTTTGTAGCATAAATTTAGCAACTCTTTCTTACTTACGTTAAGTCTGCAGTACTTAAAAGAGCAAAGTGGAATATTTAATTCATTTATCCCATGATATATGGCAACATGTATCTTAATATGCAAAGGAGCTTTTAAACTGCTGAATCTACAGATAGATATATGCCATGAAGTTGGATGGAGCCTGGCTTTAGCCTTGATGAAACTTGAATCTAACACTCAGTTTTACAGCAATCAAAGTATTTACTGGGTTTTAATAAGAACTGAAATCTTAACAGATGTAAAATCTACAAATGTTCTATCTTAGATTATATCTCTTACAAGAACTCAGGTATAGATTTTATATAGTGATCTTGCTCCTTCAGGGGTTTAGAAGAATGAACACTTAATTGAAAAAAAAAAAAAAAGAGAACAAAAAACTTCTTCCCTCTTTTCAGAGTTAGGTTACATGAAATACAAGAAGATTTTACAGAGATCTGACTTGCTTGTTTGTTTGCTTGTTTTGGGGAAAAAAAAATTAAAAAGGGTAAAACTTAAAAATTGTTTCATATTGTTTTTACCTATGAATGCCGTGATTGTTTAGCTGTTTACGTCTATGTTCTGGTTTTGTTTAATGAGGAGGGGCCTAAGGTGGCAGCTTCTGTAGGAAACTGCTGGAAGTCGCTCCCCTTTGTTTAGTGGACTTGGCCAGGCCTAGGGCGGACCCGCTGCTGGCCAAGGCTGAGCCAATTGGTAGCAGAATGTTCCATGATAACACCTCTGCGATAACCTATTTAAGAAGGGGAAAACAGGAAAAAAAAAGGGAAGAAGATGTGAAGCAGCTGAGCAGGGGCAGAGAGGGGGAGGCACAAGCCTTGTGGGCCTTGCAGGCCTCACCCTCTGGCCTCCCGCCGGGCAGCCGACTGGGCCCAACTCTGCCGGGCCTGGCTGCAAGAAGTGGAGAGGAGATGAGAAGTGAATAAAATGTAAAATGGATCCTGAGAGGTGTCTGCCAGCCTGTTGTGAGGAACGGCTGCAGACGCCAAGGTCAGTTCAGAAGGAGGGGGAGGAGTAATGCGGCTCCTGGCCAAGATTCCCCTGCAGCCTGTGGTGAAGACCATGGTGGAGCAGGTTGTCCCCCTGCAGCCCATGGAGGTCCCAGAGGGGCAGAGATCCACCTGCAGTCCATGGAGGGACCCACGCCAGAGCAGGTGGATGCCTGAAGGAGGCTGTGGCAGCTGTTGTAGAGGGCCTGCACCCCGTGGAAGAGATGACCCACGCTGGAGCAGTTTCATGAAGGTCTGTCGCTTATGGGAGGGACCCCATGCTGGAGCAGAGGAGGAATGTGAGGAGTTTTTCCCATGACAATGATGCAGCAGCGTAAAACAACGCGTGATGAACTGGCTGCGACCTCCATTCCCTCTTCCCTCCTGTGCCACTCTCGGGAGGGGAAGGTAGTAGAGATAATGTTAAGCTTGGGAAGAGGGAGGGGTGGGGAGAGCTTATCTTGTTCCCTGTCTCATTCTCCTGCTAGTTTTAGAAATGAGTATTTTTCCCCAAGTCGAGTCTGTTTTGCCCATGACAGTAACTTTAAGGATTTCTCCCCGTCCTTATCTCAAACCTTGAGCCGTTTTTCTTATATCATCTCCCCCTATTCTCTCGGAGGGTGGGGGGAGTAAGAGAAACTGCGTAGTCTGATCCCGATCGGGGCTGAACTACGACAGAATATAATACACACCAAATCCTGAGCAAACACAGAGATATATTAGGAAGTAAAACTTCTGTGATGGAATTCCTTTAAGACTGTATTTTCCACTTTTTCAAGAGAATCACCTACTAGTATTACTTTTTTTCTCCTGCAATTTAGAGTGAAATAAAGTGTTTTATTTCTCATGTTTATGTATTTTTCATGAAAACAATGTCAAATGCAAAAAATACCCAAAACAAACAATTAAAATCCATTTAATTGAAAAATTGAAAAAAAAAATATACTGAACAAGTAAATCTCAATCCCTTCATTCATCTCTAACATAAAATGAAAGGAATTCTAAAAATGTTCTCTCAGTTCCATCCCATACTACTTGTAAAAGATGGCTAGGGAGTAAGCTTGAACACTAAAATTCTTGATTGTTCACCCTCCTGAATTGTCAGCTCTGAATTGCTTCAGCCAGCTTTCTCCGAGATAAATCTACAACAGAGGTGCTATCCTTAATCAGGTGGAATGTGACCTATCAGTGCCACTAGGCCTCATGGGCAAAGATTGGTCTCCTGTTCTCTTTTATTACTAGTATAGTTATGACCTTTGAATTGAAGCATTTATTTCTTTTCAAATGATTTTACCAAAGCCTGGAGCAATTCAAACAATAGCAAAATCTTTACAGAAATGTTTCACTGGATAAAAAAATAAACAAAAATCAAAACTCTGTTAGCATTTTTTTTTCAGTAACTTAGGTTGTTCCAGCAGACCACACTGTACAAAGTGTTTCACCCCTAAAGGTCACTTTGTTACCGTTTCTCCTAACATGCCTATACAGCTTGCCAATATGACTTGAAAAACTACTTTCTTAACAGTCACCTTTGAGACCAAAGTAGAAGGACTCAGATCACAAGGAATTGCTTTCTCCCTTCACCTCAAAGGCTGCTGGCACCAGCAGAGGCAGCACATCTCTGTATCACCAGTTCTGCCCTCAACCTGAGCCAGCCTCTTTCCTGGTCTTGCTGCCTGTTGTGGTTTTGTTTAGTGAGCTCACAACCCTGTACAGGATGGCGGAGGGGGCAGTGACAACTCTATGGATATTATCTTCATAAAGGCAGTGTTTGTACGGGAGCAGAACAAGCTACCCATGACTTCCCCTTTCTATGCAACTGTTCAGGCCATAGTCAGGCTCAGAAGAACTTTAGGATACAGGATGCTAATAAACAAAATGTTAGAAATCTCTTTTTCCCAGAAGTGGCATTTTAAACAAAACTGCATAAACAGTGTGATGTTACTGATAAAGTGATATTTGTCTCTCTCTCAATAAATAAATAAAACCCACAGTCCCTTCCTCTGGCCAAGGAAACTTGGAAACTCTATCAATGTTTCTTCTAAAGAAACCAGATGGCTTGTTGCTAACTGATATGAGTCAGTCCCTTCCTCAAGGTACAGACATGCTGACTCCATGGGATTTCTAATTAAATTTGAAAAAAAAAAAAGGTAATAATAATTTCTTTCCCTTGTTTCAAGTCACTTTCTGATTAAGCGCAAAGTACTAAATTAAACCAAAATATTCACATCTAACCAATAACTGACCCCTGAAGAAGAGTATGACAAATATGTTCACTTAATTCCAGTACAGATCAAACTATTCTTTGTGTTGTCAGGATATAACAAATACTTGAACTGTAAGGGGCTGCTATTAAGAGAGGTCTTACATAAAGCTTCTAGAATTTATATTTATTTTGTACAATTTGGGTGAGTCTGAATAAATGCATAGAAGGTAGATTTCACCTATACATCTTAAGTAGTGTGATTCAGCTTCCAAAGCATAAATATTGAGAGCTATCTGAGATGCCACAAGATATCTGAGGTGTTCTGCATGCAGCTGGTATATATGACACAGGATCTATGGGCACCCACATGCTTCTGGTGAGGAACTACAAGTCAGGTTAGATACCCTCAGATATCTCATATGTCTCTGAATACCTATGTTTAAGCAATTGATTGCAATGCTGAATTGTAAGAGATCTCATCCTAATTGAATTTTGTATGACCAGGATGTTACTCTCAGTTTGTGAGAGCTTCTTGTTGTTGATAACTATGTTGGAAGAATATTGGCTAATCAGCAGTTAGGCAACAACTAAGAATCAATTATGAAAAAAAAAAAAAACCAACAAAAACCAAAACCAAACAGCGATACTAGAAACTGAGTCCAGCCCCTAATCACTATAGCCAAATAACCTGACCAAAGGCTGATGCCAATTTGGAGCGTTTGGACTACAATCTTTATAAAGCAGCCTAAAAATATATGCCCAGTGCCATTGGAAAAAATATCTGAGACTTTCGCACCAGACTGAAAATAAGACACAAAAGCTGTGTGAACAGCATGGGACTACACAGGATACTTTCTGGGGATGTCAAATGGCAATTCATGCTGAAGGGTGAGCAATTATATCAAGCCTTGCCTGTGCAGAAAGAAAAAAAAACAAACCAGAAGCCTCTTCAAGAGGATATTTATCTCATCGACCTTAAATATATGAACTGTTCTTAGGAGGACCCACAGCCACACCTTTATAAGAGTACCTGCCTTTGAGTAATTGTTGACTGTTCCTGAAGTATTGTGGACTAAGAAAATCACCTTGAGACGTATGAAGTAGTTACCTCATAAAGAGAATAAAGGAAAGTCTTTTAGAAAACACTTCAATCTTTATAGAAAAACAATGGGTACCAGCTAAATAGAAGATTAAAAAAACACTTTTCATTTTTAAAATCTTACATTCTGAAACTATTGAGTATTTGAATAGCTTTTTATTAAATGAAACAAAGGAAACAAATTAAAACTATTTCTAAAATAGCACAAGAGGGGAGAAGTGTTTCACAAGGAAAAATGTAACAAGTAATATGGTTTTAATTAGAGAGTAAAGAAAACATAGAAATGTTGAAATAGTATATCAGGTTCAAGACCAAAGGAAGCTGAGATTTTGAGAGATTAGTTGAGAAAAATGTATAGGGAACTGAAATAAAGATAAGAACAGAAATAGTAGATCAGATTCATTCTTTAAGATTGACACCGAATATACCTGAATAGACAGTTCAGAATTAATTTGAAGTTGGCATTAGGTGCAGTATTAGAAAGCCGGATAGTCATGCTGAAAATATTGGATAAAATTCATTAGTTTCTATATCTATGCAGTATTGTGATATCTCTCAAAAATATGCTGGTTAGCTGTTTCCTTATAGTCATGCAAATTTTACAAAATTCTGTGAAAAGGAGTTAATCTTCTGGAGACTGAAATAAACAAACAAACAAACAACTATTACAGTGATTGAAATGTGGCTTTGCTAAGATACATTTCTAAATTTTTCACTTACTTTTTTGACAACACAAAAGTTTAGTTTAAAATGTTAAATACCTTTTAAAAGAAATATAATAAACCTTAGAGGGTAATAAACTCAAGAATGAAAAAAGATAAAAATTGATCCAAAGTAATAGTTCCAGCTGCTGTTTTGTAAAAATGATAATCAAAAATATTCCAGTTTGATTTGAGCTGAACCAGTAGTTTTTCCTTTCTGAATTCACATTAAAATAATAAATTAAATGTCCAGGTAAATAACCAGACTACAGTTTCAACTGTGTGAAAGAAATAAATCTATTACTGGATTAAAAAATTGTTTCAGCTCTACTCCCAGAAAAAAAAAAAAAAAAGTGTAGTGGCTGAAGACATTGGGAACAAAGTGATTGGGAAAACTTTGAAGAACCGGAACACAAAAGAATACTTAGCTTGTCTCATAATTCCTACTGTTTTTTCAGATTTTTTTTTTTTTTTGGTCTAAAGTGTATGCTGGATAAGTTCATAGCTACAGATATATTGAGAAGACTTACTGTACAGTACAAACTAGTGGAATATTTTCCAGATGAAAGTTTCTGAGTAACTAAGTATGTGATAAAATAGTGCATGAGCAGGATTCAGTTATCTAAATAACAGCTAGCACCACATCACATTCGAGGAGGAGTGGAGAGAAAGTAAAACAAGATTATCTAGGCTACTGGTAAGTAGTCTTTCTCATCAAGTGAGAAATAGCATCTTCATTTGCTAATTGGCTGGTGGAATTTCAAACCAGTAGTTCAAACAGCACAAGAGTGTCCTAGCTACCATCATACAGTGAAGGAATTACGGAGGAAGAGATGCAAAGCATGGTGACCACTTCACTTTTGATGAAGTTGTATTGCTCTGTAGGGAAAACTGAAAGTCTTATAGAAGTTAGAGCATGATTCTTATTTAGTAGTTAAGGCACACACCTCATAGAAGCATACAAGGGTTTTCCTCTTTTCTTCTGGACTGTTTATATGTTTCATACAAAATAATTTTGACTACAAAACAGAAATACCCCTTCAAATTCAGAACATTAAACGGACACCATGAAGTTTGGAAAAGTGTCTTTTGCAAAGTGTATAAGTAATTTTTTTTTTGCCAGGTCAGAAAACATACTCGGGATAAGTAATGTGCCTTTTGTGCCACTTGGACTAATTTAAAGGACTGACTAGATCCTTTGCATTTACTATATGGCAGTAATTAATTATTAAATAACATAGACTACTTTTTATATTCAGTGTGGAACCATGAGATTCAGATGGATTAAAATACCTTTATATGGAATCACATTCCCTTTTTATTTCCTACTGAACTAGTTATTTTTCTGGGCCTGTCTTCTAAGGACAGCTCCTGCAAGCCCTTCAAACATGCAGAATCCCATTAGAGATCCCTAGGCTGTATCCAAAGCCTGCCAAAGTCAATGGGAGTATTCTTATTTATTTCAGTGGCTTTGTTTACAGTCAAAGGACATGCAAGCTGAAATCCGTCATTCATTGTTATCTGTCAATACAGGGATATTTCTTTAAATATGTAGATACATTCAGATATTTTAAGGCCAGTGGTCTGTGATAAATTAACCTCATCTCTTTTACATATTGGAAGATGCCTAATTTAATCAAGTCAAATCAAATGTGCACCCAGCACAAAACATTCTTAATTTTTCTTGTATGATGTGTGTAAGGCTAGACAATTTATTTGTTCCTTTTAATTTTACTCTTTATTCTGTTGAACCAGATTTTGTCTTAATGCCTATCACATCCTAAATTGTGGAAATATCCTCTGAGTCACCGTAGATCAGCCTTGTCTCTTAAGCTCTCAGCCTCTTTATTTTAGTAACACAGGAATAAGACCTGCATGCTATCCCGTTCTTAGCGCAGCCTTGTCTCCTTGCACAGTCGATTAAAAATGAGTAGGTCTGCTAATTTGTTAGAGGATGTAGTTCACAATAGAGTTCAAAGTGGTTAAGAGCCACTTTCACCTACAGTTTGGACCAATACACAGTGAACATCTTTCCCATATTGTTTGTGAAAACTCATGCTGTGGACTTGCATACTTAGGAGAGTGTTTCTGTGAATCTCAAAAGATATTAAAAAACAAAACAAAACAAAACAAAACAACACACCAGATATAAATATATAACAGATATTAAAAAAATGTTTAGCAATTATGTTTAGAAGGATGTATATATCTATAAGTCAGCATGTAGATTCATGTGTACGTGCCTGTTGCAGGATTAGGACCCATGAATGAGTTATTAAAACTGAAGTATATGTTTATAATATTTTACCAAAACAAATTTAAGGGAACTCCATCTTTCTTGAAATATAAACTCTAAGTGCAGTGTACACACAGAAACTAATCAGATTTGTCAGCTAAAGAATTCTACTCCAAATAAATGTGATTAAATAAAACAGTTTCACACAGAACTAGTAGGTGTTAGATGGCAAACCAATCCATTGAAATAAATAGGCTTCGATAACTATGCTGATAGCTATCTTAGTTATCAAATTCTATTCATTTTTGCTTTTACAATTACAATTGCTTTGGAACAGGAGTAATTGTAATGTGGGGAGGCTAGCCATCAAGTCCCATCCATTTCAAAAAAGATTTGGTTTGCTATTAAAGCCATCTCATTTAATTTAGCTTATGCTGTGTTAGCATTTTAGTTTATACTGTTGATGGCGTTATTCCCACTAACTTCAAGGGATACTTTAAAAAAATAAAAGAAGGAAAAGAAAGAGGAAAAGGAAGAGGAAAAGGAAAAGGTGAAAAAGACAAAGGAAAAAGTGAAAAAGAAATAGAAAAGGAAAAAGAAAAAGGAAAGTAAAAAGGAAAAGAAAAAGAAAAGGAAAAAGAAAAAGAAAAAGGAAAAAGAAATAGAAAAGGAAAAAGAAAAAGGAAAGTAAAAAGGAAAAGAAAAAGAAAAGGAAAAAGAAAAAGAAAAAGAAAAAGAAAAGAAAAAGAAAAAGAAAAAGAAAAAGAAGAAGAAAAAGAAAAAGAAAAGAAAAAGAAAAAGAAAAAGAAAAAGAAGAAGAAAAAGAAAAAGAAAAAAGGAAAAAGAAAAAAGAAAAATTATTTGACAAGCTACATTTAAATAGGTTTAGGACATAAAAAAGAATACTAACTGAAGAATCTTTATATCATAGTTATGTTACATAACATGTCCTTGCTCATATATTCGGGCACACACACACAAAAGTATGTATGTCTTATAAGCACATAAACCTACTACTATTCACCACCACAGATTTTGTGATGTATTCATTTAAACTGATTTTAATAATACATTGCAAATTAAATGTGAGCTTACAGATTAACTCGGGTCCCAACTTAATATGGACTGTTTCACAAAATTTTCAGTTTCCTGGTTAGAAAACACGTGCTTTGTTTGAGCAACAATCCAAATTCAGCTAACCCACTCAGGTTTAACATTTGGATTTGAATTGTTCATGCTAAACAAAGGTAAGTAAATAAAAAGTCCAAACTTTTAAGTTGAATTGTTAAAAAAAAAAAAAAACAACAAAAAAACCCCACAAAAAAAACAGCAAACAAAACTAAACATAAAAAAAAAAATATTTGTAAAGCTCTAGAATCTGAAGCTTGTGGACCTTCACAGAGTGATTCCACAATGTTAATTTCTTACTCTTATTCTGTGTTATTCTGCTTTGTGTTCTCTCAGGCTGCACTTAACATTACTAAGTAAAATATGTCAGAGATCATTCTTTGGCTCTGAAGCCAAGACACATGAGATGGTTCAGAGAAGAATTGTCTTCCCTGCAAAACAGGGTATCTATACCAAAATTGCTTACTGTGAGTGGTGACTGGCACATGCTTTCTTCTGAGATGCATCTGAGCAATGAGTGGGAGAGTGCTTGCTGCCATAGCCTGAAACTGTGCTTAGGAACATGTTAACAATTAAGTAGCCTGGACAGTCATGCACCTGTACCCATGTTCTGGCATTGTTTTACTTAGTGTAAATTTGCTTAAATAGTTTTATCATGATTCAGTTCATCTCATGTATCAAAAATCTGCCCACCATCATGGTAAAGTTAAGTCACTTTTGCATTTCTGACAGTAAAATGTTCTATCCACTGCAAAATAATGGCACCTGCTGCTTAAACCACTATGAGAAGCACACTTGTCTTTCCTCTTATTCTGAACAAAACATACAATATCATCTACTTACAGCCAGTCTGAAAATCCACAAAGAGGGAGATGAGGCTGAGTTCATCAGCTTGCCTCTCTGTATTGCCATTTTGTCTGCATAACACTTCCTGAGAGCCTGAATGGCAATGACTTCAAAGTAGTCATGCCCATATCCACCAGATACCAGGCTTGATTTCCATAAACTGCTAGGATCCCGAGAAGATCTGTTCTGCTTCTTTGATCCTCACAGTAAAATCAAGAAGCCTTAAGCTGTCAGAGGATACCTGTACCAACTAAGCTACCTCATGAAACACTGGAGATGTATGTAGTCCAATGGTCATTAACATGACCAACAATTTCCAAGAAAAACAGTGGGTGCAGAATGAGCCCAAGACATTTTTAAACTAGTCAACACTGCAGCTACAAGAATAATCTACTAGCAGGAAAATACCAGTAAAAGTGGTGACAAGGCAAAACAGTTAGAAAAAAATGTGGTTTGGAATAACTGTGCACATAGTTTCATGGATCTAGAGAATAAAAATGATTATTTTTGGAGGTGATAATATATTATAATTTGTATATTTTCTTGGTGAAATTAAAACAATAATTTGAGAACTTTTAAAAATTAATATTTTTGTAGTTTTCCCCTCTGCAGACATTTTAGAGTTCTCCACAGAATGCTCAGGTACGATCTGACACAGGACAGACAAGATACATAAACAGCTTGCTCCTTGGGTGTGGTACTTGGCCAGGACCGTGTGTTTGAAGCACAACTCAGGTTGCGCTTACGTGCACTTTCCCAGCTATGACGAAAATTCAACTAGTTAGACCAATTTTATGGTCCTGAGAGGAGTTTGTAGTTAGTTTTGTGACCATGACAGCATTTTTATTTATGTGGCTATTGTGTCAAGAGTAACATACTTCAGAAATTCTCAATAATGAGTCTGTTTAGATTTCTAGAAATGTAAAATAAAAATAAATACATTATTAAGGTAATCCAGGAGTAGGTACAACTCTAAACCTATTGGCTTCCTGATTTATAGTTTCCTGGGATTTCTTCACTTCTGAAAATTCAGTTTATTCAAACTTTTCTCACATTTAATTTTAGTGTAGCTGAGCAGCTGTCATCCTGCATGGTTATTTTATAACCAGCATTTGCTGTCTACACCTATGTATGTTTAGCTGGTAAATACCTGTTATGTTTCCACTTCAGTTTTTCTGCTTTTTGTATACAAGGACATTTTCATTATCTAAGAATACAAAACAACACAGAGCCTTGTTATGTATATGTATATCAGACGTGTGTAATTTTCCATAACCATAAATAAGAGCTTGAATAACCTTGATCTTCTATTCTGTCATATTGTTTTAAGCTGATGTAACACCATTGACATCAATGGACTTACCCCAGTATGAAATTGGTGTAATGGAGTGGAAAATCATTGCCGAAATCTCTAAGGGGATATTCAAAGTTCCCTTTACTGTAAGCTGTGTACTAGACTGGAAGATCCATAGTTTGTATTTCAGTGTTTTGATGTGTATATCAAACGATTAAGAACTGTAAAACAGTACAAATGGGAAGCTATTTGTAACCTTTTTTAATTAAGCATGAAATATTTCATTTTAAAATTGTAATTTTTACTGTATGTGTAAGTATCTACTCAATGTCACAATTAATTTTTATTCTGGAGAAAAATACGGTATGTAGCAATTTAATTTGATACTATACACTGCAAGAGTCCACATAATTTGTTGAAATTTAAAATAAATGGGTTGGTTTGTCTTTTTCAACTGAATAACATATGGAAAAGGAACTCCATTTGTGACCCCCTTTTATAAAGCTACTTAGCAGATGAGATCAAGATTTCATAGGCCTGAGTGTTCATGTAAGTATTGGTCATAGTTAACTCTAAATTAGTAACTCTATATAATCTTTGTATTTTTCAAGTAATTTTCCTGAGAGAAATCAGATTAAACTGTCTTGATTTTCTGTCCTTAATTACAAGATCAACATGTGAATATCAAGTAGAAAATAAGGATATTGTGTATCTGTTCAGTTTCATACTTCATTTCCTATGAATTTCTGTTACAAGATGAGGAAAATATGAACCACAAACCACAGACACACATGGCTTCATTTTCCTTTCACTTCTGAAAAAAAAAGTGAATCTAGCTTTCAAAGCAAAAATGATAATTGAGCAGAATTGTATTGGTGGGAAGCGTTGATAACAATGTGGTTTTTGACCACCTTGTGAAATTTTATTACAGTTAGGAAGAACTTTGTCAAATCAGTCGTATATAATTTATTCTATTCTTCTATTACTTCGTATTGAAAAGAGGCAAGATCCTGTTTTTTTCTAATATCAGCAAATAAAACATTTCCTGAATACTTTAACTTCCTTAAGAAGGCAAACATTTTTTTCCTATCTTTTTTTTTTCTGTCAGCATTCATTTTCACTGTTTATAGTCTTGATAACTTTCATTTAGAAACTTTTAACCATTAAAAAAAGAGGGACAACTTATTCTCTCCACTTTATTTCTTATACATTGTATTTTTGAGCTATTGGTGAGAAAGTTCTCTCTTAAGCAAAAGAAAGATGTAGTTAAAAGAAAGGAAACAGTGTCAAAACAAAAAAAAAAATCCTGTGTGATTTCCTTTTGTAAAATGTCAGATAGAAACACGAATCTGAAAGTGCTCCACAGACAGCAGTAGTGGTTTTGTGGATATTTTTCACTTGACATGGGGTACTTTGCATGTCCTAAATATGCAGGGTTTAATTCCCAGTCTCCTGTGCTTTGTGGTGTTATTTTCCTCTGGGATTATCCATTCATTTGTAGTCACACTTTTATGTTTCTTTCATGGAGGGGAGTGAGGATGTAATGGGCAAGGCAGGAGAGACTAGTATTAACAAAGTCTTTACTTGCTTTCTCAGCATCAGAATTGACTCTGAGGAAAATTTTCTGGTACAGCTCGGCAGAGAATTATGGCAAATTATTTACTCTTTGCCAACCATACACACTGGTTTCAGACAGTATTTATGGCAGATACTCAAACTGAGTGTTTTGTATTCTTCCAGCTTGCTTCCAGAGCAACTCAAAGTCAGATTTCAATAGAGATTGTGGTCCTCTGTATGAATTGCACTGATCTGGGATCATCCTATTCCTAATCGTTTGTATATCTGAAAACCTCAGTAATTTCAGCTGGCATTTTGGTTGCCTAGAGATTTAGGTCTGGGTCCTAATTAACTATTTCAATTTAGGTTTTGTGTCTGATTTTGATTAAGAATATCTGGAAGAGAAAGGTTTTTTTTCTCAAGGTACATTTTTTTTTTAAATTTTATCTTCATATTCTTTGAATTTAATTCATTTCCTCCTTAATCTTTATTTAATGACCATTTTCTTTTGTCAATAGCTACAGAATGTCTTTATTCAGGTAAAATTACATTTGCAGTAGTTTCTCATGTCTTACTTTTCATCACTCTCATGAGTGTAAATATCAGTCATAAAAATGTATAGTATATATCCATAATTCCCTAAGTAGAGTCACCTTTGAAACCCATTTTTCTGCTCAATGCTTATAAAATGATGGTAACTATTGTCAACTACTTGGAAAAAAAAAATAGGTGAGATGAAGATTTTGAAGTGACGCTTGAATATTTGCTAATACTATGCATCTCTAGCTCTCTCTGGGAACATTACTGTTTATTTACTCTGCTAGCAGGATCCTTTCTTTAGTTGTTGATTTCAATTTGTTTTGATTGATCTGACAGAACTATCCTGAACAGTGCTCTACTGCTTGGTTAAGACAAACTAGGGCTATTCAGAATTGTTCTAGCAGCAAAGAGCAGTGAAATAATATCTCTGGATATTTCTCAATGAATTTCGGTCTACATGTGCTACTTTGAGACTTAAACACACAACCCCTTCTCATTTGGGCTTTGCTGGAGGGGAAATATTTATTACTCAGTTTCTTCTCACTACCCACTAGCTGGCAGTCATCCTGCAGCTTTTCAGTCACTGGTGATGTTTCTGTGAGTGTTCCCTACTATAGTATGGGCAAAATCAGTTGTATGGGTGCAAATTTCTTAACTAAGTTGTTCAAGCTAGTCTGCAACAGATCAGAGTGCTTTCACAGAGTGCTGCTAACAAAAGTGTTTGTGAAACTACCCCTAGGAAGGGACTGGTGATGTGCAGCTGGGGATGCAATTATTTTTTCCATGATTCTACTCAGTTTTGCACTGGTCAAATGTTGTTTTGCTATCAGTAACTTTTCTGAGTTAGTCTAATCTTAATTAGGACAATTCTAGAATTCCCCATCAGGTCTATTGTACTGTATCAGGACCAATTGATTTCAGCTAGACTATTTATAAACACAGACATCTACTTATGCAGCTGAGTAAGAGCTGGCATAAGTGAGCTTTAACAGCTGTCCACATTTCAAGATGCTGGGCCTAGTTTTTGTCTTGCATTGGAATGTCATTGAAATAAAAACTAGTACAATTGGAGAGAAATCAACCTTCTTATCACAGAGTATTTAGCAAAATGTCCTCTTTAAATTTTCTATGATTCTGATCATAGGGTTTCTTTTAATAGAACTATTGAGATCCTATTTTACAGACCTAAGAATATCAAGGTGTAAGCAAAATGTTTATTAAAAAAAAAAAAAGAAATATTGCTAGCTTTTGAAGCTGTCATTAGTGGATCATAAATGAATACTTTTCTAAAGGAGTTGATTCAATTGTATTTTTAGAGGACTCTGTGATATTAAAAATGTATCACAAGAACGAAAAACCTAATAACTGACAGAGGTCATAGCGACATAAAAAAAAGAATTGAAAAATGGCAGAATGTAAGAAAGAAAGAGCCACATGCAATCATGGAGGAGGCAGATACATCAGTGCAAAGTTGTCACAGTTCAGCTCAGGATGAAGCTGGCTGCAGGAATCATCATAAATATCTGACATGTTGAGGTTAAAGAAAGTATCTGAGCATTACAGTGACTTGATAATAGAACCAGGTTTGAGAGTACAGGTTTGCTGAACACTTAAAACTCCTGAGCTTTTTAAAGTACTTGATAATTATTAACAGTTTATGTTTTGTTTTCTAATTTACTCTGGAGAAGATAGGGATTTAAAATTATTTCATTCTTAATTTGATTTTGTTAGCGGAATTTAGAAAGGAGGGATAATTTTAAGGAGCAGTTTGATTCAGTAGAGTGACCTAATATTGTAATACGTCATCTAACATTTAAAGAACAAAATTATCTTGGAAGATTTCAAGTTAATAAAATTTGCTTATGGAAATTCTTAATCTAGACATCTATGAACACTTTTGTAGTATGTTGGTAATATAAAAATACATTTATAATGAATAAAGCAATTGAAAATGTTTTCTCTGCAGATGTAATATTGTAATGTCAGCACAAGATACCAGCTAATGTATGTTATAGCTCTGTAAATCTTGGTTTCAGTGAAATTTGAAGAATTTCAGTGGGAAGAAATGTATCAGCTTATATATTGAAAGGGATTTTCTTATTGTTTCTGCTGATCTGTAAACTCCAACAATTTTTTAAGGTTATAAATGTCTTTATTAAAATTACGATTTCAGCCTAATTTATTTTAACAAGAATTGTAATGTATTCTGCCCTTTGATCTCTTAGCTTGAAATGCTGCCTGTTGTTCCATTATTCCACCATCCATTTGCAGATAACAATACATCAGGACCTTTTTCTTGCTGCAGAAACAATGCCCTTTATTTGAGAAAGGACATTGTTTTGACAGATAAAGTAGGCATTTGATAAATTGGAACAGGTTCTGAATTATTTTGAGGGGAATGTGTGCTACATCTGTCTGCTGATTTTCCACTGAAGCAGTGCTTAACTTTCTTGTCTGTTTGTGATTTATTGAGCTGCAGAAAAGGTTAGGAAAATTTCATAGCTCTTCTTTTATAATTTGTAAGTGAATCAAAAAGCGTTTGTTACTGTTTATGATGCTCAAAAGACAGAATTACCCCAAAACATTTATCCACAACAAAGATTGTAGTGACAACAACAACAAAGGTAAACAAAATAATGATCTTCTAAATTATTAATAATACAAATACAACACAGAAAACAAATTCAGCTGTTGAAATGCATGGGATGTTAATACAGTTTTGAGTGTCTAGTTGAAACATATTTTAAAAGAGTAAAATAATGTAAAAATGGCTACTATTAATGAGGTGATTACAAGCAATCTTATTACATATATGTTTCCAAAATACTTCTGTGGTATAGTAATATTTACCAAGAACTTCTCATAAGCTTGTGTAAAATCCTGACCTCAAAAATATTTATATAAGTCAGCATTCAGATCTGAATTTAATTGCTGGACTATTGTTTGTTGTTTGAGACATTCCAGGGGATCCTATCCGACCTGTAAATGCTGGAAAAGCCATTACTTCTGGATGTCTTCAATAATCTATGGCATTTCAAATAATATGCCTATATTTAGGTAACCAAATCAAACTGTAAGGAAGAAATCCAGTTGCAGACTGTTGATCCTAAAAGTTAGGTGTTTCAATGTAGCTGTTCACCTCTGAGCCAAGTTTTTAAGCTCCCATTACAGTTAATGGAGAGTTTATTAATATGTCCAGTGTAATCCGGTGACCACTGTAAGCCTAAGAGCTTCAAGGGCTTCATACAATTATCTGAATATTGCTGTCTAGTGTTATTTTAAAATTTTTAGGATGTCAGAAAGTTCTGTATTAGACAAGGGAAGCAGAAATTCAATCAAACAAACAAACAAAAAAGAACAAACAAACAAAAAGAACAACAACAACAAAAAAGAACACAAAAACGAACACTCTATTCTGAAACATCAGCCTCAGGCCAGGTGGAATAACATAGGATTTTTCAGAAGACACTGTATGCTTGTCCTGTCAGCCCTGTGCACATGCTTTTGACAACTCCATGGGTTGTAAATGGCATAAGACACCTTTGCAGAGTGTGCAGCTGAATGAAGCACCATTAACTGCTCTGAAAAAAAATCAAGGGGCATGTCAGTTGACTAAACTGTAGATGTCCAGAAATATTTGAGATTCCCAATATCTTATCAGGCATCCAGCCTCTGGTTCAGAGGAGCATGCATCTCCCATAGGTCCTTTTTAATCTCTACCCTTCTAACACAGATGTCTTACATCCTTAAGACACTAGGTACCTAACTGAGCAACCAAATTCAACTCCTATATTTCCTTCTGTGGAGAAAAAAGTGCCCCTCCTGAGGTACAACTCATCCCATGTAGCTAAGTACTTATTTTAGGATGGGATTAGTAAAGCTTTGGAGTACAGAAGAAACCTACATGATCCTTACTCTAATTATCTACCTTGCTGATGATTGAAGTTGAAGAAAACCACTAGTTTTATCATTTTATTTGTATGAAAATAACTTTGATGCTTTCTATTTTTCTCTCCTTTTCTCTTTTTTCCTTCACTTTTCTTATATTTAATGCTATGCAACCACATCATAATGAATATTAGACATATAGAAAAATAGAGAACAGATGAGATGTCTCTGTGGTGTTCACAGAGCATATTCGTTTCATTCATTGAACATAGCTACTGCATATGGCCTTCCTTTCGACACTTAACCCTCAAAAGTTAAACTTGCTTGTTTGTTTTCTTCTTCTATCAACTTTCTGCTGTTGATGTAACTCCTATGCTCTATATATTTAAAAAAATCTTCACGTCATTATCTTAATGATACCAGGTTTACTCTGATGAAAATATAAATTCAGCTTACTTGTTGAATTATTCATTATTCAGAGTTTCCAGAATTTTCCTACTATATGAAACAAATGGCTTTTCTAAGTTCTCTGTTGAAAGCTGGGACAGACATTTCTTTAGGATAGAGTTAATTTTACTAAATTACCTAAAACAGCTAACTTAACCTAATTGTACTTGCTGTCTCTGTAGTTAGTGGAAACAGACTAGTACTTCTAAAGAATGATACATACCAGACTGAAATTTGTTTAAGATACTAAAGATATATCAGTCTCTACAAATATCTGCTTCTGTTGACCATTAGGACAGTCTCAAAATTACTAGTTGCTTATTTTAGCATGGATAAATAATTTCTACACATCTGATAAATCTGAGACACATTGAACATTTTATCCATTTTCAACTCAATATTTTTTTTTGTCTTAGGCTTTGTATTCAATCAGGTTTTTAGGAAGAAGCTGGAAAAAGGAAAAAGACAGCATCAGCTAATCTTTACCATTGTTCACTTGTAGTCCTGTGGATTTTCTAAGGAAGCCACATACTTTAATATTATTAAAATTATTTAAATTAAAATATAAAAAAAAAAATATACCAGCATAGTGTCCTCATCTTGTACCATAAGAGAAGTACATAAGACAGTGCAACTTTTGAGCAGATGTTTGGATGGGTGTGTAAGCTGATGAAGTCTGTGGCCTTCTAAGTTTGATGAAGCTTATGTCATGAAGTTAAGTCTTCTAAGTTCAATGGGAATGACCCAACTGCTAAGATTTCCATTGCAAATTCTTGTCACAAGTATAATTTTTTTTCATCCAGAATAAATCATATATAAGGTACACTGTTGTGTTAAACTTCCTACTGAGTGTTTTTTGTTTGCTTGTTTGTTTTCCTGCAGAAAGGGCCAACATGGCCATATCTTATACAGAGAAAGCATATCTGGAATTGTGTTCACTGGTGGATGTAAATTCAATAGTTATTACACATCTGGGATTTGGTTTTCCTACCAGGTTGTTTTTCCATTTGAGAATGATTGTGAACAAGTGGCAAAGTGATGTGATGCATCTCACAGGTTTAAGATACACAGTTACATTGTAAAAGCCTTATCCCATTTTCATTATAAATTATTTATTTATTGCTTGACGTCAAAAATCAAGTGTATTCAGTTGTTCCCAATGATGACAGCTGCAATGGAACAGGTAAGATACATTGGCAAACCATGCTCTACAGAAACAGGAAAATATTTATAAAGTTTTATGATATCCACCTGTCCACAAGCAACCAAAACTGCATGCTCAATAGTAAGAAGATGCAATTGTCTGCAATTTTTTTTTGTCCAACTCTCAAAATTGTCAGGTTTTTTTTTTTTTTAGTGGGGATACTCAGTGACATTTACTTGATAACATGCTCACCGATATGTATAATATGAGAATAAGAGTTGTATTGCCAAGAACAGAAAAGGAAATAAGGAATTGCTGAGCCAGAGAAACATATAAATATTGTTACAATGACAGTAGTGTGAGAAAGAAGATTCTTCTTTTTAAATTGCAAGAGAGGAATACAATTTGATATTAATCAAGGTAAAAGGAATAAAAGAAATTAACAGCAGCAAAGGACTTTGTACTGGATTTACATAGCAAGCAGTTGGTACCAGGAGGGCCACAGGAGTGCATTCTGTGAGGAGAGATCAAGAGCTGCCCCCCATTTCAAACAGAGCCAGTTTCATCTGACTCCAAAAATGGTACCACCACTGCCCAAACCTCAGCCATTCAGCAACAATTGTGGCCCCTCTATGATAACAAAGGGTAAAAAAAAATGCTGTGCAGCCTCTGTGAGTGAGAGGAGTAACTGTGAGAGAAACAGCCCTGCAGACATCAAGGTGAGAGAAGAAGGAGGGCGAGAAGGTGCTTCAGGCACCAGAGCAGACATTCCCCTACAGCCCATGGAGAAGACCATGGTGATGTAGGCTGTCTCCTTGCAGCCCATGGAAGACCATGCTAGAGCAAATATCTTCACTGCAGCCTCTAGAGGACCTCATGGTGGAGCAGGTAGACATGCCCTGGCAGCCTAGGGAGTGAGTAATAGAGTGGCTTGATAGGCATCTGGTAGCCAACCAAGGTTAACCAGCCAAGGTTAACCCACCACAGACTTTCAAATCAAAAGAATTTAAAGTTCTTTCTCTAGCTCTATTTACTCACCCTTCCAGTGGAAACTGCCATCCTCTGGCAGCTGTGGCAATGAAAGAAAGATTTATCTGTTTCTTAAACATTTCTAAATGTAGCAGTAGAGATGTAAAATGCATGCTATGTTAGCAGGAACGGCAGAGAATGGGAGATGTGCAAAGAAACAAGGACAGGAATGAATGACATCCAGATACACTGTCCGTTCTCTATTGGTACTACCATAAAGGTCATAGTTACTGTCAGTAGAATGAAGAAAATAGGTAGACAATAACATTGCAAGCTTGTCAAAATTACTTGTAATATTTATGTCCTTAGCTCTCTGAAAGCAGACACAGAGCTAGGGAGGCAGGGAAAAAAAAACCAAACCCAGAAAGCTACCCCAAGACAACAACAACAAAACCCACCACAAGAAAATCTGTACCTTACATTCTTCAGCTATCCCAATTCACAGTCTCATACACCAATATAATGCAGGAAGCATAATAGTAAAATTAATTTTGAAAATATATATGCTACTCCACTAGAGTAAAGTTGTGGATGGCTAAGGTACAGGTGCTGTTTTCTGCTCTTTGTGAGTTGTCATCCCAACACCTGCTCAGACTGCCTGCTCACATTGCTCTGCCCTCTGGTCTTCTGACTGTGTACTGAAATAGTGAAGGTCAAATCTTGTTTTTACTTTCAGCAACCTCTGTGCTTAATGTACAATCAAGTGGTATTGAGGTGGCTGAATTATTGTTTAAAATCCTTATTCCCCCTTGTTTTAGCAAACAACCTGGGAAGGCTGCTGAATGACTAATAAAACACAGCTTCAAAGGCAGAGGGATATTCAGAGGAAAGCAAGTGACTGTAGAGCTGGTAGTGTGATGTTATGGTTAGGGCTGGAATGGCATTTTCATTCTAAGCAGCATTTTTTAAATGCTTTTCATTTCACTATCTGTCAAGAGGATATTTCTCATGCTTGTTCTCACACTCAACACAGTATTTTGGAAATATTGGTAAAATTCCATTGAGTTATATTTGAGAATGTAATACAGAAAATCTATTTTTACTAGCTAGGGAATGAGTCACAGTTCTCTCTCATTCTCAGACTCCTTAGTATATTTTATTTAGAATACTGTAAGGACTGGTTCTACAAAACCAGTCAACTTGTAATGAGGTTGATATTAGTAGAAGTACGCACAATGTTTCAGATTAAGTATGTCAAGGGTTCAGAAAAACTTCCCATGCCTTATTTGCTGACTTTTATTTTTGGAAATACTTTTTTTAAAAATTATTTTAAAAGAAGATATTTCACATGCTTAAGGATCCCTTATCTCTCTGCATATCACTGTGCATTTTATATAGGAGAATGCACATCTAACATCTGGCATGAAATAGGGATGCCAAACTGAAAATTAACCACATTTTACAGACTCATCAAATACTAAACCTTTTTATAGCTCAAGTCATTGCAGTGGAATATGTCCTTCCATTATCAGCTCCTCCATTAACAGAGTGTTAATACATTTTTTTTTAGTATCAGTATGTTTTATTGGCTTTTTTTTTTAATCATTTTTCAGTTTGTTATCTAACTCAGAGAAGGGTTAGACAGGTGAACAATCAGACTTTTGAGGAACAGTAAACTTCTATCCATATCAGCTGCAAGTAGATTTTTCTCCTAAAACAGACTTTGTGTCAGAAAGAAAAAAAATGCAGTATGTTAAGCTAGGACAATTGAATCTGTCCCCACCCTCTAGCTGCCTATCCCACTTGTGGAAGATGTCATCACAGGAACAGGAAGAGCTGAATTGCTCTTCAGCATTTTCTTGAACTTACAGTCAGTCACATTAAGGTAAGCTAATGCTGAATTCAAGTTTCTTTAACACATTATCTTTAATTAAGAAATAGGTTTTCATTCATCTGCCCTTGCCATAGGGATAGCAACCTCCAATAACAGGCTGAGGCATATATATGAGATGAAAAATACTTTAGTTTAATCCACAGCTACATATGTGTCAACACTGTTAATCTAAGTTGGCATAACTCCATTCAGGTCACCAGCAGAAGGTCTGAGTACATAGATGTTAAAAACAAACGAACAAAAAAAAAAAAACCCAAACAAACAAAACCAAAAGGAACCAAACCAAACCAAAACAAAAAAAACCCCACACAAAACAAAAAAAAAATACCAAAACCCAAAAAAAACCCAAACCAAAATGAAAAGGTAGGAACATCTATGCCATGCATAAGCTTAAAGCTCTTTAATACCAGATCGCAGAATCATAGAATCATTATGGTTGGAAAAGACCTCTAAGATCATCAAATCCAGCCATCAACCCAACACCATTCCACTTTTGACAATGATGCTGAAAGAAAAAAGAAAAAAAAAGTTTGAAACCTATCTGATTTGTAGAATCTTTTTATTACTATTATTTTCACTACTATGCAGGCTGTCGTCTGATAAAAATCTACTGTCTATTTTTCTATTACAAGAAAATATATTTCTCTTGCAAACTGTTGCCATTAGACACTGCAGAAAGCTCATGAGACAGTAATTGCTTAAAAGAAAATAATTTAAAATCATCTCACTCTGAAGACTGATAGTGAAGCTATGATTGTGATTATAAATTGCTGATAATGATTAGCTTTTCAGCACTTATCTCATAGTTACTTTAAACCAGATAATCATTTAGAAAAGAAAGATTTGGATTTAGTCATATATCTCTGCAACATTATCTTGGCTTTCTTTTTCTAGACTTTATCTCTGTTCAAAAACAACTTTCATATGCACACAAAAAATGAAAGGCTGTATTGCATGGCAATGGAAAGCTCAAGGCTTAATTTTCACCAGAGGTATTCTGAGAATACCGTAACCAAAACTCAATTGTCTAAAGGTGAATACATTTTTGGGGGGAAAAATATGATGACAGTAAAGGGAAGAGAACAAAATAGTAATATAAGGACACAAAGTAAAGGACTCAATATAAGGACTCAAATAAAATTGTTCAGCCTTTACAACCTCATGGAGCTTGTTATCTGAGAGAGAATTTATTATTTGAGCACCAAATGCACTTTCCATATACAACAGCTGTTAGCATAGATCTTTTTGCAAAATAGTTTACCTGTTTGCTGGTAAGATTCCTGGACTCTGCTTATTTCTGAACCTGAAAAAAACAAAACCTCTTATGTCCTTTGAAAATTCTGAGCAACAGACTGAATTAATTGGGAGTACATTACAATCCATATATTAAGCTGAAGCTACTATTCAGCTTGATTTTTTTTAAGTCACTTTTTAAAGTCTTCACTTTTTCTTTGCTTTTTAAAACTATCACTTGTTAAAAGTCTTGCTTATGTTTCTAGGTCACTTTGGTTTATATCTTTTCTCAATGGTGTTTGCAACACATTCCAATTTGGTATCATTTGCAAATTTAATTAATGTGCTGTTTACCTCATCTTCCAGATAAATTACAGATACATATTCTCAGTTCAACAGTCAAACACCATCTGCAGCCTCTCTCTCTCTCTCAAGCACACCCTACACTTTCCCTCCTACACACGTACGTATTCTAGTCCATCTGGATTTCTTTATACAAAACTCACACACATGAATTGGAATAAACCTATTAGTTCCATTCCATTTATGCAAGGATGATACCATTGCAGGTGTGCATTATTAAAGCTTTTCAAGAGATTTGCTAATTAGAGATTTTGTCCATGATACCTAGACAATAGCTAGATGACAGCGTGTGAACATTTAGGGGAATATTTTACAAATCAACTTTTAAATTTCCAGTATAGGAACTAGAATCTGAAGAACCTTATATTTTAATAAGTCAAGTCTTGGGTTCTCACGCCCAAACCATCAAATATTATTGGAGCCCCCTTACTGTGGATACCGGGAATATAGAACAACTGAAGTGCCCTTGGAATCCTGAATAGGCAAGATTGTGGGTCAGGGCAAAGTAACACATAGAATCAGAGAATAGAATAGTTTGGGTTGGAAGGGACCTTTAAAGGTCATCTAGTCCAACCCCCCTGCAAGAAGCAGGGACATCTCCAACTAGATCTTGTAGCTCAGAGCCCCATTCAACTTGGCCTTGAATGTTTCCAGGGATGGGGAATCCACCACCTATCTGGGGAACCTGTGCTACTGTTCCACCCTCATTGAAAAAAAAAAAAAATTTCCTTATATCCAGACTGAATCTACCTCCTTCCATTTTAAAGCCATTACCCCTTATCTTATCACAACAGGCCCTGATAAAGAGTTTTTCCCCATCTTTCCTATAAGCCCTCTTTAGGTACTGGAAGATTGCTATAAGGTCTTCCTGGAGCCTCCTCTTCTCCAGGCGGAACAACCCCAACTCTCTCAGCCTGTCCTTATAGGAGAGGTGCTCCAGCCCTCATCATCTTCGTGGCCCTCCTCTGGACCTTCTCCAGCTGGTCCATGTCCTTCTTATGTTGGGGGCTCCAGAACTGGATGCAGTACTACAAGTGGGGGTCTCCCAAGAGCAGAGAAAAGGGGGAGAATCACCTCCCTCAGCTGGCTGGCCATGCTTCTTTGATGCAGCACAGGATGTGGCTGGCTTTCTGGGTTGCAAGTGTGCAATGTTGGCTCACATTGAGCTTCTCGTCCACCAGTATCCCCGAGTCCTTCTCCTCAGAGCTATTCACAATCCATTCTCCACCCAGCCTATATTTGTGCTTGGGATTGCCCCATACGTGTGCGGGACCTTGCACTTGGCCTGGTTGAACTTCATGAGGTTTGCACAAGCTCACCTCTCCAGCCTGTCAAGGTCTCTCTGATGGCATCCCTTCCCTCCAGCATGTTGACCACACCACACAGCTTTGTGTCATCAGTGAACTTGCTGAGAGTGCGCTCTATCCCACTGTCCATGTCGTCAAAAATGATGTTAAACAGGACTGGTCCCAATATCGACCCCTGAGGAACGCCACTTGTCACAGGTCTCCACTTGGACATCGAGCCGTTGACCACAATTTTTGAGTGAAGCCATCCAACCAATTCCTTATCCACCGAGCGGTCCATCCATCTAATCCATGTCTCTCCAGTTTAGAGACACAGATGTCATGCAGGACAGTGTCAAATGCTTTGCACAAGTCCAGGTGGATGATCTCAGTTAGTTGTCCCTTATCCACCAATGCTGTAACCTCATTACAGAAGGCCACCAGATTGGTCAGGCATGATTTGCCTTTAGTGAAGCCATGTTGGCTTTCACCAACCACATCCTTATTTTCCATATGCCTTAGCATAGCTTCCAGAAGGATCTGAATACACAGCCTATACACAGCATTCAGTTTAGTATTATCACTGGGATACAACTTCTGACACATCCAGGTTGCCTTTATAATAATTGGATAGAACTCACAATGTTAGAGTATTATTCAGTTCTCTCATCATAAATGGCTATTTTAAAATGGTATGAATAGCTCCTGGAAAAGACTACAGTCACTTTTTTAGATACAGACATTATATATAGACCTGTCTACATGCCAGGCTTTTGAGAAGGCCATATAAAAATGTTGCATATAGGAGAACTATAATGACTCTATATTGTTAACAAGATAAAAATATGTAGCGTAAGAAATAAAGAATAAAAAGACAAAAATAGTTTAAATAGGGAGTAAGTTATTTGTCCGAATTTTAAATTCATATTGATCTATACAACATCCAGCTGACATCTTCATTAGTCTACTTAGTACAGGTAAGCCAAATAGCACATGTTGTTTTCTAGGTGAAAACCGAATAGCCTGGGTCATGCATACATCCCTAGAAGACTTCTTCATAAGGTCCAAATGCTGAAACTCAGAAGATTCCTGTAAGTTCATATCCTTCATCTTCATTCTTAAAAAGCCAGACTCAGTCATCTACTGAAACGTGTAGCTCATTACTGAGAAGCATTTCCCCACTTCCTTCTTCAACTTGATAGTCTCATTAAAATGAAATAAAAGGGAGGATCCAGCAAGACTGTGAAAATTGTGACTCTTTGTCACACTTTATATGTAACAAGAGGTGTAATATAAATCATAGTAGTAGCTGAAACATTGATAACGGAAAAAAAAGTTAATTTGAAAGTAAATAATGGGATTTAACATAAATTAAAACATTAGATTAGCGGACCAGTAGGTGCTATAGCTATATGGGGGAGCCAGCAACCTATTTTAGACCCTAGTACATCTCTTTTGCATACAGAAATATACTAATTATGCAGAAATCAAAAATTACTGGGCACACATCATCAATAAGCATTTATTCTGACAGAAATTTTAAACTCCATGTGTAGGATTCTCATTTAGCCCATTACATGTGTGTTACTTGTATTTGAGATAAGTTCTCACCCATTTCTCTCACAATGGTTAGGTATTTTGTTATATTGTTAATTTCTTAGTCTTTTTCAACAGCAGTGTAATAAAAATTTCACCTCTTCCATGTTTACATTCCCATGGGAAAACAAGTTATTGGCATTTGGCAAATACTGTGAATAATTTGGATAGAACATATTTTGACTTTCAGGAGTTTGTGTATTCCAGAGGAAGAACACACTTCCTCCAGCAATGTATCTATTTTTTTTTTTGTCATAGAAATAACAGATTGTAGTATGTAGCTTTTTGCTACTGAAGGAAAAATGCTGAGTTTAAATTGCCTATATTGACAAAGAGTAACAGTTACATTAGAAATCAGACAAACTGGGGGCATCTGTAGGAAGGGTGGTTATATAACACAGATGCCCTTAATGCCCCATATCTAGGAAGAAAGTTACGAGCTACCATTTAGAGAGAATGTCTATCGTATGTGTTTGAAATAAACTATTGAAATACAGTTTTAATGACAGGAACCACAAAAACACTTAGCATGTTCACTCAAACACAAATATTTAATCCTCTGAATTCTTTAAATCTCTCATCTCCTTTGGGAATAAAATAACTGCAGGGCTCAATTTGTACTGGTAGCTTAATGATTAAAGATGAAAAAATCTTTGCCTATGCATCTGATTTTTATATGCCTTGTTTTACTGCAAATCCTATTAAAATAAACTCTGGTTTTAGTTGCTGGGAGTAATTGGATCCAATATTTCACAACTGCAAAAAATGTTAGCTCTTGTTTTGAAGGCTAGTTGCTTTAAAGGAATTGACGGTAGGAAAAAAAAAAGGAAAAAGACAGGAAAAAAAAAGAACAAGTAGGACTCCATTATGTGAAGGTGTGCAAGCAAAAAAAAAAAACCTTGCCATCTGGGTGCAGCTTTCTATTATTTGAGAATATTCAATCTCTAAATTAACTTGATTATAATAAAAATAAAATTGTGACTTTGTCATTTAGTTTGAGCATTTCTCTTAGAATTGCCCACCAAGCATGATATACAGGTCCTCTAAAACATTTAATACTGCACTGAGTGGACACTTAGGAATTATGAAAATGGCTTGCAGACTGGAATTTCTCAGATATGATCTGTCTAGACTGTAGTGAGAATAACAAGGTTTTTTACCACGGTCGTCTTCTGCAGTAAAACATTGATAAACATAGTTATTATGTACGGCTTTCTCTACAACAAGTCCTATATTTTATTTATTCTATTAAAAAGTATAAAATAACTTTAAAATAAGAATATCGAAGTTCTGTGTGGAATACTGAACTGAAATACTGTAAGACCTACATGTTTCACTGACACAAAACAACCATATAAATCTTCCATACACAGCTGCAATTTAGTGAAATATGCAGTTTTCTGTTTTCCATTACTATATACAGTATAAATTATTTCTACTGGAAGACAGATTGTGACAAATTTGCAAACAGCATCTGTATTCATACTTTTGAAACACTAATTTATCTGGCAATAAAAACTTTGATTTCCCAAAAGGAGTGCCAGGCCTCAGAACTAATGCTTATTTTTGAGACTTAACTGAGTTTTCAGTGTTAGCCATTTTCTTATGAGTTACAGTTCTCCTGTGGAAAAAAATATACAACTTAACAGCAAGTGCAGAGAGTTAAAAGGGTCACACAAAACATAAATCTGTATGCTTAGTTTATGTGTGTGTGCGTATAATTTATATAAATAGACAAAGTTCTGACTAGGTACACTTTCCATTGTGGAAAAAGCTTTTGTTAGCAGCACTACCTAAAGAATAACAAAGTATATATGTAAAGTATTTCATATACATTCATTTCTTAACTGGAAAACTATTTATATGTAATGGTGAGAAAATTTAATCAGAAAACAATTTAAGTGTACTTTTATTTGGTATCTGTATCTTCTCATGCTAAACATCTTACAACCCCACGAAAGCACTTTTCACTATTATTAGCAGAGAAGTATTTTAAATATAGCCTTCCAAGGTACTTATGTCTATCAGTTGTTGGAGGCATGTGATATGTGAGAAGATTGTGTGCATTGCTGTATGTTAGAAATAATTCTGTTAAAGCCATTCTTTAAAACAGAACAATTTCTCCAAAGAAAATTGCTATCAGGCTTTCACTTGGAAACATTGTAATGGAAATGGCTGGCAAATATCTAAAAAAAAAAAAAAAAAAAGAGAAATTCAACAATCTAAGCTTTTAAATGCAGAAGGTTATACTTAAGCCTATCAATATGGGGGGGGGGTTATCAGTAAAAAGTTTATTTTTCTGTTGTGATAGCCACCCAATAGATGCAAATAAGTTTTAGAACACCTCCAAAAAACAATATACCAATATTCTGGATTTAGATGTTGACTTTACATACATTAGTCAAATTATTTCCCTAGATCGACATTTTACATCTTTCCCCATTTTGGATTTTTTAGGTTAGGTGGGAAATACAAAATGTTCTCACAGAGCCAATAACTTTTTTTTTATAACTAAAATATATTGTGAACAGGATCTACGACCCACAGTGATATAGAATGGGTTGTGGTGGGCTTAGTAACTTCCACTATTTTTAAGAAAGCAAGCAGTTGTATAGAAAGATTTTCATTTAGGACAATAGTTGCAGAAGGCAAGGAACTATGGGCTGTTATAGAGAACATTTGGACACAGGTGCCTGTGCTGGTTTAGCCCGGATGACCACACAGTTTGTCACTCACCGTCCCCCTATCCAGCAGGACGGGGGAGAGAAATTGGGAAGAAAGGAAAACTCAGGGGTTGAGATAAAAGCAGTTTTTCAAACTAGCTTTCAGATTTCTCAGTCAGTCTTTCTATAGCCGAGACACAGGCCTGCGTCAGGGAAGAGAGATTGTCTTCATATTGTCGGAGCTGGTTAGCCACTGTTAGTCTCCACTCTCCATTAGATTTTCGCACTGCCCATATGGGACTGTTAAAAGGTAAGCAGGACTTGCTGATCACTCCTTGGCTCTCCAGTTGACGAATTAGCTTATGGATGGGGATCAGGGAGTCTTGGTTGATACGATATTGCCGCTGGTGCACCATGGTGGTAATGATTGGTATCTTTTGTTCTTCAACCTTCAGCTTTCCCACAACGGAAGGGTCCTTCGAGAGACTGGGCAAGATGAACATCTGTTTATTTTTCTCTCTCTCTCCACAGTGGCTATACCAAAAGCCCACTGGTATCCCTTTGGGTCTTTGAAATACCCACTCCTGAGGTAATCTATACCAAGAATAAATGGAGCATCTGGGCCAGTCACTATGGGGTGCTTTTGCCACTCATTCGCAGTCAAACTTACTTCAGTCTCCAATACAGTCAGCTGTTGGGATCCTCCTGTCACTCCAGAAATACAAATGGGTTCTGCCTCTTTGTAGCTTGATGGTATTAGGGTACACTGTGCACCAGTGTCTACTAGAGCTTTATACTTTTGTGGGTCTGATGTGCCAGGCCATTCAATCCATACAGTCCAATAAACTGTGTTGTCCCTCTCCTCCGCCTGGTTGGAGACAGGGCCCCTCTAGTCCTGTTTATAATATTTTTAGTCACTTTCTGTGAATATGAATCAGAAGTCTCTTCAATAGGATCAGAGGTGAGATCAGCCCTTCTATGCTGTCTGGGGAACTGCCCACTGGAGACTGGAGCAGCAAATTTCCTGGAAGAACCTCACTTTGCAATTGCTTTACTTCACAACTCACGTACACACGCCTCTAGGGCTGAGGTAGGCTTTCCATCTCACTTTCTCATATCCTGTCCTTGGTCATGCAAGGTAAACCATAGGTCTCCTCATCATGTGTACTGTCTCCCTTGAGCAGGAGGAAGATGAGGTCTTCTAATAGCTGAGATATTGGTCCGTGCAGGTGGGGAGTAAGACCTGTCCTCTTTGAGCTTCTGACACACCTCAGATAGTTTTTCTAAAACTAGCAGGAGAATGAGACAGGGAACAAGATAACCTCCCCCCAACCCCTCACCCCTCCCTCTTCCCAGGCTTAACATTATCTCTACTACCTTCCCCCCACCCTGAGCAGCACAGGAGGGAAGAGAGAATGGGGGTTGCAGTCAGTTCATCACGCGTTGTTTCGTGCCGCTGCTTCATTGTCGGGGGAAGAACTACTGACATTCTTCCCCTGCTCCTTTGTGGGGTCCCTCCCACGGACCACAGTCCTTTGTGAAACTGCTCTTCCATGGGGTGCAGTCCCTCCAGAACAGCTGCCCCAGCGGGCTCTCCATGGGCCACAGCCTCCTTCAGGCATCTGCCTGCAACTATGTGGTCCTCCACAGGCTGCAGGTAGATCTCTGCTCCTCTGTGGACCTCCATGGACTTCAGGGGGACAACCTGCTCCACCATGGTCTTCACCACAGGCTGCAGGGGAATCTTGGTCAGGAGCCGCATTACTCCTCCCCCTCATTCTTCACTGACCCTGGCGTCTGCAGCCGTTCCTCACAACAGGCTGGCAGACTTCTCTCAGGATCCTTTTTACATCTCATTCACATCTCATCTCCTCTCCACTTCTTGCAGCCAGGCCAGGCCAAGTCAGGCCCAATCGGCTGCCTGGCGAGAGGCCAGAGGGTGAGGCCTGCAAGGCCCACGAGGCCTGCGCCTCTGCCTCTGCGCCTCTGCCCCCGCTCAGTTTCTTCACATCTTCTCTTTTTTTTTTTTTTTCTGTTTTCCCCTTCTTAAATACATTATTGCAGAGGCGTTATCACGGAACATTCTGCTACCAATTGGCTCGGCCTTGGCCAGCAGCAGATCTGCCCTAGGCCCGGCTGAGTCCACTAAACAAAGGGGAGCAACTTCTAGCAGTTTCCTACAGAAGCTACCACCTTAGGCCCCTCCTCACTAAACAAAACCAGAACAGTTCCAAGCAGAACTTCAGGAAATAAAAGTGCAGGGAGAAAGGTATCAGAGTGGGAAACAGTCTAAGAAAATGTTGAGAGATAAAGAGAAATGGTTTTCCTCTACTTTGAACGGTATCTAAAAGAAATTAAAGCTTTCGTTTTCTCCAGTTCTCTGGAGATGGATGGATCTGGGACACAACAAAGCAAGTACATAAGACGTGCTTGACTGCACAATCAGTCTTGTCTACAAGATCAAATTTTGAGTTTTGTGTTTTCTTGCAAAGTTGATCCCATAAGTTATATGCACAAAGAAATAATACAGGTGTCAGAATAACTGTATATGAGGCCTGAACTGCCATAGGTAATAGTGGAACTTTCTTTTCTGCATCTCCTAGTACATTCGCAAGTCCACGTTACTGAGGTTATTTGTAGGAGTAGCCAAATCAACTCTTACTGGTATGAAATATATATATATAACAGATTAAAGTTTAAAAAACATATATTTAGCCAAACTCTTCCACTATATGTTCATCTATATGATTTAAATATATCATCTGCATGGCAGATAATCTGCCTTAATTTCTTCACACAGAAACCTATGGCTGTACCTTGCTCTTTTTCAGCAGGAGGTATGGTAAGTCTGAAATGACAGCCAAGCATCCAGTCAGATTAGTTAACTGTATGGGGTAACTGATTTCTAGGTCCCTGATCTTATTTGGCAATAATTGGAGCTCAGATATATATTTTATGTTTCTAGATGACTTGCAACAGCTGTATGAGAATTTCAGAGGTGACAAAAACTTTGTATCTTCCTTAAGTAGCACATGGCAGCCAGGAAAGATACCTAGAGGATTTCAAGAGGTATTTGATGACTATGTCTAGACCTCTGAGTCTGAACTAGTCAGAATGGATTCACAGATGGTGAAGGGTTTGGAGAACAAGTCTTCTGAGGAGTGGCTGAGGCAACTGGGATTGTTTAGTCTGGAGAAAAGGAGGCTGAGGGGAGACCTTATGACTCTCTACAACTCCCTGAAAGTAGATTGTAGCGAGATGGCTGTCATTCCCTTTTCCCCAGTAACAAGTGATAAGATGAGAGGAAATGGCCTCAAGTTGTGGCAGGGAAGGTTTAGATTGGATATTAAGAAAAAAAAAAATTGTTCACTGAAAGGGTTGTCAAGCATTGCAACAGGCTGCCCTGTGGTTGAGTCATCATCCCTGGAGGTATTTAAAAGATGTGTGGCATTTAGGGACATGGTTTAGTGGTGAAATTGGTAGTGTTAGGTTAATGGTTGGACTCAATGATCTTAAGGGTCTTTTCCAACCTAAATGATTCCATGATTCCATGACTTTACAATCAATGGAGAGGTACCTCCAGAAGCTTATTATCAGCTATGCCTAGATCCCATGGGTGAAGAGCAGCTGATGCCAGTAATGTGGGCATGTGACTTGATATCTTGATCCACTAAATTTCCAGGTGAGGGCCCTGGTCCCTTCCATAGCTCCCTTCACAATCATGCATTTGGCACTTGTTTCTGTGAAAAATAAAGTCAAGTAAAGAGCTGAAAGAGGAATAGTGCATGATCAGACTTAATTCTAACATGGAGTCAAGATATGTCTGGGACACAAACCCAGACATGTACAAGGTCTCAGAGGCTGATATTTAAACATAGGCTTAGATACCATAGATACCAAAATAACTTTCTTACTCACACGTTTGTGCCTCTGACTACTATAAATGTAGCATACGTTACTAGTTCAGAATTAGAAGTTTAACTTTTAAATGTCAAAAATAGGGCTAATGAATCCATCTTAAGAGTGTAATTCATGTAAAGAAAATACTTTGGAAGTACAGTGAGCTGTAAATTCTTTCAAGTTGCTTTCTTTTTTTTATACATATGTCATGGATATTTCTGGTTTTGTTTTAATCATCTCTTAGAAGTAGGAAGGTAAATCTTTCCTTTTTTCCTTGTATTAGTTCTTGTTATGTTGACTTTTTAAAATGCTTGACCTTTACCACTGAGACTATTCCAGTTTTGTATTTACATTTGTCTGGTTTTTAAGCAGGTGTCACATCTTCATATATCCAATGGTAATCACAAACTGATGTTTTGTTTGAAAAGAATAAAAAAAAACCTTTTAACTTCTATAACTCCAGGCTCTAGAAATCAGAGTTAACAAAGCTTTTACCCATTGCACAAATGCATAGTGCCTCACAAACTGAAAGGATGTCAATTAAGTGCTCATATGCCTCTGGTAACCATATTAAACTCAGAAAGGAAAAATAATCTTTACAGAAAATGTATACTTTTTTTTTTAACATTTACCCTCAGCTACAGCATATCTTGATGGAACTCTATTTACACAAATGTATTATATGAATACAAATGTGATCATCCCTGAATGCAGAGAAGTGCCGTAAAAGGGCATGCAGAATTGCTTACAGAGAAATACAGTTTAAGGGTCAGCTGCATGGCCCCTCTGTGACCTGTTCTTTGTGTTCCCGTTGTACAACAGAGCTCCATGAAAATAGAAGTATCCAGCTGTGTGTCTCCTCAGTAAGACAGAAATGTGTCTGGCCACGCTCAAGTGAATGGCAGAAAAATTGCAGGGCTCCAGACACCCTTGGTCACTGTAAATTACAGCAGATGCGTGTAGCAGGAGCTACCTTTCCTCATCCCTCAGATATGAAAACAGGTGCTTGCTTTTAAAGTTTGATCCAGAAACAGCCATCACATCTTTTCAATATTCCTTCTTAAGTTTTGTTATCATATACTTCAGGTTTCACTTGACTTATAAATTCTGGTCAATCATATTATAAACTGTTTTAAGACTGAGATAACGGAAGTCTTTTTAAATGAAATACTTTATAAGATTTTAAAATTCAAACAGCTATCTCAGCTATTTGAATAGTGAAGATCTAAAACCTATATCCATGCTGCTTTTTTAATTAAAATTTTACCCAAAGGAAAACAGTATTCAGCAGTATGCCAGTTTCCTCTCCTCAGAAATTGTATAGTGAATTGTTTGCACATACCATAAGGTGCCCCAGCGTCTTGGGTTTTCATATGGTAACTGACTGATCTCTTTTTCCTGCTGTTATGCTTTTGACCTGATTTAATTGATATTAGCAATAGCATTCAGAGTGTACTGATTACCTAAACAGGTAGTAAAAACAAAAAATGTGAAGGACAAAGCAATCACGCTCATTCACTTGCAGACAGTGTGTCATTGGTATAATGTCACTCAGGGAAAAAACTCACTAGATTCTAGAATAAAAAAAGTAATTTCTGGAAACTCTAAAACTTTGATGTTTGTGTATGTTCCATGCTAAACCCGATTTTGTTGAAGATTGGCAGTTGTTATCCAAACACAATGGGCAAAATGCAGTTTAAGAAGAAGATTGGTTAACTTTATTATGTGTCTCTATAAGACATAAAATGTATGCTTTACAATGTCCAAGAAATCTTCATTTTAAAATACATAAAAGTTGAAGAAGTTAAACTACCAGGAAATGAGAGAGATTTTGTTTAAACATTGGCTAATTGCACACGAGCTCATTAAAAATAAATTCTATTTATGGAAAATGAATCAGTATTTGAACCTGTCCTTACAAGTATTACAAATGGCATGATCTTTGCCACAGTGGCTGTCTTGGCCACAGTCATCATGAAATTGTTGAGTTTTAAATTTTCAGTGTAATGAGAATAAAAGACTGCAGAGTTGCTGCCCTGGACTTCAGGAGAGCAAACTTCAAGCTGTTCAGACAGCTAATGAGCAGAGTACCCTGAGAATCTGCTTTTGGGGACTTCGGAGTCCATGAGTGCTGGTCAGTCATTAAGAACCATCTTTCAGAAGCACAGGAGCAGGCATTTCCACTGTGTCATAAGTCAAGCAAGTGGAGTAGAAGACTAGCTTGGCTGAACAGGGAACTCCTCGTGGAGCTCAAGAGGAAAAAGAAATTGTACGATCTCTGGAAGCGAGGTCAGGCTGCACAGGAAGATTACTGAGCTGTGGTTCTTATAGGCAGGGAGAAGACACAAACGGCTAAAGCTCAGTTAGAGTTGAAAACAGCCAGTGTTGTGTCAGATAAAAAGAAGGGCTTTTTAAAATATGTTAGTAGCAAGAGGCGGTCAAAAAAAAACCATTGGACCGATACTTGTTTAAGAAGGTCATCTGGCTAATAGGGATGAAGAAAAAGAGGAGGCATTCTCTGCTTTTTTTTTTTGTCTCAGTCTTTAATAATACTAGTAGATCTTGGGCTGCCGGGTCCCCTTAACTGGAGAACCACGAGTGTGGGAACAGTGATTTTGCTTTTGTGGACACTGAAATTGTAGGGGACCAGCTGTATCAGCTGAATGTTCACAAGTCCATGGGGCCTGATAAGACTCATCCCAGAGTACTGAAGGAGCTGGCAAATGTTATGGCAGGACCCATCTTGATCATCTACTAAAAGTCTTGGGAGTCTGGGGAGGTCCCTGCTGACTGCAAGCTAGCCAGTTTACAAGAAGCATGTGAGGGAAGACCCAGGGAACCACAGACCTGTTAGTCTAACCTCAGTTTCTGGAAAAATTATGGAGAAAATTATACCGGGTACTACTGAAAGGCATTTAAAGAATAATCTAATCATCAGGCACAGTCAACATTAGTTAACAAATGAAAGTTCTGCTTAACTAATTTTATATCCTTCTATGATAAGGTCACTCACCTAGCGGATGAAGGGAAGGTGGTATTTTTTTTCTGAATTTTAATAAAGCTTTTGATACTGTTGCTCACAGCATCTTTCTGGAAAGTTGTCCAACTGTGGGATGAGTGGGTTCATGGTGAGCTGGGTGAAGAATGGGCTGAAGGGCAGAGCTCAAAGTGTTGTAGTGAATGGGGCTGCATCTGGCTGACGACCAGTCACCAGCAGTGTTCCTCAGGCTTCAATTCTAGGGCCAGTTGTGTTCAATATATTTGTCAACAATCTGGATACAGAAGTTGAATGCACCATTAGCAAGTTTGCCGATGATAGCAAACTGGGAGGTGCTGTTGACTCTCTTGAGGGACAAGATGGCTTGCAGAAGGATCTAGATAGATTGGAGCACTGGGCAATGATTAATGGGATGAAATTTAGCAAGTCCAAATGCTGGATTCTTTGCGCAGTTCTGGGCTCCATAATTTAAGAAGCATATGAAGGTCTTTGAATGCATCCAGAGAAGGACAACAAAGCTGGTGAAAGGGCCGGAAGGAATGTCCTATGAGAAGCAGCTAAGGACTTTGTACAGGAAGTCCCTAATCTTGGGGTGGATAGATGTGACATTGTGGAGTTGCAGGAGACCTCTACTCCTCTGGATGAAGAAACAGACGCCTGACTGGATGCCTTCCGTCACTGCAAATAACACTAGATGACTGGAAAGCTGAACTGAGCCCCATGCCAGCTAGATTTAAAGAACAGAGGCCCATTTTTCTTGGTTTTCCTTCCTTTCCTCTCCACTTTAAGGGAAATCTGAGTGCTGGTGGCCAAAACCGTGTGGAAGTGGGCCAAATCTCAGAAGAAAGAAGTGCGTAAGAGCAAATGTGTAATGCAGTGCTAAAAGTCAAGAATGCTGTATTGGTAGTTACGAAGCCGGGATGGAGGAATCTCCACTTACCCCACCTCAAATCGTAATTACAATTACTGTTCCAATTGATTGTATCTGGTCTATTATTACATATAGGATCTTTCACTGGTTGAACTCATAAATAAATAGACATGTACAGGGAACGTCAAAGCAAGTCCTGCCATTCTAACAAGATTTTGCAAGCATATGTGAAGAATAGCATGCTTGATAATTAAAATACCTTGAAAGCTCTGATTAAACAAACATCTTAATAAGAGAACTTCCATTTACCAGCAGACACAATTACCTGTCAGTCTTTTTTTTGTATGGCTGTAGAAAGAAAAAAAAAAAAAAAAGCTATGAAAATAAGGTATGGCTTGCTGGGAAAATTAAATTTTTCATTTCATGGTATTTGAGACAAAGATCCATTCCTGCTGTTCCCAGAGAAGGAGCAACCCAGGAATAAATGCATAGAAGTAACTTTTTAAAAAATATTCTTAATTTATACAGAACCTTTGCTATAGTGAGCAGCCATTTCATTAAAGACAACATCCTTTTGTCCATACATGGTCTAGAAAAAGTCTTAACAAAACCAGAATTAAAGGGAGTTCTGAAAGTAGTTTTGCAGTTTCACCATACCTATAACAGCCTGTGACTGTATAATTGGGAATCCAAAGGAAATACTGACAGAAGATGAACTTATTTTCTAGATTATAGCAATAATGAAAGGGGTTTGGAAGTCCAGATGGAGGTAGTTCCTGCTCACTTTGATAACGTATATGACAAGATCAAATAGACGTAGGTATGTCATTATCAAAGGGCACACTGCACATAACGTCCAGCCAAAATGTTAAGATATATAGGCCTAATTAAAATACTGGAATGATACTGATGTATGTGCAGACATTGTGGCTAACATAACAATACATGAGGATTCAATTCGTCATACTCATTGAAACTCACGCTTCTGTATGTGAAAATGTATTGTGTTTTGACATAGATCATAAACTTTAACTTATGCTCTCTCAGCCCCACCTCCCCCCAATTTTTTTTAAAAGTCATACTGTTGGACACTAAGTACAGTGACTATACAGACACAGATATTTTTTTTTTTTTGCTACAGGACATCTTAACATGTACGTAGTATTTCTGAAGTCTAGTTTCTTAACTAATAGGGTGAACTTTGAACATAGTGTATGTAACTTTGGTCACGCAACTCTTGTCAACATCAGTAGGAGTAAAACATCTTTGCACTGCTTTGAAATTTTACCTTTAACTGATATCAAAAGATCTTTGCTCCAGAGTGATCAGATACTGCATAGTGTATACAAGATCAGATTTATTTAAATATTCCTTCTTAATCAAAGTTTTAATCATATATTGCTTTCATTAACAATTAAAAATCTCCTTATAAACAGCTTTGAGTCATTAAGTACCTTTCCATGTATCTTCTTTTCCTTTTCCAGGATAAGGAACAAAATAAGCACTGTGTAATGTTTTACTAAGTATTATCTGGAAAAGTAGGAGCTGTAAGAGGAAAACTTGTTGGATGATGAGAAGAGTGGGGTTGTTGGAGATATATGTGAATATGTTTGTAATTATAATATACCTAAAAATGTTATGGGGTTACATTAAATCTAGACATTAACATATCTTCTAAGAAGTTATGCAACTGTTTTAATCAGTTATTTTTAATAATTATCTGTAATGATCTTTTAACACTCGGAGCTTATCTTCAAACACCATTGAAAAGTTCTTTTTGGAGGAAATTTTGAATGTCCACTCTGAAAATTCAGCTCTTCTAAGGCATTTTTTTTTGTGGGCAAGTTGATCCAGTCACTCAAAATTGCCAATTGTCTGTGTAGATTAACTAATATGCTATATGATAATGACCAGTGAACTTCCATTTAATGATTGATAGTTAAGGGAAATATTCCATATGTGGTGTGGTAAAATATTCTTCCACTGATATTTCAGTAACCATGGTTAAATATGGATAAAGGTTTGGTTTTTTGTTTTTTTTTTTGTAAGGGATTTATTATATTATGGTATCTCTTAGCATTTCTGAAAATTGTATGTTCTAAGATGGCGTTATTAATTTATTCAGATAAGGCTGCAAAAATTTAGGTAAATTTTCTATGGGAAAATGATTAGGACAAGGAAGTTCTACTCTTTTGAAGAAACTTGGAATACTTTCCCCCCCCCGGATTACAATAGAATGTGAGTCTTGGATGTCTACTGTTTAACAGCAGGCATGATTCATAGCTAATGGTTGGTGACAAGAGGCAACCTGCTACACTCGCATATAAGCATTTTCCCAAATTTACTTGAAGATAATTAGATTCTTTCCTTTGATTTTGGCAGGCTTTGATAAAATGACAAAATAATAAACAAATTTCATTTATTTATGCTTTGCTAATATTTTGTTTTGAGCATGTAGTCCACACACATGGTATACAGTTTTAGAAACTTTTTACTGGAGTGAAAAAGCTGGGCAAAAAAAACCAACAAACAACAACAAAGAGGTAAAATAAAACAAGAACAATTACTAGGTTGCTCAAACACTTTACAGATGTAAAAACTTACTTACATTATCTGAAACATACTCAAGCAGAAATAGTTCTGTCTTCCTGATACTGATGTCATTATGGAGTCAAATCTTCATAGAGACAAAATGTTTATGATATTCTCAGACAAAGCATTAGGCATTAATGTGATATTACTTAATTACAGGACTATAAATCATCTTCCCTTTGATGGATTTGGATTTAGATGATATCTTGAATATACTTTTTTTCTTAAATTATACAAAGGACATCACTTTCCTATTCATGTTTAATTCCTAACCTCAGGGTTAGTAGGTTAGTTATCTATATCTTACAGTCATTGCATTTATTTTATTGGGGAGAAAAAGAAAGAAAAAAAAAAGAACAATTGGGGAAAAAAAAATGCCTGTATCATATGCCTCTTCTATAGAGAGTGAGAAAAGTTATCTGGTCTGATGTCTGCTTTAGATTGAAAAATTAATTTTAGAATAACATGCTTTTTCATGCACTGCTATGAAGTGAAATAACATGTTGGAGCAATAGATGCCTTTCATCTTCATATTTCCACTTAGGGAAATTTTCAGAGTAACAAAATATCCAGACTTTTTCTATCTTCCTCCATATGATCATTTTAGTTGCATCTCAGAGTAGCTCAACCAGTAAGACAAGTAACGGTTGTCTTGGACTGCTGTATGTTTCTACACAAATAAAAGGAAAATTAATTATATGCCAGCAGAACATTGTTAGGTAAACAAAAAAAAAAAAAACCACTAGTAATTCAGGTGATGACATTTTTTTCTTCATCATCCATATAGTTAAGTATATGTTAAAATGATAGGTTTAGATACCTAAAGATGAACTCCACTTAGTTTGCACTAGTTGTAATTTTGTGTACATAAATATTATAGAGCAAGGTGTCCTAATAATTCCAGTAATATAATCTATCAATACAGAATCTTATTGTTATTCACCTCAGCTCTCTTAATAGGTGCAAATTAATAAAAATAACTAAAAGGATTAACATTTTTTTTCTTTCCATTCAAAAACAACCCATTTAACCTGACAATACTGAAAATATTCTGTTAGCTTGTCGTAACTTTAATCCAACTATGTTACTCTGGGTGGGAAGGGGGAGTTGTTTTTTGTTTAATTTACTATTTCCACAGAGAACAGCAGCCTGCAACAATCATGGCCCTGCTACCAGTTACATTGTTTACTGGTACATAGGTTTACACTGCTTCCAAGCAATTGTAAACTTGCATGTTTCTTCTTGCTCAGCTCTGTAGTAAGGAACATCTTTCCATAACACTGGCCATGCTATGCATAAACAAATACTCAATTTGAATTAGAGAAGGGGAAAAAAAAAAGATAAGGTGTTTTGAAACAACAGATAATCAATGCAGGAGTTGCCAATTCTCTCCGGGTTCTGTAACACTGCATCATATTATCAGGCTCACTTAACTACTTATTCTTCCCCAGAGTAGCTAAACTCCTGATTAATTTAGAAGTCCTGTTAAAGTTACAGTTACCAAAATAACTCATGCTTAATATCTGACTTACCTGCTTTAGGGCTGTTCTAAGAGACATGAATGTAAAAGAAAACAAACCACATATCGAGATTTAAAGTAAATGCTTATGTTTTGTTTTTTTTTTTTTTTTTCTGAAAAACATAATGAAATACAGATTAAAGGTCTGTACAGACTGTCTCTTCAGTCAGTACAAGTACTCAATGGGGATGAGGAATATTAAAATTACGTCTGTTGCAGCAGGATTTACAGAGATTTAGTGAAATAAGAGACTAGTTAGACTAGGACCATGTAAACACAACCATGTAAAACAAAAATCTCTGTCATGAAGATTTTACTTTTTTAAAGATACAGAGCTGGATTCATGTTGCCAATGATGAACAGTATGAACATAGCCATACTACTCTTTCTAATCAGAGAAAGAAAGACCTTGGTGTCTGCAGCCCTTCCTCTCAAAAGAAATTCCTCACAGTTGTACCCAGGCAGATGTGTCTTGTATTCTCTCGCATACCGTCTCGCCTGGCCTGGCTCAGCCCAGACAGCTGCCTGAGGAGGTCAGAGGGTGAGGCCTGTGCCTGCTTCTCTCTGTCACACCTCTTCTTTTTCACCACCCTCCCCGCTCCCCGTCCTAAATAACATTATCATAGAAGCGTTATCACTGTAACCAATTGACTCAGCCCTGGCCAGTGTTTGGTCCATTCTGGAGCCTGCTGTATCCATTGGACAAAGGGGAAACTTCTAGCACCTTCTCACAGAGGCCGCAACTGTAGCTCCCCCACCACTACACAAACCCAACAGAGTAACATAAGGATATGAAAAAATTTAATTTGAATATAAATACTATCATTTTACTCTGAAGGAGTTGGAAGGTTAGATAATCAGAAGGTTGAGCTTTACAATACAAGAGATTTTGATTTAACAACTAAAAGGTTTGAATGCAGCAATAAAAAAAAAAATATCCAGAATCTACAAAGCCTGATGGGTAGCAGGCACAGCCTTCCCCCACGCTAAGCCAGGTTGTCCATTTTACACTATTGAGGTATAGCCTGAGTACAGCTCGCTTCAGACATTCCTGAAATTTTATGCTCCTGTTTCCTGTTGTGGAAGACAAGGACCAATGCAGAGGTAACTAGTGTCCTCCTAGGCTACAAGAACATAGTGGTTTAATGCAAACCTTGGGTCAGAGTTGATTCTGTTGTTTCTTCAGTAACACTCTTTGTGTTAAATGAATTCATTTCTAGCTTGGAAATCTGTGAATCTTTTCATTTAATAAACAATAATTCTCTTGTTTCCTTCTGTCTTAATTAGATGATCTTTGCAAATCCTTCCCATTTCTGAAAAGATCTTTGCTGACTCTAATTCAGGATATGGTAAATGCTCTTCAGTTTATGTTCCATATGATACTACAGTAACATAAAACCTTTCGTGTAAAAAAAAATCCCAAACCAAAAAAAAAAAAAAACAAACTCCTGCTGACTTCCAATATATTGTAAATTTTACCTAAATCACCAAAAAAAAAGGTAACTTATGTGATTATTTTTTGTGCATCAGGATACTATAAAATGTTGGTTTTATAATTGCTAGATTTAGGTAAGTTATTGATAATTAATTCTTGCTGTTTGGTTTATGATATTGAAAGGCATATTTTCTTTATATTTGTATCTATAGTGTCTTTCCTCTGATGACAGAAAAAAATTCTAAAATAATAATAAATATGATTCACGTTATTAAAGAGAACATCTTCAAAAAAATGAAATTAAAAATTCTCCACTGATTTTGAATATTGCTGATACTTCTGAAAATTTAGCATATCAGTTCCAGAAATATGAAAAATAACATTGAATTCTTGAAGTCCAGCCATGTCCTGATTTGTACAAGCTAATATAAAAATATAATATCTATTTAAACCACAATTCTTCCTTCTGAATCTTTTGTTACTAAATCAGACCAGAACAGAAAAATCCTAGCAGCCAAATCTCAACATATTTACTTGTATTTTATTTAAATTAGCATTAGTCCCTTCAGTCCCTGCTCTGCTGTAGCCCAGGCAAATGAGAGAGAGAGCAGAAAGTGTCTAAAATTTTTACATGACATAGCATAGAACCTTTTCATTCAAAGATAAATATTACAACAAATTGCTGTACGTAGAGCAAAAGAAATAGTTGTCAGTGTGGAAAAAAAAAAAAAGGCAAAAGGAACAGACTCACTTACCTTACTTTGTGTATCTCTTACCTAGATGTCTATACCTAAAGATATATTTCAAATTCCCTTTATAATGAATGGAGAGAAATAAGAGGTTTAAGGTGTGATTCAGTTATACATTGCTTAGATGTCTACATAATAGATATCTATATTTTGTTTAGATAAATTTCATTCAAGATGTCTGCAGACTGGTAGATAAGAAATATGAAGCTATAATGACCATAATAAAAAAAAAAAAAACCAAAAACCAAAACATTCATTAGAAAGTCTAGCTAAATCTTTGGCAAAACCACAAAGGATGATTATTCAGAAATGTAACAAATAGAAAACAATTGCTGACAACATGTGATGGGAAGATTTGAGATGTCTTGTTGTGTTTTACTATTTGCATTGGTATAAGTGTCAAATGTACAGATAAAATGTGTGTGAATTCCACTGAGCGCTGATATCTTATAGATAATAATTTTGGCTTGGTTATTATTTTGCCCAATATTGATTCCTTTTAGGCTTTTTTTTTTAATAAACAAACATACTCATCTGAAAGCCTGATGTGAATAGGAAAAGAAAAGAAAGTTTTAGAGAAAGTTTTATTTTTAATAGCAGCCAGTTTGTGTTGCTGTGGGTCTTGTCAGTGCGCTGAATAGTCAGGTGGGACCTTTGAAGCCAGACAGCAGCAGGTATTATGGCACTAGGGAATCCCTTTAAGCCTGGCATTTAAACTGACCTGCAGGAGAAGGATTCTTTTTCTGTAAGCTAAATTATCCCAAATTTAACCAAATGTGGCAGTCTTCTTAAAGGCCTAGATTAACATTAATGAAGAAAGCAGTAAAGAGAGAAATAAAAGAACTGACACCTGGCACACAGACACGGCAGGACTTTTTTTTTTTATTTGTTTGCTTCAGTTTTATACTCAGTTGCCTCTGAGTGAGACCCTCAGATTAACCAGAAGATGTAGCCCTAGTTGCAGTCCTTGGAGAGGTCACATAGGTTAGGTAGGCAGCAAAGTATCTGCTGCTGATCTGTACAGTGGGTCAGTCCTCCTTATTTCTCTGAAATTTCTCATATTTTTCTGAAAGAAAGCACAAATTCATTATCTGCTCCTTACTCTGTTTCCTTCCACAGAACACAGTTGTCTTTGTGAGGAGACTAACCACAGAGGAGGGGTTCTTTTATGGTAACTCATTTATATGGGATATATAGGTTAAACAAATATCAAGTTCTCAGTCCCCCAAAACACACTTCTTTTTGTCACACAATTTACCTTACCTCTTTAAGAACTGATAATTTTAATTATTTGATATATCCCAGACTTTAACTGGTTGTCCTTGTAGTTATAGGGCTATTGTTCCTGTTTGTAAAAATATCTTCAGTCCAGATTTTCTTGTTTAAAGAAATGTTATATTAAAACACTTTATTTTAAAAGTTTATAAAAAGAAATATGAACTAAGGAATAATTTTTAATGGAGTTTAAAAAGAGAACATCTGAGTGACTTAAAGGGAGGCATAATCATAACGGGTTTTCTGCAAAACTGTAGAAATTTCTGTTGCATAGGGTCAAAGTTCTGAACTAACTTTTTCCAAATGCTAAATGGTTTCTCTTTCCTGAGCCATAACACATACGTATATCAGCTAGCCCTATATTTTAACCGCTGTTTCAAAGATGAATCAGATTCATCTAAATGAATCATAGTTTTGTGGTAGGAGATCTAATGGAAAAAAATATTTCATAAGAGAGAAGCATTACATATGTACTTATGCATAGAATGAGACAGGGAACAATTTTTTTTTTTTTTAAAAAGCATACCTATTTAGTTCATGGGAGATATAGGGGGACAAATTCAGCCTTGTAAGATACTCAAAGTTCTTCATAGTAAACCTAATTAAATACTGTAACAATTTACCAGGTGACATATAAGTGTTGCTTAGGGCCTCTGATATAGATTAACATCTTAAAAAAAAAAAAAAAAGGCAAACTCCAGACAGTTTTATGTTTAGTATACTGGTGGCCATACTGGGCAATCATGATAATGTGTTCTAGTCATGTCTATTCTCTTCCATAGATCTGCAAAATGCAAATACCTTTAAACAGCTTTAATCTCCATTTTTTTTTCCCAGCTTTATATGATGATAGAGATTATAATCACATCTCTTTCATCAGGGCTTTTTCTTTACATACTTTTTTTTTTTTTCCCTCCCAGGCTCTAGTATTGATATATTCTTGGATTTGGGGATTCTGCTGCATGCCTTTGAACAACCAGAAATGACCACAGCAAGACAAGGGATGAATCAATGTTATTCTCTACAAATAATTTCTGTGATGTGACTTGTCTGCAGGTGTAGGAGTATGCTGATCGTCACATTTAGCATTGGAAAGACAGACAGACAACAACCTATAGATTTTTTTTTCCTGCCTGGTACTGCAGGGACAATTTGTTCTCAGTAGGATCATTTAGGCGGCTTGATCAGCTTCCTTACAGCTAGGCAGTATAGATGTTATGCATATGGCTAAGTAACTAAATGTGTGTGGGACCAGTCTCTGGCACACAGACTGGTCCAAATCCACACTAACAAACTCTCTTCTCCACCAGTACAGAGTGACCATAGGCAAATTGCCTCCTGCTGACTATCCCTGGCCATAGAAACTCCCAGGAAATGTCTGGGAATTGTGTAAGAGTTTGCAAAATACCCTGGAGCAAAACTCGAGCTTCTAATCATTCTAGTAGTTTGACAAGGCTAGGCAAGAATGCTTTGGTGCTGGTGCTCAGGAACAACTTTAATTTGTTAGTGTGGGTGCAGTTTCATCATTTCCTGCTCATTCCTGTGGTATATAACAATTTGTTTTCTGAACAATGAAATATGTTATCCTGAAACAAATCGCAGAGCCCAACAAGAACACAGCTGAGCAAAATGTAGTGTTTTCTGATAGATAAGAGGGCAGGGTGGACTTAGTGATCCCTTTTGGCATTAACCACTATGAAATAGGTGCTTCAAGAATTAATCATCACATTTTACTGCTTTCTGTCACAGATTCAAAGAACATGGAGAAATACATTAAAATGCTGTGTCTCAGTTTACCCTTTCCTAAGACAATTCTTCCTGACCTCACAAAAACACTGTGATGTTCATGTCCTGGCTTTTCAGAATTGCAGGAACAAGAGCTTCAAATTAATGGCATAGCTGGTCATTTGAATGCAAATTTTCCACAGCTGCATACTCAAAACCTGTCTACAACATTGCTTATGTGCCTGTATTGAGATGAATTTGACACCACTGGTCTTTATATGTGATGATGCATGCTCCTGTTTTGGAATTATAAAATGAAGAGCAAAAAAAAAAATCAGAGATAACCATCCAGGACAATGCTCATAGTTTTTATATGGGTCAGTGCTATATATCAAATCAGTGAAATGTTTGCTGGAAACCCATAGTAAATGGCAAAATCGATTCTCCAATCACTTCAGCATGTTTTCATTTCAAAGCTATACAACCAAGTCATTAGGTACATACTGGTTATTTTATGCCTATCCTTACAAGGACTTGACGAGTGACCTCTCTTAATAATTTGAGAATACAGAAATAAAATCCTAGCCCAGGTCACTCATCTCTGGCACAGATAATAACTTGACTGAAAAATACAGTGAGTAGCTTAACCAGGTAGATTCAGGCCATAATGAAATATATGATGTAGCTTCTCCTACATTATGACTAATATTTGGATGACAGTTACTTTCATTCTTTCACATCATGCTCTGGGACAAAAATAATTTGAGAACTTCCTAAAAATCTCAGTCTTACCTAGGCACAAAACCTGCTTTTAAAGCTTACATCAAAAAAAACCCCAGGCTAGGTTAAGTCTTAAACTGTGTGAATAGGTGATCTGTCATTGCAATGCATTTTAATAACGTTTAGTAACAATTACTTGAAAATTAATTCTGCCTAAAATAGGTACCTAGGACTGCTAACGACCTCCTGGGTAATGCAGTTTATCATTGCATGGCAATCCATCCTTGCTTCTTAAAAGATACTTACACTAAACATGTCAAATTCTATCTTATAACTGACTAGCTTCTCTTTCCTCCACTGTTTTTCACTATAAAGCTATTCTAAAATTATCTTTTTTTTTTCTTCTCTACATGTATTCCTAATCAATTTAAGTGCATTTGTTACAACAGAATTTTTCATTGTCTAGTATTTTCCAGAGAAAACTGTCATATACTGTTGAGAGTGGGTTTTTAGGCTGACTAACCTCTGTGTTTGCATCACAGACAGTACAGAATTTAAAATGCAAGGAGGGCAGTTCTGGTACTCCTCCAGCTCCCTGAAGACTGCATCTTTCATTAAGATCCCTGCTGTAATGCCTGCGTTACTCGGCAATCTAAACCTCTGTGAAATACGTCTAGAATATGAACATATCTTTTGTATCCTATCAGTATAAGAATGGCTGTAAGGCCAAGAGCCTTTTCAGCTAACCCAGTGTATTACCTCCAACAGTGTTCATTAACAGATACTGATAAAGCCAGTCTGGTCATCCCTCTCTGAAGCTACTCTAGTTTGTTTTCCTCTTTCCCTAGCACAGAAACTCTATGGAGTGCTCCAGACGAAGTTTCACCAATGTCTTTTTCAATAGCAATACTACCTCACAGAATGCCAGCATATTCTTTGGCTGAAAATATGAGGCCAACTGATTTTGTAGGCAACACATGGTCTGATGTGACAAATATTATGTTTTCATCAGAAGGGCTTAAGTCACAGTGCCCACAGCTGTTAAGAAGGATGTAACATCCCTCAAGAACTTTTCTCAGGCTGGGGTTTCTAAAAGAATAAAAATGTAAATTGACTAACATCTGATCAGAATATAAGTATATCTATACACACATGTAGGAACACAATATTTTACCAAAAAAAAATTTCATATTAACAAGTAAGCAGTCCAACAGTATTCAAGTTCAACATAGTCCTCAGGACAAATCCATGAAAGACACAACAGCTCTTACAGAAAACCTTATATCCACACTTTTCTATGACAGAATATTGATGTGCTTAGTTTTCTTTTTCTTTTCTCTCATTGTCTTAGAATAAGCTGGATGATTCTTTTATTATCCCTTTCATTTTTGTCCTGATTTTTTTTTTTAAGTTAAACATTGTCAATTCAGACTTTTGTGTAAAGTCAAGAACACTGAATGAGATCAATACATTATGTTTGCATTTTGTCAATGTCTTGTGTACAGATCAATAATAAATAAGAGTTGCTTATTCTTCTACAGTTCAAAGCTTTTGTTTCTGTATTGCATTTCTCTGTGTAAGATATATTCAGCCTGCAAAGGAATATGGTGGGTTGACCCTGGACAGCAACTGAGCACTCACCAGCTGCTTGCTCACTCCCTGCCCTGTTGTAGGATGGAGGAGAGACTCAGAAGAGTAAAAGCCAGAAAAACTCCTGGGTCAAGATAAAGACAATTTAATAAGCAAAGGGGGGGTAGGGGGGGATAGAAAAAAAAACCAAACAAGTAATGCAAATGCAATGCTCACCACCTACCACCAGTAAATGAGTGCCTAAACAGTGTGTCTAAGCAACGGTTACTTTGGAAAAACTACATCCTATTTTTGTTACTGAGCATGTTGCTATACAGCATGGAATACCCCTTTGGTAAATTTGTCCCAACTGTCTCATCTCCCATCTAGTCAGTGTGCCCAGGTGGCCAAGAAGGCCAACAGCATGCTGGCTTGCATCAGGAACAGTGTGGCCAGCAGGAGCAGGGAAGTGATTGTGCCCCTGTACTCAGCACTGGTGAGGCCGCTGTGTGCGGCTTTGGGTCCCTCACTACAAGAAAGACGTTGAGTGGCTGGAATGTGTCCAGAGAAGGGCAACAAAGCTGGTGAAGGGTCTGGAGAACAAGTCTTATGAGGAGTGGCTGAGGGAACTGGGGTTGTTTATTGTAGAGAAGAGGAGGCTGAGGGGAGACCTAATTACTCTCTACAACTCCCTGAAAGAAGGTTGTAGGGAGGCAGGTGTTGGTCTCTTCTCCCAAATAACTTGAGATAGGACAAGAGAAAATGGCCTCACGTTTAGGTTGAATTTTAGGAAACACTTTATTGAAAGAGTGGTCAGGCACTGGAGCAGGCTGCCCAAGGAAGTGGTGGAGTCACCATCCCTGAAGATGTTCAAAGAATGTGTAGATGTGGCACTTTGTGATATAGTTTAGTAGGCATGGTGGTGTTAGGTTGACAGTTGGTCTTGATCTTCCAACCTTAAAGATTCTATGATTTTATGATCTTGTCCACCTCTAGACTACTCATTGAAGGGACAGAGTGAGAAATTGGGTAGGCCTTGATGCTGTGGCAGCCCTTTTCAGCAGTAGCTAAAACACTGGTGTGTTATAAACACTGTTTTAGTCACAAATCTAAAACACAGTACCATACAAGTTGCTATGAAGAAAGTTAATTTCACCTTAGCCAGACTCAGTACAGGGGTAATCACGGTTTGTCATCTATAGAGTTCATTTTGTGTTCCTAGTCTATAATTACTCACAAAATTTCACTATTAGTGGCACCATTTTCTTATAGAGTTAATAGTAAATTTTTAATACTATCCCTAAAATACAGAATTTCAATTTATTTAGTTCTGAGCTACTTGCTGCAATGAAGTTATTTTCCCTATTGGATAGTAATAGCTTTACTCCTTAGAAAAACTATTGTTTTGAATTGCAGGTTCTGCCGGAGCTAGCAGTTTTTTTCTGTTCTTTAGTTGAGGAATTTTCTTATGAGATTACTAATTTTAAGTGCTAGTAGCCCAGGCCCATTTTGCTTTCTGTTCATTTCATCTTCCCACTAGGTTCCATCTATTCAAAAATTTTCTCCATTTGGTAATAAGCCTAAAAGTCTCATCACTGTAATGTGTTCTCTAAAAAGAGAGAGAGAATGTGAGTAGTATATGAGTCCACAAAACATCCTTTCTTTTCTCTAGAAAGGGATGCTGGAGTAGTACACTAGAAATGATAATAAATGTTAATCAGAGAGAGTCGACTGAGACTGACGTAAGGATTGTGAAATCGTTCCCAAAAATCTAAATTTCTTGAGTCTTCTAAAAAGTGTTTTTTATAGGAAAAAAAATAATTTAATTACCAAAATTAGCTAGAAAATACCCCTATGCAATCAAAGCTACTACCTGAATTTTTCAGTCATAGTAAATTACTCTCTCTTTTTCTCTTCAACTTCTAGACCTACATTCTCTCATGCTTTTTTAACAGTCATGCACAACTTCTGCTATTCCATCTCACTTTGTAATGTTTTGGCTTACATCATAGATTTCTTTTTTTGGCTTACATTTTTATGTAACTGATCATCTTTTTTCCCCACCCCTAAAGATAGGATATTTCTTATATCAATTACAGAAAACTCTTATGTCTGCTGTTCAGTTTTCTCATTTCAGATATAGTAGGTTGTCTTCCTCTCCCACAGTTTCAATCCTTGTGACTAACATTGTAGTAGCTTTGTGTCTGCTTGTTTTGCGTATAAAATTTAATCTCTCTTTCAGCTTTGAATTTGTGTGCAGTCCTGATCTTGCTTACACCTCTAGACTTGTTCTCCCCTCGATCTTTTCACTCCATGCAGACAGCTTTCTTAAATCTTTCTAGTTTGTTCTCCACATAGTGTTTTCATACCTTTTGTTTCTCCTCCCTTAGACATGGGAGAGAAACTATCTTTTAATGAGCCAATTAACTAGTTCTTTTCACTCACCTTTCTTTCCAGTCATGAAAAAAAAAAAGATAAAACATATTGATAGAAAAAAAAATACATTCTAAAAGTCTTAAAATATAATTTAAAGACAAAAATATTTTTATACCCCTACTGCAATGCGATTACAGAAATTAGCATTAAACAAAACATACTAAGCTAAACTAGAAGGGACTAGCTATAAAAAACAAGATTGAAAGGAAGTTTTAAATGCACAAGTCTACTTAAAACTCCTACTCAGCTTCCACCTAATGCTAAAAGAGACTATGTTTTTTACACAATACATCAGGAAAATATACTGCATAAAATTCTAGAATTCAGAAATTATTCCAGGTTCCTGGACCTGGGTACCACCGTAAAGCAGTTTCCAATTCCCTGTCATAATGAGATTTAAGAAAATGCAATCACTCACATTGTTTTAAAAAGATTTAAAACTGTGGCACACACTGACCACTTTCTCAGTCTGTGTGACTGAGAATTTGAACCTGTGACACTCAAAAAACAAATGTATCCGTAAAGTTTTCTGGCAATATTCAGCTAATTGAGTACGTTCCTTACGCCTTACACTTAAGCCCTACCAGAATGGAGGCATTAAGTATGTCTTAAATCCCTTAAAGGATTCAGCAAAAAAAAAAAAACAAACCCTTAAGGATTTCCCCGCCCCTTCCCTTTAACATTCTAAGTACAGAGTAAAGCCGGGTTTGGAAAGCAGCTTCTAGTGGAATGTCTTTTCTTAATAGCCACACAAGTTCTTTTCCTTTTCAAACCAATCTAATGAAATGAAAATTTGGACATCCCAGAGTCAAGATCTGAGTATTCTCCTCTGTTTGTCAAGAATAGCTGATGTCATTAAGCTTTTTGGAAATTTTGAACTCCCTAAAGAGTTTAAATAAAGTTTTCAAAATTTCAGGTGAATACTTTCAAGGGTAGGAAGCATTATTCTGAAATAATGAAATAAGTAAAGTTTTGGAAGAAAGAGTTTTAGTAAAGTAGAAGGAATATGAGGCTGTCAAATCCATAAGGAGTAAAATAGCTTCATGCAGTTCAGGCAATCAAGCCTGAAGGATACACATTTTACTCTGCTTTATCTCCTGGATAGTTTAGGCAGTTGTCCACTCACTATTTTGATTTTTCTAGATGTTTTTATAAAGCATAAAATACTGTACAGAAAGTATGACGTCTGAGTCCAGACTATGGATGATATTTTACAGCTGACAAAATCCTTTCGTAAATCTTACCTAATATAAATCATATTTCTGGAACACTTTAATCAGGAAAGTATATTTTTTGTACTTATGCGTGGCTTATATGCAGTAAAAGAAATAATTATAAGTGACTGCTAAGAATTAAAAAACCCCAAACATACATATATATATATATATATACACACTTTTATAGCCAGAGCACCTATCTACAGTGAACAGATTTTTACCCAGACATTTCTAAAGTTTTAGTACCACACTATCATTTCTCCTGTATTTCCTATCTATGGAACATGCTTTTGTTTTATTACTTTAATATTTACAGCCATTAGTGTAGGAATCTCTCAGCTTAGGTCTTTAATGAAATCTAAACATTGCCTCTGGAAGTTATCCTGGTCTGATATATGGTTCTACATTAAGCTGTGCCATTTGAAAGGTTTTTTTTTTCCCAACTGCTCTCATGTTTTCGTACTTCAAAATGTTCTGTAGATAAAGTCATGCAGATGCTGTTTGCTGTGTTCAACAGGTTCAATATTAAAACCTACTTAGGGTGTTAATGTTTGATACCTCAAAGTATATGATCTATTGATACTATAATTGAGAGAGGAAATATAAGCATCTGGGACACCAAACTCACAGGAAGCAGGCTGTTGCCAGTCGTGATTTTAACATGCATCCAGGAAAAGGGAAGTACAAAATATTAGCCTGGCTCAGGAAGGGGGTAGTTGTTTAGTGGAAAGGGAACATACTTGTTATTCCTCATTACATTTCAGTTGCAATCCTGATTAAGCTTGAATCAGGCTGTTTTTCCTTTGTCCTCTATATTTTTTTTTAATATGACTGAGATTTTTTAATGAAGTTGGCACACAGCCAGAAACATAATTTGCCATTTTTATTACTCTGTCAATATTGTACATTAAGGACCTCAACATTCTTCGATGAAAGTAAAAGAACTCTTTAAACAAGAAATGTAGAAATGCAAACAGGAAATGTCTAATGCATGTTTCTTAATACCATAGCCTAGATTAAAGCTTTTGAAGTAGTCTCACTAATTAATTTGAAACTGTGATGAAAACACAAAGTGGCCTTAGATGTAAAGTTTCCAAGGCTTTCTGACAAGAAAAGTTTAGTTTTTTGACAAATGCCATATATACCATGCATAATAGTCCAGATAGAAGGCCTGGCTTCTCTTTGCCCCATGAGGGATAAATTAAATATAAACTTCTGGCTGTTGGTCTCATAAACTGCAAAACAAAGGTTCTGTGTAGATGGCAGAATGAGGTTTAAATCTTACTTTTATTTTCTCCTTATAGTCCTGCTTTACATTTTAGATATCTAAGATTGGAGGTTTCCTCTTTGACCATCAAGACCATGGTCCTAGATAGAAAATTTGCTTGATCTCCAGATAGGGAATAAGTAGTAACTATTTTACTATTTAAACTTTTTTTTTCTTCCTTTTTTTTTTTTTTTCAGTGTAGTCCTGAGTGTGAAATATGCTTCATAAAATCTTTACAGATCCTTCAATGACAGTTATGTAACCTTTTGTAACACACACTTTTATATAGAAGTTACATCAGCAAATAAATGTCAAACTAAATAGAGGATGCAAAGTGTTGTCTCTACTTTAAAAACTGAAATATATTATCTCAAGAAGTATGGAAGAGAAAAGAGAGTAACTTCACTGCAAATTAATTAAAATACTGAGGTTCACTTGAGAAAAAAATTAGTCTTTATTTACTGCTAGAGAAAAATGGATATATAAACAGATTAATATCCTCTCGCTCCAAAAAATTAGTCTGGATCTCGAGTTGTCAAATCTCTGTTTGTAATCATCCATGAAAAGAACTGAAGCCGAGCCAATGGAATTATCCATGTTTGTATGTGTCTGTGTGCATGCATGTAGTGATGGGGAGAGGGGTCTGTGGGTGTGTGAGTGAATGACTGTCTCTCAATGACACTGGTAACCTGAAAGTCCTTTTGCACTGCTTTTTTGAAGATAACTGGCACTTCCTGAACAGAGAAAAAAAGAGAAATGATACAACAAAATACTGAAATAAATCCAGTAGAATGCCAAGGAGAAGGTTGAGGCATGGAATACGTAACACATGAAGAGAGGCTAAATTAAGTGGGCTGTCTAGACTGGAGAAGGGAAGGCAAAGGTGGATCTTAATTGCAGTTTTACACTTCCTAAAGTGGTATTATAGCATACAGAGTCAGTGTCCTCTCAGAGAGGCACAGAGGAAGAACAAGAGGCAGGTTCAAGCATGAGGGGGGAAAAAAAATTTCACCATGAGAGTAGTTAGGCACTGGAGCAGGTTGCACATATAGGCAATCTCTTTCCTTAGAGAGAGTCACAATTCATTTGGACAATACCCTTATTAGCCCAACAGAACTTCAAAGTTTGCTGTTCTCTGAGCAGGAGCTCGGGCTATATGACTTCAGAGTTCCCCTCCAACCTTATTTTCCTGTGATCCTATTACAAAAAATACTTTCTATACCAACAATAAATGAAGTCCTGGTACATGCAAATCTAGCCTTCTCTTCTGTTATGTTCACATATATAGTATTGATATGTCGTCAAAGATGAGGCAAAGAGGGTCTACCTGCAAGGATTTAGTTGTCAATATGTACAGCTAGAAAAAATTCTGAGGGGAATTAATGAATGTACACTTGGTATAGATGATCTTTAAAGTTGTTGGATAGAACCAGTTGATTTTCTCATGTCCTTTAGTTAGGAAAATGTACCCTGGACTTACCTCTTACATTAATCCAAAACACTGTATATTCTAAAGTTATGTCACTAGTCTTAAACACTTGAGATGAATTAAACCAATTTTTTTTTTTTTTTTAAAGCCTGCATATGGGAATGTACAAGCCTGGTTAGTCAACTTCCAGCTAGGAATTTTTTTCTAAGACAATTTTCTTTATAATAGCTTTGCTGACCCCATTTCCTGAACAGATTGAGGTTTCACAGGTTTTATGGGAGCATTTGAGCTCTTGAATTGCTGGCAGAATCATTGCATAAAGTAAAATTAAACCTCAGGCTTTTTTCGTGTGTGTATATAACATCCAAATGTACCTTTTAAATTGTTGAAACTTCTCTGCACCACAACCCTTATACTTTATTTTGGTGTATCCTTTGCATAAGGAGTAAAATAGTTTTAACTGTTCAATGGGCTTAGTCCCCAAAAAACTTCCTGAAACCTTATTTTACTAGTCTTTCCCCTTTTCTCTTTATATTGAATTAGGATCTTTGCTGAAAATAACATGCTTAAAAAGCTGAGCCAGAAAGAGACAGTGACATCTCAAAGAAGTCTCTGAAATGAAAATATATCAGATGCTTTGCTGAACTGAAGCAAAATACTAATCTTTATACCTTAACTAAGATTCTGAATCTGTGAATCTCAATCCTGACAGTCTGAAGTACTATTTCCACTGTTCATGTGAGTACACCAAGGCAGGAGGTAAAACAATTCTGCACATTGGGCAAAAATCAGGTTAAGTATAATCTATATTGTTTGAATACCTAACTCCCTATTATGTGGAAAAAATTATGATAATTACACTACAAAACAGTGACATAAATGGAGGCCAAACTGTAAAACTTTTCCTTTATGTCTTTACTACTAATTTTACAAATTTAATTATACCTGCAGGTTCCAAATAAATTTTGTAAGTAAGTGGTAGAATTTCTGACTTACTAAGGTAATTGACAAAGTATGAGTGCGATTTTTAAATATGATATCTATGTGATGCTTTCTTCTTGCTCCTAAACATATGTTTATATTCTGAGCAACCTGAAATTATGTATAACTCAACTGCAATAAATAACAGTAACTAATTAATCTGGATTGTCCCACTACAGTAATAGAAATAGTCTCAAAGAAGAGAGCTGCCATAGTTTGATCACACTAGAGCAGGATGAGGTATATTTTGTCTTTTTTAAAAAAATCAAGAATTGTGAAAAAAAATAAAGTCACAATAGTTTATTTATTTTTTATTTTATTTACAGAGAGAAGTCTTCTATTTAAAAACCCTGTGAGTAACTCTTATATTGATTTTTGCATTTGACTTCCATCTCTCTGGGGTTTTTTTTTTGTGTTACTTTCAATCTGTACTGATATTGCTATTAAAAATGCATCAGAGCTAGAAAAATATCATAAAATGACTATGTTGCCGAACAGAATCATGAATAACTCCAATTTTGTGTCATCAGGCTAAAGTGAGTAAGAGAAATTTAAGTCTGAATTCTTATAGTTGAAACAGTCAGTTGAAAAAGAAAATCCTTCATAAGGTACAAGAGAGAGGAGGAAAATTACTAGATAGATAGTGTATGATAGGATATTCTCTTTTAAACCCACACTGTTATTACTCCTAAATGATAGCTGCAAGCAGCATTGAAAGGAAGTCCGTTTAGGTTGTTATAAAGATTGCAATGATGTGTAAAATAATCCCTTTTTAATGTAAGATTACTAGTGCAAAGTAAAAATACCTTAAGCCAATGGAGTGGAGATATTTCCTTCTACAATATAGTTATTTAAAAAAAAAACATAATTCAAATTAAATATTAGATTTTTATGTCTATCAAGGAACCATTAAATACCTTTTTTAAAATACCTAAAGGCGTTTTGAGTGACAGTCATCATTATCATGGGTTTAGTATTCCTACCTTTTCACTCTGGTCCATTTGAAAAGGAAAAAACAGTGAATTTTACCTAAGACAGAAGAGAGAGGTTTGTTTGATTTTTTTTTTTAAAGTGCTAGACAATAAATAAAAAATGTTAAGGAAATAATGCTAAGTTTCAGGATACCTAGTTACTCAGGGCTTGGAGGATGAGATAGAACTTTCATGTGTGGGAGAGCTGTGGAGTTGTACACGTGCTTTCCAAAACCTGTGATTTCTCTGTTCTCTAATTCCATAAATTATAGGGATAAAGTTGATGTTGCCATGTGACTTCAGTATCAAGATTAAATATGAAGACTATTAAGCAGGAAATCAGATGTGATTGCAAAGATTCAATTTATTAACCACTGAAATACCTAGTAAATAAACCAAAGTGAATTGTTGACTTACTTTGAATTCTTTTTCAACTTTGCATGTACTGTACATTAAAGTGGTAAACAGATATTTTTTTTCCTAAATAGAATATGAATTTTCCAGTAAATAAGTGAAATAATAATGCTCATTTAACAGAGGAAAATACATACTGGAAACAAACAAACAACCATTAGCATAGCATACAATAGCATAATTGGGGAGAGAAGAAACATGATAATTATTGGCAGTACTTGAGATGTTTCTGAGGTACTTTAAAGATATTAATTTAAATCTCAAAAAAAATAAAACATCACTAGTTCTATCAAGACCTATGGGCTATTCCAATGAACATATGGAGTGATACTCAACATAGGCATTCTAATCTCGTTGGTTTTTAGGCACAAATACCATATGGAAGGACCATATTGTGCTTAATCTCCTGAGTGTGATAGTAGGTAAAACCTTCACCCTATTACACAGTCTAATGTAACCAGACAGAGTAGAATCAAAACATATGCCAAGATTCTGGAAGTGTTTCAGAAATGCTTTTCTCTGAAGTTGCTGGTGATCTTGGAGAATATTTTATTTTAATTAAAAAACAGATAAAAAAAGAAGAATATTTTCACAATTTATAGTAGCTGTTAAGCAATTTAGTGAACAATATGAGTAGCCCTTCTCATGCTATATTGGCTTGTTGTTTGTCTAATCAGATAATACACACCTCACAGCACAGGAAGCTATAAAGTTACAATATGCATGATTTAATTCAACCACAAATTTCAGACACAGATGGAGTTTTTCAATAAATTGTCAGGTGTTTTGAATAACTTCTTATTAAAGAGAGCTTATTCATAGCAGTGTTTGTGTTACAGCCTGCTGTAATCTGTATATGTACAAAAGCACCTACCAAAAAAATGTCTGAGATTAAGAAATCAAAGAATTGACATAGAGATCATTAGTATCACAAGCAAGCACAGAAAAGATCACAAAAACCTAAATTCTGGACCATATGCACTCACTGGTGATCAGTCATTCATACACACACACACCTTATTAGCTGTTTAAAATACTTTAAAATACCTAAAATCTGTAGTCTTTTAAAAATATTACATGGGTAAGTTTACCTAGTAAACATCAAGTGTATTTATTTAAGTGACCTACATAATCCATCATACATGTATAGTGTTGTTGAGTGAGGTATATGTGGCTTTTGGATTGTATCTTTAATAGAAGGTTAACAACCTGGGGAGAAAATAAGAGAAGTTCCTGTATTGTTCATGTCCAGTACAGCAAATTGTAAATGACTAATCTATTTCTTTCAGCTATCAAAGCTCTATTGATGACATTCACAGCAGCATCCCAGGTTATGAATTAAGAATACTTTTGTGGCCAACACACTGGCTCTTACTTCTGGCATACTCCTGTGTTTGGACTGAATAAATTAGTATGTTAAAATGTGCTTTGGTCCTACACTGCCCTTGCATTAAGAAAATACCTTCTAGAGCTGTTACAGTCCATGCTTATCCTTTGGACTTCTAGAATAGTCAGATAAGATACAGTAGGGGCAAGAATCTGATCCTTAAAGTTTTAAATCTCTTGATATAGGAGATCTGTAGGCTTACAAGGTAGCTTCTTATCAGGAGTAAGTGAAAGAAAAAGAGTGCAGATCCTTACAGAAAAGGGAGAAAGTCAAGGAGGTGAAAAAATAGACAAAATTAATCTATTTTTTTGTCAAGCTTTTCAATACCAATACGAAAATCAATCTCCCTACTGCTGTCCAGAAAAAAAAAAAAAGCATATTCCAAATGTTTAATTTCTTTACACAACTTGTTAAAAAAGTTTGTACAACTATATTTTTGAGCTGACACAGCTCTTTTTTCTTTCTTTGCTGCTCAATCAACATAGAATCAAATTGACTTCTGTTTCTCCCTGAATAGGCTGAGTTAGTAGGAATGTATCTGATAATGTCTTCCCTGATCTGTTTGGCTTAGTTATCTCAGGAACTTCTAGTTTGAAGGGATTCATTTTCACTGTACTGCTATCCAAAGATTGATAGAATGATGAATATTGCAAAAATATCTGACTGCATATTTTTCCTTTACTTTTTTCACAACTTTCCCTTTTTTTTTCCACTTTCCATCTGTAATTTCCCAGTTTGCCAAGTTGAGTATGTGCCAAAAAATAGAGGATTTGTCTCTTGTTTAACTTCTCTTCCTGTCCTGTTTGCAAGATTTTACTATTCTGTTTCTACTTCTGGGCAGTCAGCCAGCTACTGCACTGCTTTGCTCTGACTTGACAACACTTACTAATTATGTGAAATATTCAACACTCCAAGCCCACAAATGGGCAAGAAAAAGTTTCAGTACTAAAGAATGCTAAAGCACTGTAGGGCAAGCTAGCTGGTCAATCATAAAGGAAAACATTTCATACTAACTCATCTTGTGCAATTGAGGATTATGGAACATATGTCACTGCTTCTTGATTTTATTTTGATCATACTAGATACTCTTGTAGTTTTTCCCCTGTACTAGACTTAAAATATTCCTGATTTTCTCTTCTTATTTTCCCAAAGTTTGTTTCTGAACCATCCATTACTGCTTTAATTATTTTTTGAGGAATCTGTTTCTTTTTAATGTTATTTCTGCTTTCCTAATCTGTCTCTACCTTCTGCAATAGATTTTTTCACTATATACTTTTCTTAAATATTTCTCAAGAATGTGAGCAAGAACATTTTTGCTAATATGTGTGGCAGTGTCTTGATAGTGGGCATTGTGACCTATTTCCTTATGGTTAGTTAGAACTATCTGAAGGTAAATATATTAGACAAATATTGCATGAATTTTTGTTTCCACTAACACTAACCCATCAAATATCTGGAAAGACAGAGAGAACATGCATATATGTATGCAGATCTGTGTGATGTATGGGTATCAGTGAAACAACAGCAGCAAGTCCTAAAAAAAAGAGTGAACAAGAAACTGAAGAAGAAATACTGAAGTTTACCATTATTTCCACTGGGAAATAATTACCAAATAGTTTCTCCTATGTGTACTCCAAGAAATTAGTTGCCTTCTTGAAGATCAAATATTCAGCTATCAGCTATTCCAAACCCCTCCGAAGTCATAAAAATATTTCCCACTTTTCCAGATTGTTGGCTTTTCTCAGTCAATATTAATGTTAATATTAATGTTAATATTAATATATACTCATCTCTTTTGACTTGCAGCGACATTACCTTGTCCTTTGATCTTGTCATGTCTTAAACTCTGTGCAAGGTTGAATTTTGTCAATATTTACAATGAGAAGCTTCCTATACTGTAAAATATGTGATTCTGATGAAACAGTACTGTTCCTTCTGAGTCAGAACTGACTCAGCACAGTAGGTCTGTTTAACTTGTGTATTGTTTAATTTGTCTTCCTGTCCTACTGGATTTTGCCATGCTGATTCTACAGCTTAGCTGCCAGCAAAATTAAATCAATGGGAAAAAAAAGAAAGAAAGAAAGAAAGTAATCTTCAATGACTTTTGTTTCAGATCCAATGTTAGGGGAAATTGCTGATACAGGTGCTTCCTCTCAAAGAACTTGTTAATTCAAGGTTCCATCTATTTATGGACATTAAAGATCTGAGAAGGCTTTTGGTTTTGGATTTTTTTTTCTCCAGTTATAATCAGTACTTATCTTCACGTTGAAGTAAGAATGAAATACAAAACTTCACTCGTAAGCACTTTTTAGTTCTGTTCTATTTCAGTTGTATGCTAATTATATATTATTAATTACTATGATTTTCTAAATGGAAATTAGAACGTATGTATCCTGACATTTCCTGGTCACACTTAATATTTTATAAGTTTTCATTTATACAGGCTTAATAATTTATTATTAGATTCATATGTACAAAAAATGTAACACACCAACAAGTTGCTAAGTTCAAATGTTTGTTTCCCATCTATTAATGGGATCCTGATCTTATGCATGTGCAAAATGCAATCAATTTTCCTTGTACTTATATGATGAAATCTACTGTTCTGGTTTTGTTCAGGAGGCCTAGGCCTTTTGGAAATGTATATCAGAGCTAAAAGCTGTGGTATGATGTCCATATATACCTACCAATGACTTTTAGATCTTGCCTAAAAAGATGAAGCTCATGTACCAGACACACAGAAACAGAAAAAAAAAAAGGAGTTTCCCTAACCATAGCAGTCATGTGAAACCTACCACCAGAAGTCACTTCCCCCACTCAGTTTTCTGTGTCTTGGAAGTTCATTCATGTAATACAAGACACCAATACTCTACCTGAAACAAGAATAACAAGTTGTCTTCTAGTCGGTCTGGTAGACATAATAGGGTACTCTCCAGGCAAATATATTTTGAGTAGGTTTTTTTCTATGGTTAAAAAATTCTGTATTGTCCTGAGAAATTGTCTCATGAAAAGCATGCAAGAAAACTGATTTATCTTCAGAATACTTCTCCTTTTTTGTTTACTCTGACAATGCAGGAAGAAACAGAAAGTTTGTAAAAACTTTTACATTTGTAAAAATGATTGTGATCAATGTCACCTATTGGCCCCCTAAATCTATAAATTAGCATTGCATAAAGCCTTGAATACATACCCCCCCCCCAAAAAAAGGAGTATTTGAACAAACAAAAAATAATCTAGAAAAGGTTTCTTAATTCAAATAACAAATTGTGTATTTTGGATTCTCCCCTGGTTTCTTTCTAAATATTGTGTAATCATTTCACAGAAGGGAGGATTTACGTCCTCAATTTAGTCTGATTCTCAGTAATATACATTTTGTCAGGACACTTCCATGTGATTTGTTTGGGAATTGGTTTGCAAAGAATGTGGTTCCATTCTAGTACAAGAAAACACATTCATGAACCATCACAGGAAGAGGAGACAATTACCTCAGATTGTGATTTCTGCATTTACAAATAGTGTGCAAAAAAAAATTTAACATGTTAGATTAAAATGGATTGTAACCATATGTCTTATTCAAGCATTACTTCAGTCTGTTTTGACCTCAGACAAAGGAGTGAAAGGTCACATTATTAATCCACGATCTCTCTCCATTCATGCTGTCTGCCCTTCTTTTTTGGCTCCAATTGAGTGTAATATTATTTTAAATGGAGATATCGATGAGTTTTGAAACTAGATTTTGGAACAAAATATCCAGTTGCATTTGCAATGTGTATCTAAATATATTTATCAATATATTTGTAATAGATTTGATTTTGCAGGTGAAAGAATAAAGTGCTTTATGAATCTTTCTATCACACAGCTATGAATTAAGATTGATGTCAAGAATCAGCTTTACATAAATATTTTTTCTTCAAAAAAAAGAAAAAGATTAACTTCAGCGAGCATCTCAGTGGCTTAAAAGTACAACAAACATCTCTGACTGAAGTTTATTCAGCATATTTGTCATGAAGATTGACCTGAGAATTCTTCCAGTAATAAAAATATCAGGTAATGAAATGTAGTAGATGAAAGCATAAAACAAAGCTAGCATTACTACTGCATGTCTTTTTATTTTTTTCTTTTTTTTCTTTTTTTTTTTTTTGCTTGCCAAATTGAGTATGTATCACCTTCTTTCTCCTCAGTGAATTAGTGACGTCAATGAGATTTTCATAGTTCATGCAGATATTCCAGTTATGGCATTCTTTAAATCTTCCCCAATTCTGAAAAAGATTTTTGGCTCTCAGAAATTCTATTGTTCTGTACATTTAGTTTACTCAAAAATTGAATGTATGCAACATTGGATTGGCTTTACATGTTAAAGACTCACCAATCTGTCCCAAGTCCCAGGTCTTTAAGGTAAACTCCAAAGTCAAGCAGAACTCTCCTTACCTTGAATTTATGAATGAAATCCCGTGAAGTCAGATTGATGAAAGCCAGTTAATATTTCCGAATATTTTGAAGAAAATTCACATTTATAAATTTACATTAAATCTAGTTTTAAAATTTCATTTCTGGATACTTCTAGGTCTAGATAAATAAACATTACATTACATTACATATATATTGGACTGAAATACATATCACATTCATTTAAAAAATTAAAGGAATTAATAATTGATACAAATTTAAATAAGACAAGTGTATGTATACATATAAAATACATATGAAGTACATGCATGTACTTTTTATATATTTATATGCATATGAAACATAAATAAATAATATTCATTTATTCAAAGATAAATAAATAAATAATCTCTTGGATGAATTGTTTGTAATTGCAAGGCCATTTTGCTAAGGAATAAATCAGAAGTTTTGTGTCTTTCCCATTCCATTTGTCACATATAAGAGGAATGTTACAGTGTCTCTTCAAATATCCTTTCATTATTTTTATCCCAAATTTTTTGTATAATGTTGGCAAAAAAAGTCTCATAGTACTGATCTTTCAATAACTACCATCAAAATTACATCTAATCAATATATAATAAATGCTCAATTTGTTCTTCTGAATCTGTTGTGATGACATATCGTTAGGCATTTCCATTATTATTTTAAAACAAGTTCAATATCTTAAATTATGTTGAATATTTATGAAATATCTCTTTCAGTTCATATAGCATTCAGATGGTCATACACAGGCCAGTTATAAAATCTTATGATTACTTTGTCAGAAAACACCCGTAAAGCTGTAAGACAAGACTTTAAAAATACTGTCAGTCTTGCAACTTTACTGTTACTTCATCTGATTCATAACATAACATCAGTGTTTCATATCCTAATATTGTATTTCTAGAGCAGAAAACAGAAGGGGGCAGGGAGGGAAGACATAGTGATAGCGAAGCTGATAATTTGATGCCCTCGCAAGCAAGAGCAACATCCTTCTGAGGATGAATGAAAAGAACATGCTGCAGATGCTGATGTACTTTCACTTCTGACATGCTTACTGATAAGCAGCATGTAGTACCAACATGAAAAGATACAAAGTAAGAGAAGTTTTTTATAAGCATGACCTCCACTGCACCTGAGCAGCAATTAGAATTGCTTTCTGGGAAATAATTGACTAAAAATGGTGTCATTTTACATTATTACCAAATGATACCTGTACATACTTACGTGAATGTGTGTGTATCTATTTTTAAAGTTTTGGTGGAGTTCTAGGGGTTTGGTTTTGTTTGGTTTGGTTTTTTTGTTTGTTTGTTTGGTGGTTTGTTTTTTTTTTTTGGTAAAGAAAAGATTCTTTCCTATTGACTTATATATAGGCATAAGGCATATAGAGAAAAATACAGGATAAAGTATCTTTTGGACCAGAGAAGCCCTGAAGATTAAAGGCTAAAGTTCACATTTAAGGTAGAATAAAATTCAGAATGTCTTCTGTTTAGCTAGCCCAGCTATTAGGTGTCAATTATGAATTTAATTTGGGTTTTTTTGTTTTGTTTCATATTTAATTAATTTCCAGATTATGACAACCTTCTTTTGTCTTGGTGATGTGTAGTATAGAAATGATCAAGCCAAGCAATTTCACGTCACTACCCGTCAGTCATCTAACTTGGATGAGTAAGGTATCTAAAGTAAAATTCCCTTCTACTCTTGCTAGAAGATCACATAGAATTCCAATAGCTTATTGTTAAGCACTGGGTGGACTGCCTAAAAGACTGGTTTTAGTTCTCTACATGCTAATTAGTCTCTTAAAAGACATTAAATATAGAAACAGCATAAACAATATTTTCTTCTTGCCTTAAAAAACACGTGCCACAAAATGCTTCATAGCACACAGTATAAGCAATACAAAGGTCAAAACCTACGGCTAGAGCATGCCACAGAATGACTGGGGAACTTCCAATGGTCTTGGCCTTTGTGACCATTGAAAATTGTTAAGAAAAAAATGGCATCTTTGATCCTGTGGAGCAGGATGAAACTAGGGAGAGAACATAGGAGACAACATCCTTCTTTATAATGTCATTCTTCAGGAAAAAAAAACAAAACAAACAAAAACACCACCACCACCCAAACTATCTGACTGAGGAAATCACAGAACCATAGAACAACTCAGTTTAGATGGGACTTTGAAAGACCATCTGATCCAACCTTTCATACGAAAGGGAGCTTAGAAGAGATTACTTAGGAAATCTGTTTAATTGCTTTTTGAAAACCTCCAGGGATAATGACTCTACCTTGTCCTTGGGGAGGTTGTTCCAGTGACTGATTGTTCTCATCACTAAACTACGACATCACTGTAAAAAAATTTATTTCTTGTATTGAGATGAAACCTCTTCCAGTGCAACTTTTACCTATTGCCCCTTGTATCCCATGTGGCTCCTTGTGAAGAGAGAGCCTCTATCTTCTTTGTGGCTACCCTTTAAGTACTGGAATACTGTGATGAGGTCCCCCTGTACAATGAGATATATCAGTACCTAAAAAGTACAGTGCTTGAAGCATGCCTCTTGCCAAAAATCTCTAACCCATAGCATCTCAATTCATTCAATTTCATCACTACTTGAGGATAACTTAGTAGTGCATTGACTCTCTGCAGAGAATTTGGGCTTCATATATGGAAGATGGTTACCTGATTCCCTTAGGTACTTTTCAAAGAGCCCACTGCAAGTATTTGCAAGGTCAAGGCCCTAGCCATTTATCAAAAGAGAATCATATCCTGATGTAGCTGTTTCTGTTGCAAAAGCCCTTAATGAATAAGACCTTGAATGTTTTAAAAAAATAATATAGTTTATAGCAGTAATCCTCTTAAATACTCAAGTTTTCAGCAGCTTTTAACTAACAAGCTCAGTTATTAACAGCAGCAGTTCTACAACACTCAGGGATTATTGTCTAGGCCTGCTGACAATGCATTGCTAGTGACCAGTTTGCAAAGTGCAATCTGTTATTTTATTTCACAGTCAAATCAATGTTTAAAATTGCTTGAAGCATGATAACTTTCCTCTTATACCAAGCCCACATTTTTTTTTAAATAAACAGGATTGTATCATTCTTTTTTATCTGTGATTAAAGGTTATGATTATTACCAGTGTAAGTTACCTGGCAGCATTTTTTAGTTTGTGGTTTGATCAGGTAAACTTGAAAAGAATATCAAGTACAAAAAAAAAAAAACAACTTTACCTTTAGCTATAAAAAAGGGACAGATCTGTCAGAAGGCTGTCTACCTTCTCTTAATTCTTAATATGGAGTTTCTGACAAGTATACAGATTGGCCTTAATTATTTATTCATTTCATTGAAACCATCTTCATCTGCTTTAAATTTCTAATAAGTCTTTTTAAATAAAAAGACTCCTATTTGAATGTTGATCTTACATTTGAAAATCCTGAAGGTTTCTGTTTTCAGAAAGTACAAGTGTGTGGCTTGGTCTTTGGTGTAATGTCTCTTGTGAAAAAGAGAATTCTACAGAAAGATCTCTTAAAAGACAAAATTCACAGTAGTTCTAATTTTAAAATTTAGCTGGTGTAACTTAAATATCTGCATGTCTATGGCTAATGCTATAAAGGCAATAAGGCACACAACTACTGCTTTATGAACACTTTGTTTCGCCTGCTGCCTAATCCTGGAGCCACTGGAATCTGTCAGACGGTTGCATTTCCTTTATGAAGAAAATAAACCAAAATGAACATTTCAGTGCCTCCATCTCTTCTTCTAGTTATGTTTATCTCCTGATATTTGACAGCATCAACCTACCTTGTACAGACTAGCTAAGCTTCTGAAAAGAGCCCTTAATGATCAAGTGGTCTTGCCTATTGAGTAGTCACTGGAGTCTTCAGAATATTGTTATTAAGTCAGGCATCGTATGAAAGAATTTCAGCAAAAAGAGCTTGTTATCCTTTACCCACTGACTTGGATAATTTCCAGGGTAGAATCTATATCCCTTTTGTGTTTGATTGAGACCAAAATTGAAATTTGGATTACCTTCCTGAAAGCAGAGTGAGTAAATTAATGGTGTTTCAAAGGAAATAATGTTTTATTTTGAAATAAATATTTAGATAGTAACAGAGTCAGAGTGAATCTATAGCTGAGGGACAGTGCATTTGCTAGCTATTTATTTAAAAGAGAAAAAAAAATTGAATAAATGTTGATTGCACAGCTTTGTTACTTATAACTTTCAGATATCTATAGTTACTAGGACATACAGATGAACATGATATTAAGCAAATTTGTTATTGAAAACTGTCATTATAATTAATAACTATTAGCAAAGTAATAAGATATCCCTTAATCATATCAGAGCAAGTGTAGAATTTTACAACTTCATAGAATTTTTACTGGGTTGGCAAAACACTGGTATATGCTTTTTTTCTTTTGCTACAGAGAACATGAGAGATCTCTGTAAGCTATAAGAGGATACGGTTGAGATACTTTCTTCTGGCCAGGAAGTTGGACAAGGTCTGATATAATAATATAGGTGTACGGAGCATCAGGATGAATAACAATAGCCTATTATGTCTTGACTGAGCATGAATCAATGTCACTGTTAGTTTTAAAATGCAAAAGCCTATTATGTTGAAAGAACAATTCAAGAAAGTCAACTGATAATCACTATTTTAAGAGCTATTAGGAAAATCCAACTTCAGTGGTTTAACTTAAAACGTTATATTACAGAAGTATGCATTATATGTTATTATAGTGAAATACCTGTGCAAAGAATTCTGGAAACTCAAAGAAAGGTAAAAAAAAAAAAAAAAAAAAGAGAAGAGAAGAGATGTATGTCAGATTATAGAAATATGTGATTAGATACTGACTTGCAAACAAATAGTAAAAAAAAAATTGTGATACTGATTTTGTATGTTTCTGTGGAAGAAACTAGAATTCCACCTGGACAACAAAAGCCCCAAATGGATGCCTGTGATTTTTTTCTATGCCAGCACAGCTTATAGGGAAAAGGGGCTTTGTTCTTTGCTTCACAGATGGTAAGAGAAAGAGAACTGAAAGCTCTGCAAGACATTTCACAGAGACAAGTCTGACAGGTGATCAAGTCATTGAACATTTCTCCCTGAAAAACGATGTTCAGATGTAGTCTAAGCATACACTCTATGACAGCAGGAACATACTTTCCTCTGTTTTGACATTCATTTTAATAATAGAAAATGCAAGCAGAATTTCTAGCAATGACAACAACAAGAACCAAAAAAACATATACCTTCATATTTACGATGCAGAACTCTGATTAATTAATTTATTTCTTTACTTGAGGATGACTGTTTTAATATGAAACTTTTAACTTTTGAAAGCATGTGAAAAAGTAGTGACTCAGCTGTGGAAAAACTGTACAGTCTGCTTTATAAGTAAATGGTCTTATTCAGTATAGGATTATAAATGTTCCTGAAAATGCTATTAATGGTGTTAACATGCTGGCTTCCTATGAAATCATGTCCTTGATATCCAGAGCTAAACACATAAACAACATTTCAAGGCTCCTGTCACTCAGAAGCACATTTCTGCAAAATATAAGCATATCTGTCACCCTGAAATGTATACAGAATTTTTTTAAAGATGCAAAAAAAAAAACAAACCACAAATGCTCATTTTTAACTCTCCATTGTCCAAAAATGACTCAAAAAGCCTTCAATATTTCATGAAAATTGTAATGTTAATCTCATAGTTTGAAGAAACAGATTGCCAGAAAATATTTTCCTCTAACTCTCATGGCCTAGGTTTGTTACCTCACTTCATTTCATGTTCAGTATGAAACATCACAAGTGCCACATAACTTATCTTACATATTTTAAGTACACCTGCTATAAATTTACAGAAGCTATTATAAATTTACAGAAGCTATTAGTAACAATTCTATAAATGTTAACAGTTAAACACTACAAACTTTTTATACTGTGTTGAAATCCTACAGCATGAATTCTGAGTGTTTAATTTCTTCATTTAATGACACAAAACATTTAATTCACCATTTAAAACAGGAAGAAGCAGAAAATTTTGTTGGGAGTGGGAATCCATTTTCAAAAACATACAACTAGCATAAATATGCTAACACAGCAATGCCACACCAGCCAATCTATATATTTTCAAAAATTGTACATTTTGTTATACATCAACATCCGTTATAAAGAAAAAGCATGAATATACAGTCTCTGAGGATCTGATCTTTCATGTAATCTCCAGAATATTTCCACATATATAGTACTTACATAAAATTTTGATAGTAAATATCTGATGGTACATGTTTCTTTTGTGAAGAAATTCTTTACATCCAGGGTGATAAAAGTGCTTAGTTGTTTGGCTTACTTCTGATATAAGTAAAGTTAAACTACCAGTTTTATGATACTTCATGATCTTTTGTACTGAATGAAATTCTGCAATATTTCCTTTATTTTCCATTAAAACTCATTTCCGTTAAAAAATATTAAGCAAAAATATTGTGCAATCCAGTATTTTTTGCTTTAAGAGGCCCAAACCAGTGTGAAACCTTACAAATAAATCTTAAAATTCCTAGTCTAGTAAAATATATATCACAAAATAAGATATTTATTTGAAAATTGATGAAATGAAGTGGTGGACTCTCTGCTACAACTAACAGAAAAATGAGTTCATTTTTAAATATAGAGTGTTGTCATAGTTTTGAAGTCATGTAACCTGATCTCCTGCAGAGCCAGAAATGCAAGATTCACAAGAAAGGATTATCAGTTAACCAATAACTGTCTGACTGTTTTCTAGTTTTAAGTCACTTAATATTTTTTTTCATTCTAGATTCTATTCTGTAACATATGGTACTATTAGGAAATACAAATTATTATATTATCATATTAGGAGAATATGCCAACAAAAGAAAATATATACTGATACATGTATTCTACTTTTAATTATTTTCAAAGTAACTCCAGATATGAAGTATGTAATTGCTTTTCCTGTTGATTATTGTAAACATTTAAATTTGGATATCTAGAAGTCAACAATTTAGCTGAGTTAAAATAGACACTGAATTTTGGAAGAGCCAGACAGTTCCACTGATATTTTTCTGGTTCCAAGAAAAAGATGAAAAACATAAACAAAAGTGTCAGTATATGACTCAAAGTTTAAAAATATAACTTTGTTATAAAGGATGAGATATAATGATTGTTAATGTATATTAATTATAATATATATAATTGTATGGAATATTATGTAATTATCATATGTCTACATATGATACGTATAGATCATATACATATACATACACACACAAGTATATATAAATTTGTTCCAAATGGCTTTTCCCAGCAATAAATTATTCCTATTTCAAAGAAATGCAATAACAGTAGGCTTTAATATTACAAATAAATCTGTAGAATATTCAAGATTATTATTTTCATTCATGTCATTACTTCAAATCAAAGATATATATATCTATGTCTATATCATTACACACAAAGACTTTGTTAATAGTATAGTATTGATATTGTGAAGCTGAACACTTGAAAATCAAGCAGTGCTAGCACTAAGGGTCTACCATACCTTAAACCTTTTCTCTTTCTGTCATATATATAACCTGCAACAGACCTTAATTATATGAGCATCTACAACTTTTCTATTGAGCCTTTTCTCATTTAATGCAGATAAGAGATGAGCACCTACTCAATATTTCCTTTCTCTACATCATTCAAGTGTGGTCTCAGGCCCTAGGAATTTCTTACTGAATATTTTGCTCTGAAGATAGTATTCAAAGTGCATTTCCTATAGCCCAAATCAAATTTCTGGGCCACTTCTATAAATAAGACAAAGCCCAACTCAGAAGTCCAGCACTGTGAAAAAAAAAAGAGATATTACATAATTAGTGGTAAACCATTAAGATACTAATTCAAATGACTTGGGTTTATCTCTCAGAAGATGTGAAATAGAGAGAGTGAAAGGATCATCCAACAGTACCCCCAAGTCCTTCTCCTCAGAGCTGCTCTCAACTCATTCTCCGCCCAGCCTGTATTTGTGCTTGGGATTGCCCCGACCCATGTGCAGAACCGTGCACTTGGCCTGGTTGAACTTCGTGAGGTTTGCACAGGCCTTGTCATCCCTTCCCTCCAATGTGCCTACTGCACCACACAGCTTGGTGTCATCGGTGATCTTGCACCAGGTGCACTCTATACCACAGTTCATGCCATCAACAAAGATATTAAACAGGGCCAGTACCAATACCATCACCTGAGGAATGCCACTTGTTACCACTCTCCACTTGGAATTCGAGACATTCACTGCAACTCTTTGAGTGCGGCCATCCTGCCAATTCCTTATCCACCAAGTCCGTCCATCAAATCCATGTCTCTCCAGATTAGAGATAAGGAAGTCACGCGAGACAGTGTTAAATGCTTTGCACAAGTCCAGGTAGATGATGTCAGTTGTTCTTCCCTTATCCATCAATGCTGTAACCCTCTTGTAGAAGGCCATCAAATTTGTCAAGCATGATTTGCCTTTAGTGAAGCCATGCTGGCTGTCACAAATCACCTCCTTATTGTCCATGTGTCTTAGCATAGTTTCCAGGAGGATTTGCCCCATGATCTTGATGGACACAGAGGTAAAATTGACTGGCCTGCAGTTCCTTGAGTCTTCCTTTTTTCCCTTTTTAAAAATGGAGGTTATGTTTTCTCTTTTCCTGTCAGTGTAAACCTGCAACAGATTACCCAGAGAGATGGTGGATGCCCCATCCATGGAAACGTTTAAGGCCAAGCTGGATGAGGCTCTGCACAACCTAATCTAGTCCGGGATGCCCTGCTCCTTGCAGGAGGGTTGGACTACATGACCTCTGAAGGTCCCTTCCAACCCTAACCATTCTATGATTCTATGAAAACACCAGACTGTGAAGACTTGTCAAATATGATGGACAGTGGCTTGGCAACTTCATCTGCCAGTTCTGTCAGGACCCGTGGATGCATCTCATTGGGTCCCATGGACTTGCGCACCTTCAGGTTCCTTAGATGTTCCCAAACATGCTCTTCTGCTACAGTGGGTAGTTCTTCATTCTCCCAGTCCCTGCTTTTGCCTTCTGTGACTTGGGCGATGTGGCTGGAGCCCTTGTTGGTGAAGACTGAGATAAAAAGTCATTGAGTACCTCAGCCTTCTCTATGTCCCAGGTAACCAGGTCTTCTGTTTCCTGCTGGAGAGGGTCCACATTTTCCCTGGTCTTCCTTTTATCCCCAAGGTACCTAGAGAAACTTTCTCATTGCCCTTGATGCCCCTAGCCAGATTTAATTTTGTAAATAGTCTTGCTATAAATCGTAGTTTATGTTGAAAACTTAAACTGACTTTTGTTGATAAATACAGAACATCTTTTCTTCTAGACTAAAAGGCAGCAACAGAAAGTTCTTAACTTTTGGTTTGTAAAAAGTTATGCCATTTGCCAGATGACAAAGATAGTTTGTATGTTTCAGTTTCCCTAGCATTCAAAATTGTTCCAATTTGTGAATGGTTGTATAAAATGCAATCTCCTTTTACTTCTTATAGACTATAAATCCACCTAGATTTAAGTATATGATTCAAGAGTTTGGAGAGCGAATCAGTTGCTTAAATACAGGTTACCTAATGCTATTTTTCAGGTCATCCCATTTCATATCTGACAGCACTATGTGGTGTCTCAGCAAACATAAGACATCTCACATGGCAGTATGCTGAAGCAGCTGAAAGACATCCTTAGGAAGAAAGAAATCTAATCTAAATGTAGATACCTACAATATGGACTTTTACATTCCAGCTGGTCATTACAGCATCGTTTTCTAGTTAATGGAGAGCAATAAGTACTTCAAGAGCGTGATGCATCTGAATGCGTACGTCTGTTCTAGGATGAGGCGAACCATGCCCTAAAGGTATCTTTTAAATCATAGAATCATAGAATGGTTAGGGTTGGAAGGGACCTTCAAAGGTCATCTAGTCCAACCCCCCTGCAAGGAGCAGGGACATCCCCAACTAGATCAGGTTGCTCAGAGCCTCATCCAACCTGGCCTTGAACGTTTCCAGGGATGGGGCCTCCACCACCTTTCTGGGCAACCTGTTCCAGTGTTCTATAACTCGCATTGTAAAAAATTTTTTCCTAATTTCTAATCTAAATCTACCCCCCTCTATTTTAAAACCATTACCTCTCGTCCTATTGCAACAGGTCCTACTAAACAGCCTTTCCCCATCTTTCTTGTAGGCCCCCTTGAGGTACTGGAAGACCGCTATCAGGTCTCCCCGGAGCCTCCTCTTCTCCAGGCTGAACAGCCCCAACTCTCTCAGCCTGTCCTCATAAGAGAGGTGCTCCAGCCCTTTTATCATCTTCGTGGACCTCCTCTGGACCTTCTCCAACTGGTCTATGTCCTTCTTGTGCTGGGGGCTCCAGAACTGGACACAGTACTCCAGGTGGGGTCTCACCAGGGCAGAGTAGAGGGGCAGAATCACCTCCCTCGACCTGCTGGCCACGCTCTTCTTGATGCAGCCCAGAATGCAGCTGGCCTTCTGGGCCGCAAGGGCACATTGCCTGCTCATGTTGAGCTTCTCATCCACCAGCACTCCCAAGTCCTTCTCCTCAGGGCTGCTCTCAATCCATTCCCCGCCCAGCCTGTATTTGTGCCTGGGATTGCCATGACCCAGGTGCAGGACCTTGCACTTGGCCTGGTGGAACTTCATGAGGTTGGCACAGGCCCACCTCTCCAGCCTGTCAAGGTCCCTCTGGATGGCATCCCTCCCTTCCAGCGTGTCGACGGCACCACACAGCTTGGTGTCACCGGCGAACTTGCTGAGGGTGCACTCTATCCCACTGTCCATGTCACCAACCAAGATGTTGAACAGGGCCGGGCCCAGCACGGACCCCTGAGGGATGCCACTCGTGACCGGTCTCCACATGGACACTGAGCTGTTGACCACCACTCTCTGAGTGCGGCCATCCAGCCAACTCCTTATCCACCGAGTGGTCCGTCCATGAAACATAATTAGCTGAGATTTGGACATCAGCATTTACTCAGATGAACAGGATTTGTATCAGCAGAAGTGAAGGAATTTCTTGGCAAAATGAGTTTGCCAGACGATGATTCTCTAAAACTGAAATATCTAATTATCTTTCTGAGTGTGGCACATTGTCTTCCAGGTTGTTTCAAAACCCACAGCTCGAAGTTAGCCTTCTTATTGACTACCTTGCAATTCAAAACTTGTGGGTGAGCTGACAGCCCCAGGCAACTAAACTTTCCCAACCTAGTCAGGCACACTGAAGGATCATGTAAACTCAGGCAATCCTCCACTCAGGATGGAAGTATTTTGGAAGGATTGCTCTTAAGCTTTGCATACTGAAATGAATTGCTGACAGGAATCAATAATATCCTTGTTAACTTCACAGGTGTTCACTGATTTCCATAGTATGTAATTCAACATAGAATAAAACAAACCATGAATTGAATGGCACGTGGAAAGGTGTAGCAGGAGTTAAATGGGGGTAAGTGAAATACATCAATATTTTTTCATTGGGAAGACAGAATTGTCGGACTTCTTATTGTCCAGCTCTGAACTTCAAACTGATGAGTTTACATATATTTATTAAATTTTTTTTTTATTATTTATTAAACATGTGAGTCTGGACTTTATTTTTTTTTGGCCACTGTTCTGTTGGGTCTGTCTAAACTGAAATATAGCTTTGAAAACAGTACTTGGGAATTTAAATATCATATCAAGGATATGAACAGGTGTCGTAGTTCAGGCCCGATAGGGACCAGGCTACGCAGTCTCTCTCTCACTCCCCCCACCCTCCAAGAGAACAAGGAGAGAAAATATAAGGAAAAACGGCTCGAGGTTTGAGATAAGGACAGGGAGAAATCCTTAAAGTTACCGTCACAGGCAAAACAGACTCGACTTGGGGAAAACTATTCATTTATTACTACAAACAGCAGGATAATGAGACAGAGAACAAGATAACCTCCATCCACCCCTCCCTCTTCCCAGGCTTAACATTATCTCTACCACCTTCCCCTCCCGAGAGGGGGAAGAGGGGGAAGAGGGAATGGGGGTTGCAGTCAGTTCATCATACGTTGTTTCACGCAGCTGCTTCATGGTCAGGGGAAGAACTCCTCACATTCCTCCCCTGCTCCGTTGTGGGGTCCCACCCCTACACCACAGTCCTTCATGGAACTGCTCTGATGTGGGTCATCTCTTCCATGGAGTACAGTCTCTCCAGAACAGCTGTCCCAGTGGGCCCTCCACAGGCCACAGCCGCCTTCAAGCATCCACCTCCCCCGGTGTGGGGTCCTTCACAGGCTCCAAGTGGATCTCTGCTCCTCCGTGGACCTCCATGGGCTGCAGGGGGACAACCTGCTCCACCATGGTCGTCACCACAGGCTGCAGGGGAATCTTGGCCAGGAGCTGCATTACTCCTCCCCCTCCTTCTGAACTGACCTCGGCGTCTGCAGCCATTCCTCACAACAGGCTGGCAGATGTCCCTCAGGATCCTTTTTACATCTTATTCACTTCTCATCTCCTCTCCACTTCTTGCAGCCGGGCTGGACCAAGTCGGGCCCAGTCAGCCACCTGGCGAGAGGCCAGAGGGTGAGGCCTGCAAGGCCCATGAGGCCTGTGCCTCCCCCTCTGTGCCTCTGCCCCTGCTCAGCTGCTTCACATCTTCTCTTCTCTCTTTTTTTTTTTTCTGTTCTCCCCTTCTTAAATACATTATTGCAGAGGCATTATCACAGAACATTCTGCTACCAATTGGCTCGGCCTTGGCCAGCAGCGGTCACCCCTAGGCCCGGCCGAGTCCACTGAACAAAGGGGGGCGACTTCTAGCAGTTTCCTACAGAAGCTACCACCTTAGTCCCCCCCTCACTAAACAAAACCACGACAACAGGTTAGATGTTATTGCCATACTCCTCATGGAATGAAGAAAAAATAATCTAAAGAGAAATGCATTCTCCAAAACATAATCTTTTTCATAGCCTATGAAAAGAGGCTGATTAATACATTTCTTGTGCTGTTTGTGAATTCATGACAAAGCTGTTCTCCTAGAGGAAATAGCAGAAAAAGCAGACTGAAAGATTATTTCAAACTGACCTTCTAGGTTGTGCTCCAATGACATTCCTTGTAGTACTACACTCCAGTACTGTAGTACAGTTGTTAGAATATAATAATAAAAACAAATTCTGTTTTTCTATGTCTAGTCAAGTTGACTATAAAGAAATGCCTGCCTTTTTTTAATGGTCAATTAAACACTTATGATTACATAGCCAAAGAATCACAGCTTTCCTTATAGAAGATACTTGAGGTTAGTATGACATATAAATCAGCAAATGTATTTTAGAACAAGCAAATGACTAGACGTTAGTAACAAGCAGACTGAAAATATCATGAAAGTAATTAAAAATATTTATAGACTACGTTTCATAAAACCAAAATAATACTCATTTTTTTCAGGAGATGACTATTTACTGTAAATAATACAGTTAATGGCATACATTCATCATATCTCACATTAATTAGTTTTTTTTCTTTATGTTAGGATCTATGAAACACTTTTAAGTACCAATGCCAACAACAGTTAACATGATTAAAACTGCATTCCTAATAAGAATTTTATCCCAACTTGTATTAATGTTTATTTTAAAATGCTTCTGTGCTGTGGAGCCATCTGTTTCTCAGTAGTTATAGTACCTGAGTTCTACAATCATAGGACCCGAGGGAGACTTTCACCTATTTTTTCTTCATGGTATAGCAAGCATTCACTACGTCATTCAAAAGAAATATGTCAACTGAAGTTAAGAAGTTGTAGTTAACAGGAAAATGTTTGCAAACTTTTAAAACTGAAACTTCTTGACAAGTCCTCTAATTGTATTGGTATATTTGCTGGCTGTGGATTTGAAATTGCTGATTTCCTTGGATTATTCTAGGAAGAAGGCAAGAGATACTAGCAGTCAAAATCAGTCATGTTTCTGTATTTATGTTAAAAAAAAATCTACACTAGATTTGCAGATAATCTTTCTTTAAACATATGACTTTCAAACCACCTTTTGAAGAATATTAAAATCAATTAAGCAATAAGTAAATTCTCATTTAAAAAAAAAAGAAATCAATCAGTTGTCATTTTGATTAATTATTCTGGAATAGAGTGGTGTTCAATCTATGAATTTATTGCACGTTATTCTACTACTATAAAAACAGCATGTGAATTAGGTATGACACGTCTCGTAGCAAATGGACAGAAAATTTAGATTCCCTTTTGAAGTCTTGGTTGTAGCATGTGATCATCTGCTCTTGATTTGGTAGGTCATTCCTGTTAAGTAGAAAACTATATTACTTTCTAATAAAGGTCAGGTTTTTAAGTAATAAGAGCTACAGAATTTCACATCTTAAAAAAAAAATATGAGGTATGTAGAGGTAAGGTTGTGTTTTACATGTTTTTTGCCAATGCGGATTTTGCATGAAATGTAAATCAGGCTTGGGTGATATTACCACATACTGTAAAATTTACAGACATACTTTAATCAGATTGAAACAGAATAGCGGTATATATATATATAAAGGTATGCATTTAACAGTCAACATTTTGTCTGGATTGGAGAAAATACGCAATCCTCTGTATTCAGTAGTTTATAACATGTCATGAACACGGATAAGGATTTTAGTAAGAACAAAATGACTTTGTGTCTTGGGCAGAATTCTTACTAAAATCTCAGAAGGAGGGTAAAAAGGAACCAGAAGCAAAGTATTAAATACATGTGATTTCTGTACTACAAATACAGTCACATATCAGAGTACAGTAGAATCACTGTGTCCCTAGTGTTTAAAATATGGTTACACTAAGAGATATATTATCACATACTCATTATGTAAGTGATGATGATATCTGTGAGATAAATTAAAGAGCTTAGTGACAAATTGCATTTATCATGCACTTTAGATCATCTCACCTGCAGTCTCTCTACTAATTGATTGCCACTGGGACTACTTTTACTACTTTTAGATGCAAATAGTTGAAGTCAGACAATGGCCATATTTAGCCTGACTTGCACAGGGATGGCGGAGAACATTACTCACTTGCTGAGCAGCTGGCTCTGCATGGCTGGTGAAGAGGAAATATAAGTTTGCCTGTTCACATCTCGCCCATATATAGGTATGGGACATTATAAAGTACTTGCTCCTACCCCTGCATAATATTGGAGGGAAATCTTGTGAATCTAAGGGAGGGTTTTTTGAGAAAAATGAAAACTGTCATGCTTCTATGAACCTCAGAGATCTCTTTCCCTGGCAGGTCTCCAAGACCTTTCTTATTTTATGCAGTCTTTGGGGTAAAAAGGAGGCTGCCAGTTGCTGATTAAAGTCTCCCTTGGCTGTTGTCCGGGCTGGCAGACTATATTCCCTCTTTTTTTTTTTTTTTCTACTCGTTATTTAATGTACTTTACTCTACAATTAGCCCACAGGGGCTTGCTAAAGGCAGACACTGTTCTCAGCCCCTTTTGGCTGTATGTAGTCATACAAACAGAGCAAGATTACAAACTGAGAAATCCAGAATGCTTTGCTGGGAAGCTCTGCATAGGAGTTTCTAACAAAGCTCTAATTCTAAAGCTGTCTTTTCAGATACATTCATTGCTGCTAGAGCTAAAGAGAATCATTATAACAAAAAAAAAACCTGTATCAATTGAATTCTTGTAAAAATATTTAGCATACTCAAAGACAGGAATGGAAAGAAATTGAAAGAAATTTGCTACCAGCAAGAAAATCTGCCATTGCAAACTGGTTGAGAGTTTTTATATAATGCTGTATCTGCCTTTAGATACTCTCGTCTCCATTAGGGAGTTCATGACAGTAGTAAACTAGTACTCTGCATAATCCTTAGCAGTTATGATGACTAGCAGGATAGGCAGAGAGACTCTTCCCAATTTCACCTTTTGTCATATCCCCAAACACTCCCAATTCAAACTGCCGAGTACAAATTATTTGTAGTTAGGGAAGTCAGACATTTTGTAGAAATTTTGATTTTCATATAAGCTAAGAAAAAGTCTCAATTAGCCAGAGCAGAAAAGTTTACTTTCCATAGTTTTACCAAATGAGTGAAGGGTTCAGATCAGAATCTTGCTGTGGCTGGATATGGTTCCAGTAAGAATTAGGCTACAAGAAAGATGCGTCTTGTTAGTAGAGCCTTCTGCAGACCCAGGTCCTATGTGCTTTCTAAGTGTGCAGCTCATTTTGGCTTTGAGTCCTGTCTGTGTCCTGTCTCTTAGGTTATATGTCAAGGGTATGACAGGGTATGATGCACAATTAAGATAAATTATTTAATTAATATCAGCACATTTTGTGATACCGTAGTGCTGGACTATCTGACCAAGTGCAAGAATAATTGATAAAGATGACTACATTCCCTAAAAGTTTTACAAACTGTAATAAAAAGCTATGCTATAAATACAGAATGAGCTGCAAAACTCAAGGGAAAAGTGAATATGATCTCTTCTCAGTTATTCCAGCAGAGACAATATAATTTTTGAACCTCATGACAGTTCTATTGCTTTTTGAGCCATGATATGGCGGTATGTTATGGGTACCTTCATCCAGAAATGCTCTTTCATCCAAGACTGCAAAGTCAAGACTTTTCTTGTCATCGTTTTATGACATTGTGACTTGAAAAAGATATAACACTAAATACAATGGAGAAAATGAACCAGAAATCAGCACTATCTGAAGTTCATTTAATTCTGAGTGACCGAGTAACAAACTGGTCATTATGGCAAGGGCAACTTTTTTATATATATTTGTTTTCCATTAAAATAATTACTAAGAGACAGGGTTTTGGTTTTGGTTTTTTTTTTTTTTAAGAAAGATTACATATTAAAAAATGAAATTAATTTATTTGAAAGAAATCTCTTAAGTTGCAGAAATTGATAAAGTGTACAGAATTAGGAAGAGAAGAGAGTGAAGCTTTTACAGTGTTATGTTTAGGATTCATCAGACCTAAAAAGTATATATTTGAAAGGTAACATCAAGGTCTTAGGTAGCTACCATTGTCTACTTTTATAGGTAGTGGAGAGAAATAGAGCTTTGAGAAGGCAATCCATCTGATCTTTCCCAAATGCCTCTCTTATGAGATGCCTATTGCTTTCCATTGAGTACACAGCATAAGATAACTAGCCTAGATTTATATATCTATGTCACGGTTATTTATGACAGGTGAATTCACCTACATCACTTAAGTACACATGTAACAGAAACATGAAGCAGGAAGACAGCTTCTACCCCAAGGAAACTGCAACCTCAAAATTAGATAAAAGATAACTGGAATACAAAACAAAACAAACTACATACACCCTCCCTAAAACACTCCAAAGTCCCCCAAAATAACCAACCAAACAAAAAATTCCATCAAAGAACAGTATCATCTTTGGTGGCTGTCTCTGCATAGTAAGCATAGTACAGCTTCACTTATGCCTTGTGTATTTTGAATTGAAGAGATTTCCAGGAAGGCAGTAGTGTAGGTTTATAGGTTTTTATAACAAAAGTATCAAAACAAGCATTAAGAAAGATTATCTGAACATTTAACGAATGAATTCAGACATGTGGCTGCACAAAAATGGTCTTATGTGAGAACTAATATGCAGAAAGATCATACATACGCCAAATATAAGTGTCTGGAAGTATGTACAGACCAAAGACAACATTCAGTTTCTGGACCTGAAACTGAAAAATAGGGAAGAAGGGAGATCTGGAAGGAGAGAATAAGACCTCTCTTCCAGAGAAGTTTAACCTGAGCTACTGATGAAGTTGCCATAAGGAGATGCCAGAATTATAAACCCAAAACTTATAGAATGATCCAAGATCAACATTTCAATAAAAACTTATGAATATCACAGTTTCGTAGCGAAGTTTAATCATTAGCTATTCAAAAAAATAATAGCAAAATTTAGTTATTGATGTTTTCATGCTTGGTTAGAGTTAGAAATGTTAAGTACACAATTAAACTTTATATCAGATGGTAGATTATTTATGAAATCTTCCTTAAAACTTTTGGGCTCTATTAAGCTTAGGAAATAAAACAGCAGATAATAAACATGATGTATGTTTTAGTTATCAACAAGCTTGTATAGAAAAAATAATTCAAGTTCTAAAGTATGACTGTATTGACCTTATTCAAGCACAGCAAATATTACTCTTCCAAAATATGAATTGCTTCCATAGGACTCCTGGTAGAGTAATGTGAAGGACAGTGACAAAATTGGGCTTCATGTGAAAATGCTGCCAGGTAAAAATAGAAGTTGCATTACACACTTTTTCACAGAGAGGAAAGAAGCTGTAGTTTATCCAACTAGTATGAAAGTGTACCCACAAAAAGTAAGCGTGGCAAAATGAGTTAATGCACATTTATGGTAAGTGTTTTGTATGTTTTGTTTAGAAAGTATACTATGCAGAACAATTAACTTAAAAGGATCAAGTACATGTGGGAATTAAGATTATCAGAGGAGACTGCAACTAAGGAAATGTTTTGCAGATGTACTGCATTTAAATTAATAAAATCTCATTAGGTTTTATGTTTGCCAACAACGGCTGGAAAAGTTACCGTACATGGTAGGAACAATTACCCAAATCTTCACTGTCTCATTAGCTTTGTCATACTGTTTTCATTATAATACATTAGAACTTGCAAGTGAGCCTTCGGTAATGACATATTGTTCCAATTCTCCTTTCAGCAGGCTCTAAGATATTTTAGTATTTGTGTTACAAGCCAGCAGGTGTCTTCACTTTGGTTTTTTTCTGAATCGGTTTTATACACAGACCTCCAGACACAGAGTGGAATGTAAAAGGGCTTTCAACAACTACATAAAAATGAGTCTGATTAGAGTGGAGCAATACACACTATTTTTATGTTTTTATGATAATTCAAGGTACTAAAAATGTGCATCTTTAGAGTATACATCTATTCCTGTAAGTCCTGTTAGTGAAAGCTGTATTAATGTAGATAAACCATGTGATATATAAAGTTTGCAAATTTGCATAACAAATGGAAGGCATAAAGCTGATTTGAATATCTAAGGCATTATAAACTTCAATTAGAACAACCAACACGGAGCTTGTAAGGCTTGTAAGGCACTTGCATTCAAATGAGTAAGATTTTAAAAGGATATGATTTTAAAAATACTTTGAAGCTTCCTACTTCAGGTCTTAAGAAGCTCAAGGTTAAAATAAACAATGGATTTAAGTGAGGAGGGGAAAAGATTTAGAAACAATTTGAAAAATAAATCAACTATATTTATAACTATTTGGTGTAAATGTCACATGACCTTCAAAAAACTGAAAGTTGTTTTGTATGATGTCCATGAGAAAAATAAAAAAAAAATCCAGTAAATAAATCCTCTTAGGTCTGCATGGATGCTGTTCTCCATTTTAGCTACATAATGAAGTAACATGTTAAATATCACATTAAGTTAGGTACTTGGACATCCTGAAAATCTGACAATAATATTATACTTACACCATCGCAATAGCTGTATTTTCAATTGCTTCAGAATAGTGATATGAAGCTGTTTTATGTTATAACTTCAGGCTGAACATTGTATCAATAAATGTGGTCTTTACATTCAAAATATTAAAACTAAATATGAACTTTTCTGATTTATTTTTATTTCTTTAAAGCTGAACTCTTAAATAGTTTTAATTTCTCTTTCTCTAAATGTTTCATATTTATTCCTAGAAATGGAGAAAAGTGAAAGCAGAATCAGAGAAAATGGGGAAAGATGAAGAGAGGAAAAAAAAGTCTACCAGACTATAGCTGGCACTGTAGGACATTTGCCATCTTCTCCAATCTTATCTCTAATGGAAAAATGTGAGGCAAATAAGCCAGTGACACATGCTTATTATCATTTTTACAGGAACCAGCCTAACAATTAATTTTTAAAAGATAGAGGGTTAATTGTCTAAAATGAAACAGCTTATTAAAAGAAGTACCATAATTAAAATTGAATTCTTGTCCTGATTTGATAAATAATAATTGTTCCAAGTGATTTCTGAAAATTTCTAGACAATATATTAAATCATAGCCACCTCTGTGCATAAACAAAGCAATTGTTGTCAGGGCAGGAAATTAATAGGGGCTACAAAATAGCCTCTGATCCACTGCCTATTTTTCCTTTACCATAGCCTTGCTACAGCTGCTGTCACCACAGAGCAGAATGACAGCAAATTTTCATTAGCTTTCCATTAGCACTAAACAGCATGAGATTCCTCTCAACAAGCATCAGGCACACTGTAAACATGTCTAACGAACTGACTGTTACAGACAAAAATATGTATACAGGAAAACTAAATGAACTGGTCTCTAGAATTACTTCTTTCTCCTCCAGAGATGAACTATGGTGACTATCGGTGGATTCTACCCACAGTTATAGATGAAGATTTTTTCAGATCATAGAATCATAGAATGGTTAGGGTTGTATGGGACCTTCAAAGGTCATCTAGTCCAACCTCCCCCCCCGCAAGAAGCAGGGACATCTTCAACTAGATCAGGTTGCTCAGAGCCCCATCCAACCTGGCCTTGAATGTTTCCAGGGATGTGGCATCCACCACCTTTCTGGGCAACCTGTTCCAGTGTTCTATCACCCTCATTGTAAATTTTTTTTTTTCATAATATCTAATCTAAATCTATCTCACTCTATTTCAAAACTATTACCCATGGTTATGGTATGGTTACCATTACCCATGGTATAGGTACCCATACCAATAAAACTCATGCACTCATGAACCTGGCTCGGAGAGGAAGCAGAAAAAAAAAAGACCTCAACAACCGATAAACAAATGAGAAAGCCTCCAAAAAGTTTGTAAGAAATTGTAGGGAAGCTGGAAAATAAAAATCAAAGCCATTTTTGTGAAGACTATAATATAGAAGTATTGTGAAAAACGTATGGTTTTCCTAGAAAGTTAGTCTTACAACTGCTGAAGAAAAATCTCAGGGTATCAGAAATTGATTCTCTTCACTTCAACAGCATACTCTTTATTTGTTTTACATTAAATGTACACCTTGTCTTTTTTTTATTACACAGATCTGAAAGTCTAACAAAAGACATAGAAGAACACAGAGGTATAGTGCTGCTGTGACAAAGATAACAAAAAAAATCATTCTGATATCAAACAGGAGATACTTCCATGGGATCTTTCCTTGACACAGGTAAAGGATAGTTTTTCCCAGACAACTCACTTGGAGCTCTTCAGCACTACTCTTGAGTCATAGTGTAATAGACTTTTATAACAACTTTACACCTGGACAGCTTGCTCTCTTACCCCATATTGCTCCATTTTATCTTCTGCCTGATGGTCACCCCTGCTGTTACTTATTACTGTACTGATACCCTTGGGTCTGCTGTTTTTAAGATACAAGTTTTCTTAATTAGTGTATTTCTTGCTGCTCTATTTTTTTCTCACTTTTAATTTGTCCATGAACTTTAATTAAGGTCCTTCATCATGACTCACAGGTTTGGCAAGCTTCATATGTATATATGTATCTGCTCACCTAGCAAGATGACCCAAGTTTTCGAATTCTATAAAAACTCTATTTCTTCAGTTCATGTCTTGTGTAAGAGACTTAACAATAAAAAAAAATGGAAAAAAGAGATTGACTTAGGTTCATTGTTTTTAGCATGGAAAGTTAATTTATTTTTTTAACAGATAAAATATACTGTATATAAATATAAACTAGATGAAATTAGCTTCTGCATATTCAAATATTTGTTTAATACACTAAATCAAAAGGGTTTTAATTCTTCTCTGAAAGTGCCAGTCAACAGTAGAGCGTACTGGCTCACAAGTGCCTATTTCATCGTTCTATGACTTTTTTTTCACACGTCTATCTCATACTTAAGTTTACTTACATGTAAATAAAGATCCTCTGAAATATGTCAGAAACATCATATTGTGATTTCAAAAAGTGAATCTAGTTGGCTTTACAAATATATACTTGGATTTTCCAGGTTCCTAAGAATTTCTCTTTTACCTCCTGCACTCCTGGCTTATTAACAAATTTTACTATGAACTGTGAGCAAGCACTTTATATTCTCATCTCATTTACTTTAGATTATGTTGTGCAAAACTTGTAGGAGATTCTTGGGAAATATTCTCATTGATGTTAATAATTTGTGTCAGTTAGTACTATCGATTAAGCTAGTCTACCTACTGACTTGAAAGAGTTGCATGCTAGATTATCTTCTAGTTAGTGATATTAGTAAATTTTTTTCCCCCCTATATGATCTTTTCTGAAATCTCCTATTTCCCTAAGAAATTACAAAAACTGAAAATGCCACTCAAATCTTGATTGGAGCAGACCAAGCTTTGGATCTTTTTACCCTGGTTCCTCAGTAAACTCCTGACATATTAGTGTTGTGGCCTGAAGGACAGGACTTCATCAGTTTTTCAGTAGAAAGAAGAGCAACTTGAAGGATTCTTCTGAGCCAAGAACACACAGAAACACCAATTTTATTCCTGATTGTTTGTCTACTTATATCTGTGTTCAAACATCACATAGATAATATACATCTTATCTGAAAACTTTTCTTCTCCATCAGGGAAAGTAGTAACTCATATGGGCGAAAGTTGATTATTTTATCATTCCCATTTCTATTGGCTTGGAACTTACCATGTAAAAGAAGATTTTTCTGAGGAAACTCTCTCTGAAGTTCTCTCATCTCTTCTCAAGAAAAGACAGCAGGCTGAATAGAAATGGCCTATACTTGGTACCTGATTTATTAAATCCTATTTGGTCCTATTTAGACTCTCTATGAATGACAGCCTTTTGGTATGTTACATGATCCCTCTCTAATTTACAGAACACAACTACATCAACTAGTTTAGTTCATGAAGTTTATGTTGAAGTGCTAGAAGGGCAGTGTTCAAGACTCACTAATTAAGTAATTGTGTGATAGTATTGTCTGATAAAACACCAAGATGTTGGTCACTTTTTTTCTGCTAAATATTCCACAGAAATTACATTAAGAAAATATACCTTAAATTTTTCAAAGTTAAACACATAAAAGCTAGGAATCACCAGAATTATGGCTGATCAAGAAAACTGAAAACTACCTCATAAGCTATTCGTTATGAGAAGTTTCTATTGGTATGGTTGCAATGAAAGACTATACCATAATGCAGATAGCCTGTGTGGCAGCCATCTGGATTCTTTTAGGTTTTACTTATTCATGAAGATTACTTACAGTTACTAAGATTTACTTGGCAATCTTGTTGTTGTTCTTTGAACATAGAGTTTTTTGAGATGAAATTGTAGTTAATGCAGAATGCACCTGTATAAGTCACACCTATACTTTGTACATGCACAATCACATTTTACAACTGTTAGGGGAATATTTTGAATTGATTAAATGAAGCTAGTTGAGCAAGAGCTTTAACCTTATTCGATTGCCTGTCTGAACCCTCAACAAGGCACCCTACAAAGTAAGAGCCTTATTTCTGAGATGCACGTTGTCCTATCTAGGTCATGTATTCCTCTTCAGAGAAAGAGCTGAAATGTAACTTCTTTATTCCTGTGTCAATACATTTTTAAAATCATGTAAATCCTTTGAAATGTACTTCTTAACGGTGCCAGAAACCAATCACAAGCTCTTGCCCTTTGAAATGTAGCACAAATGACCACAACCAGAGATATAATAAAAATGAGAAGGGCAGGAAATTTCAAATAACATAGCAATGATTTTTTTTTTTAAGTGCTAGAGAGGTTTTTTACTGCTTTAGTTATATAAATGGGAACTTCTAATTTTTCTAAATTGTACTACTGAACTAGAAAAAAAAATCAACATAAGGTAACTAGGAAGCAGTAACTAGATTATATCATCTAAAATCACATGCTAATAGACTCTGCACCACCACAATAATAAAACAACAGTAATAATAACTACCTGTGTAATTCCATGTAAGCTTTGGCTTTATTTTCCAAATACTGAAATACTTCTAATTGTGATGAGGAGAAATCCTGGTTACTTGCATAGCACCTTAAAAAAAAATTCCTCACCATTAATCTTTTTTTTCATTTACTTCTTTGTAAATCATGAATTATTCCACTGAGGTCATTCGTTAGCAATTAGCTGATGTAGCTAAATACATACAGTAACGTACAGTGAGTGCTAATCAAAACAGTCAACTCAGATTTCTTGTAAGTAATCTAAAATCAAGTTTCACTACATTTTAAGATAGTGTTATCTCTATGTAAAAACTTTCATAATATGCCAGTTTGGTCTTCAAATGTAGCCTAAAAAAATATTGTTACAAGAATAAATTAAAATAAGATAAATCCACCCAGAGTTAGGATGAGATAGAAGGATTTTATATTTCAAAGTTTCAGAATCATAAATCCATGCTGCTGAAAGAATTAAGACAATTTTGTAGTTGCAGACCACCCTCCAGGTCTTACGAAAGCCACTGAGAACCAGTGGATACCTTGCATTTTGAAAACCTTACCATTTTAAGAACACATCTTGTAAACTTCTGGAGTTTCTTAGTCCTTGATTTAATTAAACTGAAGATAAAGATAAATACTTTCTTGGATATGCAGAGAATAGTAGGTCAGAGTATTTGCATTAGCCTTACATTCTTGTATTAATTTCTAGTTTTCATGCATCACTGGTGAAGTACAAGAAAAATACTCAAAATGTGGATATGAATCTCTAAGACTGAAAAAAAAAAAGTGTTGAATTAATGATAGCTCTCATGGCTTGTAGTGAGTTACAAGCTTTGCAGGCTATGCAAGAGAAGTGTGACATAACTCATTATGGCTTCTGGTACTAATAAGTTATGAAGCACTCACACATATGAGATAAACCCTGTAAGTTACTGTAGTCTATATCATCTCTCCATTATAGCAAGAGACATGAAATAGCTGAAATTCAGCCCAAACCCCTGAAGTTCCATCATAAAACTAAGTAACTCAGCACACACTGATTCTACTGTTTATTTTAATTTGTTACTCTTGCTTTGCTTGGACTTCTGTCGTCTTTCAACATTTCAGGTTTTTTTTTTTATTCTTTGTTTATTTGCCTTGTTGAATTTGTAGTTGCTGTAAAGAAGTATTAAGACAAACTTCCTCTACTGTTTATAGTGATCACATTAGTCAGATAGACTCTTGGACATCGTATTTCCATTAGCAAAATTTGTTAATTCACTCCAAAGGCAAAGCAGCTAAAACAAATTAAAAACTCTACTCATATAGAATGAGACTGAGCTTTTAAACTTAGTTCTGTGGTAGGAGAAGCCCAGGGACAGACAGTTGCAATTCTTTTTTTGCTTTCCCTTTGCTGTAGGGGTAAGTCATTTTACTGTTGCGTTTTATAATACATGGCTTATCTTCCTCCTTGTGAATTGCCCTATTCGACATATTATAGAAGGCAGAATTAAGCTTTCGTATATGCCTCATGCATGTCCTTTCAGTCTCCCCCCAGAATTACTCACCCCAGGGGAAAATATAATGTTTGCCACCCCTTGTTCTTCTTCATATTTTAAGGTTCATTATACTGGCACTGAAGGACAGCTAGTATATGGTTCTTCATTCATTCTTGTAGTTTCAGTTAAGGTCAGTCACAGTTTTACCTGTAACATAGAATTACAAGATAGAAAACAAACCATTACAGTGTAATTTAGGATGTTTTCACAACACACTAAAAGATAAAGATCCTAAACCAAATTCATAATAGATTAATGCTATTTGGAGGGAAAGATCAGATGTATAAACAATGTTGAAATAAAATACTGTGAGGTAACTTCATGACAATTTTCTGCTAGAGCACTGAAAGGTTTTTGTAGGAGATGCTTTGTCAAGATAGATAAGAACACAACTAGATATATGTCTACAGCAGTCTACTTTATGAAAAAAAAAAAAGACAAAGAAAATTCTTCTGCTAAAGAATAATTGGGATGTGAAAATCTCTCAGCCAGAAGCATTCCTCTGAGCAGGTAACAGTGAGAAAGATGCTTCACAGTGGGCTTCGCAGGGCAGCAGATATTCACACTAGCTAAGGATCTGTCCATGTAACTGTTAGGAGAAAAAGATAAAGACACAGAAAATGGAAATACAATGCCTCCTTTTTCTCTGTGTCTGTGTAAGACTTTAGCATAATGTGTCCAAACATTCAGCTGTAAAAATTTAGAGAATAGAGATGTACCCATTGAGTGGGAGGAGTACAGACTAGCTGAACATTTCTTTCTCTGTATACAAGCTTTTTATTTCAATGATTGGTTGTCATTCTGAGTCATTGCTGATGAAGTCCCACTAGAAGGGAGTAAAAGATTTACCCTAGATTAGACAGTGTCTCTGTCATTATGAATTCTGCTCTCAGATTCATGCAGGTGGCATGAAAGTTTATAGGCGACACACACTGGTGCCTAAACAAAGGATTGTTTTTGTTTGGCATTGTAGCAGACTTTATAAAGTAACATTATGTCACATAATCCACAATATATAGAGTACATTTTGGGGAAATGTTTGCAATTTTCAACAGATACTGAAATAGCTAATCTAATTGAATCTGTGGTGCCTGCAAAATGTCAGTTTGAATACCATAAAACATTACTGCTGACTTATCTATAACAGGCTTGCTCTGTTTTTCACAGATTCATAATACACAGTAATATCAACTGTAATACAACATGATACATATTTTAATACGTACATAAAGTTCTCTGCTGAGAGTTTTTTGCTTAAACAAGTGTTGAGAAGTAATGGTCTTTCTAGGCAAGTGACCTGTTTGTGATTCATCAGTATCTCACTTTGTCTTACCCCAAAAAAATACAGCAACAATGAACCCTTGGAAGCTTCAAAAGGTTAGATTCCCATCACTATCACCTTTGTCTTTGTCACCCTTGTGTTGAGATTTGCCTGTCACATCTTGTTGTGTTTTTGACTTTAAGGCCCAGATCCATAAAGGGACTGGCTATGTATTTTGCATTCCAGATGTCACTGGATAAAATATGTACAAAATATTACAACTGTGATAAGATTTGCAGATCAAGACCCAGGTTTCTGATCATCCTACCACGAATGCCCTCCTCACCAAGCTAGAAAGCTTGCTTGCTCTAAATCCTTGCCTTTCAGAGAGTGAATATTGATATCTTAGCTACATAGCTGGTGAAAGGGAAGTGGAGACTATTCCTTGGATTTAATTCAACTAATCTCTGCTTCTAGTCTGACAGTCAACATATTGCCTTCAGAGATGTCCGATTTGAGCTTCAGTCTACACTGATTAGGAAAAGAACGGCACTTGTTTGTCACTTCTTTTTGAATACTTTTAACACTGCCACAATGGTAAAAGCTGGGGTATATAATTTCTATGGTGTGAATTTCTCTAATATAGCTTTTGATATCCACAGAGAACACGACTGCCTCTAAGTTAGCCTAAACTGCTTTTCTAGATAGACAACAGAAAAAAGCATTTCTTCGGTCAATTCAGCTGACAAGATTTAGATGTTTACATTTGTTCGAGATAAATCACTCCTTAGCAGTATAGGTTCCTCTTCACTGCCTACAAAAAGAAGACTTAGCATAAATGGTTGAGATGCTGGTGCTTAGAAGTTAAATTCCCACCTTTGGTTGGATAAAATCTGCCTCAATAGATCTTGGAAGACATGAGCCAGTGCCCATTTTCAGAAGTATGACTTAGCTACCAAAGTTTTCAGTTTCAGTCCCAGTCTTAGATTAACAAAAAAAAAAAAATGAGCCTTGCCTCTCTTTTCTTTTCTTTATTTTAGGAGCTTTTTTATTAGCTTTCAGGCACTCAGGAAAAATAATTCTCTCTTTTATATATGTAGCATCCAGTTTAAAAGCCTCCATTTTTTAAATTTGAATATTTGGGCAGTTCTTCAAAAGCAAATACTAGTGATGAGCACTAATCACTCATTGACTATAAAAGGAAACTGGTTGTGATGCCAGTATATGCATTGCCAATGACCACGTTTGGTCAGAAGAATTTCATTCCAAAAGTTCATAAAAAAGAACATAGTCGATCATTTCCAATACTTGGATGCATGGTTAAACCATCTAGAGCAAAAAGTTGAATATTCTAGTAATAAATATACATTTCCACTTTTGCACGTTTGTTTTTTTTGTTTGTTTGTTTGGCCAAGTCTTTCTATTCATTTTACTCTTTATGTGTGGTAACAAAGGGAAAGTAAAACCAAAACTGTTTGATTTACAAGAAATGAGCTATATGACCTCATCTCTAGTCATTTCTTTTTTTTGGACTGAACTGGTCCTATGCACTTGAACATACTAGTGACATTCTGTTCAGACTTCATTTAAATTTCAGATGCCTTACTCTAATTTCAATGTTAGTTTTATGTGAACATTATCTTATGTTCCTTTTCTCATTCACCATAAAAGGTAAATGCATGAACACGTAGACTAATGTACTAATCTTTGTAAATAAATTCACATTTTCAAATATCTTGGCAACCTACAGATTTAAGATGTAGTTCTTTTTTGTAATTTGAAAGTTTTACTTGATCTAGTATCATAGTGGATGGCATTGAGTCAACTTATTATTTTAATTTCTTTGAAATCCAAAATAACAATTACTCCTGTGTCTCTCCCTGTTAAAGCGCTCATCAACACAGTCAACAGGGCTTAGGTTTTTAAAAATATGTTATCACTTAAATGTAATGCCAAGTTCTAGTATGATTCAGGAAGATGTTGAAGCAGGTTGGGCACCCAACTCTGATTAAAACTAGCATTTCAGTGTTCTTATAAATGTCCTCTTTCAAAGGAGGACATTTATAAACCTTTTCTAGAGCTTACAGAAAGGCCTCACGTAAATATATAAAAATGCAAAAGATTATATTGAAAATATGTTTTGCTTTGAAAAGAAAAACTTCACACAAAAAAAATTCTGATCTGTAGGAAAGAACTGAAAAAAACAATTTCAAGGCAATAATCACAGAATAATAAAATATGTAAAAAAAAACTATCTTGCAAGAACTTGACTAAAACTATTACCTGTATTACTTGAGTAATACAGTTATATAAAATGTAGTAAAATTTTTTGTTAAATAGATTCATAATATAAAGTTATAATGTCTATGTAAACAATTCTATCAGAAAAAAAATTCTTGAATCTTTTTATAACCTTCAAGTTAGAAGTAAGAATTACTAACAAGTTGTCGTAGTTCAGGCCCGATAGGGACCAGGCTACACAGTCTCTCTCTCACTCCCCCCACCCTCCAAGAGAATAGGGAGAGAAAATATAAGGAAAAACGGCTCGAGGTTTGAGATAAGGACAGGGAGAAATCCTTAAAGTTACCGTCACGGGCAAAACAGACTCGACTTGGGGAAAACTATTCATTTATTACTACAAATAGCAGGATAATGAGACAGAGAACAAGATAACCTCCATCCACCCCTCCCTCTTCCCAAGCTTAACATTATCTCTACTACCTTCCCCCCCCCGAGCGACACAGGGGGGAAGAGGGAATGGGGGTTGCAGTCAGTTCATCATACGTTGTTTCACGCTGGTGCTTCATGGTTGGGGGAAGAACTCCTCACATTCCTCCCCTGCTGCATCGTGGGGTCCCTCCCACGGGCCACAGTCCTTTGTGGAACTGCTCCGGCGTGGGTCATCTCTTCCACGGGTGCAATCCCTCTAGAACAGCTGTCCCAGCGGGCCCTCCACGGGCCACAGCTGCCTTCAGGCATCCACCTCCCCCGGTACGGGGTCCTTCATGGGCTCCAAGTGGATCTCTGCTCCTCCGTGGACCTCCATGGGCTGCAGGGGGACAACCTGCTCCACCATGGTCGTCACCACAGGCTGCAGGGGAATCTTGGCCAGGAGTCGCATTACTCCTCCCCCTCCTTCTTCACTGACATTGGCGTCTGCAGCCATTCCTCACAACAGGCTGGTAGATGTCTCTCAGGATCTTTTTTACATCTTATTCACTTCTCATCTCCTCTCCACTTCTTGCAGCCGGGCTGGACCGAGTCGGGCCCAGTCGGCTGCCTGGTGAGAGGCCAGAGGGTGAGGCCTGCAAGGCCCGTGAGGCCTGCGCCTCCCCCTCTGTGCCTCTGCCCCTGCTCAGCTGCTTCACATCTTCTCTCCTCTCTTTTTATTTTTCTGTTTTCCCCTTCTTAAATACGTTATCGCAGAGGCGTTATCATGGGACATTCTGCTACCAATCGGCTCAGCCTTGGCCAGCAGCAGGTCCGCCCTAGGCCTGGCCAAGTCCCCTGAACAAAGGGGAGCGACTTCTAGCAGTTTCCTACAGAAGCTACCACCTTAGGCCCCCCGTCAATAACAAAACCACGACACAAGTGATCAACTAGGTGAGATTTTCAGATATTCCTTCGGAAGGAAGTGAGATTTTTTTTTCACCTGTAGGTGGAAACCTCAACATGAGGAGGGGTTCATTGTGACAGTGTTCTTTCAGACTTAGCCCTTCTTTTATTATCTAAAGTGTACTAACTAAATGCCATTATAACATTACTGCAAATATCGCAAGTGAATAAGTTTATTTTAAAACTTATCTCTGGAATGACTAGATACAAGATTAGCCTGCAATTATCTGAAAAAGTGTGATCTTGTTCTGAGGCCAGTACTTGTTCTGGAAGTGAAAATAATTTTTCTTATAAGTTTGTTGCCTATGGCATTTCCTTTTACTTTTTTTCTTCCTTTTTCTTTTCTTTTCTTTTTTTTTTCCTATAGCCAAGAAGTGTTTAGAATTTTACTGTAAGCTGATCTTTTTCTGCTTTTTTAAATAAAAAAAAAAACCAAACAAATTTCGTGTGACTTTCACTCTACATTTTCTTCTTCTTTCTGGACTGCAAAAAAAACATAAGATAAAGATTTGTCTGTAAATGTTGATGATCCTTAAGAACATATAAGTGTATGCTCAAACATTTTTAAAATATTGTTATTAATTTTAAAGACATTTCAAACGTGTATAAATCAAGCCACTTAAACATTATTGAGTGTGAGAAATGAACATCAAAATGACCACATATCTTACCACTTCTTAGAACTGCCTTGAATTGAACCCAACAGTATAATGGTCTGATTTGACATTCATACAGAGGCAATGCTACCCACCATTGGCACATATCTGAAGCTGCACAGAACGAATAGCTTTTGTACCTCTTTGTAGTCTTACAATCCTCCCCATGTATGTGTGCTAAGGCCAAGTAACAGAGCCAGAAAGTAAAAAACTCTTTACTTAGGTATTGGTAGATTCAAGTCATTTTAAATGCGGGCAGATACTCACAAGCATCTATGCACAGATTTGATGGTGCATTCCTGTCTGCTGTACTACTATGTATAAGTAACTTCAGGAAGCAATTGGCAGTCATAATGCCTTGTTCTAAACAAAGTGATTGTCTAAAACTATGACTAAATAGACTCTATTTTCAGAATTGAAGAGACATATTTCAAAGTGTGCATGATCAAATAGTAGAGGAATCAGTATTATTAATGTGCAAGATTTCCATCAGGATTTGTGAGGAGCTCTTAATGCCCTGTACTGCCTCAAGAGAACCAATTTAGGTTCATGATGGAGATGGCTGAAATATTTGAATCCCATTGGTTCCCAGCTCTCTCCAGTTTACAAGGACTTTGTACATCTTCGTGTTCTAAGATAGCACTTCAAGGTAGATTACCTTCATTTTTACATTCTTTGATATCAAATATGATAGCTCCCTGTAGTTGTTACGAAGCATGTGGGAGTAAAACACTTTATTACTGACTCCTTGTCTGTACAGAAATGACAGAAGAAAGACAGGGGAAAAAAAATGGAGAAATCATAGAATCCTAGATTCATAGAATGGTTAGGGTTGAAAGGGACCTTCAAAGGTCATCTAGTCCAACCCTCCTGCAAGAAGCAGGGACATCCCCCACTAGATCAGGTTGCTCAGAGCCTCATCCCACCTGACCTTGAACGTTTCCAGGGATGGGGCATCAACCACCTCTCTGGGCAACCTGTTCCTGTGTTCTACAACCCTCATTGTAAAAAAATTTTTTCCTAATTTCTAATCTAAATCTACCTCCCTCTATTTTAAAACCATTACCTCTCGTCCTATCGCAACAGGCCCTACTAAACAGCCTTTCCCCATCTTTCTTGTAGGCCCCCTTGAGGTACTGCAAGACCGCTATCAGGTCTCCCCAGAGCCTCCTCTTGTCCAGGCTTAACAACCCCAACTCTCTCAGCCTGTCTTCATAGGAAAGGTGCTCCAGCCCTCCTCTGGACCCTCTCCAACTGGTCCATATCCTTCTTATGTTGGGGGCTGCAGAACTGGACACAGTACTCCAGGTGGGGTCTCACCAGGGCAGAGTAGAAGGGGAGAATCACCTCCCTCGACCTGCTGGCCACGCCCCTCTTGATGCAGCCCAGGATGCGGTTGGCCTTCTGGGCCGCAAGAGCGCATTGCTGGCTCGTGTTGAGTTTCTTGTCCACCAGCACTCCCAAGTCCTTCTCCTCAGGGCTGCTCTTGATCCATTCTCCGCCCAGCCTGTATTTGTGCCTGGGATTGCCACGACCCAGGTGCAGGACCTTGCACTTGGCCTGGTTGAACTTCATGAGGTTGTCACAGGCCCACTTCTCCAACTTGTCAAGGTCTCTCTGGATGGCATCCCTTTCAGGTGTCAACCACAGCATACAGCTTGGTGTCTGAGTGATCTTGCTGTGGGTGCACTCTATCCCACTGTCCATGTCACTGACAAAAATGTTAAACAGGACTTGTCCCAATACCCACCTCAGGGCAATCCCAAGAACAAACACAGGCTGAGTAGAGAATGGATTGAGAACAGCCCTGAGGAGAATAACTTGAGGGTACTGCTGGATGAGAAGCTCATCATGAGGTGGAAATGTGTGCTTCCAGTCCAGAAAGCCAACCACACCCTGGGCTGCATCAAAGAAGTCTGGTAAGCAGGTAGAGAGTGGCGATTCTGCCCCTCTACCCCGCTTTCATGAGACCCCACCTGGAATATTGCATCCTGCTCTGGAGTCCCCAACACAAGAAGGAAGAAAATGATCAGAGGGCTGGAACACCTCTCCTATGAGCACAGGCTGAGAGTTGGGGCTGTTCAACCTGGAGAAGAGAAGGCTCCAGAGGAGACCTTATAGTGGCCTTCCAGTACTTAGAGGAGGCTTACAACAAAGACAGAGAGAAGCTATGTAGCAGGGCCTGTTGTGGTAGGACGAGGGGTAATGGTTCTAAAATAGAGGGAGGTAGGTTCAGATTGAATATAAGGAAGAAGTTTTTTACAGTGAGGATGATGAAACACTGGAACAGGTTGCCCAGAGAGGTGGTAGATGCCCCAACCCTGAAAACATTCAAGGACAGGTTGGATGAGGCTCTGAGCAACCTGATCTAGTTGGAAATATCCCTACTCCTTGCAGGGGGGGTTGGACTAGATAACCATTAAAGGTTCCTTCCACCCCAAACTATTCTATGATTCTATATTATATCAACATTAAACTTGGTTTTCTTGCTTTATTTTTAAGCCAAAATAAAGGATGCTTAGTCTTCACAAGTGAAGAATTAATAAAATTAGTAAAACGGAAAAAGACTACATTGTACTGAAATTGGCTAAAGCTCACAGATTGGCTGAATCTGTGAAATGTCTAAAGGAAAGCATATTTGCAAATGTATTTGTTTCCTTGTGAAGTTCTGAAAACAGATAAATCCCTTACCACAAGATAAAAACCATCTAAATCAAAGTTTAGATTACTCAAATCCATTTTTATCCCAGAGATTCACACCTTTCACTTTTCTCTGTTTATTTTAGTAGCATTATAAATAAAAAAAAAAAAGGAGAAAGTCAGTAGGAACTATGAAACAGCCTGAAGAGAAACTAATCAGATGACTCCAACAAACTGTGGATCATGCGAACTGAACCATAAATGCTGAAAGCAAATGTAAACAAAAACTGGGAGAGGCCACTAAACAATTTGGAGATTATAAAGTACCTAAACCTAATGGCAGCTACAGCATGTGCCTGAATATAGCCCAATTACATTAAGAATGGTTTCTAAATGCCGCTTTTCATCATGTTTCTTCCATTCTTTAGAGTCTGCAGTGCTGACCAACATCAGCTACTATTAAAGAGTCTTCATGCATGTAAAATAATATGATTTCACAATGATTACATATTCACTCTACAGCTGGCTGAGTTTTTACATCTCCATTTGTCATTGACTATTGTGTCCAATTAAATGATTAGCTTTTAAAAACTGCTGCACATTATGAGAGTGAACTTGTGTTCCATTGCACTGAGTGATGCAGAAACAAACTCATTACAGCATGTAATTCACCCATATTAAATAACAAACAGATGGCTGCTGTAAATGAGAGCTGCTTTCTCTCTTCAAAAGTGCCAGGAAAAAGGTGTTTTTATTTATCTTTGTTTCCAGCTTCTTTCTGTTTTCTTGACAAGTGGGCAGCTGGTTGCTGAGGTTTTCAATTGGTGCAGAAGAATGAAAAGCCTGTTTCCATTAATTTCCCCATAAAATAAGTCTTTGAATCATTCCTGTTATAAATGCATGTGCAGTAGCAAGCTGCTGCTTGATTAATTCACTTATTATGAAGATTTCATCTTTTATAAGAGGGCCTGCAGGTAATTTATCTTGTTTAGTAAGATTAGAAAAATGTAATTATCTTGATACCTTTGGACTCCTCTCATTTTAATTGTGTTCCCATAAATTTCAAACATAAAGATGGGAATTTTTTTTGCACAAATGTTCCAACATGTGGTAGAAAACTGTGTTGTAAGATCTACATAAAAACTTATCAAGTAAAATGGATTTGGATTATTCTGTTAAAAGAATACATACAAATAAAATCAGTATACAGTCATGTAAGTATATACCAATATCTGCATTTTTGGTTCCCTGGTCACAGGCTTTTAACATCTGGAGGTGGATGAAGAATGTTGGGATTTAAGTTCTTTTCTTTTTTTCCTTTATTTTTTTTTTAAATCAAGAATGCATTTCACCAGAGAAATAGAAAATCTGTTCCATTTTCACTAATCAAGTTAAAATTATGTTTTTGTCTTCATATACATCATGAACAGTAAAGAAAAAAAAAGAAACAAAACATATGAGCTGAGGTGTATATGTAACATCAGATTCTCTGAGCATCTCCAGCATCCTTTAGAGGTTTTCTTCCTCTTCTCTCTCTCTCTCTTACCTTCGCTTTGAGTGCAAATTTGAAATAAATCAAGATCCAGAATAATTTCTCTTCAATATATTTTATTTCTCGTTAAGCCAACAGTTGGAACATCTTTCTTTGGTTTTGTCCTGTTTAAATATTTCTGGGTTATGTGTGGCTCTTTTTCATTAATCTATTGTGCTGGTTTTGTTTGGGTGGAGGGAGGAGCTACAGTAGGAGCTTCTGCCAGAAGCTGCTAGAAGTTTACCTGTTGTCCAGTGGACCTGGCCAGGTCTAGGGCAGACCCGCTGCTGGCCAGGGCCAAGCCAATTGGTCACAGAATGTTCAGTGATAATGCCTCTGTGATAATATATTTAAGAAGAGGGAAAATTAAAAAAAAAAAAAAAGTGAAGAAGCAGAAGAGGGGGCAGAGAAGAGGAGGCATGAGCCTTGTAGGCCTTGTGGCCTTCACCCTCTGTCCTCCCACCAGGTGGCCATCTGGGCCCTACTCAGCCTGACAGAGCTGCAAGAAGTGAAGAGAGAGATGTGAAGAGAACCTGAAAGGCATCTATCTGAGCCTGATAGTAAATAACTTCTTGTGAGAGGAACAGCTTCAGACACCAAGGTCAGTGAAGAAGGAGGGGGACAGTAATGTTGCTCCTGGCCAAGATTCTGCTGTACCCTATGGTGCAGCCCATGGTGAGGCAGGCTGTTCACCTGCAGCCCATGGAGGTCCATGGCGGACAAGAGATTCGCCTGCAGCCTGTGGAGGACCCCACGCCAGGGCAGCTGGATGCCTGAAGGAGGCTGTGGCCCATGGAGGGTTTTCGCTGGGGCAGCGTATTCCAGAGAGACTGCACACCACAGAAAGACGACCTACACTGGAGCAGTTCATGAAGGACTGTAGCCCGTGGGAGGGACCGCACACTGGAGCAGGGGAGGAATGTGAGGAGTTCTTCCCTCAAGGAGGAAGGAGTGGCAGAAAGCGACACATGATGAACTGACTACAACCCCCATTCCCTATCCCTTGTGCCGCTTGCGGTGCGGGGGAAGGAGGTAGAAATAACTGAAATTGAGTTAAGCCTGGGAAGAGGGAGGGGTGGAAGGAAGTTGTTTTCGTTCTCTTCCTCATTATCCTCCTTTGGTTTTATATAATAATAATAAATATATAGTTTTCCCCAAGTTGAGTCTTTTTTGCCTGTAATGGTAATTTCAATGATGTCTCCCTGTTCTTATCACAAATCTTGAGCCTTTTTGTGATATTATCTCTCCCCCATTCCCTCAGAGGGTGGGGAGAGTAAGTGAGAGACTGCGTAGCTTGGTCCCAAGTGGAGTTAAACTATGATATCTATTTAATTGCAGTTTATTTGGTTCCAGAAGGCTATTTTCCTTATTTTCTTTTACTTGGTTTCTAAGAGCCTTGTGATTATTTTCCCATCCAAAATAGATCGACTAAAAATTTTACATGTGTTTCTTTTTCATATTACTTTTAATCCAGAGTGGTTGTGATGGTCAATTTCCATTAAATAGATTTATAGATACATGGTAAATATGCAGCAACTGCACCAAGTCTAATCATGGGATCACTTTGCTCAGAGTCATGTCCCTGACTATATCCAAGAGCAAAGGTTGAAAGACGAACAGAAAATGGTAAATGTATAGTGTCACAAAGTGTATTTTTTCAGCTTTCATCATCTGCAGCTGAAGGATGTAGAAATCCAGAAATTAATAGATTTTTTTTTACAGAAATTCTTAGAAATAGCTCTATTACTACCACAAACTGCAAACAGATCTACTAATGTTTCTCTATCTCCTAAGCATTTTAACAGTAAAATGAGGAAAAAAAAATATATTCTCAATGTGTTTACAATTCAATTTTTCCAGGATTCTGCCTCTATATCTTATCAGCTTTTGAGGGTTTCAAAAAGCAGTTATTTGAACGCTAGTGAACTGAACACTGTAACAGGCAGTACTGGCACCATATATATAGCAATGTGTAAGGAAAGAAGTCTTGCAAAGTGAAAGTTCAGGCAGTAAAGAGACTCATAAGAATATGCAAACTGTACAAGGTTGAAGCCATGAAATTGAGAAATGTGTACAGATGGTTGAAACATTTCAAGTCAGGTGAGACTAGCAATTGTGACAAACCATGATCTGGGAGACCTGTGTCAGCAGCAACACACTTGAATGCTGAAAAGGCTGAGCAGCTCATTAGGGAAGATTGACGAATAACCCTTACTGACCTTGCTACTGCTCTAAATTGCAGTTCTGCATCAGCACACAATCCTGCAGTGGTCTACTGTAAACTTTGTTCATGCCAGGTTCTATGAAAAGTCATCCTGGGACATGCATAAACTTGTGACATTACTCTTCAAATTCCAATTGAATTAAAGGTTAAATTAAGAGAGATACACTTATTTCTAACAGAATTTGCCACTGCAAGTATATTTTGATTTTTAAGCACCTTGTTCTTTCTCAATAATCATATATGTTGATAAGTTTTATATTGCTTATATGAGTAATATATAATCATTGGACTCTAATTGCCAAGGAGTCTTGTTAAGGCAGAGTTGTATTTTTTTTTTTTTAAATTTCATGCTATGAAAGTCAGCTGTATTCTTTAAAGAAGGTATAAGCCCACCGAGGTTCTTCTCAGTCTAATGGAAGAGTTAGTTAAAAGCTGTTATATTTCTCCAAATATTTTCCAGGTAAATTTCCAACTGCAAGCGTGTGCTCTGCATGTTTTATCAAAACATAATGCAAATTGCTGTAGATTCTGGAAGTGTAGAAACTGCATTTTGTCTATCTGATGTATATTTAATGTAATACCTGGTTTCTGGTAGTATGTGGTTATGGTAATTTCTATATGACAATTACAGAAAGGATTAAGATTTGTTTACAATTAAAAGTGAATAAAAGTTTTTTCTTATCTCTGGACTTAGAAGATAAAAGCCAGTTGATGCAATTATTTAATAGTGGACAGATAAAAGGCTAAGGTAAACAGGAGCATTTTGTACTAACAAAAATTAGGATGCAAATGGTCCTTAAAATTAAAAGCAGTCTGCTGGAGCATAGCAAGATGACAAACTCTTGATCTTTAACAATATATAGTCTGTGCTTCAAGCTAACTTTCATCCTAATACCAAAAATTTACAGTCCATGCTCTGAAAAGCTAAAACATTGAGGTATTAAATCAACTGGAAATGAGAAAGATCAGAGGATTCCGAGTAGTATCTACCTCTGTCTTGCATTCCTTGCAGCCTTGAGTGCAATCATCCTTTGTTATCAGCTCATGGCATAACTTTAGTTCTGATGATTTCATTTGGAAGTCCTAAAGATAGATTAGGCTTCCCAGTAATAGTGAGTGGCATAGTTTGGATAACTAAAGAAACATACAATACAAGACTATCAGAAAAAAAAAAAGAAAGATAATTGAATGGAATATTATAAGAACAGTGAACACAAATATTCTGTCCGATTCTGAATGATGAGGACTGAACTTAGACCTGTAGTTTCTAGTATCGTCTGGAGTTAAACCTGAAAACTTGAATATGTTCAGGGTTTTTATTTCATATGTTAATGTTTTCCCACTTTCTGGAAATGTTTCTATTTGGGTGACATTTCTACAACTTAGATATGTATTATTTCAATAGATTGTGAAAGAGATGTGGAAAGTCAGCATTTCATAACTGAGAAGCTGCTTTAGATATTAGTCTGTAATCACTAATAGCATTTAAAAAAAAAAGTATTCTCGAACTTTACCCACAAAATGCTGCATCAGTAATTCATTAACTTATTTTAATGAAACAACATTTCATTGCTATTTGGGAAGAAACTAATCTCCTTTCCAAAAAAGTTTGCATAATGTGTTGAGAAAGAAGTTACTGCAGAATCTACTGATCAGTCTTTTGAGGATTCCACATAGACTTGGTAAACTTTTATCTAACACTATTGAGAAAACTATATGCACGTAAAATTGTCTCCTCAGGCATTTAGTACAGACTAAGAACAAAATATGTTTAGTTGCAACTTGCAGTCCTGTTTGTCAGTCACTGAAACCTTAAGTTTAACCGAAGAAGATTAACACTTTGCCTCAGCTCTTGGTTATCGTCTATATTTATCCAACACAGAGATGTTGTATACACAGACGTTTATATACACAAAGCATATCATAATCACCTTTCCTAGAATCTGTTAGCAATAAGTAACCAGTGTGTTGTAACATGTAATTACATATATGTCTTATATATACACATTTATTTCACATATGCATAAACACCTAACATAAAAATGTTTATGCATGCATCTGTGTATGAATATGTATATAACCACTCCATAGATGAATTACAAGATCTCTTTAAGAATGAGTATTTAGTTTGCAATTAATTTGATTTAAAATAAGAAAGGAAATAAAAACCCTGCAAGACTGGAAAAAATTCCACAACAAAGCACAATACTCATTGCCAACTGCTTGCTTATCTTCCTCCCAGCTCAGAAAGTTTAAAGTTCCTATAATGAGTAGCATTTTGGATCACCAGTTGTAAAAGCTGCTAAGTTAGATGGCCTAGGTCATCTCAAATTATACCAGACAACTAGGTCTGTGCATCTGAATTAAGCTCTTCACCTTAAATATTGTAAGAACATGAGTTACTCTTACACATAGTTATATGAATCTTGACCAGAATCCCACCTCTTAGGTTTAGCAAGGAGAACACCCACACTACAGAGCCTTCCTTTAATCCATGATTTCTGCAACAGGTTGCCCAGAGAGGTGGTAGATGCCCCATCCCTGGAAACATTCAAGGCCAGGTTGGACAGGGCTCTGAGCAACCTGATCTAGTTGGACATGTCCCTGCTCCTTGCAGGGGGTGTTGGACTAAATGGCCGTTAAAGGTCCCTTCCAGTTCTAACGATTCTGTGATTCTGTATCCACTGCTGCAAGATTGTGATCTAGAATCTCAATTTATTTAAATGATTGTTAGATTTACTTTGAATATATGCGCTTTCAGTGACATGTATGAGGCAAGGAAATTACATTCTGTACTGCAAGACACAAATAGTGTTATATCTATAATGTCATTTGGAATTGTGCTCTCTGCAAAATATGACAGAATCATAATAAAAATTAGTGATTATTGAAACTCGGCAGTTGTATATCCGTAAACATTTGTGGTATAGACTAGACCAATATATATGTTTACATGGAGAAATAAAAATGAGGAGGAATGGAAATATTGTGAATTAATATAGCATGTAGAACTTAGATCACAAACTCTGCCACAGAACTTGATCTTGCACTACCACAGAATATATAGACTTCTTCCAGACTTCTGAAAACAGGTGATGGAACAAGGTGAAAGGATCAATATTTTAAGGAAAATAATTATAATAATTTTTGCCCTGACATTCAAACCCTCAAACTCTGCCAGAATTTAGAATGGTGCTCACCTTCTATTCTGTGAAGCTAATTTTTTTTTTCAGAAATCTTAAACCACCTACATTGTAAAGGGGATCTTAGGTTTCTTTTTGTTTTTTTTTTTGTTATTGTTGTTAAAAGAATTATCTATATTTTATTATTTATTGAAACTGTTCTCTGACAAAGTGAAGTATTGTGAACTCACCTAGGATCTATATTGGGCAGAGATCATTTAACAAGATCATTAAAGTTATCTTTAAAATTTTAAAAGCTCACTAGGCATAAACTTCTGTTCTGAATGTTTTAAGCATACTATCCAGGCAGTAAGAAAATCCTAAGTTTATAAGTATAAAAATATGCTGGTTTTCACTGGGATAGAGTTAATTTTTTTTCCATAGTAGCTTGTATGGGACTATGGTTTGGATTTGTGCTGAAAACAGCATTGATAATACAGAGATGTTTTCATTACTACTGAGCAGTGCTTACATAGAGCCAAGACCTTTTTCTGCTTCTCACACCACACCACCAGTGAGTGGGCTGGTGCTGTACAAGAAGTTGGGAGGGGACAGCTGGGACAGCTGACCACAACAGAACAAAGGGATATTCCACAACATATGATATCATGCTCAGCAATAAAATGTTGGTGGAAGAAGATGGAAAGGGAGAGGATGTTCAGAGTGATGACTTTTGTTGTCCCAAGTAACCATTACTCGTAACAGAGCCCTGCTTTCCTGGAGATGGCTGAACATTTGCCTGCCGATGGGAAGTTGTTGGGTACCTGGAGTATCAGGGACACTTAGTGAACAATCCAGACCGAATGGAATTGTTATGCTTGTGAGCAGCAGGCCTCAAGGACATCACTGAAGCCGCTTCTGAGAAAGTAATGAAGCTTCCTGTGAGAAAGTACTGAAGCCACCTGTGAGAAAATAATGAGGCCACCTGTGAGAAAGTAATGAGGCCGCCTGTGAGAAAGTAAACGAAGCAACCTTGAAGAAGATCGTAAATAACTTTGAGAAAGTGAAAACATTAAAAGTACGGGACTTTCCAGGTTAACGGACTTTCCAGGTTAGCTAACTGCAAGTAGGAGGGATATGCAAATGTAACCATTAGAGCTTAAGCCAATCATGCAATGACTAGTAGGCTTATTTTATCTTAGCAATATAAATATGCGCACCCGGGACTAATAAATTGAGCTACACTTATTACTCATATTGAGTCATTTGTCGTACATTCCTCCGTCGCTCGCAGGAAGTAGTGAATGGCTTCCTTGTTTTGCTTTGTTTGCATGTGCGGCTTTTGCTTTGCCTATTAAAATGTATTTAACTCAACCCGTGAGTTTTCTCACTTTTATTCTTCTGATTCTCTCCTCCATCCCACCAGGAGGAGGGAGTGAGAGACTGTGTGGGGGCTAGGTGCCGGCTGAGGTTAAACCACAACAAAAAATTATTATTATAATTTGTTAGAGAAAGGATTTCTTAAGATGACTGAGATACTGAATATTCAATTCCCCTTTGGAACATCATTTTCACATCATTTTCACAACTTTACTATTAGAAATAGAATGAAAACCAGGAAAAAAAAAAGGAGGAATTAGAAACATCTAATTCTATTAGAATTTTAATAAAATAGCAGATACTTGGTTTTGTTACACTAAATTGTTTTTAAGCTCACACTGATTTTACACTGGGAACTAGTTTAATTTAGTTTAAGTTACAGTTTTGTGTTTGAGAAGCATTATGGCAGGTTCTGCCAGATTTTTAGCTTTCCTTTTTCTATGTCTTACCAGTGTCACTTTCTTTAAATATAGTAGGACTGTGCCGAAATACAGGAGGAAGACAAACTGCCCAGCAGACAGGCTCAATCCTGTAGCCACATTTGTACGTGTAGGTCCTCTGCTCCCTTGGAGCTCTGCTGGGAAGAGTGGAACTCACGCAAAGCTGCAAGATAATGGTTCAAGTTTTCTCTCATTATATTTTTGAATATTCTGTATTCTTTCTCCCCTCAACACTTATATGTTTCTACTTGATGAAGGTGTTTCTTTTTAGCAGCTTAAAGGCACACTAACTTTTTTTCTTCTTTTAAGTGACCAGTAGTAGATTGCAATTTTGGGCTGAAAAAAAAGTCCAGCTTTCAAATATGACTGAGCATAATTATTCTTTAAGGGGCCAGCTGTAGGGTCAAGAAGCAAAGCACTGATTAATAATTTTTGCAAATTAAGACCATTCAATTTTCCCCAGTAGAGATTATGTCCGTTCCTCTAAAATTCCATCTAAAAAACATTTGTTCCTATCCAGTCAACCAAGACTCTTAGTGCATAATGCTGGCTCGAATCAAGTCTTGCTCATTGCTTATGGTTACAAGGAGATAAAACATGCACTTCGTAACAAGAGAAATTTTATAAGCTTGATTCTAAATAACACAGGCAAATTTCTATTTGGTTTACTAGAATGTACGTTCTCATCTGCAGTGGGGATGCAGGTATGAGAAGGAGGGGATGCATTTGGCTTATTCATCATACCAGTTTCACATGATCTGCATAGGAAAGAGAATGATTTAAGTTATTATGTCATTACTGATTCCAAGCAAAGCATTGAAGAATAGAGATCTGGGAAAGGAAGTGGTTTCTAATGTGTACGGTGCTGTGTCTTGCTGCAGTTTGTTGTACGAGACTACTGCTCTTATCCTACTGAGCAGTGCAATACAGCAAGGCATTAACTTTTAACTTAGTACTTTACTCCTATCTGGGGATATATTTAACCTTTATTAAATTTCATAGGGATGATTTTAGTCACTAACTATTTTCTCCTCCCTAGGGCTGACCACAACAAGCAAATACTGTTAAAGGCACAAATCCGTTCTACACTAGGATTTCAGTGTGTTAGTTGAATATGTTATCTAATGCATTTCTTATCATAACTCCTGTAAATCCATTAATGACTTCATGATTTTTGATATCTTTATGAAAAGCCTAGATGATGTTTTGAGGGATTATGAGACAATCATCTGTTTCTGGGAATGGAAAAATTTTCGTATATTGTGTAAAATAGATAGAACAGTTGACCCAAGCAAATCTGAAAGCCTCTAAAACAGGCATGAAATTCCAAAGTGGGGCATTGCTTCACTTTAGCATTATTTCTTTTGTGGCCAGGAATGAACTAAAGGGCATCACTGCTGCCTAGCACACTTGTAAAAAGAGTGTGAACTCAAAAAAAAAAAAGTATTTTCATTTATACTTACTTGTTTCTAAAATTGTTCCTTAAAAATACTAGTGTAGTGCCTAGGTCAACCTTTATAATGTATTAGCTTTCTCTGATTAACTGGTAGTGAACTCTACAGGAGACAATTCTAATGAATAATAAAAAATAGAAAAAGATGCAAGCAGTCAGCAGAATACTGTAGAAAGAGAAGCCTTAATATTCTTTAGCTGTGAATTAGGCATGCAGGAAGCCTGCAAGCACTAATATATTTAACTATTAATTCATGTTTACTTTAATTAGAGACAGAGCTCTATGGCTTGTGGCTTGGTTTTTTTTTTTGTTTTGTTTTTATTTTTATTTACAACATTTTTTATTTGGAACTTTTTTTTTAGGTAAGCATTACTTTTTTCCCCATTTCTAATCCCATAACTAGTTATGAAAAATGTCTATAGATATACCTAGCAGACTCATATCTCATGACATGGAATACTGGGGTTTGTGTTTGTTGGAGGTTTTTTTTTGGTTTTGAGTGAGGCAAGTTATTGTAAAGGTATCACTACCTTTATATTACACTATCAAAGTGCATAAAATAATTTTAAGTACCTGTCTCTGAACAATATGCATGATATTTAGCTACAGTTCTATTTATGAATCACATATATGGGACTACAGAACGAATACTAAACATTCTTTATTCACTACTTCCTTTGCTTATCCTTCATCATGATAGTGCAAAACTACTTTGTTTTTTCTCTCCCCATATTCAAAATGAATCAAATGAATGAAGATCAGTAACATATCATCTGCTAGCACTTCAACTTCACTGACTCTATAGACCATACCCATTATGGTCTTTCAGGTCAATAATTCCTGAACTAAGAAGGATTAATAGGATTTATGACCCTCTTTTCCACTGCATGTAGCACAAGCAGTACTAATTATATTTTCATTAACCTCTGTGGCTAGCTCATGTTCTAATAATTTAGCCCCGTTATGGATTAATCCAATGTTTTACATGTTCAATAAAGTGAACATACAAACAAAAGCTACATAAATAAATCCTTGTGGCCAAATCATGACTACTCTAATGAAGAAATACTTGCAGAAGAGCCACTGCTTCTAGAATCTCCCAAGGTCTGGCCCATGCATCGGTCAGCTATATCTTGGCTCTCTGAGTGACTCATTCCCTAGTGAAAGAGGCATTGTGAAGCCTAAATGTTCAATAAATCTAATTTAATTGCATAAACAATAATGCTGAATGAGTCCTATGCAAGTTGTCTTATAATGGTGAAGTGTACACTTCAGGAGATGTTAATGCCACAATTTCAGGAACTAGTAGTAAGTATGTCTCCTAAATACATTTGTAAGGCTGTGTATCTGAGAAGGATACTTGCACTTCTAATCACTTCTACTGACCCCTCTCTCCACTGAGTTACTTACAGGTATGTCTGTTGCCAGAGGGAATACGGGGTACACAGGAGACATAGTGATGCTGTCAGTAATAACAGAATTATTCAGTATGAGAGCCATCCTCTGCCACTCTCCATTCCTAAGCACAGGCATAGCTAACAGGACAACCAAAGCTGAATGCTGTTTCTGCAGTCAAAAGAGGAGTACTGGCTGAATTAATCCCAGATTATGCAAATTTCAAAGAAACAATTTCAAATTGCTATCCCATAGGCACTCTTCTCCTGAGCTGTGTTTTCACTCCTCTGCGGCAGTTAAAGATCAGCTCCTTAATAATTGTGGGCTTTTGCTTCTTTGACTAAAATCAAATGTATTTCATCTAAAAAAAAAAAAAAGGATAAGGCAACAGATCCATTCATGATGAATCCGGGATATAAAAGTAAATTTATATGAGAATGATGATAGCTAAATTGCTGTGGAATCTAGAATTAATGTTTGTTATGTGAGAAGCACTGAGTGCTTTATGTTATTTGTATTTTTAATTCAGTACTAATGTCAAACACTGTCAAATATTCGATTGCAATATATGCTCACTGAAATAAAAATATAGCAAAATACTGATTGCAAATGGAGAATTAGAAGAATACTTTACAAAGTATTTTTCTATATAATGAGATATAGGGGAAGAAATATCTAATTACAACTAGGTTTGGTAAAACAACAATTTTTCTTACTCCTATAGTAGGTAGGGTAAGTTTTTCATGGAGCTATTCCTGTGCTTACAGAAAAAAAAAACAAAGGCATCTTTAGAGTACGGCTCATGTAACCTGCTTTAACCGTTTACTTTAAGAACTGTTCTTTGCCAGCAGTTCTTTTTTTTTATTCACCAGTTTTAAAATATTATAGGCCATTTATCTGACTAGCTGAATTTTTTAAGTAAGGTGAGATTAATCTCATCCCACTGTCCATTGAATTATATTAAGATATAGGTTAAAGTTTAACCATTAAGCTCCTTTAAATTACCTTTGTATGTTTGTTTTTTTTTCCCCAATACGTACAAGTTTGGTAGTTGAATTAGTCCTTCAGCGCACAGAGAAAGATATCGCCATCTGTTACTTATGTCAAGAAAGTATAATTATTCCAGGCACATTCACTGTTTCGTCATTTGTTTCACCCAAAGAGCTAAAGGAGTTACTTCTGGTCGTCTACTGCCCAGTAACCTCATCATGCCCCAATCACTTCACTGAAGGAGCAACTTCCCTGAGACTTCAAACAGCTAGATATCTACAATAATATGTAAACCTAGGCTATGGCCACAATAAAATTGTTGTTGGAGCTCTTATTTGCTTTTGTTCTAGCCCAATGTTTACTCCCTGTGAGGGATCTGTTTCTATGCTATTACTGAACTTATATAATGCTTACATAGACTCTAAGAGACTAGAGGAATTAGGAACAATATGATTTTTCAGTTCATTAAAGGTACGATATCACAATTTACTTTGTGATGAATGAGACAAAGGATATTTGGTTAAATGTATTACCTCATCTTTACAAGCTGTTTCACCTCGCGAACTCATTTCTGCAGGTAATCAGGCAAAAGGGCCTTCCAAAAGCCTTCTTTTTGAAATAATGAATCAGAAGGAAATTAGACTGATTGAGAGATATTTTAATAAATCTTAAAAGTGATCAAAAGATTTACTAGAACACTGCAAGTGACGGCTCCGGCAGACAGATGACATAGCTACCTTCTACTTCTACTGAGAGGAGAGCAGTGTGAAAAAAAAGAACTTACTTAAAATCTATATTTAAATTGAAATCTGAGGTACACATTTAACCTAAGGATGTAAGTGCAGTCTATATAAAAGTGAAGTTCATACAAATTCCCTTTAACCCTCCCAAAGTTTTATAAGTTTGAAATTAGAAGTTCTATCATTGTTGCAATTTGTAGGACCTAAACAGTCTGCCATACTCTGCTGCTTTTCCAGGTTGCTAATTCTTTTTGATACAAAACTACCGTTCAGTCTAGATTATCAGTAATTCAGCTCACATACCGCAGGCAAGTCCATCTGTTTCTTAAAGACAAAAAAAGTGCAGATGTCAGTAGAACATAATGATAGAAGAACCATTACGTTATGTCACACCAAAGGTACATTTCAGCTAACATGAACTGTTTAATCAGATCACCCTTCAGAGCTTCTTTTCTGCTGCTATCTGATATGCCAATTGAATCCAGTGTGAAAACGGGCTTACTGGAAGTGTAAGCACAATCTTTACATAATTTTGATTATAGCTCCCAAGCTCTCCATTATTCTTGGATTATACATTACTTATGGAAGAGCCGCTCCAATTTCTTCCTTTCTTTGCTTTCCTTTGATGTTTGGGGTTTTTTTTTGTGTGTGTGTGTGATCGTTTTCTAGATCTTTCATTGCCTGGGCTTTCTCATACATTGATTTCTACCTCTGTTAAATACTAGCTACAGTGGACACTATCTACAATTTTATTTTTTCCTAACTGCATTCCTTAACCAGAATTTACTCTTTGGTGAAAGTTGAAACAAAGGATTACTGAGAATCCCCTCCAGCCTTTGCTGGTTGCAAAACTGGATCATTGGTCAAAACAGGAACGATTTAATTTCTGTTACATATTGGTGTTAGAGAGTTGCCACGTCTGAATAACATTTCTTAGCAGTCACATACACATGGTGACATGAACACAAACATTCTTTTAACAACCCAGAATTTTTTTTTAACGGTGCCCTCAAAGGAAACAAATCCATGTTCAGAGTAGCAGTGCTAAAAATATTATTCCAGAAGACAGAGTAGTGTATTAAACCAATGTATTTGGATAAAGTTGGAATTGGTTAGCTTCTGCAATGGAAAATTATTTACAATCAACAACTAAATAACTGGAGCATAAATGCTCTTTCTTTAGATGTTTTCCATTATTTAAAATTTCAAAACCTGAGGTTCTCATTATGGTCTTCAGAACTATATTCTTCATTCTGGTGTTCCAGACATGAATATCATGAAGGCATAGAATGAGTAAATGCCTAAATCTTATAGGCCTCTCAAACCATTCTTCTAGCTGGTGGTAGCTCTACTTCACGCAGAACCTCTAATTTCCTTTAGCATGTTTTTCTCCCAGTGATTTCTCAATTTCCAGCTGATATCATTTGTTGCAGGCTCACTAAAGGAATATTTCCTTTCACCTGATTCCTCATATCAATCACACATTTATTTATATGCCTAGATCTCATGATGTCAGCTGGCTAATCGAAACGAAGACAATACCTGAAGAGAAAGTTAAATACACTGTTCTGGCTCATGTGTGAATATCCTCAGTATCCTTGATATCTCAGCTGTGATCGGATGTCTGTGTTTAAACTAGTGAATTGAAACTTAGCTCATAGAAACATAGAATTATAGAATGGTTAGATCTTTTCTTTCAGTCATGGGAGCTTAGACATCTACCTCACATGTTGCTATCTAAATTTAGGTGCTATCTAAATTTTGGAGCTAGATCATGGCCTGAATTTACTCTCTAAAAATTTAATCTAAATAGCTATTCAGATAGTTTGTGTTTTTACACAACTACAATTATGATTATAATTTCTCTGTCACTGTAGTTCTGTAGATAAAGTGACTTTGTATTGAGTTATTCATAATTTGCAGTGTGAAAGCAGAGAGATCTTAAATACTTAGCATAGGACAGTACCTTAATGACATGACTATTTCAGTGCTTGGTTTGGGGGTTTTATTTTCATTATAGTTAATTTTTTTTTTGCCACAAAATTGTCAGGATGTCTTAGCAGAAGCCTTCCTTTTAGCTGCTACACATTAAGGCAAGCATATTGCCACTTTCGTCTTTCTTTTTTTTCCTATGGACAAATTGAAAAATATTTTACTTTCCCATTATGTGTAGTGTGTTATTACTTCAGATCATTTATGCACATGCTAATCTTTCTACTTCTACTGTTGAATTATAATAGACACTAGCGGCTTCACAGTTTATCAGGATTTTCCGTCTTGTACAAATGCAGTAATAGCTGTGAAAAATTCTAAAGCTATGCTCAACTGGCAAGTATATTTCTATTCCATACGAACTGTGTGAAGTAAGAGAAAATTTCTAAACTCAAGAACACTGTCCCACTTCTATAACACTTATTTTTCAAAATAACATCATAAAATGCCTTATCCTGGTAGCACAGCTACAAGAACTTTGAACAATAATATATTCGGCTCAAACAGTTACTGTTGTTGCACATGCAAATGGAACTATTCCAGATGCAATTACAGTAAGAAACTTTACAATTGAAACAGATGAGATAGACACGTTTTTAGATAGAAATAAGTATATTGTAGCTGAGAATGTCTACTTATTAGCTTTGAGTGTTAAGGCTTCCAAACAAATTTAAATAAGAAATATTGATTCTTCTAAAGATTGCTAATTTTCATGAGAAGACTCTCAGGACTGATAAGCCAGGAAATCACTTCAAATTTATAGAAAAAAAATAAAGCACAAGCTACGTTCCTCCAGTGAGCACCTGAATTGTCCTCTATTGAGAAGAGAAGCTAAATCATCCTCTATTTATTCACTACTTTTCTCTGCTGAGATTACAAAAAAAAAAGTTACAACTACCATTAATTGTTATGGTGCTGTTTATATTTTGGGGAATCAGACTAAGACTACTCACACTTAGTGGCCATCAAATGGCTATGACAGTATTGAGAGAAGGTAAAAAAAAAATCATAGAAATACTTTAAGTACTTCAACTCTCGTATTTTTTGAAACTTGTAGGTTTAACCTTTAGCTACTGTGTTTGCTACAACACAAAGAAGAAAAAGTGTGAATACATTTCACTTTTTCAGACTGTCAATAGACAGAATGCTTTCTCACAAACACACCTTAGAGAACCGATAAGGATTAAATTTAACTCTTTAATCCATATAAGTGGTATCTTAGGATGTTTTTTTCCTCACATTTAGATCCTTATTGGCATCAATAAAGTTTCTACATTAGAATAACAGCAAAAGAATTCTAGACATTTGCATTATATTCTAGAGAAGGATGTAGCATGGAATGTTTTGTATATATTCACTCCAACAAAACTGCTGACCTGAAATGTTCCAAATGAAAATCCAGATTTCCAATAAACAGAGAAAATTGGAAGAAAGTTCCGAAAAAAGACTATAGCATTTTATTTTGTGTTTTCCTCTGAAACTATTAAAAAATCAGACAGAAAGAGAGAGAGAGGAAACCTCAGAACAGTTCTCCAGTTTACCCTCTTTCATTTTCCAAGCCTTTCTGTTTTATGAAAAGCTGAGAAAATCCCCAAAGAATGCTTGAAAATGTCAGCATTTCCTAAGCACTGTTAAAAATAAATTGTCTTGCCACTTTTTTGTCCGGTCAGGGAAGCAAAAACTTTACTTTGTGAGAGGATGAGCTGAAAGTAGTGAGTCTTACAGCAAGTTTGAACCCTGGAAGAAAACAGTTGCTGACATCTGACTTCTATTGTGATGCTACTGATAGTATTAGAGAAGGGGGGGGGGAAACAAAGAAACAAGACAAAACAACACACTAACAAAAAATACACTAAGTATTAAACGTTATCAGACACTGACATTGTCATTACAAAGCTACATTAGAAATTTTAAGGCATAGAATTTCAATATGCATAATTTTGACGTTAAATAAGTCCTTGTCAATTATATCTTAATAATTACCAATAATTACTGATTGTATCTTTGTTGGAAAAAGTATTTTTTTGTGTGTTTGCAAACTGCTTGTAATAAGTACATAGCTTCTCCTTCACTTGAGAAGGAAACTGCAGAATGCAGAAGATCTAATGGAGGGGATTATTTCCCATTATTTTCCTTTGATCAGATTTTAGTTTTGAACTAAGCTAATACTCTTTTTCTAATTTTGAGATGATTGTCAGCAAGTATAAGCTCTTGCATCTACCTCCAGCCTTCAGCGTTTGTTCAGAAAACAGGTATTTTTAATGTTTTAATCTCCTTTGATAAACCCTTCATCATGTGTGCTTTGAATTCCACCAATTTCCTTACATTCCTGAGCCAAACGGAGCTTACAAGAGCTGATAGTAAAGTATTTGTGAAGTTTATTGACAATTAGATTCTGATCCAAAGCCCACTGCAGATGGAAACCACCTCACTATGACCTCAGAGATTTCCAGTGAGGACATCAAATGGGGCTATTGCTTCCTTAAGCATTGTTAAAAGCTATTCTTGTTATGTAAACCAGAATCCCCTTATTTCACCATTGTTCACTTACACAAAGCCTTTTAGGTGATTTTAATCCTTCTGTCATTGGTGCATATCTTTTACATTTTCTAATCTGTACAATTGCATTTATTATTTTTTTTAAAAAAAAAACATTAATTTCTATATTTTTTAATAAAATCCCACTTAATTTCCTGCTTTATCAAATTCAGTATCAGGCTAAGGAGAGATATAATAATGAAGTCTCTTAAAAACTGAACCAATTTTTCCCTGATTTGATGACATGTTTATCTCTTCAGAAAGGGTGACTGAGAGAAAGACAGAGTGAAGGAGATGGATTTCTATATTATTTCTTACTTCTCAATGGCATTTAAAAATAATTTTACAGATTACATTTATGTTTATAATTATATGTGTCTATATTTTCAATGTGTGACAATTATCAGAATTCTTTATGTTTTTAGATAATTTCTTAGTATATATCTTGTTTGAAAGCAGACTGAAAACCAATCTCTGAAAATGTATAAAATCTATTATAATTTAACAAAAGTTTTTTCTTTCTTACATATTTTCTCGTCAATACTTTAATATAGACAAAGGGATATATTTATTAGGCCTAATGTCAGACAGGAAAAAGAAAGCCTGAGGAAGCTGAAATGTTTTCTGATACTAAAACTCCAAAGCTTCAGGAAGTTTCTTTATTACTTAGTACTGTATGTTCTAATCAAGCATAAAACAGGAAAGTGACTACTATCAAAGGACCCATAAAAAGAGTTTATGATGTTTCAGATTCAGACAACATAAAAAAGGACATATTCAAATTAGAAACACTATTATAAAGTGTGATTCTATAAGGAATCTCCATAACAGACTTAATAATGTGATTAAAGAGACAAAGTAATAGCAGTATACACAAGTACTAATTAGAACATTGAAACTATTACGCCTCATGTGGGAGACAAGTAATAAAATTCAAAGAATATTTTTAAGAAACACTATCAGACTAGCTTTTAAGTTTCCTACTGCCTCAGGCTGATTATGTGAACTTGTGGCATGTGTCGAAAACATTTAAGCCAATCCATTTGGCCTGGTAATCCTCCCTTCGCTCAGTGCACTTGGCATCATTATACTAAGATATGGTTTGGCTAAACCATTTTTCACAATGGGCCTATTTGGTGTTGTTAAAAGATTCAAAATATGGTGCTTTTATATTCAAGAAAGACATATTGCCTTAGTAATATCATTCAGTTTCTTAAAAATTACTTGCTTTCTTTTTGTTCTTGAACATATTACAGCTTTGGATGGCTGAGATAAAATGTCTTAACTGTAGAAGGAAATATTTGAATAAATACTTAAATTATTAAATGACAGGTGAAATATCTAATAATCAGGAAGTCTAACTGGATTTTTATTTGAATTAATATATATCAAATAAATGAATATAAATAAATTGTAAAAAAGCATTATTTGCTCTTGTAAAGAACTTGTCCTTTCAGTTTCTAGAACCCACAAGGGTGATTCATGTGGAAAATCTAAAGCTATGCTCAAAATATTCAAAACCACACGCTGCATTTTGGTTTTTTTGGAAACAGTTACTACTAGTTAAATGTGCTTTTATTTCAGTGAGTGACTGTATTACTGTCAAATTCACCAAGAACAAAGAGAAGTCTGCACTGAAGACTTCCTAATATATTAACAACAGTGGGCGTCTCAATTTTAATATAATGAACTCATGTATTTCAAAAGTGCTGAACGCCCAACATTTGGCTTCACAAATGTCTTCCTCTGCGCATATTAATCTGTATTTATAGTATATCAGGACATAACTGACTAAGGTAGAAGTCTGTGGATAATATCACACATTTGTAAACACAGGTACTTTTCTTTCAGAGTACTGACACAGAGGAATAGAGTGATCAAGTTCTGGGATATTACTATACACTTTTAAATTGAGCTCACTCCTTATTTGTCTTTCAGAATATGTAAGGATATCTTCTATTATTTTCATGTAGTATTTATTTCACTTCTAAGTTACTTGCACTTATATAACAATTCACGCCAAGCATTTCCTTTCCTTTTTACATTTTTAGACAAATTGTTATCAGTTTGAGTTCTTGATCTATAGTCTCTTCTTCATTTATGGAATATACTATTTTAAAAGACTTTGAAGTCCTTTAAAGCAGAGACCACATTCTTATAACAATTTATTTGGGACTAATATAGTCTTCCCCACTTGATTGCAAATTATTCTTTCATGAATCAGTTATTCAACTTTAATATCAGTGTGAAATTACAGCCAATCATTGAATGCTTTTCCCTCTCCCCCTCCCCCCCCGCCCCCAAGTGGTTTATTCATTGGGGAAGGAAAAAAAAAAAAAAAAAAAAAAGGCTATAGAATACTTACTGGATACAAAATGGCTACTCTGTGAGGTTGTTTGGAGAAAAGGTTCACATCAATTCAACATTTAGCAAAAATTTAGGGTAATCCATAGAAACGTGTTCCTTCTAGTTCACCTCCAGTTAAAAACAACTCTCACAATATTCTGATCACAAATGAATGAAACATGAGTCCCCAAATATTCAAAACACAATTTATTTTAGATCATTTGCACAAGCTGTGGGGACTGAAGAACTGGCTTGACTACAGCCCCATAGCCTCAAGACAAGTGAATTATATTCACTTTAGAATTTGCACACTCGCAAAATGTCATATATATGCCAATTACCTTATTTACCTGTATTAAATAGTGTTTTATTGATCAACTAACACTTATCGTGTAAACTACCACTCTCCACATGTTCACTAAATTTTTACTCAGTTCTAAGGAAGATGATCCCTTTTACTCTAAAATGTATTTACCCAATTATTTTTAAACTACTTCTCCTGCACTAATGTTAAATAGTTTAATAAATCTCAGTCCACTATCAGAAACATTAGCACTAGCCACTGTGCATGTTTGTTTTAATCCTCTAAGGCTTTCCTGCACAGCATTTCTGCTCAATTTTTCCTCTACTATTCATTATTAAAATAAATTGCTCTTGTATTCAGCCCAGCTGCAGGCAAAATACTTCCATTCCAGGTGCCTATCAACTTTTAAAATCAATTAAGTTAATTGACAGCAGGTTTAACTATTTTCTTAATTATGACTGCAAATAAGTTTTTTTTAAAACAAGATTCTCCCCCCCCAAAAAAAAAACCCCACCCTTTTAGAGTTAACAAAACAAAGAAAAAAAAAACTAATAATAGAAATTTGCAGAACAGAACCCTTCAATGATAACTCCCATTGTTTAAAAGGCTCTAAGGAAGAAATCTATAGAGAATGAAATCCAATGACAGAATAATTCTCTGTTTTTATTTCAAAGCCACTTTAGAATATTTTATCAGTTCATTTCAAAGCTAAAAACCATGTTTGAATTAAAATCAACTATAAACTACATTAACGATGATTCAGTAAATGGCATTCTTCCTCCTGGGTAAATTCAGAGCTGGGATAATGTTAGAGAGTAATGTTGTCCATCCTAAGCACAGGGGAAATGATGCTTTGCAAATAGTTGTAAAAGGATTCTTTACGTGATATTCCTGTTCCTTGCATTAGTATTTCCATCTTTGCCTTTCTCTGTATTTTTCAGCATACCCCATTCCTACATATACTGCAAGGATGTCTGTAACATAGCCTTTTCTCCTTCATTGAATGTCCATAACAGACTGTGTTACAGTAGTAGAATTTTTGTTAAGTTTCTCAATTAGGCTAGAATATGCTTGAGCAAAGTACTGAAGTATTCTAGTCTAATCAAGATTAGCAGCAATCAAAAATTACAAATTTCCATTCTGTGCAAGATTTTAACATTGGAAGAACATTTTCCTTCCAATTTTCTTCTAGTCCAGATGACAAACGTATTTTTTTTTCTGAGGCAAAACTCAAGGTTTTTGTTTTAGTTTGAGTTAGTTAAGCATTTATTTTCAATATTAACATTTTAATTCATGCAGTTTTATATCTGAACTGAAGTTCTAATATCATAGTAGTATAACCAGTATTAGATTTTAGGAACATAACATCAAACATAATGTACACATAAATCATCATTATGAAATAAATAAAAATGGAACTGTCAAAATGAAGCATTTTGGCTTAATCAAAGCATTGTGTTTAGACTTTGCATTGCAAAATTCCTCTAAAGTAACAACCCCCTGCAAATTATTTAGATCACACCGAAACTTAATTTCTTGATGGAAGATTTCCATCAAAAAAATGTTATCAAGCAGGGCTAGCAAAGAGGCAGCACTATGAGGTCAATCAGGTGCTTAGCAGAGCTTTTTGTTCACCCTAATAATTATTATTAAGTTGAAGGTACCATGTACAGCCTGGCTAACAGTGACAAAGAGCTATGAATTGTTCTTACTTTTATTCTCTCCTCTTAGCAGGCTCTGGCAGAATCGTCAGGCTGGAGCTTCTGTACCAATCCCTTCTGTAGCAGCTTGAACTCCTTCATATGCTGCCAGTATTTGGGTTTTTTTTCAGTTGGAGTGTAGTGGGCCTTGGAGCCTCTATATCCCCAGCTCCAAAACTCTAGAGGTCGACCTTGAGTCTCCCCTGGTGTTCTCTGCCAAAGACTCCAAGTAGGGCCATTCTTCCTGGCTGCGGTGTAGAGCACATTTTTAACATCTTGTCCTGTCCGTACTGCCCCAAGGGCTACTGGATGAACAATCTCCTGTTTAATTTGTTCAAAGGCTTGTTGTTATTCACGGTCCCATTTAAAAGAATTCTTCTTATGGGTTAATTTATACAGAGGGCTTAAAACCATACTGTAATTTGGAATATGCATTCTCCAGAAACCCACAATGACTAAGAAAGCTTGAGTTTCCTTTCTGTTATTTGGTGGAGCCATAGCTCTTTTTTGGTTGACCATATGCATGGAAATGTGACAACGTCCATCTTGTCATTTTACTCCTGAAAACCAAATCTCTTGTGCAGGCCCCTTGACTTTGCTTTGCTTGAAGGCAAAACCGGCTTTCAGAGGGATTTGTATTATTTTCTCCCCTTTTTCAAAAACTTCTGCTGCTGTGTTGCCCCATACAATGATGTAATCAATGTATTGCAGGAGTTCTGTGGCTTCCCCCTTTTCCAGTGCAGCCTGGATCAGTCCATGGCAAATGGTAGGGCTGTGTTTCCACCCTGGGGCAGTAGATTCCAGGTGTACTGAATGCCCCTCCAAATGAAAGCAAACTGTAACCTGCATTCTGCTGCCAAAGGGATTGAGAAAAACGCACTGGTAATATCAATGGTGGCATACTGCTTGTCTGCTTTTGACTCCAGTTCATATCGAAGTTCTAGCATGTCCAGCTAGAACAGCAGCACTCAGTGGTGGCATAACTTCACTCAGGCCACAATAGTCCACTGTTACTCTCCACTCTTCACTAGATTTTCGCACTGGCCATATGGGACTGTTAAAGGGTGAGCAAATCTTGCTGATCACTCCCTGGGTCTGCAGTTGATGAATCAGCTTATGGATGGGGATCAGGGAGTCTCGGTTGGTGCGATATTGCCGCTGGTGCACTGTGATGGTAGCGATTGGTACCTGCTCTTCTTCAACCTTCAGCAACCCCACAATGGAAGGGTCCTTCAAGAGACTGGGCAAGATGAACAGCTGTTTAATTTCCTCCATCTCCACAATGGCTACACAAAAAGCCCACCGGTGCCCTTTTGAGTCTTTGAAATACCCACTCCTGAGGTAATCTATACCAAGAATACATGGAGCATCTGGGCCAGTCACTATGGGGTGCTTTTGCCACTCATTCCCAGTCAAGCTCACTTCAGCCTCCAATACAGTCAGCTGTTGGGATCCTCCTGTCACTCCAGAAATACAAATGGGTTCTGCCCCTTTATATCTTGATGGTATTAGGGTACACTGTGCACCAGTGTCTACTAGAGTTTTATACTTCTGTGGGTCTGATGTGCCAGGCCATTCAATTCATACAGTCCAATAAACTCTGTTGTCCCTCTCCTCCGCCTGGCTGGAGGCAGGGCCCCTCTAGTCCTGTTTATAATATTTTCTAGTCACTTTTTTTTTGGTGAATATTACTCAGATGTCCCTTCCTTGGGATCAGAGGTGAGATCAGCCCTTCTACACTGTCTAGGGAACTGCCCACTGGAGACTGGAGCATTATTTTTCCTGGAAGAACTTCTATTTGTGACTGTTTTTTCCTTGCAATTCACATACCCGTGCTTTTAGGGCCAAGGTAGGTTTTCCATCCCACTTCCTCATGTCCTCTCCTTCGTCATACAAGGTAAACCACAGATCACCTCATCACACGTACCATCTCCCTTGAGCAGGAGGAGGAGGAGGTCTTCTTGTTCTTCTAATAGCTGAGATACTAGTCTGTGCATACAGGGAGTAACATCTATTGTCTTTGAGTTTCTAAAACCCCTCAGATAGTTTTTCAAACAGTTTTTTGAACAGGTTTTTGGATTTTTCAGTCAGTCTTTCCAGAGTGGAGACAGAGGCCCGTATCAGGGAAAAGAGATTGTCTTCATATTGTTGGAGCTGGCTAGCCACTGCATGTACTGGTGGTGTTTCATCATCTTTCCAACTCATTGCTGCCAATGAGTTGGCATATGATGATGGTGCATTCTGTACAAACTTCCGGGAGCATTCGATTTCATCTAGAACTGCAGATGTCCACGGGTCATACAGGTTACATTAAATCAGCTCCTGAACAGCTAATTCTCTCAGAAACTGGATACTCTCTCCATGGTGGCCCACTTGCTTGGGTGGCATATAGTACTTTTCTTGAAGAAATACCTGTCCCTCACATCTGACAAGAGTCGCCTCCAGAGGCTCCAAGCTTCTGAGTCTCTTCCAATCACCCTATCAATGGCTGGTTCCCTAGACAGGGATCCCAGCTCCCTGGCTTTCCTACCTTCTAGTTCCAGGCTACTGTCTCACCTTAATTATGGCTGAAATATTTTTGCATATCTCGCAGCTCACTCAGGGATAGGGATCAGGTGACTACCCCTCCTTCTGCCTCTCCCTGTTCTTGTGATGTCCCTGGTTCTTCATCGTCTTTCACTATGCAAACAGGTTTTGGTTTTTTTGTGTGTGTATTTCTTACATACAGAGGCAACTGATACTGGCATAGATTTTGTTTGTTTGTTTGTTTATCTGCAGTACTGCTTGCTGAGGTTTGAGTAGCTACAGTGCCTGACGTGGGGGTTGAAGCAACTGCAGTGTCTGTAGCAGGGGCTGGGGTAGCTGCAGTGCCTGCTGCAGTGGCTGAATTAACCACAGTGCCCGTAAAGGGAATTGGGGTAGCTGTCATGGGCGCTACAGTGACCGCAGCACATGTAGCAGGAGTTGGAGTAGCCACAGTGTCTCTAGTGGGGACTGGAGTATCTGCAGTGCCTATTGCTGGGGTTGGGGTATCCACAGAGCCTGCTGCTGGGGTTATGGCAGATACAATATTCTTAAACTATTGTTTAAACTTAAACAAGATCAAGATCTGAGATGGCTGCAAGAGACCTGTCAACATGAACGCAGTGGTTGGGGAATTCAAAATTCTCAAAAGCTGTTGAAATTAGCTTGGCAAAGTGTAAACAGGTGTCCCCACCGTGGCCTGGCTTCCCAGACCCAAACAAGAGGTATAATTCCAAACAACACCCATGAGATGGCTCCTGAAATACCCAGGTGGAGCTGCCACTGCCTCCTCCTCACTCTCCATACTGCCCGCTGCCACTGAATACGAATACAAAACCGGTGCCATTACCAGTGATCTCACCAAAGAAATCAGTGATGCATAGCACAGAAAAGATAAGCTGTGCATAACACTGACAAGCAGCAGCAAGTAGGGTGCTGCCCAATACAGCTCTAAAAATAACTCCAAGAGCAAATAAAAAAACCATTATGACCAGCAATGACCAAACTGACATAATGAACGCTTTTAACATATCTGTTTTCAACACACTATGGTCAAACCTGTCCTTCTCTCAACGCTTCAGGACTGACTGGGGCTCAGAACCTTGGATCCTCAGATTAAAGTCTGATGATCTCCTGACTGATCTAGTGAGGCCCCTTCGTGCCCCACATTGGGCACCAAAAAGACTGTGGTGGTTTAGCCCGAGTCACTACACAGTTTCTTGCTCACCCTCTCCCTCCCCAGCAGGATGGGGGAGAGAAATTGGGAAGAAAGGAAAACCCATGGGTTGAGATGAAGACAGTTTACTAGAATACCAAAGCAAAACTACAATAATAACAGAATATAAGGATATTAAAGTATACAAAATGCACAATGCATGATTTCTCACCATTCGATGTCCCAGTGACCGATACAGTCCATCCCAAGAAGCAATCATGGAAACTAAACTGAGCAGCAAGCAAAGGAGTGAAAGTGAGCCAGCAAGGTAGAGGGAACACTGGCAGCAAGTGAAAAAGATGAGAAAGGGAAGGTGTGAAAAATGGAGAATGGATGCCCCGCCACGGGCAACCCCCACTTATAGACTGAACATGACGGTTATGGCATGGAATACTCTCTTTGGCCAGTTTGGATCAATTATTCTGTCTGTCTTTCTCCCACCCTCCTGTATCTGCACGTTAATGAGACTTGGAAAGCCGGACAGTGTCCTTGGTCTCATTAACAACAACTGGTATCATCAGTGTGTTTATCAACATTCTTCAGATACAAAATCCAAAACACACCACCTACTGAGAGGAAAATTAACTCCATCCCTGCTGAAACCAGGACAATATTCTTACTTAGCTTTCATCCAGTAATATTGATGATGGAGAACACATGACAATTAAAACATACATATTTGTTATTGGACAATCTTTCAGAAAATAGCTCATTGATTATAACTATGTCTAGAGTCACTATCCAATCCGTAATAATTTCATAAGAAAAATTACAATTATTTATTGTACAGAATTCTGTGGAATGTTTCCAAGAATTTCACATTTAAAGAAAGGCTTATGAGGAAAGCTTATACTATGAAAAAAAGGTTAGGTAATTACTGCAACACAAGAATTACCTCTACATTTTTCAAAAAAAAAAGAACAAAGCATAGCAAAAAAAAGAGAACTAGGACTTTGTTTACTTGTTCTTCAAAACCTATTCTACTGTTTGCAAGCTTTGGCCAAGCATACTTTATAATGTATTATATGTTCATTATAATCTTCAGTAAACAGTCAGTATGAATTGTTAAAGATGCCCTGAAGAGTGAAATTCCAACTTGGGTATAGAATCTATGTCAGTAAGTGGCCTTTTAATAATTGTAGTTTTCCAGCTTCTAATGTCAGTATCTTTGTTTACTAATATTTTTTTCTAGTGTAAAGTACTTTTACTATGTTGTTACTTTTGCATTCCTATCTGGAAGTGGGAATGGCTTAAAAAATCTATAGATTTATATAATAGCTTGTGAGGAATTATTTATTTTTCTTTAGCCAAAAAAAGAGTGAGGGGAGTTTTATATTTTTAAGTTATTATATTAATAAGCTTCAGACCCATTTTAAACAAGCTAAATGTTAGAGACAAGAACAGCAGTCTTATTGAAGTGATAGTATAGTACCTTGCCCCATATTCAGTCATGCCTTTCGTTTTCCGTTTCCAGAGAAGAGACAATTTGATCTGACAGATTCCACAATTTCAATTCCCACTGAGTTTAAAAGCAATTTTATACACAAAGAGTCTACATCTGAAGTCACACGTTCCTGAAGCCTGTGATCTACATAAAAGGAAGAGCAGACAACAACAGCCAATATTTTAAAGGAAACATGGCATACATTAAATAGTGAGTATTCCAGAGTTCATACATTAGTCATTCATCATTCCTGCCTCTAGTTGTCCAAATGTTAGCCACTTAGTCTAAGCTTCTCAACTAAATTTCTTCTGTTTGGGGAAAGTGAAAAAAAAAATCTTTAGAAACAGACTGACCCCCTGCTAAAATGACTTTTAAAAAACTAATATAATAGTAAAGTCTAAGAATGTAGTTCTGTGCTATATTACTTTTCTAATGTCAAAAACAGCCCACAAGATTTCTACGCTCATGTGCTTGTTCCTAGTTCCACATCGCCATTTATAGTCCTCAGAAGGTCTGCTTTTGTTTACAAATTTCATCTTTCCTACTTCAGTTTACATCATGCTCAGACAAACAGTTAATTCAGCTGAAGCTGTGAATCATAGTAGAAATGCCAGAACAGTCTGAGAAGTCTCTTAAGCTACCATTATTAGAGAAAATATAGAGCTGAACTGTGGCCTAGAATCATAGAATGAATGGTGTGGGTTGGAAGAGACCTTTAAAGGTCACCTAGTCCAACCCCCCTGCAGTGAACAGGAATGCCTCCAACTAGATCAGGTTGCTCAGAGCCGTGTCCAGCTTGGCCTTGAATGCCGCCCAGGTTGGGGCATCCATCACCTGTCTGGGCAACCTGTTCCAGTGCTTCACAACTCTCATTGTAAAAAAAAATTCTTCCTTATGTCTAGTCTAAATCTACCCTCTTTTAGTTTAAAACTATTACCCCATCTTTCTTAAAGGACCCCTTTAAGTATCTCAAGGCCACAATAAGGTCTTCTCAGAAACTTCTATTCTCCAGGCTGAACAGCCCCAACTCTCTCTGCCTGTCTTCATAGGAGAGGTGCTTTAGCCCTATGATCATCTTCTTGACTCTCCACTGGACTCACTCCAACAGGTCCATGTTCTCATGCTGGGGGCTCCAGAGGTGGATCCAGCTCATGAGAGCAGAGTAGAGGGGCAGAATCACCTCCCTCAACCTGCTGGCCATGCTTCTTTTGATGGAGCCCAGAATGTGGTTGGCTTTCTGCGCTGCAAGTGCACATGGCCGGCTCATGTTGAGCTTCGCACCAACCAACACCATAAGTCCTTCTCCTTGATACACATGAAGCATGCAGTGCCATGTCTGTCCATACTCTAGAAATGTATTTAGAAATTTTTTATTTTCAAAGACTGTCAAGAGGTGGGCAACTATGTTTTTGTCACTATGACTGTTGTTGTTGTCAACAGGCTTAATAAAGAAAGTACAGAACAAGTCCAGTACAGTTTAAGCAGAATTTTTGACGTTGTTAGTCTATAAACTTTAGTTTTCCTGCTGGGTCAGTCATGTACAATAACAGAAGTGGTTAGTAAATACGAAAGAAAAAACCTGCCATTGTCAATTATGCAGTGAATGGAGTATGTCAGAACTATCTTATTGTTTCTGAAAAACCTAAAATCGGCCATTGTTTTACTAGAAAATAATTTCCTCCAAATTTAATTCTGCTTTACATTTCTGCTTATTGCTATCAAAAATCCATCATTGACACTGACTGCTACTCTTCTTCAGTTCCAAGGAAAGATGATAAAGATGATGTAACTCATTCTTTTTATTATATTGCTGCAAGAAATCACTCATTTTTTTAAAGACACTTTCATTTCCAACAATGTGATTTCTTAAAAATGTTTTTTTTATTACATGCTTGCATCATAGAAGCATGACAAACTCTAAGTAACATGTAATTGTATCAATATATGTTTTGTAAATGTTTGACATTTAGTGGTCTAAAAGATTTTCTGCTTTCAGCTGCTTTACAGATTATTTTAAAAAAAGTTGGTCAACTGTGGCAGTTGGCTCTTCATTAAGCAGTCACTAAGTTTCTTCAGATTGAAAAATCTGCCCCACCCCCCGCCCCGCCATCTTTTTCACAGCATCTGGTCTATAGTAGAATCACTTAACAATTTCTTAGACTTTTTTTTTTTAAATTTATCAGGTTTATTTGTATAATATGAGTCAATTAAATTTGCGTAGAACAGATCTCCACTATTGGGATTCTCCTTTCTGAGTCTTTCAATTTCCCTATAGGGTTTTAATACCTGATGATGATTGTTTTTTGTAATTAAGACTTAAGTACCCAATCCCCCAAGACTTGTCATACAGAGAGCTGCCACTCAAGCGTTCAGCAACCCTTTCAGGCGCACCCTCTCTTTGTCACAGTCTTTTTTTATCATCCAAGAGTTTAGAAGAAAGCCTTTTGTGGAGGAGTGCTGTATTTCATCCCACATATTTTGCTAATCCACACCATATCCTAGCTCCAGTTTACTTCAAACTACTAAAAGGGCAAAGCGATAATGTGTCTTTTAGCAGCTGCCAAGAGTACGTCACGAGAATGAATAAGGCTTCCATTTGACTAAGTAAAATGAGAGACTTCTCTGTCAATTCCACAGCTTATTCTTGCTGTAAAAAGGATGAAAATATCTTGTAACCTAAAAATGAAAGTTATGGATACAGTTTTGGTTCTTGCACATGTTCACAACTCATAAAACAAGAAATATAGGGCCAAGGTCACAATGTTCATGTTTAGCATTTTTTTTCCTCCATTGTTTCAGTCAAAACATTAAGGGAGACAGGGCAGATGCACTGAACAACAGCCATACGCAAAGGCAACTAGAGGTCAGTGAATCTGTATGAACTCCTGATCAGCAGTGCCAGTCATGGTCCCATACCACATCAACCACCTCATTTTGCTTCTGATCCACTAAGTAACAGCTAGTGGTAAAATAAGATGCACAGAAAAGCAACTGAGCTGAAGTACTGTTTTAGCCACGAGGAGAACAGAGGTCATCAGCACCCAGGAGTAGGCGCCTGGACTCATCCTTCCTTCTCTGAGGTCCTCAGTTGTGCTAGGAAAGTAAGCTATGTCTAATTAGCTAGCAGCGTGGCACAACAAGAGTGTATCTCTAAGCAAAACAGACAGCGCTGAGGACCTGGCATCCATGCTGTACACATCTTGGGAGGTTTTACTTCCAATTAGCTCTAGAATAGTCCTGCAGACTAAATACTCATTAGCATTTGGATAGCATTAGCTTAGTTTCTAGTGTGCGATTCTTAGTTTATTTTGATCCAAAAGGAAGTCAGTCATGTAGAGTGATACTGCATTGTGGTTTGAATCAGACCTGTAAATATACTGTATATACTGTAAGTATACTCCTGATCAAAAGTGAAAAACTAATGAAGGCATACACATAGTATTCAAAAAGCTAGAGAGTACACATATCAAGAAACAAAAAAAAAAACAGCTGTGTTTTTAAATCTCTTAAACTTGGATCCCCACAGACTCTATGGCTGTGTCATCAGTATCAGTCTTTTAAAATCCCCAAATAGAGTACCAATAAAGAATTTCAAAGTAGCTAGATTGATTTATTATATCCCTTTCTGTTTTACTTTTAATTTACCATGCCACTAATCTATCAATCTAATCCTGCACTCATAATTATTTGTTGACTTTAGTAGAGAGAATTAATTCTTTACATCTTTCAGGCTCTTTAAATGATAATATATTTCAAATTTAAAATTACCATCAGGGTAGCAGGGCTCCAGGGGAATGCATGAAAACACCTCCTTTTGTTTGATAGAACCTTTAGACATATCACATGCTACTCATAATGAGTTGCCTTTATCCAGATTAGATTTAGAAAAACACTTTTTTTTTTTTTCTGGTCACAGATTTTGCAAACAGAGGGTATCTAATTAGAAACAAGTTACATATTCAGCACTTAGTGTGAGTGCTTTAGTAGCAAAGTGATAAAAAAAAAACCTAAGAATAACCCAGGGGAGATCCAGAGAATCTGTGCCAACAGTGTTCGTGGCTTCACAAAGCACTCAGTCACAAACTGTCAAAGAGAAAAAAAAAAAAGTATGTAAGTTTATGTACAACATATTTTGTTGAAAATATGCTAAATAGCATAGCATATGATTTGTCTTAATTGTCATTCTCTTCAATGGAGTGTGTCATTGATCTTACTTTTCTTCCCAAAGTATATAACTTGTCTTTGTTATTTTACTGTGTATGAGTTGCTGGCTTAGTGCTAAATTCAGTCCTGAGCTGTTGTAAATGCTGTTTACACGTTCATTTAATATAATGTACAAAGAGAAAAATCAGAACTGTAGAGAAAAATCCTTATCTTTAAATAGATATAGTACTTCTTCAACTATCTGCACCATGTTGTCCAGGAAACTACCGTATCTAAAATATCCAAATAGAAATAATTCATTTTAGATAGCCTTTATTTTATATAGGCCTGTTCACTGAAGCAGCAAGAGTGGAATTCTTCTCTCTTTAAATGCTCATGTATGACTGAATTGTTGTCTTCTCATACACAGCCTACAGAGACTTGTAGAGTCTTTTTTTTTCATCTATTCCTGTTATGAATGTCTATCTTAGCAAAAAAAAAAAAAAGATAAACTACACTTATTATTCTACATGCCGTTATATGAAAACTAGCTGTAAGGAAAAAGAGTTCACATGCTCATGCCTAACTGGAGATTTCTAAATTTAGGACAAATGAAAACTAGCCAAAAATCTGTCTCTGAAGTGCAGCTGCTGCAGCAGCAAAGATTTGAGCTACAGCAAGATCACAGCAAACTTTGGCATTCTAGATGTGATTAAATATCAAAATAATTAAAAATGCTTGGTAATGTATTGAAAAAAAAAGAGAAAGTTTACATTATTTTCCATTTAACAGCAGGTTTTATTGGTTTATCTTTAGGGCTACTCTTCTTGAAGAATTAAATTCATCTAAAGGATTACTTGAAAAGAGTCAAGACAAAGTCGTGAAATCAGAAAATTTAAAGCAATAGCGAATATGGAAAAAAATATATAGAAAATTAAGGAAAAAAATGGGGGTTATGTTAATTTATTCATGACAATGTATTTTCTTTTTAATTAGTTAAAATTTTATTATTCAATATGACTATATTTTTTTTATTTCTTTGTCATTGTTTAAAAATGTAACCTAAAATGCATATTTAGCATATGTAACCCAGAGCACTCAGGCATTATATTTGTGCATAGGTACTATACAGGCATTGATAAGGATTGAAATATTCTATTCAAGACATCTACCTAAGGAAAAGGAACAGCATTTTTCACTTTAAGTATTACATAAGATAACCTGTGCTTATTTGAAAATTCAAATTAGCAATCATTGCATATTTCTTATAAAAAATACAAATAAAAAATCAGAAAGAAAATAAACGTCTATTACTTTTTATTTATCTAGAGTTTAAAATAATTTAGCAATTTTTACTGAATTAGAAGCATGAACTTCTTAATCTTGTACAATAATGCATATTTTCCCTATGACATGTTTGAAAATGAATGTAGCACTAAACTTGTTTCATATCACCTATTCTGTACTTTCTAGGTGATGGAAAGGCGAAACAGTGGATGGTGACATAAAAAACACATTCATAAATTTCCAAAAGATCAAAATACAACCCTCAATGCAAAATGAAAGTTCTTTTTGTGAGTAACACTGTTTAATGAGGAATATACATCTTTTATTGTAAAGCCTGTATGGTTTTCGTTTGTCGGGCTTTGCCCCCCCCCACCACAGATGGTCTTTGTGGAAATACGGTAAATATATGATGCATAAAGTTAACACTCAGTTCCTACAACTTCATTTCCAGTCTTCTCTAGATTCACAAAAGAGTAAAAAGTAATGAAACAGGAAAGCTTTCTAAATTAAAACCACTGCTGTCTTGTAACTTAACATTTCTTTTCACCTCAGTGTAGTTTCACCATGTGAAACATAACAAAGAGCTATAACTAAAAATTCCAGCCTCATATAACTTAATATTATGAGAAAGCATCTGAGTTTTTCTCTTAGGCAGTCCAGAACTGATTCTCACAATGAAGTCTTGCTAAATTGGTACTGAAGTATGTGAAAGATAAAAAAAAACAAACTTCACAATAGATAAAAGCACACCAAGAAATTTAATTTACAAAAACATTTACCTAAATTAAACTAAGTGTTAGATGTGCTTAGGTAGTACAACTGTCTTCAGGTAAAATTCTGCCAGTTATTCATCTAGGAAGTAGAACTAATCTTACCAGGAAATTTTAAAGATTAAGAAAGGTTTAAGAGGTTGTTCTAGAGGTTTAACAGGAAAAAAAGTTATAAATGTATAATGTTATAAATGTATATGTATAAAATGTATATGTATATGTATAAAGTTATAAATGTATAATGTTTTTTTCCTTTTCCTGAAAACTCCTAAGGCTATTGATGATTGAATCTAAATATTCCCAAGACCTTATGATACTGGAAATCTAAATTTTGCATGTTTATGACAAAAAAAAAAAAAAAGGCAGATTATTTTCATGCTGATGAAGTAACAATATTAATTAACTCTTAAAATATTTGTGCACCATTTTCTGCCAAAAATTGATAAGAGTGAAATGTGAGACTGGACATGTGCTGATTTACTCCTCAGGAAGAAGAGTATTAGGAGCTTTAATTTGTTTGTCTTCTTTAGGCTCTGGGGAGACCTTATAGCAGTCTTCCAGGGGCTTATGAGAAAGATGGGGAGAAACTCTTCAGCAGGACATGTTGTGATAGGATAACAGGTAATAGTTTTAAACTAGAGGGAGGTAGATTAACTGGACATAAGGAAAAAAAAAAATTACAATAAGAGTGGTGGAACACTGGAACAGATAGCCCAGAGAGGTGGTGGATGCCCCATCCCTGGAAACATTCAAGGCCAGGTTGGACGGGGCTCTGAGCAACCTGATCTAGTTGGACATGTCCCTGCTCCTTGCAGGAGGGTTGGACTAGATGACCTTTAAAGGTCTCTTCGAAACGATTCTATGATTTGCTACCGCTTACTTGTACTTTTGGGTACTGTTAGAAACAAGATACTAAGCTGGATAGTTAAATTGCTATGACCAATCATATTTCCTTATGTTTCTATCGTATTTTGGATTATATCAAGTGAGGCAAGGTTTTGTAGACACAGTCAACGTTTTTTGGAGTAGCAGAAGTAGAACTTTGAACAAAGTTTAGGTACACAAGACCTTCCTCAGAAGCTTTGAAACAATTCAAAAGCTTCTTCAGAACAAAAAAAAAAAAACACTTTAAAGTAAGTATAATTTAAGAATAACTCAAGTTGAAATCAAACAGAAAGGTAGCTGAAGCTGAGGGATGAATTAGGAGGGGAAGACAGAGAAACTAGGTGAAATATTAGTGAGCTACATGGAATTTATTCCAATATTCCTTTCTAACATGAACTGTAGTGTCATCTGCCCCAGGTTAGTCATTTAGTTATTCTGATATCTTTTATAAGCACTTCTGGATGGCAATACGCTCACCTATGTTAGAATGCGATGAAAGTCCATCTGATTGTATATACCTAATTTTTAGACTGGAAATTGAAATGCCTCTTGTAATTATGCACTTTATTCAATATTCTCAATTCCTTCCTTCATACAACAGACATAAAAAAACAGAGCAGTAAAGAAAGAGTTTCCCTATCCCTTTCAAGCTTTAATAGTATTAAAAAAAAAAGTTCTGACAAAGTTCTCCAAATCAAGTGAAAGGTGGAAAATAATGGTTTTCTTGTATCAGGATAGTCTCTGTTCCTAACACGAAGAAAAATATTCTGGAAAGCAAGATTAAAGCTTTTGCTGTACAGAAGTAGACCTGAAAATTTGAACTTTGTATTATCAGTTCCTGGAGAATGAGCATGTCCCTCTTTTGTAATTCAGTTCTTTAAGAGGGCTTTTTACTGCGACGTGTTTTATATGCTGAAGTCTAAGGCACTGTTAAAATAGGAGTTTCAGATTTGCTAGCGCTACACAAAAGACACAGTATAACCTCATAAGTAACAGGGCCCTGGCCAGGTTGACCGTATGGGGAGGTTCAGCTGCTGAAGCTTCTTCCTCTAGCCTTTATAAATCATTACAAGTCAGATATAAATTTTGTTATCTGTAAATAGATGCTAGAGATTCTGACCTCTTTTTAGTACATGGAAGAACTCCATAATAGCAATAATAATTCTTGCCTGTAATACAAGTGTAAAAATTATAGGCCATATTTTCATTGCAGGATATGAATATTTTTGATGTCCCTGACAACAGAAGTGTGTAAAGATAATTTACTTCCTACATGAATAAAAAGTACTAACACAAAATATTTCCTTTCATTGGCAGCACACTGGATGTCCTAGCTATCAGAAAACTGACCTAGTTGATTGACATGCAAGTAATGTTTTTCTCACTGTCACCATTTTATTTAGAGAGACCTTGAATATTATTTGAATTATCTGTTGAGAATCCTCTTTTGATTAAATTGGCATCATGCTCAAAAACTCTGTTGTGGGTAAGAATAATAATTTCAAACAATTTCTCTTGTATAACATATTAGTTCTTATGAATCTAAAATGAAAAAAAAAAAAAGAAAAGAAAAGGAAAAAGCAAAAAGAAAATCTGGAATCTTCAATTCTCTACCACACTGAAAACTATTTGAACCAGATAAATAAATCCATTTTTATAAAATTTCAGATTCAACCTTAAAACTCCAAAAGCCTTAAAATTTGTAGGAGTAATATAACAGGTAGGATTTTCATAAAAGTGTTGGGGGAAAAAAATGTGACAAAAATACTTGTATTCTCTTACTGATCTTCTGCAATTTTTTCTGTCTTTAAAACACATGTAGATGTTTTACTTTCAATAGTATTTGCAGGAGATGGCAGTGAATTTCTTGCCTTTGAGACATGTGATGTAAATACATCTAAGTCGCCAAAGGAAAAATCAAGAAATATAAGTAATTTCCCTCCCTCCCTTGCCCCCCCAACACCCTCCAAGTCAGTTTAGTGAATACTTTGAGGAGAAAAGGTACTCAAGCATGATGACAAATGATTTAGACATTCTTAAACACTGGAGACTTAGATCTAATTTCCAAAGTTTGTCACTCAGAAACTTTAATTACAATGTTAGGGAATTAGCACTTTACATACTGTAACATAATTCCCCATAGTACTGTGAAACTATATCCTGCTATTGAGTTGGTCTGCACATGTAATGATGGCAGAATATGTTATTAAATAATAAGTGAATATTTAATTGTTTACCTAGTGAATAGCACGTTTTAAATGTCACTACAGTTTAAATAGTTACAATAAAATTGTAGTTAGAGAAGCAGCAGCTTAAAAAAAATCAGTCTTGTTCAAAATGGGATGGACTTAATATTTCAGTAGTTTAGTAGATCTATACAGTTGTACTGTGCTATAATAAGTTATGTTATTCAGGAAAACATTGGAATTTAAAAATTAAATAATATTTGAAAATTAAAATAGATATTGTAAAATGTGTCACTCAATACAATTTCTTTAAATTCTGCTATTAATATGTGAAACTAAGTTATTTTTTCCCCAATATTGCAGATCTTCTTAATATATTCCTAGCCTTCTTCAAATAGATAGAACTTAAAAGTATTTATTGTAAGAAGATGTCAGGTAGACACGATCTTCCAGTAATCTCCAAAGAAAATGACAAAGTGGAAGCATGCATTCATTAGTGCTATTCCTACAATTCGAAGCACATCTGCAAAACGGTAGTGTTATTTAGTACTTCACACAGTCTAAAATTCTGTGCTTTTTCTTTTTTTGAATTTTGTCAACTTTCCTGAAAAAGGTAATAAAAAAAAAAAAAAAGAAGAGAGGCAAGACTAAGGAAAAAAGTATAACAAACTTGCTCACTGCAGTATTTGATGGGAAAATGACCAAACAGAAGTGGAGAGAGAGAGAGTAATGAAACTGAAAGCTATGAGAAAATGATGAAACACATTGAATGCTCTGACTCTATGTAAGGACTATAGGGAGTCAAAGAAACAAAGGAGTGCTGGAAACACACATATGTGAACTACAGCAACACTTTCATACTGCTGCAATCCGTTTCCTTCATATTGTTTTACTCTGCATGAGAAGAACTAGTCATAACCTTTTTTACGTTGTGTGAGGTATCACACTAAAATACAATTATGTGTTTGTGACTTCAATTTAAAAAAGACCTATGGTTTAATGCTGCCTTGAGCATACTGACAGACATGTAGGTGGAAAATACATGAGAGGAAAGAGAAACACTACGCACACACACACAAACACACACACATGCATTTGAAGTATGAACAACATTTACTTTTTATTCAAAACAGCTCTGTTAGATTGCAGGTGACAAAAAAAAAGAACTGTTCTGCTGCGTAAACACTTCATTATGAATTATTGTTCTGACATTTTGTAGTCTTTGATATTTGCATCTTTGAATCTAGTTCTAATGACTTGAAATTAAAATAGAGTTCCCATAAAAAAGTAGAGCAGTGGATGAAAGTTTCAAGAATATTACAAATTCTTAACTTTGTCATATACCTATCCTGTGTCTCATACTTCTAATCTGAAAATAAATATCCTTGTTACTTCATTATTACTGTTACTATTACTATTATTATTATTATATTTTAAATAAAATTTAGTGGAATTGCATTTTATAGTCTTTAGAATACAGAAAACAAAAGTTTTCCTTAGGAATATCTGTTGAAAAACATTAATACTGGAAAGTTCCAGTTTAAATCATAGAAATTTTCAGGTCCTTTCCTATGTCCAATTTTGTTACAGTTTCACTGATGAGAAAAATCCATTTCTTCCTTTTCTTCTTCAAAACCGATTATTTAGATGTATTCAGAAATAAATTACAGTATGCTGTATATATTTTCATTAAACATGTAATAAACATATACTTGTAGTCATTAGACAAGGACAAATGCCAAATTCTGCACCTGGGATGGTTAATCCTGGATGTACAGGTAGGCAGTGGAGAAAGATGCTGGAGTGAAGCCCTGCAGAAAGGGGAACTGAGAGTTTTGGTTGATGTTTGATGATGAAAGGCCAGGTTGGACGAGGCTCTGAGCAACCTGATCTAGTCAAAGATGTCCCTGCTCCTTGCAGGGGGGTTGGACTAGATGACCTTTGAAGGTCCCTTCCAACCCTAACCATTCTATGATTCTATGTTAAGCTCAATATGAGTCAACAATGTGCCCTGGCAGCTGAAAGGGCCAACTGTATCCCACAGATGTCAAGCACAACATAGCCAACCTGTTGAAAGAAGTGATTGTCACACTATACTCAGCACTTGTTAACCTACTGTCGTAGTTCAGCCCCGATCGGACCAGACTACGCAGTCTCTCTCTCACTCCCCCCACACTCCAAGAGAATAGGGAGAGAAAATATAAGGAAAAACGGCTCAAGGTTTGAGATAAGGACGGGGAGAAAACCTTAAAGTTACCGTCACGGGCAAAACAGACTCGACTTGGGGAAAACTATTCATTTATTACTACAAACAGCAGGATAATGAGACAGAGAACAAGATAACCTCCATCCACCCCTCCCTCTTCCCGAGCTTAACATTATCTCTACTACCTTCCCCCCCCGAGCGGCACAGGGGGGAAGAGGGAATGGGGGTTGCAGTCAGTTCATCATATGTTGTTTTATGCCGCTGCTTCATGGTCGGGGCAAGAACTCCTCACATTCCTCCCCTGCTCCATCGTGGGGTCCCTCCCACGGGCCACAGTCCTTTGTGGAACTGCTCCGGCGTGGGTCATCTCTTCCACGGGTGCAGTCTCTCCAGAACAGCTGTCCCAGCGGGCCCTCCACGGGCCACAGCTGCCTTCAGGCATCCACCTCCCCCGGTGCGGGGTCCTTCACGGGCTCCAAGTGGATCTCTGCTCCTCCGTGGACCTCCATGGGCTGCAGGGGGACAACCTGCTCCACCATGGTCGTCACCACAGGCTGCAGGGGAATCTTGGCCAGGAGCCGCATTACTCCTCCCCCTCCTTCTGAACTGACCTTGGTGTCTGCAGCCGTTCCTCACAACAGGCTGGTAGGTGTCTCTCAGGATCTTTTTTACATCTCATTCACTTCTCATCTCCTCTCCACTTCTTGCAGCCGGGCTGGACTGAATCGGGCCCAGTCGGCTGCCTGGCGAGAGGCCAGAGGGTGAGGCCTGCAAGGCCCATGAGGCCTGCGCCTCCCCCTCTGCGCCTCTGCCCCCGCTCAGCTTCTTCACATCTTCTCTTCTCTCTCTTTTTTCTGTTTTCCCATTCTTAAATACGTTATCGCAGAGGCGTTATCACGAGACATTCTGCTACCAATCGGCTTGGCCTTGGCCAGCAGCAGGTCCGCCCTAGGCCCGGCCGAGTCCCCTGAACAAAGGGGAGCGACTTCTAGCAGTTTCCTACAGAAGCTACCACCTTAGGCCCCCCCCTACTAAACAAAACCTACTTTGAGTTCTGTGTGCAGTATTGGGCTCAATAATGTAAGAAGGATGTATAAAAATATCAGAATGTGTCCAAAGGAGGGCAATAAAGATGGTGAAAGGACTAAAGGATACGACTTAGGAGGAGCAGCTGAGGGGACTAGATTTGTTCAGCTTAGAGAAGAAGGGACTGAAGGATGATCTCATTGATGTCTAGAACTTCCTTATGAGAGGGAGCGAGAGAGGGAGGTGCTATCTTCTCTCTGGTACCTGATGGTAGGACGCAAGGGAATGGTTTAAACCTGTGTCAGGGGAAGTTCAGGTTGCATATAGTTGCATATAGTTGCCTAAGTTCTTCACTGAGAGGGTGGCCAAGCACTGGAACAAGCTCCCCAGGGAAGTGATCATAGCCCAAGTCTGTCAGTGTTCAAGAAGCATTTGGACAATGCTGTCAGATATATCCTTTAATTTTTAGGTTGCCCTATACGGAGTCAGGAGTTGGACTTTATCCTTGTAGATCACTAGGATGTTCTCTGATTCTATGAATTATTATAAGAAAGACTTGTTAGGGGAAATTTATCTTATAAATTTTATCTTGCAAAACATGTCCAGTGCTTACAGATGTTACATATTTCCTCCAAGAATGAGGAAATAAATTGGTATAATTCAGTAAGATGTCAGACTGTAAACCATTTTAATTATTGTAGACCTAGGTACAGTGAAATGTAACAACAGGTAACATGTTTAAATTAAGTGACATCGGATTTACTTATCTTAGCATAACTCATTGATGTTGAAATTGACTGTGCAACATTGCTTTCAGATTCTTCAACACTTGTATTTACTATGGACATCTCTAAAAAGCATGGTATGTTTGGATTTTGAAGCATACATTGGAGAAAAGGGTAACAGAATTGAACAATACCCTGTACATTTAGATTTTAGAAAAGGAAGAGCTTTCCAAAAATACCTCTTAGCTACCGTATTTCCATTTGCAGTGATTATAGGAAAAATAAATATGGCAAAATATTACGGAAACAAAAAGCTAAATATATTGTAAGGTAAAGAAAGAGACTAGGAAAGGTGTCAAAAGAATAGACTAGATGAGGCTAATTTCTAATAATTCTTCTAAGATTTCATTGCAGGTGAGATGAGAATATGCACCAAAATTTGTGTAAATTTCCTCCACATTAAGTGCAGATAGGTTCCTATACGGTATGATATTCCTCATACAGCTAGCTATGAGCATCTACGAGTTAAAGCAGTACTCACTGGGATGGATTAAAGAATCAGCTGTAGATCCAAGTCCTGCCAAACTATTCTCATTAAGTTTTGCCTCATGGAAGAATAAATCACTCTTCTACCTTTCCTGGATACTCAGCTTTTAAAATATCTGTGAAAAAATTACAAATGTGGCTGTGTAGATAAGTAGACAATATTCATTTCCGAAGTTCTTTTCTTGTGGGCAGACAGGGAAGGGAAAAAAATCAGTTTACAACCAATGATTAATGATGACACATGTCAAAAAAAAAAAAAGATTTAAGTAAAAGTCTTTACTGGGAAGTGGCAAGGAATAGTTTTTCCTTTTATAAAGGAAACAGATGTTTCATAGTGAGAAAATGTAACTTAAAAATTGTACTGTCCAACTCAGAGACTAGTGCTTTGGCAAACAGACCACCTAAATAGCAAGAAATCATCTTTTCAAACTGAGACATCAGAAAAAAACCCTATATTAACTGTCCTGATTTCACACATGGCTCTAGTAAAACTATAAAATTTTACTTTGAAAAATCTTTGTAATTTTACCAATTCTTTTAACTTTTTTTTTTTTTTTCCATGGGATACAACATTCTGTCAAGAACTTATATGTAATAAGTAAATCTGCTGAAATGTTATTAAGGAAGAAAAATCAATTCTGTAAATGAGATTTCCACTTTTACGCTTTATAGATAGAATAAAAAAAACAGTTAGTACTGCCTCTTTTCTACAATTATCGACTCCTTTTTATACCTTTAGTAACATTCTGCAAGAGATAAGGAATTATTTCTTGTACTGCTACAACTCCCATAAAGTTAAACTAAATTGAGTTTTTCTTGCTTACATTAAGATTGAATTTGGTTGCTAATATTTAGTTCCAGTGACTGTAAGCAGACCTTCCCTCTTTTTGATTCCTGGTACCTTACAAAGAGGTAAGTTGCTCACCACTTGCATTACTTTTGCAAAGCTTCTTTGTTTTAACATTTCAATGTTTCTACCTACCATTATAGAAACTAAAGCACATGAAAAATTGTGAAAAAAAAAAATTGGATGAAAATTAGGTGGTAGACTGAACAGTTTTTCTTCTTTTTCTTTTTTTTTTTTTTTTTAATTCCAAAATAAACTACTTCTCTAATACACTTGCATATATGGAAGAAAATTTTTTGTTATAATACCTCTGAGGTTTTTTCTGCAGGTAAAAGTATGCAGTTTTGCATTATATAGAAACTCCAGAGTATAAGATCATCTAGTTCACAAGTTTGTGGGTTTTTTTTAATTGCATTTATGATACTAAAATCCTATACAACAGCAATTAGCCTGACTGAAAATGTTTGGGAATCTCTTCGTTTATGTAGGTGATAATCTCGATCTAAAGTAAAAGTAACAGACTCGACTTGGGGAAAACTATTCATTTATTACTACAAACAGCAGCATAATAAGACAGAGAGCAAGATAACCTCCCTCCACCCCTCCTTCTTCCCAAGCTTAACATTATCTCTACTACCTTCCCCCGCCCCGAGCGACATGGCGGGTGGGGAAGAGGAATGGGGGTTGCGGTCAGTTCATCATGCATTGTTTTACACCGCTACTTCATGGTTGCAGGAAGAACTCCTCACATTCCTCCCCTGCTCTGTTGTGGGGTCCCACCCATATGCCACAGTCCTTCGTGAAACTGCTCTGCCATGGGTCATCTCTTCCACGGAGTGCAGTCTCTCCAGAATGGCTTTCCCAGCCCTCCACAGGCCACAGCAGCCTTCAGGCATCCACCTCCCCTGATGTGGGATCCTTCACGGGCTCCAAGTGGATCTCTTGCTCCTCCGTGGACCTCCATGGGCTGCAGGGGGACAACCTGCTCCACCATGGTTGTCACCACAGGCTGCAGGGGAATCTTGGCCAGGAGCTGCATTACTCCTCCCCCTCCTTCTGAACTGACATTGGCATCTGCAGCCATTCCTCTCACAAGAAAAGTTCTTCACAGCAAGCTGGCAGACGCCTCTCAGAATCTCTTCACATCATCCAACCTCATCTCCTCTCCACTTCTTGCAGCCGGGCCGGGCCGAGTCGGGCCCAGTCGGTCGCCTGTCGAGAGGCCAGAGGGTGAGGCCTGCAAGGCCCATGAGGCCTGCGCCTCCCGCTCTGTGCCTCTGCCCCCGCTCAGCTTCTTCACATCCTCTCTTCTCTTTTTTTTTTCTATTTTCCCCTTCTTAAATACGTTATCGCAGAGGCGTTATCACGGGACATTCTGCTACCAATCGACTTGGCTTTGGCCAGCAGCGGGTCTGTCCTAGGCCCAGCCGAGTCCACTGAACAAAGGGGAGCGACTTCTAGCAGTTTCCTACAGAAGCTACCACCTTAGGCCCCCCCTCACTAAACAAAACCACAACAAGTATTGTTGCCTGTTGGTATAAGCTTTTATTCAATACTGGAGAGATTCTAGGCAGCAGTCAAACAATATTCTTTACTTTCCAAATTGAACAGTGCATACCACCTGTCTTTTGATATAATTATTCCACATAATTGTTTCTGTCAAGAATAAATGAAGCCTTAAAAGAAGAACACAATCATTGCAAGCAACAGAAACTGAGTTATATAGTACAGTGATCCTTCTACTCTCCTTTTATCCAAAGTTACTACTAATGGATTGGGAAGGTGACAGAAGTTGTAACTGATTACACAGGAAAATATCTGAACTACCTGATGTAATTTCAAATTTCTTTCTGTTGCTATACCACTAAATGGTATTTCTTTCCATTTAATTTGTTCAGCATGAGTGGAAGCACACTGCAGAAGCTAAGCCAGGATGAGATCCAGGAGTCAAATAACATGAGTTTTAAGCAAATACTACTGTCCATTTACGGAAAAAAAAATCTTGTTCTTTTCAGACAGTGTGTGTATATATATATATATATCTGTGCTCTGTTTTCACTTTCAGGAAATAAAGGTTCGGGTTTTGGGGGTTGGGTTCTTTTTTTTTTGTTTGTTTTGTTGTTTTTTTTTAAAAAGTACTTCTGCATAAGGAATGACCACAAAGATGAAGATTAAAATAACACTAGTTGCAGCCCCAAAAGTATAATCTCAGATCTTCACATGTTTTCTATGGCATACAACATATATAGAATTTGGATTCCAATGTGAAAGTAGTATTTCACGGCAGTTACTAAGCACCTACCAGGCAGAAATAATCTTTTTGTAAGCAAACTTACTGTGTAACTGTGTCCAGTTCTGGAGCCCCCAGCACAAGAAGGACATGGACCAGTTGGAGAAGGTCCAGAGGAGGGCCACGAAGATGATAAAAGGGCTGGAGCACCTCTCTTATGAGGACAGGCTGAGAGAGTTGGGGCTGTTCAGCCTGCAGAAGAGAAGGCTCCGGGGAGACCTGATAGCGGTCTTCCAGTACCTCAAGGGGGCCTACAAGAAAGATGGGGAGAGGCTGTTTAGTAGGGCCTGTTGCGATAGGACGAGAGGTAATGGTTTTAAAATAGAGGGGGGTAGATTTAGATTAGAAATTAGGAAAAAAATTTTTACGATGAGAGTTATAGAACACTGGAACAGGTTGCCCAGAAAGGTGGTGGATGCCCCATCCCTGGAAACGTTCAAGGCCAGGCTGGATGAGGCTCTGAGCAACCTGACCTAGTCAGGGATGTCCCTGCTCCTTGCGGGGGGGTTTGGACTGGATGACCTTTGAGGGTCCCTTCCAACCCTAACCATTCTATGATTCTATGATTCAAATCTATGATGGCACCTGTCATTCTCCTTCTTCTTCTTGAAATCTTCCCAGTTGTTGCTTGAGAAGATTCTTACTTCACTAAGGCTTGTAGCCCATTTTTTCTGGGCAACAGCCCCATTAGAGCCGTGATCTGGCAAAGTGTAGGCATAATTGCCCAATATTTAAATTTTTTTTTTTTTTTGTCTATCCTACTTCTATTTTGTCTTTTTTTTCTGAATAGTTTTGGTAAGGATATTGTCATATATAACTCTCATAATGCTAAAGAAGCCATTGAATGAAAAGCAATTTTCCTTTAATATTTAAGTAGTAATTTTTCTGTAGTGCTGCCCAGTGCCTGAAATGGTAAGTCAGAGCTTCTAAGTTCTGTTGTCTTCTTTATTGTCAATGTGTAAACGGTAACTTTCCCGACTTTTATGGCACAGTTTTAAAGTACTAGAATTTTCAATGAAATTAATTCCACGAGTAGTACAGCAAAATTTCTGTGTTTTGGTACTCAGCTACCTCTAAAGCAGTGCTATCCTAGAGAAATTTGAAGTTCTTTTTATTTTTTTCATGATGGAGAGAAGACTGAATGATCGTTGTGAGTAAAAATTAAGTATTATAAGTAAAAATATCTTATTATCAGCTGTGTTTACACTATTGTTCCTTACATAAAAATATTTGCATGCAAATTTAATTAAAATGGTTGAGAAGTATTACCTGTGCATTAAAGTAGCAAATCTCCGAAATGTTCTGGCCTGCTTACCCACTGTACAAAGGTACACAGAGTTTTATATCATAATTTCATAAATGTCTTCAAAATGCAATTTCATCTTTCTGTGAGATATGGTCATGATTTTTCATAGTATATATTACATCCATAAGCTGTAATCTGAGGTATTAACAAAGCAAAACTAATAGTGTAAAATGATGCGAGTCTTCTGATGGAGCTGAACTATTAAGTTAGTGTTAAGTTAATAATGATCTCAAAGAAGAATTTTTTACCATTTAAATTAGGAAAAAGCGAGTCAATATTACTATTTCTCATTCTTAAATAAATAGTGATAATATTTGTTCTTAAATATGATTACTTCATGAATGCCGGAGAAAATGACAATAATTTAACACTATAATGATTTCAAGGTGATTTTTTTTACAGAAGAAATCTTGTATTTGTACTTTTCCTCCATGTTTTCTAAACATGATCACATATTAGTTGCAATTTTCTCGAAACATGAGACTGAAATATATTAAGAATCATATAAATATATTAAGAAGAAATGCTTCTTATAAGAGATTTGAAATACCACAGATATTTCGTTTGTACTAATGCTAAGATTGGAACTCATTACCACTAAAAAAATGACAGTTCTCGTGAAGTATTTAAAAAAATTTCCAGAATCAAATTCAGAATGTCTTTACTAAGCTGTTTTATGGTAGAGTGTACCATTGGAAATATGATGAGTCCTCATGCAAAAATGCTGATTTGAATTAGATTTAGAAGATATGTCATCCTTAATTAGCCTTCCCTTCATCAAAATGATCTCACAAACACGGAGAATGAATCTTTATTTCCTCCTTTGCACATGGGAGGTCATTTGTCAGATTTAATATACTTCTACCTATGTCTTCCTGCATGCTTTGGGTTCAAGATGGATGACTATGGACTTCATTGAAAAAAAAAAAAAGATACAACGTAAGTAATAACTTAAATTCTGTTTTTATTAAATGTTGATTATATTTCATGTTTTATTCTGTAAATTATAGCAAAACTGATGAATCAATGATAAAGATGTGTGGAAATTAAAAATACAATAAAGTTTTTAATGCTTTTAAAACTATTTTCTGCACTGTTAAGTTACTGGTAGAACTTAAAAAAAAATGACAAGACATAAATTTTGTAAAACTAGCTTTCTATATTTTCTTCATGCACTAGATTGATGGGTATTATTCTGTTGTTGAAGTTTAACATCAGAACAATTACATTTATTTTAAATACTCTGCATTTTACAGTTTGACTTCTTGCACTTCCACAGAACATTGAGGCATAAGCAAAAAAAAAAAAATTAAGAATTAAAAATGCTTTTAAAAGTGTTCTTGATAGGTGCTGGAACAGCAAGTATTCTTAATATATAGTAAGCTAACTCCTTTAAAGAATATAGTTGAAACAAGAACTTTAAAAAAAAAATTGGATACAGGAAGAACAGGAAATAAACAAGGGCAGAGAAAGAAAAAAAAAACTTAAAAAAAGAAAGCAATACTCAAACTCAAAATGCATAAAAGAATACCCTGCGGTTGTGTAAAAGAAGGAAGAATGACACAGCTAGACTTGTGCAAGAGGCTTGTACCTTAACTAATCTGGAATGAGTAGAGATAAACTGAATTACATACACTAATGATATGAAAAAAGTTCACGTAAAGGAATGTCAGGATGGAAAAAAAGAGTTTATGTATGTGAAGAATTTTCATACTTCTTTGTTTTTAACAGGAATACTGAAAAAAAAAAAAACAAAGCAAAAACCCTATTCTTGTTCATATTGGCATTCTTGTTCACATCAGTATTTGTTAATATTTTCTCTCCAGTCTATTCATGCTTGATCGAAGAAATAACAGACCATTAGGATTTCCATTTTTATTAATGTGTTTGGTTACAGCAACTGTATCTCAGGGAAGCCAAAATGCATGAGTAATGTGAATGTAAATGTTAACTATAACTAGACCAAAGATTTTACTTAACTTTGTGATATTGCTCTCTATTTTGGATGAATACTAGAGAACTGTTATCAAGAAAGAAAATAAGGATATAAAATTCACATTTAAATACTTGTGCACTGGATAAAATTATTATCTAAATGCTGCATATGCTGCATATTGTTAACTGCAAAAATATACAACTGTATGCTTATATTTTGTAGGAAAATCATATAAAATAAATTACCTTGAAAATTACCTTGAAATCTTCTAAAAACCTAGCAGTTCCATAAAAATAACTTTGAATGAAGTATTTAAGTTTTGAGCAAGTTTGAATTTTGAGCAAAGAACATAGAATCATCTTCTTTTACCAGCTGCACAGGTAGTATAATGAGAGAGTTTCTACTGCTCTGTCTCTGTCTAAAAAACAACTGAAATAGTCCATTGTGAGCTCACATCTTTACTCAGTAAGATGGTGTACTAAAAAGGACCTTGGATTCCACTGATTGTGACAGAAGATAATTATGATAAACAGTGCATCTCCTTTAAGTTATATATTTTTTTACCACATCAGATCAAATCTCTGCCTTTAAAATTACATCATTGAGTTAACCTTTGTTATTTCTAAATACAGTCACAAACAGCTTTAAAAATCAGGGCTCCAGTCCTCAGCTGGTGAAAATCATCAAAGTCCCATTGAAATGTGATTTTTGTAGGTCAGCTTCTTGTCTGATGTGTATAAACTGGACATGACTAAATGAACTCATGCCTCAAGTGACTCTTCTGTATTACTACGACCTGTCAGAAACAATTGCTTGAAGTATAAGGCTGTGTTCAACAATAATGTTTCTCTAGGCACAGCAACTTTCTTTGTATACTTGCTAGCACTGCAGGAAAGTTGTCTTCAGGAGGATTTCCAAAGGCATACATGCCTGGGTTACTTTCTTCCAAATTTTGTAAAACATTTTTAGGAACTTCTGTTTGAGTTTGTGAATAATTCCACACTAATTGCTGAATAGTAATAAATCCCACAAATAACTGTAAAATTGCAAAGTCAGCACTGTGAAGAATCATTAGATTCAATATAAATGGACTTAGTTTCCTGTCTTATAATTGTGTCTTTGTATTCGGGGATTAAAGTGTTATTAAAAACCAGATATCCAAGACAATATCCCATACCTAAATTTGTATCTCAGATTCAAATTGGGTAACTTATCCTATTTTGTATGTTCTAGCAGTGATTATTCTTAGGTCACTCTTGTCTCAAAATCTTTTGTAAAAATTTATTCTTTATTTTGGTACATGCTGACTCTCATATTAGACCTACCAGTAGGAAATCAACAATTCTGTATTGGTGTGGATAGTCAAAATAGAAGGAAATAATATGGACTTGAAGGCAAAGTGCTGTGTAAACTCGTCATACATATTGTGCCATGATATCCACCTTACTAGGATAATTAATCTCAATCAACTTAATTAAAATAATCATGTGGACAAAGATAAGCAGGATTTAGTGACCATTCTTGACAATGTCTCTCTTAGTTACACAGAATTCCTGAAGATTATTGATGATACTGGGACTCCTTAGGGCTGAAGCAATCACTGTTGTGAATTAAAATTACGTACTCTAAGTTTGGACATGGTCTTTTCCTGGAGCACAAAGCACCTCATCATAGAATACAAGGAAATCCTCATAAGACAACAAGGAGTTCATCTTCTCTTCCTGCATTGGGGATTTCCCCGTCGCCCTCCCTCTTCTCCCCCATTTTAGTTTATGTACAGCTGCTGTAAATTTCTAAACAGACATTTAAGAGAGGTGAGACACAGTAGCATATATTTAAGTACTTACCTGGGTAGAAGTCTGAATATATTAATGGAGGAATTATAATATTGACTTCAGAGGAACTCAGTATTTGAGTAAGTGAATGTAGATTGAGGCTTTTAAATTGCATCAGGGTTTTAATTTATTTTTTTTCCCCCCAGTTCCAAGAGGAACTGTCTTCAATCACCCCTTTTTAGATACTGACTTTCCTTCTTTTTTTTCTCTCTTTGGTGTCTCCACTTATTCAGGAGAGACAGCAAAGCAAACAGCTGTAGGATGGAAAGTAGGGATCTCCTCTGGGTCCACGGCTCAGTGGCCAAGGAAAGCTCAGAACTCATTCTTTCATTTCCTCTGTGCTTGCTTTTGCCACCACACTTTTCTGACAACTAGTGTGTATTTTCCAATTTACCAGCTGACCATAATTTGTATAGGAAGCAACTATAACTGTCATGCTTTTCACTGCAGGCAGAATGAGCTGAGATGTATATCCAGGATATACTTGGTCCATATTCAGAAAAAAATCCTTATAGATACTTAAGAAATACTGGTGTGTCACTCGTCCCTTGTTCACCAATGCTAGTTACCCTCAGCTAGTTAGCCTAAGCTTTCCTCTATGGTTATGATGTCAAGAAAAGAAAATTGCAAGTCTAGTGCATGTAGTCACTTAAGAATTCACAGTAGAATTGGTAATAAAATGTAAAGGTCCTGACTCCCACCACAGTACCTACTTGACAGACTGTATTTACTTTAGATTATCCTCCTTTATGAAAGGAGGGAAATGTTCATCTGAATTCTGAGACAGAGTGCTGTAATTGAAATACCAAATCTGTTCTGGACCCTAGGCAAATACTGTTGTTTTCTAGATTTTATTTTACCTACTTGTATAATAATACCTACAATAGCAATCTCAGTGTAATAACATAATATTTTGCAAATTATTAAAATGTGGTATCAGCTTTCAAGAAACAAGCACTCAGCTTTCTATCAGAAAGAGGAAAATTTATATTCTATGGTCATATTTCCAGAAAGTAATGTTGAGCTTAGAAATAACTTCTCAAAAATGAGAGAATTTTTAATCAGTGTTTTAGTGATAAAAACCAGTACTACAGTAAGATTTTTCTCATTCACCAAATTCACAGGCCTTCCAATCAGTAGAAGATCTGCAGGGCATGTTTCCTACCTTGTTGATGTAATGTTTGCCACATGATGGTGACTCTAATCTTCTATGACCACTGCACAGCCTGATATCACGTTATGCTTTGTTAGATGGAGTACATATCAGAGAAGAACTTAGAACGAGCTCATATTGGAGAGCAGCTTTACTTGGTCAGATTCTCTACTCATTTAAGTAAAAATTATCCTTTTGTCCACATAGCAGGACTGGATATGATTAGCTCCTGGGTAATCTCCATTGAGAGGAAACAAAGGGAATGAGCTGTCAAACTCTAATCACTCTTCAAAGAAAAGAAAAGGAATATATTTTTGAAATGCATTTATCCAAATTATAGTACTAGAGAATTTCCCCAAAGATTTTAACTGTATACATATTTTTGTAACTGTTTAAAATTTAAGAACATGCATTTATAAGCTAGGATATGTTTACTCTACTTTCTGAAATGAATTACATGCTGCAAACTTTGAATTTTTATATCACCTATTAAATAAGAGTCTCCACCCAGACATTTTAGTGGGGCTTTATCTCCTTACATTTTTTACCTGCTACTCAATATAATTTCATCACGTCTGTAATAATAAGGTTGGAAAAAAAATAACTTTTATGATACCAGATGGATTCTAATTCTCAAAAATCTCTGGTGATGGCACATTCATATTGACATTTATACTGACTCCATTTATGACAGACTGAAGGTGATGAACGGGCCCATGCAAGAGGTCACCTTGTGTCAAAGCTGGTATACAGTCTGTCAAACACGGTGAATATAAGGCTGCTAATGAGGAATTAACTAGACAGAATGTGGTCATTTTACTGTTTTCATGCAATCCAAACCTGTTAAACAATGCTAATCAGGTGTTTATTAAGTGAAACGATTATGCCAAACTTGCTGCAGACCCTACCATATGTCAAAGAGGTTGTAAAGTATTATTCATCAGATTTAAAGCTGATTAATAAGAGTCATTTAATAGTGAACTTTCTTTTCTTAGCCTCTAGCTAATCATATGTACCAAGGTTAAACTAACACATACATGGTTTTGAAAGTAAAGTTTCTGTTAAAAAGAAAGAAAATTCTCAACTGCTTAATTAAAGTTCTAATAGTTGAAAAGCTTTCATGAGGAGGGAGCTTATTTTCTTTTATTTTCAGATGAAAATGTAACAAAAGAATGACATACTAGTGTGAAATGAAGAATACAACTAGGAAACTATATACATTTTCAGATAGAGGAATAAAATTTACAAATTCTAAATATAACAAATATTAACGTTACTGCTCACATCCATTTCACTATCTTCCCTATACTTGTCATTTACACATTATTGCAGCAAAAGGAAAGCTACAGAATCATATTGGCTATAGTGATACCAAAAAGTTGTCTAAATATTAGGCAAAACTGAAACACAGCTGTCAAAAATCTGCTCTGCCATGTCAGGGAGCAGTAAGGTAGTTGTAAATGTTAATGGTATAATGAACAGTGAAAGTGTGAAAAGAGCACTAAAACACATGCTATGAACAACAATAGGGTTCAGATAATCTGGAGATGATAGCCAACATCTCTTCAGTAAGTAATCACTAAACCAACAGATACTGATTCTATTTTATACTTGTTTTTACAAGTAGGGAGAACATTACAGAGAAATTAGCCATGAAATCTTGTATTCATACTTAGTCAGGTATTAGTTTTGCTTAAATTAGAAGGCTGAATAAATGCAAAACTTTAATTAATATTCTAATTTCCAAAAATGAAAAATAGAAAAACTTAGAGGACTATAGATCAGCTAGACAAAACAGCAAACTACTTAAAGGTGTAGATGGCTCCAAACCACGAGAAAAAGATTGCCGTGAAAGGTTTTAGATATAATCGGATGATAAACCACCTATAAAGGGAAATGTAAAGGCTCCTTGGACAGCTTATAAAAGAAATATAGAATAATATGAAATAATAGAAATAAAAGAATATAAAAGACTATTAAAAAATAGAAAACAGAACTGATTGAAAAGACTGAAACTTTTTGGAGATCAAGACCTATGAGGATAAAAAGAATTGCCAAAAGGCAAACTGAATTAAACCTTTGAAAAAAAAAAAAAAAACAACATTGTATGGTAAAACACAAGAAGTCAAAAAACGTGGTCACTTTGCAGAGAAGATGAGTTAGAACTTAACATTAAGCATGATGCAAAGACAAATGCATTCCCTCAGCTTACAGAAAGGGTGGTTAAGTGCAATACAGAGGTAAAGAATTAACTGATTATGTTGAAGGTGGGTATATAACTGTGCCAAATCTACCTGGACACATTCCAGCCCAGTAAATATCCCCATTGGCTCTCTCACACTTTCAAGCCAGAAATACTACAAGATGGTGTTTGAAATGACAGCAAAACACAACATCCTTCCTGTGATGACATACAGTGAGCTTTTAAAGCACTGAGCTGCAGGCAGGTTGACATATACTTTGACATAGATTTTATTGTAATATAAAATAAAAGCTTCCTAATGAAATGTGCCAATGGTATAAATCTGTGAAATATTGCCAATATAAGATCAGAATATCATATGGCAGGAAATAATGACAAATCAGATTGGAGTAACAGAAATGGAATGGAAGAGTTCAAAGTATTTAAGGACATAGCAAGAATGGCTGGTATAAGCAGTTAGTTCATCAGCTGATAAAACTCACCTACATCACAAAATGCATTGCTTATGGCTTGGCATAAAATAGTTAGCTTGAATGGAAAAGAGATGAGAGGCTGGACGGTGAAGAGCTAAGATCTTTTCAACTCATTCCAGAGGCTATTCCCTGGAACTGTTACAGAATAAGACCACTAAATTTAGCTCACCCCATGTTAATATGCTCCTCCACTACTATCACAACAGCACTATCAAGCGCTCTGTATGCCTTCATATCAGTTCTTCAGGAATATGACATGTCTTCAATATTAGCTTTTTAAAGTGTTATTCTTGTTGACTGAGCAACCTGATCTGGTTGAAGATGTCCCTGCTCCTTGCAGAGGGGGTTGGACTTGATGACCTTTGAAGGTCCCTTCCAACCCAAACCGTTGTATGATTCTCTGACTATGACATAACCTTAATACTCGGGTGCTTTGGGCTGAAAAAAATGCCCCCACCCTCTAAAAAAAAGAAAAGAATAAAGGCCTACACTGTGGTTTAAGGAGTGTTCAATGTGGACATTTCAAATCCCATGTGGAATGGATTAGTCCTGACCCTTTAATCTGGACATTAGGGTTTATTTCGCAAAGGAGATATTTTTAATGCTCCAGGTATAGCCATAGAGACCTAGATGTATTAACTAAACTTAGGATGCACCAAGAAAAGCTTTTCCATGAAGACAAATAAACACTTACTCATATGTGATACTACTGAAGATTCTTCTGGAATATTTTCTTTAACTCACTTTCTTTAAAAAAAAAAAAAACAACGGAATTATTATTGGCCTAGCTAAAAACCTACTACAAGAACATACTGAGAGGTTGGCTTGAGTAGTCTAATAAACTGAATACAGAAAAAAATATACATGTTAATTCTGTATATGCAAGTCAACAGAAATGGACACAAAAATGGAGAGAGAGAGGAAGTTGTTTAAGGTAAAGCCTGTTGTTGCCGCAGGAATTAGTGAATATGCTTTAATTTTAAACAAGGCTATTTTGAAAGTTAGGTAAAGATTTTTAGCCACCAGAAGTGACAGAGTGAGTCTTCCAATAGTGGTAGATAGAAGCAAAGCACTAACTGATTTTCAGAAAAAGTTGCATCAGTTTATAAATGGGTTTATGTGATCTGATGCCTATAATGGCAAAATTCTCAGTAACAGAAATAATTTCTAATCCTTTGCTTCATCTACCATGCCATTTGATAACTCCTTTTTAATCAGATTTTCCTCTTCCATTGTTAAGCACATATTTTTCAGCTTAAATATCTAAAATTAGGACATTTTGGTGTCTGTTCAGAATACATAAAAAAAAACCTACTAGTATCCCACACAATTTCTCTATCTGCAGTTTCATTGTAGTTAATCAGAAATAAATTTATGCCATTGCAATTTTAATTTTTTTTTTTTCTTGAACTAGTTGGTGCATCTCTAGCCCTATGAGGTATCGACGCAGTACTCACACTAGCCAAAAAAGAGGTGAAGTCTCAGATTATGGTGGGTTTATTCTAGCTAACTCAAATAAAGAAAATTAAATAATTGATTGTTTTTCTCCTCTTTTAAAATAAAATACTACTGATTTATTCTGTGTCATAGTCCCAGTTATTTCATAGCAATAACATGAATCCAACTAAAATTCGATGAATTCAGTATTACTTTATCCAGATAGACCAGGGAATCATAGAATATATCAAATTAGAAGGGACCCATGAGGATCATCAAGTCCAACTACCTGCTCCTTGCAGGACTACCTAAAACTAAACCGTATGACTAAGAGCATTTCTAGATGCTCCTTGAACTCTGACAGGCTTGATGCTGTGACCACTTCCCTAAGGAGCTTGTTCCAGCGACTGACCACTGTGAAAAACCTTTTCCTAGTGTCCAGACTGAACTTCCCCTTGCAACTGATCTTCGCAAGATCAGAACTCAAGACGTTGTAGATACATGCCTGAAATTTCTCTACTCTGTCTCTTAAACAAACTGGGATTAATATGGACAGTAAAAAAAACAGTCTGGAAGATTTAATATGCGTATACATAAATTACTGTAAACTACCAGTCTCTGCTATGTTGCAGATTTTCAAAAATGGATCGCAATACAAAAACTACCCTCCCTCACCCTCAGTTTGCTTTACACCTTATAGGTAGTTGAAAAAACAATATTTCATTTTGTCTTCACAGAGAAACTGTCAGCTATTCCAGTGCAGCCTTGACACAGAACAATCTCTAAGGAGGGACAAGATAGGGATCTGAATCCTCCAAACAGAGAAGTGAATTGGTCCTATAACTCCCCAAATCCAAGTGAACGTTCCTATACAAATTTACCAATAAAAGGTAGACTTCCTTCTATTATGGTATTTCATAAGGAATGTAGAAATTGCTATTCCACACTGTGGAAGCCAAACTCATGTGTTGATAGTATCTATTAAACTGAGTCTATGACACAGGGAGAAGAAACAAGCGCTGAGCTCAAGATGTTGAACTCTCAAGATCAATAGGGAGTAAACTGAAGCATGACAGGAAACCCAGGAGACTTCTGAAGTGCTTTTCAAAGTGCTAGGGTCTTTAAGATGATAAAAAAAAAAAAAAAAAAGGTTAGTTAAAGCCTTAGGACTGAAATTTTTGCTGAAATGAATCCTCAATCCATTTTTGCATTTTGAGCTTTGTTCTAAAATTTTTGCTGACTTCACTGTAAATCACTAGCTAAGAATCTATATATTTTTTTCGAACATACCAGTCCAGAGAGTCTAAGCACTTTTATTTAAGGGGATATGTAAGGAGCTATAGGAGGGGTGGTATGCATTGACAAACAGGTTTTAGATACATATCATTGCTATGACATCCCCTCTCCTTTGGTGGTGTGATGAACACTTCTCTTGACTAAACACAGGCTTTTTAATAAATATGGAATCAACAAGAGTGTTTGGATTTCAGAAGGAGATTAAAAGAGTTGGGTTTTTTTACACATTTTCATATAACACCTATGTTTCATACTTATTATTATTCCAATCTGAGGAAAGAATTTGTCAGAAAAGTGGGAGAAAACATGGACTATAATTTGCTTCTATAAGCATATGTGGTTAAAGGAAAATTTCATTACAGCATAACAATAACATGCTTATTTTAATATTTCATTTACTATAATATTAAATATATTTGTATTTTAAAAGTCTGATGTGATGTGTACTTATTGTTTGATTCTGACACATTGAAAAGAAAGATTCATGAACAAAAGGTTATTTAGTAAAAGCTGAACATTTCCTTCCATTTTTCCTGAAGAGACAGTCAATACATCTATTTAGAAGAACAGGACCAGTCATTTGTGCTGAGTAAGCAAACCCATGACCCATTGAAGTCATGCTGTACTGGGAGAAACAGCAGCAGGAAAACAGCTGTGTGCAAGCTGATCCATTTTGTCAATTACTGTGCTTATTATGTTTGTAGTACTTCTCATCTAACACAGGCTAAGATCAGGAGCATGAAATACTACCAGACAACAACTGATAGACGTTTATACCTAGTTTTTCTCATAGAAGCTTTTGTATCTGTCTGAATTGTTAATCCTAATGCCTATAATTCTCCACTTTGGAAAAACAGAAGGAACAATTATTTTCAAAATAAACAATGTTAAAATGTAGTAAGACAATTGCAAATGTATTTCTATTATTATATCAGCGATGCAAGTGGCATGACCTGTAGGTCAGACCTTTCTAAAGAAAGAACAATTTGGTGCTAAAATTACTTTCTTAATCTACAGGGAAGGGTAAATGACAAATTCTCTGATATTTGGGGATATGAGTGCCTCAGGACTGGAATATGTCTCAGTTCCAAAAAAAAAGATGTCTAAAGCAAATCCAGAAGTGTCAGAGAGTGAGACCATAAATTAGTATGATTTATAATGAACATTCATCTTTTCAAAGTTTTGTAAAAATATTGACAGAGTAGTCAGAGTACAATTTAAAACTACTGTATATTTTGGTTCTTAAAAAAATTTGAATTTTTTAAGTGGAATATCATCACCCTATATGATTTAACATTCCATCTAGTCTTAAAGTTTGTAAAGGCTAACATCATCTGGTAATTGCTAATGAAGTAAATACAACACAGTTACTAACAAGTAATCTATAACCAGTGCAAACACAAATTTTTTTATATTCTTTATATTTCATACTTCTGCCATGATATCTTTGCCAGAAATTACTGACTAATATAACCAATATGCAATGGAGAAGTGTACTAATCCACATTTTTCTATGTACAAAAGAAAAAAAAATCTTCCTTCAAGACTCTTTTTTAATTTACATTTTCTGAAAAGGCATCTCATACTGCAGTTATCAATGCAGATAATGAATGTTTAAAAAAAAAAATGGATTGTGGCCAAATCCATCAGGTTCCTCTCCTGAAAGATAACTTCCCATAGTCCACCCCTGATGACAGTGCCTTGAATATCTTTAATTTTTCCATCAGAACCATTTAGTGTAACTATTGCTTCTCCACAGCCTGAACATCACTACCATTGTCAGAACCAGGCAAACAAATTTATGATGATGTTCCTGGGAATAAGGAACTAATGCAAAGGGGATTTCTCTGTAGTTCTTCATTAACATTTTATTCATTACAACAAGGGAGTTATAAGAGTTTCCTTTTACGCAAATTAGGTCACAGGATAAAAAATACACAGCATGGAAACATAGTGTATTACTACATAGAACAAAAGATCTGGTTAATAAATTATGATAATGGAATTAGTCTACTGCTAATGCTGAAAGGCATATTTAAATATTGTGAAATTTACTTGGAGAAGGAAAAGCTCTTGCATGCATTCATAAATTGTTTTTCTTCTTTGTGCCTCAGTTTCTGTAGTTCTTTTTTATGTTATTTCCCTCTGAGGGAATGTACATATCCTACTTTAAACATTTGCTTTGGTTTATTAAAAGGCAAAGGAACACTTTGAGTGGGTAAAAGACAAAGTTTTACTCTCTTTTTTTTTCCAAATGAATGCTTTAGCTAAGTTCAAAGACATCCTGGATCAACTCAAGCAGATTCATTTTGGAAATGATAGTGTGTAGAGTATGGACAATACTAATTAAAAAAAAAAAAAAGGAAAAAAATAATAATATGAGTGTCCATAAACAGTAATGCCAAGAAGATAATCATTAAGGAAACATGGCCTTTGCCAAATATATAGCTATTATCATCAACGGTATTAAGTTTATTTATCTATCTATTTATTTATTAAAGTTCTTGGTTTTGGAGGGGTTTTTTTGTTTGTTTGTTTTGGATTCAATTTATTTCTAAGACTTCTTTAAACAAAACAGGCTAAATTCAGACCTGATTTAGATGATCTAACTCTATTGAGCTAATTAATTTTCAACTACCTCATTAATTCAGTGGTTACTTTCAGTTTATTCATTACATTAACTTAACTCGTTTTTGTCCATTTATGCAAGGTCTGAATATACCAAAAGGATGGCAATATGAAAACTCTTACAAACTTTTATTTTCAAAGAAAATTAAGAAAAGATTCTCCACTTCCTTCAAGTAAAGTAATCAAATTTAACCAGCTTTCTGGGAATGTCACTAGTCATGCCAGATGGGGGCATACCTGTTGTCAAAACAGAAAGAGCAGGCATTTATCAAAGCAATACTTTGCACGGAGCAATTTCTTCACTAAAAATCACAATTTCTGTTCTATTATTTATAATACTGTGATTAACAACAGACAAAAAGGAAACTAAGCCATGAATGACTCCCCTAAACTCTCTTACTTTTAAAAAATTATTTCTAAAACTTGTATATATATATACACATATATATAGATCATCTCACTCCCAATCTTTTTCAAATACACAGGTAATATTCAAAGATAAACTGAACAGAAATTCTATCACTGTAGATCCCCAAAGGTCTTTCAATAATTATTAAGGAATAAAGAAGGATTTTTAAATTGAACACCCTTGATGGTATTTCATACCATATAATTTCACTGTCTTCTAAAACATCAGGTACTTTTTAAAGTCCACTACTCTGCTCTTCATGTCAATATACTTACAGTTAGATCTGTAGAAGGACCTACACAGTCCTTGCCACTTTCTTTGACAAAATAAGAAATGTACATCAGTTGCTAAGTCTGGAAGTCCAGGTTTCAGAGATTTCTTGGGTACTTATGTCTACAGTATGTCCTGCAGTGCCATACAGGGTGTTAGTACTGCTCAGACTCAGTACAGTGTGACACATTGAAGATTAAAGCTGGGTGCCAGAAGCATTGCAGTTACTTTGATGTGGCCATCAGTCTAAGAGCTACCTCGGCATAGGTAAATTGTTTCCCTGTCAAAAAACTCATTCACATGGAGTCAACTCAAATAGAAAATACTGTTGTATACACCATGGTGTAGGCTTACTTAGGATAACTTTTTTTTTTTTTTAATTAGAGCTGTCTAAGTCTTAACGCTGCTGAACCCTTAGAGAGTAGATATATTGCAACCTGGCTGGAAACTCCTATCCATTGGAAGTCCAAAAACTGGATTATGAGACTTGACCTTGTATAGCTGCAATTGCTATTGAGGATGTTTCCAGAGGAAGAATGGAGTACTTCTGTAAACTAATGGTTAAGCACCAAAAGGCCCATAGCCCTTGTTCTCATGGGGAGCTTCAACTTACCAGAAGTCTGCTGGAAATACCATACAGCAAAGAGGAGGAGAGGAGAGGAGCACTCTAGAAGGTTCCCAGGGAATGTGTAAGAAAGAACTCCTACCTTGGAATTCTGGAGGTCAAAATTTAGCCTTTTTAGGAGCCTGGTTGACTTAGTCTCTTGGAAGGCAGTCCTGAAGAGCAAAGGAGTTCAGGAAGACTGGACATTCTTCAAGAAGGAAATCTTAAAAGTGCAGGAGTAGGTCATCGCCATGTTCCAAAAGACAAGTTGTCAGGGAAGATCTGGCTGAACAGAGAGCTTTGGCTGGAACTCAGGGGAAAAAACCCAAGAGTTTATGACCTTTTGAAGAAGGGGCATGCAATTCAGGAGGACTACAAGGATGTTGTGAGGTAATGCAGGGAGAAAATTAGAAGGGCCAAAGCCCAACTAGAACTTAATCTGGCTACTGCTGTAAAAGACAATTAAAAACATTTCCATAAATATATTAACAGCAAAGGGAGAGCTAAGGAGAAACTCCATCCTTTAATGGATGCAGGGGGAAACATAGTGACAAAGGATGAGGAAAAGGTTGAAGTACTTAATGTCTTCTTTGCCTCGGTCTTTAATAACAACATCCGTTGTTGTCTGTTTACCCAGCCCCCTGAGGTGGGACACAGGGATGGGGAGCAGAATGAAGCCCACATAATCCAGCAGGAAATGCTTAGCAACCTGCTACAGCACTTAGACACACACAAGTCTATGGAGCTTGATGGGATCCACACAAGGGTACTGACAGAGTTGGCAGAAGTGCTCACCAAGCCGTTCTCCATCATTTACCAGCAATCCTGGCTGACCAGGGAGGACTCGGTTGACTGGAAGTTAGCAAATGTGACACCCATATACAAGAAGGGATAGAAGGAGGATCTGGGGAACTACTGGCCTGTCAGTCTGACCTCAGTGCTGGGGAAGGTTATGGAGCAGATCATCTTGAGTGCCATCACATGGCACATACAGGACAACCAGGTGCTCAGGCCCTGTCAGCATGGGTTTATGTAAGACAGGTTGTGCTTGACTGCCCTAATCTCCTTCTATGACAAGGTGATCTGCTTACGGCATGAGGGCAAGATTGCGGATGTTGTTTACCCAGACTTTAGTAAAGCCTTTGACACTGTTTCCCACAGCATTCCCCTGGAGAAACTGGCTGGTCATGTGTTGGACAGACATATGCTTTGCTGGGTAAAAAACTGGCTGGATGGCTGAACCCAGAAAGTTGTGGTGAATGGAATTAAATCTAATTGGTGGTCAGTCACAAGTGGTGTTCCCCAGGAGTCATTACTGGGGCCAGTTCTGTTTACTATCCTTATCAATAATCTGGATGAGGGTGTCAAGTGCACCTTCAGTAAATTTGCAGATTACACAAAGTTGGGCAGGAGTGTTGTTCTGCTTGAGGACAGGAAGGCTCTAGAGAGGGATCGGGACAGGTTGGATCAATAAGCCAAGGCCAATTGTATGAGATTCAAGAAGGCTAAGTGCCAGGTCCCCTTTTTCAGTCACAAGAATCCCATGCAATGCTACAGACTTGGGGAAGGGTGGCTGGAAAGCTGTCTGATGGAAAAGGACCTGGAGGTATTGGTTGATAGCGAGCTCAATATGAGCCAGCATTGTGCCCAGGTGGCCAAGGCCAACAGCATCCTGGCTTGTGTCAGAAACAGGGTGGCCAGCAGGAGTAGGGAAGTGATTGTGCCCCTGTAATCAGCATTGGTGATGCCACACGCCAAATAGTGTGTTCAGTTTTGGGCCCTTCACTACAGAAAACACATAGGGTGTTGGATCATGCCCAAAGAAGGACATTGAAGCTGGTGAAGGGTCTGGAGTACAAGTCTTATGAGGAGCAGCTGAGGGAACTGGAGTTGTGTAGTCTGAAGAAAAGGAGGCTGAGGGGAGACCTTCTCACTCTCTACAACTACCGGAATGGAGGTTGTAGGGAGGCGGGTGTTGGTCTCTTCTCCCAAGTAACAAGTGATAGGACAAGATGAAATGGCCTCAAGTTGTGCCAGGGGAGGTTTAGACTGGATATTGGGAAAAATTTCTTCACCAAAAGGATTGTCAAGCATTGGAACAGGCCGCCCAGGGAGATGGTGGAGTCAGTCACTGGAGACATTTAAAAGATGTGTAGATGTAGTGCTTAGGGCCATGGCTCAATGGTGGACTTGGAAGTGCTAGGCTAACAGTTAGACTTTATGTTCTTAAAGGTCTTTTCCAACCTAAATGATTCTATGATTCTACAATCCTGTATTAGCCTTGTATTACCTCCAGAATGCAGCTTTGGTTGAAATTAGCAGACTTCAGTCTTCAGAGGGACAAAAGATATTTAAGTTATGCCCCAAAACATTTTTTTTGGCACAAAAATAATTCTTAAATATGAATGTTACTATTTAGCTGCTAAAATTCTCTGAGTGTATTTACTGTAGCACGGTCTACCAGCAGAGGTCACTGTATTTAGTATTTAGTCTTTCTGTATTAAATGTGCTCTATGGATGTGCAGAAAGGGTCCAGAAGATATTTATTTTCCTTCTCAGTAAGATGCTCTAAAATGTGAGGATATTTTGAACAAGATCTGCTGCATAATTACATGCTTAGCTTTAGAAAAACATCTCAGCAATGTGGATTATAGATGGAGTCATATAATTTTAAGGTAGTTGCTTTTCAAGTGTGGTAACATTTCAGAAATATTGTTATGCCTCTCATTTCCTACTGACTAGCTCTAGAAGACTCCCAGCTTAGCAGATCAAGTCTGGACTGGCTTCTGGAGTCATCCCTTGATAATCATTCATGAAGCATAAGTATTGTCTCACAAACCTAGTGGCCTTTGATCATGGAGTGACTACATCAGTGGACAAGGGAAGAACTATGGATGTCGTCTATCTGGACTTCTGTAAAGCCTTTGACACAATCCCTCACGACAACCTTCTCTCTAAATTGGAGAGATATGAATTTGATGGGTGGACTATTCAGTGGATGAGGAATTGGTTGAATGGTCACATCCACAGGGTAGTGGTCAATGGCTTCATGTCCAGATGGAAATCAGTGACAAATGGGGTCCCTCAAGGGTCCGTAGTAGGACCAGTACTGCTTAACATCTTCATCAATGACATAAAGAGTGGGATCAAGTGCACTCTCATCAAGTTTGCAGATGATACCAAGCTGAGTGGTGCAGTTTACACACCTGAGAGACAGGTTGAATTCCAGAGGGACTTGGACATGGTCAAGAAGAGGGACCATGCAAATCTCATAAGGTTCAAGAAGAGCAAGAGCAATGTCGTGCATATGGGTCAGGGGAACCTCTGGTGTCCATACAGGCTGGGGAATGAAGGGATTGAGTGCCGCCCTGCCAAGAAAGACTTGAGGGTACTGTTGGATGAAAAGGTGTACATGAGCCATCAATGTGTGCTTGCAGCCCGAAAGGCAAATCATATCCTGGGCCGCATCAAAAGAGACGTGGTCAGCAGATCAAGAGAGGTGATTCTGCCCCTTGACTCTGCTCTGGTGAGACCCCACCTGGAGCACTGTGTCCAGCTCTGAAGCCCACAGTACAGGAAAGTCACAGACCAGCGGGTCCAGAGGAGGGCTGCAGAAATGATCAGAGAGATGGAACACTTCATCTATGAAGAAAAGCTGAGAGAGTTGGAGTTTTTCAGTCTGGAGAAGAGAAGGCTCTGGGGAGACTTTATTGCAACCTTTCAGTATTTAAAAGGAGCTTATAAGAAAGATGGGGACAAACTTTTTAGCAGGGCCTGTAGCAAAAGGACAAAGGGTAGTGGTTTTTAAACTAAGAGAGAGAGAGGGTAGACTGAGACTAGACATAAGGAAGAATTTTTTGAATGAAACACTGGAACAGGTTGCCCAGAGAGGTGGTAGATGCCCCATCCCTGGAGGTGTTCAAGGTCAGGCTGGACAAGTCTCTGAGCAACCTGATCTAGTTGGGGATGTCCCTGCTCACTGCAAGGAGGTTGGACTAGATGACCTTTGAAGGTCCCTTCCAGCCCAAACCATTCTATGATTCTGTGATTTCACCTGAGTGCTCTTGAAGCCATGATGGGGATTTGGCAGCAGATATTTTCCTCATTGCCTGGTGGTGAAGACAGTGTGGCAGTGATATACTTATTGGGGCCGATGTGTCTGAAAGGTTTGCCTTGGGATCAGTGTAGGAATTCAAGTAGGATTGTGACTCCGAGATGTACAATCAGCTATAGTGAAAGGTACCCTTTGTTACTCTGTTCTTTCCATCTCCACAAGGATTTGAACGTGAACTGGAAAACACAAACAGCAATCAAATCCTTGCTCTAGTACTGGAAATCAGCTGTATAAAATCCTTCATCCTAAATGTGAAGTCTGAAAAAAGGTTTTGAATATTTCTCCTTCCCTAAGCCTTCTTACTTTGCTCCAGTTTTCCAGATATCTATACAGACAGGTCATATATAATAATTATTTATGGATAATAATAATTGTTATTAAACTTCTAATGGAAAATTCAACAAATAGTAATTCTCAATCACAAAATGTACCCTTGTTAGGAGCACAACTTAGCAATGCATAAATGAACTCTGAGAGCAAAGATCATTGATTCAAGGGCAATCATCCTCTTCTGAGCAGACTAACACATATGTTAGAGCAATCTCTGCATGAGACTACACTGAATTATAGGCACATGTACAGTAGATAATCCAAACTCAAACTGACCTTGGCAGCAGTCCAGAGATGATATTTTCTCTGGGAGCAAATGCTCTTGAATATTTTTTTTCCAAAAGTGCTAGGCATTGTATTCATAGACTTTTTTTTTTTGCTATTTAAATTATAAGACTTTAAAATAATACAAATCTCGAGTATTTCCTAGACTTATACTCAAATCTGCTTCCCCCCCCGCCCCCATAATAGAACTACCACAAAATTCAATGGTGAAAAAAAAATTGTCCTTTACAATTTCACAAAAATTTGATGGCAGCAGTAAAACTAGTAGCTATATTTATATTGAATTTCTTTTCTAGGAACTCAGTTTAGCTGAAAATACTTTTCTTATCTAAGTGCCAATTTAATTCTTTACAGACAGTACATGTATCAACCCTTTATTAGATTGCTTTTCAGGAAGGAAAGAAAATTTAGAAATTTTTAAAGTTTTGAATGGCATTAATTTGGTTCTAAAATCAGCACTAATTGCTCTAAAACCATAGTAGCTTATTAGTCTGTTTTAAGAAATAGCTGTGCCCAGAAGCATTCATTTTTTGGCTATGAGGTCACTTGTTTGATATGGCTGACATCCTCACTATTAAATGATTTTACATTCTAAATCATAGCAGCCAAGTGTCCAAAGCAGCCATTCTGAACTGTTCCTGATCTGTGCTAGCTCTCAGAGAGCAGCACACACTTGTGTCAGTGGTCTGGGAAGTCTCTAGACCATGTGGGTGACAACTTCCCAATGCAATTACAAGAGATGCCAAGCAGGGGTAATGCTGGTCCTGACCTGTTGCTCACAAGCAAAGATGTTATGACAAATACACTTAGAGATTGCAATCTGAGCTCTACTGGCTGTTATTTTATCTTCCTTAGAGGAAAACTAGGAAGATAAGCACCAGGGCTAGGGCTCTAGACTTAGTAAGAACAACTTCAAACTTTTTAAACAAATGCTCTTTAAACAAGGCAATGAGGAGAGCTAATTGATTTCAAAAGAAAATGTGTTGGGAGCTCAGGGACAAACTGCCTCCATTGTGCAGGAAAACTAGGGATTTTGGCCCAAGGCCCAGTTGGCTGTGAAAGGAGTTTCTCAATTAACTTAATGCAGCAAGTTACCTACAGCTGTTGTGGCACCTCCACCTTTGGAGCCAGCCAATGGGCTGACCTGATGCAGTGCTGGTGATAGTCCTACTTCAGTCTGGAGGCTAGAGACTAGACAGTGGTATCTGAGGGAAAATATATTTAAGAAAGAGCAAAATGCCATTGGATGAAGAACATATTAGCTCTTTCTAAGCACAAGCCAACGCAAATAATAGAAGAATTAAGTTGCCTTCTTTTTTTTCTCCCCTCCACTCACCTAGATCTGATAGGAAATTACCACTTGACCCCAGATTCTCAAAGGTATTTATGCCCCTTACTGTAGCTGACAATAATGACTTAAGTGCTTATGTACTTTTGATAATTTTTTAAACTAGTTCTGTAGTAAATTACCATTCTCAGATGGAGGCTTGATAGTTGAAAACCATCATAATGATATATATTAAATCTGTTTGTCCACAAAATTATTAACTTGTCTTAACAGATTTACTTGTCTTCATTTCGCTTCATACAGCATGTGACCTTACATTCAAAAGGGTTTGACTTAAAGAATTGCACTTTTTAGGTGAAAAATAATACTATATTTCAATATCTTAACTGATATTTTCTTAAATAATACTCTCTTCAAGACCACCTAATTTTACAGACCTTTTTTTTGGTTATTTTGTTACCTCTTTTTGCAAACTATCTGTATTTTTGGTTTAAAGTCATAGATTTTTACAAGCTGCTTAATTTCCAGCTAGATGAAGCTGTTGAGAAGCTCTGTATCCTTGTAAGTGTATTCTACACGGCAGTAATCTTTAGAAAAGTATTAATTGCAATCACTTGCTGCACATGAAATAATAAAATAATACATCTATATTTCCAAGGAAAGTTATCAAGTGAAGCATCCTATCTTATCTCTCTTTCTGTTTGCATACTTTCCTACCTTCCAATATGATCTTCATATCATTTGTAAAGAAAGATGAGTGATATATTCAATATCTGCATGCATTCTTAGACATTTGGTATTTTCTAAAAACCTGTGTTTGCTAAAGCTACCAAACTCTACAAAATTCATAATCCTGAATAAAAGTGTTTGCATGCCACAGTATATTCAGCCAAATATCGAGGTATTGCTGCATCCATTCACAGGAAGAAGACTTTTTTTTTTTTTAAATGGATATCTTCTTAATTTTAGTGATGGTTCTGTTTTTATACAAGAGTAAGAATGTAAGACTTTCTATTTTTATTAAAAAAAAAAATCCTTGCTTTCCATTCTTATTGTCTTTGAAGCCAGGAATTTTGAAGATACTCTCTGGACATCCAGACTTTGATATCAGTGAGAACATTTTTCAGAGGACTGCTGCATTTACAGTAACTTCAAGATCTCTTTGTGCTTACTTGAAATGAAGTGTTTCTTTTACACTACTGATTTTAAATATGCAGTCCATGCAGACATTAAAATCACACTCTTGTTACCATTTCTGCTATGTTTTTCATCCACAACTTAGGAAAGAGTATTTCTAAATCTTTATTCCTAATAAATAGGTTTGTAAAATATGTAATCTGTTAATCTTGATGTAACAGTTCCAAATAGTGTACTGCTCAGGAACAATTTGCAATTCATTTTGAATATGTTATTTACTAGACTAAGAGTAAGAAGTTTAAAACTCTAGGCTATTTCTAAATGGAGACAGAGAAGTGGATTAAAGGCTTCTTTGGTACTATTGAATTAATGAGGATTAACTGATTACTCTAAAACATATGTCAGTTCCTAGTAATGCAGAGTTGGAATGGTCCTCAAGATTTATAAAGTCGTGATATTTATCTTCCTTAACTGAAGAAAGAATACATATACATAGATAGTTTTTTAATCTAGTCCTCCATTAAAAGAGATTTCACTATTTCTAATTGTCTTTTTCAAGTGCTTAACTATCTCTAACATTTGAGGATATTAGTCAAATTTATATTTTATAAACAAATTTGCACTTTGTGTATCAACATCTACCATTATACTCTATGAAATCATCAATAGTAACACTGCTGAGGTTAATGGAGATTTTTAATGTTAACTCTACTGACTGTATTGCATGAATAAAGCTAGTTGGGAAACCAACATCTACCTTTTGCTTTCTACATAATCATCAAGAATAATAATTTATTTAAATAGAAGAGAAAATAAAAATCCACTTCAAGAATCAATAATGTTGGCAATGATGTATGTAATAGAATATGGCTAGCTTTGACCCTCAGAACTCTGCACAAGCAACTTGTTCTGAGGATTTAAAAATTGAATTATTTGCTCCTATTCAAACACAGTGGTAGGATCAGGACCTATACTTCTTTTTTATCAAAACTCACATTGTAAAAAAAAATTAAAAAAAAAAAAAAACACCTAGGTAAAGGCTTTTCATATTAATAGTAATGTATTTTACCCCTCTCTAAAAATTTTGTAATTGTTTATAAATTCTTCAATATTTTGATTTTATTTGTATCCTATTAAAAATATTTTTAATTTCTTCTTTTACAAATTATTGCTCTTCCTATGTGTGAAAATAGAAACACAGGGCCTGACCAAAGAGAACGGACTTTTTGTGCTCTCTAATCCATCTTTTTTAATCTAGCAAGTATTTCTTTGTTATAATTGTTATAAATTGATAAATACTCTGAATACATTATGTCTTGTTAAACAAAGTTGTTCTAACTTAACAGAATCCTACAGCTCTGGTATTAAACTTTAATATAGATGCTATTCACACAGCTTAAATGTGTTATTAATCATGTGCTCCACGGAAAGAAAAAAAAAATAATGGTACATTCTTTTAAATATTTTGTCTGCTTTTATTCACTAATATGTCACGGACTGAGGTGCCAAGATCCCCCACCCAAAGCCAGGATACAGGTCTTAGCTGGGATAACTACTTATGTCAGCCCTGTATAATCCTGATTAGCAAAACTGTTAAATCCAAAGCTAGTTTCGTTTTATTTACCTGGTATACATTCTGCAAGGACAATCAGAAAGTTGAGCTGTGCCTGGGAGATAATGTGATAAATGCCTGTTTCCTCCTCTTCTTCTTCTTTTTCTTTTTCTTTTTTTTTTTTTTTTTTTGGTATATTTTTTGTTTTAGCATTCCTTTCCATCACATTATTTTCCTCTCAGAGTAAAGTAGCCATCACGAGTAAAAGATGCAAGTCATTAGTCACAATGGACAATTTCTATACCTCAGAACTGTAGTTGACATAATTATGTAACTTTTTTTTTCAGGATGATAAGAAAAAAACAAACAGAATAGAGAAAGAAATACTGCATGGTAGTTCATAAAGGCAGAATACAATTAGGACATCTCACATAGCTATGAGTGTGCTAGGTAAAGAACTTAAAAGGAAGGTTTTTCACAAATGAATCTTTATTTTCCTTACTAATTAATAAACACCATGCTGTGAATAACTGGTGATAATGTTCTAATAAGAAAAATCAATAAATTTACACCCAGGGTCACCATAATTGATGCAGCAGAATAGAAAAATGTATTCTCCATTGATCCTTTAGCAATCTTCTAACTAAAAAGGAAAGCAAAGAAAGCCAATTACTGTAGTATGCCTCTGAAAATGATAAGATTAAAACAAGCTAATTATGTGTTCTTGAATAACTACAATTTTTGATGAAAGTAAGTAGAATAAGGGCATCCTGTGTCCCTGGTACAGAGATATTACTTTTTACTAATTAAAATATAGTAATTTTACATTTAACATCTCTTATCAATAGGAAAATAAATAGTTAGAAAAATAAAACTTAAAAATCTCCCAGAATAAAACCTTTTGATGTTGCTGTGAACAGAGGATTAAATTGAAGAATGAAACAAGCTCCTGGAGCATTGAAGCTCAAGGAATTTTCATACATGAGCAAACCACATTTACGGACAAGGACAAAAACGACCACACAAATAAAATCCTGGGAAAAGCTGTCCACTACTTTTTGTTGTCCATAAGAAGTATCTGTTATTCTTTCAAGTGATTCCTGCATAGCACCACATATGCAGAACCCTGATGCTTTCCACTGCAGGCTTATCCATACTGAAGTATGGCTGTAACAATTTCTAAATAATCAGTACAAAATGATATAGAAAGTCAGCAGCATCTACTGCTCGTTTTGGTCTCATGGTGCAATAAAATAAGTCATTACAAAACCAGATTTCTCTTTTAAAGATGAAATAGGTACCTAACCTTTCTTTAAAACTGTTAGTAAAATTCATTAAAATATCTGAAAGTAAATAGATTTCCTTTCTTCCCTTCCTTTGCTAGTGTAGGCAAAAACAAACCCACAAAAAAAAAAAAATGAGGTAAAAGAATTACTCAATACTATTTGAATACACAAGCAAAAGATGTATTGTTATTCTGACTTCAAATACTCAATTTCAACTTGAGGTATAGTATGCCCTTTTAAAGACTAGATTTTAATCAAATTCTTCACCTTCAGATATTCTGTCATGGAGGTGCATGGTTTAAACCTGTTAGTTTGCTACACAGACATCTCCCATTGAGCCTATGCAAAAATTTAGGCAGTTTTCTTTGACCTATTTAATTTCCTCTAAAACTGTCAGATTCATTTATTTTAACCATACTCAGTATTCTACTCAGTGTCTCCCAAAATCACTTTCTTCCTAGCATCTTGAGCCCACAATATTCTAGTTAAGGTCTGTTTTCTAGCCATTATCCAGCTAATCATGACTGGGACTCTGAGATTAAAAGCTACCACCTCCAGCATATATCCTGCACTTGAAAGTCACTGGATAAAAACAAAAATAAATAAGCAAGAAAGGACTAGATTAATCTTTGGACTCCAGTTTCACTGAAATATCTAAACCCACATGCAGTAAATTCTGAACTCTAACTCCATTTTTGTCATTTCCTAGGCACTAGATAAGGTTCAACTGTAAATTCTAGGACACCATTTTCCCTTTAGTTTATTAGCTAGAAGACTGTCTTTTTTAATTTCTTTTTTTTTTTCCAGATCATCAGCTGTCTTTATTAGCTCTTAAGCCACAGACATAAACTCAGTGTATTTAGAGCTAAAATTGAGAGTAACTACTTACTACTATAATTGCCTGATAATTACTTACCCCGTATGCTATTTTCAGACTTTCTTAACCTAGGTACACCATAGCCTATAGTCACAGTTCCTTTACTGGGTCGAGCTATGTGTATTTCAAAGTGGGAGATTTTCTGCCTACACAGAACAGGCGGGCCGTAGATTCCCAGACAGATTCTCAGTAACTAGTCAATAATAAATATCAGGAAAGGGTGTTTAAAAAAAGAGTAACATCACTGTGGAAAAACAAATACCCTCACTGTACAAAACCAATCTTACAAGTCTGTATTTTACAACAGTCTTGCAAACGTGCTTTTGTTAGGCCTTTCCTGGTCACAGACTTTTCAAAGAAATTGCTGAGCAGAAAGTTAAAACAGATGTAAGAAGCTACATTTTGCCCTGGGCATGCTTTCACTAATTTTAGTTTGTTATTATTCAGTTCAGTGAGCTTGTTTAAGTTTAAGATTTCAATTAGTTGTGTAACTACCTAAAAAAGAACTATCATATAAAGTCATTTGCATTTTAGGGGATCCCGATGCTGGTTCATAACATGGAAAGTACTTGCCCATGCTGTTCAAACATGTTTGCGCAAACTTAGAGGACTTGACCCCAGGGATAGGTTCTAGAAAGAATGCAAGAGATTCGCTTCTCTGCCATTGCATAGACACTGGTAACAGTTCCAGGAAGGAGGAAAACATAGTCACTAAACCCTACTAATGCTCTGTGAGTTATCATAGAATCGTAGAATAGTTTGAGTTGAAAGGGAACTTCAAAGGTCTTCTAGTCCAACCCCTTTGCAAGGAACAGGGACATCTCCAACTAGATCAGGTTGCTCAGAGCCCCATCCAACCTGGTCTTGAAAGTTTCAGGAATATTCCTCTTCCAGGGTCCCCTCTTGACCCATTTTTTTCTCCTCAGAAATCACTGTAATTAAATATTGAAGAACAGTATTAAAATCTCTGTACTTCTGAAAGAGAAAATAAATCTAAATACTCTGTGTTATTACCCATAGAGGTCTTACAGTAGTTCAGAAATAAATAAATAAACCAACCAAAAAAAACCCACCTCCTTTTGATTCTAGTACAGTTCTTCTTTTAATGTTTCGTTGAGATATTTCACTGAGGCTTAGTAGAACAATAAGCTTCTAGCACTATTTCAGATTTCAGCAGCAGAAACATAATGTGTACAAAAAAAAAAGAAAATTCTTAAAGGTAAAGTGTTCAGCACATTTATTATACATTCTGTCCTTAAATATACATATGTAAAATCAAAGTGTACTATAAAATTGCATTATACATTTTTTCACTTCACTAGCATTATGTTCCATTATTAGTGTCACTAAGATGAATATTTGCATTCACGTATGCTTCACTAGGCTTTTTTACAACTGCAATTGTCATATAGCACTGAAGCCATCTTAGTAAGTAACAGGCAACTAAGATCACAGAAAGCAGAAAAGACTGTTTGGAAAGAACAGAGAGGGGAAAAAAAAATGTTAATGTTAACCTGAAACCAAATTAGACTCCCTTCAGCTTTGTATTGGGCCTGTTTATCTGATGCCTTGCTCACCTGATCTTTTTAATCTGTCCAAAATGTGTTTGAAATTATACTAAATTAGAGTGGCAGTATTTGTACATATAGAATTACTAATGGGATTAATGTCTAAAAACTGAGTATCCAGTCTAAGTGTCATACTTAACCTCCTGTAGTTTAACTTTAACTTTTAAACAACAACGAAAAGAACTGGGTATCACCAGAGGGGAAAAAAACCCAAGTATTTTAGACATTTACTTCAGAATGTTCTGAATTGCCAGCTGTAGATTCCACTGTAGATTATTTTATACTCATGATTTACATTCAGACAGCTGAGGTTGGATGATATGAACTGTATACTTCTAATTTTTAGATGGCTTGAAGTGAGATTATAGGAAAGAGGGAGTGAAAATATGACTATTAAAATACCTGCTGGCTTCAGGATACACATGTTCAATCAGTTACATTTCAGCAGAATAAGAAAAAGCACAAAATTCACCAGTACAGTCTGTTTCTGAGACATTTGATCCTAGAGATTTTGAAGTGATCAAACCTGGTAGTTGATATAAAAATCCAAAGAAGACTTGAGTCCGTGAAAAATCTCCAACATAGCCTAATCTCCAAAGTCAGGAGTTTCTGATATGTCACTCATGATATATTAATAGTAGTAGAGTGGGAAGGAGTTAATTAGAACGAAAAAAAAAATGATGTAGTTTTCAACTTGTTCCTGGTTTTCTCGGAAAGCAGTGTCTACAGATGGGTATTACACATCTACAACTCTGATACAGGACCCCTCAGTGAAGACATTCTAGACAAACAGAAGCATGAACTGTATTTTCCTGCAGGCTTAGTTGCAAATGACTAAAAGCATTATATCTTCAAACTAATTTCTGAGGAGATCTAGGGTATACATATATGAAGAGTATTTTGAGAGCCTGAGTCCAAGGCTCCACTGAGCAATTTAACAGGTCTGAATTAAAAAGCCCGTTTATAAAGTAGGGTTGAAAAATCTCTGGTTTTCAGAAAAACTGTTGATTCAGTAGGGCAACTGATAGGGCAGTCAGTATATTCTTGCATACATTTTTAACAAGCAACCTAATCTAACATAGGTCAGATGAATTACACTTAAGGTATGCTTACTTCACTACATTGTCTAAAGCTCAGGTTGATGAGTCCTTGCTTCAGAGCATATAAGCATTTTGACCAGATCTTCTGTACCATTTGCTACTTGTATAAGTAGCTATTTGTCAAAAACTTTTTCCACTCTTCAAAATTTTTTCATCTTTCTCCGTACCTGACCCTCATGTTCTCTTTCCTAGATTCTACCAACTACTTTTCTATGATCCTTCTTTCCCTTCCTTTGCCTTTGCCTTCAGCTTTAAGTTTGCCTTTATTTCTCCTTCCCCTTCTCCTTTCCCTTCCTCTTTCCCATCTACTTTTTTTCATCCACTATTACCTCTCCACTGCATGCTTCTCAGAGTGGGACAACAATGTATTTGTATTTGTATCTTCCATTGCAAATGGGGCCCGTTCTTGGTTAGACTTCCATTACAGTTATAAACATAAGTTGAAAAAAAAAAAAAACCATAGGAGATTGGAATGTGAGGAATAATGCTGGCTGTCCAGATTTCTACAGGGGTCAGTCAGCCATTATATATGCTAACAGAGTGAGTTGCTGAAAAAGCTGTCATTCAGTGCCTAAGAATGTGTTCTTGTGACTTTTACACTAACAAAGGCAGAATCAAAATATTTTATTCTAACTACAGTTAGGTAGTGAGTTTATGATGATTTATAAAAGGAAGCTGCCCTTTTTGAAAGTGTGCTGCATAATAAAGGTCTGAACAATTTTGGTTCTTTACCAGTGGTCCCAGACTATACTATTTATGGAACAATTAATCAGTTCTGTTGTTCAAAATATTAAGTTGACATTCTTTTACATCTTATGTCCTTATGATGTCCAACATTCTCATGAAACCTGAACATTTAAAAATAAGCATATACACATTCTGGAGGTTTTCTACATAAAAGGTGTACACACATATGTTTAAAACCAAATGTATGAGTATCCTTAGGGTGGTTTGTGTTTCTGTATAAACATATACATTTGATTATTGTTTTTCATTCCTTTACACGTTCTTTTTCTTTATGATCTATTACTTCTTTCTGGCTATAAAGCAGTAAATGCCAACACCTCTACAACTAATGAGGCATATATCTCTGCTTTGAATACATTACAGAAAGAACATTTGGGGAACTTCAAATAGCAATACAACATGTGTTGCTCTTCTAATATGTTTTAAATTTGCTGCTTCTGTAATAACAATCAAGTTCGGTACATTCATGCTACATGTGGAAATGTTTTCCTGGTTTACATAATTCTACTGTACTGTACCTTATTGAAATGCAAGGAAGAAAAATCTCTCCTAGACTAATAGATTTTTTTTTAAGCAGTTTCCGTATTCTAGGACTTATATGGTCCTCAAAGTAATGAAAAACACTTTTTAAAAAGTCCTTATCGAACAAATTCTATTGTCTTTTCTCTCCAATTAAATGAAAGATTTCACTTTATCTGATTCTGTCTATAGATATATTTAAAACAATTTTTTTCACTATAGAAGAAAAAAATTATCCAGATTAAAATGAAATGCATATATTTTGTTATTGTATTAGCAAACTACGCAAAAAGAATTCAAACACACCGAAAATACTTGTAATAGCTGCCTCCTTGTGTGAAGTGAATAAAAATACTTTGGGGAAAATGGAAACTCATATGAACTTGGATTTCCAGGAAAAAAAAAAAGACACCACATTTCTCTTATAAACGCAAACAAGAATAAGTAGGAAAAGGGAAATTATAATTTATGTTATGAAACATTGCATGTCATATTTAATACATAGAGAAAAATCTCTTTCTAGTTTGAGGTAAGACATGGACTTGCATCACATAATCTCATACATTAAGTCTGATGATACAAAAGATACTAATTTCACTCCATGGACCTCAATGAATCTAATTCACAATCATTATTCTGATTGCAAATTTGGTCAAAACCCAAAGAAACCTAATCAGAAATCACCTTCTCCTTGAAAAGCTTTTTTAAAACAGGTTAACAAGCATTCAAGATAATCCTGACTTTTACACTTTGCCAAACCCACTAGTATTTCCAAATCTGCCATCCAGTACTTTCTGCCATTCATATACTACAGGAATACTAATCTCACAAAACATATCTCTACAATTGGCATTAATTGGCACACTGATTAACAGAGCATAACATAACCATGTCATGCCTAGAAGTGGTCCATCTATGTCAATACCAAGGAAAAGAGGTGGAATGCATGCAGCAGAACTCAATGTCACTACCCAGGGTGGAGGATAACACTTTGATCTCCAGGGCAGACTGTTCATCATGATGCTAAACCACCGAAATTTAAAAATGTAAAAAATATACATTGGCTCTATATGCCAGTTGTGTGTTAATACAGATGTCAGGAAAATGACCACTCTATCTTTCCTTCTGAGCCCTCTGCACCACTACCACCACCCCCACTCTTTTTCTGTCACTCTTGATTACATCCCAAGTCCAATCTTTTATTGTGTTGCCTGAAGATACTGTACCAGTCATGTAAGACTCAATCTCTCTTTCACCTACTTCTCCCGCAATTATTTCTGTACTTTCTTCTACAGTGTCTTGAAGCACTGGTGATCAACTGTCCTCCTACAGGTTGGCTATAACGCCATTACTAGCTCTAAAAATTATCCTCAGTATGTGCTTCTACCCCTATACCTAAAAGAAGCTAGCTAATTAAAAAAAAAAAACAAAACAAATTTGACAGACATAATAAAGGAGATAGGTCTATTCTAATGGAAGATTGACACTCCACTATACTTTTTATCAATGTCTTTTCTGAAATTTTAAATGGGGTTTTTTTTTGAGCAAGGCGGATAGAAATCACTGAATATATTGTAAGCACAAACAATGTCTAAGAAAAAGAGAAGTTTAGCAACAGCAGAATCATGCAAAATGGGAATAGATTTCATTTGTGCTCTCTGTTATGACTGTGAGAGGCGTCTGCTTCAAAATAAATTTATTTATGTAAAGGAGAAGGTTGATCCTTTCTCACCAATACAGTGGGAAGTCAGACTCCACGCAGCATATACGCAAGCAGCATTTCACATGGAATATCCTGAATGTTGAGTCTGCATGTTGAGGAATGTATCTCCTAATACAGATAACCAAATTTCATTATACTTCTACATTATGAGATCATTTACTGTATACTACTTTGAAATAAATTTTAAGAAATTAGAGATAATATTAAGGCAGAAAACTGATACAATATTATATGCTGTAATTTTTTTCCATTATATTAGGCATGAAAAATCTAAGCACTTTATACGAGAACTAGTAATTGCTATATGACTGGACATGAGTTATATTTCTTTATCTTAATTCCTGACATTTCTGTCATGAATTGTCATGTCATGTTCAGCTCAGTCATATTCGTTTATAACAGGAGACAATAAACGTGACAAAATATGTCACAATAACCCAGAAAATATGTCAGAAATTTTTAGGAAAAAAAATATTTTCCTTCAGCTTGAACATTATTCTTCCCCTCCCCCCCAAAAAAAAACCCCTAAAATTACATTTTTCACAACTTCAAGAGAAATAATATCTTTTATTGTTTGTCTTTGTCTCTTTCTTCTTTTTGACTGGCATTTTTGTATGTATTTCACTAACAAAAGACAGAGGAATGTTTATAAGCTGACAACAAAAATGAATGGAAACAATTAAATGTAGCTTGCAATACCAAATTAAAACATAGTTAGTCCTCTTTTAGAATCATAGAATAGTTAGGGTTGGAAGAGACCTTTAAAGGTCATCTAATCCAACCCTCCTGCAAGGAGCAGGGACATCTCCAACTAGATCAGGTTGCTCAGAGCCCTGTCCAACTTGGCCTTGAATGTTTCCAAGGATGGGGCATCCACCACCTCTCCAGGCAACCTGTTCCAGTGTTCCACCACGCTCATGGTAAAAATTTTTTCTTTATATCCAGTCTGAACCTACCTCCCTCTATTTTAAAACCATTACCCTTTGTCCTATTACAACAGACCCTTCTAAAGAGTTTCTCCTTGTCTTTCTTATAAGCCCCCCTTAAGTACTTTAAGTTCTTATAAGCTCCCTTTTCATAATTCGTTCAAGATAGGAAGCTGATATTCAGGTATAACAATTATTCTTCAATGAGAACGTGAGTATACCCAGTTTTAAAGAGAGACTGCTTAAGGTTCAAGCAGGTTAAGTGATCTGGTCAAAGTTACAGTGTGAATCTATATATTGAATTTATTTTGGAACATGGCACACTTCAGTTTCCCACTATACCATAGTGCTTCTCCATTTCTGTTTTAAATAAAAAAACCACCAACCCAGCATGGTATAAAGTATACCAGAACACTATGTACTGAAAAAAATCAAAGTACCAGATGCTTGATGCAAAATGTAAAACCTGTCAAAAAGTCAGAGAGGAGGTTTTTTTAAGAATACTTTAGTATGTAATCTTCTTACTCCAAGGTTTGCTCAGACTTTCATAAAAATTATAAAAGGTGGTTCTGCAGACTAAAGCTGTTTGCAATTTGTAAGGACCATTTTATTGTCAATTTGTAGTCTTTTCCAATGTTTTTCACTATTAAAAGAGCCAATTAAAACATATTCAGACTGTGCCACATAGGCTAAGTACATAATTTGTAGAAAATTCTTATCTGTCTATTACCTTTATTCTATTGCATTTCCTTCCCCCTGGCTTGGGGTAGTGTGTTCACTTTTTTTTTTTCCCCTTTTAATAAGAGTTTTGTGTTAAAACTGGCATGTTGAAATGCCTGACATGAGAATTCTCAAACTCTCTTAACTAGATTTTGGCATTTAATAAGCTGTAAACTGCTGAAGCTATTTGCAGATGAAGTCTCATTTTTGTCCATCAGCAGGGGGCTGGGAGCATAATTAATTGAGTGAAAGTTAAAAGACGGACAGCATGGTTACATTTATGCAAATACTGCAGGAGAACGTCTAAAAGAAAAGAAAAATAGCTTGTAACTGATTGGTTTCGTTTTGGACCAAAATCCACAGGGTCCATTTAAACATTGCAAATTCTGCATATGACAATTAAGACCTATAGTGATGGTTGGGTTTTTTTTTTGTTTTTTTTTTTTATTTTAAATATACTTTCTGCAATGGAAAAAAAAATAATAGAAAAAGAGAACCTTCACTAACAAAGTTCCAAATCCAGTAAGACAATTCTATTTCTGTTTTAAGCTTTTCTACCAGTGATGAATGTTAAAATAGATTTTAAAATGATATTAAAAAAAAATTGTATGATGCAAGTGCAAGGTCCTGCACCTGGGTCATGGCAATCCCAGGCACAAATACAGGCTGGGCAGGGAATGGATTGAGACCAGCCCTGAGGAGAAGGACTTGGGAGTGCTGGTGGATGAGAAGCTTAACATGAGCAGGCAATGCGCCCTTGCGGCCCAGAAGGCCAACCGCATCCTGGGTTGCATCAAGAGAAGCGCGGCCAGCAGGTCGAGGGAGGTGATTCTCCCCCTCTATTCTGCCCTGGTGAGACCCCACCTGGGGTACTGTGTCCAGTTCTGGAGCCCCCAACACAAGAAGGACATGGACCAGTTGGAGAAGGTCCAGAGGAGGGCCAAGAAGATGATAAAAGGGCTGGAGCACCTCTCTTATGAGGACAGGCTGAGAGAGTTGGGGCTGTTCAGCCTGCAGAAGAGGAGGCTCCGGGGAGACCTGATAGCGGTCTTCCAGTACCTCAAGGGGGCCTACAAGAAAGATGGGGAGAGGCTGTTTAGTAGGGCCTGTTGCGATAGGACGAGAGGTAATGGTTTTAAAATAGAGGGGGGTAGCTTTAGATTAGAAATTAGGAAAAAATTTTTTATGATGCGGGTTATAGAACACTGGAACAGGTTGCCCAGAAAGGTGGTGGAGGCCCCATCTCTGGAAGCGTTCAAGGCCAGGCTGGATGAGGCTCTGAGCAACCTGACCTAGTCAGGGATGTCCCTGCTCCTTGCAGGGGGGTTGGACTAGATGACCTTTGAAGGTCCCTTCCAACCCTAACCATTCTATGATTCTATGATTCTATGATTCTATATGCCTTCAACCATATGCCAGTCTCTGCTGTTTATTTATTTTAGTCATATCCCAGGCATAGGCATCCTGGTACACCAAAGATTCTGTGTAATTTAAGTTAGTTAAAAGCTTAAACCATAGAGATCATGACAGCTGCTAGAGATATTAACCAGGATGCTGCTTAGGGTGATCTGAAGCTCTTTCATTTATTCTATTATATATTACATTGTTTGTAAGAAGTTTTGTTGACTTGTTTGGTTTTTGTTTTTTTTTTTTTTCCCTCCTGCCTGCTACTGTGTATTGGAATGCTTCCTGAGTTAAAACTAAAAGCAACAAAAATGAACATTTGGGTTGAAGCACTTTCCCATTTACAATTTTAGGGCTTGTATTGTATATTTACAAGATAACAATTGCAACCTTGTTCATTGATTTTTGATGATAGATGAAGAGTATGATGTACAGAGGATAAAAGTTGAAAAGAGATTTTGCTAACGAATTTAAAATCTCGTTCCTCTTTATTCCTTCATGTGGCTTAACTTCTGGTTTATTCCAATACGGTAACAACTGATAAAGATTTTAGTTTTTATTAGGCAGAGGAAATAGTGTATTACTCATTTACGGTAAATATAATGTGCATAGATTTCTTCGGTCCTTAACATGGCTGGATTTGACTAATTCTTCCTATAATCCGAGCTATTGCCAAATACACTACAATGAGCTCATACTAAAGCTTGGAAAAGATAGGATAAATGTACCTTTAGGAAATAAAATACTATTTTCTGCATCTGTATCAACAGGAAAGTAAGCACTTGATTATCATTCATGCTTGGGTTTCTTTACAGCACTTGGTGATGCAAAGTGCCAGGCACCTTTAGATAACACTGTGTGGGGAGCTGCATCAAGCATTTGCTCAACATAAGCAGTGGAATCTGGAGGGATACCCACTAACCATATTCAGATATGTTACCATTTATGTTCTACCTAGTCTTGCCCCAAAGAAAATTACAACGGAAGGCTTTATTTACTATCTCATGAGGTCTTAGCACTCCTTTTTGAAGTCTGCAGTTATTTTTTATTCCAAGTACCATTTTTAAATGGATTAAACCTCGGAACTTCTGAATGCAGAGAGATGTATAAACCAATATCTTTCTGTTCAAACATGGCAAGACTGGCATCCAGAGCTCTGTGTGTTTCTGAATGCAATAGTGAAAACGTTATAAAAACCAATATAAAGTACATAAAGAGAAGGAGATACTGCAGATCACTAATTTTAATCAGGCTTAGTACTGAAGTTAATTGTAGACTCTCCAATATGTCAGAATTCTATTGTTGAATATTAAACATCAAACATTCAGTTTAAAATGGTTAATTTTCAACTAGTAATCAATTAGCTAATGAATATCACCTAACTTCTGCTTGTCAGATCTTCAATAGCTGTTGCAGTCCCACCAGTGGCTAGAAAAGCACTGATCACTCCATTCACTTTAGGAACTGGAAAATACGAAATATGTCAGTTGCTTAATACTCTAATATTATACAATGCAGTGGTTGAATAGTAGAGATACTTCTGCTGTCTCAAAATATTCAAGATAAATCAGTGCTATCACTTTCTACATTATGTTTCCATTTAATTTGGCATCATAAATTGTAACAAGTATTCAACTGATAAATATTTTCAATTATCTCTGATGCCTGTAATTGTCAGTCCTAAAACATATACCTATGTAAAAAGAATCTCAAACCAAGTTAGATTATTTCCCTACAAACAGTGCATAGATCATTACGGATTTTTTTTTTTTTTAATTAAAATTGACAACTATTTTTTAAAAGACATAAAACACTCTTATATATATATTTTTATGCTTGTCTGAGATGAGCAGTAACTGTAAATTAACAGCTGAAAAAAGAGAAGTCATTTCCCACAAATTTTATTTACTTTGTATAATGAGAATTCTGTAAGGGGCCTATGAGTAAGGCACCAGAATGTGCCTATCTATTGTACCTATTACTAGCCTCATTACTAAGTTAGCAATTCATTTTGGAGTTCAATAACCCATCTGTATAACTCAAAAGACAGCACTCAGTAATGGACTGAAGAGAAGGAAGAGAAATCAGGACTTCAAAATGGCATTTGTCACATTATTCTGTATGAATTGCTTTTCCACTGCTATCTTTAAAAGCTTCTGACCCAAGGAAAGTAAGAAAAAAAGAATAAACAAGCATCTGCCTTTTACTATCTACCGCTGTGGGATAAGTATCAGTTAAAACTACTGTAAAGAATAGCAATAAAATTCTAGTGGCTGTGATTCAGTCAAGCTTATAATTCTTTCTTGGAAACCTCATGAAACAGTAGTGTAGTGAACACATAACCACTTCCAACAAAATTCCTTACCAAAATAACTTTAAGATGGATTATGTAAGGTATATGCAGGCCTTTGTAAGCAGCATGAAACACTACAGGTGTGGAAATTATTAGGCCCTTTCGCAGCCAGAGTACACTGGTTAAAAAATAAAGTTGATTATAAGTCATGATATTTACCTCAAGTAACTAAAACCCAGTTATCCAGATGACCTCGTAGACACGCTACCCTTAGAATGTAATCTTTCTAATTATATGAGCCAATTATTTGAATGCATTCCCCTTTAGTTGTATTATCAATGAAGAATCAGCAGCAGAGGACTTTCTGTAACACTACCTTCTCCCCCACTGTAAACATAAGAATTATTTATTTGGAGTTTTTTATTTTTCTATAGAAAACATACTTTTCTTTCTATATTCTGCTTAGCCAACAGAAAAAAAAAAAAGGTGTATGGCAATAAAATAAAGATAATAAATGTGAAAAATACAGTCCAGAGGATCGTTATTCAGTAGCTTTTAATCTGTCATTTTAAAGCAAGGCTTAGTAGACCTGGAGCTGATTCTACCATCCATATACTAGGTTGATTAAGAGAAATATAGAATCATAGAATCTTAAGGTTGGAAGAGACCTCCAAGATCATCAAGTCCAACTGTCAACTTAACACCACCATGCCTACTAAACCATGTCCTGGAGTGCCACATCTATACATTCTTTGAACACCTCCAAGGAGGGTGACTCCACTACTTCCTTGGGTAGCCTGTTCCAGTGTCTGATCACTCTTTCAGTAAAGAAGTTTTTCCTAATCTCCAATCTAAACCTCCCCTGATGCAACTTGAGGCCATTCCCTCTCATCCTATCACTAGTTTATTGGGAGAAAAGACCAACACACACCTCCCTATAACCTCCTTTCAGGTAGTTGTAGAGAGCAATGAGGTCTCCCTTCAACCTCCTCTTCTCCAGAATAAACAATCCCAGTTCCCTCAGCTGCTCCTCATAAGACTTATGCTCCAGACCCCTCACCAGCTTCGTTGCCCTTCTCTGGACGCGCTCCAGCAACTCCACGTCCTTCTTGTACTGAGGGATCCAAAACTGTACATAGTATTCGAGGTGCGGCCTCACCAGTGCCAAGTACAGGGGCATAATCATTTCTCTACTCCAGCTGGCCACATTGTTCTTGATGCAAGCCAGAACTCTACTTGACAAACAATTCCAGTCAAACCCTAACTTTTCTCCTCATAAAAAGCAATGAAATTTCAGATTATGGTGAATGATTAACAAATAATGTACACTATTCTGGAATATCATTTACGAACAAATCCAAGGATATCAGAGAGAAATCAACCAGAAAACAATTAATTTTTATTTTTGACTTTTCAACATTTTTCTCAATTTTTGGATTTCATATAATGTCACATGAAATTGATCCTTCTCCACACTCTGGGCATCTATTGCTGGCACTGGCATCAAACTAGTAGAAGTGGGATAGACTGAGGTTCCCCTCACCTGGCAACTTTAGCTGAAAGCCCTCTTCACCAGCTTGGCAAGTCTATGACTGAAGATGCTCTTCCCCTTCTCTAGCAGATGGACCCCACCAGGCCTCAGTAGACTAGTTTCTCAAAGCAAGTTCTATGGTCTAAGAAGCCAAACCTCTGACTGTGGTATCATTCCTGTAACCATTTGTTGATTCAACTGACCTTTTCAAACCCCTTCCATTTGACCAGGAGGATTGATGTAAAGACTACATGCACTCCACTCCAGATTTTCTGTTAGCTTTTTTTTCCTTTTTTTTTTTTTTCCTTCCCTCTAGTTTCAACCTGTTCTCTTAAAACTCAAAACAGTGACACTGTGAGCATAAAGGCATATGAGCTTGGAACACCAATCATGCAATTAATGCATGAATAGTGGATGGCTTTTCCAAGATTTGTTTATCAAGGCACAAAGAAAGTTGTCAGTATAAGTCAGTATAAGGAGTCTCACCCATACCTTTTCCATCACATGAAATTTGACTATGAACTAATCATTTTATTCTACAAATATGACAGCCTAAGAGGGCCTTCTTTGAGCTCTCCCTGTTAGGCAGTGTGGTTTCATGGTGATGCTCTCTGCTTGAGCTAGGACACCTCTCAATGTTGCTCTGAAACTGGGACATCAAGGCAGAAAGACCTTTCACCAATGGTAGATCTTTGGTAAGCAACCGATATCACACATAACCCTGTAGTACAATAACTTTGATTTTGCCTTTATAAATTTGATTATAAGCTGAATTGATGCTACTGAAACATTATATAAACTTTGCACATATAATCCTTTAGACATAACCATTGACTAAGTCTGGGTCTAACTCTGGATCCAGCTGCACCTAGACTCCTCTCTGAGAAGTTTAGAAGGCAAGAGGGTCCATTCTGAACCTCGTAACTCAACGAGATGGTCCTCCTTACACTTTGTATCTCTGGTCTTTCTGTGAATCATTCTAACTTGAGTAACACAGTTTTCCTTTGTATGTTTTTTCCATGCAGTAATTAACAGAGTGAACCTTGCAATCGAACTTTGTTAAGTCACACTTTTACAACATCATATTAAAACCACTTTTGCTAATACCTTTGACAGTGGTTCTTTAAGTTATTTAAATCACCCAATCACAATACATCAGAGTAGTTGCCAGATCCTAAATCAGAATTCATGACAAATACTAATCACGTATTCAGTGAAACAAAACTAAAAAGAAATTATAACTCAAAGAATTATATTGCATCTGAATCTGTACAGATGTCTCAGGTTGTCTGGAAAGCTTAAGCTAGGTTTAATCTTCACTGACTTTAGAAACTTGAGTGAAATAAATTGGAAACATAGCCACTGTAGGCTTCTGCTATACTTAAGAATTAGAGATAGGTCCTTTCAAATGCACTTTATTCTGAGGAGGTGCCTACTACTTTATGCTGACTTTACCTAAGGTCTCAGATTATGGTGCTCCTACATTAAATGCCTCGGTGTGGTGTTCTGTTTTGGGTAGGACAGATCTCTCTTGAACAGGAAGAATAGCCACTACTCCAGAATTCAGGAGTGAAAATATAGCTTTTTCAGATAACATAGCTAAAACTTTGCAAGATGATTCTCTGAAAGGGGAAACACAAAGATGCTTTTCCAATCATTGCAGTCCATCAAGCAGTATACATTTTATTGGCATATCATTCTTCTTTAACATACTATACTGAAGTCAGTAGAACTTTGTGCAGAGGAGAGAGCAGATATTTGTGAATAACGGCTGTAAAGTATCCGTGTGTGTGTGTGTGTGTGTGTGTCAAAAAAAAAAAACTGAAATGACACACAGGCAAAAGTCACATAGGAGACACGCCCAGATTACTTAAGAAATGTAAAGGTACTACTTTCGCAGCTACAAAATATCAATGTATTTATATGTTTCCCCTGCTATTAAGAATGTTGTAGATACTGTTCAGCTGTTTTTTGTTTAAAACAAAATTGAGTTGTCCAACACCATGTTGTAAAGGCATAACTGAGATAAACTTTAGAAACTACTCTGAAGTTTGGAATTCCCTGGTTTTTGACTGCTTCACTTTTGTGAAGCCTTAATATTGCACTGATGCTTTTCTTTCTTTTTTTTTTTTTTTTCCCTCTTCTCTTTACTCTTTATTTCCTCTTTTTTTTTTTTCCTTCATTACATCTAAAGACTCTACATGAAGAATATTTGGGAAATAACTAAAAGAAACACCCACACAAGGGAGACAGAATCCACATCTTGTATTGATCCTGGCATTTTCCCATGTTCCAACCAAATGAACAAGCCACAGGTGCAACCAGAAAGAGCAGGTGATCAAAACAAACTGTTATTGTGATGGGAACAAATATGATTTTTTTTTTTGTCCATAATGTATTAATCTCAAGGCACATTGGTGCGTCTGTTATATATTTACCAGCAGTGTTGATTTCTGCCAGAAATTTTAAAAGAATATAAATCTCTGAATGTATACACCTTAAAGATAAATTCAACAGCTTTCTTGTTTCTGGTTTCTATGTTCAGAATCTTAAACCAATTAATCCAAAAGTGAAATTAACATATAGTAACATAAACAAGTCATATGCTTACAGACTCATTATTCAGCAACCGTACACAGTGAGAGGAGAGTTAGAAAGATATGCTGAGATTTCAATACAAAAAAAAAAAGTATCACATTATATACAAGCCTCTCTTTATAGTTTTTTTTTTTTTTTACTTTCTATAAGGTTGTTCTCCGTGTTATTCCTTCTTATCAGTGTGTTAACCTGAACCAACAGAGAGGCTTATCCAAACCAGTCAATACTGACCATTTTATGAACAACTATTTTATGAAAAGGTAGATATTTAGAAGTGGGCAAGATTTGAACCAGTATATTGATCCAAGCAGGGAGGTCCCTTCTAAAACCTTTAATATAAAAAAATGTGGATGCTGCAAGATCAGAATTAATAACTGCAAGGGCTGAGACTAGTGTGTTATTCCTACATAGCATCTTTGACCAGACACACATTAGCATGCTACATAGACTAGTCTGGACTACATCTGCAGCTAGGCATTTCTTTATGTTCTTACTGTTATTCTGAGCACTATAAACTCTTACATTTAAGAAATTAACAGAGATTTCCTAAGCAAAATGTGAACTCCAGTTTCATGACTGTTTTTGACTCTAGCAATCACATCATATATAAAATTAGCTACATGTGCTCTGCATTTTCTGTTACTACTCTCACCTCATTCTCTTAACATTTTCAGAGACAGCAAAGCTGTGTTTTCTTCCCCCTCCTCTCCTGGCTCCAGAACTCTTGCATTTCTAGTTGTTCGTTTACTTCAGCAGAATGAATTAGAAATGCCAGGTGTTTACTCAATACATTGGTGATTGGGACACAACTCTGGGAAGTAAGAAAGACTTAAATCCTATACTATACTCCTCAAATCCTCTTCAATCATGCTCATCATTAAATCATTAAGTAGGAAATCATAGCTACTGTGCCCTTGGCAACCTCCTTCTTCAGTGATCCACTCAGCTGTACCAAATGTGCAACATCAGTGCAGGAAATATTTTTAGGCTCACATATTTTCATATGTATGTAAGTAAGTAAGTGTTTTAAATGACATGCAGCTAGTATACTTCTGAACACGTTTCAGGAATAAGCCTGGGACAGGAACTATTCCCATTAGGTAGTTGGGACTACCTGCTTAGAGACAAAGGCATGTATGGGTGTAAGTTATTTAGTGCTAGCTGACCTCAATGCTAGAAAACACTCCTAGGTATCTTTGTTTAACTACTAAAACATAGCCATACAGACAGAACAAAAAATTCATCAACAAAATATACTGACCACTTGTTATATGCTGTACAAAACTGTATTTGCTTTTGACTGAAAATTTTTAAAATAATTCAGAATGCATCACAGGTAATTTTCTTGACACATTTAGCTCTTAGCTGTTTAAAATCATTGTCAAATTACAATAGCACTTGGATTATGAAACAGAATAAATGGCTGATCTTTGGCACTGAGATTCAATAGCTAAATAAAGATATTTTCTAAGAAACTACTTAAAATAATTGCGTTTGGGCAGAGATTTTCTGCCTAACTTTTACTGTAGATAATTTTTTAAAGAATGATCTTGGGAAACCTTGTATATGGTTGTTATTCCTCTCCCACATGATTTAAATGATGTTCCCTTATCCAGAGCTTTAAGTGTCTTTATATTCTTTCTTATGTTATATAGAATAGGAATTAGTGCTCATTAGAGTGGCACTCAGACCACATCTGCATCGCTAAATAAAAGTGATGGGAACATTGTCTATAAGGGGGTAGTTGGTACAGACCTAAAAAAAGGTATCAGAGAACATAATCACAATTAACCACTAGAAAATCCTGGTACTCTGAACCTTTGCAAAGGCTCTGTTTTATTTACTAGTATACTGGCATAGACTTAGTCACACAGCCCTCTCCGGGATACAATCTGTCACATGCCATGGGATGCATGTAACTCCAACAGGTCTCATAACAAGAAGGGGCATATTGTTTGACTGTGAAAGAGGAGGGAGACATGTTAAGTGGCGTGCACCAAGTTGTAGCAAGTACTGCCATCTCTCTCCTTCCTCCTGACCTAATAGACTTGATGCTATGGGGACATATGATCAATGAATTCAGGTGTGCTGTGGTGTCATACAAGATTGTGCTACATGAGTGGATGTAGGAAGGAATCTTGTTCTTTGGTAGTGACAGAAGTAGCATTGTTCCTCCAAAAAGATTTGTTAGCTACCAAAGCATTTCTCAGTCATAACAGAGATGCATACTGGTAGAATTTACAGCTATACAAGATTCCTAGTAGAAATAAACAAATGCAATAAATGGTAGCTTGCACTTGTACTGTTTATTGCTTCTTTCTTGCTGAATCAGCTGCTGGGTTACAGAGCATATTTCCATAGACTCTTTTCTGCAGAAGCTAGAAAATATCTGTAATTGAATGGAGCTCTTAAAGGTTTGAAGTATTTTACCTGTGAGAGTACAACTATCTGAAACCACTAGCAACTTCTCTTGACACTTTTATAACTAAAATCAGCTCAACCAGCTTTTCAAATTTTACAAAAATGAAATTGCTTCAGGCAGAGACCTAGTGCACCCAGCTTTAAACTGAAGTGATTTTTTTTTTTTTATGCCTGAGATAAACCACTGAAAAAATCAGTGTATATGTCAGATTTGCTGGCACAAATAGAGAAGCTGCTATACAGTAACACTGAATCAGCTTGGGTTTATTTTCTTCTATTCTAGATATAAAGTATCAGCTTCTCAATACATGCAAATTTGTCACTGAAATAAAGAAAAGCTATAGGAATTTACAATATAGCTGACAGGTATATATCTATCTGTATAAGGCCAGATATGTAGGCCAGACACAGCTCCTACTTAAATTCTTTGTGAGGCTGTTGAACTACTTCAGGTTTTCAGTGCCATAGTTCAGAATATAGACTGCAGACTAAATTACATAAGAGCTTAAACAGAGAGATAATTTAATCTTTGTCTCTCAAAAGTGACCTTTGAACTTAATCTTTTACAGGAAGCATGACCTACTTCTGCAGTATTTTTGCATTTTGTGGGACTTCTACACTTTTTTCCCACTATTCATTGTCATAGTAATTGTCTGTTTCAAGACTAACTCAACAATATTATCTCCATTGGCTCAGATAGTCACAGAATTGTACCTAACACAGACCACTTAAATAAATAATTTTAGTGTGACGCATTCCACCAAAACACAGATCAGAAGAATTGTGTTTATTTTTCTCCATTGATTGCAGGTATTCTAAATTGCTCAGTTTGGGTCTAGATATCTCCATTGTCAGTCTTAGGTGCAATTCAGAATTGATAGTCAAGGAACAACTAGATTTCACACAAAGGTGAAACAAATATGCAATGCCTGATCTCAATATAAAGCTGTCATAAGAGCTAGGGAAAAAAAAAAAAAGCTAAGAATAAGGAAGCAATGAGATATTTGCTAAAGGTACAGAATATATATTTGACATAAGTGCTCTCAAGGGAGTTTGTTTTGCCTTTCATCTCCCCACCTACCTCCTCCCAAGAAATCACATCACAGATTTAAGGGAGAGAAGTGAAGGAAGACTGAATGTAGACTTACATGATTCTAAGGAACCTGTAGGGGTGTATGGGAAATACAGAATCATAGTATGGTTTGGAAGGGACCTTTAAAGGTCATGTGGTCCAACCTCCCCTGCAGTGAACAGGGACACCTTCAACTAGATCAGGTTGCTCAGAGCCGCATCCAACCTGACCTTAAACGTTTCCAGGGAGGAGCAACACCCCCCAGAGGGGAAACCTGTTCCGTTGTTTTACCACCCTCATTATAAAAAAAAAAAAAAATTCTTCCTTATATCTACTCTTTTTTAGTTTAAAACCATTACCTTTTTTCCTATTGCAACAAGCTCTGCTAAAAAGTTTGTCCCCGCCTTTCTTGTAAGCCCCTAGTAAGTACTGAAAGGCCATAATAAGGTCTCCCCGGAGCCTTCTGTTCTCCAGGCTGAACAGCCCCAACTCTCTCAGCCTGTCTTTACAGGAGAGGTGCTCCAGCCCTCTGGTCATCTTTGTGGCCATCCTTTGGACCCACTCCAACAGGCCCATGTCTTTCCTGTGCTAAGTACTCCAGAGCTGGACGCAGTACTCCAAGTGGGGTCTCACGAGAGCAGAGGGGCAGAATTATCTCCCTTGACCTGCTGACCACACTTCTTATGGTTAGCCTTCTGGGCTGTGAGTGCACATTGCCAGCTCATGTTGAGCTTTTCATCCACCAGTACCTCCAAGTCGTTCTTGGCAGGGCTGCACTCAATCCATTCATCCTCCAACCTGTATTGATATTAGGCATTGCCCCAACTCACGTGCAGGAGTTTGCACTTGGCTTTGCTGAATCTCATGAAGTTGACATGGGCCCACTTCTCATGCTTATCCAGATCCCTCAGGCATGCCAGCCACATCACTCAGCTCACTGTCACTCGATTCCACTGTCTATGTCATTGATGAAGATATTAAACAGCACTAGTCCCAATATGCACCCAATTCCCACTTCTCAATGATCTCCATCTGGACATTGAACCATTGACCACTAGTCTCTGGATGCAACCATCTAAGAAATTCCTCATCCACCAAACAGTCCACCCATCAAATCTGTATCTCTCTAATTTAGAGAGAAGGATGTTGGGGGTGGGGAACTGTGTCAAAGGCCTTACAGAAATCCGGGTAGACAATATCCATAGCTCTTCCCTTGTCCACTGAGGTAGTTACTCACAGAAGTCACTCATAGTCAATGACAGAAGGCCACTAGGTTCATCAAGCAGGATTTGCCCTCAGGGAGGCCATGTTGGCTGTCTCAAATCACCTCCCTGTCCTCCATGTGCCTTAGCATAGCTTCTAGGAGGTTCTGTTCCATGATCTTCCCAGGCACAGAGGTGCAGCTGACAGTTTGGTAGTTCCCAGGATCCTCCTTTCTACCTTTTTAAAAATGAGTGCAGTGTTTCCCTCTTTTCCAGTCACAAGGGACTTCAATTCACTGCCATGACTTTTCAAATATCATGGAGAGTGGCTTGGCAACTACCTTTCCCTCAGCACTCTAGGATGCATCTCACCAGGTCCCATTGATTTATGCGTCATGTTCCTCAGGTGGTCATGAACCTGATCTTCTCTTACAGTGGGAAGGACTTTGCTCCCCAGTCCCTGCCTTGCAGTCCATTCACTCGAGATATGTAGGAAGAGAGATTGCCAGTGAAGACTGAGGCAAAAAAATTGTGGAGTACCTCAGCCTTCTCCTCGCCTATTGTTACCAGTTTGAGAGTTGCGTTCATCGGGGAGGTATGCTTTCTTTGACCTTCCTTTCCTGGCTGACATATTTGTAGAAGCCCATCTTATTATTCTTTGCATCCCTTGCCAAGCTTAGCTCCAGCCGTACCTTGGCCTTCCTGCTCTCATCTCTACATAACTGTGCAACATCCCTATACTCTTCCCAGGATATCTGTCCCTGCTTCTACTGCCTGTGCATTTTCTTCTTGCCCTTTATTTTGACCAGCAGGCCTTGACTCAGCTGGTCTCTTGCCTTCCTTTCCTCCTTTCTCACACCTGGAAATCAAGAACTCTTGTGCTCTGTGGAAGGCGTCCTTAAAGATCTGCCAGCTCTGTTTTGCTCCCTTGTTCCTGAGGGCAGTTTTCCACTGGGTCCTATTGACTAGCTCCTTGAAGAGCTGGAATTTTGCTTTCCTGAAATCCAGTGTCATTGTTTTATTCTTTGCCTGACCCATTACCCTCAGTACTGTGAACTCCACTAGTGCATGACCACTGCAGGACAGGCTGCCTCAAATCTTAACATCATCAATTAGCTCACTTGCATGTGTCTATTACCTGGCTTGAGAAGTTATCCTCAATGTCTTGCAGGAGTCTCCTGGATTGTCTGCAGCTCACTGTGCTACTTTTCCAGCATATATTGGGGTAATTCAAGTCCCCCAGCAAGATGGGAACCTGCAAGCACAATGCCTCCTGTAGCTGGAGTAAGAAAGCTTCACCAACAGGCTCCTCTTGATTAGGTGGCCTGTAGTAGACATCAACCACAAGGTTGCCTTTGTTTCCTCAACCTTTGATTTTTACCTACAAGCTTTCAACCTCCTCATGACTATTGTTCAGAGACAGCTCTTCAAACTCTATCCATTTTGTGATAATGGGAGGGGGAAGCCCTCTGCCCCTCCTTTCTTGCCTATCCCTTCTGAACAGCCTGTACCCATTGATAGCCACACTCCAGTCACAGGATTCATCCCACCAAGTTCCTGTAATGGCAACTAGGTGCTGTCTAACAGCACAGTGGCTTCCAATTCCTGTTTGTTGCCCATGCCACGTGCATTGGTGTGCATGCACTTCAGCTAGGCTGTCGAACGTGTCACCTTCTTAGAGGAACAGCCCTTAATTCCTTTGAGGTACTTCATTGGTGTTTCCCTGTTGGCTGCTTGTCGTGGTTTTGTTTAGTGAGGGGGGGCCTAAGGTGGTAGCTTCTGTAGGAAACTGCTAGAAGTTGCTCCCCTTTGTACAGTGGACTCGGCCAGGCCTAGGGTGGACTCACTGCTGGCCAAGGCCAAGCCGATTGGTAGCAGAATGTCCCGTGATAACGCCTCTGCGATAACATATTTAAGAATGGGAAAGCAGAAAAAAAAAAGAGGAGAGAAGATGTGAAGAAGCTGAGCGGGGGCAGAGGTGCAGAGGGGGAGGCGCAGGCCTCATGGGCCTTGCAGGCCTCACCCTCTGGCCTCTCGCCAGGCAGCCGACTGGGCCCGACTTGGTCTGGCCCAGCTGCAAGAAGTGGAAAGGAGATGAGAAGTGAATAAGATGTAAAAAAGATCCTGAGAGGCGTCTGCCAGCCTGTTGTGAGGAACAGCTGCAGACATCAAGGTCAGTTCAGAAGGAGGGGGAGGAGTAATGCGACTCCTGGCCAAGATTCCCCTGCAGCCTGTGGTGACGACCATGGTGGAGCAGGTTGTCCCCCTGCAGCCCATGGAGGTCCACGGAGGAGCAGAGATCCACTTGGAGCCTGTGAAGGACCCCACACCGGGGGAGGTGGATGCCTGAAGGCAGCTGTGGCCTGTGGAGGGCCCGCTGGGACAGCTGTTCTAGAGGGACTGAACTCCATGGAAGAGATGACCCACGCCGGAGCAGTTCCACGAAGGACTGTGGCGTAGGGGTAGGACCCCACAATGGAGCAGGGGAGGAATGTGAGGAGTTCTTCCCCCGACCATGAAGCAGCGGCGTGAAACAATGTATGATGAACTGACCGTGACCCTCATTCCCTCTTCCCCCCTGTGCCGCTCAGGAGGGGAAGGTGGTAGAGATAATGTTAAGCCTGGGAAGAGGGAGGGGTGGATGGAGGTTATCTTGTTCTCTGTCTCATTATCCCGCTGTTTGTAGTAATAAATGAATAGTTTTTCCCAAGTCGAGTCTGTTTTGCCCGTGACGGTAACTTTAAGGATTTCTCCCTGTCCTTATCTCAAACCTCGAGCCGTTTTTCTTATATTTTCTCTCCCTGTTCTCTTGGAGGGTGGGGGGAGTGAGAGAGAGACTGCGTAGTCTGGTCCTGATCGGGGCTGAACTACGACACTGCTATTACCTCAGGAGCCCCCGGCTCATCTCTGTAAGACTTCAAGTGTGCTGCAGTGTAGCCAGCATGTCCCAGAGCAACAGGCTGAGAGCCCTTGCTAGCATCCTGTCCCTCTAAACTTGGTATGTCATCCCACAGCTTGTCACGGGCAAACCTGATATTGTTCCCCTCCCCTATCAAATTGGCAGGCATATGGCAGGCATATGCCATACAATGCATGCTTTATAGTGATTTATGATTGAAAAAAAAATGACAAATGGACAGTGATGGCCCATGTCACACACTGCTCAAGGGTTAGTGTTTGAAACAGCACTTAATGTGCATTGAATATAGGTCAGGAGTAGCTTAAGAATGATCTTGAAAAGGAAAGTTAAGAGATGGTATTTATTGTGATAGAAAGGGCAAGACTCACAAAGATCTAAAAATTTCTGGTGACACAAAGTTATGAGAGCCTGGACAAGTGTTCTAGTCATGTGGAGAGATACCACAGACCTTGAATCAAAGTCAATGTGCAAGAAGAACCTGCAACTTCAGATACATTCTGGAAGTGAATTAAATATAATACCCAACTCACAAGCAGGATAGTGAAATTACCCATCATGACAGAGGTGGAAGACAACTGTGAGGAGGAAAATGAGCTATTGAAAAGACAGGCTTACAATATTTGCTCAGAGGCACTATAGTTTGGAGGTAAGAAATAGAGAGATAAGGAGAGAAAGAGGAAGAAAGAGGCAAACATACATTCAGTACAGGGGAAGAAAGCATAGTCAATATTCTATAATGTTCTCTGCAGATAGTATTCATCTCGCATAAAACCTAAGACTTAATAGCAGTGCTCCCTGACAGCCAGTGAGGAGGGAAAAAAAATCATCCAAGCTACTGCATAAGTCATTAAAAGTAGATTAATCACACATTGTAAATGCCAATGAAGGTAACCTAGACAATAATCTCAGGTGAAAATCTGCACACTGTAGAGGTCTGAAGGTGGAGGATATCACTTTACCAAGTATTAAAAGTGAAAAGAGGATCAGGGCTGAAACATAGCTCTGTAGAAATCCCACAAAAAAAAAAAAGTTATAGTGGTGATATCTGTGTCTCCTTAAACAAAGTTCTGAAGTAATAACTGAGTAGGCAGGAGGAAAGCTGGTGGAGGATAAAATATGTAAACAGAGAAACTAAGATTTCTTCCTGGAATTTCTTCCTGGAATTCCTTAAATTCCTGGAAGAAGAGCACCATTGATTGGAGGAGGTTGCTGATGAATCAAACACAACTGGCTTACAGCACCAATTCTGTAGTTTGCAGAGTGAGCCAAGATTAGAGGCTGGGAGATGGATTTGTTCATCCTTTACAAAAGAGGGTTAGGAGAGGATCTTACAGCCATCAACAACTACCTAGTGAGAAGACAGAAAGAAGACAGAGCCAGATTCAGCAGTGCAGAAAGTCATGAAGTGAGCTGGAACACAGGAAATTTTGTCCTCCAAAAAAAACGGAAAAGCAAATAAATAGTGAGTGTAAGTACAGACCAGAACAGACTGTCCAGGGAAGCTGTGGGATCTCCATCCTTGGAGACATTCAGAATTCAGCTGGATGGAGACCTGAGCAACCTGCTACACGTGGACATGCTTTGAGCGAGGCATTGGACAAAAGACTTGCAGAGGTCATGGAAAAATTTACAAGATTTAGTGATTCTAAGAAAGGTCAAAATATATATATTTTTTTTTAAGACAAAGAATCTTGAAGACTGCTTGTATTATGAGACAGAGATAGGACAAGCAGAAAGAGCAGGAGATTAACTGAATAGGCAAAGAAAATGTATGGTCATGAAAAAGATAAGATTTTTTTTCAGTTTCAGTAGTTTGAACGGTGATTAGTTTTATCTTACTAGACTCAGGAAAAATAAATAGAATCATTCTAATGCTAAACAAAAACTTAAGATCCACAATTTTCCAGTTTTATCCCAATTACACAGGTTAACCTGGTTTGTGGCTGACTTTTTTTTTTTAATTAAATAATTACATAACAATTGACTTCTAGCTGAAGTGCGTACCATCCTACTTCTCTTCACAACTTATTTTACTTACAAGTAAACATTAAGCTTGCAACAGGACTACACCTCTACCTTTAAGTCTATTACTCTAGAAAAACTTCACCTGTATATAATCTCAGTTTTTCTATCTATAGAAGGGAAACAGTGGGAAAAAAAAAAAAACAACTTACTTTATAGTAAATGAGCTCTTCAGATGCTGAGAACTGTTGCAATTAACACTGTGGATTCTGAGAAAGAATTAATACAAATGAGCTAATCTTCACTGTTCTTTTTTTTTTTCCCTCCTCAAATACCTGGAAGTCCTTTGTCTATCTCCCACAAGTATCTGTGAAAGCCAACTCCAAAAGGAGCTACTCCATGTTCTTTGGGTTAGTAATTTCTGCAGATTTATTTGATGTACACAATTTTTTACAAGCTCTCCAGAAAAGCATTTGCTAGGAGGAGCAATGGCAAGGCTGAAATGGAAATTGCAGAGGCAGTAGGCTGTACAAACAGGAAAGCACAGGGGAAAATGAACCCAGGGTTCAGCCATGTCCCCGTTAGAACTTCCAGGTCTTAAACGGTTAGAGAAGCAAGTAAAGAAGATAGTTATTTCAAAAGAATTATTACAAACTTATGATTACAGGATCTACTATATAAAAACAATCATTATTATTTTTTTAAATTTATCCAGTTAAAAGTATATATATATATATGTTTGCAGTGGCCCTTTAAATTGCCAGCCAAATATGCACATATTTTAAAAAAGAGATACTACGGTCATTTGAAAGCTTATGATTGTTATGCCCTATTCCATTTTATATATGGGTTCTATGATTTATTGACATCCCAGTAGAAATGGTTCTTTATTTTCTATTCATTCTAACCTTGGTCAAATAATACCACCCTACTTCTCTTCACAATATTTTCCTAATATCTCAGCTCATTTAATTCTATTGATCCACTGAAGAGTATAATGGCAATGAAACTGGAATTAATAGCACCTCCCTTCTCCAATTGTAAGAGCTTTCCTACATAGTCTGTGGACCATCACACAAAATCATAAAAGTAGACAAAAAAGCAGACTGACCTTTATCAGCTACTATTGTGTAGCAAAATTCAGCAAAGACCAGAACATCATTTTCAGGTTTATGGCACTGTTTTCTTAAATAATAACGGGAATTGGGGGGGAGGAACTGACCCCTGTTCAGCATTTACTTAAGCAGAATTGGCATTAATAGAGTATTCTGTCAAAAATTCAAGCCCAGGAAAATGTATGGCTTTGTCCACAGCAGCAGCTATCTTAGTAGATTGCACTGTCACTGCTTCACACAAAGAGCATTGCAACACCATTAGTGGACATAAATAATGCACAAGCTCTTATGCAGTACTCAGCTAAGTGCATGGAAACCTTGGGCTCCTGTTGTCAGAAATTCAATGGATTAGTACCTAGATTTATTTTAAGTCTGTAAAGCACTTTGTTCTTGACAGCGTTCAAAGTAGAAAGAGTGCTATCCTGAATGTGCATCTTAATACTGTCATTCTTGTCTTGTAAGAATAGATGAAATATGGGATGCAATACTTCTTTTTAATATTTAAAAGTTTTCACTGTGTGGACATAGTACACACATACCCACAGCGATATATATATACACGTGTGTGTGTATATATATGCTTTTATATATATATATATATATATGTTTATAAGAATGCAGTAACCCATGGTTACCTTATTGGTCTGGAAATACAAAATACAGATGTGCAATGTAATTTAAGCAAGGAAGAGTACCATCACAATGTAGATTATGAAAATAATGATAAACAAATATATTATCTTCAATACCTGTTCTTCTTTGTAAATGAGATGTGCCCTCTGCCAGATTCCTATACAGATATCATATTTACCGTTCCATTACAACACAAAGTACTTAGCTTCTACAATAAGCAGAGATCATATGGTTAACTGAGATAGTCAGGAATATTTTAATCTAATTACTCATATTGAGAACTCAGTAAACGCTCACTTATCACACATCAAATAGAGTAGTGTTCTTGTACAAGTTTACAACAAAAATGTCAACTTCCTAGTTTAAAACAAAGTAAAACAAATCACAAAAAAAAGCCCAGAACTTTTCAAAACTATCATTTAAAAGCATGTGAAATACGTTCAAGGAATTCCTTCACAGCAATAGGGACTGTGGGGTCTATTTCCCTCTCAATGTTCTGGAGAGTTAAGCATGATAATCCCACATACATTGAGAGGATAACAGGATCCTTTGTGTAGATTAAAAGCAGTTTTCTATTGATATCAGGGTGGTAATGCAAGAACAGCAATATCTCATGTGAAGGTCAATCTTTCACAACACCACTAAGACATAAACTCTTCGTTCGAAATAATAACAGTTACCTTTTCTCTTTGCCTGCATGGTCCATGAATTTCCACACAATTCATTGAACCAGCAGTCAGTGAACTATTCATTATTGAACCCAGTGATTTAAAAGTCACAATATGTACATCATTAATGCCCATTTGAAAAAAAAAAAAGGCAAATTTCAAAAATCTTGGTAAGATTTGAAATATATTTAAAACATAAAATCAGAATTGCTTTGATGCCAACTTTTTTTTATATCTGTAGCAAACTCTACCTTCCTCAAAGGGTAAATGAATTGTTTATTCCCTTAACTACCGGAAGATATATGAGCTTGTCTATTCAGTATGCAAAGTTCTCCACCAAGTCTGAAACTATTGCAGTTTTTAAAGCCTCATGTTCTACTAATTGTAACAGAATTTCTGTTAAAGCTGTTCCCCAAGCCTTCTGTACTGTACCTCACAAAAGAAAGCTCTTTTTAAAGAGAGAAAAGAGAGAGAGAGAAAAGAGAGGAGAGAGAGAGAGAGAAGAGGAGGGAGAGGGGAAAGGCAGAAACAGGGAATGAAACGAGGAGGGAGGGAGGAGGAACAGGGGAGAGAAAGAAAGAGAAAGACAAAAAGAAAGAGAAAGAGAAAAAGAAGGGGGGGGAGAAAGAGAAAGGAGGGGGGAGAGAGAGAAAGAGAAAGGGGGAGAGAGAGAGAAAGAGAAAGGGGGAGAGAGAGAGAAAGAGAAAGGGGGAGAGAGCGGGAAAGGGAAAGGGGGAGAGAGCGGGAAAGGGAAAGGGAGAGAGAGCGGGAAAGGGAAAGGGAGAGAGAGAGGGAAAGGGAAAGGGAGAGAGAGAGGGAAAGGGAAAGGGAAAGGGAAAGGGAAAGGGAAAGGGAAAGGGAAAGGGAAAGGGAAAGGGAAAGGGAAAGGGAAAGGGAAAGAAAGGTTGGGGGGAGAAAGAGAGGGAACAACAGTAAAAAGAGAGATATAATAAAGTTAAAAGAGGGAGGTGAAGGAGAGAAGGAAGAAAAAATTAAAATTAAAAAAATATGAGAAAGAAACAAAAAGAAGAGAAAGAAAGAGAGAATGAAAGAAATAAAGAGAGAAAGGAAAGAAGGGAAATTTGTTGTTGTTGTTCCTATGTTGCAGGATTACTGCTGTGTAAAATATTAATTGGACTTCCTTTACATGTTAATATATGTTGTTTAAAAGCTTTATACGAAACGTGAAATTATTGAAACCTGTAACAGATATGTACATCTATATTGCCAGCTGTGCTCATAAAACTCAACTACAACAGGTACCAAACAGCAACAATTCAGATTGCAAGCCATGATCAATAGGTGGCGCTTTTCCCCTTTCTGATTTCCTTTCGTCCCTTCTCATATTATGGAAAACCTTTTTTTCATCAGTATTTTTTTAAAAAAACTAATGCTACTTTTTGAAAACTTGCATTCTTTATGCAAAACCGGAAATTTTTATCAGTTCATAGACTGGTTTTTTGCACCACTATAGAAGAGTCAACAAACTTACAGTGGAGTTGCACAAATAATAGAATTAATTACTTTGGTACAAAAGTTTATATTTTCCAGTATTATTGAGAAACTTATCTTATTCCTATGGCTGAGATAGTTTTAATATTTTTTTTTTTTACTTAGGAAGAGTTCTAATTTTCAAAGGAAATTACTTTTTATGATTTGGCCACATTACTGCTGATCTAAGAAAACAATTAGAGTTTTTAAACATTTATATGAAAAAAAAATCTGTCGTTGGAATTATTTGTCTACATTATTACAATTCTTGATGTAAAAATGCCCAATACAGAGCTTTCATTTTGTTCTTCTTACTGCAATGAAAAAAAAAAAGAAAGTTTCCAAATACTATACAGTTGGAGATGTTCCTGCTCCTTGCAAGGTGGGGTTGGACTAGACGACCTTTATAGGTCCCTTCCAACCCAAACTATCCTATGATTCTATGATTCTATGTGAACGGACTACCTATTGGTTAACTATATATTAATTTTAATGTAGCATAAAAAAAAAAATTGTAAACAAAATACACTAACTGTAAGCCTGAAATCCTGGTTCAGCTGTGAAACACATTCTGACATCAGCATTTAAAAGATTTCATCTTGATTTCCTAAGAGAGGAAAGAGATGTCTTTTCCTTGAGAACAGAGAGTTATTTCAAACTCTACCTTATATGCATAGAAAGAACAGAGTACATACTCATCTATGCACATACACATGAGCACACAAGGGCACATTGTATATTCACATACAGAATCCTATTATTCCCAAAGTAGAGTTATTTTAAAAGCAAAGAGATAATTGATTAGCAGTGCAAGACATTTTCTAATGCTGGAAGGCAAAGTAAAGTTTCTTATCTAGTTTCTGTTATCAATATCTTAAAAAGAAAACTACATTTCAAGAGCAAAATTATGATATCATGATAAGAAGTTTCAGCCGGAACTAAGAGTTTTGCATTGATTAATAACTAGAGTTGGAAGGTAAAAACAGCTTCCCTTTTTAGAGAGAGAGAGAGAGAGACTCTCTTTTCAAGGAGGCTGTCCCATACAAAGGAAAACGCAAAACTGAAGATCAGATGGTTTGTAATATTATTAAGTTAGATGTCAATAGCTTCATTCTATGTCATTGCTCCATACACAGCATACTTGAAGTAAATTAGCAGATTAAAAAAAAAGGAATCAATGATTTACAAATTCCTGTAAGTTAAGATTTTTTTTAATGAATGATGAAATTATCTGAGAATAATTTTAATGTACAATTATTGTTGGTATATTTATAAACTATAAAACTATAAACAATATCACAGAATCACAGAATGGTTGAGGCTGGAAGGGACCTGTGGAGGTCATTCTGTCCAACTCCCCTGCTGAAGCAGGGCCATCTAGAGCCATTTGCCCAGGACTGTGTCCAGATGGCTTTTGACTGTTTTCAAGGATGGAAACTACACAATCTCTCTGGGTAACCTGGAAATATCTGTAAAGTAAGACTTTGTCAGTTTGCTAGCCAAACAGCTGCAAATACAACATTAGATCTGAAACTGGCTTCCTAAAATCACTACAGCAAAAGTTTCTTGCCCACTGTATAAACCAACAGTAGTCTTCCTACATTTCAAGTAACTCTTCATTTAGACACACATCCAACCAAACCATGTTTGTCCTGTTTGGTACTGTAGCATCTCTACATGCTGTTTGATACCCTGTGAAGATGCAAGGAATATGTGATATCATCTAAGTAGTATTTTTCAACCAATGACCTGGCACCTTCCAAGATTGTAAGCTTGTGACAGGAGAAAACAGTAGATAGCATGTTTCAGTAAAGGAAAGATGGTTAGTGATGACTTGAGAGTAGCATCACCACCATAGAGCAGGTGGGAAAAAGAAGGGGAATATGAAGATAGGCATATTGAGGCAGAGCTGAGACCTTGCCAGAGACTTCACTAGGCCCGCTATTCATTTGACTTTAACATCCCTTGTCTAATAGTAGACACAGCTTATATCTTTTTTTTTATTTCATATACTTCAACAAACCATACACATGGGAGTTCGCATCATATGCATGCAGCTACATAAGTATTTGTGGAAAATGGACTGTAACTGGTATCCTCAATTACCAACATATTGATTCTGCAGGTCTAAGACTCCCATTTCTCTTACACACTGATTTGCTAAATTTAGAATCCGTCTAAACATACTGCAACTGAAAGCTTATTAAAACATATATTGTAACATTCTATAGAATAATAGGTGAAGAGAAAGGGGCTAGAACAAAATCTAAGACTGGCATGTCTTATTTAAATGCAAGTTACTTTATTTTGCCTTGTATTTAAATGTTACATTGCTTTAAGCTTGGATAATAAAGGAGGCTGGACAGATTCACTTTTCTTACTTGCCAGTTTCTAACTAGCTTTTTATTTTCAGGCAGCTAGACATTACAAGTACAAGAACAAATACAAACAGATAGATACATATATCTTGTTCCTGTTTCTTAATGTGTTTAACCTGTAGCATATGGACAAACTTAGAACTGTAGAAAGTATTGTAGTCACTAAGGTGAAATACTTTTTTTTTTTAAATTAAAACAGGTTCATTTGGGATTTTTTTTTTTTAAATGTGAACATTTCCATTAATGAAAGCTTCCACTATAAGTTATTTCTTAACATCCCACATATTTGGCCAAATAAATCTACATCACGCCACTAAAATCTGTGGAAACTGATTTAAAAGTCACACATGTACTAGCTAAATATGTCTTTGTATCATATCTATGAGAAAGGAATTGTCATTTACAAGTGAGAGTTTTATTTTAGCTCTTTTAAAATATTTAATTATTTCTTATGAATATGTGTGTTTACAGTATACTCTATAATATACTGTAATTTACCAAGCAAATTATCACTGCTTCACTATACTTAACATAATAGTAATGATTAACTATGTGTTTGTGGATACATTTTCCAAGAGTTTAGGAATTTAAGCAATGCCATTCACTTTGATATTGCAGCAGCTGGGTGGCTGAAACTTCATGAAGAACTTTAGAGTTACCATATCTTTTTTTTTTTTTAGGGTCTGTTTTTCTCCTAGGGATAAATTTAAAACTTAACTTTAAAATAACATTTTCCAAACATTTTTAAATGCTTCTTTTTAATTCGTTCTCAGAAGATTAATTTTCTAAAAAAAAAAAAGCATATATAAAATATTGAATACCAAGTGTTCCTAACCCAGGAATGATGCCTGGAAATGAAGGGAAGAAATAGACATAATTTATTCCAGAATTCAACAAGCTGATAACTGGACCCTGAGGATAGAAAAAAAAACCCCAAACATTCCTATAGAATTCTATTTCAATTAAAAGGTATCCCTTAAAAAAAAAAAAATTCAGTTTACTTGACACCTGTCAGAAAGCTTAGATGACAGGAATAATTTCTCAAACTATTCCACCTACTAGGATCCAACCAATCTGTCCAATTTACCATTCATAATTTGCATAGTATACTGACTGCTTTATTTTCTCATCATTAATTTTCAGTAATCATCAAAAATTTAAACAAGAATTTTATCATTTATGACATTGGTACATGAAAAAAAAAAAAAAAAAGGACAAAGGAAACTGAGCATCCAGTTGGAGAGGGTCCAGAGGAGGGCCACGAAGATGATAAGAGGGCTGGAGCACCTCTCCTATGAGGACAGGCTCAGAGAGTTGGGGCTGTTCAGCGTGGAGAACAGAAGGCTCCGGGGAGACCTTATAGTGGTCTTCCAATACCTAAAGGGGGCCTATGGGAAAGATGGGGAAAAACTCTTCAGTAGAGCCTGTTGTAATAGGATGAGAGGGGTAATGATTTTAAAGTAGAAGAAGGTAGATTCAGATTAGCTCTTAGGAATTTTATTTTTACAATGAGGGTGGTAGAACACTGGAACAGGTTGCCCAGAGAGGTGGAGGATGCCCCATCCCTGGAAACATTCAAGGCCAGGTTGGATGAGGCTCTAAGCAACCTGATCTCATCAAAGATGTTCGTGTTCCTTGCAGGGGTGGTTGGACTAGATGACCTTTGAAGGTCACTTCCAACCCTAACCATTCTATGATTCTATGATCTAGTCGAAGATGTCCCTGCTCCTTGCAGGAGGGTTGGACTAGATGACCTTTAAAGGTCCCTACAATTCTGTAATTCTAACTTTGCATGCCAGTCTTAGACTTCTTTAGCAAAAAAAAAAAAAAAAAGGAGAAGAAACCAACATTATCTGTATTTCTAAAGTACAGGAAAAACAAATCTGAAGTTCTTTGAGGAACCACAGAACTAAGAAGGAAGGTGATCTCATCAAAATCTTCATTTTGTTTTTTCATGTGGGATTTCTATTGATTTTTTCTGTGTAGATGGCTAGTTGTAGAGGCTGGAAGATTTTGGAAACTTACAAATACACGTCTATTTCATTTATTATCTAATTAGTTGTTAATTTAATGTCTTAGTTAAACAAATGATGAGAGCTATTATAACTTCTGAGATTTGAGAATGGATCCCCTTTCACCATGCTTTTTTTTTTTTTTTTTAATTTGTAATATCCATCTACACTTGCTGTTATGTCCTCATTCTTACCATTAGCCTCTATGTGTACTGTATAGAGATTTCACAGTTCTGATGTTTGCTGGGATGTGCCTGTATATCTGCATGTTGTGGGCCACTATAAACCAGTATATACATGCTTTGGAATTTGAGAAAAGCAGTTCAGGAATGCAAATGCATGAAAATGATGGAATTTGATGGTACAGATTCCTGGTCTAAGTAATTGCTCTCTAGTTTCATTTAGTATATTGATTCTTCAAAGTAGATCCCTAAAAGAAATTCAGCTTGAATTTAGACATCTGTATGTTGTTATGTCTATAATAAGCTTGTTTTAAACAAACTCAAAACAGAATAAACTTAAAAAAAAAAATCAAGCTGCCAAAATCTTCTACACCTTAATCCAAAATCTAATATTTCAATTTTTTTTTCTTAAAACTCAGCTTAGGTCATTTGTAAGATTAACACTGGCTGTGGAGACATTTGACTATCTGGTAATTAAATTTGCATTGCTGCTCAAACTACTATACATTTCCATGTAACTAAAGCCCATTCTGACAGGGACCTACAGTGAAGCAGGTTCTACAAGAAAGAGCTATCATTAAAATACTTTTTTTGATTTTTCCAAGATCAACGGAGTCCATTCTACTGAGAAAAAAAAAAGAGAGCTATATATTCTTTCCAAGGATCAACGCACACATAAACCTCAGTAATCAACAGAAAACTAAACATTTCAGAAAGCTTCAGTAGTCATTTGGCAGGGGGGATTGGCTACCAATTACACATAGTTTGATGACCATGGGAAATTCTGTGATAAATCTGTTACTGCCATCAGTGCAGAGTTATGCTCCTATCTCTGCTGTTTTCTGTTCATTAGAACCATAGCTCAGCAACTCGTTTCAGATTTTTAGATTAATTCAATCCTCATTCAGATGTTATTTGAAAATCTGCAGGTATGAGTCCTGTGCAATTGCTAACCTACTTCAGCTTTCTATGTCCTAGTTTTCCCCAGTATTTTTACTGCAAAAGCTAGATATATAAAAAGCTTAGTCCTACAAGTTAAAAAGAACCTTTGAAACTATTTTTTTATAATCTCTATATGCAATAAATTTTGCTACCCTCTTTGCAGTTTGCCTTTAAAGTAGAAAATTACTATATACATTTTGTCACAGAGACTAATAAAGTTAATATAACAACCTAATATAACCATACTGATTTAAGACACATGATTAGAAGTTTGATGTCACAAGCTTTAGTCATCAGTGTAGCATTTATGATTCGATAGCCCTATTCTGTTAGTAGAATTAACTTCTCATTCTGTGTTAGAATCTAAGATGAATGTGTATATGAAAAACTCCTGTATTCACATTGCATAAATATGCAAGAGAATTTTAATAAAATTCTTTATATCGCCTTTCGTTCCATTCTATTACTCTCACATGTAATATACCTAAATGGAGATCACCTGTGGAGATTGAACCTGAAACCTTTAATATGAGGGTTCTTCCTTTTAAAATAGAGGAATTCAATCTGCCAATAACATTTGCAGATCATATTCTTGTGGTCTAGTCATTGATGTGCGGATACAATATAAATATCCAGTGTAAAAGCAAGATTATGCTGCTATCTGGATCATTAGTTTTTAATTACTTTGGACATCGGTCTTTCAGCACTGATTAAACGAATAAGCACTACAGTTACAGGTACAAGCAAAGGAGACTGGTGTTATTGGTCTTATATAAGTTTAATTCCTGCTGATGTCCTGTTGTGGAGCCTACTATTGGTTTACAAGTGGAACCTCCAAAACGGCTGCCCCAGTGTGGGCCCTCCATGGGCCACAGCCTCCTTAAGGCATCCACCTGCACCAATGTAGGGTCCTCCATGGGCTGCAGGTGAATCTCTGCCCCTCTGTGGACCTCCATGGGCTGCAGGGGGACAACCTGCTTCACCATGGTCTTCACCATGGGCTGCAGTGGAATTCTGGCCAGGAGCGGCATTACTCCTCCCCCTCCTTCTTCACTGACCTTGGTGTCCGCAGCTGTTCCTCTCACCAAAAAAAAAAGAATTCTTCACAATTGGCTCAGGCAGATGCCTCTCAGGGTCTCTCCACATCTCATCTCCACATTCTTGCAACCGGGCTGGGACGAGTTGGGCCCAGACGGCCACCTAGTGGGAGGTCAGAGAGTGAGGGCCACAAGGCCCACAAGGCTCATGCCTCTCCCTCTCTGTCCCTGGTTGAGATTCTTCATATCGTCTTCTTCCTTTTTTTTTTTTTTCCCTGTTTTTCTCCTTCTTAAATACGTTTTCGCAGAGGCGTTATCAGGGAACATTCTGCTGCCAATTGGCTTGGCGCTGATCAGCAGTGGGTCTGCCCTAGCCCCGGCCAAGTCCACTGGACAAAGGGGAACAACTTTGAGCGTCTTCTTATAGAAGCTGTCACTGTAGCCCCCCCCTGTGGGCTCCCTCCCCACGACCTCCCCTAAATAAACCAGGACACTGTTTTAGACAATTGCCATCATCTATACCTAGCTAAAATAAGTCCCAAAATGGCTTTGTCAAATCAGTTGACAATAACCCCCCCTACATTTTGGCATAGATGACATGTTTACTGCCAAGTCAGTTATCTAGTTTTCACAGGTAAGCAACCAATGGGATGGCTGTGAAGATGTTCTGAACTGACCCAAATTAGTAAGAATTCTCTGGCCTTTCTCAGCATTAAGTCTTTGAAAAGCATAGATATTCCAAAGGTCTTTCTATGACCCTAACTCTTTGACATTGTTTCTTCACCCCATGTTTCAGTGCAAATACCTATGAACACAAGATTTTCTTTATCTAATAACAGACTTCACAAGAAACATGAATAATCAAGGATTACCTATGATATTAAAATAAGAAAGTAGTTTCTGAAAGGGTTAATTAATGGGTTTTGTTAATACCTTTGGCTGTTCCTCTAGAAATGTATCTATCCTAGTAGATGGATGATAACTGGAGACTAGTTCCTGGGCTTATTAAAATATGCATCATTCTCCATCAATAGATCAATTAGGAAAATATAAAATATACTTGCAAATTTTTAAAACTATTATATGCATGAAAAATACTGTTGTTATTATTATTGAAAATTCAGTTGATTAATTTTGCCACATCTCTTATGTTGAGGGGTTCAATTAGATGACCTTTAAAGGTACCTTCCAACTCAAACTATTCTATGCTTCTACGAGATTTAAAAAAAAAAAAAATAAAATGTTAAATAAATTATCTCTGTCACAAACAAACATTTGTATGTATTTCCATAAAAGACAAAAGAATTCTGTTCTCTGAAGGCTATACTAGTCTTAGCCTAGTTATGATTGAAATGAATATGAAAATACAAATATATTAAAATATTTTTCTATGATATATATATTGTAAATAAATTGCTCAAATTTGCTCCAAAGTATGTCTTCTCAAATTAAATAATTTACAAGTCTTTCCAACGTGCTAAATAAAAACACATAATTCCCATTCAATATTTACATAAATAGTCTGCATAATTTTTCTTTTAGCATGGTTACTGCATTTGTTGATTTGACTAGTATTAAATATGTATGAATTTCCTGCTATTCCCTAGGGCTCTCAGAAACAAGATGAATCTCAAGAAATTGGTTTAAAGTTTAAATTTAAAGAAGAAAACTCTTACAGATCCAAGCATCTTTGAATCTATTTTGAGTTGTTGAAGTCTATTTTTCCACCTCAAGTAAACACTTAATAAATAATTATTACTTGAAGATTTACAAGCAGTACCAAGATTAACTAAATTATTTGTGCATCTTTTTACAAGCTTTTAGACAGTTCCACGTCCACCCAAACATTAAGTAGGACACAACTGGTCTTAACCATATTGACTTTTTGCAACATTCATACTGATGAATTAAAATTTTCTAATCCAGCTGACCAGGTAACTAAGTTTCAATATTAGTCTTAGAAAATGCAATTCTTATAACATTGTCCTCCAGAAATTGTTGATATCTTAGCTAGCTGCAGATAACTATTTAAATAACCATCAGTAACAACATTTAAATTACACAAGTAACAGTTTGTTCCTCCTAATAAGGGGTTGATCGTTTGTTATGCATGAAAGAATATTGTGAGCTCCAATACAGGTATTGTCATTGATGAACTTGATGTTGCCATTGTTACAAATGGTGAGTTTACACAGAACTAAATGCATTTGCAAAGAAACTATAGCATATTGTTAAAAGAATGATGTATTTTTTTAAGTCTGATACCCTTCAGCGTATTGTATATATGCCTCCTTAAACTACTTGCTCGTGCATTCTCAAGAATGCCTTAATGTAGTCTTAAATACTGTACATGCTGAAGCCGTGAATGCATATGTATGTATCTTTGTCATTCTACAGTTTATAGGATTATATAATTGGTTACAACACTTGAACTTCCTGAGAACATCAAAACAGCTCTTGATAACTTCTTAACAAAGACCTAAGTCTTTACTCTTTGAGTACAACCACAGCCATATGCCGTAGAGTGGTAAGAATCTTAATGGTAAGAGCACCAGATGGGAAGTTATTCCGTTGTAACCTACTAGAGCACTCTGTCACTACAGGTACGGGAACTCATAGCTGAGTTTGTTCTAAACTGCTTCATAAATCAGTTCTTAGGCAGCTAATGATGAAGCTCTCCAAAAACATTTGAGCTAAAAAGGGAAAAAAAAAAAACCAAAACAAAACACCATAAAAACGTACCACAAAAACCAAAACAAAACAAAACAAAAAAACCCCCAGACAAACAAAAAAAAACCACCACCAACCAAAAACAAACAAAAAAAAACCCCAACAAACAATTGTTATAATTGTTATCAGGGCTTTTGGTCAAAATATGACAGAATGGTTAGAAATCTTCCTTTATGACCATTGGTTATATACTTTGCTGCAAACATTTTATACTTACACAATTGAAAGGCAAATTATTTTAGCTTCAGATCTCTACAGAAAATAGGCCATGTAGTTCTAGTGCGACATCTCTGCTGAATCCTCCTAAAGTTTATTATATGACACATAGGTGTAGATAAATACTGTACTACCAGTAATAACCATTATATTTCCCTGAATCTGTAGATTATAAGCAGATACTGAATATTTCCCAGTCTAAACAGAAGCCAAAGTTTATTCATATGATGGTTAGAAAAAATAAAAATAAAATTTGAGGTGACTTCAATGTGAGCCAAGTAGTGTAATGAACCTATAAAATGCTTAGTGAGATGCAGTCAGGCTTGCAGATGTGTTTACAAAAAGGTATGTTCTAGTTTCTTATTTATTATGAGCTTTCTCTGATTTAAGACTACTATATATTGAAACTAAGTAAATAGCTCTTTATTTACATAAACGTCAGCATATCATAACAAAACTAAACTGAAAAAAAAGTCTTTCAAAGCAATATTATCTTCAGTAAGCTTTCTGTAATTAGGGAATAAAGAAACCTCATTGAACTCAAGAAACAGTTCAGAAAGGCTATTAGAAAAAAAATCAATATCCTTAAAAATAGCAATGCAAAGATGAGATTCTAAAATGCTGTTCGTTGGATTCTGACTGCATGAAACCATCAAAGTGGAGCACTCCAGTAACATTTTAATAACACATTCAGGTGGTATTATAATAGATAGGCAGCTTTTTGCATTATAGTCCAAATGTCTTGATGCATAATTCTAGTGTTTGAAAAAAGAATTCATATGAGTAACCTTGCATAAGCAAGTCTTTACTTCTCCAATGGCTGAAATATAGAATGTTGATGAGACTCCCCTTTATCAGAGAAAAGGAAGTGCAATTACATTGTAAACTCTAAAGCAGTGATAGAGCAGGATTTTATATTCATTTTCAAAAGTGCAGAGGACAAAACAAAGTACAAAGCAAGGGATATTTGCGTCCTTCGTGGATTAAAAATGCACTTCTGTTCTCAAAATTTTAGTAAGAGTTTAATGATTTCAGTAATGGGTAGGCCGAGACTGAATGGGTTTTGTCAATGAGATACTAAGTATTTTCTTCCATATATTGAGTAAAATCAAATACAACTGATTCAAAAAGGCCTCAGTATCTCCTGAGAAACTGGCTTTTGGACTGTTCCCATTGAAGTCAATAGCAAAATTCCCTTTTATTTGTGCAAAAACAAGCCCTAACTAGATGATTCTTTAGCAAGAGTTTTTCAGGCTAATTATACAAAAGAATGACTCATTCTTTGCTTCCTTGAATGGCTGTAATATGAAATGATTAATTTAAGGACCATATTCCTACTGTTAAACTGGTTACTTTACATAGTAACAAATAATCATCATCAAGGGAAATTATTTTGGAACACACTTTATACTGTTTATGCCATACAAATACAAATGATAGGAAATTACTATATATCTGTTTTTCTGCTCCTTTGGGAATATTGTAATGGCAGGAGAAACTGGCCAGTTCTAGCTTAGATAAAATCTGTTCAGTTTTCCTGTGTTTAGTTCCCATATGTTCTGGTCCTCAGGAGATAGGAGTTTTTCCATTATTTAATGGGTCTTCTGCCATCTCCATTGGGAGGCTGTAATGTAGTCCAATAAATCACACCATTGAGGTGGCTTTTCAGTCTAAATTTCACTCTTTTTTTTTTTGTATATACATAATCTCTTTTATGTAGTTATATCTCCGTGTATCATCACAAACACTTTTTTTTCAATTATTTTTGTGTCACTTTTTCAAAAAATCCAGCAATGCACCAAAGGTCTTACAGCCAAAAGAGTGAACAGATAAGATGCTACTGTACATTTACAAGTAAGGCTGCATGGAAAGACACAAAATTAAATTTGTTCCAAACACAAGTACTGTAGAGTAAGTGAAACAGAATCCTTTCAGTGGTTTAGTCTTCCAGTGTGCAAAATGGTAGTTCCAGAGAAGCATCCTCATCATGTGAAATACGAGCATAAACCCCACCTATAGTAGAAGCACCTCCTTATTCTCCAGTTTCAGAAACAGATAGCAAAAAAAGAGGTCAAGTAAATTATTTTAAGTTTATGGCAGACCTCTAAATAGTTAATATGTATTCTGCTTTAGCTCAAAGGGCAGCCCAGTGTTCCTAGCTATCCCATTCCAGCCAAAAACGCTTACTTTAGCTGAGAGCCACTATGCACCAACAACTCCTGTGGTGAGCCATGAAGCATTAGCCACAGGCCATCAAATGACTCACACTACCCAGTAACAGCTCTCCCTTCCCCTGCTGAGCAAAGGTTTAGGGCTTAGGTGCTCAATTATTTACTGCTAGTGCAGTTGAAAAGAAAGAGAGCTAAAGGCCTGACCAGATGTTGGGATTATTTTTGCTGCTGCTCTGTAGACGCTTGCGTAGTGTAATTTTAAGAGAGTTGAGGGTTATTATTTTCTTATTTTTTTAGTTTTTCCCACATTATACTGTAACGCATACATGAAGAAGAGACAGGAACTACAGTTTGGCAGCATTTTCAAAACATTTTGAATAACTAAGAGTACAAATCACAGCACAAGTTAGGGGGACGGGTGCCCCTAAGCACGTTCGAAAAAAAGGCATTTGAAAATCAAGCCTTCTGCCACTAAAGAAACAATGAGTCACATTCAAATACATGCACTAAAGATACAGATGAGCTTTTAATATCTTATTAATATTTCTAGATTTCAAGGGAATGGTCGTTGTATACTGTTTGGAGTCTGTTTTGTTTTGTTGTGGTTTTTTTTAACACTTGCACATAATCAGGTTTTCAGCTGCTGTAGATGGACATTTTTCTCCTGACTTCCCTGGTGTTGTGACAATTCATGTTAGTTGAGGATATGACCCATTTCTCCCTTGTGAAGGGGGATGTTCCTATATGAGCCTCTATTCTTCACTGCAAGATCTTTGAAAATGTTTACTTTATATCAAGGTGATTCTTGGATTATAAACACACAGAAAAGTATAATCATATGAATGCTACACACAGCTTTATTGAATATACAGTAGCTTTGCTTAATTTCCTTTTCATATTTGTATCAAGCTGGATATCTATCCTAGACAGACTATCATTTAAAAGAAGACATACCAATTGAGCAAATGAGGTTATATTACTAATTAGCATACTGTCTCCTACTACCTCCAGTAAGCTACGAAAATGTGACTTCCATTTTATCACATAGATGAAACAGTTATCTTTCAGGGTTTGAAATTTCTGTGATCTTTATGCTTAATAAGCTCAGTAAAAGGCATTCAAATTACATCACTTTTGTCTTGGTAGTTAAATTGGGAAATATTGCATTCTCTGAGATGATAAACTCTGTAGAAGATAAATTATCATGAGAAATAGTTTTAATTGATTTACCATAATAAAAGTTATGTGACTTTGAAGTGCAAATGACACATTAAAATGAAGCTACAGTATGTTGATAATACAGTGGCTTCTTTCTTAATAGAATTACTGACACTGCAGATGTTTGCAGAAGAGTTGTCCTCTAGTGTTAAGTGAGGAACACTGATGGAAACAAAAGATATACTGTATTTAAATCCAAGCTCCACTGTCCTTTTCTGTGAGCTCTACACTGATTTCAGTAAGTGTAAATGCAATGTATTTCAGCAACAACACATGCAACAAAAGAACAACTTGAGTCTGAAATTTCAACACTAGGTTTAGAATATAATTATCCTGGCTTTAGCATTGTAACTACACTGAAGTCACAGGAAAATAATGACTCTCTACCTCAATTTCCCCATTTGCAAAATGGAGCTAATAAAACCATTTTCGTGCCTAGAGGTGCTGGCCAATACCTAAACAACACAGGTATGTGTGTCATCTTCAGAAATATCTAGTGTTTAAAATGAAGGAAAATGTACATAGGTACTGGAACACCATCCTTGTAAATATTCTTCCTTTAGCTTTGTAAGGCTAAAGAAGAAGCTTAAGAAACTTATAAACACAGAAGCATGAAAAAAAGTAACTTCATTTTGTCTCACTGTTTTCAGACGACTTATCTCTGTGGTCTTTGACAAGATTATCCAATGATACTTTTTTCCTTTCTCCACATCTTTTAGCTTCTCTTTCTTGTGATTTTGCAGTCTTTTACCCCACTCTCAGTGTTTCACTCTTTATTCGGTTGTCTTACCTGTGAACCTTTCATCTTCTGTTTTCCTTTCCTTGAGAAATGTCTTTCCTGCTTTTGTTTTGCACAACAGTATGTTTTCCATCTTTTCTCTGACCTTTTCTCAACTGCTATATGTCTTATCCAAACTTATTCTTTACCCACTCCTACATTCTTTCTTTTTTCTATACACGTAATTCTCTACATTATGAGATTTCGTTTTCAGTTATCTCTTCTTTTTTTTTCCCTCCTTACTATTTCTGAATTCTAAGTTGAGAAATGCAGTAAAAGACCTTCTGATATCTAATCATCCTTAATTTTAAGCAAAAAAAAAAAAAAGAATCTAATAACTTTCTGAACTATTTTGAATCCATTGGTGTAAGAATCTGTAAGTACTCTATCTATAAGTGTGTGTAGTGGGTTAACCTTTGCTTGCCAGCAGCTGCCCAGCAAGTTGCTCTATCACTTCCCCTCCTAAACTGGACAGAGGGAGAAAATAAGAAGTTGTTGTTCATGGGTCAAGATAAAACTAGAGAGATCACTCACCAATTACTGTTACACACAAAACAGACTCAACTTAGGGACAATTAATTTAATTTAATATCAGTTGTTAACAGAGTAGGATACTGATTAAAAACAAACAAACAAACAAACAAACAAAAAAATTAAAACCACCTTCTCACCTTCTCTCCACCCTCCCTTGTTCCCAGAGTCAACTTCACTCCTGACTCTTCTGCCTCCTCCCCACAAGCAATGCAGGGAGACGGGGAATAGGGGATTGCAGTTATTCCATAATACTTCATCTCTGCCACTCCTTACTCCTCATACTGTTCCTCTGCTCTCCCTCAGGAGACAGTCCACAAACTGCTCCAATATTAATCCCTCCCACAGGTTGCAGTTCTTCACAAACTGCTCCAACATGAGTCCTTTCCACAAGGTGCAGTCCTTCAGGAATGGACTGCTCCAGTGTGCATCCTCCATGGGCTACAATTCGTGCCAAAAAAGCCTGCTCCTGCAGGGCCTCCTCTCCACAGACCACAGATCCTGCCAGGAGCCTGCTCCAGTATGAACTTCCTTCAGGGCATATCCACCTGCTTTGGTGTGGGGTCCTCCACTGGCTGCAGGTGCATCTCTGTTCCTCCATGGGCCTCCATGGGCTGCAGAGGGACAGCCTGCTTCACCATGGTCTGCAAGGGAATCTCTGCCCCAGCACCTGGAGCACCTCTTCCACCTCCTTCTTCACTGACCTTGGTGTCTGCAGAGTTATTTCTTTCACATTTTCTCACTTCTCTCTCACAGTTACCACACAGCATTTTTTCACTCTTTCATCAACGTTATCACAGAGGCCCCACAAGCATCACTAATAGGCTCAGTTTTGGGCAGTAGTGGGTCCATTTTTGAGGTAGCTGAAGCTGACTCTGTCCAACATGGGAGCAGCTCCTGATCTCACAGAAGCCAATTCTGCACACCCCTCCCCCTACTACCAACTGCAACTATGCAAAAATGCATTCCTGTTTAGAAGACTGTTTCAAAATTTGTTTATCTATTCTTTTGAAAACTAATAAAATACAGTGCTGTATCACTGTATTGCTATATCATTTCACATACCTATGGTAATACTTCTTGTACATTACTTAAACTTTTCATACTAGGTAATGGGCAAATACAGTTAAAATAGCAGGGGTAACAATAAGCATTAGGATCTTATTTGTGCATTCATTTGCCAGTTTGCAACACTCATATATTCCACAGCCTTTCAGCTTGGAAAGCTTCTATCCGTTTTTTTTTTAAGTAGCTGTTTAAACAAAAATAGATGTTTATCTCTTTAAAATTTTGCCAGGAATCTGTCACTTTCCCATTTACTCATGCTATGTTGTGACAGAATGTGTCAGCTTCTTGCACAAATGAAAAGAGATATAGACCTGTATTTACTTTAGCTGAAAAATAAGTAGTCATCAATTCTGAGAAAAGTGTTTTCCCATCTGAAAAGATGGATAAATAAGAATAGTTACTTCACAAAACCTTTTACCAATGCTTAAAAGCTAGTTGCAAGCCAAACATTCATTTCACTAGTATCCATCAGTGACAGAGTACGTAGACCCATAACATGTAGAATTAGATATCTATAGCAAATAAAAGCAGATATCCTGGGAACTAATGTTTTTATTGAAGAATTTGATGGTTAAAAGTATCAACAGCAACACAGACTTGCTCTTTGCTCTCATGTTTAACATAAAGCAGAAATGCCAGCTGGAAAACCTTTATCCTAGCTTGGACTCAAATACTAAAAAGTATGGAACTAATCAGGGACAATTGAGTAGAACTGGTACACTACTTTAGGAGATTCTTAAAGATATTTTTATGGGTGTGCATACATAAGAAGGAAATAAAATTAAAAAAAAAAAGAGGCAATAATACCTATGTTCTGGTTTTCTTTAGTGAGGGGGGGCCTAAGGTGGTAGCTTCTGTGGGAAACTGCTAGAAGTCGCTCCCCTTTGTTCAGTGGACTCGGCCAGGCCTAGGGCGGACCCGCTGCTGACCAAGGCTGAACCAATTGGTAGCAGAATGTCCTGTGATAACGTCTCTGCGATAACGTATTTAAGAAGGGGAAAACAGGAAAAAGGAGGGAGAAGATGTGAAGCAGCTGAGCGTGGGCAGAGAGGGGGAGGCGCAAGCCTTGTGGGCCTTGCAGGCCTCACCCTCTGGCCTCTCACCAGGCAGCCGACTGGGCCTAACTCGGTCCGGCCTGGCTGCAGGAAGTGGAGAGGAGATGAGAAGTAAATAAGATGTAAAAAGGATCCTGAGAGACACCTACCAGCCTGTTGTATGGAACAGCTGCAGACGCCAAGGTCAGTTCAGAAGGAGGGGGAGGAGTAATGCGGCTCCTGGCCAAGATTCCCCTGCAGCCTGTGGTGACGACCATGGTGGAGCAGGTTGTCCCCCTGCAGCCCATGGAGGTCCACAGAGGGGCAGAGATTCACCTGCAGCCTGTGAAGGACCCCACGCCGGAGCAGGTGGAGGCCTGAAGGAGGCTGTGGCCCATGGAAGGCCCACTGGGGAAGCTGTTCTGGAGGGACTGCACCCTATGGAAGAGATGACCCATGCCGGAGCAGTTCCATGAAGGACTGTGGCGTAGGGGTGGGACCCCACAAAGAAGCAGGGGAGGAATGTGAGGAGTTCTTCCCCCAACGATGAAGCAGTGGCGTGAAACAACGCATGATGAACTGACCGCGACCCCCATTCCCTCTTCCCCCCTGTGCCGCTCGGGGCCGGGGGAAGGTAGTAGAGATAATGTTAAGCCCGGGAAGAGGGAGGGGTGGGGAGAGGTTATCTTGTTCCCTGTCTCATTCTTCTGCTAGTTTTAGAAATAAATGAGTGTTTTTTCCCCAAGTCGAATCTATTTTGCCCGTAACGGTAACTGTAAGGATTTTCTCCCTGTCCTTATCTCAAACCTTGAGCCGTTTTTCTTATATGGTCTCCCCCTATTCTCTTGGAGGGTGGGGGGAGTAAGAGAGAGACTGCGTAGTCTGGTCCCGATCGGGGCTGAACTACGACAACCTAATATCTGTAACTTTCTCTTCTTGAAAATGCTTTAATCGTTATCAGTCTCATAGAACCTAGATTTTTACCATGTAATAACTTAAAATGCAAGTTGCAATTAAAAAAAAGTTTTTCAAAATATTCATTGAAAACCACTATGACAAATCAGAGTATGGAATAACAGAATACTTGAAAACTATTAAATTCCATCTGAAAAATTCCATGCATCATGAATCCAAAAAAAGAAAAGGAAAATTGTCCATGAGATATAAAGATCAGGTCTTTATTAAAATAAAACTGTAGATCAGCTGAAATCCTGGGATGAAACAGATTTTAAAGGACCAAGATTTCAACCTAGAGGTTAAATTTAAAAGATAATTTATGATGGAGCAAAAAAAGTGTCTTCATATGACATGTTCTGTGTGCAAAACAGAACATAGTACAGAAGTCATTAAGCCAGTGGAAAGCTACTGAGAAATATTTTTCTGTCCCTGGCTAACACTGTAGTAACACAGTCAGTACAGAAGCCAAGGTCATTGTGTATACCACAGAGGCTGCATTCCCTCTTATGCATGTGTCTTATTGAATCAATTCATTGAGTCACTTGGCCAAATGATTCCAGGATACCTTAAACCTGCATTAGGGTTGCTCTTCCTTGTCCTCTTTACTGAAGTCTTTCAGAGGAGTTGGAAAATACTACAGGGATATACAGTCCAACCAGTCTTCTTCCTGTTCCAGGTACACGTGGGGAAAGTCTACACAGTTCAGATTTAATGTGATACAAAAGCAACAGAGGGCATAGGTCCAAATCTGTGTCTATGATTTAATGAGATTTTTATCCATGCAAAACATGTTCTTCATAACCAGACCTGACTGTGTCCCTCATGGACAGGTGGTATAGAATATTTTAAACTGCTACTCTTTGTATTATACCATGCACTCTGTTCAATGAAGAAACAAGGATGTTCATCTTATAACAAGATTGGTCTGTCATCTTTCCCTGAGCGCTACTATGTTTTCTAAGGTAGCAGTCAATACTGGTATTAACAACTTTATAAAAATATAAAGAACTCTACTTGAGTTGGAAGCCTGCTTTCTCAATCATGACACAGAGATAAAATAAGTAACAGTCAGATACCCATGAATAATCATCTGTCAACTGCACCTTCACCCAGTCCCTACCCTAATTATCAGGAAAACACATATTTTAAGCATGTTGTTAAAGAATAGGTAGGGTACACAGCTGCTGCCATTGCATTCCCTGTGCATTTACCTGTTCTTAGTAACAGCTGCAAGTAGATTTTAGTTCTTTCATTTTGTATTGAAAACTTCCATTTCAATGACTTAGAATCATAGAATAGAATCATTGGCTACATCAAGCTGGCATGGACTCGTAAGGATCATCAAGTCCAATTCCCTGCTCCTTGCAGGACTACCTAAAATGAAATTGTATGACTAAGAGCATAATCTAGATGCTCCTGGAACTCTGACAGGCTTCACGCCATGACCATTTTTCCCTGGGGACCCTGTTCCAGTGATGAACCGTCCTCTTGGTGGAAAACATTTTCCTATTGTCCAGTCTGAACTTCCTCTGATACAAATTCATTCAATTTCCTCGTGTCCTGTCAGTGGTCACCAAAGAGAGGAGAGTTGTAGACTGCAATGAGGTCACACCTCAGCCAAGCTGAACAAACCAAGTGACTTCATCTACTCCTCCTAAGTCTTGCCCTCAAGGCCTTCACTGTTGTGGTTGCCGTCCTCTCGACATACTTTAATACTTTGATGTTTTTATATCGAGCCACCTCAAACTGCACACAGTATTAGAGGTGGGGCTGCAGCATTGCGGAGTGGGCCAATCACCTCCCTTAACCAGCTGGCTATGCTGCACTTGATGGACCTCAGGACAGGTTGAACCTTTTTTGCCACAAGAGGACATTGTTAACTCATCTTCAACTTGCTGACAATCCAAACTTCTAGATACCTTTCTGCAAGGCTGCTCTCCAGCTTTTCATCCCCCAGTTTTCACATATAACTGGGATCACCCCATCCCAGGTGGAGAATCAGGCACCACTTGCTTTTGTTAAACTTCATACAGTTGGTGATTTCCCAGCTGTATGAAGTGCTTCATAGAATCATAGAATGGTTACAGTTGGAAGGGACCTTCAAAGGTCATCTAGTCCAACCCCCCTGCAAGGAGCAGGGACATCCCCAACTAGATCAGGTTACTCAGAGCCTCATCCAGCCTGGCCTTGAATGTTTCCAGGGATGGGGCTTCCACCACCTCTCTGGGCAACCTGTTCCTGTGTTCTAAAACTCACATTGTAAAAAATATTTTCCTAATATCTAATCTAAATCTACCTCCCTCTATTTTAAAACCATTACCCCTTGTCCTGTCACAACAGGCCCTACTGAATAGCCTCTCCCCATGTTTCTTGTAGACCCCCTTGAGGTACTGGAAGACCGCTATAAGGTCTCCCTGGAGCCTCCTCTTCTCCAGGCTGAACAGCCCCAACTCTCTCAGCCTGTCCTCACAGGACAGGTGCTCCAGCCCTCTGATCATCTTCGTGGCCCTCCTCTGGACCCTCTCCAACTGGTCCATGTCCTTCTTGTGTTGGGGGCTCCAGAACTGGACACAGTACTCCAGGTGGGGTCTCACCAGGGCAGAGTAGAGGGGGACATCACCTCTCTTGACCTGCTGGCCACGCTTCTCTTGATGCAACCCAGGATGCGGTTGGCCTTCTGGGCCGCAAGGGCGCATTGCCTGCTCATGTTAAGCTTCTCATCCACCAGCACTCCCAAGTCCTTCTCCCCAGGGCTGCTCTCAATCCATTCCCCGCCCAGCCTGTATTTGTGCCTGGGATTGCCATGACCCAGGTGCAGGACCTTGCAACCTGGCCTGGTTGAATTTCATGAGGTTGGCACGGGCCCACCTCTCCAGCCTGTCAAGGTCCCTCTGGATGGCATCCCTCCCTTCCAGCGTGTCGACGGCACCACACAGCTTGGTGTCACCAGCGTACTTGCTGAGGGTACACTCTATCCCACTGTCCATGTCGCCAACAAAGATGTTGAACAGGGCTGGGCCCAACACGGACCCCTAAGGGATACCACTTGTGACCAGTCTCCACTTGGACATTGAGCCGTTGACCACCACTCTCTGAGTGCGGCCATCCAGCCAACTCCTTATCCACCGAGTGGTCCTTCCATCAAATCCATGCCTCTCCAGTTTAGAGAGAAGGATGTTGTGCGGGACAGTGTCAAAAGCTTTGCACAAGTCCAGGTAGATGATATCCGTTGCTCGTCCCTTGTCCACCGATGCTGTCACCCCGTCATAGAAGGCCACCAAGTTGGTCAGGCATGATCTGCCCTTGGTGAAGCCATGTTGGCTGTCACCAACTACCTCCTTGCTCTCCATGTGCCTTAGCATGGTTTCCAGGAGAATCTGCTCCATGACCTTGCCAGGCACAGAGGTGAGGCTGACCGGCCTGTAGTTGCCCAGGTCTTCCTTGTTCCCCTTTTTAAAAATTGGGGTTTTGTTCCCTCTCTTCCAGTCATCGGGGACCTCACCAGACCGCCACGTCTTCTCAAATACAATGGCCAGTGGCTTGGCAACTTCATCCGCCGGTTCCCTCAGGACCTGCGGATGGATCTCATCAGGTCCCATGAACTTGTGCACCTTCAAGTTCCTCAGATGTTCCTGAACCTGCTCTTCGAGTACAGTGGGCGGTTCTTCATCCTTGCAGTCCCTGCTGGTGCCTTCCACAGCTTGGGTGGTGAGACAAGAGCCCTTATCGGTGAAGACTGAGGCAAAAAAGTCATTGAGTACCTCAGCCTTCTCCACATCCCGGGTAACCAGGACACCGGTTTCCTTCCGGAGGGGGCCTACATTCTCCTTGGACTTTCTTTTTCCCCTACATACCTATAGAAGCTTTTCTTGTTGCTTTTTATATCCCTGGCCAGATTCAATTCCGTCAGGGCTTTAGCCTTCCTCACCCCATCCCTGGCCACTCGCACAGTCTCTTTGTAGTCCTCCCAGGCTCCCTGTCTCTGCTTCCACCCTCTATAGGCTTTCTTCTTCATTCTCAGTTGTTCCAGGAGCTCCTTGCTCATCCAGGCGGGCCTCCTGGCCTTTTTGCCCAACTTGTTCTTCATCGGAATGCACCTCTGCTGAGCTTGGAAGAGGTGCTCCTTGAATGTGGACCAACTTTCCTGGGCTCCTCTTCCCTCCAGGGCCACCTGCCATGGCACTTTGCCCATCAGGTCCCTAAAGAGGCCGAAGTCCGCCTTCTTGAATTCTAGGGCAGAGAGCTTGCCGTGTAGTTTCCTCGCTGCCCTTGATCTTGAACTGCACCGTGTCGTGGTCACTGCAGCCAAGGCTATCCTTCAGTTTCACATCCCCCACCAGTCCCTCCCTGTTGCTGAGCACAAGGTTGAGCATGGCACCCCTCCTTGTTGCCTCCTCTATCGCCTGCAGGAGGAAGTTGTCATCCACACATTCCAGGAACCTCCTGGACTGCCTGTGCCCTGCCGTGTTGTCTCTCCAACAGATGTCAGGGTGGTTTAAGTCCCCCATGAGGTCCAAGGCTTGTGACCGTGAGGCTGCTCCTATCTGGCTATAGAGGGCCTCATCTGCTCTGTCCTCCTGGCCAGGCGGCCTGTAACAGACCCCCACCATAACATCCCCTGTCCATCCCTGTCCTCTAATCTTGACCCATAAGCTCTCTGTCAGCTCCTCCTCCCTCCCCGGGCGGAGCTCCACGCACTCCATCCGGTTGCTGACGTAGAGAGTGACACCCCGTCCTTGTCTCCCCTTCCTGTTCTTTCTAAAAAGCCTATACTTCTCCATGTTGACACTCCAGTCGTACGAGGCGTCCCACCATGTCTCCGTGATGCCAACAAGGTCATAGCCCTGCTCGTGTGCACGCATCTCCAGCATCTCCAGCTCTTCCTGTTTATTTCCCATGTTGCGTGCATTGGTATAGAGACACTTCAGCTGGGCCCCCAACAAAGCCGACTTGCTGGCTGGAGCGACAGGGGTGCTATTGGATCGCAGTTTAGCTTCATTTGCACTTATCTGTGATCCTTCCTCAGCTTCTGGACCCTCGGTGCTGGCACTGGTGCCATGCTGACAGCAGTGGGCTGAACTGTGCTCCCCCTCCCCCAGCAACACTAGTTTAAAGCCCTCCAGACGAGTCTGGCAAGCCTTTGTCCCAGCACACTCTTCCCCTTCTCAGTTAGGTGCACGCCATCCGCCCCTAGCAGCCCGGGCTTCTCAAAGCACGCCCCGTGGTCAAGATACCCAAAGCCCTGGCTGTAGCACCACTCCTTGAGCCACGAGTTAACCTGCCAGATACGTCTGGCCCTTTCAGGTCCCTGCCCTTTGACCGGGAGGATTGACAAGAATACCACCTGCGCCCCAGAGTCTTTGACTGTTGTACCCAAGGCCCTGAAATCCCTTTTGCAGGCTGCTGCCAGCTGTGTCGCTAGCCCCCACATGAAACACCAGTAGTGGATAATAGTCTGTGGGCTGTATGAGGCTAGGTATTCTCTCAGCGACATCCCTGATATGAGCCCCTGGGAGAGCACATCAGGTCGGCAGATGGGTGCTTCCGTACCTCTCAGGAGAGAGTCACCTACTACTACCACGCATCTCTTTTTCTTGGTAGCACTAGTTATCACGCAAGCCGGTCGGGCTACCTTGCATGTCTCCAGTGCTTCCCCCAAGGTGCTAGATCTTACTTCTTCAGTCTGCAGAGCAGCAAAGTGGATCTGCAGGGGCACCTCGGGGTTCTGGGGAAGCTGCTTCTTCTTCCTGCTGTGCCTTGCCCTCACAACTTTCCATTGATTGGCATCTTCTGCCTGCTTGCTTACCTTGTGTGTCAGTGGAGGGGTTTTTTTGATTGGTTGACTGGATGCTGCAGTTCCGGTGTGGACTGTGCCTGGAACCAAGTATTCAGCTCCCTCTCTGCCTCCCTGATGTCCCACAGCCTCCTGACCACCTCCTGCAGCTCAGCCACCTGCTGCAGGAGCTCCTCCACCTGAGCACACCTTCTGCAGTCAGGGCTGCCACCTGTTCCTGTCACGGGAGTAGGGTCCAGGCACTGCCTGCAGCCCAAGGTCTGCACCGCAGCCTCTCCCTTTGGCTGCTCCATCTGCACGGAGGCATCAACTGCCGCAGGGGTAGCTGGTGCAGATCTCCAGGCCAGAGCTACAGCCTTTGCTCTCAGGCGGGTGTTGGCCATGTTGCCCTGAGAGTTGGGAACAGCAAATGCCCTGGGTCAGCGCCCTGCCCTCACAAACTCCCATACCACGTCCTGTTTCCTGCGCTCCCTAGGGCCTGCTTTATACGGGGAGAGGGGCCAGACCGGCGGTGCCCCCTGGCTCCGCCCGCGTCTCGTCAGCTGCTCTCGCGCGAGCTGCGGGCTCTGGCACCTCATTCCACTCCCCCCTGAGCTTCCCTGGTTGGGGAATCCTCTCGCGCTGCACTGCACCACGCCGCTGCGGATCATGCCGACTCCAAAGCTGTTGCCTCAGCGACAATGTTCCAATGAAGTGGTTACTTTTTGTAGTCACTGAAAAGAAGGGTTCTGCTTTCAGAAAGGCAGTAGAAAATTCTTCTTACAAAGACAAAGGCAAACAAGATAATAATCTGCAGATCTATAGGGTTAGGTGACTAAGCTTCTACATCTTCTATAGCCAACCATATGTTTCATAGCAACTCTGCTAGGGTAAATTCTGAAACAATCTCTTTGCATAGTTCTTTTCACCCTGAAGAGTAACCAGGAAAGTAACCTTGCTAGGCGCACATGAAAAATTACCAACTGGTTTGACAGTGAACTGTATCTTCCTAATATTGATACATTTTTATGTATCATATGGTTACAAATTGGAGATCAGGGAAATAAACGCTATATATGTATGAATATATATGTGTGTATGCATGTAGGGGTGCATGTGCTTTAATAATTCAAAGTCCTTACTCTGTTTCATCAACACATGAGAAAGAATAAAAGCACAAATAGGAATGAAAAAAACCACTCTATCAAGCTTTGATTAATTCATTTTAATAGTGCAAGAATAATATTCCTGAAGTAAAGCACACAAACTGTGATTTGGATAGGGGTTATATGCATACCTAAAAAAACAATGTAAAGTCAAGGTCATTATATACAAAATTTCTCAAAAATAAACACTTGGGTTTCAGGATATTTATTCATTGACCCTGAAATGTCAGCTTGACACTGATACTAATGTAGCACACTTTCCTCTGGAGTTTATCCCACTATGCAAATATGCCACTTACTGTGATAATCTTTCTAAGGTGCTCCAAGTGCATTCTGGAAACCATCTCCATATGTTATTTTATCGCTAGGTCTCATAAATCAATATTATGTAGGAACACCTATAATTTCATATTGTATTAGAAGTAGCATAGCCACATTGATGCATATTTGAGGTCCTAATGACGCTAGTGGTACAGTACTTACATTTTAAACATTTTATTGAACAGCTTGAGGTTATTTGGTTTATAAAACCCCCAGACTGTTTCCTTACAAAGCCCTAGGGCTCTGATCTAGTAAAGTTCAGGTTGCTGAAGGGATGTGAGGAGTCCTACTTGCACTTGCTAATGGATAAATAGTAGAAAACATCAGTGGAAACTAAAGATCTGAATACAAGTGGCTGCATATAATCAATACAGCTAATAATAAGTGACATTTTTAAATATGTGAACATGATGCTGCAAAATAACTTCCATTAAATGTGCAAGAGCCCAACATGGAGAAATAGGGTGCACTATCATAAGCATAAGCACAGAAAAACATCAGCCGCCAATTTCTGGTTCTGGGCTATGGTACTCTGGTGTACTCCACTGTGTTACTTGTTTTACTGAGCATCTCATCTGTGTTGTCATCCTACACTGAGTCTATATGTCAGAAATTGTAAAAAATATCTCCTTGGGAATTTCTCCCTACCTTATCTCTTTCAGAAGGTTTTGTGAGATCAGAGGATATTGTGGGGAGGCCTTATTGTCCATTTTCTTTCTATTTGCTGCAAAACTATATAAAGGTTTTTTTGCTTCACAGAGCCCACAATTCCAGAAATATATATTATTTCAAATTGCTGTCTAGTTTTATGCGGTTAAATCAACAAGGCCAAAGGCTTCAGACATACAAGAATTTTTTCCATTGCCTAAATTCTGCTGGGCAGTGGCATCTGAGATGTCCTGAGATATCTTTCTTCATCCTCAACTGCTGTTCCCAAACAGCTGGGAACAGCAAAGCCCCAAATGAAGAACTTAGTTTTGCTTAAGCACCATGCTTAGGTACCTGAACTACTTCTTAACTACTCTCTATTCAAAAGTAATCTTCTTCAACCTGCTGTCAATATTATTGTACAAGGCTAGCACAAGCTCCTGCAAAGACTAGACGAAAGTGATAAATCAGAATGAAGGCTAAAGGATGTGGTCTACCTTTCCAGACTATTCAATTACAAAATAACTCCTGTTTCTATGGATATCTCTAGAGTTCCCTTACCTACTTTATTTCAATACTTTTGTGTTAGCTCATCTGGTTCTCTCTCACACATACACAAACCCCACACAGCAAACATTCAGCCCTCTGATTTCCCTTCAGAATTCATGTGATCCCAAGTCTGCCTGGCACGTGGCCTGCATCTTTGACAACAATTCTTCTTTGAAATAAATACTTCACAAAAATCTGAATGCTCTTTTATATTTCATCTTACCTCAGCAGCTCAAATACTTACTAGATTCAAATAAATTTACCCAGGAGAAGACCAGCATACTGGAATACTTTTACAAACCATAGGGATAGCATCTTTGCTGTGATTATACAGTCTAGAGTTTCTCAGATATGAAAAAGAGATCTATCAATCAGAGCTGTGTGTACAACATTGTGTATTTATTTTGCGCGTCATGGTTACGCTACTAAGAGCCAAAGAATTATAATTCTTTTTTTTTCCCAGTTTGGCCCAACCAGCTGGGGTGAGAAACTGATGATGGAAACAGCTATTCCTCTAATACTATTCAGATGTACATTCAGAAGTTCCAGCTGCTGCTGTATAAGATCTACTACCTTGTACATCATAGGCAACTCAATGAAGGACCTTAGATGAGGGAAGGGAAAATCAACTGCTTATAACTGACCACCAGCCTCCATGAAACCTCAGATGATATAATGATCCTTCTCCTTAGCTACATGGTGAAAAAGAGCTTATATTACAACCTAGAAGCTTAGAAACTTCTTTCCTGCAGCTCCAGATATTGCTATTCTATTTCTACCCCACCACAATTCCTAATTTGAATACATTTGCTATTAACACTGTCACTTGTCCTCTCAGTATACTTCTTCTCCCACAATAGTACTATGCAATTCCTTCTGAAGCTTCCCAAACCAGACAGGAGTTAGATATCCTAATACTCTTTCTTCTGTTACTTTTCTCTATTCACTCTACTACGTGTTCTCATGCACTCAGCACAAAGATTACTCTAGTACAGCCACGAGATCTTGTTCCTTTTGTGGCAGTTACAGAAGAGGTTATCACTGCAGGACTTTTCAGCAGAGGCAAGTCACAAAATGGAAGCTGCCTCACACTGCTAGGGGTTATACACTCCCTGTATTTAAACAGCAGGTTAAACCATTAGATTCTCTTTAACAGGAAAAGTCAGCTCCTAGCATACATGCTATACATTTTCATTTCCAGGCTTCATTGATCATATAGGGAGTTCAGTCGTCTAATAGAGCTTCCAAAGTTAAATATCTACTGTTAAATGGTGTTAATAACTTTGTTTATGTACACAGTAATTATTGCAAATCCTACAACCTAAACTAGTTATGTGCGTAAGAAAAATTTTCAGTTGTTTTCATATTTTTTGCTGTCATAGTTTCCAGATACCATCTTCTTTACTTAAGAAACATTGTTGAGTTAGTGTTTGATTATTTTTTTTTAAGTTTTCCTGTAAGTAAAGATGTCTTTTGCAAAAGCTGTGCATTACTTTGTAGTAATGCAAATCACAATATCAGAAAGAAAAAAGAGACTATATGACTGTAAAAACTCCACTATAAAACAGTCTTATGTAAGTACTTTTAACTTTGTGGCACTAATCTTTTGTCTTCATTTTATAACTGTGAAAACAATATTCAAAAATCAATTCTCTCCTCTAATGTGAATAGAAAAAGGTTAGAAGAGGCAGCTCTAAGACTGAAAATTAACCACAAAATAGTGGTTATAGTCTTGAAATAGTCTTGAAAAGGGAAGCTTTTGAATATGCTGTATTCTAGGCTTTTTTCTTCCTTAGGGATATTTACTTATGGCTTTGATAACGATGTATATTTCTGCCTTTGAAATCTGATTATTTAAGAACTGTAGTGGATATGGTTCCTGAAGTTCTGCAGCTGAAATTGAACTGAGTAAAGATAAATAAATAAAGTGTTTCTTAAGTAAGTTTATGGTTGGTATCTATATATTGTTTACCACATGTATGATTTAAGTTTGCTTTAACAGTATCTTTTTTTTTTGATGCTTCAGTGTTGCTAACATTTAAAAATATCTACTTTATTGTATAAAATTTATGTCACAAGAAAACTGAAAATAATCCTTCTGCTTAAACTGAGGTAGAGGAAATGCTTACTTACATAGAAGAGGAATGAAGAACATTTTATCATCTGATGAAATTCCCTCAATTTGAACATTCATAGATGTTGTCACAGCATCTTTCCAAGATAAAATATTGTCATAGGTATTTTCATGGAGTTCCATGATATGAAAATATGTTTCCATGGCTGAGTGACACATTTTCTGGATCAGCTGTTCAGGCAAGAGCCTCATCTGGGGTCAGTAAATGAGGTTCTAGGCTGTCTCCACAGCTGGCAATCAAGCATCTTGCTAAAAGTTTAATTTGAAGACTCTCTAAGTTTTATTAAGTCCAGCATTATGCATTAGAATCGCTGTCATAATTCAATTTTATTTTGAGAGTACCTTGCAAAATGAAGCTTCCTAATGCATCTGAAGAAGCATGTTCTGCGAACAGAGAAAGCTAAGGGATAGAAACTTTGTGTTGATTACCTTGGAAATTCAAGATACATTTTCCAACTCACTGAAGTGAACTATCAAGATTTAGAGGCAATACAAAAATCAGTATCCCAAGCTTTTTGGACTTCAAACTAGCTTGAACCGGACAAAGGGATTTGACATTCCACATCTCATTCTGCTTTCTATCAGAGAGTCCTCTAACATCAGAGAACTGTGTGATTTGTACTATATGGGCTTGCAAACTGGAAGTTACTGCAATATCTTAATGGGTTTAGAAGACTGCATTATCGTCAGGATTCCCCAGTATTGAACTCATGTAGGAAGCCAAATTTTGCAGCACATCTTACAAAAAAATAATTGTATTAACATCAGTGAAATTTGATACATTTAGTGAAATTAATTTGTGTCATTTCTCCTAATACAGGATTTAAAAAAAAATATTTTAAAGAATCCACCCATATATGAAAAAGATTAATTTACATCTAAGAAGACCAGTAAAGACCTTTTAAAAATAGTGCTAAAAATGTCTTAAGCTTGTATACTGCTCATATTTCAAGGCACACACAGCATAGAAAAGACATACAGCATTGAAATATGAGCACTATGGCCATAAGAAATTAATAAAGTGAGCTCAAGAAGTCTTTATTATGTTATAATTTATATTTTATTTCACTATGTTTTCCTAGGATATAAATAAGCAACAAAGATGCTAATTGCGTGAATCTGAGGATGGGAAATTATGAGGGAGAGAGGATATTCTCACCTTCATCTATTCACTGATTGATACAGATTAAATAGAGTTTTGTTAATCCTGTCAGCAAAAATCAGCCTCTACATGCTTCAACAGAAATTCCTAGTGGTAGTACAGCCAACAGGGAAGCATCAGTTAAAGGAAACACAATGATGTGAATGTGAATCTATAAATGGACTTCTTGCCTGAAACTGTTAAAGTCAGCCTGCCATACTCTTCTGAATCTTTGCAGTTTATTCCCCTTGTGGCAGTTAAACAGATTTTAAAATAGGTTTTGCCCAGTTAATGTAGTATTGCTTGCCTATCAACTTCATTACTGGCAGCAGAATTCCAGAAGTCTTCAATACATTGCATATTTACTCTGTAACTGTATGTAGCATGTTGCCAAATCCACAGCTGGCTGTCTTTTCAATGACATGTTTTACTGCAGTATTATCAGAAGCATCTTGAATTAGAAAGTTTTGCAGTCTTTCAAGAAGAAAATTGTGAAAAATAAAAAAGAGGACAAAATGGCTAGTTACACATCAACAAAATGGAGAAAGCTCTTTCTTCCCCACTGTCTCTTGGAGCTTAATGTGTAACCATAATACTATACCCATACAACCATATATTCCTGTAGCCATAATCCTAAGGTTATATGCCATAACTACACCAGAATGTCCTTTATATTAGTTATATTGTGGCAGATATATCCATCCTAAGGTAAGAAGCTTCTAGAACCATGTGGCTGTTATCATGCACTAGAACTAGAAAGTTCTGCCTGAGCCCACATGGTGGCTATTGGAGTCTTCAGCCAATCAGAACTAACATGACCATATATGACCATAGATCAGATTCTAATAGGCTATAAATGGAGCCCCCACCACAGGACAAGCTTGAGTTGATCCTCCTCTAAGCAGCAGGTCTGCAGCTTGGGACTCTCCCCTTAGGTTGGGTTGCCACCTAAGGAAACTCCTTGAGGTTGAGGATCCTCCCTTTTGTTGGGTGAATAATTGCACATTTTGGATCATCAACCATAAAAAGTTAAGAATGCTTAGGTCCGTCATGTAGTAGTGATTCCTGAAGGACATTTCAGACCTGTAGATTGTTAATGATATCGAAGTCTTAAAGCAATTTTGGTTAAAGCTGAGGTAAGTTTGAATTCATTATAAGTTTGTTACAAATAAATTCCCTTTGAGTTTAACATCTCATCAAATTTATTTTTTTTTTAGTGAGTTTCCATGACATATATTTAACATAGTTCTCTGTAGGAAGAAATCCTCTAGAACTACACAAATTTGAAAGAAGGAATATCTGAAGGGTGTGCACTTTATACAACTGTAAATGATATTACCAGTTCAATGATCAATATAGTCACAAAAATTATTAAAGTTACAAATTTAATAAAGATCAGCTACAACAAAGAGCTTAGTAATACAGGATTACACACAACAATTTGTAAATTGTAGGTGGTAGACTTCTAAATGACTTCTAAAACCCAACATGCATTTTATGCTAAGAGTCAATGAATGACAATAAGCATAAAATAGGTCATAGGCCTTCATCCTCATAGTTGAACAATTTACTCATTAGGTACCAATGTCATGTTCAGTATACACATGCCTTGAAGAAGAATTCAAGACTCCCAGAGAACTTGTTGAAATGACACGTAGCAAATACTTTAAGTAAAATCCCAGAGGGGATCTTCTAGATCACAATTTCCAGCATAAAACATTAAGCTCACTCAAATCCTTTTTCTTGGATCTGGCCCTACACTTCCATCTACTGAAATATAATAAAGACAAATGAATGGAGACATTGGCCTCACAGCAGAGGTAATACAGTATAAAATATTGGTATTAACTTAAAGTCTTTTACCGAGGACCACTTACAAAAAAGCCTGGTAGATTCAGAACTATCAAAATTATTAGTAGAGTAATGCTTCTTATTCATAAAGAGTCCAGTAATAGTGTTACAAGCTACAGTGCTTTTGATCATTATTGTAAAACACCGCAGTATCTATTCATAAAGGCTACTGCTCGATTCACCATTCTGTAGCACCAGCTTTTATGCCTCTGTAATGACTCTAAGGGTTTTCTTTTTCAATTAATTTAGTACTCATGGCAGGTGCCAGGTTGCAGAATCCAAGGCTCATTACTCAGTCACAGAAGTAATTTCTCAAAGTCTATAGGTTTCCTCACTGCTCAGCAGCTGACCTTGCACTGTTTGGTCTTCATGCATTGTTGGTGTAATTCAGGCTGCCTAAGATAGAAACATGTAGCAGTGAGGAAAACCGTATCTCTGTCCCTGGAATGATCTTTACATTGACCTGTCAGTTTTCTTAATACCAATAAGAATGACAACCACAATAATAGTTTAAAAATATCTTAGCAGCCGAAACCAGAACCCATGGATATACGGTTTCAAGTTAAAAAAACGAACCATCAGGCCCTTACTTACTCACCTTGTGTCTGACTGCATCATGGGCTTTTTTCAACAGGTGAGCAATAGAAAGTTCTCCATAAATATATTCCATAGTCTATTAAATATGCCTTTGGATGCATGAATGAGGGCACTGCTTAGAATTCATGCCTTTCATTTCCTAGACAGGTAGTCCTATCAGAGTCTGCCACAGAGATATTGGGTTTCATCAAGAGTATTAAGCACCCATAAGCACCCAGCATCAGTATGGGCTACAGATGGGTTACTAAATGAGCAGAGGGAATCAACACCTTTCCTCTTTGATCTGTATACCAGTAGAACAGCACACACCGAACATAGTGACTGGATCATCTTCTCCAGAATACTAGTGTCATCTGAGAAACCCTGTTTCTCTCCATTGACTCAGGCTCTGTGTGTGTGTTTGCCTGTGTGTGTTGGCTGGCAGGGGGGTAAGTCAGAAGACTACAATTTTGCAGAGATAGTGACTTAGTTATGCTTCTAAGCTAGGTGAACTCATCTTTGTACTTCAGATGTGATAAAACAAAAAGGAAGCAGGGGAAATACAAGACCGTTTTATCCTTTGTTGAGCTCTAATGACAGATGAGAATCTTTTCAGAGTATTTAAAAGCTATTTACAAAGTTAAGAAATTAATCTATTGCATACTAGCTTGGAACTCACTGCAGTGTATCTGATTTATCTGGATTTGTTGACCATATGAAATACTTCCACATTTAGAAGAAAGGGAAAAAGTGCATAGTATGTAGTATATAGTATATAGTATTTTTTTTCTTCCTAACACTTCATTTGTGTATGTTCATATCTATGTTTGTGTGTGTGAATACACAAACACACACACAAACACACACATGAGTAATTTTCAGTACTATGAAAAATACACTTAATAACAATAATAATCTGAGTTAGAATAAGGCAACCAATTTTGAAATTGCTAAGCTATAATTTTAACTGTTTGATATTTGGTCACAAGATGATAAAAATTTATCCTGGTCATTTATTTCTGAAGATCCAATATTGCTAGTGGACTAAAGAAAAAAAAAATTACTTTTACCAGTGCAATAATCGTAGAATTATAGAATGATTAGCATTGGAAGGGACCTTTAAAGTTCATCTAGACTAACCCCCCCCTTCCATGGTCAGGGACATCTTTCACTACATCAAATTTCTCAAAGCCCTGTCCAACCTAACCTTGAACATTTCCAATGATGGAGCATCCACAACTTCTCAGGGCAACACATTCACCATCTTCACCATAAAAAAAAAAATCTTCCTTATGGCCAATCTAAATCTACCCTCCTTCATTTTAAAACCATTGTCTCTCATCCTTTCAGTACAGCCCTTGGTAAAAGGTCTCTTCATCTTTCTTATAAGTCACCTATAAATATCGAAATAAGACCACAATAAGGTCTCCCTGAAGCCTTCTCTTCCCAGGCATCAGTGCCTCTCAGTAAGGAGTCTCCAGTTACTAATACTTTGTGTGTTTTTCTGGTGACACTGGTTCTAATGCAGCTGGGTGGTTGAATCAAGGTTGCATGGCTGGCTTCTCCTGGATCCTGATGATAACTCACATGCTCATCATTCTCCACCCCTAGAGCATCGTGTCTGTTACACCGGGGCACTTTAGGAGAAGGAAGGGGAAAGGTTTTTCCTTCTGCCACAAGCAGAGACAAGGGTCTAGTTTCCTTCATTTAATGAGTTATTTGTTTCAGTCCTTTTGAGATTGAATTTAGGCTTAGTTTCCCCTTGCACGGCCTTAAGGCGTGTCTGTCTCTCAACATGGGGCAGTGTGCAATACCATGTATCAGTTTCCCACTCACGTTCCCAGATACTGTTCTGCCTGTTGAGCTCCTCTTGTAACACATCTACTTGTTTGAAGAGTTCTTCTAGCAGGGCACACTAGCAGCTATGACATCCACTGCTGCCTTCAGGTGCTAAGGTGATTGCATGGAGCTCCATGCAATCTGAGATCGGGACAGTTATTTCATAATAGTTATGTCTACCTAGATAAATATATATTAAAAAATCCAAATATTTATGAATAAGAATGGCCAGTATGTATCTAAGTGTGACTTAACTATCAGCAATGTAGTCTAACTGCATTATGTGCTGAACGACTTTTGATAACTAACATCTTCTGTGCATGCAAGCAGAATATTTTATTTCAGTTTTTGAACTAGTTGTATTCAGTAATTTTTTTTTTTAAATTTTAAATTAAAAAAAAAAATTTTTATTGAGAAAGCAAGAAGGCTTTTCCAGTATATTGAAAAAAAAAAACAAACCCTACATGTCGGAAAGCAAGATTTATTAATTTAAATTCTTCAAGGGGACAATGACCAGAAAAAGAAAAATCACTTCAGCCCAGTAACTAAAGGTAGTAGTCTCTTTATATAATGATTTAGTTATTTTTAAATGCATGTAGGTATTGTTTATCCTAAAAGGCTATTAAAAAAATAGAAAATTATAGAAAACAATTACTTAGTATTTCTTTAGAAAAAGTGTTAAATAGTAAAAAGAAAAAAAAGTTAAGTCATTTTAAAATCAATTTTTTCAGCTTGTTTATTTTTAATGACTAAAATTGTTCATTTAAATCAGTGAATTTAAATCAAATTAATCTATCCAACTTTAAAGTAATTATAAGATTAAATATTCTTTGTAACAATTAAACAGTATTAGTAAAAAGGCTAGTTGCTCTATGACCCTCTTCCCAAACTGTTTACCAGAAAGTTTTCTATACAGAAATTATGTAGGTTTATGTGAAAGAAGGCTTTTGTTATGTTTTATTATGCCCTGAGGAGTTGTTTATTCATATATTATATTACAATATTATTTTTTCTTATAAATGTCATTTGGCTTTTACCAGTGTTATATTCTTATTGCTGTCTTTTAACCTACATCTCAAACCAAACAACAGAAGATCTATCATGTCAGCGATGCACTCAGCAAAAGACCTTTAAAAGAACTTAGGAGTTTTAGCAATGCAAAGTAATCAAGTAATCAATTGCTCATTTAATTAGTTTTTTTTCCTAATTCAACTAAAATTAATTAATGCAATGCTATATCTTCTTCCTACAGTGTAGGGAGAGGGTGAACTTATAGCCAAGAGAATTGCCTGATTGGGGCTTGAAACCGTTAGAGACTTCACAGGTCTTGTGTGAGTGCAATTTTATGTAAAAAACTTCTTCTAACTTAAGGGAATTCAGAGATAAGAGAAGAGGTGGGTCCAGAACTAGAATCAGTGTTTCCTGGGGAGACCCCATCTTTAGGGTCCATAGCTCACATAATAAGGACTGATTACTGAAGTTTTGAAGAGATGTGACTGGTTTCAAAAATTATATAGAGGGCCTGTCGGTTTCATATAGCTTAGGTGGGTAACACAGTCTGCTTGGAATTATGGAGTATGTTAGGGACTGAAATTAAATTTATTAATAAAAACTGAGCCAAAATCATAGGAAACCCAAGAATTGCAGCCTACTGTAAAATCTAATGATTGTCATATCGGAAAGAGAACTATAACATCAGATCAAGGGTTACAGGCTTTTTTTTTTTTTCACTAAGTATTTTTTTTCTAGAGTTATTTATTTGAAACAGCAGTTAGATATGCAAGTAGTGATTTTGATCATTTTTCATGTTTGCTGTGAAAAGGGTACCAGGCTAGAAATTCACTGAGAATATAGCAAGCCACAGGCCCTGCCACAAACACACAAGGTTTTCCATTGCATCCTTCCCATTATCTTTGATCTTCATAATAACTTATATGACAAAGATCACATGTATAATCTTCGTTTTTTGACATGGATTTTTATTTCGGAAAGGAAACGGAAATACTAGTTCTGGCTCCAGTCACTATAACAGGAAAAAAAAAAAAAGGCCCAAATTCAGTTTATACTTCCAGAGGGAAGCAGAGAATATTTAACAAGATTCTGTTCCCAATAGAGGTATTAGACTCATGAGAGTCTAGTTTGCAAAGATTTTTCTCTTTCTCACCTTCAGATCAGAAGCCCAAACTGACTTTTAACTGCCATGAAAGAAAAGGTAAAAAAGAAAGGAAAACCAAACATCAGACTGCTCCTATTCTTCCCTCTACTTTCCCATACTTTGAACTGTAGTTCAATTGACAGTTATAACAAGAACGCCATTCCTTACGAAATGACTGATGAAAGTGCAGGAAATCATTTTACACTATTACCGAGTAGCAATTTTTGTAATTTCTGTGAGCATGACCCAGAATGAAAATCAATTCCAGATCTTACCCTTTGACTTGTCCTTTAAGATCTCACCAAAATGCTGCCAATGAGGATGGCATTAATTGGAAAAACAAATCAATTTCTTGTCCGAGACTACATTTCTATGAAGACTATTATGGAACTGTCTCTAGAAAACAAAGACTTGGATTTCTTCATCTATCTGCACAGTAGTTGATTAAATATCCAAGTGGAACAAGACTTAAAAGATCAAATTTCTGAACTAATGTAAATAATTTATTCCCTAAACAATTAATGTTACTCCACTCCCCCCAAAAAATGAAAAGAAAAGGCTATACTTGATTTAATACTAAGTAACATATAGCTGTTTTCTTTTCTATGTCAACATTCAACATCATCAGGAAAGGGGCACCACATACATTCAGACAGTGCAACTTAGGAAATGGTTACAAAACATGAAGAAGTTTATTAAGAATGCCCTGACATCAAAGGAGAAGAAATTTGAATCAGTGAATTCTGTTTAACAACTGTACCACACAATCTTAGGCATATGGGGTTTTTTTTTTATATAAGATAGGTATGGGAGGGTCAAGAAAAGCATGATAAAGTTGCGTAGAAAACCTATCAGTTCACTGAAGAAGACAGTAATTGGAATGGAAGAGGGCATTGTACGTCAGGTGAACCATTTTTCTTTGTATGTTTTTTTTTTACCATGATATAACTTACATATTCACATTGTACAAATATGTTTCAGGTGTCAGGGTCAATAGGAGAAGAGATCAGTGTGTCAAAACAGACTGTATTTGAACAAAACTATACCTTGATGAGCAACTCTTCACTGAGAGCAAAGGCGATAATATCAGAAGTAAGAATAATGTAATCAAATTGATAAAAAAAAAACCCATTTCATTTAATACATAGTTTTAGAAATGTGATCTAAACTGATATAAAGAACTCTTAAAATAATTGAGGGGTATCCCATGACAGCTTTGAGTCAATTTAAATAAGTGACATTCATACTGATTCAGTTGAACTGATTCAACTTTTGTGTGGCCAAAATCAGTTCTACAGATTAGGAAACTATTAATGTTGTTCTAGTTTTAAAACACAATAGGATGATAAAAGGAATGAAAATCATCTTACTGTTATTTGGTGTCTAGAAAATTGTCTGGAATTTGCAGTAACAGAAGAAACACTAAAGTTAAATGCAAATAAGGTAAAACCTATTTCTTGAGTCTGTGAGAGAGTTGAATTCAAGCCACATGAATTAGTATAATTCCAAGGGAAAGGGAAATGGGAAAGGAAAAAGGGTAAAGAGAAAAAAAATTTAAAAAAAAAGAGTACATCATAAATGATTGTGTATATACATAAAAAAAAAAAAAGAGTAGTTCAAGGTTATTCCTGATGGAATTATTTCAGAGACATTAAAGTCAGGTCCTTAGCAGCTGAAGTTCACTAGAGTTCATCAGGAACTGCTTAGTATGTTGTTCACCAATGGAAAAATGTTTTCCCAAAACATTTCAAGAATATCCATGCGAGTACCTTCCTGAAGACAACCAAACTACCACAGTGACATACTGTTGTAAGACATATGAGATTTAGAGGTTACAAACTCTAAGGCCAAGGTGAAGGTACCATAATCACTACATTTAGGAGTCCTATACTGCCAAAAAAAAAAAAAAAAAGAAAAAAAAAAGAAATCCATTGAGCAAACAACACTGTGTTCATCACTTTACACTATTGATTGCAAGTAACTTAAAGCATGTTGGTTTAAAGAATTATGAGCTTTTTGGGTACAGAAGTTCAAACATCTGCCAGATTAAAAGACTCACTCAGAGAAAAAAGTGAACTTAATGCAAACTATATGTCTGAATCGGGAGAGAACAAATTGATGAGCACAGGAGATGAGAGTTTCTGATAAAGGGGCAGGGAGGGAATATTTGTTAATTTTGAGAGTCAAAATAAAGTAGAGTTAAACCAGCCTTAGGTGGGATTTCTAAAAGTTTTTCAGCTTTCTAAAATTAAAATGTTTGTGCAACCTAGATGATGTTTCCTGATTTTTTAATTCCATCTTCCCTGTGAATGTACAAGAGTTCCATTCAGCTGGTCCCTACTGAAGGAACTCAGCTCATCTCTTTTTTTAAAAACATTTACTTTCTGGGTTTGCAGAAATGGAGTATGTAAGTGTGGCGTTTTGGAAGTAAGAGGAGTTTAATTGTATGAATTCGTTGTAATTGAACATAAATGCCTGAAATCAAGCACATTATTAATATGCAGAAAATGCAGGAGTGAATAAAAAAAATAATATGTACAATAATAAAAATAGCAGAAAACAGCTGAAGAGAATGATTTATTTTAGGTCACTTTTAAAGTCATGTCCTGACCACTCATTTAAACACACATTTTTTTCAAACAGTCATGTCTTCTTATGTATTTAATAAGTTTCAGCTGTGGGAAAGAATTCTACTCCAAGGGTTCCATAGATATGAATAAAATGACATAGTAAAAATAGAATGGGAGAACATAAAAATGAGAATGATTGAGAGAAAGTATTTATCTAGGAGGAATATATCTGAAAGGGACTCTATATAAACTATATCAGAGAGATATTCACACCCTTTAGTGAAAATACAGCAAAGTATTTTGTCCTGATCAACATTGCTTTTATCACGTCATTCCCAGAATTTAGATGATATAATACCTTCTGCTTAGATGATGGCACAGAACAACAGCTAAATCAGAAATAAAATAAAAATATCTGTTACACCACCACAATCATCTATATATTTATCTTAGCCTATACATATATGTGTGTATATATATATATAATTTCTATAATATGTATAGATAATTCATATGTCCATTATGTTAAATCTCTGACCTCAAAGGAAAACGGAGATCAGTTTATTTATTGAATATACCGTGCTACTGTTTGCATAAATGAGAAAAATAATGCTTTGGTTGGGATTTTTTTTGACATACACGTAAAATACTTGGTAAATATCAAACCGAAACCATATTTGCCTTCCAATGCACACTATATTTCTTTTTTTCACTCATTCTCTTCTAATCTTTCCACCAGATTTGTCTTATTAAAATATGACAGTGCTTCAAAAAAGCTACAAAGCTTCTGAGTTTTTTTTTTCACTGATTGATAGTAAAATAACATAGTCCTGGATCTGTTCCACTTACTCACATGGAATAGTAATCTATTCAGGCAGTAATTTTGATGATAACGATGTACTAGTCAGTGAACAAGTTTTATTCCTTTGTAGAAGTCTAGCATCAACTCTGGTACTGATGAAACCTTCTCTCTCTCTCTTTCAGACTAAAACAGAAACATCATTCTTATGTGAAGCTTTTCCTGATGTCTGAAAAATTGGTATTTCTCACACAAAGTATGAATCTCAGAAAGCAAGACCTTTGAACTGTAAGCACTGATGTAATTCTCTTTCCTATATGCAGTAGTACTCAACATCTTGAGAAAGCCAAGTCTGAAATGAAAGTAACTACCCTATGCACCTGCCCCTGCTCATTTTTTCACCTGTACCATGGCTTTATGGCTTTATAATTCATGAAACCTCCTGAACTCTGAAACATCATCCTTATTCTGAGAAAGCAAATTGAAATTTTCTGTGCTTATTTCATTTCTAATATCTGCTTCACAATTATCATTCCCTTCTTTCTTATGCACAGGATGTGAATCTCTAGCATGGGGCCTATGAAGATCTTGTGCATATCCATTATTCCTTAATAACATTTTTATGGGAATTGTGCTTGCATCTAAATAAAAAAAAAATGAAAATCCATATTCAGGTTTCTAAACTTGCTTTTTAAGTTAGGTCCAAATGCAGAAGATAAACCTTAATGTGGTAAAGTGGAACACCCAGGGATATAAATCTAAACTTCACATTATGTATCTGATCTTATTACCAAGTTCAACTAAAGCTTACTATTTTAAGATAATTCTCCTGGTATTTAGTTTCTTCAAGCATAAACTACAAATTTTGCTGTTAAGGAAAGCCCAGAAACATAGTTTATTTCAAAATGGTCTAGAAAAAAAATGCCTCAAATCTATTTTTTTTAAATGTAACTTTCTAAGAGAATCTCTCTGGGATCCTAATGCCATTGTGTGAATGTAATACTGGAAATTGAGCTAATATAAGTATAGTGTGCCCATGAAGTTAAGATAGCTAAAATGTGAGAGTAAGAGGGACTTCCATCAATGGTGTTCAAACTGTGAGCTTTTGACCCTTAAGACATCAAGTTCTGGCTCTCATGAGAGAGAACATCAGGGAGAAAATTTGTGTACATTTATTAGGTGAAAATGTCCCATTAGCCTTCCCTTTTGATTTTTATGCTAAAATATTTGAATCATGCTCACTGTTGATGGGAGGCATTGAGGGTGGAAACCAGCAGAGGGCTGCTTAGCAGACTTCTATTATAGCCCTGTCATTTCTGACATCGACCAGAAAGGATGTGAGCAGATGCTGTCCTTTCCTTGGTAGCACTGGCTCACTGTTTTCTCTTTTGGTGAGGGGGAAAGAAATACAAGAAGTTACCTTAACTTCCCCTGAGCCACAGAAGCAGATAGCAGAGGCGGGGCTTTTAACAACTAAGAAAAGGAAGATACAGTAATAAGCAAGAGTGTTGACAAGTTTTCTCTTGTTTATTGCTGTTATTTGGTGAGCTACGTGGTTTGGTTGAGTTTTTATCTGAATCGACTGATACAGTTTGGATCAAAACTATGAACTATGCATTTTCATGTAAGTTAGCAATAGTTTCCAGCTAATGACAGCTGAAGAGTTAGTTCTCATCAACCCACAAAATTTTCCCATTACACAGCAGGCTCTTCCCGTCATCCAGTGTGGGGAAGTACAGAAGGGGAAGAGAGAGGTGGTAGAAAATCTCCCTCTTCCCTATGCATATACCTTCAGGGAGACCATGCATTTTTAAGGAACTCTTCAACAGTGCCTTATGGAACACAGAAAATGAGCAAACCAAAAGAAATAAAAAAACTTTTTCCTAGGTCTTGATTATATGGTGTCCATTATGAAAAGCTGGCCAGCATTATGAACAAAGTCAAAAATAGTACTTCTGTGGGTAAGGAGAATTTTCAGACATAGCACAAGGCCAAAAAGGTGATTAAACTTCCCACTTGTTCCCATGCTCCAGAAACTACACAAGCTGTTCCCTAGAAACAGATAGAAATTAGCACATCTCCACTATTCATACAGTGGCCTACTAAGAAAAATTACCTATTTTGCAATCCTTCCTTTAGTAAGACTTCCGTATTTCAGTTAAGTCCTGAGACTAAAGGTAAAATAATTTCATAGTGGAAGAATCATTTTCCTCTAAGTTAAGAATGTAAGATAATGGGAGTTAACAATGGATTATAATGCATGAAAATACAAAATGAGACACATCTTCCCCTTTAATAGTAGAATTTTTCAAACCATCATCAATTTTTTTTTTAATCATACAGAAGTTCTGGGTATTATTGTTTAACAACTTGTAATTTACAGGATAAAACAAGGGTTAGTAGCCATGTCAGTATCCCATACCTGATAATCAAATGTTTTTGCATCAAGTGAGATTATATAGCTGTGTGATTTGATTAATTAAATGTATTTATTTAAATAAACATAAAATAGATTTGGGGGGATGGAAAGGACAGCTGTAATGTCAGTGTATCAAAATAAAATGAAATCATTACTACCGTATACTGTAGGAACAGAGGAGGATAAAAACCAACAGTTCAGCCATAATGATTTCATTAGGGTATATATGTAGAGAGAGATGAAAGGAAAAGATCACTAACAGATTGCCAGTGACATGGAAAGAGTGTGAAACCAGCTGAATGTGGTAATACTTAGAGAAATAAAAGTACAAATGCTTCAGAAAACAAATATAAATGAAATATTTTTCTCTGTTTAAGGCAGACCATAAGCAAAAGATAAAATACACATTTTGTCAATTCACCTCAGTCATTGATCTCTTTTGACTATTGAGCCTAATGAGGCAAGTAGGAGAAAATTGTAATACGTCTTGCATGTGTTTATTGTTAGGCTTGGATTATTGCGTAGAATTAAATTGTATTTTTTATAGAAATATCTTTCAAATAATGGCAGGATTCTATTACAAATAATATTATGAATATTATTTTATAATGAAGAATTCCTGAGCTTCTTAAACTATAAATAAATATTCATTATGTCAACTCCACAAACACACACACCTTTTTTTAAAAGTAGCTACATATTATTTATGAATATCAGTTCAGATAGGCCATTTTTGGGGGGCCGTGTTTTATATAGACAATAAAATGAAACACGAGACTTTTTCATTTTTTTAAGTAACTGCTTATTACTTAATTCAGTGTTCTGCAGGTCTATAAGAGATCTATTTCAGTGTTGGCTAAAATATCTTCACAAGGATTTATAATTTTGTGTTGTAGAACTTTACAATGCATTTGGAAATAAAACAACTGTCATGTAAAGTGAGTGAGTCGATATGTACTAGAATTATAAATGCCAAACTGTGATTTTTTTTTGCACACATTCACGAACAAAAGTGTTAGATTATATAAACTAAGCAGTTCTTTATATATTTAATGGTGTGACTAAGATATTTCTTAAAAAGCAATCCAGAAAGCACATTAATGAGTGGGAAGTAACCTAGAGAATAGCCAATAGGAAAGGCTAAGTGCATGGATGTTTCTGAACGGTCACTGCTTTCTGGAGATTATGCTACTTTTCCCACTAGAGACTGTGTTTTCCTTAAACAGTTGTCTAATTGAGCAATATTTACTATCTATAACCATACTTTTAAATAAAAGGGGACAGGAATCTATCACTGACCTACAGGTTGAGTGTCAAGATCGGGCTTGCATCCTTCAGGTTGTTTATGGCTAGCTTCTATACCAATTTCTTCTTGAGGAGAACCATCTGGGGGAAAAAAAAAAAGGAAAGCGTGAATTTTTTTTTTAAAAAAAAAACAACCCAAACACGAATAACCAATTAAGAATCAGTTACAGCCATGCACATCTATGCCCCTATTCATTAGAACTATGAATGTAGCTCTTGGTTATTGTATATCAAGCATGGCCAGAGCCCAGACTCAAACACTAGCACAAAATCATTCATGCTTTTTTGGCTTCTAGTATGCTTCCTGGAATGTTTTTATCCAAACCAGTGCCCAGTTACAGTCCAGGACGTAATTTGCATTGGCATGGTTTCTGGCAGAAATTATGGACAGGATCATTATTTTGGGAAGGGAGAGAATGGAACACAATATGAACACAAGTCATGTAGTACTTACTCTAGGGCACAAGCAAACACCTTTCATATCCTCATGCCAAAGTTCAAAACTCAGTCTACACAAATAAAGAAGTTTCCCATAGAAATCAAGTATTGCTAGTAAAAGTTTCCTTTTGTGTAGTCCCAGGCCTTATTCTTTTCAGGACATATTAACTGGGATTAATAGTTACAGCACAATAATATCTCAGGGAACTTCTTTAGGCTTTTGTACATATGCAACTGTAGCTGCATGAATATTCATGTCCAGGATGCTATGGTGTACGGTGCTGTATGAACACTACTGACAATCTCAGTTCCCTTGATATTTCAGTAGCCTATTGTTTCATTTTCTTCAGTTATACGCCTCAAACTATTGCTCAGTGGCAATCAAAATTCTTTGGGAACCTCCAGCATTAACCTTGACAGACCTTTCTTTGGAAGTAGAAAATTAGAAGGTTTATGTTTATCAGACTTACCTCATACCCACAAGGCCTAGAATATTTTATTTTTTTAAACAATACAATGGGAATGTATCTAGTCATTTCACTGGGTGTATGCAGACTCTCCAGACTACTTCTTTTGCACATCTTGTTTGTTCAAGACCCTTTTTTTTCCACCTACGTTTTCCCTGGCCACTTTGTCATTATGTCAGTTGATAACTGACAGTGAGATACGTGTGACATAAATCTAGAACTATGTGCACTTCATTGGCTCTATTATTTTAATGTCAAAATGCAGATATGAAAAAAAAAACCAGTAGCATGAAAGCTCTATTTTCATCTCCTCATAAGCGAAAGGAAAAAAAGTTAGAAGCATCTGCAAAAAATACTTATCTTTTCAGATTATTTCTCCTCATCTGAATAAGAAATTCAATTCAATAACAAAGAAAATTTCTGTGGTATATTTCTCATGTGACTTTGTAATGCTTGTAATTCCTTTGTAATTTTACAGTTGATTAAGAGGGAAACAGGCACAACAGACTTCCTGTTGAAGCTTTTTATTACATTGATTGTGCTGCTTTGTCTGATTGCTCAGAACTTCTGCCTTACGTACATACTTTCTATTAAAAGTAACTAGCTTTAGATTGCTATTATTACTGAGATAAAATCTACACTGATTAGGTAACAAATGTGCAGCTGCATTTATTGGTGCTTGTGAAAAACCTGAAAGTTTTATAATTCAGTGGCTACTGAAATCTACCAGCCTCAGTGATTGGTGGATTGGACTCTTCAAGAGATATAATCAAAAGTGATCTTAGTATGTTGATAAAACTAAGGTTTTAGCTTCATTTTGTCCAATAAAGAGCATCTTTTCAATCTGGCAGGACTTTTGGGCCTCAAGGCTTGTAAAATTAAGATAATTTTAATTTTCTTCACATAGCTAAATTGTCAAAGGAGCAAAACAACAATGTTCTGGTATTGTCTACTTAACAAGGGCAATAAAACGAATTAAGATGAGGGCATGAGCTTGAGCACATAGTAGCAACTTGAATATCAGCATACTTAGAACAGAGAGCCTGTATTTTGGCCAATAGTAGATGTCAAAGCTTGGGCACTATGCCTGAAATGCTGTTATTAGATTGGGAAAAGAAGGATTTGCTGAACATGTTAAAAATCTTGTCTTCATTTTGCTACATAAATATATATTATACAGTAACATTAAAAAAGGTTCTGATAAGGTTTGAAGTATTCCAAGATATCAGAAATAAACGTAACTAGCCAAACTGGGAGATAAGATCAGAAGTGGCAGTAGCCGGCGCAGACCAATAATGGCCCACAAAGTGTTTGAGCTCAGAATCCAACTAATCAAGTAATATTTATATATCTCACAAATCAAGAACTATATATACATGAATGGTAGAAGTTCAGTTTCACTGTGTTAATAATCAATGGACAATATGTCTTTCAGCAGAAAATGTGGAAATCAAGGATGATTTTTGTAGCTGGAAAGACTGGATTAAAATGAAGAGTTAAGAAATATCTGGTAAAAGTCGGTAAGGCATACTGTTGTGTTGTAAAAGCTAGTATTTCTCTATAGTTTACGAAGCATCCATGTGTTACTGTTGTAAGTTAGACTATTAAAAATAAAATCTGTGCTTGACTACCACTTTGCTCTTTCTGAGTAAGAAGAAAGTCTCGTGCAACACCTCCTGATTCATGGTCATCTGCCAAATCTTGCTGTTTTGAGGTCAATACATACTCCCAGCTGGTTTACATAAAGAAACAGCAGCAGTAACTGAGACTGTTGTTCTTTCTTAGAAGAAGAATCTGATAGCCCATATTCAGATTTTCGGCACTGGATTACTGTAATGTGCTTCAGTACCAGCTCAGAATCCATTTGGAAGATGTTGTTCTGTGGAGGAGGGGGGAGGGAAGTTAGTTCAGTAATGTTCCAGATAATATTTTTAAGGGAATATAAAGGAACTGATTTACAGTTTTGCTGTCTGATTCTTCTTTCCAGAAGGATGTACAGAAGGGTACTGGTTCTGACTTCTAAGGCTCCAAATGCCTTAGAGCAAGGCACTCAGGAGAGGCTCTTTTCTAATTCTACTATTAATCAGGAAAGAAATCCAAGTCCCATGAAAGGAGCAAGGAGAATGCTAACACTTAATTTTCCATAATGTTCCTATCACTCTTTCCCTTCTTGTTCAGAAGGGAAACAATAAAAATCTAAATGTTTTGCCCTTCTCAGATTTTTGCAAGGCCAGTCATATTGAACGGATATATGCAGAGAGTTGAGGTTTGTTCAGGAAAAGGCTTCTTTTAGGGACCTGGAAGTGCGGCAGTTTTCATTAGCAATAGATGTTTGTTGATTGGTTGTTATATTTTGGCTAAAATTTATTGCTGGTTTTGCTTTATGCTTAGGGATTGTATTTTTTTATTAATTGGTGGCAGGATGCCTAACATCTTATATAGATTTTGAAGGACCATTTCTGCACTGTAAATACAGAAATAATACCTCTCATTCACAGTATGCAATGCTCTGAGAGAATGCTCTTATCAGACTGAAGGGTAGAGGATTCACACATGTGAACTGCAACTAAAAGAGATCATTAAATTAAAAACTCCCTTGGCTCTGATAGAACATTCTAAGTCACTTCCTTGCTGTTCCCATGTTATAATTTTAAGTATATTAATTGTGAGGGAGGTGCTCCCTGTAGACTATTGAAACTTAAATTTAGGACCTTATTCAGGCAAATGTCCTATAGATCTTCAAGGGAATTTTCCCAAGTAGTTTTCTAACAAAGGTTCTCCCTCACATATGCAACAAATGCAGAAATATATCTATATTATAATGTGTGCATTGTGAGGTGAGATATCTGATCTCTCAGTGTATCAGTGCAGTTCTGCCCGTATTACATATGGCAATATCCATTTTAATTTTATTAGTCAATAGATATTTTTCATTGACAGCTGGAGATGAGGGCTTGTTCCTAAAAGTAGGAATTGTTCTTATGACCTTATACTGAGATATATCTCAGTTGATGAGGTGAGCAGAATCCAGAGCAGAGGACCCTAGCATGGTTCACAAGGAGGTTTCCTCAACTGGGAAACCTCAGGGGGACTCAAGAGAGCCACCAAGAGCCCACAGTTCACATGACAGTGGTTGACAAGACCTGGATGGGGACAGGAGCAATGGCTGCCAAGCACCCCTCACAGTTATAAAAGAAGCCCCCAGGGAGCACTAGTGACCAAGACTTCCACGAATAGGGCGGGTAAACAGGATGTGGTGCAGCAGGTTGCACAGTGGATTACATGGCAGTTTGCATGCAACGGCATGCAGGAAGGGCAATGAAGCTTTGCTGGCTTGACCGGGGAGCTCTATTATCTGCTCAGCAGAAACCCATGGCCTCTCTAAGCTATAGACCTGCCACAACTGCTTCCCAGGCAGAGCTCTGGTGGGAATATGCTGCCACTCAACTGCCAGGTGTGCTCTATTCTTATGCCAGTACAGGACAGCAGTAGTGGGCACACCTGTTGGAAGTGTTCCCAGGTAGAGGAACTGCTCTGCTTACTGACAGAGCTACAGAAGGCGATCAGTAGATTGAGGAGTATCAGGGAGTCTGAGAGAGAGATAGACTACTGGGATCACATCCTACTTTCCCTGGGATGAGTCCAACAGGCAGACAGGACACATGATACAGAGGATTCCCTGTCCTCACTCTGCCTGGATGAATGCAGTGACTTAAGGAATAGCGGGGAATGGCAACAAGTTCCTGCCTGGTGCAGCAGATGTGTCTCCTCTGTGACTACCTCATATTCTCAGATGCCCTTGCATAATAGCTATAAGGCTCTGCAAGTGAAATCAAACAATAACGAGGGTGATGGTTCATCTAGCTTGGAGGTATCATTGAGGTTAAGTTGGTCTATGCTCTGCATCAAAACCACTTCCATAAAGAAAAAAAAAAAAGACAAGTCATTGTCATAGGAGACTCTCTCCTGAGGGAAACAGAAGGCCAAATGTGCAGACTGGATCCACTTCTTAGGGAAGTCTGCTGCCTCCCTGGAGCCTAGGTTAAAGATGTGAAGAGAAAGCTTCCTACCCTGGTACGACCCTCAGGTTATTATCCATTATTGATTTTTCAGGTAGGCAGCAACAAAGTTGCCGCAAGAAGTCTGAGAGAGCATCGGTATGTTCTCCTCTATCCTTCTCCTTGCAGAAAATGATGAAGGAGAAAAAAGGAAGAGCCAACAGACCAATACTTGTCATCGAGCCTGGTGTCACCAGCAGAATTTGGGGTTTTTTGATCATGAATTGGTCTACATGGCACCAGGCCTGCTGGCAACAGATGAAGTACACCTGTCTCAAAGGGGAAAAAAAGAATCTTTGCACAGGAGTTAGCAGGGCTCATTGAAAGAGCTTTAAACTAGATTTGAAGAGGGAAAGGGATAAAAACAGGCTCACTAGAGATAAGCCTGGGGGCAGCACACAATGTTTGAGGGACGCTGTGCTAGTGAGGTCCTTTGGTCTGTCGTCTCAGTGGAGGAAGGGGATGGAGATCCATGTGACACCAAAGATGCAAGGGTTATTGGTGTGTTAGAAACCATGTAAGGGCCTGAGAATGGTCATATAGAAATTAGGGCTTCTCCCTAGCCAAAAGGTGGTGGGATCAATAGCCCAGCTGAAGTGCATCTACACCAATGCACTCAGCATCGGCAAGAAACAGGAGGAGCTGGAAACCATCATGCAGCAGGAAAACTATGATATAGTTGCCACCACAGAAATGATATGGAATGACTCACACAACTGGAGTGCTGTACGGGATGGCTATAAACTCTTCAGAACGGATAGGCAAGAAAGGACAGGCAATGGGGTAGCCCTCTATATTAGGGAGTGTTTTGACTGTCTAGAGCTTGGTGATGGTGATGACAGAGCTGAATGAGGGTTGATTGCTTATGACAAAGAATCAGACAGAAGGACAACAAGGTAGATATCATAGTGGAAGTCTGTTATAGGCCGCTAAACCAGGATGAAAGTGCAGATGAAATATTCAATAAACAGTTGGGAGAAATCTCACAATCACTACCCCTTGTTATCATGAGGGACTTCAACTTACTTACTAGATGTCTGCTAGAAATACAAAATGCCAGAGAAGAAACAGTCTAGGACGTTCTTGGAGTATGTGGAAGACAACTTCCTTACACAGCTGGTGAGTGAGCCAACTAGGGAAGGCAAACAGCTGGACATGTTTTTTACAAACAGACAAGGACTTGTGGGTGATGTGATCGTTGAAGGCTGTCTTGGGCACAGCAATCATTAAATGAATTTTCAATTCTCAGAGAAGGAAGGAGATTAGCAGAACTGCCACCTTGGACTTCCAGAGGGCAGATGTTGGCCTGTTTAGGAGCCTGCTTGACATAGTCCCTTGGGAGGAAGTCCTGAAGGGTACAGGAGTTCAGGAAGGCTAGTCATTCTTCAAGAAGGAAATCTTAAAGGTGCAGGAGCAGGCCATTCCCATGTTCCAAAAGATGAGGCGGTAGGGAAGACCAGCCTTGCTGAACCGGCTTTGACCGGAACTCAGGGGAAAAAAAAAGAAGAGTTTCCAATCATTTGAAGAAGGGGCAGGCAGCTCAGGAGGACTAGAAGGATGTCATGAGGTAATGCAGGGAGAAAATCAGAAGGGCCAAAGCCCAACTAGAACTTAATCTCCCTACTGCTGTAAAAGATAATTAAAAATGTTTCCATAAATACATTAACAGCAAATGGAGAGCTAAGGAGAATCTCCATCCTTTAATAGTAGCATCAGTTGTTGTTTGGGTACCCAGCCCCCTGAGGTGGGACACAGGGATGGGGAGCAGAATGAAACCCCCATAATCTAAGAGGAAATGGTTAGTGACCTGCTACACCACTTAGACACACACAAGTCTATGGAGCTGGATGGTGTCGTGGTTTTGTTTAGTGAGGGGGGGCCTAAGGTGGTAGCTTCTGTAGGAAACTGCTAGAAGTCACTCCCCTTTGTTCAGGGGACTTGGCCAGGCCTAGGGCGGACCCACTGCTGGCCAAGGCCAAGCCGATTGGTAGCAGAATGTCTCGTGATGACGCCTCTGCGATAACGTATTTAAGAATGGGAAAACAGAAAAAAAAAAAGAGAGGAGAGAAGATGTGAAGAAGTTGAGCGGGGGCAGAGGCGCAGAGGGGGAGGCGCAGGCCTCATGGGCCTTGCAGGCCTCACCCTCTGGCCTCTCGCCAGGCAGCCGACTGGGCCTGACTCGGTCCAGCCCGGCTGCAAGAAGTGGAGAGGAGATGAGAAGTGAATAAGATGTAAAAAAAGATCTGAGAGACACCTACCAGCCTGTTGTGAGGAACGGCTGCAGACACCAAGGTCAGTTCAGAAGGAGGGGGAGGAGTAATGCGGCTCCTGGCCAAGATTCCCCTGCAGCCTGTGGTGGCGACCATGGTGGAGCAGGTTGTCCCCCTGCAGCCCATGGAGGTCCACGGAGGAGCAGAGATCCACTTGGAGCCCGTGAAGGACCCCGTACCGGGGGAGGTGGATGCCTGCTGGAGAGACTGCACCCGTGGAAGAGATGACCCACGCCGGAGCAGTTCCACAAAGGACTGTGGCCCGTGGGAGGGACCCCACGATGGAGCAGGGGAGGAATGTGAGGAGTTCTTCCCTCGACCATGAAGCAGCAGCGTAAAACAACGTATGATGAACTGACTGCAACCCCCATTCCCTCTTCCCCGCTATGCCGCTCGGGAGGGGAAGGTAGTAGAGATAACGTTAAGCTCGGGAAGAAGGAGGGGTGGGCGGAGGTTATCTTGTTCTCTGTCTCATTATCCTGCTGTTTGTAGTAATAAATGAATAGTTTTCCCCAAGTCGAGTCTGTTTTGCCTGTGACGGTAACTGTAAGGATTTCTCCCTGTCCTTATCTCAAACCTCGAGCCGTTTTTCCTTATATTTTCTCTCCCTGTTCTCTCGGAAGGTGGGGGGAGTGAGAGAGAGACTGCGTAGTCTGGTCCGATCGGGGCTGAACTACGACAGATGGGATCCACACAAGGGTACTGACGGAGCTGGCAGAAGTGCTCGCTAAATCGATCATTTATGAGCAGTTCTGGCTAACCAGGGAGCTCCTAGTTGACTGGAGGTGAGCAAATGTGACACCCATATACAAGAAGGGATAGAAGGAGGATCTGGGGAACTACCGGCCTGTCAGTCTGACCTCGGTGCTGGGTTAGGTTATGGAGCAGATCATCTTGAGTGCCGTCACATGGCACATACAGGACAACCAGGTGCTCAGGCCCTGTCAGCATGGGTTTATGTAAGACAGGTTGTGCCTGACTAACCTGATCTCCTTCTATGACAAGGTGACCTGCTTAGTGGATGAGGGCAAGACTGTGGGTGTTGTTTACCTGGACTTCAGCAAAGCCTTTAACACAGTTTCCCACAGCATTCTCCTGGAGAAATTGGCTGCTCATGGGTTGGACAGACATATACTTTGTTGGGTAAAAAACTGGCTGGATGGCTGTGGCCAAAGTGTTGTGGTGAATGGAGTTAAATCTAATTGGTGGCCAGTCACAAGTGGTGTTCCCCAGGAGTCAGTATTGGGACCAGTTCTGTTTACTATCCTTATCAATAGTCTGGATAAGGGGATCAAGTGCATCCTCAGTAAGTTTGCAGATGACACCAAGTTGGGCAGGAGTGTTTATGTGCTCGGGGGTGGGAAGGCTTTACAGAGGGATCTGGACAGACTAGATCAATAGGCCAAGGCCAACTGTATGAGATTCAACAAGGCTAAGTGCTGGGTCTTGCACCTGGGTCATCCCATGCAATGCTACAGGCTTGGGGAAGCATGGCTGCAAAGCTGCCTTGTGGAAAAGGACCTGGGGGTATAGTTTGACAGCTGGTTCAGTATGAGCCAGCACTGTGCCCAGGTGGCCAAGAAGGCCAACAGCATCCTGGCTTGTGTCAGAAATAGGGTGGCCAGCAGGAGTAGGGAAGTGATTGTCCCCCTGTGCTCAGCATTGGTGAGGCCATACCTCAAATACTGACTTCACTTTTGGGTCCCTCTCTATAAGAAAGATATCAAGATGCTGGAGCACATCCAAAGAATAACAACAAAGCTGATGAAGGGTCTAGAGAACAAGTCTTACGAGGACCAGCTGAGGGAACTGAAGTTGTTTAGTTTGTAGAAAATTAGGCTGAGGGGAGACCTTATCACTCTAAAACTGTCTGAAAGGAGATTGTATTGAGGTAAGTGTCGGTCTCTTCTCCCAAGTGATGAGTGATAGGACAAGAGGAAATTGCCTCAGGTTGTGCCAGGGTAGGTTTAGATCGGATGTTAGGAAAAATTTCTTCACTGAAAGGGAAGCAGGTGAGTCACCAACCCTGGAAGTATTTAAAAGATGTGTAGATGTAGCGCTTGGGGATGTGGTTTAGTGGCAAACTTGGCAGTGTTAGGTTTGCGGTTGGACTCTGACCTTAAGGGGCTTTTCCAACCTAAATGATTCTAGGATTCTACGATTCTACTTTGAGTCTAATCACACACCAAGGCCAAGCCAAGTATTTACTGAAAGGTCTGTGAATAGACATGATATTTTCATTATTTTACTAGTACCCTAAACAATTAAAATAAGATGCAAACATGAAACTCAAATTGTCAGTTTCATTATATAGAAACAGAATAAACTCAGAAAGAGTTTATGGACTCAGTAAACTTGTTACACATAATAAAGGAAAAATAGGGGAAAAAATATGGAAAGAATATAAAATAATATTGTAAGGATTGCTGTCTCAATCTGATTAGGCCAGTGATCTTTTTATTGATGCTCGACAGCCTCTGACACTTCAAAGATTTTTTCTGGTTTGACCTACAACATGCAGAGGCCAATTGAAGTCACAGAGATTAAAATTACTTTCCCCATTTATTTGTTGTTGTTTCTAGCCCTTAACTCTGTCATTAGCTCTGGACATTTCTACTATCCACAACAACTCTGAAGGTTGCTAAAATCTTGATTCTTAGCTCTGTGGGATACTGGACAATTTATACAGCAATTTACAGACATGTCAAAATGGTACTCTAGCTTAAAATCCCAGAAGAATGAGTATGGAAAGGTGGAGATGGATTACAAGCTCTGTATCCTTTTTTTCTTTTTCTTTGTCTTTTCTTTATAAGTATCTTCTGCAATTGTGAGTATAAAGAAATACCAACAGAAAGAAAACAATTTCCAGTGAAATACAAAAGGGTTGCATAGGCCCACATATCTATGGGTTAATGACATAGGCATAGGCATATCAGACTTTGTTTTTCTTTGAATCCCCCTATTCCACCCTCAAAAATAAGTAGTTTATCAAGGAAAAAAAAAACCAGTGGGTTATTCTGGGTTCACATAAACCAACACTGCTATGATTTAATTACAAAAAAAAAAGGTACATATTTTAGAATTACCTGATTAAGAGAGCAGATATACCTCTGTACAAGGAAGCTCAAAACCATACATGGAACAGTATTCTGCATTGAATTATTTCCTAAAAATGGTACATTGATTGTAATTTATTATTTGGAGAATTAAATGAAGTACCTTTTAAGTACCTTTTTTTTTTTTTTTTTTACTAGAGATGCTCCTTAGAAATGTGTGGTTTGTTATAAAATTAGCAAAGTAAAAGTGTGAGAATGGCACACGTGCATATATTCATATACATACGTATATATGTGTGATACATGTATTTCAACCGTATTTTTCCTGTCTCTGAATTTCAGATATTTTGTTTTCTGCAGACTGCAAGGTGTTTTGGTAATACTTATTTTATGCTTTGTGTCTTAAAAATATAGCTAAGGATTTTTTTTTATTAGAGGCTTTAACAATTAAAGTCTGAAATAAATATTTGTATAAAAGTTTACTGATCTTTTCATCACACTCTTTTATCACTGCTTCTCTGTATGTGATTTGGTGATGTAAAAATATAATGACCTTACAGTCTAAGTGACTTTTCCGAGCATTGAAACTAGGGATTTCATGGGATGACTAAGTTCAAGATTCTATCTCCTTGAAATTTGTTTCCAGGATGTTAACTGCAAAGCAAGTTATATATAGCAGTAAATGCATGCTTAATTTGTGCAGAAATCATGGTGTGATGAATACAATTAAGAGCCTCGGAGGGAATAATTATATTACTGCATAAAGCTGGTGGATCTCAAATTGCTTGGTGCCTGGACTTTAAATTGGCCTGCATTCCTGTTGTGAAAGTCATTCATAGCAGTAACAAAACTGCAGTCAAAAATGGGGTAGTTTCAAAGTCATATAAGTATATTTACTCATTTGCTACAAATGACAGAGCTTAGAAAATGGAAGCAGCATTTAGAAGTAAATGAACAAAAAAAAAGTTAATTCCATTAAAAAATATGTGCAATCAATTACGACAATAAACTATAATAAACAGTGTACATCAAATCATTGTTTAATGCAAAAAACCAAACCTTACAGAAATTACAAAATCTTAATGATTGCATTTTCTTTCATACATGCACAAGTAGCATGATGTAATTCGTACTTCGTGTTTCGAGTCTGTCATAGGTACTTCTGAGAGGCTTTAATGAATATCTGTAACGGAATTAAAAGCTATCAACATAGCATAAGTCTAAAATTTGACTAGTAGACAATTGCCTCTTATCAGAGGGTCAGATTCCTCACCTAAGGAGTGTTGTGACCAAGGCCAAGAATTATGGGACTGGATTATAACGCATCAACAGTCAAGCGCAATTCAATGGGCTGATGTAGGGTCATATGACCTAAAGTATTTTTCATAATAAAGACAATTTTGTAGCATTGCATAGCCAGTTGTTCAACTTTTTTTTTATTATTATTTTCTCAACTATTGAGCATCTAGCAACATTCTTACAAGCGGTTCACTTGACTCTATGACCTAAAACACATATTCCTGAGCACAGGACTGCTGCTGCAGTCCATTTAAGGTTTGAGGGATTTAAATTTATTCAGCTTCCTTCAGCATTTGGGAACCATTTTCCTATTCTTCTACTTCTTTTTATGCTTGTCAAACACACTACAGGAAACATGAAATTGTGTGTGTTGCACTAGGAAAAAAAAAAAAAAAGCAGCAAATAAATAGTGACTGGTTCTAAGGTCAATAGCTGTTAAATATTACCCAAGTGAGAAAAAAAAATTACTTATATATGAAACTGTGATTATGATGTGAAAGTAAAGGCTATGGGCATTATTCCCGAACTATGGTTAATTTTCTTTTCCCTTGGAAATATTTTATAAAACTCTTACTTGGAAACTAGACATTATTTACTCTTGATACATTTTTCTTTGTTTGAAAAAAGGTAATGTTACTGCATCTGCTTTATCAGACACCCTCTTTATGTGAAAATATATATGTATAATTTTAAGAAATATTATTTTTCAGATAGTGATATAGAATACAAATACTAGTGGTCTGGAGGTAAAATTAGAGCCATGAACGATATGGATCAAGGTTTGTGTATCCTAAGACATCATGATATTGTTGATGACAACATAATAACAAAGGGAATAGAGTATGACTCTGTTATACCAAGATTTCATAATGGTGTCCATTGCCATTATTCTGAGTGCTTCCCACACAAAATCATTTATAAATGATAAGTCGGTTATGGACTTCATGTTAGAACTTTTTCTTTATCAGGATTAATTTATGGGTTTTTTCAGATTTCATGTTTCTGCAGAAGTTTTATTCAAAGTGTGTATTATGGTAATGAAAAGTCTGTCTCAATTTTCCTAAACTGTTCTTTTAACACACCTAGAACCTAGAAATTTTAAGTATGCAGGCATCCCATTGAAAAATAATCTTTATTCAGATTAGTTATATAATAATGTGCTTTTTCTGTATGACTGTATTTTACTATTTTAGAAAGAGAAACTGTAATAAGCATACAAAATATGCTTATATTTTCTCATAATTAACAATGTTAATGCTTTAGATAATATTTATCATCCTGACTGAGGGTGCATAGGCAATATTACACATAATGCTACCTTTAATGAAACAAACAAAGAAGTGAAAAAGTAGAATATTTGCTGCTAAATGTAGAATTAGAAATTTCCAAGAAAAGAGTCTTTAATATGAATTCAGCAAGATTTAATCTCATCTCATTCTCATTAAGAGTCTAATTTAAAAGTTTAAATTTCCAAAAATTATTTTAATACAGTCAAAAAAAAAAAAAAAAGGGAGGAGGGAGAGGGATTGAGAAAAAGGTATGGTTAATTCTTTTCATTGGCTAAATTGGCCATCATCTTACTACCTCTGTTCTTCCTACTTACATTGTTCCTGTCCAATTTGAAGTCTAGTGTTTGAGCCATAGCAGAGCTGATCTATCCACCTATAGTCAATCCTCACTTTTCTAGACTTTGGAGATAATTAGTTTAGTGCTATTACTCCTAGACACATATCTTTTCCATTTTATTATAGGAACAGGCTTCAGAAATTAGATGATATGTTAGTGCATAAGCTTTCCCCTTCATCATCTGTGCAAACTATGACCATTCTTACTGCTTCCTTTCCATTTAACATGAAAATTGTGACTGAAAAAAACCAACATAAAACATTAAGTTCTATTTGGTATCAACCTATTTTAGTCACATCTTTTTCATCTGCTTGTTCTTTGTGCTGCAGAAGATGGCCAATGCAATGTACCATCCACTTTTATGCCTACTGTCTCATTCTCTCTCTTCCCACATCTTCACAGAGGAAAAAATATTCGAGCTACAATCCATAGACAAAGATGAATCAAAATTAGCATATGCAGCATCCATTTAGTCACTGTTTTATTTGACACCTTACATCCAATGGGACTGCTAGAAAACAATGGTCTACAGATGAGCTGTAGAAGCTAGATAACATAGCAAATAAACTTGTGCTTACAACTAAGACCTCCTTTAAAGTCAAATAGAAACAAAATGACACCCACACATTAGCTGCCATATTGATTACAAGAGTCAGCCACTTTCAAGCACTCTTGATAATTCAAAATGAGCACAAGGGCTAGTTTAAAATGTGTTCTAGAGAATATATTTCTATTTTCCTTCTCTTTTAAAACAGATTCAGGTACAATACCTTGTAATGACTTTTTTTTTTTTTTAAAAAAAAAAAGTGATGAGTATCTGCTAGTGATATGGATTTTAACAAACATTCTCTGTATCTCAGTATACCACAGTTCTCGCCACCTTCTCTGAAAGGTATTCACAGTGCCCAGATGTTAAACCGTAGAAATTTCTTTTCCAACAGTAGCATCTGGCTCATTGGCACTCTCTCCTTGCTGTTTTGTTGGCTTCACTGCTGTCTTTAGGCTGTAAAATTATTAGGATACTGATGTGATATCTTATTCACTAGACTCCTATTGCTTTTAGCTAACTCATGGTTTCTGTTCTGTAACATTTCCAAAAAAAAAAAAAATCTAAATAACCACAAAATTTCTCCTAAAGACCTCTGCATGAGCTGAAAGCAATGGCGAAAAAAATCCAAATTATTTCTCCAAGGATAAAGGAAAAATTAGTACTTTTCGTAAAAATCTGGGAAAGATATGACAAAAATAAAAAAGAATAGCTAGTAGGTTTTTTTTACTATAATATGATTGAAATTTCCTGTATATTACATTTAATTTTGAAGAAACTGTTGATTAATTGCTTTATTTTCTCCTCAAACAGGATTCACGGTATTTATAAGATGAAAGCCAGGATCTTCCTTTTATCCTACTTCTAGAAATACCTTATAAAATTATATGTACTATTAATACATGAATGTTGGATGAAGCTCCACCATCAGGTAGTGTATAAAAATAATAGAAAGTATTTCAAATTTTAGAACTGTATGCAATATGTTTTGAAGAGAGAAGTAAGAGTGGACAAAAATTTATTAGCTACATTTTAAAGTAAATTTCCAGCCATATAGGGGTATGGATATGCATTGGGGTTTTGACCCAAACTTGCTTTTGTATAGACTGTCTTTCTTTTAAGCTCATATGGCTTTTTGAGACTGAACTTCAATGTACAATCTTTTAAATTACTGGTTGATTGTTATCCAATGATTTTATGAAAAATGTTTTGTTATTTGCTCAATTTCTGAGATGATACTGTGCAATACAGCTTCAGAAACATTACTGGAATAGTCACGGAGCAATGATGTTGTAGGTTTTGTTTGTGGGGTGAGAGGAATTTTGTTCATAATAGTGATATATAGAATCGTTTTTACCTTTAAGAACTTTTCCCATAGGTTCCCTTTAGCCTGTGAACTTTTCATTCCGTTATTTTAGTATTAGATATAAAATTCTGGCATATGGAAATCAGTGTTACTTTCTTAATATATATGCAAATGGTTGATGTAGCTATCAATACTATCTTCTTTTAGATTCTTATAAACTTAATCTTAGCTTTTACTTTGAACAATGAAAAAAATGTTTTCCAAAGCTGGAAAATTTGAAAGTCCTGTGATTCTCGTCTATATTTTGCATCCAAATTGCTGTCTAGCCATATCTCTATTATACCGTATCAGAAAAGATGGATCCAATATAAGTACAGCAGATGGTAAAAAGTGCCTGCTGACCAAACAGGAGCAGTGGGACTGAACTTGGATGGGTCAGCCCATCTGTAATAGATATTCTCAATTGTTGTTGCTCACATCAATTGCTTTGGCTCTTACTGTATGCCACTTATTGCCTAGGAGCTGTATAGCACTCTTTGAAACCTTTAACATAATACTCTTGAGATGTTGAACTATTTGGTTTATATTTTTGTGTTGAATTTATATATGTCATCCCCCCTACTTAAGAAATTAATGTTGTTGGTATTATTTTACTTTAAATTAAACATGCATCCTTTTGTAACGTTATAAGACCATTACTTGATATATATCCAATTTGTCTTCTAATTTATGAAAGTATAATGATATTGCATTATTGTTATAAAGTTAATCAAGACTTTAATGGGACAGCTATGTTACTATTGAGTAGGTTTTTTTTTTCTTTTACTATAATACATGTCTCCAACAAGCTGATTATGCAGTGTAACAATGAATTAACTAATTAGAAAGTTATTACTACATCTATAGTGGGTAGGAATTCTAGCTTTGTAAGCTGCATTTTAAGATGTTTTAAAATAGAAGATAGAAATAAAAAAAAATTAAAACCACACATCAATAGTTACAGCAGGGTGCTTAATCTATGGACATTTGGTCTTTTTTTTTACTTTCCAGGGTTTTTTCACCTGATGATGCCTCTTTCCGTGTATGCAAAAGAAACACAAGATTATTTCACATAATACCTCTGTGACTTGATAATGTCTTTTACTTATTTTTATATAGATGTGAGAAGCTCATGCCAAAGACCAAGAAAAATTGTCAGTTTTGGTTTGACAAGAAGACAATTTGTTACACATTTTAACCTTGTTTCTGCTTTGAATTTCACACAAGAATTGAAATCATATTTCCTTTCAGAGCAAAAGCAGAAAAGACCATATGATTAAAAAAAAAAAGAAGTATATTTAATATTAGGACCTGCATATGTTGACCATATTAAAAGTGACGGGCTTTTTTTTTTTTTTTTTGCTTTACTTTTAACTGGAATGATAATTGAATCTTGGTTATCAACAAACAAGTTTTCTTCAACTTAAGTGAGACCAATGCCTTAAACCAGAAACTATATCTATGTGATATTCTACATATAATCTGGAGCTTCTAATCTCAAAACTATTCATAGAACTTTTTCTTCCTTGGTTTATCTCACCACACACATCAAAGATCTAAGAACTAGTAATAACATTCTAGGCACAAAATGACAAATAGATTTAAAATAAATTCTACATTAACCTTAACAAAGTATAATATCATGAGAGCTAGACAGCAAAGGTTTAAGTCTCTAATTTCATCCAGGCTCTAGCATCACTAAAATCACTAAAATCACTAAAATCTATCTCTCACTACAAGTGAGACCTACCTAGTGAACTGTTTATGATTTAGTACCCGCAATACCTGAAAAAAAATATTAGTGCCTCACCCAGTACTGCATGTCTGTGAACTCAAGACTGTCAGTTCTGGATCCAGCCTGAAGACCACTGATCTGAGATCCAGCCTCTGCACTATTTCTGTTTTTTTATTGAATTATCTTTTAATGCAAAATGCATAAAAACATCATGGGAAAAAAAAAAAAGATGATCAATATATACCTCCTTTACAGATTAGTAACTGAAAATCAGCATACTGATTCTTTGTCTTATTCTCTAACTGCAAAATCATGAAAAGACCACAGATGTATGACAAAAATATAGGATAAAACTAAAAAAAGACTGCCACAGCTAGACTGACTATGACCCTAGAGAAAAAATGGATGTCAGCAAGCTGTTGGTAAACTGCTGATTTAAAGAATCTTGGAGCTGTGAGCAGAGCATTATCTGGTATCATTTGACTCTTCTTGTGTTGAGGATAGTAGGACTTCACTAATGAAGAACATAGAAATACCATCACATCAACTATATCTCATCTCTTTATAAAATTACTTAAAGAAACAGCATCCTCTTTTTTTTTTTCCACTTCAGAGAGAGATGAAGAAAAAATTACTTTTATGAGTAGAGTGAGGTTCCCTTCCAGATCATAGACACATCTAAATTTAACTGCATAAATTTAGATCTTCATATCTGAACAAAGTGTTCAAATGTCTGTGATAGGTAGCATAGATATACTTAGTACCTGAAAAGCTTTCGGACAACTATTTAATCCACCTTGAAATAGACCTATTCATTTGATGTTCTCTAGTGTCCAATTAGGAATAACATTCAGGTATCTGGTGCTATTTGTGGTACCTGAGATATTTGTATGAAGTAGGAAAATAAGAAAGAATCTGCATGAAATCTGAGTCCTTTTAGACCTCTATTAGAATTACTTGTCATGTGGAATAGGTGTGATGTATGCCAACTATTTTCTTACAATAAGCATCAGCTCACTATAGGATAAAGAGTCCTTGGTGTCAATGATGGCCAGTAAATTGCTCACTTAATTTCTTAGTATAATTACAGCAAGCTAACTAAGAGGGCAACTTTTAGATCTACATATCACCAAATTCCACTAAGAATGTGATTAAGTGTCAAGCTCATCCATAGTAAGAAGTTCTGTATGTGTACAGTATCTCCATTACATGCACTACAATGGTCGTATTTTTAGTTAAATATTTTCTATGGGCACAGGTACTAGGAATTACATTGCTGCAGGTTATCTGTGTACTTTTAATTTATTGAAATCTCCTCTAATGCTTAAGCAGTTTTGCAGGTTCTTACAAATGTCAGAATAAAAATGGGAAAAGGTATCAGTGGACTCTAAGGTCTAATTCTTTACTTGACATACTCGATATGATGTCACCTAAGAGCAGCAGCTAGTATGCACTCTGAATTAGGAAGCAAAATTTAGTGGGGAAAAGAAAAACCTTCTTTTTTTCCCTACTCTCAGCCCACATACACCTAGGAACTCCAAAATCATCCTGTGTCATAAAAACAAGAAAACAAATAAAGAAAACCCCAAAACTTTGGGCATATCCTTTGTTTTTCTGGATGTTATTTTTTTGGAGGGAGGATTGGTTGGTTTCTCTGTTTGGGGAAGAATTTAGATGAGAGTCATACTGTTCTAAGGACTTGCTGACTTGTTTTGGCAGACAGTAGCAACCCTGCACTGCTGTTCTTTGGAAGATGTTATTATAACGGACATTACCCCAGTGAATTTGGCAAGCATAGCAACTTGAGAGAGATGCTGCTACATCTTTTGGCACTAGCATGCAGTTTAGATTTACAGTCCCCTGATGTCTCTTTTTTCTTTTTTTTTTCCTTTCCTTTCTTCTCTCCCCCCCCCCCCAACCCCCAATTATTATTATTATTTTAAACACAAATTAAGGTGATTTGTGTCCATGGTCCCAATCTAAATTGCTCTTGTCCATTGCAAATGAACAGTATGCTTCAACTTGTTGCTTGAAGCCAGGGAAGGGCTTCTCAAAACAGGTCAATATATGCGTAACAGAGAGTCTGAAGAGAATAGAGCCTGTTCTGTTCCTGTGACTACTTTCAGGAATAGGGTCTCATCCTCGCATCTCTTTGGATAAATCAATAAAATATTAGAGAAAAAAAAAATAACCAGACTCTTCTCATCATGTTTTAGCCAGATTTCCTCTTTCATTTTTTTTCCTATAATAAAAAAATATCCTTCTAAATTTTATTAACAAAATTATGTGTCACTTTTGCCTCTCTCTTTTTCACTTCCCTCAAACACTCCATCAAAACCAAGCAAACATAAACATTTGAACTTAAAAAAAAAAAACAAACTGTAAAAAACAAAAAGCCATGGTATCTTTCACTCATTATATGCTTATTTTTCTCTCATAATTATAACTATGATGAATGTAAACCATGTATCTGTAAAAATCTGAAAAATAAAGCTTCTGTGTGTATATTCTCAGTAAATTAATACTATGGGCCCTGGGATTTTCTTATTTCCAAATTACACATCGTTAAGAATCATCATTGTTCAGACCCAACATATGTTTGCAGTATGAACACCTGCAAAAAAATTTGTCATGCAGAGGCTCCTCAGAGAGAAAAATAATATTTTAGCTGTTTCTGATGAGGAAAAGTTTCAGTGACATAGGAGAGAGAGTAATAAACATCCTTATTTTCCTTCCCTCCTCCAATTTCTTATATAAGACATAAAGGTTACAAATGTTTATAGAATGAATGAAGATGTAAACAGGGTAAAGGCATATTCTCAAAAGTGAATTGTAATGCAAACACCATTAGCTTTATACATTTTATACAGCAGCAAAACTATATTACTCAGCAGCTGGTACAATCCTCTGCTTCCTAGAGCAGAGGTGTAAAAGAGGGAGTCATCAATAATATGAATACATTTCACTGAACCACAACTTTTTATCTCAAAGATTAATTATAAAGAAATACTATGTTCATGAAAAAAATAAGTCTTTTATTAAAAATTATTTTTTAAAATCACCATTCTATACAGTGCAGAAGCAAATTAAGGAGTTTGTCACAAAGAATGGCAAACACTGTCAAATTTCAGAGTTTTGTGACCCCATTTCATGAAGTTAGATGAACTGAGAATTTGATGCCCAGAGCTCCTGAGGCTTCATTTTTTTTTTTCCAGATCTTTAAGCAACTCTGACTGACTGAAAGTATTTCAATGGAATTCGTCTGGATTTGAATGTAACTCAAACTGGACTAAGGACCAAGAACTGTAGCAGAGGTTCACACCATGCAGAGATGCAGTCTAAAACTGACACTAGAGGATCATGAAAGTATGCCTGAAATAGAAAAGAAGATGTTGAAAAGTATTCAGAGAGTATTATGTTGTCTTTTTGGGGAAAAAATAGTTTCTCTAAAATATTGGATAGGCTCCACTGAAACAGCAGAGGAATCAATCTAGGAAATTACAGAACAGCAAGTTTAAATTCAATAGCCAGTAAATTGCTAGAACATTTATTAAAGCAGTCAGTGTGCAAGCACCTAGAGGAAAGCAAGGTGATAAAAAGTAGGCACCATATAGTAGTTATAGAGAAATCATGCCAACCTAACAATGTCTTATTTTTATAAGCTTTAGTAAATTAAGGAAATGTTGGCAATACACAGTAGATCTCAAGCTAAAATCCTGTACAGTATTCTCATATGGCAATTAAAATACAAGGAGATTGAAATATTGCATTATGAACACACAACCAACATTATGATTGACATAAACAGGTAATGATTACACTTCATTCCTAGATGGAAGGACTGCTAATTGAATCATTTATTCAAGTGAACTACTGTGAATTTTTTTTATAATCTATCTCACTCTTTTAAAAGTTTTCCTCATTATTTACTAATAACTGGAAAAGGATGTGTATTTGTATTCAATGGAAATTCTTTAAACATACATGTATTTTCTGTTTGCTTCAGTTGAACAAAAACCAAAATTTAATCTTTGTTTCCAGTTTCCTCTCACTTGGAAGAGAAATAACTATCATTTACATTATAGAGAGAACAGAGGCAACAAAAAAAAAATCAACTCACAAACTGCTTTGCAATGTTGCTAACAGGGCCAGGACACCTGCCCAGCTCACTGTCACTGCATACACCAAGTACAGCTGACTGTTTTCACATGGAATTAAATCAGAATTTAGAAATAAGTCCCCACTGTTGATTGTCTATGAATTGGAAAGATTTTTCACAGTTTTAACAAAGACAGGTAAAGGATGTATATATAGTCCTTGGGCACTGTGGGACTGATAAAATACACAGTTGTGTGTTGCAGCCCCTCTCTTCTGTGTTGCTCTCCAACATCTGCACCAAGTTTATAGAAGCAAGAACTTAAAGAGATAATCCAAATTTCTACACAGAGCTAACAAACTTTATTATTTCTACATATGCTGGACCTAGGGTAAGCTATTTAATCCATACCTTTTCCTTTACACTTAAATTCTGGGCATTTTAGTCAGTTGAGAAGACCTATAACCCAATTTTAATGTTGTGCCAGTGTAATAAACTATGCCATCAAAGTGCTCAACACCATCGTGTAGAGATACCCATTGTGCCAGGCGAATTTGGCATAAAACTGAGAAGACTAGTGCCAAGCTGCAGGTAATAAGCCTAGCTAGAAGGTACCAGAAGCCTTAATAGTTTTCTTATAGTTCCATACCTGACAGGTTTCTATGTGTTAAGCTGAAACTGTGCTAAATTTAATTTCCAGACACTCTATGGCTGTAGCGCGTAGGAGTTAAGAGACATTCAGCAAAAGGCACTGGATTTATGTGATTTAACTTTAGATTGCAGGGTAGGACTTCTTTCCAAATTGTAAATAAGTTTGTTTATACACAGTTATCTAAATGGCGGTGACTATATGTGGACATGCTCTCACTATAGTGAATGGAGATACAGTCAAAGGAGGTATAATCAGTGCAATCAATGTAGTTTGCAGAGCACAGCCCAAGGTGAAGACCCATAGGCAGTTAAGCATCTCTCCCAGCTCTATCAACGAAAATGAGTATGAGCACAATTCAGGAGTAGCAACTGAAACTAACCTAGAATAGAAATGGCACTAAATTGTCTATATTTGGACAGCAGAATCCCCTCCCTTACAAGGAAGTGGACTATAATGAGGGCTTAGAAACAGATCCCTCAGGTAGACATTCATATTCAGAAACCTATGGATGTCTACAATCCTGAACTCCCATTTTCTCACTCTTAGTAAGGAACAATTCACTTTTACAGCAGAGGACAATAATACCCGTTGAGATGCTCTAGATCTTCCATCTGGCCTATGGCAGCAAAGCGCAACTGGCTGTTCTAGGTCATGTGTCACATTTGTGAGTTGTTGTCTCTGATACTCTAGAGTGCATCAAATGGCATAAAAGTCCTTTCTGCATGCAAATGAATCAAGCCAGATATATCTTCATAAAAGTTCACCTATACTGCAAAGAAATAAATAGGCACTCTAGGGTACAATTCATCTCTTCCCAGTTAGACATCTAAATACATCAGACAAATTGTACTTCAGTATTTTCTATTTCTTTCCACTTAGAACTTACTTTTTATCACATTCCTCAGAGATTCATGGCAGCACTTTTAATGCAGTACTCCCAACTCACCTTTGCCTCAGAAAATGCAAAGTTTGCTACAGGCTATAATACATTTTGTTTCTGAACTGACAGTTTAGAAATACTAGCTTTCCAGAGCTGGTTTGGGCATCCATCCAGCAGTCCATCACGTGGTATAGATGTACATGACCTGCTGAAGGTATTTTGTATTCAGATCATCTAATCACATTTTGTTTTAAGTAAATTAGCCCACTAGTCCCTCACATGTTATATCCATTACCTAGATTCATCTTGTGATGTTAGTGCTGTTAAATTGCCACTAGCTGCTCTTATTCTCTTTGAGGTTATTAGGATTTAGACAGCAATTAAGCAACATGTCGACTGCACTAGTGTTTCTACACATAGTATAAGAGTTTATAAGAAGATTGAGTGTAGCTCCTGTGTAATGGTTAGAGCATGTGAGTACATATTCTGTCGTACATGCCAGTATATAAAATCATTTTCTCGGGACAATATTGTAAATAAGGTAGAATATGACTTTACAAAACTTCAGAGAATGTACTGCAAATATTCTGTTCTGAATTTTGCCATGAAAATTGATTCATTAGGTAATTAGGACCAGAAACAGAGCCACTTACATGTCTCCTCAGGTAAAGTTTATTCTTTTCCCTCCCTTTAGGTGATACAACTATTGCATAGAAAGCGGGGTTCTGCATTAGGAGAAGCACTAATGTCATGAGCTTGTTTCTTATGAAGAGAGTGGATAGAGAAGCTGGATTAGTGAGGAGACTGCCAGGGAAGCTGGACTGGATGATAGGAAATGTTTGCAAAGAAGCTGATAGCTAAACTAGGAGGAGGGTAATAACTGAATACCTCATAAGACTTTGGAAAAACTGGAATACACCTACATTTTGGAGATAACTGGATACCCTGAGAAAGAAGCTGTGAATCACTGTATTTATCAGGAGTTAGAATCATAGAATCATTTAGGTTGGAAAAGACCCTTAAGATTACTGAGATCCAACAGTTAACCTAACACTACCAAGTCCACCACTAAATCATGTCCCTAAATGCCACATCAACATGTCTTTTAAATACCTCCAGAGATGGTGACTCAACAGCTTCACTGGGCAGCCTATTCCAATGCTTGACAATCCTTTCAGTGAAGAATTTTTTCCTAATATCCAATCTAAACCTCCCTTGGCGCAACTTAACGCCACGTCCTGTTGTCATAGAATGGTTAGGGTTGGAAGGGACCTTCAAAGGTCATCTAGTCCAACCCCCCTGCAAGGAGCAGGGACATCCCCAACTAGATCAGGTTGCTCAGAGCCTCATCCAGCCTGGCCTTGAATGTTTCCAGGGATGGGGCATCCATCACCTCTATGGGCAACCTGTTCCAGTGTTCTACAATCCTCAGTGTAAAAAATTTTTTCCTAATATCTAATCTAAATCTACCTCCCTCTATTTTAAAACCATTACCTTTCACCCTATCACCACAGGCCCTACTGAACAGCCTCTCCCCATCTTTCTTGTAGACCCCTTTGAGGTACTGGAAGACCGCTATCAGGTCTCCCCGGAGCCTTCTCTTCTGCAGGCTGAACAGCCCCAACACTCTCAGCCTGTCCTCATAAGAGAGGTGCTCCAGCCCTTTTATCATCTTCATGGCCCTCCTCTGGACCGTCTCCAACTGGTCTATGTCCTTCTTATGTTGGGGGCTCCAGAACTGGACACAGTACTCCAGGTGGGGTCTCACCAGGGCAGAGTAGAGGGGGAGAATCACCTCTCTTGACCTGCTGGCCATGCTCCTCTTGATGAAGCCAGGATGCGGTTGGCCTTCTGGGCCACAAGGGCGCATTGCCTGCTCATGTTGAGCTTCTCGTCCACCAGCACTCCCAAGTCCTTCTCCTCAGGGCTGCTCTCGATCCATTCTCTGCCCAGCCTGTATTTGTGCCTGGGATTGCCACGAGCCAGGTGCAGAACCTTGCACTTGGCCTGGTTGAACTTCATGAGGTTGGCACGGGCCCACCTCTCCAGCCTGTCAAGGTCCCTCTGGATGGCATCCCTCCCTTCCAGCGTGTCGATGGCTCCACACAGCTTGGTGTTGTTGTCCTATGACTTGTTATTTGGGAGAAGAAACCAACAGCCACCTCGCTATAGCCTCCTCTCAGGTACTGGTAGAGAGCAATGTCTCCCCTCTGCCTCCTTTTCTCCAGACTAAACAATCCCAGTTTCCTCAGCTGCTCCTCATAAGACTTGTTCTCCAGACCCTTCACCAGCTTCTTTGGACACACTCCAGCACCTCAAAGGATTACTCAAAGTTACTAAAAAAAAATTATTGAAAGGGACCTGAACTAAGCAAGTAGATTTGTGGAATTCAGATGGAAGATGAGGAGAACTGACAGGGTTTTGCAATAATACATTTTACGGGCTAAGAAAAAATGTTGCTTTAAGGAAAGGATGAGAAAATGTGGGACCACTTAGGTCCCGTGAAGTATTTATATAATTTTGTTTTAGTTTATGTTTCTTTTATGTTTCCTTTTCTGCTGTTCATCTGTTTATTTCTTTAAATTCAATGAGAATGGCACAGAAAGAGTATTCATTGGTGACATGTGTCAATATAAGTGCAGTTGCATTAGCATCCATCCGTATCCTTGAAGCGGGACATGACATTCTATCCAATCTGTGGGAATGTGCACTCTACACTGTGTATTTATCATGTGACTTTGCAAATACACTACAACTGACCTTAAAGAAATACTTAGTCAGTGATTTTAAGGGTAGGTGTTCCTTTACTGTGAACCTTGATTAGCTGTGTGCAAAAAAAAAAAAAAAGTTATAGTAAATTTGGGCTGTATTTGATAATCCATGCTCTGATCATTCTGGCCTGTTGAGGTTCATTGTTGCTAATCAGATAAACCAAATAGTATTGATGTTTAACGTTTAATTGCCAGGGAAATATTAATTGAATATTCAAAGACGGATAGTAAAAAAGTAAGCTTGACTATGCAAATACAAAACATATTTCATATGTTCAGAAAACACTTTGCAGTTCAGTTCCATCAGCTCTTCTGTAAATTTAGTCATGTGGTAGCTCATGATAGCATGATTCAGTTGCCTAACCATAAGCATCGTCTTAGATCACTAGAGTGTCCTACTTGAGTTTTAACTGACATTTTGGAAGGATATGGGTTCTCTGCAGTACTGTGTCATATCTGCCAACCCCATATGGATTTTTTTTTTTAACAGGAAAAAAAAAAAAAGGAATTACTGTGATTAATATAGTCTATTAGAAGTTTTAAAAGAATAGAAGGGGAATAAATCCACTCATAAAAAATGTTGACATAGATATAGGTTGCTATTAAGCTTTGTAGTTCACTATTAACTCTCTGATATCTAGCCATCTCTCGAAAGATAATAAGCCTTATAATATGCAATTTTGACTTCATTCATGTATTAACAACTTATTCAATAATATGTATTTGTCTGGCATATCATAGTATTGCATTGGTGGTGTTGTAGGTGTTCATTGGATTTTGACTATGCCTCCAAGACAGTAAGATGAAAATAATTTGAATAATGTTAATTTGTCCTAATAATATCTCTGGCATAGAAAGACATTATTTTTCCCTATTTAAATGAGCCATTAAGAAATCTCTCACTTGTGGGAAGAGATTAATCTCACCAAATTAAGTCATCTGAAATTTAAGTGTGTAGCCTAAGGTAGTTTTCCTGGCTCTCTCTGCAGGCAGTGGAGAGCCATTCTTCTTAACTATTTTAAAAGAAAACTTGCACTCCGGAGGATCCCATTTCTCTCCATGACTATAAAGAGATTCTGGATGCTCAACTCACACTAACTTGTAGAGAGACAAAGTGAATGTCAGAGGCATCACACTGAATGCCCATGTTCTTCTCTGGAAGACTCTGAAAAGAAACTCAGGTTCCCAGATCGTTAGTCCTTGTATCACTAACCTTAGAGCGCTATGGTGTACAGGTCTTTACTTCTTTCAGGTCTTTACTTCTTTCACATAAATGAGATTACAGGGAGAATATTTTGTAAAAGGAAGATTCAGTGGCATGCGGAGCGTCTAAAGAAAGGAACGTGTGTAAAGAAAGGATTAGTGTGATGTGTTTAGAGTATAGAGGCCTTAAAAAGGAAAAAGGAAGCTGTTATTCTTAGGAAAAAACAGTAGGACATAGTGTGCTTTCACTGTAATAATGAGGAATATGCCTTGACATACCTATATATAAGTATATATATATATACACACATATATACAGTTACCTATATATATAAAAATGTAATTTATCATTTTTTTCTTTTCTTTGTGATATTATTTTAAGTATACCAGGTGTTTAATCATTTTGGTTTATAATGAAATATAATTAATTATGAGATTGAGAGCAACAAAGACCACATAAAATAAACACAGTGTTCAGAAATAAATACTCTTATGGGAATAAAGTTCAGAAAAAGGCATTGCTAGTAGGTAAGAAGCTCACATAGCATGGCTGTCAAATAAATAGTCTATTGTGAATATAGGTGTTGAATTTCTCTCTTATATGTTGTTAGAGCACATTATTTTATTGTTATAGTTTTACATATGGAACTGCAAAAACGAGGGTATTTTTGAACCACTGAAAACATGTTTTAAAAAAATGCAATCTTGAGGCTAATGAGTCTTTAATTTATGTGTTAGTGTTACAGACCCCAGTATTTTCTGACTAATGGTAAACGCTCTATAAATACTATTTTCTGCAGTAAATCAGGATGCAGACTGTCCTTAGAAGCTGTCTTGATCTTTCACTACTGTATTAAAAAAAGAGACACTATTTGATATAATCATAGTGTTGAGAAAAAAAAAAAAGTTCCAGTAACCTTGTTAGTTAGTTAAAGAAGTATGAAATTAGTTGAACCCTATTCAGAAGAGAGAGAATGGTAATTTTCTGATGATTTTATAAAGGAAGATACAGATTAAAAAAAAAAAAGGTTAAAAAACCATCTCGAAGTGTCCTTCATTTGGGAAAAGAAAAGAAATTCTTGTGTTGCTCCATTATAAAGGAGGAAGAGGATGTTGTTACTAGAAATCTAAGGCAGTTTACCCAAAGTTTTTATAGCCAGCCTTCACAGAGCTCTAAAACAATCTTTAACTCCTATGGAAATAGGCTTACTTAATGAGATCAAACAATGAGAAGTTGTCTTTTCTTAGAAAGAAGCAAACAGAGTTGTCACAGCTAAAAAAAAAGAGAGACACTGGGCTACTTGCCAAGTAGACTTGTAACAATAGGGATATACTGGACCTCAGATACAGCACACGAAAACGAGACAGGTGCTGATGTGTAAAAATGCACTTGACAAGATAGAAAAGGTGTATTTAAGCACTCTGCAAGAAAAATTGGTTTCAGTTAAACGGAGCATATCTCCTCTGGCAAATTAAGACTTGGACTAGACAGTTGGAAAACCAGAAGTAGGAAAAGAAAAAAGAAAGAATTTTTTTCTTTCTTTCTGACCTCTTCTCTGCGTATTTTATGTTAACCAAGTTCATGAAATACTGTACAGCTAGTGTTAGTTAGACCCTTATCTATTCTACACAGACTGTGGGAAAAAGCTTTGTTTAAACCCAAATACTTTTGATGGTAGTGCATAGAATGATAGCCTAGTTAGTTGATGGCACTGTCCACTTAGACCTCTTGTTTTTCCAGCTAAGTGCTGCTCTTAAAGAAGCTGACTTTGTGAGCAGGAAAGAATGGATTTTCTTCTAATTATTAGGTACTGAATGCTTAAATACTTGTGTAATTACCCACAGGCTCCCTTCTTTCAGAAACCTGACATGCTAACACATCCTTTGTAATAAAGCAATTCCACAAAACTAGATTGTTACTAAAAATTCAAAGACTTATCTAAAACCAAGCATCCCTTCACACTCAGAAACAAAATTTGGCACGTGAGTAAGCATGAGGCTTTGTATAGATTCTCTCGGTATTAATAAATAAACACAGAATATACCACTAGGTGATTTATCTCTCCCTTTATAATATAATCCATAAAATGTAGGTACTTATTTTGTTGTTGAGCTTCATCCTTATAGTTTATCCTTATAATCTCAGGATAGCTAGATTGTTTCTAGTTACAAATGAAACACCTGTTGGGTTGTATATAATAAAGGCAAAATGAAGTGTGTACTTTCTTCTATAAGTTAGATGCAAGAGAGTGTTGGATATTTGCTAATGTCTACCATCTGGTACACAACTTTCATGTTCTCCTTTCAATAACACAAGTTCCTTTTGTAAAATGAACATAGTTATAACATCTTCTTTTGAAAGCACCAGGCTTGCTTCAAGACTCATGGAGTTATCTGCCTGACATACCTGCTGTAGGAACTGCAGCCCTGAGATAGCAGCACATTCTGTACACTCCTGCACAAGTAATACATACAATTATTTTAGATTCTGTGCTGCAAGCATGCAGTAAGACACAATTACTACTGACAAACACAAGACTCTCTTCCACACATGCAGTAAAAGACAAATTAGCTGGAGACGGAAAGTAAAGCTAAAACCATATCCTGCAGCGCTGGTGCAGTGCAGTTCAAATATAGAAGGAAAAAGAACTTAGACTGTCTGCCTGGGGAAAACATTTTCGTTTGATAGTTCAGTAGAAGACTGACACACCTATACTGAGAGAATGTAACTGTATATGTATATGTATATATATTATATATATATATAATGATCATATATATATATATATAATTATATATATATATATATATATAATGATCATAGAATCATATAATCATAGAATCTTAAGGTTGGAAGAGACCCCCAAGATCAGCAAGTCCAACCGTGAATGAGAAAAAGGTAACACTTATTGAGTGCAGTAGGGGTTAAACCTATAAATTGTTGCATGCCTTCTGCTGCTTCACAAAACCACAGTACTAATCAAATGTGAACATTGTAGAAATTCTATAAATTTGCCTTGTTTCAGAAGTTGCTCATAATTCTAGAGTGTTTACAGACTGGTTAAAGAAAACAAAATCAAAAACTCTAAACAATAAGTGGTTAAATTAAAGAAATGCATTTCCAGTAGGTAGATTATTTCAATGAAGAGTTAAGAGACAATTCTTAATTCTAAAGGGACATATGGTATGTAGTATGAGAAATTAAGAGAAAAAAACAAATCCACTATTGATTGTGATCGCTTTCATCATAAAATGTGTATTACATATTACTATTTTAATTTGGACTGCTACTGAAGATAGCAAGGGGTCACAACAGCATTAGAAAATCCGTTTATCAACAAACACACCAGGAGAAGAGCAAGCAAGACACTGTAGGGAACACTTACAGACTGTATATTTTTATTATGAAACACAGTCTCATAGTGCCAATTATTGTTTGTTCAAGGACAAACACTGTGCAAAGAAACTGGGACATACACAGAAAAGATGTACAGGTCAGTGCAAAAAGCTCCTCATGGGGACAATACCTGAGAATTCCAGAATCATCAGCTTGCAGACGACAGCACAGAGTCCATAGAGAATACCTTAACATCTCTACAGCTGTTTAATTTAGAAGTTATTATTTGAGTTCCTTTGCAAGTGAAAGCAATGCAATATAAAATTGAGCTTGATCCAGAGTCTGCTGCTTCTGTAATCTCATGGCAGGTTTGTCAGAGGCTACTTAAGAAGGTGAAATTGCAGAAAACTTCAATATTTCTAAGACATATACTAGGAAAATCCTCACTCCCCTGAGTGTTGTAATGGTGAAGGTAACATATAACTGTAAACAACATATGTTAAATCCTTATGTTGTGCAACGAGGAGGTCATGCATTATTTGGTAGAGGATGGCTGAGAAAGATTCAGTTGGATTGGCAAAGCATAAAGTGTTTGCAGGCTTGAAAATAATTATGGACTCCAGCCCAAAACAAAAATAACTGTTCTGAGTGTTTATACAACGAAAACTGTCTTTAGAATGGTATCAGAACCATGGGCGTAACTAAGAGCCATCAGCATAATGTAGCTGTTAAAAAATAAATGCAAACAGGACAGATAGAGTGTACTAAGCACAGTGCCAGCAGCAATAGAAAAGTATTATCATTCAAGACAATCTTGAGGTGTCCTCATGCTATAAAGTGTGTATAGTTTTACTTTTTCTTTCTGATTAAAAAAGCTACAGTTTTTTTTTCCTGTGTGTGAATCCATCTATCCTTTCTAAATGATATACATTTTAGTAATCAGAATGAATGTGTATTCTAAGCACAATATACATTGCTGTTGTCAAAGTTATTGTTGAACTGTGGCTCAGAAAATGTCTTTTACATGTTCTTGATTTTTTGTATTTCTACTTTGTAAGACAAAATGTTGTTGCTATCCAGGTTTCCATCAAATATAATAAAGATTTCTAACGGCTAATTAAACAATCACAGACAAATTCTTATAATCTAAGAATTTTTCACTCCTGAAAAACTAGTTACTGCCCTTTTGCCCAAAGTGTAGTAACCGATCCAATGGATATTCTTAGTCTATTTCAGCAGAAAGCTAAGCATGGTAGCTTAATTCACCAAGACAGCTAAGAGCATAGTATGCAGTATCCCTTTGCAAGTGACTAATGGTAGTTTAATGATAGATTGGTTCAATGGATATACTGAAGACCTCCCTGAGACTTGCTTGTATTCTATTACTGTACCACTGAGGAGTCTACTAGAGCAATAGCATGTATAAATAAATAGGCTTTGCACATTTCTAACCTATGAATAAGTACCATGAGTATTGATACAGCTGTCTTCCTGTTGTCTTTGTGTTGGCAAAAAGGCAAAGTATCTTTGTCCTTGTTTCACAGATAGAAAGTTAATCCAAAGTGTTACTGAGGTCTCGAACTACATCTAGACTAATTTTTTGTAAGCCAGTGTCCCATTCCTCCAACTGTCGAGACTGACTGGACTTTGGAGCGGGCCATGGATACCACCTGATCAATGCCTCAGTATTTTTTTGTTGTTGTTGTTGAAGTTGGTTAAAAAAACACCAAACAGACAAACAAGTGCAACAACAATAAACAGTGAAACACACCTAGGACTCACACAACATAGACTTAGGATGCAGCCACTGTATGTGTATATATATGTGTGTGTGTGTGTGTGTGTGTATATCTATATATATATGATCATGGGATACAAGAAACACTTTCCAGTTCCTTAGTCTAGCCTTAGCCACAAAAACATGAGAGATAGGGAAAAAGCTATTTTTTTTTCTGGGAAACAAACTGCTTATCTGAATCACACCACCATCTTTCAGGCCTGTCTTAAAAACATGTTTTGCAAACGGCTATTACATTCTTATTGGTGTAGACTTTGAATATATTGCAAAGACTAATTTATCCCTCGTGTAGGAGAGGTACTGTATGTGTACATAAAGGGAGATACCATTTTCTTAATTATAGTATGAAGCATTGTGAAAGTTTCAAAGCTAAGGTGATAGTCTTTGGGAGTCTGTTTTTCTACTAAATAAAACCTGCATTACTTACTTTTAACTTTATGATAAATATTTTGGCATTTGTAGTGTAACTGTCGTATGATTTTAACAGTAATAGCTGCAGGACTGTCATACAAATGCTTTTGCTTTTGACTCCCAAAAAAAAAAAAAAAAGAAAACAAAACCACAACAAAAAACTCAACCAAACAAACCAGCAATGTGAATGCATGCTTATCTTTAAACACAAAGTGATACATTTAAGTCAGAAGGAATGTCAACATGCCTAAAAATAAGCTTGGAAGCAATTTTCTTAGTTAGGGTTTGAATGGAATAAAATATTCCTTAAATCTTTCTCTGCTTAGTTCAAGATTTCTTCTGAAAGAGACATTTGCTTGTGTCAAGGAAATGTGGTAACTATCCTGGTGAAACTGCCTTGCTGGACATACAGCAGGCTCTTGTGCTGGCTTCTAACTTTGGCCCTGGTCGTGCTTAATTTCCTTGAGTCCTAACAGAATCCAGACAGTTATACTCACTGAGGTCTTTGTAAGCACTCTCCAAATACCTGGAATTCATTCCACCTATTTGAAATATTTAACACATAGTCTACTAAGGCTAAAGTAATCATCTTTGTTTCCCTTTCTAGTCAGTGGAAAGACATAAGCAGTTCAGAAGTATGTTTCACTTCACCCATTATGCAAACCCATCTAGAGATTAGATGTATTGTCCTTTGGATACTTTTCTCCATTTATTACATATGAATGACTTGATTAGACTTAGAAAACTAGCAATGACCCTACAAATACTGAACTTAACATGAAATGAATCCCTACTTTTCTTTCTAGTGCACTTACTCAAGAGCTGAGGTGCTGCAGTCCGACTTCTTCAGTGAATACTGATCCTTTAGACATACACACAGCAAGACAAATTCATAAACCTTCTAGATGTTTCCCCAAATGGTTTATTCAATATATCACAGCACTTTTGTAGTTTAAGTCATGGTATCGTGCTCTCCAGGATTCTTGTCTGTAACTCAAGGCATTTCTCCTGAAAGACAGATTTTTCTCTTCTATATATCTTAAATTCCTTATCTCAGCTGCTTTGTTCTGGCCATTCCTGTTGACTTGGATTTATTTCCCTATTAAAGAAAGTCACCTCCCCTGAAAAGTTTTGGATTCCCTCCCTCACACTCATTTTTTTCCTATTTATGTTGAGGTTGAAGAGACACCATCCTTGAGACTAATCTGAAGCTCATTGAAGTCAATACAGACGTTTCAATTTATTTTTAAGGTACATTTAGCTTTTTTTTAAAATTTTATTAGTTTATAATAAATCCCATTGAAATCAAAGGTATGACTTTTTGAATAAAATACTATGAATGAGAATAACAGAATCTATCCTTCAGTAAAATTTCTCCAAGAAATCTTTGAGGTTTTTCACTAGCACTTTAAAAAACAAAGTATTGAACATAATCTATTATAATGTAAATTCTATCAAACACTGTGTCATTAACATTTAGCAATCTTGTTTATTCAAGTCAATCCATCTATATATACAAATCTGATATTTGCCTTTTAAAAAATTTAACATGCATAAGTGCCCATAAATCAGTTATGACAATCATTGTTTAAACAATCAATATTAAGGAATATGCATTAATTCAAATAATATTGATAGCCACATGAACCTGCATCAGTCTTCTGTGAAGTAAGAAAAATGAGACATCTTCTTAAAATCAATATTTTCCTTTTTATGTCATTCATTTGAACAGTATCAATAATACATTACTTTATACCTTATGTGTCAGTGGCCCTGATTCTAAATGTAGAAATATCTTGAAAAAATATTGAAGTGAGGCATAAGAAAAAAGTCATCAAAGCGATGACCTGCTAAAAAGCTTGCATTCATCCGTTGTATTGTGGGTATTCATCGGAACTAAAATATGTATGTGCAGCATTACTGGTTGGATATATTATTTATATCTCAGACTCAATAACTTGATGCTTGTACACTACATTTGTCCTGGAGTTAAAGAGCAAGATGAACAGCAAGAGAATTCAATATTGTCTTTATCTATCCTCAGACTTAAGGACCAGGAAGTTAGGCAGGTGTGCAGACCGAAGTGGAAATACAAAATGTGAAATTACAACATCCATTCATCACAAAAGAAACATTTTAATTGGTTATATGTGAAAAATATCTACTTGACAGTCAGTTTCTCACTTTTCACATAAGTGCTTTGCTGCTTGGATGCCTAATCTTGTTTAGTATAGGGAAAGTAATTTGACATGAAAGCACCTAGATGGCTGCCGAAAATTAATTGCCAATTAAAAAAGAAAAATGTTTGTGCTACTCTATAAACAAGCCAACATATAAACCTTTCAGTCTTGTTGCTTTATTTATGTCTTTGTAGATCTGGTTTCAAGCTATTTGCATACAATTTACAAATTCATATTATAATTCTCCAGTATATTTATGATTTTATAGTTGTATATATTTTACCTCTATGAAAAAAATATTTATTTCTTTATTTATTTCTGTTGCTTATTATTTAACAAAAACATTTCATTGCATTTGATTCTTTATGTCTGTTCCTTAGAATGAGGCATTTTTATTCGTAGGGCTCAAAGAGAGAGGTTTATTTCTCCCCTCATTTAAAAAAAAAAATAGCCAAACCTCAAAACGATGAACTCCTGTCTCTAACTTTCCATAGCTTCCTCAGTCTGCTTTCAAGTGAGGATGAATACCCCTGTGATTCAAAGTATAAAGGTTAATCTGAGTGGAAAATGAAGGCTTTAACAGGATTGTAAAGCTTAAGGACTCCTTTCAGCACTAAAGACTTTCGAAATTGGCTGAGCCATGGAAGTTTCATGAGTACCATGGAATGGCCCCCTTAGATCCAAAAATACAATTCAAATGGCACAGCTGGCTGAATTCATCAGTAGAAATGGATATTGACTTCCATTTTTTTTCCTTCTTCTCCTCCAAAAATTAACTTTCTACAAATGTCAGGTAGACAGTGTGAATCAATGTTATGTCCACATAAATGTTAACAATTATCTGTAGGATAGATTACTGAATATCCTAAATTTAGGGTAGTAATAGAAAATTAATAGAATTTCAAATCTTGTATGATTTTTAAACAGTAATATATATCTTTTACATTTTAAAAGTTTTCTTGTTTTTTTTTTAACTTGAAATGTTTTCCAAGTGGGTGAAATTCAGTCCCCTTACTTTCCATTAATAAAGAATGGGAATATATGTGGTTGTTCAAAGCTATTACTCCTTATATTAACCTTTTTTTTGTTCAGTCTTCAAGTCCATGTGAGTGAGGGAAGTCAGGGCTCATTTGCTAAACCCAATCCAAAAGCCAGTTTTTAATGGAGAGGAAAAAACAAACAAACAAAACAACAACAAAAAAAATCCCAACAACAATACCACAAAGCTTTCAAGAGCAAGTTTTGATAATTTTTAATCTCTTGGCAACATATGGGTCCACAGATTTAAGCTGCGTGAAAGATTGACTACAAATCACTTGTGAAGATTTTTTAGGTTAAAAACTATCCTATTGGAAACTTCTTTGCACACTTATATACTGTTTAGTTTTCTCATAAGGCCTATGGTGCCGGGCAAAACATCAATAGTGTGGAGATAATGTCAGGGTCACTTATCCTGACTGTGCCAATCGGCTCTGGAATCCTTAAAAGACAGATGTATTACATACAATAGCTGCCATTCAAGGCATGAATGACCAAACAGTGACCTGTCTCATTTTAATTTTCCTTTTAATTAGAATGATTAAAAATAAAAATAATGACAAATCATATGTTTTTATTGAATGTAACTTTTTACTGGGGAAGAAAGTTAATAAAAGCATAAATGTAACATTAGGATTTTAATCTTAATGAAAAATAACATATAACAGTTCAAGTTGTTGTTTTATCTATTTTCTAATTCCCATTTGTAGCCCTTTAAAATATGAAGGATAATACAGATCAAACAACATGCCCAAATTATCATGTGAATAAGCAAGATCTATCAATCTGCAAAGTTATCACAAAACTCAGAGAAACTTGTGTTCAATTAAGTTGTCTCAAACGTAAGTAACATTCAACCTGGAGCACATTCACCAGTATTATGGCTTCCAAAAACAAAAGTTTAATTTAAAGTGAAATATTTTATGAATCTTTAGTTAATGCTCCTTTTTGATGTTCTTCAAAACTTGCGTTAAAAATAATTCCTAATACAAGCTTTGAATCACTTCCAGATCTATAATATGAATGTCTTTGAAAGTATTGTGTAATATTGTATCTGGTCTTCCTTTTCAAATATGCAATACCAAAGAAATCAGCAAAAATGCCAAGCCAGCTGCCAAAATCTCGGATCAGTAGATATAAATGCATTTATAATTAAAGAAATAGAGACCTACATGTTCTTTAGTAGGTGACTAGTTTTGTCCATGAGCAAGCAATAAGCAGTGATATTTCTGTGTAATATTCCATTACACTGGGTATTTTGCACCCATTTTTTTTTATGTGACTTCCCCAGTTGTCTGTAAGAAGAGATTAGAAATTTTACTTTTTTTTCCTCCTTAAATTAAATATGGTTGAATATGGGCTGTTGTTCTTTATTGTATCATGAGACCTTCACATTATTTATCATGAGACACATACAAAAGTTTGTAGGACGTCAAGAGATGAAACACAAACTCCATGTGCCTTCATTTCAGATATCTACGGCAGTTTTTTAGTCATTCCCTCAAATCAACAGGATAGTCAGGTAGCTATAGCTGCAAGTAGGAATAGCATTTGAAAGATATTATCTTCTCTATGATAATCCCTATTGCTGAAGACATTATTAAGTTGGTTTACAATCCTGTGGTCTTTTTGCTTTCCTTAGTTCTGTGAGGAGTTGTATCAACCATCGTAATAAAAGCAAATAAACACAAAGTACCTACCCGTTACATTCTTAAGAGATTACTGTGGTTTGTGCTTTTGGACACAGATCTAGATACAAGATTTAGCTTCCCCCTAGCGACTGAGACACATATCCTGCAAAGCTCCAATTACTTCAAATAAACACCAGTATTCTCTAAGCTATGTAGGTCAACACAAACCCATCACTTGCTCTTAACTAACTGTAGAGAGCAATTCAAAGTCCTCTCTGACTGACCTGTTTAAGATACCATGCCTTCCTGTGCCAAATAATACTCTGTTAGGTTGCTTTCCATTGGAACAATAAAATAGCATATTGCAAAGGAAATCTTGTGAGAGTAGTGAATCTTTCCATGAAGGGGAATCCAGTGATAATTCACCTCACCTGTGAATTCACTTGCTCACCACTTAAGAACTTGCTATTTGTAATCTCAAAATCTTTTTTCTTTTATTTGACTTTGTAAGTGAGAAATTATCCATAATCATTTGCACCTGTGCAAATTAATGAACAAGTGAAAAAAACAAACAAACAAACAAAAAAAACCACAGTAAACTCAATCCCTTCCTAGGAGGGAAAAGAAGGAAGAGAAAGGCAGTCTTATTGTCACACAAGTACTTATTAGAGACATTGACATACCTTGACATATGACATTTTAGTAAAAAAAAAAAAAAGGTCAAATAAACATTAACTATATAAATAATTTGCAAAATCATCTGCAAAACTTAATTGTAAGTTACTCAAAAGTAATTGTTCTTGTGGAATCCTCATTATGCTACCTTTTCACAGACGTAATAATATGAGCTGTTAATTGCCAGCAGCATTTAGCATGTCCATTTCTATTTCTGCCCAAAAGCAGAAATTGTAAAAGAAGATTCCTTTTTTTTTTTTAATTCTTAGTATTTGGTTTTCTCAAAAAAAACCCCAATCTTGTTTGTTAAAAGTTTGGAGCTGAGGCACAGAGTAGTATCAGTTCTAGTCTCACCTTCTTGTCCTTGCTTCCCCAGGTGCAGTTATAGTTCTCCATTAAGTGTGTTGGACACATGCCTGTCTATATTGGGTTATATTCTTAAAAAGCAGTCATCAGCTGAAGATGCCTTTCAGTTGTTATGTGTTTGGTGATAAAAATTCCTTAAACATTATAGTGATGCAAGATGTATAATCAGACCAACACAAGCATCACGCTTACAACAATGTCTATGAGAGATAGTTCCACTGGAAAAAAAAATATTTTTCTAGTAGTGTCTAATCAAAATTGGTCCAACAGTATTTTACTACTTCACATTTCAACCTTCTGTGATTCTTGTCGTATCACATGTTGAAAACCAATATAATAACTTAGCAGTGATCACGGTATTCATCCTTTCTAAGAAAACAGAATATCCAATTTGGATAAAGCAATGTATACAAGTTTCCAAATAGAAAATTATACTCAAAAAATATGACCAACTATTGGTCAATAATTATGCAGCTGTTTTGACTTGACATCATGTGACTGATTCTTTCCTTCCTGAGTGCAGTTAGTTATAGGCAAATAAAGATGGTCCTTTCACTTACCTTTCTAGTGGAATACCACCTGTTTTTCAAGGAAGTAAATAAGCTCACAAGGTTATTTCAGTGCTCTTTTCCACACCAGCTATCAGAATTAGCAACAGCAAAGGTGGAACAGATAATACATGAATGGTTTTGATCTTTAATTCACTCCTGAAGTTTTTACAAGGGAGAAAAAAAAAGTCTCAAAGTCTTACTGGAATAAAAGGAAAATTAAGTGACTTGTGACCATAGTGAAATAGTCTTCAGATTTTGGAAATTCCCATCACAGTACTCACACATATCTTTTAGTCTTTTCATTTGCTATGTTTCCTAACTTGAGGTATCCCCCAGAAATAATGTTTTGAAGTGAGATCATTCACCTCTCCTATGAGGACAGCCTGAAAGAGTAGTGTTTGTTCAGCCTGGAAAAGAAAAGGCTTTGGGGAAACCTTATAGTAGCCTTCCACTACCTAAAGGGGGCATGTAAGAAAGCTGGAGAGGAACTTTTTACAAGGGCATGTAGTGATAGGACAAGAGTTAATGGCTTTAAACTGAAAAAGGATAGGTTTAGATTAGACATAAGGAAGAAATTCTTCACTATGAGTGTGGTGAGACACTGGAACACATTGTCCAGAAAAGGCTGGGATGCCCCATTCCTTGAAGTGTTCAAGGCCAGGTTGGATGAGGCTTTGAGCAACCTGGTCTAGTGGAAGGTGTCCCTGCACATGGCAGAAGGATTGGAACCAGGAGATCTTTAAGGTCCCTTTCCACTCAGACCATTCTATGATTTTTATTTATGTATAAAATATACTCACAAATGAGAGAAATCAGGAAATGTCCGTTTTAGGAATAACCTTGCTAATTTTGCTAATACATAGATGTTTGTTTTTTTTTTCTTTTCCCTGAGAAACTCTGTGACCTAGCAAACAGGATAGAGATTGAGGTATTGTTTTCACCTTCATCACAGCTTTCAAACAAGGCACTTAATGTCTCTGTCTCAGTTACATGGTAAATTGGAGGATTAATATTGGTCTATCTAGGCCTTCTCCTTTAAACCCTAGTGAAGAAGGACTGTGAAACATAAAGAATTAATGCAATCTGCCAGTAAAGGATTTTAACAAACATTTAGAAATTTCAGATTATATTTGTAATAAGAAAGAGGAGAGAAAAGGGCAAATCTTGTTTATCAAAACCTCTGTTTTAAAGAAGTGTGAATTCGGGGAGCAGAAACAATGTAATGCCACAGAATTATTTATACAAGCTCTGAGAAAATTCCTTACCAGAAGCAAAATAGCCAGACTGGTGCAGAGCTCCATGTGCCCTCATTACTTATACTGAGCTGCAGTGTTTGCGAGTGTCCTGGTTTTGGCAGGGATGGAGTTAATTTTTCCTCTCAGTAGCTGGTATGTTTTGGATTTCGTGTGTGAAGAATGTTGATAAACACCCCGATGATATGAGTTGTTGTGAATGAGACCAAGGACACCGTCCTGCTTTCCAAGTCTCGCTAATTTGCAGATGCAGGAAGCTGGGAGAAAGACAGACAGAATAATTGATCCAAACTGGCCAAAGAGAGTATTCCATGCCATAAACGTCATGCTCATGGGGGCAGGCGAGGGTGGGTATCTGCCTTCCTGGCATGCATCTTTCTCCCTCCTTTGCTGGCATCATTCCCTCTACCTTGCTGGCTCCCTTTTGCTCCTTTGCTTGCTGCTCGGTTTTGTTTCCGTGATCGCTGCTCGGGACGGGCTGTGTCGGTCATTGGGACATCGGGTGGTGAGAAAACACATATTGTTCACTTTGTATATTTTTAATATCCTTATATTCTGTTATTATTGTAGTTTTCCCTTTTTATTTTAGTAAATTGTCTTCATCTCAATCCACGAGTTCTCTCCACGAGTTCTTCCCAATTCTCTCCCCCATCCCCCTGGGGAGGGGGAGGGTGAGCAAGAAACTGTGTGGTGATTCCGGCTAAACCATCACAAGCGAGTTTAGGCATAACACCATCTCCAAGGCTATACTACTTCTCCTGGCCTAAAATCTGATGGTTCAAAGTTGATATCAGCAGTTCCAACACCACTTTGGGTTGTGCATACAGATGTAGTCTTAGAAACATACTGATTGTCTAAAGCTCTTCTCGGCAACAGAAAAGCATATAGTAAAACTTCTGACAATATCTGTTAGACAGTATTGGCTGTCATGACTATATCAATTCTCTTAGAAAAAGCAGCACATGGCTCTGATGTTGTTTTAATAAGCAGAGGTGAAATCCAAGTCATTATATAACTTTCTTTTTTTTTTGCAGAGCAGTCTGACTTTGTTCTAAATAGTAATGTGACCAAAGTGAAAATAAAAAAAAAAAGGGTTTTAATGAGCTGTCTCAATAGTATTCATCAAAAAGCGAGCACAGGACTCATCAAAATCAAACATGTTTATTTGTGTAAGCTGGGTATTAAGTGGAGCACTTCATGCCTTAGTACACAACTGATGAGAAATTGTGAAATAGGAATGTATTTCTGATGCAAAATGTCTGAAGTGGCAAGTCCTAGCTCAGGTGTAAGGTTCAGTCTGGAACACTATTTTACATTTAATCTATATAACATTCTTCCATACTGTCTGCCTCTCACATTATTATTCATTCTTTTGTACTTATGTAACTTTTCCTATTGCTGCACAAAGTATTACTTGTGTGATGAAGAATAACTATTTATGTGTTGTATTAGTCACTCATAAAGTAAATACACAGTATTTTTCTCTTATGAGTTATTAATAGTTTGAAATTCAATTATTCTAAAACAGTCTCCTTATTTCTAATAGCAATCATTGAAGATGTGCTTTTTCCACATACTAATTTAACTGTAGAGAACTTCCTGCTAGCTTTTCAACACATTTTGAAGAAGATCCACAAAACTGGGGACTAAATGAAAATTTTATTGAAACAATTGATGACCAAGTATTTTGGTACTAAAGTTTTCCCCATGCACCCAACCTTCTGAAACTTAAGTCCATTTTCTGTTGTATATATCAACCATGTGGCACCTGGACAACTTAGTCTAATAAACAATCTCAGAGCTCTTATAATAGATCGGGAGCCAGTGCTAATATTGCCATAATAGTTGAATCATTCACCTCTGCCTCAGTTTCCAACTGAAAAGTTTCCAGCAGAGCTGTCCAAGAGTATGCCTTGATGAACAAGTAAAAGTCTCTTCTTAGGAAAAAAAAAAAAAAAAAAAGAGGATATTGTGATTCTCACAGCTTTTTCATTAGAAATGTTAATAACTTCATATAAGTACAATCACTAGGTAGAGAACAGATGCAATTTTTATAACCTATTTATTAGATACAGCCTATGTTTCAATCCTTCCTCTATGCTTTTGTAGTTATCATCCAGCAGTGCTCATCTCTCCCTTTGTGAATATCTTATTCACTTCTTCATATTTATTTGAAAGAATATTACATTATTTTAGACAGTATAACTAGGATAACCTGTGCATTCTTCCTTTTCACTGTATATTAGAAAATACTCTGCAGAAAAGAGCATGTTCATAACTGGTGAGAAATACATAGACCTCTTCAGGCTCAAAAGGAGCTGAATCTAGATTTTCACTGTCTGGAGGAAAATTTTGACTGCTGAACTGCTGAATAAAAAGAGAAAAATTACCTTTCTTTAAAAAAAAATTAACTTAGTTTCCTAATATCACAAGAGGATTGAGGAAAAAGAATCCTATTTGCAAGTGTTTAGGCTCTAGAGAGGTAAGATTTCATTCGTAGACACTTTCTCCCCAAAAACCTCTTACTTGTTACCTTAAAAGACAAAAGCATTGCTCAATATACTAGTTTCTTGCCATCATTCTCTTCATCAAGTAACTCATACCATAAGTTGTGTAAAGATTCTAGTTAGAGTCGGTTATTTAGCCATTGTAACGAGGCACTACAAAGTTGATGATTTTTTTTTTTCTTACCTGGATACTTCCTTGTAAACATGCAAAATACACCAGACTTGATTTCAGTCACTCCAAATTGTAGTTTCTCATGAGTATTTGTAAACAATAAAAGTAAAGTAAGTATGAAGTCCTAAATTACATAAATGTAATTGTTAGTGTGGAAGACCTGTTACCGATATTTCAGAGTCACTCAATTGTGTCATGTTATCTTCCCTCATAAGCCTTGATAATTGTGTTTCAATCAGTATGCTGCTTCTCCAAGGTGTAAAGAGTATTATGGACTTCTGTTAGAATTGCTTGTTGGCTGTTCTGTAGCATCACCTAAAGTTTGTAGAATTTATACGAAATGCAGCCATATAACCTTGGGATGTGATCTTGTCAGCTTTTACAAGCTAAACAGGGTGAAATCTGGTCAATACTTGATGACAGACTTCAAAGAAAAAAAAAAGAGAAAAAAACAAACTACTTACTGTAGGAAGTAGTATTGATCATCCTCTGCATATCAAGCTTCCCTGTGAGTCACTACTCAACCAGCATCGCAGCATTTTGTCAGGATAGTTCATATTAGGCATATTGCTCAAAACTGAGGGAGAATGCAATAACTGAATCTTAGATTTAGACATTCATTTTCATAGTTAGGTAAATAAAATGGTCAATTTTCAAAATGCCTTATGAGGGTTCATAGGGAATTTCCTGTAGGGATTAATTATAGAGAATAGACTTTGTGCTATGGTTTTGAAAAATATTAATCCTTTTATTCAGATGCCTATTTACAGAAGTAAGAAATAATCTTCATATTCCTACTCATAAAATTCTCATTCTCAAAGCCCTAAAGGGTTTCCAAAACCGCTTAAGCCTTTCTAACTGCAGAATGCCAATGAAAAAAATTCCTGTCTTCCTTCACACCAGCCACCTTCTTGTACATCCCTCTTCCTCCGTGAGTTGTAGAAATTGAACTAGGCTAACTCAGATAATGGATAGCTAGAGCTGTCAAATGGAAAGCAACAGACATGTATGTCTTGAACATGGTAGAAAGAATAGTAGAGCTTCCCCAAGTTACACAGACCTTTCTTTTTTGGCGGTAGCACTAACAGCTTAAGCCAATTCTGAAACTACATGTTAAGTCACTTGTGTCTCACAGAAAACAAAGGTCTTGCCACATGTGGTAATGAAAAGCCAAAATTCTCTTGCTAGTAGACAGTCAGCTGAATGTGGGCTGGCAGTGTTCCCAGGTGGCCAAGAAGGCCAATAGCATCCTGTCTTGTATTAGAAACAGTGTGAACAGTAGGACTAGGGAAGTGATTATCCTCCTATACTTGGCACTGGTGTGGCCGCACCTTGAATACTGTATTCAGTTTTGGGCCCCTCACTAAAAGAAAGACATTGACGTGCTGGAGCATGTCCAAAGAAGAACAACAAAGCTGGTGAAGGGTCTGGAGAATAAGTCTTATAAGGAATGGCTGAGGGAACTGGGATTGTTTAGTCTGGAGAAAAGGAGGCTGAGAGGAAACCTTATGACTCTCTACAGCTACCTGAAGGGAGGTTGTAGTGAAGTGAGTGTCAGTCTCTTTTCCTAAGTAACAAGTGATAGGATAAGAGGAAATGGTTTCAAGTTGCATCAGGAGAGGTTTAGCTTGGATATTAGGAAAAAATTATTTACCGAAGTGGTTATCAAGCATTAGGACATGTTGCACACAGAGGTGGGTGAGTCACCATCCCTCAAGGTAGTTGAAAGATATGTAGATGTGACACTTAGGGAGATTGTTTAGTGGTGGACTTGACAATGTTAGGCTTATGGTTGGACTTGATGCTCTTAAAGGTCTTTTCCAACTTAAAGGATTCTATCATTCTATGACTCTGAATATTTATTTTTTTTTCCTTCAAATAGTTTATGATTCTTTTCATTTTGAATAAATCAAAATTAGTTTATTTTGTTAAATTGTATGATTGGCTTTATCCATCCAAAAGCTTAGCTTTCTTATATTCAAATTAATATTGTTGTGGTTTCACTCCAGGTGGCAACTAAGCACCACACAGCCACTCACTCCCTCCCTCCTGGTGCGATGAGGGAGAGAATTAGAAGGGTAAAAGTGAGAAAACTTGTGGATTAAGATAAAGACAGCTTAATAGATAAACAAAAAGCTACACATGCAAGCAAAGCAAAATAAGGAATTCATTCACTACTTCCCATTGGCAGGCAGACGTTCAGCCATCTCTGGGAAAGCAGGGCTCCATCATGAGTAACAATTACTTGGGAAGACAAACACCACCACTCCGAACACCCCCTCCCCTTCCATCATCTTCTGCCAACATTTTTTTGTTGAACATGATGTCATATGGTGTGGAATATCCCTTTGGTCAGTTGTAGTCAGCTGTCCCAGCTATGTCCCCTCCCAACTTCTTGTGCATCCCCAGCCTACTCATTGGCAGGGCAGTGTGAGAAGCAGAAAAGGGCTTGACTCTGTGTAAGCACTGCTCAGCAGTAGCTAAAACATCACTGTACTATCAACACTGTTTTCAGCATAAATTCAAAACATAGCCCCATACTAGCTACTATGAAGAAAATTAACTCTATCCCAGCAAAAATCAGCACAAAATTGCCATTATGTTAGACTCTATATAGGCTCTGTTTCCAGAGGAATCAGAAACAAACAAAAAAAAAATCTGGCAAGGTAAGTAAAGATGCTATCACTTGCAAGGGAATTAATCTATTTGGAGTGAGAAGTTGTAAAGTCAATGAAATGACAGACCTACCTTAGTGTTAGATGAACATTTTCAACTGTCTATATATCTATATATTTGGGAATTTCGAGCATAGTCTTCAGGAGGATAACAAAACCAACAACTTAACAGTGATTGAGTGCTTGACTTTATTAAGTTTCATGAACAGTTGCAATAATATAGGAAAAACAGATATTAAAAAAACCCAGCTTCTGGTCCTAGCTAAATTAATACAAACTTTTAATTTATTAAGTAAATAGTATTAATAAGCCATGATGAAACATGTCAACTGTTTGACTGATCTCAAAAGCTCTCCAAATGCATTATAAAAAGTACTATCTCTTTTTTTCTGTAGAGAATTTTTGTGGTGACCTGTTATAATGTAGTGATCTGATTACACAAAGATTAACAAAGAAGAGACTGTCATCTCTTAGATGTTTGGGCTTTTCTTGTGAGTTATAGTCCAACCCTACATTTTGCTTTGTTTCTTCCATTTTATTGATAGAAATCTCTTTTCTGCAGACATTTCCTTGGCCTCTGCCATATTGATCGCTGCTGTTGAGGGAGAATGAGTCTTCTGATTGCACTCTACTTGAGAGATTGTTAAGGCACAACAAACTTGGAGATGCTAAGCAGGTCACTGGACAGTCCTTCATAAATATTCAGAAGAAACAAACATTGTGGAAGACACTAATGCTGATAGAATTCACAGATATGCTAAGCAAGAATAAAGTATTTCCTGCAGAGAGCTCCTGTAGGGATTATACGGCCGTCTGATTTAATGAAGTTACACTTCTGACTAATGGCAAATGATGTTAACATTTTCCTTTCAATACCGAGGACTACTCTTTTTTCATTGTTTTTAGAAATGGTGGGGACAAAAAAAAAAAAAAAGGAATTCTAAGATGAATTATAAGTATTTTTTTTAGGAAGAGAGTACATTCACTTACAAAGTAGATTTCTATCCAAAGTTTAGAAACAAGTCTTTAATTGTGAGATACAGTATTTGCAATACAAGGAGCTAAACACGATTATTACTTTCACTGCTACCTAAATGATAGCAAAAGCGTATGTAAAATTACAAATAAATCCCTGTAGAATGATTTCTTACAGATCAGTAGAAACACTCTAGCTTTCCCATTGGATTATTTGATGAACAAGACAATTCATACTGAGGATTTTATTATCTATTAAATTTTGCAGACTAGCTTAAAAAAAAATCAAAAGGAAGAATGTTTTTCTGTCTAAAGAGCTGCATACTTTTTTTGGTAGAATTTTGCTTATTTTACTTCTAGTCACCATGCCACACTGCTAATACACATTTCATTTTCAGTCAAGAGAATCTTCCTAGCCTTCATCCACACTTCCGGCATCAAATTGTAAGAATCTTCCTTGGTCTTTACTCAAACAGAGAACCAGTCACTGGACTGAACAAATACACATAGAAGCAGTTGGCTAGATCTGATCTTGCACCATACTTAATGTGAATGTTTTTAATAGTTTCAGTGAGGCTACTTGACAGTCATCAAGTAGTAATGCAAACAAATATCTTAGAAATCCATCCTTTGAAAAAGATCCTTAGTCTTTCTGCTAAAAATACTTTGTTTTATTTTTTTTTTAATTTCTGCCCTTTTAGCTGTGACTAAGTAACAGTGAAAACTAGTTGTCTTTATTTCATTAGACTTTTTTTTTTACAAAGTTTGTTATGACAAGACATATACTGAAAGTTTTATCAAATGAGTAAGAACTTTCTTAGAAGAAGAGAAAAAAAATTGAGGATTTATGGATGTGCACACAGACACATGAACAAACCAGTCTGTTAGCAATGAATCAGAAAAAGAAAAAAGTGTGTTAGATTCTGTCAACCAACAGAAAGTGTCCACTCAAGTGTGCAAATGTGCTATATGTGTTAGCATGACATATTGTGGGAGCTATAGGTTTCAGGAATTAACTCTTACTAGTGTCTGCTCTTTCGCATCTACACAATATATTTTAAAGCCAACTTGCTTCAAAGGATAGTCAAATTTTGGTTCAGGTGACAGTTTTACAATAGAGGAAAATCTTTCTTTTTTGTGGCTCTGGTTAATCAGTTACACTGAGGAGTGGTAAGAAAAGCTCCTTTCACCTGCTGTGTCATAAGATTTGTCCTTACTACTGCAGGTAATAGCATTTTTAAAAACACACCAAAACCCCCCAAAAAAAACCTGTCCACAAGCAGCATTTGAGGATGAGTTAAACTATAGATGTTAAGAGGGAGAGGAAAAGTCACGATTCCATTTTATTATCCCACCACAAGAGGATGGAAGAGCTCTGAAAATTACTTTTCAATAGCTGGAAGGGCAAATACAAAGCAACTTCACTGCTCCTCTCAGATTTCAGCCAGGAACTAGACTTGCTTGTGACTTTTAATTCTGTCTAAATCTGCAAGCCTCAAAACCTTCAATATGAATAACCAAATGTAGGCAAGAATCTTCTCAGTCGCCTTAGATATTTAAAAGAACAACTTGTGTAAATACAAGCCTGTCATGTAGATTCAGCATAGTGAAAGAGAATTTCTGATATAGAATAGATTAAATGTCTTCCAGAAGGACCTGTTGCTCTTTTTACCTTACAGGAAACATTGACTTTTAAATGTCTAATTTAGGTAAGATAAATCCTACCCTCACTGTCCTTAACAGTTGTCCTACTGAAGGTTTAGGCTAATTTATTTATTTCTGTTTGATAAATGGGAAAGTATATCTTGCCTATTCACAGCTATTTAGGCAGTTATATTGTCCAGTAAATATTTATTCAGTCTTCTAACTAATTTTTCAACCTTTTTTTTTAATATACTGGGAAGTTTGGGGAAAGTTTCATTCACTTATGAATTACAGCTACTAAATTTGAATAAAAATAAACATGTTTAAAATGCCATTTTAGATGGGGTTTATTGCTTAAGTAAAACTTTTAAATATGCTCAAGAAATAAGAATAAAATATTGTATTAATTTTGCCTTGGGAACTAATTGATTTATTAGGCATAACAAAGTATCATCCATGTTTTAGGAGCTGATTTATTTTCTCCAGTCACCATAGAATACCTGTTATCCTACACAGCTTGTTCTTTTTATTCTTTTCCTCATAGAACAGAAAAGGAAAGAACACTCCTGCCTCTTTAACTTCCAATCAGTTTCTCATGAAACTTGCAAAGAAGAAAATATTTTCTTCACTCGAGGGAAGGAACAGCTCTTAAAACTTAATTAAATACTCTTACAGACTGTTTCAAAGTACTTAGCCAGTGTCTTCCATCTTCTTAGCAGACTAGGGGCAGTACTTCTTTTTCCTAGTTTAAATTACTTTGACAACTTATTGGTCAGTTAAGCAATAAAATATTTACTGTCATAATTTCAGATTTAATTTGAAATTGATTTATATTGATTTTTAAAAATAATATACAAGAAAATCATTAAAAGTATTTTTGAGCCTGCCTCAGTGTAGGAGGCTAGACCAACCAATCTCTGAAGCCTTTTAAAATCACACATCCCAGTGAATTGACTAACAAAATAATTTGCAGTATATTTTACAGAGTTAAATCTGTCTGTATGTACAGATACATATTGTGTATAACATAAATCATTTATTCATGTTGCATATGAAATAATTTTTTAAAAATTCAACATTTTTAATCTAGTGATTGGGCATCCTGTGATCAAAGTTAAGTTGGGAAGAAATACCACTATATAAATGAGAAAATATTTTTAAATAAATCCAGATTCTAATTGTCATTACAATTGCATTTGTGGGGCTTAGTTTGTTATTTTTTGTCTTTGATTGATACTTATTAATAAACCCATGCATTGCTACACCATTCCTAAATGTACAAATAGCATTTCCTGGTTTTCATCTTGATATGTCTTTGATCTTTTCAATCATAAATGTCTAAATACAGAGCTTGCAAAAAGAAAATACCTTTAAGGTAGGCAGTGAAACCTAGATCATGTCATTATAACCTTTATTTCTGTTAATTAGGCAGTGGGTGTCCTGTGGCCTTCTGACATTCATGCAAATATCATTAGCCAGCTGCGTTACTCTCTGACAGTCATATCAATACTGCTAGATTCAATCCCAAACTGGACATTCACATTAATCTTTCTCTCACAATCCTCTACCCAGAAATAAAACTTCAGAGGAATAAGGCACCTTCATTCCAAAACAAAGGTGGTCAATGGATCAATGTCTGGATGGAGATCAGTGGCAAGTGGTGTCCTTCAGGGATCTGTGTTGAGACCAGTACAATTTAATATCATCATCAGTGACATAGACAGTGAGATTGAGTGCATCCTCAGCAAGTTTTCAGACAACACCACACTGAGTGCTGCGGTTGACATGTTTGAGAGATGAGATGCAATCCAGAGGGACCTGGACAAGCTTGAGAAGTAGACCTATGTGAACCTCATGACGTTCAAAAAGATCAAGTGCAAGGTCCTGCAGATGGGTTGGGGCAATCTCCATTATCAATACAGGCTGGAGGATGAAGGAAATGAGAGCAGCCTCGAGGAGAAGGGCTTGCGGATACTGTGAACAGAAAGCTGGACATAGCTGCCAATGTGCGCTCACAGCCTAGAAAGCCAACCATATCCTGGGCTGCATCAAAAGAAGCATGGCCAGAAGGTTGAGGAATGTAATTCTGCCCCTCCATTCTGCTCTGGTGTGACCTGATCTGGAGTACTGTGTCCAGCTCTGGAGCCTCCAGCACAGGAAAGACGTGGATCTGTTGGACTGGGTACAGAGGAGGGCCACAAAAATGACGAGAGGGATGGAACACTTCTCCTATGAGGACAGGCTGAGAGAGTTGTTCAGCCTGGAGAACAGAAGGCTCTGGGAAGACCTTATTGTGGCTTTTCAATACTTGAAGGGGGCTTATAGGAAAGATATGCACAGACTTTTTTTTTTAGTAGGGCCTGTTGTGGTAGAACAAAGAGTAATGGCTTTAAACTAAAAAAAAAGTGTAGATTTAGACTAGATATAAGGAAAAAAAAATTCACTATGAGGGTGGTGAACTACTGGAACAGGTTACCCAGAGAAGTGGTAGATGTCCCATCCCTGGAAACATTTAAGGCCATAGCTGATATACAAAACAGCCCAAGTTGGAATTTGCAGGATTTGTAGGAAGGAAAAGTTTGAGACTTTGTTATTAGGTACAAAGAATTGACTTTGTCTGTAACTGGAGGATATGTACATATGTTTAGCTTAAAAATTTTAATTCACATCCAAAAAATTGAAAAATAATATGTTTCAGAAGACAGATAATCAGTTTAGGACTGCAAGGGATTGCCATGGTCATTTAATTTAACCAACGTAGCACAATGCATAAGCAAATCCACCTGATAAACATGACTTTGTCAGAGCCAGCAGATATTAGAGCAAGTATCTCCAGTCAATTTTAACATTTATAGGAAATAATGCAATTTGGAGATTTCTAAATACATAGACACCTGATTGTAGTTAAGAAATGTAAGCAAATACAAGGAAAATATTTTTCTCAGCACATTGTGAAATGGTTGTCTCTTCGCTAAGGCTGAAAATGATCCTGACCTATAGTTTTAAAATACCATCACCACATACATACTGCTAAAGTAGCAGACAAAAAAAAAATGTGTTCCTTTGGATGCAAAGTGCATGTAAAAGCTTTTATGTGTTTAAAATGTTTTCTTTTAAATGATTTTTAATAAATGTAGAATTTAGGAAAGGCAGAATTCCCTTCTTCTCCACTCCCCTTCACAGTCAAGATAATAAAAAGGTTTCCTATAGAAATGAGCTACAATAGCTTCCAAGAGCACAATGACTTTGTAGACAAATGCACAGTCATAACACACAATAGTTCACATTCAACACTGGATGCAATAATTATTTTAATGAGAAAGATAATGGCTAGCCAGGACATTTGTGCTAGTCCCTTGCTATATTAGAGAAACGTTTTGAAAGTTTAAAATTTGTCATAGGCATCCACCCAGCCAGTGAAGGAAAGAGCTTACGGTCAGTGACCCAACAGTTACTGTATCTGGTGTGTGGAGCACAATGGGCACTGAGCATTGTCCCATGTGTCGAGTAAAGAACTCTGAACTAGAGCATTCCAGCAGAATATTAGTTCTTTAAATTAGTGCTATGTCTTAACATCACTGCAGAAACTGAAGCACCGTGAAAGGATTAATTCAGGTATAGTCAAATAAATGTGTACAGAAATTCACCCTGTTTAGCTAAACAAAGTCTCATTATGCTTACACATTTAGTAAATGCTCTTAAAATTGTATTTGTGGTGCACCTTAAGTAGTCATCTGTGATTATGAAAAGAAGATAGCAGTGCTACTGCCTGCACATGATAACATTTTATTTATTTTGTAGAGGACTAAATGACTGCTGTATGAAAATACAATGGTGATTCAGGACAAAATCTAGCATTTACTAAGTTTTTGGTTTTTACTTTTCCTTTTGTTCACTAGAAAGCTCCAAAAAAAAAAAAAGTATTTAACTATATTTTGTTAGAGGAAAATATATCATACTGGATCCAACAACACAAGAGAGGCAAGACTGTTGCTGCTCGGTGCTCCCTTATGCAACCAGTAGTGAGGCTGGTGGTGTATTCCCAGCAGGCACGTGCACACACAGCACAGATATGCACTACATATATACAGTTCCCTGCATCACGGACACATAAGCCCTCCAATCTGTGGTCTGACCGCAGTTATTGCACTCACACCCCCATACACACATATGCACACAGAACAGAGGCCCCTTCTAATCCAGGAAAGAGAAATGAATTTAATAAAATCATAAAACAGATTGTACTTGTCAGGTGCAGAGCATAGCTAGACAAGTATACTGACTAACAAGCTATTTACACACAAGTAACCCTTTCTGTCCCCTTAGAGCTCTATTTTTCCACATTTATTCCTCCCCAAATCACCTCACCTAAGCCCTCTCCTTTTTCCTGCCTTTGATTTCTCCCTTAAGCTTCCTGTAATAAATCCTGCATAATCCCAAACTGCTCTTCCCCTGCACTCCATAATGTGCTCCACCCCTAAGCAACAGTTAGTCTGAAAGGTGACCTGGAGAGCTTTTCCAGATTACTCATCTTGATGGGTTTTATGCCTGGACCATGAGGCTGATGGCTCTGCTGGGACAGCCCTGAGATGGGCCCGGAAAAGATATTCCCTCCTTGGAGGTCCGTAATTTGGGTCCTGCATGCCCTGTGCTCCTCTGGGTTTGTGGAGATGGGGCTTTGATGGGCTGATAGCCCCTGTAATGGGCCTGAGATCAGCTCAGCAGGGTATTATTTGAGCTCCCTATACTGTCATTTTCTCTCGGAGCTCCTCTGTGGAGAAGATAGTCTTTATCACATAATCTAAATCTTTAGAATGACAGGAGCCAGTGAATCATCATGTGTCTAAGTATACTTCAACCAATACAATGCACTTGAATTTCCAAAACTCTTTGAAATGGCTCCTCACTAAAGACTCTTGAAGAAACTAAACTGACAGAGGAGTAATCATGTATTGGATTACACGATTAAAAGGTAGAAATAGGTAGTTGATTTTCACAAAGGTCAACAATGGAGAAGTATGTAATAGTGAGGTAACAAATTTACAAAATAAACAATATTTTCCAGAACTATCTCTGCTAAAACAGAAGTAAAAAGTGAATAGGCAGTAAAAGAGCAGGTGGTACAGCACATTGCTAAGTGCAATGGAATCTTGACTGTGCAAACAAACTGATGGGAAGATATTTCGGTACCCTCTGTGAACAGATACCTGTTGCTTCTTTAGAATGATGGCAAGGCAAAGAGAATTTTAGGAATTATGTAAAAAAAATAAAAAAGGAATACACACAAAAATAGAAAATGCCATTATGCTACTGTATAAATATGTAGTACATATTCCTCAAGTAACACACAATTCTCTTACTATCCTGCTTTGAGAAGGATGTGGTGATGCACAGAATGGGATGCATCTATGTAGCCAAATAATTTAGACCCCTTTTTCATTACAGTATACAGAACCCCTTATCTTCTAAATTGCATGCACGTTACTTTGTTATTGGGCTCTCCCTTTTGTAATGAATGAACTAGTTCCTTCCAAAGCAAACCTGAATGAGGTTCTGGGAGCACTTCAGTAAATACTATAGGTGGTATGTCAAAAATAGTACAGGGTTTGTCTCCCAGCATCTGAAATGGTCCTTCAATGCTGTCTGAATAGAATTTGCACCTTCAATTACTTCTCATGCTTTCCAGGCATGTCCTAGATCATCCTAGATCATATTCATTAAAAATATGGTATAAAACTGACTTTCTGATCAGTTACACTTCTGCTTCTGGCATAGCAAAGGAGCAGAGAGTTGGGCTCAATGATCCTTATGGGTCACTTCCAACTTGAGATATTCTAGATTCTATAGCTTAGTTAAATATTAGTTAACAAGTGTGTGTGCCTAAGTGTGAACTATTGGATAAATGTGAAGCAAAAAAAAGGAGACCTAGTTCAAAAAGAGACGGGACAAAATCACAGGAATTAGACCATTCATGGTTCTGCATCACTGCTGTCTTCAGTTCAGGGAGTCCCTAACCAATGACTTCCAAAAGCTCTGGTGGTACATCAAGGAAAAAATCACTGCATAGGTAGTTTCTTTCCCACACTCTTTCCCTAAGCATCCACTTACTGAACCATGATCTTACTTGCATGGACATTAATTCTGATGCATTACATGAGTTATATTTTTGACCTTTAATTCAGAGGGATTTAAAGGCAATATAGGAAAAATAAGGGAACTCAGCGATCCTTTTTTTTTTCAAATTGAAAAAATGTTAGTATAGAATCTGTGCGGAGGAGAGAGGAAACAGAGCTGAACTGTCTACATAAAGTCTGTGAGGGAAGGGAGGAGTGAACAATATGCCTTTTCCTTTTGTAACTTCTATGATTCTTTCAACCTTTATCCAGTTGCAATGCGACACTCCCACAAGTATACTTTCAAGTACTGAAAGGCCACGCACTAGGATAACTTCACATTACTGCATATTCAAAAGAATCATTATGTGACAACAACCAATAAGTGTTTCAAAAAACATGTTGCTGTGATATATGCATGTAAGAGAAGCCATTTAAAAAGCACTCATAAAACTACATCATTCTAACTCCTACCTTCTTATATCTTCTTCAGATTTCTAACACCTAAGAAGAAATCATCGTACTGCTAGAAAGTAATTCTGTAGTAGACACCATAAAGGGACTCATTGCATGCTCATTTAAAAAAAAAAAAAAAACAAAGCATTGACTTTTATATCTCCAGTGTAGGAGGTACTGCGAATAATCTGCAATTACTGGCATGTGAAGAGATGTCCATTTTCCCACTTCAATTACTGAATTTGGAAACTACAGTGGTTTCCATACTAGAGTATGTATTAAAAACCAGTGGCCCAGGTTTGATTACTTGAATGGGAAATTAAAAGCAGAATCAGAAGCTAAAATTGAACCATCTCTCTGTTATCTTCCTTAGCACTGTGATGTGAAAAATAAATATCAGCTTTTACATAATTCAACACTTACTCTGAAGGCTCGCAAAAAAAAAAAAAAGAAGCAAAACAAAAAAGATAGAAAAGAACGACCAGAATATCCCTTACTTGAGAAACTTGAAAAGATCTTAGGTTTTAAGCAAGTGTTTATACCCAACCTTTGAAATTCATAACCCTTAGAAATACCTTACGGTAGTATTAGTTTTCATATTAGTTATTTTGTTCATTCTAGCTTATGCACTGCTATGTATATATTCATGTATATGTTACTTATAGTAATATGCACATACCATATATAAGGTATACTTAGAAATATATATTACAAATATGAAAAATATTTTTAAAATCTAAAAGAATCCAAACATTAGATGGCTTATAGGCCAAGTCCTGAAATGTAAATGCAACCAGTACCAACATGTAGGGTAGTAATCAATGGACAGTATGTAACCTATAGTTAGCAAAGGAGTCATGAGACGTATGCAAGGGCTAACCACTACTTCTACAAAAAAAAAAAAAAAAGTAGCAAGGAAGCTTTAATCACATTGTAGATTTAACAGGAATTACACTTTTTGAGATCTCACTTGAAAAACTAAGAACCTCCTTTTCATCATGGCAAGTACTTAAATAAGTAATTAAAAGGGTTTTTTAAAAGTACTTGGGAAGCTGTTTGTTTAAAGGAGATCTGTATCAACAGAATTTCAGCATTTAATATCCTGATTTACTTTTGAGTATCCCAGTGAAGCCTTCCTACATCTCCCGGACCCAAGACCATTTAAACTCAAGTTTTACATTACTTAAAGGGGTAAAGGGATGAAGTGACACGAGCAGAAAAGGAGTCTTGGCCCTGATGTATAGACTATCAATTCTTTCTGTCTATTCCAAACAAACTTTTTTCTTTAGATAAATTGAGCTCTTGAACCTGTAAATGAATAAAGATAAATCAGGTTTAACATAACTGCAGACAAACATTAAAATGAATGCAACTGGAGTTCAACTGAGGCATTTATAACAGGCATAAGAAATTATCCATTTTTTCTCTCTTCCCTTTTACATGAAAAGAATGTCTCCTTTTCTACTCAGAGATTGCTACCGGTTTATTTTTCGCTTGTGTTTGGTACAGTGCAAAGACATACATACTTGCACGCTTTCTCACTGATGCTTGCCTTTGTTCTTCCCTGTTTTGTTGCTCAATTAATATCAAACAAAGGTCAATCTGACAAAGTATATGGCCGGTGTTTGTGTATAGAGAAACATAATGGAAAACTTGTAGTAACAGGAGTCCCATGTGCCAAAGAAAATGTTAAAAAGCCTCTCCTTAGTGACAAAGTGAGCTTCATTTGTACTGCATAAGTACCCTACTACAAAAGCAGTCTTGGACTTCCATGGGACTACTATGAATATGTTTATAATATGATTAGGCAGGCAAAGCACTCCTAAAGTGCTGCATCACTAGTCTTGTGACTGTTATACTGCTGTAGTGGGACCTCTTAGACTTCTAGTGGGCTTAAATAGCACTACTTATAAGTGTACTTATTTCTTACTTAAAATGAAGAGAATTTTACTGGCTGATGGCATGAGGCTTGAAGAATGATATTAGTGTTACAAATAGTGACAGATTTTTACTCACTTTACTTCTGTGACTCACATTGTGGCATTACGTCACAATTTTTGAATCCCATGGAACAGAGTTCAAAATAAATCCCTGTTCACCAAAAAAATAGAAAACACTGATCAAACAGATTAATTTAATGCACATTTGTGAACCACTAATATGGTATTCTCCTGGGGGACTCAGAAGTGTTGATGTGGGACTACCAGCCATGGTGCTACACCACAACTGTTAGAATTTCTGGAGACGTCTAGATTTGCATTTTCTTTGTAGTTTCATTAACATAATTGGAAAACAGACTTAATTAGTGTTTTAGGACTATTCATTTTGTTTTATTTTTACTTTTTTTAAATTCCTAAAGAGATTTTTTTTTTTTTCACTAGGGTAAGATATTGAGCTGATAACCCTGAAAAATGAAGCTCTCTTTGCTGCTACACAGAGAGTGTATAAAGGCTAGTAACAATCCAGGTTTACTGGTCAGGGGTTTTTTTTGTTTTGTTTTGGTTTTTTTTATTTTATTTTCTTGTGATTTTGTTTTTTGTTTCTCTTTTCTTTTTCTATTTGTTGATCTATTGTGACAGATTTTGTTCTAAGTTCCTAAATATATGAATATCTGGGCTTCATTCTACACTGACTGCTAAATGAGAGCATTCAGAAAAGCACATCTTTTAAGCTCTCTCAAATCAGGCACACAAAGCCATTACTGCTGTAAAAGAACAGGTTATTATTCCTAAGGATGGGATGGCAATAGGTATTTTTATACTTTTCCTCTCTGTGACATCCTATGTTTAGTGTTTTTGCATGTCTTTGATTCATGAAAGTGTAGGCCATACAAGTATAGTGTCCTAATGGAATGCTGCTAAAGGAATAGTCCTGAAAATGTTGTTTATCTCCATCAATAGCTTTATCCCCATTTCTGTTTATGATTTTTATATTCCTGTTTTTCCTCTGACTTTGTTTCTTTTTTTTTTCTGTCTCTTCTGACCAAACTGATCTTGGTAGAATAATTTTTCCTCTTTTTTTTCAGAATCTTTGCCTTTACGGACAAAACTGTCAGTTAGGGTCACATATGATTACTTTACTGATCTACCAGCACCATGACTGAGACTGACAGCTTATTTTAGGCAGGACTTCAAACAACCAACAGCTCTGGTAAGAAATCTGAGTTACTTATTACTCAGTCAGATATGAATTAGCAACCTGAAGGTGAAAGACTCCATATCCTTCTACACTTTGTCATTTAGTTCTTCTATTTAAAGTCATTTATTTATTATAACAGCAAAACAATTTTTGAAAATGAAAACCAAATGTAACAATCACAGAGGCAAAAGTGAGGCGAAGATTAGTCTATTTACAAAGATATTTAATTATTTTGTTGGCTTAGTTAATGGTATTGCCTCCAAAACATCATTTGTAAAGGATGCTGAGAACTTGGGCATAAAATTGTAAACAAAAGCAACAAGATACTTGCAAATGTTTGCAGCAGCATTAGGTTTGTCATCACCTAAATATTTCTAATGTGGGCCCCTTAGCCTCATCTGGACAGTAATGTATGACTAAAATTTTGATTCCTAATGAATCAGTTGTTTAATGTAGATGCATAAAACCCTCACATCATCAGACTAGATGTCTTTCAAATCAGAAAGATTGCTTCTAGAAAACTCAGATACATAAAGAAGTCCACACAATGCTTGAACTGAAAGATATTACTCAAGAAAATATTTTAATTTTTCATATAAAACCTTTAATTTTTCCATTCTGATTTTGTGTAGATCTGGTTAATGCAGGTCTAACCTAGGTTCTGCTTGTAGAAATAAATTACGGATTAATTTAAGAACTTAACCACAATGCCAAAATATTACAGAATCCATAGTAATCCATAGCCTTTTAGGATATTCTTTCTCTGCTCTAACTGATTAGTCTGTCCATTTATTAGACTGCAACATTTACTTATGTCGGTTGCTGTTATGTATGAAATTTTAGATTTCTTCTACTGCTTTAAAGATTAGGTAGTACTACATTTGCTGAAATAGAAGTGAAATTAATCAGGGCAAAAGAGACAGCTCCAATTTCATCATTTTCCTGCACCTGTTAAATCCTGATAGAATACACTGAAGAAGTGGATGTGCACATGAAGAGTACTATTACTTAGACAGTGAAAAGATATGTTGGATTTGATGATGAAGATCAAGTGCCAGATTTTCTAGCAGGACTAAACTGCTATAGCTTCATGGAACTGAATCACAATGGCCACAAGGAGTGTAATAGCATTGGGGACTGTGGAGAGGGAGCTGGCTGAGCAATGATAATCCAAGTTGCCTCTTGTGAATGTTAGAGGGCAGTTTGTTAATCAGAAGTTGTTAAAACAGTTGTTTGAAATGTTGCCACTGGTCAGGATCTTTCTAAGCAAATGAGTAATCCTGACAGTACTAATGATACAAATTTATCACTGAGGTTGTGTTTGTATGTTTTGTAGTTTCCAATGTTACAGGAAAATGGTGGTGGCTGGTTGAATGCTTTTTTTTTTTTTAAATGAACATTTTAAGTACATAATTTTACTTCATTTGTGCCAGAAAATTGCCCAAACACCTCCATTAGAAATAAAGCAAATCTGTTCAATACTATCTGAACAGCAGGCAGTATATGCTTTATTGAACAGAAAAGCTTTAACAAACCTTATCGTGTACACATGTTTGTACTATCAAAGTCTGCTTATTTACTCACAAGTTTAGGAAAAATATGGGTGCTACTACATAATAAACAGTGGTTTACTACCCTTCTTTTTTATCCAGGTGGTTGATTATATGGTATGGGATATTTTTGCAGGTGGTATAGAAAATCATATATACCAGCTGCTGCGCCCACTGAGCAACACTTTGCTAAATGACACAGCACCAATCACATATAACAGCATCTAATGACTCTAGAGTGGTATCTTTACTAGATGTATCTTTTCCTCATTGAGAAAGAGCCTTTGAAAATACTTTTACCTGCCTCTGTTTTTCTTGCATACTGTGTTAGGTAAAGGAAAAAAAAAATATCCAGGAGAAACATAAGTGATTTTTAAAAACTCCACAATAGTACAAAGCAAGGTAGCGTAGCAGAGATGAACTGTGTACTGGATGACTTGGCATGCTGCCACTAACACTTGGCATAACTCACTTGTTGCTGGCACTGGAGATGTTAGATGTACTGGCCACTGGGCCTCCACTATAAGCACTTTACTATGTGTCATCAGTATCGACATACTGCATAAACAACTAGATGAACCTTGCACCAAAATGATAACAAATAGCATTTCAATAGTTTCACATAAATCTGAAAATATAGTAGTACTTGACATTACTATTTAGTATTGTTTCTGAAGGCTCTGATTATCACTGAGCACCATTAAATTTAGTCTACTGAACATCAGCTCTATGCTTGCTTTGCCTATGAGTATGGTGTGAAGAAAGCAGTAGTACAAAATTTCTCTTCATTTGGTAACTTATGGGAGGGCATCCATGGTATTTGTTGTTATTTGTGCAATTAACAGTCATATTGATCACTTGCTTATTTCAGTTAATAGTGGATAAGCTGTCCGCTTCTTCTCCTTGCTGTAATTAATGAAAGTAGATATTAACTGTTACTGGAGAAACATAACTGTTTCTTTACCTCCTCTACTTCTTATTCTGAAGCATGGGACATGTTAGAAAATGGCCAAGGTTGGTCCTGGGTGACCAGTAGATTAAGAACTTTTCATAGCTACATGATGCAGGTTTGTAGTAGAAACACTATCATAGCTTACATTTTCTCCTTAACTTTGGTAGAGAATTTAACATTTTTGAGAAAAATATTCCTCATGCTTGGATTCCCTGAAATTCCTTGTATTTTTAGGTAATGCCAACACTGCCTCTGTCTCCTAAAAAGCAGCATGATTACTTCTTTCTCATGAAACATGGTTATAGCACAACTCAACAATATGATGGGTTTTACGTGAAAGGCATGTGAGATCACGTGCTTGTGCCACAACTCCAAGTTCTTGAAGTTGAATGCTGTGCTCCAAGTCCTCTAAATCTATCTAAACATGTGGACTTTTTACTCAGTTGGAAGCTGTCAAATCACTGAAGAAGATTTAAACTACCACATGCAGAATTGCTTCCTGCTGTGGCTAATGAAGGAGATACATAGTAACTTTAGTGACATTATGATTTTTTTTTTCTTGTAATAAAGTGTCCTTTTCTGTGAAAAAAGATGTGGCGTTCTCATCAGTACTTTGTCATTATTAAATGATACGTACAATTAAGCGATACTATGGATAAGTTTTCTAAAAGAAGGAAGCAGAACTGCTTCACTTCTGACATTACACTGGGCTGAGTGAATATAATGAATGCAAACTGATGTTGGCAAGGACAGAAAGTGATGAAATAGATGGACTGTGTGATGTACACATCTTTATGTCTCTAAAATATAAGTGGAGGAGAAAAGACTACTCTCTGTTAAATTATTCAGATTACTTTTTAAAAGAAGAGAAAGGGAGAGGAAGCAGCATGTACAAATATACATTTGTTTACATGAAGCTACATAATAAAAGACACTTGAACTTTTTCTGATTCTGGTCACCCTTTATTTTGTTTAGCTATCTGAGACCTTTTCTTTTTCCTTTTTTTTTTTTTCCTTGTTTCCACTAGCAGTCCTTTCAGGAGCATGTTGACAGCTTTGAGCTGACAGAGAATCATTATAATCAGTGTAGAAGATATAAAGTCACAATGAGAAAGGAATTCATGTTTACAGTAGTGGGGACCACACACTGTGATAGTTTGCATTAGAAACTCAGCAGGGGGAGTGTGAAAAGCTGTAGCATTATAATAGATATGGGGGCTTCTTGGTATGAATAGGTCGCCTGTGTTCAAGTACCTGTCTAACATGTAACAATCACAAAATATTATCATATTCAGCAGGGCCATTATTGCTGCTACATTGAATATGTAGCCTCTTAATATTCCCCACACTCTCAAAATATGAAAAAGATACAACCTCAAATAATGGATTCCCCTTAACAATGTCAGTAGTGCATTTCAGCACACATTACCACAAAAAGAGAGGAGATTGAGGCATACACATGAACAGATCAAAACCATATGGAACTGGTATTATGTCAGAGTAAGGTTATTCCTTCAGGTAATTAAAAAACTTTAAGCCAAAATGCAGAAACAAACACTTGAAACAAAAAGAACAATCAAAGCTTTACCTGTAAGGTCTGAAAAAATATTTTTTTAAAATGTCATGATGAGCAGAAGTTTATAGCAGCTCATGACAGGTTCAAAAAATCCAGCAAGTGTTCTCTGGGGAGATATATACATGAAGTAAAGATTCAAGTCTGCGATAAGTCTCCAAAATTTTTTATTTCTTTCTCATCTTCTTTTTACTTCAGGGTTATGAGATGAACTGTAGGTAGTTTAGAATCATAGAATCGTAGAATGGTTAGGGTTGGAAGAGACCTTCAAGGTCATCTAGTCCAACCCCCCCACCACCCCCCTTGCAAGGAGCAGGGACATCTACAACTAGATCAGGTTGCTCAGAGCCCCATCCAACCTGGCCTTGAACGTTTCCAGGGATGGGGCATCAACCGCCTCTCTGGGCAACCTGTTCCAGTGTTCTATGCCTCTCATTGTAAAAAAAAAAATGTTTTCCTGATGTCTACTCTGAATCTGTCTCCCTCTATTTTAAAACCTTACCCCCTCGTCCTATCACAACAGACCCTGCTGAAGAGTTTCTCCTTGTCTTTTCTGTAGGCCCCCTTGAGGTACTAGAAGACCGCTATCAGGTCTCCCCAGAGCTTTCTCTTTTCTACGTTGAACAATGCCAACTCACTCAGCTTGTCCTCATAGGAAAGGTGCTCCAGCCCTCTTATCATCTTTGTGGCCCTCCTCTGGACCCTCTCCAACTGGTCCATGTCCTTCTTATGTTGGGGGCTCCAGAACTGGACACAGTACTCCAGGTGGGGTCTCACCAGGGCAGAGTAGAGGGGGAGAATCACCTCCCTCGACCTGCTGACCACACTCTTCTTGATGCAGCCCAGGATGCAGTTGGCTTTCTGGGCTGCAAGGGCACACTGCCAGCTCATGTTGAGCTTCTAATCCTCCAGCACACCCAAGCTCCTCTTCTCAGGGCTGCTCGCAATCCATTCTCCACCCAGCCTATATTTGTGCCTGGGATTGCCCTGACCCATGTGCAGGACCTTACACTTGGCCTGGTTGAACTTCATGAGGTTCTCACGGGCCCACCTCTCCAGCCTGTCAAGGTCCCTCTGGATGGCATCCCTTCCCTCCAGTGTGTTGACAGCACCACACAGCTTGGTGTTGTCAGCAAACTTGCTGAGGGTGCACTCTATCCCACTGTCCATGTTGCCGACAAAGATGTTAAAACCAGGGGTGGGCCCAAAACCAACCCCTGAGGAACTCCACTCGTCACCAGTCTCCACTTGGACACTGAGCCATTGACCACCACTCTCTGAGTGTGGCCATCCAGCCAACTCCTTATCCACCGAGTGGTCCGTCTATCAAATTCATTTCTCATGTCTCATGTCAAATATATGTCTCATGTTTTAAATCACAAACAAATCTCTAGGAGACAGACATCAAGCAGCAGAAGTTTGACTCCAAGATTCTGGTTACAGTAGCAAAAGCTACATTTTATCGCTGTTACGACACACGACACTATGTCAGAAGAATGTTAAGGTGACACAGGAAGGCACTTAAAAGTTGAGAGACACAAGTAGTACTTTTCAGCTTTCCCCAGTGGAATGGAGGGGTGTTACTCTCTTCATTTTACAAATAAGCAACTCTAACAGGCAAAGATTGAGACCAGGGGATATGATCTTTTTTGACTGCCTGAATGGAGATATCATGGACCTGATTGTCAGAGCACTTAGAATTTAATGGAGTAAATTAAGTCTGCTTTAGCTTAGACACCTAAATGGATTGAAATTAGACACCTTAAGTTAGTGGAGGTGAATTATAGCATCACAAAATCCCATCCTAAATGTTCAAAGAGCATCTCCCATTGACTTCAGAGTGAATAAGCATTTTGGAAAACAAAACTGCCTCCATGAATGGCCCATTATAAACAGCTGTGAAGAGATATCTGCCCATAAGTTGACAGACAGCTTGCCCACAATGTTGGTGGTCAGCTGTCTTAACCACAGAATTATTGTGTTTTCTTCTTTGCCACAGCTGATCTGATTACCATCACACTAGTGTCTGAGTATTTGACATTGTGTAAGAATGGAGATAGATAGCTAAATCAAATACATTTGTTCCACAGTCATAACTCTCTAAGGTCAGCATGGTGTGTCCACAGTTACATTATGAAAAAAAAAAGGGGCATAGGAAATAAGATTCCACACAGGACCCTGATCACCCACAATACTTAATTCTTTGATTCTACCTTGTGTCTGGTTTAGTTTGTTCCAAACAGATTTCTCTTGCGGAGAGACCTAGCAGCTAGTAGACTGGATGCATGTTAACAAGAACTATTTGTTCTTAGATTGAAGGGCTGGTCCCCTTTTATTTAGTTGATAAACACACTGATATTTATCAATGTAACCCTGTATGTGCCTGCTTCTAGGCATTTTCAGCAGCAGCTATGTCCTGACAAATCTGAGTGCTCAACTTCATGGTTACACTTCAGCTCTGTTCATGAACTCATGCATCAAATCTGAACTGACATGCTCAGAGTTATGACTTTCACCTCCAAGAAAACACTAGGGGTAGGTCATTCCCAAATACTCTTCTTCCCTATATAAGTTTGGGACACTTTCCCAACATGGTAACCTAGGTCTAGGTCTCTCCTTTACATGATGGGATGTAAGACCACGTCCCAAGTGAACACAATAAATAACAGGCTACAAGTATTTCTGAGGCAGGCATTTCTTATTCCTGCTTGTGCAATTTGCTCTGCTATGCATAAAGTAAGACTCACTGAAGCAAAGAATTCAATCTTTCCAAGTAAATGTCCTAACCACTGGTTGCTAGAAAAAAAAATGAGAGGAGGGTATAGCCACCCACCCTTCCAAAGAAAGGGCTTTAATGCCTATTCCCAGAAGAAAGTGGAAAATAAATGAATCTTCTAAGGGAGGAAAGCTGTCTGCTACCCAAAGTTAGAAATCTAGCCGCCTAAGAGGGAACTTACTTAAATGCTGGCATTACTCAGAATACTTTCTTCAAATCTAATTCTGGGATGGAAATGTTATAGTCAGATACTAAATTTGGGAGCTGAGGATTTCAGGAAAATGCAGGCCATCTAAAAAGTATCTCAACAACCTAAACACTATTTGTCAGTCTAGTGAGAGGAGTAAAGGTGTAAGAGAAATACATACTATTCACTTCAGAGGCAAGAATTTAGGCACAAGCTACTATTAAATAAAACTAGGTAAAAGCATATGTTTTAGCACTGACCCTTGCTCATGTCTGTTGTTTAGGTAAGACATAACAAACAGCAATTAAGAGAGCAGTACTTTCTCCTGAAGTGGAGCAAAGACCTGCTGCAGGTAAGCAGTGATATAGATCAGGCATAGTGGCCTTACCTGAGATAAACAATACTTCAGCAATTTATCTCTTCTTCCTTTTCTCCTGAGTTGGTAGAAACTGTGGCAGACTACAATGCATATATATTATCTCCTTCGTGTTTCATCATATGAGAGATTCATTACATATGTTACACCCATAGTTTTTTGTTTTCCCTGTTATACTCTAAAGTGAGGTCTACTCAGCTCTTAAAGTTTCATTCTTTTATGATCATATGTTGTCTGTATTTATGCCTTTCTGACTTTAGATATTGTCTTGCTCCTGTATTTTCAAGGCCTTTGTGATCTTCTTGAGCTTTTACTCTTTGGGGCTTGCTGTTATACAACACACAAGTCTAGAAGTAAAACAAGGTAAGAGCCTTCCTGATAAGATGCAGCCATGACTTTAATGTCCTCATCTTCTCCTAATGTTCAAAATTAATTTTTCTTGCTTCTATAAAAAATGAATTTACCACTGTGCTAGAGTCATTTTCACTTCTTTCAGTAAGGTAGGTAAACTATGCAGCAAAGAGATGAAGAGTTACTGGAAGGGGAGCAAAAGAAGAGAACAAGTCCACACTGTTGGTTTTTGGGGTTGTTTTATTTTGGTTTTGGTTTTGCCTTTGTACTCTATGGCACCTACATGGGAAGAAGAAAGTCTCTGTTATTGTTTCTAAGACTGCATTTTATTTGCTACATATTTAATGTAGATTAGGCACCTAAACTCTACATAACTCTTTTAATGAGTCTCAGTATTTGCCAAAGATCCTAGCATGAAGGGATACCAGAACAGGATTTGGTAACATCCAGTACTACTGTAATTCTTTAACCATCAGACCATGCTACCTCTATAATACTCTTGAGATCAAATTGAACTCACCTAATTAAGTGGAAATTTTGTCATAAACTCGGTTAAAACAGACTTCAGTATAGAATTTATGCCATATCTAGAGTTACGTTATTACACGAAATTAAAATATTTCTTTTCCTTAAGACAGTTCTGCATGAGTTCTCATTGTTAGGTGCCCAGCACAATAGTCTCTGTGTTCCATTTCAGAACTAGCAAGTAATAATACAAAAGCTAAATTTCTGTAGATGATAACTAAATAAATTAAACAGGCCAGAACTCCTAATTGCCACACAACAACCAAAATTTGGTTTATATAAGCAGCATTCTATGTGCTGCATTCATCTGTGCCAGCTACGCTAATTGCCTGGGCTGAGAGGATTATAACTTGGAGAAAGTAAGGTGTTATGTTGTATTACTCTGTAGCTAAGAGCTTTTTCCTATCGGGCAAAAAAAAAGGAAGAGCCGCCCATTCACCTCTATCCCCATTAATATTGACATTTGGAAGAAAAAAAATGCATGTTCATTGAAATGAACCATGTTTGATATCTGAAGGCTGATTTATTTCTTATTAAAAACTAAACTGTGTTGTAAGGATTTGTGTACAAAGCAAACCTGTTAAATACTTAACAGGGCATAACAAGAAAAAAAATGCATTCTTTAAGGAAGAATGCTGGCAGCAACATTGCTTCAGCCTGATTGGTACATTAGTAGTCCTGGCTGTGATAGAAGAACACCAATGTCAAGGAAATCTCATTAAAAATCCTTTGCTTTAGTAGATAATGGACTGTGTGGCTGAACTGTGCTGCTGTTGGTTTTCTGATCTGTGCTTTCCAGTTTTAGTCACTAAGCAAGGTTTCCTTATTAGCAAAACCTTCTGGCCAGAATATGCAGAACCGGATTAAACATCTGATGTTTACACAATGGATTTGATTACACTTCTTATACCTTTTCAAAGATCAGGGCTAAATCTAGTCCACTTACAAGTGAATGAATAGCTGTGGAGCCAGGTTGGTTATGAAACACCATGTGGCCTTTGCTGATAATGTTGCAATGGGAATTGTTTTCTAAGAGACAACAGAGGCCCAGGATCAAGACAAAAAAATAGACCTCAATTGGTAAAACTACAAAGAAGAATGAAAATTAAATGCATCTTATTAATAAAAAAGTGCTATTTGAAATATATATTTTATTTAACTTTATATAACTAATGACAGTTGATGAAGCTGATTTAAAGTCAGGAGTCTCCAGGGAATAGGAGACAAAATTCTATTCATCTGTTGAAATCCCAGGACATAAACATCAGAAATAAAGTATTTTCAAGTATCTCTTTCTAGGAGTCACAGTTGCATTGTTGTTAAATGTAATCAATAGTTTAAGTGAAAATGCAGGGTAGGGTTTATGGAAAAGGTAATTAAACCAGACAATATATTTGGCAAGTAGATAACAAACAAACAAAAAAGACTGGGCTTCAGACACACAGAAGTCTTATTTTTTCCAGCTAGGTTATTGATCTAATGAAAGATATTACTCCTTCCTATGAAATTTCCTCTTTTGGAAGGGATTTCCTTTTGGGAAAAGACATACAATTTCTCAAAAGAAATTCTTTTCATACAATGCATAATTAAACTATGGAACGCACTGCCACAGGATGTTCTGAAGGCCAGATGTCTAAATGAGTTCAGAAAGGAACTTGACGAGTTCATGGAAGATAAGTCCAACAGGGACTATTAAAAAAATGTCATGCCTGACTTCATACTCAAGTTTGAGAATTCCCAAAGCCATTCATTTGTGTAAGCTGGGAGAGCAAACCAGGAAAGTAGTTTGTTTGCTCCTGTAGTCTTTTCCTAGCAACCTGGGAGAAAATCCTGGGTCTCACTGACCTATTGTCTGTGTCTTTATATTTCTTTGTAATTCTATTTCCATCAAGGCCACTTAAATACATGCATTTGAAGTAAGCTAGCTGAAGCAGTGATTCAAGGCCTAAAGGTTCACATTGCTAAATTTACTTTGTGAGGTCTAAAAGTGAGCAGCTGCATTATGTGAATTGGTTACTGATCAATACTCGGTCAGTAAGACCAGGAGTGGTCAACCATTCCTCAGAACACAGTTGCGTTGTACTCAGCCTAAAGTATTACACACACACACATATTTATTTATTTATATATGTATTTTTGTATATATGTATAATTTATTTCAGTTTGGAATGCATTAGATACAGAAAGCACAACTCCCTGAAATGTATATTCTTTTTAATATTAGACAGTTGATTAATAAAAGTGAAGAAGAACTAACAGGAGAAGAATTTGCAACTATTCTTTCTTAGAGTAATACACTAACTTCTGAGCTATGGCTATATTCCATGTACTTTCTCATCTCTTAATCCCATTCTCTTGCCTCCTGGCTTCACCATGATCCAGCTGCAACAGAAGAGATGGAAGGTGTCCCTTAACCTTCTTGAATCCCCTAGTTTCTGCTATTAGGAGTTTTGAATCCATCACTTCAGTTCCATAGTTGTTGTGCAAAACGTAGGCACTACTACATTGTCCTCTTCTTGTCTTTTGATACCAAAAAAAGTCTGATGGTCTAGTCACATGCCTTCACATGAGAACTCTAAGGTCTGGATCCTCAGAAGGAAAAAAAGCAGCTTTAAAGATATGTTTATGTAGTCATTTCTGTAAGGCCCTAAATCTTCCCTTTGAGATTTACCACCTGAACCATCAACCTAACAAAATGTATTATGGTGTAAATTGAAAGGTAAGTACAGCACTGCGAGTAAACTGATACCACTTGGAATCAGAAACTAAATCCACCCTTCCTGCTGCAGGGATAAAGGATTGAAATAGGTCTGTAGTTCAAAGACTTCCAGCTAAGTGTCTTTTAGGAAGCTGGTTTTCACTTGGTTAGCTACAACTCCCAGCTAAAACACTAAAATTGATGGGGTGAAACTTCCAGTCAGTTCTAAAAAAAAAAAAAAAAGAAAAAAGTTAAATTTTTGGTTGTGAGTTTTACTGTGTTTTTTCTTTCTTTCTTTCTTTCTTTTTTTTTTTGTTTGAATTAACTAGAATTACTCACAAAGCCTTTCAGAATGGAAAGTAATTTAAGAAGCTGTTTCTTGACACCTTTCAGCTATTAGATTGCAGCTCCTAGCTTAGACTCCATAACTGACTATGTGTAGATAGGCTTAGTGTATGTTAACATATCAAACATGGACATAAATTTGATATATTAGCAGGTCTGCTCTGATTAAATTTAGGATCAAGATCTTAATTGCATCACTATATAAGCACAAGCTTTATCATATTGCTAACCTGCAGAGAAGGGCAGAGAGGCAAACATCTCTCTAAACGTACAGTTTTATATTATTTAGTCTTATTGACTACATCCTATTCAGCCTCAGAAACACTTACTTATTTGGAGTGATTGCATAGAGAACATAATCCCCCAGTTTCTAAAATCTGCATAAACTTATCTTGGGGCTGTCACTTTCTGTTAAGTGTCAGAATAATTAAATTGGCTCTGGAAACAAGAAGTCTTGTACTTATAGCCTATCATGGTTTTGGCTGGGATGGAGATAATTTTCCTCTTGGTAGCCAGCGTGTTCTGGATTTAGTATGGGATTTGGTATGTGAAGAATGTTGATAAACACACTGATGTTACGAGTTGTTGCTAAAGAGGCCAAGGACACTTTGCAGCTTCCCAGGTTTCACTAATATGAAGGTGCAGAAAGTTGGGAGGGATTTAGCCAGAATAGTTGACTCAAACTGGCCAAAGAGAGTATTCTGACCCATAAACATCATGCTCAGTATATAAGTGGGGGTTGGCCGGCGACGGTATCTCTCTCTCCCATTCCTTTGCCTGCTATTCAGTTTCTTTTCCATGATCACTGCTCAGGATGGGCTGTATTGGTAATTGGGACGTCAAGTGGTAAGAAATTGTGCATCGTTCATTTTATATATTTTAGTATCTCTATATTTTGTTATGACTGTCATTTTCCTTTGCTATTCTAGTAAACTGCCTTCATCTCAACCCATGAGTATTCCTTTTTTCCCACGTCTCTCCCCAGTCCTGCTGGGGACGGGGGGAGGGTGAGGGAGCAACTGTGTGGTGTCTATGTCTAAACCACAACATAGTCAAAATCAGAAGTCTTTTTACGAACCAAACTCTAACCTTTTTTTTCAGAGGTGGGATGGGAACCTTTTGTTCATCGGGTTCTCCTTTCCTCTGAGCAGCTAATTACGCACAATGGGAAGATGCCTCTAGTGGGCAGACAGGTGAGACTGCAGCCAGGAGAAGACCCTGGGAAACTCTTGATGAGAACCAAGTCTATATTAGGAAGCAGACTCAAGCCACGGTGGTGGAAAGGAGGAAACTTTGTGATGTAACCAGAGAAGTTGTTCTAGTACTGATAACTGCCTGAGATCCTGAGTGAAAAGCAAGATGAATGGGAAAGGTGTGTCTTTCCTATATATCAGACTAGATTTTATTCAATTAGAGTAATCTTCCTTCTTCTTGCATCATAATAAAACATGTATTTGAAAGCCTTTTAGTCTCTTCTGATGTATGAAATTCAAAGGACATGTGCAGTAGATCCAGTAGAAGACTGATTGATTCAGAGTCCAACAACAAAGATCCTTCATCATGCTAGATCTTCACAGGTTTCAGAAAACAGGGCCTTAAGGAGATACAACTCTCTGCACTCTAATATTTAGTAAAAATAGCTCCTATCTCTATGAAGATTAAAAGATTCAGGCTAATTTGATAGTCATTCCATGAATGGCTACTTCATCACATGTCTCTGATGCCTGCAGTTTATCTCATTTCATGACATATGACAGTCTGGCTCTCGAACTGGGACTAATGTGTTCAAGCTGGCTTTTAGTGTCCTGTGTATCATTTGGTTTAAGGAAAGAGGAACAGATCACCAGATCTCTCAGTTTTATAGATGCTACATTTGTTAGAAAAGAATATAAAGTGTTAATTAAAAGTAAATATACTGTTAGAGATGGAATTTTGGATTTTTAGAAAAGAGTAGACTTTGTACATATGTTTAACTATCAAAAGCAATTACACGATTTAAGATAAACACAATAAAAAATCTAACTTTTTCAACCAAGACATTTCTCCTTGGTAGTCTTTAATCATTCTCAAATAAAAAAAAAATAATAGACTAGTTAATATCAAAAGTATACTTTGACATACATCAAGAACAATAAATGATTAGAATTTTCTGTGTACAGTGTTCTAATTGAAAAATATAGTTTTCTGCTCAAATGTGATAATGCACTTTGTGTGAAGGATTAAAACCCCCTGAAATTCTACATGTTACAGAAAAAAAAAAAATTTTATTTGCTAATTAGAAAAACTAACATTAGTTTATTTTACAATATTAAATCTTTGGTGGACTGAGTAAGAACATGTAAGATCTTCTTCAAGACTATTCAGTAGTAAAGACAAAAGACAAATACAAACTATGTAGTTTATCTGCTCTGAGAATCTCAAAATATTTGCTCTGACAATAGCAAAGTGTGCAATAATTTTATTTTAAAAGTGAAGAAAACAAAATGTAAGTATGTTTATTCAATTGTGGACACTTTAGTCTCTCATAGACCTATATACTTGCTAAATATGGAATTTCTACAGCACCACTAATTCTGAAGGCTTATTTTAAAATTCAGAAACTTTAACAAAAAAAAAATTATAATCTGTACTGTACGGTAGTTAATGGATTGCCATGTGAAGGCAAAAGAAGGTTATCTTTATGAAAGCAGAAAGAAAATATTCTTATTTTTTACTTACTTTTTTTTTTAAGAGTAAATAATGGTAGCTGGACAATAACAGGGAAGGATCAGGAAAGTTTGTATAACATGGCTGTGATTAGCCTCATCTATTTTTGCGGTATGTGAAAAAGTTAGTTTATGTCTAAGTTGATTTTTCTGTGTTCCTGCTATAATCAGAAAGAGAAACAGCCATTTCTGAAGGGCAGTCCATCTCTTCCTAAGACACAGAGTTCTGATTCAGTGGTGTTCTACAGAACACCATCGTAAAATCAACTTTGATGGTGTTCTTTACTACTGGTTTGCATAACTCGTACTTCTAAGTTCATTTGCCTATTTCAGGGATTATCTAAGCTAAATCCACTGGAAGAACTTTCAATCTTTGACTTCCTATTCTTTAAAATTTATCTAAAATTATTTGCAATTCAACATCTTCCAGAGTGTATAGTTCACTCCACCATGTGTAAAGGGAGGCAAAGAGCTCAGTACAGCTGTCCACTCCTTTCTTTTGTTCTATCCTGGGTTCTACTTCTGGCCTCCATCAACAGCTCCAGACATCTCTCCTAGGAGTCCAGTAACATCTGGTAGCCTTGGCATATATTCTTGAACATTTTAAGTAGTACTAAATTCTCATGCAAGTCAAGGTCAAGATGATCAGCCAAGTCTTAGTTGATTCGAACATGAATCAATTCATTTACATTTAGGTGTCTGCAGCTACATGTGGTATAGATGACCTAAACTCCTGTTGAACTCAGTGGAAATAGAAGGTGGGATTCAGATTTCTGTGACTATACTGTCCAGAACTGTATTGGTTGTAAGTGAAGCTTAGACACTCTGTTTAGAGGTAGACACTTTTGTGTGAACACTTAAATTCAAGTGCCTTATTCTGAAAGTTGATCCCACTCAAAGTTAGGACGAGCACAATCCCTTCTCTGAAGCTAAATGACAGAAATTCCATCTTGCCTATTATTGATGAAGTTGCTAACAACAGAATTAACCCCTAAATAATACAGAATATAAAATATTTACATAATAGGAAGTGTTAAAACATTCACAGACTTGGAGAGTTTTTGAAGTTGCATCTAGATTTATCTGCTGAGGGACATTGGTAACCCAATCAGATTCAGAGTCTCTTCAAAATTATGATTCCTATTCATTACATTATTTTTCTGAAAACCAAGACAGAGAAATGTTGGTTAATCAAATTATAAGCATTTTAAAGTCTGACAACATGTATCTCTAACTTGAAATTTTGCTATGAAGTCTCGACTAAACCTAGTAAGTCCATCTGAAAAATGGGGATGTCCCATGGTGAGGTTATATAAAACCACATAGCTTTAAATTTTGGATGAACCCATTCAACTTTTATTTCAATCAATATGCACTACACATCTAATAGCTTGTATAGAAGTAAATATCTTCCTTTTAGTTCGAGGCAAATAGTATTTATGGTAGCTTTTTCAATGACTTGAGCTATTAAGAGTCTAGTGTTTTGTTTTGTGTTGTATTGGTTTTTTCTGTATTTTTTTTTTAAATGCCATATTAAAAGCAGAGTTAAACATACATCATATAAACACAAAGGTATGCATGTGTATATACATGTATACAAGATACTTATTGCCCCAACAAGGTAAGTACAGAAACAGAACTTCCCACTAGCATCAGAAAAATATTAATATTTAAAACAATTGTATGCCTTTATCTCCTTCTGATAATGGTTTTCCTTAAAAGAGCTGTAAGAGACATTTTGAACAGATGGTAACTGGTCTGCTTTATACTGCATCTCTTCACAACTGCCACAGAGCTTTACCATTCATTAATCTTCCATAGACTTCCAGTAGCACTGCAACTAAATTACACACATACACACTCTGACGCCAGTACTGCTGTCAAGCTTAAAATTAAACTGAAGTGCACTGTGCCAAGGCTTTTAACCAAACTCTACTATAAAACTGTTACAAAAATAAACATTTAGCTTAGAGCCTGACCCATGAATGTTCACTCCTAAAAGAGGGAGCACTAGTTGGTCATTATATCTAGAGCATTCTATGCAGCAAGTGGAGTTGTGATGAGTAAGTGGCAATAGAAACTGGAAAACATCTGGTTTGAATTCACCTTGACTCATTAAGGTTTAAGAAGAGAGCTATTTCCTCTACATGTGAAGCAACAAGGGGAAAATACATATATCCACAACACCCTCTATGATCCTTGCATTTGTAATGAAATATCTACACGGCAGGTGATAAGTAAATAAAATTGTAATCCATTTTCTTGGACTAGACTTTGAGCCACAAATGCTAGAATATCACTGTTGCTTGGAGAACAAACATATGCATCAAATTCCTAACCCTCCATGCTTTATTTACAAAAAAAAAAAAAAAACCAAACCAAACCAAAACAAAACAAAAAACAACATAGCTCTAGCATTTACAGTCTATGAATTCTGCCAAAGATTCTCCTGCAAATTTTTCTCTAACACATTTTTTTTTTAAATCTATTGATGGGTCAAACCTTTCCCTAATGTTGAATTCTTCCTCACAAAAGTTTTCATAACTTTGCTGTCCACCAATTAGGAAAATCAATATTGGCACCTATACAGGGAATTCAAAGCAAACTTTGATCTTGATACTGCACAGTGCTGAAAGGTTGGCTTTGCCACTTCACGTTTCTCCCTCCTCCATCACTGATGGGCTGATGCATACCCAGAAGATACTGTAAACTGACAAACTCAACAATACAAGCAGAAGCAGTTTGGAAGCCTAACTTATCATTTATCTTTTATGGCAGTGTAGATATACAAATTACATGTGTGAATAGATGTGCCCAAAATCCCGAATTGAAATGTTGCAGTGACTGTTGCAGAACAAAGCTATGCTGTAAGGAAATACATTGTTCCTTCAATCTTTCTTTTCTGTTCTTTATTTCCTTTGTTTTTACACAGGAAGAAAATAAAGATTAGATTTTTATTTCACAAGTTTTATTGACTAATCTAATGGTTATCTTTCAAATGCAAATTTGAGGTTTTAATTTAGAACTACTACTATCTTTTAATTGCATCAGTTTTAGTGGAGAATTAGTATTAGTGTGCAATCTCTATAATCTCTATAATTATGAAGATTTCTGCAGTGGGAATCATAGAACTCTAGATATTATGTATCTGAATTTCTCCGTTTACCTTAATATACTTTTGTTGTAAAATACCTCCAGGTACAGTTATGCAAAACTGCAGTGTTAACAGAGAAGGCTTCTTTAAATTTATCTAGACACAGTGAATAATTTTAAATATATTTGCTAATATTTTTCTGTATAAATCTGACTATGTTTCTATTTAATGTGTAATTTGTTCAGGTATTTCAATAACTAGAGTAAAGAAATTAAGTCAGTTAGTTAAACTGCTCACATGTTCTCAATTTACCACATAAGGCTGCATAGAAACAGCATTCCTGCAGTAAGTAGAGCTGTTTGAAATCTATACTAGAAAAATTACTTTTTAACTAAAAAGATATGACCTCCTCTCTAGACTTTTTATATTTCATATATTTCTCACATTTTAGTCTTTGGTTGCGAATCTTGAAAAAAAAAAAAAAAAAAAAAAAAAACCCCAAATAAGTGTGAGACCAGAGTGTGAAGAACTCCTCCTGAACAGGAGCCAGTCTTTCTAAATAGCGGACAAAATTAATCAATGTTCAAAGAGTCATGATCTGGTTAATTCATTAGGATAAACTGCAGACTCGGAAAACGTATGACAATTTAATTTATGAGCCTAGAATTAACTATGCATCTTGTATTACCTAATAACAACTTAGCTAAATATCCTTTGATTTTCCACTTTAAGTAAAGATGAGGATATATTTAGATGTACTATAGGACACATGGTCATTGTCATTCTGTTTCTGAAGACTTTTATGTTGTCACACAAAATACAACTTTTTTAACATAAATTTAGTTTGTAACTATATTTATGAGTGTAAAACTAAGAGTAGGTTGTACTGAACATTGAATATTGTGATTTTTCTTCTCACAGATTTTTTCTGGGAAGAAAAAAAGAGGGACTTTGTGAGAAATCACTACCACATGGCTGTGCAGGAGGGAACCTAAAGTAAGACTACCAAATCTTTATCAGCTGCAAGGCTTTTTCATGCTTTTAGAATTAAAAAAAAAAAAAAAATTCATTCATAGAAATTACTTGGCATTTTTATTACCATCTAAGGCTATGTCTCTACTCCTGAACAAATTAATGGGAACCATACTTTGTCATCCATTATTAGTACTGTGTCCATACTAATAAACTCATATCCTCCAAAACCAGAAGCTATATTGATACTGTCTTCTGGGATTTGTCATGTCCTCAGACTGTTTTGGGGAGCTATTTTTGGGTGTTTTTTTACAACAAACCAAAAACACACAAGGAAGTATTATAACTTAACCATGTAGGCAACTGCGCTCCAGTGTCCAGAGAAAGTTCTCTGGCCATGTTTAATTTACTAATATAGAAGTAGACCAAAAGACTTATGAGCAGAAACTAGACAGATTGCTGTCCAGCACTACTGTTGTACAGGAAAGATAAACTTTTACTCTTTTGGTGGGCGAGCTTTGAATGTGATTTGTATTTAATAAGGGTAAAAAAAGTGTTCACTATCAGAAGGAGATATGAAAACTATCTGTAATCCAGGTAGTCTACTTTGCCAAAGTAAATGCATTATTATGGGCACTAAGAACTAGAAAAGATACTCAGTTACTACTTTTCAATTAATTTACTAATATAGCCCAGTAAATATGTAGGCACTTTACAGACAAGTGGAAGACATATCCTTGACGTGAAAAGCATGCACTCTAAGACAATAGAGATAACGCCATTATAAAGGTGTTAAGACCTGGATAAAGGGTGAGAGAGAGAATATTTTCTTACAATGGATTGACAGAGACTGACAAAATAATGATATAATTACTGCGTTTTGCTATTTTGGTACCAATATTAAAGAGATTATTTCAAACGTATAAAGCAGATTTTTCTTCCTTTTTTTTTTTTCCTGAGGAAAGTTCAGGAGAAAAAACACTTTATCTCTTAAGTTTCTTTGTATAGAATATGATTATTTTTACAAAAAGTAATTGTAATTGTATATGTTTTAAAACCAACTGTGTTCAGCACAGCTCCTTGTCATTGTTTTTAGCTCCAGCTGAAATTTAAACAATTAAAGGTTAATCAAAGACAAAATGTTTTGAAGAGAGATCATAGCAAGATAGTGCATTTATCTGCTAATTGTCTGAGTGTAAATTCACAGAAAGCTGCTTTTGTTGGCCTTTGTTATCTAACTGGGGGCAATGAATTTCAGATTGTTTGTTCTGCTGATAATCAAGCTACTCATCAGGTTGTTTAAGGATTAGACATCATTAGATGCTTGATAAATATATGAGGTTTATTATTAAAACATCTTTTTGTCTGCAATGTGAAATTTATACCCTAGGTCTAGTATTAGCTTGCTATTCAAGGGCCAGTGTGGGACAGAATACTTCATTTCCCTCCAAATGGAAGTACTTTGGGGGCCATGTATGGGGAAAGATCTGCAATATTTTCTTACTCCTCTTGAGACCTTTCAGTATAGTCCAACAGATGATACAACAGTGGTGTATCCTTCCCTAATGTTTTTGGAAACTGGTTTTACCTTTTGTGCTTGCATTTCAGGACTTTTACACATAAATGGACCCAAACAACTCAATGTAAATATTGGCCAAAAGTTTTTACATGTCATGGGTCACATTTCACATCATAAAGTTGCCAATTCTACTAAAATACTGAATTCCTTCCCCTTGTTCTTTGCTTTAATTCTATGTTCTCTGACAGCAAAATCCAATAACCTTATCTCAAGCACCCCCTGTGATTTCATCCCAAAATTTTGGGAATGTAAAGCTTTCCTACTTTAAAGTAATTCAGCGGATTTTAGACAAAAGGTTCTCAATGTTGAATCTCTTCTACATACACCAAAATCATGTCCTCTTCTGTGTTTTCTCATTTATTAGAAATTACATCAAGATAACAAAGTCATTCCTTCTTCCACTAAGTGCAGCCTAGGTCTAATAGATGTAAATGGCTTCTGCTCTTCTAGATACATAATATATGTGAGTTTCTTCTAGTATTATCCTCCAGTCTTAACACTGCACTGTCAGACTAATATTTCTTGATAGTGTAAGATTTTTGTGTATATGAGACATTAATCTCCTTAGCACTGGCATCCTTGCTTGGATAAGCTGAGGTCAGGAGTGTATGTTTATCTTGCCTAGATTTTATTAGAATTTCTTTCTTTCTCACCCATTTCAAATGTTAGCTTTATGATTCTTATAGAAAGACATGGAAAGCAGATACAGTGAAATGAACATTAGAAAGGTTTCTATTATTTTTAAGGAGGAACTGAGCTGGTAATACTGCAGTTGAAAAAAAAACAAACTAATTTAGGGTGCCTACAAAGATTATGAGCACCCTGGAAGAAAGGAACAGAAGATGAAGAATATGACATAAGCTTCTTTTTAGGGCATCTTGCAAGATTTGCTGCTTCTGGCTGTTGATACTGCAAAACAATTTCAATGAAAAATAGCACCTTTTCTGCTTGCATGAAGTGAGACGTCTGTAACTTTTACTACAATTATCCATTTTTTCCTACTGAGAATAGACCGGTAATACAAATATAGTTGTCACAATGATTTGGAAGATGCATCTGTGTAAATGTAGCAACATCACTTTGTTTTCTAAACTCCAGTTATAATTGGAATATTCCTGGTGGACTACATGATCCATTTTGTAGCAAGGACTTAACACCTTGAGAAGGCATTTCATTGAGTAAACTCAGGACAAGCAGGAGCTGTCATCATTGAGTAACTCTACCCTCTTAGAGTGAGCTATTTGCCAGTACCACGTAATGGATGATATTTTTCTTGGAAAGGACCATTTTACTGCCAGAAAATCAGAATCGGGATCAGACATTGAAACTGGTGATATCAATGTGTGAAATAACAGGAATAAGAAATCTGTCTCAGAGGACTGCACCTGGGAGTTTTCTGTTTTTCAGAAAGCTACAATATTCTTGCACTTTTCCAGTAGCATGAGCTCTACATGATAAATTCCTCTGCTAGATGTCTATGTCTTGTTTCATCTCCAAGAAGTCCCTTACAGTAGAGCAAAAAAAAACCAGAGTTCTTTTAGTCAGGGGACCTCATGGTAGAGTCTTTATCTAGACTCTTCCTTCTGCATGCCTCCTGGCTGCATCTTATCCCAGATTTATTGTTCTTTTTCCAGAATACACAATGGGAGCAGTCACTCTGTCTTGTTATCTTCAGGCTATGCCTATCCAAGAGAGTGCTGGTTGGAGTAGGGCAAAAACATGTCAGGGAACACACACAGTGAATAATGAAACAGCATGGATTATCACTTTCTTAAGCCCGTACCTTGGTCGCTTTCATTTCCTGATATCGTCTCAAAATTTCAGAGATGGAAGTACTGACTGGTCTCTGCCTCCATCATAGGAAATTTCCTGTGGAGTCCTGATTGAAACCAGTCACAAAAGAGTAACCTCTACCCAGTAAGGAAGACTGTGGTGCCTTTTAATAGCATAAGACAGAAACTGAACTTAATTCAAAGTATGGCCAACAGCTCAAGCAATGTTTATATCAGAGCACAGAGCATCAACAGCCTACTGAGTTTCAGAGCTTATAGCTAATTTGCAAGCATCAAAGCTGCAGACTTGTCAAATATAATGCCTTGAGCATTATGACCTTCTGCAGCAACAGAGGAGCATCACATGAGGAGAGATGCTGGAGCTAAGTAAGGCAGCCTGATCTGCTCTCAGTATAAAAACCATTGCAACTAAGAAAAGCCGACGAGTGATAGTAGTAGGTGATTCTCTTCTGAGAGGTACAGAGGCACTCATTTGCCAACCTGATACACTCTCCAGAGAGGCATTCTGCTTACTGGAGGCTCATATTAGGGGTGTCATCAAAAGACTACCAACCCTTGTAAAGTCTACTGACTATTATCCACTGCTGTGCCAGCAACAGATGCCCAGAACCTGGAGAAGGATCACAGGTCAGCAGGAGTGCACCTGTAGAGCAGCCCAAAGGAATTTGAGGCACTCCAGCCAGCAAGTCAGCTTCATCAAGGTCCCAGCTTAAAATGCCTCTATGCAAACACACATAGCAAGGGAAAGAAACAAGAGGAGATAGAGATGTGCACACATCTGCAGGGCTGTGACCTTCTTGGCATAAAGTCATAGAATCTTTAAGGTTGAAAAAGACCTCCAAGATCATCAAGTCCAACCATGAACCTAACACTACCACGTCCACTAAACCATGTCCTGAAGTGCCATGTCTACATGTTCTTTGAACGCCTCCAGGGATGGTGACTCCACCACTTCCTTCGGCAGCCTCTTCCAGTGCCTGACCAGACATACCAGGCATCACGGAGAAATGGTGGGAGGATCTTGGAATGCACTGTTGATAACTCATTCTTCAATTAATAGAGCAGACAAGGAGGAGAGGTGCTATGCTGGACCTTGTTCTCACCAACAAGGAGAGACTGGTGGGGAATGTGAAGCTCAAGGGCAGCCTTGGCTCCAGTGACCATGAAATGGTGGAGTTCAAGATCCTCACGGCAGTGAGGAGGGCATACAGCAAGCTCACAACCTTGGACTCCAAGAGAGCAGACTTCAGCCTCTTCAGGGGTCTGCTTGGCAGAGTAGCATGGAATAAAGCCCTGCAGGGAAGAGGAATCCAAGAAAGCTGGTTAATGTTCAATGATCAACTTGTCGAAGCTCGCGACAATGCATCCCAACAAAGAGAAAGTCAAGCAAAAACACCAGGTAGCCTGTATAGATGAACAAGGAGCTCCTGGACCAACTGAAAACCAAAAAAAGGAAGCCTACAGAGGGTGGAAGCAAGGACAGGTAACCTGGGAGGAATACAGAGAAATTGTACAAGCAGCCAAGGGTCAGGTTAGGAGAAGGCTCAATGATTTCTGTGCCTCAGCCTTCATCAGCAAATGCTTGAGTCATTTTGCCCAAGTCACAGAAGGCAAAGGTAGGGACAGGGAGAATGAAGAATTGCCCACTGTAGCAGAAGATCTGACTTGAGACCATCTAAGGAACATGAAGGTACACAAGACCGTGGAACCTGATGTGATGCATCCATGGGTCCTGAGGGAACTGACAGATGAAGTTGCTAAGCCACTAGCTGTGATGTTTGAGAAGTCATGGAAATCCAGTGAAGTTCCCACTGACTGGGAAAGGGGAAACGTAACCCACATTTTTAAAAAGGGAAACAAGGAAGACCTGGGGAACTACAGGTCAGTCAGTCTCACCTCTGTGCCTGGCAAGATCATGGAGCAGGTCCTCCTGGAAACTATGCTGATGCACATGGAAAATAAGGAGCCAACATGTTTCACTAAGGGCAAATCATACTTGAAAAATTCAGTAGCTTTCTATGATGGAGTTCTAGTATTGGTGGATAAGAGAACACCAGCTGATGTCATCTACCTCGACTTGGGCAAAGCATTTGCCGCTGTCCCTCACAACATCCTTGTCTCTAAATTGGAGAGACATGGATTTGACAGACGGATGACTCAGTGAAAAAGGAATTGTCTGGATGGCCACACTCAAATTGTTGCAGTCAACAACTCAATGTACAAGTGGAGACCAGAGATGAGTGTCATTCTTCAGGGGTGGATATTGGGACCAGCCTTGTTTAACATTTTGTTGGCAATTTGGACAGTGGGATTGAGTGCACCCTCAGCAAGTTTACTGATGGCACCAAGTTGTGTGGTGTACTTGACACACTGGAGGGAAGGGATGCCATCCAGACAGACCTTGACAGGCTGGAGAGGTGGGCCCGCGAGAAGCTCATGAAGTTCAACAAGGCCAAATGCAAGGTCCTGCATATGGGTCGGGGCAACCTCAAGCAAAAACACAGGCTGGGTGGAGAATGAATTGCGAGCAGCCCTGAGAAGAGGGACTTGGGAGTGCTGGTGGACGAGAAGCTCAACATGAGCTGGCAATGTGCACTTGCAGCCCAGAAGGCCAACTGCATCCTGGGCTGCATCAAGAGGAGTGTGGCCAATAGGTCAAGGGAGGTGATTCTCCTCCTCTCTTCTACTCTCATAAGACCGCACTCGGAGTACTGCATTCAGGTCTGCAGCCCCCAACATAAGAAGGACATGGACCTGTTGGAGAGGGTCCAGAAGGGGGCCACAAAGACAATCAGAGGGCTGAAGCACCTCTCCTATGAGGACAGGCTGAGAGAGTTGGCATTGTTCAACGTAGAAAAGAGAAAGCTCTGAGGAGACCTTATAGCAGCCTTCCAGTACCTGAACAGGGCATACAAGAAAGCTGGAGAGAGACTTTTTTACAAGGGCAACCTATAAATCAGTTGGCTTTCATTCCATCTTTCTTCATATGACGCTTCTGCCATAAGGGTTAGTTAAGTTATGAATTAGCTAGAAGCAGTTGTATTTAAAAGCGGTAGTCAAGTCTGATCCCCACCAACTGGGCTACTATACAAAATTAATTATCCTTTGACATCCACTGCAGAAACCTTTCACACATTTTAAATTGTTCAAAACTTTAAACGTTTTCCTAAAATTTAAAACACGCTGATTAACAAATCATATAGATTATTCACCATGATACATACTGGCAGTATAGAAATTACGGAAGTTTTGCCACCTGCACAAACTAAGCAACCATTATTAAAACACTTGAGTTCTAGAGTAACTGCTGATTAGCTAGATATTCAAAGTATTCTAAGGGCACAGGACAGCAGCATCAAGCATTCCCCATTAGAAGCATTAGGCTGCAAGATGTATTGTCACTTGGTGGTATGAAAATTATACCTCTGCAGTGGAAAAAAAAATAATGCATCATCTGCTATATTAATGGCAGATGCTGTTCATTGGTATAGTCAGTCTTGCTACCAGGCACTCAGATGGATACACATTTGACACACATTCACACATGCAAAAAAAGCTATCACATACTACTACCTGCAGTTTAATTAGCATTAAAACACTGGCCTCAAGGTACCTTATGGATAAATCTTTTAAAATATGCTTGACAATAACACATAAAAATAAGGAATTCCAAGGAAGTTCAAGGAAGTTCAATAATTTTACAAGCTGGATTTTTTTAAGGCAGTAATAAATATTGCTTTCTGTCTTTAAAAAAAAAAAAAAAGAAAAAAAAAAGAAACCAGTAGAAAGAAGGAAATCAAAGAACAATTTTTTTTTTACAGGATGTCAAAAAAAAATGAATTGCATAAATCAACAGAAAGTGAGGAGATTTTGTGAGCTGATAAAATACATGAACAAGAGGCTAATTGTAAACAACAGTGCTGTAAAGTCAGTTTAATGGCTGCAGAAGGAAGAAAATCTTAAATGACAGACAAAAAGAAGCTCACACAGAACACAATGCAGGAGCTGAATGATTATGATTATTGCCATCAAGGAATTTTTTAACTGTGTACAATGATGGAAAATAATGCAGGCAAGTCACAAACTCTTCAAGCCCTGTCGAACCTTTAAGCAAGTATAAATATAACTTGGAAAAGAGGCACACAAAAGTCAGGGTGTAATTATACGAGATACAACAGTAGTGAAACAGAAAATCAAGTAACCTAGAAATCTCAGTAAAGATCCTGAAAGTAATCATCTTTTACAAGGACAAAACCAGATTCTTTTCCTCTGTTTTGAAATATTCTTGCTATTGAAAAAATAAGAACAGAACAGGGATTGAAATTTTTATGGTTATGATAAGAGAACATCTATTATTTCAAAATGGAAAGATATAGTCAGGAAGTGTTTTGGTATGACATACACAACACTGACCTCATCTTCTTTCAAACTTCATAACTGTCATCAGATAAAAACGGTTCCCTGAATGTTGCTAACTCAGCATGGTGCTATTGACCACTGTGTTATTACAGCATGTTTTTAAAATGTTGCAAAAGAAACGTGGAATTTCAGAAGTGCTCCAAGGTGGATTAACTCTCCTCATCTTGACACCATGATAAACTCTCAGTGCATTTAATGCAGAATGCTGACAGTGGATTCTTCTTTTCTGACTGTATCCATCAAAGCACTAGGTGTCAATTCTAAGCAAGCTACATCGGATCCATATTAAAAGTAAAAGCACAGGCCTCTTTGAAAAGTAAATTATCCTTTCTGAAGATGGGTGTCTAAAATAGATAAATTGCATCGCTTTCTAAAGGTGGTTCCCTATAGAACATAGACAGAAATCAAGACAACCAGGTTGGGCAAGTTACATACATTTTATGCAGCAAACTTCAGCCAGATTATTTTCATGATGCCTGCATCTGGAAAACTTCTCAGTTATGCTTGACCAAAGATAAGAATATAAAAGCAGAGTACCTCATGCTGAGAGATCCAGAACTACATTTTTTCCTAAACATTTGGAAATTCTTTCAAAACAAGATGCTGTCTTTTACCAGAACCATCATGTAGGGGAATCTATACAGAAAACCAGTATCGCAAATTTTGTTTATTATAGCTGCTTACCCTACAGAACTAGTAGTTACAAAAAAAAAAAATAGGAGGATATTGCTGCAAATTTTTTTTTTCAGATTAAGAAACTTGCTAAAAATTGCTAGGGAAAGCACAAAACTGGAAATATTTTGTTATTCATTCTTTCATTTTTTTCACTCACTTTCATTTATTCAAAATAGATCTCTTTAGGTTTAGCATTCATAATTCCCCTACTGAACTCTGTGTTTCAACCAGTTGCCTATGTTGCAAAGTTAAAATTAGTTTGGTCAAGTCCCAAGGCATGGAAGGTATGGCTGGGAAAATAAAAATTACATATATGAAATACAACACACCCACATATGAACTTTTTTTTTTTTCTGCAAATCAGGCTCAAAAATTCACAATAGCCTGCATTTTTTTTTTCATTAGATATCCATTTTTCCAAATTTCTGAACAGAAAGTTAGAAATAGCCAGGGATGGCACAGCTGAAAGGAATTTCTGCTTCTATCCCACCTGAAACTGACAGTTTAGACTGATTTATTGCTTAAGAGATTTGGACAGCAACTTCAGTCACCCATCTTCTTTCCAGTCAGCAAGCGACTCTTTTGTAAAGCTTCTAATCTTGAGAGATGGCTTTATATATTAGTCCAGCTGGATTCTGTGCAAACATTTGTATTGTATGCAACTGCTGTGTGGAAATCTGTTTTCTACCAACTGAGAAACATCTGTAGATTATGTCCTAGTTAATATAGAAGGTCTTTGTTCATTTCTGTGTTTCGGCTTATTTATACTATCCCTCTTTTTATTAGTCTCCCTGCTGTCTAACAAACTTCAGTTGATACAACACACTGCTGTGAAAAATCTCGACTGCATTAGTCGGATCAAATATACACAATATCTTCAGTTTTCACTTGTTTAAGGTTATATTCTCCCTGCACGCTGCACATATAATTCCCACAAATTTTAATGGGCTTTAAGATTGTGTACTGAGGGCAAACTGGACCTCTTATATTAGTAGCTGGTTAGATTCCATCGTGCTTCATAAAGCACTAACTGGTAAAACGTAATTGTTAGAACAAGGTCCATAACACAAAATAATTTAAGAGAACAAAAACTTTTAAATTCCTACTTTAAAAAAGTGTGTCTGTGTGTGTGTGTATGTGTGTGTATGGTTATGTGGTAAGAATTCTGGGGTACTTATATCTAAATGCATGTACTAGCAATTAGTTGATCCTGCGTGGATTCGCTGCTGTAATACATATTGTGGATTGATGAAGCAAAAGCTGTTATCAAAGCGAAAAAGAACACAGGCTTTTATAGGGTCAGCAATTTTTCAATGAACTGGCAGAGCAAGGATTACAGCTTCAGACATCTTGGTACCTATTTAAATATCTAGAACTTTGAACATTTGTTGGTGTTTCGGGGGATAAAATAAATCATTTAGGAAAAGAAAAAGAAAAACGGCCTCTTTATTACATGTATTTACTTCCCCTTTGAAGTTCGTGTCAGATTTGCTCATTTAAAAGAAAATAATTCCACTACAGTCATTACAGTAATTCAGGTTCAAACAGCTGATGAAACCAAGCTATATTCTGTCTGCTTTGAAGATCTTCAGTTAGTTTTCACACACACATTTTGAATAAATCTTCTAAAACATAATGCTATGGAAAAATTGACAGACTGGAAAGGAGTAAACCATGGTATCAGAGATATTAGAAATGAGAAAATAAAATCTTTCTCAAGAAGGTCGTGTAATCTCTCCCTTGCTATAGCAGATTTTTTTTTTCCATGAAGCTTTTTTCAAACTCAGTTTAAAAATGAACAAGTGGCATTTCCATCACTTCCCCTGGGAGGCAATTTCATACTTAATATATTCTCAGTGTGTATAAGGTAGGGAGGGACACCCACATCTCCCACTTCATGGAAAAGTGCTCCAATCATTTAGGAGAGAGGGTAGGTGGGAGGGAAGGAAATGTATTCCACCCCTCTTGTTGAAGCTGTGTCACTATGCAGAAAAGATTTCAAGATAACATTGGATGGGGGAAGGAGAGGGAGAGACAGCTATCTTCTAGCTAGCACGTTAATTTTGGTACAGGGAATCCTAGGTTATCATTATGAATTTTGCTATAGAGATTTTATTTAATCCATTGGCCAACATAAAATAGGAAATATTTCTAGCTAATTTATCTGTAGTTCTTATTTTTATAAACTCATATATAGAAATGCAAGATTGAAGAGGCATGACCATCTGTTTTTCCTCAGATGGCATTTTGCAATAGCATCACGCAGACAGATCTGGGAAAAAAAAAATAAAATAAAAAACCCCAACTTCTCTGGACAATCTGTTGATGTTACGTACAACGCCTTGTGCAACTTTCAGATTAGACATTAATTCCACCTGTAGAGTGTTCCTTAGTAATCCATATTTACAGGAAAAAGATATTATGTTAATAGGAAAATCATATTTACTTATCGTTCTTTATCTACAAAGGTATTCCTTGGCTTTGCCATTTCAACACCTTCCTTCCTGTACTACTGAAATTCAAAGTCCAACAAGATTTAATCAGATTGAGTACATGCTTACAGTTACACTGTGTTTGAGCTTCATGCTGCATCAGTGCTGGCATTCCTAGAAGAGTAGTTCAGTTTTGGTAAAGCTGTATTCCTTATGACAGGCTCTTTTCTTGTCATATGCAACTACATCCATTGCTTCAACACCTTCAGTAAGGAGGCAGGAACAGGACAGGGTTAACTTTAGCAAGTATAATAAATCCCCTTGAATACCTGAAGGATTAGGGTTCTGTCTAAACAGTGAACTTTGTTTTCCAATCTGTAAGTGTCGAGTAGTGATTTAATTCAAGTGGTAACGACAACAAAACTAAAAGAGTGTGCTTTCTTTTCCCCTTTTCATATTCTAATTTTTGAGCAAGATATTTTTACAGAATGTCTCATCATAGGAGGATTTCTGGATTTTGTCAATGAAAGCACCTCTGTGCCTGGTGGAATACTTTTGCAGTGGGTAAGTGGCAGGAGGAAGTAATTAGAGGAGGGGGACTACATAAAAGTCAAAAGATGAAAGTGTTATGACACTTAAGCAAGCTCAGATAAAATACTTGAGAAAACTCAATTTTAGCTCCTGTGATGTGTAGACTGAAGTTGACTATGACTCTCATTCAGTCATAATGATAAGTCTTTGGCTCCAAACTCTCTCTCCACTTTATGCTTCTCCATCTGTTCAATTCAGTGTCACTCTTAGCAGCTTCCTTCATATCTTTCCTTCACACAAATTTCCCTCCCACAATTTTGAAATGCATGAATACATTCTGACTACAATGAGCACCCACTAGCTGTTTTCTGCACTGTCCTCTTTGTTTTGTGCTGAGCCATCTATTGTCTTTTGGTTGCAACTCCTTTGGAGCAAAGTATTCAATAGTCATTGAGCACTGACTTCTGAGCAAAATTTACACTTAAAGTACCACAGGCATTGTTACACTCAGAGTTTGTAGAAGTTAGAATAGAACTTAATAAAAAAGTTCATCTAATACCTATGGAAGTGATGGTTTGCATGATCACTTGCTATCACATGCAGTTTGAATGAATCTTCCGCATCTCTCTTCAATTTCTACAGTACAAAGTACTTTGCCTCACAATTTATCATCAGACAAAGGCTGTTATTGATTCTAGAAGTCACATTCTTGCAAGTGGCAGAAAGATGCTGTGCACCACTTTCTTTCCTTCCATTCCAAGAACCCATTGCTGTTCCAAAACAGATGAGACCCAGGATATTTACTGCCTACTGTGCATAAGCTCAAAATACGCGATACAGTTCTTAGTCATCTCCCAGATAGTGAAGTAAGTCTTCCAAAAGTGAACTAATTTGTCTGAATGCTCATTTCACTTTGTCTAGGCACACACCAAGATTAAGTAGGAAATCACTGTATCTTTATGCACTTTTAAAAAGAATGAACACAGACTTAAAATGACAACAGAACTCCAATTTTATATTCTCAGTGCAATGCCTGTCAATACAAAAGCAACTCAATTTTTATACACTCAAAAGAAAAACAGAATAGCAAATTGGAATAGTAAAGCAGGCAGCATAATCTAACACAGCACCAACCTCAAAAAGCATACTTTGATCTTGATCAAAGTAAGAGAAACTGGATGGGTACTTATCTTCACATCATCTATAGTGTTTCTCCTATAGTATCAGATAGCAACTGCTGACTTCACAATGGTGAGCAGCAGTTACTCACACTGAATTCAGTGAAATTACTCATGTGAGTAACACCACCAGTGACAGAAAGAGATTAATAATCTGACATTTAGTGAATAACTTCTAACTCTGTCCTGTAGTCCCTAATGTAAGCTATTTGCAAGACTACCTGACTCAAATTCCAAGGTACTTTGTTACCTCAGCAAAAGACAGTTCAGAAAAATGCAGAGGTGTTTAAAGAAACAACCATGTCAGAGGAAAAAAAACCAAAACCACAAACAAACAAACAAAAAAAAAAACCTGAAAAGGAGAAGTCCCTGGGTGTAAGTGAGGACTGTGACTATGACATGTTATGATAATTACATATTTCTCAGGGTCTATGTGAAGAAGATAGGAGAGGAAAAGGTTGGCACAGATTTTAAATTACCGTGACAATAGACATCCAATAAGACTTGATTAAAACTGTCAGATATGAAATACATGAACTATATAGTTAATGCAAAACATACATATTGTTCGTTATTTGCTCCAGCTCTGTTTTCAAAACCCTAAAAGGACACCCTACAATTTCTCACTTATCTCCTTGGTATGATTAACAGATTTATCCAGTAAAACACTTCCAAAAATAACCTTCTTATTAAAAAAAAAAATTCTTCCACTAACAGTTAGTCAACCATAAACACCTTCCACAAGTGCTATTCTAGTTCCTCCCACAATATCTTCACCAGAAAAAAGATAGAACAATATGCTATAAAGTCAAATGGATTCAAGCTACAGAAAAATGCATTCAACAGACAAGACTCAAGGATCTCTAGGTATGTACTCTCTTACTTGCACAAGTAGTTTGCAGCACAGAGGATCAAAACCAATACTTCTGAAAAAAAAAAATGTTTCTTCCCGAATGAATATTATATAAATTTATGTTTCTGACATATTTGTGAAAAAAACAAAAGCATGAGAGCGGATTTCCAGTCCCATTGTCCATGGGCACGTCACAGCAGTGGTATTCTGAGAGGTTGTCCAGTTAATGCTAGGGACTCACAATCCTTATCTTGCTTAGAGCATAACAGCTAGCTGTATAGAGCTATGTAAAGTAGACGAATGATCACATCTTCACGCTTAACACTGTTTTGCAATGTTGGGCTCTGCACTCATGCCATTTCATTGCAGAAATGTTAAGAGTCTAACTTATTTTCTCTCTTAGATTTCTGTTGCCCTGTAGGCAACTGAAACTCAGAACTCATAATGACGTCTGCTGGTGCTATATAAAAAAGAGACACGAGTACTGCAATGTTTGAAAACTTGCTAATTTTTTATGCAGCTCCACCAACAGGATCAAATGGGGATCTTCCCAAGTCCACTAAAGTTTACTGTAGCTATTCCACTGAACTTAGCTTTCTGGTTTCAGTGGAAGACATTGTTCAATGTATATATGTGGTACATCATAGGTGAAATCTCTTAGACAAATTGTTTCATATGTGGGAATTTGTCCTAGTGATGCTTTTTTACTTCAAGCTCCAAATTAAGAAAGTGTTTACATTACATTTGATTATATTAAGCATATTTTAAAATAACATTTATTGAACAGGGATATTTTTCTCAGTTAAAAATACGATGTAAAAGTCTTCAGGAGAGAGACCATGTCAAACCCAAACTTTCTATTCTCTAAAACAATAGACTTTTTATGTAATATCCTATTATAAAGATTCTATAACAACTATCAGCAATTTGGAGTTTCAGCTACTTGGCAGTTTTGTGTGCCAAATGTATCAGATCTTTAAATAAACATTGAAACATGACACCTTTTCAAGTACCTCTGCTCCTTTTATAGCCTATCTAGTGAAGGAGTGTTTAACAAGAGCAATGGCTTGTACACTAGGGAATGAGGAGTTTAATGGTTCATACATACTTTATTTGAAAAATGTCAATAACCATTCACAAGTCTCCTCTTGCATAAACTACATGAAAATCCCTATGTAAATGGTGCATAGCTTCTTTATGATTCATGCTATGGTTTGGTTGGTGGGAGGGATTTTTAGTGTTAAATCACTTTTTAAAGTGTGGCTTTATCTGCCAAGCTAAGGTAAATTTCCATAGGTAATTAAATACACGTTTCATTCCTGTCCTGGTTTCAGCTAGAATGGAGCTAATTTTCTTCCCAGTAGCTGCTGTGGTTTGGATTTAGTATCAGATTTGGTATATGAAGAACGTTGATAATAGATTGATGTTATTAGAATCATAGAATCATAGAATGGTTAGGGTTGGAAGGGACCTTCAAAGGTCATCTAGTCCAACCCCCCTGCAAGCAGCAGGGACATCCCTGACTAGATCAGGTTGCTCAGAGCCTCATCCAGCCTGGCCTTGAACGTTTCCAGGGATGGGGCCTCCACCACCTTTCTGGGCAACCTGTTCCAGTGTTCTATAACTCGCATCGTAAAAAATTTTTTCCTAATTTCTAATCTAAATCTACCCCCCTCTATTTTAAAACCATTACCTCTCGTCCTATTGCAACAGGCCCTACTAAACAGCCTTTCCCCATCTTTCTTGTCGGCCCCCTTGAGGTACTAGAAGACCGCTATCAGGTCTCCCCAGAGCCTCCTCTTCTCAGGCTGAACAGCCCCAACTCTCTCAGCCTGTCCTCATAAGAGAGGTGCTCCAGCCCTTTTATCATCTTCGTGGCCCTCCTCTGGACCTTCTCCAACTGGTCCATGTCCTTCTTGTGTTGGGGGCTCCAGAACTGGACACAGTACTCCAGGTGGGGTCTCACCAGGGCAGAGTAGAGGGGGAGAATCACCTCCCTCGACCTGCTGGGCACGCTCCTCTTGATGCAGCCCAGCATGCGGTTGGCCTTCTGGGCCGCAAGGGCGCACTGCCTGCTCATGTTAAGCTTCTCATCCACCAGCACTCCCAAGTCCTTCTCCTCAGGGCTGCTCTCAATCCATTCTGTGCCCAGCCTGTATTTGTGCCTGGGATTGCCATGACCCAGGTGCAGGACCTTGCACTTGGCCTGGTTGAACTTCATGAGGCTGGCACGGGCCCACCTCTCCAGCCTGTCAAGGTCCCTCTGGATGGCATCCCTCCCTTCCAGCGTGTCGACGGCACCACACAGCTTGGTGTCACCAGCGAACTTGCTGAGGGTACACTCTATCCCACTGTCCATATCGCCGACAAAGATGTTGAACAGGGCCGGGCCCAGCACGGACCCCTGAGGCACGCCACTCGTGACCGGTCTCCACCTGGACATTGAGCCGTTGACCACCACTCTCTTGAGTGCGGCCATCCAGCCAACTCCTTATCCACCGAGTGGTCCATCCATCAAACCCATGTCTCTCTAGAGAGAAGGATGTCGTGCGGGACAGTGTCAAAAGCTTTGCACAAGTCCAGGTAGATGATGTCAGTTGCTCGTCCCTTGTCCACCGATGCTGTCACCCCGTCATAGAAGGCCACCAGATTGGTCAGGCACGATCTGCCCTTGGTGAAGCTATGTTGGCTGTCACCAACCACCTCCTTGCTCTCCAAACCACCTCCTTGCTCTCCAGTTAGTTGTTACTTCAGAGACCAAGGACTTATTTCAGCTTCCCAGGATTTGCTGATGTGCAGGTGCAAGAAGCTGGGAGTGGTATAGCTGGTACAGTTGACCCAAATTGACCAAAGGAAGTATTCCACACCATAGACGTTGTGCTCAGCATATAACTGAGGGTTGGCCAGTGGGCATCTCTCTCTCTCTCTCTCTCTCTCTCTTTCTCTCTCTCTCTCTCTCTCTCTGAAAAATCAGTGTTCTGAGATCACTGCTCAGGGTCATTCTGATATTGCTCTTGGTTTCACTCCATGATCGCTGCTCAGGATAAGTTGTATCAGTCACCAAGTTGTCAGGCAGTGAGAAATCGTGCATAATTCATTTTGTATATTGTATTATAATTTTTTATTTTTTATTATTTTTTAAATATATTGTCGTAGTTCAGCCAGTCACACAAACTATTACTATTATTATTAATCTTTTCCTTCGCTGTCCTAATAAACTGTCTTTATCTCAAGCCACAAGCCTTCCTTCCTTTCTGATTTTCTTGCCCATCATCCTCCGGGGAGGGGAAGGTGGAGGAAGACCAAGCAGCTATGTGGCATTTAGTTGTCGACTGGGATTAAACCATGACAATTCCCTACAATGTTTTCCAGTTACATAAATAGGCTGGATGGAACACTCTATTTTCTCTTGTTATTAAAACTCAAAATAATCATAGTGAAGTACTCAATAATATCTGTTTGGTAGATTGGCAATTTAATTCATTCAACCAAATTCAGAAGCCAGAAAGAGAATTGTTTTATAAAAGACTTCACTGTTATATCATGGCATTTAACTATGTAAAAAAAAATGCATACAGAGACTTAAAATGCTGATTTTCAGGTGTGGCCTTAGTAGACACTCTTTTAAGTTTGATGATGTTAAGCCATGTGCACAAAGTTCACCCAACACATGATATTTAAAAGCACAACAGTATTTATTGTTCTATTATAGCCTTGCATAAGCAATTACTAGCATAAGCAGTTACAGTTCCTAGCATAAGCAGCTACCAGAGTATTGTTTTCCCTTTATGAGAGTCTTACCAACCCGACTAAGCCGGAGACACCGCTGAGCAGGAGGATGATGATCAGCGGGGTCAGAGCAGAGAAGGGAGGTAGGCGCAGCACCTTCAGGGTGTCCCCTGTTGTTCGTAGAGTGTGCTCTGGGTCCTTTCTCTCCCTCTGCTCTGAGCCGCCTCTGTTTATACCCTCAGCAGATTCAGTGGCAGAGTACTGACCAGGTGTTGATGCACGCGTGGCCAGCGCACGCAGCAAGGCCTGCCAAGTACGTGCCCTGCTGGCTAACAGCAGTGCTCGGATAGCAGCAATATACTGCTCAATAACAACCCTCCTAGCTCCCCTCTCTGAGATAACAACCCTCCTAGCCCCCCTCTCCAAGGTCATGTTCTCACAACTGTGTGCAGCTTGCAATTTCCCACAGTGCCCCTATACGGACCATCACTGAAATCCCGCACACAAACAGCACTTAGACAACCATCCTAGACAACTGTCCTCCAGCTATTCATTTGGGCAAACAATTCTACTTTAGATTTCAAGCTCACGGCAATGAATTGGCATGTGGAAGGTCTGAATTATTCTCTGTTCATGGATCACCATGTAAGAGATTTGACCTGCATAGCCAGAGTGCTTTTTTTTTTTTTAATAAATTGAAGGTGTAATACTAAAGGACATCATAAGTGTCTTTATCAGGATCAATACTTGTATTATTCCCTAATGTAGATGAGGCTTTTCTAGAATGAGATTTACCCTACTGTTTCCCAGTAAAGGTGAAACACCTGAAAACTAGACTCCTTGAATGAAAAGAAACCTTGATTTTTATGTATGTGCATGTTTTGATTTTGTTATTTTGTTTGTTTCTTTTACTAGTTTTGCTGAATAGATAATTCAGGTGATAAACATTGTATCACAAACACTAAACATTAATAACTGAGAGGTACTAACAAATAATTAATCTTGAGCAGGAAGTTCTTAATATCCCTTTTTCACTACAGATGTCTGAGACATTTCCAGTAATGTATCTATCAACTAATCTCAGCACTATTGGAGCTAGACTGAGTTCTCCCATCCTATGGTCCAACCTTTAGGAGAATACTGGAAGGTGATCTGTGAAGTTTTATTATTCCATTGGAAAGAGAATAATTTCAATATTGAAACTCATCTTCAAAAATATAAAAATTCTACATGAATTTCAGAGTAGATTTTGGGGTCCTTTTTCCACTCACATATGTCAAACAATAGAAAACACTTATTAGATTAAAATTTGCTTTTACTTTCTTTACCTTCTTTATGAAAGTTTAGGGCATCCATCTCCAGGTATATGTTTATGAAAACAGTTTGTTATAAGATAAAACCTCTGCTTTGCACAGTAAAGTTATTTTTTGTCCTACAATTATAATTAGGAAGGGTGTGGTCACAGAAAAGTGTCAAATTTTTTGCCCAATCGTGTCTACTTCTATGTAAAATGAAATGTTACCCAGTATTGTCCCACAAAGCTTATGAACAGAGGGTTTGATTGAAGATTTAATAAAATTAACACTACTTTCTTATTTTCCTCTTTTCTTCTTAATCTTCTCTTCAAGATGAAACTCATCAGCACTTGACAAAAACTGCAAATAACAGCCAGATGCAGGAGTTGGTTTTATCTTTTTATGCAAGTATGTGGTGCTAATTAGTGCAAATTGATTAAACTTTAATTGCCTGATCCATGGCTAATTAATATTTATAAGATGAATGGGCAAGAAAACCAGACATTTATTAAAACACTTTAATGATTTTTCATATGTTTTGACAAAGCAAAGTAAATATATTATGAGTTTAGATGTGCCAGACATAAATACAGTATTTTTTTACATTTTCTGACTACCAGGATCAGAAAACTAATCATTCTCCCCAACAAACTACATTTGAAAGTAGTTTTTCTCTTCCACACAAACATTATGGTACAGTGTTCTGGTATGTACTTTATAATCTGTTTTGTTCAACAAAATGACATAATGCTCTCATGCCTCATGCAAGCAAATGCACAACTACATCAGACAGAATCTGTACACGACTGTGTTCTTTAGAAAGGGCTGAACTCAGTTGAAAAGGCTCATTTTCTTCTAGATATGTCTACCTCAGTTCAAAATAAATACGTTAACACCAGTCTAACAATATGATGCTACAGCTATCAACAGATTACTTCTTGCACTTCTATAAAAGCTCATCTCTTGTTAACATATAATATATTCAAACAGTATTCCTTTACTAATGATAACCTCAGTGCTTTGAACACATTGTGTGACAAAACATCAAAAAAAAAAACTTGTCTTACTATGATAATGTATCCTAAAACTATTTAAAGCCATTATGCAGTTTGTTTTCTCTCAGTCCAGTGAGAAGGTCCATTACTAGTGTCATTCATTCTGATCCACTAAACTAGACAACATGCTAGACAATTATTTCAGTAGTTCCCTTCTGGAGATAGCCCACTTCTAACCAGGCTTTCATTTCAGGAGATGTGTCCTCACATCCCCTTTAGTCAGCAATCCTTCCAGTCTACAGTCTAAAAAATAAATAATTGGGTTGACAGAGGGAGGATCTTTAACCTTCATAATTCCTCTAGTTATGTATTTGCTAATAAATAAAATAGGAAAAATAAAGGATCTCTAGTTTTGGCCCATAGCAAAGTTTCAACATGAAACAATATTATAGTTATAGATTTGGTTCAGATATGGTTTAATTGTTAGAGGCTAGAAGTGTAGCCAGTTAGGACTCAGATTTCCTTTTCTGTGGTATAAATGACATTTTGGCACATAAGCATCAACAAAAAAAAAAATGCATGACACCTCTGGCAATCCAGTCATAATAATCTCTATCTTGTTTTATTTGGTAGCATAGTTGTCACCTTTACATCTCCAAAGAACAAATTCCAGCTTAATAAGTAGTAGCTCCTGATGGAACCTTTGGGCTACATTTCATCTCGCAAATAAAATATAAGATATCGTTTCTCTTTGCATAAAGAGATGAGCTAAATTCATTGATGTTGCTAAATAAAAGACAGTGATCACTGACTGCTAGATGAAGTGATACAGACTGACTTGCATCTACACTGCTTAAAACCGTTCCCATCTGTAACATGCCTAGATGGCATGTCCAAAATAGCAACAAGGAGAATAGTTAAGTAGTTAATCAGATGCTAACTGCTCAGTCCCTAGTTCCATTTCAGCAGATTAGATATACTCAAGAAACCTCAGCAACTTTAAGATGAGGTCACTTCTGACATACCTAAACAATGAAAGATTATAATTTTTAAACCTCCTGATGAAATTATGTTTATTTTCATTTTTCATTTTCTCTTTGTTGTCTTTTTTTTTGACATTTTTTTTACATAAGCTAACCTAATGAATCAGTTAATTTTACTTTAATAAGTGGTCCCCAAATAAACACATTTTGAGCAATGATTGTATGTCAAAAATACTGACCTGAAAACCTTTCTATACTTTCTGTAGGCAATTAGTAATTCATTCCAGACAAGACAGTTTTGAAGCCCTTCTGCCCACGCACTCACACACCCCTACACACATAGTTTTTTTTTTTTGATCCACTAAAGATGTTCTGTAGTGAAAATTTTAGTAAAAGACCCTTACTGTGATCCAATTAGGCAGTGCAAAAGAGCCCTGCCACACAAATATAAAAAAAAAAGGTAATCTTTTTAGAAAATAAAAATCACCTAGAGTAATAAGTTATTTGCCATAGCAAATATATTAAAGATAAGATTTTTAACTTTCATATTCAGAAACATTTTATAAATAAATATATCTAAGCATCAGAGAAAGCATTTTAAATGAATGAATAAATGTACTAGCCTATAGAGTAGTAACTATAAAAAGCTTGAAGGGCAAAAAAATAATAATGAGGAAGTTTCTGCTAAACTCAATTATAGATATTATTACATACTATAATATCTTATTAAGAACTTGAACTACACAACAGACAGCACTTTCTGGAGCATACATAAAGAAGTCTACCTATGTATCTTGGGCTATGTGTAAAGAAGGAATCACAGAATCACAGATGGTTGAGGTTGAAGGGTACTTCTGGAGGTCATCTGGTTCAACCCCTCTACTTAAGTAGAGCCATCTAGAGACAGTTGCTGAGGCCCATGTCCAGATGGCTTTTGAATATCTCTAAGAATGGACACTCCACAACCTCCCTGGGCAACCTGTGCCAGTGATCGGTCACTCTCACAAAAAAAAAAAAAGTGTTTCCCTAATCTTAAGTAATCTAGTAACTACAGTAACATTTTCTTCTTCTTCATACCACAGTGAATGGTATGCACACATTTTCTTTCACTGACCTTCATGTTCAACATGTATAACAAAAACATAAAAAATACATTTGAAATTGAAATTCAGTGGAATTTCACATATCAGATGACAATTCCACAAAAGACTACTGCCATTTGAATAAATGAAGCTTCAGAAAAAAAAATAGGACAGACTAAATACAAGTCCAAAGTTCCCAATCAGATAAAATACTGCTAAAGTCTTTTTGAGGGTTAGGATCTTAGTGTGTTCAGTACTAGTATATTATTCCAGTCATATTTCTCCAGTATGTCTCCTAGTGTTCACTCGCTTGCTTACAGGTATCTATTTGTGTCTCTCATCTTCTACTTAGGGCTACATCTGACAAAAAAAAAAAGTACAGAGATGCATATTTTTTTTTACTATATCTCAAGTTGAATAGCTTGAATTTATTTAACTAAAGATAGGTGACCTTTGAGGTGTGCTAGTGTATCCAAGATATTTGTGTGGAATAACACAATACCTATTGAGATCTGTAATACCTATTGAGATCTCTAAACTTTTGAAAGGCAGAAGGACTCCTAAGGCATCTAAAACAACCTTAGATACTTAATTTCACATACCTGAATGTCATTCTCCCTGACTCTTTCTAATTCAGTCAAGCCGAGCAGTTCCCACAATCTAGATGCTCCACTTTCTGTTCTCCTCCTACCCTGGTTAAGATTTTAAAAACCAAAACAGAACAAAAACAAATAGTCAAAACAACAGAATTTTCTCAGGCACTTTCCCTCCCAAGTGGAGGCAGCCCCGAATTATGACTGAACAGAAGTTCCTATGTGAAGCCGTGAGCCAGACACCTAAGAAGAAAAGAGACAGTTCAGATGTGGCTGTCCTCTGTGCTCTACTTTTTTATAAGCTGGTTCTTCTTGTCCCTTGTGCAGGAACTTTTCTTAAGGGGCAAGGTTAAAGGCACCAACACATCTCCCATTGTAAGTAAAGAGACAGAAAAACTTGTATGATCTGAATTTCTTATGCAGTGATGCTTTAGCTTTCTGTCCATATAGGAGATATAGGGTGTTATTAATTACCTTGCTGAGACAAAGTATCTAAAGTAGATCTTTTTTTTACAGCTCAGCAATCTGAATTTGACTCCAGCTTTTAGACTACAAACCATCCGACACAGACATTGCATTTTGAATTTTTTTTTTAATTATAGTTATTATTTTTAAACTCTTGTTCATTGTTGAACTGTTTATGGACTATCATCATCACTTGAATGTAGACAATGTTCAAGAAGTTCTGGCAATCTCAAGAGATAGCATAAGAAATTCAGTAAGTCTCTTTGCTTCTCAGGTTCTTTAAGAACTTTATGCCAACAGATGTTGACATCCTGACTAGATACCGCACAATCAATTGCCATGAAACAGATAATTTTAGATGCTAAGATAAAATTCTGTTTTCTAGGATGTATTATGGAGCATTCATTTTTTAACGGAGAGAATGGGGGGGCACTGTTGGGGTTTTTTGTTGTTTTTTTCTTGTTTTGTTTTCGGGGTTTTTTTTCCCTACAGAAATCTGATAATAGAAATTAATGGAAATTCAAGCATTTGTAGATTAGGCTGGTTTTATTGATGTTAAGAAAAAAATTCCACTATAAAAACTAGGACCTGTTGCTCAGGTCACTCATCTACTCATTACAGTTGGCATACTTGGAAATGAAAATGGTCAAGTGTCTGACATCCATAAAAGCAATAATTTGGGAAAGATCATTTTCAGAAGCATGTACAATGTCAAAGGCTTAGTTCATGTACTCAGTCAATGAAACTTCTTCTGTCTAAAATGATGTGTCAGTCTGGAATCTGATGTATGTGACATTGAGCTCCATATATTCACTTAAATAGCCAATAGTATATTTCACCTGTGTATGTTGAGAACACTTTTGAGTACTGTTCCATAGCAAATAAATGTTTACAAACTGCTCAATTGCAATTAAACACTTATTCTTTTTTGTTGTTGCTTTAAACTCTGTTCTGAATCTTTCTCAGTTATTGCTATGCCTGTTGTAATGCTGATGTAGATTCAAGTCTCTAAAAGCGTATCATAACTACAAATTTAGAATAACCCCCACTATAATCTAGATTCTCTTAATAGTAAAAAAGTGAAACATCTCCAAGTGTCTTTAGGAAATCAAAGATAAGATAATAATCATGAAGGAGAAATAAGGAGGAGAAAAGTGGAAAAAAAAAAAAAAAGAAAGAAATTGTCCTGACTAGATGACCGGTTTCATCTAGGAATGGAAATGGTAACTTTTGTCTTGATAGATAGGCCATTGGATGGATGGATGGATGGAGAGATAGATAGGTAGATCAAAATATTACAGTACTTCCATGTGGAAGTTCTACATTTTTTGGGTGGATTTCTGGCTGGGAGTTCTCTGCACTGGGAGATTAGAACACAGAGAGCACATCAAGACCCTCTCCAGTGGGAAAATCACGAAGTGTCACCTTGAACCTAGTCAAGGGACAGAAAAATTTCTATCTTGCCATGATTCCCAGCTAGCTGCAGGAGAAAAGAGGCAAAGACACAAGAATGAAAGGTCGCGAAGATAAAGGTATAGCTAGGAATTGTCTCACAGTCTTCTTAATGAGCACAACCCCCACCCATAGGAGATTAAAATGACTAGTTAAACTGCACCAGAAGTTTGCTCTCTCTCTTCCCTTTCGTTCTCCAGCTCTACTTTGTACTTTCAGCATCAGATGTTCAGCTGTGTTTGTCCACAAAAAACTTATTAATTACTCGGAACTTAGCTGTTGCTGTTAAAAAATTCTTAGTGTTAGGACCCAACTCTGTCCACAGTCAGATACAACTCCCTTCCCAGTTAAGTGAAGTGTCAGAGTGCACGGACACTGAACTGGAACTACAGGCAGAACTGGACCTTGATCTTTTAAAAGGCTCTTTAATTCAAAATTGTTTCACAGGTAAATCAATTACTATGTTAAGCAAGTTTGCCACTAGAACAATGAGAAAATATACCTGAGCTATTTATGTAGTAGCACATTTGTGCTAAAAACAGTAAAATTAACTGGCTGTAGGTCAGTTTTTGTTGGGGTTTTTCATTATTTTAAAGAAATAGAAACACAAATACACACAAAAATTATAGGACATATTTTCAGGATTTGAAAAACAGCTATCACTTTGGCTACACTGGATCTATTAATTTCTCTCAGAGGTGTAACAATTAAATGGATCTGTGAAGAACTGAGTATGAGGCCCTCGAGGTCATTCTGGACGTGTTTTCGCAGTTTGTGCATGCTGAGCTAAAAAGCTGTTGTCTAAACCAGTAGCAGCAGAAAGAAAATGCATTAAAAAAAAAGGGCAAAAAAAAAAAAAAAAAGCAGGCTCCTGTGAATTTATGAGGAGTGCATCACAAAGACAAATATTTCAGCCATGCAATTCCATTCGGCCTTTTCAGCTGTGTGTCCATAGCAAGTCAACGGCTAAATTGAAAAATCAATTCCAATTTAAATTATTGGAATAAAGAACACCAGGAGTCAGAGATAAAATGGCTTTGTTCTCTGAGATCCTTTTTAATTGGAAAGTTATTTCTTCAGGGTATTCTAATGGTTCTGAGGAAAGATTGCAAAACAAAGTTGATCGGCTGGGGGAAGGTTAATAGCTAATGTGCTTTTCTTGCTGCACAGCAGCCTCCTGTCTTTATGACAGCCTCCATCATATGTGAAAAGAGCCATGATTCTAAATCATTTGATACATGTGACTGCAGTGTGTCCCTCGGTCTCCCAAAGAAATCATATTATGGATGTTATTCTGACATATTCATAGCACTTCAACTGGCATTCTGACCAGAATTTCTTTGCTTACAGAGGCTTATTACGGTAATTTCCTTAAAACTTCCACAGCGGTGAGTGGTTTTGCTGAAGATTAATATGATTTTATAAGTATTGGGGATATTTTAAACAAAAACACTGATAGCCCTACATATGGAAAGCATTTTCCTTTTATTTCAAGACTACTGAAACAATAACCTAGGTCAACAATCAGCAACTACAGCTAGAAAAACTGAAGAGAAACTGTGATTACAGAGAGGAAACAAGATTATGTTGACACAGGGTAGAGTGAGAAAGGAAAGACAAGACATTGCTGGAAAGAAAAGAAAAAAGCAGATTAATAAACAGTCATTATGTTTAAACTAAAGCAGAGGAAAAGGAAAGCTTTGCTGCTTATATAAGTCTCATAACTAACACCTAGAAACGTTATGGTTTAGTTATAACATCACAGTAACCTTTGCTCTCTTAACAGGAAACTGTTTAGGGCAGCTGTAGATTAGAAGCCTTAAATGGGCATTTAATTTGAAATTAATAAAACAGTTATGGTATGTGTTAAGAAAAGTTACTAAGGTTTGCTTAGTATATTTAATTAGTGTAGAAGAGATAAATCTAGTTGCCATGTAATGAACTGAGAACTGCAGATACAGTAAATGTGTACTTACGTTCCTATTATTAATGCATTAAACTTGTAAGAATGTTTAGGAATTTAATTAGCATTTAATAAGATAGCTATAGCAAATTACAGTAGTTAGATGTTAAATGTAAATTAATATTTTTAGTATTTAATTGATATTAACTAATTAATTACTGTTTATTACATGGCAACTAGATTTATCTTTTATAGAGTTATTAAATCTAAATTAAAAGTTCTATTTTAAGTGGCCTCTACTCAATTAAAAAAATACAGTCTCTGGGATTATCAGGGTTTACTGTCATGCAGAAATTGAGTGAACTTGGAGTATTAAATCTGGAATTATATAGCATATAATAAGATTAAGTATCTTCACATAGGAGCAATATTATTCTTGTGGATAATCCCAAGAAAATGCAATTACTCAACTGAGTAACAAACTTCTGTGGAAGTATTCCCTGAATTGCATAATAGAAAGGAAGAAGTTTGGAAAAAAAAAAAAACAAACCCAAAAAAAGCTGGTTTGGATTATCAAAAAAAAGGTTTTCTTATCTCATTTGTGACTAACTTTCCAGTAGCTCAATGACATGTTAGAGAAGAAGAAAAGCAATCAGAGTTTCAAAGACCCTGCATATATGAGATAATGACTGAAAAAAAAAAAAATCTCACCACACACAATAAATTATTATTTGGGATGTGGAATACTTTGGAATTTCTAGCCGTTACTTAATGGGAGTTGCACTGCTTTGCATCCACATTTGAAACTTACACTGATCATTACAGCTATCTGATACTGGCTATATACAATAGTTTGTATGCCAATAATGACAAGAGCTTATATAACTTATTTCTGAGAGGAAAGCAATTTTACAAAAGCAAAAGAGAATGTGTGTTAAGTCATCTAGTTCACCGGTATGCCAAACAAGAAGCTGCTGTGAGCTCCTGAGGCTGTAGTTCAATAAAAGGCTGAGGTACCTAAAGCATGATTAAAAGCAGTTCAGATATAATCTTAAACGCAGCATGTGATCTCCTTCGTGACTTGAAAACCCTACAAGTGCTTGCACAGACTTGGACATGTGCAGAACTTCGCCATGTGAGAAATGCCATCTAGTCATTTGCTAGCACATAAGGCTGACCGCGATGCCTTAGCTGAAGTCCACACAGGGTCTTGTGCAACAATCATGCTGTAAGAATGCCTACAACGGCAGAAGCATTAGGACTTTCAGGAAATTCACTTCAGCACCGGAGCTTTATGTTCTTCAACTATGAAATGAGGAATATATTTAATTACACTTGTGGAATAATCTCCTGTTTACCAAAAAATTATTTGTAAAGCCTAACTATCTGCAAATTCTGCAAATCCTTGTGTATTTTATTACCTATTAGTTTAGTATGTCCTTCCAGATAATGAATAAAGATATCAAAATCAGACTAAAGAAACAGGTCTGTGGAGTCTCTAAATCTTAGGGATTGTAGAGAGTTACAAAAATGTTACCGTCTGATTTTTTTTTATTACATTTATTGCTGTTTGGATCCTTCTTTTAACATTTAAGATATTTGTTGTAAATCTACTTTAACATCTTATAATTTCTTTCATTTTTCCCTTATTATTAGAATAATACTTTCTTGTAATTCAGTCTTAGTACTTTTTATATGTCAGTTTCTCCTCTGCAGACATATTCAACTACTTCTCATTGCCATTATCTCAAAATAAATATAAACCTGATCTCACTGAAATCATCAGCAAAACTCAAATGGCTTTGAGTAGACCAAGGATTTTGACTGTTCCTTAATTCTCCACTATTCTTAATTCTCCATTATTGAAATTGCATGCACTCATACCACTGTTTTTTACAAAAACCCTTCATAGTCCACTTACTTTACATTCAAGCATCTGAACAAGTACTATTTTAATAATCTTTTCTATCAATACTTCCTTAATGACAAAGGCTCTATTTTCCATATAACCCTTCTGTCTGAATCATTACACTGTCCTCCATATACCTAACTCAGGAACGTCTTTGGTGATTCATGGCTGGATGTACTTGTCACCCACCAGATGGCTGCATAGTTAAAGTTTCCCATGAGTACAGCGCCTTGAGATTTCAGGCTCCATGATAGTTGCTCCAGGAATTTTTCATACTTGCTCTCGTCAAGTCTTCAGGGTCTACAGCAGATGCTACTGCAGTTTACTTATTTGAATGCTACCATACCTCTTCCATTATCTCACTGTCCTAACTGGTTTAGTAAATATTTTAGATCTATGTTTCTAATGCAGAGTAAGTAGGATTTAAATTACATGTTGATACATCTGCCAGTGTGTGAAAATAACTCCTCTAAATTGAAATTTCTACTCATCCTTTTCCTGGAGAAATACATTATTTTGAATCAAAACAAAACAAAAAGAAATCAAAACAAAAACATCCAATCATACCAAAACCCACAATAATAAAGCAAGAACACAGGTTGATTTAAATTTTTTTTAAAAAATCCAATTGTATTCTTTCTTCAGTTACTCTATGCTTCATAATCCCTTAAATCTCACTGAATTTAACAGGGGGGGAAAAGTCTATAGGATCTGTACAGGGAAGGAAAGGAATTGAACTTGGTTCTGACAATACTTAGACACTTTGGACATTTTCCTGTTGTTCTTGCAGTTGTCAAGTATTTTTGACATTTATTTTGCTATTTTCCTTTGCAACAAAATGGCACTTTAGAGTGTTTCTGCCACAATTTTTACAAATTGATGTATTTATACTACATACATATGTAGAAATACATACATTGATGTACACATATATTATTTCTCCATGTGTCTGCTAAGTTCTTTGCTAAGCTTAAGGATAATTACATGATTCAGTGGCCACTGAGTCACTGTGGTTATGGAAAGCCAGGTTTTCAACCTGGCTGCATGTAAGGAAGTTGTATAAATATCTTAATGTTCACCTACTTTTGCTTCCCCATCTGAACTGATTAACATTTGACAAGACTCCAGACCAAATCTTTTTCTCACAATGTTCTTAATGAGATATGACTGTACAAAACCCGTGTACACTGTATTTAACTTAGGGAGGTAGAGGATGTATGTGCCTGAGGTTACTAAGTGCAGCATCTAATAATTACATTCTGTGCTGACTGCCCTGTTTAAAATAATATGTATTTGAGGAAACAAATATGTATCTTTTCTTGGGTTTCTTTTAAATTGAAACTTAGAACCCTTTAGGAGAGACTATAAGACCTTAATTGCTTTAAAATACTATTGAACATGTTAAAACTGAAACCTGAAAACATTTAGCATGAATTCTTTAAAAGCTTTTTGGATTGTAGCACCATCAATCTGCAGTTCAAGACCTAGAGACAGCAATCCCACCTGAATCATGCTACAGTTAGTATGTACTTGCTAATATAATTTATCAAGCATTCTAAATCCATATGACACAAATGTACGGCATTCAGTCTGAAAAAGTTCATCAAGAGTTGTAAGTAAAACAGAATGAATGCATTATAGAATCTTTCCATGCAGTGTTTTCCCCTATCTGTCTCCTTAAACCATTTCAAACTGAATGGTTTCCTGTGTGCTCTGTTGCAGATTTATTCTTCTCTTGATGCATGCATGTAACTCCCCATTAATGTTAGTAGGAATGAGATTTACGTATGTGCACTGAGAGGAGAACAGACCCCATGGTATTTTATTCGCCTATACAGGATTATAGCCTCTGAGGATAGATTTGATTTTTTTTTTTTTGTTGTTAGCAAAAAAGCAGCTTGACAAGTAGCTTTTTGATTGATAATACACTGGGAGTCATAATTTATATAATCTTACACCTGCTACTGAACATAAAGGTCACTTTAAAGGTGTGAATTGTGTGTGCTGGGGCAGAGCATAAACTAGAGGGTCAGTTTTCAGCGGTTACTGTATGATGAAGAAACAGACAAAAACTCCTACCAATGCTGATAAAATTGAAAATATCATGGCAAGCATTGTAATTAACAGCAAGTTTCCAGAACTTGACATTCTGAGCAAGTGTCATTCCCTAGGTTATTACAGAGGGAATTAGAGTGGCCTTTCACTGTCAAACTGATATATACCATTGGAGCATTGCTGAAGAAAAAGTACCATTTGTGATGTCTTTTCAGGATTTAAACATCTGCTGAATTCCATCTCTTTCTATCATCTTCTGAAAAATAGATACATATCTCAAAAGGTCTCTATTTGGGGCATTCAGTTGATTCAATATTTCAGCATTTTTCTGCTTCTTAAAAAAAAATTATCTCTACTCTATACGTAAGAACTATCTCATACACAGCATCAGCAGGACATTCTTAAGGCTTAAATATTTTTGTGGGGAGACTGGTTTAATGAAATGTATTCCTGTAATAAATCACTGCATGCAGTTATTTTTCTAAACAATCCCTTTCATACACTGGGGAAAAATAAGATAAAAAACCTTTCATACTATAAAATATAAAGATATTTGGGTTTATTCTTGCTTTATTTTTCTCCTTTTTTCTATTTTCTAATAGCCTTGCAAATGTGTAAGAAGGTAACTAGTGTCTGTGCAGAGCATTATTTGTTACTGGATAGGATCCAAATTATTAACCTCCTTGTTCTAACCTTCATCTCCTGCTGCTGTCTAGAAGTGGTAGGGAACTGTACTTTCAGGGTAGGGAGACATTCATCCTTTGAGTTTTTCAGTCAAACATTACCAGTGTGTATACTAACATGTTCACATTTTGTGGTTCTAATTATTGTGTCTTCATTATTTTTTGTAATTATTAATTATATAATAGATAGTGTTAATTTCACTTCAACTTTCATCTAGGAAATAATCCAAAGATTGAAAAAAGACAATAAGAACTTTTTAATTGTCTTTGGGTGCTTTGATCAGCTTTCTTCAAGCTCTCAATATGACCCAGTCTTGAATGTGTTGGCTGATTTTGACTTCAGTATCAATGATTAGGACTTCCAAGCCAATTTAGGATTCCCAGTCCATGGTGGTAACTATTGAACTCCTCCAGGTGACTAGGTGACTGTAGTCTCTGTTGATTTGAATCATTTCTTTGGGTCAAGATCAGAGGCTAAGAATTTGGAAGTAATATCTACAACATGGAGTGTTCATTGTCTCCTGTCATGAAAGGAGAATGTATTTCTCTTTTCAGGGTGAGGAAATGGTTACAAGAAATGACTTCTGACATTAATGGAACAGGGAAAAAATTCACTTTCCATGAAAATAACTGCTTTTAGGCCTAGCTTTGTCTTCATAGATCACTATGGTTTACAAATGACCTACAATAAATTAAGTAGACATCTCCGTGATGGGGATGAAAGTCTTGGCAACACTGATTAGTTGTGGCAATTATTTTAGAGATTTATGCAGTGTTTGCCAGAACCTTCTCTGTCTTTACCATTTTATCCGCAGTATCTTGTTATGACAAAAATGAAAAAAAATAAAACTAAGAACTAAAAATAATTCTGTAATATACAAATTATCAGCACTTTAACTAATGAGGGCATGAAAAACACTTTCCTCACAGATAGGCTATTTTAATAGCATTTTTATAATGTTTATACCAGTGTCTTCAAAAGTAGCAGTCATTGACATTATAGAAGATTCATGTAGAACTGCAAATGAAGCCAAGCTGAAACAACATGCCAATATCTTTTGTTCATGTGTACACAGTTAAAATTTGAGTTGATATTACTCCATTTAGTTTGCTCAGAAATATTTGTTTTCCTTCACGATGTTAATTCAATTAAGTTAAAATATTGTTATCAACTTCTCTACTGACTCCTAAAAGCTTTTATGTGTCATAGGCAATATTGACCAAAACCTGCCATTGTTTCTAGCATTGCTGTTCAATATTGTTCACAGGAATTTAAATTTTACTCAAATTTGGAAAAGAATCATAAAATACTGTAACATTAATAATCTTAAATCCATGCAGAATATCAGAGATTATTATTTTTATATAACTAAATTTTCATTAATCACTCAATAAAATGGCTAAATAGAGTGCTATTTATATGTATTTGGCATTGGAATGTATATCCTCTTACAATAGCATTTTTACCTGCTACTGCATGTTCAGGGAAGGATGCAATTGATTCAGGAAGGACCAGAGAGATTTTTCATGTAAGTGCAAATGTAACACCATATTTTATGGTTGAGGATAGTTTATGAGAGAAAGCTTTCTGTGCCTTAGTGGTAGAGTGTGAGAGCCAGTCTTTTAACAGTAGCATTGCTGGTTTTCAGGCTGATGATCCAAATCTTTGTTTATGATGTGAACTTATTATTTGTTATGATAATATAAAATTAAGAACAACAGCAACAACAAACCTACTTAGAGAATTGAATAATGACTTCATGATTTCTAGAATATTAAAAATGCTGCAATTATTAGCCAAGATCAAAGTGACATAAATACATTGCATATCTGTTCTGGTTTTATTTAGTGAGGGAGGGGCTACAGTGGTAGCTTCTGTAAGAAACTGCTAGAAGCTGTTTCTCTTTGTTCAGTGGACTCGGCCAGGCCTAGGGCGGACCCACTGCTGGCCAAGGCTGAGCCAGTTGGTAGCAGAATGTTCTGTGATAACCCTTCTGCAATAATGTATTTAAGAAGGGGAAAAAATCGGAAAAAAAAAAAGAAAAGGGAGAAGATGTGAAGACATTTAGCGGACAGAGAGGGGGAGGTGCGAGCCTTGTGGGCCTTGCAGGCCTCAGTCTCTGACCTCCTGCCGAGCCCAGCTGCAAGAAGTGGAGAGGAGATGAGATGTGAAGAGAACTTGAGAGGCGTCTGCCTACCTGTTGTGAAGAATTTTTCTTGTGAGAGGAATGGCTGCAGACGCCAAGGTCAGTGAAGAAGGAGGAAGAGGAGTAAAGTTGCTCCTGGCTGAGATTCCCCCGCAGCCTGTGGTGATGACCATGGTGAAGCAGGCTATTCCCCTGCAGCCCATGGAGGTCCACAGAGGAGCAGAGATCCACCAGCAGCCTGTGAAGGACTCCACACTGGGGCAGGCAGATGCCTGAAGGAGGCTGTGGCCCACGGAGGGCCCACTGGGGCAGGTGTTCCGGAGAGACTGCACCCCATGGAAGAGATGACCCACACCGGAGCAGTTTCACGAAGGACTGTGGCCCGTGGGTGGGACCCCACAATGGAACAGGGGAGGAATGTGACTAGTTCTTCTTCCAACGACGAAGCAGTGGTATAAAATGACATGTGATGAACTGACCATAAGCCCCATTCCCTCTTCCTCCCTGTGCCACTCAGAAAGGGGGAAGGAGGTAGAGATAATATTAAGCCCGGGAAGTAGGAGGAGTGGAGGGACGTTATCTTGTTCTCTGTCTCATTATCCTGCTTAGTTTTTAGTAATAAATGAATAGTTTTCCCCAAGTTGAGTCCGTTTTGCCCATAAATGGTAACTTTAAGGATTTCTCCCTGTCCTTATCTCAAACCTCGAGCCTTTTTTCTTATATTATCTCTCCCTTTTCTCTTGGAGGGTGGGGGGAGTCAGAGAGAAAAAAGATGCGTAGTCTTGTCCCGATCGGGGCTAAACTATGACAATATCCAACAGCTCAGGGAAGAAAATAACCATTGGAGGAGATCATGGAGCAAGATGTAGCAATTGCTTAACAATTTAACTTTAAAGATTTCTAGCACTATATTAAGTTTATTTTCTATTTCATTACATTTTTTTAAAGGGTAGCTATATTGTCCTATTGTAACTACAGTGCAGAGCATCTCACTTGATTTTTTTTTTAATTTATCCTAGAAAATACAGCAATCATCATATTCATTCAACATAGCAGCAGATATCTGCCTACTGGTAAACAAGAACAAATTTCCTGTCTATGGAAGCTAAAGAAAATTTTTTAACTTAAAAAAAAAGTTAATAGTTAAAAACAGTAAATTAAAGGTAAACTTCACATTGCAGAAGAATCACAGAATCCTTGAGGTTGGAAGTGATGTCATGAGATTGTTTAGTCCAAGCTCCCTGCTCAAGCAGTCAGCTAAAGCAAGTTGCCGAGGACTGTGTCCAGTTGAGTTTTTTAATATCGCCAGGTATGGAGACTCCACATCTCTGGGCAGCTTATTCCAATGTTTGATAACTGTTACAGTAAAAAAAAAAAAAAATTCTTGTTTTCAGGTGGAATTTCACATGTTTTAATTTGTGCCCATTGCCTATTGTCTTGCACTGACTGAGTGCAAGACAAGAGTCTGACTGTTGCTTCTTCAGTCCCTCCCATCAGGTATTTATACACATTGATAAAATTCCCAAACCTTCTTTTCATCAGGCTGAACAGTTCCAGTTCTCTCAGTCTCTCCTTACACAACAGCTGCTCCTGTCCCTTAATCACCTCTGTGACCCTTTGCTAGACCCAACCCTACATGTCTAGGATTTGTACTGGGAAGCCCAGCACTGGACACTTCAGATGTGTCTCACCAGAACTAGGGCAAGAATCACCTCTCCTGACCTATGGGGAATACTTTTCCTAATGCAACCCAGGATACTATTGGCCTCCTTTACTGCAACATCACTGAACATTTGTCATTCATGGTCAGCTTGGGGTCCACCAGGATTTCTAGGTCCTTCTCTGCAGAGCTGCTTTCCAGCTAGTCAATCCCCAGCATGTGCTGGTGCAATAGATTATTCCTCCCCAACAATCAAACCAGAGTAGGATAATGAGAAACAAAATCAGATCTTAAGAATACCTCCTCCCATTCCATCCCCCACCTCTCCCACCCCTGGCCCGGTTTCCTGGGCTTAATTTTACTTCTGATTTTTTCTCTACTTTCTCCCCTCCAGCAGTGCAGGGGGATGGGGAATGGCGTTGTGGTCAGTTCATCACATGTTGTCTCTACCACTCCTTCTTCCTCAGGAGGAGGCCTCCTCATACTCTTCCCTTGCTCCACTGTGGGGTCCCTTCTGCAGGAGACAGTCCTCCATAAACTGTTCCAGCATGAGTCCTTCCCACAGGCTGCAGTTCTTCAGGAACTTCTCCAGCATGGGTCCTTTCCATGCTGTGCAGTCCCTCAGGAACAGACCATCCCAGTACAGGCTTCCCATAGAGTCACAGCCTCCTTCGGGCATCTACCTGCTCCAACATGGGGTCCTCCATGGGCTGCAGGTGGATCTCTGCTCCTCTGCGGGCCTCCATGGGCTGCAGGGGGATAGCCTGCTTCATCATGGTCTTGATCACGGCAGGGGAATCTTGCCTGGAGCAACTTTACTTCTTCCCCTACTTCTTTACTGACCTTGAGGTTTGCATAAGTGTTCCTCTCACATATCCTCACTCCTTTTTTCCCCAGACTGGGCAGGGCCAGGATCAACACAGACAGCCGCTCAGCAGGAGGCCGGAGGGTGAGGCTCACCTTCCTGCTCTCTCTCTCTTCACTGCTGCTTTGTTTTCCCTTTCTTAAATATGTTATCACAGAGGTGTTATAACTGTTGATGATTGCCGATTGCCTCTTGCCTCGGCCTCAGCCAGCAGTGGATCCACCCTCGAGGTGATCGGCTCCACTGGACAAAGGGGAAACTTCTAGTAGCTTCTGGCAGAAGCCACCCCTGTAGTTCCTCCACCACCAAAACCCAACACAGTCATTAAATGAAGAGGTTGAACTATATTGATCCCAACATCAATGCCCACAGTACACAACTAGTGACTGACTACTAGCTAGGCTTTATGCCACCTATTACAACACTCTGGGCCCAGCCATTAAGCCAGTTTTCAATCAACCTCACTGTCCACATATCTAACCCATCCTTTGTCAGCTCATCTATGAGGATGTTATGGAATATCTAATTCTTACTAAAAGCCTTACTAAAGTCAGTATTAGCAGCATCCCTCATCCCTCTTCCCTCACCCATGAAGTTAGTCACCTCATTGTGCAAGGCTATCAAGTTGATTTGTCATTCATGACTCTAAGTTCACTCCTCCCAATCACCTTTTTGTCCTTCATGTATCTTGAAGTGGTTTCCAGGATGAGTTCCTCCTGCAAGCCAGGAATTGAGATGAGGTTGACCAGATGGTGGTTCCCTGTATCTTCCTTCTTGCCCTTCTTGAAGATAGGAGTGACATTTGCTTTCTTCCTGTACTCAGGAACCTCTCCTAGTTAACCTGACTTTTCAAAGATAATCAAGAGTGGCCTGGCAATGACATCAGTCAGTTCCCTCAGCACCTATGGGTACATCCCATCCATTTATGTTATGTGGTCCTTTACTTCCAGTTACCAACTTTTAGTTCTGCCCCAAGGGACAAATATGTACAGAAGTAGTTTTCAGACAGGAGGTACGGATACTGCTATCAACTACGAATAAAATTACAGACCAGCTCTGCTTCTATTTAATAGTAAACAAAATGATCAGCCTGAAACAAATGTTAAACCTAAGAAAATCTAAGAACTGCTGCAGTTTTCTGTGGCTTTCAGAAATGCAAGCCTTGAAATATTTTCAAGGGAAAGGATATTTTTTATCCTAAGACTGGTAAGATTGGTCTCTGCTTGGTAGTTACCTGAGTTTTAAAAAATTCTTACCATCCAGAGAGATCAGGTGTCTCCACCGAATCTCAATAGAAATGCTTATTTTTTCTTTTCTCACTTGTCTTACCACACATCTTTTACATATATTTTTCTATACCTAGAATATTGTCCTCAAATCCATGTCTCCCTCCAGCTACAGCAGCTTTTTCAATTTTAAATATTTCTTTTTCAATATTCTATTTTGCTTAGTTTTACATCTAAAAGGATACATTTATGCCTTGTAGAAAGTACTGATTTCTCTTGTTGTCTTGATAGCTATGATCAGCAACAGAGAATAATACATACTTGGATTTGGGAGATTATTCTTTATATTTTTTTATAATCTAGAATTATCCCTTTTTTCAGCATTAAACACTGAAATTTAAGAACAGAAGTAACACTGTTTTACACACGTCAAAATATAGAGTACATCACAGTATTGTTCTGAAAAAATAAATATATCTACAAGTCATGAACTAATTTAGAGAGTAAAGAAAATGTTCCTCTCCGAGGTCCACCTACATGCAGTAGTTTGCCTTTAAATTAAGTAGCATTTTATTTGTAAGAACAAATTAAAATACCTGAAAATAAGAAACTTGTTATATCAGAATGCAACTCAGTCCACATCTATACCCTACAGATCAAGTTCTTACTTTATAAGAACATGTCACGTGAATCTTCATTTGACTAGTCATGGTCATAATAGTGTGGGACTCCCCAAGGAAACCAAAAGCCCTTTTGCCTTCACTATATCTTCAAACACACATTACACCAAATGCAAAATGCAGTGACATCAACGGTCTATAAAAGCGTGACCTCCAAGTTGATGGATTTAGAGTAATAAGAGGCCTCAACAGCAGCTGAGATATAAACATGAAAGGAAATTGTAAGGACAACCCACTTCGGTGTATAATGAGTAAAGAATTTAATACTGTGTTTACAGATTTCACAGGCTTTGCTGTGCTAGTTCACCTGAGAACATTTCTAAACCTAGGAGGAAGAAGGAAGTTGGGGATGGGCAGTGAGTGTGAGACCTTAGATTACTTGGGTATAAAACTGGGAAAAAATTATGTTGAAAAAGCAGGAATTAAAGGTGATGTGTAAGGGGGGGAAATATATATATATGTATCTGAAAAAAATATATTAATTATGTATCACAAAAAAAAAGATTTTGTAGGAAAACTTCCCAATAGTAGCTTGTAGAGTTTTGAACTATTGGCTTGAAAATTTATTTCCAGATTACAGGTGCTGATCTGTTCAACGAAAGAAAACTAAGAAATTCATTTACAGCAGTGAGACAATTAAGGGACAGTGCTTCCAAAATGATCACCAGTCAGTAGTCCATCCATGTAGCACCTTAGTGAACTGGTTAAGTGCCCTAGAACACAAGAATTGCCAAAAGGGAGCAGCAGCATGTTGTGTCGTGGGAACTCTCCTCCCTCCACTGGAAGTCCACAGAAGCCGAGATACAAGCCTCTGTTTAGCAAAGCAGATTTTTGCCAAATTTGGGCCGAACCTGAGAAGTAGTCCGATGCTGTCAATATTTTAGGAAAAAAAAAACCAAACTACTACTGTCTAAGAATAGCAGACTTGTCTGATTTTCTAGAAATTCTTCAGCTGAAGCACAATTAAGTGTAGTAGAAAGTTTTGAAAAGCATTCGTTACTCAAGCACCTCACAAACAAAATGCTATAAATAGTTAACCACTAATTCCAAGTCATGACAGTATGTCATCTACTACCTAAAATTTAGAATAATCATGGGATGAATTTTTATTACCTAAATGCATGGAGGTACCTCTCTGAATAGATAGAAATCAGCAATTCTACATGTATTTTAAGTAACTACATATGCAAAATATGTGTGTATGTATGTCATATTTACATACAAAAATGCAATTTCTTGTCCACTGACAAATTTTGACTGCGTATGACTGCAGTGTCACTTTGAATCCTTTGCATACACAAGATTTCTAAATTTAAAGTTATTTGCATGCAGGGGATAAATTCCTACAGTTCTGCTAACACACTATGTTTTTCCAAACCTTTCATCTATCTATATAGATTCTTATGTAATCACCACCTTCACAGTATCTAAGGGGTCTAATGACTCCTTGTTCTGCCAGGTTTGCACTTAGAGCTTTTTATTGCCACTCTTTAGAAAGGTGTTTGAACTGTGGCAGGTAGGACAATCCAAAGACAGATCTAATTTCAAAGTATTCTGAAGGGAATAGCTAGTAAAGAAGAGCAGTGATTGATGCAATAGAAGACATAAGAGGATTTTCTTTTTTTTTTTTTCCCACCATCTACAGAAAAGTCTAGACTTTTTACTTTAAACTTGAAGTGTTAAAGGGGACTCTTAGATCTGATCATCTCAAAGTCTCTAATCTATGCAAAAAAAAAAATGGGCATTGATGTAAAAATAGTGCATGTATGAACAACTCAGAAGCATAGCTGGAGTGTGATGTGTATTTGTGGGTCTAAGTGCTTTGAAAATGCTTGTTCCTGCCTGTGAGACTGGCAGAAGGTGAGAACAGTCAAAGATACATTCTGTGAGAATTCAGTTTGTTTTTTTCTTCCTTGCAGACTATTTTTTTCCTTCTGTATTAGAAAACTAAAATGAGAGCAGGTGAAATAAAAACATAATCTCCTTGCGAAGTGTATAGATGTGTATCAAAGTGTATCTGTCTTCCTGAAGTACAAGTAAGTTATATATATTTTTTTTTATTTTAAGTTGTTTTAAGTGTTCAGTGTAAGGAATATTGAAAGAATGCTGTGCACTATCTTGGTCACAATTAATTTTGTTTAAGTACATTCTGTCTCATGCAGTTAATTAGCTAAGTGCTTTGCTTTTATTTTCACATATGTACCTGATTTAAACATTTCTGTGACCAGAAAAATAAAAAAAATCACCTGTATAGGTGAGGATTTGACATTTCAATAGAAGAAACGTTTTGTCTTCACCTTCCATTACTTTAAAGCACAGGTTATTAGAAAAAATAATGTGTAACTACTCCTGTCAAGAACTGAAATCAAAGGGAATTTTCTTGGCCAGCACTTGTTAGGTATAATCTTGTCATTGTTGCATTGAAAGGCTAAACATTTTCTCCCAGGTCTTCACAATTGGATTGGGCAGAGGAGATCTTAAATACACAGTAAAAAGTTAGCTACACAATCACATTTATTCTCTTCAGAGATAACAAAATAGGAAGTCCTAGTAAATTATTTTTCAAAGCTAGGTAGTATGATTGTCCAGCAAGCTGATGCAGGGATTCTGAAAAAGTACTTATTACATCCCTAGTCATATTAACATTATGAGTCCTGTAACTTTTCAGGTAGTTAAAACTTTTAATTGTAAGGTATATCTTTACAGAAAATGATGCATCACAATCCATAGCAGTGTTCCCAAGAAACAAAAAAAATATTCAAAGAATGAATTTTCACTCATATAAATCCATAGAGATGTAAAGAATCAAAGTACATAATACAGTATTTAACAGTACATTATAAAATGCTAGAGCACTTGCTATTTGGTTCTTTCACCATGACAAGAGTATAGCATAAAATGCCCAACTTACATATACTCTGCACAGTTGTGAGTTCTTTGATGCTGCATCTCTATCGCAGGGATACTTCCTTGCAGGTAACATTGCATTGTGGATGCACTCAGCATGAGCCAGGAAACTCAGCAAGACACTATCATGTCACATTGTAACACAACAGCTAGAAACATGTGAAAAAAAAACATTTGGGTTTGGGTTTTGATTTTTGGTTTTGGTTTTTTTTTTTTTAAACCATGATCCTAACATAAAAAAAAGCATATTCAGCATTTTGTTCTTCCTTAAAGTCTAGATATGATTACTCCATTTTATTTGCATACTGATGTCTTTTTATTTCTTGTCTATCTGAAAAATATACTAAAAACATAGTATAGAATTAACTAAGTGTATAACTATATGACTATAGGTAACTAATTGTATTTTCTACTTAACTAACTGTATACCTGTGCATACATCTATAGAAAGGCATTAGTATATGTATGTAGATGGAAAGGATAAGAACATAAATGACTTAATACTCAGCTTTTGCCATAAGATTCAAGTATTTTATAAAATTACCTTCAAGACATGTCTGTCTTTGCTGTCCTCCTGTATGTGGAAAGCAGGTAATCAATACCTCCTTTTTAAATAAATGTGTGTGTGTTTCTATCTATAATAATAGCATACATGTAATTGTGACTTGAATTATGATCTGAGTGATAGTGTTCCAGGTCCTTAACTTTTCAAACCTAGGCTATCAGAAATGTACTGTGAAGTAACTGTCCTTTGATGTCGATTATAGAACAAATAAAGACAGTTGGTTTGAAAGTTATGATGTTAAAAACTGTAAATCTATACGGGGTGAATGCATTTCTGTACATCCACAGATGCATCAACTATGACAAAATCCAAGAAATATCTGTGAGCAGAACAGCCCTTTTCCTGGGTCATGCTGGAGCAAACAATTGGAAAGCAAGTTGAGGAAATCATCAAAGAAACTGCTGGTGTGCAGTTTAGCCTCAAGTCCATGTAGAATCAGTCCTGATTTTCATTGTAGAGACATGACATTGCCACAGAGAAATATACAAAAGAAGGCAGAGAAAATTTTAGGATGTGGGTGGCAGACACTCATTTCCCCAAACTGCAGGAAATTTTACTGTAGCTCCTGTCATTCAGTGGTTTAACTGTAGGCTAGGAGTTCGTGTGAATGTCATGACAGAGTCGTAGTTCCTAACAACTATTGTATTTCCTGATGCAACAATAAAAGGTTCTAAACATTTACAGTGTGCTCTCTTTAACTGTTTCAATTGAAAGCACATTTGTTGGGTCACCCTGTGCGAGAACAAGCACATCTTCATGGGTTGATTATTCTCTATAGATAATTTGTCCTCATTGGGTTCTAGCTTTCTACATGAATCTTCATTGTCTCCATTTGTTACACTGGAACTTTAATAACATCATCACTCATTAACTCTGAAAGGGAAATATTTTCTCTCTCTCTCCCCTTGACTGAATGACAAGCTGCTCAGAGACTGTAACAGTCAGGTTTTCTCTACAGACTCAATCGCAACTATTGTATGATAGAACCATTTTTTGTTATTTGACATTCAGTGGTTAGTGTTTGCTGGCACCTAAAAATCTACATTTTTCCCTTTCCCCTCCTGCACCTTCCCACACCTTCCCTTCCTGCACCTTCCCACACCTTCCCTTCCCTTCCTGCACCTTCCCTTCCCGCACCTTCCCGCACCTTCCCGCACCTTCCCGCACCTTCCCTTCCTGCACCTTCCCGCACCTTCCCTTCCCGCACCTTCCCACACCTTCCCTTCCCGCACCTTCCCACACCTTCCCTTCCCTTCCTGCACCTTCCCTTCTCGCACCTTCCTGCACCTTCCCACACCTTTCCTTCCTGCACCTTTCCTTCCCACACCTTTCCTTCCTGCACCTTTCCTTCCCACAACTTCCTGCACCTTCCCTTCCCGCATCTTCCCTTCCCTTCCTTTCCTTCCCTTCCAGTTTTATATGGGTCTGTTACAATAGAGTGATGTGAAGAGGAACACTTCTGAAGAGACTCATCAGTCAAATTGAAAATCTGATGAATCAGATCCATCACTGTACAATTAGTAAATCATATATCTGTTGATCTGAATCAGTAAAGGCTTGTTGAAGTTTGTGGTACTACAATTTGAAGTAGTGCCATACTAATTTATACTATTTTAATTCACACAAGATCTGATAGAGTCTTATTTCCAGTGATCACAGGAATGGCTGATATATTACAGCTATTTCCTTTGTAAGCATAAGGTCATTTGAGAGCTCAGATTCTATTACTGTCTTATATGTGTTGGGAAATACTGACTTTTTAACAGCAAATAATCACTTCATGAAATTTAAAAATGGCATTTGTTTTTGGCTAGTTATGCTCCTGTTGCCTAAGGCTAGATCTTGTTCTCATTTCAGTCAAATGGAAACTAGTCAGTTCCATTTTTCAAATTGTCTTGCATTACTATAGTGCTGCAATGTTTGGATTGGGGCTGAACAAAAGAATTGTTATTGAAAGGAAAAATGCTCTCCTGCTTTTTATTTAAAGAAACACTAATTAAAATAATTTCCCTGGAAGTATTTTAGAAAACCTTAATTCTATGACAATTTAATTTGTCTTTTCTTCCCTAAAATTACTGTGTGATATCACTCAGACAACTTCTGTTTCACAGCTCTGCCTTCCTTGTTCAAAAGAACATTTTTAAAAAATTACTGATTATTATATTTAGTATATTGCATGGGCAAGAGGCTTCTCAAATACATTACCTGCCTACCTTTCCCACTCCTAAGGAAAGTCTTCTTGATATCAGCAAAACGCATAACGGCATTTTCGTTGGCATCTGGTAATCACTGTGGCGTGAGAGTATGTAAAGCAAGGATTTTAGGGACACGTTCACTCAGCTTCAGCTGTCTATGATGTAGACAACTTCATATGAGCTACTTGTCTACATTTTGTAAAGAGGCAGTGTTCAGCAACAGGCATTACTAAAGTACAGTTCCTCTGACCTATATTTAATGGCTGCATTAGATGAATGACATGAAGTGCTTGTTCCTCTCCATTTACTGTATGGAGAATCTAAATGACAAGCTGAAATGAAGAAATTTATGCTCTAGACATCTGCATTTTCTGAAGAATAATCTTATCTCAGATGTTGACGTGCTGTATCAGAGGCTGCAGAAAAGGGATCCACTTGTCATTGGGCAAGTCAGCTCATCTTTCTCTTTCAGAGAAAACATAACTATAAAAGACTTCAGAGGCGAACTGACTTGCCAATGACACCAATATTGCGATTACTAATAGAACAGACAGATCTTGTTTTCTCGTGTATTACTCTGTAAACTAGATCACATCTGTTCTCTTTGGAGTGCATCCCTGGCGATTACCAAAAATTAAGCCTATGAAATAAGTGTATCACTGTTGAGCTACATCACTTGTATGATAGAAACTGCTTTGGTCCTTTTAAGTACATAGCTGTGGTAGCTGATAAATGTTTATTACTTTAGGAAAGCAGCATTCCTATATTGTGCAATTGGTCAAACAGAATCTATTATAAACTTGGAAATATTTTCTTAATTATTCTTAAATCGACTGCAGATCACAACAGATTCAGATACATTAGTAGTGTCTAGAGAGATCCAATTTATCTGTAACAAAAACAATTCTATGGGCCAGTTTTTCTTCATCTTTAACTTCTGCTAATGACTTGATTATTTCCCTAAAAACAAATTAAAAAGCCAAGGAATTAGCTTAAGCCATATGTAAATAGCCTGTTACCAGAATGTTTATATAAGCAGTTTTCAAGGGTGGAAGAAAATATGCCATTCACTAGGAAAAATGCATTTATTTATAAGTGTGAGGATGTATATCTTATTATAGAACATATGCCATGGGAATTAGAACCCTGACACTTGGAAAAAAGCTACATATCACTTTCAAATGGTTATCAATAGTGTTTAATGTCACATTAGGTAATTTCCCATGTCTTGTTTTAAGAAGATTTGTTTCGGTGAAAATAAATGAGAACTTACCTAAAAAAAAAAATAATTTACTGATTATACTACATTCTATGACCACTCATTAAAAGAGGGGCCCGTAATCCATAAGAAACTTACAATCGTATTTGCCCACTCATATTTGCAGGCATAATTACTGCAATGTTTTACTTACTTGGTTTAGATAAGTGTGGGTGCAAAAGGTACTCGCACATCCAGGAACTCCTTACACATATAGGAACACTACTGCTATTCATTTAATTATGTCACACAAGATATTGCATGAAAAAAAAAAATCACCTTTATTTCACAAGTAACAGATTCTATTTGCTAAAGGGTTCCTGAAAAGAGCAAAAAGTTGACTCCTATTTTAATATATAATGAAAATACAATACAAATTATGTAAGTACTTAGAAGCTTTCATGTGTTCTTGACTTATGAATTAAAAAAAAGTTATGTTATATTTTCAGTGAAATTTAAAAGCTTAATTTTGTTTTGTGTTTGTTTTTATAAATATTTGTAAAAATATAGCTTTATGTTGAAATAAGGAGTTAAATGAATATTGAATTAAGTATATTGAATAAGGAGCGGGCCATATCCATAGTTTTCTCTTGAAGAGGTCTAGATAAAAATCTGAGTTCAATTGAATATCTTCTAAGAATGGGTAAACTGAGGCATGGAAAAGTTAAATGATTTAATCAAAATGACAATAGCAACAAGTCAATGACCATTTAGAAAGAAATCCTGTTTTATGTCTGTTTCCTTCATTCACTACTAGGATACTCTGCTGAAAAAAAAAATTATAGATAACTGAACTATGTAAAATTGTTTCAAACCTAGGAAATCAATTGGGTTCAAGCTATGGGTCAAAGTTCATGTTTTATTTTATTTGAACCTATTCATCCATTCTTAATTGAGAAGTAGGTTGATAAAACATCTAATTTGAAATGTGCATAAACTGTAAAGTAGTGAGTTTGAGGTATATATTCTGTAGTTCCTGCCAAAAAAAAAAAAGTCTCACATATGGCTTCAGCTAATGGACAATAAATTTATTACTGGAAGAAATTAGCAATGTTGCTGAACACTGTTACAACACAGAGATGAATCAAAATATAACAGAAATATGGATAATAGAACATTTCATCTGGTATTTCACAATAGTTATCTTCTTGGAGGAAACTGTGAAGCTTGATTGAACAAAAGATAACGTTAATACTACCTAATAAGAACAGACCATTATAGATCAGTGAAACTGCAAAACAGAATTATATGACAAGGGGCAAGCCACATTATCTAAATTAACATTTTTCCAGCATGAACAAGAAGGGCCACTGTAGGAAAACGAGAGCTAAATAGTGTGGCCTGCATTTAGTCAACCTGAAGTAATTATTAATTTATGGTTGTCTGTGATTTTAATGAAAATGAAAGCTGAGAGGAAAGAATTGAGAGAGATAATGTGCCGTGAAATTGAGTTTCATTTATTTGGGGGCCACCTTTTTTCTTTTCTTTACTTTCTTTTTTCTCTTCTCATTTCTGAAGTTAATGCAAAATGTCCACATTAAAATTTCACCAAGGTTATGTAACTGCATACATACTTCCATTGCTTTAACAACGAACTGTTAAAAATGGCCAGAGACTGAACTCACTGGCTTACCCAGGTGCTAACTAGTATGATCAAACATGGCTTTTTTTTTTTTTTTACCTTTTTCAGAATTACCAGTTTTCAATATTGTACAACAGCAGTCAGACAGTCAGACTTAACTAATAATATTTATGTCTTTTGGAAATACTCTATTATCAGCAGTCATTTGTAGAATTCTAGAACTCAAAAAAAATATGGACAAAGCCATAGGTGGTGAACACGGATAGCCAAACAAAGTAGCTGCTTTTAGTTTAAATTGTTTGTCTTGTTCTCCTTCCCCCAGGAAACTGCTGTATATGAATCAACAGGTGCTGTTTTGATATGTAAAAGAAGCCTTAAAAGTCTAAAAAGAGGATAAGTCAAAGTTTTTATTTTAAAATTGATTAAGTTTTGGTTAAGGGGAAGCTTGAAAGGCACAAGGAATAATAATTTTAAAAGCACATGACCTACTTCATTATCTTTGGGATATTATAGACACCAGCCTGTTCAACACCCACAGTCTTCATTAAAATTCACCAGCAACACAGAAGTCTTTGGTCATTCTGGAATGTGATGTGACTTTCTCCATAACTGGACTTTGCCTTCTTGAGCAGGTTAGAACTGTTTGGACTTTACCCTCCTTGACTTCAGAAATTAATTTCAGTATCTTCCAAGAGCCAGAATCTTGCCTGCTGTTAACTTCTAATGATATTTAAGACACTCTGTGGTATATGAGACATATATGAGACACATATCCTAGACTGGCAGATATGATGCAGTACCTGTGGGATATCTGTGTCCATCTGAAATAAGAGCTGAAGCTGAAGTCCAGAATATCCTAGGCTGTATCAAAAGTCACTAAACATCTGTGTATGATCAACTGATTCATGTTCTGTTGACCGCACTGATTAGATTTTTCATTGACTGTTACAGAAGCCTCAAATGATCTTGATTGCCTAAAATTTATATAGGCTTGTAAGGAAAAGGCCTACATGACAGAGAATACTGTATTTAGGTATTAATCTTGACCTTAAAGGCTGCCTTTTCATGCAGGAAACCTGAATTCTACTCAAAATTCTAGTAAAAAATCCCTTATTCTTATACAGCATTTTGGCAGGATCGCTCCATCCCAGTGATTCTGGAAAGAGAAAATCGTGCATATTCTGGTTTGTGCACCAGCAAAGTACAGATAAGATAACAATGGGTTTTTGCTTTTTGCTTTTTTTTTGGAGGCAGGGAGCAGGAAGAAAGAAAGAAAAGAGTAAACACATATTAAGTTCATTTACAAACTGAAAGGGTAACCATGATTGTTTTAAGATGTCTTCATACATTCACTCCAAATTAATTACACTACAATATAAAGATAGCTATCTGAGGTCACACATTTAGAAATATATGCTGGATGATTCAGTAATGGGGCACAGGACACAGAGCAAGGAAATCTGATGTGATCAAAGCTGACACTGAATAGGAGAGACCATGTATTTACTTACATCTTGATTATCAGCAGTTATTACTGATTAATCAATTGACCCAAGACTGAGATTGAAATAGTGGAATGATGTGCTATGAGAGACATTATCCTCCATAACATACTGTATAGTTTTGAATCAATCTATAATTTTTTACTAAATAGTGACTAGAATAAACAATTCATTTTTTAGTATATTCTACCAAAATTTGGTTGTTTGATGTGTAACACTTTCTTGTGGAAGTGGAAATTGATTCATGTGGATAGACGATGCATGAAGGTGATGTTTTCTTTCTCTACTAGGTGTCACACATGTAATTCTTGGGTTTACATACACAGGAAGCAAGGAAGAAAATGAAGGAAAGGTAGAAAAAAAAAGTATGTGTGAGTGAAAAATAATTGTTGAAGTGTTAAAATTTGGATTATATTTTGTAATGATTTTACATTATATTCCTAGCTTACCAAAAGATTTCATAGTAACAGTTTACCTTAAAATAACTTCGAAAAATATTAGAAAGTAATTTTATCATCGGCATCATCATCACGTTCTGGGAATATTTTCTTCCTTTCTTGACTGTTTTTAAGTTTCTCACTATTTTCATGATACTGTGGTAGCCTTTTGAGTGCTACATTACTCTGTATTCTAGGCTAGTAAACTTATTCATTGTGACTCTATTCTCCAACTGATTCCTTCTTTTTGAACACAGAGGTATTTAAGATGTTAGTTATTTTGTTGTCCAAATTACTATATGTTGAGTCTTAATTCAAATCCCACCAATCTTGGTATCTTCTGGCTTTATTTGGCTTGGAAATATTTGAAGTATTTGAAATTTTAACCCTAAAAACATTCTGAATTTAGGTAGCTCTCATTTCTGCTACTCACTTCCTTGTTTAAAGGTCGGAAGTAGATCTCTTCTGTGTTAGTTTTCCACCAATAAAATAATGATAATTACACATACCTTTTCTACAATCTTGTCTTGCCTACTTAGACAACAAATTCTTTGCAGCAATGGCTATCACATGCTATGCATTTGAAAAGCATCTCTCTTCAAACCTGCTGGGACTTCTCAGTGCAATTGGGGGGAAAAAAGAAGAAGAAAAAAAAAAAAGGAAAAGAGAAAAGAAAAAGGTTACAAGCATTCCACTGAAGAATTTCAGGCTATCAAAGTTTCAAATATGAACTCATATTTTTGGTAACAGAAAAGTGAATGAAGTAAAGTTAGTCATTTGAAATTACTTTCAACTTCGGTTTAAATATTCTTCAAATTTAGATTAAATATTCCTTAGTCCACAATAAAAAGGAAAAAAAAAAGCAACTAAATAAAATCTACTAACAAAAAAAACTAGCTGTGCCACAAAATTTTTAGAAAAAAAAAATATATAAAGGCACTTTCCTATTAAGTCTTGAAGGAATTATTTTCTATCTTGGGAAAAAAAAATGGCAGGGTATTGCTATTTCTTCTTACAAAATCTTTGCAGTTTGTTGACTCCAAAGAGTTATAATTTCCATATGATGTTAGGTTACAATCTTCCCACATATGTAAAAATTAATTTCTGGTCCTTAAAACTGACATATAGTTAAATATCATAGTTAAAACATAGTTAAATATGATAGTTAAAATATTGTCACTTCACAGTTAGATTTATTTGAGAGAAACATTAGTGTGAAAGAAAGATAGTCCAGCTGCTTATTTATTTATTTACTTACCAAGCAGTCCTGCTATATGTAAGTTCCTTATACAGTCAGTGAAGAGACACAGGTGATGGTTGTGCTTATATTAGCAAGTAACTCAGCTCAACAAGAGTGGATCAGCAGATCAAAGGAATATCTGCTGAAACTCCTGCACTTACACACATCTCATGACACATGCTTCAGAGTATGGTTTGAGGCTGTTACTATTAATGAAGTTTGAACCCAAAGAACCCAAAGTCTCTGGTTTGAACCCTCGTGTTTTTATTACAGATACATAGCAGAGTACCTTCAGTATATACCAGAAGCAGAGTTTCCAGTTTGACTTTCTTCACAAGGAGTATAACCACACTCCTCTAATCCAAAAATCACACCTTGAACCGAACCAATGTGCAGCAATTTGGGACAATCTGAACATTCACAGATTCACAGCTGCAGTAGTGTTTTGTACCAGATTGTGATTGTAGATGTAGCCAAGGCCTCCAGAGGGACACTCTCTATACCTTAGTTTAAATGTCTAATTTAAGCAGGTAGAATTTTCCCCACAGGCTTTTGTTTCCCTCCTGTCACTACTAGTAACATTTAAGTGTTTAGTTTAATAGGACCACTTCCTAGGCATCCAAAATGTTGACAGTAGTCAGGTACCTCACTGAAGCAGATTGAATCTTAGCTGTACTTTTTTTGCAAAGTTTTGTCAAAATAGAAGTCAAGGATAAGTATACCATACATACTTACATTTTCACTTCGAACACTTCTTTTGCAATCAGGAGCAGAAGCTAAAATGTTGGGAATAGCCATACTGTAAAACTAGCAATAGATATAAACAATTGCACTGCTTGAAATCAGAGATAGAGAGAAACCAGAGTCCATGGCTGATTCACAGAACGATAGCCTGTGGCTTCTCTGTGGTAATCAGGTGCTGTCTCAATTTCGAGGGTAAAAAGATATCCAAGGAGCTTTGGTATTGCTTGCCTTTGCTGTTGTAAAAATAAGCACTAATTAATAAAGAGGTAATATTAACAGTATTTTTACTAGAACCTAAAAAGTTTTCTGCAGTGACATCACTACTGAAGCTGATAAACATGATAGAAATACGTGAGTTGGGTTACTGCATTGCCTGAAAATCTCTCATTTGGATATATTGCATTTGTTTAATTAAGACGGTCACTAGTTTTCCAAGTAAAAATAAAGTTTAAAAGCTCATACACTTTATTTTCCTGTACTTTCTCTTTAGCTGCAGCACTTCCTGATAAATATTGACCTGTAATTCTTTCCCTCTGTAAGAGAATTATATAAAATATGATCTGCATACAACATATGCCATCTGTTCAGTTCTAAAAGGTGGTTAGTATGTTGATTCCTATTGACTTTACTGCAAGCCCAAACTGCCTGCAAACAAGGAATGTTTCATGCTTCACACAAGTGTGCAAACTTTGCTTGCTCCTGTATCATTTAGTAGAAGTAAATTTAATTTTTCTAATAATATTTTAATATTAATCTTGTTATTTGTGAGTGGGTCAACTTGGTATTTTTACAAGAAAATTCTTCATATACATAGTATGGTGAATTCTAGAGGATCCATGAAGTTTTCTAAAAAAAAAAAAATGCTCCTTCTACAAGGGAGTGCCGCTAGATAGGAGGAGCATGGGGATGGGTTAAGATTTTTGAAAATAGTGACCGTGGTATAATACTGTGAGATGAAGATGACAAGTGTGATAGTATGGTGTGAGGAAAAGAGCATGCAGCATAAAGGTGGAGAGCATGGGGTACTACTGTTTGATGCACATGCTTGGGGAGCACTCTGTGATGCACAAGTCTTTCAAGGTAGTACATCATGGGAAATATGGCAAATATACAGGCTAATGTGTACCCCTTGAAATTAGGAAATGTCTTTTATTTTTGCAAAAAAAAAAACCCGCTCCCACACAGTTCTTTTGCTATAATCTAAGAAACATTCCTTAGAGTATTTCTCCTTATCTTGTGTCGTAGTTCAGCCCCGACGGGGACCAGACTACGCAGTCTCTCTCTCACTCCCCCCACCCTCCGAGAGAATAGGAGGAGATTTGGCAAACAAAAGAAAACCAGAAGGAAAAAAAAAAAAACAAACACGTGGGTTGAGATTGAACAAAAAGTAAATTTAACAGTAACGACAGAAGAAAACAAAACAGTGATGGAACACAAATACAGTATAATAGCTCACAACAGATCTCCACATCCAGTCTCTTCCAAGTAGCAGGGGGCCTCCCTTCAGCACCCTCCTCACTTATATACTGAGCATGATGTCAGATGGGATGGAATAGCCCTTTGGCTAATTTGGGTAAATTAACCCCAGCTGTTAGCTAATTAGCTAACTATCCCAGCCATAGGGGCTACCAGCTTCAGTTCTCCACCCAGCTTAGGTAAATATTAACTCTATCCTGGCCAGAACCAGGACATCTTGATGGATGTAACTGATGCTATATTTACACTCAATGGTAAGCTGTAGATGGCACATACTCTCTTTTCTCAGGATCATTTCAGGACCTTTTGCATTGTACGTGTGTTTTATTTTTATATGCTGTGTTCTCAGAGCACTTTTGTGAAAGCAAGTAATGACCCATCAAATCAAATAAGGTTCATTTTCAATGTTCTCTGTTAGCATGATTACAGTAATATGAGTTGATGTCCTATGTTGAAATCTCTAAAATCCATACTTTAAAATGGTGGGAGTAAAGATTGCGTTCTTCAATCCATACCAATCCATATAAAGAACATTATTCTGCTCCCAAGACTAAAAATATTTCTTTTTTTTTCTATATCTTGACTGATATTTGGAAGATATTCAGACAGAAGACTGTTAAACTGATTAGCTAACATACTGTCTTTCATCGTCTTACATTTCTTCTGTTTGAAATACATATGATATAATTGACAAGGTCTCCAAGTTGTTTTATTTTGTTAAGATTTCTGTGTCTGAAATATGGCAGGCAATAACAAATACTTAATAAATTGCTAGCCAAGAGGAAAGAAACTTATTGTGGTTGATATGTCCAATCTTCTGACTTGAATATTAGGTATAGTAAACCACTACCAAGAGTTTTGTTTAAGAACTCCATTTAGCAATTATATCACGCCACAAACATAAGACAAAATCACTGCAGAAAAAATGTTGTAAGCAGAGGAAAAAAAAAGTAAAATTGAGCTATTGTTAGGAATTATTAATGGAAATGCAAATCCTTATGTCCTACACAAAGCTTAACCAAGGATTTAAGAAGTGGTGGACTAAGAAATAGGAAATGTTTCCCAGTATGTCTCTCTATGTGGCTCATTTCATCAAAAGACTCAAACCATCCTGACCTACAAGGTAGTATACTACCGGAGCACTTTATCTAGCATTCTAAAATGGAGTGGAATGCCTCAGTTCCACACAGCAGCTTATCAGTCTCTGTGGTTGTCCAGCTTTGATTAATTTCTGCATCCTATTCTAATGCACACCTATTTAAACATCAGGAAGTTCTCCGATCACTATTACTCGATCTAGATTCCTGCATTGAAATTGCCAGTGCTGTGTTCAGACTCCTAATGATGAAACCACATACCTTAACCAATTTCTTCTCCAGAACCAAATTTCCTGGTCTTGTGAAATAGTGAATAAAATACACTGATATAAATTAAATAAACATTTATTTCAGTGGTTAATCAGTGTCAGATGCTTTCTTCCTTCTAAGCAGAGAGCAGCCGCCTTCTCTTCTGTTGTCACCAGTTCACCAGTCTTGCTCATCGTGGGAGATATCCTTTCTTTGACCTTCATTTTCCGGCTGACACACTTGTAGAGCCCTTCTTATTATTCCTTGTGTCCCTTGCCAAGTTCAGCTCCAGTCGCACCTTGGCCTTCCTGACCCCATCCCTACACAACTGTGCAGCATCCCTATACTCTTCCCAGGATACCTGTCCCTGCTTCCACTGCCTGTGCATTTCCTTCTTGCCCTTTAGTTTGACCAGCAGATCATGACTTGACCATGCTGGTCTCTTGCCTTCCTTGCCTGCTTTCTTAAAACTGGAGATTGAGCGCTCTTGTACTCTATGGAGGGCATCCTTAAAGATCCGCGAGCTCTGTTCTGCTGCCTTGTCCCTGAGGGCAGTTTCCCAGGGGATCCTATTGACTAATTTCTTGAAGAGTTGAAATTTTTCTTTCTTAAAATTCAGGGTCCTGACTTTACTCTTTGCCCCATCCATTTCCCTCAGGACTGTAAACTCTACCAGTGCCTGACCAGTGCAGTGCAGGCTGCCTCTAATCTTGAAGACATGAGTTAGCTCACTTGCTTTTGTGACCAACAGGTCCAGTATGGCATCCCCTCTGGTAAAGCTGTCTATCACCTGGCTTAAGAAGTTATCCTCAATGCACTCCAGGAGTCTCCTGGACTGCCTACAGCTCACCGTGCCACTTTTCCGGCAGATGTTGGGGTGATTGAAGTCCCCCAGCAGGGCAAGAGCCTGTGAGCATGATGTTTCCTGTAGCTGGAACAAGAAGGCTTCATCAATAGGCTTCCCTTGATCAGGTGGCCTGTAGTAAGCACCAACCTCAAGGTTCCCTTTGTTGCCTCGGTCTCTAATTCTCACCCATAAGTTTTCATCCTGCTCGTGGCTATTCTTCAAAGACAGCTCTTCACATTCTATCAATTTCTTGATATAGAGGACAAAACCTCCGCCCCCTCTTTCCTTGCCTGTCCCTTCTGAACAGCCTGTAGCCATTGATAGCCGCACTCCAGTCATGAGATTCATCCCACCAGGTTTCCGTAATGGCAACGAGGTCAGCTTCCTAGCAGCACTGTGGCTTCCGGCTCCTCCTATTTGTTGCCCATGCTGTGTGCTTTGCTGTACATGCACTTCAGCTGGGCTGTTAGCCATGTCACCTTCATAGAGGAACAGTCCTTAATTCCTTTGAGGTACTTCATTGGTGTTTCCCTGTTATCTCAGGAGCTCCTGGCTTATGTCCATAAGATTTCAAGTGTGCTGCAGTGTTCCCAGGACATCTCAGAGCAATAGGCTGAGGGCCCTCGCTATGTTATAATGCTATAATCTTGGACAATTTTCCTTTCATTTAATTTTTTTCAAAACACTTCTCTAGCATTGTCATTACAAGCCATCTATTGTCACAATCTTTGTATTAATCCTTGCAAACAGCAAGTCTGTTTCTTATTGAAAACAAAAATATACTCTACTAACACATTGATAGACAGTCTTTGCACAGCTAGAAAGGACTGCACCAGGTACAGAAATAAAGAGCTAAGAACACTGTATTTTCTAATGCTGCACTCCTCCAGACATTGTAGTAATCTTTCTTCATTGTTTAGTACTAAGTGTAGTCTTTCCCACCCATTTAAAGCACCCTTTCCTCACCTTCCCCAAAATAAGTAATTTACAACGTAAAATGATAATATATTTCTCTTGATTGCAATCACAAAGTGCAGAGCAAAGTTAAGGCTTAACTTGATATGAAAGGTGCAATGAACAGACTATTCCTAAACTCTCATAAAGCAGGCTTTTATCTTCTGTTCATCCCTATGTTTACAGCAGAGAAGTTCTTTCATTCTTCCCATAGAAAAAGAGTAACATATTGTCATCTGCTTATGTTTTTCCGATATTTTACATTTTTTAAGAGAACAGACTTTTGTTTGTTTCTTTGTTTGTTTATTTAGTTGTAGAAGCAGAAAAAAATTGATGTGGAGTTGCTTACCTGTATATTAGAAGCTTAATATCCATGCTTGTCTACTAACTAGTGAATTTTATTCGTGTAGGAAATTTAATCCAGCTCATTCAACATACAAATGCTTTTCAATAGTAACATACTTTTTCTTTATACATTTATTTCTATTGAAAACACCCTGAAACAACTGCGTTAAAAGTAATATTACCATATGATGCACATTTACGTGTATGCTAAATTTACAAAAATCTCAAAGGTTAATTAATCTAAAAGATGTTCAATGTTGGACTGTTTCTGACAGTAGTTAGAAGAAATGTCTCAAATCACATTTATAATGGGAACATTCTATGTAATGGGAAAGTTACCTATGGCACTACAATATTCGGCGTCACTATATGTATCTAATATTGTAAAAGGCTTGAGGAGATTTTGCCACCACAGCAGTTTAGCACCTCATCAATATTTTCAACATCAGATAGTTGGGATATTTCCAAACACTGAATTGCATAACTGAAAAATCCAATGCAGAGAATCTGACTTAGATGTATTGCTGAATTATGCAGATGAAGTTACAGCACTTCTGTAGCACCTGAAATATAGCATTGCTGAAGTGAAAGATATAATATACAATATCTGACTGTTTTAAATCATTTAAAGAAGGAAATACACTGTTGTGTGATACATACCTCATCTAGTTTTAACTTGACCCATCATTAGGAATAAATAGTGTCCAAACACGTAGCTTTGACACCAAGTTATGATTCTACACGTAAGTGTGTTTGAGTGATGGGAGCTTCTGTTCAGTTAGTGAAATAGTTGCTTATGGCCTGAACAAATCCATTCAGTACATTTCACTGCTAGAACAACAAGTATCTACTGAAGTCATTAGAGATGCTTAGGATTCAGATAAGTGTGACGTGGCTGTTTTGCTAGCGATCTTAATGTGAAAGAGGTTGAAAAGTACATAATGAACACCCCAACATGATGCAGAGATAACACTGATAGGAATCTAGATTAATTTATTGTTTTCTTTCTGCTAGCTAGGAGAAAATAATTTGTATATTACACCTTAAATAGAGATTCATGTCTTATCTCTTGAATATTCTGCATGAGGGGATGCAAACAGATCTCATCTATGTACTTATTTGGCCAGGCATGAGCCTACTGTAGTCTCAAAGACGTACAGCCATATTAGCACAAAACAGAGCCTAAGATTATAATATACATTACTAAATGGCAAGAGAGGCAAAGCAAACATGTGGTGGACCGTATCCGTATGTTACCTGTAGGTACCAAAAATTGTAGCCATACTAAAAGATTTTTTTTTGCTTGAAACTAAGATTCCTGATCAGTTTTTCATAATTGCTAATCCTTTCCTTATTCTTTTGCAAACAAAGATTCTTTAAATCTTGTAAGTAGTGGCACTATGATAATATCCTGTAAAATATTACTCCGGAAAGGGTATATTTCTAGAAGAATTAAGGAGATAGAGAAAATATTACAAAAGCTTATGGCTGGATTTTTAAGGACTTCTTGTCTTCTAAATTGCCAGGTCATAGCTGAAAATTTCCTGTTAGCGTAGCATCTGCTGAGATCTCTCTTTAAATATTTAAGATACTTTTTTTTTTTATCTATTCTTTCCTTTCTTTACAGTCATCTATCACCTCATTCTAGATAAACATTAATCAGTCTATTCAGGATTAAAAATAATTTCTTTTGAAGTCCTGACTGCTAGTCTGAAGGAAGGTATTATAGTTTTCCTTTATGTATATGAACAATGGTGAAGCAAGATATTCACTACAGATAAAAATAGTCCATTAATAACAGTAATACAGAACACTTATATGAGACTTACTATCTGCAAAGCAATTTACAAACAATAACCAATTAATCTTCTCTAGTTACTCAGTGTAATCCATTCATTACCTAATGGATCCTGAATCTTTAATGCAATAGCAAAGTTTCAAACCATGTACCTGAGGCTATGACTTGCAGCTGAAACTCTGATTTTACTGACAGTTGTGGTGGCTGAGCAGAAATGTGTCAGGACAATTGTTTGGAGCTAGACTGCGTAAAGCTTTACTCTTAGTGATTTCAACCCCTAGAGCAACAAGTACCTGATCCTGACTGACAACAGCTCTTATTAGAAGAGCTAAATTAATAATAATTAAAGAAAAAGAGAATCTCAAAAGTAAAATTTTGTGGTACTTCAGGGGAAAAAAAAAACCAAACAAAAGCAAAGTTAAAAAGTACAATTATTCTACACTTTTTAAAACCCCTATAAAATTATTTCCAGGATACCTAGCCCCTACAAGTTAATACCAGAAAATTTTTTTAAAAAACTTCTGTGGAATCCTGATTAGTGAGGCTATTACCATGTTCCTGTTATTCTGTGGTATTTTTCACACTATAATGTGACCTGAACATAAATGTACAGTTTTATTATGAATTTGTTCTAAAGCAAGGCAAGGGTAAACAGCATTATAGATGCTGATCCTGGTAACTTCTGTGGCTTTGACAACATTCTTCTATTCTTCGGACAAGGAAGTGGTTTCCCACATTTTCTTCTGAACGGGAGTTAAGGAATATGGAGTGAAGTTTCCACTTCCTAACTTTAGCCCTCTGAGTTGGGAAGACTGTTTCTCAATGATCTCTGTTTTGTTTTGGAGAAAAATAGATAGTATGATATCTAGCCAGAATTCCTTTGCTCAAAAAAGAGCTACCTGAAGTCCACTGTGATGTCGTCTATTCCATCTGTGCAAGGCCAAAGACATTGTATAGGAAGTGCAGAACACCTACTGCACCTTCCTAGCGCAGCAGATGAGGCCCAGATGACACACATCCTCAGCCTTTAAAATGGCATTTCCTGTTGTTTAGGGAAGCAAATGCTTTATATTCTGCACCTCTTGGCAGGTATGTCTGGTGAACCTCTTGTACACCAAAGACACAGCCATGACACATGAAAATATACATTTTTCTAACACTTCAAAAGAAGTAGGTGATCCTCTTATTATCCATTGGTCACAGCTGCATATGCAGTAACTTAATTTTTTTTTTTTAATTATTTGTCTAAGATTTGGCCAACAACTTTGCCTGTACAGTCTTTTTTTTTTATTACTGCCAATCATTTTTTTGTGATCTTACAAGTAAGTACAATTCTGTTCATTTTCCCGCTTGTTGGAATGTGTGTTATCTAACGATATAATGTCCCCACATGAAGCAAGCTCATCTTTTATTTTCTTACATAATCCTTTTAAATTACTTCAGCTACCCCATCCCTCTTGTCAATGCATTCCCTCAGTGCTGCAAGAAAAAAAAAAACATTCAACTCAAAGGCTTCCTGCAAAGTTATTCCTTTAACTACAGCTTTATATAGGAAGAGGGTAATGTATTCCTTAACTACATTCCTTAGCTTGTACTCATTATCACTTGGAGTCAGCCTTGGCACCTCAGAATACTCAGCATTCTTTTTTCACATCAACAAACCATTTAAAACTGAGCAGCTAACAGCTGAAAGGCCATCTTTCATTGTATGCAGTAGTTTAGGCCTGAGAGTAGAAAAAATTCTCAGAGGTTGTGTTCCACACTTCTATTAACTTGGGTCCCTCAACAAAAAAAAAAAAAAAAAAAAAATCACAGCTTCTCATAGCTGGTTGTCACAAATAAACTGTCTGACTTCCAAAAGGCATAATCTAAAATACAAATTAGATTCACTATGTGATCTAGGGATGAAAAACTCTGAAGTTAAGGATTATTTCGATTTCACTAAGGATCTTGTTATCAAAAGAAGGGAATAAGTATTTTGGGCTAATTTTCACTTTTTCTAGTAACATAAAGTAAATATTAAGAAAAAATACACAAAACTACTATACACTTATGGATTTTCCATTGACTCAGTCAGCTAGTCTGTCGACAGATTTCTTCACCTTTATCAGATTACATTGGACAAATGCATCTTGTTGCAATCTATTAAATGTTTTCTTCCTGTGTCATTTTGATAAGAGTTTCTAACAAACTTACTATCAGATGCTTTTACTTAGGAGATTTTAAAAGTTTAAAAAAACAGTAAGAAAGTTTATTGACATTTGATATTTATCTGTTGCTGAGGAGCGAGATTCATACTGATTCCATTCAGTTTATGCATTTAAAAATAGATTACCATTGAAAAAAAAATGTAATAGAATACTATGCAATACAGTAGCATAATTACTCCTGGTAGCAGGGATAAGGCCCCTAAACCCATCTCTTAAAACTTGATGGCTTACTCATATAACAAATATTTCTGACTTTGTAGCCTTGAGTATACAACTCATTCACATTTAATTTAGTTTATATACATCCTTTGAAGTTTGTAATATAAATGTTATCTTTAAAAAAATTGAGGAGTATTCTGCTCAATATGAAATTCAGTCTTGGCTCAATATTCAGTTACTGTTGCATTGTATCCCTACTGGCCTCATAACGTATCTCTCACTTTCCTTTGAATGGTACGCGCGTAGATGGTCCCACACTCACTGGAAGAGTGCTATAGAATATCAATGTATTCTATATGTTTATAAGGTGTATAGAAATAATTTTGAAAGACATGTCATTTAGTATAGGACGATAGTCATTGGATGGGTTTACAAAACCAGCTTTCACAACTCTATACCTAGCTCACATTCCTTAATAAGTACCACACAGCTTTTCCAAGGGGCACCAATAACAGGTGGGGTTCAGTTACCCACACTAAGAAAATTTATAGCATCTGAAACACTTCAGGTATTGAAGACGTATATGTAAGATGGCAGGTAAAATAGTCTACCTATAGGAGATCTATGCCCTTTGGAGCAGTGACTGGAATCCAGGAGGAACAGGATAAGGTGCCTCAAAAGGCATCTATAGATGCCTATATTTGGTATCTGAATTGGACCCAGATCTCCATTAACAAACAGACATTAAAGACAGGTATTTCTGTCTCAAAAGATTTTTTCTGTCTTTAGTATTTACTTTCATGAGATAGTACAGAAGTGCTAGAGAGAGATTGGTTCCCCACTCTGCTGGGATAAAGTTCTACAGGAACCTACTAGAAGATGTTTTTATTTAGATATGAATAAGTGGGGCAAAGCTATCTAACCTAAGGACAGATTTTTTTTTCTCTCTCTTCCCATACATTCTGGTGATATATATCACAGAGATGGTGTATAATCTGATTTACCAGACCTTTATGTTGTAGTAAAGAGATGTGTTTGGTAGTTTCTAAGACTACTTAGCTACTTGCAGTTTTGCACACTCAAACTTTCTGCTTTGGCCAAAAAAAAATAAGTCTGATCAGGCCAATATTATGTCTCCCTTTGTTCACTCTAAGATGCTATTAGGCCTTTTAATATTTATGTTGCTCTTGGTTCCTGCTTTGTCATCTGCCCTGTTCCTCTACCATCATTTATACCCTTGAGGGTTTATTGATTTATATACTCATATAATTAGAATATAGTTTACAGTCCACAGGTTAGCCTTTACTCTAGTTTGTATGAACAGAATTAAAAACTGGGCTGACTGTATATGATTCTAGTTATTATTCCACCTGACAACACTTTCAGTAAAAAAAAAAATGTAATTTATAAATGTATTTTCCTCTGTATATTCAATTTAGTTATTTCAAAATTTGAATGCCTGAAAAGATTTCAACATGTTGTTTTTGTGGCTATTCTCAAAAAAAAAAAAAAAATTCATTTGCTGTTCCCATACTCATCTGAATCCAATGTAACTGAATTTGAAACGGGCAAACTAGCTATATGTCTGCAATTGACCGTCATGTTTACCTCTTGGATTTCAGAGCTTCATATCTATTACAACCCTATGTGGTAATACTGTTTTACTTAATGAAATAATTTCTACTACTTTTTCCCTGATTCCCTTCCCTTCCCTTCCCTGCTCTGTCCTGCCCTGCCCTGCCCTGCCCTGCCCTTCCCCTCCATCTCTTTTTTTCCTTTTCTGCCTTCCAAGGAGTACTGTCACTTGCTTTTTCAATAGCATCCAACCTAATATTTTCACTTTGTTTCTAATCCCTCATATCAAATTTTAGATTCAAGAGCATTTACAGATCAGTCATACAGGTTTGAGACTACTGGAGTTCCTCAGGCAATTCCACATAGGACAGATGATCATTTGGAAAGAAAACATGAAGTGCTATGATTAAGTCAAAGCACATGACCTTCAAGTTAGAAAGCTGGCCTTGCAAAATGATGAGGTGCCTACCCAGAACACACACACAACCAATTTATAAGATTCCTTAAACATTTTTCTACTCCAGGTTCATTTGTTCTGTCATGTTCTGTTAGACAAGGAGTATTGGTATCCCCAAAATAAAATGTTGGGCAACTTTTGCAAAACATAACACCTTCAGTAATGTTGATGTCCTATTTTATAAAGCTCAACTACAGCTCTTACTTAAAATAAAGTTCATGTCACCAGGGGCATTCTTCAACTAGTTGCAATTCCAAGTTCCCAGCAGTGTTCTCTCATTTTACAGCTTCTCAAATATAAACTTATTAAACACTTTATGGTTGATGGGAGTTTGACTTGCAGCTTAAGATACATTTTCAGCTGGAAGTTTAATAGATTTTCAGGTCTCTAAAAATATTTCTGACACTTATATACAATGGATGAGAATGGCTTTAATGACACTTGTAGGAATTTGTAACTTAGGATTCCAAAGAGCTCACTCACCGAAAAAAATAAAGTGTTTTCAAGAGCTGTACAGAAACCCAGGAATTTCAGTCATTCCAGAGTCTTATCAAAATAATATTAATGGAGAATACTTAGAGAGCATTTTATGATGATGTCACTTGTTATGTTCATTTAATATTTCTGCTAACTAAGAAAAAAAAAATAGGTTTCCTTACTGTAGTCTATTTTCTTTATTTAATACTTTAGTGAGGCTGCTAAATACTTCTATCAAGACAGTGAAAATACTTTGTAGTTTATAAGAAATATTCAGATAGTTCTTCAAAAAGGTGAAGAATTTTAAAAATTGAGTTTAAAATTTTTACCTTTTCTAAAAGTAATGTCAAGAAAACTCCCCTTCAACTTGATTGAAACCATCCTTTAAAGTATCACAATATTTGGGGTTTTGTTTGTTTCTTTACATCTTAGTATTTTCAAGATTTTCTTTCAGTGTTGCTGTATCTAGTCAGCTATTGAGGCCAAAACGGTCTTCCCATTTGAGTCAAAGCAGACTCCTTTGCTAATTTGGAAATGAGATATGTGAGACTTTGAATCCATTTAAGTTAACCGGAGCTTTTCCAGTTAAAGACATATTCAATGAAATTAAATTAAATTAATTATATGAAATTAAATACAAATCCTCTAAAATGCTTTAATATGGTAGTAGATTCGGTAAAAATGTTAATAAAATACATAGAGCAAGTGAACCAGGGAACCACTGTGCCCCCAGCTTGTGTTTTGACGGTGTTGCAACTGTTGTTCAGAGATGGATCTCACAATCGTGAGAGAGATTGCATACATTAAGAGAATAACACAGCATGCAAGCTAAAGATATAACATGATAAGGTTAGTTGGTGTTCACCAACGTGACAATCTATTTTTTAATGGAACACCTAGCTTAGGGAATGCAATGTGCTTGAATTTATGTACATCTTGACAGAATATGGCTGTCTTACCTGAAATACATAATTGTTTTTGTTACACTCTGTTTCACACCTGATATAATTTTGAAGTAGAAGAGGAATAGGACTAAAATATGTTAAGTTTTTTACGCTAGAAGTGCACACTTAGAGACACATTTTTCAGTTCTTAATATTGTATACATAAAATGTGTAGTGCACATAGCAATAATGAACACCTATATGCATTAACTCTTAAAATTAACTCTAGCATTGCAATGCTTCACATGTATTTGTATGTATCTCTGTGCATAGTATATAACTGTATTAGATGCATAAGTATGGTTTATGTATATATTGTAGTCATATACAGGAAAATCATCAAATAATATCCTCTTATGGAATTATTCTGATGATAGGCATTGAAATACATATTCTTACCCGTAGTCACTTCTTCACAAACATAAAAAAAAAAGATGCAGAAGGCAAATTCTGTCATTTCATATAACAATATTGTGATGAGCTATCACCTTTTATGTATCTGCTGATGAAAATTAAATTGACTAGTGAAAGAAAATCATCAAAACAATGGTGCTTTGAGAAGAAGATATTCTATAAAATATCACTGAGAATCTTCTGGAATTCTGTTGCAAAGCAGAAAATTGCATTGCCTAAGGTAGAGGGGATTTCAGAATTGTGTGCATTGCACAGTATTTAGAAAAAAAAAAATTGTCATGTGACATAAAATACCTGTTTATGTGTATATTACAAATCTGAAATTAATGCTATTAGTTTTCAGCTCTGTTGACTGTAGGAATTGTCCCTTGCACATATTTAAAACTGAAATACTTAATTATTAACAAAAAATAGTCTATAGTCATAATGCTATTTAAAACTGATTTGTGTGCAAAAAGAGAGCTGTTTTTCCTTAAAAGTACATTCTTAAATAAGAGAGAGTTGGAAATAAAAGGCAAACTGCACCTTGAAGTGAAAGAACAGGAGCAGATGTCCTTTAGCTGTGTGTTTTATTGATTTATAAACACTCAGTCAGGCTACCTCATCTCTGCAGAGTAATTTAGATATGGGAAAATATCTGTGAAATATATTGATTGCATTATTGATTGAAAAGCCAATTGCTGTTGCACTCCTGTTTTACCATTTAAGTCCTGACGCATTTTGACATATGAGCCAGCTGCGACTACTGCCTTGATACTGCAATGAGATAATGTGAAAGCTGTCATAACCACTTCTGTGTCAGCCGCAAGAATTTACAGTGTACTAGTGCCGCTCTTTAGCTTGTTCCTTAATCACCTGAATAATTAGGGTTTCTTAAAGCTTTTGCTGTTGCACATTTGGTTTATATATGTGCTGGTTTTTATGTTTCCTTTCACATCGGATTGATACATCATGAACAAAAGAAATGTAGAAACCAGGCTGTTATTATTCAAACCTTATACACATGGGGATGATTGTTTCTGCTCAAATATTTTTCTCCTCTTCCTCCATGAGGAATTTGGATTTTAGAACATTTCGCTGGGGAATTCTCACTTGTTTCCAGATCAGTTTACACTCAGCAGCAATAAATCAAGGGAGGACAGGAAAAAATCCTCTACAGCCTATTAACAACTCTGTCATTCATTTTGAAATTTTAAACTGTGGAAAATACAATGAAAGCAAAAACATATAGCATTTTGTTTAGTATTTTTAATGTTACAAAAAAAAAAACTTTAAGACTTATTTATCCATGTTTGGTTGAAATTAAAATGGCTAAACATACTAAAAAGATTTTTTTTCTGAGTCCTGATACATAACAGTAAATAAAAGCCTCTTCATAAAATGCATCCTTGAAGAACAAAAGAAAAATTTCCTTAACCAGCTCCACATTTTAGTATGGCACAGAGTGAACCATACAGTTTAATCACCTTCATTGCTACTCTTAATAGTGAAATGATAAGGCATCTTCATAGCAGCTTTAATTCATTTCTTTGACAATATAGTCAATATAGACTTTTTTTCTTCCTAAGGAGGCTGATTATATAGTTCATTCATGCCATCTCTTGTTCATCTTCAGCTGTTTATTTCATGATCTTTTGACCAGATCCAGACCTTCAAGTGTAATCCATGTGGGACTTCTGTACCCTGACAGAATGGCATTGATTAAAATGGATTCTGTACATGCTCTAGGTTGTACCTGGGTAGATCTCACAGCAGGACTGGATTCTAACTTGCATATTTTTCATTATAATATTTGTATTTCTCCCCAGGGTACCAGATGAACTCTAAGCAGCTGCTAGAACTCCTATTTGGAGGGACTTCTGCACTCTTCTTTTTATATGAAGTGGTTTTTTTGTATCTGAAAATGAGGTATGGCCAAAGGTGCTATTCCATACTTTCTCTTCTCTGAATGAAATGTGTAACACACTACATTCGCTTATTTCATTGAAACAATGAGATGAAAATTACTTACAGTACCAGAACCGTATTGATTAGTTAGCAGGTGGAAATGGCACATATGATAAGTCTGTAAAGCAACTTTCTTGTGCTCTCATTTGAAATTGCTGTTGGTCATTGGATTATGTGATAGGTGGCTATGTATTTCATACTGCAGAGCACACACGTGGAAACATTCTTTTGTAAAGCAGTGCAAACTCAAGCAATACTCAGAAGTAGTGTTTGAAGTTTTTCCTGAGGGAAATAATAATAATAATTATCAGGTTAAAACAAAATAGAATTACAGTATACAGAAACAATACTATGATTTTCAGTCATTGAAATTTCACATTATTATTCAAAATACAATTCCAGCTTAGAATTATATTTGGCCAAAAAAAAAAAAAAAAGGAAAATGACAACATATTTTGGGTTTCTCTTTCTTTGTTTTTCAATATTAAGTAAAGCAGTAACTCCATACAATGAAAATTTTATTAATGTTGTCCACTAAATTAATTTATTTTGACTTTTTATTTTAGGTACTTGAGATTTGGCATTATTTTTGCAAAGTGGTGGGTTCACAGCAGCCAGCATTCAGGCATCCACAGTGACACTCACTGTCCTCTGACATGGAATGGGGAGAAAATAGAAGGAAGGCCAGAAGACTAATGAGTCAAGACAATAACTATTTATTAGGGAAATCAAAAGTTGCATGCACAAGCAAGGGAAAAAGCTTAAGTCATTCACTACATCCTATTGGCAGGCAAGTGTCCAGCCCCTTCCTGGGAAGCAGGGCCTCAGTATACATAACAGTGGCTTGGGAAAAAAAAAATACCACAACCATGAATGTCCCCCCTTCCTCCTCTTTTCCTTAAGATTTTTTTTGCTGAGCATGACATCATATGGTATGGAATATATCTTTAGTCAATTTGGGTCAGCTGTCCCAAACTGTCTCCTCCTAACTTCTTGCCCACTCCCAGTCTACTCACTTTGGATGGATGTTCAGGTAGAGAGATCTTCATGCTGTGCAAGCTCTGTTCAGCAACAGCCAAAACAGTGTGTTATCAACACGATTTTAGCCACAAATCCAAAACGCTGTGTTATCAACACGATTTTAGCCACAAATCCAAAGCACATCACAATCTCAGCTGCTATGAAGAAAGTTAACTCCATCCCAATCAGATACTGTACATGCAATAAGATTCTTTCTCATGTGCCAGCTGATAAGACACACTAGGATTTCCCTTCTAGTGCAATAATGAAAAGGGAAGCAAGCTACAGCATCTATAAGATGAATTTCTGAGATCAGAGTAGTTTAGTTGTCAAATATAACAAAGGAAGCCTTGGAGGAATTTTTACGGGAAACAATTACAACATGATGGAGCCATGGGTGCTGTAGGGCTATTTGGAGCTGAATGGGTGCTGGGATCCCAAATTCTGCCAGCTTAGGGAAAAGGATAAGTCATTGTAAATGGTATTAGCTGATATGGATCAGAAAAGACAATATTGCGTGTCATTGCAGCTTTCTGCTCAGAAGGCCCTTCTGAGAGTATCCTGGTGCTTCAAGCATCATTAGTTCTTTCTTCCCATTGATAATGTGGGAATTTCTTCATGAAAGGCATCTCCTGACAGCAAATCAGATCTTATGCATTCTGAGCATCCTTTCTGGAGGTTACTTTTCCACTTTCGATTTCTCCTTTTAGCAATATAAACAGTCTAGTCTAGCTCTTTTCCTATGTCAGGCACCTAATCTGGGTGGCAGGAATTCAGACCCACATATCCACAACTGCTATATCCTTTTGTTATTGATAATTGGATGTAGAGCACTGAGAATAAGAGAAGTATCTTGACAAGCTGATTTTGTGTATGAACAAGGAGTCAATTGTACTTCAGAGGTGTATTTCTAAGGCACACTCTTGGGATGACACAGCCTACACACTATTTCTTGCTGAAGGCTGTGCCTAGAGGCACAATCAAGTCCTGAGGGACTGAATATAATCTAAATTACAACAATTGTATTGTGGCCTGATTCCCAAAACCTTTATACCAGCTTTACAGCTTTCAATTGATTATATTAGAAAAAAAAAAAGAATTCTCTAAATAAAAATAAGCTATTTGTATAACAATGAAGACACGTTACTTTTTTGCCACTACAGAATTATTTGCTGAGTGATAATAGATCACATTTAGCAGCCTAGAATGCTTTAAAAATGTCTGTTCTTTCATGCAAGAAAAACTTCATACTACTTGCAGGTGAGCTAAGCAGGTAGGCACAGGATGTGTAGGAATATACACATTCATAGCCCTGTAATAAATAATATAGAGTACTAAAATCATTGAGAATAGATATGCAGAAATAATACCAATTTATTCAGCTATCTTAATTAATTGTATTGTAGGATGAAATTCTGCTTCCTACATTTCTTTTGGGGTTTGTACACAGACTAACACAGGCGTACAGCCTTGTACAAATATGGGACCATCCTGAAAGTATACTAATACAATTATTTCCAGTAAATAAGCTTTTCTCATAGGCAGACATGAAGAGTTGAGAATTCCTACTTCTCACAGCTTAAATTGCACCTGTATCTCTTGCTATGTCCTTTTTTTAATCAATTAGAAAGCAGTTCCTTCTTTAGAAGAAAATTTAAAGGGAGGGGAAGAACACAGTGATATCCTTAATGAAAGAATAACCATGCTGTTTGGAAAAACTAGTAATAGCTGGAGGAGATGGAAGACCACAAACAGGAAGACAATTTATTGCAAAAGTTGCAGTATCTCAATTTCTCCCTCTCATGTTGGAATTGGAAAACATCCATTCTTTATAAATGTCTTTCAAAAGTTATTACAATCGAACTCCAACTATTAGGATTGAAATAGTCTGTGCAGGGAAGTGATGAAGGCTCAACGTCCTCAGCTGTTTAAAGTCAGATTAATCAAAAATATTCCAAGCTAATGCATGAAAATCAAATTTTCTAACTGGTCTGTATGATCTAAATAATTTGTTGTCTCCTACAGAAGAAGGAGTGTTAAGTTCCTTCAGTGTTAATGTTAAATGAAAACTCATTTCTTTTCATCATTATAGGAGATTACAAACTACTAGATGTAGCACTGTTTTTGAGGGAAGAGATTATTTTATTTTATTTTTCATTCTGAAAAAAATATGTCACACAATCTTTTCATACATATCAGTATACTTGCTGCTTATTTTGGGGGGTTTTTTTTTGTATTTTTGTATGTTTGTATTTTTCTAGTAATATTTAATTTCTCACTGAAAGCATTGGAGATGTTTTAGTTTACCTGCACTGAACCTTGAAGCTGGAGTCACATTGAGCTTTGTTTTCTGACTTTACTAGGAAATTGAAATTTTTTAAAAGTTGTGTACATTAGATCCCATCTTTGTGAGGGTCACTACCTGACAAAAAAGTAAGCAAACCAAAGAAACACAGAAGTATAAAGCTGCATTTTCAACAGAGGGCATGCTTTCCTTCAGAAGTACTGAACTCAGCCGAGCAAGAAATGAATTTTTGTGAATATTTGACTGAGTTTAAAAATGAGCTAACCTTCGCTCTCTTGGTGTCGCTTTAGTCTTCTTCCATGAAGATCCCATTTTAGTCCCCTGAATGGACATGAAATGCTAAATTTGCACTTCATCATTTTTATTGAATGTGCTAAATATTAAGATAACACTTGATCACCATTCTCACATGGAGACAATATCAGCAAATTAAGAGATCTTTGCTTTAAAAAACAAACAAACAAAGAAACAAACAAAAAATAACCAACTCCAAACTCTAGTGACAGAAATTGTAGCTGGATATGCTGTATGGGTTTTAAAAGTAAATGTTTTTAAAAAGTGAACCACTGGAACACTTTTGGATAGGTTGAAGTGTACTGTCCATCACTGATGTTCTTAGAAACAGAGGTGTATGTATATGGGGAAGGGTGGGGGTGTTGGGGTGTGGGGAAGGGTGTGTGTGTGTGGGTGTGTGTGTGTTTCTTTTTTTATTCCTCAAAAAGACATGTTCTAGTTCAGCAACAGTTTTATGAGATTGAGCCAACAATCACTTATGGAAATTCTATGATCTGAATTAGGCAGAAAGTTAGTCTAGGTGGCCAGGAGAAGTCTATTATAACTTTATATTATTTGACAAAGCAATTATTTACATTAGATGGAGAAAACAATTGAAAAATTGTCGCTAACTTCCTACTTGGCCACACTTTAGTAAATTACAGAAATGTACAACCACCTTCCTGAAAGCCAGAAGACATACATTGTTTAATCCCAGCATTTTATGAATTATTGTATACCTTTAACTCACAAGGAAGGATTACCTGTATCTAAAAGTGCACGATATGTAAGAATGCTTACATTGAGTCTGCTTTTGATGATATCAATGATGTAATATTTTCCAAAATCGGTTATATACTGACAACCCTCATAATTTATTATGTAAAACACAGTGCAGCTCTACTTCACACTACTGAAATAGTAAGTATATGCACAGTCAGAGAAAACTCACATTGAAAAAAAGTGTTTTCAAGCTCAAAATATAACATTTAGTAAAGCAATGTGATATCTTTAAAAAATTGAATTATTTTTCCGAATACAAGGCATTCCTTTCATTCATTTCAGTTACTATATTGTTTTTTTTCACTCAGATCACATATTATCTACATTTTAGCTGTCATCCTATATTTGCTGCTGCTCAAATCAATAATCGCACATTTTCAAGGCAAGGAATCTTATTCAGTAGCAGTGTTGCTTCACCACCGAATCCCTTGAGAATGGTAAAATCTTTTAAGTGACATACCCAAAAATCGCACTCAATGGTCTTAGAGGTAACAGGAAACTTTAAGGATATGATGCTCCTCACGTAGCAGTAGAATAAATATCTAAATAAAATTAAAGATTAAATAACTAGGGTTATCTGTAACTATTTAAATGCAAAAAAAAAAAAAAAAAGTGGAGATAACAATTTTAATAAACACTATAGTGTCTGTATTGGCTTTTGGTTTTTTTCCCAGCAATTACATTTCTATGACAGTTACATGTATGTTCCAGAGGCTGTAAGGGAGGTTTGAATATGCCATTGATGAAAGTATTGAATTTAAAGTATGTAGTGTCCTGGTTTACAATGGAAACACGCTCCCATATTAAAGGAGTCATATAGATTAAAAAAAAAAAAAAACCAAACATTATATATGTGCTCTTTTTTCATCCTTTTAAAAGGATTCATTTCAAACCAGAATATGTCAGTAATCAATTGAAAGCCACCAATGCAGTAACAAGTTTTAATTTGTACATCATGTAATGGACTCCTAATTACACATGTACTCAATGTATTTTTGTTATGAAAATGCAATACATATTAATTCATTAGATGTATTAATCTGGCTGTGAGTAAATTGATCGCCATTTGTAATCCAATCTTCCAAAGAAAATTCTTCCAAATGCTTTCTGTTACTTTCCAAGGCTAACACCATCAAGTTCTGCAACTGGTACATTGAGAAAGACCTATTTTCATCCAATTTACTCAAATAACTTTCAAAATTATATTTACTAGGATTTATAGTTATTCTTAATAGGAAGAAAAGACTGATCTGATTGGATTTTTTTTCTTTAAAAAAAATACCCTATGGAGTTGATATAAATACATATTCTTGAAATACATTTGGAGCTCACTTACATTTCTATTTACAGAGTTATGTGCTGGTAAATACATGTGCATATGAATTTAATTACAGCACTTGCATTATATAACATCATTCCCTGTACGTTTAAACACAGCAAATGGTATCTAGGTTACAATGAAAGCACTAGAAACAATACTACAGAAATTGCAGTCTTTCTGAAGTCTTTCCAACTGAGTTTTATTCTCCTGTGACAGTGAATGTAAGAAAATGGCCTTTGTTGGCTTGCCTTGCTTTTACAGAATCTAATATTTTAATGTTGAGTTGATTAAAATTTTAAAAGGTTTTTGTGTTTAGTCAGGATTTAATTAAAAGTAACACAAGAAATAAAACCAAGACACCAATAACCTGAGCTATCTATAGAACAGATGTGCTCAAAAGTCAAAGTTATAAAGTCTTTTATAACTGAAAGTCTTCATTTGGAAGAAGAATTAGCATTTTGTTTCATCAAGCTCCTAATACAGAATGAAAAGCAGAATAACCAAAATCATTTGATTTTGTGATTCTTACTCACATTTTATACTCGAAGTAACCCTTTTTAGCAGTATTTTGCTATGACTCCTTTTTCTTCTCTCCCTTTTTTTTTCCCCAATTGAGTTGATTTCCCTGAACCTCCCTTTCATGGAACTGATTTAAAATTAAGATGTTTTATTCTGCTTATTCCTCTCTCGTCCTTATTATATCATCAGACTTTATTTTTCAGGTGCTTTTGCCTGGCTCCAAGATGGTGTATCCTTCAGATTTCCCCCATTTGTGAACACAATGGCTATAATAAACACTGACTCAAGTATCCTTCACGCTGTACCTGCACTTTGGAAGAAGATTTCTCTTCCATTATTTCAAATATCTTCATTCACTTCCCTCAAAATATTTTTTGGGGCCAGATTTCTATTGCACAGATTCTCGTTGTGATCTAAGTTAGTTCTTTCATATTTATTCTTAATGAACCCCCAAGTAGAAAATGTCATTAAGCTATCTTTGTTTCAGTGACTACTCTCCCCTTCCCAATGTTGAGATTACTAATGTCTACTTATTTATTCAGTTTGGGCTTTGCATATGTAATATAGGGCAGAAATTATACAGATATTAGTCATCTCAATGTATTTAAATCACTTAGCAATGCTACTTACATATACATATAAGTCTATTCAAAAGTAGGATCATAGGACCTGCCCATACAGAGAGCTTTGTTCCATAGGAAACTGCCTAAATTCACAGCACACAAAATATCCCACAGTAACTTTCACAATAACATGTGAAAGTTAATCATGTAAACTAAATAATTATCTCCCATAAAGTCACCTATAGCTCATGATGTTTATACCCAAACAAGGAGCAAGCGTGGAGTACTCATTTCCATTCAAATTCACATCCTTGTTTACAGCACACTAATCTCCTTTTGTAGACAAGTCTTTAGAAACTGGGTCTCAGATGGTACTATGCAAATTTAGAGCTCTACATAAATATTAAAGAAGAAAAAACAAAAAAAAAAAGCAGTCCAAGGTATTTTGGGATTCAAGAATGGCCTGTAAAATGTTGGAAATTAATAGAGAAGAATTGGACTTGAATCAGTTTTTGTGGCAACACCATGAAGAAGATAATAATAACTGGACCGCAAGAATGTAAATGTTTGAATTTAATCTTTTCATTTGAAAACACATTCCTGAAACAGTACTATGATTTGAAAGTGAAGTAGACTTGACTGACTTCCACAGATCATTTTTTTTTTAGCGAAAATGACAGGTAATTTAACTAGGGAATTCAATACATCCTAAAGGACATTAATTGCTGAACATTGCATGCAACCATTATGAGCTATGCAGAAAGTAACTGTTGGTGGTAATTATTACAGAAATTTATTTTCCTAAATGGAAATGGAGAAATTTGTGTATTTAAGTACACTGATATTTTATTAAAGACATGAGTGAATATGTTTTGTATTTTCAAATCCATTTTCCTTCTTGTTTTTGGCTTTTCCTTTTAATTTAAAAAATAAGATGATCGACCTTTACTGCTCTCTTTTAAGGTAATCTTTGCTCAACTTACGAGGTACACTTCATAAACTTCACATAAACATTATGTAAGGAAGCTTAATAAAGAAGGAGGGAATATAAGGAAGAATAATATGCACTTTAATAAATCATGCATCCTTGTGCTATTTAAATGTTTCTTCAAGGTTGATTGAAACTTTAACCTCAGTCTCAATAAAGAAGAAAAGCTTCAAATTTGCCAGACCTTGAATTTTTACAACAGTACGTTGAATTATGCAGTGATCAGTCAATTATTCATCTCTCCCAGATCGAGATGGCTGTGCTTTGAAAAGCATGCAAAAATGGGGCTACGGAATGTGATGCTGTGTCAACACATTTCACTCAGGATTGCTTACAAGACAAATTTTTGTTTCAACATTGATTCTAGTTTTCTTGATGTTTGCTTCTAATAAGGTACCTGTTACAAATCAATTTCGGTTTGCATGCTTTAGTTTCTGATTCAGGATGATACACTGCTGAAATAATATTACTCTGTTTACCATAGATTTCTATAACTATTTCAGAAACAGAGAACTAGTTACTGAGGGAATCTTAGCACAGACCTCTTTGGAACAGAGTTGTTTACGGCTGGTGGAAAAAGCAATTTAGCAAGAATTTTCTCAAAACCCGAGAATAGGACAGTATGAAAAAAAAAAAAAGAGGAAATTGTAAATGAACCTCAATTTTTCAATCCACAGAAAGGTACATCAGTTTAACAAATAGAAAAAAAAAGGTTAAAAGGGGAGAAGAATAAAAAAAAAATAGAAAAAAACAGTAGAACTTCATTCATTTGCAACATGAATGCTTATAAGTCCTGACAAAGGGCACTGTCTTTTTCTGCAACTCTGAAGGTGTCCATGCAAGTAAGAAAACAATGTGAGTCATCAGCTAGTAGCTGATGAAATAATTTATGTGTACAAGACTGTATTTTTTTCTTATGACAGGATTATTGCAACTAAATTCTCTATTAGTACACCATATCTGGAATTTATTGAAATTAAATATTTGACTGTGCTAGTACTTCTGGTCCAAAAGGGACCAGAATTTATTTCAGCAAATCCCATTTACCTCGCACTTCAGAGAACTAGGACAATAATGAATAGTAATTTCCAGCTAAGAAAGGGAGAACTTTCTAAACTTCCTCAACTATCTGCTTAATAACATATTATTAACTTAGAAGCTTTAGTGCTCATTTAATTATACTCTTAGTCTACTTTGAAAAGTCAACCATCATATCTTGAACAAATGGCAATATTAATTCTACACCACAATCCAGTTTCTAGATTCTATGCCTTTCTTTCACCAGGAGGTAGACTATGAACACACTTTTGATGAGTGACAACAGGAAAATACTTATTGTATTGAAAAAGGTTAACATTCAATATTTAAATGGATTCTTCTTGGTGAAAAGATATTTTGGCTGTTATTAAATTTGATTTCATCAGCAGATTTCAGATTTTCAGTCCCTTCATCTATCTTTTATTGAAAATTAACAGTATTTCAGGAATGTAAAAATCACAGGAATTCAGTTCAGACTCTATTTGAGTGTGTAACATCACAGATAATTTCCTGAATATTGATAAAGTTCAGTTGAAGAAGTAGGGGTAATTAGGCAAATAATGTATGTGTTGTGATTTAAGTATATGCTCTTGTCTTTGTACCAAATGTTATGCTAAACTATCCTCAAATTGTCAGCAGTTTTCTTGGGAATTTGACTGGATCGAGTTTCTGAGACCTTATACATCAGCCATTGTTAGGTATCCAAAAATATTTTGTTTGATTCTTTTGTTCTTTCTGTAGTAAACAGAGAAAGTGTCCTTTAGAGCAAATGCTTCTGCTTTAAACTGTCAATTGAAAGAACCTATCACTTCCATCAGCAACAGCTGGACAATTAAGTTGGCTGGTCTCTTAGTGTGCACCTTTTGTAATTTCCGGGGGAAAAAAAAAAGAAAGACAAACTATGCAATATTCAAGACAGTATTCAAATAAACAAGACAAATATACCAGATAATTAAAAGTCTGTATTTTTATTTTGAGTGACAAGAAGAATCATTAACTAAAACTTAAAAAAAACCAAACAAAAAAAAACCAAAAAAACCCCAAAACTTAATTAACTTGCCTAAAGACAAGACTTTTTACCTCATACAAGACAAGTGTGAGATAAAATACCCTTAGGTTTTCTTTTCCTGGCCTCCAGCTGCCACTGCAGAAGGGCACAGGTCTCCTGTCGTCTCCCTGTTGTATCAGCCAACCCTGTGCCGAGATCTCAGAATCCTTTGGACATCCAGAATGACATTAGACATCTCTGTTCAGACAAGTGTTTTAACAAAATTCTATGGACTCTGCTGTACATAAGAGATCCAGCCATGAGGAAAAGCATTCCTTTAAAACATGGAAGGCATAGCCACTATACTACTCTGACCAGAGTATGATTTTCAGACTTGCAAGAAGAGAGATGAACACTTTGTTTGCTTTTACATTTGTTTTAGGATTAGTTACTAAAAAAAAAAATTAATTCAGTTGTACCATAAGAAGCAACATTTTAAAATATTTTTTTTTACCTGAGAAAGTAGTAAGTAAAGTTGTGTTGTCTGCAGTGGAGGGGTAAGACTCGGTAGACATGGCTTTTCTTCTTGACTCTCCCACTGACACCCTTTGAAATTTTGACCTTCTCTAGCAGTGAGAAGAAAATATCTTGAGATATGAGAAGAAAATATTCCTTATGCATAGGAGGATCAAACACCTTGAAATAAATTTACACAGCCTTGAATTGAAGGACCAGATATCACACTTAGCATTGAACATCTCCATGGTGATGGGGATGGGTTGAGGCTGGGCTGTGACGTGGGTCCATGGGTGGGCCCAACTCAGTAAGGTCCATGGTCACAGAGAGCAGGGATGTGGGAAGCTGGAGACGGGCCCTGCTGTGGCATTGTTGGGGCACAGACTGACGACCCGGGGGGGTCTGAAATGGGGTCCTGGGCCATAGGCATGATGGGGAGATCCCTGGAAGGGCTGGGCAGGAACAGCCAAATCTCATGGTGCCCGCAGGGCTCTGATGATTATTCTGATAATTTCTGGAATCAATACATAATTTTACTACCTCCTGATGTAGCAGTGAGTATTGCTCAATTTTTAGGACAATCGTTTAACTTGCTATTTGAAACTTCCTAATTCTGGTGTAGCTTTGTGAATTCTCATCAGACGATGCACATAGAAAACAGTCTCTTCAAAATTATTTTTTCCACATTAAATATTTTCTTGTTTATTTGCATTTTTATATGTTATTAGTATTGTTATTATTTCATTATTGTTATTGCTGCCAACTTGATTACTCTGACAGGCCCTACAAGTCCCAGTGTGCTAGAGACTGACCACTGAAAGAGCTTTTACTGCCTCCATGTGCTTGCAGTAAAAAAAAAAAAAAAAGCCATAGCATGATGGAGACACACTGGGAAACACAAACCAACATTCAGTAAGTGTCTTAGACCACCACTGTCCTACACATTTTCAAGCTTTTGTAGGTGTTATAGAAAAGAAAAAAAAAAATCCAGAAGCAATTTTTCCAGAACCATAAATAGACTTCACAGCTATTTATGCTCATTCTAGATGTAAGAACTGGATGGGAGAAAATACGGAAACATTTGTACAAAAAATCTCTAAAGGCATCAATAGACAATGGATTGCTCAGAGGAAGGAGTAGACTTTCTGCTTTAGCTATACGGATCCAGCTGAAGAATTTAGTTTGGACAGAAGGCATGGTATTTGTCTAGTTCAATTTGGGCATCCACAGTTATGGATACTGTACTGTTCAGGATAGATACTCTCTAGCTGTGAAATGAGAACTGCATACCTCTTTAATGCAGAAAAAAACCTGGCAGTTTTAGGTTATCTCACTTGTTAAAAATATCCACATACGGATGAGATTAATTGTCCCTGGAAGAACCTGTTCTTCCCCACTGACTGCCTTAGTTATTGACATCACATATTGCAGATACCAAAAAGTTGGTCAGATGAGTTCCATACAGAAAGATCTGGAGTGAAACACAGAAATTTTAATTATATTTAATACTTGCATGTATGCTTATGGGTGATTATTCAGGATTATGGTGCTGGGGAACAAAAAAGGAGAGAAAGTCACATTTGGAGTCCTGTGGGAAGTTTCAGCTGGAATGAGGGACTCCTAGAGGGTACAGCTACAGTATGAATTGGGGCAGGCATTTCTGCAAGTCTGAGAGGACTTTACAGTATCTGCAAGTATCCACAATGGACTCAACAGTACTAATTTGGGGAAAAGACTCCTAACTGTTCCTTGAATACTCCTAGCTAGATCCTTTGAATGATCCACCTAGAAAAAAAGAAAAAAAAACAAAAAACAAAAAAAACCCCAAATGAACAAACAAACAAACAAACAAAAAATATAACCCACAAAACACCAGTCTTCAACAGCTTGAGCTAGAAGAACCAGGACAAATTTAAGCTTTGATCTTCCAAAAGCTAATTGCATGAAAGGAGAGAAAACCAAAAGCATGAAAGGAGGGAATGTGACTATTTCCACTGAAGTCAGTAGCAGGAATTATGCATACAAGTTAAAAAAAAAAAAATAAATGTCAATCATCAGGTTATGCACATCTTCATCGACCTGTGCACATCCCTTGAGGTTCTGTCCTTAAAAATTCATAGGTCTGGGGCGTTGGATCATAAACTTTATCTAGTAATCATAACTTTTTTAATCATGTTGATACAGTTTGCAACACTGAAACACCAGGTACATTACATTTAACAATAATTTAAAACATAAATATCGTTTATTCCTTTAAATTCTCATTGGGTTTGTTTTGGTTTTTTTTCACATTTCTTAAAAAAAAATTGTAAGCTGAAATGATTTTGGAACAAGTCTTCACTGCTCAAAAGAGATAAGAATGCTCACCTCTTTTTAGACCATATCTACTACTATCAAAGAAAGCTTGAACTTTAGAAATCCTGTGTGTATTGTGTTGGTTTTGTGTAGTAGGGGGAGGACTACAGCGGTAGCTTCTGCAAAAAAAAAAGCTGCTAGAAGTTTCCCCTTTGTCCTGTGGACTCGGCCAGGTCTAGGGCGGACTCTAAGTCCTATTAAAGCACGAAGCACTGGACTTCTTGCTCCATGATCTACAGCTTCAGTTTATGTCACCACTTAGCCCATCTAGCAGGATTTGGTTTCTTTTTTTTTTTGGGTCACATAAAGTTTACCACTCCAGTACTTTGTTTAACAGGTCCTTGTGCTGTCTAATGGACTAAGAGAATTATCATCATGGTTAGGTGCACTAGAGAGTAAGCTGCATGATACACGCTGTTAGTCTGATACCCTCTCTGATGACAGTTTATGGTTCACCAGCTTGGTTAAACAGCACATCAGCAGCAGTGATGGGTGATCAATCTCATTCCCTATAGAACTGCTCCCAAAAGTGTCATTATTGATGAGTAAATCCAGGAAAGGCCATCAGAAGGAATCACCAGACCTTTTGTTTAAGTTAAAAGCTATAAGGAAAGTAAAGGAGAAAACATTTTTAATTGTTTTTAATCAACCTATTTATGTAGTCAATTATGGAAAAATGGTATTATATAACTTAGTATTAAGTTATAACTTAATAAGTAACTCCTTGCAGACCTGCTGTGAAATATGATACAGGTGCTTTATGTAAACTTATCATACATTTCCAACTGTTTTCAAGAACAACTTTTTTTTTTTTTCACCCACAGAAAGTGAATTATGGTCTTCACTTTTTCCTTACAGGCCCAGGATCTGATTCTGCAATTCTTTACTGTGTTGAAAAGTGCATTACCCTGCATAACTGACATGACTTGGCCTAGCTGGAAAAACAATGTAAATCAGGGTGACAAAACCTGTGCCAGAGTAATGTCAGATTCAAATATAGACTGGGAGAGGAGTGGCTGGAGAGCAGCCCTGCAGAAAGGGATCTGGGGGTGCTGGTCAATAGCAGGCTTAGTATGAGTCAGCAGTGTGCCCTGGCAGCAAAGAGGGCAAATCGCATTCTAGGGTGCATCACAGTTTAAACAGCTGGTCAAAAGAGGTGATTATCCCACTGTATTCCGTGTATTCAAGGTGTGGCCTCACCTTGAGTACTGTGTGCAGTTCTGGGCCCCACAATTTAAGAAGGATGTGAAGGTCCTTGAATGTGTAGGATGTGGAAGGCACGTCCCATGAGGAGCGGATAAGGACTTTTGGTTTGTCTAGTTTGGAGAAAAGGAGGCTGAGGGGCGACCTCATTGTTCTCTACAGTTTCCTGAGGAGGGGAAGCAGAGAGTGAGGTGCTGATCTCTTCTCCCTGGTATGCAGTGATAGGACGTGTGGGAACCATTCAAAGATGTGCCAGGGAGGTTTAGATTAGACATTAGAAAGCATTTCTTTACCAATAGGGTGGTCAAACACTGGAAGATACTTCCTAGAGAGGTGCTTGATGTCTGTCAGTGTTTAAGAGGCATTTGGACCATGACCTTAATAACATGCTCTAACTTTTGGTCAGCCCTGAAGTGGTCAGGCAACTGGACTAGATAATTGTTGTAGGTCCCTTCCAACTGGAATCTTCTGTTCTGTTCTATTCCATTCTATTTTATTCTATTCTAAATTATGTTCAGATGACTGAAATGCAAGACTTTTTCCTCCCACATAAGCCACCCAAAAATGTATGATTTGGTAAAGATTTCTGCATCTGCACGTTAAGTGCCAGTGGAATACTGGAAGACTCGGAAAAGGATTGTTCTTTCAGATCTTCTGAACTGGAGTTAGAAAGAAAAAAAAACAACAAACCTAAGCCAAACAGGTTTGGACCGATAACAATTATTATGCAGTTCTTCATCCTGCCCAAACACTTTATTCTGGCAGTGTCAGAACTATTACTAGCAGTCATTAAAGCTAAGAACTTTTAATGTTATTTAAATCAATAATTTCTAAACATTAAACCCTGCTTACCTATTCTGATCATGTTCAGAAAGATGTTTAAATGAGTTTCCTTGAAAAGTAAGGGAAATTATCTTATAAAGTTTTTTGTTTGTTTGGGGTTTGTTTTTTGGGGTTTTTTTTTGGTTTGGTTTGGGGTTTTTTTGGTGTGTTTTTTTTTTTTCCTTCAAATACAGCTACACTTTAAACAACCAGGCAGAAGTCATTACATTCTCCTATAATTCATAGAGGTCTATGTTGTCACTCAATGTTCAACATTACATAGTAGTACAGTGAAATATGTCATCCCTTTTGAACACACTGGTTAAATTAGAAGGTCTTGCAATATTCCTAGCAAGCACCAGTCATCAAGCCCTTTTAAGCTTTCCAAGACTTTAAAAGTGTGTTTACAATTCACATAGAGGCATGTCATGGGGGCCTTGGTAGAGCGTTCATGCAGAAAGATGCTCAGAGAAATGACAGGATATTAGCATATGGCAACAGAACACTGCACATGCCAGAAAGGAACTTTTCTAGCTTTAGAAATGGACTGTCTGGTTGTATTTTGTGCTTTGAACACAATGTGGATGAAACATATTTGCAAGATCTCCTGTTGTATCACACAAGACTGAAAAGTAGGCACTCTTGCAAAACAGTTTGTGATTTTACTGGAACATCCATAGCTTGTAGGAGCGAAGAAGTGTAATTTGGAGGCATATATTTATTGCCTAGCAGCAAAGCTCTCCAAATTTTATAGTTTCAAATGTATTTTCTAACAGAGTAATTAATACCCAATTATTTGAAAGGATAATAAGGAACTGAAGGAGAAAGCTTTAAGTAAGGTTGGATTTTTTTCACCTTACAAAACAGTAAAGTCTTACAAAAACATCAAGTGCTCAGGATAGAAGACTACTTGGGATATAACTAACATTACAAGTACGTACTTCCTTGATCATTTGGAAACTTGAGGCAATTCTGAGTATGAGGATTTCTACATTAAAATACCACATCCAATAGCCTTACTTTTATAAAGGCAGTTTTATAAGCCATATATTTTCCCTGATATTATTTTGTGTTCTTTCTGTCTAAATCAGAGCCCAAAAGTAGGCACTAGTGAACACATGCTTTTTGACAAAGAATGACGAAATGGTTCCTATCCTAACAACTCTAGATTCCTGGCACTAAATAAAGCTTCTTTAAAGTATCTACTATGCAAAAAATGCTCAATACACTTCTCATGGTGTGCCAACACTTCACAGAAACTTCTATAGAAACAAATTTACTATATATATATATATATATATATATGCGTAGTAATTGCAATTAAATGGCAATCTTTCAGTGGCAGTCAGCGATGCAGAGAGGTGTAAAATTCAGCAGTGTCATGCACAATGACTGATACAAACAGAGCTTTTGGGTTTGAACTGCAGAATTCTTACCTGTCTTATTTTGAATTGTAGATTAAACTGACGGTAAATATTTCAGCAAGTGAATATATATATATATATATAAATAGATACATTTTTTCATTTATTTCCAGACTGTCACCATTACTATTATTATTATCATTGTAACACTTTAAATCATCAGATGTTAGGTCTTTAGGTCAAACGGATTAAAGTCTGCTTTTATACCGTCCAAATTTAAAAGGTAAGGTAAGAGCTGAAATGAAATCATAATGAAGTAAAGGTAATTGTCTACAGTCACAAAATGTGCCAATAGTAGAAAAGGATTCTATTGATTTTTGAGGCCATTAGACTACTTCATATAAAGGTAAAGTAGAAAATAAATAACATTGTGTTCTCCAGTCAACAGAAAGGGATAGGGATTTTTTTTTTTTTACATTTATGTAGATATACCCAAATTTTTTTAATAGGAAGGTCATGCTCCAGTTTTGTCAGAACAGGCCTGTCCTTCTTGTAACAATGTAGAGAAATATGCACATGGGCACTAGAATTATGTTTCCCCACAAACCTCAGGAATTTTTTTTTGTTTAATTCTTAGATATGGTTATCAATTCCTGTTCAACAACAGTGCACTTGGGAAATACTTTGAAAGCCTCTACAGAAAGTACTTTTGTATCCTATGGGTTGTTCTTCTACCTGCCAAACCTTTCACGTAACTGCAAAATTAAAACTCCTAACATCCTGTAATAAAGAGATTACGATTTGTGAGTTTTGGTGACAATTCAAGGTATTCAATTTTAATAAAAATAATCTCTCATCAATGTTGTGCACAGGGAGGAATGGAAAAAAATTGTAATAGAATTTTTCTATTAGAATTTTTTTTTGTTTCCGTGATGACAACACCTTGTGATTTAAATGAAACTGTGTTGTTTCTGGACCTAGTCCTCTTCAGAAAACTGAGATGATTATCACTATCACATCTCAGATCTACAACCACTTTAGGGCAAGTTCAGGAAGAAATTACAGGATAGAAAGTAATATTATGATCACAAACAGATACAAGTGATTTTTAAACGTTCATGAACTGATGAAAAATACATTCCCAATCAGACACAGATGCAGCAGAGAGCATTACTGCAAAATTAGCACCAATCTTCACTGGACCATTCAGTGTCACCAAGTATTCATCAGATGTGAATTACACTCTGAACAAATTGCCTGAAGGAAGAAATACAGGGATTTTCATGTTCTAAACGTGCTTTCCTATTAGTATCAAAACAGTCCATTGGAGGATATCTCAACCCCTGAAGACAGGCAATGAACGAAAATGCTACAATACTCAACCATTATTCCAAAGTACAGTCTTTAAAAATGAAAGATACTATACAGTAGGCTTGACTCCCTATTCCCTTAGACTCCATTATAATCACTCTTACGATGAGCCACACCTCATTATAATAACAGTCAAATTTCTTGGCTCCCAGGGGCAGGCTAACAGTCAGGGTGGATTGTGCTTATACTCAAAATAACCAAGAATAATCAAGATGAGTTTCTCAGTTTGACAGTGTATGACCACTTTTGCATAACTAAATCTATTCTGATAGGAAAAATGCTACAGATGAAGCAAAAAGAATTAATCTGGCTAATATTGATTGGATGCGTAACAGTGATTAATGTGTCAGTATAGTTATTGCAGTTATATCTATTTTTTCTAAGCAAAAAAGTTCATTACTTTAGGTGTCCAAATGGAACTTAAAATCCTGTATATCATTTGTATAAATCTTGCCTATTTCTACACTAAAAGGATATGGTAAAGTACTATTTTTGTTCTTTTTAATTGGGGTCAATGACAAGTATTGCTTATTAATTAAAAGATCAAATTGTGAAGGGTGTTTGCTGACAGTGAACTCAGTGCAGTTGTCACTTTACACTTGGTGAAGATTTGCTCCATGGCATTTTATATCTTCAAAGTAATAGTAATTACATTCAAGATGTTTGCAATGAAACCCAAAACCATGTGAAACTCTCATGGTATTGTGTTTCGTTACAAATGCCAAACATAAATGATGTTAAGGTTCATGAACTTAAGACTGGCTTTGAATTAACGTTGTGGCTAATTGATAGTTTTGTATTGAAGCTGTAAAAATTTTCCTTAGTTCATATGAAAAAAAGCTAGAAACACTGAAGGGTCATCTCAGTTTTCCCCTCACACTGTGATGGAGTGGTTGTTATATCGCCTTAAGTCACTTCACTTGGAGAAGCATTTCACTGTAGATAACTGAGATGGTGGGAAATAAAGAGGCAATAACTAAAAAAGAACAAAATAAAATGGTAATTAAAAATCCAGAGAGTGATACATTACACAGATTTAATGTTTATTTTCATTAAATTGCAAACAAATTTTCATTAGGTAACACGTCAAAATTAATTTTATAAATGGTTGAGATTTTTTTGACCGTGGTTTTGACCATGCTTTCCGTATTTTTTTTTCTTCCCCTAACACCATATCTTTCTGCAAGGCACAATCTTAATGGAAAATCAATGTTTTCAGTCAATCACTTGTACAGCATTTTCCAGGGGGTCTCCTTCTACTGGTTTCCAATGAAACAGTCACAATTTGTGCCTGTAAAACTATTCACTTGTACATTTAAACAAATAAGGCTATAAATCCATTTCACTTCATGTTTATCTGTATAACAGAATGGAAAGTGAAATGAGGCAAGTAAGGAAAACTCCGCTGCAAAGAAAAGGTTAAACACAAGCTTGGATTTAAAGAAAGGCATATATATGGCAACCCTACAGAGCATGACAAGGAGTTAAATCAGTACAAGAACAAATATGCTCTTTATTCTAACTAATTGTACTTTTATAAGATGTTCAGCATATATGAGTATTGTTATTTATAAATAGTTGAAAAACACCTACTGTATTGATTCAGGGCAGTGATTGATTGACATAGCTTGAGTATAGTGTAATTACTGTATCCATGAAATGATTTAAAATGTACTGAAAGAAAACTAATCTTGTATGTGGGATATATGAGTCTTGCAAGTAGCCACCTTAATGCCAAAATATGCTTAGTGATCTGTGTCGTAGTTGGCTTACTTGCTTTCTTGTAAGAAGATGTATACATTGCACATCATGACTGTTTTCCATGGAAGATCTATTTTGCATCATAAATAAATAGCTAGTGACTTGGAGAATTCCTTTTTTGTTGTTGTTTGTTTGTTTGTTTAAGACAATGTTTGAGCCCCTAGTTGTTTGAAATATTTTGAAAGATCAGGGTTGGTTTTCTGAAAAAGTAAGATAATCTAAAAATGGGATAAATTATGGCTTTCCAAAGGTAGTTTCTACCAGACAAATAGTTTTTTCTTTTTTATTTTCTTTTTCTTTTTTTTTTTTTATAACACAACAAGAAATGTATGATAGATGTAACCTATCTGGAGAAGAATGGTTTACAAAGTTATTTTAAATGGGATAAGGATCAGGCTACAGGAGGGACAGGATGAATGCAGTGAAGAGTAAAAGAGAAAGCTAACTAGACTCAATATATCACAGTTGTTCATAGGAGAGTGATCTGGGAAGACACCACAACCCACAGGAAGCGATCTAAGCTGTAGTGTTGTGCCAAGTAGCACTATACGGGCTAGAGACTCAACCCATGATTATACTATTTTTCTAGCCAAAGGCTTCTGGATCCTCTACACACTCTAGAACATAAAATTACTCCTTGGGTGAATTGTACTGCAGAAGCAACAGAAGTCCTGTGAGTTTTCCTCCTTCCATAATGAAGGAAGTATGGCACATTGTGGCTTTGCTTCCCCAGTGTAACTTTGTTCCTTGGGCTCTGAAAGGAGACAGATTTTATCTCTAACTTTGCTGGATCAGGATTTGGAATGGAAGTTGTGGGCATCACCTTCAGTGTCAGCTCAGGGTTTAGACAGGCTTGCGAAAAGGAAAGGGAGGTGGAGGGAGATTACTCTTGGCAAGATCAGTTTCACTCATTTTCACCACCAAAATCACTTTGCGCTTGGAAACTAAAATGCATGTGTATGTGCATGTGTGTGTGTGTGTGTGTGAGTGAGTATTACAGCAGATGGAAAAGACAGAAGAAGTCAAAAGGTAAATCTCACTTCCTACTACACTCTTTTTTAAATCATCTGCAATCTCACAATGCAATCAGCAGTATTCACACATAGCTATGTTCACACACAGAAGACAGAGGGCTGAAGCCTGGGAATAAAGTCTTAAGGGAGATAGTAAAGGAGTAGTAAAAAAAATCCGTTTGTTATGTGATATTTTCACTGTGTTTAGAAGGGTACATTAAGGCTAGAAGTTACAGATAAAACTGATTGTTCTAGAGGCAGCTGTAGATGATTTTTCATATACAGGTAATTATTATCCAAGTATCTAAATACCAACAATGACAGGAGTTTTTGGAAATCTGAAAATCACAGCTTACATAATTTCTTAAATGTGAATGGAAGTGGCCCACCTTTACCCAATGCTTTAGACTTTGAGATCATGAACCAAGGCTGGACCAAAATGAGGAACTACAATCCATTGTGCTAAAAAAAAAAAAAAAGGGAGAAGACACGGTGTGATAAATGAGTCCGGTAGGTAGAACCAAAAGCCCAGGATAAAAAAAAAAGTCTTGAGTTGTATCCTTTTCATTATTTACAGTCAAATGAAAATTTATTAAATTAATGTACTAATATACTCATTTGGGAGGCTCTTGCATGAACTCAGCTGTATAGGTATCTATACTACATTTAGGGGTTATCATGCTTTTAAAGGGATTGTTCCATAGGAACCTTTGCTTTCAACAGATGCCATCTCTCCTTTCACAGTCATTTAAAAAAAAACCCAAAACAAAGGTTTACTGCTTGTGATGCTGCTGAAAAATCAGTACAAGAACTAAGTTATCTTCTTTTAAAAATCAGAAATCACCTACAGAATAGTTCAGTAAATTCTTATTGCAGAATGTTGTTAATAGTGTTTTGAAAAGAAGCCTGCTAAGCTCTCACATACCTGCTTGAATTGGCAAGAGAACTCTCACTTTCCATTTATTTGCAAACTGAACAAATGTGAAAGGTTTGTGCAGGCACAACAGCCCAAGTCCAACTCCTCCAATGACATAATGCCATTTTAGAAGTATTTCTCTGAATGGATCTATTTGTTGTAATGATAAGAATTCACAATGTTATTCTTATTTATGACATATCTCCCTGAAGCAGCTAACATTTTTTTTTGAGTAAGCCAGAAGAACAATTTCCTGTCCCACTGGATGCGTTTGCTTCCAGATCATGAGCACCACGCATTCAGCAAACCAGGATGCCGGAGATGACAATGAGTGAAGTTACAGCTCTCCTACTCTTTCTCTTCATCTTTCTAACTCTCCACTATCCACAGTTATTTTAACGATCGCCTGAAGTGTTCATTCATGTCAAGGCGTGTTATTTACTTCCCATTATGGACATGACATTACACGACTCCATTACAAATTGAGAGAAACATATTGCCTTCTAAAGTGTAAGTATTACCCTATTATCTATGAATAGAAATGAGTGCTGGCACTAGATGGCAACTACTTACAACAGATATTCTAAATGTTATGGACAAACTTCCATTTTTGATAATGTACCAGAGAAAGATAAAATACATCAGAAATACTCTACTGAATGAGTTTATCATTCACATTGTCAGTCCATCAAGATTAGTCATATAATTCATAGGCTGATTATGTGGAAAGTCAATGAATCATATAGCTAAATATTTTCCAGAGGCTTTATGAATGATAGAGTTAATCAATACTGTACCTGAACAGAGCTAATCTCTAAGTGTTATTGCTAATAGCCAAACCTTCAGAACTTTAACTTAAATAAAAAAGAACAAAATTAAGAGACTATACACTCAACATCTGATTCTGTACATAAAACAGTAGCTAAAACAAAGGCTGCTCATTATTTATGATAGAAAGCATAAATAACATAATTTAATCCAATAAAAAAAAAACTAAGCCAGTTTTATGGGATACCATTAAAATAGTATCACAGAGAGGGGAGGCGGATATCTAGTTTCAAGATCATCATGCCATATGACTTCCAAGTCATGTCAAAAATAGTGTATAATTACAACACTGGCTTATTTTTAAATCTCAAAACATTTAACTTAAAAAAAATTCATTTAATAAAAAAAATAATTTAAAATCTTGTATTTTTTCTTGCAACTGTCCCAAAGTCTTCAAAGAAATCTAAAGAAAAGTCAGATACTGTTTCATTGTAACCCCCACTATTGTGCCCTTCAGATTCTGTACAGCAGATACAGGCAAACATTCTTGATTATCATGAGCAATACGAAGAAATCAGCGAGGTACACATGAGTACCATCACTGTTTGCCAAATATATACAGATGTAGTGGACTCTGCCGTATGTCTATTGTTCCTCTGACTGGTGTCAGTAGAGGGCTGACGAACTAGTTGGAAGGATACTAACTACATATGCAAATGATACAAAATTCTGGAAGTTTGGTTTGATTTGGTTTGGTTTCATTTGGCAGAACTGGCTAGTAAAATCAAAGTGCTTCCCAACAGCTCTTACAGGCATCTCTCAGGCAAACCTCATCTCCTGCCGTAGCTGTTGGCTAAAATCTAGCCCTTCATTGACTAATAAAGACAAATAGGCACCTTCACAAGCGATTCATCTAATCCTAAAATAGGCACACAAGGGTTGATAACAAAATTTGTGTGAGGTGTATATTTCATACATTGGTGATAAAAAAAATTCTGTAATATGTAGCTCAAATTTAACTTTTAGCAATCCTGATTTAGGGATAATAAATTTCATTGTCTCCAGAGCTGATCCATGCAAATTGTACTAAATTGTAATTAAGTTGTAACAAAAGATTATATAAACCACTGAGAATTCAATAAATTCAAAGCACATCTCTCTGCATCACTGGTCAAAATAGCTACAAGCAAAGCCAATAACCTGCTGCCAAACACAGGTGATATTCCAGAGCTTCTTTGATCTTCTATCTCAAAAAAGTTTTTTTAAAACCTGCAAATACTCAGTATTCAGGTCAGTGTAGATGTTACTGTGACTGGTGTATCAAAAGCAACTCTTAATTAAATCCATAGAATGATCAAGGAGAAGTCAGGAAGGAAAACAAGGACTAAGGAGAAGAACCTCTGAAAACAAAATAAGTACAATGGAATAATTATTCAGAAATAGTTTCTTGCACAATGAACTGTACAAATAAATAATCACAAAAAACAGTAAAGCAGAGACTTACAAGCATAAGTTCTCACATTTCCAAAATGAATGTAGGCGAAGCTGGCATGGTTCCAAAATCTGCAAAATATTTATTACTTAGTTTTGTCTTCCTCTTTTATAATTAATTCACAATTAAACAAGTTGTAATTATAATTCAGATACTGGCAAAATACATTATATGGTGTTAACCATTGATAGATTTGTAAACAAAAGCAGCTGGACTGGAATTTCTTCAAGGAAATATTTACATGCCAACAGTTTATCAAACTGAAAGTCTGCAGATAAATCTACACATGGGCATTATGTTAATGACGATAGCAACGATGATTCATATTCTTAGTTGTAGCTGCTTTGTACTGCTACAGCTGTAAAAGAATAAAACCTGGAAGGAAAAAGGATAAGGAGGCAGGCCTAGGGTTTTACTCCCCTGCCTCCTTTCAAGGTTAGAACATTTGTTACATTATACTGGAAATAATGATTAACAATAGGGCCATTGTCCAAGATTATTTCACCTCTAGAGGCCAGATTTCTGGAGGTATGTAACTGATGTAGGATGCAACTAAGCAATTCATGGGATTTTACAAAAGCACAAGCACCCACTGAAATTTTAAACGGATATCCATGCAGTTTGAAAATCTCAGCACATACCACATTGTATCTTTGACAAACTAAGCATGCTTGTGTTTATTAAATCTTCTTACTGCTTCAACACCAGAAAATATTAGCAACTCCTTTAAAAAAATTCTACCTGCCTAATTCCTACTCAGTAGGCTCAATTTGCATGTCATTGCCCAGGTGTTGGCATTTAAAGGGGATCATACCCTATAGAAAGCATGGAAACTTCCCTATCAGCAGTCACTTGTCACACTTTTTTTTTTTTTGAGTGACTGATATATGGCTATAACTCTCAACCCAGTGTCTCAAGAGTTCAAAACAGGACCTTGACTTCAGCATATGTATTTGAATGCAAACACACACACACAAAAGAATAAATTAATGAAAAATATTACAAAGACATGAATAATAATAATAAAAATAATAAAATCTCAAGACAGGAGGGTGCATAAACTTAGGTAATTAAGAGTGCTATTAATTTCAGGAGAAAGAAGCACTTTCCCAGGAAAATTGAACTCATCTTAACACTTGAAGCTTCTTCCACATCAGTCATTCATTCTCTGGAAGATGTTGATTTTAAGGAGAGATAGGGATAGCTGAAAAGGAGTCTCAAGTTAGAGGATCCCATTCCTTACAAAGAGTGAAAGATCTCTTCACTGCTCATGCAAGTCCTTGTGAGTAGCACTGAAACACAATGCATTGAGAACATGTCCACCTAGCAGAAAGAGAGACTCGGCCTCCTTCTACCCTGATTAGCTACAGTGAAAGTCACATATTACAAAGACAATTAGGTTAGGGATGCATCTTTCTTCCTTTTCTCTCCCAGATAAAGCATTTTTTCAGGTGATCAGCTGAATAATGGGGCAGCTGGTGGAGTAGAGTCTGGGGATACAAAGGTATGATTCACAAAGGCAGCAAGTGGAGGGGACTAGACCAAAATGAGGGCAATGCAATTTGAATGTCACCGGGAGTTAGGAGTAGTTTGTGGTATGGTGTGACTGAGCAGTCATGCATGGGTTATATACTAAAGCAAGATGGTGAATTAAATGCAATCACTAAAACTCAAGAACCCTGTGTCCAAACAGTAGAGAGCAAGCTTTATATGCCATGCTCCCTCACTCCCCAAAACAAAGCTGGCTGTTCACAAACCATCTTCTGGGTCTCACCCATGCTAGCTCCTGCACCACCCAGAGAATTGTCTGCAGCAGAGGTACCTGGCATGGACACCACTTGGCCAGGGACCATCCTAAAAACACAGCAGCACAAATGATCAATTCCTGTGCTGTGAAAACTTCTGACTTCATTCAATTTTCTGTTATAACAGCCTGAAAGAATAAGTCCAACCTTTTTGTTTGTCTGGGTTTTTTTTTTTTTGGTGGTTCATTTGGGGATTTTTGGCTGCATTCTGTTAGGATCAAAGAAGGACCATGGTATGTCATCTGTGCCACATCCACAGATGTGTACATTCAAGGTGATTGCACAAGTAACGCACACTTTTCATGTAGTGGAAAATTCTATTGACTATATAAAGGGCAGCAGTTTCGCTTGTGCTCAGTAAAATCAGTGTATTCTGGAAGCACAAGATGTAAGCAAAGCCTTGTACATGTAGACTTTTTGTTTCTTTGCTGGTGCTGGATTTATTGCATACATGCAGAAGAACTACAGGGGATGTATGGTAAGCAGGTAAAGCAGTGACTCAGAGAAAAATGGCAGATAGGATCAGCTGTGGCTGCTGCTAAAATCATTCATGCAGTCCTTGCTAGCTCCTGTTCTGCCTTGGAGAAGGAGGCTGACAAATATTCTGTCAGCCGAGTAGATGCTTCTGTTAGCTCATTGTGGTCTACAGACTGAGAATCCTTAGTTATTGCACTGCTAAAGCCTAATAAAATATGAGAAACCACAGAAGATTTTTTTTAATATGTATTTCAGAAATTATATCAGCTAGGAAAAAAAAATAGGTATTAAAAGAGGGTAATTGAGTTAAAAGCAAAATGGAGAACTAATGGGACCTAAGCCCTTCCATTTTTTACCTGCATTCCTATTAAACTTCATTCCTTACATACAGTGGTAGAAGAATGGGATGAAAATCAAAGAAGAAAGCATCTCTTTTTACCCTGAATGGAATAATATTTAAGAAAAATAAAACTTTTAACACTGAAAACTCTTCACAGTGCACAAAAGCAAACAGCAGTTTTCAAAGATGTCCCCTGGTACTAATGTTCCTGTCTGCCAGAAGCTCATTTGCCATGGCCAAATGCTTGCTGATTCAAATAAAAGCACCCCACCAACAATTCACACAATAATTTAAATTGAACTTGGCCAGCTTAGATTAGAAAATAAATTACTTAAATTGAAAAAGGAATAAACCTTGTTCAAAATACAGTTTGCTCTTTCTGCCCCAAATTAAATACAAAGGAATGACATAGTGGCACTCTCTTTAATGAACACCACTTAGAAGAATATGCAGCATTTGTTAAAAGGCTGAAGTATTTTTAAACTTGAATATAACATACAACTACAGACTATTAGAAAAAAATGCATTGTACAACCCATTTACCCCTGCAAGTATAATAGGAGGGTCTAGGGTCAGTAGGAGTCCTAAGGTAAGTGCCTGCTATTGTTCTCACAACAAAATATATTCTTCATACAGTCCCAAATATAATCTTTATGTTTGCTGATAGTGCCTTAGTAAGTTAAAATGAAAAGTAGCAGTCATTATTATAATGAGCTGTCTCCACTCAAGTAACACCTGGCAGTTAAAAAAAACAGAAAAACCCTTTTGAATCCATAAACGTTTTATTGATTAATTTAAGCATAATTTATGCAAAGAAGATGAAGTATTGCAATGCAAAATATCCCTGATATCATTGATTGATTACTTTATTACATATCTCCCTCAGTCACTTCATGACCTATTCACCAGCATCACTCAAGCCAAAGCCCCACTTGCCAGCTCTGGTTTACTAGCTGCACCGGAAACCTGAACCTCCGCGGGGTTTATTTGACCCTTTGGGGCCAATACATTGCAGAGGCCAGCAGTTCCAGTCACTGAATGTGTTTCCATTGCTGATAGGTGTGGTGCAAGGAAGGAAGGACTACAGTACGACATGCTGCAATCCGTCACAGTTCTAAGACTGGTCGATCGCACCATGGTAATACCAGCAATGAAGTTTCCAACAGGATCTAGCTGGTCCTAGGCTTGTACAGAGCACCAACCCCTAAGGGACCTAGGGTCCACATAGCAAGTGGCACATGCTACCTAGCCTTGCATGACTGGGTTCCATCAGGAGAAGAGCTTGAATGCAAACCACATTTGTTTGAATGCACACCACAAGCACAGACGCAAGGCAAATTCATGCCACAGAGGTCGCTTTCTGCACGTAAAGTTGCTAATGTAGACACATTCCTAGTTTGCTTTTAAGAGACAGGATCTACAGGATTCCTGAGGCTGTCCACTTCTCGAGTCAAGTGGTAGGAACATTTTCGCAAGAAAACCTGAGGTGGGGAATTCAGGTTGCTTCCTACTCTCAGTGAGTTCACGGTCCCTCTCTTCTCTACCTGTAGAGTGCTAACGCTAAATAGTTACAGCTTGATGTGCATGGGGAAAAAGGAAGTCCTCAACTGACTGCCTGAAAGAACATGAGCAAAAGAAGAACAAGAGCAAAAGTACATTGTTCAGCCTAGTCGTAGGCCATATAGGGTATTGGACTCAGGTTTTGGAAATGTGGAAATAGTTGTGTTCGGCAGCTGTGTATTTCTTTCATTTAAATGATTATACTTGGTTACGTGGTGAGATTTCTAAGCAGGCTGCATCACATATTTCACCTTAGATTTTGGCTCCCAAGAGGAGGTTATGCCAGAGCCAGGCATCTAGGTGCTTCAAAGGGGAACTGAAATACCATTATTAATGCTCAAGGAGCTTTCAGGTCAGTAATGGAAACATTTGGCAAGCTTTACATACTTCAAAAAAGGCAAATTGTTTATTACAGATTTGAATTAGGCATGTGGACACTGCTGCAGTTTCTTTTTAGGCATTTTGAGTTCTGAAATCCATGGACTAATTTTGTACTGTAATCCTTTTCATTTACCTTTTTTATTAGTGTTTGTCTGTAGTTTACTTTCACTTTTCATAGTGATTTTGTTTTCAACTCTTATTCTCCACTTGAGTCTTATCTTCTTACTAGATGCCATGTATACATGTACAGCATTGTAGAGGTTTGAGTCAGAGGCAGATAGGATAAGATCTCACCTGGATGAAACTGAGAATTAGAGTTTTTTCTTCTTATTATTTACTGCTTCTGTAAGTTTTGTGTAAGGTGGCCTGTGAACTTGTTCAGCTTCTGTCACTGAAATGGCTTCAAAGGGTAATACTAGCATCTGTTTCCCAGAGGTGTGCTTGTTATTGATCAGCTCACAAAGAAGGTAATACTTTATCTCTGTCCTCTTCAATTGTTAAATTGAGTTCAGATTGTCCAAGAGATCCACGTGGAAACTTATTTCTGTCTTCCAATATATCATCCCATCACTGAAAAGCCAGATTCTGCAGCATCAGTTTGGTCACAGCGAACAGAAGCCAAATGGTTATTATTTGCTTCTGAATGGAATTGAAAACAATGTCTGCTTGCCCAGGAGCCTGCCAAATGAGTTTGTTTGCTGCATCTATATCATGCCAGGTATTTCTAAACAGTATCTATATAATCCATTTTCTCCATATTATATCACTATTTACTTCTATCGTGACAGCTGAAATCTCCTCTATTCCGACATCCCTACATTCTATTCAAATTTCTCTTGCAGCCTGAGTCTCTCAGCCTGCTTTTCTAACCACAATTTTCTTCTTCTCCCCCCACCCACTTTGCAACTCACCCAGTAATTGGCACCCCCAAAACAAAAGTGCTTTTTAACCTACAAAATCCTTCAGCTCTGAGCCCTAGCTAAATACACTTGTACTACGATACAACTTCACAGATATAGACTGTGAAGCCCAAAGACACTCCTTTCATCTCTTCGGTTCTGAAAATGTCAAGTTTAACTTTTCCATACCTCATCTTTCCAACCTGCATGATAACACCTACTTGATAGAGAAGCCAACAAGCCAAACTGTTTCAAAGTCTTCTGTATCTTAGAGTAGAAGAAACCTACAGAATTACAAAATAGTTGGTTGCCTTGCAGTACAAACCAGTTTCAAGAAACCAATCTGAAAGAATAAAGGAAGTGTATTTTAAAATGAGGATCCGTTCTAGCTCATCATTTCCAATTTTCCCTAAGACTCTCCAGTCAGTGTACTCAACAAAAAAATGGATGGGCAAGCTCACTCTAAATCTAGTTACTTTATCCCCAGTAGCTATTATTTTTATTATCCATATTATTTGCTCACTTTGCCTTTTATTTATTGCTAGAAAATTGGTGTGAGAACTGATTGACAAAGTTGCTACAGCTTCTATTCTTATTATTTAAATGAACTTTATCTGCACTAAAATAGGTGCTTTTTTTTATCCCCTCTGTATTCACTTTCTGTATCTTCTTTCACATCTTGCTGTTAGTGCAGTTCATTCTTCTGGCTTCCTGATATGGAAGATCAAAAAGCTGTGAATCCTTAAACATATCCCAGCAATTTCTATTTGAGATCTGATAACTGCTATTTATATGATAAAAATTTGCTCCTTGCTAAACTGGATACAGAAAGTGTTACGCCTACAAGGGCATCATGTGTGTAAATTTTGTAGTTCTAGAACCATAAAAACCTGAGGCTGGAGGGGATCTGTGAAGGTCAACTAGGCTAACCTACTTTAAACTGGGCAAAATTAGATCAGGCTTCTCAGGGCCTTGCTCACTTCAAGTTTGAAAATCTCCAAAGATGCAAATCCCAGAACTTCTCTGGGAAAACTGGTCTAGTGCTTCATCACTCTCACCATCGTCATTGGTCAGGGTGAGCCCCTGCTCAGCCCAGGCACACAAATAAATTTCCCAGTATCTTGTGGATGAGTTAGACAGCAGCTACTGAAGAAGGAAGTTTCACAGAACCCTTGAGCTAGGACATTTTGTTTTAGGAAAGGCATTGAAAATGCCTGAAGTTGGCCAAGAAAACTAGAAGTACCTGTAATCAGCACTCACGTGTGAAAATCTTGGCCTCAGGCTTTGTTTATTGGACAGTCTTATGTCAAATAACATGTAAGCAAATAATGAATGATGCCATTTTCAGTAATTTGTAGCACCATCAACACATAAAAAGGTTTACCTTTCAGGTCAAAACCGAACCTTAAATCTCTTTCCATACCAAAAAAAAATAAAAAAAATAAAAAAAAATTCTTTCTCAGTTGAGTTTGTCAGTTCCTCAAGGATTTTCCTAAAATCTTAG